>NW_026555198.1:0-10000000 GCF_021234165.1 Pteronotus mesoamericanus
CAGAATTGCTGTGGCTATTCGGGGTCGTTTATGGTTCCATATAAATTTTTGAAATGTTAGTTCTATTTCTGTGAAATACGTCATAGGTGTTTTAATAAGGATTGCGTTGAATCTATAAATTGCTTTTGGTAGTATGGACATGTTAAGGATATTAATTCTTCCAATCCATGTGCACGGTATATGCTTCCATTTATTTGTGTCTTCCTTAATTTCTTTTTTCAATGTTGTATAGTTTTCTGCATACAGGTCTTTTGTGCCTTTGGTTAAATTTATCCCTAGGTACTTTATCTTTTTTCGTGCTATATCGAATGGTATATTTTTCCTGATTTCTTCTTCTTCTATTGCATTGCTGGTGTACAAAAACGCCTTTGATTTCTGAATGTTGACTTTGTATCCTGCTGTTTTGCCAAATTCACTTATTAGGTTGAGGAGTTTTTTGGTGGAGTCTACAGGGTCCTCTATGTACACTATCATGTCATCTGCAAACAATGATAGTTTTACTTCCTCCTTTCCTATTTGGATGCCTTTTATCTCTTTCTCTTGTCTGACCCCTGTGGCTAGGACTTCCAATACGATGTTGAAAAGAAGCGGTGAGAGCGGACATCCTTGTCGTGTTCCCGATCTTAGTGGGAAAGCTTTCAGTTTTTGCCCGTTGAGTATGATATTGGCTGTCGGTTTTTCATATATGGCCTTTATTACGTTGAGGAATGCCCCATTGATTCCCATTTTGCTGAGTGTTTTGATCATAAATGGGTGCTGTACCTTGTCAAATGCTTTTTCTGCATCTATCGAGATGATCATGTGGTTTTTGTCTTTTCTTTGATTTATGTGGTGTATCACGTTTACTGATTTGCGTATATTGAACCATGCCTGCATGCCTGGGATGAATCCCACTTGATCGTGATGGATAATATTTTGAATGTATTGCTGGATGCGGTTTGCCAATATTGTGTTGAGGATTTTAGCATCTATGTTCATCAGCGAAATTGGCCTGTAGTTTTCTTTCTTTGTAGGGTCTTTATCTGGTTTTGGGATCAGGGTGATGCTGGCCTCATAGAAGGAGTCTGGGAGTCTTCCCTCCTCTTGGATTTTTTGGAATAGTCTGAGAAGGACAGGGGTTAGCTCTTCCTTAAATGTTTTGTAAAATTCTCCTGGGAAACCGTCTGGCCCTGGGCTTTTGTGTGCTGGGAGTTTCTTGATGACTGCTTCAATTTTCCCGGCTGTTATCGGTCTGTACAAGCTTT
The DNA here is from genome assembly GCF_021234165.1 of Pteronotus mesoamericanus. NCBI lineage: Eukaryota > Metazoa > Chordata > Mammalia > Chiroptera > Mormoopidae > Pteronotus > Pteronotus mesoamericanus. The sequence continues at coordinate 1,245 of NW_026555198.1, forward strand.
CTGTTTCTTCCTCCTTCAGTGTTGGAAGATTATACTTTTCTAAAAATTTGTCCATTTCATCAAGATTTTCAAATTTCTTGGCATATAATTGTCCATAATAGTTTCTGATAATCATTTGTATTTCTGTGGTATCAGTTGTTATTTCTCCTCTTTCATTTCTGATATTATTAATTTGGGTCCTCTCCCTTTTTGTCTTGATGAGTCTGCTTAAAGGCTTGTCAACTTTATGAATCTTTTCAAAGAACCAGCTTCTGGATTGGTTGATCCTCTGAATTGTCCTTTTTGTCTCTATGTCATTCAGTTCTGCTCTAATCTTGACTATTTCCTTCCTTCTACTTGCTCTGGGATTGATTTGTTGTTGTTTCTCCAGTTCTTCAAGTTGTAGGGTTAGGTCTTTTACTTGAAATGTTTTTATCTTTTTAAGGTAAGCCTGAATTGCTATGAACTTCCCTCTCAGGACCGCCTTTTTTGTGTCCCATAGGTTTTGGACAGTTGTTTGGTCATTTTCATTTGTTTCCAGAAATTTTTTTATTTCTTCTCTTATCTCATTATTGACCCATTCATTGTTTAATAGTGTACTGTTCAATCTCCATGAGTTTCCAAGTTTTTGAAGTTTCTCTTTGAGGTTGATTTCGAGTTTCAAGGCCTTGTGGTCTGAGAAAAAGTTTGGTATCATTTCAATTTTCCTGAATTTGCTGAGGCTTGCTTTGTGTCCTATCATGTGGTCTATCTTTGAAAAACTGCCATGAGCATTTGAAAAGAATGTGTACTTTTCTTCTTTGGGATGTAAGGTTCTATATATGTCAGTGAAGTCTCTTTGATTCAGTGTGTCATTCAGTGCCACAATATCTTTATTAAGGTTTTTTTTGGAAGATCTGTCCATTTTTGACAGTGGGGTGTTGAAATCCCCTACTATCAGTGTGTTGCTGTCTATATCTTTTTTGAAGTCATCCAACAATTTCCTTCTAAACTTGGGGGCTCCTATATTGGGAGCATATAAGTTTACAATGTTGATGTCTTCTTGATAGATTCTTCCTTTAAGTATGATAAAGTGCCCCTCTGGGTCTCTCTTTATGGCCTTTGCTTTGAAATCTACTTTGTCTGATACAAGTATGGCAACAGCAGCGTTTTTCTCATGTCCATTTGCTTGGAATATTGTTTTCCATCCCTTTACTTTCAATCTGTGTAGGTCTTTTGCTCTGAGGTGGGTCTCTTGTAGGCAGCATATGTGTGGGTCATGTTTTCTTATCCATTCAGCTACCCTGTGTCTTTTGATTGGGGCATTTCTTCCATTCACATTGAGAGTTATTACTGATAGAAACTTACTCATCTTTTCTCTTTGTACTTGTGTTCCTCTCTGTCTCATTCTTTTCCTTCATCTGCTTAAACCAGTCCCCTTAGCATATCTTGGAGTGCTGGTTTGGTGGAGATGTATTCTTTTAGCTTTCTTTTGTCTGGGAAACTCCGTATTTCTCCTTCTATTTTAATGGAGAGCCTAGCTGGGTAGAGCAGCCTTGGCTGTAGGCCCTTGCTTTTCATGGCTTGGAATATTTGTTGCCATTCCTTCTGGCTTGTAGTGTTTCTGTTGAGAAGTCAGCTCCTAGGCGTATCGGGGCCCCCTTGTATGTTACTTTCTCCTTCTCCCTTGCTGCCTTCAGGATTCTCTCTTTGTCTTTGACATTTGCCCTTTTAATGATGGTGTGTCTTGGAGTGGGCCTCCTTGGTTCCTTCTTGAGTGGGGTCCTCTGTGCCTCCTGGATCCATGAGAGCCTTTCTCTCCTCAAATTAGGGAAATTTTCCATCATTACTTTTTCGAGGAGGTTCTCTATTCCTTGCTCCTCTTCTTCTCCTTCTGGTATCCGTATTATACGGATATTATTGCGTTTCAGGTTGTCCTGCATTTCCCTAAATGCTTCTTCATTCTTTTTGAGCCGTTTTTCCATTTCTTGTTCTTTCTGGGAGCTTTTTTCTACCTTGTCCTCCATCTCACTGATTCGATCCTCAGCTTCATCCAGCCTGCTTTGGATTCCTTCTACTGTGTTCTTCAATTCAGAAATGGTATTCTTCATATCCTCTTGTGTCTTCTTGATAGTTTCTATGTCCTTTTCCAGGCTGATATAGTTTGCTGTAAGATCCTGATAGTTTCTCTGCAGTTTCTCATAGTTCTCTTTGAGCTGGCTGAGCTCATTGAGCTTCCTTAGAACCATTGTTTTAAATTCCATATCTGATAGTTCCCTTGCCTCTATTTCATTGAGCTCTCTCTGTGGGGAGTCCCCTTTTCCACTCATTTGGGGGGAACTTCTTTTTCTTCCCATTTTTGTGAGAGTCTGTTAAGTATTTTTGTCCTTTACTTTTCTTTCTGGGCTTGCCTCTGATGAAGTCAGTTGTTGACCCTATAGGGCCTTGGGTTGCTTGTTTGAGCCTTTCAGGAGTCTAATGCCTGTGTCTGACTCCTGCTTGGAGTAGCTCTGTGACCCCTTCGGTCAGGGCTGGGCTATTTTTTGGGATCTCTCTGCGCTCTCACGCGGGCTCCTGGAGCACGTTCCCAGCGCGGCAGGGTCCCCCACCTGCCTGGGCTCGCATGTGTGTGCCCCAGACCAGGGGGCTTATTCGCGACCTCCCGTGCTCATCTGGCCTCCCTGGCACGCGAGCTTCGCGGCACTGGTCAGTTTAGGGTCTTCTATTGTGTGTTTTCCCCGCTTTTGGCTCTTTGGGTGCGTTGCTTGCCCTCGCCAAATGGGGACTACGGAAATGGGAGGAAATCAGCTCTAGGACTCTCCGGTTAATCCTTTTTCTTGTCTCTCCTCCAGGGACTCTGGGCAGCTCTACTTATTTTGTGGGCCGCTCCGCAATCGCGGCGGGGAGGTCAATTTACGCCTGCCCTTGCCCCTCTGTGCAATCCCTCGCAGGCCGTATGGGTGCCAGTCTCTGTGAGGCCTTGCCGGCAGGTGCAAGCGTTAGCCAGCCCGCGTGGGTCACACACACGCTCGCCAACCCTTGCCAGTCACTCAGAGCAAGTGTGCGCGCCTGCTCTGGGTATTTTGGGGGTGTCTATGTTTGCTTTTCGGCTTTTGGCTCTTTGGGGGTGTGGCCTCTTCCCGCGCAATGGAGACTTCGGCAAGGAGAAGGAGTCGGGACTCCCCGGTTCCTCCTCCCGTTCTTTCCCCAATGCCTCCGTCTCCAGTCTCTCCTCAAGGCTCTCCTAGCCAGTCTGCACTCAGCCCCGTAGCACACAGGCGTACAAGCTGTGTGCGGAGTGCACAAAAGGCAGGTTAATTGATTCCCTTATGCCTGAGCGAGATGGTAGCTGCAGAGTGGGAAGTACGTTATCACCCAGGCTCCACCGGCCGCCGTGTCAGTTCTCTTCACAAAGTTTTCCTCACCAGTCTTTTCCCAGGCACCAGCCCACCCTGCTGCCGCCTGTACCCAGCGTTCAAGGAGGGTGGCTGCCGCTGCAACTTTTGCGTTTGCCCTTTAAATGTCTTTTTGCATCCCCAGCCACCTGTCTCTGGCAGAGAGCGCCCCTAAGCTTTTTGGGGTTGCGTTTTGTCTGTATTTTCTCGGCTTTAGCTGCTGTAGTTTAGGGGTTCCTGTTTATGATTCAGACCCCGTTCTTCTCGGGGGACGCTAACTGGCCGTTTCAATGTCCCTCTGGTGCCAGTGCCCGTGGGCACCCAGCCCACCCTCTCGAGCCTCCACCACACTTCTCACCCGTTGGGATGTGTGAGAGTCGAATCCACTGTCCGCGGCACCAAGGCTCGTCTCCCACTATTGCTCCACTGCTTTCCAGGTGATTACTCCATTATTTAGTTGCAATTCCAGTTTGGTTTTGGGAGGAGGTCAGCGTGACTCCCTTTCACTCCTCCGCCATCTTTCGAAAACCCTAAAAGTAAATTCTTTAGAGTGCGCTCTGTTCCTCCCTCAGATCTCTGGTCAACTCATGCTGCAAAGGACCTTCACATTATTTACACCTTTTACCCTTTATCATTAAGGTGCTTGCCCCTATCTTCATTCTCTTTTGTTTAGACTGGTCTCCTCTTGGACCCATGTAAATCAGTGAATTCCTGTCACTTGTTTTCTTAAAGGTATCTATTCTCTGTGAAACTTAAAATGCTAATGTAACGAGTGTACGCATGTATTCCTGTTACCCAGCCCACTGATAAGTTTTTGAATAAAAGCCTTGGAGAGTAGGGCTCAGGGAATTCCCCACTAGGGGGATGGGCCACGGCCTTCTCCAGTAGGAGGGAAGTGCCCCATCTGCTCTCCCGGCAAACAGAGAGGTGCTTGCGATGTTTTGTGTTTATTTCCCCTCATCTCTGACAACTCCTGGATGGGCTCTGCGGGTTTCAGAGACCTGCTCCCACCTCAGCGGGCCCCAGCTGGCTTCCCTCAGATTTCAGGGAGCACTGCGTTCTCTGTGGCGCTCCCCCATGGCGGCACGCCCCTATAACCTCAGCACAGTGCAAAATCCCCCAAGGTAATCTTTGTAATCACTCAGAAAGAAGAGCCCTCAGAGGAATTAATAGGTTCTTCTAAGATTGTTGTTAACGGTTGTTAGCTGTCAGAGATAAGCCTGTAATTTCGAAAAGAGATATCTGGGAAAATTTTGAAGGCTCATTGCATAAAGATAATATCTGGCACTCTCAGTGTGGCTAATGGTATTGCCTAATATTTTAAAATGGATTTTTAGGAAGAATTCTTCATGACATTATTCACAACAGTGACGATAAATTGGCTATGCTATTACACTAACATTTCTGGAGGAATTTTAGAAGTATTGTCAAAGATGTTTCCAAAACCTGCCCTACCTACTAACAATAATTCTGGTTAAACTGTAAATGTAGGTAATGGAAAGAACCAAAACCTGCAGGCTCTTTTGAACACCTTTAAATAGACTTTATACTGTGGGGGAGGAAGTAACTTTCTTCTACCCTCTTAGGGTCTTCCAGCTGGTCTAATAATTAAATCTTTATGAGACAGATTAGATTAACAAAACAAAATGACCAAATTTAATTACATACATACATACATACATACATATGTACATACATACGGGAAGTCCATATACATGAGAGTCAGAGACCCCACATACCTGAGAGGTTCAGTGACAGAAAGAGAAAATGAGGTATATATGACTTTCTGAGCTACAGAGGAGGTGAGGTACCTCAGGATTTCAGAGAGGAGGAAGAGCATTTGCAGGATGATCAGAAGAGCAGATGTTCAATAATTAGAAAATTTACCTGCCCTATAGATAGGTCATACAATGTTATTTCTTGTGATCTCTTTTTATGGGCAAGTTCCCTAATTTTAATCCTTTAAGGGAGAGGTAAAAGTTTCTCATGAACCCACAGGGTCTCAGTTGCCTTTGGCTCAAAAATAATTCACATGCCAAAGTGGCATATCTTAGTGAGGTCTGTTTTGAACCCCTTCAGTGCAAATGTCTTTTCAATAGGCTATAACTATGTCTGGTTATTGTTTATTTTCAGGGTGGGTTAAAGATTTTCCTGTCAGAGGGCTGTAGCCTTGTGTTTGTTAACATTTGCTGTAACAAAGTACCCCAAACCGAGAGGCTTAAATAACAGTAATTGATTGTCTCATAGTTCTGGAAGCTAGAAGTCCGAAATCAAAATGTGGGCAGGGTTGTTTTTTTCTGAGGCTGTGAGGAAAGGATCTATTCCAGGCCTCTCTCCTTGGCTTGTAGATGGCTGTTTTCTCCCCATGTTTCTTCACACCAGTTTCCTGTTATGTGTTCAAAATTTTCTTTTCAAAAAGACACTAGTGATATTGGATTAGGGTCCACTGTGATGACCTCATTTGCACTTAATTAGTTACATCTGTAAAGACTCTCTTTCTAAATAAGATCACATTCTGAGGTACTGAGTGTTAGTACTTCAACATATAAATTTTGGGGGGTATACAATTCAACATATAACAAACAGGTCCTAACTGTGGCAAAAATAAAATCTTGATTTTGTTTTTTCCAACCTGGGCAATTCCAAATTACCTCTCTAGTGACAGGGAAAATAATTTTACCAGCATTGTTAATTAAGGAGCTCTGTAAAAACTTCTCTCTTTTACTCAGAAACTCCATTGTCCTTATCATCCAGAGTTTTCATAAAAAGTAAGGAGAATTAACGGAATTCTAAAAGTAAAACTAGCAAAGCTTCCAGAAACCCTAAAACTTCTATGTCCTAAAATATTACCATTAGTTTTAAAGTCTGCAAAATCAATCTACTCTGGAACTTACAAGTTAAATCATGTATTAATAAGAGTTAATAAAATTATAAACCTATGTGTTCCTATGTGGTTGGTGTTTTCACCCTCAGCCTTAGATTATCCTCTATCACAAGCACAAATGATTAGTTAATGCAAGAGACTCATACAATATCTCTGGGTTTATCATCAACAGGTAGAACACATTTCCAAAATATCTACCTAAACAGCCTCTGCATGCTCTGAGCCCTGGAGATTTTGTCTTCTAGAAAAGACACTGAAGAAGGACTGCTCTTGAGCCCCAACAGAAAGGATCATATCAGGTACTATTAACAACTGTCACAACAGTACAACGCCAAGGTATAGATCCTTGGATTCATGGTTCCCAACTAAGAAAATATACATCACTTCATCCTGATTATCAATATTCATTCCACTTGGACACCTTAAACTGCGGATTGTTAGGAATGCTTAGAGATTGCTGATGTCAGGGGTGGACAGCTTCTGTCCAAGGTGACAGAAAAAGCCATTGACCTCAAAAGTAAATGGCTTATACCCTGGCTGGATGCTCAGTTAGTTGGAGCATCATCTGGATGCACCAAAGTTGCATGTTCAATCCCTGGTGAGGGCACATACAAGAATCAACCAATGAATGCATGAATGAATGCAACAAATTGATGTTTCTCCCTTCCTCTTTCTCTAAAATCAATACATTAAAAAAAAACTTAAAAAGTAAATGACTTCTACCCAAGACAGCAGAACAAGATCAATTTTCTGATTTTTCAACACTCTTTTCTGTTCCTTTGCTCTTCTGCTAACTTTGCCTATTATTCTTTGATGCCCTCTAGAACACTAATGTGACATCCCTTTTATCCATCCAATTATTTTTCCTTCCTAATTCCTCCTTCTACCACTTAATAAAAAACAAAACTCTATTATGTGTTTTCATGTAACCACTACTCTAAATTTTACTGACTGCTGCATCTATTACCCCCAACCTAACCCTGCGGGCAAAAATTTAATAGCTGTTCCTTTAAGCACTTCAGGAGGTAGATTCTCTTTTACATGTCCCTTATGATACTTGTTTTACTCACAGCATTAAACACAACCTTTAGTCTTTTTCTAAAATTATTTTTTATTTATTTTATTAAAATTTTTTTAATTTATAAATCATGTTTATTCTATTACAGTTGTCTCTGTTTTTCCCCCTTTAGTCCCCTCCAGCCATCCCAACCCCACCCCCACTCCCACAGTCAATTCCCACTCTGTTGTCCATGTCCATGGGTCATTGATACATGTTCTTTGTCTAGTCCCTTCCCCTTCTTTCCACCATTGTCCTCCTTCCCCATCCCCTCTGGTCACTTTCAGTCTGTTCCATGTTTCCGTGTCTGTGGTTTATTTTGCTCATTAGTTTATTTTGTTGAATAGAGTCCACTTATAGATGAGATCATATGATATTTGTCTTTCTTTCATCAACTGGCTTATTTCACTTAGCTTAATATTCTCCAATTCCACCCATGTTGTCGCAAAAGGTAGGAGTTTCATCTCTCTCTTTCTTTTTTTCTTTCTTAATTGCAGATTGATTTTATCTATTTTTTTAAATGTCAAAGTTAATTATAAAATATTAAAAAATTTAAAACCATTATAAAGTCTCAGCAATTAAAACATGACACCAGCACAGAAATAATCAAGTAGATCAATGAAATATAATGAGGATTCTAGAGACAAACATATATATCTGTCTAACAATGTAATATATGATTAAGTGGATATTTCAAATCAATGGGTAAAATAAGGCTTATTCAACAAATAAGGTGTATGGACCACTATTGCTTGAAATAAAACAAATATAGAGCCCTATTTCACACATTATACAAGAAATATTCAGGTGAGTTAAAAATCAATATGTAGAATCTAAGGAGTTTTAGGAGAAAACACAAAATTATATTTTTCATGACCTGAAGTAAAATATTCAACCCCAGAAGCTATATAGTAAAATAATGACAGTATGACTATATTAAACATTTAAGACAGTAATACATGTATAAAATAGAAAAAGGACAAAGAATAGAATAGAAAAGTATTTGCAACACATCTAAAAACGGGGTAATGGTTTATGTTTTTTTTTTTTTTTTTAGGGAAAAAAATTCTACAAACATTTAATCAAAAAATGAATAAAGAATACCAAAAAGCCATTTAAAGCTTTTTAAAAATAATAGAAATAGGCAAGAAATATACAAAAACAGGTTTAGTTTCAACAAATAATAAAGGAATAATTAAAATAACACATCATTGTCACAGATTAATATATATTAAAAAATATTGGTGATATCGAGTATTGGCAACTCTGAAAGGAACTGGGTATTCATAGAAACTTTTTCTTCATTTTCTTAAAGCAGTCCTTTTAGCATATTTTGCAGTGCTGCTTTGGGGGAGGTATAGCATTTTAGCCTTCTTTTGTCTGGGAAACTCCTTATTTCGCCTTCCATTTGAATTGAGAACCTTGCTGGATAGAGCAGTCTTGGTTGCAGGTCTTTGCTTTTCAACACTTGGAATATTTCTTGCCAGACCCTTCTGGCTTGCAGAATTTCTGTTGAGAAGTCAGATGCTAGCCATATCGGGGCTCCCTTATATGTTACTACCTCTTTCTTCCTTGCTTGCTTTAGGATTCTCTGTTTGTCTTTGCTATTTGCCATTTTAATGATGATGTGTCTTGGAGTGGGCCTCATTAGGTTCTTCTTGAATGGGACCCTCTGTGCTTCCTGGACTTGTGTGACTTTTTCTCTCCTCCAATGAGGGAAGTTTTCCATCATTATATTTTCAAACAGGTTCTCTGTCCTTTCCTCATCCTCTTCTCCTTCTGGTATCCCTATTATACGGATATTATTATGTTTCAGGTTGTCCTGCATTTCCCTAAATGCCTGTTCATTCTTTTTGAGTCTTTTTTCATTTTCTTGCTCTTTCTGGGAGCTTTTTCCTACCTTGTCCTCCAGCTCACAGACTTGGTCCTCAGCTTCATCTAGCCTGCTTTTGATTCCTTCTACTGTGTTCTTCAATTCAGAAATTGTATTCTTCATTTACTCTTGTTTCTTAAGGATAATTTCTATGTCCTTTTTCATGCTGACATAGTTTGCAGTAAGTTCCTCATAGTTTCCCTGTAGTTTTGGTAATTCTCTCTGAGCTCACTGAGCTCATTGAGCTTCCATTGTTTGGAACTCAATATCTGATCGTTGACTTTCCTCTATTTCATTTAGTTCTCTTTCTGGGGATTCCTCCTTTCCCTTCAATTGGGGGGTGTTTCTTTGTCTTCCTATTATTTGTGAGACTTTTTTTTTTTTTGCTTCTGTTTCTTAAATTGATTTGTCTTGATTTCCCGACTTCGTGGTGTGGACTTCTATGGTAGGAGACCACTCATTTCACTTTCTGGATCTGCTTCTGATGATGCCAGATGCCATCCCTGTCTGACCTTAGGCAGTCTGTCCGAGACTTCCAGTAATCTATTGTCCATGGCTATCTCTTTCAGCTGTTAATCTAGTCACTGCACACAGCAGGGCGCCTTAGACAGCTCGGGGCAGGTGGAGTCCCTCCTGGGGGCGGGGTTATTGGGTCCTGTAACGATGCAGTCATATGGGGGAGGAGTCTGCACTGGGATTCCGCCACCTGTCTCTCCATTCTCTCCAAAAAGCCTCCGTCCCAGTCTGTCCTCAAGTGTCTCCAGACCTCTCTGCGCCCCCTTTTACCAGGGATCTACTGTGTGTGGCTGTCTCTCTGCACTCAGCAGGCAGCTTAGACAGCACAGGGTGGGGTGGAATCCCTCCTGGGGGTGGGGCTACTGGGTCCTTTGATGCTATGCCACTCAGGGGGAGTGGTCTCTTCCTGACCAAGATGGCTGCTGTTGCATGGGTGATGAGTTAGCACTGAGATTCCGCCTGCTACTCTCTTTTTTCTCTCCCCAAAGCCTCCTTCCCCAGTGTCCCCTCAGGTGTCTCTAGCCCAGTCTGCCCACACCTTTGCCAGATCCCAGGGTAAGTGGCTGCAAATAAAAAATTTGCGTTGGCCCTTTAGAAGGCTCTTTGCGTCTCCAGCTGCCTGTATTTGGCTGAGAGCAACCCTGCCACTTTTCGCAGGCTGTTTTCTGTGTACTTTTTGGTCTCTGGTGCTGTGGGCTAGAGATCCCCGGTTTTGGTTTAGACCCCTCTCTTCTCAGGGGGATCCAACTGGCCATTTCAATATTCTTCTGATGCTGCTGACTGTGTGTACCCCAACTGCCTTCTCAGGTCTGTACCACACTCCTTATCAGTTAGACTGCACTAAAGCTCATTCTTCTGTCTCAGATTACAAGGCTCCTGTCTCAACTGTTGTTCAGTTGTTTGCTCCAGGTGATTTCTCCATAATTTAGTTATAATTCCAGGTTGTTTCTGGGAGATCAGTGTGACTTCCACTCACTCCTCTACCATCTTGATTCTCTCCCAACCTTTAGTGTTATAGAAATTAGATCTCAACCTCACATCCACAAAATGCTTTGCTGAACTCATTATACTCCTATTAGCAATCAATCAGTCAGGAGTAGACACTAATACTGGGGATATGCTGGTTGCAAGGGCCTGTTTGTTCTCTTCAACCTGCTTTGCAGAAGCTGTTTAACCCCACTAAAGATATTTTTTTCCATCTTGAGAGACACAAATTGGGTCACTCTTATTGTAGTAAATGATATTTATATTCCTTTTACAACCCGTGTTCTACTAGAATATTACCTCTTATGTGGTCATCAGTCTTATACCATTAGAAGGATACCCAGAAGCCTACCAGGTAGGCCAACAGAGGTTATTAAAGAGAACTTTCAAGAGTAATAATGGGTTCCATCTTTATGTCTATACTATGAGCTGCAGTTCCCATGATGGGAATAATGCAATTAGAAAGCAGGTCCGAATTTTGTCTCTGTCACTAATAGAAGTCATAAATGACAGACTCCTGCTCTGAGAGCCCAAGGAACTAGTCTAAATTCATTAGCTGTAGTTGTCATGGACAGTCACATAGCCCTTGATTTCCTTTTAGCCAGCCAAAGGAGAGTTTGCGCTATAGCAAATATTACTTGTTATACTTACATATGTACTACAGGGCAAGCAGAAGAGTTTGTAACTAAGTTATAAGAAAAAACCACCAACTTGTCTAAAACAGACTTGATTGGATTGTGGGATGTGTTTTAATTACCTGGGTTTCATAATCTAGGACTCCAACTTCAAGACCTGTTACTGGTGTATGTTTCTGATAATTGCTTCTGTTAGTCAGCTGATGCAAACTGCCCTAAGTCAATTTACACTGGTTTCTTACTGTGTAGCAATTTTCATAACAAAGAATGCCACAACTCACCCTGCAGCAATCAGGAAAGACTAACTTTTGTCTAAGTATGGACTGTGCTTTCTAAACAAACTCCTCATCAGCAGTGGTAAAATCTGGAAATCATGGAGTAATGTCTTGCAGCTTGGCTTCATCTGACCTTGGCCAAAAAAGAAAAGAAAAGAAAAGAAAAGAAAAGAAACAGCCCTTAATGTCCAGAGGTCTAATCCTTATAGGTAGGCCTCACTGTTGACTGAAGCTGGCCTGGTACTCACAGCTAGCTCATGTTATTCTCCTGATACTTATAAAAACATCTTACAAGAGGGAGGAAAGATGGCTGAGGAGTGAATGGGAGTCACGCTGACCTCCTCCTCCCAAAACCAAACTGGAATTGCAACTAAATAGTGGAGTAATCACCTGGAAAACAATAGGACTGTAGTGGGAGAGGAGCCTTGGAGCCGCGGACAGACACTGGATTCAACTCTCACACACCCAATGGGTGAGAAGTGCAGTGGAGGCTCGAGAGGGTGGGCTGGGCACCCACAGGCACCAGCACCAGAGGAACATGAAACGGCCAGTTAGCCCCCTCCACCCCGAGAAGAATGGGGTCTGAATCATAAACAGGGACCTCTAAACTACAGCAGCTAAAACCAGGAAAATAGAGATAAAACACAACCCCAAAAAGCTTAGGGGCACTCTCTGCCAGAGAAAGGTGGCTGGGGATGCAGAGAGATATTTAAAGGGCCAACGCAAAAATTGCAGTGGCAGCCGCTCTCCTTGATCTCTGGGTAGAGGCAGCAGCAGGGTGGGCTGGTGCCTGGGAAAAGACTGGTGAGGAAAACTTTGTGAAGAGAACTGACACTGCGGCCGGTGGAGCCTGGGTGATAACGCACTTCCCACTCTGCAGCTACCATCTCGCTCAGGCATAAGGGAATCAATTAACCTGCCTTTTGTGCACTCCACACACAGCTTGTGCATGTGAGCTGGGGGGCTAAGTGCAGACTGGCTGGGAGAGCCTTGAGGAGAGACTGGAGACGGAGGCGTTGGGGAAAGAACAGGAGGAGGAACCAGGGAGTCCCGACTCCTTCTCCTTTCCCTAGTATCCACTGTGCAGGAAAAGGCCACACCCCCAAAGAGCCAAAAGCCGAAAAGCACACAATAGAGAACCCAAAACCACCCAGTGCAAGTGTGCACACTTGCGCCAAGTGGCCAGCGAGGGTTGGCGAGTGTGTGTGTGGACCCACGTGGGCTGGCGAGGGCTTGCGCGGGCTGGCAAGGCCTCCCAAAGGTTGGCACTGATGGGGCCTGGGAAGGAGTGTGCAGATCTGCGAGGGCAGGTGTAAATCGACCGGCGCAGGCCGGCGCAGAGCGGTCTGCAGAAAGAGTGGATCCTGGGCCAAAGGGGTCACAGAGCTGCCCAGAGTCCCTGGAGGAGAGACCGGAGACAGGATTAACCGGAGAGTCCTGGAGTTGACTTCCTCCCATTTCCCTAGTCTCCATTTGGTGAGGGCAGGCAACGCATCCAAAGAGCCAAAAGCGGAGAAAGCACACAATAGAAGACCCTAAACTGACTGGTGCCGGGGTGCCGGCCGACCTGGGGAGCCAGACAAGTATGCGAGGTCGCGAAGAAGCCCCCTGGGCTGGGGCAAGCAAGCGCGAGCGCAGGCGGGTGGGGGATCCTGCCAGGCGGGGGAGTGCGCTCAAGGAGCCTGCGTGAGAGTACAGAGCGATCCACAGAAATAGTGGATCCTTGGCCAAAGGGGTCACACAGTTGCCCAAAGCAGGAGTCAGACACAGGCGGTAGACTCCTGGCAGGCTCAAACAAACGACCCAAGGCCATATAGGGTCAACAACTGACATCATCAGAGGCAGACCCAAAAAAAAGTAAAGGACTAAATAAACAAACAACAAACAAACAAACAAACCTGCCTACTGCCATAGAAGTTTGATCCACAAAGTCAGGAAATCTAGACGGCCCAATTGAAGCAGAAGGATAACTAACTAAATAAATAAATTACTTAACAGACTCTCACAAAAATGGGAGAAAAAGAAGGCACCCCCAAATGAGTGGAAAAGGGGACTCCCCACAGAGAGAGTTAAATGAAATATAGGCAAGGGAACTATCAGATATTGAATTCAAAACAATGGTTCTAAGGAAGCTCAATGAGCTTGGCAAGCTCAAAGAGAACTATGAGAAACTGCAGAGAAACTATCAGGACCTTACAGAAAACTATATCAGCCTGGAAAAGGACATAGAAACTATCAAGAAGACACAAGAGGATATGAAGAATACCATTTCTGAATTGAAGAACACAGTAGAAGGAATCCAAAGCAGGCTGGATGAAGCCGAGGATCGAATCACTGAGATGGGGGAAAAGGTAGAAAAAAGCTCCCAGAAAGAACAAGAAATGGAAAAAGGACTCAAAAAGAATGAAGAGGCATTTAGGGAAATGCGGGACAACCTGAAATGCAATAATATCCGCATAATAGGGATACCAGAGGAGAAGAAGAGGAGCAAGGGATAGAGAATATCTTCAAAAAAGTAATGATGGAAAATTTCCCTAATGTGAGGAGAGAAGGGGTCTCATGGATCGAGGAGGCACAGAGGACCCCACTCAAGGGGGACTCAAGGAGGTCCACTCCAAGACACATCATCATTAAAATATCAACTATCAAAGAGGAAGAGAGAATCCACAAGGCAGCAAGGGAGAAGGAGAAAGTAAAAAACAAGGGGACCCTGATATGGCTAGGAGCTGACTTCTCAACAGAAACACTACAAGCCAGAAGGGAATGGCAACAAATATTCCAAGTCATGAAAAGCAAGGGCCTAGAGCCAAGGCTGCTCTACCCAGAAAGGCTCTCCATTAAAATAAAAGGGGAAATAAGGGGTTTCCCAGACAAAAGAAGGGTAAAAGCATACATCTCTACCAAACCAGCACTCCAAGATATGATAAAGGGACTGGTTCAAGAAGATTAAAGAAAAGAGTGAGAAGGAGTAAAACACAGATACAAAAAGAAAAAATGAATAAGTTTCTATCAGTAATAACTCTCAATGTAAATGGACTAAATGTCGCAATCAAAGACACAGGGTAGCTGAATGGATAAGAAAACATGACCCACACATAGGCTGCCTACAAGAGACCCACCTCAGAGCCTAAGACCTACACAGATTGAAAGTAACCGTTGGAAAAAAATATTCCAAGCAAATGGGCAAGAGAAGAAGGCCGGGGTTGCCATATTTGTATCAGACAAAATAGATTTCAAAACAAAGGCCATAAAGAGAGACCCAGAGGGGCACTTTATCATACTTAAAGGAAGAATCTATCAAGAAGACATCAACATTGTAAACTTATATGCTCCCAATATAGGAGCCCCCAAGTATATAAGGAAATTGTTGGATGACTTCAAAAAAGATATAGACAGCAACACCCTGATAGTAGGGGATTTCAATACCCCACTGTCAAAAATGGACAGATCTTCCAAAGAAAACATTAATAAAGATATTGTGGCACTGAATGACACACTGAATCAAAGAGACTTCACTGACATATATAGAACCTTACATCCCAAAGAAGAAAAATACACATTCTTTTCAAATGCTCATGGCAGTTTTTCAAAGATAGACCACATGATAGGACACAAAGCAAGCCTCAGCAAATTCAGGAAAATTGAAATAATACCAAACTTTTTCTCAGACCACAAGGCCTTGAAACTCGAAATCAACCTCAAAGAGAAACTTCAAAAACTTGGAAACTCATGGAGATTGAACAGTACACTATTAAACAATGAATGGGTCAATAATGAGATAAGAGAAGAAATAAAAAAATTTCTGGAAACAAATGAAAATGACCAGACAACTGTCCAAAACCTATGGGACACAAAAAAGGCGGTCCTGAGAGGGAAGTTCATAGCAATACAGGCTTACCTTAAAAAGATAAAAACATTTCAAGTAAAAGACCTAACCCTACAACTTGAAGAACTGGAGAAACAACAACAAATCAATCCCAGAGCAAGTAGAAGGAAGGAAATAGTCAAGATTAGAGCAGAACTGAATGACATAGAGACAAAAAGGACAATTCAGAGGATCAACCAATCCAGAAGCTGGTTCTTTGAAAAGATTCATAAAGTTGACAAGCCTTTAAGCAGACTCATCAAGACAAAAAGGGAGAGGACCCAAATTAGTAATATCAGAAATGAAAGAGGAGAAATAACAACTGATACCACAGAAATACAAAGGATTGTCAGAAACTATTATGAACAATTATATGCCAAGAAAGTTGAAAATCTTGATGAAATGGACAAATTTTTAGAAAAGTATACTCTTCCAACACTGAAGGAGGAAGAAACAGAAAGCTTGAACAGACCGATAACAGTTGGGGAAATTGAAGCAGCCATCAAGAAACTCCCAGCACACAAAAGCCCAGTGGCGGACGGTTTCCCAGGAGAATTTTACAAAACATTTAAGGAAGAGCTAACCCCTGTCCTTAGACTATTCCAAAATATCCAAGAGGAGGGAAGACTCCCAGACTCTTTTTATGAGGCCAGCATCGCCCTAATCCCCAAACCAGTAAAGATCCTACAAAGAAAGAAAACTGCAGGTCAACTTCACTGATGAATATAGATGCTAAAATCCTCAACAGAATATTGGCAAACCGCATCCAGCAATACATTCAAAAGATTATCCACCACGATCAAGTGGGGTTCATCCCAGGGATGCAGGGATGGTTCAATACACGCAAGTCAATCAACGTAATACATCACATAAGTAAAAGAAAGGACAAAAACCACATGATCATCTCGATAGACAGAGAAAAAGCATTCGATAAGGTATAGCACCCATTTATGATCAAAACACTCAGCAAAATGGGAATAAATGGGGCATTCCTCAATGTAATAAAGGCCATATATGAAAAACCTATAGCCAACATCATACTCAATGTGCAAAAACTGAAAGCTTTCCCACGAAGATCGGGAACACGAGAAGGATGTCCGCTTTCACCGCTTCTTTTCAACATCTTATTGGAAGTTGTAGCCACAGCAGTCAGACAAGAGAAAGAAATAAAAGGCATCCAAATAGGAAAGGAGGAAGTAAAGCTATCTTTGTTTGCAGATGACATGATAGTGTACATAGAAAACCCTGTAGACTCCACCAAAAAAATCCTCAGGATACAAAGTCAATATTAAGAAATCAAAGGCATTTTTGTATACCAGCAATGAAACAGAAGAAAAAGAAATCATGAAAAATATACCATTCAATATAGCAAGAAGAAAAATAAAGTACCTAGGAATAAATTTAACCAAAGAGGTAAAAGACCTGTATGCAGAAAACTATACAACATGAAGAAATAAATGAAGGAAGACATAAATAAATGGAAGCATATACTGTGCTCATGGATTGGAAGAATTAATATCATCAAAATGTCCATGCTACCCAAAGCAATTTATAGATTCAACGCAATCCCAATTAAGATACCAATGACGTATTTCACAGAAATAGAACAGACATTTCAAAAATTTATATGGAAGCAGAAACGACTCCGAATAGCCGCAGCAATTTTGAGAAAGAAAAACAAAGGAGGAGGGATCACAATACTGGACATCAAACTATACTACAAAGCTACTATACTCAAAACAATCTGGTACTGGAACAAGAACAGATCCATAGACCAGTGGAACAGATTAGAAAGTCCAGAAATAAGCCCAGGTCTCTATGGGCATCTAATATTTGACAAAGGGGGCAGAAGCATAAAATGGAGCAATTATAGCCTCTTCAACAAATGGTGTTGGGAGAGCTGGATGGTTCCATGCAAAAAATTGAAATTGGATCATCAGCTGACACCATATACAAAAATAAACTCAAGATGGAGAAAAGACTTAAATATAAGTCACAATACCATCAAAGTCCTAGAGGAGAACATTGGGAGGAAACTCACTGATATCCCACGCAGCAATTTTTTTACTGATATGTCTCCTAAAGCAAGGGACATAAAGAAAAGAATAAACAAGTGGGACCTCATCCAAATAAGAAGCTTCTGCATGGCTAAAGAAAACATCAGCAAAACGAAGAGGGAGCCAATCGTATGGGAAAATATATTCGGTAATGATACATCAGATAGAGGTTTGATCTCCAAGATATATAAAGATCTTACTCGACTCCACTCCAAGAAGACAAACGATGCAATCAAGAAATGGGCAAAGGACCTGGGCAGACGCTTTTCCAAGGAGGAGATATAGAGGGCCCAGTGGCATTTGAAAGGATGCTCAGCATCACTGGCCATCAGAGAAATGCAGATCAAAACCACCATGAGGTACCACCTCACATTGGTCAGAATGGACATCGTAAACAGATCCACAAACAACAGGTGCTGGCGAGGCTGTGGAGAAAAGGGAGCCGTAGTCCCCTGTTGGTGGGAATGCAGACTGGTGCAGCCACTGTGGAAAGCAGTGTGGAATTTCCTCAAAAAGCTGAAAATGGAACTGCCTTTTGATCCAGGGATTCCCCTGCTGGGACTATACCCTAAGGATACCAAAACGCCAATACAAAAGAACCTATACACCCCAATGTTCATAGCAGCACAATTTACAATAGCCAAGTGTTGGAAGCAACCTAAACGCCCATCAGTAGATGATTGGATCAAAAAGTCATGGTACATATACACAATGGAATACTACGCAGCAGAAAGAAAAAAAAATGTTACTAAACTTCGCGACAGCATGGATGGAACTGGAGAGCATTATGCTAAGTGAAATAAGCCAGGGAGCAAAAGGCAAATACCACATGATCTGACCTATAAGTGGAACCTAACCAACAATACAAAGATACATGGAAAATAAGACCAGCAACACTGAAAGGAATAGAAACCAGCAGAGACAAGAGGGAAGGAGCGGGGTGGGGGCGGGGACAAAGGAAGGGAAGGGGAAAGTCAAAGAACATATAGCAAGGACTCATGGACAAAACCAAAGGGGAAGAGTTGAGGGAGAGAGCGAGATAGCGAGGGGGCAAGGGAAAGTGATGGGGGGTAGGCAGAGACATATGTATTTGAAAAAAAATTAATTAATTAATTTAAAAATAATAGAAACATCTTACAGAACCAGTGTCAGACAAGGTTACTCTATAACATGATAAAGAAAAAACAAGGCCCCTTCATAATTTTTTCTAAACATAGACAAAAACAAGGTCACTCTGCAGCCCACATAATGTGAAATATATCCCTCTGCTGTCTAATATGAGTGACTTCTGCTCTTCTACCAATTATAGTTTTATCTTCCTTCTAGTCTGCCATCCGTATAGATAAGATTTACTGAGATACCGAATGATAAAATTGCTACGTTTTCTGATAGTGCCCAATATAAAGCAAACCCTAGCTTCCTTAAACCTTCTCCAAATTACCCAAATAAGTCTTTTCTAACTTCCTCTTACTGAGACATCTCTTGATTTCCCATAGTGTGTGATCTCCTTTGTTGCGAGAAGTCTTGACTTGTTCAACTACAGATATGTTCCTTCTTTGACTACAGGGTATTGACACTAGAGAACTTTGATGAGACCTAGGACCTGCTAATGAGACTCATCTTCAAGACCCTGAGGGAATATTTCAGAATGCTAGACACTTGCAGGAGGACTAAGCTAAGGTATCTTCCACAGTTTTCCAGCTGGCTTAAAGGGTGTAACCTATTTGGATGACCTTAGCACACTGTCAGATAGCTCACTGTTAGTCTCCAATGAGATTTGGAGGGTACTAAAGAAAAGGGCACATTCTTATAGAAGCTTCAAAACTCAACTGAGTTATGTCTTCTGGTTAGCTAAGACTACCCCCCTCTTCCCTGTGCCTCGGGCTTTTTGAATTCTTGCCTACACTTATACCCAGTGTTAACTAAGCAGGCCTCTGCTCTCCTGAAAGTCCTCCTACCCTTGTTTAGGTTCAAGGATGCCAACACTTCAGCCTTGGAGCTTCGCTTGTACAATGGGTCAGGCCTAGTGTACCCTAGCTTCCTAGCACCTAATAACAACAGAGCTAATCATTACCCTTGATATATTAGGACAAAAGAAACCCCAAAAGATGATTTTATCTCTCCTAGGAGTCCAGAAAGGTGACTGAAGGAGAGACAACTATGTTCCCACAATGACATGAATGATAACTTATACCTGGGATGGGATGTAAGTGGAAGGAACTTCACAGGGAAGGCTTCACAGGGGAAGAATAGCTGTGTTGAGTCTTGAATGATGAGTAGAAAATTGTCAGATGGTCAAGGTGTGGGGGCTAGGCTGTGGAAAGAATATTTTAGGCTAAGTGAACAGCATTTGCAAAAGCACAGAAGAATGAAACAGAATGGTGCATTTGGGAATTCTTAATGGTTCTTTATGGGAAAATTATAGGATTTGAGGGAGGAGAGCAGTTGGGGATGAAAAGGCAAATCCACCAGGACAGAGCCATGGAAAAGCTCTTGTTGCAAGGCAACATGGTTTTTTAAAAAAATATTTTTATTTATTTATTGCTAGAGAGAGGGGAAGAGAAGGGAAAAAAGAGGAAGAGAAATAGAAATATCAATGTGTGGTTGCCTCTCAAGCACCCCAACTAGGGATCCAGCCATGTGCTCTGACTGGGAATTGAAATGGCAACCCTTTGGTTTGCAGGCCAGCACCCAACCCACTTAGCTACTCCAGCCAGGGCTGGTTTTAATTTTATAAATGGTATTATCTATTGAAAAGTTTTGGCAGAAGAACCACATGGCCAGATTTGTAGAGAAAGTCTACTCTGTCAACACCAATGCATCTTCCTGCTTTCTCTTTAGTTTTGTTAGAGTCAATTTTTAGCATAGCAGCATGAGTGATCCTTTTAAAACATATCAGATCATGTTATTCTCTTGCTGAAAACTCTGTCATGACCCAGATCCTGGTTTCTAGACAACATTATCTATTAAATGGAACCAGGGATCCTAAGAGAAATGGTAGATTCTAGGGCTGAGACATGGAAAATGCAAGATGAACCTAGAATATCTTGTGCAAGAAAGTAAGGAAGTGCTCAAAAAACTATGAAGATATGCCAAAAGAACATAGAAGCCAGCTCGCAAGGAAAGTTTTTCCAATCTAAAAGAGTATGAATATAAAAACCATAGTAACAGACTATAATTCACTAAATAAAATGAGAATCCATGTGTCCATACAAATAAAAAAAAGGAATGAATGAATGAATATGAGACAAGTGAAAACTCTTTTTTTTGTAGAAAGCTGACTAATAAGTGTAAGAAAAATTATGAAAATTGTCATTTGGCAACCATCAGGCAGAGATTAGCAATGAGTGCTAAAACTATTAAATGTTTGAGGAGTACTATACACTGAATGTTTGTGTCCTCCCTCAAATTCTTATGTTGAAACCTAATTTCCAATGTGATGATATTTGGAGGTGAAGATTTTGGGAAGTGATTAGGTCATGGGATGGTTTAATACTCTTATAAAAGAGGCCCCAGAGAGATCCCTTGCCCCTTCTTCCATGTGCAGACACACAGAGGGAAGACAGCAATCTATGAACCAGGAAGTAGGTCCTCACCAGACACCAAACTGGTCAGTGCCTTAATCTTGGAATTTCCAGCCTCCAGAACTGTGAGAAATAAATATTGTTTAAGCCACTCAGTTTATGGTAATTTGTCATAGCAGCCCAAACAAACTAAGACAAGGAGGAAGAGGATATTTACAGACTCTATGTATTTTCCCATAGATGACTTACGAATTACAAATTGAAAAATTACATCTTTACAGTGAAGAAATATGGTGGACATTATTTTAACCAAGTGATCAAAGTTAACATTCTCACTAATGGGACAAGCTGACATCATTGTATCCTGATGTGATGCACTAAGAAAGACACAGCATCACTTCTGTGGTATTCCTGCCAAAAAATACATAACCTAAACTATGAGCAAAGAAAGATTGGAGAAACCCAAATTGAAGTATATTCTATAAAATAGCTGGCCCAACCTGGCTGGTGTGCCTCAGTGGATTGATTGCTGGTCTGTGAATCAAGGGGTTGCTGGTTCAATTCCCAGTCAGGGCACATGCCTGGGTTGCAGGCCAGGTCCCCAGTTGGGGGCATGCAAGAGGCAACCACACATTGATGTTTCTCTCTCTTTCTTTCTCCCTCTTTCCCCCTCTCTAAAAATGAATAAATACAATCTTAAAAAATAAAATAGCTGGCCCATACACTTCAAAAATGTGAATTCCATGAGGAGCATCAAGGAAAGGCTGAGGAACATTTCCAGATGAAAGGATACTAAAAGAAATGATGACAGCTAAAAGCAGTGTGTCATACTAGATTGGATCCTGGATCAGAGGGGAAACTGAAATAAAAGATATTAGTGAGAAACTTGGCTGAATGTGAATATGAACTGTGTAGGAAATAGTATTACATGAAGATAAATTTCCTATTGTTGGTAATTATACTGTGGTTATGTAAGAAACCACAGTGTTTTAAAGATTTTATTTATTTCTAGAGAGAGAGGAAGGGAGGGAGAATGGGAGAGATACATAAACTGGCTGCCTCTTGCATGCCTCCAACCAGGAACTAGCCTGCAACCCAGGCATGTGCCCTGACTGGGAATCGAAACAACAACCTTTCAGTTTACAGGCCGGAGCTCAATCCACTGAGCCATACTAGCCAGGACAGAAACTACTCTTGTTTTTAGGAAATGCCCACTGAGGAAAAGGGACACAGTGTTTCTAATCTACTCTCAAATGTTTCAAAATATATGTAAGTAGAGATAAGGCAAATACGGTGAAATGTTAACAATTGAAGGATTTGGGTGAAGGATATACAAGAGTTATTTGTACTTTTTCTTACAACACTTCTTTAAGTTTGATGTTATTTCAAAATTCAAAGTTTTTAAAACTCTGCTATGGCTCCCCATTTCTCCAGAGTAAAGCCAAAGTTCTTAAAATGGCCCACCAGACCCTGTGAGATTGGCCCTCCATTAAGTCTCTTGCCTCATCTTTCACTGCTTTTTGCCCCTTAGCTCAGTCTGCTCCCAGCACAATGACCCTCAGTACTGTTTCCAGAAAGGCTTCAAGTGCCTTTCAGTACTTTGGGTGCCTGGAATGCTCTTTTCTCAGGTGTCCCCATGGTTCACTCCCTCATTTCCTTCAGGTGTCTGTTCAAATGTCATTTTATCAGTGAGGATGTCCCTATCACCTTATTTAAAGTTGCTTTATTCACCCTTCTTCCAGAAATTCTCTCCCACTTCATTTTTCTCTGTGGCATTTATCACCTTCTAATATGTGCTGTATTTATTTTTTCTTGTTTATTTTTCATCTACTCCCATCAGAACATAAACTTTATGAGGAGAGTTATCTTTTTGTTTACTGATGAATCCCCAGCATCTTAGAATTACTGAATGTTCCTGACCAAATAAATTGCAAAAGAATAGCTATTAATAGCTAATACTTATAAACTTATTATGTACCCATGCAGTGCTCTAAATGCTTTACATATATTACCTCATTGATACCATAAAAGTACTATAGATGGATAGCTTTATCACCATCATCATCATCATCATCCCCATTTTGCAGATGAAGAAGCTGAGTCAGTGAGACAAGAGGGAACCCAGTCTGGATTCAGAGTGTATTTTATTTTTTTAAAAGATTTATTTATTTATTTTTAGAGAGAGTAAAAGAGAAGGAGGAAGAAAGGTAGAAAAACATCATCGTGTGAGAGAAACATTGATGCATTACCTCTCGAAAGCTTCAGCGCAGGACCTGGCCCTCAAAACAGGCATGTGCCTTACTGGGAATCTAACTGGCTACCTTTTGGTTTGCAAGCCTGTGCTCAATCTACTGAAACACACCAGGCAGGGTATAGTGTATTTTATTAACTAGTATGCTGTGCCACCTCTCTTGTGGTGTGATATGTTTTATATCATGTTTAAAAGCAGACACATTTATTTCATGTTTAAGAACTTGTAGTATTATTACAGAAAATATTGTTAAGGGATGCTCACATGTGTGGCAAAAGTATGAAGGTATGCATGGTAATGACAACCAGCAAGTTGGATGGTAGTGTTTAAGGTGACAATCAAGCATAATCAAAATTGTCCTTGAAAATCTCTGAGGAAGTCACCAACACAGATGATTTTTCCTTCAGCATCAGATCCTTTCACCGTTTCTATAGCTGATCCCTGAATTCAATAACAGGTTTGTAGTTGGGGGCCATGTTGTGTAAAAAGCATCTCATTCTCAATTGGTCTGGTGGGATACTCATACAAGGAAAGGGAAGAAGGGAAAAGGACAGCCTGCACTTTCTTCTGCTGTCAGAAAGGGGGACAGAGTCTCAACAAGCTCAGCCTTCTCTTTCTCTCTGTGAGAGGACACATAAATCATCAGAGCCATATGGCTATCTAGACCTTTGAGTTTCCAGGGATGGAAGACCCATAATATCCCATGATAGCATTTTTGGGTGTTTATCAGATACTATAGTCAATAATGACTTATTTATGTTTAACTCATATCTCCCACTGCAATTTCAGTCCATTTCCTATTACTCTGTAGATATGGAGAACAGATGGTCAACATTCTACATATAACCTTCTGGAGAATGGAAGATACCCATTGAAACCCTCTCTTTTCAGGTGACATTTTCTTCCCGACCAGAGTTCCAACCTTTTCATTTTTCTACACACTTCCTTTTCCAGTCAATTATTTCATTTACTACATTGAATTTAAAAAAATGGTGTTTTTCCTGTGCTGGATTTGAACTCAATAGTAGGAGATAAGGAAGTGTCTTACCTAGTACTGACTGTGTGCCACTATATTTACATATATTCAATGATAAGATAGGCATTACTATCATCATGTAACAGAGAAAGACACTGAATCCCAGACAAGTTAAGTGCAACTTGTCAAGTCATACAGTTTTAAAATGGCAGAGACAACACTCAAACCCAATTCCAGGCAACTCTTGAGACTATACTCTAGATCATTAATATATTGACTGTTTGTGTATCTTAAAAGGGTAAAATATATATACATATAATAAATATCCATGAAACTATTACTCATCATAATAAAACAGTGCCCTGTATACTAAAAAAAAAAAAATGGTGTTTTTCTTTAAAAAAAAAGCAACACATGCAGATAATTAAAATTCTAACAGTATGAAAGTATATGCAGAGAAAGTGAGTTTCCCTTCCATTGAAGGCCTCTCAGCCTCCTTTTTTTATTTAATAAAGTTTTATTTTTCAGAATGTACAGCTGCTGAGATCTGTTGTTCATGCGCCTTCACCAACAGCTGGGGCATCCTCACCTTTGGTGTTTCTGGTGTAAATTACTTGAGCTCTGTGCTTTGAAACTAGTTTAGTAAGTCCTTTACTAAGGAGCTCCTGAAGGGCAGCCCTGGCCAAGGAACCACAGATTTTCAGTAGCTCAGAGACAACAGCTGGGGTTATAAGCTTGTAGTTGGGAACTTCCTTACGGAGTTTATAGTATGTTGCTTTGTCAAATAAGACTAGGTTATTGAGCTTGTCCTGAACTTTACTTTTGGACCATTTCTTCTTTTTGGCCTTGCCCCCAGATTTGTTCACTGGGTCTTTTTCTTGGCTGACTTTCCAGCATCTTTCTTCTTCTTGTCATCCTTGGGTGGCATAGCGCAACTCAAGGAGCCTCAGCCTCCTTTTTAAAAAGATTTTATTTATTTATTGTTACAGAGAGGGGAGGTGGGGAGAAAGTGAGAAACATCGATGTGTGAGAGAGGCAATGATCAGTTGCCTCTCACACGCCCACACCTGGGGACCTGGCCTGGAGCCCAGACATGTGCCCTGACTGGGAATCAAACTGGTGGTGCTCAGTCAACTGAGCCACACCAGCCAGGGCTCTGTTTTTAAAATTTACTTATTGTCAGCAGGGTCTCCTTCTAGAGGATTTTATTTTCTTTTAAAAAATTATTTATTTTTAGAGAGATGGGAAGGGAGGTAGAAAGAAGGGGAGAGAAACATCCATGTGTGGTTGGTTCTCTCATGCCCTCTACTGGGGACCTGGCCCGCAACCCAGGCACGTCCCTAGACTGGGAATCGAACCAGCACTTTGGTTCACAGGGCGGCACTCAATTCACTGAGCCACACCAGCCAGGGCTATACTCTTTTTCAATTCAGCAAATATTCATTAAGCATTATGTGCCAGGTGTTGTGCTGACTCTTGGGGTAAGGCACGAGGAGAACAGAGATGTGTTTTTCTGTCGTTAGTAAGCATACACTTTAGTAGGGGAGACAGGCATAGCCATTCATGTATTAAATATTGATTGAGCGCTCTCTGTGTGCCAGGCAGTGTGTGAACCTCTGAATGGAGCTCTTAGTGTTAAGGGGGCAGTGTGGATAGACTGATGAGCAGACATGGTATGAAATATAAACCAATGCTAAGGAAGTGCCAAGATGATTCTTGGCAATGGCCCCACATTCCTTGCAAGCTGTATGACCCCATATGGGGAGCAGGCCAGAAAAACTAAGCGTGGTGACTAGTGGAGAGAAGAAAGAATGGAGGTCTAGGCAGGAGCAGAGGCCCAGGAGCCCTGTTCCAGGCACTGGGGTAAGCCCTTTACACACACTATCTCCCGTAATCTTCATAGTGGTATGAGGTGAGTGTCATTATCTACATTTTACAAATAAGAATACTGGGGGCTCCAGAGATGTTAGGGCAACTGGCTCTAAATCACACAACTGAGATTCAAACTTGTCTATCTTTCTGCAAACCTGAGCTCTCGTTTGCTACATTGATAACAGTTTCTGGACTTGGAAGTAGGTAATGGGTGATTGTGATACACCCCCTCCTTCCACTTCCCCTCTGGAGAACCACTGCCCATATAATAGTTTGACTGAGCCTCTTATTAGACTGAATTTTTTCCATTTAAGGTGTAAGACAGAGAGAAAAACATATTGTTGTTGGAGTCAGGAACCCTCAGTCCTAGCTCCTGCTCTGCCTCTCATAAGCTCTGTAACTTTGAGCAAGTCATTCTGTATGCTGGACTTCAGGGTCCTGGTCTCAGAAATGCAGAGGCTGGCAGAGAACATCTCTGGATGCTTGATGGGATTTGAGGATATTTCCATAATCCCAAAAGGGCTATAATGACATCTTCTGAGGCAAAAACTACAACCCCCTCTGGAGAATTATGCAAAACTAGTTTGGTAAATCTATTTATTTTGGAGGCAATTTGAAGAATGGATCTGCAGTGAATATAAACAGCTGGCGTCACCTTACTGACAGTATGAGGTGTGAACATATTAATACTTCCTTGGTCTCCACTTTCTGCTCATAGTTCTGAACCCCCCTCCCATTTTCTCAATAAAGTGAAATGAACGTTAGTTAAGTAAGCAAGTACCCGCTTAATACATACAATTGAATTAAAGTGATAATCAACTAGCAGATGGAGATAATCTTTAGTGAAAACTGGGAAAGACTCCTCAAATTAATGGGTTATTTGCAGGCATGTAATAAACTCAGAACTTTGCTCATGCTGATTTCATGCTTGGGAGAGCAGCCCCATGACGTGTTTCAAGGCACAAAAAGAGGATCTGCCCTGGTCAACAAGCTCCATAAAACGGAGAGCACAGAAGCTGGCTTGATCCAGAGAAGGAGGTGACTGAGGCATTGGCCACATAAAATGAGCCTTCTGCTTTTTGCTCATTCCATTTCACCTCAAACGTAGGGATTTAGAGACCAGGTCTTCTCATTCGTAAAGGAAACTCTTCTTCTGGATCCCACAGTGACACGGGGGTGGGAAGTTAAAGAAGTCTAGTCTCAGGTGAGTGTCTTTCTTCTCTTCCTCCCTCCCTCTCTCCCATCCTTCCTTCTTCCCTACCTCCCTCTTTCTTTCCTTCCTTTAATTTAAAAAAAATTATAAAAGTAAGAAATATCCATCATAAAAGGACCAAATTACCTCTAATTGTATGAGGTATAATATAAAAGGCCTTAATCGCTACTCTTTCTCTCTTTCTTTTATTTTCCTTCTTCCTTTCTCCTTCCACTTAAAAAAAATTGTAAAAGTAATTCATGCTCATTGTAAAATAATCAAACAGTACAGAATGGTATTAGGTATAAAGAAAACCTATTTAATTCCAATTTTCCTTTCTATTTCTCTTGTTCTTTTCCTTCCTGTCCTCCCTCTCTCTCTCTCTCAAGCCTTCTGTTCCTTCCTTTCTCCTTTCTTTCAATTTTTAAAATTATATAGGGAATGTGTGATAATTTTAAAAGAATCAAGTAGTACAGAATTATTTGTTACATAAAATGTAAGATCCTTATCCCCACCCCACTTCTTCAACCCACCTTTTTATGCCTGACAGACATGTAGACTTGCCTTATTCCTTTTAATGGCTGCATACTATTCTGTAGTGTGACTGTCCCATAATTTATTTATTGGGTGCCAGGTAAGTTTCTGAAATATGCCTTGGAATTGTTATAAAATTTTAGAGAAAATGCAAGAAAAATAGAAATTAGATTGTTTGCTGTTGAAAATTCCATTTTACAGATAGTGATTATATCCATTTCTATAGCACTTTACACTTTGAAAATTGACTTTTAGATATCACATCATTATATTCTCTTCTATAGCAGCTTTGGGAAATAGGCAGATTATTATCTCTATTTTTATAGATAAGGAAACTGAGGTCTAGGGAAATAAGGAACAGAAATACAGGTTCACAGCTAGTTACAGATTCTCAATCTGGTACTCTTAACAGCACTGTAAATTTAAGTTGCATTTTATCTTGCAGGTCATAAAAGATTTAGACATCCCCTTGCTTCTAAGGTTGTAGTTTAGAAAAAATCCATCTAAGTCATACATATTCCCTTATTATTCTAGTCAGAATAGCAGTCCAATGCTTGGTGAATGTGAAGAGCCTTATTAATGGCTGGGGCTCATAGGAAGCCCAAGATTCATTTGGTTTCCTGATTGGTTCCTGTTACTTTATTTAAAAAAAAAATTGTTTAAAGTGAAGGATTCTTGCCATGGCTGGTGTGGCTCAGTGGATTGAGTGCCGGCCTGTGAACCAAAGGGTTGCTGGTTCAATTCCTGGTCAGAGCACATGCCTGGGTTGTGGGCCAGGGACCCAGTGGTGGGCACACAGGAGGCAACCACACATTGATGTTTCTCTCCCTCTCTTTCTCCGTCCCTTCCCCTCTCTCTAAAAATAAATAAAATCTTTTTTAAAAAATTGAAGGATTCTTTTTTTTTATTTAAAGATTTTATTTATTTTTTTAGGCAGAGGGGAAGGGAGGAAGAAAGAGAGGGAGAGAAACATCAATGTGTGGTTGCCTCTCGCATGCCCCCTACTGGGGACCTGGCCCACAACTCAGGCATGTGCCCTGACTGGGAATCAAACTGGTGACTCTTTGCTTTGCAGTCTGGCACTCAATCCACTGAGCCACACCAGCCAGGGCTGGTTTCTGTTACTTTAAATATAAAGAGAGTCTATTCACTCCAAGTCTCACTTATATGAACAAAGAAATACAATATGTTGTATTATCCTATAGAAAATGAAATGTTTATATCAGTAGTAAATCATTCAGAAGTACATTTTGTTTAAAATTAGAAAATGCCCATCAGCATCTTACTTCCAAGCTTCTATAATATATCTCCATAGGATCTGGAGCTTTAACTCCATTTGGGTTGGAGAAAGGGGGATTTACAATGTATTTCCCAAACAAGCAGCTTTCTTTACAATTAGTTAAGGAGAGAAGCTGGGTGAATGTAATGAGATGGTCAGATTTCCCAAAACAGATCTGCTTTAAAAATAGAAATGATTCAATGAGTTACTTTTGCCATTAAGTTCTTTTTGCATAGTCCTTCAAAAAGTTTAGGATCATTAAAACTGAAATTGTGGTGTCGAAGTTGCGTACATTAAGATTGCATGAATCACATTTTGTAATTACGCATTTAATGTTTGTCTTCTCCTCTGGGCTAATTTCTGCATGAGGGCAGGTATGTTTTCTTGACTTCCCAGCACTGTATTCCCAGGGTGTAATGCAGCATCTTCCACATAGTAGGTACTCAATAAAATTTGTTGAATGGATATGCAAATAAATCACTTTGTGAGGTTTCAGCTAGGCTATGTAACTCTGGCAAGTGTCTATATTATGGCCGGCTGACATGGCTTTAAGCAATAGGAAAAAGCCTTGAGTGAAATGTGAAGTATGGTCAAATAGACCTAGAAATTGTTCTGAATCTGAGCTGGGCATATTTCTGACTTTTTGAATACAGGTTTAGACAATAAAAGGACTTATCATGTATCAGAAGCTTTATGGATTGATTCTCATATCGAGTTTTATCTTTCTCTCAGGTAAGAGATGTATGCTTATTATCTCTTTCAGTGTCTCATGTACAGCATATTATAGAAATAACCCATTTGAAAAACTGTTGGGCTGCCTCTTAATGACTTCCTTTTGGTAAATATGGTTGTAAGACAAGCTGGAACTTCAGTAAATGAATCCTCTCACTCATAATTACGCATGAATGATAGAGAACTGGCCACAAGTAAAGAGTTTGGGCTACTGTTTTTGACATTTCTTATTGTAACTCTGAAATTTCACTGGGTGGTTAATTCACACCTAACTGAAGCTTTGGGTTTCCTTTTGGGCTCTTTTCTTTCATGCATAATGCTTTATATTAATCTCTCTGGAGCATCATGATACCAGCTTTCTGTCTCCATTATACATATATGACAACAATCATAGAGCACAGACAAGGAAACTGAAGTGTTCCAAAAGTTGGTTTCTGATTCACACACAGCCATATGTTCTGGGAAGGACAAGACCTTGCCTTGACTCTGTGATATGAATGGAAATAGATTCTGTCTTTGTTTCTGTTCTGAATCAAGTAGATGATTAAGACCATTCAACTGAAGTAGCTGGTAGTTGGGAGACTTAAGGAAAAGTTTGTATTGGAAAACTGCAATCTCATCCATATTATGAAAATTCAATTGATACCATTCTTATTTAGCATATCAGTCTTTAGATAAAAGGTCATACAAGCCAGTGAGTGACAATTTCTGATGAAAGTAGACTTGGGGTTTAATTTGAACAGCCTACGGATTTAAGAACAAACCTGGAAAAATACCAAATCATCATCATCAACAACAAACAATGACTCGCTTCCTGCCATGTGCAGGGCCTGATGGGAAACTATGTTTCTTATACTGAAGCTTGAAATGGGACCTATGGAGCACAGTGGTGACTCATACTTGGCCTTGACTACCTGCTAAAATGTTTTTTTTTTTAAATTTAATCTTTATTGTATTTTTTTCCCATTACCATTTAGTCTCCTTATACCTCTCCCCCTCTAAAATGTTGATTTATCTTTTCCCTGCCTGTTTCCTCAAAGGCAAGAAACTGTTTTCTCCATTTCTATTTTAAAAAATAATTATTAATTTTTCAATTACAGTTGATACACAAAATTATATTAGTTTCAGGCATACAATACTGAAGTAATTAGACATTTATATTACATACAAAGTAATCATCCCAATAAATCTAGTACCCATCTGATACCAGACATAGTTATTACAATATTATTGACTATATTCACTATGCTGTACTTTACATCCCCATGGCTTTCTGGAACTACAAATGTGTTCTTCCTAATCCCTTTAACTTGTCCACCAAACCCCCTTCTCATGTGCCAGTCATGAAGATGTTCTCTATATCTACAAGTCTGTTTCTGGTCTGCTCGTTAGGGCTTGTTTTGTTTTTTAGGTTCCACATATAAGTGAAATAACATGACATTTATATTTCTCTGTCTGATTTATTACACTCCCTCTAGGTCTATCCATATTGTTACAGATGGCAATATTTAATTTCTTTACAGATTTTTTTTCTATTTGGCTTTCAAAATTCTTTTATCATTATTTTTAAATTTATTATTTTAATGTTTTAAAATTTAAAAAACATTTAAAAATATTTTATTTACTTATTTTTAGAGAGAGGAAGAGAGAGAGAAAGGGAGAGAAACATTAATGTGTGGTTGCATCTCGTGCGCCCCCTGCTGGAGGCCTGGCCTGCAACCCAGGCATGTGCCTTACATTGGGAATCGAACCAGTGACCCTTAGGTTCAGAGGCCGGTGCTCAATCCACTGAGCCACACCAGCTAAGGCTTAAGTTTTAATTATACTTTATTGATTATGCTATTACAGTTGTCCTGGTTTTCCCCCTTTGCCTCCCTCCACCCAGCGCCCCTTACTCCTTCAGGTAATCCTCCCACCATTGTTTATGTCCAAGGGTAATACATGTAAGTTCTTTGGCTACTCCAATTCCTGTACTGTACTTTACATCCCCATGGCTATTCTGTAACTACCTATTTGTACTTCTTAATCCCTTCACCTCTTCACCGATTCTTCTCCTCTCAGCTGGCAACCTTCCTGTAAATAACTTCTTTTCTCTTGCCTTTAAGAGTCTCTCTTTACCTTTAAACTTTGGCCTTTTAATAATGATGTGTCTTGCAGTGGGCCTCTTTGCATCCATCATAATTGGTACTCTGCACTTTCTGGACTTGTATGTCTATTTCCTTCACCAAATTAGGAAAGTTTTCTTTCACTATATTTTCAGATAGATTTCCAATTTCTTGCTCTTTCTCTTCTCCTTCTGGCACCCTCATGAGCAAATGTTGGACCTCTTAAAGTTGTCCCAGAGGCTGTTTATGCTATCCTCATTTTTTTTTGGATTCTTTTTTTCTTCTTCTTGTTCAGGATGGTTGTTTTTTTGCTTCCTTATATTCCAGATCATTGATTTGATTCTCGACTTCATCCATTCAACTGTTGTTTTCCTGTAAATTGTTATTTATGCCAATTAGTGTAACCTTCATTTCTGACTGGGTTTTTTTTATGCTGTTGAGGTCCTCACTGAGTTCCTTGAGCATCCCTATAAAGAGTGTTTGAACTCTGCATCTGACAGATTGTTTATCTCCATTTTGTTTAGCTCTTTTTCTGGAGTTTTGATCTGTTCTTTCCTTTGGGCCATGTTTCTTTTATCTCCTCATTTTGGCAACCTCCCTGTGTTTGTTTCCATGTATTGGGTAGAGAGGCTATGACTCTGTGTCTTGGTAGTATGTAGTAATGTAGTAGGTGTCCTGTAGGGTCCAGTGTCACAGCCTCTCCTATCACCCAAGCTTGGTACTTGAGGTGTGCCCTTTGTGTGGGCTGAATACATGCTCCTCTTGTAGTGAAGCCTTGGTTGCTGTTGGTAGATCAATGAGAGGGATTTACCCAGGCCAGTCAGCTGCAAGGACTGGCTGTGACCACTGACCACCAACCTCCACCCTCCCTGGATGATCAGCTGTGCAGGGGCAGGGTATGGTTCTCTTATGTGGTCTGTAGCTGTCTACTAGGTGTAGCTGGCATGGAGTTTCCCTGGTGTTGTAGGCCAAGGTCAGCCCCAACCTGTGTTTTGCCTGGGGCACCCAGCCTGAGCAATAAAGCAATCTGAGATGACTGCTACTTGTTCTGGGCTTGGAGATTCCCAGGTGAAGCCAAATTATGATGCTAATCTGGCTGCCTCTAGGGCTCACTGAAGTCAGCTGTTGCTTGTTTGACAGGATTTGGGAGCCAAGACTAGCCATTCTTTTTTAAAAAAGATTTTATTTATTTATTTATTTTTAGAAAGAGGGGAAAGGAGGGAGAAAGAGGAAGAGAAACATCAATGTGTGGTTGCCTCTTGCACACCCCCTACTGGGCACCTGGCCCACAACCCAAGCATGTACCCTGACTGGGAATCAAACCGATGACCCTTTGCTTCACAGTCGGGCACTCAACCCACAGAGCTACACCAGCCAGGGCAAGACCAGCCATTCTTATGTAAGGGCAGCTTGAGTGGGCCCATAAGTTGGGGGCATTAGAGCCTCTGGGGGTCTCCTTGGTGGATCACACAGTCTTAGCCAGATTCATGGAGTCTCAGATATGGCACCAGCCTACCAGCTCTGTGAGGGGAGAGCTTAGAAAAGGATACAATGGCCTCTGATCACTCTGATGCCAGACACTTCAGTCTTACCCTGTACACCACTGGTGCCCTTCAAACTGCCACCCCTGTATAGGAGCTCGGAGGGCAAGAGTCTGAGTAGGTGAGTCCATGTGTGGGTACCCCAACAGGAACTGCTTAGGGCTCCAGTAGCCTTCTCGACTGACTCAATCCCCACTAGTTTTCACAGTCAGAAGTTGTGGGGACTTATCTTCCTGGCACCGGAATCCTGGGCTGGGAGGCCTGGTGTGGGTCTGGTAGTCCTCGCTCCTGAGATATTCTTCCCAAATTTTAATTCACATGGGTATGGGGCCAATCCATTTTACGTCCGTGCCTACATGTCTGGATGGATATGGTTTCTTTAGTTCTGTAGTTGTCAGACTTCCATTCAACTCAATTTCTGACATTTCAGAGTGATGGTTGTTCTATATTTTAGTTGTAATTTTGATGTGATTGTGCGAAGAGGCAAGCCATGACTGCCTACATCCCCATCTGTACCTGACCTTTAAACTGACCTTTATCATTTTCTAAATTGTTATTCTATTACAGCTGTCCCAATTTTTTCCCCTTTGCCCTCCTCTGCCCATCTGATGACCACCTGCTCCCACAGTCAATTCCCACACTTGTCCATGTCCATGGGTCATTCATACATGTTCTCTGTCTAGACCCTTCCCCTTCTTTCCACCATTATCCTCCTCCCCCCTCCTCTCTGGTCGCTGTCAGTCTATTCCATGTTTCCATGCCTGTGGTCTTATTTTGTTAGTTTATTTTTGTGTGTTAGATTCCTCTGATACATGAGATCATATGGTATTTGTCTTTCACCAACTGGTTTATTTCACTTAGCATAGTATTCTCCAGTTCCAGCCATGCTATCACAAAAGGTAGGAATTCCGTCTTTCTTTCTGCTGCCTAGTATTCCATTATGTAAATATGCCACAATTTTTTGATCCACTCACTGATGGGCATTTAGGCTGTTTCCAGCACTTGACTATTGTTTATAGTGCTGCTAGGAACACAGGGGTGCATAAGTTCTTTTGAGTTGGTGATTTGGGATTCTTAGGATATATTCCCAACAGCGAAATCACTGGATCAAAAGGCACTTCCATTTTTAGTTTTTCTTTTTTTGAGGACATTCCATACAGTTTTCCACCATGGCTGCATTCCCACCAAGAGTGTACTAGGGTTCCCTTTTCTCTACATCCTCACCAGCACTTGTTGTTTATTGATTTATTCATGATAGTGATTCTGACAGGTGTGAGGTGATATCTGACTGTGGTTTTAATTTGCATCTCTCTGATGGCTAGTGATGTTGAGCATCTTATCATATATCTGTGGGCCATCTGTATATCCTCCTTGGAGAAGTGTCTCTTCAGGTCGTTCGCCCACTTTTAAAAATTGGATTGTTTGTCTTCCTGGTGTTGTTGTATGAGTTCTTTAAATAGTTTGGAAATCAAACCCTTGTCTGGTGTATCATTGGAAAATATGATCTACCATACGATCTTCCCTTTTTCATTTTGATGATGGTTTCTTTAGCTGTGAAAAACCTTTTTAGTTTGATGTAGTCTCATTTGTTTATTTTTTCTTTATTCCCTTGCCCTAGGAGATATATCGGCAAATATATTGCTACATGGGATGTCTGAAATTTTCCTGCCTATGTTTGCCTTTAGGACTTTTATGGTGTCACTACTTATATTTGTCTTTTACCATTTTGAGTTTATTCTGGTGTATGGCATAAGTTGGTTGTCTAGTCTTAGTTTTTTGCATGTACCAGTCCAGTTCTTGGAACACCACTTATGGAAGAGGTTATTTTTGTTCCATTGTATGTTCCTGCCCTCTTTGTCAAATATTAATTGACCACAGAGACATGGATTTATTTCTATGCTCTCTATTCCATTCTTTTGATCTATGTGTCTGTTCTTATGCCACTACCGGACAGTATTGATTATAGCGGCCTTGTAGTATACTTTGCTGTCAGGTATTGTGATCCCTCCTGATTTGTTCTTCTTTCTCAAGATTCCTGTATCTATTTAGGGTCTTTTTTAGTTCCTCATTAATATTTGAAATATTTGTTCTAGATCTGTGAAATGTGCCATTGGTATTTTAATAGGAATTGTGTTGAATCTACAGAATGCTTTGGGTAGTACGGACATTTCAATAATATTAATTCTTCTAATCTGGAACACAGTATATGTTTCCATTTATTTGTATCTCCCTTAATGTCTTTCTTCAGTGTTCTATAGTCTTCTGATTACAGGTCTTTTACCTCCTTGGTTCGATTTATTCCTAGGTAGTTTATTTTTCTTGCTGCTATAGTAAATGGGATTTTTTCCCCCAGGTTCTCCTTCTGATATTTCATTGTTGGTGAATAAAAATGTCATTGATTTTTGCACATTGACTTTGTATCCCACTATTTTGTTAAATTCACTTAAGTTGAATAGTTTTTTAGTGGACACCATAGGGTTTTCTATGTACACTATCACGTCATTTGCAAGTAACGACAGTTTTATTTCCTCTTTTCCAATTTGGATGCCTTTTATTTCTTTTTCTTGTATGATTGCTGTGGCTAGGACTTCTAATACTATGATGCATAAGAGAGGTGAAAGCAGACAACCTTGTCTTGTTCCTAATCTTAAGGGGAAGGATTTTAGTTTTTGCCTGTTGAGTATGATGCAGGCTGTAGGTTTCTCATATATGGCTTTTATTATGTTGAGATATGCTCCCTCTGTTCCCAATTTCCTGATTTTTTTTTATTTTTAAATCCTGTTTATTCTATGATAGTTGTCTCAACTTTTCCTCCTTTGCCCCTGTCTACCCATTCCACCCACACCCCCCACTCCCACAGTCAATTCCCACTCTGTTGACCATGTCCATGGGTCACTCATACATGTTCTTTGTCTAGTCTCTTCCCCTTCTTTACACCTTTGTCCTCTTTCCCCATCCCCTCTGGTCACTTTCAGTCTGCTCCATGTTTCCATGCCTGTGGTTTATTTTGTTTGTTAGTTTATTTTATTGAATACATTCCACTTATAGGTGAGATCATATAGTATTTGTCTTTCACCGACTAGCTTATTTCACTTAGCATAATATTCTCCAGTTTCATCCATGTTGTCACAAAAGGTAGGAGTTCCTCCATTCTTTCTTTCTTTCTTTTTTTTAAAAAATGCAGATAGATTTTATTTATTTTTTGTGTCAAGATCCATTATAAAATATTTTTTCTTCTTTTTTAATTAATTTATTTTTTCAAATACATTTGTCTCTGCCTACCCCCCACCACTTTCCCTTGCCCCCTCCCTCCTTCCTTCCCTCAGCTCTTCCCCTTTGCTTTTGTCCATGAGTCCTTGCTATATGTTCCTTGACTTTCCCCTTTCATTCCTTTCCCCCCACCCCCTCCCTCCTTCCCTCTTGTTTCTGTTGGTTTCTTTTCCTTTCAGTGCTGCTGGTCTTATTATAAAATTTTTAAAAAATTAAATCCATTATAAAGTCTCAGCAATTAAACCAACATGACACCAGCACAGAAATAATCAAGTAGATCAATGAAATATAATGAGCATTCTAGAAACAAACATATATATCTGTCTAACAATGTAATATATAATTAAAATGATATTTCAAATCAATGGTGAAAATAAGGCTTATTCCACAAATAAGGTGCATGAACCACTATTACTTGAAATAAAACAAATATAGAGCCCTATTTCACACATTATACAAGAAATATTATGGTGAGTTAAAAATGAATATATGGAATCTAAGGAGTTTCATGATAAAATACAAACTAATATTTTTCTTACCCTGAAGTAAAATATTCAAACCCAGAAAGTATAAAGTAAATTGTTGACAGTATGACTATATTAAACATTTAAAACTATATAGTGATATAAATATAAAAAAAGTTAGTGGACAAGTAATAAAATAGGAAAGTATTTTCCACAGATCTAAAAAGGGGTTAAATTTTTTTAAGGGAAAAATATTCTACAAACATTTAATTAAAAAAATGGATAAAGAATACCAAAAAGTCATTTAAAGCTTTTTAAAAATAATAGAAATAGACAAGAAACAGACATAAACAGGTTTAGTTTCAACGAATAATAAAGGAGCAATTAAAATAACATCGTTGTTGCAATCAGATTAATAAGTATTAAAAATATTGGCAATATCAAGTATTGGCAACTCTGAAAGGAACTGGGTATTCATAGACTCTTTTTCTTCATCTTAAAACAGTCCCTTTAGCATATTTTGCAATGCTGGTTTGGTTGAGGTGTATTCTTTCAGCCTTCTTTTGTCTGGGAAACTCCTAATTTTGCCTTCCATTTTCATTGAGAGCCTTGCTGGGTCGAACTGTCTTGGTTTCAGGCCTTTGCTTTTCATAACTTGGAATATTTCTTGTCATTCCCTTCTGGCTTGTAGGGCTTCTGTTGAGAAGTCAGATGCTAGCCATACTGGGGCTCCCTTATTTGTTACTACCTCTTTTTCCCTTGCTTGCTTTAGGATTCTTTGTTTGTCTTTGATATTTGCCATTTTAATGATGATGTTTCTTGGAGTGGGCCTCTTTGGGTTCCTCTTGAATGGGACCCTCTGTGCTTCCTGGACTTGTGTGACTTTTTCTCTCCTCAGTGAGGGAAGTTTTCCATCATTATATTTTCAAACAGGTTCTCTATCCCTTCCTCATCCTCTTCCTCTGGTATCCCTATTATACGGATATTATTATGTTTCAGGTTGTCCTGCATTTCCCTCAATGCCTGTTCATTCTTTTTGAGTCTTTTTTCATTTTCTTGCTCTTTCTGGGAGCTTTTTCCTACCTTGTCCTCCAGCTCACAGACTTGGTCCTCAGCTTCATCTAGCCTGCTTTTGATTCCTTCTACTGTGTTCTTCAATTCAGAAATTGTATTCTTCATTTACTCTTGTTTCTTAAGGATAATTTCTATGTCCTTTTTCATGCTGATATAGTTTGCAGTAAGTTCCTCATAGTTTCCCTGTAGTTTTGGTAATTCTCTCTGAGCTCACTGAGCTCATTTGGCTTCCATTGTTTGGAACTCAATATCTGATCGTTGACTTTCCTCTATTTCATTTAGTTCTCTTTCTGGGGATTCCTCCTTTCCCTTCAATTGGGGGGTGTTTCTTTGTCTTCCCATTATTTGTGAGACTCTTCTTTTTTGCTTCTGCTTCTTAATTTGATATCTCTTGTTTTCCTGACTTTGTGGTGTGAACATCTGTGGTAGGAGACAACTGTTTTTATTTTCTAGATCTGTGTCTGATGATGTCAGATGTTGACCCTGTCCGACCTTAGGCAGTCTGTTCAAGACTTTCGGGAATCTACTGTCTGTGGCTGTCTCCTTTAGCTGTTAATCTAGTCACTCCACACTCAGCAGTCAGGCTTAGACACCATAGGGCTGGGCAGAATCCCTCCTGGGGGTGGGGTTATTAGGTCCTCTCATGCTGCAGCCTCTCAGGGAAGTGGTCTGTCTGAGCGGAGGGGGCTGCTGCCGAAGTGGGGAGGAGTCCACACTGGGATCCTACTGGCTACTCTCTCCATTCTCTTGCCAAAGTCTTCATCTCCAATCTCTCATTAAGTGCCTCTAGACCACTCTTTGCCCCCTTTATCCAGGGATCTACTATCTGTGGCTGCCACCCTGCACCCAGCAGGCTGGCTTAGACACATGACAGGGCAGGGCTGAGGCCCTCCTGTGGGTGGGGCTATTTTGTCCTTTCATGCTGCTGCCTCTCGGGGGAGTTGTCAGCCTGAGCAAGATGGCTGCTGTTGTATGGGGAATGAGTCATCACCAGGATCCCACCAACTACTCTCAGTTCACTCCCCAAAGCCTCCTCCTTGCCCAGTTTCTCCTCAGGTGTCTCTAGCCCACTCTGTCCCCACCTTTGCCAGAGACAAAGGTAAGTGACTGCAAATACAAATTTATTCATTGGCCTTTTAAACAGCTCTTTGCGTCTCCTGCTGCCTGTTTCTGGCAGAGAGCAACCCTGCCATATTTTTTGCTGCTGGCTGTTATATGTGTACTTTTTGGGCTCTGGTGCTGTAGGCTGGAAATCCGTGCTCTTGTTTTAGACCCCATTCTTCTCAGGGGGATCCACCTTGCCATTTCAATGTCCCTCTGGTGCTGCTACCCGTGGACATCTCAACCACACTGCTTACCAGTTAGGTTGTGCTAAAGCTGATTCTTCTGTCTATTGGAGGTTATAAAGCTCCTCTCTTGCTATTGTACAGTTGTTTGTTCCTGGTGATTTCTCCACAATTTATTTGTAATTCCAGATTGGTCCTGGTAGGAGTTCAGAGTGACTTCCAGTCACTTCTTCACCATCTTAATTTTTTCCTCTGGTTTTGTCTTTTGTTGATGGTTTCCTTTGCTGTGCAAAAAATTTTTAGTTTAATGTAGTCTCACTTTTAATTTTTTCCTTTTCTTGTGTGAGGAGATATATTAGAAAATATATTACTAAAAGAAATGCCCAAGATTTTACTGCCTAAGTTTTCTTCTAGGATTTTTACTGTATTTAGCCTTACATTTAAGTCTTTAATTCATTTTGAATTTATTCTTATGTATGGTGTAAGAAGGTGGTCTAATTTCATTTTTGTACGTATCAGTCCAATTTTCCCAACACCCTTTATTGAATAGACTGTCTTTACCTCATTGTATATTTTTGTCTCCTTTATCAGATATTAATTGATCAAAAAGATGTGGGTTTCTTTCTAGGTTTTCTATCCTGTTCTATTAATCTATGTGTCAGTTTTTGTGTCAGTACCGTGCTCTTTTGATTAGTATAATCTTTTAATATAGTTTGATATTAGGTAACATGATTCCTCCAACTTTGTTCTTTCTCAAGTTTGCTGTTGCTATTTAGGATCTTTTGTGTTTCTGTGTAAATGCTCGGATTACTTTCTTTAGTTTTGTGAAGTATACAATTGGCATTTTGATAGGAATTGTGTTGAATCTGTAGATTGCTTTGAGTAGTATGGTCATTTAAACAATTCTGCCTTTCTATGAGCATGGCGTACGATGTCTGTCCAGAATGTATCCAGCCATGTAATATGAAAGATTGAGACATTAATTGACAAAGATATAAGAAACATTGTATATAGGACAGTGTTGACTTAGTCCCCTTAATCTTGGGACCTCACACAATTCTCCCAGTCGCCACCACGGCCCTGTCATATTTTCCTGAATCGCATTGACAGTATGAAATCTCTTCCCTTTCAAAGGTGATTTTAGTTTTGCGAAAAGCCAGAAGTCTCAGGACACAAAATCTTGGCTGTGGGGGGTGGAGGAGTCACCTGGGTGGTTTGATGTTTTGCCAAAAACTCTGCAGGAGACGTGATACATGAGTGGGCGTGTTGTCTTGATGAAGCTACCAATCAGCCGTTGCTCATAGCTGCAAACTTTTGAATTATCTGAATAGTTTCAATGGAGGAATGTTCAAGCTTAATGCAAAATTTGATGCAGATTTGTTGCCCTGCTTGTTCAGTTATTTTGAATGTGACAGCCACATAGCACGCATGCTCACTCAATGGGGTTTATTGCCCCCAGTAACTAGTACAGCGATGTTATTTTCATGCATGCGCATTCCAGTCCACCCTCCTTGGATGCACATTACATTGATGTCATGCAAACTGTTCTCATTATATTAACAATGGCTGGACTTTTCCTAAACAGACGTTGTATGCTTCCATTTATTTGTATACTCTTCAATTTTTTTCTTCAATGTCTTATAATTTTCTGAGTACAGGTTTTTACTTCTTTGGTTAAATTTATTCCTAGGTATTTTTTTATGCAACTGTAAATGGGATGGTTTTCTTAGTTTATGTTTCTGATAATTCATTATTGGTGTATAAAAATGTAACTGAGATCTTTCCCCGGTGGACTTCATGCCAAGATGGAGGTGTAGGTAGATATACTTTGCCTCCTTGTGCGACCAAAAGAAAGACAACAAGTTTAGAAACAAAAAACAACCAGAACTGCAAGAAAATCAAACTGTATGGAAGTCCAACAACCAGAGTTAAAGAAGGAACATTCATCCAGATTGGTAGGGGTGGCAGAGGTGGGTACGTGGGGGAGAGGGGACATGCAGCAAGGCAGCGGCTGGAGGATGGGGTGAGGTAGTGGCTGGTGGACCGAGCAGTCCCATATTTGCATGTGGATAAACCAGAAGGAACAACTGGGGAGTAAGACAGACTATGCAACCCAGGGTTCCAGCGTGGGAAAAGAAAGCCTCAAAACCTCTGGCTGTAAAAGCCTATAGGGGTTGCAGCAGTGGGAGAAACTCCCAGCCTCATGGGAGTGTTTGTTGGAGAGACCCCTGGAGTACTACAACCTTAACAAATCCACCCACTTGAGAATCAGCAGCAGAAGGACATGATTTGCTTGTGGGTAGCAGGGGAAGTGACTGAAAGCCTGTCAAGAGCTGAGCAAGTGGCATTGTTCCCTCTCTGACCCCTCCCTCACACACAGAACCACTATGCAGCAAAGTGGGTTGTCCCACCCTGGTGAATACCTAAGGCTCCGCCCCCTACAACAGAACAGACGTGATGAGAAAAAGAAATATGGCCCAAATGAAATAACAGATCAAAATGCCAGGAAAAAAATACAACTAAGCAATGAAGAGATAGCCAACCTATCAGATGCACAGTTCAAAACACTGGTAATCAGGATGCTCACAGAAATGGTAGAGTATGGTCGCAAAATAGAGGAAAGAGTGAAGGCTATGCAAACTGAAATAAAGAAAAATACACAGGGAACCAATACTGAAGGGAAGGAAACTGGGATTCAAATAGACGATTTGGAGCAGAAGGAAGAAATAAACATTCAGCCAGAACAGAATGAAGAAAAAGAATTCAAAAAAATGAGGAGAGGCTGAGGAACCTCTGGGACAACTTTAAATGTTCCAACATCTGAATCATAGGGGTGCCAGAAGGAGAGGAGGAAGAGCAAGAAATTGAAAACTTATTTGAAAAAAATAATGAAAGAGAAGTTCCCCAATCTGATGAAAGAAATAGGCTTCCAGAAAGTCCAGGAAGCTCAGAGTCACAAAAAAATTGGACCCAAGGAGGAACACACCAAGGCACATAATAATTACATTACCAAGATTAAAGATAAGGAGAGAATCTTAAGAGCAGCAAGAGAAAAGGAGATAGTTACTTACAAAGGAATTCCCATAAGACTATCAGCTGGTTTCTCAAAAGAAACCCTGCCATCAGATTAATATGTATTAAAAAATATTGGTAATATCAAGTATTGGCAACTGTGAAAGGAACTGGATATTCACAGACTTTTTCTTCATCTAAAAGCAGTCCCTTTAGCATATTTGGCAGTGCTGGTTTGGTGGAGGTCTTTTAGCCTTCTTTTGTCTTGGAAACTCCTAATTTTCCCTTCCATTTTAATTTAGAGCTTTGCAGGGTAGAGTAATCTTGGTTTCAGGCCTTTGCTTTTCATGACTTGGAATATTTCTTGCCATTCCCTTCTGGCTTGCACTGTTTCTGTTGAGACTTTATAAGAGTTTTAAATTTTTTAATATTTTATAATTGACTTTGACATTTAAAAATAAATAAAATCAAT
This sequence comes from Pteronotus mesoamericanus, assembly GCF_021234165.1. NCBI lineage: Eukaryota > Metazoa > Chordata > Mammalia > Chiroptera > Mormoopidae > Pteronotus > Pteronotus mesoamericanus. Next base: position 44,328 of record NW_026555198.1, read on the forward strand.
CTGGATTAAAGAGAAAGAAAGAGAGAGAAAGACAGACACAGAAAGAAAGAAAGAAAGAAAGAAAGAAAGAAAGAAAGAAAGAAAGAAAGAAAGAAAGAAAGAAAGAAAGAAAGGAAGGAAGGAAGGAAGGAAGATGGAACTCCTACCTATTGTGACAACATGGATGGAACTGGAGAAGATGAAGCTAAGTGAAATAAGCCAGTTGGTGAAAGACAAATACCAGGTGATCTCACCTATAAGTGGAATCTATTCAACAAAGTAAACTAATGAACAAAATATACCACAAGCATGAAAACATGGAGCAGACTGAAAGGGACCAGCAGGAATGGGGAAAGAGGACAATGGTGGAAAGAAGGGGAAGGGACTAGATAAAGAACATGTATGAATGACCCATGGAGATGGTCAACAGAGTGGGAATTGACTGTGGGAGTGGGGGGTGGGTGTGGGATGGGTGGAGAGGGGTAAATTTGGGTCCTTTCTCTTTTTTTCCTTGATGCATCTGCTTACAGTTTCATCAATATTTTTTATCTTTTAAAGAACCAGTTCTTGGATTTTTTTATCTTTTGTATCTTTTTATAGACTCTATTTCATTTATTTCTGTTCTGATCTTTATTATTTCTTATATTCTACTGACTTTGGGCTTTGTTTATTGTTCTTTTTCTAGTTAAGTGTAAAGTTAGATAGTTTATTGGAGATTTTTCTTTTTTTTTCGGAGGCCTGTAATGCTGTGAATTTCCCTCTTAGGACTCTTCACAGTGTCCTATAGATTTTGGGTTGCTATGTTCTCATTTTCATTTTTGTCAAGATATCTTTTGATTTCTTCCTTGATTTTATTGTTAACCCAACGTGTTATTTAGCCTCAATTTCCTTGTGTGTTTTTCAGTTTTTTACTTATGATTGATTGCTAGTGTCGCACCATTATGATTGGAAAAGTTGCTTGACATGATTTTAATATTCTTAATTTCTTTTAAAAAAGTAGTTATTAGTAAGGTTTTGTTTCTTTATTTTTTAAATTATATTTTACTTTTTGTACTATTCCCATTGTCCCAGTTTTTCCTCTACCCCACTCTACCCAGTCCCCCGGTCCCACAGGCAACTCCCCATGGGTCATGCATATGTGTTCTTTGGCTACTATACTCCCTATGCTGTACTTTACATATCCATTACTATTCTGTAACAACCATTTTGTACTTATTTATCCTTTCACTACTTTTTGCCCATCCTGCTGATCCCTCTCCCATCTGGCAACCATCAAAACATTCTCAGTATCTATCATTCTGTTTCTGTTCTTCTTTCTTATTTTTTTATATTTAGTTATTGACAAATGTGTATTTATTGCCATTTTATTGTTCATACTTTTGATCTTCTTCTTAAAGAAGACCCTTTAACATTTCATATAATACTGGTTTGGTAATTATGAACCGTTTAGCTTTTACTTGTCTGGGAAGCGCTTTATCTGTCCTTCAATTCTAAATGATAGCTTTGGTGGGTACAATAACCTTTTTCATAGGTCCTTGCTTTTCATCATTTTGAATATATCTTGCCACTTCCTTCTGGCCTGCAATATTTCTGTAGAGAAATCATCTGACAGTGTGATGGGATCTACATTGTAAGTAACTAACTGCTTTTTTCTTGCTGCTTTTTGAGTTTCTTTCTTTGCCTTTAGCCTTTGATATTTTAATTATTATATATCTTGGTGTTGGCCTCTTTTTGTTTATCTCATTTGGGATTCTCTGTGCTTCCTGAACTTGTATGTCTATTTCCTTCATCAAGTTAGGGAAGTTTTCTGTTATTAATTTTTCAAATAGGTTTTCAATTTCTTGCTCTCTTTCTTCTCCCTCTGGCACTCCCATAATGCGAGTGTTGGTTAGCTTGAAGTTGCCCCAGAGGCACCTTACAGTATCCTCATGTTTTGGGATTCTTTGTTTCTTCTTGCTGTTCTGATTGTTTTCTGCTTCCTTATATTCCAAAGCACTGATTTGATTCTTGGCTTCCTCCACTCTACTGTTGATTACCTGTAAATTGTTCTTCATTTAAGTTAGTGTTTCCTTCTGGTTTCCATGACTTTTTTGTGCTGTTTAAGTTCTCTCTGAGTTCATCTGCTCTTCTCTTAAGTTTATTGAGCATTCTTATAACTAGTGTTTTGAACTCTGCATCTAGTGGATTGCTTGTCTCCATTTTGTTTATTTCTTTTTCTGGAGTTTTGTTCTGTTCTTTCATTTGAGCCATGTTTCTTTGTCTCCTCATTTTGGCAGCCTCTATGTGTTTTTTTCCCCATGTATTAGGTATAGCTTCTATGTCTCCCAGTCTTGGTAGAGTGGCTTAATGTAGTAGGTGTCCTATAGGTTCCAGTAGCATGGCCTCCCCTATCACTCAAGCTGGGTAATCGAGGTGCACCCACTGTGTGGGCTTTTTACATCCTCCTGTTGTAGTTGAGCTGTGATTGTTGTTGGTAGGTCAATGGAAGGGATTTACCCAGGCAAATTAGCTGCAAGAACTGGCTGTGACTGCTGACCACAAACCTTCAACCATGGTAGAGAACCAGCTGTGTATGGGCCCACTCCATAGAGCAGGAGTTACCTCAGCAGGGCTCTGGTGCACACTAAGTCCACCCATTGAGTGTGTCCCTTGTGGAGGTGGTTTGGTGGTATTGCACCGATATGATCTGTAGCTGTCTAGGCCAAGTCTAGATTCAGACAGAAGGTGTCTCATGCTCTAACTTTAGAGAGCCAGAGTGTAAAGAAAAACCATGTCCATGGAAGAATAATACCAAGGGTATAACAGAAGAAACTGAATCTGTTATAAGGTCTAAGGGGTGAGAGCAGAGATGGAAAGAAGGTCAGGAACTGAATAGTTGCAGAATAGGGCAGGAAGTAAGGAATGAAACAGAAATAGCCTCCTAACTGTTCTCCCTGCTTCCACTCTTGCTCTGTTATAGCCTATTCTCAACATAGCAGCCAGAGAGATCCTTTAATATATCAAGTCAGATCGTGTCACTCTTACTCAAAACATGCCAAAACAATTCCATCACAATTAGAATACAATCCAGGCTCTTTAATAAGCTCTAAAAAGCACTGCATGATCTGGTCTCTTACTGTCTCTTGGGCTTCATTTTCTACATGCTTCGTCTCACTCTACTCCAGGCACGCTGGTGTTCTTTCTATTTTTTTATGGAATTTATTGGGGTGACATTGGTTAATAAAAGTATATATGTTTCACGTACACAATTCACTTCTATAATACATCATCTGTATATTGTGTTATGTGTTTACCATCCCAAGTCAAGTCACTGTCCATCACCATTTATCCCTGATTTACCTTCTACCTCCCCCAACCCCCCTTTCTCTCTGGTAATCACTATATATATTTTTTCTTAATCCCTTCACTTTTTCACCCAGCCCCACAAGCCCCCTCCCCTCTGACAGCTGTCAGTCTGTTCTCTATGTATGAGTTTGTTTCTATTTTGTTCGTTTGTCTTGTTCATTGGATTCCACATATGAGTAAAATCATATGGTACTTGTCTTTCTCTGACTATCTTATTGTCAGATTCATCCATGCTGTCACAAAGGGTAAAATGTCCTTCATTTTTTATGGTTGAGCAGTACCTATTTCTTGAACATGCCATACACAGTCCCACCTCGAGGCCTTTGTACATGGTATTACCCATGTCTAGATCACTCTTTTCCCACATCTTTGTACTCCTAGCTCTTTTTAATTCCCTAGGACTAAGCTAAAATGGCTCTTACTCAGAGAGACCTTCTTTAGCTATTTTATCTAGTGTAGATATTCCCATCCCCCTTATCCTTGCTTCTCCCATTATCTAGTTCATTAGCCTGTTAATTTCCTTCTGAGTATTCTTCACCATTTATAATTTTTTTCTTTACTTTCTTATTGACTGCCTATCTTTGTAGAATTTAAGCTAGCTATGGACAGGGACTTGGTATAAATATGAGTTCACTTTACTACCATACTCCAGAACATATAGTCAGTGCTCAGTGACCATCATTGTTGAGTAAGTAAAATTTCCAGTGTATTTCTGGCTTTATGAATAAGGACATCCATTTTGTTGGGGAGACATGGGCCTTAAACCCAAGATTTGAAAGAACAATCACATTACCTATATGGGGATAATTCCTCTGCCTCCTATGCTAAGAAAGACTATTCGCAGGCCATATATATGGTCAGCAGCCTTGTACTTGAGAAGAGGATGTGTTGGATAATTCTATAACTTGTGATGAAATGAGGCTCAAAGTTGTATATACAAGGGATCTAGATTATATAAAGATTAGTTGGATACCCACAAGACCAATAGGAAGTGTAGGGAGTAGGTGACAGTAACTCCAGTCCTCTGTGGTTATTCATATTATGGCCATGGTAATGTGGGTAATAGAGCTCCCTAGTGTCAAACATTTATTTATTATATCTGCTCAGACAGCCATGGGTCTGCTAGACAGTGCCCGTGTTACCAATTTTTTCAATGCTCCTGAACATTTATTTGCAAGAATTTATGATTTTAAGAGAAGAACCCCTGTTCAGGTAATGGATTCATGTACTACAGAAATGAGTGTCTACTCTTTTTTTGGAGTGAGTACTGTAGTGTCATTTCCCAGTTGACGCAGGCATGGTATTCCCTTGGCAGAATGCTCACACTACAGGTGGCCAGATTTTTCATAGTATAAACACAACCAATGCCTCTCGTGGGCTCTTTCCCCCCAAACTATTCTGCCTTCTCTCCTCACACAGGAGGTATTGTCAGGGGGTTAGCTGGGCCTTGAACCTTATCCAGTATTATGAGTTGAATTATGTCCCCACAAAATTCATATGTTAAAATCTTAACTGTCAGCACCTCAAAATGTGATCATATTTGGATATAAGGTCATTACAGATATAATTAGTTAAGTAAAGATAAGGTTATACTGGAGTAGGGTGATGGCCAACATGCACATGAAAAGATGTGTACATGTAAATCAAAACCAAAAGGAGATACCACCCCATACCCTCTAGGATGGTTATAAATTAAAAAAAACAAAACAAAATAGAACACGTGTTGAAGAGGAGGCAGAGAAATGGAACCCTTCATACATTGCTGGTAGGAATGTGGTAAAATGGAGCAGCCACTGTGGAAAAGAGTTTGGCTGTTACTCAATAAATTAAACATAGAATTACTATATGACCCACTCCTAGGTATATACCCAAAAGAAATAAAAACATGTGTTCTTGCAAAAAGAATGGCATAGATGTTTACAAGCGGAGACTCCCCCCAAACTGGAATTATCTCCTGGAGGGTGGGCCTCTTATAATACAGGCTTCCCCTGCTAGATGAGTGTTCTAGGAACCCATCTGAATCAGTGTACCAGCTGATATTGTTATAAGAGGCTGTGCCCAGCTTCAGTGAATTTTTTAAAAAGATTTTCAACATGTTTGTCCATTTCGTGATGGGTGACTTATGAGTGCTCCTGCTCACACTGCACTGAGTGTTCAGCAATTTTTGACCAAAAATGGCATGGCTCCCCTGCTCCACCATCATTATTCATCTGATCTCTCCCTGGGAAACTTTTTTTTTGTTTCTCTGGATAAAGAAAGTCCTGAAAGGGAAACGTTTTGCTGATGTGGAAGAGTTGAAACAAAAATAAGAGAAGCACTAAAAGGCATCAAATTTGATTAGTTCAAAAACTGTTTTGAACAGTAGGAAAAAAAAATCTGGATAGGTGTATTGCATCAAATGGAGAGTAATTTGAAAGTGACTGAAATTTAAACATGTAATAATAAATAGACAATAAAAAATTTATTTTTATTCAATTATACTTGTCCTTATTTCCCCCCCATTACTCTCTCCTGCCTTGCCCATGCCCCTACATTCAATCCTCCCCCACATTGTCCTTGCCCATGGGTCCTTTATACATGTTCCCTGACTTGATCCTTTCCCGCTTTTTCCCTTGTTATCCCCCTTCCCCCACCCCTCTGGTCACTGTCAGTTTGTTCTTTATTTCCAACTCTCTGGTTCTATTTTGCTCACTTCTTTGTTTTGTTGATTAGGTTCCACTTATAGATGAGGTCAAATGGTATTTGTCTTTCACTGCCTGGCTTATATCACTTAGCATAATACTCTCCAGTTTCATCCATGCTGTTGAGAAAGGAAGGAGTTCCTTCTTTCTTTCTGCTGCGTAGTATTCCATTGTGTAAATGTACCACCGTTTTTTGATCCACTCATTTTCTGATGGGCACTTAGGCTGTTTCCAGCACTTGACTATTGTAAATTGTGCTGCTATGAACATTAGGGTGCATACGGTATTTTGAATTTGTGTTTCAGGATTCTTAGGGTATAATCTCAGCAGTGGAATCGCTGGGTCAAAAGACAGTTCCATTTTTAGTTTTTTGAGGAAATTCCATATTGTCTTCCACAGTGACTGCACCAGTCTGCATTCCCAACAACAGTGTACTAGGGTTCCCTTTTTTCCACAACCTCACCACTTGTTAGTTAAGTTATTAATGATGGCCATTCTGACCAGTGTGAAGTGGTATCTCATTGCAGTTTTAATTTCCATCTCTCTAATGGCTAGTGATGCTAAGTCATATGTCTCTGGGCCCTGTGTATGTCTTCCTTGGAGAAGTGTCTGTTTAGGTCCTTTGCACATTTTTTAATTGGGTTGTCTTCCTGGTGTGGAGTTGTGAGTTTTTTATATATTCTGGAGACCAAACCCTTGTCTCAGGTATCATTGTCAAATATATTTTCCCATACGGTTGGTTCTGTTTTCATTTTGCTAATGTTTTCTTTAGCCATGCAGAAACTTTTTAATTCGATATAGTCCCATTTGTGTATTCTTTCCTTTGTATCCCTTGCCCTAGGTGACATAACAGTGAAATTATTGCTGCGTGGGATATCAGAGTTTCCTGCCTATGTTCTCCTCTAGGAATTTTATGGTGTTGTGACTTATATTTAAGTCTTTTATCAATCTTGAATTTCTTTTTGTGTATGGTGTCAGTTGGTGGTCAAGTTTCATTTTTTTTTTTTTTGCATGTAGCTGTCCAGATCTCCCAACACTAATTGTTGAAAAGGTTACTTTTACTCCATTTTATGCTTCTGCCCCCTTTGTCAAACATTAATTGACCATAGAGGCATGGGTTTATTTCTGGATTCTCTATTCTGTTCCATTGACCTATGTGTCTGTTCTTATGCCAGTACCAGACTGTTTTGATTGCAGCGGCTTTGTAAAATAGTTTGATGTCAAATATTGTGATCCTTCATACTTTGTTCTTCTTTTTCAAAATTGCTGAGGCTATGAAAAAAATAAATAGAAGCATATACCGTGTTCATGGATAGGAAGAATTAACATCATTAAAATGTCCATACTACCCAAAGCAATCTATAGATTCAACTCAATCCCTATGAAAATACCAGTAACACATTTCACAGATATAAAACAAGTGTTTCAAATATTTATATGGAAACATAAAAGAACCTAAATATACAATTTTTATAAGTAAATTTTAGGGTTTTTTGGTCCCCCCCCCCCGCCGTATAGCAGAAATGTTCATAACAGCCAAAGGGTAGAAAAAAACAAATATCCATTAACAAATGAATCAATAAACAAAATATAGTAAATACATACAGTGGAATATTATGCAGCCATAGAAAGTACTGAAGTATTGACACATACTGTAACATGGATGAACCTTGAAAATATTATTCTAAGTAGGAGAAGCCAGACATCAAAAGCCACATATTTTATATGATTTCATTTATATGAAATGTCCAGAATAGGCAAAACCAAAGAGACAAAAAGCAAATTAGTGATTGCTAGGGGCTGGTGGGGGGTGCAAGTGGGGAGTGAGTGCTTAATGGGTATAGGGTTTCCTTTTGGAGTAGTAAAAGGTTTCTGGAACTAGATAATGGTGATGATGCTACAGCATAATGAATGTACTAAATACCACTGAGTCATATACTTTAAAATGATTAAGATGGTTAATTTTAAGTTATGTAAATTTTCTCCATACAAATAAAATTATGGCTGGTATTCCTGGGGCTGCAACATAGCCATTTAAATGAGGTCAATGATAAGTTCGTTTCTAACTTTACAAAACACTTATGTCATAACGTTAAGTGAGCAAAACAGAGTATCAAATTTTCTAACAATGTGATGTCAACCACATAGAAACAAACAAAACCTGTGCACAGAAAAAAAATATAGTCAAAGGGAACATACCAAATGTTAATGGTGGCTGTCTCTGGATGGTAGGACTCTGGACTTTGTTCTCATCTTTTTACTTTCTGTTAGTTTGTATTCTAAAAAACATGAACAATATTGCTTTTATAATGGAAAAACACCTCAAAGAGTGGAGAAAACAGTAAAAGTAATTTAAAATAAAAGGAACAGGATAGAAGGGAAGAGACATAGAGGGGACAAATCAAGATAGAACATGCTTCAGGGGAGCAATCATGCAATTTGGACTTAAAATTTGCAGGGAACAGATGGCAGCATCCAAGCACACATCTGCAATGGATAGTTAAATCATATGCGAAGACACAAGTGGCCTTTGAAGCAGACCCTGGAGAGGCCCAGCAGAGAATGCTGCTTGCCTGGCCAAACAGAAGGACTGAGTCCCTGTCCTACCTCATCATAGCCTGGTCTCCTCTGAGCCCTGCTTGGGGACTGAAGGCACAGCAGAGCTCAGTGCAGATGTGGTTGCATGCGTGAGGGTGTAAAAGAGGTTGTAGGAGAAGAAAGATGCTTCTAAGAATGATAGTGGCAAACATGGCAGCTGTCATTTACATGGGGCTTTACAGTTTATAAACATTCTCACATATATAACCCCAATGTTAGTTATTATTGCATCATCTTTCTTAACAGCCCTGTGAAGTAGGTAATTATTACTCCCGTCTTACTATGGAGGAATGAAACAGAGAAGTGATGTGAGTTTATTTATTTAACATTCATATATTGCTCACTTTATGCCAGATACTTTCCTAAAAGCTTTTGCATGCATTAATTGCTCATGATCATGCCGCTGGTAAAGGGCAGAACTGGGACTCAAATTTGGCTTTTTGGACTCCACTATACCATACTTCTGATCATATCTAAGAATAACTTACTAATATGCCTGCAAAATCTCAAGTATGGCCACAAGTGGTTTGTCTATCTGTCTTATCTATCATCTAGCTATCCATTTATCTCTATTTTTCTGATTATAAATGTAACACATGATTGTATAAAAATGCAAATATTACTAGAATAAGTAACATAAAAAGTAAAAACCCCCCTAAAACTTGCACCTGGAGATTCTCATTCTTAACTCTTCAATGTGTGTTCTTCCAGATTTTTTTCTATATGTATGTTAACACACATATTTTCCTCTTATTTTTAAAAATAGGTTAATACTATATCTATACTTATATCAATCCGATTTCGTGTAATATAAAGCCTTGGAAATCTCTCTCTGACTGTATAGATACACAATGTTTATTTTAATATTCTATTGTATTGAGGTAATAATTTCTTAAGTAGTCATTTATTGATAGACATACAGATTTTCCTATTTTCTCGATTACAAAAAATGATGCAATAAATATCCTTATACTTGCATCTTTGTATACATTTGTTTAGAATAAATTAATAGAAATGGAATTACTGGATCATAAGGGTATACACAATTAAAAGGATTAGCCAAAGAACATATATGTATGACCCATGGATAAGGACAACGATGTGGGGGTTGCCTGAGGGAGTGGGATGACAGGATGGAGGGGGACAAAGGGGAAAAATTGGGACAACTGTAATAATATAAACAAAATATATTTTAAAAGCATATAAACAATTATACACAGTTAAAATTTTCATAAATATTGTCAAATTGCCCTTCAAAAAAGAAAAGACAGACTGTATTAATTGATGCTCCCACCAGCAGTGTATTAAAGTGACTTACTGAGGATTGAAAATGGTGGAAGAGTAAGTGGAAGCTACACTAATCTTCTTCCAGGACCAAACTGGAATTACAACTAAATGGTAAAGAAAGCATCCTGAATAACCAACTGAACACTAGCTGGAGAGAAGCCTTGAAACCAAGACATAGGAAACCACTTCACCACAAAGAGACTGGTAGGGAGTGTGGAGGAGATGCAAGAGGGCTGGCTGGGCTCCCACAGGTGGCAGCTGAAGTGCCGGATGGTGTAATATTTCAGTTGCCAGGTGCGGGTTCCCCTTGAGAAGTATTGGGTCTGAACCCCAAGCTGGGATCTGCAGCCTACAACACCAGAGCCAGGAAAGGGACCCAGATAACATCCAACTGCCAAAAGCCGTGGGGTTTCTGTCTGCCAGGGAGAGATGGCTGGAGACACAAAGAAAGGGCCAACACATAACATTCCATTTGCAACCACTTACCCTGGGCTCTGGCAAAGAGAGGACAGAGTGGAGTAGAGACAAGTGAGAAGAGTCCGGGGCTGGTGGTTCTGGGAAGAGAACTGAAGGATCAACTGTGCTCAGTCATTCCCCATACTGCAGAGGCCATCTTTCTCAAGCAGAGCACTGCTCTCCAAGTGGCATCAGGCTGAGGGGAAACAATAGTCCCACCTGCAAGAATTACTCTGCCCTACCCTGTGGAGCTTACTGGGCTGCTGATTACAGCTTGAGGCTATATCACTGCTTATGTTTAACAACTTAAGTGGATCCCTGGGAGCTCTGAAACTTTAGCACACACTCCCCCAGGCCTGGAGCTGGTAAAAACTGGGGTTGGTGCACAGCCTGGCTCTTTCTTCACACAAACAGGCCCAGCAGAGGGAACCACTACTTGTGGATCACTGATAGCTCCAAATAGTTTGTCCAGAGCCAGTCACAAGCAACATTGGACAAAGGTCTATACGACAGTGTTTGCAGATCTACCTAATACATAAAAACAAACACAAACAGATAGTCAAAATGAGAAGACAAATAAATAGGCCCCAAATGAAGAAAAATATTTCTCCAGAAGAAGAACTAGATAAATGGAGGGAAGCAATTTATCAGATAGAGAATTTAGAATAATGATAATAAGGATACTCAACAGCATGAAAAAAGACATAGAAACCATAAAAAAGGACCAGACAGAACAAAAAAAATGCAATATCTGAGATAAATAGTATACTGGAAGGAATAAACAGCACGTAGATGAAGCAGAGGGCTGAATCAGTGATTTCTAAGACAAGATAGTAAAAAACCTGCAAGCAGAGCAGCAAAAAGAAACATAATTTAAAAAAATGAGGAATAGGCATAGCTTAAGAAACATTTTGGATAACATGAAACGTACCAACATCTTCATTGTAGGAATACCAGAAGCAGAAGAGAGTGAGCAAGTGACCGAGAACCTAACTGAAGAAATAATGACTGAAAACTTCCCCAATCTGGTGAAGGAAAAAGATACACAAATCCAGGAAGCTCAGAGTCCCAAACAAGTTGGGCCCAAAAAGGCCTACACAGAGACACATCATAATTAAAACAGCAGGCTTAAAGACAAGGAAGGAATCATAAAACCTGCAAGAGAAAAGGAGGTAGTTACATACTAGGGAGCACAAATTAGACTCTTGTCTGCTTTCTCAACGAAAACATTTCAGGCCAGAAGGAAGTGGTGTGAAATTTAAAGGTGATGACAAGCAAGGACCTACAACCAAGTCTACTTTACCCAAAAATGCTGTTGTTGAAAACTGAATGAGAAATAAGGAACTTCCCAGACAAGAAAAAGCTAAAGGACTTTGTTAACACAAAACCAGTACTGCAAGAAATGTTAAAGGAGTTGCTTTAAGAAGAAGAAAAAGAGACAGAAAAAAACCCCCAAAGGAAAACAGTCTAACAATAAAATGATACTAAATACATATCTATCAATGATCACTTTAAATGTAAATGGCTCTATAATTCCAGCAAAAAAAAAAAAAACATAGAGGAGCTGAATGGATAAGAAAACAAGACCCATATATATGCTGCTTCCAGAAGACCCACCTTAGATCAGAACATATGCACAGACAAAAAGTAAAGGTACGGAAAAAGATATTTCATGCAAATGGAAAGGAAAAAAATGCTGGGGTAGCAATACTTATATCTGACAAAATACACTTTAAAACCAAGGCTATAGTAAGAAACAAACAAGGAAGCAATATAATGATAAACAGAACAATCCGACAAGAGGATAAAGACCTAGTAAAGCAAATCTTGATGGACGTAAAGGGAGAGACTGACAGAAATACAGCCATAGTGGGTGATTTTAACACCCTATTGACTTCAATGGATAGATCTTCCAGGCAGAAAATCAACAAGGGGACAGTGGCCTTAAATGACACACTAGATCAAATGTATTTAATTGATATCTTCAGAGCATTTCACCCCAAAGCAGCAGAATATACATATTTTTAAGTGCACATAAGATGGTTTCTAAGATCGACAATATGTTAAGACACAAAAAAAGTCTCAATAAATTTAAGAAGATTGAAATGATATCAAGCATCTTCTTTGACCACAGTGCTGTGAAAATAAATATCAGTCACAAGAAGAACACTGAAAAACATCCAGAGACATGGAAGTTAAATAACATATCACTAAACAATGAGTGCTCAACAATGAGATCAAGGAAGAAATCAAGATACCTTGGAACAAATTAAAATGATAACACAACAATCCAAAATCTGTGGGACACAGGGAAAGCAATCTTAAGGGGGGAAATTCATAGCATTACAGACCTATATAAAAAAAAAGAAAAAGAAAAAAACAAAACGAGAAAAAGCTGAAACAAACAATCTAACTTTACACTTAAAAGAACTTGAAAAAGAACAACAAAAATGCCCAAAGTCATTATAAGGAAAGAGATAATAAAGGTCAGAGCAGAAATAAATGAAATAGAGTCTAAAAAAACTATACAAAAGATCAATTAATCCAGGACCTGGTTCTTTGAAAAGATAAACAAGATTGACAAGCATTTAAACAGACTCATGAAGAAAAAAAGAGAACTCAAATAAGTAAAATCAGAAGTTAAAGAGGAGAAAAAACAACTGACACCAAAGAAATACAAAGGATTGTAAGAAAATACTATGAACAACTATATGGCAACAAAATGGACAACCTGGATGAAATGGATAAATTCTTAGAAACATACAATCTTCCAAAACTAAATCAGGAAGCATCAGAGAATCTGAATAGACAGCTTATACCTAATGAAATTGAAGCAGTAATAAAACAAAAACAACAAAAAGGAAAAGCCCTGGACCAGATGGCTTAACTAGTGAATTTTACCAAACATTCTGAGAAGAACTAACACATCTCCTTCTCAAACTATTTTATAAAATTCAAGAGGAGGGAAGGCTTCCAAATTCATTTTACAAGACCAACATTATCCTAATTCCAAAACCAGATAAAGACACTACAAAGAAAACTATAAGCCAGTATCACTGATGAATATAGACACTTAAATCCTCAACAAAATATTAGCAAACTGAATACAGCAATGCATCAAAAGTGTCATATTCCACTTTGGCTGGTGTGGCTCAGTGGATTGAGCCCAGCCTGCGTACCAAGGAGTTGCCAGTTCGATTCCCAGTCGGGGCGCATGCTTGGGTTGTGGGCCAGGTCCCCAGTGGGGCGTATGTGAGAGGCAACCACACATTGATATTTCTCTCCCTCTCTTTCTCCCTCCCTTCCCCTCTGTCTAAAAATAAATAAATAAAATATTTTTAAAAAATGTCATATTTCATGATCAAGTGGGATTTATTCTGGGAATGCAAGGTTGGTACAATATTCAACAAATCAATAAATGTGATTCACCAAATAAACAAAAGGAAGGATAAAAACCACATGATCATATCAAATGATGCAGAAAAAGCATTTGATAAAACCCAGAACCCATTTATGATAAAAACTCTCAACGAAAGTGGGAATAAAGGGAACATACCTACACATAATAAAGGCCATATTTTAGAAACCCACTGCTAGCATCATACTCAATGGGCAAAAACTATTGGTATAGATTGTGAACAAGACAGGGATGTCTGCTTTCACCTCTGTTATTCAATGTAGTACTGGAAGTCCTAGCCATAGCAATCAGATGAGAAGAAGAAATAAAAAGTATCCACACTGGAAAGGAAGAGGTAAAACAGTCTTTATTTGCAGATGATATAATACTGTACATAGAGAACCCCAAAGATTCCACCAGGAAAATACTACAACTGAAAAATGAATTCAGCAAAGTAGCAGGATACAAAATTAATATCCAGAAATCAGTTGCTTTTTTATATGCCAATAATGAACTAACAGAAAGGGAAATACAATCCCATTCACAATTGCTTCAGGAAAGAATAAAATACCTAGTAATAAACTTAACCAAGGATTTAAAAGACCTATACTTGGAAAATTATAAGACATTGAAGAAAGAAACTAAAGAAGGTACAAATAAATGGAAGCACATACCGTATTCATGGATCAGAAGAATTAACATCATTAAAATGTCCATGCTACCCAAAGAAACCTATAGATTCAATGCAATTCCAATCAAGATTTCAATGACATATTTCATAGAACTAGAACAAATATTTCAAAAATTTATATGGAACCACAAATGGCCCCACACAGCAACAATGATCCTGAAAAAGAACAAAATTATAGGAATCATGCTACCTAATATGAAGATATACTATAGGGCCATAGTAATCGAACAGCATGGTACTGGCATAAAACCCGACACATAGATCAATGGAAAAGAATAGAGACCACAGAAATAAACCCACACCTTTGGAGTCTATTAATATTTGACAGAGGAAGCAAGCACATACAATGGGCTAAAAGCAGTTTATTCAATAGCATTGGGAAAATTGGACAGATACATGTAGAAAAATGAAACTAAACCATCTTTTTTACACCAAACACAAGAATAAATTCAACATGGATCAAAGACTTAAATGTTAAACCTGAAACCATAAAAACCCTAGAAGAAAACATAGACAGGAAAATCTTAGATATTGCTTGTAGCAATATTTTGTAGCAATCTCTCTCCAAGCAAGGGAAACAAAAGAAAATGTAAACAAATGGGACTACATCAAATTAAAAAGTTTTTGCACAGCAAAGGAAAACATCAACAAAATGAAAAGACAACCCACAGGATGATTAACAGGGGTTAATATCCAAAAATTATAAAGAACTTACAAAACTCAATGCCAAATAAAAAACCAAACAACCCAATTAAATAATGGGCAAAAGACCTGAATACTCTTCCAAAGAGGACTTACAGGTGACCAATAGACATGAAAAGATGCTCAACGTCTCTAGCCATGAGAGAAATGCAAATTCAAAACACAGTGAGATACCATCTCACACCTGACAGAATGGCTGTCATCAATAAATCCAACAACAAGCGCTGATGAGGATGTGGAGAGAGGAGAACCCTTTTGCACTGTTGGTGGGAATGCAGACTGGTGCAGCCACTGTGGAGAGCAGTATGGATTTACCTCAAAAAATTAAAGATCTATCTGCCTTTTGACCCATGATCCCACCTCTGGGAATATACCTGAAGGAACCCAAAACAATAATTTGAAAGAACATAAGCACTATGTTCATTGCAGCATTATTTACAATTGCCAAGACATGAAAGCAGTCCAAGTATCCATCAGTAGAGGAGTGGATAAAAAAATATGGTACATTTACAGAATGGAATACCACATGGCCATAAAAAAGAAGAAAAATTTACCCTTTGCAACATTGTGGATGGACCTAGAGAATATTATGCTAAGTTTAATAAGCCAGTCAGAGAAAGACAAATACCATAGGATTTCACTCATATGTGGAGTCTAATGAACAAACTGAATTAACAAGCAAAATATACTCATAAATAGAGAGCAGGATGACAGCTAAGGAGGAGAGGTTAGGGGTGGAAGGGTTGAACAAAAAGGAAAAAGGTCTTATGGAAATAGACAACAGTGTGGTGATTGTGGGGACAGTGGAGGTATAAGGGGACTAAATGGTAATGGAAAAAATACAATAAAAAATAAAAAAAAAATAAAGTGACTTGTTTCCCCATAGGCCCATCAAACTTGGTTTTCTGTCTGTCTAAAATGTCATTTTAAAAGGCAAAAAAATGGTGTCTTATTGTTGTTCTAACTTGTATTTTAAAAATAGCGAGTCCATATTTTTATGTTTTTGATTTAGTCAGTTGCTTATTCATGTCCTTTCAATTTGTTTAATATGAAAGAAAATAACTGTGTTGCAGCCTCTCTAGGCTGGACAGGTCCACTTGGGGCTCAGGTAGATGGAAGAAGATGAGTGGAGCCTTGGGGATGCTTGACATGCCTTCATTCAGGAGAGTCACACAGGCACAAGCCCACTTTGGGGAAATCACACAGGTCACAAAGACTGTATCTGTGCCACACACAGGCCATGAGCCTGTGTGGAGAGAGTCACACAGGCCATAAGCCCGTGTCCAAGTCGGCATCCTGACTCCCCAGCTTGTCCAAAGCTCCTATCCCTTAAATACTAGCTCCAAACAAAGCAGGCAACAGGCTAGAAAGGTGAAGTAACTATCATGAACTGCACATGTGAGCCTACTCAAGGCTACAGGGCAGTTTATCGCACCCAGGCTCAAGGCCGTGAGACCCGGGCTCAAGGCTGTGGGAACACTGCTTTATCAGACTCCTTCAGGGTTGTGAGGAGTTGCTCCCTCTGGTTACCCATGCATCTAGATGAGGGAGCCAGACCGCCTCCATGTACCCTACAATAATATATTTACAAAAACCAGGGTCAGGAATAGGCATTTTCTCATCCATCATGGACAGTTCAGAAATAGCTCCCTAGCAGATGAATGGTATGAGTTCTGGCCCATGGGTATGTGTATATGTGTACATGTGTGTGCAGGTTAGTGTGTGTGTGTGAATGTGTGTGGGCAGGCATGTATTTGTTTGCTTTTTGAAGATGTTCAGTGGAGAAATGGAGGGAGAGAATACTGTAAGGATAGAGAATATCTAGAAGCTTTCATTTGGGGACGTCTCCCAAAAGCAAGGAAGTGGTCACTTCTTGCCAACCTCTGTAGTGTGCTGCTATTGCTCTCAGTTTTAGATTGGCAGTCTCAATGTTATACCCCTAATTCAGGGAGAAGTTGGAATCCCATTCTTGCCACAAAGCTTTTTTAAATTTTTAATTTATTTTACACTGTGCTGGGACTGAAATTATGTTGATGTTCAGCAATCATATGATATTTGCCTAGTGGCCTGGGGTGTAAAGTTTATAATGATGATAGTATAGTGATTCATTAATAGCTTCCGATGTGAAACAAATTGCATACTCAATTCTAATTTTCATAGATATTATCAAATTGCCCATCAAAATACTCTTCAGCAATGATTGAGAGGATTTTGCATACATCATCTCACTTAATCTTCGAACAATCCTGTAAGGTCAGTAGGTAGGGGTATTATCTGGCATAGACTATAATGTGAATGGTGGTCCCTAGAGTTGTGCATAAATACAACACTGTGTCCCTGAATCCCCATTTTACTGAAGCAAACACTGAGGCATTGAAAGGTTATGTTACTTGTTCAAAGTTACACAGTTGATGCGTGTCAGAGCTGGCATTCCATCCAATGCTGTGTGACTCAAGAGCCAGTGATAACTGGCTTCATGGCCACCTAGAGCCTCTTAAAGCTGCTGCAGCTCCCCTTGAGGAGATGGAAGGATGGAATCAAGATACACTCAGTGTTGTGCCATTTCTCCCATTCCTGGGTGCAAACAGAAGCCCTGGCATTTCAGTATTGTCCAGCTGGCCATCCTTCAGGACCCTGTCAGTGCCTTCAGTGAGAAGCGGTCTTCGGAGACAGAATAATCAGAAAATTTGGCTCAGGAAAAGACTTTGGAGAAATAAATTGCTGTCACACCATGAATATAATAAAGCAGTTTGGTAGATAGAAATAGTTATCTTTTGATTACATGGGTGAGAATTATGTGCAGCAAATTTTAAGTCCAAGTTGCCTTTTTCTTGGCCTTCCTCCACTCCACTAGCCACACACTTCTAATTGCCTCCCCAAACTGTCCAGTTTGTTTGTGCTCTGGGAATACTAATCTAACTTTTCACATTAGCCCAGATGAAATATAATTAGGAAGAAACTTCTCGGCCAAAAAAGCCACATAGCAATGTGAAATAGAGATGATTTTTGTGTAGCTAGTATTTGGTTTATTTGCACCAGTACTGACTCATAATAACATTGCATAATCTGTATTGGATTATATGGCTAAAGAAGATTACAAAATTGATTTTTTGATGCTAAAATTTCATTTGTTTTCTCTTTCTCTTCCCCAAAATTTGGACAGATGCATTCTCATTAAAAGGAAAAAGGCTGGATTTTTATGAAAGAGCTGACACATATGTAAGCCTGACCAAAAGCATTCCTGAACTCAGTCGATTCACAGCATGCATTGACCTGGTATTCGTGAATGGCAAATCAAGTGATTGGATGGCTTTCTCCTATATTACTAATAATATGAGAGAGGACATAGACCTTGGACTTGCAGGAGATCATCAGCACTTAATACTATACAACTTGGGCAAGACCTTTTATATCCGTTACCATCTGACTCCATTTCAATGGCATACAGTATGCTTGATAAGGGATGGTGTGAAGGGCAGATTAGAGCTTTTCCTGAATAAAGAAAGGATACTGGTAATGATGAATCGACCTCAAAACCTGACACCTAATGGGACTCTGGTTCTAGGACATTTTCTTAAGAACAGGGACATACAAATTAAAAGCATGGTGCCTCCCTTCACTGGCAGCTTGTACTACTTTCAACTCTGGGACCACATCCTGGAAAGTGAGGAATTTATGAAGTGCTTGGGTGGAAACGTAGTTAGTTGGGAAGAGGATGTTTGGCTCATCAACAACATCATTCCAACGGCTGACACGAGACTGCGCTGCTGTGAGTAACTTACAAATTGTCCTCCTTAGCAATGATGTACTGTTCTGTTCGCTATTCCAAACCCACACCTATGCCAAAGTACTGTGTTTCTCAGAGGGGCCCAAGGTTGCCACAGTTTTGTCATCTACTTTGTAATGTAGAGCAAATATTATTTAGTCTTTTATTTTAATATGACTTCGGACTTACAGAAATATTGCAACAGGACAAATAACGTCTGTATATTATTTACCCAGATTCAAGAACTGTTACATTTTCCTCATATGTTTTCATTCTTCCTCTTTTTCTCTTCCCTTCTACACACACACACACACACACACACACACACACACACACACACAATTAATGATTTGAAAGTTGCTGATATAAAGTCTCATTATCCCTAAATATTACACCTGAATATCTTAAGAATGTATTTCTTAAGAATGAGGACATTCTCTTATATAACCACAGTACAATGATCAAAATCAGGAAGTTTAACATTGATATAATACTAATACCTAATTCATAGTCTGTATTCAAATTTAGCCAATCATCCTAATAATTTCCTTTATTACTATTTTTGGTTTGGTCCAAGATCCAGTCCAGGATCAGACATTGAATTTAGTTATCATGCCTCATTAGATTCTAATCTGGAGCAGAACATTCTTTCCTCATCTTTCATGATGTCAATTTGTCCCATTACTGGTGATGGTAACTTTGATCATTTGATTCTTATGATGATTGCTAAATTTCTCCAGTGTAAAGTTACTTTTTTCCCCCTTTGTTATTAGAAAAGTAATTTCTGGGGAGCTATTTGGAGGCTATGTAAATATTCTGTTCTTATCAAACTTTCACCCAGTAGTTTTATATCTGTTGATGATTGCCTCGTCACTTATTATTTTCATGGTTGCCAATTGATGATTTTGAAACTCCACCATTCTTTTTACATTTATTAGTCTTCTATTTTAGGGAATATTGTTCCATTTTTTGCATTAACTTATTTTTTCAGTTCTTTTTATCAGCATAAACTCATAGATTCTTATTTTAGGTAACACTTTATTGCTATTATTTATTTTGATATTTAAATTGGCTCAGATTTGGCCAGCTGTAGTCCTTCAATCTAGCTCTAGTGACCTTTTGACATGTTCCCATCATTTCTTGAGCACTTCCTTACTTTTAGCAAAAGATGTTACAGACTCATCTTGTACTTTCTCCGTTCAGCCCAAGAATCAGCCATTTTACCAAAGAACCCTCGTTCCTTTTAATGGGGAATGGTATTTATTAACCAATTCATTTTTGTTTTGAAAGTAACAATGATGTTGGAATGGAGTTCTTGTAAGAAAGCTGGCTTTTTGGAATTGCACATGTATTTCCCCCTGCTTCTTTCCAGTTGTGATGAGAAAATATAAGATTGTTTTTCTCTGTACAACCCCACTGTCCCCTCAAGTCCAATCTTCTGCATCATCAGCTCAGCAGTCCTGAAGTGTGGGTAAAGTCACTGATTACAGGGTTAAGATCGGATTTTATCTCATTTTCTGAAATATTCATTCATTCTTAGAGGAGTATTATTTACTGCTCTTATGGATTTTGGGTAGAGGGCTAGTGAGTAAATAGCAGATAGATCCATGCCTAATAAGGCTCTGACATACTATGGAGATACATTTTTACTGTCTTGATGCTGTTTGAGTTAACGGCAGAGGCACATTCCAGAGGGTTTCTGTGTTTCTTTGAGATCAGACTAATGCAAAGGAACAGGACAGCTATTCCTTTGAGTTGCTACCTGAACACATTTTTTCTTCTTTTTCTAAAGCCTTGAAAATAAAAGATTATAGTACTACCTGGCTCTGATTACAAAACTGAGCTGGGAACTAGTAAGGTTAAGCCTGAACAGCTTGCTCAAATCAGTTTAAAATGACTTTATCTTTGATCTAAGGAACCAGAAGCATGGCTCCTTTAAATCTATGTGGTTAGCAGTGGTCTTTGAAAACCTAATCTGACAGTGAATTGCCATGACCTTTCCTACCACTTTGCTGGTAAATCAGTAAATCTAACTGATGTGTCAAAGTGCTAGGCAAATGTCATTTATTTCGCTCTCCTGTACACTTAATGTAAAATCTATCTTCTTGGTCTTATTAAATCCTGGTAGACATAATATACAAATAATTTAACACAACAAACAAGCAAATGCAATCTAAAATAACAATCAGCAAAAGGAGTAGAAAATGTTACTTCTACTATTTGGGTTTCTTTGAATGTTCTTTCCAAACCTGAGACCGGGTATTCCTGACCTAAGGTCCAGAATGGCATTGATCGGTGGACAAAGCCCTTGAACTTGTATGCAACATACTAAAAGTGCAAGATGGATTTTTTCCCCTGAGCTCAATCTATGGTTTCCATCATATTATAAAATAACATGATAATGACTGCTTTTTACTAAGTTTTTACCACATGCGAGGCATTTCTCAGAGAGGTTAAGTGCTTAAAGTTACCTATCAAATAAGTGGTGGAGCTGGGACTTGAACAGAGATTTGTCCAGTTACAAAGCCTATGTTTTTTTCACCCCAACATTATTAGTACTACCTCAAGGGAGTGTGTGGCCCCCAAGAAGGCTATAAATCACTGTCTTAAAAGCTTCCTTTGAAGGGAATTGCTGGTGCTGATAAACCCCCTGGGGAAATTAGGCTGCCAGCTACAATCACTGCCTGCTCACCACTGAAGAAACTGTAATACCATAGAATTTCTTCTACGTTTGTTTTGGCCATATGACATCTGAGAACAAAGGGACAATTATATGAATCAATAGGAGTGATTACAACATGTCTAGCTTCAGCTTTTGCCTAATAAATTGTTATTTATGGTCCATAGAAGGATTATGACCTTTAAAATAAATTTTAATGAGCATATTTCTTGGTTACAAATGTCAATAAATCTACTTACACATAAATTATATATGTATATATTTATATATTCATGAGAACAAGGTTTTTGGAAACATTTGCTGAAAACTGTGAACCTTACGTGGGTTTAACAAACAAATACTTCTTATAGTTAGAGATGTCTCAGGGATATTTAAAGAGCACAATGATAAATAATAATAACAAGAAAGTTGCTAGTCATTAGTAATTAGTTTTGGAGTAGTTTTAAGAATCTTTTCTTAATTTTTAAAAATGACAAATGTAATATGTTATGATTGTGACTAAAATAAAGTAATACAAAGATACATGAAATATAAAGTAAAACCTACCCCAAATCCTCTCCACAGAGGTATCTTTTATTTAAATTTTTCTTATGGATTTAAGTAAGTATGTGTGTGTGTGCATGGGTGTGTATGAGTGTGTACAGTTTAAAAAAACAAAAATAGTCCTGGCTGGTGTGGCTCAGTGGATTGAGTGCCAGCCTGTGAACCAAAGGGTCACTTGTTCAATTCCCAGTCAAGGCACACGCCTGGTTTGCAGGCCAGGTCCCCAGTAGAGGGTGCATGACAGGCAACAATACAATGATTTTTTTTCTTTTATGAATGAATTTTAAAATAATTTCAATTATTTAGATGAACAGGAATACAGGTTACTTAGTACTAGAGGAAAAGGAATACAGGTTACTTAGTACTTTTTTCTTCAGCAAGGATATGCACTTGCCATCAAGATGTAATAAAAAAAAGTCCACATGACTCTGGGACCTCTGTATGTCCTCTTTGGAGAAGTATCTGTTCAGATCCTTTGCCCATTTTTAAATTGGATTGTTTGTCTTCCTGGTGTGGAATCATGTGAGTTCTTTATACATTTTGGAGATCAAACCCTTGTCCAAGGTATGATTGGCAAATATATTTTCCCATACAGTTGGTTCCATTTTCATTTTCCTGATGTTTTCTTTAGCCACGCAGAAGCTTTTTCATTTGATGTAGTCCCATTTGTGTATTCTTTCCTTTATATCCCTTGTACTACCTGCACATATCAGTGAAAATATTGCTGCGTGGAATATCTGAAATTTTCCTTCTTATGTTCTCCTCTAGGACATCTATGGTGATATGACTTATATTTAAGTCTTTTATCCATCTTGAGACTACTTTTGTGTGTGGTGTAAGTTGGTGGTTGAGTTTCGTTTTCTTGCTGTGTGTTTTTAATTGTTGTACAATTACAGTTGCACCCATTTTGTGGTTTTTCTCTCTCTCTTTATCTCCCTCCTTTCCTCTCTCTCTAAAAATAAATAAAATCTTAAATAATAAATAGAGGAGAATCACGATGACAAAGGAGTGAGTGGAAGTCACACTGACCTCCCAGGACAAACCTGGAATTACAACTAAATTGGGGAGAAATCACCTGGAACAAACAACTGAACAATAGAGAGAGAAGAACCTTGTAACCTCAGAGAAAGAAGAATCAGCTTTAGTGCAATCTAACTGGTAAGGAGTGCGGTACAGACCTGAGAAGGGGCGTCAATGGGTGGCAGCACCAGAAGGATATTGAAATGGCCAGTTGGATCCCCCTGAGAAGAGCAGACTCTAAACCAAAAGCGAGGACCTCTAGCCCACAGCACCAGAGCCCAAAAAGTACACAGAAAACAGACAGCAGTGAAAAGCGGCAGGGTTGCTCTCTGCCAGAGACAGGTGGCTGGAGACGTAAAGAACCTTCTATAGGGTCAATGCAAAATTTTTATTTGCAGCCACTTACCCTGGTCTCCGGCAAAGACGGGGGCAGAGTGGGCTAGGGATACCTGGGGAAAGACTGGGGAAGGAGGCTTTGGGGAGAGAACTGAGAGAGCAGCCGGTGGGATCTTGGTTCTGACTCATCCCCCATGTAGCAGCAGCCATTTTGCTCAGGAAGAGGCACTCCCACTGAGCGATACCAGCATCAAAGGACCAAATAGCCCCGCCCCCAGGTGGGATTCCACCCCGCCCTGTGCTGTCTAAGCTGCCTGCTGAGTGCAGAGTGGCAGCCACACACAGCAGATCTCTGGCTAAAGGGGGTGCACAGAGGTCTGGCGACACTTAAGGAGATACTGGAAACAGAGGCTTTGGGGAGAGAGTGGAGAGAGTATCTGGCAGAATCCCAGAGCGAACTCCTCCTTCATATGGCAGCAGCGTGAGAGGACCCAATAACCCCGCCCCCAGGAGGGACTCCACCCCTCCCTGAGCTGTCTAAAGCAGCCTGCTGAGTGCAGAATGACTAGGTTAACAGCTAAAGAAGACAGCCACAGACAGTAGATTCCTGGAAGTCTTGAACAGAATGCCTAAGGTCAGACAAGGTCAACATCTGACATCATCAGAGGCAGATCCAGAAAGAAAAAACAGTGGTCTCCAACCATAAAGTTCACATCACAAAGTCAGGAAATCAAGACAGATCAATTTAAGAATCAGTAGCAAAAAAAGAGACTCACAAATAATGGGAAGAAAAAGAGATACGCCCCACTCGAAGAAAAAGGAGGAATCCCCACAAAGACAACTAAATGAATTGGAGGCAAGTAAATTATCAGATATTGAGTTCCAAACAACGGTTCTAAAGAGGCTCAATGAGTTCAGTGAGCTCAGAGAGAATTACCAAAAACTACAGGGAAACTAAAGGGAACTTACTGCAAACTATATCAGCATGGCAAAAGACATAGAAACTATCAATAAGAGGCAAGAGGAAATGAAGAATACAATTTCTGAATTGAAGAACACAGTAGAAGGAATCCAAAGCAGGCTAGATGAAGCTGAGGACTGAATCAGCGATCTGGAGGACAAGGTAGGAAAAAGCACCCAGAACGAGCAAGAAAATGAAAAAAGACTCAAAAAGAATGAAGAGGCATTTAAGGAAATGCAGGACAACCTGAAACATAATAATATCTATATAACAGGGATACCAGAAGGAGAAGAGGATGAGGAAGGGATAGAGAACCTGTTTGAAAAAGTAATGATGGAAAACTTTCCTCATTGGAGGAGAGAAAAAGTTACACAAGCCCAGGAAGCACAGAGAGTCCCACTCAAGAGGAACCCAATGAGGCCCACTCCAAGACACATCATCATTAAAATGCCAAATAGCAAAGACAAACAGAGAATCCTAAAGCAAGCAAGGGAGAAAGAGGGAGTAATATATAAGGGAGCCCCAGCATGGCTAGCATCTGACTTCTCAACAGAAACACTGCAAGCCAGAAGGGAATGGCAAGAAATGTTCCAAATCATGAAAAGCAAAGGTCTACAACCAAGACTGCTCTACCCAGCAAGGTTCTCAATTAAAATGGAAGGCGAAAGGAGTTTCTGAGACAAAAGAAGGCTAAAAGAATACACCTCCACCAAACCAGCACTGCCAAATATGCTAAAGGGACTGCTTTATGAAAATGAAGAAAAAGTTTCTATGAATACCCAGTTCCTTTCAGAGTTGCCAATACTTGATATCACCAATATTTTTTAATATGCATTAATCTGATTGTGACAATGATGTTATTTTAATTGTTCCTTTACTATTTGTTGAAACGAAACCTGTTTTAGTATATTTCCTGCCTATTTCTGTTATTTTTTTTAAAAAGGCTTTAAATGACTTTTTGGTATTCTTTATCCATTTATTGATTAAAGGTCTGTAGAACTCTTTTCCCTAAAAAAATTAAAAAACAAAAAAAATATTAACCATGTTTTAGATGTGTTGCAAATACTTTTCTATTCCTTGTCCTTTAACGTTTTATATATCTATAAACATAGTTAAAGGTTTATATAGTTAAATGTTTAATATAGTCATATTGTCAATATTTACTTTATAGCTTCTACATTTGAATATTTTACTTCAGGTCATGAAAAATATTAGTTCTGTTTTCTTCTAAAACTCCTTAGTTCTACACATTGATTTTTTACTCACCTGAATATTTCTTGTGTCATGTGTGATATAGGGCTCTATATTTGTTTTATTTCAAGTAATAGTGGTCCATGCAACTTATTTGTTGAATAAGCCTTATTTTCCCCATTGATTTGAAATATCAACTTAATCATACATATGTTAATCAGATATATACGTTTGTCTCTAGAATGATCATTATATTTCATTGATATACTTAATTATTTCTCTGCAGGAGTCATGTTGGTTTAATTGCTGAGACTTTATTATGGTTTTAATTTTTAAAAATATTTTATAATTAACTTTGACATTTAAAAAAATAAAATCAATCTACATTTAAGAAAGAAAGAGAGAGAGATGGAACTCCTACCTTTTGCAACAACATGGATGGAACTGGAGAGTATTAAGCTACATGAAATAAGCCAGTTAATGAAAGACAATTACCATATGATCTCACCTATAAGTGGCCTCTATTCAACAAAATAAACTAATGAACTAAGTAAGCTACAGGCATGGAAACATGGAGCAGACTGAAAGTGACCAGAGGGAATGAGGAAGGAGGATAATGGTGGAAAGAAGGAGAAGGGATTAGACAAAGAACATGTATGAATGACCCATGGACATGGACAACAGAGTGGGAATTGACTGTGGGAGTGGGGGTTGGTGGTGGGATAGGTGGAGGGGGGTAAAGGGGACAAAATTGAGACAACTGTAATAGAATAAACATGATTTATAATTAAAAAAAGAAAAAGAAAAAATAAATAATAAATAAACTAAAAATATATATGCATAAATATGTATTGTTCTACAATTTTATTTATTTAACCATATTATCATGGACACATCAGTACATTTAGATGTACTATAATTTACTTAACTAACTCATCATTGATGAATTTTTAAGTTGCTTTCAGTTTTCTGCAATTATAAATAATGCTACAATAAATTACCTCATACACATCTTGGTATCTGTGGGCTTGTAATTTCATAAGTCACTTTAATAAAAGTAGAATTTCAAGGGAAAAGGATATAGGCTTTTACAATCTAATTTGATATTCTATTTTACTAGTTATTTTATTTAACTATTCATTTAAAATGATATATTTTTAAAAATAAAAGAGATACACATGTTAAAATTTCAAACAATGTATAAAAATATATATTAAAAATAAGTCTCCTTTGTATTCAACCCCTTAGCCCAGTGTCTTTCTTTAAAATTAATAATTGTTAACAATTTTTTATATATTCTTGCAGAAACAATTTGAAACTTGAGATTACATGTAAATGTTCTTTGTTTTTCTTTTGCACATGTGGGATTATCATTATATGCATAGTCTTGTATATCTTTTTTTTACATTTAATAATATATTTTGGAGATATTTCCATATCAAAAAATATAGAGCTATCTGATTATGGGGAGTGATGCTGATTAGCATGATAGAATAAGGACATAC
The DNA here is from genome assembly GCF_021234165.1 of Pteronotus mesoamericanus. NCBI lineage: Eukaryota > Metazoa > Chordata > Mammalia > Chiroptera > Mormoopidae > Pteronotus > Pteronotus mesoamericanus. The sequence continues at coordinate 71,466 of NW_026555198.1, forward strand.
TATAATTTATTCAACAAGCTCTGTTACAAGAACTGTTAAGTTGCTTTCAGGTTTTAGCTCTGACAATAGTCTACACTATTATTAAAAAGAATGGATGGTGACAGGAGTTTCTTGAAGTGACCATTAGGGACTGATCATAGGCTTATATTCCTCTGTAGGTATGTTGAACATAATTTCCTAACCTCAGTTCACATGATCCAACAAAGAATTTGTTCTGTCTTGTGAATGTACGAAGACGAGTCTTCCTAAAGATATGCAGATTAAATTACTCTTAGTTATGCATTTGAGAATTCCCTCTTCGAAAAGAATGAAATAACAGGAATTGAGTCCATCCTGGGAAATTTATACTATATCAAAACATAGGGTCCCTGTATCTGTGGAGTAAGATTTATTAATTGATATAATGCTCCAGCTGCTTTGAATTTCTTTATGAACTCACCATTCTAAAAGTGTGCAGAGATTGATTACATAGTTTATGTGCTTTCTAAGGCTTTCATTTGACACACTATTAAGACTTCTATCCAATTATCAGCTCTGATAGGAAAGGTTCCATGGTGATGGGTTCAACTAGCTAAAAGGCAATTTGGTTTTGCCCTTGTACATCAATTTTCTGTGCTAGCCTCGTTTTTCATTCCAAACATAAGCAGGGACAGTTTTTAGTTTGCTCAAACCTTCTCATTTGTATTCTCCTGCACAGGGTGACATTCTCATATAGACTCAGAGATGGAAGCTCTAGCTACTCTCTCTTCCTATCACAGAATTCATTTTTTCATGTCTTTGCCTGGAAACTGAATACAGACACCACTTTGAAAATTTTTTTTCTCATTGTTTTAAAGATGCTCATTTTGTGTGTGTGTGTGTGTGTATTTAAGTCTTACATTGAATTTTAAAAGAATTTCAATTACTAGAGGAATAGGAATACAGGTTACTTAGTACTTTTTTCTTCAACAAACTTGCCATCAAGGTGTAATAAAAAAAGTCCACATGACTCTGGACCCTCTGTATGTCCTCCTTGGAGCAGTGTCTGTTCAGATCCTTTGCCCATTTTTTAAAATAGTTTTTTTATTTATTTTTAGAGAGGGAGTAAAAGAGGGAAAGAAATATCAATGTGTGGTTGCATTTCCCATGACCCCTGCTGGGGATCTGGTCTGCAACCCAAGCATGTGCCCTACACTAAGAATCAAAATGGTGACCCTTTGGTTCACAGGCCTCTCAATCCACTGAGCCACAACAGCTAGGGCATTTTTCCCACTTTTTAATTGGATTGTTTGTCTTCCTGGTGTGGAGTCATGTGAGTACTTTATATATTTTGGAGAGCAAACCCTTGTACGAGGTATCATTGTCAAATATATATATGTTTATATATATTTTTTTAATAAAAGTATATATATATATATTTGTCAAATATACACATATTTTATATGTTATATATATTTATATATACATACACATATTTTATTTCTCTGTCAAATACACACACAGGCAAATCTGTGGCACTTTATGGTCACTGTTATCTATCACAAATCTAATAAACACACTCTGAATTGTATTTACAGAGGTGATTGAAAGAAAACCAGATATGAAGTGTAAGTTAGAAAAACACAAAGATTTAATATGAGGTGATATGCCCAAATCACGAGAAGAATTTGGTACCTTTACAAATGTTCTGCTTAATATTCTGTTGACAAGTATGTGTGCAACAAAATGCCTCATAAATATTTAGCTACTCTATACTTTGTTTTCCAGCTTCCAATAATTACAGTGATACAATTTTGTCTAGAGTGAAGGAGCAAATGGCAATCAAGCCCACAAGCCCCTGTGAATAAGCATGGATTATCCCCACTTTAAAATACAGAGATGGCTTATGCAAATCATTTGTGCAAGTGATCACTTGTTCACAAATGGGAACAGAATGAATGTGGCAAAACATGTTTGTGAACTCTTTAAAAATGGAGGCCAGATTCCTTGGCTTCTGTGATCCTCTCAGTATGGATAGATATTCAGTTATTGCTCAACTACCTGCTCAGTGTGGGCTTTTGCATTAGATTTTTTAAATTGAATTTTTATTGAGTGTTTGTGTTGAGTTGGAGATTCCTGTTACATTTTTCCCAGTTTCCCCTGATAGTAGCATTTTGCAAAGCTGTAGTATAACAACTAGAATATTGGCATTGATAACATTCACCAATCTACTCAGATTTCTCTAGTTTTACTTGTACTCATTTCTGTGTATGAAGTTCTATGGAGTTTTTTTTCTATCTGTGAATGCTTCCTTCCACCACCACAGTCAAGATACTGAATAGCTCCAAAACCAAAGATTCCTTGTGTTATCCTTCACTACCACCTCCATTCCACCCCTCCCACCACTCCACTCTACTCCCTGCATTTTTAACCCTTGATACCCATTAATCTGTCCCTCATTTCTAAAGTCCCTCATTTTTGTCATTTCAAAAATGATAATGCATGGAATCATACAGTGTGTAACCTTTCTGGGTTGGCCTTTTTCTTTTTTTTGTCACTCAGCATAATTCTCTGGAGATCCATCCAGGTTGTTGCTTCTATGAATATGTCATTCTTTTCTACTACCAAGTAGTATTTCATGGTCTGGATATACTAGAGTTTGTTTAGTCATTCGGCTGTTAAAAGACATTTGGGCTGATTCTAATTTTTGGCTATTAAAAATAAAACCTGCTATTAACATTTGTGTACAGGTTTTTAGATGGACGTAAGTTTTTATTTCTCTGGAATAAATTCCCAGGAGTATGATTGCTGGGCTGTGTGGTAGTTACACATTTAGTTTTATATAAAACTTTCAGAATGTTTTCCGAAGTGGCTGGACAATTTTTCATTCCTATCAACAATGGATGAGTGATCCAGTTTCTCTGCATCTTTGCTAGCATTTGGTGTTGTTGGTATTCTTTATTTTAGCCATTCTGGTAAGTATATAGTGATGTTTCATTGTGGTTTTAATCTGCATTTCCCTGATGCCCAATGGTGTCGAACATCTTTGGCTGTGATTATTTGCATCTGTATATCCTCTTCTGTGAACTGTTTATTTATATTATTTGCCCATTTAAAATTATTTTTTTACTGTTGAGTCTTGAGAGCTTTTTATATATTCTAGTTTTTTGTTGGATATATATTTTGCAAATATTTTCTCCTATTCTGTAGATTGCTTTTATTTATCCTTTTCACATGGACTTCTATGGTGCAAAAGCTTTTCGTTTTTTAAAAAGATTTTTATTTTTAGACAGGGGAAAGAGGGAGAAAGAGAGGGAGAGAAACATTAATGTGTGGTTGCCTCTCACGTGGCCCCCACTGGGGACCTGGCCTGCAACCCAGGCGTGTACCCTGGGAATCGAAGTGGTGATGCTTTGGTTTGCAGGCCAGTGCTCAATCCACTGAGCCACACCAGCCAGAGCAAAAGCTTTTCATTTTGATGAACTCCAATTTATCAGTTTTTCTTTTGTGGATCATGCTTCTGGTGTCAAGTGTAAGAACGCTTTGTTAGTGTTAATTTTGTATCCACAAACCTTACTGAACTCACTTTCATGTTCCAGTAGCCTTTTTAAAAAAGATTCCTTGAAATTTACTACATGGACAGCTGTGTAATTGCCTTGCCTTTTATTTCTTTCTTTTTTTTTTCCTTACTGGAGTTCCTCTAACTTCCAGTACTATGTTGAGTAAGAGTGGTGAGAGTGAACATCCTTTCTTAGTTGCCAGCTTAGTCTGAAGAAATTCAGTCTCTTGCCATTATGGTTGATGTTAGCTGTAGGTTTCTTGGTTGTGTTCTTTATCAAGTTGATTTAAATACCTTCTATTCCTAACTTGCCAAGAGATTTTATCATGAATGAATGTGAGATATTGTCAGATATCTTTTCTGTACCAATTGAACTTGTTTGTTAACCCATTGTAATTAATTACTAGACATAGAATTTGAAAGAATCTTTAATTTGTATGGATCCTGGTTGAAAAGCTACTGACATTTAATCAGATTGCCTTTGTTTGGGAAATGAATGATTCTTCAAGGCAAATAGTGTTTTAGGGATGGCTATAATTTGGGATTCTTGGGTTTCCACCCTTAGGCTTGCAAGGGCAACTTCATGTTTTGGTTCAGTGCTGTGATGCTAAACTCTAAGGTTTATGTCTTACTGTTTTGGCTGATTGCTTTTTCGTGAGCTGTTCAGCACTTGTAGAACTTGGATTTTATTATCTAAGTTTGTCTTTTATTGGTTCTTTTAGGTAGTCTCTTTATTCTCCTGGGTTTTGGGTGGTTTGGGTAAATTGAGGTCATGAACTTATGGGTACTAGAAAATTGAAGCACTGGCATAAATTGTCGTATTTCTTCTCTATGTATTTTACCTGTGGAAGTCTCATCTTCTCAATGATGTACCTCTATGGGCCTCATCTCTGAATAAAGGGATTGAATATTATCTCCAAGACTTAGTTCTAAATTTCAGTGATTTTAATTAAGAAAGAATTTTTATTAATAAAGACTTCAGAAAAAAAACTTGATACAATAATCCCTCTGTGGGGAAAAAACCTTTCCTCTCAAAGATTCAATGGGAGGTTTGCTGAAATATATAAATCCAGGCTTCTGGTTAAAATGAAGCACGGTAAGTCGCATTATTTCTTAAGAGCTATCTGGTTCTTAAAATGACACCTGCTTGCAGTGTTTTTCAACTCATTTGCTTTTCTAAATCTTATGCTTCCTTTTGAGATGCTTACTGTAAGTGTTAGTAACAATTAACATCTATAGCTTAGAACTTTCTTTTTTAAAAAAGATTTTATTTATTTATTTTTAGACAGAGGTGAAGGGAGGGAGAAAGAGAGGGTGAGAAACATCAATGTGTGGTTGCTTCTTGTGAATGTCCCTCACCGGGAACCTGGCCAGCAACCCAGGCATGTGTCCTGACTGGTAATCGCACCAGTGACCTTTCGGTTCACAGGTCAGCACTCAATCCACTAAGCCACACCAGCCAGGGCTCAGACCTTTCTAGATAAAAATATCATGCCTAATTCCCATCCTTTGTGTTCTAAGAGTTTGCCATTGTTAGTTAGGACTCCTCTAATAGTGCTCTTTGAAAACTACATCAAAGAAGATAACTTAGGGCCTTGGCCAGGTGGCTCAGTTGTTTGGAGCATCCTCTGGTGCACCAAAGGGTTGCCAGTTTGATTCCCAGTCAGGGCACATGCCTGGGTTGTGGGCCAGGTCCCCAGCAGGGAGCGCACAAAAGGCAACCACACATTGATGTTTTTTTCCCTCTCTTTCTCCCTCCCTTACCATCTGTCTAAAATATGTAAATAAAATCTTAAAAAAAATTCTGTGAATAATGGAAGGCCACTAAAGGGAGCTTAGTGTGAGTTTGTGTGTGTGTGTGCCATGATCAAATTTGCATTACAGGTCTGACCAGTGTGGCTCAGTTGGTTGACCATTGTCCTGCAAAGCAAAGAGTCACCAGTTTGATTCTGGTCAAAGCATATGCCTGAGCTACAGGTTCAGTCAGGGTGCATGTGAGAGGCAACCAATCAATGTTTCTCTCCCACATTGAAGTTTCTCACCCTCTCTTTCTCCCTCCTCTCCTTCTAAAAATAAATAAACAAAATCTTAAAAATTTGCATTACAAAAAGAGCATTCTGATTGCATTAGGAAACAGATTAAAGGAGGCCCAAGAGTAGAGGCAGAGTCCAGTTGGGAGACTACTGCAATAGCGCAGGTGAGAGATTAGTTTCTTAGGTAGTAAAGGTGGTAAGTGATAGAGATGGAGATAAACAGATGAAGTCAAGAGGTATTTAGGAGATAAGATCCATAGGACAAAATTATAGATTGGCTATGTCAGGTGAAAGAGAAAATGGAGAAGACAGAGAGAGAGGGTTTTGGCTTGGATAACTGAATGTTTGATGGTGTCATTCACTGAAAGAATACTGAAAGAAGATCGAGTTTAAAGAGAAGATAATGAGTTCATTTGGGGAATATTGAGTTTAAGATATTTATGATGCATTGATCATGTCAAGAGGTGATGTCAAGCAAGCAACTGGTTACATAAATGTGGAGCTCAGAATAAAGATCTGGTCTAAAGACAGAATTTTGAGATTCATGTATGTATAGATGTAAATTGGAATTCTAAGCATGGAGAACTTATAGAGGGAGAAAGAGAATGTGCTGGGACTAAGCCTTGGGGAACTCTAATGTTTAAGTCAGGCAAAATAGGTTGAGTCTGCAAAGGAGACAGGGGAGCGGCCAGAAAGCCCAACAGCATGTTATGTCATGGAAGTCAAATAAAGTATTTAAAGAAGGAGGGACTAGCCAATATTGTCAAAAGTTGTTGAGAGGTCAAGTAGATGAAAACTTAAAAAGTATTTATATGTCTACATGGAGGTAATTGGTGGCCTTAGTGAGTGCTGTTCAGTTGAATGATGATGGCTGAAGCCATATTAGTATAAGCTAAAGAATGGAGCAGGAGAAACAGACTCATAGATACAGAGAACAGAATGACAGCTGTCAGAGGGGAAGAGTCTGGGAGACTGAGTGAAACAGGTGAAGGGATTAAGAAAAAACCCTTATGGACACAGATAACAGTAAGGTGATTTCCAGAAGGAAGAGGAGGTAGGACTGGTGGAAGAGGATAAATGGGGGATAAGTGGTGACAGAAGGAGACTTCACTTTGGATGGCGAGTGCAAAATGTAATGTGCAGATGATGTATTGTAGAATTGTACACTTAAAACCTATATAATTTTATTGACCAATGTAACCCCAATAAATTCAATTAAAAAAATGGGGCAGGAGAATGTAGAGACAGCCAGTATAGAAAAACATCCTTTAAAGAAATTTGAGACTTCCAGTCAAGATGGAGGAATAGGCAAACACGACTCACCTCCTTACACAAACACAGCATAAATTACAACTAAATTGCAAAACAACTATCACCCAGAATCATCAGAAAATTGAACTGTATGGAAGTCTGACAATCAAGGAATTAAAGAAGTCACATTCATCCAGATGGGTAGGAGGGGAGGAAACATGGAGACAAAGAGATGTGGAACAGGTGGTCCCAAACCCACACATGGTAGATAAAAATTGGGAGGGATACCTCAGGAGTGAAGGATCCCAGCCCCACACCAGACCACACAACCCAGGGTTCCAGAGCCAAGAAGATAAGTCCCCATAACTTCTGGCTGTAAAAATCAGTGGGGGTTGGGGTGGTGGAAGAAACTATGGAATTCCCAGGCATCTCATCTTAAAGGGCCTGCAACAGTCTTAGGACATATGCAGACTCACTCCCTCTGGGCTCTAGCACCTGGACAGCAGCTTTAAGGACACCAGTGGCACTCAGGGAGAAACTGAGGTGTCTGATATCAGGGTAAGTGCCAAGGGACAGCTTCATCCAGAGCAAAACTCCAGAGGCCAGGCAGTGGCGATTGTCCCTTTTGTGAGCCATCTTTCACACAGAGCCACAGAGCACCAACAGCATATCTGAGACTCCATCAACCTGGTTCACATGGGTTGCCCTGCCCTGGTAATTACCTAAGGCTTTGCCCCATCCAACTTATGGATTCATTTTTCTGCAATAAGCCATGCTACTAAGACAGGGTACAAAGCAGCTCTACCTAATATGTAGAAACAAACACAGGGAGGCTGCCAAAATGAGGAGACAAAGAAATATGGCCCAAATGAAAGAATAGAACAAAACCCCAGAAACTAAATGAAATGGAGATAAACAATTTATCAGATGCAGCATTCAAAACACTGGTTATTAAGATGCTCAAGGAACTCACTGGGTAGTTCAACAGCATAAAAAAGATCCAGGCAGAAATGAAGATTACACTAAGTGAAATAAAGAAAAAATTTACAGGGAATCAACAGTGGAGTGGATGAAGCCAAGAGCAAAATGAATGATTTGGACTATAAGGAAGAAAAAACATTGAATCAGAACAATAAGAAGAAAAAGGAATCCAAAAAAATGAGCATAGGCTAAGGAGCCTCTGGGACAACATCAAACATAACAACATTCAAATCATAAGGTTGCCAGAAAGAAGAAAAAGAGCAAGAAATCGAAAACTTATTTGAAAAAATAATGAAGAAAACTTCCCTAATTTGATGAAGGAAATAGATACGCAAGTTCAGGAAGCACAGAGAGTCCCAAACAAGAATGGTGTAAAGAGGACCACACTAAGACACATCATAATTAAAATGCCAAAGTTTAAAGATAAAGAGAGAATCTTAAAAGTAGCATGAAAAAGCAGATTGTTACCTAGAAGGGAGTTCCCATAAGGCTGTCAGCTGATTTCTCAAAAGAAAGTTTGCAGGCTAAGAAGGACTAGCAAGAAGTATTCAAAGTGATGAAAAACAAGGACCTACAGCCTAGATTACTCTATCAAGCAAAGCTATCATTTAGAATGGAAGGGAAGATAAAGTGCTTCCCAGACAAGGTAAAGTTAAAGGAGTTCATCATCACCAAATCATTGTTATATGAAATGTTTAAGGGACTCACATAAGAAAAAGAAGATCAAAACTTTGAACATTAAAATGGCAATAAATTCACAACTATCAACAATTGAATCTAAAAAACAAACTGAGCAAACAAACAGAACAGAAACAGAATCATAGATATGGAGATTATTTGGAGGGTTATCAGTTGGGAGGGGGAAGGAGAATGGGGGGAAAGGTAAAGGGATTAAGAAGTACAAATTGGTAGGTACAGATTAGACAGGGGAATGTTAATAATAGTATAGAAAATGGAGTAGCCAAAGAACTTATATTCATGATCCAAGACATGAACTAAGCAGGGGATTGCCAGAGAAAATGGAGAGTAACAGGTTGGGGGAGCTAAGGGGGGGAATTGGGACAACTGTAATAGCATTATCAATAAAATATATTTAAAAAAATTTCAATATGACAGGGAAGACAAAGATAGGGCAGGACATAAAGAGGAATTTGGGAGTTTTATATTTCATTGCAAGAGACAGGAATATGTTTTAAATCAGGAGGGAGAATCTCCTTAAGGAAGGAGAAGTAACAGTAAGTGTTAGGTTTCTGAGGCAGTAGTACAGCTAAGTTTCTATCTGTTGACTTCAATTATTTTTTTCATATGAAGTAAGAGTCATGATTACTTGATGAATATGTGGGAGTAGAATTTAAGAACTGGAAGATTTTAAACAGCTAGTATAGCTAGTGGGAGCATAAATTAACTTCAGAAAAGTAGTAGGATGCCTGGGAAGTGTGCAAAGCTTGTTAGAGGTTGAAATGACCATGACTTTATAGAAATACTATTCATCTTCTTGTGTGACTGTGTCCAGCAATGCTTGATTGCCCAAGTGCAGGTATAAAGGCAATGGATAGTTGAGAGTTGATGGGAGTGAGGTGAGGAGGAGAAATCTACCAGCTTTCTAAAGGGTGTCTGCCTTCAGGTTTTTGTTTTGTTTTGTTTTGTTTTTTACATTTCTACCCATCCTGTACATTGCCACAAAATTCATTTTCTTTAAAGGCTAGTTTTTTTTTAAACAAACATACTTCATTTCTTTATTAACAAATTATACCACACTAATCAGGTTACTTTTTCTATCTGATTACAGAGTTAACAGAAATTACATCTGTATTTAAAGCAGCAACATAAAATTTTACCATGACGAAATTCTGTATCTGGACCAACGGACTATAACATGAATTAGTACTCTAATGACAAGATAGAACTGGCAGCTCTGGTGCAACTACTGCAAGTTTATTAGGCAAGGGGACTTTGCAGTCAAAGCGATGATATAGAAAATCACATGAACTTAAATCAGTACAAAAGGTACACACAGGCCATGAAAACTTGAGAAGGTGTAAAAACCAAGCACTTAACAAGTCAGCTCCCTGGAGTTGTAAGGGCTCTGAAGTAATGCGTCTCTATTCTAACTGAAATTGATACTCTTCGTGTGGGCACTTCAGCCTGAGAATCAGTTAGGTTAGTCGTTTTACAAAAAGGGCTTTATCTTTGAAGTAGATACAGACTAGGGAGAGAAAGCTAAGCACTGGGAAAGTATTAACTCCTTGAGAACTCGAAAATTATTTAGAAACCCAAATGAATCATAAGAAAATATCGAATTCAGATGAAAATGTTTCTCTACAGGTAAAACTCAGTTTCTTGAGGGATTTAAAAATCAAACGCATATTGTAAGATAGTGGTTTTCAAAGTGGGGTTCAGGCTCATCCTCCTAACTGCTTCTTAAATTCAAACATTTCTAATTCTGTTTTGTCTTTTGTGATTTCAGGAAAGATTTTCCTTTAAAAAAGAAAAAGGAAATCTGATGCCATCCCTATCTCTTGCTATTTGCTTTTTCCCCCCCAACATAATCAGAGATCTAAAACATATCTTTTGGTCAGCGTTAGGAAAATCTGAAAAGTTTCAACAAAGATTTGAATATTATTCTATATTCAAGAAAGTAAATGAGCAAAAGTAGTACTTAGAAACAAGTACAATTTTGTAATTCCCATCTCCCCTAGATCTGTTCTTCCACTGCCTCCAAGCTCTCAATATTTCTGGATGGTATGAACACAATTCTAACAAATATTCCATCCACTTTACTCCAAAAACATTTCCTTCAATGGCTGCATAGAATTTCTTTTTTGAGAAGGCAAGCCCAAAATTTATAGAAATCTCCATAACAAAAATGTTCAATTACCAAAAAATAACACACATTGTATCAAGGTGGATTCTATGTAGTGTTCTTCAACATACTCGCTAATACAGAGCAGCCAAATCCTAGAGCTTCTCTCTGCATTCAGTAGTAAACAATATCAAAGTTTAAATGACAACCAAGAAAAAAAATGAGTAACACAAAGGCCATTCTTATTTGATGGAATCAGGAAGAAAACTGGAACTGCAGAAGAAAAGTGGAACCCAAGCTTTGGTCACTTACCAAGACTTACGAAAGAACAAATCTCCATGTTAGGGACTCATTTGACAAGCTTAATTTCTTTCCACATATTTCTCCTTCACATCATGTTAAACAAACATTGCTGTCATTTCAGAACCATTGATTACATCTTTTTTAATTAGAAAAAAGTTTACTTGAACATTTACATAATTTTATTGCTGTTTATTACAACAACAAAACAAGTTTAACTGATTTGTAGAATCCATCCAGTAAATTGGAATCCACTTCCCAAGAAGATACAGTTATGGCTGAATGCATCTGATGCTGAGAATACATCATGAATAAGAAAAGTCTTGTGTGTGATTTGGTTCTTGCTGCAGTCATCTGTGTTCAACTCTCAGAAAGCAAAAGAATCCATTTGATGTTTTAATAAATATCAAAGTAATGGTTATAAAAAATAGTTTCCACTGACCAGAGATCCAAGAAAGAGCAGTTTTGATGAATAATTCCTAGAATCGAGTGAGTCCTCCTTCAGTCCAGTGAGATGATGTCAGGAATGTTACTTCCCTTGCTGGTTATGACCCCTGTCTCACTCCTGTTGCTGGATGAACTAACATGAGTACTGCTTTCATGGGGGCTGGTGGTGGTGACAGACGTACTGCTCGCTGTTAAGGGTGAGGTGAGACTGTCCAAAAACATAAGAGGACAGTACTAGAGATCAACTGGAATAAGGGAAAGAAAATCCAAACCTGGCAAATCTGATGACATGCTTGATATTGGCGTGTGGTGGAATGGTACTGAGTAGTCTGTTAATGAAGGCGGAATAGCAGCAGGATCAACCGAAGTCACACTGGGCACCCTTACAGAAGGTGGCTGATACATGAGAACCCCTTTGGTTGGGTTGCTTTGTGTTTCTGACATAAAGATGCACTTCCTTTTGGCAGGAGCATCTTCCTCTTCATCAGAAGAACTTTCTATTGTTAGGTCAATAACATCTACTTTCTTCTTGTTTGCCTCGTTGGCTACAGTCACTGAACAAGGCTTACTGCGGACACTTGGACTTTCTATTTTTGTACATGGATGGCTGGATACTTTCATAGATTCTTTCTTCAGCCTCATTGGACACCAAGAGCCATCTTCTTGGTATTTGATCTCATCCACATCAGAACAGTCATTGAGAATTTCCATAAAAAGCCCATCTAAAATTAGACTTTCATAGGCAGCTTTCTTGTCACACACAGGATAAATTCAGATGGACTTCTTTTCATTCATTTGCAAATAAAGAGCAGCATCAAAACATTGTAGATGTGTACAAGTCACTGCTCAGCACGGGATTGTCAGCCTCATTTTCCCTAAAGGGTACATCAGGGATACCCGAAGGCTAGTTGTAGCAATTTCACTATCAGAATCCGCAGTAAGTTTTTCTTTAATTAGTGCTCTGGAATGATCAGGGTTTCTAATACCTTTTGTTTTTAATCTCTGTAATAACATGGCTGATGTGAGCTGTCGTACAAGATATACAGACATGGAGTAATTATTTCCAATTTCTGATACCCAGGAAATGGAAATCTGATTTGGCACAGCTGAAGATAACCTAACTAAAGACGTAATATTCAAAGGGCGTCCAGGGTGCTTCTGTTCAATCCCATTTTTGGGTGGTGGTGCACAGCCAGGCAAAGGGAAAAGCTTCCCATTTACTTTGATACATAGACTATTGGGATAGTTATCTTCCTGAGGGCAACTTGTCTCTGCCAAGCAAAGTCTCAGCTGAACTTGAACTGTATAATCTCTCCTACCACCTGGCAAAAAAAAAATCCCTGGATATGCATATCTCTCTAACTTGTTGAGGTGTCAGAGCAAAAATAAAAAAAAAACAAAACTTCTCTTGAAATCGTTGAATACTGCTTTGAACTAAACTTGTGGGCTTGATGAGAACATCAAGAACATCATAAAAGGGCAAGTTTTTAACTGTACATCAGGATGTACAGGAGGAATGGGGGGAAATGGCTGCTGCATCTCAAACGTGGGTTTATTATCTTGAAGCAACACAGAACCTACAGGGGAGGACGGTGAATGAGGTGTAATTGAAGTGGAAGGCAACGTGTGGATTCCAGCCACAGCCAAGTCAGATTCTACAGGTGATGAGCTACCATCCAAACGGAAAACCGTTGATTTGATTGTGGATAAATCAGAAAGTCCTTCAAGAGTCCATATATATCGACGTCTATACAATTCTTGGATTTTTTCTTTTGGATCTTTTTTTAAATTTTTTTATTTTTTTAAATACATTTTTCTCTGCCTACCCCCCACCACTTTCCCTTGCCCCCTCCTTCTTTCCCTCCCTAAGCTCTTCCCCTTTGGTTTTCTCGATAAGTCCTTGCTATATGTTCCTTGATTTGACCCTTCCCTTCTTTTCCTCACCCGCCCTCCCTCCTTCCCTCTTCTCTCTGTTGATTTCTTTTCCTTTCAGTGTTGCTGGTCTTATTTTCCTTGCATCTTTGTATTGTTGGTTAGGTTCCACTTACTGGTGAGATCATATAGTATTTCTCTTTCACTCCCTGGCTTATTTCGCTTAGCATAATGCTCTCAAGTTCCATCCATGCTGTCACGAAGTTTAGTAGTTCTTTTTTCCTTTCTGCTGTGTAGTATTCCATAGTGTATATGTACCATGACTTTTTGATCCAATCATCTACTGATGGGCATTTAGGTTGCTTCCAACACTTGGCTATTGTCAATTGTGCTGCTATGAACATTGGGGTGCATAGGTTCTTTTGTATTGGCGTTTTGGTATCCTTAGGGTATAGTCCCAGCAGGGGAATCACTGGATCAAAAGGCAATTCCATTTTCAGCTTTTTGAGGAAATTCCACACTGCTTTCCACAGTGGCTGCACCAGTCTGCCTTCCCACCAACAGTGTACTAGGGGTCCCTTTTCTCCACAGCCTCGCCAGCACCTGTTGTTTGTTGATCTGTTTATGATGGCCATTCTGACCAGTGTGAGGTGGTACCTCATGGTGGTTTTGATCTGCATTTCTCTGATGGCTAGTGATGCTGAGCATCCTTTCAAATGCCTCTGGGCCCTCTATATCTCCTCCCTGGAAAAGCGTCTGCCCAGGTCCTTTGCCCATTTCTTGATTGGAACGTTTGTCTTCTTGGAGTGGAGTCGAATAAGATCTTTATATATCTTGGAGATCAAACCTCTATCTGATGTATCATTACCGAATATATTTTCCCATACGATTGGCTCCCTCTTCGTTTTGCTGATGTTTTCTTTAGCCATGCAGAAGCTTCTTATTTGGATGAGGTCCCACTTGTTTATTCTTTTCTTTATGTCCCTTGCTTTAGGAGACATATCAGTAAAAAAATTGCTGCGTGGGATATCAGTGAGTTTCCTCCCAATGTTCTCCTCTAGGACTTTGATGGTGTTGTGACTTCTATTGAAGTCTTTTCTCCATCTTGAGTTTATTTTTGTGTATGGTGTCAGCTGATGATCCAATTTCAATTTTTTGCATGTAGCCATCCAGCTCTCCCAACACCATTTGTTGAAGAGGCTGTTATTGCTCCATTTTATGCTTCTGCCCCCTTTGTCAAATATTCGATGCCCATAGAGACCTGGGCTTATTTCTGGGCATTCTAATCTGTTCCACTGGTCTATGGATCTGTTCTTGTTCCAGTACCAGATTGTTTTGAGTATAGTAGCTTTGTAGTATAGTTTGATGTCCGGTATTGTGATCCCTCCTACTTTGTTTTTCTTTCTCAAAATTGCTGCAGCTATTTGGAGTCATTTATGGTTCCACATATTTTTTTGAAATGCCTGTTCTATGTCTGTGAAATATGTCATTGGTGTCTTAATAGGGATTGCATTGAATCGATAAATTGCTTTGGGTAGTATGGACATTTTGATGATATTAATTCTTCCAATACATGAGCACGGTATATGCTTCCATTTATTTGTGTCTTTCTTAATTTCTTTCTTCAATGTTGTATAGTTTTCTGCATACAGGTCTTTTACGTCTTTGGTTAAATTTATTCCTAGGTACTTTACTTTTCTTCTTGCTATATTGAATGGTATTTTTTTTCCTAATTTCTGCTTCCTCTATTTCATTGCTGGTGTACAAAAATGCCTTTGATTTCTGAAGGTTGACTTTGTATCCTGCTGTTTTGCCAAATTCACTAATTAGGTTGAGGAGTTTTTGGGTAGAGTCTACAGGGTTCTCTATGTACACTATCATGTGATCTGCAAACAAGGATAGCTTTACTTCCTCCTTTCCTATTTGGATATCTTTTATTTCTTTTTCTTGTCTGACCTCTGTGGCTAGGACTTCCCATACGATATTGAAAAGAAGCGGTGAAAGCGGACATCCTTGAAGTGTTCCCGATCTTAGTGGGAAAGCTTTCAGCTTTTGCCCATTGAGTATGATGTTGGCTGTAGGTTTTCTATATATGGCCTTTATTATGTTGAAGAATGCTCCATTTATTCCCATTTTGCTGAGTGTTTTGATCATAAATGGGTGCTGTACCTTACTGAATGCTTTGTCTGTGTCTATCGAGATGATCATGTAGTTTTTGCCATTTCTTTTATTTATGTGATGTATTACGTTGATTGACTTGCGTGTATTGAACCATCTCTGCATCCCTGGGATGAACCCCACTTGATCGTGGTGGATAATCTTTTGAATGTATTGCTGGATGCGGTTTGCCAATATTCTGTTGAGGATTTTAGCATCTATGTTCATCAGCGAAATTGGCCTGTAGTTTTCTTTCTTTGTAGGGTCTTTACTGGTTTGGGATTAGGGCGATGCTGGCCTCATAAAAAGAGTCTGGGCGTCTTCCCTCCTCTTGGATTTTTTGGAATAGTCTGAGAAGGACAGGGGTTAGCTCTTCCTTAAATGTTTTGTAAAATTCTCCTGTGAAACCACATGGCCCTGGGCTTTTGTGTGCCAGGAGTTTCTTCATTACCGCTTCAGTTTCCCCAGCTGTTATCGGTGTGTTCAAGCTTTCTGTTTCTTCCTCCTTCAGTGTTGGAAGAGTATACTTTTCTAAAACTTTGTCCATTTCATCAAGATTTTCAACTTCCTTGGCATATAATTGTTCATAATAGTTTCTGACAATCCTTTGTATTTCTGTGGTATCAGTTGTTATTTCTCCTCTTTCATTTCTGATATTATTAATTTGGGTCCTCTCCCTTTTTTTCTTGATGAGTCTGCTTAAAAGCTTGTCAATTTTATTTATCTTTTCAAAGAACCAGCTTCTGGATTGGTTGATCGTCTGAATGGTTCCTTTTGTCTCTATGTCATTCAGTTCTGCTCTAATCTTGACTATTTCCTTCCTTCTCCTTGCTCTGGGATTGATTTGTTGTTGTTTCTCCAGTTCTTGAAGTTGTAGTGTTAGGTCTTTTATTTGAAATGTTTCTATCTTTTTTAGGTAAGCCTGTATTGCTATGAACTTCCCTCTCAGGACCGCCTTTGCTGTGTCCCATAGGTTTTGGACTGTTGTCTGTTCATTTTCATCTGTTTCCAGAAATTTTTTGATTTCTTCTCTTATCTCATTATTGATCCATTCATTGTTTAATAGTCTACTGTCCAGTCTCCATGAGTTTGCAAGTTTTTGTAGTTTCTCTTTGAGGTTGATTTCCAGTTTCAAGCCCTAATGGTACGAGAAAAAGTTTGGTATTAATTCAATTTTCCTGAATTTGCTGAGGTTTGCTTTGTGTCCTATCATGTGGTGTATCTTGAGAAACTGCCATGAGCATATGAAAAGAATGTGTATTTTTCTTCTTTGGGATGTAAGGTTCTATATATGTCAGTTAAGTCTCTTTGATTCAGTGTGTCATTCAGCGCCACAATATATTTATGAATGTTTTGTTAGAAGATCTGTCCATTTTTGACAGTGGGGTGTCAAAATCCCCTACTATCAGTGTGTTGCTGTCTATATCTTTTTTAAAGTCATCCAACAATTTCCTTATATACTTGGGGGCTCCTATTTTGGGAGCATATGAGTTTACAATGTTGATGTCTTCTTCATAGATTCTTCCTTCAAGCATTATAAAGTGCCCCTCTGGCACTTTATAAAGGTTCTCTCTTTATGGCATTTGTTTTGAAATCTACTTTGTCTGATACAAGTATGGCAACTCCGGCCTTTTTCTCTTGCCCATTTGCTTGGAATATTTTTTCCCATCCCTTTACTTTCAATCTGTGTAGGTCTCTTGCTCTGAGGTGGGTCTCTTGTAGGCAGCATATGTGTGGGTCATGTTTTCTTATCCATTCATCTACCCTGTGTCTTTTGATTGGGGCATTTAGTCCATTCACATTGAGAGATATTACTGATAGAAACTTACTCATCTTTTCTCTTTGTACCTGTGTTCCTCTCTCTCTCATTCTTTCCTTCATCTGCTTAAACCAGTCCCCTTAGCATATCTTGGAGTGCTGGTTTGGTAGAGATGTATTCTTTTAGCCTTCTCTTGTCTGGGAATCTCCATATTTCCCCTTGTATTTTAATGGAGATCCTAGCTGGGTAGTGCAGTCTTGGCTGTAGGCCGTTGTTTTTCATGACGTGGAATATTTGTTACCATTCCCTTCTGGCTTGTAGTGTTTCTGTTGAGAAGTCAGGTCCTAGTCGTATCGGGGCCCCCTTGTATGTTACTTTCTCCTTCTCCCTTGCTGCCTTGAGGATTCTCTCTTTGTCTTTGATAGTTGCCCTTTTTAATGATGGTGTGTCTTGGAGTGGACTTCCTTGATTCCCTCTTGAGTGGGGTCCTCTGTGCCTCCTGGATCCATGAGAGCCTTTCTCTCCTCAAATTAGGGAAATTTTCCATCATTACTTTTTCGAGGAGGTTCTCTATTCCTTGCTCCTCTTCTTCTCCTTCTGGTATCCCTATTATACGGATATTATTGCGTTTCAGGTTGTCCTGCATTTCCCTAAATGTCTCTTCATTCTTTTGAGTTGTTTTTCCATTTCTTGTTCTTTCTGGGAGCTTCTTTCTACCTTATCCTCCATCTCACTGATTCGATCTTTGGCTTCATCCAGCCTGCTTTGGATTCCTTCTCCTGTGTTATTCAATTCAGAAGTGGTATTCTTCATATCCTCTTGTGTCTTCTTGATAGTTTCTATGTCCTTTTCCAGGCTGATATAGTTTTCTGTAAGATCCTGATAGTTTCTCTGCAGTTTCTCATAGTTCTCTTTGAGCTGGCTGAGCTCATTGAGCTTCCTTAGAAGCATCGTTTTGAATTCCATATCTGATAGTTCCCTTGCCTCTATTTCATTTATCTCTCTGTGGGGAGTTCCCTTTTCCACTCCTTTGGGGGGAACTTCTTTTTCTTCCTATTTTTGTGAGAGTCTGTTAAGTAAATTACTTATTTATTTATTTATTTTTGCTTCTGCTTCAATTGGGTAATCTAGATTTCCTGACTTTGTGGATTAAACTTCTATAGTAGTAGGCAGGTCTTTTTATTTATTTATTTATTTATTTATTTTTCCCTTTACTTTTCTTTCTTGTCCTGCCTCTGATGATGTCAGTTGTTGACCCTATATGACCTTGGGTCATTTGTTTGAGCATGCCAGGAGTCTACTGTCCGTGTCTGACTACTGCTTGGGGCAGCTCTGTGACCCCTCCGGTCAGGGATGGACTATTTCTTTGGATTATTCTGCAGTCTCATGCGGGCTCCTTGAGTGCGTTCCCCCCCGCCCCACCGCCCCGCGGCAGGATCCTCCGCCTACCTCCGCTCGCAGGCGCTTGCCCCAGACCAGGGGGCTTATTCGTGACCTCGCGTACTGGTCTGGCCCCCCTGGCCGGCGGGCACCCTGGCACTGGTCAGTTTAGGGTCTTCTATTGTGTGCTTTCCCCGCTTTTGGCTCTTTGGGTGCATTGCTTGCCCTTGCCAAGTGGAGACTACGGAAATGGGAGGAAGTCAGCTCCAGGACTCTCTGGTTAATCCTGTCCCCGGTCTCTCCTCCAGGGACTCTGGGCAGCTCTGTGACCCCTTCGGCCCAGGATGTACTAATTCTGTGAGCCGCTCTGCAATCGTGGGCCATGCAGGTCAACTTACGCGGGCCCTCACCGTTCTGCGCACTCCCTCGCAGGCCATATCTGTGCCAACCTTTGGGAGACCTTGCCATCCTGCGCAAGCTCTCGCCAGCCCGCGTGGGTCCACACACACACTCACCAACCCTCGCCGGCCACTCAGCGCAAGTGTGCGCGCCTGCACTGGGTGGTTTTGGGATGTCTATGTGTGCTTTTCGGCTTTTGGCTCTTTGGGGGTGTGGCCTCTTCCCGCACAATGGAGACTACAGCAAGGAGAAGGAGTCGGGACTCCCCGTTTCCACCTTCCGTTCTTTCCCCAATGCCTCCTTCTCCAGTCTCTCCTCAAGGCTCTCCCATCCAGTCTGCACTCAGCCCCGTAGCTCACACGCGCACAAGCTGTGTGCGGAGTGCACAAAAGGCAGGTTAATTGATTCCCTCATGCCTGAGTGAGATCGTAACTGCAGAGTGGGAGGTGCATTATTACCAGGGCTCCACCGGCCGGCCGCCCTGTCAGTTCTCTTCACAAAGTTTTCCTCACCAGTCTTTTCCTAGGCACCAGCCCACCCTGCTGCCGCCTCTACCCAGAGATCAAGGAGGGTGGCTGCCACTGCAACTTTTGCGTTCGCCCTTTAAATGTCTCTTTGCATCCCCAGCCACCTGTCTCTGGCAGATTGCGCCCCTAAGCTTTTCGGGGTTGCATTTTGTCTGTGTTTGCTTGGTTTCAGCTGCTGTAGTCTAGGGGTCCCTGTTTATGATTCAGACCCCGTTCTTCTTGGGGGGAGGTAACTGGCCGTTTCAATGTTCCTCTGGTGCTGGTGCCCGTTGGCACCCAACCCACCCTCTCGAGCCTCCACCGCACTTCTCACCCGTTGGGATGTGTGAGAGTCGGATCCACTGTCTGTCCGCGGCTCCAAGGCTCCTCTCCCACTATCGTTCCATTGTTTGCCAGGTGATTACTCCACTATTTAGTCGCAATTCCAGTTTGGTCTTGCAGGGAGGAGGTTAGCGTGAGTCCCATTCACTCCTCTGACATCTTTTTCCCAATTCTCGGATTTTAATCTGAACCGCAGGACTGCAGCTGCTCTTCAGTAAATGCAACGCCCTCATCAGGAGGTCATGCTTGCGTCCACTTGTATTCCGTCCAGCAAAGCCTAGTAACACTTGTAGTTCAGGAGCCCTAAAACTAGAAACTATATTCCTCAACTCCTTGAAATCCACCATTTTATACCGCCCGTGGGCGCTGCTTTCGCCACAGCACCCCCTCCAGCTGCCACCAACGACGTCGCTGCCGCCAGCACCATCCTGCACTTAAAGGCTACTTTTCATCAATTCATTCTCCTTTCTCAAGAATCTATCCCATACAAGTGGGTAGGAGCACAGCCGATAGGCCTTAGTTTGAACTCCAAGTGTGAACTTCAGCAATTCATGTAAAGTTTCTAACTCTCTGTTTCTTCAACTCTGAAATGGGGGTAAAGGTACTATCTACCTTATAAGATTGTTAGGTGCATTAAATGAGATACGATGTAGCACAGTGCTTGGTCTATAGTAAGTGCATGAAAGCTGCTATATTATCTTCTCTTATCTGTCTGCCACCTTCCCCTTCAGGTTTTATTCTAGTCTGATATGCTTTAGCATTCCCATCCAACATACTCCCTCCCAGCTAGACTGATGTTTTCACTGCCTCCATATTCATTGCCCCATATTTTGCCTTCTCTACCCAAAAGCCATGACTTCTTGAAGGCCCAAAGCTTCCTTGTTAGCTTGAAGCCAGTGTTGCTCTCTCACTGCAGTGATCCCCACTGCACTTTTGGAACCTGATTAAATTCTATTGTTCACTTTATTATACATTGTATTATTACTTAATTATGTTTTTGTTGTTTTATTTTTTTTAAATTATGTTATATAGGGGTGAGCAAAAGCAGGCTTACAGTTTTGAGTACATGAAATACAGTTTATTCATATACTACTTATTTATTTATTATTGTTTACAATTGTTGCTCACCCTTGTTTTTGTCTAAAAATATTGTAGTAGTTGCCTTGACCAATGTGGCTCAGTGGGTTGAGCATCATCCTACAAAGTGGAAGGTTGCCAGTTTGATTTGTGGTCAGGGCACATGCCTGGGTTGCGGGCCTGGTCCCCTCACACATCAATGTTTCTCTCCCTCTTTTTCTCTTTGCCTTCCCCTCTCTCTAAAAATAAATACAATCTTTAAAAATATTTTAGTAATATTAGACTTTTTCAATACGAGTGTGAGCTCTTTAAGCAAAGGGATCATGCTATAAATTCTATACATTTCTCACAAGACCTAGAATAGTATTCACAGTACTTGTTAAACTTAATTGACTTGAATTGAGACATAAGCTAGGCCCTAGTGGTCTTCAGAGCAGAATACATAATTATAGGGAGTACACAGACAAGACATTTGAGTGCAGGAAGAAAATATTGTAAAACTTCTACTTATTTTATCATATTCTTTGACATTTCTATTTTTGTGTATGTTTATAATGTATATCATACACATTTATTATATATAATATATGTACATATATACATGTATATATGATTGATAAACAAATAACTGGTGCATGTTCAAGAAATTTTAATATTGGGGTTCCAAATCAAAACATTTTTTTAAAATCCTCACCCGAGGACATTTTTTTTCATTGCTTTTAGAGAGAGAGGAAGGGAGAGAAGAAGGGAAAGAGAGAAACATTGAGGCAAGAGAGAAACATCGATTGGTTGCCTCCCTTACATGCCTGGACCCAGGGTCAAACATGCATCCTAGGTATGTGCCCTGACCAGGAATCAAACCTATGACCTTTTGGTTACGGGATTATTTGGTTATGGGATTTTGTTATGGGTTGGTAGATTCCAATCAACTGAGCCACACCAGCCAGGGTGAAACATTTTTAATTCATAGTATTTATATGAATAATAGAAATTTGACCAAGTCTAAAATAGCAAGCCTGAGGTAGACACACTATAATATACAGATCCTGTATTATAGAAACCTACACTTGAAATTTATATGATCTTAATCAGTCACCCCAATAAATTTAATTAAAAATAAATAAAGGAAAAAATAGCATGCCTTTATTTATAACAGTTAATTATTTTTTGATCACTTACTGTTTTTCATGTGATATAATAAGTGTCTTACATGCATTAACTCAAATCTCAAAACAATTTTATAAAGTGTGTGTAATCTCACATTACAGAGGAGGACATTGAAACACAGAGAGGTTAAGTAAGTAGTCCAAGGCTACATAATGAGGAAGTGATGAGCCAGGATTTAAAACTACATCTATTTTAATCCAAAGCTGGTCTTATTTTTTGAAGACTTTTTTTGGTTTAAACTTTATTATATTTTTCCCATTACTATTTTGTCCCCTTATTACCTCCTCCCCTCAGCCATCACCTATCACACTGTTTTCCATGTCCATGAGTCCTTTTTCCTTTTTGCTCAACCGCTCCACTACCTTACCTCCCCTCCCCCACTAGCTGTCATCTCTCTATCTATGAGTCTGTCTCTTGTTTTGCTTGTTAGTTCAGTTTGTTCATTAGATTCCACATGTGAGTGAAATCATATTAACTATACAATTCAATTTCTTTAATAGATCTAATAAGACTATTCAAGTTATCTATTTCTTCTTAAGTTTTGATAATTTGTGCCTTTCAAGAAATTGGTACATTTCCCAAAGCTAATCCTCTCTATTAGGCACTACTGTAGCATGTATACCTCTTTCAGGAGTGTGTGTATGTGTGTGTGTGTGTGTGTGTGTGTGTGTGTGTGTATGTGTATGTATAGAGAGAGAGAGAGAAACTGCAGAATGGACAGACTTGTTACTTAACCAGGGTATTATGAGAACCATATAGAGATTTTAGAAAGTAGAAAATCATTGTAAGAAAAAACAAGTAATTAAGTGATTTGATTATATTTGATATTTATCTTTTAAAAACATAAGAAAAAATTAGAGAAAAGCTGATATAGCTTTCTTAAGGAATTGTCTCTTATTTTTTAAAGTTGAGCCCAAAGTGACACTTGCTTTCTATTTTTGCAGTTGTTTCAGAAAATATGACAATTGAAGAAACAAGTACAACTCTTTCACAACAAATAGATTCAACAAACCCATCCCAAGTTACTGGACTAAAACCACAGAAGACTGTATATTCTTCTACAATGATGTCTAAAAGCATGCCTGTATTTGAAACTGATTATACAACCATATCATATTCTAATAAAACATCTCCACCTCTGGAAACAATGACTGCACCAAAATTTTTAAAGACATACATAGTTGAGACAGTTACATTTGCAGCAGACATTTTGTCTACTTCAGCAGCCATTGTTCTACCTACCAAGAATACTTTCATAGGCACTACTACCAAGTCCACAAAAACAACTGAATCCCCATCTTCAGAGAGCACAATGACAACTAAAAGGACTGGAACCATTGTTACTGAGACTTTTCATCCAACTACAGCTACTAATTTTCTATACACATCCGGATTTACCAAGAATTCAATTGTATCTAAAACTTCAGTGATTGGATCTCAGGCGGCTATTATGAAGACAATGTCTTTATTCTCATCTAGTGAGTCAGCATCCATGTCTACAATATCTTGGCCCAAACACAGATCCACAAGCATTAGAGTACTCCCTAGCTCTACAGCTAGCCAGGAGTTTCTTGCATCTACAGTTGCTAGAACTGTACCTTGGTCCACGGTGAGACAGACTTCTACTCACATTGGGACTGCATCAGCATTTCCACCTGAGTCTGTGCTTATATCCACAGCTGCTCCAGTGGATACTATATTTCCTAGAAATCAGACAGCATCTACATTGGCAACGACTGATAAGGAACTGTCATTCACAGTTCATTCAATGACACTCCCAACTAAGCCTATTGAGATGACTCCTGAGCTAAGAACAGCTGAAACAAAATTGACATCTACAAATTTCCAGGATATCTCTTCACCCAGAGTGGAGGATACAATATCTATCTCCATGCCAAAAGAGGCATCCTTTACATCCCTTTCTTTCAAGACATCCTCTTCATTCACTGGAGCCCAGAGTACACAGACAGTTATTGATGCTGAGACTACACATAGAGCCTTGACTCCTGGAATCACACTTGCACATACAGCTGAAAATATGCTTCCTCCCACAGTGTCTGGGCCAGTATATACCCATAATACACCCACAGGTGGTGAAAACACGTCGTCTTTGATTTCCACTAGACCACCTTCTACATTCAAGGCATCTGAGTCTGGCCCCACATCAAGTGATGAAGGTGCCCTTCTATTCACTAGTGAGGTCACTTGGACTTCCAGACCAGGCCAGACCCTATTGACATCAGTATTCCATGGCAATACTTCTAACACAGAACATTCATCCACAACTACTAATATTATCCCAACAGAAGCATTCACAGAAAGTGAGACTACGACTACCACTGATGGTATTATTACTACTGATGCCATTATTGACAGATATACAACAGCTTTATCCAATTTGACATTTCCATGGTTGGTTAATTTCTCCATAGTTTCTGGAACCACATCTGTAACCAAACTGCCTGAGTTTAAACTTTCTACCTTACTACTAAGAACCACCCCTGTGTCCACAGTAGTTGGAAATGAACTTCTTTCAACACCAAGGAAGACAGTTGTTCCACCAGGACATATAGTATCTACCCTTCCTGATATTAAGCCAAATTTTTCTACTGAGGAGAGTGCTTCTGAGACCACACAAACAAAGATAAAAAGTACAATTGCATTTGGAAAGACAACAATCCCTTTTCCAGAGTCTGCAACAACACCAAGATTCAATGCTACTGTGACAAGGAAAGAAACAACTTCCCATTATCTTAAGGGAAGATCAACTATAGCAGCAACAACTAAAGTTTCTCCATTTGTAACAATGCTGGAAGCAACAAATGAGTCTGTACAAGTGTCAGCTAATGTCACCGTTACCCCTTTTCCTGACTTAGAAATGTCGACTACCCCATTGTATAATAAAACTGCAACTACTGAGGTGAGAGGAAGTTGGCTTTCTCCAAAATCAATGAAAACCACACCTAAGACTTTATATGATGGAACTACAGAAATTTTTAATTCCACCCACACGTACACAACAAACTGGAGTTCAGAGACTCCACCTAAAAGGAATCCAACTCCATCTCCCACTTCTGGGAGCACAAAGACATTCCCTGAACCCCTGGTTTCTTCTACCACAAGGATATTGGAGAGCAGTTTTGCTACTATCCCTACAGACAGGATAGCTATGTCCTTGTCTACTGGTATCTTGCCTCCACAGCCTACAACTACTCATTCCTCAGCATCTCCTGGGCCTATTAGCCATATTTCCTCATTGCCACTTAATGTCTCTGGAGTCACCTCTATCGTGGTGTCTGAGGAGACTATGTCTGAACCTTCTGCACTAGAGATGGCTTCTTCCACATCTGTACTCTCAGATGTCTCAATTCTGTCATCAGGTACAGTGACCACAGCATTGGTGCCACCAATGGATCAGACTGCTTTCACAACAAGCAATAGCATGTCTACCCACAGAGACTTGATTCACACCACTTTAGAAGCCACAGCAAACTCTGTCAGGATGACACTCACAGAAATATCCTTTCTGACAGAAACTCCAGACTCTTCACTGAGACCTACCACTCCTGTGGAAACTAAGGCTAAGACTACCTTTCTCTTCACCTCAGCTGACACAGTAACTTCATACACACCCACTCTTGCTTGCTCTAAATCTCTCCCTGACAATATTTCTGTTGTGTCCTCCACTCATATGATCTCAATTATGTATACACCAGTAGCAATTCAGCCCATATCTTGATTAGAGGAGACTTCTAACTATGCTTCCAGCTTTCCACATACTTTCAGTGGTAGTGGACATGTTGTTAGCCTGGTTACTGACACCACAGAGACTTATGTTATTGATGAGACCATGCCCTCACACACCTCTGCCAACAAGCTTACTACTTCAGGTAGTCACATTTCTTAATTTTCCACATGTCTTATAAGCACACTGGTCCCCACCCTATAAGTATCTGACATTGCTACCTTGTCTTTTGACAAAGAGCAGATAACCACCTCCCTAGGAAACACCTCTGGAACTATGGAGGTGACAGAAATGTCTCCATCAAAGAGTCCTTTTATTTCGGAGTCCCAGACTACTTCATCTTTGGAAATGACAGACTCAGAATTTGCTGAGACAACAAAAATTTCAAGTCATCACACACATTCACCTTCAGAGATTCTATTTGTGACTCCACCTGATTGGATTTCAGCTTTATCTCCCACTTCTGGGAGTGCACAGTCTACACCTACCACCTGTACCTCACCTAACACACATGTTGACATTTCAGAAATGTCTACCAGTCTTGGGAAAACAGCTCTCCCTTCACAACCTCTGACAATTACATTTTTCTTTCCTGAAAAAGAAAGCATGAGTGCCTTTTTAGTATATACTCCCAGGATTGAGAACATGACAGTAAGCAACACCTCTGTGGCTCACCCTTTCTCATACCACTAAAATACTTCCTTTGTAGATACTGTAACTTCCAGAACAACCAGAATATCAAATCCTATAAACATAAACACAACCCTTTCACATTTGCTTTCACCCAGGACTAAACCTGAGGTGACTTCAGCTGCCTCTCCCATTTCTGAAAATACACAGACCTCCCCTGATCCCCTGTCTCTTTCTACAACTGGACTATCTAGTGCCAATTTTACAATTATCTCTACTGATGGGATTACTACAGTCCTTTCTGCTCCCAGGGTAACTATGGCACTTCTTGGTAAAACCTCTATGGCAACATCCATTCCTATCTATCAGATGTCCTCACTGCCAATTAGTGTCACTGCCTTCACCTCCAAAAGAGTTTCTGACACTTTAACAACATCGGTGACCAAATCTTCTAAAACATCACACCCAGATTGTTTGAAAAGTCCCTCTATAACCACTTCTGGGCCTGAGTCTGAGATGTCTTCAATGTTAGTTCATGACTCTGCTTTCTCACCTCTAGCTGTTTCTTCTGATACTTTCACAACAGTTGGATCATTCTCTACTTTATTATGTTCAATTACCCCCAGTACTACTATGAATGTACAAACATCTACATTGGATGTCACACCTGTGACACATGCTGGGCCTACTTCAAAAAGCACAATGATTTCCTCTACTTCATAAATTACAGAGAAATACTCCATGATCATACCTACATCCTTACCCTCTCCAACAGAGCCACCTTATTCTTCCATAAAAACCATCCCAACCACTCTTATTGCTGGGGCGGTGACTCCATTTTTAGGCACCACTGCCTCCTTTCTACTCAGTTCTAAGAACACTGAAGTTATTTCTTCCATTCCAAAAACCACATTTTCACCATTTCTATCAACACCACCACAGTCATCCCAAGGAGATGAGGCTACAACTCTGCGCATATTATCTGTGCTTACTAATAGCTCCCTATCTACTGTAAGCAGTGGTAGAGCAATAATTCTCACAAATACTTATTCCAGAATTGCTGCTCCTAAAAGTGTGGTTTCATCTACTCCTTCAGATAATCTTCATGTTTCCTTGAATATTCAGGTTTTCCTATCTTTGACCAGCTTTAATAGCACTACTGGACCCACAAAAAGTATAAAAGCCATGACTTTCCTTTCTTTAAATACAAAAAAAAAAATACTTCCTTATCAGAAAATACTTCAAATGCTGAACTAACAAAAGGTGCCACATCTGTGAATTCCCCCTGTTTCATACAATCCATGGACTTCATCCAATGCAACTCTTCCCTCTTTTACACCATTTCTTTTTTCACCTCATAGCACTAAAGCCAAGTTCTCTACTCCATAGATTTATCTTTCTCCAACATCCCAAATGGTTGAGTTTCCAGTCCTGGGACAAAAACCACATCTAGTAACACCCAGTCTCTGCTTATAACTTCCTGGAACACACCCATAGCTGAAGATTCTCAATTTCCAACTTATGCCACTACTCATGTACCTACACCCAACAAGATGGAAACAGACTCCGTATGTTATTCCTGGGTCTTTGTCAACATTCACAGCCTCACAGACTGGTCTTCTATCTGGAGATGTTATGGCAATGTCATCAATTTCCACATCAGGAATTCTTCCTACCTTGGAGAATTCTGAGAGCCTTTCATTATCAATATCTTCAAGATCTACCCCTACCACTTTGGTTGACATTAAACAGACATTTGAGAAGATCTGTAACTGCAGGGACCACACCCCCATCAAATCCTTCTGGTGCCACACTTCACAATCTATAATTTCAAAAGCTACTACTACAATCCTAATACACTGGATATTATCTAGTCTCTCTTCACATTCCCCTCTGGAAACTGTTTCTATTACTCCTCACATTATAACTTCCTCTAAAATAGAGGTACCAAAATCTACATTTCTGACTTCTGACATAATACCGACATACCCATTTGTTAACCTTACAACACTACCCTTTGCTACCGTAAACTCCATACTCACTAAAACCACTCTTACAGCTACAAGTGGGTGGTATCACTACTGGTTTCCCAACTTATCTACCTATGTCTACAAAAATCACAGATGACATTGTATACATTTCCACATCCCCAAAGCCTTCTTCCAGAACCACTGTGACTGCCAACTCCAGGACTATGTCTCAATCTTTATCCATTAGCAGAATGAGTAGTTTACTTCCTACAAATGATCTATCTATTGGTTCCATGCCTCTGCCTAACCTTACAATAACCTCTATGTGGAGCAGAATCACAGCTGCGTCAGCATCCCCCACTTTAGATTTTCCTAAGCCCACACTGGATTCCCTTCCAAATATAACAACCACTACATCCATGGCTACTGAAGTACATCCACTCTTATCTACAGGATAACACATCCTTCTACAGAAATTTTATCTTTATTACTCTTTTCCTCTTTTGAGACATCTTAGCTGGACTTCACACCTTCCTTTATGTCTATAGAAACATTGACTTCACCTATTGCCACTGAGTTCACAGGTATGTTCCACAATGTGTGCAATGTATCATTAACAGAATGCATGCATAATGAGCCATGTGTTTTCCAAGGTGGCCAGTTTTCTGAAGGCAGAAAAGGATAAAGAAGGGCACAGGTGTTTATTATCTCCATCAGATAGGGGGTACCTTATCCAAATACAGAACTCTCTAGCCACCTTTTTTATCTTTGCTTTATTGAAATGTAATGCAAATGTATCTTTTTACTTAGTATGACATATCTAAGCCTCTTTTCCACCCATTTTGTTCTGATGTGCTGACTCTGACTCTGACTTTGCCAATGTGAATATGGATCAGGAACCTCATCCATTCCCAATAAGAAGATTATAGAGTCTTATGACTAACATATTTACCACATTCCAGAAATCACCAGAAGATATTCTAGCTTGCCTTTTTTGAATCCCTCTGATACAAATCTCAGCCTTCTCCAGTCTTCGCCTCCAGCTGGCTTGTAATGCTTATCAGTGGTTGGGGAGTATTTGGCTTCTATATTGCTCAAATTTTGGATGTTCCTTCAACTTTTAACATGTAATTGAAATTTGATAGGGTAGACAAAAGAAAAAAGGAACTACAGAGAAAAACCTGAAGCAGAAAGAAAGACTAGAAAAAATAAACATTTCTTCAAGACAAATGATTTTGTGAGATTACGTTTAACTTGGCTGTTAAATGGATTGGAAAACTGTTGATCAATGAAAATTGAGTGTTTAAGAGATTTGTAGAATATCTATTAACTGCATAAGGAACTTCCCAAATAATTAAAGCAAAAATATGATGGTATACCCTGTTTTGCTTGTTTTAAAAAATATTTTTATTTTTTTCAATTACAGTTGACATTCAATATTATATTGTATTAGTTTTGGGTGTACAACGTAGTGGTTAGATGGTTATATACTTTACAAAGTGTTCCCTTGATATTTCCAGTACCTGGCACCATACATAGTTATTACAGTATTACTGATTATATTTCCTATGCTGCACTTTATATACCCATGACAATTCTGTAACTACCAATCTGTACTTCTCAATCCCTTTACCTTTTTCATCCAGTTCCCCAACCCCCATTCTCTCTGACAACCATCAGTCTGTTCTCTGTATCTATGAATCTATTTTTGTTTTGTTTATTCCTGTTTTGCTTTTGAACATGAAGCTAAAATGCTGGGTCTTGACCTGGGAGTTAAATTAAGCTAAGTTTAAGAATAAGATTTCACTGTTTAGTTTCTTTAAAATAAAGAGAATTTTGACCAAATTTATAGAAGTTAAATGTCTTGAACTAAATAAATAAAATTAATCTCCTTATTTTTAATTACAGTTTCTTTCTACAATATTGGAATGAGCTTCTCTGTCTTTGATGAAGAGCCAGTGATCCCTTTTACCAGTGTTGTAAATGAATTAGCAGAAAATTGGGTATATTAAACTGTTAAATATTTATGGTACATGTAAAATATATGAATATATGTGTGTGTGTGTGTGTGTGTGTATGACAAAGACTGAGTAGATTAAAAGTAGGCTTTACTTTTTCTACCCATATACATTTCACAGCTAATTAGTTTTGATGTTTTTGCTGAAAATTTATCCACTCTGTAATCAACACCATGAGGATGTATACAGTTTTTCTTTCATAGTGCCAATGTTGAAAGCTTTTATGAGATGTTAATATTTTAATTTTTTTAGAAGTGCATGTTTTCCTCCACTTACACAAATTCTGGATTTTTGCAAAATTTTCCTACCTGGGGAAAGTAGGAGAGCAGTGATAACAAAATCTGTGCCATTGTATTTAGATATTTTTGTTTTCTGCATTTTAACTTTTTCTTCCACATAATAAATGTTTTACTTATCCTTACATTCTTCTGATCATAAGAGTACTAAATACTCTCTGTAAAAATCCAGAAACTGAAATCTGCAACCCAGAAGTTATATGTCCCTTCTACTACTGCTCTTTTTATTAATTACTCTTAAACAGTTTGAAGTATATTCTTTTGGATCTTTTCTATACATTCAATAACATTGATGCATGCCTGTTCTTTTACAAAAATAATGGGAATCATACTAATTATGCTAGCTTGCTTTTTTACACTTAACTATCTATCTCTGAGCATATTCATGATTATAAATATAGACACCTCATACACTTTAACAGATGCATAAGATTTCCTTAGATGATTGTAAAGTAGTATTTTTTAATCCAGATATCTATTGGTAGCCATTCACGTGTTTCAATTTTTTTCTAGTTGGGAACAATGCTGACAATAATGCCCTTGCAATAAATTTTGGGGAGGCACTTGAGTTTCTATAGGATACATTCCTAGAACTGTAATTCTTGAATTATAAACATTTCACATTTTAATAGCTATTGCTGTGACCCATATAGGTGACATAAACTTGCATCCCTCCTAATAGTAAATGGTCATATCTATTTCCCTTCTCTCCCCATCAGCATTTATTTTCAAGTGTATATGACATGAATGTAAGTGCTTGACATGATTAAGTATATTTGTCTACTAGGGTTGCCATAACAATATGAAGCACTGGGTGGCTTGAACAACAGACATTTATTAGTTTGGCCAAAAAGTCTATATGGTTTTATCCATAAAATAAAAAACACATTTTTCATTTGCACCAATAATTTTATTGATTTGGATATTTTGAGTGTGTTGTCTATCTCTTGTGTGGTATAATGTTCATTGTCCTCGATTAATGTCTCGATTTGATTGCTATCAACTTCAACTTATCTACCTGACCATGGAGAATTGTCCAGTGAGAAATCTCCACCATGAAACTTCATCAACCACTTTTGACATGTTTGATCATTCTCAGTACCTTTTCTAGACACTGCACAAATATTTTTGTGTGTGTGTTTCAAGCTTTCTTGAAATAATAAAGCATAATATGCTGAAAATGTTGCATATTTTCTTTTATCTTCAATATTAAAATGGCTACACAAAAATTCACCAATTTTGATAAGTTTTTAAAAAATGCATTCTGATATGTCAGTTGTCACAATAAAATCTAACAAAATTGTTTTGAATGAAGTTAAAGATAACTAAGTGCTACTAGAGCCATCTTCCTGAAAAACAAAAAAAGCAATGAACTTTTTGGCCACCCCAATATTTTCTCACTGTTTTGGAGACTGGAAACCCAAGATCAACATGCTGGTAGGGTTGGTTTCTGGTGTGGTCTTTCTCATTGGTTTGCAGATGGTTACCTTCATGTTGTGTCCTCACATGGTCTTTTCTGTGTGTATGCATGGAGAGAGGGAGCAAGAAGAAGAAAGAAGAGGAGGAGAGAGAGAGGGAGGTAGAGGGAGGGGAGGGATGAGAGAGGGAGGGGGAAAAAAGGGGAGGGGGTAGAGGGAGGGAGGTCGAGAGAGAGAGAGAGAGAGAGAGAGAGATCTCTGATGTCTTTTCCTATCGGGTTAGGGTTTCAGCCTTATGACCTCATTTAGCCTTAATTACCCCCGTAAAGTTCCTGTCTCCAAATACAGTCAAATTAGGGGTTAGGGCTTCAACATATTAATTTTGGGGGAACAGCATTTAGCTCATAACAGTAGGTATAAACCAAGTGGAGCAGATGAGAATGTTGAACCAACTGAAATAATGAATGCAGCTTAATAATCACAATGTATCAGGTAACTTTTCTGGGTTAGGATAGAAGAGTGGGAATACTAAAACTGGTATGTTTTGTCTTTCCACAGCTGAATTCTGTATTTCAGGACAGTGAATTTACTCTCACTAATCTGGCTATTCAAATTAAAAGCAGGTATGTGAGTGTCAACTTCTGTGGATTAAAGGGCAGTTTGAGGGCACTGTGGATCTGTTATTATCCAGAGGAGATTTCCTTTGTTTTTGTGGGAGATTTAGGGACTGCTGCATTTGGGTTGCACTGTCCCTTCTGAGTGTAGGTTCTCTTTGGAATGAGAAATAAATTCGCATTATCACTGTAGGGTATAAAGCCAATGGAAGAACAAAACAGAATAAAATAAGTAGGAGGAATGGTGGAATTGGACTCAGTTACCTCTAATTCCCTCTTTAGCTTTAAAATGCTATTATTCTGGAACTTAGGAAAAAATCATGCCTTAAAATGTGAAAGGCTCAGAATGACCAATGTGTGAGGATTTATAGACATTTTATTTTTGGATGCATTTCCAGGAATTAGAAATTCCAAAGGTAACTTGAAATGTTTAAAGTGAGGAATGGTGACTAGTACAAGACTTGTCTGGGGCACAAAATTGGAGAGCTGATTGCAGTGAAATTGGCAGGCACTAAGTAGTGTCAAGGAGACCGTGACCAAAAAAATTGGCCATCTGAGAAATATTTTCTCTGCTTTTACACTGCACATATACTAGTCCTCTGTTAAAGGAATATCAGAAAAATCCCTTTGAAAAATAGGCATGGCTCTGGCATACCATGCTAAGCTGATTTTTAAAACAGTAGATATGACTGCTTATCTTCCACCCTGGGATTTTGGTTTCTATGGAATGTTCAAATAAAAATAGGTTCAAGCAAAATAGAATCAGAGACTTGGAAATAAAGAACAAATTGACAGTGACTAGAGGGGAGGGGGGAAGGGGATAATGGGGGAAAGAAGGGGAAAGGACAAGCGAAGGAACATGAATAGAGGGCTCATGGGCACAGACAATGGGGGTCATTGACTGTGGGAGTTGGGGTGCTGGGGCAGGGGAGAGCAATGGGGAAAAAGGCAGGAAAACTATAACTGAATAACAATAAATAAAAAAAGGTTTATATAAATTAATGGAAGTAAATACATGGTACATTATTAAAAGAAAATT
The DNA here is from genome assembly GCF_021234165.1 of Pteronotus mesoamericanus. Taxonomy (NCBI): domain Eukaryota; kingdom Metazoa; phylum Chordata; class Mammalia; order Chiroptera; family Mormoopidae; genus Pteronotus; species Pteronotus mesoamericanus. The sequence goes on from NW_026555198.1 coordinate 105,187, forward strand.
AGGGATGTTTGCAATATACAAGATTCTTTTATAAATCGTGTCAGTTATTTTCCTTATTACAAAACTAATATGTTACCATTGTAAAATCTTAGAGCTTTACAAAAATATATATCCTAGATAGTAAAAATCTCCAGAAACTCACTTTCCCCCAACTACTCCAAAAAACTCTGGTTAACATCTTATCTTACATATTCCTCTAGATTTGTTGCCATGCATTTACTAAGAGAATGAGATCCTACTCATGTGTTTCTCATGTCCTTTTCTTGCTTTAGAATACATCATGTACATCGTTCAGGCCAATACATACAGATTTAGCTTATTCATTTTTATGCTTGCATAGGATTCTTTTGTATGGGTGTGCCATGGTGTATTTATCTAATTACCACTTCAGTTATTTCTATCCTTGAATGTATATTTTTATGTACCCTTCCTGGTACTATATTATGGGATAAACTCTTGGAAGTGAGTTTGCTGAGTCAATGGCTCACCACCATTTTGGTATGCAAATAATGAGGAAGTTCTTTTGAAGTGTCTCCTGGGAACCCTAGTATAATGTGAATTCTAAACTGGGGGGAAAGGTCTACTGTTTTGCCTCAGAGTTGCCTTTCTCCTGAACTTGCACCCTTGTGTATTTGGTTCATCTTTCTATAATTTTGATGCTTTTGATACAGAGACACTTCTGAAGAAGACAAAACCATGGACCCAAATTTTGTAAGTAAATTTTCAAAACAAATGTACTTGTAACCCATCTTATACCTGATTAGATGTAAGTAAATAGCTCTTCCACCCAAGTGTATATTACTAAGCAAGGCTCAATTGTGATCACTGAGGGTCAAAATACATTATCTTCTTTGGAATCTGAACAAGAACCCATTAAGGAAACCATCCTCTGCTTTTCTAAACTCTCTATGTGGCAGTTTTTTGAGGCACATTTTGTAAGCTTTGGAAGTATGGAATGACTTTGAGATTGTAAACAGGAAATGGAATTTCTTGGTTGTGGACTTCTTGCAAAAAAAAAAAAAAAAGCCTGAATCTTCAAAGAGTGACGCAGTTGTTTGTGAGGCTGACATTCACATAATGAATTCACCCTCTGTTTGTAAAGATTTGAAGTCAGAGTGTCACAAAACTACCTTCCATCATCTTTGCCCCAATTTGCCGTACTTATTCCAGTGCCTCAAAGGTTTACAATGTTAGACTCTGAAAGGATTAGTAAGCACACAGATTTTCAGGTATTTAAATATGAGATAGATATTTTGGCTATATAAAACGCAATCAGTGAATTCCAAATATCTGTCATCATTTAAAATACTTTCTATAAATAGCTGAGTCAGTATTTTTAATTTAATACATGACCGATAACATGACATAAACTTTCTCTCAATCAACAGGTGTAAAAGTCTTTTGGTGATAATGTAGTCCCCAGAGCCAGGCTGCCTGGGTTAGAATCCCTGCTCTTCTACTTCCTGACTGTGAGAACTTTGGCTACTTAATTAACCTCTCTGTGCCTCAGTTTCCTTACCTGTGAAATGAGGATAACAATATTATCACTCCTTACAGGGCCATTGGAAAGAAAGAAAGAGATAATTTATCTAAAGTGCTTAGCACAGGACATAAAGCATAGTAAACTCTTGGTAGTGTTTACTATTGTCATCAGTACGTTAGGTTTCAGATCCAGAAGGCTTAGATTCTGCTTCCAGTTCTTTGACACTTCAGCTATGTGATACTGGGCAGATCATTTAACTTCTCTGAGGCTTAACTTCCTCATGTAGAAAATGGGGTGACAAGCCCTGGATTGTCCATATACAGGGCTGGTTTGGGGACTACATGTACTGATGTTTTTGAGAGTGATTTGAAGATGGCAATGGTTTACATAAATATAAAACATAATTATGACTGTTGTTAGCAATAAGCCTTGTATTAAACTGGCTTTTGTTTAAAGATTTCAGTGACTATGCTCTTTTCTTTTGCATTATTTGGAACAGAGAGAAGAGCAAGAGATGTCTACAATTTCCCATGTACAATACAGGTAGGAGCTGAGTTTATTCATAGCTGGTACATTTAGTTCTGATTTCCCTTCCATTTAATTCTGTATGTACAGCTTGTTGGTCAGAGTTGTCAGAAGTAGATCAAAGTATGGTGGTATGGTGGTTATTTTACAGGGCTGCAGTTGGGCTCATTTTTTTACTTTTTGCCATCAATAAGAAATTTACTTGTTTAAAACGAATCAACCCCTGGCTGGTGTTGATCAGTGGATGGAACACTGGCCTGCAAACCAAAGGGTTGCTGATTGGATTCCCAGTCAGGACACATGCCTGGGTTGTGGGCCAGGTCCCCAGTAGGGGGTGCACAAGAGGCAACCATACATTGATGCTTTTTTCCCTCTCTTTCTCCCTCCCTTCCCCTCTGTCTAAAAATAAAATAAATGAAATCTTTTTAAAAAAGTTTTAAAAAATCCAAGTGCTGGCATTGTCCAGAAAAATTTAACAGGTTTGTTTATATTGTTATAAAGTTAAACTGCTGAAACTTGTTCACTGAAACATTTTGACTTGCATTTTAAAAAATATCCATTTTATTGATTATGCTATTATACTTGTCCATTTTTCTCTCCTTTATTCCCCTCCACCTTGCTCCTCCCTCCCTTAGTTCATGTCCATGGGTCTTACATATAAGTTCTTTGGCTTCTCCATTTCCTATGCTATTCTTAACTTCCCCCTGTCTGTTTTGTACCTACTATTTATGCTTCTTATTCCTTTTACCTTTTCCCCCATTTGCCCCCTCCCCCTCTCCTCTGATCTCCATTTCTGTGATTTTGCTTCTGTTCTTGTTGTTTGCTTAGTTTGTTTTTGTTTTTTAGTTTCAGTTGTTGATAGTTTTAAGTTTGTTGTACTTTCACTGTTCATAGTTTTTGATCTTGTTTTTCTCAGATAAGTCCCTTTAACATTTCATATAATAAGGGCTTGGTGATGATGAACTCCTTGAACTTTACCTTATCTGGGAAGCACTTTATCTGCCCTTCCATTCTAAATGACAGCTTTGCTGGGTAGAGTAATCTTGGATATAGGTCCTTGCCTTTCATGACTTTGAATACCTCTTGCCAGCCCCTTCTTGTCTGCAAGGTTTCTTCTGAGAAATCAGCTGATAGTCTTATGGAAACTCCTTTGAAGGTAACTGTCTCCTTTTCTCTTGCTGCTTTTAAAATTTTCTCCTTCTCTTTAGTCTTGGGTAATGTAATTATATGGGCCTTGCTGTGTGCTTCCTTGGGTCCAACTTCTTTGGGATTCTCTGAACTTCCTGGATCTCCTGAAAGTCTATTTCCTTTGCCAGATTGGGGAAGTTCTCCTTCATTATTTTTTTTCAAATAAGTCTTCAATTTCTTACTCATCCTCTTCTCCTTCTGGCACCACTATGATTTGGATGTTGGAATGTTTAGAGTTGTCCTAGAGGTTCCTCAGCCTCTCTTCATTTTTTTTTGAATTTTTCTGTCTTCATTCTGTTCTGGTTGAATGTTCATCTCTTCCTTCTGCTCCAAATAGTTGATTTGATTCCTGGTTTCCTTCCTTTTACTGTTGGTTCCCTGTATACTTTTCTTTATTTCACTTGGCATAGCCATTTCCCCCTCCATTTTGTGACCATATTCAACTGTTTCTGTGAGCATCCTGGTTACCAGTGTTTTGAACTGTGCACCTGATAGGTTGGCTATCTGTTCATCGCTTAGTTCTTTTTTTTTGAAGTTTTGAGCTGTTCTTTCATTTGGGTGCTATTTGTCTCAGTGTGCCTGTTATGATGGAAGGAGCGGAGCCTTAGGTATTTGCCAGGGTGGGGCAACCCAGGTCACTGCGTCGTGACGCTGTATGTGAAGGACGGGTCAGAAAGGGAACAGTACTGTTTGCTCAACTCTCAGCGACTTTCTCTCCTACCCACAAGCAAATTGGGCCCTTCTGGTGATGATTCCCAGGTGGGTGTGTTTGTGTACGTTCTAGGACCCTGTGAGTCTCTTCAGTGAACTCTCCTGTGAGACTAGGAGTTTCTCCCACTGCCACATCCCCCACAGGTTTTTATAGCCAGAGGTTTTAAGGTTTTCTTTTCCTGCACTGGAACCCTGGATTGCTTGGTGTGTCTTGCTCCCCAGCTGTCCCTCCTGATTTATCTGCATGCAAATATGGAACCACCATCTGCCTCTTCTCCTGGTCCTCCAGCTACTACCTTGCTGCCATCCTTTCCACTCTGGCTGCTTATCTCCACCCCTCCTACTGGTCTGGATGAATATTTCTTCTTTAACTCTTTTGTTGTTGGACTTCAATAGAGTTCGATTTTCTGGTGGTTCTGGTTATTTTTTGTTTTTAAATTTGTTCTTGTCCTTCTTTTGGCTGTGCGAGGAGGTAAAGTGTATCTACCTATGCCTCCATCTTGGCTGCAAGTCTTGACTTGCATTATTCATTTATGTCCATATATTTATATTAAAAAATTCACACACAAGTGAAAATGGAAAAATTTCCAATACCTGATTTCTGTTGCCTATTTTCCACTTGCAATCATATACTTAAGTACCTTTTAACCCCATAGAAAAATATCTAATATTCAGAACTATTTATAACATGAAGAAGAGAAATTTTTTTTAAAAAATGAAATGTTTCTCATCATAGTGGATTCCTAAGCATGTTCTCCATGTATACGGTGTGCTAGTTGGATATCTTTTGGCACAACTCTTACACTTTTGGCATGGACAGCACACAGGTTGGTGTCTTCAAAAAGGCCAACCAGGTAGGCCTCACTTGCCTCCTGCAAAGCATCAATAGCTGCAGTCTGAAAGCACAGATCTGTTTTGAAGTCCTGAGCAATTTCTCACACCAGATGTTGGAAGGGAAGTTTGCAAATCAGAAAATCAGTGGACTTTTGATAGCGTGTAATTTTGTGAAGTGTCACAGTACCAGGCCTGTGAAGGATGAGGTTTCTTCACCCCTCCAGTAGAAGATGCACTCTTGTGAATTGCTTTGGTAGCCAGTTGCTTCCTCAGTGCTTTACCACTGGTGGACTTGTAGGCAGTCTGTTTTGTACAAGCCATGGAATAGAGACCTCTTTACTTACCCCCTTTCTCCTTCAGCTGGAGCTCAGTGAGCTAGAGAAGGCACTGGCATTAGAGAGTGATAGTGGCTGCGAACACAATTCTGTAATTGGGCTCTTGCCTTCATGAAATTAGTTGTTTCAGTTGGTCATGGCACAGCCTAGCAGCCTGCCTGCTGCCTCTTTGTAGAGAAGAGAAAGTAAGGTCAAAAATAGTCATTATTTAGAGGTGGGGGAATACAGCATTTTTTGTCATCAAAAAAGTCCACAAAATACTGAGCAGGAAAATTAAAAAAGCAACACGGAAAGTATCCTTGGTCCTGTTCAGTCTTGTGGTCCAGCTCCTCCCAGAGCACTGGTTATTGTTGGGGTGCTTAATGCAACCCCAGAAGGACTTATAGCCTAGGAAGGCTCATAGAAAGGCCATTAAATGTTCATGGTGATAAGAATAGAGAGTATGTTGCAGCAAAGGGAGAGGCTTAAAAAAGGAGTCCCCTTCAAAGTGGAAAGATGAAAGCTGAGAAGAGATATGCTCCAAATGAAATGGGTAAGATGAATAGTGACTTCATCAAATATGGATCAGTGGAGTGAGGGGAGGTGTGTCTTACATCGGACATAGAACTTTTGAGTAAACACAGGCACATCTAACTTTCAACAGATGATAGGAAACATAGGAAATGTATTCTTCAAAAAATGTATCTACAAATGGAAATGGAGTAAAGGTGCAGGTAAGTTTGTGAACCTGAAATGTGCTCTGTAATGGAACAGTAGAGGAATTTAGAATTTTTGAGAACCTTGCTACAGAGGTTGAGGTCAAGGGCAGCCCTATTTTTCCCATAACATGTCTTTTAGTGGAAAGAATATTTATAAATGAAATAATAGATCTTTGTGAACTTGGCTTAGGTTCAGTTTCCTCATCTGTAGAATAAGGATAATAATAACATTGGCTCAAAAGGCTGTCGTGAGGATAACATGAATCAGAACATGTGAAGCAAGAACTCCATAAGTGTTAGCTACTGTCATTATCATTATCATTATCATCACTATTATTCTATTATAGAAATAGGTCTTTTGTAGAACACATCTTTATAGACTAATTGAGCAAGTGCCTATTTACTTTATTGCATTAATGATGCATAAATTGGAGCCCAGGAGGATAAAAGGTTTTTTATGAAGTAATAAATCTTGAGTACTTCGTCTCCTCTATTAATTATCACAAACTCCTAGAGAAATAGTATGTGTAATCAATTTCAACATAATGCAAATGTTGCTGACTGTTCTTTTGAAAATCGGTTTTGAGTTGTTTGTTTTGGATACAAGAAAATTTATCAGAAGATTTCAATATGCTGTCTTCCATCATTTCTTATGACTTACCACTTAATAGCTGTAAAATGTTTGATATTTATGTACTATCAATTAAATCATTTGTACAGAATTTCCTCACTACAGGCCAAGTTGCACATTGTTAACATAAAAGCAACATCTTTCTTTTTTGTTCTGCTTTTTTAGCTGTGTTTGTCAGGTCATCATAAAGGCCAAATCTCCTTTAGTACCCACTGAATTGATTAACAGGATCAAAAGTAAAATACATGGTAACCTGAGTCATGGAAACTTCACACAAGATCAATTGACATTATTGGTAAAGTCTGAACATGTTGCAGTGAAAAAACTAGGTAATTTGGGTGGGGGTATTTCTGTATGAATTCACTCCCCTTGTTATAAAGCTCATAATGCATACGTAGTAAAAGATCGTGAATTCAGAGGGGAGAGAAGTGGTCTTTGTGTTCCTTTCCACATCCTCAGTGCCCAAATGCCCTGAAAACCTTTCTATATCTATCTATATCTATATTTAATCTATATGTATATCATCTATCTCATCTATCTATATAATCTATATCTATATGTATCTATAATCTATATATCTGTCTAGAAAGAGAGAGAGCCAGAGGGGTTAACAGAGGCTGTTGGTCAGCTCTGTCCATCAGTGGCATGGAATTATTGTCTCTCTTGTATAAATATCCATAGACCTGGAGAGCTTCCTAATTACCCACAATAGCTGCCCAATAGATACTTGCTAATTTATCAATTGATTTAGCCAGCCTGTTCATTTTGGAAATTGATCTGGGAACAGTCCAGAATTTCTCTCATGGACATTTTCTTTTTAGATGAGCAAAGTTTTAATGGTAAAAGAAAACCTATCAGGCCATTCTACTTCATTCTCATTAATACCAGCTTTCTTCCTTTTCCCCAATAGAATGTGGTAAAAATATTGAGTTAATCCAGATAACACACATGACAACAAACTAATTAGGTGGTGGAGGACAGGCTGTGATCGCAAATGAGAGTGAGATAGGCAGAGCAATGTTGAAGCCACAGGCAGAGCTGCCATGCAAATCATGCTAATGCATATGTCCTGAGAGTGAGCAGAAGGCCCCTTTCATCCTCACTCACAGATGAGATGGGGATGGCTGAGCAAGGCTATTCAGGCCACTTCTTGGACCACTCTGTCAACACTTTGAGGGAAATATTTTTGGAATCAAGATCACAAATCCAGCAGGTGGTCAATAAAAACTGGGAACTTATCACATAAATAGTTTAGGTCGTATTTTATTAAAGTGACAACACTTGGCAGCAAAATCTTGCCCTCAGGACCAATATCAGAACAGGCTCTTGTCTATGTTGGTGATAGCAGATACATTGAGTTTACTATAAGCAAATCCATGCCAGAGTCCATTAAGAAGCAAGGAGCTATCCAGAAAGAGAACATCCTTTAGTCTGTTGTCATTGCACCTCACACTATTAACAGTGGGTACCTCAGAAGAAGGGCACCTGCCAGGTGGGGACTTTGATTTTTACTCTATGCCTCTTTGTGTGGCTTGAATAATTTTCACGGTATGTGTATCATTTGTAAAAACAAAAACGAAAAACCTATGTTGTCAATTGGTAGTTTTAATGAAAAAGACTAAATGTGAGGGTGTACTGGGAGGCTTACTGAAAAAAAAAAGGTTTCCATTTAATGCTATTTTCAGTAAAGCCTGATTTAAATGGTCTGTTCCAAAAAGTTTCCTCTTTTCTTTGCTGATGTTTGTGCACAGGTAATAATGCCTTTTGCTCTTTAAAGTGTGCATACATTTTCTCTTCAGAGCCGGGAAAGTGCAAAGCCGATGAGACAGCCTCTAAATACAAAGGAACATATAAGTGGCCCTTAACCAATCCTACTGAGACAGCTCAAACTAGATGCATAAAAAATGGGTCTGGAAAAGCTACTAGAATCTGGTATGTACTGGCCAAATTCTAAATGCTAGTTCAGATACACAAAGATCTGCCAATTGGGGGCATGTTTTAAGTGATATGTGTGACTATGTTCCTTCCCTCCCCTGCTACCACGAGTCTTTCATTCTTTTGGACCTACTTAAGCATACAATGCAACATACTCAGAAACCAGAATTTCCAAGAGAAAAAAAGTCACTCATTATCCCATCACCTGAACATGGCTGTTTTCAGGTTAGCTAGTCATTCACTGCATTCCTTTGTTTTATGTAGTGATAATCAGTCCTCATATCAACAATGGAATTTGTCCTTTCACTCGATGATTTATCAACATTTTCCATGGTTTAAAAAAATATTTTATTTATTTATTTATTTTTAGAGAGAGGGTAAAGGAGGGAGAAAGGGAGGGAGAGAAACATCTATATGTGAGAGAAACATCAATTGCCCCAGCAGGGGACCAGGTCTGCAACCCAGGCATGTGCCCTGATCAGGTATAGAACTGGTGACCTTTTGCTTTGTGGGATGATGCCCAACCCATTGAGCCACATTGGTCACAATGGCAAATGGCCCTTTTTGGCTGGAAGAATTAAAGAAGGGACGCTGTGGTATAGAGTACTATGTTTGTTTTGACTTAATTCTTGAGGCAATGTGAAACCAGAGTGAGAAAGTGGCATAATGACAACCACCCTTTAGGAAAATCTTGCTAGCTGTGGTATCGAGTATAGCTGTGTGTGTGTCAGGGGTGGGGGGTGGACAGCTAGAATACAAGACTGCTCTAATTGTGGGCAAGAGATAGTAAGGGCCTGCACTAGAGCAGTGGCTGTGTGGTTGTAAAGGACAGGATAAATGGGAGCCCTGAATTTGACATTTTGTAGAAGCTGCATGATTCACTGACTAATTAGGTATAAGGAATAAGAGATAGACTACAATTCAATATGTTCTGCTCCAAAAGAGAGATTTTAAGCTTCTTTCAAAACCTGCTGCCCCTCTGGTGTGCCCTCTTAACTTAATGGCATAAACCATTAACAGCAGCAAGTAATAGAAGTGGGGCTGATGATTTTAAGAAGGAAAATGATAAAGTCTACAATAGAAGAGTGACTTGGTAAATTATTATGGTCAATCAATGAGTTAGCTTCTGCAGCAGATTTTCCAAATTGTCATTAAGAAGGTGACTGTCACCTTGACCAATGTGGCTCAGTGGGTTGGGCATCATCCCACAAAGCAAAAGGTCACCAGTTCTATACCTGATCAGGGCACATGCCTGGGTTGCAGACCTGGTCCCCTGTTGGGGCAACTGATGTTTCTCTCACATATAGATGTTTCTCTCCCTCCCTTTCTCCCTCCTTTACCCTCTATCTAAAAATAAATAAATAAAATATATTTTTTTTAAACCATGGAAAATGTTGATAAATCATCGAGTGAAAGGACAAATTCCATTGTTGATACGAGGACTGATTATCACTACATGGGTACTTCCTTGTGTCTTTCTCTGCTTATGTCTTTTCCTCTGCTGCTGCTGGTGGTGGGGGAGCTTTTTCCATTTCTGTCCTTTCAGCGAACAGCTTAGCTCAGTAGTTGCAAATATGTGTTCCTTGCTTGGTGGGTTGATAGATTCAGTTCTGTTTATACTGCTTTTCTTCTCCTATTTTGCCTGTTAAATGTAGTTACACTTATAGTCTCAAACCACCAAATTGCAAGCTCCTCAAGGGATCAGACCCTGTCTTGTTTGTCTTTGCTACTTACTACCAGTCCTAGAATATAGTGGGTGGTCAAAAATGTGTTAGTTGACTTGACATGAACTGGTTTGAATTGAATGAGGCATACAGTAAGGTTAGCTAATGAGGGCCAATGAGATACAGAGGATGCTACACTAATTTCCTTGAGTAAATTAATATGCTGAGATAGAGACCGCATTCTAACAGGAATGGAGGTAAGAAGGGAAAGAGAGGATAAGGAGTCATATCCAGGAAGGCAAAATCTCTACCTTGGCTCTTGATCTACTGGACATTGCCATGGCCCATCTCAGGCTCTCTTGCCTATTTGTATCTCCTACAGGGGACCCTAGATTCACTTTTTCCCCAAGAGCAAAGTTTTCTTCACTTTACAAACACCAGCCTCCTACCTTTGCTATCTCAGCCAGGAGGCTAGGAGTGGGTGAAGAAGTGAGGCATGCCAAAGATAAACCACAGACCTTCACCATCTGCTTTAAGAATATTATGGCATCAACCACTACTGAACTATTTTGTTCCTCTCCTCTCTTTTTCAGCTCAATCAGTATCGACACTGGCAAATCTCAGTGGGGAAAACCAAAGTTTAAACAATGCTACTTGCTTCAAGACCTTTCTAATAAGATTGTGGATCTTGCTAATATTACTATCAGTGATGGTAAGACTGTTCTGTACAAATTGAATAAATAGCAGAACCTCAATTAGTCTACTTGACCTGATACCAGAAAGAGTATAAGCAAACCTCACATAGGAAAATCTACCTTACAAAAATCCAGTTTCAGAAACTAGGTAGTTAATGTTGGTGGAGGTGGGAATGGGGCATGACAAGTTAAGACTATCAGTGTTTTTGTTTTATAAGGTTTTCATTTTATAATTTTGGCTAATTATTTTTATTTCATTTCATTTTCCAAAATTTTAATAAAGAATACTTCATATAGTTTAAAATTGAAAAAAATACAGGGAAACATCTCCTTCCCATTGCTGACCCCAGTCATTCAGTTAATATCCACAGAGATATTTTATGCATCTATAAAGAACTTTATATATGTATATATACATATACAATAATATACATATATGCATATTCTCCTTCCTTTTTTGTACACAAAATGGAGCATACATACATGCTGTTCTACACCTTGTTTTTCTTTTAACAATATATTGAAGAAATGATCATATTAATATATGAAGAGCTCCCTCATTCATTTTCCCATTGCATTGTATTATACTGTTTGTATTTCTTTAACCTGTTTCCTATGGATGGACATTTAAGTTGTTAATAACATTTTTAAAAAAACTTGTAATGGGTATCATTCATATGTCATTTGTGCAAATTGGATATTCTTGAAGCATAAATTTCTAAAGTAGAATTGCTAGGTTAATCATACTTTTGATGGTGTCAAAATGCTCTCTGTAATAGTTGCACCAATTTATACTCCCACTTACAAGGCATGAAAGTGCTTGTTTCAGAATCCCTACATCCAACACAGCATGCTATCAGATTTCTGGATCTTTCATGATTTGATAAGCAGAAATTGATATCTCAAAGTTGTTTAAAGCGTTTTATGGAGATATTCACATATAATAAAATGTACTTGTTTAATGTGTACAATTTTGTGATTTTTAGTGTTTTCTCTAGATTGTGCCATCACCACTAATTCCAGAATATTTTAATCACTCCGAAAAGAAACACTGTACATATTAGCAGTCATCTTTCATTTCCCTATTCTCCAGTCCTTGGAAACCTCTAACCAACTTTGTTTCTTCTTCTTCTTCTTTTTTTTTTTTTTGGATCAATAATTTTATTTTTTTCTCTTTTATTATCTATTTATTTATTTACTTATTTATTTATTTTTTAAATACATTTGTCTCTGCCTCTCCCCCACCACTTTCCCTTGCCCCTCCTTCCTTCCCTCCCTCAGCTCTTCCCCTTTGGTTTTGTTCATGAGTCCCTGCTATATGTTCCTTGACTTTCCCCTTCCCTTCCCTTTCCCTGCTCCCCCCTCCTTCCCTCTTGTCTCTGTTGATATTTTTTTCCTTTCAGTGTTGCTGGTCATATTTCCTTGCATCTTTGTATTGTTGGTTAGGTTCCGCTTATAGGTGAAATCATATGGTATTTGTCTTTCGCCCCCTTGCTTATTTCGCTTAGCATAATGCTCTCCAGTTCCATACACGCTGTCGCGAAGTTTAGTAGTTCTTTTTTTCTTTCTTCTGCGTAGTATTCCATTGTGTACATGTACCATGACGTTTTGATCCAATCATCTACTGATGGGCATTTAGGTTGCTTCCAACACTTGGCTATTGTAAATTGTGCTCCTATGAACAATGGGGTGCATAGGTTTTTCTAAATTGGTGTTTTGCTGTTCTTAGGGTGTAGCCCCAGCAGGGGAATCACTGGATCAAAAGGCAGTTCCATTTTCAGCTTTCTGAGGAAATTCCACACTGCTTTCCACAGTGGCTGCACCAGTCTGCATTCCCACCAACAGTGGACTAGGGGTCCCTTTTCTCCACAGCCTCGCCAGCACCTGTTGTTTGTAGATCTGTTTATGATGGCCATTCTGACCGGTGTGAGGTGGACCTCATGGTGGTTTTGATCTGCATTTCTCTGATGGCTAGTGATGCTGAGAATCCTTTCAAATGCCTCTGGGCCCTCTGTATCTCCTCCTTGGAAAAGCGTCTGCCCAGGTCCTTTGCCCATTTTTCGATTGGATCGTTTGTCTTCTTGGAGTGGAGTCGAGTGAGTTCTTTATATATCTTGGAGATCAAACCACTATCTGATGTATCATTAGCGAATATATTTTCCCATACGATTGGCTCCCTTTTCATTTTGCTGATGTTTTCTTTTGCCATGCAGGAGCTTCTTATTTTGATGAGGTCCCACTTGTTTATTCTTTCCTTTATATCCCTTGCTTTAGGAGACATATCATTAAAAAAATAGCTGTGTGGGATATCTGAGAGTTTCCTGCCAAAGTTCTCCTCTGGGACTTTGATGGTGTTGCTACTTATATTTAAGTCTTTTCTCCATCTTGAGTTTATTTTTGTGAATGGTGTCAGCTGATGACCCAATTTCAATTTTTTGCATGGAGCCATCCAGCTCTCCCAACACCATTTGTTGAAGAGGCTATAATTGCTCCATTTTATGCTTCTGCCCCCTTTGTCAAATATTAGATGCCCATAGAGAGCTGGGCTTATTTCTGGGCTTTCTAATCTGTTCCACTGGTCTATGGATCTGTTCTTGTGCCAGTACCAGATTGTTTTGAGTATAGTGGCTTTGTAGTATAGTTTGATGTCCGGTATTGTGATTCCCTCCTACTTTGTGTTTCTTTCTCGAAATTGCTGTGGCTTTTTGGGCTCGTTTATGGTTCCATATAAATTTTTGAAATGTCTCTTCTATTTCTGTGAAATACATCATTGGTATCTTAATAGAGATTGCGTTGAATCTATAAATTGCTTTGGGTAGTATGGATATTTTGATGATATTAATTCTTCCAATCCATGGGCACGGTATATGCTTCCATTTATTTGTGTCTTCCTTAATTTCTTTTTTTCAATGTTGTATAGTTTTCTGCGTACAGGTCTTTTACGTCTTTGGTTAAATTTATGCCTAGGTACTTTATTTTTCTTCTTGCTATATCGAATGGTATTTTTTCTCTGATTTCTTCTTCTTCTATTGCATTGCTGGTGTATAAAAATGCCTTTGATTTCTGAATGTTGACTTTGTATCCTGCTGTTTTGCCAAATTCACTTATTAGGTTGAGGAGTTTTTTGGTAGAGTCTACAGGGTTCTCTATGTACACTATCATGTCATCTGCAAACAATGATAGTTTTACTTCCTCCTTTCCTATTTGGATGCCTTTTATCTCTTTCTCTTGTCTGACCGCTGTGGCTAGGACTTCCAATACGATGTTGAAAAGAAGCGGTGAGAGTGGACATCCTTGACGTGTTCCCGATCTTAGTGGGAAAGCTTTCAGTTTTTGCCCGTTGAGTATGATGTTGGCTGTAGGTTTTTCATATATGGCCTTTATTATGTTGAAGAATGCTCCATTTATTCCCATTTTGCTGAGTGTTTTGATCATAAATGGGTGCTGTACCTTATCGAATGCTTTATCTGAATCTATCGAGATGATCATGTGGTTTTTGTCTTTTCTTTTATTTATGTGATGTATCATGTTTACTGATTTGCGTATATTGAACCATCCCTGCATACCTGGGATGAATCCCACTGTTCATGGTGGATAATCTTTGGAATGTATTGCTGGATGCGGCTTGCCAATATTTTGTTGAGGATTTTAGCATCTATGGTCATCAGCGAAATTGGCCTGTACTTTTCTTACTTTGTAGGGTCTTTATCTGGTTTTGGGATCACGGTGATGTTGGCCTTATAGAAAGTGTCTGGGAGTCTTCCCTCCTCTTGGATTTTTGGAATAGTCTGAGAAGGACAGGGGTTAGCTCTTCCTTAAATGTTTTGTAATATTCTCCTGTGAAACCATCTGGCCCTGGGCTATTGTGTGCCAGGAGTTTCTTCATTACTGCTTCCATTCCCCCAGCTGTTATTGGTCTGTTCAAGCTTTCTGTTTCTTCCTCCTTTAGTGTTGGAAGATTATACTTTTCTAAAAATTTGTCCATTTCATCAAGATTTTCAAATTTCTTGGCATATAGTTGTTCATAGTAGTTTCTGACAATCCTTTGTATTTCTGTGGTATCAGTTGTTATTTCTCCTCTTTCATTTCTGATATTATTAATTTGGGTCCTCTCCCTTTTTTTCTTGATGAGTCTGCTTAAAGGTTTGTCCACTTTATGAATCTTTTCAAAGAACCAGCTTCAGGATTGGTTGATCCTCTGAATTGTTCTTTTTGTCTCTATGTCATTCAGTTCTGCTCTAATCTTGACTATTTCCTTCCTTTGACTTGCTCTGGGATTTATTTGTTGTTGTTTCTCCAGTTCTTAAAGTTGTAGTGTTAGGTCTTTTATTTAAAATGTTTCTATCTTTTTTAGGTAAGCCTGTATTGCTATGAACTTCCCTCTCAGGACTGCCTTTGCTGTGTCCCATAGGTTTTGGACTGTTGTCTGTTCATTTTCATTTGTTTCCATAAATTTTTTGATTTCTTCTCTTATCTCATTATTGACCCATTCATTGTTTAATAGTCTACTGTCCAGTCTCCATGAGTTTGCAAGTTTTTGTAGTTTCTCTTTGAGGTTGATTTCGAGTTTCAAGGCCTTGTGGTCCGAGAAAAAGTTTGGTATTATTTCAATTTTCCTGAATTTGCTGAGGTTTGCTTTGTGTCCTATCATGTGGTATATCTTGAGAAACTGCCATGAGCATTTGAAAAGAATGTGTATTTTTCTTCTTTGGGATGTAAGGTTCTATATATGTCAGTTAAGTCTCTTTGATTCAGTGTGTCATTCAGTGCCACAATATATTTATGAATGTTTTGTTTAGAAGATCTGTCCATTTTTGACAGTGGGGTATTGAAATCCCCTTCTATCAGGGTATTGCTGTCTATATCTTTTTTAAAGTCGTCCAACAATTTCCTTATATACTTGGGGGCTCCTGTATTGGGAGCATACACGTTTACAATGTTGATGTCTTCTTGATAGATTCTTCCTTTAAGTATTATAAAGTGCCCCTCTGGGTCTCTCTATGGCCTTTTTTTTGAAATCTACCTTGTCTGATACAAGTATGGCAACCCCGGCCTTTTTCTCATGCCTATTTGCTTGGAATATTTTTTCCCATCACTTTACTTTCAATCTGTGTAGGTCTCTTGCTCTGAGGTGGGTCTCTTGTAGGCAGCCTATTTGTGGGTTATGTTTTCTTATTCATTCAGCTACCCTGTGTCTTTTGATTGGGGCATTTAGTCCATTCATGGTAAGAGGTATTACTGATAGACACTTACTCATCTTTTCTCTTTGTACCTGTGTTCCTCTCTCTCTCATTCTTTTCCTTCATCTGCTTAAACCAGTCCCCTTAGCATATCTTGGAGTGCTGGTTTGGTAGAGATGTATTCTTTTAGCCTTCTCTTGTCTGGGAAACTCCATATTTCCCCTTGTATTTTAATGGAGATCCTAGCTGTGTAGTGCAGCCTTGGCTGTAGGTCCTTGCTTTTCATGACGTGGAATATTTGTTGCCATTTCCTTCTGGCTTGTAGTGTTTCTGTTGAGAAGTCAGCTCCTAGGCATATCGGGGCCCCCTTGCATGTTACTTTCTCCTTCTCCCTTGGTGCCTTGAGGATTCTCTCTTTGTCTTTGATAGTTGCCCTTTTTAATGATGGTGTGTCTTGGAGTGGACTTCCTTGATTCCCTCTTGAGTGGGGTCCTCTGTGCCTCCTGGATCCATGAGAGCCTTTCTCTCCTCAAATTAGGGAAATTTTCCATCATTACTTTTTCGAGGAGGTGCTCTATTCCCTGCTCCTCTTCTTCTCCTTCTGGTATCCTTATTATACGGATATTATTGCGTTTCAGGTTGTCCTGCATTTCCCTAAATGCCTCTTCATTCTTTTTAAGCCGTTTTTCCATTTCTTGTTCTTTCTGGGAGCTTCTTTCTACCTTATCCCCCATCTCACTGATTCGATCTTTGGCTTCATCCAGCCTGCTTTGGATTCCTTCTCCTGTGTTCTTCAATTCAGAAATGGTATTCTTCATATCCTCTTGTGTCTTCTTGATAGTTTCTATGTCCTTTTCCAGGCTGATATAGTTTTCTGTAAGATCCTGATAGTTTCTCTGCAGTTTCTCATAGTTCTCTTTGAGCTTGCCGAGCTCATTGAGCTTCCTTAGAACCATTGTTTTGAATTTAGTATCTGATATTTCCCTTGCCTCTATTTCATTTAGCTCCCTGTGAGGGGAATCCCCTTTTCCATTCATTTGGGGGGAACTTCTTTTTCTTCCCATTTTTGTGAGAGTCTGTTCAGTATTTTTGTCCTTTACTTTTCTTTCTGGGCCTGCCTCTGATGATGTCAGTTGTTGACCCTATAGGACCTTGGGTTGTTTGTTTGAGCCTTCCAGGAGTCTAATACCTGTGTCTGACTCCTGCTTGGAACAGCTCTGTGACCCCTTTCGTCAGGGCTGGGCTATTTTTGGGATCTCTCTGCACTCTCATGCGAGCTCCTTGAGCGCGCTCCCAGCGCAGCAGGATCCCCTGCCTGCCTGGGCTCACATGTGCTTGCTCCAGACCAGGGGACTTATTTGGGACCTCGCGTACTCATCTGGCCCCCCTGGCCGGCGAGCTCCACGTCACTGGTCAGTTTAGGGTCTTCTGTTGTGTATTTTCCCCTCTTTTGGCTCTTTGGGTGCGTTGCTTGCCCTCGCCAAATGGGGACTACGGAAATGGGAGGAAATCAGCTCCAGGACTCTCCGGTTAATCCTGTCTCTGGTCTCTCCTCCAGGGACTCTGGGCAGCTCTACTAATTTTGTGGGCCGCTCCGCAATTGCGGGCAGGCGGACGCGTCAATTTACACCTGCCCTTGCCCCTCTGTGCACTCCATCGCAGGCCGTATTGGTGCAATGTGTGGGAGGCCTTGCCAGCCCCGTGTAAGGTTTCGCCAGCCCGCGTGGGTCACACACACACTCACCAACCCTCGCTGGTCACTCGGCGCAAGTGTGTGCGCCTACACTGGGTGTTTTGGGGGAGTCTATGTGTGCTTTTCGTCTTTTGGCTCTTTGGGCGTGTGGCCTCTTCTCGCGCATAGGAGACTATGGCAAGGAGAAGGAGTCGGGACTCCCCGTTCCTCCTCCGGTTCTTTCCCTAATGCCTCCGTTTCTAGTCTCTCCTCAGGGGCCTCTGGGTAGTTCTGTGACCCCTTTGGCCAAGGATCCACCCCCTGTGTGGACTGCGTTTCAATCGCAGGCAGTCTGGTTCATGTGCACCCCACTTCTGCCTCTTTGGGGTCGCGCCTTTCCAGCCCACAATGGAGACTACAGGATGGGGAGGGAGTCGGGTCTCCCCGGTTCCTCCTCCCGTTCTTTCCCCAATGCCTCCGTCTCCAGTCTCTCCTCAAGGCTCTCCTAGCCAGTCTGCACTCAGCCCCGCAGCTCACACGCGTACAAGTTGTGTGTGGAGTGCACAAAAGGCAGGTTAATTGATTCCCTTATGCCTGAGTGAGATGGTAGCTGCAGAGTGGGAGGCGTGCCATCACCGGGGCTCCACCGGCCACCGTCTGAGTTCTCTTCACAAAGTTTTCCTCACCAGTCTTTTCCTAGGCACCAGCCCACCCCCCTGCCGCCTCTACCCAGAGATCAAGGAGGGTGGCTGCCACTGCAACTTTTGCGCTGGCCCTTTAAATGTCTCTTTGCATCCCCAGCCACCTGTCTCTGGCAGAGAGCGCCCCTAAGTTTTTCGGGGTTGCATTTTGTCTGTATTTTCGTGGCTTTAGCTCCTGTAGTTTAGGGGTTCCTGTTTATGATTCAGACCCCGTTCTTCTCGGGGGAAGCTAACTGGCCGTTTCACTGTCCCTCTGGTGCCAGTGCCCATGGGCACCCAGCCCACCCTTCTCGAGCCTCCACCGCACTTCTCACCCATTGGGATGTGTGAGAGTTGAATCCACTGTCTGTCTGCGGCACCAAGGCTCCTCTCCCACTATCGTTCCATTGTTTTCCAGGTGATTACTCCATTATTTAGTCGCAGTTCCAGTTTGGTCTTGGGAGGAGGTCAGCATGACTCCCATTCACTCCTCCGCCATCTTCTCTCTCCCTGTTTCTTCTTTAATTGTATTTTTGTATTAATGTTTAACTTGAGTCTACCATTTTGATAATTTTAAAAATAATTTTTAAATCTTCACCTGAGCATATGTTTATTAATTTTAGAGAGAGATGAAGAGAAGGGAGGGAGGGAGAGAGACAGACAGACAGACATTGATGTGAGAGAGAAATACCCACTGGGGATCAAACCCACAACCTAGGTATGTGCTTTGACTGGAAATCAAACCTGAAACCTACTGCTGTATGATATGATGCTCCAACCAACTGAGCCACCCAGCCAGGGCCCTTTTGATAATTTTTTATGTGTTAGTACATGACTATTGACTATAATAGATACAATGTGGTACAACAGCTCTCTAGAACTTATTCATATTGCTTAATTGAACCTTTGTATCTGTTGATTAGTAATTCCCTATTTCCCTTTCCCTGAGCCCCTGACAACCACCATTATACTCTGTGCTTCTGTGAGTTCAACTATTTTTTAGATTTTACATATAGGATATCATGCAGTATCTTTCTGTGTCTGGCTTATTGCACTTAACATAATATCCTTTAGGTTCACTCTTGTTGCAAATTGCAGGATTTGCTTCATTTTTTGACTAATATTCCATTACACACACACACACCACCTTTTCTTTTTTAAATCATTTTTTGTTTTCAATTACATTGACATACATAATTATATTAGTTTCAGGTATACACCCGAGTGATTAGACATTACATAACATAATAAGTGACAATCCTGGTAAATCTTGCACTCATCTGACACCATACATAGTTATTAGACTATTATTGACTATATTCTCTATGCTATACTTAACATCCCTATGACTATCTGTTACAACCAATTTGTATTCCTTAATTTCTTGACCTTTTTTACTCATCTCCCCACCACCAACCCTCCCATCTGGCAACCATCAGAATATTCTCTGTATCTGTGATTCTGTTTCTGTTCTGCTTGTTTATTTTGTTTTTTAGATTCAGTTGTTGATAGATATGTATTTATTGCCATTTTATTGTTAATATTTTTTAATCTTTTTTTTCTTTTTCTTAGAGAAGACCCTTTAACATTTCATATAATACTGGTGATGAACTACTTCAGATTTTTCTTGTCTAGGACTCTCTTTATCTGTCCTTTGATTCTAAATGGTAGCTTTGCTAGGGAGAGTAATCTTGGTTGTAGGCCCTTGCTTTTCATCACATTGAATATTTCTTGCCATTCCCTTCTGGCCTGCAAAGTTGCTGTTGAGAAATCATCTGACAGTCTTATGGGAGCTTCCTTGTAGATAACTAACTGCCTTTCTCTTGCTGCTCTTAAGATTCTTTTTTGTCTTTAACCTTTGGTATTTTAATTATGATGTGTCTTGGTGTGGGCCTCTTAGGGTTCATTTGTTTGGGACATTTCTGTGCCTTTTTCCTTCACCAAGCTAGGGAAGTTGTCTGTCATTTTTTCAATAGGTTTTTATTTTTTTATTTTGTAAATATTTTATTTATTTATTTTAGAGAGGGGAAGAGAGGATGAAAGAGAGGGAGAGAAACATCAACATGTGGTTGCATTTCACGCACCCCCTGCTGGGGACCAGGTCTGCAACCCAGGCCTGTGCCCTACATTGGGAATCGAATCAGCGACCTTTTGGTTCACAGGCTGGTGCTCAATCCACTGAGCCACACCAACCAGGGCTCAAATAGGTTTTTTATTTCTTTCTCTCTGTCTTCTTTTTCTGGCACCCCCATGTTGTGAATGTTGGTGCAATTAAAGTTGTCCCAGAGACTCATTACACTAGGCTCATATTTTGGATTCTTTTTTCTTCTTGCTGTTTTGATTGGTTGTTTTTTGCTTCCTTATATTCCGAATTGCTGATTTGATTCTCAGCTTCCTCCACTTTCCTCTTGATTCTCTGTAAATTATTCTTAATTTTAGTTGTGTATCCTTCATTTCTTTTTTGTTTTTTAGTATTCTTTAAAAAAATTTTTGTAGATAACTGCCTTTCTATTGCTGCTTTTAAGTTCTCTTTTGTCTCCATTGGTATCCATTTACCTGCCACCACTTTCCTCTGCTCCACCCACCCCACCTCCCCTGTCAATCTTTCCCCACCTTGGCTTTGTCCATGTGTTCTTCACACCTCTTCCTTGATCTGGCCCTTCCCCTTCCCCTCCCTGCTACCCCCCCTCCCTCCCTCCTGTCTCTGTCAGTTTCTTCTTTCTTTCAATGTTGCTGGTCATACTTTCCTTGCTGGCTTGCTTTGCTGATTACGTTCCACCTATAGGTTGTATCCTTCATTTCTGACTGGTTCTTTTTTATACTGTTGAGGTTCTCCCTGATTTCATTGAGCACCCTTATAACCAGTGTTTTAATTCTGCTTCTAGTAGCTTGCTTGTCTCCATTTTATTTAGTTCTTTTTTTTTTTTTTTGAGTTTTGGTCTGTTCTTTCATTTGGACCATATTTCTTTGTCTTCTCATTTTTGCAGCTTCCCTGTGTTGGTTTCTATGTATTAGGGAGAACTGCTATGTCTCTAGGGTTTGGTAGGATGGCCTCATGTAGTAGGTGCCCTGTGAGGTCCAGTGGCACAGCTGGGTACTTGAGCGTACTCCCCATATGGGCTGTTTACACCCTCCTGTTATAGTTTGACTTTGATTGCCATTGACAGGTCAATGAGAGGGATTTACCTGGGCTGATCAGCTGCAAAAACTGGCTGTGACCACTGACCACTGACCTCTGACCACTGTGGAGGATCAGCTGTTCAGGGACCCACCTCACAGAGCAGGACTTACTTCAGCAGGGCTCTGGTACCCACTTTGTCTGCCCCTTGAGTGTGTCACTTGTGGAGGTAGTTGGGTGGTGGCGCTTCACTGTGGTCTGAAGCTGTCCACTGGGGCCTCCCAGGAGGTACAGGCCAAGGTCAGCCAGAAACTCTGCTCTGCCTGGGGCCACCCAGCATAAGCAAAAAAGTGATCTGCAGATGGCTGCTACTTGTGCTGGCCTTGGAGGTGACCAGGTGAGGCCAAGCTGTGAACCAAGGCCAACTGCTGCTAGTACTGGGCCTGGGGCCACTTAGTAATAGGTATGGGGCATGCTGAGGTCAGATGCTGCTTGTTTGCGAGAATATAGGAAAATCTGAAACATGAGCCAGGATAAGCCATTTGTTTGGAAAAACCAGTGGAAACATCTTGGGTGGTCCTGAGATGGGTGGGGCAAGTCTCAGGGAATCACCAGGGTGGGGCACACAGTGTGAACCAGGTTGACAGAGTCTCAGACATGGCACCCACCTGCTGGCTCTCATTGTTGTTTTGATTTGCGTCTCCCTGATGATTACTACTCTTGGGGACCTTTTCATATATCTGTTGACCTCCTATGTGTCTTCTGAAAAATGTCTGTTCAAGTCCTTAGCCCATTTTTAATAATTTATTTGTTTTTGATTTTGCTATTGAGTTTTGGAAATTCTTTGTATATTTTGGAGATTAGCTCATTATCAGATATATATGGTTTCCAAATATTTTCTTCAATTATGTAGGTTGATCATTTTGTTGATTGTTCCTTTTGCTGTCAGAAGCTTTTTATTTAATGTTGTTCCACTTGTTTATTTTTGTTGTTGCCTGTACTTTCTATCACAGATAATAAAGATCAATGTCATGAAGCTTTCCCCTTATGTTTTCTTCTAGGAGTTTTAAAGTTTCAGGTCTTGCATTTAAGTCAAATCCATTTTGAATTTATTTTTGTTTGTGGTATAATATAAGGGTCAATTTCATTCTTCTGCATGTGGATATCCAGTTTTCCCAACACCATTTGCTAAAGGAACCATTCTTTCCTCATTGTGTATTCTTGGCATCCTTGTTGAAGATCAGTTGATGGTATGTGCACGGATTTATTCCTGGGCTCATTCTTTTTTTTTTCTTTAAAATTATTTTTATTGTTCTAATACATTTGTCTCCATTTACCTGCCACCACTCTCCCCTGCCCCACCCATCCCCAACTCCCCCCTCACACCTTCCCTACCTTGGCTTCATCCAAGTGTCCTTCAAACCTGTTCTTTGATCTAACTGGGCTCATTCTTTTGTTCCATTGGTCTATATGTCTGTGTTTACACTAGTTTAACACTGTTTTGATTTCTGTAGCTTTTTAATATATTTTGATACCAAGGAGTGTGATGACTTTGTTCTATTTTCTCAAGATTGATTTGGATATTCAATGTTTTTTGTGATTCTATGTGAATTTTAGAATTGATTTTCTTATTTTTGTAAAAAAAAATAAAGTCATTGGCTAGACTACTTCAGTGTAATCTAGTTTCCCTGCAGTGTGCATCCTCTGATGCTACTCCTTAGAATATGCAGCTCTCACCCTGTATACATTATTCCTGACCACTAGGGATAGCTGTAGTTCTAGCTAGTTTCTCTTTGAGTATCTCTTTCTCTTATCTCCCCTTAAGCTCCTGACTAGTCTGTCTCTATTGATATCACACTCTGCTGTTAGTGTCCTAATTGCTAGTAATTGTGCTGTTGCTTTTGACAAAACTCTGGGGCATAAATTGTTCCATGGGCAGATCCAATTAAAGTCTGTCCCCTTGGCAGGGACAGAGTGTTGCCAGTCTTTGAGGCTTCACCCTTTGCTCCTCTGGGAAAAATATCTGCCCTATGGGGCAAAAACTTGGGTGGTGGTGACGGTGAATATGCACTTCACTGGATGCTTCACCAGACTCTTCCCTATGGAGCAGGATCTCTATATGTATTTGGGAGAAAGGGAGACTTATTGCTGGCACTCAGCTGCTGCCATGGCCCAGTATGGATTGTTTACAGTTCACATTCAGAAAGATGGGAACTGCCAATGTTCAATGGCTGTCAGATCCACTCAGAATAGTTCTTATTTAATACCCTAGGGACCTGGAATAGATGGTGACTGCTACTTGGCTGCCTAGCCCACTGGAACATTTCTTCCACAAGGCAGAGCTGTGGGGGATGGGTGCAATTCTAGCTCAAATGCTATGGCCTCCCACTGTGCTCATCAAATTTCTGTAAATTTTATTGAATATATGCAGCTCAATTTGTTGTAAGATCTACCATCAATCTCAAGATACTTTGAATGATTGTCTTTGATCATTTTGAGCAGTGTAATAGATGTCTTGGTGACCTTTTCCACAAGCCCCTCCTTACAGCACCATTCTGAAAGTCCAGCCCCTCTTTATCCATGTTTTTAAAGTATGCATAAGGGTTTTTGCTTATAGAGTTTCAGTTTATACACACCTTGTCAGGCATAACTCTGTTGCATAAAGAAGATCTATCTCACAACAAAAATTTGGAAGCTGAGGCACAGGCATTCCAGGCACTGCAGAAGAGCCAGGGAATTACCTTGAAGCAGTGAACTTCTCAGGCTTGTCTTCCTTAAAGAAGATGTAAATTTGATATCCTTTTCAAGGAATATATAGAATAATTAGAAAAGCAAGCACAGCTCTGATGGTTTCTAGATCTGAAATCATGAGTCAGGGCAATAGGGAGTGTTGCAACTTGGAGTGGGCGGCAAGAGAGGTCTGGGTTTCACACTGACCTCCCTCCTTCAAAGTGATACATTTTTCTTAGACATGCTAATAGAATTTTTTCTGTGGAAGAAAATTTTAACAACCATAACAACAAAAGCATTGCATTGAGTTGAGATTTTTAGAAAATTAACTGTCAGAACTTATGTTGTAAAAAATAGTGCAGAGGAATAAGACAATTGGATGGTGGTTGTAAGTATATATATAACTGAAAGATAACCTTTTAAGTTTATTAGCTTTGGGGGAATCCATTTCTCCTTGTAAGTTAGGAGCTTAATGAAAAACAGGTACAATATAAAAGAAAAACTACACTCACATTGAAACAACTTTTTCTTTAGCTTTCAATTTTGCTGACAAGCATTTGATAACTTGGTTGGAGAAAACTCGTCATTTTTGCACTTAAATATTCTTTTCTGATAATTTTTTTAATATCACAGAGTTAGAAAAGGCACCCTTATGTAAAAGGTCTGTGGGTTCTCTGATGTGCTCAGTTTTTGTTACTTATGTGATATTGAATATGCATTACACTCTAATAAATTTGGCTGGAATTTTGCACAAAACCATTTCTTGTCTGTGTCCATCCCACTGCCAGGGTAGGATAGTGTGTAACTGAGATATAACAATGTAATTCCCAGCTATGTCAGGCAGAACTGCAGAACAGAACTGTTCCAACCCTCAACACCATGGAGAAATGGACAAAAGCACAGATGCTGTAGTAGAAAAAGTTATATTGAAGAATAAATACTAGCTTTGGCATCAAACAGGGCTGGGTTAAAATCTGGGTTAGAAATTCTGTGTCTTAATTTATTAACCTGTAGAAAGTGAGTAATAATAAAGTACTTACCACATAGGGTTATTGTGATGATTAAATAAGAAAATGTATGCATAATATCTTGCTGTGGTATCTTCTCTGCAAAATGCCCATCATCAATTCATTCCCTCCTTGTCAAATGGAAGTTAAGTTAGGGTTGGCTTGTGGCTGGTTGGCCTAGTAGAATTTGGCAGTAGTGACACTGTGACAATTATGGGACTAACTTTCTAAAGGACTAAATTTTCTGATTTCTCTCTCTTGATATGCTCTCATTTGGAATTCTTTGTCTGATAACCCAGACACCATGTCATAAGAAGCCCAGAGTGGTGTGCTAGAAAATATTTAACAAGCAGCTCTTCCAAAAAAAACATAATGATCTGTAGTTCCAGTATAGCACAAGCCAGATCCCTTATATCACTGAGCCTAAGCGACTGGGAGAGATCATGTGCCAGGAACAGTGTCAACTGACCCATATGACCCCCAAATGACAACAGCTCCAGCTGACCATTCCATGGTACCATCAACTGCCAGCCATGTGAGCAGACCATCTTGGACTTGCAGGTCATCTTGGACCTCTAGCCCAGTCTATACTTCAGATGACTTCAGTTGCAGCTGCTATCTGACTGCAGCTACATGAGAGACACCAAGGGAAAATTGCTCAGCTGACCCAAGTAGAAACACAGAACCATGAGGGATAATAATAAATTGTTGTGTTAAGCCATCAAGTTTTGGGGTAGATTGTTATGCAGCAGTCAAGAACTACAATACTGGCTCATAGGAATTGCTCAGTAAATAACACATAATATTATTGTTTTGATTGTTGCAATTACTGTCAGATTAATTATAACTATGTTAAGAATGGGAATATATTTATCTGACAATAATTAAGGGAGGGCTCCTTTTATTGCTTTTGCTTCAGGACTTAGAATTTTTACAAGTGTGATTTTTCCTGAAATTTTATTTAAAAACCATGTAACTCTAGATGAAAAGTCTACAATTACTTTCTACAATATAGGTGGTCTCCTAGTGGTCTGTTGTTATTTTTCATTCTGCCACAGCAGGAACTGCATGAAGCGAAGTCACACCACTGCAGCCCAAAGAATAATGACCACAAGTAGACAGCTCTGGCTATACCATTTACAACAAAACCTGAACAATTTAATAATAGCAGTGGAAAGATGTGTGAGTGAACATGCTATAATTCTCTTCCTTCCATAGTCTTACGGTTTTCTCAGTTTCTTTAACTGATCATAAGATAGATGTAAAAGTGACAAAATATTAATTTTGGAAGTAATTAGTACAACCTTGTTCAATCTCCCCTCTTTCATCTCGGAGAAAACTCTCTGCCCACTTAGTTCCTGTGTAAGCCATTGTTGAGCAGAGCGGAGTGATGGTTAAAGGCACAGAGGGGGTGAAATTGAGAGGATCTCAGTTAAGATTTCTTAAAAAAATATTTTATTTATTTATTTATTTTTAGAGAGAGGGGAAGGGAGGGATAAAGAGGGAGAGAAACATCAATATGTGGTTGCCTCTTGTGCTCCTCCACTGGGGACCTGGTCCACAACCCAGGCATGTGCCCTGGCTGAGAATCAAACTGGTGACTCTTTGGTTTACAGGCCAGCACTCAATCCACTGAGCGACAGCAGCCTAGGCAGATTTCTTAATTTACATTAACAATGAGAGAGAGGTGGGGGGAGAGAGAGAATGAGAATGATGTCTTATGCTTTGTTATTTTGTTTTTCCAAGCAGAGTTGATTATTTGTAATGTAACCGGGGTTAAGTGGGTTATAAGCACAATATCTCTCCAGAATTTTTCTCAACAGATTGCATTTTTCAATTATTTTCTTTAAATTTTTTTTATTGTTCAAGTACAGTTGTCTCCATTTTCCCGCCACCACTTTCTCCTATCCTACCCACCCCCACCTCCCACCCTCAATCATTCCCCCCTTTGGCTTTGTCCATGGGTCCTTTATACATTTTCCTTGACTTGACCCTTTTCCCTTCTTTTATATTTTTGGTTACTGGACTGGAATATAAGTGCTTTAAGCTAGGAGAGTACTACAAGGGAGCTCAGCTTTATACGGGTTATACTCAATCAAACTCTAATTTCTGTTGCATTTGTTTAACAAAGCTCTTAACTTTAAAAGTAGATGATGGTTCAAACAAAACTTTTTAAAAAGCATTTATGAAACAAGGACATTTGAGCACTGGGTGGATATTTGATGATTTTGAGTATTATTGGTAACCTTTAAAAGATATGATATTAGTATCGTGATGACAAAGGTCCTTTGTTTTAGAGGTGCATACTGAAGAATTTATGGATGAAATGATAGAATATCTGGAATTTGCTTTAAAATAATCTGGGGTGGGGAGAAGGTAGGTGGGAATGTAGATAAAATCAGATTAGCTCTTCGATGATACTTGTTGAAGTAAGGTGATTCATGAGGTACATGAGGATTCATTAAACTATTCTACTTTTGTGCATGTTTGAAAATTTCCATGACAAAAACTGAAGAGAAAAGTGGGCGAGTTATCTATTGTTCTTACTCTCTAGAAAAATCTAAATTAAGTTGCTTTTTATTGTTATGTGGTCCATATTTACTTCTTTTTTTTTTTCCTGTGGGCTCCTAGTTCTTGGTAGAAAAAACAATCACCACCTTTGATTATAAAAATATATACTGTTTACTGATATTTGAGTACAGGTGGGATCTACTTAACTCAATCCAATGCTCAAAAGTTTTAACTTAATTAGAATCTAATTGTAAGATAATTCTTCAGTGACAAAAAGTTTTCTCTGCTATATTTAAAAAAGGATATAATGAAAGCTTGACTTATGTGCTACTTTCTGAGACTCCGTCTATTGTAGAAATTAAGGTCCAGCATTTTCCTTCTGTAAACTTTGTTATGTTGTATGTAGTGCCATTTCACTGCCTTTACCTTTTAAAGGGAAGGAAGCAGATTAGCATGGCCCAAAACTAAGTAATGCAGGTTTTATGTTTCTATTTTGTTTGTCCAGAGAATGCAGATGATGTTGCCAAGCACATTTTAAATTTGATAAACGAATCTCCCTCTCTTGATGAAGAAGAAACAAAGATTATTGTTTCTAAATTATCTGATATTTCACAATGTGATGATATAAGTATGAACCTAACCCAGATTATATTACAAATAATTGATGTTGTTTTGGGAAAGCAAAACAATTCCGTATCTGATCTGCATGAAGTCAGCAATGAGTAAGTACTGATACTCTGGAAATAAATTATTTCATGAAATTTAGAATATTTGCTACTAATTTCTTAGCATATAGTAATTACCAATTTTAAATGTGAGGTAGCTATGCATTGAAAGCTCAGTTGTAAAAGAATACACTCAAATTTTTTTGTTGTTCAACTACAGTTGTCTCCTTTTCCCCCCACCAAGCCCCCACGCCTCACCCACCCTCACCTCCCATTCTCGATCCTACCCCCCTTAGGCTTTGTCCATGTGTTCTTTATACATGTTCCTTGATGACCCTTCCCATTCCCCCCCATTATTCCCTCCCCCCACCTTCTGGTCCCTGTCAGATTGTTCCTTGTTTCCATGCCTCTAGTTCTATTTTGCTCACTTGTTTGTTTTGTTCATTAGGTTCCACTTTTAGGTGAGATCATATGTTATTTGTCTTTCACCGCCTAGCTTATTTCACTTAGCATGATACTCTCCAGTTCCATCCATGCTGTTGCAAAGGCTAGGAATTCCTTCTTTGTTTCTGCGGCATAGTATTTCATTGTGTAAATGTACCACCATTTTTTGATCCCCTCATTTTCTGATGGGCACTTAGGTTGCGTTCAAATTTTAACTGAACTTTAAAGAGAATGACTTTCTAAATAAATAATTACCCCAAACCAAACTTCTGACCTATTGACTCAGTGCTGGTTCTTCCCCAGTGTTCCCCATTTCTATAAAATACATCCACCAAGTGTTCAAACAAACAAACAAACAAAAAAAAACACTTGAGAGTAAGGCTAGTTACCTTCTTCTACCTTATAGCCAATCAATAATCAAGTCTTGTATGAGGCACTGTACATGATTTTTTTTTATTTTTAAATTTTTTATTGTTCTGTTACAGTTGTCCCAATAATCCCTCATTACTCTCTGCTGTCCTGCCCACTGCCCCTGCTCCCACAGTTATTCCCTACCCTATTGTCCATATCAGTGGGTCATTTATACTTACTCTTTAACTAGGCCCTTCCCCTCCTTGCCTCCCTTATATCCCTCCCCCCTCCCCTCTGGTCCCTGTCAGTCTGTTCCTTGTTTCCATGCCTCTAGTTCTATTTTGCTCATTTGTTTTGTTCATTAGGCTCCACCTATAGGTGAGATCATATGGTATTTGTCTTTCACCCCCTGGCTTATTTCACTTAGCATAATGTTCTCCAGTTCCATCCATGCTGTCACGAAGGGTAGGGGTTCCTTCTTTGTTTCTGCTGCATAGTATTCCATTGTGTAAATGTACCATAGTTTTTTGATCCACTCATTTACTGATGAGCACTTAGGTTACTTCCAGCACTTGGCTATTATAAATTGTGTTGCTATGAACATTGGGGTGCATAGGTTCTTTTGAATTGGTGTTTTGGGATTCTTGGGGCATAATCCCAGCACTGAAATTGCTAGATCAAAAGGCAGTTCCATTTTTAGTCTTTTGAGGAAATTCCATATTGTTTTCCACAATGGCTGCACCAGTCTGCATTCCCACCAACGGTGCATTGGGGTTCCCTTTTCTCTGCATCCTTGACAGCACTTGTTGTTTGTTGATTTGTTAATGATGCCTATCCTGAATGATGTGAGGTGGTACCTCATTGTAGTTGTAATTTGCATCTTTCTGATGGCTAGTGATGCTGAGAATCCTTTTATATGGAAAAAAAGTCCTTTGCCCATTTTTCAATTGGATTGTCTGTCTTCCTGGCATTGAGTTGTGCGAATACTTTATATATTTTGGAGATCAAACCCTTGTCTGAGGTATCATTGGCAAATGTTTTCCCATATGGTCGGTTCCCTTTTCATCGTGATGTTTTCTTTAGCCATGAAGAAGATTCTAAATTTCAAGTAGTCCCATTTGTTTATTCCTTCCTTGGTTTCCCTTGCCCTAGAGAATGTATCAGTGAAAATATTGCTACATGGGATATCTGAGGTTTTACTGCCTATGTTTTCCTCTAGGACTTTTATGGTGTCATGGCTTATGTTTAAGTCTTTTATCCATTTTGAGTTTATTCTGGTGTATGGAGTAAGTTAGTGGTCAAGTTTTATTTATTTATTTTTTTGCATGTAGCTGTCTAGATCTCCCAATACCATTTGTTTAAGAGGCTATTTTTACTCCATTGTATGTTCCTGCCTGCTTTTAAAAATATTAATTGACATTAGAGACAGAGGTTTATTTCTGGGCTCTCTATTCTGTTCCATTGATCTATGTGTCTATTCATATGCCAGTACCAGACTGATTTGATAACAGTGGCCTTGTAACATAGTTTGATGTCAGGTATTGTGATCCCTCCTACTTTATTCTTCTTTCTCAAGATGGCTGTGGCTACATGGGGCCATTTATGCCTCCATATAAATTTTTGAAATATTTGTTCTAAATCTGTGAAATATGTCATTGCTATTTTAATACGAATTGCATGGAATCTATTACATGATTTTTAAATCCCTTAAATATTCCTGGATTCCATTTACTTCTTTCTTTCTTTATACCACCACCCTAGTCCTAGCTCCATTTCTGTCAGCTGACTTTCCACAGTAACCTGCAAACTGGTCTCATTCTTCTGCTTTTGCCTCTCTATGGTTTATTTTCTATATACCAGCCAGAATGATCATTTAATGTATATATCATATGTCATTCTCTTGCTTTTAAAACCACTCAGTGTCTTTCTGTTACATGTAGAATAAAGTCCAAATTTCTTGGTCCATCAGACCCTGCAGGATCTGACTTTACATACAATAGTTTTATTTAACCTTTTAAACAATCTTTTGAGAAGAGTGCGAGTATTTCTTCTGACTTTGTAGGTGAGAAAAATGTAAGCTCAATGAGGTTATTTTATTTGCCCACATAGTTAGAAATTAGAGGAGCCAAGATTTAGACCTCAGTCTGTCTGACTCCAAAGCAAGTGCTCTTATCTAATAATTCCTAAACAAACAAACAAACAAAGATAGTGATTAAAACTCAAAAGTTTCACATTGAGGAAATCTTGTAAATAAGATCAGTTTTTACATTAAAAAGGTAGGCATGCTCTTCTCTACCTGTGGTTCCTTGCAGAATTCTGAGGATAATCAAGCGTGCTGGTCACAAGATGGAATTTTTTGGGAGGACAGCAAATCTGACAGTGGCCAGCCTAGCTTTGGCTGTCCTGCGGATGGACCACACATTTGAAGGCATGGTCTTCAGCATTCGCTCCTATGAAGAAGGTACAGGTCCTGAGGTGAGTGTAGCTCAGGGAACTGAGAGACAATCAGCCAAGCATTGTTCCAACTATTCATTCATTTACTCCTTGGGAGGGCGAGGGGTTATTATTGTAAGGTTTTAATCTTTAGGGTACCTTAAGAAAATACAAATATCCCAGGGAATATTCATATACAACCCTCAGTAGGCTAACACATTGGATGGAATAGTATCCAGGAGGTGTGCAATGATGCCACCTTTGGCCCAGTGACCTGAAGTCATCTCAAATGTCAGTTTATTATTTGGTACCATTAATGGAGCACTTATTACATGTTGTGCCCTTTATTACATCTGTCTCCTTTGTACAGCTAAGGAAACAGAGAAGTTAAGTAACTTTCCCAAGGATTCATAGCCTAGTGGCTGAGCTGAGACTCAAAGTTATGCCTGGCCACATATTAAAGTCTGGGCCCTTTCCACCATACGACCTTACCTCAGCCTTTGGCAGGCTATAGTCTGCCAACACCTGTTCCAAACAGTGTGAGAGAATAGTGTTTTTTAAACTATAAATTTTAAAAGTTATAAAATTTACATATGGGGAAATGCACAAATTCTAAGTATACACTCTCTGAATTTTGAAGCATGTGTGCA
This sequence comes from Pteronotus mesoamericanus, assembly GCF_021234165.1. Taxonomy (NCBI): domain Eukaryota; kingdom Metazoa; phylum Chordata; class Mammalia; order Chiroptera; family Mormoopidae; genus Pteronotus; species Pteronotus mesoamericanus. Next base: position 137,327 of record NW_026555198.1, read on the forward strand.
TCTGTGTAACTTAAATCCCTGTCATGATACAGAACATTACCATAACTCCTAAAGGTTCCCTGATGCCTCTTCCCAGTCAATCCATGAAACTACTACCTCCATTGACAACCACTATTTTGATATTTTTTCACTATAGTTTTGCTTGTTCTAGATATTTATGTAAATGGAATCATGTAATATGTACTGTTTCAGGGAGCTTTTTCTACTCTTTTAAAAAATTTTGTTTTTAAATTACAGTTCACATTCAATATTATTTTGTATTGGTATCAGGTCTATAGCATGGTAGTTAGACAACCATACGCTTTGCAAAGTGTTCCCCAAGATATTTCAAGTGCCCACCTGGCACTGTTCATAATTATTACAATTAATATGTACTGTTATGTACAAGGCTTCTTTCATGTGACATAATGTTTTTTGTTGTTGAGATTCATTCTTTTGTTTCTGTAATTTATTCTTTTTATTGCTGGATAGTATTTCATTATATGGATATACCACATATTGTCTCTTCTCTTGTCAATGGGCATTTGGATTGTTTCCATTTTTGGCTATTATGAGTAATGCTGCCTCGAGCATTCATTAAAAGTCTTTGTTCTGACATATGTTTTCCTATATGTTGAATAAATACTAGAAATGGAATTCCTGGCTCATAAGATATATATTTAACTTAGTAAGAATCTATCATATTGTTTTCTAAAATGATCCATGATGTGTAGTAAGTTTTGATTTTTTTATTGGCCATTTATATACATCTTTGGTGAAGTATCTCTTAAAATCTTTTGCCCATTTAAAAAAAAATTATTGCTATTCAAGCACAGTTGTCTCCACTTTTCCCCAACCACCCTCCCCTGCCCCATATCTTTTGCCCATTTTAAAATTAGATTGTTTATATTCTTATTATTGAATTGTAAGCATTTTTTTACATACTCTGGATAAAAGTCCAGATATATGTTTTGAAAATATTTTCTCTTCAGCTTCTCTATGTCTTCAGTGGTGTCTTTGGATGAGCATAAGTTTTAATTTCAATGTTGTATATAATTTATGATTTTTTCTTTGTGAATAACAATGTGTGCCCTAAGAAATCTTTCCCTACCAGCATGTCATGAAGGTATTCTATATCTTCCTTACTTCTGAGGATGCTTTGAATGGCTTATAATAAGCCAATAGGTATAAGAAAACTAAGAAATACAGAGGTACAGCTGATAGGGCATCTTGAAACATGACAGAGGAAAAGCATTAAGGACCCACCAACTGATTCTGAGCCAGGACAAGGAAGGCCTTCAGTGTTTCAGAAAGCAATTCAAGCCATGGCATGTTATGGCCAATGGGATGTCTCTGACTGGCTTGGGTTTGCTTTAGCGAGGCAGTTTTTACACATCTCAATAGAGCTATTGACTTACAAAAAAATAAAAATCTATTATTTTAGCTTTTATGGCTAAGAATATAATTCTAATTAATTGAATTAAATTTAGTGTATGGTGTAGTATATGATTTGGAGTTCATTTTGTTCACTATGAGTATCTAGTTATTCCAGCATCATTTATTGAAGACTTTTCTTTCCCATTGGCTTGCTTTGGCACCTTAAAAAAAATAAATGCTTGTATAAATTTCTTCACCATTCTTTCTTTCCTTTTCTCTTGGGACTCAAACTACATATATGTAAGATTTTTTTGATGCTTCCCCACAGGTCCAAGAGACTCTGTTCATGTTTTTAATCATTTTACTATGTATTATTCTGATAGCATAATTTCTACTGGACTATCTTCAAGTTCTTCGATCTCTGACATCTTCATGTTACTACTGAACCTCTCCAGTGCAATTAAAATTTTTTGATACTGTATTTTCAGTTCTAGAATTTACATCTTTGTTTTTTTTGCTTCTGTTCCTCTGCTATTACTTCTTCTTTTGCATTAATTGCAAGTGTATTTTATTTTAAAGACCTGAGCATAGTTATATTAGCTGCTTTAAAATTAGTCTGCTATTTCTGACATCTGAATCATCTCATAGTTGATCTCCATTGATTGTCTTTTCTTTTTTTCTTCTTGAAATATATTTTATTGATTATGTGATTACAGTTGTACCATTTTTTTCTCCCTTTTATTCTCCTCCACTCTGCACCACCCTCCCACCAGCATTCCCCCTGCCCTTAGTTCATGCCCATGGGTCCTCCATATAAGTTCTTTGGCTTCTCCATTTCCTATACTATTCTTAACACCTCCCTGTCTATTTTGTATCTACTATTTATGCTTCTTATTCCCTGTACCTTTTGCCCCATTCACTCCCCTTCCCCTCCCCTCTGACCTCCATTTCCATGATTCTGTTCCTGTTCTATTTGTTTGCTTAGTTTGTTTTTTGTAGTTTCTGTTGTTGATAGTTGTGTTTGTTGTCATTTTACTGTTCATAGTTTTCCATCTTCTTCTTTTTCTTAGATAAGTTCCTTTAACATTTCATATAATAAGGGCTTGGTGATGATGAACTCCTTAAACTTGACCTTCTCTGGGAAGCACTTTATCTGCCTTTCCATTCTAAATGATAGCTTTGCTGGGTATAGTAATCTTGGATGTAGGTCCTTGCTTTTCATGATTTTGAATACTTCTTTCCAGTCCCTTCTTGCCTGCAAAGTTTCTTTTGAGAAATCAGCTGATAGTTTTATGGGAACTCCTTTGTAGATAACTGTTTCTTTTCTCTTGCTGCTTTTAAAATTCTCTCCTTCTCTTTAGTCTTGGGTAATGTAATTATGATATGCCTTGGTGTGTACTTCTTTGGGTCCAACTTTTTTGGGACTCTCTGAACTTCCTGGATCTCCTGGAAGTCTATTTCCTATGCTAGATTGGGGAAGTTCTCCTTCATTATTTTTTCAAATAAGTCTTCAATTTCTTGCTCTTCCTCTTTTCCTTCTGGCACCCCTATGATTCAGATGTTCAATCATTTAAAGTTGTCCCAGAGTTCCCTAAGCCTCCACCTTTTTTTTGAATTTTTCTTTCTTCATTCTGTTCTAGTTGAATGTTTATCTCTTCCTTCTGCTCCTAATCGTTGATTTGAGTCCTGGTTTCCTTCCCTTCACTTTTGGTTCCCTGTATAGTTTTCTTTATTTCACTTTGCATAGCCTTCATTTTTTGGCTGCAAGTCCTTTCCTCCCCAGCCTTCCCATCTCCATCCCTTCTACTAGTCTAGATGAATGTTTCTTCTTTAACTCCTTGGTTGTCAGACTTCCATGCAGTTTGGCCTTCTGGCAGTTCTAGTTACTTGTTGTTTTTAAATTTGTTGTTTTCTTTTTGATAGTGCGAGGAGGCAAAGTGTATCTACTTATGCCTCCATCTTGCTGATTGCCTTTTCATTGAAAATGAATCGCATTTGTTTTTTCTTTACATATTGAGTAATATCAGCTTATGTCCTGCATATTGTGAGTGGTATGTTGTGGAAACTCTATATTCTACTATAGTCCTCTGAAGACTATTGATTTTTGATATTCCAATTAATTTGGTTGAAATCAACCTGCAGATTTCATTTCTTAGATGGCAGCTCAAATCTTAGTTATCCTTACTTTGAATCTGTCCTATACATAAATGGTTCAGAGCTCAGAAAGACTTCATATTCAGAATTTTGGCTCCCCCTTTTCTAGCTCTCTTTTCTCTAAAATTTACCTTTGACCTTCCAGTGGCTGTAGTTGTCTGAACCTTTGTTTTCTGGTTATTCATGCAAGGAAGACTGCATATTTTCTATCAGAATTTTGAGCATCCTTAACAGTATTAGTTTCAGCCTGCCAGCAGGCTCAAAGCTATAAAAACGGTTAATTCACTTTGTGATGTTACCCTTTTCCTTATTCTCCAGAACCTGCCTGCTTTTGTTCATTTTCCAGTGCCCTTAAGTCATGTTGATTTTGCATAGTTGTTATACACAAGAAGGTCAAGTCCATTAGGAGCTATTCAGCCATACTGGAAGCAGATGTTGACTTTCCATTGCATTTTGGTTACATACAGAATATTTTATTATAGATCTTGATGGAGAAACAAGCCAACTAATCCCCATAACATATTGGTACCAAAGTTCTTACATGTTGAAGCTAAACTATAACCTCTGCATGGTACTTGATTGCCATAACAAAGTTCATTCATGCCAGAAGAGCTATATGGCTATTGGGGTCACAAGTAATTCTTAGAAATATTATAGACTTTCATCTCTCCATGATGTACCTAGCCAGATAACAGTTCCTTGAGAGGCAGTATGGATAATGGAGAAAATGTGGGACAAAATCACACATATCTTTGTACAACTATATCCCAGCTATGTGACCATAAACAAGTCACTTAACTTCTCTGAGCCCCCCATTTCCTGATAGCATAATACAATATACTTTTCAGAGATGATAGCAGGATTAAATAAAAGAATACACATAAAAATACCCATATACATTGTCTAGCAGGTTCCAGGTTTACAACTGTGGTCCTAGTATAATTATTGGTAAGGCCCCTTTCATTGTAAAAAATGTTCCAGTACTTATCAAATATTATTACCAGTCAAATTAGAAAATTCTTCTGATAGTGAGCCTCTGAAAGAATTCCTAAGGCTTAATGCCTCATGTCCCTGCCCCAATTTTTAACAAAAATATTGCTGAGTGAACTCTGGGGCAAGTGCCTAACGCCATTGTATTGGGTGTTTTTGTTGTTATTCTGGTTTATTTTTTCCCCTTTCAGAACTATATGGAAGAAGGCTGGCCCTTATTTCTGAGAATCATGGCAAATCACCTCTTTCTACCTCTATAAATACCTAGGTGGAAGCAAATCAAAGGGAAAGAAACTGAAGGATATGTTTAGAAAGGAAAAGATAGAGTGTGTGTGTGTGTGTGTGTGTGTGTCTATGTCTATGTGTACCAGGTCATGTCTTAGCTTGTGATCTGACTGTACACACGTGTGTGTGTGTGTGTGTGTGTGTGTGTGTGTGTCTGTGTAAAATGTATAGCATAGCTTATGGGGCTAGTTCTCATCCTTTAGTCCTCCATGTGATACTCTAAGGCTGAGGCTAAGCTGGAGTGGGAGGCGGAGAGGACTTCAAGCTCATGGGTGATGAATCTAGTGTTTATTTCCTGGCTTTTCTTGACAGATTAACTTAAGTGAAATCCCTCTGAAGAGAATTTTGGCTTCCATATATTTGCCTAAATCACTGAGGGAGAGAATTCCTCTTAGCAACTTACAGACCATCTTGTTTAATTTCTTTGGCCAAACTTCACTCTTTAAGGTAATTTCTTATCTTTGATAACTATCATGTACTGACATATGGTGACTCATAGTAATTATGAACTCTTGCTATTTTAATGGTGTTCTGTTTATTTTAGAATACGCTTTCTGATTTATTTCACAAGTCTCCTAGTACAACCCTTGGCCCTCAACATGAATCAATGTCTACTTTAATGATGTTTCACAGGTTTTTAACTTTTACAGCTTCTCAGCTTTAGAAAGGACCTCACGGATTATCTGGTGACCAAACAGAAGCCTCATGATGTTTGAAAGCAAGAAAAGAACAGCAAATTCTGATGAAATGCTGCTTCACCTTGTCAGTGCTTTCCTCCCAAATCTCCCTGACTTCCTCAAAGCCAACATACCTACTCTCTCAGGCCAATTTTTCTGAAGCTGAGTGGTGTCCAGCATGACAGTTGCTTGCAGAATTTTGTTGTTCCTTCTCACTACCTCAACAGCACCTTCTCTGAGGGCTCCAGCCCTCACCAATTATTGAAACAGAGAGGTAGTATAATGTGGTGGTTAACAGTATGGACTCGGGGCCAAACTGGCTGCATTTAAAGCTGGCTATGCTGTAATCGACCTGTGTGACCTTGGACAAGTTACTCAACCTCTATATGCCTTAGATTCCACCTGTGTAAAACAAGATAATAATAAGTACCACACTGGGCTGTTGAAGGATTAAAAAAGTTAATATATAGCCCTGGCTGGTGTGGCTCAGTTGGTTGGGTGTCATCCCATGAACTGAAATGTTGCTGGTTCAATTCCCAGGTTGGGATACATGCCTGGGTTGTGAGTTCGGTCCCCGGTCAAGGTGTGTGTAGGAGGGGCAACTGATCAATGTTTCTCTCTCACATCAATGTTTCTACCCATCTTTCTCCCTCCTTTCCCTTCCCTCTAAAATAAATAATTAAACATTTTAAAAAAAGAGTTAATATATACAAAGTGCTTAGAATATTGCCTGACACAGAATAAGTACCATGTAAGTGTTTGCATTGCTATTATTATTTTCTTGTCTTGGGGCTCTGCCTGTCAAAAGTTTCATTCCTTCAGCCTGCTCTGTCCCATCTAGCTGTTAGGAAGAAAGCAATCAGAGTTTGCATGAAGATGTTGATGATAATCACTATTAATTGTTAATATTTACATTTATTATCTCATGTATTTCTCACAAGAAACTTAGATTCAAAGAATGTTGTGGTTTCAATGTTTGTGTGTCCTCCCCCAAATTCCTGTGTTGAAATCCTAACCCTCCAAGGTGATGGTATTAGAAAGGAAGTGTTTTGGAGGTGATTTGGTCATGACAATAGAGCCCTAATGAATGGGATTAGTGTCCTTATAAAACAGGCCTTAGAGAGCTCCCTTGCCTCTTCCACCATGTGAGGACACAACAAGAAAGTGACATCTATGAATAAAAAAGTGGGTTTTTACCAGAACATGACAATACGGTATCCCTGATCTTAAATTTCTAGCCTCTAGAACTATGAGAAATAGATTTCTGTTGCTTGTATGCTACTCAGTCTGTGATAATTTGTTATAGCAGCCTGGACAAACTAAGACAAAGAAGTTAAGTAATTTTGCCCAAGGTCACTGCTAGGAAGTAGCAAAGCTAGGAATGAAACCCAGGCTGTCTGACTCCAAAGCACAAGTATTTAATAGGTCAGTACATTAACTTGCTCAGGTGTGTTTGCATTTTCTAAAGGGGCTATCAAAAAGAATGAGTTTCTAATGGTTGAATATTCACAGAGTTATTTTGGGATTTTGGGGAAAGTTATTCTGGGCCAACTTAAACATACCACATACCCATACCACATACCAACTCAAATATACTACACTGTCTCCAGCTATGTGTGTAAGATATTCTCTTCTACTGGAATTCTCTAGCCAGTTCCCCCATCTATCTAAATTCTATTTATTGCCATGGGCGTGTCTCAAATCCCACTCCAGACACCTTCTTGAAGTTTGTGAGTCCCTGCTGTCCTCCACACCCCCTGTTTTTTCTTATGTTATACTTCTGCTAGTTTTCAAAGTACGCTGTATCTTATGTCATGGCACAGATATGTTTTATTTTCATGGTATCCAGCATAGGTCTAGGTACCCAAAGTGCTTTCAGTACATATATATTTGTTAGACATTTTTAATAGAAAAAATTTAGCTGGAGACAGAACAAGCCAGTTAAAGAAAAAAAATTTAATAAAAATTGAGAATGTGATTCATAGCACTCTGACCATTTTGATAGGCTTGCATCTTCTCTGTATCATCTGAAATGCCATTATTTTGGTAATTTTCTCTTTCTTTAGAGGGTTGTGCTTGTGTCATAAAATAAAACATAATCTTGTTTTTCATAGATTTCACACCTAATAAGTATTTTTTATTCAGCAACACCTTCCACTTAAAGGGATTAAATATCTTTGCCAAAATTAGCCTACAGACGTCATAGTGCCAGATGAAGGATTAGAACTAGCCTGCCATCAAATTCAGAGTGGGAAGGGCCCTTATAACTCATAAAGTCTCATCTCTTCATTTTACCAGTGAGGAAATTGAGACCCAGATAGGGGAAAAGACCTGCTGAAAATGACACAAATTATTCACTTAATCATGCAGTTATTTATCAGACAGCAAACACTTATTAAATTCCTACTATGTGTCTTGCATGGTGCTGGATACTGGGGATACAATGGTAAGCAAGAGAGATATGACACCTGCCTTTATGAAACTTATAGTCTAATGAGGAAGAACAGAGACCTGAAGGTTCTAACATTGAAAGGGTTACCCAAGAGTAGGACTTGTGCCACTGGTTGCTGGGGACTGAGTACTTATAAGAGATGCCACCCTTTAATTACCTTTGACTTGAGGCCTGACTCTTACAGGCTTGCTTTCACACTGCTTTTTTTAAACACATTCTGATAAAAATCTTTTTTTAATTTATTTTTTCAAATACATTTGTCTCTGCCTACCCCCCCACCACTTTCCCTTGTCCCCTCCCTCCTACCCTCCCTCAGCTCTTCCCCTTTGGTTTTGTCCATGAGTCCTTGCTATATGTTCCTTGACTTTCCCCTTCCCTTCCTTTTCCCTGCACCACCTCCCTCCTTCCCTCTTGTCTGATATTTCTTTTCCTTTCAGTCTTGCTGGTCTTATTTTCCTTGCATCTTTGTATTGTTGGTTAGGTTCCGCTTATAGGTGAAATCATATGGTATTTGTCTTTCGCTCCTTGGCTTATTTCGCTTAGGATAATGCTCTCAAGTTCCATCCATGCTGTTGCAAAGTTTAGTAGTTCTTTTTTCCTTTCTGCTGTGTAGTATTCCATTGTGTATATGTACCATGACTTTTTGATCCAATCATCTACTGATGGGCATTTAGGTTGCTTACATCACTTGGCTATTGTAAATTGTGCTGCTATGAACATTGGGGTGCATTGGTTCTTTTGTATTGGCGTTTTGGGATTTTTAGGGTATAGTCCCAGCAGGGGAATCACTGGATCAAAAGGCAGTTCCATTTTCAGCTTTTTGAGGAAATTCCACACTGCTTTCCACAGTGGCTGCACCAGTCTGCATTCCCACCAACAGGGGACTACGGCTCCCTTTTCTCCACAGCCTTGCCAGCACCTGTTGTCTGTGGATCTGTTTACGATGTCCATTCTGACCAATGTGAGGTGGTACCTCATGGTGGTTTTGATCTGCATTTCTCTGATGGATAGTGATGCTGAGCATCCTTTCACATGTCTCTGGGCCCTCTGTATCTCCTCCTTGGAAAAGCCCCTGCCCAGGACCTTTGACCATTTTTTGATCGGATTGTTTGTCTTCTTGCAGTGGACTCGAGTAAGTTCTTTATATATCATGGAGATCAAATCTTTATCTGATGTATCATTAGCGAATATATTTTCCCATAGGGTTGGCTCCCTTTTCATTTTGTTGATGTTTTTTTAGCCGTGCAGAAGCTTCTTATTTTGATGAGGTACCACTTATTAATTCTTTCCTTTACGTCCTTTGCTTTAGGAGACATATCAGTGTAAAAATTGCTGCGTGGGATATCTGAGACTTTCCTGCCAATGTCCTCCTTTAGGACTTTTATGGTGTTGCGACTTCTATTTAAGTCTTTTCTCCATCTTGAGTTTATTTTTGTGAATGGTGTCAGCTGATGATCCAATTTCAATTTTTTGCATGGAGCCGTCCAGCTCTCCCAACACCATTTGTTGAAGAGGCTATACTTGCTCCATTTTATGCTTCTGCCCCCTTTGTCAAATATTAGATGCCCATAGAGACCTGGGCTTATTTCTGGGCTTTCTAATCTGTTCCACTGGTCTATGGATCTGTTCTTGTGCCAGTACCAGATTGTTTTGAGTATAGTGGCTTTGTAGTATAGTTTGATGTCCGGTATTGTGATCCCTCCTACTTTGTTTTTCTTTCTCAAAATTGCTGCGGCTTTTCGGGTTCGTTTATGGTTCCATATAAATTTTTGAAATGCCTGTTCTATTTCTGTGAAATACGTCATTGGTATCTTAATAGAGATTGCATTGAATCTATAAATTGCTTTGGGTAGTATGGACATTTTGATGATATTAATTCTTCCAATCCATGAGCACGGTATAGGCTTCCATTTTTGTGTCTTCCTTAATTTCTTTCTTCAATGTTGTGTAGTTTTCTGCATACATGTCTTTTACCTCTTTGGTTAAATTTATTCCCAGGTACTTTATTTCTCTTCCTGCTATATTGAATGGTATTTTTTTTCTAATTTGTACTTCCGCTACTTAATTGCTGGTGTACAAAAATGCCTTTGATTTCGGAATGTTGACTTTGTATCCTGCTCTTTTGCCAAATTCATTTATTAGGTTGAGGAGTTTTCTGGTAGAGTCTACAGGGTTCACTATGTACACTGTCATGTGATCTGAAAAAAATGATAGCTTTACTTCCTCCTTTCCTGTTTGGGTGCCTTTTATTTCTTTTTCTTGTCTGACCTCTGTGGCTAGGACTTCCAATACGATGTTGAAAAGAAGTGGTGAAAGCGGACATCCTTGGCGTGTTCCCGATCTTAGTGGGAAAGCTTTCAGTTTGCCCATTGAGTATGATATTGGCTGTAGGTTTTTCATATATGGTCTTTATTATGTTGAAGAATGCCCCATTTATTCCCATTTTGCTGAGTGTTTTGATCATATATGGGTGCTGTACCTTACTGAATGCTTTGTCTGTGTCTATCAAGATGATCATGTAGTTTTTGCCGTTTCTTTTATTTATGTGATGTATTACGTTGATTGACTTGCGTGTATTGAACCATCCCTGCATCCCTGGGATGAACCCCACTTGATCGTGGTGGATAATCTTTTGAATGTAATGCTGGATGCGGCTTGCCAATATTTTGTTGAGGATTTTAGCATCTATGTTCATCAGCAAAATTGGCCTGTACTTTTCTTTCTTAGTAGGGTGTTTAGTTGGTTTTCGTATTAGGGTGATGCTGACCTCATAGAAAGAGTCTGGGAGTCTTCCCTCCTCTTGGATTTTTTGGAATAGTCTGAGAAGGACAGGGGTTAGCTCTTCCTTAAATGTTTTGTAAAATTCTCCTGTGAAACCGTCTGGCCCTGGGCTTTTGTGTGCTGGGAGTTTCTTGATGACTGCTTCAATTTCCCCAACTGTTATTGGTCTGTTCAAGCTTTCTGTTTCTTCCTCCTTCAGTGTTGGAAGATTATACTTTTCTAAAAATTTGTCCATTTCATCAAGATTTTCAACTTTCTTGGCATATAATTGTTCATAATAGTTTCTGATGATCCTTTGTATTTCTGTGGTATCAGTTGTTATTTCTCCTCTTTCATTTCTGATATTATTAATTTGGGTCCTCTCCCTTTTTTTCTTGATGAGTCTGCTTAAAGGCTTGTCAATTTTATTTATCTTTTCAAAGAACCAGCTTCTGGCTTGGTTGATCTTTTGAAGTGTTCTTTTTGTCTCTATGTCATTCAGTTCTGCTCTAATCTTGACTATTTCCTTCCTTCGACTTCCTCTGGGATTGATTTTTTGTTGTTTCTCCAGTTCTTGAAGTTGTAGTGTTAGGTCTTTTATTTGAAATGTTTCTATCTTTTTTAAGTAAGCCTGTATTGCTATGAACTTCCCTCTCAGGACTGCCTTTGCTGTGTCCCATAAGTTTTGGACTGTTGTCTGTTCATTTTCATTTGTTTCCAGAAATTTTTTTGATTTCTTCTCTTATCTCATTATTGACCCATTCATTGTTTAATAGTGTACTGTCCAGTCTCCATGAGTTTGCAAGTTTTTGAAGTTTCTCTTTGAGGTTGATTTCGAGTTTCAAGGCCTTGTGGTCCGAGAAAAAGTTTGGTATTATTTCAATTTTCCTGAATTTGCTGAGGCTTGCTTTGTGTCCTATCATGTGGTCTATCTTTGAAAAACTGCCATGAGCATTTGAAAAGAATGTGTATTTTTCTTCTTTGGGATGTAAGGTTCTATATATGTCAGTTAAGTCTCTTTGATTCAGTGTGTCATTCAGCGCCACGATATGTTTATTAATGTTTTGTTTGGAAGATCTGTCCATTTTTGACAGTGGGGTGTTGAAATCCCCTACTATCAGTGTATTGCTGTCTATATCTTTTTTAAAGTAGTCCAACAATTTCCTTATATACTTGGGGGCTCCTATATTGGGAGCATATGAGTTTACAATGTTGATGTCTTCTTCAAAGATTCTTCTTTCAAGTATTATAAAGTGCCCCTCTGGGTCTCTTTTTGTGGCCTTTGTTTTGAAATCTTCTTTGTCTGATACAAGTATGGCAACCCCTGCCTTTTTCTCTTGCCCATTTGCTTGGAATATTTTTTCCCATCCCTTTACTTTCAATCTGTGTAGGTCTCTTGCTCTGAGGTGGGTCTCTTGTAGGCAGCCTATGTGTGGGTCATGTTTTCTTATCCATTCAGCCACCCTGTGCCTTTTTTTGGGGCATTTAGTCCATTCATGGTGAGAGGTATTACTGATAGACACTTACTCATCTTTTCTCTTTGTACCTGTGTTCCTCTCTCTCTCATTCTTTTCCTTCATCTTCTTAATCCAGTCTTCTTAGTATATCTTAGAATGCTGGTTTGGTAGAGATGTATTCTTTTAGCCTTCTCTTGTATGGGAAACTCCATATTTCCCCTTGTATTTTAATGGAGAGCCTTTTTGGGTAGAACAGCCTTGGCCATAGGCCGTTACTTTTCATGACTTGGAATATTTGATGCCATTTCCTTCTGGCTTGTAGTGTTTCTGTTGGGAAGTCAGCTCCTAGGCATTTCGGGGCCCCCTTGTATGTTACTTTCTCCTTCTCCCTTGCTGCCTTGAGGATTCTCTCTTTGTCTTTGACATTTGCCATTTTAATGATGATGTGTCTTGGAGTGGACCTCCTTGAGTCCCTCTCGAGTGGGGCCCTCTGTGCCTCCTGGATCCATGAGAGCCTTTCTCTCCTCAAATTAGGGAAATTTTCCATCATTACTTTTTCAAGGAGGTTCTCTCTCCCTTGCTCCTCTTCTTCTCCTTCTGGGATCCGTATTATGCGGATATTATTGCTTTTCAGGTTGTCCTGCAATTCCCTAAATGCCTCTTCATTCCTTTTGAGTCGTTTTTCCTTTTCTTGTTCTTTCTGGGAGCTTTTTTCTACCTTATCTTCCATCTCACTGATTCGATCTTTGGCTTCATCCAGCCTGCTTTGGATTCCTTCTACTGTGTTCTTCAATTCAGAAATGGTATTCTTCATATCCTCTTGTGTCTAGTTTCTATGTCCTTTTCCAGGTTGATATAGTTTGTTGTAAGATCCTGATAGTTTCTCTGCAGTTTCTCATAGTTCTCTTTGAGCTGGCTGAGCTCATTGAGCTTTCTTAGAACCATTGTTTTGAATTCAATATCTGATAGTTCCCTTTCCTCTAGTTCATTTAGCTCTCTATGTGGGGAGTCCCCTTTTCCACTCATTTGGGGGGAACTTCTTTTTCTTCCCCATTTTGTGAGAGTCTGTTAAGTAATTTACTTATTTATTTATTTATTTATTTTTGCTTCTGCTTCAATTGGGCTGTCTAGATTTCCTGAGTTTTTGGATTAAACTTATATGGTAGTAGGTGGGTCTTTTTATTTATTTATTTATTTATTTCCCCTTTACTTTTCTTTCTGGGCTTGCCTCTGATAATGTCAGTTGTTTACCCTATATGACCTTGGGTCATTTGTTTGAGTATGCCAGGAGTCTACTGTCTGTGTCTGACTCCTGCTTGGGGTAGCTCTGTGACCCCTCCGGTGAGGGATGGACTATTTCTTTGGATCGCTCTGCACTCTCATGCAGTCTCCTTGAGCACGCTGCTGCCCCACGTGGCAGGATCACCCGCCCTCCTGGGCCCACGCATGCTTGCCCCAGACCAGGGGCCTTATTGGCGACCTCGCATCCTCATCTGGCCTCCCAGGCCAGTGGGCACCGCGGCACTGGTCAGTTTAGGGTCTTCTATTGTGTGCTTTCCCCCCTTTTGTCTCTGGGTGCATTGCTTGCCCTCGCCAAATGGGGACTACGGAAATGGGAGGAAGTCAGCTCCAGGACTCTCGGGTTAATCCTGTCTCCGGTCTCTACTCCAGGGATTTTGGGCAGCTCTGTGACCCCTTCTAATTCTAATTGTGTACTAATTCTGTGAGCCGCTCTGCAATCGTGGACCACGCGGGTCAATTTACGCCTGCCCTCGCTGCTCTGTGCACTCCCTGGCAGGCCATATCTGTGCCAACCTTTGGGAGGCCTTGCCATCCCGTGCAAGCCCTTGCCAGCCCCCGCGGGTCCACACACACACTCACCAACCCTCGCCGGCCACTTGGCGCAAGTGTGCGTGCCTGCACTGGGTGGCTTTGTGCTGTCTATGTGAGCTTTTCGGTTTCTGGCTCTTTGGGGGTGTGGCCTCTTCCCGCACAATGGAGAGCACAGAAAGGAGAAGGAATCGGGACTCCCCGGTTCCTCCTCCTGTTCTTTCCCCAATGCCCCCGTTTTCAGTCTCTCCTCTGGGGTCTCTGGGCAGTTCCTTGACCCTTTCGGCCAAGCATCCACCCCCTGTGCAGACTGCATTTCAATCGCAGGCAGTCTGGTTCGTGGGCGCCCTGCTTCTGCCTCTTTGGGGTCGGGCCTTTTCCAGCCCACAATGGAGACTACAGAACGAGGAGGGAGTCGGGACTCCCCCGTTTCTCCTCCCGTTCTTTTCCCAACGCCTCCATCTCCTGTCTCTCCTCAGGGCTCTCCCAGCCAGTCTGCACTTAGCCCCCCAGCTCACATGCGCACAAGCTGTGTGCAGAGCCCACAAAAGGCAGGTTAATTGATTCCCTAATGCCTGACCGAGATGGTAGCTGCAGAGTGGAGGGTGAGTTATTATCAGGGCTCCACCAGCCTCCGTCTCAGTTCTGTTCACAAAGTTTTCCTCACCAGTCTTTTCCCAGGCACCAGCCCACCCTGCTGCCGCCTCCACCCAGAGATCAAGGAGGGTGGCTGCCACTGCAATTTTTGTGTTTGCCCTTTAAATGTCTCTTTGCATCCCCAGGCACCTGTCTCTGGCAGAGAGCACCCCTAAGCTTTTTGGGGTTGCGTTTTGTCTGTATTTTCTCGGCTTTAGCTGCTGTAGTTTAGGGGTCCCTGTTTATGATTCAGACCCCGTTCTTCTCGGGGGAAACTAACTGGCTGTTTCAATGTCCCTCTGGTGCTAGTGCCTGTGGGCACCCAGCCCACCCTCTCGAGCCTCCACCGCACTTCTTATTTGTTGGGATGTGTGAGTGTCAAATCCACTGTCTTTCCACGGCTCCAAGGCTCCTCTCCCACTATCATTCCATTGTTTTCCAGGTGATTACTCCACTATTTATTCACAATTCCAAGTTGGTCTTGGGGGGAGGAGGTCAGTGTGAGTCCCATTCACTCCTCCGCCATCTTAATCATTTGTAGGCCGACACACAGTCCCTGATAAAAATCTTAACTGTCATTACAACATATTACCTTAAAACTTTTTAAGACACCACTCTTGGAAAATAAGTATCTCCTCCTCCACTCCTCCACCAGTGGCAGTTTTCAGGTAGAGGGACAAAACACTAGGCAAATACAATATAGCACAGGGGCTCTGGGAGCATAGAGGATGGCACCTACCCTTGTCTGGGCGATAAGGAAGGCCTAATGTAAGAGAGGTGTCAGCTGAGACCTCAGGTTGTGTAGGAGCTAGGGGATGAAAGATAGTGAGGAAAAAGAGGAGGAGCGTTTTAGGCAGAGGAAACAGCTTCTGTAAAAGTTCAGAAGTGTAATAGGTAAATCTTGAACCTGTAGCTGATAGGATGAAAGAACTAGAAATGAGTTAGTTCCCATACTTGTACAGCTGCCATTCTCTATGTAAGGGAAATAAAGCCAGAGAACAGGTTAATTAAGTTCTGGGTCATTGTGTTTCTCCTCCTTTTGCCTTTCAACTGTAGAAAACTGTGTGTCCTGGACTAAGTTGAGAGGATTGTTAGATATCATATGGTCCACTTTCCTATGGGACAATGTCCCATAAAGGGGAAAGCATTTTGAAGGAACAGGGTGGCTTAGGCTCACACTTGGTGTTCTGTCAGTGAAAGCACTTTCCACCATATCCACCTCTACATCAGGCTACCTTGAGAAATTCCTCTGTGAAGGGAGCTCTGAACCAATAGGCTAGCTTTACATGAACAGAGTTGGTCAAGTACAGGAAATGAGTAGCTTCTTTTTGGAAACCTATGCTGTGTTCGCAAGGACTCAGTTCTCAGTAGCTGCATTGCTCAGAAATATGAAGGCCTGGCATCTTCTAAAAGTGGCCAAGTAGGCTCCTCAAGAGACAGAGTCTGGGAGGAGAATCAAGATGGCGGAGGAGTGAGTGAAAGTCACACTAACCTCCTCCCAGGACCAACCTGGAATTACAACTAAATTGGGGTGAAATCACCTGGAACAAACAACTGAACAAGAGTGAGAGAGGAACCTTGTAACCTCGGAGACAGAAGAATCGGCTTTAGCGCAATCTAAGTGCTAAGGAGTGCGGTAGAGACTCAAGAAGGCGGGCGAAGCACCCACAGGTGGCAGCACCAGAAGGATACTGAAATGGCCAGTTGGATACCCCTAAGAAGAGCAAGGTCTAAACCAAAAGCATGGATCTCTAGCCCACAGCACCAGATCCCAAAAAGTACACAGAAAATAGCCAGCTGTGAAAAGTGGCAGGGTTGCTCTGGGCCAGACACAGGTGGCTGGACGCAAATAACTGTTTCAAGGGCCAACACATAAATTTTTTTTTTAATTAATTTATTTACTTTTTAAATACATTTGTCTCTGCCTTCCCCCCCTCCCTCCCCCGCCCCCCCCTCCCTCAGCTCCTCCCCCCTGGTTTTGTCCATGAGTCCCCGCTATACGTTCCTTGACTTTCCCCTTCCCTTCCCTTTCCCTGCCCCCCCTTCCCTCTTGTCTCTGTTGATTTCCTTTCCTTTCAGTGTTGCTGGTCATATTTGCCTTGCTTCTTTGCATTGTTGGTTAGGTTCCGCTTATAGGTGAGATCATATGGTATTTGTCTTTCGCCCCCTGGCTTACCTCGCTTAGCATGATGCTCTCCAGTTCCATCCATGCTGTTGGGAAGTTTAGTACTTCTTTTTTTCTTTCTGCTGCGTAGTATTCCATTGTGTATATGTACCATAATTTTTTGATCCAATCATCTACTGATGGGCATTTAGGTTGTTTCCAAGACTTGGCTATTGTAAATTGTGCTGCTATGAACATTGGGGTGCATAGGTTCTTTTGTATTGGCGTTTTGGTGTTCTCAGGGTATAGTCCCAGCAGGGGAATCGCTGGATCAAAAGGCAGTTCCATTTTCAGCTTTTTGAGGAAATTCCACACTGCTTTCCATAGTGGCTGCACCAGTCTGCATTCCCACCAACAGTGGACTAGAGTTCCCTTTTCTCCACAGCCTCGCCAGCACCTGTTGTTTGTGGATCTGTTTATGATGGCCATTCTGACCGGTGTGAGGTGGTACCTCATGGTGGTTTTGATCTGCATTTCTCTAATGGCTAGTGATGCAGAGCATCCTTTCAAATGCCTCTGGGCCCTCTGTATCTCCTCCTTAGAAAAGCGTCTGCCCAGGTCCTTTGCCCATTTTTTGATTGGATCGTTTGTCTTCTTGGAGTAAATTCGAGTGAGTTCTTTGTATATCTTGGAGATCAAACCTCTATCTGATGTATCATTAGCAAATATATTTTCCCAAATGGTTGGCTCCCTTTTCATTTTGCTGATGTTTTCTTTCGCCGTGCAGAAGCTTCTTATTTTGATGAGGTCCCACTTGTTTATTCTTTCCTTTATGTCCCTTGCTTTAGGAGACATATCAGTGAAAAAATTGCTGCGTGGGATATCTGAGAGTTTCCTGCCAATGTTCTCCTCTAGGACTTTGATGGTGTTGCGACTTATATTTAAGTCTTTTATCCATCTTGAGTTTATTTTTGTGTATGGTGTCAGCTGATGATCCAATTTCAATTTTTTGCATGTAGCCATCCAGCTCTCCCAACACCATTTGTTGAAGAGGCTGTTATTGCTCCATTTTATGCTTCTGCCCCCTTTGTCAAATATTAGATGTCCATAGAGACCTGGGCTTATTTCTGGGCTTTCTATTCTGTTCCACTGGTCTATGGGTCTGTTCTTGTGCCAGTACCAGATTGTTTTGAGTATAGTGGCTTTGTAGTAGAGTTTGATGTCCGGTATTGTGATCCCTCCTACTTTGTGTTTCTTTCTCAAAATTGCTACAGCTATTCGAGGTCGTTTATGGTTCCATATAAATTTTTGAAATGTCTGTTCTATTTCTGTGAAATACGTCATTGGTATCTTAATAGGGATTGCGTTGAATCTATAGATTGCTTTTGGTAGTATGGACATTTTAAGGATATTAATTCTTCCAATCCATGTGCACGGTATATGCTTCCATTTATTTGTGTCTTCCTTAATTTCTTTTTTCAATGTTGTATAGTTTTCTGCATACAGGTCTTTTGTGCCTTTGGTTAAATTTATCCCTAGGTACTTTATCTTTTTTCGTGCTATATCGAATGGTATATTTTTCCTGATTTCTTCTTCTTCTATTGCATTGCTGGTGTACAGAAACGCCTTTGATTTCTGAATGTTGACTTTGTATCCTGCTGTTTTGCCAAATTCACTTATTAGGTTGAGGAGTTTTTTGGTAGAGTCTATAGGGTTCTCTATGTACACTATCATGTCATCTGCAAACAATGACAGTTTTACTTCCTTCTTTCCTATTTGGATGCCTTTTATCTCTTTCTCTTGTCTGACCGCTGTGGCTAGGACTTCCAATACGATGTTGAAAAGAAGCGGTGAGAGCGGACATCCTTGTCGTGTTCCCGATCTTAGTGGGAAAGCTTTCAGTTTTTGCCCGTTGAGTATGATATTGGCTATAGGTTTTTCATATATGGCCTTTATTACGTTGAGGAATGCCCCATTGATTCCCATTTTGCTGAGTGTTTTGATCATAAATGGGTGCTGTACCTTGTCAAATGCTTTTTCTGCATCTATCGAGATGATCATGTGGTTTTTGTCTTTTCTTTGATTTATGTGGTGTATCACGTTTACTGATTTGCGTATATTGAACCATCCCTGCATCCCTGGGATGAATCCCACTTGATCGTGATGGGTAATCTTTTGAATGTATTGCTGGATGCGGTTTGCCAATATTTTGTTGAGGATTTTAGCATCTATGTTCATCAGCGAAATTGGCCTGTAGTTTTCTTTCTTTGTAGGGTCTTTATCTGGTTTTGGGATCAGGGTGATGCTGGCCTCATAGAAGGAGTCTGGCAGTCTTCCCTCCTCTTGGATTTTTTGGAATAGTCTGAGAAGGACAGGGGTTAGCTCTTCCTTAAATGTTTTGTAAAATTCTCCTGGGAAACCGTCTGGCCCTGGACTTTTGTGTGCTGGGAGTTTCTTGATGACTGCTTCAATTTCCCCAACTGTTATCGGTCTGTTCAAGCTTTCTGTTTCTTCCTCCTTCAGTGTTGGAAGATTATACTTTTCTAAAAATTTGTCCATTTCATCCAGATTTTCAAATTTCTTGGCATATAATTGTTCATAATAGTTTCTGATGATCATTTGTATTTCTGTGGTATCAGTTGTTATTTCTCCTCTTTCATTTCTGATATTATTAATTTGGGTCCTCTCCCTTTTTGTCTTGATGAGTCTGCTCAAAGGTTTGTCCACTTTATGAATCTTTTCAAAGAACCAGCTTCTGGATTGGTTGATCCTCTGAATTGTTCTTTTTGTCTCTATGTCATTCAGTTCTGCTCTAATCTTGACTATTTCCTTCCTTCTACTTGCTCTGGGATTTATTTGTTGTTGTTTCTCCAGTTCTTCAAGTTGTAGTGTTAGGTCTTTTATTTGAAATGTTTCTATCTTTTTAAGGTAAGCCTGAATTGCTATGAACTTCCCTCTCAGGACCGCCTTTTTTGTGTCCCATAGGTTTTGGACAGTTGTCTGTTCATTTTCATTTGTTTCCAGAAATTTTTTGATTTCTTCTCTTATCTCATTATTGACCCATTCATTGTTTAAAAGTGTACTGTTCAGTCTCCATGAGTTTCCAAGTTTTTGAAGTTTCTCTTTGAGGTTGATTTCGAGTTTCAAGGCCTTGTGGTCTGAGAAAAAGTTTGGTATTATTTCAATTTTCCTGAATTTGCTGAGGCTTGCTTTGTGTCCTATCATGTGGTCTATCTTTGAAAAACTGCCATGAGCATTTGAAAAGAATGTGTATTTTTCTTCTTTGGGATGTAAGGTTCTATATATGTCAGTTAAGTCTCTTTGATTCAGTGTGTCATTCAGCGCCACGATATGTTTATTAATGTTTTATTTGAAAGATCTGTCCATGTTTGACAGTGGGGTGTTGAAATCCCCTACTATCAGTGTGTTGCTATCTATATCTTTTTTGAAGTCATTCAACAATTTCCTTATAAACTTGGGGGCTCCTATATTGGGAGCATATAAGTTTACAATGTTTATGTCTTCTTGATAGATTCTTCCTTTAAGTATGATAAAGTACCCCTCTGGGCCTCTCTTTATGGCCTTTGCTTTGAAATCTACTTTGTCTGATACAAGTATCGCAACGCCAGCCTTTTTCTCATGTCCATTTGCTTGGAATATTATTTTCCATCCCTTTACTTTCAATCTGTGTAGGTCTTTTGCTCTGAGGTGGGTCTCTTGTAGGCAGCATATGTGTGGGTCATGTTTTCTTATCCATTCAGCTACCCTGTGTCTTTTGATTGGGGCATTTAGTCCATTCACATTGAGAGATATTACTGATAGAAACTTACTCATCTTTTCTCTTTGTACTTGTGTTCCTCTCTGTCTCATTCTTTTCCTTCATCTGCTTAAACCAGTCCCCTAAGCATATCTTGGAGTGCTGGTTTGGTAGAGATGTATTCTTTTAGCTTTCTTTTGTCTGGGAAACTGCGTATTTCTCCTTCTATTTTAATGGAGAGCCTAGCTGGGTAGAGCAGCCTTGGCTGTAGGCCCTTGCTTTTCATGGCTTGGAATATTTGTTGCCATTCCCTTCTGGCTTGGAGTGTTTCTGTTGAGAAGTCAGCTCCTAGGCGTATCGGGGCCCCCTTGTATGTTACTTTCTCCTTCTCCCTTGCTGCCTTCAGGATTCTCTCTTTGTCTTTGACATTTGCCATTTTAATGATGATGTGTCTTGGAGTGGACCTCCTTGGGTCCTTCTTGAGTGGGGTCCTCTGTGCCTCCTGGATCCATGAGAGCCTTTCTCTCCTCAAATTAGGGAAATTTTCCATCATTACTTTTTCGAGGAGGTTCTCTATTCCTTGCTCCTCTTCTTCTCCTTCTGGTATCCCTATTATATGGATCTTATTGCGTTTCAGGTTGTCCTGCATTTCCCTAAATGCTTCTTCATTCTTTTTGAGCCGTTTTTCCATTTCTTGCTCTTTCTGGGAGCTTTTTTCTACCTTATCCTCCATCTCACTGATTCGATCCTCAGCTTCATCCAGCCTGCTTTGGATTCCTTCTACTGTGTTCTTCAATTCAGAAATGGTATTCTTCATATCCTCTTGTGTCTTCTTGATAGTTTCTATGTCCTTTTCCAGGCTGATATAGTTTGCTGTAAGATCCTGATAGTTTCTCTGCAGTTTCTCATAGTTCTCTTTGAGCTGGCTGAGCTAATTGAGCTTCCTTAGAACCATTGTTTTAAATTCCATATCTGATAGTTCCCTTGCCTCTATTTCATTGAGCTCTCTCTGTGGGGAGTCCCCTTTTCCACTTATTTGGGGAGAACTTCTTTTTCTTCCCATTTTTGTGAGAGTCTGTTAAATATTTTTGTCCTTTACTTTTCTTTCTGGGCTTGCCTCTGATGATGTCAGTTGTTGACCCTATAGGGCCTTGGGTTGTTTGTTTGAGCCTTTCAGGAGTCTAATGCCTGTGTCTGACTCCTGCTTGGAGCAGCTCTGTGACCCCTTCGGTCAGGTCTGGGCTATTTTTGGGGATCTCTATGCGCTCTCACGAGAGCTCCTTGAGCGCGTTCCCAGCGCGGCAGGGTCCCCCACCTGCCTGGGCTCGCATGTGTTTGCCCCAGACCAGGGGGCTTATTCGCGACCTCCCGTGCTCATCTGAACTCCCTGGCACCGAGCTTCGCGGCACTGGTCAGTTTAGAGTCTTCTATTGTGTGTTTTCCCCGCTTTTGGCTCTTTGGGTGCGTTGCTTGCCCTCGCCAAATGGGGACTACGGAAATGGGAGGAAGTCAGCTCTCCGGTTAATCCTGTTTCTGGTCTCTCCTCCAGGGACTCTGGGCAGCTCTACTTATTTTGTGGGCTGCTCCGCAATCGCGGCGGGTAGGTCAATTTGTGCCTGCCCTTGCCCCTCTGTGCAATCCCTCGCAGGCCGTATGGGTGCCAGTCTGTGTGAGGCCTTGCCGGCAGGTGCAAGCGTTCGCCAGCCCGCGTGGGTCACACACACGCTCGCCAATCCTCGCCAGTCGCTCGGCGCAAGTGTGCGCGCCTGCTCTGGGTGTTTTGGGGGTGTCTATGTTTGCTTTTCGGCTTTTGGCTCTTTGGGGGTGTGGCCTCTTCCCGGCGCAATGGAGACTTCGGCAAGGAGAAGGAGTCAGGACTCCCCGGTTCCTCCTCCCGTTCTTTCCCCAATGCCTCCGTTTCTAGTCTCCCCTCAGGGGCCTCTGGGCAGTTCTGTGACCCCTTCGGCTGAGGATCCAACCCCTGTGCGGACTGCGTTTCAATCGCAGGCAGTCTGGTTCATGCGCGCCCCGCTTCTGCCTCTTTGGGGTCGCGCCTTTCCAGCCCACAATGGAGACTACCGAACGGGGAGGGAGTCGGGACTCCCCGGTTCCTCCTCCCGTTCTTTCCCCAACGGCACTGTCTCCAGTCTCTCCTCAAGGCTCTCCCAGACAGTCTGCACTCAGCCCCGCAGGTCACACGCGCACAAGCTGTGTGCGGAGCGCACAAAAGGCAGGTTAATTGATTCCCTTATGCCTGAGCGAGATGGTAGCTGCAGAGTGGAGGGTGAGTTATTATCAGGGCTCCACCAGCCTCCGTCTCAGTTCTGTTCACAAAGTTTTCCTCACCAGTCTTTTCCCAGGCACCAGCCCACCCTGCTGCCGCCTCCACCCAGAGATCAAGGAGGGTGGCTGCCGCTGCAACTTTTGCGTTTGCCCTTTAAATGTCTTTTTGCATCCCCAGCCACCTGTCTCTGGCAGAGAGTGCCCCTAAGCTTTTTGGGGTTGTGTTTTGTCTGTATTGTCTCGGCTTTAGCGGCTGTAGTTTAGGGGTTCCTGTTTATGATTCAGACCCCGTTCTTCCCGGGGGGACGCTAACTGGCCGTTTCAATGTCCCTCTGGTGCCAGTGCCCCCAACACATAAATTTTTATTTGCAGCCACTTACCATGGTCTCTGGCAAAGGTAGGCAGAGTGGGCTAGAGATGCCTAAGGAGACACTGGGGAAGAAGGCTTTGGGGAGAGAACGGAGAGAGTAGCCGGTGGGATCTTGGTTCTGACTCATCCCCTATGCAACAGCAGCCATCTTGGTCAGGCAGAGACCACTCCCCTTGAGCAGTACCAGCGTTAAAGGACCCAATAGCCCTACCCCAATGTGGGATTCCACCCCGCCCTGCGCTGTCTAAGCTGCCTTCTGAGTGCAGAGTGGCAGCCACACACAGTAGATCCCTGGCTAAAGGGGGTGCACAGAGGTCTGGCGACAGTTGAGGAGAGACTGGAAACAGAGGCTTTGGGGAGAGAATGTAGAGAGTAGCTGGCAGAATCCCAGTGCAAGCTCCTTCTTCATATGGCAGCAGCATGAGAGGACCCAATAACCCCACCCCCAGGAGGGACTCCACCCCACCCTGAGCTGTCTAAGGCAGCCTGCTGAGTGCAGAGTGACTAGATAAACAGCTGAAGGAGACAGCCACAACAGTAGATTACTGGAAGTCTCAAACGGACTGCCTAAGGTCAGACAGGGATAACATCTCACATCAACAGAGGCAGATCCAGAAAGAAAAAACAGTGGTATCCAACCATAGAAGTTCACACCACAAAGTCAGGAAATCAAGACAGATCAACTTAAGAAGCAGAAGCAAAAGAGAAGAGTTTCACAAATAAGGGGAAGACAAAGAAATACGCCCCACTTGAAGGGTAAGGAGGAATCCCCAGAAAGAGAACTAAATGAAATAGAGGCAAGTAAACTCTGAGATATTGAGTTCCAAACAATGGTTCTAAGGAAGCTCAAGGAGCTCAGTGGGCTCAGAGAGAATTACCAAAAACTGCTGGGAAACTACAAGGAACTTACTGCAAACTATATCAGCGTGAAAACGGACATAGAAACTATGATAAACATGATTTATAAATGTAAATAAATAACTTAAAAAAAGAGACAGCATCTGGGCTCATCTCTTCTAAGCTTTCTTGACAAATCCTCAGAGGATTTGTTTCCTCTCCCTCCTGTCTTGCACCTGCTCTATATTTCACCTCTTCATTTGTGCCCAGAAGAGGATGTCTTCAGTTGCCTTGCCTCCTAAAACCTTGACATGTAGCACTTTAGCCCTGTTAACCATCCAGCTTCGCATCTCGGGGGCTACATTCTAGCTTGTTTCCTTTAAACCTACCTTTGTTGAGCATCTCTGCCATATCATTCACTAGCTGCGTGAATTTTGTCCAAGTTCTTGGGCCTCTCCAAGTCTCAGTTAAACTGGAAAATGCCTATATTTTTTCAGTGAGCACTGAAGATAGTGTATATGGAAAGCATGTAACAAAGTAACTGACTCACTGTGGGTACAATATAAAATACTTACTGTGAGCTAGACCATGTGGGAGACAACAGGACACATAATGTCTGTGCTTTGGCCTCAGAGTTCATGGTCCCCTAGTGAGGGGATGAGTGTCCTCAAAGAGTTGTTCCAAGCTAGACGTTGATCAACCTGCTTCCGTCTCCAATGAGGATGGAACAGGAAGTAGCTTATAACTGTCGTGAAAGATTTATTTTCCTTATAAAGAGGGACTTCCAAAAAGTAAGTAGGGATAGTTGAAGGTTAGAACTGGGATAAGTTGGAACATGTCCGGGTCCAGTGAGTTATGAAAGTAGATAATAGTTTTGTTCCGTTGCTAGTGCAGGTCTAAATAGCAGGCACAAAACAAATGTGTGTCAGATAGATATTTGGATTATGTGTGGATTAATAAATTGTTGTAGCTTGGTATAATTGAGATCTTATGTGAGGACAGGAGATGAGGTAAATAACCTCTAAATTATTTCTTACCTTGTGATTTTATTTTCCATATTTCTGTACCTAATGCTGCATAGCACTTCAAAATTCTAGACTGATTATTAACATGAAAAACATTAAAAAAATTAGGGCCTTAAATACTCTTCTTATGTTTCATTTTATAGACCAAAAATGTCACTAAAGTATTAACCACATATGTTGTGAGCGCCAGCATTTCAGATACAGCTATTCAAAACTTGGCTGACCCAGTAGTTATTACTCTACTGCATATTGAAGGAAACCAGGTAACATACCTATTTTCATCTCAGAATAAAAAAGCATCAGAAGCCTTCCACGATTTTCCTGTTAAAAATAATTGGCTAGTTAACAGATGTGATGTGAGACTTAATGAAGACTATTCCATTTAAAGTAGCTGAGGTATGTATGTTGTAACTGGGACTTCTAGATATAATGCCTTAGCCTAACAGGATAACTAATGGTGCACTTCTAGCACTGTGACAAGTTGGCAGAGGAGTGACTAGAGGCAGGTGGATTTTTGGTTGTCTCATCACACTAAATGGTGTTTAATTCCATTCATTTTTGAGTGAGACAAACAACTTAATTCAAAATAATTGAACATTTTTATGCTTTGAATTTCTATGAAGAGCATTAGAATATGTATTAATTATCACCAAAAGTTTAAAATCATAGTCATATGGCAAAACACAAGGTATTACTAAATGATCAAATTTAGTCATTGTATAAGAACGGACTACTATTATATTCTTTGATGTTAATGTATGTCCAGTGTGAATTCTTAATAGCTTCCTTCAGTCCCAACCTAAAAGATGAAATGGTAAAGCACATTTTTCACAACTCTTAATTCTAGAAGAGAAGGAAGAATGGGAGAGGGAATTTTTAAAAAGCAGATACTAAATGAAACATGTTAGATGGATAAGATCTCAATTCCGTTGGGAACACAGCTCTCGAAGCATCCCCCAATAAACAATTTCTCATTGTTACCCATCATGGAGATAATAGGACCTGGTGAGGCCTCAGGCGTATTCATTAGGCCTAATAATGAGGCAGTTCAACCTTATATCTGTAAGGCTTGAAGTTACTTGTGAGTCGCAAATTCAGAAGTTCCACAAGGAACACCTACCGCTCATCAGATCTGAACCAACCATCTACAGCCTCCTACTGGGCCTCACATCAAGAGGATGTGGAAAATTCCCATGTTATCAAATATTTTAAAGGACACACATTAGATCACCATGCAGTATAGCATGCTGTTTTCTTACTTGTAAGTCCCAAGTTACCTGGGGTTAGACTTAAAACCAACTCACAAATGGTCTGGGTGTGTGTGCCTATGTTTGAAAAAACATTGAGAAAAACCACTTGTGTGTAGTTGTCATTGTGTGGTAACTATCACAAGGAAAGATGTTTACCTCTGATTTTTCTTTTTTCTAGAATTATGATCAAGTTCAGTGTGCCTTTTGGGACTTTGGTAATAACAGTAAGTATTTTCTCTTAGCAAACTTTGTCTTTGGCTTTCAATGAGACTTTGCCACTGACCATTTTCCTGTTTGGCAACTGAAGGGAGGGAGTCATACTGAAGCTACTGTCTTATCAGACCCAGCAGAGAACTCTGATTGACCATATACAAATATGAGTTTTACAACCAATTAGGACATTGGAGTTTTAAAAACACTTTTTTCTTTTTTTTTCACTATTTTATTTATTTTTAAAAAAATTGATAAATCATGTTTATTCTATTACAGTTGTCTCAGTTTTTACCCCTTGGCCCCATCCACCCATCCCTCCCTGCCCCCATTTCCCACAGTCAATTCCCACCCAGTTGTCCATGTCCATGGGTCATTCATACATGTTCTTTGTCTAGTCCCTTCTCCTTCCTTCCGCCATTGTCCTCTTTCCCCCTCCCCTCTGGTCACTTTCAGTTTGCTCCATGTCTCTGTGCCTGTGGTTTATTTTGTTTGTTAGTTTATTTTGTTGAATAGAATCCACTTATAAGTGAGATCATATGGTATCTGTCTTTAATCAACTGGCTTATTTTACTTAGCTTAATATTCTCCAGTTCCATCCATGTTGTTGCAAAACGTAGGAGTTCCATCTCTCTCTCTTTCTTTTGTAAAGGCAGATTGATTTTATTTATATTTTTAAATGTCAAAGTTAATTATAAAATATTTAAAAAATTTAAACCATTATAACATCTCAGAAATTAAACCAACATGACACCTGCACAGAAAAAATCAAGTAGATCAATGAAATATAATGAGCATTCTAGAGACAAATGTCTATATCTGACAATGTAATATATGATTAAGTTGATATTTCAAATCAATGGGGAAAATAAGGCTTATTCAACAAATAAGGTGCATAGACAACTACTACTTGAAATAAAATATAGAACCCTATTTCACATATTATACAAGAAATATTCAGATGAGTTAAAAATCAATATGTAGAATCTAAAGAGTTTTAGAAGAAAATAGAACTAATATTTTTCATGACCTGAAGTAAAATATTCAACCCCAGAAGCTATAAAGTAAATATTGACAATATGACTATATTAAACATTTAACTATATAGTAATATACATATAAAAAAAGTTAAAAGACACAGAATAGAATAGAAAAGTATTTGCAACACATCTAAAACATGGTTAATAGGGTTTTGTTTTGTTTTGTTCTGTTTTATTTTTAGGGAAAAAAGTTTTACAAACTTTTAATCAGAAATGGATAAAGAATACCAAAAAGTCATTCAAAGCTTTTTAAAAAAATAATATAAATAGGCAAGAAATATACAAAAACAGGTTTAGTTTCAACAAATACTAAAGGAACAAATAACATCATTGTTACAATCAGATTAATGAGCATTAAAAATATTGGTAATATCAAGTATTGGCAATTCTGAAAGGAACTGGGTATTCATACAAACTTTTTCTTCGTCTTAAAGCAGTCTCTTTAGCGTATTTTTGCAGTACTGGTTTGGTGGAGGTGTACTCTTTTGGCATTCCTTTGTCTGGGAAACTCCTTATCTCACCTTCCATTTTAATGGAGAGCCTTGCTGGGTAGAGCTGTCTTGGTTGCAGGCCTTTGCTTTTCATGACTTGGACTATTTCTTGCCACTCCCTTCTGCCTTGCAGTGTCTCTGTTGAGAAGTCAGATGCTAGCCATATCGGGGCTCCCTTATATGTTACTACCTCTTTCTCCCTTGCTTGCTTTAGGATTCTCTGTTTGTCTTTGCTATTTGCCATTTTAATGATGATGTGTCTTGGAGTGGGCCTCACTGGGTTCCTCTTGAATGTGATCCTCTGTGCTTACTGGACCTGTGTAACTTTTTCTCTCCTCCAATGAGGGAAGTTTTCCATCGTTACCTTTTCAAATAGGTTCTCTATCCCTTCCTCCTCCTCTTCTCCTTCTGGTATCCCTATTATATGGATATTATTATGTTTCAGGTTGTCCTGCATTTGCCTCAATGCCTCTTCATTCTTTTTGAGTCTTTTTTTCATTTTCTTGCTCTTTCTGGGAGCTTTTTCCTACCTTGTCCTCCAGCTTTCTAATTCGGTCCTCAGCTTCATCTAGCCTGCTTTGGATTCCTTTTACTGTGTTCTTCAATTCAGAAATTGTATTCTTCATTTCCTCTTGCCTCTTATTGATAGTTTCTATGTTCTTTTTCACACTGATATAGTTTGCAGTAAGTTCCTTGTAGTTTCCCAGCAGTTTTTGGTAATTCTCTCTGAGCCCACTGAGCTCCTTGAGCTTCCTTAGAACCATTGTTTGGAACTCAATATCTCAGAGTTTACTTGCCTCTATTTCATTTAGTTCTCTTTCTGGGGATTCCTCCTTACCCTTCAAGTGGGGCGTATTTCTTTGTCTTCCCCTTATTTGTGAAACTCTTCTCTTTTGCTTCTGCTTCTTAAGTTGATCTGTCTTGATTTCCTGACTTTGTGGTGTGAACTTCTATGGTTGGATACCACTGTTTTTTTCTTTCTGGATCTGCCTCTGTTGATGTGAGATGTCATCCCTGTCTGACCTTAGGCAGTCCGTTTGAGACTTCCAGTAATCTACTGTTGTGGCTGTCTCCTTCAGCTGTTAATCTAGTCACCCTCCACTCAGCAGGGCACCATAGACAGCTCAGGGCGGGGTGGAGTCCCTCCTGGGGTTTGGGTTATTAGGTCCTCTCATGTTGCTGCCATATGGGGGAGGAATCCGCACTGGGATTCCACTGGCTACTCTCTCCATTTTCTCCCCAAATCTTCTGTTTCCAGTCTCTCCTCAAATGTCGCCAGACCTCTGTGTGATTCCTTCAGCCAGGGATCTACTGTCTGTGGCTGCCACTCTGCACTCAGCAGGCAGCTTAGACAGCACAGGGCCGGTTGGAATCCCACCTGGGGGTGGGGCTATTGAGTCCTTTGATGCTGTGCCACTCAGGGGGAGTGGTCTCTGCCTGACCAAGATGGCTGCTGTCACATGGGTGATGAGTTAGCACTGAGATCCTGCCTGCTACTCTCTTCTTTCTCTCCCCAAAGCCTCCTTCCCCTGTGTCTCCTCTGGTGTCTCTAGCCCACTCTGCCCGCCTTTGCCAGAGACTATGGTAGGTGGCTGCAAATAAAAATTTGTGCATTGGTTCTTGAAACAGTTCTTTGCATCCAGCCGCCGAGAGCAACCCTGCCCGTTTTTGCAGCTGGCTGTTTTCTGTGTACCTTTTGGGCTCTGGTGCTGTGGGTGAGAGATCCCTGCTTTTGGTTTATACCCTGGTATACTCAGGGGGATCCAACTGGCCATTCAGTATCTTTCTTGTGCTGCCACCTGTGGGTGCCTCGCCTGCCTTCTCCAGTCTCTACCACACTCCTTAGCAGTTAGGTTGCACTAAAGCCAATTCTTCTGTCCCCAAGGTTACAAGGCTCCTCTCTCACTATTGTTCAGTTGTTTGTTCCAGGAGATTTCTCCCCTATTTAGTTTTAATTCCAGGTTGGTCCTGGGAGGAGGTCAGTGTGACTTCCACTTACTCCTCCGCCATATTGATTCTTCCCTAGAAACTCTTTCTTTTTGATTAGAGACTTATTTGGGAGATCAGAAAATCACACAACTCAGGTAAGAAAAGTTCAAAGAAAGAAAGCTAGAAGACCCAGTGCAGAGTAGCCTCAAGCTGCTTGAAAAAAGTTCAGGAATGAATACCTGACTCTTTGTGTTTTCCCATGGAAATTTGCAACATCTACTACTAGTTTCTTCCTTTATTTTCCTCATCTCTTCCAGACCACCTGTATGTCCTTGAGCAGCCCATTCACTATCTTGGGGTTCCAATCTTTTTATCTTTTCATTGAGGGGATAAGACTTTTTGCTTTGTCTCTAAGGGCCCTTCTTGATTAGCTATGTATGAGTCTTTGGAGACAGTAAGAAAAGGAGATGGTAATAGGATGCTGAATGGGTCCTTCTTAAACTCGCTACCTCCATCAGATTCTTCAGGGATATTACCAAACTTCAGAGAATTTCCACAGAATCAATTTCCCCTGGAATGCTAGGAGTGGCCATGTGACCAGTCCTTCTACCTGTGGATGCTCTACCTGGGAGCTTGTCCCTTCTCAGTATTCTTGGAATTCTGAGAGAAAAGAGAAAGTCTCTGCCCATTGAACTCCCTGTAATGTGAGAATACTACTCTTTTCCTACAACAGAGACAGCATTATCCTTTCCTGGTTTCCTCCAAGTCTCCCAGGATAAGAATCCTATCAAATGGTGAGCTGTGTCCCCCACAGCCTCAATAAGTTGATCTGTGTGTTCACTAAGGCCAGTTCCTGGGCTCCTCCAGGCCACCCTTTGCCCCCACCCCTCTGTACATGGATCCTGAACCTCTGGAATCTATGGAATTATCCTGGATGGAAAAGTATTAATCATACTTAGCTGCCTGCCCTAGAATAACCTGTTTGATCTGGTGCTACCCTGGAGGTTTCACTCTAAATATGGTCTATTACCCAAGATCTACAGGTTATGGAGATTTGAAGGTTGGCACTAGGACACTGAATATGCTCAGGAGTGAGAAACTACGCAAGTGTTAAGTACACCAGAGGCTATATTGGCCCTAAGGATCTTCAGACCATGATCTGGCTTGAATGCAAAGCACTTGAGATCATTTGAATTCTGGGTTTAACTGGTGATTTTAGATGTTCATTCCAGTCTCACCGTGTAGGTCCAAGTATCAGCTTATATTCCATAGCTCATATTCTTCAAAAAGTTTTAAGATCTACCTGTTTCCTGTTTGTGCTACTTTAAAAAGAACAGTCCTTACTCTGTTGCTCCAGCATGGTGGCAGGACTGTTGCTCATGATTAGAGTCTGGCATAATCTGTACAAGAACAGAAAAAAAATGAGAGCCAAGAAGTTATGAAGTCCCCCCAAAATTGATTTATTTTACTAGACTTAATTTAATTCCATTGTTCCATTATACCTCTATCTTACTCTCTTAACAAACAATACTAATTATAAGACATGTTTGGAAGGTGCATATAATGAAAAGTTAAATATTTCTGAAGAAAACAAAAATTACTTTGAAATTTCCTTCTGTACCCTGCAGATGGGCAAGGTGGATGGAATTCATCAGGCTGTAAAGTAAAAGAAACAAATATAAATTACACAATCTGTCATTGTGACCACCTCACCCATTTTGGAGTCTTAATGGTGAGTTATCTCTTAATCATTCCTTGATAGAATTTTGACTTTTATTAGATTACAACTCAGGAATATATTTGTGAACTAAATTATAGAAGAGTGGCATGCAAGTGGAGAAAAGCTCACCTGCATTCATCCAAAGTAGAGCAAATGAAAATAAATATTTATTTTTCTCCTTATAAAACTAATGCCTGCTCCTCAAAATTCAACATTACAGAAAATGTTCCTACAATCCCCCCCAAGAAATCACCACCTTTAATACTTTTATGTATATTCTTTCAGAATCTTTTCCTATATGTATATTAATATATGTTTTTGTTTTATAAAAATGAGATCAAGTTATTTATACTGTTTTTACCACTTGCTTTTCACCTAACAATATATAGCAGACACTTTTCAGTAGTATTCCATTGTGTGGATTTAACACAATTATTTTAACCAATTCTTTATGGGTAAGCATTTTAGTTGTTACTGTTTTCTCCATTATGAACAATGGTGTAATAACCATTTTTATTCATTTATCTACTAACACTGATATAAATATTTATGTAGGAAAAATTAGTGGAAGTGTAATTGCTGAAGTAAATGGTATAGTCATTAAAATTTTTAATTTTAATTATTGTCAAGTTATAGTGAAGAAAAAATGTTTTAAACAAATGCTTACAGTAGTTAACCAAACAATTCACATATCAAGGCTTAGAGTTTCAGAGTCATTGTTAACTCTTTTATCACCTTCATTACCTATTGTCCTCCTTAACAGCAGGACTTGCTGAATTTTCCTTCAAGATGGCTCTCAAATGTGATCTTTCTTCTCTATCCACAAATGAATACTTGCTTAGTTCTCTTCATTTACTTTATTATATGTTATATACTGTTATTTGAATGTGTCATGAATGAGTTGCTTATTCTACTAATGGTAAGCTCATTGAGGGCTGAGGGTCTGTTTTTTATATATACATATTTAATTTTTACTATATTTACTCAGCAAATAAAAGGTGCTCTATCGATACTTATTGAATTGTCAAAATTTTGTTTAGCTCCTTCCAGATTGGTTGGAACACTACAATAGATGTCAAAAGTCCAGGGCTCACATTCCAGCTCTGCCAATAAGTACCTATGTGATCTTGGTCATGTTGTTTCACTTCTTTTGACCTTAGATTTGTCTTCTGAAATGTGAAATATTGGGATAGGCTAGGATTTCTTAATCTTGTCATTATGATATTCTGGGACAAATCATTCTTTGTTTTAGGGGAATTTTCTGTGCATTGTAGGATGTTTAGCAGCATCCCTGGCCTCCGTCCACTAGATGCCCATAATACCCCCGCATTGTGACAAACAAAAATGTCTGCAGACATTGCCAACTGTCTGTAGGAGAGGAACAAAATCACTTCCAGTTGAGAACTGCCAGACTAGTGCTTCTTAACCTTTTATGAGTCATGAATCTCTATAACCATCTGACAAAAGCTGTGAACCTTCTTTTCAGGACAATACACACATATACTCAAATAATTTTCAATTCCATTTCAGGTCTTTTTTGTCCTCAGGTTAAGAAATTCCTGGATTATATGATCTCCAAGGTCCATTTTGTCTCTAATTTTATGAAAGTTATTTAAGGTCTAAGCAAAAGAAACATTTGTATTTTGATATCTGTGTAGAGTTTTAGGGTCCTCAGTTCAGATAATGATTCACTTTGCATCCCCAATTCACGTGTTAGTTTGGTGATTTTTTTAGTGTGAAACATGTAAATGATAGTAAAACCAAAGACCAAATGTTCTTCCAGTGTTGTTGAAGGCTCTTTATGCCTTGTACACACTAAGTTGCACTTGGTATACTCAATAAACAATATGCATTCTTATCATATACCCATCTACATACTTTGGTTTAATAGATGCAATATGCCTTATATGTCTGTTAGTGAGCACTGGAAGCATTTTACCATAAACTTGCTCTGGCGAATGTATAAAATACAACACATTGCTTTCCCTAGGATTTATCCAGGTCTGCAGTGGATACAGTGAATGAACAGATATTAATGCTTATAACATACACTGGATGTGGAATCTCCTCAATTTTCCTAGGAATTGTGATGATGACATACATAGCTTTTCAGTAAGTTGATAGAATCTTGCTCTGAGTAAATTTAATTGGGTTTGATGGACACTGTTGTTATTTTAACCTTGTAAATTTCATAAAAGGTTCTGATTCATCACAGTAAGAAGAGGTCAGATCCATTAAATTATGAAGTGAACAGGTTAAAAAAGGAAATAACCAAGGTTCCTCTAAAACAAAACATTATAATTGGATTTTTTAAGCAAGAAGGTTGAGATAAGAAAATATTTCTCTAACAGGATACAAAAACTCTAATCATAAAAGAAAAAGTTGATAAATTGGTTCATTAAAATGAAAAACTTCTTTTCTAAAATCTATTGTTGATCAGTTACAGTTGTCCTGCCATTTCTCCCATTGCTTACCCCCACCACATCACCCCCAACTCCCACAGTCAACCCTCTTCATTGTCCGTGTCCATAAGTCTTCCATCTGTGCCTCTTTACCTTCATTAAAAACTTCCTTCATCAAAGGACATCATGAGATAGTGAAAATGCAAGCTGTACATTGGGAGAAGATATTTTCAGGCATGTATTTGACAAGAAGGAAGGAGGGAGGGGGGCGGAGAAAAGGAAGAGAAGGGGAAAGTCAAGGAACATATAGCAAGGACTCATGGACAAAACCAAAGGGGAAGAGCTGAGGGAGGGAGGTAGGGAGGGGACAAGGGAAAGTGGTGGGGAGTAGGCAGAGACAAATGTATTTGAAAAAATAAATTAAAAAAAGACTTGTACGCAGAATATATACAAACTCCTACAAATCAAAAATCAAAAGACATACAATACAGTTTATATTTTTGTGATTTTTTAAAAATTAATTAATTTTTTCATATACATTTGTCTCTGCCTCCCCCCCCCACCACTTTCCCTTGCCCCCTCCTCCCCTCAACTCTTCCCCTTTGGTTTTGTCCATGAGTCCTTGCTATATGTTCCTTGACGTTCCCCTTCTCTTCCTTTGCCTCCACCCCTCTCCCTCCTTCCCTCTTGTCTCTGTTGGTTTCTTTTCCTTTCAGTGTTGCTGGTCTTATTTTCCTTGCATCTTTGTATTGTTGGTTAGGTTCCACATATAGGTGAGGTCATATGGTGTTTGTCTTTCGCTCCTTGGCTTACTTCGCTTAGCATAATGCTCTCTAGTTCCATCCATGCTGTCACGAAATTTACTAGTTCTTTTTTTTTCTTTCTGCTGCGTAGTATTCCATTGTGTAAATGTACTATAGTTTTTTGGTCCAATCATCTACTGATGGGCATTTAGGTTGCTTACAACACTTGGCTATTGTAAATTGTGCTGCTATGAACATTGGGGTGCATTGGTTCTTTTGTATTGGCGTTTTGGGATTCTTAGGGTATAGTCCCAGTAGGGGAATCACTGGATCCAAAGGCAGTTCCGTATTCAGCTTTCTGAGGAAATTCCACACTGCTTTCCACAGTGGCTGCACCAGTCTTCATTCCCACCAACAGTGGACTAGGGCTCCCTTTTCTCCACAGCCTCGCCAGCACCTGTTGTTTGTTGATCTGTTTATGATGGCCATTCTGACTGGTGCGAGGTGGTACTTCATGGTGGTTTTGATCTGCATTTCTCTGATGGATAGTGATGCTGAGCATCCTTTCAAATGCCTCTGGGCCCTCTGTATCTCCTCCTTGTAAAAGCACCTGCCCAGGTCCTTTGCTCATTTTTTGATTGGATCGTGTGTCTTCTTGGAGTGGAGTCGAGTAAGTTCTTTATATATCTTGGAGATCAAACCTCTATCTGATGTATCATTACCGAATATATTTTCCCATAGGGTTGGCTCTCTTTTCATTTTGCTGATGTTTTCTTTAGCCGTGCAGAAGCTTCTTATTTTGATGAGGTCCCACTTGTTAATTCTTTCCTTTACGTCCCTTGCTTTAGGAGACATATCAGTGAAAACATTGCTGTGTGGGATATCTGAGAGTTTCCTGCCCATGTTCTCCTCTAGGACTTTGATGGTGTTGCGACTTCTATTTAAGTCTTTTCTCCATCTTGAGTTTATTTTTGTGAATGGTGTCAGCTGATGACCCAATTTCAATTTTTTGCATGGAGCCGTCCAACTCTCCCAACACCATTTGTTGAAGAGGCTATTATTGCTCCATTTTATGCTTCTGCCCCCTTTGTCAAATATTAGATGCCCATAGAGACCTGGGCTTATTTGTGGGCTTTCTATTCTGTTCCACTGGTCTATGGATCTGTTCCTGTGCCAGTACCAGATTGTTTTAGTATAGTAGCTTTGTAGTATAGTTTGATGTCCGGTACTGTGATCCCTCCTACTTTGTTTTTCTTTCTCAAAATTGCTGCAGCTATTCGGGGTCGTTTATGGTTCCATATAAATTTTTGAAATGTCTGTTCTATTTCTGTGAAATACGTCATTGGTATCTTAATAGGGATTACGTTGAATCTATAAATTGCTTTGGGTAGTATGGACATTTTGATGATATTAATTCTTCCACACCATGAGCACGGTATATGCTTCCATTTATTTGTGTCTTCCTTAATTTCTTTCTTCAATGTTGTATAGTTTTCTGCGTACATGTCTTTTACCTCTTTGGTTAAATTTATTCCTAGGTACTTTATTTTTCTTCCTGCTATATCGAATGGTATTTTTTTCTGATTTCTTCTTCTTCTATTTTATTGCTGGTGTACAAAAATGCCATTGATTTCCGAATATTGACTCTGTATCCTGCTATTTTGCTAAATTCACTTATTAGGTTGAGGAGTTTTTTGGTACAGTCTACAGGGTTTTCTATGTACACTATCAAAAAGACATACAATACAATTTAAAAATGGACAAAAGACTTGAGCAGGTACCTCACAAAAGAAGATATCCAGTCCAAACTCTGATCCTTACCCAAATGGCTAATGAGCATATGGCAGGGTTCTCAACATTATTACTTATCAGGGAAATGCTGATTAAAACCACAATTATACTTGTATAGATCCACTAGAATGGATAAAATTTAACAAGTTGGAAATGGCAAGTTTCAACAAGGATGTGGGACAGTTAGAACTCATATATTGCTGGTGGAGATACAAGAATGGCAAAGACAATTTGGAAAATTCTCTGGTAATACCTACTAAAGATAAATATACATCTAGCCATTGACCCAGAAATCTCATTATCAGAGAGACATGATTGCATATGTCCACCAAAATATATATACAAGAATATTCACAATAGCTTCATTCATAGTGGCCAAAAATTAGAAAACCCAATATACATTAACAGATGACAGATGAATAAATTCTGGTATATTTATAAAATGAAATGCTTCACAGCAGTAAAAAAAAAAAATCCAAGGCCAGGTGGCTCAGTTGGTTGAAGCATTGTCCTGTACACCAAAAGTTTGCTGGTTCTATTTCTGGTTACATACCTAAGTTGCAGGTTTGATCCCCGGTCAGGGTACGTACAGGAGGCAACCAATCGATGTTTCTCTCTCACGTTGATATTTCTTTCTATTTCTATCTCTCTCTCCATTCTTCTTCCTCTAAAATCAATAAGAACATATCTTTGAGTGAGGATTGAAAAAAAGAATGAACTACTTTCGCACAATACAATATAATATCTAATTCTCATAGTTGAGCAAAGGAAACAAGTAAGATAAGATGGTTTCATTTATATGAAGTTCCAAGTACAGGCAAAACTAAATATATGGGTATAGAAGTTACAAAATTGGGTACCTCTAGTGGAATGTATTTAATATGAGAAGGAATGTAGGAGACTTCTGAGATGTTTAAGATATTTTACTTCCTGATCTGGGTGGATGTTCCTTAGGTATGTTCATATATAAAGATTCACTGAGTTGCATTCTTAAGATTTATATATTTCACTCTTTGCCTCAATTAAAAACCCCCCACAAATACTCTAGATGAAAATTGTAAAATTTAAATCAATAATTATTTAAAAGAAATAAAAGAGAATAAAAGGGAAATATATATTTTTTTCACAAAATACAATTGTAATTGCATAATGAAACTTAAGGTCATATTTACATGGTGCCAAATGTCTGGATCTTTGGAAATATCCAAGTAACTACTTGGAATGGTTTACATAGTCACATTGCTATTTGGTCATATGTAGATACAGTCTTGAGTCTGATGAAGGAGTGATGATAGAACTGTATATCTAGTATACTCTTTCCTTTTTTCTTTCCCAAAAAGAAAAAGAAGAAAAGAGAATGCTTAGCTGATAGAGGCTATTAGTAATCCTGTTAGTAAAGGTCACTATACTTAGGATACTTTGACTCAACCTGGAAAGAGGGTGGGGGACTCTAAAATTCAGTACATGTAAGGTGATATGAGTAATTTAATTTTAATAGGCAGTTTTCCATTCTATCACTTATTATGCAGATAGGATGTAGCAAGCCTTGATTAAAAACAGAGACCCTACTTAACTAAATGTATCCCTTCTTTCAGCAAACTTCGAAAAGATCATCCTTCCAAAATCCTGATCAATTTGTGTACCGCACTACTGATGCTAAACCTGGTATATCTAGTCAATTCTTGGACATCATCATTTCAGACAGAGGGACTTTGTATTGCAGCAGCAGTGGCACTTCATTACTTCCTGCTTGTTTCTTTGACATGGATGGGCCTGGAGGCAGTCCACCTGTATTTTGCTCTAGTTAAAGTCTTCAACATATACATTCCCAATTATATCCTTAAATTTTGCCTAGTTGGTTGGGGTAAGTATACGGCCATTGTCCTTAGTGTCTCTGTTTTAAGCCTGTGTGTCTTTCATTCTAATTCTGGCTCCATTAGACAAATTATTTGAGATCAAATTGTGTTATAATCATAGCAAAAAATTAAGATTGCCTCACTGATGTTTAGGTATACATCCCTTTTTCTGCCTGTATTGATCTAGAAATTCAACTTCTAACCTTCATGCTGAGGAATCAGTCCACAAATATTTAGTGAGCACCTGCTTGTGTATATTCTAAATGCTGATCTATACTATTTTATCCTTTC
Source organism: Pteronotus mesoamericanus (assembly GCF_021234165.1). Lineage (NCBI taxonomy): Eukaryota > Metazoa > Chordata > Mammalia > Chiroptera > Mormoopidae > Pteronotus > Pteronotus mesoamericanus. The sequence continues at coordinate 176,023 of NW_026555198.1, forward strand.
CTTTATGGAAGTTACAATACCGACAAAAGCATACTAATATAATAGCCAGCACTTAGGAAGCACTTACATGATTAGGTAATTTGCCAAAACTCACACAACCACTTATTAGCTGGAAGAACTGGGATTTGAACAAGGGACTCTGTCTCCATAGTTTGTACTTTTGACCTCTGTGATAGAATCATATAGTTTTAGGAATAGAAAATGAACTTGTGATGTGTGAAAGACGCTCTATCAGATATGATCTCATTCTTACCATACCTCATGACTGTCACTATCATTGCTGCCCTCTGGAAGAAGCCAGGAATGGAACTCAGCTTGAATTTCCTAAATTAAAAGCCATTTTATTGGTTTGCTTTCCTGTATTTCTAACTGACAAGGTCAGCTCAGTTCATTTCTCCCCTTCCCCCTTCCCTATTCAAAACAGATTTTAAGATCAGAGAATGTACTGGACACATAGGAGATGTATATGAACTGGGATACGTAGGATACAAAGGGAGACAGATTTTATCTTCCACTGCCTTTCTAAAGAAAATAGCTTTTCAGTTAGCTACTCATCCTTTTAATGAGTTTATTAAAATAGTGCAAACTTTCATTTGGATATAGTCAGTGTTCTCATCTCTGCTAATGTGAGGAGCAGAGACAGGCAAGCACTACACAAATAATAATCTAAAAAAAATTGTTTTAGTACACTTAGGAATCCATCAGAAACAGAGCCAAAAGCAGTCAATACTCTCCCATTTACACTTCACATCCTTTATCTACAGTCAACTGTCAACTGGAAGATTGAAAAAGTGGTGAAAGAGGCTTCACGAATAATCCAAAGAACTGAAAACACACATATGGATAACTGGGAAGGGACTGTAAATAGCACTCAGTACTGGCCTTCTCCTTCATCATCATTACCTTTCAACTTTCTCTTCAGACCCTTCCTTCTTGAGATTCTTGCTCCTTAAGTGTTGAGGTTCCCAGGGATGAATTCTTATCACTTTGATCTTCTACTTCTACACCCACTTCCTAGGGTACTCAAGAGGCAGGAAAGGCTAAGACTTGGTACTTTTGAAGCAGGAAAATCTTGGGGAGTGTCAAGTACACACACAAGCCAAGGACACTGTTATATTCGGTTTATTATCTACATTGATGGTGAAAGGAATAGCTAAAGGTGTTAGTTCCCAAGATTATGTCTCACGCACTCTGAAGAATGACACCAAGACAGAAGGAAACAGATGGCTGTCACATGAGTTGTGGAATTCCTTGTTGTTGAAGAGCCAGAACTAAACTGAAGCTATGCCTTATAATATTCCGCAGCTCTGTTTTGAGGAGGCAGGGTGCAAAGCTCTACACCTCCTCAGAACTTGGAGGCAATGATAGACTCCAAGAGGAGACAGAGAGGAGAGTAGGAGATGGCTTTGGAGCACCTTCTCACAGGCCTACTGCCTTCTTGAATTTATGGAGGATCAGAAGACATTTCACCAAAATTCAGATTATCTCTGGTTCAAGCCCTTGCCTATGTGGACACCTATATGGTTATCAGGGAGCCAGTGCAGAGCTGTCTCACTACAGGGAGTTTTGGAACATTTAAATATTAGATAAGTGTAATCACCTTTAAGGAAAGGGAATATTAGCCTCTGTTTATGTTTGAAGTTCTGTCTTTCTAATGCCAAAGAAACCTGTTGAAAAGGTTTTATTTCTTTATTTAAGTCCTGTCCAAAGCAGTAGATCTGTCCACATTTTAAAAATAACAACCAATAGGGATTTTTTTGTTTGAATAATCAACATGTAAACATATCTTTGGGAGTGCCTCAAAACTTCCAACTTAGATGTGAGTCCTCCCACCATCCCTCTCCTCTGGTTTGCCAACTGGTATTTTTTTTAAATGTCTACATCATTGTAGGCACTCTGCTAGTGGAGCACAATACAGATCTGAAGGGATCATCCTGTTTATCACAGAATAGGAGAGTGGGCCCAGCCCTGGGACTAGCAGCAGCCAACCTAGATTCAAAGCTTAGCTTCGCCTGGGACTCTCCAACCCAGCACAAGTAGCAGCCATCTGAGATTGCTTTATAGCTCAGGTAGGGTGACCCTGGACAAAACAAAGGTAGGGGCTTACCTTGGCCAGTTCCACCTGGGAACCCCAGGGCCAGTGGACACACTGGGCAGCTACAGTCCACTCCAGAGGACTGCCACCCTGCACCTGCACAGGTTATCCTTCCGGATGCTAGAGGTTCGTGGTCAGTGGTCACAGCCAGTCCTTGCTGCTGAGTCGCCTGGATAAATTAATCCCATTAACCTGTCAGCTGCAATCAAAGCTCAAATACAAAAGGAGGGTGTACTCAACCCACACAGAAGGCACACTCCAGGTACCCAGCTTGGGTGATAGGGGAGGATGTGCCACTGGACCCTACAGGACACCTACTATATTAGGCCACACTATCAAGACATGGAATCAAAGCAGCTCTACCTAATATGTAGATACAGACACAGGAAGGCCGCCAAAATGAAGAGGCAAAGAAACATGACCCAAATGAAAGAACAGCTCAAAACTCCAGAAAGAGAGCTAAACAAAACAGAGATAAGCAGCCTATCAGATGCAGAGCTCAAAACCCTGGTTATAAGGATGATCAAGGAACTTAGTGAGGACCTCAACAGCACAAAAAAAGTATCCTGTCAGAAATGAAGGTTACACTAATTGAAATAACAATTTACATGGAAAGGCAGTAGAGTGAATAAAGCCAATAATCAAATCAATGACATGGAACATAAGGAAGGAAAAAGCAACCAATCAGAACAATAAAAAGAAAAAAAATGAGGATAATATAAGCAGCCCCTGGGACAACTTCAAGAGGTCCAACATTCATCTCATAGGGATGCCAGCAGAAGAGAAATAGCAAGAAACTGGAACTCTATTGGAAAGAAATAAGAGAAGAAAACTTCCCTAATTTGGTGAAGGAAATGCACATGCAAGTCCGGGGAAGCACAGAGAGTTCCAAACAAGATGGATGCAGAGATCCCCACTCCAAGACACGTCATAATTAAAATACCAAAGGTTAAGGATAAAGAGAGAACCTTAAAAGCAGCAAGAGAAAAGCCGTTAGTTTCCTTTGGGGGAGTTCCCATAAGACTGTCGGCTGATTTCTCTAAGGAAACTTCGCAGAGAAAAAACGATTGACAAGAAATATTCAAAGTCATGAAAAGCAGAGACCTGCAGCCAAGATTGCTCTACCCAGCATAGGTACCACTTATAAGTGAAGAGCAGATAAAGAGCTTCCCAGACAAGAAGAAACTAAAGGAATTCATCATCACCAAACCATTATTATATGACATGTTAAAGGGACTTATTTAAAAGAAGATCAAAATCATGAACAATAAAATGGCAAAAAAATACAAATCTATCAACAATTGAACCTAAAAAAGAAACTAGGAAAACAGGAAGAACAGAGACAGATCATGGATAAGGACAGCATTTTGATGGTTTCCAGATGGGAGGGTGGTGTGAGACAATGGGTGAAGAAGTGAAGGGATTAAGAAGTAGAAATAGGTAGTTACAGAATAGCCATGGAGATGTAAAGTACAGTATAGGAAGTGAAGTAGCCCCAGAACTTATAAGGATGACCCATGGACATGAACAATGGAGGGGTTATTTCCTGAGGAAGTGGGGGATGCTGGGTGGAGGAAGGGCAAAGGGGAAAAAATTGCAACAACTATAATAACAAAATCAATAAAATGTAATTAGATTGAATAGGACAGTTGGGGATTTCTCAAGATGCTTAGCGCTCTGAAACAGGTTTTTACAAAACCCTTAAAATGTGTGCAGGTGTAATAATTTTCTTTGTTTAGGAGAAATACATAGTTAGAAATAAATAAAATTAAGTTTTGCAAATGTACATGAAATGGAATTTTAAATCCTTTATCTATACTCATGTCACATTTGACCACTTTGACTGAACTGATTGCTCTATTATAGTCTGGCTTAATTGACTAGTCATTAACTGGTTGATCTAGTCAAAATGTCAAACTAGTAACGAGTATAGAAACAGCTCCTCTGTCAGAAAAACACTGAAGCCAGCAGCTAAATGCCTGTGTCATTCATGCAAGGTGATGGAGACAAAAAGATACCAGGAAATTAGGGGCAGTATTGAACAAGAGAAAAAATTGGCAGCTCTTCATCTGAGAAGAAAAGCTTGATGCGAACTTGCATTCCAATGAACTAGATTCTTCTATTGCCAAGTTGATTTTTGGTACTTGAGCTATTTTTAATAACCAGTGGGTGTTGTATTGGAGCCATTGACATGCTGTTTAATTTAGCAGATTGGAGAACTAGAAATGTTTAACTTGGAAGAATTTACAAACATTTGCAAACAATGGTATTTTGATGCCCGCACATCTGTGGTTCATTTAAACAGTGTCTTTTTATTTTATTTTTTTTTATTGTTCAAATACATTTGTCTCCACCTTCCCGCCACCACTTTCCCCTGTCCTCCTCCTCCCCTCCCTCCCTCCCTCAATCCTTTCCCACTTTTACTTTGTCCATGGGTCCTTCATACATGTTCCTTGACTTGACCTTTCCCTTCCCTTTCCCTACCCTCCTCCCTCCCGTCTTGATTCTGTTGGTTTCTTTTTTCTTTCAATGTTTCTGGTTGTATTTTCCTTGCTTGTGTGTTTTGTTGGTTAGGTCGGACTTATAGGTGAGATCATATGTTGTCTTTACTTAGTGCACAGAGTCATTCATTGAGCAGGATATTTCTCCTGTTTACTAATGGGATGACTTTGGTTTGCTTCCCCACACTAGGGATTCCAGCAATTATGGTGGCAATCATACTCAGTGTGAAGAAAGATCTGTATGGAACTCTGAGCTCCACATCTCCATTGTAAGTACCAGCATCTCTGCTTCTCAGATGTTGATGCTCTTGACCATCAGGGTATGGAGGGATGATCAAGACCTAGGGCTTGGTCTTGATGCTGACTTCAGGGAAGATTCAGCCTCCAGTCTTTCTGGCCTAAACACAATCATGGACACACTCACATAATAATTAGGTGCTTGGGCTCTGTATGATGTTGGGCAGCTTACTTTACCTCTTACTTCCATTTCCTGCTCTGGAAAATGAGGATATTAATGTTTGCTCTAAATATTGTGTGCAAATTAAAATGACTTCATATATATAAAGTGCTCATCATGTGCCCTGTTCCATGGTTAAGTGCTACATAACTGGCAGCTATTATAATTAGAAAGCTTACAGAACTTGGAAGGAGTTGGAATGGCCTCTACAAGGAAATATGAAGACATGTTGAAAACATTTTCTACGTCTAGACAACAAAGCTCTCCCCTTGAAGATGACTTCATCTCTTTTCTTTGTCAATTAGCTCAGCTTTGTTGTTCCATTGTTTTTCTTTTCTTTTCCTCCCCCTCCCTCCCTCCCTCCTTCCTTTCTTCGTTCCTTTATTTTTTTTTTGAGGTATAAAACCATCTCTTTTGTTCTCTAATTTATACCTACATTAGAGTAGCCATTTACTTTGCTTCATCTCTCTAGAACCTTCTTTTGTAAGCCTTTAGATAGTTACCATGTAGTTCTTTAGACTGCACAGTCTTATTTATTATTGTTTTTTAATTACCCATATCCATTTAAAATTTTTTTATCTTACATATTTTTATTTTTATTTATTTAATTTATTTTTTATTGTTGTTCAAGTACAGTGGTCTCCATTTCCCACCATGATTTTCCCCTCACCCAACCAACCCCACCTCCCACCCTCAATCCTTCCCTACTTTGGTTTTGTCCATGGGTCCTTAATACATCTTCCTTGAGGATCCATCCTGTTCTTTTCTCCCATTAACCCCCTCCCTCCTTCCCACTGGTTACTGTCAGTTTCTTTTTTCTTTCAGTGTTGTTGGTTATACTTTGCTTGGTTGTTTGTTTTGTTGATTAGATGTGACTTATAGGTGAAATCATATGGTATTTGTCTTTCACCCCCTGACTTTGTTCGCTTAGCAAAATGCTCTCCAGTTTATCCATGCTGTCACAAAGGGTAGTAGCTCTTTGTTTCTTTCTGCTGCATAGTATTCCATTGTGTAAATGTGCCATAATTTTTGATCTACTCATTTACTGTTGGGCACTTTAGGTTGCTTCCAATAACTGGCTATTGTAAATCGTGCTGCTATGAACATTGGGGTGCATAGGTTCTTTTGAATTGGTGTTTTGTGATACTTAGGGTATAACTCCAGCAGTGGAATTGCTGGGTTAAAAGGCAGTCTCATTATTAGCTTTTTGAGGAAATTCCACACTGTTTTCCACAATGGCTGCATCAGTCTGCATTCCCACCAACAGTGTAGTAGGGTTCCCTTTTCTCCACAACCTCACAACACTTGTTGTTTGTTGATTTGTTTATGATGGCCATTCTGACTGATGTGAAGTAGTAACTCACTGTGGTTTTAATTTGCATCTCTCTGAGGGCTAGTGATGATGAGCATCCTTTCACATGTCTCTGGGCCCTGTGTATGTCCTCCTCAGAGAAGTGTCCTTTGCCCATTTTTGAATTGGACTGTCTGTCTTCCTGGCATTGAGTTGTGTGAGCCCTTTATATATTTTGGAAATCAAACCCTTGTCTGAGGTATCATTGACAAATATATTTTCCCATATGGTTAGTTCCCTCTTCATTTTGCTGATGTTTTCTTTTTTTAAGATTTTATTTATTTTTAAAAAGAGGAGAAGGGAGGGAGAAAGAGGGAGAGAAACATCAATATGTGGTTGCCTCTTGAGCACCCCCTACTGAGGACCTGACCTGCAACCCAGGCATGAGCCCTGACTAGGAATTGAACTGGCAACCTTTTGGTTCACAGACCAGCACTCAGCCCATGTAGCAACATCAGCCAGGGCTGATTTCTTTAGCCATGCAGAAGCTTCTTATTTTGATGAAGTCCCGTTTGTCTATTCTTTCCTTTATGTCCCTTGGTCTAGGGGACATATCTGTGAAAATATTGCTGCATGGAATGTCTGAGAGTTTCTTGCCTATGTTCTCCTCTAGGACTTTTATGGTGCTGTGACTTACATTTAAGTCTTTTATCAATCTTGAGTTTAGTTTTGTGTATGGTGTAAGTTTGTTGCCCTGCGCAGCGGCTAGATGGGGCACACCACCGCTGGGTTTGCTGCTCATCTGCCCAGGCAGCAAGCGCTGCACCGAGGCTGGGAGGGTGTGAAGAGTGTGCTGCAGGGAGCATAGTGCTCCCTTAATCTGAGGGAAACCACCAGGGACCAGCTGAGATGGGAGCAGGGCTCTGAATCCCACAGAGCCTGATCTGGGGTTGTCATGGATGAGGGAATAAACATGAATCATCACAAACACTTTTGTTTGCTGGGAGAGCAGATGTGGGCACTTCCCTCTTAGTGGAAAGGCCGTGGCACATCCATCTCGTGGAGAAGGTCCCGTCGCCCTTTGTTCCAAGGCTTTTATTGAAAAGCTTATCAGTGGGGCTAGGTAACAGGAAAGCATATGTTATCTCATTACATTAGTATATTAAGTTTCACAGAGAATAGATGATGCCTTTAAGAAGGCAAATGACAGGAACACACTAATTTACATGGGTCTGAGAGGAGACCAGTATAAACAAGAGAGACTCAAGATAAGGGCAAAGTAGACATAGAAGTGCCTAATGATATAGGTAAGGGATGGAAATAATGTAAATGTCCTTCACAGCATGAGCTGGACAGAGGTCTGAAGGAAGAATAAAACACACTTCAAAGAATATAATTTTAGGCCTGATTTCCCCAGGAACTGCCAGATCTGATTTAGGGCTGATTCCTGCACTGTTTCAAGCCTGATCCAGGTGTGGAGAGGGAACCACCAAGAGATAAGGAGACTGCTTTTTGGCTATAATGAGGACTCCGGCCATGTCCAAGCCAAGCCGAGAGGTGTGGGCCTTTTTGCCCTTTCTCCATGTCCCCCAATTTCTTGTCTGCTGCCAATACCAACTAAGATCTGTCTTAGGTCACCCCTCCCCCGAGGGGTCTTACCTGTCATTAATGCCCACTGCTCCATGGCAAAGTGGAGAGGCAGGAGCTATGCCCCTGCCAGGGGGAACAGGCTATGTCTCCTCAGGATCCTATTTCTCCAAGGCCTCCTGATGATTTTTAGCCTCGGGGCCCTCCAGCCTGTCAGCAGGGTTACAGTTCCTGAAACCAGACAGGGCATTTCCCAGCATAAGTTAGTGGTTGAGTTTCATTTTTTTGCATGAACCTGTCCAGCTCTCCCAACACCATTTGTTGAAGAGGCTATTTTTACTCCATTTTATGCTTCTTCCCCCTTTGTTGAATATTAATTGGCCATAGACATGGATTTATTTCTGGGCTCTCTATTCTGTTCCATTGATCTATGTGTCTGTTCTTATGACAGTACCAGGCTGTTTTGATTACAGTGGCCTTGTCATATAGTTTGATGTCAGGTATTGTGATCCCTCCTATTTTGTTTTTCTTAAAATCACTGCAGCTATTCGAGGTCGTTTATGGTTCTATACAAATTTTTGAAATGTTCTTATCTGTGAAATATATCATTGGTATTTTAATAGGGATTGCATGAAATCTGTAAATTGCTTCGGGTAGTGTGGACATTTTGATGATGTCAAATCTTCCAGTCCATGAACATGGTATATTTGTGTCTTCCTTAATTTCTTTCTTCAGTGTTGTGTAGTTTTCTGAGTACAGGTCTTTTATCTCCTTGGTTCAGTTTATTCCTAGGTACTTTATTTGTCTTGTTGCTATGGCAAATGGGATTTCCCCCCTGATTTCTGATTCTGATATTTCATTATTGTTGTACAAAAATGTCATTGATTTCTGAATATTGACATTGTATCTCACTGTTTTTACCAAATTCAATTATTAAGTTGAATAGTTGTTTGGTGGAGTCTGTGGGGTTTTCTGTGTACACATTCATGTCATCTGCAAACAATGGCAAGTTTTACTTCCTCCTTTCCAATTCAAATGCCTTTTATTTCTTTTTCTTCCCTGATCACTGTGGCTAGGACTTCCAATTACTATGTTGAATAGAAGTGGTGAACGTGTAGACATCCTTGTCTTGTTCCTGATCTTAATGGGAAAAATTTTAGTTTTTTGCTCATTAATTATTATGTTGGCTGTAGGTTTTTCATATATGGCCTATATTATGTTGAGGTGTGGCCCTTTTATTCCCATTTTGCTGAGTGATTTATCATAAATGGTTGCTGTACCTTATCAAATGCTTTTTCCCAATCAATTGATAGGATACTGTGATTTTTGTCTTTCTTTTTGTTTATATGATGCATTACATTTATTGATTTGCAAATATTGTACCATCCTTGCATCCCTGGGATGAATCTAACTTGATTATGTTGTATGATCTTTTGAATGTATTGCTGGATGCGGTTTGCCAATATTTTGTTGAGGTTTTTAGCGTCGATGTTCTTCAGCGATATTGGCCTATAATTTTCTTTCCTTGTTGTGTCTTTATCTGGTTTTGGTATTAGGATGATGTTGGCCTCATAAAAGGAGTTTGGGAGTCTCCCCTCTTTTTGGATTTTTTGGAATAGTCTGAGAATGACAGGTGTTAGCTCTTCCTTAAATGTTTTGTAAAATTCTCCTATGAAACCATCCAGTCCAGAGCTTTTGTGTGCTGAGAATTTTTTGATTACTGCTTCAATTTTACTAGCTATTATTGGTCTGTTCAGGCTTTCTGCTTCTTCATTCAGTTTTGGAAGATTATATTGTTCTAGAAATATGTCCATTTCACCCATGTCAAATTTCTTGGCATATCGTTGTTCATAGTAACTTCTTACAATCCTTTGTATTTCTGTGGTATCAGCTGTTATTTCTCCCCTTTCATTTCTGATATTATGTATTTGGGTCCTGTCCCTTTTTTTCTTGATGTGTCTGCTTAAAGGCTTATCGATTTTGTTTTTCTTTTCAAGAACAAGTTCCTGGATTTATTGATCCTTTGAATTGTTCTTTTAGTCTCTGTGTCATTCAGTGCTGCTCTGATCTTATTTCTTCCCTTCTACTCACCCTGGGCCTTGTTTGTTGTTGTTTATCCAGTTCTTGAAGATGTAGTCTTAGTCTGTTTATTTGAAATGTTTCTAACTTTTTTAGGTAGGCCTGTGTTGCTATGAACTTCCTTCTCAGGACTGCCTTTGCTGTGTCCCATAGGTTTTGGACTGTTGTGTGTTCATTTTTATTTGTTTTCAGAACCTTTTTGATTTCTTCTTTGATATCTTTATTGACCTAGTCATTGTTTAATCACATGCTATTCAGTCTTCATGAGTTTGAATGTTTTTGAGTTTTTTCCGTGAGGTTGATTTCTAGTTTCAGGACCTTGTAGTCCAAGAAAATACTTGATACAATTTCAATGTTCTTGAATTTGTTGAGGCTTGTTTTGTGTCCTGCCATGTGGTCTGTCTTTGAAAATGTTCCATGTGCATTTGATAAGAATGTGTATTTTGTTTGTTTGGGATAAAAGATTCTATATATATCTGTTAAAGCCATTTGATCTAAAGCGTTGTTCAGTTCCACAATATCCTTGTTGATACTTTGTTTGGAAAATCTAGTCATTGTTGTCAGTGGGGTGTTAAAATCCCCTACTAATAGTGTGTTGCTGTGTATATCTTTATTGAAGTCCTACAAGATTTTCCTTATATATTTGCGTGTTCCTATGTTGGGTGCACATAGGTTTACAATGTTTATGTCCTCTTGATAGGTCCTTCCTTTGAGTATTATGAAATGTCCTCCTGGGTCTCTTTTTATGTTCCTTATTTTGAAATCTATTTCTCTGATGTAAGTATTGCTACTCTGGCTGTTTTCCCCTGTCCATTTGCTTGGAATATTTTTTTCCATCCCCTCACTTTCAGCCTGTGTAGGTCCTTTGTTCTGAAATGGGTCATGGTATGTAGCATATGTGTGGGTCATGTTTTCTTATCCATTCAGCTACGCTATGTCTTTTGATTAGAGCATTTAATCCTTTTACTTTTAAAAATGAATTACTGATTTACTTTTAAAAATAAGTTACTGATAAGTAACTTATTCATTTTCCTCTTTGTATCTGTGTTCCTCTCTCTCACTCTTTTTCTTCATCTTCTTAAAGCAGTTCCTTTAGCCTATCGTGCAATTCTGGTTTGGTGGAGGTGTATTCTTTTAGCCTTCTTTTCTCTGGGAAACTCCTTACTTCACCTTCCATTTTAATTGAGAGCCTTGCTGGGTAGAGTAGTCTTGGCTGCAGGCCCTTTATATTTCTTAGAATATTTCTTGCCATTCCCTTCTGGCTTGCAGTGCTTCTGCTGAGAAGTCAGCTGCTAACTGTATCAGGGATCCTTGTATGTTACTACTTGTTTCTCCCTTGCTGCCTTTAGGATTCTCTGTTTGTCTTTGATATTTGGCATTTTAATGATGATGTACCTTGGAGTAAGCCTCTTTGGGTTCCTCTTGAATGGGACCCTCTGTGCTTCCTGGACTTTTGTGACTTTTTTTGTCCTCAAGTTAGGGAAGTTTTCCATCATTAAATTTTCAAACAAGTTTTCTATCCCTTGCTCCTCTTCTTCACCTTTTGGTATCTCTGTTATATGGATATTATTACGTTTCATACTACCTTGTATTTCCCTTAATCCCTCTTCATCCTTTTGAGCCTTTTTTCATTTTATTGGTCTTTCTGGGAGCTTTTTTCTACTTTGTCTCCAGCTCACTGATTCCATCCTCTGCTTCATCTAGCCTGCTTTTGATTCTTGTGCTACTGTGTTATTCAATTCCAAAATTGTACTCTTAATTTTCTCTTGTCTCTTGTTGATAGTTTCGATGTTCTTTTTCATGCCAATAAAGTTTGCACTAAGTTCCTCATAGTTTCCCTGTAGTTTTTCTTAATTCTCACTGAGCTCACTGAGCTTCCTTATCACCATTGTTTTGAACTCAATATCTGATAGTTTATTTGCCTCTTTTTCATTTAATACTCTTTCTGAGGATTCCTCCTTCCTTTTCGATTGTGGGAGTTGTTTCTTTGTCTTCCCAATATTTGTGAGACTCTTATTGTTTGCTTCTGATTCTTATATTGGTCTGTTTTGTCTTCCTGACTTGTGGTGTGACCTTCTATGTTAGGAGACCTGTGAGATTCAGTGGTGCCTTCTCCTTCATCTCCTGAACTTGATGGCTCTTGGAGTGACTTTATGCCCTTTATGTTGGCTTTCTGGAAGTAATTGGGTTGATTGTAGTTTGTTTTTTCTTTGGTGGGTCCTTCCCTCTAGCTGGTTGATTGGGTGTCACTCTGTCTACCATGTCTTGTGTGTTGTTGTGCAGGTGCTGCCAGAAGAAAACCACAAAACCCAGGAAACAAACCCACATCTTCAAAAATAACTCCCCCCACAATGCCACTAACAGCAAATGAACCAGTATTAATAAGGCTGTAAAGAAATTAAGACAATTATAGGAAAGGAGAGAAATAAACTATAGTATAAAATCTAATGACTTAATATGCACAAGTTTGATTGACAAGAAATAAATGTTAAGAAAGTATGTCATAAAGAAAATATCATAAATCATGGAGATGACCACAGTGTATTTTGTCTCAGTACCCTCTAGTACTTACTGCTGTTTCTTCTTTCTTGATCTGTCACTGGTGATGTCAGATGTTCACCCTGTCTGACCTTAGGTAGTCTGTTCTAGCCTTCCAGGGATCTACTGTCTGTGGCTGTCTCCTTCAGCTGTTAATCTCATCACTCTGCACTCAGCAGTCAGGTTTAAGCACCACAGGACAGGGAAGAATCCCTCCTAGGGTCTGGGCTATTGTTTCTCCTCAGGCTGCTGCTGCTCAGAGCGGAGTGGTCTGCATGCTGCCCTATGGAGAACGACTCAGCACCAGGATCCCTGCAGCTACTCTCTGTTTTCTCCCCAAAGCTTCTATCTCTAGTCTCTCCTCAAGTGTCTCTAGTCCACTCTGTGCCACCTTTAGCCAGGGATCTACTGTCTGTGGCTGCAACTCTGCACTCTGAAGTCAGGCTTAAGCACAACATGGCCAAGGACTCCATTTTCTTTTTTAAAAAATATTTTATTTATTTATTTTTAGAGAAAGGGGAAGGGAGGGAGAAAGGGAGAGAGAGAAACATCAATATAAAGTTGCCTCTCACATGTCCCCTACTGGGTACCTGGCCTGCAACTCAGGTATGTGCCCTGACTGGGAATCGAACCTGAGACCCTTTGGTTTGCAGGCTGGCACTCAGTCCACTGAGCCACACCAGCCAGGGCTCCTTACCCATATCCATTTTCTTTTGGATTACCTCTCAAGTCCTTTTTCCACTATAGATTTCCTCTCCTACTGTACTGAAAACAAATGTAGTAGGTCTTGTCCCCCAGACTCTTGTTTTTCTTATTGAGATTACAGTTTCCAGAAGGTCAAAATACTATTGTCCATTTCAGCATATGCTTTCTAATTAAAATTTCATGTTATCCATTCTTTCTCTCCCTTTTCCCTACTCATCTAATCTTCCATCCTCCCTTCTTGCCTGCTTTGTGACTTAAAGTGCCCCCCATTATCTATGTAATGGTTCATGTTCTTCAAAGATCAAAAGCAAAAGCAAAGTCAAAACAAAACTAACTTCACTCCCTCTGAAAACAGGCATTACTTATGTGAAGTGGTTAGTAAGAGGGAGAATGTTCTAAGAGCTTTTTTAAAAAAATGTATTTTGAAGAAGTAATGCAGGTCCAATACCTAGTATAAGTTCAAATGTACACAAGGGCAGAGGATGGAAAGTAGGCTCCACTCCCAGCCCCAGCTACCCAGTTTCTGTCTTTTGTTGCAATTCTTATTACAAACAATAAAATTTGTATAGATATTCTCATGTACACTCTGTTACCCAAATGGTACTTATATATTATTTGGCATTGGGTTGGCAAAAAATTCATTTGGTTTTCTCCATAACATGGCTGTAGTGGTGCTTAGTTGTATTTAATGCCATTTGAAACAATTCTTTATATTGTATTGTGACAACTGTCATATCATTGTGCATTTGAAACAAATTTGTCAAAATTGGTGAATTTTTGTGTAGCCATTTTAATATGGATGATGGAAGAAAATACATAACATTTTCAGCATATTGTGCTTTATTACTTCAAGAGAGGTAAAAATGTAACTGAAACACACAAAAAAGATTTTTTTCGGTGTATGGAGGTGCTGTGACTGATCAAACATGTAAAAATTGGTTTGCAAAGTTTCGTGCTGGAGATTTCTCACTGGACGATGCTCCATGGTAGACCAGTTGAAGCTGACTGCAATGAAATGAAAACATTAATTGAGAACAGTCAATGTCTTACCACATGGGAGATAGATGACATACTCAAAATATCCAAATCAATAGTGATTGGTGAAAATGCAAAATGTGTCTTTTATTTTATGGAAAAAACTGAACGGATTTTTGGTCAATGCAGTACTTAACATTATGTCTTGGAGATGATTTTCTATCTAAACATATAGCACTGAGGGACTTCCAGTCAAGATAGTGGCACAGGCTAAAATGGCTCCTGTCTTTGCACAACCATATCCAAATTACAAATAAATTATAGAACAACCATCACTCAGAACCATCAGAAATCGAGTTGAATGAAAGTCTGACAATAACGGAATTCAAGAAACCACATCTATCCAGACTGGTAGGAGGGGTGGAGATGTGGAATGGGCTGGTCCCATGTCCATTTGTAGTGGATAAAGATTCAGGAGGGATATCTCTGGAGGAAGGAGTCCCAGCCCCACACAAGGCCTCCTATTCCAGGGTTCCAGTGCCAAGAAGATAAGTCCCTACAACTTCTGGCTGCAAGAACCAGCAGAGATTGAGTCAATGAGAGAAACTTCTGGAGTTTCAAGCAGTTCCTTTTTAAGAAACCCACACATGGACTTACTCAGACTCATACCCTCTCAGCTCCAGCATTGGGGTAGCAACTTGAAAGGCGCCAGTTGCATATGAGGAGGAACTGGGGGACAAGGAGAGAGCTGGGGGACAGCTTTCTTCCAGACAGAAAGGGAAGCAGAGGTCATTGTCTTCTTTCTGAACCCTTACCCCCACAGAGGCACACAGCTGGGAAGCAGATGCAATATCTGAGACTTAATCAAATTTGCTAACACTGCTTGCCCCACCCTGAAGATCCCCTTAGATTCCATCCCACCCAACTTACAGCTGTTAACAGTGGCTTTTCCATTTAAGTGGCTGTTCTTGGTTCATGCTTCACAACTTCTTAAATCCTTTCAAACAAGCAACAGCTGGCCTCAGAGGCTTCCAGTCCCTGTACCTCTTGCTAAGTGGCCCCAGGCATGTCAGTAACAGCAGCCAGTCTAGATTCACAGCTTAAATTCACCTGGGAATCTCGAAGCCCAGCATAACTAGAAACCATCTCAAATTGCTTTATATCTCAGGCAGAGTGGTCCCAGGCAAAACACAGGTGGGGGCTTACCTTGACTTGCACTGCCTGGGAAATCCCAGAGCCTGTACACTCAGTGGATAGCTACAGACCACATTGGAGCATCACGAACCACCCTGATCCCACACAACTGATATTCTACAGAGGGCAGAAGTTGGTGGTCAGTGGTCACAGCCAGTCCTTGCTGCTGAGTCGCCTGGATAAATTAATCCCATTAACCTGTCAGCTGCAATCAAAGCTCAAATACAAAAGGAGGGTGTACTCAACCCACACAGAAGGCACACTCCAGGTACCCAGCTTGGGTGATAGGGGAGGATGTGCCACTGGACCCTACAGGACACCTACTATATTAGGCCACACTATCAAGACATGGAATCAAAGCAGCTCTACCTAATATGTAGATACAGACACAGGAAGGCCGCCAAAATGAAGAGGCAAAGAAACATGACCCAAATGAAAGAACAGCTCAAAACTCCAGAAAGAGAGCTAAACAAAACAGAGATAAGCAGCCTATCAGATGCAGAGCTCAAAACCCTGGTTATAAGGATGATCAAGGAACTTAGTGAGGACCTCAACAGCACAAAAAAAGTATCCTGTCAGAAATGAAGGTTACACTAATTGAAATAACAATTTACATGGAAAGGCAGTAGAGTGAATAAAGCCAATAATCAAATCAATGACATGGAACATAAGGAAGGAAAAAGCAACCAATCAGAACAATAAAAAGAAAAAAAATGAGGATAATATAAGCAGCCCCTGGGACAACTTCAAGAGGTCCAACATTCATCTCATAGGGATGCCAGCAGAAGAGAAATAGCAAGAAACTGGAACTCTATTGGAAAGAAATAAGAGAAGAAAACTTCCCTAATTTGGTGAAGGAAATGCACATGCAAGTCCGGGAAGCACAGAGAGTTCCAAACAAGATGGATGCAGAGATCCCCACTCCAAGACACGTCATAATTAAAATACCAAAGGTTAAGGATAAAGAGAGAACCTTAAAAGCAGCAAGAGAAAAGCCGTTAGTTTCCTTTGGGGGAGTTCCCATAAGACTGTCGGCTGATTTCTCTAAGGAAACTTCGCAGAGAAAAAACGATTGACAAGAAATATTCAAAGTCATGAAAAGCAGAGACCTGCAGCCAAGATTGCTCTACCCAGCATAGGTACCACTTATAAGTGAAGAGCAGATAAAGAGCTTCCCAGACAAGAAGAAACTAAAGGAATTCATCATCACCAAACCATTATTATATGACATGTTAAAGGGACTTATTTAAAAGAAGATCAAAATCATGAACAATAAAATGGCAAAAAAATACAAATCTATCAACAATTGAACCTAAAAAAGAAACTAGGAAAACAGGAAGAACAGAGACAGATCATGGATAAGGACAGCATTTTGATGGTTTCCAGATGGGAGGGTGGTGTGAGACAATGGGTGAAGAAGTGAAGGGATTAAGAAGTAGAAATAGGTAGTTACAGAATAGCCATGGAGATGTAAAGTACAGTATAGGAAGTGAAGTAGCCCCAGAACTTATAAGGATGACCCATGGACATGAACAATGGAGGGGTTATTTCCTGAGGAAGTGGGGGATGCTGGGTGGAGGAAGGGCAAAGGAAGAAAAATCGGGACAACTGTATTACCATAGTCAATAAAATATAATTAAAAATAAAATACAAAAATATAGTGCTGCCTTTTATAAAAAGTTTTCTATAGCTTCCTTAAGGCTGAAATTTATATTCAGGGAAGGTTAGGTATTAAGACTCTATTAGGAAAATTAAATGCTTTTCCCCCGACTCCCTCCCAAGACACACAATCATATACAAACTCACACATACATGAAAGTATCCACACCCACATAAGTAATATGACCACAAGAGATTTTCCTGGTTCTGAAATAGAGGTTTCAGCTATGTTGAGACAGAGAAATTAGTGAAACTTGTCTATGTTAAAAAATCAGAGGTAATATCACCAGTAATAGGAATTAGAAGGATATCTGTTCTCATAAATTACCACATATTTTTCTTGAATAGAAATGGTAGAGCCATTAATCAGCCCAGTGGCCAGTGTTGTATTCTGTAGTTCAAACTGGTAGCTGTGGTGAGAGTTTTAAAGTATACATCCTATTTTTAAAAAATACAATAAGAGTTGTTTTCTTTTTGTTGTATTTTCATTGTCTGATAAGGCCATCATTGTTTGATGTAACATTTAGAAAAGCCAGTCATTGCTCTTGTCCTTTTACTGTGACATTGATCATGTAAAGCAAAATTTACACTGCACATAAAAGCTCAGGTGTAAGTTGGGGGGAGGCCACTTTGAGGGGCAATATATAACTTATGTTTATGCTGTTGAGGAAGAGAATAGCATCCTAGGGAATTGGACTGAGAGGCTTCTGAATATGTAGGGCAGACATATCCTCTGGGTTTTCTGACTGGACTCTAGAAAGAAGCTTGAACTGTGGCTCAGAAGATTGGGGTTCTTGTCCCAGCTCTGCCCCTATGAATGTGAGTGAGGTTTGTCAACCAGGTGTTCTCAGATGGAATAAAATTTACTAGGGGATCTTCAGAGTCTCACTGAAAAATCTCAGTTTATGTTTCTGTACCTAACAATGACCTTGTCTGTTTTGTCTCTTACAGCTGTTGGATTAAAGATGATTCTATCTTTTACATCTCAGTTGTGGCTTATTTTTGCTTCATATTTCTTATGAATTTCTCCATGTTTTGCACTGTTCTTGCTCAACTGAATTCCATGAAATCTCAAGGCCAGAAGACTTGGTGGAAGATGATCCTGCATGACCTCAAAGGCACAACAAGCCTGACATTCTTACTTGGCCTCACCTGGGGGTTTACCTTTTTTGCTTGGGGACCTGTGAGGATCTTTTTCTTGTATCTTTTTGCAATTTTTAATACTTTGCAAGGTAACTTCTGCTTCTTTGTATTTTGGAATATAATATTTCCGGCATTCAAAGGAGGGAAAGATACTCCAAGAGGTATATGAGTTGGCAGACAGCCACTAAAAATATTAACTAGATGTTAGGGCTTAATTAAATAGCCCAATTTCTCTTCCTCAGGGCTATAGAGAGAAGCCCAGATAGCTAACTCAACTCCAGCTAGTTTTCAATGTCTATAGCAAACACTGATTGGCAATATTTCTTCTAGCATTGTATCAACAACATTGTGCTTATAATTGTACAGATTTGCTCTTGTGTTGACATTTTGAAGTGCACAATCCAGTTGAACAGAGCAATTACTGGATGGTAGAAACATTAATCTTTTGAACTCATAGACTATGGCTGCATTAGATATTCTAACACATTGTAAAAAGGAGCCAGGCTATGAAATTATAGAGTCACATAAAAATGAAGGTGAAGAGCAAAGAGCAGTGGGGTTGATGGAAGAGGCCAAGGTTCTAGTCTTGGTTTTGTTACAAATCCACCTTGAAAAGTCACCACAACTGGTTGAATTAGATGATTCTAAAGTAATGGCTCTATAGCTCTTTAATCTCCTTCCTATTTTCTAGTGCAAGGAACAAATAATAATGAAGTGATTAAATTGTAGGTCAAAGATGACATGAGAAATAAAAGCTAGGGTTCTGGTTAATATACCTCTGAGTAATTGTTGATGTTCATTTTAAAGTGATTTTGCCTATTAAAAAATCTTGGGAAAGACATGCAGAGTGATTTACACAGAGTTGCAAACTCTATCCCATGCTCTTATCCTCAAGTTTGGCCCAGTTGATCTGGGACACTGTGGCAGGCTGTGGGTCAACTTGGGCAGTTCATTGAGTTAGGGTCTCCTTTGGTACTTTTAACTATTTATTCATTTGATGAATGCTCTTTACCAGAGTACAGTCCATTTGTGGCCCCATAGGGTCCTCCAAGAAGAAAAAGGTTCTGTGGTCAAAGAAGTTTGGGAAATGAGGCAAACTACATGTCCCATTCCTGAAATGGCACAGTATACATTAGCATGGTGAAAGTCTTGAGAAATTATGTTGGAAAAAATACGTTTAAAAATTTGTCTTAACATAGCATTTAAAAAACTTCAGAACACTTTGTCATTGTGGTTTTAACCCCTGAAGAATCTTGGGAAATATGAATTGGTATGCAGTTATTCCATGCCAGGTACTTGCAAAGTGCTGCAGGGAAATGGAGGAACAATCTAGAATAAGGCATATCTAATGATTCAAGAAACCATTTCATTTTGAAGCAGTGAAGTGTATCAACTGAAACTTTTTGTCCCACCAGATAATGCTAGCCTTATAGAGCCATATTCTTATTGGATTATGAAAAGACACAAATGTGTTGTTCTTCCTTCACATGCCATTTTTATTCCTTCTTATAGTGAGGACAAAATTTTTTTGAGCTCTCCACCCCACTCTGTCTTGGTTTCCTTTGAGGCTACCAACACTTGGTTGTATCCTAGATTGTTCACTTGTGATGATTCTATACTTTACCTCTGGACAGAACTACCTGAATTACACTGAGATTACCCTGGTCTCAGTATCATGGTGTTTTACAAACTAACCAGCCTCGGTGTAGAATGTACACAGAAGTAGATGAAGAACTAAGTGCCTATGCAGATTTCTTCTTCAGCAATAACTCCAGGTTTCTCTCTGGATCACTCATTCTGAGGAGAATACTCACCATATGGAAAGAGGGGTTAAATGGAAAGCTGACAAAAGAACCAGAAAGCAAAGCAGTTTAGAACTTCAAAGGGGAGAAGGGTGTTTTCAGAATAGCAAGTGTTCCATTCCTATGGTTGAAGGGAATGTAGTATCTAAGCAGGAAGCCTATATGGGTAGAAGTAGACTCCAATTGTGGTTCTCCTGAGAACTAAAATCAAAGTCCCATAGATCCAACATCAACAGAACTAAGCTGTCTCTTTCTGTCAGATATGCTTTATGTCAATCAAGCACGAAGTGTTCCTAATTCCTAGTTCTGCCTATGAGAGAGAATGTGCCATCTTGCAAAGAGGGTGTTTGCAGAGCCCTGAGTTTCAAACTCAAGACACACACACAGAGACACATTCACACACCCCAAATACTCAAAACTAGAATGCAGTGAAGCAAGTGAACAAATGAGTCATTTAAAAGATAGATAGCAAGTTTGCAATTTTGGCTGAAGGGGATTGACCTGTGGTCAAGTGTGAACAAAATTATAATCATAATGAGTCATTTCTGAAGGAGGAATGCACAAATAAAAATGCAGGTGACAAAAACCTGACATTTTCTCTCATGCCTATGCTCTAATGAGTAAGCAGATCAATCTGTTATTGGAAAGAAAAAGGAAGGCTGTCAGGCAGAGAGGGAGAGCTGGCAGGCAGCTCATTGGAATTCACAGAATAACCTTTAAGTCTGATAACTAACTAAACTCTATGCAGGAAATCAGAGCAGTAATAGGTGCTTGTTGTCACTGTTGCCCCCTTTTCATGTTGGAGCTGGAGGAGTTTTACCTGCTCTGAGACTAGGGATTTATCTCATTGGGTTGCTGCACCACCTTCCAGGTTACTGCTGCTCAGAAAAGGATGCTGGATTCATCAGCATGGTTGTTTGGTTACAAGTGGAGACACAGCCTTCAGGGGAGGTGGTGAGACTTGTCATTCCATTCAGCCTCCAGATTTCTGCCTCCCACCTGGAATCAATCTCAAGGCTTGGACCAGGGAACCAAAAACTCCTAATACAACTTGCCATCAAGTGACAAGAAAACACATGCCCCTACCTGAAAATTTCCAGGGACAAAGAACTTACTATTCCATAGAGCAAAACATTTAACTTCTCTCTCGTTTTAAATTGAAATGTATTTGGCATATAACATTGTATAAATTTAAGGTGTACAACATGTTTGTTAAATTTACATAACATGTACATTTTAAAATTTATATATTATAGTATGATTACCATTGTAGCTTCTAAATAACTCTGAATCTTATCCAGGTAATCCTTTCCTGAGAGTAGTAGAGTGGAGTGGTTAAACCCTTGAACTTTGCAACCAGACTGCCTACCTTCAGTCTTGATGCTGCTACCTCAACATCAACTCTGTGACTGGGTCAAGTTTACTAGACTTCTGGGACTCTGATGTCTCTCATCTGTAAATATAAGATTAACAGCACCATGTTTATAGTCTAGTCATTGCTTAGTAAACACTAACTGTGATTTGTTACAACATGGTTTTTTGTAGCTTCCTCCCATTGTTTCTAGTTCTAACGTGGCACCCACACTGGACAAGTCTAATTTGTCCCCTTCATGACAGCCCTTTCAGTTGGTAGCTGTGACTATAGCTACTATCTCTCCCTACCCTTTATTCCCCACTCCAAGCTTTCTCTTATCCAAATACAACAATTCAGCTCTTTCAGTTTTTCCTCAAGTCCATCCCTATTCTTGTTTTCTCTAAGTATTCTTGAATACTTCCATTTTTTTTATTATCTTCTTAAAACAAAGTCTCCCAAATGGAGCATGGTAGGAGGAAAAACAAAACCAGGGCAGATGGCAGGAGATCCTCACCTGCCTCAGTCAAATTTCTTTACTCCCACTAATGTCCTAGCTAGAGTGAACTTTGGGGGCATTTACTGTTGACTCATGCTCAGCTAACAATGAGCTAAGACAGCTGTGATCTGTCACTAATTGTTTACCTTCAGGACAATTGGCCAATGACGAGATAAGCTGAACATTGTTTAGAGAACAAAGGTTTCAAAACTGCACTTGGGCTAAAAGAAATATTTTGAGGCCCAAGAAGATATTACTAGTGTTGAAGAAGGCTGGAGAGTTTGTGTATCAAGTGCCTTGGAGTTCAAGTTAACAAACAGCTATTGAGCTGCTACACATAGTACTAGAGGAAAAGAGAGAAGTGATATAAACATGAAAAAGAAAGATATTTAATCCCTAAAAGATATTACAGCTAGGTGGAGAGATTGACAATACATGGAGAATAATATGACCAAATATAGCAAATATTATAACAGAGTGCCATGGGAATTCAGAAGTCGGAAAGATGAGTTTTAGTTTGAAGCATCCGGAAAGGCTTTGTGAATAAAAAGACTTTTACAATGGACCATAAATAAAAGTCACGATGTTTACAAGAGTTATTTCTGTCCATTCTACCCCTAAACCTTAGGAAATCCAATTGGCTTTCTAGGGCATTGTAATCAGGATCACCTTGAGTCCTACTTTTATCTCCCAAGGAGATATTTCAGAGGGTGGAGATGGGAAATGGCCAATATTGCTGGAAGATACCTTCAGCTCCTCTATCCCACTTGCAGGGAAAAATCAGGGCTGGCAGTGTAAAATTTGGGCACCAAGTTTATGATCTCCACTAAGTGTAATTATGCCAAAGAGTGTATGTATTATTTATTGCTGAGTAACAAATTACCCTCAAATTTTAGCAGCCTAAAACGACAAACACAGAGTTTCTGAGGGTCAAGCATTCAGGAGAAGCTTAGTTGGATGATTCTGGCCCCGGGACTCTTATAAAGTTGCAGTCAATATATCAGCCAAGGCTGTAGTCATCTGAAGACTTGACTAAGTCTAGAGAATCTGCTTCTAGGAAGGCTCACTCACATGGCTGTGGACTGGAAACTTCAGTATCTCACATGTGGGCTACTTCACAGCGCTATTAGTGTATCCTCAAGACACAGTACTTAGGTTCCTTCTAAGTGAATGATGAGAGAGGGATGGGAGAAGAGAGAGAGAGATATATATCTTTTATTATGTAATTTTGGAAGTGATATGCCATCACTTCTGCCATATACTCCAGAGGAGACTACACAAAGATATGAATGCCAGGATATTGGGATCATTGAGAGCCATCTTGGGGGCTGGCAATCATTGCAGACCTGATCTCTCAAGCTCTAGGAGGGACATCAGCCCAAGGGTTGACCTAGAGTCTTGATACAGATCATCTTGCCATTACTGCCTTTGGCAGGGAGGCTAGGAAGATGAGCTCAGAAAGCCAATACTGGCCCTGGGGTTTTTTAGAAGGCATCTCTATGGTGAGAAGAGTAGACCTGAGTCTGGGAATTAGTGACAGCTAGTGAAAAAAGCTGAAAAAAAACTGACCTTCTTCTACTGTCATAGGATTCCTCATTTTTGTGTTCCACTGTGTGATGAAGGAGTGTGTGCGGGAGCAGTGGCAGATACACCTCTGTTTTAGGTGGTTGCAATTGGATAACTCTTCTGGTAAGATGCCAGTTTGGGTAAGATTTTGAAAATTGCAGGTTTTTAAAAAACTAATCAGATTAACATGTCCTCTTACTTGAGTTCATACAGCATCAGCATCAAAATGGAGCTGTTCCCATGTCATGAAGATGATTTGTACTTCTGTGCTGAGATGAATGAAGTCAGGTGAAGGATGTGACTTGGGCCATATTTTAATTTAGTGAAGCTTCTCTTTTGGCTCAGGCTTCTTGTATTGCTTGTCTTTGCTGTCACCTGAGTCTTGATTCAATTAAAAGAACATTGATTGAGTGCCTACTGTGTTCCAGGTACTATATCACAGGAGCTTTCTGGCCCATAGTCAACAGTGAGTTGAGTGAATGTGGGAAGCAAAGAATGATGATGCAGATGGAGAACTTGTCAGCATCCCTAACACACCTGGCTAGAGGGTTGCTTGGATGGACCAATGGCCCTTCCTGCACATTGGGAGATGTAGTGGGGTCTAATGCAGCCTGTGAGAATATCTCTAGTCCAGGGAAATTGATTTTCTGTGTATCAAAAGGCTCTTCCATCAATTCAGGCAGCTTCTCTGAATCTCAATGTGAAGCTCCTTTAGGGAAGGCAATGCTTAAACTCAAAGATTCTATAAGTAACACAGAGATTTTACTTCTTTATGCTGGGCATGTCAGTAATCGGCAGGTCCTTGTGCCAGGCTCTAGGGAAAGCAGGAATATTTGGTAGGTAAATTGGCTCTGCTTGTACCACACATTACAGTTCAAACTTCTTACAACTTTGTAGAAAATCTGACTCCTTCCAGAGCAAACACTCTGCATGTCAGACTCTATATTTTTTAAACAAGATTTTGAGGTGTTATTTACCCATATGAAGTATAGAATTTTCTGAGTTTTATGTTTTTAACCTTTTCTCGGTGTCATTTCAGATGGGAGCAGCAGGTATGAGCTAAATGTTGGGTATAAACAGAAAAGAGTGAAGAAAACTTTTGAGCAAAAATTGTTGACATCATCCCTCAAGTCAACTGCAAGTAGTTCCACTTTCAAATCTTTTGGCTCCACACAAGGCACGCCTTCAGAAATAAGCTTTCCAAATGGTGAGAGAAAAGGCTGTGTTGTCTACACTTATATTTCAGAGATACTGATTTAGTGTGAGGCCACATACATGGTCTCGGGAAATATTTCTTTCTCAAACCTAAAAGCACATGTGCATGTGTATACATGCACTCATTCTTCACTGAGAAAATGTGTATAGAAGCACTTAGTATGTACAAATCTGGTGGGTTATTAGACTAATGGAGGAGAAAAGAGACTAAAGTTAAAAAAAATCATGGGTAATTAAAAACAATTGTTATATATCACTAAAACCAGAAGAAACTTTAGAAATTGTCTGGTGCAATCCCCTAATTTTACAAATCCATGTGTCCAGAGAACTAAGGTACCTGGATTTGTAAAGTAACTCAGCCAGTGGGGCAGGTAGTCTATCCTCTTGAGCCCAGATTCTAAAACTGCAATCTGCATGCTGCCATCAGACCTGTGACATCTAGAAGCTTAATTCTATTAGCACAGAGTGAAAACTTGTGCCTTCTGTACCACTGGACACTCTTAGGTTGAGAAACAGCTAAACCTTCAGATCAAGAGTATTAAATTCACAGAGAGTATAGATGTGTGTGTTACCATTTTATGCTGTCTCTCTTGAAGGCCTCTGAGGCTTGTCCATGTATGTCCTCCCCTAGGTTAAGGCTACTGTGAATGACACAGCTTATTATTTACAATGCAGGAAGAACATATGCACTTGTAATTGTCTAAACAGTGCTGTCAAGATGAATTAATTAACCCTGAATTTATATTAAACTATCCAAAGAAAGCACCATATTTTTACTTTCTTTCAAGTTCTTCTTCTCATTTCTTCATTAGATAAAATTTTCTTCTGCTTCTACTCTATGCAAAGTCCCCAATGCCATGGCTGAAAATGTTCTTATTTGTTTGTTTGTTAATGCAGGCGACTTTGATGAAGATCCCTACTTTTCTCCCTTGAATTGTGATGTTGTGCCTAATTGTGTGAAAAGAATGTTACCTGTGGAAATCAAAATGAATTCTATTCACAAACAAAGATTTCTTCAATAAATCCGAGAAGAGATATCCACTTCTCAATACCCCAAGATTAGGGAAAACATTGAATTTGTGAAGCCATCTGGTCCAGCTTCATAGTCTCAATGTTATTTTGGAAGGGGCAGAATGAGATAAAATTTAGTGAATATTAAAGTCAGAAGATTTCTCCTATTTATTGTTATAGTTGTTTCTTTTTTAGATAAGATTTGAGGTTATAGTTTTAATATATTAGGGGAGAATTTCTACAGCTTTGGGGATTTAGTTTCAAAAACTCTAAATGTCTATGTACTGCTGAAAGAAACAAAATCATGATCAGGGTTCTTACTGCCTTGAGAGTCAAACAATTTCAGGTGGCCAAAGTTTCTGGATACCCAGTTGACATGACACCCACAGAGTAAGTAGATAGAAAGAGCCACAAGGTGGTACCTTCTCAGGGAAAAAACACACAAAAAAAACTCACTATCCTGTTGGCCTGTCATGACAAATCACCTGCAATCCCCATTATTCAACTCATTCTTTTGATTGAAGCCCCTTGTTAAAATGTAAACATGTTTTGTGAAAAGGGTGGCTCATCAATCAATCCACAGACACTCATGAATTCCCTAGTGGGGATAAATTTTTCAGCCAAGACAGCATGTGAGGCAACAGCAAGCAGGGTTCAGAGGAATGTAACAGAACAGGTACTGTCTGAAGCTGGAGTTTCTCTTTAGGGAGGAAAGTACAGGTCAGGGTAAGCAGGACAGTAGGAGATGGAGAAAAGTAAAGTCATCCAAAGGCAACAGAGTGAGCTCTGAAGATAAATACTGCCTGCTTTATGTTAGCATGATGGGTGGCCTTCTTAATCCCATTCCAAATACTGACATGAAGGCTTCCCAGCCAGGTAGGCTGCTTGCATTTGGCCTTAGGTAAAAATAAGTAAAGAGATGAAAATTCTGGAAGGATACACAAGCAACTCGTATCATTAATTGCCTTCGGGAAGGGTAACGAGGTATCTTTATATCTTTCAAATCTTGTGCTGAGAGAATATATTACTTCTTCAAATAATAAAAAAATGTATACATAAATAAATAAAGACCGTTGGACCCTTCCAATGAGAAAGAAAATAAAGTCTTGGTTTTCAGTACCACACATCTATTCTCTCATTACCCTAGTGAGTATATATGATACAGTGGGCTGAGAAGACAACAGACATAGGTTCAAATACCAATTCTTGATAGAGATGTGACAAATTCCTAGATGTGAGAACTGGGGAAGTAAAATAATAGTATACTCATCCTTGAGCTGAATGAGGTTTAAATGAAATGATGCCTATAAATTTTCTAGTATACTGAAACATAATAGTTTAACCATTTTCTCTTTTTTATTTTTTTAATTTATAAATCATGTTTATTCTATTACAGTTGTCTCAGTTTTTCCCCCTTTACCCACCTCTACCCATCACACCCCCACCCCCTACTCCCACAGTCAATTCCCACTCTGTTGTCCATGTCCATGGGTCATTCATACAAGTGCTTTGTCTAGTCCCTTCTCCTTCTTTCCACCTTTGTCTTCTTTCCCCCTCCCCTCTGGTCACGTTAAGTCTGTTCCATGTCTCCGAGCCTGTGGTTTATTTTTTTTGTTAGTTTATTTTGTTGAATAGAATCCACTTATAGGTGAGATCATATGGTATTTGTCTTTTATCAACTGGCTTATTTCACTTAGCTTAATATTCTCCAGTTCCATCCATGTTGTTGCAAAATGTAGGAGTTCCATCTCTCTCTCTTTCTTTCTTTCTTAAATACAGATTGATTTTATTTATTTTTTAAAGGTCAGAGTTAATTATAAAATATTTAAAAAAATTTAAAACCCTTATAAAGTCTCAGAAATTAAACCAACCTGACACCTGCACAGAAATAATCAAGTAGATCAATGAAATATAATGAGCATTCTAGAGACAAATGTATATAGCTCTCTGACAATGTAATATATTAAGTTGATATTTCAAATCAATGGGGAAAATAAGGCTTATTCAACAAATAAGGTGCATACACAACTAGTACTTGAAATACAACAAATATAGAGCCCTATTTCACACATTATACAAGAAATATTCAGGTGAGTTAAAAATCAATATGTAGACTCTAAGGAGTTTTAGAAGAAAATAGAACTAATATTTTTCATGACCTGAAGTAAAATATTCAAACCCAGAAGCTATAAATATTGACATTATGACTATATTAAACATTTAACTATCTAGTAATAAACATATAAAAAACTTAAAAGACAAGGAATAGAATAGAAAAGTATTTGCAACACATCTAAAACATGGTTAATAGGTTTTTTGTTTGTTTGTTTGTTTTTTAGGGAAAAAAATTCTACAAACCTTTAATCAATAAATGGATAAAGAATACCAAAAAGTCAATTAAAGTGTTTTTAAAAAAATCATAGAAATAGGGAAGAAATATAATAAAACAGGTTTAGTTTCAACAAACAGTAAAGGAACAATGAAAATAACATCATTGTCACAATCAAATTATTGAGTATTAAAAATATTGGTAATATCAAGTACTGGCAACTCTGAAAGGAACTGAGTATTCATAGAAACTTTTTCTTCGTCTTAAAGCAGTTCCTTTAGCATATTTTGCAGTGCTGGTTTGGTGGAGGTGTATTCTTTTAGCCTTCTTTTGTCTGGAAAACTCCTTATTTTGCCTTCCATTTTAATTGAGAACCTTGCTGGGTAGAGCAGTCTTGGTTGCAGACCTTTGCATTTTCATGACTTGGAATATTTCTTGCCAGTCCCTTCTGGCTTGCAGTGTTTCTGTTGAGAAGTCAGATGCTAGACATATTGGGGCTCCCTTATATGTTACTACCTCTTTCTCCCTTGCTTGCTTTAGGATTCTCTGTTTGTCTTTGCTATTTGCCATTTTAATGATGATGTGTCTTGGAGTGGGCCTCATTGGGTCCCTCTTGAATGGGATTCCCTGTGCTTCCTGGACTTGTGTGCCTTTTTCTCTCCTCCAATGAGAGAAGTTTTCCATCATTACTTTATCAAACAGGTTCTCTACCCCTTCGTCATCCTCTTCTCCTTCTGGTATCCCTATTATACGGATATTATTACGTTTCAGGTTGTCCTGCATTTGCCTCAATGCCTCTTCATTCTTTCTGAGTCCTTTTTCATTTTCTTGCTCTTTCTGGGAGCTTTTTCCTATCTTGTCCTCCAGCTTGCTGATTCGGTCCTCAGCTTCATCTAGCCTTCTTTTGATTCCTTCTCCTGTGTTCTTCAATTCAGAAATTGTATTCTTCATTTCCTCTTGCCTCTATGGGTAGTCTCTATGTCCTTTTTCATGCTGATACAGTTTGCAGTAAGTTCCTCATAGTTTCCCTGTAGTTTTTGGTAATTCTCTCTGAGCTCCCTGAGCTCATTGAGCTTCCTTAGAACCATTGTTTGGAACTCAATCTGAGAGTTTATTTGTCTCTATTTCATTTAGTTGTCTTTGTGGGGATTCCTCCTTTCCCTTTGAGTGGGGCATATTTCTTTGTCTTCCCATTCTTTGTGAGACTCTTCTCTTTTGCTTCGGATTCTTAAGTTGATCTGTCTTGATTTCCTGACTTTGTGGTGTGAACTTCTATGGTTGGAGACCCTGGTTTTTACTCTGGATCCGCCTCTGATGATGTCAGATGTCGTCCCTGTCTGACCTTAGGCAGTCTGTTTGAGACTTCCAGGAATCTACTGTTTGTGGCTTTCTCTTTCAGCTGTTAATCTATTCACTCTGAACACAGCAGGGTGCCTTAGACAGCTCAGGGCGGGGCGGAGTCCCTCCTGGGGCCGGGGGTCATTGGGTCCTCTCTAGCTGCAGCTGTATGGGGGAGGAGTTCACACTGGGATCCCACCAGCTACTCTGTCCATTCTTTCCCCAAAGCCTGTGTCTCCAGTCTCTCCTCAAGTGTTGCCAGACCTCTGTGTGCCCTCTTTAGCCAGGGATCTACGGTCTGTGGCTGCCACTCTGCACTCAGCAGGAGACCTAGACACCACAGGGAGGGGTGGAATCCCACCTGGGGGTGGGGTTTTGGGTCCTTTGATGCTGGTGCCGCTCAGGGAGAGTGGTCTCTGCCTGAGCAAGATGGCTACTGCCACATGGGGGATGAGTCAGCACTGAGATTCCACCTGCTATTTTCTCAGTTCTCTCCTCAAAGCCTCCTTCCCCAGTGTCTTCTCAGGCGTCTCCTGCCCACTTTGCTCCACCTTTGCCTGAGACCAGGGTAAGTGACAGGTTGCGCTAAAGACGATTCTCCTGTCTCCGAAGTTACAAGGCTCCTCTCTCACTCTTGTTCAGTTGTTTGTTCCAGGTGATTTCTCCACAGTTTAGCTGTAATTCCAGGTTGGTCCTGGGAGGAGGTCAGTGTGACTTCCACTCAGTCCTCCACCATTTGATTCTCTCAACGCTTTTCTCTTTCTAACCCCCACCCACTTACCTCTCACCCCTTTATGGCCTCACTCACCATTGTCTGCTCTACAAATGGTACCACATTGAATCCTTTAAGTAAGATTTAACACTGGCTACTAAATAGACTGGAGAACTGGTGCCTGTCACTGGTATAAAATTCTTAAACTCTTTTTTGCCTGCTTTGTCATCCCGATAATATAAAAAATAGGTAGTTCCTTAGGCCCCTAGTTATTTGCCTCAGAGTCAATTTTCTTGCCTATGAAATTTTGCTCTTATGAAATCCTACATCCTTTGTTCCCCATAGAGTTTTGTGAAGTTTTTCTTTGTAGAGAAAGGTGCTGAGTGAATAAATACTAACAGAAATGGTGAACAAATTATCTCAAATGTTAGATAATATCTTTGAACTGACAATATTGTCACCTTCATACAAAAACAGATTTAGGGATAAGAATGGGTATAATTAGCAAATCTACAAATACATACCTCTGCAAATGCTTTGATTTGAGGGATCATTTTTGATTGTGAAAATACCCATGATTGTATTTTTTTTTTCAGATAGTAATAGGATTCAGATTGTTCTTCTGTTGCTGGAGTAATTAATGTACAGCCTGTTTCTAATCACCTCACATGCTGTCAAGAACAGAAGTAATATTTTATAGAAAAGTTCATGATTCTTGTCATGACTCCCCCTGCTAATTAGTAAAACATGGGTTTACCATAAATTAGATGGCAGTTTGAAATTACATGGAAAACACTGATTAAATATCCTTCAGGCATCCTTTGGTTTGCTCTTCCTAGACCCACAAAATGGCTGACACTTCTGTGAAGACAGACCTAAGTGACTATGGAAAAGAGACCCTAGAACCTTTGGGCTACTTTCAATCAACAGTCAATTCCCAAGCATTCATTGAGTCCTGACATGAAGAGAAAGATTCATACATGTCATAGCTATTCCATTATCTCCAGAAACTTACTGTTTACCTGGGGAAACCAGGTATACACATTGGAATAGTGAATGATTAAAACAAGGGTATAGTGGAAGAGAAGTGTTTCACTAGCAGGAAATGTTGCAGTATTTACTCAGGGTTGAGGAGTAGGGTATTCCATTTATAGGGGTGCAGTTTGGGTAAGGCAGGACTCCATTTGTCAATACCACAAGCAAATCCTCATTACTAAGTTAACAAATTTACAAAACCCCTTGGAGCTTTCAGAGTACTGGCTTGGATTGTGCTCTGGGTACTCTGTGGATAAGCTGGAAAACACTAGCTAGTAGTGAACTTCCTCTAGAGCAAGTTTGAGGAAGTTCCTGCCCAGGACCCTAATCCTTATTGTTTTTTTTTCCAAAAGTCCAAAAGGTGACAGTGACAATCTGTGATGGCCTACTTCCCCTATATCCAGGTATATGGGAAGGTTGGGGGGTGGTAAAAGAGGTAAGGCTTGGATCTTCAACAGCTCAGGCTTATAATTAATTGATGTTTATGGTCATGACCTTCAAGAATTTATGGGACACAAGGAGTTCGGAGCAATGGAGGAAGGGCCTAGTTATAAATCTGTTGATTAGGCAAAACAAATGAAATGGATTAAATTTATATTTATAATGTCTGGCACCTTGTAGGCATGCCATAAAGATTTGTTGTGTGAATGAATGAGTGAGTGAATGAATGACTGAATGAATGAATGGTATAAAGTACATGAATATATGAAAGCAGTGACTGACTTTTCCTACTCTAGGGTTTTTTTTTTTAACTTAGTGCTGAGTAAACCTATGTTCTCCACTAATATTTAAGCTTCGTAAGGGCAAGGACCTTGTCTGTCGTTTTGACTAATGTACTGTCAGTGCCTACCACAATGTTTCAGCCAAGGTTCTTTGGTTGCCAGCAACAGAAAGCAAATGCCTCTGAACTGACAATATTGTCAGCTCTGATTATTTGGAGAAAAAGACATTGGTTGAAAAGGTTTTGACAACTCAAGAAATTTATGGGAAAGTTAAAGAACAGGGCTTGGAAAAGATAGGGGTTTACAAATCAGAAACCACAGATGTAATCTCCTAGCAAGGAATCTTCTTGTGAGGGCACTACTGCTAGGAAGAATAAACTGTAACTTCTTGTAGACTCGTGTTACCAGATTAAGATTCAGAATCTCATGAAACTGCTTCTGATAGGCTGAGCAGTGAGATAGGATGTGTCAGAAGAAAACCATATCTTCAGGGACATCTTTGGTTTTGATAGTTGTAGGACAGAAGCTTAGATTTACCATTCCACCAAGAACACCCACACTGGGGGAGAAATCATTTTGTAAAAAGAAATTAGGGTGCTGTTAGGAATGGATGAGCAGGTGAGGAAAACCCACATATGCTCAGTACATACAATATAGAACTGAATGTATTTTGGTTGAATGAATGGCTAATTCAGTAACATACATATTCAATAAGGGTACAATAATGCTTACAAGAGGTGGTCTCTCACCTACCCACATGCCTCATTTATGTAATTATTTATTTTTTAAAGGCTTAAGGTATATCAGGATGTTTTGAGAGAGCTTAAGAGCGCAATATAAGATTGATAGAAAAGTGCTATTAGAAATGTGATCTTTAGCCCTGGCTGTTGTAGCTCAGTGGACTGAATGCCAGCCTGAGAACCAAAGGGTCACATGTTCAATTCCCATTCAGGGCACATGCCGGGGTTGTGGGCCAGGTCCCCAGTAGGGGGCACGTGAGAGGCGACCACACAATGATGTTTCCCTCACTCTCTTTCTCCCTCCTGTCCCCTCTGTCTAAAAATAAATAAAATCTTTAAAAAAATTCTTTCATCCTAATGAATCAGAAAATTACAGATGTTTCCTTAATAGATGCAGTCTTATGAAAGGGATTATGCAAATTAAACGGAAAGTTGGGACTGGCAAATTCCCAAGTTTCCAAGATTTACTCATGTTAACCTAGTATTCATCACAGGATCAAGGTTGAGGATTTTTGCTTATATTCCATGTCACTAGGATGTGAAGGGAGGCAAGACTGAAGGATATGCTACATTAATAGGGTGAAGGCACTCAAATCAGGGGACATGCTAGATAGATGGTTAGATAGATGATGATGATGATGATAGATAGATAGATAGATAGATAATTACCTTCAAAAATGTTAGCCAGCTCATCCATCATGCTAGTTGTGAGCAGCAATAGAACTAGAAATGGAAATGAAAGTTCATGCAAGAGAGATTTAAAATTTTTTTAAAAAACATTTTGTTTATTTATTTTGAAAGAGGGAAGTGAGGAAGAAAGAGAGGGAAACATCTCACACCTCCCCCGCAACTGGGGACCTGGCCTGCAACCCAGGCATGTGCTCTGACTGGGAATCAAACCAGAGACCTTTTGGTTTGTAGGCCAGCACTCAATCCACTGAACCACACCAGCTAGAGCAAGAAAGATTTTTTAAAAAATCTTCAGGTCACAAATTCCCCAAGAAATGGAAAACTTTAGAGGCAGTTATGGGGAAAGAATAAAGACCTAGCGTAACGGGCTCTGTAAATCTTCAGACACTGGCCTTTTCAGGGGTTGAGACGTAGGATTGTATTTCATAGTGGAGTAGACTTCATCAGCCAGCATCATCTGGGTCTTTTAGTGGACCTCAGAAATCAGGTTGTGATGGCTGATAGTGAACTGGATTAGACTCTAGCTACCTTCTACTCAGAACACAGTCTTCCTCGTCTCTCTCTCCCTCCTTTATTACACTCAAATAGTAGCATAATATACATAGTCTACTGCACCTTGACTTTTTAAATTTCTTTTGCTTAACATTTAGCAATATATCAGGACATAAAGAGCTTCTTTTTCTAAAAGGCCGTACTGTAATCCATTGCATGGCACTTCCATACTTTTTAAACAGGATTCCTAATGATGGTTTCCAAACTTTTGCTATTTTGAGTAAATGATGCAATAGTTTTTGTATACTTAAAAAGATAAATCAGGTTGTGGGCTTGAGGTTAGGGGAATATTTCCTAGTATCGGAGCTAGTGGCAGTGCAGGTAGTGAGAAGTTCCTTCTCTGTCTCCTTTCAATCTGAGTCCAGAAATGTGAGCAACTAAATGTTTCAGGAAGATTTAACATTCTCTTAACCTGTTATATAACCAAATATAGCATGCTGTTTGAACCCAATATAGCTTCTTCTGTGTCTGTCCTATGCCATAGAGGATACAGCAATGAATAAGCTACAGTTCTGCCCCTAACAAACTGGTACTGTCTTTGGGGTAATAAAACTCCATACCTATAACAATTTGTCCATGGTAACATATATTAACTCTTCGTGTGTGGTAGAGACCTTGAGACATAATAAACAGTAGCTACTTAATTATGAATCTAATTACACAAATACTTATTGAGTATCCAGTATGTTTATGGTACTGAACAAGACAGATGCAGTTCCTACAATTGTCTGAGGAAACAGAAAATTAAATGGGCAATAACAATACAGTGTCTGATACTTTCATGCATTATAATTGGTGGTTCCAATTTACACAACTGATGGGAAGATGAACAGGTATAGCTTCTTTGGAAAACTGTTTTGTAGTTTCTAATAAAGAATTAGCCTTGAACTGGTGGTGGCTTGATTGGTTGGAGCATTGTCCTATACACCAAAAGTTTGCAGGTTTAATCCCTGCAACCTGGTCAGGGAACTCTCTCTCTCTCTTTCTCTCTCAGCCTCTCTCCCTCTCTCTCTCTCTCCTCTTTCCTTCTTCCCTTCTGTCTCTAAAAAAATGAATAAAACATATCTTTGGTGAGAATTAAAAAATAAAAAATTAAACATACTCTAACCAGCAATTACATTCTTAGTTATATACCTTAGAAAAATGCAAACATGTGTCTGCAAAATAACTTGTACACAAATGTTCATAGCCACTTTATTCCTAACAGCCCAAAACAGTGGAAACAACCCAGATATTCACCAACAGGTGAATGGCTAAATGAATTATGGGATGCTTATACAATGGAACTTTATATAACATTAAAAAAAAGATGAACTATGGATGCACACAACAACATGGATAAATATAAAAAATATGTTGACTCAAAGAAGCAATACACAAAAGGGTATATGATGTATGATTTCACTTATATGCACAGACAAAAATAATTGATGACTATAGAAGTCAGAATAATGGTTATCTCTGGGGGGAGGCATATACTGGGAAAGTGCAAGGGGAAAGCTTCTCGGGTACTGGAAATGGTATATACTTTTACCTAGATGGTGGTTATACAGGTACGTATACACATATTAAAGTTCATCCTGCTGCACACTTGAAATACTGCAGTTTACTGTATGTATGCAGTCTGTCAATTGAAAAGTAGAAGGAAAAAAGCTATACAAGTTTTCTGAGGGCATGTTTGCATTATCCATCCAAACTTAAATGTACTTATACTTATCCCAGAAATCCCATTTCTAGCCTGCTATCCTAGCAAACAAATGCAAAGATTTATGGGCAAAGTTATTTCCTGCAACCCTGGAATAGTGAAAACTGGAAATAAATTCTAACAATATTATAATAGTTAAATAAATGTAGGCTATACATAATATGGGATAATATGAAGCTATTAAAAAAGTTATGTCAATATGATTAATGATATAAAGATATCCACAATATATTTTTATGCTAAAATTCAAGCTGAAAAACAGTACATATAGTATTATAAAATATGCATAAAACAAAGCTTTTGTGTATATGCATATGCATATATAAGCACCCAAAGTGTATAGGGATACACATCTCCTTGTTAATGGTGGTTTACCTCTGATTGGGTGGGGCTTTCATTTTTTACTTTAAATACTAATACATTGGTTTAACTTGTGTAACAAGCATGTATACTTTGTAGTTTAAATTTTTAGTAATGATAAAAATATATACAGTGTTATGAGTTTCCCTGACTTGGTAAATTAAATGGCTGCTGATGATATTCACTCACAGAAAGTAACAGTGGAGGTGATCAGGGGAGTTTGTTGAGAAAGCTGGTAAATTCAGCCTTGCACATCTGGTTTTGAGATGCCTCTGGGACATTCAGATGGAGGTGTCTAGAAAGGAGCTGGATATGTAGATGTGCAGCAGATGGGAGTGGTTAGAAATAGAGATAGAGATTTTGAGATATGCATAGCATTGATTGAATGAGATTATAGAGGGATAGTATAGTGGAATTATGGAGGCAAGTAGGTTCAGAAATGAGGAACACCAAGGGTCAGACAGAAATGGATCAGCCTGCAAAGGACACCTTGAAGGAGTTACTAGAGAGGTAAGAAGAAAATTAAGAGTATGAGGTATCATGCAAGCCAGGAAATAGAGGTTCACAATGGACAAAGTACTCAATAGTGATGAATATTGGTGAGGATGGAGGTATAAGGAGAGAAATTGGTCTTCTGGATTTAGTTACAAGGAAAGTTTGGTGAGATTTAGGAGGTTGAGTGTGTATGGGGGCCAACGTAGCACTTTCAAGAAATTTAGTTGCTAAGTTGCAGGAGTTGGTGGTGGAGATAGGGGTCACTGGAAATGATTAAGGTTAAGAGAGATTTTTAAAATATAGTATATAAAATCAGAAAGAGTTGAACACAATTACATGCTGATGGGAAATAACTAATAGAAGTATGGAGGTTGAAATATTGAGGAGGAGAGGGTATAATTTAGCCAAAAGAGCAAGGAAGGAGGGGATGGGATCCATAGCACAGATGGAAGGACTCCTCCTAGACAGATGGCGGGGCACTCCATTGTAACAGGAAAGAAGGAGAAAAGGATGGGTGTAGATGCAGGCAAATTTGTAGATTTGGTAATAGGAATTTAAGGGAGCTCTCATTTGATAGTTTCCATTTTCTCTATGAAGTAGGTGGTGATGTAACCTGGTGAGAGTGAGGAGAGAAGTGATAGGATGGAGAAGTTTAAAATAGTTTCTATGGAGAACAGGAGGAAGCTCTGAGTAGGGAAAGAGAAGAATTTGTAAGCTTGAGGTTGAAGACCATGGTGTGCATCACTTGGAGGGATTGTGTGAAGTCATCATCTCGAAGTGAGAGTAGAAGCGGAGGGTCTACACAATGGCAAAATCTCTGTCCAAATGGGTTTATTGATTCAAACAAGTCAATTCAGTGAAGAAAATCCACTAACATAATTACTTCGCACTACAGGAGGCCAAATCATGATTGCTGATCCAGCTGAAGCATCTGAATCTAATTCTATCACCCGATGATCTATAGCACGCTGGAGAAAAGGAGACCCTAACAGTAGCACTTCATCATTCTAGTAACAGCTCAGAAGCAGCTCCCTTTCTTATTTGTACCCTCACCAACAATTCTTTTCTAAATTGGGATGCTTCTTATCTCAGCATTATTTATGGTGACAGGGAGTTGAAGGCAATCTGGCATTCATCACTGAGAGAATGGAGAGGTGAAGTGAAGTAGACGAACATTCTGGACTAGTTTTCAGCAATTAGAAGCAAGGGATTAGATGTACATAGAGTAACAATGCTGGGTGAAAATAGCAAGAAATAGAATAATATATATAATAATACCACTCAGAGAAATCAAAAGGATATCCACTGAAAATGATACTACACATTCTGCAAGAACACATACAAACAAAAATATAGACATTAAACAGAAGAGAATGGTTGTCAATGATGAAGGGAGGAGAATGTGAATTAGTTGTGGGGATGACAGGGAATAAAGAAATCAACAAGATACCAACAATAATAAATGCAGCAGGACCTGAGTTTGAATAATTCAACTCTCTGCACCTAAGGAACCAACTAAATCCAGACATATTGGTTTGGCCAAAAGTTTTTTTAGTTTTTTCTGTACGATGTCTCTGGTAGTGTTTCGTTGTCTTTAACTTCATTTGAAACAATTGTGTTAGATAGTATTGTGACAGCTGTCATATCATTGTGCATTTAAAAGATCTTATCAAAATTGGTGAATTTTTGTGCAGCCATTTTAATATTGAAGATGGAAAAATATGCAACATTTTTGGTGTATTATGCTTTATTATTTCAAGAAAGGTAAAAACACAACTGAAACATGGAAAAAAGATTTGTGGAGTGTATAGAGAAGGTGCTATAACTGATTGAACATGTCAAAAGTGGTTTGGGAAGCTTCTTGGTACTATTGACATTTTGGCCAAATAATTATTTGCTGTGGAGCTGTCCTATGCATTGGAAGATGTTTAGCAGCACCCCTGGCCTTTACCCACTAGAAGCCAAAAGCAGGAGATAGCCGACATATTCAAAATATCCAAATCAATAAAGTTATTGCTGAAAATGAAAAATGTATATTTTATTTTATGGAAAAACCTAAACAGACTTCTGGCCAACTCAATAAATGAATCAAAACACTTCTCAACCTTTGAAGACTTTGTCTCAAGAAACACATTTATCTCCAATTCAGAAAAATAGGTTTACACAGGATCAGAGCTGGAGAAGACCATGCAGGTCATCTAGGGCTGCCACTCACTTCACCACTTATTTTATGGATAAAAAAACTGAGGCCATGAGAGGGAAAATGACTTGGCTAAAATCACACACTTAGCTGCAAAATTTAGAATAGATCCAGGTTTCTCAAGTCCAGTACTCCTTCTGAGAATTCTCACTTGTTTTGTTGTTACTGTTGTTTGCTTCTGGAATGAATTCAGCTCCATGCTATGTTTTTTTTCTTCCTTCATAATTTTTTTTAAATTTAAAAATATAAGCATAGATAAGGCATACTTCCCTGAACTGTCTACATAGGGGAAGAGTGGTTAAAACCAGTGAAACTTGCCTGACTACAAGGGTTCTCAATGATTTTTTAAATCTATGACTCAGATTTGAATACTAGAATTTTTGGCAGCATGCTTGAAGGTATTTGAGAAGTTTACTAAACAAGTCAGTAATAGTAATAATGCAGTCCCTACTGCACTGTAGCAATGCCTATAAAAGTATAGTGATATTTGTCAGCATGCTTATTACCACATGTCAACACAATTTGAGTAAAACAGTTCCCCACTCTGACCACCCTCACTTATATACCCATGAGCCAAGTGAACATGCAGTTTCTCTGGATATGTGGGTGATATTGTTCTGTGACATCTGTTTGATATTGTTTGGTGTTGCCCTATGCCTATTCCCTCTACCACAAGTTGAGCTCCAGTCTATTCTACAATATATTGCATGGCTTATTAAAATCAATATTATTTATGACAGTCATCATCATAACATTTTGCATCCTGAATTATAGCAAAATTAGATTGCTTTCTTGGCTTTCAGGAAGGGTTCAGGGCACACCTGCTGAGAACCACTGCTCCAGGCTACAATGGGAGGCTGTAGAATGAAGTGGTTAAGGGCATGGGCTTTAGTATCAGAGAGGCCTGAGTTTGAATGCTAGGCCTGTTACTGTGTAACCAACCTTTGGAAAGATACTTAAGCCTTTTAATTCAATCCAACAAAGATTTATGGGCACACTACATGCAAGATACTGTTCTAGGTGTCTTGGGAGCACAGTAACCAACAAAATAGATGAAAATCCCTGTCTTCATAGAGCTGACATTCTAGGAGAGATAGAAACAAATAATTAACATAACAAATAAGCAAATTATGTTATATGTTAGAAGGTGGTAGGTATCATGGATTAAAGAAAAAGTTGAGAATGGTACTTGGGCATTGGGTTGCTGTGGAGCAGATACAGGCTGCAATATTAAATATGGCAGTCAGGGTAGGTCTTACTGAAAAGGTGATATTTGAATGAAGAGGACCCCTCTTCACTCAGCTACACTGCTACCTATGGTTAGCAGACATATTCCTGTTGAGATTAAGGAACAGGGACGTAGCAGTGAAGGGGGTGAGGAATGATTGAATTGTGAAGATATCATATTCTGATATATTTTGATATAAGGAACAGAAATTAGCCACACAGCTACCTGTGGTGAGCAGACATATTCCTGTTGAGATTAAGGAACAGGGACGTAGCAGTGAAAGGGGTGAGGAATGGTTGAATTGTGAAGATATCATATTCTGATATATTTTGATGTTGGATCCATCATGATTTCATGAGAGATTGGGTATGGTGAGTGATAAGAAGAAAGATAGCAAGAATGATTCCAAGGTTTTTGTCCTGAACAACCAGAAGGATAAAGATACTGCCTACATCTGATGAAGGGTCTAGTTTGAAGCAGGTTTTTCTTCTTACTTGTTATTGTGGGAAAAGATCAGAATCGGTGTTTTGGACATATTGAAATGCCTATTAGAAACACTAGTAAATATTAATATTGAATATCAATGGTAATTGAAAAATTTAAAAAATTTCAAAAGAAATCCTAGTAGAGATGAAGTTGGATACACAAGTCTGAAATTCAACAGATAAATCTGGGCTGTAAGTAAAAATATGGAAGCTGTAGATATAGAGATGCCCATGAGACTAGAAGAGACCACCTGAAGAGTAAGTGGAAATGAAGAGCTCCAAGGACTGAGTCTTGAGCCCCCATAGAACTAAAAAGTCAGAGAAGGGGCACAACCAGCAAAGGAGACTAAATAGTGATCAGTAAAGTTTGAAGAAAACCAAGACAGTGTGTTTTCCTGAAAGCTAAGGGAAGGAAGTGCATTAAGGGGGAGGGACTGATCCATTTAAATGTTGCTGATAGGTCAAGGAAGGTTATGATTGAGAAATGAGTCATGTATTACAAATGTGGAGATTATTGGGGACTTAACTGGAGCAGGTTTTTTTGAAGTGGTGGAGGCAAGAAAGTGGTTGGAGTGTCTCTAAGTTTAAAATTGGAGACAGGGAATAGAGACAACGCTTTAATGATGTTTGCTGTGAATAGGGACAAAGAAATAGGTGATCGCTGGCAGATAAAGCCTTAGCTCCCTTCTCTGTAAAAAAAGGATCTCTCAGCATTATTGGAAAAAAGTTAACAAGACTCAATAAACATTTTTGAGTATTGAGATAGTACATGTAGTGTTATCATATACTGGGCATTCAAAAAATGGTAGTTATTATTATATAATATGAACACTAGAATCAAAAGCATATTCCGATATTTTAAAAAATAATAGAGGTTTTAATGTCTCAC
Organism: Pteronotus mesoamericanus; assembly: GCF_021234165.1. Lineage (NCBI taxonomy): Eukaryota > Metazoa > Chordata > Mammalia > Chiroptera > Mormoopidae > Pteronotus > Pteronotus mesoamericanus. Next base: position 217,171 of record NW_026555198.1, read on the forward strand.
ACCAACAGATGAGTCATTGTGTGGGGGAACAAAAACATCTCAGAATACCTTTGGCTGTAGTGCACATCAAACTGTATTTCACAAGATGACCTCCAAAGAACACATCTGCTGAATTTTCATCACATTTGTGTTCCTTAGGATTAAGAATTGTATGTAACTACCAGAGGCCTAGAGAAAAAAACTTTTTTTAAAAACACAATCTTTGAGGGGAATCAAGATGGTGGAGGAGTAAGTGGAAGTCACACTGACCTCCTCTGAGGATCAACCTGGAATTACAACTAAATTGTGGACAAATCACCTGGAACAAACAACTGAACAACAGCGAGAGAGGAGACTTGTAACTTCGGGGACAGAAGAATCAGCTTTAGCACAATCTAACTTGTAAGGAGTGCGGTAGAGATTCGAGTAGGTGGGTGGGGTGCCCACATGCGAAAGCACCAGAAGGATACTGAAACAGCCCGTTGGATTCCCCTGAGAAGAGCAGGCTCTAAACCAAAACTAGGGACCTCTAGACCAGGGCACCAGAGTCCAAAAAGCACACAGAAAACAGCCATCTACAATAAGCAGCAGGGTTGCTCTCTGCCAGAGACAGGTGCTGGAGACGCAAAGAACTGTTTAAAGGGCCAACACATAAATTTCTATTTGCTGCCACTTATCCTGGTCTCTGGCAAAGGCAGGGGCAGAGTGGGCTACAGACACCAGAGGAGAGACTAGGGAGGGAGGTTTTGGGGAGAGAACTGAGAGTAGCTGGTGGGATCTCGGTGCTGACTCATCCCCCATGGGTCAGCAGCCATCTTGCTCAGGCAGAGACCATGCCCCCTGAGTGGCACCAGCGTCAAAGGACCCAATAGCCCCTCTCACAGGTGGGATTCCACCCCGCCCTGTGCTGTCTAAGCTGCCTGCTGAGTGCAGAGTGGCAGCCACAGAAAGTAGAGCCCTGGCTAAAGGGGGTGCAGAGAGGTCTGTCAACAATTGAGGAGAGACTGGGGACTGAGGCTTTGGGGAGAGAATGGAGAGAGTACCCGGCAGATCCCAGTGTGGACTCCTCCCCCAAATGGCTGCAGCTGGAGAGGACCCAATAACCCCACCCTCAGGAGAGACTCTGCCCCACCCTGAGCTGTCTAAGGCACCCTGCTGAGTGCAAAGTGAATAGATTAACAGCTGAAGGAGACAGCCACAAACAGTAGATCCCTGGAAGTCCTGAACAGACTGCCTAAGGTCAGACAAGGTCAACATTTGACATCATCAGAGGCAGATCCAGAAAGAAATATTAGTTCTATTTTCTTCTGAAACTCCTTAGATTATTTATACTGATTTTTAACTCACCTGAATATTTCTTGTATAATGTGTGAAATAGGGCTCTATATATGTTTTATTTCAAGTAATAATGGTCTATGCACCTTATTTGTTGAATAAGCCTTATTTTCCCATTGATTTGAAATATCACCTTAATCATATATTACATTGTCAGACAGATATATAGGTTTGTCTCTAGAATGCTCATTATATTTCATTGATCTACTTGATTATTTCTGTGCAGGTGTCATGTTGGTTTAATTGCTGAGACTTTATACGGGTTTTAATATTTTTAAATATTTTATAATTAACTCTGACATTTAAAAAAGTAAAATCAATCTGCATTTAAGAAAGAAAGAAAGAAAGAAAGAGAGAGAGAGAGATGGAACTCCTACCTTTTGCGACAACATAGATGGAACTGGAGAATATTAAAGTAAGTGAAATAAGCCAGTTGATAAAAGACACATACCATATGATCTCACTTATAAGTGGACTCTAAGCAACAAAATAAAGTAACTAACAAAATAAACCACAGGCACAGATACATGGAGCAAACTGAAAGTGACCAGAGGAGATGGGTAAAGAAGACAGTGGTGGAAAGAAGGGGAAGGGACTAGAAAAAGAACAATGATTAATGACCCACGGACATGGACAACAGAGTGGGAATTGACTGTGGGAGTTGAATGTGGGGGTGGGATGGGTGGAGGGGGTAAAGGAGTAAAAACTGAGACAACTGTAATAGAATAATCATGATTTATAAATTTAAAAACATAAAATTAAACTTAAAAAAATGACAAAAACCCCCACAATCTTCTTTCTAAATGGGACAAGCAACTTCATTAGTGAGCATGTCTCTTGAATGTGACAAGGCCATAAAGTCACTCTCTTTTTTTCCTGCATATGCATTATATTTTTCTCTCTCATCCCCTAATTGCCACATTAAATGCCACAGAAGTAAACTGACATCTGAAAATTTTCCCCTGTTCAAGCCAAAGCTCCTTCTAAAGTCTTTTTAAGATGATGAACAAAAAATATTACATAAGCTACAAGTTAAAGACTGAACAGACCTAAAGGGAGTTTAGTTGCGAAATAAAATAAACTTAAAGCGAAGTTAACCTGAGAAGTGTGTATTGATATACACAATAGTTAGTGCACTGTATGAAAATTAGGCATAAATGGTAATTGGTTGACATGAGTGATTCAAATTAGCTGTTATTTTACACAACCAAGCCTGAATGTTTCTTTCGTCTTTAATTTTCTAGACAGTGATATTTTTATTAATGATGATGTTTTCCAAAACACCAGATTGTATTGTTTGTTTATTTGTTTATTCCTTCATGTTTCAAAGAAAAGGTTTTCTTTCTTTCTTTCTTTTTACATTTTTTTGATTTTCTTTATTTTTATTTTTAGTGTATTTTATAGATTATGCAGTTACAGTTGTTCCAGTTTCCCCCCCTTTGCCTCCCTCCACCTGGTATCCCCATTCCCTCCAGCAATACCCACCTTAGTTCATGTTCATGGGTCGTGCATGCAAGTTCTTTGGTGTCTCCATTTCCTATGCTATTGTTAACCTCTCCCTGTCTATTTTGTACCTACCAAATATGCTTCTTAATACCTCCACCTTTCCCCCCATTCTCTCCCCTCCCCTTCTATCTGATAACCCTCCATGTGATCTCTATATCTTTGATTCTGTTCCTGTTCTGCTTGTTTGCTTAGTTAGTTTTTGTTTTTTAGATTCAGTTGTTGATAGTTGTGAGTTTGTTGTCATTTTTATGTTCATAGTTTTGATCTTCTTTTTCTTAAATAAGGTCTTTAACATTTCATGTAATAATGGCTTGGTGATGAGAATTCCTTTAGCTTTACCTTGTCTGGGAAGCACTTTTTCTGCCCTTCAACTCTAAATGATAGCTTTGTTGGATAGAATAATCTAGGTTTTACTTCCTTGCCTTTCATCACTTTGAATACTTCTTGCAAGTCCCTTCTTGCCTGCAAAGTTTCTTTTGAGAAATCAACTGAATGTCTTATTGGAACTCCTTTGTAGGTAACAATCTGCTTTCCTCTTTCTGCTTTTAAGATTCTCACTTTATGTTCAACCTTTGACATTTTAATTATGATGTGTCTTGGTCCCCTTTGGGTCCAACTTGTTTGGGACACTCTGTGCTTCCTGGACTTGTATGTCAATTTCCTTTGCCAAACTAGGGAAGTTTTCTTTCATTATTTTTTCAAATAAGTTTTCAATTTCTTGCTCTCCTTCTGCTCCTTCTGGCACCCCTATGATTTGGATGTTAGTGCATTTAAACTTGTTCCAGAGGCTCCTAGGCATCTTCTTGTTGTTGTTGTTTTCTAATTCTTGTTTCTTCTTTTTGTTCTGGTTGAATGTTTATTCTTTCTTTTTGTTCCAAATTGTTGATTTTAATCCCAGCTCCCTTCTCTTTACTGTTGGTTCCTTGTATATGTTTATTTACTTCATGTAGTGTATGTTCACTTATTCCATCATTTTGTGGCTGTACTCAATGAATTCTCTGAGAATCCTGATCACCAGTGCTTTGAACTCTGCATCTGATAGATTGGCCATCTTCATTTCATTTAGTTCTCCTTCCTGGAGTTTTGTTCTGTTTTTTCATTTGGGCCATATTTCTTTGCCTCCTTAATTTGGCAGCCTCCCTGTGTTTGTTTCTGTGCATTAGGTAGAGCTGCTTTGACTTCCTGTTTTAGTAGTGTGGCCTATGTAAAAAAGGTACCTGTAAATTACATGGGGGCAGACCCTTAGGTAATTGCCACAGTGGGGCAACCCACCTCACTGTTTTGAGGCTCTGTTTGTGAGGGAGAGGGTTTGGAGAGGGGACAATTCCACTGCCTGGCTTCTGGAGGCCTTCCTGGCACTCGCCCTACTTCCAGTCACCTCACCCACCTCCCATATGCAACTAGCACCCTTCCAGCTATTGCCATGGGTTTTGTCTATGTTCTCAACCTGTGGGGACCCTTTCAGCAGTGAAAAACTGGCAGTTTCTTCCACTGCCTCAACTACCACTGGTTTTTACAGCCAGAGATAATGAGGGTTTATATTCCTGGTGCTGGAACCCTGGGCTGTGTGGTCTACCTGAGGCTGGGATTGCTCACTCCCAAGGTATCCCTCCCAATTTTTATCTACCACACATGAATGTGGAACCATCCATTCTGCTGCTGCTGCTTCAGTCACCTCTCCATGCCACACTGCCTCTCTGCCCCATCTCCATGACTTTGCCTCTCCTACCTGTCTGGATGAATGTGGCTTCTTTAAATTCTTAGTTGTCGAACTTCCATACAGCTCGATTTTCTGATGGCTCTGGGTGTTATTTGTTTTTGAGATCTGGTTGTAATTCTTTGTATGGTTGCATAAGGAGGTGAAGCACATCTACCTATGCCTCCGTCTTGACCAGAAATCTCTTCTTCCTTTCTAAGACACATCCTTTCATCACCTCTTCAGGGACCTACTTTCATTAATACCCTTTCTGCCATTACCCAAATCTGTATCTCTACATACAATGCTCAGACCTCTGGCATATTAACATTACTCCTCAGAACCTGTCTCCTCCTCAAGCCACTACACCATTCTTGTTTCTTTCAACATCAAACCCCTTATAGTCCCTAGTTTCTCATTTTGCAATCATTCTTCCTCCCTCTGCAACCTAGCTCTTTCCTTTGCTGTACCATGGAAACCGCTATGCTAAAAATCACTAAGTACTTATTAATTGACCAATCTGATAATTTCCTCTCAGCCTTTATCCTCTTCAACCTCTCATAGCATTCTAAACTATTAACCATCCTTCCATGCTGAAACTTTGTCCCCCTCAGCATCGACATCATTCTGTCCTGGCTCTTACTGGTTTTTCCCAGAATTTTCTTCTTGCTTTGTGTGTTCTCCCTGAGGGAGATACTTCATTTCTCTGGCTTTTGTTGCTAATAATACGCTCATAGCTTTCAGATCTCTTATCTCCAGCCCAAATCTCTCTAATGAAATCCAGCCCTATTTTTCCAACTCTTATTATACATCTGCACCTAAATGACTCAAACATGTCTTCACATCCAAACTCTTTATCTTCAACCTCTCTGCCTCAGCCTATGCCATTGCCTAAACTACAGATCTGTAAGTTGTTTTCAATTCTCTCCAATGTCTATCCACCCACATTCAATTTGTTCCTCAGTTCTGAAATGCCTTTGGAATCCTTACTCTCCTCTTCTCCCACAGGTGCCACAGACTTGATTCAGGGTCTCCATATATTTTACATGAAGTCTCTCCTCCCTCTTCTGGCCCCCACCAACTTTACTTATTTCAACCAGTAGAGTTGAACAATATAGCATTCCTTGAATGTCTAATAATCTTTTATACTAAGGAACGGAGTCTAAATCACATTTTTGAAATGTATTTCTGATATTGCAGGAAATGCCATCTGTGTTCAACCTACAGTATATGCAAGCTCTGAGCCAATTATGCTACATAACTGAATATTCAGTGCAAGAAGGCTCTGGTGTTGTTGGGGTACAATGTACTTTATTGCATTAACAAGGCCCAGATGAACCCCTTTGGGTCCCTGGCTCACCAGTCTATGATCCCCCTCCCCCTGTTCCTCTCTGGAAGTAGAATGCAGGTTATAAAAGGTAAACTAATGACTGGATTTCATTCAGGGGACTCCTGTGTTATTCTGTGCAATGGATATCTGTAAAAGAAAAATGTCCATTCTCTCACCCAGAGCAAAATTGAACCCCACGGGGAGCTGGAAAAAAGCAGGCCTAATTCCTGGCATCAGCCTTTCCCAGTGCCCTTGACTCAATCCATTTGGACAGAATGTATCTGATTGCAGTTTACTCAGCTCATTGTTAAGGAGTATTCAGATTTACCAGAAGTATATTTTTAAAATGTCTATGTCTCATTGTTACATTTTTCTTTCAGACAAAAAGTCCCAGCATACTACAATATTTCTTAGATCTTTCCCTCATTTTTCCAGCCATAGGCCAAATGCACATCTTAATCACATAATTCCCAGGCAATTATAAGGTCTCTTCCCATCCCATGTTAGTCTGCATGACTCTTCTTTGCAAAGCCATTCACTTATTTATTCAGTAAGTCTGTCAGTTCATCAGCCAGTAAGCATTAATTAACAGTTGTACCTTGACCACTGTGCTAGGCCCTGACATAGGGGGAGGGGAGAGAAATATAAATTAAACAATACCCCCATGAAAGGTGCACAGTTTATTGGAGGAGATAGACATCTCTGCCTGCAGAGACACCCTTCTCTGTATGAACAATTTTTTAAATGTGACATAACTTTTAATTTCATTTGGATAAATACCTAGGAGTGCAATAAATGGAATATATTTTTTCCTTTTTATTGAATTTATTGGGATGACACTGGTTAACAAAATTATACAGATTTCAAGTGCACAATTCCACAAGACATCATCTGTACACTGTACTGTGTGTTCACCACCCCAAGTCAAGTCCCTATTACCATTTATCCCCCCATATCCTCCTCTACCTCCCCCTACCCCACCTCCTTCTCTGGAAAACACCACATTCTTATCTATGTCCATGAGTTTTTTTTTCCTTTTTGATTAATCCCTCCACACCCTCCACCCAGCCCTCAATTCCCCCTGGTCAGACAGCTGTCAACAAGCTCTCTATCTATGAGTCTGCCCTGCTTTGCTTGTTAGTTCAGTGTGTTCACTAGATTCCACATACAAGTTAAATACTATGGTACTTGTCTTTCTCTTACTGGCTTATTTCACTTAGCATAATGTTCTCCAGGTCCATCCATGCTGTCACAAAGTATAAGATTTCCTTCTTCTTTACAGCCAAGTAGTATTCCATTGTGTAAATGTACCACATTATTTTTTATACACTCATTTACTGATAGACACTGGGGCTGCTTCCAAATCTTGGCTATTGTAAATAACACTGCAATGAACATAGATGTGCATACTCTCTTTCAAATTACTGTTTTGGGTTTCTTCGGAGGTATTCTCAGCAGTGGAATCACTGGGTCACAAGGCAGTTCCATTTTTATTTTTTTGAGGTAACTTCATACTGCTTTCCACATTGGCTGCACCAGTCTGCATTCCCACCAACGGTGTACTAGGGTTCCCTTTCTTCCACATCCTTGCCAGCACTTGCTGTTTGTTGATTTATTGATAGCCATTCTGAAAAGTGTGAGGTGATATCTCATTGTGGTTTTAATTTGCATTTCTCTTATGATTAGTGATGTTGAGCATTTTTTCATATCTATTGTCCTTCTGTATATCCTCTTTGGAGACATGTCTATTCATGTCCTTTGCCCATTTTTAAGTTGGATTGTTTGTTTTGGTGTTGAGTTTTATAAGTGGTTTATAAATTTTGGATATCGAGCCTTATCAGGTATATTGGCAAATGTGTTCTCCCGTTCAGTGGGATATCTTTTTCATTTTGTTGATGGTTTCCTTTGTTGTGCAATAATTTTTAGTTTGATGCAGTCCCACTTGTTTATTTTTCTTTTGTTTTCCTTGTCCAGGAGATATGTCATAAAACATATTGCTATGAGCAATGTCCAAGATTTTACTGCCCATGTTTTCTCCTAGGATTTTTATGGTTTAGGGTCTAATACTTAAGTGTTTAATCCACTTGGAGTTTATTCTTGTGCATGGTGTAAAAATGTAGTCTAGTTTCTTATTTCTTTTGCACGTATCGGCACAATTTTCCCAACACCATTTATTATTTTTGTCAATTTTTTTAAATTTATTTTTTAATTTATAAATCATGTTTATTTTATTACAGTTGTCTCAATTTTCCCCCTTTACCTACCTCCACCCATCCCACCCCGACCCCCCACTCCCACAGTCAATTCCCACTCTGCTGTCCATGTCCATGGGTCATTCACACATGTTCTTTGTCTAGTCCTTTCCCCCTCTTTCTACCATTGTCCTCTTTCCCCCTCCCCTCTGGTCACTTTCAGTCTGCTCCATGTTTCCGTGTCTGTGGTTTATTTTGTTCATTAGTTTATTTTGTTGAATAGAGTCCACTTATAGGTGAGACATTATGGTAATTGTCTTTAATCAACTGGCCCATTGCAATTAACTCAATATTCTCCAGTTTCATCCATGTTGTCACAAAAAGCAGCAGTTCCATCTCTCTTTCTTTCTTTCTTAAATGCAGATTGATTTTATTTATTATTTTTAAATATCGAAGTTAATTATATTTAAAAATATTAAAACCCTTATAAAGTCTCAGCAATTAAACCAACATGTCACCAGCACCGAAATAATCAAGTGGATCAATGAAATATAATGAGAATTCTAGAGACAAACATATATATCTAATAATATATGATTAAGTTGATATTTCAAGTCAATGGGTAAAATAAGGCTTATTCAACAAATAAGGTGCATGGACCATTATTACTTGAAATAAAACAAATATAGAGTCCTATTTTACACATTATACAAGAAATATCCAGGTGAGTTAAAAATCAATATGTAGACTCTAAGGATTTTTAGAAGAAAATAGAACTAATATTTTTCATGACCTGAGTAAGATATTCAACCCCAGAAGCTATACAGTAAATATTGACATTATGACTATATTAAACATTTAACTATACAGTAATATACATATAAAAAAGTTAAAGGACAAGGAATAGAAAAGTATTTGCAACACATCTAAAACATGGTTAATAGGTTTTTTTTTCTTTTGACAAAAGTTCTACAAACTTTTAATCAATAAATGGATAAAGAACACCAAAAAGTCATTTAAAGCTTTTTTTAAAAAAAATCATAGAAATAGGGAAGAAATATAATAAAACAGGTTTAGTTTCAACAAACAGTAAAGGAACGATGAAAATAACATCACAAATGTATTTAAAAAGTAAATAAATTAATTAAAAAAAAAAAAAAAAAAAAAGAAAATAACATCATTGTCACATCAAATTATTGAGTATTAAAAATATTGGTAATATCAAGTACTGGCAACTCTGAAAGGAACTGAGTATTCATAGAAACTTTTTCTTCGTCTTAAAGCAGTTCCTTTAGCATATTTTGCAGTGCTGGTTTGGTAGAGGTGCATTCTTTTAGCCTTCTTTTGTCTGGGAAACTCCTTATTTTGCCTTCCATTTTAATCGAGAGCCTTACTGGGTAGAGCAGTCTTGGTTGCAGGCCTTTGCTTTTCATGACTTGGAATATTTCTTACCATTCCCTTCTGGCTTGCAGGGTTTCTGTTGAGAAGTGAGATGCTAGCCATATTGAGGCTCCCTTATATGTTACTCCCGCTTTCTCCCTTGCTTGCTTTAGGATTCTCTGTTTGTCTTTGCTATTTGCCATTTTAATGATGATGTGTCTTGGAGTGGGCCTCATTGGGTTCCTCTTGAATGGGACTCCCTGTGCTTCCTGGACTTGTGTGCCTTTTTCTCTCCTCCAATGAGAGAAGTTTTCCATCATTACTTTATCAAACAGGTTCTCTACCCCTTCGTCATCCTCTTCTCCTTCTGGTATCCCTATTATACGGATATTATTACGTTTCAGGTTGTCCTGCATTTGCCTCAATGCCTCTTCATTCTTTCTGAGTCCTTTTTCATTTTCTTGCTCTTTCTGGGAGCTTTTTCCTATCTTGTCCTCCAGCTTGCTGATTCAGTCCTCAGCTTCATCTAGCCTTCTTTTGATTCCTTCTCCTGTGTTCTTCAATTCAGAAATTGTATTCTTCATTTCCTCTTGCCTCTTATGGGTAGTCTCTATGTCCTTTTTCATGCTGATACAGTTTGCAGTAAGTTCCTCAGTTTCCCTGTAGTTTTTGGTAATTCTCTCTGAGCTTCCTGAGTTCATTGAACTTCTTTAGAACCGTTGTTTGGAACTCAATATCTGAGAGTTTATTTGTCTCTATTTCATTTAGTTGTCTTTGTGGGGATTTCTCCTTTCCCTTCAAGCGGGGCGTATTTCTTTGTTTTCCCATTCTTTGTGAGACTCTTCTCTTTTGCTTTGGATTCTTAAGTTGATCTGTCTTGATTTCCTGACTTTGTGGTTCGAACTTCTACGGTTGAAGGCCACTGTTCTTACTTTCTGGATCTGCCTCTGATGATGTCAGATGTTGACCCTGTCTGACCTTAGACAGTCTGTTTGAGACTTTCAGGAATCTGCTGTCTGTGGCTGTCTCCTTCAGCTGTTAATCTATTCTTTCTGCACTCAGCAGGGTGCCTTAGACAGTTCAGGGTGGGGTGGAGTCCCTCCTGGGGGCGGGGTTATTGGGTCCTCTCATGATGCAGCTGTATTGTGTAGGAGTCAGCACTGGGATCCCGCCAGCTACTCTCTCCGTTCTCTTCCTAAAGCCTCAGTCCCCAGTCTCTCCTCAAGTGTTGCCAGACCTCTCTGCATCCTGTTTCGCCAGGGATTTACTGTCTGTGGCTGCCACTCTGCACACAGCAGGCATCTTAGACAGCACGGGGAGGGGTGGAATCCCACCTGGGGGTGGGGCTAGGAGTCCTTCGCCTCAGGTGCCGCTCAGGGGGCGTAGCCTCTGCCTGAGCCAGATGGCTGCTGCCACATGGGGGATGAGTCAGCACTGAGATTCCCTCTGGCTACTCTCTCAATTCTCTCTGGAAACCCTTTTTCCTCAGTCTGTCCTCAGGTGCCTCTAGCCCACTCTGCCCCTGCCTTTGCCGGAGACCAGGGTAAGTGGCTGCAAATAAAAATTTTGCATTGGCCCTTTAAACGGTTCTTTGCATCTCCAGCCGCCTGTCCTTGGTAGACAGCAACCCTGCTGCTTTTTGCGGCTGGGTATTATCTGTGTACTTTTTGGGCTCTGGTGCTGTGCGCTAGAGATCCCTGGTTTTGGTTTAGACCTCACTCTTCTCAGGGGGATCCAACTGGCCGTTTCAATATCCTTCTGGTGTTGCTGCCCGTGGGTGCCCTGCCCGCCTTCTCAGGTCTGTACCGCACTCCTTAGTAGTTAGATTGTGCTAAAGCCGATTCTTCTGTCTCCGAGGAAACAAGTCTCCTCTCTCGCTGTTGTTCTGTTGTTTGTTCCAGGTGATTTCTCCCCAGTTTAGTTATAATTCCAGGTTGGTCCTGGGAGGAGGTCATTGTGACTTCTACTCACTCCTGCGCCATCTTGATTTTCCTCCCAACGCTATTTATTGAATAGATTTGTCTTTACGGCATTGTATGTTTTTGCCTCCTTTTTCAAATATTAATTGACTACAAAGGTGTGGGCTTATTTTTGCACTCTCTATTCTATTCTATTGATGTATATGTATGTTTTTATGCCAGTGCCAGGCTGTTTTTTATTACTATGGCCTTGTAGTATAGTTTGATATCAGGTAGCATGATTCCTCTAACTTTTTTTTTCTATCTTTCTTAAACTTAAAAAATATATATTTATTTTTAGAGAGAGGGGAAAGGATGGAGAAAGGGAGGGAGAGGAACCTCTGTGTGTGGTTATCTCTGACATGCCCCCTACTGGGGACCTGGCCCACAACCTAGGCATGTGCCCTGACTGGGAATCCAAATGGTGACCCTTTGCTTTGCAGTTTGGTGCTCAGTCCACTGAGCCACAGCAGCCAGGGATGTTCTTATTTCTTAAGATTGCTGTGGCTATTCACAAGTTTTTGTGTTTCAACACCCAACCCAAAGATCACATGCAAAGGTGCTTGCTGTTCCTCCGTGCTCCCCCAGTTCTGTGTTTACATCTTCACTGGGCTACCTGTTGCATTGGGTTGCCCATTTTCTCTTCTTTGGAAATAGTGATGTCCTGGAGGATGGAGACTAAGAGACTTGGATGTGCAGGGATTAGTGCCTTAGAGATGGCTTAAACCACACTGCATGAAGGAATACAACGAGAGTAAAATTTAATGCTAAATTGAGTTCCAAAAAGAGTACCATTTGTTGGAGGGCAGGGGCTTCTTTACTATGAGTGCCTCTTCTGCAGCCAGACAAACCTGCTTGCCACTCCATGAATAATGATTGATTCACCTGTCTCCAAATACCAGAAATCCTGTTCTGAGCCTGCCTCCTGTTGTATCCCAGTTCTTCTCAAACTCGATGTGCACACAAATAAATTGGGGTCTTATTACAATGCAGATTCTCAGTCAGTAGGTTGGGATGTGGCACTAGAGATTCTGCATATCTAACAAGTTCCCAGGTGAAGCCCATGCTTCTGGTCCCAGGACCATATTTGGAGTAGTGAAGACTCTATCTAGTTTTACCTGGTCTCAGGCCTTCTAGTCACTTAAGTCAGGACCACCAAGGCACCCAGCTGAGGAGGACAATGAAGGTTGAAACCTAAACCATGCTCACCAAGTCCTGCACCATTGTATGATACTTGCCACATCTGCTGGGAGGAAGAGGCACTTTTTCTCCTTTTTATTACTTCTCACAAAGACTCTTTAAGCTATGCACACCCCTACAACTACCTCCATAAGAATCCAGCACCTTTTTCCTAATTCACACAAAGATGCCATATGGTCTAGCATCATCTGCCATGACTGACAGCCCAGCCTACTTCACCCCTGTATTGTTTACTCTTTCTGACTGATAACTCAGGTTGGTGATTTTGTATACAATTTAATATTGCTCTATCACTTGCTTGTATGCCCTTGAGATTGTTAATATGTGAGAAGAAATAGGATGTAAAAGAGCACTGTCCTCTTTATCAAAGGACTTGGGCTCCAGCCCTGGCTCCTTTTTTACTAACTTCATGATGTCAGACAAGGAACATAAACTCTCTGAGCCTTGATTTCTTCATTTATCAAATGAGGATTGGTAAGACCTGCTAAGCTGGCTCCTCTAGGTTATTGTGAGGATCAAATATGTAACCTAGGGGAAAGGCTTTTGTAAATTATAAAGTTCTGTACAAATGCTAAGATTATTAAGAAGGGGTTAGGTGGCATATCTTTAAATCCTTTTGTAATTTTCCCCAGCTTGGAAGAACAGTGTCCTGCATGTGGTGGCCTCAGAGCCTACTACTGGCTGATGGACTGCAGGAGACAGCACTATCCAAATTCTTTCTAACAAAGCGAAGCTTATTTTGATGAATAGCACTGTGTGCCAACTTTGGAAGGAACTATACCCCAACTTCATCAGCTTGCAGAGTCAGTAAGAAGATAACCTCTGAAACACAATCACAATGGTTTAATGGGAACCATGAAGTAGAGAAACACCAAAGTAAAGACACAAAGTTCTGAATAGATAGTTTCAAGGGTAATCTTTCACTGAGAACTATTTTCATATGTAGAGGGTTGACTCACCTGTTTATATGCTAAAAAGAACCCCCTTATTTTGATTTCTGAATACTTTCTCTCTTAGTAGTCAAACTTATTATGGAATAAAACATTTTGATAATTGCTTTTTAATATGATGAAAGGTTGGAACCTTTTACAATGACAAGGAAATGAAAGAATATAATGGAATGATGTCTTGTAATCTTTATAACTCCAAATAGCAAGTGAGAGAATCATTCATTTATTCACTGAAGTATCCTTCCAGAATCACAGAACTACTCCTACACAGCAATTAGAAGTGGGAGATGAATGTTTAAGGATTAGCTGTAACTTGTCTTTCTGGGGAGAAGGGGACTAGGTTTAAGCTGTTGGCAATGGGAAAAGTTAATTAACAAATAGAAAAATTTATTATTACTTGCCTGTATTCTAAAAAGGTTTTTTAAATTGAAAAGTTAAATAAACCATCACTGTAATTTTCAAGGGTTTTCTTTTAAAAAAGAAGTCAATGTAAGTAATCTAAATTATTTCAAGTGTTAATCTTTAAAAATATGCCTCTTTTACCTCGGCCAGGTGATTCAGTTATTGGAGTGTCAACCGATACACCAAAAGGTTGAGGGTTCGATTCCTGGTCAGGGCACAGACCTAGGTTTTCAGTTTGATCCCTGGTCAGGACTTGTACAGGAAACAACCAATCGATGTTTCTTTCTTAGTCTCTCTCTCCTTTCCTTTCTTTCTAAAATTAATAAACATATCCTTGGGTAAGAATTTTTTAAAATACGCTTCTTTGTTTGGGAGGTTTCTTATCTATCATTTGTCAAAGTCCATGGCTGGACTGCTCAGTGGGTAGGAGCATAAAGCTAACAATTTCACATATTCATTCCCTTGTAGGTCTCTCAGCTGTTCTCTATCTCAAAGTCACAGCCAAGCCTGCCACCTCACAAAGATTACTGGCCAAGAGGAGTGAGGCAGGTAAAAGAAAGCCATCCTCACTCCTGGAGAAATAGTTCAGAGTTAATGACTTACTCTCAGTGCCATGTTTTCTTTAGACGAGGAGAGATTTGTATCTTCTCATGAATTATTTTCTTGATCGCCAGAAAGGCAAAAAGGGCAGAACAATTGCAACATTCAGTTGCAGTAACGTTTCTATCTTTAGTTCCTAGTCCATTCCTATTTCTCCTCCTTTCCTGATAGAGTTGCTGATTTTTCTTTTATGTTTCCTTTAACTAATCTGGCTCTCTCTCTCCCTCTCTCTCTCTTTCTCTCTCTCTCTCCCTTCAAATCTTTAGAACTTTGTGATTGTTAGATTTAAGGACAGGTGACTCATTTAACAGCATATCCCAGTGGGCAAAGATTACTTCATCTTCTACCTTAAATCTTTGTTTCTTTTTTGACACTTCTTCATCTCTACTTGACATTTGTTTTCTCACCTGGGTACTTTACCAGTTAGGTCTGAGAAAAGAATAACAAAAAAATTATGAAAAAGGACATTTGTGTTAGTATTCCAAGAGCATTATTGTTTTTCTGAGAATTGTGTGTTTCTGCCAAGAGTGAAAAGGCTGAAAATAGGATTTTGAAGATGTATTTCTATTTCTTACCGCTCTAAATCAAGAGGTTAGTTTGTTACAACAAATCACTCATTTGCTGTCCTCTTCAGCAATGTACTAATTTTATATTTGTCCTAATCTAAATATATGTGACTTTCAAGCCATGTCAAATCCTTCTTGGAAAAAGATGATATGTGAATAAAATAGCTTTTTTTTTGGCCTTGTCTGCTGTTTTACTCTTTTATGTACCATGGTTTGTCCCATCATTAATTTATTAGCTCATCATTCAACACTTATTCATTCATTCAATTAACATTTAGTGAGCATATCTCTTGATTGTGATAAGACCATAAAGTTGTCCTATTTATCTTTTGTCCAACCAAACTTTAGGACATTCACAAAATTTGGCTCTGAGTCTTTACAGTTTTGTTACTGAAAGTATAAGATTACCAGTTCCCTGCTTTTCAGTACTCTCTCTCTCTGTGGAGGAACAAGTTCTTCCAGAATCTGGGCTACGGAACATTTGATTGAGACCCCTCTGGGTCATAAATGTACTTTTTGATGACTGAACTCAAGACTCAAAGCACAAATATTCTCCCTTCCTTCCGCCTTCCCTCTTTTCCTCCTTCCTTCTTTCCTTTCTTCCTCCCTCCCTCCCTCCCTTTCTTCCTTCCTCTTTGCTTCCTTCTTCCTTTGAGTACTCTGTCATACTGGGTCATGTCCCCAACTCCTTAGCCAAAGGTTAGGTCACTCACTCTGTGCTTCCTACTTTAACCCAGACTTTAATCTTGTATGGAAGACTGTTTCTCTAAATCCCTTTGGTGATTATGCTCAAAAGGCCCAAAGGTCATTATATAGATAGGAATCCTTATGTTTTTGCCTGTCAACTCAGAGTCACTGATGTGAGTTTGAACACTAGGTTCCTACCATTACTCTTGCTTCATGTTAAAAAAAAACTATCAAAATACCAAGTTAATTAGTTAAAAAGTCCTTATAAGGAGAGTAGTGTACCACGAGTTAGCACATGAATTTTGTAAGTAGACAGATACAGGTTCTGCCACTTACTAGCTGTGACCTTTCTTAAGTACCTAATCTCTTTAACTCTGAAGTTTTCTCACTGTACAATAGAGCTCATGACTACTGTGAAGATTAAGAGACAATCCACATCAATTATAGAGCACACTACAAGACACATTGTAATTACTCTACAAATGTTTGTCATCATTGTTATTGCACTCCAATAGAATGCAAGCACTGCAAGAGCAGGGATTTTTATCTGTTTTATTCACTGCTGCTTCTTCAGTACTGAGAACAAAATTTGGTACATAGTAGATACTCATTAATTATTTGTTGAATAATTATATACATATATATATAGTAATTCCCACAGTGTTAGGGGTTTTCCTACATTCAGTCCAAGGTGATTCCAAGTACATTGGTTGGTTGAGTTAGGTATTTCTCAGCTGGAATGAATGAGATTATCCAAATTTCTAGAGAGTATATCATGGCTTCTGTGAATGGCAGAGTAGATTAGTCTGCCTGAGATGTGATCCTATGTCTGGTGGCTTTCCAGTGGAACATTTAGATTTCAAGTGCAGCATTGTTTACCATGTCATCTGAAATGAGAATATGTACTTTTCTTGGTGCTGAAAGTATGTCTCATATAAACACTATTCAGGATCTTTGTCATCTTTTAATTCCTATTTTCTGGCACATACTTGAGTTTAGTTAAATATTTGTTTTTGTTGAGTGAATGTACCCTCTTTTAAATCCTTTGTTATATGATCAGGTAGAAATAGCAGGAGTCAATCAAAGTTTTCTGTAGAGGGCCAGAGAGTAAATATTTTAGGCTTGTGGGCAACGCAGTTTGTGTCACAACCACTCAGCTTCACTGTGAAAGCAGCCACAGAGATAGACAAATGGGTGTGCCTGTGTTCCTATAAAACTTTATTTGCAGTCTCAGTATGGGTCACAGTTTGCCAATTCCTGGCTTATAGACTGGCAAGAGGCTTAGAGACAAAAATAATAAAAACAATAAATCTAGTTAGGAACATGTGTGCAAATGAATTTTAAGTATTTAATGTTCATTAAACTAACAAGCAGAGATTTAAGCCATAAACAAATTCATCTGAATTCTAAGCTTTTGTGTTGGATATTGTCTGGATCTGTTTTATCCATGTGAGTAAATAAGTCAAGCAGCAAAGACCCCAACAAGGTTAACAAAGCACAAATTAGCATGGAGGCCAAGAGTACAGTAGATCAAACTTACTGCTTATTTATTCTTTTGAATTCTTATACTTAATTCTATTTGAATGCCAGTAGTTGTTGACCATATGTCTTAGTGTGTAGTGGTCAGTGGCTCATGGGGACATTAAAGTACTACTGGGGCATTTTATTTGCCCTCTGCTTATTGTTTCTACCCCAAAACCTATATAATAAAGTCTCTGCTATTGCTTTTTAAAATGTGGCAGAAAACAGCAGGGAGGAGGTAGTTATTCATTTTATTTGACAACCAACTGAATATCTATACTATGACAATGATTATGGGAACCTAGAAGAGGAAGCTGAAAGGATAAAAAAATGCACCATCCCTACTTTTATAAAGCTCATAAGCCATTGGGGGTGTCAGATCAGCAAATAAGCAAAACACTTACAATAACGTGTGATATCATTAGTGTCATTAGAAAGCATTGGCTAGTCCTAGAGTTTTTAAAGCATATAGTATATTATTTGGATACTGGAGACTTAAATTGGACCCTGAGGAAGTTCAGACCTAGTAGTTTGTGTAAGTGAAATTAATTTCTATTATAACAGTTAATTTTATATGCGTATGGATGTGTTTTAAACCAAATCTCATCCTTAAAAACAATATGCTCAGAAAATAAAGAATTATTTCCATTTGGTTAGTTTATGAAATAGCTGTTAGATCCCAATTTTTTTGACATTTGTCTCAAAGGATAACAAAGTAAAACAGACCTGGGAAGAAGCAAGGATTTTCATTCCCTCATGGTCAATACTAGGCTGCACAGAACATGGTACAAAAAATAAGGGAGAAATATCATTTGTTATAAATATGAGTCATGACTAAACCCTGTTTGATGTACTTGGCATGAGAGAATAATTAGAAATTCTTTTTATGGTTTTATTTACACTTCTCTTGTCAAAATTAATGATTCAGTAAAAGTGAGAAGTTTTTCCTATATTCATCACCATCAGTGCCAGTGACTAAATTAAACTATGTTTATATTTCCATAAACCTTGATTTTCATCACAAAACCCCAGACACAATTTTTATGCATTAACATTTATGACCGATAGCCTACAGTCTTCCCTAAATTAACAAACCTTTCCTTTCAAAATAGACATTTATTTTTAATAAGTGTTATTAACTACTGAATAAAAAGATGTATATAGAATATGTAGGATGAATGAAAAGACAACAAATGCCAAAATATCCATTATGAAGAACTAAGAAATAAGCACACATTTAAAAAATTAAATTTAGTTTTGTACAAGTAATGCATCACATGGTACAAATTCAAAATTTACAAACGGGTATATATGGAAAATTCTACCATTTTTCCTGTCCTTAGTATGTAAAACACATTCTTATTATTTCTTATAGCTGTATAGTATTCTGTTGTACAGATTTAACATCATTTATTTAACCAGTAACGTACTGACCTATATTTTGGTTATCGCTAATATTTTGCTGTTAAAAAAATGCTGCAATAACAAACCTTGTATGTAAACCATTTAACATATATACAAGTATATCTGCAAAATAAATTCCTGTAAGTGGAACTGTTTTGTCTAAAGTGATGCATTTTTTTAAAGGCATGTGCATTTTTTAAATTGCTGCAGTATTTTTTAATGTTAAAGGACTGGAAACAACCCAAATGTTAATCAAGGGTGTTTAGTTGGATAAACAATGGTACGTACTCATAACAGAGAACTTTACAGGAGAATGTTCTGTCTGGTTCTATGGAGTGATGTCCAATATATTGTTAAAGTAAAAAAGCAAGATCAAGGAAAGTGTAAAATAGCATGCTATTATTTGCCATTTACCTATGTTTTTAAATGGAAGGGTGAAATGGAAAAAAATAGATTATCTATGGCACAAATTAGTAATAAGATAGATGGGATATAGAATACAGGCTTCTCTGAACATAGCTCATTCTGTGGATTTGACTTTGGAAGCATGTAAGTCGTTTACCTAATTATAAAAATAACATAAAATAAAACAGCAGTTTCTAATAATTTAAGCAAAACGATGTAAATAACCATAATTTCTATTCAAGTTTTGGATATAACCACAGAGAGGCACTGTTTTGTTTTGTTTTTTTTTAAGACAGGGTAAGGGAAGGACAAAGAGAGGGAGAGAAACACCAATGTGTGGTTGCCTCTCACACGCCCCTTGCTGGGGACCTGGCCCGCAACCCAGGCATGTGACTGGGCATTGAATCGGGGACTCCTTGGTTCTCAGCTGGCGCTCAATCCACTGAGCCGCATCAGCTAGGGCCCCTGTTCTAAGTTATTGAAAACAGTTATTTGACTCTACATCCCTAATGGCATAAACCCTAAGGACAAAAAGAATTGCAAAAGAAAATTTGAATTGTTTTTCAGCAATTTTAAAAATAATTTTGACATTGTTATTCTGAGGACTTAAGATATGTGTAATCATTTTGGTGATTTTGAGGAGGCTTTCGTAATGAAGGAAGAACATGTGTAAGGTCAACGAGGTTACATTCAAAATCCTGTAGTCCAGAGTTGAATTAGAAGTACCAATATAAACTCATGTAGTGTTTTCTCTTAAAAGAAAAAAAAAAGAAACTAAGAGTATTTATTTCCTAGCTCTGTCTACTAAAATCAAGAAACAATGACCAGCCCTGGCTGGTGTGGCTCAGTGGATTGAGTGCTGGCCTGTGAACCAAAGGGTCACAGGTTCAATTCCCAGTCAGGGCATATGCCTGCGTTGTGGGCCAAGTCCGCAGTAGGCGGTGCGGGAGTGGCAACCACACATTGATGTTTCTTTCCTTCTCTCCCTCCTTTCCCCTCTCTAAAAATAAATAAATAATTTTAAAAAAAGAAAAGAAAAGAAACCTCTACCATTGAGCACCAAGATTCTAATCTCCAATTATCATTCCTCATTGAAAGGAACTAAGGAACTAAGCATCCCTGGGGAAATGGATGACTTCAGGGCCCGGACACAGAATATACAAAATGAAGTCGAAACATGTTCTGAAAGATAACTATGAAACTATCAAAGACCACCAGGGAATCAGTGAACTTGAAGCAGTTACAAAGAGCCAAAAATAGCACAATTTGAGGAACAGCAAGGATAGTAACTACAGTGGATTGAAACATACATCAACACCATGAGTTCATCATGTACTCAGCAAACAAAACAACTCTCACTGTACCCACTCTGGAAACTGACAAAGGAGAAAAAGTCAAGAATTTATCTTGTCTTTCCTATACAGACCAAACCTCAGTGTAACCGAATGATGAAAGGATGTTAATCTTTACAAAGTATGCCAGCTAATAAACAGAAAAGAAACAACAGCTTTAGAATATTATTTGCAAACCTAAAAGAGACATGGGTCTATCAATAAGCATCAGTGACTGCTAACATGATAAAACACTGTCACCAAGAGATTCTAAAGCTCCCACTGGAGTCTCTTATTACCACCAAGAAGGGAGTTTTGCAAAACTAAACCTAACTAGACCCTAATTAATACTCCAGATATACCTATGGATAAATAAGAAGCAGAGAAGGTATAGAACATATTAAAATGTATCAGAGAGATGCACTCAAGAAAATCCAGACTGTGGGAAATTCTAAAACTAAAATGACCCAGAGCTTTGTCTTCTACTACTCCAGTTTCTCCCAATGTATGTTAAGGTGTGAGAACCACTGTAGAAATTAAAGGAGACTAAAGAGGAATATCAACAAATTATAGACCATAGGACAAATTCAAACAGAAAATCATGAGCCACTCAGAAATATTTGAAGGTATTAAGGAATTATTGCTATTTTTTAAGTTATGATTGTGATTGAGGTTATGCTTTTTTAAAAAGTCCTTATGGTTAAGACATACATATTGAAAGAATCAAGATGGCAGAGCAGTGAGTGGAAATCACAGTAACCTCCTCCCAGGACCAACCTGGAATTACAACTAAACTGTGGAGAAATCACCTGGAACAAACCACTGAACAATAGAGAGAGAGAAGCCTTGTAACCTCGGAGACAGAAGAATTGACTTTAGCACAATCTAACTGGTAAGGAGTGCAGTACAGACCTAAGAAGGCTGGTGGGGCGACCACGGGCAGCAGCACCAGAAGGATATTGAAACAGCCAGCGGGATCCCCCTGAAAAGAGCAGGGTCTAAACCATAAGTGAGGATCTCTAGCCCACAGCACCAGAGCCCAAAATATACACAGAAAACAGGCAGCTGCGAAAAACTACAGGGTTGCTGTCTGACAGAGACAGGTGGCTGGAGATGCAAAGAACCGTTTAAAGGGCCAACACATAAATTTTTATCTGTAGCCACTTATCCCGGTTTCCGACAAAGGCGGGGGCAGAGTGGGCTAGAGACCCTGAGGAGAGCCTGGAGAAGGAGGCTTTGGGGAGAGAACTGAGAGAGTAGCCGGCAGGATCTCAGTACTGACTCATCCCCCATGCGGCAGCAGCCATCTTGTTCAGGCAGAGACCACTCCCTCTGAGTGGCAGCAGTGACAGAGGACCCAATAGCCCCACCCCCAGGTGGGATTCCACCCCGCCTTGTGCTGTCTAAGCCTCCTGCTGAGTGCAGAGTGGCAGCCACAGACACCAGATCCCTGGCTAAAGAGGGTGCAGAGAGGTCTGATGACATGAGGAGAGGCTGGGGATGGAGGCTTTGGGGAGAGAATTGAGAGAGTAGCCGGTGGAATCCCAGTGCGGACTCCTCCGGCATATGCAGCAGTGTGAGAGGACCCAATAACCCCGTCCCCAGGAGGGACTCTGCCCCGCCCTGAGCTGTCTAAGGTGGCCTGCTGAGTACAGAGCAAATAGATTAACAGCTGAAGGAGACAGCCACAAACAGTAGATTCCTGGAAGTCTTGAACAGAATGCCTAAGGTCAGAAAGGGTCAACATCTGACATCATTAGAGGCAGATCCAGAAAGTAAAAACAGTGGTCTCCTATCATAGAAGTTCATTCCACAAAGTCAGGATATCAAGACAGATCAACTTAAGAAGCAGAAGCAAAAAAGAAGAGTCTCACACGTAATGGGAAGACAAAAAAATACCCCCCACTCGAAGGGAAAGGAGCCATTCCCAGAAAGAGACTAAATAAAATAGAGGTAAGTAAACTCTTAGATATTGAGTTCCAAGCAGTGGTTCTAAGGAAGCTCAATGAGCTCAGTGAGCTCAGAGAGAATTACAAAAAAACTATAGGGAAACTACAAGGAGCTTATTGCAAACTATATCAGCATGATAAAAACACATAAAAACTATCACTAAGAAACAAGAGTAAATGAAGAATACAATTTCTGAATTTATGAACATAGTAGAAGGAGGAATGAAAAGCAGGCTAGATGAAGCTGAGGACTGAATCAGCAAGCTGGAGGACAAGGTAGGAAAAAGCTCCCAGAAAGAGCAAGAAATGAAAAAAGACTCAAAAAGCATGAGGAGTTATTGAGGGAAATGCAAGACAACCTGAAACATAATAATATCCATATAATAGGGATACCAGAAGGAGAAGAGGATGAGGAAGGGATAGAGAACCTATTTGAAAAAGTAATGACGGAAAACTTCCCTCACTGGAGGAGAGAAAAAGTCACACAAGTCCAGGAAGCACAGAGGGTCCCATTCAAGAGGAACCCAAAGAGGCCCACTCCAAGACACATCATCATTAAAATGACAAATATCAAAGACAGAGAATCCTAAAGCAAGTAAGGAAGAAAATGGTAGTAACATATAGGGGAGCCCGAATATGGCTAACAGCTGACTTCTCAACAGAAACCCTGGAAGCCAGAAGGGAATGGCAAGAAATATTCCAAGTATTGAAAAGCAAAGGCATGCAACCAAGACAGCTCTACCCAGCAAGGCTCTCCATTAAAATGGAAGTTGAAATAAGGAGTTTCCCAGACAAAAGAAGTGTAAAAGAATACACTTCTACCAAACCAGCACTGCAAAATATGCTAGAAGGACTGCTTTAAGACAAAGAAAAAATTTCTACGAATACCCAGTTCCTTTCAGAGTTGCCAATACTTGATATTACGAATATTTTTAATACTTATTCATCTGATTGTGACAATGATATGTTATTTTAATTTTTCCTTCACTATTTGTTGAAACTAAACCTGTTTTAGTATATTTCTTGCCTACTTCTATTTTTTTAAAAAGCTTTAAATGACTTTTTGGTATTCTTTATCCATTTATCGATTAAAGTTTTGTAGGATTTTTCCCTAAAAAAACAAAAGAACAACCTATTAACTGTGTTTTAGATGTGTTGCAAATACTTTTCTATTCTATCCCTTGTCCTTTAACTTTTTTTATATGTATATTACTATATAGTTAAATGTTTAATATAGTCATATTGTCAACATTTACTTTATAGCTTCTGGGTATGAATATCTTACTCAGGTCATGAAAAATATTAGTTCTATTTTCTTCTAAAACTCCTTAGAGTCTACATATTGATTTTTAACTCACCTGGATATTTCTTGTATAATATGTGAAATAGGGCTCTATATTTTATTTCAAGTAATAGTGGTCCATGCACCTTATTTGTTGAATAAGTCTTATTTTACCCATTGACTTGAAATATCAACTTAATCATATATCGTTAGAAATATACATTTGTCTCTAGAATGATCATTATATTTCATTGATGTACTTGATTATTTCTGTGCTGGTGTCATGATTTAATTGCTGAGATTTTATAATGGTTTTAAATTTTTTAATATTTTATAATTAACTTTGACATTTAAAAAATAAAATCAATCTGCATTTAAGAAAGAAAAAGAAGAAGGAAAGAAATAAAGGAGGAAGAAAGAAAGAAAGAAAGAAAGAAAGAAAGAAGGAAAGAAAGAAGGAAAGAAAGAAGGAAAGAAAGAAGGAAAGAAAGAAAGAAAAAGCAAGCAAGCGACATAGAGCTCCTACCTTTTGTGATAACATGTATGAAAGTGGAGAATATTAAGCTAAGTGAAATAAGCCAGCTGATGAAAGACAAATACCATTTGATCTCACCTATGAATCGACCCTATTCAACAAAATAAACTGACAAACAAAGTAAACCACAGGCATGGAAACATGGAGCAGACTGAAAGTGACCAGAGGGGATGGGGAAAGAGGACAATGGTGGAAAGAAGGGGAAGGGACTAAACAAAGAACATGTATGAATGACCCATGGACATGGACAGCAGAGTGGGAATTGACTCTGGGAGCGAGGGGTGGGGGTGGGATGGGTGGAGGGGGGCAAAGGGGGAAAAATCGAGACAACTGTAGTAGAATAAACATGATTTAGAAATTCAAAAAATGAAAATGTAAATGAAAAATAATAAAAATTAAAATAAAAAATAAAAAAGAGATACATGCTAAAATATTTACAGATAAAATGATGTGATTCATGTCCAGGATCTGCTTTAAAATCATCATGGGTGGCGTGAAAATAGAGATGGAACAAGACTGGCCATGTGTTAATCACTGAGGCTGGTGATTCGAACATGGGCTCATTATACTTGTCTCTTTAATTTTGTTTGTGTCTGTAACTATGCATGATAAGAAGTTTTAAAATCTCTCTGTCAAATACTATGAAACTATGTCTCCTAGAAAAGGGTGCAAATTAGTACCTATAACTACTAACTACTCTGATCTGGCACAGATTGTAGCTGTGAAAGGACAAAGGACAGTTGGTTTCCACAAGGAAAGTGAGGTGAGAGAGAAGAAAGAACATAAGATATTACCCAAGGAGAAGGTCCATGCATAATCCACAGGAGGGGCCCACGCATCTGGCATTCTATGTGACACTGTGATGGCAGAGTTTGGTGATGCAAACCACTGTTTTAGACTGGGCCTGTGTGGCATCCAAGTCATCATATACCAGTGTAGGTGGAATACCTGTTCTGGAGAACTTCTAAGAGCCTCACCTGGGAGGTGACAGGCTTGTCCCTGGGAACCACCCTTGCCCCCAGCAAGGAGGAGGGGCATACTGCTGTGATATCTTAACTTTTCAGAATGTGGCCAGGACCTTAGGCTTTCTCACCTTGCATCTTGCACAGGGGACTGGGTGGTCTGCAGGCTTCTGACTCCACACAACATCATTTGGAAACACAATGCTGTGGATAACAGATTTAATAGAATCTTGTAACAACTCCGAAAAGAAGATTTGAAGGCCTTAATTCTGTTGTTGAGGAGATGGCAGCTGGGCCCATGGAGGGAAAAGAAAAACATCAAGGCAACTCTTGATTACATTTCACTCTTTGACAAAATAAGACAAGGATAGTGTCCTAGACACATCCTGACATGGGCCTCACCACTAACCTGGCAATATACTTTCTATACCTTCATCTCATACTAAGGCAAATACAAGGAGTTTTTAAGTAACATGTCTGTGATGAAACCTCACCTAAATTAACATGAATTTGGATATTGAAACCTCTTCACAGCTCAGCCTACTTCTGAATTTTAACCTGAACTGTCTCTCCCACCCCGACCCGCCCCATACCCAGCCCTAGCTAGTCACCAGAGGGCATCTCTCCCTGGCTCTTCCATTCAAAGTAGAATGGCAATCCAAGCATCTTCTTAAACTCCCTACGGCCAGGTGTTGCCTTACTAGTCTCCTATTGGCCAGGCCAGATTTCCACTGGAGGAGCATTTCCATATTTACCTGTGTGTTCTTTCTTAGTCTTTTATCCTAGTGGGTCCAGTCTAGACAGGAAGAGAGCAAGGTGTCCCCTTCTACAAGGAATGGGATCAGCTCATATTTAGGGGCATGCCAGGTGGGAGGGAGAAGCAATAAGCTTTATTTATTCAGTTAGAATACCAAGTTATGTCTTGAGCTATAATTTCTCAAAAGGAATTAATTCAGGCAGAATCTATTCTTTAATGTTAGTCTCTTGGTCTAGAATTTGTGTGGGAGTCCCAGGCCTGCATCTCTCTCTGGTAAGAAGGCTGGCAGGCAGGTCACAGAGGGGAGGCAGGCAATAGCAGAATGCTGGGCCATGTCCAAGGACATACACCTCTGGCCTTGCACAGGGCACGGTTTGACCCTCAGCATGACTGTAACAATACAGGACTAACAACTGACTCAGATACATAGCAT
Source organism: Pteronotus mesoamericanus (assembly GCF_021234165.1). Lineage (NCBI taxonomy): Eukaryota > Metazoa > Chordata > Mammalia > Chiroptera > Mormoopidae > Pteronotus > Pteronotus mesoamericanus. The sequence continues at coordinate 243,531 of NW_026555198.1, forward strand.
AAGCTTTCCCTCCCAGCTAGTTCAGTCTCACAGTGTCATTCACACTGCATTTTCAAAAGCTGTCCAGTCCCCTGGAAAAGAGATTTCAGAAAATTAGGGCATAATCGAAGGAAAGGGCCTTAAAGCAGGAAACAAAAGTGATGGCAACAGTTTGTGTTTTGTGGCTGCCCTTTCATGCAACTCTGTGGGTCAGAGTGCAGTGCTGCCCTGAACACCTGGGTGAACAGACAGGTGAACAGGGAGGGCAGATGTCTGTTGCAGTCATTGCTCACAGCTGAGTCCAGATCTCCACACCTTATGCCCCATGCACCCTTAGAAGTTGTACAGAGACCTTGGACATGTGGTAGTAATGCTTATTTTTAAACAAAGAAAATTTATACTTCTACCAACAATGCATGAAAGTGCTTGTTAGCCCATACTTTGTCAATGAAATGTGTCATTAAACTCTGTCAATGTTATAGGTAAAAAAAAAAAGTATGATGAAATTTAAATTTCTCTTTTTTAAATCATTTTCTATTGTTAATTCTATTACAGTTGTCTCAATTTTTCCCCCTTTACCCCCTCCACCCATCCCACCCCAACCCCCACTCCCACAGTCAATTCCCACTCTGCTGTCCATGTCCATGGGTCATTCATACATGTTCTTTGTCTAGTCCCTTCTCCTTCTTTCCACCGTTATCCCCCTCCCCCTTCCCCTCTGGTCACTGTTAGTCTGTTCCATGTTTTCATGCCTGTGGTTCTATTTTTATTATTACTGAAGCTGAGCATATTTTCATATTTCAACAGTCATTTGTATTTGCTCTTCTGTGAACTGCTTGTTCATCTTCTTCACCTATTTTTCTATAAGGCTTATTGGGTTTTTTTCCTATTTATAAAAGCTATTTATTTAGGAAAATTCACTCTTTATCTGATGTTAATCCTACTTCTCAATTCATTTGACTTTTTACTTTGTTTTGGTGGTTTTTGCCATGCAGAAATTCTTTTTAAAAAATTTTATTAAAGTACGGTTGGAAAAAATATAAATAGAACTATGAACACATGGAACAGACTGAAAGGTGACAGAGGGGAGCGGTGGGGGGAGGGGACTGGATGAAAGAAGGTGAAGGGATGAGCTAAAGTATGTATATGCATGAGCCATAGACATAGACAACAATGTGGTGGGGCCAGAGAGAAGGGGAGTGGGACCTGGATGAAAGCAGGCAGAGGGGGAGAAAATGGGGACATATGTAATAGTGTCAACAATAAAAATAAAGAAAAAAAGTATAGTTAGCATACAATACTATATTAGTTTCAGGTGTACAACATAGTGACTTCACATGTACATATCTTATTATGTGATCACCACACTAGGCCTAGTAACTATCTGTCACAGTGCAAAGTTATTACAGTATTATTGGCTATATTCCCTGTGCTGTATACTATATACCCATGGTATATTTATTTTATAACTGGAAGTTTGTACCTCTTATTCCCCTTTACCTTTCTCACCCATCCTACAGGTAACCATCAAAAAAGAAATTCTTTATTATTATGTAGTCAAATGTATCAATTTCTTCTTTTATGGTTTTATGGTCTTCGTTACTCCAAGAGTAAAAACAATAGACATTTAAACAGAGTTGTGATTCACGAATCTTCCTGCTTATAGAGTGTAATTACTATTTTACCTGTGGTAACTCTACATCTGACCTCCAGTGCTGAATGGAATGTTTGGGTATATTTGATCCAGCTCTGTTTAAAAAACACTCATCATTTCTCTACTATTAGTAAAACACTGTGCTAGGCACTTTGTGAAACAGAAATATGAAATAGAGAAAAAAAGAATTCTTTCATCCAAAAAATTTGTAATACAGTGTGAGATATAGATATGTTTAAAAATATGGGGGTGAGGGGAGTGAAGAAGAGAGTGGTGTGTAGGGGTGAGTGGGGATTAAATGTAGGTGGAGTACAGGTTTAGCTAGCTTTTATTGCCTCCATTTTGGGTCACTGATGATCTTACGTAGAGCAGGGGTCAACAAGCTCTATCTGTAAAGGGCCAAAAAGTAAGTATTTTCAGCTTTACAAGTACTCTATTCTGCCTAACAGTGAGAGTGTCTATGTTCCAATGAAACTTTATTTTATGGAAACTGAAATGTATATTTAATGTAATATTCATGTGTTATGAAATAATCTTTTATTTTTTTACCTTTTTTTAAGCATTAAAAAATGAAAAAAAACCCCTCACTTAGCTTGAGGGCTATACAAAAACCAATGACAGGCCAGATTTGGCCCACAATCATAGTTTGCCAAACCCTGGTGTAGAGTAGTGATTGTGAAATTCTACCCCAGGAGCAAAAATGGTTTTAGAGAAACCTATCAATTATTGAAAGTCTCAAAAATGATGCTAAATTCATCATTTTATTTAAGTTTTGCAAAAGAAATCTGGAAGCAATGGATATGTGACCTGCTGCTGATCAGCTAAACACTGCTTTGAGGTGGAGAGGATGCAGTTCTTTGAATCAAATGTGCCAATTCTTTCTGTTAGGCTGCCTTTCCCCTAATATTTCTGCCAGAGAATCTAGAAACTATGGTGATTGATGCCATAGAAACACACAGCAAGTGAGCAGGGCGATGAGCTTGTAAGATGGTTGCATGGCTGAGAGACAAAAGCTTTTTAGCTACTAATCTACAGGTAAAGTAATAGAATAAAATGCAATGCAGCTAGCATGCAGGGACACTTTGTGTTTACAGCACACTTTTCACATACATCATTACCTTTAATTTTACTCAAAACTCACAACAACATTGTGTGGTATGTATTTTTATGATTTTACAGATAAGGATCTGACTCATTTTTTTCTGGCACTATTCACATTGCCCTAGGTGTAAGGACAAGCTTCCCCTAAATGCTAAGGCTTAGACCACAATTAGTAAATAATAATGATAAAGATGATGACAATAAAAGTGTGTTAGTCACTGGATGTTGGTTATATTCCAGACCCAAGCTAGGCAATTGACATATAATGCCTCATTTTGGCCTCAAAACTCCCCAAGTATGGAGTTATTATCACACTGTGTATTTGATCACAAACTTTGGAATCAGATGGATCTAGATTCAAGCCTTAGTTCTGCTACTTATAGCTCTGTGATCTGGGAAAGTTACTTAACTTCTCTACTTTTCAATTTACTAATCTATAAAAGGCAGGTAATAATACTACCTAGTTCTTCTGGCTATAGCATGGATCAAATAGGATAATGAATGTAAAGTACTTAGCACAGTGGTTCATACATCCTAAGTGCTCAATAAATCTTTATTATTACTACATGGAGCTTATGATACCTTTGATAACCCTGCCAAAGATGATTAAGATAATTTAGTAGAATCCACACACCTGGCATTTAGACCTTTAAAATGTATTTTTACTTTGAAATAATTATAGATTTGCATGAATTTGCAAAAATAGTAGAAAGAGCCACATACCCTGTACCCACCTTTCCCCAATGGTGTCATCTTATATAACTGTACTACAATATCAAAATCAGAAAATTGACATTGGCATAATATCATTAACTAGATGAAAGACCTTATTAAGTTTTCACAATTTTTAAACCTTCATTCACTCACATGTGTATGCAGCTTTACCCCAAGTATAGATTCACGTAACCACCACTACAATCAAGATGCAGAACTATTTCCATTGCCACAAATAACTCCCTGATGCTCCCTCTTTCAATTTACATCTAACTCCCATCCCTGTCCCATGGCAACCACTAATCTGTTCACCATTTTGGAAGTTTTGTCATTTCAAAATATTACATAAATGGTATCATACAGTATATAATATTTTGAGATTGATTTTCTTTCATTCAGCACAGTGTCATTGAGGTTTATGCATGTTGTTGTATATATCAACAGTTCATTTCTTTTTATTGCTGTATTATACCATATGGATATATGAGAGTTTAAGCAACTATTACCCATTGAAGAACATTCCAATACTTTCTATTACAAGCAAAGCTGCTATGAGTAATAGTGTACACTTTTTTGTGTGGACATAGGTTTCCATTTCTTTATGCTCAGGAGTGTGATTGCTGGGTCATATGATAAGTATATGTTTAAATTTATGAGAAATTTTCAAACTTTTTCAGAGTGTCTGTAGTATTTTACATTCCCACCAACAGTTCATGATTGATCCAATTTCTCACATCCTCACCAGCATTTACTATTATCATTTAAAAATTTCTTAGCTGCTCTAATAGGTATATAGTGATAACTCCTTGTAGTTTTAATCTGCATTTCCCTAGTGGCTAATGATGACGAACATTTTTTTCCTGTGCTTATTTCCCATTCATGCTTCTCTTTGGTGAAAAGTCAGCTGGTGTTTTCATCCATTTTATAACTGGATAGATTGTGTTTTTATTGTTGAGTTGGAGAGTTCTTTATGTAGTATGGCAATGAGGCCTTTGTTGAATACATGGTTTATACTGCACACTTGTGTCCCCCCAAAACATATGTTCAAGTCTTAAATTCTGATACCTATGAATGTGACCTTATCTGGAAATAAGTGCTTTGCAGGTGTAATTAGTTAAGATTAGTTCATATTGCATTAGGGTGGGCCCTAATCCAATGACTTGTGTCCTTATAAGTCATTGAAAACAGAGTTGTGGACACACAAGTGAGAATGCCTTGTGATAACAGAGATACAAATTGGAGTTATGTAGCCACAGGCAAAGAAACATCAAGGATTTTCAACAACTATCAGAAGCTAGGAAGAGGCATGGAAGAATCCTTTGCTTACAACCTTCATAGAAAGCTACAGGCATTTTGATATTTGACTTCTGGCTTCCAGAACTGAGAGGGAATATCTTTTTATTCTTTTAAACCACCAAACTTGTAGTAATTTGTTATGGCAGCCCTAGGAAACTAATTGTAAATGTTTTCTCCCAGTCTCTACCTGGTCTTTTCACTCTCTTAACAGGATCTCTCCAGAGAAAGATTTTACTTTTGATGAAGTTCATTTTATTAATTTTTTATTTTATGAATCATGCTTTTAGCATTCTGTCTCAACACATTTTGCCTAGCCTTAGATAACAAAGATTTTTCTCCCATCTTTTCTTCTTCTTTTTTTTGGATTTATTAATTTTTTGGATTTATTAATTTTATTCATAATAAAACCAGATGATATTAAATTTTGATCCTAGATCCCATCTTTTATTCTAAAATTAAAAAATAATTTTATGTTTTTATTTAAATGTATTATCCATTTGAATTAATTTTTGTGTATGGTATGAGATTTAGGTTGAGGATCATTTAGTTTTTGTGTGTGAATGTCCAATTATTCTAGTACCACTTGTTGAAAACACTATTCTTTCTTCATTGGATTGCTTTGGCATCTTCATAAAAATTCAATTGAATATATTTGTGTTTATCTTTTCTAGGATTCTTATTCTGTCCCATTGATCTATGTGTCTATTTCTTTCCCAATACCACACTGTCTTTGTTACTGTGGCAATATAGTAAGGCTTAATATTAGGTAGAGGGATTCCTTCCATTTCATTCTTTTTCAGAACTGATTTATCTATTCTAGTTCTTTTGCTTTTTTCATATATATTTTGGAATAATCTTGTCTATAGCTACAAATCATCTTTCTGGGATTTTGAGAGAAAGTGAATTAAACCTATTGGTTAATTTGGGGATAACTGACATCTTTACTAATTTGAGTCTTGAAATCCATGAACAAAGTATGTCTCTACATATTTCTAGATCTTTGACTTCTTACATCAGCATTTTATAGTTTTCAGCATAGAAATACTATACATATTTTGTTACATTTATACCTAAGTATCACATTTTCTGTGGAGTGATTAAAATGTGTATTATATTTTTAATTTCCTATTTTTTTCTTTGTTGCTACTGTAGAGGAAAGTGATGGAGTCTTGCATGTTGATCTTGTATCCTGTAATCTTGCTAACTCAATAATTTCACAAGCTCTTTTGTTGATTCCTTGGTATTTTCTACACATAGTGACAACTATCTCTTTATAATCATGATGCAAGCTTGCACAAATCTAGTGGCATATATTCAAGGAGGAAGTATCAGAACTATTGATAGATCAGCTCAGAGTCATAATTCTACCTCCTCTTCACTCACTTAAGCCTTCTGATGTTGGCTGAACACATGAAAACTTTTAGAATACTTTGCTTTCAATTTTGCCAGGGCAGCTAGAGTATGAGACTTCATCTTAGATTTAACCAAAGCCCCAGTATGCTGAAATGCTTAATAATACCCCAGCCCTTTGGCAGTCAGTTTTGCTTTGCAAAAGGGGTACACTGGTATCCTCTGACCCCTTTGGGGGTGAGGGATTTAAGCATTGAGGACTGTATGACATCAAAGATTTTGCCACGGGGTGCCATGGATGGGTCTCACTAGACCTTGGAGGTTCTGCATATTTGTGACAGAAGCAGAAACAGCAACTACAGCATAAGCCCTTAGGGTTTTGAAATGTCTTCTGTAGCCAACCCCATAAGGAAGTATGGACCTCAGCATATCATAGTCCAGTCCTTTTTTCAAGGGTGGTTTGCTTTGGGGGAGATCCCTCTGGAAACAACAAATGACTGTTAGGAAGGGACCAGCTCAGGTGTTACAATACTAGTTCACCCTAAACAGGGGTGCATATCAGACTGACCATGTCTTCATGTTCTGCATTTGTTCTACAATTTGGACTACGTAAGACCCTACGCAAGCCACAGAGTGTGGTACAAGTAAGGGCAAGGGAGCTACCTAATCTTTTTGGGTCATTATGTTTATTTACCTAGTAGGCCAAGAGCAAGAAATAAACTGACCAGCCCAAACTCTGCATCATGGTTTGGACATCCTGTTTGTGATGTCATGACACTGACCTTGCTCTTACTGGCTTCTTTTCTAGGGACCATAAGCTTTCTGCCAGTCTATCTGGATTTCTCTTGTATCTCCCCAGATTCTTCGTTGATGCAGTGCACCCCTCCCCTATCTGCCAGAGCCTTCCATTTCTTTTGGCAGAGATATTGACTCCATCACCCACATTGCCTATCATGGTCATTTTTTGCCTACTAGTCTGGCCTTTGTGCCAGGCCTAAAGTAAAGAAAAGCACATGTGTTTGTACCACACACTTATAAGAATCAGCTACTTTTATTGTCTCTGGCCTTACCTGATCCTATTTTGTCTTTCTCATGGTGCTTCTCAGATGCTCACAGCTCAGGACAGCTAAAGCATACCCATGCAGCCAGCATATACCAGGTCTGCCAATACCCTCCCTCCCCACTTCTGCACCAAGTTTGGGAACAGAGAATGTTTCAGAAGAACCCAGCCAGGGAAGGTACCCTTTAAAGTACAAAGGCCTAACCTACATTGCAGGAGGTCCAGCTCTGGGTGATTTGACCAGAGCACCAGTCACAGACAACAGGAGCTAAGGCTGACCGCATATACAACTGCTACCAGGCAAAGTGCGTTTCTCTCCTGGCAAGGTGTCAGAATATTTATTCCTGAGCTACAATGTGTTATTCTCGGAGAGTCAACCTCACAGACCTGAAGGGGAAGGGAGAAAGACAAAGAGGGAAGGAGAGTAGCAGCAAGTGAGGAGGGAGGGTATAGGGAGAAGAAAGGAAAGATAAAGGAAAGAAAGACTACTAGAGAGAGGGAAGGAGGAACCTTAGCAGCAGGGAGAGGGAGAGATCAGCCAGTGGGATGAGGCGCTGCTCCCTGAGAAGAAGAGGCTGAGTACCTCTCGCAGACAGTGGGGCTGTGAAGCAAACCTGGAAGCAGGAGGGGTGCTCCCAAAGCCTGGTCCCAAAGCCTAATCCTGCAGTGTCCCTGTGAATGCTCCCTTTCCTGCTTCTCAATGCATTAGCATGGAAGAATGGATGAGTGGGTATAAGGTAAGGTTAGGGAAGGGAACCATTGCCCTTAGCCCCCAGGCCACATCTCCTTCCACTAGAAGGGGCAAAACAGTGCAAACCACCAAGCAGAAGGAGCAGGGGTAGGGCATTGGAGGGGATGGCAGTGGAAAGAGAGTGGAGGCTAAGCCAGAGGCTTTCCCCAGCAATGAGAGAATATGTTCTTTCTGAGTATTGGCTCACTCACTTTTAAGTGGTTTTAGTTTTAGAGACTTATAAAATGGGACAGGGGTGAAAGTCAAGGAAAACAGGATGAATATGACCATTAAACATGGCTAGCACCAGAAATAGATACAGTCTATGTTGTCTGACTGGAGGTGCACTTTGAAAACACTTCCGTGCACCACAAATCAAACTTTCTCTACTTATTTGTACTTAGATCCACCACTGCTGATTCAGTCCTCAGGTTAATACTCATTTACCCCTGGGCTCTTTCCTCCCTTGGGTCCTTTTTAAAGCCCTTAAAGAAGTCATCTACTAACTGATCCATTTGCTTTATGAACCAATGCACAATTTTCCCTTCAACAAAGATAAAGCAGATGAATGAAAAAGGCATTAAGTACCTCAGGCCTCTACCTCCATAAGGCAAAAACCTAGAATTGTTGGTAAAAGAAGAAAAGCAGGCAGGTATAGAGTGAGTGGGTCTATTGGCATATTAGAGATGTCTCACAAAGGAGGTGCTAGTGGGATCAAAGCAACAACTTCTCCATCCCTGTTCTTACCATCCCACAAAATACTTCCAGAGGTTCCTTAACAGGGCTGGCTTCTAATAAATCAGCCTCTGAACTTTCTTCCAGCTCACCATACAAGGCAATGATCACTATCGATGCAAACTGTTCTACCATAAATCACCACCAACATTTATCCCTTCCACATAGTTAAAGCTCAAAGATGATAGAAATGCACCTGCCTCTATACAGGCAGGGACTTGAGCTGCTGTATCCCAGAAAAAATGATCTTCCATACCCACTGGTCCAAGGCCAAAACATGTTCCCCGCTGTTTCTACCATACTTTGGAGGAAATATATCAGAATTCCCTGGCTGTGTCTTCACATTAAACCTCCTCCCATGGTGTAACACCTGTCAAGGAGGAGCTAATGTGGACAGGGTAGCCAATTTGTCTCTGTTGTTCCCACCATTTTCTTGACTAATCCTAAATCTCCTTGTCTGGGCAATCCAAACAAGTGTCCCTCTGGGCTTAACCTTGCCCACCTAACAGGAAGATGTCTCTTGATCTAGCCCACTTGAGCACACCATTGCTTCTATTGAAAATAAGTCAGGCTCTGGGAAAACAGAGAAACTGATGGTATCTCCAGTCCCAGCCTCTGCAGAGACCTTAGACAGCTGTTCAATTTTACTCAGTCTCTCTGAGAGGAGGGGTCTGCAGAGGCCTTTGGATGATGTTCTGGACTTCACAGGACATAAACATTTCTTCCACTGCTACTTTATGGGACTAGAGTTCCATTTGGGCTGCCTTCTTATCCATTAAACAAGGGGAGATGACTCAATCCATCTGAATAGTAATCAGTGCACCAATTGCTTCTATTAGAAATAGATCAGGCTCTTGTAAAATGGAAATGTTGATGGTGTTTTCTGTCCCTGGACTCTGTAAAGGCACAAATGTAACTGCCCAATCTCAGTCTGTCCAAGAGATGGGTGAGGTCTGCAGAGTTTGCAATCTAGGCTTAACAGGGCATAGAGAAGAAGATGGAGTGGAAGAGAGTGTGTAGAAAGTGTATTGATCCTTGGGTAAAGAGGATCACTCAGTTTAGGAAAATTTTGGATCCTTGTTTCTGTTTTGTTTTGTTTATTTTTGTTTTTTGTTCCTGAAAGCCATGATTACAAATCTTTCCTCTTTTTACTATATTGAGTCACTGCTGAGGATTCAAGGATTAGTCTTGGCTTATTCATTTTAGAAACCCAAAGAGCTTGTGTCCCTTTGTCCATAGTAGATTCAGTAGAAACAGTAAAACATTACCTAAATCTCTAACTTGAGCCCTATAAAGGCCCTAACACAGTTGCTTTTATTTACAAGGCAGCTAAAGAATGGAGCACGACAGGTAGCTCCAAGTGCCCAGACCTGTGAGAAGTACGATCTCGACTCTAAAGGACTCTAGAATGGCTATGATACCAAATTTTTGTTCCATGCCCAATTCATCCCCCTTCCATACTAATGGTTGTTGTATCATATAATCTCTTCAAAGTCTTCTAAAAGACAATCTTTGAGATTATGTAAGTAACTTTGCATATTGATGTGCACTCCAGCATGTGGTGTGTGAGTGAGAGAGAACTATAAAACAGTTCATTTCATTACCCTTGTACAAAAATTACTAAGGCAGGCTTGTTATATACTCTAAAAGACAGGAAAATTGGAGGTGGGGGAGTCTTCATTTGGCAGCCTTTTTCCTCATCTTGCCTCTGTTAACCAACCTCAGTTTAATTTGAGGTTGTTTTTTTTTCCCCAACCTCATGCCTACCATGGGCTTCTAGTTAGCTAAGGGCTGTGAAACTCAGACTGGCATCTAAGTCCACATAACCATCCTGTTAAACAACCTGGAACACAGAACTTTCTTCATAGCCTTACACCCCTTCAAAGAACAATAGGCCTGGGAGTTCCTTTGAGGGTCTGTCAGGCTTGAGTCCTAAATGGGAAGAACGAATGAGAACTTTTTGCTTATTTAACAAACTGTCCTAGGAAACCATCTCCTGGTTGAAGTCGGCTTGAGGGAAGGGAAGGTCAGTTTTGAGGGGGAATCCCAGCTGAGTCCCAGTTCTTTCTAACTGTCCCTTGCTGGTGCTGAGGCACTGTGCCCTCCCCTAGGGGCTGTCCTCGCTTTTATCAGTTGGGTGATGCAGAGAGCTATTTACTCCTGAATTCTGCTGGAAAGAAAGTGCGTAGTGTGAAACCTAAGGGAGTAGCATCTCAGAGTAACAAAAGAAAGACAATGTGAGTTGAAGCATAATTACCAATTCACAGTGTCATGGCAATTTGTTTTGCTTGTCAGGAGTCCACGGTGCATTTCTTACAATTTGTGTGCATCTCTGGGGCTTCAAACTATCTTTATTACTCACAACTATTAATTCATCTACATGTTTATTTTCCTAACATTGATATTTAGATTGTGTCATGGTACATGATGTTTTATTACTCACGTACTCTGCATATTCTACTAGAAATGTGTTTAGACACCCGAATAACATTCAGTAGTAAAGATGCCACAGGCATGGTCCCTAGAGTCTGGAAGTCTGCCTTCTAAGAGAAGGATGTTCTGAGGGGAGCAATGCCAGGAGAGTCACTCTTCTCTTGCACTGGACTCTAACGTACTTTATGTGGCCTGTGAGAAAGGCAGTGTAAATCATGTCATATCTTCAGACTGATGTCCTTCTGTCCCCATTCCTGGGACTGTAGGACTCCTACCTGTGCATTCAGTCCCAGTGCCCAGTCCCTAAGACCAATCTTGACTTTGAGGTAAAGGGGTATATTAAGAGCTCCAGGTCAGCATTCTGGGCTCAGCTTCAAGCTACCTTTCTCACTTTTGTGGCTCTGCCTTTGTTTTTAATTTATATGACTCCAACCCTACCTTTTTCCTACATTTTCTAAACTTGTACCTACCTAAGTCCTTATCTTGATAATTTACAAGGTACCCTTCATTTTTCTTCCCTAGATGGGAAATTCTCTTGTTTTTTTGGTGGGAGGTGGAGGCGGAGGTGGATAATTCTTAGGTTTGAATGTTACTGTGAGGTTCTGTAAGAATCCCTGAAATAGCTCAGAATCACCGGTCCTTAGCCTCCCCATTCCATGTATCCCATCTTCTCTGATTTACACACTTTACCTTCCTCCTAGAGTCCATCTGCTTAATTTTATTATACACCCCTCCCTCTCCCATATAGGCCAGATCCAGCTAGTCAGAACTGCCCACAAGGGTTTGGGGGTCCAAAAGTAGTGCCAGAGGAAACTACATTGAAGATCATCCAGATCATTAACCAGAAAAGCCAGGCCTCTAGGAGATCTTTTAAACAGCCACACCAGCCCCTATACTGTGCACCAGGGACCTCATCAGCTGTTAACAGCCTGCATTCCTTGTATCTGATTTTGTTCTTCTGCCATCTCATTTTATGCTTCCTCTTTTTTTCTGTCTGGGCTTGGAAATGGAAAAAAAAAAAAAAAAAGAAAAAGGAAATAGACCTTGGTGCTACAAAGCTCTGGATTTGAATCCTGGCTCTTCCACTGACAAATGTTTGTATATATATAAGCAAATTTCTTTACCTTCTAAGCCTTTCTTCACCTTTAAAATGCAAAAGTATATCATCTACCTCTCAAAGCTGTCTTTGAATTAAATGGGATAACACCTGTAAAGATATACTATAGTACCCAACATACAACAGATGCTCAGGGCATTGTAGGTGTTATTCCACCTCAAATCAAGCCACTGAGGCAGCACCTATTCCACTTAACGTAAGCTTGGCTGTGGTGAAATAAGAGGACAAAGGGAATGCTCATTCTGCAATTAATATTTACACCTAGCAACCATTTTCATTTTAGCCAATGCACTTCCCTCCACAACCATATGGGTTCTCTCCACATGGAAAGAAGCTCCAAGCAAACTTTTTAAAAATTGGCATGGCCCTAGAACCTGCCTTGTAAAGTCCCTCTTCATTTCCAGCTCCTTACTGTAATACAACAAGCAGTGCTTGTACTGGGTGGATTCAGAAAATAGGAACTGGAAAAGCAAAATAACACCAGATCTTAATGTCAAGTAAGAATTGGAAACAATGGAGGAGAGAGAACATGGCAGAGGAGTGAATGGGAGTCACACTGACCTCCTCCCAAAACCAAACTGGAATTGCAACTAAATAATGGAGTAATCACCTGGAAAGCAGTGGAGCGATAGTAGGAGAGGAGTCTTGGTGCCGCGGTCAGTATATTCTACTCTCACACTCTCCCAACGGGTGAGAAGTGAGGTGGAGGCTCGAGAGGGTGGGCTGGGTGCCCACGGCCACTGGCACCAGAGGGACAGTGAAATGGCCAGTTAGCTTCCCCCGAGAAGAACGGGGTCTGAATCATAATCAGGAACACTAAACTACAGCAGCTAAAGCCAAGAAAATACAGACAAAACGCAACCCCAAAAAGCTTAGGGGCGCTCTATGCCAGAGATAGGTGGCTGGGGATGCAAAGAGACATTTAAAGAGCCAACGCAAAAGTTGCAGTGGCAGCCACCCTCCTTGATCTCTGGGTAGAGGCAGCAGCAGGGTGGGCTGGTGCCTGGGAAAAGACTGGTGAGGAAAACTTTGTGAAGAGAACTGACACGGTGGCCGGTGGAGCCCCGGTGATGGCACGCCTCCCACTCTGCAGCTACCATCTCGCTCAGGCATAAGGGAATCAATTAACCTGCCTTTTGTGCGCTCCCCACACAGCTTGTACACCTGTGAGCTGCGGGGCTGAGTGCAGACTGGCTGGGAGAGCCTTGAAGAGAGACTGGAGATGGAGGCATTGGGTAAAGAACAGGAGGAGGAACCAGGGAGTCCCGACTCCTTTTCCTTGCCATAGTCTCTATTGCGCAGGAAGAGGCCACACCCCCAAAGAGCCAAAAGCAGAAAAGCACACATAGACACCCCCAAAACACCCAGTGCAGGTGCGCACACTTGTGCCGAGTGACCAGCGAGGGTTGGCGAGCGTGTGTGTGTGTGTGTGTGTGTGTGTGTGTGTGTGTGTGTGTGACCCACGCGGGCTGGCGGACGCTTGCACCGGCCGGCAACGCATGCCACAGACTAGCACCAACACGGCCTGGAAAGGAGTGCACAGAGCAGCAAGGGCAGGCGTAAATTGACCCGCCCGCCCGCTACTGCGGAGCGGCCCACAGAATTAGTAGAGCTGCCCAGAGTCCCTGGAGCAGAGACCAGAGACAGGATTAACCGGAGAGTCCTGGAGCTGACTTCCTCCCATTTCCGTAGTCCCCAATTAGCGAGGGCAAGCAACACACCCAAATAGCCAAAAGCGGGGAAAATACACAATAGAAGACCATAAACTGACCAGTGCCGTGGAGCTCTCCAGCCAGGAGGACCAGATGAGTACGCGAGGTCGCAAATAAGCCCCCTGCTCTGGGGCAAGCACATGCGAGCCCAGGAAGGCAACGGATCCTGCCGCACTGGGAGTGCACTCAAGGAGCCCGCGTGAGAGTGCAGAGAGATCCCAAAAATAGCCCAGCCCTGACCGAAGGGGTCACACACAGGCATTAGACTCCTGGAAGGCTCAAACAAACAACCCAAGGCCCTATAGGGTCAACAACTGACATCATCAGAGGCAGGCCCAGAAAGAAAAGTAAAGGACAAAAATACTGAACAGACTATCACAAAAATGGGAAGAAAAAGAAGTTCCCCCCAAAGGAGTAGAAAAGGGGACTCCCCACAGAGAGAGCTAAATGAAATAGAGGCAAGGGAACTGTCAGATACTGAATTCAAAACAATGGTTCTAAGGAAGCTTAATGAGCTCAGCCAGCTCAAAGAGAACTATGAGAAACTGCAGAGAAACTATCAGGATCTTACAGCAAACTATGTCAGCCTGGAAAAGGACATAGAAACGATCAAGAAGACACATGAGGATATGAAGAATACCATTTCTGAATTGAAAAACACAGTAGAAGGAATCCAAAGAAGACTGGATGAAGCTGAGGATCGAATCAGTGAGAAGGAGGACAAGGTAGAAAGAAGCTCCCAGAAAGAAAAAGAAATGGAAAAACGGCTCAAAAAGAATAATGAGGCATTTAGGGAAATGCAGGACAACCTGTTATGCAATAATATCCGTATAATAGGAATACCAGAAGGAGAAGAAGAAGAGCAAGGAATAGAGAACCTCCTCGAAAAAGTAATGATGGAAAATTTCCCTAATTTGAGGAGAGAAAGGCTCTCATGGATCCATGAGGCACAGAGGACCCCACTCAAGAGGGGCTCAAAGAGGTCCACTCCAAGACACATCATCATTAAAATGGCAAATGTCAAAGACAAAGAGAGAATCCTCAAGGCAGCAAGGGAGAAGGACAATGTAACATACAAGGGGGCCCCGATATGCCTAGGAGCTGACTTCTCAACAGAAACACTACAAGCCAGAAGGGAATGGCAACAAATATTCCAAGCCATGAAAAGCAAGGGCCTACAGCCAAGGCTGCTCTACCCAGCTAGGCTCTCCATTAAAATACAAGGGGAAATATGGAGTTTTCCCAGACAAGAGAAGACTAAAAGAATACATCTCTACCAAACCAGAACTCCAAGATATGCTAAAGGGACTGGTTTAAGTAGATGAAGGAAAAGAATGAGAGAGAGAGGAACACAGGTACAAAGAGAAAAGATGAGTAAGTTTCTATCAGTAATATCTCTCAATGTGAATGGACTAAATGCCCCAATCAAAAGACACAGGGTAGCTGAATGGATAAGAAAACATGACCCACACATATGCTGCCTACAAGAGACCCACCTCAGAGCAAGAGACCTACACAGATTTTAAGGAAAGGGATGGAAAATAATATTCCAAGCAAATGGGCGTGAGAAAAAGGCCGGGGTTGCCATACTTGTATCAGACGAAATAGATTTCAAAACAAAGGCCATAAAGAGAGACCCAGAGGGGCACTTTATAATACTTAAAGGAAGAATCTATCAAGAAGACATCAACATTGTAACCTTATATGCCCCCAATATAGGAGCCCCCAAGTTTACAAATTAATTGTTGGATGACTTCAAAAAAGATATAGACAGCAACACCCTGATAGTAGGGGATTTCAACACCCTACTGTCAAAAATGGACAGATCTTCCAAAGCAAAAATCAATAAGGATATTGTGGAGTGAATAACACACTGAATCAAAGAGACTTAACTGACATATATAGAACCTTACATCCCAAAGAAGAAAAATACACATTCTTTTCAAAGGCTCATGGAAGTTTTTCAAAGATAGACCACATGATAGGACACAAAGCAAGCCTCAGCATATTCAGGAAAATTGAAATAATACCAAACTTTTTCTCAGACCACAAGGCCTTGAAACTCGAAATCAACCTCAAGGAGAAACTTCAAAAACTTGCAAACTCATGGAGACTGAACAGTACACTATTAAACAATGAATGCGTCAATAATGAGATAAGAGAATAAATCAAAAAATTTCTGGAAACAAATGAAAATGAACAGACAACAATCCAAAACCTATGGGACACAGCAAAGGCGGTCCTGAGAGGGAAGTTCATAGCAATACAGGCTTACCTAAGAAGATAGTAACATTTCAAATAAAAGACCTAACACTGCAACTTCAAGAACTGGAGAAACAACAAATAAATCCCAGAGCAAATAGAAGGAAGGAAATAGTCAAGATTAGAGCAGAACTGAATGACATACAGACGAAAAGAACACTTCAAAGGATCAACCAAGCCAGAAGCTGGTTCTTTGAAAGATAAATAAAATTGACAAGCCTTTAAGAAGACTCATAAAAAAAAAAGGGAGAGTACCCAAATAAATAATATCAGAAACAGAAGAGGAGAAATAACAACTGATACCACAGAAATACAAACAATTGTCAGAAACTACTATGAACCATTATATGCCAAAAAATTTGAAAATCTTGATGAAATGGACAAATTTTTAGAAAAGTATAATCTTCCAACACTGAAGGAGGAAGAAACAGAAAGCTTGAACAGACCGATAACAGCTGGGGAAATTGCAGCAGTAATCAAGAAACTCCCGGTACACAAAAGCCCAGGGCCGGACGGTTTCCCAGGAGAATTTTACAAAACATTTAAGGAAGAGCTAACCCCTGTCCTTCTCAGACTATTCCAAAAAATCCAAGAGGAGGGAAGACTCCCAGACTCTTTTTATGAGGCCAGCATCACCCTGATCCCAAAACCAGATAAAGACCCTACAAATAAAGAAAAATACAGGCCACTTTCTCTGATGAACATAGATGCTAAAATCCTCAACAGACTATTGGCAAACCGCATCCAGCAATACATTCAAAAGATTACCCACCACAATCAAGTGGGATTCATCCCAGACATGCAGGGAGGGTTCAATATACGCAAGTCAATAAACGTAGTACATCACATAAATAAAAGAAAGGCCAAAAACCACATGATCATATCGATAGATGCAGAAAAAGTATTCGATAAGGTAGAGCTCCCATTTATGATCAAAACACTCAGCAAAATGGGAATAAATGGCCACAACATAATAAAGGCCATGTATGAAAAACCTATACCCAACATCATGCTCAACGGGCAAACACTGAAAGCTTTCCCACTAAGATCGGGAACACGACAAGGATGTCCGCTCTCACCGCTTCTTTTCAACATCATATAGGAAGTCCTAGCCACAACAGTCAGTTTTGTATAGTTTTCTGCATACAGGTCTTTTGTGTCTTTGGTTAAATTTATCCGTAGGTACTTTATCTTTTTTCTTGCTATATCGAATGGTATTTTTTTTTCTGATTTCTTCTTCTTCTATTGCATTGCTGGTGTACAAAAACGCCTTTGATTTCTGAATGTTGACTTTGTATCCTGCTGTTTTGCCAAATTCACTTATTAGGTTGAGGAGTTTTTGGGTAGAGTCTACAGGGTTCTCTATGTACACTATCATGTCATCTGCAAACAATGATAGTTTTACTTCCTCCTTTCCTATTTGGATGCCTTTTATCTCTTTCTCTTGTCTGACTGCTGTGGCTAGGACTTCCAATACGATGTTGAAAAGAAGCGGTGAGAGTGGACATCCTTGTCGTGTTCCCGATCTTAGTGGGAAAGCTTTCAGTTTTTGCCCGTTGAGTATGATATTAGCTGTAGGTTTTTCATATATGGCCTTAAAACGTTGAGGAATGCCCCATTTATTCCCATTTTGCTGAGTGTTTTGATCATAAATGGGTGCTGTACCTTATCAAACGCTTTTTCTGCATCTATCGAGATGATCATGTAGTTTTTGTCTTTTCTTTTATTTATGTGATGTATCACGTTTACTGATTTGCGTATATTGAACCATCCCTGCATCCCTGGGATGAATCCCACTTGATCGTGGTGGATAATCTTTTGAATGTATTGCTGGATGCGGTTTGCCAATATTTTGTTGAGGATTTTAACATTTATGTTCATCAGCGAAATTGGCCTGTAATTTTCTTTCTTTGTAGTGTCTTTATCTGGTTTTGTGATCAGAGTGATGTTGGCCTCATAGAAAGAGTCTGGGAGTCTTCCCTCCTCTTGGATTTTTTGGAATAGTCTGAGAAGGACAGGGGTTAGCTCTTCCTTAAATGTTTTGTAAAATTCTCCTGGGAAACCGTCTGGCCCTGGGCTTTTGTGTGCTGGGAGCTTCTTGATTACTGCTTCAATTTCCCCAGCTGTTATCGGTCTGTTCAAGCTTTCTGTTTCTTCCTCCTTCAGTGTTGGAAGATTATACTTTTCTAAAAATTTGTCCATTTCATCAAGATTTTCAAATTTCTTGGCATATAATTGTTCATAATAGTTTCTGATGATCATTTGTATTTCTGTGGTATCTGTTGTTATTTCTCCTCTTTCATTTCTGATATTATTAATTTGGGTCCTCTTTCTTTTATTCTTGATGAGTTCTTAAAGGCTTGTCAATTTTATTTATCTTTTCAGAGAAACAGCTTCTGGCTTGGTTGATCCTCTGAATTGTTCCTTTTGTCTCTATGTCATTCAGTTCTGCTCTAATCTTGACTATTTCCTTCCTTCTACTTGCTCTGGGATTGATTTGTTGTTGTTTCTCCAGTTCTTGAAGTTGTAGTGTTAGGTCTTTTATTTGAAATGTTTCTATCTTTTTTAGGTAAGCCTGTATTGCTATGAACTTCCCTCTCAGGACCGCCTTTGCTGTGTCCCATAGGTTTTGTACTGTTGTCTGTTCATTTTCATTTGTTTCCAGAAATTTTTTGATTTCTTTTCTTATCTCATTATTGACCCATTCATTGTTTAATAGTGTACTGTTCAGTCTCCATGAGTTTGCAAGTTTTTGAAGTTTCTCCTTGAGGTTGATTTCGAGTTTCAAGGCCTTGTGGTCTGAGAAAAAGTTTGGTATTATTTCAATTTTCCTGAATTTGCTGAGGCTTGCTTTGTGTCCTATCATGTGGTCTATCTTTGAAAAACTGCCATGAGCATTTGAAAAGAATTACACCCCTTTGATTTCAACGGATAGATCTTCCAGACAGAAAATTAACAAGGAGACAGTGGTCTTAAATGACACACTAGATCAAATGGATTTAATTGATATCTTCAGAGCATTTCACCCCAAAGTAGGAGAATATACATAGTTTTCAAGTGTACATGGAATGTTTTCTAGGATAGACCACATATTAGAATACAAAACAAATCTTAATAAATTTAAGAAGATTGAAATCATATCAAGCTCTGACCATAGTACTATGAAACTAGAAATCAATCATATGAAGAACATTGAAAAATACACAAAGACATGGAAGCTAAATAACATGTTATTAAACAATGAATGGATCAACAAAGAGATCAAGGAAAAAATCAAAAGATAATTTGGAACAAATGAAAATGAGAATACAACAATCTAAAATAGGTTTGACTGAGGGAAAGCAATTCTAAGAGGGAAATGCATAGCATTATAGGCTTATCTCAAAATAAAAAAAAACAAGAAAAAGCTAAAATAAACCATCTAACTTTACACTTAAAGGAGCTTGAAAAAGAACAACAAACAAAACCCAAAGTGAGTAGAAGGAAGGAGACAATAAAGATCAGAGGAGAAATAAATGAAATAGAGTCTAAAAAAATGATACAAAAGATCAATGAATCCAAAAGCTACTTCCTTGAAAAGATAAAAAAGGTTGATAAACCTTTAACTACAAGGAAAAAAAAAGTACCCAAATAAATAAAATCAGAAATGAAAGAGGAGAAATAACTGACACCAATGAAATACAAAGGATTGCAAGAAAATACTACGAACAACAATATGCCAACAAACTGGACAACCTGGATGAAGTGGATAAATTCCTAGAAACATACAATTTTCCAAAACTAAATCAGGAAGAATCAAATAATCTGAATAGACAGATGACACCTAGTGAAATCGAAGCAGTAATTAAAAAAAAAAACAAAACTCCCAACAAACAAAAGCCCTGGACCAGAAGGATTCACAGGTGAATTTTACCAAAAATTCCAAGAACTAACACCTCTCCTCAAACTATTTCAAAAAAATTCAAAAGTAGAGGAGGTTTCCAAGCTCATTTTACATAGCCAGCATTATCCTAATTCCAAAACCAGATAAAGACACTACGAAAAAGAAAATTATAGGCCAATATTGCTGATGAACATAGATGCTAAAATCCTCAACAAAATATAAGCAAACCAAAAAGAGCAATGCAACAACAAGATCATACATCATAATCAAGTGGGATTTATTCTGTGAATGCAAGGTTTGTACAACATTCACAAATCAATAAATGTGATTCTCCATATAAACAAAAGGAAGGATAAAAACCACATGATCATATCCATCAATGCAGAAAAAGCATTTGATAAAATCCAACAGCTATTTATGATAAAAACTCTCAGCAAAGTGGGAATAGAGGGAACATACCTAAACATAATAAAGACCATATACGACAAACTCACTGTCAGCATCATACTCAATGGGCAAAAACTACTATCATTCCCCTTAAGATTGGGAACAAGACAGGGATGCCCGCTTTCACCTTTCTTATTCAAAATAGTACTGGAAGTTCTAGCCACAGCAATCAGATAAGAATAAAAATAAACTGAATCCAAATTGGAAAGAAAGAAGTAAAACTGTCTTTATTTGCAGATGACATGATTCTGTATATAGAGAATCCCAAATATTCCACCAAGAAACTAATAGAACTGATAAGTGAATTCAGCAAAGTAGCATGATTCAAGAAATATCCAGAAATAAGTTCCATTTTTATATGCCAGTAATGAACTAACAGAATGGGAGATTAAGAAAACCACCCCACTCATAATTACTTAAAAAAATACCTAGGAATAAACCTAACTGAGGACACAAAAGACCTGTACTCAGCAAATTATAACACACTGAAGAAAGAAATTGAAGAAGATACAAATAAGTGGAAGCACATACTATGTTCATGGATAGGAAGAATTAACATCATTAAAATGTCCATACTAGCTCTGGCTTGTGTGGCTCAGTGGACTGAGTGCTTGCCTGTGAACCAAAGGGTTGCCAGTTTGATTCCAAGTCAGGGAGCATGCCTGGGTTGCTGACCAGGTTCCTGGTAGGGGATGTATGAGAGGCAACCACACATTGATGCTTTTCTCCCTCTCTTTTTCTCTCCCTTCTCCTCTCTCTAAGAATAAGTAATTAAATAAATAAATAAAATCTTAAAAAAAATGTCCATACTACCCAAAACAATCAACAGATTCAATACAATTTATATCAAGATTCCAATAATGTATTTCACAGAACTAGAACAAATATTTCAAAAATTTATATGGAACCACAAAAGGCCCTGCAAAGCGACAATGATCCTGAGAAAGAAGAACAAAGTTGGAAGAATCACACTATCTAATATCAAACTGTACTGTAAGTCCATAGTAATCAAAACAGCATGGCTCTGGCAGAAACAAAACAAAACAAAACAGAAACATAGATCAACGGAACAGAATAGAGAGCCCAGAAATAAACCGACACCTTTATAGTCAATTAACATCTGACAAAGGAAGAAAGTACATGCAATGGGCTGAAGAAAGTTTATTCAAACATGGTGTTGGGACAATTGGACAGATATGTGCAGAAAAATGAAACCAGACCATCTTCTTACACCACATATAAGAATAAATTAAAAATGGATTAAAGACTTAAATATTAGACCTGAAACCATGAATATCATAGAAGAAAATATAGGCAGCAAAATCACACACATTGCTTGTAGCAATATTTTATTGGATATATGTCCCCAGGCAGGAAAACAAAAGAAAATAAACACATAGGACTATATCAAACTAAAAAGTTTTTTCACAGCAAAGGAAAACATCAACACAATAAAAACACAACATGCATAATGAACATATTCATTTGATACATCTGATAAGGGCTTAATATCCGGATCTTATAAAGAGCTTACAAAACTCAACACCAAAAAATCCCCAAACAACCCAGTTAAAAAACGGGCAAAACAAACAACACAGTTAAAAACTGAATAGTTATTTCTCCAAAGAGATAGCCAATAAACATATAAAAAGGTGCTCAACATCTCTAATCATCAGAGAAATGTGAATGAAACCCACAATGAGATTTCATCTCACACCTGTCAGAATGGCTGTCATCAATAAATCAACAAACAGCAAGTGCTAGTGTGAATGTGGAGAAAGGGGAACCGTTTTTGCATTGTTGGTGGGAATGTAGATTGGTGTAGCCACTGTGGAAAGTGGTATGGAGATACCTAAAAAAAATCAAGAATGGGACTGGCTGGTGTGGCTCGGTAGATCGAGTGCCGGCCTGCAAACCAAAAGGCTGCTGGCTTGATTCCCAGTCAGGGCACATGCCTGGTTGCAGGCCAGGTCCCCAGCTGTGGATGTGCTGATGTTTCTCTCCCTCTCTTTCTCCCTCCCTTTCCCTCTCTCTAAAACTAAATAAATAAAAATCTTTAAAAAATTAAAAATGTATCTGCCTTTTGACCCAGTGATCCCACTTCTGGGAATGTATGCAAAGAAAGCCAAAGCACTAATTTGAAAAACAAAAGCAGCCCTATGTTCATTGCAGCATTATTTACAATTGCCAAGATATGGAAGCAGCCCAAGTATCCATCAGTAGATGAGTGGATAAAACAACTATGGGACATTTACACAATGCTACTTGGCCGTAAAAAAAAAAAAGAAAGAAAGAAAGTTTTACCCTTTGCGACAGTGTGGATGGACCTGGAGAACATTATGCTAAGTGACATAAGCCAATCAGAGAAAGACAAATACCATATGATTTCACTCATATGTGGAATTTAAAGAACAAACTGAACTAACAAGGAAAATGGGGATAGACTCATAGACGGAGAGCAGATGACAGCTAAGGGTAGGGGGAGGGGTGGAGGGATTGAGCAAAAAGGAGAAAGGGCTCATGATTGACAACAGTATGGTGATTGCAGGGGTAAGGGAGTATTAAGGGACTAAATTATAATGGAAAAATACAATAAAAATAAAACTAAAAAATAATCTGATTATCTTTAAAAAAAGAATTATATGTTTTATCTAATGTCTTTCATTGAGTATGTTTGAGACTCATTCTTATTGTAACATGTTCCAATATTTTAATTTTATCTGGGATTAGTGATCAGTCTGAATTCATATGAGTTACTGCTAATATGTACAAAAACCACATCTCTCAATATTCCCATCCTACAGTGAAGGTGAGAAGGGAATGAAATGCACTTAATCATTTGTGTCTCTGATAATATGAAATTTTCAATTTGCAAGTTATCAGCATTTTTATCTGGGACAATGCCCACTACAAATTATAGATCATAAAAGTGTTTCATGTTGCTAACTAAATAGCAATAGAATGTTAATATTTATGTCTCATAAAAAGTAAAATTGATAACCAATGAACTGGATTAAAAACTAGTTTATTCTTTTTTATTGCTGAGTCATAGTCCATTGTATGGGTAAACAATTTTGTTTACCCAACTGCCAAATGATGGGCATTTCAGCTGTTTCCAGTTTATTTTTATGAATAATGCTTCCATATACATTTGCATACAAGTCTTTGTGTGAACATATGCTTTCATTTATCTTGGGTAGATACCTAGGAGTGAAATTGTGGGGCCATATGGTCAGTGTATGGCCTTTATTGATTTAAAGCACCTTAACATGATTAGTCTGCAGAAGGCTGAAAGTAAACTCTGTGGGAATGGAACACATGATTAGAGACATTAGAGAATTCTAAGAAAAGGGAGATTACTGAGAAGAGAAGTAGAAATGCACTAATAGATAAATTTACCTACTTTGTAATTTATACCTCAATATTCAGGAAGCCTAAACATTTTATCAGATGAAAAATCGCCTCAGTCTATTATAGTTGTAGAACTTCACATTGACCGCAGCATACAATATTAGGCATGTGTGGGTGGACAAGTACAGTGATTCATACATATAAAGGTACCTAAATCTAAACTGCCTACATGGTTGTCCACTTTTAGGGAGCTATTAGTTTAATCATGACAAGAATTTTCTTAACAAAAAATTCCACTTAAAAATTCTGTTTGAATTTCTACTAATTATAGAGCCTACTACTACACAGTTTGTATTTATTCTAGCTGTTCTTTGCAGAGGCCATTCTGAATAATAGTCTTCACTTGAAATAGAAAACTATACCAATAAAGTTTTGGAGCAACAAATTAATGAGGGAGAACAGAGAACTTTGTGACTACAGAGTCACTATAAAATAGATCCAAATATACCCATGGGTCAAATTGTGTCCTCATAAAATTGATCTAACCCAATTAATTAATAATGAAGAAATCCATCTTGTTTCCAAACAAAAGAGTATGCACACGTGTATACATATATAGCCTGTCCAGAAAGTATCAAGCCATATCCTATGAAAAATAAAGACATTTATTGAAGAAGATAGAAGATACAATGCAAAGAAGCAAGGAAAATATGACCAGCAACACTGAAAGGAAAAGAAATCAACAGAGACAAGAGGGAAGGGGGGGCAGGGAAAGGGAAGGGAAGGGGAAAGTCAAGGAACATATAGCAAGGACTCATGGACAAAACCAAAGGGGAAGAGCTGAGGGAGGGAAGGTGGGATGGGGCAAGGGAAAGAGGTGGGGGGAAGGCAGAGACAAATGTATTTAAAAAGTAAATAAATTAATTAAAAAAAAAGATACAGGAAGCATTGTACACAGGACAATGATGCCTCAGTCCCCTTCAAGGTAGGCACCTTAAGACCTCATACAGTTTACCCAATCACTATCAGCTTCCCCATTGTATTGTCCTGAATCTCATCAACAGCCTGAAATCTCTTCCCTTTCAAATATGATTTTAGTTTTGGGAAAAGCCAGAAGTCACAGGGCGCCAAATCTGTGCTGTAGTGGGGCTGAGTCACCTGGGTGGTTTGATGTTTCACCAAAAAACAGCACAAGACGTGATGTATGAGTGAGCATGTTGTTGTGATGAAGCTGCCAATCACCAGTTGCCCATAGCTGTGGCCTTCTGAATCATCCAAATAGTTTCCATGGATGGAAACACAAAATTTGATACTGATTCATTGCTCTACTTGCTCATTTTGAATGTGACAGCCACACAGCACACATGTTCACTCAACGTCATCTAGTGCCCCCATTGATTAGTACAACGAAGTTGTCGTTGGTCATGCATTTGCATTCCAATCCACTCTCCTTGGCTGGCAGGTTAATCAATCTCGTGCAAACCATTCTCATTATATTAACAATGGCTGGACTTTCTCCATATATATGTTTTGGCATCATCATAAAAATTCAATTGGACATATTTGTGTTTATCTGTTCTAGGATATATATATATATATGTGAAACCTCTGTAATTAGAGACTTATAGGTTGAGAATTCTGGTTATTCATTTTTTAGTTTTCAAACACACAAACAGAATTAGCACTTGAATTATAGGCAAAAAGTTTATCCACTTCACCTTTCTCCCATTGGAAAGATCACCCCAAGCACCCTGGATTTTTTGAGCATAGGTACCTGAGTTCAGTAGATCTGGCTTTCCAGGCATGGAAAAATGTACAAAACGCTTTTGAAGTATGCATCATGTTACAGAATTCCATTTTCTTTAATGAAGACCAATAGAATATCTCTTTAATCTTGAATCAGGAGAAGCCATGATCCTTTTAAACTTTTTTTTTTTTATCCTACATAAGTGGTTCTCAGAGTATGGCTTTCAAGCAAAGGCATCGGTATCACCTGGGAACTTGTTAGAAATGCAAATATTCAGGCTCCAGCCTAGAACTAACAAATTAGAAATTCTGGAGATGAAACCCAGCAATCTGTGTTTTGATGAGCCTTCCTGGTGATTCTGATGCAAGCCAAAACTTGAGAGAACCACTGTCCTATGTAACTGATGGTTGAGAACCTTGGGACCAAAATCACTGTTTCTCTCTAGCCGCTGTTTTCTAATTCCTCTGCCCAGTATATTAGAGGCAGAGAAGAGTTCTTCAGCACCATTAGATCCCCAGCTCCTTGGAGATTTAAAAAGGATTTTTCCAACAATAACTGAATTGGACTGAATCAGGAAACTCAACTTCAGAGAAACGGCAATTTACTTTTTCAATATCCAACACTGCTTTCAAGTTATAGGCTACATGAAGATTGTATCACAGACAACCATCACTCACAACTATCAGAAATTGAACTGAATGGAAGTCCTACATCTATGGAATTAAAGAAGAAACTACATCAAAACCGGTAGGAGAAGTGGAGACACAGAATGGGCTGGTCCCATACCCACATGTGGTGGATAAAAATTGGGAGGGATATCTCGGGAGCCAGAACCGTCTCAGCCCAACACCAGTCACCCCAGCCCACAGTTCCAGTACCAGGAAGATAAGTCCCCATAACTTTTGGCTGTAAAAATCAGCAGGGATTGAGGCTGTGGAAGACAAAAACTGCTGGAGTTCCAGGCAGTTTCTCTTAAAGGGCCTGTACATGGACTTACTTGGACTCACTTCTCTGAGCTCCAGTGTGGGGCAGCAGATTGAAAGGCATCAGAGATGTGTGGGGAGAAAGTGAATTGCCTGGCATCAGGATGAGACTTGGGGAGCAGCTTTCTCCCAGACAGAAATGTTGGCAGAGGTCATTGTCTTTTTTCTGAGCCCTCTTCCCATAGAGCCACAGAGCTAGAAGAGGGGCACCATATCTGAGACTCCATCAACCTGGCTCACACTGCTTTCCCCACCCTGGTGATTCCTTGAGGCCCTTACCAACTTAACTGCAGGCCCACCCAAGCTGTTTCCGGTGGCTTTTCCATACAAATGTCTTGTCTTGGCCCATGCTTCAAATTCTCCTAAATTCTCTCAAACAAGCAGCATCTGGCTTCAGTGAACCCCGTACCTCTTGTGAAGTTGCCCCAGGTCTGGCAGTAGCAGCAGCTGGACTTGGCTCACAGCTTGGCCTCTCCTTGGCACTTCTAAGCCCTGCACAAGTAGCAGCCATCTGCAGATAACTTTGTAGCTAATGGTGTTTGACCCCAGACAGAACACAGTTGTTGGCTGACCTTGGGCCTACCAACAGTAATCAAGGCTCAACTACGAAAGGTGGATGTAAAGAGCCCACACAGTGGGCACACCTGAGTATCATTCTTGGGTAATAGGGGATTCTGTGTCACTGGACCCTACAGGACACCTACTACATTAGGCCATGCTACCAAGCCAGGGAGACATAGCAGCTCTACCTAATACATAGAAACAAACACAGGGAGGCTGCCAAAATGAGGAGACAAAGAAACATGGCCCAAATGAAAGAACAGAACAAAACTCTAGAAAAAGAACTAAACCAAATGGAGGAGTCCTGGCTGGTGTGGCTCACTGGATTGGGCACCGGCCTGTGGACCAGAGTTGCCAGGTCGATTCCCAGTCAGGGCACATTCCTGAGTTGCAGGCCAGGTCCCCAGTGGTACATGCATGAGAGACAACCACACACTGATGTTTCTGTACCACTCTTTCTCCTTCCTTTCCTCTCTGTCTAAAAATAAATAAATGAAATTTTAAAAAATAAACTAAATGGAGGAAAGCGATCTATTAGAGGTAGAGTTCAAAACACTGGGTATGAGGATACTTAGGAACTTAGTGAGGACCTCAACAACATAAAAAACATCCAGTCAGAAATGAAGGATATACTAATTGAAATAAAGAACAATTTACAGGGAATCAAAAGTAGAGTGGATGAAACCAAAAATCAAATCAATGATTTGGAACATAAGGAAGCAAAAAAACAACCAGTCAGAACAGCAAGAAGAAAAAAGAATTAAAAAAATAAGAATACTATAAGGAGCCTCTGGGATGACTTCAAGAGTACCAATATTCACATTACAGGGGTGCTGGAAGGAGAAGAGAAAGAGCAAGAAATTGGAAATGTATTTGAAAAAAAATAATTAAAGAAAACTTCCCTAACTTGGCAAAGGAAATAGACATACAAATCCAGGAAGCATGGAGAGTCCCAAACAAGATGGACCCAAAGAAGCCCACCCCAAGACACATCATAATTAAAATGCTAAAGGTTAAAGATAAAGAGAGAATCTTAAAAGCAGCAAGAGAAAAGTTAGTTACTTACAAGGGACCCTCCATAAGACTGTCAGCTGATTTCTTGAAAGAAATTTTGCTGGCTAGAAGGGATAGGCAAGAAATATTCAAAGTGTTGAAAAGGAAGGACCTACAAGCAAGGTTACTCTACCCAGCAAAATTATCATTTACTATCAAAGATAAAGAGCTTCCTAAACAAGAAAAAGCTAAAAGAGTTCATCATCACCAAACCAGTTTTATATGAAATGTTAAAGGGTCTTCTTTAAGAAGAAAAAAAGGAAGATAAAAAATATGAATAATTGTCCTGGCTGGTGTGGCTCAGTGAATTGAGCATCAGCCTGCAAACCAAAGGGTTGCCAGTTGGATTCCTGGTCAGGGTACACACCCTGGGTTGCAGGCCAGGTCCCCAGTAGGGGGAGCGCAAGAGGCAACCACACATTGATGTTTCTCTCCCTCTCTCTCTCCCTCCCCCTCTGCCTAAAAATAAATAAATAAAATCTTTTAAAAATATAAACAATAAAATGGCAGTAAATACATATCTATCAATAACTGAATCTAACAACAAAATAAACAAACAGAACAAAAACAGAATCATAGATACAGAGAATGTTTTGATGGTTGCCAGATGGAAGGAGGTCACAGGGATGGGTGTAAAGATGAAAAGGATTAAAAAGTATAAATAGGTACTTATGGAATAGTCATGGGTATGTAAAGTACAGCACAGGGAATAGAGTAGCAAAAGAACTTCTATGCAGGATCCATGGACATGGACAACAGTGTAGGGATTTCCTGAGGGAGTGGGGGAGGGGGTTGAGGGGGACAAAGGGGGAAAATTTTGGACAACTGTAATAGCATAATCAATAAAATACGATAAAATATGACAAAAGATTGTATTACAATAGCTTAATCTATAGCTAAGTAGTTGGTTTTGAAAACCTTGGATGATAATATTGACCAATTATACACTAAAAACAAACAAAAAGATTTAATCATTTTGTATAAGCTAAGTGCCCTGCAGCTTTATCTACAAAAGACATGGTGATGTTTTGTGGTGAATTATAAGGCAAAAGAGGTAGATGTGGCTATTTCTATTAACAACCAAATGTCACTAATATCAATATCAAAATATAAAATATTAATAATAGTAAATTAAAAAATTAGAACCACTACATGCTGTAATACTAGCAAATGCTGACTGACAAAATATATAATCATAAAAGCTTTTATAAATTGAAAAAAAGATGCATTTAAATTATCGCAATATGCTTGGGAATCTCTTATTCTTGGGTTAATAAAACATGTAGAAAAACTAAGTCCACAATGCCAAGTGAGCAAATATGGCTTATTGTCAGGAACTGTTTTTCAGCTCTTGTGAATGATTTTTAACCTTTTGGAATCAAGAGAGAACTAGTTTCATCTCAGCTGCGGAGTATTTTTGTGACTTTACATGAGATAATTTCCCCCTCTGAACCTCATTTCTGCCTCTGAAAAAGAGAAGATTTGATTTTATCATCTCAAAGGTCACTTCAATCTCTGATATTCTGGGATTCTAGATTTCTAGAGATAAGGACACCACTGCTCCAGCACCACTCCAATATCACTTCTCTCTCCTGACTTCTTTGACCAGAAGGAAGAGGAGAAAATGCAGGCTGGTGGCTGGCATGCCTGTGAGCTTTGGAATCCAGATGATTTGGGAAATCACATGCAGGGTTTGTTTCTTGCTGTGTGGCCATAAGTTGAGGAGTGAATTGGGAGATACTGTTCTTTTCTAAACTATATGTAGGAATCCCAGAGATTTTATCATTAGCTTTGTGAGAATAATATATAAACCATATAAAGTCATTTTCTGTAAAGACATCTTAAAAGAGCTAGCCCGGTGTATGAAATTACTTAAGTGTATATAATAAAAGCTAAGATCTGACATGACTATCACAATTATATTGTATTTTTAAAAAATCTGTTGTGTAATGTAGCAACTGAAATATTATTCATAGTGGCAATTCAGCAATTGATTTACTCACTTGTTGGATTGGCTGCAGCGCCCATCCTAGGCCAAGGACCTGTGTTTGTTATTGTGGAGATTTTTTTTTTTTAAGTAGCACAAACAGCATGGTGCACTCATGTTAGCACAAAGTGCGCTAATCAGGAAAATGTGGATAAAGGGGTCCTTTGCCTTCCCTTTTGATTCATTACCTCTGTAGATGTTTCTTGGATAAAAGAAGTTTTAATGTATTTGCGTTTACTGTCCACATAGATTATGTAAACTGCAATTATTTTTAATTTTCAAAAATTAATAAAATCTATCTTTCCCATTCAACCACTTAAAAAAATTAGTATTTATGAATATAAAAAATTAAAAAAAATAAAAGCTAAGAGACTTGTGTTTATCTAAATATCTCCCTTCCCCATTCCCATCAAAACAGTTATTTAGCTGAGTAATTCAAGATCTGGGGACAATTTCATGAAGGGTAGAGGATAGGTATGGTTTAAGGGACTCAAATTAACCAGATAATTGATTCAATTCATCCAATTCACCTTCCTGTGGAATTCTTTACACCTATTCTGTCAATATCAAGAGCAATCTTTTTTTGCCACTACTGTTCATTGCCTAGCCAAATAATTTGCTGCTTTTCATTTAACTTCCTAGGCTAATTCTTATATGGATATGTTTATAAACACCTTACTACAAAGAGTTTCTAGTGACTGAGAGATTATCTTTGGAAATTGATCATTTCAGAAAATACTTCTTAGCAGGTTATATTATTAAATGCTTTCAAAATGCATGCTTCCCACTCCCAAACAACCTCCCACCCTACATACACACACATAAATCACATACTTGCATTTTTCTGTAACAAGGGGCTTTTCTTGCTGGTACTAAAGTAAATTGTCTTGATTTTCTGCCTCCTTTTGTTGACATCATCTACATGCCCATCGTCTCTGGAGTAACCTATGGCATTCTCTAACTTGAAAAGAATAATTTTCATTCTTACAAGTCCTTTTGTGTCATAACCTTGAGCTGTGTTCTGTGTTATTTTGTTTGTAATAAGGGAGGTTCATTTTAACCATTTCTTAGGAGAGAAACCCTAAAATGCGTTTTAAAATATATAGCATTACAACAGACAAACAGTAAAAACTGTTTTATTATGACATTTAGAGACAAAGTAACTGGTGATTTGCCTGCATTTTTCATCTCTTAAAGGTCGCTTTGCTATTGTGCAGTGCAGCCTCAGTAGTGTGCACAAAGTTGGGAATTACCATGTGTCAGAGCAAGATGGTAAGCTCAGGTCACCTGAATTATCCCTCCTTGGAGGTGACATCAGCCCTGTCAAAATGTAAGTAATCTTCACTTCAGCACCTCACTGATATGAAATCTAGAGAAGTGGATGCAAGTTTGTGCTTCAGGGGACACACATACTTATTTATCATGTGAAAAAAGTACATTAGACCATCTTCTGATTGCAGAAAAATGAATGAGTTCCAGGACAAAAGTGACAAGATCTATGTAGATCTTCGTGGTTAGATATGGAAACAGAGTGATTCTAATAAACAATGGGTATTATTCTATACTATCTAGTTATTCATAAGATTCCCTAACAGGGAAGAACAAGCAACTGCAGAGCATTTCCCAAATCCCCCTCCTTCAGTCACAGAAACGTCAATAAAACTCCTCCACCTCCCACTCTTCAGTGCCAGATTCATAAGCACTTAGCCAAGCATGCTGGGAGACACAGAACAACTGAAGGAGAGGACTATCTGGATGTCTAGAATTTGCTTGTATTCTGCTCTGTTCCTCTACCATCTCGTTACTAGACATGGACATTAGACGTGACAATCAACAACATTTGAGCTAAACAGAAGAAACATTAAAGGCATAGTCTTCAGGAGAAATGCCTCAAAGACAGACTCAGTCACCTAATCAGACTTTAATTTTAATCACAAATGACACAGAATCATCCAGCTCTGTCATTCCTAATGATACCAAGAATAAAGGATGGATCGGAGACAACTCTCCAGGAATAGAAGCATTGTGTGCCATCTATATAACGTATGCTGTGATCATTTCAGTGGGCATCCTTGGAAATGCTATTCTCATCAAAGTATTTTTCAGGATCAAATCTATGCAAACTGTTCCTAATGTTTTCATCACTAGCCTGGCTTTTGGAGATCTTTTACTTCTGCTAACTTGTGTGCCGGTGGATGCAGCCCACTACCTTGCAGAAGGATGGCTGTTCGGAAGAATTGGATGTAAGGTGCTCTCTTTCATCCGGCTCACTTCTGTTGGTGTATCAGTGTTCACGTTAACAATTCTCAGCGCTGACAGGTGGGTTTCTTTTCTCAATTATATTTGCCAGGGTGTGAAATGAGGCAAAAAGAAAAGGGAACAAGATATGAAAAGAAATAAATGCTTGTACTTAGCATTCACTGGCTCCTATCCTGCTTTTCTCACCTCTGTTACCAGGGTGTAAGACTGAAAAATCAGGAGGCATTTTAAATAAAAGTTGGTATAAGAATGTTAAAATTCCTGTGTTAGCATCAGAGGTGAGGTTGAAATTTTATGTTTTAGGGATAATGTATTCTCTTCGAAATGTAATAGTTTGCTTGAAAGAATATTTGAACGATGCCCCCCACCCCAGTTTATTACGGCAAATTGTTCCATGTTAGCATCAGAAGAGAGGTTGAAAATTGTATGTTTTATGGATAATGTGTTCTCTCTGAGATGTAATAGTTTGCTTGAAAGAATATTAGAATGATGTTTTTCCCCGTTTATTATGGCAAATTGTTCCAGATGTAAAAGAAAAATAATTCATGCTTTATACATTAGTGCAGCCTAGTGGTGCAATATTGTCAACATTAAAACATCAGCCTTAGTGTGAAATTTACCACATATGTATAACTGACTACCAGAACACCAGTTAAAAAAAAACACGTGCATCTAATACATTTGAAATTCATCAAATTAATTAATAGCAGAAAAATGGCAAGGTTTCTGGCTTCCTGGTAACTTAGTGTAATGTCAGCACTTAATTGTATTTGTTTTCCCTATAGGCACTCAACAGCATTCTTGTTTCCAGAGAAATAAAATAATCTTGTTTAACTTTTAGAGCTTTATGGATAGAGCATGTGAGAAGCTCTGGCAGTCAGAGTATTTGGGCTCGGTTAGGACATTTCCAGTCTAAGTACTCTGGATTTCTGTGTTCCTACTGTAGAATGTTAACTGAAAGCATGAACAAAATTGAGCCTCTAAATGATAAAAGTGATGCTTAGGAAAGTCTGCGAGAAGCCTGTAAGTAATAAATACCTGGCAGTACCAGAAGGAATAGTTTCTTCAGATTCTGGAATCTGAGACAAGGAAAAGCTTTCTTGGTGTCTTTTTTGTATCTTTGCTTTGACTGGTTTTATATTATATTTGAGGGCAGATTTACTTAAAGGCTGTAGATTTTAAGGTGGATATGTCAGAATGAAGACATATCCATCTTTGTATGGGCACAGGGCTTCACCCTTTTTTTCACCCTTTTCTTGCCCCAAATCTACTTACCATTGGCTTGGGTAACAAATTACCATTTTTGAACAGGAAAGAAATTAACCCTCTTTTCTCTACTGCATAAACTCATGGCATTCTTTTATACGAAGAAAGGAGAATTAGGTTTAACATCAGTCACTCATACAAAAAGGAAACCTTTTAGAATACTTAAGGTAATACACAGACAATGAATTACTCTCAATCACACATAAAATCATGCTGGAAAATTTTATTTGTCCTAAACAAAGGATCTACACATAAAATGATAAAATTGCAAACCTGGAATATCTCATACTGGTGAATAAGGGAAGAGGGGATGAGCACAAATAAAAAATACTAAGATGTACTTTGTGTATTTGAAACCATAACTAATTCCAGGTGGTTAATGATGACTTGGTTATATACATTTGGTTAGAAGGTAGAACTGGGTGATCACTTTTAACCCTAAGATTTTGTAATTTTGATATTTATTTGATCTTTGCCTGTGCTTATGTGTTTCTAGATACAAGGCAGTTGTGAAGCCACTAGAGCGACAGCCTTCCAACGCCATCCTGAAAACCTGTGCCAAAGCTGGGTGCATCTGGATCATGTCAATGATAATTGCTCTACCAGAGGCTATATTTTCCAATGTATATACTTTTCAAGATCCCAACAAAAATGTGACATTTGAATCATGTGCCTCTTATCCTGTTTCAGAGAGGCTCCTGCAAGAGATACATTCTCTGCTGTGCTTCTTAGTGTTCTACATTATTCCACTCTCTATTATCTCTGTCTATTATTCTTTGATTGCTAAGACTCTTTACAGGAGCACCTTGAACATGCCTACTGAGGAACAAAGCCATGCTCGCAAGCAGGTATGTACTAATCAGGATTCATGAATGAATTTAGAAGTCAAAGGTCCTACTTTAGAACCTGTGAGCAATAAATACAACAAAAGTATAGTATTATTATTTTTTTTTATGATCATGGGCTCTGGAGTCTGTCAGACCCAGAATTTAATTCCAGCTCTATCACATATTAGCTGAGCAATCTAGAGCAAGTTACTTAACCTCCCTGCACCTCAGTTTCCTTGTCTGTAAAATGAAGATGGGGACTGGATGATACATATGATAATACTTAGCATAGACCTCGGTGCATAGTAAGCATTCAATAAACAGTAGAACTATTATTATTAGAAAAGGGACAACTGAAATTTGGGAGCAGTCAAAGTTATTCACCCATGGAATAGTGAAGATCACTGCACAAGGTGAGACTATAAAGTAAAGCATTTTTTTTTAATAATATGTAACAGAACGATAGAGAATCACAGGATGGTACAGCTGGCAAGAAGCTGTAACATTATTCAATGCAAACCACTTACACAGAGATGAGTAAACTGAGGTCTCCATGGATGAAGTGCCAGTGCAAGAGAACACAGTGACTCACAGAGGCTTTTTTAAGGCTATTGCAATAAATTAAAACAAACAAACAAAAAAAAAACAAAGACTATTGCAAGAGCCAGGTGTGCTCTTCTCCCTTAAATATTAACAGAATAAAAAGAATGTTGCCAAAACATTGTTTCATTTGCTTTTTAAAAATGGAACAGAATTTCTATCTTTTGGGGGAGAGGGATGATTCCATTTACCTCTTGACCACTTTACAGAGAGCTCAGTGCCTTTTTTTTAGAGCTGGTCTATTCGGTTGGTTCAACAGTGGTGCTCATAAAGCTAAAGTTGCATATTTAATGCGCATGTGAAGCTATCTTTGCTCTTTCTGTGACCACTGGGAATATCTTCATTTCATCTGGTTAATTTCTCTTATTAATACGTATAGGATTATTTCCACATATGAAGGAGACACATTGGTTTTTATTCCTTTGACTACATAGAATTCCTATAGATTAAAAACAATTTTTGTTACCAACTTGGCAACTTTCAAAAACCCCAGAATAATATTCTAACCTAGTCAGCCTCTGCTGATATGTCTTGTATAATACCTCTATTTTTAATTAAATTAAAATTTCCAGAATTCTATAACACTCCTTGAGATAATTGGAGACATCCTAGAGTACCTCAAAACCAGGGGTGGGAGTCTCTGAATTAGAGCTAATGAGACCAAGAACATGGATTACCATGCTAATTAACTTGCTGTATTCTATCACCACAGGCTGCCTTCCCACATGTGTCAGGCAGTTATCTCACAAATGCATGTTCAAAGGGACACCAGCCTGTTCACTGTACATTTCTATGTAAATCTAGAGAATGGCTTTTAAAAGACTCTGCCAGCTAAATGATTGGTTTCTTTTGCCATTTTTATTTTCCCTTATAGGTTGAATCCCGGAAGAGAATTGCTAAAACGGTGTTAGTGCTGGTGGCTCTGTTTGCTCTCTGCTGGTTGCCGAATCACCTCTTGTATCTCTACCGCTCATTCACTTACCAAACTTACGTGGACCCCTCTGCCATT
This sequence comes from Pteronotus mesoamericanus, assembly GCF_021234165.1. NCBI lineage: Eukaryota > Metazoa > Chordata > Mammalia > Chiroptera > Mormoopidae > Pteronotus > Pteronotus mesoamericanus. The sequence goes on from NW_026555198.1 coordinate 279,647, forward strand.
CATTTTATCGTTACCATTTTCTCTCAGGTTCTGGCTTTCAGCAATTCTTGCGTAAATCCCTTTGCTCTTTACTGGCTGAGCGAAACCTTCCAGAAGCACTTTAAAGCTCAGTTATTCTGTTGCAAGGCAGAGCTGACTGACCCTCCTACTGGGGATACCCCTCTTGACAACCTGGCTGTAATGGGAAGAGTCCCAGGTGCTGGGAGCACGCAGGTGTCTGAAACTAGTGTGACCTTGCTCATGGGTGGAGTGTGAAGAAGGAAGATGACTGAGTCTAGCTTTTAAATTAAAAATGGTATTTTTCCTCGCAGTGTGTGTATCCAATTCCAAGCTGTGCGTAGGTGTATGTATTAGGATTTTTGTTGTTTCTGGATTGTGTTGAAATCTGAGGAGTGAAGGTCCTTTATAGTAAAAGACAAACCATGATTTTCTTTAAAGTACAAATGTTAACATTATTGGGCTTTCTAAATAAAGTGAAGTCCCACTAAGTGTAGAAAGACACATTTATATATGTCAGTGGGTCTTAAGGGAGGTTACATAGAAGGAAGGTAAAAATGAACAAGGTAGCATTTAAAAATCTAATTTGTTTCCATTGCATCTATAATGCTTCTAATTTCTCATACAGTCCCATCATTTGCATAAAATTCTGTTTGTGTTTATTATGTGGTGTAAATCTACACATTATAGCTTGCATATGAAAAAGGGATCAAAAACATCTCTTCTGCAGTTTTCTTTAAAAAACGAAGTCCTAAAAAATAAACCTTCACAGGCTTTTTGACTGCCCTTTTCCATGAATCTCTATTTCATTATAAGTAAACTGCGCAATTGCAATGAAAATGTTTTAGGGTCAGCGAGTATAAAGTAATAAGTGAGGATCTGGGGCAAGGAGCTTGCCTTACTGGGTCAACACTTACTGACTTAATTCAGTTCTATTTACAGCTACCATGGACTGATAATTGGACAATGTTCTTTCACAAATATTGTGGAGAACTTGCATTATTTAGAGGCAAAATAAGTGGCCATGTTTATGGTGTCATTTGAGGCCCCCCTACCCAAGAAAGATGGACCCCTGTTGAAAAATCTGCAAGCCTGCTGGTCTCTGAATTCTTCCTTGAAGGAAATTTATTTCTTTTGGTAAGCAGTGCCCTCTTCCTAAAAAATACAGAAGTACCACATAAAATCCCTAACACATGGGTGTGCAGTTTTTATCAGATCATCTTCCTGCTTGATTTAATTAAACCTGATGGGGTGCCTAAGTCCTGTAAGAGTCTGATTTACTTAATCTCTGCCCTTGGAAATCAAATGTAAGGTTCTGGTTTCCTATCCTCTGATCCTACTTTGCTATTGTTATGAGCTTGTTAATAATTGTTACTTCAAACAACTGTTGTCAGTAGATAAGAGATTTAGATTTGTGATTTCAGAAAATGTTTTCTTGAGGCAATTTGATGCATAAGTTTGGCACTAGAGATAGCTAAATTTGCAATTTCAAAAACTTGATTTTGGAGTGTGCTTTTGGTAGTTTTGAGCTTTCTTTAAATAGCTTGTGTAGTCGTAAACTTTTGCTAATGGTGTGGCTCAAAAAGGGGATATAGATTAACACTAGGCTTTACATTTCTGTAAAACTGGTTTACGTAAGTGTATGTGTGTGTGTGGGGGGGGTGCCAATATTGTATTAGTACTGTTTTAAGTTGGATATTGTATAGTATGTGGGGTAAAACAAATAAATATTAAAGTTACAAATAATATTGTGTAACTTTATATTCTACAATCAATATTTCCAACAGAATGTAACTGAGGACCCATTTTAACCCCAAAATTTATTTTCAAGTCACAAAGATTCTGAATATTTTACTATTTTCTCACTCTGGGTAAAATTACATCTTTACTCTCCTAAATATAACATTTTAGAGATAAATTGATAAAAGTACCAGATTACAAAAGCCAAGAGAACCTTTTAGCAGTTGATAAAACTAGAGATCAAAGAACTTTATTTTCTTCATCCTAAGTAATCCCAATGTGACTTAGGGATCTGATATAAAATAATTCCCTAGTTTTATAGGGCATCAGTCTCCCTTCCATAGTTAAATTGGGATTAAAACTATGGCTTTGACTTCCAGTAAAGATAGTGGCATAGCCCTGGCTGATGTGGCTCAGATGATTGAGCACTGGCCCGTGATGCAAAGGGCCACCGGTTCGATTCCCAGTCAGGGAAAATGCCTGGGTTGTGGGCCAGGTCCCCAGTAGGGGACATGCAAAAGGTAACCATGCATTAATGTTTCTCTCCCTTTTTCCCTCCCTTCCCCTCTCTCTAAAAATAAGTAACTAAAAAATCTTTTAAAAAGATGGCAGCATAGGTAAACACGGCATGCCTCTTTCTTTGCACAACCACATCAAAATTACAGCTAAAATATGTAACCACTATCACTCAGAACTGTCAAAAATTGAACTGAATGGAAGTCTGACAACTATGGAAGTAAATAAATATCCATCCAGACTGGTAGAAGGGGAGAAAATGCAGAATGGGCTGGTCCCTCACCCATGTGTGGTGGATAAAATTCAGGAGGGATATCTTGGGAGCAAGGAGTCCCAACCCCACATCAGGCATCCAATACCAGAATTACAGTGCCAGGAAAATAAGTTCCCACAACTTCTGGCTGCAAAATCCAGCAGGGATTGAATCAGTGGAAGAAACTTCTGGAGCCCCACACAATTCCTCTTAAAGAACCCATGCACAGACTCACCTACTCAGACCCACTAACTCTGAGCTCCAACACTCAGGTAGCAGCTTGAAAAGCACCAGTGGCATAAAAGGACGAACTGAGATGTCTGCCATCAAGGCCAGCAGAGGCCATTGTCCCTTCTCTAAATCCTTCCCCAACAGAGCCAGCAGGCTAGTGCCATATCTGAGACTCCGTTAACCTGGATAACACAGTTTGACCTGATCCCAGGTCTTTGCAGATCCCAGAGAATCTGCCCCACCCAACTTACAGGCCCACCCAAACTGCTTTTCCCTACGAATGGCTAGTCTTGGCTCATGCTTCACAACTTCCTAAATCCTCTCAAACAAACACCAGCTGGCCTCAGTGAGCCCCTAGCCCCTATATCTACTGCTAAGTGGCCCCAGGCCTAGCACTAGCAGCAGCCTGCCTAGATTTACAGCTTGGCTTCACCTGGGAATATCCAAGCCCAGCACAAGTAGCAGCATCTAAGATTGCTTTATAGCTTAGGCAAGGTGGCCCCTGAAAAAACACAAGTGGGGGCTGACCTTGGCTGGCACCACCCAGGAAACCCCAAGGCCAGCACACCAAGTAGACAGCTGCAGACCATGTCGGACACCACCATCCTGCCCCTGCATAGCTAATCTTTCACGGAGGGCGGAGGTTTGCGGTAAGTGGTCACAGTCAATCCTTGCAGCTGACTGGCTTGAGTAAATCCCTCCCATTGACCTGGCAACAGCAACCAAAGCTCAACTACAAGAGGGGGGTGTATTCAGCCCACACGAAGGGCATATCTCGAGTACCCAGCTTGGGTGATAGGGGAGGCTGTGTCACTGTACCCTACAGGACACCTACTTCATTAGGCCACACTGCCAAGACAAGGAGTCAGAGCAGCTCTACCTAATACATAGAAACAAACACAGGAGGGTGCCAAGACAAGGAGACAAAGAAATACAGCCCAAATGAAAGAACAGATAAAAAAAAAAAAACTTCAGAAAAAGAACTAAACGAAATGGAGATAAGCAAGGCAGAGGTCAAAACAGTGGTTATAAGAATGTTCCAGGAACTTAGTGAGGACCTCAGGAACATAAAAAAAATCCAGTCAGAAACAAAGGATATACTAATTGAAATAAAGAACAATTTACAGGGAAACAACAGTAGAGTGGATGAAGCTGTGATTCAAATCAGTGATTTGGAACATACGGAACAATCAGAGCAACAAGAAAAGAGAATCCAAAAAAAATGAGGATAGCATAAACAGCCGCTGGGACAACTTCAAGAGGTCCAATATTCACATCATAGGGATGCTGGAAGAAGAAGAGAAAGGGCAAGAAATTGGAAATCTATTTGAAAAAATAAGAGAACTTCCCTAATTTGATGAAGGAAATAGACACACAAGTCCAGGAAGCACAGAGTCCCAAACAAGATGGATGCAAAGAGACCCACTCCAAGACACATCATAATTAAAATGCCAAAGGTTGAAGATAAAGAGTGAATCTTAAACGCGGTAAGAGAAAATAAGTTAGTTACCTACAGGGGAGTCCCCATAAGACTGTCAGCTGGTTTCTCAAAAGAAAGTTTGCAGGCTAGAAGGCATTGGCAAGAAATATTCCAAGTCATGAAAAGCAGGGACTTATGGCCAGGATTGCTCTACCCAGCAAAGCTACCTATCAGTTAGAATGGCAGGGCAGATAAAGAGCTTCCCAAACAAGAAAAACCTAAAGGAATTCATCATCACTACACCATTATTATATGAAATGTTAAAGGGACTTATTTAAGAAAAAGATCAAAACTGTGAACAATAAAATGGCAAAAAATACTTATCTACCAACAACTGAATCTAAAACAAACAAAGAAAACAAGGAGAACAGAGACAGAATCATGAATACGGAGAGTGTTTTGGTGGTTGCCAGGTGTGAGAGGGTGTGGGGCAATGGGTGAAGAAGGGGATTAAGAAGTACAAATAGGTAGTTGTAGAATAGCCATGGGGATGCAAAGTACAGTATAGGAAAAATAGGCAACGAACTTATATGCATGACCCGTGGACGTGAACATTGGAGGGAGGTACTGGGTGGAGGGGGGCAAAGGGGGAAAAATTCAGGACAACTGTAATAGAATCATCAATAAAATTAAAAAAAAAAAACTATGGCTTTGATTTTTTTGGAGGGGGTAGTCTTTTTTTTTTTTAACAGATTGTCCTTGTCAGGATTAACCTTGCAAGTAGGCTCCAATGTCTGCAATGTCTTTCATGTGCCAGATATGTTACTATGGAAGATTTCCTTTCTTTGGAGGGGGTCCTAAATGGGGGGAGAGGTGGGACACATGAAAAACAAATTTTGCATACTTCTCAATTTTTCTCAGGGTCTGCCCTGACCCTAGACTAAGAATAATGGACCATAATAATATACTATAAAACAGGAAAACAGAAGCACACACATAGGTATAACCAAAATGTCCAATGGGCAAGTATTTGTCATTGAAGTTGGAAGTGCCAAACATCAAACACTGGCACATCTACTGAAAATAGCATATTTGGGTTTAAGAATTTCAGCAGTTATAGCCACTTTAGGTCAAGGACCCATCGATTGTTTGTCAAAAGGAGTTACTTTTATTTTCAGTCTTGAGACTGCAGGAAGTAGGGAAAGGAAAATTCCCACATAGAGTTAGCTTGAATAGGCCATTAAAAATTTTACTTGTTATAGTTCAGTAATTTTCCAGAAGTTTCTAGGCCACGTAGGTGACTTCTCTGGTCAAGCAGTTTTTGCTTTTGTAGGTTAATGTATGTTTATCTACCAAGAGGACTGTGGCCTATCAGGCCAGGAGTACAGCACAGATCACCACTTACAGAGGTCAGAGAGAATGAAGATATTCAGATATAAGCCAGCTGTCTGGGTTGCAAGACTAGTTCTGCTTCCTGGGTCCAGCAGCCCCTCCGCAGCCCATCTACATTCCAGTCCTCGAGTTTCAGGAGCTACTCCCTATCTTTGTAATAATGAATCTCCCACTTTCTGCTTGTTACCTTGAGCGTTTCTGTGACTTGCAAAAAAGACAGGTTATGAAGACAGGGATGCTTCCAGATTACTTCGGTTACTAGGGAGTTAATTCTACGAATACATAGGGACATAAGAACAAACAGGAGCCAAGCCTCATAGAGACAACAGCATTGCTCTAAAAATAACTGTCAGGTCTCATGGCCAAACAGAATGCCATTTAGGCAGCGGTCTCCAACCTTTTGGCACCAGGGACCAGTTTCCTGGAAGACAATTTTTCCATGAAAGGGGTTAGGGCAGGGAAGAGGGCAGGGGAGACAGGAGGCAGAGCTCAGGCAGGGAAGCGGGGTGGGAGACAGGAGGTGGAGCTCAGGTGGTAATGCCAGCGGATGTGGAGGGAGGTTGGGGACCCCTGTATTTAGGCACAAGTGTACTTAGCTCCCAACTCCACTATTATGGTGACTCAGTGACCCTGTTACTGTGTCAGCTTCTCCTCTCACTTCTGGGGAACTTCACAGTAAGCCTCTGTTCTGCTTATTACCTTCCCTACATAAGCTTCCCTGCTTCTGCGATACTCTGATCATATCCTTGTTTCTTCCAGACTCATTTCTCTCACTGGGAGAGGCTGTTACTGGTTCAGTTCATCAAACTGTCTAGAATGCAGGCCTACCCTGCCAAGTCTCTTCACAGGCCTTTGGACAGCCTTTGAGCTAGGGTGGCTGGGTCACATGGGACATAGGCATAGGGACCTTTTTGAATATCTACTCAGAGTAACCTGTGGATACAGCAGGCATGCAGGGTGTCACATGCAGTAGGGCTGGGTAGCATATTATCTATTACCTATGCTATGAACTCACTCGGGATTGAAATGGGAGCCCATAAGCAGTGCTGAAAACAGCTGTATGCTATTTTTGGTTCCAGGGAGAAATATTTAGTGATGCTTTAATGAGCCTAATAAAACTCATGTTATATATACTAAAAAAAAAATGCATTCAAGTTCAATTCTCCAATAGTCTCCAACACAACTTCATAAAAAATAAATGTAATTGGAAAAATACACCAAAAACCCAAGGTACTATTTAAAAATTGTTATAGTGGAAACCATATTTACACAGCTCGTAACTGGGGAGTCAGAATGTTTGGAAGCAAAGAAATAGCAGAAATAATTTCTTCTGGAATGCTTTTCCCCACCCTCAACTTTATGTTTATGAACTTCATGTTTACACATAATGGATTTGTTATTTTTAAAAGAATACTTTTAAACGGCCACTTTTCAAAAAAAATTAAAAATGTTTTTTGAGTTGAGAGAAACATTGATTGGTTGCCTTCCCTAAATATCCTGAGCAGGGATCAAACCCCCAATCTAGGTTATGTGCCCTGACCTGGAATTGAACCCCCAACCTTTATATTCACAGATAATGCTCCAACCGAGCCATACTAGCTAGGGCTAAGTGCCTGTTTTAATTTTAGTGTTACAAATGTTGATAAGTACAATCCACATAAACAAAAACTCTTTGAGATCTTCAATAATTTAAAGGGATCCTAAGACCAAAAGGTTTAAGGATGGTTATTCACCAGCATCCAGTACTTCCATCTTATTTCCCACCCACCATGATCGTGTCTCCTCTGAGCTGTACCGTCCTTATTGATGGCTAAGTCGCCAGAGCCTAGTAAAAATGCCTGGCACTTAGCAGGAACTGAGTAAGTATCTAACCAATGAAAAATTACACATTTCTTCATTTTCAGCCATATGTGTAATTTGTGAGAGAAACAAGTTGTTTAGAAGGAAAGTACTGTGTCCTTTCAAAAGAAAAAGAAACATGACTAAGTTAGTTGGCCAGTAAAGCTGGTGTTTACACTTGTATATTTTAAGTTCCAGGTTTGGAGCTTGAGCACCTCTGAATCATGGAGTACAGGAGGCAAGCAACTAACTGCTGCAACCCCCCTCCCCCCGCCGCAAAGCCAGCCTGAGGACGGTACCAGAGAGATAAAGCAGAGGGCTGAGGCTTGGAAAAGGTTGGTCCTTGTATCCATCGCACCTTCTTTCACTCACTCACCACCATGGAGCTCAGCCTCCATGCTAGGACCTTAGGTTACCAAGATGCACTAGAACCGGCACCTATCCTACGGAATCAGAAAGAAACAAGTAAAAAGACAAGTTTCCCAAGCGGAGGAGGGGCCTTAGGGCGACGGAGGTGCGGCTTTTTCTCAGTAAGACAATTCTGTTCCGTCATCTCCAGACACCTCCTCAAGATGGCGGCTCCCTGACACTGGCCTGCAGGGTAGGAATATTCCCATGCTTTTCGTCTGCCGCCCCGGCCCGACTAACCCTGCCCACCGCTGACCCTGGCAACCCGCGCCCCTTGCTTCCCTGAGGCAGTCCTCCTGGGAACCTATGCGAGGCAGGCATGCGCCCTACCGCTCAGTCCCTAGCACCCTACGCCCTAGCCTGCGGCAGCGCTTGTTGACGCCAATGTGGGCGTGTCGGCGCGACGCGCGACGTCTCGACGTGCCGAAAATGGCGACTGCGTCAGTCTGAGCGGGCCGCCGTTCTCAAGTCGTTTCCTGACGTTGCCGCGAGAGCTCAGTCGTCTCCGGCCCGGTAGGCGGTGGCGGCGGCGCGCGTGCGCGCTCCCGCCGCACCCCGGAGCCAGCGGCTGCGCCAAGGCTGACGGAGCGAGCCAGGTGGGCGGCGGCGCAGCCAGGAGGGGAGCATCAGGGCGCGCGTGGCAGGCTGGCGGGGAGGGGGGCGGCGCGGCCGCTGTGTGGCCCGAACTCCCAGGGGCTGCTGGGGCGCTCCGGGAAGGCGCGCCGGGGGGCGGCGGGGCGCGGGCCGAGGGCCGAGCGCGGCAGACTTCATTTTTTCTATTCCCGTTTAGCTGCATCTCGGCCTTTCTCCGCCCCTCGTCTCGACCCGTGGGCTAAGCCGGCAAAATGAGCTGCAACAACTTGGATGGGAACAACGACTTCGATGAGCAGTTGCGAATGCAAGAAATGTATGGAGACACCAAGGACGGAGACACCGAGAAAGATCCCGGTAGAGAAACCAGTTCTTTCGGGCAGCCGCCAGATGACACCCCCTACGAGTGGGACCTGGACAAGAAGGCTTGGTTCCCCAAGGTAAGAGTGTGTCACCGGTGCCACTGCAGAGCGGGCTGCTGGGGCCAGACTCGTTTTCTTTACGAGGTCTTGGGATAGAGCACCAAAGGTAGTGGCATTTATTTTTGTTGTGTCTGTTGCAGAACCAAGGTGTAAAGGAATGTAAATCTTTAGGGATGTGTCTTAAATGTAATTTAATTATAAAATTTTTTCTATGCTTTACTAATTTTATCTGTGAAGGTCACTGTTGGTTATTAGCTTCGGTGAGTGCTTTTTATTACAAAGAGGAAAAACACCAAGAACAAACTTGGTAGCTGTTATTCTTGGGGAGCCAACCTCATCCTAGGAATTCATATATTTAGCTTATATGCTATGTGCAAAATGCAACTTTTTGACTTTTTAAAAAAAAAACTAGTCATTTATATAGCATTAGTAATTGTATTTTGCACCTCTACTTTCCTATTAAATTTTGTCCCTAGACACATATGCTTGAACCATATAACCACAGGAATATGACTAGAGGTGCACAGAATATGGATGGACAAGATATGTGTATATTTAGAGTATTTGGAAATTGTTAAGCATTTTCTTTCAGCTTAATTTCAGTAAAATAACTGGTGTTAGACTTAGTTCTGTAAACTTTTCAGTAAAAGTATCCTGTTAATCAGAATCTCATGGGTGGAAAAAAGGATACCAATAGCACACTAATTGACTTGCAAACCTGTAATAACAAACTGTGCCTCCATTGTGGAACTTTAAAAATTATTTATTTCAACTTCTTTCTTTACTATTTTGTATTTGCGTATGTTTCAATCCCTCCAAATTGTTAAATTTACTAAAGTTGATCCTTGAACAACCTGGGTTTGAACTGGGTTCACTTACTTTTTTCATCTTGTAAGCAGATGACATAAACTTATGGTATCAATAAATATAGTACAGTACTGTAAGTATATTTTTCTTATGACTTAATAACATTTTTCCTATAGCTTCATTGTAAGAATACAGTATGTAATACATATACAAAGTATGTGTTAGTTGACTTTATGTTATCAGTAAGGTTTCTAGCCAGCAGTCAGCTATTAGTAGTAAAGTTTTTGGGGAATCTAAGTTTTATGCACATTTTCGACTGAATGAGGTGTTGGCCTCTCTAACCCCTGTGTTGTTCAGTGGTCAACTGTTTCACTCTTGTGCTGGTAGTGCCAGCTTGAGTGCACATTTGGTTTCTTCAGCCTTCTGAATCCTTTTAATAGTAGTCTGTAATAGATTAACTTGTAACTCTATCTTATTATGCTATGGAAACTCAGATCTCTTCAAACTTGGAGTTTAAAATTTTCCCAATTCCTGTGTGTGCCTCACATCGATTGGTGTGAAGATATAACTACATTTCTTGCATTGTACAATTGTGCTGTTTTCCCTAAAAGCTGGGAGGATAGATGTAAGTTGAATTGTTCTTAATTTGTTATGACAGTAAATAATAATGTGATTTTATTCAAGATAAAGTTAAAACAAGCATTTAGATTTACTTTTGTTAACCCTATTCTTTATACACCAAATCAAAGTTCCATACTGTTCTCTTTGCATGCAGATCTATAAATATTTAATGTACATACACTTTTATGCACCTATATAGTTAAAGAAAAAGTAATTCTGTTGTTAGGTTACTGGTTGGTTATTGGTTTTTATTCTGTTTTATTGTATCTGATACTCCTATGTTAATATGTTTTTGTAGCTTTAGTCAAGTAGACTGTGAAGAGGTAGTAATTTGTAAATGAAACAACTAAAAAGATGCCAACATCATTTAAAATATCTTAGTAGTATTGCAGACTTTTGTTTGGATAATCCAAGTACTCATGATTTGTTTTTTATCATTTTATGCAGTTTTCTATATATAAGGTGGGGCAGAAGTAAGTCTACACTTGTGAGCATGTGGACCACAGTTTATTTTTGTATTGTTTATTAACTATTTTATTATTTTACATATTAATAACCAAAACCTACTTTTGCCCCACCCTGTAAGGTGACTATTCTTGCATTTACGCTTTATTACTACAGTTATTCACAGGAACACTCCTATGTTAAGGGGTATAACTGAATACCCTATAACGTTTTACAGGAGAAAATCATTTAAAAATTTTTCTGTGTGTGTGTGTTCAATTTCTTGTTCAGATCACTGAAGATTTCATTGCTACATATCAGGCCAATTATGGCTTTTCTAATGATGGGGCGTCTAGCTCTACTGCAAATGTACAAGATGTTTGTGCTAGGCCTGCAGAGGAACCACCACAGAGAAAAGCCCCTGAACCCACTGATCCCAAAAAAAGGGGAGAAAAGAGAAAGGCTGAATCAGGCAAGTGAATTTAGCTTGCAAAACATGAGTATAAAAATTAAAAATGTGAATGGTTACTTTTTGGAGAATTATAATGACTTTGAAGGAATCACTGAGGTGATTTTTAAAAAATTATTTGGGTTCATATGTTGACTCTCACACTAACTTATTGGGGACATTGGGTGGGCTGTTTTAATTCTATGCCTCAGTTTCTTCCTTTACAAAATAGAGCTGTTGTTAAGGGATTGTCAAAAGTTCTAATACTGAGGTTGTTTTTTTGTACTTTTTTGAGTTTAATTAAATTGAACTTAAGCCAATTTTGCTTCAGCTTGCCCATGTCTAACACAGATTGGAGTCAGAAGCAACCTAATGCAAAGGACTAAAGTCAGTGCAAGGATGAGGTGTGTTTTTTTTTGTTTTTTTTTTTAAGGTAGTATCAGAATTATAGCCAACATATGGAAGCAGCCCAAGTGCCTATCAGTAGATGAATGGATAAAAAAGCTGTGGTACATTTACACAATGGAATATTACTCAGACATAAAAAAAAAAGGAAATCTGACCTTGCGCAACAGCGTGAATAGACCTGGAGAGTATTATGCTAAGTGAAATAAGCCAGTCAGAGAAAGACAAATACCGTATGATTTCCCTTATATTTGGAATCTAATGAACAATATAAACTAACAAAAGAAGCAGACTCATAGAGAACAGACTGACAGCTGTCAGAGGACAAGCAAAAGGCTGGGTGAAGAAGGAAAAGGGATTAAGCAAAAGAAAAACCTTATAAACAGACACAGACAACAGTATGGTGATTACCAGAGGGAAAGTGGGGTTAGGGAGGTAGAAGAAAGTAACGAGGGGATAAATGGTGATGAAAGGAGATTTGACTTGGGGTAGTGAACACAATGCATTATACAGATGATGTATTATAGAAGTGTACATCTGAAACCTATATAATTTTATTAACCAATATCACCTCAGTAAATTCAATTTAAAAATTTTAAAAAGATGTTATTTATTTATTTTTAGAGATTGGAAGGGAGGGAAAAAGAGAGGGAGAGAAACATCGATCAGTTGCCTATAGTATGTGCCCCAACCACAGACTGACTGAACCTGCAACCCAAGCATGTGCCCTGACCAGGAATCGAACTGGCAACCCCTTGTTTTGCAGGATGACTTTGAACCAACTGAGCCACACTGGTCAGGACTTAATAAATTTTTTTTTAAAAGCTAAACTAGCTCTCTTTTTTAAGACAGGGTTCTGAAACTAATTATGTGTCAAAAGATCCAAATACTACTTTGGAAGTCAGACAATGGTTTGAATTAGTCTATCTTGTTCTAAGGGTAAGAAAAAGTTCCTGGAAGTTTTAAGACACTACCATTTTGTCAAGATTTTCTAATGTGACTTTTACCTTTTCTTGCATGTGTTTTATTTATTCATTTTTATTTTTAGGATGGTTTCATATTGAAGAAGACAGAAATACAAATGTATATGTGTCTGGTACGTATATTTTTTTAAACAGATTTAGAGTAAAATCATTTGATTTTGACATTTTTCACAAAGTGGTTATTTTTGTTTTCAGTTTCTCTGAAGTCTTATTGCGTCATTTTTTTGTTCAACAGTTTACATTAGTGAGGAATATGTTTGTTGTTTATTACAAAACTGAGAAAAATTAAGTGTATGTAACTTTGCATGCCATCCTTTTTGTCTGCTTTAGGTAAGTTGTGGCACTTTGTCCCTTCAGATACATTGATACAATGCTTAGGCAAAGCATAATTTTACTGTATGTTTGAATACAGTGAAACATGAAATTTCCTGAATTTTATAGTTGTGAGATTTTTACATACACTTAGAAAATCAAAATTGTGCTCATCTAAGTTGTAGTTTTCTAACTGGTAGAATGGAAACTAACCCTCACCTTTATTTAGATGCCTTTATAAATTTTTAAAATTTTTCCTAATGTTAATAGGTTTGCCTCCAGACATTACAGTGGATGAATTTATTCAGCTCATGTCCAAGTTTGGCATTATTATGAGAGATCCTCAAACAGAAGAATTTAAGGTCAAGCTTTACAAAGATAATCAAGGAAATCTTAAAGGAGATGGGCTATGCTGTTATTTGAAGGTTAGTTTTATGGTCAGATAAGTTTCTCCTTTGATCTCTATTTTTAAGTCAGGAACCAGGGCTATAATTTTGTATAGATGATACCTGAGACGAAAAACTATTCAAAATATGATACCTCTAAGAAGAAGAAGAAGTTCAAGTACTACAAGAAATTTTAGATTGTGCCTGCATGTATCACCTTGGTAAGGTTTTTCCATTGTTCATCTAAGAAAAGAAAGTATCAGGTCAAAGTATTATATAAGTTATATGACCAGAGTACTTTTGTCCTAAAAGAATTCTCACCACAAAGATCTCTTTCACAGTGTACCCTATAATCAATTCACAGCACATTTTAAAAATACAGAAGGAAAAGAAAGCCAGGAATATTTTATTTGCTCATTTGAATGAATTAGACCAGGGATCAGCAAACTGCAGCCCACTCCCTGTTTTTGTTAATACAATTTTTTAGAACATGGCTGCATTCGTTCATTTGCCCATTTGTCTATGGCTACTTACATATTTCAACAGCAGAGTGGAATGGTTGCAGCACAGACCGTGTGACCCACAAAGCCTGAAATACTTTGTGGCTCTTCACAAAAGAAGTTTTCTAACCCCTGAGTTAGACCATAAAGGAGATGATAGCTTATGCTTACTGCTTCAAAATATCTTTTTAATGGGAGAGAATGGTATTAACAGACATTTGCAGAACTTTACTTATGGTATCATAAATGCACAGGAAAAGCTCAGTGTTAAAGGCAGTCATCATTTCTCTGGAACATGTATCATCTTAGAAACAGGTGCTACCCATTATTGCAGGGTACAAAGAAATAGGCACCGTGACGACATGTGCATGCCATAGAACATGGAAATAATTGCAAAGTAAAATCAAAGTGATAAAAAAGCAGTACCAACAGCACAGGTGGGTTGTGTGTATACAGCATTTCAATGAAATCAGAAGGATGTAGGGTTAAGCTGACAGCCTTTTTGGAGAGAAGGTTTTGAGCTGGTTCTTGAACATGGTGGGAATGGGACCATGGGTATGACCATTATAGGAAGGTAGTTATATAATTTTCAAATGGAGAGTTTTACAAGTTCTTCAAGGATTATTAAAAATCTGTGAACAGATTCTTAGGGGGTTTGATTGGATTTTAAAAGAAAAAATTGGATTTTGGGAGACTTCGTGTGTACAGTTTATGACCCATAAAAGTGCAAGATTGGCAGACCAGTAAATTGAATTCCAGAAGGATATCGTTAATTGTTCCAGGATCCATATTAGATTATGCAGCTGTGTTTAGCTGTCCCTTTGTGTTCTGTTAAGGTCCTCAGATTTTTGACTATAGGACCGACAACTGCCCCTTTTGTATAGGACTCAGAATCCTCAATGGATCTAATGTATAAACTGTCAGATAATCATCTTCTACTTCCCATTATGTTACAGACCTACATTTTAATTGGTGAACAAAAAAAAAAAAAAAAAAAGGCTGGCTATGCTACTCCCTGTTCTTTGAGCCATCTAGTCTTTTAAGAAGGAGTATCTTAGAATTCTAAAACTGGAATGCACCTTAGAAATTGTGCAGGTTCATTTGCCTGATTCTATAGTTAAGAAATGGACATTCCAAGAAACAAAAACTGCTTCAATAACGGTATAATTTATTGAGCAACTGCCATATGCCAGTCATTATCCTTTATGGGTATTCCATTTAATTTTGTCAGGAACCCTGCAATGAAGGCATTGCTATTCCCATTTTACAGATGAAAAAAACTGGGGCTCGGGGAGCTTGAATAACTTGCCCAATTTCACATGGCTGGTTGGGGGCAGCTATGTCTTGAACGCAGGTTTTCTGATATGCATTCTAGAGTTCTTTATTCCAAAGTGGGTATGTATTTTTAAATCATTATTGCATGTCTAGTCATCATTCATCAAAAAAAACTGAAGTTTTATTTCAGTGTGTGCTTTACTGACTGTGTCTTGTTTTCCCTTTTTAAAGAGGGAATCTGTGGATCTTGCGTTAAAACTTTTGGATGAGGATGAAATTAGAGGCTACAAATTACATGTTGAGTTAGCAAAGTTTCAACTGAAGGGGGAATATGATGCCTCTAAGAAGAAGAAGAAGTGCAAGGACTACAAGAAAAAGCTGTCTCAGCAGCAAAAGTTTGTGTTTTGTTTTTCTTTTTTTTCCCTCTTTGAAATATTTCATGCAAATATTCTAAACTGTGCTTTTGGTAATAGCTGCCTAGTTTTGTTCCATCAAATATGCCTACAGATTGTTTTTAAAGAATTTTATTAGGTCATCAGGAACCTCCAGTAATGTGTACCATGGGATGATTTAGTAGCAGCCGTGTTTCCCATTTTCTGGGGTGTTCATTTGTAATACAGTGGGGGCTTAAATGAGATAAGAGAGCTATCTCTTTGGAAGACGTTGAACATCAGATTAAATAAGATAGTTTAGGCTTGTATACTAGAGCCATTAGTTCATTTTCAATGTGGGTTGAAGTCAGCTACACCAGGAGCTAAATTTTTACGTACAGGTTTGTAGTAGAAATTTGAAATTTGAAATGATAGGTTTTGTCATTGTATTTACTATATATTATATGTAGTATATACATAATGCTATCAAGTTTCTGTTAATCCCTTTGTTTAATATGTGTTTTGTAATATGCTAGTTTTAAGAAATTAGCCAAAATGTTAGGTACTTTTATCAGAGTGAGTTCTGATGACACTTTTAACACTGCTTAAACTATTGATAAAATGGTCATAAAAGCATTTAGTTATGATGTACTACAGTTCTTACAGGAATAATTAAAATAGATACCTACAATTTTAATAAACAGTAAAATTTAAGATGGTAACAACAAAGAATGAGTAGTTTTACGTATTTCAATGCATTTTTTGTCATAATTATAAAATGCCTAAAAACCAATACAATTCAAACATATTTTTTGGCCTCAGAGTATATCTTCCTAGGTAATCATACATATTAAAAATTTAGCAACTATCGAGGAATATCATTGGAATATTTGTAACCAGACAGCAGTTCTGAAAAATAAAAATACACAGTGGTGCATAAGTAGGTTTACAGATGTTCATATGGAAAATAATACAATAAATAACAATTCAGGAGTAAACCATGTTTCACATACTCACAATTGTAAACCTTCTTTTGTCCCACCCTGTATATTTTGGGCATTTCAGATATTGGGTCCATCTTTCACCTGCCCATTATTTTTATTCCAGAAAGTTCTCTGAACTGTGACTAAAACATACATTGTTATTTTGGAATCAAATAATTATCATTATTAAATACTCAATAAGATTATTTCTACTTTATGGCTTTAGGCAGTTGGATTGGAGACCTGAGAGAAGGGATGGGCCATCGCGAATGCGTCATGAGCGAGTCGTCATCATCAAAAATATGTTTCATCCTATGGATTTTGAGGTAGGGTACAGAATTCTTATTGATAGACGCATTGACACGCCTTTTTTCAAGGGCGTCCAGAGCTTTTCTACCCTATCTTTCTCATGTCACGTCTTGCACGTTCATGTAGTGCTCAAGGTAGGAAAACATAGCCAAGAATCAAAGTTTTCAGATTTTCCCATGTTTACCCCAGTGTTCTTTTAATTTTATTGCAGCTAAGACTGTTTAATATCCATACCGTGGCCTGAAATGGCAGATACTTGGTATGGGAAATTATCAAAAATATAATCATTGAAAGATTTATGGAAACTGCTTGTGCAAATTCAACAAGTACAAATTTATTTTGTTGAGAAGGAACAGTTCCACACTTGGAAGTGAAAACTTCACTTTAGAACTAAAAGTTTGGCCCTTGGCACTTCTTAGGTTAATGAAATATAGCCCATGTTTAAATACTGAAATTTGTTCTTCAGGACCTAACTTTTACAAAAGTCTGTAGTGGCTGTTAGGTGAACTTTATACTATTAATGTCCATGTAAAAGCCCATGAACAGCAAATAAAACCAAATAAAGAAAGAAGAGCTACTAAAAAGGTTTAAGAATGTTAATTGCTGTCAGAGTCCCTCATGTTGCATTCTGCCTCTTGTTCTTCTCTGTCACTTTTGGCATAGACCAATGGGATTATTCGTGGAAGAACAGGTCTTTTTTATCTTCCTGGATTCTGAAATTAATGATAAGTTACACATGAGAAAAAGATGTTCTTAACATAAAACTCCAGGTTTACAAATGATCTAGTTGCAACCAAAGCCTATTCTTGTTCCTTCTGTGCATTTAAACACAGTGAGAATGGCAATATCATTTTAGCCTCCTTAGATACTAGGTCCTCAGATGGTCTGTTGAGTTCCATCTGGGTGAATAGTGATCTGATCAGGTTTACTGTGCACCTGTGGAGTCTGTATATTTTTGGGAAGATACACATGGTCTATTCATGATTTTTGATGTGTCTTCTAACTAAAGCCCTGAAGAATCTTGAAATGTATCAAAGTGCCCCTGACAGGTGTGGCTCAGTGGGTTGGGTGTCATCCCACAAAGCGAAAGGTCGCTGGTTCGATTCCTGGTCAGAGCACATACCTGGAATTGTGTGTTCCACAACAGGGATTGTGTTTTCCATCCCTGGTTGGGGCACATGTAAGAGGCAACTGATCAGTGTTTTTCTCTCACATCAATGTTTCACACTCTGTCTCCCTCGCTCCCCCTTGCTCTAAAAATAAATAAAATCTTTTAGAAAAATATTCAGTATATCAGAGCTGCTTTAGACTTACAGTGGTAATGAAGTATGTTTTAAAAACACATTACACATGCACAGTAATGAGTTTTGCAATGCAGTCCTTGCCAGGTGGGGCTTTAAACGGAATGCATAGATGGATCATAGTATCTATTCTACTAGGTACAACTGCCTACAATTCATATCATTTTACCCCATGAGTAAATAATTTTTTTTTTATTAAGAGACCTATTAATATCTATGACTTGAAGTCTTTGATTCACATATTCCATATTCCTAACACTTGAACATGAATATAAATGCAATCCTAACTCAAAGTGTCTGGAACCTCAGCAAGTAGGAGTCTGTTATATTACATGTTTTTTCTTTTTGCTTCTGCCTCCTGCCTTGCTCACTGAGACACCTTATTTGAGTCTAGTTATCACCCTGGACAGACTTAGCTTTTCCTACCTTAACAAACATTCTTTCCTCTGACAAATATTGTTTCCTCCAGAAAGCCACATTTATTCTACCTTGACTCCTAGAAATTCCCTCCAGCGATTATTTTTAAGAATAGAAGTTTCATGCTTGTAAATTCTTGATTTTTTTTTAAATCACCCCTACTAGTTTAGTGTAAATTTTATTTTAGGGTTATACAGCTTTTATATTATCCCACTTTGTTTCCTTCATAGCATTTATTACTGTCTGAAATAATTAGATCTCTCCTATTAGAATGTAAGCTCATGAGAGCCAGGTCTCTGTCTACCTTGTTTGAATAACTGTTAACATTCCTCATGTTTAGAATTGGGCCTGGCACACCGTAAGCTCTCATTATATACTTATTAATAGGCCCTTCATATTTATATGAAGAAAGTGGATGAATGATTGAATGAAACCCATGTTACTCACAAGGCAGAGTCTTTTTCATTCCTTGATGGATAAAACATTTTCTGTTTAGCATCTTTGCAAATAAAGGAAAGTTTCCTTTTCATGCACTTAATGCCACCAAGGCTGGGAGGGCAGTAGTAAACTTCAGAGTTCACAGGTAAAGAAACCCTTGATGCTCTCCTTGTTTGCTCACCTGCCTTGGTCTTGTGCGGTTTGCTGAGCTTGATGAGAGCCTGTCAGTCAGAGTGACTACAGACGATCTTATTTTTTGTTCAGTGTCTCTGTGGGTGAACCTCAAAGTGTATCAGTATAGACCTATCTGATATAATAGCCTTGTGTGGTTATTTAAATTTAAATTAACTTAAATGACATAAAACTAAAAATTTAATTCTTCAGTTGTACTGACCACAAGTGGCCAGAAGCTACCATATTGGATAATGCAGATAATTCATTTCTGTCACCCCATGAAGTTTTGTTGGACAATGCTGGCATAGGCATTATACAACTTGTTGTAGAGATGTTCATTAGGAAGATCTGGTTCCATTGGACATTTTGGGGGATTGTTTGATTTGACTGATGATTCCATATTAATTTTTAGAATAGACATCATCACCCTGGCTGGTGTAGCTCTGTGGATTGAGCACGGGCCTGTGAACTGAAGGTTCGTGGGTTTGATTCCCATTGAGGGCACATGCTTGTGTTGCAGGCCAGATCCCTGGTTGCCTTGATGTTACTCTCACACATCAGTGTTTCTCCCCCTCTCTTTCACCCTCCTTTCCCCTCTCTTTAAAAGTAAATGAATGAAATCTTTAAAAAAGAATAGACATCATCATTGAGCTTTGTAGTGAAAACAAAAACTGAATTCTCAGGTTACCTGGGGTGTCAGAAAGAAGTCAGATTTGGGGAGTGGAATATATTTTTCTTCCAAACAGGTGACCAGTGTTGGAAGCAAAATACCTAAAAATAGTCTTTGGTATCAGGGTGGACAATGTGAAGGTTACTATTTTTAATGTAACTCCAGAAGGTTTTCAATATTTAATTCAAAGCCTTATTTTAAAATCCTTGCCTGGCAAATTTGAATACCAAGACATGAAGAATTAAAACTCAGATGCAAAGGTAGGTTTCTCATTGTGTATACCACTACTGTCCAATGGAAATGTAATGTGAGCCACATGTGTAATTTAAATTTT
The DNA here is from genome assembly GCF_021234165.1 of Pteronotus mesoamericanus. Lineage (NCBI taxonomy): Eukaryota > Metazoa > Chordata > Mammalia > Chiroptera > Mormoopidae > Pteronotus > Pteronotus mesoamericanus. Next base: position 299,634 of record NW_026555198.1, read on the forward strand.
TCTAGTAGTCACAATAAAAATGTAACATGAAAGAGGGGAAATTTTAATAATGAATTTCACTTAATGCAATTTATCAAAAATAATGTAATTTCAACATTACTAAGGATATTAATGAACTATATTGGTTTTTTCCCCTTTTGGTACTATAGCTTCAGAATGCAATGTTTGTTTCACACTTGCAACACAACTCAATTTGGGCTGGTGACATTTTAAGTGCTCAAGTAGCCACATGTGGTTAGTGGCCACTGTCTTGGACAGTGTAAGTTTAGGTTAGAAAGGAACAAGAAATATGGTCTGTTTTTTCCTAGGAAAACAAAGCACTACCCTGCAAAGTTATGAGCATTGACTGCAGGAGGTTTCAATGTATCAGTCTGACTCTAATCCCTGGTCTCTTGCTTGTGAAGTGTTTTCTTTAGAAAATTTCCATGCTTAGCTATGTTAAAGAGTTTTCTTAAAGCCGGAGATTATTATCTTTAAGCTTCATACTATAAAGCAGTGAAGATACATTAATTATTTTCAAAGTGGTATAAATAAGAATGGAGGTCTGGGAAGTCTGGCTAAAATTTGATATCCTCATAGGAAAAGCATTACACTTCGATATAGAAATAAAGACTGTGTTCCCCTCCTCCCACAATGGAATCACACTTAAATTGTTCAGTATTTTGAAAAAGTATTTTGTTTTTAATATAATCCTGATTTCCCTTAGTGAATAAAATAGAGGTATTAGGAATAGTTTATGAAACTTTGACAAAGCTTTTATTGACTTTTCACTATGTGTAAAAGACTGTGCTATGTATTGTGAGGCATAGAAAACTCATTTAAACATGGTTCCTGCCTTCAGAAAGCACACAATCTGCTAGGAGCTAACCCCACAAACACATACTGAAAAGCTACCACATGATTTTTACCAAATGACTTTTATGCTTTATTCCCCATTCCTCTCAGTTCTGATAATTCTATATAAAACAAATTGGCTTCTTCTCCAAAATTAGATTTTATAAGTAGAGGAAATCCAGAGTCCTTCTAGCTGTAGTTTTAGAATTCACAGATTTATAGGATGTTTTTTAAGTTTTATTTTAATAACTGCTTACAAGTTTTTTTATTTTTGCTTTTTGAGAGAACTTTACAAGGGGAAAAGCCACTTTTGTACTTTTTTGTAGTTCTTTAGTTGGTGAGGAATATAAAAACTTCTGAGATAGGTGAATTTAAATGTTTTCTGAATGTATGTCTTGTACTTCAGTAGAAATTCCTAGGTGAGCCCTGACTGGTGTGGCTCAGTTGGCTGGGCACCCTCCTGTGAAGCAAAAAGGCAACAGTTTGATTCCCAGCCTCAAGACTCATGCTTGGGTTGTGGGTTTGGTCCTGGATCGAGAGGCAACCAATCTATGTTTCTCTCTTGCTTCGGTTTCTCTCCCTCTCTTTCTTCCTCCCTCCCCCTCTCTCTAAAAATAAATAAATAAATATATTTTTAAAAATTCCTAAGTAGGATATGCTTGTTTATACTTGCATGTAGTTGCAATTCAAGATGACAGTGTAACATTTATGAGCCTTTTTCATGCATAGGGACTTGGTGAAAGATTTCTTAATTCCTGCAGGAAATCTTGAAACCTTTTATGGGAGGGACATGGAAGTGGGGAGTCCACCTGAACTCAAGCAGCAGTGTTTGAGTGTTTTCAATAGATTGTAGTTGCAAGAAAGCAACAGCTAAGAACATGTTCTATTGCATGCTTAATATCAGCTTGCTCCTTATTTCTATGGATCTGTTGCAATGTGTAGGAGACAAGATGAACAAGAAACTTTAATAAAGGAGGTTTACCCTGTGAGTTAAAATAGAATCTTGGAAGCACAAAGAACAATCTTAGAATACTTAGTCAATGAAAGGAGTATACCTTTCCCCATTACAATATTTCTGTATGTAGGAATCTGTGCAAAACACAAAGCAAAGGGCTCTCATTGGCACAGTCATTCATGCCCATGCAGTGTCTGACCTAATATATGCCACGGGAGTTCTGCCTTCAGAGCTGTCGTTATTTGGGATTTCCAGTCCACTTCCCCCTCCTCTGCCATTGTACACTCCTACTGCTACCTACTGTACTTGCCCATTTCTTCTGTCTTAAAAGCAGGGCGGATATTGTAGAAGTAGCACTAGCCAGGGAACTGTTAAGTTCATTTGATTTTGATTTTAAATTTTGTAGACCACAGACAAACATAACTGAGCAAAACCTTATTTGTTGGTATATCAAAGCAAGAAATTTGATTCACTGGATTTATATTTAAAGAATGGGGCAAATCCATTTGAATTGTGTATTTTTGCAGGATGATCCATTGGTACTGAATGAGATCAGAGAAGATCTTCGAGTGGAGTGTTCAAAGTTTGGACAAATTAGGAAGCTCCTTCTTTTCGATGTAAGTTCATGGCTTGGACATTTCCGAAGTAATCATTCTTCCAGTTAAAAGTTATTACCAGTTGTCAGTATGCCCCAAATTTTAATGTTTTTATATAGTAGGTCTTCAATAATTAGATGAACATGGATTGTAAGTCAAGGATTTGCTAAGACTTGGTATGCTGTGATTATTTTCCTTTATCATCACTGTAGAGTATCTGATCAGGTTAAGAAAGTACAAGGAAAATGTGTAAGATCTTATGGTTCCCTGTTTACCCACATTTACCCCCTCTTGAATGATTCTCCTTCTCTGTATTTAGAGAAGAACAATTAAGAAAAATATGTTCTGTTGTACATTCCCCTTCTCACCCTTTTTTTACTTCCAAAATTGACGCATAATGAAAAAAGAGTCGCTGTTTACTGATTGTGTACTACAAGCTACTTCACATATTATTTCATTTAATCCTCAATCCTTTGAGGTAGATGGGTGCTATTATATCCATTTTACAGACAAGGATGCTGAAAGTTTAGAGATTGAGCATGCTGCCCAAGGTCATTCAGCTGTTAGGATGACCAGAGCCAGGATTGAATCCCAGGGCTGTTCAACTTTAGAGTCTATGCTCTCTTGCCTGTCCTAGACACTGTTGTCAGCAGAAACATTTCCAATGACATCATGCTTCGCTCTTGGTTGAAACAATTTAAGCTAAAGAAGCAGCTAGCAGCATGTCACTGGATGGGGTAAAAGGGAAGAAGGTCTTCATGCATAGAGTCTTAACTCAAATTATCAGAACACTACTACCTAACTGCTTTGTCAAATGTGTATATTTTATTTTGAATTTTCTCATTTATTCCTTCTTTTTGTTCCTTGTCTTTTTAGAGGCACCCAGATGGTGTGGCCTCTGTGTCCTTCAGGAATCCAGAGGAAGCTGATTATTGTATTCAAACCCTTGATGGACGGTGGTTTGGTGGCCGCCAAATCACTGCCCAAGCATGGGATGGGACAACAGATTATCAGGTAAATTCTGTAACTATGAAGGGAACATAATTTGTTACCAACAAATACTGATCTAGCAGTCCTTCAGATAAGGTTTGGATTATGTTTAACCTTTCAGTTTTTATAAGTGTGAATTTTGAGGCTTGCTCAGAATAGTGATAAGAAAAGAACACATTAAACCAAAATGTTTCTCATCCTTTCTGTATTGTACAGGCAGAGCTCAAATATTAACGTTTTAAATAATGACACATTTTTGCAGTACTGTGGTCTTGGACATTTATTTAAATGATCTTAAGATCAACTCTAGTAAATCAAGATGCAAACTTTTTGGAGTGTTGTTCTTTTTTTTTTAAATTTTATTTTAATTTTTTCAAATACATTTGTCTCTGCCTACCCCCCACCACTTTCCCTTGCCCCCTCCCCCCTTCCCTCCCTCAGCTCTTCCCCTTTGGTTTTGTCCATGAGTCCTTGCTATCTGTTCCTTGACTTTCCCCTTCCCTTCCTTTTCCCCTGCCCCCCCTCCTTCCCTCTTGTCTCTGTTGATTTCTTTTCCTTTCAGTGTTGCTGGTCTTATTTTCCTTGCATCTTTGTATTGTTGGTTAGGTTCCGCTTATAGGTGAGATCGTATGGTATTTGTCTTTCGCCCCTTGGCTTATTTCGCTTAGCATAATGCTCTCCAGTTCCATCCATGCTGTCGCGAAGTTTAGTAGTTCTTTTTTTGTTTCTGCTGCATAGTATTCCATTGTGTATATGTACCATGATGTTTTGATCCAATCATCTACTGATGGGCATTTAGGTTGCTTCCAACACTTGGCTATTGTCAATTGTGCTGCTATGAACATTGGGGTGCATAGGTTCTTTTGTATTGGCATTTTGGTGTTCTTAGGGTATAGTCCGAGCAGGGGAATCCCTGGATCAAAAGGCAGTTCCATTTTCAGCTTTTTGAGGAAATTCCACACTGCTTTCCACAGTGGCTGCACCAGTCTGCATTCCCACCAATGGAGTGTTGTTCTGATATGACAAGGTTGTGAGTTCAGTCTCTGGTCAGGACATACATAAGAATCATTGAATGAATGAATGAATAGGTGGAGCAGCAAATTTATCCCTCTCTTTCTGTCTCCCTCCCCGCCCCCCGCCTCCCTCTTTCCCCCACAAAAAAATAAATAAAATGATGTAAAGTTTTGAAAACTGAAGATGGGGAATTGTTTTTATTTCCTAAGCAGTGCCTTAAAATCAGGATACTTTTGTTAGTATTAGAAATGCTCAGAGGTATTACTTTTCATCTTAAAACTTACTTTAATGGCAATTTTCATTTATGTACAGGTGGAGGAGACCACAAGAGAAAGGGAGGAAAGGCTGAAAGGATGGGAGTCTTTCCTCAATGCTCCTGAGGCCAATAAAGGTCTTCAGCGTTCAAATTCCCTTTGTGCTTCAGAAAGGGCAGGGCCTTCTAGAGTAAGGCATTTTTCGGAGCACCCTAGCACATCTAAAATGAATGCTCAAGAATCTGCAGCTGAAGTAGAATTTGAAGAACCTATAGATGAAAAGAAGTTTGAAACAACAGAAGATGGGGGAGAATTTGGAGAAGATGGTAAAGAAAGTGGCCCCAAAAAAGAGCCTGAAGAAGGATGCCCCCAGAAGGAACCTGAAGGCAGCTGCCTTGAAAGAAAGTCAGAGGACGGCTGCCCCGAAAGAGAGTCTGGAGAAGGCAGTCCCAAAAAAGAGTTTGAAGAGGGTAGTCCTAAAAAAGAGTCTAAAATGAATGGCCCTGCAAGAGAATCCAAAAAGAAGCGACTCAAAAATGATTTTGAAGAGAATGGCCTTGAAAAGTCTGAGGAAGATAGCCCCAACAAGGAGTCTGAAGAAGAGAATGGCCCCCAAAAAGAGTTTGAAGAAGATGAGTCTGAAAGAGAATCTGAAGAAGACTGCTCTGAAAAGCTGTTTGAAAATGGCTCTGAAAAAGAATTTGAAGAAAACGGCCTCAAAAAAGAGCTTGATGACAATGGTTCTGACGAGTTTAATGAAAATGTTTTCGAAAAAGAGTTGAAAGAAAATGACTCTGAAAAATCAGAATTTGATGATGACAGCTCTGAAAAAGTGTTTGATGGGGAAGGCTCTGAGAGAGAGTTTGATGAAGAATCGGATGAAAAGGAAGGAGAGGAAGATACATATGAAAAAGTTTTTGATGATGAGCCTGATGAAAAAGAGGACGAAGAGGATGCAGATGAAAAGGGGCTTGAAGATGCTGATGAAAAGGAGGAAGATGATGCAGATGAAAAGGTGTTTGAATATTCAGATGAAAAAGAAGATGAAGTAGATGCAAAGGAGGATGAAGAAGGTATAGATGAAAACATGTTTGAAGATGATGATTCCAATGAGAAGTTGTTTGATGAAGATTCCTGTGAGAAGTTGTTTGATGATTCTGATGAGAAAGGGACTGTGGGTAGTTTGGGGAATGTTCAGGAAGAAGGAGCCCTGTCCACAGGCAGCAGCTTTATCCTCAGCAGTGATGATGATGATAATGATATTTAATCCCTTAAACTTACTTTTGAGGGCTGTTCTTTCATCTACATTTTGCCTATGCCCCAGGATAATTACTAGTAGTGTTACATGAACATGTGCATAGTAGTAAGATGCCATCAGATTAATGAATGAACATTTTCATTGTTACCTGTACCTAATGATTTTAAATAATTGGCTTTTAAGTTAAAACTTAATAGTATAATGCAAGTAAACTGGATACTCGTCTTTTGTCAGATTTGTTAAATGCATGCAGAATATTTTTTAAAGTATTCTGATTGAATTTTGTGATATTCAGAAATAAAAATAAGTTGTTAATATGTGGAAACTGAAACTTGGACTTGAGTTAAATTGCATTTTAAATTCTTGCTATTGCTTTATTCATACTTTAGTTTTTTAAGGATGTGAAAAATTCCATAGGAATCTCCTTGCTTCTAGCTTATATTACCACTTAGGTCCCTATTTCCCCTCTAAACCAGAACATGTTACTAAACTTATAAGAAAAACAGCACTTAGGAGTTTTCTCCTGCCCAGTCCTAGCAAGTGACTTGTGTCTTCCTTTCTTCCCTCTTTCCATTAAAATTGATCATTAGATGTCCAAGAGTGAACTTCCTGAGGTTTACAGCTTCCACTACTGAAAATATAGAGATTAGAATTGTAATCTACTTTGTACTATTTGGGCCCCTTTAGAAGTTGATTGGAGGTGTGGGACTTCTCCCCAGAAAAGTGCACACACTACACAACTTTTTGTATACAGCTTTGAGAGGTTCATGGATTCCATGGAGTTTAAGAATGTCATCATTCATACTTCAATTTTGTGTTCTTGTTTTTGTTCTAGAATGGTGCCTAGTACTGTGCTAAATTGTGTAGTCCCAATAAAATGTTGGGTCTTTTCTGCTTATGCTTTCCAAATTCAGTATTGAGGAATTGACCTCTGATGTAGCATTAAGAAGTTATTCTCATAAACTAGAATCATTGAAATAAACTGCATTGATGCTTTTTCATTAGACTGTCTGTAAGTGTAATCATTTAGAGTGAAAAGAATTCTGGTACTTCAACCCAGCTGAGTTTTTAGTTGATGTCTGGGATTTCTTAAAATGTGCGGATTTGCACAAGGGATAAATCAATAAAAGAGGTGAAGAAAGTTAAATTGAGAGATTGCAAACCAAAATAGGGTTCCCTTTAAAGATAAACCAGAAGCACCTAAACACTAAATGTATTGGAAAATTGGTTTTCTAAATTAAAGGAAAATGAAGCTTTATCTTCATACACAGTAGTTGGGACATATACCTACAGCTTCTTTTTTCAAGTAATGAAACATTTATTCCCCCATTTTCCCTCAAGTATGTATACTGTAACTGCAAAGTAATGATACCAAAAGTTTTAAAAAGTGGCAGGCACGTTACAACCTTAAACCAACAATTTTAAACTGAGCTCTAAGACCATTAGAAAGAAACTTTTCATTATGGTTTCCCTGCTCATTAATTTGGTTGATAATGAAAATACTTGTGCTCTTTTTCATATAAACACCCTGGAAATGAAAGTTAAAAACAACTGTTAATCGCTAAATAATTTATGAGGAGCTATTGATAAATTAAGAGTTGTGAAGCACACAGAGTCACCTGTTTTTTAAGCAATCCAGTTTTATTGGTCTTGAAAGTTCATTGTGAGGCAACAATACATTCTGTTATCAAAAGAAAAAATATAAAGAGGGGTGGATTTTAATCACAGCAATGCTCAACAGTTACCTGGCATTTTCTAAATGTAAGGCTCCTTAAGACTATATATAAACTATAGTTTATGTAAATAAGCAAATAATGTATTCAGTCCTGAATGCATGAATGAGAAGTGTCTATAGGAATGCCTTTGAAAGGCTTGAATGCCCTGCTCTCTGAGTCTACAAGTACTTTGATAGGAACAAACTTGAAACTTTATTTTAGAAGATAAAAATATTGCTGGTCTTGCCAAAATTAAATATTTGATGATGTTACTGCTTTTCTGCTAAAGAACCTGATGGCGAAATTGGATTAATTCATTCCAAGGATATCATTCCAAGTAATGATAGCTCTAGGCTCTTTCTGAAGCCCCAAGTTGCCAAATCTGGTTAATTTGGGCCACTACATCTTACTTTTATTTTTATTTTGAGAGTATTTATTAAAGATGGGACCAGTGAAACAAGGAAGGGCTTAAGAGTAGAAGAACAGGAGAGAGCCTGGGTGGGGCTGCTTTGGCTCTCTGAAAGTCAGAGAAAAGGGGCCTTGAAGACAAATTCAGGGGGTTAACCTGTGACGAGCTGTACTATTCATTGCTCACTTAGTTGCAAGTCTCATGGGGACTCTTAGAATTTGGGAGATGCAAGCCAGTGGGGCAGGATGAGGGGAAAGGGAAAGGCCTGGGAACAGCATGCTACCTCTTCCTTTTTGGAGTAGAATCTATTTTCCTCATGTAAATTGGTGATTCTGAGGTTTAGAAAAAAGGATTTAATTTTCTGAATACATCTTTCTCCAATAACATGAACCTTATTTTTCCAAGTAAACCAGCATTTCAGTGTAATGCTGAGAAGTGCTTTTAAATTGTTTGAACAAAGCCATGGCTTGGAGAACAGTAGAAGGCTTATAAATTTGCCCTGTGTGAATATTTGCCCATAGATTGTTATTTTCTTATTGGGCATCTTTCAGATACAAACTACATGCCTTTTTATTTCAGTCGCTGCATTTAAAATCAATTTGCTCACATTATTTTTCCTTTATCATACCTCATTTACATGACTGGCCTTGTTCACATTTCTATGTAAAATACCTGCTGTAAGCAAAAAGTGTTACTGTATGAAAAGGGAGAAGGGATTAAGAGGTACAAACTGGTAGTTACAAAATAGAAGGATGTAAGGTAGAGCATAGGGAATATAGTCAAATTATATGGTTCCCTGGCCAGTGTGGCTTGGTTGGAGTATTGTCCCATAAACCAAAAGGTCATGGGTTTGATTCAGGTCAGGGTATATATCTAGGTTGCAGGTTCCATCTCCAGTTGGGGCACCTATAAGAGGCAGCCAACAGTTGTTTCTCATATCAATGTTTCCTTTTCTCCCTCCCAACCCCATCTCAAAAATCAATAAGCATGTCCTCAGGTGAGGATAAAAAATAATATTGTAATAACTACAATATACGGTTATGATGTTAGATGAGTACAAGACTTACAGGGGTGATCACATCATAAGTTATATACGAGGTCTGTCCAGAAGAAGCCCAGCCATTGTTAATATAATGAGAACAGTTTGCATGACATTGATGTATCCTGGTAGCCAAGGAGTGTGGACTGTGTAAACAATGACTTCACTGTACTAGTCAGTGGGGGCCATAGATGCCGTTGAGTGAGTATATGTACTGTCTGGCCATCCTATTCAAAATAACTGAGCAACTAGAGCAATGAATATGCATTAAATTTTGCATTAAGCTTGAACATTCCTCTGCAGAAACTTCAGGTGATTCGGAAGGTTTTCAGGGATGATGCAATGAGTGCAGTGCAAATAAAAGTGTGGCAGAAACACTTCAAAGATGGTCAAGAATCTCTTGAAAGTGATCCACATTCTGTAAGGCCTGCAACAAGCAGAACACCTGAGAATGTTGAACGTGTATGGGCTGCAGTCAACAAAGATCTGTGACTGACAGTGCAAGAACTAGAAGCTGATCTGAGGATCCCAAAAACTGTGTCCGAGATTTTGACACAGGATCTTGACATGAAATGAGTTGTGGCAAGAGTTGTTCTGCAGCTTCTGCTACCAGAGTAGAAGGAACATTGTGCTGCAGTTGCTAATGAGTGGATTCAAACTGCTACCATTGAACCAGGTTTCTCAAAAAGGTTATAACTAGACATGAATTGTGGGTCTACAGCTATGATCTAGAAATGAAGGCCCAGTCATCCCAATGGAAGTTGCCTGATTCTCCATGTTCGAAGAAGGCACAGCATAGTTGCAGCTTATAGCAATTCCAACAAAGGATTTCCAGAGTGTTTTGAACAGTGGAAGAGATGCTGGGAGAACTGTGTGAGGTCCCAAGGCGCCTACTTTGAAGGGGACTGAGGCATCATTGACTTATGCACAATGTTTCTTGTATCTTCAATAAATGTCTCTATTTTTTCATAGTACATGGCTATATACTTTCTGGACAGACCTTGTGCATGCCTAATCACTATGCTGCTGTACACCTGAAACTAATATAATTTTGTGTGTTAACTGTATGAAAAATTTAAAAAATTTTATAAATGTTAAAAATTTTTTCTTCCTAAAACCACAAACTGATATTGCAAATAGCTTAAATTCTTGAACAATTATCACAGGGATTGCTTGACAAAAATATTTAATATTTTAAAGTTTATTTTTAGGTGTTCAGAAATCTACAGATAAGTTTTACTTTTCTTTTGGAACCAAGAGGATACTGATGTTTTTGTATGTCAGATGCATTCTCAAATAGACAGCATAAGCAGGTTGGCTTGTGTTTGTAGTTTAATTAGCTGTTGAACTTACAGCCTGTGATATTAAAATGCACTGGCAGTCCCAGGTCAGATAAAGAAAGCTAGGACAGCAGCAGCACAATGGTGGCTTTTCTGTTGCCAGTATTCTACTTTTTGTACCACTTCTTAATGTTTCTGCTGAAATATCCATGGTGATATTAGAAGAGTAAAGCTCTAAGAATAAGTATTTTTGAATTTGCCATTTCCAGTTTTCTTACAGAAATTAGACTTAAGTAATGATGATAAACCTGCAACACATTAAGTATTTCTAGGCTCAAATATATGTCTAACTTTTAAAGTTTGAAAATATGATATCTTCACCTCTTTTTTTATTAAAGTATTTCTATACTGCCTTTAAAATATACAATATAAACTTTGATTTTTAGGTGATTCTTAAGGTGGTATAAATTGGGGTATTAAAATTTTGTCATTCCCTTTGCTAGGAATAGATTGATTACCATAATGAGATACTAGTAGTATTAGACTTGATTTAGTGTATTTACACTCATTATGAACTCTTTTTAATGTAATTTGGTTCAATCAATTAGCAACTAACAAATATAGATTGGAGTGACGTATGTCCAATAATATGCTAGATGAGGTGAGACAATAAGAATAAAGGCAACATTAAGCATGGGCTCCCCTGAAGTGGCAGTTGTAATTTATGTTGAGACAAGGCAGCCAAAAAATTACAGCATTGATTCTGCAATACAACTTCTACAGGCTAGAACAGTGCCTGACACACCATAGAGACTCAGTAAATATTTTTTGAGTGAATGAATTTATCCTAGGGATACACTGGCACACTTCTATTCATTCATTTGAAAAGGTTTCATTGGCTTCACCACTACCACATAACCATTTTTTTAAAACTTGAAAACTCAATTGACTTTATTAAGCAATTCATGAATCAGGCAGCATCCCATCTAGCAACTAAATGGGCACTCCCCCCTCATCACCATTCTTGATGATTTCAATGTCAAAGTAAATAATCCTGTTCTTCCTCTAGTCTTCCCAGCTCAGTAACCCAAGTCCCCAAACCAAAAATCTAGGAATCATTTATTTCTCTCTCTCCTTTACTTCCCACCCACAAGCCCTGTTGGCTCTAACTCCAAATACACCAAAAATCTGAATACATCTTCCTATGTCCACTCCTACTACAGTAGTACAAGCCACCATTATCTCTCAAAGAGATTCCAAGCTGGACTTCCTACTTGTATTCTTGTTCCCTTCCAAGTAATTTCTTGCATGACAGGACAATTTTTAAAAATCACTGCCTAGAACACCCTGATGTCTTTCTATTAAAATACTCCAGTAGCACTTAGAATAAAATTCAAACTTGCCTACTGACACAACTTTGAATGAAATTGCCTGCCTGTCTCTCCAGACTCAACACAGAACTCTCCCTAGTGCACCATTCTTCAGTCACACTGGAATTATCTCAGTTTCACATTTCTAACTTAGGACCATTGCACATGCCTCAGCCTAAAATGATCTTTCCCCAGTCAAGCTGGATCTCTTTCATCCTTCAGATTGCTTAAGTATCACCTGTTTGGGAATTCTGACCACCCACCTCTCTCCCTGGATACTTACTGTTGAACCCTCTTTAGAGCAATAATTTATCTTGTTTATTTGATTACTTATCCCCCAACCCCCTCCTTCTGTAACCCAGCAAACTGGGCCTCAGCCACGTGGTGCCTTGACACATGACCCAACAATTAGTGTTGAAGGAAACAGGTTTTTATTAACAGGATTCCAACCTTGGGGGTACTGAGAGCACTCCTGCTCAGAGCCCTCCTCTCCTGTGAGAACCAGCACATCCTTTGCTCCCCAAAAAGCTACAAGCCAAAACCATGCCTATAAGTTTCCCATATTTCTTATCTGTTCTTAAGCCAGCTGTGCAAATATGTCTTTATCCCCTCTGGAAGGTGCTCATGTGGGTTTCAGAGTCGCTATCCTCTCATAACAGCTCTCTCCTTCAGGATCTGGGGTGCGCTATTTTCAGCCTCCATGCAGTGGTTCAGGAAAACATGTGCTGTGTTACACTGGATCATGGTGGAGCCCAGGGAGGCACAGTTCCAAGAGAGTGGCTGCTCCATATGTCCTTCAGAGAAGCAGAAGTCTGCAATTCAACATTCCAAGTCACAGTTCAGCTCTAAGCATCTCCCACGAATCTGTGCTTGGTTAGGCAGGTCTCCCTAGCTCCATCAGCTCTGCCTCAGTCTTCCCTAGTCTGACTTTCTCCCCCTCCAGACCTTGTGGTACACTCCCGTGTCTCTCTCACTTACTCTGGACCTCTTTGCTTCATGGTAGACTCTCTCCTCTCCTACACCCTTTTAGCCCACACTCATTTAAATGCTCCACCTGGAACTTTCTCACATCCAGCCCCTCCTATGAAGTGCCATTTTTGCCAGTGCCCCCATATCTTTTACCTTCTTTCATCTGTCATCTTTAGGGCAAGAGTTTCCAGTGACACAGAAGCACCTGGGGTGGGCATCTGCCTCCCCTGGCTTTGTCACAAATTGCTAGAGGCTTTTAACTTTACATACACTTTTTTCCCTTCCCTTCAGGAAAGGCATGGCTATTAACTTGCCATTGTTATGCAAATATATCAAATGCCATATCATCCACTTCTCCCTTCTCCCAATCAAGGCTTGTGGGGGATATGCTCTGCTATTTTCAGGGGACTCCCACCCTGCACCCCATCACACTTCCACCACCCTGGCAGCATGCAAGCTCTGTAATTCCCATGGCTTTCTCCTGGTCTCTATGCTGTCTTTCCAATGCCTGGAACAGTAACTAGCATATAATAGACCACCACATATTTATTCAGTGTTGGGAATAATCATCATGAATGTGTTCTGTGAGGAGCTTCACATTCTTAGAGGAATGTGTAGAACTTCAAGTATGGCAAGGGAATGGGAGTAATAGTTATCTGTAACATAAAAGCAATGACATAAGATTTTGAAAAAACAGGGTTCACAGTAGGATAGAGTTATTTTCTACTGGGGCCATACTAAGTTTGAGCTGTCTATAAAACATTGATGGATATATGTCAAATAGGCAATTTGATATATGATTCTCAAACTCAGGGATGAAGTCAGAGCTGGAAAATTAAATTTGGTGACATCAACATCTAGATGACATTCAAAGAAGGGATCATAATGAGAAACCCCCAGGAAAGCCAGCAGAGAAAGGAGAGGACCAGACCAATCTCCCAGGCATATGAGCATTTGGAAGTGAGACAGAGGAGGAGGAGCCAGAAAAAGAGATTCAGAATGAGTGGTCAGTGGTATGGGAGGAAAAAGAGGAGCTATGGGTTTCTGGAGGCAAGAGAAGACAGTATTTCAAAAAGGCAGGAGTGATCACTTGTGCCAAATACAGCTGGAAAGTAAAGATGAATGGACAGAAAATTGATCATTGCTTGTGGGAAATTGGAGGGGATCAGTGATTTTTGATAAGAGCCATTTCAGCAGAGTATTCAAATTGGGGAGGGCTTGAGAATAGAATGGGAGGCAAGAATTTGGAGATAGCAAGTACAGTTGATTATTTTAAGGACTTTTGCAGAGAATGGGGCAAATTCAGAGGAGAGTGTAGGGTTAAGGGAAAGATTTTTTTTAACCTTCACTTACTCCTTTTCTGATGCTCTTCTTTTCTTTATGTTAATCTGAGTTGCTGACCAATATCATCCTCCTTTCTAAAAAACTTCTAACATTTCTTGCAAGGCTCATCACAGGGAAAACTGCTACCCCCAAACTGAAGAGACTGACAGACAAATACAGAGAATCACAGCTACTGGAGAAGACACCTCTGGGGGATGCGTTGCCTGGGCAGGAAAACTTGAAGTGTAATTGACAAATTGCTGGAAGCTAGGTATGGACAAGTCTGAGGGAGAAAAAAAAAACTTCCAGGGGAACCCAGTCATATGTGGGTCCCCACAGTTTTGTGCATTTACCTCCAGGAGCTTGATCAGATTCTCACAGTAAATATCTAAGAAAAATTCCCTTGTGCTTCTGTCAGGGGAAGGGGAAAAGGAATTATTATGAAATATACCAGAGCACTCTATTTTTCATTTTATTTTATTTTATTTTATTTGTATTTTTTCCATTACCATTTACCATCTTCCACCTCTGCCCACTCCACCCCTACCCCCACCGCAATCATCACACTGTTGTCCCTGTCCTTGAGTTCTTTTTTTTTCTCTTTTTTGCTCAGTCCTTCTACCCCTCCAACCCTAACAAGGCCTGCCCTCAAGAGAAACTTGTTAACCACAACTTAATTTACCTGGGGGAAGGAAAATACCCTAATCCTCTCTAGCTATCCTGTACCACCTAAGTGGGGAGGTAAAAAAAAAAAAAAAACAACCAAAAGAAAAAAAAAACCCCTGAGAAATACTGCTGAAGTTCACATTCCAGAGGCACAGGCTCCCCGAAAGACTGAGACCTACTTAATCACAGGACTTTAGCATGTGTTCTCTCCCTTTCACCTCACTACCACATTACTGAAGGCCTATGAATGGCAGTTCCTTTTTTTTTAATTTTTTTTATTTACTTTTTAAATACATTTGTCTCTGCCTCCCCCCCACCTCTTTCCCTTGCCCCCTCCCACCTTCCCTCCCTCAGCTCTTCCCCTTTGGTTTTGTCCATGAGTCCTTGTTATATGTTCCTTGACTTTCCCCTTCCCTTCCCTTTCCCTGCCCCCCCCTTCTCTCTTGTCTCTGTTGATTTCTTTTCCTTTCAGTGTTGCTGGTCATATTTTCCTTGCATCTTTGCATTGGGGGTTAGGTTCCACTTATAGGTGAGATCATATGGTATTTGTCTTTTGCCCCCTGGCTTATTTCGCTTAGCATGATGCTCTCCAGTTCCATCCATGCTGTGGCAAAGTTTAGTACTTCTTTTTTTCTTTCTGCTGCGTAGTACTCCATTGTGTATATGTACCATGACTTTTTGATCCAATCATCTACTAATGGGCATTTAGGTTGCTTCCAAGACTTGGCTATTGTAAATTGTGCTGCTATGAACATTGGGGTGCATAGGTTCTTTTGTATTGGCGTTTTGGTGTTCTCAGGGTATAGTCCCAGCAGTGGAATCGCTGGATCAAAAGGCAGTTCCATTTTCAGCTTTCTGAGGAAATTCCACACTGCTTTCCACAGTGGCTGCACCAGTCTGCATTCCCACCAACAGGGGACTAGGGTTCCCTTTTCTCCACAGCCTCGCCAGCACCTGTTGTTTGTGGATCTGTTTATGATGGCCATTCTGACCGGTGTGAGGTGGTACCTCATGGTGGTTTTGATCTGCATTTCTCTGATGGCTAGTGATGCTGAGCATCCTTTCAAATGCCTCTGGGCCCTCTGTATCTCCTCCTTAGAAAAGCATCTGCCCAGGTCCTTTGCCCATTTTTTGATTGGATCGTTTGTCTTCTTGGAGTAGAGTCGAGTGAGTTCTTTATATATCTTGGAGATCAAACCTCTATCTGATGTATCATTAGCAAATATATTTTCCCATACGGTTGGCTCCCTTTTCATTTTGCTGATGTTTTCTTTTCCCGTGCAGAAGCTTCTTATTTTGATGAGGTCCCACTTGTTTATTCTTTCCTTTATGTCCCTTGCTTTAGGAGACATATCAGTGAAAAAATTGCTGCGTGGGATATCTGAGAGTTTCCTGCCCATGTTCTCCTCGAGGACTTTGATGGTGTTGCGACTTATATTTAAGTCTTTTATCCATCTTGAGTTTATTTTTGTGTATGGTGTCAGCTGATGATCCAATTTCAATTTTTTGCATGTAGCGGTCCAGCTCTCCCAGCACCAGTTGTTGAAGAGGCTATTATTGCTCCATTTTATGCTTCTGCCCCCTTTGTCGAATATTAGATGTCCATAGAGACCTGTGCTTATTTCTGGGCTTTCTATTCTGTTCCATTGGTCTATGGGTCTGTTCTTGTGCCAGTACCAGATTGTTTTGAGTATGGTGGCTTTGTAGTAGAGTTTGATGTCCGGTATTGTGATCCCTCCTACTTTGTGTTCCATTCTCAAAATTGCGGCGGCTATTCGGGGTCGTTTATGGTTCCATATAAATTTTTGAAATGTCTGTTCTATTTCTGTGAAATACGTCATTGGTATCTTAATAGGGATTGCGTTGAATCTATAAATTGCTTTGGGTAGTATGGACATTTTGAGGATATTAATTCTTCCAAACCATGAGCACGGTATATGCTTCCATTTATTTGTGTCTTCCTTAATTTCTTTTTTCAATCTTGTATAGTTTTCTGCATACAGGTCTTTTGTGTCTTTGGTTAAATTTATCCGTAGGTACTTTATCTTTTTTCGTGCTATATCGAATGGAATATTTTTTCTGATTTCTTCTTCTTCTATTGCATTGCTGGTGTACAAAAACGCCTTTGAGTTCTGAATGTTGACTTTGTATCCTGCTGTTTTGCCAAATTCATTTATTAGGTTGAGTAGTTTTTGGGTAGAGCCTACAGGGTTCTCTATGTACACTATCATGTCATCTGCAAACAATGATAGTTTTACTTCCTCCTTTCCTATTTGGATGCCTTTTATCTCTTTCTCTTGTCTGACCGCTGTGGCTAGGACTTCCAATACGATGTTGAAAAGAAGCGGTGAAAGCGGACATCCTTGTCGTGTTCCCGATCTTAGTGGGAAAGCTTTCAGTTTTTGCCCGTTGAGTATGATATTAGCTGTAGGTTTTTCATATATGGCCTTAAAACGTTGAGGAATGCCCCATTTATTCCCATTTTGCTGAGTGTTTTGATCATAAATGGGTGCTGTACCTTGTCAAACGCTTTTTCTGCATCTATCGAGATGATCATGTGGTTTTTTTCTTTTCTTTTATTGATGTGGTGTATCACGTTTACTGATTTGCGTATATTGAACCATCCCTGCATCCCTGGGATGAATCCCACTTGATCGTGGTGGATAATCTGTTGAATGTATTGCTGGATGCGGTTTGCCAATATTTTGTTGAGGATTTTAGCATCTATGTTCATCAGCGAAATTGGCCTGTAGTTTTCTTTCTTTGTAGGGTCTTTATCTGGTTTTGGGATCAGGGTGATGCTGGCCTCATAGAAGGAGTCTGGGAGTCTTCCCTCCTCTTGGATTTTTGGAATAGTCTGAGAAGGACAGGGGTTAGCTCTTCCTTAAATGTTTTGTAAAATTCTCCTGGGAAACCGTCTGGCCCTGGGCTTTTGTGTGCTGGGAGCTTCTTGATTACTGCTGCAATTTCCCCAGCTGTTATCGGTCTGTTCAAGCTTTCTTTTTCTTGCTCCTTCAGTGTTGGAAGATTATACTTTTCTAAAAATTTGTCCATTTCATCAAGATTTTCAAATTTCTTGGCATATAATTGTTCATAATAGTTTCTGATGATCATTTGTATTTCTGTGGTATCAGTTGTTAATTCTCCTCTTTCATTTCTGGTATTATTAATTTGGGTCCTCTCCCTTTTTGTCTTGATGAGTCTGCTTAATGACTTGTCAATTTTATTTATCTTCTCAAAGAACCAGCTTCTGGATTGGTTGATCCTCTGAATTGTTCTTTTTGTCTCTATGTCATTCAGTTCTGCTCTAATCTTGACTATTTCCTTCCTTCTACTTGCTCTGGGATTTATTTGTTGTTGTTTTTACAGTTCTTGAAGTTGTAGTGTTAGGTCTTTTATTTGAAATGTTTCTATCTTTTTAAGGTAAGCCTGTATTGCTATGAACTTCCCTCTCAGGACTGCCTTTGCTGTGTCCCATAGGTTTTGGACAGTTGTCTGTTCATTTTCATTTGTTTCCAGAAATTTTTTGATTTCTTCTCTTATCTTATTATTGACCCATTCATTGTTTAATAGTGTACTGTTCAGTCTCCATGAGTTTGCAAGTTTTTGAAGTTTCTCTTTGAGGTTGATTTCGAGTTTCAAGGCCTTGTGGTCTGAGAAAAAGTTTGGTATTATTTCAATTTTCCTGAATTTGCTGAGGCTTGCTTTGTGTCCTATCATGTGGTCTATCTTTGAAAAACTGCCATGAGCATTTGAAAAGAATGTGTATTTTTCTTCTTTGGGATGTAAGGTTCTATATATGTCAGTGAAGTCTCTTTGATTCAGTGTGTCATTCAGCGCCACGATATGTTTATTAATGTTTTATTTGAAAGATCTGTCCATGTTTGACAGTGGGGTGTTGAAATCCCCTACTATCAGTGTGTTGCTGTCTATATCTTTTTTGAAGTCATTCAACAATTTCCTTATAAACTTGGGGGCTCCTATATTGGGAGCATATAAGTTTACAATGTTTATGTCTTCTTGATAGATTCTTCCTTTAAGTATGATAAAGTACCCCTCTGGGCCTCTCTTTATGGCCTTTGCTTTGAAATCTACTTTGTCTGATACAAGTATGGCAACGCCAGCCTTTTTCTCATGTCCATTTGCTTGGAATATTGTTTTCCATCCCTTTACTTTCAATCTGTGGAGGTCTTTTGCTCTGAGGTGGGTCTCTTGTAGGCAGCATATGTGTGGGTCATGTTTTCTTATCCATTCAGCTACCCTGTGTCTTTTGATTGGGGCATTTAGTCCATTCACATTGAGAGATATTACTGATAGAAACTTACTCATCTTTTCTCTTTGTACTTGTGTTCCTCTCTGTCTCAATCTTTTCCTTCATCTGCTTAAACCAGTCCCCTTAGGATATCTTGGAGTGCTGGTTTGGTAGAGATGTATTCTTTTAGCTTTCTTTTGTCTGGGAAACTCCGTATTTCTCCTTCTATTTTAATGGGGAGCCTAGCTGGGGAGAGCAGCCTTGGCTGTAGGCCCTTGCTTTTCATGGCTTGGAATATTTGTTGCTATTCCCTTCTGGCTTGTAGTGTTTCTGTTGAGAAGTCAGCTCCTAGGCTTATTGGGGCCCCCTTGTATGTTACTTTCTCCTTCTCCCTTGCTGCCTTGAGGATTCTCTCTTTGTCTTTGACATTTGCCATTTTAATGATGATGTGTCTTGGAGTGGACCTCCTTGGGTCCCTCTTGAGTGGGGTCCTCTGTGCCTACTGGATCCATGAGAGCCTTTCTCTCCTAAAATTAGGGAAATTTTCCATCATTACTTTTCCGAGGAGGTTCTCTATTCCTTGCTCCTCTTCTTCTCCTTCTGGTATCCCTATTATATGGATATTATTGCGTTTCAGGTTGTCCTGCATTTCCCTAAATGCTTCTTCATTATTTTTGAGTCATTTTTCCATTTCTTGTTCTTTCTGGGAGCTTTTTTCTACCTTGTCCTCCATCTCACTGATTCGATCCTCAGCTTCATCCAGCCTGCTTTGGATTCCTTCTACTGTGTTCTTCAATTCAGAAATGGTATTCTTCATATCCTCTTGTGTCTTCTTGATCCTTTCTATGTCCTTTTCCAGGCTGATATAGTTTGCTGTAAGATCCTGATAGTTTCTCTGCAGTTTCTCATAGTTCTCTTTGAGCTGGCTGAGCTCATTGAGCTTCCTTAGAACCATTGTTTTGAATTCCATATCTGATAATTCCCTTGCCTCTACTTAATTTAGCTCTGTCTGTGGGGAGTCCCCTTTTCCACTCCTTTGGGGGGAGCTTCTTTTTCTTCCCATTTTTGTGAGAGTCTGTTAAGTATTTTTGTCCTTTACTTTTCTTTCTGGGCTTGCCTCTGATGATGTCAGTTGTTGACCCTATAAGGCCTTGGGTTGTTTGAGTCTTTCAGGAGTTTGATGCCTGTGTCTGACTCCTGCTTGGAGCAGCTCTGTGACCCCTTCGGTCAGGGCTGAGCTATTTTTTGGGATCTCTCTGTGCTCTCACGCGGGCTCCTTGAGCGCAGGGTCTCCCACCTGCCTGGGCTCGCATGTCCTTTCCCCAGACCAGGGGGCTTATTCGCGACCTCCCATACTCTCTGGCCTCCCTGACACGCGAGCTTCGCGGCACTGGTCAGTTTAGGGTCTTCTATTGTGTGTTTTCCCCGCTTTTGGCTCTTTGGGTGCGTTGCTTGCCCTCGCCAAATGGGGACTATGGAAATGGAAGGAAATCAGCTCTAGGACTCTCCGGTTAATCCTGTTTCTGGTCTCTCCTCCAGGGACTCTGGGCAGCTCTACTTATTTTGTGGGCTGCTCCGCAATTGCGGCGGGTAGGTCAATTTACACCTGCCCTTGCCCCTCTGTGCACTCCCTCGCAGGCCGTATTGGTGCAATCTGTGGGAGGCCTTGCCAGCCCCGTGTAAGGTTTCGCTAGCCCGCGCGGGTCACACACACGCTCGCCAACCCTCGCAGGTCACTGGGCGCAAGTGTGCGCGCCTGCTCTGGGTGTTTTGGGGGTGTCTATGTTTGCTTTTCGCCTTTTGGCTCTTTGGGGGTGTGGCCTCTTCCCGCGCAATGGAGACTTCAGCAAGGAGATGGAGTCGGGACTCCCCGGTTCCTCCTCCCGTTCTTTCCCCAATGCCTCCGTTTTTAGTCTCCCCTCAGGGGCCTCTGGGCAGATCTGTGACCCCTTTGGCCAGGGATCCAACCCCTGTGCGGACTGCGTTTCAATCGCAGGCAGTCTGGTTCATGCGCGCCCTGCTTCTGCCTCTTTGGGGTCGCGCCTCTCCAGCCCACAATGGAGACTACGGAACGTGGAGGGAGTCGGGACTCCCCGGTTCCTCCTCCCGTTCTTTCCTCAATGCCTCCGTCTCCAGTCTCTCTTCACGGCTCTCCCAGCCAGTCTGCACTCAGCCCCGCAGCTCACATGTGTACAAACTGTGTGCGGAGCGCACAAAAGGCAGGTTGATTCCCTTATGCCTGAGCGAGATGGTAGCTGCAGAGTGGGAAGTGCGTTATCACCTAGGATCCACCGGCCGCTGTGTCAGTTCTCTTCACAAAGTTTTCCTCACCAGTCTTTTCCCAGGCACCAGCCCACCCTGCTGCCGCCTTTACCCAGCGATCAAGTAGGGTGGCTGCCGCTTTTTTTGCGTTTGCCCTTTAAATGTCTTTTTGCATCCCCAGCCACCTGTCTCTGGCAGAGAGCACCCCTAAGCTTTTTGGGGTTGCGTTTTTTCTGTATTTTCTCGGCTTTAGCTGCTGTAGTTTAGGGGTTCCTGTTTATGATTCAGACCCCGTTCTTCTCGGGGGGATGCTAACTGGCCGTTTCAATGTTCCTCTGGTGCCAGTGCCCGTGCGCACCCAGCCCACCCTCTCGAGCCTCCACCGCAGTTCTCACCCGTTGGGATGTGTGAGAGTAGAATCCACTGTCCACGGCACCGAGGCTCCTCTCCCACTATCGCTCCACTGCTTTCCAGGTGATTACTCCATTATTTAGTTGCAATTCCAGTTTGGTTTTGGGAGGAGGTCAGCGTGACTCCCTTTCACTCCTCCGCCATCTTTTTCCCCTCGACCACATTATAATGTTTTTATTTGTGTGTTTTTTATTCCAGGGGAGAGCACTAATGCGGTCCCCCTCTACCACAAATTATGCAGTAGAGTTTCCCATGTTTGGAGAAATTGCAGAGGTCTGCACATCTGGAGAGCAATAGGTAAGTCTCACCGGCAGTTCCTTCTATCCAGCAAGTCCTGTCCCCTGTTCCCTGTCCTCCTCCCCAGGAAAACTTTGCTTTGTTTAATTGCCACAGTCTGTACATATTCGATAAAAAGAGAATATTACTGTATGTCTTTATAGATTGACATTCTTTAGTTTGGTTTAGTTTGGTTTTCAGTGTTATCAGTATATCTGGAGGTTTGCATAGATGAACCTGTGTTTATACTGAAACTTCATAGCTGACTTTAGTTATTTTGTTATAAATCAGTGATTTGTTTTTGCAAAATGCCAGTTTGTTTTTAAATGTTTTTTAGTATTTTTAAAGTAGATTTTATAAAGTAGGGTTGATGCCCCATAAATCCTGTATTTTAAATCTCGATGGATTTGGCCAAATTGCCCTTCAGAAATGTTGAACTCACGCCACCACTCACAACTGTGTAAAAGTGTTCGGTTGCCCCATATTTTTGTTAATACTAGGTATTATTGTTATTTTAAATTTTAGCCAATCTGAGCATTGAAAATGGTATCCCATTTAAATTTGAATTTCCCCAATAACTATGGAAGTTAAGCAGTGGTTCAAATGTTTACTCACTCTTTGCATTTGTTTGGCTTGTATTTGGTCATTCATAGACTTTGTCAAGTTTTTCATTGGCTTGTTTGCCTTTTCCTAATGATTTGTAAAAGTTCTTTTATATTGTAGATAGTAACCATTTGTTACAAGTACTGCAAGAAATTTCTTTCAGCCTGTCTTTTTCCGTGTACCTTTATGTTGGTTTTAGGCACACACAAGTTTTCTGTGTGTCAAGTGGTAACTTTCTCTTTATAACTCCTGAGCTTTGTGTCATGCTTAGAAAGACTTTCCCCAGATCAGTATTATACTTATTGTAATATATTTCCCATAGATATGTTTCTATATATTCATTTTGTAGTTTAAATTTTAATTTGTATGTTTATATCTTTAACCCTTATGGTATTTACCTTTGCATAAAACATGAGAAACAAATTGGGGTGGGGGAATTAAGAGCTCAGTTTTAAACATTAAAATTCGAGTCTATATGGTAAACCACTGTTGATGTAAACTTTCACCAACAATAAGAAATTTCTGAAAGTTATACTGTGGAACTTGAGATGCCTGTTAGAGGAGAGGTTTGGGTAGGAGATGTAAATCAGTCATAGTTACAGAGAAGATATGTAAAACTCCCCTGGGGCTGGAATCATCAAAGGAGAGGTTACAGAATCAAAGGAGAGAGTCCAGAACAAGTCAATCCCTGAGGCAATCCAAGATTTCAAAATTTAGCGAAGGACATTGGAAAGAAGGAGCCAGTGAGGTCAAAGAAAAACAGGAGAGAGTGGTGCCATGGACGAAACCACGATTGTTTGAAGAATGAAAGGGAGTGATCGATCCTGCTGAATGCCTGTCAGAGGTTGAGTAGGGTGAACACAGAGAGATGTCATTGGATTTAGTAACACTGATGGGATTGGTGACTTTGACAAGAGCAGACACAAGGGAGTGGTAAAAAATGGAAGCCCTACTGAAGTAGGTTTAGGATCACAAGAAAATGTTAGAAGTAGAGATAGTGACCAACCATAGACAACAAGTCCAAGAAGTGTTGCTGTGAAGGGGAAAAGAGGAATGGAAATGAAGGTGGTTGGGTTGTTTAAAATGCGAAATACATGGGCATATTTGAATGATGATAGAAATGACTCAGTAGAGATGAAGAAATTGAAGTGGGAGACAAATGAGATAACTGAGGTTTGAGATAGCCCTCTAACTTGATTTCAAAATGAATAGTTAATTAATACCATCAGTTGATTAATTCCTCTTCTCCCTACTAATTTTAAATCTTTAAAAATATGAAATTCCTATTTGTACTTTATAGTCTGTCCCACTAATCTTCCATGACTTGGGCTTTGAAGGTACCATGACAGTTTTCAAGTTATGTCCATTGCTACTTATCTTTTTACATTTCAGCAATTGTTCTCAATTTGCAAGAATTCTGTCTTATTCTCTGATTACTTCTTTTTCATAGCAGACTGATTTTGTTCTATGAATGCAATATCCTCTTGTACATCTCTCAAGATACTAATTAGGAGTTTTAAACATTTTCCACATTAACTTTTTCCCTCAGAAGTCTGTTGTTTGGCTTGTTCATCCCAGTGTTTCTCTTTCATGCTCTTGGTTTTCCTTGGATGTCTGGTGATTGGCCATTCATATGAAGGATTATATTGTTACATTTTGGTGACTGGTTTGGAGTCTTCAGTAGTTGGGAAGGTCACTATTCACCTGACAGGTTTTCTCTCTGAATGTGACAGAGCTGTGCAGGTGAATGGCTGGGGGTGTGTCAACTGGAGAATTGCCATTTATGAAGCATGGATAGGGAACAAGTTGAAGTCAGAGGTTGGGAAAGTGTCTTATTAGAAATATAGTGCTTTAGAGGATTGAACTGCTGTGACAAGATGTCTTTTGTCTCTATATCCTTTTGGCAGTCCCCAAATTACCTGGGCACTCCCTACTTTTCTCTCCAACAACAAAGTCCACACTGGGCTCTGTCTCTGTGCACAAAAAGTACTTTATTAAGAAAGAGGTTCTCACTGTGCAGAGTTGGAGAGTGGCCCAGTTGCTTTGGCAGACCTTTAACTAACTTCTCTGCTTTCTGCTCCATGACTCACTCTAGCTACTAGCTCCTACTAATTCTGAACTTTTCCTGGGCCCTATTTGGAAGATTTATAATCATTTCTCCAATATTCTTCTCTAATTTCTGTGTTAGCAGAGTGTGGGTTCCATAGTATAACTTGCAGAAATTTCTTATTGTTGGTGAAAGATTACATAACAGTGGTTTACCATACAGACTCCAGAGTCAAACTGCCTGGCTTGGACAAGCTCTTAACCTCACCGTGGTTCTGTTTACTAATTTTGAAACTGGGATAACAGTACATATTTTGTAGAATTATTTGAGTGTTTAAATACATGTAAAGTATTTAGTGCAGTAGCTAGCCCATTGAAAGCACTGAATAGCAATCAGCCATTGTGTTTCTTCTGTCTGCTGGAGATACCTTTTCTGGCTTTGTAGTGCTCTGGATTTTTTCCTTCTTATTTTTATGTTTCTTCTGGCATTCTAGTAGGATTTTAGAGGAAAGGAGAGATTAAATACATTGGCTCAGTTCATTACCCTGAACTGAAACATAGCACTTGCATTTGAAAATAATTAAAAAATGAACATTTTAGGTTGTTAACTTTCTATTATTTTGAATTTCACATTCTCTTTATTTGCTTAGAATACTATATCTGTAAGAAACCTTAGAGATCATCTAATAGAGCTCGCTCATTTTAAAAATGAGCAAGGAAATGAGAAATAACTTCCTTAAGGTAGCAAATCTTTTTAAGAATAGATCCTATACAAAAATCAAGATCTCTTGCCTTCTAGTCCAATTCTCCTATCACTAAAAATAAGTAAATAAATATCTACCATAAGTACCAATGTTATAAATTTCATATCTCTGGGCCCATACTATGTCCATTCCTTCCTCTTATTTAAAGCCAACCCTTCCATGTGGACTTTGATCCCATCCTCTCCTGCTGCTTTCTCCATAATTTTAAATTGTTAATAATACCTCCTTTTTGCAATATATGCAACCTCTTATTCTAAACTGGATTCTTTCCATTGGCTTTTAACCATGTGAAATCTATCACTTTAGGAAAAAGGAACAACAAACTCATTTGACCCTTCATACTCCCACTACCAGATGCTGCTCTGTCCTTACACACTTTCACCTCCAGACTCCTGCAAAGTACTCCCCACATTGTCAGTACTTTCCTCTTTTTTCATTCTACTTGAATCTGCCTCTGACCTCACAATCCAGCAAGTATCTCTCACTAAGTTCACTTATATGAACTCCATTCTACTAAAATCAACAAAAAAATTTCAGGCATCAGATTCTCCCACTTCTCAGCAGCATTTGACTTATGAGACCAGTTCTACATCTTGAAATATGCTCTTCTTTGGGCTTTAGGATATGAAAACACTCCTAATTTTATTTCATTTTTTATCTTCACCTGAGGACATGCTTATTGATTTTTAGAGAGAGGGGAAGGGAGGAAAAGAGAAAGGAAGAGAAAAATTGATCAGTTGCCTCTAGGATGTGCCCCTGCCAGGGACCAAACCTGCAACCTAACCATGTGCCCTGACTAGGAAGTAAACCTGTGACCTTTCAATTTGCAGGATGAAGCTCCAGCTGAGCCACACTGGCCAGGGCAGGACACTCACCTAATTTTTATCCCACCTCCTTGCCCATTTTTTCTCAGTAATGTTTGCTGGCTCATCACTTCTACCTGGCCAGTAAATGCTGTGGTTATTCAAGGCTTGGTCTTAGTTCTTCTTTATGTCTTGCTCTCTACTCTCCCTGGGCAAGTATATACCACCAGCCCCCAAATTTACATCTCCAACTCAGACCTCTCTCCCTACTGAAAAAGCATCATCTCTTCGTAGATGGTTCAAAGACTCCTCAAAACCAATGTGTTCAAACAGAAATCTTATTTTCTTTTCTAAAGATGATATTCTTTAAATGTTTCATAGCTTAGTGAAACATTTCACTAATCAATCAATCACATTATGCAACCTCCAAAATTAGGGCTAATCTTTGATACTCCTCATATCTTATATCAATTCAGTACCAAATCTATCAATTTTATTTTCTAACTACATCTTAAATCCTTCCACCTCCTTCTACAATCTCTAGATGATGCTACCATCATCTCCCCACTATGCATATAGCCCTCTAACTGTTCTATTCATATCTACTTGCTTTCTCAATCCTTTGTCTATATTGAAGTCCAATAGATGTTTTCAAAATGCGCATCTGATTATGCCACTTCTCTCACCCTCTCCTTCCACACATTCCTCAACACATATCTTTATAGACCCTTTAAAAGCTTCTTGTTATTCTTAGGAAAAAGAAAAAAAAATCCTTCATATGGTCTGCCAAGTCCTGCTTTCTCTGGCCCCTGCTTACCTTTTCAGCTCGTTTTGCACCATGTTTCCTCCCACTGTCTCCATTCTAGATGCACATGGCTCTCCTTTTTACTGTTGAGCATAATTACCAGGCTCCTCCCACCACAGGGCTTTTGCACAGGTGGTTTTCTCAGCTGGGAACACTCATCCCTCCCTACTTTGCTTGGTTAACTCCTCTGGGCCTCTCAGATCTCAGTTTAAGCATTATTTGCACAAGGAAGACTTCGGATGAAGCCAGATTTCCTTAGCAGAGCTCTCCTAGTACCAGATATTGATTTATTATCATTACAGTTGTACATTTATTTGTGTGAATACTCCAGTAATCAATCTCTTTACCACTACTCATTTATTCATTCAACAACTATTTACAAACCCCTTACTATATTGTAAGCATTATTTTATAGAAGGGGTGACAAACTATAAAGACATAAATAAGCAATATGATGTCAAGAGGTGAAAGTGCTGTAATAAATAAGAAGTGGGTTAACAGTGCAGAGAATTTGAGAAGCTTCTCCCTTGGAAAAGACATTTAGAGAGGGTTTCCCAGAGAATGTGACTGAGCAGAGATTTGAATGAAGCTAGAGAGCAAGTCATAAGGATGTCTGGAGGGTAAGCATCTAGGGGAGAAGAAATAGAGAGGATAAAAACTAGAGAGTATTTAACCTTTTTGAGGAACAGCTATGAGTCTGGTGGGGCTGGAGTGGAGAAAGGAAAGAGTGGTAAGAGATCAGAACAGAGAGCAAGGAAGGAGCCAAGTCATGCAGGGACATGTAGCCATGAGACCAGGAGAGGTGTCATTGGAAGCTTTCAAACAAGGAGTAACTGAAGCCAAATGTTTTGCCTCTGAGCTATGGTTAATAATGTTGTATTGCATTTGAAAGTTGCTGAGAGAGTAGATCTTAAAAGTTCTCATCACAAGAAAAAAGTTTGTAACTACATATGGCGACAGACATTAACTAAACTTACTTTGATGATCATTTTGCAATATATACAAATATTGAATCATTATGCTGTACACCTGAAACCAATATAATGTTATATGTCAATTATATCTCAATTAAAAAAATCTATCACATAGGAAAAAAAATAAGAAATGATCGACTGGGTTCTATGCATGTTCTAAAATGATCTCTGCGATTGGGAGTGAATGGATTGGAGAAGGCTAAGAGTAGAAGTAGAAAGTTCAGTTGAGGTTGTGGCAGTGGTCCTGGGGAGAAATAATGCAGGCTTGGACTAGGGTGAGCATGGTGAGAAAGGACAAGGGAGATGGTGACAAAGGATTGTAGTGCATTTTGAAGGTAGAGCTTTCAGGATTTATTGATGTGTTCCTCCAAACCCACTGGTGGGTTTCCCTCTCACTTAGAGGAAAAATCAAAAGGCTTAGGCTGATGGATGAGACCATTTACCATCTGGTCTGTCTCCACCTAAACTCCCTCCTCTCCAGCCACATTGGTCTCCTCACTCTTCTGTAAACAGAACAAGCGAGCATGATTCCACCTTTTTGTATTTGATGTTTCCTCAGATAGCAGGACAGCAGGTATCAACATGTTTTTTTTCCACTTCAGGGGTCTGCTCAAATTTCTTATCAGAAAATCCTTTTTTTCACCCTATATAAATTATCACCTCACCCCAACACTCTGTCTGAATTTTCCTGTTTAATGTCTTTTTGTAAGTTATTTCCATCACACACACACACACACACACACACACACACACACACACACACGATGCATCCATATTTATTCCATGAAGGTCTGTTTTGTTCACTATATAACAGAACTTCCAGACTATTGCCTGGTACACAGTAGGTATTTAATAAATATTTGTTAAATTAATATTGTTGAAACAGAGAATGAGGGAAGCAAATAATGGCTTCAGGGCTTGGGGCCTGAATGATGGTGCTACTTCTTGAAGTAATACTGAATATTTTTCAAAATGAGGATTGGGACCCCTGCTCCAAACCTCCAGCTGAAGTCTATGGCAGGTTCAGAGACATGCTGACTTCCTCTGGGGCCCACAGAAGCCTGGGCCAAGTCCAGAATCCTGGAAGTCTGGGCTTTCTTTTTCTTATCACTGGGAAAGAGAGAGAAAACTGTAATGAATTAAATTGTGCTCTCAATTCCTGAGACTCAAAGTGACATCAATTTGATCCAAGCTCCACAACTGATGTTTCAGAGGTATTGACTCTGTGTGTGGTTTCTGGGCAAACAATTGGCCACCTACTTTAAGAGACAATATAGCTAAGTGCTTTTTTAATGCAAAAAAGAAAGAAATAAAAAAGAGCTACCTGTTTTCCTCATTCCTGCAGGTGCCCAACCCGATTGACTTGTTGGAGTGCATTTTCTGCATTCTTAATAGATAGCTAGCAGGAAATGCCTTGTATAGCCCCACTAGAGGGGCAGAAAGCAGCAAGGGGAGGGCACAAAATCTCCAGCCCCTGCTTCCGCAAGTGCTCAGCTGCTCTAAAGGGAGCCAGGCAGCTCTGGCCATCAAAACACACCTTTACCCAGCCATAGTTCGGCATCTGCATCTTGCTGTGTCTTAGCTGATGGTTGAGAATTAAGGTAGGACAAGCTGGGGACTTTATTTTTTTTGGTGGAGAAGGGATGGAAATTCAACTGGAAGGAATCGAGGTTCAGGGAGCATCATATGATTTCCTCAACTAGATGCAATCTAGTCCATTTGGGGCTTTTATTCCAAGTGATCCTTGTGACAACCTCTTTGACTCCCCACCCCACCCCTGGGTGCCGAGAACCATTTTGCAGAAGGGTGATGAGTGTGTGTGCATGATCTTGAGGACAAACAGTTGTTCTTGTATTCCATGTTAAAATATTTGTGCAGAACATTGGGTAATACTTCAAGGTCCACTTGGAGCTCTTGATGTGTGTATATTTTGTGCACTGGGGAAATTATAAGCTATAGTGTACTTTTATAATTTTGCTGTTGTCACTGCACAGCTGGCAAGACTTGGCCTTGGGGTTTTGTCTGCAAGAGGCTCTTACTGTAAGCCAGGCACTGATACAGAAACATCTCCAGAAATCCCCATCCTTTCTTCTCTTTCACTGATATCCCCTCAGTTTTAGTCTTGCAGCATCCGCTTCTAAGCCAGACCCACCCTGACCAATTCACTTATAAATAGAGAGCCCTCACAGAAGGCTCATTGGAGGATAAAACTGCTCAAGTTTCTCCAGAGGTGCAGTGAGATGCAGTTCTGCAAAAGATAAAGCCAAATAGCAGTTCTCAGAATTTTAACATCTCTCAAATACAGATCCCATCCACTGAGGACCAAATGCAGTGCAGAGAACTGCTCCTGAACTGGATCGATACAAGTATCCCATGACTTTCCTTTGAATGCATATCAGTGTATTTGGGAAGTAACAGAAGGACAGAGTTTGTATTTGTGCTTTATTCAGGATCTTTTCTTCTAGGGTTTGAGCCCTCCAAGGTGATGGGGCTGAGATGTTGCCTGTGACTTTTTCCATCTCTACCCTTTCCTGCCTGTGGCCAGGTAGCTTGTGGTCTCTACCCAAGGAGACTAAGAACGTGCTTCAGGGCTCTAAAGTACCAAGGGTCCAGCCAACAGTTTCCCTCTGCGTCCATCATGGTTTCAGTGAGACTTAGCAAAGATAAATGGCAAGCTGTGTCAAGCCTGAGTCTAGAGCAGTGGCAATAGGCAGTTCTGAGAATAGAGTCCTAAAAGTGTACTAAGTGGCTCTTGAAAGGAGAGACTTCAAAGAGAAGCCCTGAGGGAGTGTACAAATGTTCTGCTTGTGTTCTATAAAGGAAACCAAATGGCTGGGTTAGGGTCCTAGTTCAAGGTCCTCCAGAAATTAGAAGCCATGCTCTCACATTTGGTAAATGTGGAGGCTGAGGCCCACAGAGGGGAAGGGACTATTAGTCTCCTCACGTAGACAGTAAGGAATGAGGGAAAAATGACGGACAATGAAGCCAGAGAGACCTGGATTCAAATCCCAGCTCTGCCACCACCTAGCTGTGTGGCTGAGGTAGTTTATTTCATATTCTCTAAGCCTCAGTTTGCTCATAGAAAATGGGGATAAGAATAAGTACTTCGAGGGTTGAAAAGATTGGAGAAAATATATGTTCCTGTCACAAAGTTGATATTCTGTAAACTGTAGCTTTAGAAAAAGTACTGCCTCCACATTGATCATTAGTTTATGATTCATAACACCTTTGCTTTACTTTATTTTTGCTATTTTTTGAAATATTCTTTACATATAACATTGTGTGGCTTTATGGTGTACAATATGTTAATTTGATAAATTTACATATTGTAATATGATGGCCATTATAGCTGTAATTAACACCTCTCATGTTATATAATAATCCTTTTTAGTAGCTGAAATAATTAAGTTCTAGTTAGCAGTCTTGGTGATGATAATGCAGCACTGTTGTCTATATTCACTGTATTGTACACTAGATCTCTAGGGCTTACTTACAACTTGTTGCAAGTTTGTGCCCTTAAACATCTGTCCTGTCCTCTGGTAACTATCTTCTTATCTTCTGCTTTTACAAGTTTGACTTTTTAAAATTCCACATATAAGTGATAAAATATAGTCCCTGTCTTTATCTGACTTATTTTATAATGTGCTCAAGGATAACACCTTTGCTTTATTTCTACAACTCTGAGTGTCTGAATATATCATGTGCATTTTCATTGAGGAATAATTTACCTGCAGCGAAGTGTGCAAATCTTGTGTCCAATTTGATGACTTTTGACAAATGTATACATCCATGTATAATCTTCACCCTCTTCAAGGTGTAGGACATTCCCAAGAGTCCTGAGAGTTCCCTCCTGCTTCTTCCCAGTCTCCACCCTACAGGCAACCACTTTTCTGATCTCTATCACTAGATATTGTTTGTGCCTGTTCTATGTAAGTGGAATCATATATAATGTTTTCTTTCTGGCTTTTTTCACTCAACGTATTTTTGTGATTATTTGATGAAGTTCTGTGGATTGGTATTTTTCTTTCTTTTTATTGTTGAATAACATTCCATTATATGAAAATGTCACAGCCAGTTTATTTATTTTCCTAGCGATGGACATTGTTTTCACTTTAGGACTATTATATATAAAGCTGCTATGAACATTCACGTACAAGTCTTTGTGTGGACATATGTTTGTGTTTCTCTTGGCTATATGTACCTAGAAGTAGGATTGCTGGGTCATGGGGTATGCTTATGTTTAACTTTATAATAAAACTGCCAGTCTTCCAAAGTGGTTGTTCACATGTTTTTTGAAATAAGGATACAATGGATTGATTTTGCAGGTAGCGCTCAGTCAAAAGCTTCTGTAGACAATATAGTCTGGTTATGACTGGGGTTAAAATGATTCTGAAAGGAGAGCTCTTCAGAAAGGGTTGCTGCTGACTGCAAGATTCCTTCCTAATGTTTCCTTCACAGTCTGTTGACACTTCTAGCAGAACCATAAAAGAAGAGGCTGCAGAATTCATATACTCCAATCTCTTCATTTTACCCGAGGAATTTGAAGCCCAGAGAGATCATGTGGTTTCCCAAAATTCAACCCCAGATCCTTTAACTTCTCTCATTGATATGATTTCCTTGCATTGTGCTGTCTCTGCATGAAATGGCATTCAGCCATTCAGCCCTTGTTTACTGAATACCTACCTACATTATGCTAGGTGCTAGGGATAAAGAAATGAGTAAGAAATGGCCTCATCCTGACAGATGTCTCAGACAAGGCTATTTAACTCTCCTCATTTTCATTGTATTCACAAGAATGAATAGATTTAAGGTGTCTTTAGCTTGAGCACATGGGTGGCCAAAGGAAAAGAAGCAATCAGATGGGCTATTTCTCTAGTTAAAGGAGTCAGAGCATGTCTCCTTGAGTGTCTGCTGTGTGCACTCAAGAAGCTCACAGGTAGAATACAATGATGGAGGCCAAATTTTAGGCAATTCAGGAAACAGCTATTGAACATCTATCTACTATATTGCAGTCTCTGTTCTAGGTGCAGAGGGTATGGTGGTATGTAGAGCTGACCATCTGACAATGTTTCAGGCAATTTTTAAAAAAATTTTATTTTAATTTATTTTTTCAAATACATTTGTCTCTGCCTACCCCCCACCACTTTCCCTTGCCCCCTCCCTCCCTCCCTCCCTCAGCTCTTCCCCGTTGGTTTTGTCCATGAGTCCTCGCTATATGTTCCTTGACTTTCCCCTTCCCTTCCTTGTCCCCGCCCCCTCTCCCTCCTTCCCTCTTGTCTCTGTTGATTTCTTTTCCTTTCAGTGTTGCTGGTCTTATTTTCCTTGCATCTTTGTATTGTTGGTTAGGTTCCGCTTATAGGTGAGATCATATGGTATTTGTCTTTCACCCCCTGGCTTATTTCACTTAGCATAATGCTCTCCAGTTCCATCCATGCTGTCGCGAAGTTTAGTAGTTCTTTTTTTGTTTCTGCTGCATAGTATTCCATTGTGTATATGTACCATGATGTTTTGATCCAATCATCTACTGATGGGCATTTAGGTTGCTTCCAACACTTGGCTATTGTCAATTGTGCTGCTATGAACATTGGGGTGCATAGGTTCTTTTGTATTGGCGTTTTGGGATTCTTAGGGTATAGTCCGAGCAGGGGAATCACTGGATCAAAAGGCAGTTCCATTTTCAGCTTTTTGAGGAAATTCCACACTGCTTTCCACAGTGGCTGCACCAGTCTGCATTCCCACCAACAGTGGACTAGAGTTCCCTTTTCTCCACAGCCTCGCCAGCACCTGTTGTTTGTGGATCTGTTTATGATGGCCATTCTGACTGGTGTGAGGTGGTACCTCATGGTGGTTTTGATCTGCATTTCTCTGATGGCTAGTGATGCTGAGTGATGCTGATGGCTAGTGAGGCATTTTCAAATGCCTCTGGGCCCTCTGTATTTCCTCTTTGGAAAAGTGTCTGTCAGGCACTTTTTTAAAAAGGATTTTATTTATTTATTTTCAGAGAGAGGGGAAGGGACAGAGAAAGAGATGGAGAGAAACATCAATGTGTGGTTGCCTCTCGCACACCCCCTACTGGGGACCTGGCCTGCAACCCAGGCATGTGCCCTGTTTGGGAATCGAACCAGTGACCCGTTGGTTCACAGGCCAGCAGTCAATCCACTGAGCACACCAGCCAGGGCTGTTTCAGGCACTTTTTACCAATGTTGCCACAACATATTAATGTAAAAAAAAAAAGTGTGTGTGTGTGTTTGTGTGCGCATGCGCTGAGATCTGCATTTGGTTCAGAATATAACTCCCCTGAGGCCTCAGGACTGGTATGGTTTGTAATTGCTATTTTCTAAGCTGAGGTCAGAGGTAGGTGCAGGCCACAATCATGCATAGATTCTGGCATCAGAGGGAGTGAGAGAAATTGATCTGTTTTATTCTCTTGCATGGAAATGGGCAAGATGGAAAGCAATGCTTACTATGACAATGGAAATTGTCAATACCCACTGGATTGCTTAGTCAGCTCTACCCCTTTATTCAGGGATATCTACATGTAGTTCTGGGAGGATGAAGGCAATTCCCAAGAAGGCAAGTTACTTACTCTGTGGTTTGGCCTCATTGTTATTTTTTAAAAGATTTATTGGAGAGAGAAGATGACGGAGGAGTGACTGGGAGTCACGCTGACCTCCTCCCAAAACCAAACTGGAATTGCAACTAAATAATGGAGTAATCACCTGGAAAGCAGTGGAGCAATACTGGGAGAGGAACCTTGGTGCCACGGACAGTGGATTCTACTCTCACACATCCCAACGGGTGAGAAGTGCGGTGGAGGCTCGAGAGGGTGGGCTGGGTGCCCATGGGCACTGGCACCAGAGGGACATTGAAACAGCCAGTTAGCTTCCCCCGAGAAGAATGGGGTCTGAATCATAAACAGGAACCCCTAAACTACAGCAGCTAAAGCCAAGAAAATACAGACAAAACGCAACCCCAAAAAGCTTAGGGGCACTCTCTGCCAGAGACAGGTGGCAGGGGATGCAAAAAGACATTTAAAGGGCAAACGCAAAAGTTGCAGTGGCAGCCACCCTCCTTGATCGCTGGGTAGAAGCGGCAGCAGGGTGGGCTGGTGCCTGGGAAAAGACTGGTGAGGAAAAGTTTGTGAAGAGAACTGACATGGCAGCCGGTGGAGCCCGGGTGATAAAGCACCTCCCACTCTGCAGCTTCCATCTCGCTCAGGCATAAGGGAATCAATTAACCTGCCTTTTGTGCGCTCCCCACACAGTTTGTACGCCTGTGAGCTGTGGAGCTGAGTGCAGACTGGCAGGGAGAGCCTTGAGGAGAGACTGGAGACGGAGGCGTTGGGGGAAGAACTGGAGGAGGAACCTGGGAGTCCCAACTCCCTCCCCGTCCTGTAGTCCCCATTGTGGGCTGGAAAGGCGCGACCCCAAAGAGGCAGAAGCGGGGCGCGCATGAACCAGACTGCCTGCGATTGAAACGCAGTCTGCACAGGGGGTGGATCCTTGGCTGAAGGGGTCACAGAATTGCCCAGAGGCCCCTGAGGGGAGACTAGAAACGGAGGCATTGGGGAAGGAACGGGAGGAGGAACCAGGGAGACCCGACTCCTTCTCCTTGCCATAGTCTCCATTGCACGGGAAGAGGCCACACCCCCAAAGAGCCAAAAGCCGAAAAGCACACATAGACACCCCCAAAACACCCAGAGCAGGCGCGCACACTTGCGCGGAGTGACCGGCGAGGGTTGGTGAGCGTGTGTGTGACCCACGGGGGCTGGCGAACGCTTGCACAGGCCAGCAAGGCCTCCCACAGACTGGCACCCATACGGCCTGCGAGGGAGTGCACAGAGGGGCAAGGGCAGGTGTAAATTGACCCGCCCACCCGCGATTGCGGAGCAGCCCACAAGATTAGTAGAGCTGCCCAGAGTCCCTGGAGGAGAGACAAGAAACAGGATTAACCAGAGAGTCCTGGAGCTGACTTCCTCCCATTTCCGTAGTCCCCATTTGGCGAGGGCAAGCAACGCACCCAAAGAGCCAAAAGCGGGGAAAATACACAACAGAAGACCCTAAACTGACAAGTGCCGTGGAGCTCGCCGGCCAGGGGGGCCAAATGAGTACGTGAGGTCGAGAATAAACCCCCTGGTCTGGGGCAAGCACATGCGAGCCCAGGCAGGTGGGGGACCCTGCCGCGCTGGGAACGTGCTCCAGGAGCCCGCGTGAGAGCGCAGAGAGATCCCAAAAAATAGCCCAGCCCTGACTGAAGGGGTCACAGAGCTGCTCTAAGCAGGAGTCAGACACAGGCATTAGACTCCTGGAAGGCTCAAACAAACAACCCAAGGCCTTATAGGGTCAACAACTGACATCATCAGAGGCAGGCCCAGAAAGAAAAGTAAAGGACAAAAATACTTAACAGACTCTCACAAAAATGGGAAGAAAAAGAAGTTCCCCCCAAAGGAGTGGAAAAGGGGAGTCCCCACAGAGAGAGCTAAATTAAGTAGAGGCAAGGGAATTATCAGATATGGAATTCAAAACAATGGTTCTAAGGAAGCTCAATGAGCTCAGCCAGCTCAAAGAGAACTATGAGAAACTGCAGAGAAACTATCAGGATCTTACAGCAAACTATATCAGCCTGGAAAAGGACATAGAAACGATCAAGAAGACACAAGAGGATATGAAGAATACCATTTCTGAATTGAAGAACACAGTAGAAGGAATCCAAAGCAGGCTGGATGAAGCTGAGGATCGAATCAGTGAGATGGAGGACAAGGTAGAAAAAAGCTCCCAGAAAGAACAAGAAATGGAAAAACGGCTCAAAAAGAATGAAGAGGCATTTAGGGAAATGCAGGACAACCTGGAACACAATAATATCCGTATAATAGGGATACCAGAAGGAGAAGAAGAGGAGCAAGGAATAGAGAACCTCCTCGGAAAAGTAATGATGGAAAATTTCCCTAATTTTAGGAGAGAAAGGCTCTCATGGATCCAGGAGGCACAGAGAACCCCACTCAAGAGGGAATCAAGGGGGTCCACTCCAAGACACATCATCATTAAAATGGTAAATGACAAAGACAAAGAGAGAATCCTCAAGGCAGCAAGGGAGAAGGAGAAAGTAACATACAAGTGGGCCCGGATACACCTAGGAGCTGACTTCTCAACAGAAACACTACAAGCCAGAAGGGAATGGCAACAAATATTCCAAGCCATGAAAAGCAAGGGCCTACAGCCAAGGCTGCTCTCCCCAGCTAGGCTCTCCATTAAAATAGAAGGAGAAATACACAGTTTCCCAGACAAAAGAAGGCTAAAAGAATACATCTCTACCAAACCAGCACTCCAAGATATGCTAAGGGGACTGATTTAAGCAGATGAAGGAAAACAATGAGAGAGAGAGGAACACAGGTACAAAGAGAAAAGATAAGTAAGTTTCTAACAGTAATATCTCTCAATGTGAATGGACTAAATGCCCCAATCAAAAGTCACAGGGTAGCTGAATGGATAAGAAAACATGACCCACACATATGCTGCCTATAAGAGACCCACCTCAGAGCAAGAGACCTACACAGATTGAAAGTAAAGGGATGGAAAATAATATTCCAAGCACATGGGCATGAGAAAAAGGCCGGGGTTGCCATATTTGTATCAGACGAAGTGGATTTCAAAACAAAGGCCATGAAGAGAGACCCAGAGGGGCACTTTATAATACTTAAAGGAAGAATCTATCAAGAAGACATCAACATTATAAACTTATATGCTCCCAATATAGGAGCCCCCAAGTTTATAAGGAAATTGTTGGATGACTTCAGAAAAGATATAGACAGCAACACACTGATAGTAGGGGATTTCAACACCCCACTGTCAAACATGGACAGATCTTCCAAACAAAACCTTAATAAACATATCGTGGCACTGAATGACACACTGAATCAAAGAGACTTCACTGACATATATAGAACCTTACATCCCAAAGAAGAAAAATACACATTCTTTTCAAATGCTCATGGCAGTTTTTCAAAGATAGACCACATGATAGGACACAAAGCAAGCCTCAGCAAATTCAGGAAAATTGAAATAATACCAAACTTTTTCTCAGACCACAAGGCCTTGAAACTCGAAATCAAGGTCGAAGAGAAACTTCAAAAACCTGCAAACTCATGGAGACTGAACAGTACAGTATTAAACAATGAATGCGTCAGTAATGAGACAAGAGAAGAAATCAAAAAATTTCTGGAAACAAATGAAAATGAACAGACAACTGTCCAAAACCTATGGAACACAGCAAAGGCAGTCCTGAGAGGGAAGTTCATAGCAATACAGGCTTACCTAAAAAAGATAGAAATTTTCAAATAAAAGACCTAACACTACAACTTCAAGAACTGGAGAAACAACAACAAATAATCCCCAGAGCAAGGAGAAGGAAGGAAATAGTCAAGATTAGAGCAGAACTGAATGACATAGAGACAAAAAGAACAATTCAGAGGATCAACCAATCCAGAAGCTGATCCTTTGAAAAGATAAATAAAATTGACAAGCCTTTAAGCAGACTCATCAAGAAAAAAAGGGAGAGGACCCAAATTAATAATACCAGAAATGAAAGAGGAGAAATAACAACTGATACCACAGAAATACAAAGGATTGTCAGAAACTACTATGAACAACTATATGCCAAGAAATTTGAAAATCATGATGAAATGGACACATTTTTAGAAAAGTATAATCTTCCAACTCTGAAGGGGAAAGAAACAGAAAGCTTGAACAGACCGATAACAGCTGGGGAAATTGCAGCAGTAATCAAGAAACTCCTGGCACACAAAAGCCCAGGGCCGGACGGTTTCCCAGGAGAATTTTACAAAACATTTAAGGAAGAGCTAACCCCTGTCCTTCTCAGACTATTCCAAAAAATCCAAGAGGAGGGAAGACTCCCAGACTCTTTCTATGAGGCCAACATCACCCTGATCCCAAAACCAGATAAAGACCCTGCAAAGAAAGAAAACTACAGGCCAATTTCGCTGATGAACATGCATGCTAAAATCCTCAACAAAATATTGGCTAACCGCATCCAGCAATACATTAAAAAGATTCTCCACCATGAACAAGTGGGATTCATCCCAGGGATGCAGGGATGGTTCAATATACTCAAATCAGTAAACGTGATACATCACATAAATAAAAGAAAAGACAAAAACCACATGATCATTTCTATATATGCAGAAAAAGCATTCTATAAGGTACAGCACCCATTTATGATCAAAACACTCAGCAAAATGGGAATAAGTGGGGCATTCCTGAATGTAATAAAGGCCATATATGTAAAACCTCCAGCCAATATCATACTCAACAGGCAAAAACTGAAAGCTTTCCCACTAAGATCGGGAACACGACAAGGATGTCCGCTCTCACCGCTTCTTTTCAACATCGTATTGGAAGTCCTAGCCACAGCGGTCAGACAAGAGAAAGAGATAAAAGGCATCCAAATAGGAAAGGAGGAAGTAAAACTATCATTGTTTGCAGATGACATGATAGTGTACATAGAGAACCCTGTAGACTCTACCCAAAAACTCCTCAACCTAATAAGTGAATTTGGCAAAACAGCAGGATACAAAGTCAACATTCAGAAATCAAAGGCATTTTTGTACACCAGCAATGCAATAGAAGAAGAAGAAATCAGAAAAAAAATACCATTCGACATAGCAAGAAAAAAAATAAAGTACCTAGGCATAAATTTAACCAAAGACACAAAAGACCTGTATGCAGAAAACTATACAAGATTGAAAAAAGAAATTAAGGAAGACACAAATAAATGGAAGCATACACCGTGCTCATGGATTGGAAGAATTAATATCCTCAAAATGTCCATACTACCCAAAGCAATTTATAGATTCAACGCAATCCCTATTAAGATACCAATGACGTATTTCACAGAAATAGAACAGACATTTCAAAAATTTATATGGAACCATAAACGACCCCGAATAGCCGCAGCAATTTTGAGAATGGAACACAAAGTAGGAGGGATCACAATACCGGACATTAAACTGTACTACAAAGCCACCATACTCAAAACAATCTGGTACTGGCACAAGAACAGACCCATAGAGCAGTGGAACAGAATAGAAAGCCCAGAAATAAGCCCAGGTCTCTATGGGCATCTAATATTTGACAAAGGGAGCAGAAGGATAAAATGGAGCAATAATAGCCTCTTCAACAAATGGTGTTGGGAGAGCTGGATGGCTCCATGCAAAAAATTGAAATTAGATCATCAGCTGACACCATACACAAAATGGATAAAAGACTTAAATATAAGTTGCAACACCATCAAAGTCCTCGAGGAGAACATGGGCAGGAAACTCTCAGATATCCCAGGCAGCAATTTTTTCACTGATATGTCTCCTAAAGCAAGGGACATAAAGGAAAGAATAAACAAGTGGGACCTCATCAAAATAAGAAGCGTCTGCACGGCGAAAGAAAACATCAGCAAAATGAAAAGGGAGCCAACTCTATGGGAAAATATATTCGCTAATGATACATCAGATAGAGGTTTGATCTCCAAGATATATAAAGAACTCACTCGACTCCACTCCAAGAAGACAAACGATCCAATCAAAAAATGGGCAAAGGACCTGGGCAGACGCTTTTCTAAGGAGGAGATACAGAGGGCCCAGAGGCATTTGAAAGGATGCTCAGCATCACTAGCCATCAGAGAAATGCAGATCTAAACCACTATGAGGTACAACCTCACACCGGTCAGAAGGGCCATCATAAACAGATCCACAAACAACAGGTGCTGGCGAGGCTGTGGAGAAAAGGGAACCCTAGTTCCCTGTTGGTGGGAATGCAGACTGGTGCAGCCACTGTGGAAAGCAGTGTGGAATTTCCTCAAAAAGCTGAAAATGGAACTGCCTTTTGATCCAGTGATTCCCCTGCTCGGACTATACCCTAAGAACACCAAAACGCCAATACAAAAGAACCTATGCACCCCAATGTCTATAGCAGCACAATATATAATAGCCAAGTGTGGAAGCAACCTAAATGCCCATCAGTAGATGATTGGATCAAAACATCATGGTACATATACACAATGGAATACTATGCAGCAGAAAGAAAAAAAGAACTACTAAACTTCGCAACAGCATGGATGGAACTGGAGAGCATCATGCTAAGCGAAATAAACCAGGGGGCGAAAAACAAATACCATATGATCTCACCTATAAGTGGAACCTAACCAACAATGCAAAGATGCAAGGAAAATAAGACCAGCAACACTGAAAGGAAAAGAAATCAACAGAGACAAGAGGGAAGGGGGGGGCAGGGAGAGGGAAGGGAAGGGGAAATTCAAGGAACATATAGCAAGAATTCATGGACAAAACCAAAGGGGAAGGGTTCAGGGAGGGGGGGGGGAGGGAAGGGGCAAGGGAAAGTGATGGGGGGAAGGCAGAGACAAATGTATTTGAAAAGTAAATAAATTTTTTGAAAAGATTTATTTATTTATTTAGTTGGTTAGTTATTTAGTTATTTATTTATAGAGAGGGGAAGGAAGAAGAAAGAGAGAGAGAAACATTAGTGCTGTGTGAGAGAAACATGTAATCAGTCGCCTTTTGCATGCCCCCAACCGGGAACCTGGCCCACCACCTAGGCATGTGCCCTGATCACCTATAAGTGGAACCTAACCAACAATACAAAGATGCAAGGAAAATAAGACCAGCAACACTGAAAGGAAAAGAAACCAACAGAGACAAGAGGGAAGGAGGGAGGGGGGCGGGGGAAAAGGAAAGGGAAGGGGAAAGTCAAGGAACTGATAGCAAGGACTCATAGACAAAACCAAAGGGGAAGAATTGAGGGAGGGAGGGAGGGAGGGGGCAAGGGAAAGTGGTGGGGGGTAGGCAGAGACAAATGTATTTGAAAAAATTAATTAGTTAATTAAAAAAAGGAATTAAACCCATGACCCTTCAGTGGGAGGACTCCCAACTCACAGAGCCACACCAGTCAGGGCTCGTTGTTATTTTTTCTTTTGTTTACTGATGCTTTTCTAGCCATGTTGCTAGAAAACTTTTCTCATTTATGAGAAGGGTCCCTTCAGTGCTTCACAGAGCTCTGTCTTGTTTCCTGAGCACTGATTAGACCGCTCTCCTCAGCTTGTCCTCATATCAGTACAGCATGGTTTTTGAGCCTGTGCTTGGTAGGATCTAACTGCTTGCCTTCAAGAATGCTGCTCATCCAATCTATAGCCAAGCCAATTGGAAAAATAGTGCTACTAATATGTCACATTTGATTTGCAGCTATCACCTGTGTCACCATGGAAGATACGAGGAGGAACACTGTCCAGAAACAGAAACCTATAAAGACTGAGTGGAGTCCCCAGTGTGTCATTTTCACCTATTTTCAAGGGGACATCAACAGTGTAGTAGATGAACACTTCTCCAGAGCTCTGAGCAATGTCAAGAACCCCCAGGAATTGAGCCCCTTGAGCCAGAGTGAAGATGTGGTCCTGAGGAAGGGTAAGCATGTTGGGAGGGAGGAGGCTGGACTTCCCTATCAAGGCTATCACTGAAAGACAGTTCCCTGATTTCTCTTAATGCATATAGACATGTATATATTTGCTGAAGGTAAGTTACTTTGTCTAGAGAGAAGCTGCCACCCATTTCTTAGAAGTTTAATGTGAAAATGGACACTGTTTAATCAAAGTAGTTTACCTATCTCATTGTTTCCTCAGTTGTGTAAAATGCTGGGTTCACTGCTCAGTACATAATAACACCATAACTATTTGCCATTATCAATATTACTTTTATAATTGTGATCACTATTACTACTACCGCTGGCCTCACAGGAGCAGGGACACCAAAGGATTTGTGATATAAAAAAAGCATGCCCCATGTAGGTATACCCAGCCTCCTCTCCACTAATAGTGGATGATCTGGTGGTCAGGGGTGGGACCAGAGATATGTAGGTAGAAACTTACCACATCCCTCTTCCCACCCTTAACAGTATCAGGGGTGTGTATTGCATTCACTATTTGGCAATTTTTTTAAATATGTATTTTTACATCTCAAAACAATTATTTCAATAACTATGTAAAAATGTGCTCATCAAAATATCTAGATTTGGAGAAAGCCACAAAAATTAACCTGGCAAGGGCTGCTGTGTGACTTTAATGGACCCTAGACACTTTGCCTTCATAGGCCCATTCCTCATAAAGAAATGAAAAAGCCTCTGGTTAGTGTGGCTCAGTGGATTGAGTGCCAGCCTGTGAACCAAAGGGTCACCAGTTTGATTCCCAATCAGGAGAAAGACTGGATTGTGGGCCAAGTCCCCAGTAGGGGGTACGTGAGAGGCAACCACGCCTTGATATTTCTCTCCTCTCTTTCTCCCTCCCTTCCCCTCTGTCTAAAAGTAAACAAATAAAATCTTTTAAAAAAAGAAATGAAAAAGAACATTTTGTGACTGCATTGGCATAAAAATAAATATAATCCAGGCTGCATTCATCTTATACATTCATTATCATTGCTATATTCATTTTTCTTTCAATTTTATTTAATTAATTAATTAATTTAGAAAGGGGGAAGAAGGAAGAAAGTAAAGGAAACACCAAAGTGTGATTGCCTCTCACACGCCCCCGACTGGGGACCTGGCCCACAATGCAGGTGTGTGCCCTGACTGGGAATGGAACCAGCAACACTTTGGTTCACAGTCCGGAGCTCAATCCACTAAGCCACACCAGCCAGGGCTCGATTTTAAAAGCAGTTAAAACATTGTCATGGGCTCCTAAGAGTATTCATGGGCCCTAGGGCACCATGCCTGCTGTGCCTAATGGAGAAGTCACCCTGCCAGCTGGATGTGAATTGATAGGGCTCTTCATCACCTTTTTGAAATATGCAAATAGACCAGGGTCTCATTGATTTTAAGAGGTCTTGATTGAAGTTGCTGAGCACACATGTTGAATGCCTTGCTCTCACTGGAGGATGTATATGCTTCCAAGTGGGACACTTTGTGCAAAGTGGCCAGCTAGGGCCTTGGCCTGTAGGGTAAGAGCTTACCTGTTTTCAGATGTCATCGCTCTGGCTTTACTCTTTGACTTTGGACAAGAAGTTGATATATATCTGATGTACTCACCTTTGCAGAATTTACTTCTTTCCAAAAGATTCCTTTTCCAGGTCAGGTGACACGATTTTCTTAGAAAATCTTGTGAGCTAAGTAAACAT
The DNA here is from genome assembly GCF_021234165.1 of Pteronotus mesoamericanus. NCBI lineage: Eukaryota > Metazoa > Chordata > Mammalia > Chiroptera > Mormoopidae > Pteronotus > Pteronotus mesoamericanus. The sequence goes on from NW_026555198.1 coordinate 343,685, forward strand.
GTGGAAGGGGGTATGACAGCAGCATGTAATAAAAGAAATGCTATAGAAGATCTTGTTGTCAAAATGGCAATAAGGAGGTAGGTGGAGAGGTGGGGAGGTGATGTTCAAGAGTGTGCTGACCTATAAGTGGAATCTAATCAGCAAACAAGCAGGCAAGGGAAATATGACCAGCAACATTGAAAGAAATAAGAAACTGACAGGGATAGATGGGAGGGCCGGAGGGAGGGGGGAAGTGGGGAGGGGAAGGGGACAGGTCAGATCAAAGAACAGGTGTGAAGGACGCATGGATGAAGCCAAGTGGGGAAGGTTTGAATGGGGGAAGTGGGGGTGGGTGGGGCAGGGAAAAGTGGTGATGGGTAAATGGAGTCAAGTGTATTTGAACAATAAAAAAGAAACTTAAAAAAGGAGAAAAAGAGTATGCTGAGTATTTCACAGCAGGAGAGGGAATGATTGATCTTGAGTCATTTAGGGAATTGATATGTGGAAAGTGGGATTCAGGGGATCTATCTGGCTCCTAAGAAAGGACAAAACGCCAGAATCTTCAAGCACAGACAAGTCTGCTAACTTTGGTTCTCTGACTCTTTGATTTGGAACTAATTACATTGGCTCAGATTCATTACAGTCACTCCCTTGTGAGTACCATCTATCCATAGCCTCTCACTTCCTTTATCCTGCTTGCTTGGTAAAACCCAGCCTGAGATAAAACCAACTCTCGACCCATTGACCCACTTCTGTGCTTAATTTTACAGCAAGACTCAAAAGTGTCATCCATGCACATTCTGTCCTCTTCCTCTCCTCTCCAGCTCTCTCGAGTCCACTCCACTCCTGTTTCATCCTCATTACTACTTGAAGCCACTTTTTAGCAAACTGAGTGAGTGACTTTCGCTTTCCAAATCCAGTGGTATTCTCTGTTCTCATCTTACTTGACCTCTCAACAACATTTGCTATAGTTGCTTGCTCTCTCCTCTTAGAAATACCTCCTTCACTTGGATACTATAACATCACACTCTTGGTTTTCCTCTTACCTCCCTCATTACTACTTCTTAGTCTCCTTTGCCGGATGTTTTTTTTCCTTCAACTTCTAAATGTTTGAAGGCTCCCAGATTCAGGTCTCAGTCAATTTCTCTATCTATATTCTGAGGGGATCTCTTCCAGTCTCTTGGTCTTAAATACCATCTATATGTTGATCAATTCCAAATGCGTACCTCCAGTCAAGGCTAGATTTCCGACCTGTCTATCCAGGTGTCTACCTGACACCTTCACTTCATGCATTTAATAGTAATCTCTAAAAAAACAAGTCCCAAACTGAACTCTTAGTCTTCTTCTCAATCTGTTCTGTCCATCTCCCCATCTCAGTAAATGGCAGCTGTATCCTTCTAATTAATTAGAGTTAGGTTGACTCCTTTCTTTATCTCATACTCCATGTTCAATCCTTTGAAAAATTCTGTGAGTTCTGCTTTCAAAATATCTCCAAGATCTGATCACATGTTCCCACCTCCGCTGCTATTGTCTTGGTCTGATAAACCATCATCTCTCCTCTAGATTTTTGCAGTAGCCTCCTAGTTGGTCTCTCTGCTTCTGCCCTTGCTCCTCTTCAGTCTATTCACAAGATAGCAGTCAGAATATGCCATTAAAATAGAAATCATATCATAGCCCTCTCCTGTTCAAAACCCTCAAATAGCTTCCCATCTCACTTGGAAGCAAATCAAAAGTTCTTAATAGGGCTCTACCTCATCTGGGCCCATTATCTTTCTGATTGCATATCCTGCCATTTCCCATCTTACTCACTCCAGTCTAGCCTCCTTGCTATTTGTAGAAGATGCCAAGTATAATTCTGCCTCAAGCCCTTTGCATGTTCTCTCCCCTCTTCTTGAAATGCTCCTTCCCCAGATAACTACATGACTTTCCCTTTCTTAATTCAAGTCTCTATACAAATGTCCTCTCTTCATGCAGCCCTTCTCTGAACACTCTACTAAAAAAATAGAAACCCCAACCCATCACTGTGTGTCTTACTCTGTTTTATATCTTTTTAGCATTTGTTACTACTGGGAATATCATATATTTATGTGTTTCTAGTCTCCTCCCAAGCCCTGGACTCTCAATTTCATGGTAGCAGGGACTCAGCCTGTTAACTGCTGCTTTCCAAGTACCTAGTCCAATGCCTGATGCATGGAAGGTGCTCAATAAATATTGCTTGCATGAATGAGATTGTGATTTGGATCATAGGATATTTATATTGGCCAAAGTTGGAGATACTATAGAGAGGGAGTATTACATGGTGTACAGCTTTAGGTCCAGGAAGTCTGGGGTCAAGCCAGCTCCAACATTATTAACAATGTTATCTCAGTTATATCACTTCATCTCTCTGTGCCTCAGTTTCCTTATCTCTAAAACTGATTATTATTTAACTATAGGATTCAATAAGAATGCATGTCAAGTGGCATGTAGCAAGTGCCATGTAGGTGTTAGTTATTTTTGTGGTGGTGGTACCAATGCTTGACATGTGCTTTTGATTGGCTAGAGTGGATATGAGTGCCTGCTTTGAAAACATTAGAAACACAGAGCAACAGGCCCCTCTTCAAAGCCTCCAAGTTTTCCAGAGACTTCTGCCATACCATTTCCCATGTATTCTGACTTCACTCTATTTTGTAAAGCCCTGGATCACTAAAAGGACTTGCACTTGGCTGTTCATTGCCCAAGCCAGCTTTTCCAAGCCAAACAGAAAGGCAGCTTTCATCTCTACCTAACTTCTTCATTGTTGCATTTTCCCTGAAGTGAATCTCAGACCTTTTCACTGTAAAGATGTCTCCTTCACAGAGTGTGGTGTGGCCTAGGCAAATGTTTGTCTGCTTAGTTGCTCAAAGGAAGGAGAAGGCCTGTCTTCCTTAAGGCCTCTCTTATTGCAGTTAGGAGTCAAGTTTCTCATAAGCTCTGCTGTCTCAAGAGAGGGCCCCGTGGTTCTCACTGGAGGCATTATATGAGATACTTGCAGCTTCAAAAATGGTGGGAAATCCATAAAGTGGCCATTCCTTACTGACCATTATCATCCTCTAAGTCCCTGAGCAATACCTAGAACAGGCTCCCATTCATGGACTCCCTGTGCTGACTGGCCTATCTTCTAAGGACACTCTGTCAAGCTAAACATGCAAATCCTAAACATAGACCTGTGTGGCTAGGAAATTCCATTGAATTTGATGGCTGCTTTTCCCAAATCAAAGTAATTAAAAAAATTATGTATGTGCAATTTATACTGGCTGTACAATTTATACTGTGCCCACCTTTTTTTAAGGATATTGGTGATTTCTGAGTATATAACTCCAGAAGCTTCAGTATTTACCATTAGGGGTGGGCACAGTCCTGGTGCACATCCCATCCCATGTTCTTTCTCTTGCAGCCCCAAATCCCGCTCTAGGCCTGGTAACATTGCTTGTACATTCCTCCCCTCATCCATAATCTTGTGAGGGTGAGGAATGAACACCGGATTTCTTTTTTAGTATGAATAGCTGTATGAGATAGAGTTATGTTAGTTTTTTATGGCCCTATGAACACTGATAACTTGGTGCCAGGGAGAGGAAACTGTGCCAACATATATTGAGCTCCTACTGGATGCCAGGCACTGGGCTATAATTACTGCACCTACTTCACTGGTTTATAAAGGTCAAAGAGAGGCAAATCAAATATATGTTGTTAGAAGACAGGAGAGTGGTTATCTTTGGGGAGGGGGTGGTTAGTGATTGCATGTGGGCATGGGGGCACTTCTGGGGTGGTGGTCATGTTCAGTTTTTTGAGCTGGGTCCTCATTACCCAGTTCATGAAAACTCCCCAGCTGTACAATTTATATTTGTGTATTTTCCTGCATGTGTGTTGTACTTTACAAAATCGTTTTACAGTGGATATCCACACCCTCAGATTAGGAAACTACAGCCCAGAAAGGGTAAGTGACAAGGTATGTCATGCAGCAAGTGAGTGATAGAAATTGAAACCCAGGTCAGTCAGACTCCAGAGGAAGCATCTTGATTACTTCACTGTCCTGCCTTTGTAGACTCTGACAACACCTCAGCAAGAGGGTTAATAAGTCCCATGAGGACTATAGCTAATACTGTTTACAATGGCTAATACTTATTGAGCACATATTTCCTGTGAGTCAGGCCCATTGCTATGAGGTGTCACATGAATTATCTCATTAAATCCTCATACCAACATATTAACTCTCACTGTGTTAATTTTCATTGTAAGGAAACCGAGGCTCAAAGAGTCCAGTAACTTGTCCAGGATCCCACAGCTAGTAAGGGGTGGCTATTCACAACCAAATCAGTTTGATTCCAGATCTTGAGCTCTCAGCCTCAAGTACTAGCACATGTTCTGTATTTCATCTCCATTTTGAGTTGGAAAAAGGAATTTGGATAATCATCAAAAGACTAGGTATCTCAGGGAGGTAGGTGATTGTGAAGGATGGAGTAGGACTGAGCAGCATCCCCACTCCACCAAGTGCTCTAGAACAGAACTATTTCCTATAAGCTGTCCCTCTATCTCCAGTGTTATTTTGATCTCAGCTAATACAAACAATATAGTACAAAGAAGGCAGAGAAGCAAGAGTCAATGTGTGCAGACTGGGCAGGCCAAAGTTTGGACTTTCATGGTTCAAGATGTGGGTGTGTGTTCTGTGGGCTCTCGGTTTCAACTTCATCATAAAGCAGAATTTATATTAAAGGCAGAGATAGAGACACAGGATAAGTAAGGAGAGAATAAAGGATGGATGGAAGGAAAAAAGGTATTTATGCATTTGTCTTTTCACAACCATGACTCAGGTTCACTGAGTCCAGAGGTTTCTCATCCTGGATGGGCAGCTCAGTTGGCTGGAGTATCATCCTGATATACCAAGGTTGCAAGTTTGACCCTTGATGTTTCTCTCTTCTCTTTCTCCCTTCCTATCTCTCTCTAAAATCAATAAATAAAAATTAAAAAGAGGTTTCTTAAGTTTTACTTTAAAAGAACTTTATAACCGTGAAAATAACATGTTAATTTGGAAGATTTTAGTAAACACAGGTAAAGAATAAGGACTAAGTTTCACAATATAACATTATTTTGTACAAAATGGCTTGTAACTCTTTACTAATTTTTTATTTTTTATTTATAAATCATGTTTATTCCACTACAGTTGTCTCGATTTTTCCCCCTTTACCCCCTCCACCCATCCCACCCCCAAACCCCTGCTCCCACAGTCAATTACCACTCTGTGGCCCATGTCCATGGGTCATTCATACATGTTCCTTATCTAGTCCCTTCCCCTTATTTCCACCATAGTGGAAAATATATTAAATATTAATAAAATATTGATTTTATTAATATCAAGTATTGGCAACTCTGAAAGGAACTGGGTATTCTTAGAAACTTTTTCTTCATCTTAAAGCAGTCCCTTTAGCATATTTTGCAGTGCTGATTTGGTGGATGTATATTCTTTTATCCTTCTTTTGTCAGAGAAGCTTCTTATTTCACTTTCCATTTAAATTGAGAGCCTTGCTGGGTAGAGCAGTCTTGGATGCAGGCCTTTGCTTTTCATGACTTGGACTATTTCTTGCCATTGCCTTTTGGCTTGCAGTGTTTCTGTTGAGAAGTCAGATGCTAGCCATATCGGGGCTCCCTTATATGTTACTACCTCTTTCTCTCTTGCTTGCTTTAGGATTCTGTTTGTCTTTGATATATGCTATTTTAATGATGATTCATCTTGGAGTGGGCCTCATGGGGTTCCTCTTAAATGGGACCCTCTGTGCTTCCTGGACCTGTGTGACTTTTTCTCTCCTCCAATGACAGACATTTTCCATGATTACTTCTTCAAACAGGTTCTCTATGCCTTCCTCCTCCTCTTCTCCTTCTGGTATCCTTATTATGTGGATATTATTACGTTTCAGGTTGTCCTGCATTTCCTTAAATGCCTGTTCATTCTTTTTGAGTCTTTTTTCATTTTCTTGCTCTTTCTGGGAGCTTTTTCCTACCTTGTCCTCCAGCTCACAGATTTGTTCCTCAGCTTCATCTAGCCTGCTTTTGATTCCTTCTACTGTGTTCTTCAATTCAGAAAGTGTATTCTTCATTTCTTCTTGTCTCTTAGTGATAGTTTCTATGTCTTTTTTCATGCTGATATAGTTTGCAGTAAGTTCGTCGTAGTTTCCCTGTAGTTTTTGGTAATTCTCCCTGAGCTCACTGAGCTCATTGAGCTTCCTTAGAACTGTTGTTTTGAACTCAGTATCTGACAGTTTACTTGTCTCTATTTCATTTAGTTCTCTCCGTGGGGATTCCTCCTTTCCCTTAGAGTGGGGCATATTTCTTTTTCTTCCCATTATTTGTGAGACTTTTCTCTTTTGCTTCTGCTTCTTAAGTTGATCTGTCTTGATTTCCTGACTTTGCGGCGTGAACTTCTATGGTTGGAGACTGCTGTTTTTACTTTCTGGATCTGCCTCTGATGATATCAGATGTCATCCCTGTCTGACCTTAGGCAGTCTGTTTGAGACTTCCAGGAATCTGCTATCTGTGGCTGTCTCCTTCACCTGTTACTCTATTCACTCTGCACTCAGCAGGCCACCTTAGACAGCTCAGGGCGGGGTGGAGTCCCTCCTGGGGGCGGGGTTATTGGGTCCTCTCTAGCTGCAGCTGTATGGGGGAGGACTCCGCACTGGGATCCTGCCAGCTACTCTCTCCATTATCTCCCCAGAGCCTCCATCTCCAGTCTCTCCTCAAGTGTCACCAGACCTCTGTGCGCCCCCTTTAGTGGGGGATCTACTATCTTTGGCTGCCACTCTGCACTCAGCAGGCAGCTTAGACAGCAGAGGGTGGAGTGGAATCCCTCCTGGGAGTGGGGCTATTGGGTCCTTTGATGCTGGTGCTGCTCAGGGAGAGCGGTCTCTGTCAGACCAAGATGGCTGCTGCCACATGGGGGATGAGTCAACACTGAGATTCCCGCTGGCTACTCTCTCAGTTCTCTCCCCAAAGCCTCCTTCCCCAATCTCTCCTCAGGTATCTCTAGCCCACTCTGTCCCTGACTTTGCCAGAGACCAGGGTAAGTGCCTGCAAATAAAAATTTATGCATTGGCCCTTAAAACTGTTCTTTGCATCTCCAGCTGCCTGTCTGTGGCAGAGAGCAACTGTGCCGCTTTTCGCGGCTGGGTGTTTTCTGTGTACTTTTGGGCTCTGGTGCTGTGGTCTAGAGATCCCTGCTTTTGATTTAGACCCCGCTCTTCTCAGGGGGTATCCAACCAGCCGTTTCAATATCCTCCTGGTGCTGCCACCCATGGACGCCCCGCCCACCTTCTCAGGTCTCTACCGTACTCCTTACCAGTTATGTTGTGCTAAAGCCGATTCTTCTGTCTCCGAGGTTACAAGGCTCCTCTCTCACTATTGTTCAGTTGTTTGTTCCAGGTCATTTCTCCCCAATTTAGTTGTAATTCCAATTTGGTCCTCGGAGGAGGTCATTGTGACTTCCACTGACTTCTCCGCCATCTTAATTCTCCTTAACTTTAATAATCAATAATAGTTGTATATATCTCTCCATGCTATTACATCTACTACAACATCAAGAATCTTGACATTAATAGTCAAGAGTGTCTTTCTGTTAGATATACCAAATCTATTAAAATTTTTAGATATTCAGATTATTGCCAATCTTTTGCTGTATTATAAATGCCACTTTGAATTTATAGCTAAATTTTTACATGCATCATTTATAATATTCTTAAAACAATCTGCTATCAGTGCAATGACTAGGTCAAAGTGTATGCACAAATATTAGGGTTTTGGCATGTACTGACAAATTGCTCCCCAGAAATGTTATGCCCATCTGCCACCCCTCCAACCCTAGCAGTGTGGGAAACTGCCTAGCTCAGTGTACTCTTTGCGATGTTGGGGAAGCATATCCAGTAAGTGCATGAAGTTTGGAATCAGACAGTTTTACCACTTGGTAACTCTGTGGCCTTATGCAAATTACTTTAACTTGTCTGAATCTGTATTTTTCTCTCTGGGTTCATGTGAGGATCAAATAAGACCATGTATGCAGAGTGTTAAGCAAAGAGTCTGCTCCAAAGTAAGTTCTCAATAAACTAAAGCTGTTCTAGATTTATATTCGTTCCTTCCCATCTCTGATGTATTCTTCCCTGGGAATGGACACATACTGAGCACAGGCTTCTGAAATCTCTTTTTTAATAGTTTGCTTTTTTATTTCTTTTATTTGAATTTTTAAATTTCTTTATGTTTTATAGTTGTCCCAATTTTCCCCCCTTAGCCACCCTTTGCCCAGCCTGCCGCTTACTTCTATAGTTAATCCCCACCCCATTGTCCATGTCCATGGGGCCTTAATATATGTTCCTGGACTAATCCCTTCATGAAATATCTTTTAGAGGAAGTATCTACTTGATCATCCATGTCAGCCCTGAAGTGCTGCTGCTGTGGGCTTTTCTGCTCAGTCGTTTCTTCCCCTCCCTTCTTGGCACTGGCTGACTGAAGACATGGAGGGCCCCAGGCCTCATACATTACCATTTTGCTTTTTCCTGGGTAAATTACATGGAGTGTTGCAGACTAGGAAAGAAACCTATGCATGTGAGCTCAGACTGGGTTTATAAGCCAAAACAATGATTAATAAAAATAACAGCAACAGTTATCAGTTATTGAGTGCCTATTATGTGCCAGGTGCTATACCAAGTCCTTTATATTGGTTGTCTCATTTAATTTTACAACAATCCTGAAAGGTTCAGAAGTGGCAGGGGGTGTGCTCAGTGTCACACAGCTAGGAAGAAGCAGAGCTGGGATTAGACTCCAAGTCGCCTGACATCAAAGTCTGTGCTCTTAACCACGCTTTGCATGCTGCTCTCCTCAGTGTAGATTTATTGAGGAAGTATGTGTATGCATGTGTTTCAGAATGGGTACATGTTTGTGCATGCATGTGTACATGTATGTATAAACATGTATGCACAGTTCAGTGCATGCATGCATGTGTGCATTCATTATAATAATATTTAGTCAGGGCCTACGATGGGCCAGACACTGTGTAAGTGCCTGAAGATATGGTAGTGAACAAAAGAAAAATGATCTCAGTTCTCTCAAATTTTACTGGCTACTGGGGAAGGCCAATAATGAATGAACAAGTGAACAAATGAGTGAGTGAATGAATACAGGAAGAAATTACAGATTAGGATTATCGTAGTGGAGGAAATAAACAAAGCATAGTCACAGACAGCAGCAGGATAACAAGCTTTAGATTGGAGGTTCAGGGAGATCCTTTCTGAGGGGGCAACGTTTAAGTTTGTGTCCGAAAACTAGTCTGGAATAGGGGAGCAGGGCTACCATGCAAGACTAGAGTCCTCTTGGGTGGAAACAAAGTCTTCAGTATCTAGAGATGCTTTCTAGAGTGTTCTGGGACTCTCAGAAGTATATGTAGGAAGGTGTGGGAAGTGTCTCTGGGTTTGCTTAGGAGTCAGGATAATAGCTTGCCAGTTTCACCCTAAAAAGGGAGAGTACAAAATGGAGACTAGCACTTTCTGAACAGGACCTTGTCTTAATACCAGAGACCTCAGGAATTCTAGAGGCATGGATTGGACTAAGAGGCAGGGTCTTCATGCTCAGAGTTGGAGTATATGGAATGGAATCTTGTATTCCTACTGAAAGGAAAATTCAGCCTGCCCCAAGTATCCAAGAACTAAAGTGTTCCTTACCTGTTCTCCATTCATTAATGTAGTTTGAGGTTTGAGAAGGCAGCAGTCTTTTCTGGGGCCCCCTCTCTCATCTCCAGAGGTAACTAAGAGGAGAAACTTGGATAAGAAAGTGTTATCAGGGCCACTTCTAGTAGCAGCAGCAACCTTGGGCCAGTCCAGGCTGTCGTTTAGGATACCTTCATCAGTTCACAGAGTGGATGAGTGTGGTTGCTGGAGCAGTTGGCCTAAGAATCCTGAGAAAGAGTGGCTCACCACAGTTCAGGGTCTCCACTCCACGGGATGCCAAAACTCAAGCATGGTGTGGAAAGGTGGCTTTTGCCAGACCACCCAAGGCCCACTATTCAGTTGCTGTGAATTTGGGATTGGGACACTGTGTCTCTCCCCTCAGGCTCCCATCCAAACTGCTCTGGTGCACTCAGTGACAAAATGGGACCTTGGTCAGTGGCACACCACACACTCCCCTTAACATTTCTGAAAGGGAAGCAGTTCAAAGAAATACTGAAAACACATTGGGACCCTGTATTCAGTGCCTAGGTCATATGTAGGAGATCTGTAAGGCCAGTTCAGATGGAAACTGCCCAATTGTCAGAGGCTACACATTGTTTCTAATTTGTGCTGAGGACATGTAGTACCCTTACTGAATATGAAACACAGACAATGGTTCTACTTAGTCAGCTTAATCACTCTATTTGTGCTATGCAGTGCCCTGAATTGCTACTGGTCTGCAGATATCAATTTTCAAAAATAGCATTCATCCCCAGGAACAAATCTTAATATATGTTTCCTTGCCCTTGATTTCATTAAAAGAGGCCAGCCATTACCTGTTGCTCATTGTAAATGATGTTAAATGTTGGACAGAGACCTGTGTCATGTAAGTTAGGGCTTTTTTTTCCTCTCTGGATGTTATGATGAGCGATTTTTTAAAAACCTTTTCTACATTTTTCTTCTTTAAAGATTTTATTTATTTTACTTTTAGAGAGAGGAGAATGAAGGGAGAAAGAGAGGAAGAGAAACAGCAACATGCAAGAGATATATCAATTGGTTGCCTCTCACATGCCTCCAACTGGGGACCTGGCCCGCTACCCAGGCATGTGCCATGACTGGGAATCGAACCAGCAAACTTTTGGTTCCTTTCAGTTTGCAGGCCAGCACTTAATTCACTGAGCCACACCAGCCAGGGCTACATTTTTTCAAATTAAAAAATATAGTATGTATTAACCAGAAAAAAAATAAGTTACTTCCACTTTGGTAATAATAAATAAGCACCTAACACATGTTCTAAATCTTTTCTTCCCAGATACTGACATGCCTCCAAATCCTTGGCGTTTCTCTTCTCCATGGACAAAGCCACAGCCAGAAGCATCTTTTGCAAATGGTGCCACCGACTGCAGCATGAATGAGTTTGGGCCCATGGCTATGACTCAGTACCCAGTGCCCCTGCCTGGGAGTCCCTCTGCTCAGACTGGTGAGCTGTGGCATTTTTCTTCCCCAGCCAGTGCTAACTCCCCGGAGCCTGAATACCCTTGTGCCTTCTCCTCTGAGTACCTAGTTCCAGAGGCCCAGCGTAATGAGAAACATGAGTCTCTCCTAAATCTTCTCCATCAAGAGAGATATACAGCCCAACCTCAGCAATCTGCCATGTGGGAGAATTGCAACTCTGCCCATGCAGCCGGAAGCAGAGGATATCCCTTCAACCAGCCTTCCAACTCAGCCCACAGTAAGTAAATGCCTCCAGACCCCTGGAGGCATGCCTCTAATTGATTGGGGTTGAGAGTGAGTTGGCATAAGGTGGGGTGTGAAGACTAATTGCTGCCAGTCTGGACATGGGGCTTCTGAGGGACAGGATGTTCTGCTTAAATCTGTTTGTATCTTCACTAGGCTTCACTGATATTCATGGTTTGATGAATCAAGGGTTACACAGAGAGCCAGCCAGGTGAACTTGGTTGAGAATATTCACACAGTTGTTGACTTGGTCTTATCCTAGAAAAATGATGAGCTGCTGCCTAAAATTGTAGGGTCTGCATTCACCTCACTGTGAGCCACCAACTAATCCATTTATAAAACAACTCTGGGGCATACTTACAAGCTCAAACTCTATCCTCCAAACAGGTTGGCAACTTGCAATGATGCCAGGCTCCTGGGCAAAAACAAGGGCAATCTATATAGCCATCTCCTCCACTAATTAAAATTCAAAGCAACTGTAGAGGCAACCCCATTGCTGCATGGAGACTGTCACAGTGCCTGACTGTATGTGGCTCGCGCCTGTGCACTGGGCTCCTCCTGCTTGGTTTTCCTTGGGTTCCTGTTCCGTGATCATTACTCCTCCCACTGAACTAAAACACTTCTTCATTTACTCATTCACTCAACAAATATTTAATTGGTGCCTACTAGATGCAAAATACCCATAAAAAAAACAGGACTCCCTTCTTTGTAAAAAGATAGGGGAAGATTTGTTCTGAGGTATAGTTTCACCAAAAAAGTAACCCACTCTACTACAAGATTTGCCTTTCACAAGAAATACTGGTAATTATATATATTTTATAGTTTCATGGGGCCAAGTCTGCATCCTCTGGCATTCTGCACTTTGAGTAAACTTTCTTTTATAGCTCCCTAGTTGATACATAGCTGGGGGTCTAGTGTCCCATGCCTGAGAGAAATTGCTAGAAGCTACCTTTACTCTGAACTAAGTATATTGTATACAAAGGGCCTGTTCAGCATAGCCTCCATAAGTCAAGCACTGTGTTCCATCCTAATGTTGAAAAAAATTCGATTAAAATAACAGTCTATCATTTGCAGAGTTTGATTAGGAAGGTACTTAAAAAGAGTGAATTATTAAAATGTCATGCTTGGGAAACCTATGAAAATCCCCACCCTGTACTCTGTCAAAAATCTGTTCCTACTCTATTTAGAGGGAAAATTTGGCCAACTGTGTTTGTGTATATGCCTGTGCATACACACAGCAGAGCTCTGTTTCAACAGTTGGTTAGAATGCAGATGGTCCAGATTATTGCCTCCCAAACATAACTCTATACAGTTTAAGTCCAATTCATCAAAAACTTAGTGAATATCTACTATATGCCAGGCACATCATGGCAAAACTATAATGCAGGCATTGTTCTAGTGCCCTAACCTCTAGACACATTCTCAAATGTGTATCACCAGAGTCTTTACTGCTGCAAACTTTTCACACTTTTCTACTAATGTTGATGTTAGCTGAATTATTTGGTGACTGATGGTTCCTGATCTGTTGAGGAAGTTAGCAACCTTTAATCAGAAACACTGCCTAGAAGGTGGGGAAAAGGCCCAGGTGGCTTAAAAACGAAGTTATGTGTTTTTGTAGTATCTAAGAAGAACTATGCCAGGTGCTCATAAATTGAGGGGCAGGTGATTTGGGGGACCTGGAGTAAAACTGGGCACTTTCTAACCCAGTCCTAGAGATTTCATTTTCAATCATATTTTTATTTTCTAGGTAAGAAATATTTTCTCCCAGCTCATGGACCTGCCAGTGCCAGCCTTGCACGTGGAAGTAAGTATATGGTTCTGCTTTTGACTGGTGTCTCTATATCTTGAGAACAAACTTGAGGAGAAGCTTTTAATGTAAATACCATGATCTCTAACAACTGAAAAGACCCTCATTTCTATTATTTAGTATTTTCATAGTTAGAATTTGTTTCATCTTAATTTCAAATAGCCCATGCACTTGGTATCTTATAAAATTCTTGACCATTTTTAATTTCGACATAGAATCTACTTTATTTAGTTTTTTTAATCTGAGCTGTATTTAACTGAGATAACCGAGGTGATTCAGAAAAATGAAAGTTTCAAATAGGTGAAAAGACTTGCCTTAAGATCACAGCACTCAGATTTTCTTGAGGTGATTCCCAAAAAGTTTGGCACCAAAATTTTTAGTAAATTTCATTTTTTTTCATTTGTAGAACTAGACACTGACTGTATATTGCTTCAATGCCTGCAGATAATAAGATTGCATATAATAACATTGATATTGCTATTTTCCAGAATATATATGTAATATATGTATATATACTATACATTATATATTTATTCATATATATTTGTATGTATTTGTGTATTCATATGTAAAATATATATATTTATTTGTGAAAATACACACATACACACACACACACATACACACCTGAATTAAACTGTCTTGGTCCCTCCCCTCATAGAGTTAATAGTTTAGTGGGGAAGGAAAAAACCTCTCTCCCCAAGAAAAAGGGGAAAAGCAAAATTTTTACAAGTTATAATTAAGTGCTGGGAAGGAAATATACAAAGTGTTGCAACAGGGAAAGATTGGGGCCAACTTTGAATAAGGTGGTCAAAGGAGGTTTCTTGGAGGAAGTGACATGTAAGCAGGGACCCAAAAGAAGTGAGGGAGCCAGATTTAGGAAGAGTTAGGGTAGGGCTAAAGGGAGGTGGAGAAAGCTGCCCCCTGCAAAGACCCAGAAGTGTGTGAAGAATGGGAGAAAGGTCACTGTGGCCAGAGGGTAGTGGGAAAGGGAGAGTGGCATAAGATTAGGCTGGAGAGGTAGACAAGAGCCAGGTGACAGAGGGTCTTTTGGATCATGTTGGGAGTTTGAATTTTATATTCTAAGTGACTTGGTGAACCCTGGAAGTTTCTTAGTAAGTTCAATGTAGATTTAATAAGGTCACATAAACTGCTGTAGATATATTGGAGAAAAGAAAGAATGAAAACAAAGAGATCAGTTCAGAGGCAAGAAGCATGTAAAGATAATAGCCTGGACTAGGTAGCATCAGTGGAGATAGAAGTGTATGTATTTAAGATCTATTTGAGAGATTTAGCCTAATACTCTGGGTGGGAGTGGTGAGTTAAAAGGAAGAATCCAGATTAGCTCTTTGGTTTGTTTCCTGCATGAGATACTGGGTAGACAGTGGTACAAAATGTGTCTTACAGTATAAAAATGAGGAAGACTGTGGGAGACACAACTCTGTTGTGACCATGTTAAATTTGAGGTGCTTATAAGACATCCAAGTGGATATGCACCCTTTTAAACACTTGTATACATAATTGTGGATTTTGGAAGGGAAATCTGGGTAAACTTTTGAGATTTATTGGTATATAAATCACATTTAAAACCATTGAATGATCACCTATGCAGAGGGTGTGAGTCCTGGAAAGTGCCAATATTTAGAGGCTGGAGATAGGAGGAACAAAAAACGACATGAAAAGGAGCTGTCAGTGTGGTAGAAAGAGAACCAGGAGAGTGTGGTGTTACAGAAACTCAGAGGAGAATTCAAAACAGGGAGTGATCAAGTGTGTCAAAGGCCTCTGAGAGACCAAATAAGGACAGAAGAATGTCTATTGGATATGGTGTTAGAGATTTTGATAACCTTGTTAAGGGCAATTTTTGTTATGTGATATGTACAGAAACCGGATTGGAGTGGTTTCAAGAGTAAATGGAGGATGATGAGAAAGGGGAGACAGTAAGTGCCAACACCTTCTTGGAGAAATACAGCATTGAGGGGGTACATAGAAATGAGGTAGTAGCTAAAGAGACTGGTGGGGTAGGGAGGTCTTTTAAAAATTTTTCGCTGAATATAAATAACAATTTTATTCAATTACAGTTGGCATTCCATATTATATTAGTTTCAGGTGTACAGCATAATGGTTAGACATTTTTGTAACTTATAAAGTGATCCCCCTGATAAGTTTAGTACCCACCTGGCACCATACATAATTATTACAATATTATTTAATACTTTACAAACTATTATTTACTTTACATACCTGTGACTATTTTGTAACTACATTTGTACTTCTTAACACCTTCCCCTTTTTCACCCAGTCCTCCCAAACTCTTCTCATCTGGCAACCATTGATTTGCTCTTTGTATCTATGAGCCTCTTCCTATTTTGTTTATTTTCTTTTTCAGATTCCACACGTAAGTGAAATAATAGGGTAGTGAATGATTTTAGCTGCTCTTTTATTTATTTAAAAAATTTTTGTATTGTTTTTCAATTACACTTGTCTCTATTTTTCGCCCATTACTTTCCCCTGTCCTGCCCAACTCCCTCCCACATTCAATCCTCCCCGACCCCGTTGTCCTTCCCCATTGGTCATTTATACTTGTCCCTTGACTTGACCCTTCCCTTCTTTCCCCTGTTATCCTCCTCTCTCCTCTCCTCTCCTCTAGTTATCGTCAGTTCGTTCCTTATTTCCATGTCTCTGGCTCTATTTTCCTTGCTTGTTTATTTTGTTGATTAGGTTCCAATTATAGGTGAGAGGTTATGGTGTTTGTCTTTCACTGCCTGGCTTATTTCACTTAGCATAATACCCTCCAGTTACATCCATGCCATTGTGAACAGTAGGAGTTCCTTCTTTCTTTTTGCTACATAGTATTCCATTGTGTAAATGTACCACCGTTTTTTGATCCACTCATTTACTGATGGGCACTTAGGTTGCTTCCAGCACTTGGCTATTGTAAATTGTGCTGCTATGAACACTGGGGTGCATAGGTTCTTTTGTATTGGTGTTTCAGGATTCTTAGGGTATAATCTCAGCAGTGGGATTGCTGGGTCAAAAGGCAGTTCCATTTTCAGCTTTTTGAGGAAATTCCATACTGTTTTCCACAGTGGCTGCACCAGTCTGCATTCCCACCAACAGTTCACTGAGGTTCCCTTTTCTCTGCACCCTTGACAGCACTTCTTTGGTTGATTTATTTATGATGGCCATTCTGACTGATGTGAAGTGGTACCTCATTGTGGTTTTAGTTTGTGTCTCTCTGATGGGTAGTGATGCTGATCATCCTTTCCTATGTCTCTGGGCCCTCTGTATCTCCTCCTTGGAGAAGTATCTGTTCAGGTCCTTTGTCCATTTTTAATTGGATTGTTTGTCTTTCTGGAGTGGAGTTGTGTGAGTTCCTTATATATTATGGAGATCAAACCTTTGTCCGAGGTATCATTGGCAAATACATTTTCTCATATGGTTGGTTCCCTTTTCATTTTGCTGATGTTTTCTTTAGTCATGCAGAAGCTTTTTAATTTGATGTAGTCCTGTTTGTTTATTTTTTCCTTTATATCCCTTGATCTAGGGGACATATTGGTGAAAATATTGCTGCGTGTAACATCTGAGATTTTCCTGCCTATGTTCTCCTCTAGGACTTTCAAGGTGTCGCAACTTATATTTAAGTCCTTTATTCATGTCGTTTATTTTTGTGTATGGTGTAAGTTGGTGGTCAACTTTCATTATTTTGCATGTAGCTGTCCAGCTCTCCCAACACCATTTGTCAAAGAGATTATTTTTACTCCATTTTATGATTCTGCCCCATTTGTCAAATATTAATTGACCATAGAGACAGGGGTTTATATCTGGTCTCTCTATTCTGTTCCATTGATCTATGTGTCTATTCTTATGCCAGTACCATACTGTTTTGATTACAGTGGCCTTATAATATAATTTGATATCAGGTTTTGATCCCTCCTACTGTTCTTTTTTCTCAAAATTGTTGAGGCTATTCAGGGTCATTTATGTTTCCATACAAATTTTTGAAGTATTTGTCCTATATCTGTGAAATAGGTCATTGGATATTTTAATAGGGATTGCATTGAATCTATAAATTGCTTTGAGTAGTATGCACATTTTAAAAATTGCTTTTAATTAATTAATTATTTATTTTTAGACAGAGAGGAATTAGGGGAGAAAGAGAGGGAGAGTAACATCAATGTCTGGTTGCCTCTCACTTGCTCCCTACTGGGGACCTGGCCCGTAACCCAGACATGTGTCCTGATAGGGAATCGAACCAGTGACCCTTTGGTTCAGAGGCCAGCACTCAGTCCACGGAGCCACGCCAGCCAGGGCAGGCAATATGGACATTTTGATGTTAATTCTTCCAGTCTGTGAACACGGTATATGCTTCCATTTATTTGTGTCTTCCTTAATTTCTTTCTTCAGTGTTGTATAGTTTTCTATGCACCAGTCTTTTACCTCCTTGGTTAAATTTTTTCCTAGGTACTATATTTTTCTTGTTGCTATAGCAAAGGGTTTTTCCTCCCCTGATTTCTGTTTCTGTTATTGCATTGTTGGTGTACAAAAATGTCTTCGATTTCTGAATATTGACTTTGTATCCTGCTGTTTTGCCAAATTCACTTATTAGGTTGAGTAGTTTTTTGGTGGAGTCTAGGGGATTTTCCATGTACTCTATCATGTCATCTGCAAACAATGACAGTTTTGCTTCCTCCTTTCCAATTTGGGTGCCTTTTATTTCTTTTCTTTGTCTAATTGTCTGATCACTGTGGCTAGGACTTCCAGCACTATGTTGAATAGAAGCGGTGAAAGCAGACATCCTTTTCTTGTTCCTGGTCTTAGGGGAAAAGCTTTTAGTTTTTGCCCATTGAGTATGATGTTGGCTGTAGATTTCTTGTATATGGCCTTTATTATGTTCAGGTATGCTTCCTCAACGTCTACTTTCCTAAGTGTTTTTTTTTTTTTATCATAAATGGATACTGTACCATATCAAATGCTTTTTCAGCATCTATTGATATGATTATGTATTTTTTGTTTTTCCCTTTTTTTATCTGATATATTATGTTCATTGATTTGCATATATTGTACCATCCTTGCATCCCTGGGATGAATCCCACTTGATCATGATGGATGATCTTTTTAATGTATTGCTGGATGCAGTTTGTCAATATTTTTTTTTTTTGAGGATTTTAGTGTCTATGTTCATCAGCGATATTGGCCTGTAGTTTTCTTCCTTTGTTGTGTCTTTATTTGGTTTTGGGATTAGGATGATGTTGGCCTCATAAAGAGAGTTTGGAAGTCTTTTCTCCTTTTGGATTTTTTGAATAGTTTGAGAAGGATAGGGATTAGGTCTTCCTTAAGTGTTTTGTAAAATTCTCCTGTGAAACTGTCTAGTTCAGGGCTTTAATGCCAGGAGTTTTTTGATCACCGCTTCAATGTCACAAACTGTTATCGGTCTGTTCAGGTTTTCTGCTGCTCCTTCATTCAGTTTTTGAAGACTATATTGTTCTAGAAATTTGTCCATTTCACCCATGTTGTCAAATTTATTGGCATATAGTTTTTTACAGTAATTTCTTACAATCCTTTGTATTTCTGTCGTATCAGTTGTAATTTCTCCTATTTCTGATATTATTAATTTGGGTCCTCTCCCTTTTTTTCTTGATGAGTCTGCTTAAAGGCTTGTTGATTTTGTTTATCTTTTCAAAGAACCCGCTCCTGGATTTATTGATCCTCTGAACTGTTCTTTTAGTCTCTATGTCATTTAATTCTGCTTTGATCTTAATTATTTCCTTCCTTCTACTTGCACTGGGCTTTGTTGTTGTTCCTCCAGTTCTTGTAGATGTAGGGTTAGATTGTTCATTTGAAAATTTTCTTTCCTTTTTAGGTAGTCTTGTATTGCAATGAACTTCCCTCTCAGGACTGCCTTTGCCATAGCCCATAGGTTTTGGGCTGTTGTGTGTTCATTTTCATGTGTTTCCAGAAACTTTTTGATTTCTTCCTTGATCTCACTGTTAACCCATTCATTGTTTAATAACATGTTATTCAGTGTCCATGAATTTTACTCTTTTTGAGTTTTTTCTTTGAGGTAGGTTTCTAGTTTCAAGCCCTTGTGGTCCTAGAAAATGCTTGATATGATTTCAATTTTCCTGAATTTGTTGAGGCTGTTTTGTGTCCTATCATGTGGTTTATTTTTGAAAATGTTCCATGTTCATATGAAAAGAATATGTATTTTCCCTCTTTGTGGTGAAAAGTTCTGTATATATCAATTAAATCCATTTGATATGGGGTGTCGTTCAATGCCACAATATCCTTGTTGATGCTTTGTTTGGAAGATCTATCCACTCTTGACAGTGCGGTGTTAAAATCCCCTAATATAAGTGTGTTGCTGTCTATATCTTTCTTGAAGTCATCCAAGATTTTCCTTATATATTTGGGTGCTCCTATGTTTTATATATATATATTCAATGTTTGTATGTTCTTGGTGGATTCTTCCCTTCAGCGTTATGAAGTGACCTTCTGTGTCTCTTTTTATGGCCTTTGTTTTGAAATGTAATTTTGTCTGACATAAGTATTGCTACTCTGGCTTTTTTTTTCTGTCCATTTGCTTGGAATATGTTTTTCCCAACCCTTCACTTTCAGTCTGTGTAGCTCTTTTGTTCTGAGGTGAGTCCCTTGTAGGCAGATTTTTGCTGCTATTTTTAAAAAAATGCAAATTGACCAATCCTTTTCATTTTTGCTGAAAAGTACATATAAATGATGCTAACATAACCCAATTAAACAACTATTTTTGGAGGGAGGGCTTTTTTTGATAGATTTTTTAAAATATTATTTTTTTAATACATTTGTCTCTGCCTTCCCCCCACCCCTTTCCCCTGCCCCCTGCCCCCTCTCCCTCCCTCAGTCTTTCCCCACTTTGGCTTTGTCCATGATTCCTTGCTATATGTTCCTTGACTTGCCCCTTCCCTTCCTTTTCCCCCACCCACTCCTCTGGAGGGAGGGCTTTTTTAAAGGCAAATATTAGTACTGATTTGTATGGTAATGGGAAAGCTCCAACAAAGATGAAGAGTTCTGCCCTGACTGGTGTAACTTAGTGGGCTGGACATGATTCAGCGAAGTTAAAGGCTGCTGGTTCCATTTCCAGTCAGGGCACACGCTTGGGTTGCAGGCCCAGTCCCTGGTTGGGGCACATGCGAGAGGCAGCAGATCAATGTTTCTCTTTCACATGAATGTTTCTCTCTCTCTCTTTCTCTATCACTTTCCTTCTCTCTAAAATAAATAAATAACATCTTTTTAAAAAGATGAAGGTGGATGAGTATAGCTTCATGGGTGAAGTCAATGAGAATATTGAAGGGACATATGGAAGTGTTGACATTTGCTAGAAAGAGACGACATTCTACAGTTGCAATTATACAAAAGAAAAATAAGGATACAGGTGCAAATAAGGTTGTTTGGGGGAGTCAATAGAGTACTAATCAAATAACTTCTACTTTCTCAATGGACTATGGGGCAAGATCATCAGCTGACAGTGAGAATGTGTGATGTTGAAGAACGTGGAAAAGTATGAAAAAATCTTCTTGGGCATTGGGAACACAAGCCTGCTCATAGACAAATATGAGCAGGATTTCTGAATGCTGATCTCAAGTCTGAGATCATGAGTTTCAAGTGGAAATAATCAGCTGGGTTGTGTGATTTTCATCAGTATTGTTGGGGTACTGTAATTCACAGAGAAGGCCAATGGTAAGGCCCAGCCAGGGTTGAGGTTTTGGCAAGTGAGCATGATAAATGGGGAAAGAGGAAAAGGAGTTGAAGGTATTTGCAAGTGAGTGATTATCACAAAGGACCATGGTATCTAAGCTGCACCAAGAAGGAAACAGAGACAGATGGAGGGTAATGGGTATTGGAGATTGATGGAATGAATGGAGGATTAGGTTATATTAAAATGCAGAAATAAGAGTACTTAAGTCAATGACAAGGGAGGTGGTGGATGAACAGTAGATGTTTGATATTGAGATGACAAGGGTGTCACCTGGGTAGGTGATTACAAACGCTAGCATGTGACTATGGGAATGTGTGACTCAGGCAGAGTTAAGTAATAGGTCATTAGAGATGAGAATAACAAGATTACAGAAGTGAAGCAAAATGAGAACCAATACCTGCTTACAATGCAGGTGCTATTTTTATTCTGTTCTCAGATGAGAAAATAAGGCAGCTATCATTAGTATCCCCATTTAACATATGGAAAAAGTGGGACTCAGATAGGTTAGGTAACTTGCCCAAGGTCATTCAGCTAAACAGTGATGAAGTAAGAGTTCAAACCTGGGCTCCTTTGACCTCCCAAAGCCAGCTTCTTCCTCATTATGCTTATCTTGTTTTTCAGAAAGCAAGTCGTCAGAGAGAAGAAAAGATCTGTTCTTTTACTGAACTTCAGTTTGAAGGAGAGAATTCCTTTTCCCAAACCTGCTCATGATTTTCTACTGTGAATCTAGAGTCTAAAAATATCACCATCCTTTTCTCTTTTCATCAGTAAAGAGCACCAAGACTGGAGCAAGTTTCTGTCCTCCCTAAAATTGAACACTTCTCTTTGTTGGCACCTATGTTTTATGGCAGGGGTTTTCATACTTGTTAAATGAATCTCCAACATATAAAATCATTAGAAAAGCTGTTCAGAGATGGGGAGCATGGAAGCCCACCTGCTTGTTAGTCCCATCCTGCCACTGCACCCACTGCTCTCCTACTTAGAAATCATAGTCCCCTTACTCTCCACGAGTCGGGTCTTTCAAACCAAGACTGACTGTGAGGTATCCTATGAGGTTGTCCTACTTTTCCAATTGAATAGAGATACCAGGACCAGCCTGAAGCTTTCCAAACATAACGAGATTGTGACCAACTTTACTCCTGCCTTTACCAAAATGAAAATGGATAGGTAAGATCCATTGAGAATAGGTTGAGGCTGGACATTCTCTGCATTCTCAAAGTCTGGAAGGAAATTGCAAAAGTTTCAGGCTAGCCCTGATGAATGAAAATACTTTCACTTGGAAAATTTGATTCTTCAATTCTAAAAAAATGGCTCCAACCAGAATTGCTGAGAAATTTGAAGACCAACTTATTGGAAGTTAGTTAGTTAGCAAACTGCCTCAATCCAGGTTCGGCCTAGAGTAAGTTCTGTAACCATAGCATTTCTTAGCTGCAGTTCCATGTGTTCCTGTCTGCCCTCATTTTGAGGATGGGGACTCTGTTGCCTTATACCCCATTGGTGTTCATCTGGACCTTAGCAGCACCTTGCAGCCTTCCACAGGGGCAACCTCTCTTCCATAAACAACATGACCTTAACTTTAACTCTTTCACTGTTAGTGACATCTAGGAAAATTAACTTTCTTTTCAGCACAGAACCATTTGGGCCACCCATGTAGATAACCCACAGTATCTTAAATGAACTAGAGGTGGTTCATGCATAAAGCAGTTGGTATGCATTTTCTCTGGTCTTAACAATAATCCTCCAAAGTAGATACAAAAACTCTCTTCTTGCAGATGAGGAAATATGCTCCCATTCATGCACTTAATCATTCAAGAAATTCAGACTGAACAATTGCCAAGCACCAGACCACTGTTCACACCCAAAGCAGAATCTAGTAGATTTTTAGAAGCCACTTTTATGGTGTCATCTATCTGGTTCTCTAATATCAGACAGGCAATCTCAAAAGTGCATGTGGAATTGCACTCAATTAGCTCTACTGCAACTTACTAACTTGCAAAGGAAAGCTAGGAAGGAAAGGCATGGCTTGGTCCAAGATATCGCAGCATTTTCCAGATAAAATGACATATTTCTCCAAACTTGTTCATCACTCCAATCTAGCAGACAGCTTTGTGCCCACTGTGAGCTTGGTACTTACCACATGACAACCTTGGAAACCCCTGCTGTCAATATTCCCCCATTCACACCCTACTTGTTCCTGTGTAACAGCTGACAGGGTGAATAATAAAACTTCACTTCTCTGGATTATGCTATACTTAATTCTAAATTCATTTATATCCATGACCTTGTGCAAAGTTTCTAATAACCCTGGGATTGGCATTATTATCATCACATAATACATGTGGATACTAAGACTCAGAGTTGTTAAATGGCCTACCAAGATCACATAGCCAGGGGCAGGGACAATGCTGAAGCCATGTCTCTGACCTCAGAGCTCTTTTTCTCTCCACCATAATACTTATCAACATCAGGGAGACTCGGATATTTTTTTCCCCCTTCTGCTATGTAAATAAAGACCAGAGCTCTTATGTAAGTGAATTGGTGACTTTGGCAGTAATGCAGTATTTCTCTTGTGTCAAGAACAGTTTTTCCAGTGTGTTACGTTTCCTAGATTAGTAAAAGAAAACTTTACTTAGTACATTTTCTCTCAAAGTTATTTACCTTTAAATGCCATGGTCTGGTTGGGAAAATTCAGGGTGAAGGCTGATTCTAGCACTTGTGACACATAATTTATAAAAGTGTGTGCTTATCTTGGGTTAACATGTACCATCAGAATTGAGCTCTTTATATGCTACTTTGGGGAAAGAAGTGATTCCAAGAGAACCAGCATCTTATGTAGGCTGGGTAATCTGATAACATTTCCTTGTAAATCCCTCAGTCTGGATGTTCTTGAATAATGCTGGAAGAAGTAATCAATTTTTCCCCTTTGATAAATAGGGAAGATCTCTGGTCTCTGAGAGAGACTCCTGCTCTGACACATAGGTAAATTCCTGCCCAGATCAACCCCTACTTAAAATCTTAGACTTGAATTTATGCTTTCTACGTCTATCCTTTTTTCCCTTTCCTACCTTACGTCTAAGAAACTAACTTGAAAAGCATTTTTTTGGCTCACTTTGGCATTTTACTCTTGCAATTAAAAGCGCACACAAGATGTATGCCACCCTTTATATACATAGGTGGTATAGCTGGCCCCTGTGTGTTTGCATGGCTTCATCTATACACCTAGTGATAATCTTGTGAGATTGTAATTGAAGGGGCATGTGGAATTAGCAGATTGATCAAGGTTTGAAACAGGAAAGATTGGGGCCCAATAGGGCTAGAGACCATAAATCTCATTTACATTTTCCTCTACAGTTTTCAGAAACTTGGCAAGTGGCTTTGTAGACTGACTCATGAGCTGCTGCCCACCCCTAACTCCCTCCCCCCAACTCCCACCCCTGCCAACACATACCCATTCCTGAATTTTACAATCTGGAAGAATGAGAATTGCTTTATATGGGCTGTTAATTCACATACTTGAAGAATTCCTGTTCTGAAAAAGAAAAAAAAATGACAATTTCCTTTTATTGGTAGCAAAGACTATCTTTTTAGAATTCAAAATAAGAATGTTTGCACATCCAATTGAGACCTGTGTTTAAGCATTTCTAAAAATCAGTGTCACACGTAACACTGAAAATAGAGTCACCCCTTTACAAATAAATGCCAAGTAGAATGTAACAGTTATCTTACTGCCATATAAATGATAACCACTGTTGTTTTCATTATTGTTTCCCTAGCTTGACATAATTACTTGAAAATAATTTTGTAAACCATTTTTTTTTCAATATGTGAAGTAATAATGCTATGGCCCATTTCAATTCCTTTAATGTGTAAGATTTTAAAATAATGTCACTGAGTTTTTGTAGATTAGTACTCATTATAGAAATGAACTGTGTTAAAGCATTTTGAAAAGCATTACAATTTTACCACCATTTCTTTATAAATTTAAGACTAAATTAAGCCTCAAAGATCTCAAAGAGAAGTTTGGTTATTTTTTTCTTCATTTTAATGATTTTGCATGCTTGGGAGCAAGTTGAATCTATTTGCAGCAGTTACAGTTACTTTTTAGGTGAAAAAAATCTCCCTCCACTAATCTTTCAAAATGAGAAGCGATTTTTTAAAAAATATTTATTTATTTTTAGAGAGAGGGGAAGGGAGGGAGAAAGGGAGGGAAAGAAACATCAATGTGTGGTTGTCTCTCATGCACCACCCAACTGAGGACCTGGCCCGCAACCCAGGCATGTGTCCTGACTGGGAATCAACTGGCAACCCTTTGCTTTACAGTCCAGTGCTCAAGCCACTGAGCCACATGAGCCAGGGGATGGGAAGCAGTTTTTTAATGCTACTGCAAACCTGAACTGAGAGGATACCTGGATTACAGTCCTGGCTTTGACTAGCTAGCTGTGTCATCTTGATTAAGTTCTCTTTCTCCACCCCTTCTCATGCACACACATGCATACACACACACACACACCCTGGGTCTCAACTTCTTTATCTTTAATATGAGATGATTTCTAAGGTCATTTCCTATTCCAATAGCCTATATTTTGAAACAAATGTAGTAGTAATGACAAGACCTCTCAACTGTTGCCAATACTGGGGTTCAAAGAAGAGGACAGGGTCTGGACAACTGAAGAACAGAAGGAAGAACCGTGGTGGCCATGGATTTGCCATTTAATTGCAAAGAATGCCGTTAGATGAGTGCCTTCATCTATTGGTAGTACCTTAGGATCTGCTTAGGCTATGACTTTTGTGGGGAGCCCCCAGCCAGTGACTGATCATTATGAGTGTACTAGGGCCTGGCCATTTATGCTCAGCATGGTACTTCTCTAATGGACAATATTTGATCCAGATTTCCTGTTGAATTGTTTGGGACTTTGCCAGATTTGCATCATGGGCTGAATTTCTTTCCTACGCAATTCTGCTTCCTC
This sequence comes from Pteronotus mesoamericanus, assembly GCF_021234165.1. Lineage (NCBI taxonomy): Eukaryota > Metazoa > Chordata > Mammalia > Chiroptera > Mormoopidae > Pteronotus > Pteronotus mesoamericanus. Next base: position 369,608 of record NW_026555198.1, read on the forward strand.
CTTATTTTATCTTTCACAGGTGTTATACACCAAGCCCCCATAAACTTCTCATATCCCTCACTCTTAGTGTCTGCTTCCTGGAGGACCCAGTTGACAAACATATAGCAGTATTTTAAGAGCAGACACAGAAAGAAATCTCAAGATTTATGGAATAGATGCTAATCAGACTAGGCCAGCTGGAATGGAACATTCAGGTTGATAAACAGTTAAAAATCAAGCTGGAAAGGTATATTTGGGAGGGTCAGAATAGTGAGGTTGATTGATATTGTCACACAGAAGTAGAATTAAGGTTGATGCCAGATCAGAGCCCCATGTCAGTCCCAGGCATATCTTTTTATTTATTTTTTATTTATTGATTTGAGACAGAGAGAAACATTGATCTGTTGTTCCACTTACTTATGTATTCATTGGTTGGTTCTTGTATATGCCCTGACCAAGGATTAAATCCACAGCATTGACATATTGGGGTAATGCTCTAACCAACTGAGCTACCTGGCTGGGGCCCAGGCACGTCTTAAATCACTTACCAGGCCAGCACAGAAGATGGTTACTTCTGCATACTTATGTGGTCTATCTAAATCAGCGATTCCCAAAAGGCCCACTGGATGCATCATTGTCGCCTGGGGAGCTTAGTGAAAATGAATACTCCTCAGTTCTGTCCTAGATTTACTGAATCTGAGTTTTTGAGGATAAGAAACACCACCTGCATCTCCCTCTCCTCCCTATCCTGTAGAGATTTGCTGCACAACAATGTGCTCAACATTGTGCTCAACATTACTGAACTGTACGCTTAATATGGTTAAGATGATAAATTTCATGTTATGTGCTTTTTACCACATTTGGAATAAATAAAACAAGTCTTAGAAATTTCTGGGGACTTTTAAACAATGTCCAAGAAATTTTAAAGAGAGAGAGTAGGAGAGAGGTGATGAACATGTTATATTCTTTGATCTAACTGTAAATTTATTGTTTGCCCCTACCCTTCCCTTGTAGTCAATGCAGACCTAGAATCTTCAGACTGCAGACCTGAATCTATAGTACTCATGACAAAGTGATGAATCAAGGCACAGAACTCATAATAATAGCAGAGTGAGGGAGCTTAACATTTCCTTGCACCTATAATCTACATATGGAACAATCCACATTAACCTAAGCCCTTAAAGAGGCACTTAAATAATCATTAACTTAAAAAAATATTTATGTTTCAGGGAGCGATAGTGGGAGAGGAGCCTTGGTGCCGCGGACAGTGGATTCTACTCTCACACATCCCAACGGGTGAGAAGTGCGGTGGAGGCTCGTGAGGGTGGGCTGGGTGCCCACAGACACTGGCACCAGAGGGACATTGAAACGGCCAGTTAGCTCCCCCCGAGAACGGGGTCTGAATCATAAACAGGAACCCCTAAACTACAGCAGCTAAAGCCAAGAAAATACAGAAAAAACGCAACCCCGAAAAGCTTAGGGGCGCTCTCTGCCAGAGACAGGTGGCTGGGGATGCAAAGACACATTTAAAGGGCCAATGCAAAAATTGCAGTGGCAGCCACCCTCCCTGATCTCTGGGTAGAGGTGGCAGCAGGGTGGGCTGGTGCCTGGGAAAAGACTGGTGAGGAAAAGTTTGTGAAGAGAACTGACACAGCGGCCGGTGGAGCCCCGGTGATGGCGCAACTCCCACTCTGCAGCTTCCATCTCGCTCAGGCATAAGGGAATCAATTAACCTGCCTTTTGTGTGCTCCGCACACAGCTTGTACGCATGTGTGAGCTGGGGGGCTGAGTGCAGACTGGCTGGGAGAGCCTTGAGGAGAGAGTGGAGACAGAGGCATTGGGGAAAGAACGGGAGGAGGACCCGGGAAGCCCCGACTCCCTCCCCCTTTCCGTAGTCTCCATTGTGGGCTGGAAAGGTGTGTCCCCAAAGAGGCAGAAGCGGGGCGCGCAGGAACCAGACTGTCTGCGATTGAAATGCAGCCCATACAGGTGGTTGATTCTTGGCCGAATGGGTCACAGAAGTGCCCAGAGACCCCTGAGGAGAGACTAGTAACTGAGGCATTGGGGAAAGAAAGGGAGGAGGAAGCGGGGAGTCCCGACTCCTTCTCCTTGCCATAGTCTCCATTGCGCGGGAAGAAGCCACACCCCCAAAGAGCCAAAAGCCGAAAAGCACACATAGACACCCCCAAAACACCCAGTGCAGACACGCACACTTGCACCAAGTGACCCGCGAGGGTTGGCGAGCGTGTGTGTAACCCGCGCGGGCTGGCAAATGCTTGCACCAGCCAGCAAGGCCTCCCACAGACTGGCACCCATACGGCCTGCGAGGGAGGGCACAGAGCGGCAAGGGCTGGCATAAATTGACCCGCCTGCCCGCTACTGCGGAGCGGCTCACAAAATTAGTAGAGCTGCCCAGAGTCCCTGGAGGAGAGACCAGAAACAGGATTAACCAGAGAGTCCTAGAGCTGACTTCCTCCCATTTCCGTAGTCCCCATTTGGCGAAGGGAAGCAACGCACCCAAAGAGCCAAAAGTGGGGAAAATACACAATAGAAGACCCTAAACTGACCAGTGCCCTGGAGCTCACCAGCCAGGGGGCCAGATGAGTACGCGAGGTCGAGAATAAGCCCCCTGGTCTGGGGCAAGCACATGCCAGCCCTGGCAGGCGGGGGATCCTGCCGCGCTGGGCGCACGCTCAAGGAGCCTGCATGAGAGTGCAGAGAGATCCCAAAAAATAGCCCAGCTCTGACCGAAGGGGTCACAGAGATGTTCCAAGCAGGAGTCAGACACAGGCATTAGACTCCTAGAAGGCTCAAACAAACAACCTAAGGTCCTATAGGGTCAACAACTGACATCATCAGAGGCAGGCCCAGAAAGAAAAGGACAAAAATACTTAACAGACTCTCACAAAAATGGGAAGAAAAAGAGGTTCCCCCCAAAGGATTGGAAAAGGGGACTCCCCACAGACAGAGCTAAATGAAATAGAGGCAAGGGAACTATCAGATACTGAATTCAAAACAATGGTTCTAAGGAAGCTCAATGAGCTCAGCCAGCTCAAAGAGAACTATGAGAAACTGCAGAGAAACTATAGGGATCTTACAGCAAACTATGTCAGCCTGAAAAAGGACATAGAAACGATCAAGAAGACACAAGAGGATATGAAGAATACCATTTCTGAATTGAAGAACACAGTAGAAGGAATCCAAAGCAGGCTGGATGAAGCCGAGGATCGAATCAGTGAGATGGAGGACAAGGTAGAAAGAAGCTCCCAGAAAGAGCAAGAAAATGAAAAAAGACTCAAAAAGAATAAAGAGGCATTTAGGGAAATGCAGGACAACCTGAAACGCAATAATATCCATATAATAAGGATCCCAGAAGGAGAAGAAGAGGAGTAAGGGATAGAGAACCTCCTCGAAAAAGTAATGATGGAAAATTTCCCTAATTTGAGGAGAGAAAGGCTCTCATGGATCCAGGAGGCACAGAAGACCCCACTCAAGAGGGACTCAAGGAGGTCCACTCCAAGACACATCATCATTAAAATGGCAAATGTCAAAGACAAAGAGAGAATCCTCAAGGCAGCAAGGGAGAAGGAGAAAGTAACATACAAGGGGGCCCCGATACGCCTAGGAGCTGACTTCTCCACAGAAACACTACAAGCCAGAAGGGAATGGCAACAAATATTCCAAGCCATGAAAAGCAAGTGCCTACAGCCAAGGCTGCTCTCCCCAGCTAGGCTCTCCATTAAAATAGAAGGAGAAATACACAGTTTCCCAGACAAAAGAAGACAAGAACAATACATCTCTACGAAACCAGAACTCCAAGATATGCTAAGGGGACTGGTTTAAGCAGATGAAGGAAAAGAATGAGAGAGGGAGGAACACAGGTACAAAGAGAAAAGATGAGTAAGTTTCTAACAGTAATATCTCTCAATGTGAAAGGACTACATGCTCCAATCAAAAGTCACAGGGTAGCTGAATGGATAAGAAAACATGACCCACACATACGCTGCCTACAAGAGACCACCTCAGAGCAAGAGACCGACACAGATTGAAAGTAAAGGGATGGAAGAAAGTATTCCAAGCAAATGGGCAAGAGAAAAAGGCCGGTGTTGCCATACTTGTATCAGACAAAGTAGATTTTAAAACAAAGGCCATAAAGAGAGGCCCAGAGGGGCACTTTATCATACTTAAAGGAAGAATCTTTCAAGAAGACATGAACATTGTAAACGTGTATGCTCCCAATATAGGAGCTCCCAAGTTTATAAGGAAATTGTTGGATGACTTCAAAAAAGATATAGACAGCAACACACTGATAGTAGGAGATTTCAACACCCCACTGTCAAAAAATGGACAGATCTTCCAAACAAAACCTTAATAAACATACTATGGCTCTGAATGACACACTGAATCAAAGAGACTTAACTGACATATATAGAACCTTACATCCCAAAGAAGAAAAATACACATTCTTTTCAAACGCTCATGGCAGTTTTTCAAAGATAGACCACATGATAGGACACAAAGCAAGCCTCAGCAAATTCAGGAAAATTGAAATAATACCAAACTTTTTCTCAGACCACAAGGCCTTGAAACTGGAAATCAACCTCAAAGAGAAACTTCAAAAACCTGCAAACTCATGGAGACTGAACAGTACACTATTAAACAATGAATGTGTCAATAATGAGATAAGAGAAGAAATCAATAAAATTTCTGGAAACAAATGAAAATGAACAGACAACTGTCCAAAACCTATGGAACACAGCAAAGGCAGTCCTGAGAGGGAAGTTCATAGCAATTCAGGCTTACCTAAAAAAGATAGAAACATTTCAAGTAAAAGACCTAACACTACAACTTCAAGAACTGGAGAAACAACAACAAATAAATCCCAGAGCAAGTAAAAGAAAGGAAATATTCAAGATAAGAGCAGAACTGAATGACATAGAGACAAAAAGAACAATTCAGAGGATCAACCAATCCAGAAGCTGGTTCTTTGAAAAGATAAATAAAATTGACAAGGCTTTAAGCAGACTCATCAAGAAAAAAAGGGAGAGGACCCAAATTAATAATATCAGAAATGAAAGAGGAGAAATAACAACTGATACCACAGAAATACAAAGGATTGTCAGAAACTACTATGAAAAACTATATGCCAAGAAATTTGAAAATCTTGATGAAATGGACAAATTTTTAGAAAAGTATAATCTTCCAACACTAAAGGAGGAAGAAACAGAAAGCTTGAGCAGACCGATAATTGCTGGGGAAATTGAAGCAGTCATCAAGAAACTCCCGGTACACAAAAGCCCAGGGCTGGATGGTTTCCCAGGAGAATTTTACAAAACATTTAAGGAAGAGCTAACCCCTCTCCTTCTCAGACTATTCCAAAAAATCCAAGAGGAGGGAAGACTCCCAGAGTCTTTCTAAGAGGCCAGCATCACCCTGATCCCAAAACCAGATAAAGACAGTAAAAAGAAAGAAAATTACAGGCCATTTTCACTGATGAATATAGATGCTAAAATCCTCAACAAAATATTGGCAAACCGCATCCAGCAATACATTAAAAAGATTATCCACCATGAACAAGTGGGATTCATCCCAGGGATGCAGGGATGGTTCAATATACGTAAATCAATAAATGTGATACATCACATAAATAAAAGAAAAGAGAAAAACCACATGATCATCTCGATAGATTCAGATAAAGCATTCGATAAGGTACAGCACCCATTTATGATCAAAACACTTAGCAAATTGGGAATAAATGGGGCATTCCTTAATGTAATAAAGGCCATATATGAAAAACCTACAGCCAATATCATACTCAACGGGCAAAAACTGAAAGCTTTCCCACTAAGATCGGAAACACGCCAAGGATGTCCGCTTTCACCACTTCTTTTCAACATCGTATTGGAAGTCGTAGCCACAGCGGTCAGACAAGAGAAAGAGATAAAAGGCATTCAAATAGGAAAGGAGGAAGTAAAGCTATCATTGTTTGCAGATGACATGATATTGTACATAGAGAACCCTGTAGACTCTACCAAAAAACTCCTCAACCTTATAAGTGATTTTGGCAAAACAGCAGGATACAAAGTCAACATTCAGAAATCAAAGGCATTTTTGTACACCAGCAATGGAATAGAAGAAGAAGAAATCAGAGAAAAAATACCATTCGATATAGCAAGAAGAAAAATAATACCTAGGCATAAATTTAACCAAAGACATAAAAGACCTGTATGCAGAAAACTATATAACATTGAAAAAAGAAATTAAGGGAGACACAAATAAATGGAAGCATATACTGTGCTCATGGATTGGAAGAATTAATATCATCAAAATGTCCATACATCCCAAAGCAATTTATAGATTCACAGAAGTAGAACAGACATTTCAAAAATTTATATGGAACCATAAACGACCCCAAATAGCTGCAGCAATTTTGAGAAAGAAACACAAAGTAGGAGGGATCACAATACCGGACATCAAACTGTACTACAAAGCCACTATACTCAAAACAATCTGGTACTGGCACAAGAACAGACCCATAGACCAGTGGAACAGAATAGAAAGCCCAGAAATAAGCCCAGGTATCTATGGGCATCTAATATTTGACAAAGGGGGCAGAAGTATAAAATGGAGCCATAATAGCCTCTTCAAGAAATGGTTTGGGAGAGCTGGATGGCTCCATGCAAAAAATTGAAATTGGATCATCAGCTGACACCATACACAAAAATAAACTCAAGAGGGATGAAAGACTTAAATATAAGTCACAACACCATCAAAGTCCTAGAGGAGAACATTGGCAGGAAACTCTCAGATATCCCACACAGCAATTTTTTCACTGATATGTCTCCTAAAGCAAGGGACATAAAGGAAAGGGTAAACATGTGGGACCTCATCACAATAAGAAGCTTCTGCATGGCGAAAGAAAACATCACCAAAATAAAAAGGGAGCCAACCCTATGGGAAAATATATTTGCTAATGATACATCAGATAGAGGTTTGATCTCCAAGATATATAAAGAACTCACTCGACTCCACTCCAAGAAGACAAACGATCCAATCAAAAAATGGGCAAAGGACCTGGGCAGACGCTTTTCTAAGGAGGAGATACAGAGGGCCCAGAGGCATTTGAAAGGATGCTCTGCATCACTAGCCATCAGAGAAATGCAGATCTAAACCACCATGAGGTACCACCTCACACCGGTCAGAATGGCCATCATAAACAGATCCACAAACAACAGGTGCTGGCGAGGCTGTGGAGAAAAGGGAACCCTAGTCCCCTGTTGGTGGGAATGCAGAGTGGTGCAGCCACTGTGGAAAGCAGTGTGGAATTTCCTCAAAAAGCTGAAAATGGAACTGCCTTTTGATCCAGGGATTCCCCTGCTGGGACTATACCCTAAGAACACCAAAATGCCAATACAAAAGAACCTATGCACCCCAATGTTCATAGCAGCACAATTGACAATAGCCAAGTGTTGGAAGCAACCTAAATGCCCATCAGTAGATGATTGGATCAAAAAGTCATGGTACATATACACAATGGAATACTACACAATGGAAAGGAAAAAAGAACTACTAAACTTCGCGACAGCATGGATCAACTGGAGAGCATTATGCTAAGCGAAATAAGCCAGGGGGCGAAAGACAAATACCATATGATCTCACCTATAAGCGGAACCTAAGCAACAATACAAAGGTATAAGGAAAATATGACCAGCAACACTGAAAGGAAAAGAAATCAACAGAGACAAGAGGGAAGGAGGGAGGGGCGGGCAGGGAAAGGGAAGGGAAGGGGAAAGTCAAGGAACATATAGCAAGAACTCATGGACAAAACCAAAGGGGAAGAGCTGAGGGAGAGAAGGAGGGAGCGGGCAAGGGAAAGTGGTGTGGGGGAGGCAGAGACAAATGTATTTAAAAATAAAGAAAGAAAGAAAGAAAAAAAATAAAAATAAAAAATAAAAACAATAGCCAGGGAGAGGTTAAGAGTAGTATAAGAAATGGAGAAGCCAAAGAACTATTTGTACGATCCATGGACATGAAGTAAGTGGGGGGATTCAGGGATAATGGGCGGTGCAGTGTGGTGGGAAATAAGGGGGAGGAAAAAAATGGGAAAACTGTAATAGCATGATCAATAAAATATATATTCAAAAAAAAGATTTATGTTTCAGCTATATTTGGACACACCACTAGATGGTACAAAAACCTAGTTTTCTGGTAATGATTTGCTCATGTTGTGAAGGCAATGACAGAGTATTTAATTTGAAATACTCTGAGTGCATTCTTTGTGAAGTTGGAAAGTGAAATACATTGAAATAACATCTGGACAAAATAGCATTCCATTCTCATTTTCTGTTAGTTTGCTTCCAGCTTGCTAATGGCAGAAAAAGTGCTTTTGGGAAGACAATTGGGACACATTTTCAAAATTTTTTAACACTTTGGCTGGGGTTTTGAGTACCAAAACCTAATTAGAATAGTGGCTTGTCCACTCTAAGTGGCTTAACCTCAATATCTAGTAGAATTATTGTAATTATGGTACAAGTATTTCCAGTTCTAGGTCAGAAGAATTTGGTACCTTGGGAGTATATTGTCTTTTTTTTTTCTGAAAAGAGAAATGCTTTTGAGTTCCAAAAAGGGAAATAGCAGGATTCCGTTTATTTAAAATTTATAAAAATAAGCAGAACAAATCTATGGTGTAAAATATCTAGGTTCTAAATGGAATAAAACTAGAATTTAAAAATGAAACCAACCAAAACAAAACAAAAAGACCTTTCCATATGGAAATTAAAACAAACAAACAAACAAACAAACCTCTATTAGACAACTTGGTTAATAGGGAAAAGAACTAACTAAGGGGAAAGAATTAGAAATTATACATATTTTTTGAAAAATAATGGTAATGAAAACACTACATATCAGAATCTATGGGAGACATTTAAAACAGTGGCCAGAGGAAAATTCATAGTTCCCAAAATCTACATCAATAAAAATAAAATATTTTTTCAATTAAAAAAACTTAAAAAACAAGGTAAACCAAAAGAGAGTACAAGGAAGAACATTATAAAGATAAAAACAAAAGTCAGGATGTCCCAGAGTGGGGCAGGTAAATGGCTGAAAAGGGGCATAGGGGAGGGCTACCTTGGGAATACTGGTAATGTTCTTAATCTATAGCTTCATCTGGGTGCTGCTTATTCATGTGTTTTCAATTAAAAAAAGATTTTATTTATTTTTTAGAGAGAGGAGAAGGGAGGGAGAAAGAGAGGGAGAGAAACATAGAGGTGCAGAAGAGACATCAATTGGTTGCCACTCACACACTCCAAACTGGAGACCCTGACGGCAACCCAGTCATGTGCCCTGAAGGGGAATTGAACTAGCGACCTTTTGGTTCACGGGCCGACACTCAATCCACTGAGCCACACCAGCTAGGACATGTGTTTTCATTTTTTGACAATTCATTGAGCAGGCCACTTTACATCTGTACCCTTTCCTGTATGTGTGCTAAACTTCATTTCATTTTTTTTAAAAAGAAAACATAGGGAAAAAGCTCCTTGACTTTGGCCTTGGCAATGATTTTTTTGATATGACAAAAAAGTACAGCCAACAAAAGTAAAATTAAACAATTGGGACTATCCAAACTAAAAAGCTTCTGCACAGCAAAGGAAACATTCAATAAAATGAAAAGGCAACCAATGGTATGACAGAAAATATTTTCAAACCTTATAGAGGCATACCTTGGAGATATTGCAGGTTTGATTCTAGACCACCACATTAAAGTGAATATCGCAATAAAGAGAGTGACAATTTTTTTGGTTCCTCACTGCCTATAAGTTATGTTTACACTATACTATAGTCTATTAAGTGTGCAATAGCATTATATCTAAAAAATTTATATACCTTAATTAAAAATACTTTATTACTAAAAAAATTGCTAATCATCTGAGCCTTCAGCAAGTCATAATATTTTTGCTGGTGGAGGGTCTTGCCTCAACGTTGATGGCTGCTGATTGATCAGGGTGGTAGTTGCTGAAGGTTCGGGTTGTTGTGACAATTTCTTAAAATAAGACCACAATGAAATCTGCACATCTATTGACTCTTCCTTTCACAAACTGTTTCTCTGCAGCATGTGATGCTGTTTGGTAGCATTTTACCCTCCATATTAGCAATGTCTGTTTTGTTTTCTTATCACTCATGTGTTCTCTGGAGTAGCACTTTTAATTTCCTTCAAGAACTTTTCCTTTTCATTCACAACTTGGCTAATTGTTTGGCACAAGAGGCCTAGCTTTTCATCTTTCTCAGCTTTTTACATGCCTTCCTCACTAAGATAAATTATTTCTAGCTTTTGATTTTAAGTGAGAGATGTGCAACTATTCCCTTCACTTAAATACTTAGAGGTCATGGTGGGATTATTAACTGGCCTATTGTGTCTCACAGAATAAGGAAATCCAAGGAGGGAAATATATGGGGGAATGACAGGTTGGTGGAGCAATCAGAACATACACAACATTTATAGATTAACTTCACTGTCTTTTATGAATGAGTTTCATAGCACCCCAAAACAGTTGCAATAGTAACATCAAAGATCATGATCACAGATCACTGTAACAAATGTAACAATAATGAAAAAAGTTTGAAATATTGCTATAATTACCAAAATATGACACAGAGACATGAAGTGAGTAAATGCAATTGGAAAATGGGGCTGATAGACTTGATTGACACAAGCAGTCAATCTGTACAAAACCGCAATATATGTGAAACACAATAAAGCAAAGCACAATAAAAAGTTGTTTCTATCTGATTAGAGAGAAATAATCAAAATATTTATGAAATTCATACAACTCAACAGCAAAACAAACAACAAAAAATCTGAGGAAATTCAAGATGGCACAGGAGTCAGTGGAAGTCACACTGACCTCCTCCAAGGACCAATCTGGAATGACAACTAAATTGTGGAGAAATCACCTGGAACAAACAACTGAACAAGAGTGAGAGAGGAGCCTTAAAACCTAGGACAGACAGAGGAATCAGGTTTAGCACAACCTAACTGGTAAGGAGTGCAGTAGAGGCTCAAGAGGGTTAGCTAGGCACCCATGGGTGGCAGCACCAGAGCGATATTGCAATGGCCAGTTGGATGCCCCTGAGATGAGCAGGGTCTAAACCATAAGCGGGGATCTCCAGCCTACAGAACCAGAGCCCAAAAAGCACATATAACAGCCAGCTGTGAAAAGCAGCAGTGTGCTTTCTGCCAGAGACATGTGACAGGAGACTCAAAGAGCCATTTAAAGGACCAACACAAAAATTTGTAGTGGCAGCCACGTACCCTGGGCTATGACGGATGTGGGGCACAGTGGGCTGGAGCTTCCTGAGGAGAGTTATTGGGGGAAATAACTGAGAAAGTGGATGGCAGGGTCCTGGTGCTGACTCACCTCCATTCTGCAGCTACCATCTTGCTCAGGCAGACCACTCCCCCAAGCAGCAGCAGTGTGAAAGGACACAATAGCCATGCTCCCAGTAGGTTTTGCCCTGGTCTGATGTTGTGCAGGCCCAGTGCTGAGTACAGAGTGGAAGTCACGGAGTGTAGATCCCTAGCTAAAAGGAATGCAGTGTGGTCTAGAGACATTTGAGGAAAGTCTGGCGACAGAGGCATTGGAGAGAGAACTGAGGGAGTAGCCGGGGGTATCCCAGTGCCGACTCCTCACCCATATGGCAGCAGACATCTTGCTCAGACAGACTATGCTCCTGAGTGGCAGCACCGTGAAAGGACGCAATAGCCCTGTCCAAAGGAAAGACTCTGCCCCACCCTGACTTCTGAGGGCAGAGAGACATGATTAACAACTGGAAGAGACAGAAACAGACAGTAGATTCCTGGAAGTCTTGAACAGACTGCCAAAGGTCAGACGGAGTCAACAGCAGACATCATCAGAAGTAGATCCAGAAAAAAAAAAAAACAACCAGTAGTCTCTTACCATAGAAGTTCACACCATAAAGTCAGGAAATCAAGGCAGATCAATTTAAGAATCAGAAGCTAAAAAGAAGAGTCTCACCAATAATGGGAAGAAAAAGAAACACCCCCCAATTGAAGGGAAAGGAGGAATCCCAACACAGAGAACTAAAAGAAAGAGAGACAACTACACTATCAAATATTGAGTTCAAAATAATGGATTTAAGGAAGCTCAGTGAGCTCAAAGAGAATTACAAAAAACTACAGGGAAACTATGAAAAACTTACTGCAAACTATATCAGCATGAAAAAGGACATGGAAACTATCACGAAGAGACAAGAGGAAATGAAGAATACACTTTCTGAATTAAGAACACAGTAGAAAGAATTAAACACAGGCTCTATGAAACAGAGAATCGAATGAGTGAGCTGGAGGACAAGGTAGAAAAAAGTTACCAGAGCGAGCAAGAAAATGAAAAAAGACTCAAAAAGAATGAAGAGGCATTAAGGGAAATGCAGGACAACCTGAAACGTAATAATACCTGTATTATAGGGATACCAGAAGAAGAACAAGAGGAGCAAGGGATAGAGAACCTGTTTGAAAAAGTGATGATGGAAAACTTCCCTCATTGGAGGAGAGAAAAAGTCACACAGGTCCAGGAAGCACAGAGGGTCCCATTCAAGAGGAACCCAATGAGGCCCACTCCAAGACGCATCATCATTAAAATGGCAAATATCAAAGACAAACAGAGAACCCTAAAGCAAGCAAAGGAGAAAGAGATAGTAACATATAAGGGAGCCCTGATACGTCTAGCAGCTGACTTCTCAAAAGAAACCTTGCAAGCCAGAAGGGAATGGCAAGAAATATTCCAAGTAATGAAAAGTAAGGACCTGCAGCCAAGACTGCACTACCAAGCAAGGCTCTCAATTAAAATGGAAGGCAAAGTAAGGAGTTTCCCACATAAAAGAAGGGTAAAGGAATACACCTCCACCAAACCAGCACTACAATATATGCTAAAGGAACTTCTTTAAGAAGATGAAGAAAAAAGTGAGAAAGAGAGAACCACAGGTCCAAAGAGAAAAAAGGCATAAGTGCCTACCAATAATAACTTTAAATGTAAAAGGATTAAATGTCCCCCCAAAAAGGCAAAGGATAGCTGAATGGATAAGAAAACATGGCCCATACATATGCTGCCTATAAGAGACCCACCTCAGAATAAAGGACCTACACAGTTTAAAGTAAAGGGATGGAAAAAAAAAATATTCCACACAAATGGACAGGGAAAAAAAAGCAGGGGTAGCAATACTTATATCAGACAAAATAGATTTCAAACAAAGGCCATAAAAAGAGACCCAGAGGGACAAATTATAATACTCAAAGGAAGAATCCATCAGGAAGACATAAACATTGAAAAGCTATAGGCACCCAACACAGAAGCACCCCAATCTAAAGGAAAATCTTGGAGGACTTCAAGAAAGATAAAGACAGCAACAAACTGATAGTAGGGGATTTTAATACCCCACTGTCAAAATGGATAGATCTTCCAAATAAAACATCAAAAAGGATATTGTGGAACTCAATGACACAATAGATCAAATGGACTTAACTGACTATATATATATATATATATATATATATTCTTTCATCCCAAAGAAGCAAACCACACAGTCTTTTCAAATCCACACGGAACATTTTCCAAGATAGAACACATGGTAGGACACAAAACAAGCCTCAACAAATTCAGGAAAATCAAAATCATAACAAGCATTTTCTCAGAACACAAAGGCTTGAAACTAGAAACCAACCTAAAGAAAAAATCTCAAAAACATTCAAACTCATGGAGACAGAACAACATGTTATTAAACAATGAATGGGTTAACAATGAAATCAAGGAAGAAATCAAAAAGTTTCTGGAAACAAATGAAAATGAACACACAGCAGTCCAAAACTTATGGGACACAGCGAAGGCAGTCCTGAGAGGGAAGTTCATAGCAATACAGGCCTACCTAAAAAAGAGAAACATTTGGGAAAATCAAGATTGCGGAGGAGTGAGTGGAATCACACTGACCTCCTCCAAGGACCAACCTGGAATTACAACTGAATTGTGGAGAAATCACCTGGAACAAACAACTGGACAGTGAGAGAGGAGCCTTGTAACCCTGGAGTCAGAAGAATCGGCTTTAGCTCAATCTAACTGGTAAAGAGTGCGGTAGAGAACTGAGAAAGTGGGCAGAGAGCCCAAGGGTGGCAAGACCAGAAGGATACTGAAACAGCCAGTTGGATCCCCCTGACGAGAGCGGGGTCTAAACCAAAAGCGGGGATCTCTCGCCCACAGCACCAGAGCCCAAAAGGTACACAGAAAACACCCAGATGCTAAAAGTGACAGGGTTGCTCTCTGCCACAGACAGGCAGCTGGAGACACAAAGAACTATTTAAAGGGCCAACACATATATTTTTATTTGCAGCCACTTACTCTGGTCTCCGGCAAAGTCAAGGGCAGAGTGGGCTAGAGATGCCTGAGGAGAGACTGGGGAAGGAGGCTTTGGGGAGAGAACTGAGAGAGTAGACAGCGGGATGTCAGTGCTGACTCATGCCCCATGCGGCAGCAGCCATATTGCTCAGACAGAGACCACTGCCCTGGAGCAGCACCACCATCAAAGGACCCAATAACCCCACCCCAAGGTGGGATTCCACCCTGCCTTGTGCTGCCTAAGCTGCCTCCTGAGTGCAGAATGGCAGCCATAGCTAGTACATCCCTGGCTAAAGAGAGCACACAGAGGTCTCGAGACACTGGAGGAGAGACTGGAGACAGAGGTTTCGAGGAGAGAATGGAGAGAGTAGCTGGTGGGATCCCAGGGCTGACTCCTCCCCCACATGGCTGCAGCTAGAGAGTACCCAATAACCCCAGCCCCAGGAGGGTTTCCACCCCGCCCTGGGCTGTCTAAGGTGGCCTGCTAAGTGCAGAGTGAATAGATTAACAGCTGAAGGAGACAGCCACAGATAGCAGATTCCTGGAAGTCTCAAACAGACTGCCTAAGGTCAGACAGGGACGGCATCTGACATCATCAGAGACAGATCCAGAAAGTAAAAACAGCGGTCTCCAACCATAGAAGTTCACACCGCAGAGTCAGGAAATCAAGACAGATCAACTTAAGAAGCAGAAGCAAAAGAGGGGAATCACAAATAATGGGAAGACAAAGAAATATGCCCCACTCTAAGGGAAAGGAGGAATCCCCACAGAGAACTAAATGAAATAGTGGAAAGTAAAGTATCAGATTTTGAGTTCAAAAGAAAGGTTCTAAGGAAGCTCAATGAGCTCAGTGAGCTCAGAGAGAATTACCAAAAACTACAGGGAAACTAGGAGGAACTTACTGCAAACTATATCAGCATGAAAAAGGACATAGAAACTATCACTAAGAGACAAGAGGAAATGAAGAATACAATTTCTGAATTGAAGAACACAGTAGAAGGAATCCAAAGAAGACTAGATGAAGCTGAGGACCAAATCAGTGAGCTGGAGGACAAGGTAGGAAAAAGCTCCCAGAAAGAGCAAGAAAATGAAAAAAGACTCAAAAAGAATGAAGAGGCATTTAGAGAAATGCAGGAAAACCTGAAACGTAATAATATCTGTATTATAGGGATACCAGAAGATGAACAAGAGGAGCAAGGGATAGAGAACCTATTTGAAAAAATAATGATGGAAAACTTCCCTCATTGGAGGAGAGAAAAAGTCACACAGGTCCAGGAAGCACAGAGGGTCCTATTCTAGAGGAACCTAATGAGGCCCACTCCAAGACACATCATCATTAAAATGGCAAATATCAAAGACAAACAGAGAATCCTAAAGCAAGCAAGGGAGAAAGAGGTAGTAACATATAAGGGAGCCCCAATACGTCTAGCATCTGACTTCTCAACAGAAACCCTGCAAGCCAGAAGGGAATGGTAAGAAATAGTCCAAGTCATGAAAACCAAAGGCCTGCATCCGTGACTGCTCTACCTAGCAAGGCTCTCAATTAAAATGGAAGGCGAAATAAGGAATTTCCCAGAGAAGAGAAGGCTAAAAGAATACACCTCCACCAAACCAGCACTGCCAAATATGCTAAAGGGACTGCTTTAAGATGAAGAAAATGTTTCTATGAATATCCAGTTCCTTTCAAAGTTGCCAATACTTGTTATTACCAATATTTTTAATACTCATTAATCTGATTGTGACATTGATGTCATTTTAATTGTTCCTTTATTATTTGTTGAAACTAAACCTGTTTTAGTATATTTCTTGCCTATTTCTATTATTTAAAAAAAATCTTTACATGACTTTTTCATATTCTTTATCCATTTATGGATTAAAGGTTTGTAGAACTTTTTTCCCTAAAAAGAAAAAAAAAACAACCTTTTAACCATGTTTTAGATATGTTGCAAATACTTTTCTATTCTATTCTGTGTCTTTTAACTTTTTTTATATGTATATTGCTATATAGTTAAATATTCAATATAGTCATATTGTCAATATTTACTTTATGGCTTCTGGGGTTGAATATTTTACTTCAGGTCATGAAAAATATTAGTTCTAGTTTCTTCTAAGACTCCTTAGATTCTACATATTGATTTTTAACTCACCTGAATATTTCTTGTATAATGTGTGAAATAGGCTTTATATTTGTTTTATTTCTAGTAATAGTGGTCCATGCACCTTATTTGTTGAATAATCCTTATTTTCCCCATTGATTTGAAATACCAATTTCATCATATTGGACAGATATATACATTTGTCTCTAGAATGATCACTATATTTCATTGATCTACTTGATTTTTTTCTTTGCTGATGTCATGTTTGTTTAATTGCTGAGATTTTATAATGGTTTTAAGTTCTTAAAATATTTCATAAGTAACTTTGACATCTAAAAAGTAAATAAAAATCAATCTGCATTTAAGAAAGAAAGAGGGAGAGAGATGGAACTCCTACTTTTTGTGACAACATGGATGGAAGTGGAGTATATTAAGCTATGTGAAATAAGCCAGTTGATTAAAGAGAAATGTCATATGATCTCACCTATAAGTGGACCCTAGTCAACAAAATACACTAATGAACAAAATAAACCACAGGCATGGAAACATGGAGCAGACTGAAAGGGACCAGAGGAGACTGGAAAAGAGGACAATGGTGGAAATAAGAGGAATGGACTAGACAAAGAACATGTATTAATGACCCATGGACATGGATAGCAGAGTGGGAATAGCCTGTCGAAGTGGGGGGTGGGGTGGGGTGTGATGGGTGGAGGGGAGTAAATGGGTTAAAACTGAGACAACTGTAATAGAATAAATGTGATTTATAAGTTAAAAAAATAAGAATAAAAATAAAAAATATAGTAAAATTTAACAAAATGATAGAAACATTTCAAAAAATGACCTAATCCTCCAGCTTCAAGAACTGGAGAAACAGCAACAAAGAAAGCCCAGAGCAAGTTAAAGGAAGGAAATAATCAAGATCAGAGCAGAACTGAATGGCATAGAGACTAGAACAATTCAAAGGATCAACCAATTCAGTAGCTTGTTCTTTGAAAAGATAAACAAAATCAACAGGATTTTAAGCAGACTCATTAAAAAAAAAAAGGAGAGGACAAAAATAAATAATATCAGAAATGATAGAGGAGAAACTACAACTGTTAACTCAGAAATACAAAGGATTGTTAGAAATTACTATGAACAATTATATGCCAAGAAATTGGAAAATCTCGATGAAATGGACAAATTTCTAGAAAAAATATAACCTTCCAACACTGAATTAAGAAGAAGCAGAAAGCCTGAACAGACTAACAGCTGGGGAAATCAAAGCAGTAATCAAAAAACTTCCAGCACATGAAAACCCTGGACTGGACAGTTTCACAGTAGAATTTTACAGAACATTTAAGGAAGAACTAACCATGGTCCTTCTCAGACTATACCAAAAAATCCAAGAAGAGGGAAGACTCTCAAACTCTTTGTATGAGGTCAGCATCATTCTAATCCCAAAACCAGATAAAGATTCAACCAGGAAAGAAAACTACAGGCTAATATTGCTGATGAATAGAGACACTAAAATCCTCAACAAAATATTGGCAAACCGTATCCAGCAATACATTAAAAACATCATCCACTATGATCAAGTGGGATTCATCCCAGGGATGCAAGGATGGTTCAGTATTCACAAATCAATAAATGTAATACATCACATAAACAACAGGAAAAGCAAAAATCACATGATCATATCAACAGATGAGGGAAAAGCATTTGATAAGGTACAGCTGCTATTTATGATCAAAACACTCATCAGAGAGGGAATAAAGGGTGAAACTTCAACATAATAAAGACCGTATATGAAAAACCTACAGCCAACTCATACTCAACGGGCAAAAACTAAAAGCTTTCCCACTAAGATTGGGAACAAGACTAGTATGTCCACTTTCACCACTTCTATTCAATATAGTATTAGAAGTTCTAGCCACAGTGATCAGAAAAGAAAAAGAAATAAAAGGCATCCAAATTGGAAAGGATGAAGTAAAATTATCATTGTTTGCAGATGACATAATAGTGTACATAGAAATCCCTAGAGACTCCACCAAAAAACTACTCTACCTAATAAGTGAATTTGGCAAAACAGCATGAAAAAGTCAATATTTAGAAATTGAAGGCATTTTTGTATACCCAAACTGAAATATCAGAATCAGAACTCAGGAAAAAGATCCCCTTTGCTATAGCAACAAGAAAAATGAAGTACCTAGGAATAAACTTAACCAAGGAGATAAAAGACCTGTATGCAGAAAACTATACAACACCGAGGAAAGAAATGAAGGAAGTCACAAATAAATGGAAGCATATACCGTGTTCATGGATTGAAATAATTAACATCATCAAAATGTTCGTACTACCAAAGCAATTTATACATTCAACACAAAGACCAATAATGAATTTCACATAGAACAAACGTTTAAAAAATTTATATGGAACCATAAACAACCCCAAATAGCTGCAGCAAATTTGAGAAAGAAAAACAAAGTAGGAGGGATCACAATACCAGACATTAAACAATATTACAAGGCCACTGTAATCAAAACAGTCTGGTAGTGGCATAAGAACAGACACAGAGATCAACGGAACAGAATAGAGAGCCCAGAAATAAACCCATGTCTCTATGGTTAATTAATATTTGAAAAAGGGTGTAGAAGCATAAAATGGAGTAAAAGTAGCCTCATGAACAAATGGTGTTGGGAGAGCTGGACAGCTACATGCTAAAAATAGAAATTTGACCACCAACTGACACCATACACAAAAATAAACTCAAGATGGATCAAAGACTTAAATATAAGTTGTGACACCATAAAACTCCTAGAGGAGAACATAGGCAGGAAACTCTCAGATATCCCACACAGCAATATTTTCACTGATATGTCCCCCATAGCAAGGGACATAAAGGAAAGAATAAACAAATGGGACTTCATCAAAATAAGAAACTTCTGCATGGCTAAAGAAAACATCAGCAAAATGAAAAGGGAGCCAACTGTATGGGAAAATATATTTGCCAGTGATACCTCACACAGTCGTTTGATCTCCAAAATATATAAAGAACTCACACAACTCCACTCCAGGAAGACAAACAATCCAATTAAAAAATGGACAAAGGACCTGAAGAGACACTTCTCCAAGGAGGACATTTACAGGGCCCAGAGACATATGAAAGGATTTTCAGCTTCACTAGCCATCAGAGAAATGCAAATTAAGACCACAATGAGGTACCAGTTCACACTGGACAGAATGGCCATCATAAATAAATCAAAACACAATAGGTGTCGGTGTGGTTGTGGAGGAGAGGAAACCCTAGTATACTGTTGGTGGGAATGCAGACTGGTGCAGTCACTGTGGAAAACATTGTGGTATTTCCTCAAAAAGCTAAAAATGGAACTGCCTTTTGACCCAGTGATTCCACTGCTGGGATTATACCCTAAGAATCCCAAAACACCAATTCAAAAGAACCTATGCACCCCAATGTTCATAGCAGCACAATTTACAATAACCAAATGCTGGAAGCAGCCTAAGTGCCCATCAGCAAATAAGTGGATCAAAAAACTATGGTACATTTACACAGTGGAATACTACACAGCAGAAAGAAAGAAAGAGCTACTACCCTTTGCTACAGCATGGAAGGAATTGGAGAGAATTATGCTAAGTGAAATAAGCCAGATGGTGAAAGACAAACACCATATGATCTCACCTATAAGTGGAACCTAATCAGGAAAGCAAGCAGGTAAGGAAAATATGACCAGCAACATTGAAAGAAAGAAGAAACCTACATGGACATGAGGGACAGAGGGAGGGGGATAGTGCGTAAGGGAAGCGGAAGGGTCAGATCAAGGAACAGGTGTGAAGGATGCATAGATGAAGCTAAGGTGGGGAAGGATTGAAGGGGGGAGTTGGGGGTAGGTGGGACACCGGGAGGTGGTGGCGGGTAATTGGAGACAAGTGTATTGGAACAATAAAAAATAATAATAATAAAAAACCCAGATAACCAGATTAAAAAATGGGCAAAGGACTTGGATAGATGTTTCTCCAAAGAAGATGTACAAATGACCAATAAGTATATGAAAAGATGCTCAACATCAGTAATAATCAGGACAGGGAAAGGGAAGGGAAGGGGAAAGTCAAGGGACATATAGCAAGGACTCATGGACAAAACCAAAGGGGAAGAGCTGAGGGAGGGAAGGTGGGAGGGGGCAAGGGAAAGAGGTGGGGGGGAGGCAGAGACAAATGTATTTTAAAAGTAAATAAATTAAAAAAAATTAAAATTAAAAAAATAAATAAATAAAAAAGGAAATGTAAATTAAAACCACAATTAAATATCACCTCACACCTGTTAGAAAGTCCATCATCAAAAGGCCAAGAGATAACAAGTGTTGGTTAGGATATGGAGACAAGGGAACACTTTTGCACTCTTGGTGAGAATTTGCACAGTCACTATTAGTGACTGTAAATTGTTACAGTCACTAAGGAAAACACAACGGAGGTTCCTTTAAATTAAAAAATAGAATTACCATATGATCCAGAAATCGTACTTCTGGGTATATATCCAAAGGATATGAAATCAGTATCTTGAAGAGATATCTGCAGCTCCATGTTCACTGCAGCATTATTCACAATATTCAAAATATGGAAACAACCAAAGCGTCCATTGGTATTGGTAGACAAATGGATAAAAATGATGTGATACACACACACACACACACACACACACACACACACACACACTGAAATATTACTCAGCCGTAAAAAGAGGAAAATCCTGCCATTTGCAACAGTGTGTATGAACTTGGTGGATATTATGCTAAAGGAAATAAGCCAGACACGGTAAGATAGATAATGTATGATCTCACTTTTAAGTGGAATCTAAAAAAACTGAACCCTCAGAATCAGAGTATAATGGTGGTTGTCAGGCATTAAGGAGTTGGGGAATGGGGAAGTGTTGGTCAGTTATAAGGTGAATAAATTTTGAGGATATAATACACAGCTTGGTGACTATAGTTATCACTACAGTATTATATACTTGAAATTGATGAGTAGATCTTAAGTATCCTCACCACACACATACACAAAAGTGGTGATGGATGTATTAATTAACTTGATAGTGATTACATTTGGCAATGTATGCATATGTCAAATCATCATGTTGTACATTCTAAATGTATTTATATATATATAATTGATTATGCTATTACTGTTGTCCCATTTTTTTTCTCCCCTTTATTCCCCTCTGCCCTGCACACCCCTCCCACCAGCATTCCCCACCCGCTTTGTTCATGCCCATGGGTCGTACATATAAGTTCTTTGGCTCCTCTGTTTTCTATATTATTCTTAACTTCCCACTGTCTATATTGTACCTGCTATTTATGCTGTTTATTCCCTGTACCTTTTCCCCCATTATACCCCCCTCCCCTATGATCTCCATTTCTGTGATCCTGTTCCTGTTCTAGTTGTTTGCTTAGTTCGTGTGCTTTTTTTTTTTTTAGGCTCCACTGTTGATAGTTGTGTTTGTTGTCATTTTACTGTTCATAGTTTTTGATCTTCTTCTTTTCCTTAGATTGTCCCTTTAACCTTTCCTATAATAAGGGCTTGGTGATGATGAACTCCTTTAACTTGACCTTATCTGGGAAGCACTTTATTTGCCATTCTAAATGATAGCTTTTCTGGGTACAGTCATCTTGGATGTAGGTCCTTGCCTTTCATGACTTTGAATACTTCTTGCCAGTACCTTCTAGCCTGCAAAGTTTCTTTTGAGAAATCAGCTGATAGTCTCATGGGAAGTCCTTTGTAGGTAACTGTCTTCTTTTTCCTTGATGCTTTTAAGATTCTCTCCTTACCTTGAATCATGGGTAATTTAATTATGATGTGGTTTTGTTTGTGCTTCCTAGGCTCCAACTTCTTTGAAACTCTCTGAGCTTCCTGGATCTCCTGGGAGTCTATTTCCTTGGCCAGATTGGGGAAGTTCTCCTTCATTATTTTTTCAGATAAGTTTTCAATTTCTTGCTCTTCCTCTTATCCTTCTGGTACCCCTATGATTCGGATGTTGGAAAGTTCAAAGTTGTCCCAGAGGTTCCCAAGCCTCTCCTAATTTTTTTTTTTTTGAATTCTTGTTTCTTCATTCTGTTCTGGTTGAATGTTTTTCTCTCCTTTCTGCTCCCAATCATTGATCTGAGTCCTGGTTTCCTTCCCTTTACTGTTGGTTCCCTGTATATTTTTCTTTATTTCACTTTGCATAGCCTTCACTTTTTCCTCCATTTTGTGACCAAACTCAACCATTTCTGTGAACATCCTGTTTACTAGTGTTTTGAACTGTGCATCTGATAGGTTAGCTATCTCTTCGTCTCACTTAGTTCTATTTTTGGAGCTTTGATCTGTTCTTTCATTTAGGCCACATTTCTTTTTCTCAGTGTGCCTGTCAAATTGGAAGGGGCAGAGCCTTAGGAATTTGCCAGGGTGGGCAACACACTTAGCTGCATGGTGGTGCTGTATGTGAGGGAGGGGTCAGAGAGGGAACAATGTAGCTTTTTCGGCTCTTGGCCAACTTTCAGTCACTCCCCCCACTACCCACAAGCAAATTGGGCAATTCTAGTGCTGATTCCTACTAGGGTGGGATTATGTACGTTCTAGGACCCTGTGGGTCTCTCCAACAAACTCTCCTGTGAGGCTGGGAGTTTCTACCACTGCCGCATCTCCTACAGGTTTTTATAGCAAGAGGTTTTGAGGCTTTCTTTTCCTCCATTGGAACTCTGGGTTGCATGGTCTGTCTTACTCCCCAGATGTGCCTCCTGGTTTATTCACATGTAAATATGGAACCACCTGGTCTGCCAGCCACCACCTCACCTGCAGGTCCTCCAGCCACTGTCTTGCCACATGCATCCTGTCCACTCTGGCTGTCCTTCACCACCCTTCTTACTCATCTGGATGAATGTTTCTCTTTGGTTGTTGGACTTCCATACAGTTCAATTTTCAGGCATTTCTGGTTGTTTTTGTTTTCGAATTTGTTGTAGTCCTTTTGGTTGTGCGAGGAGGCAAAGTGTATCTACCTACGCCTCCATCTTGGCCAGAAGTCTCTAAATATATTTTTATTTGTCAATTATACTTCAACAAAACTGGAAAAATAAAAAAAAAAACATCAAACTCATTTTAAAAGTTTATCAAAAAAGAGAAGTTATAATTTTATTATTCAATTTTCTCTAGTACATTATTCTTCTCTAATGTTTAGCATAGTATTTTCAAAGAATAGTCACTCAGTAAATGTTGAATATTTTTTATTGGCTTTGGATATCCTACTATTGAACCTGTAATTATTAGAATATGACATTATATATACATAATATGAGTAATAATTTAAACACTTACAGCAATTTACAGTTTGAGGGTCTTAATCCCTGACTTTGATGTACTTGGAGAAGCTGGCCTGGATCAGACAGGGGATGTGGATGAGAAATTCATGGGGAAAGAGAATCTCCTGACCTGGAAATGGTGGCTATTTAGCGATAACAACAAAGAAAGGAAACACCCTACTCATACTCATCTGGGGTGACTAAACATAGGTTTGCCCAGGACTGCCCTGGTTTTAGCACTGAAAGTCCGGTGTCCCAAGAAACACCTCATTCCCAGGCAAACCAGGACAATTGGTCACCCTTAGTTACTTTTCATGCATTATCTCATTAACGTTCACAGTAACCCTATCAGGGAGGTTCTATTAGTACTTTCATTTTACTAATGATAAAATGTAGGCTCAGAGGGGTTAAGTTAGTCGTCTCAGGACACACAGCTAGGAAATAGTGAAGTCTGGACTCTAGTCCTGGTTGGACTGACTCCAAACTAAACATTCTTTCTAACCCACTGCAGCTGTAGACAGCTGAAAGAGACAGGTGACCTCAGTCAATCGGGATTTAATTACTGAAATCCTGCTTTTAGAAGCTATACTCTTTAACTTGCCCAGAGAACAACAGAGGGATTTCAAGACAATTGGGGGAAGTGGTAATTAAGATAATTTTCTTGGCCCAGAGCTGAAAACTATGGTTCCATGCAAGGTGTCCATTAAAGTCTTCCAAAGGGGATAAGCTTTGCAGAGTTCTCCTGGGGCAGAAGAGCTAATCCCTAGGACCTATTAAATTCATTAGCAAAGGACAAAATTCCAAGAAGGCTGAAAGAATTTTCTCTGACAACATTTTCTAAATAACCTACCAAGCAGGATGGTCAGACCAAGAGTAGAAATGCAGAATCACAGTCGCAGTTTGAACTAATTATTGTTATTTTTCCCAAATGACCCAGAAAGGCCTAGGAGGGAGCACTGCTGTATTGCATTGGAAAATCAGAATCATGACTGTTTTCTGATCTTTAAAGTTCATAAGGCCTGGATCCTATTATAGGTTCAAAGTCTCAGGAGGAAATGCAAGGTTGGAAGCTCCAGGACTGAACTTTCAGAAGCCATCTGGGCAGAAATAGCAAAAGAAGTACATGAAAACAAGTAAAGAGAGGACATATCAGGAAGAAGTAGCAATGATTTCCAAACTAATGCAAGAGCGTAGAAACCTATTCTTAAGAGGTATCATGGAGGGACATTCTGGGATCAACAATAAACACACCATTTGAACATTTCCAAGAAGCACATGTAGGATTTTGTTTCAACTGTCAATCAAAGTAATTTAATACATCCTCTGCACCATGGTAGGTGAGGTAAATCTCAGTGTTGACATGTCTGCTCATATCGCAGACACTGAATTGAATTTCTTCCTCAAAAGCTGAAGGTAAGTCTTCAAGTCTCTATCAACTAATACCGTAATATATAACCATGACAGGAGGTTTCTGAAATTCAGGTACACTTTCCTGCTCATTAATCAACACATTTTGTGACACAAAAAGAACAATCAATGGATGTTTTAACCAGGCTAAAACCGAACCAGTGAGTTCCTCAGACTTAGTTATGCTACCTGTCACCTGAAGCTGATGAAGTTGATAATTCTAAATAAACTAAAAAGCATCATTGCCACCCACTTCCTAAAGGAAAGAGTGAACTTTTGGAAGGGCAATACCCATGTCTGAGTCATCTCTGCCTACCTTAGTGCCTGGCACAGGGATGTCATTCAGTAAATTTTTAATAAGTAAATGAATAATCTTGTGCCACTGACCAATTTATATTACTCTTGCCCAACAAATAGAACAAATAAACTTTACAGATCTTTCCTGGATCTTTACCCAAGACCAGATCAGCTGCCTTCCTCTGAGCTCCCATGGCTTCCTGGGCTTCTCTATTACAGTACTAATCACACATATTGATCCTAGTTGGCTATTTCCTTACCTGTCTTCTCTACTAGACTGTGAGCTACATCTGCCCTGATCATCACTGAATCCTAGTGCCATGTTTATGAATGATTGAATATATGGAATATTAATTATACTCTATGTTCAAGAAGTACAAGGCTATGGAATAATAGATTTACCACTCTTCTCCAGGATCCCTTGTTCAGCTAACTCTGTGAGCTTACACAAATCACTTGGCTTCCTGTGAGCCATCCTCAGTTAGAGCAGTGGGCTAATTGACAGACCTTGAGGAGGGAACAGTCTTATACTAGTACTCTGAGAGATCTAAGACTGGAGGGAAGAGTAGATTGCCTTTCAAGAATAAAGTTGACCAGGGAGGCTTAGTTCTTGCAATCAGGAGTATGGCTTCTGGCTTCAGATACGGCATAAGATACATCTTCAGATAGGGCATAAGGTACATCTTTAGTATTTTCTGACTAACTTTGGGCAATTACCTCACCTCTGAAGCCTCATTTCTTGAACAGGGCTTGTTTTGAGCATCTTATCATTACTACTGACTATCCTCAAGGTGAATTCATAATTGCTTATATGTTTAGAATTCTTACAATATTTGAGTTATAAGGGCTATGATTTACTGAGCTCTTATCCCATAGCATGCTCTGGGCTAAGTGCTTTAGATGCATCATCTCATTGAATCTTCACAATAACCCTTCAAAGCAAGAATTAGTGTTGCTATTTTACAGATAAGGAAATTAAAGCTTGGAGCAATGAAGTAAGTGGCCCAGCCCCTGCATCTAGTAAGTTGTAGAACTGTGAGATTCAAGTCTGGTTCCATCTGACTCCAAAGACCATACTCTTAACTCCTATGCTCAACTTCTGTAGAGTAATTAAGGTTATTAAAATGAAATCTTTTTAAAACCATATAAATAAAGAGAAAGATTTTTCCTCCTCTTGAAAAGCCATTAGTTTCAGCTGCCTTTGGTGTCAAATGGAAAAAATAATGTTGGCCCATCAGTTATTACAAGCAGGCAGGCTACTCCACCAATACGCTGGGCCCTCCCTCCGGTTCCTAGCTAAAATAATTGCTATCCATTTAATCACTTAACGACTCCTCACCTGGACTTGTGGGGCTTTCACATGGTTCTCTACTTAACTGTTGAAGATCAAAATAATATGTAGATAGGCAGTTCTCTCTAAAGGACCTTTGAAAACACTAGTTAAAAAAAAAAAACAAAACAAAACAGAAGTCTCCAGTTCTCAGTCTTCTAAAGCCAGGAATTCTTTCCAAATTCAATAGGGCATTTTGTTAAATGCATTGAGTTCTGTGTGATGGAAGGGGTAAGTGCTGTCCTTCCTTGGGGAGTTTCAGACCTCATGGATGCTGCAGCTTAGTTAACATTGGAAATAGCCTTGGTGACTAAAACTGCTCCTGTTGCCCTAGTTTCAGGCCAAAATTTGCAAACTGCTTAGGTTCGGGGAAACATTTTAGTCAAACTGAGTGTGATTTCCACCCCTTTGGAGAGAGGCCAAATGCTGTGCAAGGTTAGAGATGAAAGGAGACCTGGCCCAGTTACAGAGGCTTGCATGGAGACAGGGCTGTGCTTGCTGGGGTTGGGGGCAGAGAAGGAGGTGGTCTCTCTTCTGTTCTCTCCTGGCCGCAGGTTGGTGCTAGAGTAGCCAAAAAAGTGACTCATTCAAAGTGCTGCTGCTGGGAGTTCTCCTTGCATTGCTACTACCATTATTACTACCACAAACTAGTACCATGTATCAAGTGCCCTTTCAGTGCCAGGTACTGAACTAGGTGACGTGGAGACAGAGGCAACAAATTCTGTTCTGTGTTCTTGACAAACTCAGTGTAATGGGGAAATCAGTTTTCCAAACAGAGAATTACAATGAAGTGCAGTTAGTTTCACAAGAAAGCATGGAGCAGGATATGTGTGTTCCCTCAGTCAGCAGCACTGAGCTCCTACTCTGTGTCAGCTTCCTAGTCAGGTTCTGGGAAGACAATAATGCCACCTATTTTCATTTGCACAGAGCTTGATCATTCTAAGCATTCACTTACTACATATCTCATTTAGTTATCACAACAAACCTGTGAGATATGCAGAACAAATGTTAATATCCTCATTATATACCTTAGGAATGAACCTAATATAGGTTGCATGAATTATGGTATGTAATGCAGCTAGCTATTAGGTTACAACGCTTGGACTTAACTGTCTGACTTCAAATCCATTTCCATAACTGTTGCACCACACTGCTTTGTGCTGCTTACTGAGAGGTAAGTAGTGGTCGAGGCCAAGCGCTCCTAGGGCCCAGCCACTTTCCAACTATATACAGTGCCATGCAAATTACTTTGGTTCTCCTTGCTTTGTGTTTCCCATCTTTTAAATGGGAAGAATAACAGTACTGAACTTATAAGGTTATTTTGAGGACTAAATGAGTAAATGCTTATGCCAGTCACATAGTAAACACTTAATAAACATTAGCTCTTAATATCATTGTCAACACATGAGGCAGTCAACTTTCTGACAGCTCATTTTTCTGTCTTCTAGGCATCATTCCTTTTCCTCTTGTCTCCAAGAGTATCTTAGAAGTAACAGGCAACAGAAAGTGGAGGAACAAAATCTACCCCAGAGAGGTGTCCTCTGCCTTTCTAGGTGCAGGGGTAAGGGATAAATTGTCAGAGGAACAAATACTTGTAAAGTAGAATTTTAAAATGTTCTTATTAAACACAACATCGTTGAGGTTGATTATGTCAATATTGCTCTGGACTCATCAGTGAGGAATCACACACCACTCATGTCAATGATCAGAGATTTGTGGCTTATACATTAGCAGTTTAATTAAATTTTATTTTAAGAGACAAATATGTTTGGTATATATTTTAATAATTAGAAGTGGATCTTGTTAACAGGACATTTATCAAAGAAGAACCTTATAATATGTACCCATATATGCAGTTGGAGAATGTTATCTGGCTGGAAATAAGTGAATTTTGCAGCAAAAGGGAAGCAAAAGAATTAAAAATGATTTTATTGAAAAATTACCTCATTAAGAAGAATTTTTAAATTATAGAGAATTTATCTTTGGACAAAGTTCATCTTATCTGTATCTGCAAAACAGGGTCAGTGTGGGCTGGCACTGAGGATGTGGACAAAGAATTATTTCATAGTATTTGAAAAAGATCTTCTCTCTGTCTTAGTGCTCTGGGATCCCATGATAATTTCTCTTCCCACTCTGCCGCACCTCCTCAAACCTCCCCCAAGTCTCCCTTTTTGGCTCCTTCATGAGCTCTTCTTTCTCCATCATCCTCTAAATGTTTGTGTTTCCCAGGGATCTTTCTTTGGCCTATAGCTATTATATACTACACTCCCTTCCTAAGTGATTACATCCTTTCCCACAACATCAAGTACCATTGATGGCCAAAATGATTACTCCAAAATCTCCATTTACCACCAAGACTTCTCCCAGAAGCTCGAGACTCATCACCCACCTGTCTGTTGGACATTGATACCTAGATATCCCACAGGCACCAGTCCCTCTTAAATGTGTTCTGCCACCTATTTTCTTGATATTGTTTAAATGACACTATCATTAACTCAGCCAGCCAAAGTAAAAGCTTCAGAGTTGTTCTTTTTTTATTGAGATATAATTCATATATTCACTTTTTTAAAGTGTACAATTTGTTGCTTTTTAGTAAATTCACAGAGTTGTGCAACCAGCTCCACAATCTAGTTTTAGAACATTTTATTGCCCCCCAAAAGATCTCTCATATCCATTAGCAGTCATTCCTCCCACCCTTAGAAATAACCAATTTACTTTCTCTCCCTGTGGATTTTGCCTGTTCTGGATATTTCATATAAATGGGATCATATTTGTGGCTGGGTTTTTTCACTTAGCATAATGTTTGCAAGGTATGCCCACGTTGTAGCATATATAGGAACTTCACTTTGTTTTATGTCTGAATAATATTCCGTTGTACAAATATACCACATTTTACTTATCCATTTATCAGTTGGTGGATATTGGGGTTGTTTCCAGTTTTGGATTTTATAAATTATGCTGCCTTGAACATTCAGATATAAGTTTTTATGCAGATACATGTTTTCAGTTCTCTAGAAGTAGAATTTCTAGGTCATATGGTAATCTATGCTTAAGCTTTTGAGGATCTGCCAAACTATTTTCCAAAATGAATATACCATTTTACAACCCTACCAACAATGTATGATTGTTTAATTTCTTTGGGAGTCATTCTTGATTCCTCCCTTTGCCTTAGTCCATGCAGCTAATCAATCATCCATGTCTTGCCAATTTAACATCCTAAGCATCTCTCAAAACTGTCCTTTGCCTTCCAGTCCTACTACTGTGTGCCATATTAACAATCAGACCCTGAAAGCAATGGAACCAGAGTAAGTAAGGACTTCCAACATGGAGAAAGGGCCTGATACACTTGGCCCAACCAAACCAACAAACAGCTTCCCTAGCCAGAAGAATCTTAGACACCTCAGAACTTTGTCCTCAATCAGATAGGTGGCTCTTGACTAGAACGTGCTGAACATAAATCAAACTAGAACCTAGCATGAAGATTCCTTAGCAGATCCTTCTCCTAAAACTCCAAAAACCCTGCTAAAGATAAGGGTGGCCACTACCTGCACCTGAATAAAGGACTGCAGTGTGGTAAAGATTGAAGCACCCTCCCACCTGAGCATGTTCCAATGGTCTGTCCCATCTCTGGGGCTTCTATGTTTTATGCCTCTCCACACTGTCTCAAACTTCATTCCCAAATACATCCTTCCTGCTCTGACTGGTTCCTATGGACCCGTCTGGCTCTCATACTTTGGCTGCACCTCAATTACTTGATAGCAAATGATTGGCAAACCATACCAAGTGCCAAGCCTACAAGCTCTCAGGAGCTCATCTCTCTGAAAAGGGCATCAACCTTGCTGGTTTACTGTCTGCTCAATATCAGGCTCCATTTGGCCCCCTGATTAGGTATTCACTTTAAATATATTTCAATACTAAAATGAAATGTCATATAAAATGGAATACTACTCAAGCATGAAAAAAGAATAAAATCTTTCCATTTGTGATAACATGGATAGACTGTGAGGACATAATGCTAACTGAAATAAGTCAGAGAAAGTCAACTACCATATGGTCTCACTTAAATGTGGAAGCTAACAAAATAAACTAATGAGCAAAATAAAACAAAAACAAACTCATAGATACAGAAAACAGATTGGTGGTTACCAGTGGGGAAGGAGGGAAGGTGGGCAAAAGGGGTGAAAGGGGTCAATTGTATGGTTATGGATAGTAACAAGGCTTTGGGGATGATCATTTTGTAGTGTATAAGATGTCAAATTATAATTTTGTACACATGAAACATATAATAAAAAATAAATTAAATTAAATAACATACCAACACTAATTGTCCATATTGCCTGCCAGCTATAAAAGAAAGCACCATTTAAGCACCATTTAAAGAAACATAAGATTATATAACCATTAGAATACTTTAGTATTTTAGAAATGCTTTATTGCTGTTTGATTCATGATTTTCACCCAATTGGCTGTACATTGCAATCACCTAGGTTGTTTAAAAATACTGATACCTGTAAGTAAGTAAATCAATCAATCAAAAAGCTACTTAAATTAAATAAATAAATTTTATTTTATTATTTTTTGACATCCTTCTTGCCTTTTATTTTTTAATTATTTTTTATTGTTCAAATACATTTATCTCCAATTTCCTGCCCCACCCACCCCTGTCTCCCACTCTCAATCCTTCCCCACTTTGGCTGTGTCCATGGGTCCTTTATACATGTCCCTTGATTTGACCCTCCCCCTTCTTTTCCCTGTTACCCACTTCCTCCTCCCCTCTCGTTACTGTCCATTTGTTTGTCTTTCAATGTTGCTGTTTATATTCCCCTTGCTTGTTTCTTTTGTTGATTAGGTTCCACTTATAGGTGAGATCATATGGTATTTGTCTTTCTCTGCCTTGCTTATTTAGCTTAGAATAGTGTGCTCCATTTCCAGACATGCTGTCATGAAGGATAGTAGCTCTTCTTTCTTTCTGCTGTGTAGTATTCCATTGTGTAAATGCATCACAGTTTTTTGATCCACTCATTTATTGATGGGCACCTAGGTTGCTTCTAGCACTTGGCTATTGTAAATTGCACTTTTATGAACATTGGGGTGCATAGGTTCTTTTGAATTGGTGTTTTGGGATTCTTAGGGTATAATCCCAGCAGTGGAATTTCTGGGTAAAAAGGCAGTTCCATTTTTAGTTTTTCTGAAGAAATTCCATGCTGTTTTCCACAGTGACTGCACCAGTCTGCATTCCCACCAATAGTGTACTAGAGTTCCCTTTTCTCCACAACCCCTTCAGCGCTTGTTGTTTGTTGATTATGATGGCCATTCTGGCTTCTGTGAAGTGGTATCTCACTGTGGTTTTAATTTTCAAATACTGATTCCTAGGTCTCATTCCTAGAGATTCTGATTTCATCCATTTGGGGTGCAGCCTGGACATTAAGAGTTTTTAAAGTTCTTTACATAATTCTAATATGCAGGCAAAATTGAGACCACTTGCTTTACGTTTACTTCCTAAACACCAAATATACTTTCCCCTACTTGGTTCTGGGCAGTTGACAATGGCAATGTTATGACTTTGTCTTAGAATGGCTTTAGTTCCCCCAATCAGGACTTCCATTTATGCCCAGGATCTTAGAAGTTACAAAGGAGCCTGAAACCCACTCTTCTTTGCAGCTTGACCTTTTAAAAATCATCCTTTCTGGCTTTAACTTTTGGCTTGCTCTTTCTGTGTCCAAACTGAAAACCCAAAGTGAGAGAAATCTATACTACAGAGTGAGTAGCTGGGGTTTGGTGCCAAATCCTAAACGCCCACTTTACAATCAAGGGTGACTAAATTATGAAGTAGCACCACCCCACCCCCTTCTTTTAGTTCCACACAGTGCCATCTATCACTGATTTTATAATTAGTACTTGATTAGCATGAAAAAGATCTTTCTTCCTGAATGAGGCCTCACAATTGTGTTTTTCAACTTCTGACCCAAATTGCAAAACAATTTAGGGTTTTGGTTTTTTTGCTTGCTTGCTTTTTGTTTTTATCCACAAAATTCTTGAAACTCATTTTGAACAAAGTAGCTTGAAAGCAGTGTTAGGCTGTTTATATACACAATAGATAGAAGAGCACCTATCTAAGCTTGTGTTTTCAACAGTGGTAGAAAAAGTACTTTTTCCTTTTATAGGAAAAAACAAAGATCAACAGCTATGGTGAACCAAGGCTTAAGTTCCATTCAAAGGAAACTGGATCCAATTTTCCATGTAACACTGAGTTTTTATTTCAGGGTAAGGACTTACTAAGTCAGGGCTCTCTTGTTTTGGATTCTACATATTGGGTTTTTAGGGTTCATTTCCTCACCAGTGTGTTACTGGCCAACACAGAGGTACCACTGCAGCTCTTTCTTTGAGAAGGTTCCTCCCTCAAAGCATCCCACTTCCTTTTCAAGATTTACTTATCTCACTTATCAGCAAGAAAGTGAAAATGTCTTTTTCAATTCTCTATTATCATCTTCCCAACTCAGCAACTTAATGCACCTCTGTCACTTTGATTTATTCAAATGATGTGAAATGTCAACCTATTGAAGATCTGTAGGGGACTGTGGGTAGTATCACCCACTGCCCTGAAAACCAACAGATTTCAAGTCTCTGAACGGATGTCAGAGAGGCACAAAACTGAGCCCGTGGGATCTCTTCCTGCCATGCTTCTTAATGGAGTGATTCAAGGCTACTTGAGCACACTTATTGAGGAAGTCACATCTCCTGCCAGTTTGAATGCACCATCTTAGCAAAAAAGAAAATAGTGTCTGAGAGACTTTCTCCCTACCTCTGATTTCTTAGAAAGCCACAGCATTATTCTTTTTCATTTTTTGTATTTTTCAATTATAATTTACATTCAATATTGTTCTGTATGTATTTAAGATGTACAGTAAAGTGGTTAGAAAATCATGTATTTTACAGAGTGGTTCCCCACCACTGCTTCAAGTCCTTGCCTGGCCCCATACATATTTATCATGATATTGACTATATTCCTTATTTGTGATCTACATCTCTGTGACTGTTCTGTAACTACCAATTTCTGCTGCAGAACTTTTTCATCCCAACGACACTGTCTGATGTTACCAGATTGGCAATGGACCCAATATACTGACAATCTAAATGAGAGTACCACAAGTTGAAGACTTTTATGTGAGACCTCATTAATTAGGCCATTAGTATGGCCTCACATGATGCTTGGCACAGAGGTAGGAAGCACTCATTGTATGTTAGCTATTGCTATGATTATAAAAAGTTCATTTCCAGTGCCTAAAAGGTAGGATTCTATGGTGAGGATTTGGCCTCAAACACACTGTGACTATTGCTATGGTTCTGTCTTGCTGGTGGCCAACCTGGTGCTTTGGGGTACTCAAATCCACTACAAGAAACCTTAGGAAATGTCTAAATTCTTCTGCTGGGTTGAAACTCAATGAACTCTAATAGATTTTGAAATAATTAAATCAGTGTCTGAGGCTTGGAAAGGCAAAAGTTCTTTTTTGCTGATTGAGATTTGGTGTAAATTTGGCATTAAGAGCAGACCTGTACTATCCTTGCTTGCTTCCTTAGTAAGAAAGACGGACCTAACCCCTCAAGGAAAGGATAAAACACTTGCAGGCCTGTGCTCAGTTTCTCAACAGGGAGTGGCACATTAGTTCAGTGTGTAGGAAGTTGGTCATAAGGTGCTATATATATAACAAATATCTGACCTTGTTCTTAGCTGAGGTTGGTTGGCTTCCTCTAGAGCATTTGCCAGGTGGCCTTTGTGGTTAAACAGCACACTGAGCTCTCTCTCAACTTTTTTTTATAGGGAAGACAAAAGGATGGATTCGCATGGCTGCCACCAGTGAACGTTAGGTAATGTCTCTGTGCTAGGTGCTGGAGTTACAATGAGGAACAAGACAGTCGCAGTCTCAGTCAGATAGACAGCTTATAGTCTACTCAGAGAGACAATGATGTGCTAGAGCCAGCTCCTACTGTCTCATGAGAGTTGATAAATATTCAGAAAATTTGTAAACTAATTATTAAACACACTGTTATTAAATGTTAAGTTATATCAACTTACAATTAAATAAAAATATAGTTGAAACAAAGGTAATACCAACTCAAAGCTTATCACTTCCTAATTATTGTTCTGCCTGTTATTACTATCTATGCTTTTGAGGTTGTTTGCATCTACTATATCTATATTATGGAAATACTATATAATGCTGTGTTGCTGGGCATTTCTTCTCAACTTGGTGCTGAGTGACCTCACATTAGTAACAATGTACTCCTGCATTGACCACGGTAGGAGTACTTATACCATGGAAATCAGCAATCACTATAAACTAGGATTTTTTCCAGAAAACTAGTTATTAAACACTTACCAGCACATCACTGGACACAGATTAGCAAATATGTGATTACATAAAATCCAGTTAGGTGGGGGAATGTGGGAAAGTATTGAGGAAGGCTTCAGATAAGTGGCAATGCTTAAGCAAAGCCATGGAGGATGATTAGGAGTGAAGGCCCAGAAGCAAGATAGGGCAGAACTGAATGAATGAAAAGGATGTGTTCCTTGCCTTCAGGGGTTCTCAGTCTAGTGGAAGACACAAATGTGAAATAGGCTGAAGGAGGTACAGGTTCAGGTGCTCTGATGGACCTGCTGGGACTGCTTTGGAAGCACAGAGGAGGTTACTCTGTTGGTGGGGGTACAAGGAAGCTTCTTGTATCACCAAGCAGCACTGAAGCACCACCAAGGAGGTGATGTGGTATCATAGGCTGAGATCAAAAGATAATTAGGAGTGGCCATCTCTTTTGGAAACTGAGGTAGAAAAGTAATGTCTTCTTATATATTAAAATATGTTACCAACATTTTGCATAACAGAACAATATTAATAGCTGTTTTTAAAAGGAATTCTTAAGACATGCCACACTCTTTTTTTGAGTTTATATAATGCTTGATATGTTGCCTTGTAGGTTGGGTAAATGTTAGTTTCCAGGACAGGCTCCCAATGGGTAAGAGCTTTTAAGTTCTGCCTGAATACTATAGGAATGATGAGTGGTAGGAAATTGAGTGCATTTGTTAAATTCTGAACTAAATGGGACCAAGTCACTTGTTTGGGGGAGTAATTACTACATCCTATGTTCAAAAGGCTGATGTTTTCCAAGCCCTTGGGTTTTATGCACAAAACATAAACCACACCACACTCTTCTCAATAATATACATTGCTATAAACACCAGAGCCTAAATTTTTTCAAGAAAAATTGGCATAAGGATGGATTACATTCTGGCATATGTGTGAGGAACTGTGACTGAGTTCCCAACTACACAGAATCTAAGAAATGATGTCTCACTTTGGTAATAACACTTGGGGAAAATACCCGTTCTCTCTTTGCATTTGATGTCTTAAAAAAAAAAAAAGAAGAAGAAGAAAATTAAAGGTCAGATTAGCAACCTAAAAATGAAACTAGAATGGAGGTGAGGAAAGGAGTAGTGTAACATTTTACCACCCTGCTGAAAAGAGGAAGCAGATCTAGCTATCCAAGCACTGGGGTGTGAAATACTGGCCTTTGCTGTTACAAACAAAATTAATCCCACTGCAAATAAACTATTGGAAAGAAACCTGGGCTAAGCTTTTTCAGAAACTTTGCTGTTTTCATTAATTCCTTTGCATTCTACCCAAGTTTCTTGTTTGCAAGAAACAAAAACCCATATAGCTAGTTCAGATAAGTGGTGGGTGAAGAAATTGAATTAATTCAGAAATACAGTATTTACTGAGTATCCACTATGTGTAAAGTTCTGAGATAGGAGTTTCTGATAAGCAGTGACTAAGATGGACACAGCCCTTTTACTCATAGAGTATACCATCTAGCAGGAAAAAAATAAACCCTAAACCCACAATTACACAATTTGTTATCTAATTACAAGTGTAATGTGCACTCTGAAGGGAAGGAATGAGAGACTGTGGGATCCCGTAAGGCCCCAACCTAGTGGAGCTGGAGGAAAGGTCAGAGAAACCTTCCCTAAAGAAATGATAATTAAATAATTTCAGGTGTTTTTCTTTAGCTGGGATGAAAGAGGCACAGTTTGTTTTTCCTTCCTAATTCACTTACCAAGCAATGAATTACAAAATGTGCAAGAAAATCAGAAAATTAAAACTCAGAAAAAATGTAGAAAAGTAATTCATCATATCTATTTTCTACTTGGAGGATCCCTCAACTACAATGTTCAGTTATGTTCCTGGATTTTCCATTCACCCAGGGGTTTATTTTTTGGCTACTACTGACAAAATACTCTTTAGTACAAGGTCTGTCCAGAAGGTATCGAGCCATGTAATATGAAAAATAGAGACATTTATTGAAGAAGATACAAGAAATATTATACATAGGACAATGACCCTTCAGTCCCCTTCAAAGTAGGCACCTTGGGACCTCACGTAGTTCTCCCAATTGCCGTCAGCTGCCCCATCATATTTTCTTGAATCTCATCGATGGTGTGAAATCTCTTTTCTTTCAAAGGTGATTTCAATTTTGGGAAAAGCCAGAAGTTGCAGGGCACCAAATCCGGGCTGTTAGGGGGCTGAGTCACCTGGGTGGTTTGGTGTTTTGCCAAAAAACTCTGCACAAGGCATTATGCATGAGCGAGCACATTGTTATGATGAAGCTACCAATCAGCAGTTGCCCATAGCAGGGGCCTTCTGAATCATCCGAATAATTTACAAAGATGAATGTTCAAGCTTAATGCAAAATTTGATGCAGTTTCATTGCTTTACTTGTTCAGTCATTTTGAATGTGACAACCACACAGTATACGCGCTCACTCAATGGTGTCTACCATCGCTACTGACTAGTACAGTGAAGCTGTCATTGTTCATACATGCACATTGCAATCTACACTCCTTGGCTGCCAGGTTCATTGATGTCACACAAAACATTCTTGTTATATTAAAAATGGCTGGACTTTTTCAGGACAGACCGCATATGTCATTTAAAATGTGTGCGTCTACAGTACTATACCCAAAAGGCACCCCAGAAAGGAATTTTCATTGTTAAATATATGGCTTTAGTTATATAGGTTTTTCTTGGAGTGACCACAATGGGCAAAGCTGCTCACTTTGGCAATACTATTTTGGGCTGTTATACGTAGGGAAAGTTTGGATCAAGAAGATGGGCAAGAAATAATAGCACTAATGATGGGCATGTATACAGGCGTTCTCAGTTGACAAATGACTTCATATTTGGAGTCCCTTACAACTCCAGATGTTTCTGTAATGTTTTATGTTAAAATAGTTATAAATTCACAAGCAGTTTCAAAGAAATACACAGGGAAGTCTTGAGTGGCCTTTTTCTAGCTTTTCTTTGATGTTGACAATCTTATACAACTAGTACAATATCAAGCCAAGAACTTGATATTGGTGGAATCCACAGAATTTATTCAAATTCTACCAGTTATTTAACAGGTACATATATGTGTGTGTGTGTGTGTGTGTGTGTGTCTATACAATTTTATTACATTTGAAGATTTGTATAACCACCATCACCACAATTAAGACACTAAAACACACTAAATTATATACTTAAAATGAATGAAATGTGTGACATGTGAATTATATATTCAATAAATAAATACCATAGTACACCTAGTCAGTCTAAATCCCTATACTAGTTGGATGTCAGTCACAGAACAGGCTATTGAGAGTAAATTTAAAAAAAAAAAAAGAATAACTGCCCTGGAGAAGGTGGAGTTCAATACAAAGAATAACCTTCTCATTTCAACAATAAAATGTGTTGCTTAATGAGATAAATAGTGTTCGGCCTCTAGACATTGCATGGCCACTCACGATAGATGCCAATCTAGAAAGAGTTTATGCACAGCTGGGAGGCTGGGCTGCATCTGATGCCCAAATCCTCTTCCATATCTGAGAGTCTTTGGTTCCATGAAAGCATGACTTTCATCTTTTCTTGATTTCTTATTGGAATGGGGCTTCTGGACTGGAGGTCATGTCACCTTTGAACTGGCTGACTAGGTCAGGGTTAGAAAAGGTACTTTCCAGAAGTTTACCATCCCAGGCAGACTCATCATGCCTGGCTTTGCCTTCTCAGCACCTCTGACTTCCCATCTGAAAACTGACTAATACTTGCTAATTGTGTGCTCTGAGATACTTTGATGAAAATGCCGTAGTATGTAAATATCAAGTATTGTTATGAATAATAAAAATGGATGAAGTTCCTGCTGCTTACTCCTTGAGTGAAATTATAGAAAATGGATGTCTCTTGCAAAATCACATATTATACCTTCATTGCAGAAGAGAGGTTTGTAAAACATATTAAACCACTCAGTCCTTTGGATTCAACTTAGCAATATATTTGCTTTTCCAAAACTCTGTTATTCATTCCGGCTGTTGCAACAAATTACCACAGACTGGGTGACTTATAAACAACAGGTATTTATTTCCACAGTTCTGGAGTCTGGAAGCCTAGATCAAGGCACTGGCAAATTTGGTGTCTGGTGAGAGCCCACTTCCAGGTTTCATGGACCTCATCCTCTATGTTATCACATGGCTGAAGGTGACAAGGGATCTCTCATAGGGGCACTAATGCCATTCATGAGGGCTCCACCCTCTTGACAAAATCACCTCCTAAAGGCCCCCCATCCTAATTCCATCACACTGAGGGTTAGTGTGTCAACATATGGATTTTAAGGGGGATACAAACATTCAGTCTATAGTATCTCTTGATTACAAAACTGCCATAGAATCTTTTGGCGTTACTGTTGATTGTGCATCGAAGACAGTGAGGCCTCACCACAGTGGCTATCTAGTATTTTGTTTCCCCAGAGCAGCACTCCCCTTCTGGGAAATGCTCCTTTCTCCACTCCAAGCATACATTTGGACGATTTCTATGCTCTTACAAAACTGTTGCCTGGACACAGTGATTGGTATAGACACATGCACCTAATCAGAGAAAGGCCAATCAAAATCCATCCTGGGACTTTCAGTATTTGGCATTAGAAAGAGTTAAGTACAAATTCCTCTCTGGCAGCAACTCTGGGAGGTCTGAGTACAGAGTGGCCAGGTGCTATGCATCTGGCTGTGTGAAAGAAATTAGTCTGAGAGAATGAAGCTGACACTCAAGAGAAGTAGAGATGGAAGTCAGAAGAAGAAAGAACAGGGGAAGGGAGAGAAAGAATCTTGCCAGTTAATCAAGTCCTTTGTTCCAGCTGTCCCTGTCTTTCCGATGAATTGGTTACATGAACCACTAAGTTTCCCATTTCTGAATAAGCAAAATTTCAGCTGGGTTTAACTCACTGGCAACCACAAGAATCCTAACTAATATACAGATGGAACATGCTATTAGCTCCAGAATTGAGTGAAGAGCCTGAAAGTCTCCAAGCAACTTAAGCTCAAGACAGGGTATTTCCTTCCTTTTCCAAATTACTTTATTGAGATATGATTGACATACAAAACACTGAACATTATATATCAACATATACAACTTGATGAATTTGGAAATAAGTATACACCTGTGAAACTACCATCACAATCTTTGCCATAAACGCATTTATCATATCCAAAGTTTCCTTTCATCCCTATTATTATTATTATTATTTTATGATAAGAACACTTAAACATAAGACCTACTCTGTTAGCAGATTTTAATTTTTTCAATTATAGTTTACATTAAGTATTATTCTGTATTTGTTTCATATGTATAGCAACACCCTTAAAAAATCATGTACTTTACAGAGAGATCCCCCTGATGCTTCAAGTACGTGCCTGACTCCGTACATAGTTATCATGATATTATTAACTATATTCCTTATGCTGTAATTGACATCTCTGTGACTGTTCTGTAACTATCAATTTATACTGCTTAATCCCTTCATTTTTTCTACCCAGGCCCCATACCCTCCCCTTTCTTCTGACAACTGTCAGTCTGTTCTGTTTATCTATGAGTCTATTTCTATTTTGTTGGTATATTTTGTTCTTTAGATTCTTCATGTAAGTGAAATCATATGGTATTTGTCTTCCTCTGTCTGACGTATTTCATTTAGCATAATATCCTGGAGGTCCATCCATGCTGTTGTAAAAGATAAGATTTCATTCTTTTTTTTGAAATTTTATTTTAATTTATTTTTTTCAAATACATTTGTCTCTGCCTCCCCCCACCACTTTCCCTTGCCCCCTCCCTCCTTCCCTCCCTCAGCTCTTCCCCTTCGGTTTTGTCCATGAGTCCTTGCTATATGTTCCTTGACTTTCCCCTTCCCTTCCTTTTCCTTGCCCCCGCTCCCCCCTTCCCTCTTGTCTCTGTTGATTTCTTTTCCTTTCAGTGTTGCTGGTCATATTTTCCTTGCATCTTTGTATTGTTGGTTAGATTCTGCTTATAGGTGAGATCATATGGTATTTGTCTTTCACCCCCTGGCTTATTTCGCTTAGCATAATGCTTTAGCTCAAGCAGTTACTTCATCATGGCAGTCACCAGATTTCATTCTTTTTTATGGCCGAGTAGTGTTCTATTCTGCATATGTATCACAGCTTGCTTTAAAAAATTTTTATGAAAGTTTATCTGAGCCCTGGATGGTGTGGCTCAGTGGATTGAGCATTGGCCTGTGAACTGAAAGGTCACTGGTTTGATTCCCAGTCAGGACATATGCCTAGATTGCAGGCCAGGTCCCTGGTTAGAGGTGTGCAAGAAGCAACCAGTTGATGCTTTCTCTCACAAATTGATGTTTCTCTCCTTCTTTTTCTCCTTCCCTCCCTTCTCTCAAAAAATAAATTAAAAAATACATACATTTATTTGAAACATGAATAGATGACTCATGGGCAAGGACAATGGGGTGGGGATTGAGTGTGGGTGGGTGGGGCAGGGAAGAGTAACAGGGAAAAAGGTGGAACAACTGTAACTGAACAATAATAAAAAA
This sequence comes from Pteronotus mesoamericanus, assembly GCF_021234165.1. Classification (NCBI taxonomy): domain Eukaryota; kingdom Metazoa; phylum Chordata; class Mammalia; order Chiroptera; family Mormoopidae; genus Pteronotus; species Pteronotus mesoamericanus. Next base: position 411,357 of record NW_026555198.1, read on the forward strand.
ATAAAAATAAAAGGCATGGGAATATCTTCTAAGAGTCTTAAAACCAACTCTCTTCTTTTTGTTCTTGGCATGTGGTAAAAGAAAATGTCAGTGAGGATGTAATATGAGTAAAAGGACCAACCTGAGATGTAATATAAATCATCACAAGTGCAAAGATGGAAGAGAAAGAAGGAAATCATTATTAACTTTTTGCAATGAAAATGTATAAAAATAAAATTAAAAAGTGCAATAGAAGCAAGATTTCAACAGACTGAGATAAATGCTTCTACCACACTTTTTGAAAAATCCATTCATGTACTGATAGACACTTGGGTTGCTTTCATATCTTGGCAATTATAAATAATACTGCAGTGAACATAGGGTGCATATATTCTTTCAAATTAATGTTTCTGGTTTCTTCAAATATATTCCCAAAAGTGGAAATACTAGGTCATAAAACAGTGCCATTTTTATTTTCTGAGGAAATTCCATGTTGTTTTCCACAGTGGCTGCACCAGTCTGCATTCTCACCAACAGTGCACTAGAGTTCCCTTTCCTCCACATCCTTGCCAGCACTTGTTTGTTGATTTATTGATGATAGTCATTCTTAGAAGATTTTTAATTGTACAATACAATCCTGTTAACTACAGGCACAACGTGTACAGCAGATCTCCAGAACATATTTGTCTTGCATAATTGAAACTTTAAGCCTATTCAGTAGCAAATCCCCAACCTCCCCCAGTAACTATGATACTACTCTGCTTTTATGAGTTTGACTATTTTCAATTGTTCATATAAGTGGTATGTAGCATTTGTTTTTCTATGTCTGGCTTATTACATTTAGCATAATGTCCTCCAAGTTCACGAGACAGGATATTTTCTACTGAAGGAACTTTTCTCAAGAATGTCCACTCTTCCTCTTATGGAAATGACTATGGATTAAAAAGAAAAAGCATGAGCTTACTTGGATATGAAAGGGGCTTTACAGATCACATGGTCAAACCTTCATTGTACAAATGACAAATGGAACTCCAGACAGGTGAAGGAAGTCATACAAGCAACATTGCCAGGACAAAATTCCAGTTTTCCTGATTTCTTCTGACTCACTTGTTTTTCACTGGCCCCCAGTTTGAAATTATATAAATGAAATTGCAGTGCATTAAAAAAACCCCACCAACCTTTATTTTCTTTATGAAGTACACATAACCCCCTACCCTCATTCTTCTATCCCTTCAAGCTCATGAACATATAAAATGTCAAGAATTTTTCAAATTAGCCCTGACTGGTGGCAAAGTTGATTGGGTATTGTTCTGCAAGCTAGAAGTTATTGGTTTGATCCCCAGTCAGGGCACATTCCTAGTTGGTGGGTTCATTTCCTGTTTGGGATTCCCTCACTGGGAATCAAACAACAACTTTCCCTCTCTTTCTCCCTCCATTCCCCATTCTCTAAAAATAAATAAATAAATAAAGTCTTTTTTAAAAAGAAATTTTCAAATCATACTCGTATATCTGCTGGAGTGTTATGGCCCTGACTCTTACATTTTTAGTTCTACAAACTATTTAGGTTCATATCCAGTTCTCTACATGGATATATGAAGGTCTAATGAAGAATCAGGTTTCAAGGAAAATATGACCAGCAACACTGCAAGGAAAAGAAATCAACAGAGACAAGAGGGAAGGGGGGGCAGGGACAGGGAAGGGAAGGGGAAAGTCAAGGAACGTATAGCAAGGACTCATGGACAAAACCAAAGGGGAAGAGCTGAGGGAGGGAAGGAAGGAGGGGGCAAGGGAAAGAGGTGGGGGGGAGGCAGAGACAAATGTATTTAAAAAGTAAATAAATTTAAAAAAAAGAATCAGGTTTCTAGTCTTTTTGCTTTTTCCTTGTAAAGTACTGGTACATTTGAACTTTAATAAATTATGTAACCAGTTTTCTTTTTTTCAGGGGGGGGTTATTATGTTTTTATTTCTCTTCTCTAACTGTGTTTATGACTGCTAAGGCATATGTGAGAATCACGTGATATATTCATGGATGATATTTATGAAATATAGTTGAAGACACAGTGTTGGAGTTCAGCAAATATTGCTATTTTCTTTTTATTAACAAATATTACATTTCTCCAGTCCATTTGTAACACATGGCAAATAAGATTTTTCCTTTTATTCTTAGTCAATTACAGTTGTCTCCATTTCCCCCCATTACTCTCCTTTGACTTACCCATCCCCACCTCTCACATTCAATCCTTCCCCCTGTTGTCTTTGTCCATATATCCTTTATACATGTTCCTTGATGATCCTTCCTTTATTTTCCCCCATTATCCTTCTCCACCCTCCCCTCTGGATACTGTCAGTTTGTTCTTTATTTCCATGTCTCTGGTGCAAGCAATATTTTGCTTGTTTGTTTGTTTTGTTGATTATGTCCCACTTATAGGTGAGATCATATGGTGTTAGTCTTTCACCACCTGGCTTATTTCACCTAGCATAATTCTCTTCATTTCCATCCATGCTGTCATAAAAGATGAGTTCCTTCCTTCTTTCTGTGTGTAGTATTTCATTGTGTAAATTTACCATACTATTTTGATCCACTCATTTACTGATGGGCACTTACGTTGCTTCCAGCACTTGGCTATTATAAATTTGTGCTGCTATGAACATTAGGGTGCATAGGTTCTTCTGAATTGGTGTTTCAGGATTCTTAGGGTATAATCCCAGCAGAGGAATTGCCAGGTCAAAAGGCAGTTCCATTCTTAGTTTTCTGAAGAAATTCCACACTGTTCTCCACAGTGGCTGCACCAGTCTGCATTCACACCAACAGTATACTAGGGTTTCTTTTATCCACAGCCTCTTCAGCACTTTTTGTTGATTAGTTTACAATGGCCATTCTGACTGGTGTGAAGTGGTATCTCATTGTGGTTTTAATTTGCATTTCTCTGATGGCTAGTGATGATGAGCATCCTTTCATGTGTCTCCGAGTTCTGTGTATGTTCTCCTTGGAGAAGTGTCTGTTCAGATCCTTTGCCCATTTTTTAATTGGATTGTTTGTCTTCCTACAGTAGAGTTGTATGAGCTCTTTATGTATTTTGGAGATCAAACCCCTGTTTGAGGTGTCATTGGCAAGTATATTTTCTCGTAAGGTTTGGGTTCCTTTTCATTTTGCTGATGTTTTCTTTAGCCATGCAGAAGTTTATTATTTTGATGAAGTCACATTTGTTTATTCTTTCCTTTATATCCCTTGCTCTGGGGGACATACCGGTGAAAATATTGCTGCATGGCATCTCTGAGAATTTCCTGCTTATGTTCTCCTTTAGAACTTTTATGGTGTCACAACTTATATTTAAGTCCTTTATTCATGTCAAGTTTATTTTTGTGTATGGTGTAAGTTGGTGGTCAACTTTCATTTTTTTGCATGTCGCTGTTCAGCTCTCCCAACACCGTATGTCGAAGAGGCTATTTTTATTCCATTTTATGATTCTTCCCCTTTTGTTGAATATTATTGACCATAGTGACATGGGTTTATTTCTGGGCTCTCTAGTCGGTTTCATTGATCTATGTGTCTGTTCTTATGCCAGTACCGGACTGTTTTGATTACAATGGCCTTGGAATATAGTTTGATATACTTTGTCTTTCTTTCTCAAAATTACTGAGGCTATACCAAGTCATTCATGGTTCCATATAAATTTTTGAAATATTTGTTTTAGATCTGTGAATTATGTCATTGGTATTTTAATAGGGATTGCATTGAATGTATAAATTGTTTTGGGTAGTATGGACATTTTGATGATGTTAATTCTTCCAATCTGTGAATATGGTATATGCTTCCATTTATTTGTGTCTTCCTTAATTTCTTTCTTTAGTGTTGTGTTATTTTCTGAGCACAGGTCTTTTACCTCCTTGGTTAAATTTATTCCAAGGTACTTTTTTTTTTCTTTCTCTCTATAGTTTTTTTTTTCATTTCTTTTTTTTCTTTATTTTTAAATTTTATTTTAATTTATTTTTTCAAATACATTTGTCTCTGCCAACCCCCTGCCACTTTCCCTTGCCCCCTCCCTCCTTTATTCCAAGGTACTTTATTTTTCTTGTTGCTGTAGCAAATGGGAATTTTTCCCCTTGTTGCTTATGACATTTCATTGTTGGTGTACAAAAAATGCATTCAATTTCTGAATATTGACTTTGTATCCCGCTGTTTTGCCAAATTCACTATTAGGTCCCGTATTTTGGGGGGGAGTCTATAGGGTTTTCTATGTATACTCTCATATATCATCTGAAAACAGTGACAGTTTTACTTCCTCTTTTCCAATCTGTGTGCCTTTTATTTGTTTTTCCTTTCTGATCATTGTGGCTAGGACTTCCAATACTATGTTGAATAGAAGTAGTGAAAGCGGACATCCTTTCCTTGTTCTGATCTTAGTGGGAAAGCTTTTAGCTTTTGCCTGTTGAGTATGATGTTGGTTTTAGGTTTCTCGTGTATGGCCTTTACTATGTTGAGGTATGCTCCCTCTACTCCCACTTTGCTGAGTGATTTTATCATAAAGGGGTGCTGTAATTTATCAAATGCTTTTTCCACATCTTGATGTAATCATGTGATTTTTTTCTTTCTTTTTGTTCATGTGATATAGTACATTGATTGATTTGTGAATATTGTACCATCCTTTCATCCCTGGGATGAATCCCACTTGATCATGGTGTATGATCTTTCTAATGTATTGCGAGATGCAGTTTGCCAATATTTTGTTGAGGATTTTAACATCTATATTCATCAGCAATATTGGCCTGTAGTTTTCTTTCTTTGTTGTGTCTTTATCTAGTTTTGGGATTAGTATGATGCTGGCTTTATAAAAAGAGTTTGGGAGTCTTTCTTCTTGGAATTTTTGGGATAGTCTGAGAAGGATTGGGATTAGCTCTTCCTTAAATGTTTTGTAAAATTCTCTTGTGAAACTGTCAAGTCCAGGGCTTTTGTGTGCTGGGGGTTTTTTGATTACTGCTTTGATTTCCTCAGCTGTTATTGGTCTGTTCAGGCTTTCTGCTGCTTCTTCATTCAGTGTTGGAAGGTTATACTTTTCTAGAAATTTGTCCATTTCATTGAGGTTTTCAAATTTCTTGGCATATAGTTGTTTATAGTAATTTTTTACAATCCTTTGTATTTCTCTGGTATGAGTTGTAATTTCTCCTCCTTCATTTCTGATATTTATTTGGGCCCTTTCTCTTTTTTTCTTGATGAGTCTGTTTAAAGGCTTGTTGATTTTGTTTATTTTTTCAAAGAACCAGCTCCTGGATTTATTGATCCTTTGAATTGTTTTTCTAGTCTCTGTGCCATTTAATTCTGCTCTGATCTTGGTTATTTCTTTCCTTTTACTCACTCTGGGCTTTGTTTGTTGTCACTCCTCCAGTTCTTGTAGATGTATGGTTAGGTAGTTTATTTGAAATGTTTCTGTCTTTTTTACATAGGCCTGTATTGCTATGAACATCCCTCTCAGGATACATATATATATGGAAAATATGTTAAGTCCATTTGCTGTAAGGCATTTTTGTTCAATGCTGCAATATATCCTTGTTGATATTTTGTTTGGAAGATATATCCATTTTTGATAGTGGGGTGTTAAAATCTCCTAGTATAACTGTGTTGCTGTGTATATCTTTCTTGAAGTCCTCCAACATTTTCTTTATTTATTTGGATACTCCTATGTTGAGTGCATATATGTTTATAATGTTTATGTTCTTGATGGATTGTTCCCTTGAGTATTATAAAGTGTCCTTCAGTGTCTCTTTTTATGGCTTTTGTTTTGAAGTCTATTTTGTCTGATATAAGTGTTACTACCCCAGCTTTTTTTTCCATATCCATTTGCTTGGAAGACTGTTTTCTAACCCTTCACTTTCAGTCTGTGTATTATCTTTGTTCTGAGGTGGGTCTCTTATAGGCAGCATATGTGTGGGCCATGTTTTCTTATCCATTCAGCTACCTTATGTCTTTTCACTGGTGCATTTAATCCATTAACATTTAAGGTTATTATTTATAGGTACTTATTCATTTTTCCTCCCTTTGTACCTGTGTTTCTCTCTATCACTGTTTTTCTTCCTCTTCTTACAGCAGTCCCTTTAGCATATCTTGCAGTGCTCATTTGGCGGAGGTGTATATTTCAACGTTCTTTTGTCTGGGAAAACTCCTCATTTCACCCACAATTAAAATGGAAGGAAAAATAAGGAGTTTCCCAGACAAATGATGTGACCAGTTTTCATTTTGACAATTGTATCCTAAATGGTTTCACAAACTTATGAGATTGTTATTGCTGTGACATTATCCTGCAGCTATTGTGAATGTGTAACATATTTTGTGTTTCTTAAATTAAAAAAAAATTATTGAATTTATTAGGGTGTCATTGGTTAATGAAATTATATATATTTCAAGTGTACAATTCTATAAAACATCCTCTGAAGAGTGTATTGTGTGTTTACCATCAAAAATCATGTATCTGCCCTAGCTAGTGTGGCTCAGTGGATTGAATGTCAGCCTGGGAACCAAAGGTTCACCGATTTGATTCCCAGTCAGGGCACATGCCTGGGTTGCATGCCTGGTCCCCAGTAGGGGGTGCGTGAGATGCAACCACACATTGATGTTTCTCTCCCTCTCTTACCTTCTCTAAAAGTAAATAAATAAAATCTTTTTAAAAACTGTTTTAAAAAAGCATGTATCCTTCTTTCACTATTTATCTCCCCTTCACGCTCTTCTACCTCTCCCTACCCCCTTTCCCTCTGGTAATCACCATACTGTTGTCTGTGTGTATGAGGTTTTTTTAAATTAATCCCTTGAACTTTTTCACCCAGTCACCCCATCTGCCGGCACCCCTCTCCTCTGAAAACTATCAGTCTGTTCTCTGTATCTATGAGTCTATTTCTACTTTGTTAGTTTATTTTGTTCTGTAGATTCCACATATAAGTTAAATCATATGATATTTTTCTTCCTCTTACTGGCTTATTTTACTTAGCCTACTACTTTCCAGGTCCATCCATGTAGCCACAAAACTTAGTATTTCCTTCTTTTTGCCCTGGCTGGTGAGGCTCAGTGGATTGAGTGCCAGCCTGAAAACCAAAGGGTCACTGGTTCAATTCCCAGTCAGGGCACATACCCAGGTTGTGGGCCTGGGATCCAGTCAGGGGGCATTCAAGAGGTAACCACACATCAATGTTTCTCTCCCTCTCTTTCTTGCTTCCTTCTCCTCTCTCTAAAAATAAATAAATAAAATCTTTTTTTAAAAAAAGATTTCCTTCTTTTATATTGTCAAGTAGTATTCCATTTGTGATGCAAAAGTAAATGCACCACAAATTTTTTAATACACTCTTCTACTGATAGGCACTTGGGCTACTTCCAAGTCTTGGCTACTGTAAATAACACTGTAGTGAACATAAGGGTTCATATATCCTTTCAAATAAGTGTTCTGGGTTTCTTCAGATATATTCCCAGAAGTGAAATCCTTGGGTCATAAGGCAGTTTCATTTTAATTTTTTTTTAAGAAAATCCATCCTTCTTTGTCTCTTATTATAGCGTTTGTTTTAAAGTTCATTTTAGGTGATATAAATATATCACCACCCCACTTTTTTTCATTTCCATATGCATGAAATATCTTTTTCCATCCTTTTACTTTAGTCTGTGCATATCTTTTATTCTGAGGTGGGTCTCTTGCAGACATCATTTATATGGGTCTTGTTTTCTTATCCATTCAGCTGCCCTATGCCTTTTGGTTAGAGCATTTAAGTCATTTACCCTTCAAGTGATTCTTGATAGGTATATATTCATTGCTATTTTATTCTTTGTAACTATTGTCTTCTCTCCTTCTCTTCTCCTTCTCCTTCTCTCCTCCTCCTCATCTTCCTCCTCCTCCTCCCCCTCCCCCCCCTCCTCCTTCTTCTTCTTGTTCTTCTTCAGGAAGACCTTTTAACATTTCTTGTAATACTGGTTTGGTGGTAGTAAACTCTTTCAGCTTTTTCTTTTCTGAGAAGCTCTTTATTTCTTCTTCAATTTTAAATGATATCTTCATTGGGTAAAGTAGTCTTGGTTATAGGTCCCTGTTTTCCATCACTTTCAATATTTCACATAAATCCCTTCTGGCCTGAAATGTTTCTGCTGAGAAATCAGCTGGTAGTCTTATGGGAGCTCCCTTGTAGGTAACTAACTGTCTTTCTCTTGCTGCTTTAAGATTCTCTCTTTGCCTTTAACTTTGTCATTTTAAGTATGATGTGTCTTGGTGTGGTCCTTTTTGAGTTCTTCTTGTTTGGTATTCTCCATGCTTCCTAGACTTGTGTGTCTTTGTCCTTTACCAGGTTAAGGAAGCTTTTTTGTTATTATTTCTTCAAATATGTTCTCGATCCCTTGTTGTCTCTTTTCGCTTTCTGGTACCCCAATGATGTGGGTGTTGTTACGCTTCATGTTGTTCCAAAGATCCCTTAAACTATCCTCATTTTTTAAAATTCCTTTTCCTTCCTTCCTTCCTTCCTTCCTTCCTTCCTTCCTTCCTTCCTTCCTTCCTTCCTTCCTTCCTTCCTTCCTTCCTTCCTTTTTCTTCTTTCTTATCTGATTGAGGCTTTTCTGCTGCCTAGTCTTCCAAATTGCTGATTTGATCCTCTCTTCATCCGACCTACTGCTTTTTTTTACTTCAAGTATATTCTTCATTTCAGATATTGCATTCTTCATTTCTGACTGGTTCTTTTTCATGGTTTCTATGTCCTTTTTCATGCTGTTGAAGTTCTCACTATGTTCTGTGAACATCTTTATAACCATTTTTTATGAAATCTACGTCTGGTAAATTACCTGCCTCCATTTCATTTAGCTCTTTTTCTGGAGCTCTCTCCTGTTATTTCATTTGAGGCATGTTTCTTTGTCTTCCTGCCATGACCTGCGCGGAGTGGTGGTCCCTGAGTAGGAGTGACAGGAGATTGAGAAAGGACAACACAACTCAAAGACACAACACAAGACAGTTTAGAGAAAAGTGGGGGCCAGGTGGGGCATTGTCCTCTGATGGAGAGACAATGACAATGACCACGGACTCCGTGTTTATTTTATAGGGCTTGGTTAGATAAAGTCCAAGGGAGTTTTGCAGACTTAGGGGAATGCTGTGGGCATGGATTGTTCCGTTCCCAAGCTATCTACATGATAAAACTTTCTTCTGCAAAGGGTACAGTTGTCTTCAGCAGAAGCTTGCGGTTATCTACTCCCTTCTCAACACCCCCAGGCTTGGGCTGTTGCCAGTTGCCAGCTTTCTCTGCCTTGCAGATACAAGCGGTCGAGCGTGGCCTTGCCAAGCGCTTAACCTGGCTTTTGACATCAGCCTTCACCGTCTTCCACATCTCCCCATTTAGGCTGCCTTTTTCTGATTTTTTTTCTATCTGCAAGGTAGATCTGCTGTGTCTCCCAGTCTTGGTAGGGTGGCCATATATAGCAGGTATCTTGTGAGATCCAGTGATGTAGTATCCTTTATCACCTGATCTGGGTGGTCCAGGAATGTTCCTTGTGTGGATTATGTGAGCCCTCCTATTGTAATTGAGTCATGATTGCTATTGGCCTGTTCATGCATGGGGTTGACCCTCAGGCTTGCTGACTGTGAGGATTTACCCAGACCACTGTGTACAAGCTGCCGTACAGGTGCTGACAATACAAAGTGGAATTTGTCTCAGCAGGGTCTGGTGTCTGCTGAGATCCCCTTTTGGATATGACACTTGTGAAGCTAATTGGACCCTGCTCTGATGTTGTCTCAAGCTGGCCACTGGGTGTGTCTGTTCTGTAGACCTCTTGGGAGGCACTCTGGTGCAGATCAATGTCAGATGTTGCCTGTGACTGCCCCTGCACAACCTATTTTTAACTATAGAGTGATCCACAATTTCTGGCTGCTTCTGCTGGGACTTGGTGTGAATGGGAAGGATCAAGCTGCATACCAGGGCCAGCTTCCACCAGCACTGCACCTAGGGGCAGGTCAGTTGAAGCCCATGGAAACTCTGGCTGCTGGCTGTCTGTTAGGCTCAGTCATTCAAAGAACCTCTGTCAGCACTAGAGTTGCATGAGGTAGATTCTCAGTGAGTCATCACATAGGGGCAAATGATGTTCATCAGACTAATACAGGTTTAAATTCAGAGCCAGTGCTGGGTCTGAGGTCACTCAGGAAATGTCCCAGGGTACACTAAGGCTAGCTGCTCCCCAGTGGGTGCCTTTAGACCTTTGTGGTGGGGCAGCGTCCTAGGGAGTCATCAGGGTGAGGCCATCAGAGCTTATCAGGCCCAAGCAGACCAATATTTGCCTGTGTGAAGGGAAGGCTCTGCACTTGTCATACGTGTAAGGAAAAAATGGCTCCTATCTTGGAGTTACACAACTCAGCCTGTCCCAGATTCTGCTGGAAGCTTGAGCTCAGCTGGGTGGGATTGCCAGTAGTCAGGAAGGTAGAGCTAATGGATGTTCCATAAAGGAGAAGTGCCAGTCAGGCTTGGGGAAGGTAAGGGTAGTGGCCCCTACCCCAGAGCCACACATCTCACTCTGTCTTGGATTTTACTCAGACCTCCTGGGAAGCCCATGTTTAGCAGGGTGGAGCCACTAGGAATCAGGGAGTGGGGCCCCTAGGAGCCTGGAAGGTGGAGTTAATGGATCTCCTGTGAGGGTGAGGAGCTGGTCAGATTCACAGGAAAGTGGTGGAAATGGCCCCTGCCCCAAAGACACACAGCTCAGTCACTGACACCCCCTGAGTCTGCCTATACCTCTACATCTTGACCCAGGCAGCTGACTCCTCAGCAGGATGTGAGCTCTGCAGGGTGGGGTGACAAGGAATCCTGAGGGTGGAGCTATTGCCTTTCCTCAGACTGATGTGGTAAGGAGAGGAGTGCTCCACCTAAGAAAGATGGTATCTGCAGTGTGGGAGAAGGTCTCAGCACAGGGATCCTGGTGGCTGTCCCTTCAACTCTCTTCCCAGAGTCACAAACCCTAGTCTCTCCTCAAATGACTCTAGGCCACTCTGTCCTCCCTCTGCTGGAGCCCAGGGTAAGAGCTATGAATGAGATTTTGTGTGCTGGTGCTTTAAAAGTATGCCTGTTTCTCTAGCAGACTCCAGTCTCACCTTGGTAGTCAGAATCCCTGCTGATTTTCACAGCCAGATGTTATGTGGGAGCCTCTTCCCTGCTCTCGTGCTCTGGGCTGGGGAGTCCAACATGGTACTGAGACCCCTCACTCCTCAGGGAAAGCCTTTGCAGCTGAGATGTCCCTCTGGAATCTCAGCTGTCATCCATGGGAGCTGGGCCAGCCCTTTTAGTGTATCCCTCCCCCTTCCTACCAGTCTCAATGTGGATTCTCCTGAAAAGCCTTATTTTCAGCTAGTCTTCAGTTTGTTATTCAGGTTGAGTTTGGTCCTGGGAAGAGATGAGTGTACCTTCCACCTACTCTGCCACCATCTTGGATCATATAACATGTATTTTGGAAATCATATGAGATTCATGCCATTTTCAGGTCTATAAATATTTCTTCAGAATAAAATGAGTATAAGATATTGCCTGTTACCAATCAGTCAGTCAGTCAATCAATCAGTCATTGAGTGCCTAGTAGGTACCCAGCACTTTTCTAGTTTGAGGAGCAAAAGAAATGTAAGGCCCCTGAGGCACTGAAAACAAATTACTATAGGTATATGAGTATTTTCCATTTTAAACCTTTAGCAACTTCCCTATGGCATTTTACACTTGTTACTATAGGAAGCTTCAAGTTGAGTAGAGAGCACAAGATTTGGAATCAGGCTATGGAGGCATCGAATGCTCATTACTAATTATGCAATCCTGGAAAAAAAAGTTACAGCCCACCACTTCCCTTCACTTTCCTCATCTACAAAATTATTAACATGTATAAAGGACCTATGGACAAAGACAATGGGGTGAGGAGGAGAGGATTGAAAGTGGAAGGTGGGTAGGAACTGGGGAGAGTAATGGGGGGAAAATGGGGACAACTGTAATTGAACAATAAAAAATAGATTTCAAAAATCTATTTTTGTGTTTATTAATAACACTATTAATAAGTCATATAGGTATTATTCATCATAATAATTAGCATCAATATTATTATTATTGCTAATAATTAATATTAATTAATAAATAATATTAACATTAGTACTTGAAAGAAAGAGTAGTAACTTGAAAAGTTTAGAAGGCATTTTAGGCAGCAATACAGTGTATGAATTAAGAGCATGGATCACTGAGTCTGACAGAACTTGGGTTCATTCCTGGCTGTACCACTTTAACTAGAATGCGACCTTGAACAGGTCATTGAACTTCTCAAGTCTCAGGCTTTTTGTCTCTCAAATGGAAGTAACAGAATCAATCATGTAGGGTTGTTGGCACAATTTAATGAGATAATCACTGGAAAGGATGTAGCATAATGAATTTACTCATGTTTGAGGATGTTAGCATCTGTGTTGTAGAAATACTATGGCTACTTTATAAATTACTATTATTTAGACACCATTTTTCTTTCTAATATTCATAGATAGGTATAACTCAGTCAGTTTATTTTTATCTGCTTTTGTCATAGATGTCCAAAAATAACATCAAAAACAACAGTTTAAGGATTACTTTTATTTTGTTTAAGATTTTATTTCATTTATTTTTAGACAATGGAAGGGAGGAAGAAAGAGAGGGAGAGAAACATCAATGTATGGTTGCATCTCGCATGCCACCTACTGGGGACCTGGTTTGCAACCTAGGCATGTGCCCTACACTGGGAGTCAAACAAGTGATCCTTTTGTTCTCAGGCCTGTGCTCAATCCACTGAGCCATACCAGCTAGGGCTAAGGATTACTTTTAAAAAACCACTTAGGAATTCCAGTCAAAATGGTAGAGTAGGTAGAAGCTGCACTCACTCCCTCCCAAGACTGCATCAAAATTATAACTAAATTATAGAACAAAGAACGTGAATAACCATCTGAAGACAAACTGAACAGAAATCTTTTACCTAAGAATATACAGCAGAATCCATGTTGAGACTAGCAGGAGGGGTGAAGGTATGAAATGAGCTGGCCCATGCTTGGTGGTTGAGAATCCAGAGGCATAGCTCAGCTTCAGAGGTCCCCCACTGAAGAGCATGGGGTATCAACCCCATGGTGGGCTCCATAATCCAGAACACCAGTTCCAGAAGCAGAAACCCACATAACATTTGGCAATGAAAATCAGTGGGAATTCCATCTGCCTTGGTGAGATGGAAAACTACTGGAAATCCAGGTGTTTTCTTATAGGGACAGTGCACAAACTCTTGCTTGCAAGCACTCACAATGGACTCCAGTGGAGGAATGTCAGTTTTAGGGGGGTGCCAGAGTCATACAGGGACAGATGTAGTTGTGAGGCTTTGGGGTGAGGATTAGAGAAACCGCTGTCAATGTCCCTGTGTTGAGTTCCCTGACATGTCCCACTGACACCATCTTTTCTGGTTTGGACCCTTTCCCCATGCATTAACCTGGTAAGCTACACTAGTTCAACCCTGATGACTCCCTCAGGTCTCACCCTACCCAGCTCACACACAATTCAGGACTCAGCTGCAACCAGACTGGGTCCGCATTGCAGTCTTTCTTAAAAAACTCTGTAGAAATTTCGGTCTTGCTTGTGGGAAGGGTGCTTAAGACACACAGGTAGAAACTGAGTTGTGTGGCTTTAGGGTAATGGCTATCTTCCCATAAGGTTCTCAGGCACCACATTTCAAGTATTGATCCTTCCCTACCATGGCATTAGCCTGATGAACTCTACTAGCTCCACCCTGATAACTCCCTGAGACCCATTCCCACTACAAAGGCCTGCAGGCCTCAGGCAGGAGGCAGATGGCTCCTGGCTCTGGTGTACCATGAGAATTTTGCTGAGTGGTCTTAGAACTAGCACTGGAACCAAGTTTAAATTGGTATTAACTTTGTAAACTCCACTAACCCCACACTGGTGACTCCCTGAGACCTTGCCTCATGCAACTCACATACCACCCAAGGTTCATTCAGTAGCTGAGCCTTATAGAAGACTGGCAGGTGATTTCAGAACTAAAGATACTCTGGGCCTTTTCCTGACCTGCCCTAGGCCCAGTAATGGTAACAGTCAGCCTCAGTTCATAGCTTGGCCATTTCCACTTGCACTTAGGCCCAGCGCATGCATACACATATACAAACTGGAATATTACTCAGCCATGAAAGGAAGGAAATCTTGCCATTTGCAAAAACATGGATAGACCTAGAGGGTATCATGCTAAGAGAAATAAATCAGAGAAAGACAAATACTATATTCTTTTAGTTATGAGTGGGATATAAACAACTAAATAAAAAAAACAAACAGATTCATAGATACAAAAAAAAGTGACAGTTGACAGAGGGTTGGGCAGTGGCAATATGGGCAAAAATGTGAAGAGGGTTAAGAGGTACAGAATCATAGTTATAATATAAGTGAGTCACAGAGATGTAAAGTATAGCATATGAAATACAGTTAATAATATCACAATACCTTTGTACAATGACAAGTGGATAATGGACTTTTTGTGGTGATCACTTTGTAAGGTGTATAAATGTGAAATCTCACTATATTATACACCTGAAACTAATGTAATATTGTATGTAAACTATACTTTAATTAAAAAGAGCTTTACATTCTAAAAGAAAAATTAGACATGGAAAAGAGAGATTTTGGGGACATAATCAAGTATAACAACACCTGCATCACAGAGGTACTAGAAAGAGAAGAGAGAGAGAAAGGCATTGAGAATGTATTTAAAGAAATAATGATGAAAACCTTTCTTAATCTGGTGAAAGAAAAATATATACAAGTTCAGGAAGTGCAGAATGTTCCAAACAAGATGAACCTAAAGAGGCCCACACCAAGACAGTATAATTAAAATGAAAAAGGTTAAAGACAAAAGGATAATCTTAAAAGCAGCGAGAGAAAGGCAGGTAGTTACCTACAAGGGAGCTCCCATAAGTCTGTCAGCTGATTTCCCAATAAAAACATTGCAGGAAAGAAGGGATTGGCAAGAAATATTGAAAGTGATGAGGAAAATCAAGATTACGGAGGCGTAAGTGGAAGTCACAATGACTTCCTCCCAGGACCAACCTGGAATTACAAGTAAATTGTGAAGAAATAACCTGGAACAAACAACTGAACAGTAATGAGAGTGGAGCCTTCTAACCTCGGGGACAGAAGAAATGGCTTTGGCGCAATCTAACTGGTAAGGAATGCGGTACAGACTCGAGAAGGCAGGAGGGGCACCAGAAGGATACTGAAATGGCCAGGTGGATTCCCCTGAGATGAGTAGCATCTAAGCCAAAAGTGGGGATCTCCAGGCTACAGCACCAGAGCCAAAAAAAAAAATACACAGAAAACAGCCAGCTGCGAAAGGTGGCAGGGTTGCTCTCTGCCAGAGACAGGCAGCTGGAGATGCAAAGAACTGTTTAAAGGACTAATGTATACATTTTTATTTGAAGCCACTTACCCTGGTCGCCAGCAAAGGTGGGGGCAGAGTGGGCTAGAGATGCCTAAGGGGAGACTGGGGAAGGAGGCTTTGGGGAGAACTGAGAGAGTACCCGGGGGGATCTTGGTGCTGACTACTCGGAGACTATTATGCTAAGTGAAATAAGCCAGTTGATGAAAGACAAATACCATATGATCTCACCTATAAGTGGAATCTATTCAACAAAATGAACTAACAAACAAAATAAACCACAGGCATGTGAACATGGAGCAGACTGAAAGTGACCAGAGGGGATGGGGAAAGAGGACAATGTGGAAAGAAGGGAAAGGACTAGACAAAGGACATGTATGAATGACCCATGGACATGGACAACAGAGTAATTGGGAGGGGGGTGGGAGTGGGGCATGGGGGTGGGATGAGTGGAGGGGGGTAGACTGGGAAAAATTGAGACAACTGTAATAGAATGAACATGATCTAAAAATTAAAAAGAAAATGAGCAAAGGACCTGAACAGACCCTCCTCCAAGGAGGACATACAGAGGGCTCAGAGACATATGAAAGGATGCTCATCACCACTAGAAATCAGAGATATGCAAATTAAAATCACAATGAGATACCACTTTACACTGGTCACAATGGCCATCATAACTAAATCAATAAACAATGGGTGCTGGCAAGGTTGTAGAGAAAATTGAACCCCAGTACACTGTTCATGGGAATGCAGACTGGTGCAGCCAATGTGGAAAACAGTGTGGAATTTCCTCAAAAAGCTGAAAATGGAACGGCCTTTTGACCCAGTGATTCCACTGCTGACACTATGCCCTAAGAATCCCAAAACACTAATTCAAAAGAACCAATGCACCCCAATGTTCATAGCAGCACAATTTACAATAGCCAAGTGTTGGGAACAACCTAAGTGCCCATCAGTAAGTAAGTGGATCAAAAAACTATGGTACATTTACAGAATTGAATACTAGGCAGCAGAAAGAAAGAGCTACTCCCTTTTGCAACAGCATGGATGGAACTGGAGAGCATTATGCTAAGTGAAATAAGCTAGGTGTAAAAGACAAATACCACTTGACCCCACCTATAAGTGGAACCTAATCAACAAAACAAACAAACAAACAAAATATAACTAGCAACATTGAAAGAAGAAAGAAATCAACAGTAACGAGAGGGAAGGAGGGAAAAGGGTAACGAGGAAAAGCAGGGGAAGGGTCAAATCAAGGAACATGTATAAAGGACCCATGAACAAAGCCAAAGTGGGGAAGGATTGAGGGTGGGAGGTGTGGGGTGGGTGGGGCAGGTGAAAGGGATGGTGGGAAAATGGAAACAAATGTATTTGAACAATAAAAAATATTTAAAAAAAGAAAAAAGAAATAAAACTTTCCTAATAAAAAAAAGAAAGTGATGAAAAGCAAGGACCTACAACCAAAACTACACTACCCAGCAAGGCTATCACTTAAATGTGAAGGAGAAGTAAAGAGTTTCCAAGGCAAGAAAAAGCTAAAGGAGTTCATTGCCACCAATCCAGTATTATAAGAAATGTTAAAAAAAAAAAAACCCTTCTTTTTTAAAAAAGAAGGGAAAAGGGAACATAAATATGAGTAACAATATAGCAATTACTATGTACCTATTAATAATGCTTTAAATGTAAATGGATTAAACACTTTAATCAAAATACATAGGGTAGCTGAATGGATATGAAAACAAGAACCATCTATATGCTATCTACAATAGTCCCACTTTAGATCTAAAAACAAACACAGACTGAAAGTAAAAGAATGGAAAATATATTTTATGCAAATAGCATTTAAAAAAACCCGAAGAAGCAACATTTATATCAGAAAAGATAGACTTTAAAACAAAGGCTATAATAAGATACAAAGAAGAACACTACATAATGATGAAGGGATCAATCCAACAAGAGGATATAACCCTTGTAAATATTTATGCACTTCCCACAGGAGCACCTAAATAGAAATAGCAAATATTGATTGATGTAGAGAGAGCACAAGTAATACAGTCATAGTAGGAGACTTCAACACTCCATTGATGTCACTGGCTAAATCTTTCAGACAGACAATCAACAAAGAAACAGAGACCTTAACTGTCACATTCAACCAGATGAATTTATTGAAATTTTTAGAATATTTTACTCCAAAGCAGCAAAATACAAATTCTTTTCAAGCACACATGGAACATCTTCCAGGATAGACCACATGTTAGGCCACAAAACAAGTCTCAATAAATTTAATAAGACTGAAATAACATTAAGAATCTTTTCTGATCACAAGGGTATGACACTAGAAATCAATTACAAGGAAAAAATTGCAAAACACACAAACATGTGGAAGCTACATAACATGTTACCAAACAGTAAATGAGTTAACACTAAGATTAAGGAAGAAATCAAAAGATACCTTAAGAAAAATTAAAATGAGAACACAACCACCCCCAAAAATCTATGGGACAGAGCAAAAGCAGTCCTGGGAGGGAAAATCATAGCAATACAGGACTACCTCAAGATACAAGAAAAATCTCCAATAAACAATCTGACCTTACATCCAAAAGAACTAGGAAAAGGAAATAATCAAGATAAGAGCAGAAATAAATGAGCTAGAGTCTAAAGATACAATATAAAAGGTAATAAAACTGGCCCTGGCTGGTGTAGCTCAGTGGATTGAGTGCAGGCCTGTGAACCACAGGGTCACTGGTTCAATTACCAGTCACGGCACATGCCTGGGTTGCGGGCCAGGTCCCTGGCAGGGGCACACGGGAGGCAGCCACACACTGATGTTTCTCTCCTTTTTCTCCTTCCCTTCCCTTCTGCATAAAAATAAATAAATAAAATCTTTTTTAAAAAAAGATAATAAAACCAACAACTGCTTCTTTGGAAGCATAAACAAGATTGGTAAAACTTTAACCAGACTCTTAAGGAAAAAAAGGGAGAGGACCCAAATAAAAAAATCAGAAACAAAAGAGAATTGACAACTGCCATGACAGAAATACAAAGGATTATAAGAAAATACTATGAGCAATTACATGCCAACGAATTGGACAACATGAAGAAATGGATATATTCCTAGAAATATACAATCTTTCAAGACTGAATCAAGAAAAAACAGAAAGTCTTTACAGTCTGATTTCTATCAATGAAATCAAATCACTAACGAAAAAACTCCCAATAAACAAAAATCCTGAACTGGACAGCTTCACAAGGGAATTCAAAGAAGAATTAACATTTATCCTTCTAAAACTATTTCAGAATACTTAAGGAAGGGGATATTCACAAGATAATTTTACAAGGCCTGCAATGTTCTTATTCCAAAACCAGACAAAGACATTACAAAAAAATATATCTCTGATAAACATAGATGCAAAAATCTTCAACAAAGTGTAGCAAAAAATAAAATCAGCAATATATGACAAAGTGGGATTTATTCTGGTATGCAAAGTTGGTACAATATCAGAAAATCAATTAATATAATATACCACATAAAGAAAATAAAGAATAAAAATCATATGATAGACCTGGCTAGGTAGCTCAGTTGGTTGGAGCACTGTCCTATACACCAGAAAAGTTTGCAGGTTTGATTCCCATTCAGGGCATGTATGGGATGCAATTGATCCATGTTTCTCTCTGACATTGATGTCTCTCTCTCCCTCTCCCCCACCCCCTTTCTTGCTCTGTAAAAATCAATAAACATACCTTCAAGTGACATTTAAAAATTATATAATGATATTAATAGATGAAGAAAAAGAACTTGACAACCCATTTATGACAAAAAAAAACAACAACAAACTTTTCAGCAAAGTGAGAATAAAGGGAATGTACCACAACATAATAAAGGCCATATATGACAAACCCACAGCTAACATCATAAACAATGCAGAAAAGGTAAAAGTGTTTTCCTTATGATCAGGAAAAGGATGGGGTATCCACTTTCACCACTTTAAATCAACATAGTATTGGAATTCCTAGCCACAGCAATCAGACAAGAAAAAGAAATAAAAGGCATACAAGTGAAAGGAAGAAGTAAAAACTGTCACTATTTTCAAATAACATGATACTATATATAATGAACCATAAAGATTCTACCATAAAACTACTAAAACTGAAAGAAAAATAAATTCAGTAAAGTAGCAAGATATAAAATTAATATACAGAAATTTGTTGCATTTTTAGCCCTGGCTAGTGTGGTTCAGTGGATTGAGTGCCAGCCTGCAACCTGGAAGGTCCCAGGTTTGATTCCTGGTCAGGCCATATGTCTGGATTGTGGGCCAGGCCCCCAGCTGGGGGTATGTGAGAGGCAACAGAAATTTGTTACATTTTTATATATAAATAACAATCTATGAGAAAGATATATTAAAAATACAATCCCATTTACAGTTGCATCCAAAAAAATGAAATACCTAGGAATAAATTTAACCAAAGAGGACCAATATTTGGAAAATTATTAGACATTGTACAAAGAAATTGAAGAAGACAGAAATAAATGAGTGCATATATTGTGCTCATGGACAGGAAGACTTAACATAGTTAAAATGTCCATATTACCCAAAACAATCTATAGATTGAAAGCAATAGCTATTAAAATACCAATGACATCTTCACATAACTAGAACAAATAATCTTAAAATTTATATGGAACCATGAAAGACCTTGAATAGCCAAAGCAGTGTTGAGAAAGAAGGACAAAGTTTGAAGTATCACCCTACCAGATACCAAACTATACTACATGACTATAGTAATCAAAATAGCATGGTACTGGCATAAAAAGAGACACAGAAATCAATGGAACAAAATAGAGAATCTAGACATACACCCATTTCTCTATGGTCAATTAATATTTGACAAAGGAGGCAAGAACATACAATGGGGTAAAGATAGTCTCTTCAATAAATGGTGTTGAGAAAGCTGGATATATATATATATACACACATATATATGGAAACAATTAAAACTATACCACTTTCTTATATCATATATAATACTAACCTCAAAATGTATGAAATACTTATAATGTAAGTCTCAAAATCATAAAAATCCTAGAAGAAAATATAGGCAATAAAATCTCAAACATCCCTCTTAGCAATATTTTTTTCTGATATATCTCTTTGGACAAAGGAAGTGTAAGAAAAAAATAAACAAATGAGGCTACAGCAAACTAAAAAGTTTTTGCACAGCAAAGGAAACTATCTACAAAACAAAAAGACAACTTACTGAATGGGAGAACACATTCACCAATGATACATCCAAGAAGGGATTAATATTCAAAATTTATAAAGAACTCACATAACTCAATGCCAAAACCTCCAGACTCCAATTAAAAAATGGGCAAAGGACCTGAATAGACACTTCTCCAAAGAGGACATACAGATGGTAAATAGATGTATGAAAATGCGCTCAATGTCACTAATTATCAGAGCAATGCAAATTAAAAATACAATGAGATATTGCCTCACACCTGTCAGAATGGCTAGCATCAATAAATTCATGAATGGCAAGTGTTGGTGATGATGTGGAGAAAAGGGAACCCTCATGTACTGTGGGAAACATTATGGAGGTTCCTGCAAAGAAGTTAAAAATGGACCTGCTTTATGACCCCGTGATTCCGCTTGTGGGTATATATCCAAATAAACCCAAAACACTAATTGGAAAGAATAATTGCACCCCAATGTTCACTGCAGTGTTATTTACAATAGCCAAACTATGGACAGAACCCAAGTGTCCATGAGTAGATGTGTGGATAAAAAAGTGGTGGTACCTATAGACAAAGGAATATTACTCAGCCATAAAAATAATGAAATCTTATCATTTGCAACAGCATTAATGGACCTAGATGGTATTATGCTAACTGAAATACGTCAATCAGAGAAAGACAAATATATATGATGTCATTTATAAGTGGAATCTAAAGATTAATATAAACAAACAAACAAAACAAAACAGACTCATAGACACAGATGGTTGCCAGAGGGAAGGTAGGGGTTGGGGGACTGCTTGAAAAAGTTGAAGGGATTTAGAAGTATATTTTGAAGAGATTAGAAGTTATAAAATGGCAATGGAGATGTGAAGTACAGTCAATATAGTCAATAATATTGTAATAACTATGTAAGGTGCCAGGTGTGTACTAGGAATATCAGGAGAAACACTTGGTAAAGTATATTAGAGTATATTATCATCTTACCACTATGCTGTAAACTTGAAACTAATACAAAATAATATTGAATGTAAATTGTAATTGAAAAGAAAGTTTTTAAAAATAAAAAAGATAGCTGTGTGTCTGTTTCTATTTTGTTTCTTAGTTTATTTTGTTCATTAGATTCCACATATAAGTGAAATCATATGGTATTTCTCTTTCTCTAACTGGCTTATTTCACTTAGCATAATACTCTCCAGTCCAACCATTCCGTTGCAAAAGGTAAGATTTCCCTCTTTTTTTTTTATCACTAAGCAGTATTCCATTGTGTAAATGTACCACAGCTTTTTTACTCCTCTACTGATGGGCACTTGGGCTGCTTCCAAATCTTGGTTATTGTAAATAATGTTGCAATAAACCTATATAGGGGTACATATATTCTTTCAAGTTAGTGTTTCAGTTTTCTTTGGATAAATTCCCAGAAGTTGAACAGCTGGGTTGGGGTAGGAGTCTGAGTGAGAAAGGTTAAAGGATTAGGAAAAAACAAAAACAAAAAAATCCCTCATAGACAGGCAACAATATGCTCATTGCCAGAGGGAAATGGTGGTGGGGGAAGTAGAAGAGGGTAAAGGGGGGATAAGTGTTGATGGAGAGACATGATTTGGGGTGGTGAACATACAATACAATATACAGATGATGAATTATAGGATTGTACACCTGAAACCTATATACTTTTATTAACCAATATCACCCCAATGAATTCAATAAAAATAAAATTAATATTAAAAAGGGAAAAAAAGAAATATACATATGAGGTCTGTCCAGAGAAAGTCCAGGTATTGTTAATATAACAAAAATGGTTTGTGTGACATCTATGTAACCTGGCAGCCAAGGAGACTGGACTGGAGTGAGCATGCATGAACAATGGCAACTTCACTGTACTAGTTAGTGGAGGTGGTAGAAGCCATTGAGTGAGCGTGTGTACTGTATGGCTGTCGCATTCAAAATGACTAAGCAAGTAGAGCAACAAATCAGCTTCAAATTTTGCATTGAACTTGAACACTCTTCTGTGGAAACTATTTGGATGATTCAGAAGGCTTTCAGGGATGATGCAATGAGTACAGCCCAAATAAATGTGTGGCACAGATGCTCCAAAGATGGTCGAGCATTTGTTGAAAGTGATCCATACTTGGAAGGCCTGAGAAAAGCAGAACACCTGATAATGTTGAACATGTATGGGCTGCCATCAACAAAGATCAGCGACTGGCAGTGTGAGAACTAGAATCTGAGGATTCCAAAAACTACTGTGCCTAATATTTTGATACAGGACCTTGGCATGAAATGTGTCATGTCAAAATTTGTTTCCTGGCTTCTGCTACTGAAGCAAAAGGAACATTGTGCTGTAGTTGCTAATGACTTGATTCCATCTACTACCAGTGAACCAAATTTCCTCAAGAATATCATAACTTTGAAGGGGACTGAGGCATCATTGTCCTATGTACAATGGTTCTTGAATCTTGTTTCTTCTGCAAGAAATGTCACTATGTATCATATTACATGGATGGATACTTTCTGGATAGACCTTGTAAATGCAATAAAATGTTACTTGCCCATAAAAAGAATGAAATGTGGATTATATTGTGGAATCAAAATGGTGGAGGAATGAGTGGAAGTCACAATGACCTCATCCCAGGACAAATCTGGAATTACAACTAAATTAGGAAGAAATCACCTGGAACAAATAACTGAACAATAGCGATAAAAGAACCTTATAACCTCAGACAGACAGAAGAACCAGCTTTAGCACAACCTGACTGGTAAGGACTGCGATAGAGACTTGAGAAGGCAGTTGGGGCGCCCATGGGCAGCAGCACCAGAAGGATATGGAAACAGCCAGTTGGATCCTCCTGAGATGAGCAGGGTCTAAACCATAAGTGGGGATCTCCAGCCTACAGCACCAGAGACCCAAAAGTACACAAATAATAGCCAGTGGTGAAAAGTGACAGGGTTGCTCTCTGCCAGAGACAGGTGGCTGGAGACACAAAGAGCTCTTTAAAGGGCCAATGCATAAATTTTTATTTGCAGCCACTTACCTTGGTCTCCAACAAAGGTAGAGGAAGAGTGGGCTGGAGATGCCTGAGGAGAGACTGGGGAAGGAGGCTTTGGGGAGAAAACTGAGAGAGTACCAGTGGAATCTCGGTGCTGACTCACTCCCATATGATAGCAGCCATTTTGCTCAGGCAGACCACTCCTCTGAATGACAACAGCGTGAGAGGACACAATAGCCCTGCCCCCAGGAGGGACTCTGTCCCACAAAAGCCCCTGTGGTGTTTAAGCTGGCCTGCTGAGTGCAGAGTGACTAGATTAACAGCTGAAGGAGACAGCCACAGATGGTAGCTTCCTGGAAGTCTCGAACAAACTGCCTATGGTCAGACAGGGTCAATATCTGACATCATCAGGGAAGATCCAGAAAGAAAAACAGTCATCTCCTACTGTAGACTTTCACACCACAAATTCAGGAATCAAGACAGATAAATTTAAAAAGCATAAGCAAAAGAATAGAGCCTCACTAATAATAGGAACAAAGAAACTCCCTCTAGTCGAAGAGAAAGGAGAAATCCCCAGAAAGATAAATAAATGAAACAGAGGCAAGTAAACCATCAGATTTTGAGTTCCAAACAATGGTTCTAAGGAAGCTCAATGAGACCAGTGAGATCAGAGAGAATTACCAAAAACTACAGGGAAACTATGAGGAAGTTACTGCAAATTATATCAGCATGATAAAAGACATGGAAACTATCAATAAGAGGCAAGAGGAAATGAAGAATACAATTTCTGAATTGAAGACCACAGTAGAAGGAATCAAAAGCAGGTTAGATGACGCAGAGGAGCAAATCAGCAAGCTAGAGGATAGATAGAAAAAAGCTCCCAGAAAGAGCAAGAAAATGAAAAAAGACCCCAAAAGAATAAAGAAGCGTTGAGGGAAATGCAGGGCAACCTGAAACATAATAATATCCATATAATAGGGATACCAGAAGGAGAAGAAGAGGAGGAAGGAATAGAGAACTTGTTTGAAAAAGTAATGATGGAAAACTTCCCTCATCGGAGGAGAGAAAAAGTCACACAAGTCCAGGAATCACAGAGGGTCCCATTCAAGAGGAACCCAATGAAGCTCACTCCAAGACACATCATCATTAAAATGGCAAATATCAAAGACAATCGGAGAATCCTAAAGGCAGCTAGAGAAAAAGAGGTAGTAACATATAAGGGAGCCCTGGCACAGTTAGCAGCTGACTTCTCAACAGAAACACTACAAGCCAGAAGGGAGTAGCAAGATATTCCAAACAATGAAAAGCAAAGGCCTGCAATCAAGACTGTTCTAACCAGCAAGGCTCTCAATTAAAATGGAAGGCAAAATAAGGAGTTTCTCAGGCAAAAAAAAGCTATTAGAATACACCTCCACCAAACCAGCACTGCATGATATGCTAAAGGACTGCTTTAAGAAAATGAAGAAAAAGAGTCTATGAATACCCAGTTTCTTTCACAGTCAGCAATATTGATATTACCAATTTTTTTCTTTTTTTAAATTTATTTATTTATTTTTAATTTTTCACATTCATTTGTCTCCATTTACCCACCACTACTTTCCCCCACCCCACCCACCCCCTCTTTCCCCCTAAATCTTTCCCCACCTTGGCTTCGTTCATGTGTCCTTCACACCTGTTCCTTGATCTGACACTTCCCCTTATCCCTCTCTATTACACCCTGCCCTCCCTCATCCCTGTCCCCATTGGTTTCTTCTTTCTTTCAATGTTGTTGGTCATATTTTCCTTGCCTGCTTGCTTTGCTGATTAGGTTCCACTTATAGGTGAGATCATATGGTATTGGTCTTTAGCCCCCTGACTTATTTCACATAGCATAATGCTCTCCAGTTCCATCCATGCTGTCTCGAAGGGTAGTAGTTCTTTCATTCTTTCTGCTGTGTGGTATTCCATTGTGTAAATGTACCACAGTTATTTGATCCACTTATTTACTGATGGGCACTTAGGTTGCTTCCAGCACTTGGCAATTTTTAATTGTGCTGCTATGAACATTGGGGTGCATTGGTTCTTTTGAGTTAGCGTTTTGGGATTCTTAGGGTGTAGTCTTAGCAGTGGAATTGCTGGGTCAAAAGGCAGTTCCATTTTTTGCCTTTTGAGGAAATTCCACACTGTTTTTCACAGTGGCTGCACCAGTCTGCATTCACATGTACAGTGTACAGGGGTTCACTTTTCTCTACAACCTCGCCAGCACCCATTGTTTATTGATTTATTTATGATGACCATTCTGATGGGTGTGAAGTGGTATCTCATTGTGGTTTTAATTTGTATTTCTCTGATGGCTAGTGATGGTTAGCAACCTTTCGTAAGTCTCTGGGCCCTGTGTATGTCCTTGGAGAAGTGTCTGTTCAGGTCCATTGCCCATATTTTAATTGGATTGTTTGTCTTCCTTGAGTGAAACTGTATGAGTTCGTTTTATATTTTGGAGATCAAATCATTCTCCGAGGTATCATTCGCAAATATATTTTCCCATAAGGTGGATTCCCTTTTCATTTTGCTGATGTTTTCTTTAGCTATGCAGAAACTTCTTATTTTGATGAAGTTCTATTTGTTTATTCTTTTCTTTATGTCCCTAGTTCTGGGAGACGTATCGGTGAAAATATTGCCGCACGGGATATCTGACAGTTTCCTGCCTATATTTTCCACTAGGACTTTTATGGTGTTGCGACTTACATTTAAGAGTTTTATCCATCTTAAGTTTATTTTTGTGTATGGTGTCAGTTGGTGGTCAAATTTCTATTTTGTGCATATAGCTGTCCAGCTCTGCCAACACTATGCCAAATTCATTTATTAGGTCGAGTAGTTTTTTGGAGTAGTCTATGGGGTTTTCCATGTACACTATCATGTCATCTGCAAACAATGATAGTTTTACTTCCTCCTTTCCAATTTGGATGCCTTTTATTTCTTTTTCTTTTCTGATCGCTGTGTCTAGGACTTCCAATACTATGTTGAATAGAAGTGGTGAAAGTGGACATCCTTGACTTATCCCAGATCTTAGTGGGAAAACTTTTAGTTTTTGCCCATTGAGTATAAGGTTGGCTGATTTTACCATAATTTTTAATACATATTAATCTGATTGTGACAATGATGTGTCATTTTAATTGTTACTTTATTATTTGTTGAAACTAAACCTGTTTTTGTATATTTCTTGTGTGTTTCTATTATATTTTAAAAATCTATAAATGACTTTTTGGTATTCTTTATCCATTTTTTGATTAAAGTTTTATAGGATTTTTTCCCTAAAAAAAATAAACCTATTAATCTTTTTGTAGATGTGTTACAAATACTTTTCTATTCTATTACTTATCCTTTAACTTTTTTATATGCATATTACTATAAGTCTTAAATGTTTAATATAGTCATATTGTCAATATTTTACTTTATAGCTTCTGGGCTTGAATAATGTACTTCCAGGTAAGTAAAATATTAGTTTGTATTTTCTCCTAAAACTCCTTAGATTTTACATATTGATTTTTAACTCACCTGAATATTTCTTGTATAATGTATGAAATAGAGCTCCATATTTTTTTATTTCAACTAATAGTGGCCCATGCTCCTTATTTGTTGAATAAGCCTTATTTTCCCCATTGATTTGAAATATAAATTTAATCCTATATTACATTGTTAGACAGATATTTATGTTTGTTTCTAGAATGCTCATTATATTTCATTGATCTACTTGATTATATCTGTGCTGGTGTCATGGTGTTTTAATTGTTGAGACTGTATAATGGATTAAAGTTTTTAATATTTTATAATGGATTGTGACATTTAAAAAATAAATAAATACAATCAATCTCATTTAAAGAAAAGAAGAAGAAAGTAGGAACTCCTACTTTTACGACAACATGGATGGAACTGGAGAATATTATGCTAAGTGAAATAAGCCAGGCAGTGAAAGACAAATACCATATGATCTCACCTATAATGGAATCTATTCAACAAAATAAACTAATGAACAAAGTAAACCACAGGCACGGAAACATGGAGCAGACTGAAAGTGACCAGAGGGGATTGGGAAGGACGACAATGGTGGAAAGACGGAGCAGGGACTAAACAAAGAACATGTATGAATGACCAACAGACATGGACCACAGAGTGGGAATTGACTGTGGGAGCATGGGGCAGGGTGGGATGGGTGGAGGAGGGCAAAGGGGGGAAAACTGAGACAACTGTAATAGAATAAACATGGTTTAAAAATAAAAAAATAAAAAATATGTTGTACTCCTTAAACTAATACAATGTTATATGTTAATTATATATCAATAAAACTTGGGGAGTAAATGTATAATTTATTTTAGCAATTTGAAAAAAGAATGTAATTTGCCATTCGTGGCAGCATGGATGGACCTTAAGGGTATTGTGCTCAATGAAATAAGCCAGTCAGAGAAAGACGAATAATATATGATTTCACTTATATGTGCAATCTAAAGAACAAAATTAATGAGAAAACTAAATTCAAACAGATTCAGAGACACAGAGAGCATATTTGTAGTTGCCAGATGAGAGGGAAATTAAGGGACTGGGTGAAAGAGGTTAAAGGATTAAGAGACACATATTGGCAGTTTTCAAATAATCATAGAGAAGTAAAGTATAACATAGGAATGTAGTCAATAATATTGTGATACCTTTGTATGATGCCAGGTGGGTACTAAATATATTGTGGAAAACACTTTATAAAGTATATGATTGTCTAACTACTATGCTGTACACCTGAAACTAATACAAAGTAATATTGAACGTAAACTGTAATTGAAAAATAAAATTTTAAAAGAGCACTTAAATATTTTCACAATGATCTATCAAATTTCAAGAAGCCTGTATTATTTTTCAGAGCAAGAATATAGTTTTAAAGAAAAAATACAAGGTCAAAAGATTGCACTGTTTCAAATGCCTTTCATAAATATAATAAGATTTATTTTAAAATCTTTATTAAATTCTTAAAGTTAATTTCCTTAAATTAAGTGCATTTTTGAAATTAAATAAGTGATTCCACTAGATACAATGTCAAGGAGGAAACAGAAAAGACAACATTCATTGATTTTCAGCTTCATTACATTATCTCATTTAATACTTAAAACAACCCCATTAGGTGGTTGCTTGTGCCATCCCCATTTTACAGAGAAGAAAACAGTCTCAGAGAAATGAAATAACTTGTCCAAGAACACAGAGTGAATTAGTGATTCAAATATGAATTATTTAATTCCAAAATTAATATTTATTCCAGATCTAGCCCTCACCCTAACACTAATGAACTGTATGCTCTTGGATATGTCATTTAGTTTGTGTCTTGTGTTATGTTGTTTTTGATTTCAAGTAGTAGAGTAACCAACAGAAATTTAAGTAATAAATACATTTAATTTTCTCACATAATAAAAATTTTGGAAATAGGTAGTTCCAGAGAGGGGACTGCAGCTCAAGCCCCCAGTTCTCTGTCTTTCCACTTTGCCCTTTTAAGTAGGTAAGCAAGGTCTCCCACTTAGCAGTGTACTCCATAGGTCCAAGAACCACACAATTGCCTGCCCACTTCCAAAAGCAGGAAGTGGCTGTACTGAAAAGACTTTGTATGCACATCTCTCTTTCATCAGAGAGGAAAACTGTTGCCAGAAGCCCTACCCCCCTCCCCAGTGGACTACCCCTTTGTCTCACTGACCCAAACTAAGCCACATGGATATCTGTAATGTCGCAAGAGAATTGGGTTTTCAAGTTTGTCTTGGACTAGTAATAGCAGTGGCTGGGAACACCTTTCCTCATCAAGGGTTCCTGGCTTGAAAGCCTGGAACAATCAAGGTTCAGCTATCATGAAACATGTGGGGCAGGGAAGGCAGTTGAGAAAGCACCCAAGAGCATCTGACTTGAGCCTTCATTTCCTTATCAACAAATGAGCAAGTTTCCCTGGGCCACCTCTCAGTAACATGGAGGAGAAGGCTTGAGTAGTTAAAAGACAAAATCAAACCAAACCTGAGACATGTAAATATGCCTAATCAACATATGCACTGCCAACTCAAGTTCCTGAGCACAGCTCCTTCCCTCTCTCTCAAA
This sequence comes from Pteronotus mesoamericanus, assembly GCF_021234165.1. Classification (NCBI taxonomy): domain Eukaryota; kingdom Metazoa; phylum Chordata; class Mammalia; order Chiroptera; family Mormoopidae; genus Pteronotus; species Pteronotus mesoamericanus. The sequence goes on from NW_026555198.1 coordinate 441,058, forward strand.
CTACAGTGCTTTTGTAAGTTCTCTCTCCCATCAAAGCTGATCTTGACATTACTTTTAATTTAATTTTTACATATTGTGGTCCTAGAGATAGGAAGGGATAGATAGGGCCTTGTTCTTTTCTAGCCTCCCTCCTCTTCCCACTCATGATTGTAACATCTGGTCTCAGTCAATTTAGGTTTAGAAAGTTTTCTTGTCCCATGCTGCTCACAGAAAGAAACAAGATACAGTGGAAACAGTTCATTGCTGTAGTGTAATAGATCCAAAACAAATTTGTTTTCTGTTAGATTTCCAAGTGAATTATATTTTACCTCAAGTCCCTATCAACTGGGAAATTTTCTACTATACTTTGTATTGTGCTAAAAGAAAAACTGCAGTTATATATATATATATATTTTATATATATATATATAATATATATATTTAAGCAGCTGTCAGATTTAATCTTGTAAGAGTTTTAGTGACTTAAACATGCCCCCCCAAATGGTTTAAGGATCTGTGCTATGACAAGAATTCTCATTTATTATTTTGAACTCAATATTTCACCATCAGTCTCTTACCCAGGGGAAATGCAGAAACTTGATGTTTGTCAAAATATTTCATAATCTTTCTAAAATTGCAGTACTATGAAAACTGCACTTAAACTGTAATTTAGATTCTTGTTAACACTATCTTTTCCCCCATAAATAGAAGATTTATTTTCCAATCTTTATAAGAAATGTACTTTTTTTCCACAGATTTTTCCAAAAGACTTATGGCAGACCATCTTTACTCTCTGACGCAGTGCATCATTTCAACTTTTCCTGTTTTCTTTTTAAATACCTACTGAGCTGGAAAATAAATTGGGTGCTTGACTCTTCTATGCAAGTAACAATGCCAGCTATCTCTTCAAGTAAAATGGAGAGAAAATAATTATCTTGTGAATCCAATTAGTGCTCATGGTGATAGTCAATCTAAAACATTTCATTTCACCTTGTTCTCAACAGCCTTGGAAGGAGGAAAGGCAAAAAGGTACCTGAATTATCAGGATTGGTTATCCCCTATCTGGCCTTGACTGTTCCTTCATTTATTCATTTACTCACAATGACTAATTGTGCCCTTCCTTTGTGCCAGGCACTTACTGTTCTAGGTACTGAGGAAATAGCAATGAAGAAGACAAAGATCTCTGCCCTCAAAGACTTTATACACATCCTATTTGGGGGAAATTAAAACCCTCCAGTGAAATCACAGAAGCTGAAAACATGAAAGAATTTTAAAGAGCCTCCAGGATGGCTCAACTTCCTCAATGGATTGGTGAAATCTTAGACCCAGAAGAGGGACATAATTTATCTAAAGTCACACAATTGGTCCAATGGAGCTGGAATTGGAACTTATATTTGTTGAATAATCATTGCTAATGTTTATTAAGTGCACTAAACAGTGCATGTATAGGTTGAACAATAAAAATGCTGATATTTGATTTTTTTACCCAAAGAAATAAGAATTTTAGACAATTCAGTCTATTATTACCACATCAAATTCTCACAATTCTATAAGGTCAGTAATACATCATCTCTAATTTATATATGGGGAAATGAGGCTGAGAGAAGTTAAATAAAGTACCCACTTGGCACAGTTGGGTTTTGAAATTGGATCTAATATAGAAGTCAGAGCTTTTCACCTCTATACTACACTACCTCCTGAGTTAGCACCTGTCACTTTCCAGCATGCTATTTCTCACCCTGGAAATCAGGTATTCAGTTGTTGATGCATTTGTTTAAAAGTAGAAATCTGGACTTCACAAATTTAACAGTTTTAATGAAGTCAACTCTATAGATAGATGTTCATCAAAATAATTTCAGTGAAATTTCTTATAGATTTAAAAAGTTACTTTTGAAATAGTGTCATTTTATGTTTGAAATGAAGTGATGGGAACAATAAAACTATTGTAAAATATATGCTTAATCTTAAAGAAGGATATTCTAGTCATGTGCCTAGTCCTTCCTAACAACTTGATTTTACTCATGTACAGCTTATGTCTGATAATATTATCATTATATTCTTAAGCACTCTTGCTAAGGAACCACAGAAGCCTTTTTTTTTAAGTCTTCCCGCTTCATTTTCTGACAATATCCACTAATCAATTAATCAACAAAGCCTGATCATGCTACTCTCAAGATCACCTCTTAAATTCAACATTGCATCCCCCATTGCTAATTCTTAAGTTCAGTCCTCCTCATTCTTTGCTTGGGTGCAAGTCTTCATGGTACCCTTTTCAAAATGTAATAAAGTAGAAGAAAAACACAGCAACAATTGAATAGCCACCCTGCCTTATCCAGAAAGCCTTTAGTTTGCTTTCCTTTTGGAGAAATCATATTGTTAATTATGTCACTGTGACTCCAATTCCAGCAGTATTAATGCAAGAGCAGAGTTCCAGTTGTACTAAAGTCTTTGTAGGGTTTCTTGACAGGTCTTACTTCTTTATCCTGTTTACATGTGATGATCAGGCCATCAAGGGAGTGTGGCCCTCCATTTGGAATCCCTGAAAAGAGAAACCCCATGGAACCCTAAACAATTCTAGAATAAGTAGAAATTCTAAAATAAAGTTACCTAAATGGGAGGCTCCTCAATGGAGAATAAATGCTTAGTGTTTGGTGGAGGTATCATTAAAGGTCTATTGTTTGAAATTTTATAGCAAGCACACATTACCTCTGTATCTGAAAGATATAAACAATAGATACTTTAAATAGAAAACGAACTTTAAAGAGCCAAAAAGCTGCTTAGGAAAGCAGATTGGGCGGCAGGTGGCAGGATTGTTTCAACTTCTGCTTCTCTCCGCCAGGCTGGTGTGACCAGAACCCACAGGCATGCTGGCCTTGTGCTGGCAGAATGCCAGAAAGAGTGATGACTATAGAAAGAAAGGCTGCAATTAATATACGGCCCAATGTGGCCAGTGGCTAAATCTGGGTGTGGGGTTACCACAGATTTTTAAAAAAGCCTTCTTTGTGCTTTTATGTACATTTTTATTTTTTCCATGATAAACATGTAGTGCTTATGAAATAGGAAAGAGAAAAGCAATTCACCTTTAAAAAGAAAATTTTAAAAGGCATCAAATCTTGCCCCCCCAAACAGGAGGTTGTCCCAGACTGATTTTAGAAGGCTTCCACTGCATTGTCCGGCCCATGAGAGCACCAAGGAAATGCTTTCAGCTAACTTTGGGACAATAAACTAGGCATTCAAACTTAACCAATGTCACTAGGCTATGGGGTCACCTCTGCTTCAGTTTACTAAAAACTTCCCTAAATTAAACTAAAAAGTTTAATAAAAATTATTTGAGTAGTTTGCAGTTATTGTTTTGAAGCCTTAGTAGGTTCATAACTAGTCTATATATACCTCTACAGATACAGATTTAAAGAAGAAAATCTAGAAAATGTTCTCATCACTTTTCTTTTACCCATCTTCCAAGATTGCATTATAATAGCTGCTCTCACTAGAAATGTTTGTAAGCAAATTGGTTTTATCCTTGTCAGCATAAACCAATAAGTAAATGAAAAGTGTAGCTCCACATGACTGAAGTAGGAGGTGGAAAGGCAGGCAGTGCTCATGCTGCCAGATGAGCATGACCATCCCTTTTGCCACTTGGATCCTAGTACCTACGTGCAGGTCTCACATTTAGGTTAAGAGTTTTGCTGTTGGTGCCCACCCCACACACACACCTACCACACACAGACATGCACATGTACTTGTACACACGTGTGCATGCACATATATCTAGGTCTGAACAGGAAGCTCATGAGGTACCTCTGGCCCCCTGTATTTTACTCTGTTACCAGATACCTCTACCTTTACTGAACCCATGATGCCAGATCACTCCAGTTCTTCCTTAGCCAATGCCCATCCTCCTGTTAAACTTCTGCTCCCCCAATACTCCTCCATCTCCATTCCCAGATCCTGACTCTGTACCCATTCTGCACATAAATATTTCAGTCAGAGCTCTGAATGCAAGCAACAGACACACTCAAGCTGGTTCAACAACAAGGTGGGGGAGGAAGCAGGAGGGTAGGGTGGAGATTTTTGTAAGGAGACCCAGCTCTCATGGCTCTCGCAAGAAATCACGACAGTGGGATCTGGAACAAGGTGCAAGGCAGCTACAGTTCCTGGCTCTCCCTACAGAGGCTCATGATCCTCTCTCTTGGTGTTTCAGCTCCTCTCTGCATATCTGCTTCTTTCTGTTTCTGTTGACTGGTTTCCTTCTAACTTTAGATGTCCCCTCACATTTGATACTCCAAGTCTGTCTTATAACCTTTCAGTTCCATCTTAAATGATGACTTAGACTCTCAGCTTCCCAATAACATATTCCAAAAAAAGGAATGTGATTGCTCAAGCTTATCTTCTGAAGCCAGGCCACAGGAGTTCTACTAACCTGCCTACAAAGGGGCCATCATTGGACAAATGCCCACCCATCTTGATGCAACTAGACAAGACTGGGAAGGATGGTGTCCCATGGACATTTAGGGCCACAGGAGCAATGTGCAGGGCATATTTCCTGTGGATGGGCAGGAAAATATTAGCATCTTTAGTACAGCAGACCTGGAAACTGTATTCTAATGAAAATCTATATAAAAGGGTTCCACCCACCTACATAGTTTTACAAATCCTACACGATATTCATGTGCTCCCATCTATTATCAGAGACTCCCAGAATTATCAGGTCCTAAAGTCCATCAGGCCTAATAATACCTGTCCTAACCCCTGCTCACTCATTTCACTGCCTTTATTTAAGTCCCTTTGTTGAAACAAAGTATGGTATATTCATACAATAGAGTATCATTCAGCCATACAAATGAACAAAGTACTGATTCATGCTGCAACATGGAGGAACCTTGAAAACATTATGCTAAGGGAAAGAAACTAGTCATAAAGACCACATACTATATGACTCCACTCAAATAAAAGTCCAGAATAGAGATATCTATACAGACAAAGAGGAAATTAGTGGTTGATTAAGGTTGGAAGTGGGGGTAGGGAGTAAGGGAGTGATAGCTAAAGGGTACAAAGCTTTTCTTGAGGTTATAAAATTTCTAAAATTAACAGTGGTGATAGTTGTACATATCTGTTAATATACTAAAGTTCACATGTCTCAAAAACTCAGAGTGGCAGAGCTACAAAAATCAAAAATAGTTTTTATCAGACTAGTGAGAAATTATTCAAGTGAAGGAAAAATTAGACACCCTAACTTCCAATTAACTTTTCTTCATCATGAGATGAGTCATGAAATACACAGAGATATAAATCTCAGCAAAAATAGTTAAGCATAGTAGTGAAATTCTATCCCAGAACACATGGTTCTTTCACACTAGTTTTAAGAATGAAAGCATAAGGGATGGATGGCATTATACTTTGCCAAGGAGTTGTGAGAGTTTAGGAGAGCAAGTACTTTTGCTGGTGGAGAGTGCTACATTCAGATGTTGGACAGGTGGTGGCCAGGAAGGCAAATTTATTTTGGAAATTGGATAGCGGCCCACTTGTTTGACTGACCGAGTAATTTTCCATATCACTGCTGAATTTGTGGAACTTCAGAATATTGCCACGGAGTATTTTTAAGTGTAAGCGGAGCAGTGCTGTGTTTCTAAAACTAATAGCATAAAATAAATATATGGGAAAGACCAGAACACACAGGGTGTGTCATGTAGGAAAGAACCAATTGTAGGACAAACTTTTTCAAGTGTGACCTTCAGTGAGGTGAACTTCTGTTGTTCAGCACTTGGTTTAATACTTCAAATATCTCTGTTAGAAGTTTTTGAATGTATTTAACTATTAAATATTAAAAAAATTATAACCTATTGTTAGCATATCAACATGAGCTCAAGGATAGTTATGTGAATAACAGAAAGCAAAAGGTGGTTTTCATAATCAGTTGGTGCTCAAAATAAATAACTAAAATGTAATTTATGTGCTGATTTAGCCTTTATTACTGAATTCTAAAATACAAAAATTAAATCTCTTTAATTGGCACTAAAATTACAACATGTAATAAGATAAAACAATACATATTTATATTCTGTATAAAATATGGTATATATCAGAAAACATTTAAAAGTAAGAACATTGAGGTGTTCTCTTTGGAAGATTCCTCACAACTCCCACTTTATGTTGAGAATGAAGTTTCAGATCCCCATGTCAGGGGCAGTATTTTTTATTGAATTTACTGGGGTGATATTGGTTAATAAAATTATATAGGTTTCAGCTGTACAATTCAGCTGGGCTAGGGCTAGGGCTAGGGCTAGGGGTATAATACATCATCAGTGGAGGGATTAAGCAAAAATGAAAAAGGACTCATGGACAGGGACAACAGTGTGGTGGTTGTGGGGGGCAGGGGGTATAAAGGTACTAAATGGTAATGGAAAAAATCTCACCTATAAGCGGAACCTAACCAAAAATACAAAGGTGCAAGGAAAATAAGACCAGCAACACTGAAAGGAAAAGAAATCAACAGAGACAAGAGGGAAGGAGGGAGGGTGCAGGGAAAAGGAAGGGAAGGGGAAAGTCAAGGAACATATAGCAAGGACCCATGGACGGGGGTTGGGGGGGAGCTCAGGCAGGGAGGGAGGGAGGGGGCAAGGGAAAGTGGTGGGAGGGAGGCAGAGACAAATGTATTTTTTTGATGAAGTAAACACCAGCAATATTTTAAATTTTATTTTAATTTATTTTTTCAAATACATTTGTCTCTGCCTCCCCCCCACCACTTTCCCTTGCCCCCTCCCTCCTACCCTCCCTCAGCTCTTCCCCTTCAGTTTTGTCCATGAGTCCTTGCTATATGTTCCTTGACTTTCCCCTTCCCTTCCTTTTCCCCTGCCCCCCCCTTCCCTCTTGTCTTTGTTGATTTCTTTTCCTTTCAGTGTTGCTGGTCATATTTTCCTTGCATCTTTGTATTGTTGGTTAGGTTCCACTTATAGGTGAGATCATATGGTATTTGTCTTTCGCGCCCTGGCTTATTTCGCTTAGCATAATGCTCTCCAGTTCCATCCATGCTGTCGCGAAGTTTAGTAGTTCTTTCTTTCTTTCTGCTGTGTAGTATTCCATTGTGTATATGTACCATGACTTTTTGATCCAATCATCTACTGATGGGCATTTAGGTTGCTTCCAACACTTGGCTATTGTCAATTGTGCTGCTATGAACATTGGGGTGCATAGGTTCTTTTGTATTGGCATTTTGGTGTTCTTAGGGTATAGTCCCAACAGGGGAATCGCTGGATCAAAAGGCAGTTCCATTTTCAGCTTTCTGAGGAAATTCCACACTGCTTTCCATAGTGGCTGCACCAGTCTGCATTCCCACCAACAGTGGACTAGGGTTCCCTTTTCTCCACAGCCTCGCCAGCACCTGTTGTTTGTGGATCTGTTTATGATGGCCATTCTGACCGGTGTGAGGTGGTACCTCATGGTGGTTTTGATCTGCATTTCTCTGATGGCTAGTGATGCCAAGCATCCTTTCAAATTTCTCTGGACCCTCTGTATTTCTACCTTGGAAAAGCGTCTGCCCAGGTCCTTCGCCCATTTTTTGATTGGATCGTTTATCATCTTGGAGTGAAGTTGAGTGAGTTTTTAAGTATCTTGGAGATCAAATCTCTATCATTAGCAAATATATTTTCCCATATAATTGGCTCCCCTTTCATTTTGCTGATGTTTTCTTTAGCCGTGCAGAAGCTTCTTATTTGGATGAGGTCCCACTTGTCTATTCTTTCCTTTATGTCCCTTGCTTTAGGAGACATATCAGTGAAAAAATTGCTGCGTGGGATATCTGAGAGTTTCCTGCCAATGTTCTCCTCTAGGACTTTGATGGTATTGCGACTTATATTTAAGTATTTTATCCCTCTTGAGTTTATTTTTGTGTATGGTGTCAGCTGATGATCCAATTTCAATTTTTTGCATGTAGCCATCCAGCTCTTCCAACACCATTTGTTGTAAGGCTATTATGGCTCCATTTTATGCTTCTGCCCCCTTGAGACAAATGTATTTGAAAAAATAAATTAAAATAAAATTAAAAAAAATACATAATCTGTATATTGTTATTGCATATTCACCACCCAAAGTCAGGTCTTCTGTCACCATTTATCCCCTGTTTACTCTCTTCTACCTGCCTCCTTCCCCTTTTCAGGTATAGTATTAAGTTTATTCCTTAACTTGTTAACTTTTCTTGCCTGGTGATATGAAAATCTTTTTTACAAAGATCTGTGTAGCAAAAGGAAGAATACCAACTGTACATTTGGAGCATTTGGAACCTTTTAGAATAAACTGCTCCAAAGCTCATGAGTTGTTGACATTCTACAGCTCTTTCACCCCAATCTTTAGAAATGGGGTTGATGTAGCCCATATTCACTTTGAAGTCTTATGGTTTCTTGCTTGCTTGATGCAGACACAGTTTAATGACATAAATCTCTGCATTGATATCAAATTTCTTTTTGCCACAAGCTCATAGGAAATGAGTGGAGTATACACATTTAATAGACAAGATATAATAAATAACAATATCACAAATATATGTAGCTAGGACTACTACTGCCCATTCTTTAACCTCTCCATCCCAGAGATGTTAACATAGAAGGATTAGTAAATCCTCCACCAGTCTCCTTGCTCAGAGATTGCAGAAGGTAGCCCTGCCTTGGAATTTGGCCTAGCCTCCAAAATAAGGAAAAAACTTTATTTCAGGCTTCTGTCAGCTCTTGGGGTAGATGGCTCTGTGATAGATTTATTTTTTATGCCTGTGGAGCATCCACCCCAACCACCCAGGACAGAGTCTGAAAGCATAAGAAACAAAACACTGGCATTTGCTTTGCATAACAATATAACTTGGCAGGGTCACCTTGGCAGGTTTGCGAACATTTGGAAAATGCTTCTTTTCCTCAGTTTGAATTAGACTGGACCACCCTTAATAATTTTTTAAAAGATTTTATTTATTTACTCTTAGAATGGAAGGGAAGAAGAAAGGGAGAGAAACATCATTGTGTGGTTGTCTCTTGTGTGCCCACTACTGGGGACCTGGCTCACAACCCAGACATGTGCCCTGACTGGGAATCGAACTGGCAACCCTTTGGTTCGCAGGCTAGCTCTCAATCCACTGAGCCACACCAGCCAGGGCCACCCTTAATAATTAATGGGGACTCATGGAGATGTGTTGATCCCAGGCAGACCAGATCATCTCCTAAGGGTGTATATTCTTGATTTAACTTGCCTCAGTTCACATTTACCATTTACCACATGTGCCACATAATAATATTTCAGTCAACGATGAACAGCATATACAACTGTGATCCTGCAAGACTCTAATTGACCTCAAAAATTCCTATTGCTTTGTGATGTGGTGACTGTGTAAAGAACTGTGTGAGGTAGTATTGCAACACATTTTTTCATGTGTTTGTGGTGATTCTGGTGTAAACAAACCTACTGTGCTTCCAGTAATATAAAAGTACAGCACATACAATTATGTGCAGTACATAATACATGATAATAAACAACCACATTACTGGTTTATGTATTTACTATATTATTCTTTTTATTATTATTTTAGCATATATTCTTTCTACTTATAAAAAAGTTTGCTATAAATATTTTTGCTGATATATATCCTAAGGCACTGGAAACAAAGGAGAAAATTAACAAAAGGGAATACATCAAATTAAAAAGCTTCTACACAGCTAAAGAAACCATCAGCAAAATGAAAAGGGATTCCATTGCATGGGAGAACATATTTGCCAATATTACATCAGACAAGGATTTAATCTCCAAAATATATAAAGAACCCATATGACTCAACAACAGGAAGACAAACAACCCAATTAAAAAATGGGCAAAGGGCCTGAATAGACTTCTCCAAAGAGGACATAGAGATGGCTCATAGATATATGAAAAAGTGTTCAACATCACTAGCCATCACAGAGATGCAAATTAAAACGACAATGAACCCTGGCTGATGTGGCTCAGTAGATTGAGCACCAGCCTGCGAAACAAAGGGTTTTGGGTTCTATTCCCAGTCAGGACACATGCCTGGGTTGCGTGCCAGGTCCCTGGTTAGAAGCATGCAAGAGGCAACTGGTCAATGTATCTCTCACACATTGATGTTTCTCTCCTCTCTTTCTCTATCCCTTCCCATCCCTCTAAAAGTAAATAAATGAAATCTTTTAAAATATAAAACTGCAATGAGATATCACCTGCCAAAATGGCTATTATTAATAAATCAACAAATAAGTGCTGGAAAAGATGTATAGAAAATGGAACCCTAGTGCACTGTTGGTGGGAATGCAGACTGGTGCAACCATTGTTGAAAACAATATGGAGTTTCTTCACAAAACTAAAAAGGGACCTGTGTTTTGACCCAGTGATTCCACTTCTATGAATATATCCTAAGAATCCTGAAACACCAGTTCTAAAGAATATATGCATTCCTATGTTTATAGCAGTTATTTACAATAGCCAAGATTTGGAAACAGCCCAAGTGCCCATCAGTAGATGAATAGATAAAAAAAACCTGTGGTACATCTATACAATGGTACCATCTACACAATGGTACACAGGAGTAAAAAAAGAAAGAATTCTTACCATTTGTGACAGCATGGATGGAACTGGAGACTATTATGCTAAGGGAAATAAGCCAGTCAGAGCAAGACAACCATATGATCTCACTCATAACTAGAATCTAATGAACAAACAAGCAAAATAGAATCAGAGGCACAGGAACATGGAAGAGACTGATAGCTGTAAGAGGAGAGGGAGGAGGTAGAGACTGGTTGAAAGAAGGTGAAGGGATTAGACAAAGAACATATATTCATGGACATGAACAATGGGTGGAAATGACTATGGCAATGGGGGCAGGGCTGGGGGAGGGGGCAAAGGGGGAAAAGTTGGGACACTGTAGTAGCATAAACAATAAAAAGTTTGCTGTAAAATAGTATTTTGTGTTTACACTGGCAGCAGCCTCATACATCTCTTTTTTTTTACATTTTTATTTTTTAAATCAATAAATCATGTTTATTCTATTACAGGTGTCTCAATTTTTCCCTCTTTACCCTCCTCCACCCATCCCACCCTCATCCCTCGCTCCCACAGTCAATTCCCACTCTGTTGTTCATGTCCGTGGATCATCCATACATGTTCTTTGTCTAGTCCCTTCTCCTTCTTTCCACCATTATCCTCCTTCCTCATTCCCTCTGGTCACTTTCAGTCTGCTCCATGTTTCCGTGTCTGTGGTTTATTTTGTTCGTTAGCTAATTTTGTTGAATAGAGTCCACTTACAGGAGAGATCATACGGTATTTGTCTTTAATCAACGGGCTTATTTCATTTAGCTTAATATTCTCCATTTCCACCCATGTTGTCGCAAAAGTTAGGAGTTCCATCTCACTCTTTCTTTCATTTGTTCTTTCTTTCTTTCTTAACTGCAGATTGATTTTATTTATTTTTTAAATGTCAAAGTTAATTATAAAATATTTAAAAAAATTAAAAACCATTATAAAGTCTCAGCAACTAAACCAGCATGACATCAGCACAGAAATAATCAAGTAGATCAATGAAATATAATAAGCATTCTAAAGACAAATGTATATATCTGTCTAACAATGTAATATATGATTAAGTTGATATTTCAAATCAATGGGGAAAATAAGGCTTATTCAACAAATACGGTGCATGGGCCACTATTACTTGAAATAAAACAAATATAGAGCCCTATTTCACACATTATACAAGAAATATTCAGGTGAGTTAAAAATCAGTATGAAGAATCTAAGGAGTTTTAGAAGAAAATAGAACTAATATTTTTCATGACCTGAAGTAAAATATTCAAATGCAGAAGCTATAAAGTAAATATTGACAATATGACTATATTAAACATTTAAGATGATATAGTAATATACATATAAAAAAGTTAAAGGACAAGTGATAGAACAGGAAAGTATTTGCAACACATCTAAAAAAGGGTTAGTGGGGTTTTTTTTTGGGAAAAAATTCTACTAACATTTAATCAAAAAATGGATAAAGAATACCAAAAAGTCATTTAAAGCATTTTAAAAATAATAGAAATATGCAAGAAATATACAAAAACAGGTTTAGTTTCAACAAATAATAAAGGAATAATTAAAATAACACATCATTGTCATAATCAGATTAATACGTATTAAAAATATTGGTAATATCAAGTAGTGGCAACTGTGAAAGGAAACTGGGTATTCATAGACTCTTTTTCTTCATTTTCTTAAAGCAGTCCCTTTAGCATATTTTGCAGTGTTGGTTTGGTGGAGGTGTATTCTTTTAGCCTTCTTTTGTCTCGGAAACTCGTTATTTCCCCTTCCATTTTAATTGAGAGCCTTGCTGGGTAGAGCAGTCTTGGTTGTAGGCCTTTGTTTTTCATGACTTGGAATATTTCTTGCCAGTCCCTTCTGGCTTGCAGTGTTTCTGTTGAGAAGTCAGCCGCTAGCTGTATCGGGGCTCCTTTATATGTTACTACCTGTTTCTCCCTTGCTTGCTTTAGGATTCTCTGTTTGTCTTTGATATTTGCCATTTTAATGATGATGTGTCTTGGAGTGGGCCTCTTTGGGTTCCTCTTGAGTGGGACCCCCTGTGATTCCTGGACTTGTGTGACTTTTTCTCTCCTCAGTTTAGGGAAGTCTTCCATCATTACTTTTTCAAACAAGTTTTCTATCCCTTCCTCATCCTCTTCTCATTCTGGTATCCCTATTATATGGGTATTATTATGTCTCAGGTTGTCCTGCATTTCCTAAATGCCTCTTCATTCTTTCTGAGTCTTTTTTCATTTCCCTTATCTTTCTGGAAGCTTTTTTCTTCCTTGCCCTCCAGCTCACTGATTTGGTCCTCAGCTTCATCTAGCCTGCTTTTGATTCCTTCTACTGTGTTCTTCAATTCAGAAATTATATTCTTCATTTCCTTTTACGTCTTATGGACAGTTTCTATGTCCTTTTTCATGCTGATATAGTTTTCAGTAAGTTCCTCATAGTTTCCTTGTAGATTTTTGCAATTCTCTCTGAGCTGGCTGAGGTAATTGAGCTTCCTTAAGAACCGTTGTTTTCAACTCAATATCTGATAGTTTACTTGCCTCTATTTCATTTAATTCTCCTTCTGGGGATGCCTCCTTTCCCTTTTTGAAGGGCATATTTCTTTGTCTTCCCATTATTTGTGAGACTCTTCTTTTTTGCTTCTGTTTCTTATGTTGATGTCTTGATTTCCTGACTTTGTGGTGTGAACTTATATGGTAGGAGACCACTGTTTTTACCTTCCACATCTGCCTCTGATGATGTCAGATGTTGTCCCTGTCTGAACTTAGGCAGTCTGTTTGAGACATCCAATAATCTACTGCCTGGCTGTCTCATTCAGCTGTTAATCTAGTCACTCTGCACTCAGCAAGCTGCCTTAGACAGCTCAGGGCGGGGCGGAGTCCCTCTGGGGGGTGGGGTTATTGGGTCATCTCATGCTGCTACTTATATGGGGAGGAGTCTGCACTGGGATCTCGCTGGCTACTCTCTCCGTTCTCTCCCCAAAGCCTCCATCCCCAGTCTCTCCTCAAGTGTCACATTTAGCCAGGGATCTACTGTCTGTGACTGCCTCTCTGCACTCAGCAGACAGCTTACACAGCACAGAGCAGTGAGGAATCCTACCGGGGTGTGGGAATATTGGGTTCTTTGACACTGGTGCCACTCAGGGGCAGTGGTCTCTTCCTGAGCAAGATGGCTGCTGCCGCATGGGGGATGAGTCAGCACTGAGATCTCGTCGGCTACTCAGTTTTCTCTCCAAAGCCTCCTTCCCCAGTCTCTCCTCAGGCGTCTCTAGTCCACTCTGTCCCTACTTGTGCCAGAGACCAGGGTAATTGGCTGCAAATACAAATTTTACATTGGCCCTGTAGAAGGCTTTTTGCATCTCCAGCCGCCTGTCTCTGGTAGAGAGCAACCCTGCTGCTTTTGGCAGCTGGCTGTTTTCTGCGTACTTTTTGGGCTCTGGTGCTGTGGGCTAGAGATCCCTGCTTTTGGTTTAGACCCTGTTCTTCTCAGGGGGATTCAACTGGCTGTTTCAACATCCTTCTGGTGCTGCTGCCTGTGGGCGCCACACCCACCTTCTCAGGTCTGTACCACACTCCTTACCAGTTAGATTGCACTAAAGCTGATTCTTCTGTCTCCGAGGTTACAAGGCTCCTCTCTCACTATTGTTCAGTTGTTTGTTCCAGGTGATTTCTCCCCAATTTAGTTGTAATTCCAGGTTGGTCCTGGGAGGAGGTCAGTGTGGCTTCCACTTATTCCTCCGCCATCTTGATAAATCTCTCATATATCTCTTGATTATCATGTTTTTTGATTGCAACATTTTCTCTTGTGCTTGATCTGATCACATGTTGTTCTATAAATTTATGTAGCTTAAGTACATATATTTATGTACAGTGTTTAGAAAGTCTATAGTAGTGTACAGTAATGTCCTAGGCCTTCATATTTACTCACCACTCACTCACTCACCCAGAGCCACTTCCAGTCCTGCAAGCTCTATTCATGGTAAGTACCTTATGTAGAGTTACCATTTTTGTCTCATACCATATATTTACTGTACCTTTTCCACATTTAGATACATACTTATCATTGTGTTATAGTTGCCTACAGTATTCAGTACTGTAACATGCTGCATAGGTTTTTAGCCAAGAAGCAATAGGTTATACCATATAGCCTAGGTGTGCAGTAGGTCCCTGCATAATGGAGTTGTTGTGAAGTTTAAATTGCCAAAGCTCACATATCTCATCAAATCCAAGATGTCATCAGTTGTAGAGTAAACCATTATTTTCTGTATCACTAAATAAAAGAGTTACCCTTTAAAATTTATACAATATTAATTTTGAGACATCCTGGTTTCAGAAATGTTAAAATGTAAAATATACACATTTCCTAATTGATGAAATACAGTAGTTAATACTGATGTGGTGCTTATAGCAATGCCTGGTATATAACAAGTACTTGATGTTTGCTGTTGTGGGGTGGGATTTCTTTAATGAAAGATAGTAATTTCCACTTTGAAAACAGAAGCCTTGTTTAGAAAGGAAGACCACAGCTTCCGTAGGGAAGAGCAAGACTAGGACCTGGGATGTATCCTTGTATAGGGGTTAATTCTTTCATACTTTTCTCTTGTTCAACACAAAGGCAAAGCCACTTTTATTATATAGCTTTGCATCCTGTCTCCCTCATTGTAATTTTTCTATTTAACTTTACCTTCACCCCTCTAATAAAGTTGGATACTCCTACAGAACTCCATGTGATGAAATTTGTAAGGACAACAGGGGGAGGAAAGCCTACTCCAGCGTCAGCTTGGAGTGGAGACCTAGGCAGAGGAACAGTAGCACACAAGGAAGAGCTATTGTCCAGGAGCTCCACATAGTGACAAGCTTGGCAGTGAACAGTGGCCCATACAGAAGAATCACTGAGAGTAGTTAGGAGAGATCAAAATCCAGAGAAGTGTCTGCCCAGTGAATATTTAACCAAGGAGTAAATGTGAGGGGACAAAACCCCCTTCCCCAGGATTTTAGAATAAAGTGGCCTTTAGGGTGACACACTTGGCTAAGTCTTACATCACATAGATGATGAAATTATAAGGTAGTATGCATAATCTACACCAGCACCTATTGAATCAGATCAATAGTTTTACTTTATTTCCTTATTGTTAAAAAGCACATTTTTTACATTTCATTATTTCTGAAATCAGAATGCATTATGATGTTGTTAGTGATGATGATGATGATGATGATGATAATAATAATTAGCCCTGTGTGGTGTGGCTCAGTGGATTGAGTGCCGGCCTGCGAACAAAAGGGTTGCCAGTTTGATTCCCAGTCAGGGCACGTGCCTGGGTTGCAGGCCAGGTCCCCAGTAGGGGGCACACTAGAGGCAAGCACACATGGATGTTTCCCTCTCTCCTCCCTTCCCCTCTCTAAAAATAAATAAAATATTTTAAAAAAATAATAATTAATACTTATATACAACATATGTGCCAGGTGTTATTCTAAGTGCTTTATCTGATTAACTCATGTATAACTCTGTGAATTAGGTGAAGTTATTATCCCCTCTTTGAAAGTCAAAGAAACTGAAACACAAAAAGTTGAAGTAAATTTTCCAAAATGTCATGCACATGAACACAAACACACACACACACACGTACCTGTTAAGTGGCAGAGGTATGCAGGCCCATGATTCTAACTATGACAACTGTCAAACAATTTACCAAAACCATGGAGTTTTGTTCTTTCTCAAAAGCTATTTCTAAACAGGTCATGCTTATTAAGATACCTAATGGTATCTTGGCATTGAAAAAATTCAAGTGGTGGTTAAACAGTACCTACAGTCTAATTCCAGTCCCAGCTTCATGCTTTGGGGACCTCAAGGGACAGGATAGGGCAGTGGCAAAATACGGAGGCAATGGCCTCTCATTATCTGCATTTGATTTTACAAACTGAATGAACTTGGGAGAGTTTTAAAGTCACTCTGATCCTTAGTTTTCTATAAAGTGAGGATAATCATAACATTTTCTATTTCACAGAGCTGCTGTGATGATAAAAACAGTTAATCCATGTGAAGTTCCTTGAATACAGCAAGTGGTTAGTGAATGGAGATCAGTTTCAACTTTCATTTGACTTCCTGGTGTTCTCAGATGAGCAGCCTTCCCCTCAATGTTCAGAGAAGGGGGTGGTTCTTACACAGTGAAAATGAACATTTTTAGATAGTACTACACTTCAACATTTCTAGACTCTTTTCAGTGCTTTAGAGAGCACACAGCAGTGTGAAAGGCTCACTGCAAATGTTGCCATGCACCTGGAGAACCACTGCTACCACAAACAAGACACAATTTCACCCCAGATAGGAATGTATAAATTTTGCTGACTTAAACTTCAAAACAACTCCTTGAGATATTTATTTCATGTCATTCAACTTTCTTGAATGCTTCAAACCTGACTTAGGTTTGTGAGAAACCCCAAAAGACTTTCTCAGGAAAAACAAACACTGAAGCAAATAAGCAGACACTGCCATCGTGAAGCAACGGAGAGCCATGTGGAAGTCATAAAGTGGAAAAGAATGATTCAAGTGCCGAAATGACACCAAATTAAGGAGTGTAGGGGATGCTGGGAGTGAGTCAGTGATTATTAGACGAATCCCGTTTTCTTAAATTTAAGCATATTTCCTCTTGTTTTCTTAGTAGAAAAGAAGGCAAGCTTTTAATCCTCCCCTAGATAAAAACTGTTTGCATGGGTTATTAGCTTGGAATAAGCTACTAAGAAGGACTTTGATAATAAAAGTGTGGTCAAGGAGGGAGAGAAAACTATGCCAGATGACCTGACTTGTAGGTGATCTCTGTGGAAGAAGGGGAAATATAATCGGAGGTTGCACTGTTTGCTTTTATAGGAGATACCTTGAAATTGACCTATGGATTATGTTAAATAGGTACAGGTTTGACGCCTAGCTCCAAGACAATTTTGTCCCATTATGCTACAAATGTTGGTTAGGATATGCTTCTCTAGTTCCTATTTTCACTTTTGATCTATTCCTCTGGGAATGTGCATGGATTTTTGGTTTGAAGATTTCCAATTTTTTTTCTCAGCATATGTCCCTATGGGTAAGACACAATCAACACCCCAACCCCTAGTAGCAAACTCATGACTCTATCATCATAAGCACACTGTTTCAATCAGTTAACCAGGTGCAATTAAGCCAATCAAATCATCAACACAATTGCTCTCTCTAAGAGCACCAGGCAGGATTTTTTTTTTTTTTTTTTGCTATATATAATAATCAAACTTTGGGCTCTTATCCCAGTATTCAGCAAAATTTTTCTTTGGCTCAGACTTTATGAAAATGAAATCAGTCATCTCTGAAAAGTAACATGTCTGTTAGGGCCATCTCTGGGCATGGTGCCCACCCAACTCATAGTTTCCAGATAAAACTATGATGCTCATTTGGGCTTCATAAATTCAAAGCCCTGATTCTCTCAGGAAGGAGCAGGTATGAAAAACACTTGGGGGAAATGTGTGGGTGGGTAACAAATAATTATAAATCAGCTGGTACACATTTGATGAACTATTGTTCTAGGTGGGTTGAATCCTTAGAGGCTAAGTCACCACCTCTGATCTTTTCTGAAAGTAGGTGGGGGAGGAGATAAATAGTACATAAAATGAGTGGCAGAGGCAGAGTTTAAGCAAACGCACAAGAGAAGCCAGAAACACGGAAAGCTGAGTAACACATCTCAGAAAGTGGGAGAAACAGGAATAACATAATTATTAAGAGACAGGCAGGGGAAGCAGGCTGCTTGGCATGAAATTCCATAACTGGGCAAGTTAATTACCTCTTTGGGCCTCACTTTCCTAATCTGTAAATTGGAGATAATAACAGGACAGCTACCTTGTGGAGTTATTGTAAGCTTAAATGTCTTATTATATAGAAAATGATTCCAACATAGCTAAACACATAGTATGTGCTGTATATTATAGTTACAGGGTTCTAAATATTTCTAGAATGTTTAGCCAACTTTGGCTGCTATGCCAGTTTAGTGAGCAGCCATTAAATACAGAGTAATTCAAAGGCAGGTGAGGAGAAAGCTGCTAAGAGTACAGCTTCCAAATTCAGGTCACTGATTACCACCCACAAAGCCTTATTCTTCTACACACCCACATTTTGGGGGCAGAGGAGAGTGGGGAGTGTTTCCACATGGAAATTAAAGATTAAAATTGCTTATTTCAGGAAAAGCAAAAATAAACAATATGGAGATACAATTGGGGCCGTCCCCGCCTACTTCCTAGGAAGTTGGCATTGGTCCTTTAAGCACTGCGGGGTCATAGGTGTCTGGTTCTGTCACACACCTACTCTTTTCTATTCCACCATATAACAAAGAATCAAGTCACCATTCTTTGGTTACTGATCACTTTGAAGAGTGTAATTCTTCATTTCCTAGTAACCGTTTCCTTCCTCATTACTAAGCCCTACCAACCGAAGGCCTCTGAGCTCTTCCACTCTGACTCAGAACAAGAAGCTTATATGGCAAGCCCAACGCCATGAATCAGAGCTTTTCCAGTGTTTGTTAATAGGAAGGGAAGAACGCAGGTATGGCAACAGTAATCACAATATCTACAGCTTTGGAAACCTCTCAAACCAATTTCTAGTCACTCGTCATCTAAAGATTGTTCCTGAGGGGTAAAGCACTTTTATGTCAAGGTGGAAACAATGACACAGAAACTACAAAGGCCTCTCTCTCTACCCGACCTTATCCTATGCCCCATTCAGTCCCTTAGCCCACATGTATTTCCCTTTGGATGGGGAGGAAAGAATTTGATACCAAATTCATATTGAAGTGTTACTAGTCACGGGCGTGACCCCTTTAAGTAGTATTTACAGTTTGAAGGGAATCACGGCTAGGGTAAAAAAAAAAAATTCTAGTGGTAGACACCCAAGCCTTGTGAATGAGATGAACTAGCTTGAATGAGACCTTTCTCAGATATCCCAATTATCACTTTCCTCACCCTAGTCATTCTCTAACTGACTACCTCTTTCTGTTGTCTTTATGACCCTTATTACTATCTGAAATTGTCTTGTTAATTCATATCTTTATTTGATGATTGTTTACCCTCTCAAGAATGTAATGTACATAAGGCCAGGGACTTTGTCTGGTTTGTTCACCCCTGTATCCTTCAGGCCCAGAACAGTTTCTGCCACATAAGAGATGCTAAATAAATATTTGTAAAGTGAATGAAAGGATAATGAACTGAAATTATTTTTAAGCTAGTTCTCCTGAAAATAAATTGTTCACTTCTCCATAGATTTTGATAATTTAGACCCCATAAATTTTTTATGGGGCAAACAAGACTACCTTCTGTTCTCCCTGTACACTAAATAGCATAGAGTTGTGGCAGTGGCAGTGATAAAGAGCACAAATTATTTTGTCACTGTTATCACTCAAGGAACTTTTGGCAAGAGATAAGCTAGATTATGGGCTGCCAGAGGCTAGAATGCTCTCTTGGATATGTACACACCAGCTTGGGGCCGGAAGGGAATACTTTGCTTCTAACGTAATTGAAATGCTGAAGAGGAGTTTGAAAGATGAAGATAACAGGTCTCCACACCACAACCCCACAGCTCTGAAAGTTCAAAGGTTTCCACTTTGTTAGATGTACATCTTCTAATGATTCCCCGGGTCTTTATGGCCTTTGCCTACAATAAACTCACAACAGCAGTGAGGTGTGTAGGTGGTAAGTATTATTAGGCCCATGTGCAGGTGGAGAAAGTGAGGCATAGCCAAGGCGGGGTGAGGTAAATCAACTACCTAGCCTATTGTGTACTCCATCTAAGTCACCACTCACTGAGTACTTACTTTGCACTGGGCCTAATTCTTGAGCCATGTCGACCAATAGCCCGTGTTATTTCTCCCCTTCAGACAGGACTGAGCTTACTTAATTCAGAGAGGCTTCTCTGACAGCCTCAAAGCTGCAGTTGATCATACAACCACAAATGAACAAAAAGCTGGGAACACCAGAGCCCCTGAGATGATACCCAATGCTTAAGAGTGGTGAGTTTCCTGTGTGGAATAAAAGGAAATTTCTGATTGGCTTGTGGTCACAAGGCTCACTCTGGGGCCAGGCACTGTGCTTCTCCTGCATTATCTCATTGGGTTTTCACAACCCTTGAGGTAGGAAGTGTCTTTATCCCCCTTTTATAGATGAGGAAACCGAAGCTCACTGATTTGCCCAAGGTCGTAAAGCTGGTAAGTGGCAGGGACACTTGAACACGAATTGCATAGGTTTATCTGATTCTAAAGCCAATCTTAAAGCATCTGTGTTTTCAGCTAAAGACATGCCAATGAGTATACTACAGCATTTGTGTAGAGCATTGGGAATCTCTCATCATACACAGACCAGAAAGTTCATTCAACTAGAGCCCCACACAATCATCATTGGCATCAATGTGTATATCAACAGCACAATTACTCAGTAAATGTGGAGTAAATATATGGAATAATGTTGTAATGAAGCCATTTAATCTTGCAAAAAATGTGGCCACATGTTTAGAGTTTTCTGTTGAGGAGTAACATTTTAGAAATATTTCTATTCAACAATATAATTTGTAGGTTCCCACACTTAAAGGGCTGGCCTTCAGCTACCGGTATATGGAATATGAACTTCTCTAAAAAGAGTTTTCCCTGTTGGTTCTGGATAGTTGGGCTTATTTGTTTCCACTATCCTTTCATACATGGTGACTAGTCAGTAATAAGTTACAGTTATGTATATCATAGGTTCTGAAGTCAGACTGCGTGGGTTCTAATCTTGGCTTTATACCTTGTTAACACTATAATATTAGGCAAGTTACTTCATCTTTGTGTACCTCCATTTCTTCATCTGTTGCACGGATTCAATTTGTAAGGCACTTAAAATAGAACCTGGCAGATAGTAAACATTACATAAGTTATTATGCTGCTTCAAGTAAGAAATCATCCTGTGATTTAAAAATAAAAACAAAACAACTGATTCATGGATAGGCCACCAAACAGACAAAACAGAAGCAACAAGTTGAAGGTTAAGCCTGTAAGTTAAAACTTCTGTACACCATGTATTTCTCCTTCCTCTTTCTACTATTTATTGTTAAGCCCCAGAGTAGTCAGATTGTGGCCCACCAGAAGCCACATTTTTGACCACCAAAACTCAGAATTGCCCATCTCTGTCTTCTAGCAATTCTGTGTAGGTGACTAAGCACTCACTTCCTAATTCCCCCATAGTACTCTAAACCCACGACTAGCCTGAACCACAACAGTGGGTGACATTGGCAGCGTATATTGGGTAGCCCCTCTCACTCTATCCTTAGCAGTTCCCTCCTCCAATTCTCCAAGGATCTCAGTGCCCTTAAAATGATCCTGACTGCGCAGGGTTTGTTGCCAAGAGATATCCCTTAAACTATTGGTTTAGGGCTCCAGACCTTCTCCAAGTGGGATTTTGATTGAGCAAAACCTGTACCCCAGTGGAGAGTTGGAGTCAAATAGCCTTTTCCCTCTTTCACAGGACAAATAAACTCCATCTAAAATAGCTTCCTAGTCTTTGTTAGTGATTCATAAGACTGACCCAATACAATTTTGTACTCGCAAAGTTATTTTTTCCATCCCCCTCATGATGTCTTCCCTCGCCTTGTCAGGCTGCCTTTTCTATCTGTGACCTCTATTTTTTCAAAGTCATCCATAATAAACCACATTGTAGGAGCATTTGAATAGGAGGTCTATAACACCTCTATGTTCTCAGTAGTGAATTATTTGATGCTTTTATATCTTTTCAATTTCAGAGATAATCTGTTGCTACTTTTTCCTTTCAAGTTAAGAGATTTGGGGAACTTTATATTAGAAAGTTCCAAAGGATTAATAAAAAGGACATGTTTGTCTTTTTTCTTGACTCAGAAGAACACATTTTATCAGTAAAATATATCAGTTCATGCATATGGAGAGTTTTTATGAAACATCTATCTTACAAAATATTAGATTTCATGCAAATAAAAGTATATGGTACATAATTTTATTATTGAGTTGATGGAATTTATTTCTTGATATCTGAGATCTGTTACTTAACAAACACTTTTCACTTCACTAAGTCGTCCAATACTTAGGCTTGTTCCCACTCTTCTGTTCCTTTCTACTCACTACCCATCCCACCTCCACCGTCAGTTGTTCATCCTTATTTATTGTAGAAGTAAACAAAGACAACATGTTATGGACGGAATTGTAACCCTCAAAATTCCTACGTTGAAGTCCTAGTCTACAGAACTCAGGATATGATTGTATTTGAAGATAGAGTCTTTACAGGAGTAATTCAGTTACAAGAAGTCATTAATGTAGGCCCTAATCCAATATAACTAGTATACTCAGAAGAAGAGGAGATAGAACACAGATTAATACAGATGTAAAACTATGTGGAGACACAGAGAGAAAGATGGTCATCTACAAGCCAAGAAGAGAAGCCTCAAAAGAAATCAACTCTACAGACATCTTGATTCGGGACTTGTAGCATCTAGAACTGTTAGACAATAAATTCTGTTATTTAAGCCACCCAGTTTGTGGTATTTTTAAATAGAAGACCTAGCAAACTAATACACTACATACATGGTTAACTAATATTTTTTTGATAGGTAAGGTGATCAAATATTCAAGTTTTTAATGACCAATATATCAGTGGGCCAAGTATCCTGGGGCAAGTCTTCAAAAGCAAAGATATATTCCAGAGCCCAGAGTCACACATGGCTTAACCAACAGTGACTACAGAGCTCAGCATTTTGTCCTTATAGCCTGGCACTCTGGCCCAAGGATAGTCTGTGTTGCAGTTCGCTTAGTTTATGGGGAAAAATAAAGCTAAGGAGGCCAGATCCTTTTTGTGGACCTCCACCAGCAGCACATCCCATCCCATCTGAGATCTATAATGAACAGGTACCAGTCCCAACTTGAAACAATAGGTCTGACTGCCTTGGCCATTGGCATAGGCTCCAGTGGAAAGCCCAGAAAAAGGAAAAAGATCTCATTCTAGAACCATAGCTAAGAGGAAAAGGTCCTGGGCTGAGAAAACTGGCCTCTTAATCTTGTTTTCAAGGACCTTGAACAAATTACTTAACATCTCAGGGCCTATTTTTTTTATCTGTATAATAAATGGGTATACCCCCTTCCTGCTAAGACAGAGTTTATCAAGGTGGGATCAGCATGAACCAGCTGGGACACTTGCTAACGATAAAATCCTGGACCGTAATTCAGACCCACTGAATCAAAACTTCCTGTTTTGGGGTCTTGAAACTTGCATTTTAACAAATTCCATAGCTCCAAGTTCTCTTTCAACTTGACATCTCATGAATCTGTGACCTGTAATAAACTCTGCCTTATCCCCATCATCTGTTTATCTGATCACTTTTTCACCTGGGCCCCTTGCTACTTTTACCTTCTGATTTGATCCTTAGTGCAGTTGGTGAATCCTCCTGTGCTTTCTTGTTATAGAAGCCATATTTCTTCTTCCAGCAAAGGATGGCCCATAGCACAGGAAAATGCAAAAATAAAAGTTTGGCGAGGAATAATTTTGAAACTAGTAGTTTACCATAAATGTTTGATATTGCCTAGCTTTTAATTTTCCAGAACTTGTTTGTTCCTCATGAACACAAACAATCAGTAGGTAGCTTCATTAAAAATTCCCTTGAACCAAAAAAACAAACAAACAAACAAACAAAACAATGGCGAGAAGGGTAGTTCACTAATCATTTGAGTCCCACCCAATATTGCATAATTGTCTTGCATGTCAGTTCTTTGGCCTTTCCTACTAAAGGTCTTTCCTTGGGTTTGCAAACAGGAGTTTGAGAAGAGTCCTGATACTGACTGAGCTTTCTTGGTAATGTCACAAAATTTCCAACCACAAAGTTAATCTCCATTTTAGTCAGAGCACTTAGAAGAAGACTAATGGCTGTGGACAAAACTACTGAAATATTTTATTGAGGAAGCAAATAGGTAATTCAAATGGGAAATTGTCTTTTTACAATGGTGGAGCATGTCTGCTACATTTTAGCAGGGAAATACCCAAAATATAGCCTTAAAGAGGAGGAGAAAAGATGAGTATTGAAGGCCCACTCTCACAGGTTGTAGGAAATGACATTGAATGTCCCTTTTATAAAATTTGTTTCTATAAGTCAAAGTTTAAACCTTGCTTTTCAGGTGATCTAGCACTGCCCACATTCCAGTGCCTGGCTTGGTGCCTCAGGAAAACATGCTTATTTCAACCAGTTCAGGATATTATTGATCAAAGACAATAGTAAGTTTACAAACACATTATCTTGGGCTTAGTATAAAAACATACCTTGGAATTAGTTAGAAAAGTCATTTTTACAAAGCTGAGTATTGGGTAAAGGAGTGATACCCTGTTTATAAGTCAAAATAACTAAAGCCTCCAAATGTTCAAATGGCTCTTTTCACTTGAGAATACATTGGTGCTGGTAGCTTCTTATTTCCTGAGCATTGGCAGTTAGTGATGAAGATTTCATTGGATCAAGATCATACATTTTTTTCATGGAACCCAGGATACTAAAGAGTGTCCATACTTATAAAAGACACTCACAATGCAAGTGATCTGGATTAATAATGCTTGCACAGATCAACAAACACAAATTATATATTAGAAAAATTTCTAAACATTTACTGATCTCTAAGTAAAACTTAGGGTTGGAAGTTTTTAGCAATGTGACAAAAGGCAATAACCCTTATCAGGACTATAAAGTCTAAGTGACACCTCCATTAGCTAAACTGCTTAGAGTCAGGAAAACTATGCTTCTCATCAGATGATTTAATTTGTTGTCCTCCAAGATGCTAGAATCTTCACACTTGGTTACCATGAATGTAGGGTGCAAACCCCTCAGGGCGCACTCCCCATCAAACCAACCAACCAGATTAAAAGGATGTGGGAGAGGACCTCTACATATACAACCCCCACATCAAGGCCACTGAAACACCTCTTTATGTAGGAGTAGGTCGTAGAGGTGCCAATATAGAATCTGATTTTAAGGGTGGTAGACTTGGGTCACTGAAAATGACTCATCCATTTGCCCCAATATGTACTCCATTACTCACGGAGGAGTACCTGTTCAGACAGTCCTGAACTTGATGCTACTCATACTTTGTTGCTCCAATTTAAGGGTCTTTGAAGTAATTACTATCTCCACCAGAAAAAAAATAAGGTCTTTGAGGGCAGCAGCCATGTCTTAAACCTCTTTTCTCTGTGCATACTGAAGAGAAATAGGAGAAAACCCATAATCTCTCAGTGATGCAATGTTATTAAGAAAAAGCATTCTATTATGTTGCCTTTTAAAATGGTGGTTATCAAAATATGAAGCAACATAGAAAATGCTTATTAGAAAAGGCTAAATGAAAATAAATATGTGAAGTGATAGATGTGTTAACCAGGTGAGGGAATCCTTTTACAAGGTATATGTATATCAAATCATCATGATGGGCATTTTAAATACCTTACAATTTTATTTGTCAATTTTACCTCAGTAAAGCTGAAAAAGCTAAGTAAAAAAGCAGAATACAAACATTACGTAATTCTATAATTACAACTATGAAAAACTTTATATAGGGAAAAGACTAGAGGAAAATATAACAACGATTATGTTAGAAAGTTAGGCTATGAGTAATTTCATTCCTTTTTCTTTTTGGTCAATATCATTAAATATTTTTTTTCAGAATTTAAAATAGGATTTCTGTCCAGTTATTATAAAGTTAAATTCCCAGGTTGAAAGAATAAGTTGATTTCTTTTCCCTTGCAGAACCCAATCTTCTAGAAACTGAGAATCTCAATAGGGTGAGCAATTTATTGTCCTAAAAAGGTTGCCTAGGAGAGGGGGCTCAGTGGGGTTCCTGGCTCTCAATGAGTAGGACTGGAAAAACGCTGAGTCACCTCAGGCCGTCAGCCTCATTCCTGTATTTTCCTCTAAATTGAGACCATGGTGCAACCCATTGTTATGTGTGCCTGCCAGTAAGGTTTCAGAACACTGACCCTTAAGGAGAGTCAGGAACAGCTGAAAGCCGCTGATTCGAGCTAAATGTGTATGGGACAGAAGTAGGAGAAAGGGAAAGGGAGCACACTCGGTGCAAGATGATGCCTTCTTTTCCTGGGAAGGAAGATGACCTTTGTGTCTAGGATCTGCCACTTAGAGCTTTTTTTGTCCTCACAGACCATCAAGTGAATCACCAGCTTCACTAAAATATTTTTGTGGGGGCTGCTTAGGACACTGACAAAAAAATCTTAAAAATACATTTGAATTGATCCAGCAATTGTTTATTAGAAAATGGGGAATGAAGTGACAGTGCACCAAAGAAGCTTAATACCTAGTGCTTGTGCAGCAGGCAAGAAATAGTTAAGTACCAGTGTCTGGTGCTACACAATTAAGTACCACATGAATGAAAGAGAGCTCCAAGGCTACCAGAACAACATCCAAATTTCTCTGCCATCCTCTGGGCTCTGGAGCTGTTTTTGTTTGTTTACTAGTTTTGGTATTTGATAGCTATGGAATGTACCTATGAAATCCAATCTTAAAAAATAATTTTATTTATTTATGTAATCACTTCCTAATAGTTCCTAGACAAATTTGGAAACAATTTAAGCAGAAAAATGTTCACCCTCCACATGATATTCAGGGGGAAAGTGGGTATAAAGTGATATACTCAATATGAATCCAGCAATACATAATGTATGCATATTTATTTATTATTGTTGTTCGAGTACAGTTGTCTCCATTTCCCCCCACCAATCTCCCCCTCTGCCCATCCCTACCTCCCACCCTCAATCCTACCCCCTTTTGACTTTGTCCATGTTATTGACAGAGCATACGAGCCAGTGAGCCTAGAAGGAAATACTCTCAAATGTTATCAGTGGTTATCTTTGGGTTGTGGGTGCTTTTTGCTTCCTTCTTTATATTTTTCTGCATTTTAAAGTTTCCCACAATGGGTACTTATCACTTTTCTCATCAGAAAACCAGAGCTCCATCAGGCTCTGGTGGGTGAAGCATTCTAATATGTAGAGCTCTCTGTGAAAATAGTAAAACAGGTTTAAGAACAATTTAAAAGAAATTCCTGGCTAATAAAAAGCACATTCTTAATAGAAATTAAGCTTCTGTGAGGCAAACTTATTTCTACTGACATGCAGGGGGGCAATCATACCCTCCCACATACCTACTTTAGTATCTCAGTATCTTTATATAACTCCCAAGGCCTGAGCAAGCAGGAGCCAAGGTGCTACTGTGTGCCCAGCATTGCACTGGACGTAATGAGGCTGCACATGTCTCTGTTCTTTGTTGTGAGTGAGCTCAACATCCATTAGTTACAGTAGAAATTTGTATTTTTATTTGACCATGTCCCCTCCAACATCTCCTACTCTAGTGAGAGCCATCACAGCATAGAGATTAAAAGCACAAACACAGGAATCAGACAGACTTATATTTCTATCTGCTTTTTGCTGCTTATTTGCTTGGCTAAGTAACTTGACCCTTTCCAGCTTCAATTCTACCCCATAAACTGCTGCTGGGACTCTCCAATTAGATAAAGAATATCAAATCCTTAGTATGTACTGGGCATATAATAAGTACTCAAACTGCGTTAGTGCCATCATGTTTCCTTCCCATTCTCACTCAAAATTCTGAACTATTGCAGTATTTTGCTACGTGTCAAACAGGAAAGAATTGCAAAAACATAGCAATACAAGCCATTGGGTGGAGAAAGAGTATGTGGGATGCAGTGAAAATATTTGGTGCCATTTCCTAGACATCCACAATAAGCACAGATTTTTTCTATATATTAAGAAAGGGCCAATTTGTGTAGCAGACGATTTAGTTGTCATAGTTTAGGTAAAAGATACAGCTGAGGTTGGGTCTTGAAGGGAGGAGTGCGAAGGGGGCATGAAAGGAGAGAAAGGTATTGCAGGTGATGTGAATGAAGGGGAAGGCACAATGAAGAGAATAAGGATCCTGGGCTGTTGGCCTAAGTTAATATCTTGCTTACAGCAGTAGATCTTGGGTAGAATGTAAGAACAGCAAAGTCCATCAGGGGAAATTTTGTGGTTCAAACCACTCAGTGTGTGTGTGTGTAACTGAGACCCAAAAAGGGGAGGTCACAATTGTCATACAGCTGGCCAGGACCACAGCCAAGAATAGAACTTGGTCTTTTGACCTCTAGAGCCCAATGATATGGCACAAGACTAGGAGAGCACTGGGGGCAGGGATACTGCCTTAGTCAAAACTGAGTGGGGGTGGGAGGGATGGTGCCTACCGAGGGGATGTTTTAGAATTAGATGGTGGTGATGGTTGAACAATTATGTGAATATCCTAAAAAACATTGAAATCATACACTTTAAATGGGTGAATTATATTATATAGGGATGCTATCTCAATAAAGGTGTTACAAAAATACAAAAGCTGGATCCCCAAGGACCACTCTGAGTTCTGGCCCAGAACATGGGCTCAGTTGCTGGGAGAAAAATGAAGCAGGTGTGTGCCTAGACAGTAGAATGCTGTACAATTCAGACCATTTCACAACCACAAAACTTTATATACACAAAACAAAAAAGTCTGAGTGTCTTTGAGGTGAGGTCTTGAATTCATTCTCTGAAGTTCTTAGGTTTGGCCTTAGATGCCATTTCTGCCCCTCCTTCCCCGACTCAGGATGCCCTTGATCTCTTCATAAACAGTTGAGATCAGATGATGCCCCTGTGTTATGAGTGCCAGGTGCTAGGTTCCGGGTGCTAGTAAGGAGCTAGATGGGTGTGTAGAGACCCTGTGGTTTGGGAACTGTTTGGGCCAGCAGAGGCCTCAGGCAACTTCTCCATCACCTCTGATAACATGGCAAGCACCAAAGAGGGGTTCAGGCTTAATGCTCATCTGGGTTATAGTTTTTACAGTTTTTCACACCCTTTTGTGAATTTTTAAGAGTTCCCTCAGCTTCTCAAACATGGTGGCAAAGCTTTTGGCAAATCAAAACATATATATCCACAACTATTTTTCATTAGTTCTTCTTCATTTTTCATACATTCATCTGTTCATTCATTCCACAAACAGAAATGGCTCATGCCCTTGTGGACTTTCTGATCTAGTGGGAGAGCCAAAAACTGTAGGCAGAATTCCTAAATGGACTCCGACATTCCTGTGCCCTGGTGTTCATGCCTCCCATTGCATGTGGGCAGGATCTGTGAATATAATGGAATCTCACTTCTATGATTAGGCTACATTATATGGAATAGCTGAAGGGATTTTTGCAAATAGAAATAAGGTCCCACATCAGTTGGCTTTGAGTTATTCAAAAGGGAGATTATCCTGGCGGACCTGACTTAATCAGTCACCAAAAGAAATTGTTAAGATGACATTTGGGTCCTGGCTGGTGTGGCTCAGTGGACTGGGCACTGGCCTGCAAACCAAAGGGCTGCTGATTCAATTCCCAGTCAGGGCACACGTCTGGGTTGCGGGCCAGGTCCCTGGTGGGGGAAATGCAAGAGGCAACCACACATTGATGTTCCTCTTCCGTTCTTTCTCCCTCCCTTCCCCTCTCCATAAAAATAAGTAAATACAATCTTTAAAAAAAAGATGACAGTTGGGACAAATGTTACAGAAGGGAACTGCATAGTGCTTCGAAGGACTACAACAGGGATATTTGAAATGATAGCTATTGTGCAACATAACACATAGTGTTTCCATTTGCTGTTCTTAGTGCCTTGTTTAGGCCTCATAGTAGCCCTAGGAGCAGACACTACTGTTGTCCACATTTTATAGGTGGTGAGATGAAGGCACAGCAAGTTCAGTAACTTGTCTGATATTGCGTGTTTAACAAATGTAGGAGTTGGTCATAAATATATAGAACAAATTGATGGTTGCCAGATGGCAGGAGGGTTCGGAGAACGGGTAAAAATTGGGAAAGGGACTAAGAAGTACAGATTAGCAATTATAAAAATAGTCACAGGGATGTGGAGTACAGCATAATGAATATAGTGAATAATGTTATTATAACTACATACTGTGTCAGGTGGGTAAAAAATTTATCAGGGTGATCACTTTGTAAAGTTATATAAATGTCTAATCACTATGTTGTACACCTAATATTGTATGTCAACTTTAATTAAAAAATAAATAAGAAAAAGAATGGTGAAGTTGGGATTTAAAGCCAAGCTGTGTGGTTTGATTTCTGAGGGTCAGGCCACACTGATTAGCCTAGAAAAAGCCTTCCTTGGGTAGGAAGGTGGCTAGTGCTAGATGAGAAAAGAGAAGGTTGAATTTAGTCTTTCTTGCATTTTTTTTTCTCATTTTGGTTTCTCTGATACTGTCCAATCCTGATTCTCTCTTCTTTTGACTCCTCCTCCTCCTCCTCCTCCTCCTCTCTCTCTCTCTCTCTCTCTCTCTCTCGCTCTTGCTCTCTTTTAACCTAATTTTGAGATTCTCTTGTGGTTTGGTTACTTGTTCTCTGCCCTCTTTTATTATATTTTTAAATTGTATTTTTTAATTAAGTTTACATTTAGTATTATTTTGTATTAGTTTTAGGTGTACAGAATAGTGGTTAAACAATCATATACTTTACAAAGTGATCCTTCCCATAAGAATAGTGCCCCCAACACCATACATAATTATTACAATATTAATGACTGTACTCCCTATGCTGGATTTTATATCCCTGTGACTATTTTGTAATTATCAATTTGTACTTCTTAATTGCTTCACCTTTTTCACCCAGTCTCCCAACCTTCCTCCCCTCGGGCAACCATCAATCTGTTCTCTGTATCTATGAATCTATTTTTGTTTGTTCATTTATTTTGTTCTTTAGATTTTGCATATGAGTGAAATCCTATGGTATTTTTCTTTCTCTGACTGACTTATTTCACTGAGCATAATATCCTCTAGTTTCATCCATGCTGTTGCAAATGTTACGATTTCATTCTTTATTATGGCTGAGTAATACTCCATTTTATATATGTGCCACCACTTTTTTATCCACTTGTCTATTGATGGGCACTTGGGTTACTTCTATATCTTTCTTCCCTCTCTTTTAAGTTCTCTTCATTTCTGAAAATGCATGTTCTGTAATGAATGGTCTTTTAGGACCAATATGATGGGGTCATTCCATTAATTTTTAGTAATGAATCAAAGCTGATTTCAGAACAAATACCAAATGATTTCATTAATATATAGACTGTAAAGAACAATGCAAGTAAACAAAACAGAAACAGATTCATAGATATAGAGAACAGACTGATGGTTGTCAGAGGAGAGGGGGTTTAGGGGACTGGGTGAAGGATGTGAAGGGACTACGAAGTACAGATTGGTAGTTACAGAACAGTCATGGGGATGTAAAGTACAGCATAGGGAATATAGTCAATAATGTTTTAATAACTACATATCTTGCCAGGTGGGTACTGGAAATACCATGGGGAACACTTTGTAAAGTAAATGATTGTCTAACCACTATGCTATACACCTGAAATGGATACAAAATAATATTGAATATAAACTGTAGTTGAAAAAAAATTAAAAATTTAAAATGGAAAAAAATAGTTGATTTCATAAACAAATGGCATATGAATATATATCAATTTGTATAGAAGTAGAAAAATATTTGTAACTTGGAATTAAATGACTACTGTACCAGTTTGCCATTCTAGCTACCACACAGAGTCACATGGGGAACATGTTAAGGTGACTCTAATGTGCAATGAGTGTCAATAAGTAAATCTTCCTTTAAGAGGGTCTAGAAGTTAGCATGAAAGTGTGGACAGGAGAAGTGTTACTTTGTATATAAGACTGTGCATGAATAAACACCATATAGAGCCGCAGTAGAAACACTCTAGATCCACTGATGCAAATAAAAATAAAAAATGAAGACAGAAACATGGTAGTACAGTATATCACTTCCCTTAGTGTATAACACAGTGTTTATAAGTGTTACATAGGTGAGAAAATAAGGCAGTAAGAGATTGGGAGGAATTGAGTATTGTGTGATAGCACATTTATACTATAGTATATACTATACTATACTATACTATAGTATATAGTATAAAATATATGGGAACCTCCAGTCCAGCACAAGTAACAACACTCGGCAGAATGACCCTGTGCAGAACAAGGGGGGGCTGAACTTGGCCTGCACCACCCAGGAGCCCCCAGAGCCTTTCCACCCAGTGGATAGCTTGAGACCACATCAGGGCACCACCACCCTGCACCTGCACAGCTGATCCTCCATGGAGAGTGGAGGTTGGTGGTCAGTGGTCACAGCCAGTCCTTGCAGCTGACTAGCCTGGATAAATCCCTCCCATTGACCTGATAACAGGAATAAAGGCTCACCTACAAGAGAAGGGTGTACTCAACACACACAAAGGGTGCACCTCAAGTACCCAGCTTGGGTGAGTGGGTAGGCTGTGTCACTGGACCCTACAGGACACCTACTACATTAGGCCACACTACCAAGACATGGAGTCAAAGCAGCTCTACTTTATACATATAAACAAACAAGGGAGGCTGCCAAAATGGAGAGACAAAGAAACATGGCCCAAATGAAAGAACAGAACAAAACTCTAGGAAAAAAAAAAAAACTAAACAAAATGGAGATAAGCAATCTATCAGATGCAGAGTTCAAAACACTGGTTATAAGGATGCTCAGGGAACTTCATGAGGACCTCAACAGCATAAAAAATATCTAGTCAGAAATGGAGAATACACTAATTGAAATAAAGAACAATTTATAGGGAAACAATAGCAGAGTGGATGAAGCCAAGAATCAAATCAATGATTTGTAACATAAGGAAGCAAAAAACAACCAATCAGAACAACAAGAAGAGAAAAGAATACAAAAAAAAACAAAAAACAAAAAAACCAAAAACTGAGGATAGTGTAAGCAGCCTCTGAGACAACTTCAAGAGATCCAACATTCACATCATAGGACTGCCAGAAGGAGAATAGAAAAAGCAAGAAATTGAAAATCTATTTGAAAAAATAATGAAAGAAGGCTTCCCTAATTTGTTGGAGGAAATAAACATGCAAGGCCAGGAAGCACAAAGAGTCCCAAACAAGATGGATGCAAAGAGCCCCACTCCAAGACACATCATAATTAAAATGCCAAAGGTTAAAGATAAGGGGAGAATCTTTAAAGCAGCAAGAGAAAAGCAGTTAATTACCAACAAGGAAGTTCACATAGACTGTCAGCTGATTTCTCAAAAGAAACTTTGCAGGCCAGAAGGGATTGGCAAGAAATATTCAAAGTCATGAAAATCAGGGACCTATGGCCAAGATTGTTCTACCTAGAAAAGCTATCATTTAGAATATTTAGAATTGAAGGGCAGATAAAGAGCTTCTTAGACGAGAAAAAACGGAAGGAGTTTATCATCACCAAACCATTATTATGTGAATTGTTGAAGGGACTTATTTAAGGAAAAGAAGATCAAAACTATAAACAATAAAATGGCAAAAAAAAAATACCCCTAGCTGGTGTGGCTCAGTGGACTGAGCGCCGGCCTGTGAACCAAGGGGTCATGGGTTCAATTCATAGTGCAGGGCATGTGCCTGGGTTGCATTCCAGGCCTCCAGTGGGGGACACGCAAGATGCAACAACACATTGATGTTTCTCTTCCTCTCTTTCTCCCTCTCTTCCCCTCTCTAAAAAATAAATGAATAAAATCTTTTTAAAATGGCAAAAATACATAACTATCAACAAATGAATCTAAAAAAAAAACAAACTAAGCAAAGAGGAAGAACAGAGACAGAGTCATGGATATGAAGAGTGTTTTGATGGTTGGCTGGTGAAGGTGATTTGGGGAACTGCATGTAGAGGTGAGGGGATTAAGAAATACAAATTGTTTTTTACAGAATAGACATGGGGATGTAAAGTACAGTAAGGAAATGGAGTAGCCAAAGAACTTATATGCAGGAACAATGGACATGGACAATGATGTAGGGATTGCCTGAGTTTGTGGGAGTGCTGGGTGGAGGGGGACAAAAAGGGAAAAATTAGGAAAACTGTAATAGCATAATCAATAAAATATAATTTAAAGAGAAAAGAAATAAAATAGAAAATAAAAGCATTGCGAGAAATTGATGTTGAAGTTTTTGCTTTTTCACTATTTTTCAAAATACTACAGTGAATTTAATTATCTAATATTAAACCATTCTTACATTACTTGAATGGCTCTCTTTTGGTGAAAGCGTGAGTATGTTAATATACTTCTGGATCATATTTTACTTAGCATAGTTTCAATAAATATTTATGTGTGATGCTGGTAGACAGTTAAACTTTTCATGCTCTTTTTCAGGTTTTTAAATTTTATTTTATTGTCATGAGACTACCAAACATGAGATTTACTTTCTCAACAAATTTTAAAATATATAATACATTAATGTGAATATAGGTACAATGTTGTACAGCAGATCCCTAGAGCTTTTTATCTTGCTTAACTGAAACTTAGTGCCCATTGATTAATGACTCCACATTTATCCCTCCCCCAGCCCCTAGAAAACACCATTCCACTCCTTGATTTTATGAATTTGACTATTTTAGATACCTTCTGTAAGTGGAATCATGCAGTATTTGCTTGTATTTCTATGACTGACTTATTTCACTTAGCATAATTTCCTTAAGGTTGACCTTTGTTGTTCTACATTGCAGAACTACACACACACACACACACACACAGTCACATATATGCGCGCGTGTGTGTGTGTGTGTGTGTGTGTGTATTCTCACATTTTCTTTATCCGATCATCTGTCAATAGACATTTGTTTCCACATCTTGGCTATTGCTGAAATGGGATCCTGATTTCAATTCTTCTGGATAAATACCCAGGCATAGGATTGCTAGACCAGACAGTAGTTCTATTTTTACTTTTATTTTTTTTAGGAATATCCATACTGTTTTCCATAGTGGTTGCACCATTTTGCATTCCTATCAACATGAGTGAGGGTTTCAGTTCCTCCACATGCTCATCAACACAGGTTGCCTTTTTTTTTAAGATTTTATTTTTTTTATTTTTAGAGAGGGGAATAGAGGGTGAAAGAGGGAGAAAAACATCAATGTCTGGTTGCCTCTCACATGCCCCGCTCTGGGAACCTGGCCCACAACCCAAGCTTGTGTCCTGACTGGGAATCCAACTGGCAACCCTCTGGTTCGCAGGCCAGTGCTCAACCCACTGAGCCACACCAACCAGGGCACCTTTTGGTTTTTTGATAATAGCAATCATGATAGAAATGAGGTTATGCCTCATTGTGGTTTTGATTTGCATTTTTCTGATGACTGAACATTTTTTATATACCTGTCCAACATTTGTATGTCTTCTTTGAAGAAATGTCTATTTAACTCTTAAGCCCATCTTTAAATTAGGTTGTTGGGATTTTTTTGTTTTGTTTTTGTTTTGGTTTGTTTGTTTTTATTATTGAGTTGTAGAAGTTCCTTACGTGTTTTGGAGACTATCCCCTTAACAGATATATGGTTTGCAAATATGTTCTCCCATTTTGTCAGTTGCCTTTTCACTCTGTTGAATGTTTCCCTTGCTGTACAGAAGTTTTTTAGTTTGATATAGTCCCACTTGTTGTTTGCTGTTTTTGTTGACCATGTTTTTTGTCATATCCATGAAATAATTACCAAGACCCATGTTATGAAGCTTTTCCCTATATGTTCTTCTTGGTTTATAGTTTCAGGTCTTATTTTTAAGCCTTGAATCAATTTTGAGTTGATTTTTGTATATGGTGTAATGTAAGAGTCCAATTTCATTCTTTTTCATGTGGATATTCAGTTTTCCCAACATCTTTTATTGAAGAAACTATCTTTTCCCTATTGTGTATTCTTGACATCTTTGTCAAAGATTAGTTGCATATATATATATATATATATATACACACATACACACACACACACATATACACACACACACACACACACACACACACACACATATATATATATATATATGGATTTACCTCTGAACTCTCCATTCAGTTTCATTGATCTATGTCTGTATTTATGCCAGTACCATACTGTTTTGATTACTGTACCTTTGTCATATATTTTGAAATCAGGTAGCATGAAGTCTCCAACTTTGTTCTTCTTTCTCAAGATTGTTTTTACTATTTAAGATCCTTTCTGGTTCCATATGCCACTTTGGAGTTTTTGGGGTTTTTTTGTATTTCTGTAAATAATTCCATTGGGAATTTTGATAGGGATGAATTAAGTCTGTAGATAACTTTGGGTAGTATGGACATTTTAACATTATTAAGTCTTTTGATTCATGAACACACAGCATCCTTGTTTGTGTTTAATTTTTTAGTCAATATTTTGTAGTTTTCAAAAGACAAGTCTTTTACCTCCTTAGTTAAATTTCTAAATATTTTATTCTTTTTGGTACTATTATAATGGGATAGTTTTACCAATTCCCTTTTTAGATAGTTTGATTTTAGTGTATAGAAATAACACTGATTTTTGTATGTTGATTTTTTTAAATATT
Source organism: Pteronotus mesoamericanus (assembly GCF_021234165.1). Taxonomy (NCBI): domain Eukaryota; kingdom Metazoa; phylum Chordata; class Mammalia; order Chiroptera; family Mormoopidae; genus Pteronotus; species Pteronotus mesoamericanus. The sequence goes on from NW_026555198.1 coordinate 478,057, forward strand.
TTTTTATTTATTTTTAGAGAAGGGAAGAGAGGAAGAATCAAAGGGAGAGAAACATTGATTTGTGGCCGTGTTTTGCGCACCCCCTACTGGGGACCTGGCCTACAACCCAGGCATCTGCCCTACATTGGTAATCAAACTAGCAACTCTTTGGTTTGCAGGCCGGCGCTCAGTCCACCGAGCCACACCAGCTAGGGCTATAAGCTGATTTTTATGTTGTCCTGTAACTTTATTGAATTTGCTTATTAGTGTTAACAATTATTTAAATAGACTCTTTAAAGGCTTTCAATATATAAGATTATGTCATCTGCAAAGAGTCACAGTTGTATTTTTTTTAAAAAAATTTGGATGCCCTTATTTCTTTGTCTTCCCTAATTACTCTGGTTAGAACTTCCATTTATATGTTGAATAGAAGTGGCATAAGTGGGAATTGTCTCCTTGTTCCTGATCTTAGAGGAAAACCTTTCAGTTTTTCACCATTGGATATGATGTTACCTGTGGGACATCATATATGGTCTTTATTATGTTGAGGTATCTTCCATTCCTAGTTTGTTGAGAATTTTTATCATCAAAATGTGTTGTATTTTGTCAAACACTTTTTTCTGCATTCAGTGAGATGATCATGTGATTGTTATCCTTTTTTATAAAAAGATTTTATTTATTTATTTTTAGCTAAGGGAAGAGAGGGAGAAAGAGAGGGAGAGAAACATTAATGTGTGGTTGCATTTCATGTACCTCCTGCTGGGGACCTGGCTTGCAACCCAGGCATGTGTCCTAAACTGAGAATTGAACCAGTGACCTTTAGTTCACAGGCCAGGGCTCAATCCATTGAGCCACACTAGCTAGGGATGATTTTTATCCTTTATTCTGTTAATGTGTTGTATCACATTAATTGATTTTCATATATTCAACTATCCTTGCATCTTAGGGGTAACTCTCCCTTGGTCATAATGTATGATTCTTTGGGTGGGCTGTTGGATTTGGCTTGCTAGTATTTTCTTGAAGGTTTTGCACTTAGATCTTTTAAGGATATTGGCCTGAAGTTTTCTTTTCTCATGCTGTCTTTGTCTGGCTTTGGTATCAGGTATTATTATGCTAGCTTCATAAAATATTTGGAAGTGTTGCCTTCTCAAAATTTTTTGAATAGTTTGACAATGAATAGTGTTATTTCTTCTTTTAAATATTTGGTGAAGTTTAGAAATTAAGGAAGACAAAAATAAATGGAAGTATGTACTGTGTTCATGGATTAGAAGAATTAACATCATGAAAATGTCCACACTACACAAAGCAATTTATACATTAAATGCAATCTCTATTAAAATACCAATGACGTATTTCACAGACATAGAACAGATATTTCAAAAATTTATGTGGAACAATAAATGACCCCAAGTAGCTGTAGCAATTTTGAGAAAGAAAAACAAAGTAGGAGGGATCACAATACTGGACATCAAACAATATTACAAGGCAACTGTACTCAAAACAACCTGGTACTGGCACAATAACAGACACATAGATCAGTGGAACAGAATAGAAAGGCCAGAAATAAACCCATGTCTCTATGGTAAATTAATATTCGACAAAGGGGGCAGAAGCATAAAATGGAGCAATAACAGCCTCTTCAACAAATGGTGTTGGGAGAGCTGGATGGCTACATGCAAAAAAATTGAAATTGGATCATCAGCTGACACCATACACAAAAATAAACTCAAGATGGATAAAAGATTTAAATATAAGTCTCAACACCATAAAAGTCCTAGAGGAGAACATTGGCAGGAAACTCTCAGATATCCCACGCAGCAATATTTTCACTGATATGTCTCCTAAAGCAAGGGACATAAAGGAAAGAATAGACAAGTGGGACCTCATCAAAATAAGAAGCTTCTGCATGGCAAAAGAAAACTTCAGCAAAATGAAAAGGGAGCCAATCATATGGGAAAATATATTCGCTAATGATACATCAGATAGAGGTTTGATCTCCAAGATATACAAAGAACACACACGACTCCACTCCAAGAAGACAAATGATCCAGTGAGAAAATGGGCAAATGATCTGGGCAGACACTTTCCCAAAGAAGAGATACAGATGGTCCAGAGACATTTGAAAGGATACTCAGCATCAGTAGCCATCAGAGAAATGCAAAGTAAAACCACAATGAGGTACCACTTCACACCAGTCAGAACAGCCATCAGAAACAGATCAACAAACAACAGGTGCTGGCAAGGCTGTGGAGAAAAGGGAACCCTAGTACACTGTTGGTGGGAATGCAGACTGGTGCAGCCACTGTGGAAAACAGTGTGGAATTTCCTCAAAAAGCTGAAAATGGAACTGCCTTTTGACCCAGTGATTCCACTGCTGGGTTTATACCCTAAAAATCCCAAAACATCAATTCAGAAGAACCTATGTACCCCAATGTTCATAGCAGCACGATTTACAATAGCCAAGTGTTGAAAGCAACCTAAGTGCCCATCAGGAGATGAGTCGATCAAAAAACTATGGTACATTTACACAATGGAATACTATGTATAAGAAAGAAAAAAATACTCCCCTTCGCGACAGCATGGAACTAGAGAGCATTATGCTAAGCAAAATAAGCCAGGGGCGAAAGACAAATACCATATGACCTCACCTATAATTGGAACCTAACCAACAAAACAATCAGGCAAGGAAAATATGACCAGCAACATTGAAAGAAAAAAGAAATCAACAGAGTCAAGAGGGAAGGAAGGTGGGGTGGGCGGGGAAAGGGAAGGGAAGAGTCAAGTCAAGGAACGTGTATAAAGGACCCATGGACAAAACCAAAGTGGGGAAGGATTGAGGGAAGGAGGTGGGGGAGGGGGACAGGGGAAAGTGGTGGCAGGAAGGTGGAAACAAATGTATTTGAACAAAAAATAAAAATTAAAAAATATATATTTGGTGAAATTTACCAGTGAACTTGTCTAGTTCTGGACTTTTATTTGTTGGGAAGTTTTGTGATATTGATTCAATCTCCTTACTTGTATTGGTCTGTTCAGATTTTCTATTTCTTCATGATTCAGTCTTAGTAGATGTATGTTTCTAGAATTTTTTTATTTCTTCTAGATTTGTTGATGTATAATTCTTCATAGTAGTCTCTTCTGATATTTTGTATTTCTGAGGCATCAGCTGTAATGCCCCTTCTTTCATTTCTTTATTTTTTTCTTTTTAAAAAAATTATTAATTTTTTCAAAAAAATTTTCAAATACATTTGCCTTCACTTACCTACCACCACTTTCCCCTGCCCCTTAAAAGGAATTAGTTATGATGCTGTTTGGGCCTAATGCTGTTTTGGAGTGTCAGCTATTTAAAACATTCCTCATTTATTCTATAGGGACTTTAGCCAATCAATGAACCCCATGAAGGAGAGAAGAAATTCAATCTATTTTATCAGGGCATTTCTTGGCTCTTCCTGTTCACTTACTTACTCATTAGTGATAACCTTCTTTTTACCTGATAAACGTTCTGTTTTCTTCTGTTCCAAATATGGATTAGTTAAAAATTATATTTATTATGAGTACTTTTTCCAGGGCTACATCTAGATACATGACATTCAGGTACATTCACAGTACAATAGGTACATGATACAGATTCTTTACATTTTCAGGCAACTTTTGACTTAAAAATGTTCTGAACTTCATGAGATTGACATTAATTTTCTACTCTCCTTTTTCTACTTCCTTTTTCCCAGTTATTGAATCAGATCCCTTGTGCTATAGAAGGTGGCTAAAGAGACAGAGAAGTAGGTGAGGGAGTGGGGAGACAGAGTGGAAAACTATCAGAAACTTTTATTGGGAATTAGATTTTCCTCGTCTCCCCCACTCCAACCCAAAAAGGCCTACAGTTCTTCCGGGCCATGGTTTGAGCCTGCCATTGTAGAATGTTCCACAATGCAACTATTACTTTCCTGCAGAGATCATGAAACATAGATTTTTGGCTTTCCGGTCTTGCTCAAAGATCTTATTTATTTCAGTGAAATACCAGTCCAGAAGCTACTTTGAAAAATGTCATATATGCCGTCCTCAGCCTTGGTTTAGGAATAAGTTGTGCAAAAGCCACAATTGCTCTTCTTCACAAAACCTCTACTGTGGTTTTTGCACATCTCTGCTACTTTGAGCACAGTCTTTCCTCTTTCTTACAGGAGTAAGAGAAAGTATTAGCACTAAGTCAGCTCTGTTCACATTTCCGGTTTCAGGGGGAGCTAACTCTGAAAATGCAGTACTTTTCATTGTTCGCCAACTTTGTGAAGGATACTACCCAAAACTACCTTACCAATGGAAAATTCTTAGGTGTTGTAAGCTGCAAATGAACATTTTTTTCTTCCAGTTGAGAGTAAATTTTGAGATAGGTCTTGGTTAAGAAGCATGAAAAATATGAGCATTGGTAATTGAAAAAAATGCATTAATTCCTAGGTTTGGTCATGAGTGATATCCTGAATTGACATTTTCTATGTAGTGGCTGCCAATGCTGTGAAGCCTAGAGTGCTCGGGGCAGAAGTATGTAATGTTGGAAAAGAAAAAGACTCTCACAACTCCCCTTCCATACAGCTCAAAGGCCTAGAGGACTTCCTTTCACAGAATACATGTGGCTCTATGCAGACACAGACATGCACAATTTCTTGAAATATTTTTGTATTAAAACTTTACTCCTCTCCTTGTCCAGTGAATTGTCCAAGAATGCTCCTTAATAAAGACAGTAGTGTGAGCTTTCCTTTTAAAAGTAACTTCCTTGCCTATAATTTATTGGTTCATAATCCTGTTTAAGCTTCCACTTTCTGTCCTGCTTGTGTGGAAAAGGCCAGGAGAGGAGAGAATAGTGAAATACGACAGGGTCCCCAGGGCACCACTCCCAGACCTTAGTGCTCAGAGGCCCCTCCTCCAATTTCTCAGCTGGGTTCCTGGATTTCCAGCACTGAAAGTAGCCACGCCCCTACCCTCCCAGGCAGGGAAGGGGCCATCTTTAAAGATTCTTTGGAACTTGCACTTGAAAAGAACTGTGGTTGCAACAGGTTTAAGCCTGCTTTCTGGGAGCACACACCCCACAAGGCCTGATAGGAAGGTGTCACCTGAGAGGAGGATGTGGGGTATCCTTAGGAGAAGGGGTGAGATCTGGGGGTTGGGCTAGGTTGACAGAAAAAGGTGGAAATGTCTCTGCCTGCCCCACCCTACTTCCTTTTTCTCATTTCTTTCAACAAGTCTTCTTCCTTGACTTACTTTTGGACATTTTCTGTATTTCTCTTGTTCCTGAACTGACACTCTTTTCAATACACCTTGCTACCATTTTCTTTCTCTGTCAATATTTCTTTGTGTGTCCTGTACCTTGTCCCAGAACCAAATAAATCATTCTGTGGTTGACAAACCCACCTATCAACATAGCTGGCCCTCCTTTTGACGCTTGATCTTTTTGTTAGGTGGCATTATTTTTTAAATTTTTAAAATTATTGGTTATGCTATTACAGTTGTCCCATTTATCCCGCTTTATATTGCACCCTTCTCCCACCAGCATTCCCCCTCACTTAGTTCACGTCCATGGGTTGTACATAAAAGTTCTTTGGCTTTTCCATTCCCTATACTATTCTTAACCTCCCCCTGCCTATTTTGTACCTACCAATTATGCTTCTTATTCCCTGTACCTTTTCCCCCCATTCCTTCCCTCCCCCTTCCCACTGATAACTCTCCATATCATCTTCATTTTTGTGATTCTGTTCCTGTCCTAGTTGCTTGCTTAGTTTGTTTTTATTTTTGTTTTTTTAGTTTCAGTTGTTCATAGTTGTGAGTCTGTTGTCATTTTACTGTTCATAGTTTTGATCTTCTTTTTCTTAGATTAAGTCCCTTTAGCATTTCATATAATAAGGTCTTGATGATGATGAATTCCTTTAATTTTACCTGATCTGGGAAGCACTTTATGTGCTCTTATATTCTAAATGATATCTTTGCTGGGTAGAGTCATCTTGGATGTAGGTCCTTGCCTTTCATGACTTTGAATACTTCTTTCTAGCCCTTTCTTGCCTGTAAGGTTTCTTTTGAGAATTCAGCCGATAGTCTTATGGGAACTCCTTTGTAGGTAACTGTCTCCTTTTCTCTTGCTGCTTTTAAGATTCTCTCCTTATCTTTAATCTTGGGTAATGTCATTATGATGTGCCTTGGTGTGTGCTTCCTTGGGTCTAATTTCTTTGGGACTCTCTGAGCTTCTTGGACTTCGTGGAAGTCTATTTCCTTCACCAGATTGGAGAAGTTTTCTTTAATTATTTCTTCAAATAAGTTTTCAATTTCTTGTTCTTCCTCTTCTCCTTCTGGCACCCCTATGATTAGGATGTTGGAACATTTAAAGTTATCCCAGAGATTCCTAAGCCTCTCCTCAATTTTTTAAAAATTCTTATTTCTTTATTCTGCTCTGGTTGAATGTTTATCTCTCACTTCTGATCCAAATCATTGATTTGAGTCCCAGTTTCCTTCCCTTCACTGTTTGTTTCCTGTATATTTTTCTTTATCTCACTTTGCATAGCCTTCACGTCTTCCTCCATTTTGCAACCATACTCAATTATTTCTGTGAGTATCCTGATTACCAGTGTTTTAAACTCTGCATCTGATAGATTGGCTATCTCCTTGCTGCTTAGTTCTTTTTCTGGACTTTTGATCTGTTCTTTTATTTGGGCCATATTTCTTTATCTCAGTGCACCTGCTATGTTGTAAGGGGCAGAGCCTTGATATTTGCCTGGGCAGGGTCACTCACCTCGTTGCATTGTGGCACTGTATGTGGGGGAGGGGTCAGAGAGAGAACAATGCTGATTGCTTGGCTCTTGCCCTGTTTGCAGTCACTTCTCCCACTTCCCACAAGCAACTTGCATCCTTCTAGATGCTGCCCTGGTGCTGATTCCTAAGTGGATGGGCTTGTGTACATTCTAGGACCCTGTGGGTCTCTCCAATGAACTCTCCTGTGAAGCTGGGAGTTTCTCCTGCCGGAGCAACAAGATGGCATTATTTTTGAACAAGGAGCCCTTCTAGACTCATCTTTAACCACTCTACATAGATGACTCCTTGTAGGTAATGTGAGAGGTCAACCCTAGAAATTAGCTATCATTTACTTAGGGGTAGGGAGCCAAGGAGTGGGCTGTGGAAAGACAGAGATGTAGAAAAGACCCTTTCAATGGCCCCGTTACCTTCTGCAGTGTAAAACAGCTTGGCTTAAACAAAAATATTCCTAGTAGCAGAAAATGCTTCAAGGGAGGAGCTTGTTTTTGTCACATTCATGAAATTAAAATGTACTGATCATCTACTATATGCCAGGCATCGTTCTATGTGCTGCTGATATGTGTTTGAAGAACAAGATAGAAAAAAAGTACAGTCGTTATGGATCTTACATTCTAGAAATTGCTACTGAACTAGGTGTCAGGACCATGAGTGCTAGTCATAACCCCATGAGTTATTAGCTATGAGACCATGGACAAATTCCTTACTAACTCTTTGGGACTCAGGTTCCTTATCTTTCAGAGGGGTATGAGGTTGAATGGGTCAATAGATATAGCAGTGTGCTCTTTGAAGAGTATCAAATACAAAATATGTGATTTTATTCCCATCCTTGCCAGGACTTTTAGGGAGTAGTTCCTAACCTTGGGCCTGCAAAAAATGAAGGTACCATGGGGCTGTTTCATGTGAAAGGATTCTGTGAATGCATGAGAGTACTAGTAATTAAAGCAGATGGATTACTATATAACAGGTAGATATAAATACATATTTTTACACTAGTAGTACATATTTATTGTGGGAAACTTTAAAAACAGACAAATTAAAGCAAAAGGATAAAAATCTCCAAGAATTTATCACCTAGAAACAAGTGTTGAGGTACAAGACATTTCTTTATGAAACTATAGACCAGTATAGAACATAATCAGAGGAGCCACACAGTCCCTATACTTGAGAGTGTGTCCTTGAGATAAGCATCTTCTTACTCATGTCATAAGTGGAACAGCATTTCAGAAGATGGGAACAATTTTTTTTTAGTAGAAGTGCTGCATTACTTTCCTAGGGCTGCTGTACACAGTACCATATACTGGGTGGCTTAAAACAGCATAAATTTATTCTCTTACAGTTATGGAAGCCAGAAGTCTGAGATCAAGGTGTTTGCAGAGTCTCTGAAGGCTCTGTGGAGAATTCTTCTTTGACTGTCCCTAGCTTCTGGTGGCTCCCAGAAATCCTTGATGTTCCTTGGCTTGTGACAACATCACTCCAATATTTGCTTCTGTCTTCACATTGCAATCTTTCCTTGGTGTGTGTCTTTCTCCCAATTCTTCTCTTCTTATAAGGATCCCAGTCATTACATGAGGGCCCATCCTTTTTCAATATGGCTTCATCTCAAAGTAACTTATATCTAAAAGTAGGGTCACATTAAGGGTTCCAGATGAATAAGAATTCTGAGGGGACACTATTCAACTCATTATAATTGTTAATCCTATTTCTTATTTGAACATGCTTCAGATATGGTTGGTTTTCCCACATCAGGAGAGAGGTATCTGGGCACTGGTGACCTTGTAATAGTAGAGGGTGACAGGGTTTCCTGCTCTTTCCTGTCAAAAAACATCTTGATGTTAACATCTCCCATTGGATTAGAAGTAAATGTGCTGTCCTGGGAACTATTCGAAGTCTACACCTAGAAAGATGGTGCCATTCACTGTGGGACATTGTAAAGGAGAAAAATTCTCAACTCTATTTATTTGCAGGTTGACACTTGTGCCACAACAGCCCTCGAAGGTGTGGTAATCATCTTCAACTATTAACCTGTAGGCAAAAACTCTCACGGGTGCAGAGAATGGAAGGGAACATACAACTAATTTCTAACTACCACTTACAGGAATTTTGGAGACACTCTCAACTTATTTTTACACAAGTGGAATTATAGGAGCATGTTACTTTTGCCATATTTGAACTAACAGTGTATCACAGGAGTCCTTCTACGTTGTAAATATACTTCTGTACCAAAATGTATTGAACTAGTAATCCTAAATATTTTGATATGTCCTTCCATTCTCCACCCCACCTCCATGGTGCCTGACATTTACCGCTTAATTGAATCTCTCTGCTTCCTTTTGTACCACTCTGCCAGAGGAAAAAAAAATGCCTCCTGCTCCTGGTGTTTCCTTAATTATATGCAGACATGGCTGGATGTTCTTTGCTAGGCTGCTGAGTCAGAAGCCTGGACAGGCCACCTTCATTCTTAATGAACAGGCTCAGGAAGGAAGTGCTACCAGAGTTGAGTGTACTATGCTGTCAGTGGGTGGGAGCTGATGCTGGCTAGAAGACCTGAGCCTTGTGAGATGCAGCCTAGTTTCTGGGAAAGAGCATTGGCTGTAAGTCTGGTGTCCTCGGCTACTTTATGCACTGCCACTAACTTGCTGCATGACCCTGGTAAGTCATTTCTTTTCTCTGAGCCTCAGTTTCTCCATTTATGAAACCATGACACTGGCCCCAGGAGACACTGTGGCATAACTAGCAGTCTCTTGAGTCAGGTCCCCTCTAAGAAGACAGTGTCCTATGAGGATATGTAGATGAGTTAGGAGCAGAAGTGCTCACTTCAGAAACACACAGAGGTTATTAAGAAAGGACTACAGGAAGGATCAGACAGGGACTGCCCAAGCCTAGGGGCAGAACTGAAGAGGGAAGCTTGGAGGATAACAGTTAGAAGTTGGAGAGAGATTGAGAGACAAAGAGAGAGGAGAGACTGTGAACAAGTTAAGTTAAGGATTGGAGTAGAAGTAAATGAGGAGGGCATAAAGGAAGGTTGTCTGGAAGGATCTGGGGGCATAAGAGCTGAGAGCCAGCCCACTGAAGGTCTGGAGCTTTGGGGGAGATTTAAAAGACAGACTGAGACTGAAGCCAGGGAGGTAAAAAATGAGCTAGAACCACGCAAACAAGTCTTATATGTACAATAATAATATCAAGCTAATTTTTTAAGAAAAATAGGTGCCAAAAATGTACTCAACAGTAGAGTACTTCATCTCTGAGACCCTTTACCCTGGAACAAAGGGATTTTTATTTTTTTACTATTGTCTTGATATTCTGTGTTCCAATATCAATTAAGGGACCATTGGAAGAATGTGGGGTGCTGTGCAGAGCCCAAAGCAAGGCTTTGGTCCCAAGCATGCAGCCTCAAGAGAAGAAAAATATTTTTTAAAAATTTAAAAAATAATATAAAATAAACAAAATCTTTGAGAGAGAGAGAGAGTAAGAGTGTAAAGAACCCCTGGTCTCCAGCCTCTGGGTCCTTGCACATGCTTTTCCCTGTACCTGAAATGAATTCTTCCCTCACCCAGGAAATTCCTTCATGGCTCTGATGTTGCCTCTTGCAGGAAGCTTTCCTGACCTTCTCACGACTTCACCTCCTGCACCCCACTGCACTTGCTCTCTTGTGGTTCTTCCCCAGTGCACTGTGGTCAAATCCTAAAATAGCAGCTTTTTTTCTTTTCCACTTTGGTCCCCCAGATCTACCATACAATCCAGTGCTTGCTAAGTGTGGAGCAAATGTTTGCTTATCTCATACTGAATACTTGATGTCAAGCACACGGCCCTCATGGACTCCTGCTTGAAACATTAGTGGGAGAAACTTTGGGAATTACTCGTGTACAGAAAGATGTGGAGCTTGTGTCTTTTTGCTGGACACATAGCAAGAGTTAAAATTATATAAAGGATACATCAGCATCCAAGAGTCCAGTTCTGACTAGAAATTTCTTCTAAAATTTCCTCAGAAGCAGGCTGATCCTGCTGTGTTTGGTGGAGGGGAGGAAGATGGCAAACAGGGAATGAGAACAGAATCCTGCATTCAGGGCACAAATGTGGAGAATTTTTTCCTTAGAGTCAGAGAAAGAGGAATGGCTCACCAATTCTCCCTAAGATACTAAGTCACTGACTGCCTCAAGGACAACCCTCTCTTTCTTGACCTCTTTCCAGGCTTTACCAAAACGGCAGATAGACCCTGCTGACCATTTACCCTTTCAGGCACAAGGCTTTATATAATTTCTTCATCTAATTCTCAGGGCAACCCTGTGAAGCTGGAACTATTATTCCTGCTTTAAAAACAATGCAACTGAGACATAAAGAGGTTACAAAATTTGTTTAAGATCCCACAGCAAGTAGAATAGTCCAGAATATCTGCTATCAAATTCTGGCTATTTCTACCACCCTAATCTGCCTTTCAAAATGACTGTTACACTCAAAGGCTATTCCATAGTCAGGTTAATGGCATTGTTATTTTCAAACAATGAAAAATGAGTCCTATGTTCTATATTTATGGAAGATGTTAGCACCAAAGAGGACATATGGATGGCAAATGAGCACATGCAACGATGTTCAACATCATTAGCCATTAGGAAAATACAAATAAAAACCAGAATGAGTACCCTGGCTGGTGTGGCTCAGTGGATTGAATGCCAGCCTGTGAACCAAAGGATCACCAGTTTGATCCCCAGTCAGGGCACATGCCTGGGTTATGGGCCAGGTCCCCCGTAGGGGAGTGCATGGGAGGCAACCACACACTGATGTTTCTCTCCCTCTCTCTTTCTCCCTTCCCCCCTGTCTAAAAATAAATAAAATCTTTGAAAAAACATAATGAGTTAATACTACAAACCTGTTAGAAAGGCTAAGATAAATAATGCTGGTGACATCAAGTGCTAGCAAAGGATAAGGAGCAACAAGAACTCTCAGTCAAAACTAATCTTTAGTGACAGAAGGCAGAACAGTGGATACTTTTGTGAGAAGAAGAGGTGTTTGGAAACAAGAGGGGGGCTTCAGAGGTCTCCAATCTGGGTGATGATTACAATGGATGTGTTTACTTTATGAAAATTCACCAAGTTTATTATTTGTGTATTTTCTGTACATAAATTTTTACTTTAATAAAGTTTATTGAAAAGAAACTATTACACAGTAAAATATGTTCATTGTAAAAATAATACAAAGAGCACAGCAAGTATATATCAAAAAGTAAAATTTGCCCTCCACCCCAGTTCTATTTCCAAGTGGCAACTACTGTAACCTGAGTTTTTTTAATCTATCAAAGCACATAAACATATATGCTTTTTTTCTTGCACAGATTTTGAGAGGAGTCATAGTGCCCACAAGTCAAAAACAAAGAGTAGGCGTTTGCCAGGAAAATTCACCTTGGAGACCTAGGATGGAGGTTGAGGATTCCAGTCATACTATCAAAATTAATATCTAAAAAGCAAAAAAATCTGATTTAAAAAAATGGGCAGAAGGGGGGCAAGGGAAAGAGGTGGGGGGAAGGCAGAGACAAATGTATTTTAAAAGTAAATAAATTAATTAAAAAATATAAAAATAAAAATGGGCAGAAGACCTGAACAGACATTTCTCCAGAGGGGACACACAGGCCAACAGACATATAAAAAGAAGCTCAACGTCACTAATTATCAGGGAAATGCAAATCAGGACCACAATGAGATATTACCTCTCACCAGTCAGAATGGCTAAAATCAAAAGTCAACTAATAACAAGTGTTTCTGAGGATATAGAAAAAATGGAACTCTTGTGTGTTATTGGTGGGAATGTAAATTAGCGTAATCACTATGAAAAAGAGTAGGGAGGTTCCCCAAAAATTAAAGGCAGAACCACCATATGACCCAGCAATTCCACTTCTGGGGATTTATCTAAAGAAAATAAAAACAGTAATTTGAAAAGATATATGTTCATTGCAGCAGTATTTACAATAGCCAAGATATGGAAGCAACCTAGGTGTCCATCAATAGATAAATGGATAAAGAAGATGTGATGTGTGTGTGTGTGTGTGTGTATGATGGAATTCTACTCAGCCATAAAAAAGAATTAAATCTTGTCATTTTCAACAACATGGGTAGACCCAGAGCATATTGTGCTAAATGAAATAAATCAGACAGAAATAAAAATGCCATATGATTTCATTTTTTGTGTAATCTAAAAAAAAAACTAAACAAAACAGAAACAAACTCATAGGTACACAGAGCAAACTATTGATTGCCAGAAAGGAGGGGGGATGGGTGAAAAAGGTTAAGGGGAATAAGGGGTACAGATTTACATTTATAGAATAAATAAGCCATTGGGATGTTGTGTACATCAAAGAGAACATAATCAATCATATCATAATATCATTGCATGGAGGCAGATGGTTACCAGACATTTTGTGATCACATTATAGGATATATATATATATCTTTATATCATACACTGGAAACTAACTTAATATTGTTTGCCAAATATATTTTAATTAAAATTTTCTTTAAAAATTTAATACCTGAAACCATGCCAACACTCCAAACATCCTTGTCCCCAACCACATTCATCTATGCTGGAAATAATTATCTCCAGTCTCCTTCTATCTTATTCCTTCTAAGCCTTTGGAACATCAGAGTAAATATAGCAAATTAAAAGACTGCTGCAGAATGAAAAGGGTAGAAGATCCTGCACTAGAAAAACCAAGGACAGTAGATAGACACTGATATTGAGATTTGTCAGGGAGTGCTATAAGTCAAGATACAAAGTTATGACAGGCATCTCCTTTCAGGGAGTCTTCCTTGCTATTCTTTCTATCCAACTACCATGGCTGGGTTAGGGTACTCCTCCTTAATGTTTCCACAGCATTCTGTGTTCACTTCTACTGTGGCACTTTTACATACTGCCTTACAGTTGTTTGCTTATTTATTGGTTGGTTTTTCTAGGCTGGAAGCTCCTGTCAAGGTATGGACTATCATTTTTATCTTTGCATCCCCAGCATTCAGCTCAGCATCTGGCCCATAAGTAGGCATTCAGAATGTTGATTTGGGCAAATGAACTGATTGAAAGAAATGTCTCCTGAAATTGCTTCTTACCAATCTGCCCAACAAGTGCAACGTCATGGATGGAGGCACCAGAGAGTATATCTCTGCCTTGCTACTGCAGACCTAGATGGAAAATCCCACATGGTGTAACTGAAACCCTCAATGCCAGATTGGACTTTGCATTGGAAGCTTTGACATGCAATGCCTGGCTTTGAAGAGGGTGTATAACACAAATAATTCACTATGCATTGAGCCAACTAATGGAAAATAAACAGCAACTTTTACATTATTTTCTTTTGAATGTGATGTGTTTAGGTTAACATTTGATTGGGGAATGTTAAAAAAAAAATGTTGTTTTTAGCCTTCCAGATACGATGGAAATGTCTGAAAAGAAACTTTAAAAATTAATAAATTAAGGTTATTTGTTGCAGTGTTGTTTAATATCATATGACTGGGAACAATCTAAGTGTTCGTCAATACAGGACTAGTTAAATAAATTATAGCATGCTTTTCATATAATGGGATACTATGCAGTTGTTAAAAAATTAAAGAAGAACTTTGCTGACATGGTATAATTTCCAAGATATATTGTTAAGTGGAAAAAACAAAGATGCAGAACAGTGTATTGTATACTGTTGTGTGTAAAAAAGGGTGAAAGAGAGCATCTGTGCATTTTCTTGAATTCACATAAAAACATCTCTGATAGATACATAAGAAACTGACAACACTGGTTTACAATGGAGGACTGGGTGGAAGAAGAGGAAGGAAGACTGTACATTGAACACTTGTATCGCTTATATTTGTAACTATGTGAATGTACTACTTATTTGAAAATATATGTAAAAATAATGAAACCACAACCACCATGGGAAACAAGAAAAGGTAACATCAGTGTGAAATGCATTTTGAGGAATATGACAAAGCAAGAAAGCCAATGAATTTGGAGTAACAGAGAAATCAGAGCAGAAAATATGGCAATTCAAAAAAGCAGAGGGAGGAGTGAGCTTTCCCAAAAGGCACCAATCTCAGAGTCAATAAATGCAAACAAAGAACAGGGGTAGGCTGAGATGCAATCATTATGGTAACTCTTATTACAGAGCTGTGGTGGAAACACCTAGGACAGGTGGATGCTTTTCTCCCTCTCTCCCTTCACCCATGGACCCCTTGTTAGCAGCAATATTTGGCCTTTGCCCTCAGGTTAAAGCTGCCTGTAGAGGGCTTTAGGGAGGGTGCTGAGACTTCCAAAACAGACAAGAGACAGAAAACAAAAGAAAAACTAGCATCAGTCAAGAGTGAAAGCCTTTACAGGTCTCCACCCCCAGAGAAAAGCCCTCCTTACTTTATCAGTTGTGGTGGTCCTTGGCCTTCCTGCTTCTCCACCCACATAACTTAAAGGGAAGCCTGCCTATTGACAGGCCCAACCCACTTAAACAGAACCCACAGTCAGCCCTCCGATTCCGGAGAGAGGTTTGCAAGGGAAACACATCAACACAATTGAGGAGGAAACCTGTGCCATCTACTCATAAAACCCAACATCATTTTTCATTCATAAATGTGACCAGAAAATTAAGGGTCATCAGACATTTGAGGGAAACTATCAACATGAAAGAGAAGGACCAAAATGGGGGTGGGTGGGACAGAGGAGAGCAATGGGGGAAAAATTGGGACAACTGTAATTGAACAACAATAAAAAGCAAATAAAATTAATCCCAGAGGAAAGAGATAATTAAAGGAATAGAGGAAAACAAATATATTCTGATTCGTATTAGTAGAGAGGCTAACCAGTGCTATTCTACCAGATTAAAATGTTTTACAACTTCCCTTCCTATGCCTTTAAACAAAAATTTAGTTATTGGGCAAAGATTTACTAATTCTTTACAGTGTGTCAAGAAGCAAAGGTTCTGAGATTTTTTAATTGTCTCTTTTCTCTAAAACCTAATGGTATGAAAATGTCCAGACAAATCCATTATGATGTCATATGGCAAATGCTATGATAAATTAAGCACAGACGAGGACACATCAGCTGGATGGGGGTGTTTCACAAAGGGTTATCTCTTCAACATTAAAGAATGAGAGAGGAGGGAGTCAGTATGCTTATGGGATACAGCTTGAGCAAGCACAGCCCATTTTGGGAAATAAGCCTTGCTTGATATAGTTGATGAATAGGGCTGAGCATGAGCGAGTTGCAAAGATGAAGACAGAAAGGTGGGTAGGGGTCAGACCATGTGCTGTGCTAACAATGGATATACTGTCCTCTACACAATGTTTTTCCAGACATGTTTAGGGAAAAGAGTCCTTGTGAGGCCCTTTGTAGAACAAACAAAATGATATATTTAACTCTTTCATATGTACTGGAAATAATTTTCCTAGCAGAAACTATGACTGTGATCTAGTTTATCAATATAAAATCACAACCACAAGCAGATTCATTAACATCAAAAACAAGCTGTTGAAATATGATCTGTTGTTTTTTTGAGTTTTCTCTTGATACTAATTTGCTGCAGATCAATCACTAGTTAGAAGAAATGCAGTAGTAGAAAAGGGTGACAGATTTCAGAAAAAGGCAGTGAAAGACAAATACCATATGATCTCACTTATAAGCAGACTCTAATGAACAAAACAAATTAGCAAAATAGAACCAGAGACATGGAAATAAGAAACAAACTGACAGTGACAAGAAAGGAGGGGGGAGAAGGAAAATGGGGGAAAGAAGAGGAAGGGTCTTAGTCAAGGAACATGCATAAAGGACCCATGGTAATGGACAACAGGGTAGAGACTGACTGAAGGAGTCAGGGTGGGTGGGGCAGGGGAGAACAATGGTGGAAAAATTGGGACAACTGTACTTCAACAACAAAAAAAAATAAAGAAAAACTAAAAATTGAAACAATTCAATCCATTAATTTAATTCTTTCTGTGAACCAAGGAAAATATGTTTAATATTTGACTTGGGCTGCAGGCACTTTCATGCACTCCATAGATCTACAAATTCCTTGGTAACTAAGTGTGAAAATCACTTTTGGAGGCATTAGGCAGCTGGAGACTTTCAAAAGGGGTATAACACCAGGACCAGGCCATTCCTTGTTGGGGCAAGGGCAGGTATTGGAAGTCCTGACACAAAAGACATCTGATACAGAATCAGAAATCAGAAAGTAAAGTTTGGAAGCTAGAAAGATAAACAATTGTTGCATCAAGCTAGAGAACCAGGCAGAAGAAGAATAGGAGAAAGAAGAGTCTTCAAGAATTGAAGTATTGAATGTAAGCAGGTGATTCTGGAGCTAATCCATTTATGTTAAATACGTCAGGGCACATTGTCATTCTGCTTCCCTGGAGGTGCAGAGTCTGAGCACTCAAATCAGATTAGATGATATGGTCAGATATAACAATTAAAATTAACATTCTGCTGGAAGTATGGAGGATGGATGGGGTGGGGCAGAAAGGAAGCAAGATAATAAGTTAGGAGAGTTCAGTCCAGTAATCTAGCAGAGAGAATATGTGGGCCTGGACTAGAATGTTGACATGGCAGATGGAAAGAATGGTGCCAACCCAGAAACTTTGGGGAGAAAGAAGCCTCTGGGATTGGTGAGTAACCTGGGCAAAAGAGAAGGAGGAGTTATAGATGAATCCCTGGTCTCTGACATGGACAATTAGGTGGATGAGGTAGTACCATTCACTGAAATATGGGAGAAACTTGAGGGAGAACAGATCTGGATTGGAAGTGGAGTGGCGAGCTGAGTTAAGTTTTAAGTATGCTAAATGTGAGGTGGCTTTGTGATATCCAAGTAGAAATATTCTACTCAGAAGCAGCCACACTAAAAAATCTGAAGTTCAGAGTTACAGTTATAGATTTGGGATTTGTCACATTGAAGGTAATACTAAAAATTATGAACATGGATGGGACTCACCCAAGGAAAACATGTAGAACAAGAAGAAAGGAGAAGGGAGGAGGGGTGATGACAGAAGAATGAGGATAGGGAATGCCAAAGTTTTAAAGGATGCAAAGAAAAAAAGGAATCCATGAAGAAGTTTTCTGAGAGGCAAGAGGGGAGAGTTTTCAGAAGGATGACGACAGAATAATAGGTCAACAGACTAATAGAAAGGTCATTAAAAATGAACTCTAGAAAGAATTCGGCAAAAACTATTGAACTAATAATGGTGGGAGCAGTTCCAGGGGAATATTGTAGGCAGGAGTCAGACTGCTGAAGGCTAGAGATCAGGAACTGGAAGGAGGGAGATTGGATAATCTTTTTTGAAGTTGGTCACATGGACAAATCCTGACATTGTCTGCATCTCTATGGTCCTTTCAACTGAAAGGCATTCTGTAATTGTATGAAACTGGTCTTGGAGAAGTCCTCGAGCCTGCTCTCGTGATAATTTTCCTTCAGTGGAACAAAGGTTTCTTGTCTAAGAACCGAAGCCTCTGACTTGACTGATCAAAGTTTATCACGTGCACTGAAGCCACCTACTTCACAGATGTAGTGAAAAGCTACACCGATCTGGGCCCAGGACAGGATGCAGCAGCGTAGGAGGATAAGAGAGCAGGTGCTAACTCTACAGATAGCATGCCTATCAGAGCATTTTGTTACATTTCCTATTTATCTCTGAAAACAATTTTATAGGAGTCACCAAAGCAAGCTTATGGTTTCTAGACCAGGTTGAGATATGGGATACAGATTTCCACAGCTGCTTTTATTTTCAAGGCAATCTGATAAAACTGTGCAAAAGCCTTTCAGTAATGCGTAATCCTACACGCCTCAGTGATCCAATTTGTTATCCAGACCTCGTGTTTTTTATATTATTATTGTTCTTTTGTTTGTTACTAGTATGTTAAGAATTTGCAATTATTTGGAAAAGTTATATCTTAGGATAAACAAAATTTTTAAAAAATTCAGGATGAAAGTGGTTTGTCTATTGCTTAACACATTTCAAAGATCTTTCATGCACATCTTTTTTGATCTTTACAATAAATTATAGGATAAGCAAGGCAGGTGGATATGGCAGATATGAAGAAACTGAGGTCTAGAGAGGCAAAGTGATTTGCCTTAGATCCACAGCAATTTATCAGTAGAGCAAAGACCAGAATTCAGGTCTCTGAACTGCTACATATTTCACCTTTTCCGAACAGTTACATTGACATTGTCAATTATCTGATAGATTGGAACAGTGTAGACAAACAATTTGACTAAGTCAAGCTAATATTCCTACTCTGAACTCAACAGCAGAGTTTTGGCCTGATTTCCCTCATGACCCTACTTCTCTTGATCTTTGAGAAATGTATTTTTCCTGGATTCTCTCTTCAGCTAACTTTTATTTAGTAATTGCCATCACTCCTTTTTGCTTTATGTCATGTAGTCTTGCTTGAGTAGCTGCTGGGATTTTGTTGGGTTTAAAGGTCAAAGAAATCTTGAGAAGCAATTAGCTAGTGACACACCAGTCATAAAATCAATCCAAACTTTTGTTGACATTTGTTTCTTTCCCCACATACCAGGTTCCCGCTTTACATTAGTAAGAATGAAAATGAAATATGTCTGTTGCTGGTGGATTAATTTATCACTTTCCTTGAAACTGGTGAACCAAAAATTTAGACAGCAATAGGAAAATACTGCCATTGTCTGTTAAGAAGCCTATGACATTTCAAGGCAAGAATGAATGTATGGAAGGAGAAACTTGTTTCTTCTTTACTAACAAAAGGGAAAGCCTGGAAGTGAATGATATGGGTATAATTTAAGAAAAAAAAAAAAAAACCTTTACGTAACTTTTGCTGGGAGAGAAGACTACGAAGCACATTTTCCAGGAAGTGTGGGTTGCGACGATTGTGCGCTCTTAACTAATCCTGAGTAAGGTGGCCACTTTGACAGTCTTCTCATGCTGCCTCTGCCACCTTCTCGGGCAGAAGATATTTCAACTCTAACACAGCATGATCGAAACATACAGCCAACCTTCTCCCCGATCTGTGACCAGTGGACCACCTGTCAGTATGAAAATTTTTATGTATTTACTTACTGCTTTTCTTATCACCCAGATGATTGGGTCCGCACTTTTTGCTGTGTATCTTCACAGAAGATTGGACAAGGTAAGATGAAACTTTTATTAACTAAATTTGAGGTACTTATTAAACTATGGTTTCATTGGTTTAGCTTTACCCAAATAAATGGACAATGGCAGAAACCCAAACAGATATATGGTCTTGTGGCATAATGTTTGTTGTCTAGTTAGTGAAGCCCCCTATTCTTGTCTCTGGTCAGACTTGGGCTCTGCAGTCAGACTGCCTGTGTTCAAATCTTGACTATTCCCTTAATTAGCTCTGTGATCCTAGGCAAGTTATTTACATTTCTATGCCTCAGTTTCCACATCTGAAAAATGGGAATGCGAATGGTATCCACCTCATTGATTAAATGAATTTAGCCTTGTAATGAACTGAGAACAAAGCCTGGCACAAAGTAAGCACTACGTAGGTATTAGCTAAAATTATTTGCTACAGTTTCATTTAAAAAGTAAATAATTTTTTTTATCATAGAGGTAACTTTTTTCTTTTAACTTTTCAACCACAGAAGAACATCAATTTGATCTGAAATTTCATAGTGCTTCTGATTAGCATAGACATGGATAAATTTCAGAATTTGCAGTCTTTTAAGAAAAGTGGCATTCTCTGTATAATTGGTCAAATGTTAATTTTAGTTGCAAACTTCCCTCTCAGATGTTTTATATTCTTTGATTGGACTTATAGGAACAAAAGAGTAGAGTAACTTAGTAGGTTGTTTTGCATTCCCAGAAAAATATTACCATTAGGATTTATCCCGTTTTCATGTGCTTACCCACATCCTCTCAGGGACATCATTGGCTGTGTTGACAAAATCTCAATCATAGATGAAAAGCAGATATTTGATCAGTTATCTGGCCATTCCTAAAAGTTTGGATGTGGGATTCGTGGATATACACTATCTGGAGACTCCATTTTCTCAGGGCTGTTTAAGTGTCCTCTATTGGGTTGTCTACCTAAAATTGAGGCCATGAGGTTTTATATCAGCAGAAGGTGGGGGAACAGTGATGGTTGAGGCAATCCAATGGGTTACTCAAATTTTAGATTTCACTGCAGAGAAAAGAGAGGTGTGGTTCTGGGTTTTGTTGTTTGTGTTTGGCCTGATGGGCTCTGTCAATCAAAGCCTGGACATAAGCCTAGCTTCTACAGGGGAAATATTGACCTGGGCAGACTCAAGATTTATCATAGCATTTAGGTATGCTCTTAATGTCAGTGAAAGCTACCAGCTAACTGCGTCCTGTTTTGAGTTCAAAAATTTAATCTTAAAACAAGAAAAATGGCAAAGAATTAGATGATTACACAAGTGAATTCTATATATCATTCTAAGACATTGGAAAATAAAATATCTCATTAACTTTGGAAGCAAAAGATTATTTCTTTAAAAATTCAAATGTTTCCTGCAAATATTGAAATTAAAAAGAGAGATATGTAATTAGAACTTGAGTTAATTGACATACATTGAAAATTAATGTTTTCATCACAAACACTAAAATGAAGTGGGCAAATTAGCTCAACAGAAGACTATTTTGTAGACTGCTTATAATGAGCAATCATTACTGGAGCAATGGGGAATATGGTAATTATAGAATGTTGTTGCTATAATACATTAAAAAATGTATACTTTGTGATGAAATTTTATTAGGATAGCTGTGATTTCCACCTAGACTTTCAGATAATATGACATTTTTAGTTGCTGGCTTTTGTAGATTTTTAAACTGTTAATACCAAATATCAATAATCCAGAGTAACTTTTTATTTCCGACTTATATCTGCAAAGTCCTCCTCCTATTGCTGATGCCGTGGAAGTGAATGTAGAGGTAGACATTATTAGCGCCCTTCTCTTTCAGAATTACATTTCTCATGTCCCTGTTTTTTCACAAATAGATAGAAGATGAAAGGAATCTTCATGAAGATTTTGTGTTCATGAAAATGATACAGAGGTGCAACAAAGGAGAGAGGTCCTTATCCTTACTGAACTGTGAGGAAATTAGAAGCCAGTTTGAAACCTTTGTCAAGGTAAGGAGCTCAGTTGTTGGTCAAAGTGTCATTGAAAATTTTAGTACTTCTGCTGGGAAACTGAAATATGACAATGTAAATGTTTAAACATTTATTTATACATCATATAAGTACATACGTTTGTGTATTTTTTAAAAAAGGAAAAATGAAGCCAAAATCCTATGTTAGAAGGGTATGGAAAGTTGGAAGTGTTCACATTCATAGGAATGTTCTCGAGAAGAACAAAAAAAAGACTCTCTCAGGGAGAAAAACACATCTCACACGCACGGTCACACATACACATGAGCTCATACATGCAGATGCCTCTGAGAAAATTTTGAAGTATACCAAGTTTGTTTCTGGCACTTTCTTACCTTACCATTCAAACTTTCATGCTTTATCACTGCGGACCCAAGGTCTGGTCCCCATTTTCCAGAGAGTTGATAACCATTAGCCGCTGCAGTGTTGGGAGGTCACAGGTTAAGATTTTGCCTTTACTGGAGGTCATAGTGACTTCTAAAGACTGATACATTCTAACACATGAAGGAATGCTTCTCTTATGATGGAATTTCAGGTGACATGAAAGTGAAATCTTTTTATTTTATTGTGAGGAGAGGTGTGAAGAATAGGTGATCGACCTTCTCAGTATCGCTCAAAACAGATACCATATAATACCACTTGCTCATGAAGCCAGTTCATTCTAGGGCCTGTCAAGACCTGGGGCAGAGTTTGAAGCTTTCTAGCTCAACAAGCTGGAACCCAGGATGAAGTCATATAATGGGCACCTAAAACAAGAATTTTTAGAATATTTATTGAGGATGCACCTGCAACATTAATTTCATTATCATGGACAAGGGATGTAAGCACTCTTTCTCTTGAAGCAGAACATCAAGAAGTCTTTCTACATGTTTCCCTCTCAGAACACTGAGTCACATACCCTTGGCCCTCAGCCCACTTTAGGGTTGAGAATAGGAGGCAGCACTCCACATTGAGGGCATCTCTATGCCAGGTGGTTGAGTATCTTGGCAAACTAAGGGGAATTAGTTCTCACATATAGATGATATGTGATTTAACCCAAGATTGAAGAGTTTTAGATCTTATTTCCAAGCTTATTCGCATTCTCTTATACTGCCTCCAATGTGTAATTTAATCCAGCAGTAAATACTAAGAGCTTCCTTATTCCTGAGCCACCTATGGGAATCAGAATGCAGCTCAAATCTGTTGCTAGCTTTTAGGTTCTTTATGCTAATCTAGGTTTTAGATAAAAACTCTTAACTCTTTATTTGTGAGGTATGAAAATGATTTGAGTTTCTCAGGTTCTTTGAGGCTTCTGGCCAGTATTACAGTGTATAGGGAGGCATTGCAAATTTAAATATGAATAAAGCCACTTTTAGAACAATGGTTAATAATCTCAGTAACATATATAATGTGCTTGGCTGTGTGACCTCGAGCAAATGACTTCACCTCTCTAGAGCTCAGTTTTCTCATCTATAAAATAAAACAGCTGAGATTATCTGTAAAGACACTACAAACTTTGACATTCTGTAATTATAGAATCAGCCTTCAGTTCCCTCCAAAGGCAGTGAGAATGGCTGCTGATTTTTCCCTTCTCTCTTTCTTACTGAGAGTTTTACAGTTGAACTGCCAATTTCTCATGGCTTTATTTCAGGTCAGCTGTGCAAATCTTCCCAGGTCAGCTATCCAGAATAGGAGTAAGGAAAACAGCCGGTTTGGCCTCTCTGCTTATGCTTGTATAAAAAAAAGACAACTCTAAAATTTCATATCCTAAAAAAGCAGAACCTCTCAGGCATGTCACCTGGAGATCCTTACATGCAACAGAGGAATCCCCTTGTCTCTATGGCAGTAGGAATGAAATCCGAGTCAATGTCATCTGTACCTATGAGACTCATGCTGTTGAGACACAAAGTCGTCCAAATACCCAACATTCCTCCAATGACTGAACCACTCTCTAATATCCACCCCCCCCTCCAAATTTCTCATTCTGAAAAAATATTTGGACTTTTTAAAAACAGGTCAGCTACATAATAACCCCAAATTGGACTTTTATATTTTTACCTAACGTTAAGTCTTTCTTTCTGGGTCACAGTCTTATTGGTCCAGAGCAACCTAGGGTTTGAATTTTGGGACTCTGAAATAGAACTTGAGCAGATCTTTTGGGACTCTGAATAGAACTTGAAGAAATCATCAGATCCAATTATCAACACATAACTTCAGTTTTCTCCTCACAGTTTCTACCTAGTTGTCCCCCAATCTCTGTTTGAACACATCTAATAACAAGAAACTCATTATCTCCTGAGGCAGGTAGCATCAAGCTGTCACTTTGGAGGAAAGATGGGATTCAGGGATTATGAAGCATTGTGAATAGTGTAAATTCACATTAAACTTACTACTCACCCTACCCTCTGCTAGAATGATCAGTTCCATGATTGTCTGGCCACCAACCCCCCCTGAAATGTCTTTGACAGGGTCAAAGCATTTCCTTTACAAATTAAAGGTTAATCTGTCCACAACTGCCACAAGGGTTCCCACTGAGAGAAATATCTAATCCAAGATTTTCTGAAAGTCAACTTTAAAAAGATTTTCAGTTAAAATGTGGAACACAGCAAGAAAAAAGGCTCTGGGGAGTGTGGCTGGGGGAAAGTTCACGAAAAGGCAAGGTTGGGTGCATAAAAGACAAACATTGCTGACTTCACATTTTCATCTTGGCTAAGCTCTGACACCAATGTAACCACCTAGCTTGAAAGTATCTCAACCTCGATCATCACACTCCATTTTTCGAAAAGACACTAAATACTCATTTGTTTACTTGTTATCTCACAAACATTTTCCTGTTGCCGCACTTTCACAGTGCCACACTTCAGCTTAAAGTGGAAAGTTGAGGCCCTGCAGACCATGTGAGCGTTTCAAGGTGCACGTTCCCCTTTAGGCCCTGTGACTTACACCCTCACATCTGGCAACTGAGCTGAGCCTAAAAGAAGACACTCAACAGTCACAACATTAATTCCTTCTAGAGGAAAAATGAAAAGGAAGGGCCCTGTAGAAAATTGATTCCAGCAATAGGAAGGAGCACAAGACTTTGATTATCAGAAGATGTGAAAATACTACTTTCTTCCTCTCTTGTGATCAGAACATGGTGATGGTGTGAGTTAAGCCTGGCCTATGAATGTGATCTCACTGTTTCAACTCTTTCCTTCGGCTTCAGTCTCTTTGGGTAACTTCATGATAGCCAGTTAAGCCCTCAAGGCTATTTATTCAGTATATTTAAATAGCAGCAGTAGCCTTTATTATCTTTTGACCCATGTTGATTGCAGTCCCTGTTAGAGTCTTTAAGTACCTCTAACTTTGTTCAGTTGCTAAGTGAGAAGAAACTCTTGAAGAAGGGTTGCATTTGTCTTTGAACATCAGAAGCATGGGGAGATTACCTGTGTTTCCTATATGTATGCTGATTATTCTAAATAGTAAATGCAAGCCCCACAAGGGCACACAACCAGCAACAAGAGAATCTCCTCAGCCCACTTAAAGGGACAACAAAATAAAAAAAAATACCTAAGGGGGTTTTCTGGGCTTTCTTCCCAAGATCAAACTTACTGTTACCATTTTCTGAGAGATTTCAAACAAATTTTATTCTAATAGATACACACCATGCTTTATGTTTAATAATATTCTATATATAAGTTCCCAGGGTAGAATCATCTCCTGATTCAGCATTATTTGTCAATACCTGTTAAAACTAGGGAAGTCATAAGCAGAGTCATATTGCAGCTTCCAGTGTATAAAGCAACACTGAAAGGAAAAGAAATCAACAGAGACAAGAGGGAAGGGGGGGCAGGGAAAGGGAAAGGAAGGGGAAAGTCAAGGAACATATAGCAAGGACTCATGGACAAAACCAAAGGGGAAGAGCTGAGGGAGGGAAGGTGGGAGGGGGCAAGGGAAAGTAGGTGGGGGGAAGGCAGAGACAAATGTATTTAAAAAGTAAATAAATTAATTAAAAAAAAAACAAAAAACAAAAAAAGTGTGCTAGAATGGAGATAATGAAGCCCAGACTTTGCTTCCAGGTCTGCCCCTGGGCTTTCTGGGCTATCCCCTCATCTGTCAGAGCCATGGTCCCTCAATCAATAAAACGGAATTAATGACAGGATCTGAATCTATATGATAAACCTCATGGGAACCAGGCAACAGAGTAAAGACCGATGCCAAATAAATGATGCCTCTAAAACCCCACAGCAGAGTTCCTGTCAAAATGACCTTTTGCAATGATTCTTCTTTCAGGATGTAATGGGAAACGAAGTGAAGGAGAAAGAAAAAAACTTTGAAATGCAAAAAGGTATGTTGCTATTTACCAATGTCTATGCATACTTAGAAAGTAAAATGAAGCATTATAAGGCTGATTATATTGAACAACCCAGTGTTGAATCAGGGAACTTTTAGCCCTGGAAATAAAAGTGGAGCACAGTTGGCTGGGTTCCTTTAATGCTGACAATACCAAGTATGAAGAAATTCTATTATTTTCTTTTTTATATTATGCATTTTTATTGTTGTTCAGTTACAGTTGTCCCGCCTTTTTCCCCATTGCTCTTGCCTGCCCCATCCCCCCACTCCCACAGTCAGTCCCCCCATTGTCCATGCCCATGAGTCCTCTATTCGTGTTCCTTTGCTCACACCTTCCCCTTCTTTCCCCCATTATCCCATTCTTGCCTCCCTTCTGGTCACTGTCAGTTTGTTCTTTATTTCCTAAATTTCACTATTTTCAATATCTTAATCAAAGCAATCATACAGCCTCGTACCACCTACAGAGGACAAGATAAAAAAATGACCATTTAGTAGCAGTGGCTTTCACTGCTTAATAACAGGGTTTTTGTTTTGTTTTGTTTTATGGAGAACCATGGCCAGTGGAGCCTCTAGAATCAAGGAACGGGTCAGTGTGACAACATTCTATTCTTTGCCTTGTTCTTGATGTCAGAGCATCTTGAACATCTCGTGGTTGGAAGGGGTCTTGATGGTTCTCAAATCCAACACCATGCCCAGGGCACAAATTTCCCTCACACCAGCAATGATCATCTGGCCTGTGATCAAATGTGTCTAGATACTTTCTATCTCATAAAACAGCCTGGCTCATGTTTGAATGGCTCTAATAATTATAATAAGTTTACCATACTATATGAGAGAAATCTTTTCTCCTCTGGAGTTGAAATCTGTTCCTGTAATCTCCACTCACAGGACCCAGTTCTATTCTGTGGGGCCACACGAAACAAAGTATACTTCCTCTTCTACACAGCAGCTGTACAGATGTTGAAAAGTGCAATCATGGAAGCCTTTTCTTCTCCAGACTAAACCTCCAAAATACCTTCCATTCTTCCTCCTATCGCCCTTTTCAGACCCTTTCCTTTTCTAGTTACCTCCTTTTCTTGATGACACCTTAACTTTCCCTGTTCCTCTTAGAATATAGTACCCTAAACCTAACACAACAATGCCTGGAGTGACCTGAATAGCTGAGTATGGGAAAGATGAAGTGTTGTAGATGGGTGTTTTTAGACAGACTACTATATTACAAAGTTGGTGAAAATTATTCTTTAGGTTTTGTAAATTTAATATATATAAATACATATATACCTACAGGGTGGGGAAAAAGTAGGTTTATAGTTTTGAGTACATGAAACATAGAATTTATTCCTGTATTATTATTTATTAATTATTGTATTACTTTCCATACAAACAACTGTAAACCTATGTTTTCCCCACTCTGTACATACAGAAATACAGATACTGTTTTCTGAGGCAAAGAGAATGCTCAGAGATTGCTTTGAGTTATTGGTCTAGATGCAAAAGGTGATCTGATTTCCATGAAGGTTTTGTTTTCAGAATGACTGTAAGATATGTTCAGTGGAACCATGTTTTCTGTTAATTACAGTGAAATTTGAGGAAACAGTTCATGTGGAAGTTGAGGTTAATCATACAGGCTGCCTAGCAGTCTTCAGCAAATTACAAACTTAACAAAATTGGTAATTTATGTCATGCAATTTGACTCAATATTTATAGGACACCTACAAAGTGTCCAACATGGCTCATTACTGGAAAGAAAAAGAAACTTCCACAGACTTTGCACTTATGAAATCAGCACATCTAATTAAGAAGCAAGCCTTTTCCATAAGAAACAATTAGAGATAGATATAATAGTTTGGCCAATTGTTTGACCAAATCAGACACCATAAGCATCTTACTAGCTAATTGTGCAGACATGACCTTGGGGCTCACGAAGGTTCCCAATGGATGGAAGTTGTTCTTAAAAGCAAGATTCAAATTATGTTTAATGGGGACCAGTATTTTGAGCCTATGTCAATCTATGTAAAGTGGAGTCAGTCAAGTACTGAACAACTATAAGAAAAATAAGATCAGTGGAAATAGCCAATTCAGTTTTTCAGACTTTAGAAACCAAACTTTCCCGCTGTGAGAAGGATTTCAGGCCATTCTATCCTTCCTTTCTGTAGAACTGGACTAAATAGTTTCATGAGCAGTTTTGTATGACTTTAGCCTAATAGTTAGCTTTTGATTTCATTTCAGGTGATCAGGATCCTCAAATTGCAGCGCACGTCATAAGTGAGGCCAGTAGTAAAACAGCATCTGGTAAGTTCAAAAGCATCTGAGCATTAACCACCTAAGAGGGAAGGCTGGGATATTGATGCAATGCCTCCCAATGATTAGGCTCCTCTCTTTCTTTGGGGCCTAATTTACAAACCTACCCATATACCTCTCATATGCTTTCCTTTGCCTTCAAAGTGAGCTTAAATGTACAGATGGGATTTGGAGGGACAAATGGGGGTGAGAAACAGTCCCAAAGTTCTCATTATGTTCTTGCCCAATGGTTGATTCTAAATGATGAATTACTGGGTGAGGGACCATTATTCTCATAACATAGAAGAGATGACTGGGAACATCCTTTATCCTAACGCCTCTTCACTGTGTGTGAATGTGCCTCAGGGGGTATTTCCTGCCATCTGTGGCTCCCTGTATGATTACCCAAGCCCCACTGGGGCCAACCTCAAGGAAATTAAAGGTAAAATCATTCTGCAAAAATCAGTAAGTGCCAGCACATTAAATTTTCCAATGAAGTAACAACAGATGACATACTGTAATCTTTTCAACTGTGAATGATATTATTTCCATATATGTTCTGTCATTGTTCTAGCCCTTAGATCTTTTTTTTCCCAAATCTGTACCTCCTGATAGCTGGTGCTGGAGAATGTGTTGTATCTGATAAATGGATGGAAACACAGACGCTAGCATAAAATCCCCCATCTACATAAATGAAGTCTGAGAGCATCAGAGCGGTCTTTGAAAAAGTTCAGCACTGCTCTGGAATGGAGTTCTAAACAGAGTGCGTGTGTGTGTGTGTGTGTGTGTGTGTGTGTGTGAGAGAGAGAGAGAGAGAGAGAGAGAGAGAGAGAGAGGAAAGGAGGGGAGGTAATGGGGGGAGAGGAAAGGGAGAGGGAGAGGAGAAGAGATACAGCCTCATCTCTGAGGTGGGGTTTGGGCTTCTTAGTGGGTATACATGGTTATTATGGATCATGGTATGGGAGTAAGAATGCCGTATAGGAAGTTTTGAATACTGAGGTTTAAGAACCATGACTACCACTTGCTTGGTGACCTTAGGCAAGTACCTTTACCTATGCAGTGGTTTCCTGCCTCACTTTACGGAGTGACTCTGAGTATCAAATCAGCTAATGTGGAAGAAAGTTATACTGTCAAGTGCTATACAAATGTAAGGTGACATTGCTTAGCTTTCTTCACTGTGACTTAGATGTCATAAGATTGACATAAAATCCTTTATTAATACCAGAATTCCCACAATACTTGATAATTCTTCTACGTAGCTCTTTCTCAGAAAATATACTTACAAGAGAATATCACAATTATATTAGCATGTCAGGGTGGCCATCTGCATAACACCTTCTCATCCAAATCGGATAACAGTAACAGAGATATCTCCTTGAACAATAGATTCTCATTGGTTTTTTTCCCAACTGTATATAAATCCTTGCCCTTGAGTATATTTCATGATGTTCAGATTCTGCCAAAAGGCACATTATTGATATTCATCCTAGTATATTTTATAATCTGCATCACAGTAGGTTTGCAGGGGATCCAGTGGAAAGAAAATAACATTCCTCACCTCATCCCACTCCAGTCCTAAATTTCTTGTTTTTACCTGGTTATGCTGTTAAAGACCTGACCTACATCCCACAGTTAGGCTGAAAATTAGGTAAAGACTTACAAAAGTAAACTTAGTGGATTAAAAGATAGAGAACCTGCACTTGTTTTCTCAGTCAGGTGGACTAAAAGTGAAAATGTCAAAATAAAGTGTAATTTCTGGAGTGGTCAGGAAGGCCAAGAAATGTCAGACATTTCTGGTGCCTTTCCTGTTACTAAAGGATGAGTCTTAACAGGTTGGATCTTGTACCCTGATAGGCCTAAGACCACCAAATAGGAATTTTTTCAAAAGCTCAAGGAAGCAAATGCATCAATTATTTTCACTTCTTCCAAACCCCCACCTTAGAATCTAGCTCTCTGTGGGAGCTGAGATTTGAGATCAGGTGCACACACTACTTTGAACCCACTCAACATCTCAGTCGAGAAAATGGCACACTGTTGGTGGGTACTCCGGTTTAGCCACAAGAATACAGATACTTTCAAGTTGGTGGCGCCCACTACAATGGAAGATCAAAACACACAGTGAAATGACAGGTTTATTTTCATACTTCCTTGCCTAATTTTAGTCCTTGTTGTGGGAGGTACGTTGGGTTTGCAACAGCTTGATCAGGTAGGAAGAAATGGGGTCTTTGATTTTCTCTGTGCTGAAGCTGAGCTAGGTGGACCAGCAACTTTTTTGACTTTGTAAATTTTAAGGAAAGGAAGAAATCAATGTTAATGTTAGCAAGGAATCTGCTTGAATATTTTGGCATGCATAATTTATGAAGTGGACTTTTGAAATCATTCCCACTTTCTTAAGTTCAAGGGCAAATTAGCTTTAAGAACTCTAACGGGAGAAGGAAGCTCACCGTGCTCTATTATTTTATTTAATCTTCACAAGTTTCTGAAACATGCTGTGGTATTAGCCCAGTGTTGCAGATGAGAATCTAAAACTCAGGGAGATTGACTTGCCCAAGCTTGAATAAAGCTTGGACTGGAAGTCAGCTTCATCTGACTATAAAACCAATGCTAATTTGACAGTCATAGCTGCTTCATAGACTTAAGGCTGGATGGGTCCTTAAAAGTCCTTTATGCCCAAAACTTCCTTTCATATATGAAGCTAGTGTCAACATTAAACTATATTTTGTTAGAGTGTGAACTATACTATGCTTCACCTCACAGATTTTTCTCCTATCCATTACAGTTCTACAGTGGGCTCAAAAAGGATACTACACCATGAGCAACAACTTGGTAACCCTCGAAAATGGGAAACAGCTGGCCGTTAAAAGACAAGGACTCTATTATATCTATGCCCAAGTCACCTTCTGTTCTAATCGGGAAGCTTCAAGTCAAGCTCCATTTATAGCCAGCCTCTGCCTGAAGTCCACGAGTGGATCCGAGAGAATCTTACTTAGAGCGGCAAACACCCACAGTTCCTCCAAACCTTGCGGGCAGCAATCCATTCACTTGGGAGGAGTATTTGAATTGCAACCAGGTGCTTCAGTGTTTGTCAACGTGACTGATCCAAGCCAAGTGAGCCATGGGACTGGCTTCACATCTTTTGGCTTACTGAAACTCTGAACAATGTAACCTCGCAGGCTGCCACTGAGCTGATGCTGGTAGTCTTCATAGTACAGCAAAGCAGTTAAGACCACCCCCCTGTTGAACTGCCTATTTATAACCCTACGATCCTCCTCATGGAGAACTATTTATTATACATCCCAAGGCATGTAGGGCTGCATTAAGTGACTTATGGGGCAGGTGAAACCCAAAGAGGCCCTGTTCCATAAGAGCTTATATTCTGAAGCAGCAACCTGATTGACGCAGAGACATCCAGAGATTCCCGTGAAAAGACAAGGCCATTATGCACAGATTGAATTCTGAGTAAACAGCAGATAATTAGCCAAGTATAGTTTTTTGTTTTTGTTTTATTGCCTGCAGTGTCTTTCAGTGGATAATGTATTTGATTTATCTGTGAAGATGAAGAAAGGAAACAAGGAGCCTTAGCTCACATTTAGTTGTATGGTTGATTCTGGGTCCCTGTGCCACTGATGAAGGGGACAGACTCTAGAAAGTTTAAGGCAGTGGAGAACTGAATAACCCTGCCCCCTACCAGCCCTCCTGACACTCATTCTCATTCTCGTTCTCTCTCTCTCTCTCTCTCTCTCTCTCTCTCTCTAATACACATATACAGGTCAGGCTGTTGCTAATCAGTTATATCAACCCTGTCCCTATCTCCACCACGGTAAATGGGAGAGGGAACAAAGAGAGCAGCTCTAAGCCTGACCACTCCTCCTCAAGAAGTGACTGTATTTAAAGGAAATCTATTGTATCTACCTGCTGTCTCCATTGTTTCCTGAGTGAACTTGTCATTATCTTATTTATTTTTTGAATAATAAAGATCCTTTAACATTATTGTTGTTATTTAGCATTGAAAACCCTAGTCCAGGTTCAGGGAGGATGAATCATTTGGAGGGAATTTTCCCAACCTTTGTGATGTGTTCATAAACTTGATAAACTTGGTTCTAAAGCTTGTGGTACCACAAAATATCTTGGTGACAGTACACTCCCTGGAAGTCTGTGATAGCCTTTGATGGATGACATGAAACATTATTCAGTGGAAAACAATCTAGGTTTTTATTTCCAGCTTGCTCTGGAAAGTTTTCAGGAGATTGAAGAGAGACTTTTTTAAAATTAATCACAGCTAAGTGAAGATGGAGGGGGGACCTTAAATGAAAAGCAGTTGCTTATCTTTTTAATAGCTTCCACCATAGACAAGACTAAACGGAGCTGGGACAGCCTGAGGGGAAGTATCTGCCCCCCAGTTTTCCACTGAACCAAGGGAGCTATTCCTTGTCACCTCCAATTGAGGGATTTTCACGTAAGAAACACAGAGTAGCTTTTTGTCTTTACTGGTAGAATGTGTTGCTTAAAACAGAAACCACATGTTCAAACAGAAAAATATTACTGTAGAACAAAGAAAGGAGAGTGAGGACAGGTGGGGTCATCTCTTGGCCACTCTCCTGCTCTTCAGTCTTATGGACATCACAGTTCCTTCTTGGCTGAATGACTTTGAAGACCTTGGAGCATGAACTTCTAACACAAGACTGAAATCATGCTAGACAAACTTGCCTAGCTGCATACTTTTTCCAACAAGAAAACTTTGGTGTGAGCAGGGGTGACATTTGTTGATTCAGGGACTCACTCAGGAATATGTTTACAATGGGGATGGGCAAGAGGCATTACTACTTTAGTAGGGTTCATAGAAAGGGAATCCAGGTGCAGCCTGAACAAATCTTGCATAGTCTTTGTATATTCACATCCTCTGATTTAAATATTACCTTTGCGCTTTACCCCCCAACCCCGTCTTCTTTTTTAGAAATGATTATTGTCCAGACTATCTCTACCTCTAGTGACCAAGTTAGTAACAATATGATACAAAAACTTCATTTTCTAGGCTATCTCCTCTGCTCTCATGCTTTCTACAACCCTCTAAATGTCACTTGCTATAGCTCCGGCCCAGAACTTTCTCCTAAACTTGAGCCTGAAATAGCCAACTGCCTTCAGCCTTTCAGAATACCTCCTCATGAGGTCACCTTGCCCTTCCCAAGAACTCCAGGCCCCATCCTTCACCCTCTTATCTTTCTGTGCTACATAATCACAGTGGGCCGTCTCCTCCTATATCTTCATGGGTTTAACTACCACCTTCATGCTACTAATGTCATGCTTTTAGCCCTGATCTGCTGTATGGAGTCTGTACCTGGCTGTCTAAATCTCCAAATGGTGGGCCGAGGTCCTCATACCCAACACATCCAAATGGAACCCTTGATCTTTCCTCCCACTCAATGGGATCTACTTTCAGTACTTTCCATTCCAGTGAATGACAGCCTCATCTATCATGCTTCCCAAGCCATAAACCTGATTTGACTTATCACTGTCCTCATCCCATGTCCAATCTCATCAGCCTATACACATCAACCCAATTTCTTAAATAATTCTTAAATGAATCTACTTCTTCCTTTCTCTACTGCCAGGATCCTAATTAAAACTGTCATCTTTTTTCTGGAACACTACAATAGCTTTCTAGACTCCTAGCCTCCACTCTTGTGACCTCTCATCCATTCTTCACACACACACAGAAGGAATTCTTAAATACGATTATGATTTCACCACTCCCTTGCTTCTTATTGACCTTAGAATAAAGACCAGAATAATAAACTTATTCCATCTCCTACCAATAACTCTGTGTCTCAAGTTCTAACCCTCAATTCCACTAAGCAAGGCTACAGATGTTTTCTTTCCTGCCTTAGTACCTAGGCATGTTGATTCTTTTCTTGTAACACCCATTCCCTTTCCCCATCACATGCTGCATTTTAACTTTACAGCACTTATCATGGGTGAGGTTTTTCCTACTATGTTGTGAACTTCTTGAATACCAAGACCTTGTCTTATTCATCATGGCAACTTCAGTATCTACTACAGGGTGTGCCACAGAATTGGCCCTTTATTTACTGCATGAAGATGTGAATGAATGAATAAAAGCAGCTACTTATAACTCAGAAAAGTTTGCAATGTTGTATAAACCTTCATTATATCAAAAATATGTATGATAAAAATGTATTCAGGGAGTAGAGAATGACTGAGAATTATATTGTAGATAAAATTAGATAATATATTTTTATATTTCACATTAATTTTCAAAATAGTACATGATGTTTGCTTCAAACTTCTCTTGAACATTTTCAAAGTTGTTCCAATAAATGATGAGGACTTGATTACATTTCTGATCTACCTATAATATTATGAATATAAACTATCTAAATAGTTTCATTTTATAAACATGTCACTTTAGTATTTAATCAAAATGAGGGAGGAATGTTTGAAATGGCAAATAATTTTTATTTCCAGATAAAGAGAAAATGAACAAAGTATAAAGCATTACTATCTCTGTTACCTGATAGTATGTAAATGTCTACAAAATGCAAACTATGCCCTAGCAAGCTGCCAGTACAGAGCACCGAAGATAAAGGGAAACAACGTATGAACTCCTGGGCTCCAGGAAGAAACACATTATGTGTTGAATTTTACTATTTCCATAGGGCCTGATACCACTGTGTTGGGAGCTGTACTGTCATAAGCCTTTAGAGCAGTCTGAAGCACTCTAAGACACACAAACATGGAAAATTGAACTAAGTATGATTTTTATTATGTTCTTTTTTTTCTGTGAACCACAACTCCATTTTAAAAAGCAAAATCAGAAATACTAATTGTAGTGTAGTAGTTAAGTCTGGAATCAGACAGAAATATTCTTAATTTAGAATCCAGTATTTACCAACTTTATAACCATAGGCAAGTCATTTTACTTCCTCTGGCCCTCAGTGTCATCATCTGTAAAGTAGAGATAAGAATACCTGCTTTTCAAGGTTTATGAGGATTTGATGATCATTCATAGAAAGTCCCCAGTAGAGGCTGCTCTCTGGAGCAGATCATCATATAAAGAGCACTAAGGTGGTTCTCCACATGGTGCCAGCACACCAGTCCACACTCAGTGGTGCAAGTAGATAGAATGTCATCTTAAAATGGCTGAAACCTCTATGACCAAGAAGAATGTCTGGCAGCTTAGGTACACATAAAAGGCCTTGTTCATGTCATACACCAAAGACCACACCCAATTTGAAGCAAAGTGAAAGCAAAAAAAAAAAAAAAAAGAGGCAAAGTTAAAATATATACCTAACAGAATAGATCTGTAGGTAGGAAAGACTCTTTCTTAGTTTCCTTGTTGAAAATAAGCACTGGAGACTTAGCGTTGCCAAATTTTATAGTAAATTTGAGCAGTTCTATATTTTAGGATATTTAAGAAAGTTTTTAAAAATTTATGATCATTGATTCCCAACCTGAAAGACATGAGCACATAAACCTACCCCTTTGGTATCTGAGCAATGCCGATAGGAAATCCAGCAACTCTTAAAAAAAAGAAAAAAAGAAAGAAAACATCACATCTAGTTAAATATATAGGTGTTTTC
Source organism: Pteronotus mesoamericanus (assembly GCF_021234165.1). Taxonomy (NCBI): domain Eukaryota; kingdom Metazoa; phylum Chordata; class Mammalia; order Chiroptera; family Mormoopidae; genus Pteronotus; species Pteronotus mesoamericanus. The sequence goes on from NW_026555198.1 coordinate 514,122, forward strand.
CATTCTACATTCCTGAAGTTCAACTTACATATAGTTTACATTTTTCCTGCTAATGTAAACTTACTTAATGTCCAATAATTTTTCATCATAAACTCTATTCATATCTTGGGCACCTCTCTGACTATAAACCTCCAATGTGCAATACATCCTAGATTTTACTCACATGTCCTGTTATTAGGAGTTAAAAGATTTAAAAAACCCTTTCACCCACCTATCCGACACTGATTAAAGTTATAGGTTCTATGCTAGGCACAGATTAATACGATCTAGTCCCTGCCCTGAAGTAGCTTACACTCTTTTGTGTAACAGCTGTACAAATGTTTAAAGCCCAGTGTCATTGCTGCAGCAGGCGTAAGGACTGATGTTACAGGGAATACACAGGAAGAACATGTAACTCAGACAAGCAGGAGAAGGTAGGTGTCAGGAAAGGCTTTCCAGGAGAGGCGGCACAGATTAAGTCTTGCAGGGAGGAGGGGTGATAGGGAGGAAAGGAGTCCCTGAAGGATAGAGCAGAACATGTAAAAACAGAGGTGTGAAAATGGATAAAGGGTTCAGAGGAATGAACAGGAGTCAGCTCATAGAAGGTCTTGTTATGAGAACAAATCTTGGTGTATAGGCCAAACAGCACATACTGAAGCCCAATCTGGGAAGAGGCTTTGTGCTCATGTGGCAGAAATAAGCTGCCCTCTGGTCTGCTTTCCAAGAGGGGCTTGCTCCACAGCATCCTACACTACAGTATGTCTGAGACAACCTGCAGTGCATGTTGTCTCATGCATGTCATGAGAAAGGTGACGAAGAAGCTGGGTCACAGACTGGATGGACCGTGTTGACTTTGAGGTTGCAGAAAACTTAGAGACCCAGCTGACTTCTATTATTGGCACCAAGGCAAGTTTTCACATTTTCCCCACACAAACAACTGAGGCCTGATGTTATTTGGTACATCGTTCATTCCACAAATAGCTATTGAGTAGGGACTATGAGTTCAACCTTGTACCAGGCCCTGAATTTACATGGATGAAAGGAATCAATCCCTCCTTTTAAAGTACTTAACATTTGGAAGATTCAAGATGGTGATTGAGTAGGTGGATGCTACACTCACCTCCTCCCAGGATCAAACTGGGATTACAACTAAATTATAGAACAATCATTCTGAATAATCAACTGAAGACTATCTGAAGAGGAGTCTTATAACCAAGGATTTCCAGACTGGTAAGAAGAGCAGAGATACAAAAAGGGATGGCTATGGGTGGTAGCTGAGGTTCCAAGGGACATCTCAGCTGTTGGAGTTCCCCCTGAGATGCATGAGGTCTAAACCCCAAGCCAGGCTCCTCAGCCCAGAACACCAGAGACAGGAAGAGGTATCCACATAACATCTGGCTGTGAAAAGCAGCAGGGTTTCTGTCTTCCAGGGAGGGGTGGACATTCACTAGGGACACAGGCACCCTTTTAAAGGGGCAATGCACAAAACTTCATTCTCAGCTGCTCACCCTGTGCACTGGCAGAGGGAAGGTGGAGTGGACTACAGTCATGTGAAGGAAGTCTGGGGTTTTGGGGATACAGCTGAAGAGACAGGGGCCAGGATCCCTGTGCTGAGTCAATCTACCCTTCATCAGATGCCATTTTTCTTGGGTGGAGCACTCCCCCACCCCATGCAGCATCTGCTTGGTGGAAAGCAATAGCCCCATCCTAAGGAATCTCTCTCATCTCACCCTGTGGAGATTATGCCCTTCTGAGGTGTACAACCAGAGGCTCTTTCAGTGATTAAGCCTAACAGGTAGTTGACAAGTGGAAACAGGCAGAGGAGAATCTCGTCCAGTGCCGTAGGACTTTTGCAGACGTGCCTCTGGGCCTACTCCTGCTAAAAGGCAGCCTTGGTATGTAGCTTGGACTTTCCTATGTGCACACAGGACCAGCAGAAGTAGCCACAAACTTTGCATTGCTTGTACCTTCAAACAGGTTGCTGAGGACCAGTCACAGACAGGTCTTTCATTGGCCTGCATGAGAGTCCCTCCCAAGAGGCCCAGAATGAAGACACCCAGTGGCCAGCTTCAGACTAAATCAGAGTAGGAACTAATTAGCTTCATGAGCAGCATATCCAAAGGGAAATCTTGGCAGGCACCAAAACCTGCTGAGGCTTTGTGTGGTCAGCACCTGCATAGCAGCTCACACAGTGGTTGGGGTTGAGCCTCACAGTCAGCCAACCTGAGGGTTGATCTCACGTGCAAGAGTGGGCCAATAGTAATGAAGACTCAATTACAACAAGAAGCATTCCTGGAGTATCCATTTCAGATGATCAAGGAGACTGCTCCACTGGGATCCACAGGACACCTACTACATTAAGCCACCCCATGAAGACTGGGAGTCATAGCATATCTATCTATGTAATACATAAAAACAAACACAAAGCGACAGCCTTAGCAGATCTATATAATACACAGAAACACATAAAGAGACAACAAAAAGAGAGGAGACAAGAAAAAACAGGCCTCAAACAAAAGAACAGGGAAAAAAAGCTAAATAAAATGGAAGCAAGCAATTTTTCAGATATAGAGTTCAAAGAAATGATTATAAGGATGCTCAAAAGCATGTAAAAGGACATAGAAACCATAAAAAGGACCAGTCAGAAATGAAGAATACAATATCTGAAATGAAGTATACACTGAAAGAAATAAACAGTATGTTGGAAGGGACAGATGATCAAATCAACAATGTGGATGGAATACAAGGTAAAAAAAGAAAACAATCAGAGAAGCAAAAAGAAAATGAGAACTTTGAAAAATGAGAATAGTTTAAGGTACATTAAGAACAACATGAAGCATAGTAATATCTTAAAAAGTATCTCAAAAAGACACACAGGCCAGGAAGGACAGAGAGTCCAAACAAGGAGAATCAAGTTGGCAGAGGAGTGAGTGAAAGTCACACTGACCTCCTCCCAGGAACAACCTGGAATTACAACTAAACTGGGGAGAAACCACCTGGAACAAACAACTGCACAAGAGCGAGAGAGGAGCCTTGTAACCTCGGAGACAGAAGAATCGGCTTTAGTGCAATTTAATTGGTAAGGAGTGTGGTACAAACCTGAGAAGGTGGGCGCGGTGCCCACAGGCAGCAGCACCAGAAGGATATTGAAACGGCCAGTTGGATTCCCCTGAGAAGAATGGGGTCTAAACCAAAAGCAGGGATCTCTAGCCCACAACACCAGAGCCCAAAAGGTACACAGAAAGCAGCCAGCTGCCAAAAGCAGCAGGGTTGCTCTCTGCCAGAGACAGGCGGCTGGAGACACAGAGAGCCTTCTAAAGGGCCAACAGAAAATTTTTATTTGCAGCCACTTACCTTGGTCTCTGGAAAAGGAGGGGGCAGAGTGGGCTGGAGCCACCTGAAGAGAGACTGGGGAAGGAGGCTTTGGGGAGAGAACTGAGAGAGTAGCCGGCGGGATCTTGGTGCTGACTCATCCCCCATGTGGCAGTAACCATCTTGCTCAGGCAGAGACCAGCCCCCCTGAGTGGCACCAAAGTCACAGGACCCAATAGCCCCACCCCCTGGTGGGATTCCACCCCACCCTGTGCTGTCTAAGCTGCCTGCTGAGTGCAGAGTGGCAGCCACAGACAGTAGATCCCTGGCTAAAGGGGCTGCAGAGAGGTCTGGTGACACCTGAGGAGAGAATGGGGATGGAGACTTTGGGGAGGGAACAGAGAGAGTAGCCGGTGGGATCCCAATGCAGACTCCTCCTCCATACAGTGCAGCATGAGAGGACCCAATAACCCCGCCCCCAGGAGGGACTTCACCCTACCCTGAGCTCTCTAAGGCGCCCTGCTGAATGCAGAGTGAATAGATTAACAACTGAAGGAGACAGCCACAAACAGTAGATTACTGGAAGTCCTGAACAGACTGCCTAAGGTCAGACAGGGTCAACATCTGACATAATCAGAGGCAGATCCAGAAAGTAAAAACAGCAATCTCCAACCATAGAAGTTCACACCACAAAGTCAGGAAATCAAGACAGATCAACTTAAGAATGAGAAGCAAAAGAGAAGAGTCTCACAAAGAATGGGAAGACAAAGAAATACACCCCACTCTAAGGGAAAGGAGGAATCCTCAGAAAGATAACTAAATGAAATAAGGGCAAGTAAACAATCGGATATTGCGTTCCAAACAACAGTTCTAGGGAAGCTCAATGAGCTCAGTGAGCTCAGAGAGAACTGCAAAAACTACAGGGAAACTATGAGGAACTTACTACAAACTATATCAGCATAAAAAAAAAACATAGAACCTATCAGTAAGAGACAACAGGAAATGAAGAATACAATTTCTGAATTGAAGAACACAGTAGAAGGAATCAAAAGAAGGCTAGATGAAGCTGAGGACTGAATCAGCGAGCTGGAGGAAAAGGCAGAAAAAAGCTCCCAGAAAGAGCAAGAAAATGAAAAAAGACTCAAAAAGAATGAAGAGCCATTGAAGGAAATGCAGGACTACCTGAAACATAATAATATCTGTATAATAGGGATACCAGAAGGAGAAGAAGAGGAGCAAAGGATAGAGAACCTGTTTGAAAAAGTAATGATGGAAAACTTCCCTTATTGGAGGAGAGAAAAAGTCACACAAGTCCAGGAAGCACAGAGAGTGCCATTCAAGAGGAACCCAATGAGGCCCACTCCAAGACACATTATCATTACAATTGCAAATATCAAAGACAAACAGAGAATCCTAAAGCAAGCAAGGGAGAAAGAGGTAGTAACATACATGGGAGCCCCAGTATGGCTAGCAGCTGACTTCTCAACAGATACACTGCAAGTCAGAAGGGAATAGCAAGAAATATTCCAAGTCATGAAAAGCAAAGGCCTGCAACCAAGACTGCTCTACCCAGTAAGGCTCTTGATTGAAATGGAAGGCAAAATAAGGAGTTTCCCAGACAAAAGAAGGCTAAAAGAATACAACTCCACCAAACCAGCACTGCCAAATATGCTAAAGGGACTGCTTTAAGATGAAGAAAAGGTTTCTATGAATACCCAGTTCCTTTCAGATTTGCCAATACTTGATATTACCAATGTTTTTAATATTCATTAATCTGATTGTGACAATGATGTTATTTTAATTGTTCCTTTACTATTTATTGAAACTAAACCTGTTTTAGTATATTTCTTGCCTATTTCTGTTATTTTTTTTAAAAAAGCTTTAAATGACTTTTTGGTATTTTATATCCATTTATTGATTAAAGGTTTTGAACTTTTTTCCCCAAAACAAACAAACAAACAAAAAACCTATTAATCATGTTTTAGATGTGTTGCAAATACTTATTCTATTCCTTGCCGTTTAACTTTTTTATATGTATATTACTATATAGTTAAATGTTTAATATAGTCATACTGTCACTATTACTTTATAGCTTCTGGGTCTGAATATTTTACTTCAGGTCATGAAAAATATTAGTTCTATTTTTTTCTAAAATTCCTTAGATTCTAAATATTGATTTTTAACTCACCTGAATATTTCTTGTATAATGTGTCAAATAGGGCTCCATATTTGTTTTATTTCAAGTAATAGTGGTCCATGAAGCTTATTTGTTGAATAAGTCTTATTTTCCCCATTGATTTGAAATATCAACTTAATCATACATATATTAATCAGATATACACGTTTGTTTCTAGAATGCTCATTATATTTCATTGATTTACTTGATTATTTCTGTGCTGGTGCCATGTTGGTTTAATTGCCGAGACTTTATAATGGTTTTAATTTTTTAAAAAATATTTTATAATTAACTTTGACATTTAAAAAAATAAATGAAATCAATCTGCATGTAAGAAAGAAAGAAAGAGAGAGAGATGGATCTCCTACCTTTTGCGACATGGATAGAACTGGAGAATATTAAGCTATGAGAAATAAGCTAGTTGATGAAAGACAAATACCATATGATCTCATCTGTAAGTAGGCTCTATTCAACACAATACACTAATGAACAAAATAAACCACAGGCATGGAAACATGGAGCAGACTGAAAGTGACCAGAGGGGAGGGGGAAAGAAGACGATGGTGGAGATAAGGGGAAGGGACTAGACAAAGAACATGTATGAATGACCCATAGACATGGACAACAGAGTGTGAATTGACTGTGGAAGTGAGGTATGGGAGTGGGATAGGTGAAGGGTGGTAAAGGGTAAAAACCAAGACAACTGTAATAGAATAAACATGATTTATAAATAAAAAATAAAAATAAATAAAATTTAAAAAAGTACTATAAGTGATAAATGAGTTCAGTAAAGTAGGAGTATACAAAATTAATATCTAGAATTCAGTTGCATTTTATACACAAATAATGAATTATAATAAAGAAAAACTAAGAAAACAATCCCATTTACAATTTTATTAAAAAAATACCTGGGAGTAAATTTAACAAAGGAGGTAGTAGACGTGTACTTAGAAAATTATAAGACACTGAATGAAGAAATTAAAGAAGATACAAATAAGTGGAAGCATAAAGCTTATTCATGGTAAAGAAGAATTAGCATCATTAAAATGTCCATAATACCCAAAGCAATCTATAGACTCAGTGCAATGCCTATCAAGATGCCGATGGCATATTTCACAGAACTAGAACAAATATTCCAAAACTTTATATGGAACCACAGAAGATCCTGAATACCAACAGTGATCTTGAGGAATCATGTTATCAGATACCAAACTATACTACAAGGCCATAGTAATCAAAACAGCATGGTACTGACATAAAAACAGACACATAGATCAAGGGAACAGAATAAACCCACAAATTAATATTTGCCAGAGGAAACAAGCACATACAATGGGCTAAAGATTCTTTATTCAATAAATGGTGTTGGGAAAATTGGACAGATATGTACAGAAAAATGAAACTAGATCATCTTTTTATACCATACACAAGAATAAATTAAAAATGAATTAAAGACTTTAATGCCCCTCCAGGAAACACCAAATGGCAGATGATGCCAGTGCTGTGGGAGGGCCCAGAGGCCCTGGGGGCCCTGGAATGGGAGGCCGTGGCGGCTTCTGTGGGGGATTTGGTAGTGGCATCCAGGGCAAGGTCGCGGCAAGGTCGCGGCAGGGGTCGTAGTCAGGGTAAAGGCCATGTTGCTCATGGAGGCAAAGCCAAGGACAAGGAGTGGATCCCCATCACCAAGTTGGGCTGCCTGGTCAAGGACATGAAAATCATGTCCCTGGAAGAGATCTATCTCTTCTCTCTGACTATCAAGGAATCTGACGTCACTGACTTTTTCTTGGGGGCATCCCTCAAGGACAAAGTTTTGAAGATTACGCCTGTGCAAAAGCAGACACGGACAGGCCAGAGGACCCAGTTCAAGGCATTTATCACCATTGGGGACTACAATGGACATGTTGGTCTGGGTATTAAGTGCTCAAAGGAAGTAGCCACTGCCATGTGTGGGGCTATCATCCTGGCCAAGCTCTCTATTGTCCCTGTGTGATGAGGCTACTGGGGAAACAAGATTGGCAAGCCCCCACACTGTCCTTTGTAAGGTGACCGGGCGCTTTGGCTCTGTGCTGGTGCGCCTCATCCCTGCCCCCAGGAGCACTGGCATAGCCTCAGCCCCTGTGCCCAAAAAGCTGGTGATGATGGCTGCTATCGATGACTGCTACACCTCAGCCAGGGGCTGCACTGCTACCCTGGGCAACTTTGCTAAGGCCACCTTTCATGCCATTTCTGAAACTTACAGTTATCTTACCCTGGACCTCTGGAAAGAGACTGTGTTCACCAAGTCTCCCTATCAGGAATTTACTGACCATCTTGTAAAGACCCCCAACAGAGTTTCTGTGCAGAGAACCCAGGCTCCAGCTGTGGCCAATACATAATTTTATGCAAAGAAAATAAATTAAGCCTGTTGATGATAAAAAAAAAGACTTAAATGTTAGGCTCAAAACTACAAAAATCATAGAAGGAAACAAACAGTTAAGTGTTGGACATCTCTTGTAGCCATATTTTCTCTGATATATCTCCTCAGGCATGGGAAACAAAAGAAAAAAATAAATGGGATTATGTCAAACTAAAAATTCTTTGCACAGTAGAAAAAACCATCAACAAAATGAAAAGAGGAGAGAAGATGGCAGCTGAGTAGATGGAACCTGAGTCCACTTGCCTTTGCCCTCAACTCAGATTTCTCAGCTGATCTTCCAACAAATAACCTGAACAATCAACGGAATCTTAGCTGATATGAAGTTTTGAAGCTGAGGAGTACAGAAGATGCTTCACAATGGGCAGTAAGGAGAGTTTATAAGTTGAAGGGGAAAGACCCCATCCATGGCACCTGCAGCAGTGGAGAAATTGCAGCTTTGTGGCTTCTACCCCTCCCAGGGTAGGGGGCCCCAGTACCACACAGGGAACCCCAGACCCTGGCTGGGATGGACTTGGGAGGATATACAGAGTCAGGGAGATCCAGGCTACACACACAGCGAGCAGCACATCCATAGTTGGAGTCCCAAAATCCAACAAAGAGAGTGTGTGTGAGAGAGAGAGAGAGAGAGAGACAGAGAGAGAGAGAGAGAGAGAGAGAGACAGAGAGACAGAGAGAGAGAGAGAGACTATCTCCCAAAATGATCAGGGTCTACACCTGGGTCAGATGGAGGCAGGATGCTGCCAGCCATGACTGTGTGAGAGCTTTGGCTTTTTGTAGAGGTAGTATGTGCAGACAACTGAACAGTGACTATATTGCAGTGGGCGTGCAACAGGGAGACTTTTTAAAAGGGGAGCTGGATGGTGCTGGGAAGGGACCCTGTGTGCAGCTGCCCTGTCAGCAAAGGGACAAGATTTAAAGCAGAGTTTTCTCTCATTGAATACAGCTGGGCAGGGGGATCAGAAAGTTGCACAGCAAAGGGATTTCTGGGCCCCAGCCCAGTGTGTCTAGCAAGCCAGGGGGTATGCAAAATGGGGATATGAGACTGTCTGCTGCAAGGGCAGTGGGCTGGGAATTAGACAGGCAAAATTTGAGTACCTGAGATTATTTAAAGCCAGGCAGAACTCCCTACACTGGCAGAGTTCAGACCTCTGGAAAGGGAAGGATATACCCCACCCCCACCTCCTGCAGTACTGCAAGAACTACACCCAACAGGGAAGCTCTGGAGAACAGTCAGGCCAGGCTCAAAAACCCCTTGCAGGGTACGTATCTGCAAGAGAAAAATAGGAAGAGAAACTCCAAAAGGGCCCATTTTGAACTTCTCTCAGAGAGACAAAACACACTGGTTCCTGTGGCCCTATTCCACTGAGGCCAGCAGGGCAGGGAGATCAGAAATCAGTACAACAAGAGGGAATCAGGGTCCCCCTCCAGCCTCAGCTCTCATACAGAGCTGCCAACAGCACTAAATAGGAAAGAGCTGACCCCTTTACACAGATTGGCCCCTCCCTTAAAATGGACAACTAGTTCATCAGAAACTATACATTAGAAATAAACTGGGACAGACCAAAATGGGAGGTGCGGGGGGCAGGGGAAACAGCACAATTTTTCCAGATGACTGAACAACGCTTCCAAGCGGAAACCCAGGGATCCCACCCTCCCAATTGCCATAGAAGCTCCCTCCAAAAGCAGGTGAAGGTGGTACATGGAGTGCTGTCAGAAGTTGGATAACCCACCGCTGGACCTTGGGCTGATAAAAAGCCAGAGGCGGATCCGTAAGAAGGAGACAGAAAACAAACGCCAAACACTGCTGAGAAGGATGCCACCAAGTTCTTCTTCAGAATTTACGTTATTTTTTCTTTTGCATGCCTTTTAAGATTTTTTTGTCTTCCAACTAATTCACTATTTTTGTTTTATTTTTATTCTTATTTATATTCTTATATTTTTAAATTTTTAATTTCAAATCTCACATTGTACCTTCCCTTTCTGAAAATGGAACTGCCTTTTGATCCAGTGATTCCCCTGCTGAGACTATACCTTAAGAATCCCAAAATGCCAATTCAAAAGAACCTATGCACCCCAATGTTCATAGCAGCACAATTGACAATAGCCAAGTGTTGGAAGCAACCTAAATGCCCATCAGTAGATGATTGGATCAAAAAATTATGGTACATTTATTTTCATTTTAAATTTTATTTTCCCCCTTTCTGTGCCTTGTTCCTATTCTTTACTCTTACTATCTCCTCATTCTATCCTCTCAAAATCATTTTTCTTTCCTTTACTCAGCTCACATTCTTTTTCCCTTGCTTATAATATTCTTGTTTTTCTTTCTGCCTTATTAATCATTGTTTGGTATGGATATTGTGGTTATTGCTGTTTTTCTTCAATTTTATTCCTATTGGTTCATTATTTTTTATTTCAAATCTCATAGGTTACTGCCCCTGTCTTACTCAATTTTTGCCTTTCACCTGCCCTTGCTTATTTGAATGGGAAACTTTATTTTTTCCCTTCTTAGCCTAGATTCTATTCCTTATTCTTATTATTTCTCCTCTTTATCCTCTCAAAATCATTTTTATTTACTGTAGACATTTCATATCCTCTTTTCTCTTTATTACAATATTCTTATTCTCTTTCTACCTTTATTAATATTTGCTTGTCTGTCATTGTTATTTACCCTGTTGTGATTTTTCTTCAATTTTGTTCCTATTGGTTCACTATTTTTGAAATTTTATTTCAAACCTCATTTTATATTCTTCCTTTTTCTTACTCCATTTTGCCATCTCCCTTCTCTTTTTGACTTGTTTTAAATTTTATTTTCTCCCTTTCCTCCTCCATCTTCTCTCTCAAAATAAATTTTCTTTCTTGTAGTCAACTCATATTTTTTCTATCATATAATATTCTTAATCTCTTTCCACCTTTATTAATATTTGCTCATTTGCTGTTGATATTGCTGATGTGGTGGGGGGGACGTATTTTTGCTGTCATGGGTTTGGTTTCCTGGGTAGTTTTGCTTTGTTCTTCCAGCACCTGTACAATAGCATACAAGATGTGGAGGTTGTGACTCTCAGTCAGCTAGCTGAAGGGGAGAGCCCACCAACGAATGAGCCATGAATAATCAGAGCCCAAGTACAACAAAAGAGCCCACATAAACTGAATAAAGTGCATTCCTAGAGCATCTGGCTCAGGAGATCAAAGATACTGCACCACTGAGTCCCACAGAACTCCTACAACAGAAGGCCACCCTACAAAGACAGGGAGTCAAAGAAGAGCAATCTGATAGGCAAAAACAAATAAAAAGAGCCACCTAAAATGAGGAGGCAAAGAAACAACCCCCAACTGAAAGGAGGAATCCCCAGAAAAAGAGCTAAATGAAATTGAGGTAAGCAATCTATCAGACACAGAGTTCAAAATAATGGTTATAAGGATGCTCAAGGAGTTCAGTGAGAACAACAAGGAACTTTATGGAAGCTACAAGAAACTTAGTGGGAACTGCATCAGCATGATAAAGGACACAGAAACTAATAAGAACCAAGAAGAAATGAAGAATACAATATCTGACATGAAGAATACATTAGAAGGAATTTAAAGTAGGCTAGATGAAGCAGAGGACCGAAACAGTGAGCTGGAAGACAAGGTAGAAAAAAACTTCATCAGAGGACCCCCCCAAAAAAAACTCAAAAAGAACTAGGATAGTTTAAGGAAGCTTCAGGACAACGTGAAATGTAACAACATTCACATCACAGGAATACCCAGAAGAAGAAGAAAAGGAGCAAGGCATAGAAAACCCTTAAAAAAATAATGACAGAAAACTTCCTTACCTTGCTGAGGGAAAAAGTCACACAAGTTCAGGAAGCACAGAGGGTCCCAAACAAAATGAACACAAAGAGGCCCACTCCAAGACACATCACAATTAAAATGGCACAATTTAAAGACAAAGGGAGAATCTTAAAGACATCAAGGGAGAAGCAGCTAGTAACATACGAGAGTGCTCTGATAAGGCTAGCAGCTGATTTCTCAACAGATACACTACAAGCCAGAAAGGAAAGGCACAAAATATTACAAGTAATGAAAAGCAAAGACCTGCAACCAAGATTCGTCTATCTAGAAAGGCTCTCGTCTATCTAGAAAGGCTCTCATTTAAAATGGAAAGCAAAATAAAGAGCTTACCAGACAAAGAAAGGCTAAAAGAATACATCTCCAGCAAGCTAACATTGCAAGAGATGCTAAAGGGACTGCTTTCAGAAGAAGGGGAGAGAAAGAGGGGGGAACAAAGGTACAAAGGGAAAAGTGACAATGAACAAGTACCTATCAATAATAACCTTAAAATGTAAATGGATTGAATGCTCCAATCAAAAGGCATAGGGTAGCTGAGTGGATAAAAACACATGATATGTATATATGCTCTCTATAAGAGATCCATCTCAGAAGAAAAGATCTACATAGGCTGAAAGTGAAGGAATGGAAAAAATATTCCAAGAAAATGGACATTAAAAAAAAAGCTGGGGTAACAATACTTATATCAGACAAAATAGACTTCAAAACAAAGGCTATAACAAGAGACAAAAAAGGTCAGTACATAATACTTAAGGGAGTTGTCCAAAAAGAGGATATAACCCTTGTTGACATATACGCAACCAACATAGGAGCACCTAAACACATAAGGAAACTCTTAAAGGACTTTAAGAAGGAGATTGACAACAATGCACTCATCATAGCAAATTTTAACACTCTGTTGTCAACAATGGATAGACTTCCAAACAAAGAATCAACGAGGAAAGGGTGGCATTGAACAACACTCTAGATCTTAATTGATACTTACAGAATATTTCACCACAAAGAAGCAAAATACACACATTCTTTTCAAATGCACACATTTTCAAAGATAGACCCCAAGGTAGGACACAAAATATGCCTTAACGATTTGAAGAAAATTGAAATCATATCAAGCATCTTCTCAGATCACAATGGCTTGAAACTAGAAATCTACCTCAAGGGAAAAATGCAAAAACATGCAAATACATGGAGACTGATTAACATGTTATTAAATAAAGAATGGATTAACAATGAGATCAAGAAAGAAATAAAAAAGTATTTGGAAACAAATGAAAATGAACACAAAACAACCCAAAAACCTATGGGACACAGCAAAGGCAGCCCTGAGAGGGAAGTTCATAGTGATACAGGCATACTTAAAGAAGATAGGAAAGAGAGAAAAATCTAAAATTAACAACCTAACCTTACATCTAAAAGAACTAGAGGAACAAAAAGAAACAAATCCCAGACCAAGCAGAAGGTAGGAAATAATCAACATCAGAGCAGAATTGAATAGCATAAAGTCTAAAAAACAAAAGTCCAAAGAATCAATGAATCCAAAAGGTGGCTCTTTGAAAAGATAAACAAAATCAATAAACCTTTACCAAGACTTATCAAGAAAAAAAGGGATAGGACCCAATTAAATAAAATCAGAAACAAAAAGGAGAATTAACAACCAACACCACAGAAATACAAAGGATTGTAAGAAATTACTATGAAAATCTATATGCCAAGAAATGGACAACCTGGGCAAAAAGGATGTGTTTCTGGAAACATGAAATCTCCTGAAACTGGGTCAAGAAGAAGTAGAAAGCCTGAACAGACAGATAACAACTAGCAAAACTGCAGCAGTAATCAAAAAACTCCTGGCACACAAAAGCCCTGGACCATATGGTTTTACAGGTGAATTTTACCAAATATTCAAAGAAGAACTAACACTTACCACTCTCAAACGAATCCAAAAAAGTCAAGAAGAGGGAGGACTCCCAAACTCTTTTTTAAGAGGCCAGTATTATCCTAATTCTAACACCAGGGAAAGACACAACAAAGAAAGAAAATTACATGCCTATATCTCTGATGAACATTGATGCTAAAATCCTCAACAAAAATTGACAACTCAGATCCAGCAATACATTAAACAGATCATACACTATGATCAAGTGGAATTTATCCCAAATGCAAGTATAGTATAACATTTGCAAATCAATTAACATACTATATCACATAAACAAGAACAAAATCACATAATCATATCAACAGATGCTGAAAAGCATTTGATAAAATCCTGCACCCATTTATGATAAAAAACTCTCAGCAAAGTGGGAATATAGGGAGCATACCTCAACATAATAGAGACCATATACGAGAAACATATAGCCAACATCATACTCAAAGAACAAAAACTAAAAGCATTTCTCTTAAGATCAGGAACAAGACAACAATGCTCACTTTGATCACTCTTATTCAAAATAGTACTGGAATTTCTAGCCACAGTAATTAGACAAGAAAAAGAAATAAGAGCCCTCTTAATTGGAAAGGAGGAAGTAAAGCTGTCATTCTCAGACAACAGGATAGTGTCCATAGAAACCCTAGAGTCTCCACCAAAAAAATCTATGCAGCAAAGTAGTGAGATACAAAGTCAATATTCAGAAATTGATGGCATTGTTGTACACCAACAATGAAGTATCAGAAACAGAATCTAAGGAAAAAACTCCCATTTGCTATAGCAACAAGAAAGATAAAGTACCTAGGAATAAATTTAGCCAAGGATGTAAAATACCTGTACTCAGAAAACTGTAGAACAATGAAGAAATAAATTGAGGAAGATACAAATCAATGGACGCATATACTGTGTTCATGGATTGGAAGAATTAACATCATTAAAATGTCCATAATACCCAAAGCAATCTATAGATTAAACACAATTCCTATTAAAATACCAATGGCATGATCCTCAGATCTAGAAAAAATATTCCAAAAATTTATATGGAACCAAAAAAGACCCCAAATAGCCTCAGCAATCTGGAGAAAGAAGAACAAAGTTGGAGAGATCACAATACCTGGTATTAAACTGTACTACCATACAAGGCCTCTGTAATCAAAAGAGTCTGCTATTAGCATAAGAATAGACATATAGATCAATAGAACAGAATAGAGCGCCCAGAAATAAATCCATGTCTCTAAGGACAATTAATATTTGACAAAGGGGGTACAAGCATACAATGGAGTAAAAACTGTCTCTTCAATAAATCGTGTTGGGAAACTGGACTGGTAAATGCAAAAAAAATGAAACTCGACTACCAACTTACACCTTACACCAGAATGAACTGAAAATGGATAAATAACTTAAATATAAGTCATGATACCATAAAAGTCCTAGTGGAAAGCATGGGCAGTAAGATTTCAGACATCCCATGTGGCACTTTTTTTGCCGATATATCTCCTAATAAAGGAAAATTAAACAAATGAGACTACATGAAATTAAAAAGCTTCTTCATGGCTAAAGAAACCATCATCAAAATGCAAAGGGCACCGTCTGTATGGGAGAACATATTTGTCAATGATACATTTGACAAGGGTTTAATCTCCAAAATATATTAAAAACTCATATGACTCAACACAAGGAAAACAAACAACCCAATTAAAAAAAGGGCAAAGGACCTGAATAGACACTTCTCTAAGGAGGACATACAGATGGCCCATAGACATATGAAAGGATGCTCAATATCACTAGCCATCAGAAAGGTGCAAATTGAAAACCACAATGAGATATGACCTCACACCCATCAGAATGGTCATCATTAATAAATCAACAAACAAGTGCTGGTGAGATTGTGGAGAAAATAAAACCCTAGTACACTGTTGGTGGGAATGCAGACTGGTGCAGCCACTGTGGAAAACAGTATATTTCCTTAAAAAAATTAAAAATGTAACTGCCTTGTTACCCAGTGATTCCACTGCTGGGAATTTACCCTAAGAATCCTTAAATGCCAATTCAAAAGAACGTATGCACCTTGATGTTCACAGCAATGCTATTTACAATAGCCAAGCTCTGGAAACAGTCCAAGTGTCCATCAGTAGATGAGTGGATTAAAACACTGTGGTACATTTACACAATGGAATACTATGCAGCAGAAAGAAAGAAGGAATTCTTACATTTTGTGACAGCATGGATGGAACTGGAAACTATTATGCTAAGTGAAATAAGCCAGTCGGCAAAAGACAAATGCCATATGACCTCACTTACAAGTGGAATCTAATGAACAAACTAAACTAATGAGAAAAATATAACCAGAGACATGGAAACATGGGACAGACTGACAGTTGTATGAGTGGAGAAGGGAGGGGGGAATGAAGGAATGAAGGGGAAGGGGTTAGTCAAAGAACATGTATCAATGACTTATGGACATGAACAACGGAGAGGAGATAGACTGTGGGAGAGAGGGGTGAGCTGCGTGGAGGGTGGCAAAAGCAAAAAAAATTGGGACAACTCTAATAGAATAAACAATAAAAATTAAAAAATTAAAAGACAACCCACTGAATGGAAGAACATATTCATCAAATATATATCTGATAAGGAGTTAGTATCTAAACTTATAAAAACTCATACAACTCATCACAAAAAATCAAACAATCCAGTTAAAAAATGGGCAAATGACCTGAATATAGACTTCTCCAAAGAAGACATACAGATGGCCCATAGACATATGAAAAGATGCTCAATATAATTAATCATCAGAGAAATGCAAGTTAAAACCACAATGAGAGATCATCTCACACCTGTCAGAATGGTTGTCATCAATAAATCAACAAGCAACAAGTGCTGGCAAGGATGTGGAGAAAAGGGAACCCCTGTGCACTGTTGGTGGGAATGCAGATTGGTGCAGCTACAGTGGAAAAAAGTATGGAGATACCTCAAAAAGTTAAAAATGGAAATGCCTTTTGACCCAGTGATACCAGTTCTGGGAATATATCTGAAGAAACCTGAAACACTACTCTGAAAGAATGCTTCTCTATGTTCATTACTTCATTATTTACAATAGCCAAGATTTGGAAGCAGCCTAAATGCCCATCAGTAGATGAGTGGTTAAAATAGCTGTGGTACATTTATACAATGGAATACTACTTGGCCTTAAAAAGAAGGAAACTTTATCCTTTGCGACAGCAAGGATGGACCTAGAGAACATTATGCTAAATGAAATATGCCAGTCAGAGAAAGACAAATGCCATACAATTTCACTTATATGTGGAATCTAATGAACAAAATAAGCTAATAAACAAAATAGAAACACACCTGTAGATACAGAGAACAGACTGACAGCTATCAGTGAGGAGGGGGGTTGTGGGGCTGGGTAAAGAAGGTGAAGGGATTAAGCCAAAAAAAAAAGTACCTCATAAACACAGACAACAGTATAGTGACTACCAGTGAGAAAGGGGGTGGGCAGATGTAGAAAAGAGTAAAGGGGGGATAAAGTGTAATGGAAGGAGACTTGACTTTGGGTGGTAAACACAAGATACAATATACAGATGATGTATCATAGAATTGTACATCTGAAACCTATATAATTTTATTAACCAATGTTACCCCAATAAATTCAAGGAAAAAAGTGAAGGAGAAATAAATACTTTTTCAAGTGAGATAAAGAAAGGAAGAACATGGATACAATAGCCAGACAGACCAGGATTTCAAATTTCAGCTCCACACATACTAGCATTTTGTTTAACATCTGTGCCTCGGTTCATTTATGAGATAGGGTTAACAACAGTGAATACCTCCTAGGGTTGTGAGGATTACATGAGTTTAATGATGTAAAATACTCAGTACGGAGCCTAATACACAGGAGTTGCAATGTTACATCCATTGCTTCAGAATAAAAAACATAAATCACTAAAGATATCTCAGCAGAAAAGCAGTATGAGGTGTCTACAAAATTGTTGGCTACAGAAACAGAAGTCAGGGGCCTGCCATTGGACTAATGGCTTCAAAGTCATATCACTGCAGTTGTGATCCAAATCTAGTTTTGGAAGGTGCTGCTGCTTCTATTGTTAGCACTCCTACCACTATAGTTTCTCACTCAAAAGACTGTAAGTACACACACTGGAAAGTGGAGTACGGAAACCACAAACTTATCCTTGGAACTGCCAGCCACCCACCTAGCCCCAGGAAGATACCCTCTGCCTAACTTACATCTTCTAAATATTGTGCAAAAGCATATCATTGACAGAACTGAAAATGTATCAGAACCCACTTTGTATCCAAAACCTAGTTGCAACGGAGTCTGGGGGGAGGTGGGGGGGGGGGTGTGTGTGTGTGTGTGTGTGTGTGTGTGTGTGTGTGTGTGTGTGTGTGTGTGTGTGTGTGTGTGTGTGTGTGTGTCTGGGGGGAGGGGTGTGTGTGTGTGTGTGTGTGGCCTCCCAGGGGGAACATAAAAAGGGTAGGAATGGATGCTGAGTAGCAACAGATAATATCCAGAGCATCTATCTTCAGAGCGAGCAAATATATTTTTCCTGACTCTTGACACCAACATTCCAACTGTGGTAAAAATATAAGATATCACTGATAGACAAAATCCTGCAAAATGTAAAGAGGGACAGGGGATAAATTTGTTCAGGAAAATAGATCTCTCTCTAGCATTGGAAGGAAAATGGAGAGAAGTACAAAACAGTGTATAGGTTGGGACCAGAAGGAGAGGCGTGAAGGTTCTGTCTCATGGCATGTATTATTTGTATAAACTGGGGAGCAAATGTCATTTTACCTGAGTAAAAAAGGTCAAAGCTGGTTATGAGGCCTGATGGTGAGGGAAATAGAAAAGTAAGCTGCTATAAGAAATCTTTCTATATACCAGCTCACAAAATTAATTAATTAATTAATTGATATAAAAAGAAACACAGCACTAATTTTATAAAGGATTATTATTCTTATTTATTGAAAATTTTAATTTTAAAAGTCTTCAAAATAAAAACAAATTAGAAAATTTGAGCCTGTGTAAGAAGAAACATGACAGAAGAGAAACTGACAGGCCTCTAAGGGCAACAATTTAATTATAGGGTAACAGAAACCCATTTATAGAGTTTTGTAAACAACACAACTATGGAGACACTGCTCTCAGGTTAACATGGCTTCATTTCCTTTTATATTATTGGTTAGTGTGTGAGTGTGGACACCACTCTGCACAAGCTTCATTACCCAGAGTACCAAGGGCCTCTCATCAGAAGGGCCAAGTCCCCAAAACATGCATATATACATCACTCTAAAATAAAGACCTTTCAATATTTTACGCTATACCTTATCAACTTAAATATTTTGTAATTGCAAAATTTTTTCCTATGGATATAGTTTGCACATCTATTGCAAGCCATTGATTAACCACAGACAGAGCAAATGCTAAGATCTGTGTTGATTTTAATTTTTAAGTGAAGGATGGCTTACCTATAGTGCTGTGCTTAAAAACAGAACAATAGCCAATTCCTAGAAATCTTCACTCTTCAGTTTTTAAAGACAGCTGTGTGTGGGTGGCTGATGCTGGACTGTTGGAATAGGCCAATTCCTCTGAATAGTATAGTTTCTGCTGTGCAGCAAGCAGTCAACAGCCCTGTACCATGTAGCAATGGGAACTTGATACCCCCTCGCCCCAAGCACTAGAAAGAAGAAGGACTTAGCAAGCTGGGGAGCAGTTCAAGCTTTAAGTTTGGTTTCTAAACAATATTTGCAAAACCCATATTATAGGCACCCATCAGATATATGTGGAAGAGAACTTTGATTAGTCCACAGGCCCTTTGTCTCTCTTTCCAGTGATCTTCCCCACCCAGCCAAATTCCACCTTTTTGAGAGAGATAACCTTTGGCTGACTTTCAACTGGGTGGAGTTTGGATGTTTGCTGCTCTTCTGTGACCATCTTCTAAATATGATTTGTCACAGCTCTAATTTCTGACATACTTACAAAGCAATGGTTTGATTTGATGAGCAACTTGAGTAAACTAGTTCCAAATAATCAGCTTCACTAGTAACCAGCACACAGCTACTAGAGAGGACCTCTTTTTTTGTGTGTTTTTTTTGTGTGTGTGTTTTTTTTTTTTTTTGGTCTGGATATACAAACTGGAACAACAGCACATTTCTACAAATAATGCTTAGAGGTCGATGAACATTACAGCTTCTGATAGCATATATGGGAGAGCAATAAAATTAATCAAAGCTGTCTACTAGGGCACAATATCTCCTCAATGACAAATTGTTTTAAAGATGAGAAGTTGCAATTTGAATATGCAATGTAGATAAAGTACCTTCTCACAGTCTATATTTTTAGAAAGTGAGCAAAGCACACACATACTAGTTTACACACCACTTGGTATGGTTGGCTAAAAGCACAGGGGAGATAAAAAACTAGCGCACTTGCAGAAGGTTAGAGGAAAATCCTAACATGTACCAGAGAAGAGGTTGTCAACTCTGCTGCTCAAAGTACTGTCCAGTGCAATTTGCTAATGGATTTGGTGTTGGCAAGAATGATCAGAGCTTCTGACCCAGAGAGTTAAAATGTAAACCAACACAAAAGAAATAAGGGCTCTACTGTCTTCTTGATCTTTTAGAGTACATCAGGTAGTAATAAAAAAAAAAACAACTGTGTATTGAGGGGTGGCACATGATGGTCCAGGGAAGGGCAGCTCGATCTCTGGGCTAATGTGTTTGTCCTTCACCCTACTCTAGTCATAGCTCAAAAATATTTGCCATCAGTAAATTAGGTATTGAGGAGCTTCCATGTACAGGAAATCGTTGCAGATAGCCAAGTTCACCTTTAATAAGTCATGGCCAGCTGCTTTGGGCTAGTAGCCAGCTCCAAAAGGGTAATTGTTGTTAAAGAGGCACTATGAATTGAAGGCCATCAGAAGGCCACTTAAGTCATTTGCCTACATTAGCTTCCCTTTTGTTACTGAATGGAAAAAACACTGGGGAGACTTCTACCACCACCACTTTCTTTTACCCCTGTTGAAAAAAATGTAACCAACCATCCAATAACCAAAAAACAACAAACACCCAAGCAACAGAGGGAAGGGAGCTGACTCAAATACAAAATAAAAAACAAAGAAATGAGCAAACTGAGCCAAATCATTCAGCTGGACATTTCAAGAAGCACTGAAGGCACACCCTGCCCAGGTGCACAGTAATGTTATGGAAGGATGGAGGTCTTGCTACTGGACTCAGCCCGAATACACTCATCAGTTTGCTTCAACAGCCTCCGGACCAACTTTTCTAGGTCCCTTCTTGATTTCAATTCTTCTTCCAGGCATTGCTTCATTCTTTTATTCTCCTATGATGGGAAAAGACTTGATTACTAAACACAGGAACCCCTTCTCTGGGTTCCTTCTGCTCATCCTCTTGGCAGCCTTCACTACTGACTATACTTTTCTTCCCCAAACTCCTCTTCCTCAGCTCCTAACACAAGGCAGCCTCTTAATTTTCCTACATCTCTCTGATGAATCTTTTGCAACCTTCTTCCTTGAAATATAAGCATTCCTGAAGGCTCTGGCCCTCGCCCTCTGCTAATTTAATACTTTTTGTTTAGTGTATATTCTCTTTCAAATCAAGTATCTATTAAGAAGCCTACCAAATCTCTTTGGTACTTACCTCATCTTGTCTCATTAGAGCTGGATCCAGAGATCCCAATGTCAGATTGGTATTTCTCCTTAGATGTGTATTGAGTCCCCAAACACATTATGTCCTAAAGTCAAGTCTATCTATGTCACCCCCAAATTCTCTTCCTCTTGTGATTGCTGATCTCCATGAAGGACATCACCATATCAAACTAGATACCAAGGTAATAAACTTCATCTTCAATCCCTGACTCTTTCTTAATCCCAACATTATACCATCATTTTCCATGGGGTCTAATTCTGCAATATGCCTTCCTTTATATTCGTTTTCCTCCTCTGCAGCCTCAGTAGCACTGCCTTAGGTCAGGACTTCATCATGTCTTCCCTGAGTTTGTAATAACCTCATAAGTGGTCTTCCAGCATCTGGTCTCTCTCACTTCCAACCCATCCTTTACCCTGTCACCGGGTACAGTCAGTCCTCAAATACAAGGAAATGTGTACATCATAAAATACTGGATCACATCTGCACAGGACACACAAATTATAATTTATGATTCTGGTTAACTTACATGTTCACAAATGACTTTTTTCTTAAGTTCTGTTTACAAATGTCATGAAGCATGAAAGTTGTAACCAAGTTTGGGACCCTTCTGTAAATCATTAAATATGCACATAAGCAAGCCTCAGAAGTTTCACCCGAAGGCTACATGGTAAAATCAACAAAACCCACCTTGATGACACAAGGAAGACAAAAATCCTCACCTCACCATTTTGGTCCTGGACCTTTCCTGTGAGCATCTAGTGGTGTGTGACAAGGAAAAGGGAGTAGTCCTGTTATGATCTGAAAAAAATACTTTTATATTTCATTACCTGTTTCAGTTCTTTCACCTCATCCTTCAAGGCATAAACAGTGTCAACGAGGCTCCTAAAACATAAAAGTTCAGAGATTAATATCTGGCACTGAAGTACTGTTAAGTAATACTTAACAAGAAAAGCAGCTTTATAGAAATACAGATCCCGAAAAGCAGTGGATTTTCTACCTGATTGGAAGAGATACTGCTATTAATGGTCCTTGTGCTTCTCATTGTTATGGGTTCACCGCCACCACCACACATGCTCATGAAAACACCATGTCATTGCACCTTTTCTGTACTTTCCTCCTCTTTTGCCACTTGTTTCCCAGATTGAGTGAGTACAACAAAAAGAGCCTAGGACTTACCACCAGGTTTTGCTTCTCTCTTTGGGGCAGATATGAACACCCACCTAATGTATAATGTGAGGTGTCACAGAGCCCTACCAATCTTACAATATCTGTGCTATAGCATTGCTCTTCTCACCTGTCTGAACTTAGGTGACTCTACATGACACAAATCAAGAGCATTATTTATGGAAGATCTCATATATTCCAGGGAAAGATAAAGCACCCTGGCTGAGTCATGGAGCAGTCATTTCCTTTCTGGCTCTCTCTCTCTGGACAAGGGCTTTAGAGATTTGGGTTCCAGGTTTAACCCTATTACTTACCAGACCTCTAACCTTCAGTAACCAGTTTTCACATCATCCTTTCTTGGTCTTACTTTCTTCACAAAGAAAATGAGGCTAATACCATATTCCACTGAAAAATATCATAAGTTGTTGTACAGGCCTTCCTCCCACCCAATCTGCAGGTGCAGGTGAGTTGCAAGTCTGAGATCCATCAACCTGGCAAACACTGCTCACTCTACTCTGTTGATCCCCTGAGACCCGACCACACACAACTTGAGCACTGGTCTGAACATTTTTCAGCAGCTGTTTCTCACAAGTGGCTGGCATCAGCCCACACTGCAGACTTTAGCTGGAATCTATTAAAGGTCCACAAACCCCAAACAAGCAGCAGCTGGTTTTGGCATGGCCTGTTCCTCTTGCTGAGTAGGACTAAGCCTGGTACTAGTGGCAGCCAGCCTCATTTCACAGCATAGTTCTCCCAGGCACCTCCACAACCAGCACAAGAAGCTACCAATCTCACATCACCTTGTAGCTCCTACCAGGTGGTTGTAGGCCAGGCACAGTCATTGGCTGACCTTGGTCTTCACCAGGGACACTGCTGAGAGGTCCTAGAGCCAATATACCCAGTGCCCAGCTTCAAATCACATTAAGACTATGACCCAATTGGCTCAAAAAATGACACAATCAAAGGATGAACTTAGCAGATACCAGAACTCCAATAAAGCAAATTCTACTCCATGAAATCAGCCCATTATAACAGCACATCCATTGTAATCATTCTCAGCCAGCTGGCCTGGAGACCAATCCTACCCACTGATGCATCAACAACCAAGGCTCAACTAAAACCAGAGGCCGCACATGACCCACACAAGGGACAGCCCTGCAGCTCTCAGCTCAGGTGACCAAGGGAACTGTACCACTGGGTCCAACAGAACATGTACTACCTAAGGTCACCTGCCAATAAATGGTGGCAGAACCACCATTTAATACATAGAAACTAACACAGGGAGGCAATCAGAAAACAGGGACAAAGAAACATGTCACAAAAGAAATAATAGGACAAAACTCCAGAAAAAGCACTAAACAAAATGGAGTAACCAGTCTACCAGATACAGTGTTCAAAACAGTGATTATAAGGATGCTCAATGAATTTAAGGAACAAAGAGATGAACTCAGTGAGAACTTACAAAAAGAGATAGAAAACATTTTAAAAACAGTCATAAATGAGAACACAATAACTGAAATGAAGAATACATTACATGGAATCAACAAGAGATTAGGTGAAACAGTGAATCAAATCAGTGATTTTGAAGACAAAGTAGCAGAAAACACTTAATAGGAATAGCAAAAACAAAAAGATTTAAAAATATGAGTATCATTTAAGGGACCTCTTCTCTTGGACAATGTCAAATGTTAACATTTGCATCATAGGGGTACCAGAAGGAGAAGAAAGAGAGCAAGAGGTTGAAAACCTATTTGAAGAAATAATGATGGAAAGCTTCCTTCTCTAAACTGGTAGAGGAAATAGACATACAAGTCCAGGAAGGATAGAAAATCCCCAGCAAGATGAATCCAAAGAGGCCTACATGAAGGCACATCATAGTTAAAATGGCAAAGGTTAAAGACACTGAGAATCTTAAAAGCAGCAAAAGAAAAGCAGTTAACTACAAGGAAGCTCCCATAACACTGTCAGCTGATTTCCCAACAAAAAATTTTTCTGGCCAGAAGATGTGGGCACAGATTATTCAAACTGATGAAAAAACAAGGAAATACAACCAAGATTACTTATACCCAGCAACACTATCATTTAGAATCGAAGGAGAGATAAGGTGCTTAGCAGAGATGAGAAACAAAAGGAGTTCATTGACACCAAACCAGTAGTACAAGAAATGTTCAAGGGAGTTCTAGAAGAAGATGATGGGGAAAAAAGTAAAAAAAAATACATAATAAAAGTGCAATAATTACAAACCTATTGATTTTGGATCCAAGACAGCAGAAGAGTAAGTGGAAGCTATGCTAACCTCTTTCCAGAACCAGTCTGGAATTACAACTAAATTGTAGACAAATCATCTTGAATAACCAACTTAACACTAGCTGGAGAGAAACCTTACAACCATGGACAGACAGAAGAAAACACTTCAGCACAACGTGACTGGTAGGGAGTGTGGAAGAGACATGAGAGGGTTGGCTGGGCTCCCACGATGGCAGCTGAAAAGCCAGAGATATTTTAGCTGCAGTGAGATTCCCCCTGAAAAGTGTGGGGTCTAAACCCCAAGCTTGGCTCCCCAGCCTATGGTACCAGAGCCAGAAAGGAACCCAGATAACATCAAGCTGTGAAAAAGCAGCAGGGGTTTTGTCCACCAGGGAGAGACGGCTGGAGGTGCAGAGAGCCTTTAAAAGACCCAAAGCACAAAATTTTGTTTGCAGCCAATTACTCTGGGTGCCATCAAAGGGAGGGCAGAGTGGGCTAGAGGTGGCTGAGGAGAGTCTAGGGTAGCTGGCTCTTGGGAGAGAACTGAGGGAATAGCTTCCAGGATCCATGCACTGAGTCATTCCCCATGCTGCAGGGGCCATTACTCTCAGGCAGACACTCCTCTCTGAATGGCATTGGCCTGAGGGGAAGCAATATCCCAGCCCACAGGAATTACTCTTCCCCACACTTCTGAAGCAGTCAGACTTAAGCAGACTTACAGATTGATTAGAATGACAACTGATCGGTTTAAAACCTGATTAGTTTAATATCAAAGGGGGAAAACACAAAGAAGCAGCCAAAATGGGAAGACAAAGAAACAGACCCCAAATTAAAGAACAAGAAAATTTCCAGAAAACTAGATGAAATGGAAGTAAGCCACTTATCAGAAATAAGACCAACAACACTGAAAGGAAAAGAAATGAACAGAGACAAGAGGGATGGAGGCGGGGGACAGGGGAAAAGGAAGGGAATGGGAGGGTCGGGGAACATGTAGCAAGGTCTCATGGACAAAACCAAAGGGGAAGGATTGAGGAAGAGAGGGGGGAAGGGGCAGGGGAAGGTGGTGGGGGGAAGGCAAAGACAAATGTATTTGAAAAAATAAAGAGAGTTTAGAATAATGATTATAAGGATAATCAACACCATGAAAAAAGATAAGAGAAACCACAAAAAAGGATCGGTCAAAAAAACATAATGCAATATCTGAGATAAAAATACACTGGATGGAATAAACAGTAGGTTAGAAGAAGCAGATATTGAACCAGTGTTTTGGAAGGCAAGGTAGAAAGAAACAATCAGGCAGAGCAGCAAAAAGAAAAAAAATTAATAAAAAGAGGAGAACTTAAGAAACATCTTGGACAACATTGAAGCATAAGGACCTCCACATCATGGGAATACCAGAAGGAGAAGAGAGTGAACAAGAGATTGAGAATCTATTTGAACAAAGAATGACAGAAAATTTCCCTAATCTGGTGAAGGAAAAAGTCACACAAGTCTAGGAAACTCAGACAATCCAAAACAAGTTGGATCCAAAGAGGACTACAATGAGACACATCATAATTAAAATGACAAGGCTTAAAGATGAGGAGAGAAACCTAACAGCTACAAGAGAGAAGCAGAAAGTTACCTATAAGGGAGCACCAATTAGACTTTCATCTTCTTACTCATCAGAAACATTTCAGGCCAGAGGAGAGTGGCATGAAATATTCAAGGGGATGAAAAGCAAGGACCTACAACCAAGCCTACTTTACACTGCAGGCTATCATTTAAAATCAAAGGAGAAGTAATGAACTTCCCAGACAAGACAAAGCTAAAGGAGTTTGTTAACACCAAATCAATACTGCAACAAATGTTAAAGGATTTGCTTTAAGAAGAAGAAGAAAAAGGAAGAATCAAGAAGGTGGATGAGTGAGTGGAAGTCACACTGACCTCCTCCCAGGACCAACCCAGAATTACAACAAAATTGTGGAGAAATCACCTGGAACAAATAACTGAACAATAGCAAGAGAGGAACTTTATAACCTTGGACAGACAGAAGAATCAGCTTTAGCAAAACTAACTGGTAAGGAATGTGGTAGAGACTCAAGAACGTGGAAGGGGTGCCCACGGTGGCAGCACCAGATGGACATTGAAACAGCCAGCTGGATCCCCCTGAGAAGAGAGGGGTCTAAACCATAAGTGGGGATCTCCATTTGACAACACTAGAGCCCAAAAAGTTCACACATAACAGCCAGCTGCAAAAAGCGGCAGGGCTGCTCTCTGCCAGAGACAGGTGGCTGGGGATGCAAAGAGTTGTTTAAAGGGCCAATGAATAAATTTTATTTGCAGACACTTAGCCTGGTCTCCAGCAAAAGTGAGGGCAGAATAGGCAGGAGATGCCTGAGGAGAGACTGGGAAAGGAGGCTTTGGGGAGAGAACTGAGAGAGTAGCTGGTAGGATCCCAGAGCTGACGCATCCCCCATACAGCAGCAGTCATCTTGGTCATGCAGATCACTGCCCTGTGCTGCAACAGTGTGAGAGGACCCAATAACCCCTTACCCCTAAGGAGGGACTCAGCCCTGTCCTGTGGTATCTGTAAGCTGGCCTGCTGAGTGCAGAGTGACTAGATTGACAGCTAAAGGAGACAGCTACAGACAGTAGATTCCTGAAGCCTCGAACAGACTGCCTAAGGTCAGACAGGGATGACATCAGACATCATCAGAGGCAGATCCAGAAAGGAAAAACAGCAGTCTCCTACCATAGAAGTTCATACCACAAAGTGAGGAAATCAAGACAGATCATCTTAAGAAGCAGAGCAAAAGAGAAGAGTCTCACAAAGAATGGGAAGACAAAGAAATATACTCCACTAGAAGGGAAAAGAGGAATCCCCACAGAGAGAACTAAATGAAATAGAGGCAAGTAAATTATCACATTGAGTTCAAAACAATGGTTCTAAGGAAGCTCAATGAGATCAGTGAGCTCAGAGACAACTACCAAAAACTACAGGGAAACTATGAGGAACTTACTGCAAACTATATCAGCATAAAAAAAAAAAACATAGAAACTATCAGGAAGATACAAGAGGAAATGAAGAATACAATTTCTGAATTGAAGAACACAGTAGAAGGAATCCAAAGCAGGCTAGATGAAACTGAGGACCGAATCAGTGTGCTGGAGGACAAGGTAGAAAGAAGCTCCCAGAGAGAGCAAGAAAATGAAAAAAGACTCAAAAAGACAATGCAAAGAAGCAAGGAAAATATGACCAGCAACACTGAAAGGAAAAGAAATCAACAGAGACAAGAGGGAAGGAGGGGGCAGGGAAAGGGAAGGGAAGGGGAAAGTCAAGGAACATATAGCAAGGACTCATGGACAAAACCAAAGGGGAAGAGCTGAGGGAGGGAAGGTGGGAGGGGGCAAGGGAAAGAGGTGGGGGGAAAGCAGAGACAAATGTATTTAAAAAGTAAATAAATTAATTAAAAAAAAAAAGAATGAAGAGGCATTGAGGGAAATGCAGGACAACCTGAAATGTAATAATATCTGCATAATAGATATACCAGAAGGAGAAGAGGATGAGGAAGGGATAGAGAACCTGTTTGAAAAAGTAATGATGGAAAACTTCCCTCATTGGAGGAGAGAAAAAGTCACACAAGTCCAGGAAGCACAGAGAGTCCCACTCAAGAAAAACCCAATGAGACCCACTCCAAGACACATCATCATTAAAATGGCAAATATCAAAGACAAAGTGAGAATCCTAAAAGCAGCAAGGAAGAAAGAGGTAGTAACATATAAGGGAGCCCCAGAACGGCTAGCACCTGACTTCTCAACAGAAACACAGCAAGCCAGAAGGGAATAGCAAGAAATATTCCAAGTCATGAAAAGCAAAGGCCTGCAACTAAGACTGCTCTACCCAGCAAGGCTCACAATTAAAATGGAAGTTGAAATAAGGGGTTTCCCTGACAAAAGAAGGCCAAAAGAATACACCTCCACCCAACCAGCACTGCAAAACAGGCTAAAGGGACTGCTTTAAGGAGATGAAGAAAAAGAGTCTGTGAATACTCAGTTCCTTTCACAGTCACCAATACTTGATATTACCAATATTTTTAATACTTATTAATTGGATTGTGACCATGATGTTATTTTGTTCCTTTATTATTTGTTGAAACTAAACCTGTTTTTGTAGATTTCTTTCCTATTTCTATCATTTTTAAAAAGCTTTAAATGACTTTTTGGTATTGTTTATCCATTTTTTGACTAAATGTTTGTAGAATTTTTGCCCTAAAAAATGAGCAAAAAATTATTAACCCTTTTTTAGATGTGTTTAAAGTACTTTCCTATTCTATTACTTGGCCTTTAACATTTTTAATATGTATATTACTATATAGTCTTAAATGTTTAATATAGTCATATTATCAATATTTTACTTTATAGCTTCTGGTTTGAATATGTTACTTCAGGGTAAGAAAAACGTTATTTTGAATTTTCTCTGAAAACTCTTTAGATTTTACATATCGATTTTCAACTTACCTGAATATTTTTTGTATAATGTGTGAAATAGGGCTCTGTATTTGTTTTATTTCAAGTAATAGTGGTCCATGAACTTTTTTGTGGAATAAGCCTTATTTTCCCCATTGATTTGAAATATCAATTTAATCCTTTATTACATTGTTAGACAGAAATATACATTGGTTTCTAGAATGCTCATTTTATTTCATTGATCTACTTCATTATTTCTGTGCTGGTGTCATGTTGTTTTAATTACTGAGATTTTATAATGAATTTAAATTTTTAAATATTTTATAATGGATTTTTATATTTAAAAATAAATAAACAAAATCAATCTGCATTTAAAAAAGAAAGAAAGAAAGAAGGAACTTCTACCTTTTGCAACAAAATGGATGGAACTGGAGAATATTATGCGAAGTAAAATAAGCCAGTTGATGAAAGACAAATACCATATGATCTCACCTATAAGTGGCATCTATTCAACAAAGTAAACTAATAAACAAAATAAACCACAGGCAAGGAAACATGGAGCAGACTGAAAGTGACCAGAGGGGATGGAGAAGGACAGTGATGGAAAGAAGAAGGGACTAGACAAAGAACATGTATGAGTGACCCATGGACATGGACAACAGAGTGGGAATTGACTGTGGGAGAGGGGGGTGGGAAGGGATGGGTGGAGGAGGGCCAAGGGGGAAATTGAGACAACTGTAATTGAATAAACATGATTTAATAATAAAATTTAAATAAAAGAAGAAGAAGAAAGAGAGAAAGGAAAAAAACAGAGGGAAACAGTCTAATAATAAAATGGCACTACATACGTATCTATCAATAATCACATTAAATGTAAATGGCTGATATGCTTCAATCAAGAGATGGAGGGTAGCTGAATGGATTAGAAAACAAGACTCACATATATGCTGCCTCCCAGAGATCCATCTCAGATCAAAATATACATACAGACAAAAAGTAAAGGGTTGGAAAAAGGTATTTCATGCAAATGGAAAAGAAAAAAAGCTAGGGTAGCAGTACTTATATCCAACAAAACAGACTTTAAAACCAAGGCTTAAGAAAGAGACAAAGAAGGACACTACATAATGATAAAGGGAACAATCCAACAAGAGGCTGTAACCCTAGTAAACATTTATGCACCCAACAGAGGAGCCCCTAAATATGTAAAGCAAATCTTAATTGACATAAAAGTAGAGATCTACAGATATACAGTCATAGTTGGAGATTTTAACATTCCACTGACTTCAATGCATAGATCTTCCAGGCAGAAAATCAACAAGGAGACTGGCCTTAAATAACACAGTAGATGAAATGGATTTAACTGATATCTTCAGAGCATTTCACCTCAAAGCAGCAGAACATACATACTTTTCAAGTGTACATTGAACGTTTTCTAGGATAGACCACATGCTAGGACACAAAACAAGTCTCAACAAAATTAAGAAGATTGAAATCATATCAAGCACCTTCTCTGACCACAATACTATGAAACTAGAAATAAATCACAAGAAAAACACTGAAAACACACAAAGACATGGAAGCTAAATGTCATGTTATTAAACAATGAATAGGTCAACAATGAGATCAAGGAAGAAATCAAAAGACACCTTGAAACAAATGAAAATGAGAACAGAACAATCCAGAATCTGTGGGACACTGGGAAAGCAATCCTAAGAGGGAAATTCATAGCTATACAGGCTTATCTCAAAAAAAAAAGGGGGGGGGCTCAAATAAATAATGTAGCTTTACACTTAAACTTCAGAGAGAATCAAGATGGCGGAGGAGTGACTGGAAGTCACACTGACCTCCTCCCAGGAACAACCTGGAATTACAACTAAATTGGGGAGAAATCACCTGGAACAAAAAACTGAACAATAGAGTGAGAGAAGCCTTGTAATCTCAGAGATAGGAGAATCGGCTTTAGTGCAATCTAACTGGTAAGGAGTACAGTACAGACCTGAGGAGGCGGGCGGGGTGCCCACAGGCGGCAGCTCCAGAAGGATATTGAAATGGCCAGTTGGATCCCTGTGAGAAGACTGGGGTCTAAACCAAAAGTGGAAATCTCTAGCCCACAGCACCAGAGCCCAAAAAGTACACAACAAACAGCCAGCTGAGAAAAGCGGTAGGGTTGCTCTCTACCACAGACAGGCGGCTGGAGACACAAAGAATTGTTTAAAGGGCCAACGCAAAATTTTTATTTGCAGCCACTTGCCCTGGTCTCCAGCAAAGGCAGGGACAGAGTGGGCTGGAGATGCCTGGGGATGGACTGGAAAAGGAGGCTTTGGGGAGAGAACTGAGGCAGTTGCCGGGGGGATCTCGGTGCTGACTCATTCCCCATGTAGCAGCAGCTATCTTGGTCTGGCAGAGACCACGCCCCCTGAGCGGCACCAGCATCAAATGACCAAATAGCCCTGCCTCCAGGTGGGATTCCACCCCACCCCTTGCTATCTAAGCTGCGGGCTGTGTGCAGAGTGGCAGCCACAGACAGTAATACCTTTGCGAATGGGGGCACAGAGAATTCTGGCAAAACTTGAGGATAGACTGGGGGCAGAGGCTTTGGGGAGAGAACTGAGAGAGTAGCCAGCGGGATCCCAGTGAGTACTCCTCCCCCATAAGGCAGCGGTGTGAAAGGACCCAATAACCGCACCCCCAGGAGGGACTCCGCCCCACCCTGAGCTGTCTTTAAGCCGGACTTCTGAGTGCAGAGTGAGTAGGTTAACAGTTGAAGGAGACAGCCACAGACAGTAGATTACTGGAAGTCTCAAACAGACTGCCTAAGGTCTGACAGGGATGACATCTGACATCATCAGAGGCAGATCCAGAAAGTAAAAACATCGGTCTCTTACCATAGAAGATCACACCACAAAGTCACGAAATCAAGACAGATCAACTTAAGAATCAGAAGCAAAAGAGAGGAGAGTCACAAATAATGGGAAGTCAAAGAAATATACCCCACTCGAAGGGAAAGGAGGAATCCCAGAAAGAGAAATAAATGAAATAGAGTCAAGTAAACTATTGGATATTGAATTCCAAACAACAGTTCTAAGGAAGCTCAATGAGCTTAGTGAGCTCAGAGAGAACTACAAAAACTACAGGGAAACCATGAGGAACTTACTACAAACTATATCAGCATAAAAAAACATAGAAACTATCAGTAAGATACAAGAGGAAATGAAGAATACAATTTCTGAATTTAAGAACACAGTCAAAGGAACCCAAAGCAGACTAGATGAAGCTGAGGACTGAATCAGCGAGCCGGCAGACAAGGTAGAAAGAAGCTCCCAGAGAGAGCAAGAAAATGAAAAAAGACTAAAAAAGAAGAAGAGGCGTTGAGGGAAATGCAGGACAACCTGAAACATAACAATATCCGTATAATAGGGAAATCAGAAGGAGAAGAGGAGGTGGAAGGGATAGAGAACCTGTCTGAAAAAGTGATGATGGAAAACTTCCCTAATTGGAGGAGAGAAAAAGTCACACAAGTCCAGGAAGCACAGAGGGTCCCATTCAAGAGGAACCCAATGAGGCCCACTCCAAGGCACATCA
The DNA here is from genome assembly GCF_021234165.1 of Pteronotus mesoamericanus. Classification (NCBI taxonomy): domain Eukaryota; kingdom Metazoa; phylum Chordata; class Mammalia; order Chiroptera; family Mormoopidae; genus Pteronotus; species Pteronotus mesoamericanus. The sequence goes on from NW_026555198.1 coordinate 546,882, forward strand.
TCATTAAAATGCCAAATATCAAATACAAACAAAGAATCCTAAAGGCAGCAAGGGAGTAAGAGGTAGTAACTTATAAGGGGCCCCAGAATGGCTAGCAGCTGACTTCTCAACAGAAACACTGCAAGCCAGAAGGGAATGGCAAGAATATTCCAAGGAATGAAAAGCAAAGGCCTGCAACCAAGACCGTTCTACTCAGCAAGGCTCTCAATTAAAATGAAAGGCGAAATAACGAGCTTCTCAGACAAAAGAAGGCTAAAAGAATACACCTCCACCAAACCAGGACTGCCAAATATGCTGGAGGGACTGCTTTAAGATGAAGAAGAAGTTTCTATGAATACTCAGTTCCTTTCAGAGTTGCCAATACTTGATATTACCAGTATTTTTGATACTCATTAATCTGATTGTGACATTGATGTCATTTTAATTTTTCCTTTATTATTTGTTGAAACTAAACCTGTTTTTGTATTTTTTTTTCCTATTTCTATTATTAAGAAAAGCTTTCAATGACTTTTTGGTATTCTTTATCCATTTATTGATTAAAGGTTTATAGAAATTTTTTCAAAAAAAAACCCCTATTAACCATGTTTTAGATGTATTGCAAATACTTTTCTATTCTATTCCTGGTCCTTTAACTTTTTTTTTATAGGTATATTACTATATAGTTAAATGTTTAGTATAGTCATATTGTCAATTAAAAAAAGAAACTTCAAAAGGAACAACAAACAAAGCCCACTGTGACTAGATGGAAGGAAATAATTAAGGTTTAAGATCAGAGCAGAAATAAATGAAATAGAGTCTTTAAAAAATGATATAAAACATCAATGAATCCAGGAGCTGGTTCTTTTAAAAGATCAAGAAGTTTACAAACCTTCAACCAGACTGATCATGAAAAAAAGAGAAAGTACTCAAATAAAGAAAATCACAACTGAAAGAGGAGAAATAACAACTGATACCAAAAAAATACAAAGGATTCTAAGAAAATATTAATAATTTATATGCCAACAAACTGGACAACCTGGATGAAATGCATAAATTCCTAGACACATACAATCTTCCAAAAATAAATCAAGAAGAATAAGAGAATCTGAATAAACAGATTATACCTAGTGAAATTGAAAGAGTAATCAAGAAACTCCCAACAACAACAAAAAAAGTCCTGGACTAGATAGCTTCACAGGTGAATTTTACCAAACATTCCAAGAACTCATACCTCTCCTTCTCAAAATATTTCATAAATTCAAGAGGAGTGAAGGCTCCCAAACTCACTTTACAAGGCCAGCATTGTTCTAATTGCAAAACCAGATAAAGACACTACAAAGAAAAGTATATGCCAATATCACTGATGAACATAGATGCTAAAATTCTCAACAAATTAGCCAACCAAATGTAGGGGCTACTTTGAGTGGTATCGGGAGCTCTAGCTCCACGCAAGCTGGGGCCTGGCAAAGAACCTGTAAGTCTTCGCTGGAACACAGGTAAAGCTGGAGGCAGGCAAGGCCCAATAATAACTCTGAGGGCCCATGGGGGAAATCAGACTTAGAAGTAAATTACACTCTTTGAAGCATGCTTTGTTTCTCCCTCAAGCTGTTAATCTTATACCAGATAAGCAGCTCAAGGCTGGGAAAGAAATTTACAAAACTCCTGGATCCTGACCCAGAACCCACCTGGCGCCATAATGTTTGCTCAACCCGGACCCAAAGCAGTTTGGTGTGTTCCTGCCATTGTCATCTTTAAACAATATTTATTCTCTGTAAGTTTAAACTGCTGATATAATTAGATTACCTTACATTCCTGCTGCCTACCTCCCGCTTACAATCCCCTCAATAAAAGTCATTGAGCACAGAGGCTCGGGGCATTCCCCACTAGAGGGAATCGCCATCCCCTTTTCTTGACAGACAATTGGTGCTTGGAACGACTCGTTATTTATTTTATCCACAGTGACTTGGAATGCTCTGCAGGATGGAGTTCCACACAACCAAATACAGCAATGTGTCAAAAAGATCATACACCACAATCAAGTGGGGATTATCCTGGGAATGAAAGGTTGGTACAACATTCACAAATTAATAAATGCGATTAGCTACATAAACAAAAGGAAGGATTAAAAACCACATGATTATATCAATAGATGCAGATAAAGCTTTTGATAAGATACAGTCGGTACCCATTTACGATAGAAACTCTCAGCAAAGTGGGAATAGAGGGAACATACCTCAACATAATAAAGGCCATATATGACAAACCCACTGCTGGCATCATATTCAACATTAAGATGGGGAACAAGACAGGGATGTCTGCTTTCACCTCTTATTCAACATAGTACGGGAAATCCTAGCTATAGCAACCAGACAAGAAGAAAAAATAAAAGGAATCCAAATCGGAAAGGAAGTAAGACTGTCTTTGTTTGCAGATAATGTGATACTGTACATAGAGAACCCTAAAGATTCTGCCAATAAACTACTAGAACTAATAAATGAATTCAGCAAAGTAGCAGGATCCAAAATTAATATTCAGAAATTAGTGGCATTTTTATATGTCAGTAACTAACAGGGAAATTAAGAAAACAATCCCACTCACAATTGTTTAAAAAAAAAATACCTAGGAATAAACCTAACCAAGGACGTAAAAGACCAGTACTGGAAAATTATAAGACACTGAAGAAAGAAATTGACAAAGACACAAATAAGTGGAAGCACTTACCGTGTTCATGTATAGGATGAATTAACATCATTACAATGTCCATACCGCCCATAGCAATCTATAGATTCAATGCAATTCCAATCAAGATTCCAATAATGTATTTCACAGAACTATAACAAATATTCAAAAATTTATATGGAATCACATAAGGCCTTGCAAAGCAGCAGCAATCCCAAGAAAGAAGAGCAAAGTGGGAGGAATCACGCTACCTAATATCAAACTATATTACAAGGCCATAGTAATCAAAGCAGCCTGATACTGGAATAAAAACAGACACATAGATCAACAGAACAGAATAGAGAGCCCAGAAATAAACTCACACCTTTATAGTCAATTAATACTTGACAGAGGAAGCAAGCACACACAGTGGATTAAAGAGAATTTATTCAAGAAATGGTTAAGGGAAAATTGGACAGATATGTGTAGAAAAATGAAAATAGACTACCTTCTTACGCCACACACAAGAATAAATTCAAAACGGATTAAAGACTTCACTGTTAGTCCTGAAACCAGAACAATCCAGAAGAAAACATAGGGAGCAAAACCTTGGACATTGGGACATTGTAGAAATTTTTTATTGGATGTATCTACCCAGGCAAGGGAAACAAAAGAAAAAAAAATGGGACTTTGTCAGACTACAAAGTTTTTGCATGGCAAAGGAAATTGTCAACAAAATAAAAAGGCAACCCACTGAATGGGAGAACACATTTGCAGATACACCTGATAAGGGGTTAATATCCAAAATTTATAAAGTACTTACAAAACTCAACACACACACACAAAAACCCAATTAAAAATAGGCAAAGGACCTCAACAGAAACATCTACAATGGGGACAGATGGCTAGTAGATATATGATAAGATGCACTGTTGGTGGAAATGCAGATTAATGCAGCCACTATGGAAAGCAGTATGGAGATATCTCAAAAAATTAAAAATGGATCTTCCTTTTGACCCAGAGATCCCACTTCTGGGAATATATCTGAAGGAACCCAAAACACTAATTCAAAAGAACATAAGCATCCCTATGTTCATTTCAGCATCATTTACAATCGCCAAGATATGGAAGCAGTTGAAGCATCCATCAGTAGATGAGTGGATAAAACAACTATGGGATATTTACACAATGGAATTCTATTTGGCCATAAAAAAGAAAGCTTTACCTTTTGCAACAGTATGGATGGACCTGGAGAACATTGTGCCAAGTGAAATAAGCCAGCCAGAGAAAGACAAGTACCATATGATTTCATTCATATGTAGAAGCTAAGGAACAAACTGAACTAACAAGCAAAACAGAGGCAGACTCATAGATGGAGAACAGATGACAGCTAGTGGGGAGGGGGTTGAAAGGGGACTATACAAAAAGGAAAAAGGACTCATGGACATGGACAACAGTATGGTGATTGGTGGGGGAGAGAAGTATAAGAGGACTAAATGGCAATGGAAAAAATATAATGAAGATTATATATTTTAAAAATAAAATAAAATAAAAAGCAAACCTATTTATAATTACTTTGAATGTAAATAAATGTTCGAATCAAAAGACATAGGGTGGCTGAATGTATAAGAAAACAAAACCCATATATATGCTGCCTAAAAGAGACTCACTTCAGATCAAAAGACATGCAGACACTGAAAGTAAAAGGATGAAAAAAAGATATCTCATGCAAATAGAAATAAAAAAAGAGACAGGGTAGCAATACTTATATCAGACAAAATAGACTTTAAAACAAAGGCTATAACAAGAGACAAAGAAGGGCATTTCATGATAAAGGAATCAGTACAGCAAAAAGATGCAATCCATGTAAACATTTACACACACCATTTAGAGGCACCTTAATACATAAAGCATACATTGATGGACATAAATGGACAGACCAAAAGTAATACAGTCATAGTAGGGGAATTTAACACCCTATTAACATCAATGGATAGATCATCTAGACAGAAAACCAACAAGGAAACAACAGGTGTAAATGACACATTAGACCAGATGAATTTAATTGATATTTTTAGAGCATTTCACTCCAAAGGAGCAGAATATACATTCTTTTGAAGCACACATGGACCATTTTTCAGGATAGACCGCAGGTTAGACCACAAAACAAGCCTCAATAAATTTAAGAAGGCTGAAATCATATAAAGCATCTTCTCTGATCACAATTATATGAAACTACAAATAAGTACAAGGAAAATAACCTGAAAAATACAAAAACATATGGAGGCTAAATAACATGCCACTAAACAATGATTGGGTTAATAACAGGATCAAAAAAGAAATCTCATTATACTTCGAGACAAGTAAAAATTAAAACACAACAACGTAAAGTCTATGGGACACAGCAAAAGTAGTCCTCAGGGAAAAATTAATAGCAACACGAGCATACATCAAGAAACAAGAAAAATCTCAAATAAAAAATCTAACCTAATACCTACAGCAATTATTGTAGAATAAAAGCACAGTACAAAGTGAATAAAAAGAAGGAAATAATAAAGATCAGAGAAAAATGAATGAAATAGTCTTAAAAATGTACAAAAGATCAATGAATCTAAGAGCTGGTTCTTTGAAAAGATAAAAAACATTGATAAACTTTTAACCAGTCTTATCAAGAAAAAGAGAGAGAGGGTCCAAATAAGTCAGAAATGAAAGAGAAGTGACAATTGACACCAGGGAAATACAAAGGATTATAAGAATATATGATGACCAATTATATGTCTACAAATTGGACAACCTGGAAGAAATGGATAAACTCCAAGAAACATAAGATATTCAAGACTGAATCAAGAAGAAACAGAAAATGTGAACAGACCAATTGCTACCAACAAAATTGAATTAAGCCTTGGGCCAGATGGCTTTACAGGTGAATTTTACCAAACATTCAAAGCAGAATTAATACATATCCTTTTCAAACTATTCCAAAAAAAATTTCAAGGGTAGGTAATACTCTCAAACTCACTTTACAAGGCCAGCATTACTCTGATTCCAAAACCAGACAAAGACATTACCAAGAAAACTCAGAAAATTATAGAACAATTTCCTTGATAAACACAGATGCAAAAATCCTTAACAAAGTATTAGCTTACCAGATCCAGTAATACATCAAAAAGAGTGTACACCATGATAAAGTGGGATTTATTGTTGGGATGAAAGGTTGGTTAAATAGCCACAAATTAATTAGTGTGATACACCTCATAAACAAATGAAGGATAAAATCATATGATTCTAACAATTAATGCAGAAAAAGCTTTTTACAAAATCCAGGACCCATTTTCACCCCTGAAGGGTTAGTTTTTAATTGCATTTTTTTCCTTTACTATTTATCCCCCTTATACCTCCTCTCCATCTCAATCACTATACTGTTGTCCATGTCCATGAGTCCTTTTTCCTTTTCTGCTCAATCACTCCACCTCCTAACCACCCCCCACCCTCAGAGGTGTAAGTTTGCTCCAGGACCCATTTATGATAAAAACTCTCACCAAAATGAAAATAGAGGGAACATATCTCAACATAATAAAGGCCACACTAGATAAACCCACAACTCACATCTTGGTCAGTGGGGAAAAACTAAAAGCACTTCCCTTAAGACCAGGAACAAGAAAAGGATGTCTGGTTTCACCATCCTTATTCAACATGGTATTGAAAGTCCTAGTCACAGCAATCAGACCAAAAAAAGTCATAAAAATAGGAAAGGAAGAATTAAAGCTGTCATTATTTGCTGATGACATGATAATAAGTAGAGAATTCTAAAGATTTCACTACAAAACTATTAGAACTGATAAATGAATCAATAAAGAAGCAGGATACAAAATTAATATTCAGAAATCAGTTGCATTTTTATATACCAATAATGATCTAGCAGAAAGAGAAATGAAAAAATAATCTCATTTACAATTGCATCAAAAATAAATAAAATACCTAGGAAAAAGTTTAAGCAAGGAGGTAAAAGCACTGTATTTAGAAAATTATAAGACACTGAAGAAAGAAATTGATGAAGATACAAATAAATGGAAACATATATCATGCTCATGGATAGGAAGAATTAACATCATTAAAATGTCTATACCACCCAAAGCAATGTACAGATTCATTTCAATCCCTATCAAAATACCATTGGTAGCCATTCTGACCAGTGTGAGGTGATATTTCATTGTAGTTTTAATTTGCATTTCTCTGATGATTAGTGGCATTGAGCATCTTTTCATATGTCTATTGGTCATCTGAATGTCCCCTTTGGAGAAATGTCTATACAGATCCTTTGCCCATTTTTTTAATTGCATTGCTTTTTTGGTGTTAAGATTTATAATTTTTAAATAAAGTCTGGATATTAACCCCTTGATGTATTGGTGAATATGTTCTCCCATTCTGTGGGTTTTCTTTTTATTTTGTTAATGGTTTTCTTTGTTGTGCAAAAACTTTTTAGCTATCATCAATAAATCAACAAACAACAAGTGCTGGTGAGGATGTGGAGAAAGGGGAACCCTTCTGCACTGTTGGTGAAAATGCAGATTGGTGAAGCCACTGTGGAAAGAAGTATGAAGATACCTCAAAAAATTAAAAATGGATCTGCTTTTTGACCCAGTGATCCCACTTCTGGAAATATTTCTGAAGAAACAAAAACACTGATTCAAAAGAACATAAGCACCCATATCTTCATTGCAGCATTATTTACAATTCCCAAGATATGGAAGCAGCTCATGTCCACCAGTAGATGAGTGGGATATTTACACAATAGAATACTACTTTGGCTGTAAAAAAGAAGAAAATTTTACCCTTTGTGATAGTATGGGTGGACCTGAAGAACATTAAGCCACAGGAAATAAGTCAGTCAGAGAAAGACAAATACCATATGATTTCACTCATATGTGGAAGCTAATGAATAAATGAAACTTACAAGCAAAATAGAGACAGACTCTTCAATAGAGAGCAGGATGACCACTATGGGGTGGGAGGTTAGGAGGTAGAGGAATCAAGTAAAAAGGAAAAAAGGACTCATGGATATGGGCAACAGGGTGGTGATTGCAGGACAGGGCTATAAGGGGGATCAATGGTAATGAAAAAATATAATAAAAATTAAAATATTTGCAAAAATATGGTATGTTTCACGGAACTAGAACAAATAATCCAAAAATTTATATGGAACCACAGAAGACCCCAAAGAGCCACATGAATCTTGAAAATGAAGAAAAAAAGTTGAAGGTATCACACTGCCTAACATTAAACTATATTATAAGACTATAGTAATCAAAACAGCATGGTACTGGCATAAAAACAGATATATGTAGATCAATGGAACAGAATTGAGAGCCAGGCTCTCTGCTCCTCCTGTTCGACAAGCAGCCATGGGTTCCTGCGCCGTGCCAGCCTCAACCCTGAGACAAGATGGTGAAGATCGGAGTGAACGGATTTGGCCGCATTGGGCGCCTGGTCATCAGGGCTGCTTTTTACTCTGGCAAAGTGGACGTCGTTGACATCAATGACCCCTTCATTGACCTCAACTACATGGTCTACATGTTCCAGTATGATTCTACTCATGGCAAGTTCAAAGGCACAGTCAAGGCTGAGAACGGGAAGCTTATCATCAACGGAAAGTCCATCTCCATCTTCCAGGAGTGAGATCCCGCCAACATCAAATGGGGTGATGCTGGTGCTGAGTATGTTGTGGAGTCCATGGGTGTCTTCACTACCATGGAGAAGGCTGGGGCTCACTTGAAGGGTGGAGCCAAGAGGGTCATCCTCTCTGCCCCTTCTGCCAATGCCCCCATGTTTGTGATGGGTGTGAACCATGACAAGTACGACAACTCCATGAAGATTGTCAGCAATGCCTCCTGCACTACCAACTGCTTGGCCCCCCTGGCCAAAGTCATCCATGACAACTTTGGCATTGTGGAGGGACTCATGACCACAGTCCATGCCATCACTGCCACCCAGAAGACCGTGGACGGCCCCTCTGGGAAGCTGTGGCATGACGGCTGGGGGGCTGCCCAGAACATCATCCCTGCTTCTACTGGTGCAGCCAAGGCTGTGGGCAAGGTCATCCCTGAGCTCAATGGGAAGCTCACTGGCATGACCTTCGTGTCCCCACCCCCAATGTGTCAGTTGTGGATCTGACATGCCGCCTAGAGAAAGCTGCCAAACATGATGATATCAAGAAGGTAGTGAAGCAGGCATCAGAGGGCCTTCTCAAGGGCATCCTGGGCTACACTGAGGACCAGGTTGTCTCCTGCGACTTTAACAGTGACACCCACTCCTCCACCTTCGATGCTGGGGCTGGCATTGCCCTCAATGACCACTTTGTCAAGCTCATTTCCTGGTATGACAATGAATTTGGCTACAGAAACAGGGTGGTCAACCTTGTGGTCCACATGGCCTCCAAAGAGTAAGAGCCCCCGGAATTACCAGCCCCAGTGACAGGAAGAGAGACTCTCAGCTGCTGGGGAGTCCTTGCCCCAAACTGATCCCCCAACACACTGAGAATCTCCTGATCTTGTTTCCATCCTAAGACACTCTGAAGAGGGGAGGGGCTTAGGGATCCCTGCCTTGTCATGCACCATCAATAAAGTTCACTGTACCCCCCCAAAAAAGAATTGAGAGCCAAAAATAAACCTACTCTTATTAATCTATGACAAAGGAGGCAAGAACATACGGTGGGGTAGAAAAATTTTCTTCAATAAATGGTGTTGAGAAAACTGAACGGGTACATGAAAAAAAAGTAAGACTATATTACTTTCTTATACCATATACAAGAATGAACTCAAAATGGATTAAAGACTTATATGTTAGACCTGAAACCATAAAACTTCAGAAGAAAACTTAGGCAGTAAACTCTTTGACATTGCTCTTAGTAATAGACACACACACACACACACGCACACACTGACATGGTCCCTCTGGAAAGGGAAACAAACAAACAAAAATAAACAAATAGGACTGCATCAAACTAAAAAGTTTTTGCACAGCAAAGGACACCGTCATCAACAACAACAAAAAGACAAACTACTAGATGGGAGAAGATATTCACCAATGATATTTGTGTTCCCTGAGAAAAAAGATACCTACTAAGAAGAGCTCCTGGTGGCTAACTGAATTGAAATTAAAAATCAAACAACAAAAAAACAGAGCTTAGCTGACATTTCTACACAGGAGCCTCTCACAGAAACTGTACTTTAGAAAGAAGCCTGCACTTAGTTGCCTGCCCCTTGCACTGAGCTGACTTCCTGAACTGTGTTTCCTCCATTTGAGCCAGCCCTTATAAAGTAGTTCCTGGAATCCTATTTTAACCAATAGGACTGAGACTTTCTCTGTCCAATAGGAGCTGTGCAGCTACATTACCATCAGCATCTTCACTGAAAAATTAGAGTGGCTCTATTCTGACCAACTGTGGAAGTGCCTTTTGGACCAATCAAACTGTGAGGATTTGGAGTCCTCATCTGCATGAAGACAAACCAATCAGGGACCAGGGGCAGAGAATCCTCTCTATATTAGTCAGCTCCACTAAAGATGAAACACAATAGATGTGTTGCTGGAGAACAGAACTGTCTACACAGAGAAAGGCTTGGCTCCAGGGCTGCCAGGCCCCAGACACCTCACCCTAGGGCTTCACAGCTGGACCATGTCACAGCTGTGCTGCTTCATAATTAAGCTGCAACACTACTGAGCTGCTTCTGCTGAATAAAGTTGTCCTTCTTCACTGCACTCCTAATTGGGGATTCCTGTTGGTGTCCTTGAATTAATGACAACAATGATCAGTTGACATACTCAAAATATATACAAAACACTTAAGAAAGAACTAACCCCTATCCTTCTCAGATTATTCCAAAAAATGCAAGAAGAGGAAAGACTCCCAAACTCGTTTTATGAGGCCAGCATCATCCTAACCCCAAAACCAGATCAAGATACAACAAAGAAAGAAAACTACAGGCCAATATCGCAGATGAACATAGGTGCTAAAATCTTCAACAAAATATTGGCAAACCACATCCAGCAACACATTAAAAAGATCACACACCATAATCAAGTGAGATTCATCCCAGGGATGCAAGGATGGTACAATATACACAAATCAATAATGTAATACATCACATTAACAAAAGGAAAGACAAAAATCACTTGATCATATCAAAGGATGCTGAAAAAACATTTGATAAAGAACAACACCTATTTATGATAAAAACACTCAGCAAAGTGGGAAAAAATGGGGCATACCTCAACATTTTAAAAGCCATATGAGAAACCTGCAGCCAACATCATACTCAATTGGCAAAAACTAAAAAGCTTTCCCACTAAGATCAGGAACAAGACAAGGGTGTCTACTTTCACCACTTCTACTCAACATTGTATGGGAAGTCCTAGCCACAGCAATCAAACAAGCAAAAGAAACAAGAGGCATCCAAATTGAAAAGGAGGAAGTAAAACTATCATTGTTTGCAGATGACACGATAGAGTACGTAGAAAACCCCATAGACTCCACCAAAAAAACTATTTGACCTAATAAGTGAATTTTGCAAGACAGCAGGATACAAAGTCAATATTCAGAAATTGAAGGCATTTTTGTATACCAAAAATGAAATATCAGAAACAGAACTCAGGAAAAAAAATCCCATTTGCTATAGCAACAAGGAAAATAAAGTACCAACAAATAAACCTAACCAAGGAGGTAAAAGACCTATACTCAGAAAACTATACAACACTGGAGAGAAATTAAGGAAGACACAAATAAATGGAAGCGTATACCATGATCATGGACTGGAAGAATTAACATAATCAAGATGTCCATACTACCAAAGCAATCTATAGATTCAATTGAATCCCTATTAAAATACCAATGACATATTTCACAGATATAGAACAAACATTTCAAAAATTTAAATTTAAAATTTAAAGAAAGAAGAACAAAGAAGGAGGGATCACAACCTGATATCAAACTATATTACAAGGCCATAGCAATAAAAACAATCTGGTACAAACATGAAAATAGACACATAGATCAATGGAACAGAATAGAGAGCCCAGAAATAAACCCATGTCTCTGTGGACAATTAATATTTGACAAAGGGAGCAGGAGCATAAAATGTAATAAAAATATCCTTTTCAGCAAATGGTGTTGGGAGATCTGGATAGCTACATGCAAAAAAAATGAAACTCGACCACCAACTTAAACCATATACAAAAATAAACTCAAGATGGATGAAAGACTTAAATATAAGTTACAATGCTATAAAAGTCCTGGAGCAGAACATAGGCAGGAAACCCTCAGAGATTCCACGCAACAATATTTTCACTGATATGTCCCCTAGATCAAGGAACATAAAGGGAAGAATAAACAAATGGGATTTCATCAAAATAAGAAGCTTCTGCATGGCTAAGGAGAGCATCAGCAAAATGAAAGGGGAACCGATCATATGAGGAAATATGTTTGTCAATAATACCTCGGACAAGGGTTTGATCTCCAAACTGTATAAAGCATTCACACGACTCCACTCCAGAAAGACAAACAATCCAATTAAAGAATGGGAAAACGACCTGAACAGACACTTCTCCAAGGAGGACACACAGAGGGCCCAGAGACATATGAAAGGATGCTCAGCATCACTAGCCATCAGAGAGATGCAAATTAAAACCACAATGAGATACCACTTCACACCAATCAAAATGGCCATCATAAACAAATCAACAAACAACAAGTGCTGGCCAGGTTGTAGAGAAAAGGGAACCCTAGTACACTGTAGGTGGGAATGCATACTAGAGCAGCCACTGTGGAAAACACCATGGAATTTCTTCAAAAAACTAAAAATGGAACTGCCTTTTGACCTTGCAATTCCACTGCTGGGATTATACCTAAAAATTCTGAAACACCAATTCAAAAGAACCTACACACCCCAATGTTCATAGCAGCACAATTTACAATAGTCAAGTGCTAGAAGCAACCTCAGTGCCCATCAGTAAATGAGTGGATCAAAATACTATGGTACATTTACACAATGGAATACTAGGCAGCAGAAAGAAAGAACCCTTCGCTATAGCATGGATGAAATTGGAGAGCATTATGCTAAATGAAATAAGCCCAGTGATGAAAGAAAAATACCATATGATATCATCTTTAAGTGGCACCTAATCAATAAAACAAACAAGCAAGCAAAATATAACTAGCAACATTGAAATAAAGAACAAACTGACAGTAACCAAGGGGCTGGGGGCAGAGAGGATAACAGGGGAAAGAAGGGAAAGGGTCGTCAAGGAACCTGTATAAAGGACCCATGTGTAAAGCCAAAGGTGGAGAGGATTGAAGGTGGGAGGCAGGGGTGGGTGGGGTGAGGGAGAGTGGTAGGGGGAAATGGAGACAACTGTACTTAAACAACAATAAAAAAAATACTGAGTCTTCGAGTCATGAATGTAGAATGTCTCTCCATTTACTTAGACCTTTTTAAATTTTTCTCAGTAATATTTTATAGTCTTGCGTTTGTGTCTTATTCTTTTAGATGTCATTGCGAATGAAGTTGTTTTCTCAATTTCATGTTTAGATTGTTTATTACTATTTTATAGAAATAAAATTGATTTTTGTATATTTTTAAAAATCCAATCAGAAACAAAGGATATACTAATTGAAATGAAGAACAATTTACAGGGAATGAACAGTAAAGTGAAAAAAACAGAATCAAATCAGTGGTTTGGAATATAAGGAAGCAAAAAACAACCAATCAGAACAGCAAAAAGAAAAAAGAAACTAAGAAAATTAAGATAGTGTAAGGAGCCTCTGGGGCAACTTCAAGCCTAGCAACTTTTGCATCATGGGGGTACTGGAAGGAAAAGAGAGACAGCAAAAATTTTGAAACCTGTTTTAAAAAAATGACAGAAAATTTCCCTAACTTCGTGAAGGAAATGGACATAAAAGTTTAGGAAGTGCAGATAATCCAAAACAAGATGAACCCAAAGAGGCTCACACCAAGACACATCATAATTAAAATGCCAAAGGTTAATGATGAAGAAAGAATGTTAAAAGCATCCATGCAGAGAAAAGCAGTTAGTTGCCAACAGGGGAGTGCCTATAAGACCATCAGCTGATTTCTCAACAGGAACTTTGCAGGGCAGAATGGATTGGCAAGAAATACTCGAAGTGATGAAAAGCAAGTACCTACAACCAAGATTATTCTATCTAGATAAAGCTATTATTTAGAATCAAAGGACAGATAAGGAGCTTCCCAAACAAGAAAAAGCCAAAGGGGTTCATCACCATCAAATCAGTGTTTATGAAATGTTAAAGGGTCTTCTTGAAGATCAAAAATATGAACAATAAAACAGCAATAAATACATATCTATCAACAACTGACTGAAAAACGGAATAAATGAACAAGCAGAACAGAAACAGAATCATAGCTATAGAGAATGTTTTGATGGTTGCCAGATGGGAGGGGGTTTGGCAGGATGGGCAAAAATGGTGAAGGGATTAAGAAGTACAAATTGAAGATTCAGAATAGTGATAGAGTACTGCATAGGGAATAGAGTAACCAAAGAACGTATACACATGACCCGTGGACATGGATGATGACGTGGGGATTGCCTGAGGGAGTTGGGGGCCGGGTGGAAGTGGCCAAAGGGATGAAAGTTGGGACAACTGTAGTAGTAAAAACAATAAAATATAATTTAAAAAAAGAAGTGATATAGATAGATAGATAGATAGATAGATAGATAGATAGATATATGATGGAATATTACTCGGCCATAAAAAAGAATGAAACTTTATCATTTGTGACAACATATATGGATCTAGGGCATATTATGCTAAGTGAAATAAGACAGAGAAAGACAAAATCCATATAATTTCACTTATATGTGGAATCTAAAACACAAAATAAACAAATGGAAACAAACTCATAGATACTAGAATAAACTGACGGCTGACAGAGGGATGGGTGTTGGGGGCTGGGTGAAAAAGGTGAAGAGATTAAGAAGCACAAATTGGCAGGTACAAAATAGTCACAGGAATGTAAAGTATAGCATAGGGAATATAATCAATAATATTGTAATATCTATGAATAGTGCCAGCTGAGTACTAGACCTATTGGGGATCACTTCATAAGTTATATAAATGTCCATCCTGTACTCCTGAAAGTAATATAACATTAAATAACTGTAATTGAAAAATAAAAATAATTAAATAATTATATAATATATAAATTATATATTCTATAAATATATATTTATATAATACATGAATTATATATTATATAAATATACTTATATATTATATAAATAATTAATTATATAATGTAAATATATTATATAAATATATATTTCATACTTATATAAAATATTATAATTATATATAACATAATCACTTATTGTGTGATTATCATGCAAAAACCTTTATACATATTATTCCATTTAAGCTCACAATAACCCTGAAAGTGTTACTATCATACCCATTTTAAAGATGAGGAAACTGAAGCACAGATAGGTGAAGAAACTTAGCCCAGGACACACAGCCAACAAGTAGTAAAATTTGGAATTGAACCAGGACTGTTCTCATAAACCCAAATGCTTTACCTTATGGCTGTATCACTTTGTACAGCCGATGGAAAAGTACTGTACACTTATGATGCCAAGCACTTTGAAATATGCTGTCTACTGCAAATTTAAGCTTGACTTCAGAAATGACTCAAGTTTGAACAAATGAATTATTTGGCTACTTCGTGTTTATTTTATGAACCATAAGGTATTTAACCTGATTTTCCCCCATTAGATCACCCTCACTACTGAACAAAGGTAGGCCAGGGACATAATCACCCTGAACCTTAGTTTCCTCGTCCGTGAAAGTGGTGAAAGTAATGCTTATCTCACTGTATTGCTGTAGGAATTTAAATGAGGTTAAGTAAGTGAAAATCCAGTGCTTTACTCAATAAATGTGAGAAGCATCCTTCTGGGCAGGAAAATTGGTGCCATGGCCTTCCCAGGCACCTCCTATCCCCATAATGAGTGATATTCTTTTATGCCCTGAGCACCTTACTGTATGGGGGAGTGGGCTCCCAGGGTAGCCAGCACACAGAAAATTCTATCCCCTGTGTTTTCCTCCTTCCCTTTACTGGGGAACAGCTCTCTCAAGGTTCCCAACTGCATAATCAGCAATCAAAGAGGGCCACATTCTCAGACGAGAAAGGACCGTCCTCTAGTGCAGGCTTTGCAAGAGCCACATTGCCCTTCCAGAATCTTCTTTCCAGCTCTCAGGAAAATCAGAAAAGGTTTAGTCTACTCTACTCACTTTTCTTCGATGATGGTCTGGCCATTGCTTCTGGTTTCTTCAATGATGAGTTTCTCTTCCTCAGGAAGTAAGACTTGTGGAACTGAATCTTTGCGAGTACCTACCAATAAGGGTTGCAAGAGGGTGGAGAGGGAAGAGTTACTAGTGAGTACTATTTATAGGTGTCAGTTCCTTTATCCTATTGCTATTGAAGGGTCTTTGTTAATAGCATGTTGCAACCTTGCACCCAGAGAACAATCATGCAACATTTAATGACTAAATCTTCTTGACCTGACCAAATTCTAAAGGAATGAATATATTGATTCAGACTTGGGGAGCAGAGAATTTTGTACTCAGAAAAATAATGCAAAAGAGTCACTGTGACACCTGCCCTAAATGAAGACCCCATCTTTTCCTGTTTTGCCTCCTCCACAGCAAAAAGCTGACCAGTGATCATTCTGTCTCTGCACATTTCCAGGGAATAGCACACCACATCCTATGTTATGACATTATATAATTTTTATAAATTTAGAGTAGTATTGCATTGGGACACAATGTGCTAAAGGACCTCCGAAGTATCACTCACTCTCATTTGTTCTTTACAGTCCAATAGAGTAAGGTAGGGTCAGTTAGGACAATTTTGATCAAGGGTAGAGCCAGGGTTGGGAGATTATTACTTCAGCAACAAATATGCAGACATCCTTACTTCTCTCCACTCAGACTGTCTCCAGGATTTGTGATAGAAGAGGTGACAGAACAGACATAGGACTTAACCAAACAGCTCTCCTGTAAATTCTACCCACCCCCTCACTTCTGGATTCTTCATCCCAGAGCATGAACGCTTAATCTTCAGTCTCCTTGAGCCACTGGTTTACTCTCTTCTAAGCCAAACTTCTTCGAAGTACACTCACTGCTTTCACTTGACCACCTCTCCTTTCTGGAGGTGGATTTGTCTTCCCTTCATAGCACTTCATAGGTGCTTAATAAATGGACAACGGACTGACTGACTGACCAACAGACTTAATGCAGCAAGAAATAATAACAATCAGTTCTAGGGAAACGACTTCTGGCTGGAGAAGGATAAAGGGTGGTAGATCACCGTGATGCTAAACGGCTTACTTGTGCCAGGAACTGTGCTAGACATTTTTCACATGTAAAGGGTAGGCTGGGGAGGAGGGGCAAAACTGTGACTCTTTAGGTCAGAATACCTGCTTGCACCTCCAACTAGATTTATCGAGTTTATTAATGTGAAGAGAGGTGGTGAGAAGAGGTCAGATTCTGTATGAAGGATGTTTCTTCTGGTGTCTCTTTGTTCCCTTCATGTTCCTAGTTTTCACAATAAATACTGTTCTCACTTCCCTTACTTGGTTCCTCGAAACTTGTTCTCAGAGGTGGGCATGCCCAAAGCCACAGCCAGGCTTTGTCTATGGAGCATAAGTCATGACTGTCTCCTCTTCATGGTCAAATGTGTCGACTTTCACATTTTTCCTCATGACAGCCTTAGAGACAGTCACCTTGAAAGCATATGTCAAGGTAGTCCACCTAAGTAATACTTTCCCACACTCCAGTGATGAGTCAGTGTCTGTCCAAAACGGAGCATGAGGGAGAATTCATTTCTTACACAAATAGCAAATCCCCACATAATGTATCCTGAAAGTCTATAATAATGGAAGGCAAGAGACATAATTGATATGACCTGGCTTTTTAAAAAGCACAAAGATGAATCAGAAAACATTATCTCGCTTTCAGTTTGTAGCCTGAAAGTTGTTCGGGGAAATACCCTCATCTGAAAGCTCCCTAATAAATTGTCTACATTTTGAACAGCCCCTGTTAAGCAGCTATATTTCCAGATTTTCAGAGCAACTTTGAAACTTGAGTTTAGTGAAGCACTGTTCGTTTAAATATGCAGCTGATCAAAGATAGTATTTTGACTTCCTTTCCAAATCTGCCTATAAGAAGAGATTAGCATCAGTTCACAGACACAGGAACTCTCTGGGCTCTTTAATTCCTAACTTGTGTTGATGAAGGTATCTGTGTACTTCAAAGGAGAATGACTTTAAAAAATTTTTTTCATTTCTATCACCTCCAACTTTTTTACTCTTGCATCTCTCTCTCTCTCTCTCTCTCTCTCTCTCTCTCTCTCTCTCTCTCTCTCTCTCTCTCAGTGAAAGGAAACTGGTAAACAAACCACTTGGTAGCTAAAACCACCTTATCTGAAAGATGCAGTCCTGCACTGTTTCTCTGTACCAAATAACCTGCTTTACACACCCTGCACCAGTTTGGGTTGCTTTTCTCTTCTTCTAAGAGGCAGTGAGAAGTAAAAAAGGAACACTGCTTATTAGGGAAAGTGGTTTGGAGGGACCTACTTGAGCCATGGCCTTGTTGAAAGTTTGCACTGGTACAGTAGGCTTCAATCACTTTAAGAATCTGAGCGTCCTCTTCCAGAGCAGCCGTACCTGTCAAATTTAAATAATAATTACTTTTCATATTAATATATGCCTGTGTACCCTCAAAAATATGCAGTAAACTCCACCGCTAGGGGCTGGCTTCTTAGACCATGGTGTTTCTAAAAGGCAGGAGCAAAATCTGTCCAACTCTAATAACTAAGAGTGACAGTATCAACCTCTGGGGTCAGCATCAGTGAGTTCCACACCAAGAGTGGCATGTTCCTGAATCCCATCAAGACTTCTAAATTGGGGAGTCCTGTCAAGTCTCCTCTCTGAGGCCACAGTTACAGCACTGGACTTGATGCTAGCCTCAGTTCTCATCCAATACAACACATACTTCCTCTCCTTCAAATTTCAAGATGTACCTTCTCTAGGAAGCTTTCCCCATTAACCCCACCAATTTTTCCAGCCAGCCAGCATAGTCACTGATTCTGCCCCCCCTTTCCTCCCCCTCCAACTCATTCTTGAAATGACTAGAGGGCAGAACCCTGTTAACACGCTTCTGTGTACCAAGTGTGGGGTGGGGAGTGGGGGATGCAGAAGCTAGTCAAGCACAAATTTATCCAGACTATATTTTTGACCGGTATGCATGGTTCTGTCACTCTTTTGTGAGACAGAAGTATGTCCCAAAGTACCTTGTTCCCAGCCATAGAGGGAAATGAGTACATATCAATTGACTGAGCAACTTTACATTCTGTCTCTAAATCAAGCCGTGTTTCTACATGTCAGCAGGCTGATTCCTTAGCTAACTAGGAACATCACAGAGACTTAGACTTCCAGAAGGATTTCAACCTTCAGGTCTATTTAGTCTATCTTAGTAGAGGAAAATATCTGAGGCATCAGAAACTAAAGGGTAAAAAAATGTATCTATAGCAAATGGCCCCTTTCTCAGTTTTAAACCAGGTGGGGCAAAATATTCAACATGAAATCACACAAATGGTTTCTGCCTCAGATGACATGAACTGCAGCAGAAGGCAGCTTATTAAAAAATTTTAGAGGTGACCCAACCTTTCTATGCATTTGTCATTATGTAACAGATGATGCCGAGAACAACGTGCTCTAATCATCTGTTTTTTAAATATTTTTCTGTTATTTAATCCATTACCAACTTTCAGAAAGCACAAAACACATACTTTTCCGAATCACATATTCTTCTTCTGATGGCTTTCTTTCAGTCTTTCTTTTATGAAGAAACTTCTTCATGGTTTTGGGGCTTTTACTAGACTCCTGTAAGAATAGAATTTTCTTTATGAATTAAACTTCTGCCCCAAAAACAAATTTAAAAGAGCAAATGAAATTAAATAGAATGGCTCTCTCTTATTTTGACAGTCTCAGGAGCTCATCAAAATTAAATACTATACACAATAAAAATGTCTCAAATAAACTCTATAAGGTTAAATAAACAAAGGCAATGACATTGTCTTCACAATTGCCATAGGGATGGGTATAAGAATGGACCGTGCCTACTAAAAATTTAGCAGATTCTCCAGGAGGCCAAATGCCCTTAGGGTACCATATGCAGAGAAAGTAATGGATGCCAATGCTAGAAATAACAGCATTCCTAACTTGGTTTATATTCCCCACTGATACAGTTTCAAATGAATTAAGTAACAATTGTAACTACTACTGTAGTATACACAGCTTTTCAAGGAGCTTGAAAACTATTTAAATAAATTTTCCTGAGCAACAGTCCCACAACAAAGAATATCAATTTCCTTTTGTCCAATGGGAAAATTAAGACAAAGAAACTAAGTAATTTCCCTGTGGTAAGAGAGAAGAACCAAATGAAGGACTTCTGGATAATGATTCAGAGTTAGGAGTAACGTTCCTGCAGCCAAGCAAAATATACATATATAAAGCTATATTTTAACTAGTAGACAAAAAGATATGAATTATATCAATTATTTAATTTGCTTTGGCCATGTGAATAAACCAACAGACATGAAAAACTCACATGTGACAAAAATAGAAAAAATAGCTTTAAAATAGAGGAAAATGGAAATTTTTAAGGCATTATAAGAAAACATTTTCATATGCATTTCACAAGAGCCTGCTTTTTGAAGAAAATACTTACATGTCAGAACTGCATCTTCATATTTTAGCCACCAAAAATAATAGGGGAAAAAAGAAGCATAAAGGAAAGCTTCACTCATAAAAGGTTACAGCATAACATTATGATGTCACTGTAAGGCAAAGATAGTGTTCTACCCTTACCTTTAAGATATAAGACATCCTCTAAAGTGAATATGTAAAGAAAGAGAAGATGAGCGTGAGAGGTCGATGGTTACAATGACCAAATCCATTTATCAATAATTCTAAAACAACATTTGAAATGTTAGTGTTATCATAAATTATACAGAGAGAATATCATCACGATTCCCACATTAGTTTTAGATGCAATATCATCATGCAAAAGCCCAAGGAACACAGTTCTGTGCAGAATAACAAATGCTGAAAATAACTAAAATACATACTACATAGTAAGAATTTATTAATAACTCTCTTCTCCCAGCAGAAAAAAATAGTAATCATGCCTTAGTTTTAATGGATTAGTTCTGTGAAGGATTAAGTCAATTTCACCCCTCAAAGTTCACCTGAATTTGAATTTAGTAACTGACAATTATGAAATATCCATCATTAAAAAGGAGACCTATGTAACTACGAAGTGGCACTCCTGGTTATGGTGATCAAAGGAAAAAATGGATGATTGCAAGTATCACAGGTCAATTTTCAAAGCAAACCTGTGGGACTGTTTCTTGGCTTAATTCTGAATAAAGGTACATAATGAAAATTCAGCTCAAGATTTATTTTTCCTATCATGTTGGGTTGAAAGGATCAAAAAATCCTCCAGTTTCCAAATATTTTTCCATTTTTACTACACTAAGAGTTTAGGCAACAATGAACTGAAACAGTAGTATGGTGTTTTAAATAAAAACAAACTCAAAATTCAGGTAAGTCTCCATCATTCATTAAAACACACATTTGATATACAAACATAGGCTGCCTTTGCATTACAACTCTGACATGTCTCACAACTGCCACAAACTTAAATCTTCATTCAGTAAAACCTCTTTGAAGAACAGTTACTAATAAATGAAGATTTTTTTCTGAAAGCTGAAACAATGAGCAACAGATTAGGGGAAAAAAAAACAAAAACAAACAAACAAAAAAAAAATCCCGACTGTTTGGATGGAAAAGGTAACACTCCACACAGTTACAGAAGCTAGCTACTGACATTTCCTGACTGCAACTTCAAGGGAAAAAAAGGCCTCGAAATCCCCACACTACCCAAATATCAAATGTCCTCTAGGGTTGTCACTTAGAAGAATCCTTTTAAAAGATACTCCATTCATTAAATTCTTTTTCCCTTTTCAACTGCAGCAAATAGTTCAAAGACTTTCATAGTTCAGACTCATGGCTTGTTCCCATAAGACTTTACTGATTTGGTTTAATAGATCAAAATGATCCAAAAAGCAGAATTGGGTTGGAAATTCACCTCTAATGAAGCACCTCTTGTTTGAGATGTGTGTACATCACTACCAATTTATAAATTATCATATCATTATAAAGGTAAACCAGAGGCATTTTAGGAAAAGGTTGGGGAAACTGAGTACACATAAACCCCGGGGATATTCAATAAATATTTGTAGATGGACAATGGGGAAATGGAAAATTAAGAAATAAAAAAATCAATGAATCTAGCAATTCAAGATTGACTGACATGTGTCACCTATTATAAATTCTAAGCCCATCCCCACAGAACTATTTGTAATAAGTTACAAAATTAGCTTGTCAGCATTTTATACCATATATAGCAAAATTACCTCTTTATAACCTAGTGCTGCTGATGGTCTAAGTGGAGGTGCAGGTCGTAGACAACTTAAACTCCATGGTTTTATAATTTGAGGAGGTTCCAAGGGTCCTCGGGGCTGTCCAGTAGAGCTAAAAGACTAGGAAATTGTCTGATGAGATGTTGGCAATCTGCCACCTGAACCCAACCTTGTTCCCCACAGTGAGAGAACATCAATAGCTTCACTGGATCAGCAAAGCCAGCCATAGAAAGGGAAAGAAGGAAAAACAAAGGTCTGTAGTTTGAGAACTGACACTTTCCAGTCAAGATTATTGGGTCTCTAAGGAATAGCACTAAATAGATTCAACATTCCATAATCCTGTCCTCATTTTCTCTTCTGCATTTCATTAAAGTCAGGTGTTTTTTCTGTATAATTGAGAACAGTCAATATTTAAGAAGTTCAGTTATATGTTTGGCACTCTATTAAATGCTTAAATAGGTTATTTCATTGGAACAACCTAAGACAAACCGTAGCAAAGTGAAGTAACTAGCTAGCAATTGGCAAAGTTAAGATTTGAATCCAGATACGATGACAAAGCCCTTTTTCTTCCTACTAGAGCACACAGTGCCCTGAAGTGGAATTTTGGTATCACAGGTATAAGTGTTAATAGGCAACACAGCATATCTTCAATCTTACTCAGCAAGTACAGTAAAATTTCATCAATTCAAATGCCATGAATTGCTAAATTTATGATAACGTGGAAGAAAATGCTAAAAGTTTACCTTTGAAGGTTACTGAGTGAATATAATAGTATAAATGAGATTATGTAGAGATGCTTAAATACTTATGAAGGTAAACTATTGGTTTTGACTTAGCACATTATTAATAAGAGAATAGCAGTTGCTAACTAAAATACATCTTGCTTATCATTAAAACATCTTAGTAGGATTTGTGCTAGTATTTAGTTGGTACTCCAAGTTAAGGTCAAACTAAACTTCACACCTTTAAGTAAAACTTTGTATTAATTTCGATGGACCTCCCTCCACCACAATAAATCAGAATTTGTGCCCTGGCCATGTGGCTCAACTGGTTGGAGTGTTGTTCCATGAGCCAAAAGTTTGCCAGTTCAATTCCTAGTCAGGGTACATGCCTATGCTGTGGGTTCTATCCCTGGCTGGAGGTGTGTATGGGAGGCAACTGGTCGACGTTTCTCTCTCGCATCAGTGTTTGTCTTTCTCCCTTCCTCTCTCTCTCTCTAAAATCAATCAAAAAAAAATTTTTTTTGAGTTAAACCTCAGAATTAGTGAGGTTTAACTGTACTTTAAAACCTACAGATATAAACTACCCAAGGATTAATGGCATGCTCACTGGTTCGCCTAAGTCCTCAGCAGACAGGATTTGATGAGAGACTCAGTAATCTCTGGATAGAGCAAATGGACTACTTACAGAATGAGTGCTACAAGATGATGATGATGTCTTGGATAATGAACTGCATGAGGCAGGTCCTCTGATCAATCTGTACAGATGCTCCAGCCATTCCTGGAAGTCCTGGTTGTTGCTGCAGTGGACCACAATTCTCTCAAGTATGTGACCTTCATCCCCCAATTATGAGCATTTGGAAACAAAAGACAAGGAGAACCTTGAGCTTGCCTCATTAACAATCACTTCACACAACTCAGATGTGGGTGTTACATGTATTTTCAGGAATTTTTATACCTGTGGGTAACCCTTTTGAAACTTCTGTATCAAGAACAGATGAGCTGTGATAATAAATAAATAAATAATCATATCTAATTTATAAAAACCGTTCTTGATTTCTACTGCTTACATAATCTTAGAAGTAGTACAAAACTTCACTTTAAACAAATACACAACCCAAAAGTTTAAGCATAGAGTCAATTTAGCTAATAGTCTAAAATGAGAATATAGTATTGTTTCACCCACTATCAAAGTTGAAACAAGATCCAGTACCAAATTGTGGGCTCCCTGTTGGGAAAGATAAAGGCCTGGGGCCATTATCCCAGTGTTAGCTATCATACCATATCAATGCAAAAAGTACAACCATTAAATGTAAAGCACGCCAGCCTGCCAAAAGTGAAAACAGGCCAAAATGTCAGGGAGCATTATCCAGGCCTGTCATTTTCTCAGTTTGTGAAAAAAGTTTTATGGCTTCTCAGTACTTTTTTGAAACATAATAAAACCTTGCTAAATCATAGGCTGATGATAAAATTACTGATAAAATTCCACATCTTTGGCTTCTTTGCCACAAGAGAATAGATGACAGAAAAAGGAGCAAATTTATATCAGTCCCTTTTGTTATTTCTTAGCTCTAGCAGGTAGCTTTTATGCAACAGAAAATTGAAACTAATGGCAAAACCGAGGCTTTTGAATGACCAGGAGACTTCTCTGTTCTATCGCTGTACCCTAATTATCCCAGGAAATAAAATATACTTTGCCATGCCCGTGTAAAACTTGCTCATGGACTATATAACAGAGAATAATAGTATTTATTTATTTAAACCCCACTTCTTTCCAAAAAGAGGTTGAAGTAGCTATGTGAAAAAGATAAAATTACCTACCTGTGATTTCAAATGTGTAGTCATTCCCTTCAATTTCATCTAATCTAGTCACCACCATTCCTGTTATTGGTATTTTTCCCTACCAGAAAAAGAACGTTCCCATTAATTCTGTGGTTTTTCACGTCCCTGCTTATTTCTATTAGATTTTATGATCCTGTCAGGAATCACTGCTGAATTATGGATAGATATATTTCTCTGGTATATCAATAGATAATATGTTTCCCTGCTTTAAATTTTAATCACATGAGAAAATAAGGGGAAAAACTGGGTTGTGTTTTGGCTAACATACCCTAAACCATAATATCAGGACTTATGGTTTATTTTTCTAACACATTTTCATGAAAATCACTAAACAAAAACTCAAATTTTATACAAATTACTAACTGCTAAGACAAGATATAAGAGGCAACAGCAATTTATAATACTCCACATTTTGGGAGCAGACTGAAGTAAGTTTAATTTCTTAAGGAATTTAATGACTTGCATTTCAAACACTAAATCATGTGATGTGACTGTAGAAGGAGATCCCACCTTTATATTTTCTCAGCAATAATGATATAATATGGACATGTAAAATTCTGATACTAATTGATTTTGTTGCAGATTTATATTTCTGTTTATACATTCATAACCTAGCTTATAACCAGAGCAGTGGACATTCGGGGTAGACTTATTACAATAATACAAAGGTCTTTGATCTAAGGAACATCTGCTCTTATAAGCTATCTAATTACAATGAAAGGTCATAACATCCTGCCTTTTCTGGCTGGAACTTTTGATAGTATAATAGAAATACTGCATCTGGATGGAAATCTCTTTTCATTACGGGTCCTGCTATTTGATCTATATGAAATCCACTAACCTGATAGATGAAGCCACTCATCCGAGGACTTGCAGATAACATTATCAAGACATTTGAAAATAACATGAGGTACCGCTCCTCTTTTTCCTGAAGGGGAATGAAAAATATTAAATTGAGAACAGAGCCCTGGCTGGTGTGGCTCAGTGGATTGAATGTCATCCTGCAAACCAAAGGGCTGCCAATTCAATTCCCTGCTAAAGTACATTCCTGGGTTTCAGGTCAGGCCCCCCATTGGGGGTGTGTAAGAGGCAACCCGATTGATTGATGTATTTCTCGCACATTGATGTTTCTCTACCTTTCTTTCTCCCTCCTTTACTCTCTCTCTAAAAATAAATCAATAAATAATTTTGTAAAAAATCATTTTTAAGAAGAGAATAGAAATTGGACACTTTGTTAAGAATTTCAGGAATTAGTTTTGTAACAAAGATCTTACATAAGGCAATGAAATGTCAACAGTAATTTTTTTAAAAGGTACCCAACTTAAAAGTACAAAACTAGAGAATCAAGATGGTGGAGGAATGAGAGGAAATCACAGTAACCTCCTCCCAGGAACAACCTAGAATTACAACTAAATTGGGGAGAAATCACCTGGAAAAACAACTGAACAATAGCAAAAGAGGAGCCTTGTAACCTCGGAGACACAAGAATCAGCTTTTGTACAATCGAACTGGTAAGGAGTGCGATACAGACCTGAGAAGGCAGGTGGGGCATCAATGGGAAGCACCAGAAGGATATTGAAACGGCCAGTTGGATCCCCCTGAGAAGAGCAGGCTCTAAACCAAAAGCAAGGATCTCCAGCCCACAGCACCAGAGCCCAAAAATTACACAGAAAATGTCCAGCTGTGAAAAGTGGCAGGGCTGCTCTCTGCCAGAGACAGGAAGCTGGAGAAGCAAAGAGCTGTTTAAAAGTCTGATGCATAAATTTGTATTTGCAGCCACTTACCCTTGTCTCTGGCAAAGGCAGGGGCAGAGTGGGCTAGAGACACTTCAGGAGAGACTGAGGAAGGGGGCTTTGGGAAGATAATGGAGAGAGTACCCTGCGAGATCTCGGTGCTAACTCATTCCCCATGTAGCAGCAGCCATCTTAGTCTGGCAGAGACCACTCCCCCTGAGTGGCACCAGCGACAAAGGACCCAATAGCCCCGCCCCGAGGGGGGATTCCACCCCTCCCTGTGCTGTCTAAGCTGCCTGCTGAGTGCAGAGTGGCAGCCACAAACAGTAAATCCTTGGCAAAAGGGGGCACAGAGAGGTCTAGCGACACTTGAGGAGAGACTGGGCACAGAGGCTGAGGGAAGAGAACTGAGAGAGTAACCAGCAGGATCCCAGTGCAGACTCCTGCCCCATAAGGCAATGACGTGAAAGGACTCAAAAACCCCACCCCCAGAAGGGACTCTGCCCCACCCTGTGCTGTCCAAGGTGCCCTGCTGAGTGCAGAGTGAACAGATTAATAGCTGAAGGAAACAGCCACAAACAGTAAATTACTGAAAGTCTCCAACAGACTGCCTAATGTCAGACAGGGTCAACATGTGACATCATCAGAGGCAGATCCAGAGAGTAAAAACAGCAGTCACCAACAGTAGAAGTTCACACCACAAAGTCAGGAAATCAAGGCAGATCAACTTAAGAATGAGAAGCAAAAGAGAAGAGTCTCACAAAGAATGGGAAGACAAAGAAATACACCCCACTCAAAGGGAAAGGAGGAATCCCCACAAAGAGAACTAAAAGAAATAGAGGCAAGTAAACTATCAGATATTGAGTTCCAAACAATGGTTCTAAGGAAGCTCAATGAGCTCAGTAAGCTAAGAGAGAATTGCCAAAAACTACAGGGAAACTACGAGGAACTTACTGCAACTATATCAGCATGAAAAAGGACATAGAAACTATCAATAAGGGACAAGAGGAAATGAAGAATACACTTTCTGAATTGAAGAACACAGTAGAAGGAATCCAAAGCAGGCTAGATGAAGCTGAGGACCAAATCAGTGAGCTGGAGGAAAAGGTAAATGAAACTCCCAGAGA
The DNA here is from genome assembly GCF_021234165.1 of Pteronotus mesoamericanus. Classification (NCBI taxonomy): domain Eukaryota; kingdom Metazoa; phylum Chordata; class Mammalia; order Chiroptera; family Mormoopidae; genus Pteronotus; species Pteronotus mesoamericanus. Next base: position 574,511 of record NW_026555198.1, read on the forward strand.
GAGTAAGAAAATGAAAAAAGACTCAAAAAAATGAAGAGGCATTGAGGGAAATTCAGGACAACCGGAAACATAATAATATCTGTATAACAGGGATACCAGAGGGAGAAGAGGAGGAGGAAGGGATAGAGAACCTGTTTGAAAAAGTAATGATGGAAAACTTCCCCAACTGGAGGAGAGAAAGAGGCACACAAGTCCAGGAAGCACAGAGGGTCCCATTCAAGAGGAACCCAAAGAGGCCCACTCCAAGACACATCATCATTAAAATGGCAAATATCAAAGACAAACAGAGAATCCTAAAGCAAGCAAGGGAGAAACAGGTAGTAACATATAAGGGAGCCCCAATCCAGCTAGCGGCTGACTTCTCAACAGAAACACTGCAAGTCAGAAGAGAATGGCAAGAAATACTCCAAGTCATGAAAAGCAAAGGCCTGCAACCAAGACTGCTCTACCTAGCAAGGCTCTCAATTAAAATGGAAGGCAAAATAAGGAGTTTCCCAGACAAAAGAAGGCTAAAAGAATACACCTCCACCCAACCAACACTGCAAAATATGCTAAAGGGAATGCTTTAAGATGAAAAACAGTTTCTATGAAATATAATTCGTTTCACAGTTGCCAAACTTGATATCACCAATATTTTTAATACTCATTAATCTGATTGTGACAATGATGTTATTTTACTTGTTCCTTTACTATTTGTTGAAACTAAACCTGTTTTAGTAGATTTCTTGCCTGTTTCTATTATTTAAAAAAAAAAATCTTTACATGACTTTTTGGTATTCTTTATCCATTTATTGATTAAAGGTTTGTAGAACTTTTTTCCCTAAAAGGACAAAAACAAAAACAAAAAACCCTATTAACCATGTTTTAAATGTGTTACAAATACTTTCCTATTCTATCCCTTGTCCTTTAACTTTTTAAATATGTATATTACTATATAGTCTTAAATGTTTAATATAGTCACATTGTCAACATTTACTTTATAGCTTCTGAGTTTGAATATTTTACTTCAGGTCATGATAAATATTAGTTCTGTTTTCTTCTAAGACTCCTTAGATTCTACATATTGATTTTTAACTCACCTGAATATTTCTTGTATAATGTGTGATACAGGGCTCTATATTTGTTTTATTTCAAGTAATAGTGGTCCATGCACCTTATTTGTTGAATAAGCCTTATTTTACCCATTGATTTGAAATATCAATTTAATCATATATTATATTGTTAGACAGATATATACATTTGTCTCTAGAATGCTCATTATATTTCATTGATCTACTTGATTATTTCTGTGCTGGTGTCATGCTGGTTTAGTTGCTGAGACTTTATAATGGTTTTTAATTTTTAAAAATATTTTATAATTAACTTTGATATTTAAAAAATAAATAAAATAAATCTTCAGTTAAGAAAGAACAAACAAAACAAAGAAACAGTGAGATGGAACTCCTACCTTTTGTGACAACATGGATGGAATTGGACAATATTATGCTAAGTGAAATAAGCCAGTGGATAAAAGACAATTACCACATGATCTCACCTATAAGTGGAAGCTATTCAACAAAATTTGCTAACGAACAAAATAAACCACAGGCACAGAAACATGGAGCAGACTGAAAGTGACCAGAGGCAATGGGGAAGGAGGACAATGGTGCAAAGAAGGGGAAGGGACTAGACAAAGAACATGTATGAATGACCCACGGACATGGACAACAGAGTAGGAATAGACTGTGGGAGTGGGGGTGGAGGTGGTAAAGGGGTAAAAATTGAGACAACTGTAATAGAATAAACATGATTTATAAAATTTAAAAAATAAAAAAAGAAGAGAAAAAAAGTACAAAACTAGTTGACTTTACTTAGTAATGGATATAAACCCAGTCTATCTCTTTTCTCCCCATATATAACAGTTAAATACAAATAATCATGCTTTTTTCTCCAAGTACGTAAGCCTGAGAAGTCACACAGTTAATGCCTTCCTGCAAAAGCTGAAGCCAGAGCATCAGGTAACTAGGTTCACAAAAGTGAAAAGTGGCAAAATAAAAGCTTTTTTTCTCAGATTTTATTTATTTATTTTTAGACAGAGAGGGAAGGAGGGAGAAAGAGAAGGAGCGAAACATCAGTGTGTGGTTGCCTCTTACGCGCCTCCTGCTGGGAACATGGTCCACAACCCAGGCATGTGCCCTGACTGGGAATCGAATCAGCAACCTTTTGATTCGCAGGCCAGCACTTAATACACTGAGCCCCACCAGCCAAGGCAAAATAAAGGTGTTTTCAAGTGATAGGAAATTTATTTTGTTCTAACATGTATGTAAATTTTATTTATAAAATTAATTAGTAAGAACAAGATAGTTGTTATACCCATGTAAAGCAAAGTAAATACTTTTTTAAAAAATGGCACTAAAGGAAATTTTATATGGAAGGGTTTCTCTAAACTCCTTAAACAGATATGCAATTAGCAGATGCTAATAATTACATTGAGTTTACATGTCCAGCCAACTTAACTGCAATTACCCTTATACCTATCTCCATCGCCTTCTTTCCACTTGAGAATAGCAACCTTTTGAGGCTCACTCTTCTCAGAAAGGCTCCGCATTCTTTCACATCTTTCTCTTGCTTGGCTTCCTTCTATAGGCTTCTCATCTCCTCCTTTTATTTCCAGCAGCCTCTCCTATTCAACTAGCTTTTCCTTTTTGCTTTTAACATATGCACATCTCCCACCCTAAGAGGCCTTCACTTGCCCCTCTGACTACTTCTACAAAATACTGTTTCTTGACATTTATTGCCATATTACTTGCTGCCTTCATTTTTTCTCTATTGATCCCTCCCTGCTTACTTTGTTCTCTCAAAGTCATCAATAACTGCCTTCTAGTGAGATCCAATAGATTTTCTTGGCCTCCATGCTTCTTGACTTCTAACCTTCTGCAGCATTCAGCAGGCTGACTACTTTCAAATGCTCCTCCTGGAATTTCCATGACACCACACTCCCCTAGTTCTCCTTTATCTTCCTCTTTATCTTTTCTTTGTGGCACTGATTTCTCCTCCCTTCACTGAAGTGATTTACCCAAAGGTATGAAAGACTAAAAGGTAAACTTTCTACTTTAACCTCCCCCAGGATATCTACATTTTAAATGAGATTTCTTATTAACCCAAAGTAATGAATCTCTGACACAGACCTATCAGGGGGCATAGGAAGATGTTTTGAGAGGAGGGAGACAATTCTAACACCTGATAAATAATACCAGTTGATATAATCAATCTTCCTCTCCTAACTCTACCCCCTTCCTAAAAGACATAATTCACCTTTAGCCCTCTGTGCTTCTCTCTGGATATTTACTTCCTAGGAAGGCCCATCTGTCAGGGACATCTAAATCCCTGCCTCTAACTCTGACCTTCCACTCACACTTCTATACTGTTTTAACAGCTGCTTATAAGACATCTCCACCTGGATACCTACAGTCACTTGAAAGTGAACAGGTGTAAAATTACATTTGTCATCTCCTCTAGCCCATAGGTCACCACTTCCTATAGACTTTCCCTTCTAAGCATGTCTCACATTTGCCCCTTAAGTTTCATTCTTTCTGCCACTACCTTCGTCAGGGGTACTCATCACTTTCCAGTTCAGCTGCCCTTTCTGTTTCTATTTCCATCCCCTCCAGTGTACCTGACATATACGCTTGTCAGATTAAATGCCTCTTTCATTGTGTTTCTCTACTACTCAGGACTCATAGTTGCCTATTGCCTGCTTTGTCAGTCTGAATTACTCTTGCCTGATATCCAAGGTTCTTCATAACCTGACTCTATCTGACTCCATCAATCTTCTCTTTCACTCTGCCCAACATGCTTCCTCTGCTCCTATTGGGCTGGCTTCCTTACTGTCATGAAGGGAAAAAGGCTGTATTCCTGTTCTCTTCTGAAATAAGAATGACCTCTACCTTGCAAAGTTCTCTTTTCTCTTCAAGGCCCTCCTCCTCATCTCTTATCTCCATAAAATCTTCTTGCTCTCTTTCTTCTCTGAACTTCAGTAGAATCTACTGTTGAGATTGCATGAACCGGCATTGACTATTTTGGTTTGTTTTCTACTTGTAGCTTATTTTTTAATCTGTCCTTAGGGGGTTCTTTGAAGGCAGGGATCATTGTGTGTTCTTTCCTCCTATCTCTGACAGCACCTGGCAGTGCTGGGCAAAGAATAGGTGCTCAGTTTCTTTGAATGTTCAAGCATTTGACCTTGATGGAAGAACAAATAAAGGAAGAAAAATATGAAAGATGGAAAAATGGTGTTTAAATTTGAAACATCTTACCTCACATGTTCCATACTGCACCATTACTTGTGACATAAAAATCACATTTCCCAAGGTTTTAATATCCTCCCCTTCCCATGCCTGAATAGGCTCAGAAAGTATCTGCAACTCCAGCTGTTTTCTTTTTCTTAGATCTTGGCACTGTCCCTACAGAACCAAAGCAAAGGAATAGGAATTCTTATGAAATAGACCTAAAACAAGACCAAAGTAAGATGTGGCTTTTGACTTTCATAGCCTGCCACTGAATCCCTTTCCCCATGAATCCATCCCATTACCAATATCTTGACAGAAAGAAAGCTCCACTACCCTAAATCTCTAGCCTTGAATCCCTAAAAATTTTGTGAAGAAGAGCTAATTTTTATTTTGCTAAAATAAGATAAAATGGTGGAAGGAGCTTGTTTCTTCTCCCCTGCAAGGGGTATGGGAAGACAGGTAGCAGAATCACATTGAACAGAGCCAGAAGAGCAACTGGTAGATTCAGATCTTCTGGTTGGTATCACTGCTCTACCTCCTCTCAATCTCGTTTATCTGCATAAATATAGTGCCTTAGGTACAAAGCAATTTTATTGTTGTAACATATGCTCAGTTTCCAATCAAGTAACTTCTTAATTTTTTAAAAGTGACCCCAAGAGTTTAGAAAAAGGGAAAATTTAATTCCTTATGCCACAGTATATTAAACTGACCTTATAATAAAACATATGCACTGCCCTATACTTTGTTTAGGGACTAGAAGTAAATTCAATTAAAATATTAAATTAATTTTTATTCCTAAAAGGATTAGAAAAAAGAGATACAACTGAATTTCATGAATATGAATTGAAAACCCAAACCAAGAATCAATATGTGGGGTATGAATACCACACACACACACACACACACACACACACACACCCCCACCACTGCTTCAGAAAGTATGAGGTTGTCTTAGAGTAATTTAACAGTATTCATTCCAAATTGAATATGAAATAGCATATGGTTAGTTATGCCACTGTTTCCAAATGAATGTTATATTTTTTGAGATGTGTTTACTATAAAATCTATGCTGTCCTTTTCAGCTAAATGGAAGCTTGAAGAAATAAATTCATTGTACACATATATTTTGAAGCATCTACAGGGTGAATAAATATACTGTCACTATCAAATCAATTTTTACAATATACATGTAAAATGACTAGAAAGAAATATAGTTTTAAAAAAGAGGCATTTTAAAATTCAATTTACAGAGAAAAAATGAAAGGGACACAAGTGATAATAAATTACATGGGTTTCATGTATTGAATGATGTAAAACTGCCAATATTAGACTGTTTTTGACCTATAACAGCAATTTTAACCTACTTCCTAACTCTGGTCTTCAATTCGTTGTTTAACCATAAACACATCAGGTAATGATCTTTCTCAGCAAAAATGAAAATGAGATGATGGTGAATGCTGTATCACAACCTTACAGCAAAAATCAATAACTAAATATTGATCCAATCACTTGGAATGCTACAGAGATGTTTATATTGAAGCTAAACTTAATTAATCATCCAAAATAATGTTTTCTTTCTTCCTAAAATGCTACCAAGTAGTTTTACATCAGTTGGTTCAAGAAGACATTAACCATCATGCTCAAGATACAAGATTACAGGTGCCTTTTATAGCAATCTATGTAAAGCAATTGTATTTTAGTAGGTTTTTTCCTTTTCTATGTGATGAAGGATTTCTTTTTCATATGCAAAGAATAAACTCACACCTTTTGGCATAAGTAAATGAATCCAGTATTGATGTCAATCAGTGAACGACAAGTTGCACCAACATAAGGTGAGCAACATGGGGGTAAAGACAAAGAGACTAAAGGAAACCCCCCACCTACACAGCAATGCTTAATGTGGCAGAGACTTCAAATGTGAGTGCGTTATACCCTCGGCTTGGCAACCTTTCTTAGGTAAGCATGATTTTTGGAAGACAAAAATTAAAAGAAACAATCACAACGATACTGTCACTAGAGCTTATCGTTTCCACTTTGAAGACCTTTGCATAAGGAAAGAAATGTTACACACCAATTACTCTTTTAGGAACAAAGCATACAAAATTAAGAATTATAATTTTAGAGCATTACCTACCATGAGAGTTTTGAATGCTATGATTGCTTTCAGAATATCCTGATGATCTGGATGTGTATCCTATTAAAGGAATACATTTTAAAACAATATTAAAGTAGAACAAATCAGTGGTTGTCAGAAGTTAGATGGGGAAGAAGGTATAGCTGCAAGGAGACAGATAAAATTTTGAGGGATGATTAAATGGTTCTGTATCTCAATTGTGGTAGTAGTAACATGAATCTATACATGTATTAAAAGTCATAGAACTGTACACCAAAAGAAAAAAAGTCAATTTTAACGTATGCTAATTTAAAAATCAAAAAACAAAACAGCATTTGAGCATTGGGACTCTCAGCACCTCCAATTATTAGGTAATTAAGGGAGTAGGGGGATGGGGCAGGGAAGAACAATGAGGAGAAAGGTGGGACAACTGTGACTGAACAATAAAAAATTTAATTTCAAAAAAATAAAATAAAATAATAAATAAAAAAAGAAATTAAGACAGCTTGTAGCACATCATTATACTTGATAACAACATACTAGGTATGGTTATTACAAAAAAATCCATTTCTTTTTTTGCTGCTAATAAGTAATAATTATTTGGGAGGCATCATTAAGTCACGGTGTTAGTACATGACAAGAGATAGGGAATTATGGAAACAGAGTGGTGGATAGAGAAAAATCAATCCAATCTAATCTCCTAAAATGCCTACATTTTCTTTCAGCAGACTCAAAATGACAAATGAGAAAAATTCCAGGTTTTATACCATACGCTCCTTCTTATGCAAAGATTACATATGGTCTGCAATAGCTTACAACACCCAAAAGTGGACAGGTTCAAAAACCAGCTTTGAGAAATGTACATCTCCATAACTCTTTATGAAGGGAAAGCAGAGGTTTTTAGGAGTATATGTATACCTTTTTGGGGGTATATGAGGCATAGATATGTATCTAACCTTGGGGTATATGTGTGCTTAATCTTTGGAATTCAGCTGGAGTAACAGAAAGACAAAATCTGCTGCTCAACCAGCCCTGGGTGATAGAACACAGACCGGAAGAGACTAGAGGTGTGATCCAAGCCAAGGACAGTATTGCTTATAAAAAGAAAGGTTGTATCCTTTTATAGTTAAATTTATCCTTACCCAAATTAGCTAATAACTGTGAAGTTCAGGCTCTACTCTTCCATTAGCCAGCAGCCATGCTAAACAATCAGAAAGCTGGATCAAGTGTCTTGCAGGTGGTGAATCAATGCTAAGGGTGTGTATTATCTGATGGTAGGAAATGGAAGGCAGCCAAAGGCAGGTGACCAACAGCAAATGGAGGCAGAAATAGAAATGGGCTCTGATAAAAGGAAGGCCAAGATAGAGAATCCAGGCAGTAGGAGCATTTGGGGATTTTTCTCCCCAAATTAAATGTATATTTGTAGTTCAGCACTGAGCAGTAACAGAAACTGAGGCCAGTAGTTTCTGGTTTTTGTGATAAGCAAGGAGGGGCAAACCTCAAATGGTTCAGTGAACTGGTTTAGCTTTTGGAAAGGCATCCAGAGGTCAATACCTTCCCAAGCCCTAACTGAAATTTCATTCCAATAGGCTTTACTCACTAGCTCCCCACAGCCTCCAGCTTTTTGGCCGGTCAAATAACCTGAGAATGTAGTTTTGTTCAGAGTACATGCTTTCAGTCCTTACAAATGCTGACAAAACTAGCTGTGTGCAACCATTTTCTTTAAAGATAATCAAACCTTATAAACCTCAAAACCTCTCCCCAGACACAGGAAGAGCAAGTAGGGTAAATGCAGCTTCCCCCAGCCACACCTCAAACCCCTTGTTTGATCAGACAAGTCTGGCTCAAGAAGCTATCCCTTTTGTTTGATTTTTAAAAAGAGCTCTTGGTAAAAAATTCAATTATCAGGTCTCAGTGAAGTCTTGATATTTAGAAAACATGGCTATGCTACAGCTGTGGCAAATTACTTGTTAAGTTTATAAACAAAAATGTGAGGGGACCTGGATGTACATGTATGGATGCATAAAGAAACAAACCACTATTGGTCCCATTAATTAATCCTTAAGGAAATACCAGAATCTTCCATGATAATCCAGAGTCAAGCAACTCAATGCCTACAGTGCTCTCAAGATAAATATTCCTGTCTATATCCCACAATAAAGTTGGTTTTTATATCAGAACAAAAGTTTTCTTGGCTGATTTTGATTGAACCACTATCTACAGATGACGATGAAAGGGCAGAAGAAAACCTAAGTCAACAAGTTAGCAGAGATTTGAGTGAAGCGACAGGATAAAAGCTGGGAGAAGAGGAAGAGGAAGAATGATGAATATTTAATGGTAAAGCGTGGAGATCTTTCCGTTATAAGATGAGTAAGTTCATGGTGAGTATAGTTTATAACATTGCATTGTATGCTTTTGCTAAGAGAGTAGATCTGAAGTGTTCTCACTATAAAAAAAAAAAAAGGTAACTATATGACATGATGGATGTGTTAATTAAGTTGATTGTGGTAATCATTCCACGATGTATATGTATATTAAATCATCACATTACACACCTTAAAAATCATGTTGTATAACCTAATAGGTACAATTTTTATTTGTTAATCATACTTCAATAAAGCTGTAAAAGATAAATAAAAATGCCTAAAAAGCCAAGAATCTTCAGAGGAAAAAAAAAAAAGAAAGGCCCTTTCTGATTTTGCTGCATAAAAAGGAAAAACTTAAGATCTGTGAAGAAGGAAGATTGGATCAAGTAAATTTGGAAACTAAGGCTTTTTCTGAATTCCCCAGCAAGGCTAGTTTGAAGGCAGACTGGCAGCTTCCTCCAAGAGTAAAGACCCATACGTTGTACATAAATACCATATGATCTCACCTCTAAGAGGAACCTAATGAACAAAAGCAAACTAATGAGCACAATAGAACCAGAGGCATGGAAACATAAAACAGTCTGACAGTGACTAGAGGGGAGGGGAAAGGGGAATAATGGTGGAAAGAAGGGGAAGAGACTAGTCAAAGAACATGTATGAATGACCCATGGACATGAACAACAGAGTGGCAACTGACTGTGGGAGTGGGGGGTGGGCTGGGTGAAGGAGGGCAAAGGGGAAAAATTGGGACAACTCTAATAGAACAATAATACAATATTTTTTAAAAAGTAAGTTAGGAAGAGGTAAATTTTGAGCCAGTGTAGGAAAAACATTTTTAACAAATAAAGTTTTTCAAAGTTAAAAAAGAAAACTTGCTTTCTTTTACCTCCATATGCCGTTCCAGCTCTTGCAAGAGAGTAACATACTTCTCCAGTCGCATGAATGGTTTGCTGAGGCTTGTTGTTAAAATGAGTATACCTGGGCTAGATGCACCTTGATTTTCCATAAATTGTTCCAGAACATCACTAGCAAAAGAACAAATACAGTCCTGTTACTGCTTAATATTGCATGAAAAAAAATATTAACTGGACATTATTTTACTGTATTTCACACAACATAAAACTAAGTAAAATTTTGTTTCACTAATCCAAATGCTGTCCAATTCATTTTAACTTGATTCAATAAACCTTTATTCAGTTCCTCTATCTAATAAGCATTGCATGCAGCACTTGGGGCTACGGTGGTGAGCCACGTATTTATTTACTCATCCAACAATTATTGCATCTACTAAGCAACAGGCTCCATTCTCTGCTGGGGATACTTCTATAAACAAAACGAAAATCCCCACCCTTAAGGAGCCTGCACCCATGGGAATAGGGCATACAGTCTATCAGATGACCTCAACATCAGGTTTAAAAAAATATTTTCTTAGTAACTTCAAACATTCTGGTTATTGACTGGCCAGATGCCAAGGGCAGCAACTCACCAGTGCTTTGTTTCACCAGGGTACCCACTTGTAATGTTCCAGAATTAAGTCCTAAATTCAGATAGCAGCATGTTTGTCTGACTAATTACAAAGTCACTTAACCTAGGATCTGAAACCAGTGTATCAAGCTACCCAAATGAATTGGTTAAAAATTTTAAAAAAAAGATTATATAAATAGTTTATTAACTATGTCTTGTAAATGTCTTATTCTGAGCTTGTGCTTTCTCTGCCCTCTAGCACCCTGTGGATTGTCTCCTTTCCATGAATAGGATGTTGGGTTCTGAGTCTGCAAGATCATTTTAATATACATTTACACAAAATGTAATTAAAGAAGAATACCTACTTCCTAAATGACAGCATATTTTGAAACTCCTGCCTATCACTTGACCCCTTTACCTCCTTGCTTGCCCATGTATATCCTATCAGTCACAAGTCTTCTTGTATCTGTTTATTCCTTTCCATTCCCACTGCCACTACCTTAGTTCAGGTCTTTTTATCTGGTTCACTTCAGTAAACTAACTGCTCTCTTGGCTTTCAGGCTTTTTCACATCTGAACCATCGTGTAGGCCACCATTCTACTCCTATTGCTTCCCTACTCAAGAACTTCTGATTGCCTATGAGATCAAGTCTTAACTTTTTAGACTCCTACCTGCCCCACCAATCTCTTTCATCACTCTCCAACATAAACCCTCAACTACAAAGTGACATACCTATTCTCCCTAGACCACATCTTCTTCAGTGGTTCCCAACTGTGGTGCACTGCAATAAGTTGTGAAATGTGTTCAGTGAAACGTGATCATTAAGTACTACAAGTGTTGGGAATAGGGTGCGTTGCAGGTTATCCCTATTAATATACACTCATCTTCCTTGGGCTTTTTAGTAGGACAGAAAAGAATGGAGTTTCAGCTAATGTCCCAGCAGCCTTGAGTATCACATGCATGTCAGAGGGGAAAGGGGCTGAGCATCACTGCCTTAAGGAAAGCCAGATTACACCTGAGTGGTCACATCTAATAATTGATGCTATTTTAGCAGTTTTTGTAATCTTGCTCCAGAAGCTGCTGAGGGGAAGAATGTGCCCAGGACTTGAAGTCATAAAACAGATTTGGTGACCCTGGATCAGTGACCTAGCCTCAGCTGGCTCATCTGTAAAACAGAGACAAAATCTACTTCCTACTAAAATTGTGAGATTAAATACTTGGGGTTTGTAAGACTACTGTTTCATGCTAAGATCTTTGCATGACTTGGTTCTTTTTTAATATTCACATTTCAACACAAGCATTATCCTCATTTTACAAATGAAAAACTTGAGTCTCAGAAATAGTGAGTAACAGCAAGTATATGGCTATGTTGGGGTTTGTACCCAAGTGTGAAGTCAAAGCCTCAGGTCTTTCCATGACACCACTCTGTCTTTGTATAAGAAGTATGTTATACATTTTAAAGTAGACATTAGATGAATTGTTATTACTATTATCATTACTCCAAGGCAAGTATTATACCCTGCTAAAGTCACATTTTAAAAAACTACCATTAAGGTGGGATTACCAGCTTAATGGAAGTTCAATTGATATTTAATATCCAATCAAGAGCATAAAGTGCACAGAGGTTTAAAAATTCATCACATATAAAATATAATTAGGAAAATCAAATTTGGAGAGCGTGTTTGAATAGAAATGTAATTTAGAGAAAATCACTTTCCTAATTTTTTTTCAGTATAGTTGACAAGTCTTACTTTTTTCTTTCCATGACTAAATAACTTCCCACATCCTCAACGTTCTACTCTAATTGATACAAGGGATACAACAATTGAAAACAAATGTTATAGTGTACGCTGTTATTACTTCCCATGCAGAATTCTAACTTTTAGGCCTCTTAAATATTATAAAAGAGTTTTTAAATTTTTCAGTATAACATGAGACCACCAATTATTCAAAAGATAAGAACATTTTATTACTGTAATTAAAAAATAAAATATAAAAAAGGAAAGAACATTTTACTAGTGCAACAAAAGAACAAAACCGTCTTTTAAAGCAACTGTCCATTATGATAAATAGATCCTAAAAAGATACATTTTAATTAGCCAAATAAATTTCATATACAAATTAATATCATTATATACAAATATAATACACAAATGTATATACAGGTTGGGGCAAAAGATTTATAGTTGTGAGATCACCAAACACAGAGTTTATTCTTGTATTATTATTCATTAATTATTGTATTATTTTCCATATGAACAACTGTAAACCTACTTTGCCCCACCTTCTATATCATTATTCCAAAGAACAATCTGTCTTTTAAATTGCAGTTTTTAATTTTATACAGCTGTGTGAAATGTGAGTTAAGACTTGCTTTTCAAGTTTAATGTGTTCTGTATATATAACACAACAGAAGTATTTCTCAATGTAAAAATGTCACTTGAAACTCAACACACATTTATCATATAGAATTCATGTTGGATAGGGCTCTGGTATGTTCTGGATTGGACTGGAAAACTCATGAAAACTATCTTACACTATAACATTACTACAGAGCTTAACCATCTCATATAACTGTGTTTCTGTGGAATCTTTGCATAGATTGCTACTTTGAATAATGATAACACCTTAGAACAGCTAGAAAATAATCAGATATTTATTTCCCCTCCCTACCAGGATTTCATGGGAATCACTGTGGCCTGGAAAGGGGAGGTGAAGCATAAGGAACTGAGAGGCCCTGGACTCTGGCCAGTGGAAAATTCCAAAGATGCTGCTAAGTTGGGTTGGGTGGATAGCTATTATCCCTTTTTCACTTTTCCAGTCCCAGAGATTAGGCTGCCTGCTCCTTTTTTTTGTCCCCACCACTTTTTGCTTGTGTTCAGTCTCACTTTCTCCCTTCCTTGGTTCTTCAAAGACAGGAACAGAACAGAACTGAGTCTTAGAATTTTTCCTTTGTTCCCTGTCTCCAAAGCAAGTACACAACTCTGGGTTTTTACCATAGTCTTCACTGCTGACAACAGTGATAACACAGAGTGACTACAACTAACAAAAGGAAAAGTACACTGTGGTGTTTGTGGTAGTTGCTGCAATAGAAACAGAAGTAAGGTCCAGATCTGTCTTAGCACTAACTCTCTCCACTTCTCTTATAACTCCAGGTCTCTCTTGTGAAAAGAATGAATGCCACACTGAAGCAAGGGAGGGAAGTGGGTATTTTTGTAAGGGAGAAACATGAACTACAGTAGCAAGCCAGAGGGGAGAGAGAGGGGAAATCCCAAAAGACCTCACCCAGGGGATAGCAAAAGATTGGGGCAGCCATTCAAATATATGTAAATCTGAGGACACACCAAGGCTGGAGTCTGCTTATATATCCAAATTCAGATAATACATTACTGCACTTTTTACAAGGCAACAACATGCAATCATGCAATGTTAATTAAGGCTGCATGCCTTCTCAGTGCCAATTGCCACACACATTTCTGGTATGATACTGCCACCTGCAGGCCAAAAGGAAGCCGTTCAACTGGCTGGTCTGTTCAGGCTCAGAGTGATTTTCCTGCTTGTAAGCATCTACTGCTTCATCAAGGAAAGAACAGAAGTCCACCAATGTCCTTATTTCAGCTGAAACCTTCATCTAATACAGGATTGTCATCTGAATTTTCTGTGAATTTCATTAAACTGTGCTTGTCTCTAGTATGTCAGCATAAATCAAAGATGAATGTAAAATAGCTGAGATTATATTAAAAGCACATCTGAGAAAAACCCCAAGTATTTTCATTGAATACTCATCCCTTACCTGTAAATAAACCAGTAAGATAAAAATTCAGTTCTATGGGACTGTGCTGAGTCTTACTGTTTCAAGGGATAAGTCTCAAAAAAACATCGCTAACCAAAATCAAGCAAACAAGGTAGAATAATTCCTCCAAAACTTGAGAATATTTAAATTAACAAAAGTAACAAACCTTAAACTATAAAGTTTGAAAGAATCTCTATTATTATTTATAAAGTTAAATTCATAACATGGGTACATTCAGTCAATGACATTTTAGCACATAGAATTATCACAGAAAGTTCTCTAAACACTACAAAAGGCTGCTGTTTTGGGTACACCATTTCTTTCTGATATTTATCCAGAATTGCTGTTTTAAGTCGAAAAGGAAAAGAATGTGCTTGTAGAAATGGGAAGCTAACATGAGAGAGATCTCTTTTTATCGGTGTTAAGAAATTTGCCCTTATACACACAGGATGTTTATGTACCCATCACAGGAAAAACACATTTGAACCATTTTTTCTTTATTGAAGATAAGTAGTAAAGTATAAAAACATTCTTGGAAATGATAAAAACAAATTTAGGACTGTGGTTCCCTCTAATGAGGGAGGGAGGAGCAGGAAATATTGGCAAGTATACACAGGACTCCAATTGTACCTATAATTCGTTCCTTGAGCTGAATGGTGGGTTTGTGAGTGTACTTTATTTTATCTCTGTTCTATGTATATTTGAAATATCACATTTTTTTTCCTGAAAAACAGCTAGTAGCTGGTAGAAGATGAACAAAGGAGAAATAGGGAATGGCAACAACTACTTTGGGCTTTGTGCTGTGTACTTTGAATACATTATTTCATTTAATCCTCATACCAACCCTGCAAGGTAAATGGTTTTATCCACACTTTACAAGTGAGGGAACTATGATTTAGAAATAAGTACATTATCTTGGGCAACAAAGCTTCTGGTGACAGAAAATTATCAACTGAGACAACATAAAAGTGGTATAAAATTTAGGCTGAGATCAAGCAATAGCACAAAAGGGTTTAAAAGAAAGTGGTAAGGAATTTTACTTTCAGGATGGTAGCATAAAATGTTCCATGGACCCATTTCCCATGGAAACAAGCATAATTGATGGAAACCATAAAAACAACCATTTAAAGTCTCTATACATTGCCTTAATGTTATAAAAAAACATTTATGCAAGAAAATATTCTAAAACTCAGAACAGGGCAAATTCAGGCATTTGAGCCGTAACCTCCTATCTCCCACTCTCCTTTCTTCCCAGCTAAGCTTGACACAAGCCACACTCCAGGCAAATGTGGCCAAGAGGACAAGCCTCCCTTTCCTCTCACTTCCCAATCCAAGGACACAATATCTCACTAGCACATCTCATCAGCTTCACCTCTGAGCTGAATAACCTAAGCTCCTGGCAAGTGTGGCAGAGGTTCAAGGCTTCCTTCTTCACTCAGCCTGCATACATATGGAGAAGGTCTACCCCAAGAGTGGCAGGCTGAAAATATGGAGGTCCGATCACCCTCACCCCAGCTCACTTGAAGGGTAAAATTCTGTGCTGGGAGACGCAAGCAGAGAAGACCAAAGGTTATGGCCTTGCTCAGCACCCAGAGCAGTAACTCAAACATTTTGCTCAAGGGGAAAGACAGTCCATAGGAACAGAAAGCTCTGAAGCTTCCCTCAAAATAAATGGTTTTAGTTCAAAAAGAGTGTGGGAAAATTCAAGCCTAAGGGCTCTTGTAAAAACAATGAAGATTTTGGTGGTAAAGAAATATGAGAAGGTTAGTAGCTATCTACTTAAAAGCAACAAGCTAAATCTTAGGCCAGCTAGTCGCTAGAGATAATCAGGGAAAGAGACAGCTAAGAAGGGCTAAGAAGGGCCAGGACAGACTTCAAAGGCTGGTCTCAAAAACTACCCCTACCACTTCTCTTAGCAATATCTTCTCTGATATATCTCCTCTGGTAAGAGAAACAAAAGAAAAATAAGCAAATGGAACTACAACAAACTTAAAAGTTTTTGTACAGCAAAAGAAACCATCAACAAAACAAAAAGACAACCCACTGAACAGGAGAACACATTCACCCATGATACATCAATAAGGGGTTAATATCCAAAATTTATAAAGAATTCATACAACTCAACATAAACACACACACACACACACACACACACACACACACACACCACACACAACACACACAAATTGAAACATGGAGAAAGGACCTGAACAGACACTTCTGCAAAGAGGACATACAGAGGGCCCAGAGACGTATGAGAAGATGCTCAATGTCACTAGCCATCAGAGAAATGCAAATCAAAAGCACAATGAGATATCACTTCACACCTGTCAGAATGGCCATCATCAATAAATCAACAAACAAGTGCTGGCAAAGATGTGGAGAAAGGGGGACATTTTTGCACTGTTGGTTGGAATGCAGACTGGTGTAGCCACTGTGCAAAACAGTATGGAATTTCCTCAAACAACTAAAGATGGAACTGCCTTTTGATCCAGCAATTCTACTTCTGGTTATATTTCCAAAGAAACTCAAGACACTAATTCAAAAGAATAGATGTGCCCTGACTGGTGTGACTTAGTTCGTTGGAAGACATTCTGCAAAGCAAAAGGTTGCCAATTCGATTCCCAGTTCAGGCTCATGCCTGGGTTGCAGGCTGGGTCCCTGGTTGGGGCATGTGTGAGAGGCAACTGATTAATGTTTTTCTCCCTCTTTTTCTCCCTCCCTTCTACTCTCTCTAAAAATAAATAAATAAAATCTTAAAAAGAAGACTCTATGCACCCCTATGTTTATTGCAGAATTATTTACAATAGTCAAGATAGGGAAGCAACCCAAGTGCCCATCAATAGACAAGTAGATAAACAAGTGGTGGTACATATATGCAATGAAATATTATTCAGTCATATAAAAGAATGAAATCTTACCATTTGCAATAGCATGGATGGACCTAGAGGGTATTAGGCTCAGTGAAATAAATCAGTCAGAGAAAGAAAAATACCATATGATCTCACTTATATGTGGAATCTAAAAAACAAAATAAATGAAAAAAGAAAATAGAAACAGACTCAAAGATACAGAGAACAGACTGATGGTTGCCACATGGGAGGGGTCAGAGTGAAAAAGATGAAGGGATTAAGAAGTACAAATTGGTAGTTACAAAATAGTCATGGGGATGTAAAGTACAGTATAGGAAATATACTCAATAATACTATAAAAACTATGTATGGTGCCAGATGCATACAGGAAATATTGGGGGGATCACTATGTAAAGTATATGACTGTCTAACCATTATGCTGTGCATCAGAAACAAATACAAAATAATACTGAGTGTAAACTGTAATTGAAAAATAAAATTTAAATAAAAACAGACTATCCCTGCCTGAACTTAATTGGATCAGAGGGCAGAGCAATTTTTGCCCTAAGAAACTGTTAAATACATTAGAACTATTGCTAAAAATTAGTGAGGCCTAATAGCTGGGTGTGACACTAACTAGTACAGACAGCTTAACTGAGAGATCAGTGAGAGAAATAGTCAAAAAGAGCCATTCTAAAACTACTGTCATTTCAGGGCAACTATGTGCATGACCCAGGCTGTGCCCTCTGAAGAGTGATATCAGAGTTTATACACTGTGGGACAAATAGACTTCACTAATAGAGTACAGCCAATTTACTAAACAAGTATGTAACAGCAACAAAAACAAATCCCGGAGAGGCAGGGGAGGGAATCAGTATTCATGATTACTAAACTGCAAATTGTATAAAGTGTCTAGCTTTCAAAAAAAAATATAACATGCAAAAAAATAGGAATGTGTGACCAATACATAAGTTGGGATGGGGAGACAACAGAAATGGTCTGTGTACATGAAAAAAATGTCATACTTAACAAAAATTTCAAAGCAGTCATTAGAAACATGTTTCAAAAACAAAAGGAAATCATGCTTAAAGAATTAAAAGAAGCTATGACCATATCAAATCAAATCAGTAGAGAGAAATCAGAGAATATCAGTAGAGATAAATTGTTTAAAAGAACCAAATGGAAAATCCAGAGTTAAAAAGTACAATAATTTAAATTTAAAATTTCACTAGAGGTACACAATGATAGATCTCAACTGGCAGAAGAAAGAATCAGTGGACCTAAAGATAGATTGATAGAGATAATGTAATCTGAAAAAAAAAACAGAAAAAAATAAAGAAAAATTAATGAGCCTTAGGGAATGTGGGACATCTTTAAGCAGAATAACATATGCATGAGAGTACCAAAAGAAAAGAAAAGAGAGAATGAAGAAAAAATAGTTGAAAAAATAATGATTAAAAATATCCAAAACTTGGGAATATATTAATCTACACGGTCAAGAAGCTCAATGAACTTCAAATAGAATAAATGCAAAGAGATCCACACACAGACAAAATTATAGTAAAAATGCTGAAAGACAAAGAGAAAATGTTGAAAAGGGAAAGAGAAAAACACTCATCATAGGATGTGGAAGTTGAATGAGATTAATAGCTATTTTCTCATCAGGATTAATGCAGGTTAGGAAACAGTGGAATGACACACTAAAAGTAATGAAAAAAAAAAAACTAAACTACTAACCAAGAATTCATTATCCATTCAAAATATCACTCAAAAAATTTGGAATGTAAAAGGAGGAAAATAGGGAACAATTATAATAGTGCCAACAATAAAAAATATGGAATGAAAACAATCTCGGATAAAAACTAAGAGAATGCTTTGCTAGAAGACCCATCTTAAAAGAAATCCTAAACTTACAGCATAAAAGCAAGTAAGTACAGCTGTTCATACAAACCCACATAAAGAAATACAGAGTACCAGAGAATCAAGATGGTGGAGGAGTGAGTGGAAGTCACACTGAGCTCCTCCCAGGACAAACCTGGAATTACAAGTAAATTGTGGAGAAATCACCTGGAACAAACAACTGAACAAGAGCGAGAGAGGAGCCTTGTAACCACGGAGACAGAAGAATAGGCTTTAACACAATCTAACTGGTAAGGAGTGCGGTACAGAACTGAGAAGGTGGGCGGGGTGTCCACAGGCAGCAGTACCAGAAGGATATTGAAACAGCCAGTTGGATCCCCCTGAGAGGAGCGGGATCTAAACAAAAAGCGGGGATCTCCAGCACACAACAACAGATCCCCAAAAGTACACGGATAACAGCCAGCTGTGAAAAGCGGCAGGGTGGCTCTCTGCCAGAGACAGGTGGCTAGAGATGCAAAGAGCCATTTAAAGGGCTAACACAAAATTTTTCTTTGCAGCCACTTACCCTGGTCTCTGGCAAAGGCAGGGGAAGAGTGCGCTGGAGATGCCTGAGGAGAGACTGGGAAAGAAGGTTCTGGGGAGAGAACTGAGAGAGTACCCGGCAGGATCTTGGTGTTAACTCATTGCCCATGTGGCAGCAACCATCTTGCTCATGCATAGACCACTCCCCCTGAGCTGTACCAGGGTCAGAGAACTCCATAGCCCCGCCCCCTGGTGGAATTACACCCCACCCTGTGCTGTCTAAACTGCCTGCTGAGTGCGGAGTGGCAGCCACAAACAGTAGATTCCTGGCTAAAGGGCCTGCAGGGAGGTCTGGTAACACTTGAGGAGAGACTGGGAATGGAGGCTTTGGGGAGAGAACTGAGAGAGTAGCCTGTGGGATCCCAATGCAGACTCCTCCTCCATACAGCGCAGCATGAGAGGACCCAATAACCCTGCCCCCAGGAGGGACTCCACCTTGCCCTGAGCTGTCTAAGGTGCCCTGATGAGTGCAGAGTGAATAGATTAACAGTTGAAGGACAAAGCCACAGACAGCAGATTCCTGGAAGTCTCCAACAGACTGCCAAAGGTCAGACAGGGTCAACATCTGACATAATCAGAGGCAGATTGAGAAAGTAAAAACAGCGGTCTCCAACCATAGAAGTTCACACCACAAAGTCAGGAAATCAAGACAGATCAACTTAAGAAGCAGAAGCAAAAGAGAAGAGTCTCACAAAGAATGGGAAGACAAAGAAATACACCCCACACAAAGGGAAAGGAGGAATCCCCACAAAGAGAACTAAAAGAAATAGAGGCAAGTAAACTATCAGATATTGAGTTCCAAACAACAGTTCTAAGGAAGCTCAATGAGCTCAGTAAGCTAAGAGAAAATTGCCAAAAACTACAGGGAAACTACGACGAACTTACTGCAAACTATATCAGCATGAAAAAGGACATAGAAACTATCAATAAGGGACAAGAGGAAATAAAGAATACACTTTTTGAATTGAAGAACACAGTAGAAGGAATCCAAAGCAGGCTAGATGAAGCTGAGGACCAAATCAGCGAGCTGGAGGAAAAGGTAGAAAGAAGCTCCCAGAGAGGCAAGAAAATGAAAAAAGACTCAAAAGGAATGAAGAGACATTGCAGGAAATGCAGGACAACCTGAAACATAATAATATCAGTATAATAGGGATACCAGAGGGAGAAGAGGAGGAGGAAGGGATAGAGAACCTGTTTGAAAAAGTAATGATGGAAAACTTCCCCAACTGGAGGAGAGAAAAAGTCACACAAGTCCAGGAAGCACAGAGGGTCCCATTCAAGAGGAACCCAATGAGGCCCACTCCAAGACACATCATCATTAAAATGGCAAATATCAAAGACAAACAGAGAATCCTAAAGCAAGCAAGGGAGAAAGAGGTAGTAACATATAAGGGAGCCCCAATATGTCTAGCATCTGACTTCTCAGCAGAAACACTGCAAGCCAGAAGGGACTGGCAAGAAATATTCCAAGCCATGAAAAGCAAAGGCCTACATCCAAGACTGCTCTACCCAGTAAGGCTCGCAGTTAAAATGAAAGGCAAAATAAGGAGTTTCCCAGACAAAAGAAGGCTAAAAGAATATACCTCCACCAAACCAGCACTGCAAAATATGCTGAAGGGACTGCTTTAAGAAAATGAAGAAAAAGTTTCTATGAATACCCAGTTCCTTTCAGAGTTGCCAGTACTTGATATTACCAATATTTTTAATAGTCATTAATCTGAATGTGACAATGATGTTATGTTAATTGTTCCTTTACTCTTTGTTGAAACAATCTGTTTTTGTATATTTCTTGCCTATTTCTATTATTTTTTTAAGAAAAAGCTTTAAATGACTTTTTGGTATTCTCTACCCATTTATTGATTAAAGGTTTGTAGAACTATTTTCCCTAAAAAAAAAACAAAACCAAAAAAACCCCAAAAAAACAAGAAGCAAAAACCTATTAACCATGTTTATATGTGTTACAAATACTTTTCTATTCTAATCCTTGTCCTTTAACTTTTTTATATGTATATTACTACATAGTTAAATGTTTAATATAGTCATATTGTCAATATTTACACTATAGATTCTGGGTTTGAATATTTTACTTCAGGTCATGAAAAATATTAGTTCTATTTTATTGTAAAACTCTTTTGATTCTACATATTGATATTTAACTCACCTGAATACTTTTTGTATAATGTGTGAAATAGGGCTCTATATTTGTTTTATTTCAAGTAATAGTGGTCCATGCAACTTATTTGTTGAATAAGCCTTATTTTCCCCATTGATTTGAAATACCAACCTAATCATACATATATTAATCAGATATATACACTTGTCTCTAGAATGTTCATTATATCTCATTGATTTACTTGATTATTTCTGTGCAGGTGTCATGTTGGTTTAATTGCTGAGACGTTATAATGGTTTTTAATTTTTTAATATTTTATAATTAACTTTGACATTTACAAAAATAAATAAAATCAATCTACATTTAAGAAAGAAAGAAAGAGAGAGAGATAGAACTCCTAACTTTTGCGACTACATGGATGGAACTGGAGAATATTAAGCTACGTGAAATAAGCCAATTGATGAAAGACAATTACCATATGATCTCACCTATAAGTGGACTCTATTCAACAAAATAATGAACAAACTAAACCATGGGCATGGAAACATGGAGCACACTGAAAGTGACCAGAGGGGATGGGGAAAGAGGACAATGGTGGAAAGAAGGGGAAGGGACTAGACAAAGAACACGTATGTATGACGCATGGACATGGACAACAGAGTGGGAATTGACTGTGGGAGCAGAGGATGGGGTTGGGATGGGTGGAGGGGGGTAAAGGGGGAAAAATTGAGACAACTTTAATAGGATCAACATGATTTATAAATAAAAAATAATAAAAAATATAAAATAATAATAAAAAGAAAAAGGATGAAAATCACACAATTATCTCAACAGATGCAGAAAAGGCATTTGACAAAATTCAACAGTCTTTTATGATTTAAAAACATGCAACTAATTAGGAATAGAAGGAAATTACATTAATACTAAACGGCAATATATGAAAAGCACAGTTAACATAATACTCAATAGTGAAAAACTGAAAGCTTTCCCTCTAAGATTCAGAGCAAGGCATGGATGTCCACTTTTGCTACTTCAATTTATCATAATGCTGGAAATCCTAGCCAGAGCAATTAGGCACAAAAATAATTAAAAGTCATCCAGCCCTGGCCGGCATGTTTCAGTTGGTTGGGTGTCATCCTACAAAGCAAAAAGTCACAGTTCAATTCCCAGTCAGGGTACATGCCTGGGTTGTAGGTCTTGTCCTCTGTTGGGGCATATAGGAGAGACAACCAATCAAGGCTTCTCTCTCACATTGATGCTGTGTCCCTCTCTCCCTACTCTCTCTCTAAAATATATATTTTTTTAATTTTTTCAAATATATTTGTTTCTGCCAACCCCCCCACCACTTTCTTTTTTTTAAAATTTTACTTTAATTTCTTTTTCCAAATACATTTGTCTCTGTCTACCCCCCACTACTTTCCTTTGTCCCCTCCTTCCTTCCCTCCCTCAGCTCTTCCCCTTTGGTTTTGTCCATGAGTCCTTGCTATATGTTCCTTGACTTTCCCCTTCCCTTCCTTTTCCCCTGCCCCCCCTCCTTCCCTCTTGTCTCTTTTGATTTCTTTTCCTTTCAGTGTTGCTGGTCTTATTTTCCTTGCATCTTTGTATTGTTGGTTAGAGTCCACTTATAGGTGAGATCATATGGTATTTGTCTTTCTCTCCTTGGCTTATTTCACGTAGCATAATGCTCTCCAGTTCCATCCATACTGTCGCGAAGTTTAGTAGTTCTTTTTTTTCTTTCTGCTGCGTAGTATTCCATTCTGTATATGTACCATGACTTTTTGATCCAATCATCTACTGATGGGCATTTAGGTTGCTTCCAACACTTGGCTATTGTCAATTCTGCTGCTATGAACACTGAGGTGCATAGGTTCTTTTGTATTGGTGTTTTGGGATTCTTAGGGTATAGTCCGAGCAGGGGAATCACTGGATCAAAAAGCAGTTCCATTTTCAGATTTTTGAGGATATTCCACACTGCTTTACACAGTGGCTGCACCGGTCTGCATTCCCACCAACAGGGGACTAGGGTTCCCTTTTCTCCACAGCCTCGCCAGCACCTGTTCTTTGTTGATCTGTTTCGGATGGCCATTCTGACCGGTGTGAGGTGGTGCCTCATGGTGGTTTTGATCTGCATTTCTCTGATGGGTAGTGATGCTGAGCATCCTTTCAAATGCCTCTGGGCCCTCTGTATCTCCTCCTCGGAAAAGTGTATGCCCAGGTCCTTTGCCCATTTTTTGATTGGATCGTTTGTCTTCTTGGAGTGGAGTCGAGTGGGTTTTTTATATCTTGGAGATCAAACCTCTATCTGATGTATCATTAGTGAATATATTTTCCCATAGAGTTGGCTCCCTTTTCATTTTGCTGATGTTTTCTTTAGCCGTGCAGAAGCTTCTTATTTGGATGAGGTCCCACTTGTTTATTCTTTCCTTTATGTCCCTTGCTTTAGGAGACATATCTGTGAAAAAAGTGCTGCATTGGATATCTGAGAGTTTCCTGCCAATGTTCTCCTCTAGGACTTTGATGGTGTTGCAACTTATATTTAAGTCTTTTCTCCATCTTGAGTTTATTTTTGTGTATGGTGTCAGCTGATGATCCAATTTCAGTTTTTTGCATGTAGCTTTCCAGCTCTCCCAACACCATTTGTTGAAGAGGCTATTATTGCTCCATTTTATGCTTCTGCCCCCTTTGTCAAATATTAGATGCCCATAGAGACCTGGGCTTATTTCTGGGCTTTCTATTCTGTTCCACTGATCTATGGGTCTGTTCTTGTGCCAGTACCAGATTGTTTTGAGTATAGTGGCTTTGTAATATAGTTGGATGACTGGTATTGTGATCCCTCCTACTTTGTGTTTCTTTCTCAAAATTGCTGCAGCTATTCGGGGTCATTTATGTTTCCATACAAATTTTTGAAATGTCTGTTTATTTCTGTGAAATATCTCACTGGTATCTTAATAGGGATTGCATTGAATCTATAAATCGCTTTGGGTTGTATGGACATTTTGAGGATATTAATTCTTCCAATCCATGAACACGGTATATGCTTCCATTTATTTGTGTCTTCCTTCATTTCTTTCTTCAATGTTGTATAGTTTTCTGCATACAGGTCTCTTACCTCTTCAGTTAAATTTATTCCTAGGTACTTTATTTTTCTTCTTGCTATATCGATTGGTATTTTTTTTCTGATTTCTTCTTCTTCTATTTCATTGCTGGTGTACAAAAATGCCTTTGATTTCTGAATGTTGACTTTGTATCCTGCTGTTTTGCCAAATTCACTTATTAGGTTGAGAAGGTTTTGGGTAGAGTCTATAGGGTTCTCTATGTACACTCTCATGTTATCTGCAAACAATGATAGCTTTACTTCCTCCTTTCCCATTTGGATGCCTTTTATCTCTCTCTTGTCTGTCCGCTGTGGCTAGGACTTCCAGTACGATGTTGAAAAGAAGGTGAGAGCGGACATCCTTGTCGTGTTCCCGATCTTAGTGGGAAAGCTTTCAGTTTTTGCCCGTTGAGTATGATGTTGGCTGTAGGTTTTCCATATATGGCCTTTATTACGTTGAGGAATGCCCCATTTATTCCCATTTTGCTGAGTGTTTTGATCATAAATGGGTGCTGTACCTTATCGAATGCTTTTTCTGCATCTATCGAGACAATCATGTGGTTTTTGTCTTTTATTTATGTGATGTATCACATTTACTGATTTGCGTATATTGAGCCATCCCTGCATGCCTGGGATGAATCCCACTTGATCATCGTGCATAATCTTTTCAATGTATTTCTGGATGAGGTTTGCCAATATTTTGTTGAGGATTTTAGCGTCTATGTTCATCAGCGAAATTGGCCTGTAGTTTTCTTTCTTTGTAGGGTCTTTATCTGGTTTTGGGATCAGGGTGATGCTGGCCTCATAGAAAGAGTCTGGGAGTCTTCCCTCCTCTGGGATTTTTTGGAATAGTCTGAGAAGGACAGGGGTTAGCTCTTCCTTAAATGTTTTGTAAGTTCTCCTGTGAAACCATCCGGCCCTGGGCTTTTGTGTGCCAGGAGTTTCTTGATTACTGCTTCAATTTCCCCAACTGTTATTGGTCTGTTCGAGCTTTCTGTTTCTTCCTCCTTCAGTGTTGGAAGATTATACTTTTCTAAAAATGTGTCCATTTCATGAAGATTTTGAAATTTCTTGGCATACAATTGTTCATAGTAGTTTCGGACAATCCTTTGTATAAAAAATATTTTTTAAAAATTCATCCAAATAGAAAAGGAAGTGAAATGATCTCTGTTCACAGATAACATGATTTTATATGTAGAAAACACTGAGTAATCCATAAAAATGTAGAATAAATGGATTTAGTGAATTGCAGGATATGAATTAACATACAAAAGTCAGTTGCAAAAAAAGGTCAGTTGCATTTCTATGCATTAACAACAAAGTATCCAAAAAGAAAATTAAGGGCAAAAAAGTCTCATTTACAAGAGCATCGAAAAGAATGAAATACTTAGGAGTAAACTTAACCAAGGAGATCAAAGAGTTGTACCCTAAAAATTACAAAACATTATAAAAGAAATGAAAGAAAAAAATACAAACAAGTGGAAAGACAGCCCATATTCATGGATCAGAAAATTTTATATTGCTAAAATGTCTATACCTCCTAAAGGGATTTGTAGATGTACTCCAATCCCTATAAAATTTCCAATGGCTCTTTTTTACAGAAATAGAAAATATCCTCAAATTTCTATGAAATCATAAAGACCCGATATCATCAGAACAATGGTAAGAAAAAAAAAGTAGGATGACTCACATTTTGTTATTTTGAAACATATTACATAGCTAGAATAATTAAAACAGTGTGGTTTTGGCATAAAGACAGATAGTAGATCAGTGTAACAGAACAGAAAGCCCAGAAATAAACCCATTTATATGCTCAATTGATCTTTGACAAGAGTGCCCAAAATATACAATGGAAAAAGGATAGTGTTTTCAACAAATGGTGCTGGGAAAACTGGACATTCATGTGCCAAAAAAAAAATGAAATTGGGCTCTTATCTTACACAAATAAAAATCAAATCAAAATATGTTCAAGACTTAAACCCAAGACTTAAAACTCCTATAAGAAAACATAGAAGAATAACGTCACAGCACTGGTCTTGACAATGATTTCTTGGACATGACAGCAAAAGCTCAGGCAACAAAGGGAAAAATAAACAAGTATAACTCCGTCAATCTGAAGGACTTCCTCACAGCAAAGAAAATAATCAAGAGTGAAAAAGGAAATCTTTGGAATAGGAAAAAACACTTGCAAATTTTATATTTGTTAAGGGGTTAATTTCCAAAATATAAGGAACTCCTACAACTCAATAGTAAAAATATTAATGACCCAATTTAAAAATGGGCAAAAGACCTAAATAGACATTTCTCCTGAGAGGACATATAAATGGTCAACAACGGGTATATGAAAAGATGTTCAACATCACTAATCATCAGGGAAATGCAAATCAAAACCACAGTAAAACATCACCTCACATCTAGTTAGGATGACCATTATTTTCTTTTTAAAAAACATCAAATACAGGTAAAGATGTGGAAAAATTGGAACCTTAGTGCACTGTTGGTGGGAATGTAAAGTGGTGCAGCCACTATGTATAGAAAACATTATAGAGGTTCATCAAAACATTAAAAATAGAATTATCATATGATCCAGCAATCTCACTTCTGGGTATTTACATGAAAAAATTAAAATCAGGATCTTGAAAAGGTATTTGCATCCCGGTATTTGTTGCAACATTATTCACAATAGGCAAGTCCTAGAAACAACCTAAGTGTCCACTGATGGGTGAATAGATAAAGAAAATGTGGTATATGCATACAATGTAATATTATTCAGCCTTTAAAGAGAAGGAAATCCTGTCATATGTGACAACATGGATGAACTTTGAGGATATTATGCTAAGTGAAATAATCCAGCCACAGAAGAATAAATACTACATGATTCCATTTATATGAGGTATCCAGTGTAATCAAACTCATAGATGCAGGAAGTAAATGGTCATTGGCAGGAGCTGAACGGGGGTACTGTTCAATAAATATGATGTTTCAATTATGAAAGATGAAAGTTCTAGACATCTGCTGTACAAAAATGTGCTTAGTTTAAAAATACTGTTCTGTACACTTAATTTGTTAAAAGGATAAACTCATGTCATATTTTTTTTACCACAGTAAAATTAAAAGGGAAAAAAGAAGTAGAGGAGAGAAAAAACTTCCTTAGACAAATAAAAACTTAGGGAAATCATTTCCAATAGGCCACCTATGCAAAAATTGTTGAGTCTTTCAGAGAGAAGGAAACATAGATCTACATAAAAAAGGAAGAGTGTCAGAGAATAATAAATTCAGGTAAAATACAATCTTTTTTCCCTTATTCTTAGTGGGTCTAATAGATAATTGTTCAAAATAACAATAGCAACAATATATTGGGTGATTTTGCCTTATGGATAAATGAAGTAAACGAGAACAACGTTTAAGGGATGAGGGAGAAGAATTGCAACGACTCTGTTATAAGGTATGTGGACTACCTATAAAATGGTACAGTGTTATGTGAAAGTGCTATAGAGTAGTTGTAAATGGATGTCATAAACTCTAGGGAAACCACTAATTTATTTTTCAGAAGAAGAAAAATATACTATGAGAGAAAACAAAATCATATAAACTGTTTAACTAAAACCAGAGAAGGCAGCAAAAGGGGGTGTGGTAAAGAAACAAACAAGTGCAATGGATAGAAAACAGTTAGAAACATGGTAAATATTAATCCAAGTATATAAATAATCACTTTAAATATAAATGGTCTAAATATGCCAATTAAAAGAGACTGTCAAGAGTATATTCAACAAAACAAGACTCAGGTGTATGTTTTCTATAAGACAGATAGATTAAAGGGGATGAAAAAAGATATATTAACAATAATCAAAAGATAGCTTGACTAGCTATATTAAAATTTTTTAAAATATTTTATTATTTATTTTTAGAGGGAGGAGAAGGGAGGGAGAGAAACGATGATCAGTTGCCTCTCATAGGCGCCCCAACTGGGGACCAAACCCACAGCCCAGGCATGTGCCCTGACCAGGAATCGAACTGGTGGCCTTTCATTTTGTGGGATGAAGCCCAACCACCTGAGCCACACTGGTCAGAGGTATATTAAAAATTTTTTAAACAATATACTGATAAGTGCTACAACATAGAAAAACGTTAAAAATGCTGTGCTAGGTGAAAGAAGCCACATGTTGTGTGATTCCACTTAAATGAAATGTCCAGAACAGCTAATCCAGAGTGAAAAGTATTTTACTGGGTGCCTTAGGCTAGCAATGGGGACTGACTGCTAATATATATGGGTTTGTTTGGAGAATAATACAAATGTTCTAAAATTGATTGTGGTTGCACAAGTCTGAATATACTGAAAATAATTCAACAATATACTTTAAACAGGTCAAAGACAGGTATATGAAATTTAACTCAATTAAGCTATTATATAAAAAGGAAACGGTAATGTTTTATATCTTAAGCAGGGTGGCATGTACATGGGTGTTCATTTTGTTATAATTCTTTAAATTTGCATTTGTTATTCTCTTTGTAGATAAAAATATCAATAAAAATATTTTTTAGAAGTCTTACAGACCTTGATTCTAATTCTGGCTTAACCACTTAATAGCTATGAGTTCTTGGGCAGATTACTTGAACTTTTAATGTCTTATCTGTAAAGTATGGGTGTTAATAATAGTAACTCCATCATAGGCTTTTTTTAAATCCTGTGCCTGGCACATTGTCAGCGTTATTGTTAGCTATCATGAGCTTTAAACAGTTGAGCCGCTTGCCTAAATAACCCAGAGTCATGGCTTCTCTTTTTTTAACTCAACTTTCATATTTACTATTCCATAAGAATTCACAACTTTGATCAAGAGAATAAAATAGGACTCAGTTGGACCTACTGTGTTCTACATTTAAAATGTTCCCTCATAATAGCTCTATAAAGTCAATAAAGCTCATAACAAATCAGTAAAAAAAAAAAAAAAAAAGAGAGAGCAAAATTTCTGCCACTTCTGAGGGTTGGTATCAACTAGTGTTCTAGGCTGGCTCTGGGAGTTCAAGTCTGGGCCAGATTAAGAGAAGAATATACTTTTCTTTCTTGAACAGCCTCCAGAATTTGTGTTCATTACGAATCTAGTCTACACGTTAAGTCCTAAGAGCTGGTGTGTGTTGTTCTTGCTATTATCCCACCTGAATTTCTAGCACATGATTTCAAAGTTAAAACTGCATCTTTAAGCCTATCATACAGTGTTCTGGCCTAGATAAATGTCCCAGCAAATGTGTCAGGGATAGGTAATCAGAGGGTAAAAGAAGGTAGAAGATTTATCCTAGCCTCTTCAAGGACTCCTAAAGGAGACTATTCTGTTGTTCTCCATTAATCAAAAACAATTTATATTCAATGTATAATTATTATGGGTCCTTTGCTTAAAGTACCTGCCACACAGTTCACCATGTTAATTTCTTTCCACCTTTCTATGTTAATACCTGTCTTGTAGCCATACCAGTCTGAGACTTCCTCTACCAGGAAAAAAAAATTGAAAAAGGGATGAACCTAGACAGTTGAGCTATTTGTCAGCAACTCAAATAAAACATTCATTGGGACGGGGGAAGGCTAAACCATTGGATCTAAATGGAATTTTACTTCAGAAATGCCTTCCCTAATCTTTCCCTCACCCCACACTAAGATGATACTATGTTCCAAAGTCTCAAAGCATCCTTTTTAATTACACTTTTGTATACAACATGTTTACACTATTTAATTTCAGGCCTGTGTTTTCCTCAAGATTCTATGCTTCATGAAGGCAGGGAATTTGCCTTCCTTGTTCACTACTGTACTCCCATCAGCTAATACAGAACCTTGCACATATTAGATGCTCAGTAAATTATTTGTTGCCTTAATAATCAGTCAATCCATGTAACAATGAATCAATTCCTGGCATAGTGAATGGGAATAATTAAGAGTTTGACTAGAGACCTTGGATTTTCAAATGAGGTGGTCCTAGGAAAGCATCTAATTGTAAAACAATTATTTGGGGAAATCTTAATGATTTACCTGTGTTGGGTGAGTACATTTACAGCTGATGGATGATTTGCACAGTAAGCCAGATACATGGATTTAAAATGAGGCATGAGGTTCAATAGACAACCTCCTACTTTGTGTTGATTTTCTGGAAATCTGTAGGTAAAACAGGTGAGACATAGAATGTAAAATAGGAAACAGGAGAAGATAATTCTGATTAAACCCAGGAACATGCTAACCTTTCAAATTCTTCTGCCAAAGTTAAAAAAGAAACTATATTCCAACCCTTTTATACATAAAATGCAAGTTTTTGAATACTGCTTTAACTTTATCCATTAAATATAGGCCAATACATATGGTTAGATATTACTTATTTGGAATCAGTAGGTACGATTTTCTTCTAAAATGCTTATTCAAATTTTAATATAAAGTTTTTAGCTGAGCACCCTAAAAATACTCTTGGCTAATTTAGGTGAAGTTCAAGTACAGACAAAACTAATGAAATAAAAAAAGAAGCTCTATATAGTCTTGGTGGCCTGGTGATTACTATGCAGGATGTCCTCATGATTTTTAAAATTATTTTTTTCAATTATAAACCACATGTTTTTATTTATAGAAAACACAGAAAAACACACAAAAAAAATTACTCAGAACTCCGCCATTCAGAGATATCTATTATAACAATTTTGTCATATTCATTGGACTTTCTTCTACGTGTTTCTCCATAAAATGGAAAATAAGGGTCACAAATCTAGTTTTTAATCTGCTCTTCTCACTTAGTGACCATCTTTCCATGTGAATAATCTGGATGATTATTAGCTTTCAGAATGGCTCTTAAGGTCTCTTTAGTGTGGGTTCTTAGCATCTTCTTCCCTGGACAACCATGTGTCCCATAAAACTGAAGAAACAGGGCAATCACCCCTATTTCCCTACAGATGATTAGAGTCACCAACTTATCCAAAATACATTGCTTGGAAAATTAATCCTGGTACAGAAATATACTGCCTGATGATAATTACATAATTACAGTTCATTCTGTCATATGAAGTTGAACAACTCAATAATCTAGTTAGCCATCAAATACATGTTTTAGTTCACATAAAAATGTACTTTTCTTTTCCCTACTTTTGATATCTTTCAACTATTAATATAATAGACATGGTACCAGGAGTAATTAAAGAATAAAAACAAGCTTGTGAAACTGAATGAATAATCTGAATAACTTTTCTAAGTAATTCACAATGTACAATATAAAATATATAATCGATGTCAAAGGCATCATCCATGGTCAGTTGAGATGTTATTTTTCTCTTATACTGACCAGAAGCAGTAAACTGATAGGATTTTTAAATATAGTAAAAAATACAACTAGTGGTTTGACACTATATCACCACCTGGTGCATTCTCTTTGCTCTGGGACAATTTATCTAAGTTGTATCAAATGCATACATATAAAGTGTCCTTATTTAATACAACAGTTAAAAAGGAAAAAAAACACAAAAGTGATGTGTTGCTGGCTATCCTTATGGCAATATGTGACACTTACTTTGAACATTCTTCCAAGGCTTGGCAGAGGGTCTGTTGAAATGTGCATATTTCCTCAAAGTTTCCCAATAAAGATGTAAAGTCCACAGTACTCAGACTGAAAAAAATATATATATTGAGTGTCAGTGAATAAAACTTGAGGATGACTCTAGTTATATCTCTATAGTCCAGTGAGATGATAATTTGATAAGAAGCAGAAAGTGGGACAAGGGAAGCAATCTGTAGATATTAACTTTTACTTTTTAATTGATTCCAACTCTGATTTTAAGCAACTTTATAAAGCTTCTTTCCTTGATTTCCCTTTTCTTTAATAAGAATAACAATCCTAAAGAAAACAAGTATTTGTAAGGTATTTTATAGGTATTTCTTAGGTATTTTACAAACCAATGAGTAAATGAATAACGAATGTGTAATATCTAAGCATCTATAAAGAACCAATTGGTGGTTGCCTGAGATGGGGAGTTGGGGTGGACAAAATGGGGGAAGGGAGTCAAAAAGTATAAACTTCAGTTATAAAATAAGTAATGGAGATGTAGTGCACAGCATGGTGACTACAGTCAATAATACTGCAGTGTATATTTGAAAGTTGCTAACAGAGTGGATCTTAGAAGTTCTTATCAAAAAAAAATTTCTGTAACTATGTAGAGTGATAGCTGTTAGCTATACTTACTGTGGTAATCATTTCACAATATATACATATATCAATCAAATCATAATGCCATACACCTGAAATTAATACTGTTATATATCAATTATACCTCAATTTTAAAAATATTAACATCTAAACAAGGAAAATATATCATAGCTGGGGATAAGTGTAAAAACTTTGGGGGGGTAATGGTGGGAGGAGGTGGACAAAGTCGGGGAGAAATGGGGACATTTGCAATACAGTAAACAATAAATTAAAGTAAAAAATAATAAAATGTGGGTGCCTTGTTAAAAAGATTAAATAAAAATAAAGGTGACTACTCTAAATTGAGATATGCTATAAGTAAAATCTGTACATAACAGATTTTGAAGACCAAGTATAACAAAAGAATATAAAATATCTCATTAATAATGTATATATTGATTGCATATTAAAATTTATCATTTGGATATATCATGTTAAACAAAATATATTATTAAAACTAAAAAAATGTTGAGTACTCTCTTCCAGTGGAGCTGGGAAAGTAAATGAAAAGTATTGTATATGCTCATATTATGCACAGTGGAAAATAGGAAAATCCAGTTTCTCCTAAATTAAAATGCTCATAAATGAACTAAAAACAGTCTTTGTAAGAGGAAGTATGAGGAAAGAAAATAGTACTGATTTGTTTGTTTGCTTATTTATTTGTTTGTAGAGAGAATTGGAGTCAAACAAAGGCAAACTGAGCAATTTTATCCAGGGTCTCTATATTGAGAATTTTCTCATTCATTCTTCCTCTATCAAAACAGAAGCGGACTTATAGATACAGAGAATAGACTGATGGTTGCCAGAGGGGAGGGGGGTTTGAGGACTGGGTGAAATGGTGAAGTGTTTGAGAAGTATAGATCGGTAGTTACAGAACAGCCATGGGGATGTAAAGTACAGCATGGGGAATATAGTTAATAATATTGTAATAACTACATATGGTGCCAGGTGGGTTCTGGAAATATCAGGGAGATCACTTTGTAAAGTATATGATTGTCTGACCACTATGCTATACACCTGAAACTAATACAAAATAATATTGAATGTAAACTGTAATTGAAAAAATAAAAAAATAGTAGGTGATAGTAACCAGAGCCAACAACAGTCATAGAGTCCTTAGCACTTATGCAAGAATTTTGTAAGTAATAACTTATTGGAACTTAACAATAACTGTATGATGTAGGTATTATCATCATTTTCATTTTACACGTAAGGAAACTCAGACACAGAGAGGTTAAGCAAATCAGCCAAAGTCACAAAGCCAGTGAACGGTGAAGCCAGAATTTGAATAAAAATATTTTAGCTCCAGAGTCCACGCTCTTAACTACTTTTTGGGAGAAAACTTTGCTGAAGATTTACTTAAAAGACCAGTGTCTGCCACATGTCCTTTCTTCTTAATATAATAATACTACGGGAATATTTCCAAGAGAGAAATTTTGCTGACAAAGAAAAGGAAGACCCCAACAAACATTACCAGGAACCCCTAGAGTATAAAAAGCTCCCAGTTCCTCTAGTGTTTTCCTGTACCACAGGCTGAAAAACCCCTATTATGGGTGTCAAAAGTGAAACCTTCAGCCAGCCTCCCTGCTTGTTACTCTCTCACAGCCCCAAGAAACTGAGTAGGGGCTTATTTGGTTCATCCTTCAAAATCAGATGATAAACAATCTGGTTTGGCTCAAATCACTCTGGGGTCTGCAAGACAAAATCAATGGAAATTTACTATAACCAAATTTTGAATTTAGTTGGGAACAACGCTGTTCTAATTCAGGTCTCTCACCTCCTCTGCCCTGGCTCTTTTCCTTTCCTCTCTTCTTATTGTTTCTTAATTACTAATCAGTCACTCTTCGTTTGAAATCTTACCATCTCCCCTCCCAAGGTTATCAAATCAGTTTCCCTCTCCACTTCTGCCTATCACCTCCAGAAAATAAAAAGACCCATTTCACTCAAAAGCAGGAAACACAGAGGGTCCTGTCTGGCAGCAGACTGGCTTTGCGATGGGTACAGCAGAAAGCCTTTCTGGACTTCAGTTTTCTTTTTTATTCAATGGGGATAGTCATTTCTTTCAGGCCACCAAGTCTAATGATTCACTGAGGTTCCCTCACTTCTAAGAACTATGATTCACAGAACACTTCATATTTTACATAATAATGACAAAAGACACTTCATTGTCAATTATGTTTAAACTCTTAAAAAACAGAGGAATACAAAATCTTTTCATACTGAAGTATTTACATAGTGCCAAGAAAATAACCAAGTGGGAAATTTAGCAAGATATGCTTAAGCAAACATAATTTGGAAAAAAGGAGAAAAATAGTGAAACATATTAAACTTACTTAAGCCTGAAGTCAATAGTTTAGGTAACTTTCCTGCAAAAATAAATTCTTACTAAGTAAAAGAAGAGGCTTTTGTCCTCCATTATATGGATAACTGCTAAATTTTCTATCTGATGTATAGATCATAATCTCTAGTAAATAGTAATCAATTAACATAAAAACACAAACAAATGCAATTAGCCACTATTTGTTAAATATGCCATGCCTTACATACCCCCTAAAAAATGAATAACCAATATTTTTCATTTGTGAAAATTGTTTTCAATTCAGGCATCACACAACGACTTTAGAGATCTAAACCAGAATACGGTTTGAACATTTTATTAAATATTTTATTTAAAGAAAAATTTTAACATCTCTTTGTCATTCACTTTTGCCTGGGAAAAAATACTGGCCTGAATTGCTCTTATGAACATTTACAAAATGCCACATTTTTCCACTCTCAGAACATGGGAAAGAGTTTCTGCCCTGACAAGCAAAGTTCAGAGTGAGCACAAGAATTTTCAATTTATGTGCTTTGTTCATAAAAACACACTCAGGTCCTTTTCTTGTAAGGTAAAAACAGACGTAGCACTTTTAAAACATACACGATAAAAATGATGACAGAGAGAAATGCAGATCTTTCTATCCCTTTCACAGCCAGAACAGAAAGAAAGCCAGCCTCTCCAAAAGCAACATCTTGCATAATTTCTGTTGACTCAACCATGTTCTTAGCAACCAGAGATCTGTGGAAATTCTTCTAAAGGGCAAAATCAATTATTCAGTGACATGAGAGTAATGACTCCATATGTTGATATTATCTTGTTTTATTTAGTGAGGGGTTTAAAATATAAACCTTACTTGTTATTAGACTGCAGGGGTCTTAAGTAAGTAACAAGAAGAGACTGAAGTTCTTTAGCGTAATCTTTTTCAGTGTCCAGGATGTTCTGTAATACCTGTGAAGAAACAAAGGTCAAAGTATTGTAATTGTCAGGACAGTCAAAGGCAAAAAATGTCTTTAGACCTTTTAATCAAGTTAACTAGGGGAAAAAAAAGTCCCATTGACTCAGGCTACGAGTGTAAGTAAGAAAAACAAAGTCTGAATGCACTTTGTTTCATTCCAGCAGACTACTTTTATAATTGCATCACAACTAGTTATATTGCATAACTCAGACAAACACAAATTTTCAGTTACCCATAACTGGAGGTGCCTTGTGATTTACACAGTACTGTTCAGAATGATTTTGTGTGCTTTAAATCATCTTATCGTCAAGAAAGGTCTCAGCTAACAAAGGATCATTATTCGCATTTTGTGGATGGAAAAATTGAGACCAGCTACCTTAAAACACAGAGCAAGTCTTTGAATAATGTCATTTTGTTATCATGTTAATGAGATGCTGTAGGAATGAAGCTCTTGTTTATATCAATTAGTCTATGGTAAAATTAGTTTTGTTATACATTGTTTCACTTAAAGTCACTGAACCTCTCATTAAGAACTTACTATAGAGATTCAATGCCAGGATAATTTAACAATAACTGATGTCAGATATCACAAAAGATTTTTTAAGTTATGTTTTTGATAACACCTTTAGGGAACAAAATCTGAGGACATTGAATTTTTAAAAATGGGTTAAAACTGGCCTTTTAATAAGGTAAAAGGTGCTAGTATGAACAATTCAATTAGAAAAGGAAGTTAAAATGTGAGGAATTTAACAAGGGAAATAATGCTTGCCAGTGTATTATTTGTGACAAAACAATTAAATCCCATGGGCAAAACAAAGAATATACATACCCACAATTACACCCTCCATTAGTCCTAAGATCACGCCCCATTTCCCAGCCTTCCTGGAGGCAACTACAACCTTCATTTTGAGCTCCTAGAGATAACCAAGCTAACATTTTTCTTTCATATCACCTAATTTTTTCAACAAAAAATTTATTGAATATATACTCAATGCCAAATGCCATGTTGCCCACAGGGAGTTTCTACTCTATTTTAGAGGGAGGGTATTAAACAAGACAGTGAGGGATTATAGGACAATGTGAAGTATTCTTAGCTAGGAGAAGCCCCTGAGCCTACCAATATGCCAGACACATACTCAAAAGACAATGCATAACGGCCTGCTTTTAAAAGATAGAATGGACAAAGCAAGCGGAGCCCAGCTAGCTGTGGGCTTTTTGGGAAACAACTCATCTGAAGTGTGGTCATCCAGGCTCTGCTACTGACTGACAGGTTGATTCAGCTTTAAGGCTTTGCTCACTTCATCTAAAATTGTGACATTTCACCTACCTCAGGTGACCATTGTTAAGAGGTAGCAAGACACTATACAGGTAGGTGCTGGGTGAGTAGGAAACAGTCTCACCAATTTAAGAGGTTAAGAAAGGTTTCTGAACAGCCCAGTATTGACATTTCAAGCCATATAACTCTGGTGTGAGGGGATGCCCTGTGCACTCTACAGTGTTTAGCAGCATCCCTGGTGTCTATTTCACGCTACCCCCTACCCCAGTTGTGACAACCAAAAATGTGTATAGACATTGCCAATGTCACCTGAAGGTCTAATCACCCCTAGTTGAGAACCACTGGTTTAGAAGAACACAGGCCACAGGATGGCTTCAAAAGCTGCAGCTTAAATGGTAGTCCTTCTTCCCTAGCCACTAATGTCTGCTTTCAGTTCCTCTATTCCTCAGATATTACTCTGTAAAGTTATAAGTATAAATCCAGGGGCCTGAAGGGGCTAATGCTCTCTGGAATTAATCTAGTGATGAAATAGAAATGTTACCCCCCACAGAAAGTCTAAGCACAACAAAGGAAATTAGAAACTATCTTAATATGAGTAAAAAAGAAAACACAACACTAAAAACATAAGGGATGCAGAATTCTGGTCAAGATGGAGGCATAGGTAAACATGGCTCTTCTCCTCGCACAACCACAGCAAAAATTACAACTAGACTGCAAAACAAATATCATCCACAATTGTCAGAAAATCACGCTCTATGGAACTCTGACAACCAAGAAATTAAAGAAGTCACATTCACTCTGATGGGTAGGAGGGGCAGAGATGCGGAGATGCGGAACAGGCAGTCCCACAGTCATGTGTGGTAGATAAAAATTGGGAGGGATACATCGGGAGTGAGAGATCCCAGTCTAACACCAGACCACCCAGCTTAAGGTTCCAGTGCCAGGAAGATAAGTCCCCATAACTTCTGGCAGTAAAAACTAGAGTGGGTTGGGGCAGCAGAAGAAACTGCAGGATTCTCAGGGATCCCCTCTTAAAGGGCCCACAACAGACTTAAGACTTATGCAGATTCACTCCTTCTGGGCTTCAGCACCAGGGCAGCAGGTGGAAGGGCACTGGTGGTATATGGGGAGAAACTGAGGTGTCTGGCCTCAGGGCAAATGCTGGGAGACAGCTTCCTCTCAGACAAAACTCCAGAGGCTGGGCAGTCACATTGTCCCTTTTCTGAGCTCCCCTCACACACAGAGCCATAGAGCAATGATACCCTGTCTGAGACTCCATCAACCTGGTTCACATGGGTTGCCCTGTCCTGGTGATTACCTAAGGCTCCACCACATTCAATTTACCAGTATGCTGTTCTACAATAGGCCATGCTACTAAGATAGGGAGTCAAAGCAGCTATACCTAATACGTAGAAACAAACACGGGGAGGCTGTCAAATTGAGGCGGCAAAGAAATATGGCCCAAAAGAAAGAACAGAACAAAACTCCAGAAAAAGAACTAAACAAAATGGAGAAAAGCAATCTATCAGTGCAGAGTTCAAAACACTCATTATCAGGATGCTCAAGGAACTCATTGGATACTTCAACAGCATAAAAAAAAAAACCTAGCAAAAATGAAGGATACACTAAGTGAAATAAAGAAAAACACACAGGGAACCAACAGCATAGTGGATGAAGCTGAGAATCAAATAAATGATTTGTAATATAGGAAAAAAAAAACATTCAGTCAGAACAACAAGAAGAAAAAAGAATAAAAAAAAAAAGACAAGGATGGGCTAGGGAGCTTCTGGGACAACATCAAACATACCAGCATTCGAATCATAGGGGTGACAGAAAGAGAAGAGGAAGAACAAGAAATTGAAAACTTATTTGAAAAAATAATGAAAGAAAACTTCCTTAATTTGGTGAAGGAAATAGACATACAAGTCCAGGAAGTACAGGGAGCCCCAAACAAGATGGACCCAAAGAGGACCACATTAAGACACATAATAATTAAAATGCCAAAGGTTAAATATAAAGAGAGAATTTTAAAAGCAGCAAGAGAAAAGCA
This sequence comes from Pteronotus mesoamericanus, assembly GCF_021234165.1. Taxonomy (NCBI): domain Eukaryota; kingdom Metazoa; phylum Chordata; class Mammalia; order Chiroptera; family Mormoopidae; genus Pteronotus; species Pteronotus mesoamericanus. The sequence goes on from NW_026555198.1 coordinate 613,815, forward strand.
GAGTTACCTACAAAGAGGTTCCCATAAGACTGTCAACTGATTTCTCAAAAGAAAGTTTGCAGATTAAAATACCAGTGGTGGAGAATCAAGATGGCAAAGGAATGAGTGGAAGTCACACTGACCTCCTCCCAGGAACAACCTGGAGTTACAACTAAATTGGGGAGAAATCACCTAGAACACACAACTGAAAAGTAGCGAGAGAGGAGCTTTGTAACCTTGGAGACACAAGAATTGGCTTTAGTGCAATCTAAAAGGTAGGGAGTGCGGACCTGCGAAGGCGGGCAGGGTGGAGCACCAGAGGGATATTGAAACGGCCAGATGGATCCCCCTGAGAAGAACAGGGTCTAAACCAAAATCGGGAATCTCCAGCCTACAGCACCAGAGCCCAAAAAGTACACAGAAAACAGCCAGCTGCGAAAAGCGGCACGGTTGCTCTCTGACAGAGGCAGGCGACTGGAGACACAAAGAGCCTTCTGGGGGCCAATGCAAAATTTTTATTTGCAGTCACTTACCCTGGTCTCCGGCAAAGGCGGGTACAGAGTGGGCTAGAGACGCCTGAGAAGAGAGTGGGGAAGGGGGCAATGGGGAGTGATCTGAGAGAGTAGCTGGCTGGATCTCAGTGCTGACTCATCCCCGATGCGGCAGTAGCCACTTTGCTCAGGAAGAGGTCACTCCCCCCTGAGTGGCACCAGTGTCAAAAGACCACATAGCCCCGCCCCAGGTGGGATTCGACCCCACCCTGTGCTGTCTAAGCTGCCTGCTGAGTGCAGAGTGGCAGCCACAAACATAAGATCCCTGGCTAAAGGGGCTGCAGGGTAGTCTAGCGACACTTGAGGAGAGACTGGGGATGGAGGCTTTAGGGAGAGAACTGAGAGAGTAGCCTGTGGGATCCCAGTGCAGACTCTTCCCCCATATGGCAGCAGCAAGAGAGGACCCAATAACCTCAATCCCCCAGGAGGGACTCGGCCCCGCCCTGAGCTGTCTAAGGCGCCCTGCTGAGTGCAGAGTGAATAGATTAACAGCTGAAGGAGAAAGCCAGAGACAGCAGATTCCTGGAAGTCTGGAACAGACCGCCTAATGTCAGACAGGGACGACATCTGACATCATCACAGGCAGATCCAGAAAGTAAAAACAGTGGTCTCCAACCATAGAAGTTCACACCACAAAGTCAGGAAATCAAGACAGATCAACTTAAGAAGCAGAAGCAAAAGAGAAGAGTCTCACAAAGAATGGGAAGACAAAGAAATATGCCCCACTCAAAGGGAAAGGAGGAATCCCCACAAAGAGAACTAAAAGAAATAGAGGCAAGTAAACTATCAGATAGTTCAAAACAACAGTTCTAAGGAAGCTCAATGAGCTCAGTAAGCTCAGAGAGAATTACAGAAAACTACAGGGAAACTACGAGGAACTTACTGCAAACTATATCAGCATGGAAAAAGACATAGAAACTACCAATAAGAGGCAAGAGGAAATGAAGAATACGATTTCTGAATTGAAGAACACAGTAAAAGGAATCAAAATCAGGCTAGATGAAGCTGAAGAATGAATCAGCCAGCTGGAGGACAAGGTAGAAAAAAGCTCCCAGAAAGAGCAAGAAAATGAAAAAAGACCCAGAAAGCATGAAGAGGCATTTAGGGAAATGCAGGACAACCTGAAACGTAATAATATCTGTATAACAGGGATACCAAAAGGAGAAGAGGAGGAGGAAGGGATAGAGAACTTGTTTGAAAAAATGATGATGGAAAACTTCCCCAACTGGAGGAGAGAAAGAGGCACACAAGTCCAGGAAGCACAGAGGGTCCCATTCAAGAGGAACCCAATGAGGCCCACTCCAAGACACATCATCATTAAAATGGCAAATATCAAAGACAAACAGAGAATCCTAAAGCAAGCAAGGGAGAAAGAGGTAGTAACATATAAGGGAGCCCCAATATGTCTAGCATCTGACTTCTCAACAGAAACACTGCAAGCCAGAAGGGACTGGCAAGAAATATTCCAAGTCATGAAAAGCAAAAGGCCTACAACCAAGACTGCTCTACCCAGTAAGGCTCGCAGTTAAAATGAAAGGCAAAATAAGGAGTTTCCCAGACAAAAGAAGGTTAAAAGAATATACCTCCCCCAAACCAGCACTGCAAAATATGCTGAAGGGACTGCTTAAAGATGAAGAAAAAGTTTCTATGAATACCCAGTTCCTCTCAGAGTTGCCAATACTTGATATTACCAATATTTTTAATACTCAATCTGATTGTGACAATGATGTTATTTTAATTGTTCCTTTACTATTTGTTGAAACTAAAGCTGTTTTAGTATATTTCTTGCCTGTTTCTATTATTTAAAAAAGAGCTTTACATGACTTTTTGGTATTCTTTATCCATTTATTGATTAAAAGTTTGTAGAACTTTTTCCCTGGGGAAAAAAAAAAACCAAGAAACAAAAAACCTATTAAGCATATTTTAGATGTGTTGCAAATACTTTTCTATTCTATTTCCTGCCCTTTAACTTTTTTATATGTATATTATTATATAGTCTTAAATGTTTAATATAGTCATATTGTCAATATTTATAGCTTCTGGGTTTGAATATTTTACTTCAGGTCATGAAAAATATTAGTTCTATTTTCTTCTAAAACTCCTTAGATTCTACATATTGATTTTTAACTCACCTGATTATTTCTTGTATAATGTGTGAAATAGGGCTCTATATTTGTTTTATTTCAAGTAATAGTGGTCCATGCACCTTATTTGTTGAATAAGCCTTATTTCCCCCATTGATTTGAAATATCAGCCTAATCATACATATATTAATCAGAGATATACGTTTGTCTCTAGAATGCTCATTATATTTCATTGATCTACTTGATTATTTCTGCGCAGGTGTCATGTTGGTTTAATTACTGAGACTTCATGATGGTTTTAAATTTTTTAATCATTTTATAACTAACTTTGACATTTAAAAAATAAATAAAATCAATCTACATTTAACAAAGAAAGAGAGAGATGGAACTCCTACCTTTTGTGACAACATGGATGGAACTGAAGAATATTAAGCTAAGTGAAATAAGCCCATTGATGAAAGACAATTACCATATGATCTCACCTATAAGTGGACTGTACTCGGCAAAATAAAGTAATGATCAAAATAAACCACAGGCACAGAAACATGGAGTAGACTGAAAATGAACAGAGAGGAGGGGGAAAGAGGACAATGGTGGAAAGAAGGGGAAGAGACTAGGCAAAGAACATGTATGAATGACCCATGGACATGGACAATAGAGAGGGAATTGACTGTGGGAGTGAGGGGTGGGTGTGGGATGGGTGGAGGGGGTAAAAAGGGAAAAACTGAAACAACTGTAATAGAATAAACATGATTTATAAACTTAAAAAAAAAAGAAAGTTTGCAGGCTAGAAGGGAGTGACAAGAAATACTCAAAGTGATGAAAAGGAAGGACCTACAACCTAGATTACTCTATACAGCAAAGCTATCATTTAGAATTGAAGAACAGATGAAGTGTTCCCAGACAAGGTAAATCTAAAGGAGTTTATCATCACCAAGCCATTATTATATAAAATGTTTAAGGAACTCACAAAAGAAGATGATCAAAACTTTGAACATTAAAATGGCAATAAATCCACAACTATCAACAACTGCATCTAAAAACAAACAAACAAACAAAGCCAACAACCAGAACAGGAACAGAATCACAGAAATGGAGATCATATGGAGGGTTATCAGCTGTGAGGAGGAAGGCGGAGAATGGGGAAGAATATTTAGAGATTAAGAAGCATAATTGATAGGTACAAAATAGACAGGAGGGTGTTACAAATAGTATAGGAAGTCAAAGAACTTATATGCACAACCCATGGACATGAACTAAGCGGGGGGAATATTGGGGGGAAATGGGGTACTGGGCAGAGGAGGGTAAAGGGGGAAAACTTGGGACAACTCTAATAGCATAATCAATAAAATATACTTAAAAAACATGGGATGTAGTTAAAGCAGTGCTTAGGGGACAAATATATAGCTGTAAATGCTTATATCGAATGAGAAGAAAGAGGACTTCTAGTTTCCGGTCTTGCATTTAAGAAGTCTGTAAGTCATTATTCCATCCTAACAACAAATAGATAGCTGAACAAAGTAGAAAAAAACTTTTCTTATATCTATCAGGAAATTGCAGTCACAGGAAAAATGCCCCTCCCCAAATTGGAGAGACAGGCAGGCAGGTACAGAGAATCAAATCTTGCTGGAGCTGAAGCATCCATGGGAATCAGTACCCAGGTAGGAAAACCTGAACTGAAATGATGACTAGCTGGTGGCTCAGTGCATTCAAATCTGAAAGTTAAAAACTCCAGGGGCCCAGTGAGTTCTGCTTCCAGTAGCTCTACTGGGTTCTCACAATGAAGATGGGAGGACAATCTCACTCATGCTTCAGAAGGAGGAAGGGAAAACTAGCCATCTTCAAACACACTAGAGCACTCTGTTCTTTGTAACAAGGTCTCCTCTCAAGAGAGAAATAATTTTACTTGAACCTAACCTATTGAGGTTTTATCAGAGCCTAACACCTAGGAGAAGGGAAATACCCAACTTCGGCTCCCTTTAGCCTTCCTGTCCCGCTTAAGGGAGGAAAAAGAAAAACCTGAGAAACACTGGTGAGGTTCACAGCCTAGGGACATAAACTTACCAAAAGACTGAGACCTAATCATTGGACTTTAAAACATTTCCCCACACCTCACCAACACATTATTAAGGCCTATTTACTGCAGTTTCTTTTACCTAGTACATCATGTCTTGTCCAACAAAAAGAGTTATAAAGCATACTAAAAGGCAAAAAACAGTTTGAAGAGACCAAGAAAACATTAGAATGAGAGTTAAACATGGCAGGAATATTGGATTTATCAGACCAAGATTTTAATGTATCTATGAGTAATATGCTAAGACATGTAATAGAAAAGGTATACAAAATGCAAGAACAGATGGGTATTGTAAGCAAAGGGAAATATTAAGAAAGAATAAAAATGAAATGCTAAAGATCAAAAACACTATGAAATAAATGAAGAATCCATTTAATGGGTTCATTAATAGGCTGAGTCGCTGAGGAAGGAATCTCTGAGCTCGAAGATATATCAATATAGAAACTTCCAAAAATGAAAAGCAAATACAAAAAAGACTAAAAATTTGGAACAGAATACTTGAAAACTGGGGGACAACTAAAAAAGATGTGTCATATGTGTGATGAGAATACCAGAAAAAAAAAGACAAAAAGGAATAGATGCAATATTTGAAATAACAATGACTGAGAATTTCCCCAAATTAATGTCATACACCAAACCACGGATCCAGGAAACTCAGAGTAAACAAAGAAGAATAAATGGCACCCCAAAACACTTAGTCATATTATTTTCAAACTCTAAAAAAATCAAAAATCTTAAGATAAGCCAGAGGGGGGGAAAAAAGCTTACTTATAGAAGATCTAAGATAAAAATTATATCAATTTCCCCTTAGAAACCATGCAAGCAAGAGGAGAGTGAAGTAAAATATTTAAAGTGATGAGGGGAAAAACACCAACCTGGAATTTTGTATCTTGTGAATTTTTTTTCAAAATAAAGAAGAAATAAAGATTTTCTCAGATATACAAAAATTGAGAAAAATTTTTACCACTAGACCTGCCTTATAAGAAATGGTTCAAAATGTTCTTCAGAGGCAAGGAAAACAAAAAAGGTCAGAAATTCAAATTTGCATTAAGAAAGAAAGCATGAAAGAAAGAATGAGTGAAGGTAAAGTAAAAACTTTTGTTTTTCTCATTCTTAATTGGTCTAACAGATAAGTCTGTTCAAAATAATAATAGAAATAGAAATAATAGATTATATATGTTTATAAATAATGCCAATGTACACTTATGTATAAGTGTAATAAATGAAAACAATGATACAGGGATGGGCTTTGTTATTTTAAGGTACTTGCACTAACCTGTGAAATCTAAATAGATGTATAACAGGTAAAGAGATTGAATTATTATTCAATATAACTTCCTATAAGTTAAAGCCCAGGACAAGATGGCTGCAAAAGTTTAACAAATGCACACCAATCCTTCACAAACTCTTAAAATCTTGGAAAAGAAGAACATAGAGTGTATACTTTCCAATTTCAGAACTCACTGCAATGCTACAGTAATAAGAGAGTGTATTACTGGCACAGGGTAGATCAATGGAATAGAACTGAGAGTCCAGAAATGAATGCATGGTTAATTTATTTCTGACAAGGGTAACAAGGCCTTTCAATATGGAAACTAGAACCTTCATACATTGCTGGTATGAATGTTAAAAAGTGGGAAGAACAGCATTTTCAACAAATGGTGTTGGGACCACTGGATATCAACATGCAACAGAAAGAATTTGTACTCCTACTTCACTCCACTTACAAATATTAACTCAAAATGAATTCAAGACTTAAAACCACAAAAGGAAAAGAAATCAACAGAGACAAGAGGGAAGGAGGGAGGGGGGCGGGGTAAAGGAAGGGAAGGGGAAAGTCAAGGAACATATAGCAAGGACTCATGGACAAAACCAAAGGGGAAGAGCTGAGGGAGGGAAAGAGGGAGGGGGCAAGGGAAAGTGGTGGGGGGTAGGCAGAGACAAATGTATTTGAAAAAATAAATTAAAATAAAATTTTTAAAAAACCACAAAACTTTAGCAGAAAACAAAGAAGCAAATCTTCATGACTTTGGGTTAAGCCATGAAATCTTGGAGGATACCAAAAAAAGCACAAGCAACCAGAGGAAAAAAATTGACAAATTAGAATTTATAAACATTAAAATATTTGTGTGACAAAAGGATATAATCAAGGAAGTGAAAAGACAACCCACAGATTGGGAGAAATGTTTATAAATTATACATTTGATGGAGGTTTCATATCCAAACATATAAAGACTTCTTACAATTTAACAATAAAAATAATCAAATAAAATTTGGCAAAGGATGTGAATAGACATTTCTCCAAAGAAGATGTACGCATGGCCAATGAGCTCAGGAAAACATGCTCAACATCATTTGCCATTAGGGAAATACTAATCAAAACCACAGTGAGATACTCCTTCACACTCATTAGGGTGGCTATAATAAAAAGAAAAGAAAAAAATACAATAACAAGTGTTAGTAAGGATGTGGAGAAACTAGAACCTTCATACATTGCTGGTATGAATGTTAAAAAGTGTAGCTGCTGTAGAAAACAGTTTGGCAGTTCCTGATAAAGTTAGATATAAAGTTACCAAATGAACCAGCAGTTCCACTCCTAGAGAAATAAAAATACTGTCCACACAAAATTTGCACATGACTTTTCACAACAGCATTATTTATAATAACCAATAAGTAGAGATAATCCAAAGGCCCATCAACTGATGAGTGGATATACAAAATCTGGTATATCCATACAATGGAAGATTATTCAGCCGTAAAAAGAAATACTGAAACATCCATATAACATGGATGAAGCTTGAAAATATTATTCTAAGTGAAAGAAGGCAGACACAAAAGAACAAATATTGTATGATTCAACTTATCTAAAATGTCCAGAACAGGCAATATCCATAGAAACAAAGAGATTAGTGGTTGTCAAAGCTTGGAGAGAATGAATACTATTGTATACAGAGTTCCTTATCAGGGTAACAAAAATGTTATAAAATAAGCTAGTGGTGATCACACAATTCTGTTAATCTACTAAAAATTGGTGAATTGTATACTTTAAAGTGGTAAATTTTGTGGTATATGAATTATATGTGATAAAGCTATTATTTTAAAAAATCAAAGTACAAATTTCTCACCTGTTAATAAAAACTTTTTTTTACTCTAAGTTTTTGTCCAGTACAGTGTTCTTCCAACTCAAATTTGTCTATCATTATAGGTCTCTGACCAGTTGAGCTGATGTTCACTGCAGTACCTCAAGTAATCACACTCATGTTCAACACTAGTATTCATTTTTTTTATTCTTAGGAATGAAAATAAAGTGCACTACAATTCAATATTACCATATTAAGTAAGAGGTAAAAAGCTCATATGCAGATTGCTTTATTAACAATATTTATTTGTCTATAGTATCTGCATTGGGAAAAAAAGATGGCGGCATGCCTTCTCACTTATATTCAAGTGGGAATGAAGTCAACTAATCATCTCTTTTTGTTCATGTTTTTCTAAAAAGACTGTTTTTCTAAATAAGCCATCTACATTTTTACCCTTCTTTCAAGCACTGCTGTCTATATGTCTATAACTGTCACATTACCCAAATTATAATGTCTGTTGAAAAAAAGAAAAACAAAATAAAAAACCAAGCCAAATAGCCATTGCCTGAAGGGAGCTTTTAAAATAGAAAAATCACAGATATTATTTACATCATAAGATATGATTTGTATATTGTAATTACTATGTGTGGTGTCAGGTATTAGACTTATGGGGATGATCACATCATAAGGTATGTAAATGTGTAATCACTATGTTGTATACCTAAAACTAATAATATTCTATGTCAACTGTAATGGAAAGTTAAAAATTTTTTAAATCATACTGACATATTTTTAAAATGTGATTCGTACAATTAAACAACATTGCCATAATTCAACTTTTCTCTCCCCATTGAAACAGCTTTATTATTTTAACTTGCTTTAAAATGCTATCATTGAACTCCTTTTTTTAATTTTATTTTTCAATTACAGTTGACATTCAATATTATTTTCTATTAGTTTCAGGTGTACTATCTGTGGCTCCTGAAAAAGAAATCATTAAGATTTTGCAAGGTGCCATTTGTCCTGTTCCAGTGGGTTTATTTGCTAGGTGAGGCAGCACGCTTTTGAGGAGTTCCACCTCTGTTGGAACCACTAGCATGGGAGACACAGAAGGCAAAGTTGAGGTAAGGAGACACATTCTGTGTCTTTTAGTGACTTCTGGAGAGCTAAACAGAAAATGTACATTAAATTCATATTGTTGCCAGTTTTGAGGGTAGCTGAATACTGACTTCACAAAACTAAATTGATAAGAGTGATTAATGAGTCCATTAAATAATGCAAAAAATTTTAATAGTAATGCATTAAAGAATAATGTCCATGCTGTGGTTTGAGAAGTAGACATGCTCATCAATGTGAATGTTTGAGTTTCTTTCCTAAATTCACTTGGACATTTATTGCTTTCCTCAATATCAAAACACCAAACTGATGAGCTTCTGAGACTAGTTCTTTATTTCTCAGGCCAGAGGGCATCTACTGTAAAAGGATCAAAAGGGAAGCAGACAGAGAAAGCTATGTGCTCCCAAACAGAAGGCCTCAGTAATAAGTCAGAAGGCAAGCAGTTTGGCAGGCCAATGAATTTCAGAGCAGTACAATTTGATTGAGATGAATCCATTCAAATTTGCTAAAATAGACTGCATCCAGACATTGCCTTTGCTTCCCTGACTCTGTCTTCACAGTGATAACTGATTATCCTTTTGTTCAATTAACTTTTGACTAAATCTAGAATAAAACAGATGGTGAAAAGCCATAGAAAAAGAGGTTGAGGCTTTTTGCACCTCTATCCTAGGCTACTGATTTTCCAGTAAAATATATTTCCTACATTCCCTGGAAAGTCTGTAGAGTGAGTTCATTATTATAATTCTGTTTTCCAAAGGGAAGGAGTCATATAAGAATGAAGACATTATTTTATGGGGCTAGCATGCATAAACAAAGGCTGAAAACAGAGATATGGCCAATGATAAAGGAAGACTATAATGGCCCCAGGAAATCTTAAATCAAAGCAAAACCATCATATTATAGGATTTCTAAGATGATTATGATGGCTGTAAAAATAAGTTAATGTTGGTAAAGCCCGATGAGACTTTAAAAAGCAATATATTAATATACAGTATTTATGTCATATTTGATTTATATTCCAGTAGTGCCACCTATTTACATTCAAGTGCAGTGATTGACTTCACACCTCCAGGTCGTTGGCTTTCACAAAGGCACCACTATCCCGCATTATTGACAGATACACTCTGCAAATACTGTCATCTTGTCTATCTACCTCCGTCCCTTGGGTGGAAGAGATGTATAGGAGGTAAGACAGGACATGGGTATGGGTACACAAAAAAAAGAATAGGGACATGAATAAGGAATAAATAAATAGATATGTATGGTAGTTTAGGCTGGTGGATTTTTTTTAAAAGGGGTGCACAGAGGATTTTTTGGGCAGTGAAAATATTTTATATGATCTGTAATGATGGATACATGTTACTATACATTTGCCCAAACCCATAGAATGTGAAACACCAAGAGTGAGCCCTAATGTAAACTCTGGGTGATAATGATGTACCAGTGTAGAGTTCTCATTTGCAAAAAATGTGCCATTCTAGGGCAGGATGTTGACAATGGGGGAGAGTGTGCATGTGTGTGGGCAAGGGGCATATGAGAAATCTCTGTAACTTCTACTTAATTTTGCTGTGAGGCTAAAACTGCTCTAAAAATATGAAGTTTTTGTTTAAGAAGTGGGCTTATAAGCATTAAAAAGGTAGAGAAAATTCAAGGTAGAAGCAAGTGGGTAGATAAATGAGTGAGAGAGAAGATGAGGATAAGAAGAAGGTGGGTGGCAAGAGCAAGGATTACAGGAGGTTTTCTGGGATTTTTATGTAATTTAGCATGTCATAGACTTCTTCCCACCTTTGCAATTGCATATAGGTTCTGTACAGCATATCCCTTAAGCATTTGCCACAAGTTAAAATAGAGGAAAGTTAGAAAGAAAGAAATACTGATTATAGTTTTCTATTTAGATGTGGGGAAATAACTACCTTCCACTCTCAGGCAAACGTTCAGTCCGTGCGTTGAATATTAGTCTGTGAGTCTGGCCTATTTGTGACAGCACAAAGGTCAGCTACCTTAAAGTGTGTTACACTATTTGCAATGAATAAAGAATTTCACCTTCACAGGAGCATTTAGATGGGGGAAGATTAGAGCGCAGCCTATACTATGACCTGCAGGAATATATTGCAGGCCTGTACATTCTTGCCTGGGTGAATTTGCCCATATAGTTCCCCTTGCCTGAATTCTCTTTCAGCTATTCTCTGCTTACCTAAGTCCTGACACACATATTATCCTATGTTTTCCATTCAACCTATCCCTTTATTGGTTCTGAAACTTTAGTTCAGTGAGCATCTGAATCAACTGGGGGTGGAGTGAGAAAGGGGCTGAGGGAATGTTAAAAGTGTTTTCCTGGGATGTATCACCAGAGATTCTAATGTAGCAAATGTGGTATGGAGCCAGAGTTCTACAGTTTTATCAAGGCTTGGAGTGGTGGGGGGAGGCTTCCTCAACTGCATTTGAAGAAACTCATTTTAGAACGTTTTATAAACTTACATCATTCTCTGCCATGTGGCTTATGCTATCATGTCTGTGCTGTCTTACCAATGAAACTATGGGTGCCAAGAGCTAAGTGTTGCATACAAATTAAGCTTGATGACTAAGCTGTATTATATAGATTCCTTTTTCTGTTCTTTACTTTTTCAGTAGAGTTGAGATATAATTGACAAATAAAATTGTGTATGTTTAAGGAATCCAACTTGATGTTTTGATATATATATGCACTGTAAAATGATTACAATCAAGCTAATTAACACATCCATAACCTTACATAGTTATCATTTTCTTTTGTTGTTGTTGCTCTTTATGTTTTTTTATTCCTCTTGGCACATATCATCAACTCATAATGGTCAAAAAAGGACAATGAAGAGAAGATTATTAGAAAAATAATTAATAGAAAAATGTTTTTTTTCCCCAATGGCGAGAGAAATTTAACAAATAACACTGAATTTTGAGGACAATGAAGGAGCCAAGGTCATGGGCAGCAAAAGCCTCCTGTGGGCTGCATGTCCCTAAAGGATGCTAAACTCCCATTCAAAACAGACCAAGCATAATTAAGCCTTGGTCAGAGACATTAAACATGCCTTATGGCAGATGCTGATCTGAGCTGGGTGCCTAAAGCTGCTTTGATCACACTAGAGAACTATGTATTTATTTATTTGTTTGTTTGTTTGTTTATTGTGATTTTTTATTGTTGTTCAGTTACAGTTGTCCCGCCTTTTCCCCATTGCTCTCCCTGCTCTGTCCACCCCCCCACCGACTTCCACAGTCAATCCCCCACCATTGCCCATGCCCGTGAGTCTTCTATTCATGTTCCTTGGCTTGCCCCTTCCCCTTCTTTCCCCCGTTATCCCCTTCCCCTTGCCCTCTGGTCACTGTCAGTTTGTTCTTTATTTCCAAGTCCCTGGTATTATCTTGCTCACCTGTTCGTTTTGTTACATTTCAAAATTGATGTGCCACTATAATTGCACCAAGGCCTGAACAGACCTGAAATCAGCAGATAATCCCTTGGAAAAGGGAAGAGAACATCTGTACACTTGCAAATTCCAAGATTTATCTATCTTTTGAAAGTTTATAGGATGTTATGGTTAATTGCATGGGTCAACCTGACTGGTTCACAAGGTACTCAGATTAATCATGATTTCTGGGTATATCTGTGAGGGTATTTCCAGATGAGATGTTGAATCAGTAGATTGAATAAAGCAAGTTGCCTTCCCCAGTTTGGGTGGGCATCATATAATCTGTTGAGAGTCTAAATATAGCAAAAAGGTGGAAGAAGGCAAAATTCACCCTCTCTGCCTGACTGCTTCATCTGGGACATCAGTCTGCTCTCAGAAAGAAATTTACACCATTGGTTCTGCTGCTTCTCAGACCTTTAGACCAAAACTGAACCACTCCACAATCTGTCCTGAGTCTCCAGTTTACAGATGACAGATTGTGAAACTTCTCAGCCTCAATAATTGTGTGAGAAAATTCCTTATATTAAATCTTTTTATATATATCCTATTGGTTCTGTTTCTCTGGAGAACCCTTGCTAATACACAGGACCAACGTAGATGGAGCATTTGGAACTTCAAGGACTCACTGAATGAAAGAGCATTAAAACATGTCTAGTCAGAAAAAGTTTTGTTAGAATCAGAGAATGGGGATTAAAAAATCTCCATGAAGGAGAAATTATAAAAAATACATAATTCCTGTTTTTATTTTTTTAAATATATAAATAAGTATATGTGTGTGTGTGTGCACGCACACACACACACACACACACACACATACTCACAGGCCATATATATATGCACATACATATACAAACACCTCTACCTCAAAGAAAATTTGGCATAAGATTCACCAACATGTTAATAGTGGTTATCTATGAATGGTGGGATTATAGGTGATATTTTCTCCTTTTTACTTTTTCTGTATTATCTTTAAAAAAAAAAAAAACAGTTATTTAGCCCTGGCTGGTGTGGCTCAATGGATTGAGTACCAGCCTGTGAACCAAAGTGTTGCTGGTTTGATTCCCAGTCAGAGTACATGCCTGGGTTGCAGGCCAGGTCCCCAGTAGGGGGCACACAAGAGGCAACCACACATTGATGTTTCTCTCCCTCTCTTTCTCCTTCCCTTCCTCTCTGTCTAAAAATAAATAAAATCTTTTAAAAAATCAGAAGGATATCTCAGGAGCGAGGAGTCCTAGCCCCACACCAGGTCTCCCCAGCCCAGGGCTCCAGTGCCAGAAAGATAAGTCCCCACAACTTCTGGCTGTGAGAAACCAGTGGAGATTGAGGCTACGCAAGACAAAAACTGCAGGACTCTCAGGCAGTTCTTCTTAAAGGGCCCATGTATGGACTTAGACTCATTCTCTCCAAGTTCCAGCACCCGGGCAGCAGCTTGAAAGGCACCAGAGACATATTGGAAGGAGCTGAATTGTCCAGCACCAGGGCAATAGCTGGGGGATGCAGCTTTCACCCAGAGAGATGTGCTGGCAGAGGCCATTGTTCCTTTTATGAGCCCTCCCCAAAAGAGCCACAAAGTCACAGAGCCAGAAGGTGGGCACCATACCTGAGACTATAAGCTTGGCTCTGTTTGCCCCACCTGGTGATTCCCTGAGGCTATGCCCGACCCAACTTCTGGGCCCAACCAAAGTGTTTCCAGAACTCTTCCAAACAAATGGTTTGTCTTGGTCATGCTTCAGGTTTTCCTAAGTTCTCTCAAACAAGCAGCCTGTGGCTTCAGCAAGCCCCATACCTCTCCCTAATGGCCCCAGGCCAGGCACTAGCAGCAGCTGGACATGGTTCACAGCTTGGCCTCACCTGGGCACCTCAAAGACCAGCATAAGCAGCAGCCATCTGCAGATCACTTTGTAGCTTAGGTTGTGTGACTCTGGACAGAACATAGTCAGTGGCTGACCTTTGACATGCCAACAGCAATCAAGGCTCAACTACAAGAAGAGGGTATATACAACCCACATAGTGGGTGCACCTTGAGTATCCAGCTTGGGAAATAGAGGAGACTGTGACACTGGACTCTACAGGGTATCTACTACATTTTGGAGGCAACCAAAATGAGGAGACAAAGAAACATGGCCCAAATGTAAGAACAGAACAAAACTCCAGAAAAAGAACTTGGAGAGAAGTAATGTAATAGATGCAGAGTTCAAAATACTTGTTATAAGGATGCTGAAGGAACTTAGTGAAGACCTCAATAACATTAAAAAATCCAGTCAGAAACAAAGGATACACTAATTGAAATAAAGAACAATTTACAGGGAATCAACAGCAGAGTGGATGAAGTTGAGAATCACATCAGGGAGCTGGAATATAAGGAAGCAAAATCCACCAATCAGAGCAGCAAGAAGAAAAAAGAATCCAGGAACATGAGAATAGTGTAAGGAGCCTCTGGGACAACTTGCACTGTTCCAACATTCACATCATAGGGGTTCCAGAAGAAGAAGAGAGAGAACAAGAAATTGAAAATCCACTTGAAAAAACAGTGACAGAAAACTCCTTAACTTGGTAGAAAAAATTGACATACAAGTCCAGGAAGTGAAGAGAGTTCCAAACAAGATGAACCCAAAGAGTTCCACACCAAGACACATCAATTAAAATGCCAAAGGTTAAAGACAAAGAAAAATCTTAAAAGCAGCAAGAGAAAAGCAGTTACCATAGTTACCTATGAGGGAGCTCCCATAAGACTGTCAGCTGATTTGTCAAAAGAAACTTGGCAGGCCAGTAGGGATTGGGAAGAAATAGTTAAAGTGATGAAAAGCAAGGGCCTGCAACCAAGATTACTTTACCTAGCAAAGTTGTTATTTAGAGCTGAAGGCCAGAGAAAGAGCTTCTCAGAGAAAAAAAAATGCTAAAGGAGTTTGTCACCACCAAACCAGTACTATATGAAATGTTAAATAGGCTTCTTTAAGATAAAAAATGTGAACAATAAATAGCAATAAATACATATCTATCAACAATTGAATCTAAAAAAACAATAAATGAACAAGCTGAACAGAAACAGAATCATAGATACAGAAAATGTTTTGATGGTTGCCAGATGGGAGGGGGTTCTAGGGGATGGGTAAAAAAGGTGAAGGGATTAAGAAGTACAAATTGATAGTTACGGAATAGTCATGGGGATATAAAGTAAAGCATAGGGAATGAAGTAGTCAAAGAACATACATGCATGACCCACAGACATGGACAACAGTGTGGGAATTGCCTGAGGGATTGGGGGCAGGCTGAGCAGAGAGGGGCAAAGGGAGGAAATTGGGATGATGATAACAGAATAATCAATAAAATATAATTTTAAAAAAGATCATATAGGGATAAGTTGCATGTGGGTAAACTTGATTTTTCAGATCTCCAAATAATGTGGATGGGCTAGAATTTTTTTATTTGTCCAAGCCAATCAGCACATTGGGAGAATAATCAGAAAACTCTGAACATATTTTGGATTAATTGCTTCTGAATATTTGCTTAAGTACTAAAAGCAAGAACTTTAGTTCTTTTAAGTACTAAAAGAAATGTGAATGAACAAAACACCAACAACCAACCCAAATCCCTTCACATTCCTATATAGTCACAACAATATGCCTAACTTGTCTCAATAATTCAGGAATAGTCACCAGAAAGTTCTGCAGCTCCTTCAAAGGCCATTATGAGCTCCTCAATACATTCTATTTTCTTTATTAAGCTTGAGGTTTGAGACAAAAATCTATACAAATTTTAAAATATACATATATATATTTTGACCCAACCATTTAGTTTCTAGGAATCTACCCTACTAATTTTTATATATTTTTCCAAGTTACGTGTATAAGATGTTTACTGCTGAATTGTCTATAATAGTATAAACAATGTACATGAACTCCAATAGGAGGTGGGTGATACAAACAGAGTTTGTATATATAGACAGGATTTACATAAGGCCCATAAGAATCACAGAGATTAATCTGCCTTGGATAATCCCAACAATATTTTATATTGGTAGAATCACTAGAGGTAGAGATAGACCTAAGGCAAAGTGATGGATGGACAGTATGCTCCAGATCCATAGGGAGAAGAAGCTACAGTAACATTTGTATCCACCATTTGAATGCATTCTTTCTTTAGAAATTAAATTATTAGAGGTCACCAGAAAGCTAAAAGAAGTGGTTAGGGTAGAAGGGTTAAGGGAGCCTAGCTCTGCTGTAGGGTAGAATATATAAGGGAGCATATATACATATATATATATGTGTGTGTGTATATATATAAAAATATATATTTATATATAATATAAATATATATTTTATATATAAAATATAATATAAATAAATATAATATTATTTATATTATAAAATATATTTATATATTATATTTATTATATATAAATTATATATTTATATATTATATTTATTATATATAAATTATATATTTATATATATTTATTATATATAAATTATATATTTATATATATATTTTAACCTCAGAAATGTAAGAGGATAAATAGTGCCCTATGCTATGAAGTGCTTTCTTGATTTTTTCATACCAGCTACTGCTGATGTCATCATTATGAAGTAAACTCACTGAAGAGTGAAATTCAGTTTTTTGAAACCAAATGTATAGAAATGTTTAAAAAATATTCATCCATGCACAAAATTAAAAGACCATGCAGTACAAATGCACATAGAATACTGGGTGAAAAGCAAAACTACTTCAGCAGGGCAGGGGAGGGGATGATGCAACTACCATTCAGGGAAACTCAGAGGTTATCATGACTTGACCTTTTCATTAGCGACTAGGACAAGTCAGGAAAGGAGACATGAAGGAAAGCAGAGAGCAGATTTAGGAAAAAGATATTATTTCTTTTTCAAACAGGAACTTATTTTGGGTATTGCACATGCCCTATTTATAGCTAATATATTTTGACATATCTTTATTCAAGCCAGAGCCACTTAATTTCTCCCTCTGTGCCAAAGGGCAGCCTTCCTTTTAGGCTCTCCTCAAGAACAAAGTTAGTAATATTTCAGAGAATATCATAATGAGTTGATTGATTCTAAAATAAAATCACAGTAGGCAATCACTGAAAACGTATTGCATTAAAGGAACTTTGAAACTTACCTTCTAAATATTGGGAAAGGCTATTCAGTGACAAAATTGTGACAAAATTGGCTACCTAACTGCTGAATTTTCCCATCAAATCTGCAATTTGTCTTTCACTGCAGTTTAATAAGCTTGCTCTAAATCCTTATGCTATACTTGAATTTTTCAGTACAGTGGATGTATTGTAATGCAGCTAACATTAAACCCTTATAATGCAACTTTATCCAGTCTTCCATTTGTGTCACCTCAACATATCAGTGGTTTGACAAGTAAAGAGGTTCCATATAGTCAAGAAAAAATTTGTTCATCATCTGATCACTCACCACGGAATAATAATTCTTGGTAAGTGGAGTAGTTTCAAATCCTTTGACAGCCTTTGGGGAGAGAGGTCTCTCTGTGAAAAAAAAATTAATTATATTAATATCATACAAGTCTAAGATCAACATTTTACAACATAGGTCAACTAACATACTATACATATTTGCAAGCAGAAAAATCAATGGAAGTATACATTTCTAAACAAGAAACTATAATTTTAACAAACCATATGTGGTCAAAGTTAGATTTTCTTGTCCAGGCCTCTCAACTTCTGAGGGGGAGAATAAGGCAAGGAGTTAAAGTCTAGCTACTTAATGGTAGGGTGGGGACAAGAACTTCACTCCCAGTTTGAACTTGTTTCATTCAGCTTATTCAAAGCAGATAAGCAACGCCAAAGCTAATCAAATGCATATTTGTAAGCTTGAAAATTACAATATTAGTATAAATAATTGTAACCTTCGATTCTTAGGGTTACATACTATGTCAAAAACAATCAGAATATTTTAATACACTGAAAACTCTTCTCTCTTTTACTCATCATTTTAAAAAAGATTCTATTCATATATTTTTAGAGAGGAGAGGGAGGCAGAAGAGAGGGAGAGAAACATTAATATCTGGTTGCCTCTCACATGCCCCCTACTGGGGACCTGGCCTGCAACCCAGGCATGTGCTCTGACTGGGAATTGAACCAGTCAGACCCTTTGGTTCACAGGCGGGCACTCAACCACTGAGCCACAACAGCCAGTGCTCACCATTTTAATATGAATACATTTTTCCATAAAATGCAAGCAAGGGAGTAAGAGGTAGTAACATATAAGGGAACCCTGATATGGCTAGCAGCTGACTTCTCAACACAAACACTACAAGCCAGAAGAGAATGGCAAGAAATATCCCAAGTCATGAAAAGCATAGACCTGCAACCAAGACTTCTCTACCCAGAACGGCTCTCAGTTAAAACAGAAGGTGAAATCTAGAGTTTCCCAGACAAAAGGCGGCTAAAAGAATACACCTCCACCAAACCAGCTCTGAAAAATGAAGAGACTGCTCTAAGATGAAGAAAAAGAGTCTATGTGTACCCAGTTCCTTTCACAGATTCCAATACTTGATATTACCAATATTTTAATATGTATTACTCTAATTGTGACAATGATGTATTCTTTTAATTGTTCATTTATTTTTTGTTGAAACTAAACCTGCTTTTGTATATTTCTTGCCTATTTCTATTATTTTTTAAAAAGCTTTAAATGACTTTTTGGTATTCTTTATCCATTTATCGATTAAAGATTTATAGACTATTTTTCCCTAAAAAAAAAAAACCAAACAAAACACTATTAACCATTTTTTAGATGTGTGGCAAATACTTTCCCATTCTATTACTTGTCCTTTAACTATTTTTATATGTATATTTAGATATAGTCTTAAATGTTTAATATAGTCATATTGTCAATATTTACTTTATAGCTTCTGCATTTGAGTATTTTACTTCAGGGTAAGAAAAATATTAGTTTGCATTTTCTCCTAAAACTCCTTAGATTCTACATACTGATTTTTGACTCACCTTAATATTTCTTGTATAATGTGTGAAATAGGGCTCTATATTCGTTTTATTTCAAGTTATAGTGGTCCATGCACCTTATTTGTTAAATAAGCCTTATTTTCCCCATTGATTTGAAATAGCAACTTAATCATATACTACATTGTTAGATATATATGTTTGTTTCTAGAATGCTCATTATATTTTATTGATCTACTTGATTATGCTGTGCTGTTGTCATGTTGGTTTAATTGCTGAGAATTTATAATGGTTTTACATTTTTTAATATTTCATAATTGACGTTGACACTTAATAAAAAATATATAAAATCAATCTGCATTTAGAAAGAAAGAAAGAGAGAGAGAGAGAGAGAGAGAGAGATGGAACTCCTACCTTTTGTGACAACACAGATGGAACTGGAGAATATTAAGCTAAGTGAAATAATCCAGTCAGTGAAAGAAAAATACCATATAATCTCACCTATAAATGAAATCTATTCAACAAAATAAATGAACAAACAAAATAAACCACAGGCATGGAAACATGGAGCACACTGAAAGTGACCAGAGGGGATGGGGAAAGGGGACAATGGTGGAAAGAAGGGGAAGGGACTAGACAAAGAACATGTATGAATGACCCATGGACATGGATATCAGAGTGGGAATTGACTGTGGGAGCGGGGCGTGGGAGTGGGATGGGTAGAAGAGGGCAAAGGGGGAAAAATTGAGATAACTGTTATAGAATAAACATTATTTTAACAATTCTTTTTTAAAAGTAAGAAATTAAAGCATGCAGATTGGAAAAGAAAAAAAAGAAATTGTAAATCTATCTGAAAAAATAATGAAATTAAAGTTCCCTAACTTGGTGAAGGAAATAGACATGCAAGCCCAGGAAATGCAAAATATCCCAATTATGATGGA
This sequence comes from Pteronotus mesoamericanus, assembly GCF_021234165.1. Lineage (NCBI taxonomy): Eukaryota > Metazoa > Chordata > Mammalia > Chiroptera > Mormoopidae > Pteronotus > Pteronotus mesoamericanus. The sequence goes on from NW_026555198.1 coordinate 634,023, forward strand.
TGCAAAGAAGCCCACTCCAAGACACATCATCATTAAAAGGCCAAAGGTTAAAGATAAGGAAAGACTCTTAAAAGCAAGAGAAAAGAAGTTACTTACCAGAAGGTTGTCAGATAGGAAGGGGGTGGGAGAGAATAAGTGAAGAAGTGAGGGGGTTAATAAGTACAAATAAGTAGTTACAGAATAGCCATGGGGATGTAAAGTACAGTATAGGAAATAGAGTAGCCAAGGAACTTATACACATGACCCATGGACATGAACAATGGTGGGGGGATTGACTGAGGGAGTGGGGGGTGCTGGGTGGAGTGGGGCAGAGGGGGAAAAATCAGGACAACTTTAATAGCATAATCGATAAAATATAATTTAAAAAAAGAAAGGAAGCTAGTACAGTATTACTACATACTATCTTTCCTACCCTCATTTTCTCAATTCATTTTGTTTTATATTCCATTTTTATATTGCTATTTTGTATGCTCTTTTAACTTCTTTCTGAAGTATGGGGGAGTATAAGTATCCAAATAATATAAAATGAAGCCTTGGCTTTCCTTTTGTAAAAATATTTTCTTGTTTTGTCTATTATGTGTCCACTCTAAAAATGCAAAATACAGAAAAATTAAAAAAAAAAACACTGATAAGTCCATCACCCAGAGCTAACCATCATGCAGAATAACATTTTGAAGTGTGTCTTCTCACTCATTTTATATATATATATACACACACACAAATATATATATATATATATGTATTTGTAAATACACATACATGGATTTTTCTTTACCTACAGTTTTGTAATTCTCCTATTACAGCATTATTTCAGGAATAATTTCCTATTTTACCTTTATTTCTAATTATCATTATATCTGAAATGTCTCTTATTTTTTGGCACATAATAGCTTTTAAGACATTTTATTTGACCTTTACTACAACCCTGTCAGGCAGAAATGATCTCATTTTGCGAAGGAAGTCATTAAGGTTCAGGAAGGTTGTGTAAGTTGCCTAATTGTATAAGTCTGGGAAATGGCAGAGCCAAGACTGCAGTCCAGGTGTGTCTTGACAGGAGCCTATGATTCTAACCAATATGATGTCCAGAAATAAAGCTACTGATGGTCTCAATCAATGGATAGTAGTTCTTACTAGAGTTCAGAGGGACCATCAGCTTGACCTGGGATGGTGAGAGAAGACCTTGCTGGGCCGAGAATATATAATCTGGCCCTGCAAGGTGGGGAGAATTCAAACAAGCATAGAAGACAGTTTTCTAGTCAGGGAAGATTTGAGAAGCACAGCTATAGAAATGGTAATCCTCAAGGCAGGACTGTTCATGACGGAGAATTGTCCCGCTGTGCCAGGCTCAGCAGAGTGGAAACAAAGCAAAAAGGCAGCAATGCAGGCCAATTCAACCACTTCCCAGGGATGACAAGTGAGGTATGGCTAGTTTGGGGAAGGTTTATGCTATTTCAAGATCTACCAGGATGCCCCGGCTGGTGTGGCTCAGTTGGTTGGATGTCATCCCACAAACCAAAAGGTCACTGGTTTGATTCCTGGTCAGGGCACATGTATGAGTTGTAGGTTCCACTACCAGTCAGGGCATGTATGGAAGACAGCCAATCAATGTTTCTCTTCCAAATCAATATTTCTCTCCCTCTCTTTTTCCCTCCATTCTCCTCTTTCCAAAGTCAAAAATAAAGATAAAAGACCTGTATGGACCTACCTGGTCCATTTCACAAGGCTTTACTGGGTAAACCTGAGCAATGTAGAACCACTTTGCCTATTACTTGAGATTGTGTTGCAGAGTCAGGATGTGAACCCTAGTATTGTATTGCCAAACCTGGTGTTCTTCCAGAACACCATGGTTTTGCCAAATACTTTTAGTTTTGTATTAGGCAAGTTTTCTACAATGTAGCTATAATAGTTCTACTTAAAACTCAGTTGTTTTGTGGAATTATCATGTAAACCAGTCTTGATAAAAAATAAAACTTTATAGACATACCAGCAAGCTGTGGTCACCTTTTGAAAGCAAGGCCAAAAAAAAAGGGTAAACAGTAATGTACAGCCTGACAAGACATAGAACAAGAAAGGAAAGACCATAGGAATGAGTCATTGTAATTGAAACAAAATGTTAACTATGTAAACTAGAACTGAGAATCATAAATTGAAAAGAAAGAAGTGACTGACATGAATGGCTGAATATGATGTAAAATGAGCTGGTGCTTTGATAAGGTCAATAAAATTGTCAAATCTCTAGCAAGACTGAGAGACAAAAAATTGAGAAGACACAAGTTACCAATACCAGGAGTGAAATGGGATATCATTACAGACCGCAGAAATATCAAAAAGATAAAAGAATATTACAAAAAAACTCTACATACATAAGTTTGATAATTAGAAATGAAATGAATCAATTCCTCAGAAAACAAAAATGACCACAACTCTCCAATATGAAATATATAATTTGAATAGCCTTACAACTATTAAGAAAATCGAATTTATAAATTTAAAACTCTGGAAAAAGAAATCTCCAGGTCCATGCAATTTCACTGGAGAATTCCATCAAACATTTAAGAAAGAAGCAATAGAAATTCTTCACAAACTCTTCTAGAAAATAAAAGTGGAGGGACTACTTTCCAGCTCATTTTATAGTAACATGGATACCAAAACAAGGCAAAGACAGCACAAAAAACAGACATAGGAAAAGATGTTCAACATCACTAATCATCAGAGAAATGCAAATTAAAACCACAATGAGTTACCATCTCACACCTGTCAGAATGGCTATCATCAATAAGTCAATAAACAACAAGTGCTGGGGAGGCTGTGGAGAAAGGGGAAGGAAACCTTTTGCACTGTTGGTGGGATTGCAGACTGGTGCAGCCAATGTGGAAAACAGTATGGAGATACCTCAAAAAATTAAAAATGGATCCGCCTTTTGACCCAGTGATCGCACTTCACGGAATATATCCGAAGGAACCCAAAGCACTAATTCAAAAGAACATAAGCACCCCTATGCTCATTGCAGTGTTATTTACAATCACCAAGATACTTAAGCAGTTCAAGTGTCCATCAACAGATGAGTGGATAAAACAACTATGGGACATTTACACAATGGAATACTACTCAGGCATAAAAAAGATGAAAGGTGAGATTAAGATGGCGGAGGAGTGAATGGGAGTCACGCTGACCTCCTCCTCCCAAGACCAAACTGGAATTGCGACTAAATAGTGGAGTAATCACCTGGAAAACAACGGAACGATAGTGGGAGAGGAGCCTTGGAGCCACGGACAGTGGATTCAACTCTCACACATCCCAACGGGTGAGAAGTGCGGTGGAGGTTCGAGAGGGTGGGCTGCGTGACCTCGGGCACTAGCACCAGAGGGACATTGAAACGGCCAGTTAGCTTCTCCCGAGAAGAACAGGGTCTGAATCATAAACAGGGACCCCTAGACTACAGCAGCTAAAACCAAGAAAACACAGACAAAACACAACCCCGAAAAGCTTAGCGGTGCTCTCTGCCAGAGACAGGTGGTTGGGGATGCAAAGAGACATTTAAAGGGCCAACGCAAAAATTGCAGTGGCAGCCACCCCCCGTGATCTCTGGGTAGAGGCGGCAGCAGGGTGGGCTGGTGCCTGGGAAAAGAATGGTGAGGAAAACTTGGTGAAGAGAACTGAGACGGTGGCCAGTGGAGCCTGGGTGATAACGCACCTCCCACTCTGCAGCTACCATCTCGCTCAGGCATAAGGGAATCAATTAACGTGCCTTTTGTGCGCTCCGCACACAGCTTGTGCGTGTGAGCTGGGGGCCTGAGTGCAGACTGGCTGGGAGAGCCTTGAGAAGAGACTGGAGACGGAGGCGTAGGGGAAAGAACGAGAGGAGGAACCGGGGAGTCCCGAATCCTTCTCCTTTCCCTAGTCTCCATTGTGCGGAAAGAGCCCACACCCTAAAGAGCCAAAAGCAGAAAAGCACACAAAGACACGCCAAAACCACCCAGTGCAGGCGCGCACAGTTGCGCTGAGTGGCCGGGGAGGGTTGGCAAGTGTGTGAGTGACCCGCGCGGGCTGCCGGGAAGGCCTCCCACAGATTGGCACCCATAAGGCCTGCGAGGGAGTGCACAGAGCGGCAAGGGCAGGTGTAAATTGAGCCGCCTGGCCCGCGATTGCGGAGAGGCTCACAAAATTAGTAGATCTCGGGCTGGAGGGGTCACAGAGCTGCCCAGAGTCCCTGGAGGAGAGACCGGAGACAGGATTAAACGGAGAGTCCTGGAGCTGACTTCCTCCCATTTCCGTAGTCTCCATTTGGCGAGGGCAAGCAACGCACCCAAAGAGCTAAAAGCGGGGAAAACACACAATAGAAGACCCTAAACTGACCAGTGCCGGGGAGCTCACTGGCAATGGGACCAGATGAGTACGCGAGGTCGTGAACAAGCCCCAGGGTCTGGGGCAAGCACGTGTGAGCCCAGGCAGGCGGGGGATTCTCCCTCGCCGGGAAGCTCGCTCAAGGAGCCTGGGTGAGAGTGTAGAGCGATCCCAAAAAAGAGTCTACCCCTGACTGACGGGGTCACAGAGCTGACCCAAACAGGAGTCAGACACAGACAGTAGACTCCTGGAAGGCTCAAACAAACGACCCAAAGTCATATAGGGTCAACAACTGACATCATCAGAGGCAGGCCCAGAGAGAAAAGGAAAGGGAAAAATAAACAAACAAACAAACAAACAAACAAACCCACCTACTGCCATAGAAGTTTAATCCACAAAGTCAGGAAATCTAGACGGCCCAATTGAAGCAGAAACAAAAATAAATTAATAAATAAGTAAATTACAAAACAGACTCTCACAAAATTGGGAAGAAAACGAAGTTCCCCCCAAATGAGTGGAAAAGGGGACTCCCCACAGAGAGAGCTAAATGAAATAGAGGCAAGGGAACTATCAGATTTTGAATTCAAAACATAGGGTCTGAGGGAGCTCAATGAGCTCAGCCAGCTCAAAGATAACTATGAGAAAATGCAGAGAAACTATCAGGATCTTACAACAAACTATATCAACCTGGGAAAGGACATAGAAACTATCAAGAAGACACAAGAGGATATGAAGAATACCATTTCTGAATTGAAGAACACAATAGAAGAAATCCAAAGCAGGCTCAATGAAGCCGAGGACTGAATCAGTGAGATGGAGGATAAGGTAGAAAAAAGCTCCCAGAAAGAACAAGAAATGGAAAAAAGACTCAAAAAGAATGAAGAGGCATTGAGGGAAATGCAGGGCAACCTGAAACGCAATACTATCCACATAATAGGGATCCCAGAAGGAGAAGAAAAGGAGCAAGGGATAGAGAACCCCCTCGAAAAAGTAATGATGGAAAATTTCCCTAATTTGAGGAGAGAAAGGCTCTCATGGATCCAGGAGGCACAGAGGACCCCACTCAAGAGGGGACTCAAGGAGGTCCACTCCAAGACACATCATCATTAAAATGGCAAATGTCAAAGACAAAGAGAGAATCCTCAAGGCAGCAAGGGAGAAGGAGAAAGTAACATACAAGGGGGCCCCGATACACCTAGGAGCTGACTTCTCAATAGAAACACTGCAAGCCAGAAGGGAATGGCAACAAATATTCCAAGCCATGAAAAGCAACGGCCTACAGCCAAGGTCGCTCTACCCAGCTAGGCTCTCAATTAAAATAGTAGGGGAAATACGGAGTTTCCCAGACAAGAGAAGGCTAAAAGAATACATCTCTACCAAACCAGCACTCCAAGATATGCTAAGGGGACTGGTTTAAGAAGATGAAGGAAAAGAATGAGAGAGAGGGGAACACAAGTACAAAGAGAAAAGATGAGTAACTTTCTATCAGTAATATCTCTCAACATGAATGGACTAAATGCCCCTTTCAAAAGACACAGGGTAGCTGAATGGATAAGAAAACATGACCCACACATATGCTGTCTACAAGAGACCCACCTCAGAGCAAGAGACCTACACAGATTCAAAGTAAAGGGATGGAAAATAATATTCCAAGCAAATGGGCATGAGAAAAAGGCCAGGGTTGCGATACTTGTATCAGATAAAGTAGATTTCAAAACAAAGGCCATAAAAAGAGACCCAGAGGGGCACTTTATAATACCCAAAGGAAGAATCTGTCAAGAAGACATAAACATTGTAAACTTCTATGCTCCCAATATAGGAGCCCCCAAGTTTATAAGGAAATTGTTGGACGACTTCAAAAAAGATATAGACAGCAACACACTGATAGTAGGGGATTTCAACACCCCACTGTAAAAAATGGACAGATCTTCCAAACAAAACATTAATAAACTTATTGTGGTGCTGAATGACACACTGAATCAAAGAGACTTAACTGACATACATAGTACCTTCCATCCGAAAGACGAAAAATACACATTCACATTCTTTTCAAATGCTCATGGCAGTTATTCAAAGATAGACCACATGATAGGACACAAAGCAAACCTCAGCAAATTCAGGAAAATGGAAATAATACCAAACTTTTTCTCGGACCACAAGGTCTTGAAACTGGAAATCAACCTCAAAGAGAAACTTCAAAAACTTGCAAACTCATGGAGACTGAACAGTACACTATTAAACAATGAATGGGTCAATAATGAGATAAGAGAAGAAATCAAAAAAATTCTGGAAACCCATGAAAATGAACAGACAACAGTCTAAAAGCTATGGGACACAGCAAAGGCAGTCCTGAGAGGGAAGTTCAGAGCAATACAGCCGTACCTAAAAAATATAGAAACATTTCAAATAAAAGACCTAACACTACAACTTCAAGAACTGGAGAAACAACAACAAATATATCCCAGAGCAAGGAGAAGGAAGGAAATAGTCAAGATGAGAGCTGAACTGAATGACATAGAGATGAAAAGAACAATTCAAAGGATCAACCAATCCAGAAGCTGGTTCTTTGAAAAGATGAATAAAATTGACAAGCCTTTAAGCGGACTCATCAAGGAAAAAAGGGAGAGGACCCAAATTAATAATATCAGAAATGAAAGAGGAGAAATAACAACTGATACCACAGAAACACAAAGGATTGTCAGAAACTACTATGAACAATTATATGCCAGGAAATTTCAAAATGTTGATGAAATGGACAAATTTTTAGAAAAGTACAAGCTTCCAACACTGAAGGAGGAAGAAACAAAAAGCTTGAACAGACCGATAACAGCTGGGGAAATTGAAGCAGTCATCAAGAAACTCCCGGCACACAAAAGCCCAGGGCCGGACGATTTCACAGGAGAATTTTACAAATCATTTAAGGAAGAGCTAACCCCTGTCCTTCTCAGACTATTCCAAAAAATCCCAGAGGAGGGAAGACTCCCAGACTCTTTCTATGAGGCCAGCATCACCCTGATCCCAAAACCAGATAAAGACCCTACAAAGAAAGAAAACTACAGGCCAATTTCGCTGATGAACATAGATGCTAAAATCCTCAACAAAATATTGGCAAACCGCATCCTGCTACACATTAAAAAGTTTATGCACCATGATCAAGAGGGATTCATCCCAGGCATACAGGATGGTTCAATATACGCAAATCAGTAAACGTGATACATCACACAAATAAAAGACAAAAACCACATGATCATCTCGATAGATGCAGAAAAAGTATTCGATAAGGTACAGCACCCACTTATGATCAAAACACTCAGCAAAATGGGAATAAATGGGGGATTCTTCAACGTAATAAAGGCCATATATGACAAACCTACAGCCAATATCATACTCAACGGGCAAAAACTGAAAGCTTTCCCACTAAGATCGGGAACACGACAAGGATGTCCGCTCTCACCGCTTCTTTTCAACATCATATTGGAAGTCCTAGCCGCAGTGGTCAGACAAGAGAAAGAGATAAAAGGCATCCAAATGGGAAAGGAGGAAGTAAAGCTATCATTTTTGCAGATGACATGAGAGTGTACATAGAGAACCCTGTAGACTCTACCCAAAAACTCCTCAACCTAATAAGCGAATTTGGCAAAACAGCAGGATACAAAGTCAACATTCAGAAATCAAAGGCATTTTTGTACACCAGCAATGCAATAGAAGAAGAAATCAGAAAAAAAAATACCATTCGATAGAGCAACAAGAAAAATAAAGTACCTAGGAATAAATTTAACCAAAGAGGTAAAAGACCTGTACGTGGAATTCTATACAACATTGAAGAAAGAAACTAAGGAAGACACAAATAAATGGAAGCGTATACCATGCTCATGGATTGGAAGAATTAATATCATCAAAATGTCCATACTACCCAAAGCGATTTATAGATTCAACGTAATCCCTATTAAGACACCAACGATGTATTTCACAGAAATAGAACAGACATTTCTAAAATTTATATGGAACCATAAATGATCCCGAATAACTTCAGCAATTTTGAGAAGGAAAAACAAAGTAGGAGGGATCACAATACCAGACATCAAACTCTACTACAAAGCCACTATACTCAGAACAATCTGGTACTCGCACAAGAACAGACCCATAGACCAGTGGAACAGAATAGAAAGCCCAGAAATAAGCCCAGGTCTCTATGGGCATCTAATATTTGACAAAGGGGGCAGAAGCATAAAATGGAGCCATAATAGCCTCTTCAACAAATGGTGTTGGGAGTGGTGGACAGCTACATGCAAAAAACTGAAATTGGATCATCAGCTGACACCATACACAAAAATAAACTCAAGAGGGATAAAAGACTTAAATATAAGTCGCAACACCATCAAAGTCCTGGAGGAGAACATTGGCAGGAAACTCTCAGATATCCCACGCAGCAATTTTTTCACGGATATGTCTCCTAAAGCAAGGGACGTAAAGGGAAAAATAAACAAGTGGGACCTCATCCAGATAAGAAGCTTCTGCACGGCGAAAGAAAACATCAGCAAAATAAAAAGGGAGCCAACCCTATGGGAAAATAGATTCGCTAATGATACATCAGATAGAGGTTTGATCTCCAAGATATATAAAGAACTCACTCGACTCCACTCCAAGAAGACAAACGATCCAATCAAAAAATGGGCAAAGGACCTGGGCAGACGCTTGTCCAAGGAGGAGATACAGAGGGCCCAGAGACATTGGAAAGGATGGTCAGCATCACTAGCCATCAGAGAAATGCAGATCAAAACCACCATGAGGTACCACCTCACACCGGTCAGAAGGGCCATCAGAAACAGATCCACAAACAACAGGTGCTGGCGAGGCTGTGGAGAAAAGGGAACCCTAGTCCCCTGTTGGTGGGAATGCAGAGTGGTGCAGCCACTGTGGAAAGCAGTGTGGAATTTCCTCAAAAAGCTGAAAATGGAACTGCCTTTTGATCCAGTGATTCCCCTGCTCGGACTATACCCTAAGAATCCCAAAACACCAATACAAAAGAACCTATGCATCTCAGTGTTCATAGCAGCAGAATTGACAATAGCCAAGTGTTGGAAGCAACCTAAATGCCCATCAGTAGATGATTGGATCAAAAAGTCATGGTACATATACACTATGGAATACTATGCAGCAGAAAGAAAGAAAGAACTACTAAACTTCGTGACAGCATGGATGGAACTTGAGAGCATTATGCTAAGCGAAATAAGCTAGGAGGCGAAAGAGAAATACCATATGATCTCACCTATAAGTGGAACCTAACCAACAATACAAAGATGCAAGGGAAATAAGACCAGGAACACTAAAAGGAAAAGAAATCAACAGAGACAAGAGGGAAGGAGGGAGCGGGGGTGGGGAAAAGGAAGGGAAGGGGAAAGTCAAGGAACATATAGCAAGGACTCATGGGCAAAACCGAAGGGGAAGAGCTGAGGGAGGGAAGGAGGGAGGGGGCAAGGGAAAGTGGTGGTGGGTAGGCAGAGACAAATGTATTTGAAAAAGTAAAAAAAAAGATGAAAGGTTTACCCTTTGCAACAGCATGGATGAAACTGGAGAACATTATGCTATATGAAATAAGCCAGTCAAAGAAAGAAAAATACCATATCATTTCACTCACGTGGAATCTAATAAGGAAACAAAACAGAGACAGGCTCATAGATGGAGAGCAGGATGACAGCTAGTGGGTGGAGAGGTGATGAGGTAGAGGGATTGGCAAAAAAGAAACAGGATTCATGGACATGGACAACAGGGTGGTGATTGCTAGGGTGGGGGGTTATAAGGGGACTAATTGGTAATGGAAAAATATAATAAAGATTATATATTTCTAAAAGATTCCAATGACATATTTCGCAGACCTAGAACAAATATTGCACAAATTTATATGGAACCACAGAAGGCGTTGCATAGCAACAGCGATCCTGAGAAAGAAGGACAAAGTTGGAGGAATCACACTGCCTAATATCAAACCATACTATAAGTTCATAGTAATCAAAACAGCATGGCACTGGTATAAAAACAGACACACAGATCAATGGACCAGAATAGAGAACCCAGCAATAAACCCACTCCTTTACAGTCAATTAATATTTGACAGAGGAAGCGAGCACATACAATGGTCAAAAGATAGTTTATTCAATAAATGATGTTGGTAAAATTGGACAGGTATGTGAAGGAAAATGAAACTAGACCACTTTCTTACACCACACAGAAGAATAAATTCAAAATGGATCAAAGACTTAAATGTTAGATCCGAAACCATAGAAATCATAGAGGACAACATAAGTAGCAAAATCTCAGACATTGCTCATAACAATACTTTATCAGATATATGTCCCGGGCAAGGAAACTAAATAGATAAATAAATAAATAAGACTACATCAAACTAAAATGTTTTTGTGCAGCACAGGAAATGATCAACAAAATAAAAAGACAACACACAGAACAGGAGAACATATTCACTGATACATCTGATAAGGTGTTAATATCTAAAATTTATAAAGAAATTACAAAACTCAACACCAAAATAACAAACAACCCAATTTAAAAATGGGCAAAGGACCTGAATAGACACTTCTTCAAAAAGGAATATAGATGTCAATACACATGTGAAAAGATGCTCAATGTCACTAATAATCAGAGAAATGTAAACTGAAATCACAATGAGATACCATCTCACACTTGTCAGAATGGCCATCATCAATAAATCAACAAACAAGTGCTGGCAAGAATGTGGAGAAAAGGGAAACCTACTGCACTGTTGGTGGGAATTCAGACTGGTGTAGCCACTTTGGAAAGCAATATGGAGATATCTCAAAAAATTAAAAATGTATATACCTTTTGACCCAGTGATCCCACTTCTGGGAATATATACGAAGGAACCCAACACACTAATTCGAAATAACATAAGGATCCCTATGTCACTGCAGCATTATTTACAATTACAAAGGTATGGAAGCAGCCCAAGTGCCCATCAATAGATGAGTGGATAATACAACTATGGGACATTTACACAATGGAATACTGCTTGGCCATAAAAAAGAAGAAAATTTTACCCTTTGGGATAACATGGATGAACCTGGAGAACATTATGCTAAGTGAAATAAGCCAGTCAGAGAAAGACAAATACCATATGATTTCACTCATATGTGGAATCTAATGAACAAACTGTACTAACAAGGAAAATGGGTAGAGACTTATAAATAGAAAGCAGGATGACAGCAAGTGTGGGGTGGAGGTGATGGGTGGAGGGATTGAGCAAAAATGGAAAAGGATTCATGGACATGGACAATAGTGTGGTGATTGCTAGGGGGTGGGGGGTTACAAGGGAACTAAATGGTAATGGTAAAAAAATAATGATTAAATTTTAAAAAACATATAATTTAGCAAAATTTAAAAAGACTTTTTATTTTAAATTTTATTTTTAAATCATGTTTATTCTACTACAGTTGTCTCAATTTTTCCCCCTTTGCCCTCCCAACCCATCCCACTCCACCCCCCTCTCCCACAGTCAATTCCCACTCTGTTGTCCATGTCCATGGGTCATTCATATGTGTTCTTTCTCTAGTCCCTTCCCCTTCTTTCCACCATTGTCCTCTTTCCCCCTCCTCTCTGTTCATTTTCAGTCTGCTCCATGTTTCTGTGCCTGTGGTTTATTTTGATCATTACTTTATTTTGTTGAATAGAGTCCACTTATAGGTGAGATCATAATGGTAATTGTCTTTCATCAACGGGCTTATTTCACTTAGCTTAATATTCTCCAGTTCCATCCATGTTGTCACAAAAGGTAGGAAGGCGTCCCTTCTTTCTTTCTTTAAATGCAGATTGATTTTATTTATTTATTTTTTAATGTCAAAATCCATTATAAAATATTAAAAAATTAAAAACCATTATAAAGTCTCAGCAGTTGAAACATGACACCACCACAAAAATAATCAAGTAGATCAATGAAATATAATGAGTATTCTAGAAACAAATGTATATATCTGCCTAACAATGTAATATATGATTAAATTAATATTTCAAATCAATGGGGAAAATAAGGTTTATTCGGCAAATAAGGTGCATGGACCACTATTGAAATAAAACAAATATAGAGCCTTATTGCACACATTATACAAAAAATATTCAGGTGAGTTAAAAATCAATATGGAAAACCTAAGGACTTTTTGGAGAAAATACAAAATAATATTTTTCTTACCCTGAAGTAAAATATTCAAACACATAAGCTATAAAGTAAAATATTGACAATATGACTATATTAAACATTTAAGACTATATCTAAATATACATATAAAAAAGTAAAGGACAAGTAATAGAATAGGAAAGTATTTGCAACACATCTAAAAAAGGGTTAACAGGTTTTTTTATTTTGTATTTTTAGGGAAAGAATTCTACATTTAGTCAAAAAATGGATAAAGAATACCAAAAAGCCACTTAAAACTTTTTAAAAGTAATAGAAATAGGCAACAAATATATAAAAACAGGTTTAGTTTCAACAAATATAAAGAAAGAATTAAAATAGCACATCATTGTCACAATCAAATTAATAAGTATTAAAAATATTGGTAATATCAAGTATTGGTGACTGTGAAAGGAACTGGGTATTCAGGCTCTTTTTCTTGTTCTTCTTAAAGCAGTCCCTTTAGCATATTTTGCAGTGCTAGTTTGGTGGAGGTGTGTTCTTTTAGCCTTCTTTTGTCTGGGAAACTCTGGATTTCACCTTCCATTTTCATTGAGAGCCTTGCTGGGTAGAGAAGTCTTGGTTGCAGGCCTTTGCTTTTCACGACTTGGGATATTTCTTGCCATTCTCTTCTGGCTTGTAGTGTTTGTGTTGAGAAGTCAGCTGCTAGTCATATCGGGGTTCCCTTATATGTTACTACTTCTTTCTCCCTTGCTTGCTTTAGGATTTTCTGTTTGTCTTTGATATTTGCCATTTTAATGATAATGTCTTAGAGTGGGCCTCATTGGGTTCCTCTTGAATGGGACCCTCTGTGCTTCCTTGAATTGTGTGACTTTTTCTCCCCTCCAATTAGGGAAGTTTTCCATCATTATTTTTTCAAATAGGTTCTCTATCCCTTGCTCCTCTTCTTGTCCTTCTGATATCCCTGTTATACGGATATTATTATGTTTCAGGTTGTCCTGCATTTCCCTAAATGCCTCTTCATTCTTTTTTAGTCTTTTTTCATTTTCTTGCTCTTTCTGGGAGCTTTTTTCCACCTTATCCTCCAGCTTGCTGATTCAATCCTTGGCTTCATCTAGCCTTCTTTTGATTCCTTCTACTGTGTTCTTCAGTTCAGAAATTGTATTCTTCATTTCCTCTTGTCTCTTATTGATAGTTTCTGTGTCCTTTTTCATGCTGATATAGTTTGCAGTAAGTTCCTTATAGTTTCCCTGTAGTTTTTGGCAATTCTCTCTGAGCTCACTGAGCTTGTTGAACTTCCTTAGAACCATTGTTTGGAACTCAATATGTGATAGTTTACTTGCCTCTGTTTTATTTATTTCTCTTTTTGGGGATTCCTCCTTTCTTACCTCTGGTCCCTGTTTGCCCCCCACTTACACCCCTATGATTGTTTACTCCTGCCATGTGCCACTCTCTCTGAAAATCACACTCAGCAACATGCAGAGAAGGAATAAATATGTGGTGGTTCAGAGAAGACAAGTTCAGTCCCTGGGAGAAGTTTAAAGTGACCTAATCAGAACTATCATCAATACATAAACATTTTAGGTGGTGTTTTAAGATAATGAAAAGATTTGTCAATTCATTTCAATCACTGAAAAACATTAGTCAATGTAATGTATAATTAAAATCGGTTATCTGGCACAACATAACCTAAACAACAACAGTGTCACACTAATATATAAGAAGCTCTTCAAATCCTGATGTAAAGATCCCTTTCCAATTAACTTGATTCTTTCCTTTCCCTTGCTGATGTACAGACTCCTATTGCCTATTGGTGGTGATGAGACAAAAAGAAATCCAGTTACAACTAGTTTCTCTGGATATGAAACATTTGTGATATGCCTAGGGTATTAACACAGGAAGTCCAAATATAAAGCTCAAACTTAGTTTTGGTGTATAATCGGAAGGGTCATTTCTTAATCTTCCTTAATACGAATTTAATTAGTCATCTACCTAATCCCCTCATTTGATATCTGTATTTACCTGCTAATAAGTTTTAGAGGAAGGATTTAATGACCCCTTAATTTAATCAGTTGCAGAAAACAGAATTTTCTTAAAATATCTACTCCGATCATACTTGCCTCAACATTTTCTTGACATGGAAAAACCCCTTATCGTTTCTTGGTAACAAAGACAAATTTTTTTAAAAGAAATAAAATTTACTATGTTATTATATTTTGATGTATAAACAATATGTTACTTTGCATGTTACAACTGATTTTAAGAAAAGGACTGGAAATTGTATAAATGGCTAATTTTCTTTTTAAAACAGATTATATTTATTCATTTATTTTTAGAAAGAGGGGAAGGTATGTAGAAAGAGAGGGAGAGAAACATCAAGGTGTGGTTGCCTCTCACACGCCCTCCCCCACTGGGGACCTGGCCCATGACCCAGGTATGTGCCCTGACTGGGAATCAAACCAGCAACCCTTTGGTTCACAGGCTGGCACTCAATCCACACCAGCCAGGGCTAATTCTCTTACTTATAATGTATCTGACTCAAGTGAAATAAAGGAGCCAAAGCCCTTAATATATCTTGTTTAGTTTACATAATGACTAAGTTATTCATACATGCATTTTTCATGAAGATCTTTGATAATAAATATTTTTGCTCAAAATGGGTTTTATTTTTCTCATGTAACAACAAAGCAGATAGTAGGCAAGCAGGACTGGTAACACTGGCTTTAAATTGTCACCAGTGTCCAGGTTCCATCATCCTTGGTGAAAGGCTTTTATCACCTTGGTCACAAAAACCTACTGTCTTCAGCTTCAAACTTATGTTGAAGGGAGGGAGGGAGGGAGAGAGAGAAAGAGTGTGTTGAACTGAAATATTCTATAATATTTCTTAACTTTCTACAGTATTGGATTGGTAGTATTATAAATCCTCTGATATCAGCCTCCTCCTAAAGAGAGAGGAAAGAAGCTTTCCCCAGGGCTTCGGCCATAATTAACTCTACACAAAAATCTAAAACTTAAAATGTTATTCCCCAAGGGGAAATTTACCAGGGCAGAGAGTACTCTTGTCAGCGACAGGCTCCAGGAAAGAAAACTATGCACAGCACTTCAATGGCATAGTATTTTGGTCTTAAGACAATACAAAAGATGTGTAGTGTGAGTTTGAATGTTACCCTGATTATCATGAATGAATCTGACAGATTTACTGACTATTTGAGTGATTTCAGTGTTACACATTTGAGCCAATAGTAAGTTACAGAAATTTCTTAGTTTCATGCCTGAGTCAACCTCATAAATGACCCAAGAGGTTGTATGGCTGTGAGGTTTAAAACTCTAAATTGAAGTTTTCATTTCAGTGAGATGTGCATTTAATCTATGAATCATTTTTTTAAACTCTTTAAAGACAAATCTTCTTCCCTAAGTTTACACATCAATATGAAGTTCATGAAAAGAAATAAAAGTTGATAGGTATTTTCGAGATCAAACATAAAACAGCACAGCATTGAGTTTCAAAATGTCCCTCAGCAGCATCCTAGACAGGTTTTGGCCTACTTACTATTTTGTGAAGGCAGCAAGAGTTGGGATGGGAAAAAATTCAAGCTAACAAAGACTTGACACCTACTTTACCGATAAGACATTTTCATTATCTCAAGTTAATCTCTCCCACTGTCCTCCAGGCTCACTCTGCTCAGTTCTACTGCAGATCCTTTGTGGGGTTTTTTTCTCCCTGATCAATTACTGACTTAGATTGTCCCCTACTCTCTTCTGGGCCTACCCACAGCCTACAAGTCTCTAATGGTTCACCTCCTCCATGAAACCTTCCCCAACCTCTCCAGCTACAGTGCATTCTCTGTCCACTGATGATCTGCTATATATTTTACACTTATCGTGTATCACTTTATACTGTCAGTTGTCAGTTTCATCTCCAGCCCTTCTCTCTCTCCCATGTTCTAAATCCATACTCCCAACTACCTGTTAAAAATCTTAAGAACTATTACTTGCTGGCACCTTCACTCAACATGCCCAAAACACACCTCATCATCTTCGTGGCAACCACCCACTCACCCAACACCACACACACTCACCTCCTATCTTCCCTATCTTGTCTGTTAATGGAGGTCAACAAGTAGCAAACATTTACAATGTCTAAAGCACTGCATTAGGCACTATGGGGACATAAAGGTATATACAAAGACAAATTAGTTCCCTTTGACTTTCCTGTCAGGATGAGTTAATCACCTCTATTCTGATCACCATTCTCCAAAATACCCTATATTTATCCCTATCGCTAAACTTTCATACTGAATTCTTAGCATATCTCCTCCTCATTAGACTATGAACACCATGAAAGCAAGAGTCATATCTTAGATTCCTCTTCCTCAACAGTATCAGGACAAAGACTGATATCCTAGTCACAGTGAATAAACCTTTGCCGGCTGGCTAGATAGATAGCATTGCATGTCCCTAAAGAGCTCACCATTAAGCTGGACCCCTAGAATTGCAATTATCCTCGACTCTTCTCTTTTCCTCTTAAATAATCATCAGCAAGTTTTCTTGATTCTATTTTAACAGTATATACTGCATCCATCTACTTTTCCTTCCTCTCACTCTCACAAAAGTAGCATTTCCACTATCTGGATTGCCTGGACCTCAGCAGTCGTCTCTACTGGTTTCCCCACATCCTCATTAGTTATCCTTACTACTTCCGTGCAACCCAGTCCCCACACTACACCTAGAAAGATCTTTCTAAACTACTAGCTCTTCCCTGTATTGATACCCCCTTTTAATGCAGCTCCTGCTCAAGGCCCCACTCCTCTTCATTCACCTTACTCTCAACTCAAATCATCCTACCACTCACTCCAGGCTCTCCTACTTCCATGCTTTACTTACTAACATCCTCTAACCTCCTAACAATCAGAAGCTTCTTTCCATTCTTCAAGACCCAATTCAAGTACATTTCCCCCCTTTAGGTTATTGTTAATTGAATCATTTCTTTACTGTTCCCACAGCATCTTATTTAGATTTAGAGCTTTGTCTGTGTTACTTATTCTGTCCTATCCTGTAACAGTTCATTGTGTGCATACCTGACTTGACTACTACACTGGCAGGTCTTCAAAGGCAGGGTCCATGACCATGGATTACTGTAGCCCCCATACCCCAATGCCTTTGAGATGTTCAATAAACAAGCTGAACAGAATTTAATGACCTGCTCTACAATATTCATTCATTTTACAAATATTTACTGAACATAAACTAAACAAAAAGCCATCTCTGCTCTTACAGCACTTACATTCTTATAGTAAAATACAGATATTAAATGAAATAAATAAATGTATACTATGTTAGATTGAGGAAATGGTATAGAAAAATATAAATCAAAGAAAACTACAGGCCAATTTCGCTGATGAACATAGATGCTAAAATCCTCAACAAAATATTGGCAAACCGCATCCAGCAATACATTAAGAAGATTATCCACCACGATCAAGTGGGATTCATCCCAGGGATGCAGGGATGGTTCAATATACGCAAATCAGTAAACGTGATAACATCACATAAATCAAAGAAAAGACAAAAACCACATGATCATCTCGATAGATGCAGAAAAAGCGTTTGATAAGGTACAGCACCCATTTATGATCAAAACACTCAGCAAAATGGGAATAAATGGGGCATTCCTCAACGTAATAAAGGCCATATATGAAAAACCTACAGCTAATATCATACTCAACGGGCAAAAACTGAAAGCTTTCCCACTAAGATCGGGAACACGACAAGGATGTCCGCTCTCACCGCTTCTTTTCAACATCGTATTGGAAGTCCTAGCCACAGCGGTCAGACAAGAGAAAGAGATAAAAGGCATCCAAATAGGAAAGGAGGAAGTAAAACTATCATTGTTTGCAGATGACATGAGAGTGTACATAGAGAACCCTGTAGACTCTACCCAAAAACCCCTCAACCTAATAAGTGAATTTGGCAAAACAGCAGGATACAAAGTCAACATTCAGAAATCAAAGGTGTTTTTGTACACCAGCAATGCAATAGAAGAAGAAATCAGAAAAAAAATACCATTCGATATAACAAGAAAAAAGATTAAGTACCTAGGCATAAATTTAACCAAAGACACAAAAGACCTGTATGCAGAAAACTATACAACATTGAAAAAAGAAATTAAGGAAGACACAAATAAATGGAAGCATATACCGTGCTCATGGATTGGAAGAATTAATATCCTCAAAATGCCCATACTACCCAAAAAAATTTATAGCTTCAACGCAATCCCTATTAAGATACCAATGACATATTTCACAGAAATAGAACAGACATTTCAAAAATTTATATGGAACCAAAAACGACCCTGAATAGCCGCAGCAATTTTGAGAAAGAAACACAAAGTAGGAGGGATCACAATAACGGACATCAAACTCTACTACAAAGCCACCATACTCAAAACAATCTGGTACTGGCACAAGAACAGACCCATAGACCAGTGGAACAGAATAGAAAGCCCAGAAATAAGCCCAGGTCTCTACGGACATCTAATATTTGACAAAGGGAGCAGAAGCATAAAATGGAGCAATAACAGCCTCTTCAACAAATGGTGTTGGGAGAGGTGGACAGCTACATGCAAAAAATTGAAATTGGACCATCAGCTGACACCATACACAAAAATAAACTCAAGAGGGATAAAAGACTTAAATATAAGTCGCAACACCATCAAAGTCCTAGAGGAGAACATTGGCAGGAAACTCTCAGATATCCCACGCAGCAATTTTTTCACGGATATGTCTCCTAAAGCAAGGGACATAAAGGAAAGAGTAAACAAGTGGGACCTCATCCAAATAAGAAGCTTCTGCACGGCGAAAGAAAACATCAGCAAAATGAAAAGGGAGCCAACTGTATGGGAAAATATATTTGCTAATGATACATCAGATAGAGGTTTGATCTCCAAGATATATAAAGAACTCACTCAACTCCACTCCAAGAAGACAAACGATCCAATCAAAAAATGGGCAAAGGACCTGGGCAGATGCTTTTCTAAGGAGGAGATACAGAGGGCCCAGAGGCATTTGAAAGGATGCTCAGCATCACTAGCCATCAGAGAAATGCAGATCAAAACCACCATGAGGTACCACCTCATACTGGTCAGAATGGCCATCAGAAACAGATCCACAAACAACAGGTGCTGGCGAGGCTGTGGAGAAAAGGGACCCCTAGTCCCCTGTTGGTGGGAATGCAGAGTGGTGCAGCCACTATGGAAAGCAGTGGGGAATTTCCTCAAAAAGCTGAACATGGAACTGCCTTTTGATCCAGTGATTCCCCTGCTCGGACTATACCCTGAGAACACCAAAACGCCAATACAAAAGAACCTATGCACCCCAATGTTCATAGCAGCAGAATTGACAATAGCCAAGTGTTGGAAGCAACCTAAATGCCCATCAGTAGATGATTGGATCAAAACATCATGGTACATATACACAATGGAATACTACGCAGCAGAAAGGAAAAAAGAACTACTAAACTTCGTGACAGCATGGATGGAACTGGAGAGCATCATGCTAAGCGAAATAAAAAAAATAGAAAATATAGAAATAGAAAAAAAAGAAAAATATAAATCAGGGAAAGGGAAAAGGGGCAGTGAGGTTAAGGTTTAAATTTCCCCCAGGTGACCAGGAAAGACCCTGCTGTGGAGTTGATGAGTAAGCAAAGACCTGATTCCATCATGACAGTGTTCTAGGCAGAGAGATAGCAAGTGAGGTAGGTACCTGTCTGACATAGGCAACCAGGAGGGCAGTGTGGCTGAAGTAGAATGAGTGAGAGGGAGAGTTAAAGAGGAGATCAGAGGGGCAATGGGAGACCAAATCTTATAGGGCCCTATAGGCTATTAGGATGACCTTGGTTTTACTATTTTTAAGATGGGCGGCCATTACCCAGGTTACATTTTGAAAGAATTACTCTGGCTACTGAGTTTAAATTAGACGGGAGAGACAAGTACAGCAGTAGAGACACCAGTTAGAAAGCTTCTGCAGCAATATAAAATAAATTGTTACCTAATCTGTGTCTCCCAGACTTCAGCTCCTTTTTACTCAAATAAATGCTTTTTTTTTATTCTTTGGGGAAAAAAAGAAGAGAAAAGAACGCTACTGAAATAAGCTGAGAGATTTTATTCCACACACTTCTAGTCCAAGGCCTTCCCTGACTAGCAGGCTACCTGGTCCCAGTTGTTCAGACCTAACCTTAACAGTTGGGTAAAATGATTCTAGGGGTTATTTAGGTGCTCAAATCAGATCCAAAGCTTGTAATGAGAGTCCTTAACTGTGTTTGAAACCAAGGAGAGTATAGGAGAAACTTGAAGGGAAAGGGTCCAAAAACCAGGACAAATAGCCCAGGGCAATCCTCAAGGGAGTGGCCAGACTGGCTACAAGGCATGTCAGTGAAGGACATTATACTGAGGGCATGTTGTCTGCCCACTTCCTGTGTCCCAAGGAAAGGCAGCAAATGCTGTGCCTTTTGTAGATAAAGACACTGAGTCAGAGAACAAAGTTTGAGTGAATCTGGAAAGTTATTTAGAGATCTTAACAACCAGATTATACCAAATGAAAGATGCAGCATAGGGGTAAAAACCAGCTGTGAAAATCATCTAGATCAAGAAAATTCCAGGCAAGGCCTGTGAAATTACTTCAGGACTCAACAGAAGCTTCTCAATTTCCAGTAATAAAAAATTCTAAGTCTACACATGCGTATATAATTATAAATCTGTTGATAACATTTATTCCATTAAAGGAGAGGTTCCTCCCCTTAACCCAACATACAACACATAAAAGCGTGCAAAGTAAATTTTATCTTAAATTCTTAGGAAAAGTGCCTAACAGTGGTTATCTATAGAAGGGAGCAAAGGAGAGAGAAATTTTTATTGTCTATATTATATATTTCTGTAATGTTCTAACTTATTTACAGTGAGCCTATAATTTTATTAATTAACAGAGTCAGTTTGGAGGCATTAAAAGAGTAATAAAGCCCTGGCTGGTGTGGCTTAGTGGATTGAGTGCCAGCATGCAAACCAAAAGGTTGCCAGTTTGGCTCCTGGTCAGGGCACATGCCTGGGTTAAGGGCCAGGTTCTCAGTTGGAGGTGTGTAAGAGGCAACTGATTGGTGTTTCTCTTCTTCTCTTTCTCCCTCCCTTCCTCTCTTTCTAAAAGTAAATAAATAAAATCTTTTTTAAAAGATAGGTATTTTTTTTTAAAGAAAGCAATAAAGACATATAAAAAATGCACTGAGGAGCTAACCATTCAATGGAGCCCTTGGGTAAATAGTTTTGAAAAGTGAAGAGATATAATAATGTGAATAACTGAACACTATTTTATCTGTGTAATGACATATTTCTATATATCAGGGGGGTTTTAGTAATATAGGCAGGACCTATTTTCCTAAGTAATAAAAAGCAAGAAAGTTACCTAAGAAAGTTCTAAAAAGACTACTGAACAACAATTAGATTTCATTTTCTGGATATTATAACGAAAAAAGGAAAGCAGTTATCAGTATGCAATGAGTTAAGGGCAATCTTATCCAGAATCAAAGCTGCCAGACAGCTTCCTGCAGGCCTATGATTGTTATTTCTCAAAAACATCTCTGAGGCATTTAGACTTCAGTCTGCTTAAAGAGCTTACAGCTAAAAAAAGGAAGTTAGCACATGGGTTCTCTTATTATTGTATTCTGCCATGGTGATTTTTAGACTAGCAGGAACAACTATGTAGTATGTTACATGGGCTAGAATTAGTAGACAGAAGGGACATAGTTAAGGTAGAACAGTTGTCTGAGCTTTGAATTCTTTTGCTTTTTTAGTTTTTTGCTGCTTTGATGTAATATAAATACAACTTCATTTCAAAATATTAATCACAGATTTTTCCCAGTTCTGTTCTACTCTTATTTTTGACATACACACACAAGTACAAACAGTTTCTGGTAACTGATTAAAACTACAAGATTTTCAGTAGAATACCAAGAAAGTACAAAAGTCACATTCAAAAAGGCTTTCAAATAGCAAGGACTCATGGACAAAACCAAAGGGGAAGAGTTGAGGGAGAAAAGGAGGAAGAGAGGGGGCAAGGGAAAGTGGTGGTGGGGGAAGGCAGAGACAAGTGTATTTGAAAAAATAAATAAATAAATTTTTTTTAAAAAGGCTTTCAAAAGATTCACTTACCACTGGATTTAATTTCTCGGACATAATTACTAGGGAACCAGCCTGTTCTCCCATTTAATGTGCCTTCCCACCAGCCTCCTTCTTCAACTCTAGTGACGTAAATGATGTCCCCTTTACATACTGACAGTTCATCTTCATTAGTCTGCTTAAAGTTGAATCTTGCCTTTACTATTAACTGGTGACTTCCATTTTCCATCATTTCCTAGAGAAACAAAAGCCACACCAGATGAAGCACTCATCCAAATGAAGCAGGAGCAGAAATTTAGGCAAATTAAGTGGGGTTAACCTAAGATAAAACCCAAGGTCCATCTCAGTCTTGAGTTTTTAATTTAGGAATGAGCTTAACATGGATAGGACTGGGGCGGTGGGGGGGGGTTAATAAACCTCTCAAAACTGTATGCAAACTTTGGTACTTGTGACACTGTGCATTTTGGAGAGTCATAGTTTTCATTTCCCTCTCCCCCTACCAATGATCTAAAGATACTTATTTAAATGACCCAGGAAACAAAGTAGAGCAATAAACTATTCCATCCTGCCTCTACCCAACACAAAGGCTGATCTTACATAATTATATGACCAAGATTAGGTACTAACCTACTCTCATAAAATCTGCCTCCCACATTCCAATTACTCAGAATATCTTAAATTGGCTAAGACTTAGTCACATGGAAAGATCAAATACTCCATAGTTACTGTCAGGAGTTCTTAGTCTGTCACAAACCCCTTTGAGAAGCTGATGAGCACAAATGAACTTTACCCAAAATACATAAACCCAGAGGTTCATACAAAGAAGATTTTGCGCACGATCTGAGTGTGGAACCATAGTGTTCATCAGCTTCTCAAAGGGATCTATGATGTCAAAAGTTTAAGTGCTTTGGAAATAATAGTTCATGATGGCTTAAAGCAAGCAGGTGGCTTTGACAAGAAATAACGTCTCAAAAGAGCAGAAGATGGGATGTTCCCTCCCAAACAAAAGCTCCTAGTAAGACCAAATTCAAAGATAACTGGGCTATCCCAATGTAAGAGCTCATCATAAGCCCAATATAAATACAATGAGAAAAATAAGATGGCAATAATGATGACAATAGAAAGTTATTGATTGTCTACTATGTACTATTTAGTACACTATTTAGTTCTAATAAACTGAAGGATGGGGGAACTAACAGCAAACTGCCATCAGGAAGTAGTCATAATGACATAGTTGCATAGCATTCTCAGATAACTTTCTCAATTTTAGGAAGAGACAGAATTTTGGGTTTCAACCCCAATTTTCCCGAATTTTCTTCAACCCTGAACAAAGAGTTGTTCCAGCAGGCCAGCCTGAATTGGTGCTAGGTTTAAAATTAGTTTTCTCCAGACACCCCAAACAATAGGATGACTATCTTACCACATATGGAAATGCAACTGGGATACTGATCTGATTTCATGGATTTTAAAACAGGCAGGGGGAATTGGGGATTATACTTACCACTGCCTTTGACTGCCTTTGCAGCCCTGGAGCTGTGCTAGAAACTGCTCCCTGTGGGTTTGTCTGAGAACTATTAGCAGCACTAAGAGAGGAGGAACGTCCACATGGTCTTTCTGATAGCTGATCTGTGAAAAGAGGAAAAGGCATGGTAAAGGGAACCACTCATGTCAGAAAAACATCTACAACATAACATTAACTTTTGTGGGACATTATCAAAAGCAATCTGGCTGTAATTCTGTTATCATTATGAATGTGCCAAGTGTCTTTCATCCCCCCTCCCTTTTTGGTGGCCAACTTCTTTTTCTTAACCTTACTGGCCATTGCTCTCCAGTAGAATGAAAAACAGCGACAGAACCACATTTTCTCTTAACCCATTTCCCTACAACTCTTCCCTCCTGAGCCAGTTGCAACAGTATGCACTGTTATCCCAGGCAGAACTATATTGGGTACCAAACAGCTGTTTGTGGCTCTTATTACTTTGAAATATTTCAAATTTCTCTCTTTGTTTTTTGGCCTATAACTGAGTGGTTCTTTTCTTCCTCACATGTAACAATATGTGTGGTATATATCATGTAAAATCTCTCTTTGCCTTGTGAGGGAGGGAAGGACGAGAATGACAGACTGAGTGTGTCTGGGAAAGATGCAATATTAACACTAGAATAATTTTTTTTTTAAATCGAACTCAAGAGTCCTCTCTTCCTTGAAACCTTGTGAAATTCGATCATACCAGCACTGAGCTGGATGTTTTCAGTATGCTGAGAGTGTACTAAAGAGAAGAGCTGGCTTCTTGACAAACTCAAATGAAGGTTCTTTTCCTCTCCATTTATTTTTAAAAGATATAAACTGCAAAAGTCTAAAGCCCAAACATTCCCTAGGCGACAAGCTCAGTATCCAAGTAGTTTCCTTGATGCTATGGGTTTTAACTTTCACCTCCTTGTATTTTATAAATATCTGTGGTGAGGGAAAAGACTATAAAACTTGCTAGGAGAGTTTGGCAAAGGAACATATAATTTGTATGGCATAATGTTAGAATTATACGGTTCTCCCTGCCCAGAAATGGAGAGTTGTCATGTGTGTTAAATATAGTTACTTGAATTAGCTGTACTTTCTGCTCGACGCCTTGCAATAGCTCAAAGCATTTTTTTCCAAATAGCAAAAGAACAATTTCGAAGAAGTATTTTTACATTTATTGCTATTATAAACAGCTCTTTTGACTAAAACTATAATTACTTGATAGCTTCCTGGATGCTCCATCCTATTTGGCACTTGATTATATTGCCTGCTTTTCTTCTCTAATTGTTTCATGTGGGTAAGTTGAGTCTCCCTAAATAGATGGTAATTTTCTCAAAGACAATATCTTACATTTCCTTTGTAGCACCTGGCAGTGTTGGGCACACACTCTGTTGACTCTCCAATGGCTGGAGCAGCAAGACCCATGTTTGGACATAAGGGCTCTGGAGTCAAGTCAGATATGGGTCTGAATCCCAGTTCTGCCACTTACCTTCTAGATGGGCAAGCATGGGCCTGACTTTCCTTATTTGTAATATAAGCCTAATAATAACAATGCCTAAGTCCAGGGTTGTTCCAAAGATTTAATGAGACTACTTAAGGCTCACAGGACTGCCTAGACCCATAGTAAGGACTCAAAGCACTTTAACTATGATTACTACTGCCCAGTTGTAGGTAAGATACTATATCACAAAAAGAGAGAAGTTATACTCTACACCAGCAATTTTCAACCAGTGTGCACAGGATTTTTAAAACATGTGACATCTGACTATTTAGTCAGGGCCACTGACCTCTTTTCTCTTAGACTGTCAAATAAAAAAAAAAAAAGACAACAGCCAACACAACGATAGCTGTCTGGTGTGAATGCCCTGTCTTCAACCATAAATATATAGGTCATATAATAAGAGTTGTATCTTATTGGTCACGTCGCATAATCAGGTTGCGTGTGATTGGTTAATTCTTAGTAGAATCCAGAAATAATTATATACAAGTATAGGCACCTGATTTTTATAAAAAGTCTCTTTGGAACAAAAAGGGTAGGTAATTACTATTATTATTTTTTTGTAAACCAATCAAAATTATACCTATTTTTTTGTCAGATCAGCAAAAATATACTTTTCTTGTACCACAAAATTTCATTTCATCTTTAATAGTTTATTTTTACTGTATTTTTCCATTACCATTTATCCCCCTTTTGCCCTCTCCCATCTCCACCCTCTCCCTCCCTCCTGAAATTACCATAGTTATCCATGTCCATGAGTATGCCACAGAATTTTAGTAATTAGTTTATATGTGTGATGAGATGAAAAAGATTGAAAATTGTTGCTCTAAGGTAATCAGCATTTTCTTTGCAATTACTAGGATACATATTTAATACCTCCAATGTGGTGGATATTGATATTTAAATAAAAGATATTCTTTTCACTTGCTATGAACCTAAGGTTTCATTTCCAGTGCAAGGTTCCTGGGGGGTTCCTTTACTTGGACAAAGACATACAGCAAACTATGAGAAAAATGTCTCTAGTGGAGAAAGGGAAGTAAGAGCTGTAGTCTGTAAACTTTACGAAAAAGGGAACTGGTCTTTTCCTTTTTATTTTCTGTCTTGTTACACTCAGTTGCCTATTCAACAGTTTTGAATGAAACAGTTTCTTGGTTCTTATCATTATATTAAGGGCATTAGAATGTCATCTGTGATAGGTATGTTTAAATCCTAAATCACGATGGTAATAGAAAACAATGCAATAAAAATTAAATTAAAAAATAAATCCTAAACCATGAAAAATTAAAGCATTTGATGCCCATTGGAGTGTATTTGGAGGAAGGGGAGAACCTTTTACCAATCAAACCTAGCCATACTTGGTTTCTAGGGTAATCAGAAACATGTGGATCCAATCATGTAACCCAGAACTCATAAATCACAAACCCCGCTTACCTTCTGTTGCTTTGTTGACAGCTAAAAGAGTACTCAGAACCTTGGAGAAATTGACCCCTGAATAAAGGTCATCAGGATCAAATACCTATGAGAAAGGAAATTGAAACTGTAAGACATCCAACTCAACAAACCCAACTATTAAAACACCATTTCCTTTAGCTCTTAGAAGAAAAAAAATGTAAAAGCCAAGGCCCAAAACCTCTGCATACCTTTGGGAGAAATGAAAGCAGCAGCTGAGCTGACTAATGACATGTGGCAGGCCATCAGTGAGTCAGAGCAAAGCAGTAATGGGAAATGAGAGCCAAGTTGAGAATGCAGGGCCCACCAGGAAATGCACAGTGCCTACTCAGGCCCACTCTTCTGACCTGAACATATCAATACTCTTAGCCTAGTTACAGGAAACTTATATGCATAGGTTACGGTTAATGCCCATCACCTACAGAATGTCCTTAATAGTCAACAAAGGAAGTGAAGGCTTTCTGACACTTTTTCATCTGTTAAGTTTATTCATTGTACTCAGTAAGGGCACTGTGAGCTATGCCTCTCTCTCTCTGATGTTTGTCCTCTGCATTGCCAACCACTGGGTCCCAACACCTGTGATCCCAGCTCCACATTGCCCAAACTTTGCACCCAGATTGGTTGACCTTAACCTCCTCAGCTCATCTTCATGGATATCAACCTCTGCCTGTCCGAGCTTATAGATTCTTTCTGGCCTTAAGCGATTTTTCCAGATATGACTTCTGACACTGCTGATTCTACTCAACTGTCAGCAACAAAACATTAAATACATACATTTCACTTTTCCAGCCTCAACCATCACTCTGTATACCACTGTCCATAGTGAATATTGCTGTTTTAAATAAAATTTATTAATTTTAAAATGTATTTAATGTATTAAAAAGTATTGAAACTTCTCCTAGACTCATATATGTGTATTTTAAACTAGAAGTATTCTCAAGTACAGGCACAATCTATTAATTTGTCAGCCAATGATATAGATACATATGTCTATAGGTAACCAAATACCAACTTTCTGGATGGAAATTCACCTACTAAAAACATTTTGTTCCAAAATGCCTGAGTTTGTGTCTCCCCCCCCCAAATATGATGGGGAAAAATGTACCTTCTCATGTGGGACATGATTAGGCCTTACATTTTGAAGGATGTCTTCACATTAGGTACATCCATTTGCTCCATTCCTAATCTGCCTGTTTCTTGGGAGTCACATTTAGACAAAATTTTACCTTTTTTGTTTACATAATCTTGAAGATATAAGATTCATCTCTAGAATAAAAATATAGAGCATCCTTTCTTTTTCAAATGAGGAGGCATCCATATAAATAATATATGGAAACGTAAGCTTATAGAAGTCTGCCTACTCTGGAATTCACAGGTCTGCTATTCATTTACTCAATAAATGTTTTGTATTCATACTTAAAATGATTAAAGAATCCTTTCACATCTAAAAATGATACACTAATATACTTTTAGTAAAGGGCTAATGCTAATGTTACTAAAGTTAAATTACAATCCAAAAATGTTTCTGAATGTTACTGTATATTTCAAAGTTTTCCAGAAATAAACTTATGGACAAAACCTGGGTGAACAAGATCCAATTGACACAGGTAAGGTATCTAATATCCCAGGGGATTCCACACTTATTGATTCTCCCTTAACAATGATAATGAGAAAGGGTTAATGAGAGTTAGACGAACCAAGATGGCGGAGGAGTGAGTGGAAGTCACACTGACCTCCTCCGAGGACCAACCTGCAATTACAACTAAATTGGGGAGAAATCACCTGGAACAAAAAACTGAAAAAGAGCAAGAGAACCTTGAAACCTTGGAGACAGAAGAATCGGCTTTAGCTCAATCTAACTGGTAAGGGGTGTGGTAGAGACCTGAGAAGGCAGGCGGGGCGCCCACAGGTGGCAGCACCAGAAGGATATTGAAACGGCCAGTGGGATCCCCCTGAGAAGAGTGGGGTCTAAACCAAAAGCGGGAATCTCTAGCCTATAACACCAGAGCCCAAAAAGTACAGAAAACAGCCAGCTGCGAAAAGTGGCAGGGTTGTTCTCTACCAGAGACAGGTGGCTGAAGACACAAAAAGAAACTGTTACAGGGCCAATGAATACATTTTTATTTGCAGCCACTTACCCTGGTCTCCAGCAAAGGCAGGGGCAGAGTGGGCTAGAGACGCCTAAGGAGAGACTGGGGAAGGAGACTTTGGGGAGAAAATGGAGAGAGTAGCCAGCGGGATCTCGGTGCTGACTCTTCCCCCAGGTGGCAGCAGCCATCGTGCTCAGGCAGAGACCACTCCCCCTGAGCTGAACCAGCGTCAGAGGACCCCATAGCCCTGCCCCGGGGTGGAATTCCACCCTGCCCTGTGCTGTCTAAGCTGCCTGCTGAGCACAGAGTGGCAGCCACAGATCCTTGGCTAAAGGGGGCGCAGAGAGGTCTGGCGATGCGTGAGGAGAGACTGGGAATGGAGGCTTTGGGGAGAGAATGGAGAGAGTAGCCGGCAGGATCTCAGTGTGGACTCCTCCCCCTTATGGCAGCAGGGAGAGAAGACCCAATAACCCCGCCCCGAGGAGGGACTCCGCCCCGCCCTGAGCTGTCTAAGGCGCCCTGCTGAGTGCAGAGTGAATGTATTAACAGCTGAAGGAGACAGCCACAGGCAGCAGATTACTGGAAGTCTCTAACAGACTGCCTAAGGTCAGACAGGGACGACATCTGATATCATCATAGGCAGATCCATAAAGAAAAATCAGCGGTCTCCAACGGTAGAAGTTCATACCACAAAGTCAGGAAATCAAAACAGATCAACTTAAGAAACAGAAACAAAAGAGGAGAGTCTCTATCAAATAATGGGAAGACAAAGAAATACACCCCACTTAAAGGGAAAGGAGGAATCTCCACAAAGAGAACTAAATGAAATAGAGGCAAGTAAACTATCAGATACTGAGTTCCAAACAACGGTTCTAAGGAAGCTCAATGGAGCTCAGTGAGCTCAGAGAGAATGCCAAAAACTACAGGGAAACTATGAGGAATTTACTGCAAACTATATCAGCATGAAAAAGGACACAGAAACTATCAATAAAAGACAAGAGGAAATGAGAATACAATTTCTGAATTGAAGAACACAGTAGAAGCAATCAAAAGCAGTCTAGACGAAGCTGAGGACCGAATCAGCGATCTGGAAGATAAGGTAGTAAAAAGCTCCCAGAATGAGCAAGAAAATGAAAAAATACTCAAAAATAATGAAGAGGCATTTAGGGAAATGCAGGACAACCTGAAACATAATAATATCCATAGAGTAGGGATACCAGAAGGAGAAGAGGATGAGAAAGGGATAGAGAACCTGTTTGGAAAAGTCATGATGGAAAACTTCCCTCACTGGAGGAGAGAAAAAATCACAGAAGTCCAGGAAGCACAGAGGGTCCCATTCAAGAGGAACCCAAAGAGGCCCACTTCAAGACACATCATCATTAAAATGGCAAATATCAAAGACAAACAGAATCCTAAAGCAAGCAAGGGAGAAACAGGTAATAACATATAAGGGAGCCCCAATACGGCTAGCATCTGACTTCTCAACAGAAACACTGCAAGCCAGAAAGGACTGGCAAGGAATATTACAAGTACTTAAAAGCAAAGGCCTGCATCCAAGACTGCTCTACCCAGCAAGGCTCTCAATTAAAACGGAAGGCAAAATAAGGAGTTTCCCAGACAAAAGAAGACTGAAAGAATACACCTCCACCAAACCGGCATTGCAAGATATGCTAAATGGACTGCTTTAAGATGAAGAAAAAGTATCTATGAATACCCAGTTCCTTTTAGAGTTGCCAATACTTGATATTACCAATATTTTTAATACTCCTTAATCTGATTATGATAATGATGTTACTTTAATTGTTCCTTTACTATTTGTTGAAACTAAACCTGTTTTAGTATATTTCTTGCATATTTTTATTATTTTTTTAAAATGCTTTAAATGACTTTTTGGTATTCTTTATCCATTTATTGATTAAAGGTTTGTAGAAATTTTTTCCCTAAAAAAAAAAAAAGCCTATTAACCATGTTTTAGATGTGTTGCAAATACTGTTCTATTCTATTCCTTGTCCTTCAACTTTTTTTATATGTATATTACTATATAGTTAAATGTTTAATATAGTCATATTGTCAATATTTACTTTATAGCTTCTGCATTTGAATATTTTACTTCAGGTCATGAAAAATATTAGTTCTATTTTCTTCTAAAACTCTTTTGATTCTACATATTGATTTTTAACTCCCTTAAATATTTCTTATATAATGTGTGAAATAGGGCTCTATATTTGTTTTATTTCAAGTAATAGTGGTCCATGCACCTTAGTTGTTGAATAAGCCTTATTTTACCCATTATTTGAAATATCAACCTAATCATACATATATTAATCAGATATATATGTTTGTCTCTAGTATGTTCATTATATTTCATTGATCTACTTGATTATTTCAGTGCTGGTGTCATGTTGGTTTAATTGCTGAGACTTTAGAATGGTTTTTAATTTTTGAAAATATTTTATAATTAACTTTGACATTTAAAAAAATAAATAAAATCAATCTGCATTTAAGAAGGAAAGAAAGAGAGAGAGAGATGTAATTCCTACCTTTTACAACATCATGGATGGAACTGGAGAATATTAATCTAAGTGAAATAAGCCCATTGATGAAAGACAATTACCGTATGATCTCACCTATAAGTGGACTCTATTCAACAAAATAAACTAATGAACAAATAAACCACAGGCACGGAAACATGGAGCAGACTGAAAGTGACCAGAGGGGATGGGGAAGGAGGACAATGGTGGAAAGAAGGGGAAGGGACTAGAAAAAGAACATGTATGAATGACCCATGGACATGGACAACAGAGTAAGAATTGACTGTGGGAGTTGGGGTTGGGGATGTGTGGAGGGGGATAAAGGGGGGAAAATTGAGACAGCTATAATAGAATCAACATGATTTATAAATTAAAGAAAATAAAAGCATCAACAGAAAGGGTAATGATACATATACCAAAAGAGTAACAAAGCAAAAAACATTCATTTTTAGCTTATAATTTCTCATAGGAGTGTGAATATGTGAGTGCCTATGGACATATGTGTTGGGTAGGTGTGGTGGACATGGGTAGAGTCTAAAATAATAAGCAGAAGTAAATATCAGCAGAGTAAAGCATGAGAGCAAAAGGTGTGATGAAAACCTCCCTCTCTTTTTTATGTTGCTCCTTATCCAGGTTAATCGACTACGTATATGTGGCAATAGTGGCATCATTCACTTGTATCAGTACCTGAAAAAATATGAGAACAAACAAACTGATGGAAAAATAAAACATGCATCAATAAGAGTCATTGTGAGCTTGAGGGAAGTTGTCTGGACTATGCACAGTTTCCTTTTTAGAAAACTAGAGTTTACCCACGGACACTTCTTCTAACTGCAAGCCTATTCTGTAGCACTAGTAGCTATATAGGAAGGAGTTGGAAGAGGTCTCTAGGGACTAGCAGAGAAGGCAACGCCTAAGGATTATGATTTCAGAGCATCTGGAAGATTATATATAACCATGAACACTCTCCACTGCACCACACCCTTCCAAGCTTCAAATTGAATGTTATTGGAAATTCCACTGAAGACCTCCTTTCAATGCACTTGAGGCTGGTCCCTGGTTAAAAGAGGAATATTATTTGGAGGGAGCACAACAATATCAGCCATTATCAGTCTTTTATGTTTTAGTGGAAATGAGGAGTGTAAAACCAAGTTTAGAGATGAAGATGTGGAGAAAAGCTGAGGTCACTGGTGCCCAACTGGGAAACAGCTAAGGTGAACCTGTCAATGTTGGAGAGGAATGCAAGAAGAACAAGGAAAAGTAGGTTACAGTACAGGCTGTTTGCCTAGGACTATCATTTCTACATACAAAATGGAAAAGCAATTCCCCTTTTCTATCTACAAAGCACTCTGGGACTTGTTAAAAATGCAAATTTGCACATTTATGCTGTATATGCTGATACTCATCTTCTGGTACTCTCTGCAAGCCTCACTAGCCTGTTTAGTATGGTATGAAACTAAACTTTCTTGATACGTATTTTGGTCCAGAAATTAGCTGGTTAGTTCCATTTGGATCTGTGAACGTTAGATGAACAGCAAGATTCCCTCCTTCCATCTACCATGACTGTGATGCAGAGAAGAAAGGATTGCTTCTTAGGCTACTGCTAGATGGTTCCGAGGTACCACTCCTGCAATGGGATGAGGCAGGGTTCAAGTATAACAGCAAAAACAACAAAAACATTTACTCTACTCTGGGTAACTAATAGGAGAGAGAGGGATTAAACTTCATTGAAGATTGTTAAAAAGTATTTACATACACAGCTCATCGAAGGTCCAGTCCTACATCAGCAGCTCAAATCAGACAAATCATTTGATTTTTAAATATTTCCCCACATTTTTCCATTTTGGACATCTGAAATGACAGCAGAACTTATTTTCCATCCACTAAATACCAGCTGTTAATTCTGAACTGTTGAGGATCTGCCAGTATAAACTGCACAGAAGTTAATACAAGGTGGGGCAAAAGTAGGTTTAGAGTTATATAAGTATGTGAAACACAGAGTTTATTCTTGTATTATTCTTTATTATTATTTTCCATACAAACAATACATTGTAAACCTACGTTTGCCCCACCCAAATATATATATATAATTATATATACTATACAGTTGTAATACAAATGAATAATACAATAATTAATAAATAATAATACAAGAATAAACTGTTTTACGTACTTACAATTATAAGCCTACTTTTGCTTACCCTTATATTTTTGTGGGTTTACAAATTGTTGGGAAATGCCCCATCTGGTTTCAGGGACTCTAATCTCACCAACAGGCGAGAGGGCCCCAAGACTGGAAATAATCAAGGAGGCCTTGGGAAAACAGGCTACTGAGGAGATAAAACCTGTCCCCATGGCAGGGGCGCAGCCCCTGCCTCCTTCACATCACCCTGCTTGGCCCTGTGATGGTCAGTTATTGATGACGGGTAAGTTCTCTCATGAGGAGATACAACCTAAGACAGACATCGGCTGGTATGGGCAGCAGACAAGGACTTGGGAGACACAGATAAAGGGCAAAAAGGTCTGCACCCCTCGGCTAAGCTTGGACATGGCCGGAATCCTCATTCTATCTGAAAGAAGTCTCCTTATTTCTTGGTGGCTCTGCCCTACCCACCTAGCTCAGGCTAGAACCAATACTAAAGGCAGGTACAGCCCTAAACTGGATCAGGCAGTTCCCGGGGACAATCAGGCCTAGAAGAAATTTCCTCTAAGCATGCTTTGTTCTTCCCTGAAAAGCAATGATAACCAGCTCATACTGGGAAGGAGATTTACATTATTCATAGATCCTGACCTGAGGCAGATCTCTTGTGTTCCTCCAATTGTTATCTATGCTCTCTATTTATTTTCTGTAAACATAGCCTTTTGACATTGATTGATGAGCTTTGCTGTATAACCCTGTGCATATGGGTCTCAATAAAATTCTTTGGACACGGGGCTTTGGGGCCTTCTCCCCTAGAGGGAAGAGCCATGTCCCCTCTCCTGGCAAAGAGAGAAGCATTTGCAATGACTCATGTTTATTCGCCCCATCCGTGACAACCCTGGGACAGGGTCTGTGGGATTCAGAGCCCCGCTCCCTCCTCAGCTGGCTCTGGACAGTAACCCTCAGATCCAGGAGTGCCCCATGCAATGCTCCCCATGACAACAAATAGATCCTTTTGAATTAGCTTTCACTTTCAACACATATGCTGTTTTATGGCATTTTTCCTAAACTGACAAACACAACAAGGTATATGAGAAGAAACTTCCACAACCCCTTGTTCCATTCCTTCACTAACCTTATAGCCACAATTTACTGACTTACTGAGCCCTTGCTATGTGCTATAAGCTGCCACCATGCTTGGAGATTAAATGATAGGATAGATTATAGATAGATAGATAGATAGACAGACAGACAGATGATAGATAGATAGAGATGATAGATAGATAGATAGATAGATAGATAGATAGATAGATAGATCACTCTCCATCATTGCACTTAATTCTCCTGGCAAGCTTGTAAAGTGGGTAAAATTATTTCCCCCATTTTATAGATGAGTAAACTAAGACTCAGAGTAGTTAAGTCACAAAGCAAGAGAATGATGAAATCACTAAATACACAGAAAAAAAAGGGTTGTGAGGGGCATTTTAGCCCTGCATACATATTTTGTTTTCATGAGACATTCAAAAAATGAAAGAGGAATCCATGGGTTTTATACACACATGCACCAAATCCTTTGCTGTTGTCAGTACAAGCAGCATCCATACCACCTGCAGCAAGTTTGTTACAACCTTGAACATGACCAATTCAACTAATCATGACAAAAAGAAAATCTCCCAGATGACAAGACTGTCTCTGCAGACATCTTGCCTAATTCCAGTGCAGTCCTTTGCATTTCAAGGTGCAGCCCTGACCCAGAAGGCAACTTTTGCCAGAAGTGGGGAAAGGCTGCACTGAGCTACTCTTATTTGTTCATCTGATTCCACTTTGTGAGCCACTGTCCATATTTGTGAGGTGCTTGTTGGGTGGAGGTCCAGCCCATGGTTACAGGATGAAGCTAGACCATTCCTTGGCATCATGCTCTAACCACCTAAGTTAACAGTCACGGCCCAGCCATGTATTTGTCAAAAAGAAGTCATGCTGTCTATTAGTTCAGAACTAGGTGATATCAGTAATGTCATGTGGCTTAAGTCCCACTCAATTGACTTCCATTTAAAGTTAATTTAGTAAGCCAGTCAGAGAAAGACAAACACCATATGATTTCACTCATATGT
The DNA here is from genome assembly GCF_021234165.1 of Pteronotus mesoamericanus. Lineage (NCBI taxonomy): Eukaryota > Metazoa > Chordata > Mammalia > Chiroptera > Mormoopidae > Pteronotus > Pteronotus mesoamericanus. Next base: position 670,022 of record NW_026555198.1, read on the forward strand.
GGAATCTAATGAACAAAGTGAACTAATAAGGAAAATGGGGACAGACTCATAGATGGACAGCAGGATGACAGCTAGTGTGGGAAGAGGTAAGAGGGTAGAGGGATTGAGCAAAATAGAAGAGGGACTCATGGACATGGACAACAGTGTGGTGATTGCTGGGGGCAGGGATATATAAGGGGACTACAAGGTAATGTAAAAAAATACAATAAAGTGGAACCTAACCAACAATACAAAGATGCAAGGAAAATAAGACCAGCAACACTGAAAGGAAAAGAAATCAACAGAGACAAGAGGGAAGGAGGGGGGGCAGGGGAAAAGGAAGGGAAGGGGAAAGTCAAGGAACAGATAGCAAGGACTCATGGACAAAACCAAAGGGGAAGAGCTGAGGGAGGGAAGGAGGGAGGGGGCAAGGGAAAGTGGTTTGGGGTTGGCAGAGACAAATGTATTTGAAAAAATAAATTAAAATAAAATTTAAAAAAAATAAATTTTTTCAAAAGTTAATTTAGGGTTTGAAGTAATCACAATAGGTTCCATCATTCAACTGTTAAAGTCTAATCAATTGAAAAGCAAGGGATTCAGAGGAACCTCATGTTTCAGGCCCATTAATTTAATTTAAAGGTTTTATTTATTCTTAGAAATACAGGAAGGGAGAGAGAATGAGAGGGAGAGAAACATCAATTGGCTGCCTCTCACACACACCCCAGAGACTGAACCCACAACCCAGGCATGTGCCCTAACCAGGAATCAAACGGGCAACCTTTCACTTTGCAGAACAACATCCAGCCCAGCCCACTGAGCCACACAAATCAGGGCTGTTTCAGGCCCATTAAAAAGAAAAGATTCCAAATACGCATATTTTAGGAACATCCCCTCTCTCCTTTGTTCTTATTATTCTTATTGAATAAAAATCTTAAATTAACTTAGACCATCTTGAATCATGTTCTCTAATTTTCACAGCTGAGCATACTGCCTCTATTAACCCCTGAACTCTGAAAGAAATGTCATTACATAGTGCAACAGGGCAAGCATACCTGAGCTGCTTAGTCATATTTCACTGGGAGGTACTGTTCCTGGCTCTGTGAATGCAACCTACAATGCTTCCATGTAGCCCCTATTAAAAGTAGTCACAAATTCAGCAACAAATAATGCTTTAAGCTCAGAAATTAGATTTAACTACCCACTGGTATTCTACTTACTAGAATGCAATGGATGGCATTTGTGCCTGCTTGGTTTTAAATAATAACAGCTCCTATTTGATATGGAGCAAACTTAAGAGAGCAAACCCTCCTCTCTACTCCTCTTATTTCCTTCCTTTCTCTCCATTTCAGCAATTTAGGAAAAATCTGACATGTTCATATAACTGCAATAACATTGGTATATTGAATAGAGCACTGTTTTGAGGGTCAGAACACCTTGACTTTTTGTGGCTGTTTCCTATCTGAAAAAATGAGAGATGTGCAGGCCCATCATCTGAATAGGAGTTCTCAAATTCAGTTCCTTGGCTGTGTGCCCAAGGTCCAGAATCTGGCCTTCACATCTCACAGCTCTTGAGAATGGACTCACAGCAACCAAGTTCACAGAAAATCAATGCATAAACCAAAATGCCAATTTGCTAATTTTTACTTAAAAACAAACCATTAAGAAAATTGGACAGGGCAGGAGAGAGCAACCAGGGAAAATTGGGACAACTTTAATAGAATAACAATTTCAAAAAAAAGAAAAACAAGATTGGACAATTCCATTTTATGACCAGATCACTCAACAGAGAATTCTACATGGAAAGCCAAATTAGAATAAGAAATTTGTTAGATAGTATAGAATCAAAACAAAGGGATTCTGGGGTATCACAGCCTACCATAATTGTTACTTGTTTATACGCTGACTTTTTCAAAATGTCATTTTAAAAAGACCTATTTACAAATTCTGGCCCTATCTTGCTGCCATTGACTGGTGGGACTTGGACTGCTATTGTAGTAGACAGCTTTAACTATCTATGTTTTTATGTCCCTGTGGATTTAACATAATCACTATACATAACTACTATGTGCTTCTAGATTACCTGGACTTCATAGAATTCAAAGCCAGGAAGTTCAGCTCCATAGAGTGCTTATGGCAGGAGCAAAGATCTAAGCATAATCCCTCACTGCTCACTCCTCACTGCAAACTCACCAAATCCATTCCCTGATGGCCACTTCAGCATGACTAACATTAACATATAGCACACTATGACTTTTAGTCTTCCTTGCTAAAATCCTTTAAGGGGGAAAAAAAAACTTTCTCCACAACAAAGATTTATCTACAGTTAATTATTAAGTTTCCAGAAAGAGGAAAATGGATGAGGAATGATAGAGGTCCCCATCTTGGTAGGGAACTTCATAGTATTAAAGAGAGAGAGAGAACACTGACTTTGGATAATCTCACCAAAAAGAGAATATTCATAAAAGAAAGGGAAAGACAAAACCTCTCCTATAAATAATGCTTTCCAAACCAAGGATAGGAAGTGGGAGGCTAGAACCAACTGCCCCTCAGCCAACCAGCCAATGTGGCCTGCCCACCCCCACTCATCCTGTGCTCCTATCACTAGAGACTTTACAGGAACCATACTGGCTGCCAATTTTGAGGAGTGGGGGGTGGAGAAGTGATGTTTCAGCTGCTGAAGAATCTATGTTCCAGACCTGGTGGTGTCCTCCTCAAACCCCTCACCCCAGCCTTCAGAGAAGGGGATTTATTTCCTAGTATTCCAAATACAGAAAACATTTTCCCAGAGACATAGCATCACACCTGCTACTTAGTTTCTGTGAGTTCTATGTCAGCCACATTAGTTATTAAGCAGGCTATTGTGAGCCAGCCAGAAAACATGATAATCATGTAGAACCTAGTTTATGTGGAAAAAAAGTTTTCTGTGTTCCCAACAATAACTTACAAATGAACTTTTGTAAAATAATCCATTTTTTATATTGAAGAAGGCCTGAATGTGTAGTCCCAACCAATGTCCACATCCTTAGTTTTTCCTTGTCTTGTCACATAAAGGATGAACAAATTACCCTAGACACTCTGAATGCTATTCATTTAGGAACTCTTCATGATGAGAGAACCAAGCGATATGTATGAAGACTATAAGAATATCCTCAGAATTAAAATAGTTGACTGGTCCTGTGTATGTAATAGTCCAGACAGTTAAGGAGAAGATTCAGCTGTGAAGATAGCTCCTGTAGTCCCTGCTTTCCTAGGAGCCTACTATAATTTATGGTCAGAACCTGTAAATCTGGCAGAAACAACTGCTTCACTATGACTTCCATATACAGGAGAGACTGGTGTTAAATGAACTGCGCACAAAATTAGGGTTAGGGAATGGAAATGATAAAAGGAGCCCCTGCCAGTTGTGTTGAGCAGAAGCTTCTCTGGCAGTTTCATCTGCAGCCTTCCCTAAAGCCCTCCATTGAACTTAACTTCATGGTTTTTTTTTTTTCTTCCGAAGAGCTACAGCCTTACAGTCTGTATATATACTGAATATTTAAGCCCTCAATCACCCACCACTGCAATATTTTTCTATTTTTTTGTGTGTGGATGTTAAGATTAGCCTTGGATTTCTTATTAGAAAGCAGACAATTTGAAGTTCAAATTGCCCCCCGCCCCAGCCCTGACCTAATATTCAACATATATGAGGCACTTAATAAAAAAACATTCATTGGAAAAAAGGAGAAAAAGATGGCGGAGGACTGAATGGGAGTCACGCTGACCTCCTCCTCCCAAGACCAAACTGGAATTGTGACTAAATAATGGAGTAATCACCTGGAAAACAATGGAACGATAGTGGGAAAGGAGCCTTGGACCCGCGAACAGACAGGGTATTCAACTCTCACACATCCCAACAGGTGAGAAGTGTGGTGGAGGTTCGAGAGGGTGGGCTGGGTGCCCACGGGCACCAGCGCCAGAGGGACAATGAAATGGCCAGTTGGATCCCCCCAAGAAGAACAGGGTCTGGATCATAAACAGGGAACTCTAAACTACAGCAGCTAAAACCAGGAAAATACAGACAAAATGCAACCCCGAAAAGCTTAGGGGCGCTCTCTGCCAGAGACAGGTGGCTGGGGATGCAAAGAGACATTTAAAGGGCCAACGCAAAAATTGGAGTGGCAGCCACCCTCCTTGATCTCTGGGTAGAGGAAGCAGCAGGGTCGGCTGGTGCCTGGGAAAAGACTGGTGAGGAAAACTTTGTGAAGAGAACTGACACGGCAGCCGGTGGAGCCCCGGTGATAACGCACCTCCCACTCTGCAGCTACGATCTCGCTCAGGCATAAGGGAATCAATTAACCTGCCTTTTGTGCACTCTGCAAAAAACTTGTGCACGTGTGAGCTGCGGGGCTGAGTGCAGACTGGCTGGGAGAGCCTTGAGGAGAGACTGGAGACGGAGGTGTTGGGGAAAGAATGGGAGGAGGAACTGGGGAGTCCCAAATCCCTCCTGGTAACATAGTCTCCATTCTGGGCAGGCAAGGTGCGACGCCAAAGAGGCAGAAGCGGGGCGCGCATGAACCGGACTGCCTGTGATTGAAATGCAGGCCACACAGGTGGTGGGTCCTTGGCCAAAGGGGTCACAGAACTGCCCAGAGACCCCTGAGGAGAAACTGGAAACAGAGGCATTGGGGAAAGAACGGAAGGAGGAACCAGGGAGTCCCGAATCCTTCTTTCCCTAGTCTCCATTGTGCGGGAAAAGGACACAACCCTAAAGAGCCAAAAGCCGAAAAGCACACAATAGAGAGCCCAAAACCACCCAGTGCAGGCGCGAACACTTGCGCCGAATGGCCGGCGGCGGTTGGCGAGTGTGTGTGTGGACCCGTGGGGGCTGGCAAGGCCTCCCACAGATTGGCACTCATATGGCCTGCGAGGGAGTGCACCGATCGGCCAGCGCAGGTGTAAATCGACCCGCATGGGCCGCGACTGCAGAGCAGGCCACAGAAAGAGTCGATCCCGGGCCAAAGGGGTCACAGAGCTGCCCAGAGTCCCTGGAGGAGAGACTGGAGACAGGATTAACTTGAGAGTCCTGGAGCAGATTTCCTCCCATTTCCCTAGTCTCCATTTGGCGAGGGCAAGCAACCCATCCAAAGAGCCAAAAGCGGGGAAAGCACACAATAGAAGTCCCTGAAAAGACCAGTGCCGGGGTGCCCACTGGCCAGGAGGGCCAGACGAGTACACGAGGGCGCAAAGAAGCCCCCTAGGCTGGGGCAAGCACGCAAGAGCCCAGGCTGGCGGGGGATCCAGCCGGGCAAGGAGCGCGATCAAGGAGCCAGAAGGAGAGTGCAGAGTGATCCACAGAAATAGTGGTTCCCTGGGTGAAGGGGTCACACAGCTGCCCAAGCAGGAGTCAGACACAGACAGTAGACTCCAGGAAGGCTCAAACAAATGACCCAATGCCATATAGGGTCAACAACTGACATCATCAGAGACAGGCCCAGAAAGAAGAGTAAAGGAAAAATAAATAAATAAATAAATAAATCCGCCTACTACCATAGAAGTTTAATCCACAAAGTCAGGAAATCTAGACGGCCCAATTGAAGCAGAAACAAAAATAAATTAATAAATAAATAAATTACAAAACAGACTCTCACAAAATTGGGAAGAAAACGAAGTTCCCCCCAAATGAGTGGAAAAGGGGACTCCCCACAGAGAGAGCTAAATGAAATAGAGGCAAGGGAACTATCAGATTTTGAATTCAAAACATAGGGTCTGAGGGAGCTCAATGAGCTCAGCCAGCTCAAAGATAACTATGAGAAAATGCAGAGAAACTATCAGGATCTTACAACAAACTATATCAACCTGGGAAAGGACATAGAAACTATCAAGAAGACACAAGAGGATATGAAGAATACCATTTCTGAATTGAAGAACACAATAGAAGAAATCCAAAGCAGGCTCAATGAAGCCGAGGACTGAATCAGTGAGATGGAGGATAAGATAGAAAAAAGCTCCCAGAAAGAACAAGAAATGGAAAAAAGACTCAAAAAGAATGAAGAGGCATTGAGGGAAATGCAGGGCAACCTGAAACGCAATACTATCCACATAATAGGGATCCCAGAAGGAGAAGAAAAGGAGCAAGGGATAGAGAACCCCCTCGAAAAAGTAATGATGGAAAATTTCCCTAATTTGAGGAGAGAAAGGCTCTCATGGATCCAGGAGGCACAGAGGACTCCACTCAAGAGGAACTCAAGAAGGTCCACTCCAAGACACATCATCATTAAAATGGCAAATGTCAAAGACAAAGAGAGAATCTTCAAAGCAGCAAGGGAGAAGGAGAAAGTAACATACAAGGGGGCCCCGATACACCTAGGAGCTGACTTCTCAATAGAAACACTGCAAGCCAGAAGGGAATGGCAACAAATATTCCAAGCCATGAAAAGCAACGGCCTACAGCCAAGGTCGCTCTACCCAGCTAGGCTCTCAATTAAAATAGTAGGGGAAATACGGAGTTTCCCAGACAAGAGAAGGCTAAAAGAATACATCTCTACCAAACCAGCACTCCAAGATATGCTAAGGGGACTGGTTTAAGAAGATGAAGGAAAAGAATGAGAGAGAGGGGAACACAAGTACAAAGAGAAAAGATGAGTAACTTTCTATCAGTAATATCTCTCAACATGAATGGACTAAATGCCCCTTTCAAAAGACACAGGGTAGCTGAATGGATAAGAAAACATGACCCACACATATGCTGTCTACAAGAGACCCACCTCAGAGCAAGAGACCTACACAGATTCAAAGTAAAGGGATGGAAAATAATATTCCAAGCAAATGGGCATGAGAAAAAGGCCAGGGTTGCGATACTTGTATCAGATAAAGTAGATTTCAAAACAAAGGCCATAAAAAGAGACCCAGAGGGGCACTTTATAATACCCAAAGGAAGAATCTGTCAAGAAGACATAAACATTGTAAACTTCTATGCTCCCAATATAGGAGCCCCCAAGTTTATAAGGAAATTGTTGGACGACTTCAAAAAAGATATAGACAGCAACACACTGATAGTAGGGGATTTCAACACCCCACTGTAAAAAATGGACAGATCTTCCAAACAAAACATTAATAAACTTATTGTGGTGCTGAATGACACACTGAATCAAAGAGACTTAACTGACATACATAGTACCTTCCATCCGAAAGACGAAAAATACACATTCACATTCTTTTCAAATGCTCATGGCAGTTATTCAAAGATAGACCACATGATAGGACACAAAGCAAACCTCAGCAAATTCAGGAAAATTGAATTAATACCAAACTTTTTCTCGGACCACAAGGTCTTGAAACTGGAAATCAACCTCAAAGAGAAACTTCAAAAACTTGCAAACTCATGGAGACTGAACAGTACACTATTAAACAATGAATGGGTCAATAATGAGATAAGAGAAGAAATCAAAAAAATTCTGGAAACCAATGAAAATGAACAGACAACAGTCCAAAAGCTATGGGACACAGCAAAGGCAGTCCTGAGAGGGAAGTTCAGAGCAATACAGCCGTACCTAAAAAATATAGAAACATTTCAAATAAAAGACCTAACACTACAACTTCAAGAACTGGAGAAACAACAACAAATATATCCCAGAGCAAGGAGAAGGAAGGAAATAGTCAAGATGAGAGCTGAACTGAATGACATAGAGATGAAAAGAACAATTCAAAGGATCAACCAATCCAGAAGCTGGTTCTTTGAAAAGATGAATAAAATTGACAAGCCTTTAAGCAGACTCATCAAGGAAAAAAGGGAGAGGACCCAAATTAATAATATCAGAAATGAAAGAGGAGAAATAACAACTGATACCACAGAAACACAAAGGATTGTCAGAAACTACTATGAACAATTATATGCCAGGAAATTTCAAAATGTTGATGAAATGGACAAATTTTTAGAAAAGTACAAGCTTCCAACACTGAAGGAGGAAGAAACAAAAAGCTTGAACAGACCGATAACAGCTGGGGAAATTGAAGCAGTCATCAAGAAACTCCCGGCACACAAAAGCCCAGGGCCGGACGATTTCACAGGAGAATTTTACAAATCATTTAAGGAAGAGCTAACCCCTGTCCTTCTCAGACTATTCCAAAAAATCCCAGAGGAGGGAAGACTCCCAGACTCTTTCTATGAGGCCAGCATCACCCTGATCCCAAAACCAGATAAAGACCCTACAAAGAAAGAAAACTACAGGCCAATTTCGCTGATGAACATAGATGCTAAAATCCTCAACAAAATATTGGCAAACCGCATCCTGCTACACATTAAAAAGATTATGCACCATGATCAAGAGGGATTCATCCCAGGCATACAGGATGGTTCAATATACGCAAATCAGTAAACGTGATACATCACACAAATAAAAGACAAAAACCACATGATCATCTCGATAGATGCAGAAAAAGTATTCGATAAGGTACAGCACCCACTTATGATCAAAACACTCAGCAAAATGGGAATAAATGGGGGATTCTTCAACGTAATAAAGGCCATATATGACAAACCTACAGCCAATATCATACTCAACGGGCAAAAACTGAAAGCTTTCCCACTAAGATCGGGAACACGACAAAGATGTCCGCTCTCACCGCTTCTTTTCAACATCATATTGGAAGTCCTAGCCACAGTGGTCAGACAAGAGAAAGAGATAAAAGGCATCCAAATGGGAAAGAAGGAAGTAAAGCTATCATTTTTTGCAGATGACATGAGAGTGTACATAGAGAACCCTGTAGACTCTACCCAAAAACTCCTCAACCTAATAAGTGAATTTGGCAAAACAGCAGGATACAAAGTCAACATTCAGAAATCAAAGGCATTTTTGTACACCAGCAATGCAATAGAAGAAGAAATCAGAAAAAAAAATACCATTCGATAGAGCAACAAGAAAAATAAAGTACCTAGGAATAAATTTAACCAAAGAGGTAAAAGACCTGTACGTGGAATTCTATACAACATTGAAGAAAGAAACTAAGGAAGACACAAATAAATGGAAGCGTATACCATGCTCATGGATTGGAAGAATTAATATCATCAAAATGTCCATACTACCCAAAGCGATTTATAGATTCAACGTAATCCCTATTAAGACACCAACGACGTATTTCACAGAAATAGAACAGACATTTCTAAAATTTATATGGAACCATAAATGATCCCGAATAACTTCAGCAATTTTGAGAAGGAAAAACAAAGTAGGAGGGATCACAATACCGGACATCAAACTCTACTACAAAGCCACTATACTCAGAACAATCTGGTACTCGCACAAGAACAGACCCATAGACCAGTGGAACAGAATAGAAAGCCCAGAAATAAGCCCAGGTCTCTATGGGCATCTAATATTTGACAAAGGGGGCAGAAGCATAAAATGGAGCAATAATAGCCTCTTCAACAAATGGTGATGGGAGTGGTGGACAGCTACATGCAAAAAACTGAAATTGGATCATCAGCTGACACCATACACAAAAATAAACTCAAGAGGGATAAAAGACTTAAATATAAGTCGCAACATCATCAAAGTCCTAGAGGAGAACATTGGCAGGAAACTCTCAGATATCCCACGCAGCAATTTTTTCACGGATATGTCTCCTAAAGCAAGGGACATAAAGGAAAAAATAAACAAGTGGGACCTCATCCAGATAAGAAGCTTCTGCACAGCTAAAGAAAACATCAGCAAAATAAAAAGGGAGCCAACCCTATGGGAAAATAGATTCGCTAATGATACATCAGATAGAGGTTTGATCTCCAAGATATATAAAGAACTCACTCGACTCCACTCCAAGAAGACAAACGATCCAATCAAAAAATGGGCAAAGGACCTGGGCAGACGCTTGTCCAAGGAGGAGATAAAGAGGGCCCAGAGACATTGGCAAGGATGGTAGTATCACTAGCCATCAGAGAAATGCAGATCAAAACCACCATGAGGTACCACCTCACACCGGTCAGAATGGCCATCAGAAACAGATCCACAAACAACAGGTGCTGGCGAGGCTGTGGAGAAAAGGGAACCCTAGTCCCCTGTTGGTGGGAATGCAGAGTGGTGCAGCCACTGTGGAAAGCAGTGTAGAATTTCCTCAAAAAGCTGAAAATGGAACTGCCTTTTGATCCAGTGATTCCCCTGCTCGGACTATACCCTAAGAATCCCAAAACACCAATACAAAAGAACCTATGCATCTCAGTGTTCATAGCAGCAGAATTGACAATAGCCAAGTGTTGGAAGCAACCTAAATGCCCATCAGTAGATGATTGGATCAAAAAGTCATGGTACATATACACCATGGAATACTACGCAGCAGAAAGAAAGAAAGAACTACTAAACTTCGTGACAGCATGGATGGAACTTGAGAGCATTATGCTAAGCGAAATAAGCTAGGAGGCAAAAGAGAAATACCATATGATCTCACCTATAAGTGGAACCTAACCAACAATACAAAGATGCAAGGGAAATAAGACCAGGAACACTAAAAGGAAAAGAAATCAACAGAGACAAGAGGGAAGGAGGGAGCGGGGGTGGGGAAAAGGAAGGGAAGGGGAAAGTCAAGGAACATATAGCAAGGACTCATGGACAAAACCGAAGGGGAAGAGCTGAGGGAGGGAAGGAGGGAGGGGACAAGGGAATGTGGTGGGGGGTAGGCAGAGACAAATATATTTGAAGAAATAAATAAATTAAATTAAAAAAACATTCATTGTTTGATCAACAGGATGTACTATCAGAAAAACATAAATTGTTCCTAGAATATAAGCTCCATGAATACAGTTTTTGGAAAATTTTTTACTACCAGCCAAGATGGAGGTGTAGGTAGATACACTTTGCCTCCTTGCACAACCAAAAGAAAGACAACAACAAATTTAAAAACAAAAAATAACCAGAACTGCCAGAAAATCGAACTGTATGGAAGTCTGACAACGAAGGAGTTAAAGAAGAAACATTATCCAGACCAGAAGGAGGGGTGAAGACCGGCGGCCAGGGCACAGAGGCTGCCCAGCAAGGCGGTGGCTGACAGAATGGGCAGTCCCACATTTGTGTGCAGGTAAATCCTGAGGAACAGCTGAGGAGCGAGACAGACCACGCAATCCAGGGTTCCAGTGTGGGAAAAGAAAGCCTCAAAACCTCTGGAGGTAAAAACCTGGGGGGTTGTGGCGGCAAAAGAAACTCCCAGCCTCACAGGAGAGTCTGTTGGAGAGACCCATGGGGTCCTAGAACATACACAAATCCACCCACCGCGAATCAGTACTAGAAGGGCCAAATTTGCTTGTGGGTAGCAGGGAAGTGACTGAAAGCCGACCAAGAGTCCAGCAAGTGGCGTTGTTCCCTCTTGGAACACTCCCCCACATACACTGTCACAATGCAGTGACCTGGGTTGCCCCACCCTGGCAAATACCTAAGGCTCCACCCCTCCAACATAACAGGCACACACTGAGACAAAGAAATATGGCCCAAATGAAAGAACAGATCAAAGCTCCCAAAATAGAACTAAGCAATGAACAGATGGCCAACCTATCAGATGTGCAGTTCAAAACACCGGTAATCTGAATGCTCACTGAATTGATCGAGTATGGTCGTGACATGGAGGAAAAAGCAAAGGCTATGCAAAGTGAAATAAAGAAAAATAATACAGGGAACCAATAGTAAAAGGAAGGAAAGAGGGACTCAAATCAACAATTGGGAGCAGAAGGAAGAGAGAAACATTCAACCAGAAAAGAACGAAGAAACAAGAATTCAAAAAAATGAGGAGGGGCTTAGGAACGTCTGGGACAACTTTAACTGTTCCAACATCCGAAACATAGGGTGCCAGAAGGAGAAGAGGAAGAGCAAGAAATTGAAAACTTATTTGAAGAAATAATGAAGGAGAACTTCGCCAATCTGGCCAAGGAAATAGACTTCCAGGAGATCCAGGAAGTTCAGAGAGTCCCGAAGAAGTTGGACCCAAGGAAGCACACACCAAGGCACATCATAATTACATTACCCATGATTAAAGATAAGGAGAGAATCTTAAAATCAACGGGAGAAAAGGAGACAGTTACTTACAAAGGAGTTCCCGTAAGACTATCAGCTGATTTCTCAAAAGAAACCTTGCAGACAAGAAAGGGCTGGCAAGAAGTATTCAAAGTCATGAAAAGCAAGGACCTTCATCCAAAATTGCTCTATCCAACAAAGCTATCATTTAGAATGGAAGGGCAGACAAAGTGCTTCCCAGAGAAGGTCAAATTCAAGGAGTTCATCACCACCAAGCCCTTATTATATGAAACGTTAAAGGGACTTATCTAAGAAAAGAAGATCAAAACCTATGAACAGTAAAATCACAACAAACTCACAACTATCAACACCTTAAAAAATAAACTAAGGAAACAATTAGAACAGGAACAGAATCATAAAAATGGAATCAGAGAGGAGGTGGGGAAGAATGGAGAAAACGGTATAGGGAATAAGAAGCATAAATAGTAGATACAAAATAGGTAGGAGTATGTTAAGAATAGAATAGGAAATAGGGAAACCAATGAACTTATATGTATGGGCATGAACTAAAGAGGGGAGGGGAATAAAGGGATGAAAAAAGAAAAATTTTTTAAAAATGAAAAAATAAAAGCCTCTCTGTTGAAAAATTGTATATATATAATATATATTGAATAAATATATATATATTTACATTTTAGCTTGAAAGGAAAGACTAGTAGCAAATACTTATTCACAATCTATATGGTGAGTGCAGTGCCTGGCTTTGTGAAAGGAAGCAGCATGTACATGGGACGTAGTAGAGTTTAGCAGTATATAGCTAGGATCCAAGTTAGTGGCTCCAGAGTCTAGAGCGTAATATGGGGTTCAGAAAAAGAGAAGTCTCTTGTGTACTGAGGTATAGTGTTTGGGGAAAACCCCATAGGAAGAGTGATGTGGGATGGGCTCTGAAGGACATCTAGGATTCAAATGTTTGAGGGAACTTATGTCAGAGAGAGGCACAATAAAGAAAGGTAGTTTATAGACTGGGTTCTCTTAGGCTGAGAGACATGATATAAACTGAAAGCACCATTCTTGATGTTGCTAGTAACTGAGCTCCCAAATACCCAACTTACCATGTTTGGATTGTTTCCTAGGCACCAATCTTGTTTGGGATTATATGGAGGGAAATTAATTAATTAATGTCATGCATTGATGGACATCTCTGAAAATGACACTTTTGAAAAAGTGAGTCACATAGAGATATAAACAAGGAGTTCCAAAAGTCATCCCAGGCTTTGTAGAGTGGTTAATGTAGTAGGTGTCCCGTAGAGTCCAGTGGCACAGCCTCCCATATGACCCAAGCTGAGTACTTGAGGTGCATCCACCGTGTAGGCTGTATAAAACCTCCTGTTATAGTTGAGCTTTGATTGCTGTTGTCATGTCCAAGTTCAGCTGCCGATAGTGTTCTGTCTGTGGTCACTCAGTCTAAGCTATAAAGCAATCTCCAGATAGCTGCTACTTGTGCTTGGCTTGGAGGTACTCAGGAAGGGTCAAACTGTGAACCAATGTGAGCTGCTGCTAGTGCCAAGGCTGGGGCAACTTAGCAAGAGGTATGAGGCTTGCTGAAGCCAGATGCTCCTTGTTTGGGGGAACTTAGGAAAATGTGAAACATGGATCAAGACAAGCCATTCATAAAAAGCCAGTGGAAACCATTTTGGTGGGCCCCAAAAGTTAGGTGGGGTGGTGACTCAAGGAGTCATTGGAGTGGAGAAAACAGCCAGGTTGCTGGAGTATCAGATATGGTGCCCGTCTTCTTGCTCTGTGGCTCTGTGGGGGGAGGCACTCTGAAAAGGAACAATGGCCTCTGCCAGCACTTCTGTCTGGGAGAAAGCTGACCCCCCAGCTCTTGCCATGGTGCTGGATAATTCATTTCCTCCCCATATGTCTCTGGTGCCTTTCAAGCTGCTTCCCCGGTGCTGGAGCTCAGAGGGAGTGAGTCTGAGAAAGTCCATGGATGGATTCTTTAAGTGGAAATGCCTGGGAATCCAGCAGTTTCTGTCTTCCACATCCTCAGTCTCCACTGCTTTGTACAGCAATAAGTTATGGGGACTTCTCTTTCTGGCACTGGAAACCTGGGGTGGGGGTCCTAGTATGGAGTTGGGACCCCTCGTTTTAATGATATCCCTCCTGCTTCTTATCTGCCACACATGGTTGTGGGTCCAGCTTGTTCTGCATCTCCACCCCTCCTACCAGTCTCGATGTGGTATTTTTCTTTAATTCTGTAGTTGTTGGACTTCCATTCAGCTTGACTTCTAGTGATTCTGAATGATGATTGTTCTATAGTTTAGTTGTAATTTTGATGTGGCTGTGGGTGGAGGCAAGCTGTGTTTATGTAGCCTGCCATCTTAGCTTTCTCTGTATATTATTTTTAGATAATACATTTCCTGGAAAGTCATGTGGAATTTTTTCTTTTATGATAATATATAGATATAATTACTTCAATTTATTTATTTAGGTATAATTGATATACAATATTATAATAGTTTCAAGTGTACAAAAATATTATTGACTACATTCTTCATTCTGTACATTGCATCCTCATGCCTTACTTATTTTATAACTGAAAGTTTGTACTTCTTAATCCCTAAGATCTTATGACTTTATCACTCATTTCACCCTTGGAACCCCCTTCTCTTCTGGAAACCACCAATCTGTTTTTTTGTTTTGTTTCTTTTATGTTTTAGATTCCACATATAAGTGAAATCATGTAGTAGTCAACTTTCTATGTATGACTTATTTCACTTAGCATAATACCCTCAAGGTCAATCCATGTTGTCACAAAAGGAAATATAATTCTTTCTGACTTTACTATAGTTTCAGCAATACTTTTTCTTCAATTATGGTTAACCATGTATTGGTAAGAGCTTCTAAACTTTCATCAATCCATCAAATATTTATTGAGTACCTGCTATGTGACAGGTTTTCTTCTAGACATTGAGAGTACAGAGGTGAAAACAATTTTGTTAATATTTTATTTTTTAATATATATTTTATTGATTATGCTATTGCAGTTGTCCTATTTTTTCTCCTTTATTTCCCTCCACCCTGCACTGCCCTACCCCCTAGCATGCTTCCACTTAGTTCATGTCCATGGGTTGTGCATATAAGTTCTTTGGTTTCCCCATTTCCTATACTATTCTTAACCTCCCCCTGCCTATTTTGTACCTACTTTTACTATTTATGCTGTTTATTTTATATATCTTTTCCCTCATTCTTCCTTGTTCCCCTCCCCTCTCTTCTACTGTTCATTCATAGGTTTTGATCTTCTTTTTCTTAGATAAGTCCCTTTAACATTTCATATAATAAGGGCTTGGTGGTGATGAACTCCTTGAACTTGACCTTCTCTGGGAAGCACTTTGTCTGCCCTTCCATTCTAAATGATAAATTTTGGAAGTCTAAAATTTAAATATACATTTCTTCCAACAGAAACACCTGTCCTTTTGGCATGCCTTTCCCAGTAAAGACAGGAAAATGGTCATTTTCTCAGAATAACCTGATAAATCAGCGCTCATATATATTCCATCTCTACGTAAAATAGGTTCTTTCTTTTGAACCTATTGATTGAGAAAAGTGAAGAATGATGAAAAAGCATTTACCTCACCAAAAGGAAGCAAAGTTACTGCCTGGGATTACTTTGAAGAATCAAAGTCACAGAGTACTAATATGCATATTTCACACCTTGAAAACCCAATGAAATTGACAGACTTTGGGTAACATAAGAAATAGGAAGCGACCTGAGGTCTAGAAAAGCAGAGCAGATCTTCCATGTGGCATTATGGGTCCTAGTCTCTCATACCTATAATTTACTTTCCTTTTCAAATTTTTCAAGAGTGAGACAGGTACTCTAGTTTGACATGAAGAAACTGAGTAACCCTGTATTAGGGGAGACACAGCTTTCTTTTTATCCTTATTTTCATTCACTAAAGATTCATTTATATAAATAAAAGTCAACTCTTGATAATCTACATACAAACTGTTAGATATACAAGCTATCTAAAATATATTTTGAAAAATTAATCCATTTATTATCCATTCAACAAATATTTACTAATCTTATGATATATGCCAGGCACTGACACATAAATTTGTTTTAAGATGAGAATAAAAAGGCCACTATATAAAAAAGTCACCCACAGGTGCACAAACTCTTAACCATTGTTTTCCACTCTATTGTTTTCCTTGAAGACGATTCTTTAAATTCTAAATAAAGATTTTCCCCAATTCACAACACATTCTTAAACACCAGCATGTCTTCAAAAAATGCAAACTGGTTATATTATAGTACAAATGCTTATTTACATATTCACAACATACAGTTCCCACAAGAAGTGGTTAAATTTCTATTTCAGCAAAATACTACATTATCTTAATAGTGCACATTAATTACACCTAAATAAATCTCTTAGGACCCTAGCCAAGTAGCTCAGTTGGTTAGAGGGTTGTCGAAGTACGCAATACACCAAAGGTGCAGGTTTGATCCCTAGTCAGGGCACATACAAGAATCAACCAATGAATGCATGAAGTAGTAGACCTAGCCATGAAGAACAGAAAAATTACAAGACATAATATTCTTTAACAGTTAAGCCTGCTTCAAAGGATGGGTTCTTCATAAAAGATATTAAAAGCTTGACACCTTAATGAAACCTCTTAAAATAATGTCCATGCTTCCAAGGGTAGGGAAGCTTGTATGTTATTGTTTAGGGTGAGACAATTCCTGAATAACTCACTGCATTGCAAACTGCTTCATTTCATCTCACTTTAATTTAATTCCTTCTCTTCCCTATTGCCCTATTCAATCCCTCAACTGACATGTCTGATCTCTGTAATAGTATTCAGGTCCCCAGCAAAGTATAAAGCTGGAATTTTACTCTGATTGTTTAAGTAGAACTTAATTAGGAATGTAAATCTTCTGCCAGAAGTCAAATAGAAATGATATGTGAGTGTATGTTACATTGGATGACCCACATCTCGAACCCACACAGCCCTCTGTGTGGTAGGGTCCAGTTAGCCAGGATATGACAAAGCCTGGAGCCAATCAGATGTCTTGGTGTCATGTTTTTCTTCCAGATGACAGAAGAGGAAGTATCAAGGTCAATGTTGAAATGCAGAAATGGGGCAGCTTCTGGGCTGAGTGGACATATATCTCTTTTAAAATTTTGGTAAGCAAAGACCCTAAAACTGGCAAAGCCCTCACACTTCTTCATTTGCAATTCAAAGTCCAGACCTTGCACTTTCTTTGGGTGTTAACTCCAATGTCATCACCAATCGCTCTGCAGACCTTATTATGCTGTGTTGGCAACTCTTCACCTCTCAGACTGATCCTTGGGGGCCACCTCAGTGATAACACATGACCAAATTAGCATGGGGCTGAAGTAGGAATAGCTGGCCAAGATTGTGAGGTTTTAATAAAGAGCTATATTGTGCTCCATTGCCCCTAGAAACTGCCTAGATTAGAAACAATATTAAAACCAAATTAGAGTTAGATTTAAAATAACATAACTTTTACATCTTTTGCCAGGAAGATTCAATCGATTAAATTTTCTAACAAAATACATTTATTTTGGTATTATCAACATACATTCAACCCATTAAAAAATGACCTGTTCCCTTTTCAAGTTTTACATATTGTGTTTTTGTATAGAGACAATTGGTTTTTATTTCCCCCTTTCAACTATGCCCAATTCAACAGATTTATTATTTATTTCCCTGGGGGCAAAGGAGAATGTTTTTGTCAGTCATCACCAAAAATAAAATAAAATAAACATTTGTTCAATTGTTTAAAACAACATACATCTTGCTCTGGGGTGTATTTTTAGATTTTAAGCTATTGTAATTATAAAATAAACATATTTACTTTAAAAGACATAAAAATTAAACTATTTTATCCAGGTAAACATGAGAAACTTTTTCACATTCTTCTAGTCTATGGAGAGACTAGAAAAGAATGAAAAGCTTTCCTGATTTTTTCCATTCTAAGAGGAATCTATCCAAACTGTTTCTATTATTAGCACACAAAATGGTAGCTGAAGAAGTTACTGTGGTTAACAACTGAATAATTCATAGTCTCTGAAGAATTCAGTTCCTTTGTCTACTCCAGTTCCTCTTTCGAACTAGATCCCCAAACATATTTCTAGTCCTGACTTGTTATAAAGAAAACCATATGCAAATAATTTCAGCAGTTCAAAATGGGCCATGCTAAGTATTGGCATCAGCAGCAAGACAATCAGCTAGTGACTTAACATGAACTTTTATTACAAATTCATAAAACTCTTAAGGTTACACATTTATTGTCAGAAATCATAGTTAAAAATTCCAGTCTCTGTTCCATGGATATCACTGGGCTACAATATCACTGAAATTTAAACTGTTTACACAATCTTGCAAATAGAAGATATAAACAAATTAAATGACATAAATAACTTTAAACACATCTCAACATCTAAATGCAAATTATTTTCTATGATGTAAAGCACTAAGAATTGCAAGTCCAGGAGAAAAGCACTTCAATTTGTGAGTGAAAGATGTTTATAATGTTGAAAAGATTAATTTCTTCTGTTAACATGAGAACAGAAGCTAAATCTGCCATCACTATTCATCTAAAATTCCCAGAAACAATCAACTTTGTTTTGTCCTTCAGAAGACAGGTGTTAAGTATTAGAAAATATGTCGGTTTTTTACCTTCAACTTCATTTTTTAAGAACGTTTTTCCAAAAACAAGCGGTCTCTGCCAAATAGACCATGAAACTGAGAAACAAGATGGTTGGATTTTTTTTCCCTGTCTTAAGTTTTATCCCTGTCTAAATTCTTAATGCAGCTAGTGTAAAACCTCAGAACCCTTGGAGAAGCCATCACTCTACAGAGTGTACAGTTTACCCTTTCCTGTATCCAAGTTTTCTTTAATGTTAAGATTTCAAAAGGAAATTTTTCTATACAGTGTGAGTCACTTCTTAAATGGATCTTGCTTAACATAACTGTACTGAGTGAACTTTTTTTATAACACAATGTTATCATTTGTGAACACTAGCCTACTAAAATACATTAAAATTCCAATTAGGAACTAACTTTTATTGAGTCTACCCAGTGCCTGGCACTGTGCTAAGGGCTTTGTCTTCTCTCATTTTACATTAAGAGACAGCATATACCTAATAATAAAATAGCACATACCTAATATTATGTACCACTACCACCAGGGAGGTTAGAATATACCTAACAATTGGCTAACCCAAGTCAGTTCAAGTCCAAAGCTCAAGCTCTTAGCAGTACTATACAACTTCTCAAGAACAAAGTCTCCTTGGCCAGAAATCAAACCCAGAACAAGGCAGGGAAAGTCACAAATTCTAGCCACTAGACCACCCACACAAGATGTATTGAGTTGCCTGACCCCACGCCAAAAGGCCCCAGGTTGTTATATGTTTTGCTGTCTGATTTTTACAGTTTTTCTGTCTCTTTTTTGACATGTTGTTTCTTTTCTTCCATCTTATACTTAGATATATACTTTTTCTGCCATTGCCAGCACAGCTAATCTATAGAAGCCCCTCTTCTCCCTTTATCACAAGTTCTTATTTACATGCTGCTTTCCACTTTACAGAGTGCTTCCACATACTTTATGTCATCTAATCTAATTTGTTATTTCTAATCAGTTTTTAATTTTAACACATTTAGATAAGTAAAAGTAATTTAGGCTTTGAGCTGAACCTTGAGTGAGGGTCTGTCGCAGTCTCCTAAGAATAAAGTGCGTAAGTCTTAGTTCAAAAATGGGCGTCTCTTTGGCAGCCCTGACCTTCTCTGACCATTCAGTAATGAATCATTCATGTAATGAATATTTACCAAGCACCTGCTATGTGCCATGTTGTAATACGGAGTGTTGGGGTTATAGGGATGATCAACCTCTGGTTCCTTCATTTGAGAATTTCCAAGACTAGTGGAGAGACAAATGTGTCCAGAGATTATCATAGTGAGAATGGGAAGACAGTATAAAGATAGCTTGGCACAGGGGATTATGAGAATATGGTCAACAGCTGGTCAATCCAGCAGAGACTTTCTAGAAAATCCAAGGCTGAGGAGGAAGCTGGTATCTCTTTGTTGTTCTCAACTAGGTAGAAGATACTTGGATGTTGCTAGATTGTTGAACTCAATAGATTAAACAGTGAAATGATTCTCAACTCTGGCTGCACATTAGAATCACTCAGGGAGATTTCAAAAATGAAATAACAAGACGTGGCCACTATGGAAAGTACCTACACAAGGTGAACATATACATAAAATCAAGAGAAATGTGCACTAGAAACATGTACAAATATATTCACAGTAGCATCATTCATATCAACCAAAAACTGGAAGCAACCTAGATGTCCATCAACAGGTCAATGGAGAAAGAAAATATGGTACACCCACACAATGAAATTATTACTAGCAGTAAAAAAAAAAGAATGGTCCTGGCTGGTGTGGCTCAGTGGATCGAGCGCTGGCCTGCGAACCAAAGGGTCGCTGGTTTGACTCCTAGTCTAGGGCACATGCTTGGGGTGTGGGCTAGGTCCCCAGTAGGGGGCACTCGAGAGGCAACCACACATTGATGTTCCTCTCCCTCTCTCCCTTCCCTTCTCTAAAAATAAAGAAATAAAAATAAAGAAATAAAATCTTTTTTTAAAAAAAAGAATGAACCACTACTATCTGCAACAGCATAGGTGACTTGTACAAATGTTACCTTGAGTGAAAGAAACCTTATACAATACAAAAAGTACATACTGTATGTTTCCACTCATATAAAGTAGCAAAACAGAAAAAAAGAATCAAGTATCTTAGAAGTCAGGGCAGTGGTGTCTGTTGGTGAAGGATAGTGACTGGGAAGGGGCACGAGGGTAGCTTCTGGTTGCTGATGATGTTGTGTTTCCTAATTGGTGTACTGATTATATGGATGTGTTCAATTTGTAAAGACCCATTAAACTATATACTTAGGATTTGTGCAATTTCCTGAATTCATGTTATATTTCTTTTCTTAACAAAATGAAGTTTATTTCTCACATTATCTGTTCAATGAATGTTGGTAGGGGCCTTTGTTCCAAACAGTCATTCAGTGACCTGGGCTTATTGAGGTTCCACTGTCTAATGATGTTGCCATCATAATGCAAAATGGTGCAGACACTTCAAAAAACTGTTTGGCAGTTTCTTATAAAGTTAAACATGAAGTTACCATATGGTAACTTCCCACTCCTAAATATTTACCCAAGGGAAATGAAGACTTATATTCACCAAAAAACCTATGCATGAATGTTTACAGTGGCTTTATTACTCACAAAAACTGGAACAACCCAACTGTCCCTCATCTGGAAAATGAATGAACAAACTGTGGTATATTCATACAATGGAATACTACTCATCAACAAAAAGGAACAAAGTGCTGATATACACCACAGCACAGATGAAATCTCAAATGCAAGATGATACATGAGAGAAGCCAGACTCAAAAAAACTACATACTCTGATTCCATTTATGTGACATCCTTGAATGACAAAACCACAGGGTCAAAAATCAGATCAGTGGTTGCCAGGGGGAGAGGGTAATTTTGAAGAGAGATGGAACTGTTGTGAATTCATATTATATCTAATATAAAGTTTACTTAAATGCTGAAATAAAAAGAAATACCAAAGCCTGGGCCACACTGAAGACCAATTCACACAGAAGCTCAGTGGGAAAGACCCCTCCAATATGTATATCCTTTAAAAGTACATCATGTTATTCTAATTATAGCCAATGTATGAAAACCAAGGGCCTAGGTGTTCCAGTATTTATTATTAGTTCCTTTGCAGCAACATGGCAAAAAGAATGATTTCTGGAGTTTTTACATCAGTGATAACATTTTGGCACTGAGAGACTGGCAGTGTGAGACATTTGTCTAGATCATCCCTAAACCAGCACTGTGTAATGGACACAATGCCACCTTCCTCCCAGGACTGTTGTGAGGATTAAATAACATACTTGAAGCATGTAGCACAGTACCTAGAACATGGTAGATGCCTGAGAAATGGTAAGTACTCAACTCTCCTTCCTCTTTTGCCCCTAAGTTCCCTAAATAGTGATGAGCAGATTGCTGTAAATGAACAAAATCACATGCTCCAATTTCTCCTCCTGAATGAGTTTTTTTTTGTAAAGACTGAAGTAATATTATACTTGAACTACTGATGTCAGATGAATATTGGGCATTTCTGGGCCCTAATGGCTCACTCTATTCAGCACCTGTCATCCTTGAAAATGAATGGAGAGGAGGCTGACGGTGGGAATACAAACCACAGACCCTTCTTCAGAAAGCTTTGCTCCCATACTCTCACCTAAGAAGATAGCCAGCCCTGTCCAAAGACAAGGCCAAGCTGTGAGTTGGCACAAAAACAAAAACAAACCAGAAAAAAAATATTAGTAGCTCGGAAGATATACTGTCAATAAAACATGTGCGAAATGGAATACTTTTGGATAAAATGTCATGTTTTAGTAAGAACAAACAAACACAACCCTGAGCTGAGAGCAGGAAATCCAGGTCAGAGTTTTGATGCTACCACTGGTTAGCTGCCTAACTTTGGTGAACTAAACTGTTGTTTCTCTGTCAAATGAAAGCAATGCCATCTCTCCTACATCATTTACAAAGGCCCAGTGAGTTGCAGATAAGTAGAAGACATTCCAAAAAAATTAAACAGCAAAGAAATGCAAGATGAGAATACTAGCTGGAAATTTACTTTGTTCCAAATTCTAATCACCAACCACCATTACCGCGCAAGCCTGAGAACTCTGATATTTACTGCTTCAAGCACACCCAGACTACAATAGCCTGAAGCTTGCTTATGTAAGAAGGGAATGCAGCATTGCCTGGCATGTAGCACAATACTTTGCTTAAGAGAAATCCTTGGAAATGCCTCAGCTGAAGTACAAGGGCAGGCCCAGACCTTATGTTTTGGAGAGAGGTACTCTCAGTCATGGAACACTAGAACTGTTGCTGGAGCAAATGATGTCATTGGAGCTCCTCTTACCACAGTCAATGTCAGAATTAAGATAGGAAATTCAAGGACAAATTGTGGGGTTGTCAGGCAAACATATGTTAGAAAAGCAGTTTAGATCCTAAAATCTTGCTTTAAAAATTGTTTATACTACAATAAAACATCAACTGAAATGTATCCTATTCTATATTTTTATGTGAAGCTTTTATTGACAAAATATATACAGTTACATAGAAAATACATTCCTTTACTCTATTTTTATTCCCACCACACATTAAGAAAAAAGTCATGTGAGTCACCTCTATCCAAAACCAATAACAAATCAACAATACAAATATAAGATTTTTTTAAGAGACAGAGATCATCCCAAGGCTCTCCACTCTAGAGATAAGAAACGAATAGCTCAAATACCTGTTGGGTTTTTTAATGAATGGAAAATGAAAACTCAAAAATAACTACAGGCATGTTGGAACGTCTTATAGAATACAGGTCTTTCCTCATCCACAAACCATTCCTGCGACAGACCTCTGTACTCATTGCTGAAAATATCCCCAAATGTACAGATGCCCGGGATGAGAAGGGGAGGCATCAAATTAGTACCAAAAATAGTACTGTTGACTCTTTGCTCTGGCTGGGGAGGGGGTAAGAGGAATCCGGTATGTTGCAAACCTTGCAGGCAGAGCCGGGCAACTCGCCGCTAAGTTTGGCGCGTCCTCGCTCTGCGCCTTCAGTCTCCGCCCCCCCCCTCCGGGCACCCCGGATCTCAGCGCACTGGGAGGCCTTGGCAGAGAAGGAACCCCGCGGCTGGGGCTGGGAACTACGGCAGTGGGAGGAAGGGCGGCTCCTCTCTAAGGGGGGGGTCCTTGGGCACCACCCCAAGCCCTCGCGCTCTCCCTTTTCCCTGACCCGCTGCCCCCCGATGGCAGGTCACCTGGCTCAGCTGTAGCCCGCTTGTCCTCCTGCTGCTCGTTCACTCCAGCCGCACCGCCGCCGCCCCCTAGAAGCAGCTCGTCCTCCAGAGTCACGGGGCAGGCGAGCAGGCGGGCTAGTCTGTGCCAAGGCTGCGGGAACCGTTCTATCCAGCCGGAGCTGGGACACTGCCCTGAGTGCGGCCGCCACCAGGGCGAAACTGGAGAGCTGGGCTCGGCTTCCCCGGGCAGGGAGGGGCGGCTGCAACTTTGGTCTTGGACGCGGGCGAGGAGGGGGCGCCCGTCTCCAAACTCCGTGCTGCACCCGTACCCTCTCCGGTCCAGGAATTTTTTAATCCTTTTATTTTAACCTAAAAGGAAACCAGATTCTTGCCCTCAAGTTCTTGCTTCTAGAGCCGTACCCCTCGGCGGGTGGAGGACCGTGGGGTAGGACAAGGGGGCGGGGGGGGGGCGGGGAGGCTGTTGGCGGGAGACCCGCCTGACTAGGTGCGCTGGAGGCAAGCCCGGCCAGGGTGCGCGGGGCGGCGGCGGGCCGGCAGCAGCTGCCTGGGGAACCTGCCTTTGCGGCTCCTCCGGACCCTGCTCAGCTGCCCGCTCTGGCCCCCTCCTTCCTGGGACAGAGAGCGGCCTGGGGGAACCGGGCCAGCGGCGGGGAAGCAGTGACCCGGACTTGGATCACCCAAGTAGGAACTGGAAGTGACAGCTGCGGAGGGCAGAGCAGGAGCAGCAGCAGCTGCTGTGGCTAGAGTAGCTGTGGTAGCAGCAGAATCCCCGATGTAGCGGCAGCGGCCACACTGCGCATGCTGCTGCCGCTTCCTTCAGCCCTGAGTTCAGGGCTGCGAGTTCCTGGCCTGCCGTGGGCCACTGCCAGAGGCTCGAGCGGGAATCCCGGCCTCATAGTCCAGTCTGTCTTAGTGGCCTGCTTCCTCCTCCAACCTCGGGCGCCCCTTGGAACCCCAGGCTCTATGTGAGCCGCTGAAACACCCAAAGAAAGAAGCCATCTACAGCGGTCCTCCCCATGCCTCCCTTCCCTGAACTATCCTGGATGCCCTTCCTGGACTCTGATTACAGGCCCCAGATCAAATAGTCTCTTTGAAGGAGAATAAAAAGGTTTGTAATAGATGGGAAATATTTACATTATTGAAATCCAATTTTTAAAGAAATACAATTCATCCAGTAAAATATTAGGATAGCCAGGGCCATGGGTGCCATTTAATATAACTCACGGAACTCTCTAGGAGTGTCAGATTTGTTTAACAGAAAAAGAAAATCCTCTTTAGTCTTCCCTCTAGCTCAAATTGAGCAGCTTAATACACAAAGTTTTGCCCAGCAGAAACTGATAGAAAGGGGCAAGTTAAAAATAGTGTTTAACAGACATTATCAATCCCTGTTCTAGTCTCTTCATTTTACAGCTGAGTCAACAGAGGCTTAGAGAAGGGAACTCTGACTTCACACAAGTGGCAGGCTCGGGGCTTGAGGAAAGGTCTTCTGATGCCCATTACAGCTATTGGGTAGTTGCCTGGCTTTATGCCTCACTCCTCTAAAGAGGTTCTACTCTCCTTGAGCTTGAGCTCTTTTGTGGGAGATTTAGCCTTCACTTGTGATCATTAGTAGATCTGCCTTCCTTCCAAAACTTCCCTTCAGAGCAGCCCCTGGGAAATGGCAAACCATCCATCCCACAGGCCTCACTTTGGGGAGGGCACCCATGCTGTTCCAGTGACAAGGCAGATGGAGTGAGTCATGGAGACAGGAGGCAGTGAGGGGGTGAGGGCAAAGAGAAAAAGCCATACTGACACCAGCTGGTGAGAGAGAGAGAAGGAGAGAAGGAGAGAGGAAGAGAGAAAGAAAAGAGAAAAGAGGCATTAACTGAGTCTATGTAGATGCTCGTATATATTCAATGAAATCTTTCGTGAACAAAACATTTTTTTACAAAGTAGGCTTTGGCCAGCAGCACAATAGGAGATGGTAAGGAGTCCCTGACAATGGATTGGTATTAAAGGTGGCAGGGGACAAAGCAGGAGGACCTAATGGAGGTGAGGTAGAGGAAACCTGGTTGAAAGGAAAACCAACCGCAGAACAATGCAGTCAGAGAGGTACCAACCAACCAGGCTACTTCAGAAGGATCAGAACTGTATATGTTCCTGACTCCCACCAAGTTCAAAAGCAGAACAAAACCAAAACTACCATTGCTAGACTACTGTTGTGAAGGGACTTCCTAATCACACTAGTGACGTTCTACCTACACATGAAGATTTTTTTCATATGTTCTGGAAGATTTTCTCTTGAGGCCTGTGTGCCTTCTCCATTCTGTAAACAAATAGGACAGATATACATATTTGGTTCACAGAAAACAAAATACAAATGGAATAAAAAGGAGTGATAAGATGTCCAAACTCACTTGGAATCATGAAATACAAAAAATAGCAATAAATGAAATGCCATTTACATCCAACAGTTTAACAAACATTAAAGATATTATTGAGGGCTGCCAAGGACATGAGTAAGAAGGCACTTTGTACACTACTGGTGGGAGTAGAACTTTGTATAACATTTTTGTAGGGGAATCTGAGAGATCTATAGAATTTTGACAGTTATTTTATTTCTATGAAGAAAGATGTTTCAAGAATAATCAGGGATGTGTGCAAATCTATATATGCATTTCCAACACAACCCACTGAGATTTATCCCAGGAATATAATACTGATTTAACATATAAAAATAAATCAGTGTAATACTACATATCAATCTAATAAAGGACAAAAACTAATGGTCTTAGCAGAAGCAGAAAAAACAAAACAAAACCTTTGACAAAATTCCGCATCCTTTCATGATTAAAAAACATTGGAATAGAAGGGAACTTCTTCAACCTGATAAAGGGTATCTATGAAAAACCCACAGCTAACATAATACTTAATGGTGAAAGACTGAAAAATTCCCCTCAGATAAAAAACAAGACTAGCATGCTCTGGCTGGTGTGGCTGAGTGGGTTGAGTTTGCGAACCATTAGGGTTGGGGGAGTGTGAGAGGCAGCATATCGATGTTTCTCTCCCTCTCTTTCTTCCTCCTTCCCCACACTCTAAAAACTACATACATACATACATGACTAGCATGTCTACTCTAGTCATTTCTATTCAACATTATATTGAAGGTTCTAGACAGGCAAATTAGGCAATAAAGTAAAATAAAAGGCATCCAAATTTGAAAGAAAAAAGTACAACTATCTCTATGCACAGATGGCATGATATACAAGAAAACCACAAGAAATCTAAAAAACTATTATAGCTAATACATAAGTTCAGCAAGGTTGAAGAATACAAGATTGGTATACAAAAATCAGTTGTATTTCATACACTTAAAATGAACAATCCAAATGTAAAATTAAGAAAACAATTCTATTTATGATAGCACAAAAAGGAATAAAATACCACCAAGGTATTTTATTATATCACATAAGATATTAAATATCACCAAGGACGTACAAGGCCTGTACATTGAAAGTTGCACAACATTGTTGAATGAAATTTTAAAAGATCTAAATAAATGGAAATATATTTTGTATTATGGATCAGAAGGCTTAATATTGTTAAGTGGCAATAGTAACCAAAGCAATATACTGATTGAACACAGTCTCTATCAAAATTCCAGCTGACTTTCTTGCAGAAATGGACAGACTGATCCTAAAATCCATATGGGCACAAAAAGTATTCAGAATAGCTAAAATGATTTTGAAAATAAAGAATAAAGTTGGAAAACTCACATTTTCTGCTTTGAAAACTTACCACAAAGTTATATTAATCAATTCAATGGGGAGAATAATATTCTTTTCAACAAACTCTGTTACGACAACTGGATACACACATGTAAAAGAATGAAATTGGACCCGTACTTCACACAACATACATGAAGTTAACTCAAAATAGATCAAAGACATAAATGTAAGAGCTAAAACTATAACACTCTTAGAAGAATGCATAGGAGTAAATCTTCATGACCTCGCATTAAGCAATGGTTTCTTAGATATAATACCCAAAACACAAGCAACAAAAGAAAAAAATAGATGAATTTTGCTTCATCAAAATTTAAAAATAAATTGTATTTCAGAGGATACTATCAAACTTGGGGACATGTTTCAGACAGTGCTTTGTTTCCCAGGTGTCTCAGCAGACTTACCTGACCAGTTACTAGCTGTGTGATCCTCTGAGACCCTAGGACATTACAGCCAAATGAGGATGCAAAGATGGAGGTCACTAGGAGAGGCCAACTGGCCAGCCAAAGAGTCATAAGGCAGAAGCTTTTTAACAGGGGGACCATGTCCCAAAGCCAGTACTCAAATTGTCAGTGTGCTTTTGCATCTTTGGCTTCATTCTTCTGCATTTCCAAACTGACCATTTCAGTGGTTACTTTTTCTTTAGATAAAGAATAGTGTGTTCTGGGCAATAGTGTGTTCTGGGCAATGGGCTTGTTCTTCTTATATTTTGTATATTAACAGTTTTAGAGCATTAACAAAAATCTATTAAGTATGCCCTATACTAGGCACTGTACAAGGTACTTTAGTCCTGAGAAATACTCTACATAAAGTGACAAGATATGGAAACAACCTAAATACCCATCAATGGATAAATGGATAAAAAACGTGTGATGTGTACACATGATGGAATATTATTCAGTCCTGAAAATGGAGTATGTCCTGCCATCTGCAACAACATAGATGGCCCTTGAGCACATTATTCTAAGTGAGATAAGTCAGAGTAAGACAGGTAGGGTATGATATCACTTATATGTGCAATCTTAAAAAAGTCAAACTTGAAAAAAACCAGAAAAAATGGTGGTTATCAGGGAATGGAATGGGGGAATAAAAATTGATGTTGCTTAAGGGTAAAAACTTGCAATGAGTAGTAAGTAAGCCATAGTGATCTAATTAATGCACAGTAGAATAAATATAGACAACAATATTGTACTATGATTATCTCATGTGGGCAATCACATTACAATATATAAATGTATCAAAGTAACACATAGTACACCTTAAATTTACACAATGTTGTTTGTCAAATATGTTCATTTAAAAATAAGTTAATATATTAGATTTTTGGTCAAGATGGTGGTATAGGTAAACACAGCTCACATCCTCACACAACCACATAAAAATTACAACTAAAATAAAGAAAGACATCACTCAGAACCATCAGAAATTGAGTTGAATGGAAGTCTGACAACTACAGAATTAAAGAAACAACAGCCTTCCAGACTGGTAGGAAAGGTGAAGAGGCAGAACAGTCTGGTCCCACATCCATGTGTGGGGGATAAAAATTTGGGAGGGATATCTCAGGAGTGAGGAGTCCCTGCCCCACATCAAGCCTCCCAGCCTAGGGTCCCAGGGCCAGGAAAATAAGTCCCTATAACTTCTGGCTACAAAAGCCAGCAGGGACTAAGTCAGTGGGAGAAACTTCTGGAGTCCCAAACAGTTCCCCTTAAAGAACATACACACAGACTTATTCAAACTCACTCCCTCTGAACTCCAGCACTGATATAGCAGCTTGAAAGGCACCAGTGGCATACTAGGAGGAACTGAAGGGTCTGGCATCAAGGCAAGAACTGGGGGGTAGCTTTCTCCCAGAAAGAAAGGTGGACAAAGACCACTGTCCCTTTTCTGAGCCCTCTCTGAACAGAGCCACAGAGCCAGCAGGCTGGTGCCATATCTGAGACTCCATCAATCTGGCTAACACAGTTTGCCCCACCCTGGAGATCCCCTAAGACTCTATCTCACCCAACTTATGGGTCCACCCAAACTGTTTACAGTGACTTTTCCATATGAATGGCTGGTCTTTGTTCATGATTCACAACTTCCTGAATCCTCTCAAACAAGCAATAGCCAGCCTCAGTTAAGTCCTCAGCCCCTGCACCTCTTGTTAAGTGGCCCCAGGCCCAGGACTAGAAGCAGCCAGCCTAGCTTCACAGCTTGGCTTGGCCTGGGAATCTCCAAGTGCAGCACAAGTAGCAGCGATCTCAAATTGCCTTATAGCTCATGCAGGGTGGCCCTGGGAAGAACGCAGGAGGTGGCTGACCTTGGCCTACACCACCTGAGACACCCCAGAGCCTGGATACCAAGTGGACAGCAACGGACCACCTAAGAACACCACCACCTTGCCCCTGCACAGCTCATCCTCCACAGAGGGTGGAGGTTGGTGGTCAGTGGTCACAACCAGTCCTAGCAACTTGACTGGCCTGGGTAAATCCCTCCCATTGACCTGCCAGCAGCAATCAAGGCTCAACTACAAGAGGATAGAGGACTCAGCCCACACGAAGGATACACCTCGAGTATTCAGCTTCAGAGATAGGGGAGGCTGTCCTTAACACTGAAGTACATTAGGCCACACTACCAAGACCCAGAGTCAAAGAGCTCTACCTAATACATAGAAACAAGCACAGGGAGGCTGTCAAAATGAGGAGACAAAGATACATGCCCCAAGTGAAAAAAACAGCTCAGAACTCCAGAAAAATAACTAAAGAAAATGGATATTAATAATCTATGATATGCAGAGTTCAAAAAGCTGGTTATAAGTATGCTCAAGCAACTTAGTGAGGACCTCAGTAGCATAAAAAAGACCCAGTTAGAAACAAAGGATACACTAATTGAAATAAAGAAAAATTTACAGGGAAACAACAGTAGAGTGGATAAGGCTGAGAATCAAATCACTGATTTTGGAACATAAGGAAGCATGAAATAAAGTATTAAAACAACAAGAAGGAAAAAGAATCCAAAAAAACAAGAATAGTGTAAGCAGCCTATGGGACAACTTCAAGCACTCCAACACTTGCATCATAGTGATGCCAGAAGGAGAAGAGAAAGAGCAAGAAATTGAAAATCTATTTGAAAAATAGTGAAAGAAAACCTCCTTAATTTGGTAAAGGAAATAGACATGCAAGTCCAGGAAACACAGAGAGTCTCAAACAATATGGATAAAAAGAGGCCCACTCCAAGACACATCATAATTAAAATGCCAAAGGTTAAAGATAAAGAGAGAATGTTAAAAGCAGCAAGAGAAAAGAAGTTAGTTACCTACAGGGGAGTTCCCCTAAGACTGTCAGTGGGTTTCTCAAAAGAAGTTTTTCAGGCTAGAAGGGATTGGCAAGAAATATTCAAAGTCATGAAAAGCAGGGACCTACAGCCACAATTGCTCTACCCAGCCAAGATATCTTTTAGAATCAAAAGGCAGATAAAGAGCTTCCCAGTTGAGAAAAAAATAAATTCCTCATCACCAAACCATTATTATATGAACTGTTAAAGGGACTTATTTAAGAAAAAGAAGATTAGGCTGGTGTGGCTCAGTTGGTTGGAGCATTATCCCATAGACTGAAAGAAAAAGATCAAAACTATGAAAATTAAAATGACAATAAAGACAAATCTATCAACAATTGAATCTAAAAAACAAACTAAGGAAACAAGAAGAACAGGGAATCATAGATATGGAGAACATTTTGATGCTTGCCAGATGGGAGGGGAATGTGGAGGAATAGGTGAAGAGGTCAGGGGATTAATAAGTTCAAATAGGTAGTTACAGAATAGCCATGGGAATGTACAGTACCATACAGGAAATGGAATAGCCAAAGAACTTATACACATGACCCATGGACATGAACAATGGTGGGGGGATTGCCTGAGGGAGTAGGGGGTGCTGGGTGGAGGGGGGCAAAGGGGGAAAATTGGGACAACTGTAATAGCATAATCAATAAAATATAATAAAAATAAGTTAATATTTAAAATTTTGCAAAGATTTATATCTAGGCCTGTCTCTTAGCTATCTAGGATCTTGAGACTGAATGGTCAGTATACTTGGTTGGTGGGTACACACTTGCTCAGCTCTCAGTCTCACATATTTATCTTATTAGACTTCCCTTGGTGTTCTAGGAGTGCCTCAATATGGCTCTTATATATCCCTTAAAGGCATAATTTTGCATACAATACTGCCTAGTAACAATAGTAATATTAAGCAGTTATTATGTGTGCCTTTTGTACAGTGATATATTAAGTGCCTTAGATGTATTTTCTCATTGGATAATTAAAACAGTTCTATGCGATAGATATTAATGCTGGCATTATACACATGAAGAAACTAGAGCTTAAAAAGACCAAATAACTATCTTGCTCATCACTCTATTTCCAGTGCACAGGACAGTACCTGGTTCATAATAGAGACCCCCCCAAAAAAAAAACCCCAAATGAATAATTGATTTAGAGAGAAAATTCTAGGAAGACTGTGAAGCACTAGGAATCCTCTTCCCACCTAGACAGCAATTGTACTGGCAGAATCTGTCTGATGTAACTATTAGGAGCACTGGAGTCTATTCAAAGTTAATTTCAGTCTATTTTATCTTTTAGCACTCTAGCAGCTACCAATTACCCATTCCGCCCGATTCTATGTCAGGAAGCTATGCATGTTTTCCAAGAGCAGTTTGAAGAAGACAAAGTGGGCAGTAAGACCCCAACACCTCCTTCCCCACCAAAAAAGAGGCCAAGTGACTTCCCAGAGTCATACAGTCAGTAACTGACTAAGGCAAGACTCTGGCCCAAGTCTGTCAAATCAGAGAAGAATCATGGTATTTAACCATGATGCCAACATTGCCTTATTACAATATTCATATAATGTTCAGGACAGTCTGAATTATCAAAACGAGATAAAAATATTCCAAGTGCCTTCATTTAAAAAATGAAAGTTATGATATACTTTTTAGAAATACTTCTATTCAAAGTGGATAAAAATATTTTAAACATTAGTGCTTAAAGAAGTAAGCATTAGTTATCAGAAAAATCCACTTTTGTAAAATGACTAATTCTCCAGCAATGCCAAATCCAAGAGGTGTTTCTGTATTATCTACTACTCTCAGAACTGCAAAGCAGCTCAGTATACCTTCTGGCAGCTTCAGAGTGCAGAAATCTTTGGCAACTTCACCATGTTTTTATTTGACAAATAAAAATGAAAATACCATGATCTGTTCCATAGCAGCCATCATTCTATTAGGGATATAGAGTGGTCTCGGGCCTTACCTACCTCAAAAGCTATACACACAGATGCCCATGCACACATACACATGCCCAAATGCACATGTGTGTGCATACACACACACACAGAACTAAAACTGGGCAATAGGGAAACCTGGAATAAAATATTCTGAGGCAAGCACAGCCTGATGCTATGGCTTAGTTTACAAAAAATTCTAAAGCAAGCAATGTTTATGTGGGGCAAAGCTAATTGTACTACTATTAATAAAAATAGCTAACACTTGGAGAATACTATGTGCCAGGAATTCTTCAATGAACATGTATTCATTGAAATCTCACACCAATCCTATGAGATAGGTTCTGCTATTATTCCCACTTTACATCTGGGGAGAATGAGGTATAGATGCATTGTTCAGTAATATGTCAAAGATCACAAAGCTACTAGTCAGAGAGAACTAAGAGTTGAACCCAAACAGTCTAGTGTCAGAGTCCATGTTCTAACTACTATTAATACTTTTCCTCAAATAATAGTACTAATGTATGTCTACACTTCTAATGTCCCTGGTGCCGTGCACTTTATATACATTATCTCATAGACGTTTTTCAAGGTTGGAGTTCTTAGTTTTAAATTATTATGCAGTATTTCATTTGATCTTTAAAACAACCCCATTAGGTACCTATTACTGTATCTATTTTACAGATAAAAATACTGAGTCACAGAGAAGTTAAATAACTTTGCACACAGGCAAAGGTACCAACTGTGCTTCAGTAAACCTATATGTACAGTAAGGATCCATATAATATAAAATAACATAATATAAATTTAATATACAATTTCTACCTCAGGGCCAGGTTCTCTCAGCAGGTGTCTGTTCTAAAGTGTTGTTAATGGGAAGAAGTAACAATAGACTTTCCTCACTTCCCAACTCAAGGGTAATACAGTGAACTTCTGCAGCAGCCATTGGCCTACTTTTCGTTCCCCTTAGTAGGGAAGCACACCGCAAAAGTTCTATCACAAGGAACCTGCTTTCAGGGCTTGGATGCTCTATCTAAAAGATACCATGTTTTAGGTTTTGTTTTGTTTTGAAAACTGTTTCTGGAAAAGCCAAACTAGCAAGCCTCCACTGGAGTCACCAATCTCAACCATGTTTTCCGTAAAATGCTTCCTCTGTTTAACAGAGAAAATAGACCTAGGACTTTTACAGCAACACCATCTTCACTAGCAGAGTGAGAAACCGATGATAACAAGGACGGCAGTCTGGGTGGGCTTACCTCCACATGAAGGGTTGCACATCCTTTCAGGAAGTCATTGATGTTGTTGATGCAGTCAGCTTCTGTTTGGGGTTCCAGACAGTACTAGAGAAACATAGTCAAATGTCACTTGGAGTCTGTAATCCCATGCCAAGTGTACTATACACACCATTCACTAACAACTATACAGGCAGGCTTTTTTTTTTTTTTTTAGGCAGGGAAGAACATTGCTGTCAGTCCAGGAAGAGAAATAACCACTAAAGGAAGTGATGCAAAAATCTAAACCGTTGGTCTTTATTTCAAATGTCACCAAACCTTAGTCTCAAGCCATCTCTACTTATAAACTTTTTCTTATGTTTTTTGCCTAAGTGTGGTGATAGCAAATCAGAGAAACCTAGACAGTTTTTTGAGCTTGGTTTTGCTTTCAACTTATTACCTTGTTCCTTCCTCTTCATGATAATTTTTTCAAGTATATTTTCCCCTTTGTTGTTCTCTGCATTTGATCTCAATTCTCTACCTTTACCACCCTTTTCTGATTGATTTTCAAGTTTAAGAAATTATAAGTAAATCAATTTTTTCAATAAAAATACAAACTTGTTCCAGAAGGTGAAAGAACTGGACTCACAGTCACACTGCCTGCTAACCTTAAGAATATGGGTGTAGGACACTACCTCTAAACAGATTTAAAGTGCCTGCTTTAGAAATTATCCATCTTTGTGATCATGGATTTCCAACATTAAAAATTTTGGACTTTTGAAAGAGAATAAGGGTAGTTTCACTTTGAACACATGTTACATTTGAAATATATGTTTGGTTTTTATTGTTTTAACAAAACTATGCGACATTTGGGATTATTTCTCCTAGTCACTAAATAGCCTTTCTTTCAATGGATATTTTATTTGAGAAGAAAATCTACATTGATTTTAGTGAAACTGTCACTAAACACCATCAACATCTGTTATAAGTCATCCCATTATTACACAGATTCATATGTACACCAAGTTCAAAACATGTCCTTGGTACACAGGAAGGTATAACACTTATCTCTATGAGAGAGCAAGCTTGTTATATGGGTGTTCTCCTTGCCCCTGGTATCAGTGTTGTAACAGGTTTTATAATACTAATACTTGGTGGCCAATTACTAAAAGATAATCCTTTGTTTCCAGACTTTTTCAAACTATAAAAACAGTAAGAAGGAATGTCTAACTCCTGGAAAGAAATTAAAGTAGGAAAGTCCCAAAACGGGGGCAATAGAAAAGCTCAAGAGTTGCATTATTGCTGCTCTCTAGTGATAAGCAGTCCCAAAGATACTGCAAATGTCCCTTACCTTTTCTACAGAGCCAGGCCTCAGTCTGTTGATCAGTTTGCACAGCACTACCCCATTTTTCAGTGAAGATTTCAAGAACTCCTCCGGATCACAGATGGTCTTTTTGGGGGAATCTAAAACCCCCAAGGATATAAGCCATGTCACAATTTGCTCTTCTGGATTCATTACTGAGGACTTCGTACACTCCAAACAGCTCTCTGGGGCAGCTGCAAGGACTAAGCCACATCCGCGATTGCATCTGCTGTTGTCTTCCTTTTTATGAGCTCTCTTCTGGTGCTTGCAGAGCAAAGCTTTAAAACAACTTTACTTAGACAATGGTGGAACCCACTCAAATTATAGGATTTCAAAACCACAGAGATCACGCTCAAAGATGTGGAAAGAGAATGAATGTAAAAACCCTGGATAACGCTGTTTTGTTTTGTTTTTTTCAAAATCTGCAAAACAAATTCATTAGAATTTTAAAAAAAAAAAGAAGAAGAAATGCATGCACACACACACAACAGTGCGAGAAGCTGTAAGGGAAGGAAGTGAGGAGGATGCTGGGGAGGGAGGAGAAAGAAGGAAGCAAGTGCTCTTGGAAAACAGAGGTGAGCCAGCACTTCAGGGGACCTTGGAAATGAGACACTCTTGGGTCAGTCTGGGAAAATGCTGTCAATAAATAGTTTAGCCCCAGTGAAAATCTGGCTTCTGTCTCGAGGAAGATGCCAAATGGCTCTTAGGTCAGACAGATCTGAGCCTCATGGGGAACTATGCTAGCACAACATAGCTCAAAGAAGGTAGGCTCAGAAAATTCTTCTACAAAATGCCCGGATGTCCTCATACTGTCTCACAGAGATGGCGTGTCATGATTATTCCTTGCAAAACACGTTGAGTTGCATGGTGACACAGTGCCAAGCAAATAAAGATTGTGCCTCCTTTCAGCTATCACTGTATATAAGCAGAAGCTAGAAGAATGGCATTTTACTTTGTAGCCAAAAAACTATGTTTAGGGAAATAGGCTAAGGATAACATCTGACATCCTGTTTACTTGCATTCTTTAGCAATTCTTTTTCTGGACCTGATTCCACTACACAATCCAGCTGCAATACCCTTAGCAAAGGCTCATACACAGTCACATAAGTGGGTAAAAAACACTTGAAAACAGAACTTTTGAGAACAAAAGAGCACTTGTCCTCTGTCTATTTTAAAGTCTGGAAGGTTGATGTTTTCCCACAATAAACACTTCGCATTAAAAATGCTTCTCTGGAAAAAAACTGGTTCATAACACAGATATTTACTTTTTTTGAACATTTTCAAAACCAGTTGAAATAGTCACACTAAAGGGAAATTTATAATAAGGCCAACTTTAACAGTATAGCTTCCTCATATTGGCAAATACATGGAACTCACCATCACTACCCATCCTCATCCATGTGCTTTTCCTAAGCTTCAGAATTAAAAAAAAATTACAGATGTTGAAGTTGAAGTTTATTTTTAAGTATATTTTATTGATTATGCTATTACAGTTGTCCCATTTTTTCCCCCTTTATCACCCTCCACCCTGCACTCATCTCTCTCCAGCATTCTCCTCCTTAGATCCTGTCCATGGGTCATACATACAAGTCCTTTGGCTTCTCCATTTCCTGTACTATTCTCAACCTTTCCCTGTCTATTTTGTACCTACTATTTATGCTTTTTAATCTTTACATCTTTCCCCCATTCTCTCTCTCCTCTTCCCACTAATAACCCTCCAAATGACCTCCATATGCATGCTTCTGTTCCTGTTCTGATTGTTTGCTTAGTTTGTTGTTGTGTTTGCTTCTTTAGATTCAGTTGTTGATAGTAGTGAATTTATTGTCATTTTAATGTTCATAGTTTTGATCATCTTCTTTTTCTTAAATAAGTCCCTTTAACATTTCATATAACAAGGGCTTGGTGATGATGAACTCCTTTAGCTTTACCTTGTCTGGGAAGCACTTTATCTGTCTTTCAATTCTAAATGATAGCTTTGCTGGGTAGAGTATTCTAGATTGTAGGTCTTTGCTTTTCATCACTTTGAACACTTCTTGACAGTCCCTTCTTACCTGCAAAGTATCTTTAGAGAAATCTGCTGACAATCTTATAGGAACTCTCCTGTAGGTAACTATCTGCTTTTCTCTTGCTGTTTTTAAGATTCTCTTTATCTTTAACCTTTGGCATTTTAATTATGATGTGTCTTGGTGTGGTCCTCTTTGGGTCCAACTTGTTTGGGACTCTCTGTGCTTCCTGGACTTGTATGTCTATTTCCTTCACCAAATTAGGGAAGTTTTCTTTCATTATTTTTTCAAATAAGTTTTCAATTTCTTGTTCTTCCTCTTCTCCTTCTGGCATCCTTATGATTCAGATGTTGGCACGTTTGGAGGTGTCCCAGAGTCTTATTATTCTCTCCTCATTTTTTTGAATTCTTGTTTCTTCATTCTGTACTGGTTGACTTTTACTTCTTCCTTATGTTCTAAATAGTTTATTTGAACCCCAGCTTCCTTCCTTTCACTGTTGGTTCCCTGTGGATTTTTCTTTATTTCACTTAGTGTAGCCTTCATTTCTTCCCTTATGCTTTTGCTGTACTCAGTGAGTTCTCTGAGTATCCTTATCACCAGTGTTTTGAACTCCGCATCTGATAGGTTAGCTAGCTCCATTTTGCTTAGTTCTTTTTCTGGGGTTTTGTTCTGTTCTTTCATTTGGGCCATATTTCTTTGTCTCCTCAACTTGACAATTTCCCTATGTTTGTTTCTGTGTATTGGGTAAACCTTCTTTGACTCCATATTGGCACACCTGTTACATTGTAAGGGGCAGAGCCATAGGTATTCACCAGGAGAGAGCAATCTGCTTCACCACTTTGTGGTGCTGTATGTGGGGGAGGGGTCTGAGAGGGAACAATGCCACTTGCTCGGCTCTTCTCCTATTTCCAATCACTTCCCCCACTTCCTGTATGCAACTGGTGCCCTTCTAGCTGTTGGCGTGTCGGTGGATCCCAGAGTGGGTGGATTGTGCACATTCTAAGACCATGTGGGCCCTTTAAACAGACTCTCCTGAGACACTGACTGTTTCTTCCACCACCCAAACCCCCACTGTTTTTTACAGCCAGAATTTATGAGGCTTTATTTTCTTGGCACCAGAATTCTGGGCTGCACACTCTGGCCTGGGACAAGGATGGCTCACTCCCCAGGTATTCCTCCTGGTTTTTATCTGCCACACATGAATGTGGGACTGTGTGTTCTGCTGGCCGCCTCCACTGCTGCCTCACTGCTGCCATCACACCACATCCCCTCTGCCCCAGCTCCCTGTCACCGCCCCTCCTACTCATCTGGATGAATATTTCTTTAAATCCTTGCTTGTCAGACTTCCATACAATTTGATTTTCTGGCAGTTCTGACTGTATTTTGTTTGGAGATTAGTTGTGATACTTCTTATGGTTGTATGAGGAGGTGAATCGTGTGTACCTATGCCTCCATCTTGGCTGGAAGTCACAGAAGCTATAAATTTTTTCACTTCTATTTTTTCTGTTACCATTTATCCTCCCTATACCCTCTTCCATCTCCACCTACCCTCTACCCCCTGCAATCACCACACTGTAGACACAGAATCCTATTCAACACAGCTTTAGGTATCTACTACCAAATAATTAACTTGGGTAATTCTTCTAAATGTTTTTAAAGCTTCCCCTTCTTTCCTGCCATAACAACACAGTTTACTATTATTACTTGTTGATCTGTCTCCTCTACCAGAATGTAACCTCCCTAGAGTAAGGGTCTTGTCTGTCTTCTTTAACACTGTTCCCAGGAGAGTCCTTGGTACATGGCAGATGTTTAAAAATGCTGAATGAATGAATGAACAAACTCATATGCTCTCTCTGGCATAGACAACTACCTGATTATAACAAGAAATTTTTATTTGTTTTAATGGCTTAAAACATTTTCTTGCTAATGATTTTTAATGCTTTTATTGAGGTATAATTGACATAATAAACTACACATATCTAATATGTACAATTCAATGGATTTTAACATATTATACACCTGTGATACAATCACACACACAGATAATACAATCCATCCACAGATAAACCTATCCATCACCCCCAAAAGTGGTCTTGTGACCTTTTAACCCTTTCTTCCCTCCCTTCCCCCCAAATTCCAGACAATCACTAATCTGCTTTCAGTCTCTATAGATTAGCTTGCATTTTCCATGACCTAACATAAACGGAAGCACACAGTTTCGTACCTTTTTTTTTTCCTCTGGCTTCTTTCAATCAACATCATCTTTTGTAGATTCATTCATCTTGTTGTATCTATCGGTAGTTCTATAACAAAGATTTGACCTCAAAATGTTTGATTTTATGTAATTACACTTATAAGCAAAATAGATATAATCAATCAAAAGGCTTAATTGAATTTTGATCTATGGCCAAGTCTAAGTAATGGAAATAAAAACAAAATCCATTTGTTGGTAAGTGAAATTCCCAAATCTGACAGACTTAAACATATTTTTATATGTCATTTGGACAATTTTCACAATTGCTCATCAAAATTTTACTCTACAGACAAACAAATTTGGCAGTGTTATTGAGGTATCACTTACATATTCTGATGAATACCGAAGAACCCTAAATAATTTTAGGAACTCAGCCTAGTCCAATATAGGCCTGAGCCCACTGAGGTCATCTGGATGAATATCTGCCTCATTTAGGACACTGGCTATAGCAAATTACTCTAAGTAATAAAGTCAAGTCTGAAAGGCAAGGCCACATCTTCAAGGCAGCAGAAACATTTCCATTAGTATAAAGATTAGAAGTCAGAGTTGGTATGATCAAATGACAAGAAAGCAAAGAATTCTGGGACATTAGCAAGCATATGGGTGGGACTAACCTTGAAACCTTGGCTGGGTAAGGAAGCCAGTGACAAAAGAAAGGAGCTGATCAACTGGGGAAATAGGGAGGAAGATTGAAAGACTGGAGGTCACAGCAACAGGAAGAGCAGGATTCACACAAAAACATGACTGAAAAAAAGCAAAAGTCTCTCACTCTATTTTAGATCTTTAGTATCATACACCCTGCACCACCGAACCGGTCCCTTAACTGACTTTCCCACCTCCATCACGTCATCCTAATGAACTCTCTGGCGGAGCAGCTTGGTTGATTTTCCCCAAATAACACTTAATAGTGTAATATACCTGCTCAATAACCCTGAAAGGCTCTCCATTGCCTAAAGCAATGATTTCCAAACAACAATGTACAAAAATAATCACCTGGTGTAGAAGAGAGAAAGGAATGAGTAGAATTTGAGGGCCAAGATAGGTAACATTTTATTAAAAATAAGAAGATCTGCAAGAAATAAGGTAAATGTTAATGTTTCTTAAAACTGGTTGTTAGGTACAGTGAAACCTGTTATACTATTTTCTTCATTTTTATGTATTTGAAATATTCATAACTGCTTTTTTAAAATTTTAAATCTACTGGGCATTTGTTAAGAAGATTTAAGGGTCTTATTATGTAATACCCTAGTTCAAAAGATCCACAATGGGACAAAAAAATCTGTATTATTAAAGTGGCCTACTTGATTCTGATACAGGTGAACCAAGGTCACAGTTGGAGAAATAAGTTGATTTTTAACTTTTCACTCCACCCCAGTTTCTGCCAACACTGGAGTCATCTCAATATCCACAAGAACAACAAGATTAGAACTACTTAGTTCCTTGACTACCTGTACCTGTAAATAATGTATTACCCCTTGGTCCCTCTATATGACTGCTCTGTGATCTGAAATCCTTAAATAATTTTTACTTTGCCAGCTGGCAAGATATGAAGTTTTATCAGTTGACAGTGGTGAAGAGACATTGCAGGCAGAGGGGCTTTTGCTTCCTGTTTCCTGTGTGCTCACTCCACAGGCTCCTGCCAAGCTCCCAGCCTTCCTGATGCTCACCTTCTGTGGCATTGGCTTCCTTAATGCACAGTGGGTAGCAGCTTCCCCAGGTACCACTCTTGAGTGGTTCTCTAGTGAAGTGTCTTTGGTAACACACCTCCCCTGTAACAGGAACCAGCACCCCAGTCAGGCAGGCATATTTTCAACAAGCTTCAGAGGGC
Organism: Pteronotus mesoamericanus; assembly: GCF_021234165.1. Taxonomy (NCBI): domain Eukaryota; kingdom Metazoa; phylum Chordata; class Mammalia; order Chiroptera; family Mormoopidae; genus Pteronotus; species Pteronotus mesoamericanus. The sequence goes on from NW_026555198.1 coordinate 711,597, forward strand.
AATGTCCAGCAAGATCCACTGACTGAGCACCACAGCAACTTCTCTAATAAGGCTGTGGGTGGAGAGGCAGGGTATCACAGCTCTATGGGAGTGGCTATTATATATTATTTTATATTTTCTGCTATTAGATAATTTAGATAATTCATCTGTTATTTCTATATGCTTTTAGAGCTCCCTTTACTTATTACTAGTTAATCTCTATTAGTCCAACCCCATTATCATTAACAATTCTTTATGTTAAACTTTTCCTGTTCAAATTCCTCTGTGGTTTTTCTGTCCTGATTGGAGCCAGACTGGCTCACCCTGTTATCTTCCTTGAACACTCCTCCTTCACATTAGTTAAACATTTGCAAGGTCACATCTTCTACTTTGTCATCATACAAGCTTCTCTGCCTCCTAAATCATGATATCAAACATTACATTTTTCTAACCACAATCTACCATCTTTTCTTTCACATTGCATTGAACTCCTACATTGTAGTAGGAGTTCAGTTACTCCTACTACAACTGGTCCTTAACCTCATTCAGATGAATGAACATTCCAAAGCATTGTTTTCCAAAATGATTATACAAATTTACATTTCCACAAGTAGGGTGTGATTTCCCAGTGCTCCATGTTATTATTAACATTTGATGGTTCAGACTTTTAAAATTTTGTTATTTTTGTGGGTATGAAGTTAACTGTTTTGTGATTACTAATAAGGTTGAGCATTTGTTCATATTGATTGGCCACACTATTTCCTCTTCTGTGAAATAACTAAAAATGGAAAAATTATCTGAATAGACATTTCTCCAATGAAGATACACAAATAGCTAATAAGCACAAGAAAAGATGTTCAACATAATTAGCCTTCAGGGAAAAGCAAATCAAAACCACAATGAGATTCTACTTCATGCCCACTAAGACAGCTATAATCAAAATGTCAGATAATAACTAGAGTTTGTGAGGATGTGGAGAAATTGAAACCCTCACACTGACATTTCCACATGGCTAGTGGAAATGTCAAACAGGACAGCCACCATGGGAAGCAGTTTTGCACTGCCTCTAAATGTTAAGCATACTTGCTTTATGACCTAGCGATTCCACTCCAAAAGGAATGAAAATGTGTCCAAATAAGAACTTGTGCACAATTATTCATAGCAGCATTATTTGTAATAGCCCAAAAGTGAAAACAACCTTAATTCCATCACCTGATGAGTGGATAAATAATATGTTGCAATGGAATATTATTCAGTTGTAAGAATAAAATACTGCTACATGCTACATCACAGATGAACATTGAAAATATGCTAAGCAAAAGAAGCCAGTCACAAAGATAACATATATTATATGATTCTATTTATATGGAATGTTCAGATGAGGCAAACCCATAGATACAGAAAGTAGAACAATAGTTGCTTAGCTCTGGGGTGGGTGTTGAGGAGATATGGGTATAAGAGGCTTTTATGGGGTCCCTTATGAAGAAAATGTTCTCAAATTGATTTCATGATGGTTGTACAATTCTGAGAATACACTAAAAGCATTGAATTATATATAGGTGCAGTGGCTACATCAAAAAAATTATGAAATAAGTTTCAGCCTTGGATGGAGTGGCTCAGTGGAGTGAGCACTGGTCTGTGAACCAAAGGGTAGCCAGTTCCATTCCCAGTCAGGGTACATACCTGGGATGCGGGCCAGGTCCCCAATAGAGGGCGCACGAGTGGCAACCACACATTGACCTTTTTCTCCATCTTTCTCCCTTTCCCTCAGTCTAAAAATAAAATAAAATCTTAAAAAAAGAAAGTTTCAGACATCATACCACTTTACTCCAAATACTTCAGCATGCCTTTCCTAAAATTAAGAACATTTTCAACATAACCGAAGATCTATTGTCACAAGTTAGAAAATTAACAAAAATTCACTAATGTCATTTAACTTTCAGCTTGTATTAACATTTCCTCAATTACTCCTAAAAATGTCTTGTAGAGATTTTTTTTCAAAGCAGCATCCAATTAAGTTGCCCCTCCTGGTATCAGAGTACTAAATTTGCTTCAAGAAAAAAAATCTGAGTGACATAGAGTTCTTCCTCATATGTTTCCTTTCTTTGGGGATCAAAGTCCTACACTGCCTGTTGTCTCAATGCCTGGAAAGAGTAATTGCATATATACTTTTTCCAGTTTTCTAATTGTTTATATTGGGAGGACAAATCCATACCACATAATCCTTCATAGATAGAAGCAGAAGTTGGCTTAGCCTACTTTTTTTTAAATTTTTTAAGTATATTTTATTGATTATGCTATTACAGTTGTCCCATTTTTTTCTCCCATTTATTCCCATCTGCCCTGCACCCTCCTCCCACCAGCATCCCCCCATCCCTTAGTTCAGGTCCATGGGTTGTACATATAAATTCTTTGGTTTCTTCACTTCCTATACTATTCTTAACATCCCCCTACTTATTTTGTGCCTACCATTTATGCTTCTTATTCCCTGACCTTTTCCTCCATTCTCCCCCACCCTCTCCTTGCTGATAACCCTCCATGCAATCTCCATTTCTGTAATTCTGTTCCTTTTCTAGTTGTTTGCTAAGTTTGTTTTTGCTTTTTCTTTTTTTAGGTTCAGTTGTTGATAGCTGTGAGTTTGTTGTTATTTTGCTGTTCATAGTTTTGATCTTCTTCTTTTTCTTAAATAAGTCCCTTTAACATTTCATATAATAAGGGGTTGGTCATGATGAGCTCCTTGAACTTGACCTTCTCTGGGAAGCACTTTATCTGCCCTTCCATTCTAAATGATAGCTTTGCTGGATAGAATAATCTTGGATGTAGGTCTTTGCGTTTCATGACTTTGAATACTTCTTGCCAGCCCCTTCTTGCCTGCAAGGTTTCTTTTGAGAAATCAACTGACAGGCTTACGGGAACTCCTTTGTAGGTAATTGCCTCCTTTTCTCTTGCTGCTTTTAAGATTCTCTCCTTATCTTTAATCTTGGGTAATGTAACTATGATGTGCCTTGGTGTGAGTTTCCTTGGGTCCAGCTTCTTTGGGACTCTGTGAGCTTCCTGGACTTTCTGGAAGTCTATTTCCTTGGCCAGACTGGGGAAGTTCTCCTTCATTATTTTCTCAAACAAGTTTTCAATTTCTTGCTCTTCCTCTTCTCCTTCTGGCACCCCTATGGTTAGGATGTTGGGATATTTAAAGTTATCCCAGAGGTTCGTAAGCCTCTCCTCATTTTTCTGAATTCTTGTTTATTCATCCTGTTCTGGTTGAATGTTTATCTCTCATTTCTGCTCCAAAGTGTTGATTTGAGTCCCAGTTTCCTTCCCTTCACTGCTGGTTCCCTGTATATTTCTCTTTATTTCCTTTTGCATAGCCTTCACTTTTTCCTCTATTTTTTCACTGTACTCAACCATTTCTGTGAGCATCCTGATTACCAGTGTTTTGATCTGTGCATCTGAGAGGTTGACTCTCTCTTCATTGCTTAGTTGTATTTTTTATGGATCTTTGATCTGTTCTTTCATTTGGGCAGTATTTCTTTTTCTCTGTACAGCTGTTATGCTGAAAGGTGCAGAGCCTTAGGTATTCCCCAGGGCATGGCAACCCACATTGGTGCATTGTGGCACTGTCTGCAGGGGAGGGGTCTGAGAGAGAACAGTACTGCTTGCTGGGCTCTTCTCCACTTTCAGTTACTTCCCTCACTACCCACAAGCAAACTGGGCCCTTCTGGTGCTGATTCCCAGGTGAGTGGGTTTCTGTACATTCTAGAATCCTGTGGGTCTCTACAACAACCTCTCCTATGAGGCTAGGAGTTTCTCCCGCCACCACAACCCCCCACAGGTTTTGACAGCCAAAGCTTCTGAGGCTTTATTTTCCCCAGCTGGAACCCTGGGTTGCATGGTCTGTCTCGCTCCTCAGTTGCTCCTCCCAGTTTACCTGCACACAGACATGGGGCTGTCCCATCTGCCAGCCCCCTGTCTCACCTGCCCAGTCCTCCAGCCACTGCCTTGCCATGCATCCTCTCTGTCCTGGCTGCCCGTCTCCACCCCTCCTACTGACCTGGATGAATGTTTCTTCTTTAACTCCTTGGTTGTTGGACTTCCATACAGTTCAATGTTCTGGCAGTAGTGTTTGTTTTTCTGTTCTTAAATTTGTTGTTGTCCTTCTTTTGGTTGTGTGAGGAAGTAAAGTGTATCTACCTACACCCCCATCTTAGCTGGAATTCTTGACTTAGTCTACTTTTAATTATGTCTTCTACATCATGTAACAAATGAGTACTAATGCAATTCATTCTTGTTCATTTATAAAAGCTCTCTAGATATTAAGGGTATTAACTTTTTGATATATATTTTTAAATTTTTCCCTAGTTAGTACTTTTTTACTTTTTTATGTCTTAACAATTACTATACAGAAGTTTTAAATTTTGTATATAATTAAATATAGCAATCTTTCCTCTTATGATGTATACCATTTAAATCATGCTTAAAGTCCTTCCTCAAGTTTGCTTTAAAAATTTATCTCAGGGAAATAATGACAAGTTCAGAATACACATGTTTATAACAATAAAATCACAATCCAAAGTACCTGAAAAAAATAATAAATCAGTCCCCATGAAAATCAAGATCTTTTGCTTTGTGAAAGCCTCTTTGAAGAGCAGGAAAAGGCAAGCCACAGGCAGGGAGAAAACATGGAAAACCACATATCTAATAAAGGTCTATCCAGAATATATTTTAAAACTCAAAAGTGAAAAGTGTAAACAATCCAGAACTTCCAGTCAAGATAGAGGCATAGGTAAACATGCCTTGCCTCTTCACACGACTATAACAAAAAACATAACTAGACTACAAAACAAGTATCACCCAGAATTGTCAAAAAATCAAGCTGTGTGGAAGTCCAACTACCAAGGATTTAAAGAAACTACACTCATCCAGACTGGTAGGAGGGGCAGAGGTGTGGAGATGTACGGAGAGGTGAAGAGGTGCAGAGTGGTGCAGAGACACGGAACGGGGATCCCACATCCATGTGTGGTGGATAAAAATTATGAGGGACACCTCAGGAGCAATGGACCCCAGCCCCAGACCAGACCACCCAGCCCAGAGTTCCAGCACCAGGAAGATAAGTCCCCATAACTTCTGACTGTAAAAACAAGTGGTGGTTGGTTTGGTGGAAGAAACTGCAGGATTCTCAAGAGACACTTTGTAAAGGATCTGAAACAGACTTAGAACTCATGCAGACCCACCTCCCCTGGGATCTGGCACCAGGGCAACAGCTGGAAGGGGACCAGTGGCATATGGGGATAAAGTGAAGTGATTGGCAACAGAGCAAGTGCCAGGAGACAGCTTCCTCCTAAGCAAAACTCCACAGGCCAGACACCAGCATTGTCCCCTCTCTGAGCCCTCCTCCACACAAAGAAACATAGGTGTGACGTGGGTTGCCCTGCCCTGGAAATTACCTAAGACTCTGCCCCATACAACTTACAAGTGTGTTTTTCTACAATAGTCCATGCTGCTAAGACAGGGAGTCAAAGCAGCTCTACCTAATACACAGAAACAAACACAAGGAGGCTGTCAAAATGAGAAGACAAAGAAATATGGCCCAAATGGAAGAACAGAACAAAACTCCAGAAAAAGATCTAACCAAAATCAAGATAAGCAACCTATCAGATGCACAGTTCAAAACACTGGTCATCAGGATGCTCCAGTAACTCTTTGGGTACTTCAACAGCATAAAAAGACCCAAGCAGTCCTGCTAGTATGGCTCTGTGGATTGAGCGCCAGCCTGTGAACCAAATGGTCACAGGTTCGATTCCCAGTGTAGAGTACATGCCTGGGTTACAGGCTGGGTCCCCAGCAGGGGGCACACAAGATGCAACCAGCATTGATGTTTCTCTCCCTCTCTTTCTCCTTCCCTTCCCCTCTATAAAAATAAATAAATAAAATCTTTTTTAAAAATCTTATTTTTAAAAAAAAGACCCAGGCAGAAATGAAAGTTGCATTAAGTGAAATAAAGAAAAAACTACAGGTAATCAACAGTGGAGGGGATAAAGTCAGGAATCAAACCAACACTTTTGAACACAAGGAAGGAAAAAACATTCAATCAGATGAATAGCAGGAAGAAAAAAGAATTTTAAAAAACCCAAACAACCAGCCAAGGATAAGCCAAGGAAACTTTGGAATGTCTTGAAATGTAGCAACATCCAAATCACAGGGGTATCAGAAGGAGAAGAGAAAGAACAAGAAATTGAAACTTATTTGAAAAAAATAATAACAGAAAACTTCCCTAATGTGGAGAAGGAAATAGAAATACAAGATGAGGGAGCACAGAGAGTCCCAAACAAGATGGACCCAAACAGGGCTACACCAAGACACAACATAATTAAAATGCTAAAGGTTAGCCCTGGCTGGCTGATGTGACTCAGTGGATTGAGCACCAGCCTGTGAACAAAGGGTTGCTGGTTCAATTCCCAGTCGGGGCACATGCCTGGGTTGCAGATCAGAACCCCACTAGGGGGCACATGAGAGGCAACCAATATTGGTATTTCTCTCTCTCCCTTTCCCTAAAAATAAATAAATAAATTCTTTTAAAAAAAATGCCCAAGGTTAGCCCTGGCTGTTGTGGCTCAGTGGATTGAGTGCTGGCCTGTGAACCAAAGGGTCACGAGGGTTGCTGGTTCAATTTCCAGTCAGGGTACATACCTGGGTTGCGGGCCAGGTCCCTAGTAGGGGATGCTAAGAGACAACCACACATTGATGTTTCCTTTCCTCTCTGCCTCCCTCCCTTTCCCTCGCTCTATAAAAATAAAATAAAATCTTTAAAAAAAATAAAATGCCAATGGTTAAAGATAAAGAGAGAATCTTGCTCTTTGGTCTCAGCAGCAGAAGCAAGATGATGAATGGGATGTCCTCGTTTGGTGAGTACTACAACAAGACGCAAAGGCTGTGACCCTGTGCTGGCTCAAAGGCCTACCATATACAGAAGTCCACCTGCAGCAAGTGCAGCTACCACACCAAGCAGAAGAGAAAGTATTATTGGAGTGCCAAGGCTAAACAACAAAACACTACTGGGACTGGTCGCATGAAGCACATAAAAATCGGGTACCACAGATTCAGACATGAATCTGACAAACAAACAAACAAAAACAACAGAGAGAGAGAGACTGAGAATCTTAAAAGCAGCATGAGAAAAGGAGACTACCTACAAAGGAGTTCCCATAAGATAGCCTAGAAAGGACTGGCAAGAAGTATTCCAAGTGATGAAAAGCAAGGACCTACAACCTAGATTACTCTATCCAGCAAAGCTCTCATTTAGAATGGAAGAGCAGATGAACTGCTTCCCAGAGAAGGTAAAGCTAAAGGAGTTGATCATCACCAAGCCCTTATTATATGAAATGTTAAAGGGACTTATTTAAGAAAAAGAAGATCAATATGATGAACATTAAAATGGCAATAAATTCACAACTATCAATAATTGACCAAACAACAAACTAAGCAAACAAGCAGAACAGGAACAGAATAATACATATAAAGATCATTTGGGGACTTATCAGTTGGGAAGGGGAAGGGAGAGAATGGGGAAAAGGTCCATGTATTAAGAAGCACAATCTCACCTATAAGTGGAACCTAACCAACAATACAAAGATGCAAGGAAAATAAGACCAGCAACACTGAAAGGAAAAGAAACCAACAGAGACAAGAGGGAAGGGGGGGCGGGGAACAGGAAGGGAAGGGGAAAGTCAAGGAACATATAGCAAGGACTCATGGACAAAGACAAAGGGGAAGAGCTGAGGGAGGGAAGGTGGGAGGGGGCAAGGGAAAGTGGTGGGGGGTAGGCAGAGACAAATGCATTTGAAAAAATAAATAAAAAAGAAGCACAAATTGGTAGGTACAAAATAGGCAGGGGGGTGTTAAGAGCAAGTATAGGAAATGTAGAAGCCAAAGAACTTATATGTGTGGCCCATGGACATGAACTAAGGCGGGGAGTGCCGAAGAGAAGAGGGGATCAGGTGGAAGGGACAAAGGGGGAAAATTGGGACAACTGTAAGCATAATCAATAAAATATATTTTAAAAAATTTAAAAATCCAACAGAAAATGGGCAATAGACATGAACAGCTATTTCATAAAATAAGAGTTGTGGATGGCAAATAAAGACATGAAAAGATATTCAATATCATTCATTAGTCACTAAGAAAATGAAAAGTAAAACCAAAGTGAGATATCACTACTCACATAACAGAAGAGATAAAATAAAAAACACTGACAACACCAATGCTGCTGAAGATGCAGAGAAACTGGATTACTCCTGCATTACTGATGGAAATTTAAAATGTTAGTCATTCTGGAAAATAGTTTGTAATTTCTTTAACAAACCAAACATTTACTTGCCATACAACACAGCAAATACACTAGGGCATTTATCTCAGAAGATATAAAAATACCTACACATCAATGTTCATATCAACTTTATCTGCAGCTGCCCAAACAGACAAAATTGTTCATTTTAGCTCTCCAGCTCTGACCTTGCCTTTAAACTCCAGGCTTCTGCAGTCAACTGCTTACTTGCTACCTCTACTTCACTGGGGCACATATCTGTGAATCTACAAAAAAAAAAAAAAAACAAAACAACAAACCGTGAATTGTACATTTTAAATTGGTTAATTGTATTGAGTGTAAATTATATCTCAATAAATCTGGTGTATATTTTAAAAAGAAAAAGAAAAAGAAGAGATGGATTCACTACATCTCCCCCACAAAAAAAGCCAAGACTATCTTTAAAATAAAAACGAAGAAGATATTTTACCCACAAGGTACCAAGAGAAACTGTAAAGTTACAATATTTAAATAAGTGTGGCATTGACTCAGAATTAGGTGAACAACTAAGCAGAAAAAAATAGACAGCCCAGGAACTAACCCAGGGATATGTGGGAATTAGGTATATTATAGTATTTTAAATCAATAGGGAAAGATTAATTTCTCAATAAATGATGCTGAGGTAATTGGCTATCCACTTGGAAAAGAGACAGATCACCAAATGACACAACAAACAAAATTAAATTTCAGAAATTTATATATATTCTTATAATCCTTGTGATAATATTAAGATTAAATTCTTATATATATAAAACCAAACTAAAAACATATTAGAAGAAAATGTAAAGGATATATATTTTTTGCCTTGAGGTAAGGAATAGGTCCCTAAAAATGCCCCTCCTCAAAAAATACCAAACCAATATTGTTGATGCCCCTCAAAAAATTTAAAATGGAATTGGCCTATGACCCAGCAATTCAACGTTTGAAAATATATCTGAAGAGACTCAAAATACTAATTTGAAAGAATATGCAACCCTATGTTCATTGCAGTGTTATTTGCAATCGCCAAGATATGGAAACAACCCAAGTGTCCATCAGTAGATGAGTGGATAAAAAGCTGTAGTGGAAGCATTTATCTCAGTGTGTTGAGATCTTGCTTCCAGGTGTGTCCTCTGTTGGCTCAAATAAACATTTATTAAAAATGTTTAGAAAGAATCAAGATGGCAGAGGAGTGAGTGGAAGTCACACGGACATCCTCCCAGGACCAACCTGGAATTACAACTAAATTGGGGAGAAATTACCTGGAACAAACAACTGAACAATAGTGAAAGAGGAGCCTTGTAACCTCAGACACAGAAGAATCGGCTTTAGCGCAATCTTACTGGTAAGGAGTACAGTATAGACTCTAGAAGGTGGGCAGGGAGCCTGCGGGTGGCAGCACCAGAAGGATGATGAAATGGCCAGTTGGATCCCCCTGAGAAGAGCGGAGTCTAAACAAAAAAACGGAGATCTCTAGACCACAGCACCAGAGCCCAAAAAGTATACAGAAAACAGCCAGCTGTGAAAAGTGGCAGGGTTGCTCTCTGCCAGAGACAGGCAACTGGAGACACAAAGAACTGTTTAAAGAGCCAACGTATAAATTTTTATTTGCAGATACCCTCGTCTCTGGCGAAGGCGGGGGCGGAGTGGGCTGGAGAAGCCTGAGGAGAAACTGGGGAAGGGACTTTGGGGAGAGAACTGAGAGAGTGGCTGGTGTGATCTCAGTGCTGACTCATCCCCCATGCAGCAGCAGCCATCTTGCTCAGGCAGAGACCACTCCCCCTGAGCAGTACCAGCATCAGAGGATCCAATAGCCCTGCTCCCAGGTGGGATTCTGTCCTGCCCTGTGCTGTCTAAGCCGCCTGCTGAAGTGCAGAGTGGCAGCCACAGACAGTAGATCCCTGGCTAAAGCAGACACAGAGAGATACGGAGACTCTTCAGGAGAGAGTGGCGACAGAGGCTTTGGGGAGAGAACGGAGAGAGTAGCCGGTGGGATCCCAGTGCAGGCTCCTCTCCCATACAGCAGCAGTGAGAGAGGACCCAATAACCCCGCCTCTGGGAGGGACTCCACCCCACCCTGCGATGTCTAAGGTGCCCTGCTGAGTACAGAGTGAATAGATTAACAGCTGAAGGAGACAGCCACAAAGAGTAAATTCTTGAAAGTCTCAAAAAGACTGCTTAAGGTCAGACAGGGACGACATCTGACACGATCAGAAAGAAAAAAACAGTGGTCTCCAACCTTAGAAATTCACAAGACAAAGTCAGGAAATCAAAACAGATCAACTTAAGAAGGAGAAGCAAAAGAGAAGAGTCTCACAAATTATGGAAAGACAGAGAAATACGCCCCTCTCAAAGGGAAAGGAGGAATCCCCAGAAAGAGAACTAAATGAAACAGAGGCAAGTAAACTATCAGATATTGAGTTCAAAACAATGGTTCTCAGGAAGCTCAACAAGCTCAGTGAGCCCAGAGAGAATTACCAAAAACTACAGGGAAACTACGAGGAACTTACTGCAAACTATATCAGCATGAAAAAGGACATAGAGAATATCAATAAGAGACAAGAGGAAATGAAGAATACAATTTCTGAATTGAAGAACACAGTAAAAGGAATCCAAAGCAGGCTAGATGAAGCTGAGGACCAAATTAGCGAGCTGGAGGACAAGGTAGAAAAAGCTCCCAGAAAGAGCAAGAAAATGAAAAGAGATTCAAAAAAAATGAAGAAGCATTGAGGGAAATGCAGGACAAACTGAAACGTAATAATATCCATATAATAGGGATACCAGAAGGAGAAGAGGATGAGGAAGGGATAGAGGGCCTGTATGAAAAAGTAATGATGGAAAACTTCCCTAATTGGGGGAGAGAAAAAGTCACACAAGTCCAGGAAGCACAGAGGATCCCTTCAAGAGGAACCTAATGAGGCCCACTCCAAGACACATCATCATGAAAATGGCAAATATCAAAGACAAACAGAGAATCCTAAAGCAAGCAAGGGAGAAAGAGGTAGTAACATATAAGGGAGCCCCAATACAGCTAGCATCTGCCTTCTCAACGGAAACACTACAAGCCAGAAGGGAATGGCAAGAAATATTCCAAGTCATGAAAAGCAAAGGCCTACAAGCAAGACTGATCTACCCAGCAAGGCTCTCGATTAAAATGGAAGGCAAAATAAGGAGTTTCCCAGACAAAAGAAGGCTAAAAGAATACACCTCCACCAAACCAGCACTGCCAAATATGCTAAAGGGGCTGCTTAAAGATGAAGAAAAGGTTTCTATGAATACCCAGTTCCTTTCAGAGTTGCCAATACTTGATATTACCAATATTTTTAATACTCGTTAATCTTATTGTGACAATGACGTTATTTTAATTGTTCCTTTACTATTTGTTGAAACTAAACCTATTTTTTATATTTCTTTCCTATTATTTTTAAAAAGCTTTTAATGACTTTTTGGTATTCTTTATCTATTTATTGATTAAAGGTTTGTAGAACATTTTTCCCTAAAAAACAAAACAAAACAAAACAACCTATTAACCATGTTTTAGATGTGTTGCAAATACTTTCCTATTCTATTACTTGTTCTTTACTTTTTTATATGTATATTTAAATATAGTCTTAAATGTTTAATATAGTCATATTGTCAATACTTTATAGCTTCTGCATTTGAATATTTTACTTCAGGTCATGAAAAATATTAGTTGTATTTTCTTCTAAATCTCCTTAGATTCTACGTATTGACTTTTAACTCACGTGAATATTTTTTGTACAATGTGTGAAATAGGGCTATATATTTGTTTTATTTCAAGTAATAGTGGTCCATGCACCTTATTTGTTGAATAAGACTTATTTTACCCATTGATTTGAAATATCAACTTAATCATATATTATATTTTTAGGCAGATATATACATTTGTCTCTAGAATGCTCATTTTATTTTATTGATCTACTTGATTATTTCTGTGCTGGTGTCATTTTGGTTTAATTGCTGAGACTTTATAATGGTTTTACATTTTTAAAAAATATTTTATAATTAACTTTGACATTTAAAAAAACAAATAAAATCAATCTGCACAAAAGAGAGAATGAAAGAAGGAAGGAAAGAAAAGAAAGAAAGGGAAAGAAGGAAAGATGGAAGAAAGGATGGAAGAAGAAAGAAAGAAAGAGAAAGAAAGAAAGAAAGAAAGAAAGAAAGAAAGAAAGAAAGAAAGAAAGAAAGAAAGAAAGAAAGGAGGGAGGGAGGGAGGAAGGAAGGAAGGAAAGAAGGGAGAGATGGAACTCCTACCTTTTGCGACAACATGGAGGGAACTGGAGAATATTAAGCTAGGTGAAATAAGCCAGTTGATGAAAGACAATTACCATATGATCTCACCTATAAGTGGACTCTATTCAACAAAATAAACTACAGGCACAGAAACATGGAGCAGACTGAAAATGACCAGAGGGGATGGGGAAAGAGGACAATGGTGGAGAGAAGGGGAAGGAACTGGACAATGAACATGTATGAATGACCCATGGAAATGGACAATGAGTGGGAATTGGTTGTGGGAGCAGGGAATGGGCATGGTATGGGTTGAGGGGGGTAAAGGGGTAAAAATTGAGACAACCGTAATAGAATAAACATTATTTATAAATTTAGAAAAAATTAAAAAAAATTTAAAGCTGTGGTGCATATATACAATGGAATACTACTCAGCCATAAAAAGAATGAAATCTTAACATTTGTGACAGCATGGATAGACCTAGAGGTTATACTAAGTGACATAAGACAGAGAAAGATAAATACCAGATGATTTCACTTATATGTAGAATCTAATGAAAAAATAATCAAACAAACAAAATAGAAACAGACCCATAGATACAGAGAACAGACTGATGGTTGACAGAGGGGAAACACATTTAGGGGCTGAGTGAAAAAGGTGAAGGAATTAAGCTGTCCAATTTGGTAGTTACAGAATAGTCACAGAGATCTAGATTACAACATAGAGAATATAGTCAATAATACTGAGATAACTATGTATGAGGCCAGGTGGGTACGTGAAGGAGTAGGGGGACCACTCTGTAAAGTACATGATTTTCTAACCACTTTGTTGTACATATGAAACTAATACAAAATAATACTGAATGTAAAATGGTGTTGTATTTGAAAGATAATAGCATGCTCTTACAGCTGCACAGAAAAAAACAACAACTAAGTTTAAAACAGAGGTAACAAAAACAAATGGCTAAAACTGGCATAACATATCAGAAGGTATGATTAAAACTAGATTTTTTAATTTGGCTTCTTCAAAGCTTTCCTTCCCTGCCCCACTCCATCCCTTTCATCTATCAGGGATAGTTAGAAATGGAGGTTTCTGGTAAATTGAATATTCTGATTTCCCATATTACCATAAACACAAAGGTACAATTAGTCCCAAATAACTAAAATCTTTTAACAAAAGTACTTCACCTGAAACTGCTCTGAACATACTCATAGATTATGAATCATAAATTATATCTGAATCTCTGTAGATTCAAACATTAACTCAAAATCTTACAGTGCCTCGAGCTTGTCGATTTAAACATTGGTTGCATAATACAGTAAATAACAGTTTGGTTATTTTTTCTTTTATATATATATATATATATATATATTTCATTGATTATGCTATGACAGTTGTCCCATTATTTTTTTCCCTTTACTCCCCTCCACCCTGTACCTCATCTCCCACCTGCATTCCTCCCCTTAGTTCATGGCCATGGTCATACATAAAAGTTCTTTGGCTTCTCCATTTCCTATACTATTCTTAACCTCCCTCTCTCTATTTTGTACCTACCATTTATGCTTCTTATTCTGTGTAACTTTTCCTCATTCTCCCCATGCCCCACCCTCTACTGATAACCCTCCATGTGATCTCCATTTCTGTGATCCTGTTCCTCTTCTAGTTGTTTGCATTGTTTTTAGGTTCAGTTGTTGATAGTTGTGAGTTTGTTGTCATTTTACGGTTCATAGTTTTGATCTTCTTCTTTTTCTTTAAGTCCCTTTAACATTTCACATAATAAGGGGTTGGTCATGATGAGCTCCTTGAACTTGACCTTCTCTGGGAAGCACTTTATCTGCCCTTCCATTCTAAATGATAGCTTTGCTGGATAGAATAATCTTGGATGTAGGTCTTTGCGTTTCATGACTTTGAATACTTCTTGCCAGCCCCTTCTTGCCTGCAAGGTTTCTTTTGAGAAATCAGCTGACAGGCTTACGGGAACTCCTTTGTAGGTAACTGCCTCCTTTCCTCTTGCTGCTTTTAAGATTCTCTCCTTATCTTTAATCTTGGGTAATGTAATTATGATGTGCCTTGGTGTGAGTTTCCTTGGGTCCAGCTTCTTTGGGACTCTGTGAGCTTCCTGGACTTTCTGGAAGTCTATTTCCTTGGCCAGACTGGGGAAGTTCTCCTTCATTATTTTCTCAAACAAGTTTTCAATTTCTTGCTCTTCCTCTTCTCCTTCTGGCACCCCTATGGTTAGGATGTTGGAATATTTAAAGTTATCCCAGAGGTTCGTAAGCCTCTCCTCATTTTTCTGAATTCTTGTTTATTCATCCCGTTCTGGTTGAATGTTTATCTCTCATTTCTGCTCCAAAGTGTTGATTTGAGTCCCAGTTTCCTTCCCTTCACTGCTGGTTCCCTGTATATTTCTCTTTATTTCCTTTTGCATAGCCTTCACTTTTTCCTCTATTTTTTCACTGTACTCAACCATTTCTGTGAGCGTCCTGATTACCAGTGTTTTGAACTGTGTACCTGATAGATTGGCTATCTATTCATCACTTAGTTCTATTTTGGAAGCTTTGATCTGTTCTTTCATTTGGGCCATATTTCTTTGTCTCAGCATACCTGTTATGTTGTAAGGGGTGGAGCCTTACTCACCAACGTGGGGCAACCCAGGTTGCTGAGTTGTGATGCTGTATGTGGGGTAGGGGTCCAAGAGGGAACAATGCCACTTGCTCAGCTTTTGACAGGCTTTCAGTCACTTCCCCCACTACCCACGAGCAAACTGAGCCCTTCTGGTTCTGATTCCTGGGTGGTTGGGCTTATATTTGTTCTAGGACCCTGTCGATCTCTCCAATGAACTCTCCTATGAGGCTGAGAGTTTCTCATGCTGCTGCAACCCCCATATATTTTTACAGCCAGAGGTCTTGAGGCTTTCTTTTCCCACACTGGAAACCTGGATAGCACAGTCTGTCTCGCTCCCCAGCTGTTCCTCCTGGTTTATCCACAGGCAAATGTGGGACCACCTGGTCTGCAAGCTACTATCTTGCCACGTGTCCTCTCCACCCCAGCTGCCTGTCTCCACCCTTCCTACCAGTCTGCAGTCTGGATGAATGTTTCTTCTTTAACTCCTTGGTTGTCGGACTTCCATACAATTCAATTTTCTAGCAGTTCTGGTTATTTTGTTTTTAAATTTGTTGTTGTCCTTCTTTTGGTTGTGTGAGGAGGCAAAGTGTATCTACCTATTCCTCCATCTTGGCCGGAAGTGAACTTGGTTATGTTTTTTTTTTTTTTAACCCAAACCATAAACATAGGTTTTCTTATACTGCATCCCAGAAATAAGCAGACTCGCTGTAGTAGCCCCTGGTGTTTGCCCCTTTTCTATCCAGTGCACCCATACTCCAGCTCCTGGAAGTGCTACAGCTAACAACTTATAACCAACCTTCTCTATAGAATTGGTCTTAGCTCCTGGGGTCCACCTCGCTCTTATTAGTTTTTTTATTTTTTTATTGCTGGAGTAACAAATTGTTAGTGGTTTCAAACAATACAAAGTTGCTATTTTACAGTTCTGGAAATCAAAAGTCCAAAATAGGGCTCACTGGGCTAAAATCAAGGTGTTAGTAGAGCTGTGTTTCTTCCTAGCGACTCTAAGGTAGAATTCACTTCTTTGCTTTTAAGGGTCTGCTGCTATGTTCTGAATGTTTGTGCCCACCTTTTCTCAAATTCATCTTTTGAAATCCTAACTCTCCAAAATGCAATTAGGAGGTGGGGTCATTGGATGACGCTTAGGTCATGAGGGTGATGTCTTATAAAAGAGGCCCCAGAGAGATCCCTATCACCATCCAGCACAGTGAGGACATAGCCTGAAGGCACACACTATGAAGCAGAAAGGGGGCCTTCAACCAGTCCTGTTGGTACCTTGATCTTGGACTTTCAGGCATCCAGAACTGTGAGAAAAGAAATTATATTGTTTGTAAACTCCCCAATCTGTGGCATTTTGATACAACAGCCTGAATGGACTAAGACACCTGCATTCCTTGGCTTTTGGCCCCCTTTCATCATCTTCAAACCTAGCAACAGCAGGTTGAGTCCTTACATCATATATATGACCCTCTCTTCCATTTTAAGAACTGTTGTAATTTAAAAAGGCCCACATGGATAAACCAGGATAATTTCCCCATGTCAAGATTCATACCCTTAGACACATCTGCAAAATCATTTTTGGCATGCAAGGTTACATTCATGGCTTTCAGGCATTAAACTGGAGAAATACAATTAAAAACAAAATGATTCCCAAACCCAGAAATCTTTTCCACAATGTTAATTTAAATAAAACACTTTTTTATTATTGAATAAACCTTAAACAAGGAGGTGATATGCATCACAGGTAATCCACTAAGAGATTGCCAAGATAGAAAGAAATTTCACTTTCATATAGCCAGGTAGATACAACCTATGACATACATGTTATCAAGATAAATGATAACTAAGACTTCTTAAGTAAAAAGACTTGACAGCACCATTTGTCGCACATAATTCTAACTTTACCTGGTAATTGGCCTTATCAAAATAAAAAACAAACAAACTTCTCATGTCTTTATGATAAGAGGTAGTTTTGCAACTTGAAGCAAGGTGCCTACTGAACTTAGGCTTCTACCCTACCACAGAAACTAGGAGATAGTTGTTCAATCCCCTTGATGTTTACATCAAGGAGATGGCTTCCAGGGCCTTAAAAAAACATTCCTGGGTAACAAAGCTGACAAAAGGCCTATATAGTCTTCACAGAATCTATATACATTTCAAAGAGGCAAGAAAGTACCTATGAAAACAAGTTTTCTAAAGTAAATGCTTTGAGGAAAAGGAAGGGAGGGAAATCTTATACCTTACTTTCAACTGGGAGAATTAAGCTTCTTCTTTTAAATTTGTGTTTGCCCTTAAAATTACCTCCTTGCATTAATATAAAATAGTAACATTAAATTTTTAAAATGATTTTCACCATTTTTCCCCTTTCTCTGGGAAAGTTGTAGCAATCTAAATCCAGCAAATCCATAGTAAAATACAAAGCAAAACAATTAACTGAAATGGGATAAAAATAACAGAATTACTGAATTTTTTAGAAGGTCAAGATATTGTCTTCCTCGGGGTATATCATACCTTTGAATGCATCATACTTATTATAAATAGTTAAATCAGATTCTTGGTTAGCAACAAAAAACGTTTTTAGTTGTACATTAATTTTACAAATTGTTGTGCTGCCTTTATCACTTGTACTTTCAAATAATTAACCCTTGAGTATTATTTTATATTTCCTTATGGAGTTTTTCCCAATAAAAGTCTAAGGAGATTGATCATTTTAAAATTTAATTAAGATCAGAGCAGAAATACATGAAATAGAGTCTAAAAAATAATACAAAATATCAGTTAATCTAAGAGCTGGTTCTTTGAAAAGATGAACAACATCGACAAAACTTTAACCAGACTCATCAAGAAAAAAAGAGAAAGGACTCAAATAAATGAAATCAGAAGTGAAAGAGGAGAAAGAACAACTTACACCAAAGAAATACAAAGGATTGTAAGAAAATATTATGAACATATGCCAACAAACTGGACAACCTGAACAAAATGAATAAATTCCTAGAAACATACAACTTTACAAAACTAAATCAGGAGGAATCAGAGAATCTGAATAAACAGATCACACCTAGTGAAATTGAAGCAGTAATAAAAAAAAAAACTCCCAACAAACAAAAGCCCTGGACCAGATGTCTTCACAGGTGAATTTTACCAAACATTCTAAGAAGAACTAACACCTCTCTTTCTCAAACTATTTCATAAAATTCAAGAGGAAGGAAGCCTCCTAAACTCATTTGATGAGGCAAGCATTATCCTAATTCTAAAACCAGATAAAGACACTACAAAAAAATGAATATTATAGGCCAATATCTCTGATGAACATAAGTGCTAATATCCTCAGAAAAATATTGGCAAACCAAATACAGCAATGCATCAAAAAGATAATACACCATGATCAAATGGGATTTATTTTGGGAATGCAAGTTTGGTACTATCTCATAAATGTGATTCACTGCATAAACAAAATGAAGGATAAAAATCATATAACCATATCAATAAATGCCGAAAAGGCATTTGATAAAATCCAGTACCCATTTATGATAAAAAGTGTCAGCAAAGTGAGAATAGAGGGAACATACTTAAACATAATAAAGGCCATATATGAAAAACTGACTGCTGGCATCATACTGAATGGACAAAACTACAAGCATTTCCCTTAAGATCCAGAACAAAACAGGGATGTCTGCTTTCATGTCTCTTATTCAACATAGTGTTGGAAGTCCTAGCCACAGCAATAAGACTAGAAAAAGAAATAAAATGCATCCAAAATAGAAAGGAAGTAGTAAAACTGTCTTTATTTGCAGATGGCATAATTCTGTACATAGAAAACCCCAAAGATTCCACCAAGAAACTGCTAGATCTGATAAATTAATTCAGCAAAATAGCAGGACTCAAAATTAATATCCAGAAATCAGTTGCATTTTTATATGCCAATAATGAACTAACATAGAAGGAAATCAAGAAAACAATCCCACTCATAATTGCTACAAAAAGAATAAAATACCTAGAAATAAACCTAACCAAGGATGTAGAAGACCTGTACTCAAGAAGTTACAAGACACTGAAGAAGATACAAATAAGTGGAAGCACATACTGTGTTCATGGATAGGAAGAATTAACATCATTAAAATGTCCATACTACCCAAAGCAATCAATAGATTCAATGCAATTCTTTTTTTTTTTTGTCTCTCAAAAGAGTTTAATAATGTACAGTCTTTTTTTTCTTTTTTTATTAAATTTATTTATTTATTTTTTCAAATACATTTTGTATAGTCTTAATATAACAAAGCATCACAGCCCAAGCAAGAAGCAGGACTGACAATAAAGGACACAAGAATACTAAGAGCAGTCTTGGTGGACCACTTCCCAAAAGCCCCACCACTGGACTTTTTCGGCACAAGCTTTTCATAATTTTCATTCATTTTTCAATGTCTTTCTCAGCTCCTGTCTCTCACTGCCTCCCTGGCCAGCCTGTCTGCCCTCAAGGCCACAGCCAGTCTCTCTCTGGCTTTTTTCACTTTCAGAGTCTATCTCTGGATACTTGTAAGGGTAACCAGTTGCCTGAGGAGAAGCTGTGGGACACAGAGACCTGCTCCTGGGACCATCTCTGCCCAAGCTGAAGACCACGCTGTGGTGGGCTTGGGGCTGGTGTGTAGAGACCCAGGACGAGCGAGGCCCAGGGATTCACCTGCACTTCTTGGTGCACTTGTATTCATGGTATTCATGACATTCAAAGGCTCTCCTTCACTGACACAGACCTGGAGTCCCTGCAGTCTCCTGTACGCAGACTTGTTGGGGCTTCTCCAAGGTATTCTCCTGCTGCTTGTTCCAGACCTCATTGCCAGGATGGGAAGTTATCCTTGTGGTGGGCCTCTTGAAAATGTAGCTGGTCAGCCTCATAGGAAGTTCAGTCCTTTCATGATGCCTCCTCTTTGTCTTGGATAAATGTTGTCTCTTCTTCTCTAAGGTCTGGGGCATCATATTTCTTTTGAGTTTTCCCAGAATAGGCTTGTTTGTAATCCAGATCGATGCAGGTTCCCCCATAGCTGCAGAGGTGTCTTGCTGACCCACTCCTGAGATGCAAAGAGCCAGTGGCTTGCTGAAAAATGCCTCAATGCAATTCTTATCGAGATTCCAATGACATACTTCACACAATTAGAACAAATACTTCAAAAATTTATATGGAACCATAAAAGGCCCCACATAGCAACAACAATCTTGAAAAATAAGAACAAATTTGGAGACATTATGCTACCAAATATCAAACTATACTGTAAAGCCAGAGTAATCAAAACAGCATGGTACTGGCACAAAAACATAGAAAATGGAACAGAGAGCCCAGAAATAAACTCACACCTTTATAGTCAATTAATATTTAACAAAGGAAGCAAGCACGTACAATGGGCTAAAGATAGTTTATTCAATAAATGGTGATGGGAAAATTGGACAGCTGTATAACAAAAAATGAAACTAGACCACCTTCTTCCACCATACACAAGAATAAATTCAAAATGGATCAAAAACTTAAATATTAGACCCAAAATCACAAACTCCTAGAAGAAAACATAGATAGTAAACACCCAGACATTGCTCATAGAAATTTTTAAAAATATTTTATTTATTTATTTTTGGAGAAGGGAAAGGAATGAGAAATAGAGGGAGAGAAACATAAATGTGTGGTTGCATTTCACGGGCCCCATACTGGGGACCTGACCTGTAACCTGGGCATGTACCAAACACTGGGAATTGAACAAGCAACCCTTTGGTTCACAGGCAAGTGTTCAATCCACTGAGCCACACTAGCTAGTGTTGCTCATAGAAATTTTTTATTGCATATATTTCCCCAGGCACGGGAAACAAAAGAAAACAAACAAATGGGACTACATCAAACTAAAAGTTTTTGCACAGCAAAGGAAATTATAAACAATAAAAAGACAACACACAGAATGAGAGAACATATTTGCTGCTACATCTGATAAGGGGTTAATACCCAAAATTTACAAAATACTTACAAAACTCAACCCCCCCAAAGAAAAACAACCCAATTAAAAAATTGGCAAAGGGCCCTGGCTGGTGTGGCTCACTGGACTAAGCACCAGCCTGCGAACCAAAAGGTCACTAATTTGATTCCCAGTCAGGGCACATGCCTGGGTTGCGGGCCAAGCCCCCACTTGGGGGTGTGCAAGAGGCAACCAATCGATGTATCTCTCACACGCCAATGTTTCTCTCGCTCTCTTTTTCCTTCCTTTCACCTCTCTCTAAAATTAAATAAATAAAATTTTGTTTTAAAAATTGGCAAAATACTTGGATACTTCTCTAAAGAGGACATACAGATGGTCAATAGATATAAGAAAAGATGATCAACATCACTAATCATCAGAGAAATACAAATTCAAATCACAATGCGATACCATCTCATACCTGTCAGAATGGCTATTATCAATAAATTAACAAACAATAATTGTTGATGACGATGTGGAGAAAAGGAAACCTTGGTGCACTGTTGGAAAGAATGCAGACTGGTACAGCCACTGTGGAAAGCAGTATGGAGTTACCTTAAAAAATTAAAACTGGATCTGTCTTTTGACCCAGCAATCCACTTCTAAGAATATATCCAAAGGAACTCACAACACAAATTTGAAAGAATGTAAACACCCCTATGTTCATTGGAGCATTATTTACAATCATCAAGATATGGAAGCAGCCTAAGTGCCCATCAATAGATGAGTTGATAAAAACAACTATGGGACATTTGCACAATGGAATACTTCTTGGCCATAAAAAAGAAGAAAATTGTACCCTTTGCAACAGCATGTATGGACTTAGAGAACATTATATTAAGTTAAATAAGCCAGTTGGAGAAAGACAAACACCATTGATTTCACTCATATGTGGACTCTAATGAACAACTAAACTAACAAGGAAAATGGGGACAGGCTCATAGATGGAGAGCAGGTGATAGCTAAGGCTGACAGAGGTAAGGGGGGGAAGGGATTGAGCAAAATAGAAAAAGGACTCGTGAACATGGACAATAGTTTGGTGAATGCTGGGGGGAGGTGGGTATATGCAGACTAAAAGGTAATGTAAAAAATATAATAAAGATTTTAAAAAATTAATTAAGAATTTTTCTTTAGATTCTGAGAGAACCCAGTGCTGAGTGCTGGAAGCTCCACAATTGGTGGCGGCCTGAGATTCCCTCCCGGTCTCTCCTTCTTTACCCATGGTCAGCATGAAAGCCTTCAGTCCAATGAGGTCTGTTGGGAAAAACAGCTTTTTGAATCACAACCTGGGCATCTATCTCCTGGAGCAAAACACTGGTGGATGACTGATGAGCCTACTATACAACATGAATGATGACTACTACAAGCTGAACGAG
Source organism: Pteronotus mesoamericanus (assembly GCF_021234165.1). Lineage (NCBI taxonomy): Eukaryota > Metazoa > Chordata > Mammalia > Chiroptera > Mormoopidae > Pteronotus > Pteronotus mesoamericanus. The sequence continues at coordinate 734,154 of NW_026555198.1, forward strand.
CTGGTTGTTGCTCAGCGTTCCCCAGAACAAGAAGGTGATCAAGATGGAAATTCTGCAGCATGTTACTGACTACATCTTGGACTTGCACATACCCACGGACTCTTACCCCATTATTGTCAGCCTGCACCACCAGTGACCCAAGCAGAGCCAGGTATCCAGGACATTGCTACCACCCTAAACATGGATATCAGCATTCTGTCCTTGCAAGCTTCTAAAGCCCCTTCTGAGTTCATGTCTAACGACAGCAAAGCATTCTGTGGCTGAATAAATGGTGTTTTACTTATTTTCCCCTTTGCACAACCATTTCAAAAGGAGGACAACACGTTGAATGGACCTTTGTTAAAAATGGAAGAAAAACTGGGAACTTCAAGATGGCGAAGGAGTGAGTGGAAGTCACAATGACATCCTCCCAGGACCAATCTGGAATTACAACTAAATTGTGGAGATATCACCCGGAAAACAACTGAGTGAGAGAGGAGCCTTAAAACTTCGGACAGACAGAGGAATCAGCTTTAGCACAAACCTAAATGGTAAGGAGTGTGGTAGAGGCTGGAGAAGGCAGGCAGGGAGCCCACAGGTGGAAGTGCCAGAGGGATATTGAAACAGCCAGTTGGATCTCCCTGAGAAGAGCAGGGTCTAAACCATAAGCGGGGATCTCCAGCCTACAACACGAGAGCCCAAAAAGCACACAGATAACAGCCAGCTGCGAAAAGTGGCAGCATTGCTCTCTGCCAGAGACAGGCTTCTAGAGATGCAAAGAACCATTTGAAGGGCCAACAGAAAAGTTTTTTAGTGACAGCCACTTATCCTGGGCTCTGGCGGAGGCAGGGGCAGAGTGGGCTGGAGCAACCTGAGAAGAGACTGGGGAAGGAGGCTTTGGGGAGAGAACTGAGTAAGTGGTGAATGGGGTCCCGGTGCTGACTCACTGCCCCATTCCGCAGCTGCCATCTTGCTCAGGCAGACCACTCCCCTGAGGAGCAGCAGCATGAAAGAGCACAATAGCTCTGCCCCCAAGAGGCTCTGCCCTGGCCAGGCATTGCACAGGTCTGGTTCTGAGTACAGAGCAGCAGTCACAGAGAGTAGATCCCTGGCTAAAGGGGATGCAGAGTGGTCTAGAGTTGCTTGAGGAGAGTCTGGATACAGAGGCATTGGGGAGAGAACTGAAGGAGTATCCAGGGAGATCCCAGTGCCAACTCCTACTCCATATGGCAGCAGCCATCTTCCTCAGGCAGACCAATCCCCTGATGGCAGCATCGTGAAAAGACACAATAGCTCTGCCCACAGGAGAAACTCTGACCCACCCTGACTGCTGAGGGCAGAGTGACTAGATTAACAACTAGAGAAGGCAGACACAGAGAGTAGATTCTTGGAAGTCTCTCACAGAGTGTCTAAGCTCAGACGGGGTCAACAGGTGACATCATCAGAGGCAGATCCAGAAAGAAAGAGAAAAAAAAAGCACTCTCCTACCATAGAAGTTCCCACCACAAAGTAAGGAAGTCAAGACAGATCAATTTAAGAAGCAGAAGCAACAAAGAAGAGTCTCAAATAATGGGAAGAAAAAGAAACACCCCCAATTGAAGGGAAAGGGGGAATCCCCAGAAAGAGAACTAAATGAAAGAGAGTCAAGTAAACTATCAGATGTTGAGTTCAAAAAAATGGTTCTGAGGAAGCTCACTGAGCTCAGAGAGCTCAAAGAGAATGTTCAAAAAAAACAGGGAAACTATGATGAACTTATTGCAAACTGTATCAGCATGAAAAAAGACATGGAAAATATCAATAAGAGGCAAGAGGAAATGAAGAATACAATTTCTGAATTGAAGAACAGTAGAAGGAATCAGAAGCAGGGTCAATGAAGCAGAAGATTAAATCAGTGAGCTGGAGGACAAGGTAGAAAAGAGCTCCCAGAAAGAGCAAGAAAATGAAAAAAAAGAAACAAAAAGAATGAAGAAAAGCATTGAGGGAAATGCAGGACAAACTGAAACGTAATAATACCCATATACTAGGGATACCACAAGGAGAAGTGGAGTAAGGGATAGTGAACCTGTTTGACAAAGTAATGATGGAAAACTTCCCTAATTGGAGGAAAGAAAATGTCACACAGGTCCAGGAAGCACAGAGGGTCCCTTCAAGAGGAACCCAATGAGGCCCACTCCAAGATACATCATCATTAAAATGGCAAATATCAAAGAGAAACAGAGAATCCTAAAGTAAGCAAGGGAGATACAGGTAGTAACATACAAGGGAGCCCTAATATGGCTAGCAGCTAATTTCTCAACAGAAACACTACAAGCCAGAAGGGAATGTCAAGAAATATTCCAAGTGATGAAAAGCAAGGGCCTGCAGCCAAGACTACTCTACCAAGGAAGGCACTCAATTAAAATGGAAGGCAAAATAAGGAGTTTCCCAGACAAAGGAAGGCTAAAAGAATGCACCTCCATCAAACCAGCATTACAAGATATGCTAAAGGGACTGGTTTAAGACGATGAAGAAAAAGAGTGAGAAAGAGAACACAGGTACAAAGGGAAACAATGTATACAAGTGCCTATCAATAATAACATTAAATGTAAATGGATTAAATGCCCCAATAAAAAACCACAGAATAGCTAAATGGTTAAGAAAAGATGACACACACATATGCTGCCTACAAGAGACCCACGTCAGAACAAAGGACATACACACACTGAAAGTAAAAGGATGAAAAAAACATTCCAAGCAAATGAACAGGGAAAAAATGCAGGAGTAGCAATACTTATATAAGAAAATAGATTTCAAAACAACCATAAAAAGAGACCCAGAGGGACACTTCATACTACTCAAAAAAAAAAGAATCCATCAAGAAGACATAAACATTGGAAACCTATATGTATCCAACATAAGAGCACCCAAATATATAAGGAAAATTTTGGAGGACTTCAAGAAAGATATAGACAGTAACACACTGATAGTAGCGTATTTCTACACCCCACTGTCAAAAAAGAATAGATCTTCCAAACAAAACATCAACAATGATATTGTGGAACTGAACAACACATTAGATCAAATGAACTTAACTAACATATATAGAACCTTTCATCACAAAGAAGCAAAATACACATTCTTTTCAAATTCATATGGAACATTTTCAAAGATATATCACATGATAGGACACAAAACAAGCCTCAACAAATTCAGGAAAATCGATATCATAACAAGCATTTTCTTGGACCACAAGGGCTTAAAACTAGAAATCAACCTCAAGGAAAAATCTCAAAAACATTCAAACTTATGGAGACTGAATAGCCTGCTATTAAACAATAAATGGGTCAATAATGAGATCAAAGAAGAAATCAAAAAGTTTCTGGAAACAACTGAAAATGGACACACAACAGTCCAAAACCTATAGGACACAGCAAAGGCAGTTCTGAGAGGGAAGGTCATAGCAATACAGGCTTAACTAAAAAAGATAGAAACATTACAAATAAGTGATCTAACCCTCCAGCTTCAAGAACTGCAGAAACAACAACATACAAAGCCCAGAGCGAGTAGAAGGAAGGAAATAATCAAGATCAGAGCAGAATTGAATGACATAGAGACTAAAAGAGCAATTCAAACGATCAGCCAATCCAGGAGCTGGTTCTTTGAAAAGATAAACAAAATTGACAAGCCTTTAAGAACATTTATCAAGAAAAAAAGGGAGAGGACACAAATAGATAATATCAGAAAGGAAAGACGAGAAATAACAACTGAAACGAAAAATACAAAGGATTGTAAAAAATCACCATGAACAATTACATGCCAATAAATTTGAAAATGTTGATGGAATGGATAAATCTCTAGAAAAATATAACCTTCCAACACTGAATGAAGAAGAAGCAGAAAGCCTGAATAGACCATTAATAGCTGGTGAAATCGAAGCAGTAATCAAAAAACTCCCAGCACAAAAAAAGCCCTGGACCTGATGGTTTCACAGGAGAATTCTACAAAAATATTTAAGGAAGAGCTAACCCATGTCCTTCTCAGACTATTACAAACAATGTAAGAAGAGGGAAGACTCCCACACTCTTTTTATGAGGCCAGCCTCATTCTAATCCCCAAACCAGATAAAGACACAAAAGAGAATGAAAACTACAGGCCAATGAACATAGATGCTAAAACCTTCAACAAAATATTGGCAAGCCACATCCAGCAATACATTAAAAAGATAGTCCACCATGATCAAGGGGGTTCACCCCAGGGATGCAAGGATGGTTCAATATTCACAAATCAATCAATGTAATACATCACATAAACAAAAGGAAAGACAAAAACCACATGATCATATCAATAGATGCAGATAAAGCATTTGATAAGTTAGAGCATCCATTTATGATTTAAAAAACTCAGCAAAGTGGGAATAAAGGGGGTATACCTCAACATAATAAAGGTCATATATGAAAAACCTACAGCTAACTTCATACTCAATGGGCAAAGACTAAAAGCTTTCCCACTAAGACCAGGAACGAGACAAGGATGTCCGCTTTCACCACTTCTATTCGACGTAGTATTGGAAGTCCTAGCCACAGTGATCAGAGAAGAAAAAGAAATAAAAGGCATCCAAACTGGAAAGGAGGAAGTAAATCTATCCTTGTTTGCAAATGACATGATAGTCTACATAGAAAACCCCAGAGACTCCACCAAAAAACTACTCGACCTAATAAGTGAATTTGGCAAAACAGTGGGATGTAAAGTCAATATTCAGAAATTGAAGGCATTTTTGTACACCAAAAATAAAATATCAGAATCAGAACTCAGGAAAAAAATCCCCTTTGCTATAGCAACAAGAAAAATAAAGTACCTAGGAATAAACTTAACCAAGGAGGTAAAAGACCAGTGTGCAGAAAACTATACAACACTGAAGGAAGAAATTAAGGAAGACACAAATAAATGGAAACATATACCATGTTCATGGATTGGAAGATTTAACATCATCAAAATGTCCATACTACCCAAAGCAATTTATAGATTCAATGCAGTCCCTATTAAAATACCAATGATGTATTTCACAGACATAGAACAGATATTTCAAAAATGTATATGGAATCATAAATGACCCCAAATAGCCACAGCAGTTTTGAGAAAGAAAAACAAAGTAGGAGGGATCAAAATAACTGACAACAAACTATATTACCAGGCCACTGTAATCAAAACAGTCTGGTACTGGCATAAGAACACACACATAGATCAGTAGAACAGAATAGAGAGCCCAGAAATATACCCATGTCTCTATGGCCAATTAATATTCGACAAAGGGGGCAGAACCTTAAGATGGAGTAAAAATAGCTTCTTCAACAGTGTTGGGAGAGCTGGACAGCTACATGCAAAAAATTGAAATTCGACCACCAACTTATACCATACACAAAAAGAAACTCAAGATGGATAAAAGACTTAAATGTAAGTTGCAACACCATATAAGTCCTAGAGGAGAACATAGGCAGGAAACTCTCAGATATCCCATGCAGCAATATTTTCACCAATATGTCCCCTAGAGCAAGGGACATAAAATAAGGAATAAACTAATAGGACTTCATCAAAATAAGAAAATTCTACATGGCTAAAGAAAACATCAGCAAAATGAAAAGGGAACCAACCTTATGGGAAAATATATTTGCCAGTGATACCTCAGACAGTGGTTTGATCTCCAAAATATATAAAGAACTCACATGACTCCACTCCAGGAAGACAAACAATCCAATTAAAAAATGGTCAAAGGACCTGAACAGACACTTCTCCAAGGAGGACATACACAGGGCCCAGAGACATGTGAAAGGATGCTCATCAGCACTAGCCATCAGAGAACTGCAAATTAAAACCACAATGAGATACCACTTCACACCGATGAGAATGGCCATCATAAATCAATCAACAAACAACAGGTGCTGGCAAGGTTGTGGAGAAAAGGGAACCCTAGTACACTGTAGGTAGGAAAGCAGACTGGTTTTGCCACTGTGGAAAACAGTTTGGAATTTCCTCAAAAAGTTAAAAATGGAACTGCCCTTTGACCCACCGATTCCACTGCTGGGATTATACCCTAGGAATCCCAAAACACCCATTCAAAGAACCTATGCATCCCAATGTTCATAGCAGCACAACTTACAATAGCCAAGTGCTGGAATCAACCTAAGTGCCCGTCAATAAATGAGTGGATCAAAACACTATGGTATATTTACACAATGGAATGCTACGCAGCAGAAAGACAGAAAGAGCTACTACCTTTTGTAACAGCATGGATGGAACTGGAGAGCATTATTCTAAGTTAAATAAGCCAGGGGGCGAAAGACAAATACCATTTAATCTCACCTATAAGTGGGACCTAATCAGCAAAGCAAGGAGGCCAGGAAAATATGACCAGCAACATTGAAAGAAAGAAGAAACCGACAGGGACGGGAGGGATGGAGAAAGGGGAGTAGAGGGGAGGGGAAGGGGAACGGTCAGATCAAGGGACAGGTGTGAAAGACACATTGATGGAGCCAAGGTGAGGAAAGATTGAGTGGGGAAGATGGGGGTGGGTGGGGCAGGGGAAAGTGGTGGCAGGTAAATGGAGACAAATGTATTAGAAAAACTTAAAAAGAAATAAATACATTTTTTTAAAATGGAAGCAAAACTCAAAAGGATCAGATCATCTTCTTCAAGGTGTTTCTGACCGTGACTGTGATTTAGTTATTTATGAAAAAGACCTTGAATGTCCTTTCTGTAGTTGGAAGATTTTTCTTTATATACTAGTCCCACTATGGGGAGTAAAAACAGTATAATCACAAGGAATTGCCCAGGTTTTGCCTTTTTTCAAAGGTGGAACGTGAATACCAGAAGGATCCAACATTCACTTACTTAAATGAATTCTTTTGGTCAGAAATTACCTTTTTATGCAAGCCTACTGAATGCTGTGTATATATTTCTACATAAATAGAAATATATATAAAGGTTAGTTGTAAACTTAACCTTTTTATACAAAATAAATCAAGTGTGTTTAATTAATGGTGATTGCTTGCTTTATTTCAGAGGACCAGTGCTTTGATTTTTATTATGTTGTTATAACTGAACCCAAATCAATACAAGATCAAATTTATGTAGACTGTGTAAGAGTATAATAAAACATGTCTGGAGTTAAAGAAAAAGGGTTTTCCTTTAAGGGAAATAAATGTCTCCCAAGGTTCCATCAATTATAAAGTATAAGTAACATCACATTTAAATGATAACTTAGGTACTTCAGTAATTGTTCATCTTTCCACATATGTTTTTGGATGTGAAATATAAAAATATCCATGTTTGTCCATCATCTGGAATCAAAGTCTTATTAGAAGGCACCAGTTCAAGAATACAGATGAAAGTCCCAGTGTTTAACATACATGGCTCTAATGTTTTAAGTCTTGAGGTCAAACCAGTCCTATGGGCCGCTTTTCACATTGGTCTAAATCAATACTTATATTACTATAACCATTGACTGAATCTCTATAAATAACAAGCATCCACGTTTGTTTTTCCAGCTGTACTGTGGCTGGAGGGAGCTTGCCTCTCCGTGTTAATCTGATGATATCAAACCTGTCTTCTGCAGTTTTTATGTGTAGATGCCAGATTTCTATGTGTGTTAATTAAATGTTTTTATTTTCTACATCAACATTCCAATCAAACCAGTTAACAAAACATTTCTGTGTTAAATTTAGACTTGAGTACCTAGACATGTACTGTTTTACTTTGTTATAATAAAAAATCACTAATAATGATGGTCCCACTTGTACTTTGCCAATGATCAGATTGCTGTTTTTATAAATACAGATCATGTCCATGCCAGGAACACAATTCAGAACTGGTTGGAAATATGTGGTTGGAGAGCAGAAAGAAAAAGGAATGTAACCACATTTGTTTTCTTAGTAATCCATTTTCTAGGATCTCTTTTCAGCTGAGTTCAGTATCAATATTCATTACTCTATAAAAGGCCCTGGCGAGGATCACAGTACAGTCCTCATGCGATGTTGGCTTCATATGGAAAGCATGAATCCACGTGAGTTTCTCTTTTACTTTGATAACGCTATGGGTAATCAGCAGCACTTGAAAGTGTGTTTTTCAACTCTGAGGGTGACAGCTATATATCCCCTGGAATACCTTTATGTAAGTGAAGTTTCCCAGTTGATAGGGGTGGCAGACTTTCTCAGGCAGGTCCATCCAGGTACTATGACCTTAAGCTTCATGATTTCTAGAGAAGAGAAGAGCCTTTCTACGAAGTGAACATGATCATAAGAGGATTCAGTTAAATCGAGCACAGTATCTGGTCTCAGACCCACATTCATAGACCTGCCAAATTAAGTTCAGAGGGAGAGATTCCCTGCTTGTTTGAAGGGGTTCACTCTAATTTTTAGTAAGACCCTAGGTCATTTCAACCTGATAGATTGCTGAATCTTAGCAAAGGAGTTTGATTCATTTGCTCTACATATCCAGAAGATTGAGGTTTACAAGAATTTGCAAAATTTGCATAATTCCTGGATAACAGGGAAAATAAAATGACTTCTTATCTGCTTGTCAATGTACTCTAATGTCCCCAAAGTGGGAATTATGTGTTATATAAAAGGCTTTATCACTACCTGAACATCAGCCTTTGAAGTGGAAAAGTTTTCAGGCCATTCAAAAGTCCATACCACGGACCTACCATGAGGAAACAAAACCCCTTAGCTTTTACAAGCATGCGTTCTATGAAATCCAACTGCCACCAGGTTCCTTGTCAAATTGGTTAAGGAGATTTTCCTTTGTTTACATTGAGTTGTCTGTAAAGAATTTGCTGATGATTAGCACATCTCTTTAATATGTTTTGAAAATTTTCATCTTTTTGGTTGGGTGATAGAGTCTAGTGCCTTTCAAATTCCCTTTTCATTCAGATGGTTTCATTGATGACACAGCACACTAACTAGGGCACTAGGATTATTGTTACCCCAGTCAAATTTAGCTCCCTTTTCAATCCATTTGCCTATTTCCTTTCGTGAAACATTTTTTAAATGCACAATTAATTCTTATGAATGAAGCTTCTGCCCTGGCTGGTGTGGCTCAGTGTACTGAGTGCTGGCCTGTGAATCAAAGGGTCACCAGTTTGATTCCCAGGCTAGGGCATATACCTGGATTGCGCGCCAGGTCCCCAGGAGGGGGTGCGCAAGAGGCAACCACACAGTGATGTTTCTATCCCTCTCTTCTCCCTCCCTTCCCCTCTCAAAAAATAAATAAAATATTTTATTAAAAAAAAAGAGGAAGCTTCTGCCCTGACTGATGTGGCTCAATAGATTGAGCACTGCCCTGCCAACTGAAAGGTCACCCGTTTGATTCCTGGTCAAGGTACATGCCTGGGTTGTGGACCAGGTCCTTTGTTGGGGGCATGCGAAAGGCAACCAGTTGATGTCCTGCTCCCTCTCTTTATCCTTCTCTTCCCCTCTCTCTAAAAATAAATAAATAAAATATTTTTTTTAAAAGAATGAAGCTTCTGAGTTTGGAGGCTATCATGCTTTAACAGCAGCTTTTGCAGCTCTGTGAGAAAAATGAACTACTGGTATCCAAGCAGGTAGGTCTAAAGGCCCTAAAAAAATCAGGTACTAGTTTACCACAAAATTGTGTTTAGTTTTTCATAAAGTAAAATTCTCTCTTGTTTTAATTGTCCTATAGCATGATAGACACCAAACATTTATTTATTAATAATTTATATTTGATGTTTATTGTAAGTCCAGAACCAAGAATTGCAGTTCTAGTAACTGCTATTAAACTTGTCTTCTTTTTTTTAAAGTATATTTTATTGATTATGCTACTACAGTTGTCCCATTGTTTCCCCCCTTTATTGCCCTCCACCCTGCTCTGCCCCTCCCACCAGCATCCTCCCATGCCTTAGTTCATTTCCACGGGTCGTACATATAAGTTCTTTGGCTTCTCCATTTCCTATACTATTCTTAACCTCCCTCTCTCTATTTTGTACCTACCATTTATGCTTCTTATTCTGTGTAACTTTTCCTCATTCTCCCCATGCCCCACCCTCTACTGATAACCCTCCATGTGATCTCCATTTCTGTGATCCTGTTCCTCTTCTAGTTGTTTGCATTGTTTTTAGGTTCAGTTGTTGATAGTTGTGAGTTTGTTGTCATTTTACGGTTCATAGTTTTGATCTTCTTCTTTTTCTTTAAGTCCCTTTAACATTTCACATAATAAGGGGTTGGTCATGATGAGCTCCTTGAACTTGACCTTCTCTGGGAAGCACTTTATCTGCCCTTCCATTCTAAATGATAGCTTTGCTGGATAGAATAATCTTGGATGTAGGTCTTTGCGTTTCATGACTTTGAATACTTCTTGCCAGCCCCTTCTTGCCTGCAAGGTTTCTTTTGAGAAATCAGCTGACAGGCTTACGGGAACTCCTTTGTAGGTAACTGCCTCCTTTCCTCTTGCTGCTTTTAAGATTCTCTCCTTATCTTTAATCTTGGGTAATGTAATTATGATGTGCCTTGGTGTGAGTTTCCTTGGGTCCAGCTTCTTTGGGACTCTGTGAGCTTCCTGGACTTTCTGGAAGTCTATTTCCTTGGCCAGACTGGGGAAGTTCTCCTTCATTATTTTCTCAAAAAAGTTTTCAATTTCTTGCTCTTCCTCTTCTCCTTCTGGCACCCCTATGATTAGGATGTTGGAATATTTAAAGTTATCCCAGAGGTTCCTAAGCCTCTCCTCATTTTTCTGAATTCTTGTTTATTCATCCTGTTCTGGTTGAATGTTTATCTCTTATTTCTGCTCCAAAGTGTTGATTTGAGTCCCAGTTTCCTTCCCTTCACTGCTGGTTCCCTGTATATTTTTCTTTATTTCACTTTGCACAGCCTTCACTTTTTCCTCTACTTTGTGACCATATTCAACCATTTCTGTGAGCATCCTGATTATCAGTGTTTTGAACTGTGCATCTGACAGGTTGGCTATCTTCGTCACTTAGTTGTATTTTTTTCTGGATCTTTGATCTGTTCTTTCTTTTGGGCCATATTTCTTTGTCTCAGCATGCCTGTTATGTTGTAAGGGACAGAGCCTTAGGTATTCAGCAGGGTGGGGCAAACCACGTTGGTGCATTTTGGTGCTGTCTGTGGGGGAGGGGTCAGAGAGGGAACAATGTCGCTTGCTGGGCTCTTGCCCTGCTTTCAGTCACTTCCCTGCTACTCACAAGCAAACTGGGCCCTTCTGGTGCTGATTTCTGGGTGGGTGGGTTTCTGTATATTCTAGGACCCTGTGGGTCTCTGCAATGAACTCTCCAGTGAGGCTGGGAGTTTCTCCTGCCACTGCAACCCCCATAGATTTTTACAGCCAGAGGTTCTGAGGCTTTCTTTTCCCCAGCTGGAATCCTGGTTTCTTGCTCCCTAGCTGTGCCTCCTGGTTTACCTACACACAAATGTGGAACCACCTGGTCCACCAGCCACCACCTCACAGCCCAGTCCACCAGCTACTGCCTTTCTGCGCATCCTTTTCACCCTGGCTGCCTGTCTCTGGCCCTCCTACCAGTCTGTATGATTGTTTTTTCTTTAACTCCTTGGTTGTCAAGAGTTCTATACAGTTCAAATTTCTGGCAGTTCTGGTTGTTTTTTGTTTTTAAATTTGTTTTGTCCTTCTTTTGGTTGTGTGAGGAGGCAAACTGTATCTACCTACACCTCCATCTTGGCCAGAAGTTCTGCTTTTATTAATCATACAGTATTAATGCAAGTGTCAGGAAATATCAAATATAAGTTCATTTTTTATTTTTATTTCTTTAAGCTTTTGGAAAAGTTCCAGGTTCTCATGTACTGGGTACTAACAATGACTTCCTTTCTGGTTTGGGGACATTCAGTGTTGGCAATGGAGATTATAACAAGAAACATTTTCATTAACTCCTGCCATGTGATGCTTAATGCATGATAAGGCTTATGACATGAATTTACTGGTTGTCATGGGGTTAAAATTAAAGTGAGGGATCCAACATTTCCACACTTGGAAAGTCACCCCAACTAATTTTTATTTGGTTTCTATGCACTGTGATCCTATGGTTAACGGCATGAATTAATATGCATCTTAAAAGGACTGCAGTGGACATTGCGTATTTATTGGATTGTTTATATCTGCTGTCAAACTGTTTTGACATGGAAAGTTTTCAAGTAACATTGGCAGAGAAGTACAATATGTTATCCCTACAGTGAAAATAAATTCATTTGTATATAGTTCCTCAATCTCTGAAGTAAAGATATGCATAATATAGTGTATGAATGGTTTAATCAAGGCTTTATTTTGGAGGAAAACATCGCAGTGATGATTAAACCACTGCGGTCATAATTTGGGCTTGTTATTTGTACATTAAAGATTTTTCCAAGTAGATTACACTCTTACTTCCTATTATCCATCAGCATGAGTCCTACTGCCTAAACACTATATCATTTATTTATGTTTAAAAAATTCATAAACATTTTTGTTTGCAATTCTGCTTTGTTATATTTTAACTCAAGTTTGAATGTTATAATATTTTAATTGAAAAGGTTTTGTCATTTTTTCTTGTAGATTTTCTTTACTTGTTTCATCTTGTCCTTCAATCCTATATCCTAAAATAAAAAATACATTTTTTAAAGATTTTATTTATTTATTTTTAGAGAGAGGAGAATGGAGGGAGGAAGAGAGGGAGAGAAACATCAATGTGTGGTTGCCTCTTGTGTGCCCACTACTGGGGACCTGGTCTGCAACCTAGGCATGTGCCCTGACTGGGGATTGAACCAGTGACTCTTTGGTTTTCAGGCCAGTACTCAATCCACTGAGCCACACCAGCCAGGGCAACAAATACATTTTTTACAGAAATTAAATGTTTGGTTTTTTTTTTTTTTTTTGAAAAAAGAAAGTCACAACTCTTTTCCAACTTCCAGAACTAAGCCAATTTTCAGTCCCCAGAGCCCATACAATGAAAGTGAGGCCAGGTCCCCATAAGGAAGGACCCTACAACAATATGACAATTATATCTGGCAGTGATTTCCTCATTCCTTCTCTAAAAGGATCTGTGATTCTTTGCTCAAATAGCATGGGAAGAGGAATGCACAGAACTTTTGGGGCCTATTGGAACCAGGAAGTAAGCAGACACTGTTACCCAGGAGCTCAATTGTGGCTGCCCTGTTAGAGAGGGGTTTATGGGGGTCAGGTAATAATAAGGAAATAAGGCTTAGATCTGTCTCACAGTAGGTTCAGTAATCATCTCTATGTCTCCCAGGTGAATACTTGGAGTTAATATATTAGCAGTTAGCAGAATCCTTGTATCAGTTCCTTGATCTATAAAGTAAGAACTACTGTAATAGGAAAGACCCCATGGAAGCCTCTGAAACTCTTCCCTACCCCCAAAGAACCCTCCAATGGCCCAGACATTAAATAAAAAACAATGTCACAGCCCTGTGTGTGGGTGGGGGGGTTAATGAGGATTTGTGTCACCCTCAAAACATTAAATGATGCAAAAGTCATGGCCTCCATTATATTTCCAATTAATCAGTTTGGCACCTGCCCAATAATAGTCCCAATTACATTTACTGAGCTGAATGTAGTATCTTTACTAGAGCAGATTAACATAGTCTGTGGTAGGTGGTAAGTGAGTACAGATTTGGACAAATATACTGTTTACATACCCATCAGGAAAGAAAATAAAAAATAGGGTCCAGTCACATGAGACAGACACAAATATACATTCACAGTCTTACCCCAGGGCTATATTATTTCTCCCGCTCTCTCTCATCATACAGCACAAAGAACCTAAATCATCTGGATAGTTCATAGAATCTCATATCATGTTAATTTGGCCTGATGAACAAGAAGCAAAAGTATCCTGGATGCCATGATAAGACATACACACTTTAGAGAGTTAGAGAATACCCTAGAAAGATTCAGAGTTAAGCCACATGAGTTATGTTTTTAAAGATCAAGGGAATGAGGAATGAGGAATGCCAGGACATTTGCTCCAAAGCCACAGACAAATTGTTGCATGTTGAACTTCCTACTTTAAGAAAGAATATAGAAGTAGACCTCCTTATGTCCAGAAGCAACATGTGCTGCTCTTGGCAACGCTACACTTGTCCATTTACTGAATGACATGGAAGGCTAGTAGTTTTGAATGGGGCCCAGATCAAGAAAGGGTTCTGTAGTAAGTACAAGCTATAGTAAATGCTATCCTGCCACTTGGTCATCAGATTCAGAAAGAGCCATGATACTAGAGGTATCTGTGGTAACAAAAAAGGGCTGAGTGGAGTCCCTGACCAGCCTAAATATGAACACTGTGGTAAGACCCTTAGGGTTCTGGAGCAAACACGTGATATTTGGAAGCAGAGAACTATATACCATTGGAAAAAGATCTCCTGGCATGCTACTGAGTCTTGGTAGAGATTGAGCACCTGAACTTAGAACACCAAGTGACCATGTTCCCAGAACTGCCCATCATGAGCTGGGTTCTGTGTGGCTTACCCAGTCATAAGATTGGGCAGGCCCAGCATAATTTAATTGTAAGATAAAGTAGTACATCAGCAAGATTGGACTCAAGCAGGTCCTGAGGGCACAAGTAAGCAGTAGGAGCAGGTGGTCCAGACACCTGTATCACCCACCACTGTTGCATTGGTGGTTCTCACTCAACTCACACCTACGGGCACATGGAAAGGGAAGCATCTCTTATGACCAGTTGGCATAAATTTAAGGAAAGACCTCAAACATTTCATGGATGGTTAGGCATGGCGTTTGGGTAGAAGCTGAAAATGTGCAGCTGCTTTCCTCTGGCCTCTCTCAAAGATGTCCATGGAAGATAGTGGTAGAGCTTTTGGTGGTACATTTGGTCATCCACTTTGTGTGGAAGAAGTGGCCTGAGGTTACAATATCAACTCAATGGCAACAGTAAATGGCTTGGCTGGTTGGAAAAGGAAGATGGAAAGAGTAGGGTCAAGGAGCCCTGAGATAGAGGTATGTGGGTGGACTTAGGGGAACAGGCAAAAAGTGAAGGTGTTTGCCTTTTTGCATTAACTCCCACCAGAGATCATCCACTACAGAAGTATCATTAAACCACCAAAGAGACAGGATGGCCTGGCCAGTTGATATAAACTACTTTGTCTTCTCCCATCCCAGTGCTTAGACAACGGAGTAGTCACAATGGCAGAGATGGAGAGTTTGCATTGGTCCAACAGCATGGGCTTCTTCTTATCAAAGTTCATCTACATATTGCTGTGACCAAATGTCTAAGCTTCCAGCAACAGAGACCAATACCAAGTCTCCAGTAGGGCACTGTCCCTTGAGGATATCAACTAGGCACTTGGTGTCAAAATGACTATATTCGACCCTTTCCCTTCGGTTCAGTTGTTCATTCTGACAAAGTGATGCTTATGCCAGGTGTGGATTTGCCTTTACTGCCCACAAGGACTCAGCCTTCATCACTATTTGAGGATCACAGAGTATCTGATCTACCAACATATGTCAAATTCCTAATCACAAACTCAGAATGTAGCATGTCACTTCTCCCGTGATGGGACATGAAGGACACAGAAAAGCCAGTACTATTACTTCAATAGATGTCCCCACACCTGAAAACGGTGAATAGGGAATAAATAACCCCTTTGTCTTGGGTTAGGTTCCCCCAGAAACAGCTGCTGAGATAAGGATTCATGTACATGCAATTAATTTAAGGATGTGCTCCCAGGAGAACATGGTAAGAGGCTGGAGGGAACCCTGGCTAGTATGGCTCAGTGGATTGAGTGCCAGCCTGTGAACCAGAGGGTCCCTGGTTCAATTCCCGGTCAGGGCACCTGCCTGGGTTGCAGGCCATGCCCCCAGTAGGGGGCTCACAAGTGGTAAACACACATTGATGTTGCACTTCTTCTCTCCCTCCCTTCCCTTCTCTCTAAAAATAAATAAAATCTTTTTTTAAAAAGAGACTGGAAGAATCAGGACAGGAAAGGGAAGAAGCTAAACAATTGTGTAATTTCTGGTAAAATCTTGTGGAGGTTGTTTCAGCATGATCCAACAGGGGAACAGTGAGTGTATATTCTGCCTCAGAGTTTGTCCCTGCTTGAGACAAAGCAACTAAATTTTCACACTCCCGTTGGTTAAAGGCTCTCCATGGCTTGCAAGCGAGGAGGAATGAGGTTGTGTAAGGGTGACTGTAAACTCAGGCATTGCTAAGTCTCTGCATGTGCGAGCAAAGTAGCTCCATTAACCCAAAAACAGGCTTCCAAGAGAATTAGAGGGGCACAGGTGAGTACTTTGAGAAGCAAACATATACACAAAAGCCAGGGGGAGTGGTCCTCAGGAATTATTAAAGGGATCAGGGTATTTAGAAAAATACACTCCTATTTGCCTTTACACTCTCACTACACTCAATACTGTTCACCAAATGTGTGTGGGGGAGGAGTTCCCACACCAAGCAATTCTGAATACCATCTAGGTGTCCTATAATATAACTCAACTAAGATACGCTATCTAAAGATAGTGTCAGATCCAAGTGGTTAAGGGCTCAGTCCCACAAGACTGCCCCCACTTGACACTAATCACAAGTTCAGGTGGTTACCTGCGTTTCTGACCAATCGGCTATACATCAGAGATTCCCAAGACCCTGTACTTGGGTTTATTAATTTGCTAGCATGGTAGACAGTTTACTTAATAGATTACTGGTTTTTATAAAAGGATACAACTCAAAAACATCCACATTCCACATGAAGAGATGCATTGAGTAAGGTATGTAGGAAAGAATGCAGAGCTCCCGTGACCTCTCCAGGCATGCCAGTCTCCCTGAATCTCCTTGTGTTCACCAATTAGGAAGCTCCTTGAACCATCCTTTTGGGTTTTTATGGAAGCTCCAGCATTACTTAGGCATGATTAATTAAATCATTCGCCATTGGTGATCAATTCAAACTGTAGTGTCTCTCCCATCCCTGGAGATTAAAGGGTGGGGCTGAAACTTCCAATCCCTTAATAACAGGGTGGGTTTCCTTGGCAAAGCCCCACCCGTAGGGGCTTTTCTAAAGTCACCTCATTAAGATAAACTCAAGTGTGGTTGAAGAGGGATTGTTAGGAATAGCAAAAAATACCTTAATCTCTCTTCATCTCCTAAGAAATTCCAAGGTTTTATGAGCTCTGTGCCAGGAATCATGAGGAAGACCAAATATATATTTCTTATTATGTCACAATATCACAGGAGGAAATCTGGGTGGAACAACAAGAGTAACCACTACACACCCCAAACATCTACCATCTTTTTAAATACACCTTTATTGATTAATATTTTACATCATATAATCCTCCCATTTCAAGTGTACAATCCAATGATTTTTACTAAATTTTCCAAGTTGTGAGGTTATTACCATAAGTCCATGTTAGAGCATTTTCATCACCCAAATAAAATCTCATTTATTGTTAATCCTTGTTTGCATCATCATGCCCATGGAAACACTTTATCTCTATGGATTTGCATGTTCTGGGCATTTTATATAAATAGAATCATACAATTTTTGTGTCACTATATAGATATAATTGGGGACCTTTTGATGAGGGACTCAAATGTTGGAAAAATTTTCATTTCAGGTAATAGCTAATAAGCTTAGTAATTGATGTATATTAAAAGCTATTGTTTCAGAAACTGAAGGTATGACCCACCCTGACTCCAGGAGACCATAAGCAGTTCTGCCTTTGCGCCTCAGGAGGACTGCAAGCAACCAAGATGGTATCTGAGCCATTGTGCTCCAGGGTGAGAGGCCCACTGCCCAGGGCACGGATGAAGACCACTGCCCGGGACACATGAAACAATGCTGTAGCTTTTATCTGATCAACTTTCCCCCCAAATTCCAAACCCCTTACCAACATTTTTCTTCTAAAAAAAAGGGTCGGTTTAAAATGGAATTTAAGATGGTCTATTAGGGTATAAATACTGTCTTCTCAGGTTGCCAGGCATCTGAATAAAGTGCCCGTAAAGATTCAATCCATAACCCTGGCTGGTGTGGCTCAGTGGATTGAGCGCTGGCCTGTGAATCAAAGTGTTGCTGGTTTAGTGCCCAGTGTAAGGCACATCCCTGGGTTGTGGGGCCAGGCCCCCAGTAATGGCCATGTAATAGGCAACCACACATTGATGTTTCTCTCCCTTTCTTTCTCCTTCCCTTCCCCTGTCTAAAAATAAATAAAATCTTTAAAAAAAAAAAAAGGTTCAATCCTTGTCTCTGCTTACTGGGTCTGGTAGGTGAGGCAGCATGAACGCTGGCTTTTCTAGTTTCACTTTTGTGCCTGGTTTCTTTGTTTTAGCATAATGTTTTCAAGGTTCATTCACATTGTAGATGTATCAGTACTTCATTTTTATGGATGAATAATATTCCATTCTATGGATATACCATTTTGATTATCAGTGAGTCAGTTAATGGATATTAGATTTGTTTCTATTTTTTGATTATATGAATAATTCTGCTATGAAATTCCTGTACAAGTATTAGTGTGGGCATACGCTTTCAACCCTCTTGGGTATTTACCTTGGAGAATAATTTCTGAGTCTTATGGTAAATGTATATTAACATTTTAAGAAACTTCAAAACTGTTTTCCAAAGTGGCTGCACCATATACATTCCCACCAGCAATTTGTGAAGTTTCTCATTTCTCACACTCTGCCAAAAATTGTTATTGTCTATCTTTATTTTTTACTTTAACCATTCTAGTTGGTATGAAATGGCATCTCATTGTGGTTTTAACTTGCCTTTCCATAATAACTAATGATATTGATCATATTTTTATGTTCACCAGCTGTTTTTAAAAACAGATTTATTGAGAAATAATTTGCATACCATAAAAATCACTGCTGTAACTGTTCAATCAATCAATTCTAGTAAATTTACATAGTTGTGCAACCATCACCACAATCTACCACAAACATTTAATCAACCCAAGGACATCCATCATGTCCATTTGCAATTAACCTCCACTCCCAGTCCTAAGTAACAACTAACTTACTTTCTATCTATATAGATGTATCCTTTCTGGACACTTATTAAAAATGGAATCATAGAATATGTGGTCTTTTTTATCTGGTTTCTGAATGTTTTTGAAGTTCATTCATGTTATAGTGTATATCACTAGCTTGTTCCTTTTCTCTCAAAACAGTATTCCACTGAATGAATATACTACATTTTATCTGTTCATCAATTGATGTATATTTTGGATTGTTTCTAATTATTGGGTAGTATGAGTAAAGTTGCTATGAACATCTATGTGCAAGTCTTTCTGTGGACATATGTTTTCATTTCTCTTGGGTACCTAAGAGTAGAATTGCTGGGTCATATAGTAACTATGGTTAAGTTTTTCAAAATGACTACACCATTTATATTTCTATCATCAATGTATGAGGGTTCCAATTTCTCTACATTTTAGCTAACACATGTCATTATAAAATATCTATTTTATCTGATATCTTAAAGTCTATTTTACCTGATATCAGTATAACCATAACAGCATTTTTATGGCTACCGTTTGCATGGTACATTTTTTTCTATCCTCTTGCTTTCAACATATTTGTGTCTTTTTGAAACTAAAGTGCATCTCTTGCAGACAGTACATAATTTGATTTTGGGTCTTTAATCCAGTCTGACATTATCAGCTTTTCATTAAGTTGCATAATCCATTTACATTTAATGTTATTATTAGTATGGTTGGATAATGTATGTTGGCCATTTTGTCAATTTTTTTCTATATATTTCATCTTTTTTGTTCTTGTTTCTCTTGTCTTATTTTTACTAAACACATTTTCTGCTGTATCTTCTCAATTCCTTTGTTAAATAATTTCTATATATATTTTTTTCCTTAGTGGTTGTTCAACTCTTTTGTACTAACCTACATATTTAGCATTTGTGGTACTCTATTTTTTTCCTGTGGTTTTAAATTACTGTTTGGTGCCATTTACTCACTCTAATATAGTTTCATTCCCTTTCTCCTCCATTGTAATATTATTGACATATATATCACATATTTTCATGTTAAGAGCCTAAGAATACAATTTTATAATTATTATTTTATGGACTTGTTTTTAAATCCATTAGGATAAGAAAAGAGAATATATAAGTAAAAATTTCTGTTTTTTTAAATCACCTACATAATTAAGTTTACTGTGTTCTTTGTTTCTTTGTGTGGATTCATTTTAATCTCTGGTATCAATTGCTTTCACCCTAAGAAACTTCTCTTGATATTTTTTTTGTTGTAATTTATTTATTTATTTTTTAAAATATTTTTTGTAAGGTAACTATGCTAACAATATTTTTGCTGATTATATATCTGTAAATTTGTTTTGTCTGCAGTTTTTGTATTTGCTTTTTAATTCCATAATGATCACTAAATAAGTCTGGTTAACATCCAACGTCACACAGAGTTACAATTTTTTTCCTTGGGATGAGAGTTTTTAACATCTACTCTCTTAGCAACTCTCTTCAATTTTGAAGAATAGTTTTTGTGGATATAGGGACTATTGGTTGACAGATTTTTCTTTTAATTCTTTGAGTCTCATCCCACTACCATCTGGTTTCCATTGCTTCTGATGAGAAGACAGATACTAGTTTACATATTTATTACATGTGTATATTCACAGAACCATCACCACAATCGAAATGTACAACTGCCCCATCATCAGGAGGCCCTTTCATGCAATCTTACCGCCATATGCTCCATAGTTTTCATGGCCTAATCCCCAATCCTTGGTAACAACTAATCTGTCTGCCATTTCTATAACTTTAAGATTTTAAGAATGTTATATAAATGAAGTCATTAATTATGAAATCTTTCAAGATTGACTTTTTTCACTGCAAAATGATCTGAACACTTATCTAGGTATGGATAATTCATTCTTTACTGCTACATAATATTCCATGGTATGGATGTAGCACATTTTGTTTAAGCATTCACCCACTGAAGTGCATTTGGATTATTGACAGTTTGAGGCAATTATGAATAAAGCTGCTTTAAACATTCATATATGGGTTTACTGTGAATATAACTTTTCATTTCTCTGGGATAAGTGGCCAAAATTTCACTTGCTGGATTATAATGTAAGTAGTTTTTAAAGAAACTATTAAAATGTTTTCCAGAGTGGCTCTACCATTTTACACTATCACTAAAAATGTATGAGTAATCCAGTTTTGGTTTATTCTCACCAGTATTCAATATTATCATAATTTTTGATGGTTGCCAACCTCATAGGTATATAGTAGTATCTTACTGTAGTTTTAATTTGTATGTACCTAATAGCTAATGATATTGGCCATCTTATCATGTGCTTACTGACCACCTGCTGTTATTTTCAGTGAAATATCTGTTCATATCTTTTGTTCAATTTTTAATTAGATTGTTTTACTTTTAAATTTTGAGAGTTCTTTATACATTCTAGATACAAGGCCTTTGCCAGGTATGTATTTTGAAAATATTTTATCCAAGTTTTTAGCTAGTGTTTTCATATGCTTAATCTTTTTTTAGAGCAAAAGCTTTTTATTTTGATGAGGTCTAATTGATCTATTTTTTTCCTTTATGGATTGTGCTTTGATGTCAAGTCAAAAACTCTTCTCTTTTAGTCCTAGGTCCGAAAGATTGTATCATATGTTTTTTTCTGAAAGTTTTATAGTTTTACATATCATATTTGTCTGAAATTCATTTGGAATTCATTTTTTGTATAAGGTGTGAGATTTATATTTGTCAAGGTTATTTTTTTTTTTTTTGCCTATAGATGTCCAATTGTGTCAGCATCATTTGTTGAAAAGGCTGTTTTTCCTCCACTGAATTATTTTTATGTCATTGTCAAAAATCATTTGGGCAGATTTGTGTGGGTTTATTTCTGAGTTCTCTATTCTGTTCCATTGATCTATGTGGCTATCCCTTCACCAATACCACATTGTCTTGATTACGCTAACTATATACTAAGGTTTAAAATCAAGTACATTGATTTCTCCCATTTTGGTTTTTAAAATTTGTTTCAGGTTCTTTAGAGCCTATGCCTTTCCATACAAATTTTAGAGTAAGCTTATATGTGTCAATTGATACGATTATATGATTTTATTCCTTAGTCTGTTGATACAGTAGTGGATTACTTTAATTGATTCTTGAATATTAAGCCAGTCTTGTATTACTGAAAAAATCTCACTTGGTTGTGGTGCATAATCCATTTTGTATATTGTTGATTTGACTCCCTAATATTGAGTATGTTTATGCCTTACTTTGTGAGAGATTTAGTTTATAGTTTAATGTTTTGTCTGGTTTTGGCATCACAATAATAATGCCTTCATAAAATGAGCTGGGAATTTTTACCTTCTCTTCCATTTTCTTGGGGAGATTCAGAGAACTCTCCAGTGAAACAATATGAGCATGAAGACTTCTTTATCAGGTTTTGTAGTTGTGAATTCAACTCCTTTCATAGTTAAAGGAAGGACTACCTAGATGATCTAGTTTATATCGGTTCAGCTTTAGTACTGTATTGGGGTTCTCCAGAGAAACAAACCAACCAATAGGATATATGTGGACGTATACAAAGAGATTTATTATGAGAAATTGTTTTACATGATTATGGAAGCTGAGAAGTCCCATGATCTTCATCTGCAAGATAGAGGCACAGAAAAGCTGGTGGTATAGTTCCAGTCCAAACCTGAAGACCTGAGAACCAGAAGAACTAATGGTTAAATCGCAGTTCAAGTCCAAAGGCCTGAGAACCAGGAGCAAACATGTCCAAGGACAAGAGGAGATGGATATCCCCGCACAGGCAGAGAACAAGTTCATCCTTCCTCTACTTTATTATTCTATTCAGGCCTTGAATCCTTGATACCCACCCACATTCATGAGGGCAATCTTCTTTACTAAATCTACCAATTCAAATGCTAATAATTCCAGAAATACGCTCACAGGCACACCCAGGAATAATGTTTCATCAGTTATTTGGGTGCCCAACCCACTGAGCCACACCAGTCAGGGCTATCTTTGTCAATCTTGCTAAAGGTTTATCAATTGATTTATTTTTTAGTACTTTTTTCCATTAATTTCTCTATTGTTTGCATTTTCAGTGATTTCTGTCCTTATTTTTATTTCCTTCTTTCTGATTTTTTTTGGTTTCATTCTGCTTTTTGTTTTCTAGTTGCTTGAGGAAGAGAACTTAGATTATTGATTTGAGACCTTTCCTCTTTAATAATGTAAACAGCACTTAGTGTATAATTTTTTCTTTCATGGGATTATAAAATATTGTAGCTAATTTAGAAAACAATTACATATTAACTTAAAATAGTAAATGATACGTTACCATATAACCCAGCAGTTCCACCCTGAGGTATATACCCAGGAGAACTGCAAATATGTTCACACAAAAACCTGCACAGGAATATTCATATACAGCATTATTCATGATAAATTTAAAAAATGTAACTACTTAAATGTCCATCAGTTGTTGAATGGAAAAACAAAGTGTGTTCTATCTATATAATGGAATATTATTTGACCAAAAAAGGAACGAAATACTGATATATGCTACAAAATGGATGAACCTTGTAAACATCATGTGAAGTGAAAGAAGACAATCACAAAAGGCTATATATTTTATGATTCCATTTACTTGCAAGTAAAGAATAGGCAAATCCATAACAACAGAAAGTAGATCTGTTTTCTAGGGCTTGGGGGCAGAGAGAAATGAGAAGTAACCGCAAAGAGGCATGGGGTATCTTTTGGGGATGATAAAATATTCTTAAATTAGATAGTGGTGACGGTTGCACAACCCTGTGAATATACTAAAAACCACTGAAATGTATACTTTGTTTTTTTTAAAGATTTTATTTTTTTAATTTATTTTTAGACAGAAAGGAAGGGAGGGAGAGAGGGAGAGAAACATCAATGTGTGGTTGCCTCTCATGCGCCCCTTACTGGGGACCTGGCTCACAACCCAGGCATGTGCCCTGACTGGGAATTGAACCAGAGATTCTTTTGTTTGCAGTCCGGTGCACAATGCACTGAGCCACACCAGCCAGGGCCAAAATATACACTTTAAAAGAGTAAATTATATCTCAATGAATCTACTACATTAAAAAGTTTACCTTTGCCACTACTTATATGAGTCCTATATATATTGATATATTGTATTTTCATTTTAATTCAACTCTACATATTTTTAAAGTTTTCCTTTGAAACTTTCTCTTTGATCCATTTATCAGTGCTAAAGTTTTATTTCCAAGTATACATTCATTTTCCTGTTGCATTTTTATTAATTTCTAATTTGATTCCATTACAGTTAGAGAACATATTCTGTGTGGTAAGCAGAATAGTGCCCCCCACAAAGATGTTCATATCTTGCCTTGACCATGTGGCTCAGTTGGATGGTTGCTGACTCACAAAGCAAAAGGTCAATGGTTTGATTCCCAGGCAGGGCACATGCCTGGGTTGCGGGGTTTGGTCCAATTGATGTTTCTTTTCTGCTCTTTCTCCTTCCTTTCCCCTCTCTCTAAAAATAAATAAATAAAATATTTTTAAAAAAACATGTTCGTGTCTTTATACCCAGAACTTGTGAATGTGTTATGTTACATGGAGGAGTTAAAGTTGCTAATCATTTAAAATAAAATTAAGACATTATTCTGAATTACCCATGTGGGCCCAGGCTAATCACAGGAGTCCTTAAAAGTAAAAGAAGGAAGTAGAAGGTTCAGAGAGATGCAACTTGACAAGGACTCAACCTGACATTGCTGACTTTGAACATGGAGGAAGGGGGATACAAGCAGGGAACTTGGTAGCCCCTAGAAGCTGGAAACATTCCTCAGTTTATGGTCTGAAAGTAAACATGGACCTCTCTTACATAAGCACAAAGAAATGAAATCTGCCAACAACGCAAATGAGCAAGGAAATGGACTCTCTCCTAGAGCCTCCAGAGATGAATACAGTCATTCTAACATAGCACCTTGATTTTTAAACCTGATGAGACTGGGACTCTATCTCCTTGTGCTGCAGCCAGTATTGTCCACAGGGAGAGAAGTGGAATGAATATGAGGCTTCCCTCATGTGTTTCACTTTTCTCAGGGATTACACTCTTTTAAAAAATATATTATTTATTTATTTTTAGAGAGAAGAGAGAGGAGAGGGAGAGAAACAGCAGTATCAATATGAAGTTGCCTCTCATGTGCCCCCTACTGGGGACCTGGCTCGCAACACAGGCATGTTCCCTAGACTGGGAATCGAACCAGCGACCCTTTGGTTTGCAGGCCAGCACCCAATCCACTGAGCCACACCAGCCAAGGCAGGGATTATATTCTTGTAATGCTTATTGTACAATGCTTCAAAATGTTGTCTCATTATACTTTGTCCAGTTTTACAGTTGTTTATGGTGGGCAAACAGATTCAGTACCAATGACTTCATCATCATCAGAAGTAGAAGTGGTTATGCCCTCTGGTTCCGTTTCCCATTGAATCTGAACACTGGTTTTAGTGGGAGTAATAGAAAAAGTAATACTGAAGCTGGCCTCATGGTGCTTGTAGCCTACTCTATAACATGTGGTCTAGTTTCAAATGAAGTGAAAAAAACAAAAGAAAAAGAAAAAGAAAAGGAAGATGTGGAAGGAGTTGTACTTTTCTGTTACACTTTGATTTTTTAAAAATGTTTTTTAAAGGTTAAATGAAAAACAAAAGAAAAAAGAAAAAAGTAAAAGAGGAAGATCACATACAACAACACATAGGTGGGATCACCAAGTGTTAAGACCCCTCAAGAATATTTAGGTTAACTGAGGTGAAGGGAATATAAAATGGATCTTTTAGAAAGAACAGATACCAAGTATGGCCCTGTAACCAGTTACTTAAGTAAAGGTTATAGACTTCACTTGAATTTTGTCCAATGCTGTATCATACTCTTGTTTCCTAGTACTTAATTTAGAGAATATGGAGATAAGATCCCAGAGATTCTGCACTTGGAATTGAATGCAATTATTCACAAAACTTTGGGTTATCCTTCTTTGGGGTAGCCATGGAGCAGTATATTTGGGGATATATGCAAAATAGTTTAAGTGTGTTAGGTAAAGATATTGTTGGATGATAAATATGGGGAAAAAGCGTATTCATTTATTCAACATACATTTGTTAAACTCTTACTGTGCCAGGTTTTTTGTTGTTGTTGTTTTTTTAAGGCTCTTGGGATACCTCAATAAACAAAACAGGGTAAAGTGCCCTGATATCATGAAGATGTATCCCAGTCCATTTTCATGCAAGCAATGACACATTAAATCCTCCTCATGTGCAAATCTGACTCCCTCTTTTGCTACAAGCCTGGGAAAAATCTTTTTTTAATCCTCACCTGAGGACATTCTTTTTTTTCATTGTTTTTAGAGAGAGAGGTAGGGAGAGAGAGAAACGTCAATGCAAGATAGAAGCATCCACTGGTTGCCTCCAGTACGTGCCCAGACTGGTGATCATATGCATCCATAACAGGGAATGAACCCAAGCCCACACTCCAGGCGTGTACTCTGACCAGGAATCCTTCTGGATGCTCCAGCCAACTGAGCCCCAGTGGTCAGGGCTGAAAAAATCTTTGCTTTTAAAGAGCTCATGTCATTATATTGGGCCTCCCAGATTATCTCCCCTTTGATTAATTCAGTCAACAGACAAGTAACCCTAATAATTATATCTGCAAAATGCCTTTCACCATGTAACATAAAACATAACCATGACCATGACACATATTATATTCACAGTCCTGGAAATCAGGAAGGGAAATTTGGGGGACCATTTTGGAATCTTGCCTGTCAGAGACACAAAAAAGAAATAGAAAACCCAAATAGATTTCTATCTCCTCTCCTCAAAAAGTTAAATTTGCAATTTAAAAAATCTTCCCAAAAGAAAACTCTAGGATCAGATTTCTTTAGTGATTTCTTTTAGGTAAAAGACAATACCAATCCTAAACATACTCTTTTAGAAAAGAGAGGAAACATTTCCTGATTCTTCCTCATTCATTTTATGAGGTCAGCATTATCCTTAAGCTCCAAATTCACTTTTTACTTGCTCTATGAAAATGAATCTGAGCGCTTAAATATTTTTCCATTGCTAGTTGGCATATTAGGTAGAAAAAAGAAACTTTCCCCCCCTATACTACTTAA
Organism: Pteronotus mesoamericanus; assembly: GCF_021234165.1. Lineage (NCBI taxonomy): Eukaryota > Metazoa > Chordata > Mammalia > Chiroptera > Mormoopidae > Pteronotus > Pteronotus mesoamericanus. The sequence continues at coordinate 761,243 of NW_026555198.1, forward strand.
TATTTCTTGCCACAAAATGTTTGGGTTTTTTTCCCCAACATTGACCTATTCTTTAATAGCTGGGTGGTCTGCAATTCTATCTACCTGGAGTTAGTATCAGGTTCCATAGGTTAACGGCTCAGTCCTGGAGGATGGCCCCCAGTTAAGATGTCAATCACAAGTTTGGGCCTTCTGCATTTCTGAGTGATCTGCCATAAATCAGAAGTCCCCACCACCCTCTCCTCAGGTTTGATAATTTGCTAGAATAATTCACACAACTCAAGGAAAGCACTTCACTATTATTACCCATTTATTATAAATACAATTCAAGAACAGCCAAATCAGAGACACATAGGGCAAAGTATGGGGAAGGGGCAGGGAGCGTCCATATGCTGTCTGGGAAAATCACCCTCCCAGCAACTCCATGTGTTCAACTGGGGAGCTCTCAAAACCCCTTTGGTTAATTTTTTTAAAGCTTCATTACAAGGATAGCATTGATTAGATAACTGGCCATCGGTGATTAATTCAATCCCCATTCCTCTACCCTCTCTGAGGTCAGGGGTGAGGCTGAAAGTTCCAATCTCTAATCACTTGATCAGTTCCTCTGGCAACCTGTCCCCTGTGCCCCACCAATTCCTTAGGGGCTCTGAATAACAAAAAACATTCTTTCCACCTGTTATGGCTCTAGAGTTACTTCAAAAACTAGGGACAAAAAACAAGTATTACATATAAAAGATGCTCCTTTCACCTTTATCACTCCAGAGCTGTTTCAGGAGCTGGGATGAATATCAAAATATATGTATTTCCCATATCACAATATCACCTTAGGTTTTGTCAATAAAGGGCATCAGAAACGTTGAAGAACAAAAATTTTGCACCCTGATTCTGGTATGCTTGATTGGCTGCCTCTTGCAGCATCTGGATCTTCACCTTCTCCAGGTCTGGTTCCTGCTGTGGGGGTTGTTTCTAGCCTCGGGCCCTTAAACAACGCTCACCATTTCTCCCTGCATGCAATAGGCAGCAGCTTCCCCAGAAACTCCCAATCCTCACCCAGGCCTGGGACACTTTTACAGCTGAATACTTCTGGTGAGACACCTTCCTGTGAATGGCCTTCTCCAGTACACTGGAGGATAGATTTCTAGCAAGTTCTGTGAGTGTGGCACTAGTGACTCTTCTATTCAAGAGGCCACATCCGTACCTCTCCAATAATGTCTAGATTTAAGGCATTAGAGCGGGAATGAGGCTCTATCAAAGAGCAGGGGGTATTTGAGTACTCCATCTTGGCCCTGGAAATAATGATTATATATTGTTATTATATTAATATATCTAGTACTCCTATATTGAGTTCTCTTTACTTCTAAGTATTCCTTCATTATTCATATCCATGTTAAATTCTTTATATCAAACCTGTCCTGTTCTTAGTACTATGTAGTTTCTCTCTCCTGATTGGACCTAAATTTGGATGACTTGGAGATAGACCTTACAGAGTAGCAACTGGAGACAGACCTACAAAACTAGGATTTGGAGATTGGTTTGTTCATGCCTTTGGGTTTGAGCTCAACGCTCCTTGTAAATGGGAAAAGGGATTCTAGTAATTCATGGCATGCAGGGGTATCACAATAAATCCAGACATGCCAACTGAAGCCTGAACTTTGGGGGCCCAAGTGGCTGGTGCACTTAACCATTTTACCAGTAATGATGACCATAAAGACTGGTAATGGGTGGATTCTTTTGAGTTTATTTGAGTGCTTACAAAGAAAAAAATTACAAACTCAAGCTTTGGCTGAGGTGGTTCAGGAGGTTGGAGCATCATCCCATGCATCAGAAGGTTGGAGGTTCAAATCCTGGCCAGGGCACGTGACTGGGTTCTGGGTTCAATCCTGGTTGAAGCATATATTTGAGGTGGCTGATCGATATTTCTCTCTCACATTGATGTCCTCATGCTGTCTCTCCCCTCCTCTCTCTCTAAAATATACATATATATACATTTTTTTTAATTACAAGCTCAACTCCATTAACTCTCAGCTCATCGGTCTGTAGCTGCAGGCCTGATATTCCTGAAAACAAACTTATACAGGGTGCTGAATTATGAGTTGAATTTGGTCTCATTAAGTGTCCCATGTGAATGGACACATCTGTTTGGACCCAGATGAAACTAACAATATTGAATCCTTGAGTCATTCTGAACCCTCCATATGAGATGAAGCATCCTTCCCTACAGTGTCTAGAAATAAGACTGCTGCTTAAAAAATCTTGTGAACAATCCAAAATCTGTGGAACCCTGGGAAAGCAATGATAAGAGGGAAATTCATAGCACTGCAGGCCTGTCTCAAAAAACAAGAAAAAGCTCAAATAAACAACCTAACTTCACACTTAAAGGAAATTGAAAAGGAACAAACAAAGCCCAATGTGAGTAGAAGGAAGGAAATAATTAAGATCAGAGCAGAAATGAATGAAAGAGCCTTAAAAAAATGATACAAAAGATTCATGAATCCAAGAGCTGGTTCTTTGAAAAGATCAACAAGTTGACAAACCTTTAACCAGACTCATCAAGAAAAAAAGAGACTCCAAATAAATAAAATCAGAAATGAAGTAGAAATAACAACTGACAGTAAAGAAATACAAAGCATTGTAATATTATGAACAATTATATGCCAACAAACTGCACAACCTGGACAAAATGGGTAAATTCCTAGAAACAATCTTCAAATTTAAATCAGGAAAAATCAGAGAATCTGAATAGACAGATTATACCTAATGAAATTGAAGCAGTAATGAAAAAACTCTCAACAAAAGCCCTGGACTAGATGGCTTCACAGGTGAATTTTACCAAACATTCAGGGAAGAACTAACACCTCTTCATTTCAAACTATTTCATAAAATACAAGAGGAGGGAAGGCTCCCAAACTCATTTTACAAGGCCAGCATTATTCTAATTCCAAAACAAGATAAAGACACTACACAGAAAGAAAATTATAGGCAAATATCACTAGTGAATAGAGATGCTAAAATCCTCAACAAAATATTAACAAACCAAATACAGTAATATGTTAAAAGATCATACACCATGATCAAAGTGGGACTTATTTGGGGAATGCAAGGATGGTCCAACATTTGCAAATCAATAAATGTGATTCACTACATAAACCAAAAGGAAGGATAAAAACCACATGACTGTATCAATAGATGCAGAAAAAGCTTTTGATAAAATCCAGCACCCATTTACAATAAATACTTTCAGCAAAGTAGGAATACAGGGAATATACCTAAACATAACAAAGGCCATATATGACAAACCCACTGCCAGTATCATACTCAATGAGCAAAACTATAATCATCCCCCGTTAAGATTTGGAACAAGACAGAGATGTCCATTTTCACCTCTTTTATTCAACATAGTACTGGAAGTCCTAGCCACAGCAATCAGACAAGAAGAAGAAAAAGCATCCAAATTGGAAAGGAAGAAGGAAAACTGTCTTTATTTGCAGATGACATGATACTGTACATAGAGAACCTCAAATATTCCACCAAGAAACTACTAGAACTGATAAATGAATTCAGCAAAGTAGCAGGATTAATTAAAGTAGCAGCAAATTAATATTCAGAAATCAGTTGCATTTTTATAAACCAATAATGAACTAACAGAAAGGGAAATTAAGAAAACAATCCCACTCCCAGTTGCTTCAAAAAGAATAAAACACTTAGGAATAAACCTAAACAAGGATGTAAAAGACCCGTACTCAGAAAATTCTAAGACACTGAAAAAAGATATTGAAGAAGATATAAATAAGTGTAAGCACATACCATGTTCATGGATAGGACAAATTAACATCATTAAAATGTCCATACTACCCAAAGCAATCTATAGATTCAATGCAATTCCTATCAAGATTCCAATGTTGTATTTCACAGAACTGGAACAAATATTCCAAAAATTTATATGGAACCACAAAAAGTCTCGCATTGCAACAGCAATCCTGAAAAAGAAGAACAAAGTTGGAGGAATCATACTAATTTCAAACTATACTGCAAGGCCACAGTAATCAAAATAGCCTGATACTGGCATAAAACCAGACACATAGATCAATGGAATGGAGTAGAGAGCCCAGAAATAAACCCACACCTCTACAGTCAGTTAATATTCGACGGAGGATGAAAGTACATACAATGGGCTGAAAATAGTTTATTCAATAAATGGTGCTGGGAAAATTGTACAGATACATGTAGAAAAATGAAAGCAGACCACCTTCTTACACCACACACAGTAAGGTGAAGTCCAGGAACATGTATAAAGGACCCATGGACAAAGACAACCAGGGGGAAGATTGAATGTGGGAGGTAGGGGTGGATAGGGCAGGTGGGGACATGGGGACAGCTGTAATTGAACAACAATAAAAAAAGAAAAGAGAAAATAAGAATAAATTCAAAATGGATCAAGACTTAACTGTTACACCCAAAACCATAAAACTCCTAGAAGAAAACAGTCAGCAAAATCTTGGACATTGCTCGTAGCAATTTTTTATCAGATCTATCTCCCCAGGCAAGGGAAACAAAAGAAAAAATAATCAAATGGAACTTCACCAAACTAAAAAGTTTTTGCACAGCAAAGGAAGTTATCAGAAAAATAAAAAGACAACCCACAGAATGGGAGAACATATTCATTGATACATCTGATAAAGGGTTAATATTCAAAATTTATAAAGTACTTATAATACTCAACCCCCCAAAAAACAAACAACCCAATTTAAAAATGGGCATAGTACCTTAATAGACACTTCTCCAAAGAGGACACACAGATGGCCAATAGACATATGAAAAGGTGCTTAACATCACTTATCATCAGAGAAATGCAAATGAAAACCACAATGTGATACCATCTCACACTAGTGAATGGCTATTGTCAATAAATCAACAAACAGCAAGTGCTGCAGAAAAGGGAACCCTCATACACTGTTGGTGGGAATGCAGACTGGTACAGCCAATGTGGAAAGCAGTATGGAGATATCTCAAAAAATTAAAAATGGATCTGCCTTTTGACCCACTAATCCCACTTCTGAGAATATATCCGAAGGAAGCCAAAACACTAATTTGAAAGAATATAAGCACCCCTATGTTCATTGCCGTGTTATTTACAATTGCCAAGATATGGAAGCAGCCCAAGCGTCCATCAATAGACGAGTGGATAAAACAACTGTTGGACATTTACACAATGGAATTTTACTCCACCATAAAAAAGAAGAAAATTTTACCCTTTATAACAGTATGGATGGACCTGGAGAACATTATGCTAAGTGAAATAATCCAGTCAGAGAAAGACAAATACAGTATGATTTTACTCATATGTGGAATCTAATGAACAAACTGAACAAGCAAAACAGAGACAGACTCATAGATGGAGAACAGATGACAGCTAGTGGGACAGGAGGAGATTAGGTGGTGGAGGGATTGAGCAAAAAAGAAAAAGAACTCATAGACATGAACAACAGGGTGGTGATTGCTGGGGGAAGGGTGGTATAAAGGGACTAAATCATAATGGAAAAAATAAAGACTATATATTTAAGAAATAATATAGCCCTAGCTGATGTGGCTCAGTAGACAGAGTGTTGGCCTGCGAATCAGAGTTGCCAGTTCAATTCCCAGTGTAGGACACATGCCTGGGTTGCAGGCCAAGTCCCCAGTAGGGGGCACATGAGATGCAACCATACATTGATGTTTCTTTTCGTTTCTCCCTCCCTTCCTAAGGGGGTACCTCATCCCACAGAGTCCCCCTGGCCACTATGGATGAGGAAATAAGTCATGCTAGACACTCAGTCTGCCAGAAGAAAGGGGGTGGCAATCCCCTCTAGTGGAGAATGCCCCAGCCCTTCTCTTGAACTGGCTTTTGTTGAGGATAATTGAGGATAGGCATAGGGGTATACAGCATGCATGCAAAGCTTAACAATCAATGCCTAAAGGCTATGTTTACAGAAAACAGGTAGAGATCATAGGTAACAATTGAAGAAACAGAGATTTGCCTCAGGTCAGGATCTGGTAGACAGGGTAGCACCCATGTGGCCCTGAAACTTGGGAAACTGATCTCATCCTATGCTCTGACCCCAAACATCAGTACTCCATTAACTCGAGGGCATTCTTAGCAAAATAAGTTTCATAGGATTTAATGCATTTCTCTCCCAAGCCTAATTGTCCCTAGGAATCGCTTGATCCAGTTTAGGGCTGTACCTGCCTTTAGTATTGTCTCACTGACCCAGTCAGGTGGGTGGAGCAGAGTAGCCAAGAGATAAGGAGACTTCTTTCAGATAGAATGAGGACTCTGGCCATGACAAAGCCGAGGGATGAGGGTCTTTTGCCCCTTCTCCATGCCCCCCAAGTCCTTCCCTGATGGCCCCTATACGACTGTGCCTGTCTTAGGTTGCCTCTGCCATCGAGTGGTCTTACCCATCACTGACTAACCAGCCATCCTCCGGGGCCAAGCAGAGTGATGTGAGGGAGGCGAGGGCTGCGCCCCTGCCAGGGGAACAGGTTTTGTCTCCTCAGTGGCCAATTTTCCCAAGGCCTCCTTGCTCAGCTCCAGCCTTGGAGCCCTCTCGCCTGTCAGTGAGGCTACAGTCGCTGAAACCACGCAGGACAGTTCACAACACCTTCCCTTCTCGAAAGAAGAGGAGAAGAGGAAGGAAAGGGGAAGGGAAAGGAAAGGAGGAAGAAAGGAAGAAGAGAGAAAAGAAAGAAGGAAGGAAAAAAGGAGGAAAGAAAGGAGGGGAGGAGGAAAAAAAGAAAAAGAGAGAGGGAGGGAGGGAGGAAGGGAGAGAGAAAGAAAAGAAAAAGGAAGAGAGGGAAGGGGAGGGAAGGGGAGGGGACGGGAGGGAAAGGGGAGGGTAAGAAAGAAGAAAGGAAGAAAAAAGAAAAGAAAAAAAGAAATAATATAAAAGTGTAAGAAAACTTTAAAAAATCTTTTGATTACCTTGCCTGGGGCAGATTCCTTGAAAGTGGATGTTATTCTTAAGATCTACCACAACCATCTTAAAATGCCACTAGACCCACAACTATGGTCCAAACTCAGCATACTCCAGGTAGCCAAGTAATAAACAACCCAGGAAAAATAGCTTACATACCAACTGGCAAAGTAGATGGGCAAATAATGGAGGATGCACACCATCAAATACTATGTTATAGTTAGATTGAACTAGATGCATATTTTGTAACACAGGTAAATATTCAAAACATTGTAATAAGGTGCTAGAAAAAACAATGTATAATACCATACCATTTAAGTAAATTAAAAATATATGCATATAATGTATCAATATGCAATAAAAAACACAAAAGGAATATATTTAATGCATTAGAATGGTTATCACTGGGGGGTAGGGGAATGCAAATTGAAAGTGAAAATAAAATGAGAAAAGCCCTGAGAAGACTAATCACAATAATGTACCAAAAAATGGAGCAATATGACCTAGGAGAAAAAGGAAAAGCCTTGGCTTGCAGTAGGGACTTTTAGTCCTTGACAAAATGCTGATCTAACATAATAAGGTGCAGGCTCCTTTCCCAGTTCCAGATCTGAAGATGACACACAGAAAAAAATTGACAGATGAAATCAACTACTTATGTAGCATTTAACCATGTGACAGGCACTATTAACTCAATCTTCCCAGCCAATCCTATTAAATATTATCCTTCCCATTTCACAGATGAGAAGACAAGTATAGAGATGTTAAGTAAACTTGCCTAAGGTTATACACCTGGTAAGGCTGGAGCTGAAATTTGAAGTCAGTCTCTAACACTTAGAGAGATGAGTCTGGGGCAGGGGTAAAGTTCAGGGGAGACTGGCCTAAAAGGGTAGCGGGGCAGGCACCATTACAGAGATGCCAGGAGAAATTTCTAATTGTACCCTTTTCCCCTTGCCCCAACATTGCTGAGATCACCCTCTATCTCATCTCCATGACAAGACAGAGAATGGCAGTTCCCAGTCAGCAGGAGCTGTTGGGAGAGGGGAGCATAATACATGTGCAGACATACAGGCCATGCGACCTCCTTACCAAACATACACTGAAACCCCAAAACTCCATCTTGAGCTAGTAAAAACAACTTACACCCTCAAGGCAGGAATTTGGCCAAGATTTCCTTGAGGAAACTTACCAGCCCTAGAGGAAAAACCTAAAGGCACTGGACTCAGGGTGTCCCCAACCACCCACCTCCACAGTTAAGCTCAAAGTCAAAAGGCCCTCAGTTTACAAATATTTTAATCTCCTACTCTTATAATCATGAGCATGAAACCAAAATTTTCCATTTATTTCAGGAAAGCTTCTAACATGGAAGACAGAGTTTGAAGTACAGAAAAGAAAAAAACAAAACAAAAAAGCACTAACATCAAGAGGGAAAAAACACTGCAGGAAGAAAACTTAAAAAATTATCTGTACAGAACTTAACTCTAAAGCTACAGTAATCAAGGTAGAATATTCATAAGAAAGTACAGAATGTACCTAATAATACAGGATTCTTACAAAGATACTGAGGTCAGAGGATGAGTAGCTTTTTCAACAAAGATACCAAAATAAATGGATATCCATATTTTTAAAAATGTTTCCGCCCTAGCTGGTGTGGCTCAGTGGATTAAGTGCTGGCCTGCCAAAGGGTCGCCTGTTTGATTCCCAATGTAGGGCACCAGCCTAAGTTGCAGGACAGGTCCCCAGTGGGGTGCCTGTGAGATGCAACCACACACTGATGTCTCCCTCCCTTCCCTTCTCCAAAGTTTCAAATCTTATCTCACCATAAAAAAAATCATTTAAAAATGGGTTATAAGGTGGTATCTCATTGTGGCTTTAATTTGCATCTTTCTGATTAGTAATGTTGAGTATCTTTTTCATGTATCTATTGGTCATCTGTCCATCCTCTTTGAAGAAATGTCTATTCAGGTCCTTTACCCATTTAATTGGGTTGTTTCTTCTTGAATTGTAGAAATTGCACATTTTGGAAATTAACTCATCACATTTCATTGGACAGTATGTTCTCCCATACAGTGGGTTACCTTTTCACTTTGTTGGTTTCTTTTGCTGTGCAAAATCTTTTTGGTTTGATGTAGTCACATTTTTTTCCTCTATATCAGCAAAAATATTGCTACCAGAGATGTCTGATTCTGTTCACAATTTACATTTAAGTCTTTCCTCCATTTTGAGTGTATTCTTGTGTATGGTGGTCTAGTTTTTTTTAATACATGTCCTATTTTCCTAACACCATTTATTGAAAAGACTGTCTTTACTCCATTTTATGTTCTAGCCTTTTGCCAAATGTTTACCATAAAGCAGTGGGTTTGCTTCTGGGGTCTGTTCTGTTCTATTAATCTATGTCTTTTTTTATGCCAGTACCAGGTTGTTCTGAGTGCAATGGCCTTGTTGTATAGTTTGACACACATAAACAAGGACAACAGTACAGTGACAGCCAGAGGAAAAGGAGGGTGAGGGAGGTGAAAGTGGGCAAAGCAGAGATAAACAGGGACTGAAGGAGACTTGACTTTGAGTGGTGAGCACACAATGCAGTATGTAGATGTTTTATTGAGTAGTTCACTTGAAACCTGTATGGTTTTATTAACCAATGTCACACCAATAGCTTCAATAAAATTCCACCAGACTTGCAGAAGATAGAAAAAAAGCGTCACCTCCAAATAGGCAGTTTCCATAGGTCACTGGAAGAAATTACCATAAAATCTTGAAAGGCCACTGGTTTGATTCCTGGTCAGAGAACATGCTTGGGTTGCAGAGGCAACTGATCAGTTTCTCTTCCTTTCTCCCTCCCTTGCCCTCTAAAATCTTGAAAAAAAAAATCCAATTTTTGGATTTATTCCATTGTGTAAAGACCTGGACAGTTTGTAAAGATATGCAGATGAATGTTAAGAACATGAAAAACTATCCATTATGAAATGCAGTGCAACATTCTGGACTGGATCCTGGAACAGAAAGAAGACAGTAGTGGACAAACTGAAATTTGAATCATCTGGACTTAATATACCAATGTTAATTTCTTTTGACCTATATACCATATTTATGATTAAACTCAGGGCAAACTGGGTGAAAAAATATATAGGAACTCTATGCTATTTTTGCAATTTATGTAAATTTAAAATCCCAATTGTTCAAAGACATTTGTCTCCATTTTCCTGCCACTTCCCATCCTCAATCCTTCCCCACTTTGGCTTTGTCCATGGATCCTGTGTTCCTTGACTTCACCCCCCCCCTCCTTCCCTCTCATTACTGTTTTCTTTCAATGTTGCTGGTTATATTTTTCTTGTTTTTGTTGATTAGGTCCCACTTATAGCTGAGATCATATGGTATTTCTTTCGCCCCGACTTAACTTAGCATAATACTATCCAGTTCCATCCATGCTGTCATGAAGACTAGTATTCCATTGTGTAAATGTACCATAGTTTTTTGACCCACTCATTTACTAATGGGCACTTAGGTTGATTCCAGCACTTGGCTATTGTAAATTGTGCTGCTATGAACATGGGAGTTCTTCTGAACCTGGTGTTTCGGGATTTTTAGGGTATAATCTCAGCAGTGGAATTGCTAGGTCAAAAGACAGTTCCATTCTTAGCTTTTTGAGGAAATTCCAAACTGCTTTCCACAGTGGCTGCACCAGTCTGCATTCCCCAGTTTTTGTTTTTTTGTTTTTTTTCTTAAGGAAGTGCTTATCATCATTAGTTGTCAGTAAAATGCAAGTTATAATTGCAATGGAAAGACAAATACCTATGGACCTGTGGTTTCACTTTATGTACAGAGTAAAAAACTTTAACAAAAGGGTTGCTGGTTCAATTCCTAGTTGGGGCACAAGCCTGGGTTGCAGGCTGGGTCCCCAGATGGGGGCATGCAAGAGGCAACCAGGTGATGTATCTCTCACACATCCGATGTTTCCCCTCCCTCCCTTCCCATCTCTCTAAAAAATTTAAATCTTAAAAAATAAAACCCAAAATCCCTCAACAAAAGAAAAACTTAGAAACAGATGGTTAGCACAGGGTAAGAAGAATGGATGAAAACGGTGAAGGAGAATATAACCAATACTGTGAAAAGTTTGCATGACAGGTGGTTACTAGACTTTGTGGTGTTCACATCGTAAGCTACATAAATATTGAATCACTAAACATTATACCCGAAATGAAACCAGTATTGTTTGCTAACTATACTTAAATAAAAATAGTCCTGGCCAGGTAGCTCAGTTGACCAAAGCATCGTCCTGCTATGCCAACAACGTTGAGGTTCAATCCCTGGTTGGGGCATATACAAAAGTCAACCAATGAATGCATAAATAAGTGAAACAACAAAGTAATGTTTCTTTCTACCTTCCTCTCTAAAATCAATAAAATTTAAAAAAAATAAAATCACCATGTGATACCATTCCACTCATCCACTAAAATGGTTAAATCAAAACAGCAACAATGTTGGAAAGCAACCAGAACTCTCATAAATTGGTATTATGGCATTGAATGGTACAATCGCTTAGGGAAAACTATTTGGCAGTTTCTCATAAATTACATCATTTGCCCTATTAACATTATCAATTCCACTCCAAGGTATTTATCCAAAAGAATGAAAAAATGTCTGATTTTTGTACAATATTCACAGAAGCACTTTTGTCTTCATAGTCCAAAACTGCAAACAGCCCAGATGTCCATGTGGACAAACTATACACTGTATACATTGGAATTCTACTCAACAAAAATATACACACACCACATGGATCAATGTCAAAAACACTGAAAACAGCTAGTCACAAAAAGTACATTCATGTAGGATTTAATATATATGTAGTTATGACAATACTTGGGGCTTCTTGTCATCCTTATACTCAGCTAACATTCCCTTTCCATGTGATAAGCTCTGCTCAACTGGCTATTGGCCAAATGCAATACCCTGTTTTAGGTCCAAGTTAATGTATATTAAATCTACAAAACTGAGGTTGCCCCAGTGGCTTGGCCCCTGTCACAAATCTAAGCCCAAGTCAGCCTACATATACAGCGAACACCTGTCAAGGAAATCTAACATTACCCCAATCACAATCCTCCAACGTATCTTTAGCTAACTCACCTTACCCTAAAATAACTGGATCTGGTAGCAAATTATGCCATTTCTGCGTTGCCTCTTCTAAATGCTCTATAAATATTGGGAACAGGGATATACCCCCAATCCAGTTTTCCCTCAAATAAGGACAAATGTCACTGAATTGTTTTGGCATTAACATCAGGAATCAGATATATATAGAACAGTAGACACAGCAAAGAAAACAAGTTGCCATCACAGAAACACTGTAACCACATAATGGTTTAACAATGCTGAAGGACCTGGTCCAAAGTGGGATTCACTACCAAACTGAGTTACCCGACCAATTTTCCCAAGAATCAGGCAAGCAAGATTAAAAGCACTATGGTACATCTGTTATTTTAGATCTTAGATTTTTCTTTTAGTGTTATTGCTACCGTTTCATTTCAGGTTAAGGATTAAAGGAAATCATCCAAATCACCTTGATGCCTATTTGATGCTCATTGCCCAAATAAAGGAGGCCTAGTCACAGCAAGAGGGCACGGGCACCTCAGTAACTATGTTCCCTAATAACTGAAGTGCCAACAGTTAATGAGAACTGTTTGGGGGAAGGGGACATGTTAATGTCATACTTAGGTCTAAATAAATTCCTTATTGCAAAAAAATAAAACAGAACCAGGGCCACAAAAATGCATTATTAAGTTTTATTAAGCTTCAAATACAAAACATTCCAAAAAGAGGAAAGTGATCTATAATACCTACGTTTTATATTCAACTAAACAAGGAACACACTATCATTCTGCTTCTTTTACAATCAGTATAAAGCCAGAAGAATCAAGGCCAATTCTTTTCCAATGAGAGCAGAATTAAGTCTGCTGGGTCAGCAAACTATTTGCCAAACTGCTGTCTGGTCATTTAAGCATACTTCTTAATTTGAATTTAACATTCATATTTACTATGCTCAATGTTCTAAACTATCATCAAGATATCTAAATAAAACCTCAGGGGCCAGAAGCATAAACCCAAGTAATTTAGATTATAGGATTGAAGACAGTTATTTAAGTGCAACAGCAACTTAAGTTTGGTCAATACCCTCATAGTCTGTGACTAAGTCTGTCAGGTGAGGGTTACCTTTTTTTTTTTTTGGATTATTTTCCACAATCACAAATGTTGGACATGATAGTATTGCTATTTTCCTATGCAAAAATTCTCAAGTTGACTTGGTTCTTCTAACCCAACACTTCAAATGTTTCCTCTGAACAGGAGATTCTGTACTCTTGGCTCTAGTCTCCAACATAATGTTGTACCTCAATATGTTTCCAAGACAGGAGGTGGGGGTAAAGTAAGCTTACAAAATCAGTAATTTAAACAAAAGCCAAATGACCCAATTTTGTTTCCAGTTTTTAAATGTATTTTCAATCATTTTAGCCATGTCTCCAATTACTTTGGTTTCCAGATTGACTCTTCCCTTTAGTTTTTTATGACTAAGTCCCACTTCTGGATAAACTTCACCTGCTGAAAATCAGACACTTTACTGGATAGAGCTACCACTTATGCCTTTCATTTTTCTAATTAACTTTCTGACATTGATAATTAGGAAGTTCTAGATTAGAGTTGTTCCTATGACTTTAGCTAAACAAAATGAAAGCCAAAGCTATAAAATCTACATAAAAACTCTAAGAACTTCCCGACTACCTCCACTTACTAATTTCCTTAATTACTCCCCTTTCTCCATCTGGTCAATCATTACTTATTTTATGTGACTACCACTCCCTAGTTAAGAGTGCTAACCAACAATGATGCCTTCCTCAGACCCACAGGAACCTTTGAAGGCAAAAAAATCTATTGCCTGCACCAAACCAATTATGATGAGCACTGCTTATGCAACTGTTGTGACTTATCCACAATCAGCATTCTTCTGCTTCAACAACTCTGTAAAATGAAAAGCATGTGATCACATCAGGACATGTTTTAAGCCGAAAATTACTACCCCCTTACCTGTTCTTTAAATACATACTGTTTTGTTGCTTTAACTGACAATAATGCATAAATACCCAGTACAATTCCTGTAAGCATCACTTTGGTAATACCAAGACAGACTATTAATTTTATCATTACACCAATAAAATTGTTACTCAAACTGGGAGCTTAGAAGCACCTGCATCAGTCTCCCGTTAGTGGATTTCTACTGTGGCTCCAAAAACCGTCACACACTGATCATAAAGAGTATTTTATACAAAATGCCCAGGAGCAAGTTTGAACCTGGTACAAGGAAAGTTTGTTCATGTGCCAAAATATAAACTAGATTATTTCTACTCAACAACTGCTTATGCAGAGACAGTACTAGGAAATTTTATACATTCAAAAACAGTTTAAGAGTATTGCACAACTGGGCTATAATGGAAATACACCTGTGTTTAAAATAACTTCATCCTACATTCAAATCAACATTTAATATGCAAGCTGTTGCACATATTTGATCCTTCTAATTCACAAGTTAAGATTATCCCTTTACAGATAACTTGCTAATATTCCAGCCATACAAAGTGGTAAAACTATACTTATTTAAAAGTATAAAGGACTCTTAAAACTTACCTTAGTTTTTGATTTCTCTTGCTGTCAGCTTTATCTAGTGTGAATAAATCAGCATTCTGTGACCATAATCCTCAACCTGTAAAAATTAAATCGGTAACTAGTTATCTCTCTTAAGGAAATTCTTCTAAACTTGCCTATAACTTACTGCCCCCTTTGCCAGAAAGAAAAGGCAAGTTCAGACTTGCAGCTTAACGTATTTCATGTTCTACTATTTCTCTTAATTGGTGGAAGAGTCACTGGCTTGGGATGGACTGGAATGGCTTAAATGGTTAAGTTGCATGGCTTATGGATTCTCATTCTGTTCCAATGGTGCACTGCCATGTTAAATCCATAAGTTGAACGGACAAAACTTATTTGAAGGAATAAGTGCAGTACAAGGATTTTTAGTTGGAGGTCTTCAAGTTTACTATATTCAAGAGCATCTTTTTCAACTCCGTGGCTGGACCTGGGTCATGTTGCCTCAGGTTTTGCTTTTTAAAGACCACTTGCAATAGATTTTCTCCATACAGTGTAGTTTCACAGAACTAAAAACAAGTCAGGCATCCAACTAAATGTCAAGTTTGCAATGGCTTACAGGGGTAGGAAGAGGGGGACCCCAAAGTTAAGCCATTTCCTATATTGACTAAAAGTCTAATTTTAAAAATGTTAAAATATACGAAGCATGTTTAAAGGTCTTCATCAAAAATACTTAAAAAGATACCCCCCTCCCAAGCCCCAGGTGGCTATTGATAAACAACAGCTGTATTAAGGCCTTTAAGTGTCATACATGCTTTTTTTTTTTTTTAAAGAAATCCAAGAGTTGAATTTGGAAGACTTCTAATGTGCTACAGAACACTTTGCTTTTCCAAAAGTTTTTTTTAATATAGAAAGCATTTCCACTGCCATGAGGTACAGTATGTTTCACTGTACTATGAGGAAGTGTTCAATTTCGACTTAGACGGAAAAACTAGTTTGCTTTGCTTACCATCTTTGCTGTTTCACAGGCATTTGATGCTTTAAATCTGATGTGGAATGCTGATAGATTCACTTTTTAGAAGTCATAAGCCTTTGAGAAGTTGGAGATAACTTCATTGCTTATCTATTTTCTCCTTTGCAATCAAGCTGTTCCTTAAAAGTGAGACACTACAGAGTTGCAAAAATTTGAAACAGTAAGAGCAAGCACCGTTTGCAGCTTCATGGTTGGTTTTGGCCAAACTTTTTATTTAGTATTCTGTAGTTGCTTAACACACACTTAAATGGTCTTATTGGGGAGGGGGAAAGGGGAGGTTCTTGTAGATTCCCAAGGAAATGTCAGAAAGGCAAAATATGGCCAGCACTATCCATTTGTTTTGGGTTTACTGGGTGAATAGCACTTTCTTTACATAAGCATCTGATCTCAGGTTTTTCATACTGAGAACATTTGAGATTTCACTTTGATGACAGTATGATATCCTAAGAGTAGCATACCCCGACCACCCTCTAATAGCTAGCTTGTTTGTATAGGCAGAGGGATTCATCTTTCCATTTTAGATGGCTAGATGTCTGTAGAAAATCTTAGAACTGCTTGCCTCATTTATTGGGAATAGTAGAAAGTGGCCTTTAGGGACACTTTTACTTCGAAAATTACAACACTAGTACACAAGTCAAGCCTTAACACATTTAACATTTGCTTGTAAGAAAGCAATGCCTTAAGATTAAACATGTTTTACTTTTCTCCTCACAAGAACATAAAAATTATGGAAGGGGAACTTAACAGGAAATTTAAAAAAGGTAACACAATTTTTTCTTTTAGTAGTCCTTGGGTAGTTATGACAGAATAGGTTCCACTTTTTGTTTGTTTCTTTGAACAGGGATTTTGGTCCAAAGTTTTGTTTTTAATATCTGCTTCTGCCTCCCCCTCTATCAGATCGGCTTCCTCCACGGCCACCACCCCTTGGTGCTCCGCGGCTTGAACTGCTGTAGGAATCACGTGGAGGAGGGTACCCCCTTTCCATAGAAGGGGGAAGCCCTCTTTCTTGTCTGCCAACCCGATCACGACCACTTGAGTAGAGATCACTTCGGCTGCTTGAGTAACTGTCTCGACTTCCACCATATCCGTCACGTGAGCTGCTGTAATCATCATAGCGACTGCTTCCACCATAAGATGGCGGGGGCCCTCGTGTAGGTGGAGCACTACGTGAGTTACCTGCAGGGTCAATGGTCAGGTAATATGGCAACACTATAAATTGTATATATACAACATTTAAATCTGAATTTACAGAATTTCTGTATTAAACGTTTACTTTCTCAACTGGGAGGTTTTAAACTCTGCCATTGCTGGCCATTAACAGGGATTTGCTCATTTGCTGAGATATGGAAATGGATGGGTTTTAATGTTTGTTTGAAAAGACTGAAGACGATGTGTATTTCAAGAGGATATTCCAGACAGCTTGTTATTTTATAGTAGACACTCAGCCACTTTCCAGTGATAAGTTGCAATTTTGAACTGTAGACTTTCCTTCATATTGGAATGGTAAACATTTGATGTTGTTAATAAAATTTTTAAATTGTATTTTCACTGTTGGGGGAAAACACATAAGGCTGCCAATTTAAGCAAGCAAAATCCCCTCCAAAGCAAGCAAACAGCCTCAAAAAAAATTAGAAAAAACAAAAGCCCCTCACAAAACTAGGAAAAGCCCAGCTGATAGTTACCCCCTTAAAAAGCAAGCAAACATCCCTTAAAAGCAAGCACCACACAGCCTAGTAAACTGGCTCATGAACCTAAAAACTCAAGCTGGTGATATTCAAAGACACTAAACCAGTATCTTACCATAACTGTCATATGAATCCCTGTAGGAACCACCACTTGGATGATCTGAATAGTCACGATCACGACCATAGCCATCTCTATCACTAAATTAAAGAGAAAAACCTGTAAGCCCCCGAGCATCAAATTTTACAGCAAAACCATGGAGGCAAAGTTATTTACCTATACCCTCTTGATGGATAGTCATCACGTGAACTGGAATGACCATAATCACGGTAAGTATAATCTCTTGGTGGTGGTGCATAATCTCTTGTATCACGAGAACTTGGGTAATCTCTGCTTGAATAGCTACAAAAACAAAAGTAACTTGGTTTATGCTTTTGATTGAGCTCTCCCATTCAACACTAATTATTAATGAGACAAAGCTACTACATTTTTCTGTTACCTGTCTTTAGTAGAATATCCATCATCTCTTGGGGACAAATAAACATCTCTACGAGAAGGCAGGGGTTCCCTCCGAGGTGGGCCTCCATAACTATCTCTTCCACGTGATACGGGAGCTTAAGGCAAGACAATTATTATTAAAATATACCCAAAGAAAAAATGAAAAATGTTAACTTACACCGAGGCAATGAAAACTGGTGACTGACATATGACATGGAAGTAAATGAAGATATTTTTGTTCCCTACAATCTCATTGTGTTAGGGCAGTAGGGAAGATTGTCAATGGACCATTTACCTCTTCCTCCCATCCCACTACTGCTGCGAACTGGTCCTGAAGGAGCAGATCTTTTAGGAGGAGGACCCCCACTTCTTGGGGGTGGTCCTCTTTTTACTGGAAGTGGTCCCCTGGAAGAACTCATGTTAAAATTCATGGAATAGCCACCATCATCTACATTAAAAAAGAAAAGAAAAATATGTCAATACTTAAGAATCAAGAAAAGGCTGGAAAAAGTTCTTTGCTTGATCATGAGTATTTGTTTAGTTGAGGAATCTCGCTTTAGTTTTCATTTGTACAAAACTGAAGATGTAGTAGACTAGTAAAATAAAACTAAAGGGCAGCCTTAACTTTAATATGCCAAACATCTATGTAATTTTAACACGCCCAAACTCCTATGCCTGTCAAGAGTTTTCCTAGAGTGAATTACCTGGATAAAGAGTGTATTTTCCATCATTTAAAAAACACTATTGTTTTCAATCAAGTCATTATCACTTTGGTAAGTGAGCATGTGTTCTCAATTGCCAAAGCTGGCACCTCTAAACAAAGACTTAACCAAAGTACACATGGCGTCGGTTTGCAGTTCCTAACTTATACACCAAGCCTGAGGTAAGCCCAAGTCATTACCCATGTGCCCTCCACGTGATGGAGGTCCCCTGGTCCCTCCACTTCCTCCTCTTCCGCCTCTAAGGCCTCTTGGAGGGCCTCTGCTTCTTGGAGGTGGAGGTGGTCCACGTCTACCACTTTCAAATGATGGTTTAGTGGCTTGTTCTACCTTGATGGCTTTTCCATCTAAAGACTAAATGATATCAAAGTG
Organism: Pteronotus mesoamericanus; assembly: GCF_021234165.1. NCBI lineage: Eukaryota > Metazoa > Chordata > Mammalia > Chiroptera > Mormoopidae > Pteronotus > Pteronotus mesoamericanus. The sequence continues at coordinate 780,103 of NW_026555198.1, forward strand.
GTTAATTACAGCAACATTTAAAAAGAACTGGCATATCCACTGCCACCGTGACACTGATGTCCTTCAAAATGTAATCAGATACATTTTACTCACTAATCTAAGAAAAGCAGTAAAATATAGTACTTTTCAATTTCCTTAAAATGACTACTAGTCTTTAAGACTGCTACTGATGATTTGAGCCAAATAAAGCATTACTGGTAGGCAGTATTTTAAACAAGATCAGCTATCAACTTATCAAAACTAATAACCCAAAAGAAAAAGCCAAGTTACTAAAGCAGTTTATAAATCCCAGATAAAATAAACACAATATTCCGAACTCTTATTACAGTGAAATCTGTAAATTTGGTTATAAAAATCACACAGGGCTATAATCACAAGGCCCTAGAAAGGGACACACTCAAACAAAATTCAAGAGATGTCCTAGGCCAAGAGACTTGGCTAACATTGTGCTATTTTATGCACTAAGAAACACCATCAGCGTGCAAAAACAATCTCACCTTTCCATTCATGTCTCTGGCTGCATCCTTAGCATCTGCTGGGCTTTCAAAGGTGACAAAAGCAAATCCTCTTGATTTGTTGGTCTCACGATCTTTCATTAACAGTACTAAAAAAGTTATTTTCAGGGGTGAATAAGTGTTATTCTAGTAAGAATGAACTGACAAAAACAAATGTTTAAAAAACAAAGCTCAGAACTTCTTAGAGGACAAAATTATCATTTCAGATGATCACCGCAATTAAATTCATCATAGCTTCCCCTTGTAATTACAAAATAGCTCTGCAAATACTTTCAGATAAACTCACCTTCCACTATTCGTCCATATTTGCCAAATACTGCTTCAAGGGCTTTCTCATTTGTTTCTGTATTGAGGCCACCAATGAAGAGCTTTCCTGGGCGATCAGCTTCAACCATTTTCCCCCCTGATGAGTGTCTATTGAAAAAAAATATAGTATTACCTTCCCAGGAAAAGTTCCTTGAGTTTATCGGACAGATGTTTTTATTAGGATCCATTTTTCTTGTTTTTACTGAAACCATTACTCTTTAATAACTGAATAAATCAAAAGCAACCCTTTCTAAGCATCACCCGAGAAACCCAAATTAACTAGTTAAGCCATAGCGCAGTTTCCATTAAACTGGTTAAAAGGACCAACTTATGCCTTTACCCTTAATCTACCTTGGCAGTTTTGGTCAAGTAACAGCTACTCAACATTAGAAAAAGTTTTAATCCAGATTTCCAGCCTTTTAAAGGTACAATTACCCTAAATACTATCGACTCATTCAAGGTCACAAAACAGGTGCTGGTCCGTAACACCAAGCCCTCTCCCAAGAACTCTTATCTTATTAGGAGTCCTTAGTAAATTTATTAAGAAATTTAAAGTTTGAGACAAGTTCTGTTTCTCCTTTTTTCCCCGGCCCCTGGCCGGCCGAAAAAGGTCACAAAAATTCTAAAAACTGTCAAAAATTATTTCATATTAAATAACGGAGCGTGAAAAGCCTCACTGTATCGTTCAACATTCCATGACTGCAGCAGAACCCAATTAAAAACCCCCACTAAAAACCGCGTGGAAAACACAAAATGGCGACACTTGGACTCAGCCCAGAAAAACCGACACCGGTCAGAGAAAAAACTTACCCTCAGCAGTGGCTGCTGAAATTCAAAGGGATTCCTGGGCAAGGCCATAAGTGAACAAGGACCCCGCGTAAAAGTGCACGTGCCCATCCACAGTGCCGGCGCCATCCCAATGCAGGTACCGCGGTGGCGCGGTTTCTCCTTGTCCCGCTACAGCCCCAACCTCCGCTACCACCCCCGCAGGCGACAGCCAAACTTTCTCGAGTCTTGCAACCAAAAGGATCCCTATATTTGTTTCCCTCCGACCTCTCAGCTACATCTAAATAGGTCGGCACCTTTGGGTTCTTAAAATGGCGCCCGCCAGCCCCATCTCCTGGGAGATAATCCGAAATTCTAACACGGCAGGAGTGGCCAGAAAAAGGTTGCGGAAAGAATACACGTACCGGAGGGGTGACGACGGTTTCAAGCTCCTACGAGCTCGCCGACTAAGCGCTTCCTAGCCGCTCAGCACGAGGGAGGACCGAAGGCTGCGAAGACGGAAGAGAGAACCAGCTGGAACTACTGCGCAACGAGGGCGAACAAAGGAGACAGCAAACTTTATACTGCCCGGGAACGAGGCTGAAGGACCCGGATGAAAACGGAGCTTAGAATTTGAAACGCAAGGAGTAGGGGGGAGTAGTTCCCAGTCTTCCTATTGGCTATCTTCTGTATCATTCACTTTTAGCCCCACCTCTCTTCCGGGCTCTCAGCTCTTGGGCCCGCGCCGGTTCTAACCGTCTTCCCAGCCCCCACCCGTGCTCCCCAAACCCGCGTTTTTGCTTTCCGCTAAAACGGTTCACGGGCTGCATTTAATAAAGAACGGAAATTATTGCGTCTTCTAGTGAGCTGGGCACGGTGCTAAACTTTAACACCCCGTACCTCATTTAATTCTCAAAAACAGCGTGATTAGAGTAGATAGCTCCTATGCCAATTTTGCAGAAATAGAAAACAAAGAAATTTAGATAATAAAATGTATTTTCCCAAAATATCTTTAACGAGAAGTTTTAGTGAATGGGTAAAATTCTGATAAATAGCAGGTGGGGAGAAAACAACCTAAAAACGGCAGCAGATAAACTGAACACCTAAATGGCAGGCTCTGGGCTTGGCCATGAGAATGTAACCCATAACAAGCGAGACAAGGGTAAGACACATCCATGGGTAAGGCTGCAAAATTTAGCAAATAAAAGTATAGGACACGCAGTTAGTTTGAAATTCAGAACATTTTTTCACTGTAAGCATGCCCCGATATGATGTACAAAGAAACCTTATTTATTGTTTATCTAAACTTCAAATTTAACCAGGCATTCTGTATTTTATCTGCCAATCCTAATGGAGGAGGGATTACAAAAATCAAAGATTTTCTAATTTCTTTAAAAACTAAAAGAAAAAAATAGGTACAATTAAATAAAACAATTGCATGTTGTGATTAGTGGCAGAGAGGAAGTAAACTAGGTGCTTCGATAGACAGGATTTGGGAGTCCAAATTTGATTTAGGCATTAGGGAAGGTCTACCTGAAGAGGTGACTTTGAAGATCAGATCTGAAGGGAAAAAAGGAACCAGCCACGGGAAAGCTGGGGGGAAAGCTTTTCAGGAAAAGAAGAGAGCGCTAAGAGAGCACAAAGTGCGATTAAGCATTTCTACCTATGAAGGGACAGAAAGAGATGAAGGGTGACAGGAATTTAAGTGTCATAAAATGAGGGTGTCATGGTAGGCAGAATCTTCGAACCCATTAAAAGATTACAGGGCTTAAGTGTAGAAGCAGGGACAACAGTGGGGTAGTGCAAATAGATCAGCAGAGAGGACGGTGACTTGAATTAGTGTTGTGGCAGGGGACATGGGGAGAAAAGAACAATTGTTGGGTTTACATGGCATGTAGTATGGACAGAATTTGCTAATGAATCAGATGGGAAAGGAGGCGGGTGGAACTGAGGAAACAGGAAATCAGTAGTAGGTGATGGCCATTTACCAAAATGGTTGCAGAGAAGAGAGTTTGGAATGTGGAGGGTGAGAAATCTGATGCTCAGAGATCAGGGCTAAATTGTTGTTTTAGAAATGGTAATAAATGCCCTGACCAGTGTGGCTCAGTTAGTTGGGCATCGTCCCTCAAAGCTAAAGGTCACTGGTTTGATTCCTGGTCAGAGGATTTACCTAAGTTGTGGGTTAGGTCCCCAGACAGGTCACATATGGGAGGCAACCGATAGACATTTCTCTCTCACTTTTTCTTCCTTCCCACCTATCAAAAATAGAAAGGAAGGAAGGAAGGAAGGAAGGAAGGAAGGAAGGAAGGAAGGAAGGAAGGAAGGAAGGGAGGGAAAGGAAAGAAAGAAAGAAGAAAGAAAATTTAAAAAAGGTAATAAAACCCATCAGGCCCTGGCCAGGTAGCTGATTTGGGCACATACAAGAAACAACCAATGAATGAATAAATAAGTGGAACAACAAATCGATGTTCCCCTCTCTTTCTTCCCCCAATTCCTCTCTCTCTAAAATCAATAAATAATTTTAAAAAATCAGAATGAATGAGGCTACCAAAAAGAGAATACAATGCAAAAGAAAGCCCAAGATCACACAATATGAGATATATATACAGGTGTGGGCAAAAGTAGGTTTACTTGTTCGTGTGGAAAATAATATAATAATAAATAATAATACAAGAATAAACTCTGGCCCTGGCTGGTATGGCTCAGTGGATTGAACACCGGCCTGCGAACCAAAGTGTCACTGGTTTGATTCCCAGTCAGGGCACATGCCTGGGTTGCGGGCCAGGTCCCCAGTAGGGGGGTACTCAAGAGGCAACCACACATTGATGTTTCTCTCCCTTTCTTTCTCCCTTCTTTCCCCTCTCTAAAAAAATAAATAAATAAATAAAGTTACAAAAAAAAAGAATAAACTCTGTGTTTCATGTACTCACAGCTGTAAAGATTTCGCTCTGACAATAGTTGGAAATTGGCCAGGTAATGCCAGTTTCAGTCAGTAGACTCTTCATCCCTGAGCCATCAGCACTCTCTTTGTCTCAGATCCAGAAAGCAGAACTACAGGACCTTCCTTAAGCACTGAGTCTAAGCTAGGCCTTCACTAGTCTACAGCAGTACAGGGCCAGCTCTAAAACAGATGTTCCTGTGCCCATGGGTCTCAAGAAGGAAATGTGGATCCCTGTGGATTAGATCACTAATGTCTTTGCAGTTAGTGTCCAGGCATGTGGGGGAAGGAGGAGGAGAGTGCTCCAGACTGGAGGACAGTAAGTCCAAGGACCAGGAGAGGGAGGAAGAAGACAGAGGGCTAGTTGAGACAATTGTAGGAGAGGGGCATTATGGCAGTAGCATAGAGCTGGGACAGACAGGACAAAGAAGCTGGAGAGGGTGGCAGAGGGGCCTACTGCTTAAATCAGAGGGCAATGGGGAGGGGAGTCTCTTTAAGTGGGGGAGCAAGGTAATAAAATTTCATCTTTTTATTTTTTTCTTTATTTTTAGAGAGAAGGGAAGGGAAGGAGAAAGAGAGGGAGAGAAACACCAGTGTGTGGTTGCCTTTCACATGCCCCCTACTGGGGACCTGGCCCGCAACCCAGGCATGTGCCCTGACTGGGAATCAAACCGGGGACCCCCTTTGCTTCGCAGGGCGGCATTCAATCCATTTAGCCATACCAGCTAAGGCCAAAATTTCATCTTATTAAGAAGATTTTATTTATTTATATTTAGAGAGAGGGGAAGGGAGGGAGAGAGGGAGGGAGAGAGAAAGGGAGAGAAATATCGATGTGAGAGAGAAACATCTATCTGTTCTATCTTGCACTCCCCCAACTGGGGACTTGGCCTGCAACCCAGACATGTGCCCTGGCCTGGAATTGAACCAGTGACCTTTTGCTTTGTCAGATGATAACCAACCCACTGAGACACACCAGTCAGGGCCAGATTTGATCTTAAAGACATCGTGGTGGCTACAGTCCAGAGGCTGTATCAGGGGAAGGAGGGGCAAGAAACAGGGTATAGCTGATGTAATCCAGGAGAGAAAACATGTGGGTAAGCTGAGTGTGAGGGACCCTGGCCAAACTGCAGTCCACTAAGCAGGGCTGACACTGCCCAAAACTAATTGCTGAATCCCATTCCTCCTCCTTACAGATGGTCTAGATTTTTCCCCTTCTTTCTCTTCTTTCTTTGGATTATTGTTAAATAGAGTTACATTTTCTCTTTACTATAATTTTCCCTTGACACATTATTTCTCTCCAGATACCATCTCAATGGTTGACTGACAGACTGAGTCAAGCAGTATTGCTTTGCCACTAGGTATCCTTTGAATATTATCAGTGGTAAGTAAGTGTTGGCTGAATGACTTGCAAGTTCTTTTTATCCTCCATGATAACTTAGTATGAGATGCATACCTAGTAAGTTAAATATCGAATACTTGTGGTCTTGTCTTTAATCCCAATTTATCTGCAGAGGGCCCACTTTCTTAAATTAATACCAACAACAATAAAACAAAATGAAAACATAGTTTTAAAAGCATCAACTAGTTAAATGATTAAGAAATAATCTCCAGTCATCAACTAGAAATCACTCTGGATAAGTAAATTGAAGCTCCCCTGTCAGACTTGCATTTTTACATGAAGGCCAGATGTAAGGTCACTCTGCATCCAGTTATGCCTCTTTTCCAAAGTACAGAAAGATATCCTGCCAACATGTTCTAAAAATGTATGTTATCTGGTATGAAGGAACAAACAGGAAGGGAGGAAAGAATTTTATGTGATTAGAGATTGGGAGACTATCCAAACCACTATTAAGTAGCCACTCTCCAGAATATAGCCTTTGCTACAACAAGCAAGTAATAAAAATATTTCAATAAGCATATGATTTTGATATCTATATAGGAACTGGCTGAATGAATGAAGATATAATTCTACCGTATCTTTCTCCATACTGAAGAAGATGACGTATTTTAACCAAACTTAATACTGGATTAAAAGGAACCAAAGTATGCCTTAAGAAATATTTCAAAGAAAGGGGTGGGAAATGATGGATTTTTCAATAAATTGGGTCAAGACAATTAAAGAGCCATTTAAAGGGAAAAATATGGATTTATACCACACATTTTACTCCAAGATAAATTCCAGCTCAAAGATTTAAATGTAAAAGATAGATATTAGAAGAAAAATGGGTCCATGCATTTATAATCTGTTATGAGGACAATCTATTCATTCATTTAGGAAATATTTATTTAGTACCAACTATGTGCCAGCAGTTTTAGATTCTGGGAATACATATATCAGTGAACAAAAACAAGTAAGTCTCTGCCTACCTGGAGCTAATATTTTAGTGAGGGGGAATAGATAATAAACAACAGCACAAATAAATAAATTACAAAGTATGTTTGAGGATGAAGAATACTATATAAGAAATAGAGCATAGTAAGTAGCAAGCGTCAGGAGTACAGGAGTCAAAGCATGCAAAATTAAAGGGGTTGATCAAAGTTGGCCTCACTAAGAAGGTGGCACTGAAGCAATGGTAGAGGAGGGAGTAAGTCTTGTGGATACCTGGGGGAAGAGCATGCCAGGAAGACCGAAGCATATCTGCTCCCTGCCATGGTCTAAGAACAGCAAGCAGGCCAGTATGGCTGAAACTGAGTAAGGGAATGCAAGAGCAGCAAGAAATAAGGCTCTTAAGTAACAGAGGAGTCCAATCACATAGGTCTTTGTAGACAAAAGACTTTGCCTTTGTCAAGGAGGAAAAATAGTTTTCCCTCTGTGTTTCTAGGTTCTAGTCTAAGACCCTCTTGTAATAAATTACAGATTAACAAGAGGAAAAACAGAAGTTTAATAATATGTAAATCTCCTGTATACATGGGAGAGACACAGGGAAACTGAGTAATTACCCAAAATGACTCAACCCATTCCCTTAAATATCATCTGCAATTAAAGGCAAAAGAAGACTGGGACAGAAGAGACAGTTACAGGAAATTATCAGGAAAATCACAGTAAACAGGGGCATAGTTGTTTTGAAGACCTAAACCCTGGCCTTCTCCAGTAATGACAATTTCCAGAGATTTGGTAATCCTCCTTTTCTTGCTACAGAGCAGGAGATACCCTTACAAATGGAGATTTCCCTTATAAATGTAAATGCCTCTAACAAAAGGATAACTTCTACTTTGGTTTCAGAGCTTTTCCTGTGTCTGCTGTTTCTTAAAAACCAGCAGCTCCAAAAAAAAAAAAAAAAAAAAAAAAAAAAGGCCATCAACTCAAAATAATTCTTATGGCAGACACTTATTTTAGGGTGGCAAATTCTGCTCCCTTTCACCTTTTATGTGATTGAAATCAGTAACCACTGGAGGGCCTTGAGTAGAAGGAGAGTGACATATCTCTCTTACCTTATAACAGGATCACTTTGACTGCTGTGTCCAGGATGCACTGTAGGCAGCAATGGTGAAAGCAGGGAGACTAATCAAAAGATGATTGCAATAGTGTCTTGAATTGAGGGGATAGCAGTGGAGATGATGAGAATTTGTCAGATTCTGGACATATTTTGAAGGCAGAGTCAAAAGAACTTCCTGACACAAAATCCAGATGGTATGAATGAAAAAATTGATTCATTCGACTATAAAGCTTTTCTTCATTCTCACACTGGTTTGATAGCTCATTTTTTCAAGTGGATCTTTAAATATAAGAGTTTTTTCAATCTTGTAGCTAGACCCTCTTGAGTTTTCATTCTATCCTCACTGCTAGGTAAATCTCATTCATTCCCAGGGTGTCCACTACAATAAATATCCCTATAACTCTTATGCCAAATCCCTCCCTTGAACTCCTCAGTGTGCATATCATGCTTCCTGTGTGACATTACCACTTAGTTGCCTGAAACACGAGGACTATCTAGAAGATATCCAGCCATGTACTGTGAAAAATGGAGACATTTATTAAAGTTACCGTATACAAAAAACATTGTACATAGAACAATAACAACTTCAAGTGGCCTAATATATGAGGTCTGTCCAGAAGATATCCAGCCATGTAATATGAAGAATGGACGCATTTATTGAAGAAGATACAAGATACAAGAAACATTGTACATAAGGCAGTGACGCCTCTGTCTCCTTCAAAGTAGGCACCTTGGGACTGCACATAGTTCTCCCAATCACCATCAGCTGCCCCATCATATTTTCCTGAATCTCATCGATGGTCAGAAACTTCTTTCCTTTCAAAGGTGATTCTAGTTTTGGTAAAAGCCAGAAGTCACAAGGTGCCAAATCTGGGCTGTAGGGGGGCTGAGTCACCTGGATGATTTGATGTTTTGCAAAAAAGACTCTGCACAAGACATGATGAATGAGCAGGTGTGGTGTCATGATGAAGCTGCCAATCACCAGTTGCCCATAGCTGTGGCCTTCTGAATCATCTGAATAGTTACCACAGAGGAATGTTCAAGCTTCACTCATATTTAATGCAGATATGTTGCTCTACTCACTTAGTTATTTTGAATGCAATGGCCACATAGTACACATGCTCACTCACTGTCCCACTGACTGGTACAATGAAGTCATCATTGTTCACACATGTGCATTCCAGTCTACGCTCCTTGGCTGCCAGGTTACATTGATGTCATGCAAACTGTTCTCATTATATAAACAATGGCTGGACTTTTTCTGGACAAACCTTGTACATTAACACATTGCCTTGTCAGATATTTATTGGGTACCTATTATGTATTAGGCACTATGACAGGGACTGGTATACATTGATTGAATACAATGTACTTGGTCCCTGCCCTCATGAAGCTGACATTCTAGTGGAAGCTTGTGTGAGAAAAAAAACAATAAAACAAAATTTAAAACTAGTGAAAACCAGCATGAAGAAAACAAGGTGCAGTAATAGAGAATAACAAAAAAGTGTGTTTGTGCAATTGGAGGAAACCTACTTACAATAGTCAGGGAAGATCTTTCTGAGATAGTGACATGGAAGCTGAGAATTCAAGAGTAAGTAATAGCCACCCATGGAAAGAACTGTGGGATGGTCATTCTAGATAATAGCAGCAGCATGTGCAATGGCTCTGCTGAAGAAAAGAAGTTGATGTATTTTAAGAACTTAAATGAAGCTACTATGGCTGGGACATAGTGATTTAGGGAAAATAATGACAAGTGATCTAGTTGGAAGATTAAGACTGTGTCAGATCATCCATACCTTGTAAAGCATGGCTAGGATTTGGGGGGTTTATGCCAAGAACAATGGGAAACCACTGAAGGGCTTTAATCCAGGAGAAAAACTCAAGCTAATTTGTATTTTTGAAAGCACTCTGGTAGCAATGTGGACAATGAGTTACAAAGGGGTAAACATGAAACCTGGAAAATTACTCAAGAGTTTAAAACAGTATTCTGAGTGAGATAGGACATGATTTAGACTAGGGTTGTGGAGATGGCTGTGGAAATTGAGAAAAGTGGATAGATCAGAAAGATAGTTAGGAATTTGAAACAATGCAGAATACCCTATGAACTGGACTCTTGGGCTGAAATGCCTGGTTTGAAGCCTAGCTCTGCCACTTCATAACTGTGTAAATTGATCTTTTTAAGATTTTATTTATATATTTATTTCTTTATTTTTAGAGAGAGGGTGAGGGAGGAAGAAAGGGAGAGAAACATCTATGTGAGAGAGAAGCATCTCAATGTGTTGCCTCCCACATGTGCCCTGACTGGGGACTGAACTTTCAACCCAGGCATGTGTCCTGACTAGCAATCAACCAGCAACCCTCACTTTGCAGGATGATACCCACCCAAGTGAGCCACATGGGTTAGGTCCTAGGTGTGTCAATTTATAAAAAATCCATAATTTCTCTGTGCTTCGGTGTCCTCATTTATAAAATGAATGTAAATTGAATGTAATAATAGTACTTAATAGGAATTGCCAGAATATGTATTAGTATACAGAGTCCAGCACAACTAATGCCCCTTTAAAAAAAAAGATTTCATTTATTTATTTTTAGAGAGAGGGGAAACGGTGAGGAGAAAGAGAGGGATAGAAACGTCAATATGCGGTTGCCTCTCAGATGCCCCTTATTGGGAACCCAGCCGAAACCCAGGCATGTGCCCTAGACTGGGAATTGAACCGGCCACCCTTTAGTTTGCAGGCCAGCATTCAATCCACTGAGCCACACCAGCCAGGGATAATGCCCCTTTTTTTTTATTATACAATCTTTTATTACAAAATCATAAGCATGTAATTCTGTAACATAACAGTATCACACTCAAGCACACCATGTGACGTTTTAGGCAAAATGTTCAAAATTGATGTCCATCTTGTGCAAGACATTCATATACACTACCAACCACACTTAAGCAAACCTTACTTCTGCTGGACCTTGTATACAACACAGCACATTTATAACATTTCCTGGAGCATAGTAAGCATTACATTAAGCTTTAGCTATTATACTGATAATGGATGGGCTATGAGGAGTGAGGGAGGAATCAATTGTGATGCCAGGTTTTTGGCAAGAGCTCGTGGATCTCTTTTTGAGACACTAGAGAGGCAAAACCTCAGTCCTGGGTGAAACTGATAATTTACTTTCTCCATGTCTACTGGGAAAAGTCACACAATTGGGGAGAATGGGACCACAGATCTCAAGTGAGGCTTCAATATTGCCCTGTAACTTGACTTCATACCCTTTGATCAGTTCACTCTCCTACCTTCTGCAATAGCTTTTTTCTACCTTCTCCACTCTTCTCTAACCTCATACCCCAAGCACCACCTCCCTCCTGCCCCCAGTCTTTCAATACTTGATCCCAACTCTTATTTCATGGAGAAAATAGAAGCCATTAGATAGGAACTCCCTGATCTTCCAGTTGCCAAACAGACATACCTACCCATCCTATCTTCTTTTCCTTTTGCCACATAGGACAGTGGTTCCCAAAATGTAGTTATTTCGCGAGAGCAGTGGCATAGGCTTTGCCTGGGAACTTGGTAGAAATGGAAATTTGCAGACCCCCACCTCCGTACCTATAGAATCACAAACTCAGATGGAAGAAAGGGTAGCAAACTGTGTTTAACAAGCTCTCCAGTGAATTTGCATTCACAATCAAGTTAAATGAGCATACCTTTCTTATTGCCTGTTTTGCCCAGGGTAGTGTGTATGAGGCAGTTTTTCACAGAATTGTTAGTGACCAGGGAAAAAAATGGAAACAACTTAAATGACTATTAATTGAGGAATGCGAAATAAATTATGATGTACTCATAGTATGTAATATCTGTAATGCATCTGTTAAAATAATGAACTACTTTATTGTATACATCATGTAGTATAACATGATGCATAGAATCATTCCATATATCACATAATAGAACATGATGTATAGAATGAAGACATACAGATTGCCAACACATACATGAAAAGGTGCTCAATATCACAAATCACTGGGGAAAGGCACATCAAAACCACAATGAGCTATCACCTCACAGCTGTTAGAGTGGCTGTTATCAAACAGACAAGAGATAACAAATGTGGCAATGATGAGGAGAAAAGGGAATTCTTGTTTACTGTTGGTGGGAATGTAAATTGGTGCAGCCACTATGGAAAACAGTATGAAGGTTCCTCAAAAAATTATAAAAATAGAACTGTCATATGACCCAGCAATTCTTCATCCAAAGCCCCCCGCAAAACACTAACTCAAAAAGATATTTGCACTCCTATGTTCATTGCAGCATTACATACAATAGTCAAGATAGGGGAGCAACTTAAATGTCCATCAAAAGATGAGTGGATAAAGAAAATGTATAATCTTGCCATTTGGGACAACATGGATGGGACTTGAGGGCATTATGCTAAGTGAAATAAGTGAGACAAAGAAAGGCAAATACTATATGATCTCACTTACATATGGGATCTTAAAAAAATACACTCCCTTACAAATTCCCCAAAACACAACTAAAGAAATGGAGCTCGTTGATTACAGAGAACAGATTGGTGGTTGCCAGAGGTGAAGAGTAGGTGAAATGGGTGAAGGGGATTAAAAGGTACAAATTTGCAGCTGTAAAATAAATAAGTCATTGGTAGGTAATGTACAACGTGTTGACTATAGGTAATAGTGCTGTATTGCATATTTGAAAGTTGCTAAGAGAGTAAATCTTAAATATTTTCATCACAAGAAAAAATTTTTTGTCACTCTGTGTGATGTGGTGATGGATGTTAACTAGACTTATTGTGGAGATCATTTCACAATGATTCCATGGAGTCCAGGGATACACACACACACACACACACACACACACACACACACACACATACACACCCCCTTTTGATAATAAGTTGATATTGGTACAGAAATATGATTCTCAGTCAGAAATTGTAAGTACCAAGGGCAAAACTAAAACTCTTCACTCTCATAATATCACATAGTATATAAATTACAAGAATAATTACTCAGCCCTGACTGGTATGCCTCATTTGGTTGGGCATTGTCCCACAAAGCAAAAGGTTACAGGTTTGATTCTTGGTCTGGGCACATGCCTGGGTTGCGGGCCAGGCCCCCTGTTGGGGGCATGAGAGAGGCAGCTATCTATGTTTCTCTTCAAGTGTTTAAACCAGTGAATGACTGCTTTGCTATATGAAAGTGCTGAGTGTGGAGAGAAGATCCAGAGTTAACAACTGAGTAATGGGGAAGGCAGACAGGACTCTAGTACAGTGTGAAAGTGACAAACCAGAAGTATACATAGAGTACAATGGAAGCATATACAAGGGGCACTTAATCCAACACTTTGTGTGTGTGGGTGGTATATGTATAGAGTGGAGGGGGCTGCCTGGGAAGATCTTCTGGGGAAAATAACATTCAAATTAAGTGCTGAAATTTGCAAACAAGATCTTAGCCAAGCAAAAAGTAAAAAGAAAAAATGGGATGGCAGAGTCAGCAGAGCCTTCTAAATCAAAGAATACCAATGATCAAATCGTTCAGAGGCTAGAGTATAAATGAAAGTAGTTCACTGGATCCCTGACTCATGTGGGCCAGTTGGTTGGGTGTCGACTGCAAAGTGAAAGGTTGGAAGGTCACTTCCGGTCCCATTTCATCTAGGCACATGCCTAGGTGGGGAGTTAGGTCATCAGTGGGGATGCATGCGACAGGCGATGGAACCGATATTTCTCTCCCACATCGATGTTTCTCTGCCTTTCTTTCTTTCTCCCTTACCTACCCTCTAGGAAAGAAGTAAAGTAGGAAGGAGGGAGGTAAGGTGGGAGGACACATTTCGAATGACCAATAAATACCTGTTAAATTAAAAAAAAAGTAGTTCACTGGAGCAGGATAAGAGGGTGGAATGACTGTGAGAGTGGGGTTCCTGTCCTTCCCTGATTCTCCCCATGAAGTTTGATTCTGGAAAGGTGTACGTGGAGAAGGGTTTTTTAAAATTTTTATTTTGAGATAATTTTAGATTTACAGAAGCATTCAAAAACAGTACAGAGAGGTCTGGTATACCATTCACTAAGTTTTACTTAATGTGAACATCTTATATAACCATGGTATAATGATCAGACTAAGAAATCAACAATGGTACGATACTATTAACTAAACTATAGTCTTTCTTTGGATTTCCCCAGTTTTCCCACTGATGTCCTTTTTCTGTGTCACTATCCAACCCAGGACCTCACATTCTATTGAACTGTCCAGTGAAGGTTTTAAAAGAAGAGTGTGTTCGGGTCCACCCAGGGACACCAAAAAAAAACCCCCAAACAAACAAAAAACAAAAACAAAAACAAAAAAAAAACAAAAAAAAGAAGGGTGTGATACAATTAGGTTTGCACTATCTATTTGAAAGAAATATATTTAGATTTTGGGGAACTGGGGAAAAAGTGAGTCAAGGCAGGAAACCCAAGGGATAAGCTAATCTGACCCTATTGGCACACTGTGAAAGGCGTGATGTGGTCCCTAAAGCTGACATACTAGCTTACTAGAACACATTAGTTTCCTTTTTGATGTTCCAATATGCTGATTTAGAAACACAGATTAAATAGAGCATGATTCCACTGGATCACAGTATTCCTTTGTTCCACTACTGAATTTTGGTATGTACATGTTGAAGTGACCTGGAAAGAGGAAGTAGCTTGGATGCCTTTAACTCCAAATGGTTAGAAATGTGGGAAAATATTAACTATTAAAGACTTAATAGTTATATTAGTCTGTTTTATATGCTTTCTTTAATATGGCCTGAAGCATTAACTTTTGTGAAGTGCCGTTCCTTGTGTTTCTCTCCTTTTATAAAATTGAGTGACACTGCATATCACAAATTTCTCTCTATGCACCATTGTCAAACTGTAGCTCCTAACCTAAGATTCATGATTCGCTCAGTCATGTGTGTGTGTGTGTGTGTGTGTGTGTGTGTGTGAAACATTCATAGTTGATGTAGTTGGAAATGTAACAGCTACTTCATGAAATGAATTTATTTTTTATTATCAAACATTTTTCCACATCCTTTTAATGCCATTATATTTGAGAACTATATTAGATATCACAGACCTGCTTCCCTTGACTAGATCATCTATTAGCTATGTGACCTTGGACAAGGAAATTAACTTCTCCTGGCCTCTGTACCTCACATAAAAGAATTACCCTGCCTACCCCACATGGTCACTAGGAGAATCATGTGAAATAATGGATGGGCAAAAACCTTTCAAACTCTACTGGTACATAAATAAATGGGGCATTACCCTTTTTATCTACACTTACTCTTATCTTTTGATAGCATCCTCTTTTGATTTCTAAATGAGTTAAATATGTAAAATGCCTACAACAGTGTATATTATGTGGTATTCATTTATCCACTTTTTCATTCATTCTGAATCATGCCATGCTCTTAACTAAGTGTCTGGGTTTGTGCTAAGGATACGAAGATAAGCAGGAAATGGATCCTATGCTCAAGACGTTTACTTTCAGTAGGAGACAGGAAAGTGAGCAAATAAAACAATGTGCTCTTCACTTCTTCACCAAAATACTACTAATGGTACAGGAGGGAGACCCATATCTCCCTGGAGTTTGGGGCATAGCCTACATTAAGAAATTAATTTCTTTGAATTTTATCTTTTAAGAGACTTGCAGACTTTGTATTCCATACCAAAATATAGCCCCATTTGTTTTGTTGTTGCTTTTATTACACAGCAACCAATCAGGTGAGGTTAATTTTAGAAACACAAGGCTGATTCAATATTTGAAAATCAATGTAATGCACCATATAGTGTTAAGAAGAAACACACGATTGTATCAATTGATGCTAAAGATTGGATAAAATTCAATATCCAATCATGGTAAAAACTCTCAGCAAACTAGGTAGGGAAGGGAACTTTCTTAAACTGATAAAGGGCAGCTATACAAAGCCTATAACTAATATCATACTTAATGGCGAAAGACTGAATACTTTCCCCTTAAGATGGAGAACAAAGCAAGGGTATTCACTTTCACCACTTCTTTTCAACATCATATTGGAAATCTTAGCCAATGCAACAAGGAAAGAAAAAGAAACAAAGGCATACAAACTGGAAAATAAATAAAATTGTCCCTATTTGCATACACCATGAGAAGGTGTACAGGGCTGGCCAGAGGTGGCAGGCAGGGCTCACTCAAGAAGAGGTCTTCCGATTAGTCCATGATGGAGGGGAGGCCTTGGTGTTGGGCCAAACCAGGCCTGCCGGGTGGATGATTTGCACAAGGCTGCTTTGGGATTTCTGCTTCTCAGAGGGGGCGGTAGGAAGTCGGAAGACAAACTCCTAGGGTCACCTTGATCTCTAGGCCAAGCAGGTGGCTGGAGCTGATGACAATCATACACTGGTGACACCAGGACTGTGTTTTGCTGTTGAAAATGGGGATGTAGCATTTGGTGATTAACAGGTAAGGCGCTGCAGGGAGCCTTAATGGAAGGCCTAAATGGCAATGTTGGAATTGTAGAGGATGGATGGTAATGAAGGCCAAAAGGATCACAAACATGCTGACCACTTGTCTTTCCTGCTTCTCATCTCTCTCTAGCATCTTCAAAGGGGCAAGACTGGCATCCTGTAGGTGACCTGGGTGGCACATCTGCCCCAGGAAGCACTGACACTCCATGATCCCCTCATTTGGTAATAGACTTTCTGCTCCTCAGGCTGCCCAGTCCTGCATTGGTCCTGGCCTGCCCAGTCCTAACGCAACCACTAGATGCTTGGGCCCTGGCCTTGGAGGTTGGCAGAGCATCTCGTTTATTTTAACACACGATCGTATCAATTGATGCTAAAGATTGGATAAAATTCAATATCCAATCATGGTAAAAACTCTCAGCAAACTAGGTAGGGAAGGGAACTTTCTTTCCAAATGCAGACCAGAGAGCTATTGTAATGCAGTGGTGAAACACAAGATTTTTTTTCAAGCTCTGGTTACCTCCAACAGTGACCTTTCTAGCTCTGTTTTCGTGTCCTTCTTCACAAAGACAGTGCCCTTTAGGATCATGTTATCCTGTCCTCCAAATCTTTATATGGGTTTTTCCAATTCTTTTGGTAAAGTTCAGTCTTTTCACTCTCACAGCTCCCCTAATTCTGATTGTACATTTTCTCCTTTTATTTTTCTTAGAACTTTGCAGACTTCTCCTGTCCAAGTGTTAACTCAATTTCTACACGCCTCTGCTAATGGCCAGCTCACTGCCTTTGTCCTGTCTTGAATAATGGCCTGCCAATCAGCAGAAAACTCAGACCTCTTAGAGGGAGGGAATTTAGGCAGAAAGGCACTTGGGGAAGCACACATGTCTCAGCATAAACAAATGACCTCTTGTTCTCCAAATTTCTGAGACATAAGGTGGAAAAATAATAAGCTCTTCTGTTATCGTTGTCCAATGAGACAGACAATACTCTCTTGGTCCTAATACATGCATTTTGCATTATAGGAGAGCATGAAGAGCAGAAGGTAAAGGCAACAAGGATTCTTATGGAGGTTGCAAAAATAAGATCCCTGACACTAAGAGAAACTTCCTTTCAAAATCTAAGAGAAACCCTTTCGTCCCCCGCTCTTCTTTAGTCTTATCCCCTTCCTTCCTTCTTCCCCAGACCTCCGCTATCCAATAGAAATTTAATGAGAGCCACATAATTTTAAATGTTCTAGTAGCCACATTTGAAAAACTAAAAAACAACAGCTGAAACTAATTTTGTTTTCTTTAACTTAATAAATCTAAAATATCATTTCAACATGTACTCAATATAAAATTGGAGACATTTTGCATTCCTTGTACCCTGCAAAGTCTTTGAAACCTGGTGTGCATCTGACACTTACAAAACATTAATTTCAGACTAGCTGCATTTCAAGCTTCTAATAGCCACCGCACTGGGCAGTAAGGCTCTGAAATTCCTTCTCTTCTCTCTCCTTGTCCCCTCCCCCACTCCCCAGCAACAAGAAATGAAGACGATGGGGGCGGGAACACTGCTTTTGAGAAAGCATTTGAGAAAGGCAAATTACGGAGGACAGTTAATCTTGCGATATTGAGATGTTGAGACCTATTACACAGCCTCTCTTACCCCTAACCCCTGTCTGCAAGGTAGCACTGAAGGCAGTGGGCGAGGCCCCGCCTACACCGTTGGAAAGCGCCTGGCTGAGAGCAGTTGGGTGGGAGTGGGGGGTGTGGCAGAGGGGCGGGAGTGGAAAGTCAAGCAGTGACCCACACGCATGCGTCTGTGTGTCAATGGATATACAGCCAGGCACCTAGCAACCCGGTTCCAAGCCAGTGTGTCGCCAGGATAAGTGGCCTTCTCGGGTGCCATAGTCCCACGGCTCGTCCCCGTCCATGGTTTTTCTTTATCATTTCCACTTCTCCCCTCCATCGGTTCCGATCTTGCTCCATGGTGTGTGTCCCCGAGTACTGAGCCGGCTCCTAAAATGAATACTGGGGTTTCACCTTGGGAACCAACTTCTGCCCACCTGTCCCTGGATTGAGGTGGCTGCTGGGGCTGCTTGTCGGGCTTCAGGCTGCCCGCTGCCCCGCTTTATACCTCCCCAGGTTGGCTTCCGTAAACTACTGCGACGAGGACCAAAAGACTGCAACCTGAAAGGTGAGGACACAGGGAAAGAGGGAGATGTGAGGGGAAGGCTTCAGGCAGGGGAGTGGGGCACACAGGGGCAGGCCAGGATTGGTGGCTCTTTGACTGAGACCCAGTATGCCTGATCCCTCTCCGTGGGTGTGTCTCAGGGTCTCAAACTCTGAGCTTCGCTCTGGGCGGCCCCATCTCTCCCTAATCTTCTTTCCCTCGCACTAGGCTCCTCCCCCTTTTGATTTCTTACACTCCTCAGCTCCGCCTCCTCCCTCACCTGTTCCTTCTTTCCCTCTTTTCTATAGGTTCCTTCCCTTCTGCCTTTGCTACTCCCCTTACCCTCACCCTCCGCTCCCTCTCCCTTCCCCTTTTTCTTCTAGGATCCGCCCCTTCCCTAGGTCCCACCCTCTTCCCTTATCTTAGTCTCTCCCCCCCCATGGTTGCTTTTTTTTTAAATGAAAAAGTTATTCAGTTATAAGAATTATATAGCTTTTCATACACTGGCAGAGAGATGGGCAGAAAGGATAAAATGTATTGTAAATGTTGAGCTATGTATTTCTACGTATTAGAAAGAAGGGAGAAAAAGACTGAGATTGAATAAATCGACAAATATTTATAGAGCTTAACTACATGCCAATGATCCAAGTTTGTGGAATATATTAATAAACAAAGCTTACAAATATTCCTGTTGTTATGGAGTTAAATTCTTGTGGGTAAAACAGATTTAAAAGTAAGTGAATTCTATAATGTAGTAGAGGGCAATAAATTATATAGAAAAGAGTAGAATAAGATAATGGAGTACAAGAATGCTAGTGGGGGCCAGATCAGGGTGCCAGCACAATTGGAGTGTCATGAGAGCCCTGTTCCTGGCCCACAGAGGGCCATGTTCTTTCTATATCTTCACCAGGCAAAGAGAGCCTTGGTTACTCTTTCACCACTCTCAGCTCCTCCCTCTCCCCATCCCTATTGAATGCTCCTCCGTTTCTTAGCTCCTCTTCTTCCTCCTTCCTCCTGGCTCTTTCCTCTCCCATTCAACATACTCCCTCTCTTATTTTCCTCTCAAGACTCCCTATTGTCTCCCTTATACAGTCTCTCTTTCAAGACTCACACACTTACTGTGATATTTCTTAGATACATTGTCTCCACCATACTTCTGTCACCCCTGGCTCCTGTGGTCTTACAATTTTACAGCCTTAATTTTCTTTTTATTGTTTTAAAAATTTAAATCATTTATTATTTTTCAATTATACTTGACATACAAGGTTATATTAGTTTAAAGTGTAAACACCAGTGATTACACATTGTATATAATTTACTAAGTGATCATCCTAATAAAAGTTCTACCCGTATGGCATCATACATACTTATTACAATATTATTCGCTGTATTCTCTATGCTGTACTTTACATTCCCATGATTATTCTTTTTTAAAATTTTTATATTTTTAAATCATGTTTATTCTATTACAGTTGTCTCAATATTTCCCCCTGTACCCCTCTCCACCCATCCCCCCACTCCCACAGTCAATTCCCACTCTGTTGTCCATGTCCGTGGGTCATTCATACATGTTCTTTGTCTAGTCCCTTCCCCTTCTTTCCACCATTGTCCTCCTTCCCCATCCCCTCTGGTCACTTTAGTCTGCTCCATGTTTCCATGCCTGTGGTTTATTTTGTTCATTAGTTTATTTTGTAGAATAGATTCCACTAACAGGTGAAATCATATGGTATTTCTCTTTCACCAACTGGCTTATTTCATTTAGCATAATATTCTTCAGTTCCATCCATGTCATCGCAAAAGGTAGGAGTTCTTTCTTTCTTTTTTTATGCAGATTTATTTATTTATTTTTTTAAATGTCAAGATCCATTCTAAAATACTAAAAAATTTAAACCCATTATGAAGTCTCAGCAATTAAAACAACATGGCACCAGTACAAAAATAATCAAGTAGATCAATGAAATAAAATGAGCATTCTAGAAACAAACATATATATCTAGCAGTGTAATATATGATTCAATTGATATTTCAAATCAATGGGGAAAAGAAAGCTTATTCAACAAATAAGGTGTATAGACCACTATTACTTGAAATAAAACAAATATATTTCACACATTATACAAGCAATATTCAGGTGAGCTAAAAATCAATAGGTAAAATCTAAGGAGTTTTAGGAGAATATACAAAATAATATTTTTCTTACCCTGAATTAAAATATTCCAACTCAGAAGCTATAAAGTAAAACATTGACAATATGACTATATTAGACATTTAAAACTATATAGTAATATACATATAAAAAAGTTAAAGGACAAGTAATAGAATAGGAAAGTATTTGCAACACATCTAAAAAAGGGTTAATTTTTTTTTCTTTTCAGGGAAAAAATTCTACACACATTTAATCAAAAAATAGATAAATAATACCAAAAAGTCATTTAAAGCTTTTTAAAAATAATTGAAATAGGCAAGAAATATACAGAAACAGATTTAGTTTCAACAAATATTAAAGGAACAATTAAAATAACACATCATTGTCACAATCAGATAAATAAGCATTGAAAATATTGGTAGTATCAAGTATTGGTGACTGTGAAAGGAACTGAGTATTCACAGACTCTTTTTCTTCATCTTCTTAAAGCAGTCCCTTTAGCTTCTCTTGCAATGCTGGTTTGGTGGAGGTGTATTCTTTTAGCCTTCTTTTGTCTGGGAAACTCCTTATTTTGCCTTTGAATTTAATTGAGAGCTTTACTGGGTAGAGCAGTCTTGGTTGCAGGCCCTCGCTCTTCATGACTTTTCATGAATTGAAATATTTCTTGCCATTCTCTTCTGCCTTGTCAGCAGCTAGCCGTGTCGGAGCCCCCTTATATGTTACTACGTCTTTCTCTCTTGCTTCTTTTAGGATTCTGTGTTTGTCTTTGATATTTGCTATTTTAATGATGATGTGCCTTGGAGTGGGCCTCTTTGAGTTCCTCTTGAATGGGACCCTCTGTGCTTCCTGGACATGTGTGACTTTTTCTCTCCGATTAGGGAAGTTTCCCATCATTACTTTTTCAAACAAGTTCTCTATCCCTTCCTCCTCTTCTTCTCCTTCTGGTATCCCTATTATATGGATATTATTATATTTCAGGTTGTCCTGCATTTCCCTAAACACCTCTTCACTCTTTTTGAGTCTCTTTTCATTTTCTTGCTCTTTCTGGGAGCTTTTTTCTACCTTGTCCTCCAGCTTGCTGATTTGATTCTCTGTTTCTTCTAGCCTGCTTTGGATTCCTTCTACTGTGTTCTTCAATTCAGAAATTGTATTCTTCATTTCCTCTTATCTCTTATTGAGTTTCTATGTCCTTTTTCATGCTGATATAGTTTACAGTAAGTTTCTCATAGTTTCCCTGTAGTTTTTGGTAATTCTGTTTGAGGTCACTGAGCTCATTGAGCTTCCTTAGAACTGTTGCTTAGAACTCAATATCTGATAGTTTACTTGCCTTTATTTCATTTAGTTCTCTTTCTGAGGATTCCTCCTTTCCCTTCAACTGGGGTGGTGTTTCTTTATCTTCCCATTATTTTTGAGACTCTGTTGATTCGGATTCTTAAATTGATCTGTCTTGATTTTCTGACTTTGTGGTGTGAACCTCTATGGTAGGAGACTGCTTTTTTTTTTCCTTTCTGGATCTGCCTCTGGTGATGTTAACTGTTTACCCCATCTGACCTTAGGCAGTCTTTAAGAGACTTCCAGGAATCTACTGCCTGTACCTGTGTCCTTCAGTTGTTCTATTTTATTTATTTATTTTTAAAGTTGGTCCAACTATATTGAAATCTGTTATTACAGAAGACACAATTACAAATAGAACCACTCTCTGTGGTTTTAAGGCCTGTAGAAATCTGAGTTATGTTTTACTACAAAAGAATATAGAATACATTAAGCTCAAACTATAGTATAAAAAGAAATTTAAAAATGAATAGTACGTCCTCATGAAATTAACTGTTTGCAAATGAGTTTTTCTAAACACTTACATGTAGTTATAACTGTTTTAAAAATTCAAATAGCCAGTTTCAATTTAATGAGAAAACAACTCTACTTACTGTAATATGAAACGTTCACATTTTGAGTACTTCAGTCACAAGTTTCATAAAGTATAGGAAGTTTGAAGATACTTTGTTGCTAGATTAAAAAAAGTCACATGTCAGGGAAATTATACTAGATTAGCAGTTTTAATTACTTTAAAAATTTTCTATTGTATTTTTTTCCATTACTATTTAGTTCCTAATACTCCCTTTCCCCCTCTTAATCACCACACTGTTGTCCATGTCCATGAGGTCTTTTTGCTTTTTGCTCAATCCCTCTATCCCCTAACTTCCTCCCCCTGCTCCTTAGCTGTCATTCTAGATTAGCAGTTCTAAATGAACAATAGTTTAATATGTTGTTAGAGAGAAATTGCCTCTTGCCTTACAAATGCAAAATAAATATTCTAGACTCCTCTCTCAGTGGAGACCATTGCTATTGAGGCTCTGAAATTCAGTAAATTACTAAGAAAACCAAGACAGACTTCAACCTGAAAATGGGCCAAAACACATTTCCTGAGGGAAGTATTTTTGATCATTTTTGTAAGGCAGTCTCTTGGTCGTCCAGCAATTTTTAAAAACCTACTCCATTTCCAAGATCACTCTGAAAATGAAGGGAGTAAGTCTGATGGCCCTCACAATAGCCTTCAACATATCAATGCAATGTTTTAACTCATGTCTTCTGATATTTCATCCTATTTCCTACTGACAGTGTCCCCCACTTTCCTTAGAGTACTTGAGATTCTCTGTAATACAAACCAATCTTTGCTTTTTTTTTTTTTTTTTTTTTTTGCTTTAGGAAAAACACATCTTTTGAAAACTGTGTTAGTAAATACCCTTCAAGTCCTGTACCTAATTTCCTGATATATAAAGCATGTAGGCAAGGTGGTATCCCCTGGGACTAAGGCTTACTTTTATACCAACTATTTCGAAAGTTCTCTTGACTTCTAAGTTTGCCTTTAGAGATTAGATTTCAACATAGGAACAAATTCAGTTGTCAAACATCTGTTCTTAATTTAGAGCAAAGATATACAATATCACAAAATTCCATTTATTGAACTTTATTTCAAGGAAACTTAAAATTTTAAAAATAATAATTCCAGGCCCCAATGTAGACCATCAACCTACTTAGACACACATATGGCAAACAAAATTTAAAATTTTTCCTATTTTTCTAAGTGTGGTGTTTACGGCAGATAGATGACCATTTAGGTAAAATCTATTGCCAAGGAACGCAGTTTCTGACTTGGTAAGAAAATCATTCTGGTGACCTGACACATGGCCAATATTCTAAGACTAGGATTAAAAGCAATTTTTTTTTTTTTTTGGATTCTGTCCTTTGATAATTTTCAGAGGAAAACCATGAAGCAGCTTCTGGCTCAGCAGAGATATTAGTCAAAGCTTGGTAAAAATGGCAAGTTTGCAGACCCTGGGTAATGTATGTAAAATTCAACAGGCCAAAGGAGTGAGTTTTTCATGATGGGGTTCTTATTGCTCACTGGTTTTGGGCCAGTTTTCTATAGACTCTTCTCCCAGCATTATAGTTATGTCAGTACTCATGTACCTGTCCCAAATACCATCCATGGCTGTACTGCCTACCCTAAAAGCCTGCATCCCAGTCTGTGTAAATGATCTGGTTATCCAGTTTCATTTAAGTAGCACATGACTTTTTTTTTTTTTTTTTTTTGCGTCTTCTCTTGAATAGTATTCCACAAAGTAGAAAGCACATGTTGTTTCCTTCATTTTATCCAGGCCGGTAATGATTTTCTTTATGGTACCACTTTTGCAGAAGAGTTCATAGATTTGTTCTTCAGTTGTGTAAAAGGAAATATTTCCAACATACAATGCACCACTTTCCTTGTTAATTTTTCCTGTTCTTCATTGTCACTCCGGAAGTTCTGGACCCAGTACTGGCTCAGCTCCAAGTAGGAGACTCTGAGCAACACCTTCAGGAGGCCACGTGACATAGTTCAGAGAAGTGGACAACCATGAGATGTCATGAACATTTCTTTCACCTTAAAACACTATCTTCATTTGATTTTTGGGTTATCACATTTTCCTGCTTTTCTTCTATCTTACTGGTTGCTTATCACTCTTCTCATTTTTCCATCCTCTTAATGTTGGAGGGCCCAGGACTTAGTCTTTGAACTTTTTATAGAAGAATCTATTATACTCACACATTAGTGATTTTTATCCTGTCTCATGGCATTAAATAATATGATGACTTAGATTTCTAGACTTGTATATGTAGCTATTCACTGGACATGTTCACCTTGTCCAGTGAGGCATGTCTAACAGGCATTTCAAATTTAACATGTCCAAAAATGAACTTCTAATCTTCCCTCCAAACCTGCTTCTCATGTTATCATTTCTGTCTCAGAAAATGGCAGTTGCATCCTTCCATTTGCTCAGGCCCTAGAACCATGCCATTATCCCTGATTCCTCTTTATCATTCTTCAATTATAACTTATATACAGTCCAATTCTCTGGCAGATCATGTGGCTCTATTTTCACAATATATTCAGAATCCATCAATTTTCATCACCTCCACCACTATCACTTGCTCCAAGACATCATTATATCTCACCTGGATTATTGCAAAAATGTAGTTGATCTGCCTGCTGTCACCTTGTCTTCTAGCAGTCTGTTCTCCATACAGCATTCAGAGTGTTCCTTTTAAAATGTTAGCTCATGTCAATCCTCTTCTCAGAACTTTCAGTGACTTCCCATCTCACTTAGAGAGAAAACCAGAGTTCTGAAAATTGCCTATAAGGTTTTATATAACCCATATATAAGGCTAGTGGTTTAAAATAAGGCTTCCACCTTGCTTTCCACCTTGGTTACAGATCTTAACACAATTTCTCTCATATGAAATGCATCTATTTTCTGTACTGGGTTCAAGGTTCATACTTAAACAGTAAACTTTGATATGCATTATGAGGCAGTCTAATTTTTCTTTTTAGTATTAAGTTTTGATCTCTAACTGTTTTGAAATGTATATTGACTTTAAATAGAATATGTTCATCCTACAAACTCTTAGTAAGGGAATATTATCTTCAAGACACTTGGGTTATAAAAAGGAAGAGAAAAAAGGGCATATTAATAACCTTCACAGTTGTGAGTGAATGGTTTTATTGTGCATATACATGTGGAGATAACAATCCCATAAAGATTGTATATTATTCTTTAGGCAGAAGCAAAGAGATAAATTGTATGTTGTGTAAATACAGCATAACAGTTTTACCTTTAGATTTTTCTATCTCCCCTTTATTATTCTACTTTTCAAGTGATATAAGAGTCTTTATTCTTGGCTAAGCATTTGCTGGCTTCATCAGTTCTGTCTAGTTTCAAACTTCTCTAGTTTTTGTTTTCCATCTTCTGTTTTTAATAATCATTCTCTTTTTCAGGCACAAGAGATTAACATAGATTATGTCCTTTGTACCCGTTATTGCTGAGAATGGTATTTTATGCACATTAGACCCTTAAATCTCTGGGTGCTGGTAAATATGATTTATGCTATATCTGTTTGATTTTTAACCCTACAGCTAAGGTTACAAGGTAAGTTATTTAGCATACAGAAGAGAGATGAGATGAAAGATGAAAAATAAATCCATTTGTTAATAAAAGGATTTTTAAAAATATACCCACAGGTTAAGTATTGCATTTTGGGTAGTATGTTGAGCATCATTTTAGTGTTAGAGGCTGGCTATTCAAGTCAAACCTTAAAGGAATAATATCTTGTGGAAGAGATACAATAGAGCACACATATTGTACTCAGACTAATGAGTTAAATTGAGGCTTGGCAACTTACTAGCTGCATGAGCTAAAGTAAGTCATGTGGTCTCTGAGGCATAATTTCTTTTCATATAATTTCATTCTAATTTTCAGAACATGTAAAACCCTTAGCATGACATAGAGTAGGTCCTCAACATATGACAGTCATCAGTATTGTTTGTACAGCTGGAATTTTTTTCTTTCATAAATTGCTATTTTTTTTTAAAGATGGGGTATATTTTTGGTAGATAGACTGACTATTAACATTCTGGTGAATAATCTCCCAGCTCTCTGACTCTCATGTTTGCCAAGGGTTTTCTGGGAACTAGTTGCTTCATATTTGATTGTTTAATTTACTTATATTTTAAAATATGTTATGTGAAAAAAGGACTCTATGATGAATTTATATTAGAAAACATAACACCTTTTAAAATACCAAGCACTTTATTGTTATGCTTGCCTATGGACCAAATCTTTGTATTCATGAGTTAGTATATTTAGCCATGAACAGTATTAGAAGTGCTTCACCGACATGAAGAGTAACTTCGGGGCTTTCCTTTTATAGGGAAAATCTTTTATGACTATATAGATCTATATATTTCCCTTTTTAGCTTTTTTCAGACAATTTTTTTAATTTAACTTTGATTGTATTTGATTTTGTTAAGGCTTATTTCTTTTAAAAATATTTTATTTATTTATTTTTAGAGAGAGGGAGAAGGAGGGAGATAGAGAGAGAGAAAAACATCGATGTGCCCGAGAAATATTGATTGGTTGCCTCTCACATGCCCCCAACTGAGGACCAACTAGCTCACAACCCAGGCATGTGCCCTGACTGAGAATTGAACCAGCAACTTTTCAGTCCACAGGAGGGCGCTCAATCCATTGAGTCACACCAGCCAGGGCTGAGGCTTTATGTTGTAGAATTTTAGATGTGCTTTCATGAGACCAAATGCTGATCGCCTTATTTGGTATTAGATGTCAAATCTCTTCAAACATTTACAAACTCTGCTTGGTTTGTACCATTTCTAAAGATGGTCTGAACAGCCATAATAATATGATTTTTCCTCATCTTTTTCTGAAAGTAATTCCAGATTGGGGATGCTTTGCTTTTGTCCTTATGTATCACCTATGGTTCTTATCTCCATTTTATAAATGAGTATATTGAAACCCAGTGAGCTGAAGTAATTTTCTCAGGATCATAGCTAGCAGGAGGTGGTAGTGATATTCAAACTCAGGTCTGCCTGACCCTCAAACTCAGTTTTTCCACTAGACTTTCTATATTAAAAGTCTATTATATTTTCTTCCCACAGAGTTTCTGTAAAGAAAATGAGAAACATTTATGTTAGAAATGTTTGTGTGTACCTTGAATCATCCAGCTAGATGTCAGTATTATTTAATCCTACATCCTGTAGTTTACCCGAAGTACAGTTGACAAAAATAGGCAATTTACTAGTCCAATATGTATATTCCAAACTTACAAGCTCTGGATGAAATGCAGAAGTGTAATCTGGGAAAAGAATAAAATACACCCTGAAGAAATGAAAATAAACTTTCCTTAATGATTGAAAATACTATTCAAAGTGTAAGCTGTTATCAGGATTTGATTGAAGTGCTGATGTCCTTCTACATTTTTATCATCTATTAGTTGGCTGTTAAAATTTTAAATGTAGCCCTGACCGGTGTGGCTCAGTTGGTTTAGTATTGTCCCACAAAGCAAAAGGTCACTTGTTCAATTCTTGGTCAGGGCACATGCCTGGGTCGTGGGCCAGGTCCTTGGTTGGGGTGTGTACAAGAGGCAAATGATCAATGTTTCTCACACCCACATCAATATTTTTCTCGCTCTCTCCATCCCTTCCCTTCTCTCTAAAAATGAATAAAATTAAAAAACATTAACTGTAGGAACACCTATGTTAACAATAAAAGCCAGGGGAAAGCACATTTAAATTTAAGTTTATATTTATACCTGGAGACCACATGGTATGATGTTAATGGTCTGTCTCCCTGTCAGGAAGCAAGTGTGGCTAGCAAAAAAGCTGAAGCACAAATTCAGATGCACTTATACCAAATGGGAGAATTTGGGGAATCATTTTACTTAGGGTTAGGTATTAACCGCTTGTTCCTTAACAGTCATATCTAAATCCTGGAAACTATACCAGAAGAGAGAATTTCTCTTTCCCTCTGAAACTCATTTAGGGTTCTTAGACAGCGTTTGGCTTCCAAAAATGTTGCAATGGAAAGAATCATACATAACTGGTTGAACCTTGGCTCAAACATTTACTAGTTGTGTGAATTCTGGCAAATTACTTTGAGCCACTATTTCCTAATTTGTAAGATGGGGATAAAATAATCACCTCACGTGATTGCTATCAGAGACAAGTGAGCCAACATGTAAAATTTTTAGCATAGTGCCTCGCCCAATATAGACCCACAGATTTCCTATTCCTTCTCTCAGATACAGAAACACTTGATTTACAAGCATCTTACACAATAGTAGCTCATGCATGCTAATAATGGTATTATGCAGTGAGACTGCACCAAGCCACAAAATCCTTTACTACAAATACTAGAAAATTGCTGTTATAAGTGGAGGTGCAAGGAAGAGTGATGATGTATATCTCTGATGGTGCTGTTCCTTTATTTTCCATCTTAAATTGAAAATGCTTTTTTAACTCAGTGATAATGGTACATATCAAAGTCTCCTAAAGAACATTCACTAGAACACTAGTCAAGTAAATTTGGAATATGCTACTTTCTTCTGTCTCTTAGCTTCACAAAGGATGTTAGTGAAACATTTAAAAGCCCACGAGTAAAGAAAATTTTTGACTGAGCCTAACTCAGCATTTTACAACCCTACCTGACTATGGAGTAACATTTATATTGCATTGCTAATCCCACTTTAGTTATCCAAGGTATACATGGTTGTTGTGTCTTAGTGTAGCTCACAAAGTCCTATTGAACCCATAACATAGTTTGAATTTTCAGTGGACAAATGAGAAGCAAAACTTCATATGTTGGTAAGTGTAACTATAACATAACAAACTACATTGTAGGTTATGAATAATTTTGTCAATAGCTGGTTACCTAATCATTATTAATTGAATTGCCTTAGTGGGAAAAACAGAAATTGAAAATCACTATTGTTTTCACTCTCCAAGTAAATAATTGATTCAGGTCAATATTATCAATGGATATTAATATTGTAGGTGAATGAATGGTGGGGAAACTGGTTAGTCTCACGGTGGCAAAGTATCACCCCACAGATTACCTGCTAATTTAAATGGGAAAGTATAAAGGTAAGTAGATATAAATATAAATAAAAATGGGTTCATGCTGATATCTTTGACTATAATCCAGTACTGCAGCATTCATGCTAGCCCTCTGTCTTCCTTATTTTTAACTTATTTCTCTGACATTGAGAAACCTGGCTCCTATTATCTTTGATATATTTACTTATTTGTTCAACTCTAACATATATGCAAAGTATTGTCATAACTGCTAAATTTGAGAAACAAATTTATTAACTAGAATACAGTGTTTGGATTATGCTTTTTTGGTAAAGAAATATCTTAAATTATTTTACTTATACAACGTCTGTGAAATCTGGTGTGTATCTTATACTTACGGCTTATCTCAGTATCAGCCATATTTCCACTGCTGAAGAGCCACATGTAACTAGCAGCTGCAATCGTGGCAAAGATCTAGACCTTTTCATTTGCAGTGCCTTTCCCCTTTGGTCTGTGCTTCTACATGTTTTTTTCCTTTTGCTGCCTCTCATTCCCAATACAGAAAGTCCCACCAGGTCCTGTGACATGGATTGAATCCAGATCCTTGGCTGGTTGAAGTACACTGTCTTGCCCTCCTGCAGATGATGGAAACATTCCATATGCCTCTGGAACACAAAGACATTCTTGGGGTGGAAATGGGTAGGCACAATCCTGACATAGAGATAAGGTAGAGGACATAGACAGAAAGCCAAACTCCATACTTACATCAAATTACTTACAGATGTCAGCTCCAGGGAGCAGCTGGGGCTCCTCAGCCACCTGGGTTGTGAGCTCCATCCTCCTGGATCTTCTCTACCACCTTAGGGCAGCCACCAGCAACTTGCTGTTTGTTTGCAGAGCCTGTGGTCATCAGCTGAGTTGTGGGCCTGAGCTGTGGTTACAGAAAGGTTTAGAAGCAATATAATAATTTTTAGTTTAAAAAGTTTTCTCTTTTTACTTTTAATTAAGTATCTTTGTATTTTATGCTTTCAGAAAATGATATATGTTCCAAAATGGGTATAAAGTTTGGAGCTTTTGTAACAATTTTGTTCAGAAGTTATTGAAAGAATAGTCATAAAGATTAAAACTGATTTGACTGAAGACCTTTTATTCATCCATTTACATGACAAATATTTACTGAGTATCTGCTATGTGCCTAACATGGGAATTTTTATGAAATACCTGGTTTACCTTTACTTCTCCTAATAGCCCTCTGAAGGCAGGTACTATTTTAAACCTCCATTTTAAAGCAAATAAAACTGAGACTCATAGAAGTAAAGTCACTTTCTCAAGGTCATATATGTAAAGGATTATAAACCCATGTGGGTTTGACTGCAGAATCCAGGCTCTTAACACAGGCTTTTTAATACATAGGGTGAGTTTAGAATGGGAAGGAATTATAGTGGGCCAAAAAGGCTGTATAAGAGAGGAGCCTTGATTTGGGTCTTGAAGGATGCTGAGGACAATTTGGATAGCAGGAACAGAGGTGTGTGATGCTTGTTCAGAAGGCCTATGGACTTAGTTAAGTTACCTGGCTAGATTTTAGGATTTGAGAGAGGAGCTATAGGTAGGGTTTTCCAGGTAAGAATATACATGATATATGTGAGGAACAGGGAATAAACTTGTCTGATTGAAACAAAATTTTTGCATTTGGTTATTCATTCATCAACAGATAATAAATGCAATCTATGTGTCAGCTATTAGGTGCTGAGGTATATAGAGGCCAAAAAGGTTTAATTAATGTATGGCAGAAAGGTTAGAAAGATAGATATGAGCCAGATTTTGAATGGCCTTGAATGCTAGGCTAAAGTGTTTTCATTCACAATACTTACACTTTTACTTAGAAACTGTTTTTATACCACCAACCAAAGTCTAATCACTTTAATTTTAGCTATGTATGATAGTTATATAAGCTTTATTTGTGGGTTACCTTAGGCCACTAGCCACATTTATAGCTGCCCCCTGCCTCGTGCAAAATGCATTCCTGATATTCAGGCAGCATGGATTGATAATCAGAAAATTTTGGTTCTGATTTGCCTCAGACTCATACTGTGACCTTGAGCAAATTCATTTTTGTCTCTGGATCTCAGATTTTTCATAATAAAGTGATGGAGTTGAACTGGATCAGCAGTTATCAACCCTATATGATTGATGTTCTCCTTCAATAACAAATGTTTTATAATTTCCCTTTCTTATTGTAAAATTCTATTAATATGTTCTAGGTAATAAACCTGTCTATACACATAGTTATAATAAAGATCACTATAACATCCTAATTATGATATAAAGGAGAAATAAGAAGAAACTTTTTTTTTGCAAGAGCTTTTCTCTTTTTTTGTTTTTTTATTAAAGTATAATTTACATACAACATCATATTAGTTTCAGGTGCACAACACAGTGAAAAATAAAATGACTTTTAATAAAATAATATATATTTCAGTTACCAGATGCTTGTACCTATGCATGTCATCATTTTAAATGTGACAGCTATGAATGCAGGTTGTTAAAAGAATGTTTACATTGGTGGCTCAAATACCACATCTTTCCAAATGATGACATAATTTTATGAAGTATTGATCAGTTTTGGGAAAATTTCAAGTCAAACATGGTACCATTTTCTTTTTTTTTCTAGTCATTATTTTTTATTGTTCTGATCACTTTTAATTACATCTTTAACAATCCCAGGTCACCAATGCAGTTAAATATTAGCTAAATTATTTAGAATAACAGCTGTAGCATTAATAAAACTCTTGAAGAGAACAATATGGAAACAGCAATAACAACTTGATAGTTTTAAAAGGTTTATAATGCCTTAACAGAGCAATCATCTTCTAATGTGGTTAATTATGCTAAGTTCTGACAGCCATACATGTAAAATGCATAGTACCATTTTCCCTCAATTTCCATGGTAGTTGATTTCCAGGAAAAAAAATTAATGTATATTAAAACTGTGTAAAAATACTTTGTTTATCTGTAAAATGAAGTTAGAATTTAGGCTCAGGTAGTCATAAGCAGTTTTTAACTCACACAAATGTTGGATGGGACATTTGGAAGTTCTTAATTCATTGTGAGGGTCTCAAAGTGCATTATACCACGTCTGGCATTCTACTATGCTGCTAAATGCCAGTAGCATCCCCACACACTTTCATTATGCCCCTTAGCGGGTGCTGCTTCCCCTCTTGAAAAAACTGAACTAGAAGAAGTTCAAGTTGCTTGCCAACTTGGTTCTTTGAGTCTATGTATTTTTACTAAGTGAGACTCATCATGGAGTTTTATTGTGTCATGAATCAAGAAGTCCTGTTTTTGTTTCTACTTTTACTGCTTGTGACTTCGTTATAAACAACATTAACAGTTTGTTTGCCTCTTAGGATTTTATGAGAATCATGTCTTATAAAAATTTTGAAACTCTAAGATATGAAAATGCAGAATAATTTGAAGTGGATTAGAAAATACATTATACCACTTAGTTATCATTTTTGCATTTATTATCTTGTACTTAAATGTACCTTAGGATTTTAAAATAATTTCTTATTTTCTTAAGGAAGAGTAATATGTATTATGTTCTGTTATTTCCAGCAGATGGCAATGTTTGGTGCAAAAACTACTTGGTTCACGACTGTAGATTTTCAAGACTCTCTTTGTATTAAAATTCAAACTTCATAGTGTGTATTTGAAAGTATCCTTTTTATTTATTTATTTTTAGAAGATATTTTATTTATTTTTAGAGAGAAAAGAAGGGAGAAGACAGAGAGGGAGAGAAAAATGGATTAGTTGCTTCTCACATGCCTCCCAACTGGGAACATGACCCACAACCCAGGTACATGCTCTGACAGGAATGAAACTGGTGGCAGTTTGGTTCACATGCTAGCACTTAATCCACTGAACTACACCAACCAGGGCTGAAAGTATCCTTTTAAAAAGACTTTATAAGTTAACTTGCTTAAGGCAATGGATAGGTTGGTGAAGAAATGCATACTATTCAAATTTTGACAAATTAAGTCACGTTTTACTACAGGAACAATATTTCAATAGAATGGCTAAGGTAGGTCCTTTCATGCAATGAATATTTATCTCTGAATGTATCAGTTCTATAAATTCTGATTTCCTTATAGGTTTAAGAAAATTTATTTTGAAACAATTTCAGGGGACAGAAAAAGTGCCAGAATAATACAAAGAAGTCCCGTAGTTCCTTTAACCAGACACCCCATTTGCTAAGTTTACCTCATTTACTCCATTGTTCATTATTTTCTGTGTCTATTATCATTAGCATTCCCTGAATTGTTTGAGAGCTGAATGTCCCATAACCTCTAAAGACTCCAGAGTGTCTTTCTACAAAATAAGTTCACTTTCCTACATAACTTCTATACAACCTTCCTAATCAGGAATCAATATTGGTATCATATTATCATATGATGCATATCCATATCTGATGTGTCAGCTGGACACATTGTCACTTTTCACCTTTCTAAGTCATTATCATTTCCAAGGTTACATGTTGTGCTTAGATTTTGGTCTAATCCAATCTGGACCAGTTCTTTCGTTTTTCTCTGTCTTTCATATCCTTAACATTTTTAAAGTATGGATCTTAGATTCTGTAGGATGATCACGAACCTGGGTCTGTCTGATGGTTCTTCACAATCAGGCTCAGGCCATTCATTCTTGGCAGGAATACTGCAGAAGTGATATCTTACATTATGAGGCACATGGTATCAACCTGCCCTGTCACTGGTAATGTTACCATGATTACCTGGTCATCAGATTTTAACTAAAGCCCATTGTTAAATTAAAACCCATTTTCATAAAAACTTAGAATTTTTTTTTTATTGTCTATAAATTTATCAGAGCTCTGGTATAAAAGTTCTAAAAGTGTGTTAGGGCTCTTTAAAAAGAATCAAGTTTATCATTGAACAGTTTTTGTTTATTTTAAATTTTTATTTATTTATTTAAATCTGTTTATTCTATTACAGTTGTCTCAATTTTTCCCCCTTTGCCCTCCTCCACCCACCCCCCACTCCCACAGTCAATACCCACACTGTTGTCCATGTCCATGGGTCATTCATATATGTTCTCTGTCTAGTCCCTTCCCCTTCTTTCCACCATTGTTCTCTTTCTCCATTTCCTGTGGTCCCTTTCAGTCTGCTCCATGTTTCCTTGCCTGTGGTTTAATTTGTTCATTAGTTTATTTTGTTGAATAGTTTCCACTTATAAGTGAGATCACAAGGTATTTGTCTTTCACTGACTGGTTTATTTCACTTAGCATAATATTCTCCACTTCTATCCATGTTGTCGCAAAAGGTAGGAGTTCCTCCTTTCTTTCCTTTTTGTATGCAGATTGATTTTATTATTTATTTTTTAAATGTCACAATCCATTATAAAATATTTAAAAATTTAAATTTATTATAAAGTCTCAGCAATTAAAACAACATAACACCAGCACATAAATAATCAAGTAGATCAATGAAATAAAATGAGCATTCTAGAAACAAATGTATATATCTAACACTGTACTATATGATTAAATTGATATTTCAAATCAATGGGGAAAATAAGGCTTATTCAATAAATAAGGTGCATGGACCACTATTACTTGAAATAAAACAAATATAGAGCCCTATTTCACACATTATACAAGAAATATTCAGGTGAGTTAAAAATCAATAGGTAAAATCTAAGCAGTTTTAGGAGAAAATAAAAAATAATATTTTTCTTACCCTGAAGTAAAATATTCAAACCCAGAAGCTATAAAGTAAAATATTGACAATATGACTATATTAAACGTTTAGCATGATATAGTAATATCTGTATAAAAAAGTTAAAGAACAAATAATAGAATATGAAAGTATTTGCAACACATCTAAAACATTACTGATACTCTGTCAGTTTTTTTTTAATAGTTTTTTTTGGGGGGGAAACTATACAAACACTTAATAAAAAAATAAAGAATACCAAAAAGTCATTTAAAGCTTTTAAAAAATAATAGAAATAGGCAGGAATACACAAAAACAGGTTTAGTTTTAACAACTAATGAAGTAACAAATAACACATCATTGTCACAATCAGATTAATAAGTATTAAAATATTGGTAATATCAAGTATTGGCAACTGTGAAAGGAACTGGGTATTCATAGACTTTTTTCTTCATCTTCATAAAGAAGTCCCTTTAGCATATTTTGCAATGCTGGTTTGGTGGAGGTGTATTCTTTTAGCCTTCTTTTGTCCAGGAAACTCCTTATTTTGCTTTCCATTTTAATTGACAGCCTTGCTGGGTAGAGAAGTCTTGGTTGCAGGCCGTTGCTTTTCATGACTTGAAATATTTCTTGCCATTCTCTTCTGGCTTGTAGTGTTTGTGTTGAGAAGTCAGCTGCTAACCATACCGGGTCTCCCTTATATGTTACTACCTCTTTCTCCCTTGCTGCCTTTAGGATTCTCTGTTTGTGTTTGATATTTGCCACTTTAATGATGAGGTATCTTGGAGTGGGCCTCCTTGTGTTCCTCTTGATTGGGACCCTCTGTGGTTCCTGGACTTGTGTGATTTTTCTCTCCTCCAATTGGGCAAATTTTTTATCATTATTTTTTAAAACAGGTTCTCTATCCCTTGCTCATCTTCTTCTGGTATCCCTATTATACAGATATTATTACGTTTCAGGTTGTCCTGCATTTCCCTAAACACCTCTTCATTCTTTTTGAGTCTCTTTTATTTTCTTACTCTTTCTGGGAGAGTATCTACCTTATACTCTAGCTCACTGATTTGATCCTCTGCTTCTTCTAGCCTGCTTTTGATTCCTTCTACTGTGGTCTGCAATTCTGAAATTGTATTCTTCCTTTTCTTTTGTGTCTTATTGATAGTTTCTATGTCCTTTCCCAGGTTGATATAGTTTGCAGAAAGTTCCTCATAGTTTCCCTATAGTTTTTAAAATTCTCTCTGAGGTCACTGAACTCACTGAGCTGCCTTAGAACCATTATTTTGTACTCAATATCTGACAGTTTACTTGCCTC
Organism: Pteronotus mesoamericanus; assembly: GCF_021234165.1. Lineage (NCBI taxonomy): Eukaryota > Metazoa > Chordata > Mammalia > Chiroptera > Mormoopidae > Pteronotus > Pteronotus mesoamericanus. The sequence continues at coordinate 816,773 of NW_026555198.1, forward strand.
TATTTCATTTAGTTCTCTTTCTGGGCATTCCTCCTTTCCCTTGGACTGGGGTGGTGTTTCTTTGTCTTCCCATTATTTGCGAGACTCTTATTTTTTGTTTCTGCTTCTTTTTTTAAAAATTTATTTACTTTTCAAATACATTTGTCTCTGCCTTCCCCCCACCACTTTCCCTTGCCCCGTCCCTCCCCCCTCTCCCTCAACTCTTCCCCTTTGGTTTTGTCCATGAGTCCTTGCTATATGTTCCTTGACTTTCCCCTTCCCTTCCCTTTCCCTGCCCCCTCTTCCCTCTTGTCTCTGTTGATTTCTTTTCCTTTCAGTGTTGCTGGTCATATTTTCCTTGCATCTTTGCATTGTTGGTTAGGTTCCGCTTATAGGTGAGATCATATGGTATTTGTCTTTCGCCCCCTGGCTTATTTCGCTTAGCATGATGCTCTCCAGTTCCATACATGCTGTCGCGAAGTTTAGTAGTTCTTTTTTTCTTTCTGCTGCGTAGTATTCCATGGTGTATATGTACCATAATTTTTTGATCCAGTCATCTACTGATGGGCATTTAGGTTGCTTCCAACACTTTTGTTTCTGCTTCTTAAGTTGATCTGTCTTGATTTCCTGACTTTGTGGTGTGAACTTATATGGTAAGAGACTGCTGTTTTTCTTTCTGGATCTGCCTCTGATGATGTCAGATGTTAACCCTGTCTGTCCTTAGGCAGTCAATTCAAGATTTCCAGGAATCTACTGTCTGTGGCTGTCTCCTTCAGCTATTAATGTAGTCACTCTGCACTCAATAGTCAGGCTTAGACACCACAGGGTGGGGCAGAATCCCTCCTGAGAGCAGGGTTACTGTGTCCTTTCATGCTGCTGCCCCTCAGGGCCATGGTCTGCCTGAGCCAGATGGCTGCTGCCATATGGCGGAGGAGTCAGCAATGGGATCCTGCTTGATACTCTGTCAGTTCTCTCCCCAAAACCTCCTTCCCCAGTGTCTCTTCAGGTGTTTCCAGCCCACTCTGCCCTCGTCTTTGCCAGAGACGAGAGTAAGTGGCTACAAATAAAAATTTATGCGTTGGACCTTTAAATGGTTCCTTAGGTCTTCAGCCGCCTGTCTCTGGCAGAGAGCAACTCTGCCGATTTTCACAGCTGGCTGTTATCTGCACTTTTTTTGGCTCTGGAGCTGTAGGCTGGAGATCTCCACTTATGGTTTAGACCCCACTCTTCTCAGGGACATCCAACTGGCTGTTTCAATATCCTTCTGGTGCTGCTGCCTGTGGGCACTCCACCCACCTTCTCAAGTCTATACCAGTTAGGTTGTGCTAAAGCTAATTCTTCTGTTTGTCCGAGATTATGAGGCACCTCTTTCACTATAGTTCTGTTTTTTGTTCCAGGTGATTTCTCCACAATTTAGTTGTAATTCCAGATTGGTCCTGGAAGGAGGTCAGTGTGAGTTCCATTCATTCCTTCACCAAATTGATTTTCCCTGTTTTTCTTTTAAAAAAGTATATATTTATTTTCCTCATACCCTACCCACAAATTACAGAAAAAAAGCACTTAAAATACCCAATTTTAAATAATAAGTCATTTCAAACAGTGCTGCTCTTCTGTACCATTGTTTTCTGTTTGCTACAAACATGTCATAAATTTGAAGTTAATACAGTGTAGTTATGGTTTAATAATTATTGGGGACTACCAGTTAAGGTCACATCTATTAGGAGTATTTTATAAGAAAGCTATTGAGAGTTTGAATTTGAGCACACATCAGCAGGAACAACTTGATATGGTAATTGTATTTCTTGTGTTTTTTTAAAATTTATTTTTTCAAATACATTTGTCTCTGCCTACTGCCCACCACTTTCCCTTGTCCCCTCCCTACTTCCCTCCCTCAGCTCTTCCCCTTCGGTTTTGTCCATGAGTCCTTGCTATATGTTCCTTGACTTTCCCCTTCCCTTCCTTTTGCCCTCCCCCCAATCCCTCCTTCCCTCTTGTCTCTGTTGGTTTCTTTTCCTTTCAGTGTTGCTGGTCTTATTTTCCTTGCATCTTTGTATTGTTGGTTAGGTTCCACATATAGGTGAGATCATATGGTATTTGTCTTTTGCTCCCTGGCTTATTTCGCTTAGCATAATGCTCTACAGTTCCATCCATACTGTCACAAAGTTTAGTAGTTCTTTTCTTCTTTCTGCTGAGTAGTATACCATTGTGTATATGTACCATAATTTTTTGATCCAATCATCTACTGATGGGCATTTAGGTTGCTTCCAACACTTGGCTATTGTCAATTCTGCTGCTATGAACACTGGGTTGCATAGGTTCTTTTGAATTGGTGTTTTGTGATTCTTAGGGTACAGTCCCAGCAGGGGAATCACTGGATCAAAAGGCAGTTCCATTTTCAGCTTTTTGATGAAATTCCACACTGCTTTCCATAGAGGCTGCACCAGTCTGCATTCCCACCAACAGTGTATTAGTGTTCCCTTTTCTCCACAGCCTTGCCAGCACCTGTTGTTTGTTGATCTGTTTCGGATGGCCATTCTGACCGGTGTGAGGTGGTACCTCATGGTGGTTTTGATCTGCATTTCTCTGATGGCTAGTGATGCTGAGCATCCTTGCAAATGCCTCTGGGCCCTCTGTATCTCCTCCTCAGAAAAGCGTATGGCCAGGTCCTTTGACCATTTTTTGATTGGATCGTTTGTCGTCTTGGAGTGGAGTAGATTGAGTTCTTTATATATGTTGGAGATCAAACCTCTATCTGATGTATCATTAGCGAATATACTTTCCCATTTGTTTGGCTCCCTTTTCATTTTGGTGATGTTTTCTTTAGCCGTGCAGAAAGAAGCTTCTTATTTGGATGAGGTCCCACTTGTTTACTCTTTCCTTTATGTCCCTTGCTTTAGGAGACATATCTGTGAAAAAAGTGCTGCATGGGATATCTGAGAGTTTCCTGCCAATGTTCTCCCCTAGGACTTTTATGGTGTTGCGACTTATATTTAAGTCTTTTATCCATCTTGAGTTTACTCTTGTGTATGGTGTCAGCTGATGATCCAATTTCAATTTTTTGCATGTGGCCGTCCAGCTCTCCCAACACCATTTGTTGAAGAGGCTATTATGGCTCCATTTTATGCTTCTGCCCCCTTTGTCAAATATTAGATACCCATAGAGACCTGGGTTTATTTCTGGGCTTTCTATTCTGTTCCACTGGTCTACGGATCTGTTCTTCTGCCAGTACCAGATTGTTTTGAGTATAGTGGCTTTGTAGTAGAGTTTGATGTCCAGTATTGTGATCCCTCCTACTTTGTGTTTCTTTCTCAAAATTGCTGCAGCTATTTGGAGTCATTTATGGTTCCATATAAATTTTTGAAATGTCTGTTTTATTTCTGTGAAATACGTCATTGGTATCTTAATAGGGATTGCATTGAATCTATACATTGCTTTGGGTAGTATGGACATTTTGATGATATTAATTCTTCCAAACCATGAGCACGGTATATGCTTCCATTTATTTGTGTCTTCCTTCATTTCTTTCTTCAATGTTGTATAGTTTTCTGCATATAGGTCTTTTACCTCTTTGGTTAAATTGATCCCTCAGTACTATGTTTTTCTTCTTGCTATATCGAATGGTATTTTTTTTCTGATTTCTTCTTCTTCTATCTCATTGCTGGTGTACAAAAATGCCTTTGATTTCTGAATGTTGACTTTGTATCCTGCTGTTTTGCCAAATTCACTTATTAGGTTGAGGAGTTTTTTGGTAGAGTCTACAGGGTTCTCTATGTACAGTATGATGTCATCTGCAAACAATGATACCTTTACTTCTTCCTTTCTTATTTGGATGCCTTTTATTTCTTTCTCTTTTCTGACCGCTGTGGCTAGGACCTCCAATACGATGTTGAAAAGAAGTGGTGAGAGCGGACATCCTTGTCGTGTTCCCGATCTTAGTAGGAAAGCTTTCAGTTTTTGCTCGTTGAGTATGATATTGGCTGTAGGTTTTTCTTATATGGCCTTTATTACGTTGAGGAATGCCCCATTTATTCCCATGTTGCTGAGTGTTTTGATCATAAATGGGTGCTGTACCTTATCGAATGCTTTTTCTGCATCTATCGAGATGATCATGTGGTTTTTGTCTTTTCTTTTATTTATGTGATGTGTAAAGTTTACTGATTTGCGTATATTGAACCATCCCTGCGTGCCTGGGATGAATCCCACTTGATCGTGGTGGATAATCTTTTGAATATGTTGCTGGATGCAGTGTGCCAATATTTTGTTGGGGATTTTAGCATCTATGTTCATCAGCGAAATTGGCCTGTAGTTTTCTTTCTTTGTAGGGTCTTTATCTGCTTTTGGGATCAGGGTGATGCTGGGCTCCTAGAAAGAGTCTGGGAGTCTTCCCTCCTCTTGGATTTTTGGAATAGTCTGAGAAGGAGAGGGGTTAGCTCTTCCTTAAATGTTTTGTAAAATTCTCCTGTGAAACTGTCCGGCCCTGGGCTTTTGTGTGCTGGGAGTTTCTTGATGACTGCTTCAATTTCCCCAGCTGTTATCGGTCTGTTCAAGCTTTTTGTTTCTTCCTCCTTCAGTGTTGGAAGCTTGTACTTTTCTAAAAATTTGTCCATTTCATCAACATTTTGAAATTTCCTGGCATATAATTGTTCATAGTAGTTTCTGACAATCCTTTGTATTTCTGTGGTATCAGTTGTTATTTCTCCTCTTTCATTTCTGATATTATTAATTTGGGTCCTCTCCCTTTTTTCCTTGATGAGTCCGCTTAAAGGCTTGTCAATTTTATTTATCTTTTCAAAGAACCAGCTTCTGGATTGGATGAGCCTTCGAATTGTTCTTTTCTTCTCTATGTCATTCAGTTCTGCTCTACTCTTGACTATTTCCTTCCTTCTCCTTGCTCTGGGATTTATTTGTTGTTGTTTCTCCAGTTCTTGAAGTTGTAGTGTTAGGTCTTTTATTTGAAATGTTTCTATCTTTTTTAGGTAAGCCTGTATTGCTCTGAACTTCCCTCTCAGGACTGCCTTTTCTGTGTCGCATAGGTTTTGGACTGTTGCCTGTTCATTTTCATTTGTTTCCAGAAACTTTTTGATTTCTTCTCTTATCTCATTATTGACCCATTCATTGTTTAATAGTGTACTGTTGAGTCTCCATGAGTTTGCAGGTTTTTGAAGTTTCTCTTTGAGGTTGATTTCCAGTTACAGTCCCTCGTGGTCCGAGAAAAGTTTGGTGTTATTTCAATTTTCCTGAATTTGTTGAGGTTTGCTTTCTGTCCTTTCATGTGGTCTATCTTTGAAAAACTGCCATGAGCATTTGAAAAGAGTGTGTATTATTCTTCTTTGGTATGTAAGGTTCTATATATGTCAGGTAAATCTCTTTGATTCAGTGTGTCATTCAGCGCCACAATATGTTTACTAATGTTTTGTTTGGAAGATCTGTCCATTTTTGACAGTGGAGTGTTGAAATTACCTAGTATTGGTGTGTTTCTGTATATCTTTTTTGAAGTCATCCAACGATTTCCTTATATACTTGGGGGCTCCTATCTTGGGGGCATATAAGTTTACAATGTTGATGTCTTCTTGATAGATTCTTCCTTTAATTGTTATAAAGTGCCCCTCTAGGTGTCTTTTTAAGGCCTTTGTTTTGAAATCTATTTTGTCTGATAAAAGTATTGCAACCCCCGCTTTCTTCTCTTGCCTATTTGCTTGGAATATATTTTTCCATCCCTTTACTGTCAATCTGTGTAGGTCTTTTGCTCTGAGGTGGGTCTCTTGTAGGCAGCATATGTGTGGGTCATGTTTTCTTATCCATTCAGCTAACCTGTGTCTTTTGATTGGGGCATTTAGTCCATTCACGTTGAGAGATATTACTGATAGAAACTTACTCATCTTTTCTCTTTGTACCTGTGTTCCTCTCTGTCTCATTCTTTTACTTCATTTGCTTAAACCAGTCCCCTTAGCATATCTTGGAGTGCTGGTTTGGTAGAGATGTATTTTTTTAGTCTTCTCTTGTCTGGGGAACTCCGTATTTCCCCTTTTATTTTAACTGAGAGCCTTGCTGGGTAGAGCAGCCTTGGCTGTAGGCCCTTACTTTTCATGGCTTGGAATATTTGTTGCCATTCCCTTCTGGCTTGTAGTGTTTCTATTGAGAAGTCAGCTCCTAGGCGTATCGGGGCCCCCTTGTATGTTACTTCCTCCTTCTCCCTTGCTGCCTTGAAGATTCTCTCTTTGTCTTTGACATTTGCCATTTTAATGATGATGTGTCTTGGAGTGGACCTCCTTGAGTCCCTCTTGAGTGGGGCCCTCTGTGCCTCCTGGATCCATGAGAGCCTTTCTCTCCTCAAATTAGGGAAATTTTCCATCATTACTTTTTCAAGGAGGTTCTCTATCTCTTGCTCCTCTTCTTCTCCTTCTGGGATCCGTATTATGCGGATATTACTGCGTTTCAGGTTGTCCTGCATTTCCCTAAATGCCTCTTCATTCTTTTTGATTTTTTTCCCCATTTCTTGTCCTTTCTGGGAGCTTCTCTCTACCTTATCCTCCATCTCACTTATTTGATCCTCGGCTTCATGCAGCCTGCTTTGGATTCCTTCTACTGTGTCCTTCAATTCAGAAATGGTATTCTTCATATCCTCTTGTGTCTTCTTGATAGTTTCTATGTCCTTTTCCAGGTTGACATAGTTTGGTGTAAGATCCTGATAGTTTCTCTGCAGTTTGTCGTAGTTATCTTTGAGCTGGCTAAGCTTATTGAGCTTCCTTAGAACCATTGTTTTGAATTCAATATCTGATAGTTCCCTTGCCTCCATTTCATTTAGCTCTCTCTGTGGGGAGTCCTCTTTTCCACTCTTTTGGGGGGAACTTCTTTTTGTTCCCATTTTTGTGAGAGTCTGTTAAGTAATTTACTTATTTATTTATTTATTTTTGCTTCTGCTTCAATTGGCTGTCTAGATTTCCTGACTTTGTGGATTGAACTTCTCGGGTAGTAGGTGGGCCTTTTTAATTATTTATTTATTTATTTATCTATTTATTTATTTATTTTTCCCTTTACTTTCTGGGCCTGCCTCTGATTATGTTAGTTGTTGACTCTATAGGACCTTGGGTTGTTTGTTTGAGCCTTCCAGGAGTCTACTGTCTGACTCCTACTTGGGGCAGCTCTGTGACCCCTTCAGTCAGGGCTGGGCTAGTTTTTGGGATCTCTCTGCACACTCACACCGGCTCCTTGAGTGCGCTCCAGGAGCGGCAGGATCCCCCGCCTGCCTGGGCTCGCGAGTGCTTGCCCCAGACCAGGGGCTTATTCGCGACCTTGCGTACTCGTGTGGTCTCCCTTGCCTGCCAGCTCCCCGGCACTGGTCAGTTTAGGGTCTTCTATGGTGTGTTTTCCCCGCTTTTGGCTCTTTGATTGCGTTGCTTGCCCTCGCCAAATGGAGACTATGGAAATGGGAGGAAGTCAGCTCCCGGACTCTCTGGTTAATCCTGTCTCCGGTCTCTCCTCCAGGGACTCTGGGCAGCTCTGTGACCCCTCCGGCCCGGGATCTACTAATTTTGTGAGCCGCTCCGCAATCGCGGTTCGGGCGGGTCTATTTATGCCTGCCCTTGCTGCTCTGTGTACTCCCTTGCAGGCCATATCTGTGCCAATCTTTGGGAGGCCTTGCTGGCCGGTGCAAGCGTTCGCCAGCCCGCGTGGGTCACACACACATTCGCCAACCCTCGCCAGTCATTCGGCGCAAGTGTGCGTGCCTGTACTGTGTGATTTTGGGGTGTTTATGTGTGCTTTTATGGCTTTTGGCTCTTTGGGGGTGTGGCCTCTTCCTGCACAATGGAGACTAGGGAAAGGAGAAGGAGTCAGGACTCCCTGGTTCCTCCTCCCATTCTTTCCCCAACGTCTCCATTTCTAGTCTCTCCTCAGGGGTCTCTGGGCAGTTCTGTGACCCCTTCGGCCAAGGATCCACCACCTGTGCGGACTTTGTTTCAGTCGTAGGCAGTCTGGTTCATGCGCGCCCCTCTTCTGCCTCTTTTGGGGAGCGCCTTTCCATCCCGCAATGAAGACTACGGAATGGGGAGGGAGTCGGGACTCCCCGGTTCCTCCTCCCATTCTTTCCCCAACACCTCTGTCTCCAGTCTCTCCTCAATGTTCTCCCAGCCAGTCTGCACTCAGCCCCCCAGCTCACATGCTCAAGCTGTGTGCGGAGTGCACCAAAGTCAGGTTAATTGATTCCCTTATGCCTGAGTGAGATGGTAGCTGCGGCTTACGAGGTGCATTATTACCGGGGCCTACCGGCCGCTGTGTCAGTTCTCTTCACAAAGTTTTCCTCACCAGTCTTTTCCCAGGCACCAGCCCACGCTGCTGCCGCCTGTACCCAGAGATCAAGGAGGGTGGCTGCCACTGCAATTTTTGCGTTGGCCCTTTAAATGTCTCTTTGCATCCCCAGCCACCTGTGTCTGGCAGAGAGCGCCCCTAAGCTTTTCTGGGTTGCGTTTTGTCTGTATTTTCTTGGTTTACCTGCTGTAGTTTAGGGGTCCCTGTTTATGATTCAGACCCTGTTCTTTTCGGGGGAAGCTAACGGGCCATTTCTATGTCCCTCTGGTGCTATTGCCCGTTGGCACCCAGCCCACCCTCTCGAGCCTCCACTGCACTTCTCACCCGTTGGGATGTGTGAGAGTTGAATCCACTGTCTGCGGCTCCAAGGCTCCTCTCCCACTCCAATCCTTTGTATTTCTGTGGTAGCAGTTGTTATTTCTCCTGTTTTGTTTTATTTATTTGGGTCCTCTCCCTTTTTTTCTTGATGAGTTTCCTTAAAGGCTTGTGAATTTTCTTTATCTTTTCAAAGAACCATCTCCTGGGTTGGTTGATCCTTTGTATTGTTCTTTTAGTCTCTATGTCATTCAGTTCTGCTCTGATCTTGATTATTTCCTTCCTTCTACTTCCTCTGGGATTTATTTGTTGTTGTTTCTCCAGTTTCTGAACTTGTAGGGTTAGGTCATTTATTTGAAATATTTCTATCTTTTTAAGGTAAGTCTGTACTGCTATGAACTTCCCTCTCAGGGCTGCCTTGGCTGTGTTCCATAGGTTTTGGACTGTTGTATGTTCATTTTCATTTGTTTCCAGAAACTTTTTGATTTCTTCTCTTGTCTCATTACTGACCCATTCATTGTTTAATAGTGTGATGTTCAGTCTCCATGAGTTTGCGATATTTTTGAATTTTACCTTGAGGTTTGTTTCCAGTTCCAAGCCCTGTGGTCCAAGAAAATGCTTGTTATAGTTTCAGTTTTACTGAATTTGTTAAGGCTTGCTTTGTGTCCTATCATGTGGTTTCTCTTTGAAAAAGTTCCATGCACATTTGAAAAGAATATGTGTTTTTGCTTCTTTGAGATGAAAGGTTCTATACATCTCAGTTAAGTCCATTTGATATAATGCATTATTTGCTTCCAAAAAAAATCCTTGTTGATTTTTTGTTTTGAAAATCTATTAATTTTTTGACAGTGGGGTGTTAAAATCTTCTACTATCAGTGTGTTGCTGCCCATATCTTTCTTGAAGTCCTCCAAGGTTTTCCTGATATATTTGGGGGCTCCTATGTTGGGTGCATATGAGTTTACAATGTCTATGTCTTCTTGATGGATTCTTCCTTTTAGTATTATAAAGTCTCCCTCTGAGTCTCTTTTTATGGCCTTTGTTTTGAAATTTTTTTTTCTGATATAAATATTGCTACTCCTGCTTTTTGTCCCTGTCCATTTGCTTGGAATATTTTTTCCATCCCTTTACTTTCAATCTTTGTAGATCCTTTGTCCTGTGGTGGGTCTCTTGTAGGCAGCATATGTATGGGTAATGCTTTTTCATCCATTCAGCTACCCTGTGTCTTTTGATTGGGGCATGTAGTCCTCTTACATTTAGAGTTATTATTGATAGGAACTTATTCATTTTTTCCCTTTGTACCTGTGTTCTTTTCTTTCTCACTCTTTTTCCTCATCTCCTAAAACCCCTTTTAGTCCCTTCAGTACCTTTAGCATATCTTGCAGTGCTGGTTTGGTGGAGATGTATTCTGTCAGCCTTCTTTTGTCTGAGAAACTCCTCATTTCACCTTCCATTTTAATTGAGAGCCTTGCTGGGTAGAGAATTCTTGGCTATAAGACCTTTGCTTTTCATTACTTGGAATGTTTCTTGCCATTCCCTTCTGGCTTGTAGTGTTTCTGTTGAGAAGAAAGCTGCTAGCTGTATTGGGACTCCCTTGTATGTTACTACCTGTTTCTCTCTTGCTGCCTTAGGATTCTTTCTTTGTCTTTGATATTTACCATTTTAATGATGATGTGTCTTGGAGTGGGCTTCTTTGGGTTCCTCTTAATGGGACCCTCTGTGCTTCCTGGACTTGTGTGACTTTTTCTCTCCTCCAATCAGGGAAGGTTTCCATCATTACTTTTTCAAACAGGTTCTCTATCCCTTTCTTCTCTTCTTCTCCTTCTGGTATCCTTATTATGCGGATATTATTACATTTCAGGTTCTCGAGCATTTTCCTAAATGCTTCTTCAGTATTTCTGAGTCTTTTTTCCAGTTCTTGCTCTTTCTGGGAGCTTTTTTCTACCTTGTCAGCCAGCTTGCTGATTCGATCCTCTGCTTCATCACGCCTGCTTTTTAGTCCTTCTACTGTGTTCTTCAATTCAGAAATGGTATTCTTCATTTCCTCTTGTGTCTTATTGATAACTTCCATGTCCTTTTCCTGGCTGATATAGTTTGCAGTAAGTTCCTGATAGTTTCCTTGAATTTCTCATAGTTCTTTTTGAGCTTGTTAAGCTCATTGAGCTTCCTTAGAACCATTGTTCTGAATTCAATATCTGATAGTTTACTTGCCACTATTTCATTTAATTCTCTCTGTGGGCATTCCTCTTTTCACCTAGTTGGGGAGTGTTTCTTTTCCTTCCCATTATTTGTGAGAATCTTCTCTCTCTCTCTCTCTTTTTTTTGCTTCTGCTTCTTAAATTGATCAGTCTCAATTTCCTGACTTTGTGGATTAAACTTCTATCATAGTAGGCAGGTCACATTTTTTTCTTTTCTTTCTGGGTCTGCCTCTGATGATGTGAGTTATTGACCCTGTCTGACCTTAGGCAGTCTGAGACTTCCAGGAATCTACTGTGTGTGTCTGTCTCCTGCAATGGTCCTCCTGCAGTGTTCTAGGATTCCCTTTTCTCCACAGCCTCGCCAGCACCTGTTGTTTGTGGATCTGTTTCTGATGGCCATTCTGACCGGTGTGAGGTGGTACCTCATGGTGGTTTTGATCTGCATTTCTCTGATGGCTAGTGATGCTGAGCATCCTTGCAAATGCCTCCGGGCCCTCTGTATCTCCTCCTCAGAAAAGCGTATGGCCAGGTCCTTTGACCATTTTTTGATTGGATCGTTTGTCTTCTTGGAGTGGAGTTGAATGAGTTCTTTATATATCTTGGAGATCAAGCCTCTATCTGATGTATCATTAGCAAATATATTTTCCCATATGTTTGGCTCCCTTTTAATTTTGCTGATGTTTTCTTTAGCTGTGGAGAAGCTTCTTATTTGGATGAGGTCCCACTTGTTTATTCTTTCCTTTATGTCCCTTGCTTTAGGAGACATATCAGTGAAAAAATTGCTGCATGGGATATCTGAGAGTTTCCTGCCCATGTTCTCCTCTAGGACTTTGATGGTATTGTAACTTATATTTAAGTCTTTTCTCCATCTTGAGTTTATTTTTGTGTATGGTGTCAGTTCATGATCCAATTTCAATTTTTTGCATGTGGCCGTCCAGCTCTCCCAACACCATTTGTTGAAGAGGCTATTATTGCTCCATTTTATGCTTCTGCTCCCTTTGTCAAATATTAGATGCCCATAGAGACCTGGGTTTATTTCTGGGCTTTCTATTCTGTTCCACTGGTCTATGGGTCTGTTCTTGTGCCAGTACCAGATTGTTTTGAGTATAGTGGCTTTGTAGTAGAGTTTGATGTCGGGTCTTGTGATCCCTCCTACTTTGTGTTTCTTTCTCAAAATTGCTGTGGCTATTCGGGGTCGTTTATGGTTCCATATAAATTTTGGAAATGTCTGTTCTATTTCTGTGAAATACGTCATTGGTATCTTAATAGGGATAGCGTTGAATCTATATATTGCTTTGAGTAGTATGGACATTTTGATGATATTAACTCTTCCAATACATGAGCATGGTATATGCTTCCATTTATTTGTGTCTTCCTTCATTTCTTTTTTCAATGTTGTATAGTTTTCTGCGTACAGGTCTTTTACGTCTTTGGTTAAATTTATGCCTAGGTACTTTATTTTTCTACTTGCTGTATCGAATGGTATTTTTTTATGATTTCTTTTTCGTCTATTTCATTGCTGGTGTACAAAAATACCTTTGATTTCTGAATGTTGACTTTGTATCCTGCTGTTTTGCCAAATGCACTTATTAGGTTGAGAAGTTTTTCGGTAGAGTCTGCAGGGTTCTCTATGTACACTATCATGTCATCTGCAAACAATGATAGTTTTACTTCCTCCTTTCCTATTTGGATGCCTTTTATCTCTTTCTCTTGTCTGACCGCTGTGGCTAGGACTTCCAATACGATGTTGAAAAGAAGTGGTGAGAGCGGACATCCTTGTCATGTTCCCGATCTTAGTGGGAAAGCTTTCAGTTTTTGCCTGTTGAGTATGATATTAGCTGTAGGTTTTTCATATATGGCCTTTATTACGTTGAGGAATGCCCCATTTATTCCCATTTTGCTGAGTGTTTTGATCATAAATGGGTGCTGTACCTTATCAAATGCTTTTTCTGCATCTATCGAGATGGTCATGTGGTTTTTGTCTTTTCTTTTATTTATGTGATGTGTAAAGTTTACTGATTTGCGTATATTGAACCATTCTTGCATGCCTGCGATGAATCCCACTTGATCGTGGTGGATAATCTTTTGAATCTATTGCTGGATGCGGTTTGCCAATATTTTGTTGAGGATTTTAGCATCTATGTTTATCAGCAAAATAGGCCTGTAGTTTTCTTTCTTTGTAGGGTCTTTATCTGGTTTTGGAATCAGGGTGATGCTGGCCTCATAGAAAGAGTCTGGGAGTCTTCCCTCCTCTTGAATTTTTTGGAATAGTCTGAGAAGGAGAGGGGTTAGCTCTTCCTTAAATGTTTTCTATAATTCTCCTAGGAAACCGTCCGGCCCTGGGCTTTTGTGTGCCGGGAGTTTTTTGATTACTGCTTCAATTTCTCCAGCTGTTATCAGTCTGTTCAAGCTTTCTGTTTCGTCCTCCTTCAGTGTTGGAAGATTATACTTTTCTAAAAATTTGTCCATTTCATCAAGATTTTCAAATTTCATGGCATATAATTATTCATAATAGTTTCTGATGATCATTTGTATTTCTGTGGTATCAGTTGTTATTTCTCCTCTTTCATTTCTGATATTATTAATTTGGGTCCTCTCCCTTTTTTTCTTGATGAGTCTGCTTAAAGGCTTGTCAACTTTATGAATCTTTTCAAAGAACCAGCTTCTGGATTGGTTGATCCTCTGAATTGTTCTTTTCGTCTCTATGTCATTCAGTTCTGCTCTCATCTTGACTATTTCTTTCCTTCTCCTTGCTCTGGGATTTATTTGTTGTTGTTTCTCCAGTTTCTGAACTTGTAGGGTTAGGTCTTTTATTTGAAATGTTTCTATCTTTTTTAAGTAAGACTGTATTGCTCTGAACTTCCCTCTCAGGACTGCCTTTGCTGTGTCGCATAGGTTTTGGACTGTTGTCTGTTCATTTTCATTGGTTTCCAGAAATTTTTTGATTTCTTCTCTTATCTCATTATTGACCCATTCATTGTTTAATAGTGTACTGTTGAGTCTCCATGAGTTTGCAGGTTTTTGAAGTTTCTCTTTGAGGTTGATTTCCAGTTTCAAGACCTTGTGGTCCGAGAAAAAGTTTTGTATTATTGCAATTATTGTGAATTTGCTGAGGTTTGCTTTGTGTCCTATCAGGTCGTCTATCTTTGAAAAACTGCCATGAGCATTTGAAAAGAATGCGTATTTTTCTTCTTTGGGATGTAAAGTTCTATATATGTCAGTTAAGTCTCTTTGATTCAGTGTGTCATTCAGCACCACAATATGTTTACTAATGTTTTGTTTGGAAGATCTGTCCATTTTTGACAGTGGGGTGTTGAAATCCCCTACTATCAGTGTGTTGCTGTCTATATCTTTTTTGAAGCCATCCAACAATTTCTTTATAAACTTGGGGGCTCCTATATTGGGAGCATATAAGTTTACAATGTTGATGTCTTTTGATAGATTCTTCCTTTAAGTATTATAAAGTGCCCCTCTGGGTCTCTATTTATTGCCTTTGTTTTGAAATCTACTTTGTCTGATACAAGTATGGCAATCCCGGCCTTTTTCTCATGCCCATTTGCTTGGAATATTTTTTCCGTCCCTTTACTTTTAATCTGTGTAGGTCTTTTGCTCTGAGGTGGGTCTCTTTTAGACACCATATGTGTGGGTCATGTTTTCTTATCCATTCAGCTACCCTGTTTCTTGATTGGGGCATTTAGTCCATTCACGTTGAGAGATATTACTGATAGAAACTTACTCATCTTTTCTCTTTGTACCTGTGTTCCTCTCTGTCTCATTCTTTTCCTTCATCTGCTTAAAACAGTCCCCTTAGCTTATCTTGGAGTGCTGGTTTGGTAGAGATGTATTGTTTTTGTCTTCTCTTGTCTGGGAAACTCCGTATTTCCCCTTTTATTTTACTGAGAGCCTTGCTGGGTAGAGCAGCCTTGGCTGTAGGCCGTTGCTTTTCATGGCTTGGAATATTTGTTGCCATTCCCTTCTGGCTTGTAGTGTTTCTATTGAGAAGTCAGCTCCTAGGTGTATCGGGGCCCCCTTGTATGTTACTTTCTCCTTCTCCCTTGCTGCTTTGAAGATTCTCTCTTTGTCTTTGACATTTGCCATTTTAATGATGATGTGTCTTGGAGTGGACCTACTTGAGTCCCTCTTGTGTGGGGTCCTCTGTGCCTCCTGGAGCCATGAGAGCCTTTCTCTCCTCAAATTAGGGAAATTTTCCATCATTACTTTTTCGAGGAAGTTCTCTATCCCTTCCTCCTCTTCTTCTCATTCTGGTATCCCTATTATATGGATATTATTGTTTTTCAGGTTGTCCTGCATTTCCCTAAATGCTTCTTCATTCTTTTTGAGTCTTTTTCTATTTCTTGTTCTTTCTTGGAGCTTTTTTCTACCTTATCCTCCATCTCACTGATTCGATCCTCGGCTTCATCCAGCCTGCTTTGGATTCCTTCTACTGTGTCCTTCAATTCAGAAACGGTATTCTTCATATCCTCTTGTGTCTTCTTGATAGTTTCTATGTCCTTTTCCAGGCTGATATAATTTGCTGTAAGATCCTGATAGTTTCTCTGCAGTTTCTCATAGTTATCTTTCAGCTAGCTAAGCTCATTCAGCTTCCGTAGAACCATTGTTTTGAATTCAGTATCTGATAGTTCCTTTGCCTCTATATCATTTAGCTCTGTCTGTGAGGAGTCCCGTTTTCCACTCATTTGGGGGGAACTTCTTTTTCTTCCCATTTTTGTGAGAGTCTGTTAAATATTTTTGTCCTTTACTTTTCTTTCTGGGCTTGCCTCTGATGATGTCAGTTGTTGACCCTATAGGATCTTGGGTTGTTTGTTTGAGCCTTCCAGGAGTCTAATGCCTGTGTCTGACTCCTGCTTGGAGCAGCTCTGTGACCCCTTCGGTCAGGGTGGGCTATATTTTGGGATCTCTCTGCACTCTCATGCAGGCTCCTTGAGCGCGCTCCCAGCGCAGCAGGATCCCCCGCCAGCCTGGGCTGGCATGTGCTTGCCCCGGACCAGGGGGCTTATGCGAGACCTCGCGTACTCATCTGGTCCCCTGGCTGGCGAGCTCCACGCCACTGGTCAGTTTAGGGTCTTCTATTGTGTATTTTCCCCGCTTTTGGCTCTTTGGGTGTGTTGCTTGCCCTCGCCAAATGGGGACTACGGAAATGGGAGGAAGTCAGCTCCAAGACTCTCCGGTTAATCCTGTCTCGGGTCTCTCCTCCAGGGACTCTGGGCAGCTCTACTAATTTTGTGGGCCGCTCTGCAATCCCGGGCGGGCGGCTCAATTTATGCCTGCCCTTGCCGCTCTGTGCACTCCGTCGCAGGCCGTATTTGTGCCAATCTGTGGGAGGCCTTGCCGGCCGTTGCAAGCATTCGCCAGCCCGCGCGAGTCACACACACGCTCGCCAACCCTCGCCGGTAAGTAGGCGCAATTGTACGCCGCTGCACTGGGTGTTTTTGGGGTGTCTATGTGTGCTTTTCAGCTTTTGGCTCTTTGGGGGTGTGGCCTCTCCCCATGCAATGGCAACTTCGGCAAGAAGGAGTCGGGACTCCCCAGTTCCTCCTCCCATTCTTTTCCTAGTGCCTCTGTTTCTAGTCTCTCCTCAGGGGTCTCTGGGCAGTTCTGTGACCCCTTCGGCCAAGGATCCACACCCTGTGCGGACTGCGTTTCAATCGCAGGCAGTCTGGCTCATGCGCAACCTGCTTCTGCCTCTTTGGGGTCGCGCCTTTCCAGCCCACAATGGAGACTACAGGACGGGGAGGGAGTCGGGACTCCCCGGTTCCTCCTCCCGTTCTTTCCCCAATGTCTCTCATCAAGGCTCTCCCAGCCAGTCTGCACTCAGTCCCTGCAGCTCACTTGCATACAAGCTGTGTGCGGAGCGCAAAAAAGGCAGGTTAATTGATTCCCTTATGCCTGCGTGAGATGGGAGCTGCAGAGTGGGAGGTGTGTTATCACCTGGGCTGCACTGGCCGCTGTGTCAGTTCTCTTCACACAGTTTTCCTCACCAGTCTTCCCAGGCACCAGCCCACCCTGCTGCCGCCTCTACCCAGAGATCAAGGAGGGTGGGTGCCACTGAAATTTTTGCATTGGCCGTTTAAATGTCTCTTTGCATCCCCAGCCACCTGTCTCTGGCAGAGAGCGCCCCTAAATTTCTCGGGGTTGCGTTTTTTCTGTATTTTCTTGGCTTTAGCTGCTGTAGTTTAGAGGTTCCTGTTTATGATTCAGACCTCGTTCTTCTCGGGGGAAGCTAACTGGCCATTTCAATGTCCCTTTGGTGCTGGTGCCCGTGGGCACCCAGCCCACCCTCTCGAGCCTCCACTGCACTTCTTACCTGTTGGGATGTGTGAGAGTCGAATCCACTGTCCGCAGCACCAAGGCTCCTCTCCCACTATTGTTCCGTTGTTTTCCAGGTGATTACTCCACTATTTAGTCGCAATTCCAGTTTGGTCTTGGGAGGAGGTCAGCGTGACTCCCATTCACTCCTCCGCCATCTTCTCTCCCAGATTTTTTTAAATGGATGTTTGAAAATATATTTAATAGAATTATGTGTGCCATGCTATAAAGACCTACTTGAAGAAGCTGCTTGTCATTAGATGTTCAAAGGTAAAATGGCATTTGAATCTGTGGTTTTCTGTTGTGTATTGTAGTCACAGGTATTTATAGAATTTACAACCTTCCATTTCTAAAGAGAAAGCATGTTTTCAAATGTGTATTAGGAAAATGATAGAGATATTGGTGGGTCTTAAATGAAAACTAAATTATATGAGCCAAATAATATGGGTAAGTAGTAACATTGATTCTGACCAAGGAAGATATGGTGTAATTCTGAAGCTGCATAGGTAAGGGAATGTATATTTTTTGATATTAGATCGACAGATGAAGGTTTGGAATGAAGAGTTAAGGGTTAGTAGGGAAGTATGTGTCTTTTGAATAGATTTGGACTGATGCTCCATTGTTATTAGTTCAAGTTTATTTTAAAGCTATCATTTTTATTTTCAGATCTCATCAGATATACTTTGTTTGGCTTCCTTTTCTTAGTTTTTATACTTTTCTGATTGCCTATTCAGAAGCCACAGTTTTTCTGTGTTATTATCATTTATGTGCTGAGGTAAAGACATAAGAAACAAATGCATCTTAAGTTTTCTAAACTCGCATTATTGGAATTAGAAGTCTGTATTGAGAAAGGAAATAAATATTAACTGCATTGTTTCTACAGCTTGGGATTGGTTTTATATTTTATTTTCATAATGACATTTTGATTTTGATGCAGCTATCAAGTTAATGCTAATTTGATGGAAAATTTAAACATAAAGCAAATTTTTCTCTGGCTAGTTGCTATAAATGCTGCATAATACTCAGTTAACATAGAAAATATGGGAAACTGATTTGATATTTAGAAATATAAAATATTTGAGCTTCACTGAGCTTCATTAGAACCATTGTTTTTAACTCAATATCTGATAGTTTACTTGCCTCTTCATTTAGTTCTCTTTCTGGAGATTCCTCCTTTCCCTTTGACTGGAGGGTGTTTCTTTGTCTTCCCATTATTTGAGACTCTTTTGCTTCTGCTTCTTAAATTGATCTATCTTGACCTCCTGACTTTGTGGTATGAACTTCTATGGAAGGAGACCGCTGTTTTTTCTTTCTAGATTTGCCTCTGATGATGTCAGATGTTGACTCCATCTGCCCTTTGGCAGTCTTTTTGAGATTTCCAGGAATCTACTGTCTGTGAGGTCTCCTTCAGTTGTTTATCTAATCACTCTGCACTCAGCTGTCAGGTTTAAGCACTCAGCTGCACTCAGCTGTGTGGGGCAGAGACCCTCCTGGGAGCGGGGTTATTATGTCCTGTCATGTTGCTGCTGCACAAGGGAGTGGTCTGTCTGAGCAAGATTGCCGCTGCTGTATGGGGTGGGAGTCAGCACCAGGATCCTTTTGGATACTCTGTCAGTTCTCTCCCCAATGCCTCTGTCAGCAGTTTCTCCTAAAGTTCCTCTAGACCACTCTGCACCCCGTTTGGCCAGGGATCTGGTATCTGTGGCTTCCACTCTGTACTCAGCAGTCAGGCTGAAGCATCAGTGAGCCAGGGTAGGGTTCCTTCTGGTAGTCGGACTATTGTTTCCTCTCACACTTCTGCTGCTCTGGGGAGTGGTCTGCCCAAGCAAGATGGCTGCTGCTGTATGGGGGATGAGTTAGCACTGGGATCCTACTGACTCCTCTCCGTTCTCTCCCCGAAGCATCCTTCCCCAGTCTCTCTTCAAGCGTCTCTAATCCACTCTGCCCCCACGTGCCAGAGAGCAGGGTAAGTGGCTGCAAATAAAAATTTTTGTGTTGGCCCTGTAAATGGCTCTTTGCATCTCCTACCACCCATCTCTAGCAGAGAGCAACCCTCCCGCTTTTCGCAGCTCGCTGTTACCTGTGTACTTTTTGGGCTCTGGTGCTGTAGACTGGAGATCCCCGCTTATGGGTTAGACCTCACTCTTCTGAAAGGGATCCAACTGTCTGTTTAAGTGTCCACCTGGTGCTGCTGCCCGTGGGCACCCAGCCCACCTTTTCAAGTCTCTACCACACTCATTTCTGGTCAGGTTGTGCTAAAACAGATGCTTCTTGCTGTCGAAAGCTGTAAGCCTTCTTTCTTGCTCTTGTTCACATGTTTGTTCCCAGTGATTTCCCCACAATTTAGTTGTAATTCCAGATTGCTCCTGGGAGGATGTCACTGTGACTTCTATTCACTCCTCTGCCATTTTGCCAGTCAGCATTTTCAACAATTAAAATTTTCTTGTAGCTTAGACAAGAGTTGTATTTTTATGGGTTTGAGGTTGCAGCTAAAGGCAGTTTCTCTTACCTTATTTTCATTGCCTTTTGGTTACCATGGGCATAAATAGTTCTTTGTACCCCACTCCATCTTCACTTTTTTCACTGACATCTCTCTGGATAACTGAGGTGGGAGTGAAGTTTTTTTTTTTTTTAAATATTATAAATCCTTCTTATTTTGACCGTTAAAAATGATTCTCTAAAGGTGACAAAGAGGGTTTAGGGGATGATTATTAAATACATGATGTCTTAGAGCATTTTCTTCTTGAGCTATAGGTATAAAGGTAAAAAAATATAATTACATGTAATCATACTTAGCTACTTATTAATTCTGTGGTAAATTTTCTGAAAGAAAATCTGCAACAGTCTTTAATGAGACATACAGTAATAGGCATATAATGCCTGTACTTTTATTTCTTAGAAAATGTTTTGGGGGACCCAAAGACTACTCACGTGTTTGATGATTGACTAGAAGGACTCATAGAACTCAACATATAGATGTAGTCACGACTAAGGTTTATTACAGCAAAAGAATACACAGCAGGATCAGCAAGGGAAAAAGACACAGGTGGATTCTGAAGAAATCCATGCAGTCTTCCTATGCTTTCTCTCTCCCATGAGGGGACATACCAAGTGTGCTTCTTTCTCCAGCAGTAAAAAGTACCGCAATATATGTGCATTGTTTCTACCCAGGGAAGCTCATTAGAGACTCAGCATCTACAGTTAGGCACCTTCTGCCTAGCAACTATAACATTCCAGACTCTCAAAAGGAAAGCAAGTATTCACCATAAATCACATTGTACAGTCTAGGTATAGCAGATCAGTCTTATCAGTCAGGGAACGACTAAATTTCAAATTCCCAGATGTAACCCAAGGGTCTACCTTGCAAGCAGGTCCTTCTAAAAATAGCACTTGAGAACTTTTATGATAACTGTTTTCTATACTGTCTATCTCCTTGGCCCTTGACCACAGTACCCTTATAATAAAACTATTATTCGCAGGAGCCATTGGGCCAGGATGAGACTAACTTGCAAATTGACTTCAGTCATGCTTCCGTGGGTCCTGAATTTAGATGGTTAAAATGAATTCTATTAACCATAAAATGTCTATCTTAAGCTTCTATACTAACCTTCATTACCTAGCACACATCAATTCAGGCTCAGCACAATTCTGGTGAGTATATTAAAACTGACCTGGAAACTTCCAGGGTTGAGGCAGCCTCATGATAGAGAGGATGCATACTTTAGAAGTGTAATCTTCAAGTGCAGATATGGTCCTAGATAAAAAGAGTTTATAGTTTTTAGGGCACCCCAAGTGGAACATAGATTAATCAGACAGTAATATTATATTAAATTTCTTCTAAAACTGCTCCCTTGATTTCTTCTAATCCATAAATTTACAGAGCCTACTTTATATTGTTATTACCATAAGTGCTAACACATTTAGCATTAGAAGTTCATCTAAAAGTTGTTTTTTTTCCTACTTTTTTTGCAGGATTATCATTGGTGGTGGAGAACCATTTTTACTAGTGGTTTTACAGCTATTTATCCTTTTATGAATAGAGTTTATTACTTCTTTACCAATCTTTAAATCATGAGCATTATAAGCACCATTTTGTACTTTGGGTCCATGATAGTCATGGTCTTGATTTTCATCTTTTTTACAGGTAGCCATAGAATTACTTCATGTATTTTAGACTCTCTAAAGAGACTTGAAGATAGCCATAATGTAATAAGCATCAATTAACAATTAATGGAAGGAATAGGGAACAAAGTCATCATGTTCATTTTTATGCACTGGGGATGAAAGATTGCAAAGCCTGGGGAACTGGTGAAGGGACCTTATGTACTTAGCTCCAAGTCTGTCCCTTGTGAATGTTTTTAAACAGTGGGGATTTGTTGCAAGCACAGAAAGGGTTATGTGTAATCACTTTTGAATAGCTTCCAAACATAAAAATTAACAGATTTGAATAACTTTTAAATTGATAAAATTAGATAAATTAAATGTGTGGTCATGTAATCAATTATATGTGAAGAACAAGTTGTATACTTCTCAAGATTACTCTTTTGGGGTTGTTATTTTTGTTCATCTGTAATAGAAACTTAGATTAATACTTGAAGCAGGTGAAAAAAAATGGAGTGAATTATAAAATGATCCAGATGGAGAAATAATGAAGTTGGAAATCTTTCTTTTTCCCTGTCACTCTCTTCAACCAAGTGCACAGCTTCAGGAGGGACACACATGGATTGATGAGGGAGGAAGGGGACACCCGCCTTGCCAGCCAGATCAGCCAAATCAACCCTGGCGATCAGTGGGGTGACAGGTATTGCAGCCAGATCACCCTCACATCCATAGTTGGAAGTCTCTAAATCCTTTTCAACACAAGTGAAGCAGCATTTCATTTCTACCTGCCTTGCTTTTAAGTTCTGTTTTTACTTCCAGTCATATCACTGATGTAGGTCAGTTTGGAAAGTTTCAAGTTTTTTCTCTGATTTTAATTCTCAGGTTCAACAAATATGTGAAAATTAACAGAAGCTAGTCAGAAATCAAAATCTTAAGACACATGTAAACGTTACCTGAGAAACAGTATATCTTGATGGTGGCTCCTTTTTGATATAGTAGTATCTGTGTGCTGCTCAACTCCTGAGTACAGAGAAGACCGTACAGGCCTTCTCTCATTTTCTATCCTCCAGAAGTTCTATAAAAAAACTGAAGGCCTGAGAGTACCTCACCATTCTAGACTCACTAGTCTCATGTTTGCTTTTTTAAAAAAAACTTTTAACTGAAAAATGCATACAGAAAAGTGCATGCATCATAAATGTACAGCTCGAGGTGTTATCACCAAGTGAACACATTTTTGTAACTAGCACCCATATCAATAAATAATACATGACAAGCACCCTAGAAGCCACTGTTGGGCCTCTTTCCATTCACCTTTCCCAAAAGCAACCACTCTCCTGACTTTAAACAGCTTATATTCTTTGGTGTTTTTGAATTGTTTATAAATGGTATCATACAGAATGTACTCTTTTTTTATCTGGCTCCTTTAGCATCGGGTTTATTTCCCTCAATATTGCTTGCGAGATTCATACATATTACTGTATATAGTTGTAGTCTGTGTACCCCTCACGTTTTTTGTTTTGGATTTCTCCCTCAGTGAGTTACTCGCTGTTATATTTGTGTAATATGCAGTAGATGTATTGAGCACAGTAATTTCAGACATGTTTTCTTTGTTACCTAACACTTTATCATTTTCTGACAGTCTTTTATTACAACAGCTTCTTCCAAAAGTTAGATATAATCCTGAATGGTCACACTGCCAACTAAAACCTTTTCCTACTGATTGGCTCCACCACTTGAATTGCTTCTGTCGCCATACTACACTGAATACTGACTCTCAAAGGTTCATAGTGACCTCTTGCTAAATCTAATGGCCTTTCCGCAGTCTTTTCTTTCTTTGGCTCCTTTATTTAACACTACTCAACACATATTTTGTAAAATTCTTTCAACATGATTTGCATTATTTCTCTTGTATCATACTGTGCCTTCTTTTATTTTCCTTCCTCTTCCTGTTACCTAACTCTATCTTTTATTCAAGGTTCAGTCTTCAGCATTTTGGGTCTTTCTTTCTACACTCTCCCTTTTAGAGCTCATTAAGTTCAATGGCTTCACTTATCTCCTCAATGCTGACAGCTCCCAAGTTTGTATCTCTAGCCCTAACTTCTATTCACTTATATTCTGAACATTTGCATGTATTACTGGTACTGACAAGTCAACATGCCTCAAAAAGTGATTTTAGCACTTCTTTCCCCAAAATTGACTCACTTTTTTTCTCTCTTTGACCATCATTTCTAATCTCTAATCTCCTTGGCTTATTATGCAGGAATTCTTAACATAGCCCTTTTATGCTTTATAGGTAATGTTTTTCTTTTCATTGAATATATTGGCGTAACACTAGTTAACAAAATTACACAGGTTTCAGGTGCACAATTCTACAACACATTATCTGTACATGGTATCGTGTATTTACCACCCCAGGTCAAGTCTCCTTCCATTACAATTCATCACTGATATACCCTCATCCACCTTTCCCTATCCCCCGCCCCTGGCAATCACCACACTGTTGTCCATGTCCATGAGTTATTTCTCTTTTTTTCTTTTTTGCTCAATCCCTCTACTACTCCTACCCAGTCTCCACCCCAACAGCTGTCAGCCTGCTCTCTATCTATGAGTCTGTTTCTATTGTGATTGTTAGTTCAGTTTGTTCATTAGATTCCACATATGAGTGAAATCATATGGTACCTCTTTCTCTGACTGTTTTATTTAACTTAGTATAGTGCTCTCCAGGTCCATTTGTGCTGTTGCAAAACATATAATTTCCTTCTTTTTTTGGTAGCTTAATAGTATTCCATTAGCTTTATAGCTAATTAATCTCGGCTTTCCTATTTATTCTTCAGAAGCTTCTTATTTTTGTCCACTTCTTTATTCCAATCTTAGTCTAGGCCTCTATTCCCTAATACATGGATTGCTCTAACTGCCTCCTATTCATTTTGCTGGATTCTTGTCTCTCCTTTTCTAACACACCCTACACAATATCTGCTACCAGGTGAACTTCTTTTATTTATCCCCCATTATAATAATGCAATTCAATCCAAGATTAATTTTAACATGTCAACATATATTTATGGAATGTTTACATTAAACCAGACACTATGCTAGGTACTGGGAACACAGTGGTGAAGGCCAATAAGGCTCCCTGTTTTGTGGACCTTATATTCTATAAGAAGTGAGACAAAGAAGAAACTATGGATTTGATGAACTTTGTGAAAGAAATGATATTGAAGAAGAGGTGGGTGGTCAAGTGTCCCAAGCAGAGAAGATGGTGTGTTAAGAAGTCCTAAAGTGGGAAGGAGTTTGACATCTTCAAAGAACACAGAGAATTCCAGGATAGCAAGAGAAGGAGGGTGGCACTAGGTGGCAATAGTGAAGTTAGGAAAGAAATAATCAGGTCTTACAAGGGTCTTTGCAAACTATATTGAGGAATTTAGATTTTGTAGGAACAATGGGAAGTTGAGGGGGTCTATACTGGGGACTAATGTAATATCATTCTCCCCATTAGAAAGCTTTAATAGTGCCATAAGTTCTTCTCTATCAAGGTGTATTTGGGCTCCTGTCCCACCTACTCAACATATTTTCTAAACCTCTCAAAGCAGAACTCACTAAGTCCAGGTATGTCTGCTCCCAACTTTCTGAGCATTTCTCCCCAACTAGATGAAAATTTCCTTGAGAACAGGGATTAAATCTTGTCTATTTTGTATCCTTCATAGTGCTAAGCATAGAGTATGAAAGAGGTGATACCATTATGATATAATGTTTTCATACCTATCTTATAATTGTGTATATGAGAGACTTCCAAAGTAAATCCTGTCATGTTAGGAAAAAAACCCAGTAAAATGATGGAGTGTGTTTTTGATATCTATAACATGTTTTTTTCTATAACTGTTCTTTTTTTAAAAAATTATTTATTCATTTTTAGAGAGGGATAGAAACATTAATGTGTGTTTGCATTTCATGCGCACCCTGCTGGAGACCTGGCCTGCAACCCAGGCACACGCCCGATACTGGCAATCAAACCAGTGACCCTTTGGTTTGCAGGCCGGTGCCTGATCCACTGAGCCACACCAGCCAGGGCTGTTTTCTAGAACTGTTCTTTAAGAAGCCCTGTCTGCTTACAGACTCTTAAATGACATTTCTTCACATTTCATCATTGTATTTTGAGGTTCACAGCAGAAAGCAAGATTTGTTGCCTATGTTCATGTTGTTTCACTTTTGAGGAAGACATCCTTAATTAAATAATTAGTCTTGGGAATATAGATGTACGCATCTAGTTATTAATCACTCATTAGTAGTTATTAGTAGCTAATTACTCTTTCTTGCTGTAGAAAATGTTTCTGAGAATTATTTAAAAAATATTTCTGAGAATAATTTTTAAAAATGACACCATTAAAACCAGCAATATTCATCCATGTAAAAATTCTGAGGAGTTTCACACTTATTTAGAATAATTATGCATTCATCTAAAGCTCTTCCTTGTGGTCACAACATTGCCTCTTTAAGTACTTGAATTCATCCATGGCATCAGAGCAGAAGTATAGAACTTCACAGCTGTGAATATTGAATATTCACATTTACTATTTAATTTTAATTCACAGCTGTGAATTTTGAATATTCACATTCAATATTTAATATTGCATATTGTGACTATAAGAAGACACTTTATTAATATACTAAATATATTTTCATGTTTCTACATATCTTTTATATTTGTCATTTTTATGTCTGCTTAATCCATTGAGAAGATTATTTTACCTAACTGTTTCTTCACTGTTGAAATTGTTTTTCCCCATTTTGGATTATTTCCTGAAGATAGGCTGTGAAATGGGATAACTGGGTCAAAAAGCATGAGTATTTTTTGGTTCTTTATGCTTTTCTGCCATCAGCAGAATGTAGCAGTTTCTCTACAGCCTTGGCTGGCATTGAGTATTTTTTTTGTTTGTTTGTTAGCACAGTGTGTCTAAAATGGCACCCCATTGTTTTTCTTTCTTTCATTTTTTCAGCCAAAAGAAGTTGTGTGCATTGTGGCTGGTGGTCTTCTACCCAATTTTTCATTGGTAGAACTCTTACAGATATGTAAATGACATGTTCAAATAGGATTCAAGGGACAGGGAGAGGGAGAATACGCCACAATATACCAACAGTGTCATCAAAGGGTACCAGAAGAAAACTTTGTACTATATAGACAAAGATAAATAAATTTTGGTTAAGGTTAGATGACTTGCCCAAAGTTGTAACTGGTTTTAATATAGCTAGTTTAACAGCTGGTTAAACTAGTTAAAAAAGAAACTAAGTCTCTGCATGACCAAGTAGGCTATGATTTCTAATTTGATGTATTTACTCCAATTTCTAATATATGCTGATGAATGACACACTTATGGATACTTGAGCTTGATTGGAGGATAGTGATTTTTTGTTTGCATCATTTTGTTTTATATATCAAAAATGAGTTAGTCTTTAGAAAAGTAATTTAAATAATGTATTTCTACTTTGATATAGTAAATGTAAGATCACAATAATTAATTAAGATCTAACACTTAGTATTCCTTCTCTTAAATTTTAAAATTCTGTGCTGTAATATAATAATGGAATTTGTAGCTGAATATAAATTTGGCTAGCACTGCTATTAAGTAGTAAATTACATATTTTATATGATGATATATATTTAAAGCAAACAATAAAAAATGTTTGCATTTAGCCACAGTCTATTATTCTAGAGCAGTAGTTCTCAGCCAGGAGCATATTTTCCACCCTAGGGAACATTTAACAGTATCTGGGGACATGTTTGATGGTCACACCTGGGAGGGTGCTAATGACATCTGGTGGGTAGAGGCTAGGGATGCTGCCAACATCCTACAATGCAGAGAACAGGCCTCCACAACAAAGAATTATCTGGCCCAAGACATCTGTAGTGCCTCTGTTAATAAACCTTGGTCTAAACTGAAGTATTTTTGAGTCTCACTTTTAATTAGGAGTTAATACTATTTTCAAAATACAGTAGCCCCCATCCCTTTATTGGTAGGGGATATATTCCAATACACCCAGTGAATGCCTGAAACCGTGGATAGTACTGAACCCTATATATACTGCTTTTTTCCTATACATACATACCTATGATAAAGTTTATCATAAATTAAGCACAGTAAGAATGAACAATAATAACTAACAATTAAATAGAACAAGTATTAATATACTGTAATAAAAGTTATGTAAATGTGGTCTCCCTCAAAATATCCTATTGTACAGTACTCACCCTTGTGATGATGTGAGATGATGAGATGATGAGGTGAATAAAGTAAGCATTGTGATGTAGTTAGTGTTAGGCTATTATAGAGTTACTTTAAATACAAGCACTGTGTTCTACAACAGTCAATCTGATAACTGAAATGGCTACTAAATGACTAATGTTTTCCTTTTCCATCCTTTTTTAGTGTTGTTCAGTTACAGTTGTCCCAATTTCCCCCCCCCCATTGCTCTCCCCTGCTCCTCCCACCCCCACAGTCAATCCATGTCCGTGGGTCCTTTATACATGTTCCTTGACTAGACCCTTCCCTTTCTTTCCCCTGTTATCACCCCCTCCTCCGCCCCGCAACCTGGTCACTGTCAGTTTGTTCCTTATTTCCATGTCTCTGGTTCTATTTTGCTTGTTCATTTGTTTTGTTCATTAGGTTCCACTCATAGGTGACTTGTCAATAAAAATGTCACTACCTTTTGATCCAGTGATTCCACTGCTGAGATTATACCCTAAGAATCCGGAAACACCAATTCAAAAGAACCTATGCACCCCAATGTTCATAGCAGCATTGTTTACAATAGGCAAGTGCTGGAAACAATCTAAGTGCCCATCAGTAAGTGAGTGGATCAAAAACTGTGGTGCATTTACACAATGGAATGCTATGCAGCAGAAAGAAATAAGGGACTCCTACCTTTTGTGACAGCATGGCTGGAACTGGATAGTATTATGCTAAGTGAAATAAGCCAGGCAGTAAAAGACAAATACCATATGATCTCACCTTTTCCATCTTAACTAAGCACTTACCATGCACTGTGGCCATAACTTTTGCACTTTGAGATGAGACAGCACAACTAGTACAGCTTTCTTTTTCCTTCTTCACAATCTCATGGGTAGAAGATTCATTTCTTACTGGATGTTATAGCACCTTAGCACATGATTTTTTCTTTCCTTTTTAAGTCAAGAATTTTTACCTTTTCACTTTCAGTACTTTAGGGCTTTTTGGCATATCCAAATTCCCAGAGTCATTCATCTTTTTTCCTGTTTTTTAAAAAAATTATTGACTTGAGAGAGAGAAAGACAGACAGAGAGAAAGAAACATTGATTTGTTGTTCCACTTATTTATGCATTCTTTTGTTGTTTCTTGTATGTGCCCTGACCAGGGATTAAACCCACAACCTTGGTGTATTGGAATGATGCTCTAACCAACTGAGCAACCTGGCCAATGCCAACACCATTACTTTTGTGCTTTGGGGCCAATATTAAGTAAATTAAGCATTACTTGAACACAAACACTGAGGTACTGCAACAATTGATCTGATACTGAGTTCTTTACTAAGTGACTAAAGGGTGAGGAAGTGTATATATCATGGATACACTGAACAAAGGGATGATTCACATCCCAGGCTGGATGGAGTAGGGCAGCACAAGATTTCATGATATTCAGAATGGCATGACATTTAAAATTTATGATTTTTTATTTCTAGAATTTTCCAACTAATATTTTCAGACTGCAGCATACTGTAGGTACTAAAACAAGGAAAGTGAGACCAAGGATAAGGGACTGCTGTACAGTTTTGATGATCTCAAGAGATAATGTTTAAAATTTTAGACTCTGAACCACCAATCACTTTGCAGTGATTGAAGCCAGTTTGATACAAAGAGCTTTTAAGACCAAGAAGCAGTATTAGCCAGATGCAGAGTGCTTTTCTGTTGACTTTCTCACTGTCTGTGCTTGGAATATATTTTTATTCATTAAAAGAAGCTAATGAAATTCAGTATATTTTGAGAATATATACTGTGTGATATTTTTCACTAAATTAAAGTGAAGAATCCATGTTCTCGCACAGTGCAAGATGAAATATACTGAAGGAAAAGTCCAACTATCATAAAACACAAATGTTAGTTATCATGGGATTTTTGTGTTTTATTATATCAAGTTGTCTCTGCCTTATTAAAAATTCAATTCTAGAAGACAAAAGAAAAAAGAAAAAAAATCAATTCTAAAAGCCAAAAGATAAAAAATGCATAAAGATGTATTAATGCTAATTGTTAACCAACCAACAAATATTTATTAAACTGCTTTCATGGACTTGGCAATATGGAAATATAAGACATAATACTATTCATTTTTTTATTGAGTTGACTATGTGCTAACTATTTGCATATATTTATCTCACTTAATTTCACCTAATTATTTAATTATCATGAGGTATAGGTCATAGTCCTCCCATTGCATGGATAAAGAAACTGAGACAATGAGAGATTAAGGGACTTATTCAAGGTCACAAATATTGGATCTATGATTCCTTTAAATCGAGACTGGTCTGAGTCCAAAATTTATTCTCTTAATTACACCTCCACATCCTCCTCAAGAAAGAGGCAATTTCTTTGACCTGGGGCCAAATGAAGAACCAAAGATGCCTGTGGAATCTCCTCTGTGGTCCTCTGTTTGATCAGATGGGCTGATCCTAATTGCAAGAAATAAGCCTGGTGCATGTAAAGCAATAAAATATTGCCCTTAGGAATATATGATGAAAACAATATCTTGAATCTTTTCCATGCTTTTCAACCTTTCTTTAAATAACAATAGAAGCACCTCCTTCAAATTTTTCTTTTTTTTTTATCCTCACCTGAAGACATACAAGGTCCAGCATAAATAAGGCCCCTTTTTTATTACAAAATCTTTAAATTACAAAATCATAAACATATAATTCTGTAACATAACGATATCACAATCAAGCACATCATATGCCATTTTAGGTGAAATGTTCAAATTAAAAGTATAAATTATTACACCCATATTACTACCCTACCAACCACGCTCAAGCAGGTATTACTTCTCTTGGACCCTGTAATTTTTTTCATTGCTTTCCTTTTTTTTTTCCTTGTTGTTCAAGTACAGTTGTCTCCATTTTCCACCACCATTTTCTCCTGCCCCACCCATCCCCACCCCCACCCCCACCCCCACCTCAACATCCCACCATCAATCCTACCCCCATTTGGCTTTGTCCGTGGGTCCTTTATACATTTTCCTTGACCCTCATTGCTTTTTTAGAGAGATGACGAAGGGGAGAGAGAGAGAGAGAGAGAAAGAGAGAGACAGAGACATAGAAACATTGATGTGAGAGAGAAACATTGCCTTCTCGTATGTGCCCCAACCAGGGATCAAACCTATGAGGAATTGAACCCATGACCCTTTGATGTGTGTGACGACAGTCCAACCAACTGAGCTGCACTGGACAGGGCTCCTTCAAGCTTTCCCACATTATTCTAGCTCAGTGTGATTTCAGCTTACATTTATTGACCAAAGTGCTACGTGCTGTATGAATGAAGAGGACACAGTCCTCTCTATTCTCAAAGATATTGAGAACCTCTAGGTCCTGTTGTTTTTCCCAGTGCAAGTGGTTACAGATGTATTCTAAATCTATGCTCTGTGGTAGCCAGTATTATTCTAGTTTTGAGCATCATACTAAAACATTTCAAAGGAAGGGAAACATTTCTTTTCCCCAGAGGTAAACAGAAGCTTCCTTCTCCAGCATTCTTGTATTGTGCATTTTACATTCTCTGGCATCTCATACATGGATTGATTTCCACTCCTCACCTGAGCTTTTCCTGTCCAACTGCTGCTTGTTCTTCAAGGTCTTTCTGCAGAAAGCAGTTCATGGTAACCTCAGTCCATGTAAATATCTCCATCTTAGAACAATCAGGGGCAGAATTGGCTTGGAATCTCAGCTATATTACTGCTTATTGGCTGTATGTTGTATGTAAGATATGTCACTTTACCATTCTGAACCTCTGTTTCTGTATAGAATGGGGAAAATCATAGCACTTACCTACCTCAGGGACTTCAACTCAATGTGATTGTACATGTGAAGAACTTAGCCTATGCACAGGTATATGATAAGTATTTAGTATCTGGTTCCCACCTGCTTTTGCAGTCTTTTTTTCCAATGTGCTCTTTTTGATGTTTTCTTAATTCTCTGATTTCATACTATCAACACTATCCTATTTGCATTGGTTCTCACTGTTCCTTAAAACTTCCAGGGTTTTAATTGTTTCAGGGATTAAAGAGTACTTTCCCCTCCCTTAAGAATAGCTGTCTCCCATCCTGAAATACCTCTGAATCCAGCTTTCTGATACCTTCTTTATGAAAACTTCTCCAAATTCTTGTCATTCATTCATTCATACAAATAGCATATATTGAATACTTAGTATGTATCAGACATTGCCCAAAAAGACAGGGGCTTTAGCAAACAACAAAACTTTAAATAAGGGATTAAAATCTTACCCTCATGGAACTTGCATTATTGAGCAGTTAATTTAAACAATTCAGCCTAACAAACATTTGTTGTCTGTCTACAATATGCCCAACACTATGCTAAGCACTGAAGGTATGAAATTGAGTATGATTTAACCCCTAGTCTCAAGATTATAGTCTGGAGATATAAGACCTCTAAATAGGTCCTTTCCATGCATTGTGGTAAGGAACCTAATAGAGTTAATCCCAGGGTTTTGTGACAGTGAAGAAGAAGGGCACCTACCCCCACTCATGGGAAAGGTCAAAGAAAGCTTTTCTGTAGAAAGAGATAGACCTGAGTCTTGAGGGAAGAATGAGAAGTAAGAAGGCAGAATAGACAAACTGAAAAAGGCACGTGGTATATGGAGAGCTGTAGGTAATTTGATATTGCTGGAGTTTAAAATTTAAAGCAGAAGGGAAGGAACAAGACCTAAAGAAGTAGGCCAAGGCTCGATCCTGGAAAACTTTGTGTGCCAACACTAAATAACTGGAATTTTTATCACATAATAGTTGTTTTCAAGCATGGTTGTGCATCACATTCATTTGTGGAAATTATTTAAAAAGCAATTAAAACCAACAAATCTATTGCGCTGGGCCCATCCTAAAGTCCCTAAATCAGAATTGTTGCTGATATGTATTTTTAACAGCTTAAAAGCCTTTTGATACACTACAGAGTTTGAATACTTTTGTGATGGAGAGCGATTAAAGGTTTATAAATTTGGGTGTGTCAATCAAATTTGTGTTTTGGAGACATCACAATCACTCTGATAGAGTGGAGCATGGATTTAGGAAGGAGAATTGAGGTAGAGAGACAAGTTAGGATACAGTTTTCTAGATAGACAAAAAGAATGTGATTAAGACCCAGTGGCTGTGGACATGGACATATGGATGGAGAGGATGGATTCAAAAGCTATTATGTATTAGGAATTTGAAGGCCTTGGTGATTGACAAGATGCAAAATAAGGAGATAAAGGTTATTTGCAGTTCTCTGACTGTGATGTTTATATAAATAATGATATTTAGTATAGCCACCCACTGAGATTGTTCCCTACAAGAATCCTTTTTCTATCATTTGCATTACCTGGCAAGTGCCAGGCCCAGAGAAATTGCTGGAATATTGAAGAGAATCAAGGTACCCAAGATCTTTTTCTGCAAATAAGCTTTCTCTTTATTCCTTTGTGCAATGGCTTTAATTCAAACTTCAGGAAAATCTTTTTTTGCATGCATTATTCATTGCTGCAAATTATGAAATTAATGTGTATTGGAATTTAAGTCTCACAGTGACTGTGGAAATACTCTTTAAGGGTTTGTTTATATTGAATAGAATGTGTAGACTTTCAAAATGTTTTATTTAGCTAGTTTATTCTTTTCCAAGTGTGCATATATAATGACTACTTTGGGAAGGCCTTTGAAGAAATGTGTATTAGATGCCAATCCTACAATCAGGCTGTGAATTATGTTCATTATAGATTTGTAACTAGGGATAGGACATGGGTAAAATGGGCTTCTCTACTTATCGTGGATTGTCTCATTCAAGACCCTGTGATTGGATTGTCTTTTTATTATGTATCTCCTGACCTAATGATAAAATATTATGAAGCTTAGAAAAAAAAAAAGGACATTTCTAGTACTGGCTTAGTACTTTCTCTGTGAGGTAAAGACATCAAATGAAATAGTTAAAGACATCAAAATGATAATTGTCTTCTTTTTTTGTTGCATCTCCCTTTTTTACCTTTAAGTTGTATGACAAGCAATTGAGCTGTAGTTATTTTACTTTCTCCATACCCTATAATTTGTTTCTAACTTGTGTGGTTCAATTACCCTTAGAAGAGAAATTTCTCTACCACTCTTCATACTTAATTATGTTTGTTTACATATAAGAAAGAATGAAATAAAGAAAGGGAAAAGGAGAGAGAGAAAGAGAGAGACAGAGAGAGACAGAGAGAGGCAGAGAAAGGAAGGGAAAAAGAAAGAAAAGGGAGACAATATGGCGGAGGAGTGAGTGGAAGTCACACAGACCTCCTCCCAGGACCAAACTGGAATTGCAACTAAATTGTGGCAAAATCACCTGGAAAACAATGGAATGATAGCAAGAGAGGGGCCTTTAAACCTCAGACAGACAGTGGAATTGGCTTTCGCACAACCTAATGGGTAAGAAGTATGGTGGAGTCTTGAGAAGGTAGGCTGGGTGCCCATGGGCAACAGTGTCAGATGGATATTGAAACAGTCAGTTGGATCCCCCTAAGAAGAGCAGGGTCTGAATCATAAGCAGGGACCTCTAGCCTACAGCACCGGAGCCCAAAAAGCGCACAGACAAAAGACAGCTGTGAAAAGTAGTGGTGCTCTCTCCCAGAGACAGGCAGATAGAGACACAAAAAGACGTTCAAAGGGCCAATGCAAAAATTAGCAGTGGTGGCCACTTACCTTGGTCTCTGGACTCTGGACAAAGGCGGGGGCAGAGTGGGCTGGAGCCACCTGAGGAGAGATTGGTGAGGAAAGCTTTGGGAAGAGAACTGAGACAGAGGCCAGCAGGGCCCCAGTGCTGACTCACCTCCGATTATGCAGTTTCCATCTTGCTCAGGTATAGAAGAAACAGTAGCCCTGCCCTGAGGGTGCTCTGTCCCGGCCAGGAGTTGCATGCAGGACTGGGTGCTGAGTACAGAGCAGCCAGCACAGAAAGTAGATCCCTGGATAAAAGGGAAACAGATCTGTCTAGAGACCCTTGAGGAGAGGCTGGAGATGGAGGCATTGGGGGAGAGAACTGAGGGAGTAGCCAGGGGGATCTAGGTGCTGACTCCTCTCCCATTCTGCAGTCTCCATCTTGCTCAGGCGGACCACGCCCCACAGTGGCAGCAATGTGAAAAGAAACAATAGCCCCACCATCAGGAAGCACTGCCTGGCCCTGTGGTGCCTAAGCCTGATGAGTGAGGGCAGAGTGACTAGATTAACAATTGCAGGAGAGACACAGACAGTAGATTCCTGGAAGTCTCAGACTGCCTAAGTCAGATGAGGTCAATATCTGACATCATCAGAGGCAGATCCAGAAAAAAAAACAGGAAAATAAAAAAAAACAAAACAAAACCCAGAGCCATCTACTACCATAGACGTTCACACCACAAAGTCAGGAAAATAAAGGCAGAAAATTTAAGAAGCAGAAGAAAAAAGAAAAGTTTCACAAATAATGGGAAGGAAATGAAACACCCCCCAATCAAGGGGAAAGGAAGAATCCCCACAGAGAGAACTAAATGAAATAGAGGCAAGGAAACTATCAGATACTGAATTCGAAACAATGGTTCTAAGGAAGCTCAACAAGCTCTGCAAGCTCAAAAAGAATTATGAAAAACTACAGGGAAATTATGAGGAACTTAAGGCAAACTATATCAGCATGAAAAAGGACATAGAAACTATCAGTAAGAGGCAAGAGGAAATGAAGAATACAATTTCTGGATTGAAGAACACAGTAAAAGGAATCAAAAGCACTAGATGAAACAGAGGACTGAATCAGCGAGCTGGAGGACAAGGCAGAAAAGACCTCCCAGAAGAGCAAGAAGTGCAAAAATGACTCAAAAAGAATGAAGATGCATTGAGGGAAATGCAGGACAACCTGAAACGTAATAATAACCATACAATAGGGATACCAGAAGGAGAAGAAGAGGAGCAAAAGATAGAGAACCTGTTATAAAAAGTAATGATGGAAAACTTCCCTAATTGGTGGAGAGAAAAAGTCACACAAGTCCAGGAACCACAGAGGATCCCATTCAAGAGGAACCCAATGAAGCCCACTCCAAGACACATCATCATTAAAATGGCACATATCAAAGACAAAAAAGAATCCTAAAGGCAGCAAGGGAGAAGAGGTAGTAACAGACAAGGGAGCCCCAATACGGCTAGCAGCTGACTTTTCAACAGAAGCACTGCAAGCCAGAGGGAAGGGCAAGAAATATTCCAAGTCATGAAAAGCAAAGGTCTACAGCCAATATTTCTCTACTCAGCAATGCTCTCAATTAAAATGGAAGATGAAGTAAAGAGTTTCCCAGAGAAAAGAAGGCTAAAAGAATACACCTCCACCAAACCAGCAGTACAAGATATGCTAAAGGGACTGCTTTAAGAAGATGAAAAAGAGAATCAAGATGGCAGAGGAGTGAGTGGAAGTCACATGGACCTCCTCCCAGGACCAACCTGGAATTACAACTAAATTGTGGAGAAATCACCTGGAACAAACAACTGAAAAATAGTGAAAGAGGAACCTTGTAACCTCAGAGATAGAAGAATCTGCTTTAGCAAAACATAACTGCCACTTACCCTGGTCTCCTGCAAAGGCAGGGGCCAAGTGGGCTAGAGACGTCTGAGGAGACACTGGGGAAGGAGGCTTTGGGGAGAGAACTGAGAGAGTAGCTGGCTGAAACTCGGTGCTGACTCATCCCCCATGCGGCAGCAGCCATCTTTCTAAGGCAGAGACCGCTCCCACTGAGTGGCAGCAGTGACAAAGGATCCAATAACCTTGCCCCCAGGAGGGATTATGCACGACCCTGTGCTGTCTAAACTGCCTGCTAAATGCAGAGTGGCAACTACAGACTGTACATCCCTGACTAAAGGGAGTGCAGAGAGGTCTGGAGACACTTGAGGAGAGACTGAGGATGGAGGCTTTGGGGAGAGAACTGAGAGAGTAACCAGCGGGATCCCAGTGCAGACTCCTCCCCCATATGGCAGCAGTTTGAAAGGACCCAATAATTCCACACCCAGGGGGACTCTGCCCAGTCCTGAGCTGTCCAAGGTGGCCAGCTAAGTGCAGAGTGACTACATTAACAGCTGAAGGAGACAGCCACAGACAGTACATTCCCGGAAGTCTCGAACAGACTGCCTAAGGTCAGACTGGGATGATATCTGACATCATCAGAGGCAGATTGAGAAAGTAAAAACAATGGTCTCCAACCATAGAAGTTCACACCACAAAGTCAGGAAATCAAGACAGATCAAGTTAAGAAGCAGAGCAAAAAAAAAAAGTCTCACAAATAATGGGAAGGCAAAGAAACACCCCCTAGTCAAAGGGAAAGGAGGAATCCCCAGGAAGAGAACTAAATTAAATAGAGGCAAGTAAACTATCAGATACTGAGTTCCAAATAATGGTTCTAAGGACGCTCAATGAGCTCAGTGAGCTCTGAGAGAATTACCAAAAACTACAGGGAAACTATGTGGAACTTACTGCAAACTAGCATGAAAAAGGACATAGAAACTATCAATAAGAGACAAGAGGAAATGCAGAATGCAATTTCTAAATTTGAGAACACAGTAGAAGGAATCAAAAGCTAGATGAAGCTGAGGATCAAATCAGTGAGCTGGAGGACAAGATAGAAAAAAACTCCCAGAAAGAGCAAGAAAATAACAAAAGACTCAAAAAGAATGAAGAGGTGTTGAGGGAAATGTAAGACAACCTGAAACATAGTAAAACACATATAGTAGGATACTAGAAGGAGAAGAGGATGAGGAATGGATAGAGAACCTGTTTGAAAAAGTAATGATGGAAAACTTCCCTAATTGGAGGAGAAAAAAAGTCACACAAGTCCAGGAAGCACAGAGGGTCCCACTCCAAGACACATCGTCATTAGAATGGCAAATATCAAAGACAAACACAGAATCCTAAAGGAAGCAAGGGAGAAAGAGGTAGTGACATATAAGGGAGCCCCAATATGTCTAGCAGCTGTCTTCTCAACAGAAACACTGCAAGTCAGAAGGAGTGGCAAGAAATACTCCAAGTAATGAAAAGCAAAGGCCAGCAACCAAGACTGCTCTACCCTGAAAGGCTCTCAATTAAAATGGAAGTCAAAAGAAGGAGTTTCCCAGACAAAAGAAGGTTAAAAGAATACACCTCCACCAAATCAGCAGTAAAAGATATGCTAAAGGGAGTGCTTTAAGATAAAAAAAAGATTCTATGAATACTCAGTTCCTTTCACAGATGCCAATACTTGAAATTACCAATATTTTATAATACATGTTAACTTGTTTGTGACAATGATGTTATTTTAATTGTTCTTTTATTATTTGTTGAAACTAAACCTGTTTTTTG
The DNA here is from genome assembly GCF_021234165.1 of Pteronotus mesoamericanus. Taxonomy (NCBI): domain Eukaryota; kingdom Metazoa; phylum Chordata; class Mammalia; order Chiroptera; family Mormoopidae; genus Pteronotus; species Pteronotus mesoamericanus. The sequence continues at coordinate 854,585 of NW_026555198.1, forward strand.
TATATTTCTTGCCTATTTCTATTCTTAAAAAGCTTTAAATGACGTTTTGGTATTCTTTGTCCATTTACTGATTAAGTGTTTGTAGAATTTTTTCCCTAAAAAAACCAAAAAAAAACAAATAATTAACCCTTTTTTAGATGTGTGGCAAATACTTTTCTATTACTTTTTCTTAAATTTTTATATGTATATTACTGTATAGTCTACATGTGTAATATAGTCATATTATCAATATTTTACTTTATAGCTTCTGTGTTTGAATATTTTACTTCAGGGTAAGAAAAATATCAGTTTGTATTTTCTCTGAAAACTCCTAAGATTTTACATATGGATTTTTAATTCACCTGAATATTTCTTGTATAATGTGTGAAATAGAGCTCTGTGTTTGTTTTATTTCAAGTAAAAGTGGCCCATGCACCTTAGATGTCGAATAAGCCTTATTTCCTCCATTGATTTAATATATCATTTTAATCACATATTACATTGTTAGACAGATATATACATTTGTCTCTAGAATGCTTATTATATTTCATTGATCTATCGATTATTTCTTGCCTGTGTCATGTTGGTTTAATTGCTGAGTCTTTATAACAGTTTTAAATATCTTAATATTTTATAATTAACTTTGACATTTATAAAAATAAATAAAACCATCTGCATTTAAGAAAGAAAGAAAGAAAATAAGAAAGAGAGATGGAACTCCTACCTTTTGTGGCAACATGGATGGAACTGGAGAATATTATGCTAAGTGAAATAAGCTAGTTGATGAAAGACAAATACCATGTGATTTCATCTATTAATGGACCCCATTCAACAAAATAAACTAATGAACAAAATAGACCACAGGCAAGGAAACATGGAGCAGACTGAAAGTGATCAGAGTAGATGGGGAAAGAGGACAATGGCAGAAAGAAGGGGAAGGGATTAGACAAAGAACATGTATGAATGACCCATGGACATGGACAACAGAGTGGGAATTGACTGAGAGAAGGGGTGGGGGGTAGAATGGGTGGAGGGGGGAAAGGGGGAAAATCCAGACAACTGTAATAGAATAAACATGATTTATCAATTTAAACAAAAGAAGATGAAAAAGAGTGAGAAAGAGAAGAACACAGGTTCAAAATGAAACAAATGAATAAGTACCTATCATTAAGTTTAAATGTAAATGTGCTAAATGCCTCAATAAAAACACATAGGATACCTGAGTGTATGAGAAAACGTGACCCACACATATGCTGCCTACAACAGACCTACCACAGAACAAAGGACCCATGCAGATTTAAAGTAAAGGGATGGAAAAACTATTACAATTAAATGGACAGGAAAAAAAAAAGCAGGGGTAGCAATACATATATTAGAAAAAATAGATTTCAAAACATAGGTTATAAAAGGAGAACCAGAAGGACACTTTATAATACTGAAAGGAAGACTCCATCAAGAAGACATATACATTGTAAACCTATATGTACTCAACATAAGAGCACCCAAATATATAAGGAAAATCTTCAAGGACATCAAGAAATATATAGAGAGCAACACACTGATAGTAGGGGATTTTAACACCCCACTGTCAAAAATGGATAGATCTTCCAAACATAACATCAACAAGGATGCAGTGGAAGTGAATGATGCATTAGATTAAATGGACTTAACTGACATATGTAGAACCTTTCATCTGAAAGAAACAAAATATGCATTCTTTTCAAAAGTACATGGAACTTTTTTGAAGATAGACCACATGATAGGGTACAAAGCAAGCTTCAATAAACTCAGGAAAATTGAAATAATAACAAGCATTTTCTTGGACCATAAGGGCTTGAAACTGGAAACCAACCACAAGAAAAAACTTCAAACATATTCAAATTTATAGAGACCGAATAGCATGTTATTAAACAATGAATGGGTCAATAATGAGATAAAAGAATAAATCAGTTTATGGGAACAAATGAAAATGAACACACAACAGTTCAAAACCTATGGGACACAGTGAAGGCAGTCCTGAGAGGGAAGTTCATTGCTGTACAGGCCTACCTTAAAAGGATAGAAACATTTCAAATAAATGACCTAACCCTATACCTTCAAGAACTGGAGAAACAACAACAAACAAAGCCCAGAGTGAGTAGAAGGAAGGAAATAATCAAGATCAGAGCTGAAATGAATGACATAGGGACTAAAAGAATACAAAGGATCAACCTATCCAGGAGCTTGTTCATTGAAAAGATAAACAAAATCAACAAGCCTTTAAGCAGACTCATCAAGAAAAAAGGGAGAGGACCCAAATAAATAATATCAGAAATGAAAGAGGAGAAATAACAACTGATAACACAGAAATACAAAGGAATATAAGAAATTACTAAGAGCAATTATATGCTAAGAAATTTGAATACCTCAATGAAATGAACAAATTTGTAGAAAAGTATAACTTCCCAGCCCTGAATGTAGAGGAAGCAGGAAGCCTGAACAGACCAAAAACTGCTGGTGAAATTCAAGAAGTAATAAAAAAATTCCCTGCACACAAAAACCCTGGACCAGATGGTTTTACAGAAGAATTTAACAAAACATTTAAGGAAGAGCTAACCCCTGTCCTCAAACTATTCCCAAAAATCTAAGAAGAGGGAAGATTCCCAAACTCTTTTTTTTCAGGCCAGCATCATCCCAATCCTAAAAGTAGATAAAGACACAATAAAGAAAGAAAACTACAGGCCAATATCGCTGATGAACATGGACGCTAAAATCCTCAACAAAATATTGGCAAACAGCATCCAGCAATACATGAAAAGGATTACCCACCATGTTCAAGTGGGATTCATCCCAGGGATGCAAGGATGGTTCAATATTTGCAAATGAATAAACGTAACACATTACATAAACAAAAGGAAAGATAAAATCACAGTATCATCGCAAAGGATGCAGAAAAAGCATTTGATAAGGTACAGCACCCATGTATGATAAAAACACTCAGTAAAATGGGAATAAAGGGGGTGTACCTCAACATAATAAAGGTGATATATGAAAAACCTACAGCCAACCTCATACTCAATGGGCAAAATCTAGAAACTTTCCCATTAAGACAGAGAACAATATAAGAATATCCGCTTTCAACACTTCTATTCAACTTAGTATTGGAAGTCCTAGTTACAGCGGCCAGATGAGAAAAAGAAGTAAAAGGCATCCAAATTGGAAAGTAGGAGAAAATCTATCATTGTTTGCAAATGACATGATAGTGTACAATGAATATGCTATTTACACCTCCTAAAAACTACTTGACCTAATAAGTGGATTTGACAAAACTGCGGGGTACAAAGTCAATATTCAGAAAATGAAGGCATTTTTGTACATGAACAATGAAATATGAGATGCAGAAATCAGAAAATAAAATCCCATTTGCTATAGCAACAAGAAACATAAAGCACCTAGGAATAAATTTAACCAAGGAGGTAAAAGACCTGTGCACAGAAAACTATACAACACTGAAGAAAGAAATTAAGGAAGACACAAATAAATGGAGGCATATATTGTGTTCATGGATTGGAAGGATTAACATACAAAATGTCCATACTACCCAAAGCAATTTATAGATTCAATGCAGTCCCTATTAAAATAACAATGATGTATTTCACAGACATAGAACAGATATTTCAAAAATTCATATGGAATCATAAGTGACCCCAAATAGCTGCAGCAATTTTGAGAAAGAAGAATAAAGTAGGAGGGATCACAATACTGGACATCAAACTATATTACCAGGCCACTGTAATCAAAACAGTCTGATACTGGCATTAGAACAGACACATAGATCAGAGGAATAGTATAGACAGCCCAGAAATAAACCCATGTCTCTATGGTCAATTAATATTTGACAAAGGGGTCAGAAGCATAAAGTAGAGTAATAATAGCCTCTTCAACAAATGGTGTTGGGAGAGCTGGACAGCTACATGCAAAAATTTTAAATTTGATCACACTGAAACCATACACAAAAATAAACTCAACATGGATAAAAAACTTAAATAGAAGTCACAACACCATAAAAGTACTAGAGCAGAACATAGGCAGGAAACTATCAGAATTCCTATGCAGCAATATTTTCACCGATATGTCCCCTAGAGCAAGGGACATAAAAGAAAGAATAAACAAGTGGGACCGCATCAAAATAAGAAGCTTCTGCACGGCTAAAGAAAACATCAGCAAAATGAAAAGGGAACCAACCATATGGGAAAATATATTTGCCAATGATACATCAGATAGTGGTTTGATCTCCAAAATATATAAAGAACTCACACGACTCCACTCCACGAAGACAAACAATCCAATTAAAAAATAGGCAAAGGACCTGGACAGACACTTCTCCAAGGAAGAGATTCAGAGAGTCCACAGACAAAGGAAAGGATGCTCAGCATCACTAGCCATCATAGTAATGCAAATTGAAACCACAATGAAATACCTCTTCACACAGAGGGGGTGGGGAAAGTGAAGGGAACGGTCAACAAACATGTATAAAGAACCCATGGACAAAGCCAAAGTGGGAAAGGATTGAGGGAGGGAGGTGGCGGAGGGGGTGGGGTAAGTGGTGGTGGGCAGGTGGAACCAAATGTATTTGAACAATAAAAAAATAAAATAATAAAAAAAAGAAGAAAGAAAGAGAAAGAAAAAGAAAAAGGTACACTAGTTTAGAGGTTCTGAACCCTGGTTGCCAGTTAGAATCACCTGGAGGGAGACTTTAAAACTTTTTATTTATATTTTTATTTTTGTGTACTATTTTTGAATCATAAAACATAAAGTGTGTATATTTCTTAGGTGGAAAAGCACTGTGAGAAGTGTACAGTACTTCTAAATATTTTTTGTTTTAATTTTTCAATCATCGTTATTGTATTACAGTTGTCTCAATTTTTCCCCCTTTGTCCCTCTCCACCCATTCTACCCCCACCCCTCGCTCCCACAGTCAATTCTCACTCTGTTGTCCATGTCCGTGGGTCATTCATACATGTTCTTTGTCTAGTCCCTTCCCCTCCTTTGCTCCATTGTTCTCTTTCCCCATCCCCTCTGGTCACTTTCAGTGTGCTCCACGTTTTCATGCCTGTGGTTTATTTTCTTCGTTAGTTTATTTTATTGAATAGATTCCACTTACAGGTAAGATCATTTGGTATTTGTCTTTTACCAATGGGCTTATTTCACTTAGCGTAATATTCTCCAGTTCCATCGATGTTGTTGCAAAAGGTAAGAGAACCTCTATTCTTCTCTTCCCTTCCCTTCCCTTCCCTTCTCTTCTCTTCTCTTCTCTTCTCTTCTCTTCTCTTCTCTTCTCTTCTCTTCTCTTCTCTTCTCTTCTCTTCTCTTCTCTTCTCTTCTCTTTCCTCCCTCCCTCCCTCCCTCCCTCCGTCCTTTCTCTCTCTCTCTTTCTTTCTTTCTCTCTCTCTTTCTCTCTCCCTCTCTTTTTCTTTCATTTTTTCTTTCTCTCTCTCTCTCTTTCTTTCTTTCTTTCTTCTCTTTTAATGCAGATTGATTTTGTTTTTTTAAATGTCAAAGTCAATTATAAGATATTAAAAACTTTAAAACCATTATAAAGTTTCAGCTATTAAAACAACATGACACCAGCACAGAAATAAAGTAGATAAATGAAATAAAATGAGCATTCTAGAGAGAAACATATATATCTAACAATGTAATATATTATTAAATTGATATTTCATGTAAATGGGGAAAATAAGGTTTATTCAATAAATAAGGTGCATGGACCACTATTACTTGAAATAAAACAAATATAGAGCCCGATTTCACACATAATACAAGAAATATTCAGGTGAGTTAAAAATCAATATGAAAAATCTAAGGAGTTTTTGGAGAAAATGCAAACTAATATTTTTCTTTACCTAAAGTAAAATATTCAAACCCAGAAGTTATAAAGTAAAATATTGGCAATATGACTATACTAAACATTTAAGACTATATAGTAATATACATTTTAAAAAAGTGAAAGAACAAGTAAGAGAATGGGAAAGTATTTGCCACATATCTAAAAAAGGGTTAATTTTTTTTTGTAAGGAAAAAATTTCTACAAACTAATCAAAAAATGGATAAAGAATACCAAAATGTCATTTAAAGCTTTTTAAAAATAATAGAAATAGGCAATAATTATACAAAACCATATTTAGTTTCAAGAAATAATAAAGGAACAATTAAAATAACACATCATTGTCACAATCAGATTAATATGTATTAAAAATATTGGTAGTATCAAGTAGTGGCAACTGTGAAAGGAACTAGGTATGCATAGCCTCTTTTTCTTCATCTTGAAGCAGTCCCTTTAGCATATTTTGCAGTGCTGGTTTGTTGGTGGTGTATTCTTTTAGCCGTCTTTTGTCTGGGAAACTCCTTCTTTCGCCTTCCATTTTAATTGAGAACCTTGCTGGGTAGACCAGTCTTGGTTGCAGGCCTTTGCTTTTCATGACTTGGAATATTTCTTGCCATTCCCTTCTGGCTTGTAGTGTTTCTGTTGAGAAGTCAGCTGCTAGCCGTATTGAGGCTCCCTTGTCTGTTACTACCTCTTCTCCCTTGCTTGCTTTAGGACTCTCTGTTTGTCTTTGATATTTGCCATTTTAATGATGATGTGTCTGGAAGTGGGCCTCATTGGGTTCCTCTTGGATGGGACCCTCTGTGGTTCTTGTGCTTGTGTGACTTTTTCTCTCCTCCAATTAGGGAAGTTTTCCATCATTACTTTTTCAAACTGGTTCTTTCTCTCTTGCTCCTGTTCTTCTCATTCTGGTATCCCTATTATATGGATATTATTATGTTTCAGGTTGTCCTGTATTTCCCTCAATGCGTCTCCAGTTTTTTTGAGTCTTTTTTCATTTTCTTACTCTTTCTGGGAGGTCTTTTCTTCCTTGTCCTCCAGCTCGCTGATTCAGTCCTCAGCTTCATCTAGCCTGCTTTTGATTCCTTTTACTGTGTTCTTCAATTCAGAAATTGTATTCTTCATTTCCTCTTGCCTCTTATTGATAGTTTCTATGTCCTTTTTCATGGTGATGTAGTTTGCAGTAAGTTCCTCATAGTTACCCTGGAGTTTTTCATAATTCTCTTTGAGCTCACTGAGCTCACTGAGCTTCCTTAGAACCATCGTTTTGAATTCAATATCTGATAGTTTACTTGACTCTATTTTATTTACTTCTCTTTTTGTGGATTCCTCCTTTCTCTTCAACAGGACGGTGTTTATTTGTCTCCCCATTATTTGTGAGACTCTTCGTTTTTGCTTCTGCTTATAAAATATATCTGTCTTTACCTCCTGACTTTGTGGTGTGAACTTCTATTGTAGGGGACCACTTTTTTTTTTTCGTTTTGGATCTGCCTGTGATGATGTCAGCTGTTGACCCTGGCTGACCTTAGGCAGTCTTTAAGGGACTTCCAGGAATCTACTGTCTGTGTCTGTCTCCTCTAATTGTTAATCTAGTTACTCCATACCCAGCAGTCAGGCTTAGGTATCATAGGGCATGGCAGTGTCTCTCCTGTGGGGGAGGCTATTCTGTCCTTTCTTGCTGCTGCAGATCAGGGGAGTGGTCTGCCTGAAGAAGATGGCTGCTGCTGTTTGTGGGAGGGGTCTGCACCGGGATCCCTTGGTTATTCCTTCAGTTCTCTCCCTAGCGTCTCTGTCTCCAGACACTCATCAAGTATCTCTAGACCACTCTGTGCCCCCTGTAGCTGGATCTGCTATCTGTGATTGCTGCTTTGTAGTCAGCATCTGGGCCCGTACAATACCAGATTGGGGCAGAACCTCCTGGGGGTGGGGCTATTGTATCCTTTCATGCTGCTGCCACTCAGTGGAGTGATGTCACTGAGCAAAATGGCAGCTGAAGAATGTGGCATGAGTTAGCACTAGGATCCCGCCGGCCCCATTCTCAGTTTTTTCTCCATTGCCTCTTTCCCTGTCTCCTCTGATGGTTCCAGGCCATTCTGTCCTAGCCTTTGCCAGAGCCCAGGTTAAGTGGCTGCCACTACACATTTTTGTGTTGGCCCTTCAAATGGCTCTTTGTGTCTCCAGCCACATGTCTCTGGCAGAGAGCAACCCTGCCACTTTTCACAGCTTGTTGTTGTGTGTGTGCTTTTTGGGCTCTGGTGCTGTAGGCTGGAAGTTGTCACTTATGGTTTAGACCCTATTCTTTTCAGAAGGATCCAACTGGCTGTTTTGGTATCCCTCTGGCACTGCCGTCTGTATGCACCCAGCCTGCCTACTCGTGCCTCTACCGTACTCCTTACCAGTTAGGTTGTGCTAAACCTGATTCCTCTGTCTGTCCAAGGTTTCAAGGCTGTTCTGTCACTACTGTTATGTTGTTTACCAGGTGATTTCTCCACAATTTAGTTGTAATTCCAATTTGGTTCTGAGAAGATATCATTGTGACTTCCCCTCACTCCTCCACCATCTTGAAGTCAGGTTTGAATTGCTTTTTCACTTAACACAATGTTTTAAAGATTGTCCCAGGCTACTATATAGTCTTTATGTTTTTGTTTTTTAAATTTTTTCTTATTTTATTTTAAATTATAATTGAAATACAGTATTATGTTAGTTTCAGGTGTATAACATAGTGATTCAACATTTATGTATCTTACCAAGTGAATCTAATATATATTTGATGACTATCTTATTTCATTCAGCACTTAATCCATCGTTTAGTTTGTCACTTGTCACCTATTTTGGGGCATTTTGTTTTCCAATAATTTTTCTATGTTATTTATTTTTTCTTCTATGGGTTAATTTCTTTATGATAAGTCCCAGAGATGGAATATTCCTCAATTTTTATAATACAAAACTTTGGATAAATTCCCAGAAGTGGAATTGCTGGGTCATAAGGTAGTGCCATTTTTAATTTTTTGAGGAAATTCCATGGTGTTTTCCACAGTGGCTGCATTCCCACCAACAGTGCAGTAGGGTTCCCTTTTCTCCACACCTTCCCCAGTACTTGTTGTTTGTTGATTTGCTTATGATGGCCATTCTGACCAATGTGAAGTGGTATCTCATTGTGGTTTTAATTTGCATTTCTCTGATGATTCTGGGAATTTATCTGAAAAAACCCAAAACTCTAATTTGAAAGAAGATAAGCATCCCTATATTCATGGCAGCATTATTTAGTGTCACCAAGATATGGAAGCAGCCCAACTGACCATCAGTAGATAAATGGATTAAAAAAAACAACTATGGAACATTTACACAATGGAATACTACTTGGAAGAAAAAGAAGAAAATTTTACTCTTTGTGACAGCATGGATAGACCTAGAGAACATTATGCTAAGTGAAATAAAACAGTAAGAGAAAGACAAATACCATATGATTTCACTCGTATGTGGAATCTAATGAACAAAGTAAACAAACAAAATAGAGACAGACCCATAGATAGAGAGCAGGCTGACAGCTGGGGGGGGCAGGATGTTAGGAGGAGGAGGGTTCAAGCAAAAAGGACAAGGACTCATGGACATGGACATTAGTGTGGTGATTGTGTGAAGGGGTGTAAGGGGGACAAATGGTAATGGAAAAAAACAATAAAAATTTAAAAAACTTTGATTTAGAAAATTAATATATTCTCTGAGTGTGCAAGTCAATATTCTTGCTGTTGTGTTAAAATGAAAATATTTGTTTACACTTTTTAAATTGAAGAAAGTTATACGAAGCTTACTGTTTTGGAAACTAGCCTTGGACCTCTTCATATTCTTTTTTGAAATATGGAATTTAAGCTACTCATATTATTATTTTTTGCTTTGGTTAGAGACCTGCAACGTTTAATAGAATGGATTCTCATACCCTTTTGCAGGTGACTGCCTTTAGCCCTGCTGATCATTCTCTTTGCTTAACAATAGAGCCTGGTGATTTTTATTTGATAATGTACAAGTCTTGAGATTTAGAGAATCAGCAGCCTGCCTCAAAACTGATATGCTTTGTGTTTTTGAGACAGCAACTTTATTTTGCTGTAGTGTTTGGTTAACTAAGGTCGTCTTCATTTTGTTTCAGGGAAAGTTTTATTTTTCCCCCTGCTTATGGTTTATTACCAAAATCTACAGGGTGGTGAAAGTGGATTAAAGAATGTCCCAAAAGGCCTCCAGGCACATTAGCTTGCTCTTGAATATCTACATCCATATGAACATTTATATAGTATATATGTATGCTTCCTATGACATGTTTTAAATATGTATCAATTTAACATTTCATTGTCTGACATCAATTTCTATGAAATAAAATACTGATTACATGGGAAAAATAGGTTGGGAAACAGATTTATTCTAAATCATATTTTCCTGAAAAGATACCATAAAATGTTTTAATTTAAAGCAATTAGAGCAAGGAGGCACATTTTTTTTGAAAAAATTAAAGTTGAGTACACTGATTTTTCTAATGAAAAATTTTTTTTTCTCATTTTGTTTAGGACATGAGAACTGTTGTCAAATAAATCTTAAGTAAAATGTGAAATTTTCTAACTTGAGCTCATTGTACAAACTATGTTATACCTTTGTATCTGGGTGATCATTTAAAAATGTACATTGGTTTAGCATATAGAGTTTATGAAATACTAGATACCGTTTGTGGACTTATTCCTTAAATGTGCACATTTCTGATTGTTGGTTGTCCTTTTCTGTTTTCTGTCCTTTGGAGGCTGAGAATGTTTTAAGTTTGATTTAGTTGTGTATAGATAACAAATCTCTGGAGTCAATTTTCTTGTATTTATTTGCCTCAACTAAGCAGTTGTCACATGTCTCAACTCCGAAAATTTTGTAGATTTGTATAGCAAATATTCTTCAAGCTTGACATTTTTGGGGAACAGTCATGAATATCATACATTTTCTGAGATAAATTTTGTTGATAAATATTGGCCTTGTCTTATTGAGAAAAATGTTTGAAATCTATCTATGCATTTCAATTCATGAACATTCTCAAAGCCAACCTAAGTTGAGGGATACTTGTTTGTGTGTGTAGGGATCAAAGAAGTGGTGTTGCCCTTGAAGAGGAGATTGGAATGAGGAGGGAAATAGTCAGAGGGTTGCATTCTGAAAGAGAGTGGGAGAAAAGGAGTTAACTAGTTACTTCATGGAAGAAGAAAATAACCCTCTAGCCATAGTATGCCTTTGTCTGTTTTGGAATGATCAGGGATATGACTGCTGGTAAGTAGGCTGGGGACCTGAAGCAGACTGGTGGGAGAGGGAGTGGCTACAGAAGGTCAAAGGTGTCTCTTGAGAGTGAAATTTTCAGATCTTCTCAATTGTCTCCCATTCAGTCTCATAATCCGATGCTGAACCCTAAGCCCTGCCTGAGAAGAGTAACTGCTGTTCTGGGATTTACTGGAACCAATTCCATTCTCCTCTAAATACTTTGAACTAAGTAGTGTTGTTGTGAGCTTCAGGGGACACTTTCTCCACTAGGTTTGCTGCCTGAGCTCACAAGCCATCTTATTTACATTGATAATAGTAGTTTGCAAGAAAGACAAATTTATTTCTGCAGTAGGAAAATGTCAGCTCCTGGATGTCATTCATAGATTAGGTGAAGGCTGCCACATGCAATTCTCATGGCAGCCATTTTTGGACACCTTGGAATATAGTGTGTAAGTCAGTATTTAGCTTGATTTTTGGACTGAAAATGGAGAACAACACTTTACTTAAATATAAACGAAGATGAATAACTCCCTGAGCCTCTGAGCGTGGGTCCGCAATTGCCACTTTGGGAGCATGAGGCATGCAGTTCCTTGCACTACTTCCAATTAGATTACCAGAAGAGCTACTACTAGGTCAAGCACGTTGACTCAAGAGGAACTAGTAGGCGCTTAGGTTTTAGACATATTTGTCTATCTCATCTGGGTCCTGTGTTTTTCTATGTCATGGCTGATGTTAAAGGTATAACCATTTTCTGAAACTGGGGCTGAAGGAGCAGGCTTCTGACCTCCTTTTCTATAAACCCCACTGAGTTAGGGGTGAATTGAGGTGGGTCTGAGTGTGGCTGAACTGTGCTGAGGAAGGTGTCCTGGCTCTGACAGGGGCAGGACCCCAGTGGGGGTGACCCTGATGCTGGGCAGTACTCTTTCCTCAAAAGAAAGGCTCTTGGCTCCCATCTACCTGTTCAAACTTCTTTGACTTGACAGTTAAGATTGGCATTTAGGAGCCTCATAAACCATATGACCCTGTTTTACCACGCTGCCCACCTCATCGACACTTTGAAATTTTGTTCATTCACAGATGTCTAGGCAAATGCTCCTTTTCCAGGAAGCCCATCAGGACGACTTCCCCATCCCACTGCATATTTCTTATATTGGAATAGTGCAATGTGAAATGTTGGAGCCTAAATATTTAATTATATTGTGTAATACAGTTAGTTTATCCCATTTTCTCTGTTCAAGCAAAAGGGATGGAGACGTATTTGTGACTTCCTTGCTGTTTTCCTAAAGAGCTCCACAAAATAACCAGATGCACCATTATAATTAGACTTTATTTAGCATATTTAAGAAGAATATACCTAGGACAGATTAACAGCACCTATTTAAGAATCACAGACATTACTTAATAATATTTAGTTAAACCACAAACATCAATCTCTCTGCATTCCTCAAGCAGGAGTCAATTATTCCTGTCCTGCAAAAAATTCCACTGTAACCATTTTAGAAAGGATACGATTAAAACCAACCATTATATAAAACCTTGTACTTGGGCAGAGTCTCTGAGACTACTGACCCATGTAACAGTATTAATTTATGAATTTGATTGGGGTATGGAAGGGTCTCTCTTCTTGCTGGGGGAAGGAGGATAAAGCCTATCCCTTTTGTGCACCTGAAAGTGAGTTGTGCCAATGGGAACTTAGCCCCAGGATGGTATTTTGGCAATCCTTTAAAAAGTCACTCTTGAATTACAAATGCTTTTTTAGAAGTAAAAGGAAAATTTTAAATTCAAAATTTAAATTATTAGAGCTGTTTATTGACTGAATATATGTTTCTGTTGTTGTGTCTCAAAGCAGCACAAAATTTGGTATTTTTTAAAAAAAGATTTTATTTATTTGTTTTTAGAGAGGGGAAGGGAAAGAGAAAGGAAGGGAGACAAACATCAATGTATGGTTGCATTTCACACACCCCCTGCTGGGGACCTGGCCTGCAACCCAGGCATGTGCCCTACACCAGTAATTGAACCGGTGACCCTTTGGTTCATAGGTTGGCACTCATTCCACTGAGCCACACCAGCTAGGGCACAAAACTTGGTATTAAAGGCAGTTTTAGAAATTATTTAATGAGGATATGTGTGTGTGTATGTGTGTGTGTGTATACACACATGGTTTTCTAGTTTTAATATTTTTGTTCTTAAAAGGTAATAAACCTCTCTTATAGTTCTTTTATCTTTTCTGATGCAAATGCCATTGATATGATTGTAATTCTCATACACCTTGTCTGTGACCCCCAGTGGAGTCCTACTACCTCTTAATCTATTTACCCATTCATGCTCTATTTTATCTCTCAGGCAATCAATCAAAAAAAAAAAAACAAAATACCAGAGCAGCTATTTTTGATTTATAGTACTGCTGTAGGAAGGCAGGGATGGTCTCAATGTAGATCTACCAAATGCAGATCTCATCAGTTCACAGTCAGGTACTAATTGGGTCTTCAGAATACAGTATTATTTTCATCCTGCCAACAGGACTCCAATAGTTTATCCTGGAGTCTTCACTATTTAAGGAGGACAGGATTGTTTTACATTATATACATTCAATCAATGGAAAACAGGCATACCAGTGCCAAGTGTATTGTGGAGAACTACAGTGAGGACTCCAGCCAAGATGATTAGTTCACATTAATGACCAATTGTACCAGAATAAGTTTTCACTTGTCACATATGCATTTGTAGTATACTTTAAAAATAATAACTTAAAATAAATATACTATATTCTACTTTAGAAATTAACCAACATGAGGGTCACACATAGGATTCTGCATGCTTTTTATTAACTAACTACATGTATGTGCTATTTTTGAGGATGACACTATCTACAAACACATACAGTCTAATATCTAGCACCTTATCTCTAAGAACACATATTTTATATACAGTTACAGCTTACATTTAGGAGAATTACTGCAGAAATAAATACACCACTGAAAAGACAAAAATACCAAGCTTTTAACAATAAAATTGTAGCACAGATGAAGAGGGGGAATATACACTCAACTTTGAACTAAACTAAACCAAACTAAACTAAAACCAATCTTGTTTATGTCTATATTTTATTTATTTTTTGATTATTTTTTCAAATATGTTTGTCTCTGCCTTCCCCTGACCACTTTCCTTTGCCCCCTTATGTCTATATTTTAGAACCAGAGGGATCTAGTAATGAATTCTCAGACATAGAAGCCTCTTGAGAGTATACAACTTACTGTGGTTTTCACCCCCTGGTGTGTGTACTTTGAGATATGGGAGCTTTGGGAGGCAATGATGGAAACATTTGACTCCTATTGGCAACCTTCATTTACCTTGAGGACTCTTATTTTACTTACCAAAGAGTAGTGGACTTGCCAGTGACCTGGCAATCAGTGGCCAACTTCTCTGGATTTTAGCCAGCCTATTTCTTCCTTCAGCCAGCCTTGTTGCTTTTACAGAAGATTGCTGTAAGCAAGACGGGCATTTGCCATAGAGGAAGAGATTGTAAGTAACTGGAGAGAATTTATGACAAGGGTTTCTCTTCTTTCTGAATTTTAGGTTATGTTCTGCTAATTGCAGCTCATTGCTTCTGTCTCCTCATGCCTAAACTTGGAGGGACTTTGAAGGGGCAAAGAGCACTTGTCCAGCTCTTGGAAAATGAGAAAGAGATAAGGACGGAGAGGGTTAAAAGCCATGACTGACTAGATTTTCTCTTATCTTGGCAATTGGTTCACAGCCAACTCTTCCTTTAATCTTTTGTCTGCTCTAGAGGAAAAGACATTTTGCTTAGAGAAGACTCTCCTGTCAGCATGGGGTTTGTCTTAAAGAAGAATAAAACAAAAGAGACATGAGGGGAAAATACTTCTTTTGATTTTCTTCTCAAAATATGTGGGAGAGCAGTTATGAGAAAAGAAAACAGTCCAGTAGTTTAAATTGTTCCTCTTTGTTTCATCCCAACAACCTCTGAGGGTTTTATCTTGGAGAGTTCAAATTACCAGATGCATAATTTTTCTTATCCAAATGGTATATTTCAGACATTTTAAAGATCATTTTGGCAATGTTTAAGAATGCCTAGTTTAACCTTGTAAATTATTCTTCAGATAGTATGAAAAAAATCTTTTGAAGTAACATTACCTAGTTTAATTGGCTAATTATGTATAAAATAAGACAATGTTAGGCACCTTATAATTTTATAGGTAAAAGGTTTTTTTTAAAAACTTTTTTTCCTGAAATAATTGGACAGTATCTACAGAATTGAATGTGCTCCAAAGATGTGTTGTATTGAGAACTTTCTGGTAGGAAATGAGCTGCCTACCTCCTCCTAAATTATAAAACAGGACTTTTCCTTACCTGTTGAATTTGAAGTAGGGATTCTCGTCATCTCTAAATTGGATTAGGAAGAGACAGAAAAATACCTTTAATTGCTGGTTACACCTATTGTTCAATTGTCTCCTTCCCTGCTTACCTAGGCCCCAGATCCCTGTGAATCTGTCAGCTCTGGATTTGGAGTGAATGAATGGGAGTAAGCACACAGTTTCAAGCAAGAGGTATTCCTGAAGGGCCAGCACAGCAGGGGAAGGGGAGGGGAAGGGGAAGTGAGGGGAAGTGAGGCAGGTGAAGGCTGTGGGCATGATGGCAAAAGGTAGGCAGGGAGCTGGAAATACAGAGGACTCCCTAGTACCTGGCATTTATGGTGTAGAGAAGATGGGCCCCCACATCACGGAAGTCACAGAAGCCTAGGGCTTGCTACTTCTTACAACCCTCCCAAGCTTGTTGAAATTGGTGTGCTAGTCAAAGTACCTGCGACTCCTTGGCAAACTAGATGCTCTATTATTCTTAAATAAGAAAATCATTAAATTGGAAATCACATCATTTCAAAGTCCGGTTTGTCTGGCTCCTGTATTTTAATGGGATTTTTATTGCACATATGAAGTGGCCTTGGCAAAAGAATACATCCTTTAAAAACATTTAGAGAAAGCTATTGCACATGCAGCTCTGTGAGGCTAATGATGACTTTTTTCCGTTCTTTCAGATTTTCAAATGACAAAACAGTATTGCAGTAAAACTTCATTAAGTTAATAGTGTTTTATTCAAAATAGCACAGCATTTGAAGCAGTGCCATCTCCAAGCTAATTTGAGGCCCTATTGTTCATTAAGTGTCAGCAAAGCAGAATGCTCTTAATTCAAAGGTCCTCTTTTCCAGTCTCCTATTTTTCAAAAGGTTTTCACTTTTAAAAAATAAATTTTGCCATATGAATAGACAATTATTAAAACAGGGAAAAAAAGAACTTTAAAAAGGAAAATGGGTGAGTCTTGGTGCCCTGGAGAATGTTGTGTGTACAGTTAAATTAACTTACCACACTTGTACAGGTCTGGTTCCATTTTGATTTGGGATTTTGGCAAACAATTCTCTCTGATACATTTTGAAGGGGTTGATCTTTAAAAGTAAAACAAGAATTTCAGTTTCAAGAAAGTATTTGGAGACATGTATGTTTGAAATCCTATTTTGTGTGTGTGTGTGTGTGTGTGTGTGTGTGTGTGTGTGTGTGTGTTTTACCCAGGTAAGCATTTCTACTCAAAAGACAGGCTACGTTGAACTCCTTTGACCATGACAGATTCTCAAGATAAAACCCCTCTTCCCTTAGAGAATTGGTCATATAGGCCATTTCTTTATCCAGATGTCCTTTGAGAACAGGTTAATACAAGAATTTGGCAATAAATAGGTATAATAAATTTATTACTATTAATTCATTTATACATTTTGGTAAAAAATAAATGGTTGTGGAAGGGTAAACTTCTGCCCCCATGTCTTGTCTGAATTACCACAGCTTCCAAATTAATGGGGTTGGGATTAGTAAGATTTTCATGGACATATCAAATTGACAGATCAGAACAATATTATTTGAGTTTATCCCCTCTCTTTTCTTAAATTCTGAACAAGGAAATTCCAAATTACCATGCAGACTTATTCACAGACCAAATACACTGCTGTTTACCTCTCGCTTGAGAAGCTCATGTTGGAATCTGTGAGGAGGAAGAGATAAAGAAAATATGAAGGAGCTGGGCATTCATATGAATGAAATTTGAGTTCTATATAGACACAGTATTCATACAAGCATGAGGCCAAACTCTTAATATGGCATTCTTTATGTACAGTTACTTGATTAACTATTTGTCAACCAAATTCTCCCTCCTCCTCCTCCCTCCCTGGATTTCTGCATGAACAATTGAATGGCCAAAGATTTATTTAATTTGATCTTCAGAAGGATCAAAAGCACTGTCATGACCATTTTATTGCTCCATGCTATTTGGTCAAGTCAATATAGCATGTGCCTTCAGAAATACATAAGTGTATCCCAACCCAAAGTGATTTCAGGGTTTGGGATTTAAAAACTCTTCATTTGTATTGACTCTAGGGATAATTTAGATATTGCAAAGGTTTTCCTAAAGTGACATACTTTAATAGCAATAATTAGGATATGTCTGATCTGAGACCTGAACACTTTGATTTTAAGATTGTATGGAGTAAGTCAGATGCTTGCAAGGTATTGAGAAACCATCCTGTCTGTTATTTCTGACTCCCTTATATTTCTCTCCCACATCTGCAGAGAGCTTAAAGGCTTTAGAGAGGGCCACAGGTGGAAAATACACATGAGCATGCCTGGAGGAAGAAAAATGTTTATCCTGCCTTACTTGGTCTCTATGTGGAAGTCTCACGGACAATAGAGATTTTTAATGGACACATCACTCTTGATTGGCATTGTGAGTCTATAGGACTTTGACCACCTCTAGTTGAATTTACTTTTTGGGGGAAGAAAGACTGTTTGACCAAAAAGGCCTATTTGGACATTGCCCCCAGACAAGTGACTGGTAGAGATTTGGAGGAGGATTCCTTTGAGTATCCCAATTCAATCACAAAGGAAAAATTATAAAATAGTGGCATAATTTTTGTCCCTCTATTATTAAAATAGGAGACAGAAAATAGGTTAGTGTCAATTGATAATTTTCCATTTGCATAAGATGGCCTTGGTCCCAGCTCATGCACAAAACCAGGGTTTTATAGAAAAACAAGTCAACTGTTTAGCCTCTTGAATATGTGTTATTTCTCTGTCTTCTCCCTTGGACTAGTTTCCCATTCAAACCTGCCCTATTATCTGCTCCCACTTTTCTGGGTCCCTGTAGAGAATCAGGAAACCTTGGTATTTTAACTTTGTCTTAGTTTCCACAATAACCTTTGCACCAGATTGTGGATCTCATACATTGATCAGTCAGTCAGGTTTTGCTCCTTGGGCTCCATCAGTGATTTGATTCATTGCTTTACTTTCAGTTCAACATAGGATGTAACCCTTGCCCATGACCTCTTGACCTAAGGGCCCAAAAATCCTTAAGTTCATAGGCATCATCTTCTTTTTCCCTCAGAATAAAAGTTGACACCTTGTAGCTCTGAGGGGACAGACCAAATACCAAATATAGGTCCAAAATGGATAGTCCTTGTTGCTCTAGGAAATTTGGAGCCTAATAATTTTTTGGGGGGAAATTTCAGTCAGAATCCTTAAGTGTGTGCTTTGAGGAACACACTTTTAAGTGAAGACTCCCGTTTCTACATCTTCCATATATTTATCTGTCTTGTGGTGAGACGGATGTGTGCAACACCTTTGCCTGGAATGGTATGGGTTGGTACTAATAGGATTGTGAGTGGTACATTGAAAAGAAAGAAGCTCCTGGTTTCTGTACAAGTTCAAGGTTTTCCTTAGAACTCATTTCAAGGTGAAGTGGCAGAATCATGAGAAGGAATGGTCTTGTCTTCAGTCCCACCCTCTGTGCCAGCCTCGGTTTCAGGAAGATCTGGGTGGCTATGTTCTTTTGGGGGCTTTTCCTTGCAGAAGAACTTCTTCAGCATATCCTGAATTTCCTTCTTGATGGTCTTGTGCATGTACCCATAAATGTAGGGGTGTATGCAACACTGCAGGAAGAAAAGCCAGATTATTATGGTGATCACCCACTGGGGTGCCTTGGTTTGGACATCCACCCACACAGCCAGGACTGCTAGAAAGCAGTAGGGCCCCAGAGATAACACATAGGAAAAAATGATGAGGAATATCACTTTAGCAGCTTTGCACTGGTAGCATCTGGGCAGAGGAGGGCCACTGTTGCTGTTTCGACGACTTGGTGGGGCACTCTCTGGGATATTCACTGCTTCGATGTCATCCTCACTGAAATTGATGTTATCATCACCAAACTCCATGTAATCTTCACCCAAGTCAATGTTGCACTGGTTGACCTCTATGTGGCCCTGTTGTGCTTTTATGCTGCTCTCAATTTTGGTGCTGCCTTCCTTACCATCCATGCTGCCATCATCGGCTATCAAGTTGCTTTCTCTGACCTCCTTGCTGCCCTTGGCCTCCATGCTGCCCTCTTTGGTCTCCACACTGCCCTCCTTGGCCTTGACCTCACTTTCATTCTGGCTGTGGAACCTGCTCTCACCCTGGAACTCATCCTTCTCTCCTGCTTCATCCTCATTCTCCACATGGTCTTTGGCTCGAACCTCCAAGCTGTGGCTCTTGATGTTGTACAGAAGAGCATGCTGCCGTTGAGCTGCACCAAACACTATGGAGTAGCAAGCAATCATGACAACCAGTGGAATGATGATGAAGGACACCACGCTGAGAATCGTGTAGGTGGGGCTGGCCCCCCAGATCATGAAGCAGAGAGCATTGCGCTCATCAAAGGCAGCCTGACCCCAGCCATAGAGTGGGGGAGTGCTCTGAAGGATGGCCACAATCCAGGTGCCATAAAGGAGCATGTAACCCCTGCGCGGAGTCATCTTGGCCTGGTAGGAGAGAGGGTGGATGATGGATAGGTAGCGATCCACTGACACCACAACAATGGTGTTGACACTGGCAAAGGCAAACAGGTGAGTGAGGCTAACTAGGGCGGTACAGAAATGGCTGTTGAGGGGCCAGAAGAAAGGCACAGAGGTGGCCACTACCCAGGGGGCCACAAGTGAAACCTGCAGCAGGTCAGTAATGAGGAGGTTAAAGATGAAGCGGTTGGTCACCTGCAGCAGCTGCGACTTGCGCTGCAATGCCAGTGCCAGCACTACGTTGCCAATGAGTGAGGCAGTGAGGAAGATGAGCAGCACACTGGAACGGATGATGCCGTGAGCCAGGCTGATGGGCATTTTGGAGAGGGGTATGCATGTGTGGCTGCTGTTGCTTTCACGCGTGCTGTTGGTGCAGGTGGACGTCATGGCGACGGCGGGATGGCAGGTGGACGTGAGACAGGGTGCAGGTTTGGAAGAGGCACCAAATGAGGGGTGAAGAGGCCCACCGACCACACTGCTTATGCTAGGGATGAAAGAAACATGTGCACTGGGTTAGTCACCCTGTCAAGGAAGCACTGCTTCAGCACTGGGCAGCAGCACCGCAGTATCTCCTCCCCAGGGCCCCCAAACAGCTCCCGTTAGCCACCAGACTCGGCACTTTCTCTGAATCCTCCTCCTCTCTAGGTCTCTATGCCTCTCTCTAGGGGTCTCAGAGTCCCTCCCATCTGTCACGCTGGTGTGTGCACAGGCGCTGTGCACTACTACTATCTTTGAGTCTCAGAGTTTGGGTTTCTGGAGTGATTTTCCCAGCTGTCTCTCCTGCTAGCGCAGGCATGCGTTCTGCGTCCCAGCCTGTTTACATTTGTTGAATTCTTTCTTTGTCTCCAGTGTCTCTCTGTAGCACATTTCCCCCCCGCCCTGTATTCCCGGGGTGTGTATGCGTGTCTCAGTTTTCCCTAAACTCTCTCATCCCTGTTTTTCTTTCTGTTGTCTGTCTTTATTTCTTAGTCTGTCCCTAGAATGTGCACACTGTCTGTAGGTCTCTGTCAGTCTGTGGTTCTCTCTCTTCCATTTCTTTCTTGTTTATTCCAGCCTCTTCCACTCTTAGTCAATTTCTCTGTCTCTCAGCCTCTCTGTGTCTCTTTCAGGAGCAGACTTTCTCTATCACTGTGTATGCGTGTCTCTCTTTCCCTCGGTCTTGTCCTCATTGCTCTCTTCCTCTTTCTAATGTGCTGCTGTTTCTCTCTCTGTCTCTCTTCCTGTCACTGACTGTCACTCACTAGAGCGTGCACTTCCTGGTCTTTTCCTGATGTTGTTTCTTCTCTCCATTTCTCTCTATTTCCATGACAATTTCTGTGGGTCCCTAGTGCACCTGCTGAGTATCACTCTGTCAGTCTCTGTGTCTCTGTAATTCCCTTGTTTCCTTTCCCCCTTGGGTTCTCTCTCTATGCGTCACTTTTTGTCTCTTGCTGCGCTTTTTCTTTCCTGAATCCTGTCATCTTTGTGCCTCTCCCTTCACGGTTCATCTCTCCATGCGTTAAGTTCTCTTTTTATTGCTGCCTGCCTTTTTCTTTCCATTGCTCTCTGAAGCTACATTCCTTGTCCCTCTTTCTTGTCTGTCATCTGCAGCATCTCTGTTGCTCAAGCTCTCTCTCTAGCGCATGCACTTCAAGTCAGTTTCTGTGTTTCTCACTCTCTCCCTGAGACTAGCTAAACATTTACTGTGTATGTTTCATTATGGGTGCATTTCTGTCTCCATTCCTCTCAGAAGATACCTCACCTCAGTTTTTCTCTGGCTGGATCTCTGTCTACAGTCTCTACCTCTCTGTCGACTTTATTTTGCCATGGAAACCAGCTGCCGCCTTGGCCACCGAAGGCTCTGGCGGATAAATCTAGTCTCTTAGCGCAGCCGTGGCTGGATGAAAGGGAGATGCCTATTGCGTTCCCTCCCAATTCAGCATCATCTCTGCATTCTCCAGCCCACCCAGTATCAGAGGCTGCTTGCCTTAGGAAGAGTGAGCTGGGGAGAGTGGAAGAGGAGGTAAGGGTGCCAGACTGGTGGGGAGAGTCTAAGAGAGAGTGAGAGAAATTGGGAGACAGAAAGAGAATGAGAGCCAGGGAGAGACTGTGGATGGGAGAGATGGAACAGAGAAATCGAAGAAGAATAAGAAAAGAGAAGATGAGAAACAGAGAATGAGAGAAAGGATAAGGAACCAAGAGAATTTTGTTGGTGGCAGGGAGAATGCACGAGAGAAAGTGCGAGGGGAAACCCCATGGCAAGAGGACAGCCAAGGGACTAAGAGAAACAGCCGCACCGCTGCCGTCGGGTCGCAGCAGACCGAGTGCAGGGTCCAGTATGGCTCTGGGGCCGCTGCATCTGGAGCAGTGTCAGCCGCTTACCTGTTGCTGCTTGAGGTGCCACACCACGGAAGTGGCGTGCCGGTCCTTTGAGACTAGCCGCGCGTGTCCAGGCTGCGTTCTGAAGCACCGGCGGATGCAGGCTCACGTGGGGCACCCGGCACCGGGCACCAGGCACTGCGCGGTGGGAGCGACAGGAGCTGGGCGCCTGTGCACGCAAGTCCTGCTGGCGTGGCGCTGCAAGCTCTGAGCAGTGGCGGGGATGTGCGGCGTCTTAAAGCAGCGCGGAGCCCTCACCTTGCGGGGGGCCTCCCGCCCCTCGGCCTCCGCCCGCGCGCATGACGCACCAGGCCACGGGCGCGCCTGGAGGAGCGGGGCTGGCAGGTGGGGGACACTGCAACAGACCCCACTCAGATGTTCTCACCCTGCGTCTCCACATCATTAGGTCCGATCTCACTAAGACCTCACAGACTGTGGGTTGTCCCCAAGGCTGATTTTCATGCAAACATTATGACTTCGTACTCCTCGGATTTTTGGCCTGTCCCGAACACAGACCCGCACAGTTCTTCCAAAGAGAAGCAGAAACCTAGGCCTGGGGCCTCGGGCCTTGACCTTTGAAGACCCTCACCCCTACCTCCGCTAAAGTATGAGCTGGTCTTTGAGCCGAGAGAGGAATCCTGAATTTGATATCACCAATTTTCCACAATTTTCTCTAGCTCCCAGCAAGAGCTAAACAGCAGTTCCTTTCCTGCAGGTTTTGCAAAAATTTAATCTAACACAAGCTACTTATTTATCCACTGTATTATTTTATTGAAGTGTTGTATGTCAGTTATTCTCTCTCTATCCTCCCCCACTTCCTCTCTCTCTGCCAGGTATTGTGTTAAGCTGTTTACACAGAAAATACTGCCAAATCCTTACCCCAATCTTGTGAAGTAAGTACTGCTATTATCTTCATTTTATAGAGTCAGAAGCAGAAGCCAAGAGAGATTACCCTAGTTGCCCAAGTTCAAGCAAATGTTGCACCTGCTCTACTAACCAAGACATTCTTGTCTCTCCCCAACACATTTCAGGTGCTTGCTCTGTATCACACCTGGGCAGACACCAGGGCATAAGCCCCCTCCTCCCTCAGAAGGGAGGGTGAGGTCTGGGAAGGTGTCCCAGACCAGAGGTCATTTCTGTCTGGTTTCCGAAGGCTGAGTATGTTTTCTAGGCAGGCAGGAAGGGGAAGTGTGTTTTCCAAGAAGAAGATTCATGGTCAAGCAGAGCTGCAGGAGAGAGCTGGGTGCCAAGAGAGGTTGCAGCAGGGTGAGTGTCTGGAGGTGAGCTGGAAAAAAGGGGTAGGGGAAGATCCTGACTGGCCTTGAATGCCAGTCTGGGGACTTTGGCCTTTATCCTGAAATCTCTGGAGGACCATTGAGGAATTTTACTATTATAAACAATTTCAAGCATACACAAATGTAATGATAATAATAAAATAACCCCCTATCCAACTTTAACAATAATAAATATTTTGCCATTATTGTTCAGTGATAATATTAATGCAGGGAGATGTGATGTGATTTCTGTTTTTCTAGGATCACCTAGAAGCAGGGCTGGGATGGGGGTGGATGAGGTATTGAATGGAGAAAGAACAGAAAGTAGGCTGTGGCAGGAGGAAAAAAAAGGTTTCAACACACCACAGAGAGGGGGCTCAGCAGAGACGCAAAGAGAGGCCAAATTCACAGTGCAGAGGGATAAAGGCAAGGAGGTGTTGGGTAGGGTATAGGATGAGCAGACGATTCTGAGTTGGTTGATAAGCTGGATAGAGATCTTGCCCTTCTACTACACCCCATGCCTCCTGGACAGGGAGACAAGGCAGGTGTATAATCAGGCCCCAAAATGCTCTTTGGGTTTCAAGTCCTACATTTGCTATAGACCATTATTCTTTTCTTTTTTTTCTTTATTATTTTTTTTTGTTTTTGTGGCTAAACCTGATTTTATCTTCTCAAGTTTTAATGGTATAAAGCTAGTCATTTTTCCTGCAGATAGTTTCCATGATAATTGCTCACAGTTATAAATTTCTAGCCTCACTCTGGCCATGGTGCAGTATTCTGGGTGTCATGCACTATCAATTGACAGTTCACTCAAACTTGATATTTTGGAATCACTTGGGAGGCAAATTGTGAGAATTGACCTGAGACAAAGGCCAGTCCAGCCCATCCCGTCCTTTCCTCCTTTTCACTATGATCCTGAGAGTTCCTTGGACTGCTGGAATCCAGCAGGAGACAAGGAAAGACATCTAGGTACATGGTAAAGGTGGGTGCCTAAGAAAGGCAGCCTCATAGAGTCTGAAGCTGCATCCTAATGCTAAGGGGGATTATGGAGAGTGGAAGAGTCTGAAACCATGGCCAGTCTGCTTGCAGGAGCCAGTAAGAAAGCCAAGGAAATGTTGGGAAAGAAGTGCAATCCTTAGGTGCCTGTTTCTTCTTTTTTCCTCCAGGCTTGAACAGAGTTGGTGTCCTTGAATTCCAAAGGCATGCAAGTATCAGCATCCCAACTAGATGAATGTGGGGGGCCTTGGGAAATGTGGATTTGGCTTCAGTCCATGCAGGCTATGATTCTGATGGCCTTGGAAGAGCCCTTCAACTAACAAGCTTCTAGATTATGCGGAGGCATTTTGGGATGAGACAGGGAGGGTTTGGGATGATGATATAATAACTCACCTAGTCCATTTACCTACCTTTGTAATTCTATAGCAGCAGGGGTAAGATCGAGCTAATGGTATTAATGGGTCAGGGATGGAGGGTGAGAAGCTACTAGAAATGGCTCTAGGGCTTGATGACAATCCAAACTTCAGTACTAGCCAGTGTGCCAGGCTGATCTTCCCAGACTTATTCACCTGGCTAGACTAGCCTAAGGGATGTACCAACTGCCCAGTAAGGGAAGTCAGAGGTCTATGACCCAGCCAGGTATTGGTTCTAGTAACAATTCAGGGTGCAAGAGTCCTTGAATACATACCATGTGCCAAGCCTTATGCTTCCTTTATCCTATTTAATCTTTGAAGGAACTCTGCAAGTTAGAAATTAGTACAGCATTTTTATAATCTAAAACATCACATATCATTTTTTTAAAAAGCTGAAAATTTAACCATCACACTAGTGGTAGCTATATCATCTTGATTTCAAAGATGCTAAAAAAAAGTACATTAGAATCAATGTATTACAGCACCACTTCTGTCCTTACAGAGAGGTTAAGTAACTTACCCAAGATCACACAGCAAGTGTTGGAACTGAGAAGTAAAACCTGTTCTGTCTCCAGCACTGGGAAGTTTTCTAGGCTGCTTCTTAGAAGGGTCAAGAAGCAAGACAGAAAGGCTCCCAGAGACCCAGCCCAGAAAAAATTTCGAATCCAGATTAATTTTTAGGATTGTGGAAAGGGAAAAGCAATCACAGTGATAAAAGCTTCTTTTTGTTGGATACATGATTCTCATAGGTGGTAAAATAACTAAATTAGTCCATCTAAATTCTGTCACTCCTTCTTGCTTAGTGATTTCATAATAAGTCAATAAGGAAAAATATATGGTTTTGTTCTAGAGTGCCTACCCATGGGGGTATTTTAGGTTTTACAGTGTTATGAGCTTCTCTGGTATTCACTTTAGGCCAACCTTAGGGATTGTGTTTGCAAAGTTCAAATGAAATTCATTATATTCTGGGTGTGAACTAATAATACCCACTCTGTTGGTTTGGGAAAGACAGAAAATCAGGGTTTCAAAGCTATGTATATCCAAATAAAATGGTTTGGAAGAGAAGATCTACAGAAAGTAACTGAATGGATTACAAATGAAGAGCAAGAGACCTGATTTCTAGTCCCAATAATGTAGTTAACTTGTTGTGTAACTTTGGGAAGATCCCCATCTCTCTCTGATCTCAGTTGTGTTAATCCAGCAAATGAGGTAGAGGAGTATTATTAGGTAATCTCTAAGAATCCTGTCAGCTGATGACCTGATTCCATCGGGCTGTTATTAAAAATCCCAAAACTAATACAATCAAAATATTTCCTGGCTAATGTGGCTTAGTTGGTTGGAGCATTGTCTCATTAGGTCAACCCAAATATTTAAAAACTGAAAACTGGAATTCTGCTTCTGGCCGTAAAAAAGTGACAGGGACTGGATTTATACTTCTACCTTACACAACTAAAAAAGTGGACAAAATATATGAAATAATGATTTTCAAACATTAGAAAAAGGAAGTACAGGACAGTGATCCTCAAGGAAAGGGAAAACCAAAGGGGAAGAGTTGAGGAAGGGAGGGAGGGAGGGGGCAAGGGAAAGTGGTGGGGGGAAGACAGAGACAAATGTATTTGAAAAGATAAATAAATTAATTTAAATAAAAGAAAAGGGAAACAAATGAAGGGAGCCCTTCAATTGCTCCAGTTTACTACCTAGAGAGAGTTCTGTGGCTGGAAACATAGGCTGAGCCTGCAAGTCTGCCTAAATTGAGGAGACAGAATTCAAAATTCAGGGAGATGATGGTGGCTAGAATTTACAAGATAATGTGCCAGACAGGAGCTTCCCAGAGGAGTGCTCCAGAAATATGTAAAAAGCATCCCTCAAATCTTTGAATACTGATTAGCACATGCATATGAGCAAACTAAGACTAGGGGAAAAAAGACCCAAAAGGAGCAGATGGAGTGATTTCTAGAGCTCACATGAGACTGGATGGAGAGCAGGCTAACAGTTATGGGCCAGGGTTGGAGGATGGAGGGATTGAGCAATAAAGAAAAATGATGCATGGACATGGACAGCAGTCTGGTGATTGCGGGGGGCAGTTTGGGGAGATGGAGGGTGGGGGTGGATGTTGAAGAGGTTATAAGGGGGATAATTGGTAATGGAAAATACAGTAAAAATAAACTATTAAAAATAAAATAAAAATAAATAAAAATTTAAAAAAAAAGAAAAGATGAGGGGGACGAAAAGACCAGCAATAGCTCAGTTTCCCAACACCAGAGAGAAAAAACTTAATAATACATCAGACTGAGCACTCAAAAAAAGATTGCTTCAGCAGTGGAACAATCTTAGTCTAAAGTTCATTTTCATCCCACATCTTGAGAAAGATTGAACTGTTTCCAAATATCTTTACTGCAACCCAGAGCAAGGCTCAAAAATATATTTAAAGGAATACAAAAATATCAAATAAATCAAATAAAACATTATAAAGCATACAAAATAAGGAAATATGACCTATAATGAATATAAAGATAGAAACAGACACAGATGATAGAATTAGTAGAGAAAGACATTAAAATGGCTTTAAAATGTATACTTCATATGTTCAAGAAGGTACAGAAAAGAATGGGTATTTTAAGGAGATATCTATATTGTACAATAGAAAACAGACTCAAATATTACTTACTTCTAGAAAAAAATATGATATCTGAGGTATAAATATACTGGGTGACATTATTAGCATAATAGACACTGCAGGAAAGAGTTTATTAAACTTGAGCCCTAGCTGGTGTGCCTCAGTGAACTGAACACCCGCCTACAAAACAAAGGGTTGCTGGTTCGATTCCCAGTGTAGGGCACATGCCTGGGTTGTGGGCCATGTCCCCAGCAGGGGGTGTGTGAGATGCAACCATACATTGATGTTTCTCTCCCCCTCTTTCTCCCCACCTTTCCCTCTCTAAAAATAAATAAATAAAATTGTAAAAAAATATTAAACAATAAGTGAAACCTTTTTAAAAGTTTATTGTACTTGAAGACAAAGCAATCAAAATTGTCCAGCAGATGACATGATGTATATAGAAAACCCTAAAGATTCCACCAAAAAAACTACTGATAAATGATTTCAGTAAAGTAGCCGGATATAAAATAAATAATCAGAAATCAGTTATATTTTGTATGGCAATGATGAATTATCTAAAAGGGAAACTAAGAAAGCAGTCCGACGTATAATTAAATTAAAAAAAAAAACCCTAGAAATAAATTTAACCAAGAATGTAAAAGATGTGTACTCAGAAAATTATAAGACACAGCAAAAAGAAATTGAAAAGATACAAATAAGTGGAAGCATATACCATGTTCATGGATAGGAAGAATTAACATCATTAAAATGTCTATACAAACCAAATCAATCTATAGATTCAATGCAATTCTTATCAAGACACCAATGGTATATTTCACAGAACTAGGACAAATATTCCTAAACTCTATATGGAACCACAAAAGACACTGAATAGCAATACCAATCTTGAGAAAGAAGAACAAAGTTAGAGGAATCATGCTATCTGGTATCAAACTATACTACAAGTCCACAGTAACCAAAACAGCATGATACTGGCATAAAAACAGAAATATAGATCAATGGAACAGAATAGAGAACCTATAAATAAACCCCTACTTTTACGATTAATCAATATTTGACAAAGGAGGAAATGGGGTAAAACTTATTCAATAAATAGTATAGGGAAAATTGGACAAATACATGCCAAAAAATGAAACTAGACCATTTTCTTCTACCATTCATAGGAATAAACTGAAAATGAATTAAAGAGTTAAATATTAGACTTGAGACCATATAAATGCTGGAAGAAAACATAGGCAGTAAAATCTTGGCCATTTCTCTTAGCAATATTTTTTTTCTGATATATCTCCATTGGCAAGGGAAACAAAAGGAAAAATAAACAAATGGGACTACATCAAACTAAAAAGATTTTGTACAGCAAAGGAAACCATCAACAAAAGAAAAAGACAACTCATTGCATGGGAGATGATGCCTGGCAATGATTTATCTGATAAGGGGTTAATAATCAAAATTTATAAAGAACTCATACAACTCAACACCAAAAAAATAACAAACAATCCAATTAAGAAATGAGTAAAGTACCTAAATAGATGCTTCTCCAAAGAGGATGTGCAGATGGCCAATAAACACGAAAAAATGCTCAATGTCTCTAATTATCAGATCAATGCAAATTAAAACCACAATGAGATATCACCTCACAGCTGTCAGAATGACTATCATTAATAAGCCAACAATCAAGATGGTGAGGATGTGGAGAAAGGGAACCCTTATGCACCTTTTGTGAGAATCCAGATTTGTGCAGCCACTGTGAAAAGCAGTGTGGAGTTATTTCTAAAAACTAAAAATAGAACTTCCTCATGACCCAGCCATTCCACTTCTGGGAATATATCCTAAGAAACCTGAAACACTAATTCAAAAGAATACATGCACCCCTATGTTCACTGCAACATTATTCACAGTAGCCAAGATGTGGAAACAGCTGAAGTGGCCATCAGTAGATGCATGGATAAAAAAAGCTGTGGTACATTTACACAATGGAGTACTACTTTGCCACAAAAAAGAAGGAAATCTTACCTTTTGCAACATGGATGGACCTTGAGAACATTATGCTAAGTGAAATAAGCCAGTCAGAGATAGGTAAGTACCATAGGATTTAACTTATATGTAGAATCGAATGAACAAAATAAACTAACAAAATAGAAACAGACTCAGATAGGACATATTGACAGCTGACAGAGGGGAGAAAGTTTGGGTGGCTAGGTGAAAAGGTGAAATAATTAAACAAAAAAAGAAAAAAAGCTCACAGACACTGATAACACTATGGTGATTACCAGTGGGAAAAGGGGTTGAGGAGAGGTAGAAGAGGGTTAAGGGGGGGAGGGTAAATGGTCACCAGAGACTTGACTTGGGGTGGTGAACACACAAAAAAATATACAGATGATGTGTTATAGAATTGTATACCTGACACTTATATAATTTTATTAATGAAAATCACCCCAATAAATTAAATAAATATTCTGAAGTATATTTTATTGATTATGCCATTACAGTTGTCCCATTTGTTTTCTCCCCTTTATTCCCCTCTGCTTTGCACCCCTTCTCCCACCAGCATTCCCCTCTCCCTTAGTTCATGTCCATGGGTCGTGCATATAAGTTCTTAGGCTTCTCCATTTACTATGCTATTCTTAACCTCCCCCTGACTATTTTGCACCTACAAATCATGCTTCTTATTCCCTGTATCTTTTCCCCCTCCCTGCTGATAACGTTCCATGTGGTCTCCATTTCTGTGATTCTGTTCCTGTTCTAGTCTGCTTAGTTCATTTTTGTTTTTGTTTTTGTTTTTGTTAGGGTTCAGTTGTTGATAGTTGTGAGTTTGTTGTCATTTTACTGTTCGTAGTTTTGATCTTCTTGTTTTTCTTAGATAAGTCCCTTTAACATTTCACATAATAAGGGCTTGGTGATGATGAGCTCCTTAACTTGACCTTATCCGGGAAGCACTTTGTCTGCCCTTCCATTCTAAATGATAGCTTTGCTGGATAGAGTCATCTTGGATGTAAGTCCTTGCCTTTCATGACTTTGAATACTTCTTGCCAGCCCCTTCTTGCCTGCAAGGTTTCTTTTGAGAAATAAGCTGATAGTCTTACGGGAACTTCTTTGAAGGTAACTGTCTCCTTTTCTCTTGCTGTTTTTAAGATTCTCTCCTTATCTTTAATCTTGGATAATGTAATTATGATGTGCCTTGGTGTGTGTTTCCTTGGGTCCAAGTTCTTTGGGACTCTCTGAGCTTCCTGGACTTTCTGAAAGTCTATTTCCTTGGTCAGATTGGGGAAGTTCTCCTTCACTATTTTTTCAAATAAGTTTTCAATTTCTTCCTCTTCCTCTTCTCCTTCTGCCACTCCTGTGATTTGGATGTTGGAACATCCAAAGCCGTCCCGGAGTTTCCTAAGCCTCTCCTCAGTTTTTTGAATTCTTGTTTCTTCATTCTGTTATGGTTGAATGTTTATCTCTTCCTTCTGCTCCCAATCATTGATTCGAGTCCCGGTTTCCTTCCCTTTACCATTGGTTCCCTTTATATTTCTCTTTATTTCACTTTGTATAGCCTTCACTTCTTCCTTTATTTTGTGGTTGTACTCAACCATTTCTGTGAGCATCCTGATTACCAGTGTTTTGAACTCTGCATCTGATTGGTTGGCTATCTCCTCGTTGCTTAGTTCTTCTTCTGGAGTTTTGATCTGATCTTTCATTTGCGCCATATTTCTTTGTCTCGGTGCTCCTGGTATGTTGTAAGGGGCGGAGCCTTCGGTATTCACCAGGGAGAGGCAACTCACATCTCTATGTTGTGGCACTGTCTGTGGGGGAGGGGTTAGAGAGGGAACAATACTGCTTGCTGGGCTCTCACCCCAGTTTCAGTTACTTCCCCAAATTCTCAAAAGTAAATTGTGCCCCTCTAAGTGCTACCCTGGTGCTGATTCCTGGGTGGGAGGGCTTGTGTATGTTCTAAGACCCCCATGGGCCCCTCCAGTGGACTTTCCTGTGATACTGGCAGTCTCATCTGCCACTGCAACCCCCCCAGGTATTTAGAGCCAGGGTTTGAGGTTTTATCTGCCTAGTGCTGGAACCCTGGATTGTGCGGTCTGTTTCGATCCCCAGTTGTTCCTCCCAGTTTATCCACACACAAATGTGGGACCACTTAGTCTGCCAGCTGCTGTCTCACCCACCTGGTCCACCAGCCACTACCTTCTTGCTCATCTTCTCTGCCCTGACTGCCCATCTCCTCCCCTCCTCGCAGTCTGGATGAATGTTTCTTCTTTAGCTCCTTGGTTGCCAGACTTACATACAGTTCAATATTCTGGCAGTTCTGGTTTTTTTTTTTTGTTTTTAAGTTGGTTGTTATTTTTCATTTGGTTGTGTGAGAAAGTGAAGTGTATCGATCTACACTTCCATCTTGGCCAGAAGTCTGGAGTAATTTGATAACAGCCATTCCAATAGGTGTGAAGTGATATCTCATTGTGGTTTTGATTCAGGTTTTTATAATTAGCAATGTTCGGCAACTTTCATGCACCTTTTGGCCATCTGTACATCTTCCTTGGAAAAATGTCTATTCAGATCCCCTGCCTATTTATTAATTGAATTGTTTGCTTTTATTGGTGAGTTGTGTGAGTTCTTTACTATTTTGGATATTAACCCTAAATTTTTCCCATTCTGTAGTTTTTTTCCACTTTGATGATGGTTTCTTTTGCTGTGCTGAAGTTTTTTACTTTCCTATAGTTGTGCTTGTTTATTTTTTTATCTGCTGCTTGTGCTTTACTTGTCATATCCAAAGAAATCATTACCAAGACTCATATTAAGGAGATCGATTCCTATGTTTTCTTCTAGGAGTTTCATAGTTTCAGGTCTTACATTTAAGTTTTTAAACCATTTCAAGTTAATTTTTGTGAGTGATATAAAAATATAGGTCCAGTTTCATTGTTTTACATGTGAATATCCAATTATCCCAACACCATTTACTCAAGAGCCTGTATTTTCTCCATTGAATAAAACTCTTTTTAAAGAATTTTACAAGAGCATCTTCACAAATGTGCCATCCTTTCTTTGCACTCCCCTGGAAAAGAACTCAAAAACTTATATGGCTGTTACAGTTTGGCTTGAAGAGGTTGATTTTCTCCCTCTAATGCTGAAATCTGAGCATGGCAGAAATAGTTTCCTAAATGTGGAAACATAATCCTATTTTCTAGAGATTCTACTTTGAGGCATTTTGGTAATACCTCTATAGCCAACAAGGAAAACTAACAGTTCGAGGAAGACACCTGAGCTCACTTGATAAATTGCCTTTCCCTGGTCAACCCACTGGCTATAGGGCTCTTTTCTGATTCTTAACTGTCATCAAGTTCAATGTTTGTACTATTTATAAAGTCAAACTTCCAAACATCTTAATTCAATGACAAACAAAATATAAATTAGCCTTTGAAAACTCCACAGACCCTAATATTTAATACAGAACCATGGGAGGTTTGTAGTGTTTGGTACTTTTAATGTTTTTTACCAATTAGAAATATATCAGTTGTAAACACCCAAGCCCTCCACTCAAGGAATACATGCTGCAGAATGGCGTAGGCTGTTCCAACGATCCTGTCGCCTGATATTGCATCAAAGTCATATTGTGAAATTGTTGAGTTTCTGGGCAAGTGGAGTCAAAAAGAGTAAGTGTCGTTCCAAAGATGAAAGCATTTAGGTGTTTCCTGCCCTGGGGGAGGGGGTTGACAGCAAGCAAAGCAGCTAAATGGAGTGAACTCTGATGTTATCCATATGTTATTGGGGTGGCTTTGAATAAATTATTTAGCTTCTCTGAGCCTCAGTTTTCTTACCTATAAAATAAGGAATATTAACAATGCCCACCTCACAAAATTGTTTCGGAATTAGATTAGATAAAGTTTCTTTTTTTATATTCAAAGTTTATTATATTTTATTCAACAGAAATGCACATCAAAACATCCACCCAGAAAACCAAGAACTAATAAGGGTACTTCGAGAACAACTTCAAACAGAACAGGTACTGTTTATATAAATGTGCATTTATATAAGGAATAGATGTTATTACTCCCCTTGTATATGAATTGTGGTGAAATATTAATAAACTACTTTGTGAAAACATGGCTTCTTTCCTACTTTAAATTACCTTAAATAATTCTATCAATTGTTTATTTTTCAGATTAGGCAAATGACTAGTCTTAATCTATTCAGGTATTTTCATACTTTTTTAAAAACTTGCTTTTAAATACAGTTTTTCTGTTATTTACTTGTGAGGAAATAATCACTGTCTAATTGGCTTGTGTGAAATGTCGTGGAAAAGCTATTCTAACATATATATCCCAAGGACCTATAAAAGGTAGCTTTTTTTCTTTTCTTTTTCTTCAATGGTCAAAGTTAAGATAACTGGTTAAGCAAAAAAGAAGGCTTTTCTCATCTGCCTCTTCTTTGCTTTTAACCAGATGGACTCTGTAAGAACCAGAAATGTAATACATTTTATGAAGGCTAGGTTAAGTAGGATATTGTACACGTTCATGCCAAGATAGCTCACATCAAGAAACAAAATTTAAAAACAGATTTTCTAACCACCAATCAAACTTTAATGCCAAAGAAAGTTTTACCCATATCACTTATCTGTTTTCCAAATATTTATTGTAAATCTACCATATACTGGACAGTGTTCTACGAATTGGGAATTCAATTGTGAACTAAGCAAACAAGAATTCCTATATCATAGAACTTAAATTCATTGATGCAAAAATAGTTTAAGCATGTTAGTAGTACTCTGTTCCAGACTGGTTGTTATCAATAATTCATGCTGGGACAGAGTTTAATAATTTACAAAATGATTACACATACTATTCTTATTTAATCTTCAAACATAATAAGTAAGGCAACTATTATTATCCTCATCTAACGTATTAGTTCACTATGACTTGCATAAATTCACCCTGGGATTACATGACTAGATCTAGATATACAGAAGTCTCAGACTGACGGGGATCTTCCAGTTCTGTACCACAGTCCCATTCAAGATTAGATAAAGTTTCTTACCTAGCAATAATATATATATTTTAAATTGCTTAGGATATGGAGACAAAATAACATAGTAGCTAAGCATCCAGGATGTAAAATCAGAGTGAGCCCTAAATTCCAATTCTAGCCCTACCAGTTCCTGAGTAACTATGAGTAAGTCATGGCTCCTTTCTAAGCCTTTGGTTCCCAATCTATAAAAAGAGGTTAATGATAGCACGTATCTCATAATGTTCATTAGATGAACTGGGAGAGGTCAAGTATTAGGTACACCATAATTCTCAGTAAATGGGAGCTGTTAGCCTGCCATGAAGCAATGGATACAATTCTTCAAGCATTTGGGAAGAGCTCACATTGTGTTCCCATCAGAGAGAGAAGGTGGACCAATTACATTTATTACTAGAACACAAGTGTGGACTGCTGAGAGCCAAGATGGGTGCTGGGTGGCCTTATGGTTCCCTCAAGGAAAGGCCAGTGCTCTAATGCTGGAAGTGGAATGCTGGAAACACACCAGGGGCTCCTTTTTGTTTACATCTTTATTTGTGTGTAATACATGTAGATTAAACTGAACCTACTTGAAAACTACAATTTGATGAGTTTTGACATAGGTATATACCATGTACAATTACCACCACCAAAAAGGTAATAAACATTTGCATCATTTCCAAAAACTTCTTTATAGCCTTTTCATAATTGAATCCCCTTCTCTTTCTTCCCCTATCCCAAGGCAAACACTGATCTGTTTTATGCCACTTTAGATTCATTTGTATTTCCCTAATTTTATGTAAAAGGAACTATGCAGTATGTACTCTTTTTAGAGTGTGGTTTCTTTCATTCAGCATAATTATTTTAAGATTCATCCACATTTTCATTTATATCAATAATTTGTTCTCTTTCTGGATGAATAGTATTTCTATGTGTGAATAAACCATTTACCTGTTGATAGATGTTAGAGTTGTTTCCAGATTTTACCTATTACAAATAAAGGTGCTATAAACATGCATGTACATCTCCACATGGACAAATGCATGTATTTTTTTGGTAAGTGAAAAACTGGGACATATTGTAGGTATATGTTTAACCTTTCTTTTTTGTCTTTTTCTCTTTTTTAATTAATTTATTTATTTTTTCAAATACATTTGTCTCTGCCTACCCCCCACCACTTTCCCTTGCCCCCTCCCTCCCTCCCTTAACTCTTCCCCTTTGGTTTTGTCCATGAGTCCTTGCTATATGTTCCTTGACTTTCCCCTTCCCTTCCTTTTCCCCCTCCACCCCTCTCTCCTTCCCTGTTGTCTCTGTTGGTTTCTTTTCCTTTCAGTGTTGCTGGTCTTATTTTCCTTGCATCTCTGTATTGTTGGTTAGGTTCCACTTATACGTGAGATCATATGGTATTTGTCTTTCATCCCCTGGTTTAGCATAATGCTCTCCAGTTCCATCCATGCTGTCGCGAAGTGTAGTAGTTCTTGTTTTCTTTCTGCTGCGTAGTATTCCATTGTGTAAATGTACCATAATTTTTTGATCCAATCATCTACTGATGGGCATTTAGGTTGCTTCCAACACTTGGCTATTGTAAATTGTGCTGCTATGAATAAGAGGGTACATAGGTTCTTTTGTATTGGCATTTTGGGATTCTTAGGGTATAGTCCCAGCCAAATTATTTTCCAAAGTGGCTGTCAAGTTTTTATTCCAAAAACAGTGATGAAAGGATGAAAGTTATAGTTTATCCAAATATCCTTGCCAACTATATGGTGAGGATTTATGGAGAAACAATAAGTATTATATATACCTTGATATAATTTTCTTCAAGTTTCTTGTGCTTGAGTTCTGTTGAGGTTCTTGGACCTGTGGGTTTATAGTTTTATTATATTTAGAAAAGTTTCAGCCATTATTTCTTCAAATAGTATTTCTGTCTCCTTAACTCCTTTGAAAACTTTAATTACACATAAAAAGTCCAGCCATTTTTAATATAAAGAGAATGGTTTGTGTGACATCAATGTAACCTGGCAGCCAAGGAGAGTGGACTGGAATGCGCATGTGTGAACAATGATGACTTCACTGTACTAGTTAGTGGGAGCAGTAGATGCTGTGCAGTGACATGTGTACTGTGTGGCCATCGCAATCAAAATGACTGAGTGAGTAGAGCAATGAATCCGCATCAAATTTTGCATTGAGCTTGAACATTCCTCTGCAGAAACACTTTGGATGATTCTGAAAGCCACAACTACAGGCAACTGGTGATTAGCAACTTCACTATGACAATGTGCCTGATTATGCATCACATTTTATGCAGTGTTTTTTGGCAAGACATCAAATCACCCAGGTGACTCAGCCTCCCTACAGCCCAGATTTGGCATCTTGTGACTTCTGGCTTTTGCCAAAACTAGAATCACCTTTGAAGGGAAAGAGGTTTCTGACCATCGATGAGATTCAAGAAAATATGACAGGGCAGTTGATGGTGATTGGGAGAATTCTGTGCAGTCCCCAAGGTGCCTACTTTGAAGGGGACTGAGGTGTCATTGTCTTATGTACAATGTTTCTTGTATCTTTTATCTTCTTCAATAAATGTCTCTATTTTTTGTATGACAAGGATGGATACCTTCTGGACAGACCTCATATATTAGGCCACTTGAAGTTGTTCCAAAGCTCACTGTTCCTCTACTAATATTTTTTATATTTTTTCTGTTTCATATCTGACAGCTTTTTATTATAACTGTGTTTTATTATATGCATTATAAAATTAATAATTCATAAGAACATTAGTATAATTCCTAAGGATAGTTATATTACAGTTTAAAAATTTTTTTCTTGAATTTCTACTCCCAGCCAAGATGGAGGTGTAAGTAAGTAGCCTTTGCCCCCTTGCACAACCAACAGGACAAAAACATATATTAAAAAAACAACCAGAACTGCCAGAAAATCAAACTGTATGTAAGTCTGAAAACCAAGGAGCTAAAGAAGAAACATTCATCCAGACTGGTAGGAGGGGTGGAGATGGGTGGAGATGGGCAGCCGGGGCAGAAATCTCATGGAGTAAGGTGGCAGCTGGAAGACCAGGTGGGCAAAAGGGCAACTGGAGGTCCCACATTTGTGTGCATATAAACTAAGAGGAACAACAGGGATGTGAGACAAACTGCACAACCTAGAGTTCCAGTGTAGGAAAAGAAAGCTTCAAAACCTCTGTCTGTAAAAACCTGTAGGGATTGCAGCAAGGGAGAAATTCCCAACCTCACTGGAGAGTTCATTGGAGAAACGGACAGAGTCCTAGAATGTACACAATCCCACCCACCTAGGAATCAGCACCAGAAGGGCCTAATTTGCTTGTGGGTGGCAGGGGAAGTGACTAGGTGGTCCCACATTTGTGTGTGGATAAACTGGGAGGAACAACTGGGGATCGAAACAGACCGCACAATCCAGGGTTCCAGCACTAGGCAGATAAAACCTCAAACCCTGGCTCTAAATACCTGGGGGGGTTGCAGTGGCAGATGAGACTGCCAGTATCACAGGAAAGTCCACTGGAGGGGCCCATGGGGGTCTTAGAACATACACAAGCCCTCCCACCCAGGAATCAGCACCAGGGTAGCACTTAGAGGGGCACAATTTACTTTTGAGAATTTGGGGAAGTAACTGAAACTGGGGTGAGAGCCCAGCAAGCAGTATTGTTCCCTCTCTAACCCCTCCCCCACAGACAGTGCCACAACATAGAGATGTGAGTTGCCTCTCCCTGGTGAATACCGAAGGCTCCGCCCCTTACAACATACCAGGAGCACCGAGACAAAGAAATATGGCGCAAATGAAAGATCAGATCAAAACTCCAGAAGAAGAACTAAGCAACGAGGAGATAGCCAACCAATCAGATGCAGAGTTCAAAACACTGGTAATCAGGATGCTCACAGAAATGGTTGAGTACAACCACAAAATAAAGGAAGAAGTGAAGGCTATACAAAGTGAAATAAAGAGAAATATAAAGGGAACCAATGGTAAAGGGAAGGAAACCGGGACTCGAATCAATGATTGGGAGCAGAAGGAAGAGATAAACATTCAACCATAACAGAATGAAGAAACAAGAATTCAAAAAACTGAGGAGAGGCTTAGGAAACTCCGGGACGGCTTTGGATGTTCCAACATCCAAATCACAGGAGTGGCAGAAGGAGAAGAGGAAGAGGAAGAAATTGAAAACTTATTTGAAAAAATAGTGAAGGAGAACTTCCCCAATCTGACCAAGGAAATAGACTTTCAGAAAGTCCAGGAAGCTCAGAGAGTCCCAAAGAACTTGGACCCAAGGAAACACACACCAAGGCACATCATAATTACATTATCCAAGATTAAAGATAAGGAGAGAATCTTAAAAACAGCAAGAGAAAAGGAGACAGTTACCTTCAAAGAAGTTCCCGTAAGACTATCAGCTTATTTCTCAAAAGAAACCTTGCAGGCAAGAAGGGGCTGGCAAGAAGTATTCAAAGTCATGAAAGGCAAGGACTTACATCCAAGATGACTCTATCCAGCAAAGCTATCATTTAGAATGGAAGGGCAGACAAAGTGCTTCCCGGATAAGGTCAAGTTAAGGAGCTCATCATCACCAAGCCCTTATTATGTGAAATGTTAAAGGGACTTATCTAAGAAAAACAAGAAGATCAAAACTACGAACAGTAAAATGACAACAAACTCACAACTATCAACAACTGAACCCTAACAAAAACAAAAACAAAAACAAAAATGAACTAAGCAGACTAGAACAGGAACAGAATCACAGAAATGGAGACCACATGGAACGTTATCAGCAGGGAGGGGGAAAAGATACAGGGAATAAGAAGCATGATTTGTAGGTGCAAAATAGTCAGGGGGAGGTTAAGAATAGCATAGTAAATGGAGAAGCCTAAGAACTTATATGCACGACCCATGGACATGAACTAAGGGAGAGGGGAATGCTGGTGGGAGAAGGGGTGCAAAGCAGAGGGGAATAAAGGGGAGAAAACAAATGGGACAACTGTAATGGCATAATCAATAAAATATACTTCAGAATTTATTTCAGGTACTAACACATGAATAGGAGTTGTGATACATTAATAGCAATTTTGACTTTTAAATAGTAAAAACAATAAGAGAAGAGAGAGCCAATGGATATGGAGGAAAAGGAACCCTTGTACACTGTTGGTAGTATTGTAAATTGGTACAGCTTCTATGGAAAACAGTATGGAGAATCATCTTAAAAATTAAAAATGGAACTATCATCTGATCTAGCAGTTTCACTTCTGGGAATATATATAAAGGGAACAAAAAGATTAACTCAAGAAGATGTCTGCACCCCCATGTATATAACAGCATATTTACAATAGTCAAGACATGGAAACAACCTAAGGTCCACTGATGGATGAATGGATATATACATTGTACATACACAGAATGGAATAGTATTCAGCCATAAAAAATGAAGAAATCTTACCATTAAAGACAACATGGATAGACCTTGAAGGTATTAAGCT
Organism: Pteronotus mesoamericanus; assembly: GCF_021234165.1. Lineage (NCBI taxonomy): Eukaryota > Metazoa > Chordata > Mammalia > Chiroptera > Mormoopidae > Pteronotus > Pteronotus mesoamericanus. Next base: position 894,725 of record NW_026555198.1, read on the forward strand.
AAATGAAATAAGAGAAATACAAATACTGTACGATCTCACTTGTATGTGGAATCTAAAAAATTCTCACAAAAACCAAACTCATAGAAAAAGAGATCAGACTTTTGGTTAATAGAGGTAGAAGGTAGGGGGAAGGGGAAAGGAGGGAAGGTGGTCAAAAAATAAAACTTTCAGTTATAAGGTAAATAAGTACTAGTTATGTAATGTACAGCATGATGACTATAGCTAACATTGCTGTATGATATATAAGAAAGTTGTTGAGAGAAAATCCTAAGAGTTCTCATCACAGGAGAGGTTTTTCCTTTTTTCTTCTGTTTTTTTATTATATCTATATGAGAAGATGAATGTCAGCTCACCTTGTCCTGGTAATCATTTTATAAATAGGTAAATCAAACCATCATTCTATATTCCTCAAACTTATACAGTGATTTATGTCAATTATTTTTCCATAAAACTGGGGAAAAGAGTGTTTGTGATTAGAGTGTAGTACCTGGAGACAGTTTGTAGCAGTGTGTGAGAGTTGACTGTTGAGTTTTCAGGAATTTTGTTAAGTAATCATTACAATTAAATTATATGAGTTAAATGAGTTACATTCAAAAGAAAGGTAACAAATACTCAAAACACATCACTTCCTAATTATTTTATTACCTTTTATTATTATCCATGATCTTGAGGTCATTTATGGCCATTGCAGCTGTATGGAGCAAATATTTTATAATGGTGTGCTGCTATATATCTCTTTCCAACTTCACATTTATCTAAGGGGATATTTTCACCATGGAAATTAATAAACAGTAGAAATCAGGTTTTTTTCTCTCTGACGGTCAGATGTTAAATACATATCAAAATGTCACATTCTGAAAAACACATTATTTACTTATTTATTTACTTTTAGAGAGGGGAAGGGAGGGCGAAAAAGGGGGAGAAAAACATTGATGTGAGAGGGAAACATTGATCTGTTGCCTCTTGCATGTGCCCCAATTGAAAACCTGTCCCACAATCCAGGTATGTGCCCTGACTGGGAATTGAACTGGTGACCTTTCAGTTTGCAGGTTGACACCCAACCAACTGAGTCACACTGGTTAGGGCTTATTATCTTTTCTAAAATTAAATTTATTGGAGTGACATTTGTTAATAAAATCATATAGGTTTCAAGTATACATTTTTATAATACATTATCTGTGTGTTGCATTGTGTGCCCGACTTTATTGAGATATAACCCACATGGTATATACCCATTTAATGTGTACAGCTAAAGTGATTTTAGTATATTCACAGATATGTCCAACAATCACCAAAGTAAATTTTTAGTGTTTTTATAACTTCAAGAAGAAACACCATGTGCTTTAATTTAGCTAACAGCTTTGTATTTCCAGCCCGCACCAAATCTTAGCCTGAAGCAACCGCTAATCTACATTTTGTCTCTAGGTTTGCCTATTATGGACATTTAATATTAATGGAACCATATAATATGTGGTCTTATATGACTGGCTTTTTTCACTTAGCATAGTATTTTCAAGTTTCATCCATGTTGTGATATATATCAGTACTTTATTACTTTTTATGACTGAATAATATTTTATTGTATGGACATACCACCTTTTGCTTATCTGTTCATCAGATGCTGGACATTTTAATTGTTTCTACCTTGTGGCTATTTTGAATACTACTACTATGAACATCCATGTGCAAGTTTTTCTTTGAAAAGCTGTTTCCAATTCTTTTGGCTATATGCCTAGGAGTGGAATTGTTAGGTCATATGGTGATTTTGTTTACCTTATTGAGGATCTGCCAAATTGTTTTCCACAGCAACTGCATCATTTTACTGCCCACCTACATAGTACTGTGGTTACAATTTCTGCATGCCCTGGCCAACATTTGTTATTTTCCATTTTTTTTTACTATAGCCATCTTAGCAGATGTGAAGTGGTATCTTATGGTTTTGATTTCCATATCACTAATAAGTAATGATGTCCAGTGTCTTTTATTTTAAAAAAAGGTTTTTATTGTTGTTCAAATACAGTTGTCCCCATTTCCCCCCTTTACTCTGCCCTGCCCTACCTACCCTCCATCTTCCACATTCATGCCTCCCTGCCCTGTTGTGTTTTTCCTTGGGTCCTTTACACATGATCCTTGATTTGAAACTTCCCCATCTTTCCCCACCTCCCCCCTCCCCTCTGGTCACTGTCAGTTTGTTCTTTATTTCCATGTCTCTGGTTCTATTTTGTTCTCTTGTTTTGTTGATTAAGTTCCACTTACAGGTGAGATCATATGGTATTTGTTTTTCACCCCCCAGCTTATTTCACTTAGCATAATGTTCTCCTGTCCTATCCATGTTATTGCGAAGGGTAGGAGTTCCTTCTTTCTGCTGTGTAGTATTCCATTGTGTAAATATATCACATTTTTTTCATCCACTCATTTATTGATGGGCATGTAGGTTGCTTTCAACACTTGGCTATTGTAAATTGTGCTGCTATGAACCTTGGGGTGCATTGGTTCTTTTGAATTGGCGTTTCAGGATTCTTAGGGTATAATCCCAGCAGTGGAATGGCTGGGTCAAAAGGAAGTTCCATTTTTAGCTTTTTGAAGAAATTCCAAACTGTTTTCTACAGTGGCTGCACCAGTCTGCATTCCCACCAACAGTGCGCTTGGGTCCCCTTTTCTCCACAGCCTCGCCAGCACTTATTGTTTGTTGATTTGTTTATGATAGTCATTCTGACCGGTGTGAAGTGATACCTTATTGTGGTTTTAATTTGCATCTCTCTGATGGCTACTGATGGTGAACATTCTTTCACATGTCTCTGGGCCCCCTGAAAAGACACTTCTCCAAGGAGGACATACAGAGAGTCCAGTGTCTTTTCATGTGCATATTGTCATTTGTATATCTTCCTTGGAGAAATGTCTATGCAGATCTTTTTGTAGAGCACTTTAAAAATGTATCTAATCCTTAAAACAACTTTGCAAAGTATGTGTCATGATTCCCATCTTACAGCTGAGGTAACCAAGACTCAAAATACAGTTAAGCAACTTGCTTAATTTGTACAGAGTTAGAAAATGGAGCTGGGATATGAATGTATCGGGCTTGAAAACCTGTGCTCCCTCCATTATACCCTTGATCTGTCAGCTGATGCTTAAAGGCTAATACCTTTAATATTAACAAAGGTACAGTGCCTGTGCTACTGGTGGAATACTATGGCCAGAGTTCTAGTCCTGGCTCTGTTCCTGGGCCTCCATATCCTCATTTCTGAAAAGAGGAGTTTGAGCTGGATGACTTCTGTGTTACTCCATTGGTCTAATAGCAGAATTGGCCCTTTATTTTGGATGCAATTGTCCTGAGGATTTGTACAAAGAAGGCTTGATTGCTTGATGTGTTATTTTGAGTGGTTAATGGGAATTTTTTCTCAGTTTATTATGTTGCACTTGCGTACACTGACACTCACCTGCTACTTTTCAGCCCAGTCACACAGCCTCTCTGCATGTTTTTGAAGTTTAATCTAAAGAATTTAACATGTTACTACCCAGAAGGGTTTGGTGTGGCCTGGAAACCTGAGGTTTTTACTAGGCTGACTTTCTTACACAAAATAAGATAGACTTTTCCATCAGTCCTTGTGGGGAGGCCATGGTGTCTACACTACTCTCTTCAGAGAAAGTCAAGTTCATCCTTGTTTCTTTTCCTTATGGCCATCACTTATCCATGATACAACCACACCCCCAATCCCATGATGATTTGACACTATGTCAAAAGCTTCTATTTTCATATTCCTTTTTTAAAAATTTATGTGTGTTTTCTAATCAATTGGTCAATCGTGACTTCTTTTTATGTAAACTGTTGTCCAAATGGTTGTTGTGCTCATTCTTTGTTAAACACTATGTGTTTCTCAACCATGCCCTGGGATCTCTTTAAGACTCTACTTTATGAATGGTATTTATATGGACAATGTAATAGCCTATGTCATGGAGGCCCTTGGTAAGGGCAGGCTTCACCTTCCGGCCTAGTTTCAGGGAGACAATATACCCTTGATTCCTAGTGAAAGGTGCATATTTAGGCCTTGGGAATTCACAGGATTTGTCAATATCTTGTCTAGTGACATAGACACTGACAGTGACAACTGAGAAATAGACATCTCAGTGATATCCTGTTTGGTATATGTTCACTTTTTGGTCTCCTAAGTATGGCTGTTATCCTGTCAGTCTCCATGGCATTGATCTTAGACTCTACCTAAAGAGGCTCTTGTCTTTGGCTTTCAGTTACCTTCCCTGGTTCTTCAGTTCCCTTGGTCCCTTGCCCCCTGATATTTAGTTTGCCTCTGCTCTGCCACTTTTGGGAAACATCTTTGTTCCCTTTTCTTGAGGCACCTTTCTATTTGGGGAAGGAGCTTTTATCACACTGCCCATGTTGCTTTTACTTGGCTACTTAGTTGCTCAAAGATAGCTCTTTCCAACTTTCTGGTATTTTGAATTCTTGGCACACATTATCCTGGATTTTCAATAAGATGTTTTCCAAACTATCTACAGGCCTCTTGTGGTTTTTGAATCATTTAACTTTTTAAACTGTTTCCTAAGTAATTCTCACATTTTGTCAGGATTCTCTTTGCTATAATTAAATAAATAAATGTGTAGTAGGTTTTTTTGGCTTTCACTCTCCTGCTAGGATGCTAGCCCTGGTTATTATAGGATCAGCATTTTAGAGGGCTTCACTAACAATGACCTGATCAGTATCTATTACTAAAGGTAGGCCTTTCATAGAGGCCTAGGGTGCAGGCAGAGGATGGATTAAACCAATGGGTGCTATGTGGCAATCTGCTGTCAGAGAATCTGGCTTCTAGCCTGTCTCAGTCATAGATTAACTTTAAGTTAGTAAGTAGGCCATTCCCCTTCTCAGATCTCAGTTTCCTCCTTTTAATGAGGGTGGTGGTCCACAGAAAATACAGGGATGTATAAATGTGGACCCAATGATTTGGTTTGCATCACTGCCTTTCTATGTGCACACTTGTCTATGAGTAAAGAGATTCAGCTTGACTGAGCTACAGCCAAAATTTTTGGATCCTTCCAGTATCTGGACCCTGGAGTCAGGATTTAGGTCTGGATTGGTGGCTGGGACTGGGCTGCCTGGCTCTGGAGAAAGGGTCCTGAAATTCCATTCTGTGTCATCAAGCCCAGCTCTGTTCTCTGGTTCTCCAATCTTTCCCACAATGGGCTAACCAAATAGTATTTCTTTGAGAACAGTGATTATCTACTGTTTTTTCCTTTTGCATCAGGAACCCATTTGAGAAACTGATAAAATCCAGGGAACCTGTCCACCAAAAAATGCATATATATACACACACACATACCAAGCCAAACCCAGCAGTAAGGGGTTCATGACCTACGAAGGCAATCCATGGAGTCTGGAGCATAGGGACCTCTGGTTAATAACTCTTGCTCTATAATATGGCTCCTGACCTGCACTGAGTTCAGTGTCCTCTCATGCAGTTTGGTTATGCTCTGATTTCATGGATTAGGAACAGTGTGGGTGATCAAAAAGCCACTGGAATTGATCCAGAGCCTTGAATGTATCTAGAAGGAGCTATTCCCCTCTGGACAATAATTTTATAGCTGAATAGTTATGCTAAGTCCCACCAACAATAAAAAGGAGAGGGAATGAGGGCCAAGTGGGCAGATATACCCAGCATATCTGTTCAAGGAGCTTTCTCTGGTGGAAAACTTGCTGGTGGATGTAGAATTGCTGAAGTGCTCTTTGACTGCTTTCTATTATACAGCCAAAAATATGTTTAAAGAAAACAGCCAAGTAAAGAGTAAGATAAAGACTCAGTTGAGAGGGAAGTTGCTGAGATACAAAGTGGTGGTTTGAATGAGGGTGAAGGACTAATGGGTGAAATACATAGACTTAGAAAGCCAGTGACCTAAAAAAGGAGCAAGCCGAAGGAAAGGTAAATGGTAGAGGTGGGGTGTGTTCTTAGGGAGAACCTCTTTTACCCTGATATTTTATTTCTAAATGGAGAGATCATGCTATCCTTGAGAGAACTTGTTCATCCATGCCATAGAACTGCAAGGAATTGTGAGGAGGATGTTGGGACCCAGAGACTTCGGATTAGAAGGAGCTGTGCAGAAGGCGCTGAGGCATTGTTTGGTGTATGCAGATCCATCCTTAATGTACCTGAGTTTAGTCCATTTTGAAGCACAATGTCCTTTCTGATGGTTTAACTGAGTTGAATGCTAGTTCTACATACCTTCCATGGTGAATAATTGTGGAGAGTAACTGTCTAAGATATGGAGCTTGTGAAAGAGCTTTGACTAGACCTGTACCATTAGAGAAAAGCTCTCTTAGAACTAACAGGCAGAGGAAAAAGGGGTCAGCTAATTGGAATTAATTGTGTTAGCCTTGGGCATCTGCTTGACATTATGAATTTACCGTTGGCATTGACCCAACCAAAGATCTGGAATGGCAACTGGAGTGTAACCATGGCAGGAGGGGAGTCCTAGTTTTGTGTGGTATATTCAAGTGGGACAAGCCAATGGGGCTTGGAGGCCGAATAACTTTCTTTGCTCAAATGTAGCACTTTCCCTGCCTAAGGCAAGATGCCATTTTTGTGGGAGGTGGTAGATGTGCTCATGAGATAATAACCAGGGAAATGTTTATGATCAAGCATTTCAGAGGCGGCAGGGGTGAACTTCTGCTAATGAACCATTTACCATCATTTACTTGTCCCACCACAAGTGCACAGAAACAGGCTGCTCAGAAGTATTTTCCCTTATACTTCTCCTGCATGGCCAAGGACTTTCAGGAGAAAACTTTGAGAGGTGGTCACCAGAATGAAGCACTGATTAGGGGTGTCAGGCACTGAGCCAGTGGTGCCAGGCCTGTTTAATTAGTGAACTGTCTATGTTCCTGGCATTAGTCCACACATAAGCCCATGGACCTTTTAGAAGAGCTTGACTTGTTTCTTTTTTTTTTTTAAAGATTGTGTTTATTTATTTTTAGAGAGAAGGGAAGGGAGGGAGAATGAGAGGGAGAGAAACATCCACGCGTGAGAGAAACATCTGTGGTGGCTGCCTCTAACATGGCCCCAACCAGGGACTTGGTCTGCAACCCAAGCATGTGCCCTGACTGGGAATCAAACAAACGACCTTTCTGTTAACAAGCCAGCACTCAATCCACTGAACCACACCAGCCAGGGCTTGACTTGTTCTTTAGCCTTTGCCATCTAATGCTAGAGTGGAATATATTCCATAAATTTTGGTGATTCTTGTTTGGTAGCCTGTACTCTGAATCTCACACTCAACTTCCTGAGCCACATCCAGGAGAGGCAATTTCAGAACAGCCCATGTTAAGTTCTATGGGCAGTAGAAATGGGGGCTATATGGGACATGCTAGTGTCTGATATACTAAACTCCTCAACTTTCACTTTTAGCACAAGCAGCCTATTTCACAGCCTCTTTTATCAGGGCACTAGGCTTATATCATCATGTGTTGGATTTTGTTTTTGGTGTGGGCTGATTGGACCAGGAATGGAAACCTAACCCAAGCGTGGTCCAGGAAGCAAGAACTTTGCCTAAGAGTGGCCCTGGCAATCCGCCAGTCAATGAAGACAATGCTCTTTGGAATTTGGACTAAAGAATGTCAAGAGGCTTAGTCAGTTGGTAGTTAGAGAGCAGAGACACTATGAGTGATAAGGTGACTCACAAGAAAGAGAAATGGTAAAAGTAGTAAAGTCCCCACAGAAATCTTAGTTTCTGATGACTTTCAACTTCCAAGCTCCTCCTCTCACTTTTTAATTATGTTTTTATTGTGGAAATTCTCAAACATATGCAAAATTAAATGTAATAGCTTAATAAACCCCATGTACCCATGTACCCAGCAGAAGCAATTATCATGGTGAATCTTGTTTCATCTAATTCCCACCCATTCCCTCCTGCCATTCCCTGGGGGACTAAAAGCAAAAAAGCTTTATTGAGGCATAATTTATAAACTATGAAATTCATTTATTTAAAATGTGAAACTCAATGGCTTTCAGTAAATTTACAGAGTTGTACAAATATCACCACACCCAGTTTTAGAACATTTTATCAGTCCAAAGAGATTCCTTGTGCTCATTTTCCTGCACTTTTAAACACTGAGCTCCCTGAAACACTAATCTGCTTTATGACTCTTTAGATTTGTCTTTTTCTGGATATTTTATATAAACAGAGGCATACAATATGCAGATTTTGCATCTATCTTCTGACAGCTAGCATAATGTTTTTGAGGCTATTATATGTATTAGTAGTTGGTAAATTTTAAAACTAGTTATTATTTTATTTTATTTTTTCATGACCTTTTAAAATTTAATCTTTATTAGATTTTTCAATTACCAGTTAGTCTCCTTATACCCCCGTACCCTCAACAATCACCACACTGTTGTCCATGTCCATGAGTCAGTCCTTTTTGCTTTTTGTTCAATCCCTCCACCCCTGAAACTACTCCCTCACTAGCTGTCATCTGCTCTCCATTTATCAGTCTGTATGTTTTGCTTGTCAGTGCAGTTTGTTCATTAGATTCCACATAGGAGTGAAATCATATGGTATTTGTCTTTTTCTGACTGGCTTGTATAACTTAGCATCATGTCCTCCAGTCCATCCATACTGTCGCAAAGGGTAAAATTTTCTTCTTTTTTATGGCCAAGTAGTATTGCATTATGTAAATATCCCATAGTTGTTTGATCCACTCATCCACTGATGGACACTTGGGCTGCCTCCATATCTTGGTGATTATAAATAATGCTGCAATAAACATAGGGGTGCTTACGTTCTTTCAAATTAGTGTTTTGGTTTTCTTCAGATAAATTCCCAGACATGGAATGCCTGCATCATAAGGCAGTTCCACTTTTAATTTTTTGAAGTAACTCCATGTTGCTTTTCACAGTGACTGCATCAATCTGCATTCCTACCAAAACCCCAAAAGAGTTCCCCTTTCTTCACATCTTTGCCAGCACTTGTTGTTTGTTGATTTAATGATAGCCACTCTGTCAGGTATGAGGTGATATCTCATTGTGGTTTTAGTTTGCATTTCTCTTATGATTAATGATGTTGAACATTTTTCCATATGTCTATTGGCCACCTGTATGACCTCTATGGAGAAATATCTATTCAGGTCCTTTGTCCATTTTTTAATTGCTGCTTTTTTTTTTTTTGCTGTTTAGTGTTTTTTTTTTTAAGATTTTATTTGTTTACTTTTAGAGAGAGGGGAGGGAAGGGAGAGAGAGAAGGATGGAAACATAAATGAGTGGTTACCTCTCAAGTGCCCCCTGTTGGGGACCTGGCCCACAACCCAGGCATGTGCCCTGACTGGAAACCGAACTGGTGACCTTTTGGTTTGCAGGCCAGCTCTCAATCCACTGAGCCACACCAGTCAGGGCTGGTGTTGAGTTTTATAAGTTGTTTATAAATTTTGGATATTAACTCCTTATCAGATATATTGGTGAATGTGGTCTCCCATTCAGTGGGCTGTCTTTTGTTGATGGTTTCCTTTGCTGTGCAAATACATTTTAGTTTAATGTAGTCTCATTAGTTTATTTTTTTATTTCCCATGCTTGAGGAGATATTTCAGAAAAAAATATTGCCACAAGCAATGTACAAGATTTTACTGCTTATGTTTTCTTCTAGGATTTTTATGGTTTTGAGTTTAACATTTAACACTTCAATCCATTTTGAATTTACCCTTCTTGTGTGTGGTATAATAAGGTGGTCTAGTTTTATTTTCTGCATGTGTCTGTTCAATTTTCCCAACACCATTTATTGAATAAACTATCTTTAGCCCATTGTGTGTTCTTGCTTCCTCTGACAAATATTAATGGGCTAAAAGGTGTAGGTTTATTTCTGCACTCTCTATTCTGTTCCATTTTCTATGTTTTTATGCTAGTACCATGTTGTTTTTATTACTATGGGCTTATAGTAGAGTTTGATATTAGGTAATGTAATCCCTCCAGCTATGTTCTTCTTTCTCAGGACTATTGTTGCTATGTGGGGTCTTTGTGGTTCTATATAAAATTTTGAAATATTTGTTCTAGTTTTGTGAAATACATCATTGTAATCTTGATAGGAATTGCATTGAAAGTATAGATTGCTTTGGGTAGTATTGACATTTTAATGATGTCAATTTTTCCTATCCATGAATATAGTATGTACTTCCCTGTATTTGTATCTTCTTCAATTTCTTTCTTCAGTGTCACAATTTTCTGAGAACAGGTCTTACATCCTTCGTTAAGTTTATTCTAGGTATTTTATTCTCTTTGACACAATTGTGAATGGGATTGTTTTCTTAATTTCACTTTCTATTAGTTTGTTATTGGCATATAAAAATGCAACTGATTTCTGGATAGTTTTTGACTCCTGCTACTTAGCTGAATTCTTTTATCAGTCCTAGTAGTTTCTTGGTGGAATATTTATGATTCCCTATATACACTATCATTTCACCTGCAAATAAAGACAGTTTTACTTCTTCCTTTCCAATTTGGATGCCTTTTATTTCTTCTTTTTGTCTGACTGCTGTGGCTAGGACTTCCAGTACAGTGTTGAATAAGAGAGTTGAAAGCAGACATCCCTGCCTTCTTACTGATCTTAAGAGGAAGGCTTCTAGTTTTTGCTTGTTGAGTATGATGCTGGCAGTGGGTTAGCTATGTATGGCCTTCATTATGTTTTGGTATGTTCCCTCTTTTCCACTTTGCTGGGAGTTTTTATCATAAATGGATGTTGAATTTTAGCAAATGCTTTGTATGTATTAATTGAAATGATCATGTGATTTTTATCTTTCATTTTGTTCATGTAGTGTATCACATTAATTGATTTGTGAATGTTGTACCAACCTGGCACCCCTGGAATAAATCTCACGATCACAGTATATGATCTTTTTGATGTATTTCTGTGTTCCATTTGCTAATATTTTGTTGAAGATTTTAACATGTATGTTCATGAGGGATATTGGCCTATAATTTTATTTTTTCGTAGTGTCTTTATTTGTTTTTTGAATTAGAATAAGGCTAGCCTCATATAATGAGCTTGGCAGGCTCCTCTTAAGTTTTTGGAAATGGTTTGAGGAGGGAGGTGTTAGTTCTTCCATGAATGTTTGGTCAAATTCACCTGTGAAGCCATTTGGTCTAGGGCTTTTGTTTGTTGAGATTTTTTTGATTACTGCTTCAATTTCATTAGGTGTAATCTGTCTATACAGATTTTCTGATTCTTCATGATCTAGTTTTGGAAGATTGTATGTTTCTAGAAATTTATCCATTTTATCCAGGTTGTCAAACTTGTTGGCATTAAGTTGTTCATAATACTTTCTTATAATCCTTTGTATTTGTTTGGTGTCAGTTGTTACTTTTCCTCTTTCATTTCTGATTTTATTGATTTCTGTCCTTTCTCTATTTTTCTTTATTTTTATTTCAACAATAATTTCTGATTTGGATATTTTGAGTATATCAGCTATCTCCCACTATTGGCTTCTAGTGGGTAGAAGCCAAGAGTGCTTCTAAACATCTTACAATGCATAAGACTGCCCCACAACAAAGAATTACTTGGCCAAAATGTCAATAGTGCCAAGAAACTTCACAAAACACTTTTGACACATTTGATCAGTCTCTGCACCTTCTCCATACATTGCACAGATTTTTTTTTTGCATTTCAGTTATGTTTTTAAACATTCTTGAAATAATAAAGCATAACACAAAAAAGTTGTGCATTTTTTCATTTTCAGTATTAAAATGGCTGCACAAAAATTAATCAGTTTTGATGTTTTTCTCCTTTTTTTTGTTTTTTTATTGTATTTTTCCCAACACCATTTACTCCTGTTATATAACCATCCCTCCCAGAATCACCACACTGTTGTCTATGTCCATGAGTCCTTTTTCCTTTTTGCTCAGTCCCTACCTCCCTTAATCTGCATTCCCCTTACTTGTCATCCTGCTCTCTATCTATGAGGTCTGTCTCTATTTTGCTTGTTAGTTCTATTTGTTCATTAGATTCCACATATGAGTGAAATCAAATGGCATTTGCCCTTCTCTCACTGGTTTATTTCACTTAGCATAATGTTCTCCAGGTCCATCCATACTGTCGCAAAGGGTAAAATTTCCTTCTTTTTTATGGCAGAGTAGTATTCCATTGTGTAGGATAATCCTGGCTTCATAAAATGACCTTGTGAGACTTCCCTCTTCTTGAATTTTTTTGAAATAGTTTGAGAAGGACAAGTGTTAGTTCTTCACTGAATGTTTGGTAAAATTCACCTGTGAAGCTACTTGGTCGAAGGCTTTTGTATTTTGGGAATTGTTTGATTACTGCTTCAAATTCAGTAGGTGTCGTCTGTCTATGCAGATTCTCTAGTTCTTCCTGATTTAGTTTTTGGAGATTGTATGTTTCTAGGAATTTATCCATTTCATCCATGTTGTCCAGTTTGTTGGCATATTGTTGTTCATAATATTTTCTTACAATCTTTTGTATTTCTTTAATGTCAGTTGTTATTTCTCCTCTTTCATCTGGATTTTATTTATTTGGGTCTTCTTTCTTTTCTCTTGATGAGTCTGGTCAAAGGTTTGTCAATCTTGTCTATTTTTTCAAAGAACCAGCTCTTAGATTCACTGATCTTTTGTATTGTCTTTTTAGACCGCATTTCATTTATTTCTGCTCTGATTTTTATTATATTCTTTCTTCTACTCACTTTGGGTTTTGTTTGTTCTTTTTCAAGTTCCTATAAGTGTAAAGTTAGATCATTTATTTGATCTTTTTCTTCTTCTTCTTCTTCTTCTTTTTTTAGATAGGCAAGTAATGCTATGAATTTCTCTCCTAGGATTGTTTTCCCAGTGTCTCGCAGATCTTGGATTGTTGTCTTGTCATTTTCATCTGTTTTAAGGTGACTTTTTATTTCTTCCTTGATTCCATTGTTGTTATTTAGCTTCCATATCTTTGTATTTTTCAGTTTTCTTCTTGTGATTGATTTCTAGTGTCATAGCATTATGGTCAGAGAGGATGCTTGATATGATTTGAATCTTAAATTTATTGAGACTTATTTTGTGTTCTTAACATGTCTTAGAAAATGTTCCATGTGTACTTGGAAAGAATGTATATTCTTGCTGTTTTGAGGTGAAATGCTCTGTTGATATCAATTAAGTCCATCTGATCCAGTGTGTCATTTAAGGCTGCCATTTTCTTGTTGATTTTCTGCCTGGAAGATCTACCTTTTGATGTCAATGTGGTGTTAAAATCCTGTACTATGACTGAATTACTCTCAATCTCTTCCTTGATGTCTATCAAGATTTGCTTTACATATTTAGGTGCTCCTATGTTGGGTACACATATGTTTACTAGGGTTATATCTTCCTGTTGGATCGTTCCTTTTATCATTATGTAATGTCCTTCTTTGTTTCTTAGTATAGCCTTGGTTTTAAAGCCTATTTTGTTAAGTATAAGTGTTGCTACTCCAGCTTTTTTTCCCTTTCTATTTGAGTGAAATATCTTTTTCCATCCTGTTAATATTAGTTTCTGTGTATCTTTCATTCTGAGGTGGGTGTTCTGTAGAAAGAATATATAGATCTTTTTCTTCTTATCCATTCAGCTACCCTATGTCTTTTGATTGGAGGATTTAAGCCATTTACGTTTAAAGTGACTTTTGATAGATACATGTTTATTTTCATTTTATTTTTAACTACTTTATTCTTGTTTTTTTCTTTTTCTTTTTCTTCTTCTTCTTAAAGGAAGCCCTTTAACATTTTCTGCAATACTGGTATGATGGTACCAAACTCCTTTAGCTTTTTCTTGTCTGGGAAACTATTTCTCCTTGAATTTTAAATGACAGCCTTGCTAGATAAAGTAACTTTGGTTGTAGATTCTTACTTTTCCTCACGTTGAATATTTCCTGCCAATCCCTTCTGTCCTGAAATGTTTCTATTTAGAAATATGATGGTGGTCTTATGGAAGCTCCCTTGTAACTAACTAACTGCTTTCTTCTTGCAGCTTTTAGGATTCTCTCCTTGTATTTAAGCTTTGCCATTGTAATTATGATGTGTCCTGGTGTGGGCCTCTTTGGGTCCAACTTGTTTGGGACTCTCTGTGCTTCCTGGACTTGCGTGTCTTTTTCATTCAAGAGGTTAAGGAAGTTTTTAGTCATTATTTCTTCAAATACGTTCTCAATCTCTTGCTCACTGTCATCTCCTTCTCTTATTCCCATGATTTGGATGTTCTTGTGCTTCATGTTGTCCCAAAAGTCCCTTAAACTGTCATTTTAAAAATTCTTTTTCCTTTTTTCTGCTCTGCCTGAGTGTTTTTCCTACTTTGTCTTCCAAATCTCTGATTCTATCCTTTGCTTCATCTAACCAATTGTTTATTCCTTTCAGTGTATTATTTATTTCATATATTGCATTCTTTATTTATGACTGATCCTTTTTATTGTTTTTTAATGCTGTTGAGCATCCTTATCATCATTACTTTAAACTCTATATCTGATAAATTGCTAGCCTCTTTCATTTACCTCTCCTTCTGGAGAATTTTCTGGTTCTTTCATTTAGGACCTGTTTCTTTGTCTTTCCATTTTGGCTGCCTCTCTGTGTTTATTTATATGTGTTAGGTAGATCTGCAGACTCTGGTTCAGACCTATTTCAGATGCGGCCTGTGACTGGCTCTGGGCAACTTTTCAGAGCTATCATCTATTCACAGCTTGTGGCTCCCTCTTCTGGGCTTGAATGTGTGCAGAAAGAACAAAGTTATACACCATGCTGGCTTTTGCCAGCACCTGGCCTGGGGAGGAGTCAGCTAAAGTCTCCCCCAGATCAGTCTCCCTGCAAGCTTTCTGTTCAGCTTTAGTACTGAAGGTGCCTCCAGGTGTACTCCTCAGCAGCTGGGCTTAAGAGCACAGGGTGAGGTGAGAGGGATTCCTGCATATGAAGCTATTGCTTCCCCCAAGGCTAATGGCACATGAAAGGAAGTGCTCTGCTAGGGAGAGATGGCTTCTGCAGTATGGGGGATGACTGAGCAGAGGGATCCTGGCAGCTGACCCTTCAGCTCTCTCCCCAGAGCCACCAAACCCAGACTCTCCTCACATATCTCTAGTTCCCCCTGTCTTCCCTTTGCTGGAGTCCAGGGTAATTCACCACAAATGAAATTATTTTGTGTTGACCCTTTAAGAGGTTCTCTTTGTCTCTAGCTGTCTCTCCCCTGTGGATAGAAACTCTGTTGCTTTTCATAGTCAGATGTTATTTAGGTTCCTTTCCCAGTTCTGGTGCTCTAGGCTGGGGAGCCCAGCTTGGAGTTTAAACCCCACAATTCTCAGGGGAAACCTTCTTATATGCTGAAATATCCCTTTGAAATTTCAGCTGCTGCTTGTGAGAGCCCAGCTAGCCCTCTCATGCGTCCTCTCTAGTCCCTACTATTCTCCTTGTGATGAAGAGGTTTTTTTTCTGTAAGTACTTGGTTATAGGGTTTCTCTTCAGCTAGTCTTCAGTTGGTTATTCAGAATGCTTTCTCTACAATTTAGTTGTAATTTCAGTTTGGTCCTGGGAGGAAGTTAGTGTAACTTCCACCTAGTCTCCCACCATCTTGGATCCCCTCCCAGTAGTTTGTACATTTTAAAAATATTGTTGAGTAGTATTCCATTGTATGGGTATATCACATTTTATTTATACATTTAACAGTTGATGGAAATTTGGGTTATTTACACATTTCAGCTATTATGAATAATGCTGCTATAAATATGCACCTCTAGAACATTTTGAAGCTAACCTCTGATATCATTTCACCTGTAAATACTTCAATATGTATCTCTAAATTAAGCACAGGAGCTTTTAAAAAACAATCATAAACATAACACCATTATTACATGTAAAATAATTAATAATTCTTTAACACCATAAATTATCCAATGAATATTAAAATTTCTGATTATTTCTTAGATGCCATAGGATTTTTTAAGTTACACAGTTTGTTAGAATCATTATCTAAATAAGGTTTATGTATTTCTATTATTTGATATATATCTAAGTCTTTTTTTAATCCACAGGTTCCCCTGTTTCCTCTCTCTCCAATTTATTTCTTAAAAATTAGATCATTTGTTCTGTAGAGTTTTCCAGAGTCTGCATCTTGTTGATTTCATTCCTGTGATGTCTTTTAACATGTTGCTTTGTCCTTTGTAAATGGGTAACTGTAAATTGGTAGTTAGATCAATGCTTATACGATTCATGTTTGCCTTTTGACAAGATTCAGAGATGGTGCTATGTACTTCCCTCAGGTTGCTTGATGTCTGGTTGTCTCTTTCTTTGTGATGTTAGCAGCCACTGGGAATCATTAACTAGATTCATTTATTCACAAGGTAGACCCTTTATACATGGAGCCTGAATGAGACTGTCTGTCCTTTTCAATCCAAAGCAGATAGCTAGCTTGGAACTCATATTCAACCTGGGGCAGCAGCTCATAGTTTTGGGGTGGACATGGAAATACTGGAGCTTCTGCAGGTATACGCACTTTGGGTGGAGATACTTGGGTGGCATACATAGTCTAGCAAGAAGTCCCAATTCTTTTTTAAAAAATTATTTATTTATTTTTTCAAATACATTTGTCTCTACCTTCCCCTCACCACTTTCCCTTGCCCTCTCCCTCCCTCCCTCAACTCTTCCCTTTTGGTTTTGTCCATGAGTCCTTGCTATATGTTCCTTGACTTTCCCCTTCCCTTCCTTTTCCCCCACCATCCCTCCCTCCTTCCCTCTTCTCTCTGTTGGTTTCTTTTCCTTTCAGTGTTGCTGGTCTTATTTTCCTTGCATATTTGTTTTGTTGGTTAGGTTCCACTTATAGGTGAGATTATATGGTATTCGTCTTTCGCCCCCTGGCTTATTTTGCTTAGCATAATGCTCTCCAGTTCCATCCATGCTCTCGTGAAGTGTAGTAGTTCTTATTTTCTTTCTGCTGCGTAGTATTCCATTGTGTAAATGTACCATGGTTTTTTGATCCAATCATCTACTGATGGGCATTTAAGTTGCTTCCAACACTTGGCTATTGTAAATTGTGCTGCTATGAACATTGGGGTGCAGAGGTTCTTTTGAATTGGTGTTTTGGGATTCTTAGGGTATAGTCCCAGCAGGGGAATCACTGGATCAAAAGGCAGTTCCATTTTCAGCTTTTTGAGGAAATTCCACACTGCTTTCCAAAATGGCTACACCAGTCTGCATTTCCACCAACAGTGTACTAGGGTTCCCTTTTCTCCACAGCCTCGCCAGCACCTGTTGTTTGTTGATCTGTTTCGGATGGCCATTCTGACCGGTGTGAGGTGGTACATCATGGAGGTTTTGATCTGCATTTCTCTGATGGCTAGTGATGCTGAGCATCCTTTCAAATGCCTCTGGGCCCTCTGTATCTCCTCCTTGGAAAAGCGTCTGCCCAGGTCCTTTGCCCATTTTTTGATTGGATCGTTTGTCTTCTTGGAGTGGAGTCGAGTGAGTTCTTTATATATCTTGGAGATCAAACCTCTATCTGATGTATCATTAGCGAATCTATTTTCCCATAGAGTTGGCTCCCTTTTCATTTTGCTGATGTTTTCTTTTGCCATGCAGAAGCTTCTTATCTGGATGAGGTCCCACTTGTTTATTCTTTCTTTTATGTCCCTTGCTTTAGGAGACATATCTGTGAAAAAATTGCTGCGTGGGATATCTGAGAGTTTCCTGCCAATGTTCTCCTCTAGGACTTTTATGGTGTTGTGACTTCTATTTAAGTCTTTTATCCATCTTGAGTTTGTTTTTATGTATGGTGTCAGCTGATGATCCAATTTCAATTTTCTTCATGTAGCCGTCCAGCTCTCCCAACACCATTTGTTGAACAGGCTATTATTGCTCCATTTTATGCTTCTGCTCCCTTTGTCAAATATTAGATGCCCATACAGATCTGGGCTTATTTCTGGGCTTTCTATTCTGTTCCACTGGTCTATGGATCTGTTCTTGTGCCAGTACCAAATTGTTTTGAGTATAGTGGCTTTGTAGTAGAATTTGATGTCCGGTATTGTGATCTCTCCTACTTTGTTTTTCTTTCTCAAAATTGCTGCGGCTATTCGGGGTCATTTATGGTTCCATATAAATTTTAGAAATGTCTGTTCTATTTTTGTGAAATATGTCATTTGTATCTTAATAGGGATTTCATTGAATCTATAAATTGCTTTGGGTAGTATGGACATCTTGTTGATATTAATTCTTCCAATCCATGAGCACGGTATATGCTGCCAATTATTTGTGTCTTCCTTCATTTCTTTCTTCAATGATGTATAGTTTTCTGCATACAGGTCTTTTACCTCTTTGGTTACATTTATTCCTAGGTACTTTATTTTTCTTGTTGCTGTATCAAATGGTATTTTTTTCTGATTTCTTCTTCTTCTATTTCATTGCTGGTGTACAAAAATGCCTTTGATTTCTGAATGTTGACTTTGTATCCTGCTGTTTTGCCAAATTCACTTATTAGGTTGAGTAGTTTTTTGGTAGAGTCTACAGGGTTTTTTTATGTACACTATCATGTCATCTGCAAACAATGATAGCTTTAAGAAGTCCCAATTCTTTAGACTTTTCACTATGTCTTAGTCAGTGTGGGCTGCTATAATAAAACAAAAATTAAAGAGAAGAAATTTATTTCCCAGTTCTGGAGGCTGGGAAGTCCAAGATCAAGAAACTAATGGCTTCAGTTGCTGGTGAGGACCCACTTTCTGTCTTCTCACTGGGTCTTCACATGGCAGAAGGAATAACACTCTCTAAGGTCTCTTTCATAAGGGCGCTAATCCCATTCATGATGGGTCCATGCTTGTAATATAATCACCTCTCAAAAAGTCCCACTTCCTTGTGCCATCACATTGATGGTTAGGATTTTAATATATGAATTTTGGAGGAACACAGACATTCAGTCCATACACTCCATCTCTCCAGTCATTGAGTTCTGAAATATCCATTCTGCTTTATTGCTTGCCCAATCTCCAACTCCCTCTCACAGCCTTTTTCATCATGTTTCCTAATCAATCTTTACTTCCTTCCCCCAACTTCCCACCTTTTCATTTCTTAGCAGTAATAGGCAGTTTGGGTACTGCATTATGGGGAAGAGGGAGAGATTCATTCAGCTCAGCACATTCCAGCAAATGGCGGAGAAGATGGGAATTTGCCAGATGGCAGTGTTTTCTATTAGTATTAATTTGTATTTGGCTTTCTGTAGAATAGATGAGTACCTGTTATCAAAGCACAGATACAAAAGAGATGAAACAGAGATTGAAACAAGAAAAGAAGATGTGGTGAACATGCACTTGTACAAAGGAAATTATTCACATATACACATTTTCTGTTGTCTTTTAATAAAGTATACCTGTCAGTAGGCCTCACCGTTTCAAATAAACAAATCTAAAAACCAGAGGAAAAAGCCAAAGGACCACCTTGTTTAATTGGTGGAAAGTGGTAGATGTTGTAAGCAGAGATTCAGGTATAACTCAATTTCACAACTCCTTGAGAGCTGCTATGTGCCTAGTGATGGCAAAGTCTCTGTTCCTGTTGTTCTTACCTGCTCACTGGGGACACACACATGCATGAGAGAGAGGGGAGGGGAGAATATCAGAGAACAGGAGATGGAAACATGCAAGTTGCTACAGGGCATCTCCTACATTAAGTGCTGGGGGAGGTTCATAGAGGAGAAACTAATGTGAGCTGAAGGAGGTGGCACGGGCTTCTGGAAGGATGTCTGAACCAGCAGTTCATATCAGTGTGCTTGGTGATACCTCTGAACCACTGGACGCTTTTCCATCCTTTTGTACACAGAAAGCAGATCTTGCAAATGCTGACAAGAATCCATGCCTGAGAGTCTGAAAGAATAGGCTCTCAGTGTCTGTGGCTCTTATTGTGTGCAATCACCTTCTAACTCAAGTGAGGAAGGCTTTCTTTAACCAGTCTGAGATATAGCATTCAAAGAACACCAGAGGAAAGTTTGGGGGTTATTTCCAAAGTGAAAATGAATTAGAGCCCAAGTTATTTTTATAAACTCATATGCATAGTTTTAACTCCCTGAGAGCTGTTGTTTTGAATATTTAATTCTAATATTTCCTGCTGGTTTGAAAAACTCTGTAAGGCATCTGGACAGTTGTGTTCCAAATCAGGAAGGCTGTACCGACTGTGAAAAGAAAAGTTTCTGTGTGAACTTGAACAGGCTCTATAACCCTTCTGGGCCTCAGTTTCCCCATCTGTAAAATGGGGCTAAGATGATTGTTGTGAAAGTACTCAGAACTGTGATAGCAGTAGTAGGTGCTATTTTGATGATTATGATGCAGTTCTTTGACAGTCCATACAGGAAGAACCCCTTGGTGTGTGGCACCTTTGTATCTTTGACGTGAGGTGTATACCTCAGGACATAGCTACCTCTGGTATTGAGAGATTCCACAGGATAGGGTCTGATGGCAATTGCTCATCCTCCGCAGTTAAAAAATGACATTTGGTTGAGCTCCCGGTAGGTGTTATGAATGCTTCCTCCTCCTTCATTTGCGTTTTGTTGTTTTCATCAGCTATTACCTGATCGATGTTCCTGAGAAGTACAGGTTCCTCCCTGTGGGCTGCGGTTTGAGCAGGTTAGTTAAGACTCCCTCCAGCTTCCACCCTCCTGGTGGCCCCCAATTCCCTGCCTGTGACTGGTTGGAGGCGAAAACAAGCTGTGTGCATGTCGCCCTCTGCTGCCCCAGAGCTGTCACTGCGCTGGTGCCCACGACCCCAGCCTGCGCAGTTGCACCAAAGGTGCTTGCGAAGTCCTGGCACTGCCACATGCCTCCACCTCCACTTCAGGTGTCCTAGCTGGATCCAGAGGGCGCAGAACCCCGAGGCGCTTCGTGTCTTATTTCTTTAGCAAAACTGCTTAAAACAGGGTACCTCTGGGCATTTGGCTTTGCCACTCCTGCCCCCCCAGAATTCCATCTCCTATCGCAGCACCTGCCAAGGGTACCACCATGCCTTAGCTGAAACACAGGTGCAGGTCCCCTTTTAGAAATTGCCACAGCCAGGCCCAACCTTGCAGCGCCCTAGTGTCTTCCATCTGCTTTCCTGCCACCATTTCCTTTTTTTTTTCCCTTAAAGATTTTATTTATTTATTTTTAGACAGAGGGGAAGGGAGGGAGAAAGGGGTAAACATCAATGTGTGGTTGCCTCTCGTACGCCCCCTGCTGGGAACCTGGCCTGCAACCCAAGCATGTGCCCTGGCTGGGAATCCAACCAGAGACCCTTTGGTTCTCAGTTCAGTGCTCAATCTACTGAGCCACACCAGCCAAGGCATTTTCTTTTTAAAGAATAATTAAAAAAAACACTTCAATTGCAGTTGATGTTCAATATTATATTAGTTTCAGGTGTACATTTATATAACTTATGAAGTGATCACTCTGATTAGACATAGTGTTCATCTGACAACCATACATAATTATTACAATATTATTTAATATATTTCCTATGCTATATTTTACATCCCCATCCTGCCATCATCTTTGTTTGGGGAACCACTCAAAAGAGAAAGGGGGACTCATCTCTCTGACAGCCTATTTGTAACTAAACATAATCTGCAGCCCCAAGTGCCCCAAGTGGGGGCACAAGGAGCATCTAGGAGTTAAAGCTTGGAATCTCAGTTCTGCCAAGATCTAGTACTGCAAGTGTTACCCTCTGATTTTTTTAAAAAAATTTATTTATTGATTTTAGAGAGAGAGAGAGGGAAGGAAAGAGAAATATCAATTTGTTGTTCCACTTATTTATGCATTCATTGATAGATTCATGTATGTGCCCTGACCAAGAACTGAACCCACAACATTGGTGTGTCATGACAATGCATTAATCAACTGAGCTACCTGGCCAGTGCACCCTCTGATGCTGAGCTGCAGTTTCCTCTTATAGGGCTGAGTGGAGATAAGAGGGGTTCATCAGATGTTCAGCTCATAGGAAGTGTTAAAGTTACTGTTATTTTTCTGCTTTGTTGAGATTGTGAGTTCTGAGAAATTGTGCATGTGTGTGCGTGTGTGTGTGTAAAAAAGAGGACAGAGGGAGAAAAAAAGCTTTCCATCAGAAGTCTTGTCACATAGGAATAGTAAAGCACAGTGACTCTTAGGAGAGAGAGAGAGAGAGAGGAACATGCATGTTCAAGAGGGATTAATGGCAGGGTGAGCATTGTCATAGAATGGAAATATATCTGAATTTATAAACCCGTGGACAAAGCTGGATTAAAGAGCTGACTATCCCAAAGCTGACAGGATGCTGAACCATCATCAAATCTACCAATAAGGTTTAAGGAAAACAGTCTCAAAACAATGAGAAGCACTGCAACCAGGGCAAGAATAATGGAACTTTGACCCAGAAAAGAACTCTGTGAGAGCTGTGATCAGTGTTTGGCAAGGGAGAAAATGAAATCTCGTTCTGTGGAAATACAGTATTTCTGAAGAACCCTGACAAGGAGCACAACGTTGATGGGCAGGCAGTGCAGTGGATACCTCCGGAGATGACTTTTTGCTTCACATTCTCACATAAATACCGATTTCTTTTGTATTTTCAATGGAAGCTGAAATTTATATATTCTGTGTGGGATGGGCTGAAAAAAAGGTATTCCAGAATCAAAGTTCTCCCTTATTTGAACAGTATTAGCATCCCTGAAATAGATTTTATTCTAAGGAAAGCTTTTTATTCATATATTCATTTACAGATGTGAACCCAATGCCTGACCATCAAGAAGATTTTAATTTTTACAAGACAACAAGCAGTTTTGGTTGCTATGGTACTTGTCAATAACATTGTCACTGTATTACCTCGTCATTTCTATAAAAGATACTGATGATTTAAATCCTACTGCTGCTACTTTTTTTATTGCTCAAATGTGTGACGATTATAGTATTAACAAAGCTTTCCTGGGAAATGCCGACTCCTCTTTTCAAGGATTAACAATACCTGGGTGACTGTGACATTGCAGTCCTTTAAAACTCTTTATCAGGATTTCTGTACAGATGATGACTTTGAATGTTGCATTCTTTCCTGCCTGGCTAGAAAAATAAGCTTTTTCGAATATATTTAAGGGGAAATTAAATTGCAGCTAAGTGGGAGTGGAGAGGTATGTGCCATGTTATATAAGCTTCTAAAATGTCTTCTTCCCTCATGAACACACTTGTAGAAATCCCCTTTTATAACTAAAAGTCAATTTCTTCTGGAGGTGGTGTTAGCTTTCATTAGAAATGTGATGATATGTTTCATATTAGTTATCAATTGATAGAATCTCTATTTTGTGGTTGCCCTGAAAAGGGTGGGATCAACTCTTCTCAAATTACTTTTGAAGTTGAGGCCGATGATGTCTCAAGAAGGTATTATATCATGAGGCTTTCTAGGGAGACCAGGTCAAGCTTCCAAGCAGTTACATTTAACTTGAACAAAGGAAAGGGCTACTGGTTTTGGTTTCACTGTGGTTAGGGCATGGGGTAGAGGTTAGGGTGAGATTTCCCATGCACAGACTGAGATTTTTATGGTTTAAACTTCCCTGCTGTCACCAAGAGAGGGATCACAAGGGTTTTATATGGGCTTACTTAAATGTATGGCAAAAGGAAGAGAGGGAGTAGAGCTTGAAAGCTGTTAGTGATCAAACATGAAAAATGGAGTCAGATGCTATAATAATTCACCTCTGAAGTTTCACTGTGACTGAATTGTGCCACCTTATAATTAATAAAATTTAAACATTTTTATTGTTTTAATCATTTTTTAAAATTTATAAATGTTTATTCTATTACAGTTGTCTCAATTTTTCTCCCTTTGCCCTCCTCCACCCATCTCCACCCCCAATGCCACAGTCAATTCCCACTCTGTTGTCCATGTCCATGGGTCATTCACACATGTTCTTTCTTTAGTCCCTTCCCCGTCTTTCCACCATTGTCCTCCTTGCCCATCCCCTCTGGTCACTTTCAGTCTGCTTCATGTTTCCGTGCTGTGGTTTATTTTGTCCATTAGTTTATTTTGTTGAATAGAGTCCACTTATAAGTGAGATCATATGGTATTCGTGTTTCACCGACTGGCTCATTTCACTTAGCTTAATATTCTCAAGTTCCATCCATGTTATCACAAAAGGTAGGAGTTCGTTTCTTTCTTTCTTTCTTTCTTTCTTTCTTTCTTTCTTTCTTTCTTTCTTTCTTTCTTTCTTTCTTTCTTTCTTTTTCTCTTTCTTTTTTTAATGCACATTGATTTTACTTATTTTTTAAATGTCAAGATCCATGATAAAATATTAAAAAAATTTAAAACCATTATAAAGTCGCAGCAATTAAAACAACATGGCACTAGCACAAAAATAATCAAGTAGATCAATGAAATAAAATGAGCATTCTAGAAACAAATGTATATATCTAACAATGTAATATATGATTGAGTTGATATTTCAAATCAAAGGGGAAAATAAGGTTTATTCAACAAATAAGGTGTACGGACCACTATTACTTGAAATAAAACAAATATAGAGCCCTATTTCACACATTATACAAAAAATATTCAGGTGAGTTAAATATCAATATGTAAATTCTAAAGAGTTATATGAAAAAATACAAACTAATATTTTTCTTACTTAGAAGTAAAATATTCAAACCTGGAAGCTATAAAGTAAAATATTGACAATATGAATATATTAAGCATTTAAGACTATACATTAATCTACATATAAAAAAAGTTAAAGGACAAATAATAGAATAGGAAAGTACTTGCAGCATATCTACAAAAGGGTTAATAGTTCTTTTTAGGGAAAAAATTCTGCATTTAGTCAAAAAATGGATAAAGAATACCAGAGTCATTTAAAGCTTTTTACAAATGATAGAAATAGGCAAGAAATATACAAAAGTAAGTTTAGGTTCAACAAATAATAAACAAAAAATTAAAATGACATCATTGTCACAATCAGATTAATAATTATTAAATATATTGGTAATATCAAGTACTAGTGATTGCGAAAAGAATGGGGTATTCATAGACTGTTTTTCTTCATCTTCTTTTTTTTTAAGTTTTATTTATCTTTTTATTTTTTTAATTTTATTTTAATTTATTTTTTCTAATACATTTGTAACTGCTTACCCCCCACCACTTTCCCTTGTCCCCTCCATCCTTCCCTCCCTCAGCTCTTCCCTTTTGGTTTTGTCCATGAGTCCTCGCTATATATTCCTTGACTTTCCCCTTCCATTCCTTTTCCCCCGCCCTCCCTCCTTCCCTCTTGTCTCTGTTGATTTCTTTTCCTTTCAGTGTTGTGGGTCTTATTTTCCTTGCATCTTTGTGTTGTTGGTTAGGTTCCACTTATAGGTGAGATCATATGGTATTTGTCTTTCACGCCCTGGCTTATTTCGCTTAGCATAATGCTCTCCAGTTCCACCCATGCTGTCGCGAAGTGTAGTAGTTCTTGTTTTCTTTCTGCTGCGTAGTATTCCATTGGGTATATGTACCATGGTTTTTTGATCCAATCATCTACTGATGGGCATTTAGGTTGCTTCCAACACTTGGCTATTGTAAATTGTGCTGCTATGAACATTGGGGTGCAGAGGTCCTTTTGAATTGGTGTTTTGGGATTCTTAGGGTATAGTCCCAGCAGGGGAATCACTGGATCAAAAGGCAGTTTCATTTTCAGCTTTTTGAGGAAATTCCACACTGCTTTCCACAGTGGCTACACCAGTCTGCATTCCCACCAGCAGTGTACTAGTGTTCCCTTTCCTCCACAGCCTCGCCAGCACCTGTTGTCTGTTGATCTGTTTCGGATGGCCATTCTGACCGGTGTGAGGTGGTACCTCTTGGTGGTTTTGATCTGCATTTCTCTGATGGCTAGTGATGCTGAGTATCCATTCAAATGCCTCTGGGGCCTCTGTACCTCCTCCTTGGAAAAGAGTCTGCCCAGGTCCTTTGCCCATTTTTTGATTGGATCGTTTGTCGTCTTGGAGTGGAGTCGAGTGAGTTCTTTATATATCTTGGAAATCAAACCTCTATCTGATGTATCATCAGCGAATATATTTTCCCATAGGGTTGGCTCCCTTTTCATTTTGCTGATGTTTTCTTTTGCCGTGCAGAAGCTTCTTATTTTGATGAGGTCCCACTTGTTTATTCTTTTCTTTATGTCCCTTGCTATAGGAGACATATCCGTGAAAAAATTGCTGCATGGGATATCTGCAATTTTCCTGCCAATGTTCTCCTCTAGGACTTTTATGGTGTTGCGACTTATATTAACGTCTTTTATCCATCTTGAGTTTATTTTTGTGTATGGTGTCAGCTGATAATCCAATTTCAATTTTCTTCATGTAGCCGTCCAGCTCTCCCAACACCATTTGTTGAAGAGGCTATTATTGCTCCATTTTATGCTTCTGCAACCTTTGTCAAATATTAGATGACCATACAGACCTGGGTTTATTTCTGGGCTTTCTATTCTGTTCCACTGGTATGGGTCTGTTCTTGTGCCAGTACCAGATTGTTTTGAGTATAGTGGCTTTGTAGTAGAGTTTGATGTCTGGTATTGTGATCTCTCCTACTTTGTTTTTCTTTCTCAATATTGCTGAGGCTATTCGGGGTCGTTTATGGTTCCATATAAATTTTGGAAATGTCTGTTCTATTTCTGTGAAATACGTCATTGGTATCTTAATAGGGATTGCGTTGAATCTATAAATTGCTTTGGGTAGTATGGACATTTTGAGGATATTAATTCTTCCAATCCATGAGCACGGTATATGCTTCCATTTATTTGTGTCTTTCTTCATTTCTTTTTTCAATGTTGTATAATTTTCTGCGTACAGGTCTTTTACGTCTTTGGTTACATTTAGGCGTAGGTACTATTTTTTTCTTGTTGGTATATCGAATGGTATTTTTTTTCTGATTTCTTCTTCTTCTATCTCATTGCTGGTGTACAAAAATGCCTTTGATTTCTGAATGTTGACTTTGTATCCTGCTGTTTCGCCAAATTCACTTATTCGTTTAAGGAGTTTTTGGGTAGAGTCTACAGGGTTCTCTATGTACACTATCATGTCATCTGTTAACAATGATAGCTTTACTTCCTCTTTTCCTATTTGGATGCCTTTTATCTCTTTCTCTTGTCTGACCTCTGTGGCTAGGACTTCCAATACGATGCTGAGAGGAAGCGGTGAGAGTGGACATCGTTGTCGTGTTCCCGATCTTAGTGGGAAAGCTTTCAGTTTTTGCCTGTTGAGTATGATATTGGCTGCAGGTTTTTCATATATATGGCCTTTATTACGTTGGGGAATACCCCATTTATTCCCATTTTGCTGAGTGTTTTGATCATAAATGGGTGCTGTACCTTATCGAATGCTTTTTCAGCATCTATCGAGATGGTTATGTGGTTTTTGTCTTTTCTTTTATTTATCTGAAGTATCACGTTTACTGACTTGTGTGTATTGAACCATCCCTGCATGCCCACTTGATCGTGGTGGATAATCTTTTGAATGTATTGCTGGATGCGGTTTGCCAATATTTTGTTGAGGATTTTAGCATCTGTGTTCATCAGCGAAATAGGCCTGTAGTTTTCTTTCTTTGTAGGGTCTTTATCTGGTTTTGGGATCAGGGTGATGCTGGCCTCATAGAAGGAGTCTGGGAGTCTTCCCTCCTCTTGGATTTTTTGGAATAGTCTGAGAAGGACAGGGGTTAGCTCTTCCTTAAATATTTTGTAAAATTCTCCTGTGAAACTGTCTGGCCCTCGGCCTTTGTGTGCTGGGAGTTTATTGATTACTGCTTCAATTTCCCAGCTGTTATCGGTCTGTTCAAGCTTTCTGTTTCTTCCTCCTTCAGTGTTGGAAGATTATACTTTTCTAAGAATTTGTCCATTTCTCTGAGGTTTTCAAATTTCTTGGCATATAATTTTTCATAGTAGTTTCTGACAATCCTTTGTATTTCTGTGGTATCAGTTGTTATTTCTCCTCTTTCATTTTAGATATTATTAATTTGGGTCCTCTCTCTTTTTTTCTTGATGAGTCTGCTTAAAGGCTTGTCAATTTTATTTATCTTTTCAAAGAACCAGCTTCTGGATTGGATGAGCCTTCGAATTGTTCTTTTCTTCTCTATGTCATTCAGTTCTGCTCTACTCTTGACTATTTCCTTCTTTCTGCTTGCTCTAGGATTTATTTGTTGTTTCTCCAGTTCTTGAAGTTGTAGTGTTAGGTCTTTTATTTGAAATGTTTCTATTTTTTTAGGTAAGCCTGTATTGCTCTGAACTTCCCTCTCAGGACCGCCTTCGTTGTGTCCCATAGGTTTTTGACTGTTGTCTGTTCAATTTCATTTGTTCCAGAAAATTTTTGATTTCCTCTCTTATCTCATTATTGACTCATTCATTGTTTAATAGTCTACTGTTGAGTCTCCATGAGTTTGCAGGTTTTTGAAGTTTCTCTTTGAGGTTGATTTCCAGTTTCAAGACCTTGTGACCCGAGAAAAAGTTTTGTATTATTTCAATTATTCTGAATTTGCTGAGGTTTGCTTTGTGTCTTATCATGTTGTCTATCTTTGAAAAACTGCCATGAGCATTTGAAAAGAATGTGTATTTTTCTTCTTTGGGATGTAAGGTTCTATATATGTCAGGTAAGTCTCTTTGATTCAGTGTGTCATTCAGTGTCACAATATGTTTACTAATGTTTTGTTTGGAAGATCAGTCCATTTTTGACAGTGGCGTGTTGAAATCCCCTAGTATCAGTGTGTTGCTGTCTATATCTTTTTTGAAGTCATCCAACAATTTCTTTATAAACTTGGGGGCTCCTATATTGGGAGCATATAAGTTTACAATGTTGATGTCTTCTTGATAGATTCTTCCTTTAAGTATTATAAAGTGCCCCTCTGGGTCTCTCTTTATGGCCTTTGTTTTGAAATCTACTTTGTCTGATATAAGTATGGCAATCCCGGCCTTTTTCTCATGCCCATTTGCTTGGAATATTTTTTCCGTCCCTTTACTTTCAATCTGTATAGGTCTCTTGCTCTGAGGTGGGTCTCTTGTAGACAGCATATGTGTGGGTCATGTTTTCTTATCCATTCAGCTACCCTGTGTCTTTTGATTGGGGCATTTAGTCCATTCACATTGAAGATATTAGTGATAGAAACTTACTCATCTTTTCTCTTTGTACCTGTGTTCCTCTCTGTCTCATTCTTTTCCTTCATCTGCTTAAACCAGTCCCCTTAGCATATCTTGGAGTGCTGGTTTGGTAGAGATGTATTCTTTTAGTCTTCTCTTGTCTGGGAAATTCCTTATTTCCCCTTCTATTTTAATGGAGAGCCTAGCTGGGTAGAGCAGCCTTGGCTGTAGGCCCTTGCTTTTCATGACTTGGAATATTTGTTGCCATTCCCTTCTGGCTTGTAGTGTTTCTGTTGAGAAGTCATCTCCTAGGCGTATCGGGGCCCCCTTGTATGTTACTTTCTCCTTCTCCCTTGCTGCCTTGAGGATTCTGTCTTTGTCTTTGACATTTTCCATTTTAATGATGATGTGTCTTGGAGTGGACCTCCTTGAGTCCCTCTTGGGGGGGGTCCTCTGTGCTTCCTGGATCCATGAGAGCCTTTCTCTCCTCAAATTAGGGAAATTTTCCATCATTACTTTTTCAAGGAGGTTCTCTATTCCTTGTTCCTCTTCTTCTCCTTCTGGGATCCCTATTATATGGATATTACTCCGTTTCAGGTTGCCTTGCATTTCCCTCAGTGCCTCTTCATTCTTTTTGAGTCGTTTTTCCATTTCTTGTTCTTTCTGGGAGCTTCTTTCTACGTTATCCTCCATCTCACTGATTCAGTCCTCGGCTTCATCCATCCTGCTTTGGATTCCTTCTACTGTGATCTTCAATTCAGAAACGGTATTCTTCATATCCTCTTGTGTCTTCTTGATAGTTTCTATGTCCTTTTCCAGGCTGATATAGTTTGCTGTAAGATCCTGATAGTTTCTGTGCAGTTTCTCATAGTTTTCTTTGAGCTGGCTGAGCTCATTCAGCTTCTTTAGAACCATTGTTTTGAATTCAGTATCTGATAGTTCCCTTGCCTCTATTTCATTTAGCTCTCTCTGTGGGGAGTCCCCTTTTCCACTCTTTTGGGGGGAACTCCTTTTTCTTCCCATTTTTGTGAGGGTCTGGTAAATATTTTTGTCCTTTTCTTTCTGGGCCTGCCTCTGATGATGTCAGTTGTTGACCCTATAAGACCTTGGGTTGTTTGTTTAAGCCTTCCAGGAGTCTTCTGTCTGTGTCTGACTCCAGCTTGGGGCAGCTCTGTGACCCCTTCAGTCAGGGCTGGGCTATTTTTTGGGATCTCTCTGCACTCTCACGCCAGTTCCTTGAGCGCACTCCTGGCGCTGCAGGATCCCCCGCCTGCCTGGGCTCGCATGTGCGTGCCCCAGAGCAGGGAGCTTATTCGCGACCTCGCGTACTCATCTCGCCCCCCTGCCCAGCAAGCTCCCAGGCACTGGTCAGTTTAGGGTCTTCTCTTGTGTGTTTTCCTGCTTTTGGCTCTTTGGCTGCCTTGCTTGCCCTCGCCAAATGGGGACTACAGAAATGGGAGGAAGTCAGCTCCACTACTCTCCTGTTAATCCTGTGTCCGGTCTCTCCTCCAGGGACTTTGAGGAGCTCTGTGATCCCTGGGGCCCGGGCTCTACTAATTTTTTGGGCCGCTCTGCAATTGCGGATTGGCTGATCAATTTACGCCTGCCCTTGCCGCTCTGTGCACTCCCTCACAGGCCATATTGCTGCTATTCTGTGGGAGGCCTTGCTGGCCCATGCAAGCCTTAGCCAGCCCGAGGTGGTCACACACATGCTCGCCAACCCTCACCAGTCACTCGGTGCAAGTGTGTGTGCCTGCATTGGGTATTTTTGTGGTGTCTATGTGTGCTTTTCGGCTTTTGGCTCTTTGAGGGTGTGGCCTCTTCTCGTGCAATGGAGACTATGGCAAAGAGAAGGAGTCAGGACTCCCCAGTTCCTCCTCCCATTCTGTCCCCAATGCCTCTGTTTCTAGTCTCTCCTCAGGGGTCTCTGGGCAGTTCTGTGACCCCTTCGTCCAAGGATCCACCACCTGTGCGGCCTGCGTTTCAATCGCAGGCAGTCTGGTTCATGTGTGCCCCTCTTTGCCCTCTTCGGTGGTGCGCCTTTCCAGCCCACACTGGAGAGTATGGAACGGGTAGGGAGTCAGGGGCTCCCTGGTTCCTCCCCCCGTTCTTTCCCCAACGCCTCCATCTCCAGTCTCTCCTCAAGGTTCTCCCAGCCAGTCTGCACTCAGCCCCCCTGCTCACATGCAGAAGCTGTGTGCGGAACACACAAAAGGCAAGTTCATTAATTCCCTTATCCCTGAGTGAGATAGGAGCTGCAGAGTGGTAGGTGCGTTATCACCCGGGCTCAACCGGTCGGTGTGTCAGTTCTCTTCACAAAGTTTTCCTCACCAGTCTTTTCCCAGGCACCAGCCCACCCTGCTGCCGCCTGTACCCAGAGATCAAGGAGGGTGGCTGTCACTGCAATTTTTGCGTTGGCCCTTTAAATGTCTCTTTGCATCTCCAGCCACCTGTGTCTGGCAGAGCTTTCCCCTAAGCTTTTCGGGGTTGCATTTTTTTCTGTATTTTCTTGGTTTTAGCTGTTGTAATTTAGTGATCCCTGTTTATGATTCAGACCCCGTTCTTCTCAGGGGAAGCTAACTGGCCGTTTCAATGTCCCTCTTGTGCTAGTGCCCATGGGCACCCAGCCCACCGTCTCGAGCCTCCACCGCACTTCTCACCTGTTGGGATGTGTGAGAGTTGAATCCACTGTCCGCGGCTCCAAGGCTCCTCTCCCACTATGGTTCCATTGTTTTTCAGGTGATTACTCCACTATTTAGTCACAATTCCTTTTTGGTCTTGGGAGGAGGTCAGCGTGACTCCCATTCACTCTTCCGCCATCTTCTCTCTTCCTATATATTAGTCTTAACTCGTGTTGGAAAGAGCTTTACTTCCACCTCTGGAGTGGAGCGGGACCGGCATGGAGGGGAGCGGAACTCTTCATCTTCTTAAAGCAGTCCCTTTAGCATATTTTTCGTGCTGGTGTGGTGGAGGTGTACTATTTTAGCCTTTTGTCTGGGAAACTCCTTATTTTACCTTTCATTTTAATTTAGAGCCTTGCTGGGTAGAACAGTCTTGGTTGCAGGCCTTTGCTCTTCATGACTTGAAATATTTCTTACCATTCCCTTCTGACTTACAGTGTTTCTGTTGAGAAGTCAGCTGTTAGCCATACTGGGGCTCCCTTATATGTTACTACCTGTTTCTCCCTTGCTGCCTTTAGGATTCTTTGTGTTTGATATTTGCCATTTTAGTTATGATGTGTCTTGGAGTGCGTCTCATTCGATTCCTCTTGAATGGAGCCCTCTGTGCTTCCTGCACTTGTGTGAATGTTTCTTTCCTCAAATTAGGGAAGTTTTCCATCACTACTTTTTAAAACAGGTTCTCTATCCTTTCCTTCTCTTCTTCTCCTTCTTGTATCCCTATTATATGGATATTATTATGTTTCAGGTTGTACTGCATTTCCCTAACTGTCTCTTCATTCTTTTTTAGTCTTTTTTTCATATTCTTACTCTTTCTTGGAGTTTTTTTCTATATTAATCTCAAGCTCACTGATTTGTTCCTCTGCTTCATCTACCCCGATTTTCTTTCCTTCTACTGTGTTCTTCAATTCAGTAATTGTATTCATCATTTTCTCTTGTCTCTTATTGATAGTTTCTGTGTCCTTTATTATGCTGATATACTTTGCAGAAAGTTCCTTGTAGTTTCCATGTAGTTTTTTGTAATTCTCTCTGAGGTCACTGAGCTCATTGATCTTCCTTAGAACCCTTGTTTTGAACTCAGTATCTGATAGTTTCCTTGCCTCTATTTCATTTAATTCTCTTTGTGGAGATTCCTCCTTTCTCTTCACCTGAGGGGTATTTCTTTGTCTTCCCATTATTTGTGAGACTCTTCTTTTTTTGTTTGTGCTTCTTAAATTGACCTGCCATGACATCATGACTTTTTGGTGTGAATTTCTATGGTAGGAGACTGCTGTTTTTTCTTTCTGGATCTGTCTCTGATGATGTCAGAAATCATCCCTGTCTGACATTAGGCAGTCTCTTTAAGACTTCCAGGAATCTGCTGTCTGTGGCTGTCTCTTTCAACTATCAATCTAGTCACTCTGCACTCAGCAGTCAGGCTCAGACACCTTGGCGGGGGATGCAGAGTCCCTGCTGGGGGTGGGGTTATTGGGTCCTCTCACATGTTGCCGCTCAGGGGAGTGGTCTGCCTGAGCCAGATGGCAGACGCTGTGTAGGTGGGGAGTCAGCACCAGGATCCTGCCAGCTACTCTCTCCTTTCTCTTCCCAAAGCCTCCATCTCCAGTCTCTCCTCAAGTGTCTCTACACCACTCTGTGTCCCCTTTAGCTTTAAATAAATCTACTATCTGTGGCTGCCACTCTGTACTCAGCAGTCAGGATTTAGCATTACTGGGCCAGGGCTGAGTCCCTCCATGGGGTGGAGCTATTGTATCCTCTCACATTGTGGCTGCTCAGGGGAGTGGTCTGTCTGAGCAAGATGGCTACTGCCATGTAGGAGATGAGTCATCACCAGGATCTTGCCAGCTACTCTCTCAGTTCTCTCCCCAAAGCTTCCTTTCCCAATCTCTCCTCAGGTATACTCTGCCCCTGCCTTTGCTGGAGACCAGGGTAAGTGGCTTCAAATGAAAGTTCATGCATTGGCCCTTGGAAAGACTCTTTGAGTCTCTACCTGTCTCTTGTAGAGAGCAACCCTTCTGCTTTTTGCAGCTGTATGTTATCTGTACTTTTTGGGCTTTGGTGCAATAGGCTAGAGATGTGGGCTTATGGTTTAGTCCCCGCTCTTCTCAGGGGGATCCGACTGTCCAGTTCAATATCCTTCTGGTACTGAAACCCATGGGTGCCCCACCTGCCTTCTCAAGTCTCTATCGCATTCCTTACCAGTTAGGTTGTGCTAAAGCTGATTCTTTTGTCTGTACGAGGTTATAAGGCTCCTCTCTTGCTATTGTTCAGTTGTTTGTTACAGGTGATTTCTCCACAATTTAGTTCAAATTCTAGATTGTTCCTGGTAGGAGGTCAGTGTGACTTGCAATCACTCCTCTGCCCTGATTGAATTTAAACTTTTAAAAGTAATCCATTATGTTGCTCTATGAAGCTTGCAACCAGAGACCAGTAAGACCCTTGACTGGCCAAGTGAACATTCTATTGAATACATTTTTAGGGAATTCATCATTGTGTATACTGAGAAGTGAAATAAATGCCTTGTTCACTATCAATGATGTCTGGAACTCTGAATAGGATAAGGAGTGCCTTGCTGAAATCTTGTATTGTGGCATTAAATACGTGGTAAAATTTGTGACTTTCATAGATATTTTGGGTATGTGTGAGGCTATAAATTCCCAGAGTTTTTATTCTAATAGAGAAACCTTGGATAATAAAGTGTTGTTGCCAAGTGGGAATAGAGGGAGCATACCTCAACATAATAAAGGCCATGTATGAAAAACCTACAGCCAACATCATACACAATGGGCAAAAACTAAAAGCTTTCCCACTAAGATTGGGAACAAGACAAGGATGTCTGCCTTCACTACTTGCATTGAACATAATATTGGGAGTCCTAACTACAGTGATCTGGTAAGAAAGAAATAATAAGCATCCAAATTGGAAAGAAAGAAGTAAAACTGTCATTGTTTCCAGATGACCTGATAGTGTACATAGAAAACTCTATAGACTCCACCAAAAAAACTACTCGAGCGAATAAATGAATTTGGAAAGCAGCAGGATATAAAGTTAATATTCAAAAATCAAAGGTATTTTTGTACACCAACAATGAAATATCAGAAACAGAAATCACACACAAAAAAATCCCATTTACTAAAGCAACAAGAAAAATAAAGTACCTAGGACTATACTTAACCAGGGAGGTAAAAGATCTTTGTGCAGAAAACTGCACAATACTGAAGATAGAAATTAAGGAAGACACAAATAAATGGAAGCATATACCATGTTCATGGATTGGAAGAATTAACAACAAAATGTCCATACTTTCCAAAGCAATTTACAGATTCAACGCAATCCCTATTAAAATAACAAGGATGTATTTCACAGATATAGAACAAACATTTCAAAAACTTATATGGAACCATAAACTACCCAGAATAGCTGCATAAATTTTGAGAAAGAAGAACACAGTACGAAGGATCATGATACCTGACATTAAACTATATTACAATGTAACTGTAATCAAAGCAGTCTGGTACTGGCATAAGAATGGACACATAGATGAATGGAATAGAATAGAGATCCCAGAAATAAACCTATGTCTCTATGGTCATTAAATATTTGACAAAGGGGGCCAAAGCATAAAATCAAGTAAAAATAGCCTCTTTGACAAATGGTGTGGGAGATCTGGACAGCTACATGCAAAAAAATGAAATTGGACTACCAACTGACAGCATATACAAAAATAAACTCAACATGGATAAAAGACTTAAATATAAGTCACAACACCATAAAAGTCCTAGAGGAGAACACAGGCAGGAAACTCAGAACACACAGATTCCACACAGCAACACTTTCACCAATATGTCCCCTAGAGCAGGGGATATAAAGGAAAGATTAAACAAATGGGACTTAATCCAAATAAGATGCTTCTGCATGGCTAAAGAAAACATCAGCAAAATGAAAAGGGAGCCAACTGTATGGGAAAATATATTTGCCAATGATACCTCGGACAGGCGTTTGATTTCCAAAATATATGAAGAACTCACACAACTTGACACCATGAAGACAAAAAATCCAATTAAAAAATGGGCAAATGACCTGAATAGAAACTTCTCCAAGGATATAGAAAGGATGCTCAGCATCACTAGCCATCAGACACGCAAATTCAAACCACAATAAAATACTACTTCACATCAATCAGAATGGCCATCATAAACAAATCAACAAAAAGTAAGTGCTGGCGAGGTTGTGTGGAAAAGGGAACCCTAGCACATCATTCGTTGGAATGCAGATTGGTACAACCACTGTGGAAAATAGTTTGGAATTTCCTCAAATAGTTTAAAATGGAACTTCCTTTTGATCCATTGATTCTACTGCTGGGACT
The DNA here is from genome assembly GCF_021234165.1 of Pteronotus mesoamericanus. Classification (NCBI taxonomy): domain Eukaryota; kingdom Metazoa; phylum Chordata; class Mammalia; order Chiroptera; family Mormoopidae; genus Pteronotus; species Pteronotus mesoamericanus. Next base: position 930,797 of record NW_026555198.1, read on the forward strand.
ATACTCTAAGAATCCCAAGACCAATTCTAAAGATTCTATGCACTCCACTGTTCATAGGAACACAGTTTACAATAGCCAAGTATTGGAAGCAACCTAAGTGCCCAAGAGTAAATGAGTAGATCAAAAAACTGTGGCACATTTATGCAATGGAATACTATGCAGGAGAACGAAAGAAAGAGCTACTACCCTTCGCGACAGCATGGATGGAACTGGAGAGTATTATGCTAGGCGAAGTAAGCCAGGAGGTGAAAGACAAATACCATATGATCTCACTTATAAGTGGAACCTAGTCAAGAAAACAAACAAGCAAGCAAAATGTATCTGGAGACCTTGAAATAAAAAACAAACTGACAGTAACCAGAGAGGAGGGGAAGAGGGCAATAACAATGGAAAGAAGTGGTAGGGTCATCAAGGAACATGTATAAAAGACCCATGGACAAAGCCAAAATGGGGAAGGATTGAGGGTGGGAGGTGGAGTGGGTGGGGTGGGGGAAGTGGTGGTGGGTAAATAGAGACAACTGTACTTGAACAACAACAAAAATTAATTAAAAAGAAAAGAAATTTTTGTTGTCATTGGTTAGACCAGGTGGCCAGGGCATTGGCAGTGGCCAAAGGGTCTGTGAAAATGTGCATATGGGGACAATTTCTGGTCTCTGACCTCGGGATATCTTTTAGTGCTAAGATGATTGCCTGAAATTTGGTCAATTTTGCTGACACTTTGATCCTGTCTTTGATTAGGGACATCCAGGTTAGACCACAGACAGCACCTCTCTAGCAGCACCATTTTCTGTAAAGTGTACAAACAACTTTTTATGATTACTCAGTTAATCTCAAGGGGTTCCTCAGGCGGTCTGGGGAAGAAGTAATCTTAAGCATCATTGGATCTGTCAAGGAACAGAAGAGAGGGAGGCCACCCATTCCTGTAGGTGCAATATGCCAGAGAACCCACTTTTGGCTCCCTAATATAGGTATCATTTTCATTTCAATTAGGAGGAATGTCACCCCCATGATCAAAAACGTACTGAGCAATTGGATACAGAGTCACCTGTTGAGAGTCTCAATCTTCAGAAGGGCCCCATATGTAGCCATCAGTTTTTGCTCTAATGGCATGTAGTAATTGCATGTAATGAAACTCCTTTGTAGGTAACTGTCTCCTTTTCTCTTGCTGCTTTTAAGATTCTGTCCTTATCTTTAATCTTGGGTAATGTAATTATGATGTGCCTTGGTGTGTTCTTCCTTGGGTTCAACTTCTTTGGAACTCCCTTAGCTGCTCTTCCTGTTCTCCTTCTGTCACCCTTATGATTCGGATGTTGGAACATGTAAAGTTGTCCTGGAGGTTCGCAAGCCTCTCCTAATTTTTTTGAATTTTTGTTTCTTCATTCTGTTCTGGTTGAATGTTTATCTCTTCCTTCTGCTCCAAATCGTTGATTTGAGTCCTGGTTTCCTTTTCTTTACCATTGGTTCCCTGTATATTTTTCTTTATTTCACTTTGCATAACCTTCACTGTTTCCTCCATTTTACGACCATACTCAACCATTTCTGTGAGCATGCTGATTACCAGTGATTTGAACTGTGCATCTGCTGGGTTGGCTGTCTCTTCATTGCTTCGTTTTATTTTTGGAGCTTTGATCTGTTCTTTAAATTGGGCTATCATTCTTTGTCTCAGAACACCTGTTACATTGGAAGGGGCGGAGCCTTAGTTATTCACCAGGGCACGGCAACCCAGGTCGCTGTGTTGTGACACTGTATGTGGTGAAGGGGTCAGAGAGGGAAAAATGCCACTTGCTCAGCTCTCACCAGCTTTCAATCACTTCCCCTGCTACTCACAAGCAAATTAGGCCCTTATACTGCTAATTCTACGGTGGGTGGATTTGTGTAGGTTCAAGGACCCTGTGGGTATCTTTAACAGACTCTCCTGTGAGGCTGGGAGTTTCTTCTGTTGCCACAACTCCCCAAAATTTTTACCTCCAGAGGTTTTGAGGCTTTCATTTCCCCCACTGGAATCCTGGATTGTGCAGTCTGCCTCACTTCCCAGGTGTTCCTCATGGTTTATCCATGCACAAAGGTGGGACTGCCCAGTCCACCAGCCGCTGCCTTGCCCGCCTGGTCCTCCAGCTGCTGCCTTACTGCGCATCCTCTCAGCCCCAGCTGCCCATCTACACCCCTTCTACCGGTCTGGATGAATGTTTCTTCTTTAACTCCTTGGTTGTTGGACTTCCATACAGTTAAATTTTCTGGAAGTTCTGGTTATTTTTTGTTTTTACATTTGTTGTCCTTCTTTTGGTTGTGTGAGGAGGCAAAGCATATCTACCTATGCCTCCATTGTATTCATAAATTCACATAGTTGTTTCTTGAAAGTATCAGGGAGAGAGTGTCCTTTGGCTGGTCAAATGACTTCTAGGAATTTAACCAAAAATGGGGGCCATATACTCTGTGTAGACCAATGGTTCATCCTTTTTTTGTGAGCTCCTTTGTGAATATTTGCATGTTCTGAATGAGTATGTCAAATGAATCTCCTCAGAGGAAGATGTCATCAGTGTGATGTTATACCTGTCCTCTTAGGGAAAGTTGGGTGCAGTTTAGATCTTACTTGCAAAGATTGCATGCAGTAATAGTGTTGTTGAGATACTCTATGTGTAGCTGGTTAAACATGTATTGTTCTCTTTGAAGACCAGGGCACTGAATAGAGCATGTTCATCAAATGTCTAAAAGCAAAACATTTGCCAGTTTCCAATTGGATGGAGTCGGTAAAGAATTAAACCTTGCCTAAAGACAGATCCAGCCTTTGTCCTTGGATTCTTGGAGGTAATATCTAAGCCGTTGCAATGCTATGCCTGATATGTCTTTGAGTGCTTCAGCACCTTGGGCCACACCTCCGATGTGATTTAGGGAAGGGGCTTTGGGTCATGGGGTATCAATTTCCTCTGGAGACTGAGGTCAGCCACATGGACAGTCAACCAGGTTTATATAGTTAAATCCCCAAAAGACTCTGGAATCAAGGCTCAGGTGAACTTCCTGGACTGACAATATTCAATGTGTATTAACACATATAAACACCAGGAAAATAATGGATAGAAGACAACTAGAAGCCGAACATTTAGATTCTAAAAGTTTTAAATTTTAGAACTATTTTGGACTTTGCCCCATGTGTTTTTTGCTTTGGCTAGTTTAATTAATGTCCTTTCACTGTAATAAACTATAACTGTGAGTATAACAGTTATCAGTGCTGTGAGTCCTTCTAGTGAATTATCAGAGTTGAGTGTAGTCTTGAGAACCCTAAACTTGCTATTGGTGTCATAAATGAAGGAGGTCTTGTAGACTATGCTCCCTCTAACTTTGGAGGGGACTCAATTAGGGGTATGTGTAATTAAGATTGAAGTAATCCACAGATTGAAGTAAGGAGACAGTTACCTACAAAAGAATAGTGTTAGGCACTATTCTTTTCTAAAAAATCCTCACCTGATGATATGTTTGTTGATTTTACAGAGAGAAGGTGAGGGGAGAGAGAGAAACAGCAATGTGGGAGAGAAGGATCGATCTGTTGCCTCCCGTACACTCCCTGACCAGGGATCAAACCCGCAACCTAGGTATGTGCCCTGACTGAGAATTGAACCAGAAACTTCATGGTGGACCAGAAAATGCTCCAACTAACTGAGCTACCCTGACAGATATGGCACTATTCATTTTTTTTTTTTAAAATCAGGCTTCAGTTTCAGACAAATTGGGCTTATCAGGAAGGACAATAGGAACAATGATCTCTTTGGACCATATTAATAATTTTTAAACAGCAAGGAAAAGGTCCATGTGGTTCTATTTTTTGTCAAGACAATGGTAAATGCTAAATACTTATTTTTAATTTATTATCCATTGGGTCACAGCATCCATGTCCTCTGTGTGATATTTAGGGCAATGGGCAGTAGGGGGAATTTAGCCAAGGTAGTAGTCCTGATGATTAAGGTGAAGTATACTTGTTTGTCCTCTATATTATGTTTGGTAACTTTCCTAAGAGTATAGAGGATACTTTATTTAAATTTAGTGAGATGGCCAGGTGTAACTGTAATTTGAGCTCCAGTATCAATAAGGTTTGTCAATTTGTACATTTTAACACATGTTAAAATTAATTTAGAACCCACGTTTTAGAATTGCAAATGCCAATTAGCATCCATTTGTATTTGTGTTGCATAAATTATTTTAGTAAAATTTTGATATACAATTGTGTCAGATTGCAAACCTTTGTTTCAGTTTCTCCCCCACCCCATTAAGTTTTTTTTTTGCTGATGTTGTCTTCCTTCCTTCCTTCCTTCCTTCTTTTTCTTCCTTCCTTCCTTCCTTTCTTTCTTCTTTCTTTCTTTCTTTCTTTCTTTCTTTCTTTCTTTCTTTCTTTCTTTTCTTTCTTTCTTTCTCTTCCTTCCTTCCTTCCTTCCTTCCTTTCTTCCTTCCTTCCTTCCTTCCTTCCTTCCTTCCTTTCTTTCTTTCTTTCTTTCTTTCTTTCTTTCTTTCTTTCTTTCTTTCTTTCTTTCTTTCTTCTTTCTCTCTTTCCTTTTTCTTTCTTTTTTTGGTGGTTACTGAATATACCTCATGTTAGAAGAGTCTTCTCTACCCTGGTCATGTTTATAAGTTTTTTCTCCAAAGATTTCCAAATCAGTATTATCACAGTTAGGGACTTTTCTCATGGCAATTATTGTCTAGAGACTCTGGGCTTAAGGTAAATTTGAATTAACCTCTTGGCATGTTCATCAGCTGTGGCACTGAGTAGAAGCCAGTCTTTTTTGTTTCATTTTAAAATTATCCAGTGAGGTTATGGTGTCCTGTCTCTTTAAGAGAGGTGGGGATGAAGGATTTAGGGTGCTTTTCTTTTTTAAAAGATTTTATTGATTTATTTACTTTTAGACAGAGGGGAAGGGAGGGAAAAGGGGGGGGAGAAATATCCATGTGTGGTTGCCTCCCCCACACCCCCTACTGGGGACCTGGCCCGCAACCCAGTCATGTACCCTGACTGGGATTTGAACAAGTGACTGTTTGTTTGCAGTCAGGCACTCAATCCACTGAGCCACACCAACTAGGGCTAGTGTGTTTTTCATAAGGTCTATATGTGTTTACCTCTATAATCCTGAGGATCAGAATCTTTGGTAGACCAGAAGCATTTTGGGCCCTAATGAGCTATCTGTTCTTTGGAGTGTGACCTTAGCACTCCACGTGGTGACTCTTCTTCCTTATACTAGTGATCACCCACAGTCACTATACTCTACATGTTATCTGTTTTTTTTTTTCCTGAGTATTATGGAATAGGACCAATGCCTGGCTGAAACATACAACAAACAATCACAGGTTAAGAGTTATTGCCCTGAGTCTAACATCAATCATAGCTTGTGCAGGAATTAAAACACATGATTTAATCTGAGACAAATAGGTTTATGCTCAGATATGCAACCCAGGGCAACCTTAAAGAGGGTCCCAATTCCATACACTCATCCCTAAAAGCAAAACTTCTTACTTCGGTGGATTAAATCAGTAAGTGAGGTTTGCTAGGATTTTTTTTTTCATTTAAGCAGAAGTATATGTATTTTTTTTACATTCAATATTGTATTATTTAGGCATACAGCATAGTGGTTAGACAATCACATACTTTGCAAAGTGTACCCCCAATATCTCTAGAATTTGTTAAATGCAGCAACGACTCCAATGCAAGCTCACTGGCAGGCAGCAGAACAATTTAAAGAGCACACTAGGGCAGCAGGATGTAGGCAGCAGCTCAAAGTGTATATAATACTTGCCCACAGGCTGTAGAGCAAGTTAATAAGTGAAAGCAATAGAAGCAACAACTTCAGAAGGTGGTGGTCCTCCCTTAGACTATACTGTTCTCAACACCAATTGTTGAGGTTCCTCCGTGGAGGGCAGGATCATGCCCCCTACCTCATCCAAAATTGGTTTGGATATTGAGGGTGATGATGTCACACACACACCAAGAGTGTGTGAAAAGTTTTATTATTCATATCATAAGGTTTTCTGGGAATAGGGCAGGCATTCATGCTCATAAATTTGGCTTGAGTGAAGGATCAGTGAGTGGCTTTGGATTTTATTGTAATCAGAAGATAGAGCTTGGGTGAATATTCCTACCTGCATTTTAGGGATGTCCTTGGTTTGAACTTCCTCACCAACACCAAGGGACATAGTGCCCAGGCTTTCCTATTGGTTTTCTAGACATAGAGCAGAAGGGAAAAAGGGGAGAGGAGATCAAAATCTGCCAGGAGTCAAATATCAAAAATGGAGCTAGTCTTTTTGTGGCAATCTTCTTGTCATTTTGGATGATGTATTGTATGCATGAATACAGTTAATGGGGAATATAAGATCAATAAAATGATGAGACTGTCAAATTACTTCAAGGGAATATATCACATATTAAGTTCAGAGGAAATCAGTTGGGAGACAAAAATGATCACACACCATAGAAACAAAAAACAGCTCTGGAATGAAATGACTTTGGCAAAGTTAAAAACATGGAATATTCCTTGTGTGTGCTGTGGTCAGTTCCTGAAGGCTTCCAAACTGTTGCAAGAAAGTAAACACTATTCCATTTAATACATTTTCAAGGAAAGTAAAGGTTTTTTAAAAAGTCATTTGCTTACTTGTAATCTTCATGCTTCTCTATCCTCAAATCCTTTCTCTTCCTAAGCTAAACAACTCATTTTGGGGTACCAAATTGATCTCTTTCAAGCTATACTGTTCAATATGGTAGCTACTAGCCATGAATAACTTATTTTTGAGGGTAGTGAGGGAGAATTTGTGCCATGCCTCTATCCTAGCTTCTGGTGGTTTGCTGGAGCTCTTTGGCATTTCTTGACTTCTGCTACATCACCCCAATTTCTGCCTTTGTCTTTACATGGTGTTCTTTCTTTGTGTGTGTATATCTATGTGTCCAAAATTCCCATTTTCACACGAGTAATAGTCATATTGAATTAGAGCCCACTCTAATGACCTCTTTTTAATGTAATCATCTGCAAAGACCCAATTTGCAAATAAGGTCGCATTCATAGGTACTGGGGGTTAGGACCCTAACGACTCTTGTAAATCAACCCATTACAGATCCCAAAGACTTGGTATGATAAACATGTAAAATATTTCATTAATAATTGTTTCGTTCATTACATGTTGAAATGAGAATATTTTGTATATATTGGGTTAAATAAAATATAGTATTAAAATTAATTACACCACTTTCTTTTGCCTTTTTAAAATGTGGCTACTAGAAAATTTGAGAGGATGGCAGAGGAGTGATTGGAAGTCATACTGACCTCCTCCCAAGACCAATCTGGAATTACAACTAAATTGTGGAGAAATAACCTGGAAAACAACTGAACAATAGCGAGAGAGGAGCCTTAAATCCTCGGCCAGACAGAGAAATTGGCTTTGGCACAATCTAACCGGTAAGGAATGCAGTAGAGACTCGAGAAGGTGGGCTAGGCACCCATTGGTGGCAGTTCCAGAGGGATATTGAAATGGCCAGTTGGATCCCCCTGAGAAGAGCAAGGTCTAAATAATAAGCAGGAATTTCCAGCCTACAGCACCAGAGCCCCAAAAGTACACAGACAACAGGCAACTCTGAAAAGTGGCAGGGTGCTCTCTGCCAGTGACAGGTGGATGGAGACACAAAGAGCCATTTAAAGGGCCAATGCAAAAATTTGTAGTGGCTGCCACTTACCCTGCGCTCTAGCAGAGATGGGGCACAGTGGGCTAGAGACACCTGAGGAGAGACTGGAGAGGGAGGCTTTGGAGAAAGAACTGAGAAAGTGGACAGTGGTGTATCGGTGCTGACTCAACCCCTATTCCACAGCTGCCATCCTGCTCAGGCAAACCACTGCCCCGAGCAGCAGTGGGAAAGGACACAATAACCATGTTCCCAGTAGGCTTGGACCTGGCCCAGTGATGCACAGGCTTGGGTGCTGAGTACAGAGCAGCAGTCACAGATAGTAGATCCCTGGCTAAAGGGGGTGCAGAGTGGTATAGAGACACTTGAGGAAAGTCTGGTGATGGAGGTTTTGGAGAGAACTGAGGGAGTAGCCGGAAGGATCCTGGTGCTGATAACTTCCCCATATGGCAGAAGAAATCTTGCTCAGGAAGACTAATACCCTAAGCAACAGTAGCATGAAAGGACACAATATCCTGACCCACAGGAGGGACTCTGCCCACCCTGACTGCTGATGGCAGAGTGACTAGATTAACAACTGGAGGAGGCAGATACAGAGAGTAGATTCCTGGAAGTCTCTTAAAGACTGCCTAAGGACAGACTGGGTCAACAACTGACATCATCAGAGGCAGATCCAGAAAAAAAAAAAAGAGCGGTCTCCTACCACAGAAGCTCACACCACAAAGACAGGAAGTTGACAGATCAATTTAAGAAGAGAAGCAAAAAAGAAGAGTCTCACAAATAAGAGGAAGTCAAAGAAGCACCCCTCAATTGAAGAGAAAGGAGGAATCCCCAGGAAGAGAACTAAATGCAATAGAGGCAAGTATATCAGATATTGAGTTCAAAACAACAGTTCTAAGGAAGCTCAATGAACTCAGTGAGCTCAGAGAGAATTAACAAAAACTACAGGGAAACTATGAGGAACTTACTACAAACTATATCAGCATGAAAAAGGACGTAGACCCATCAATAAGACACAAGAAGAAATGAAGAATACAATTTCTGACTTGAAGAACACAGTAGAAGGAATCAAAAACAGGTTTGATGAAGCAGGGCATCAAATCAGTGAACTAGAGGACACAGTAGAAAAAAGCTCCCAGAAAGAGCAAGAAAATGAAAAAAAGACTCAAAAAGAATGAAGAGGTGTTGAGGGAAGTGCAGGACAACCTGAAACATAATAATATCCATATACCAGAAAGAGAAGAAGAGCAAGGGATAGAGGACCTATTTGAGAAAGTAATGATGGAAAACTTCCCTCATTGGAGGAGAGAAAGAGTCATGCAAGTACAGGACGAAGAGAGGGCTCCATTCAAGAGGAACCCCATGAGGCCCACTCCAAGACACATCATCATTAAAATGGCAAATATCATAGACAAAGAGAGAATTCTAATGGAAGCAAGGGAGAAAGAGGTAGTAACATACACGGGAGCCCCAATATGGCTAGCAGCTGACTTCTCAACAGAAACACTACGAACCAGAAGGGAATGGAAAGACATATTCTGAGTAATGAAAAGTAAGGGCCTGCAGGCAAGACTAGTCTACCCAGGAAGGCTCTGAGTTAAAATGGAAGGTGAGGTAAGGAGTTTCCTAGACAAAAGAAGGCTAAAAGAAAACACCTCCACCAAAGCAGCACACAAGATATCCTAAAGGGACTACTTTAAAGAGATGAAGAAAAAGAGAAGAAAGAGAGGATCACAGGCACAAAGAAAAAAAATGAATAAGTACCTATCAATAATAACTTTAAATGTAAATGGATTTGATGCCCCAATCAAAAGACAAAGGATAGCTGAATGGATAAGAATACATGACCCAAACATATGCTGCCTGCAAGAGACCTACCTCAGACTAAAAGTCCTACACAGGATAAAGGTAAAGGGATATAAAAAAATATTTCAAGCAAATGGACAGGAAAAAAAGCAGGGGTAGCAATACTTATATCAGAAAAAATAGACTTCAAACATAGGCCATAGAAAGAGACACAGAACGACACTTCATAATACTCAAAGGAAGAATCCATCAAGAAGTCATAAGTGTAAACCTATATGCACAGAACAAAGGAGCAACCCAATATATGAGATAAATCTTGGAGGACTTCAAGTAATATATAGAGACCAACACACTGATAGTAGGGGCTTTTAACAACCCACTGTGAAAAATGGATATATCTTCCAAATATAACATCAACAAGGATATTGTGGAACTGAATGACGCATTAGATCAAATGGATTTAACTGACATATATAGAACCTTTCATCCCAAAGAAGCAAAATACCAATTCTTTTCAAATACATGATGAACATTTTCAAAGCTATATCACATGATAGAACACAGAAGAAACCTCAACAAATTCAGGAAAATTGAAATCATAACAAGCACTTTCTCATACCAGAAGGGCTTGAAACTAGAAATGAACCTCAAGGAAAAAACTCAAAGACATTCAAACTCATAGAGACTGAATAGCACACTATTAAACAATGAATGGGTCAATAATGAGATAAAAGATGAAATCACAAAGTTTCTGGAAACAAATTAAAATGACCACAGAACTGTCTAAAACCTGTGGGACACAGCAAAGACAGTTCTGAGAGGGAAGTTCATAGTAATACTGGCCTACCTAAAAAAGATAGAAACATTTCAAATAAATGACCAAACTCTGCATCTTCAAGAACTGGAGAAACAACAACAAACAAAGCCCAGAGTAAGTAGAAGAAAAAAGATAATCAAGATCAGAGCAGAACTGAATGACTAGAGACTAAAAGAACAATTCAAAGGATCAACCAATCCAGGAGCTGGTTCTTTGGAAAGATAAAGAAAATCAATAAACCTTTAAGCAGACTCATCCAGAAAAAAAGGGAGAGGACCCAAATAAATATGATCAGAAATGCAAGATGAGAAATAACAACTGATAACACAGAAATACAAAGGAATGTAAGAAATTACTATGAGCAATTATATGCCAAGGAATTTGAAAACATCAATGAAATGGACAAATTTCTAGAAAAATATAACCTTCCAGCACTGAATGAAGAAGAAGCAGAAGCCTGAATAGACCGATAACAGCTGGTGAAATTGAAGCAGTAATCAAGAAACTCCTGACACACAAAAGCCCTGGGCCGGACGGTTTCACAGGAGAATCTTACAAAACATTTAAGGAAGTGATAACCCCTGTCCTTCTTAGACTATTCCCAAAAATACAAAAAGAGGGAAGACTCCCAAACTCTATTTATGAGGCTAGCATCATCCTAATCCCAAAACCAGATAAAAATATAAAAAGGAAAGAAAACCATAGGTCAATATCACTGATGAACATACATGCTAAAATCCTCAAGAAAATATTGGCAAAAAGCATCCAGCAACACACTAAAAGGATCATCCACCATGAGCAATTGGGATTCATCCCAGGGATACAAGCATGGTCCAATATTCACAAATCAATAAATATAATATATCACATACACAAATGGAAAGACAAAAACCACATGATCATATCAATAGATGCGAAAAAAGCATTTGATAAGGTATAGTACCCATTTTTGATAAAAACACTCCACAAAGTGGGAATAAAAGGGGCACACCTCAACATAATAAAGGCCATATATGAAAATCCTACAGCCAACCTCATTCTCAATGGGCTAAAACTAAAAGCTTTCCCACTAAGATTGGGAACAAGACAAGGTTGTCTGCTTTCACCCCTTCTACTAAACATAGTATTGGAAGTCCTAGCTATAGTGGTCAAGCAACAGAAAGAAAGAAAAGGCATCCAAATTGGAAATTAGGATGTAAAACTATCATTGTTTGCATATGACATGATAGTATGCATGGAAAGCCCCTTAGACTCCACCAAAAAACTGCTCAACCTAATAAGTGAGTTTAGCAAATCAGCAGGACACAAAGTCAATATTCAGAGATCATAGGCATTTTTGTATACCAAAAATGAAATATCAGAAGCAGATATCAGGAAAAAAATCCCACTTGCTATAGCAACAAGTAAATAAAGTACCTAGGAATAAACTTAACTAAGGAGGTAAAAGACCTATACTCAGAAAACTATACAATACTGATGAAAGAAATTAAGGAAGATGCAAATAAATGGAGGCATATATTGTGTTCATGGATTGGAAGAATTAACATCATCAAAATGGCCATACTACCCAAATCAATTTATAGGTTCAATGCAATCCCTATTAAAATACCAATGGCATATTTCACAGACATAGAAGAAACACTTAAAAAATTTATATGGAACCAAGAATGAAGATGGCAGAATGAGTGGAAGTCACACTGACCTCCTCCCAGGACCAACCTGGAATAACTACTAAATTGGGAAGAAATCACCTGGAACAAACAACTAAACAATAGTGAGAGAGGAGCCTTGTAACCTCGGAGACAGAAGATTCAGCTTTAGTATAATCTAACTGGTAAGGAGTGTGGTACAGACTTGAGAAGGCGGGCAGGGCACCCACAGGCAGCAGCACCAGAAGGATATTGAAATGGCCAGTTCGATCCCACTGGGAAGAGCGGGGTCTAAACCAAAAGTGGGATCTCTAGCCCACAGCACCAGAGCCCAAATAGTACACAGAAAACAGCCACCTGCAAAAAGCGACAGTGTTGCTCTTTGCCAGAGACAGGTGGCTGGAGATGTAAAGAACTGTATAAAGGGCCAACACATAAATTTTATTTGCAGCCACTTACCCTGCTCTCCGGCAAAGGCAGGGGCAGAGTGGGCTAGAGATGCCTGAAGAGAGACTGGGGAAGGAAGCTTTGGGGAAAGAACTGAGGGTGTAGCCAGCCGGATCTTGGTGCTGACTCATCCCCCATGCGAAGGCAGCCATCTAGCGCAGGCAGAGACCACTCCCCCTGAGCAGTACCAACATCAGAGGACCCAATAACCCAGCCCCCAGGTGGGATTCCACCCCACCCTGTGCTATCTAAGCTGCCTGCTGAGTGCAGAGTGGCAGCCCACAGACAGTAGATCCCTGGCTAAATGGGGTGCAGAGAGATCTGGAGACACTTGAGGAGACTGGGGACGGGGGCTTTGGGGAGAGAATGGAGAGAGTAGCCGGTGGGATCCCAGTGCTGAATCCTCACCCACATGGCTGCAATGAGAGAGGACCCAATAACACTGCCCGAAGAGGCACTCTGCCCTGCCCTGAGCTGTCTAAGTTGGCCTGCTGAGTAGAGTGAATAGATTAACAGCTGAAGGAGACAGCCACAAACAGTAGATTCCTGGAAGTCTTGAAGAGACTGCCTAAGGTCAGACAGGGTCAACATGTGACATCATCAGAGGCAGATCCAGAAAGTAAAAACAGTGGTCTCCTGCCATAGAATTTCACACCACAAAGTCAAGAAATCAAGACAGATCAACTTAAGAAGGAGAAACAAAAAAGAAAAGTCTCACAAATAATGGGAAGAGAAAGAAATACACCCACTCCAAGGGAAACGAGGAATCCCCAGGAAGAGAACTAAATTAAACAGAGGCAAGTAAACTATCAGATATTGAGTTCCTAACAACGGTTCTAAGGACGCTCAATGAGTTCCGTGAGCTCTGAGAGAATTACCAAAACTACAGGGAAACTATGAGGAACTTACTGCAAACTACATCAGCATAAAAAAGGACATAGAAACTAGCAACAAGAGGAAATGAAGAATACAATTTCAGAACTGAAGAACACAGGAGAAGGAATCAAAAACAAGCTAGATGAAGCAGAGGATTGAATCAGTGAGCTGGAGGACAAGGTAGAATAAAGCTTCCAGAAAGAACAAGAAAATGAAAAAAGACTCAAAAAGCATGAAGAAGCATTTAGGGAAATGCAGAACAACCCGATATGTAATAATATCCATATAATAGTGATACCAGAGGGAGAAGAAGAGGAGGAAGGGGTAGAGAACCTGTTTTAAAAAGTAATGATGGAAAACTTCCCTAATTTGAAGAGAGAAAATGTCACACACGTCCTGGAAGCCTGGAGGGTCCTATTCAAGAGGAACCCAATGAGGCCCACTCCAAGGCACATCATCATTAAAGCTGCAAATATCAAAGACAAAGAGAGAATTCTAATGGAAGCAAGGGAGAAAGAGGTAGTAACATACACGGGAGCCCCAATATGGCTAGCAGCTGACTTCTCAACAGAAACACTGAAAGCCAGAAGGGAATGGCAAGAAATATTCCAAGTAATGAAAAGTAAAGGCCTGCAACCAAGAATGCTTGACCCAGCAAGGTTATCAATCAAAATGGAAGGCATAATAAGGAGTTTCCCAGACAAGAGAAGTCTAAAAGGATACACCTCCACAAAACCAGCATTGCAAAATATGCTAAAGGGACTGCTTTAAGAAATTGAAGAAAAAAAGTGTATGCATACCCAGTTCCTTTCACAGCTTCCAATTCTTGATATTAGTAATATTTTTAATACATATTAATCTGATTGTAACAATGATGTGTTAATTGTTCCATTATTATTTGTTGAAACTAATCCTGTTTTTGTGTGTTTCTTGCCTATTTAAATTATTTTTAAAAGCTTTAAATGACTTTTTGTTATTCTTTTTCCATGTTTTTATTAAATGTTTGTAGAATTGTTTCCCTAGAAAACAAAACCAGTAACACTTTTTTAGATGTTTTACAAATACTTAAAAATATAATTTTGTATTTTCTCCTAAAACTCCTTAGATTCTACACATTGATTTTTTAACTCACCTGAATATTTCTTATATAATGTGTGAAATAGGGCTCTATATTTGTTTTATTTCAAGTAATAGTGGTCCATGCACCTTATTTGTTGAATGAGCCTTATTTCACCCATTGATTTGAAATATCAGCTTAATCATATATTACATTGTTAGATATATACATTTGTCTCTAGAATGCTCATTATATAATATTGATCTACTTGATTATTTCTGTGCTGGTGACATATTGATTTAATTGCTGAGACTTTATAATGGTTTTAAATTTTTTAATATTTTATAGTTAACTTTGACATTAAAAAATAGATAAAATCAATCTACATTTAAGAAGGAAAGAAAAAGAAAGAGAGGGAGATGGAAGTACTACCTTTTGTGACAACATGGATGGAACTGGAGAATATTAAGCTGAGTGAAATAAGCCAGTTGATGAAAGAGAAGTACCATATGGTCTCACCTATAAGTGGACTGTACTCGACAAAATAAACTAATGAAGAAAATAAACCACAGGCATGGAAACATGGAGCACACGGAAAGTGACCAGAGGCGATGGGGAAAGGGGACAATGGTGGAATAAAAGAGAAGGGAGTAGACAAAGAACATGTAAGAATGATCCATGGACATGGACAATAGCATGGGAATTGATTGTGGGAGCAAGGGGTGGGGGTGGGATGGGTGGAGGGGGTAAAGGGGAAAAAGGAGAGACAACTGTAATAGAAGAAACATGATGTATAAATTTAAAAACTATTAAAAATTTAAAAAAATAAAAAAATTATATGGAACCATAAATGACCCTGAATAGCCACAGCAATTTTGAGAAATAAAAACAAAGTAGGAGGGATCACAATATCTGATATCAAATTGTATTCAAGGCAACTGTAATCTAAACAATCTGGTACTGGAATAAGAACAGACACATAGATCAATGGAACAGAATATAGAGTCCAGAAATAAACCCATGTCTCTATGATCAATTAACATTTGACAAAAGGTGCAGAAGCATAAAATGGAGTAAAAATAGCCTCTTCTACAAATGGCATTGGGAGAGATGGACAGCTACATGCAAAAAATTGAAATTCGACCATCAACTGACACCATACACAACAATAAACTCAAGATGAATAAAAGCCTTAAATATAAGCTGGAACACCATACAAGTCCTAGAGGAGAATATAGGCAGGAACGTCTCAGATATTTCACATAGCAATATTTTCACTGATATGTCCCCTAGAACAAGGGACATAAAGGAAAGATTAAACAAATGGAATTTCATCCAAATAAGAAGCTTCTGCATGGTTAAATAAATCATCAGTGAAACGAAAAGGGAAACAACTGTATGGGGAAATATATTTGCCAGTGATACCTTGGACAGGGGTTTGATCTCCAAAATATATAAAGAACTCACATGACTCCACTCCAGGAATACAAACAATACAATTAAAAAATTGGCAAAGGGCCTGAACAGACAGTTCAGCAATGAGGACCCAGAGAGGGCCCAGAGATATATGAAAGGATGCTCAGCATCACTACCCATCAGAGAAATGCAAATTAAAACCACAATGAGATACCACTTCACACCAGTCAGAATGGCCATCATAAATATATCAACAAACAACAGGTGGTGGTGTGGTTGTGGAAAAAAGGGAACCCTAGTACACCTTTGGTGGGAGTGCAGACTGGTGCAGCCACTGTGTAAAACAGTGTGGAATTACTTCAAAAAGGTAAAAATGGAACTGCCTTTTGAACCAGAAATTCCACTGCTGGGATTATACCCTAAGAATCCCAAAACACCAATTCAAAAGAACATATGCACCCCAATGTTCACAGCAGCACAATTTCCAATAGCTAAGTGCTGGAAACAAACTAAGTGCTCATCCATAAATGAATAGATCAAAAACTAAGGTACATTTACATAATGGAATACTACACAGCAGAGAGAAGGAAGGAGCTTCTACCCTTCACAACAGCACCGATGGGACTGGAGAGCATTATGCTAAGTGAAGTAAGCCAAGAGGTGAAAGACAAATACCATATGATCTCACAATAAGTGGAATCTAATCGGCAAAGCAAGCAGGCAAGGAAAATATGACCAGCAACATTGACAGAAAGAAGAGACTGACAGGGATGGGAGGGAGGGAGGGCGGTAGTAGGGAGGGAAGGGAAAGGGTCACAACAAGGAACAGGTATGAGGGACACATGGATGAAGCCAAGGTGTGGAATGATTGAAGGGGCGAGGTGGGGGTGGGTGGGGCAGAGGAAAGTGGTGGAGGGTAAATGGAGACAAGTGTATTTGAAAAATTTTTTAATTAATACTTAAATAAATTATAAAATAAATAAATGAATACATCTAATTTAAAGGTACAAAAATAAAATTTGAAAATTACCTATGTAGAATAGTTTGCATTTGTGGCACCAATTATATTAGGTAGGAAATTTCTAGAGCAGAGGTTGGCAAACTATGGTCTAAATTCCTAGTCTTGTTCACTGCCTGTTTTGTTAATAAAGTTTTACTGGAACAGAGCCATGTCCATTCATGTATTTATTGTCTGTGACTGCTTTCATGCTACAATCATAAATTTGATTAGGTATAATACAGATAATATGGCCTGCAAAGCCTAGAAACCTACTGTCTGGCCTTTTACAGAATAAGTTTGCTAACATTTGCTCTAAACAGTGGCTCTGATCCTGTCTCTGCTCTTCAGAACTAACAACATCTACCTATTAGAGACCCTCCAACTAACTCACCCCAAGCTTCTCATGCCTCACTCTTCTCATTGATCATTGGAGAAGACACTTTTAGGCCAAAGGCTGGGCCCTTGGCTCCTCTAATAGTTTCTGTAGTGCTTGGCTAGTGTCTGGTGCTCTAGGACTATAAGACATGCTCATAGAATAAATTGCAAGTGTCACAGGCTCTTGGTTAGCAGATAAGGTGTTAGGAGAGGTGACTCTAAGCAGAGCTGAGATTACTGGCTTTTCATTACCTCTCATCAGATGTGTGAAGGAAGATCCATATCAAGGTATTTCCAGGTTCCATCTACAGGCACTGTAAGGGCCCCTAGGTTTGAGCTATTACTGCTGCTTTTAATAACTGCGGCTGTCACTTATTGGGAGCTTGGTATGTGCCAGGCCTTTTGCTAAAGGTATTATTTTATGTAATTTTCCTAAGCATAGGAGGTTGGTACAGTCAGTTCTGTTGTAACTCTTGTTTTAAAAAATGTGAATTTGTTCTAATGTGATTTATATATTAGGGAACAACTTGAGCATAACATGAAATTCGTGTTTGCTTATGCATGATTTTTTTCCACGAGAAACTCTAGATGAACACAGAAAACTGCACTCAGTTGAACTGAGTCACACAGGAGTACACTAAGCATGTGCACATACGCACTTGCATGCACACACACACACACTTAACACATCCA
Source organism: Pteronotus mesoamericanus (assembly GCF_021234165.1). NCBI lineage: Eukaryota > Metazoa > Chordata > Mammalia > Chiroptera > Mormoopidae > Pteronotus > Pteronotus mesoamericanus. The sequence continues at coordinate 948,578 of NW_026555198.1, forward strand.
CCAGTTCTGTCAGTTCACCGTGTGATAAGTACCACTGCCATCCACATCTGCTGCTACAACTTTCTGATTTCAGATAATCCTCCTTCCATAACTTCACAAGAACTTATGAGGCGGAGCTCTTCCAACAGGTGCTGCCATAGCAAACTTCAGGTGTTGTTAAAATGCCACATTTATTATAGTATTTATATATTATTTAACCATTTAACACATGTAAAACTGTGATACTGTTTGTACTAGGTTCACATTTTTTTAATTGCGTTGCTGCTGAAGGTTCAAGTGTTGTGCCTCTAAACACATTTTCCCATAAGTCCTACAGCTTATAATACACAATTTGTACAGCACAGTGATTTTTACATATATCACATTATATCAGAACTGAATGTATTATAATTACTCCAATTTTGAAGGTAGTAAAACTGAGGTCATAAGAGGCAAAGTGATTTGTTCAAGATCACATCAATAGGAGGTTTGGGAGCTGGATTTTGAATCCAGATCTCTCTGATTCTATAGTTTTACCTTGTAACTGCGCATTGCATTTATTTACAGCCTATAAAAGAAACTGTATTTTTGACTGTCCAAGTTTTGAAAACAAAAAAAAGACTTCTGGTGGAAAGTAGGCAAAGACTTGTGATACTTTTGTTGTTGTTGTTGTTCAGGGGTTCAGCAAATAGTTCTCAAAATGTTGTTGCTTTCCACACTTCTCCAATTTCAGTATTGAGGGTGAGGGTAGGGAGATTGGGAGTGGCAAGTGGACAGAAACCTCTCATGGCGGCCTGAAGAGGAAATCAATTCTCTCCATGTCTGGGAAAGCAAACATAATGGAAAGATCTGGACATCATAGGAAACCATAGAGTGAGTCAACCAATCAATGTGGGTTTGTTTTTTGAAAACTAATGTGATGCTGTGATGCATAATAATAACTGGAATACAATCTACAGGAACCATAAAACGACTCCTTAGCATTGATCAGGGCCTTATGAGAGTGGTATAATCAGTTTGGGGTCTGTAATTGAAAAGAGAAGTATTAGATGCCCATAGAGACCTGGGCTTATTTCTGGGTTTTCTATTCTGTTCCACTGGTCTATGGATCTGTTCTTGTGCCAGTACCAGATTGTTTTGAGTATAGTGGCTTTTTAGTATAGTTTGATGTCTGGTATTGTATTCCCTCCTACTTTGTTTTTCTTTCTCAAAATTGCTGCAGCTATTAGAGGTCATTTATGGTTCCATATAAATTTTGGAAATGTCTGTTCTATTTCTGTGAAATATGTCATTGGTATCTTAATAGGGATTGCATTGAATCTCTAAATTGCTTTGGGTAGTATGGACATTTTGAGGATATTAATTCTTCCAATCCATGAGCACGGTATATGCTTCCATTTTTTTTTGTGTCTTCCTTAATTTCTTTCTTCAATGTTGTATAGTTTTCTGCATACAGGTTTTTTACCTCTTTGGTTAAATTTATTCCTAAGTAGTTTATTTTTCTTGCTGCTATATCAAATGGTATTTTTTTCTGATTTCTTCTCTTCTATTTCATTGTTTGTGTACAAAAATGCCTTTGATTTATGAATGTTGCCAGGTCTCTATGGGCATCTAATATTTTACAAAGGGGGAAGAAGCATAAAATGGAGCAATAATAGCCTCTTCAACAAATGGTGTTGGGAGAGCTGGACGGCTACATGCCAAAAAATTGAAATTGGATCATCAACTGACACCATACACAGAAGTAAACTCAAGATGGATAAAAGACTTAAATATAAGTCGCAACACCATAAAAGTCCTAGAGGAGAACATTGTCAGGAAACTCTCAGATATCCCACGCAGCAATTTTTTCACTGATATGTCTCCTAAAGCAAGGGACATAAAGGAAAGAATAAACAAGTTGGACCTCATCAAAATAAAAAGCTTCTGCATGGCAGAAGAAAACATCAGCAAAATGAAAAGGGAGCCAACCATTTGGGAAAATATATTCACTAATGATACATGAGATAGAAATTTGATCTCCAAGATATATAAAGAACTCACTCGACTCCACTCCAAGAAGACAAACGATCCAATAAAAAAATGGGCGAAGGACCTGGGCAGACGCTGTTCCAAGGAGGAGATACAGAGGGCCCAGCGGCATTTGAAAGGATGCTCGGCATCACTAGCCATCAGAGAAATGCAGATCAAAACCACCATGAGGTACCACCTCACACCGGTCAGAATGGCCATCCTAAACAGATCCACAAACAACAGGTGCTGGCGAGGCTGTTGAGAAAAAGGAACCCTAGTACACTGTTGGTGGGAATGCGGACTGGCGCAGCCATTTTGGAAAGCAGTGTGGAATTTCCTCAAAAAGCTGAAAATGGAACGGGCTTTTGATCCAATGATTCCCCTGTTGGGACTATACCCTAAGAATCCCAAAACACCAATTCAAAAGAACCTATGCACCCCAATGTTCATAGCACAATTTACAATAGCCAAGTGTTGGAAGCAACCTACATGCCCATCGGTAGATGATTGGATCAAAACATAATGGTACATATACACAATGGAATACTACGCAGCGGAAAGAAAACAAGAACTACTACACTTCACGACAGCATGGATGGAACTGGAGAACATTATGCTAAGTGAAATAAGCCAGGGAGCGAAAGCCAAATACCATATGATCTCACCTATAAGTGGAACCTAACCAGCGAAACAAAGATTCAAGGAAAATAAGATCAGCAACATTGAAAGAATAAAGAAACCAACCAAAACAAGAGGGAAGGAGGGAGGGGTGAGCGGGGAAAAGGAAGGGAAGAGTCAAATCAAGGAACATATAGCAAGGACTCATGGACAAAGTCAAAGTGGGGAAGGATTGAGGACAGGAGAAGGGACAAGGGGTCAAGGGAAAGTGGTGGGAGGTAAGCAGAGACAAATATATTTGGAAAAATAAATAAATTAATTAATTAAAAAATAAAGGAAGAGCTAAACATCAAAAAATAAAATAAAATATGTATTATGTGTATGTTTCATATGCATACAGTGATTCAATTGATCCACAAATTTAATCAGAACCTCCCATAGAGTGACTCTAAGAGAGCTACTAATAATGAGATATGGTTGAGATGAGCAGCTGAAAATTTTCATATGCCATTCCTTACAAGAAGTTGAATATTGATAAATATCATTGAAAAACAATTGGTGGGAAAATACTTCTCTCACGAACTTCTTTTGTCTCCTGCCCTGAAGTAAAGCTCACTAGCAGGACCATAAATAAGAATTTTCTGAAGTTATGCCAGTGAAAGAGACACGTGTCCTTAGTGGCGGGGCCTTCATTTGAAATGAAAGGCATTGCAGGAGATGCCTGGGGCTATTGGATTCATGATGCCTCACCAAGGCCCACTGATGACTGTGAAATCTGCAAATTCTAATATTTTTTCAGTAAAAACTGCACAATAAATATTAACATCTTAACTATTTTTAAGTGTGTAGTTCACAATATTGTACAACATGTCCCTAGAAATTTTTCTTCTTGCTAAATTTAAACTCTGTACCCATTAGATAACAACACCTCCTTTCCTCCAACCTCTGGCAACCACCATTATACTTTTTTTTTGATTCAAAACAATATTTTAATGTCAGTCAGAAAACTTACATATACATGATATTATAACAACATTATCAGATTGTAAAATTCCAGAGGAATTATCAAAGCTAAATTTCTTTTCATGTTTTCTTTAATTTCTTTAATTGTTCAAATACATTTGTCTTCATTTTCCCACCACCACTTTTTCCTGCCCCATCACCTGCACCATCCTCCCTCAATCCTTTCCCACTTTGGCTTTGTCCATGAGTCCTTGCTCTATGTTCCTTGATTTGACTCTTCCCTTCCTTTTCCCCACTCACCCCTCCCTCCTTCCCTCTTGTTTTGGTTGGTTTCTTTATTCTTTCAGTGTTGCTGATCTTATTTTCCTTGAATCTTTGTTTCGCTGGTTAGGTTCCACTTATAGGTGTGATCATATGGTATTTGGCTTTTGCCCCCTGGCTTATTTCGCTTAGCATAATGCTCTCCAGTTCCATCCATGCTGTCGCGAAGTGTAGTAGTTCTTGTTTTCTTTCCGCTGCGTAGTATTCCATTGTGTATATGTACCATTATGTTTTGATCCAATCATCTACCGATGGGCATGTAGGTTGCTTCCAACACTTGGCTATTGTAAATTGTGCTATGAACATTGGGGTGCATAGGTTCTTTTGAATTGGTGTTTTGGGATTCTTAGGGTATAGTCCCAACAGGGGAATCATTGGATCAAAAGCCCGTTCCATTTTCAGCTTTTTGAGGAAATTCCACACTGCTTTCCAAAATGGCTGCGCCAGTCCGCATTCCCACCAACAGTGTACTAGGGTTCCTTTTTCTCAACAGCCTCGCCAGCACCTGTTGTTTGTGGATCTGTTTAGGATGGCCATTCTGACCGGTGTGAGGTGGTACCTCATGGTGGTTTTGATCTGCATTTCTCTGATGGCTAGTGATGCCGAGCATCCTTTCAAATGCCGCTGGGCCCTCTGTATCTCCTCCTTGGAAAAGCGTCTGCACAGGTCCTTTGTCCATCTTTTGATTGGACCGTTTGTCTTTGTGGAGTAGAGTGATGTGATTTCTTTATATATCTTGGAGATCAAACCTCTATCTGATGTATCATTAGCGAATATATTTTCCCAAATGGTTGGCTCCCTTTTCATTTTGCTGATGTTTTCCTTAGCCATGCAGAAGCTTATTGTGATGAGTTCCCACTTATTTATTCTTTCCTTTATGTCCCTTGCTTTAGGAGACATATCAGTGAAAAAATTGCTGCGTGGGATATCTGAGAGTTTCCTGCCAATGTTCTCCTCTAGTACTTTAATGGTGTTGCGACTTATATTTAAATCTTTTATCCATCTTGAGTTTATTTCTGTGTATGGTGTCAGTTGATGATCCAATTTCCATTTTTTTTGCATGTAGCTGCCCAGCTCTCCCAACACCATTTGTTGAAGAGGCTATTATTGCTCCACTTTATGCTTCTCCTCCCTTTGTCTAACATTGGTTGCCCATGTAGACATGGGCTTATATCTGGGGTTTCTATTCTGTCCCACTGGTATGGGTCTGTTCTTGTGCCAGTACCAGATGGTTTTCAGTATAGTGGCTTTGTAGTATGGTTTGATGTCCGGTATTGTGATCCCTCCTACTTTGTTTTTCTTTCTCAAAATTGCTGCAGCTGTTCGGGGTTGTTTGTGGTTCCCTATAAATTTTGGAAATGTTTGTTCTATTTCTGTGAAATATGTCATTGGTATCTTAATAGGGATTGCGTTGAATCTCTAAATTGCTCTGGGTAGTATGGACATTTTGATGATATTAATTCTTCCAATCCATGAACACAGTATATGTTTCCATTTATTTGTGTCTTCCTTAATTTCTTTCTTCAGTGTTGTATAGTTTTCTGCGTACAGGTCTTTTGCCTCCCTGGTGATATGTATTCCTAAGTACTTTATTTTACTTGTTGCTGTATCAAATCATATTTTTTTCTGATTTACTCTTCTATGTCATTGCTTGTGTACAAAAATGCCTTTGATCTCTGAATATTGCCTTTGTATCCTGCTGTTCTGCCAAATTCACATCTTAGGTTGAGTAGTTTTTTGGTGGAATCTATGGGGTTTTCTGTGTACACAATCACGTCATTTGCAAACAAGGAGAATTTTACTTCCTCCTTTCCTATTTGGATACATTTTATTTCTTTTTCTTGTCTGACTGCTATGGCTAGGACTTCCACTACTATGCTGAATAGAGAGCACACATCCTTGTCGTGTTCCCGATATTAGTGGGAAAGTTTTTAGTTTTTGCTTGTTCAGTATGATGTTGGCTGTAGATTTTTCATATATAGCCTTTATTAGGTTGAGGTATGCCCTACTTATTCCCATTTTGCTGAATGTTTTGATCATAAATGGGTGCTGTACCTTATTGAATGCTTTTTCTCCATCTATCAAAATGATCATGTGGTTATTGCCTTTCCTTTTATTTATGTGATATATTACATTTATTGACTTGCGTATATTGAACATTCCCTGCATTCCTGGGATGAATCCCACTTGATCATGTGGATAATCTTTTAAATGTATTGCTGGATGTGGTTTGCGAATATTTTGTTCAGGATTTTCACGTCTATGTTCATCAGCGAAATTGGCCTGTAGTTTTCTTTCTTTGTAGCATCTTTATTTGGTTTTGGGATTAGGGTGATGCTGGCCTCATCAAAAGAGTCTAGGAGTCTTCCCTCCTCTTGGATTTTTTGTAATAGTCTGCGAAGGACAGGGGTTAGCTGTTCCTTAAATGTTTTGTAAAATTCTCTTATGAAACCGTTCAGCCCAGGGTTTTTGTGTGCCAGGAGTTTCTTGATTACTGCTTCAATTTCCGAGCTTTTATCGGTCTGTTCAAGCTTTCTGTTTCTTCCTCCTTCAGTGTTGGAAGATTATACTTTTCTAGAAGTTTGTCTATTTCATCGAGGTTTTCAAATTTCTTGCCATATAATTGTTCATTGTGGTTTCTTACAATCCTTTGTATTTCTGTAGTATATTTCTTATGCTATTTATTTTGGTCCTCTCCCTTTTTTTCTTGATGAGTCTGCTTAAAGGCTTGTTGATTTTCTTTATTTTTTCAAAGAACCAACCCCTGGATTGGTTGATCCTTTGAATTGTTCTTTTCATCTCTATGTCATTCAGTTCTGCTCTGATCTTGATTATTTCCTTCCTTCTACTTCCTCTGGGATGTATTTGTTGTTTTTTCTCCAGTTCTAGAAGTTGTAGTGTTAGCTCTTTTATTTGAAATGTTTCTATCATTTTTAGGTAAGCCTGTATTGCTCTGAACTTCCCTCTCAGGACTTCTTTCATTGTGTCCCATAGGTCTTGGACTGTGGTATGTTCATTTTCATTTGTTTCCGGAAACTTTCTGATTTCTTCTCTTATCTCATTATTGACCCATTCATTGTTTAATAGTCTACTGTTCAGTCTCCATGAGTTTGCAAGTTTTTGAAGTTTCTCTTTGAGATTGATTTCCAGTTTCATGCCCTTTTGGTCCGAGAAAAAGCTTGCTATTATTTCAACTTTCCTAAATTTGCTGAGGCTTGCTTTGTGTCCTTTCATGTGGTCTATCTTCGAAAAACTGCCATGAGCATTTGAAAATAATGTGTATTTTTCTTCTTTGGGATGTTAGGTTCTATATATGTCAGTTAAGTCTATTTGAATCAGTGTGTCATTCAGCTCCACAATATCCTTGTTGATGTTTTGTTTGAAAGATGTGTCCATTATTGACAGTGGGTTGTTAAAATCTTCTATTATCAGTGTATTACTGTCTCTATCTTTTTTGAAGTTGTCCAAGATTTTCTTTATATATTTGGGTGCTCCTGTGTTGGATGCATATATGTTTACAATGTTGATGTCTTCTTGATAGATTCTTCCTTTAAGTATTATAAAGTGTCCCTCTGGGTCTATTTTTATGGGTTTTTTTTTGAAATCTCTTTTGTCTGATAAAAGTATTGCAACCCCTGCTTTCTTCTCTTACCTGTTTGCTTGGAATATTTTTTTCCATCCCTTTACTTTCAATCTGTGTATGTCCGTTGTTCTGAGGTGCATCTCTGGTAGACAGCACATGTGTGAGTCATGTTTTTTTATCCATTAAGCTATCCTGTGTCTTTTGATTGGGGCATTTAGTCCATTTACATTGAGGATTATTAGTGATAGAAACCTATTCATTTTTTCTCTTTGTAACTGTGTTTTTCTCTTTCTCACTCCTTTCCTTCATCTTCTTAAACCATTCTTTTTAGCATATCTCGTAGTGCTGGTTTGGTAGAGATGTATTCTTTTAGTCGTCTTTTGTCTGGGAAACTCCTTAGTTCTCCTTCTATTTTAATTGAGAGCCTTGCTGGGTAGACCAGCCTTGATTGTAGGCCCGTGCTTTTCATGACTTGGAATATTTGTTGCCATTCCCTTCTGGCTTGTAGTGTTTCTGTTGAGAAGTTAGCTGCTAGATGTATTGGGGATCCCTTGTACGTTACTCCCCATTTCTCCTTTGCTGCCTTTAGGATTCTCTTTTTGTGTTTGATATTTGCCATTTTAATGATAATGTGTCTTGGAATGGGCCTCCATGGGTCCCTCTTGAATGGGGCCCTCTGTGCCTCATGGATCCTTGAGGCCTTCTGTCCTCAAATTGGAGAAGTTTTCCTTCGTGTGTTTTTCAAAGAGGTTCTCTACCCCTTGCTCCTCTTCTTCTCCTTCTGGTATCCCTATTATGTGGATATTATTGCATTTCAGGTTATCCTGCATTTCCCTAAATGCCTCTTAATTCTTTTTTAGTATTTTTCCATTTCTTGATCTTTCTGGGCGCTTTTTTCTACCTTACCCTCCATCTCACTGATTCGATCCTCAGCTTCATCTAGCCTTATTTTGGTTCCTTCTAATGTGTTCTTCAATTCAGAAATGGTATTTTTCATATCCTCTTGTGTCTTCTTGATAGTTTCTATGTCCTTTTCCAGGTTGATATAGTTAGCTGTAAGATCCTGATAGTTTCTCTGCAGTTTCTCATAGTTATCTTTGAGGTGGCTCAGCTCATTGAGCTTCCTTAGAGCCATTGTTTTGAATTCAATATCTGATTGTTCCCTTGCCTCTATTTCATTTAGCTCTCTCTGTGGGGATTCCCCTTTTCGACTCATTGGGGGGAAACTTCTTTTTCTTCCCATTTTTGTGAGAGTGCATTATTTATTTATTTATTTATTTATTTATGCCTTTGCTTCAATTAATCCATCTAGATTTCCTGACTTTGTGGTTTAAACTTCTGTGGTAGTAGGTGGGTCTTTTATTCATTTATTTACTTTTCTTTACTTTTCTTTCTGGGTATGCCTTTTATGATGTCAGTTGTTGACCCTATCTGACTTTGGGTCATTTGCTTGAGTCTTCCAGGAATCTACTGTCTGTGTCTGACTCTTGCTTTGGGCATGTCTGTGACCCCTTCATCCAGGGATCCATATTTCTGTGGATCACTCTGTACTCACGCCAGCTCCTTGAGTGCGCTCGCCCCTGGAACAATGCCCTGACTGCCTGGGCACGCCCAAGGTCTGGGCTAGGTGTGCACACTCGCCCCAGCCTGGGGCGGCTTACTCCCCTGATCTCGCGCACTCACCTGCCTTGCACGCCCCACCAGCGCGCGAGCGGTGGTGAGTTTAGGGTCTTATATTGTGTGCTTTTCTCACTTTTGGCTCTTTTAGGGCGCGGCCTGCCCATGCAAAGTGGAAACTAGGGAAATGGGAAGAAGTCACCTCTGGGACTCTCCGGTTAATCCTGTCTCCAGTCTCTCCCCAAGGGTCTCTGTGCAGCTCTGTGACCCCCTTGGGCTGGGGAGCCACTATTTCTGGCAACGGTGTTGTAATCCCGCGCCTTCTGACTCCTGGGCCCGTTTCTGCCTCTTCGCAGGTGTGGCCTGCCTGAGCAAATGGGGACTATGGAATGGGGAGGGACTCTGCTCCAGGCATCTCAGATAATCCTCCAGTTCTCTCCCCAACCCCTCCATCTCCAGTCTTTCCTCAAGGGTTTCTATGCAGCTGTGTGTCCCCTTTGGCCAGGGATTCTCTATTTCTTCCAGCCAGTCTGCACTCAGCCCCTAGCCCACACGCGCACAAGCTGTGTGGGGGGCGTGCAAAAGGCAGCTTAATTGATTCTCTTATGCCTGGGCGAGGTGGTAGCTGCAGAGTGGGAGGTGAGTTATGACTGGGACTCTGCTGGCCACCATCTCTGTTTTCACAAAGTTTTCCTCTCCAGTCTTTCCTCAAGCACCAGCCTACTCTCCTGCTGCCTCTACCCAGAGATCAAGGAAGGTGGCTGCCACTGCAAATTTTTGCCTTGACCCTTTAAATGTCTCTTTGCATCTCCAGCCACCTGTCTCTGGCAGAGAGTGCCCCTAAGCTTTTCACGGTTGTGTTTTGTCTGTGTGTTTTTCTGGTTTCAGATGCTGTAGTCTAGGGGTCCCAGTTTATGATTCAGATCCTGTTCTTCTCAGAGGGATCCAACTGGCCGTTTCAATGTCCCTCTGGTGCTGGTGCCCGTGGGCGCCCCAGCCCACCCTCTCAAGCCTCTACCGCACTTCTCACCTGTTAGGTTGTGTGAAAGTTGATTCCACTGTCTGTCCGCGGCTCCATGGCTCCTTTCTCTCTATCATTCCATTGTTTTCCAGGTGATTTCTCCACTGTTTAGTCACAACTCCAGTTTGGTCTTGGGAGGAGGTCTGCGTGACTCCCCTTCACTCCTCTACCATCTTCCATCTACCTCATAATACATATTTTAAACACCATTAAAAAATCATCATTACTGTGAAGCTCATTAGAAAAAAAAGGGGGGGGAGGGGGGCTCCAAGACAAAACTGACCAAACAGCATGAAATTCATCAACAGAGTGAGTGGATGGGAGGAACAAAAAGAAAATTCAGTTCTGATTAAAATTTCACCTTGTTGATCCTGTGTATGTTGAGGGGGGGGTGCGGTGGTGGTGAGTTCTGGCAAGTTAATTGTCTAAATGTCTTAAGTATTTCCAACCTAATTGAGGAGGACATCATATGGTTTTTTTGACTCTAACAATTTGCACAATAAATTCTAAAGAAATCTGTCATTACCAGCTTCCCTGAAAACAAACATATCTCTTTGAAAATGAAAAACTCAGAAACAGATGGAGATGAGTGAGCCCAAATCACCTGCAGTCTGTCTTCAAAATGTTCCTAGATTCATCATATACCCATGACCTTGCCTCTTCCTTCACTTCCATATACTTTGCAATGCCATCTTATGAATGGATACTTACAAAATAGTCTCCTAATCATTTACCTACTATTGGATATATGCTTAATTGTAGTAATTGCAGTAATAGTAATAGTAGTAACAATGATGGTAATGATTATAATTGCTATAAATTGTTAAGCCCCTAATACGTGCCAGGCATGGTACTAAATCGTTTATATATATGGCTTCCTTTAATACTCATTTTAATCTGTTGTGAAATAGTGTTTACTCCACTTACAGGTGAAAAAAATAAGTCAAAACCTAAAACAGCTAGTAAGTAGAACTAGGTCTGTCTGATTCCGAAGCCCATTAACTTTCCACTCCCCCATGCCACCAATAAGAATTGTGTTTTCAGAGTTGGGAAAAATATTATTTAAAAAAACTCCAGGTGTTCTAATCCACAGTCATACAATGTATGACAAAAATTAAAATGTGGCCTGACCAATGTGGCTTGGTTGGTTGGGCATCATCCCATATAGCAAAGAGTTGCCAATTTGATCCCTGGTCTGGATACATGTCTGGGTTACAGGTTTAGTCCCTCGTTGGGGCACATATGAGAGGCAACTGGTTGATGTTTCTGTTCCTCTCTCCCACCCTTTCCTTCCCTCTAAAAATAAATAAGTAAATTTTTAAAAATTAAAACGTGGTCTGTACTTTTCAACCAACCACCGAGACTTTTGTATTCAAGTAAATGACACTAAGTTGCACCCATGGGAGGACTTAGACTGATTCCAAGGACATAAACATTGCTCCAATATTTCTGCAGCTCTTTTTTTTTCTTTTTTAAAATCAGAAATGCCTCCAAACTTCACTTGGAACCTACACAGGAAAATGTGTCTCTTTACCAGAGAGACACATCTCATTTCTAAATCCAAAACAGTCACTGATGAGCATGATCATCTACCTCATTCACCAGTGTGGGCTCTAATGACTTTTAACTGTTTGTAATATAGCCTGTTCTCAGAGGACAAAGATCTGTCACCAATAAGGAAATTCAAAGGAATGTGTAACAGGCTCTGGATGCTATTTAACAATTGGGTTGCTTCTTCCTCCCAACATCCAGCACCTGTTTTGCCAAATTTCAGGTCAAACAGGCAACAAGGAGTCAAGAAGTTTTCTGAATTAGAACACAAACTTTTTCTTCTAAATGTAATGGTAAGTCTCAGAAAGTTTTCATTCTCCAGCAAACTTGCATAGATCCTGGAAAGGTTATCAGTGGAAACTAATGGCTAGTTGGCCTTTAATTAGTAATAGCCAAAATCCAACTGGCTCCCTGGGGTTTATTCATTGCAAAAAAGGAAACTAACTACTTTTCACTGTAACTCTCCTTTGGTTGGAACTGTCTGCTCCAGGAATAAGTAATTGTTTATATAAAACTCTATTCTTACTGTCTGATGTATGTCTGTGAGAGGAGAGAGTAAGCCCCTTTGCCAAATGACTACTTGGAGATAAATGGGCAATGGAAAACCAGTTGCCAGGTGGTCATCCCTGCCATCACCTTTTTTTTTTTTTGATAAACTTTTTATTTTTTTCATTTTTTATTGTTGTTCAAGTAGAGTTGTCTCCATTTTCTCCCACCACTCTTCCCGCCCCATCCATCTCCACCTCCTACCCTCAATCCTTCCCCATTTTGGCTTTGTCCATGTGTCCTTTATACATGTTCCTTGGTGACCCTTCCCCTATTTTCCCCTGTTATCCCTCTCCCCCCTTCCCTCTGGTAACCATCAGTTTGTTCTTTATTTCAATGTCTCTGGTTATATTTGCTTGTTTTGTTGATTAGGTTCAACTTATAGGTGAGATCATATGGTATTTGTCTTTCATCCCCTGGCTTATTTCACTTAGCATAATGCTCTCCAGCTCCATCCATGCTGTCACAAACTGTAGGAGCTCTCATCACCTTTAAATACATATTTCAAGCTGTCTCTCCTGTTCTTACTGATAAAATATTCTAGCGTATTTGTTGTTCTGAAAGTAATCATCTCAGCATAAGTTTGAAGTACCAAAACACATTGCTAAGTAAGACACATGTTTCATGGATCAATTACCTTCATGTAAATAGCATGGCACTTTAGTTTAACACTCTTATGAAGTGTCAAGCTTTTGACATTTGAGTGCCACAAAGGACACAATGAGGAGTTGTTATGTTGGTGTTGGGGATATTATACCAACCTAATATCTGTAGGCTAAGCAATGTGATATTCTGGTTGTGCGAATTGCAAATAAAGGAGTACTTGCAAATAGCTTGAGCAAGTGATGGCCAACCTGTGACTAGCCCTTCAGCAAATGTGAAAGAAAACTCAAAGTGATTCTGAATGGTATTGATGCTGTAATTAATTGTCATGTTATAGCCCTTGGATTATGTATTGCCTTTGAAATGCCTGGGAGTACTATAATCAACAACCATTGTGGAGAATAGGGTTTCATAATCTTTTCAAGTAAAGCAAACAGTAGATAAAGCCATTTATCAGAGACATTAATGAAATCTAGCTGGCATTTGTCTTTAGATGCCATTGAAAAAAATCTCACTCCGAATAATCCAGAAAGCTATTGTTTTGAGTGATTTATTGGAGGCTCATTGGGTTCTTGAAGCATTCCACCACCTTCCTCTTTTCACCTTTCAGTCTCAGGCTCCCACATCTCTCCAGTCTATGATAGTCATCTGAAGTAGTTCTCACAGACCTCCAGAAGCTGGTCTACGATGTTTCTGTGGGTTAACAGAGTCTTTGTGGCTACTTTAAACCTGTATTTAACTTTGTAAGTTAACAAATTCAAGCAAAACCCAGCTGAGAAATCCAACAGAGGATCTAGTGTGGAAAAGAACATTCTACACAAAATGTGTATATAATATTCACATTAGTGAGTAAAATTCACAATCCCACATGAACCAGAGATGCTCAATTTCTTCCACAGGGCTTTGCCTCTTATCAAGCTGCCTTTATAAAAATTAAGGCACAAATATTCTTTATTTGTGTTTATGAGTATGTAAGCCTCTAAGAGCTCTTTAGTCATTCTTCTCTGGCTTTTAGTCATTCAGTCTGGCTTTCAATGTTCTTCAAGGGAGAAAAATTTATTTCACATGTAACCTGAGCACATGATCACGTCCAAATCATTTTAGAAGGCAGCGAGATGTTGTAATAAGCGCTGCTAAAAAGTTAACAGCATCCATAAACATTACCTGTGCTTGCTGCACATTTTCATCATTGACAGAATCCATCTGCATGAAGAAATGTTTTAGCAATACTAATGTATGTTATAACCCTAAATGCATTCAGCTTTTCTTTCCTGTAAATAGAAACAGGAAATGGTAAGTTAGAAGGCTGAATAGCTTGCTGCAGAAATAGATACTTTTTTTCCTCTGCCATATTCTTTTTCTTCCATAGAGACTTGATTTTTGGTGGATTTGCTTCTGGGTGGGTTCCAGAAAAATTCATATTGATAGTGAGGAATTTGCATTTTCCCCAGCTCTCCAGGGATTACCAGTCACAGAGAGAACATTCCCAATTTGCTGTCTTTTTCAGCATGTTGTCTGCTACTAGTGAATCACAGAGCCTGAACACAATTCCCTTCAAAGGCTGTATTTGCTGCCACTGAAGTTATTGGAAACATCAGGCTAAAAAAAAGTAATTTTACATGAGCTTGTCTTCTAGTACCCGAGACAAGGTTCTTTTTTTTTTTTTAACCCGCTGCACCTCTCTTCAAAATGCCACATATTAGTTTAGAAGTCCAAGAAATGAAACAGCCTCTAACAACGTTCCCAAACCTATCAGTGGCCCCAAAGTCAAATGACAAGAACTGTGGCACTTATGGTCTTGGTTAAAAAATTCCCTTCCTTTGTATTACAGTAAACATCTAATCCCCCATTAGGAAAGTACTTCATCAATTCAATATCCTACATGGATATTGCTGCAAATCTCTTGTATGCCCATTCTATAGAGGAATAAAATGTTCCTAAATATTTATTGGTAGCTACTTGATGCATGTGTTGATGAAAGACTTTGTGAGTAACACCTATGGATACAACCGTGGGAGGGCTGTTAAATACACACCGAGATTTAATGAAGACTTTATGATTATGAGATAAACCAAAAATCTATTCCTATGCCTGTAACATATTTAGAACCTTTGGGTAAGTGTATGTACATCTTCAGTGAATTCATTATGAACTGAATATAGTCCTGCTCTTCGGTCATTGTTGATTTCTCAATTAGCTAGATGACATTGACAATATTATCTTTCACTGTTTATTCGGGAATGTACTCTGTAAGCACTTCTTCCTTTATCTGGACAGATGGCTTTCAACCATTTACTGATATTGAAACTCACAAAGGAGCACTCAGTTTGGCTTTTTCTTCCCTCCTATTTCTGGGACAGTCCCAAATGCCTGAATGGACTAGCATAAGCAGCTGGTCAGCTTTTTTTTTTTCTAATTACACTTACATTCACTTTTAGAGAAGATGGGGCTGAACAGGGAGGCAGACAGGAAGGGTAGAAGCAATGAAGTTACTAGAGCTTAGTTAAATTCCTTAGAATAATGGTAATAGCACTCATTTAATCCCTAATATTGGCCAAATGTCAAAACCAATAGTAATCATTTCCTGTGTTCTTTAGGAAAATATGTGTACTGTTAAAGTACCAATACATCTTCTCCACAGTCTGTAATACAGATGAAATAGGCTTGTTATGCACACTAGCCCCCAAGACTTTTGCCATTGCCATCTCACCTTGGTTTAAGTCCTGGCTCTTCTCTTTTCTAGCTTTGTGACCCTGAGACAAGTCACTTCACCTCTCTGAACTGTTTCCCATCGGTAAAATGTAAGAAATCACAGTACCTATTGCTCTAGGTTGTTGTTACACTCAAAATCAAGTTGAGAGAACAGACACTATAAAGTTCTTTACAATGCATGCAGACTCTAAAGCACTTTATAAATGTAAGGTGATGTTTTCTACAATGTAGTGATAGCCTAAGTTCATGTGGTTGCTGGAGAAGCTGCAAGATCCCAAAGTGCTTCAAGATTAACAAAGACACTTTTGACTGTATGGAGTATAATTCAGCAGTAAAGTATAGTGTGTTATGTTCTGATTCCTTTAAGCATACATCTTCCATAAATGTGGTAGATATTAGGCAAGGAATTTGGTTAACCAGCAACCCCAACTTCCAATCAGACCAAGTAGAAGAGTTTACCAATACCTTTGACACAAGGCTGGGTTCATCCCCTCATCTAAGTGTCTGAATTATTCTCCCAGGTATCAAACATCTCCAGTTGACATGCTTACTTCTTCCTGCTTCCCCAGATGAAATTACAGTCTTACAACATGCACAAGAGAAATGGAATAGAATATATATGTAGCATGACTCTTTTACTACATGCAAACAACTGACAGCTAATTGGCTGTTGGCCATTCAAATCCTAGAGTCCATCTGGCAACAGAATTACATTTACACCTCCAGGGGCTCACAGATGTATATAGGAAGGCAATTAGCTCAAGCCATGGCTAAACAATTTCATTTCAGTTATTTTCCACATAAATATTTATACCAAATTCCAATGTGAATAACCAACTCAATCCATTGTCATTGCTCGTTCATGTACACGGTGTATATGTGACAAACATTTCACAGAGAAGATAACAACTTGTATCTATTCTCATGAAGTATTTTTGTCACACGTTGTTCTGTTTCTCCTCACAATGACCTGAGAAGGAGTAGGTAAGACAATCCCTACCTTCTCTACTTGTTAAATGGAGAAATTACCTTCTAAGACATAGAAGGTTATTTTTTTTTATTTTATCGTATTTTTTCCATTACCATTTACTCTCCTTATACACCTCCCCCAACTACCAAAACTGTTGTCCATGTCCATGAGTCCTTTTTCCTTTTTGTACCATCCTTCAACCCCCTCATCTCCCCACCTTAGCTGCCCTCCTCCTCTCTATCTATGAGTTTGTCTCTATTTTGCTTGTTAGTTCAGTTTGTTCATTAGATTCTACATATGGGTAAACCCATATGGTATTTGTCTTTCTCTGACTGGATTATTTCACTTAGCATAATATTCTCCAGGTCCATCCATACTGTTGCAAAGGGTAAAATTTTCTTCTTTTTTATGGCTAAGTAGTATTCCATTATGTAAATGCCCCATAGTTGTTTTATCCACTCATCTACTGATTGACACTTGGGCTCCTTCCATATCATGGTGATTGTAAATAATGCTGCAGTGAACATAGGGATGCTTATGTTCTTTCAAATTAGTGTTTTGGGTTCCTTCGGATATATTCCCAGAAGTGGGATCAATGGGTCAAATGGCAGATCCATTATTAATTTTTTGAGGTATCTCCAAATTGCTTTCTACAGTGGCTGCACCAGTCTGCATTCCCCCCTACAGTGCAAAAGGGTTCCCCTTTCTCCACATCTTCACCAGCACTTGTTGTTTGTTGATCTATTGATGATAGCCATTCTGACAGGTATGAGATAACATCTCATTGGGGTTTTAATTTACATTTCTCTGATGATCTGTGACATTGAGCATCTTTTCATATGTCTATTGGCCATCTGTATGTCCTCCTTGGAGAGGTGTCTATTCAGGTCCTTTGCCCATTTTTAACTTGGGTTGTTTTATTTTTTTGGTGTTTAGTTTTGTAAGTATTTTATAAATTTTGGTTATTAACACCTTATCAGATGTATTAACGAATATGTTCTCCCATTCTGTGGGTTGTCTTTTTATTTTGCTGGTATTTTCTTTTGTTGTGAAAAAACTTTTTAATTTAATGTAGTCCCATTTGTTTATTTTTTTCTTTTGTTTCTCTTGCTTAGGGAGATATATCTAATAAAATATTGCTATGAGCAATGTCCAAGTTTTGCTGCCAATGTTTTTTCTTCTATGATCTTTATGGTTTTGGGTCTAACATTTAAATCCTTAATCTATTTTGAATTTATTCTTGTGTATGGTATAAGAAGGTGGTCTAGTTTCATTTTTCTTCATGCATCTGTCCAATTTTCCCAACACCATTTATTGAATAATAATAAAATTATTAGCCCATTGTATGTGCTTTCTTCCTCAGTTTAATATAAATTGACTATAAAAGTATGGGTTTATTTCTGCGCTCTCTATTCTGTTCCATTGATCTATGTATCTGTTTTTATGCCAGTACCATGCTGTTTTGATTACCATGGCCTTATAGTATAGTTTGATGTTAGTATGATTCCTCCAACTTTGTTCTTATTTCTCAGGATCACTGTTGCTATGCAGGGCCTTTTGTAGTTTCATATAAATTTTTGAAATATTTGGTCTAGTTCTGTGATATATGTCATTAGAATATTGTTAGGGATTATATTGAATCTATAGCAGGTTATTTCTTAAAGTAATATAGGTGGTTAGTGAGAGGTCCAGGCCTAGAACTCATGGTTTTGGATTCCCAGTGCTCTCTCTAGATGCTGATGTGTAAACATTTGGTACTATATGACTAAAAAGAAAGGGAGGTATAGTTAATACAGGTAACAAGAGTCAGGAGCATTATCAGATGGCCATATCAGGACCCCCATCTCACTGAACAATCAACATGCATCACTTCCAAGGCAAGCTCTTTGGTCTTGTCAATGCAAACACTGGCTGTCTCATTGCATGGAAAGAAGCACTCCAGAGGGATTGAGCAAAAAGGAAAAAGGACTCATGGATGTGGACAATAATGCAGTGATTTCTGGAGGGAGGGAGAATAAAGGGAGTAAATGGTAATGGAAAAATACAATAAAGAATAAATTCTTTTTTTATTATATATACATATATTTTTTTAATTTATTTTTTTGTTCCAATACATTTGTCTCCGCCTTCCCACCACCACTTTCCCCTGCCCCCCTCCCTCTCTCCCGAAATATTGTAGAAAAATAATGAGTCCTTCCAAAATTATGTCCTGTGGAGGCAGAAGGACAGATGTGCAGTTCACTTTAAGATCCTTTTCCAAGTTGCGTGGATTCTTCTTCCCAACCAGGGGTTTAATTCTTAAAGAAGAAGCGCTCCATATTAACAGGACCATTCTTTTACATCCATTGAAAAATACTGAGGTTAACCCAGCATCTCCTTCTTCCCTAGAAACTCAGCTTTTGCTGACTCCAAACTGAAATTTACCAACCTGACATCATAATCACAATGTGTATTCCCTACAACATTACTGTGAACTCACCCAGGTCCTCGACCTTTTGGCTTCCCTTCAGGAACAAGCAGGAGAAAAATTGCACTGCAAAGAGAACATCTTAGATCATTTATTAGCAGTCTTGGCATTTCAAAAAAATCTCAAAGATAAACAGAGTAGTGCTTAAATCATTTGCATTTTTCTCTTTATCTCCTGGGCTGCATTTCTCACGAGTCCACCTATTTCTCAGAAAGCTATTTTTGTTGTTTTGATATAATGAGTATGCATGTAGGACTATGATCTCTTGCACTGGAAAGGAGTTGCAAATAAGGCATAGTCATGCTATTAAGCCACAAACATTGCAAGTCATTTCATACTCTCCAGCCCTAATAATTACTGCAAATAATTATCCAACAATCAGATCTTTCTCCTTTTTTGTGTTTGGGATGATCATAATAGAAAGTCCTCAGGCAAATTAGAAGTCTAACAATTGCTTTGCTCAAAGTGAGAGAAAACAGTAAACTGGGAGGAGGAGAGCAGAGGAGCAGAGCCAAGAAGAACTGGAGAAATTTAGAATCACCCAGGAAATTTCTTACCTCATAAATAAAGTTAAGTTTTTAGTGTCTGTTCCCATATTTTAAGAACAAAGCAAGAATAATAGTTCTTGTGTGCCCTAGTTGAACCATAGGCTCTCCCTAAACTGAAATAGGTATTTCTTTGGTCAGGTCAATGAAGGTGATTTTCTTGCCAGAAAGAGATCACTTGCTTCCACAGCAATTCCCAATAAGGGATCCCAAAGGTCATCAGTTGCAATTGTAAATCCAAACTACTGTTCTCTAGTACCCAACTCACTGCAATTACTCATGGTATGTTTTATCCCTGGAACCTATATTTCATCCCTTGTTTTCTTCTTTATGATTTTTTCTAAGTAAAATTTACAGAATGAAATGCACAAATCTTAGGTGTATACTGTTTAATGAGTTTGGACAAATACACACACCGGGATAACACACACCCCTATTAAGATATATGAAGTCTATCCAGACTTCATCCATCCATGTAATATGAAAAATAGAGACATTTATTGAATAAGATACAAGATACAAGAAACATTGTACGTAGGATAATGCCGCCTCAGTTCCCTTCAAAGTAGGCACCCTGGGACCTCACACAGTTCTCCCAATCACCTTCAGTTGCCCCGTGATATTTTCCTTAATCTCATCAATGGTCTGAAGTCTCTTCCTATTCAAAGGTAATTTTAGTTTTGGGAAAAGCCAGAAATTGCAGGGTGTCAAATCTATGTTGTAGGGGGGCTGAGTCACCTGGGTAATTTGATGTTTTGTCAAAAAGCTCTTCATGAGACATCACGCATGAGTAGGTTCATTGTCATGCTGAAGCTGCCAACTAGTGAGTTGTCCATAGTTGTGGCCTTCTGAATCATCCAAATAGTTTCCGTGGAGGAATGTTCAAGCTTCACACAAATTTGATGCAGATTTGTTGCTCTACTCACTCAGTCATTTTGAATGTGATGCCACACAGTACACACACTCACTCAACAGCATCTACTGCCCATTGACTAGTACAGTGCAGTCATCATTGTTCACATGTGCACATTCCAGTCCATTTTCCTTGGCTGCCAGACTACATTGATGTCATGTAAACCATTCTTGTTATATTAACAAGGGCGGATCTTTTTTCTGGACAGAGATAAAATGTTCATAAAACATTTAACCTCCCCAGAAAGTTTACTCATGCCTCTTTGTAGTCAACACACATACACAGACATCACTCTCAGATGCAACCACTAGTCTGATTGATTTCACCATAGCCTATTCTAGTACTTCTTATAAATGAAATATAACATATTCATTTATTGCTGAGCAGAATTCCAACTCATGACTATACAACAGTTTTTTTTTATCCCTGCAGAAGCTGAGAGATATTTAGATTGTTTACAGTTGGAGATAAGAAAGCTTATATAAACATTCTTTCACAAGTGTTGTTGCAGAAATATGCTTCCATTTCATTTCTTTTGGGAAAATGTCTAGAATGGGATTGCTAGTTCATAGGGTAGGTGTATGCTTAGTTAAATATGAAACTGCCAGACCATGGTTGTACCATATTACATTTCCATCAAAAGTGTATAAATACTTCAATTGCTCTGCATCTTTGCCCACACATGGAAGTCAGTCTTTTTAATTTTAGCCATTACAGTAAATGGACAGTGGTATCCCATGGTTTTGATTTGCATTTCCCTAATGACTAATGATGCTGAGCATTTTTTCATGTGCTTATCAGTCATCTGTACTTTCTCCCATGGGGAAGTACTTTCTCAAATCATTTGCACATTTTTTACTCTATATCCATGATTCTGTATCTGTCCTTCTTGCTCACTTAGTTTGTTTTTTATATTCAATTGTTGACAGATATATATGCCATTTTATTGTTCATAGTTTTGATCTTCTTTTTCATAAATAAGTCCCTTTAACATTTCATATGATAATGGTTTGGTGGTGACAGACTCCTTTAGTTTTTTTTTCTTATCTGTGGACCTCTTTATCTGCCCTTTGATTCTAAATGATATCTTTGCTGGGTAGAGCAATCTTGCCTTTAGGTCCCTACTTTTCAGGACTTTGAATATTTCTTGCCAATCCCTTCTAGTCTGCAAAGTTTCTTTTGATAAGTCAGCTCATAGTCTTATGGGAACTCCCCTGTAGGTGACTAATTGCTTTTCTCTTGCTCCTTTTAAGAGTCTCTCTTTATCTTTAATCTTTGGCATTTTAATTATGATGTGTCTTGAAGTGGACCTCTTTACATCCATCTTGTTTTGGACTCCGTGCTTCCTGGACTTGCATGTCTATTTCCTTCACCAAATTAAGGAAGTTTTCTTTCATTATTTTTTTCAAATAGACTTCCAATTTCTTGCTCTCTCTCATCTCCTTTTGGCACCCCTATGATGCAAATGTTGCAATGCTTGAAATTGTTCCAGGGACTGCTTACATTATACTTTTTTTTTTGATTCTTTTGTCTTCTTGGTCTTATTGATTGTTTTTTGCTTCCTTAGGTTCTAAATCATTGATTTGATTCTTGGCTTCATTCATGCTGCTGTTGTTTTCCTGTAAATTGTTCTTTATTACAATTAGTGTATCCTTTGTTTCTGAGTGGAAGTTTTTTTATGCTTTTGAGGTCCTCACTAAGTTCCTTGAGCATCCTTATAACCCAGTGTTTTGAACTCTACATTTGATAGATTGGTTATCTCCATTTTATTTAGTTCTTTTTTTCTGGTGTTTTGATCTGTTATTTCATGTGGGCCATGTTTCTTTGTCTTTTCATTTTAGTAGCCTACCTGTGTTTGTTTTTATGTATTATGTAGAGCTACCTTGACTCCCTGTCTTGATAGTGTGGCTTAATGTAGTAGGTATCCTGTAGGGCCCAGTGGCACAGCCTCCCCTATCACCCAAGCTGGATGCCCTTGGTGTAGGCTGAGTATATCCTCCTCTTGTAGTTGAGCCTTGATTGCTGTTGGAAGGTCAATGGGAGGTATTTACCCAGGCTAGTCAGCTGCAGGGACTGGCTGTGACCACTGACCACCAACCTCCACCCTGTGTGGAAGATCAGCTGTGCAGGGGCAGGGTGGTGGTACTCTGATGTGGTATATAGTTGTACACTGGGTTTGCAGGATCTGGGATTTCCTGGATGGTTCAGTCCAATGTCAGCCCTCAACTGTTTTTTGCCCGGAACCACCCTTCACAAATTATAAAGCAGTCTGAGATGTCAGTACTGTGCTGCGCTTGGAGATTACCAGGCAAAGCCAAACTGTAAATATAGGCTTGCTGCTGCTAGTGCCAGGCTTGGGGCCACTTAGCAAGAGGTACGGGGGCTAAGGACTCACTGAGGCTGACTGTGGCTTATTTGAAAAGATTTAGACAGTTGTGATGCATGAGCCAAGAGCAGCCACTCATATGGAAAAGGTACTATTAACAGCAGTAAGTTGGGTGGGTCAGTGTCTCAGGGGATCTTCTGGGTTGGGCCAACAGTGTTAGCCAGGTTGATGGAGTCTCAGGAACAATATCTGCCTGCCAGTTCTGTGGTTCTGTGTGGGAAGGGCTCAGAAAAGGGACAATGGCCTCTGTCTGCCTTACTGTCTGGGAAAGTACTGCCCCCGCAGTTCTCACCTTGATGCCAGACACTTCAGTTCCTCCCTGTATTCCACTGGTGCCTTTCAAGCTGCTACCCAGTGCTGGAGCCCAGAGGGAGTCAGTCTGAGTAAGTCCGTGTGTGGGTGCTTCAAGAGGAACTGCTTGGGACTGTAGAAGTTTCTTCTACTGACTCAATCGCAAATTGCTTTTGCAGCCCGAAGTTATGGGGACTTATCTTCCCGGCACTGGAACCTGGGGCTGGGGGGTCTGGTGTGGGACTGGGACTCCTCACTCCTGAGATATTCCTCCTGAATTTTTATCCACCACACATGGATGTGAGACCAGCCTATTCCGTGTCTCTACCCCTCCTACTAGTCTGGATGGATGTGGTTTCTTTAATTCTGTAGTTGTCAGACTTCCATTCAATTCAATCTCTGGCTGTTCAGAGTGATTCTTGTTCTAAAATTTATTTGTAATTTTGATGTGGTTGTGTGAGGAGGCGAGTTGTGTTTATGCATGTTGCTATCTTGACCAGGATCTGGGTTCTTTTTTCGTTCACTGTTCTACAGAACTCTGGTATAGCCAAAGTCTTAGGTGAATACTGGGAAAATCCTGGCTCTTAATTGTTTTCAAGTAGCAGCTGAGGGGGTCAGGCATACAAAAGTCTTCTGTCTAGGCCTACATCTGATAGAGTACCCAGACACTAAGATCCTAGGTGAAGTTATATATATTTGTCACTGAAGTACTTATTTTAACTTTCCCTGGTTTTTCTGTAATACAATCACTTATTTCAGGTCCTTAAACCCATGATAATTATTTCAGCCAATTATAATAGCAATTTTCCCCAAGATACTAACTTTGTTCTCCAAATGGCATATTCATAATTACAGTATTTTATACATTACTATGAAATGCCGAATCATCTAATATATCAATAAAACCGCTAAATTTTAGAGAGTTTAGAATAAATTCGTGAAAAAAGTTAAATGACTTTTATTATTATTCTTTTAGAACCAAAATAGCTATTATATCTGATATGCTGGTATCAGTATTAGGGTTTTAAGTGATAGAATTGGAAAAAAAGAGCTCCAAGTAATTTTTTGTAATAATTTTTTTCCAATAATTTTTCTTCATTATCGTTTGATCATGAATATGGCTGTGCTCTTTGTGCTGAAAATGTGTTTGTCTTCTGTTTTCCCAGGAGAGACCTCTCTCTTCTGTTTCTGATTCATGTACTTAATAACACCCCCAAATAATATCTCTGAAGTTTAAACTAATGCCATTTGGGGGCCCTACTTAAAACCTCAATCTTTGGAAGAATTTCCTATTAGTGTTCAGAAAAGAGAGTTTGCCTGTAATATATAAAGAGTGATTTCAAGGTCATGAGATTGACTTTGACTTTTAAGCTTGGAAGGCTATATAGGTTGCATCTAAGGAAGCTCCATTCTTCAAAAACCATCTAGTAGCAAGCTTTCTTTGGTATCTGCTTTAAGAATCAGTTTTGGAACCAATGTATTACTACATTGGAGTCACAGGTGGTTTTTTTTTTAAACCAAAATAGTATCACTTAGCTTTCTACCCCTGGCTCTCTCAACACCTCTCTGCAGGCCCCAGCCGATCTGGTTCCAAATAACATATGACTGTGCAAAAACTGAGGCCCATCTTCAAAAGATAAAGATGTGAAGCCATTGAGGAGACTGGAGGGTTGGGCTGCAAGTCATGCAGTTTTCCAGAAGGTGTCCACACCCTTAGAACCTCTCTGGAGAGTGGAGGTCCTCACAAGGAGTCTGCAGAGTAAAAATCACATTTATGTCAATGGCGAAGTTCTGGTATTCCTTTTCTTTAGGATTAAATGATGTAATAACTTTATTGCTTTCTTTTTCTATTACAAAAGTAGTCCAAGTTTTCTGTGGAGATTTTAGAAAATACAATCACAAAGAAGACAATAAAATGTAATAATAGTCCTTCCCATCCAGAGATAGTCCCTGCTAACATGTTGGTGGTTATTTTCCCAGACATTTTTCTAGATACTACACACCATCACAAATATTCATATATTGTTAAGTCTTACCAATTTTACTTTTTAAGCTTTATCTTTCTATTTTATTTTTACTTCCATTATTACTACTGTGATCCAAACATCTTCTCTTACTTGCAATAGCTTTATAATTGGGATCCTCGTCCCCACCCTTACCATTCTCCAAATCATTTTCCTTCTTGTGGCCACTGTGACCTTTTTGAAACACAAATAAAATCATCCCCCTATCCTTTTCCTTAAAGTCCCTCTTAAATATTCCTATTGTTGTTAGGAAAAAGGCAAAAGTTTAATGGTCTACAAGGACCTCATGATTTGCTCACTATCTTCAGACTTATCTCATGACAGTGTCCCTATCATCTACACTCAAGCCAATCTGGCCTTCTGTCATTTCCTCAACCTATTATTCATCACAGAGCCTTTGTCCTAGCTATTTTCTAGAACACTTTTTATGCTGTTTCCTCAAAGAGGTCCTCCTTGACCACTCTCTCTAAATAAGGCCCTTCTTAATAGCCCATTTTCCACTGTGGCTGAGTCTGATTAGTACCCTCCCTGCCTGTCTTGGTTTGGTAGGAGTTTTTTCAAATTGGGAACAAAGGGAGAACACAGTTGGAAATGAGCAACCTCAAAATTTACTGTTAAAGTCCTGACTTGTTTCTATACTTCTACATTCTGTCTCTTCTGAGATATTCCTGGTCTTCCTGCTGTACCTTACTGGTCTCCAGTTTACTTCAACACATTTCCTGACATGACCCCAGAATTATACACTATTTTTGGCCTTTGACATCTAAACTATGTTCTCCAATTTGCCTATTGGCACTATTGTACTATTGGTTTTTCTTTCCTGAGAATTCACAGAATTCTTGGGAAGGCAATGTGATTTTGAAAGTTTATGTAATGGGAGTTGAATATTCATACAAGAGTAAACAGCTCAGTAATAAATGAATGAAACACTGATACATGCAATAGCATGAACAAAAGTAAAAAGTATTTTGAGTAAAAAGGAAAGACACAAAATATTATAGACTCTATGGTTTCATTTGTAAGAAGTTCTAGAGTAAGCAAAAGTCACCTGTGTGAAAAAAATCAGAACAGTGGTGCCTCTGGTGGATGAATAAGTATTGACTAGGACAGGGAGCATGAGGAAACTTACTAGGGTGATAAAATTATTCTACATCTTTGCTAGTTTAGGTTGTACAGTTCTATGCTTTTTGTCAAAGCTCATTGAGTGGTACTCTTAAGACATGTGCATTATACCTTTTACAAATTTTAACCTAAAGGAAAGAAACATAAACAAATGTTCTGTAGTGTTTAGGGGTGAAGTATACAGATGTTTGCAATTTCCTTTGAAATGTATCCAAAATGAGATAGACTGATCAACACAGATGTGATAAAGTAAATATAACAAGATGTTTGTTGTATAATATAGGTGATGCATATATGTATGTGCTCATTGTACTATTCTTTGAAAAATTTTGATATTTTTATAATAAAACTATTGGGGGAAATGCTCTACACAAGAAATCTGTCTGCACTACAAACTTTTTGGTAAAATAAATACTTATTTGGTACTGGATTTTCATTTATTTTTTCTGTTTTAGAATCTAGAGAGCATTTTGAAAGTCAGGTCATCTCTAATGAGTATATAGGTAATAAATACAGAATTCCTATACCAGCCTCAGGATGCTGGGCACCAAAAGGGTATTTTGCAAATAAATAAGAAACAGAAACTAAGATATGTGTGTATGTGTAGAGGGGGATTAGTGATTCCTTTCCCAGAGCCCCAACTATCTAAAACTAAGTCTGCCCCTCTACCTAAACACCAGGCTCAAAATGAGATGAGTGAATTTATTAAAGACGTTAGCCTCATAGCCACAGAGCAAGATTTTTTCAAAAGCTATGAGACCAGTTACCTTGAATTTTAGGGTAACCTGTTTGTATTTCTTTAGCCAGAAATGACAGGAAGCAACAAAAATACTCAGTCTCTGAAAATTCTTTTCTTGATCTTTAACATTCTGAGAATTCTGCCATACTGTAAACTTCATAAGGGTAGGGACTTAATTTGTCTTTTTCAGCACAATTTTCTTGGCATTCAACACAAAACCTGACACCACAGTTGGCATTCAACACATATCTGCTAAGTATGTGTGTTTGGCTAAATGAATAAAATTTGTTGATAGTTATGTAGCTAACTTCTATTCATCTTTCAGATCTCAAGTTAGTTGCTACTTCCTCCAGAGTCAGTGCCTGAGGGTTCCTCTTCCCATCCTAGACCATGTGAAGCCCCCCCTTTTTTTTTTACATACTTCTGTTGTTTTTCTAGCTTTTAGTGCATTTTTTTTTGGTTGTAAAATAATGTTTAATTGAAATATTTTCCTTTGTAGTTCTTAACTGACCAGGCATCCCACTGCCCCACTGCTGATGTCATCTATGATGTCATGATGGTGGCAGCCACCAATACTGAAGTCCACAGACTTGGAAGTCCCCAGGATCTCTTCAATGGTTCCAGAGAGTTCTCTAGCTAAAGATTGGTGCTGCATTGGGCAATGTTGACAATCTTATCAGAAGTGATATTTCCACTGTGCTTAACGTTTTTTTTTTTTTTTTTTTTTTTTTTTTTTTGCTTCTCTCTGTCTCATGGTGGTTCTTTAAGGACTTTGATGATCAGGGAAGAGGCTGAAGGTACTACCTCAATCTGGGCCTATCTGTTCCTTTTTTTTTTTTTTTTGCTTTGTAATCAGTATATTAAGGAGACATTCATACATTTCAAGAATTGCTTAAATTCTGATATCCAGACTTAAGCTTGTGAACATGACTTTTAAACTGAATGGTCAGTTTCATTGCAATCCTCAGACCCTTCCAATCTCTGGTTGCTTTGGCAATGTCAATACCAGCCTTTTTTTGGGAGACAGGCCCAGGGGGCCAATCTTGGAGTCAAGGGCAGATGTGGCACGAACATCTGCACTGGTGTATCTCAGGTATACAACTTTGATCTAATTGGGGTTGAATTTCAGTGACTTGGAGGAAGCAACTGGTGTCAGCTGAATCCAGATTAGGGATGACCCAAAAAAGCTGTACCTATGCCTCCCCCAAGCCAAAAGCTTCATGTATTTTATTTTACTTTTTCAGTGCATTTTAAAATTACAGTTTTAATATCTGTCTACCCAACTTGCTTGTAAGTCCCATGAAGGCAGGGAGGGGGGTGCTTGTCTCAGCTACCACGGTGCCCCTAATGCCCAATATAGGTGATCTATAGATTCAATGATTAGTCATAGTCCTTCCCTGATTAGAGTAAGTTATCTCACTATGTGTTTGCACAATGCTTTTCCCAGCAAGAATTTAAGATCAAGATAGCAAGAGTCATGACTTCTAACACTTTTCCTCCTTTACTTTGCTGGGCACACATGGGCATAAATCAAGCACAGTTCATGATGGCTGGAATCATCACACACATTTATGTTCCTTCTATTTGGAATAACTGACATTGAGGTTTTGCCTACAATATCCAATAGCCAGACATATCTGTGGCCTTGTCTGATTGACAGAATGATTTTTATTGTGTTACATCAAATTTTTGCTAAAGCCATACCAGTTAACTTAAGAGGAGGTTTAGTAGAGATAGCTAAGTCTGCCACCCTGGTTTGTGGCTCTTGGTTCTCACCCTTCCCGTGAAAATCTCAGGTATACATAGGAGTGGTTGAAGTGTTATATGAAAGCTTCTAGGTAGTATGAGGGGGTGGCTGTATAATAAAGTTGCCTCCTTAAAATTGTAGATAAGAAGGAGCCTGGGGATTGGGGACCATCTGCCCAGGTTGTGGCTATAGGCACTGTCCTGCCATATGGCTAGAGGCCAAAAAGAGTGCAGGCGGTAGAGGTCTAAACGGAATGCCCTCTGGGTCTAGGAAGATATCCTGCTTATGTTGTTACAAGAGCAGATGCCAATAAGACTAGTTCCTAATGTAAATGAACCCAGGGGCTGTAAGACAAGGTTGTGCTTGTACCACTCTTAATTTCCCTAATGATTTGCTTCCATGTGACATATGGAGCCAAAAAAAAAAAAGATAGCTTGTGCCAAAGAAAGATATTATTGTTGGGAAGGCACTAATAAGACTTTTGCTAATAAAACTTTCACTTAAGATTTTTTTCCCCGCAGAAAACAAGTAATGAGTAGTAAGTACATATTTGACAAAGATGACCATAATATAATTAATTTTCCAAATTATAACCCTTTTAAAAATAAAAGAAGACACTGTTAATAATTACGCTGAACTACAAATATAACCTGGGACTATCCCAAGCAATCTGGGATGTGTATGGTCCTTCCAGCTTGACCATCATCTTGGATAAGCTATGAAGCTCCTCTGAATCCTGGCACCCACCATGTGAAATGCTTTAGATGGCTGATAAACTGCAGGTTTAAGAGTGAGAGCAGCAGTCACACAGTCCTGTAACCAGATAAAGAACATCTGCTATGTAGTCAGGGCTGTTTTGTTATCCATCAGTCACTTTTTACACATACACAGTTGCATGCCCAAGTAGGGTGAATGACAGAAGCCTCATTTTCAAATGTAATAATGGTATTGTACCATCACTGAGCATTTGCTGTATGGTAAACATTCTGTGAAATACTTCTCATGCCTTAGGTCATAGTTCACATTTGTTTATATTTATACCTTACATGTACTAATTATTTGATCCTTATAAGAATACAGGGATGCAGGCCTTACTGTTCAGATAACAAGCCAAGGCTCAGAGAGGTAAAATAGCTTGTAGATAATTGCTAGAAATGGAAATTAAATCTGAGTCTGTTTAACTCCAAATTCTGTATTTTGTGATACTACACATGATTAATATATTAATTGAACAAATATTTGCAGATGAGTCCTATGTGCCAAACACTGTGCTAGGTGCTAGCAGTATAAACATGTATTGAGCAGTAGGCTCAAGCTGTGAGGAAAGATAGAAACAATTGTTCTTTGCCTCAGAGAGCTTGCCCTTTAGCGAGATATAAAAGGCACACAAACACATTTGAATATAATAGGCTAGATACTATATTCAATTTATATAATATTTTTGAAATATGAAATTCACAATAGCATTATATGTTATAGTAATATAATATGACCTATATTTATATATTATTTAAAATTTCTATTTTATAAATAAATGAGTGGGGTATTATAAAGTACTGTTGGAGGATAGCAGAGAAATACAAAAGGTTTCATCGAGAGGGTAACATTTGAGATGGGCCTTGAAGGGCGCCTGGGAGTTTTTCAAGTGGAAAAATGAGAGAAACAAGACCACTCTAGGCAGATGGAATAGGTTGTGCAAAGGCACAGGGAAGAATGAGACATGTTTAGGGAACCCCAAACAGGTTGGAGAGTCCTTCTCTGTGAGAATGGCCCATTTGAGTATTTACAGGTGAATTTATGTGATATCTAAGATTTACTTTAAAACACTCCAGATAAATAAATATGTGGGGTGGGGAGGAGAGGGAATAGATGAAGCAAAAATGGGAGAAAGTGAGTTTTGAAGCAGGATGATAGATATAGGGAGATTAATCTTACTATTTTTCTACTTTTGTGTACATATGGAAATTTCCTTAATAACATTTTAAAAAGAAATAAAGAAGATTTGTGTAGTTGCGACAAAGGTGAAGCTGATTATACAGAGGTGAGGCTGATGAAATAGATGATGATTGGGGAGGTGGAGAAGCCTATGGAAAGTTCTTAAGTGCCAGGCTAAGGACTTAGGACTTAATATAATAGGTATTAGGAAACCATGAAAGGATGTTAATCGTGATATTTACAAATGCATTGTGTACTGTAGAAACACCATTAACTCAGTATACAGAACTGTAAGGCAGGAGGTGGGGAAGTTTGAAAGACAGGTCAGGTGAGAGATGATGGAAACCTGGACAATTGAGGAAACAGAGGTTTGAGTGATGGGCTTTGGATTTTATTTTAAGTGCAATTGGAAGCCATTAAGGGTTTTAGCCAAGGATGTAATACAATCTGATTTGCATGTTAAGTGTTTTTACCCCGAGCACACATACACAGAGCAAAGGGACACAAGGAAAATTTTAGAACTGATGAATATGCTTATTATTTTAAATATGGTAATGATTTTGTGGGTGTATGCACATGCCCAAACTCATCAAATTGTATATATTAAATATGTGAAGATTTTGTATATCAATTATACCTCAATAAAGCTGTAACATTTTTATAAAACAAAGAAGAATAAAATTTAATATAACCCATAATCTCTTCTCATGGGATACATTACCTTGCTATTTTAAGATATATATTTAAATATATTTTATATATAAAATTTTATATAAATATAAATCACTTATACTTAATAGCAGGTGTAGGTCTACAAACCAAGTCCTAACTTTATATTCTTCCTGCTACACAGTTCTTTTTTTTTCTTGCTTTATCTTTACTTTTTGTTTGTTTTGCCCTAAGAAAGAGATTTGGGATCCAATTTTGGCAATAATCCACTAACCCAAGAAAACATGTTTTGGGTCCTGGAAAACTTAAAATACCATGAATCTTATCTGGCTCCAAGTGTAGTCCATATCAGATGTCCCCGATATCAAACCTGAGTTTGGACATATTGTAATTTTTCTTTAGAGACTTTATGTCCCTCTAAGGCCAAAAGTTCTAACAGATGGCCGCTACCTACCTGTGAGGAGGCCAGAGAAGAAGAGCAAAGAAGTAAATCATCCACATATTGCAATAAGGTAAAACCATTATGGAAAAATTATACTATCCAACTGAGTCTCCAGAATTTGTGAGAAATAAGAAGAGTTCTTAGGAAAACCTTGAGGTATCACTGTCCAGGTAAATTGTTTTCTTTCCCAAATGAAGGCAAAAAGGTATTATAGTAGATGACTAGCCTCATCTACTGGGATACTAAAGAATGTAGTACATAGATTAATTACCATAAAGAATATACTTCCAGTTGGGGTAGATGTTAATGGTATATGAGGGTTAGAAACAACAGGGTATCAGGGGATGACAATGTGGTTTATTCCTTGCAAGTCTTGACAAATCTCTGCCCTCACCCATTAGGCTTTATCACAGGAGTGTTACAGGGACTAGTGTAAGGACTAGCTTTCAAGTAAGTTCTCTAGCTTCTTCTGCAAAGTTGAAAGTTTGCTTTTCTAAGTGCCTTTGGGGTCCTCTCATCTGGCAATTCTCATCCAGTTCTAAGCTTGGCCTTCACTAACTAACATGTGAATTAGCTGATATAAATTAGAAACCCAGGCTGATAGGCTGGAATAGTATTAAATTTCTCAGCAAATTTATGAGGTCCCCATTAACCTTAGGGAATTCTTTTACAATGGCTTGTAACTTAGCCTTAGTGTAGGAGACATATGAAATTTGGGGTCTGTTAGATGCCCAGAGGGTTTAATTTTAAAATTTTTATTTATTTATTTTTATTATTTTTCAAATACGGTTGTCCCAATTCCCCCTCCCACCACCCCTCAATTGCTCTCCCTCTTTCCCTTAAGGAAGTGGGGACAGAGAGAGATAAAAACATCGATTTGTCTTTCCATTTATTTATGCATTCACTTGTTGATTCTTCTATGTGCCCTGACTGTGGATTGAACCTATCAAACCCACAACCTTGGCATATGGGGACAACACTCAACTGAGCTACCTGAACAGGGCCAAGGGTTTAGTTGTTTTTAATCCTCACCCAAGGATATTTTTATTGATTTTAGAGAGAGATAGAAGGTGGGGGACAGGTGAGAGAGAAAAATTGATCAGTTGCCTCCAGCATGCGCCCTGACTGGGGATGGAACCCGCAACCTAGGTATGTGCCCTGACTGGGAAATCAAACCCACAGTATTTTGGTGTGTGAGAGGATGCCCCAACTAACTAAGGCACCCAGCCAGAGCAGGGTTTAATTTCAAATGAGGAAAGTACTGATAAATTCAGAGGATTCAAGAAAAAATGGCATCGGAGGCGCAATTGAAGGTAAGGAAGAAGGTAGTGAAAGGCAAGTTGACATCAGAGGCCGAGCTTGAGGCAAAGGATTTGAGAAAGAAGTTCATGCACAAGCTGGAGAAGAAGCCTGAGGCAGTTTCTACAGAAGAACAGGGTGGACCTGAATATGGATTCTGAGATTAGGGAGTAGGTGGGAAGACTATGAAGTAGAGGGCACTACAGAGGAAGAACATGTGGGTTTTTTTTTTTTTGTGCCATTTTCTCTCCTTTTAAAATTTTCAGTAGCTCCTGTTAACTTTAAGGATTTATTTTCCAAAGAGGCAAATTTAGACACTTGGTCTCATTTGGAAGTCCCAAAATACAATTCAAAATAGGCATTCAACTCAGTTTTACCAATTTTATCATTATTGTTGTCAAATTCAGTTTTAAGGAAATCAAATTTGGGAATCTCAAAAGTTCCACTAATTTTCTCTGTCTCAGCATGCATGTGTAAAGAAATGTATGTGAAATTCCATATAATTTTGTATGATCAGGCCATATGTTTTTTATTTATGAATACATATTATTGAAAGAATAACCTGATAAACTTGCTGTTACAGAGCCAGTTGTTCCTCTGGCTAAGGAGTGTTTCCCATTGCATTTTAACTCCAACCTTCCCAAAGATAGTCCTTAGGACTAAGGGCTCTAACCCTTAGCATTCTGGGCTTTTGATTACTTCAGTATTAGGAGGGTATTAGAGGGGTAAATGGTAATGGAAAAATACAATAAAAATAATGTAAATAAATGGAAAAATTTGTTGAGTAATAATTAAAAAAAACCCCCTGTATTTGTCTAAACTACCTTCAAAGTGTCTTACTACACCCCAAGGTTGCGTTATGAGCTGAAAATTGATTTTGCAGGCTCACTGTCAGGTGAGGCGTTTTTACCATTTCCTACCACCTAAGTGCAGTTCTACTTTCATGGCATTCCAAGGCCTTAGTTTGGCCCCCTTTGCTACCTATTTGTAATGGTTTAGCTTTTCTCATCTTGATCATCTCTACTTGTTGAGAGAAATACACTCCAGGGATAATATCAAGAGATTTATCAATTTCATCTGTATCCAAGGTTATTGAAACACATAAAATCAATAAGTATGGACATTTACAGTGCCTGAAATTAGCTGCCTTTTACTGACTGCTTATATGAACCAGAAACTATGCTAACCTATGCTAATTACATGTATTATCTCATCACATTCTCACAGCACCTCCTTGAGGGATGCTATGGGTTGAATTGTGTCCCCTCAAATTCATATATTGCAGTCCCAACACCCAGTACCTCAGAATGTGACCTTATTTGGAGATAGAGTCTTTATAGACATAATCAAGTTAAAAATGAGGTCACTGATTGGGCCATATGCAATATGACAAGTGTCCTTATAAAAGGAGGAAATTTGGAGACAGAGACTTGCATAAAGAGAAGATGATGTGAAGAGACACAGGATAAAGATAGCCATCTATAAGCCAAGGAGAGAAGTCTGGAACAGATCCTTCCCTTTCAGGCCTCATAAAAATCAAACCTGCCAAAACCTTGCCCTTAAGACTTTTAACCTCCAGAACTGTAAGAATTAATTTCTGTTGTTTAAGCCACTAAATTTGTGGTTCTTTGTTATGGTAACCTAGAAAACTATTATCCTCCCTTTACAGACAAGTAAGCTGAGCTACAGAAATGTAAAAGACATATGCAAGGTCACAAAGTAAAGACAGAGCTGAGAATTGAACCCAGTTTAGTCTGACCTCAGAGCCTGTTCTCCACTGTTCCATAACCTACTTGCCTAGGGTCTCAGGCTAGTGTACAAAAGGTCAGCTTTTTATTGTATTGACCATAAAGAATTAAATTATCACCATAATGTGACCCCTTGAATTTTAGGACTGCAGAGCAATACAATAGTCATTGAAAGCCATATTAAAATTCCTTTTGCTGGGTGGAGGAGGGCAAAGGGGGGAAAATTGGGACAATTATAATAGAATAACAATAAAAATTTTTAAAAATTCATTTTTCTTTTAAGAGCTCTTTTTTGGGGGAGACAGGGAACAGGAATTGTTGGGAAATATAGTACTTATTACTGAGAAATTGTCCCTGGGGCACCCAGAGCAATATTTCTTAGCCTAACATTTTCAAGTCAATATTGCCCAACAAACCAGCTTCTTTAGTCATTGTTGCACTCTGCAATGTGGAGTCCTGGGATTCAGTTTTGTCATTTGTTAGGATGCTTCTTGAGACTGGTTAGGCCAGCACAATCTGATTTCTTTCCTTTTGTTCATGTTGGAAGTGATGGAAAGTCTGAACAAAGACTAAATCACTTCTGTTCCACACTCTTGAAGGCTGGTTTTGAGTTGCTTTCTGTGCAACAGTTGAGCCTAAATTTACTTGATGTGGATACAAAAGTTTCTCTGTGGAAACACATTGAGCTTATTAGAGACTTTCCCAGGATAGCACAGAAGTTTGGGTTATGTAGCAAAACATTTCAAATCAAATACTATGTGCTAATGGTTTATATAAATGTGATGATTAGATAAAAGGTTTTCATTGTAGTTATGTTTGAAGACACTAATTAAATTCACATCAACAAGTCAACGTATTGGTGTCATATGGTTTTGCACACTTTGGAAATGCTTTTTTTTTTTGTTTCAATGTGATTAATTAAATTCACACATTTTCCTGATATTGAATGGTTACCTTCAAATAAAAAAGTTGAAGCTTTGAACTGTACTTCTGAGTGCATTTCCACAAAGCTGAGTAAATTAGAACCATTTTTTCTTTTCAAAGATCTAATTGCTAGAATTTTTAAAATTTCATGGCAGATAATGAACAGTTGATTCTCAACAAATTCAATCCAAATGATGCATGCTTTTACTTAACCATTACAGGCTTAACTGCAATTTTAAATTATTCTCAATGCAGAGGCAATAAAGTATTTCAATAAATAGGCCTCAGAGGAGGAGTTAGGAGGAAAAAGCACAAGTACTCCCAGTAGCCATTGTTTAGGTCATTGTTTGAAACCACAAGGCACATGTCAAAGAATTATGACCTGCCATACACAGTATTTTTCAAAGTTAGGAATTTAAAAATATCTCAAGGGTCTGAGGAAATGACTCCAAACAAAAATGAATCCTACAAGGATACTTCATTTAAAAACTAAGTATCTGTGGCCTTGTTTTGTCAAGAAAATTGCATTTCTCTCTGTTATTATGTTGTTTCCACTTATGTCTGCTTCAGAATGGAGATCTAGGGAGAAAAAAAAATCACATGTGTAGAGTTTTCAAGATGGCTGTGCCTTAACAATAGAAGATGTTTGCTGAAATGAAGAAATTTGTTTCCTGTTAATCCTTTCTCTTGGCTCTCAAAAATCATGAGTTGCAAATAACCATAAGAATTTTCTCATTTTGCTCAGCTTGAAAAAGTAATCCTAGCTTTAGAACAGTAAAATGGAGAATTAAATTTGTTTCAGTAGATATTGATCTAGTGATAACTGTATACAAAGTCCTGTACTTGGTGCTGGTGAGGTGGTGGGGAAGGAGGCAGAGTGGTGGAGGTGACAAGGATAGAGATGAATGCGAGGTGGTCTCTGCCCTCTTGAAAAGTTGCTAACATTTATTAAATGTATCCAATGCACCAGGCACTGTTGTGAGCACTTAAAAACCCATTGCTTAATTCAGTGATTCTATACATAGGTACTATTTGTATCGTCATTATACAGACAAGGAAACTGAGCCCCAGAGAAATTGAATACCTGCTGCTCTTTCTAATTTTCCTTGGCTGGCTCATTTTCCTGATCTTCTAAGTCTGGGGTGTCCCAAGGCTTAGTCTTTGGACCTCTTTTTGCTCTAGACTCACTCCTTGATGATCTCATTGAGTTTCACAGCTTTAGATACCAGGTTTGTTTAATAGGCATCCAAACTTATGTCCTATCATGGAGTTCCTGATTATCTCCCCTCCCTAAAAGCACTCCTTTCCTCATCTTCCCACTCTGAGTTCATGGGGACTCCATTCTTCCTGTTCTTAAGCTAAAAACATTTTTCTTTATATCTTTAAAATATATCTAGAATCTAACTACTTATTTCAATCCCCATGGCTACTATTCTGGCCTAAGCCGCTGTCTTCTTTTGCCTGAATTACTACCATATCTTCTTAATTGGTCTCCAAGCTTCTTCTCTTGCCTTCTATTGCTGCATAATAAATTATTAAAAACTTAGCAGCTTGAGATAATGTGTTTTCTGTACACCAGAAATCCAAGAGGCTTGGCTAAATTCTCTACTTAGGGTCTCATAAAGCCAAAGTCAAGGTATCAGCCAAACTGGGTTTTTATCTGGAAGCTCTGGGGAAGAATATACTGCCAAGCTCATTCAGATTGTTTGCAGAATCCAGGTACTTATGAATGTAGGTCTAAGGTCCCCAGCAGGCTACTGGCTGGGTAGTCACTCATCGAAGCCACCCACATTTCTTCTCGTGTGGCCTTCTACATCTTAAAAGCTAGAAATAGCACACCAAATCCCCCTCTTGTGCTTCAAATTTCTCTGAATTCCTCTTCTGGTACCCATGCAGAGAAAAACCTGTGCTTTTCTCACCTGATTGTCACATCCATCCAGATAATGCTCATATTTTAAGGACAACTGATATGGGACTTTAATTACATTAGAAAAATCTTTTCCCAACTGTACCCAGATTAACATTTGATTGAATACCAGAAGATAGAAATCTTGGGCATGCTGGTGTATATTTAGAATTCTGCCTATTACACTCTCTCACAGTGCTCCTCTACACAGAAACCAGTGTGATCTTTGGTTCAAATATGAGCCAGATTCTGTCATTTTTCTACTTAAAATCCTCCAGTGACTCCAGAGCTCCTTTCAGGTTAAAGGCAAAGTCCTAACCTTGTTCCACAAGGTCCTTCATGATTCACACTGTGCCTCTTACCACTCTGACTTCATCTAATATTTTCTTCCTCTTTTACCTCGTTCCTCACTTATTCTCCCTCTAGTCATACTTGGCTGCTTCAAGCATGGTCCTACCTCAGGACATTTGTTCATGCTCTTTTTTCATCTTGGGATGACTTACCTCTTGATAACCATGCGAATAGTGGCTTTATTACATCCTTAGGATTTCTCTTCAATTGACATCTTATCAGCAAGACCCTCGTTGATAACCCTATTTTAAATTACACCCAACCCATGTTTTCTAACTGCTCCTCCCTGCTTTATTTTCCTTCAGTCTTCTTATTACCAACTAACATATCTTATGTTATGTATGTTAGATAGATAAATTTCTATCTATAAATTTATAGATTTCATTTTACTTTTTCTACATTTCACTTTTTTAATTTTACTTATTAAAAAATTATTGTTCAAATACATTTGTCTCCATTTTCCCACCACCACATTCCCCTGCCCCAGCCACCCCCACCTCCCACCCTCAATTCTTCTCCACTTTGGCTTAGTCCATGGGTCCTTTATGCATGTTCCTTGACTTGACCCTTCCCCTTCCTTTGCCTATTACCCCCTGGCTTCCTTTCCTCTGGTTACTATCAGTTTGTTTTATCTTTCAATTGCTTGTTATATTTCTCTTCTTTGTTCAATTTGTACATTAGGTTCTGCTTGTAGGTGAGATCATATGGTATTTGTCTTTTGCCCACTGGCTAATATCACTTAGCATAATGCTCTTCAGCTCTATCCATGCTGTCATGAAGGGTAGTAGCTCTTTCTTTCTGCTGCATAGTGTTCCATTGTGTAAAAGTCCCATACTTTTTTGATCCACTCGTTTACTGATGGACACTTAGGTTGCTTCCAACACTTGGCTATTGTAAATTGTGCTGCTATGAACATTGGGGTGCATAGGTTCTTTTGAATTGGTGTTTTGGGATTCTTAGGGTATAGTCCCAGCAGGGGAATCACTGGATCAAAAGGCAGTTCCATTTTCAGCTTTTTGAGGAAATTCCACACTGCTTTCCACAGTGGCTGCACCAGTCTGCATTCCCACCAACAGTGGATTCGGGTTCCCTTTTCTCCAGAACCTCGCCAGCACCCGTTGTTGGTTGATTTATTTATGATGGCCATTCTGACTGGTGTGAAGTGGTATCTCATTGTGGTTATAAATTGCATTTCTCTGATGGCTAGTGATGCTGAGCATCCTTTCATATGTCTCTGGGCCTTGTGTATGTCCTCCTTGCTGAACTGTCTGTCCAGGTCCTTTGCCCATTTTTTAAATTGTATTGTTTGTCTTCCTGGAGTGGAGTTGTATGATTCCTTTATGTATTTTGGAGATTAAACCTCTATCTGTTGTATCATTGGCAACATGTTTTCCCATATGGTTGGTTCCCTTTTCATTTTCTTGATGTTTTCTTAGCCATGCAGAAGCTTCTTATTTTGATGAGATCCCACTTGTTTATTTTTCTTTATGTCCCTTGCTTTAGGGGACATATCAGTGAAAATTTTGCTTTGTGGGATAGCTGAGAGTTTTCTGCCTATGTTCTCTTCTAGGACTTTTATGGTGTCATGACTTATATTTAAGTCTTTTATCCATCTTGAGTTTATTTTTATTTATGGTGTCAGTTGGTAGTTGAATTTCAATTTTTCACATGTAGCTGTCCAGCTCTCCCAACCCTGTTGAAGAGGCTATTTTTACTCCATTTTATGCTTCTGCCCATTTTGTCAAATATTAATTGACCATAGAGACATAGGTATATTTCTGGGCTTTCTATTCTGTTCTACTGATCTATATATCTGTTCTTGTGCCAGTATAGGACTGTTTTGATTACAGTGGCCTTGTAATATAGTTTTATGTCTGATATTGTGATTCCTCCTTCTTAGTTTTTCTTTCTCAAAGTTGTTGTGGCTCTTCGGGGTCATTTATGGTTCTATATACATTTTTGAAATGTCTGTTCTATGCCTGTGAAACACATCATTGGAATTTTAATAGGGATGCATTTAATATATAAATTGCTTTGGGTGGTATGGAAATTTTAATGATGTTAATTCTTCCAATCCATGAACATGATATATGCTTCTATTTATTTGTCTTCCTTAATTTCTTTCTTAAGTGTTGTGTAGTTTTCTGAGTACAGGTCTTTTACTTCCTTGGTTAAGTTTATTCCTAGGTACTTTATTTTTCTTCTTGCTATAACAAATAGGATTTTTTTTTTTTTGCTGATTTCTGAAACTGACATTTCAGTGTTGTTCTACAAAAGTGCCTTTGATTTCTGAACATTGACTTTATATCCCACTGTTTTGCCCAATACATTATTAGGTTGAGTAGTTTTCTGGTGGAGTCCATGGGGTTTTCCATGTACGCTATCATGTCATCTGCAAACAATGACAGTTTTACTTCCTCCTTTACAATTTGGATGCCTTTTATTTCTTTTTCTTCTCTGACTGCTGTGGCTAGGACTTCCAATACTATGTTGAATAGAAGTGGGGAAAGCAGACATCCTTTTCTTGTTCCCGATCTTTGTGGGAAAACTTTTAGTTTTTGCCTGTTGAGTATGATGTTTGCTGTAGGTTTTTCCCATAGGTTTTGAAATATTGTGTGTTCACTTTCATGTTTCCAGAAACTTTTTGATTTCTTCTTTGATCTCATTATTGACCCAGTCATTGTTTAATAGCATGCTATTCAGTCCCCATGAGTTGGAATGATTTTGAGTTTTTCCCTTGATGTTGGTTTCAAGGTCTAGTTTCAAGCCCTTGTAGTCTGAGAAAATAGTTGTTATGGTTTCAAATTTCTTGAAT
Organism: Pteronotus mesoamericanus; assembly: GCF_021234165.1. Lineage (NCBI taxonomy): Eukaryota > Metazoa > Chordata > Mammalia > Chiroptera > Mormoopidae > Pteronotus > Pteronotus mesoamericanus. Next base: position 989,398 of record NW_026555198.1, read on the forward strand.
TTGTGGAGGCTTGTTTTGTGTCCTATCATGTGGTCTATCTTTAAAAATATTCCATGTACATTTGAAGAGAATGTGTATTTTCCTTCTTTGAGATAAAATGTTCTATATATGTCAGTTAAGTTCATTTGATCTAATGCATTGTTCAGTTCCACAGTATCCTTGCTGATACTTTGGCTGGAAGATCTTTCCATTGTTGACAGTGGAGTGTTAAAATCCCCTGCTCTGTGTGTTGCTTCCTATATTTTTCTTGAAGTCCTCCGAGATTTTTCTTATATATTTGGGTGCTCCTTTGTTGGGTGCATATATATTTACAAAGTTTATGTCTTCTGATGGATTCTTCTTTTGAGTATTATGAAGTGTCCTTCTGGGTCAATTTTTATAACTTTTGTCTTGAAATCTATTTTGCCTAATATAAGTATTGCTATTCTGGTTTCTTTTTTCTTTTTCCATTTCCTTGGGATATTTTTTATCAAATATTTCCTTTCACTTTGTGTAAGTCTCTTGTTATCAGATGGGTCTCTTGGAGGCACCATATGTGTGACTCATGTTTTATTATCCATTCAGCTACCCTGTGTCTTTTGATTGGGGCTGCCGCTGTATGGGGGAGGAGTCAGCACTGTGATCCCACTGGTTACTCTCTCTGCTTGTCTCCTCAATCCATTTTCATTTAAAGTTATTTTCTCCTTAATCCATTTTCATTTAAAGTTATTATTGATAGGTATTTATTCAGTTTCCCCTTTGTACCTGTGTTCCTCTCTCCCTCACTCTTTTTTTCATCTTCTTAAAGCAGTCCCTTTAGCATATTTTGCAGTGCCGGTTTGGTGGAGGCATATTCTTTTAGGTTTCTTTTGTCTGGGAGACTCTTTACTTCACCTTCCATTTTAATTGAGAGCCTTGCTGGGTAGAGTAGTCTTGGCTGCAGGCCCTTCCTTTTCATTACTTGAAATATTTCTTGCCATCCCCTTCTGGCTTGTAGTGTTTCTGTTGAGAAGTCTGCTGTTACCTTTATCGGGGCTCCTTTTTATGATACTTGCTGTTCCTCCCTTGCTGCCTTTAAGATTATCTCTCTTTCATATTTGCCATTTTAATTATGCTGTGCTTTGGAGAGAGCCTCATTGGGTTCCTCTTGAATGGGGCTGTCTGTGCTTCCTGGAACCGTGAGACCTTTTCTCTCCTCAAATTGGGGAAGTTTTCCATCATTACTTTTTACAAAAGGTTCTCTATCCCTTGTTCCTTCTCTTCTCCTTCTGGTATCCCTATTATATGGATATTATTATGTTTCAGGTTGTCCTGCATTTTCCTCAATGCCTCTTCATTCTTTTTGAGTCATTTTTGCATTTCTTGCTCTTCCTGGGAGGTCTTTTCTACCTTGTCCTCCAGCTCATTGAATCAATATTCTGCTTCATCTAGCTTGCTTTTAATTCCTTCTACTGTGTTCTTCAATTCATAAATTGTATTCTTCGTTTCCTCTTGTCTCTTATTGATAGTTTCTATGTCCTTTTTGATGCTGATATAGTTTGCAGTAAGTTCCTTGTAGTTTCCCTCTATTTTTTTTGTAATTCTGTCTGAGCTCAGTGAGCTCATTGTGCTTCCTTATGATGATTGTATTGAACTTAATATCTGATAGTTTACTTGCCTGCATTTCATTTTGTTCTCTTTCTGGGGATTCCTTCTTTACCTTTGACTGGTGGGTATTTCTTTGTCCTCCCATTATTTGTGAGACTCTTGTTTTTTCTTATGCTTCTTAAATTGATCTGTCTTGACCTCCTGACTTTGTGGTGTGAACTTCTATGGTAGGAGACCATTCTTTTTTTTTTTTCTGGATCTGCCTCTTATGATGTCAGATGTCTTCCCTGTCTGACTTTAGGCAGTCTGTTTGAGACTTCCAGGAATATCCTGTTAGTGGCTGTCCCCTTTGCATGTTAATCTAATCACTTTGCACTCAACAGTCATGCTTAGACATCACAGAGTGGGGCACAGTCCCTTCTGGGGGTGGAATTATTGGGTCCTTTCATGCTCAGGGGGGTGGTCTGCCTGAGCCAGATAGCTGCTGCTGTATGGGGGAGGAGTCAGCACTGTGATCCCACTGGTTACTCTCTCTGCTTTTCTCCTCAAAACCTTCATCTCCAGTGTCTTTTCAAATGCTGTAGACCACTTTGTTCCTCCTTTTATCTAAGGATCTGCTATCTGCGGCTGGTGCTCTGTACTCAGCAGTCAGACACTAGCCCTACTGGGCCAGGGCAGAGTCCCCCAGGGGCAGGACTATTGTTTCCTCTCATCTGGTTGCCGTTCAGGGGAGTGGTCTGCCTGAACAAGATGGCTGCTTCCATATAGGGGATGAGTCAGCACTGGGATCCCACCATGTACTCTCTCAGTTCTCTCCCTAAGGCCTTCTTTCCCAGTTTCTCCTCAGGCATCCCTAGCCCACTCTTCCGCCACCTTTGCAGAGGCCAGGGTATGTGGCTGCAAATAAAAATGTATGCATTCGTCCATTAAGAGGCTCTTTTCATCTCCAGCCTCCTATCTCTGGCAGAGAGCAAGCCTGCCAGTTTTCCCAGCTGGCTGTTATCTGTGTACTTTTTCAGCTATGTTGCTGTAGATTGGAGATCCTAGCTTTTGGTTTAGACCCCACTCTTTTCAGGGGGATCCAACTGGCCATTTCAATATCCTTCTGGTGCTGCTGCCTGTGGGTTTCCCACACACTTTCTCGAGTCTCTACCACACTCCTTACCAGTCAGGTTGTGCTAAGGCATATTCTTCTGTCTCTCCAAGGTTATACAGGTCCTCTCTCAGTATTGTTCAGTTGTTTGTTCCAGGTGATTTCACCACAATTTAGGTGTAATTCCAGATTGGTCTTGGGAGGAGGTAAGTGTAACTTCCATTCACTCCTCTGCCATCTTGATTTTTTGGAATCAGAATTTTAAAGAGGTACCTGCACTTCCATAATCATTGCAGCAGTATTCTCAATAGTACAGGCTTGGAAATTATCTAACTGTCCCCTAGCAGATACATGGATAAAGAATATGTGGAATATACATACAATGGAATATTATTCAGACTTAAAAGGAGGTAATCCTGATATTTCTGACAAAAAAGATGAATCTAGAACAAATTATGTAAAGTGAAATAAGCCAGACACAGAAGGACAAATATTATACGATTCTATTTATAGGAAGAATCTAATACAGTGAATCTCATACAAGCAGGGAATAGAATGGTGTTCCAGGGGCTGGAGTCAGGTGGAATTGGGCAGGAATTTATAAAAGGGTACAAATTTTCAGTAAAACAAGATACATAAATCTTAGATATCTGCTGTAGAGCATAGTGCCTATAGTTAAAAATACTCAGTAGTATAATTAATTATCTGCTGAAACAGTACATCTTATGTTACATGTCCTTACCACAAAAATAGTGATAAATAAAGAAGATAAGAGAAAACTTTTGGAGATAACGAATATGTTTATAATATGGATTGTGGTGATGGTTTCATGGATATATACTCATCTCTGAACTCATTAAGTTGTATATATTCAATACATATATGTCAATTATAACTTAATAAAATTATTTAAAAGTGGAAACGGGGGGAAAATTAAGAAAGACAAAAGTAGGAACAAGGATCAAGGTCAACGAAAGGAAACAGGCAAAAATATGGCAGATAACATATACGGCTACTAGAAAGAGAAGAAGAAGAGCAACAGTTAGAGAACCTCTTTGAAAAAGTAATGATGGAAAACTTCCCTAACAGGAAGAGAGAAAAAGTCACACAAGTCCAAGAAGTACAGAGGGCTCTATACAAAAGGAACCCAATTAGACCCACTCCAAGACACATCATAATTAAAATGGTAAATATCAAAGACAAAGAGAGAATCCTAAAGGAAGCTACAGAGAAAGAGTTAGTAACATACAAGGGAGCCCCGATATGACTAGCAGCTGACTTCTCAACAGAAACACTACAAGCCAGAAGGGAATGGCAACAAATATTCCAAGTCATGAAAAGCAAGGGACTGCAACCAAGACTGCTCTACCCACCAAAGCTCTCAATTAAAATGGAAGGTAAAGTAAGGAGTTCCCCAGACAAAAGAAGGCTAAAGGAATACACCTCCACCAAACCAGCACTGCAAGATATGCTAAAGGGACTGCTTTAAGAAAACAAAGAAGAGTGAGAGAGAGAGGAACACAGGTGGAAAGGGAAAAACTGAATAAATATCTATCAATAATAACTTTAAATGTAAATGGATTAAGTGCTCCAATCAAAAGACAAAGGGTAGCTGAATGGATAAGAAAATGTGACCCACACATATGCTGCCTACAAGAGACCCAGCTCAGAACAAAGGAACTACACAAACTGAAAGGAAAGGGGTGGGAAAAAAAATGTTCCAAGAAAATTGACAGCAAAAAAAAAAAAAAAAAGCTGATGTAGCAATACTTATATCAGATAAAATAGATTTCAAAACAAAGTTCATAAAAATATACCCAGAAGGATACTTCATAATACTGAAAGGAAAAATCCATAAGGAAGACATAAACATTGTAAACATATATGCACTCAACATAGGAGCACCCAAATATATAAGGAAAATCTTGGAGAACTTCAAGAAAGAGATAGACAGCAACCCACTGATAGTAGGGGATTTTAACATCCCAGTGTCAACAATGGATAGATACTCCAAACAAAACATCAACAAGGATATTGTGGAACTGAACAACATATTAGATCAAATGCATTTAAACTTCATATATAGAACCTCAGATCCCAAAGTAGCAAAATACATATTCATTTCAAATCCACATGGAACAATTTTAATGACAGGACACATGATAGGACACTAAGCAAGGTCCACAGATTCAAGAAAATTGAAGCCATAACAAGCATTTTCTCGGACCAAAAGGACCTGAAGTTAGAAACGAACCTGAAGGAAAAAACTCAAAATCATTCAAACTCATGGAGACTGAATAGTGTGCTATTAAACAGTGAATGGCCGAATAAAGTGGTCAAGGAAGAAATCAATAAATTTCTAGGAACAATTGAGAACACAGAACATTCTTAATCCTGTGGGACACAATGAAGGCAGTCCTGAGAAGGAAGTTTATAGCTATACATATCTACCTAAAAAAGATAGAAACATTTCAAATAAGTGCCCTAACACTCCAAATTCAAGAATTGGGAAAACAACAACAAACAAAGCCCAGAGAGAGTAGAAGGGAGGAAATAATCTAGAACAGGGCAGAATTGAAGGACATGGAAACTAAAAGAATATTTCAAAGATCAATAAATCCCAGAGCTGGTTCTTTGAAAAGATAAACAAAATTGAAAAGACTTTAAGCAGACATCAAAAAAAGGGGAGTGGACCCAAATAAATAATATCAGAAGTGAAAAAGGAGCAATTACAACAGATACCACAGAAATATGAAGGATTATAAAGAATTACTATGAACAATTACATGTGAAGAAATTTGAAAACCTGGGTGAAATGGACAAATTTCTAGAAAAACATAATCTTGCAACAGTGAATGAAGAAGAAGCACAAAGCCTTAACAGACTGATAACAGCTGGAGAAATTGAGGCAGTAATAAAAAAAAAACCAGCATGCAAATGCCCTGGACTCGATGGGTTCACAGGAGAATTTTACACAATATTTAAGGAAGATCTAACCTCTGTTCTTCTCAGACCATTCAAGTAAATCCACGAAGAGGGAAGACTCACAAGCTCGTTTTATGAGGCCAGCAGCATCCTAACACTAAAACCAGATAAAGACACAATGAAGAAAGAAAATTACAGGCCAATATTGCTGATGAACGTATGTGCTAAAATCCTCAAGTAAATATTGATAAACTGCATCCAGCAATACATTAAAAAAGTACATCTACCAAGATCAAGTGGAATTCATCCCAGGGATTCAAGGAGGTTTCAATATTCACAAGTCAATAACCTAATATGTCACATAAACAAAAGGAAAGGCAAAAGTCACATTATCGTATCAATAGATGCAGAAAAAGCATTTGATAATGTGCAGCACCTGTTTATGATAAAAACACTCAGCAAAGTGGGAGTAAAGGGGGCATACCTCAACATAATAAAGACCATCTATGAGAAACTTACAACCAACATCATACTCAATGGCCAAAGACTAAGATTTTCCCCACTAAGATTGGGAACAAGACAAGGATGTTTTCTTTTACCACTTCAATTCAATCTGGAATTGGAAGTCCTTGCCACAGACATCAGACAATAAAACAAAATAAAAGGCATCCAAATTGGAAAGGAGGAAGTAAAACTGTCATTGTTTGCAGATGACATGATAGCGTACATGGAAAACCCCATGGACTCCACCAGAAAACTACTCAACCTAATAATGTATTGGGCAAAACAGTGGGATATAAAGTCAATGTTCAGAAATCAAAGGCACTTTTGTAGAACAACACTGAAATGCCAGTTTCAGAAATCAGGAAAAAAAACCCTATTTGTTATAGCAAGAAGAAAAATAAAGTACCTAGGAATAAACTTAATAAAGGAGGTAAAAGATCTGTACTCAGAAAACTACACAACACTGAAGAAAGAAACTAAGGAAGATAAATAAATGGAAGCATATATCATGTCCATGGATTGGAATAATTAACATCATCAAAATGTCTATACTACCCAAAGCAATTTATAGATTTAACACAATCCCCATTAAAATACCAATGATGTTTTTCTTCACAGATACAGAACCAACATTTCAAAAATGTGTATGGAACCATGAATGACTCCAAATAGCCACAGCAATTTTGAGAAAGAAGAACAAAGTAGGAGGGATCACAATAACTGACAGCAAACTATTTTACAAGGCCACTGTAATCAAAAGAATCTGGCACCGATATAAGAACAGACACATAGACCAATCGAAGAGAATAGAGAGCCCAGTAATAAGCCCATTTCTCTATGGTCAATTAATATTTGAAAAAGTAGGCAAAAGCATTAAATGTAGTAATTATAGCAAGTAGCATATTCAGAAATGGTGTTGGGAGATCTGGACAGCTACATGTAAAAAAAATGAAATTTTGCCACTTACCCACAAAATGAAATTCAACAGTATACACAAAAATAAACTCAAGATCGATCATAGACTTAAATATAAGTCGCGACACCATAACAATCCTGACGGAGACAATAGGTAGGACACTCTCAGATATTCCATGAAGCAATATTTTGACTGATAAGAGAAACCCTAGTGCAAGGTACATAAAAGAGAGAATAAACAAATGGAACTTCATCAAAATAAGAAGCTTCTGCATGGCTAAAGAAACACATCAGGAAAATGAAAAGCGGACCAACTGTATGGAAAAACCTAACTGTCAATGATACCTCAGAAAAAGATTTGATCTCCAAAATATATAAAGAACTCATACTACTCAACTCCAGGAAGACAAACAGTCCAATTAAAAATGGGCAAAGGATCGGAACAGATACTTCTCCAAGGAGGACATACAGAGGGTCCAGAGACATGTGAAAGGATGCTCATCATCACTAGCCATCAGAGAAGTGCGATTAAAACTACAATGAGATACCACTTCACACCAGTCAGCATGGTCATCATAAACAAATCAATAAACCCACAAGTGCTGGCTAGGTTGTGGAGAAAAGGGAACCCTAGTACACTGTTGGTGGGAATGCAGACTGGTGCAGCCATTTTGGAAAACAGTGTGGAATTTCCTGAAAAGGCTAAAAATGGAAATGGCTTTTGACCCAGCCATTACACTGCTCGGATTATACCCTAAGAATCCTGAAATACCAATTCAAGAGAACCTAGGCACCCCAATGTTCATAGCAGCACAATTTACAATAGCCAAGTGCTGGAAACATCCTAAGTACCTAGCAATAAATGAGCGGATCAAAATACTATGGCACATTTACATTATGTACTATTACACAGCATAAAGAAAGAAGGAACTCCTATCTTTCATGATAGCATAGATGGAACTGGGGAGCATTATGCTAAATGAAATAAGCCAGGAGTTGAAAAACAAATACCATGTGGTCTCACCTATAGGTGGAACCTAATCAACAAAACAAGGAAGAAAAATATAACCAGCAACATTGCAAGAAAAACCAAACTGACAGTAATGAGAGGAGAATAGGAAGGTGGGTAATGGGGAAAATAAGGGGAGGTGTCAAGTCAAGGAATGTGTATGAAGGACCCATGGATAAAGCCAAAGTGGGGAATGATTGAGGGTGGGAGGTGGGGGTGGTGGTACAGGGGATAGTGGTGCAGGGAAAATGGAGACAACTGTACTTGAAAAATAAAAAAAATACATTAAGTTTTGTCTTTAAAAAATGCAAAAAAGATATTAAGAAATTTTCAGATAGAAAATATCAGGCCCAGAAATGTTCAATGGTGAATTCTATGAAAAGTTATGAAAGAAATTATATCAAGTCCTTACAAGCTCTTTCAGATGATATAAGCAGAGGAACTACTTTCCAAATCATTCTATGAAGCTAGCCTTACCTTAATCAATATTTCTTATGAATATACACTCAAAAACACTCAATAAAATATTATCATATAAAATCTAACAATGCATAACAATAACTACATACCATAACCAAGTGGATTTATCCCAAATATAGAAGGCTGGTTCAACATTCAAAAGTCAATTAGTTTAATTCATTGCACCAACAGGTTAAAGAAGAAAAAAAATCACATAATCATATATTTTTTAATTAAATAATTTATTTTTTCAAATAAATTTTTATCTGCCTTCCCCCCACCACTTTCCCTTTTCCCCTCCTTCCCTTCCTCCCTCAACTTTTCCACTTTGGTTTTGTCCATGAGTCCTTGCTATATGTCCCTTGACTTTCCCCTTCCCTTCCTTTTCCCCCAGCCCTCCTTCCTCTTGTCTCTGTTGGTTTCTTTTCCTTTTAGTGTTGCTGGTCTTATTTTCCTTGCATCTTTGTATTGTTGGTTAGGTTCCACTTATAGGTTAGATCACATGGTATTTGTCTTTCACCCCCTGGCTTATTTCGCTTAGCATAATGCTCTCCAGTTCCATCCATGCTGTCGTGAAGTTTAGCAGTTCTCTTTTTCTTTCTGCTGCGTAGTATTCCATTGCGTAAATGTGCCATAATTTTTTGATCCAATCATCTACTGATGGGCATTTAGGTTGCTTCCAACACTTGGCTGTTATGAACACTGGGGTGCATAGGTACTTTTAAATTGGTGTTTTGGGATTCTTAGGGTATAGTCTGAGCAGGGGAATCACTGGATCAAAAGGGAGTTCCATTTTCAGCTTTTTGAGGAAATGCCACACTATTTTCCACAATGGCTGCACCAGTCTGGATTCCCACCAATGGTGCACTAGGGTTCCCTTTTCTCCACAGCCTCACCAGCACCTGTTGTTTGGTGATCTGTTTATGATGGCCATTCTGACTGGTGTGAGGTGATACCTCATTGTGGTATTGATCTGCATTTATCTGATGGCTAGTGATGCCGAGCATCCTTCCAAATGTCTCTAGGTCCTCTGTATCTCCTCCTTGGAAAAGCATCTGCCCAGATACTTTGCCCATTTTTTGATTGAATCATTTGTCTTCTTGGAGTGGAGTCGAGTGAGTTCTTCATATATCTTGGAAATCAAACCTCTATCTGATGTATCATTAACAAATATATTTTCCCATAGAGTTGACTCCCTTTTCATTTTGCTGATGTTTTCTTTAGCTGTGCAGAAGCTTCTTATTTGGATGAGGTCCCATTTATTTATTCTTTCCTTTATGTCCTTTGCTTTAGGAGACATATCACTGAAAATGTTGCTTCATGGGATATCTGAGAGTTTCCTGCCAATGTTCTCCTCTAGGACTTTTATGGTGTTGTGACTTATATTTAAGTCTTTTATCCATCTTGAGTTTATTTTTGTGTATGGTATGAGCTGATGATCCAATTTCAATTTTTTTGCATAAAGCAGTCCAGCTCACTTGTTGAAGAGGCTATTATCACTCTGTTTTATGCTTCTGCCCCCTTTGTCAAATATTAGATGCCCAAATTGATCTGGGCTTATTTCTGGGCTTTCTATTCTGTTCCACTGATCTATGGGTCTGTTCTTTTGCCAGTACCAGATTGTTTTGAGTATAGTGGCTTTGTAATATAGTTTGATGACTGGTATGGTGATCCCTCCTACTTCGCTTTTCTTTCTCAAAATTGTTGTGGCTATTCAGGGTCATTTATGGTTCCATATAACTTTTTTAAATGTCTTTTCTATTTCTGTGAAATATGTCATTGGTATAATAATAGGGATTGTGTTGAATCTCTAAATTGCTTTGGGTAGTATGGACATTTTGATGATTTTAATTCTTCCAACCCATGAGCACGGTATATGCTTCCATTTATTTTTCTCTTCCTTAATTTCTTTCGTCAATGTTGTATAGGTTTCTGAGGACAGGTCTTTTACATCCTTGGTTAAATTTATTCCTAGGTACTTTATTTTTCTTCTTGGTATATCGAATGGTATTTTTTCTCTGATTTCTTCTTCTTCTTCTATTTCATTGCTGGTGTGAATGTTAACTTTGTATCCTACTGTTTTGCCAAATTCACTTATTAGGTTGAGGAGTTTTTTGGTAGTGTCTACAGGGTTTCCTATGTACACTATCATGTCATCTGCAAACAGTGATAGCTTTACTTCCTCTTTTCTTATTTGGATGAATTTTATTTCTTTTTCTTGTGTGACCACTGTGACTAGGACTTCCAATATGATGTTGAAAAGAAGTGGTGAAATGGCCATCTTTGTTGTGTTCCCGATCTTAGGGGGAAAGCTTTTAATTTTTGCCCGTTGCGTATCATGTTGTCTGTAGGTTTTTCATATATGGCCTTTATTACGTTGAAAATGCCCCATTTATTCCCATTTTGCTGAGTGTTTTGATCATAAAGGGGTGCTGTACCTTATCGACTGCTTTTTCTGTGTCTACTGAGATGATTGTGTGGTTTTTGTCCTTTCTTTTATTTATGCGATGCATTATGTTTATTAACTTGCGTATATTGAACCATCCCTGCATTCCTGGGATGAATCCCACTTGATCATGGTGGATAATTTTTTTAATGTATTGCTGGATGTAGTTTGCCAATATTTGGTTGAGGATTGCAGCATCTATGTTCATCAGCGAATTAGGCCTGTAGTTTTCTTTCTTTGTAGGGTCTTTATCTGGTTTTGGGATCAGGGTGATGCTGGCCTCATAGAAAGAGTCTGGGAGTCTTCCCTCCTCTGGGATTTTTTGGAATAGTCTGAGAAGGACAGGGGTTAGCTCTTCCTTAAATGTTTTCTATAATTCTCCTAGGAAACCGTCCGGCCCTGGGCTTTTGTGTGACAGGAGTTTCTTGATGACTGCTTCAATTTCCCCAGCTGTTATCGGTTTGTTCAAGCTTTCTGTTTCTTCCTCCTTCAGTGTTGGAAGATTATACTTTTCTAGAAATTTGTCCATTTCATCAAGGTTTTCAAAATTCCTGGCATATAATTGTTCATAGTAGTTTCTGACAATCCTTTGTATTTCTGTGGTATCAGTTATTTCTCCTCTTTCATTTCTGATATTATTAATTTGGGTCCTCTCCCTTTTTTCCTTGATGAGTCTGCTTAAAGGTTTGTCAATTTTATTTATCTTTTCAAAGAACCAGCTTCTGGATTGGTTGTTCCTTCGAGTTGTTCTTTTCATCTCTATGTCATTCAGTTTTGCTCTCATCTTGACTATTTCCTTCCTTCTACTTGCTCTGGGATGTATTTGTTGTTGTTTCTCCAGTTCTTGAAATTGTAGTGTTAGGTCTTTTATTTGAAATGTTTCTATCCTTTTTAGGTAAGCCTGTATTGCTCTAAACTTCCCTCTCAGGACTTCCTTTGCTGTGTCGCATAGGTTTTGGACTGTTGTCTGTTCATTTTCATTTGTTTTCAGAAACTTTTTGATTTCTTCTCTTATCTCATTATTGACCCATTCATTGTTTAATAGCCTACTGTTCAGTCTCCATGAGTTTGCAAGTTTTTGAAGTTTCTCTTTGAGGTTGATTTCCAGTTTCAAGCTCTTGTGGTCCAAGAAAAAGCTTGGTATTATTTCAACTTTCCTGAATTTGCAGAGGTTTGCTTTGTGTCCTTTCATGTGGTGTGTCTTTGAAAAACTGCCATGAGCATTTGAAGAGACTGTGTATTTTTCTTCTTTGGGATGTAGGGTTCTATATATATCAGTTAAGTCTATTTGATTCAGTGCGTCATTCAGCTCCACCATATCCTTATTAATGTTTAGTTTGGAAGATTTGTCTATTTTTGACAGTGGAGTTTTGAAATCACCTACTATCGGTGTGTTGCTGTCTATATCTTTTTTGAAGTTGTCCAACGATTTCTTTATATACTTGGGTGCTCCTATCTTGGGAGCATATAAATTTACAATGTTTATATGTTCTTGATAGATTGTTCCTTTAATTGTTATAAAGTGCCCCTCTGGGTGTCTTTTTATGGCCTTTGTTTTGAAATCTATTTTGTCTGATAAACGTATTACAACCCCTGCTTTCTTCTCTTGCCTATTTGATTGGAATATTTTTTTCCATCTGTTTACTTTCAATCTGTGTAGGTCTTTTGCTCTGAGGTTGGTCTCTTGTAGGCAGCATATGTGTGGGTCTTGTTTTCTAATCCGTTCAGCTATCCTGTTTCTTTTGATTGGGGCATTTAGTCCATTTACATTGAGAGTTATTACTGATAGAAACTCATTCATTTTTTTCTCTTTGTACCTGTGTTTTTCTCTTTCTCACTCTTTTCCTTCATCTTCTTAAACCAGTCCCTTTAGCATATCTCGGAGTGCTGGTTTGGTAGCGATGTATTCTTTTAGCCTTCTTTTGTCTGGGAAACTCCTTATTTCCCCTTCTATTTTAATTGAGAGTCTTGCTGGTAGAGCAGCCTTTGTTGTAGGCCCTTTCTTTTCATGACATGGCATATTTTTTGCCATTCCCTTCTGGCTTGTAGTGTTTCTGTTGAGAAGTTAGCTCCTAGCCATATCAGGGGCCCCCTTGTATGTTACTTTCTCCTTCTCCCTTGCTGCCTTGAGGATTCTCTCTTTGTCCTTGATAGTTGCCATTTTAATGATGATGTGTCTTGGAATGGACCTCCTTGGGTCCCTCTTGAGTGGGGTCCTCTGTGCCTTCTGGATCCATGAGACCTTTTCTCTCTTCAAATTGGGGAAATTTTCCATCATTACTTTTTTGAGGAGGTTCCCTATCCCTTGTTCCTCTTCTTATCCTTTTGGTATTCCTATTATGTGGATATTATTGCATTTCAGGTTGTCCTGCATTTCCCTAAATGCCTCTTCATTCGTTTTGAGTCTTTTTCTATTTTTTGTTCTTTCCTGGAGCTTTTTTCTACCTTATCCTCCATCTCACTGATTCGATCCTTGGCTTCATCCAGCCTGCTTTGGATTCCTTCTACTGTGTTCTTCAATTCAGAAGTGGTAATCTTCATATCCTCTTGTGTCTTCTTGATAGTTTCTATATCCTTTTCCAGGTTGATATAATTTTCTGTAAGGTCCTGATAGTTTCTCTGCAGTTTTTCATAGTTATCTTTGAGCTGGCTGAACTCATTGATCTTTCTTAGAGTCATTGTTTTGAATTCAATATCTGACAGTTCCCTTGCCTCTATTTCATTTAGCTGTCTCTGTGGGGAGTCCCCTTTTCTACTCATTTCAGGGAAACTTCTTTTTCTTTCCATTTTTGTGAGTCTCTAGGTAATTTATTGGTTGATTGATTGATTGATTGATTGATTGATTTTAGCTTCTGCTTCAATTGCGCCTTTTAGATTTCCTGACTTTGTGGATTAAAATTCTATGGTAGTAGGCGGGTTGATTTATTTATTTATTTATTTATTTATTTATTTATTTATTTATCTTTACTTTTCTTTCTGGCCCTGCCTCTGATGATGTCATTTGTTGACCCTATATGACATTGGGTCATTTGTTTGAGCTTTCCAGGAGTCTACTGTCTCTGTCTGACTCTTCCTTTTTGCAGCTCTGTGACCCCTTCGGCAAGGGTTCCACTATTTCTCTGGATCGCTCTGCACTCTCATGCTGTCCTCTTGAGCACGCTTCCCGAGTGGCAGGATCCCCCGTCTGCCTGGGCACTTATTTGCCTGACCTCACGCACTCGTCTAGTGCCCGTGCCCAGTGGGTGCCCTAGGACTTGTCAGTTTATGATCTTCTATTGTGTGCTTTCCCCACTTTTGGCTCTTTGGGGGCATAGCCTGACCATGAAAAATGGAGACTATAGAAATTGGAGGAAGTCAGCTCCAGGACTCTCCAGTTAATCCTGTCTTCAGTCTCTCTTCCAGGGTCTCTGGGTAGCTCTGTGACCCCTTGTGCCTGGGATCCACTATTTCTGCAGACTGCTCTGCAGTCATGGGCCCGCGTTGGCACCGGTTTACGCCTGCCCTCGCCGATCAGTGCACTCCCTCGCAGGCCCCGTGGGCACCAACCTGCGGGAGCCCTCACCAACCCACACAGTTGCGGGTCCACACACGTGCTGGCCCACACTCACCGGCCACTCCGCGTGTGTGTGCACACATGCACTGGCTGGTTTTGGGCTGTCTATTGTGTGAATTTCAGCTTTTGGCTCTTTGGGGGTGTGGCCTGCCCTTGCACAATGGAGACTATGGAATGGGGAGGGAGTCAGGACTCCCCAGTTCCTCCTCCCATTCTTTCCCCAACGCCTCTGTCTCCAGTCTCTCCTCAGGGGTCTCTGGGAAGTTCTGTTACCCCTTCGGCCAGGGATCCACTATTTCTACAGACCGCATTGTAATCGTGGGCTGTCTGGCTTGTGTGCACCCTGCTTCTGCCTCTTTGGGGGCGCATCCTGCCTGGTCACTGTGGAGACTACAGAATGGGGTGGAAGTCAGGAGTCCCGGGTTCCTCCTCCCATTCTTTCCCCAATGCCTCCATCTCCAATCTCTCCTCATGGCTCTCCCAGCCAGTCTGCACTTAGCCCCGCAACTCACACATGCACAAGCTGTGTGCGGAGCGCACAAAAGGCAGGTTAATTGATTCCCTGATGCCTGGGCGAGGTGGTAGCTGCAGAGTGGGAGGTGAGTTATCACCAGGGCTCCGCCAGCCACCGTCTCAGTTCTCTTCACAAAATCTTCCTCACCAATCTTTTCTCAGGCACCAGCTCACTCTGCTGCTGCCTGTACCCAGAGATCAAGGAGGGCGGCTGTCACTGCAAATTTTTGCATTGGCTCTTTATATGTCTCTTTGTATCCCCAGCCATCTATCTCTGGCAGAGAGCACCCCTAAGCTTTTTTGGGTTGCGTTTCATCTGTGCATTTTCCTGGTTTCAGCTGCTGTAGTCTAGGGGTCCCTGTTTATGATTCAGACCCTTTTCTTCTCAGGGGGAGCCAACTGGCCATTTCAATGTCCCTCTGGTGCTGGTGCACGTGGGCGCCCAGTCCACCTCCTGGAGCCTCCACAACACTTCTCACCCATTGGGATGTGTGAGAGTTGAATCCACTATGTGTCCAGAGCTCCAAGGCTCCTCTCCCTCTATCGTTCCATAGTTTTCCAGGTGATTTCTCCACTATTTAGTCTGAAAAATAAAAATTATTTAAAGTAAAAATAAATAAAAATAAAAAAGGAGTAAGGCAAGGATGTCCTCTCTCACCACAACTTTTCAATGTCACACTAAAATCCCTAGCTAATTCAATAATAAAATAAAATAAAATATAATAAAATAAAAGGTATATAGATTGGGGAGAAAGAAATCACTGTCTGATTTCAGGTAACATGATTGTCTACATAGGAAATCCAAAAGAACTGAACCAAACAATATCTCCTGGAAGTATGAAATGAGTATAACAAGATGGAAAAATACAAGATTAATATACAAAATCAGTTGCGTTTCTATATACCAGCAAAGAGCAATGGGAATTTGAAGTAAAAAAAAAATTACCATTTACATGAGCAATCCCTAAAATGAAATACTTTAGGTAAAAATCTAAATATGGTGCTAACAGTCTCTTCTGGGCTGGCCAAGAGTTTCTATAAGCTTACCAATGTACAAGATCTATGTGAGCTAAATGTGTAGGATCTATATGAGGAAAATTACAAAATTCTAATGCAAGGTAATAAAGAACTAAACAAGTGGGGAAATTCCATGTTTCTAGATAAAAAGACTCAATATTGTCAAGATGTCAGTTCTTCCCAACTTGATCTATAGATTTAATGCAATCCCAATAAAAATTCCTGCAAGTCATTTTGTGGATATTGACAAACAAGTTCTACAATTTATATGGAGAAGCAAAAGTCCCAGAATAGCCAACTCAATATGAAGGAAAAGAACGAAGCCAGAGGACAGGTACTGCCTGACTTCAAGACTTATTATAAATTATATTGTGTATATTATTATCATTAAGACAGTGGGGTATTGATGACAGGACAGACAAAAAATCAACAGAACAGAAAAGAAAGCCCAGAAATAGACTCATATAAAATGCAGTCAACTGATTTTTTTAATCCTCACCAGAGGACATTTTTTTCATTGCTTTTTAAAGAGAGAGGAAGGGAGAAAAGATTTAGAGATAAAGGAAAGAAGGGAGAGAGAGAGAGAGAGAGAGAGAGAGAGAGAGAGAGAGAAACATCAGTTGTCTGCCTATTCATTGTGTCTGAATGTGATGCAACTGAGCACCAACTGGGACAGAACCCTAACCTAGGCATGTGCCCTGACCAGGAATTGAACCTGCAATCTTTTGGTTTGCAGGATGATGCCCAACCAACTGAACAACCCTGGCCAGGGAAAGTCAACTGATTTTTAACAGAGGAGTAAAGGCAATGTAATGGAGCAAAGATAGTCTTTTCAAGAAATTGTGCTGGAAAGCCTGAACATGCCAAATGATAGGATATAGAGCAACTGAAATTTTCATAATTTACTGATAAGAATGTAAAAAGGTATAGCCAGTTTGGGATGTATTTTTGCAATTTCTAAGAAAGTTAAACAGACACCTACTATATGACCAAGGCATTACGCTTCTAGTATTTACCCAAGAGAAAAAAATACATTTTTTTACACAAAAACATATGAATGAATGTCCTTCATGGCTTTATTTGTAATAGCCCCAAACTGGAAATACCCAAATGTCCACCAACAAGTTAATGTGATAAACAAATTGTTATATATCTTTACAAAGGAATACAACTCAGCAAGAAAAAGAAATGAACTACTGAGACATGAAACTGAGTTGACATGGATAAATCTAAAAAGCACTATGTGGAATGAGAAATTCAAATGAAAAAGGGTGCATGCCGTATAATTCCATTTATATAGAATTCCAGAAAATGCAAAGTAATCTACAGTGACAGCAAGCAGATCAGTGGTGGCCTAAGGAAAGGGGTGGATAGAGAAATGGGTTACAAAGAGTCTCAAGGAAACTCTTGAGAATGATGGAAATGTTTGTTATATTGATTGTAGTGGTTACACATGTGTACACACACATGTGTATGTGTATATGTGAAAACTCATCAAATTGTATAATTCAAATATGTTCATTTTATTATACTTCAATTGTACCTCAATAAAATTGCATCAAAGTTCAAAAAAAGAAATTGTGTTGTAACAACAGGACATCCACAGGCAATACATACATAGATACATACATACATAAATCTAGATAGAGACCCTACATCTTTCACAAAAAAATTAACTCCAAATGGATCACAGATGTAAATGTAAAATACAAAACTATAAAACTTCTTGACTTGGAGATTTGGTTAGAGGTATGCACGGGAGATTATGTAACTCAGACGAGGTGCCCCAAATGGCCTTTCTGAAGGAATGGGTTAGAATGGGTTTTCTGAAATGAGATGATGTCTGAGGCTTGAAGGTGTACTAATTGATAAGGTTAAAGAAGGACATTCCAGGAAAAGGTGATGGCATGAATAATGACCTGGAGGTGCCCAAATGCTATTGTGCCAAGGTATAGGGCATTTGAAACTTACTCTAACTTTAGTATTCTCAGCAGGCTTTTTCCTTCTCCTTCATCAACATTTCATTCCTCCCCTGCTCTAGCAAACTCATTGCTTTCCTGACCTTATAAAAGAAAGTTTAGTTCCCTCTTCTATCCCTTGACTGAGGCATTCCCTCTATTCAGAACATATTATCATTTTCTTACCCATCCATACCATTTCTTGTCCTTCGCCTTCTTTAAAACATTGTCTGAAGCTTTCTACATCTGGGAAATTTTCACTGATTAATGGCAACCAACCCTTGTCATCCCTTATCCAGTTTTATTTTAGCACTTTTTGATGTGGGTGCAGTAGATTAACATGAGTCCCTATCTTAGCTATGATATTTTTAGGTTGATGGTCCTTAAGAAACTTCCTTAATGTCCTAGTTACTAACTTAATGGAGACACACCTCTCAGAGAGTGGAGGTGAGGCTCTAAAGAGGTGAAGGATGTTAGGTGCTTAGCACAGTGTCTGGCACAGAGTAAATCCCAAATAAATGGCTTTTATGATTGTTGTCATTGTTAATCATTATTCTCAAATTGTTTCAAGTGCATATATTTAAGCTTTCAAGATTTTCCCTGAGCCTTTTAAAAGCAGGAATTCAGTTTTGGTTCATCTTGTCTTCTCACTTTTTAAATACAAATATGTACTTAGTAAGTGTTAATTTCTTGCTTGCTTGACTGCCCTGATTGGTTAAATTGAACACTGTTTCTGATGGCTTATATTTTTCAATTTTTTAGTTTTACTGATGGATGAGAATCTTTCATTTTAATTGAGAGCAAATCAAACATGAATTTATTACATGCCCATCACTAAGGTAGATGCTGTTCAGCAATGCAAATATTAATAATAATAATTGCCATGTGGGGCAGGAAGTGTGATTACCCACTGAAAAATGAAGTAATTAAGACTTAGCGCTGGCTGGTGTGGCCCAGTGGGTTGAGTGCTGGCCTGAAAACCAAAGGGTTGCCAGTTTGAGTCCCAGTCAGGGAAAATGTCTGGGTTACAGGCCAGGTCCCCAGTAGGGAGCAAGTGTATGGCAACCACACATTGATGTTTCTCTCCCTCTCTTTCTCCATCCCTTCCCCTCTGTTTAAAAATACATAAATAAAATCTTAAAAAAGAAACTAAGGCTTAAATGTTGCCCATGGCCTCATATCCCACAGCTAATGAGAAGTGGAAACAGAACCAGAAGCCAGGCATTCTGCGCTGTAGTTCTGTGCTCTTCCCACATCCATATGGCCTTTCTAAAAACCTTTTACGGCCCTCTGGTAGCATCCAGTCTGGTGAGGAAATAAGATCCCTGCAGAGGGACTATGAAAAGCCAGGACTGCCTTACTCTTTCATTTCAGTTACAGACTGTCAGAGAATCTTGTATAATACTCAGAAAGTTCATTGCACATTTCAATTGCCCACGCTGCTTTCTTAGTGCCGTCACTCACTCAGAGATCTCTAAGGAGACAGAGAACATTCTGGAAGTCAGCTCTTGGCATTTTCACCTTGATATTTTTACAAAGATTACAATGTTAGGTTCATTTCCTCATCTTTGATGTGTTGTTTTATATAAATTTGTTTGGCCCTTTGGGTCATGGGCATATTGGAACGGGGCTCCAGTTTCCCCAAACCATGATCATCCAGAGTTGGAGGACTGAAAACAAAAAGAAAACATGAAGAAATACATCTTTTGTCTCCAATTACAATTACAAATCTGGGATCATATTAAATAGACAACCTATTGAGCATCTAGTAGCTGTCTCCATCCACTATGTATTATTTTCCCTTTGTTGAAAACCAATGGTGGAGGTGAGGAAGCAGAGCTGAGGTAAGAAGGAGGTTGTTGGAGACACAGTAATTAAGAAGAAGACATAAATATGAATACCCATTCTGCCTTTCCCTGGCATTGTGAATTTGGGCAGGTCCTTAGCCTTTATGAATTTCAGAGTCATTATCTGTAAAAATACCAGCTCTTTTTGTTATGGGGAATAGAAAGGGAGTAGCCATAGAGCGAGACAGAGATTAAGTTTAGGAGTCAGTGAAGGTAAAAAACAAATGATTATGGCAAGGGGGTAGGGAGCTTAGGGGGCAAGTGAAAAATAGCTCCTCAGTCAACAGAGGATAATGCAGAAGAGACATTTGGATTAGGCTAGAAGAAGGCCACTGAGGACATCAGAGCAGTTTTTATGGGGTGCTGAAGAGAAAAACCAGATTGCATGGGCTTCAGAAAGGAATCGGTGGTAGAAAAACAAGACAATGAGATTTCTCTTTTCTCCAGCTGTGAAAGGTGGGACCTGGGAGCATGTGACTTCTTGGTGTTCTGCTGACCATGCACTGGGGAGGATTGCTTCCCACTGCCACTTCTAAGTCTTATCTCATTTCTCCTTTAGAGTCTCTGTTTCTTTTTTTCCATCCTCTTTAAAAAAACGTTTATTGAATTTATTGAGTAACATTGGTTAATTAAATTATATAGGCTTCAGGGGTACTATTCTATAATACGTCATCTGTATATTGTATTGTGTGTTAACCACCCCAAGTCAAGTCTCTTTCCATCACCATTTATCTACCCTTTACCCTCCCCTACCTCTCCCCACCCTCTTCCAGTCTGGTAATCACCATACTGCTTTCTATGTTTCCTTACCTGAAAAAGATAAAAATTCATTATTGATTTCATAGGTTTTAGAATATTGAAGGTGACATTCATGTAAAATGCCTGTCCTGTACAATGATATGACAGTAAATATTAGCTGCTATTATTATATTATTTTTATGTTTTAGAACTATAGAAGGGCAGGTTAGTTAGAAATGGCTAGTGTTGTGAGTGGATCAAGGACGAGGGATTCAGGACTCTGGTAATCAACACTGTGCCAAATTTTGTATGGTTGGGCATATAGTAAGAAGCAAGATACAGTGTTCCTGCCCTTATGGATCTTATGAACTAGTTGGGGGAGTAATGTCAAGGAGGTTGTGGTAAATGTTAGGGCAGGGAAAGCAGAGGGTGCTATGAACCTCATGTGTTACATACAGTTAGTGAAGGAATTAAGATTCTCCTTTTTCCTTCTCCAGTACTCCCTGCCAACCCTATTGCCATTTTTCGAATATAAATTCTGGATTCAGGAAATAAGGTTGGGTCTACCTGTGCCCACTAAAGTGGTACTCTATCGTATCCATGGATTTAGGCATTCTTTCATTGGCTGGTATTGTTAACTGCCCTTTGAGGAAGAATCCAGAGATGGCCCAACCTGCTTAATTTTTAAATGAATAAATCCTAATGTAAATGCTCTTAGCACAGTCTCTGAAACTTACTATAAAGACAATCACTATAATAACAATGAGCCTTTCATAGAAATCATTACAGAAATTCAATTTTCTGTCAGCCACTTAACAGCTAAGTTACTTAAGATTCATAGCTGACTAGGGAGCAATTAGGACTGTATTTTAATGAATACACATAAACTCAGAGGTTTCTACCAGGAAGAAAGGCTAAGTTAGTAAATAGTGGAAATGACTTTTAGCTTTAATTTAGAATATCACATGCTTCTTAGAATAAAACACAATTAAACAAATCCTTAACTTACGCACTAATTACAACATGCTGTATTAATCACCTTTTTACTCACAACACACTCATCATTCAGTTTGACAAGCAAACTGCATGGGAGACAGCTACAGATTTTTAAATGACTATTGAACAGCTAAACCTACCAGCCATTTAACAGAAATAGGAACACCCAGACAAACTGAATTGATTAACTTGCATGTTCTTATGAACCCTAGCAACTTGGAATTTAGCACCTTTAGAACCTGTATCTAAAGGAGAAGGGACTAAAAGGGAAAAACCTAGGGACTGAAGGGATTTTTGTATACTCCCACATTTCAAGGTTATAAATACCTCATTTTCCAATTGCTTGGAACATATGTTTGTTAGTTCTGAACCCCACAGGCTATTTTAAGACCCCCATAGTTTGCAAAGTTCCATACCTAATTATTTCTGGGAGTCTCCGTGGGTTCTATTCATTAGAAAGACAGTTTAGGATTGTATGTCAGTTTGGATGCTCTGGGAAGCAAAGATGGAGTCTGAATGGCAAGACACTTATTCAGAGTAGTGCTTATGTAAGATCAAGGGGAGGAAGGCCTAGAGTGGGCAGGGAGAGTCTTCAGATTACACTGCTGATTTAGCTCCTGTAAGAAGAGGGTGCAAGGAAGGAGGAATGTTTATGAAGAGCCTCAGGCATTGGGACAACCAATCAAGGTGGAGTCATAGGTAAACATGCTTTGCCTCCTTGCACAACTACAGCAAAAATTATAACTACACTACAAAGAAAATATTACCCAATTTTGTCAGAAAATCGAGCTGTATGGAAGTCAGACAACCAAGGATTTAAAGAAGCCACATTCATCCAGATGGGTAGGAGGAGCAGAGATGCATGGACAGGTGGAGAGGCTTGGAAAGGAGGAGAGTCATGGAGCCATGTATTAGTGTGGAGAGCTGGTGGGTTAGGTGGCCACAATTCACATATGTAGGATAAAAATCGGGAGGGATACCTCAGGAGTGAGTGATCCCATCCCCAGACCAGACCACCCAGCCCAAGGATCCAGCACCAGGAAGATAAGTCCCCATAACTTCTGGCTATAAAAACCACTGGGGGTTGGGGTGTCAAAAGAAACTGCAAGATTCTCAGGAGAATCCACTTAAAAGGCCTGCGAAGGTCTCAGGACTTATGCAGACCCATCCCCTCTGGGAATCAGCACCAGGGCAACAGCTGAAAGGGCACAAGCCTCATATAGGGAGAAAGTGAAGAGACTGGCAACAGGTCAAGTGCTGGGAGACAGCTTCCTCCTAGGCAAATCTCCAGAGGCCAGGCAGCAGCATTGTCCCCTTACTGAGCCCTCCCCCACACAGAGTCAAAAAGCAGTGAAACAGGTTGCCCTGCTCTGGAGATTATCTAAGGCTCTGCCCCACACAATTTATAGATTCATTTTCTACAATAGGCCATGCTACTAAGACAGGGAGTCAAAGCAGCTCTACTTAATACACAGAAACACACACAGGGAGGCTGTCGAATTGAGGAGACAAAGAAATATGGTCCAAATGAAAGAGCACAACAAAACTCCAGAAAAAGAACTAAACCAAATGGAGATAAGCAACCTATAAGATGCACAGTTTAAAATACTGTTTATCAGGATGATCAAAGAACTCACTGGATACTACTGCAACAGCATGAAAAAAACCCAGGAAGAAATGAAGATTTATGTGAAATAAAGAAAACTCTACAGGGGACTAACAGTGGAGGGGGTGAAGTGGAGAATCAAATCAATGACTTGGAACATAAGGAAGAAAAAAGCATTTAATCAGAACAGCAAGAAGTAAAAGGATTAAAAAAAAAAACGAGGATAAGCTAAGGAACATCTGGGACATCTCCAAATGTACCAACATCCAAATCATGGGGGTGGGTGTCAGAAGGGGAAGAGGAAGAGCAAGAAATTAAAAACTTATTTGAAAAAGTAACAAAAGAAAACTTCCCTACTTTGGTGAAGGAAATAGATATAGAAGTCCAGGAAGCACAGAGTCCCAAACAAGTTGGACCAAAAGAGGTCTACACCAAGACACATCGTAATTAAAATGCCAATAGTCAGAGATAAAGAGAGGATCTTAAAAGCAGCAGGAGAAAAGCAGATTGTTATGTACAAAGGAGTTCCCATGAGGCTGTCAGCTGATTTCTCAAAAGAAACTGCAGGCTAGAAGGGACTGGCAAGAAGTATTCAAAGTCATGAAAAGCAAGGACTACAACCTAGATTACTCTATCCAGCGAAGCTATCATTTAGAATTGAAGGGCAGATAAAGTGTTTCCCAGACAAGGTAAAACTAAAGGAGTTCATCAGCATCAAGCCATTATTATATGAAATGTTAAAGGGACTTATGTAAGGGAAAGAAGATCAAAACTATGAACATTAAAATGGCAACAAATTCAATTCACAGCTATCAACAACTGAATCTAAAATGCAAACTAAGCAAACGAGCAGAAGATGAATAGAATAATAGATATGGAGATGATTTGGGGGCCTTATCACCTGGGAGGGCGAAAGGAAGAATGAAGGAAAAGGTGCAGGGTTTAAGAAGTACAAATTGGTAGGTACAAAATAAACAAGAGGATGTTAGGAAAAGTATAGGAAATAAAGAAGCCAAAGAATTTATATCCATGACTCATGGACATGAGCTAAGCAAGGGATTGCTGGAAGGAATGGGGGTACTAGGCAGAGGAGGGGGCAAAGGGGGAAAATTGGGACAAGTGTAATGGCATAATCAAAGAAATATATTTAATAAAAAGAGCCTCAGACATTTGTATAGCTGGGAGAAAATCTTGGCCTGCCCAACAGGGACCTCTGGCACCAAGATTTCCCATAGAGGAGGTTCATGTTGGGCAGCACTGGCCAGGCCCGACCCCCCCACCCCACCACTTTCAGACACTGGGAGGAGGCACCCTGGAGAGCATGGCCTCAGCTCAAATGCTGCAGCAGATCCCTAAGCTCAGCTAACTGCACTCCTCTCAGGATCAACCATTGCTTTCTGAAAGGAGATCACAGCAGCTCACCTATGTGGTGTCACAAGCATAAATCTCAGAATTTGGTGTTTTCAATGACATGCTTGAAAAAAGGATATTCCCAGTGGCTTTAATACTTTAAAGTATTAAAATGTGAGTGTATTAGAATCCAGAAAAAGGCCTGCAAAGGCAAATTTTCCACTGGGAAATTTCTGCTGTAGTCAACTGTATTGAATGTAGAGTCCTTCACCAAGATTTTAAGAGGGTTATTTATTAAGTATATAAATTAAAAACCTCAAGAGTAACTGAAATTATTTGCTTCATTTAAAATAGGATTTGAAACCTTAGATATACAAAAATGCTTATAACATGCCAAGTAGCAATCTTTACCATTTAGGTAGAAGAGATTCAGCCTGCTAAAAAACACATACAATTGTAAAGGACTTTTCCTTAATTATGAAAATATTGAGTATGACTTATATAAAGGGGCTATTGCATGAAAAGTTTGTGTGTAGTGCTTTAGTGTGTAAAATGCCTATTTTCCCTGAATATCTACACTGAAAAAAAGTATAATCAGGCTTTTTTCCCCTCAAGCATAATGAAAAGTGTACGTTGATCAACAGGTATACTACCCTATCCATGATTTATCACTTGTAATCCTCAAAACATCCTCAGGAGATAGACACTATTTTGATGCCCATTTTATGGACACAAACTGAAAATGAGACTTTAAGTAGATGGCTTAGCTTTTTTTCTTATGGAAAGTGGCAAGATGAAAGTCTGTCAGATTCTGGAGACTGCGTGCCAAAATGCCATATACCACACTGCTTATCATTATGAGTTCAACAGAGAATTCTTTATATACAGCAAAATAATGAATCTAATTGTATCCAAAATAACTTGTGTCTTCTAAAAATGCCCCTTTACTCTCTTGTTGTTGATTTTCAGTATATTTCGTTGTTCATTAACATGAGCAAATTATAACCTAGCTGCCTCCCTTAAACTGTACACCAAATTTTGTGCAGAAGGAAACTTTTCTGGAGAGACAATATAGATTTAATAAAATTCTCAAAGAGAATAGATTATTTAGTACTTTAATTTCCAACTGTTTAGAGATTTTACTGTTATCTTTCTGTTATTGATTTTAGTTTGATTTCATTTAGTTTGATTTCATTTGGTTTGGACAAAACACACTGCACAATTTTAGTTCTTTTACATTTGTTGAGGTTTGTTTCATGGGCCAGGATATGGTCTACCTTGCTATTTGTTCAATGAGTAATTAAAAATAATGTATATATGTTGTTGTTGAGTAGAGTGTCCTACAAATATTGATTAGATCTTGCTGGTTGATGGTGCTGATTTCTCCTATATCCTTGGTGATTTTTAAAATCTAGATGTTCTATTAGTTGTTGAGAGAGCAAGTTGAACTTTCCAAATATAATTGTGGGTTTGTCTATTTTTTTCAGTTCTGTCAGTTTTGGACTTATGTGTTTTTGCAGTTCTGTTGTTTGGTGCATATACATTTGTGACTGCTATGTCTTAACTGTGAATTTACCCTATTTTCAATACATAATATACTTTCTGTCTCAGGAAATTTTCTTTGCTGTCAAGTCTACTTTATCTGATACTAATTTAGTCACTTCTGCTTTCTTTTTCTTGATGTATTTTTTTATGCTTTCACTTTCAACACGTTTATATCATTATATTTGAAGCACATTTCTTTGGATAGCATAGTGTATGGCAATATTTTTAAATACACTCTGCCGTGCTCTGTATTTTCTTTTTAGTTTTTATTTATTTATTTTTAAAGAGAGTTGAAGGAAAGGAGAAAGAGTGGGGGAGAAACATCAATGCATTGTTGCCTCTTGTGCACCCCTACTGGGAACCTGGACTGCAACCCAGGCACGTGCCCCAACTTGGAATTGAAGTGACAATCCCCTGGATCTCAGGCCAGCACTCAATCCACTGAGCAACAATATCCAGGGCTATGCTCTGTCTTTTAATTGGTGTACTTAAACCATTAATTATTAATATGTCAGGGTTTAAATCTGCCATTTTATTTTTTATTTGTTCTCTTTGCTTTTCAGCTGTTTTCTTTTTTCTGACTTCTCATTTGTTACTTGAGCATTTTTGAATTCCCTTTTCATTTATTTTTACTGTTTTTGAGCATAACTCTATACAGATTTTTAAAATATTGCTCTAGATATTATATATACATATAACATTGTATTCTATGTCATTATTTTACCAATTAGAGTGACATATACAGACCGTACCTCCTTTTGTATCACTTTACCCTGCCTAAATTATAACATAATTATCTTTTAAAAAAATTTTATTTTTTGTTCAAATACATTTGTCTCCACCTCCCCGCCACCACTTTTCCCTGCCCCCTCCCCCACCCCCTCCCTCAATCCTTCCCCACTTTGGCTTTGTCCGTGGATCCTTTATACATGTTCCTTGACTTGACCCTTCCTTTCCCTTTCCCCGCCCCTTCTCCCTCCTTCCCTCTTGACTCTGGTGGTTTCTGTTTTCTTTCAATGTTGCTGGTTATATTTTCCTTGCTTGTTTGTTTTGTTGGTTAGGTTCCACTTATAGGTGAGATCATATGGTATTTCTCTTTCACCTCCTGGCTTATTTCACTTAGCATAATGCTCTCCAGTTTCATCCATGCTGTTGCGAAGGGTAGTAGCTTTTTCTTTCTGTTTCATAATATGGTACATTGTGTAAAATGTACCATAGTTTTTTGATCCACTCATCTACTGATGGGCATTTAGGCTGCTTCCAACACTTGGCTATTGTAAATTGTACTGCTATGAACATCCAAGGAAGAGATTCAGAGGGCCCAGAGACATATGAAAGGATGCTTAACATCACTAGCCATCAGAGAAATGCAAATTAAAAGTACAGTGAGATACCACTTCACACCAGTCAGAATGGCCATCATAAACAGATCAATAATTGCTTCTCGGCCTTTTGGCTAAGATCAAGTGTAGTATCTGTTCTTATCAGTTTAATAAACAGATCAACAAACAAAAGGTGCTGGTGAGGCTGTGGAGAAAAGGGAACCCTAGTGCACTGTTGGTGGGAATGCAGACTGGTGCAGTCATTGTGGAAAACAATATGGAATTTCCTCAAAAAGCTAAAAATGGAACTGCCTTTTGACCCAGCAATTCCACATAATTATCTTAAATTCAGGGTGGAGCAAAGTAGGTTTACAGTTGTGAGCACATGAAACACAGAGTTATTCTCATATTATTATATGTTAATTATTGTATTTTCTATACAAAAAACTATATACCCACTTTCCCCACCCTGAATTTCCTCTATTTAGAATCACATCAGAGAGTGCTATAATTTTGCTTCAACTATCAATATGATTTAGAAAAATGAAAAGGATAAGGAAAAGCTTTGTTATCACCCCTATTTTTACTCCCTGTTTTCTTCCTTCCCTAAATTCCAAGTTTCCTTATGTATCATTTCATTTCTGTTTAGAGAACTACCTTTAGCTATTTTATTAAGGTAGGCTTGATGTTGAAAAAATCTGTTAGTTTTCCTCCACCTGAAAAATCTCTTTATTTCCTCTTTATTCCTGAAGAATGTTTTTGCTGGGTATGGGATTACGGTTTTATAGACTTTACTGCACTTGAAAAATATTGTGCTGCCTCTGTTTGGCTTTCATAGTTTCTGAATAGAAATCTGCTGTTATTTGAAGTGTTTCCCTATATATTAGGTATCATTTTTCTTTGGATGCTTTCAATTTTTTCTTTGTCTTTAGTTTTCAGAAGTTTAATTATGTTATGTCATGGCATGAACTTCTTTGGGGTTATTCCATTTGTGGTAAACTCAGCTTCTGTACACTGTAAGTTTATATTTCTTTTCTAAAGTTAGGAAGTTTTCAGTTATTATTTTTTCAAGTATTATTTTTTCTGTTCAATACATATATTTATTTTTTATTTTTTCATTGTTCAAATTACAGGCTTGCTCTCTTCCTTCTCTACTAGGGCTCTGATGACATGTTCAAATTTTTAAACCTGTTTTTCTCGTTCTGTTGAGTAATATCTATTTTTCTATCTTCAAATTCACTTATTCTTTCCCTGTACTTCCATTTCTCACTCTTATACAGAGAGCTTTTAATTTAATTTTTTATTGTTCATTTATAGTTGTCCTTAGTTTTGCCCCTTATTCTCCCCTGCCCTACCCAGCCTCAACATCCCACAGTCAATCCTCCCCACTCAGTTGTCTGTGACCATGAGTCCTCTATTCATGTTCATTTGTTTGCCCCTTCCTCTTCTTTCCCCCATTACACCCCTCCTCCCTACTTTAGGTCACTGTCAGTTTGTGCTTTATTTCCAGGTCTCTGGTTCTATTTTGCTCATTTGTTTGCTCTGTTGAGTAAGTTCCACTTATAGGCGAGATGATATGGTATTTGACTTTCACTGTCTGGCTTATTTCACTTAGCATAATGCTCTCCAGTTCCATCCATGCTGTTGCAAAGGGTAGGAGTTTCTTCTTTCTTTCTGTTGCATAGTATTCCATTGTATAAATGTACTATAGTTTTTTTAATCCACTCATTTATTGATGGGCACTTAAGCTGTTTCCACCACTTGGCTGTTGTAAATAAAGCTGCTATGAACATTGGGGTGCATAGGTTCTTTTGAATTGGAGATTTAGGATTCTTAGGGTATATTCCCAGCAGTGGGATCACTAGATTGAAAAGCAGTTCCATCTTTAGTTTTGGGAGGAAATTCCATGGTGTTGTCCACAGTGGCTGCACCAGTCTGCATTCCCACCAACAGTGTACTAGGGTTCCCTTTTCTCCACAACCTCACCAGCATTTGTTGCTTGTTGATTTGTTTATGATGGCCATTATGAACACTGTGAAGTGGTATCTCATCATGGTTTTTTAAATTTTTTTTAGATTTTAAATCATGTTTATTTTATTACAGTTATCTCAATTTTCCCCCTTTACCCCCCCTCCACCCATCCCCCCCCCGCCGCCACTCCTACGGTCAATTCCCACTCTGTTGTCCATGTCCATGGGTCATTCATACATGTTCTTTGTCTAGTCCCTTCTCCTTCTTTCCACCATTGTCCTCCTTCCCCATCCCCTCTGGTCACTTTCAGTCTGCTCCATGTTTCCATGCCTGTGGTTTATTTTGTTCATTAGTTTATTTTGTTGAACAGATTCCACTTATAGGTGAGACTATATGGTATTTGTCTTTCAGCAACTGGCTTATTTCCCTTAGCATAATATTCTCCAGTTCTATCCATGTTGTTGCAAAAGGTAAGAGTTCCGTCTTTCTTTCTTTCCCTTCCTTCCTTCCTTCCTTCTTTCCTTCCTTCCTTCCTTCCTCTTTCTTTTCTTTCTTTCTTTTTCTTTCTTTCTTTCTTTCTTTCTTTCTTTCTTTCTTTCTTTCTTTCTTTCTTCCTTCCTTCCTTCCTTCCTTCCTTCCTTCCTTCCTTCCTTCCTTCCTTCCTTCCTTCCTTCCTTCCTCTTTCTTTTCTTTCTTTCTTTTTCTTTCTTTCTTTCTTTCTTTCTTTCTTTCTTTCTTTCTTTCTTTCTTCCTTCCTTCCTTCCTTCCTTCCTTCCTTCCTTCCTTCCTTCCTTCCTTCCTTCTTTCCTTCCTTTCTTCTTCCTTTCTATTACATTTTAAAATGCAGATTGATTTTATTTTTTTAATGTCAAAGTCAATTATAAAATATTAAGAAATTTAAAAACATTATAAAGTCTCAGCAATTAAAACAACATGACACCAGCACAGAAATAATCAAGTAGATCAATGAAAAATAATGAGCATTCTAGAAACTAACATATATATCTAACAATGTAATATATGATTAAATTGATATTTCAAATCCATGGGGAAAATAAAGCTTTTACTTTGCATTTCTCTGATGGCTAGTGATGCTGAGCATCCTTTCATATGTCTCTGGGCCCTCTGTATGTCCTCCTTGGAGAAGTGTCTGTTCAGAACCTTTGCCCATTTTTTAATTGGATTGTTTATCTTCCTGGAATGGAGTCGTGTGAGTTCTTTATATATTTTGGAGATCAAACCCTTGACTGCAGTATTATTGGCAAATATGTTTTCCCATATGGTTGGCTCTCTTTTCATTTTGCTGATGTTTTCTTTACACATGCAGAAGCATTTTAATTTGATGTAGTCCCATTTGTTTATTCTTTCTTTTATAACCCTTGCTGTAGGGGAACTATTTGTGAAAGTGTTGCTGCATGGAATATCTGACATTTTCTTGCTTATGTTCTCCTCTAAGACTTTTATGGTGTCACAATTTATATTTAAGTCTTTTATCCATCTTGAGTTTGTTTTTGTGTATGGTATAAGTTGGTGGTTGAGTTTCATTTTTTTTTTTCATGTAGCTGTCCAGATCTCCCAATACCATCTGTTTTAGAAGCTATTTTTGCTCCATTTTATGCTTCTGCCCACTTTGTTGAATATGAAACTTGGCTTTCTACTTGTCTTTCTCTGACACCATCCTGATGGGGGTGCTGTGGTGCCTTGTTGTAGCATTCCAAGAATGGAAGTCCAGGTTTCCTATTTGGCTTTTGTTGGTGTGGGTGGTAATAGGATCACTTTTTTTTTCTTGTTGTATTTGGCTGGAGTAGAGTGATTACTGACTAATTTTTTTTTCCTTACTAGGTTGCCCCTTTCTTGGTCTTTTGGCAAGAGAGAGAAAGTTTGTGGGTTTTTTTTTTCTATCTGCTTCTATTGGTGCTTCCAAGTTATCAGCTCCATGAGTTCTGTCTGGGATATCTGAGGCAAGGAGAAAATCCAAGTAACTAGTACTGTTTTGTTGTTCCTTGGGTCCCAAGGTGCCTACTACCTGTCTGCTTTCTTCTTTCTATATTTCAGCGTCTACTTACAATTGTTTTTCATATAGTGTTAAAGTGTCTAGGGCTTTGGTTGTACTTAGAGAGAGGAATGGGGAATTACTCTATCTTCCTGGAAGCAGAAGCCAAAAGTTATACTGTTTAAAAATTCCTTATGACAAGATATTCTTACTTCTTTGGCACCTGGCTTTACAATGATCTTCCATGAAACTATCTAGAATTTTTGTTATGTTGCCTGAAGTTTTACCAATTAGAGTATCATTTAGGTTAATCAGGTTCTTCTGAAAATATTAGACATTTTTCCCATACCATGTTGAATAAAAGTTTTTATGGGGGAAAGAACTATAGAAAGAACTAGAGAAGAACTATATTTATTTTTGTAGAATGGAGCAGCAATCCAGGGATGGAAGTTTGGCAAAGTTTTGTAATGGGTTCATTGTGACAAATAGTCATCTGCATGTATTCTCCACTTTCTGATTAAATTCCCAGGCTTTCCTAAATATTCAGTTCTCCCTTTAACTGCAGAGGATTGGCTTGATGAAGTTCCAGATATAAAATTTGTTGTTTGAATTCATGATGTTGATATCATGGTGCAGCCTTGACATTTAATATACTGATACACTAGAATTTAACAGTGTCTTCTTTTTCTATTGAAAAAAACTACAAAAGTCACCCAACCATGGAATTCATGGGTCTTTACATTTAACATTAAGCATTATTACATGTAATTCCATAATGGAAAAAGACTGTATACATATGTTTAGTAGTATTACTATACTTTAAAAAGTTGTTTTAAAAATATGCATTCCTAAGTCTCCTAAGTATTTGGCTTAGAGTGTAAAGGAGGAAGGTATAAGGGTGAACCATAAGAAACTATGGTTTTTGTAAGTTAAAAAGGTAAAATCTCAACAATTTCAAATGATTCAATCAATAAAATCCTCAGAAAATTTTATTGGGCATCGCACTAGAAATTGAAAGGGAATTTATAGAAAAAATTGACATTTCTAGTGAGAGGGAAACACTTTTGAATGGAAATGTATATCTTGGCCATGCCAAGATTTCTCTCTTACAATAAAAAACAAAATAAAACAAAAAACCTTACTGCGGTTTCAAAAAAAAAACCCCAGAAAATTAAAATTATAGAATGATAGATTTGCTAATGCCACTGAAAAAGAAACTATTAGTCAAATTTAGTGATTTAACGACTTTTCAAGAGTTTACATATAAAAATTCCTAAATGAAAAGACACAAAATGGGTTAAAAGAACGGTAATCATTTATAAAGTCCTGAAAATAAGGCTAATTCATTTGTATTATTAACACCATTAAATAGGCATATTAAATAATGTGTTTTAGCTGTTGCCTCCTAAATGGAATTATGTTTCAAATGAATTTTTAACATAATACTAATCATAACAGCCTTATTACTTAAGTTTCTCAGCCTCTACACTGCTAAAAGGGCAACTAAAATTTCCTCCCCACTTATATTCCATCATTACCAAAAATATACTTAAAAAAAGTACATATATTTACATTAGAGTCATAAAAATTTTTGCATTGTTTCTTTAACTAATGAACTGTCCTCTTACCAATGCCATCCCAACAAAAAAAAAAAAACCCGAAAAACAAACAAATAAAAACAAGACCACTAGACCAAACTGATGGGCTATGCTTTACTAATTGAAGACATAACCATATTTAAAAATGGTACTTTAGATATAAAATTTACTAAACATAATCAATGAAGTAAATGCAGATTTTTCAAGTGTGTGTATGTGTGCTGTATTTGAACTGGGTGATGGTGTACTTGTAAAAAAAATAGACATTTCAGCAATTGTACTTCATTTGGTCAGACCTAGTATCTATAATTATCTTAAGACGGCAAATTTGAAAGATTATAGGTTATTTCCTACCCTTTCATCACAATTTTTCCAAAGTAAGAAGGAACCTGTCTTCTGTGGTTTATGTCTCAGTAAGAAAGGATCTTCTCTAATAGTTCCAAGGAGAAGTTTTGGCTTATTGATCATCCCAAATGCTTCTCACCTGACAAATCCTAAGTGAAGTCTATTTAGGGGAGCCACACTATCACAACTGTAACCTAATTCACAATATTGGGGTTTAGAGTTGCAAAATCATCACTTTGCAAGCATCTTAGGTAATTATAGAATCAGAGCATTTAGAGCTCACGTGTTAGAAATCCTCTTGTAAGAGCCACACTACATAGATAGGGATGGTGGGGAGGATGGGTTTTCATGGCCTTCTCCTCCCTCTTAGTTCCATGATAAAGTATGGAAAATAAACCCCTGCTTGACCTACCTAAGGTGAATTATCTGTCCGGGAGTCCTCTCCTGGTTCTTTACCTTGCCCAATGAAAGAATCTATGGGGCCTTGTAAGTTAAATCCCTTTGGGCTTGTAAACTAGAGATGTTTTATTTCAACAGTGTGGTTTAAATACTTGAATATCACAATATATGACCAATGTGGGAGAAAAGGTTTCTTCTCCCAACTTTTATGGGGTGTGACTCTTAACCACTTTTATAATGTTCAAGGTATATACAAGAATATGTATTGTAATAATTATAGGTGTGTATTTTTTGCCAAGACTGTAGTTTCTCTATCTTGAGAAGGAAAATGTTTTCATAAATTGTTTTTATTTTATAAATACTAATAAAATAATATGAAAGAAAAAAGTTTTGTGGTGAGAAATTTAGAGCTGAAGTGAAGGCTGTGGGTACTCAGGGATCAGGACAATAGGAGGAAAATGCCAGGTGATGGAAGACAGATAGAAGGATGTTAAAGGTAAACACCACTGATTTTTGAATTTTTGTTTGAAACCAGCTCTGCCCCTAACAATAGTAATTATCTTTTATTTTCTATCAAATGCCAGACACTTTTGGTATATTTTCTCATTAAATTCCAAAATGACTGTATAGGATTGAAATTGTAATACTCATTTTATTGAAGAACAAACAGGAGCATAACGTTTAGGTGACTTGCATGAGATTTCATAGATAATAGATGGAAGGGCACAGATTCAAACCCAGATCTGTCTGGTGCCCAAGCCAAGTTCTTAACAATGGAATATACACTCTTCCCTGTCCTTCCTAAGAATATGAGCTATTTCTCTGACAGGCCTTGGGTTCATGGAGATAGTCTCCAAAAGCAGGGTGATAGGCTTTGTAGGGCCAGCCTAGGAGCCCCTCAAGTATAGACTTTATTGAATTTATGGAAAAACACATTCTAGATCCACACAACCAATTATGAATGAACCTTTAAAACACAACCCATTTATAATATTGGAGCAGTTTATATTTTTCAACCACACACTAGTGCTTCTCTCTCTCTCTCTCTCTCTCTCTCTTTTTTTTTCTCAAGGCTGCATTTTCATGCAAACTAAAGAGACAATCAAGTTAGCAATCTTCTTATTTCTCTTTCAGGTAATGACCCAGTATTTTCCTTCAGGCTCATCCAAGCTCTTAGGACTATTGCAATCATTTTAAAAACATTTCCTTTAGGCAAGAAACAGTTTTGTCTATATTCTGCCATGAAACCTAATGATGGGAGTTTAATTGATTCAATAATCACAACAGAAGGGACCTCAGGGGGCCATTTAAATGTGGCCTAGCTGAGGTGGCTGAGGCCTCATTAGAACTAGGGCCATAAGAAATTGTGTTTTTCGTTTCCAAAGACAAAAGTACACTCTGCCCCCTTGATCTTATATGCAAGAGCCTCCCAGCACTTGTACACTCTGGGGATTGGGAAGCCAGACAATTGCAGTGTAATTGGGCAAAAGAACAAAAATCTATCAAAATCTGATGGGCTGTATTTTTATTCCAGTTATGACAAAAACTCCAATGATATTGAAGATGTATTAATATTGAAGCTGTAGCAAATGGGCTATATAAATGTAAATCCAAGGGCTTTCATTCTGTGAGCAAAGGTCAGTCACTGTGGTACAGCATAGACACACAGAGGTCAATGTCTGTAACAGCATTCAGGTTTATGTGAGACAGAATCCAGAATCTAAGTTTTTACTTCATATCCAGATAATGTCATATGGTCCCACATGTCCTGAATACTGTTGTGGAGTTCTTATTGATAGTTTTACAGTAATAAAAAATAAAATTGTTATTAATTTATTGGTCCTTGATAATATTATGCTAAGTGAATAAGTCAGAAAAAGATAAGAACAATATGATTTCACTTGTATGTGGGGCATGAAACTGAAACTCGTAGAGAAAACAGTATGGTGGTTACCAGAGGAAAGGGTGTGGGATGTAGTAAAGGGTAAAAGGGGCCAAATATATAGTGAAAGAAGATAATTAGACTTTGCACAGTAGGAACACAATGCCATATACAGGTCATATATCATAGAAATCTACACATGTCAATATGGTCAATTACTATTTGACAAAGGGGAGAGGAATATAAAATGGAATAAAAATAGCCTCTTCAATAAATGGTGTTGGAAGATCTGCACAAGTACATGCAAATAATGAAACTAAACCACCAACTTACATCATATACAAAAATAAACTCAAGATGGATAAAAGACTTAAATATAAGTTGTGACACCATGGAAGTCTTAGAGGACTAAATAGGCAAGAAAATTTCAGATATCCCATACAGCAATATTTTCACTGATATATCCCCTAAGGAAAGGGATATGAAGGAAAGAATAAACAATGGGACAACATCAAGTTAAA
Source organism: Pteronotus mesoamericanus (assembly GCF_021234165.1). Classification (NCBI taxonomy): domain Eukaryota; kingdom Metazoa; phylum Chordata; class Mammalia; order Chiroptera; family Mormoopidae; genus Pteronotus; species Pteronotus mesoamericanus. Next base: position 1,025,469 of record NW_026555198.1, read on the forward strand.
AGCTTCTGCATGGTTAAGGAAAACAGGAAAATGAAAAGGGAACCAACCATATGGAAAAATCTAACTGCCAATGATACCTCAGACAAAGGTTTGATCTCCAAAATATATAAAGAACTCACACTGCTCCACACCAGGGAGACATACAATCCAATTAAAAAATCGGCAAATAACCTGAACAGATACTTCTCCAAGGAGGACATACACAGGGCCCAGAGACATATGAAAAGATGCTCAACATCACTAGCCATCAGAGACATGCAAAGTAAAACCACAATGAGATACCACTTTACCCCAGTCAGAATGGCCATCATAACCAAATCAACAAAGAACAAGCACTGGCGAGGGTGTGGAGAAAAGGGAACCCTAGGGCACTGTTGGTGAGAATGCAGACTGGTGCAGCCACTGTGGAAAACACCATGGAATTTCCTCAAAGAACTAGAAGTGAAACTTCCCTTTGACCTGGCAATGCCACTGCTGGAATTATACCCTATGAATCCCGAATCAACAATTCAATAGAACCTATGCACCCCAATGTTCATAGCGGCGCAATTTACAATAGCCAAGTTCTGGAAACAGACTAAGTGCCCATCAATAAATGAGTGGATCAAAGAACTGTGGAACATTTACACAATGGAATACTATGCAGTAGAGAAAATAAGGAACCCCTAACCTTCGTGACAGCATAGATGGAACTGGAGAGCATTATGCTAAGTGAAATAAACCAGGTGGTAAAAGACAAATACCATGTGATCTCACCTATAAGTGGAACCTATTCAACAAAACAAACAAATGAGCAAAGTAGAACCACACATGGGAATAAAGAACAAATGGAGAGTGACCAGAGGGCGGGGGTGGGGAGGGGGAAAATGGGGGAAAGAAGGGGAAGGGGCAAGTCAAGAAACATTAATAGAGGACTCATGTGCATGGACAGACAATATAGTGGGGACTGACTGTGGGAATAGGATGGGGACGGAGAAGGGGAGAGCAATGGGGAAAAAAGTGGGACAACTGTAACTGAACAACAATAAAAAAAAAAAAAAGAAATCAGGCCCTGGCTGTTGTAGCTCAGTGTATTGAGTGCCAGCCTGTGAACTAAAAGGTTGCTTGTTCGATTCCCAGTCTAGGGTACATACCTTGATTTCAAGCCAGGTCCCCAGCAGGGGGTGCACAAGAGGCAAGCACACATTGATGTTTCTTTCCCTCTCTTTCTCCTTCCCCTCCCCTCTTTCTAAAATAAATAAATAAAATCTTTTTAAAAACCTACACTTGGAATCTATATAATCTTATTAACCAGTGTCATGTCAATGAAGTTAATAAAAAACTAAAATTACTACTAACCTGTTGTCTTTTAGAGAAAGTTGGAAGAAATCAGAGGAAGATGGAGAAAGGCGGAGAATAGAGAATGAATCTAGAGGGGCAAACATAATATCCAGCACAGTATTAATTTTTCTGATCATTTTGGTCATATATACTGATTGTAAAATTATATTCAAATACTATGAGGAGGAAGAAATCAACACATGTACAATATCATCATTAATATTTTGGTAACCATTATTTTATTAATCTTGTCTCCTTTTACACACAAATACTATAAATATATATTTTATATATAAATATTTCTCTTTGTATAAATGTATATATACACAAATATAATCATATACAAACATGCATACATATGCAAAGTTTCCTTGGCTATTATTTTTTGTGAAATGGAGTCATATACATAGAGTTCTGAGTCTTGCTTTTCTCACTCTTCCACAGGATCGTAGAAGTCTCTCCAAGTCCACTAATATAACTCTTCTCTTTCTCTCTCTCTCTCTCTCCTTTCTCATGCATAATATTTCATGGTGTTATGTATATGTATCTAAATTTATTCTATCATTTCCTTATTGATGGATAGCAATGTGTTTTAAAAATGCCACTGGGAACAACATCCCTGAGCATATATCATTATGTGTTGGTGCTTTATATTTACATTATCTATTCTGAGAAGTAGCATTACTTAGTAGAAGGATACATACATTTAAAGTTTTATAGTTACTGCCATATTGTTTTATAATAAGGCCTTAATGATTTATTTTTCAACTAACACATATAAGAGAATTGATGTTGCCACACTAAATTTTTGCCAGGCAGATGAACATAATGAGCTATGTTAGTGTTACATTATTTCTCATTTCACTGACTATTAGTGAGTTTGAACATCTTTCCATGTTTGTTGATCCTTCAGATTTTCTCTTCTCTAAACTCTTCATATATTTTGCCCATGTTTTATGAAATTGTTCACCTTGTTTTTTTCAATTTTCAAGAGCTCCCTGTGAATGATGCCATGAACTCATTTGTCATTCTTGTTGCACATATTTCTAAACTCTATAATTCGCCTACAATATGTACTTCTGCATTGGCTTAAGTTTTTGTGTTGACACTCTTAATTTGGTATTAATTTGGTGTTTTTACTCTTTGTATTTGATAACATGTTTGCAGACTGTTTTTCTTAAGGAGACATTCTGATTGACTTGCATTAGGATTTTCTGATTCAGAGGGATCTTTCTCTAAAAACATACATTTTCCATGAAGACTTCTAAGTCCTTCTTGCTTTGCAATCTTATTCACTCTGTTAGTTGAGTATGTGTTTGGCTAAATATAAGACACACAAAATAAAAGGGGCTTAGGCAGGAGAGTTTAGTTCACTCATACATAAAAATCTGAACTGTCTTGGTAACTTGCTCTGGTAGTTCTGCCCAGTGCCAAGTTCCTTCCTTCTTTTTGTGTAGGTTTCCCAGTGATGCTGTCATCATGCTCTTAACCGTGCCTCAATTCCTTTCATCAAGAAGGAGAAAAAGAAGGGAAGAGGTACTTCTTTTCTTTGAGTCCAAACTGGAGGTTGCAAAAATCACTTCTGTTCACGTCTAATTGTTGGGAAAGGCCCAGCCTGGTTTCAGGAGCTGTAACCCTGATAACAGGCTGGAGGGCCACAGGGCTGGAAATAATTAGGAGACCTTGGAGAAACAGGCTCCTGAGGCAACTTGACCTGTTCTCCCTGGCAGGGGCATAGCCCCTGCCCCTCTTCTTTGCCTTGGGATGGTCCCTGCCAAGGACGGGTAAGACCCCTTGGGGGAGGGGCAACCTAAGACAGGCATCGACCGACAAAGGCAGCAGATAAGAAATTGGGGGACACGGCGAAGGGGCAAAAAGGCCCCCATATCTCTCGGCTTGGATTGGACACCGCCGGAGTCTTCATTGCAGCCCAGAAGCAGTCTCCTTATCTCTTGGTGGTTCCCTCCCCATGCCTGGCTCAGGCTTGAAACCGTGCAGGAAAAAGAGCCCTAAATCCAATCTGGCAGATCCCGGGGTAATCAGGCCTAAAAGTAAATTCTTTAGAGTGTGCTCTGTTCCTCCCTTCGATCTCTGGTCAGCCCATGCTGCAAAGGACCTTCACATTATTTACACCCCTTACCCTTTATCATTAAGGCGCTTGCCCTTATCTTCATTCTCTTTTGTTTAGACTGGTCTCCTTTTGGACCCATGTAAATCAGTGAATTCGTGTCACTTGTTTTCTTAAAAGTCTCTATTCTCTGTGAAACTTAACATGCTAGTGTAACGCGTGTACATATGCATTCTTGTTACATAGCCCACTGATAAGTTTTTCTTTTTATCTTTTTTAAATTTTATTTTAATTTATTTTTTCAAATACATTTGCCTCTGCCTATCCACCACCACTTTCCCTTGCCCCCTCCCTCCTTCCCTCCCTCAGCTCTTCCCCTTTGGTTTTGTCCATGATAAGTTTTTCAATAAAAGTCTTGGAACAAAGGGTGATGGGGCCTTCTCCACTAGGAGGATGTGCCACGACCTTCTCCAGTAGGAAGGAAGTGCCCCATCTGCTCTCCTGGAAAACAGATAAGTGTTTGCAATGTTTTGTGTTTATTCCCCCTCATCCATGACAACCCCAGGACGGGCTCTGTGGGTTTCAAAGCCATGCTCCTGCCTCAGCTGGCCCCAGCTGGTTTCCCTCAGGTTTCAGGGAGTGCTGTGCTCTCTGGGGTGCTCCCCCATGGTGGCACTCCCCCTGTGGCCCCTGCACAGTGCTACACTAATGAGCCAGAACCTCACTATATAGCTTTACTTAGCTGCAAGATGGGCTGGGAAATGTAGTGTTTATGTTGACTGGCCATGTACCTAGGTGAAAATTAGAGATTTTGCTACTATCGGAGCAAGGATGAACTGGCAGTATCTGCACATTCACCAAGCCCTATATTAGAATACCTCAGCATCTAAAAATCTGAGAAACATTCCTAACCATGATTATCTACTACTTTCTTGCTTCCTCCATTATCTATTGTAGCTCCTCCCTTCTCTTTTGCATTATTGGTAACTGGCAATCTTAGGGGAAATTATGGAAGCAAATGTGGTTATTTAATCAATCTTATGTGAGATATAAAACGGAAAGCAACCAATGAACAAACAGAAACTCATGACACAGACAATAGTATGGTGGTTACCAGAAGGAAGGGAGTCGGGGAGGGAGCAAAGGTTAAAGAAGTTCAAATATATGGTGATATAAGATTTGACTTTGGGTGGTGGGCACACAATGCAATATACAGGTGATGTATTATAGAATAGTACATTTGAAATCTATGTATCTAATTAACCAATTTTACCCCTATAAATTTAATTAAAGAAAAAACCTTCATTACAGAAACTCTCTAATATATAGAAGTGTATTAAATAGTATTATATAATGAACCCCTGCATACCTATCATCCAGCTTCAACATCCAATCTTGTTTGACTTATAACTTATTCACTCACTTTGAGGTTATTTGAAGCAAATACTATGTATCATATCATTTCATATAAATAAAGTAGTTCTTAAAAGATTTCTTCAGAATCTCAGCTAACATTTTTATCATAGTAATTTTGGTTAATAACATTACATGTTTCAAGTGTACAACACTATAATTCTATATCTGTATATACTATAGTGTGCTCACCCCCAAAATCTAGTTTCTAACTGTCACCATATTTTTGGCATTCTTTACCCTCTTCATCCTCCCCCTAAGCCTCTTTTCTCTCTGGTAACCACCAATCTGTTCTCTGCATTGATGAGTTTTTTGTTTGTTCATTTCCTTCTTTTTGTTTTATATTACACATCTTAGTTAAATCATACTGTTTTTGTCCTTTTCTGTCTTACTTCACTTAGCATAATACACTAAAGATCCATCTATGTTGTCACAAATGGCAATATCTCATCTTTTTATGGCTAAGTAGTAAATATAGTAATTTTAAACCTTGTTTTTCTTTTAAAAATAACTTACTTAGTAATGAGAATGAAGGAAGTTAAAAGGTCAGGAAATGTAGTTATCAAGGATAAGCTTAGACTCTCATCCACCTATAGCAATCAATTAAGCAAATTTTCATTAAACTCTTCCTCTTCACATGGCTGGCTCCTGCTTATTTCTTAGGTCTTAGGTAAATATTACTCTTTCTTATACTCTTTCATAGAACATTATTCTTTCCCTTATAGTACTTATCACAGTGTATGATTACTTTGTTTACTTGTGTGTCTCTTCCATTATAATGTAAGCTCCATGAGGATAGGAACTAGCATAATGGTTGGCACACAGTAAATCTTCAATACATACTTATTTAAAGAATAAGAGCCATGGCTTATGTGGCTCAGCTGGTTGGAGTGTTGTTCCATAAACCGAAAGGTTGCAAGTTTGATTCCTGGTCAGGGCACATGCCTGGGTTGTGGGTTCAATCTCTAGTGGGGGGGCATATGAGAGACAGCTGATCGATGTTTCTGTCTCACATTGATCTCTCTCTCCCCCTCTCTTACTCTCTCCCTAAAATAATAAGCATGTCCTTGGGTGATGAGAAAAAGAAGAAATAAAAAGCAAATAGACACCAAGCTCTTCATTAGTTATAGGATGGAATGAGACTACAGAGATTATTATAATATGGAGCCTGCCTGCTAGGGACTGCCAGCTCAGTTAAAAAGAAAAAAAGGAGGGGGCCATAAAAACTCTAGCACTCATTTATTCATCTATTAAATGAATATGTACTGTTCATCTATTATGGGTAAGAGCCTGTGCTAGAAAAGTAGACTGTGATATTTCTAACACATGCAGAGATGGGGTGATGGAGAAATCGTCGGTGTCAACCTGTGCTTTTTTTATATCCCCATTTTAAAAAAGATGGATAATGGGAAGTCATAGTGGGATTCCTACCCTGGGATTACAACTTTTTTAAATTAAGGCTTTAGAAATGAAGAAAGTTTAACAAGTTCACTGAGTGTGATCTCTTCAGTCTCTCATAAACATTTGTTTCTTTATTTGGATAATGGTTTTACTGATAATAACATAATACCTCATGGAATAGTCATGGGAAATCCAGGTGCCTGCAGCCTTCACTAGGTTTGGGGCCCTTGGCTAAGTAGAAGAGCTAATCTGTTTTTATGTGTGGTGGATTAAAGGCTGTCAAAAAGTCTTTGCTATATCTCCCATCAAAAGGCAGAGTCTGAGCACAGTCGGAGGAGAAAAAGATGGCGGAGGAGTGAAAGGGAGTCACGCTGACCTCCTCCCAAAACCAAACTGGAATTGCAACTAAATAATGGAGTAATCACCTGGAAAGCAGTGGAGCGATAGTGGGAGAGGAGCCTTGGTGCCGCGGACAGCGGATTCGACTCTCACACATCTCAACGGGTGAGAATTGCGGTGGAGGCTCGAGAGGGTGGGCTGGGTGCGCACGGGCACTGGCACCAGAGGGACATTGAAACGGCCAGTTAGCGTCCCCCCGGGAAGAACGGGGTCTGAATCATAAACAGGAACCCCTAAACTACAGCCGCTAAAGCCGAGAAAATACAGACAAAACACAACCCCAAAAAGCTTAGGGGCACTCTCTGCCAGAGACAGGTGGCTGGGGATGCAAAAAGACTTTTAAAGGGCAAACACAAAAGTTGCAGCGGCAGCCACCCTCCTGGATCGCTGGGTACAGGCGGCAGCAGGGTGGGCTGGTGCCTGGGAAAAGACTGGTGAGGAAAACTTTGTGGAGAACTGACACTGCGGCCGGTGGAGCTCGGGTGATAACGCACTTCCCACTCTGCAGCTCCCATCTCGCTCAGGCATAAGGGAATCAATTAACCTGCCTTTTGTGCGCTCCGCACACACTTGTGCGCGTGTGACCTGCGGGGCTGAGTGCAGACTGTCTGGGAGAGCCTTGAGGAGAGACTGGAGACAGTGGCATTGGGGAAAGAACGGGGGGAGGAACCGGGGAGTCCCGACTCCCTCCCCGTTCGGTAGTCTCCATTGTGGGCTGGAAAGGCGCGACCGCAAAGAGGCAGAAGCGGGGCGCGCATGAACCAGACTGCCTGCGATTAAAACGCAGTCCGCACAGGGGTTGGATCCTCAGCCGAAGGGGTCACAGAACTGCCCAGAGGCCCCTGAGGGGAGACTAGAAACGGAGGCATTGGGGAAAGAACGGGAGGAGGAACCGGGGAGTCCTGACTCCTTCTCCTTGCCGAAGTCTCCATTGCGCGGGAAGAGGCCACACCCCCAAAGAGCCAAAAGCCAAAAAGCAAACATAGACACCCCCAAAACACCCAGAGCAGGCGCGCACTTGTGCCGAGTGACTGGCGAGGGTTGGCGAGCGTGTGTGTGACCCACGCGGGCTGGCTAACGCTTGCACCTGCCAGCAAGGCCTCACACAGACTGGCACCCATACGGCCTGCGAGGGATTGCACAGAGGGGCAAGGGCAGGCATAAATTGACCTACCCGCCGCGATTGCGGAGAGCCCACAAAATAAGTAGAGCTGCCCAGAGTCCCTGGAGGAGAGACCAGAAACAGGATTAACCGGATCCAGAGCTGATTTCCTCCCATTTCCGTAGTCCCCATTTGGCGAGGGCAAGCAACGCACCCAAAGAGCCAAAAGCGGGGAAAACACACAATAGAAGACTCTAAACTGACCAGTGCCGCGAAGCTCGCGTGCCAGGGAGGTCAGATGAACACGGGAGGTCGCGAATAAGCCCCCTGGTCTGGGGCAAACACATGCGAGCCCAGGCAGGTGGGGGACCCTGCCGCGCTGGGAACGCACTCAAGGAGCTCTCGTGAGAGCGCAGAGAGATCCCAAAAAATAGCCCAGCCCTGACCGAAGGGGTCACAGAGCTGCTCCAAGCAGGAGTCAGACACAGGCATTAGACTCCTGAAAGGCTCAAACAAACAACCCAAGGCCCTATAGGGTCAACAACTGACATCATCAGAGGCAAGCCCAGAGAGAAAAGTAAAGGACAAAAATACTTAACAGACTCTCACAAAAATGGGAAGAAAAAGAAGTTCCCCTCAAATGAGTGGAAAAGGGGACTCCCCACAGAGAGAGCTCAATGAAATAGAGGCAAGGGAACTTTCAGATATGGAATTTAAAACAATGGTTCTAAGGAAGCTCAATGAGCTCAGCCAGCTCAGAGAGAACTATGAGAAACTGCAGAGAAACTATCAGGATCTTACAACAAACTATATCAGCCTGGAAAAGGACATAGAAACTATCAAGAAGACACAAGAGGATATGAAGAATACCATTTCTGAATTGAAGAACACGGTAGAAGGAATCCAAAGCAGGCTGGATGAAGCTGAGGATCGAATCAGTGAGATGGAGGATAAGGTAGAAAAAAGCTCCCAGAAAGAGCAAGAAATGGAAAAACGGCTCAAAAAGAATGAAGAAGCATTTAGGGAAATGCAGGACAACCTGAAACGCAATAATATCCGTATAATAGGGATACCAGAAGTAGAAGAAGAGGAGCAAGGAACAGAGAACCTCCTCGAAAAAGTAATGATGGAAAATTTCCCTAATTTGAGGAGAGAAAGGCTCTCATGGATCCAGGAGGCATAGAGGACCCCACTCAAGAAGGACCCAAGGAGGTCCACTCCAAGACACATCATCATTAAAATGGCAAATGTCAAAGACAAAGAGAGAATCCTGAAGGCAGCAAGGGAGAAGGAGAAAGTAACATACAAGGGGGCCCCGATACGCCTAGCAGCTGACTTCTCAACAGAAACACTACAAGCCAGAAGCGAATGGCAACAAATATTCCAAGCCATGAAAAGCAAGGGCCTACAGCCAAGGCTGCTCTACCCAGCTAGGCTCTCCATTAAAATAGAAGGAGAAATACGGAGTTTCCCAGACAAAAGAAAGCTAAAAGAATACATCTCTACCAAACCAGCACTCCAAGATATGCTAAGGGGACTGGTTTAAGAAGATGAAGGAAAAGAATGAGACAGAGAGGAACACAAGTACAAAGAGAAAAGATGAGTAAGTTTCTATCAGTAATATCTCTCAATGTGAATGGACTAAATGCCCCAATCAAAAGACACAGGGTAGCTGAATGGATAAGAAAACATGACCCACACATATGCTGCCTACAAGAGACCCACCTCAGAGCAAAAGACCTACACAGATTGAAAGTAAAGGGATGGAAAATAATATTCCAAGCAAATGGACATGAGAAAAAGGCTGGCGTTGCCATACTTGTATCAGACAAAGTCGATTTCAAAGCAAAGGCCATAAAGAGAGACCCAGAGGGGCACTTTATCATACTTAAAGGAAGAATCTATCAAGAAGACATCAACATTGTAAACTTATATGCTCCCAATATAGGAGCCCCCAAGTTTATAAGGAAATTGTTGGATGACTTCAAAAAAGATATAGACAGCAACACACTGATAGTAGGGGATTTCAACACCCCACTGTCAAAAATGGACAGATCTTCCAAACAAAACATTAATAAACATATCGTGGCACTGAATGAAACACTGAATCAAAGAGACTTAACTGACATATATAGAATCTTACATCCCAAAGAAGAAAAATACACATTCTTTTCAAATGCTCATGGCAGTTTTTCAAAGATAGACCACATGAGAGGACACAAAGGAAGCCTCAGTAAATTCAGGAAAATTGAAATAATACCAAACTTTTTCTCAGACCACAAGGCCTTGAAACTCGAAATCAACCTCAAAGAGAAACTTCAAAAACTTGCAAACTCATGGAGACTGAACAGTACACTATTAAACAATGAATGGGTCAATAATGAGATAAGAGAAGAAATAAAAAAATTTCTGGAAACAAATGAAAATGAACAGACAACTGTCCAAAACCTATGGGACACAGCAAAGGCGGTCCTGAGAGGGAAGTTCATAGCAATACAGGCTTACCTTAAAAAGATAGAAACATTTCAAATAAAAGACCTAACACTACAACTTCAAGAACTGGAGAAACAACAACAAATAAATCCCAGAGCAAGTAGAAGGAAGGAAATAGTCAAGATTAGAGCAGAACTGAATGACATAGAGACAAAAAGAACAATTCAGAGGATCAACCAATCCAGCACAAAGAAGCCCAGAAAGGCCTGTGGAAATATCTACATATGAGTAGAAGGACTAAGGCCCCAGGTCAACAGCCCTACCTGAGTTGATGGCAGCTACCATCATTTTGACAGCTTTTTAAATGTACCATCTTGGAAGTGCATCCTTCAGCTACAGTTGGACGGTCTCAGCTGGTACCACATGGACCAGTGACAAGCCATCCCCAAACTGAGCTATGCCCAAATTGCTGTCATAAGGAAAATAAACGGTTATGTTTTTTAAGTCACTACGGAATTGTGTAGATTGTTACCAGGTATATCATTGGCAAGTATTTTCTCCCATTCAGTGAGTTCACTTTTAATTTTGTTGATGGCTTATTTTGCTGTGCAGAAGCTTTTTAGTTTTAGTACCATTTGTTTATTTTTCATTTTTTCCCTTGCCTGAGGAGATACAAGGTCTGTCCAGAAAAAACTCCAGCCATTTTTAGCATAACAAGAACAGTATGCATGACATCTATGTAAACTGGCAGCCAAGAACAGTGGACTGGAATGCACATGTGTGAACAATGATGACTTCATTGTACTAGTCAGTGGGGCCAATAAAACTCTGTTGAGTGAGCATGTATACTGTGTGGCTGTCCCATTCAAAATGACTACGCAAGTAGAACAATGAATCTGCATCAAATTTTGCGTTAAGCTTGAACATTCTTCCACAGAATTTATTCGGATGATCCAGAAGATGACAACTGTGGGCAACTGGTGATTGGCAGCTTCATCGCAACAATGAGCCTGTTCATGCATCAGGTCTCACACAGAGATTTTTGGCAAAACATCAAATCACTCAGGTGACTCAGCCCCCCTCCACTACAGCCCAGATTTGGCGCCACATGACTTCTGGCTTTTCCCAAAACTAAAATCACCTTTGAAATGGAAGAAATTTCAGACCATCATTGATAAAATTCAGGAAAATGTGACAGGGCAGGTGATGGCAATTGGGAGAACTGTGTGAGGTCCCAAGGTGCCTACTTTGAAGGAGACTGAGGCGTCATTGTCCTATGTGCAATGATTCTTGTATCTTGTATCTTTTTCAATAAGTGCCTCTATTTTTCATATTACACAGCTGGATACTTTTTGGACAGACCTCATATATTAGCAAATATTTTGCTGTGAGAGCTATCTGAGATTTTACTTCCTATGTTTTCTCCTAGGATTTTATGATTTGGTACTTACATTTAAGTCTTTTATCCATTTTGAGATTTTCTTATGTATGGTGTAAATTTGTGGTATTGTTCCTTTTTTTGCATGTACTTGTCCAATTGCCCCCAAAACATTTATTGAAGAGACTGTCTTTACTCCATTGTATGCTCTTGCTTCCTTTGCCAAATATCACTTGACCATAATGGCATGGGTTTATTTCTCTCTTCTGTTCCATTCATCTGTATGCCTGTTCTTATGCTGCTACCAGTCCGTTTTGATTACAGTAGTTTTGAGGTATAGTTTGATATCAGGTATTGTGATCCCTTCAACTTTGTTCTTCTTTCTCAAGATTGTTGATGCTATTTGGTGTCTTTTTTTTTTGGTTCCATATAAATTTTTGGAATATTTGACCTACATTTGTGAAAATGTCATTTGTATCTAATAGGAATTACATTCAATTTATAGACTGATTTGGGTAGTATGGACATTTTAATGATGTTAATTGTGCCAATCCATGAACACAGTGTATGTTGTATTTTCCTCAATTTCTTTCTTCAGTGTCCTATAATTTTCCAAGTACAGGTCTTTTACCTCCTTCATTAAATTTATTCCTATGTACCTTATTTTTTTTGTTGTTGCTGTTGCAATAGTAAATAGGATTGTTTTCTTAGTTTTTCTTTCTGATAGTTCATTATTGGTGTATAAGAATGCCATCAATTTCAGAATATTAATTTTGTATCCAGCTACTTTTTCATTTATTAGGACTAGTAGTTTTTTGGTGGAATCTTTAGAGTTTTCTATGTATAATATCATGTCGTCTATGACTAATGACGATTTTATTTTCTCCTTTCTAATTTGGATGATTTTTAAAAATCCCCCCAAAAGGATATGTTTATTGATGTTAGAGAGAAATGGAGGAGGGAAGAGAGAGAGAGAGAGATGTGAGAAACATCTGTTGATTGTCTCCTATATACACCCTAACTGGGGACTGAACCTGCAACCTAGGTATGTGCCATGACTGGAGATATAACCCACAAAATTTTGGTGTATGGGTTGATGCTCTAATCAACTGAGCCATCTGGCCAGGACCAATTTGGATGCTTTTTATTTATTCTTCTTCTCTGATTGTTGTGGTTAAAACTTCCAGTAATGACTTCTGGTCAAGATGGAGGCATAGGTAAACACAACTCACCTCCTCACACAACCACATCAAAATTACAACTAAAATATAGCACAGCCATCACTCAGAACCATTAGTAACTGAGTTGAGAGGAAATCTGACAACTACAGAATTAAAGAAACCACATGCTTCCAGACTGGTATGAGGGGCAGAGTTGCAGAACAGGCTGGTACCACATGCATGTGTTGTGCATAAAAATTTAGGAGGAATATCTTGGGAGTAAGGAGCCCTGGTGCCACAGAAGATCCCCCAGCCCAGGGTTCCAGTGCCAAGGAGATAAGTTCCCATAACTTCTTGCTGCAAAAACCAGCAGGGATTGAGTTGGTGGAAGAAATCTGGAGTTCTTGCACATGGACTTACACAGGCTCATTTCCTTTGAGCTCCAGCACTGGGGTAGCAGCTTGAAAGGCACAAGTGGCATACAGAGAAGAACCGAAGTATCTGGCATTGAGGTGAGAACTAAAAATAGCTTTCACCCAGAGAGAAAGTCAGGCAGAGGCCATTGTCCCTTTTCTGAACTCTCCCCACACAGAGCCACAGAGCTGGCTATTGGATGCCATATCTGAGACTCATCAACCTGGCTAACACTGTTTGCCTACCCTGGAGATCCCCTGAGACTCCATCCTATCCAGCTTATGAGCCCACCAAACCTGCTTTTCAATGTGAATGGCTGGTCTTGTCTCAAGCTTCACAACTTCCTAAATCCTATCAAAAAAGCAACGACCAGCCTCAGTGAGCCCCCAAACCCCATATCTCTTGCTAAATGGCCCCAGGCCAGGTACTAGAAGCAGCCAGCCTAGATTTACAGTTTGGCTTTGCCTGGGAATCTCCAAGCTCAGCACAATAGCATCATCTTGGACTGTTTTAGGTCTCATGTTCCACAGCCCCAGACAGAACACAGGTGGGGCCTGACCTTGGACTATACCACTGGGGAAACCACAGAGTCTGCACACTCAGTAGACAGCTAGAGACCTCATTGGAGCACCACTACCCAGCTCTTGCAAAGCTGATCCTCCACAGAGGGCAGAGGTTGGTGGTCAGTGATTACAGCCAATCCTTGCAGCTGACTGACCTGGGTAAATTCATCCAATTGACCTTCCAACAACAACCAAGGCTCAACTACAAGTGGAGGGTGCACACAGCCAACACGAAGGGTGCACCTCAAGTATCCGTCTTGGGTGGTAGGGGAGGCTGTGCCACTGGGCCCTACAGGACACTTACTATGTTATGTCATGCTACCAAGGCAGGGAGTCATAGCAGCTTTATGTGATACATAGAAACAAACTCAGAGAGGCTGCCAAATGAGAAGACAAAGAAACATGGCCCAAATGAAAGAACAGCTCAAAACTCCAGAAGAAAAAAATGAAACAAAATGGAGATAAGCAATCTATCAGATGCAGAGTTCAAAACACTGTTTACAAAGATGCTCAAAGAACTTAGTGAGGACCTGAACAGCATAAAAAAGATCCAGTCAGAAATGAAGGATACACAAGAGGGAAGGGGAGGTATGGGCAAAGGGAAGAGAAGGGTCAATTCAGAGAACATGTATAAAGGACCCATGGACAAAGCCAAAGTGGGAAAGGATTGAGTGAGAGAGGTGGGGGTGGGGGACAGGGGAAAGTGGTGGCAGGAAGGTGGAGACAAATGTATTTGAACAATACAAAAATAATAAAATTAAAAAAGTATTCACTAATTGAAATAAAGAACAATTTACAGGGAAACAACAGTACAGCGGATAAACCTAAAAAATCAAATCAATGATTTGGACTATAAGGAAGCAAAAAACAAACAATTGGAACAACAAGAAGAAAAAAATTAAAAAGTGAAGATTGTGTAAGCTGCCTCTAGGGCAACTTCAAGCATTCCAACATTTGCATCATAGGGGTGCCAGAAGGAGGAGAGAAAGAGCAAGAAGTTGAAAATCTATTTGGAAAGAGCAAGAAATTGGAAAAAATAAAGAAAATTTCCCTACTTTGGGGAAGTAAATGGACATGTAAGTCCAGGAAACACCAAGAGTCCCAAACAAGATGGATGCAAAGAGGCTCACTCCCAGACACATCATAATTAAAATGCCAAAGTTAAAGATAAAGAGAAACTCTTAAAAGCAGTAAGAGAAAAGAAGTTAGTTACCTACAGGGAGAATCCCATAAGTCTGTCAGCTGATTTCTGAAACAAACTTTGAAGGCTAGAAGAGATTGGTAAGAAATATTCAAAGTCATGAAAAGCAAGGACCCACATCCAAGATTGCTCTACCCAGCAAAGCTATCATTTAGAATTGCAGGACAGATAAAGTGCTTCCCAGACAAGAAGAAACTGAGAGAGTTCATTATCACTAAACCATTATTATATGAAATATTAAAGGAACTTATTTATGAAAATGAATATCAAAACTATGAACAACAAAATGGCAAATAAATATACATCTATCAATGATTGAATCTTAAAAACAAACTAAGCAAACAAGAAGAACAGAGACTAAATCATGGATATGAAGAGCATTTTAATGTTTGATGGATTGGAGGGGGTTGCAGGGGAACTGGTGAATAGGTGAGGGGATTAAGAAGTTCAGCCTGGCTAGTGTGGGTCACTGGATTGAGTACCAGTGAACAAAAGGATCACTAATTTGATTCCCCATCAGGGCACGTTCCCAGTTGGGGGCTGCGCAAGAGGCACCTGATTGATGTTTCTCTCATACATCAGTATTTTTCTCCCTCTGTTCCCTTCTCACTAAAATGAATGAATGAATGAATGAATGAATGAATGAATGAATGAATGAATAAATAAAATTTCTAAAAAGAAAAGAGGTACCAATAGGTAATTACAGAATAGCCATGGGGATGTAAAGTACAGTACAGGAAATGGAGTAACCAAAGAACTTATACACATGATCTGTCAACATGAACAATGCTGTGGGGATTGCCTGAGGTAGCGGGGGGGGTGCTTGGTGGAGGGAGCAAAGGGGGAAAAATTGGTACAACTGTAATAGCATAATCAATAAAATATAGTTAAAAAATCCAGTACTATATTGAACAAGAGTGACGAAAGCAGATATCCCTGTCCTGTTTCTGATCTTAGGGAAAACAATTTTTCTTTTTTAAAATTTATTTGTTTTTTCTTTTAATTTTTCACATACATTGTCTCCATGTATCCACCACCACTTTCCTCTGCTGCACCCACCCCCATGTCCCCTCCACAATCCTTCCTCACCTTGGCTTCATCCATGTGTACTTCACACTTGTTCCTTGATCTCACCTGTCCCCTTCACCTCCCTGCTACCGCCCTCCCTCCATCCATCCTGTCCCCACTGGTTTCTTCTTTCTTTCAATGTTGATGGTCATATGTTCCTTGCCTGCTTGCTTTGTTAATTAGGTTCAACTTATAAGTAATATGATATGGTATTTTTCTTTCACCACCTGGCTTATTTCACTTAGCATAATGCTCTCCAGTTCTATCATGCTGTCAGGAAGGGTAGTAGCTCTTTCTTTTTTTTTCTGCTGCATAGTATTCCATTGTGTAAATGTTCCATAGTTCTTTGATCCACTCATTTACTGATGGGCACTTAGGTTGCTTCCAGCACTTGGCTATTGTAAATTGTGCTGCTGTGAACATTGGGGTGCATAGGTTCTTTTGAAATGGCATTTTAGGATTCTAAGGGTATAGCCCCAGCAGTGGAATTGCTGGGTCAAACGTAATACCATTTTTTGCTTTTTGAGGAAATTGCACACTGTTTTCCACAGTGGCTGCACCAGTTGGCATTTCCACCAACAGTGGACTAAGTTTCCCTTTTCTCCACAATCTCGCCAGCACCCGTTGTTTGTTGATTTATTTATGATGGCCATTTTGACCGGTGTGAAGTGGTACCTCACTTTGGTTTTAATTTGCATTTCTCTCATGGCTAGTGATGCTGAGCATCCTTTCATATGGCTCTGGGCCCTCTGTGTTTCCTCCTTGGAGAAGTGTCTGTTCAGATCCTTTGCTCATTTTTTAATTGGATTGTTTGTCTTCCTGGAGTGGAGTTGTGTAAGTTCTTTATATATTTTGGATATCAAACCCCTGTCTGAGGTATCACTGGCAACTATATTTTCTTTTTTTTCCATTCTGTTTTCTTTTTTTATTTATTTTTTTCAAATACATTTGTCTCTACCTACCCCCCACCACTTTCCCTTGCCCCCTCCATCCTTCCCTCCCTCAGCTCTTCCCCTTTGGTTTTGTCCATGAGTCCTTGCTATATGTTCCTTGACTCTCCCCTTCCCTTCCTTTTCCCCGCCCCCGCTCCCTCCTTCCCTCTTGTCTCTGTTGATTTCTTTTCCTTTCAGTGTTGCTGGTCTTATTTTCCTTGCTTCTCTGTATTGTTGGTTAGGTTCCACTTATAAGTGAGATCATATGGTATTTGTCTTTCGCCCCATGGCTTATTTCGCTTAGCATAATGCTCTCCAGTTCCATCCATGCTCTCGTGAAGTGTAGTAGTTCTTTTTTTCTTTCTGCTGCGTAGTATTCCATTGTATATATGTACCATGACTTTTTGATCCAATCATCTACTGATGGGCATTTGGGTTGCTTCCAACACTTGGCTATTGTAAATTGTGCTGCTATGAATATTGGGGTATATAGGTTCTTTTGAATTGGTGTTTTGGGATTCTTAGGGTATAGTCCCAGCAGGGGAATCACTGGATCAAAAGGCAGTTCCATTTTCAGCTTTTTGAGGAAATTCCACACTGCTTTCCACAGTGGCTGCACCAGTCTGCATTCCCACCAACAGGGGACTAGGGTTCCCTTTTCTCCACAGCCTCGCCAGCACCTGTTGTTTGTTGATCTGTTTATGATGGCCATTCTGACCGGTGTGAGGTGGTACCTCATGGCGGTTTTCATCTGCATTTCTCTGATGGCTAGTGATGCTAAGCATCTTTTCAAATATCTCTGGGCCCTCTGTATCTCCTCCTTGGAAAAGCGTCTGCCCAGGACCTTTGCCCATTTTTTGATCGAATCATTTGTCGTCTTGGAGTGGAGTCGAGTGATTTCTTCATATATCTTGGAGATCAAACCTCTATGTGATGTATCATTAGCGAATATATTTTCCCAAATGGTTGGCTCCCTTTTCATTTTGCTGATATTTTCTTTAGCCGTGCAGAAGCTTCTTATTTTGATGAGGTCCCACTTGTTTATTCTTTCCTTTATGTCCCTTGCTTTAGGAGACATATCAGCGAAAAAATTGCTGCGTGGTATATCTGAGAGTTTCCTGCCAATGTTCTCCTCTAGGACTTTGATGGTGTTGCGACTTACATTTAAGTCTTTTATCCATCTTGAGTTTATTTTTGTGTATGGTGTCAGCTGATGATCCATTTTCAATTTTTTGCATGTAGCCGTCCAGCTCTCCCAACACCATTTGTTGAAGAGGCTATTATTGCTCCATTTTATGCTTCTGCACCCTTTGTCTAACATTAGTTGCCCATGTAGACCTGGGCTTATTTCTAGGCTTTCTATTGTGTTCCACTGGTCTATGGGTCTGTTCTTGTGCCAGTACCAGATTGTTTTGAGTATAGTGGCTTTGTAGTTCAATTTGATGTCTGGTATTGTGATCCCCCCTATTTTGTTTTTCTTTCTCAAAATTGCTGCAGCTATTCGGGGTCATTTATGGTTCCATGTAATTTTTTTAAATGTTTGCTCTATGTTTGTGAAATATACCATTGGTATTTTAATAGGGTTTGTGTTGAATCTATAAATTGCTGTGGGTACTATGGCAATTTTGATTATGTTAATTCTTCCAATCCATGAACGTGGTATATGCTTCCATTTATTTGTGTCCTCCTCAATTTCTTTCTTTAGTGTTATATAGTTTTCTCTGTACAGGACTTTTACTTCATTGGTTAGGTTTATTCCTAGGTACTTCATTTATCTTGTTGCTGTAGCAAAGGGGATTTTTTTCCTGAATTCTGATTCTGATATTTCATTTTTCATATACAAAAACCCCTTCAGTTTCTGAATATTGACTTTTTATCTAGCTGTTTTACCAAATTCACTTATTAAGTCGGGTAGTTTTTTAGAATTCTCCATGGGGTTTTCATGTATACTATCATGTCATCTGCAAACAATGATAGCTTTACTTCATTCTTTCCAATTTGAATGCCTTTTATATCTTTTCCTCGTCTGATTTCTGTGGCTTGGACTTCCAATACCATTTTGAATAGAAGTGGGAAAGCGGACATCCTTGTCTTGTTTGCGATTTTAGTGGGAAAGTTTTTAGTTTTTGCCCATTGAATTTGAGGTTGGCTGTAGGTTTTTCTTTTCTTTTTTTTCCTTTTTTTAATTTATTTTTTCAAATACATTTGTCTCTGCCTACCCCCCACCACTTTCCCTTGCCCCCTCCCTCCTTCCCTCCCTTAGCTCTTCCCCTTTGGTTTTGTCCATGAGTCCTTGCTATATGTTCCTTGACTGTAGGTTTTTCATATATGGCCTATGTTATGTTGAGGTATGACCCCTTTATTCCCAGCTTGCTAACTGTTTTTATTATAAATAGGTGCTGTATCTTATCAAATGCTTTCTCCACTTCTATTGATATGATCATGTGGTTTTTGTCTTTCCTTTCATTTATATAATGTATTACATTTATTGATTTACAAATATTGAACCATCCTTGCATCCCTCTGATGAATCCCACTTGATAGTGGTGGATAATCTTTTGAATGTATTGCTGGATGCGGTTTGCCAATATTTTGTTGAGGATTTTAGCATCTATGTTCATCAGCGAAATTGGCTTGTAGTTTTCTTTCTTTCTAGGGTCTTTATCTGGTTTTGGGATCAGGGTGATGCTGGCCTCATAGAAAGAGTCTGGGAGTCTTCCCTCCTCTTGGATTTTTTGGAATAGTCTGAGGAGGACAGGGGTTAGCTCTTCCTTAAATGTTTTGTAAAATTCTCCTGGGAAACTGTCTGGCCCTGGGCTTCTGTGTGCTGGGAGTTTCTTGATTAGTGCTTCAATTTCCCCAGCTGTTATCAGTCTGTTCAAGCTTTCTGTTTCTTCCTCCTTCAGTGTTGGAAGATTATACTTTTCTAAAAATTTGTCCATTTCATCAAGATTTTCAAATTTCTTGGCATATAATTGTTCATAATAGTTTCTGATGATCATTTGTATTTCTGTGGTATCAGTTGTTATTTCTCCTCTTTCATTTCTGATATTATTAATTTGGGTCCTCTCCCTTTTTGTCTTGGTGAGTCTGCTTAATGGCTTGTCAATTTTATTAATCTTTTCAAAGAACCAGCTTCTGGATTGGTTGATCCTCTGAATTGTTCTTTTTGTCTCTATGTCATTCAGTTCCGCTCTCATCTTGACTATTTCCTTCCTTGGACTTGCTCTGGGATTTATTTGTTGTTGTTTCTCCAGTTCTTGAAGTTGTAGTTGTAGGTCTTTTATTTGAAATGTTTCTATCTTTTTAAGGTAAGCCTGTATTGCTATGAACTTCCCTCTCAGGACCGCCTTTGCTGTGTCCCATAAGTTTTGGACAGTTGTCTGTTAATTTTCATTTGTTTCCAGAAATTTTTTGATTTCTTCTCTTATCTCATTATTGACCGATTCATTGTTGAATAGTGTACTGTTCAGTCTCCATGAGTTTGCAAGTTTTTGAAGTTTCTCTTTGAGGGTGATTTTGAGTTTCAAGGCCTTGTGGTCTGAGAAAAAGTTTGGTATTATT
This sequence comes from Pteronotus mesoamericanus, assembly GCF_021234165.1. Lineage (NCBI taxonomy): Eukaryota > Metazoa > Chordata > Mammalia > Chiroptera > Mormoopidae > Pteronotus > Pteronotus mesoamericanus. The sequence continues at coordinate 1,045,885 of NW_026555198.1, forward strand.
TCAAGTTTCCTGAATTTGCTGAGGCTTGCTTTGTGTCCTATCATGTGGTCTATCTTTGAAAAACTGCCATGAGCACTTGAAAAGAATGTGTATTTTTCTTCTTTGGGATGTAAGGTTCTATATATGTCAGTTAAGTCTCTTTGATTCAGTGTGTCATTCAGCGCCACGATCTGTTTATTAATGTTTTGTTTGGAAGATCTGTCCATTTTTGACAGTGGGGTGTTGAAATCCCCTATCAGTGTGTTGCTGTCTATATCTTTTTTGAAGTCATCCAACAATTTCCTTCTAAACTTGGGGGCTCCTATATTGGGAGCATATAAGTTTACAATGTTGATGTCTTCTTGATAGATTCTTCCTTTAAGTATTATAAAGTGCCCCTCTGGGTCTCTCTTTATATCCTTTGCATTGAAATCTACTTTGTCTGATACAAGTATGGCAACGCCAGCCTTTTTCTCATGTCCATTTGCTTGGAATATTATTTTCCATCCTTTTATTTTCAATCTGTGTAGGTCTTTTGCTCTGAGGTGGGTCTCTTCTAGGCAGCATATGTGTGGGTCATGTTTTCTTATCCATTCAGCTACCCTGTGTCTTTTGATTGGGGCATTTAGTCCATTCACATTGAGAGATATTACTGATAGAAACCTACTCATCTTTTCTCTTTGTACTTGTGTTCCTCTCTGCCTCATTCTTTTCCTTCATCTGCTTAAACCAGTCCCCTTAGCATATCTTGGAGTGATGGTTTGGTAGAGATGTATTCTTTTAGCTTTCTTTTGTCTGGGAAACTCCGTATTTCTCCTTCTATTTTAATGGAGAGCCTAGCTGGGTAGAGCAGCCTTGGCTGTAGGCCCTTGCTTTTCATGGCTTGGAATATTTGTTGCCATTCGCTTCTGGCTTGTAGTGTTTCTGTTGAGAAGTCAGCTCCTAGGCGTATCGGGGCCCCCTTGTATGTTACTTTCTCCTTCTCCCTTGCTGCCTTCAGGATTCTCTCTTTGTCTTTGACATTTGCCATTTTAATCATGATGTGTCTTGGAGTGGAACTCTTTGGGTCCCTCTTGAGTGGGGTCCTCTGTGCCTCCTGAATCCATGAGAGCCTTTCTCTCCTCAAATTAGGGAAATTTTCCATCATTACTTTTTCGAGGAGGTTCTCTATTCCTTGCTCCTCTTCTTCTCCTTCTGGTATCCCTATTATACGGATATTATTGTGTTCCAAGTTGTCCTGCATTTCCCTAAATGCTTCTTCATTCTTTTTGAGTCGTTTTTCCATTTCTTGCTCTTTCTGGGAGCTTTTTTCTACCTTGTCCTCCATCTCACTGATTCGATCCTCAGCTTCATCCAGCTTGCTTTGGATTCCTTCTACTGTGTTCTTCAATTCAGAAATGGTATTCTTCATATCCTCTTGTGTCTTCTTGATAGTTTCTATGTCCTTTTCCAGGCTGATATAGTTTGCTGTGAGATCCTGATAGTTTCTCTGCAGTTTCTCATAGTTCTCTCTGAGCTGGCTGAGCTCATTGAGCTTCCTTAGAACCATTGTTTTGAATTCCATATCTGATAATTCCCTTGCGTCTATTTCATTTAGTTCTCTCTGTGGGGAGTCCCCTTTTCCACTCATTTGAGGGGAACTTCTTTTTCTTCCCATTTTTTGAGAGTCTGTTAAGTATTTTTGTCCTTCACTTTTCTTTCTGGGCTTGCCTCTGATGATGCCAGTTGTTGACCCTATACAGCCTTGGGTTGTTTGTTTGAGCCTTCCAGGAGTCTAATATCTGTGTCTGACTCCTGCTTGGAGCAGCTCTGTGACCCCTTCGGTCAGGGCTGAGCTATTTTTTGGGATCTCTCTGCGCTCTCACGTGGGCTCCTTGAGCGCGTTCCCAGCGCGGCAGGGTCCCCCACCTGCCTGGGCTCGCATGTGCTTGCCCCAGACCAGGGGGCTTATTTGAGACCTCCCGTCCTCATCTGGCCTCCCTGGCACGCGAGCTTCGCGGCACTGGTCAGTTTAGAGTCTTCTATTGTGTGTTTTCCCCGCTTTTGGCTCTTTGGGTGCGTTGCTTGCCCTTGCCAAATGGGGACTACGGAAATGGGAGGAAATCAGCTCTAGGACTCTCCGGTTAATCCTGTTTCTGGTCTCTCCTCCAGGGACTCTGGGCAGCTCTACTTATTTTGTGGGCCGCTCCACAATCGCGGCGGGGAGGTCAATTTACACCTGCCCTTGCCCCTCTGGTCACTCCCTCGCAGGCCGTATGGGTGCCAGTATGTGTGAGGCCTTGCTGGCACGTGCAAGCGTTCGCCAGCCCGCGTGGGTCACACACACGCTCGCCAACCCTCGCCGGTCACTCGGTGCAAGTGTGCGAGCCTGCTCTGGGTGTTTTGGGGGTGTCTATGTTTGCTTTTCAGCTTTTGGCTCTTTGGGGGTGTGGCCTCTTCCCGCGCAATGGAGACTACAGCAAGGAGAGGGAGTTGGGACTCCCCGGTTCCTCCTCCCATTCTTTCCCCAATGCCTCCGTTTCTAGTCTCCCCTCAGGGGCCTCTGGGCAGTTCTGTGACCCCTTTGGCCAGGGATCCAACCCCTGTGCGGAGTGCGTTTCAATCGCAGGCAGTCTGGTTCATGGGCACCCCGCTTCTGCCTCTTTGCGGTCGCGCCTTTCCAGCCCACAATGGAGACTACCGAACGGGGAGGGAGTCGGGACTCCCCAGTTCCTCCTCCCGTTTTTTCCCCAACGCCTCTGTCTCCAGTCTCTCCTCACGGCTCTCCCTGCCAGTCTGCACTCAGCCCCGTAGCTCACACGCATACAAGCTGTGTGCGGAGGGCACAAAAGGCAGGTTAATTGATTCCCTTATGCCTGAGCGATATGGTAGCTGCAGAGTGGGAAGTGCGTTATCACCCGGGCTCCACTGGCCGCCGTGTCAGTTCTCTTCACAAAGTTTTCCTCACCAGTCTTTTCCCAGGCACCAGCCCACCCTGCTGCCGCCTCTGCCCAGCGATCCAGGAGGGTGGCTGCCGCTGCAACTTTTGTGTTTGCCCTTTAAAAGTCTTTTTGCATCCCCAGCCACCTGTCTCTGGCAGAGAGCACCCCTAAGCTTTTTGGGGTTGCGTTTTGTCTGTAATTTTCTCGGCTTTAGCTGTTGTAGTTTAGGGGTCCCTGTTTATGATTCAGACCCCGTTCTTCTCGGGGGGACGCTAACTGGCCGTTTCAATGTCCCTCTGGTGCCAGTGCCCGTGCGCACCCAGCCCACCCTCTTGAGCCTCCACCGCAATTCTCACCCGTTGAGATGTGTGAGAGTAGAATCCACTGTCCGCGGCACCAAGGCTCCTCTCCCACTATTGCTCCACTGCTTTCCAGGTGATTACTCCATTATTTAGTTGCAATTCCAGTTTGGTTTTGGGAGGAGGTCAGCGTGACTCCCTTTCACTCCTCCGCCATCTTTCCAATCTTAAAATCCCATTCATTTTTTAATAGTGTACTATTGAATCTCCATGAGTTTGAATGTTTTTGAGTTTTTTCCCTTGGGGTTGGTTTTTAGTTTCAAGCCCTCGTGGTCTGAGAAAGTGCTTGTTATGATTTCAATTTTCCTGAATTTGTTGAGGCTTGTTTTGCATCCTATCATGTGGTTTATCTTTGAAAATATTCGATGTGCATTAAAAAGAATGCGTATTTTGCCTCTTTGGGATGAAAGGTTCTATAAATGTCAGTTAAGTCTTTTGATCTAATGTGTCATTTAGTTTCACAATATCCTGTTGATGTATTGTTTGGAAGATCTATCCATTGTTGACAGTGGGGTGTTAAAATTCTCTACTATCATTGCGTTACTGTCTATATCTTCCTGAGGTCCTCCAAGATTTTCCTTATATATTCGGGTGCTCCAGTGTTGGGTGCATATAGATTTAAAATGTTTATGTCTTCTTCATGGGTTCTTCTTTTGAGTATTATGAAGTATCCTTCTGGGTCAATTTTTATGGCTTTTGTTTTGAAATCTATTTTGTATGATATCAGTATTGCTACCCTGGCTTTTTTTTTTTCCTGTCCATTTGCTTGGAATATTTTTTTCATCCCTTTACTTGCAGTCTGTGTAGGTCCTTTGTTCTGAGGTGGGTCTCTTGTAGGCAGCATATGTGTAGGTCATGTTTTCTTACCCCTTCAGCTATCCTATGTCTTTTGATTGGGGCATTTAATCCATTTACATTTAAAGTTATTATTGATAGGTACTTATTCATTTTTTCGCTTTGTACCTGTGATCCTCTTTTTCTCACCTTTTTTTTTTTCATCTTCTTAAAACAGTCCCCTTAGGATATCTTGCAATGCTGGTTTGGTAGAGGTGTATTCTTTTAGTCTTCTTTTGTTAAGGAAATTCCTTATTTCACCTCCATTTTAATTGAGAGCCTTTATGGGTAGAGTAGTCTTGATTGCAGGCCCTTGCTTTTCATTACTTGGAATATTTCTTGCCAATCCCTTCTGGCTTGTAGTGTTTCTGTTGAGAAGTCAGCTGCTAGCTGAATCAGGGTCCCTTGTATTTTACTACCTGTTTCTCCCTCGCTGCCCTTAGGATTCTCTCTTTGCCTTTGATGTTTGCCCTTTAATTATTATTTTTCTTGGAGTGGGCCTCATTGGGTTCCTCTTGAATGGGACCTTCTGTTCTTCCTGGACTGCATGACTTTTCTCTTCTCCAATTAGGGAAGTTTTCCATCATTACTTTTTCAAACAGGTTCTCTATCCCTTGTTACTCTTCTCCTTCTGATATCCCTATTATACGGATGTTATTATGATTCAGGTTGTGCTGTATTTCCCTCAACGCCTCTTCATTCTTTTTGAGTCTTTTTTTTCATTTCCTTGCTCTTTTTATGAGCTTTTTTCTACTTTGCTCTCCAGCTCGCTGATTCAGTCCTCTGCTTTATGTAGCCTCCTTTTGATTCCTTCTACTGTGTTCTTCAATTCAGAAATTGTATTCTTCATTTCCTCCTGCTTCTTATGGATATTTTCTATGTCTTTTTTCATGCTGATATAGTTTGCAATAAGTTCCTCATAGTTTCCCCGTAGTTTTTGGTAATTCTCTTTGAGCTCACTGAACTTACCGAGCTTCCTTAGAACCGTTGTTTTGAACTCAGTATCTGACAGTTTGCTTTCCTCTATTGCATTTATTTCTCTTTGTGGCGATTCCTCCTTTTTCTTAGATTGGCAAGTGTTTCTTTTCCTTCCCATTTTTTTTTTGTGAGACTCTTATTTTTTGCTTCTGCTTCTTAAATTGATCTGTCTTGATTTCCTGACTTTGTTGTATGAACTTCTCTGGTAGGAGACCTCTTTTTTCTTTCTTTCTTTCTTTCTTTCTTTCTTTCTTTCTTTCTTTCTTTCTTTCTTTCTTTCTTTCCTTCCTTCCTTCCTTCCTTCCTTCCTTCCTTCCTTCCTTCCTTCCTTCCTTCCTTCCTTCCTTCCTTCCTTCCTTCCTTCCTTCCTTCCTTCCTTCCTTCCTTTTTTTCTGGATCTGCCTCTTATGATATCAGCTGTTGACCCTGTGTGACCTTAGGAAGTCTGTAGGAGACTTCCAGAAATCTATTGTCTGTTTCTGTCTCCACTAATTGTTAATCTAGTCACTCTGCCCTCAGCAGTCAGGGTGCGGCAGAGTCCCTCCTGTGGGTGGGGCTATCATGTCCTTTCATGCTGCTGCCACTCACAGGTGTACTCTGCCTAAGCAATATAGCTGCTGCCATATGGAGGAATAGTCAGCACCAGCATCCCCCCGGCTACTCCCTCTGTTCTCCCCCCAGTTCCTCCATCACCAAACTTTTCTCAAGCAACTCTAGACCATTTTGTGTCCCCTTTAGCCAGGGATATGCTATCTGTTACTGCCGCTCAGTATGCAGACCTGGGCCTTCACAACACCTGTCTGGGAGAGCCTACTAGGAGCATGGTTATTTCTACTTTTCACGCTGCTACCACTTGGGGGAGTGATCTGTCTGAGCAAGATGGCAGCTGCAGAATGGGGTGTGAGTCAGCATCCGGACCCTACCATCCACTTTCTCAGTTCTCTCCCCCAAGCCTCCCTCTGCAGTCTCTCTTCGGGAAGCTCTAGTCCACTCTGCCCCTGCCTCAGCCAGATACCAGGGAAAGTGGGTGCCACTACAAATTTTGTGTTGGCCCCTTAAATGGCTCTGTGTCTCCAGCCACCTGTTTCAGGCAGAGAGCACATTGCTGCTTTTCATGGGTGGCTGTTATCTGTGTGCTTTTTGGGCTCTGGTGCTGTAGGCTGGAGACCACTGCTTATGGTTTAGACCCTGCTCTCCTCAGTGGGATCCAACTGGCCATTTCAATACCCCTCTGGCGCTGCTACTTGTGGGTGCCTATTCCACCTTCTGGAGTCTCTACCGCACTCCTTACCAGTTAAGTTGTGCTAAAGCCAATTCCTCTTTTGGTCCGAGGTTTTAAAGTTCCTGTCTCACTATTGTTCAGTTATTTTCTAGGTGATTTCTCCACAAATTAGTTGTAATTCCGGATTGGTTCTGGGACGAGGTCAGTGTGACTTTCACTCACTCCTCCGCCATCTTGAAGTCTCTCCAGGGAAAACAATTTTTGTTTTTGCTCATTGAGTATGATGTTAGCTGTGGGTTTGTCCTGTATGGCCTGTATTATATTGAGGTATGATCTCTCTATTCCCATTTTGCTGAGAGTTTTTAAAAAATCATAAATGGGTGCAGGGTTTTATTAAATGCTTTTTATGCATCTATTGAGGTGATCATGTGATTTTTGTCACTTTGTTTATATGATGTATCATATTTTTTAATTTGTTAATATTGTTCCAACCTTGTATTCCTGTAATAAGTCACACTTGTTCATGGTGTATGATCTTTTTAATGTATTGCTGGATCCAGTTTTATAATATTTTGCTGAGGATTTTAGCATTAGCATGTTCATTAGGGATATTGGCCTATAATTTTATGTCTTCGTAGTGTCTTTATCTGGTTTTGTAATTAGGATAATGCTGGCCTTGTAAAATGACCTTGGGAGAGTTTCTTCTTTTTGAAATATTTGGAATAGTTTAAGAAGGAGAGGTGTTAGATCTTTGAGTGTTTGGTAAAATTCACCTCTGAAGTTATCTTGTCCAGGACTTTTGTTTGCTGGGAGTTTTTTTTTTTTTTTTTAATTACTGTTTCAGTTTCATTAGTTGTAATCAGTCTGTCCAGGCTTTCTGATTCTGCCTGATTCAGTTTTGGAAAATTTTATGTTTCCAATAATTTATCTGGTTCATCCAAGTTTGTGCAGTTTGTTGTCATATAGTTGTTCATAGTATTTTCTTATAGTCCTTTGTATTTCTTTGGTGTCAGTTGTTACTTCTCTTTCATTTCTGATTTTATTTATTTGTGTCCTCTCTCTTTTCTTCTTGATGAGTCTGGTTAAAGATTTGCCAATCTTGTTTCTGTTTTCAAATAATCAACTCTTGGGTTCATTGATCTTTTGTATTATTATTTTTTTAGTCTGTATTTCTGCTCTGATATTTATTATTTTCCTATTTCTACTTATTCTGGTCTTTGATTGTTGTTGGTTCTCTACGTTTTTTAGGTGTGCGGTTATATTGTTTATTTGAGTTTTTTTTTTTTTTTCCTTCTTGAGGTAGGCCTGTAATGTTAAGAACTTCTCAGGACTGCTTTCATTGTGTCCTATGTGTTTTGGATTGTTGTGTTCTCATTTTCACTTGTTTCCAGGTAACTTTTGATTTCTTCCTTGATCTCACTGTTAACGCATTCATCATTTAATAACATATTTGGCCTTCATGTGTTTGAATGTTTTTTGTTTGTAAAAAATGGTAGCTAATTTATAGTTTCATACCATTGTCATCAGAGAAGATGTTTGACAAGAACATACACATTTTAAGACATTTTCTCCAAGCCAAGTTGTCTAGACCCCTGTTTTGTATGACATGTACAAGTCTTCTGTTGGAATGTGCAGCCATGTAAAGAAAAGTCTTGAAACTGAATCATTTTGAGAAGTCTCAGTATGAAGTTTGTATTGGCATGAATCATGGAAATTCTAATTTCATCTAAATTCCCTGTATCAAATCAGAGAGTCTTTATTGCATACTCAAACTTAACGTGGGTGCATGGGTGAATACTTGGATGATGACCTTGAGAGAGCAAGGTGATATCAAATGTGGGCTAAAAGACAGATTATGTGCAGCAAGAACATGTTCTTAGGTTGAGTGGCCAAGATACACATTAAATTGAAATCATGTTTTGACTGAAATATGTGTGCCTCATGAGAAGACTATCAATAAAAACTAAGGCTACTGTCCTCTCGAAGAACCTTAGATTCAAGAAAAGAGGGTGTTGTGAGTAACAGGTAAAGCTAAGGCATCAAAGTGAGATAAAAGATAACACTTATAAAGGAATTTACAAAGTCTTCTTATTCCAGATACTCTGCATTACTTCATCTTCAAGGGAGCTTGACTTATTGGCAATTGCCAGCCTCACCACACATGGTAACTCTAGGTTTTAACATAAGGTCTGAGGTCTAAGAGGGATCCTACTGGACATGGTTGCAACCTCTACTGAATTTTTAAATCAATATTTGTTGATGATTTTTGTCTAAACCCTGAGATCACATGAAGAAATGCATCTTTGCTTTGTCTTTTGATTTTACAGCAAGATAATCTGCACAATGAACTGCTAAACCTGTAAAGCTGTGACTGAGTCAAATCCTGTTATGACTAGGTTTTATTTTAGCTGTAGCCCTCAATCCATTGCAAATTAAGAGAATTCAACTTTGCAAGGACATTTTGATTAGGGTGCCATTAAGTTCTCTTACAACTTCCAAGTTCTCTGAGTATATGAACATATTTGCATATGATTTAATCATGAATGAGAACATCTGGCAAGCCCAATGCTTTTCCATAGCATTTTGATGGAGATTTAGTGTGTGCATGTGGATATCTATTTATTGATTGAAGAGGAAAGACTTCTCCTTGAAGCTGGAAATAGCTCTTTGCTTAGGAGAAAAGCAAAACTGAGGAATAAAAAATTTAAGGGAAAAGGAATAGTTGAGAGATGGGCTTGGGGGTCTATGGGAAAAGATCTTGCCTCTTAGAAAAATGAGCTTAGTAATAGGGAGTTTGAGAGTTAGTGAAGTGGTCTGGCTCACAGCTAGAACAACAGGTGTCCTCTGTGTGGTCCCTAGATCCTACAAAGAGATGATCAGTTGAAGAGTTGGAGAAAGTCAGGAGAGCATGCAGCAGAGGCTACAAAGCTAAAGAGGAAAAACTCTTGGCTTAAAAGAACAGGAATTTGGCAGCATGGGGGAAAGGGGAATGTGCCAACTTTATATACCAACTACTGAACAAATGTTAAACATTGCTTGCTGTAAATTAAACTTCTCAATATAACCTCATGCCAAGAATGTTCAACAAGACCTGGTACATGGGCAAAAAATATCATTTGACATATTTTAATTTTTATGCTCAGGTATAACACACATTAAAATTTTGTGGTAGTTAAAGACAGATAAAAGTGTATATGTGTATGTGTGAGAGTGCATTTCTTCTCAAGGAGGTTAGAGGCATATATTAGAGGAGCCCATTAAGTGGAGGTTACAGCTGAGAAAGAGGACTCAGAAGTTTCTCACCAACCTTAATCCAAGTCACATTTACTGTATATCTACTGTGTACCAAACATTGCCCTGGGTGTTGTTATCCACATAGATGAATAAGACCTATTTTTTTTTTGGCTCCTAAGGGATTCTGGTGGGTGAAACAATGGCAATACAGTGTTATAAATAATGGTAGAGGTTAGCTCAGGTGCTGTGGTGGTTAAATCCACCCTGGGATGATGTAGTTAGGGAAAAATTCTCGGGAATGTTAGGGTGAATAAAAAGCTTTTAATGAAGAGGTCATATAACACATTGGAGAGAGGGAGGTAAACTGGGCCAGCCACTAGGGGGCATGTAAGTTGGAGTCTGTAACTGAGAATTGAGGAAATGGGATCTTGGAGGTGGCTTCTTGTAGCAGGGGGGAGATTGTTTCCCTTAAATAGGAAACCAGAGAGAAGGGAGTTTTTTCTGCCCTCATCTGTCTATTAGAACAAATAATTATTTTATAGGTAAGTTGACAAGTATTAAATATTTGGTAATTGAGGGGAAAATGCTGAGAATGTTCCTGAGGTGATGGGTCTCCCTAATGCGGGTTCCAGTGAAGTTAGGCTAGAGACACATGGCTGAAAACATTGGTGAGAGGGGTGAGCTAGCAGCAAGACATGTGACAAAGACCACAGGGAGCCTGGTCACAAGAAGACTCCTGCTTCTCTAGTAATCAGAGAACATATAAAGGATGAGTGTGATGAGGGGGTTTCAGTTTCCATGTATAATCTAATTTTTTATCAAAGTAACCCTATTTATATACTGCTGTAACTTGAGTTTCTCCAAGCTTCTCCAAGTATATAAGTACCAATGAGATCATATTAACAACAATAATTTAAATCTCTTTGGCCAATGTCTCTACCCACATAGTACTGCACCTCAAGTTCTGGCCCCATCAAGTCTAGATCCAGGTCCCCAGATAAACTCATATGTACTCACACACAGGCCTCTCATGGTGTTCTACTTCAGGCTCTAGGGTGTGTCTTCTGCTAAACTTGTCTGGAATGCTGTTAAAAAGAGGATCTTTTAATTTGTGAGTAATAATGGTACCATGAATTTGTTTAAAAATGAATCTGTATCCTGACATATTTATAGATAATGTTATATGATATATAGGATTTACTTTGAAATAATGTAGAAGCCCCATTTCTTCCCCAGCCAGCTCTATCTTACACCACAGAGCCCAGAGCCCAAACCCATGGTGACAGCTGCATGCCTGTGGGGCCTGCCTGGCCTGTGGGCAGAGGTAGAGATCAAGCACTGCAGCTCCAAATGCCAGTGGGAGTGGATCCCTGAGCTCGTCAAGCAGCTGTATGGCAAACTCATTACCAACGATGACATGGAAGAATTCCTCAGAGAGTGAAGCTGGAGCAGTACCTGAAGGAACACCACCTGCTGCAGGGGGCCAGTCCCCCAGACTCCATGTCCCAGCTAACTGAGGTCCACAAGCATCTGACCACCTCCCTAAACCAAGGGAACCTCAGGTCAGAATTCCTATAAAAATCCAATCTGATTATGGCCAAGTTGAACTATGTGAATGGAGATTATAAAGAAGCTCTCAATATTTATGTGTACTTGGGCCTTGATGACCTGACATTTCCTTGAGAGTGATGCAGGAGGTCCTGCACAGAAAGATGCTTCTTGAATTTCAGAGGGTCCACAGTTAGTCACCTAGAGTTTATTAAGCAGCTTTCTACCTGGCTCTGCAGTTCACTATCTCCAAACAGATACCAGAGGATCTGGGGTATGTCCACCAAGCTCTTCAGTTCAAGTGCGGTTTGCCAATATTTTGTTAATGATTTTAACATCTATGTGCATCAGCGAAATTGGCCTGTAGTTTTCTTTCTTTGTAGGGTCTTTATCTGGTTTTGGGGTTAGGGTAATGCTGGCCTCATCAAAAGAGTCTGGGAGTTTTCCCTCCTCTTGGATTTTTTGGACTACTCTGAGAAGGACAGGGGTTAGATCTTCCTTAAATGTTTTGTAAAATTCTCCTGTGAAACCGTCTGTCCATGGGCTTTTGTGTTCCGGGAGTTTCTTGATGGCTGCTTCAATTTCCCCAGCTGTTATCAGTCTGTTCAAGCTTTCTGTTCCTTCTTCCTTCAGTGTTGGAAGATTATACTTTTCTAAAAATTTCTCCATTTCATCAAGGTTTTCAAATTTCTTGGCATATAATTGTTCATAGTAGTTTCTGACAATCCTTTGTATCTCTGTGGTATCAGTTGTTATTTCTCCTCTTTCATTTCTGATATTATTAATTTGGGTCTCCCGTTTTTTCTTGATGAGTCTGCTTAAAGGTTGATGAATTTTATTTATCTTTTCAAACAACCAGATTCTGGACTGGTTGATCCTTTGAATTGTTCTTTTTGTCTCTCTGTCATTCAGTTCTGCTGTAATCTTGACTCTTTCTTTCCTTCTACTTACTCTGAGATTTATTTGTTGTTGTTTCTCCAATTCTTGAAGTTGTAGTTTATGTCTTTTATTTGAAATATTTCTATCTTTTTTAGGTAAGCCTGTATTTCTATGAACTTCCCTCTCAGAACTGCCTTTGCTGTGTCCCATAGGTTTTGGACTGTTGTCTGTTCATTTTCATTTGTTTCCAGAAACTTTTTGATTTCTTCTCTTCTCTCATTATTGAGCCATTCATTGTTTAATAGTGTACTGTTGAGTCTCCATGAGTTTGCAAGTTTTTGAAGTTTCTCTTTGAGGGTGATTTCGAGTTTCAAGGCCTTGTGGTCTGAGAAAAAGTTTGGTATTATTTCAATTTTCCTGAATTCACTGAGGTTTGTTTTGTGTCCTATCATGTGGTCTATCTTTGAAAAAATTCCATGAGCATTTGAAAAGAATGTGTATTTTTCTTCTTTGGGATTAAGATTCTATATATGTCAGTTAAGTCTGATTCAGTGTGTCATTCAGCGCCACGATCTGTTTATTAATGTTTTGTTTGGAAGATCTGTCCATTTTTGACAGTGGGGAGTTGAAATCCCGTACTATCAGTGTTTTGCTGTCTATATCTTTTTTGAAGTCATCCAACAATTTCCTTTTATACTTGGGGGCTCCTATCTTGGGAGCATATAAGTTTATAATGTTTATGTCTTCTTGATAGATTCTTCCTTTAAGTATGATAAAGTGTCCCTCTGGGTGTCTTTTTATGACCTTTGTTTTGAAATCTACTTTGTCTGATACAAGTATGGCAACCCTTGCCTTTTTCTCTTGCCCATTTGCTTGGAATATTTTTTTCCATCCCTTTACTTTCAATCTGTGTAGGTTTTTTGCTCTGAGGTGGGTCTCTTGTAGGCAGCAAATGTGTTGGGCATGTTTTCTTATCCATTGAGCTACCCTGTGTCTTTTGATTGGAGCATTTAGTCCACTCACATTGAGAGATATTACTGATAGAAACTTACTCATCTTTTCTCTTTGTACCTGTGTTCCTCTCTCTCTCATTCTTTCCTTCATCTTCTTAAACCAGTCCCCTTAGCATATCTTGGAGTGCTGGTTTGGTTGAGATGTATTCTTTTAGCCTTCTCTTGTCTGGGGACTCCGTAGTTCCCCTTCTATTTTAATTGAGAGTCTTGCTGGGTAGAGCAGCCTTGGCTTTAGGCCCTTGCTTTTCATGGTTTGAAATATTTGTTGCCTTTCCCTTCCGGCTTGTAGTGTTTCTGTTGAGAAGTCAGCTCCTAGGCGTATCGGGGCCCCCTTGTATGTTACTTTCTCCTTCTCCCTTGCTGCCTTGAGAATTCTCTCTTCGTCTCTGATAATTGTCATTTAATGATGATGTGTCTTGGAGTGGACCTCTTTGTGTCCCTCTTGTGTGTGGTCCTCTGTTCCTCCTTGATCCATGAGAGCCTTTCTCTCCTCAAATTAGGAAAATTTTCAAACATTACTTTTTTGAGGAGGTTCTCTATCCCTTGCTCCTCTTCTTCTCCTTCTGGTATCCCTATTATGTGGATATTACTGCGTTTCAGGTTGTCCTGCATTTCCCTAAATGCCTCTTCATTCTTTTGGAGTCTTTTTTCCATTTCTTGTTCTTTCTGGGAGCTTGTTTCTACCTTCTCCTCCATCTCACTGATTCGATCCTCAGCTTCATCCAGCCTGCTTTGGATTCCTCCTACTGTGTTCTTCAATTCAGAAATGGTAATCTTCATATCCTCTTCTGTCTTCTTGATAGTTTCTATGTCCTTTTCCAGGTTGATATAGTTTGCTGTAAGATCCTGATAGTTTCTCTGCAGTTTCTCATAGTTATCTTTGAACTGGCTGAGCTCATTGAGCTTCCTTAGAGCCTTTGTTTTGAATTCCATATCTGATATTTCCCTTGCCTCTATTTCATTTAGCTCTCTTTGTGTGGAGTCCCCTTTTCCACTCATTTGGGGGGAAATTCTTTTTCTTCCCATTTTTGTGAGAGTGTGTTAATAATTTACTTATTTATTTATATTTATTTATTTATTTTTGCTTCTGCTTCAATTGGGCCATCTAGATTTCCTGACTTTGTGGATTAAAGTTCTATGGTAGTAGGCAGGTCTTTTTATTTATTTATTTTTTCCCTTTCCTTCTGTGCCTGCATCTGATGATGTCCGTTGTTGACCCTATATGGCCTTTGGTCGTTTGCTTGAGCATGCCAGGAATCTTCTGTCTGTGTCTGACTCCTGCTTTGGGTAGCTCTGTGACCCCTTTGTCCAGGGATCCACTATTTCTGTGGATCGCTCTGCTCTCTCCTGCCGGCTCCTTGATCGTGCTCCCCCGCCAGGCAGGATCCCCTGCCTGCCTGGTCTCACTCATCCTTGCCCCTGCCCAGGAGGCTTCTTCGCGACCTCGCAGACTCGTCTGGCTCCCCTGGCTGGTGGGCACCCTGGCACTGGTCTGTTTAGTGTCTTCTATTGTGTACTTTCCCCGGTTTTGGCTCTTTGGATCTGGGCCCTCGCCAAATGGAGACTATGGAAATGGGAGGAAGTCAGCTCCAGGACTCTCCAGTTAATCCTGTCTCCAGTCTCTCCTCCAGGGACTCTGGGCAGCTCTGTGACCTCTTTGGCCCGGGATCCACTATTTCTGTGGCCTGCTATGCACTCACGGCCCACGCGGGTCAATTTACACCTGCGCTTGCCGATCTGTGCACTCCCTTCCAGGCCCCATCGGTGCCAACCTGTGGGTGGCTTTATGAGCCCGTGCGAGCGCTCACCAGCCCGTGTGGGTCCAGACACACACTTGCCAACCCTCGCAGGCTACTGGCACAAGTGTGCGCGCCTCCACTGGGTGGTTTTGGGCTCTCTATTGTGTGCTTTTTGGCTTGGCTCTTTGTGGGTGTGTCCTTTTCCCGCACGATGGAGACTAGTGAAAGGCGGAGGAGTTGGGACTCCCCAGTTCCTCCTCTCGTTCTTTTCCCAATGCCTCCGTTTCCAGTCTCTCCTCAGGGGTCTCTGGGCAGTTCTGTGACCCCTTTGCCCAGGGATCCACCACCTGTGTGGACTGCGTTTCAATCGGGGGCAGTCTGGGTCGGGCGCACCCTGCTTCTGCCTCTTTGGGGGCGCACTTTGCCTGCCCAGAATGGATATTAAAGAACGGGGAGGGATTTGGGACTCCCCGGTTCCTACTCCTGTTCCTCCCCCAACGCCTCTGTCTCCAGTGTCTCCCCAGGGGTCTCTGGGCAGTTCTGTGACCCCTTCGCCCAAGGATCCACCACCTGTGTGGACTGCATTTCAATCACCGGCAGTCTGGTTTGGGCGCTCCCAGCTTCTGCCTTTTTCGGGGTGGGGCTTGCCTGTCCAGAATGGAGACTACTGAACAGGGAGGGAGTCGGGACTCCCTGGTTCCCCCTCCCATTCTTTCTCCAACGCCTCCGTCTCCAGTCTCTCCTCAGGGCTCTCCCAGCCAGTCTGCACTCAACCTCCTAGCTCACACGCGCACAAGCTGTGTACGGAGCGCACAAAAGGCAGGTTAATTGATTCCGTTATGCCTTAGTCAGATGGTAGCTGAAGAGTGGGAGGTGCGTTATCACCGGGGCTCCACCGGCCGCTGTGTCAGTTCTCTTCACACAGTTTTCCTCACCAGTCTTTTCCTAGGCACCAGCCCACCCTGCTGCCGCCTCTACCCAGAGATCAAGGAGGGTGGCTGCCACTGCAATTTTTGCGTTGGCCCTTTAAATGTCTCTTTCCATCCCCAGCCACCTGTCTCTGGCAGAGAGTGCCCCTAAGCTTTTCGGGTTTGCATTTTGTCTGTATTTTCCTGGTTTTAGATGCTGTAGTTTAGGGGTCCCTGTTTATGATTCAGACCCTGTTCTTCTCGGGGGGAGGTAACTGGCCATTTCAGTGTCCCTCTGGTACTAGTGCCCGTGGACACCCAGACCACCCTCTTGAGCCTCCACCACACATATCACCCATTGAGATGTGTGATAGTTGAATCCACTGTCTATCCGCGGCTCCAAGGCTCCTCTCCCACTATAGTTCCATTGTTTTCCCGGTGATTACTCCATTATTTAGTTGAAATTCCAGTTTGGTCTTGGGAGGAGGATGTCAGCGTGATTCCCATTCATTCCTCCACCATCTTTCCTCATCTGCAACTGCTACTCCTAACCTAAAATTGAAATGTGTCTCCTTGACTTCCCCCTTCTGTCTCTTTCCTATTCTTACCCACATTCTTTCTTTTTTCCTTCCCTGTCTAATCCTGAAATAGGGTTATTAATTTAGGGTAAAATAGAGTCAGATGTTAAGAAGGAGCACACTCCTCTCGATAATTAGGATTTGTACAGAAATATCTTTGTCGATTTTAATGGCACAAAGGCCAGATAATGCAGTATCCAACACCTGGAGTTGAATCACAAATGTAGAAAGAGATCCAAGATAATTAATAAGCTGCCTTAGTCTGCCAAGAAGCTAACTTAATATCAGAAAAAAATGCTATTGCATGGTATTTGTCTGTAATGCTAGCTAAAGTGTTGTGTAATGGACAGTCACAATTGAAAAGGCCCTTCATTTTGCTGTATTCATTTCTAATGTGTCCATTTCCTTCATGTTACATCCCAACAGTAAAAATAGACATGGAAATAAATCCAAATTGTAATTTAAATTTCTGAATGTGAGATTCACAGGTGTGGTTGCTTTTCTCAGCTGAATGTGGGGGTAGATGAGTAAGAAACCTAAGAATATTTAACAAGGAGGAGCATTGTTTAGAAAGTCAGACATGAGCACAGAATCTTAACATAATGCACCGATAATGTGAGTGAGTGATATGCTATTCAGGAAGAAAAGTTAACTCTAAGGAACAAAATATCTTTAAGCACCTGTTTCTACCTACTTCATGTTATACCTGTGTTGCCACTGGGACCACAGAGCCAGTTGGCTACTCTTCATTTAGACTGGCTGTGTAGTTAGCAGAATGAGTGTTGAACTCACAGTCAGTAGACCTGGGGTGGAGTCCTGGGTTTGTTACTTATTGTCTGGGCCATGATGACAAGGCACTTACCCTTGAATTTTATTTTATTTTTTGCAATTTCAAAATGGGACTATAATCCCTGCACAACTTACTTTGTGGACTTGTTAGAATCAAGTGGTTGAATGGATATGGAAAAGCTTAGTCAATTGTTGTTGGCAGAGTAATTCATCTTCTGTACTTCAAAGAACATTGAAATAACAGAAAACCATTGACAGAGGTCATAGTGTCCAGTCTATTAAGATTCTCACTTGCCTATGGCCTTATATTTTTATGCAATAAATCTCTCTCCATCCCCTCCCAGTTTTGTCCCTGCGAACTCTCAAATTGGGTTACATCAGGTCTCTTTTCTCTCTCTTGCGACTAAAGTGTATATGAGGTGTGATTTTTTTTCTTTATTTTTATTGTCAACAATATTACACATGTCCAAGTTTTATCCGCAGTTGCTCACGTAACCCATTCTCTGACACTCATTCCCTGTGGCCACTACCACACTGTTGTCTCAGTCTATGGGTTATGTGTATAAGTTCTTTGGCTAATACCTTCACCTTCTCTCACCCAATCCCTCCTACCCGCTTCTCCTGACAGCTGCAAGTCTATTCCATGTGACCATGCCTCTGCTTTTATTTTGTTCATCAGTTTATTTTGTTGAATAGTTTCCACTTGTAGGTGTGATCATATGGCATTTGTCTTTCTCCGACTGGCTTATTTCATGTAGCATAATACTCTCCAGGTCCATCTATGCTTTTTCACAAAAGAGTCCATTCTTTTTGATGGCTATGTAGTATTCTATTGTTTAAATGTACCATGAGTTTTTAAACTTTTTTTAACAGTACTCATTTACTGATTGGTATTCAGGCTATTTCCAGATCTTGTCTTCTATGAATACAGGGTGCATATAATTCTTTGAATTGGTGTTTTGGGGTTTGTAGGGTATATACCCAGCAGTATATACCCTATGGGATCACTGGGTCAAAAGACAGTTCCATTTTTAATTTTTGGAGGGAGGCTCCATACTGCTTTCCACTGTGGCTGTACCAGTCTGTGTTACCACCAATAATGCACTAGGGTTCCTCTTTCTCCATATTAAACCCAGCACTTGTTGTTCATTGATTTATTGCTGGTAGCCATTCTGACAGGTGTGAGGTGATACCCCATTGGGTTTTAGTTTGTGTCTCTTTGACAGTGACATTGAGCATTGAGCATTTTCATATGTCTATTGGTCATCTGTATGTTCTTTTTAGAGAAGCAGCTTTTCAGGTCCTTTGGGTTGTTTGTCTTCTTGGTGTTGAGTTGTATGAATTCTTTATATATTTTGGAAACTCTCTTCACTATTTATAAGTTTACATTTTTCTCAACAAAACATAAAATAGAATCTGTGTAGCCATTCACTTTGTTCTTACACCAAAGACTAATGATCCACGGGCTAAAGGTAAATGTTTCCTATTTTTTAAAGTGTATTTTATTGATTATGCTATTACACTTTTCCCATTTTTTTCTCTCCTCTATTCCCCTCTGTCCTGCACTCCCCCGCCCCCACCACCACCAGCATTCGCCACTCTTAGTTCATGGCCATGGGTTGTACATGTAAGTTCTTTGGCTTCTCCATTTCCTATACTATTCTTAACCTCCTCCTGTCTATTTTGTACCTACTATTTATGCTTCTTATTCCCTGTACCTTTTCTTCCTTTATCCCTTCTCCCTCTCCCCACTGATAACTCTCCATGTGATCTCCATTTCTGTGATTATGTTCCTGATCTAGTTGTTAGTTTAGTTTGTTGTTGTTTTTTGTTTGTTTTTTCTTTTTAGGTTCAGCTGTTGATAGTTGTGAGTTTGTTGCCATTTTACTGTTCATAGTTTTGATCTTTTTCTTTTTCTTAGATAAACCCTTTAAAATTTCATATAATAAGGGCTTGGTGATGATGAACTCCTTTAACTTGACCTTCTCTGGGAAGCACTTTATCTGCTCTTCCATTCTAAATGATAGCTTTTCTGGATAAAGTAATTTTGGATGTAGGTCTTTGCCTTCCATGACTTTGAATACTTCTTTCTAGCCCCTCTTGCCTGTAAGGTTCCTTTAGAGAAATCAGATGTCTTATAGGAACTCCTTTGAGGGTAACTATCTCCTTTTCGCTTGCTGCTTTTACAGTTCCCTCCTTATCTTTAATCTTGGGTAATGTAATTATGATATGCCTTGGTGTGTGCTGCCTTGCGTCCAACTTCTTTGGGGCTCTCTGAGCTTCCTGGACTTTCTGGAAGTCTATTCCTTTGCAAGGCTGGGGAAGTTCTCCTTCATTATTTTTTTCAAATATGTTTTCAGTTTCTTGCACTTCTTCTTCTTCTGGTACCCCTGTGGTTTGGATGTTGGAATGTTTAAAGTTGTCCCAGAGGTTCCTAAGCCTCTCCTCATATTTTTGAATTCTTTTTTTAATTAATTAATTAATTATTTTCAAATGCATTTATCTCTGCCTACTTCCCACCGCTTTCCCTTGCCCCCTCCTTCCCTCCATTCCTTCTTCCTTCAGATCTTCCCCTTTGGTTTTGTCCATGAGTCCTTGCTATATGTTCCTTGAATTTCCCCTTTCCTTCCTTTTCCCCCGCCCCTCCCTCCTTCCCTCTTGTCTCTGTTGGTTTCTTTTCCTTTCAGTGTTGCTGGTCTTATTTTCCTTGCATCTTTGTATTGTTGGTTAGGTTACACTTATAGGTGAGATCAATTCTTGTTTCTTCATTCTGTTCTGGTTGAATGTTTATTTCTTCCTTCTATTCCAAATCATTGATAAGTCCCGGTTTCCATCCCTTCACTGTTGGTTCCCTGTATATTTTTCTTTATTTCACTTTGCATAGCCTTCACTTTTCTCATGCTTTGCAACCATACTCAATCATTTCTCTGAGCACCCTGATTAACAGTGTTTTGAACTCTGCATCTGATAGGTTGGCTATCTCATAATCACTTAGTTCTCTTTTTGAAGCTTTGATATGTTCTCTCATTTGGGCCATATTTCTTTGTCTCAGTGCTTCTGTTATGTCATAAGGGGCAGAGCCTTAGGTATTCACCACTGCAGGGCAACACATGTGGCTGTGCTGTGCCGCTGTATGTGGGGAGGTGTTAGAGAGGGAACAATGCTGCTTGCTCAGCTCTTGGCTGGCTTTCAGTCACTTTCCCCACAAGCAAATTGGGCCCTTCTAGTGCTGATTCCTGGGTGGGTGGGTTTTTGCACATTCTAGGTCCCTGTGGGTTTCTCCAGTGAAGTCTTCTGTGAGGCTGGGAGTTTCTCCTGCCACCACAACCCCCACGGATTTTTACAGCCAGAGATTTCATAGCTTTATTTTTTGTGCTGGAACCCTGGGTTGCATGGTCTGTCTTGCTGCCCAGTTGTTTCTACCAGTTTATCTGCATGCATATGTGGGACCAGTAGGTCCCCCAGCTACCTCCTCACCTTCCCTGCCCACTAGCTACTGCTTTGCCATGCATCCTCTTTGCCCTGGCTTCCCATCTCCGCCCCTCTTACCAGTCTGGATGAATGTTTCTTCTTTAACTCTGTGGTTGTTGGTCTTCCATACTGTTCAATTTTCTGGAAGTTCTGGTTGTTTTTTGTTTTTAAATTTTTTGTTGTCCTTCTTTTTGTTGTGCAAGGAGGCAAAGTATATTTATCTATACCTCCATCTTGTCTAGGAGTCAGATTTTGGAAATTTACCCCTTATCAGATATATCATTGATGGATATTTTCTCCCTTACAGCAACTTCCCTTTTCATTTTGTTGATGGTTTATTTTGCTGTGCAGAAGCTTTTTAGTTTGATGTAGTCCCACTTGTTTAGTTTTTTTCCTTTATTTTCCTTGCCCTAGGAGACATATTGACAAAAATATTGCTATAAGAGATATCTGAGACTTTATTGTCTGTGTTTTTCTAGGATTTTTTTTTTTTTTTTGCTTTCACAACTTACATTTAAGTCCTCCATCCATTTTGAGTTTATTCTTGTGTATGGTGTAAGTTGTTAGTCTAGTTTCATATTTTTGCACGTACCTGTCCAATTTTTTCAAAACCTTTTATTGAAGAAACTTCAATACTTACTTCATTGTAATTTCTTGCCTCCTTTGTCAAATATTGATTGACCATATATGTGTGGGTTTATTTCTGGGCTCTCTGTTCTGTCCCATAGATCTATATGCCTGTCCTTGCACCAGTATGAGGTTCTTTCATTACAATGGCTTTGTAGTATAGTTTGATATCAGCTATTGTGATCCCTCTAACTTAGTTCTTAAGATTGTTGAGGTTATTCAGGGTCTTTTATGGTTACATATACATACATTTTTGGAATATTTATTCAACATTTGTGAACTATACCCTAAGTTTTTAAATAAGGAATGTGTTGAATCTATAGATTGCTTTGAGTACTATGGATATTTTAATGATGTTAATTCTTCCAATTAATGAACACAGTATATGCTTCTACTTATTTGTATTTTCCTCAATTTCTTTCTTCACTATCCTGAGGTTTTCTGAATACAGGTGTTTTACCTTCTTGGTTAAATGTATTGCTAGGTACCTTTTATTATTGTTGCAATAGTAAATGGAATTGTTTTCTTAGTTTCTCTTTCTGATAGTTTATTATAGAACTGGCTTCAATTTCTGAATGTTAATTTTTAATCCTATACTTTGTTGAATTCATTTATTAGGTTTAGTAGCTTTTGGGTGGAGTCTTTAGGGTTTCCTACATACAATATCATGTCATCTGTGATAATGAAAGTTTAACTCCCTCCTTTCAAATTTGGATGCATTTTATTTCTTTTTATTTTCTGGTTGTGTGGCTAGGACTTACAGTGCTATGTTGAATAAGAGTGGTGAAAGCAGACACCCCTGACTTTTTCTGGTTTTCATGGGAAATGTTTTTAGTTTTGCCCATTGAGTATGATACTGGTTGTGGGTTTTTCATATATAGCTTTTATTATGTTGAGGTATAATCTCTCTGATTCATCATTGCTGAGAGTTTTTTTCATAAATAGGTACTGGATTTTATCGAATGATTTTCCTGCATCTACAGATATGATCATGTGATTTGTATCCTTAATTTTGTTTACATAGTGTATGGCATTTACTGATTTATGGATATTGTACAAACCATTAATCCCTGGAATAAATCCCACTTTATCATGGTGTATGATCTTTTTAATGCAATGCTGCATTTGGTTTGCTAATATTTTGTTGAGGATTTTAGCAGGTGATGTGTGATTTGATAAAGTTGCTTTGTGGTTGATTGAGAGACCCAAGCAAGGTCAACATTATACCAAATCATGACCAATTTAACATACAGGCATCAAGTCCCTTGATCTTTGTATGTGTAGAGCACTCAGTTTCCTGGAATAAAAGATAGTGGCAAGCTCATGTCCCTTTACCTAATGCAATACCTTTTTGCCCTCTCTTAATCTGGGTATCAAATAAAGCTACCAAATCAACCTGAGGGAGTAATTTTTAAATTAGATCCTTGGAAATATATGTGATTGAACAGTGCTGTCATTTCCACAAAAACAGGAACTCCATTTC
Organism: Pteronotus mesoamericanus; assembly: GCF_021234165.1. Classification (NCBI taxonomy): domain Eukaryota; kingdom Metazoa; phylum Chordata; class Mammalia; order Chiroptera; family Mormoopidae; genus Pteronotus; species Pteronotus mesoamericanus. The sequence goes on from NW_026555198.1 coordinate 1,068,447, forward strand.
CTTTATTTAATGACTCATTCACTTGCTGATGGGACTGCCTTTTATCTTTTGTGCAGAACAGCCCTTGCTTAACAGAAAAATAACAGTTCTTTTCTTAAACAGAGCTTTTATATATATCATCTCATTTGAACTCATTTTATTCTTACAGCTACCCCCTTGCTCATCCCTTCACCAAGCTTCCTAAGTGTATTACATTATTGTTATATCTTCATACTTGCTCTCCAGCCACTTTTCAGCCTTCTACTTATCAGCTGAAATTCTCTTAAACCTGGTCATGACCAAATACTATTTAATAGAAAACTCCAATGGTCTTTTCTCCATTCTCATCTTGCTTTGAGTCTTGGTATTATTTTTTTTTTAATTTCTCCCTGATTCTTAAAAGTTTTATTTTTTGAGCCTTCTCCCCCATCACACTCTGCCAGTTTCTCTTTGTGTGTTCTTCCTTTTCTATCTCTTGGAAACTCTTGTTCTTCAGACCTTAATTCTGACATCCTTTTCTCTCTCTATGTTCTCTCATTAAGTTATCTCATTTGTTATTATACCTCCAATTATCATCTCAACGTCGCCATACTTAAATATAATCCAAACCTCTTGCCCCTAATCTTCAAACTGTGAATCCTTCCTTCTAAGGATGAAGCTGCTGTGGATGGATGGGCTGTGAGCAATCCAAGCTCAAACAGTCCCAAACAAAATTATGTTTTCACAAACATTTTGTATCCCTTCTGTTGTTAATTATTCCATAATTCACCTAATTGTCTGTTAGAATCCTTTATACTCCTCCCTGCCTTTTCCCTACATTGACTCAAACACCAAGTACTCTCCATTCTTTCTAATTATCACCCAAATTTGTGATAACTACCATAATAACTACCATGTACCTTAAGTTTATGTGAAACTAAAAAATACTTTACCACCCATTCTTAACTGCTCTCTCTCTTTCCTCCAGCTTATCCCCCCAAAGATATACCAATGGCTAGCACATAAAATGATGCTCAACATCATTAGTCATCAGGGAAAAGAAAATCAAAACCACAATGGTATACTACTTCATGCACACTAGGATACTTATAATCAAAAAGTCAAATAATAACAAGCATTAGCAAGGATGTGGAGAAGTCAAAGCCCTCATACATTTCTGGTGAGAATGTAAAATGATACAACTACTGTGAAAAACAAGCTGGCAGTTCCTCAAATACTTAAGCATAAAGTTTTTATATGACTCAGTAATTCTACTTCGGGGAACATAGCCAAAATAATTGAAAGCAGAGTCTCAAACATATTTTAACACCACTTTTTATAGCTTTTTTATACACAATAGCCAAAATTTGAAACAACCCAAATGTACATCCACTAATGAATGAATAAAATAATATTGTATATCCATACAATGACATATTATTTGGCCACAAAAAGCAAAAGAGTACTGATTCATGCTACAACATGAATGAATCTTGAAAACATTATGCTAAGTAAAGTAGTTAAACACAAAATAACATATTATATGATTCTATTTATATGAAATGTCCAAAATAGGCAAATCTATCTAGATAAAACATAGGTCAGTGGCTGATTAGGGCTGGCGCTATGTGGTAATGGCGAATTGTGGAGTGATAGCTAATGAGTATGGGATTTCTTTTTGAGGTAACAAGAATATTCTAAGACTGATTGTGATGATATACAACTCTGTGAATATATGAAAACCCATTGAGTTATTATATAACTTAAATGGGTGAATTGTAATATATGTGATAAGTTGTTATAAATAAAATGCTTCCTGGCCCTGTCCTATGTCCTTGGTGCTGTCCCAGATGCTCAGGGTATGGGTACAGAGATAAATAAAACTCAGAAGGCTTCAAGGAGCATATGATGGAGGCAGATAGCAAACTAAGCAACTATCAGAGTAAAATAAAGTGCTCTAATAGAACTTGGGGCTGCTGGCAGAAATTATGGATAGTTATGAGTTATGCAATTAAAGATTGATTCAGCAGAGGGGTAGAATTTAACCTGGATCTTGATGTATAAATAAAGATTTAATTCAATAAGGTTTTTCAAGATGGTGGAGGAGTGAATGGCATCACATTGATCTCCTGCCAGGCCAATCTGGAATTAAAACTAAAGTGTGGAGGAATCACCTGGAACAAACAACTGAACAATACTGTGAGAGGAGCCTTATAACCTCGGACAGACAGAAGAATCAATTTTAGCACAACCTAACTGGTAGCTAGTACAATGGAGACTTGAGGAGGCTGGCTGGGTTATCATGGGCAGCAGTGGCAGAAGGATAGTTAAATGGCTAGTTGGATCCCCCTGAGAAGAGTGGGGTCTAAACCATAAGCATACAAGACTAGAGCCCAAAAAGTACACAGATAACAGCCAGTTGCGAAAAGCAGCAAGGTTGCTTTCTGCCAGAGACAGGAGGCTAGAGACATAAAGAGCTGTTTAAAGGACCAACACATACATTTTTAATAGCAGCCACATACCCAGGGCTCCAGCAAAGGTCGGGGCAGAGTGGGCTGTAGATGCCTGAGGAGAGACTAGGGAAGGAGGCTTTGAGGAGAGAACTGAGAAAGTAGTTGGTGGGATCCTAGTGCTGACTCATCACCCATATAGCAGCAGCCATCTTGCTCAGGCAGACCACTCCCCTGAGCAGCAGCAGCATGAGAGGAAACAGTAGTCCTGCCACCAGGAGGGACTCCGCCTTGCCCCTGTGGTGCCTAAGCCTGACTGCTGAATACAGAGTGACTAGATTAATAACTGAAGAAGATAGCCACAGACAGCAGATTCCTGAAAGTCTCAAACAGACTGCCTAAGATCAGACAGGGTCAACATAGGACATCATCATAAGCAGAACCAGAAAGAAAAAACAGCAGTAAATACTAGACGCTACCAAGATGAAATCCACTGTGGCCTCCCCCATGATTTGGGATATTTTCTTTACTACATAGCTTTTTAATGTCCATTTCGGGTCCATTAAGTTTGTGCATATTAAGTCATTAGATTTTATAATTATACTTTATTTCTCTCCTTTATTATAATGGTCTTAATCTCTTTACAGCCTTATTAATACTGGTTCATTTGCTGTTAATAGTGGGATTTCAGGGGAGAGTTATGTTTGCAGGTGTGGGTTTGTTTCCTGGTCTTTGTGGTTTTGTTCTTGCAGCACTGGCACAAAAACACACAAGATGTGCTGGGCAGAATGACCCTCAGTCAACAAGCTAAAGGGTAGGACCCACCACAGAATGAAAAAACAAGAATCAAACACAATACCTTCCAGAGAGCAAACAAAATGGCATAAAATGCATTCAAAGGGCTGCAAGTTTAGGAAATCAAGGAGACTACACTGCTGAATCTTACAGGTCTCCTACAATAGAAGTTCATACCGCAGTCAGGAAATCAAGACAGATCAATTTAAGAAGCAGAAGTAAAAGAGAAGAGCCTCACAAATAATGGGAAGACAAAGAAATACCCTCCCCCCAATTGAAGGGAAAGGAGGAATCCCCACAAAGAGAACTAAATGAAATGGAGGCAAGTAAATTAACAGATATTGAATTCAAAATAATGGTTCTAAGGAAGCACGATGAGCTCAGGGAGCTCAGAGAGAATTACCAAAAACTACAGGAAAACTAGGAGGAACTTACCGCAAACCATATCAGCATGAAAAAGGATATAGAAACTATCAACAAAAGTCAAGAGGAAGTGAAGAATACAATTTCTGAATTGAAGAACACAGTAGAAGGAATTGAAAGCAGGATACATGAAACAGAAGATTGAATAAGAAAGCGGGAGGACAGAGTAGAAAAAAAGCTCCCAGAAAGAGCAAGAAAACAAAGAAAGACTAAAAAAGAATGAAGAGACCTTTAGGGAAATTCAGGACAACTTGAAACATAATAATATTAGTATAATAAGGGTACCAGAAGAAGAAGAAGGGAAAGGGATAGAGAACCTGTTTAAAAAAGTAATGATGGAAAACTTCCCTAATTAGAGGACAGAAAAAGTCACACAAGTTCAGGAAGCACAGAGTGTCCCATTCAGGAGGAACCCAATGAGGCCCACTCCAAGACACATCATAATGAAAATGACAAATATCAAACACAAACAAAGAATCTTAAAGGCAGCAAGGGAGAAACAGATAGTAACATACAAGGGAACCCCAATAAAGCTAACAGCTGACTTCTCAACATAAACACTAGAAGCCAGAAGGGAATGGTAAGAAACATTCCAAGTCACGAAAAGCAAAGGCCTGCAACCAAGAATGCTCTACCCTGCAAGGCTCTCCATTAAAATGGAAAAGGAAATAAGAAGTTTCCCAGACAAAGAAGGCTAAAAGAATACACCTCCACCAAACCAGCGCTACAAGATATGGTAAAGGGACTGCATTAAGAAGATGAAGAAAAAAAGAAAGAGAGGAACAAAGGTACAAAAAGGAAAAATGAATAAGAACCTATCAATAATAACTTTAAAGGTAAACGGATTAAATGCTCCAATGAAAAGGGACAAGGTAGCTGAATGGATTAGAAAACATGACCCAAACATATACTGTCTACAAGAGACCCACTTCAGAACAAAGGACGTACACAGACTGAAATTAAAGGGATGGAAAAAAATATTCCAAGCAAAAGGCCAGGGGAAAATAAGCAGGGATTAGCAATATTTATATCAGACAAAATAGGCTTCAAAACAAAGGCCATAAAAAGAGACCCAGAAGGACACTTCATAATACTGAAAGGAAGAACCCATCAAGAAGACATAAACATCGTAAACTTATACGCACCCAACATAGGAGCACCCCAATATATAAGGAAAATCTTGGAGGACTTCAAGAAAGAAATATAGGCAGCCGCATATTGATAGTAGGGGATTTTAACACCGCAATGTAAACACTAGATATATCTTCCAAACATAATATTGACAAGGATATTGTGGAACTGAATGACACATTAGATCAAATGAATTTAACTGATTTTATGTACAAACACACACACAACCTTTAATCCCAACGAAGAAAAATACACATTCTTTTCAAATACCCATTGAGCATTTTCAAAGATAGGGTACATTAGAGGGCAGAAACAGGTCTCAACAAATTCATGAAAATTGAAATCATAACCAGCATTTTCTCAGACCACAAGGGCCATAAACTAAAAATGAAACTGAAGGAAAAAAACTCAAAGGCATTCAAAGTAATGTAGACTGAATAGCATGCTATTAAACAATGAATGTACCAATAATGAAGTCAAAGAAGAAATCAAAAAGTTTTTGGAAACAAATGAAAATGAACACACAGCAGTCCTAAACCTATGGGACACAGCGAAGGCAATCCTGAGAGGGAAGTTCATAGCAATACAAGACTACCTAGAAAAAATAGAAATATTTCAAATAAACTACCTAACCCTATAGCTTCAAGAACTGGAGAAACAACAACAGAAAAAGCCCAGAACAAATAGAATGAAGGATATAATCAAGATCAGAGCTTAACTGAATGACATAGAGACTAAAAGAACAATTCAAAGGATCAATAAATCCAGGAGCTGGTTCTTTGAAAAGATAAACAAAATTGACAAGCCTTTAAGCAGATTCATCAAGAAAGAAAAGGAGAGGACCCAAATAAATAATATCAGATATGAAAGTGGAGAAATTACAACTGATGCCACAGAAATACAAAGGTTTGTAAGAAACTACTATGAACAGTTATTTGTCAAGTAATTTGAAATCCTGGGCAAAATGGACAAATTTCTAGAAAAATATAACCTTTCAACACTGAATGAAGAAGAAGCAGAAAGTCTGAACAGATTGATGATAGCTGGTGTAATTGAAGCAGTAATCAAAAATATCCTGGCACCCCAAAGCCCTGGACTGGATGGTTTCACAGGAGAATTTTACAAAACATTTAAGGAAGAGCTAACCCCTGTCCTTCTCAGACTATTCCAAAAGGTCCAAGGAGAGGGATGACTCACAAACTCTTTTTATGACATCAGCATCATCCTAATCTTAAAACCAGGTAAAACACTATAAAGAAAGAAAATTACAGGCCAATAGCACTGATTAAAAAGGACGCTAAAATCCTCAACAAAATATTGGCAAAGCGCATCCAGCAATACATTAAAAAGGTCATCCACCATGATCAAGTGGGATTCATCCCAGGGATGCAAGGATGGTTCAATATTCACATCAATCAATGTAATACATTAGAGAAACAAAAGGAAAGACCAAAATCACATGATCATATCAATGGATGTGGAAAAATCATTTGATAAAATACATCATCCATTTATGATAAAAACACTCAGCAAGGTAGGAGTAATCGGGGCATATTGGAATACAATTCAGGTCAGGTATGAGAAACCTACAGCTAACATCATACTCAAAGAGCAAAACATAAAGCTTTCCCACCAAGATCGGGAACAAGACAAGTTTTCTGCTTTCACCACTTCTATTTTACATAGAATTGGAAGTCCTAGCAGCAGCGATTAGACAAGAAAAAGAAATTAAAGGGATCCAAATTGGAAAGGAGAAAGCAAAATTATCATTGTTGCAGATGACATGATAGTGTATGTAGAAAACCCTATAGACTCCACCAAATACTACTTGACCTAATAAGTGAATTTGGCAATTTAGTGGAATACAAAGTCAATATTCAGAAATTGAAAGCATTTTTGTATACCAACAATGAAATATCAGAAGCAGAAATCACAAAAATATCCCATTTATGATAATAAGAAAAATAAAGTACCTAGGAATAAACTTAACCAAGGAAGTAAAGAGCTATACTCAGAAAACTATAGAACACTGAAGAAGAAATCAAGGAAGATACAAATAAATGGAAAAATATACCATGTTCATGGATTGGAAGGATTAACATCATCAAAATGTCCATACTACCCTGAGGAATCTATAGATTCAACGCAATCCCTATTAAAATACCAATGACATATTTCACAGACATAGAACAGACATTTCAAAACTTTGTATGGAACCATAAATGACCCCAAATAGCTGCAGCAATTTTGAGAAAGAAAAAAAATTAGGAGGGATCACAATACCTGACATCAAATGATATTACAAGGCCACTGTAATAAAAAAAGTCTGGTACTGGTATAAGAACAGACACATAGATCAGTGGAACAGGGTAGAAAGCCCAGAAATAAATGCATATCTCTATGGTCAATTAGTATTCAACAAATGGGGCAGAAGCATAAAATGGAGTAAAAATAGCCTCTTCTACAAATGGTGTTGGGAGAGCTGGACAGCTACATGCAAAGAAAAAAAAAAGAAAATGAAACTCAACCACCTACTTACAACATACAGAAAAATAAAGTCAATATGGATAAAGGTCTTAAATATTAGTTGCGACACCACAAATGTCTTAGAGTAGAACATTGGTCGGAACTCTCAGATATTCCACACAGCAATGTTTTCATCAATATGTCCTTTAGAGCAAGGGACAAAAAAGAAAGAATAAACAAGTGGGACTCATCAAAATAAAAAGCTTCTGAATGGCTAAATAAAACATCAGCAAAATGAAAAAGGGTCCAACCATATAGGAAAATATATTTGCCAATGATACCTTGCACAAGGATTTGATCTCCAAAATACATAAAGAACTCACATAGTTCCATAGCAGGAAGACAAACAATCCAATAAAAAATGGGCAAAGGACCTGAACAGATATATCTCCAAGGAGGACATACACAGGGCCCAGAGACATATGGAAGATGCTCAGCATCACTAGCCATCAGAGAAATACAAATTAAAACCACAATAAGATACCACTTCACACCAGTTATAATGGCCATCATAAACCAATCAACAAACAACAAGTGCTGGTGAGGTTGTGGAGAAAAGGGATCCCTAGTATGCTGGTGGGAATGCAGACTGGTATAGCCACTGTGGAAAACCATATGGAATTTCCTGAAGAAGCTAAAAATGGAAGTGTCTTTTGACTCAGTGACTCCACTGCTGGGATTATACCCTAAGAATTCTGAAACACCTATTCAAAAGAACCTATGCACCCCAAGGTTCATAGCAGCACAATTTACAATAGCCAAGTGCTGGAAGCAACCTACATGCCTATCAGTAAATGAGTGGATCATAAAACTATGGTACATTTATACAGTGGGATATTACACAGCATAAATAAAGAGCTACTACCCTTCCCAACAGCATGGAAGGAACTAGAGAGCATTGTGCTAAGCAAAATAAGCCAGGGGGTGAAAGACAAATACCATATGATCTCAACTATAAGTGGAACCTTGTCATCAGAACAAGCATAAAAAGTATAACCAGCAACATTAAAAGAAAAAACAAACCAACAGTAACCAGCAGGGAGGAGGGTGGCTGGTAATGGGAAAAAGGAGGTGCTCAAGTCAAGGAACATGTATAAAAGACCCTGGAAAATGCCAAAATGTGAAAGGATTGAGGGTAGAAGGTGGGGGTGGTGGGACAGCAGAATATGGTGGTGGGAAAATGGAGTCAAATGTATTTGAACAATAAAGAAAAATAATTTATTTCAATAAACAAAGCATCAGGGAGTTGTTGGAGCAAGAGTGGGAAAGGAAGGGCATTTCTAGTTGACGGACCAGCACATGCAAAAGAGACAACCTACAGTTATGTAGCACTTTCAGGGGACAATGAAGAATTTGCATGGTGCATAAAGAGTGTGTAGGCTTGTTATGAGAGATTAATCAGGAAAGGCAGCCTGGGGTCGGATTCCTGAGGGCCTTAAATTCCCTGGAGCTTGGAATGTTTCATAAGATAGGACTTCATTTCACATGGCAGTGGTGTGGTAAAGCTCTCAGTAGAAATCATAAAGTGCTATCTATAACTCTACCAATGACTAGCTGTGAACTTGGGCAAATCTCCTAACCTCTCTGGACTTCAGTTTCCTTAACCTGAAAATGAAGATAATCATCTTATTCAAAAGGTTTATTATTGATCAAAGGAAAGGGGAGTGTGGCAGACACTGTGGGCTGAATAACTCAACATCTATTCCCAGTCCCTTTCTTCCTTGCCTGCATCTACAACACAGGCTTGGAAAGTCAAATACATACTTAGTCACCCTTGGAGCTCAAGGTAGCTATAGGACAGCAACACACTTATGACTAATGATACCTAAAAGGAAGACTGCTGAGGGGATTTTAACAGAGTTATTCTTTCCTGAAGTAAATATAGACATTGCTAATGCTGTCAAGTGCACCCAAGTTTCTGCCTTGAATGCATACATGATACTTGGGGCTCTAATAACCACCTTGCAGCTGAGTAATTGGCAGAAATGAAAATGAAAATCCAACAGGTTGAGGATGGATGGCAGTGCAGGAAGAGACTCTGGACTTTTGATAGCACCAATAAACAAATGCTAGCAACCATCTACCTCTGGACTTATTGTTATATGAGAAAAACAGAACTTTATTTGTATAAGTTAGTTGGGGTTTCTATTACTTGCCCCCAAAATCATTCTTAATTGATGCAGAGTTTATGAAAGAACTTCAGAAGCCAAAAAATGATTTATAAAAACAATGACTTTTGGAGAAAGAGAGTTACATGATTTCAGTTTTATTTTTATAGCAGGGTGAAAATAAACTAGAGAGAAAATTGTGTAAGGAATGATACTGAGGTAGTAATGACAAGGATCCAGGAACTAGACCTAACTGGTGTGTCTCGGTGGGTTGGGCGTCATCCTATGAAGACAATGGTCATGGTTTGATTCTTGGTCTGGGCACATGCCTGGGTTGTGGGTTTGGTCCCCAATCAGAGCACATTTGAGGGGCAACTGATCAACGTTTCTCTCTCACATTGATGTTTTCCTCCCTCTCTTCACTCTCTCAAAAAAAGTAAAAGAATACATTTAGCATAATATCCTCCAGTTCCATCCATGCTGTTGCAAAAGATAGAAGTTCCTTTTTTCTTTCTGCTGTGAAGTGTACCATGAAAATGTACCATGTTTTTTTTTTGATCCACTCATCTACTGATGGGCGCTTAGGCTGTTTCCAGCACTTGGCTATTGTAAATACTGTTGCTATGAACATAGGGGTGCATGAGTTCTTTTGAATTGGCGATTCATAATTCTTAGGGTGTATTCCCAGCAGTGAAAGCACTGGATCAAAAGGCAGTTCCATTTTTAGTTTTTGGAGGAAATTCCAAGCTGCTTTCCACAGTGGCTGCACCATTCTGCATTCTCACTAACAGTGCACTAGGGTTCCCTTTTCTCCACATCCTAACCAGCTCTTGTTGAAATAAGCCAGCTGGTGAAAGAAAAATACGATATGATTTCACCTGTAAGAGGAATCTAATGAATAAAATAGAAGCACAGGTCTGGAAATGTGGAGTAGACTGATAGTGACCAGAGGGGAGGGGGACAATGGTGGAAAGGAGGGTAGGGTACTAGACAAAAGTCATGTATGAATGACTCATGGACATGGACAACAGTGTGGGAATTGACTGTGGGAGTTGGGGGTGGGATGGGCAGAGGGCAAAAGGGGAAAAATTGGGACAACTGTAATGGAATAAAAATAAAAAATCTTAAAAAATAAGAAAGTAAAAATAAAAAATAATCCAGGCAATAAACATTGAAGGCAATGTGGCAGTAAGGACAAAGAGCAAGAGACAGATACCAATGATAACATAGAGGGAAAACTGATATGATGTGGTAACTGATCAAACCTTGGGGAAATATGCAGGAGTGAGTGATTAAAGATGTTTTACAAATTTTTAGCCATAGTGAGTGAGGGGATAGTGAGACATAAACCTACATTCATAACATAGGAACATATTCATATTCATATAACTTTAAAGAGAAAGATAATGAGTTTAGTTTTGGACATACAGACTTTGAATTGCCTGAATCACACCTAGTAGAGGTCCTATAGATAGTTGAAAATATACTTTTGTTTTTTTCTCCAAGTATGATATCTTTTATTACCTGTAGCCACACATCAGCATACAGGTGTGAGGTGAAGCCATGGGAGTGTGTGGGATCACTCATGAGGAGCAGGTACAATATAGGAGAAAATGGCTAGAAATGAGAACTTGGGTGAGGGGGATGATTACTTTTAAGTATTGCATGAAAATGGGAGTCAGTGGAAAAGAGACTAAGAAGCATTGAATATTCAAAAATATTTGTTGAATGCCTACTATGTGCCAGACTCTGGGCTTGAGGCTCAGAGCGGTAGGAAGGAAAGCAAAAGAGTATAGTGCTGGCTAGGATGGGGATCAGGAGTGTCTGGTCAGTAGTGTCACATACTGCAGAAAAGTCAAGTGGGGTGAGAAATGAGGAATTCCTTTCCTCAATCACATTTATCTGAATTCTTTTAACGGGAGTTTTTTGCTAGCTGTAATAACCTGTCTGGAAGATAAATGCTAAATTAATTTGGGAACTGACTTGTAAAACTCTCAAGTGGTCTAAGTCATTTAAAAGAAGCTAAAATTCTATTACATGAGATTGAATTGTTTTCTGTAGGTGGTTGTGCAACCTTCTCCCCTAGAGATATATTAGTCAAATATTGTTTCTGTCCAGCTCCCCTTAGGAGCCAGAGTAGTGGTGTGTGAGAGCCGCACAACTCTACCAAGTCTCTCTGGTGCCTTATTCTGTGAATGTAAATTAGAGTTCTTTGCTCTGGTGCCCTATGCTGTGTGATATACACTTGATTCATGTGGTCCTTTTTTTTTTTTTTTTAACTTGTGTCATGAGTGTTACTTGTCTCTCTAAATACTGAAAGTTCCTCAATGGTAGAAATCATATCTTTTGCTTTTCTTTTTTTTTTTTTTTTGCCTCTGCTTCAATTACCACCTGTAAGCAGATGAGTCACATATTTGTATCTTCAGACCAGAACTCTGCTCTTATACATCTAGCTGTCAGCTTGACATATCCTCTTAGGTGGTTTCCAGAAATTTCAGTTGAAACAGGTCTTAAAAGTAACCATGCTTTTCTTCCTTTCTCTTTCTCTCTACCATCCTCTTCTTCCAAACTCAGCTCTCTTCCAATGTTCTCCCTCTCAGCTGATGACAACTTTATCGTGTTCAATGAGCCAGAAACCTGGAAGTCATCATTGACAAATTCCACTTTTTCACCCTCATATTTAGTCCTTTAGGGAGTCCCAGTCATTACTTCAATCTGCAAAATATGGCTGTATCTGCCCACTTCTCTTTATCACTGCTGTCACAGTTCTAGTTTGAGCGATTATCTTTTTTCACCTGGTCTGGACCATTGCAAGTTTCTTAATCAGTCTCTCTACTTTAACTTTCATCTCTCTCTCCAGTATGATATCCACCAAGGAGGTAGAGTGACTGTTTTGATATACAAATCTGAATATGCCACCCTTTGCACAAAATCATTAAATGATACACCATTTGTCTTAGAATAAAGAAAAAAATAATTTACTTAGCCTACAACCCAGAACAATTCCCAGGTTTTTAACTTGGGCTTTCACTTAATATAGAAGGCGTACTTTTTATAGTAAATCTAAACAGATTTTTGAAAGCTCCTTTAAGCACTGTATCCCATAGTTGTCTTTACTACACTGAACATAAGTTAACTTTTCCATAATGACTTGGTAGTTCTGGCATCTTCTCTCTTTCTGTTAACTTCACTTGTCAGTGTATCAGCTTCAAATGTCCTTCTTCTTGTCTTCCTTTTAATGTAATTTTGAATGGATGTGTGTGTATAATATACTTTATATAGCTAATATATCTATATAAATCTATCATCATCATTATCATCTATCTATAAATTGGCTTACATGATTGTGGAGGCTGCCTAAGCACATCTGAAATCTGCAGGGGAATTTCCTCGGGATTTCACAAATAGAATTTTTTTCTTCCTCAAGAAAATGTTAGTTTTGCTCTTCCAATTATTGATAATTGGACAAGCCCTATCCAGATTATCCACAGTAATCTCTTTTACATAAAGTCAACTGATCATAGATATTAACCACATCTACAAAATATCTTCACAGCAACACCTATATTAATATTTAATGGAATAACTAGGGACTGTTAGCTAGCCATTTTGACACATAAAACTATCATGCTTTTTAAATCTTTTTTTATTGTTGTTCAATTACAGTTGTCCCCATTTTTCTACCATTACTCTCCCCTGCCCTACCCACCCCCAACTCCCACCTTCAAACCTCTCCACCATTGTCTTTATCTGTGGGTCCTTTATACATATTTCTTGGCTTGATCCTTCCCCTTCTTTCCCCCGTTATCTCCCTTCCTCATCCCTCTGTCACTGTCAGTTTGTTCTTTTTTTTTTTAAGTATAACATTTTTATGTTTAGAATTAGCCAGCTGGACTCAGTTTAGATGATCCCAATTTTGTGGGCAACATCCAAAGCATCATAGTCTGGAGCCAGTTGAACATACACCTTCTCCCCATCAGGCCTGATCAGGGTGTTAACCTTGGCCACCTCAATGTCATACAGCTCCTTCACAGCATGTTTGACCTGGTGCTTGTTGGCCTTGACATCCACAATGAACACAAGTGTATTATTGTTTCTATCTTCTTCATGGCCGACTCGGTAGTCAGGGAGAACTTGATGGTAGCATAGTGGTCAAGCCTGTTTCTCCTGGGAGCGTGCTTATGAAGATATTTAGGCTGCCTTAGGAGTCGCAGTGTCTTAGGCCTCCGGAAGGTGGGAGATGTGCATATCTTCTTTTTTATTTTTTATTTTTTTGTGGCTGTGGATACCTTTTAGCACTGCTTTGTTTGCTTTCAAAGCCTTTGCCTTGGCTTTAGCTTTGGGAGGGGCAGGGGCTTCCTTCTTAGCTTTTGGCACCATCTTCATGAAAAGGTGGTTTGTTCTTTGTTTCCATGTCCCTGGTTATATTTTGCATACTTGTTTGCTTTGTTGATTGGGTTCCACTTATAGGTGAGATCACATGGTATTTGTCTTTCACTGTCTGGCTTATCTCATTTAGCCTAATATTCTCCAGTTCCATCCATGCTGTCACAAAAGATAAGAGTTTCTTCATTCTTTCTGCTGTATAGTATTCCATTGTGTAAATGTACCACAGTTTTTTGATCCACTCATTTACTGATGGACACTTAGGCTGTTTCCAGCATTTGGATATTGTAAATAACAGGGCTATGAACAATGCGGTGCATAGGTTCTTTTTAACTGGTGTTTTGGGATTTTTAGGGTATAATCCAGGCAGTGGAATTGCCAGGTCAAAAAGAGGTTACATTTTTAGTTTTTTGAGGAAATTCCATACGGTTTTCCACAGTGGCTGCACCAGTCTGCATTCCCAACAACTGTGTTCTAGGGTTCCCTTTTCTCCACAATTTCGCCAACACTTTGTTGATTTGTTTATGATGGCCATTCTGACTAGTGTGAATCCTAGTACCAGAAATGTAGCTATCTAATTTCATTTACAGCCTCTGCTTCAATTACCACCCATAAGAAGATGAGTCACATATTTGTATCTTCAGACCAGAACTCTGCTCTTATACATCTAGCTGTCAGCTTGACATATCCTCTTAGGTTGACATATCCTCTTAGATACCACCTCACAGTGTGAAGTGGTATCTCATTGTTGTTTTAATTTGCATTTCTCTGGTAGCTAGTGATGCTGAGCATCCTTTCATATGTCTCTGGGCCCTCTGTATGTCCTCCTTGGAGACATGTCTTTTCAGGTCTTTTGCCCATTTTTTTAAATTGGATTGTTTGTCTTCTGGTGTGGAGTTGTGTGAGTTCTTCATATATTTTGGAAATCAAACCCTTGTCCAAGGTATCACTGGCAAATATGTTCTCCCATGAGGTTGGTTCCCTTTTCATTTGGCTTATGTTTTCTTTAGCCATGCAGAAGCATTTTAATTTGATGAAGTCACGTTGTATATTCTTTCCTGTATGTCCCTTGCTCTAGGGGGCATATCTGTGAAAGCGTTGCTGCGTGGAATATCTGACATTTTCTTGCCTATGTTCTCCTCTAGGACTTTTATGGTGTCATGACTTATATTTAAATCTTTTATCCATCTTGAGTTTATTTTGCTGTATGGTGTAAGCTGGTGCTCGAGTTTCACTTTTTTTGCATGTAGCTGTCCAGGTCTCCCAACACCATTTGTTGAAGAGACTATTTTTCCTCCACTTTATGCTCCTGCCTCCTTTGTTGAATATTAATTGACCATAGAGACATGGGCTGATTTCTAGGCTCTCTGTTTTGTTCCATTGATCTATGTGTCTATTCTTATTCCAGTATCAGACTTTTTTATTTCAGTGGCCTTGTAATATAGTTTGATATCACATATTGTGATCCCTCCCACTTTGTTCTTCTTTCTCAAAATTGCTGAGGCTATTCAAGGTCATTTATATTTTCTTATAAATTTTTGAAATATTTGTTCTATGTCTGTGAAATGCAACATTAGTATTTTAATAGGAATTGCATTGAACCTATAGATTGCTTTGAGTAGTATGGACATTTTAATGATGTTAATTATTCCAATCCATGAACACAGTATAGGCTTCCATTTATTTGTATCTTCTTTAATTTCTTTCTTTAGTATTGTGTAGTTTTCTGAGTACAGGCATTTTATCTCCTTGGTTAAGTTTATTCCTAGGTACTTTATTTTTCTTGTTGCTATAGTTAATGGGATTTCCCCCCTAGTTTTTGTTTCTGGTGTTTCATTGTTGGTGTACAAAACTGTCTTCAGTTTCTGGATATTGACGTTTTTTTGTCACTATTCCCACTATTTTGCCAAATTCACCTATTAGGTAGAACAGTTTTTTGGTGGAGACTATACGATTTTCTATGTACACTATCTTGTCATTTGCAAATAATGAGTTTTACTACCTCCTTTCCAATTTGGATGCCTTTTATTTCTCTTCCTTGTCTGATTGCTGCAGCTAGATCTTCCAGTACTATGTTGGATAAGAGTGGAGAAAGCAGATTCTCTTGTCTTGTTCCTGATCTTAGGGTGAAAGCTTTTAGTCTTTGCCCATTGAGTATGATGGTGGCTGTAGGTTTCTTGTATATGACCTTTATTATGTTGAGGCTTTCTCCATCTATTCCCACTTTGCTGAATGTTTTTATCATAAATGGGTGCTGTACTTTAACAAATATTTTTCATTACTTATTGATATGATCATGTGATTTTTATCTTTCATTTCTTTAATGTGGTATATTATATTTATTGATTTGTAAATATTATACCATCCTTGCATCCCCAGGATGAATCCCACTTGATTATGGTGTATGATTTTTTTAATATATTGCTGGATCTGGTTTGCCAATATTTTGTTCAAGATTTTAGCATTTATGTTCATTACAGAAATTGGCCTATAGTTTTCTTTCTTTGTTGTGTCTTTTTAAAAAATTTATATTGTTCAAATACATTTGTCTCCACTTTCCTGCCACCACTTTCCCCTGCCCCTCCCACCTCCCTCCCTCAATCATTTCCCACTTTGGCTTTGACCATGGGTCCTCTACACATGTTCCTTGACTTGACCCTTCCCTTCCTGTTCCGTGCCCCCACTTCTTCCCTCTTGATTCTGTTGGTTTCTTTTTTCTTTCAATGTTGCTGGTTATATTTTCCTTGCTTGTTTGTTTTGTTGGTTAAGTTCCACTTATGGGTGAGATCATATGGTATTTGTCTTTTGCTCCCTGGCTTATTTCAACTTAGCATAATACTCTCCAGTTCCATCCATGCTGTCATGAAGGGTAGTAGCTCTTTCTTTTTGCTGCATTGTATTCCATTGTGTAAATGTACCATAGTCTTTTGGTGTTTCTTTATCTCGAATTAGGATAATGCTGGTCTCATAAAAAGTCTTTTGGAGTCTTCCCTCTTGTATTTTTTGGAATAGTCTGATAAGGATAGGGATAGCTGTTCATTGAATGTTTTCTAAAATTCTCCTGTGAAACTGTCCAGTCCAGGGTTTTTGTTGCTGGGAGTTTTTTGCTCATTGCTTCATTTTTCTCCAGCTGTTATGAGTCTATTCAGGCTTTCTGCTTCTTGATTCAGTTTTGGAAGATTTTATGTTTCTAGAAATTTATCCATTTCACTCAGGTTTTCAAATCTATTGGCATATATTTGATCTTAGTAACTTCTTACAATCCTTTTTATTTCTTGTTTTGGTTATAATCTCTCCTCTATCATTTCTGATTTTATTACTTTAGGTCTTCTCTCTTTTTTAAACAAAATACTTTATTTTTTCAAATATGTTTGTCTCCGCCTTCCCCCCACTCTTTATTCCTTTCTTTTTTTCACAGTTTTGTCATTTTCTTGTTTTTCTTCTTTTTTTTGAGTTCATTTTTTTAAATTTATTTTTTCCAATACATTTGTCTCTGCCTACCCCCACCACTTTCCCTTGCCCCCTCCCTCCTTCCCTCCTTCACCTCTTCCCCTTTGGTTTTGTCCATGAGTCTTTGGTATATGTTCCTTGACTTTTCCCTTACCTTCCTTTTCCCTACTCCCCTCCCTCCTTCCCTCTTGTCTCTGTTGATTTCTTTTCCTTTCAGTGTTGCGGGTATTATTTGCCTTGCATCTTTGTATTGTTGGTTAGGTTCGACTTGTAGGTGAGATCATATGGTATTTGTCTTTCACCCCATGACTTATTTCACTTAGCATAATGCTCTCTAGTTCCATCCATGCTCTCGTGAATTGTAGTAGTTCTTTTTTTCTTTCTGCTGCGTAAGTATTCCATTGTATATATGTACCATAACTTTTGATCCAGTCATCTACTGATGGGCATTTGGTTTGCTTCCAACACTTGGCTATTGTAAATTGTGCTGCGATGAACATTGCGGTGCATATGTTCTTTTGAATTGGTGTTTTGGTATTCTTAGGGTATAGTCCCAGCAGGGGAATCACTGGATCAAAGGGCAGTTCCATTTTCAGCTTTTTGAGGAAATTCCACAGTGCTTTCCACAGTGGCTGCACCAGTCTGCATTCCCACCAACAGTGTACAAGGGTTCCCTTTTCTCCACAGCCTCGTCAGCGCCTTTTGTTTGTGGATCTGTTTATGATGGCCATTCTGACCGGTGTGAGGTGGTACCTCATGGTGGTTTTGATCTGCATTTCTCTGATGGCTAGTGATGCTGAGCATCTTTTCAAATATCTCTGGGTCCTCTGTATCTCCTCCTTGGAAAGCATCTGCCCAGGTCCTTTGCCCATTTTTTGATTGGATCATTTCTCTACTTGGAGTGGAGTCGAGTGAGTTCTTTATATATCTTGGAGATCAAACCTCTATCTGATGTATCATTAGCGAATCTATTTTCCCATACGGTTGGCTCCCTTTTTATTTTGTTGATGTTTTCTTTAGCCATGTAGAAGCTTCTTATTTTGATGAGGTCCCACATGTTTACTCTTTCCTTTATGTCCCTTGCTTTAGGAGACATATCAGTGAAAAAATTGCTGCGTGGGATATCTGAAGAGTTTCCTGCCAATGTTCTCCTCTAGGACTTTTATGGTGTTGCGACTTACATTTAAGTCTTTTATCTATGTTGAGTTTATTTTTGTGTACATTGTCAGCTGATGATCCAATTAAAATTTTTTTCATGTAGCTGCCTAGCTCTCCCAACACCATTTGTTGAAGAGGCTATTATTGCTCCATTTTATGCTTCTTCCCCCTTTGTCAAATATTAGATGCCCATAGAGACCTGGGCTTATTTCTGGGATTTCTATTCTGTTCCACTGGTCTATGGATCTGTTCTTGTTCCAGTACCAGATTGTTTTGAGTATAGTGGCTTTGTCGTACAATTTAATGTCTGGTATTGTGATCCCTCCTACTATGTTTTTCTTTCTCAAAATTGCTGCGGGCTATTGGGGTTGATTTTGGATCCATATAAATTTTTGAAATGTCTGTTCTATTTCTGTGAAATTCGTCATTGGTATCTTAATAAGGATTGAATTGAATCTCTAAATTGCTTTGGGTAGTATGGACATTTTGATGATATTAATTCTTCCAATCCATGAGCATGGTACATGCTTCCATTTATTTGTGTCTTCCTTAATTACTTTCTTCAATGTTGTATAGTTTTCTGCATGCAGGTCTTTTACCTCTTTGGTTAAATTTATTCCTAGGTACTTTATTTTTCTTGTTGCTATATCAAATGGTATTTTTTTTTCTGCTTTCTTCTTCTATTTCATTGCTGGTGTACAAAAATGCCTTTGATTTCAGAATGTTGATTTTGTATCCTGCTGTTTTGCCAAATTCACTTATTAGGTTGAGGAGTATTTTCGTAGAGTCTACAGGGTTCTCTATGTACACTATCATGTCATTTGCAAACAATGATAGCTTTACTTCTTCCTTTGTTATTTGGATGCCTTTTATCTCTTTCTCTTGTCTGACTGCTGTGGCTAGGACTTCTAATACGATGTTGAAAAGAAGCGGTGAAAACGGACATCCTTGTCGTGTTCCTGATCTTAGTGGGAAAGCTTTCAGTTTTTGCCTGTTGAGTATGATATTGTCTGTAAGTTTTTCATATATGGCTTTTATTACATTGAGGAATGCCCCAGTTATTCCCATTTTGCTGAGTGTTTTAATCATAAATGGGTGCTGTACCTTATCGAATGCTTTTTGTGCTTCTATCGAGATGATCATGTGGTTTTTGTCTTTTCTTTTATTTATGTGATGAATCACGTTTACTGATTTGCGTATATTGAACCATCCCTACATCCGTGGGATGAATCCCACTTGATCGTGGTGGATAATCTTTTCAATGTATTGCTGGATGCGGTTTGCCTATATTTGGTTGAGGATATTAGCATTTATGCATCAGGGAATTGGCCTGTCGTTTTCTTTCTTTGTAGTGTCTTAATCTGCTTTTGGGATTAGGGTGATGCTGGCCTCATAGAAAGTGTCTGGGAGCCTTCCCTCCTCTTGGAATTTTTGGAATAGTGTGAGAAAGACAGGAGTTACCTCTTCCTTAAATGTTTTGTAAAATTCTCCTGTGAAACCATTCCGCCCTGGGCTTTTGTGTGCCGGGCGTTCCTTGATGACTGCTTCAATTTCCCCAGCTGTTATCGGTCTGTTCAAGCTTTCTGTTTCTTCTTCCTTCAGTGTTGGATGATTATACTTTTCTAGAAATTTCTCCATTTCATCAAGGTTTTCAAATATCTTGGCATATAATTGTTCATAGTAGTTTCTGACAATCCTTAGTATTTTTGTGGTATCAGTTGTTATTTCTCCTCTTTCATTTCTGATATTATTAATTTGGGTCCTCTCCCTTTTTTTCTCGATGAGTCTGCTTAAAGGCTTGTCAATTTTATTTGTCTTTTCAAACAACCAGATTCTGGACTGGTTGGTCCTTTGAATTGTTCTTTTTGTCTCTCTGTCATTCAGTTCTGCTGTAATCTTGACTCTTTCTTACCTTCTACTTGCTCTGGGATTTATTTGTTGTTGTTTCTCCAATTCTTGAAGTTGTAGTGTTAGGTCTTTTATTTGAAATATTTCTATCTTTTTTAGGTAAACCTGTATTGCTATGAACTTCCCTCTCAGGACTGCCTTTGCTGTGTCCCATAGGTTATGGACTGTTGTCCATTTTCATTTGTTTCCAGAAACTTTTTGATTTTTTCTCTCTCTCATTATTGAACCATTCATTGTTTAATAATCTACTGTTCAGTCTCCATGAGTTTGCAAGTTTTTGACATTTATCTTTGAGGTTGATTTCCAGTTTCAAGCCCTTGTGGCCTGAGAAAAAGTTTGGTATTATTTCAATTTTCCTGAATTTGCTGAGGTTTGCTTTGTGTCCTATTATGTGGTCTGTCTTTGAAAACTTCCATGAGCATTTGAAAAGAATGTGTATTTTTCTTCTTTGGGATATAAGGTTCTATATATGTCAGTTAAGTCTCTTTGATTCAGTGTGTCATTCAGCGCCACAATATGTTTATTAATGTTTTGTTGGGAAGATCTGTCCATTTTTGACAGTGGGGTGTTGAAATCCCGTACTATCAGTGTGTTGCTGTCTATATAGTTTTTGAAGTTGTCCAAGATTTTCCTTATATATATTGGGTGCCCCTATGTTGGGTGCATATAAGTTTACAATGTTTATGTCTTCCTGATAGATTCTTCCTGTAAGTATTATAAAGTGTCCCTCTGGGTCTCTTTTTATTGCCTTTGTTTTGAAATCTATTTTGTCTGATATAAGTATTGTTACACCTGCTTTCTTCTCTTGCCCGTTTGCTTGGAATATTATTTTCCATCCCTTTACTTTCAATCTGTGTAGATCTTTGCTCTGAGGTGGGTCTCTTGTAGGCAGCATATATGTGGGTCATGTTTTCTTATCCATTCAGCTACCCTGTGTCTTTTGATAGGGACATTTACTCCATTCACATTGAAAGATATTACTGATAGAAACTTACTCATCTTTTCTCTTTGTACCTGTGTTCCTCTCTCTCTCATTCTTTTTGTTCATCTTCTTAAACCAGTCCTCTTAGCATATCTTGGAGTGCTGGTTTGGTAGAGATGTATTGTTTTAGCCTTCTCTTGTCTGGGAAAGTACATATTTTCCCTTCTATTTTAACTGAGAGCCTTACTGGGTAGAGCAGCCTTGGCTGTAGGCTTTTGCTTTTCATGGCTTGGGATATTTGTTGCCTTTCCCTTCTGGCTTGTAGTGTTTCTGTTGAGAAGTCAGCTTCTAGGTGTATCGGAGCCCCCTTGTATGTTACTTTCTCCTTCTGCCTCGCTGTCTTGAGGATTCTCTCTTTGTCTTTGATAGTTGCCATTTTAATGATGATGTGTCTTGGAGTGGACCTCCTTGAGTCCCTCTTGAGTGGAGTCCTCTGTGCCTCCTGGATCCATGAGAGCCTTTCTCTCCTTAAATTAGGGAAATCTTCAGTCAATACTTTTCAAGGAGGTTCTCTGTCCCTTCCTCCTCTTCTCCTTCTAGTATCCCTATTATGCAGATATTATTGCATTTCAGGTGGTCCTGCATTTCCCTAAGTGCCTCTTCATTCTTTTGGAGTCTTTTTTCCATTTCTTGTTCTTTCTGGGAGCTTGTTTCTACCTTATCCTCCATCTCACTGATTCGATCCTCTTCTTCATCCAGCCTGCTTTGGATTCCTTCTACTGTGTTCTTCAATTCAGAAATGGTAATCTTCATGTCCTCTTGTGTCTTCTTTATAGTTTCCATGTCCTTTTCCATGTTGACATAGTTTTCTGTAAGGTCCTGATAGTTTCTCTGCAGTTTTTCATAGTTATCTTTGAGCTGGCTGAGCTCATTGAGGTTCTTTAGAACCATTGTTTTGAATTCAATATCTGATAGTTCCTTTGCCTCTATTTCATTTAGCTCTCTCTGCGGGGAGTCCCCTTTTCCACTCGTTTGGGGGGAACTTCTTTCTTTTCCCATTTTTGTGAGTCTGTTAAATAATTTACTTATTTATTTATTTATTTTCGCTTTTGCTTCAATTGGGCCATCTAGATTTCCTGACTTTGTGGATTAAACTTCTATGGTAGTAGGTGGAACTTTTTATTTATTTATTTATTTATTTATTTATTTATTTATTTATTTATCCCTTTCCTTTTCTTTCTGGGCCTTCCTCTGATGATGTCAGTTGTTGACCCTATATGACCATAGGTTGTTTGTTTTTAGCCTCCAGGAGTCTACTGTCTGTGTTTGACTGCTGCTTGGGGCAGTTTTTTGACCCTTTCGGTCAGGGCTGGACTATTTCTTTGGATTGCTTTGCACTTTCACGCCAGCGCCTTGAGCGTGCTCCCCTGTCCTGCAGGATCCCGGGCCTGCCTGGGCTCCCATGTGCTTGCCCCAGACCAGGGGGCTTATTCGTGACCTTGCGTACTTGTTTGGCCCCCCTGGCTGGCAAGCTCCCCGGCACTGGTCAGTTTAGGGTATTGTATTGTGTGTTTTCCCTGCATTTGGCTCTTTGGGTGCGATGCTTGCCCTCACCAAATGGAGACTACGGGAATTGGAGGAAGTCAGCTCCAGGACTCTCCAGTTAATCCTGTCTCCGGTCTCTTCTCCAGGGACTCTGGGCAGCTCTGTGACCCCTTCAGCCCGGGATCTACTAATTTTGTGAGCCGCTTCGTAATCGCGGGCCGGGCGGGTCAATTTACGCCTGCCTTTACCTCTCTGTGCATTCCCTCGCAGGCCATATCAGTGCCAATCTGTGGGAGGCCTTTTCGCCCAGTGCAAGCATTCACCAGCCCGTGTGGGTCACACGCACGCTCGCCAACCTCGCCGGTCACTCGGCGCAAGTTTGCGCGCCTGCACTGGGTGGTTTTGGGCTGTCTATGTGTGCTTTTCTCCTTTTGGCTCTTTGGGGTGTGGCTTCTTCTCGCACAATGGAGACTACAGCAAGGAGAAGGAGTCGGGACTCCCCGATTCCTCCTCCCGTTCTTTCCCCAATGACTCCATTTCTAGTCTCTCGTCAGGGGTCTCTGGGCAGTTCTGTGACCCCTTCGGCCAAGGATCCACCACCTGTGCGGAATGCGTTTCAATCACAGGCAGTCTGGTTCCTGCGCGTCCCTCTTCTGCCTGTTTGGGGGCACGCCTTTCCAGCCCACAATGGAGACTATGGAAAGAGGAGGGAGTCGGGGCTCCCTGGTTCCTCCTCCCATTCTTTCCCCAATGCCTCCTTTTCCAGTCTCTCCTCAGGGGTCTCTCAGCAGGTCTGTGACCCTTTCAGCCAATGATCCACCCCCTGTGTGGACTGCGTTTCAATCGTGGGCAGTCTGGTTCATGCGCTCCCCACTTCTGCCTCTTTGGGGTTGGGCCTTTCCAGCCCACAATGGAGACTACAGAACGGGGAGGGAGTCGGGACTCCCCGGTTCCTCCTCCCGTTCTTTCCCCAAAGCCTCCGTCTCCAGTCTCTTCTCAAGGCTCTCCCAGCCAGTCTGCGCTCAGCCCCCCAGCTCACATGCACAAGCTGTGTGCGGAGCGCACAAAAGGCAGGTTTATTGATTCCCTTATGCCTGAGCAAGATGGTAGCTGCAGAGTGGGAGGTGCGTTATCACTGGGGCTGCACTGGCCGCCGTGTCAGTTCTCTTCACAAAGTTTTCCTCACCAGTCTTTTCCCAGGCACCAGCCCACCCTGCTGCTGCCTCTACCCAGAGATCAGGGAGGGTGGCTGCCACTGCAATTTTTGCGTTGGCCCTTTAAATGTCTCTTTTCATCCCCAGCCACCTGTCTCTGGCAGAGAGCACCCCTAAGCTTCTCGGGGTTGCGTTTTGTCTGTATTTTCTTGGTTTTAGCTGCTGTAGTTTAGGGGTCCCTGTTTTTGATTCAGACCCTGTTCTTCTTGGGGGAAGCTAACTGGCCGTTTCAATGTCCCTCTGGTGCCAGTGCCCGTGGGCACCCAGCCCACCCTCTCAAGCCTCCACTGCACTTCTCACTCGTTGGGATGTGTGAGAGTCGAATCCACTGTCCGTGGCTCCAAGGATCCTCTCCCACTATTGTTCCATTGTTTTCCAGGTGATTACTCCACTATTTAATCTTAATTCCAGTTTGGTCTTGGGAGGAGGTCAGCATGACTCCCATTCACTCCTCCGCCATCTTAATCCTCCTCACAGTTTTGTTCCACTCTCTTTTTCTTGATGAGTTTGGTTAGAAGCCTGTTTATATTGAAATGGTTCTATATGGTTTTTGGAATTTACATATTTAATTTTGAAATGAAATAGTTAGTGAATTTTTTGACAAGTACAATTATCAATGTGTAAGTAATAAGCAGAGGGCTGTTGGTCCTCCAAGTTAGATGGGGCATACAAAGTACAACAAGGGATGTTTACGACAAAAAGGAAGAGAACTGGACAGCGGGGAAAGAGAAGAGAGCTCTGGAATTGACAAAATGAGAATCCTTATGCCATGTTTGGGCTTAACTGTTTATAAGAAAATCTGTAAGATGTGTATGTATTTATATACATCATTAAGAATAAAACACCCTAAATTAATCTATGAATTTGGGTATGGTAACATGAAATTAAATAAATTATATTAAGAATTAATAATAATCACCAAGGACTGTGTTAAACGCTTTGGATAAAGATTATCACTTTTATTTTCAGACAAGATTTTGTAAAGGTAAGAGTAAACAGATCGTATAATGATCCAGATGCTGTAAGTGATCCTTAAGTAATACTGAAGATGGAAAGGAAGTCTCGGTTGAGTAGCCAAAACTAAAATATAAAGTTGGTAATGTGCTGATATTTGTTTGTTTGGAAAATACCTTATGGTCAAGAAAAATATAGTAGTCTTGCTACCTACCAGGAAAGCTGATCACTAAATTGTGTTGGGGTACTTCTTTGTTTGTTTGGTGAAGAGATAATACAGAGAGTAAGAAAACAGTAAATATGAGGCATATATTTATAAACATCTGAGAAGAGGTGAGGATCATCTCATTATGAAGGAGCAACTGTGTGCTTTTAACTGACCTAGGCATAGGGGCACAAATGATGAATGATATTTGATTCAGTAATTCTGGCAAGCACAAACTTGAAACACCTCTGAGTCAGCCTTGGGGTTGCTGAGACTAAAGGGTAAATATGGGGTTTAAACCTAAAGGCCCTTGCAAAAATGAGCTAGAAAGTAAAACTAGGGAGATCTCTTAGAGTCAAATTTGAAATTTATATAGCTTGCATAAAGTTTGCTTTAGGATTTTCTCAGATAGTCCAGGCCCAGCCTATAAATTCCCAAATTATTAACATCCTGGATATACAAAGGGCCTCCTTACCTTCAACTTTACCCTCTGATGCTGCCAACTGTGAACCTCCTTTCCTTCCCATAATTTTGGGTCCCCATATGCCCCATCTACCATCCAGGGTGAACAGAGATGATCAAACCATGCACTCATCCCCAGACCACATAAGCACTGCCTTTCCCCCCTCCCCTCTCTCCCTCCCTTCTTCCATCCCTATAAGAAAAAGAGCATCATTGTACTCCTGTTTTTTTTTTTTCTTCTACATTTTCCATTTTGGGGACAGCATCTTTCTCACCTAGGTTCCAGTGGAGTGTGGCTCCATATTTGGGGATAAAATAGTAGGCTGTGGCAGAAAGAGAACTTAACTTTAACTCTGAGTCTTTTGGATTTGTATTCCAGCTCCATCTCTCTGAGTTTTGGTTTCTTATTATAAAATGTGAATAGTAATATTTGTTTTGTCTGCCTCAAAGGATTTTTTGAGAAGACCAAAATCAAACTGAGTTAATGGAGAAGAAAGCACTCAACTTCAAGCACATATACCCATCCTCTAAACAGAGATAGGAAAACAGTCCAAGACAAAGACAGGATAAAAAAAAGAAACCAGGAGATAGAGAGTAAACAAAATGATTATGAAATTTTGCTTTGAGGCTTGAGGCAATTTTTTTGTTGTTGTTTCTGAGTGAAAGCAATGTTCTTTTGTGAGCTGAAAACAATCCCGATCAAGGCTAGGTAAGAGCAGCGCTAGTGATGCATCTGTATCCATAAGCTTTGAAGTAAAATTAGACATTAAAAAACAACAAAAATGACAACAATGGCAAAAACCAGTGCCCTAAATCTTTAAAACTATGGAAAATGGCCCAAAGTCGCCTTTAGCTTCTCCACAAGAGTCTCTACCTCATTTTCCTTAATTAAATATGATTTACATTAAACAGTCTTCAAGATAAGCAAACACTACTTGTACAAGTATAGAGCATTTGATTTGCTGGTATTAAAACATGAGAGAGAACTGGTACATATGTATATTTAAAAGTATTTGAATATGCCTCTTCAAAATACACTTTTTGATGTTTCAAATTAAAAGTGGCTCCATAGTCACGTTTGTTTTCCAAAATTTATTTATTTAAACTTGAAAACATACAATATTTTGATCGTATTATGGATTAAACAGGGTTTTATGAGCTAAACCTTGGACCCTAACCAGAAAAGTAGCATGTGGATAATAGAGCATGAAATGAAGAATCAGAACTTGGTTTGAGCCCAGCTCTGTCACTTACTCGCTATGTAACCTTAATTTTTGTGAAACCCAGTTTTTTCTTCCATAAAATGAAGATGATACCTACCTTTCTGAGTGGTAGTAATGACTATAGATTATATATGTTTAGTTTCCTATTCCTGACATAACAAATGTCCTCAAATTTAGTGTCTTAAAACTACAAAAATTTACTTCACCCTTCTTACCCAGACACCAATTAATGGATACAGAAAACAGTATGGTGATTGCCAAAGGGAAGGGGGATGGGGGGAAATAAAAGGGGGTAAGGGTGAATAAATGATAAAGGAGACTTGACTTGGGGTGGTAAACACACAATACAATATACAAGTGATGTACTGTAGAATTGTATACCTGAAACCTATATAATTTTATTAACCAATGTCACCCCAATATATTCAGTTTAAAAACCACACATATTCATTATCTTCCAATTCTGTAGGTTAAAAGTCCAATCTGGGTTTCACTGGGCTCAAAATCAAGGTATCAGCATGGCTACATTCCCTTCTACGTCTCTCTCTAGAGACATATCTCTTCACTTGCCCTTTTCAGCTTCCGAATGCTTTCTGAATTATAGACTCCTTTCTCTATCTTCACAGCCAACAGTGTTGCATCTCTTATAACATTCTTTCATAGTCACATATTTTTTTTCTCCCTCTGCAGTCCTCTTTTAGTTTTAAGGAAACATGCATATACTGGACTCACCTGTATAATCCAGGATAATCTCCACCAAAATAAAGGTCAGTTTATTAGTAATCTTAATTCCATCTATAATCTAATTCTCCATTTTATGTAACCTAGCATATTTACAAGTTACAGGGAAGTTCAGGGATGGGAAGTTCAGAGAAGTTCAGAAGTTACAAGGATGAGAATGTAGAAATCTATGTGTGTGTGGAGGGGGTCATTATTATGTCTAGCACACACACAAAAAAATAAAATTTTTGAACAATTTTAAATTTTCCAAAAAAATTAAAGATAATCTAGAGAGTTCCCAGAACCCTTTCCCCCATTTTCTCCTAATATTAGCATCTTATATTACCATGTTATATTTGTCACAGTTAAGAAATCAATACTGATATATTACTATCAACTAAATTGCAGATCTTATTAGGATTTCCAGTAATATCATTTTTGTGTTCCTGGATCCAGCCTAGGATATACTATTGCATTTAAGGAGTTATTACTTTTAATAACAGTCTTATGTACTACTATCTCTATGAAAAAATATTTTCTTATTTATAAGCAACTGATTTCCTTCATTTAATAATTTCCCATAGAGCCAAAGTAGATAGAAATTCTTCACACTGTAAACATTCTTTTCTCCCTCCCTCCACTAAACCTATTTATTAAGTACTTACTATGATCTAGGTGTTTTGAAGGACTTAGAGATACGGAAATGAATGAAACAGACAAAAAATCATGTCTTCATGTAGCTTACATTCCAGTTGAGATGGTGGGGACAGATAGATAACAAACTAGTCAAGTAGGTAGAATATGTAGTTTGTATGATGGTTATAAATGCAATGAAGAAAAATAAGCAGTTAATAAAACAAGAAAACTGAACAAGAGAAGTAGATAGATAATATTGGACATGTATAGAACAATTTAAAATAATGTGCTTTTTAAGGTGTGACAATATTGTGCTTTTGTTTTTAAAATATTCTTTTTTATAAAAGAGTTTATTTATTTATTTTTAGATGACATCAGGCGCACTCAGGGTGGTATGGATGTAGATTATTTATTTTTAGAGAAGGGAAGGGCGAGAGGGAAACATCAATGTGTGGTTTCCTCTCGAGCGCCCCCTATTGGGTACCAGGCCCACAACCCCAGGCATGTGCTCTGACTGGGAATCAAACTGGTGACCCTTTTAGTTCAGAGTTCTGTGCTCAATCCACTGAGCCACACCAGCCAGGGCTGTTTTTAAAAGATTCTTATCTTTTAGAGCTATATGCTAAAATATTTAAGAATGAAATAATATGTCATCTGAGATTTGCTTTAAAATAACAAAAGAGATAGAATGGGCAGTGTGTGCTGCTGTGGATAAAAGTGTCCAGGAGTGGTCAATTGTTAAAGCTGGAGGATGACTTTATGGGACACATCATCACACCATTCTCCTTACTTTTGTATATGACTGAAATTCCCATAATAAAGTTTAAAAAAATAGCTATAAAATAGTGTAGTCAGGTATGTAAAGCCTGAAAGAGAAAAGTGAGCCATGGGGCTAGCTGGGGGAATGTCACTCTGTGCCAAGAGAACAGCTGGGGTAAAGTCCCTAAGATGGGAGCTGCCTGATAAGTTGGAGAGAGTACAAAGAAGCTAGAGATCCTGGAACAAAGTGAATGAGGCAATTATGTAGAATCTTATAAGCTATTGCAAGAAGTTTGGCTTTGATTTTGAGGAAGATGAGAAGCCATTATGAAGTTTTGAGCAGAGGAATAACATGACCCAATTTTTCATTTTCATCAAATAAACTATGCTTTGTTGAAAATAAATGGTAATTGGGCAAGAGTTGCAGGAAAACTAGTTAGGAGGTTATTGCAATAATCCAGGCAAGAGTTGATGATGGCTTGGATCAACATGCTTAATAAAGAAGGTGGCGAGAAGTGGTTAGATTTTAGTTATATTTTGAAGGAGAGTCAACAGAATTTACTAATAAATTCAATGTAAAGTATTTGAGGAAGAGAAGAATCAAAGGTGATATCAAGGTTTTGGGCCTGAGGAACTGAAAAGATGGAATGCCATTTACTGACATAGTGAGGACTATAGGGGGAGCAGGTTTCAGCAGTAGGCATGGTGGAGAAGGTATGTCAAGAGTTTGACTTTGTACATGTTAATTTTGAGATATCAACTATATACTTGAATGGACCTCTGAAGTATAGGAATTTGAATACATGGTTATGAAGTTCAGTGAAGGGAAATTCACAGAAGTTCAGGCAAGGGAAGGAAGTTGCAAGCATGTAGATGGCATTTAAAGCCATGAGACTAAATGACATCTTTAAGCAAATGAGTGTAGAGAGAGAATAAAGGACCTAGGTAAGATCTCCCGGGGAAGTCCAGTATTACAAAGTGAGGGAGATGTGGATGAAGCAGCACTTGAGACTGAGAAGGAGAAGCCAGTAAGGTGGAAGATGACCACAAGAGGATGGAGTCCTGGAGGTCAATCAAAGCAAGTATTTCCAAGAGGAAGAAGTGGTATAAAGTATCAAATTCTTCTGGTAAATCAAGGACAGTTAGGACTGAGAGGTGATTATTGGAC
This sequence comes from Pteronotus mesoamericanus, assembly GCF_021234165.1. NCBI lineage: Eukaryota > Metazoa > Chordata > Mammalia > Chiroptera > Mormoopidae > Pteronotus > Pteronotus mesoamericanus. The sequence goes on from NW_026555198.1 coordinate 1,098,548, forward strand.
TCAACAAGGTGAAGGTCATTGATCACTTTGACAGGGGTGGTATTAATGAAGTGGTGAAGGCAAAATCTCGATTGAAATTGATTTAAGAGGAAACTGGAGAAGAGGAATTGAAAATGATGAGTATGGGAAATACTTTTCTGGAGTTTTTCTGTAAAATAGGGGAGAGAAATGTGTAGTAATTGGAGAGAAATATAAAATGAAAAACATTTTTAAGATGGGAGAAATAAAAAAAATGTTTGTAATGTTGATGTGATGATCCAATAAAGATGGAAAAATTGATGATGTAGGAGAGAGACATTAAGTAGGTGAAATGAAATGGGGTTGAGTGAACAAGTGGATTAGTGGGCCTTAGCTAGTAACATTTACCTAATAAAAAGAGGTAGGGCACTGGATGTACACAGATGAAAGTCAGCTGGTGGGAGTATGAGGAAAAAAACTCATCTGATTGCTTCTACTTTATAGTGAAATAAACAAGGTTATTGGCTGAAAAGAAGGATGAGAGAGGTACTTGGGAGTCAGGTAAGAACGTAAGGTATTACTTGTTTAGATGAGTGGGAGAGTGAATCAATGAGTAAATGTAATGAAATTACTGAGCAGCATTAAGGGCCCACTTGACGAGACTGGTCATGACATTAAAGTGAAACCGGTAAGCATTTTGTGTGTTTTCCTCAGACATGTTTAGCTGCCTAGATGCAAATTCAGAGGAATTCAGATTTTGGGCATAATGATGCAGGACAAAGGCAAGGGAATCCTGGGTATATACAAGAGAGAAATTATAATCATTGGCCATGGTCTCTAATCGAGGTACTGAAGGAAGTGAAAACTATGCAGGATAAGAAATAATGAAAAGGTGGTTTTTTCTCATGACGTGAGATTCAAAATGAAAATGTTTTGGTGGATGGAAGAATAATGGTCTGGAAGTGGCAATAGAAAACAATAAGGACACCTTTTCTGCCTCTAAATCCAGTAGTATGGGGGGGGTTGGTAGAAAAAGAAAACACTCACCAGTTAAGGCAACAGGGGACAGGATATTCTCAGGGAGAGCTGGGTTTCAGTTGGAGCAAAAAGGATAAAGAAATTTTCAGAGAACAGACCAAGATTATAGGAAAAGCAGTGTAGGGAAAGACTGGACTTTGATATAGAAATATTTGGACCATTAGGTGGTAGCAGCAGAATATTGTCTGTGTGTTCTGGGCTATGTTTTATATCACACAGTTTTCTTAAAGACTTGAAAAAGTGGCTCTGTAGAGTACAACATAGTCAATGTGTCTCTAACAATGGCCACAAAAGAGGGTCCCTCAGTCAACATAAACCCTAGGATCTGCTGGAAATTCCTGGCATTCCATCAGAGAAGCAGAACTTATCAGGATTCCATAGTTAGTGATTATACTTTGAATCCATCTAAAAACTCTTGTCCTGATTTCTGTCATCTTCAAACAACCTTTAGACTTTAATTTCATTTTCCAAGTTATCTTTTTTTTTTCTGGCAGAGAATATACTGACTGAGTGGCAGTTCTATTTTTCAGTATAAATTAATCAATTGGCTTCCCATTTAATCAGTTAGTTTCATTTAAATTTGGTTAGTATAAGTCAGTCCCCAGAAGTGTGAATGACATAAAAATCAAGTTTCTGAATATGTTAACTTGAGGACCAGACGCTGGCACTCATGTTGACCCCAGTAATGTGCCTAGCCTGAAGCAACTGTGTCTGCTTCCTCCACAAATTTACCTTAATACTATTCTACTAAGAATGTGTCAAAAGGAGTAAGGCTGAACCCTTATTAAAAATGCCTTGTAGTTTAGACAACAAAAACTATTGACATCAGGTTATTTATTCTTATGCAAGTATGATATAAGATGATAAGGAATAATGTGTTTTGGAAAATATTTTGGTGTGATTTACACACCTTTTTCTCATTTCCTCAAGAACTCTGGTTAGGGAAGTTGGCTCCTTTATTATTATTATTATTATTATTATTATTATTATTCATTATACTTTAGCTGGTTTTAAAAAAGTAAAGCCCAAGATGGCTAAGGGAATTAGCACAATGATGAGTTAGAGTTCTCAGTCCACAAAAACCAAGACCCATGTTCTGAAGACAAATGTTTTTGGTTTGAAGCACAAATGAGAACTAAGTTCCATCAAATAGAAGGATCTGCATAAATGAATATTCTAATGCTTTTTGACTTTCAAAATTCACAGTTCTGGGATTAGGACATACTGCTTTTCATCCTTGTAAAGAGTCTGGCTTTATTTTTTGTCTGAAGCATTAAAATTCAAAAAGTTAATAAACCCAGGCATCCCAATTTCTCAGAGTAATAAGGAAAGATAGTTATCTCAATATCTCAGTCTCTCTCTGTTACACCAACACATTTCTGTGTGTATGTGTTCTTACATCATTGTTGGGTTAAAAAGAATATGATGAGGAAAAACAGAGTCAAAATAAAGCAACAACACTGGGGCCAGTCCATAGGCAATGTGCATGCAAATTGCCAAAATGAGGCCGAGTAGAAAGGAAATAACAGAAAGAGAACACCAATGATATCTTTCTAAACATTCATTAGTAGGTGGTAAAATTCAGGTGAAATCAGAGAAAACCTACACATGCTCCAGGGTTGGTCTGACCAAAACAGGCATTGAAGATAATAGCTAGAGCTGAGGTCAGCAAACTATGGACATCTGGCAAAATCCAGCCTGCTACATCATTTTGTCTTGCCAAGCAGCTACAATGTTTTTTACTTTTTTAAATTATTGGAACAAATTAAAGGAAGAATAATATTTCAGGACTCAAGATTTGTATGAAATTCAATAATTAGTGTTCAGAAGTAAAGATTTGTTGGAACACTGTCACATCCATTCATTTATGTATTGTCTATAGCCCCTTTCTCACTACAATGGGAGAGTTATTGTGACAGAGGCCATAAAGCCCACAAAACCATAAATATTTAATATCTGGTCCTTCACAGAAAAAGTTTGCCAATTACTTAGCTAGAATGATAAATGGCTATTTGGTTTTTATTAGATGACAACTGTTTCTTGGCTCACATCCTTAAAACCCAAACCTAAAGTAATTTGAGGGAGGATGAAGTGAAAGTTTAAGTATCTTTTCTGCTAATTGATTCTTCAATAAAATCTTTACCAGTGAGTTTAACTACAACTATTAACTCAGCAACACTTATTTTCTCTATTCTAAAGTAACTTACATAGGTAGAGCATCAGATAGTAGTTTAGAAATTGAGATCCAGAATTCAAAATATTGTTTGACACTCTAGCTTTTTATTCTGCCAGTGGTATGTATAGTAAATGTCCATCTGGAGCAGAACTAAACAAGAGGAAGAAAAAGGGCCTGTTTTAATATTGAATCCACAGTCAGAGAATAAGAAAGTGTCTTTGGATACTAAAAACCCAACTTCTAAAATTGAAAATTAAGCAAAACACCTGAATGATAGAATGGGTGTGACTAAAGAATGAATTAGTTCCTAGAGATGCAGGTAGAGAAAACCTCCCAAAATATAAAACAGTTGGGGACCATCAGAGAAAATTTGAGGCAATGTAAGATCAACCCAGATCCATGAAATTATCACTGCTCAGGCTCCTTCTATATTTTTGTTACCACCATTTTCAAGTATGGCTTTCATCCTCAGCTTACATTGCAGTCCAAGGTAGCTTCTAGGGCTCCAGCCATCTTGTCTACATTCCAAAAAGCCAGATGAAGGAAGTAGGAAGAAGAGTAAAATGGACACCCCTCCAAGTTTTGTCAGTTCTCTTTAAAGAGGCTTCTTGGAAACTGCACACAGCATTTATTTTAATTCCATTGGTCAGAACTTGATCATGTGGTCACATCTGGCTAAAGAATGACTGAAAGTATTTCAGTCCCGTATTTACTCCAGGCAGCAGTTAGTCAGCTAAAAATTGAGGTTTAATTCTCTAGGAAAGGGGGAAACTGGAATTTGGGTACGCAATTAGCATTCTCTTCAATAAGTCCTGTTTTTAGGCAAGCTGGCATTCAAGTATGGATCGCAAATACATACTCATAAGTATTATTATTCATAGAGCTTATCTGAAATACTCAAGGGTGTACTGAAATTAAAATAATATAATAAAGAGAAAGACACGACAAAAAAATCAGTGGTGTTCCGGTAAATACTTAACAGCTGATTCTCTGGTGGGTAATAAGCTCTGATTTGTAGTGTTTGCTGATTTCTGTGGTACATAGACTTTCATTATGGATGACATCCAATTATCAATATGATGCCACTGAACACAGAGTTGAAAAGATTTGCTAACATTTGGCTCTTGCAAGCCAATGTGAGCTGGTTCTATCATACAACTGCAAAAAACAATGATGAGCAAAAAAAACAAAACGGTAAAAATTTCAGTTAAGTCTAAATAATTGCTAATGCCCAAAGCAAAACCTACTCATAAAAATTTGGAACTAAAATCTAAAATGAACACACCTTGAGAGAGGAGCTGAGGGGACAATGAGACAAGAGAGGTTAGTAACAGCATGCTAAAGACCTTAACTTGTTTAGGGAAAGGATATAGAGGTTTATTAATTCTAGATACTTATACAATAATGTAAACTTAATTGTTTTAAATTTCAAAGTGATTACTAGAAAAATGGAAATAGTATGTTTAACTTACAAACCACTAGTGGTAAAGAAAACATGGAATGAAGACAATCAATCAATGCAACTGTAGCAGACTTTCATTATTTTTTTTTTGGATGTCCTGTACCTTTGAACATTCTTCCTATGGGAAATTACCTCACCTGAAGAGTCTGAGCCTTCCACTGTAGAAGCCACAAAGTTACTTTACCAGCCTCCCTTGTAGCTAGGGCAAAGTCACATGATCTAGATTCAATCAGATGCTCCCACATGACACCTTGAATTAGAAGGAGAAGGAGGCACCATGCAGATGTTCTAGTAAGGGTGGTGGTAGATGCATCCACTTTGCCAGAGGTAGCATGGTAGATGTTGAGAACTCAGCATTTAGACACAGCAGCAGGAGAGTCTCCAATGAGGAAGTGATGCAGTGTAATTTCAATGTTGTTACTATGTTGGACTGTTTAAGCTTGTTTCTTTTACCTTCACAGAGATTATGTGATCTATCTAAAATATGTAAGTAAATTATGGTTGTTTTTGTTGTTTTAAACTAGCTAAAGTGAGTTTCTTTTTTTGAAACTAAGAGTCCTGAGTGATATACCAACAAAAAGAAAAGGAGAAGAAAAAAGAAACAAAAGTCATGGTAATATGATCTCACCTATAAGTGGAACCTAACCAACAATACAAAGATGCAAGGAAGATAAGACCAGCAACACTAAAAGGAAAAGAAATCAACAGAGACAAGAGGGAAGAGGGGGGCGGGGACAAGGAAGGAAAGGGGAAAGTCAAGGAACATATAGCAAGGACTCATGGACAAAACCAAAGGGGAAGAGCTGAGGGAGGGAAAGAGGGAGGGGGCAAGGGAAAGTGGTGGGGGGTTGGCAGAGACAAATGTATTTGAAAAAATAAATTAAAATAAAATTTAAAAAAAAAGTCATGGTAAAAAGAAACATAAGATGAGAAAGAAATTCAAACATATCAATAATTCAAATACATGTGAACAAATTAAATTCCACTCTTACCTTCAGATGGCATTTAAAAAGCTTAGCATATGCAGCTTGTAAATGATGCCTGCCTAAAATTAAAGACTAAAGTTTAAAAATAAAGACTTGGGAAAAATAGAAAACAAACAACATCTGGAATTGAATGAAAATCAAGAAACTACATATTAAAATCTTCAGTAGATGGCCAAAACAGTATAGAAGAAAATTAGAGTGTTTCTAAAAGAAACTGTGAAAAATTAATGGAGTAAGTGTCTAACTCAAGATTCTGGGAGAAAAACAGTAACATATATCCAAGGCATGCAGGTGGGAAAATATGAACAAAGATACAAGCATTACTAAAATAAAAAATAAGCAAAAGTAAACCTCACCAATAAAACCAAAAGCTAATTCTTTTAAAAGACTGATAAAATAATAGTATTTAAAAAAGTGGCAAATATTATTAAGAAAAATGAATAAGAGATGCAAATAAGCAACCTTAGCAATAAGGAGGATATAAAGATATGGAAAAATTAAAACATTTTCAGAGACCTGAGTATACCTTTTGTGTATAGTATTTACTCTTGAAACATGTTAATATTTTACATATGCAAAAAATTAAATTAAATTAATAAGGATGAGACATGCTAAAATTGAAAACAGACAAATGGACCTAAATGTATACCAAACTGATAACATAACAATACAATAGAAGAAAAACTAATCCAGGAACTTCTGATCTTATGCTCTCAGTCTAGAGATAAGAAAAATTTAAACAAATGTTGAAGTTTTCTTTTTCTTTTTTTAAGAATATTTTATTTATTTTTAGAGTGGGGAAGGGTGGAAGGAAGAGAGGGAGGGAAACATCAATGTGTGTTGCATCTCGTGCACCCCCTGCTGGGGACCTGGCCCACAACTCAGGTGTGTGCCCTACACATGAAATCAAACCAATGACTCTTTGGTTTGCAGGCTGGCACTCAATCCACTGAGCTACGCCAGCCAGGGCTGAACTTTTCTTAGTAAGCTTGATGACATACTCATAGCAGTGTGGCTGTAGCAATTCTAAAACTATTTTGTGTGTCTATAGGACTAAGAAAATGAGTAACTATATATAATAATGTTGTTGAAAGCTAAGGTCCTCACTGTGGGAGAATAAAAATACATATTTGGAATGAGAGAAGATGAAAAACCCTAGAAGTAGTAAAACCCCAGTAGCAATGAACACAGCTAGTGCCAAGCACTTGGTTTCTAAATACCATTTTTCAATTAAAGCAACCAGAGCCTTTTGAAAAAATGGCTGGTTCTAGGGCTAGAGAAATTGGAAATATCTTGTTGTGCCAAAAAGTAAGACAGTGGTCAAACACTGATGGAACATGTCAAAAGGATAGAAGAACTGGACTGAGGGGTTTTTTGGCTTGTTTTTTTTTTTACAGCCAAATTAGGAACAATTTTGCCACCAAAACACATCTTGAAAGTAATAGATTTAGCATATTGAGAAGAGTCCACAAGTCCAAAATGGTGTTGAAAACCAAAAACAGAAGAAAAATAATAATCAACACATTAACAAAGAAGAAAGAAGGGAAATCTCTTCTTTATTAATACTCATAGAATGCTCACTAATCAATGTAGTGGGAATAATAAAGTTTGAGATTACTATATTTTCCAATCAATATAGTAATAATTGATTTAGGCAAGAAACTAATCATTCAGTGTAAGTTTGTTGAAGAGAATTTATTTCCCCACAGATTACTTATTAATTATAAAGGGAAAATTATGATGCAGAAAACTGGTAACCATATTATTTAAAGTGAACATTCACACAAGCTGACGTTATGTACCTACTGCTATGATGCACTGAGAAGGGTGCAGCATCATTTCTGTGGTATTCCTGCCTAAAATGTATCACCTGAACACAATCATAAGCAATCACCAGACAAAAGCAAACTGATGGCCATCCTATAATGTAACTGACCTGTACTCTTCAGAAATGACAATGTGACAAAACATACAAAAAGGCTAAGGAAAGAATCCAGGAAGTTAAAGAAACGGGACAACTAAATGCAGTGCATAATCTAGATTGGACCCTGGATTAGAAAATAATTGCTACAAAGAACTTAACTGGAATAGTTGGTGAAAATAGAATTTGGAATATACATTAGAAAATAGCATTTTATCAATACTAAATGTCTTGACTTTGACATTTTATCATTACTATCTAGGAAAAATCCTTATTTTTCATAGACATACACTGAGTTTTTTGGTGGTGAAGGGTTATTAATTGCTGCGATTTACCTTTACATGGTTCAGGCAAAACGTAATACATGAATATATTCATGAAGATATAAAGAAATGTGGAAAAATCTTTCCAAATTATTTTAAAAGACTACTGTTTACCAGTGTGTGGTAATAAATTTGACGATCTAGGTATGAGTTTCCAGGAAAATATATTTCTGAATTTATTCCAGGAGAGCTTTAAAATATAAAGAGCTTTAATATCAAAGGAAATATTTTGAAAATACACACTAGTGGGGACCCAAAAAACCCTGGACTTTATTTATAAAAAAATTGTAAATTTATTGTTACATGTTTAAACTTCAGTCACCTTCAACGTCCTCTCCATTTGATGCAATACACCTATGAAGACATTTTTTCCGCTGCTCAAGAGTTTTTGAACTCTTCGATATTGATGCCTTTCCGTGTTTCTGCCATTATTTGTTTCACTTCTTCCACATTGGAAAAATATTTCCCTTTGAGGAGTTTTTTCATCTGGGGAAACCAAAAAAAAGTCACTGGGGTGAGATTGGGAGAATAGGGTGGGTGGGGCATGGGGGTCATGCCATTTTTGGTCAAAAACTGCTGAACACTCAGCCTGGTGTGCCAGGTGTGCTCGTAAACCGCCCATCATGAAATGGGCAAACACTTTGAAATTGTCTTTTAAAAATTCACTGAAGCTGAAGGCAGTCTCTCACAAGAACACCAGCTGGTACACTGATACAGATGGGTTCGTAGAACACTCACCTAGTAGGGGAAGCCTGTACTACAAAGGTCCCGTCCTCCAAAAGATAATTTCATTTTTTTGGTGGGGTCCCCCCTCATAATTCCTTGCTTATATAAACTGTTCTCGGGCATAGAGAACAAGAAGAAACACACATGCACATCTAATCCCAAGGAAAGAGACCTATAGAAGTCTCCACATTATGTGTTTGCACTGGCATAGCGTTGTAATAAACAGAGAGTAGTATAACAGACAAACCACCAGACTGGGAGTCAGTGGATCAGGTTCTAGTGCTACTTCTGCCTCTCAGTGCAGTGAGGATTTGAGCAAGTCACTGTAATGTTTTTGAGCTTCTATTTCTCCTGGCAAAATGCTAGACCCTATAAAATGAGACTGCTTATGTTTGCTTTTCCTCCCTTGTAAATCTGTTGTGAGAATCAAATAAGCTAACACTGTAGGAAATAAAAAGCCCTGGAAACATATAAGAAATGTTAGACAAGAATTCAGGGAAGCCATGTGCATTTTTGGATTTGACCTGGATTTGTAATTCCTTTTTAACAAATGTCTTCTGTTAAAAATAGTTGTATTTAGTATTGGTTGTGAATTTGAAAAAAGGCCAATGGTAGAATTTCCCAAACTATTGTGTTTTGATAGTCTCTCTGCCTTGAAACAGTTTACATAACCAAGGAATTGTCTCTTTCTTTATGTGGATGTGTAAATATATAATTACTCCTTAGCTTTAATAACAATTCTAAAAAGCTCTCCTGACCCTCCTGGACCAAGACAGAGGTCCCTGTCCCATAGCATTTTGTACTTGTCTTATTACTCATATCCTCCCTACTAGGTATAAGCTCTAAGAGGGCAAAAACTGGATCTTCCTTGCTCATCATCATAGCCACAGTGTATACATAGTAGGCACTCAATAAATACTTGTTAAAAGCAGCTTTTATCAAAAAGATAAATGAATAAAAATCCTTGCTGAAAGTAATCTGCTTTCAATAAATATTTTTGAGCACATATGACATGCAATCCCCTGTGCTGAACAATGTGGGCGCAATAAAGACTATCATAGGTTTTCCATTTTCTGGCAACTACCCAGCTCGCAGATTGAATCATTCTCTTCTCTAGATGCGGGAAATGACATTCAGAGAATTACAGTGTCACTCTGCCACCTTTTGGCTGTACCTAGGAATTGCACTTTTTGTGGTATCACTGGCTTCCTGGGAGGAAGTACAACTTGAAACTTGCTCTGCAGCCTCAGGGCAGCACCATCATTCCTTCATCCATTCTACACTCATTGAACTCAAGTCTCAAGCTAGGTTCTGTGCCAGAGTCTGGAGATATAGTGGAAAAGCACATATGGCTTTTGTCCTCAAGGAGTTTACAGTCTGGTTTATGGGGAGAGAAGATAATAAACATGTAATTACCCAAATAATTAACTACAGATGTGTTCAGTGCAATGGAAGAGAAATACAAGGTGCTATAAGAGTGTCCTATGTACTTATATTCCATCCTATTTCTGGATCAGAAACACGGCATTAGTACACTCTGATACCCAACCTGTGCTCCTGAAATGAGAGCATAATACATTTTGCCACCCAAACTAGAAGAGCAGGAAAACCACTGCTTCGACTCAGATGGAGGTGCAGAAACATGATTAAAGTAGGTGGAGTGCTTTGTGTGTGTGGTTTGGATTTTTTTCTTTTTCTTTTTGATTTTCATAATATCCAGGCTTACCTTTTTTTCCAAACCCAGAAGGCTATCCAAACTGACCCATTCAAGGTGAATTGTTGCCAAAAAATTAAATACTCTAGCTTTCAATACTACAACTAATAATAATAGCTAATATTTATTGAGAGCTTACCTTGTGCCAGACACTACTAGGCATTTTAAATGTGGTATTTAGCACAAAATTCATAACAGTCTTATGAGGTAGGTGTTATTATAGTTCTTGTAAGTAGAGTACTGATGAGGAGCCCAGGGTCTGAAAGATGACTGCCCACTTTGACCCTGATAGTGCCATCTTCCAGCCGTGTATCTCTGGGAAATTTACTTAAGTTCTCTGTGTATTCATTTTCTCATCTATAAAATAGAGATTATGAGTAATCTATCTTATAGGGTTGATGTGAAGGATGAATGAGTTAATATGTGTAAAGTAATGCACTGAGAACAATGTCTGGCACATAATGGAAGCTCAAGAGGTGTTAGATGATATTTTTTATGGATGATAGCATTTGAACTCAAGTAACTTGCTCAGTTTCCCATAGTTATGAGTGGTACAGATTATAAGAACAGGCAGTCTGATTCCTGAGCATGGCCTGCACACTTGTCCACTATGCCATTCTGAATACCTTGTTCCTGGATGTGTTCTGTTTCTCTGGCAACAGAAGTCTCAATTTACTCTGTATAATAATATTTTGGAATCATTTTGTTGAGCCTTGGTCTTAGCTGAGCACTGCCAAAAGTAGCTTTTCCATAGGCACTTGCTATTTCATTTCCCAGGATAAGATCACACAGGTAAATTGTGGGAATAATCTCTTTTTGATATTGATGGAAGCACTGGAACAGGGCAACTTCCAACAACACCATTGTTTGCATGCAATGTCTTTGGGAACATGATGTAGTCACTGTGCAAAGGACAAGTGCTTTAAAGTCAACCAGACCTGGATCCAAATCCCAGTTCTACCATTTGACCCCAAAACAGGGCTTTTTTGGTCTGATTCTCAGTTTTCTTACATTGAAAATAAGGGTGATAAAAAATCCCCAGTCTGGTGAAGGAAATAGACATTGAAGTCCAGGAAGCTCAGGAGTCCCAAAAAAGTTGGATCCAAGGAGGAACACACCAAGATACATCATAATTAAATTACCCAAGATTAAAGATGAGGAGATAATCTTTTTTTAAGTATATTTTATTGATCATGCTATTACAATTGTCCCATTTTTCTCTCCCCTTTATTCCCCTCTGCCCTGCACTCCCCTCCCACCAGCATTCCCCCCCCTCCACATTAGTTCATGTCCATGGGTTGTATATATAAGTCCTTTGGCTTCTCTATTTCCTATACTATTCTTAATCTCCCCCTGACTATTTTGTACCTACCATTTATGCTTCTTATTCCCTATACTATTCCTCCATTCTCCCCCTCCCCCTCAATACTGATAACCCTCCATGTGATCTCCATTTCTGTGATTCTGTCCCCGTTCTAGTTGTCTGCCTAGTTTGTTTGTTTGTTTGTTTTTTGTTTTTGGTTTTTTTTAGGTTCAGTTGTTAACAGTTGTGAGTTTGTTGTCATTTTACTTTTCATAGTTTTCATCTTTTTCATTTTCTTAGATAAATCCCTTTAACATTTTATATAAGGGCTTGGTGATGATGAATTCCTTTAACTTTACCTTGTCTGGGGAGCACTTTATCTGCCCTTCTATTCTAAATAATAACTTTGCTGGATAGAATAATCTTGGGTGGAGGTTCTTGTTTTTCATGACTTTGAATATCTCTTTCCAGCCCCTTCTTTCCTGTAAGGTCTCCTTTGAGAAATCAGCTGACAGTCTTATGGGAATGCCATGGTAGACAACTGTCTCCTTTACTCTTACTGCTTTTAAGATTCTCTCCTTATCAGAGGCTTAGGAGCCTCCAGGACACTTTTAAACTTTCCAACATCCAAATCATAGGGGTGCCAGAAGGAGAAGAGGAAGAGCAAGAAATCAAAAACTTATTTGAAAAAATAATGAAGGAGAACTTCTACAATCTGGCAAAAGATATAGGCTTCCAAGAAGTCCAAGAAGCTCAGAGAGTCCCAAAGAAGCTGGACCCAAGGAAGCACACACCAAGGCACATCATAATTACGTTACCCAAGATTAAAGATAAGGAGAGAATCTTAAAAGCAGCAAGAGAAAAGGAGACAGTTACGTACGAAGGAGTTCCCGTAAGACTATCAGCTGATTTCTCTAAAGAAACCTTACAGGCAAGACGGGGCTGGAAAGACGTATTCAAAGCCATGAAAGACAAGGACCTACATCCAAGATTACTCTATCCAGCAAAGCTATCATTTAGAATGGAAGGGCAGATAAAGTGCTTCCCAGATAAGGTCAAGTTAAAGGAGTTCATCATCACCAAGCTCTTACTATAGGAAAGGTTAAAGGACTTACCTAAGAAAAAGAAGAAGATCAAAACTATGAACAATAAAATAACAACAACCTCATAACTATCAACAACTGAATCTAAAAAACAAACTAAGCAGACACTAGAGCAGGAACAGAATCACAGAAATGGAGACCACATGGAGGGTTATCAGCAGGGAGGGGAAGGAGCGAGAATGGGGGAAAAGATACAGGGAATAAGATGCATAAATAGTAGGTATAAAATAGACAGGGGAAGGCTAAGAATAGTACAGGAAATGGAGAAGCAAAAGAACTTGTATGTAAGACCCGTAGACATGAACTTTGGAGGGGAATGCCGGAGGTAGGAGGATTCAGGGTGGAGGGGGGTGTGGGGGAGAAAAAATGGGAAAAAAATGGGAAATGGGATAATAGCATAATCATTAAAATATACTTTAAAATGAATTAAATAAAAAACGAAAATATGGGTGATAATAACTAGCTCATAGTATTGATATAATTGGTATAATGGAGTGAAAGATTACCTATTATCTATCTATTATGTATGTATGTATGTATGTATGTATGTATCTATCTATCTATCTATCTATCTATCTATCATCTAATCACGTCAAAAGACTTAGCACAGTTCTTGAGTTGAAGCTTAACAAATGCCATCTCTCTCCCATTATAAGATTAGTGGCTATAGTTACAAAAGGTGAAGGGGCTGTATAAAATTCAAATGGTAGGCAAAAGCATAAAAACCAACATGTGGGAGGAACAGAAGAAAAGGGGAATAAAGCCAGGCAGGATATGTGAATAATTTTATCCTAGAGTCAGACCCAAAGTCCAGAGTGAGGGATGGCTTCTTAGCAAAGAATCAACCCTGATCTGTGAACACTGGAGCCTAGAGTCCCCACACTGACAGCACAGTCTGGGATAAATGTGCTGATCTAGAGCTGCAGTCCCAGCTGTTGTTGTAAACCCCCTCTAGGAAGGTTAATACCATGTTTATAGGTAAAGGCAGGTAGAACGTGTCTCCCTAACCCACTCCTCCTCTTGCGTTAATGACACCTCCAAAAGTTTTCTGTTCCTGGAGCCAAGGGCCACTTGTCTTGGAAACAAAATCAAGCTAAACTTATACATTTTTTGGATACTTTCTTGATCTCTTAATTATATGAGAAAATATCAGGGTGGGGCTGATTTTGGACAAAACCTGCACTTGTTTTGCTGGTTAATAACTCATTAGTTGTCATGGCTGAGACCTCTGAGTGTATTTGGGATAAACTGAGTCCGTGGCATATTGGTTTGGACAAAAACTTCCAACTTAGCCTAAAGGTTCTGGGATCAAGTTGCCCAACTTTGATTGATGCAAATGGGAATTTAAACACAATAGAAGCTACAGAAAGCAAGTGCTATGTCAGTCGCAGAGCTGGGAGCCAAGACAGCCAGCTTTTAAGATGTCTCAGAAATGGTAGTTTTCTGAGATTTGCTATAATAGAGCCAGAGGCTTCAATTGTCTCAGTAGTGGCAGAGACTCCATTATGGAGCTTCAAGGGAGAGCCTGCTGCTAAGTACATTCTATTTCTCCCTGCAGGGAATCGGTGCCATGGTAGAAACATTCGTTCTGATTCTTCTGTGCAAAATTCAAAATCACGGAGACATGGCTTAATAGCTTTCAAAAGGCCACCTTCACCTTTGAGTGGAGCAGGTGAGAAATTATCTCAAATGAGCTTGATGTGAACAACCAAGCATTTGATGAATACCTTCTATGTGCTGACTGTTTTGTTAGTTATTGCAAGGAATCCAAAAGAAGCATATGACCTGACTTTCCCACCTCATCATTGAGTCTGCAAAACAAGAAACTAACATGTGTGAAACAATCTAGGAACAGTGGAATGAAAGCTGAGAAGCTTAAAGGCATTTAGAGAATGTGGTGGCTGCAGATATGGGTGCTGAGAAATTGGTAGGTTGGTTAAGTAGCAAGGCAGGAGACAATGAGAAGACCACTTGACTACAGCACAAGATCTAGGCCAGGGAGAGATTATGTTGGGGAAGGTAGTGTGAGAATGACAAGAGGGGGTCTCATAGGATGTACTACAGATTCTGGAAACCATAGAATAGGGTATATGGTGAAATGGTTATTTTAGGAAGAATTAGACTTTTCTTTCCCTGCAACCTCTTCTTGCACCATACTCCTGCTATTGAGGTAAGAAATGCTAGTACTGAAGTGATAACCCCTAAATTCTCAATTATAGGCCCCATTCCATGCACTCAGGGACAAGATGCCTTCCATTCTGTGGCATTGAAGTCTTTAGGGGGTTTGGAATTGTCTGTTGGTTATTTTGCAGCCAGTAAATAGATGAAAGAAGAGAAAAGAGTTGAAGGGCTTTATAGGTCAGTCCTGGAAATTCTTACATACCATTGGTCAGAGCTCAGTCATATGGCCACATATAGTGGCAAAAAAACTTGGAGATGGAGTCTGGCTGTATGTCCAATAAGAAGATAACATGAATAGTGATGAGTAATCACAGCCTCTGCCACATGCTCTTGTGACCACAATGATCTGTTCTTCCTAAATGCCAAGGTCCTGTCCTGGCTAGTGTGTCTCAGTTGATTGGAGCATCATCCCATACACCAAAATGCCAAGGTCATTTTCCTCCTAAGGCTTTTGCAGTTGGTATTCCTGTGCCTTTTATAAATAGCACCCCTTGCCTGGCTGGTGAAAAGTCACTGTCTCAGAAAGGCTCACAGGAGGAGTCTCACTCTATCATATTTGACTCTTGTATTGATTTCATAGTACTGAAAAATTAGGTACATTGCTGCTTTAGATTATCTTGTTTGTTGTCTCTCTCCCTATTGAATGTAAGCCCTAGGAAGTCAAGAACTTTGTGCGGCTTGTTAACTATCATATACTCAGCACCTAGGACAGTGCCTGGTTCATGTTATTTGATTGAAAGTTAATCAGTTTAAGGAATGGAAAAAGAAAGAAAACTTTTCTTAGCAGAAAAATGTAGTTGAGAGGGCACAAAAAGACTGGAGGCAAGTGGAATGCCTGGCATGCTAGTTGGCTGCAATAATACTTAGCCCTTATATAGCATTTACTATGAACCAGACACTGTTCTAAGCACTTTATGTCCATTATCTCATTGAATCCTCACAGCAATTCCATAAAATCAACACTATTATTATCCCCATTTTACAAGTAAGAAAACTAAGAAACAAATAAGTTAAACAACTTCTTCAAGGTTACACAGTTTAGTAAATGGTACAGCTAAGATTTACACCAAGGGCTCTCTGGCTCAGAATCTGTGCTCTGAAGGCAGTGTGCTACTCTTGTTTTTCTTGGCAGGTGATAGGAGCTTGCCTTAGAGGAGACGTGGCAGAAATGCAGACTGGACTGGAGGAATGGGGAGATGGGATATTATCTGAGACTTGGTTATCTATTTTGGTTAGGAAAAAAATGAATCCTTTATTGTAAATGTATGTGAAGTTATGGAAGGCATTCTAGCATTTAACTCTCCACCCATATAACTAGTCCACTCCTCTGTGTTCAGAAAAATGTTCTGGGACACAATGAGTGAAATAAGGACAGAAATTAGAATGATTAGTCAATTGAAGCTTTGTGAAAGTGAAGGAGAGTGATACATTTCAGAAGACAAGAAAGCCGCATAACGTCAACCCCCCTCACCCCCGAGAGTTAATTTAATAAAAGTTGAATAATTTTCACCTGCCTCCCCAAAGCAATTACAAAACAAAATTAATATAAAAATAAAATTCCTCTGCTTTTTAGTTGAATATCTTGCGCATGAGGAAATATGTGATGCATATCTCAGGTGAAAAACACTGTGAATCTTGAACCCAGGTAGAGAAGTTAAATTGCATTTGCTGGCTCCTTCCTTTTTGCTCAAACTCTGATTGCTGGAATGTCTTGGGACTTAGTTCTGTTCTTTTTTCCCTCTGTCATCACATTCTCTCTAGGTTCTCCTATCCAGCCCCTGGCTTGAATTACCATCTATATGCTGATAGCACCCAAATTTATATCTCCAGCCCAGATCTCTCCCTTAATTTTGCACTCCAATGTATATCTGACATCTCCACTGGGAATACCTAACGGGCATCTCAAACTTCACAAGGTAAAAACAGAATTTTTAATTTCTGTACCTCTCCTCCAATTCTGGTCCCCCCTAGTGTTCCTGATTTCAGCAAATGGCATCACCAGGCACAGAGTTTCTCAGACCCCCAAATCCAGGAGTTGTCTTTGATTCTTAGATTCTTAACTCCCCTAAACCCACTCCATACCCAAACTAGTCTCACATCCTGTCAGTTTTATCTTAAAAGTCTGACTGCAATCAATTTACTCCTCTCCTTCTCACATGCCATCATCCTAATTGAAGCCTACACCACCTCGTGCCTAAATGACAGCAGCAGCCCAAATTGGTCTCACTGCCTTGACTATAGGAGCAGTTATAGTGTCCCTTTTTGTTGTTCTTTTATAAAATATATTTAGAATAATATTTTACAATTGTGATATAATGAATCCTGTGGTACTGAACTACCATGGAAGATATCAGTGTATACTCACATTTAGTTTAATGTAGATACAGATATATAAATAATTATAGATATACATGTATATGTAGGTTAGTACACATGTATTATATGTTTCCCACCTATGTCAGCTGAGAGGGCCTGGATGCAATGACACCCCATTAGCAATAAAAACATCCAGGGTGTAGATCTTGTTTTTTTTTTTAAATTTTATTTTAATTTATTTTTTCAAATACATTTGTCTCTGCCTACCCCACACCACTTTCCCTTGCCCCCCCTTCCCTCCCTCAGCTCTTCCCCTTTGGTTTTGTCCATGAATCCTTGCTATATGTTCCTTGACTTTACCCTTCCCTTCCTTTTCCCCTGCCCCCCCTCCTTCCCTCTTCTCTCTTGATTTCTTTTCCTTTTAGTGTTGCAGGTCTTATTTTCCTTGCATCTTTGTATTGTTGGTTAGGTTCCAATTATAGGTCAGATCATATGGTATTTGTCTTTCTCCCCCTGGCTAATTTCACTTAGCATAATGCTCTCTAGTTCCATCCATGCTGTCGCGAAGTGTAGTAGTTCTTTTTTTCTTTCTGCTGCGTAGTATTCCATTGTGTATATGTACCATGACTTTTTGATCCAATCATCTACTGATGGGCATTTGGGTTGCTTCCAACACTTGGCTATTGTAAATTGTGCTGCTATGAACATTGGGGTGCATAGGTTCTTTTGTATTGGCGTTTTGGTATTCTTAGGGTATAGTCCCAGCAGGGGAATCACTGGATCAAAAGGCAGTTCCATTTTCAGCTTTTTGAGGAAATTCCACACTGCTTTCCACAGTGGCTGCACCAGTCTGCATTCCCACCAGCAGTGGACTAGCGTTCCCTTTTCTCCACAGCCTCGCCAGCACCTGTTGTTTGTTGATCTGTTTCTGATGGCCCTTCTGACCAGTGTGAGGTGGTACCTCATGGTGGTTTTGATCTGCATGTCTCTGATGGCTAGTGATGCTGAGCATCTTTTCAAATATCTCTAGGCCCTCTGTATCTCTTCCTTGGAAAAGCGTCTGCCCAGGTACTTTGCCCATGTTTTGATTGGATCATTTGTCTTCTTGGAGTGGAGTCAAGTGAGTTCTTTATATATCTTGGAGATCAAACCTCTATCTGATGTATCATTAGCAAATATATTTTCCCATATGTTTGGCTCCCTTTTCATTTTGCTGATGTTTTCTTTTGCCGTGCAGAAGCTTCTTATTTGGATGAGGTCCCACTTGTTTATCTATAGTCATGTGTGTTTCTTCAATATCATTTTGAAAACTAAGATTTGTAGATTTTATGAAAACAATGTGTTGATATGACATGGAGAGAGTTTAACTTTTGTATCTCTCATTGATTGCTTGTCTTTCTAAAAACAGCTTTATTTGGGGGCAATGGTAACCCCCTGATTCTTATAGAAGACACTATGATCATATGTATGTATGTATGTATGCAGTTTTTTGTTTTTTTTTTTGGTTTATATTGTGACAGAAATGGAAATGTCTGAAGAAATGTTAATGTTTGTATCTTAGAAGAATACCACATTTTCTATGCTTCTAAGACCTCAAACATGACTTTCACTTGTGTTTAGAATAAAGTCTAGAGTCTAAGGAAAAAAAAAGATTTTCAAATTTCTTGGCATATAATTGTTCATAGTACTTTCTGACAATCCTTTGTATTTCTGTGGTATCAGTTGTTATTTCTCCTCTTTTATTTCTGATATTATTAATTTGGGTCCTCTCCCTTTTTGTCTTGATGAGTTTGCTTAAAGGCTTTTCAATTTTATTTATCTTTTCAAAGAACCGTCTTCTGGATTGGTTGATCCTTTGAATTGTTCTTTTTGTCTCTATGTCATTCAGTTCTGCTCTCATCTTGATTATTTCCTTCCTTCTATGTGCTCTGGGATTTATTTGTTGTTGTTTCTCCAATTCTTGAAGTTGTAGTCTTAGGTCTTTTATTTGAAATGTTTCTATCTATTTTAGGTAAGCCTGTATTGCTATGAACTTCCCTCTCAGGACTGCCTTTGCTGTGTCCCATAGACTTTGGACTGTTGTCTGTTCATTTTCATTTGTTTCCAGAAACTTTTTGATTTCTTCTCTTCTCTCATTATTGAACCATTCATTGTTTAATAGTCTACTGTTCAGTCTCCATGAGTTTGCAAGTTTTTGACGTTTCTCTTTGAGGTTGATTTCCTGTATCAAGCCCTTGTGGTCTGCGAAAGAGCTTGGTATTATTTGAATTTTCCTGAATTTGCTGAGGCTTGCTTTGTGTCCTATCATGCGGTCTGTCTTTGATAAACTGCCATGAGCATTTGAAAAGAATGTGTATTTTTCTTCTTTGGGATGTAAGGTTCTGTATATGTCAGTTAAGTCTCTTTGATTCAGTGCATCTTTCAACTCCACAATATCGTTGTTGATGTTTTGCTTGGAAGATCTGTCCATTTTTGACAGTGGGGTGTTGATATCCCCTACTATCAGTGTGTTCCTGTCTATATCTTTTTTGAAGTCATCCAAGATTTTCCTTATATATATTGGGTGCCCCTATGTTGGGTGCATATAAGTTTACAATGTTTATGTCTTCTTGATAGATTCTTCCTTTAGGTATTATAAAGTGTCCCTCTGGGTCTCTTTTTATTGCCTTTATTTTGAAATCTATTTTGTCTGATATAAGTATTGTTATGCCTGCTTTCTTCTCTTGCCCATTTGCTTGGAATATTGTTTTCCATCCCTTTACTTTCAATCTGTGTAGGTCTTTTGTTCTGAGATGGGTCTCTTGTAGACAGCATATGTGTGGGTCATGTTTTCTTATCCATTCAGCTATCCTGTGTCTTTTGATTGAGGCATTTAGTCCATTTACATCTAGAGTTATTACTGATAGAAACCTATTCATTTTTTCTCTTTGTTCCTGTGTTTTTCTCTTTCTCACTCTTTTTCTTCATCTTCTTAAACCAGTCCCTTTAGCATATCTTGGAGTGCTGGTTTGGTAGATGTGTATTCTTTTAGACTTCTTTTGTCTGGGAAACTCCTTATTTCCCTTCTATTTTAATTGAGAGCCTTGCTGGGTAGAGCAGCCTTGGTGGTAGGCCCCTGCTTTTCATTACTTGGACTATTTGTTCTCATTCCCTTCTGGCTTGTAGTGTTTCTGTTGAGAAGTCAGCTCCTAGCCATATTGGGGCTCCTCTGTATGTTACTCCCTGTTTCTCCCTTGCTGCCTTGAAGATTCTCTCTTTGTCTTTGATATTTGCTATTTTAATGATGATGTGTCTTGGAGTGGGCCTCCTTGGTGCCCTCTTGAGTGGAGCCCTCTGTGCCTCCTGGATCCATGAGACCTTTTCTCTCATATTGGAGAAATTTTCCATCATTACTTTTTCGACGAGGTTCTCTATCCCTTGCACCTCTTCTTCTCCTTCTGGTGTCCCTATTATATGGATATTATTGCGTTTCAGGTTGTCCTGCACTTCCCTGAATGTCTCTTTATTCTTTTTGAGTCATTTTTCTATTTCTTATTCCTTGTGGGAGCTTTTTTCTACCTTATCGTCCATCTCACTGACTCGATCCTTGGCTTCAGCTAGGCTGCTTTTCATTCCTTCTAATGTGTTCTTCAATTCAGAGATGGTATTCTTCATATCCTCTTGTGTCTTCTTGATAGTTTCTATGTCCTTTTTCAAGTTGCTATAGTTTTCTGTAAGATCCTGATAGTTTCTCTGCAGTTTGTCATAGTTATCTTTGAGCTGGCTGAGCTCATTGAGCTTCCTTAGAGCCATTGTTTTGAATTCAATATCTGATAGTTCCCTTGCCTCTATTTTCTTTAGCTCTCTCTGTGGGGATTCCCCTTTTCCACTCATTTTGGAAGAACTTATTTTTCTTCCCATATTTGTTAAAGTCTATTATTTCTTATTATTTATTTATTTATTTATTTATTTATTTATTTATTTATTTTTTGCTTGTGCTTCGATTGATCCGTCTGGATTTCCTGACTTTGTGGATTAAACTTCTATGGTAGTAGGCGGGTCTTTTATTTATTTATTTTTTTCTTTACTTTTCTTTCTGGGTTTGTGTCTCGTCATGTCAGTTGTTGACCCTATATGACCTTGGGTTGTTTGTTTGAGTTTTCCATGAATCTACTGTCTGTGTCTGTCTACTGCTTTGGGCAGCTGTGACCCCTTCCGCCAGGGATCAACTATTTCTGTGGATAACTCTGCACTGTCATGTAGGCTCTTTGGGTGCTCTCCTCCCCCACAGAATCCCCTCCCCACCTGGGCACGTGCGTTTGCCCCAATGGTGGGGGGAGCCGGAGGCAGGGCTTATTCGCCCAACCTTGCACCCTCGCCTATCTCCAGGCCCAGCGGGAGCCCCTGTACTGCTCAGTTTAGGGTCTTCTAATGTGTTCTTTCCCCGCTTTTGGCTCTTTGGTGGCGTGGCCTGCCCAGGCTAATTGGAGACAAGGGAAATGGGAAGAAGTCAGCTCCAGGATTCTCTGGTTAATCCTGTCTCCAGTCTCTCCTCCGGGGTCTCTGGGCAGCTCTGTGACCCCTTCAGCTAGGGATCCACTATTTCTGCAGACTGTAATTGTGAGCCATCTGGCTCCCTTGCCCGCTTCTGCCTCTTCGGGTTGCGACCTGCCTGCACAAATGGGGACTATGGAATGGGGAGGGACTCTGCTCGGGGGATCTCAGATAATCCTCCATTTCTTTCCCCAACCCCTCCGTCTCCAGTCTCTCCTCAAGGGTCTCTGTGCAGCTGTGTGTCCACTTTGGCCAGGGATGCTCTATTTCTTCCAGCCAGTCTGCACTCAAGCCCTTAGGCCTACATGTCCACAAGGTGTGTGCTGAGCATGCAAAAGGCAGGTTAATTGACTTCTTATGCCTGGGTGAGGTGGTAGCTGCAGAGTGGGAGGTCAGTTATGACCGGGGTTCTGCTGGCCACGGTCTATGTTCTCTTCACACAATTTTCCTCGCCAGTCTTTTCTCAGGCACCAGCCCACTCTGCTGCCGCGTCTACCCAGAGATCAAGGAAGGCTGCTGCCACTGCAAATTTTTGTGTTAGCCCTTTAAACATCTCTTTGCATCTCCAGCCACCTGTCTCTGGCAGAAAGCGCCCCTAAGCTTTTTGGGGTTGCATTTTGTCTGTCCATTTTCCTAATTTCAGCTGCTTTAGTCTATGGGCCCTGTTTATGGCTCAGACCCTGTTCTTCTCAGGCGGATCCAACTGGCCATTTCAATGTCCCTCTGGTGCCTGTGGGTGCCCAGCCCACCCTCTTGAGCCTCCACCGCACTTCTAACCTGTTAGGATGTGTGAGAGTTGAATCCACTGTCTGTCCCCAGCTCCAAGGCTCCTCTCCCTCTATCGTTTCATTGTTTTCCAGGTGATTACTCCACTATTTAGTCTCGATTTCAGTTTGGTCTTGGGAGGAGGTCCATGTGACTCCCATTCAGTCCTCTGCCATTTTCTTTTTTCCAGATTTCAAATTTTGATGAAGAAGGTCTTTATAGTTTGACCAGGCCCCTGTTTAGCTGACTAGGAAAAAGCCTTGAGAGCATGATACATTTGTGTAACTTAGTTCAGTGTTCATTAACAAGTTTCCTCACCAGAGGGAGCCATTTTTTTTCAGGTGCCTAAAGGATTTTTAATTTTTAGGGGAGGGCTATATCTTTAAAAAAAAATACAAAAATAACTTACCTTTGTAAACTTGATAATAACACATAATCATGTGAACAAATTGTTAAGGCCTTTCCCAGTGATGTGTCTTAAAACATAAACTGCATTAGCTTCACTGTAAGTCTGCCTGTATTCCCAACATTTCAAAAGATGCTAATGAATTGAATAGAGGGGATATTTTTATTCTCTTGGTCTAGTCTGAAAAATGCCTTTCTGCTTCTTTGTTGCAGGGAGCGTGGGGCTCCTGGATCTGAGGGTCACTGTTCGGGGCCAGCTGAGGTGGGAGCGAGGGCTCGGATCCCACAGAGCCTGTCCTGTGGTCGTCACAGATAGGGGGAATAAACACGAGTTGTCACAAACACTTCTCTGTTTGCCAGGAGATGGGAAAGGGTTTTTCTCTCTAGTGGAGAAGCCCTGAGCTGCTGTGTCCAGAGGCTTTTATTGAGAACCATATGCACAGGGGTATACAACAAAGCTCATCAATTGATGTCAAAAGGCTATGTTTATAGAAAACAAATAGAGATCATAGATAAAAATTGAAGGAACACAAGAGATTTGCCTCAGGTCAGGGTCTGTGAATAATGTAAATTTCCTTCCCAGTATGAGCTGGTTATCACAGCTTTTGAGGGAAGAACAAAGCATGCTTTGAGGAACTTACTTCTGGGCCTGCTTGTCCCCAGGAACCACCCGATCCAGTTCAGGGCTGTACCTGCCTTTAGTATTGGTTCTAGCTTGAGCCAGGTGGGTGGGGCTGAGCCACCAAGAGATAAGGAAACTTCTTTCAGATAGAATGAGGACTCAGGCCATGTTCAAGCAGAGCCGATGGGCGAGGGCCTTTTTTCCCTTCCTCTGTGTGCCCCAAGTCCTGATCTGCTGTCCATACTGGCCGTGTATGTCTTAGGTCATCCCTCCTCATGAGGAATCTTACCCGTCATTGACTAACCGACCATCACAGGGACAAGAAAGGTGATGTGAGGGAAGCTGGTTTAGTCTCCTCAGTGGCCTGTTTTCCCAAGGCCTCCTTGATTAGCTCCAACCTTGGGGCCCTCTTGCCTGTCAGTGAGGCTACAGTCCCTGAAACCAGGCAGGACAGTTACCAACATTTCTTTATGATATTCCAGGGACAGAATTTGTGCAATCTAAGATATCCACTTAAAAAACTCTCTATTGCTGCTTTGACAAGTGTGACTCATTTGGTTGGGCACTGTTTCACAATGTAAAAAGATGATGCTTTGATTCCTTGATCAGGACACATACCTAGGATGCAGGTTCAGTTCCCAGTTGAGGTGTGTATGAAAGACAACAGATTGATGTTTCTCTCTCACATTGATGTTCCTCTCCCTTTAATTCTCTTTCCCTTCCTCTCTAAATATAAAATAAAATCTTAAAAGAAAAAACCTCTTCACTACTGAGATGGGAAAAGTTCACATTAGTGTTTGTCTCTTTACATGCTGCTCTAATATTTAACCCCACAGACTTCATTTTTGACTATTATTTGATTGCTTAAAGGAGGGAAAATAGCTCCTGCTTAAATCTCATTATTAATTAGCATTCAAGAGGTTACAGAATTTAATGGTGTTACATGAATTTTGATTCATGAAGGTATTAAAATGGTACCCTTTTAAATATTAGATATAAACAATGAGGTGGATATATATTCTTTATAAAGGTCAATAGTCTACAAATCATAACATAGAAAGTAGCTAGTTATTTTGGAAAACTAGGGGGAATTTAAAGTATATATTACTGAATGTATAATCTGTGAATGTATGATGTGGGAACCACCATTTTCCATGAACAGTTATATTGGGTAATTTAATCATGTAGCTTTAGTAGTAAAGAGTAATCTCAGGGGAAAATTTATTTCTTGAAAGCCTTCTAAAATATAAGTGGCTGTTTCTTAAAGAAAACATGCTGTATAAAAACCCAAACTTTACAAAATGGGGAACTTAGGGGGTGATCAATGACATAATTAAGTACTCTTTCCTTTAAAAGAGTAAAAGAATATCCACAGGGTTTCTCTAGTGTAATTCAAATGTGTTAGGAAGAGGCTTCTTACAGCATTGGCTTCCAGCTGGATTTGTTGTGGGAAAGTCTCTTCTTCATCTCTCTTAGCCACAGTTGTCTTTTTGGCAAAATATGAATTACAACCTGTTAGAGTAGTTGTTTTGATGATTTATGAGAAAATGTATGGAAATGTGACCAACACAGTGCCTGAAATGTGACATTACTGTGTAAATGCTATGTGAAATTTCTGATTTGGAATATTTCCTGTAAAGCAAACAGATTCTCTTCTCTGGTTCCTTTTATTTATTTTGTGGGTGCATTTTCTGTTGTCCCTTTAGGTTTACTAATGACATTTATGGTGGTAATAATGAAAACTCCACTTAGAAACATTTCAAAAAAACTATTTTTAGTGAGCTGTTTTTTTAAATTTTATTTTAATTTATTTTTTCAAATACATTTGTCTCTGCCTACCCCTCCCAACATTCCCTTGCCCCCTCCCTCCTTCCCGCCCTCAGCTTTTCCCCTTTGGTTTTGTCCATGAGTCCTTGCTATATGTTCCTTGACTTTCCCCTTCCCTTCCTTGTCCCTGGCCCCCCTCCTTCCCTCTTGTCTCTGTTGATTTCTTTTCCTTTCAGTGTTGCTGGTCTTATTTTCCTTGCATCTTTGTATTGTTGGTTAGGTTCCACTTATAGGTGAGATCATATGGTATTTGTCTTTCTCCCCCTGGCTTATTTCGCTTAGCATGATGCTCTCCAGTTCCATCCATGCTGTCGCGAAGTGTAGTAGTTCTTTTTCTCTTTCTGCTGCGTAGTATTCCATTGTGTATATGTACCATAACTTTTTGATTAAATAGCATTTTATCAATCCGTTATTAAAAATAAACTCCAAAAATAGTACAAATAACTAGATATAATTTACTTTTGATTGGGAATTTCTATTTATTTGTTTATTTATTTATTTATTACATTATATCCAGGTAGGGTTTATCTGAAGAATACAAGGATGGTTCAACATTAAAATATATTATAAGACCATGTACAGTTTTATAGTATTTTTTAAGTTATTCAAATACATCTGTTTCCACTTCCCCTCCCCCACTTTCCCCTGCCCCACTCACCCCACCTCCCTCCCTCAATTCTTCCCCCTTTAGCTTTCTCCATGTGTCCTTTATACATGTTCCTTAATTTGACTCTTCCACTTTCTTTCCCCTTTACACTCTTCCTTCTCTCCCTCATGCCACTGTCAGTTTTTTATTTCTTTCAGTGTTTCTGGTCATATCTTCCTTGCCTCCTTGCTATCTTCACTACGTTCCATTTATAGATGAGATCATATGGTATTTGACTTTCACCACCTGGCTTATTTCACTTAGCACATGCTTTCCAGTTCCATCCATCCTGTAGCAAAGGGTAGTAGCTCTTTCTTTCTTTCTGCTGTGTAGTATTCCACTGTGTACATTTACCATAGTTTTGTGATCCACTCATTTACTGATGGGCACTTAGGTTGCTTCCAGCACTCGGCTATTATAAATTGTGCTGCTATGAACATTGGGGTGCATAGGTTCTTTTGAATGGGTGTTTTGAGATTCTTAGAATTTAATTCCAGCAGTGGAATAACAGGGTCAATAGGCAGTTCCATTTTTAGAGGAAATTCCACACTGTTTTCCACAGTGGTTGCACCAGTCTGCATTCCCACCAACAGTGTACTGTGTTCCCTTTTCTCCACAACCTCACCAGCACTTGTTGTCTGTTGATTTATTTATGATGGCCATTCTCACCGGTGTGAAGTGGTATCTCATTGTGGTTTTAATTTGCATTTATCTAATGATTAGTGATGCTGAGTATCCTTTCATATATCTCTGGGCCCTGTGTATGTCCTCCTTGGAGAAGTGTCTGTTCAGGTATTTTGCCCATGTTTTAATTGGATTCTTTGTCTTCCTAGAGTGGAGCCATGTGAGTTCTTTATATAGTTTGGAGATCAAACCCCTGTCTGAGGTATCATTGTCAAATATATTTTCCCATACGGTAGGCTCCCTTTTCATTTTGCTGATGTTTACTTTAGCCATACAAGCTTCTTATTTTGATGAAGTCTCATTTGTTTATTCTTTCCTTTATGTCTCTTGCTCTAGGAGACATATAGGTGAAAATATTGCTGTGTGGGATATCTGAGAGTTTCCTGCCTATGTCCTTCCTACCATTGGACTTTTCTGGTGTCACAACTTCTATTTAAGTCTTTTATCCATCTTGAGTTTATTTTTGTGTATGGTGTCAGTTGGTTATCAATTTTTTTTTTTTGCATGTAGCTGTCCAAGCTCTCCCAACACCATTTGTTGAAGGGGGAATTTTTTCTCCATTTTATGCCTCTGCCCCCTTTATCAAATATTAATTGACCATAGAGACATGGGTTTATTTCTGGTATCTCTATTCTGTTCCATTGCTCTATGTGTCTGTTCTTATGCCAGTCACAGCTTGTTTTCATTACAGTAGCCTTGTAATATAGTTTGATGTCAGTTATTGTGATCCCTCATATGTTCTTCTTCTTTCTCAAAATTGCTGTGGCCTTTCAGGGTTGTTTATGGTTCCATATAAATTTTTTGAATGGCTGTTCAATGTGAAATACATCATTGGTATTTTAAAAGGGATACTGTTGAATCCATAAATTGCTTTGGGTAATTTTGATTATCTTAATTCTTTCAATCCATGAACACAGTATATGCTTCCATTGATTTGTGTCTTCCTTAATTTCTTTCTTCAGTGTTGTGTAGTTTTCTGCATACAGTTCTTTTAACCTCTTTGGTTATATTTATTCCTAAGTTCTTTATTTTTCTTGTTGCTATAGTTTTTTTTTTATAGTTGCTATATATTTTTTCCCTGATTTCTGATTCTGATATTTCATTGTTGGTGTACAAAAATGCCCTCAATTTCTGAATATTGACTTGATATCCTTTTTTTTTTGTTTTGGCAATTTCATGTATTAGGTCAAGTAGTTTTTGGTGAAGTCTAAGGGGTTTTCTATGTACACTACCATGTCATCTGCAAACAATGATAGTTTTACTTTGTCCTTTCCAATTTGGATGCCTTTTATTTCTTTTTATTGTCTGATCTCTGTTTCCTGGACTTCCAATACGATGTTGAATAGAAGTGGTGAAAGTGAACATCCTTGTTTTGTTCCCGATCTCAGTGGGAAAGCTTTTAGTTTACACCCATTGAGTATGAGGTTGGCTGTAGGTTTTTCATATATGGCCTTTACCTTGTTGACGTATGCCCCTTACTCCTATTTTGCTGAGTGTTTTTATCATAGATGAGTGCTGTACCTTATAAAATGCTTTTTCTATATCTGTTTATATGATCATGTGGTTTTTGTCTTTCCTTATGTTTATGTGATGTATTATATTTATTAATTTGTGAGTATTGAACCATCCCTGCATCCCTGGGGAGAATCCCACTTGATCATGGTGGATGATCTTTTTAATGTATTGCTGGATGCAGTTTGCCAGTATTTTGTTGAGGATTTTAGCATCTATGTTCAAAAGAGATATTGGCCTGTAGTTTTCTTTGTTGTGTCTTTATCTGGTTTTGGGATGATGCTGGTCTCATAAAAAGCGTTTGGGAGTCTCCCCTCTTCTAGATTTTTTGGAATAGTCTGAGGACAGGGGTTAGATCATTTTCTTTAAATGATTTGTAAAATTCTCCTGTGAAACCATCTGGTCCAGGGCTTTTTTGTGCCAGGAGTTTTTAATTACTGCTTCAATTTCACCAGCTGTTATGGGTGTGTTCAGGCTTTCTTCTTCTTTTTCTCCTTCTCCTCCTTCTTCTTTTTCTTCTTCTTCTCCTCCTCCTCCTCCTCCTCCTCCTCCTCCTCCCCCTCCTCCTCCTCCTCCTCCTCCTCCTCTTCTTCTTCTTCTTCCTCTCCTCCTCCTCCTCCTCCTCCTTCTTCTTCTTTCTTCATTCAATGGTGAAAAGTTATACTTTTCTAGAAATTTTTTCCATTTCATCCAGGTTTTCAAGTTTCTTGGAATATAGTTGTCACAGTAATTTTCTATAGTCCTTCGTATTTCTGTGGTATCAGTTGTTATTTCTCCTCTTTCATTTTTGATATTATTTATTTGGGTCCTCTCCCTTTTTTTTCTTGATGAGTCTGCTTCAAGGCTTGTTGATTTTTTTTTTTATCTCTTCAAAGAACCAGCTCCTGGATTGGTTGATCTTTCTAATTGTTCTTTTAGTCTCTATGTCATTCAGTTCTGCTCTGATCTTGATTATTTCCTTTATTCTACTCGCTCTGGGATTTGTTGATGTTTCTTCAGTTCTTGAAGCTGTAGGGTTAGGTGGTTTATTTGAAATGTTTTTTTTTTTTTTTGAGGTATGCCTGTACTGCTATGAACTTCCTTCTCAGGACAGCTTTCACTGTGTCCCATAGGTTTTGGACTGTTTTGTGTTCATTTTCATTTGTTTCCTGGAACTTTTTGATTTCTTCTTTGATCCCATTATTGACTCATTCATTATTTAATAGCATGCTATTCAGTCTCCATGAGTTTGAATGGTTTTGAGTTTTTTTCCAGGAATTTATAGTTTTTAAGATGCCTTTTTTTCAAAATTAATCACACTCTCATGTGTTGTTATCACATTTGTGTGTTCTCAGATTGTTTTTCATATTGTCTCCTTGATTTGAAATTGAGTTCCTCAAGAGCCCAGGTAATGTTTGAGTCATCTTTGTAAGCACGTTAACTAGCATATCATACATTCTCATAAATGTATGTCGATTTGACCATGATTTTTTCTACCTAACTTGTAGTGGAAATTTCACTTCTATTTGCTTTTTCCCCATCATTTTATATCCTCTCCAGGAGGAGTTCCTCCACAGCCCCAGCTTCAATTATTATCTGTATGATAGCAATTCTCACATTTTTATCACTGGCTCAGACTTCTCAGATGACCTTCATAATGAATAAATCTGCTTGCATCTCTAAGGTGCTTTGAATTGAACATGTCCTCAATTGAACATATCTTCAATTCCAAACCAGTTTCTTCCCTGTCTTATACATCTCAGTAAAGATGCCACTGTCTATTCAATTTTCCAGCCAGAATGATGTGACTCATTCATGACACCTTTTTCTCTTTTACCTCATACATCCAGGTAAGTCTTCAAATTCCACCCACTTTTGCCACTCATTTAATCTCTTGAATTTTTTCTTCCTTTTATCCATACTCTCACCCTAGCTCATGTCATCATTATCTCTTACCTGTACTTTTTTCTTCTTTTTCTTACTTAGGGCAAATTGCATGTTTATTTTCTTTCTTTCTTTCTTTCTTTTTAATTTCTAGGCTCTCTCTTTTTTTTGCCCTTATTTTTAAAATTTTTTTAAATTATAAATCATGTTTATTCTATCACAGTTGCCTCAATTTTTACCCCTTAACCCCCTCCACCCATCACAACCCCACTCCCCATACCCACAGTCAATTCCCACTCTGTTGTCCATGTCCATGGGTCATTCATACATGTTCTTTGTCTAGTCTCTTCCCCTTCTTTCCACCATTGTTTTCTTTCCCCATCCCCTCTGGTCACTTTCAGACTGCTCCATGTTTCCGTGCCTGTGGTTTATTTTGTTCATTAGTTTATTTTGTTGAATAGAGTCCACATATACTTGAGATCATATAGTATTTGTCTTCCATCAACTGGCTTATTTCATTTAGATTAATATTTTCCAGTTCAATCCATGTTATTGCAAAACATAGGAGTTCCATCTCTTTCTTTCTTTCTTTCTTTCTTTCTTTCTTTCTTTCTTTCTTTCTTTCTTTCTTTCTTTCCTTATTTCTTCTTTCTTTCTATCATGCATATTGATTTTATTTTTAATGTAAAAGTTAATTATAAAATATTTTTAAAAATTCAAAACCATTATAAAATCTCAGCAATTAAACCAACATGACACCTGCACAGAAATAATCAAGTATATCAATGAAATATAATGAACATTCTAGAGACAAACGTATATATCTAACACTTTAATATATGATTAAGTTGATATTTAAAATCAATGGGTAAAATAAGGCTTATCAACAAATAAGGTGCATGGACCACTATTACTTGAAATAAAACAAATATAGAGCCCTATTTCACACATTGTACAAGAAACATTCAGGTGAGTTAAAAATCAATATGTAGAATCTCTGGAGTTATAGAAGAAAATAGAACTAATATTTTTCATGACCTGAAGTAAAATAGTCAAACCCAGAAGGTATAAATATTGAAATTATGACTATATTAAACATTTAACTATATAGTAATATACATATAAAAAGTTAAAGGACAAGGAATATAATAGAAAATTATTTGCAACACATCTAAAACATGGTTAATAGGTTTTGTTTTTTTTGGGGGGGGGGATATTCTATAAGCCTTTAATCAATAAGTGGATAATACTACCAAAAATTCAGTTAAAGTTCTCTTTTTTTAAAAAATAATAAATAGGTAAGAAATATACTAAAACAAGTTTAGTTTCAACAAAAAGTAAAGGAACAATTAACATAACATCATCACAATCAGATTAATGAGTATTAAAATATTGGTAATATCGAGTATTGGCAACTCTGAAAGGAACTGAGTATTCATAGAAATTTTTTCTTCATCTTAAAGCAGTCCCTTTAGCACACTTTGCAGTGCGGGTTTGGTGGAGGTGTATTCTTTTAGCTGGGTTTTTTTTTTTTGTTTTGTTGTTTTTGTTTGTTTTTTTGTTTGTTTGTTTGTTTTTTGTCTGGGAAACTATTTTGCCTTCCATTTTGATTGAGAGTCTTGCTGGGTAGAACAGTTTTGGTTGCAGATCTTTGCTTTTCATGACTTGGAATATTTCTTGCCTGTCCCTTCTGGCTTGCAGTGTTTCTGTTGAGAAGTCAGCTGCTAGCTGTGTTGAAGCTCCCTTACATGTCACTACATCTTTCTCTCTTGCTTCCTTTAGGATTCTCTGTTTGTCTTTGATATTTGGCATTTTAATGATGATGTGACTTGGAGTGGGTCTCATTCGTTTCCTCTTGAATGGGACACTGTGTGCTTCCTGGACTTGTGAGTCTTTTTCTCTCCTCCAATTAGGGAAGTTTTCCATCATTACTTTTTCAAACATGTTCTCTATCCCTTCCTCATCCTTTTCTCCTGGTATCTATATTAGACAGATATTATTATGTTTCAGGGTATCCTGCATTTCCCTCAATGCCTCTTCATTCTTTTTTAGTCTTTTTTCATTTTCTTGCTCTTTCTGGGATCTTTTTTCTACCTTGTCCTCCAGCTCGCTGATTCTGTCCTCAGCTTCATTGATCCTGCTTTTGATTTCTTCTACTGTGTTCTTCAATTCAGAAGTTGTATTGTACATTTCCTCTTGTGTCTTCTTGATTGTTTCTATGTCCTTTTTCATGTTGATATAGTTTGCAGTAAGTTCCTCATAGTTTCCTTATAGTTTTTGGTAATTCTCTCTTAGTTAACTGAGCTCACTGAGCTTCCTTAGAACCATTGTTTGGAACTCAATATTTGATAGTTGACTTGCCTCTATTTCATTTAGTTCTCTTTCTGGGTATTTCTTTCTTCTCTTTGACTGGAGGTTATTTATTTGTCTTCTCATTATTTGTGAGACTGTTCTCT
Organism: Pteronotus mesoamericanus; assembly: GCF_021234165.1. NCBI lineage: Eukaryota > Metazoa > Chordata > Mammalia > Chiroptera > Mormoopidae > Pteronotus > Pteronotus mesoamericanus. The sequence goes on from NW_026555198.1 coordinate 1,131,068, forward strand.
TTCACTTCTGCCTCTTAATTTGATCTGTCTTGATTTCCTGACTTTGTGGTGTGAAATACTGTGGTTGGAGACTGCTGTTTTTACTTTCTGGATTTGCCTCTGATGATGTCAGATGTTCACCCTGTCTGACCTTAGGCAGTCTGTTCGTGACTTCCAATAATCTACTGTTTGTGGCTCTCTCCTTCAGCTGTTAATAGAGTCACTTTGCCCTCAGCAGACCGATTTAGGCAGCTCAGGGTGGGGCGGTGTCCTTACTGGGGGTGTGGTTATTGGCTCCTCTCTCGCTCCTGTCTTATGGGGGAGGAGTCCGCACTGGGATCCCACCAACTACTCTCTCCATTCTCTCCCCAAAGCCTACATCCCCAGTCTCTCCTCAAGTGTTACCAGATGTTTCTGTGCCTTTAGCCAGGGATCTACTGTCTGTGGCTGCTACTCTGTACTCAGCCAGCAGCTTAGACAGCACAGGGCGGGGTGGAATCCTGGTGGCGGGGATTTTGGGTACTTTTATGCTGGTGCCGTTCAGGGGGAGTGGTCTTTGCCTGAGCAAGATAGCTGCTGCCGCATGAAGCATGAGTCAGCATTGAGATCCTGCCGGCACTCTCTCAGTTCTCTCCCCAAAGCCTCCTTCCCCAGTCTCCCCTCCGGCGTCTCTAGCCCACTCTGCTCTGAATTTGCTGGAAACCAGGGTAAGTGGCTACAAACAAAAATTTATGCGTTGGCCCTTTAAACAGTTCTTTGCATATTCAGCCACCTGTCTCTGGCGGAGAGCAATCCTGCTGCTTTTCTCAGCTGGCTGTTTTCTGTGTACTTCTTGGTCTCTGGTAGTGTGCCCTAGAAATCCCCACTTTTGGTTTTGACCCCGCTCTTCTCAGGGGGATCCATCTGGCCATTTCAATATCCTTCTGGTGCTGCCACCAGTGGATGCCCCGCCTGCCTTCTCAGGTCTGTACTGCCCTCCTTACCAGTTAGATTGCACCTAAGCCAATTCTTCTGTCTCTGAGGCTACAAGGTTCCTCTCTCGCCACTCTTCAGTTGTTTGTTCCAGGTGATTTCTCCCCAATTTAGTTGCAATTCCAGGTTGGTTCTGGGAGAAGGTCAGTGAGACTTTCAATCATTCCTCCACCATCTTGATTCCCTATGTTTAACATTTTCTTATGAAAACTTTCAAGCACTCAGAAAAGTAGACTAGTATAATAAAGACTGTTAAGTGTATCACTAGATTTAACCATTCTTAATATTTTGTGTATTTGTTTAATTTATTTTATAAAATATTTCACTGGAAGTTAACCAAAATAAATATCTCAATATATCTTTAAAAATTAAAATTATTTTCTTACATGGTAGCATTATCATAGCTAATGAATGACTAATAATTTCTTAACTTCTAATATTCAGTTCTTATTCAAGTTTCCACATTGTCCCCAAAACATCTTTGAAATGTGATCAAACTTTGAAGATATAATCAAGGTCCATGCATTGTGCTTGTATTTTTTAAAAAGATTTTATTTATTTATTTTTAGAGAGAAGGGAAGGGAGGGAGAAAGAAGGGGAGAGAAACATCAATGTGTGGTTGTCTCTTTTATGTCCCTTACTGGGGACCTGGCCCGCAACCCAGGCATGTGCTCTGACTGGGAATTGAACTAGTGACCTGTTTGTTTGCAGGTAGGCTCTCAATCCACTGAGCCACTCCAGCCAGGGCTGTAATTTCTTTAACTTAAAACATTAGCCCCTCTGAACTAGACCTCCTTTTTAAACTTTGAGATTCAATGGAGCCAGTTCTCTTATTCAATGTCTTACTTTTCTAGATTTTAATGATTGCTGACTTATGGTGTTGTTTAACATGTTTCTCTATTCTCAGTGTTTTCTGTAAACTGGTATTTAGATCTAAAATGCTTCTTTGGATTCAGGTTAAATATTTTAGAGAATAAGCTTTGCTATGGACTGATTGTGCCCCTCCAAATTCATATATCCAAATCCTGACTTCCACTCCCTCAAAATGTGACTCTTTTTGGAGACAGGACCTTTAAAGAGGTGAACAAGTTCAAATGAGGCCATTAGGGTGGGCTCTTATCCAATATGACTGATGTCCTTATAAGAAGGGAAGATTAGGCATACATAGAGATACCCAGGATGCTCATGCACAGAGGAAAGACCATGTGAGAACACAGAAAGTAAGTGGTCATCTACAGGCCAAAGAATGAGACCTTAGGGATAACCAAATCTGTTGAAAGCTTGATCTTGAACTTCTAGCCTCCTGAAAAATCAAATGTGGTTGTTCATATGACCCAGTTTGTGGTATTTTGTAATAATTGCCCTAGTAAAGGAACACAATACTCATAGGTAAAATTGTATGCTAATGTTGCACCTCATCAAGAGGTACATAATTTCTGATTCTTTCACAATTAGAGATACTTAGATTTATGAATCACTGAAGTCATGTGGGAACATCCTGAAGCCTCCACTGGAAAGTTATACTTCTTATCTGCAAGCAGGAATCTGATGGGCAATGCTTTGCCATCACACAAATATTTAGGTCACCATGAATGTTTTGGCCCAGTGTTTTAAAATAGTTTTCATTGATAATATGGCCTGAATCAATTATTTTATTATCACAACAGAGTTATTTCAACAACCTTCTCATTGATTTTTTTTTTTTTTACTTTGCATTAGTACTACCTTGTACTATGCCTTTGTATGAGTTAGGAAAAGGAAACCCCTTTGAGTAGACACACAACAGATACTGGGCTTATGGCTTGAAAAGAAGAGGTCAGGCTGTATTTCAGCCTCCACTTTCCCCTCAGTAAAGTCTCCTTGTGCATGAGCATCCTGCACAACTGTACACAGCAGCCCTGCTTGCCATGCTCCATTCCATTCTCCACACAGCGGAGTGTAAAACAGCAGTCTAATTATATCACTCACCTACTTCAAACCACTTCAAATTGTTGCATTGAACTTGAAATTTAAAAATTCTAGCAGGATATCCAAGATGGTAGCAAAGTAAGTGAAAGTTATACTCATTTCCTCTAAGGACCAAACTGGAATTACAAATAAAATATAGAACTATGATTCTGAATAACCAGCTGAGACTAGCTGAACACAAATCTTATAACAAAGGATTAACAGAAGAAGCCACATTGAGACTGGTAGGAAAGGTGGAGATACAAAAAGAGCTGGACACACTCCCATGGGTGGCAGCTGGGAATCCAGAAGGATATATTAGCTGCAAAGTTTCCCCCTGAGGAGTGAGGGATCTCAACCCTGCGCCGGGCTCCCCAGCCCAGAGCAAGAGAATAGGGAAGAGGCTCCCATTTAACATCTGGCAGTGAAAATCAGTAGAGATTCTGATTGCCACGGAGAGACAGAAGTCAGCTAGAAACTGGGGAGCCCTCTTAAAGGGCTAATGGCACAAAATCTTGTTTGCAGCCACTCAACTTGGGCTCCAGCTGAGGGAGAGGTGGTGGAGAAAACTAGAGTTGTGTGAGGAGAGAATGGGTTTTGTCGTTCCAGGGAGAGGACTGAAGGGACGGTTTCTAGGGTCCCTGTACTGAATACTTTGCCCACACCACAGATTTCATCTTTTTTGGGGGTGGAGCATTCCCCTTCATTAGATATAAACCTGGAGGAATGCAATAGCCTCACTCTCTGGACTTCTTGCCACCTGACATCGCAGAGCTCATGACCTGCAGAGAAGTTGGCTGTCTGGGCCTGGGGTGTAAAAGTCAGGATAGTCTCAGGGGGTATCAGTGACTGAGTTTTGTGGTGCTGGGCAGGGGCCATTCCCTCACATAACTGTGAGACTCACCAGTATCTCCCCTTCATGGGAGATCCACCTGTCCCACCCTCCTGACTCCTGGCAGCTCAGCTCTGCAAGCCTAGGCTTTCTAAGAGGTCTGGGAAGAATCTAGGATGGACTGAGTTGTGCAGCTCTGGGGTCAGAACAACATCTCCCTATCACTGGAGACCCAACAGCCACACCCTCAGAATTCCCACTGGCCCTGCTCTGCCAAACTTGGGCTCTCCAGGAGGTTCAGGCAGAATATGGGAGAGACTGAGTTGTGTAGCTCTAGCACTGAGGACATTTATCCCACACACACCCAACTGGTAGAGAAAACCTACCTTTACATGGACAAATCTTGGTCTGTTTGGGCTGATAAACTCTGCTGGCCTCACTCTGATGACTTTCTGACACCCTTCCCAACCACAAAGGCCTGTGTACACTCAGTAGGTGACAGTTAACCTTGATGGATACAGAGACATTCACAGAGAGGCCTCAATCCCAACACTGACAATGAGTTTGAACCTTTATGAATCTGGTGAACACAATTTGTCCCTACCTGGTGACTCATGGAGAACCTACCTAATGAAACTCAAGTACCATCAGAGGCTTTTTCAGTGACTGAGCCTAATAGGCATCCAGAAGGTGGAGGCAAGTAAGGGAGGAACTCAAGGTGCCTGGGCCTTTTGCTGACCTGCTCCCAGGCTTGATGCTGGTGGAAGCCTGCCTTAGTGCATAGTTTGGCCCTCCCCTTGCACATCCAGGGCCAGCAGAGTCAGCCACAAAATGTGTATTACTTTGTACCTCTAAACATGTTGCACAAAGCCAGTCACAGGCAGTATCTGACATTTATCTGTACCAAAATCCCTGCCAAGAAGCTCCAGAACCAACACACTCAGTGGTGAGCTCCAGACAACATTAGAGCAGAACCCAATTAGCTTCACAAGTGGCAAATCCAAAGGGAGATCTCAGCAGGCTCCAGATCCTGCTGAGGAAAATTCTGCTTCATGTGGTTAGCAACTGCATAGCTTCTTATATGCTATGGTTTGGGTCAATCCTCACAGCCAGGTTGCCTGAGAGTGGACCCCAGGCACAAATGAATGAATGACAATCAAGATTCAATAGGAGAGCACACATAACACACACAGGGGCCATTCCTGGACCATCCATCTCAGGTGATCAAGTAGACAGCAACACTGAATCCCAAAGGATACTACTACATAAAATCATCCTACAAGACTGGGAGACATAGCAGGTCTCCCTACTTAATACACAGAAGAAAACACAAAGAGGTAGCAAAAATAGGGAGGCAAAAAACATGCCCCAAATGACAGAACAGGAGAAATCTTCATAAAAAGAGCAAAATAAAATGGAGGCAAGTAACTTACCAGATACAGGGTTCAAAACAATATCTATGAGGATGCTAAAAGAACTTAGGGGAAGAATGGATAAAATCAGAGAGACCTTAAACAAAGAGACAGTGAGCATGATAAAGGACATCACTTAATCCATGAGAAAGAATGAGTCATGGCAGGGACTCTGTGCTCAAGCATGTGCCCAGTGGCTCTGCCAACAAAGAAACCAGAGTGAAAATGCTGTTCCATCCTACTGAGTCGAGCTGCACAGGAAGAACAGAAAGTGTAACACTGAAGGGACAATGGGACCTGACCCAGCAGACGAACAGGAGACTGTTCAGAGCAGAGAGTTTGGGCCTCAGTCTCCTGTGAAAGTGGCAGGCTGGGGACTGGATGGCTAGGAGATGAATGCATGAGATTCATTTCAGCCAGATAGGTCCCCTCACAGGCAGGCATGCCCAACCCCAATGTGTGGAATTACAGGCTCTGCAGATTGCTGAGGCCAGGCTCAGTAGCCCCCTACTCAGTGCGTATCTGCAGGGGAAAAAAGGAGAAGCTCTGAAAGGCCCTGTTTGAATTTCTATCAGAAATTATGAGCCCTGATCCACTGAAGCCAGCAGAGCAGGGAGATTAAAAACAGGCGCAACAAGGGATATTCAGGGTCCTGTCCAGCCCTGGCTCTAATACAGGGCTGCCGTCAGTGCCAAGCAGGAAAGAGCTGCCCCTTTTACACAGATTGACTCCTCACAGGAAATGGATAGCTAATTTACCAGAAACTATACATTATTGGAAATAATCTAGGACAGACTGAGACCTAGGGTGGGCAGTCAGGAAAACACTGCCCCCATCTTCCCTGAAGACTATCAGTTCCACCCTGGAGGTGATCCAAAGATTCCACCCTCCAAATAACACCAGATACCCTCTTGGTAGGGAGGTAGCGGTGGTACTGGCAGCAATCTCAGATAGTTGATGAACCAGTCTTGGACTTTGTGCTGATGGAAAGCTGGCAGGACAGAATAATGAGGATTAACCAAGCTTGAAGGAGGCAGCCACAGACTGCGAACACTTGTAGTCTTCAACAAGCTACCTAGGGTTAGACTAGGAAACCATCTGACATTACCAGGCACAGATCCAGACAAAGAAGACATTGGCAAACACTAGATTTTGCTTAGAAAAATTCCACTATGGTCTTCTTCATTATTTCTGTTATTTTTTTCTCCTTCATAGTTTTTTAACATTTTTTCTTCAAGTTTGTTGCTGTTATTTAACTATTTATTTTATTTCAAATCTCATAATTTACTCATCCTTTCTCTTACTCCATTTTGCTTTATTCCTCTTATTTTTGTTTAAAATTTTAATTTTTTTCTTTGTATGATTTGTTTCAATTCCATACTCATAATTTCTCCTCCCTCCAGCCACTCAAAACCATTTTTCTTGCCATTAGTCATCTCACATTCCTTTTCCCTTTCTTATCATATCCTTATTTTCTCTCCACTTTTATTAACACTTGCTCATTGGTGGTTGGTATGGTGGTGGTTGTTGCATTTCTTCAATTCTTCCTAGATGTTCACTGTTTTTGTATTTCAAATCTCAATTTTACTGTTCCCCTCTCCTACTTTATTTTGCCTTCCTCCTGCCCTTTCTTTTTCTTATATTATATTTCACTTTCCCCTCTCTTAGTCTGGGTTTCATTCCTCACTCTTATTATTTGGCCTCAAAATCACTTTTCTGTCCTATTAGACATTTCATAATCTTGTTTGTCTTTCTTTTTCCTTCTTATTCCCTTTTCACTTGTATTAATCTTTGCTCATTTGTCATTAATATTGTCATGGTGGATGCTTTTCTTCAATTTTTTCTTTTTTTCACTATTTTCTTTTTTTAAAATCTCATATTATACTCTTCCCTTTTCTTAGTCCATTTTGACTTCTTCCCTCCCTTTTTAATTTATGACATAAATTTTCTTTTTTCACCTTGTTCTTATTTCCTAATCCTATTATTTCTCCTGCCTCTACTCTCTCAAAATCATTTTTCTTTCAATTAGAGACCACAAATTCATTTTTCCTTTCTTATAATAGTCTTAATTTCTTTCCGTCATTATTGATATTTTCTCATTTGTTGCTGTATTGTGGTTTGGGTGGGGGTTATTTTTGTTGTGTGGGTTTTGTTTCCTGGGTTGTTTTGTTCTGTTCTGGAAGCACCTGTATGAAACCATACAAGATGTGGTGGGTGGTGTGACTCTGAGACAGCCAGACAGAGGGAAGAACGCATTAAAAATGACCAAACATCAAACAAAACCCAATTACACCAAGGTAGCCCACATAAATGGCATAAAGGGCATCCTTAGAATATCCAGCTCAGATCAAGGAGACTGCGCCAATAAGTCCAATAGGTCTTTTACCACAGGAGACCACCCTGTGAAAGCATAGAGTTAAAGCAGATAAAAAAAGTCACTTAAAATGGGAGACATAAACAAAACATAATAGAAAGGAAAGGAGGAATCCCCAGAAAAAGTGATAAATTAAAGAGAAGAAAGTAAACTATCAAACATTGAGTTTAAAACGATGGTTATAAGGATGCTCAATGAGCCCAGTGAGAACTATAAGAAACTCTAAGGAAGCTACAAGGAACTTACTGGAAACTGCATCAGCATGAAAAAGGACACTGAAACTTTGAATAACAGCAAGGTGGAAATGAACACAATATCTGAAATGAAGAACTTAGAAGAAGGAATTAAAAGCAATATAGATGAAGAAGAGGATAGAATCAGTGAGCTGGAGGACAGAGAAAAAAAACACCCAGCCAGGGCAACAAAAGTAAAAAAGACACAAAAAGACTGAAGAGAGTTTAAGGGAGCTGTAACACAACATAAATCTAATAATATTCATATCATATCACAGTGATACCAGAAGCAATAGAAAAGGAACAAGGTATAGAAAAGCTGTTTGAAAAAGTAATGACAGAAAAATTCCCTAACTTAGTAAGGGAAAAAAGTCACACAGGTCTAGGAATCACAGAGGGTCCCAATCAAAATGAATCCAAAGAGGCCCACTCCAAGACATAACATAGATAAAAGGGCAAAATTTAAAGATAAAAAGAGAATCTTAAAGGCAGCAAGGGTGAAAAGTTGGTAACATACAAGGGAGCTCCGATAAGGTGATCGGCTAATTTCTCAATAGAAACACTATGAGTCAGAAAGCAATGGGAAGAAGTAGTCCAAGTAATGAATGTTTACTACCTGTTTCTCCCTTGCTGCTTTTAGGATTCTCTCTGTGTCTTTGATATTTGTCATTTAATGATGATGTGTCTTGGAGTGGGTCTTATTGGGTTCCTCTTGAGTGGGACCCTCTATGATTCCTGGACTTGCATGACTTTTTCTCTCTTCCAATTAGGGAAGTTTACCATCATTACTTTTTCAAACAGGTTCTCTATCCCTTGTTCTTCTTCTCCTTTTAGGATCCCTATTATTCGGATATTATTACATTTCAGGTTGGCCTGCATTTCCCTCAATGACTCGTCATTCTTTTTGAGTCTTTATTCCATTTCTTGCACTTTCTAGGAGCTTTTTTTTTTTTTACCTTGTCCTCCAGCTCACTGATTCAATCCTCTGCTTCGATGAGCCTACTTTTGATTCCTTCTACTGTGTTCTTCAATTCAGAAGTTGTATTCTTCATTTCTTCTGGCTTCTTATAGATAGTTTCCATGTCTTTCTTCATGCTGATATAGTTTATAATAAGTTCCTCATTGTTTACCTGTACGTTTTGATAATTCTTTTTGCTCTCTGAGCTCACTCAGCTTCCTTAGAACCATTGTTTTGATCTCAATATCTGATAGTTGCCTCTATTTCACTTAGTTTTCTTTGTTGTGATTCCTACATTCCCTCCGATTGGGGGGTTGTTTCTTTTTCTTCTCATTATTTGTGAGACTATTCTTTTTTGCTTCTGTTTCTTAAATTGATCTGTCTTGACTTGCTGACTTTGCAGTGTGAATTTCTATGGTAGTAGACCGCTTTTTTTCTTTCTTTCTTTCTGGATCTACCTCTGATGATGTCAGCTGATGACCCTGTCTGACGTTAGGCAGTCTTTAAGAGACTTCCAGGAATCTACTGTCTGTGTCTGTCTCCTCCAGTTAAACTAGTCACTCTTTTCTTAGCAGTTAGGGTGGGGCAGATCCCTCCTGTGGGTGGGCCTATTGGGTCCTTTCACGCTGCTGCTGCTAACTGGAGTGGTCTGCCTGTGCAAAGTGGCTGCTGCCATGGCGGGGAGGAGTCAGTACAGAGATCTCCCTGGCCACTCTTTCAGTTCTCTCCCCAACGCGTCCATCTCCAGACTTTCCTCAAGCATCTCTAGGTCACTCCATGTCCCCTTTAGCCAGGGATCTACTATCTGTGACTGCCAAACTGCTCATTACCCATGCCTGCGCAACATCATGCCAGGGTCTAGCCTCCTTGGAATATGGCTATTGGGTCCTTTTATGCTGCTGCTGCTCAGGGGAGTGGTCGGCTTGAGCAAGATGGCTGCTGTCCAAAGGGAGAGGAGTCAGCACTGGGATCTCCCTGGCTATTCTTTCAAATCTCTCCCCATTGCCTCTGTCTCCAGACTCTCCTCAAGTGATTCTAGACCACTCGACACCCCCTTTAGCCAGGGATCTACTATTTGTGATTGTAGCTCTGTACTCAGCAGTTGGGCTTGCCCACCACCTGGGTCTGCGCTGAGTCTCCTGGGGGCTTGGCTATTGTGTCCTTTCATGCTGTTGCCACTCAGGGGATTGCTCTGCCTGAGCAACATGGCTACTGCCATGTGGAGGAGGAATCAGCACTGGGATCTCCGCAACTATTCCCTCAGTTCTTTCCCCAACACCTCTGTCTCCAGACTTTCCTCAAGCATCTCCAGACCTCTCCATGCCCCCCTCAGCCAGTGATCCACTATATGTGGCTGGTACTCTGTACTCAGGACCTGGGACTGTGCAACACTGGGCCAGGGATGAGCCTCCTAGGAGCATGAGTATCATGTCCCTCCATCTGCTGCTGCTCACCCAAGCAAGATGGCAGATGCAGAATGGGGATGAGCCAGCACTGGGAATCTGCCAGCCACTTTCTCAGCCCTCTCCCCAAAGCTTCTTTTCCCAGTGTCTCCTCAGTTTACTCCATCCCACTGTTCTCCTGCATCCACTGGAGCCCAGGTAAGTGGCTGCCACTGCAAATTTTTGCACTGGCCCTTGAAACGGCTCCTTGTGTCTCCAGTCACCTGTCTCTGGCAGAGAGCACCATGACACATTTCACAGCTGGCTGTTGTCTGTGTGCTTTTTGGGCTATGGTGCTTTAGGCTGGAGACACTCATTTATGGTTTAGACCTTGCTCTTCTAGGGAGGGTCCAACTGGCCATTTCAATGGCCCTCTGGTACGGCTGCCTGTGGGCACCTAGCCCACCTTCTCGAGCCTCTACCACACTCCTTACCAGTTAGGTTGTGCTAAAGCCAATTATTCTCTCTGTCTGAAGTTTTAAGGCTCCTCTCTCGCTATTGTTCAGTTGTTTGTTCCTAGTGATTCCTCCACAACTTAGTTATAATTCCAGATTGGTCCTGGGAGAAAGTCAGTGTGACTTCCACTTACTCCTCTGCCATCTTAAATCACCCCCTTACTATATAGTCTTAAATGCTTAATATATAGTCAAACTGTCAATATTTTACCTTACGGCTTCTGTGTTTGAATATTTTACTTCAGGGTAAGAAAAATATTATATTGTATTTTTTCTTAAAAGTCCCTAGATTTTACATACTGATTTTTAACTTACCTGAATATTTTTTTGTATAATGTGTGAAAGAGGGCTCTATATTGGTTTTATTTCAAGTAATAGTGGTCCATGAACCTTATTTGTTGAATAAGCCTCATTTTCCCCATTGATTTAAAATATCAATTTAATCATATATGACATTGTTAGACAGATATATATGTTTCTAGAATACTTATTTTATTTCATCGATCTACTTGATTATTTATGTGCTGGTGTCATGTTGTTTTAATTGCTGAGAATATATAATGGACTTAAATTGTTTATTATTTTATAATGGATTGTGACATTTAAAAAAGTAAGTAAATAAAATCAATCGGCATTTAAAAAAAATAAGGAAGGAATGCCTACCTTTTGCGACAACATGGATGGAACAGGACAATAGTATGCTAAGTGAAATAAACCAGTCGGTGAAAGACAAATACTATATGATCTCACCTATAAATGGAATGTATTCAACACAATAAAATAACAAACAAAATAAACCACAGGCATGGAAACATAGAGCAGACTGAAAGTGACCAGAGGGGATAGGGAAGGATGACAATGGTGGAAAGAAGAAAGGAGTAGACAAAGAACATGTATGAATGACCCATGGACATGGACAACGGAGGGGGAATTGACAGTGGGATCAAGGGGTGGGGTGGGAAGGGTGGAGGAGGGCCAAGGGGGAAAAAACTGAGACAACTTTAATAGAAAAAAACATGATTTAAAAATAAAAAATTAAAAAAAATTTGGATATTTGAACACATACTGAAAATTTGATAATATTAAGGGATTATTGTTAATTTTATTTTGGTGTGATAATGTTATTGTGTTTTTTTAAGTATCCTATTGTTCAGAGATATGTATTGAAATATTAAATTAATATTTCTGATATTTGCTCTAAACTAATATGGGCTATGGGAGGTTTGGGTGGGGGTACAGATGAAGGAAGATTGATCATGAGTAAATTGTTGAAACTGGGGTTTGTGTATAGAGGGATTCCTTACATTTTCCCATATACTTATGTACATATCTATAATTTTCCATAAAAAAAGTTAAAAGAAATGAAGACTGCAAAGTGAAAAAAATCCAGAGCCCAGAAATAAACTCATGTTTTTATAGTTAATTATTATTTGATAGTGGGAAATGGACATAGAATGGAGTAGAAATAACCTCTTTAATAAATGGAGTTGGGAGAACTGGATTGTTACATGCAAAAATATGAAATGAATGGCAGCAGCCATCTTGTTCAGACAGACCACTCCCATGAGCAGCAAGAGCGAGAAAGGAAACAATAGTCCTTCCCCCAGGGAGGGACTCTGTCCTGGCCCTGTGGAGCCTAAGCCTGACTGCTGAGTGTAGACCGATGAGATTAACAACTGAAGGAGTCAGCCACAGGCAGGAGACTCCTGGAAGTCTCAAACAGACTGCCTAAGGTCAGACATGGTCAACATATGATATCAACAGAGGCAGATCCAGAAAAAAAAAAGAAAAAGTGGTAAATACTAGAGGCTACTGAAACAAAATCCGCTCTAGTCTTCCCCATGATTTGCGGTATTTTCTATACTACATAAGTTTTTATCGTCGATTTTGGGTCCCTCAAATTTGTGCATGTTAAGTTATTAGATTTTATACTAGTAGTTTATTTCTAGCCTTTCTTTTAGTAGTAATCTATTTACAGCCTTACTAATACTGATTCATTTGCTGTTTATTCTGGGATTGCAGGGGAAAGTTATTTTTGAGGATGTGGATTTCTTTCCTGGGCTTTGTTGTTCACTTCTAGCACTTCCTGCACAAAAACACACAAGACGTGGTAGGCAGAGTGACCCTCAGTCAACCAGCTGGAGAGTAGGACCCACCAAAGAATTCCAAAGTAATCAAACCAAATTACTTCATAAGAGCCAACATAAATGGCATAGAAGGCATTCAAAGAGCAGCAAGTTCAGGAGAACAAGGAGACTGCACCACTGAATCTCACAGGTCTCCTACTATAAAAGTTTACACCAGTAAGTCAGGAAGTCAAGATATCAATTTAAGAAGCAGAAGCAAAAAAGGAAAGGAAGGGGCAAGTCAAGGAACATATATCAAGGACTCATTGATAAAACCAAAGTGGGGAAGGATTGAGGAAGGGAGAGGGGGGAGGGGCAGGGGAAAGTTACGGGGGGAAGGTAGAGACAAATGCATTTGGAAAAATAAGTAAATTAATTAATAAAAAAAGAGTCTCACAAATAATGGGAAGACACAAAACCACATCCCCCCCCCACAATAGAAAGGAAAGGAGGAATCCCCAGAAAGAGCACTAAATGAAATTTAGGCAAGTAAACAATCAGATACTGAGTTGAAAACAACGGTTCTAAGGAAGCTCAATGAGTTCAATGACCTTAGAGAGAATTACAAAAACTACAGGGAAACTATGCAGAACTTACTGCAAATTATGTCAGCATGAAAAATGACATATAAACTATCAACAAGAGCCAAGAGGAAACGAAGAACACAATTTCTGAATTAAAGAACACAGTAGAAGGAATCAAAAGCAGGCTCTTTGAAGTGGAGGATAGAATCAGCGAGCTGGAGGACAAAGTTGAAAAAAGCTCCCAGAAAGAGCAAGAAAATGAAAAAAGATTCAAAAAGAATGAAGAGGTGTTTAGAGACATGCAGGAAAACATGAAATATAATAATATCCATATAATAGAGATACCAGAAGGAAAAGAAGAGGAGGAAGGGATAGAGAAACTATTTGAAAGTGTAATGGTGGAAAACTTCCCTAATTTGAGGACATAAAAAAATCACAGAAGTCCAGGAAGCACACAGGGTCCTGAACAGGAACCCAATGAAGCCCACTCCAAGACACATCATAATTAAAATAGCAAATATCAAAGACAAAGAGAATCTTAAAGACAACAAGGGAGAAACAGGTAGTGACATACAAGGGGGGCCCTGATACAACTAGCAACAGACTTCTCAACGGAAAACACTACAAGCCAGAAGAGAATGGCAAGAAATATTCCAAGTCATGAAAAGCAAAGGCCTGCAACCACAACTACTCTACCCAACAATGATCTCAATTAAAATGGAAGGCAAATTAAGGAGTATTCCAGAAAACAGAAGGCTAAAAGAATATACCACCACCAAACAAGCACTGCGAGATATGCTAAAGAGACTGCTTTAGAAGATGAAGAAAAAGAGTGACAGAGAGCATAACACAGGTACGAAGGGAAAAATGAAGAAATGCATATCAATAATAACTTTAAATGTAAATGGATTAAATGCTCCAATCCAAAGAAACAGGGTAGCTAAATGGATTAGAAAACATGACCTGCACATATGAAGCCTACAAGAGACCCATCTCAGAATAAAGGATGTACACAGACTGAAAATAAAGAGATGGAAAAAATATTCCATGCAAATGGACAGGAAAGAAAAGCTGAGATAAAAATACTTATATCAGACAAAACAGATTTCAAAACAATGGCCATAAAAAGAGACCCAGAAGGACACTTCATAGTACGCAAAGGAAGAATCCATCAGGAAGACATAAACATTGTGAACTTATATGCACCCAACTTGGGAACACCCAAATATATAAGGAAAATCTTGGAGGACTTCAAGAAGGATATAGACAACAACACGGTGATAATGGGGGATTTTAACACCCCACTGTCAAAAATGGATCAATCTTCCAAATAAAGTAACAACAGGGGTATTGTGGAACTGAATGACATATTAGATCAAATGAACTTAAATGACAGATATACAACCTTTCATCCCAAAGAACCAAAATATATATTCTTGTCAAATCCATATGGAACATTTTCAAATATAGGCCACCTGATAGGACCCAAAATGAGTCTTAACAAATTCACAAAAATTGAAATCATAACAAGCATTTTCTTGGAACACAAGGGCCTCAAATTAGACATCAAGCTCAAGGAAAAAACTCAAAAACATTCAAACCCATGGAGACTGAATAACACGTTATTAAACAAAGAATAGGTCAATAATGAGATCAAAGAAGAAATCAAAAAGTTTCTGAAATCAAATGAAAATGAACACAAAACAGTTCAAAACCTATGGGACACAGAAAACATGGTTCTGAGAGGGAAGTTCATAGCAATACCGGCCTACCTAAAAAAGATAGAAACATTACAAATAAACGACCTAACCCTATAGCTTCAAGAACCGGACAAACAACAACAAACAAAGCCCAGAGGAAGTAGAAAGAAAGAAGTAATCAAAATCAGAGCAGAATTTAATGATGAGAGTCTAAAAGAACAACTCAAATGATGAATAAATCCAGGAGCTGGTTCTTTGAAATGATAAACAAACTCGACAAGCTTTTAAGCAAACTCATCAAGGAAATAAGGCATAGGACCCAAATAAATAATATTAGAAATGAAAAGGGAGAAATTACAACTCATACCACAGAAATACAAAGCATTTTAAGAAATTATGATAAACAATTATATGCCAAGAAATTTGAAAACTTGGATGAAATGGACAAATTTTAGAAAAATATAACCTTCCAGCACTGAATAAAGATGACACAGAAAGCCTGAAGAGACCGATAACAACTGATGAAATTGAAGCAGTAATCAAAAAAACATCTGGCACACACAGGAGAATTTTACAAAACATTTATGGAAGAGATGATCCCTGTCCTCCTCAGACTATTCCAAAAAAACGAAAAAGAGGGATGACTCCCAAATTCTTTTTATGAAGCCAGCATCATCCTAATCCCAAAACCAGATAAAAACACAACAAAGAAAGAAAAATCCAGGCCAATATTAATGATGAACAAAGATGCTAAAATCCTCAACAAAATATTTGCAAACTGCACCAAGCAATACGTTAAAAATATCATCCACTGTTATTAAAAGGGATTCATCCCAGGTATGCAAGGATGGTTCAATATTTGCAAATCAATAAATGTGATACATCACATAAACATAAGGAAAGATACAAATTACATATTCATATCAATAGATGCAGAAAAATACATTTGATAAGTTATAACACACATTTATGATAAAAACATTCAACAGAATGGGAATAAAGTAGGCATTCCACAACATAATAGAGGCCGTATATGAAAAACTTACAGCCAACATCATATTCAACAGGCAAAAACTAATAGCTTTCCCACTAAGATTGGGAACAAGACAAGTTTGTCTGCTTTCACTACTTCTTTTAAAGATAGTATTGGAAGCCCTAGCCACAGTAATCAGGCAAGAAAAAGAAATAAAAAGCATCCAAATTGGAAAGGAGGAAGTAAAACTGTCATTGTTACAAGTGACATGACAGTGTACATAGAGAATCCTATAGACTACACCAAAAGCTACTCAACCTAATAAATGAATTTCGCAAAACAGCAGGATAAAAGTCAATATTCAGAAATTGAAGGCATTTTTATACACCAACAATGAAATATCTGAATCAGAAATTAGGAAAAAATTTCCTTTGCTATAGTAACAAGAAACATTAAGTATCTAGGAATAAAGTTAACCAAAGAGGTAGAAGGTCTGTACTCAGAAAAGTACACAACACTGAAAAAATAAATGAAGGAAGATACAAATAAATGGAAGCAAATACTGTGTTCATGTATTGGAATAATTAATATCATGAAAATATCCATATTACCTGAAGCAATTTATAGATTCAACAGAATCCCTACTAAAATACAAGAGATGTAGTTCACACATACAGAACAAACATTTCAAAAATTTATATGGAACCATAAATGACTCCGAATAGCTGCTGCAATTTTGAGAAAGAAGAACAAGGTAGGAAGGATCACAATACCTGATGCGAAACTATATTACAAGGCGACTGTATTCCAAAAAATCTGGTACTGACATAAGAACAGACCCATAGATGAGTGGAACAGAATAGAAGGCCCAGATATATGCCCATGTCTCTATAGTTAATTAATACTTGACAAAGGGGGCAGAAGCATAAAATGGAGTAAATATAGCCTCTTCAAGAAATAGTGTTGGAAGATCTGGACAGCTACATGCAAAAAAATGAAATTCAACCGACAAATTACACCACACACAAAAAATAAACTCAAGACAGATAAAAGAGAAATACATGTCATGACACAATAAAAGTCCTAGAGGAGAATATAGGTGGGAAACTTTCAGATATTACATGCAGCAATATTTTTATACATATGCCCCCTAGAGGAAGGGACATAAAGAAAAGAATAAACAAATACTACTTCATCAAAATAAGAAGGTTCTTCACATCTAAAGAAAACTTCAGCAAAATGAAAAGGGAACCACTCTATGGGAAAATATTTTTGCCCATAACCACATACAAGGGTTTGATCTCCAGAGTATATAAAGAACTCACACAACTCCACTCCAGGAAGACAAACAATCCAATTTAAGAATGGGCAAATGACCCGAAAAGACATTTCTCCAAGGTGGACATACACAGGGCCCAGAGATGTATGAAGGGATGCTCAGACATATGAAAGTATGTTCAGAATCACAAGCCATAAGCAAAATTCGAATTAAAAGGACAAAAATATACCACTTCACACCAGTCAGAATGGCCATCATAAACAAATCAGCAAACAACAATTTCTGGTGTGGTTTTAGAGAAAAGGGAACTGTAGTGAACTGTTGATGGAAATGCAGACTGGTGCAGCCACTGTGCAAAACAGTGGGATTTCCTCAAGAAGCTAAAAATAGAACTGGCTTTTTACCTAGCAATTCCACTACTGGGATTATACCCTAAGAATCCTGAAACACCAATTCAAAAGAACTTATGTACTTCAATGTTCATAGCAGCAGAATTTACAATAGCCAAGTGCTGGAAGCAACCTACATGCCCATCAGTAAATGAGTGGATCAAAAAGCTATGGTATATTTACACAATGGGGTACTACACAGCAGAAAGAAAGAAAGAGCTACTCCCCTTCCTGACAGCATGGATGGAAATGGAGAACATTATGTTAAGCAAAATAAACCAGGAAGTGAAAGACAAATACCATATGATCTCACCTATAAATGGAACCTAATCAACAAAATAAGCAAGAAAAATATAGGAAGCAACATTGAAGGACAAAACAAAGTTACAGTAATGAGAGGGGAGGAGGGAGGTGTTCATCAGGGAAAAGAAGGGGAAGGGTCAAGTCAAGGAACATGTATAAAGGACCCATGGATAAAGTCAAAGAGTGATAGGATAGATGGTGGGAAGTTGAGGTGGGTGGGGCAGTGGAAAGCTGTGGTGGGAAAATGGAGACATCTGTATTTGAACATAAAGAATAAATAGAAAAAAAAGAGATAAAGGAAGAAATCAACAGATACCTTGAAAGAAGTGAAAATGAAAGCACAAGAATCCAAAATCTGTGGAATCAGGGAATGCAATCCTAAGAGGGAAAGTCATAGTATTAAAAGCCTATCTCAAAAAATAGTAAAAGCTCAAATAATCTAAATTCACACTTAAATAAATTTGTAAAAGAACAACAAACAAAGCCTAAAGTGAATATAAGGAAGGAAATATATAAATATCAGAGCAGAAATAAATAGTGTCTAAATATAACGATGCAAAAGATCATTGAATCCAAGATCTGGTTCTTTGGAAAAATAAACAATATTGACACACCTTAACCACATTTATCAAGAAAAAAAGAAAAAAGGCTCTGGCTGGAGTGCTCAGTGGATTCAGTGCTGGTCTATGAACCAAAGGGTCACAAGTTCAATTCCATGTCTAAGGTACACACCTAGGTTACCGACCTGGTCCCCAGTAGGAGGCGTGAGGGGGCAACCACACATTGATGTTTCCCTCCTTCTCTTTCTCCTTCTCTTCTCCTTCCAAATATAAATAAATAAAATATTTAGGAAAAAATAATAAGGGTTCAAATAAAATCAGAAATGAAAGAGGAGAAATAACTGACACCAAAGAAATACAAAAGATTGTAAGAAAATATTATAAACAACTATATGACAAGAAACTGGACAACCTGGATGAAATGGATAAATTCCTAGAAAAATTCAATCTTCCAAAACTGAATCAGGATGAATTAGAGAATCTGAATAGACTCATTACACCTAGTGTAATTGAAGCAGTGATCAAAAAAAAAAAAAAATCCCAACAAACAGCCCTAGCTGCTGTGGCTCAGTGTATTGAGCACTGGCCTGTGATCCAAAGGGTCACCAGTTAGATCCCAGTGTAGGGATCCAAATGCCTAGGTTGCAGGCCAGGTCCACAGCAAGGATCACACAAGATGCAACCACGCATTCATATTTCTCTCCCTCTCTTTCTCCCTCTCTTCCCCTCTCTAAAAATAAATAAAAAAATATTTTTTAAAAATCCCAACAAACAAAAGCTCTGTACTGGATGGCTTCACAGGCGAATTTTACCAAACTTTCCTGGGAGACCTAACACCTCTTTTTCTCAAATTATTTCAGGAAATTCAAGAGGAGTGAAGGCTCCAAAGCTAATTTTATGAGACCAGCATTATCTTAATTCCAAATCCAGATAAAGACACTACAAAGAAAGAAAATTATAGGCCAATATCACTAATGAACATAGATGCTGAATTCCTCAACAAAATGTTAGTAAACAAATACAACAATGCATTAAAAAGATCGTACACCATGATCAAGTGGGATTTATTCCATGAATACAAGGTTGGTACAAAATTCACAAATCAATAAATGCAATTCACCACATAAACAAAGGGAAAGATAAAATCCACACAATTATATCAATAGCGGTAGAAAAAAACTTTTGATAAAATTCAGCACCCATTTATGATAAAATCTCAGCAAAGTAGGAATAGAGGGAACATACCTAAAGATAATAAAGGCCATATCTGACAAACCCACTGCCAGCATCATACTTGATGGATAAAAACTACAAGCATTCCCCTTAAGATTGGGAACAAGACAGGGATGTCTGCTTTCACCTCTCTTATTCAACATAATATTGGAATGCCTAGCCACAGCAATCAGACAAGAAGAAAAAATGATAGGTATCCAAATTAGAAAGGAAGAAGTAAAACTGTCATTATTTGCAGATGACATGATACTGTACATAGAAAACCCTAATGATTCCACCAAGAAACTATTATAACTGATCAATGAATTCAGCAAAGTATAAGTATACAAAATTAATATTCAGAAATCAGTTGCATTTTATATGTCAATAATGAAATAATAGGGAAATTAAGAAAACAATCCTACTCACTGTTGTTTCAAAAAGAATAAAATATCTAGGAATAAACCTAACCAAGGATGTAAAAGACCTGTTCTCAGAAAATTATGAGACACTGAAGAAATTGAAGAAGATAAAAATAAGTGCAAGCACATACTATGTTCATGGATAAGAAGAATTAACATCATTAAAATGTCATACTACCCAAAGCAATTTATAGGTTCAATGCAATTCCTATCAAGATTTCAATGACATATTCACAGAACTAGAACAAATATTTCAAAAACTTATATGGAATCACAAAGGCCCCACATAGCAATAATGATCCTCAGAAAGAAAAACAAAGCTGGAGGAATCATGTTACTTAATATCAAATTATACTACAAGCCCATAGTCATCAAAACAACATGATATTGGCATAAAAATAGACATATAAATCAATAAAACAGAAGATAAAGCCCAGAAAGAAGCCCACATCTTTATAGTCAATTAATATACAATAGAGGAAGCAAGCATATACTATGGGCTAAAGATATTTTATTCAATAAATGATGCTGGGAAAATTGGACAGATGCTTGCATATAATGAAACTAGACCACCTCCTTACACCACACAGAAGAATAAGTTAAAAGTGGATCAAAGACTTAAATGTTACACCTCAAAATATAAAAATCCTAGAATAAAACAGGCAGCACAATCTCAGCTATTGCTTGTAGCAATATTTTTTTTGTATGCATCTCCCTAGGCAAAGTAAACAAAAGAAAATATAAACAAATGGGACTACATCAAACTAAAAAAAAATTTGCACTGCAAAGCAAACATTAACAAAATATTAAGGCAACCCACTGACAGGGAGAACATATGTGTTGATACATCTTATAAGGGGGTAATACCCAAAATTTATAAAGAACTTACAAGACTCAACAGCAAAAACATGAACAACCCAATTAAAAATGGGCAAAGGACTGGAATAGACACTTCTTCAAAGAATTCATACAGATGACCCATAGATCTATGAAAAGATGCTCAATGTCACTAATAATCAGAGAAATGCAAATTAAAACCACAATGAGATATCACCTCACACTTATCAGAATGGTTATCATCAATAAGTCAACAAACAACCCCTGGTGAGGATGTGGAGAAAGGGGAACCCTAGTGCACTGTTGGTGGGAATGCAGACTGGTACAGCCACTGTGGAAAGCCATATGGAGATACCTCAAAAACTTAGAAATGAATCTGCATTTTGACCCACTTATCTCACGTCTGGGAATATATCCAAAGGACTCCAAAACACTAACTCAAAAGAACATAAGCACGCCTATGTTCACTGCAGCATTATTTAAAATTGCCAAGATTTGGAACCAGCCTAAGTGTCCATCAATAGATGAGTGTATAAAACAACCTTTGGGACATTTACTCATTGGAATACCACTCAGCCATAAAAAGGAAGAAAATTTTACCATTTGTGACAGTATAGATGGACCTGGAGAACACTATGCTAAGTTAAATAAGCCAGTCAGGGAAAGAAAAATACCATGTGATTTCACTCATATGTGAAATCTAATGAACAAACTGAATTAACAAGCAAAATAGAGACAGATTCGTAGATGTAGGGAAGGATGACAGCTTAGGGTGGAGTGTATGTTAAGGGGTAGGAGGATTGAGTAAAAAGGAAAAAGGATTCATGGACATTGACAGCAGTGTGGTGAATGTGGGATGCAGAGGGACATAAAGGGACTAAATGATAACAGAAAAAAATAAACTTTCAGAAGGAAAAAAAGATAGGGTAGCACAAAAGACTCACACAGACTGAAAGTAAAGTGATAATTTGCCAGCGGTATATCCAATAAAGGGCTAATATACAAAATCTATAAAGAACTCATACAACTTAGCATCAGAAAAATAAACAATCCAATTTAGAAATGGCCAAAGGACCCGGATATGCACTTCTCCATAGAGGACACATGGCTGACCCATAGACATGTACAAAGTTGCTCAGCATAGCTAATCATCAGAGAAATGGAAGTTAAAATAACAATGACATATTACCTCACACCTATGAGAATGGTTATTATCAATATATCAACAAACAATAGGTGTTAGTGAGGATGTGGAGAAAAGGGTACTCTCATGCACTGTTGGTGGGAATGCAGATTGGTACAGCCATTATAGAAAATGATATAGAGGTTCCTCTAAAAATAAAAATAGAACTACTTTATGATCCAGTGATTCCACTTCTGTGTATATATTTTAAAAAACTCCATACACTAATTTGAAAGAATATATGCACCCCTATGTTCATTTCAGCTTTATTTACAATAGCCAAGCTATGGAAGAAACCCAAGTGCCCATCAATAGATGGGAAGATAAAAAAAAAGAGTGGCACATATATACAATGGAATATTATTCAGCCTGGACCTAGAGGGTATTATGTTAAGTGAATAAGTCAGTCAGAGAAAAACAAATACCATATGATTTCACCTATATGTGGGATCTAAAGAACATCAACAAACAATCAAAAGAAAAACAGACTCATAGATATAGAAAATATACTGATGGTTGCTATAGGAGAGGAAGGTTGGGTGACTAAATGTGAAAGGTGAAAGGATTAATAGGTACAAATTAGTAGTTACAAAATAGTCCTGGGAATGTAAAGTACAACACAGGGAATACAGTAAAAAATATTGTAATAACTATGGAGGGTTCCAGGTGCGCACTGGAAATAGCTGGAGAATCACTTTTTAAAGTATATGATTGTCTAACCACTATGCTGTACACCTGAAACTAATACAAAATAATATTGAATGTGAACTGTAATTGAAAGTAAAATTTAAATTTAGCTTTGGCTGGTGTGGCTTGGTGGATTGAATACTGGCCTGCAAACCAAAGTGTTGCCAGTTTGATTGCCAGTTTGATTGCCAGTTTGATTGCCAGTTGGGGCATGTGTCTGGTTTGTGGGCCAGGTCCCCAGTAGAGGGTGCATGAGAGGCAACCACACATTGATGTTTTTTTCTCCCTCTTTCTCCCTCCCTTCCCCTCTCTCTAAAAATAAATAAATAAATTCTTAAATAAAAATTTAAATTTAAAAAAAGAAGAGGAAGAACAAGTGTGAATAGAAAGAGACTTGGTGTATTTGAAGAACTACAAGGAGAAGAGTGAGGTCAGGAATAATAAACTAGGTCAAGAGTGGAAGAAGGTAAGTTGAACAGTAGGTCATGAAGGGTCTAATTTGTAGGCTATGAAGAAATTTTTTGGAACAATTTTATTTTATTTTAATTTTTTTTCAATTACACTTTACATTCAATATTATTTTGTATTAATTTCAGAGGTACAACATTTTGGTTAGACAATCATATACTTTACAAAGTGATCCCTCTGATATTTCCAGTATCCACATAGGATCATACACAGTTAGTACAGTTTTATTGACTATATTAATCACAACATTGATGACTATGTTGCCTATGTTATACTTTACATCCCAGTGACTGTTTTGTAGCTGTCAATTTGTACTTATTAATCCCTTCATCTTTTTCATCCAGTTGCCCACCATCCTCTCTGGCAATCATCACTCTGTTTTGTATATCTATGAGGCTGTTTTTAAAAACATTTTTATTATAATTTACTGATTATGCTATTACAGTTTTCCTGATTTTCCCCCTTTGTCCCCCTTCACTCTCTTAGGAAATCCCCTCACAACTGTTCGTGTCCATGGGATATGTGTATAAGTTCTTTGGCTACTCCATTTCCTATACTGTACTTTATATCCCCATGACTATTCTGTAACTACCTATTGGTATTTCTCTTTTTTTATTGTTGAAGTACAGTTGTCTCCATTTTTCCACTATCACTTTCCCCCTCCCAACCTACCCTACATCCCACCCTCAATTCTACTCTCCTTTGGCTTTGTCCGTGGGTCCTTAATATATGTTCCTTAATGACCCTTCCCCTTCTTTCCTTTGTTATCCCTCTCCCTTTACCCCTCCCCCCTCCCCTCTGGTTACTGTCAGTTTGTCGTTTATTTCAATGTCTATGGTTATATTTTGCTCGATTGTTTGTTTTGTTAAGTTCCACTTATAGTTGAGATCTTGTGGTATTTGTCTTTCACTGCCTGTCTTATTTCACTTAGCATAATGCTCTCCAGTTCCATCCATGCTATTGTGAAGTATAGGATCTTCTTTTTTCTGCTGTGTAGCATTCCATTGTGTATTTGTACTTCTTAATTCCCTCATCTCTTCACCCATTTCCCCACAGCCCCTCCCATCTGGCAACTATCAGAATGCTCTCTTTATCCATGATTCTCTGTCCTTTTTTGCTTAGTTTGTTTTTTAGATTAAATTGTTGATAGATATGTCCTTATTGCCATTTTATTTTTTCCTAGTTTTGATCATTTTTCTTAAATGGATCCCTTTAACACTTCATATAATAATGATTTTGTGATGAACTCCTTTAGTTTTTTCTTGTCTGGGAAGTACTTTATCTGCCCTTCGATTCTAAATGATAACTTTGCTGGGTAGAGCAATCTTGGCTGTAGGTCCCTGCTTTTCATGACTTCGAATATTCCTTGCCAATCCCTTCTAGCCTTCAAAGTTTCTTTTGAGAAAAAATCTGACAGTCTTATGGGAACACTGCTGACTGACTTATTTACTTAGCATAATACCCTTTAGGTCCATCCATGATGTTGCAAATAGTAATATTTTGTTTTTCTCTAGGTGGAGTAATATTCCATTGTATGTATGTACCACCGCTTTTATCTTCTCATCTACTGATGGGTACTTGTGTTGTTTCCATAGTTTGGCTATTATGAATAATGCTACAATGAACATAGGGGTACATATATTCTTTTGAATTAGTTTTTTTTTAAATATACAAGTTCTGTCCAGAAGTTATCCAACCATGTAATATGAAAAATATAGACATTTATTGAAGATGATACAAGATATAAGAAACATTGTACATAAGACAATGATGCCTCATTCTCCTTCAATGTAGACACCTTGGGTCCACACACAGTTCTCCCAATTGCCATCAGCTATCCCATTATATTTTCCTGAATCTCATCAATGGCTGAAATCTCTCCTCTTTCAAAGGTGATTTTAGTTTGTGGAAAATCCAGAACTTGCATAGTGCCAAATCTGGGCCGGTGGGGGGTGGTTCTGAGTCACCTCGCTGATATGATGATTTGCCAAACAACTCTGCACAAGATGGGATGCATGAGCTGGCACATTGTTGTGAATCACCAGCTGCCCACAGCTGCAGTCTTCTGAATCATCCAAATAGTTTCCACAGAGGAACATTCAAGCTTAATGCAAGTGGATTCATTGCTCTACTTGCTCAGTCATTTTGAATGCGACAGCTGCACAGTACACATGCTCACTTAATGGCATCTACTGCCCCACTGACTAGTACAGTGAAGTCATCATTGTTCACACGTGCACACCCAGGCCACTCTCCTTGGCTGCCAGGTTACATTGATGTCGTGCACACCATTCTTGTTATATTATTAGTGGCTGGACTTTTTCTGGACAGGCCTTGTATACCCAGCTGTGGTATTGCTGGATCGTAAGGTAGTTCAATTTCTAATTTTTGGGCAAATCTCAATACTGTTTTCCATAATGGCTACACAATACTGCATTCCCACCAACAGTACTCAAAGGTACCTTTTCTCCACATCCTTGCCAGCACTTGTTGTTTGTTGATTTATTGATAATAGCCATTCTGGTAGGTGTGAGGTGATATTGTGGTTTTAATTTGCATTTCTCTGATGATTAGTTATGCTGAACATCTTTTTAAGTCTATGGGTGATCTGTATGTCTTCTTTTGAGAAGTGTACATTCAGGTCCTCTGGCCATTTTTTAATTGGATTGTTTGTTTTCATGTTGAGTTATATGAGTTCTTTATAGATTTTGTATATTAGCCCTTTATCGGAAATATCATTGGCAAATAACTTCTTCCATTCAGTAGGCTGTCTTCCCTCCCCCCCCCTTTTTTTTTGCTGGTTTCCTTTGCTGTGCAAAAACTTTCTAGTTTGATGCAGCCCCATTTGTTTAATTTTTTCTTTTCTTTCCCTTGCCTGACGAGATATAGCAGGAAAAAATTGTAGCTAAAAGAAATGTCAGATTTTACTATCTACGTTTTCATTTAGGAGTTTTATGGTTTCAAGTCTTACACTTAACTTCAATCCATTTTGAGTTTATTCTTGTATATTGTGTAAGAAGGTGGTATAGTTTCATTTTTTTGCATGTATCTGTCCAATTTTCCCCAACACCATTTATTGTAGAGACTGTCTTTACTCCATTGTATGTTCTTGCCTCCTTTGCCATATGTTCATTAACCATATGTGTATAGGTTTATTTCTGGGTTCTCTATTCTATTTCATTGATCTATGTGTCTGTTTCCATGCTCTTTTGATTACTATAGCCTTGTAGTATAGTTTGATATTAGGTAACATGATACCTTCAGCCTTGTTCTTCTTTCTCAAGGTTGCTGTGGCCATTCAGGGACTTTTATGGTTCTGTATTTAGTATTGAATTATTTGTTCCAGTTCTGTGAAATATGTCATTGGTATTTTGATTGGAACTGCATTGAATCTATAGATTACTTTGAGTAGTCTGAACAGTATAATAATGTTAATTCTTCCTATTCATGAGCATGGTATATGCTTCCACTTATTTGTATCTTCTTCAATATCTTTCTTCAGCGTCCTACTATATTTTTCTGAATACAGGTTTTTACCTCCTTGCTTAAATTTATTCCTAGGTATTTGTTTGACACAATTGTAAATGGGATTGTTTTCTTAGCTGTCTTTCTAATAGTTCATCATTGATGTGTATAAATGCAAGCTCTTCCTCTTCTTAAAAGCTCTTGCACCCTTTCTCTTTGTCTCATTTTTCACTCTAGACCAGATTTACTCAGCTCTCATAGTGCCCTGTTTTTCCTTTGTAACACTTAGCACAATTGTAACTAAATAATTATTCATTACATTAATTGTTTAATATTTGCTTCCTTAACTAGATTTGAAGGTCTAGGCAGACAGAGACCCTTTTTATATCATTGTCATTTTATACTTAGCAACTTTACAATACCTGGAACATAGTAGGCCCTAATTCAGCAATGGTTGAATTGATTAAGGAAAGGAAGAGCACAGCATAATATACTGCAAAATGGGCACATTGATGTGGACCTCACAGAGTTTTTTTGTTTTGTTTTTTTTAGAAAATTACATCAAACAGGATGTACACGTCTGGCACACAGTAGGTGTTCATCAGTTTTCCACAGAGCACCTAAACTCTATATCATTGATGATGTATCTTTGTTGGGTGTATTAGAGGAGAGAAGAATGATAAAATGCTGTATTAGACATCTAAAAATAGTTTCATATTATCAACAGTGCCTTACCAGTGTTTGTTCTGCAGTCATGTCGTGTACGTCAAAGGCTTTTTTTTTTCTGTTAATAGAGGCTTCTATTTAAGCATAAACTCTTCTATTCATTTTCCAGGTTCTGTGAATATACTTTATTTTAGATCATATGAACAGGCATTGTGTCTATTGGCTCTTTCATGGTTGAAATGTATTTTGTAAGAAGATTCTACTATGTGAGCTGACAGTTAAAAAAATCAACATGGCTAATAGTAATAGGATAAGAATCTAATTTCTATTGTAAAGTGTGGTAAGAATCTTTGAGAGGTAGGTGAAAAATGTTAAAAAACTGGCAGTCTTTTTGGCCCTCTAATCATGGAGTCTAATGTGATCTCTAAAAGCTCTTGGAGAAAGGGCTTGGGGGAGTCACAGCAGAACATGGCTGACCTCACAGTCTTTTTGAGGAGCCCTGAATTAAAGTTTGCCGTTGCCTGAGCTTAGAATCCCTCCCTTCAGCCTGCTAGTGATGCCAGGCTGGTGGCATTGACCTCAGGGACATATTCTGTAAAATAATTATGTTTAATTTGTGAATGTGATTTCCCAATGCAAAAGCTATCCTACCCTCTCTTGCTTCCTTATGTTAAAGAATGAGTTAATTCACATGCATCCTGTCCTAACTGTGCCATGAAAAATTCTGATCAGGAGACATTGTCCCACACCCTGAACATTTGAGGGAATAATGAACTGAGAACATAAAAGTAGGTCTTATAGCAACAAGCCTTCTTCTCTGAGTGTGAAAATTGTCAAGTGTCTTAAGTTATCATCTACCTTACTTCTGAGTTTTGTTTCTCTGACCAGATTGGGCTAAAAGTAAAACAGGAGGTAAAAGCCCTTACTTCTGTTTGTTAATCTTCCTTCTATCTTTTTTAAAGCAGTCCTGTTTTTTTTTTAATCTCTTGCCTCAATAGAAAGAAAAAAAGTTTTGTCAGCACTCCTGTTTCTTTTGTTGTTTTCTTTTTCTCAGAAGTCTTTTTCTGCTTTTATCCTAATCCCAGTCATGCATGAGAGAACAGTTGTGTTCTGTTGTTTGGCTGTTCTGCTAGTTTTGAATCAGTGGGACTCCCTCTTTGTTCTCTTTATTTTCAGAACACAGAAAGGTAAAAGAGTAGGAATAGGGATTGGAACTCTTAAAAAAGGAAACCTATATTTATTTAGATTTAATTCATTTTTTTGGGCCATGTCGGTAATAATTAAGGAGTTAAATCGGATAGAACTGAGATCTCAGTTTCCCTACCTAGAACATTTTGTTTAACTGGTATCTCTGGAAATTATGCATTTTAACCATACACCACCACTTTCCATGATTCTTATAATCTGATAAATAATTGATTGTGTGTGTGTTTCTTTCCTACTTGGCTCTGAGACTATGCATCAGTTGTTTTATGATCCAAACACCACCTACTTGAGGTAATACCTTTATGGGGTTTAGAATGGACTTAATGATAAAATAATTTTAAATTCACAGAAGCACATTTGCCTGTTACAAGAGCACCAAAAAAACATGGTACATTTTTATATTTACATTTTTTTGTTGATTTTTGAAAGGCTTTCAGAAGTGAGATTTGAATTTAGGATGAACACGAGAGGGCTTCATTCTTAGAAAACAGCCCCTTTCTGATGTGGTTATCCAACATGGGCTTACTCTGGGTTGTCATGGTGATCATATAGGCCTGAAAATTTTCACAGGCTCAAACTATGAAGATTTTATAAACTGTTTTGATTAATTTTTCCTCCACTCCAACTTCTCTCTCACTTCAACTGTTTTTTGTTTCATGCTTGATTTATGGCAGGTTGCTGTCATTTAAATAGATGTGTATTTTGAGATTCCTCCTTTCTGTGCTAATGCAAAGACAAAAATAACCCATGCAAGTCATGCTCAAAGACTTGGTTATTGTTGCTTGCTGGACTTCAACTCTGTGGTTGTCGAACCTAATTCAAAGTAATTCAGGCTCCTCAGTGGGGGCAGTGCATAGCTCCACAGGAAATTATGATAGCAAAAGTCTTCCTGTTGAGCTCTGCACTTGGCACTACAAAGTGCCTTGGGCTGCTGCTACCTGAATAGGGTTGAATTAGACCAGACAACCGCATCATCCCACTTCTTAATCTATTAGAGCGATATACAAGTGGCAATTGTTGATTGCAAAAATGGGATTAAGAGGCTCTTTGAGTGAATTAATTTTCTTGTGAGAACAAAAAGAGGAAAGAGAAGCCTTCATTTGAGTCACATAGCCATAAAGTTTCATGAATGAGTTCCACTCCAAATGTTAGAATTAAAGCAATCAGTGCTTCTCCCATGGGGTATGCAGGTGAGAGAAAAAAATGCTCTAAAATAGCAAATTACATGTAAAACCCAAGTTTCAGGTATTTTCATTGCCAGACTTTCCAGAATAAAGTGGCCACTGGAAAGTTGCCTAATAATGGGACACAGACAAATGACCCCTATGATTCTTCTCTGACCCTGCGAACTGGTGTTGGCTTCAGCTAGGGTTTGTTGGTGAGTCAGGTAAGTTGTGAACATTTTTTATGATCCACTCTGATTTGCTCATGATAACACTTCTCTCCCTCTCAGGTCCATGCTGTCGGTTGAATTTCCCCATGGGCCAGGTATATTTTTAAAAGTCACTTAATGTCTACTTTTTTCTCCGTGGGAAGTGTCCTTAGATGTTTGACTCTAGATTACCTTGGAAAATGTAAATCCATTCTCTGCTGGTAGGATTAAAATTGTGTTTTACTTTTTCCAAAGTGCTGTTTAGTTTGGAAGGACATCTATCATAGTCATTTTTTCTTCTGAAGGCCAAATGGCATTGTCAGGTCTCTGCCACAGTGTGACTATATAGGACTCAGAAACACAAACTCTGTTATTTAAATTTGTATGATGCTCAAAGCTGTAATAAACAACATCAAATGGATTAAAAACTCATCAGGATCCTGAAAGAAAACACATAAAGGATACACACATGAACAACCATATTCTAATATATGAAGTGATACAAAGTGTCACTCAAATGTTGGTTGCTTTCTATGGTGTATCATGCATCACAAAAGTATCTGGAATGATCATTTATCTGGCAGCTTTAGCTGTCAGAAACTCCAAGGGTGTGGAGAATAGAAATGACACACTGATACCATCTGGGTAAAAGAAACTGACCAGAGCAGATGTGAGAAGCCTCCTATTACCTCTCCCTTTAGTATCATGTCACATACTAACCAGTAGCACATAGTTTGGAAAGTCCAAGCCCTTCAACAACACAATTGACGACAAGAAGTTGAAATGTGTTAGAAGAGGCTCCTGTTTGGGAAGCCAAACTTAACTCTAAGTGTCAATGAACTCTTCACAGATCTGAGACATCTCAGAAGAAAATCCTTGTTGATGAATGTAGGAAATGAAAGTGCCTGCCTTTCCCTCACCTATCATCATCAGGGGTTAGGGGAGAATGTAATGATTGGGAAGGCCACCTTTGTTTACAAGCACAAAGGGGACCATCTCTTCAATCTTCAAAGGTTGCTTCTAAGATCCTTTGGAGAAAAATGGCACAATTTAGACATTTGACATTCCCTATGCATACTAATGCTGTGACTTCAAAAGCTCAGTCAACGAAGCTGGTCAGTGAGGTGTTATTTATTTTTACCAGGGAATGTTTGTTCCCCCTTTTGTTTTGTTTTCTTAACCTGTGGAGTCAGTTGCCAGAAACCACATCAAGAAGTGCTTGATGGAGTTGTTGCTGCATTGTGAATCAGGAAAGACCACTAAATCCCGGGTACTGACCTGCTGGGAGCACAGTTTTTGACAGTAATTTCCAGAGCAAGTTTGAGAGAATGGCAAAAACAAAAGAGAACCAATATCAGAGGCCCCATACAGCCAGGAGTGCAGAAGATGATGGTTCATTTGTTCTGCAGTATTACAGTTGCTCATGGTACAGTCTTTTACCTTGACAGGTGGACTTCTCTTTTTTTTTATTTTTAAAGGGAAGCCCCTGTTTAGACAATGTTTGCATAAAGGCTTTCAATAGACTCACAAATGTGAAAACTCTCCAAAGAAGGAAGAACATGTGCATTTACATGAAAATATAATTGGTAGATTTCTTGTCCTCTTTTTCCTACATATTCAAATAATTCTCCTTCTGGCCATGTTTCACTTGCAATAGCCTTTATTTAAAGCTTAATTCAGAGGAATCACAGTTTGTTAAGTCTTTTCTTTCCCTCTGGATTTTCTCTAAACCCCAAAAGCAGAGGCATTGGCCTGCATATAACATAGCAAGTATAGGACACAGTATGTAATAATTGGATATTTATCATAATGTTGCTTTCCCTGAACACTATTCATTAACTGCCCCATATTTAATTATACAGAAATTAGCATGGGGGAGTCTTTGGCTAGTGTATTTGTATATGCTATCAATTATGTCCTAATAAATTAATTTGCTCTTCAGGATTCACCAGAGGCATCAGTTGGGCCTCTGTGCTCCTGCTTGACTGTTCTGACTTTGAACAGGTTTATTCAGCTGCTGTCTGCTAAGCCCTACAGAAAAACACAATGGCTGCTGATCGGCCTTTTATGGTTTATTGGAAACTGGTGGTCCGCACTGTGGCTCTGGTCAGTGATTAACCCGCCAGAAAACAAACTACACAAGGCTAAGTTGATGTTGGAGGAGGAATGAGCTCACTTCATTAAGACTTGAAGAGGAAACCTTTTCTTCCTCAATGCTTGTTCAAAACTTTTCAGGTCTCTTTTTAATCACATAATTCTCTCTAAGTAGCAAGAGAAGCCTGCTGCACAGCAAGTGGTCTTTTGCCACATGACAACTTAGAAAGATAAATTATATATAAATATCTTCATGGTTTTGTGCATGGAGGAAACCAATTTTAGTATTACCCTGTGAAACAAATTTATTGTACTTGTTTCTTTATTAAAAGAAATCACTGGGTACACTCCAGGCTATTTCATGTACACAAATGGTGGTCTTAATATTTCTTTCAGGGTTCTCTTTCTTTGATAGGGTTATTGAAAATTCAGATGAAAGTTGCCTCTCTCCCTCCTTGTGATTCTAAACAAGGATTTGAAAGGAGCTATGGTGGAGGAGACTGTGGGCAAAGCCTCAAACAATACAGATTATTGCAAAATCAGAATAAAATAAATAAATAAATAAATATCTTTCCAGCTAGAATAGAAGGTAAAATAGGATCTATATGGCCTGGTTCTGTTTTTAGGAAGTATTGCATAATCTCTCTCTCTCTCTCTCTCTCTCTCTCTCTCTCTTTCAGCAAGCAACCTCAACTTTGTAGACTGTGAGTAAAAATTGTAGCAGATGTAGTTCAGATTTTGGCTACTCACTACTCTTGGGGGAGAGAAGAGGGTTTTCTTGGCCTTGAATTGAAAGTCATAAAGACATATAATAAGTGAACAGCAAAGGATTTCAATGGTGCCTTCCACTACTGAATTAAAGGATATAACTCACCTTTGCTTTGATCAAGCTTGAACTTGGGGTTCCTGTAGTAATGTGAGGAAGATCTTACTCTCTTTACTCACTTTCTCACTTGCACATTTTTTTTCCTATTAGATCTGGGGATACATACTTGATTGTCTTCCCCTGAGCCCCTCTACACACTCACATGAACAATGCACTCTAAGACATCATTATGGGAAGAGGTTTAATTAATCAAGAAAACACATAACAAATTTGTAGATTGCATAACAAGGAGAAAAGTCTCACAAAATCTTTATTATCATCAGGTACATGTAAGTCTTCAGAAACTCGCAATAACTGGAGAGTAAATCAGGAGGAGAGGAAGGATTCTACTATGCTGGAAGCCAGGTCCTCTGAGCTGGATACTACTGCCTGCTCTGTTGGCTGCTCTTCATGGGGGCCTTATTCATAATCCTTCCTTCATCAGAAATTTGTGCCCTAATTACAGTGAATCTTCCAATGAGACTGAAGCTCTGATTTTCTATCATCCATCTTCCATGATGTTATCTGTATCTTTCTTTTCTCTCTCCATGCCTCCTTACTCTCTGGTTTCAGTGGAAGGAGTTTTAAAAACCTCTCTGGATTTTTGGCAGAAACAAACTTCTGGTTTAGGTACCATATAAGTAATCTTTATTACTATTCCCTCCCTCTCCCTATCACTTTATACAGTGACTCCACTCCATCATTATATTTCCCCTACCCTTTCCAGTAGCAACAAATGTGATTAACACCATCCACTTGCTGATTATTAGAATATTACTCTTTACCTGTTGGGTTCTCTTATGCAAATGTTATATTACTGCTTCTCAAACTCCAATATGCACCACCAAACCACCTGGGGAATCTTGTTTAAATACAGATCTGACTTGATAGTTCTGGAGTGGGGGCCTAAGATTTAACATGTCTAATAAACTCCCAGATTATGATGATGATGATGGTTCCTGGACCACACTTTAAGTAGCAAGGCTCTAGAGTGGATCTTCCTAATCTCACCTTAAAAAGTAAGGTGTTCTGTGGCAATACTGTATTGTTAGAAAATCAAGCACTTTAATCAAGTGCTTTAATCAAGGCACAAAAGCTTGCCAGTGAATGTATATGCTTTTCTACATTAAAAACAAAGTTAAACTTGGTAATAATTACAGGCAAAGAAGAGGCACAGTTTGTGATGAAGTCCACAATGGAGAGAAAAAATGAAGCTAAATAAATATGACCTATCACTACAGGATATGAGTATGTTAAGGAAATTCAGTATTAAATTACATCTTGGTGGTATCATTGTGAAAAAAGTGTTCTCAGATGGGTGAATATTTTAGCTCTCTAGTGGTATTTCATAAAAGTCTTAATTTTAGGGTAGTATTTATTCTAAACTTTTCAGCTTCTAAAATTTTCTGGTAACCAGGTTTGTTAGAGTAGATGCTGGACCAGGTATATGCCTTAATCAAGACTGCTGTTTATTCTCTAATTTCTCAGATCCTTACAAAAATATTTGCTACAACACCTTTAAGCAATTTTAAGGAACTCAATCTTACTGTAGGATGTTGTTCCTAAGTCTAATCATAGTAGCTTATGCTGCAATTTAGACCATTATTATTTTGTTTAGCGAACCACAAAATCTTTATAATTTATCTACACTATACTGAGATAGTGCAAGGTTCTATGGGAGAGATAAATATTTTAAGAAATGGAGCACCACAGAGTACAAACAACTGTGTAATAGAATAAGACACAGCCTATAAATTCAAATGCTGTAATTTTAAGGATGTATAATATATTATTAAATGAAAAAGAAAATGTGCAAAATATGACATATTACTTCTTCTGTAAGAAATAAGAATATACACATAAATTTATGTATATATTTTTCCTTGAAAAAAATAAATAGAGAAAGGGTAAAACAAACTGTATGGATATTAGTGGAATCTGGTATAGAAGGTAAGAACAGAAGAAAAACTTTTTTTTACTTTATTTATTTTTTAATTTATAAATCATGTTTATTCCATTACAGTTGTGTCAATTTTTCCCCTTCAACCTCCCTCCACCCACCCCACCCCACCCCCCACTCCCACAGTCAATTCCCACTCTCTTGTCCATGCCCATGGGTCATTCATACAAGTGCTTTAAGTGCTTTGTCTAGTCCCTTCTGCTTCTTTCCACCATTGTCCTCTTTCCCCCTCCCCTCTGGTCACTTTCAGTCTGCTCCATGTTTCTGTGCCTATGGTTTATTTTGTTCATTAGTTTATTTTGTTGAATAGAGTCCACTTATAAGTGAGATCATATGGTATTTATCCTTCACCAACTGGCCCATTGCACTTAACTCAATATTCTCCAGTTTCATCCATGCTGTCACAAAAGGCAGCAGTTCCATCTCTCTCTGTTTCTTTCTTAAATGCGATTGATTTTTTTTTAATTTTTTAATGTCAAAGTTAATTATATTAAAAATGTAAAACCATTTTAAAGTCTCAGCAATTAAACCAGCATGACACATGCACAGAAATAATCAAGTACATCAATGAAATATAATGAACATTCTAGAGACAAACATATATATCTGACTAACAATATATGATTAAGTTGATATTTTAAGTCAATGGGTAAAATAAGGCTTATTCAACAAATAAGGTGCATGGACCACTATTACTTGAAATAAAACAAATATAGAGCTCTCTTTCACACATTATACAAGAAATACTCAGGTGAGTTAAAAATCAATACGTAGAATCTCAGGAGTTTTAGAAGAAAAAATAGAACTAATATTTTGCATTACCTGAAGTAAAATATTCAAACCCAGAAGCTCTAAAGTAAAAATTGACAACATGACTATATTAAACATTTAACTATATAGTAATATACATATAAAAAAGTTAAAGGACAAGGAATAAAATAGAAAGGTATTTGCAACACATCTAACTCATGGTTAATAGTTTTTTTTTTTGTTTTTAAAAGTTTTACAAACCTTCAATCAATAAATGGATAAATAATACCAAAAATCATTTAGAGCTTCGCCACTGATTTTGATCTACGGAAGTCATGTTACCCAATACAGGGAAGCTAGCAGGATGTACACTTTTTATCACAGGTGCAAGCCGTGGTATTGGCAACGCTATTGCATTGATAGCAGCAAAGGATGGAGCAAATGTTGTCATTGCTGCAAAGACCAGTCAAGCACATCCCAAACTTCCAGGCACTATCTATACTGCTGCTGAAGAAATCGAAGCTGCTGGAGGAAAGGACTTACCATGTATTGTTGATGTGAGAGATGAACTGCAAATCAGTAATGCAGTGGAGAAAGCAGTTGAGAAATTTGGAGGAATTGATATCTTGGTGAATAATGCCAGTGATATCAGCTTGACCAACACATTGGACACACCTACGAAGAAGGTGGATTTGATGATGAACGTTAACACCAGAGGCACCTACCTTACATCTAAAGCATGTATTCCTCATTTGAAAAGAGTAAAATTGCTCATATTCTCAATCTCAGCCCACCACTGAACCTAAATCCATTGTGGTTCAAACAGCACTGTTTTTATACCATTGCTAGGTATGGTATGTCTATGTGTGTGCTTGGAATTGCAGAAGAATTTAAAGGTGAAATTGCAGTCAATGCGTTATGGCCTAAAACAGCCATACACACTGCTGCTATGGATATGCTGGGAGGATCAGGTATTGAAAACCAATGTAGAAAAGTTGACATCATTGCAGATGCTGCGTATTCCATTTTCAAAAAGCCTAAAACTTTTACTGGCAACTTTATTATTGATGAAAATATGTTAAAAGAAGAAGGAATAAAGAATTTTGATGCCTATGCAATTAAACCAGGCCATCCCTTGTTACCATATTTCTTCTTAGATAAATTGCCAGATACAATTACCCAAAAAATGGAATTACATGATTCTGCTCCACAGCTGAAAGAAGAAAAGCCACAGCCACCATCAAAACCACGTTTTGGAGCTGTGGAAGAAACATTTAGAATTGTTAAGAACTCTCTCAGTGATGACATTGTTAAAGCCACTCAAGCAGTCTATAAGTTTGAACTCTCAGGTGAAGATGGTGGAACGTGGTTTCTTGATCTTAAAAACAAGGGTGGGAATGCTGGATATGGAGATCCATCTGATCAGGCAGATGTGGTGATGAGTACGTCCGCTGATGATTTTGTAAAAATGTTTTCAGGGAAACTAAAACCAACAATGGCATTCATGTCAGGAAAATTGAAGATTAAAGGAAACATGATGCTAGCAATCAAATTGGAGAAGTTAATGAATGAGATGTATGCCAAGCTGTGAAGGAAAAGAAAAAAATATGTTGAACTCTAAGCTCAAAAATTAAAAGGGCTCAACAGTTAAAATCTAATGTTTGTTTTCTTCCCTATTATATTTTATGGATATGCAATTTTATTCTGGAAAAAGTAAAATGTGTATTTGTAAAACTTGAAATTATAATGAAAACAGCTAGCTAATCAAACATGAGCTTCATTAAGTAGAATTCAAAGACATTCTGCTTTCTATGTTATGTGAGTTTTGCCCTCCAAGCACTATAAATCATTTACCAAATTCTTCTAGGAAAAGTATTAGGAGCAAGCAATCAGGGTCAAGCAGTAAAGTAACATTAGCTCTTTTCAAAGCTTCTTCCCATTTAAAATATGGTTAGTTCTAAAATTTTTAATTTGGGATTGTATACCAATGAAAATCTTAATGAGCAGAGGAGAGAAGATGGCGGAGGAGTGAATGGGAGTCATGCTGACCTCCTCCCAAGACCAAACTGGAATTGCAACTAAATAATGGAGTAATCACCTGGAAAGCAGTGGAGCGATAGTGGGAGAGGAGCCTTGGTGCCTCGGACAGTGGATTCTACTCTCACACATCCCAACGGGTGAGAAGTGCAGTGGAGGCTCGAGAGGGTGGGCTGGGTGCCCACGGGCACTAGCACCAGAGGGACATTGAAACGGCCAGTTAGCTCCCCCCGAGAAGAATGGGGTCTGAATCATAAACAGGGACCCCTAAACTACAGCAGCTAAAACCAAGAAAGTACAGACAAAACGCAACCCCGAAAACCTTAGGGGCACTCTCTGCCAGAGACAGGTGGCTGGGGATGCAAAGAGACATTTAAAGGGCAAACGCAAAAGTTGCAGTGGCAGCCACCCTCCTTGATCTCTGGGTAGAGGCGGCAGCGGGGTGGGCTGGTGTCTGGGAAAAGACTGGTGAGGAAAACTTTGTGAAGAGAACTGACATGGTGGACGGTAGAGCCTGGGTGATGGCACGCCTCCCACTCTGCAGCTACCATCTCACTCAGGCATAAGAGAATCGATTAACCTGCCTTTTGTGCACTCTGCACACAGCTTGTACACCTGTGAGCTGCGGGGCTGAGTGCAGAATGGCTGGGAGAGCCTTGAGGAGAGACTGGAGATGAAGGCACTGGGGAAAGAAAGGGAGGAGGAACTGGGGAGTCCCGACACCCTCCCCGTTCTGTAGTCTCCACTGTGGGATGGAAAGGCACGACCCCGAAGAGGCAGAAGCGGGGCGCGCATGAACCAGACTGCCTGCGATTGAAATGCAGGCCCCACAGGTGGTGGATACTTGGCCAAAAGGGTCACAGAACTCCCCAGAGACCCATGAGAGAGACTAGAAACAGAGGCCTTGGGGAAAGAAGGGAGGAGGACCCAGGGAATCCCGATTCCTTCTCCTTGCCTTAGTCTCCATTGCGCGGAAAGAGGCCACACCCCCAAAGAGCCAAAAGCCAAAAAGCACACATAGACACCCCAAAAACACCCAGTGCAGGCATGTACACTAGTGCCGAGTGACCGGCCAGGGTTGGCGAGCGTGTGTGTCACCCACATGGGCTTCCAAATACTTGTACCGGCCGGCAAGGCCTCCCACAGATTGAAACCCATATGGCCTGTGAGGGAGTGCACAGAGCAGCAAGGGCAGGCATAAATTGACCCACCTGCCCGCGATTGCAGAGCGGCCCACAAAATTAGTAGAGCTGCCCAGTGTCCCTGGAGGAGAGACCAGAGACAGGCTTATCCGGAGAGCCCTGGAGATGACTTCCTCCCATTTCCGTAGCCCCCATTTGGCAAGGGTAAGCAACACACCCAAAGAGAAAAAAGTGGGGTTAACACAATAGAAGACCCTAAACTGACCAATACCGCACAGCTCCCCAGCCAGGGGGGCCACATGAGTACACGAGGTCATGAATAAGCCCCCTGGACTGGGGCAAGCACATGCAAGCCCAGGAAGGCGGGGGATCCTGCCGCGCTGGGAGCGCACTCAAGGAGCCCAAGTGAGAGTGCAGAGAAATTCCCAAAAAAAGCCCAGCCCTGACCGAAAGGGTTGCAAAGCTGCTCGAAGCAGGAATCAGACATAGACATTAGACTCCTGGAAGGCTCAAACAAAAAACCCAAGGTCATATGGGGTCAACAACTGACATCATCAGAGGCAGGCCCAGAAAGAAAAGGCCAAAAATACTTAACAGACTCTCCCAAAAATGGGAAGAAAAAGAAGTTCCCCCCAAATGAGTGGAAAAGGGGACTCCCCACAGAGAGAGCTAAATGAAATAGAGGCAAGGGCACTACCAGATACTGAATTGAAAACAATGGCTCTAAGGAAGCTGAATGAGCTCAGCCAGCTGAAAGATAACTATGAGAAACTGCAGAGAAACTATCAGGATCTTACAGCAAACTATATCAGCCTGGAAAAGGACATAGAAACTATCAAGAATACACAAGAGGATATGAAGAATACCATTTCTGAATTGAAGAACACAGAAGAAGGAATCCAAAGCAGGCTGGATGAAGCCTAGGATTAAATCAGTGAGATGGAGGATAAGGTAGAAAGAAGCTCCCAGAAAAAACAAGAAATGGAAAAAAGACTCCAAAAAAATGAAGAGGCATTTAGGGAAATGCAAGACAACCTGAAACGCAATAATATCCATATAATAGGGATACTAGAAGGAGAAGAAGAAGAGCAAGGGATAGAGAACCTCCTCGAAAAAGTAATGATGGAAAATTTCCCTAATTTGAGGAATCCAGGAGGCACAGAGGACCCACTCAATAGGAACTCAAAGAGGGCCACTCCAGACACATCATCATTAAAATGGCAAATGTCAAAGAAAAGAGAGAATCCTCAAGGCAGCAAGGGAGAAGGAGAAAGTAACATACAAGGGGGCCCCGATACGCCTAGGAGCTGACTTCTCAACAGAAACACTACAAGCCAGAAGCGAATGGCAACAAATATTCCAAGCCATGAAAAGCAAGGGCCTACAGCCAAGGCTGCTCTACTGGGCTAGGCTCTCCATTAAAATAGAGGGGGAAATATGGAGATTCCTAGACAAGAGAAGACTAAAAGAATACATCTCTGCCAAACCGAAGACTAAAAGAATACATCTCTGCCAAACCAGCACTCCAAGATATGCTAAAGGGAAATAGTTTAAGCAGATAAAGGAAAAGAATGAGAGAGAGAGGAACACAGGTACAAAGAGAAAAGATGAGTAACTTTGATCAGTAATATCTCTCAATGTGAAGGGAATAAATGCCCCAATCAAAAGACACAGGATAGCTGAATGGATAAGAAAACATGACCCACACGTATGCTGCCTACAACAGACCCACCTCAGAGCAAGAGACCTACAGATTGAAAGTAAAGAGATGGAAAACATATTCCAAGCAAATGGGCATGAGAAAAAGGCCAGGGTTGCCATACTTGTATCAGATAAAGTAGATTTCAAAATAAAGGCCATAAAGAGAGACCCAGAAGGGCACTTTATAATACTTAAAGGAAGAATCTATCGAAAGACATCAACATTGTAAACTTATATGCTCTCAATGTAGGAGCCCCCAAGTTTATAAGGAAATTGTTGGATAACTTCAAAAAAGATATAGACAGCAACACACTGATAGTAGGGGATTTCAACAATCTACTCTCAAAAATGGACAGATCTTGCCAACAAAACATTAATAAACATATTGTGGCGCTGAATGACACACTGAATCAAAGAGACTTAACTGACATATATAGAACCTTACATCCCAAAGAAGCAAAATACACATTCTTTTCAAATACTCATGGCAGTTTTTCAAAGATAGACCACATGATAGGACACAAAACAAACCTCAGCAAATTCAGGAAACTTGAAATAATAACAAACATTTTCTCAGACCACAAGGGCTTGAAACTGAAAATCAACCTCAAAGAGTAACTTCAAAACTTTCAAACTCATGGAGACTGAACAGTATTCTATTAAACAATGAATGAGTCAATAATGAGATAAGAGAAAAAATCAAAAAATTTCTGGAAACAAATGAAAATGAACAGACAACAGTCCAAAACCTATGGGACACAGCAAAGGCGGTCCTGAGAGGGAAGTTCATAGCAATACAGGCTTACCTAAAAAAAGATAGAAACATTTAAAATAAAAGACCTCACACTACAACTCCAAGAACAGGAGAAACAAGAACAAATAAATCCCAGAGCAAGGGGAAGGAAGGAAATAGTCAAGATTAGAGCAGAACTGATCAACATAAAGTGGAAAAGAACAATTCAGAGGATCAACCAATCCAGAAGCTGGTTCTTTGAAAAGATAAATAAAATTGACAAGCCTTTAAGCAGACACATCAAGAAAAAAATTGAGAGGACCCACATTAATAATATCAGAAATGAAAGAGGAGAAGTAACAGCTGATACTACAGAAATACAAATGATCATCAGAAACTACTAAAAACAATTATATGGCAAGAAATTTGAAAACCTTGATGAAATGGACAAATTTTTAGAAAAGTATAATCTTTCAACACTGAAGGAAGAAAAAACAGAAAGTTTGAACAGATCGATAACAGCTGGGGAAATTGCAGCAGTAATCAAGATACTCCCAGCACACAAAAGCTCAGGGCCGGACGGTTTCATAGGAGAATTTTACAAAACATTTAAGGAAGAGCTAACCCCTGTCCTTCTCAGACTATTCCAAAAAATCCAAGAGGAGGGAAGGCTCCCAGACTCTTTTTATGAGGCCAGCATCACCCTGATCCCAAAACCAGATAAAGACCATACAAAGAAAAAAAACTACGGGCCAATTTCGCTGATGAACATAGATGCTAAAATCCTCAACAAAATATTGGCAAACCACATCCAGCAATACATTAAAAAGATTATCCACCACGATCAAGTGGGATTCATCCCACAGATGCAGGGATGGTTCAATATATGCAAATCAGTAAACGTGATATATCACATAAACAGAAGAAAAGACAAAAAACACGTGATCATCTCGATAGATGCAGAAAAAGCATTCAATAAGGCACAGCACCCATTTATGATCAAAACACTCAGCGCCATGGGAATAAATGGAGCATTCCTCAACGTAATAAAGGCAATATATGAGAACCCTACACCCAATATCATACTGAATGAGCAAAAAGGAAAGCTTTGCCACTAAGATCGGGAACATGACAAGGATGTCCACTCTCACCGCTCTTTTCAACATCGTATTGGAAGTCCTAGCCACAGAGGTCAGACAAGAGAAAGAGATAAATGGAATCCAAATAGGAAAGGAGGATGTAAAGCTATCATTGTTTCCAGATGACATGATAGTGTACATAGATAACCCTGTAGACTCTACCAAAAAACTCCTCAACCTCATAAGTGAATTTGGCAAAACAGCAGGATACAAAGTCAACATTCTGAAATCAAAGGCATTTTTGTACACCAGCAATGCAATAGAAGAAGAATAAATCAGAAAAAAAAATACCATTCGATATAGCAAGAAGAAAAATAAAGTACCTAGGCATAAATTTAACCAAAGACGTAAAAGACCTGTATGCAGAAAACTATACAATATTGAAAAAAGAAGTTAAGGAATACACAAATAAATGGAAGCATATACCGTGCTCATGGATTGGAAGAATTAATATCCTCAAAATGTCCATACTACCCAAAGCAATTTAGAGATTCAATGCAATCCTTATTAAGATAGTAATGATGTGTTTCACAGCAATAGAACAGATATTTCAAAAATTTATATGGAACCATAAACGACCCTGAATTGCCTCAGCAATTTTGAGAAAGAAACACGAAGTAGGAGGGATCACAATACCAGCCATCAAACTCTACTACAAAGCCACTATACTGAAAATGATCTGGTACTGGCACAAGAATAGACCCATAGACCAGTGGAATAGAATAGAAAGCCCAGAAATAAGCCCAGGTCTCTATGGACATCTAATATTCAACAAAGGGGGCAGAAGCATAAAATGGAACAATAATAGCCTCTTCAACAAATGGTGTTCAGCAAGCTGGACGGCTACATGCAAAAAATTGAAATTGCATCATCAGGTGACACCATACACAAAAATAACCTCAAGATGAATAAAAGACTTCAATAGAAGTCACAACACCATAAAAGTCCTAGAGGAGAACATTGGCAGGAAACTCTCAGATATCCCACGCAGCAATTTTTTCACTGATATGTCTCCTAAAGCAAAGGACATAAAGGAAACAATAAACAAGTGGGACCTCATCAAAATAAGAAGCTTCTGCATGGCAAAAGAAAACATCAGCAAATTGAAAAGGGAGCCAACCATATGGGAAAATATACTCGCTAATGATACATCAGATAGAGGTTTGATCTCCAAGATATATAAAGAGCTCACTCGACTCCACTCCAAGAGGACAAATAATGAAACAAAAAATGGGCAAAGTACCTGGGCAGATGCTTTTCCAAGGAGGAGATACAGAGGGCCCAGAGGCATTTGAAAGGATGCTCAGCATGACTGGCCATCAGAGAAATGTAGATTAAAACCACCATGAGGTACCACCTCACACCAGTCAGAATGGCCATCATAAACAGATCCACAAACAACAGGTGCTGGCGAGGCTGTGGAGGAAAGGGAACCCTAGTACACTGTTGGTGGGAAGGCAGACTGGTGCAGCCATTTTGGAAAGCAGTGTGGAATTTCCTCTAAAAGCTGAAAATGGAACTGCCTTTTGATCCAGTGATTCCCCTGCCGGGACTATACCCTAAGAACACCAAAACGCCAATAGAAAAGAAACTCTGCTCCTCAATGTTCATCGCAGCACAATTTACAATAGCCAAGTGTTGGAAGCAACCTAAATGCCCATCAGTAGATGACTGGATCAAAAAGTAATGGTACATATACACAATGGAATACTACGCAGCAGAAAGAAAAAAAGAAGTACTAAACTTTGCGACAGCATGGATGGAACTGGAGAGCATCATGCTGAGCGAAATAAGCCAGGGGGCGA
Source organism: Pteronotus mesoamericanus (assembly GCF_021234165.1). NCBI lineage: Eukaryota > Metazoa > Chordata > Mammalia > Chiroptera > Mormoopidae > Pteronotus > Pteronotus mesoamericanus. Next base: position 1,175,270 of record NW_026555198.1, read on the forward strand.
AAGACAAATACCATATTATCTCACCTATAAGCGGAACCTAACCAACAATGCAAAGAAGCAAGGAAAATATGACCAGCAACACTGAAAGGAAAAGAAATCAACAGAGACAAGAGGGAAGGGGGGGGCAGGGAAAGGGAAGGGAAGGGGAAAGTCAAGGAACATATAGCAAGGACTCATGGACAAAACCAAAGGGGAAGAGCTGAGGGAGGGAAGGTGGGAGGGGGCAAGGGAAAGAGGTGGGGGGAAGGCAGAGACAAATGTATTTAAAAAGTAAATAAATTAATTAAAAAATAAATAAAGAAAGCATAAAGAAAACCAAAAAAAAAAAAACACAAAGATACAAGGAAAATATGACCAGCAACCCTGAAAGGAAAAGAAATCAACAGAGACATGAGGGAAGGAGGGGGGTCGGGGACAAGGAAGGGAAGGGGAAATTTAAAGAACATATAGCAAGGACTCATGGACAAAACCAAAGGGGATCTGCTGAGGGAGGGAAGGAGGGAGGGGGCAAGGGAAAGTAGTGGAGGGGAGGCAGAGAAATGTATTTGAAAAAATAAATTAAAATTATAAAAAGAAAATCTTAATGATATTTTAGATTTTTATATAATTTAAATAAGATAGTCTACAATACATTTTCCCAGGAGTCACATTATAAATTACTTATAAATACTATTTTGAAGACTAATGAAAGAAAAACAGAGTTTTTCATTTTGTTAACTAGTTTTCCAGGTGTAAGTCATCTATAAGAAAATATTATTGTAATTTAACTGATATGTATGCCACTTTAAGTTATGTAAAAATGTCCTGAAATAAAATAATTTCTCCCCAGAAAAAAAAAAAGAATACCAAAAAGTCATTTAAATCTTCTTTTAAAAAATAATACAAATAGGCAAGAAATATACTAAAACAGGTTTAGTTTCAACAAATAATAAAGGAAAATTAAAATAACATCATTGTTACAATCAGATTAATGAGTATTAAAAATATTGGTGATATCAAGTATTGGCAACTCTGAAAGTAACTGGGTATTCATAGAAACTTTTCCTTCATCTTAAAGCAGTCTCTTTAGCATATTTTGCAGTGCTGGTTTGCTGGAGATGCATCCTTTTAACCTTCTTTTGTTGGGGAACCTGCTTATTTTGCCTTCCATTTTCACTGAAAGCCTTGCTGGGTAGAGCTGTCTTGGCTGCAGGTCTTTGCTTTTCAAGACTTGGAATATTTTTTGCCAGTCCCTTATGGCTTGCAGTGTTTCTGTTGAGAAGTTAACTGCTAGTCCTATTGAGGCTCCCTTATATGTTACTACCTCTTTCTCTCCTTCTTGCTTTAGGATTCTCTATTTGTCTTTGATATTTGTCATAGTAGTGATGATGTGTCTTGGAGTGGGCCTCATTGGGTTCCTCTTGAATGTGACCCTCTGTGCTTCCTGGACTTGTGTGACTTTTTCTCTCCTCCAATTCGGGAAGTTTACCACCATTACTTTTTCAAGCAGTTTCTCTATCCCTTTCTCATCCTCTTCTCCTTCTTGTATCCCTATTATACAGATGTTATTATGTTTCAGGTTGTCGTGCATTTCCCTAAATGCCTCTTCATTCTTTTTGAGTCTTTCCATTTTCTTACTTTTTCTGGGAGCTTTTTTCTACCTTGTCCTCCAGCTCGCTGATTCAGTCCTCAGCTTCATCTAGCCTGCTTTTGATTCCTTCTACTGTGTTCAATTCAGAAGTTGTATTCTTCATTTCCTCTTGTCTCTTATAGAGAGTTTCTATGTCCTTTTTCATGGTGATATAGTTTGTGGTAAGTTCCCTGTAGTTTCCCTATAGTTTTTGGTAATTCTCTTTGAGCTCTTTGAGCTCACTGAGCTCATTGAGTTTCCTTAGAACCATTGTTTGGAACTCAATATCTGATAGTTTACTTGCCTCTATTTCATTTTTTTTCTCTTTCTGGGGATTCCTCCTTTCCCTTAGAGTGGGGTGTATTTCTTTGTCTTCTCATTATTTGTGAGACTCCTCCATTTGTCTTCTGCTTCTTAAATTGATCTGTTTTGATTTCCTGACTTTGTGGTGTGAACTTCTATGATTGGACACTACTGTTTTACTTTCTGGAACTGCCTCTGATGATGTCAGATGTTAACCTGTCTGAGCTTAGACAGTCTCTTCGAGACTTCCAGGAATCTACTGTTTGTGGCTGTCTCCTTCAGCTGTTAATCTATTCACTCTGCACTCAGCAGGCTGTCTTAGACAGCTCAGGGCAGGGCAGAGCCCCTCTTCGGGCAGTGTTATTGGGTCCTCTCTCACTGCAGCCATGTGGGGGAGGATTCAGCATTGGGATCCCACCGGCTACTCTCTCCATTCTCTCCCCAATTCCAGTGTCCCCAGTCTCTCCTAAAGTGTCTCCAGACCTCTCTGCACCCCATTTAGCCAGGGATCTACTGTCTGTGGGCTGCCACTTTGCACACAGCAGGCAGCTTAGACAGCAGGGGGTGGGGTAAAATCCCACTTGGGGTGGGGTTATTGGGTCTTTTGACACAGCTGCTACTCAGAGGGTGTCGTCTCTTCCTCAGAAAGATGGCTGCTGCCACATGAGGGACGAGTCAGCACCGACATCCTGCTGGCTACTCTCTCAGTTCTCTCCTCAAAGCTCCCTTCCCCAGTCTCTCCTCAGGTGTCTCTAGCCCACTCTGCCCCCGCTTTTGCTAGAGACCAGGGTAAGTGGCTGCAAATAAAATTTATACATTGTCCCTTTAAATGGTTCTTTCAGTCTCCAGCAGCCTGTCTCTGGCAGAGAGCAAACCTGCCGCTTTTCACACCTGGCTGTTTTCTGTGTACCTTTTGGGCTCTGGTGCTGTGGAATAGAAATCCCCACTTTTGGTTTAGTCCCTGCTCTTCTCAGGGGGATCCACCTGGCCATTTCAATATCTTTCTTGTACTGCTGACACATGGAATAAACCTCCACCAACCCAACACTACAAGATATGCTAAAGGGACCCCTTTAAGAAGATGAAGAAAAAGAGTGAGAGAGGATCACAGGTACAAAGGGAAAGAGTGAATAAGTACCTATCAATAATAACTTTAAATATAAATGGATTAAATACCTCAATCAAAAGACATAGGATAGCTGAATGGATAAGAAAACATGACCCATGCCTATGCTGCCTACAAGAGACCCAAATCAAAAAGAAAGGACTTATATAGAGAGAAAGTAAAGGGATGGAAAAAAAAATTTCAATCAAAGTGACACAGAAAAAAAGCTGGGGTAGCAATACTTTTATCAGACAAAATAGATTTCAAAACAAAGGCCATAAACAGAGTCCCAGAAGGACACTTTGTAATACTGAAAGGAAGAATCCATGAAGAAAACCTAAACATTGTAAACATATTTGTGACTAACATAGGAGCCCCCAAATATATCAGGAAAATCCTGGAGGACTTCAAGAAAGATATAGACAGTAACACACTGATATTATCGGATTTTAACACCCCACTGTTAACAATGGATAGATCTTCCAAACAAAACATCAACAAGGATATTGTGGAACTGAACGACGCATTAGATCAAATGGACTTAATTGACATGTATAGAACTTTTCATTCCAATGAGTAAAATACACATTCTTTTCAAATGTATATGGAACATTTTCAAAGATAGACCATAAGGTAGGACACAAAACAAGCCTCAAGAAATTCAGGAGAATTGAAATCATAACAAGCATTTTCTCAGACCACAGGAGGTTTAACTAGAAAGCAACCTCAAGGAAAAAAGTCAAATATTTAAACTCATGAAGACTGAATAGCACGCTCTTAAGCAATGAATGGGTCAATAATGAGACCAAAGAACAAATCAAAAAGTTTCTTGAAACAAATGAAAATGGGCACACAACAGTCTAAAACCTAGGGCACACACTGAAGGCAGTCCTGAGAGGGAAGTTCATAGCAGTACAGGCCTAACTAAAAAATATAGAAACATTTCAAGTAAATGACATCACTCTCCAGCCTCAAGAACTGGAGAAACAACAACAAACAAAGCCCAGAGCAAGTAGAAGGAAGGAAATAATCAAGATCAGAGCAGAACTGAATGACATAGAGACTAAAAGAAAAATTCAAAGGATCAACCAATCCAGGAGCTGGTTCTTTGAAGAGATAAAAAAAACAAACAAACAAACAAACAAAAAAAACAAGCCTTGAAGCAGATTCATCAAGAAAAAAAGGGAGAGGAATCAAATAAATAATATCAGAAATGAAAGAGTAGAAATAACAACTGATACCACAGAAATACAAAGGATTGTAAGAAATTAGTATGAACAATTATATGCCAAGAAATTTGAAAACCTGGATGAAATGGATCAATTTCTAGAAAAATATAACCTTCCAGCAGTGAATGAAAAAGAAGTAGAAAGCCTCAACAGACTGATAACAGCTGGTGAAATTGAAACATTAATAAAAAAACTCCTGGCACAGCAAAGTCACCATCAGTAAATGGTTTTGCTTTTTATGCCATTAAATATGCTACCACATAACTAGGTTTTACAATGGAATCCACCCAAATTGTAACTTTTTGAAAATAAATTTTTGAGGACACAGACTTTTTTCAGTTCTGCTATTTTATCCTTATGACACAATCCTTCATATGCATTGAATTTGCTAGCATGTTTTTGCATATAATGCCTTTTCAGAGTATAGTCTTTGAAAACTTGCACAAATTCCCTACAAATTAAGCACAGTGCCTTACTATTTGCCTCAGCAGAAAAGTAGTCATCTGCCCCCTTTTCAATGAACAATCTTCATCTGAAATTTTTCTTTTTTGTGTTTTTTTTCCTTTCGAGATGTTGTAGAAGCCATGCTGGGATTTAAAATAAAGATGGATAAGGGACTTTATTTACTTTTGTTATGAAAATCACTTGACAGGAAAATAAAAAGCAAGTTTTGGGTCCTTCCACAACCCTCTCAGCTCCTGATGCAGGGCAAGGCAGAGGGCCAATTTTAAAGCATGGTGGCAACGTGTGGGGCACCACTGAGGTGTGGAAGTGCCTTTAATAATCAAATAAGAATGCTTACCTGACTTCTAAATAACATTAAATTCTGAGCATTGCAATGGTAGTTTGAAACATTATCGATAATCACTGCCTCGCTAAGTCACCACAAGCAGGTGTAACATCTGATGGTGTCAGTTCTACTGCTTCTGTTTGAAAGATAACACATTGGAAGCTGCACACTGACATAAAACTGAAGCCACTCATGTGTACAAATAGCAAGAATATATGTACATTTATTTAATGTGACATTGCAATGTGTAGTTACAAATATATATCATAATATTTTAAGTAAATTTATGATTTTGTGTTGGGCTGCATTCATAGCCATCCTGGGCTGGCAGGTGGCCCATGGGTAATGGGTCAGACACCCCTGCTATACAGGAAGGATACTGCTCCAGTTTTTATGGAACCCTGAACTCCAGAGTCCTGGCCCTAGACACTGGACAAGTCTGTGACCTCTAGGACAATTTCTCCCTTTCTCTGTTTCTGTGTGTCACTAGGTCCCATGCCTCTGAAAAGCTGAACCTTAGATCATGTGCCCACACACTAACTGCAAGAAGTGTTAGAAGAGTCTTTTTTAGCTTCTATGGTGAGAAGCAAGGTCTGCCTTATTCAGATTCACACAAGGAGATGTTCCCCAAACATAAGATTCATGCACATATGAAAAGGAGGTTCAGAAGCTGCCTTTCTATAGCAGCTCTTAGTCTAGGCTATAAATCATAAAGGGCTAGAAAATGTAGATCATTATGAAGTCACTTGTATCATGTCATTACCCCATCATCACCTATAATGGAGCTTTTTTCTAGTTTAAACCCTTAGCTGAGCTTTCTGACCCTGCTAATTATATTAATGCAAGCCCAGGTAGACTTCAACTGAACCTTGGAAATTAGAGAAAAGTCAAAACACTGGAGAGTAAAAGACATAATAAGTCCCTTTTGAAATTAACACAGATCCACACATTATGAATGTAGAGTGAGTTACTTAGAGTAAATTATGTGTCCCAAAGAATGATTTAAATGAGAATAAAGTGTGTCCCCAATTTTCATTAGGAAGCCAACAACCTTAAATGAGCTAAAGGCTTAGAAGCCAGAATATGTAATAAAAGTTCAATGCTTTATGTTCAAATAGCTACATGGGAGCACCAACGTGGAGAAGTATTGTGACTTTAGCATAACCACAAGAGATAGAGCCCTTTTAGGCTAAGGTGAGTAATTCTGTTCCCTTGATAAGTCCCTCTTAAATTTGACTCACCAGGCTCCAATAGCTTGATGATATTCCTCAATTCACATTATTTTAACCATCATCAATAGCCAGTTACTGAGCACCTCTTGTGTGCTCATTACTGAAAATACAAAGATGAATAAGGCCCTTGAGGACCTTATAATCTGACTGAAGAGAGGGAACATATACATGAAAGAAAAATAGCAATAAAAAGTAACATGTAAGGACCAAATGAGGAGTACAGACAAGTGCTGAAGAAGGTCAGATGAGGGACAACATATAGTGTGGTGTGATTGTAACAGCAGGCTTCCTTGAGGAAATGAACATTAGAGGAAGAGTTAGTTTGCATTAGAGCAGGGAGGTGGTTTAAATTTGCCATTTCAGGTAGACCTAAGAACATGGTCCAAGATGTTTGAAGGTTCAGCTTTGTGTGCATGCTTGGGGAAAAGGGAGAGTGAGGAAGCCAATCTTCTTCACACAAAACATAGAGAGGTTGTAGATTGCATGTCATGGTAAGCTAAGGGCTTTGAAGAGCCTTGATTCAGGGCAAGAATTGCCCTGAAGAGATTAGTTACTAGGTTAGCTGACCTCCTCAAAGCTAACTTATCCATCTTTATTTTATTTGGATGCTTCTTTTACTTGCTTATTTCTCTTCTTTCATTATTTTACCCCTAATTCTTCACCTATAAGTTACTTGTTAATCTTGTACTATGAAAGAGTGCCTTCTTAACACCAAAACCATTCTTTTGAGGTTTCCAGTGACTTCTCTGCCATCAAATCAAGCAGTATAGTCTCAGTACTCATTCTACTCAACCCTCCACAAAGTTTTGTACTACTTTAATAGTCACTTTCCTTCTCAACAACCTTCTTTGGTTCTTTGTTGCTTTCAGAATACAGCAGAGTGTAGTTCCTTAGACAATGATCCAAGATCCTTGCTACAGAGTCTGGGCTCAGCTCTTCTTCCAGACTTATAAAACTAGCTACTATTTATTGAATTATTCTTATGTTCCAGGCACCTTGGTAAGCATTATTCATATGTGATCTCATTTAATGAAAAACTTTGTAAGGCAGGTCAAATTGACATTCATAATTTATACATGTAGAAACTGAGAGCTTACAGCTCTGGTTTCAGCCTCTCATAGACATCCAGATGCCTGCTTGACATTTTAATTTTCCACATTCATAAACCTGCTCCTCCTGTAGTTTTTCCTCATTTGGAGAGGTGATAACTCCACTTTTCCAGTTTTTCAGAGCAAAAATTTTAGAGATGCTTTTGATTCTCCTCATCTTCTTAAACCAAACATACAATCCACCTGCGCTACCATCAAAATATATTGAGAATACACCAGTAACCATTTCTCACCACTTCCACCATTTTACTCCTGGTCTAACACACCACCTCTCACCTAGATTATTGGAATGGTCCCCTCCCTAGTCTCCCCACTCACCCTTGCTTATTATGGTAGTTTTTCAAAACAGCAGCCCCAAAGATGTCCTGATAAATAAAAGTAATATTATATTATATCTCTACTTAGAAACTTTCCAATGGCTCCTCTTTCACTTTGTGTAAAATCTAAAGCCCATATCATGGTCTATTGTTACTTCCTCAAACCTGATCCAACTTTCCACTTCTCTCTCCCTCAGTTACCCTTCTCCAACACTCTGGTTTCTGTACTGTTTCTTGAATAGTTCACTATATCCCCCACCTCAGGCAATTATACTACTACCTTTGTTACAAATGCTTCCCCCCACGAAATCTAAAGAATTTGCTCCTTTGTTTTTTTCAGGTCTGTTGAAATGGTAACTCCCCAGAGAAATCTTCTCTCATGACCTGTACAAAAGAGCCAACTCTCTTCCACTTATGTCATTCTCTATCTCTTTAGCTTGATGTATTTTTCTTTATCGTTGTCACTTCTCACTAACTGATACACTGAAATATAGGACTTCAATAAATATTTGTTGAATGAACAAAAGAAGGTATGTGTCCAAAAGAAATAGCTGAGGCAATTTTCAAAGCCAGAAATACTTGGCTCTGTATCTTATGTTTCAAACCATTATATGCTTCTATCTTCCTATATAAATTTTTTTTCCAGCCAACTATGCCAGAGTCCACTGAAGAATCCAGTACCAGTAAAACAGCATAATTTTAATCCTGGTTCCTCTCAGATCGATATACACCAAAACAAACACCAAGAAATTTTGAATAATATATGTCAAACACACTCTTAATAGCATAAATAGGCTGACAGAAAGTAAAGGGATTCCTAAGGGACAAAAAAAAAGAAGAAAAACTTAAAAAGTAGCTAAAAAGTCTTAAATATTAGAAAATTGAACTGGCAGAATCAAGATGACAGAAGAGTGAGTAGGAGTCACACTGACCTCCTCCCAGTACCAATCTGAAATTACAACTAAAATGTGGAGAAATCACCTGGAAAAAACAACTGAACAATAGTGAAATGAGAGCCTTATAATGTTGGACATACAGAAGAATCAGCTTTAGCACAACATAACTAATAAGGAGTGTAGTAGAAATTCGAGAAGGTGGGCAGGTGCCTACAGGTGGCAGCACCAGATGGATATTGAAACAGCCATTTGGATTCCCCTGAGAAGAGCTGGGTCTAATCTATAAACAGGGATCTCCAGTCTACAGCACCAGGGCCCAAAAAGCACACAGACAACAGCCAGCTGTGAAAAGCGGCAGGGTTGCTCTCTGCCAAGGACAAGTATCTGGAGACTCAAAGAACTGTTAAAAAGGTCAAACATACATTTTATTTGCAGCCACTTACTCTGTTCTCTGCAAAGGAAGAGACAGATTGGGCTGGAGAGACTAGGGAAGGAGGCTTTGGAGAAGAAAATGAGAGAGTAGCTGGTGGGATTGCAGTGCTGAGTCATCCCCCATGTGGCAGCAACCATCTTACTCAGGCAGACCACTCCCCTGAGTGGCAACAGGCTGAGAGGACACAATAGCCCCTTCCCAGGAGGGCCTCAGCCCTGGCAGGGTAATGCTAGAGCCTGACTGCTGAATACAGAGTGGAAGCCCAGATAGTAGATACCTTGCTAAAGGGGGTGCTGAGTGGTCTAGAGACAGTTGAAGAGAGACTGCAGATGGAGGCTTTGGGGAGCGAATGGAGAGAGTAGCTGGTGAGACCCTGGTGGTAACTCTTCCCCTATACGGCAACAGTAATTTGACTAAGCAGGTGACTTCCCTGAGTGCAGCAGCATGAAAGGAACCAATAACTCCACCAAGTGGTGTCTAAGATGGCCTGCTCAGTACAGACTGACTAGATTAACAGATGAAGGAGACAGCCACAAACAGTAGATTTCTAGAAGTCTCCAACAGACTGCATAATGACAGACAGGGTCAAAATCTGACATCACCACAGGCAGATCCAGAAAGAAAATACAGTGGTCTCCAACTATAGAAGTTCACATCACAAAGTTAGGAAATCAAGACAGATCAACTTAAGAATCAGAAGCAAAAGAGAAGAGTCTCACAAATAATGAGAGGACAAAGAAACAACCCCCCAGCCCAGTCAAAGGGAAAGGAGGAATCTGAAGGAAGATAACAAAATGAAATAGAGGCAAGTAAACTATCAGATACTGAGTTCCAACCAATGGTTCTATGGAAGCTCAATGAGTTCAGCAGGTCAGACAGATTTACAAAAAATTATAAGGAAACTGCAAGGAACTTACTGCAAACTATATCAGCATGAAAAAAGACATAGAAACTATTAATAAGAGACAAGAGGAAATGAAGAATACAATTTCTGAATTGAAGAACACAGTAGGAATCAAAAGCAGGCTACATGAAGGTGAGGATGGAATCAGCAAGCTGGAGGATAAGGTAGAAAAAGCTCTCAGGAAGAGCAAGGAAATGAAAAAATACTCAAAAAGAATGAAGGACATTTAGGGAAATGCAGGACAACTTGAAATATAATAATATCCGTATAATAGAGATACCAGAAGGAGAAGAAGCGGAGCAAGGGATAGAGAACCTGTGTGAAAATAATGATGGAAAACTTCCCTAATTTGAGGAAGGAAATATTCACTGAAGTCCAGGAAGCCCAGAGGGTACCATTCAAGAGGAACCCAATGAGGCCCACTCCAAGACACATCATCATTACAATGGCAAATATCAAAGATAAACAGAGAATCCTAAAGGAAGTAAGGGAGAAAGACAGAGTAACATATAGGGAGCCCCAATACAGCTAGCAGCTGACTTCTCAACAGAAACACTACAAGCCAGAAGGGAATGGCAAGAAATATTCTAAGTGATGAAAAGCAAAGGCCTGCAAACAAGACTGCTCTATCCAGCAAAGCTCTCAATGAAAATAGAAGGCAAAATAAGGAGTTTCCCAGACAAAAGAAGGCTAAAAGAATAGACCTCCACCAAACCAACATTGAAGATATGATAAAGGGACTGCTTTAAGAAGATGAAGGTGGGATCAAGATGGTGGAGGAGTGAGTGGAAGTCACACAGACCTCCTCCCAGGACCAACCTAGAATTACAGCTAAATTGTGGAGAAATCACCTGGAACAAACAACTGAACAAGAGCGAGAGAGGAGCCTTGTAACCTCAGAGATTAAAGAATCGGCTTTAGCGCAAACTAACTGGTAAGGAGTGTGGTACAGACCTGAGAAGGTGGGCGGGGCACCCACGGGGAGCAGCACCAGAAGGATATTGAAATGGCTAGTTGGATCCCCCCGGGAAGAGCGGGGTCTAAACCAAAAGTGGGGATTTCTATTCCACAGCACCAGAGCCCAAAATATACACAGAAAACAGCCAGCTGCGAAAAGCGGCAGGATTGCTCTCTGTCAGAGACAGGCAGCTGGAGATGCAAAGAACCATTTAAAAGGACAAGGCATAAATTTTTATTTGCAGCCACTTACCCTGGTCTCCAGCAAAAGTGGGGATAGAGTGGGCTAGAGATGCCTGAGGAGAGACTGAGGAAGGAGTCTTTGGGGAGAGAACTGAGAGAGTAGCCAGCGGGATCTCAGTGCTGACTCATCCCCCATGTGGCAGCAGCCGTCTTGCTCAGGCAGAGACCACTTCCCCTGAGTGACACCAGTATCAAAGGACCCAATAGGCACATGCCCATGTGGCATTCCACTCCGTCCTGTGCTTTCTAAGCCACCCGCTGAGTGCAGAGTGGCAGACACAGACAGTATATTTCTGGTTAAAGAGTGCACAGAGAGGTCTAGAGGCACTTGAGGAGAGACTGGGGATGGAGGCTTTGGAGAGAGAATGAATAGAGTAGCTGGTGGGATCCCAGTGCAGACTCTGCCTCCTATAAGGCAGCACCATGAGTGTACCCAATAATCCCACCCCCAGGAGGGACTCTGACCTTCTCTGAGCTGTCTAAGGTGGCCTGCTGAGTGCAGAGTGAATATATTAACAGCTGAAGAAGACAGCCACAAACAGTAGATTACTGGAAGTGTCAAACAGACTGTCTAAGGTCAGACAGGGTCAACATCTGACATCATCAGACGCAGACCCAGAAAGAAAAAAAAAAACAGCAGTCTCCAACTATAGAAATTCATACCACAAGGTCAGTAGATCAAGACAGATCAATTTAAGAATCAGAAGCAAAAGAGAAGAGTCTCACAATGTAGATACAAAGAAGTACACCCCATTCAAAGGGAAAGCAGCAAATCCAGAAAGATAACTAAATGAAATAGAGGCAAGTAAACTATCTGATATTGTGTTCCAAACAACGGTTCTAAGGAAGCTCAAAGAGTTCAGTGAGCTCAAAGTGAATTACCAAATACTACAGGTAAACTACAAGGAACTTACTGCAAACTATATCAGCATGAAAAAGGACATAGAAACCATTAATAAGAGACAAGAGGAAATGAAGAATACCATTTCTGAATTGAAGAACACAGTAGATGGAATCAAAAGCAAGCTAGATGAAGCTGAGGACCGAATCAGTGAGCTGGAGGACAAGGTAGAAAAAAGCTCCCAGAAAAAGTAAGAAAATGAAAAAAGACTCAAAAAGAATGAAGAGGCATTTAGGGAAATGCAGGACAACCTGAAACGTAATAATATCTGTATAATAGAGATACAAGAAGGAGAAAAAGATGAGGAAGGGATAGAGAACCTGTTTGAAAAAGTAATGGTTGGAGACTTCCCTAATTGGAGGAGAGAAAAAGTCACACAAGTCCAGGAAGCACAGAGGGTCCCATTCAAGAGGAACCCAATGAGGCCCACTCCAAGACACATCATCACTACTATGACAAATATCAAAGACAAACAGAGAATCCTAAAGGCAGAAAAGGAGAAAGAGGTAGTAACATATAAGTGAGCTCCGATATGGCTAGCTGCTGACTTCTCGACAGAAACACTACAAGCCAGAAAAGAATGGCAAGAAATATTTCCAGTGATGAATAGCAAAGGCCTGCAACCAACACTGCTCTACCCAGCAAGGCTCTCAATTTAAGTGTAAGGCACAATAAGCAGTTTCCCAGACAAAAGAAGGCTAAAAGAATACACCTTCAACAAATGAGCACTGCAAAATATGCTCAAGGGACTACTTTAAGATGTAGAAAGCTTTCTATGAACACTCAGTTGTTTTCACAGTCGCCAATACTTGATATTACCCATATTTTTAATACTCATTAATCTGATCATGACAGTGATGTTATTTTAATTGTTCCTTTACTATTTGTTGACACTAAACCTGTTTTGTATATTTCTTGCCTTTTTCTATTATTTTTAAAAAGCTTTAAAGGACTTTTTGGTATTCTTTATCCATTTTGTGATTAAATGGTTGTAGAACTTTTTCCCTAAAAAATACAAACTATTAACTCATTTTTAGATGTGTGGAAAATAGTTTCCTATTCTCTTACTTGTACTTTAACTTTTTTTATTTGTGTTTCACTATATAGTCGTAAATTTTAATATAATCATATTGTCAATATTTTACTTTATAGCTTCTGGGTTTGAATATTTTACGTCAGGGTAAGAAAAATATCTGTTTGTATTTTCTCTTAAAACTCCTTAGATTCTACATATTGATTTTTAACTCACTGGAATATTTCTTGTATAATGTGTGAAATAGGGCTCTATATCTGTTTTATTTCAAGTAATATTGTTCTATGCACCTTAGTTGTTGAATAAGCCTTATTTTCCCCAATTATATGAAATATCAATTCAATCATATATTACATTGTTAGACAGATATATACATTTGTTTCTAGAATGCTCATTATATTTCATTGATCAACTTGATTATTTATGTGCTGGTGTCATGTTGTTTTAATTGCTGAGACTAGATTTTAATTTTTCAATATTTTATAATAGATTTTGACATTTAAAAAAATAAATAAAACCAACCTGCATTTAAAAGGAAAGAAGAAAGAAAGAAAAAAAGAAGAAAGAAGAAAGAAAAAAGAAAGATGGAAAGAAAGAAAAAAGAAGCTCTTATGTTTTGCAACAACATGGATGTAAGTGGAGAATATTATGCTAAGTGAAATAAGCCAGTTGGTGAAAGACAAATACTGTACAATCTCACCTATAAGTGGAATCTTTTCAGAAAAATAAACCGATGAACAAAATAAACCACAGGCAAGGAAACATGGAGCAGACTGAAAGTGACCAGAGGGTAAGGGGAAGGAGGACAATGGTGGAAAGAAGGGGAAGGGACTAGACAAAGAACATGTATGAATGACCCATGGACATGGACAACAGAGTGGGAATTGACTGTGGGAGCACGAGTTGGGGTGAGATGGGTGGAGGGGGGCAACAGGGGAAAAACTGGGACAACTGTAATAGAATAAACATGTTTTTTAAAATTAAATCTTTTAAAAATTATGTTCACTTTAAATTGGCAGTAATTTGATTTATACAGTTGTCATCTTTAACTAGATTGTAGTCTCCTGGAAGATATGATAGTTATTATGTATTGTTCTTTATATCTCACAAACATAGCATACTGTCTTATACATAGTATATTTTAAAATAATGTTTATTGAATAAATTACTACACTCCTCAGCAAATAATTAATTGACCTTAAAGATTATAACTCCATCTCTGTTGAATTCACAAATCCATTTTTAGAATTTCTAGAGTTTCTGGACTTGCCAGGCTGAAGCACAGTCCTTGTTATGGAGCTGTACCAGCCAGCTTTGAGGCCCAGACTGTGGTCAACTTTTCTTATTTCCTTCAGTAAGCACAGTGGGAATTTATGTAAATTCCTGATAACTTAAAATTCATTACCAGTAGAAAAATTTTATAAGGAATATTCCATTACATTAGATGGAATAAAAACATAAATGAAGCCCCCAAACCTGTCCTTCACAGAGCTACTTTAAGAGGTTGGTCACAAGTTTTTTCTTTCTGCCTCAGGCATAATTGTTCCTGTAGCTTATTTTGCTAACCATTCACTATTTGAGTCACAGATCATTGGACTAAGCACCATCATAATTAACTGCAAGGCAGTCAGCTGTGCTGGCCTCAGGGATCTTTGGTGCCTCTGAAGTGGCTTGTTTGAACTCTGTCCAGAGCAGGTGCTCTATACCCAGTGCGACCAATCCAGCACAATCAAATGCTGTGTTTATAAAGAATAAAGCTGAGAGGCAGAGTTACAAATAATATTTAGTGGTAATCATAGTTGCTTATGAAACTAGGAGGATCTCAAAAATTGAATGAATTGGGGCCTAGAGTGAGTGTGTATCTCGCAGGTCCCTTTCCCCATGTATTGGGTTTCTGTGTAGCCTTTACATGACTGTCATTATTTAGTAATCGGCTCTTCCTTGTAACTCTAAATAACCTAAGCAGCTGAATATGTGCCAACATTTAGCCCTTTTGCATTCTTTCCCCTTTAAATATTATCCATTCCCCATCCTCCCCAAGCCCTACCTCCTGTCTTTCTCTTAGTTTTGCCCTTTGCTTGTCCTTTATCTATTTCCAGGAAATTATATTATCTCACAAAACTGAAAGGCCAGAGGTAAAGAAGATTTTTATTTTGTTGATTTAACATTTCACTGATGTCATGAAAACCTTGGGATTTTTCCAACTCTATGCTCTACCATCCTCAGTGTAAGCTTTGTCCTTAGGCTTATAGCAGGATGGCTATAACAGTTCCAAATACAATATCTAAAAGATGTAGACAGGCAATGTTTTCATATGCCTGTCTTTTAGGAATGAGCACACTTCCCAGAAGCCCTACAGAAATCCTCTCTTCATATATAATCTATCAGAAAGGGGCCATTTGACCACTCCTAAACCAATCAATCATCAAGGGAGTAAGATTTTCCTTAGCTCAATGGTTCTCACACTTCAGTATGTATCACCCTCACTTGGAGAAATTATTTTAAAACATATAGTGCTAGGAAGTACAGAGTTTTTTATTTAGTAGGTCTGGAATGGGGACCGGGAATTTGCATTTCTAACATGTTACTAGGTAACACTGATGCTGCTGATCTGAGGACCACACTTTGAGGACTATATGGATACATGGGGGAGGGATGGACTCCTGATCAAACCTGGGGTTCTGTTAGAAAAGAAAAAGAAATAATCAATACTGGGATCCCGAACTAGAATGTCCACTAAAAATTTTTAAACACTTGAAGTTTATTCTACTATTCCTGATTCTTAAATGAGCAATAAGACATTGCACAAAACTATAGATGGAGATGACAGGGACATCATCATTCTGCTAAGTTCTCTAGCCTTCAGGGTTCACTTACACTCTCCCTTTAAAACCAGGCCACTATAATTTGAACCTGCACATTCCATGATTGTAAATAGTCCAGTTTTTTTTTATTGGGTTCATTATCACAAGCCCTTCCTTTTATTTAAGAGAATTTATAATACTTCGAAGAGAGAGAATACTTAGAAGAAAGAGAATTTGTAATATTTTGAGAAAGTCTTACAGTTATATTTTAGACCACATGGCTTCTACATTCCACATTCCACCCCTGCCCAAGCAATTTCCTACTAGACTTTTATTAGTCCCTGAACCACCATCATGGTGTGGATCCAGCATATTTGTCTTCTTTGGGAATGACCTTAACCATATACTCTTGCCAAGGCCCTAGTACCCTCCCCCTATACCCAAGAGGAAAAGAATCTCTTTTCCCTCATGGCCCTGTCATTATCATCAGAATATTTTGAAGGGATGCAAGCTCACATTATTGTGCAAATCTGTTTAGCCTCACATTGTACCAAACTTCTCCATTCCAAAATTGGATTCTGACTTTATATTTGCACAAAGAAACTAACCATCTCTATTAGCTATCTATGGCTATGTAAGGAATTATCAAATTTAGCGAGTGGCTTAGATAGGTCCTTCTGGTTTACAGTCTCTCATAAAGTTGCAGTCAGGCTCTCAGCTGGGGCTGTAGTCTCATATGAAATCTTGACTGGGGGAACATCTGCCTCTAATCTCATGTGCTTGCTAGTTAGCTCCCCACTGGCTCTTTCCTTGGTATAAATTGCTTGGGTGTTCTCTTGAAATGCAACTGTCTTCCCCCAGTGTGAGTGATCCAAGAAATAATAGCAAGAATGAGAGAACTCAAGAGGGAGGCCATTATATTTTATATCTTTATTTTGGAAGTGGAAATGGCATGCCAGCACTTGTGCCATATTCTATTGATCACTTGGATCAACCTGGTCTGATGTATGAGAGTACTACACAAGAGTGTGAATATCAGCTGGCAGGAATCACTGGGATCATCTTGGAAACTGGCTATCATACCACCCAAATATTTACTCTAAACAAGAACTGTGCACTGTTCATGGAAAAACAGGAGAAAAAACCGCTTCTAACTTTATTGATTTTTAAAAGATTTTATTTATTTTTAGAGAGGGGAAAGGAGAAAGAGAGGGAGAAAAACATCAATGTGTGGTTGCCTCTTGAGCACCCCCTGCTGGGGACCTGGCCTGCAACCCAGGCATGTGCTCTGACTGGGAATTGTACCAACAACCCTTTTGTTTCCAGATCAACACTCATTCCACTGAGCCACACTAGCCAGGGCTACAACTTTAAAATAACAATTTCTCTCTTCTGACCATTAAGATTATAGAAATTATTAGGGTCAATTTTCAGAGTATTTAAACATATCCTATTATTTCTAATTACAACACATTTGGTAAGAAACAGCCATAAAGAGAGATTTGCCTTTAACTACATATTTCAAATATACCCTTTCTTTGGTCATATAGATGTCAATGTAAGAAACTTTCAACCCTGTAGAGAATTTTTATGAGTTTATTTGAGCCAAAATGATGATAATTGCTGGGAAACAGAATCTCAACAGATTGAGAAAATGCTCTGGAAAATTGCAGTTTTGCATTTTACTTTATATACAAGGTCTGGCAGAAGTAAGACCTGTTTGAGTGTGGTTGGTAGAGTTATAATATGGGTGTAGTCGCTTATAGTTTTAATTTGAACATTTCACCTAAAATGTCATATTGTTTACTTGAGTGTGATATTGTTATATTACAGAATTACATGCTTATGATTTGTAATAAAAGATTTTGTAACAAAAAGGGTGTTATTTGTGTCTGACCCTGTATTACAATCAAAAGAGAAGATCTAAACTGAAGCTGGAGTGTTAAGTAAATTTCCTGATATCATGCAACTGAACTCAGTAAGTGGTAGTGCCAGAATGTGAATCCAGGTCCTCTGACCCTCAGGAAAAATTTTGAGAACTCTTTGTTGAAGCACAATGTTCATTCATAAAGTGAACAAATCATAAGTGTAAGCCCCAGTGGATTATGACAAATTAAACACACTTGTGTAAGCAGAGCCCAGTCAAGAAACCTAGAAAGTCCTGTTATGCCTCCCTCAAGTCACTACTCCCTCAAAGATAACCACTATCTTAATTTCTAATGACATAAATAAGTTTAGTCGTGTAGTCCTCCACTATAAATTATATTGTGTAAAGCTTCTTTTTCTGTGAGCTTCATCCATGCAGTTGATTAGAGTTGTATTTCACTCATTCTTATTGCTGTTATATCATGTAATCCATGATACAGTGAAATGAAAGGGTACTTCACATCCTTCCAAGAAATTCATAACCTCAGCATTAGCATGAGAAAACATTAGCAAAAACAAACTGAGGGATGCACTATGAAATTTGTGGCCAGTACTCTTCAAAAGTCTCAAGGTCATGAAAAACAAGGAAATACTGAGAAACAATCAGTCTGGGAGTGATGAAGGAGATGTGTCAACTAAGTGCAATGTGTTATCATGTATTGAAAAAGGACATCAGTGGAAAAACTGGTGAAATCTAAATTTGTAGTTTAGTTAATAGTACAGTACCAGTGATAGTTTCTTACTTCTAACAATTGCACCACAGTTATTGAAAAGTGTTTGTTGGAAGCTGGTTGAAGAGGTATGAGATGGAAAGAATATATTTGGACTCACTGTACTATAGTAACAAATTTTCTGTAAATCTAAAACTACATCAACAAAATAGAAAGGGAACCAACCATATGGTAAGACATATTTGGCAATGGACAAAGGTTTGATCTCCAAAATATATAAAGAACTCATATGACTCCACACCAGAAAGACAAACAATCCAATTACAAAATGGGCAAAGGACCTGAACAGACATTTCTCCAAGGAGAACATACAGAGGGCCCAGAGACACATGAAAAAATGCTCAACATCACTAGCCATCAGAGAAATGCAAATTAAAACCATAGTGAGATACCACTTCGCACCAGTCAGAATGGCCATCATTAATAAACCAACAAACAGCAAGTGCTGGTGAGGTTGTGGAGAAAATGGAATCCTAGTGCTCTGTTGGTGGGAATGCAGACTGGTGCAGCCACTGTGAAAAATACCATGTAATTTCCTCCAAAAACTAAAGATGGAACTGCTTTTTGATCTAGCAATCCCACTGCTGGGACTATACCTTTGGGATCCTGAATCACCAATTCAAAAGAACTTATGTACCCCAATGTTCATAGCAGCACAATTTACAATAGCCAAGTGCTGAAAGCAATCTAAGTGCCCATCAGTAAATGAATGGATCAAAAAACTGTGATACATTTACACAATGGAATACTATGCAGCAGAATGGAAGATGGAACTCCTACCCTTCCCGACAGTACAGATGTAACTGGGAACATTATGCTGAGTGAAATAAACCAGGCAGTGAAAGAAAAGTACCATATGATCTCATTTATAGATGGAACCTATTCAACAAATCAAACAAGCAAGGAAAATAGAAGCAGAGATATGGAAATAAAGAACAAACTGACAGTGGCCAGAGGGGAGGGAAGAGGGGGTTAATGGAGGGAAGAAGGGGAAGGGGCAAGCAAAGGAATGTGAATAGAGGACTCATGGGCATGGGGAATGGGGGTGGGATTGGCTCTGAGAGTGGGTGGGGATGGGGTAGGAGTGAGCAATGGGGAAAAAGGTAGGACAACTGTAACTGAACAATATAAATTTTAAAAAATATTCACAAATAAAAAGTATTAAAATGGGCAAATGATTTGAATAGATAGTTTAGTCAAGATGCACAAATTACCAACAAACACCTGAAAAATGCCCAAATTATATTTGGTTAAGTTAATGTGAAAAGTAAGGAGTAATTTTATTTTGACTTTCCACAATTAGAGTTATGGATTTGACAAAAATCAGTATGTAGATAACAAGTAAAGCCATGGGAGTAAAGGAGTTTTCCCAGTTTTCTGGCTTTAGTAATCAAGTGGATGAGAGTTCTACCTACTAAGATGGGGAAGACTGGAGAAGGAATAGATTTTGGAGAGAATAAAATTCAGGAATTCTGTTTGGAGTTGTTAAACTGGAGATACCTGCAATGGAATGTTAAATAGGCAGTTAGATATACAAGACTGAAGAGGTCTGGTTGTAAATATGATTTTTAAAAAAGTTGTACTAGCCTTTACTAAGCACACACAGGTCATGCTCTATTTATTACAGCTGCTCTAGGGAAGTGATTTCCTGGTTTTATGAGGGTCAATTTTAAGGGTTATTTTTTCTTTTGTACAGTTACTATTCAGATGGTGTATTGTGCTATATGAACTAGTGTCATG
The DNA here is from genome assembly GCF_021234165.1 of Pteronotus mesoamericanus. Taxonomy (NCBI): domain Eukaryota; kingdom Metazoa; phylum Chordata; class Mammalia; order Chiroptera; family Mormoopidae; genus Pteronotus; species Pteronotus mesoamericanus. The sequence continues at coordinate 1,195,532 of NW_026555198.1, forward strand.
GTAATTTAATTTGAGATGACTGTTTTGTGAAGGCACTTGCAAACCTGCTAATGGTAATTCTCTACCAGATGGCTCCATCTGCTGCTCTTTGAAGCTGCCATCAGTTTCAAGGGGAGTGTAGACAAGGTGGCTCAGCTCACCTCATGCTGGGGTTCAGCTTGAGGGTTGACTTTGACTACTCCCAGATACTGTAGTTGGACCTCAGTGACTGTGTGCAGTGATTCCTTTTAGGCAAATCCATTGTCAGCACTGTCCATCCACAGGAAAGAGTATTTAAGAGATTACAGAAGTGTGCCTCTTTGGTTCTTTAACCCTCTTTATAGAATGGAATGGTTCCTGGGGCTTTTATATACAGTCTGAATTGTCTCAGACAGATGAAGCTGGGAAAGGTGGTTTAATTGTTTTTGAAAAAGAGGTCTGATAGGGTAACAGAACCAAAGTAGTAAAAAGCAACTGCCTTAAGAGAGGAAGGAGACCTAGACACAGCATATGATCTTAGATTGAAAGAAAATTGCTATAAAGAATATCATTGATAAAATTTGAATATGGACTGTCTGCATGCTGGATAATAATTTTATATCTATGTTAAACCTCCCAACCTGGTAATTTAACTATATTTATTGAAGAGAATGTACCTGTTTCAGGTAGATTTATAGGAAAGCATCCAGGGACAAAAGCTCAGCATATCTACAATTTACTCTCAAAAGGTGCAGGGAAAAAAATGACAACAATATGCATATGTAAGTGCATGTGTGCAGAAAGAGGGAGAAGGAGGTTTGACATGTCAAAGTGACAATATGTTAGTCATGAATCTATGAGAAGGGCAAAAGTTCACTATACTAGACTTGAAATTCATCTGACAGTTTGGAAATTTTCTTTTCAAAATAAAATGTTGGAGGCTAACATGAAAAAAAAAAAGCTGGTTTAGGAAGCCAGAAAATATAGGTTAATGAAGAAAGGAAGTTGGATAAAAACATGGGTGGGTCTGGAGGAACTTCTCAAAGTAGGTGTTCTCTGCACATTTGTCTTCATTCTGAAGCTGCTCAGAACTAAATTGCCTGTGAAGCTTCAGTTAGGTCAGTTGTCTCACAGTCTACTTGTGAGAGCAGGGATTGATACTTTTTTCCAAATTTCTTCCCAGAAAGGCTAACTTATCTGTACTTTTGTGTGTGTGTACATCTCTGTTTTTATTTCTTTTCCAAGCATTATTGAGGTATAATTAATAAATAAAAATTGCATGTATTCAGATGTACAACACATTTTTTTGGTACATGTATACATTATAAAATGCTTACCACAACAAGCTAATTACACATCTATCCTTTCACCTTTTAAGTGGTGAGAACATAAGATATATTCTCAGAAAATTTCAAGTATACAGTATAGTATTATTAACTATACCTTTGTTTAAATGTAATTCTCTTTTTCTTTCTTAATATGTATAATATGCATACATATAGTGCAAGGCATAAGCTCTTCCTGGATATGCAAGTTTTTTACTTATCTCCCTAGAGATGGCCACTGAAAGCTAGAGAGAGTGTCAAGTGCAAAAATTAAGGGGCCTGAAGTAGAAGCCTAAAGTGTCCAATAGTAAATAAGTAGACAACATAAGCTGAAAAGGAATCCTACAGAGGCTTGAAGAGATTTGACAAGATAAAAGTCAATGAGAAGAAGGTGCTTCAAGGAAAAAGGAGTGGTCTACAGCCTAGAATTGCCTTGACCAATATGGTAGCCACTAGCTATAAGTGGTCATTTAAATTTAAATTAAGTAAAATTTAAAATTCTGTCCTTAGTCACACTAGCAACATGAGCTTCTGGCTATTATATTGGACAGCACAAATACATAACATTTTCATCACTGCAGAAATTTCTGTTGGACAACATTGGGCTGAAAATCAAGCAAGATAAAACACATAAAGGGTCCAGGGGAAGCTTAATGATGGGGAGGTCATTGGTAATCCTGATAAGCACAGTTTCCATAGAACATTGGTAGTAAAAGCCAGAGGGAGAAGTTAGTGGAGATGAAGATATAGAGGTAACAATTTTGATGGCTTCTTTAAGAGGCTTGACTGGGAAGAAGAAACCAGATTTGATATAACTGCTAAAAAAAAAAAAAGGAGGATAAAATGAGGTGATTTTTAAGATGGGAGTTTTGAATCCCTAGAGAGATTACAGATTTCAGTAATAGAGTAAATAATCATTAAAGGAAGGTTCCTGAGAAAACAGAGATTGGGACTCAGACTGGGAGTATCTTGGGTAGGAGGAGTAGCCTTGGAAAGGAGCTATCTTCCTGCATTAAAAACAAAAAAAAAAAAAAAAAGAGAGAGAGTGAGAGAGAGAGAGAATGATGCCCAGATTTCAAGATAGCAGAGGAGTGAATGGAAGTCACACTGAACTCCTCCTAGGACCCAGCTGGAATTACAACTAAATTGTGGAGAAATCACCTAGAAAACAACTGAACAATAGTGAGAGAGGAACCTTATAACCTCTGACAGACAGAATAATAAGCTTTAGCACAACATAACTGGTAAGAAGTGCAGTAGAGGCTTGAGAAGGTGGGGGAGCACCCATGGGTGGCAGCATCAGATGGATGTTGAAACAGCCAGTTGGATCCCCCTAAGAAGAGTGAGGTCTAAACTATAAGCACCGATCTCCAGTCAACAGCACCAGAGCCCAAAAAGTACACAGATAACAGCCAGCTATGAAAAGTGGCAGGGTTGCTCTCTGCCAGAGAAAGGAAGCTGGATGCAAAGAGCTATTTAAAGAGCCAATGCAAAAGTTTGTAGTGCCAGCCACTTACTGTGGGCTCTGGCGGGAGCGGGAGCAGAGTGGGCTAGAGACACCTGAGGAGAGACTGGGGAGGGAGGCTGTGGGGAAGTAACTGAGAAAGTGAACAGCAGGGTCCCAATGCTAACTCATCCAGATTCTGCAGATGCCATCTTGCTCAGGCAGACAACTACCCCCGAGCAGCCCCAGCATGAAAGAACACAATAGCTCCGCCTCCAGGAGGGACTCTGCCCCACCTGAACTGCTGTCGGCAGAATGACTAGATTAACAATTAGTAGAAAGCCACAGACAGTAAATAACTGGAAGTCCCTTAATGTCTGCCTAATGTCAGATGGGGTCGACAGCTGAACATCATTAGAGGCAGATCCAGAAAGAAAGAAAAGAACAATGGTCTCCTACCATAGAAGTTCAGAGCACAAAGTTAGGAAATCAAGACAGATCAATTAAATAAACAGAAACAAAAAAGATTCTCAGAAATAATTGGAAGAAAAAGAAACACTCCCTAATCAAATGGGAAGGAGGAATCCCCACAAAGAGAAACAATAGAAATAGATGCAAGTCAACTATCAGATACTGAGTTCAAAACAACAGTTCCAAGGAAGCTCAGTGAGCTGAAAAAGAATTACCAAAAACCAGAAGGAAACTATGAGGCACTTATTGCAAATGATATCAGCATGAAAAAAGACAGAGAAACTATCAATAAGAGACAAGAGGAAATGAAGAATACAATTTCTGAACTGAAGAACACAGTAGAAGGAATCAAAAGCAGGCTTGATGAAGCTGAGGACCGAATCAGCGAGCTGGAAGACAAGGTGGAAAAAAGCTCCCAGAAAGAGCAAGAAAATGAAAAGAGACTCAAAAAGAAAGAAGAGGTATCTAGGGAAATGCAGGACAACCTGAAACGTAATAATATCCATATAATAAAGATAAAAGAAAGAGAAGAGGAACAAGGGATAAAGAAACTGTTTGAAAAAAGTAATGATGTGAAACTTCCCCAATTTGAAGACAGAAAAAGTCACACAAGTACAGGAAGCAGAGTGTCCCATTCAAGAGTAACCCAATGAGGTCCACTCCAAGACACATCATCATTAAAATGGAAAACATCAAAACAAACAGAGAATCCTAAAGGCAGCAAGGGAGAAACAGGTAGTAACATACAAGGAAGCCTCGATACGACTAGTAGCTGACTTCTCAACAGAAACACTACAAGCCAGAAGGGAATGGCAAGAAATATTCCAAGTAATGAAAACAAGGGCCTGCTCTACCGAGCGAGGCTCTCAATTAAAACAGAAGATGAAATAAGGAGTTCCCCAGAAAAAAGAAGGCTAAAAGAATACACCTCCACCAAACCACCACTACAGCATATGCTAAAGGGACTGCTTTAAGAAGATGAAGAAAAAGAGTGGGAAAGAGAACACATGTACAAAGGGAAAAAATGAATAAGTACCTATCAACAATAACTTTAAATGTAAATGGATTAAATGCCCAAATCAAAAGACAAATAGACAACTGAATGGATAAGAAAACATGACACACACCTATGCTGCCTACGAGAGACCCACTTCAGAAAAAAAGGATCTATGCAGACTGAAAGTAAAGGGATGGGAAAAAATATCCCAAGCAATGGACAGGAAAAAAAAAGCAAGGGTAGCAATACTTATACTAGACAAAATAGATTTAAAAACAAAGGCCATATAAAGAGACCAAGAAAGACACTTTATAGTACTCAAAAGAAGAATCCATCAAGAAGACATAAACATTGTAAACCTATATGTATCCAACGGAGGAGCACCCAAATATATCACGGAAATCATGGAGGACTTCAAGAAAGATATAGACAGTAACACACAGATAAAAGAGGATTTTTACACTCTGCTGTCAACAATGGATAGATTTTCCAAACAAAACATCAACAAAGATGATGTGTAACTGAATGACGCATTAGATCAAATGGACTTAACTCACATATATAGAAGATTTCATCTCAAAGAAGCAAAATACACATTTTTAAAAAATGCACATGGAAAATTTCCAAAGATAGACCACATGATAGGACGCAAAAAAAAAAAAAAAACCCTCAACAAATTCACGAAAATTGAAATCATAACAAGAATTTTCTTGGAGGAAAAGGACTTGAAACTAGAAACCAATCACATGGAAAAAAAACTGAAAAATGTTAAAATTCATGGAGACTGAATAACATGCTATTAAACAATGAATGGGTCCATAATGAAATCAAAGAAGAAATCAAAAAGTTTCTGGAAACAAATGAAAATGAACAGACAACAGTCCAAAACCTATGGGACACAGAAAAGGCGGTCCTGAGAGGGAAGTTCATAGCAATACAGGCCTGCCTAAAGAAGATAAAAATATTTCAAATACATTACCTCACCCTCCAGCCTCAAGAACTGGAAAAACAACAACAACCAAAGCCCAGAAAGAGTAGAAGAAAGGAAATAATCAAGATCAGAGAAAAATTGAATGACACAGAGACTAAAAGAACAATACAAAGGATCAACCAATCCAGGAGTTCATTCTTGGAAATGATAAACAAAATCGACAAGTCTTTAATCATATTCATCAAGAAAAAAAGGGAGAAGACCCAAATAAAGAATATCAGAAATGAAAGAGGAGAAATAACAACTGATACCACAGAAATACAAAGGGTTGTAAGAAATTATTATTAACAACTCTAGACCAAGAATTTGAAAAACTGGATGAAATGGACAAAGTTCTAGAAATATATAACTTTCCAACACTGAATGAAGAAGAAACAGAAAGCCTGAACACACTGATAACAACTGGTGAAATTGAAACAGTAATCAAAAAACTCCCAGCACAGAAAAGCCCTGGACCAAATGGATTCAGAGGAGAATTTTACAAAACATTAAAGGAAGAGCTACCCCTTGATCTTCTCAGATTATTACAAAAGATCCAAGAAGAGGGAAGACTTCCAAATTCTTTCTATAAGGCCAGCATCATCCTAATCCCAAAACCAGATGAGGACACAGCCAAGAAAGAAAACTACAGGCTAACATCGCTGATGAACACAGACACTAAAATCCTCAACAAAATATTGGCAAACTACATCCAGCAATACATTAAAAAAGATCATCCACCATGATCAAATGGGATTCATCCCAGGGATGCAAGGATGGTTCAATATTTGCAAATCAAAAAAACATAATACATCACAGAGACAAAAGGAAAAACAAAAACCACATGATCATATCAATAGATGCAGAAAAAGCATTTGAAAAGATACAGCACCAATTTATGATAAAAACACTCAGCAAAGTTGGAATAAGGGGGAATACACCAAAATAAAAAGGGCCATATATGAAAACCCTACAGCCCGCCTCATACTCAATGGGCAAAAAATAAAGTGTTCCCATTAAGATGGGGAATAAGACAAGTATGTCTGCATTCACCACTTCTATTCAAAATAATATTGGAAGTCTTAGCTACAGCGATCAGACAAGAAAAAGAAAAAAAGGCATCCAAATTGGAATGGAAGAAATAAAACTATGATTGTTTGTAGATGACATGATAGTGTACATTGAAAACCCCATAGACTCCTCCAAAAAGCTACTCAAACAAATGAGTGAATTTTGCAAAATAGCAGGATTCAAAGTCAATATTCAGAAATGGAAGGCATTGTTGTATACCAACAACGAGCTATCAGAAGTAGAAATCAGGAAAATAAATTCCATTTGCTATAGCAACAAGAAAAATAAAGTTTCTTAGGATAAACAACTACTGAGGTAAAAAACCTGTACTCAGAAGACTACAGAACACTGAAGAAATAAATTAAGGAAGATACAAATAAATGGAAGCATATATTGTGTTCAAAGATTGGAAGAATTCACATCATCAAAATGTTCATACTACTCAAAGCAATTTATAGATTCAACACAATCCCTAGTAAAATATCAATGTCATATTTCATAGACATAGAACAAACATTTCAAAAATTTTTAATATAGGGAAGGGAGCTAAGATGGTGGAGGAGTGAATGGGAGTCACGCTGACCTCCTCCCAAGACCAAACTGGAATTTAAACTAAAGAGTGGAGAAATCACCTAGAAAACAATGGAACGATAGAGGGAGAGGAGACTTGGAGCTGTGGACACACAGTGGATTCAACTCTCACACATCCCAACAGGTGAGAAGTGTGGTGGAGGCTCGAGAGGGTGGGCTGGGTGCCCACGGGCACCAGCACCAGAGGGACATTGAAATGGCCAGATGGATTCCCCCTTAGAAGAACAGGGTCTGAACAATAAACAGGGACCCCTAGACTACAGCAGCTGAAACCAGGAAAATGCACAATCAAAATGCAACCCCGAAAAGCTTAGGGGCGCTCTCTGCCAGAGACAGGCGCCTGGAGATGCAAAGAGACATTTAAAGGGCCAACGCAAAAATTTGCAGTGGCAGCTGCCCTCCTTGATCTCTGGGTAGAGGTGGCAGCAGACACCTCTGGTGCTTGGGAAAGGATTGGTGAGGAAAACTTTGTGAAGAGAACTGAGACGGTGGCCGGTGAAACCCCAGTGATAACACACCTCCCACTCCGCAGCTACCATCTCACTCAGGCATAAGGGAATCAATTAACCTGCCTTTTGTGTGCTCCATACACAGCTTGTGTGCGGGTGAGCTGGGGAGCTAAGTGCAGACAAGCTGGAAGAAATAGAGGATCCCTGGCCAAAGGAGTCAAACAGCTGCATAGAGAGCCTTGAGGAGAGACTAGAGACAGAGGTGTTGGGGAAAGAATAGGAGGAAGAAACGGGGAGTCCCGACTCCTTCTCCTTTCCATAGTCTCCATAGTGCGGGAACAGGCCACATCCCCAGAGAGCCAAAAGCTGAAAAGCACACAACAGACAGCCCAAAACCACCCAGTGCAGGCGCACACACTCACGCCGAGTGGCCTTCGAGTGCTGGCGAGCAAGTGTGTGGACCCGCATGGGCTGGCGAGGGCTCCTGCAGGTTGGCGCAGTCAGGGCCTGCGAGGGAGTGCACAGAATGGGTACGGCAGGCGAAAACTGACCCACGCAGACCGGCGAGTGCAGAGCGGTCTGCAGAAATAGTGTATCCCGGGCCAAAGGGGTCACAGAGCTGCCCAGAGTCCCTAGAGGAGAGACTGGAAACAAGATTAACCGGAGAGTCCTGGAGCTGACTTCCTCCCATTTCCTTAGTCTCCATTTGGCGAGGGCAGGCAACCCAACCAAAGAGCCAAAAGGAGAAAAGCACACAATAGAAGACAAGAAATTGACTAGGGCCGGGGTACGAGCTGGCCGGGAGGGCAGAAAAGTATGCAAGGTCGGGAATAAGCCCCCTGGGCTGGGAAAAGCACGTGTGAGCCCAGGTGGGCGGGGGATCCTGCAAGGCCAGGGAGCGAGCTCAAAGAGCCGGAGTGAGACTGTAGAGTGATCCACAAAAATAGTGGATTGCTGGCCGAAGGGGTCACAGAGCTGCCCAAAACAGGGGTCAGACACAGACAGTAGACTCCTGGAAGGCTCAAACAAATGACCCAAGGTCATATAGGGTAAACCACTAACATCATCAGAGGCAGGCCCAGAAAGAAAAATAAAGGAAAAAACAAACAAACAAACAAACAAACAAATAAATAAAAAGACCCGCCTACTACCATAGAAGTTTAATCTACAAAGTCAGGAAACCTAGACGGATCAATTGAAACAGAAGCAAAAATAAATTAATAAATTACTAAATAGACTCTCAGAAAAATGAGAAGAAAAAGAAGTTCCCCCCCAATGAGTGGAAAAGGAGAATCCCCAATGAGAGAGGTAAATTAAACAGGGTCAAGGGAACTATCAGATACTGAATTGAAAACAATGGCTCTAAGGAAGCTCAATGAGCTCAGCCAGCTCAAAGAGAACTATGAGAAACTGCAGAGAAACTATCAGGATCTTACAGCAAACTATATCAGCCTGGAAAAGGACATAGAAACTATCAAGAAGACACAAGAGGATATGAAGAATACTATTTCTGAATTGAAGAACACAGTAGAAGGAATCCAAAGCAGGCTGGATGAAGCCGAGGATCAAATCAGTGATATGGAGGATAAGGTAGAAAGAAGCTCCCAGAAAGAACAAGAAGTTTAAAAAAGACTCCAAAAGATTGAAGAGGCATTTAGGGAAATGCAGAACAACCTAAAACACAGTCATATCCATATAATAGGGATACCAGAAAGAGAAGAAGAGGAGCAAGGGATTGAGAACGTCTTGGAAAAAGTAATGTTGGAAAATTTCACCAATTTGAGGAGAGAAAAGGTCACATGGATCCAGGAGGCACTGAGGGGCCCACTCAAAAGGGACCCAAGACACATCATCATTAAAATGGCAACTATCAAAGACAAAGAGACAATCCTCAAGGCAACAAGGCAGAAGGAGAAAGTAACATACAAGGGGGCCCCGATACGCCTAGGAGCTGACTTCTCAACAGAAACACTACAAGCCAGAAGGGAATGGCAACAAATATTCCAAGTCATGAAAAGCAAGGACCTACAACCAAGGCTGCTCTACCCAGTAAGGCTCTTGATTAAAATATAAAGGGAAATACAGAGTTTCCCAGACAAAAGAAGGCTAAAAGAATACATCTCTACTAAACCAGTACTCCAAGATATGCTAGAGGGATGGGTTTAAGAAGATGAAGGAAAAGAGTGAAAAAGAGAAAAACACAGGTACAAAGAGAAAAGATGAGTAAGTTTCCACAAGTAATAACTCTCCATGTAAATGGACTAAATGCCCCAATCAAAAGACACAGGATAGCTGAATGAATAAGAATACATGACCCACACATATGCTGCCTACAAGAGACCCACCTCAGAGCAAAAGACCTACACAGGTTGAAAGTAAAGGGATGGGAAAAAATATTCCAAACAAACGGGAAAGAGAAAAAGGCCAGGGTTGCCATACTTGTATCAGACAAAGTAGATTTCAAAACAAAGGCCATAAAAAGAGACACAGAAGGGCACTTTATAATACTTAAAGGAAGAATCTATCAAGAAGACATAAACATTATAAACTTATATGCACCCAACAGAGAGGCTCCCAAGTTTATAAGGAAAATCTTGGACGACTTCAAAAAAGATATAGATAGTAACACACTGATAGTAGGGGATTTCAACACCCCAATGGTAAAAGTGAACAGATCTTCCAAACAAAACATCAATAAGGATACTGTGGAGCTGAAGGACGCACTGAATCAAATAGACTTAACTGATATATATAGTACCTTACATTTCAAAGAAGCAAAATACACATTCTTTTCAAATGCTCATGGAAGTTTTTCAAAGATAGACCACATGATAGGACACAAAGCAAACCTCAGCAAATCCAGGAAACTTGAAATAATACCAAACTTTTTCTCGGACCACAAGGGTTTGAAACTGGAAATCAACCTCAAAGAGAAATGTCAAAAACTTGCAAACTCATGGAGACTGAACAGTAGACTATTAAACAATGAATGGGTCAATAATGAGATAAGAGAAGAAATCAAAAAGTTTCTGGAAACAAATGAAAATGAACAGACAACTGTCCAAAACCTATGGGACACAGCAAAGGCGGTCCTGAGAGGGAAGTTTAGAGCAATACAGGCTTACCTAAAACAGACAGAAACATTTCAAATAAAAGACCTAACACGACAACTTCCAGAACTGGAGAAACAACAACCAATAAATCCAAGAGCAGGTAGAAGGAAGGAAATATTCAAGATTAGAGTGAAACTGAATAACATAGAGATGAAAAGAACAATTCAAAGGATCAAGCAATCCAGAAGCTGGTTCTTTGAAAAGATAAATAAAATCGACAAGCCTTTAAGCAGACCCATCAAGAAAAAAAGGGAGAGAACCCAAATTAGTAATATGAGAAATGAAAGAGGAGATATAACAACTGATACCACAGAAATACAAAGGATTGTCAGAAACTACTATGAACAATTACATGCCATGAAATTTGAAAACCTTGATGAAATATACAAATCTCTAGAAAAGTCTAATCTTCCAACACTGAAGGAGGAAGAAACAGAAAGCATCAAAAGACCGATAACAGCTGGGGAAATTGAAGCAGTAATCAAGAAACTCTTGGCACACAAAAGCCTAGGGCCAGACAGTTTCACAGGAGAATTTTACAAAACATTTAAGGAAGAGCTAACCCCTGTCCTTCTCAGACTATTCCAAAACATCCAAGAGGAGGGAAAACTCCCAGACTCTCTTTATTAGGCCAGCATCATCGTAATCGCAACACCAGATAAAGACCCTACAAAGGTAGAAAACTACAGGCCAATTTCGCTGATGTACATAGATGCCAAAATCCTCAACAAAATATTGGCAAACTGCATCAGCAGTACATTAAAAAGATTATCCACCAAGATCAAGTGGTATTCATCCCAGGGATGTAGGGATGGTTCAATATATGCAAGTCAATAAACATAATACATCACATAAATAAAAGAAAAGACAAAAACCACATCATCATCTCTATAGACGCAGAAAAAGCATTCGATAAGGTACAGCACCCATTTATGACAAAACACTCAGCAAAATGGGAATAAATCGGACATTCCTCCACGTAATAAAGGCTGTATATGAAAAACCTACAGCCAACATCATACTCAAGGGACAAAGTCTGAAAGCTTTCCCACTAAGATTGGGAACGCAACAAGGATGTCTGCTTTCACCACTTCTTTTCAACATTGTACTGGAAGTCCTAGCCACAGCAGTCAGACAAGAAAAATAAATAAAAGGCATCCAAGTAGGAAAGGAAGAAATAAAACTATCATTGTTTGCAGATGGCATAATAGTGTACATAGAAAACCTTGTAGACTTTACCAAAAAACTCTTCAACCTAGTAAGTGAATTTGGCAAAATAGCAAGATATAAAGTCAATATTCAGAAACCAAAGGCATTTTTGTACACCAGCAATGAAATAGAAGAAGAAGAAATCAGAAAAAAAAATACCATTCAATATAGCAACAAGAAAAATAAAGTAACTAGGAATAAATTTCACCAAAGAGGTAAAAGATCTGTATGCAGAAAACTATACAACATTGAAGAAATTAATTAAGGAAGACATAAATAAATGGAAGCATATACTGTGCTCATGGATTTGAAGAATTAATATCAGCAAAATGTCCATACTATCCAAAGCAATTTATAGATTCAATGCAATCCTTATTAAGATACCAATGACATATTTCACAGAAATAGAACACACATTTCAAAAATTTATATGGAACCATAAACGACTCTAAATAGCTTCAGCAATTTTGAGAAAGAAAAACAAAGTAGGAGGGATCACAATACCAGTCATCAAACTCTACTACAAAGCCACTATACTCAAAACAATCTGGTACTGGCACAAGAACAGACCCATAGACCAGTTGAACAGAATAGAAAGCCCAGAAATAAGCCCAGGTCTCTATGGGCATCTAATATTTGACAAAGGGGGCAGAAGCATAGAATGGAGGAATAGTAGCCTCTTCAACAAATGGTGTTGGGAGAGCTGGACGGCTACATGCAAAAAATTTTAATTGGATCATCAGCTGACACTATACACAAAAATAAACTCAAGATGAATAAAAGATTTAAATATAAGTCACAACACCATAAAAGTCCTACAAGAAAACATTGGCAGGAAACTCCCAGATATCCCATGCAGCAATTTTTTCACTGATATGTCTGCTAGAGCAAGAGACATAAAGGTAAGAATAAACAAGTGGGACCTCATCAAAATAAGAAGCTTCTACACGGCTAAAGAAAACATCAGAAAAATGAAAAGGGAGCCAACCATACGGGAAAATATAAATGTCAGTGATACTGTGGACAAGGGTTTGCTGCCCAATATAAATGTCAATATATAAAGAACTCACATGACTCCACTCCAGGAGAACAAACAATCTAATTAAAAAATGAACAAAGGACCTGAACAGACACTTCTCCAAGGAGGGTATACGGAGAGCCCAGAGACATATGAAAGGATGCTCAACATCACTAGCCATGAGATTTGCAAATTAAAACCAGAATGAGATATCACTTCACAACAGTCAAAATGACCATCATGATCAAATCAGCAAACAACGAGTGCTTGTTAGGTTGTGGAGTAAAGGGAACCCTAGTACACTGTTGGTAGGAATGTGGATTGGTGCAGCCGTTGTGGAAAACAGTGTGAGATTTCCTCAAAATTAAAAATTAAACTCCCTTTTGACCGAGAAATTCCACTGCTGGGATTGTACCCCAAGAATCCCAAAACAGAAATTCAAAAGAACCTATGTATCCCAATGTTTAGTGCAACACAATTTACAATAGCCAAGTGCTGGAAGCAACCTATGTCCCCTTCAGTAAATTAATGGATCAAAAACCTATGGTACATTTACACAATGAAATTCTATGCAGCTGAAAGAAAGAGAGCACTATTACCCTTCCTGACAGCATGGATGTAACTAGAGAACATTATGCTAAATGAAATAAGCCAGGGGGCAAAAGACAAATACCGTATCATCTCACCTATAAGTGGAACCTAATCAGCAAAGCAAGCAGGCAAGGAAAACATGAACAACAGTATTGAAAGAAAGAAGAAACTGACAGGGAAAGGAGGGAAGGAGAAGTGTAGCAGGGAGGAGAAGGGGAAGTTTCAGATCAAGGAACAGGTGTGAAGGATATTTGGATGAACCCAAAGTGGGGAAGGATTGAGGGTGGAGGTGGTGGTGGATGGGGCAGGGGAAAGTGATGATGGGTAAATGGAGGCAAGTTTGTTTGAAAAATTAAAAAAAAAGAAATAAGTAAATTCAAAAATAAATAAAAGTGAATGATGAGCATAAGTGCACGCAGATTTGTAGATGTTGTGGCTGGAAGTTTAGGAATTTGTATTCAAAGCTTTCAATTTTAAAAGATATTAAATTTATTGGGGTGACATTAGTTATTAGAATCGTGTAGGATTCAAGTGTACATTTCTATGATACATGATCTGTATATTGCACTGTTTTCACCACCCAAAGTCAAATCATCTTCCATAACCATGTCAATTTTTTAATATGAATTCAAATACTAATTTGCTGGAATTGAAGGCTGAGATGGCTATAGGATAAGGGAGTATGAAGAGAATTAAGGCTTAAAATAACTTTTGTGGAGAGTAGGAAAAAACATTGTCTAGAGCCTTTGTTAACTTGAGTGTGCATCAGAATTCCCATGGAAGGCTTGTTAAAAAGCACTGAGTGTGCCCTTGCTGGTGTGGCTCAGTGGAGTGAGCCAAGAAACACTGAGTGCTGGACATCCCCAGGGGTTCTGATTTACTTTGTCTGAGGTGGCCTGAGAATTTGCATTTTAAATAATCTGCCAGGTGCTGCTGCTGCTTCTGTTTCAGGGACTAAGCCTTTGAGAATGTACAGTATTTTTTTTAAATATATTTTATTTATTTACTTTTAGACAGAGGGAAAGGGAGGGAGAAAGAGAAGGAGAGAAACATCATTGTGTGGTTGTCTCGCATGCGCCCCCTACTGAGGACCTGACCTGCAACGCAGGCATATGCCCTGACTGGGAATCGAACTGACAACCCTTTGGTTCGCAGGCTGGTGCTCAATCCACTGAGTCATACCAGCCAGGGCAGAACATACAGTCTTGACAAATAGTATTGATGTTGGAAACCATAAATATTGATGATGATGGCAGGGCAGAGTGTAAGTGTAGTCAAAAAGGTTTGAAATTGTGGAGAATGTAAGAGAATTGACTAGAGGAAACAGTAAGAGTGTTAGTGTAACAGGATTTTAAATCAGAAGTTTTGACTGAGACATCAAGATGCCTGAGATATTGAGACTGGCTACTGTGTATGAATTTCAAAGTGGAGAACCAATAATTGACTTCAAATCTCTTAAACACTTCACCAAGAGTAAGGGTGTAAAAAGGATCTGGTTGTTGGGGATAGCAGAAAGATTTGTAAAGATTTCTTTAAAGAGGAATGTGCTGTGAGCCCTTCTCCCCAGGAAGAAGGGGTGGAGGGTGCTTCTCCCTTTACATCAAGTCAGGAAAGAGGAATATCAAGAGACCACTTTGTGAGCTTAATATGTGTCCCCTGCAATTAGGGAGGCATAATAAACTAGTTTCTGACTCTCACTTGGAAAATGTAAAAAGCTGGCCAGTGTTCTAGCAGCAGGAGCAAGAGTGTTGTTGCTGTGTTGGGATATTCCTGTACTCCCAGAAGTTCAAAGCAAGGGATGTGAATGTACCCCAGGGATCAGACAAGGGCCACACATGCATGACAGATCTGCAGGCTAGTGGCCCTCTGCAATGAGGGGTCTCAAAATTGCCCAGGCTATCACAAAAGCATCCATGAAAGAGATGGCTTTGAACACCTGCTGGGTCCAGAGAGTGAAAATCCAATTTACAACAATACCAGTTGAAAGAACTTGCTTGTCTTCCTTACCTCTTTTAATCTCCTTGTTTTTCCTCTGAGTAGTGTTGCCAGATACAGCAAATTAAAATGTAGGATGCACAGTTAAATTTCAATTTGAGGTAAACAGTGAATACCTTTTTAGTATTATCTACCATGCAATATATGGTCCTATTTATACTAAAAACATCATTGTTTATTTCAAATTCAAGTTAAACTGGGCTTTGGGTATTTTATCTGGCAATGTTACCTTAAACAGGATCAGAAATTGCAATCAGTAAGACAGGGAGAAGGGCTGCAGTTCTAAGGTAGACTCTTCACCTGTAGCAGGTTTTAGCTGGAGTAGGAAGAGTAGCTTTAATTTGAATTGAAAGCTTTTGTTATTACATAAGATGGGAATTTTAAGTAACCACTTTAAACTGTTTTGTTACTAAGAGAGTCAGGAAGACAGACAGTGGAACACAACACTGAAGATGGTTTATAGTTTTATTCTGTGACATCTGTTAATTTAGCTTACTGATTACATTTGTATATGCAAAAGAAACAGTCTTATTTGGCATGTCTCAGTGGAGTTACGGACAGCCTGTGATCCAAAGGGTCACCAGTTCGATTCCCAATCAGGGCTCATGCCTGGGTTGCAGGCCAGGTCCTCAGTAGGGGGCGCATGCGCGACAACCACACAATGATGTTTCTCTCCTTCTCTTTCTCCCTCTCTTCCCCTCTGTCTAAAAATAAAATGTTAAAAAAAACTTTAAAAAAATAAAAATAGCCCTGGCTGGTGTGGCTCAGTGGATTGAGCACTGGCCTGTTCACAATTATGTGAATATCTTTCCACTTTAATACTCTTCTCAAAACTGAATTTTTAAGTTTAAGAGTTTAAGTTTAAAATGTCTTTCTTTTCTAGCATATAATCTTTATTATATTTTTCCATTAACATTTAGCCCCCTTAGACACCCCTCCCTGAAGCAAACACCACACTGTTGTCCATGTCCATGAGCCCATTTTCCATTTTGCTCAATCTCTCCACCCTTAACTTACCACCCTCTACTAGTTGTCATCTGTTCTCCATCTATGAGTCTGTCTGTTTTGCTTCTCAGTTTAGTTTATTTATTAGATTCCACATGTGAGTGAAATCATACGGTATTTGTATTTCTCTGATTGGCTTATTTCACTTAGCATAATGTACTCCAGGTCCATCCATACTGTTGCAAAGGGTAAAATTTTCTTCTTTTTGATGGCCCCTTTATTCCCACTTTGCTGAGAGTTTTTGTCACAAATGGGTGCTGAATTTTACAAAAGCTTTTTCTGCATCTATTAATATAATCATGAGGTATTTTATCCTTAATTTTGTTTATGTGATGAATCACAGTTATTGGTTTGTGAATGTTGTACCAATCTTGCATTCCTGAAAGAAATCCCACTTGATCATGGTGTATGATCTTTTTGATGCATTGCTATATCTGATTTCTTAATATTTTGTTGAGGATTTTAGCACCTTTGCTCATCAGTGATATTGGCCTATAATTTTCTTTCTTTGTAGTGTCTTTCTACAATTTTGGAATTAGGATAATGCTGGCCTTGTAAAATGTGTTTGGGAGCCTTCCCTCCTCTGGGATTTTATGAAATACTGTATTTTTCCATGTATAATGCACAATTTCTGCCCAAATTTTTGAGGGAAAATAAGGATGCACATTATATATAGGTAGTACTAATTATCTATCTAAATGTTTTTAATTTTTTTATGTATGTTTATGCATTAAAAGTGCATAAACTCTAGAAAATCTAGAAAGCAATAACAATGTCTGTATACAAAATAATACACTGGAATATGAAAATCGGTGTTGTTGAACTTTTTAAATTGAATTAAAAATTAAAATGAAAGTTATTTTTCCTGAAAGTTTTGGCCAAAAACGTGGGTGTGTATTATACATGACAGCACAGGCAGCACATTATACTCAGAAAATACATTAGTTTGAGGAGAGGTGTTACTTCCAGCCAAGATGGAGGCATGGGTAGATACACTTTGTCTCCTCACACAACCAAAAGAAGGACAACAACAAATTTAAAAAACAACAACAACAACAAAAACAGGACTGACAGAAAAATAGAACAGTATGGAAGTCTGACAACCAAGGAGTTAAAGAAGAACCATTCGTCCAGACTGGTAGGAGGGGAGGAGATGAGCAGTCAGGGCAGGGAGGACACAAGGCAAAGCGACAGCTGGAGGACTGGGTGAAATGGTGGCTTATGGTCCTACATTTGCATGTGGATAAACCGGGAGGAACAACAGTGTAGTGGGACGAACTGCACTACCCAGGGTTTAAGCACAGGAAATGAAAATCTCAATACCTCTGGCTGCTAAAACCTACAGGAGTTGTGGTGGTGGGAGAAACTGCTAGCCTCATAGGAGTGTTAATTGGAGGGACCCACAGGGTCCTAGAACTTTCACAAACCCACCCACCCAGGAATCAGCACCAGAAGGGCCCAATTTGCTTGTGGGTAACAGGGGAAGTGACTGAAAGCAAGGTGAGAGCCAAGCATAGGCATTGTTCCTTCTCTGACCTCTCCCACACATAAAGGACCACAATACAGAGATGTCAGTTGCCCCTCCCTGGTGAATATCTAAGTCTCTGCCTTTTAAAATATAACAGGTGTACCAATACAAAGAAATATGGCCCAAATAAAAGAACAATCAGAACTCCATAAAAAAATCTAAGCAATGAGGAGACAGCCAACCTATCAGATGCAGGTTCAAAACAGTGGTAATCAGGATGTTCACAGAAATGTTTGAGCATGGTCACAAAATAGAGGAAAAAGTGAAGTTTATGCAAACTGAAATAAAGAAAAAAACATACAGGAAACCAACAGTGAAGGGAAGGAAACCAGGACACAAATCAATGATTTGGAACAGATAGACCAGAACAAAATGAAGAAACAAGAATTCAAAAAATGAGGAGAGGCTTAGGAACCTCTGAGACAACTTTAAACATTCCAAAATCCAAATCATAGGGGTGCCAGGAGGAGAAGAGGAAGAGCAAGAAATCGAAAACTTATTTGAAAAAATAATGAAGGAGAACTTCTCCAATCTGGCCAAGGAAATAAATTCCCAGGAAGTCCAGAAAGTTCAGAGTTCCAAAGACGTTGGACCCAAGGAAGCACACACCAAGGCACATCATAATTACTTTACCCAAGATTAAAGACAAGGAATCTTAAAAGCAGCAAGAGAAAGAGATAGTTACCTACAAAGGAGTTCCCATCAGACTATCAGCTGATTTCTCAAAAGAAACCTTACAGGCAAGAAGGGGCTGGAAAGAAATATTCAAAAACATGAATGGTAAGGACCTCCATCCAAGATTAGTCTATAGAGCAAAGCTATCATTTAGAATGGAAGGGCAAATACAGTGCTTCCCAGATAAGGTCAAGTTCAAGGAGTTCATCATCACCAAGCCCTTATTATAGGAAAGGTTAAAGGGACTTATCTAAGAAAAAGATCAAAACTATGAACAGTAAAATGACACCAAACTCACAACTATCAACAAATGAACCCAAAAAACAAAACAAAACAAAAGCAAACTAAGAAACAACTAGAACAAGAACAGAATCAGAGAAATGGAGATCACATGGAGGGTTATCAGCGGGGAGCAGGAGGGGAGAGAATGGGAAAAAAGGTGCAGGGAATAAGAAGCATAAATGGTAGGTACAAAACAGACAGGGGGATGTTAAGAATAGTATAGGAAATAGGAAAGCCAAAGACCTTATATGTACAACCCATGGACATGAACTAAGGTGGGGATGCAGGGCAGAAGAGAATAAAGGGGAGAAAAAATTGAACAACTATAGTAGGATAATCAATAAAATATACTTACAAATGCAATGAAAATACAAAAAAGAATATAGTAAAAGAGAAGAAATGTAGTTCCTCTTGGAATGTGTGGTAAAATTCACCTGTGAAGCCATCTGGTCCAGAGCATTTTTTGCTGGAAGTTTTTTGATTACTGCTTCAATTTTATTAGGTGTAATCTGTCTGTTCAGATTCTGTGATTCTTCCTGATTTATTTTTTGAAGACCATGTTTCTAGGAATTTATCCATTTTGTCCAGGTTGTCCAGTTTGTTGGTAGTTTTTCATAATATTTTTTTACAATCATTTGATTTTCTTTGCTGGCAGTTATTATTTCTCCTCATTCATTTCTAATTTTATTTATTTGAGTCCTTTCTCTTTTCTTCTTGATGAGTCTGGTTAAAAGCATTTCAATCTTGTTTATCTTTTGAAAGAAACATCTCTTGGGTTCATTGATTTTTGTGTCCTTTTTTTAGACAGTATTTCATTTATTTGTGCTCTGATACTATTTCCTTCCTTCCATTCACAATGGGCTTTGTTCTTCCTTTTCAAGTTCCTTTAAGTGTGAAGTTAAATAGTTTATTTGAACTTTTTATTGTTTTTTTTTTTTAGATAGGCCTGTAATGCTATGAATTTCCCTCTTAGTATTGCTTTCTTGGTGTCCCACAGATTTGGTATTGTTGTGTCCTCATTTTCATTTGTTTTATGTATCTTTTGATTTCTTCCTTGATCTTGTTGACCCATTCATTGTGTAATAACATGTTATTTAGCTTCCATGCCTTTTCATGTTTTTCAGTGTTCTTCTTGAGATTGATTTCTAGTTTCATAGCATTGTGGTCAGAGAAGATGCTTGATATGCTTTCTATCTTTTTAAATGTATTGAGACTTGTTTTGCATCTTAGCATGTGGTCTATCCAAGAAAATGTCCCATGTGCACTTGAAAAGTATGTATACTCTGCTGCTTTGGGGTGAAATGCTGTGAAGATCTCGATTAAATCCATTTGATATAGTGTATCATTTAAGGCCATGTCTCCTTGTTGATTTCTTCCCTGGAAAAATCTATCCAGTGAAGTCAACGGGGTGTTAAAATCCACAATTATGACTGTATTTCTGTTGATCTGTCCTTTTATATCCATCAGTACTTGCTTTACATATTTAGGTGCTCCTATGTTGGGTATGTAAATATTTACTAGGGTTATATACTCTTGTTGGATTGTTCCCTTTATCATTATGTAGTGTCCTTCTTTGTCTCTTACTATAGCCTCAGTTTTAAAGTCTATTTTGTCAGATATAAGTACTGCTACCCCAGCTTTTTTTTTTCCATTTTCATGACATATCTATTTCCAACGCTTTACTTTTAGTCTGTGTGTGTCTTTTGACCTGAGATGTGTCTCTTGGAGACAGCATATATATGGATCTTGTTTTATTATCCATTTAGCTACCCTCTCTGTTTTTGTTGGAGCATTTAAACCATTTACACTTAAGGTGATTACTGATAGATACATAAGTAGTGTTGTTTTATTGTTAGACTGTTTTCCTCTGTTTTTGTTTTGTTTTCCTTTCTCTTTTTCTTCTTCTTAAAGGAAGCCTTTTAACATTTGTTGCAATACTGATTTGGTGTTAAGAAACTCCTTTAGCTTTTTCCTCTCTGGGAAGGTACTTATTTCTCCTTTGATTTTAAATAATAGCTTTGCCGGGTAAACTAACCTTGGTTGTAGGTCTTTGCTTTTCATCACCTTGAATGTTTCATGCAATTTCCTTCTGGCCTGAAATCTTTCTGATGAGTAATAAAATGACAGCCTAGTTGAGGTTCCCTTTTAGGTAGTTACCTGCTTTTCTCTTGTGGCTGTTAGGATTTTCTCCTTGTGTTTAAGCCTTGTAATTTTAATTATGATATATCTCATTGTAGTCCTCTTTGGGTCCAACTTGTTTGGGACTCTCTGAACTTCCTGGATTTGTGAGAATTTTTCCTTCACCAGATTAAGGAAGTTTCTGTTTATTATTTCTTCAAATAGGTTCTAGATATCTTGCTCACTGTCTTCTTCTGGTATTCCTATGATGTTGAGGTTGTTATGCCTAATGTTATCTAAGATGTTTCTTAAACTCTCCTCATTTTTTCTCATTCTTTTTTCTTTATGCTGCTCTGCCTGGTTGTTTTTATTTCTACCTCGTCTTCCAAAACACTGATTTGATCCTCTACTTCATATAACTTACTATTTATTCCTTCCAGTGTGTTATTTATCTCAGATATTGCATTCTTTATTTCTGTTGATCCTCTTTTATGGTATCCATGTCTTTTGTCCTGCTGTTGAATATTCTTATAATCACTACTTAAACTCTTTATCTGATAAATTACTTACTTTCATTTCATCTAGTTCTTCTGGAAATTTTTCTTATTCTTTCATTAAGGGTCTATTTCTTTGTCTCTTTTGGGTGCTTCTTTGTATTTTCTGCCTTAGATGTTAAACTAATCAACCATTTAGCTGATAATCATTTAATCTAATAAATCTGTAACAAGCAGTCAGGCTTAAGCACTACAGGGTGGGGCAGAGTAATTCCTCTGGAAAGGTCTGTTTTATCCTCTCATGCTCATGCCATTCAGAGAGGAGTGCTCTGGCTAAGATAGATGCCTCCTGAAGTATGGGGAATGACTCAGCACATGGATGCTGGTGGCTGTTACCACAGTGTTCTCCCCAGAGCCACCAATCCTAAACTCTCAAGTGTCTCCAGTCCACTATGCCCTCACTTTGCCAGCACCCAGACTGACTACAAATGAAATTTTGTGCTTTGGCCCTTTAAAAATTCTCTGTATCTCCACCTGTTTCTTCCTGGCTGACAGATTCCCTGCTGCTTTTCACAGATAGATGTTATCTGGGTTCTTTTTGGGATCTGGTGCCATAAGCTGTGGAGCTCAGCTTGGGGTTTAGATACCACACTTCTCAGGAGGAACCCCTGGCTGCTGAAATATCCCTCTGGCACTTCAGCTGACACCCATGGGTGCACAGGTAGCCCTCTCTCATCTCCTCCGGGCTCCCTACAAGTCACATTGTGAGGAAATGTTTTCTTCTGTTTGTCCATGATTTTTTTTTAAGACTGATAACCATTTATTTTTATTTTTAATTCTTTTTATTGTTCAAATACATTTGTCTCCATTTTTCTGCCACCTCTTTCCCCTGCCACACCCTCCCTCACCTCCCACACTCAATTCTTCCCCACTCTGGCTTTGTCCCTGGGTCCTTTACATGTTCTTTGACTTCACCCTTACCCTTCCTTTCACTGTTACCTGCCTTTCTCCTCACAACTCTTTACTGTCAGTTTGTTTCTTCTTTCAAGGTTGCTGGCTATATTTTCCTTGCTTATTTGTTTTGTTGATTAAGTTCCACTTATAGCTGAAATCATATAATATTTGTCTTTCAATGTCGGGCTTATTTAGTTTAGCATAATGCTCTCCAGTTCCATCCATGCTGTCACAAAGAGTAGTAGTTCTTTCTTTCTTTCTGCTGCGTAGTAGTCCATTCTACAAATGTACCATAGTTATTTATCTACTTATTTGTTGATGGTCACTTAGGTCACTTTCAGCACTTGGTTATTGTAAAATGTGCTGTTGTGAACATATAAGTGCATAGATCCTTTTGAATTGGTGTTTTTGGGATTCTTAGGGTGCAATCCCAGCAGTGGAATTGCTGGGTCAAAAGGCAGTGCCATTTTTAGCTTTTTGAGAAAATTCCAAACTGTTTTCCACAGTGGCTGCACCAGTCTGCATTCCCACCAACAGTATACTAAGGTTCCCTTTTCTCCACAATCTTGCCAGTACCCGTTATTCATTGATTCGTTCATAATGGCCATTCTGACTGGTGTGAAGTGATATCTCATTGCAGATTTAATTTGCAATTCTCTGATGGCTAATGATGCTGAGCATCCTTTTATATGTTTCTGGGCCCTGTGTTTGTCCTCCTTGGAGAAGTTTCCATTCAAGACCTTGGCCCATTTTTTAATTGGATTCTATGTCTTCCTGGAGTGGAGTCTTATGTGTTCTTTGTATATTTTGGGCATCAAACCTTTGTCCGAGGTATCATTGATAATTATATTATCCCATATGTTTGGTTCTCTTTTCATTTTGCGTTGTTTTCTTTAGCCATTCAGAAGCTTATTTTGATGAAGTACCATTTCTTTATTCTTTCCTTTATGTCCCTTGCTCTAGGGGGCATATTGGTGAGCACATTGCTGCGTGGGATATCTGAAAGTTCCTTCCTATGTTCTCCTTTAGGCCTTTCATGGTGTCGCAACTTATATATAAGTCTTTTATTAATCTTGAGTTTATTTTTGTGTATTGTGTGATTTGGTAGTCGAGTTTCATTTTTTTTGCATGTAGCTGTCCAGCTCTCCCAACACCATTTGTTGAAAAGGCTATTTTTATTAGATTTTATAGGGAGCTTCTGGTCCCTTTGTAAAATGTTAATTGACCATAGAGACATGGGTTTATTTCTGGGCTCTCTATTCTGTTCCAATGATCTATGTGTCTATTCTTATGCCAGTACCAGACTGTTTTCATTATAGTGGCCCTGTAACATTGTTTGATGTCAGGTATTGCGCTCCCTCCTACTTTGTTCTCATTTCTCAAAACTTCTGTGACTATTCAGGCTCATTTATGGTTCCATATAAATTTTTGAAATGTTTGTTCTATGTGAAATACATCACTGGTATTTTATTAAGGATTGCATTGAATCTATAAATTACTTTGAGTAGTATGGACATTTTCATGATTTTATTCTTCCACTACATAAATACAGTATATGCTTCCATTTATTTGTGTCTTCCTTAATTTGTTTCTTCGGTGTTGTGTAGTTTTCTGAGTACAGTTCTTTTACTTCCTTGGTTAAGTTTATTCCTAGGTACTTTATTTTTCTTGTTGATGTAGCAAAAGGTATTTATTTTCCTGATTTCCAATTCTGATATTTCATTATTAGTGTACAAAAATGCCTTTGATTTCTGAATATTGACTCTGTATCCTGCTGTTTTGCCAAATACACTTATTAGGTCAAGTAGTTTTTTGCTGGAGTCTATGAGGTTTTCTATGTACACACTCATGTCATCTGCAAGCAGTGACAGTTTTACTTTCTTCTTTCCAATTTGGATGTCTTTTATTTATTTTTCTTGTCTGATCACTTTGGCTAGGATTGCCAATGGTATCTTGAATAGAAGTGGTGAAAATGGACAGCCTTATCTTGTTCCCAATATTAGTGGGAAAGCTATAATTTTCTACCCATTGAGTATGATATTAGCTGTATGTTTTTCATATATGACCTTTATTATGTTGAGGTATGCCTTCTTTACTCCCACTCTACTCAGTATGTTTATCATAAATGGGTTCTGTACCTTATCAAATGTTTTTCCACATCTATTGGTATGATCATGTGATGTTTTTCTTTCCTTTTGTTTATGTGATATATTATATTTATTGATTTGTGACTATTGTACCATGCTTGCATCCCTGGTATTAATCTCACTTGATTGTGGTGGATCTACTTTCTAATGTGTTGTTGATGTGGTTTGCCAATGGTTTGTTGAGCATTTTAGTGTCTATGTTCATCAGTGATATTAGCCTGTAGTTTTCATTCTCTTTGTGTCTTTATCTGGTTCTGGGATTAGGATGATGCATATAATTGTTCATAGTAATTTCTTACAATTCTTTGTATTTCTGTGGTATCAGTTGTTATGTATTCTCTTTCATTTCTGATATTTTTTATTTGGGTCCCCTCCTTTTTTTTCTTGATGAGTTTGCTTAAAGGTTTGTCAATTTTATTTACCTTTTCCAAGTACCAGCTCCTGGAATTATTGACCTTTTGAATTTTTCTTTTAGTCTCTATGTCATTCAATTCTGCTCTGATCTTGATTATTTCCTTCCTTCTACTTGCTCTGGGCTTTGTTTGTTGTTGCTTCTCCAGTTCTTGAGGCTGGAGTGTGAGGTAATTCATTTGAAATGTTTCTGTGTTTTTTAGGTAGGCCTGTATTTCTACTACCATCCCTGTCAGGACTGCCTTGGATGTGTCCCATAGGTTTTGGACTGTTGTGTGTTATCATTTGTTTCCAGAAACTTTTTGATTTCTTCTTTGTTCTCATTATTCATGCATTGTTTGCTTAATAGCATGCTATTTATTCTCCATGAGGTTGAGTGTTTTTGAGTTTTTTCCTTGAGACTGGTTTCTAGTTTCAAGTCATTGTGGTCTGAGAAAATGCTTGTTGTGATTTCGATTTTCCTAAATTTGTTGAGGCTCGTTTTGTATCCTATCATGTTGTCTGTCTTTAATTTTTTTTCCATGTGCATTTGAAAAGAATGTGTATTTTGCTTCTTTGGGATGAAAGGTTCTGTAAATGTCAGTTAAGTTCATTTGATAGAATGCGTTGTTCAGTTCCACAATATCCTTCTTGATATTTTGTTTGGAAGATCTACCCATTGTTGAGAGTGGGATGTTAAAATCCCCTACTATCAGTGTATTGCTTTCTATTTCTTTCTTGAATTTCTCCAAGATTTTCCTTATATATTTGGGTGCTCCTATGTTGGGTTCATATATGTTTATAATGTTTATGTCTTCATGATGGATTCTTCCTTTGAATATTATGAAGCATCCTTCTGCATCTCATTTTATGATCTTTGTTTTGAAATCTATTTTCTCTGTTATAAGTATTGTTACCCCAGCTTGTTTTTCTTGTCCACTTGCTTGAAATATTTTTTTCCATCCCTTTATTTTCAGTTTGTGTAGGTCCTTAGTTCTGAGGTGGGTCTCTTTTAGGCAGTATATGTGTGTCATATTTTCTAATCTATTCAGCTACTCTGTGTCTTTTGATTGAGGAATTTAATCCATTTACATTTAGAGTTATTATTGATAGGTACTTATTCAGTGTTTCCCTCTGTACCCGTGTTCCTCTCTTTCTCACTCTTTTTCTTCATCTTCTAAAGTGGTCCTTTAATATGTCTTGCAGTTCTGGTTTATGGAGGTCTATTCTTTTAACCTTCTTTTGTCTTGGAAATTCCTTATTTAACCCTCCATATTAATGGACAATCTTGCTGGGTAGAGTAGTATTTGTTGCAGGCCCTTCCTTTTTGTGACTTGGAATATTTCTTGCCATTCCCTTCTGGCTTGCAGTGTTTCTGTTGTGAAGTCAACTGGTAGCCATACCAGGGCTCCCTTGTATGTTACTCTCTGTTTCT
Organism: Pteronotus mesoamericanus; assembly: GCF_021234165.1. Taxonomy (NCBI): domain Eukaryota; kingdom Metazoa; phylum Chordata; class Mammalia; order Chiroptera; family Mormoopidae; genus Pteronotus; species Pteronotus mesoamericanus. The sequence continues at coordinate 1,221,762 of NW_026555198.1, forward strand.
CCCTTGCTGCCTTTAAGATTCTCTCCTTGTTTTTGATATTTGCCATTTTAAATATGGTGTGTCTTGGAGTGGACCTCATTAAGTTCCTCTTGAATGGGACTCTCTGTGCTTTCTGGGGTTGCATGACTTTTTTCTCCTCAAATTAGGGAAATTTTCCATCATTAGTTTTTCAAACAGGCTCTCTTTCCTTTGCTTTTCTTCTTCTCTCTGTGGTATCCATATTACATGGATATTATTTTATTTCAGGTTTTCCTGCATTTCCCTAAATGTCTCTTCATTCTTTTTGAGCCTTTTTTCCTTTTCTTGCTCTTTCTGGAAGCTTTTTTCTACCTTGTCATCCAACTCGCTGATTCAATCATCTGCTTCATCTAGGCTGCTTTTGATTCCTTCTGCTGTGTTCTTCAATTCAAAAATTGTTTACTTAATTTCCTCTTGTCTCTTATTGATAGTTTCTATGTCCTTTTTCTTGCTGATATAGTTTGCTGTAAGTTCCTCATAGTAGTTTTCCTGTCATTTTTGGTAAATCTCTCTGAGCTCCCTGAGCTCACCTAGCTTCCTTGGTACCATTGTTTTGAACTCAATATCTGATAGTCTACTTGCATCTGTTTCATTTACTTCTCTTTCTGAGAACTCCTCTGTTCTCTTCGATTGGTGTGTGCTTTGTCTTCCCGTTGTTTGTGAGACTCTTTTTTTTTTTTTTTGCTTCTGCTTCCTAATTTGTTCTGTCTTGACTTCCTGATTTTGTGGTGTAAACTTCTGTGGTAGGATACCTGTGAGATTCAGTGGTGCTGTCTCCTGAACTTGCTGTTCTTTGGATGACATTTATGTTGGCTTTCTGGAAGTAATTGGGTTTTGATTGTTGTTTTTTCATTCTTTGGTGATTCCTTCCCTCTGGCTCGGTGACTGGGGGTCACTCTGCCCACCATGTCTTGTGTGATTTTGTGCAGGTGCTTCCTGAGCAAGACCACAAAGATTGGGCAACAAATCCACATCTGCAAAAAATAACTTCCCCCTGTAATCCCACTATCAAGAGCAAATGAATCATCATTAATAAGGTTTTAACGAGATTAATACTATTATGAGAAACGAAAGGAATAAACTATTAGTATAATATCTAATGACTTAATGTGCACAAACATGATGGACCCGAACTGAATGTTAAAAAGCTATGTAGTAAAGAAAATATCACAAATCATGGATAAGACCACAGTGGATTTCATTTTAGTAGCCTCTAGTATTTACTGCTGTTTTTATTTCTGGACCTACTTCCGATGATGTTAGATGTTGACCTCGTCTGTCTTAGGCAGTCTGTTCAAGACTTCCAGGAATGTACGGACTGTGGCTTTCTTCTTCAGTTGTTAATCTAGTACTCTGCAGTCAGCAGTCAGGCTTAGGCACCACAGGGTGGGGCAGAGTCCTTCCTGGAGGCAGGGCTATTGTTTCCTTTCCTGCTGTTCCTGCTCAGGGTGTGGTCTGCCTGAACAAGATGGCTGCTGCTGTTTGGGGGCTGACTCAGCAGTGGACCCCTCTGGCTACTCCCTCAGTTCTCTACCCAATGCCTCCATATATAGTCTCTCATCAAACGTCTCTAGACCACTCCATGCCCCTTTTATCCAGGGATCTACTAGCTGTGGCTGCAACTCTGTACTCAGCAGTCAGGCTTAAGCAACACAGGGCCACAGTAGAGTCCCTCCTGGGGGTGGGGCTATTGTTTCCTTTCCTACTGTTGCCTCTCAGGGGAGTAGTCTGCCTGAGCAATATGGCTGCTGCCATATGGGGGTGACCCAGGTCCAGGATCCCACTGGCTACCCCTTCCTTTCTCTCCCCAAAGCTTCTTTCCTTAGTCTTTCCTCGGGCATTTCTAGTCCACTCTGCCCCTGCCTTTCCTGGAACCCAGGGTAAGTGGCTGTAAATAAAAATTTATGCGTTCACCCTTTTAATGGCTCTTTGCATCTCCAGCTGCTCTTCTTTTGCAGAGAGCAATCCTGCCACTTTTCACAGCTGACTGTTATTGTGTACTTTTTGGGCTCTGGTGCTGTAGGTTGGGCATCCTTGCTTATGGTTTAGACTACACTCTTCTCAGGAGTATCCAGCTGGCTGTTTAAATATCTCTCTGTCTGTGCTGCCCATGACCTCTCAGCTGGACTTCTCAAGTCTCCACCACACTCCTTACCAGTCATGTTATGCCAAAGCTGTTTCTTCTGTCTGTCTGCCTGAGGTTATAAGGCTTCTCTCTTGCTATTGTTCAGTTGTTGTTTTTCTGGGTGATTTCTCCACATTTTAGTCATAATTCTAGATAGGTCCTGGGAGGAGGTCAGTGTGACTTCCATTTACTTCTATGGTGTCTTGCCGTCCTCTGTCTGTGATTTTAAGGCTTCTCTCCAGCTAGTGTAGAGTTGGTTATTCATAAATATTTCCCTACAATTTAGTTGTAATTCCAGATTGGTCCTGAGAGGAGGTTAGTATAGCTTTTTCTTACTCCTCTACCATCTTGGATCTCAAAAGTGATTTTTGATAGTTGCTTAATATGTCATTGTATGACTGACTATACTGTAATGTCAACTCTCTGATTCAGGTTTTCTTGTATTTTATTAGTACTAATAATATTGCCATGTAATTCTTGTAGTTTAATCTGTGTGCACATTTTTCATTATAACCTCAGGATACATTCCAAAAATGAAATTGTAGAGCCTAGGAGTAAATGTGTGCTTTAAAGATTGACAACATTCTCTCTTTAAAGGCTATTTGTCTATCTATACCAGTTTCACTACAGGTAATTATTAATATGTATTTCATTGTTTTGATCATTATTTTTTTCCTTATTTTACATTCCTTCTTTATTATGAATGGTAGCCTAGAATTGTTTATTCAGTAAATAGACATTTAATGGACATCTATTCAAGCATCAGGTACTTGAAATTCAAATATAAAATATAGAGTCTATCTCTGACCCCAAGAAGGTAACAAATTGGTGTGTGTGTGTGTGTGTGCGTGCGCGCTCGCGCGCTTGCGCATGTGTGTGTACAGTCATTCTTTTACTTTCCCAGTGGATTGTCAGTGATTCCATCCCCAAATTTAGCTACTGATACAGGATCACTCATTTTTAATTTTACTAAATATACAACCAGGCGAACAATATTACTTTAAGAGATGAATATCATATTATCATAAAGAGCATTTTGAATACAAAAATGAAAAGGATATGATAGTTTTAAATAAAGCCTCTTAAAAGCAATAAATTCTGCTTTTAAAAAAGGTACTCTACTGCTCTCATGTGTTTCATTCTATTGTGGACAATAAAAACTTTGTCATGGCAGAATTTAACAATCACAATTCACTTTTCTTTGAAAACTAGTAAAGAATAAATACTCTGATCTTTTATCTCAGAAAGTATGTTTGGATTAAATTAAAAATTCAGCAGATATTCAGAGGGAAACATAATCTCCTTAAGACAAATCTGTACTCTTAACTCTTCAAGCAGATAGTTGACCAACATACTAACGTGTTGTTTCTCTCAACACGGTAGTTGAGAGAAACAAAAGTAAAGAGAGTTATGCCAGAGGGATGGGATATAGATGGGGCACTGGAGATTGTTGTAGGGCAGGTGCAAAAAGAAACAGAATGAACTACTCACATCTTGGAAAAGAACATTCATGAAAATTGGAAGAGTCAAACACAATAACCTGTGCACTTTTTGTAGTCTACCCTCTATTTTTATTCCTTATACTTACTACTCTCCACATTGTGTCATATCTTTATTTTACATAAATATTTATTGAGACATCATTAATGTGTGGCTCTTTTCTGGACCCTGGTATAAAATTAGAGAACAAAACAGAAACATCTACCTTCTTGAATGTTCCATTATTGTGTCTGCCTTTCTTTTTGACTAATTGATTTTAATTTTTAAAATATTTTATTTTATTTTTTTTCAAGAGAAAATATTTTAGTATTTAATAGCATTAGTCAATAGCTACTGATTCAAAAGTTGAAAAGTATGTTCTGTTAAATGCATGCATTCAAATTATTAAAAATACTTGGAATTACAACAAAATTCTATTTTGCCCATTTTGTAATTAGATAAACAGAATTATAGTGAGTTCAATAATTAGAAATATGCCAAAATAATGTCATAACTGCATAAATACATCAAAATCTCTTGGTTTCATTGTCCTCAGAAACCCAGGAAAACCACTCAATTAATGGCCACTTGCCTTTTTCATCAGACACCATTCTTTTTGATTTTGTCATCTACTGAACATACAGTATCTTTCCCTGACCATTTTTGTTTTACTGAAAAGAAAAAAAATATTTTTCTTGGAAACAAAATGAATTAATATAATAGCTGCTAAAATTTCACTTGAAATTCTAGGAAGTTACAAATCTGCACAAATACATTACCTTTAATATAGCTAGTGCATAATAGAAGTTTTAAGAGTAATTGTTGGGAAAGCTAATGTTAAGTAGAAACATTGATTAAAGTATGCTCACTAAAAAAGTCCTGTCATCAACATTTTTATTTAGTTCATTATATGGCAGAATATAATACATAACAATATGCCCTTTCTTATCACAGGTAGTCTTTTGTGTAACTAAAATTTGTAGCCAACATTTTACGTAACAAAAGAAAACTAAATCTGTAAATTATCAGAAAAGAAACAAGGATATGGGAAAATAATACATTTTATATAAATTATAGAGGACAGTTAACGATGAAAATCCATCACTTTCCTTTCTATTTCAGTTTTACAAAATAAAGTCAACTTGTATTATGCTATGACCTGCAAAGAGGGCATAAACTTGGTGGTCCTTTCAAAAGACAGTGGTCATGGGCAACATGTTATCTCGATGTCATAGCTTGTTCTTAGTTCTTAACTGGAGTTGAGCTTCCTTTCATAGTCTTTTTTAAATGGTGGTAGTTTGACAAGATTTTCATCAGGAAATCCAGCTGTAGTGTCTGGGGCTGCGGTCGCTCAGTCTGCACCCGACGAAGACAGTCCACACCATAGACCACTGTATTCTCAGGGATGACTTCAAATGTGTTTAGGTTGCAACATGCCCCAATGATGCAACCGCTTGTCAGTATTACGTTTCTGCCTACATACGCTTTTGATTCAATAACATTATTATCTCCTATTTTCATCGCTTGGGAATAACAGCCAACTTCAAATACATTATTGGTGCCAATAATCATAGGTTTGGGGTCTGGATCTTCGGTGTCAGGGGTGATATTGTCAGGGTGAGCATTTATGATCAGCGCCTGTTCCTCTATTAGGTTACCTCCACCAATCACGATTGGTCCGGCCTCCGCAATGGTTCGCGCTTTAGGGTGGATCACTGTCCTAGGACCTATAGTTACGTCACCCCTGATTTCACTTTCTACACACACAACTGCTCCAGGAGCGATCTTCACACTCTCTCGTGTCTTCTCCGCCATAGTTTTGTCCGGGTCTCCAATTGATTTTTAAAATATTTTAAATTAAATTTATTGGAGTGGCATTGCTTAATAAGGTTATATAAGTTTTATTTTTTTTCATTTTAAATTTTCATCTTGTTTTTTTTCATTTTTTTAAATACATTTGTCCCTGCATCCCCCCCACCACTTTCCCTTGCCCCCTCCTTCCTTACCTCACTCAGCTCTGAACCTTTGGTTTTGTCCATGAGTCCTTGCTGTATGTTCCTTGACTTTCCACTTCCCTTCCCTTTTCCTGGCCCCTCGTCCTTCCCTCTTGTCTCTGTTGATTTCTTTTACTTTCGGTATTGCTGGTCATATTTTCCTCACATCTCTGTATTGTTGGTTAGGGTCTGCTTATAGGTGAGATCATATGGTATTTGTCTTTCGCCCATTGGCTTATTTCGCTTAGCATAATGCTCTCCAGTTCCATCCATACTGTCGTGAAGTTTAGTAGTTCTTTTTTTCTTTTTGCTGAGTAGTATTCCATTGTGTATATGTACCATGACTTTTTGATCCAATCATCTACTGATGGGCATTTAGGTTGCTTCCAACCCTTGGCTATTGTCAATTGTGCTTCTATGCACATTGGGGGTGCGTAGGTTCTTTTGTATTGGCGTTTTGGCGTTCTTAGGGTATAGACCCAGCAGGGGAATCACTGGATCAAAAGGCAGTTCCATTTTCAGCTTTTTGAGGAAATTCCACACTGCTTTCCACAGTCACTGCACCACTCTGCATTCCCACCAACAGGGGACTAGGGTTCCCTTTTTTCCACAGCCTCGCCAGCACCTGTTTGTTGATCTGTCTATGATGGCCATTCTGACTGGTGTGAGGTGTTAACTCATGGTGGTTTTGATCTGCATTTCTCCAGTGATGCTGAGCATCCTTTCAAATGCCTCTGGGCCCTCTGTATTTCCTCCTTGGAAAAGCATCTGCCCAGGAACTTTGCCCATTTTTTGATTGGATCATTAGTCTTCTTGGAGTGGAGTCAAGTGAGTTCTTTATATATCTTGGAGATCAAACCTCTATCTGATGTATCATTAGCGGATATATTTTCCCATAGAGTTGACTCCCTTTTCATTTTGCTGATGTTTTCTTTAGCTGTGCAGAAGCTTCTTATTTTGATGAGGTCCCACTTGTTTATTCTTTCCTTTATGTTCCTTGCTTTAGGAGACATATCAGTGAAAAAAATTGCTGCGTGGGATATCTGAGAGTATCCTGCCAATGTTCTCCTCTAGGACTTTTATGGTGTTGCGACTTATATTTCTTTTATCCCTCTTGAGTTTATTTTTGTGTATGGTGTCAGCTGATGATCCAATTTCAATTTTTTGCATGTAGCCGTCCAGATCTCCCAACACCATTTATTGAAGAGACTATTATGGCTCCATTTTATGCTTCTTCCCCCTTTGTCAAATATTAGATACCCATAGAGACCTGGGCTTATTTCTGGACTTTCTATTCAGTTCCACTGGTCTATGGGTCTGTTCTTGTGCCAGTGCCAGATTGTTTTGAGTATAGTGGCTTTGTAGTAGAGTTTGATGTCCGGTATTGTGATCCCTCCTACTTTGTTTTTCTTTCCAAAAATTGCTGCAGCTATATGGGGTCGTTCACGGTTCCATATAAATTATTGAAACGTCTGATCTATTTCTATGAAATATGTCATTGGTATCTTAATAGGGATTGCATTGAATCTATATATTGCTTTGGGTAGTATGGACATTTTGATGATATTAATTCTTCCAATCCATGAGCATGGTATATGCTTCCATTTATTTGTGTCTTCCTTAATTTCTTTCTTCAATGTTGTATACTTTTCTGCATACAGGTCTCTTACGTCCTTGGTTAAATTTATGCCTAGGTACTTTATTTTTCTTCTGGCTATATCGAATGGTATTTTTTCTCTGATTTCTTCTTCTACTATTGCATTAGTAATGTACAAAAATGCCTTTGATTTCTGAATGTTGACTTTGTATCCTGCTGTTTTGCCAAATTCACTTATTAGGTTGAGGAGTTTTTGGATAGAGTCTACAGGGTTTTCTATGTACACTATCATGTCATCTGCAAACAATGATAGCTTTACTTTCTCCTTTCTTATTTGGATGCCTTTTATCTCCTTCTGTTGTCTGACTACTATGGCTAGGACTTCCAATACGATGTTGAAAAGAAGTGGTGAAAGCAGACATCCTTGTCGTGTTCCCGATCTTAGTGGGAAAGCTTTCAGTTTTTGCCCGTTGAGTATGATATTGGATGTAGGTTTTTCATACATGACCTTATTCCATTGAGGAATGCCTCATTTATTGCCATTTTGCTTAGAGTTTTGATCATAAATGGGTGCTGTACTTTATCGAATACTTTTTCTGCATCTATAGAGATGATCATGTGGTTTTTGTCTTTTCTTTTATTTATGTGATGTATCACGTTTACTGATTTGCATATATTGAACCATCCCTGCATCCCTGGGATGAATCCCACTTGATCGTGGTGGATAATGTCTTTCATGTTGCTGGATGTGGTCTGCCAATATTTTAGTGAGGATTTTAGCAATTATGTTCATCTGTGAAATTGGCCTGTCATTTTCTTTCTTTTAGGATCTTTATCTGGTTTTCGGATCAGGGTGATGCTGGCATCATAGAAAGAGTCTGGGAGTCTTCCCTCCTCTTGGATTTTTTGGAATAGTCTGAGAAGTACAGGGGTTAGCTCTTCCTTAAGTGTTTTGTAAAATTCTCCTGTGAAACTGTCCGGCCCTGGGCTTCTGTGCTGGGAGTTTCTTGATTACTGTTTCAATTTCCCCAGCTGTTATCAGTGTGTTCAAGCTTTCTGTTTCTTCCTCCTTCAGTGTTGGAAGATTATACTTTTCTAAAAATTGTCCATTTCATCAAGGTTTTCAATTTTTTTTGGCATATAATTGTTCATAATAGTTTCTGATGATCATTTGTATTTCTGTGGTATCAGTAGTTATTTCTCCTCTTTCATTTCTGATATTATTAATTTGGGTCCTCTCCCTTTTTTTCTTGATGTGTCTGCTTAAAGGCTTGCCAATTTTATTTATCTTTTCAAAGAACCAGCTTCTGGACTGACTGATCCTTTGAATTCTTCTTTTCATCTCTATGTCATTCAGTTCTGCTCTCATCTTGACTATTTCCTTCCTTCTCCTTGCTCTGGGATTTATGTGTTGTTGTTTCTCCAATTCTTGAAGTTGTAGTGTTAGGTCTTTTATTTGAAATGTTACTATCTTCTTAGGTAAGCCTGTATTGCTATGAACTTCCCTCTCAGGACTACCTTTGCTGTGTCCCATAGGTTTTGGACTGTTGTCTGTATATTTTCATTTGTTTCCAGAAATGTTTTGATTTCTCTTCTTATCTCATTATTGACCCATTCATTGTTTAATAGTGTACTGTTCAGTGTCCATGAGTTTGCAAGTTTTTGACGTTTCTCTTTGAGGTTGATTTCGAATGTCAAGGCCTTGTGGTCTGAGAAAAAGTTTGGTATTATTTCAAGTTTCCTAAATTTGCTGAGGTTTGCTTTGTGTCCTATCATGTGGTCTATCTTTGAAAAACTGCCATGAGCATTTGAAAAGAATGTGTATTTTTCTTTTTTGGGATGTAAGGTTCTATATATGTCAGTTAAGTCTCTTTGATTCAGTGTGTCATTCAGCACCATAGTATGTTTATTAATGTTTTGTTTCAAAGATCTGTCCATTTTTGAGAGTGGGGTGTTGAAATCCCCTACTATCAGTGCTTTGCTGTCTATATCTTTTTTGAAGTCATCCAACAATTTCCTTATAAACTTGGGGGCTCCTATATTGGGAGCATATAAGTTTACAATGTTGATGTCTTCTTGATAGATTCTTCCTTTAATTATTATAAAGTGCCCCTCTGGGTCTCTCTTTATGGCCTTTGTTTTGAAATCTACTTTGTCTGATACAACTATGGCAACCCCGGCCTTTTTCTCATGCCCATTTGCTTGGAATATTTTTTTCCATCCCTTTACTTTCAAACTTTGTTGGTCTCTAGCTCTGAGGTGGGTCTCTTGTAGGCAGCATATGTGTGGGTCATGTTTTCTTATCCATTCAGCTACCCTGTGTCTTTTGATTGGAGCATTTAGTCCATTCACATTGAGAGATATTACTGATAGAAACTTACACATCTTTTCTCTTTGTACCTGTGTTCCCCTCTCTCTCATTCTTTTCCTTCATCTTTTTAAATCAGTGCCCTTAGAATATCTTGGAGTGCTGGTTTGGTAGAGATGTATTCTTTTAGTCTTCTCTTGTCTGGGAAACTCCTTATTTCCCCTTCTTTTTTAATGGAGAGCCTAGCTGGGTAGAGCAGCCTTGGCTGTAGGCCCTTGCTTTACATGGCTTGGAATATTTGTTGCCATTCCCTTCTGGCTTATAGTGTTTCTGTTGAGAAGTCAGCTCCTAGGCGTATCGGGGCCCCCTTGTATGTTACTTTCTCCTTCTGCCTTGCTGCCTTGAGGATTCTCTCTTTCTCTTTGACATTTGCCATTTTAATGATGATGTGTCTTGGAGTGGACCTCCTTGAGTCCCTCTCGAGTGGGGTCCTATGTGCCTCCTGGGTCCATGAGAGCCTTTCTCTCCTCAAATTAGGGAAATTTTCTGTCATTACTTTTTCGAGGAGGTTCTCTATCCCTTGCTCCTGGTCTCCTTCTGGTATCCCTATTATGCGAATATTACTGCGTTTCAGGTTGTCCTGCATTTCCCTAAATGCCTCTTCATTCTTTTGGAGTCTTTTTTTTTCCATTTCTTGTTCTTTCTGGGAGCTTCTCTCTACCTTATCCTCCATCTCACTGATTCGATCCTCGGCTTCATCCAGCCTGCTTTGGATTCCTTCTACTGTGTTCTTCAATTCAGAAATGGTATTCTTCATATCGTCTTGTGTCTTCTTGATAGTTTCTATGTCCTTTTCCAGGCTGATATAGTTTGCTGTAAGATCCTGATAGTTTCTCTGCAGTTCCTCATAGTTATCTTTCAGCTGGCTGAGCTCATTCACCTTCCTTAGAGCCATTGTTTTCAATTCAGTATCTGATAGTTCCCTTGCCTCTATTTCATTCAGCGCTCTCTGGGGGAGTCCCCTTTTCCACTCATTTGGGGGGAACTTCTTTTTCTTCCCATTTTGGGAGAGTCTGTTAAGTATTTTTGGCCTTTACTTTTCTTTCTGGGCCTGCCTCTGATGATGTCAGTTGTTGACCCAATATGACCTTGGGTTGTTTGTTTGAGCCTTCCAGGAGTCTAAAGTCTGTCTGACTCCTGCTTGGACCAGCTCTGTGACCCCTTCGGTCAGGGCTGGGCTATTTTTGGGAATCTTTCTGCACTCTCACGCGGGCTCCTTCAGCGCGCTCCCAGCGCGACAGGATCCCCCACCTGCCTGGGCTCGCATGTTCTTACCCCCGACCAGGGGGCTCATTGGTGACCTCACATACTTATCTGGCCCCCCTGGCTGGCGAACTCCGCGGCACTGGTCAGTTTAGGGTCTTCTATTGTGTATTTTCCCTGCTTTTAGCTCTTTGGGTGCGTTGCTTGCCCTCGCCAAATGGGGACTACGGAAATGGGAGGAAGTCAGCTCCAGGACTCTCAGGTTAATCCTGTCTTTGGTCTCTCCTCCAGGGACTCTGGGCAGCTCTACTAATTTTGTGGGCTGCTCCGCAATAGCAGGCGGGCGGGCGGGTGTATTTACATCTGCCCTTGTCTCTCTGTGCACTCCCTCACAGGCCTTATCCTTGCCAATCTGTGGGAGGCCTTGCCGGCAGGTGCAAGCGTTCGCCCGCCTGTGTGGGTCACACACACGCTCGCCAACCTTCGCCGGTCACTCGGCGCAAGTGTGTGCGCCTGCACTGGGTGTTTTGAGGGTGTCTATGTGTGCTTTTTGGCTTTTGGCTCTTTGTGGATGTGCCCTCTTCCCACGCAATGGAGACTACAGCAAGGAGAAGGAGTCGGGACTCCCTGATTCCTCCTCCTGTTCTTTCCCCAATGCCTCCATTTCTAGTCTCTCGTCAGGGGTCTCTGGGCAGTTCTGTGACCCCTTCGGCCAAGGATCCACCACCTGTGCGGACTGCGTTTCAATCGCAGGCAGTCTGGTTCCTGCGCGCCCCTCTTCTGCCTGTTTGGGGGCGTGCCTTTCCAGCCCACAATGGAGACTACGGAAAGAGGAGGGAGTCAGGGCTCCCTGGTTCCTCCTCCCATTCTTTCCCCAATGCCTCCATTTCCAGTGTCTCCTCAGGGACCTCCGGGCAGTTCCCTGACCCCTTCGGCCAAGGATCTACCCCCTGTGTGGACTGCGTTTCAATTGTGGGCAGTCTGGTTCATGCGCGCCCTGCTTCTGCCTCTTTGGGGTTGCACCTTTCCAGCCCACAATGGAGACTACAGAACTGGGAGGGAGTCATGACTCCCCAGTTCCTCCTCCCATTCTTTCCCCAACGCCTCCATCTCCAGTGTCTCCTCAAGGCTCTCCCAGCCAGTCTGCACTCAGCCCGGCAGCTCACTTGCGTACAAGCTGTGTGCCAAGGGCACAAAAGGCAGGTTAATTGATTCCCTTATGCCTGAGCGAGATGGTAGCTGCAGAGTGGGAGGTGTGCCATCACCGGGGCTCCACCGGCCACCGTGTCAGTTCTCTTCACAAAGTTTTCCTCACCAGCCTTTTCCCAGGCACCAGCCCACCCCGCTGCCGCCTCTACCCAGAGATCAAGGATGGTGGCTGCCACTGCAACTTTTGCGTTGGTCCTTGAAATGTCTCTTTGCATCCCCAGCCACCTGTCTCTGGCAGAGAGCACCCCTAACTTTTCGGGGTTGCGTTTTGTCTGTATTTTCTTGGTTTTAGCTGCTGTAGTTTAGGGGTCCCTGTTTATAATTCAGACCCCGTTCTTCTTGGGGGAAGCTAACTGGCCGTTTCAATGTCCCTCTGGTACCAGTGCCCGTGGGCACCCAGCCTACCCTCTCGAACCTCCACCGCACTTCTCACCCGTTGGGATGTGTCAGAGTAGAATCCACTGTCCGAGGCACCAAGGCTCCTCTTCCACTATTGCTCCACTTCTTTCCAGGTGATTACTCCATTATTTAGTTCATTGTTTTGATCATTATTTCTTTTCTCATTCTTAAAAATAAATATTTTTCAAATGTTTCTTGGTCATTTCAATTTAAATATTAGTCTAATGGATTTCACAGATGGATATTAAATTAATTGATGCTAACAGGGTTTTGCTGTACATCACACATCATGTTAATTTTGTTAACCCTCCTGACAACACACACAACAATATACAGACACCCATTCTGTAAGTTACCCAATCAATAAATGCTGGTTGAATGTGTGAATGAATTAGTTAAAGAATCTGGCCAAAAGAAACCTTTCTTGATTATTTTCTATTGATGATTTTCATGATTTATTTATTCAGTCAACAGTTATGAAGTGCCTACAGTGTACATGCTGGGTCATTTAAAAATAATAATAAGCATCAGAAATAATTCCAATCAATACAATAAATCTAGTGAATCACAGACATTCCAGGAATATCTTGACTATACAGCACCTTCAAAGGAATGAGCCTGCCTGGATTGGTAAATGTTCTAGGTACTTTGAGATTTATATACCAAGTTTAAAATTTTAAATGTTTTTTGACAATTGTTTTTACAAGGTACTATATGCACGTGTGCTTTCTTAAATATGGTACTACATAGATGTAGTGTATATGGATAGGATGCAGGTATGCATGAATGAGTTTTTCACTCTGCTCTACATGCGGCAAATGTTCCCTCTTCTTCACTCTGTGAAACTTTATTGATTGAGATACAGTGCAAAAATTTTTGGTGTCACTGCTCCTCATTCCATGAACTGCTGTTGCTATCCCTGCCACTATCATTATAAGCTCTCCATCTCTACTTCTAATCTCTCTGCTATTTCTGCTGCCAATGACTCTGCCTATTTTTTGTTCTTTCTTCTGTTGCTTCTCCAGTGCCTCTTGGCCTTCAAGTGTGAAAAATTACTATATATCCAGCCAGCTATTAATAGTTTCACTTTCCTTTTTTGTGGCAGCCCATGTAGTCACTTCACACTTGTGATATTTGGCAGGCTGTCCCTTATGGCTCTGTTGTTTGATGCTGGGTGCCAAGGGATTGTTTTTCACTCTTAAAAATGTTTTCTGAGCTGCTTTCTGAGGATTTTAGAAGTCCAGATGCTAGATAGCAACTCTATAGTGGTATTGTTGGCATTATATAAATGTGTAGTTTTAGACAAGGGGGCTCCAACTATGGATTTGGTCCCATTAATAGCTCTTAAAGCCTGGTTTGATAGATTTCCAAACCAGTTCTTTTATGATGGTATTGATATCATTTCTGACATCACGTAATTCATGTCTTTCAGAGACTTTCTTATCAATATCTAAACCCATTAGGTCTGCTGAGGGGTGAGATGTCTCAACAATCCCCACTTACTGTGGTAATTATAAGCCTCCATAAAAATGAATCCTAGGTTTCCTTCATCACATGTTTGGAGTCCCCTTCCTTAAGCAGATGAGGAGTCTGCATTTCCATGTCAGTAAAGGAGTCCTGAGTCTGGAGAAAAAGTTGTAACTAGGAAGTAAAAATAGAACTAAAACATTGTTTTAGGTATGTTCAGACACAGCTGATATAAGTGCGAAGTAAAATTGTATTGCTAGAAGAAAATCTTCACATTTTAGGGTCTTGGTGCCTTTGATTGAGAATTCTGACAAAGAAAATTCAGGCATGGTAAATTCTTAATGAATTGTCTCACTAATGCCACCTTTAATACCACTTTAGTGTTGTTGAAACACCTTTCTTCTGACTATGTACTGTTATGATGTAGGGTAGAGGTAGAGGAACAATTCAAGGAATGCTGCTGTAGAAAAATCCCAAAGGCTGAAATTAGTGGGGAAGGCAGAGGGAGATGAGGGATGGGAGAGGTCTTCTCCGGCTTGTGTGCTGTGGGAGCAGTGCAATGGTCACAGAGATGATCAGGAAGTGCTTTCTGTCAACAATGGAAACCATCACCAACACAACAAAGAGTAAAGTCTTTCCTTATAGATCATTTCACCTGCCTTTGACACTGGGAGCCATACATCTGGCTCATTGAAATGGCTGCCTGTGTGGAGTTCAGAGGAAAAAATAATGGAGTAGGTTTTGCCTCTTCCCTTTAACAGTAGCCCCCAAAACAGGCCAAGATTTGTTCAAGATAAAGAACCTCTGAGGGGAAATGCAGCACCTAACACCAAAGACCTTAATTTTGCCTCAAAAATTTTGGCTATACGGTTTCTATAGAGACCAAAGGGAAGCTGTGGCTCCCCCCACTCAGCTATTAAAGTTTTCTGCATTGAAAACTGTCTTCATGCTGTGATACCCTTTCAGGGAGAAGAATAGGGTCTGAACTAATCCATGAAAGTTGTCATGCTATGAACTAGTAGTCAAGCCTTTTCCTTTCAATTGAATCTAAAACTATACTGTACTTCACACTTGATTGGTCCTTCAGATAGAAGGATTCAATATCCCTGCTGGAAATCAGCTCGTCTTCTTCACACAGTGTGTTGAACGTGGAAAGAACTTATTTCTGAGGCATAATTACCAGATCTAATATATGAAAAGTTGTAAGGATAGTTACTTTTTTCTAAAATTTTGGTCAGATTTCTTAAAATGCTAACTTTTATTTCCCCTATTGACAGAGCTTATTTACTAGACTATGTCTCCATGCTGGTTCTTGCTGTTTGTCAATAGATGATGGGATCTATACATACTCACCAGCTTTTCTTTAGGATGATAGGCAGATATACAGCATAAATATATCAAAGACAAAAATATTTTCTGAATGCAGCCATCATCAAGCCATTGAATGTCTTGTAGCAAAGGTAATGGGTCACTTATTTACCATGAAGACTAGGACAGAGAACTTGAGGAATCTGGGCAGTGCTATGCTAATTGTCTAAGGGAACAGATGCTTTTCCTTTCCCACTTAAAGAGGTAGCTTTGTTTGCACATGTTTTAGATCAATAACTTGTAATAGTAAAGACAGAACAAAAGCTCTAATAAGCATGAGCCCTCTGCAGTGTGAATTGCCATTTCCCAAGTTAAACACTACTGCCTTGTGAATATATATATATATATATATATATATATATATATATATATATATACAGTGTATATGATTTCTTTAATTGAAAAAAAATGCCTTGATCTATCTACACCAAAAGGGGGCACCAGGGTATTAAAGAAGTTATGATGTTTTTGGAGGCTATAAATGAAATTAAGTTTAGAGAGGTTTGTAGTATAATGAATATGTTCATGATTTTAAAAACTTGGTATTCTAAAAAGTCATTTGGGTGGTTTCAAGTTTTTTGGTAAACCATTTTGATATCTAAGCAGAATTTTCTATTGTTATGTGGTGATTTCTTTGGAGTTTGATGGTATAAATATAAAAAAGGAGAATATTTTACTTGCTGAAAAATAATCTAAAGAAATCACATGTATGTCTCCTTAGAATGCTATCAATATTAATAGTATAAGTGTTTTCATTGAAATTTTGATTTATTGTGTTTTTAAAATAGAACTTTGTCTCTTCTTTTTTGTCTAAGACAGAAAATGAAAGCCCATTTGTTTTTCTATATCTGTGTCTAGATGGTATTGGCTTTCCTGAGAGAAGGATACAGAAAGTGGGGAACTGCAGATTATAGCAAATAGTAGCTAATTTAGAGATTGAGTACCATAGGTCCCAGAATTAGAAAGGATAAATAAAAAGAATAGAAGACATTTTCTGGAAAGATTTTCAAATTGTACATTTTAGTTAATTCTACCACATCTCTGTGATTCCAATAAAGGAAACTTAATGGAAGGAAATAGAGGGAAACAAAATGTTCTTAATGAGGTTGTAAATATATGCAATGCAAGTAGATGTGTCTCCTGCTGTCACCTATAAGAAGTAAAAACTAGTTTGATTTCTGATTTTGTTAGTGATTAAGTGCTATTTATGTTGTTTTTCTTGTCACTCTGATCTCATGCCCTTTTACCTCCCCAACATGAAATATAGAGACTTTTTATATGTAATCAAATATGAACTGTTGGTTAGCTAATAACTCCTCTTAAAAACGGAAATCAGTGGCCATGATCCTCTTTTCTCTGCATATTGTCACCATTTCCAAATACGGCTGCAATCTAAACAAAATGGGTTGTCTTTTCAAAGACATTTTCTGCTTTTATCCAGTCATAGTTTCTTCTAAAAAGATAAAATGATAAATTTAGTTGAAATTGTGTTTTATAGTTTATTTTTTAGTCAGCCTTTGGTCTTGCTCATTATTTTATGCTTTGTGATGATTTATGAAGTTATATATTATGCAATGCAAGGCAATTTACAAGCTGCTATAACATCCCTGTAAGTATTTTTAAATATGTAAGTAATTAATATATTGTTTAATTAAGAGAATTAGTTTTAAAATAAATGTATTTCACATTTATTTCAAACATATGGACTTTATTCCACTGATGTAAATATTCAGGTGCAATAAACTGTGTGTATGTTGGAAGAGAGCTATAAGTAAATTTTAAATAGAGTAATATTGAGAAGTTTTGATGATTATTTGAAATAAAAATAGAATATGATTATTGAATTTCATGTCCTTTTATTATCAGCAATGTCGTGAATAGCATGTACTATAATGTTCACTTAATAGTAAGAAATAAAGTTACTGTTGCTTTCTGTTTGTTGGGGTTATCCCTCGGGTATATTGTAAAGGATGTTTGGCTTGATGATGAAATATTTAAAATGTGGTCAACAAACACTGCTCTCTTTAACTGGATATTTTCAAAGTTGTATATTTTTGAAAATTTTTAGTTGTTTAATTAATAATTGCATGATATTGCTTTTGCTTTAAGGAACATTAGTTTCTTAGTGCCACTGAAAAAGAAAAAACATGTTTTCATCATAATGCTTTGTAAATTGCTTATATACAAAATATTGTATAGACATATAGATATTCTTATAAATATTTTATTTCTCTTTGTGCTCTTCAGGTCTTGCCACTTTGACAAAAGGTTGACATGACTGATTAAATCAGGCATTGTGTATTTTCAGGATAACAGAAAACCAGAATAGCCAAAATCTAGAAATGTAATTAATCATGATGTTGATGATCAGTGTTTTGTCATAGCCTCAATCTGTGATTTGGGGGGGTGTTTCTTGGGGTTAAATATTGTCCTATTCTGATGAACTGTGCATATCGCATTTGTATAAGGTCAGAACAGGAAAAGTAATAATAAGTAGGTCAGTTTTTTATCTACACTTTTCAGTTCTTTTGCTTAGCATTTATTACAAGACTTCAGATCAATATGGCCAAAAGATTTTTTCCTGCTTTTTTTCCCCCAAAAGTCAATTTCTTAATGCTTAAAAATCTGTTCATCCACATGCTCAGTGGCTTACTTTTGTGGTGGTTTCAAATTACCTCTCCATGTACACAAATTAGTGACCAAATAGAGTTTGTGAAAGAACCTGAAACACAGAAAGGTTTCCAAAGTAGCTATTCTCCTTTAGGGAAGCTATCTCCAGATTTAAAAAAAAAAAGAAGAATAAAAAGCATCAAACTCACAGCTACAAGGGTCCCTGATTTGTTTCCTAGCATGATGTGTTCATTGAAAACTCTGAATAAAGAGGTTTCGCATCAGATAAGTTGCTTCTTTTTACAGATCAGTTTGCCTACACAGGTACAATTTGTAGGAGTATTTGATCACAAATTTATTTTTTCCCATAATCCATCTCTATTTCTATGTGCAGAGTGAAAGGAACATTTTGACCTCTTTGATTATAAAGACAGGAAAGAAGTATTTTTTTAAAAAACCTGATGGAATTAAAGGGAAGAGAGTTTTCAAAGTAATAAAAAAAAAAAGCCAAATGAAACTCCATATTATTCTAAAGCCAGAAAATCCACAAAAACCTTATTAAAAAGACCTAATTTCAGAGACAGAAAAATATACATCCTTTCCCAGATTCTTGCAGCATCTTCTGAAATCTGGTTTTTGCTGTTTGGGGCAATAAACTAAAACTCAGGATAAAGTTTGATCCTAGAGAAATTATACAGAACTACATGTTTTTTGTTTTTGTGTTTTTTCTAAAATGGATAAACAGAATAGCTGAGATAAAACTCAAGGAGCGATTGGACTTGTCATTTGGCAGAGCTACAATCTCAAAATTCACAAAGGACTTTCCAGCTTAACTGGCCGTACTGCAGCTGTTTATTAGAAATCGCAGTATTATTTGTCAGTGCTGCTTGAGGGATGTGATTAGGAGTGGGGTGACCAGAATAGAATTAAACAGGTGTTCCAAACTTCACAATTTAAAAATTTCCCTGAACTGATGTGAATACAATACCAAAGTCTCATAATGTTGAGTTCTCTTGGTTTGAATAGTGAGAACAAAGGTGCTAATCTGTAGATCTGAGAAAGGCCAATTATGCCCTCTGCATCAGACAGGATCTAATATGATTGAAACTAAGGAATTGCCAAATCAGATGCACATGAATGTCATTTTATTATTTACCCAAAATCCATTAAGCCAGTATTTATGTCATGTGGAATTGGGTATATTTGCAAATAAGTTCACCTTTATAGAAATGTTCTACTTCACCTTAGAAAAACATGAGAAGATATTTAGGATCTGTTCAAACCTACTGGGTCTGGTCTGATTTAGAATGAGCTGGTTAAGCAAAACAACCAGAGCTGAAATGTCTCAGGAGTCCCACATTTTGTACCTAAAACAATGTTTCCTTAAACATTTTCACATTCTGATCTAATTAGTTTCCTTTGCATAGTCTAAGATAGATGTTTTATCCACATTTTATAGCTGAAGAAACTGAAGTTAAGTGGAGAAGACAAGTGACTTACACTGTGATGTGACCAATTAGCTGCAAGAACCTGGTCTGAATGAGTTTATTAAAACAGGCATGATACAATGGCAGCCTGCAGACTTCTGCAAGGGGCTTGTAGATAACTTTTGTTTTGCCCTTGCACAGTGTTAAAAATATGTTTTTAAGATAGTTGCTACCACTTAAAATTGCAAGAGTTTTCACAATATAAAAAATCTGGATTTCTGGGTTTGGTAGGGGGAAGAATCAAAAACTTTGGCTACCCTAGATCACTGTTTGTCCATGGCAAGCCTTTACTAGGATTGAGTCATGGCTTTTTCCCCTGTCCCACAGGGAAAACCTTCTCTACTAAGTCTCTACCAGGCATGCCTTGTTACCTGCCTAGTTCTACTGAACATTTGAGCTTTAAATCCCTCACACTATTATACATTTTTCTTGACTATGAAGCTTCATTTTTAAACTGAAAAAAGAATTCTAAATTCTGGTTTACATCTTTCTTCTCCAACAGGCAGAGAAATCCTCAAGGGTAAGCATAGAGTATCATTCCTCTTTGGAGCCTCCCCAAATCCCACTAAAATACCCAGCACACAAAAAGTTTTCAAGAAATTTATAGGGTGCAGAAGGCTTGGAAGTTGTCTTATCTCTGGATTTATCACCATGCTGACATGTAGAGTTCTATAAGCTGGGTTTTGAGAAGGGAATCAATTTCATTAGACTTGAGAATTGTAAATCCTCCTCCTAACTTAAAAGAAAATTTAAAAAATGTGCATTTTTCTCATTTGATCTGGAGGCTTACAGGGGTGTCCAACCTGTGGCCCACAGGCAGCACCAAGCAGAAGATGACTGTGGATGCAGCCCAACACAAAATCATAAATGTACTTAAAACTTTATGAGATTGTTTTTGAGGTAATGTGTCACAATGTATTTAATGTGTGGTCCAAGACAACTCTTCTTCTTCCAGTGTGGCACAGAGATGCTAAAAAGTTGAACACCACTGAATTCTGTAAGATCTCAAACAACTGTGGTAAAATACATCATTGAGCTGATGTTCTGCATTTGTGTAGATGCTTATAGTTGTGTAGATATAGCTACTATGGACCAACCACCCCAACCTGGGTGAATTATTCCAAGCATGAAGCAATCATGTGAGGTGACTGCTTCTTTGTGACTATGTCCCGGGGAGTGCCATTTTTGACTTTCTAAGATGTTCCCCAAAATAATTTAATAACTGAAAGATGCCTTCAGCACAAATCCATGTACAGCATATGTGCATTGGGGGTGGAGGGGGAGTTGTAGGATGTATTCCTGCATAGCAGCCGTTCTCCTCATTTGAACTTTTCCAGCAGCTAACAGTTTGGTAACAGTTATTCCTGAGATATTCCCATTCACAGAATAAGAGAATGTTACCTGATATCACATCATGACTACAAAATATAGGCCCAGAGAAATTTGCCCAATGCATCTGGCTTCCTGTTTGTGGATTACATGTGTACTCATTAGTTAACAAAGCAACTTGAGGTCAAGAACTGGACCTTAGTTATCTTTGTGCCCTTCTCAGCACTTAGTGTGTCTTGTATGTAGTGGGCACTGAGTCAATTTCAGTTCTTATAAAAGCCATGACATTTTCAGACTGACTTGGGATGCAATGTCCATAATGATTTCCTTGTCAGTCTTTCATTTCAAGATGAGGGACCTTTGGTATGGCTACACAATAGGATTTTTCAAATGACCTCAAACCAAACATTTGGGGGCAACTAAAATAGCCACTGAAAGTATATTTTTGAAAAGGATTTAATTCTATTTTTAAAGAGATTTTTTTGTGGGAACACAGGATACAGAAAATTGTGTGTTTCTTTTATTAGGTGTCCAATAGATGCCCTTAAAAATACTACACACAGAAACTACAGGAGGAAGATGGCAGAGGAGTGTATGGGAGTCACGCAGACCTCTTCCTCCCAAAACCAAACTGAAATTGTGACTAAATAGTGGAGTAATCACCTGGAAAACAATGGAACAATAGTGAGAGAGGAGCCCTGGAGCCACGGACAGACAGTGGATTCAACTCTCACACATCCCAATGGGTGAGAAGTGTGGTGGAGGCTCAAGAGGGTGGGCTGGGTGCCCACGGGCACCAGCACCAGAGGGACATTGAAACGGCCAGATGGATTCCCCCTTAGAAGAACGGGGTTTGAATCATAGACAGGGACCCCTAAACTACAGCAGCTAAAACCAGGAAAATACAGACAAAATACAACCCTGAAAAGCTTAGGGGCGCTCTCTGCCACAGACAGGTGGCTGGGGATGCAAAGAGACATTTCAAGGGCCAACGCAAAAATTGCAGTGGCAGCCGCCTTTCTTGATCTCTGGGTAGAGGCAGCAGCAGAGTGGGCTGGTGCCTGGGAAAAGACTGGTGAGGAAAACTTTGTGAAGAGAACTGACACGGTGGGCCGGTGGAGCCTCGGTGATAACTCACCTCCCACTCTGCAGCTACCATCTCGCTCAGGAATAAGGGAATCAATTAACCTGCCTTTTGTGTGCTCTGCACACAGCTTGTGTGTGTGTGAGCTGGGGGGTTAAGCGCAGACTGGCTGGAAGGAATAGAGGATCCCTGACCAAAGGGGTCACACAGCTGCAAGAGAGACTTGAGGAGAGACTGGAGATGGAGGCGTTGGGGAAAGAACGGGAGGAGGAACCGGGGAGGCCCCACTCCCTACCCATTCTGTAGTCGCCATTCTGGGCAGGCAGGGCGTGTCCCCGAAGAGGGAGAAGCGGGGCACGCACGGACCAGACTGCCCATGATTGCAATGTCGTCCACACAAATGTGGATCCTTGGCCGAAGGGGTCACAGAACTGGACAGAGACCTCTGAGGAAAGACTGGAGACAGAGGTGTTGGGGAAAGAACAGGAAGAACCCTGGAGTCCTGACTCCTCCTTTCCGTAGTCTCCATTGTGCGGGAAGAGGCCACACCCCCAAAGAGCCAAATGCTGAAAAGCACACAATAGACAGCCCAAAAACACCCAGTGCAGGCGCTCACACTTGCGCTGAGTGGCCGGCGAGGGTTGGAGAGCGTGAGTGTGGACCCGCGCGGGCTGGCGAAGGCTCACACGGGCTGGCAAGACCTCCCACAGGTTGGCAAGGCCTCCCACAGGTTGGCACCGATGGGGCCGGCGAGGGAGTGCACAGATGGGTGAGGGCAGGAGTAAATAGACCCGCGCGGGCCCGCAATTGCTGAGTGGTCCGCAGAAATAGTGGATCCCCGGCCGAAAGGGTCACAGGGCTGCCCAGAGTCCCTGGAGAAGAGACTGGAGACAGGATTAACCGGAGAGTCCTGGAGCTGACTTCCTCCCATTTCCGGAGTTCCCATTTGGCGAGGGCAGGCAACGCATCCAAAGAGCCAAAAGCAGGGAAAGCACACATAGAAGACCCTAAAATGACCAGTGCCAGGGTGCCCGCCGGCCTCGGGGACCAGACGACTACACGAGGTCGTGAAGAAGCCCCGTGGGCGCGGGCAAGCACCCGTGAGCCCAGGCAAGCAAGGGATCCTGCCAGGCCAGGGAGCGCGCTCAAGGAACCGGCATTAGAGTGCAGAGCGATCCAAAGAAATAGTCGATCCCTGGCAGAAGGGGTCACAGAGCTGCCCCAAGCAGGAGTCAGACGCAGACAGTAGACTCCTTGAATGCTCACACAAACGACCCAAGGTCATATAGGGTCAACAACTGACATCATCAGAGGCAGGCCCAGAAAGAAAAGTAAAGGAAAAATAAATAAATAAATAAAAGACCCACCTACTACCATAGAAGTTTAATCCACAAAGTCAGGAAATCTAGACGGCCCAATTGAAGGAGAAGCAAAAATCAATCAATCAATAAATTACTCAACAGACTCTCACAAAAATGGGAAGAAAAAGAAGTTTCCCCCAAATGCGTGGAATAGGGGACTCCCCACAGAGAGAGCTAAATTAAATAGAGGCAACAGAACTATCAGATACTGAATTCAAAACAATGGCTCTAAGGAAGCTCAATGAGCTCAGCCAGCTCAAAGATAACTATGACAAACTGCAGAGAAACTATCAGGATCTTACAGCAAACTATGTCAACCTGGAAAAGGACATAGAAACTATCAAGAAGACACTAGAGGATATGAAGAATACCATTTCTGAGTTGAAGGACACAGTAGAAGGAATCCAAAGCAGACTGGATGAAGCCGAGGATTGAATCAGTGAGATGGAGGATAAGGTAGAAAAAAGATCCCAGAAAGAACAAGAAATGGAAAAAAGACTCCAAAAGAATGAAGAGGCATTTAGGGAAATGCAGGACAACCTGAAATGCAGTAATATCTGCATAATAGGGATACCAGAAGGAGAAGAAGAGGAGCAAGGAATAGAGAATATCCTCGAAAAAGTAATGATGGAAAATTTCCCCAATTTGAGGAGAGAAAAGGTCTCATGGATCCAGGAGGCACATAGGACCCCACTCGAGAGGGACTCAAGGAGGTCCACTCCAAGACACATCATCATTAAAATGGCAAATGTCAAAGAGAAAGAGAGAATCCTCAAGGCAGCAAGGCAGGAGAAAGTAACATACAAGGGGGCCCCGATACGCCTAGGAGCTGACTTCTCAACAGAAACACTACAAGCCAGAAGGGAATGGCAACAAATATTCCAAGTCATGAAAAGCAAGGGCCTACAGCCAAGGCTGCTCTACTCATCAAGGCTCTCAATTTAAACAGAAGGGGAAATAAGGAGTTTCCCCGACAAGAGAAGGCTAAAAGAATACATCTCTACCAAACCAGCACTCCAAGATTTGCTAAAGGGACGGGTTTAAGAAGATGAAGGAAAAGAGTGAGAAAAAGAAAAACACAGGTACAAAGAGAAAATAATGAATTTTTCATTCAGTAATAACTCTCAGTGTAAATGGACTAAATGCCCCAATCAAAGACACAGGATAGCTGAATGGATAAGAAAACAAGACCCACACATATGCTGCCTACAAGAGACCCAACTCACAGCAAAAGACCTACACAGGTTGAAAGTAAAGGGATGGGAAAAAATATTCCAAGAAAATGGGCAAGAGAAAAAGGCCGGGGTTGCCATACTTGTATCAGACAAAGTAGATTTCAAAACAAAGGCCATGAAATGAGACTGAGAAGGACACTTTATAATACTTAAAGGAAGACTCTACCAAGAAGACATAAACATTGTAAACTTACATGCTTCCAATATAGGAGCCCCCAAGTATATAAGGAAATTATTGTATGACTTCAAAAAAGATATAGACAGCAACACACTGATAGTAGGGGATTTCAACACCCCACTGTCTAAAATGGACAGATCTTCCAAACAAAACATCAATAAGGATACTGTGGAGCTGGAGGATGCACTGAATCAAGTAGACTTAACTGACACATATAGAACCTTTCATCCCAAAGAAGAAAAATACACATTCTTTCCAAATGCTCATGGCAGTTTTTCAAAGACAGACCACATGATAGGACACAAAGCAAACCTCAGCAAATTCAGGAAACTTGAAATAATACCAAATTTTTCTCGGACCACAAGAGCTTGAAACTGGAAATCAACCTCAAAGAGAAACGTCAAAAACTTGCAAACTCATGGAAACTGAACAGTACACTATTAAACAATGAATGGGTCAATAATGAGATAAGACAAGAAATCAAAAAAATTCTGGAAACAAATGAAAACGAACAGACAACAGTCCAAAACCTATGGGACACTGCAAAGGCAGTCCTGAGAGGGAAGTTCATAGCAATACCGGCTTACCTAAAACAGACAGAAACATTTCAAATAAAAGACCTAACACTACAACTCCAAGAATTGGAGAAACAACAACAAATAAATCCCAGAGCAAGTAGAAGGAAGGAAATAGTCAAGATGAGAGCAGAACTGAATGACATAGAGATGAAAAGAAGAATTCAAAGGATCAGTCAGTCCAGAAGCTGGTTCTTTGAAAAGATAAATAAAATTGGCAAGCCTTGAAAAAGGCTTGAATTGAAAAAAAGGGAGAGGACCCAAATAAATAATATCAGAAATGAAAGAGGAGAAATAAAAACTGATACAGCAGAAATACAAAGAAATGTCAGAAACTACTATGAACAATTATATGCCAAGAAATTTGAAAATCTTGATGAAATGGACAAATTTTTTGAAAAGTATAATATTCCAACACAGAGGGAGGAAGAAACAGAAAGCTTGAACGGACCGATAACAGCTAGGGAAAGTGAAGCAGTAATCAAGAAACTCCCGGCACACAAAAGCCCAGGGCCGGACGGTTTCACTGGAGAATTTTACAAAACATTTAAGGAAGAGCTAACCCCTGTCCTCCTCAGACTATTCCAAAAAAAATCCAAGAGGCGGGAAGACTCCCAGACTCTTTCTATGAGGCCAACATCACCCTGATCCCAAAACCAGATAAAGACCCAACAAGAAAGAAAACTACAGGCCAATTTTGCTGATGAACATAGATGCTGAAATCCTCCACAAAATTTGGAAGACCGCATCCAGCAACACATTCAAAAGTTTATCCACCACGATCAAGTGGGATTCATCCCAGACATGCAGGGATGGTTCAATATACGCAAGTCAATAAAAGCAATATATCACATAAATAAAAGAAAAGACAAAAACCACATGATCATCTCGATAGACATAGAAAAAGCATTCGATAAGGTACAGCACCCATTTATGATCAAAACACTCAGCGCCATGGGAATAAATGGGGCATTCCTCCACGTAATAAAAGCCATATATGAAAAACCTACAGCCAACATCATACTCAACGGGCAAAAACTGAAAGCTTTCCCACTAGATCGGGAACACAACAAGGATGTCTGCTTTCACCACTTCTTTTCAAGATCGTATTGGAAGTCCTAGCCATAGCGGTCAGAGAAGATAAAGAAATAAAAGGCATCCGAATAGGAAAGGAGGAAGTAAAGCCAGCATTGTTTACAGATGACATGATAGTGTACATAGAAAACCCTGTAGACCCTACCAAAAAACTTCTCAACCTAATAAGTGAATTTGGCAAAACAGCAGGATACAAATCAACATTCAGAAATCAAAGGCATTTTTGTACACCAGCAATGAAATAGAAGAAGAAGAAATCAGAAAAGAAATACCATTCGATATAGCAACAAGAAAAATAAAGTACCTAGGCATAAATTTAACCAAAGAGGTAAAAGACCTGTACGCAGAAAACTATACAACATTGAAGAAAGAAATGAAGGAAGACACAAATAAATGGAAGCATATACCGTGCTCATGGATTGGAAGAATTAATATCAACAAAATGTCCATACTACCCAGAGCAATTTATAGATTCAACGCAATCCCTATTAAGATACCAATGACATATTTCACAGAAATAGAACAGACATTTCAAAAATTTATATGGAACCATAAATAACCCAAAATAGCCACAGCAATTTTGAGAAAGAAACACAAAGTAGGAGGGATCACAATACCGGACATCAAACTCTACTACAAAGCCACTATACTCAAAACAATCTGGTACTGGCACAAGAACAGACCCATAGACCAGTGGAACAGAATAGAAAGCCCAGAAATAAGCCCAGGTCTCTATGGGCATCTAATATTTTACGAAGGGGGCAGAAGCATAAAATGGAGCAATAGTAGCCTCTTCAACAAATGGTGTTGGGAGAGCTGGACGGCTACATGCAAAATATTGAGATTGGATCATCAGCTGACATCATACACAAAAATAAACTCAAGAGGGATAATAGACTTAAATATAAGTCGCAACACCATAAAAGTCTTGGAGCAGAACATTGGCAGGAAACTCTCAGATATCCCACGCAGCAATTTTTTCATGGATATGTCTCCTAAAGCAAGGGACATAAAGGAAAGAATAAACAAGTGGGACCTCATCCAAATAAGAAGCGTCTGCACGGCTAAAGAAAACATCAGCACAATGAAAAGGGAGCCGACCGTATGGGAAAATATATCCGCTAATGATACATCAGATAGAGGTTTGATCTCCAAGATGTATAAAGAACTCACTCGACCCCACTCCAAGAAGACAAACGATCCAATCAAAAAATGGGCAAAGGACCTGAGCAGACGCTTTTCCAAAGAGGAGATACAGAGGGCCCAGAGACATTTGAAAGGATGCCCAGCATCACTAGCCATCAGAGAAATGCAGATCAAAACCACCATGAGGTACCACCTCACACCGGTCAGAATGACCTTCAGAAAGATCAACAAACAACAGGTGCTGTCGAGGCTGTGGAGAAAAGGGAACGCTAGTACACTGTTGGTGGGAATGCAGACTGGTGCAGCCACTGTGGAAAGCAGTGTGGAATTTCCTCAAAAAGCTGAAAATGGAGCTGCCTTTTGATCCAGTGATTCCCCTGCTGGGACTATACCCTAAGAATCCCAAAACGCCAATTCAACAGAACCTATTCACCCCAATGTTCATAGCAGCACAATTTATGGTAGCCAATTGTGCTATAAATGGAAGCAACGTAAATGCCCATCTGTAGATGATTGGATCAAAAATTATGATACATTTACACAATGGAATACGACGCAGCAGAAAGAAAAGAACTACTAAACTTCGCGACAGCATGGCTGGAACTGGAGAGCATTATGCTAAGCGAAATAAGCCAGGGGGTGAAAGACAAATACCCTATGATCTCACCTATAAGTGGAACCTAACCAACAATACAAAGATAAAAGGAAAATAAGACCAGCAACACTGAAAGGAAAAGAAATCAACAGAGACAAGAGGGAAGGAGTGAGGGGGGGTCAGGGGAAAAGGAAGATAAGGGAAAGTCAAGGAACATATAGCAAGGACTCATGGATATATCCAAAGGGGAAGAGCTGAGGGAGGGAGGAAGGCAGGGATGGAGGGAGGGGGCAAGGGAAAGTGGTGGGGGGGATGCAGAGAGAAATGTATTTGCAAAAATAATTTAAAATAAAATTTAAATAAATGCATTTAATTGGTTAAAATGCATTCTGTTGAGAATTCAGTTATATAGTACTTAATTTTTCCAAATAGAAGCTATGTTCAATTTTTTTTTAAAGAATAACTGTAAAAAATACTACACACAATATTTGAAAGCTCCAAACTGATCTGCGTTAGATTTAATGATATCCTGGAGAAAGTACCTCCTGAATACTCAGGTCTTTCATATTATATTTTACCTAATTCTTTATGAGTAATTTTTCAGCTAGTAAGTGGCAGAAATAAGCCCATCTGAAAGAAATGAGCACATTTTCCTTCACAATATGACAATGCTATCTGACAGCTATTAGAACTTGAAATTCAGGGGTTTGCAAAGTAATTCTTCAAGTGTAGCTCATTTCCAGTAAAAGCATTCAATGTTCCATTTTTTTCTTCATTGAAATTCATTTAAAATTTCTTTTCCATGGAAACACTTTTGTATTTCTATGATCACTTCCCATGTGCTTTCTGCTCTACATTAAAAAATTGCTCTATGTCATGAGACAATGTCTTTTTTAAATTTAATATTGAGACAACAGAAACATTTAATATATAAATGTTGTTTTTGTTTTCTAAAAGTATTATAAAACCATTTCATTTGTATTACCCTTCATATTTGGGTTGTGGAGTTTCCCTTTCCAAATTATGTTTCTGGTAGGTAGTAGCTGCTGAGAATGCTGAAGATGGCAACTCAGTGCTATGATTTACTTTCACAAATTAACTAACTTCCAAAATGGCAGGAATCACCAGAATCCAGAAAGTTATTTTTCCTTCCAAAGGAAGCATCATTCTATCTTTGATCAAAATAAATTGGGTACAGCCTTAGCTCTGCCACCTCCAATTTGTGGGAACTTCAGAAGTTACTTAACCTTTCTAGGTGCGTTCTCATCTATAAATGAAGGAACTAAACCCATAAGGTTGTTGTGAACATAAAATAAGCTAAGGCAGGTAAAATGCTTTGCTAAATGCCCAGCACAACACATAGCATTTCATTTTATTTTCAGTAGTAATAACGTTTGGTTCCAGCTCAGTCCTAAGTGGTATTTGAACTCTGGGTAAAGAAAGCAGAAAGCAAATGAAGTGGCTTTTCTGGATGGTGGTACAAAAATATATGACGCTTTTAGAAGTACAGTTGGTCCATAGCTGTACGTTCATTCCCTGAAGAGTGGCAAAAGACAAGCTGGCCTGCACAAAACCACTCTTGATTGCTGCAAAACAAGCCTAAATTGCTCCAGCTTTCTGCTACTGGTACCTACAGATGGTCAGCTACAGCGACGTCTGTCTTACCTAAACCCCTCTCACCCACTTAAACTCACTCTCTTCAAGCCATTAAAGAGGTAATAATCCTTCTGTACCCATGAATCTATCAAACATTCAGCATAAATTGTTTCTGAGATGAGATTATCTTGGGAACCTGAAGGGCAATCTTTGGCTGATTGTATGTGTAATCATTTATCCTCTTGCTAAGCACACTTAAAGACGAGGGAAACAGTTTGCTTTCAGGTACTACAAAATTCTTCAGCATCTTTTACAAAAATAAAAATTAGTTTGGAGTTTTCAAAAAGTCTTCATTTGCCAGCCCTTTTTTGAGAATGACTTTAGATTTGGAAAATTCATGTTGTAATTGGAAGTGGTTTCAGTCTGTCTAGACATTTTGCCTCACTGTCCTCACCTTCATGACTTCTATATCTACATGCCTTTCCAAATGGAAACTGACACCTCTTGGCCTCAGACTACGGACTAGACATGGGATATACCTTGTGCCTACAGAGGGACAATGAGAGAAGTGGCAAGAAGAACTAAAACTAATACTGGCAGCCATAAATTGGGCATTTCCCTTAAGCCAGGTTACTTTAATAAATAGCTTTCATGAGTTCTTAGTTAATAGCCCCCCCTAAAAACTTTTATGTTGTAGGAACTATTTATATTCACTTTACAAATGAGAAACTGAGGCTCAGAAACTTTAAGCAACATTCCCAAAGGACATATGGCTATTAAGTAATAGAAATGAGGATTCAAACCCAAGCTAATTGCACTCTGATTCTTATGCTTTTAACAACTGTACCATATCCTTTTTTGGTATTATACAAATATTGGGTCTCCTTCACCTCACCTCTCATGAAATCAGTTCAGTTTTTACCTCTCATCTTTGTCTCAGAAGACTTTGACCTTACTTTCCTTCATTAAGAAGGGACAAAGTGGTAAAAAACTTGGGGCTAGAAGCCCTACCCAGGTTGGACCAATCAAATGCTCTTACTGAACTTTTGAACTTCTAAGTTACTTTGGTTATTCTACTGGCTTCAATATGAGATTCTACAGAGAAACATATTTAGCTTCCAATCCTGCTGTGTTACTTGCTAGCTATGAGAACTTTGGTAAGTCTCTTTGGCCCACAGTCACTGCTTCTGTAAAACAGAATGACTCCTACTTCACATAACTGGTAAGAGAATTAAGACACTACACTAGGGAATACTCACATAGTCAATAATATTGTAATAACTATGTGTGATACCAGACTGGTACTGAAAATATCAGGTGAATACTTTGTAAAGTATATGATTGTCTAACCCCCATGCTGTACACTTGAAACTAATACAAAATAAGATTGAATATAAACAAAATGAAAAAATATTTTTTAAATCTTTAAAAATAAAAAATAAAATTACCTACAGAAATATATTAAAAATGTGGTAATCAAGCCAAGGGAAAATACTGATAGAAAAAATAAAATGGAGCAAGAGGTGAGGTTAACACAAAATACAATCTGTGAAGTCCTGTTCACTCGTTAGGGATGGATCAAACATTTGGCTCTGGGCTTTCTAGTGGCTAGTGCAAAAAGAGAAGGACAAGAAGGACATGATTAAAAAAATAAAACACTGCACACATAAGGGAGAGCATGGAGATATTGTTTAGAGCCCAAACTACAGCATCAGAAAAACAGAGTTTGAATCCCACCTTCCCTGTTTTACCTGATGTATGACTGGAGGGAATCTGCTTAAGCTCAAGTGACCTTATCCATAAAATGGGAGCAATAATAGCACTTATTTCATAGGATTTCTCTGAGAGCTGAGTTAATTAATATATGTAACAACTTTAGACAGAGTCTGGCCCATAGTAATATTCCATAATTTTGCTATTATGCAAAATACTTGGCAGCTCCTATTGCTGTGGTGTTGGTCACCAGTCCTTCTTGCCTTCAGAAATAATCCCAGTCTACACACAGTTTCTGAACTCCTTAAACAGAGACTTATCTCAGATTATAAATCCCAAGCAAATTGCTGTAGTTTTCTTCAAGTAGGGAGTCATGACCTTATGCCCAGTTGTATCATGTCATTATGCTCACAGAGAAAGAGGCAGAAGAGAGAATATTAATTCATGACCACAGAATTTGCATATATGCTGGGACAGAGGGAAATGGAAAAAGATACTCAAAGTCATCCTGGAGGAACTTTCTCTGGAACTCTCTTTTGTAGATGACTTCTCATATACAAGATATCCAGAATCAGGAACTGTTCTAACTCCCCAACATGCATCTCCTTTCTTGTGGACTTCTCACAGATCCTGGGAAATATTCTCTTTCTCCTAAGGGTCAGGATGAGTGGCACAGAATGGTCAAATGATATGTAACTCCCACCCCAAACTAGATTCCCTGCCCAGGAATGAAGCGGAGAGAGAAAAGTGCTGAGCATGACAGGGACAACATTTCATTCTGTGAAGAAATCTTTCAACATGATGCTGTGTGGCCCATGGCTGTCCCAGATGTTGTTGCACAATGTTATGGAGTGGCTGTGAGCTCCGTAAGGACAGACACTTAGCCTTTTTACCCCCACACAACTGATCTACTGCTCAGCACATAGTCGGGGGCTCAGAAAGGCTGAGGAAACTGAGGATGGAATGATTTTCAGGAATACTGTCAGAGCATATGCATTTATCCTTCCCCTAAAGGAGGGGTATCATTATGTCCCAAGATCCATCGGTTATTTTAATACCAACTTAGATATAAATATTCTCTAAAATCTCCCTTCTTTCCTGCCAAAGACCATGTAGGATCATCATTGTTTCTCCTTAATTCAAGTTGCAAGTTATTTTTTTGTCAAATTTTTTTCTTCCTAAATAACCTTGATTGCAGCTGGGTATAGCATTTATGTAATTTTCAAGTGCTGCTACTATTTGTCTCAGGGTTAAGTTATTGGTTTATGTTAATATGAATCAGATCTGCCACTCAGATTTCTTATCCTCTTCACCTTTCACCTAATTTCTGGGAGCCAATTTCCCTCCTGGCTGTAGAGACCCAGTATATTCCTTCATCCTCTTCATTCATTCCTTCATCCACCATTGAGTGTCTATTCCTTTTAATTGCTCATAGAGCAGTGAATGGATGATTTTGTATGATTCTGATACATGATAACTATGTGCAATCATCATGAAACTGCATGATTGTTTCCAAAAAGATATACATGTAGTTACAGGTAATAACAGGGACAGATCTCATAAATACAATGTGGAAGAAGCCTGACAGAAAAGAAAAAGCCTTATCATGCTGCAAGATTCTATTTATATAAAGTTCAAAACCAGGCAAAATTGAACTGTTTAACTTTTGGGAGGGCCAGTGATTAAATAGGAGAATAGAAGGGTCTTCTGGAGTGTTGGTCAATTTTTATTTCTTGATCTGGTCACAGAAGCACATTCAGCTTTTTGAAAATGCATCAAACTGAACACTTATGATTTATGCACATTTCTGTGTGTAGGTTATATGTCAATGGTATTGTCCCCAAATAGGCGTCTGTTGAGACTCACTATGTATAAAATCCCATGCTGGGTGACACTGAAGATTCTTTTCCCTTCCAAAAAGATTTTTTAAAAAAGTAAAACCTGAAATAAGCAAAGGACCCCTTGAGAGTTCCCTTGATGGTTGTGGTACCTGAAGCCAAACCCTCATCAATCTTTGGGGTCCTCCAAAGACCCTTCCAATATACTTCTGCTCACCTTATCTTCCCTTGCTCAAATGCTTTTCTCTTCCACTAAATGTTGTGAAACTTTCTTTCTTCCCTTGCACTGCTATTGATCAACTTTCAGTGAACTAGCCTTGACTTCCCAACTTCACTCTAAGTTCCTCAAGAGCAATAAAGTAATTTACATATTTCTTTGCAAATTCCTACAATGTCGAATAACATGAGGCTGGGCACAAATGCCCAATTCATAGCTGCAGACAAAATAAACTTCAAAACCCAGACAGGAGAGAGAAAGAAAGCTATTCCATGATCAGGATAGATCTGATTTTCCTTACTCACCTGTTTCTAAACCCATTCAACATACTCTCTGCTTTCACATGTACCTTGTGAGCCAATAGTTTTCCAGATTTCACATTGAAATGACATAGTCTCTCCCTTGAATTAGGACCTGTGAAACAAATACCTATCCAGGTTTGATGAGGCTGTCATTTTAAAGAATCAGGAGACCCTGGGCATTTTTTGATATAATATTCATAGGTTAAACTATTTATGAGTGGGTCTTGAAAGCCCATGACATGTAATTATTTGTAATTTTGCTAAGGCATAAATTTGAATTTCACACATTTCAAGGTTGATGTGATGGAACAATTGGCCTAGTAAGAATATGAAGGTTCTTAGGAGGAACATAGAAGTTATATGGAGAAAATTATATGTCAATTATATAATTGTGAGGTTTGTGAATTGGAAAGAAGCTAGAGATGAAGTTTTCTGGATGCCCTTCCTGAATGTCAAGGGTTCATTATACAACGAACTTCATTGAAGTACAATGAACTTAAATTTCTTCAATAGTCAGACTTAGTCTTCATATATTTGTTTCCCATTAGCATTCATTTCATTAAAACTCTCTTAAATACAAATATACAACAGAATGCTTATTGAGAGGTGGGAATAGATTCAGAAGAAAATAAGTAGATTTTTTATACAGAGAAAGTGGGCATTGAGAATCTTGGTTTTTTAGTTCCACTTCTGCACTGAACTCTTTGGTAGTTATGACTTCAGACAGGTTGCTTTCTTTCTTTTTTCCTCAGTTTCCTTATCTATAAAATGAGGAGGTTCAAGCAGATTCTCTCTTAGATACTTCCAGGTTGACATTATAGGAATTCATGACCTAAACTGCATTTCTGTATTTATTTGAAGCTCTGTTTACAGTGATGCACTACAAGAATGGATAACTGTCATTACTGAGTATCCACTGGGCTGAAGCTATCAGAACACGAGGCTGCATGCACAAGTAGCTTTTCACCCCAGGAAAATTTTGGACAGCTCCTAGGGCACAAAGAGGTTTAAAGAAGCAAATAAAAAAAAGAACAAACAAATAAATGACTCATACTTTTTTATCAATTTGGAATCTTTAAAAAATTCTCTGAACTATTTTTTACTTTAAAATAGAAACATTTGAAAAATATTTTTTATTGAACTTATTCGGGTGACATTTGTTTACAAAAACTGTGCACAATTCAACAAAACATTATCTGCACACTGCATCATGCACCCACCACCCCAAGAAACATCTCTTTCTGTCCCCATTTATCCCCCCATCGACCACCACCCCGACCCCCTTTCCCTCTATCATCACACTGTTGTCTATGTCTATGTGAGATACACACACACACATTATCTTCACATTTTTTACACTTTCTGATATTTCTTCTGAATTTTAATGTTTAGTTTTTGGAACTAGAAAAGTGGACCAAGAATCTGTCCTTTATTTCAGGAAGCTAAGCAAATGGAATGAAGTTGCTGCCTCCAGGGTTGGAAGTGAAAGGTAGAAATGGTGTCCAATCTGGAATCACAAACTAGTCAGAATTAAAAGAAAGAATAGAACATTAACTCTTGCTAGATGGGGTGGATATTGAAGCTAAAAATGAAAAATGACCTACATTCAACTTTTATTTTGAAAATATATGTTGCGTACTTACTATGTGCCAAGTACTGGGAACACAGCAGCAAACAAGGCAAAGTCCCAGCCTTATGGAGCTGACATTACAATGATTGAGAGACATTAACATTAATAAGTCTGACAAATGAATATGACAAGTCCAAGAAAGGAGAGGAACTTGGTAACATGGGAGGTGAGAATGAAAGGCTCTTTCTGGTCAGGAAAATTAGCAAATGCCTTCCTGAGGGAGCCATGCTATGGTGAGAACTAAATAGTGAGAGAAGAAATTAACCAAGTGACAAAGGGACAGCATTTTTTAAGGCCCTGTGGCAAGAAATAAAAGTAGGCCATTGTGGCTAGAGAAGAGAAGAAGACAGAATTCAGGTAAGGGTAGTGGAAAGATAAGGCTGTTGATATGGGCGAGAGAGAGGCATTGCAGTCTTTGTTCTAACAGTCACAAGAAGACATTGGAAGGTTTTAGCATGGGAAGGCCATGGTGAGATTTGTTGGGGGGGGGTTGTATAATTATTCTTTTTTTAAAATTATTTTTTTCATGAAGCAATATTTTATTTATTTTTTTTAATGTCACAAAGTTTATTTTTTTACACTATTTGAATCAGGATCTAAAAAAAAAGTTCATATATTGCAATTGGTTGCTATATCCCTTAAGTCTTTTTAAATTATTTTTTATTTTTCAAATTAATTAATTTATTTTTTCAAATACATTTTTCTGCCTACCCCCCACCACTTTCCCTTGCCCCCTCCCTCCATCCCTGCCTTCCTCCCTCCCTCAGCTCTTCCCCTTTGGATATATCCATGAGTCCTTGCTATATGTTCCTTGACTTTCCCTTATCTTCCTTTTCCCCTGACCCCCCTCACTCCTTCCCTCTTGTCTCTGTTGATTTCTTTTCCTTTCAGTGTTGCTTGTCTTATTTTCCTTTTATCTTTGTATTGTTGGTTAGGTTCCACTTATAGGTGAGATCATAGGGTATTTGTCTTTCACCCCCTGGCTTATTTCGCTTAGCATAATGCTCTCCAGTTCCAGCCATGCTGTCACGAAGTTTAGTAGTTCTTTTCTTTCTGCTGCGTCGTATTCCATTGTGTAAATGTATCATAATTTTTGATCCAATCATCTACAGATGGGCATTTACGTTGCTTCCATTTATAGCACAATTGGCTACCATAAATTGTGCTGCTATGAACATTGGGGTGAATAGGTTCTGTTGAATTGGCGTTTTGGGATTCTTAGGGTATAGTCCCAGCAGGGGAATCACTGGATCAAAAGGCAGCTCCATTTTCAGCTTTTTGAGGAAATTCCACACTGCTTTCCACAGTGGCTGCACCAGTCTGCATTCCCACCAACAGTGTACTAGCGTTCCCTTTTCTCCACAGCCTCGACAGCACCTGTTGTTTGTTGATCTTTCTGAAGGTCATTCTGACCGGTGTGAGGTGGTACCTCATGGTGGTTTTGATCTGCATTTCTCTGATGGCTAGTGATGCTGGGCATCCTTTCAAATGTCTCTGGGCCCTCTGTATCTCCTCTTTGGAAAAGCGTCTGCTCAGGTCCTTTGCCCATTTTTTGATTGGATCGTTTGTCTTCTTGGAGTGGGGTCGAGTGAGTTCTTTATACATCTTGGAGATCAAACCTCTATCTGATGTATCATTAGCGGATATATTTTCCCATACGGTCGGCTCCCTTTTCATTGTGCTGATGTTTTCTTTAGCCGTGCAGACGCTTCTTATTTGGATGAGGTCCCACTTGTTTATTCTTTCCTTTATGTCCCTTGCTTTAGGAGACATATCCATGAAAAAATTGCTGCGTGGGATATCTGAGAGTTTCCTGCCAATGTTCTGCTCCAAGACTTTTATGGTGTTGCGACTTATATTTAAGTCTATTATCCCTCTTGAGTTTATTTTTGTGTATGATGTCAGCTGATGATCCAATCTCAATATTTTGCATGTAGCCGTCCAGCTCTCCCAACACCATTTGTTGAAGAGGCTACTATTGCTCCATTTTATGCTTCTGCCCCCTTCGTAAAATATTAGATGCCCATAGAGACCTGGGCTTATTTCTGGGCTTTCTATTCTGTTCCACTGGTCTATGGGTCTGTTCTTGTGCCAGTACCAGATTGTTTTGAGTATAGTGGCTTTGTAGTAGAGTTTGATGTCCGGTATTGTGATCCCTCCTACTTTGTGTTTCTTTCTCAAAATTGCTGTGGCTATTTTGGGTTATTTATGGTTCCATATAAATTTTTGAAATGTCTGTTCTATTTCTGTGAAATATGTCATTGGTATCTTAATAGGGATTGCGTTGAATCTATAAATTGCTCTGGGTAGTATGGACATTTTGTTGATATTAATTCTTCCAATCCATGAGCACGGTATATGCTTCCATTTATTTGTGTCTTCCTTCATTTCTTTCTTCAATGTTGTATAGTTTTCTGCGTACAGGTCTTTTACCTCTTTGGTTAAATTTATGCCTAGGTACTTTATTTTTCTTGTTGCTATATCGAATGGTATTTCTTTTCTGATTTCTTCTTCTTCTATTTCATTGCTGGTGTACAAAAATGCCTTTGATTTCTGAATGTTGATTTGTATCCTGCTGTTTTGCCAAATTCACTTATTAGGTTGAGAAGTTTTTTGGTAGGGTCTACAGGGTTTTCTATGTACACTATCATGTCATCTGTAAACAATGCTGGCTTTACTTCCTCCTTTCCTATTCGGATGCCTTTTATTTCTTTATCTTCTCTGACCGCTATGGCTAGGACTTCCAATACGATCTTGAAAAGAAGTGGTGAAAGCAGACATCCTTGTTGTGTTCCCGATCTAGTGGGAAAGCTTTCAGTTTTTGCCCGTTGAGTATGATGTTGGCTGTAGGTTTTTCATATATGGCTTTTATTACGTGGAGGAATGCCCCATTTATTCCCATGGCGCTGAGTGTTTTGATCATAAATGGGTGCTGTACCTTATCGAATGCTTTTTCTATGTCTATCGAGATGATCATGTGGTTTTTGTCTTTTCTTTTATTTATGTGATATATTGCTTTTATTGACTTGCGTATATTGAACCATCCCTGCATGTCTGGGATGAATCCCACTTGATCGTGGTGGATAAACTTTTGAATGTGTTGCTGGATGCGGTCTTCCAAATTTTGTGGAGGATTTCAGCATCTATGTTCATCAGCAAAATTGGCCTGTAGTTTTCTTTCTTGTTGGGTCTTTATCTGGTTTTGGGATCAGGGTGATGTTGGCCTCATAGAAAGAGTCTGGGAGTCTTCCCGCCTCTTGGATTTTTTTTGGAATAGTCTGAGGAGGACAGGGGTTAGCTCTTCCTTAAATGTTTTGTAAAATTCTCCAGTGAAACCGTCCGGCCCTGGGCTTTTGTGTGCCGGGAGTTTCTTGATTACTGCTTCACTTTCCCTAGCTGTTATCGGTCCGTTCAAGCTTTCTGTTTCTTCCTCCCTCTGTGTTGGAATATTATACTTTTCAAAAAATTTGTCCATTTCATCAAGATTTTCAAATTTCTTGGCATATAATTGTTCATAGTAGTTTCTGACATTTCTTTGTATTTCTGCTGTATCAGTTTTTATTTCTCCTCTTTCATTTCTGATATTATTTATTTGGGTCCTCTCCCTTTTTTTCAATTCAAGCCTTTTTCAAGGCTTGCCAATTTTATTTATCTTTTCAAAGAACCAGCTTCTGGACTGACTGATCCTTTGAATTCTTCTTTTCATCTCTATGTCATTCAGTTCTGCTCTCATCTTGACTATTTCCTTCCTTCTACTTGCTCTGGGATTTATTTGTTGTTGTTTCTCCAATTCTTGGAGTTGTAGTGTTAGGTCTTTTATTTGAAATGTTTCTGTCTGTTTTAGGTAAGCCGGTATTGCTATGAACTTCCCTCTCAGGACTGCCTTTGCAGTGTCCCATAGGTTTTGGACTGTTGTCTGTTCGTTTTCATTTGTTTCCAGAATTTTTTTGATTTCTTGTCTTATCTCATTATTGACCCATTCATTGTTTAATAGTGTACTGTTCAGTTTCCATGAGTTTGCAAGTTTTTGACGTTTCTCTTTGAGGTTGATTTCCAGTTTCAAGCTCTTGTGGTCCGAGAAAAATTTGGTATTATTTCAAGTTTCCTGAATTTGCTGAGGTTTGCTTTGTGTCCTATCATGTGGTCTGTCTTTGAAAAACTGCCATGAGCATTTGGAAAGAATGTGTATTTTTCTTCTTTGGGATGAAAGGTTCTATATGTGTCAGTTAAGTCTACTTGATTCAGTGCATCCTCCAGCTCCACAGTATCCTTATTGATGTTTTGTTTGGAAGATCTGTCCATTTTAGACAGTGGGGTGTTGAAATCCCCTACTATCAGTGTGTTGCTGTCTATATCTTTTTTGAAGTCATACAATAATTTCCTTATATACTTGGGGGCTCCTATATTGGAAGCATGTAAGTTTACAATGTTTATGTCTTCTTGGTAGAGTCTTCCTTTAAGTATTATAAAGTGTCCTTCTCAGTCTCATTTCATGGCCTTTGTTTTGAAATCTACTTTGTCTGATACAAGTATGGCAACCCCGGCCTTTTTCTCTTGCCCATTTTCTTGGAATATTTTTTCCCATCCCTTTACTTTCAACCTGTGTAGGTCTTTTGCTGTGAGTTGGGTCTCTTGTAGGCAGCATATGTGTGGGTCTTGTTTTCTTATCCATTCAGCTATCCTGTGTCTTTGATTGGGGCATTTAGTCCATTTACACTGAGAGTTATTACTGAATGAAAAATTCATTATTTTCTCTTTGTACCTGTGTTTTTCTTTTTCTCACTCTTTTCCTTCATCTTCTTAAACCCGTCCCTTTAGCAAATCTTGGAGTGCTGGTTTGGTAGAGATGTATTCTTTTAGCCTTCTCTTGTCGGGGAAACTCCTTATTTCCCCTTCTGTTTAAATTGAGAGCCTTGATGAGTAGAGCAGCCTTGGCTGTAGGCCCTTGCTTTTCATGACTTGGAATATTTGTTGCCATTCCCTTCTGGCTTGTAGTGTTTCTGTTGAGAAGTCAGCTCCTAGGCGTATCGGGGCCCCCTTGTATGTTACTTTCTCCTGCCTTGCTGCCTTGAGGATTCTCTCTTTCTCTTTGACATTTGCCATTTTAATGATGATGTGTCTTGGAGTGGACCTCCTTGAGTCCCTCTCGAGTGGGGTCCTATGTGCCTCCTGGATCCATGAGACCTTTTCTCTCCTCAAATTGGGGAAATTTTCCATCATTACTTTTTCGAGGATATTCTCTATTCCTTGCTCCTCTTCTTCTCCTTCTGGTATCCCTATTATGCAGATATTACTGCATTTCAGGTTGTCCTGCATTTCCCTAAATGCCTCTTCATTCTTTTGGAGTCTTTTTTCCATTTCTTGTTCTTTCTGGGATCTTTTTTCTACCTTATCCTCCATCTCACTGATTCAATCCTCGGCTTCATCCAGTCTGCTTTGGATTCCTTCTACTGTGTCCTTCAACTCAGAAATGGTATTCTTCATATCCTCTAGTGTCTTCTTGATAGTTTCTATGTCCTTTTCCAGGTTGACATAGTTTGCTGTAAGATCCTGATAGTTTCTCTGCAGTTTGTCATAGTTATCTTTGAGCTGGCTGAGCTCATTGAGCTTCCTTAGAGCCATTGTTTTGAATTCAGTATCTGATAGTTCTGTTGCCTCTATTTAATTTAGCTCTCTCTGTGGGGAGTCCCCTATTCCACGCATTTGGGGGAAACTTCTTTTTCTTCCCATTTTTGTGAGAGTCTGTTGAGTAATTTATTGATTGATTGATTTTTGCTTCTCCTTCAATTGGGCCGTCTAGATTTCCTGACTTTGTGGATTAAACTTCTATGGTAGTAGGTGGGTCTTTTATTTATTTATTTATTTTTCCTTTACTTTTCTTTCTGGGCCTGCCTCTGATGATGTCAGTTGTTGACCCTATATGACCTTGGGTCGTTTGTGTGAGCATTCAAGGAGTCTACTGTCTGCGTCTGACTCCTGCTTGGGGCAGCTCTGTGACCCCTTCTGCCAGGGATCGACTATTTCTTTGGATCGCTCTGCACTCTAATGCCGGTTCCTTGAGCGCGCTCCCTGGCCTGGCAGGATCCCTTGCTTGCCTGGGCTCACGGGTGCTTGCCCGCGCCCACGGGGCTTCTTCACGACCTCGTGTAGTCGTCTGGTCCCCGAGGCCGGCGGGCACCCTGGCACTGGTCATTTTAGGGTCTTCTATGTGTGCTTTCCCTGCTTTTGGCTC
Organism: Pteronotus mesoamericanus; assembly: GCF_021234165.1. Taxonomy (NCBI): domain Eukaryota; kingdom Metazoa; phylum Chordata; class Mammalia; order Chiroptera; family Mormoopidae; genus Pteronotus; species Pteronotus mesoamericanus. The sequence continues at coordinate 1,263,212 of NW_026555198.1, forward strand.
TTTGGATGCGTTGCCTGCCCTCGCCAAATGGGAACTCCGGAAATGGGAGGAAGTCAGCTCCAGGACTCTCCGGTTAATCCTGTCTCCAGTCTCTTCTCCAGGGACTCTGGGCAGCCCTGTGACCCTTTCGGCCGGGGATCCACTATTTCTGCGGACCACTCAGCAATTGCGGGCCCGCGCGGGTCTATTTACTCCTGCCCTCACCCATCTGTGCACTCCCTCGCCGGCCCCATCGGTGCCAACCTGTGGGAGGCCTTGCCAACCTGTGGGAGGTCTTGCCAGCCCGTGTGAGCCTTCGCCAGCCCGCGCGGGTCCACACTCACGCTCTCCAACCCTCGCCGGCCACTCAGCGCAAGTGTGAGCGCCTGCACTGGGTGTTTTTGGGCTGTCTATTGTGTGCTTTTCAGCATTTGGCTCTTTGGGGGTGTGGCCTCTTCCCGCACAATGGAGACTACGGAAAGGAGGAGTCAGGACTCCAGGGTTCTTCCTGTTCTTTCCCCAACACCTCTGTCTCCAGTCTTTCCTCAGAGGTCTCTGTCCAGTTCTGTGACCCCTTCGGCCAAGGATCCACATTTGTGTGGACGACATTGCAATCATGGGCAGTCTGGTCCGTGCGTGCCCCGCTTCTCCCTCTTCGGGGACACGCCCTGCCTGCCCAGAATGGCGACTACAGAATGGGTAGGGAGTGGGGCCTCCCCGGTTCCTCCTCCCGTTCTTTCCCCAACGCCTCCACTCCAGTCTCTCCTCAAGTCTCTCTTGCAGCTGTGTGACCCCTTTGGTCAGGGATCCTCTATTCCTTCCAGCCAGTCTGCGCTTAACCCCCCAGCTCACACACACACAAGCTGTGTGCAGAGCACACAAAAGGCAGGTTAATTGATTCCCTTATTCCTGAGCGAGATGGTAGCTGCAGAGTGGGAGGTGAGTTATCACCGAGGCTCCACCGGCCCACCGTGTCAGTTCTCTTCACAAAGTTTTCCTCACCAGTCTTTTCCCAGGCACCAGCCCACTCTGCTGCTGCCTCTACCCAGAGATCAAGAAAGGCGGCTGCCACTGCAATTTTTGCATTGGCCCTTGAAATGTCTCTTTGCATCCCCAGCCACCTGTCTGTGGCAGAGAGCGCCCCTAAGCTTTTCAGGGTTGTATTTTGTCTGTATTTTCCTGGTTTTAGCTGCTGTAGTTTAGGGGTCCCTGTCTATGATTCAAACCCTGTTCTTCTAAGGGGGAATCCATCTGGCCGTTTCAATGTCCCTCTGGTGCTGGTGCCCGTGGGCACCCAGCCCACCCTCTCGAGCCTCCACCGCACTTCTCACTAATTGGGATGTGTGAGAGTTGAATCCACTGTCTGTCCGTGGCTCCAGGGCTCCTCTCTCACTATTGTTCCATTGTTTTCCAGGTGATTACTCCACTATTTAGTCACAATTTCATTTTGGTCATGGGAGGAGGAGGCCAGCGTGACTCCCTTTCACTGCTCTGCCTTCTTTTCTCTGAGATTTGTGTTTTTAAAAGGTAAGTCTAACTACTATGAGGGTGGTAAGATTATGTGGTGTGAGAAAAACCTGGATAATTTTTTGTTTACAGCCATGAAAGGGCTTTAACAATAGGGTAAATAATTGGATTTGCTTTTATAGATAGTGAGGAATCATCAAAAGCTTAGGCTGGAAAACTAAGTCCACTTCAGATTATGTTTATAACAGAGTCCTTTGTGATGTTAACAGATATTATTAATATTTGATTTGCACCATAAAGGGGTAAATGAGAAATAGATGCCTTTGTCTTCACCTTCTGTATTCTGAAGTTGGCAGCTGACCTAGATAATCACTTAAAGTTCCTGACCTTCAGAAACTACCTTTGATAGCTATATATTCCAAGTTCAGAATGGCACTCCTGGGACCTTTGACTTTTAGATTGTACAGCTGAGGTATAAAATGTTGGTTATTGTGTACTATGTTTGGTGTGTTTGCCTTAACCATTTCTCTACTAAGACTTCTTTTTAAATATGGTTTGTTATTGTAGCACTTTTTATAAGGAAACTACATTTGAACAGTTCCAAACTGTATGTACTGTATGAAACTTCTCCTCTCAATGGGTTTCTTATTTCTGTGTGAAATTTCCTATCTTACAGTGTCCTATAAATAAAGATTAAGTTCCACCCTTTACAAAAAAGTTATTTGCCTTCATCTAATATGCAATGTGATACTATTTCCCTAAACATTTTAGTCACTGGAGAATTTAACCATAAATATAATTCTCTCTCATAGCTCTGATTCAACAAGTATTTATGGAGCCCCTGGTATGTTCATAGTATTATCTATTGCTGTGTGACAAATTATCACAAAATTTAGCAGTTTAAATATAAACTTATATAAGCATTTGTTATTATAGTTTCTATGGGTTAGAAATTGAGGCATGACTTAGCTGGTTACTTTGCTTAAGGGTGTCTCACAGGCTGCAACCAAGGTGTTGGCCAGGGCTGACATCTCATCTGAAGGTTGGACTGGAGAAGAATATGCTTCCAAGCTCATGTGATTGTTGGCATAATTCAGTTCCTGGAGAGTTGTTGGATCAAAGGTCTCATTTCCTTGCTGGCTCTTGGCTGGAAATCAACCTCAGTTCCTAGTCTTGTGGAATTTTTCATTGTGTCAACTTGTTTCATCGAAGTGAGTAGCCAATGAAGCAAGAGAGAATCATGATGCTTGCTCTGAGGAACTTTACAACCTCCTTGAGGAGAAAAGATCCATGCATAGGAAATAATTGGCAAGCACTATACATGACAGACTATAATTAAATTTCCAAATGTATGAAAATAGCCACAGAATTTTGATAGAGAGGGTTAGTGACACAGGGAGGGGAAGGCATTCTAGATAAGGGGTATAGTGTGCACAGAGATGTGAAAGCAGGATAGTATGGTATGTTCAGACCAAGAGACTGACAGCCTGGTTGAGTAGAGGTTATGTTTTGGGGTATAACAGAAAGCAAGAGACATAAACAACATATTTCAATTATGCCTTAGAATTTTGAGAGAATGTTGTCAATGGCCAAGAGGGTTACCATGTGACTGGACCTCAAAGACACACATGTTGATGAGACTATACTTTGACAAGAATTGTGATTTTTAGCACTTACAGTATAATTTTACTTATGTAATCATTGCCACTTTCAAGATGTTTCTCTGAACATGAGCACTAGCTCTCCCTTTTATTACTTTACATTTTTTTTGTTCCCAAATATAAGGTAAAGAGCCTTTTCTGGTTGTTGTATATGGTTTGTCTTTGAGGTCAATATTAGAATATCTTTTCTTATATCTGGTCCCTTAACCCCGAGCAGGCTCATCCACCCCACTTTCAGTACAAAAGCTTATAAACTAATAAAATAACAAGGATTACTAAATAGCTGCAAATGATGAAGTTGGTGCATTTTATTTGTAGTTCTCTATGGGGATTAAAAGTGATTTGGGGAAATCATTTGCTTTATTTCAGCCCCTAGCACAGCACCATATAGCACCTGATAAATGTACTCAACAGATGACTGAGCACAATGCCAGTGATTTTTAAAGACAACAGTGTGGTCTTTGCTGGGGGGTGGGGGTGGGGATGTGGGGGGTAAAGAGGAGGGCAAATGGTAATGGAAGGGGACTTGACTTGGAGTGTAAACACACAATGCAGTATACAGGTGATGTGTTGTGAAATTGTGCACCTGAAACCTGTATAATTTTGTTAACTATTGCAACCCCAATAAATTCAATAAAAAGGAAAAAATACAACAAAGAATAAACTGGTACAATTTTACCCAGTCCAGATGCAGATTGCATTTGTATCTTTTAAAACTGCTCTGGGGGATCTCCACCTCCCACGCAGAGGCTCTGTACAACAATAAGCCAGTTTATCAAAGATGGGATTTACTGCTCGTTGTTTTTCTATTAAGAAGGAATTACGCTAAGCCCAGCAGCAGACATTTTGTGTTGCCATGGCAGCCCATATTTCCTGCAGGGTTGTGACCCCTAATGACTACAGTGGGAAGGCAGGAAAAATAGAGAGTCTTTGAAGATTAGTAAATAAATGCATTACTTATGCAAACCGTCTCTGAGATGGCCCCACAGTACAGAGGAGAAATGAAGAAGCTCTTCAGATTGAGCAAATGGTTATATGTAAATACCTGCAGTGGAAGAAAACAAATCACCTTTCATTTGATTATTTCTTTAAGAATATGTTTGGTCTGATAATGAAAGTAACATAAACTGGACTTCATACTGAGAAAATAATATTATTGTGCATGAAAATACAAATAGCCATTGATGTTTTCCTTTCATTCTCAGCAACTAATTTTCCCGCCATCTGCTGTTCAGATATAATATAGCTTCTGGAATAATAATTTTGCAATGTTCCTCGATGGATCACAGACAGGAAAAAAAATGAGCATAAGCAACTTTATGTAGGCATTGAGAATGCAATCCATCTTTCCTTGGTGAAAGTGGTTTAGTATTGTTTTTGATCAACTTGATTTGTCTTAATTGACCTGATACATTCTGAGCAAGAAACTAAAAACAAGATAGAAAAATCAAGCATCAATATGGGTTCCCTATGTGTAAGGTATTTTTGCAGTTCACAGTCCCTTTGAAATCACATCTACATTTATTCATACAACAAATATTTATTGAGTGCCTACTATAGTACTACTATTCAACGTACTGTGTTCAGGTAAAAATGGATTTAAACTTGTATTTTTTGTGTAGGTCAAATTCAAATGGATTGTGTTTGTTTGGTGTATCCTCTATTGCTCTTAAATGAGTTATTTTGTTGAGTATAAAAAGAGGAAACAGTATGGTATTAAGTGGATTAACCACATGCTTGAGATATTGTGGACTTGTTTCTTTTAATAGGGTATTTATATAAGAAACATTTAGTTACTATAAGTCTATTATGTGTCTGGGGGTGGAGTTCTGGGCAAGATCTAGCCTATGCCCTCAAAGATAACACAGTACAGTTCTGGTTGTGGTTTCAGCAGTTTTCCCTGCTGATGTTTTAGCAATCATAAGGGCCTACATTGGGGAAAATGTTTCCACTGCTGTGGATTGATTTCTGTTGACCCATTAGTGACCTCTCAGATGGTTTGTCTTCTATCAAAGTCAAGGATCTTAGCCAGGCAATATTCACTTATATTTTATTACTTATTTCTTCCATAGTATTTTTACTGTATCGTCTGCACATTCTCTCCAACCAGGAAGGCTTTCCAGAGCTTTACTCTCTGTAGTTAATATTTTCTAAATTGTAGGAACACTGTTATTCCATTCCATACATTACTTCTGTCCCCTTCCTCAGAGAATCTTATACACCCTTCCTTCACCCCCTCCCTCAACAAAAGATTGAGACTCACTTGGAACGGTCTCCTTAGAGATCCATTCTTCAAATTGGGCTTTAATAGCTTTCAGCAGGCCTAGAGTGAGTCTGCTGAACAAGTAAGCCAATATTTTAAGTACTTGAAATACTTTGGCCAAATGTGCTAAATAAATTGTTAAATGTTCTAGTATAAGAGGCAGGATTTTAACATTAATCACGCATATGAAGTGGATATCCCTTTTCATAAAAGAAAGAAAACCTCAACCATCAACACAAATCGAAATCATTGTTGCACTTTGGCCATTAAGTTGTGCAGTTTCATTTGAAAGAGTCCATTCCTTTTGTGAATAAATCCATTTACACCAATTCCTTCTCCATACCATCCTCAAGGATGCTAGATAAGGAAAGGAAGTTGAGACTAGACAGGTCATAGTGGGGTTGGGGTGTCCTGAAAATAGGAGGGGGGTCAATTGTGTTGAACATGTGAAAAGAACTGATATTGCATCTCCATGCTAATCAGCCAAGGATGGTAAGCCTTGACTTGGCTGACTTAACTGCAGCTGCTTGTGCTTATAGCTATCATTCTGAGGTATCCATCTGGTGGCCTCTGAAGCAGCCTCCTACTGCCTAACTGTAAGCCTGAGAAATAAACGCCTCTATTCAAAAAGTGAGAGGCCAACAGACCATAACTCTGTTCCTATCTTTCAGACATAGCAAATAAGCCTCATAAATTATGGTGAAAATATTTATGAAAGTCTCTCCTAACTTTAAGACTCTTTGATTCTATGATAAATTCTTGGAGAGCACTTTCTAGACCTCACTTAATATTTTCTTTTCTTGCCTTCTGGCTTCCAGTAAAATAATTCCATACAACGTCCTCTGAGCAGAAGAGAATTTTTATCTCTGTCCCTTTGCAAACTCTCTGGGATGACTAGACTTAATTGGTGAGCAGCTGTGCAGCTATCAAGCACAGGTTTTGGAAAGCACTAGGGACTGGCACCAGGGAGAGGGCATATGGAGAGAGTTGTGCCAGTGACAGTGATGTTGTTGTTTCCACCTTGCCTGTGCTTATTCTCTCCAGGTTCCAGGCAACTTTCCCAGACATCCCAGTATAGTTTAAAACCAGAAGTGGAATGGCTAAATTGGGGTTGTCTTAGCCTGCATAAGAAAAGTGAGGAAGGGCAGACTACCTTCTGCACATCACAATGTCTTAATTTATGGGGCCTGATGTTGTCCTTACTCCTACCTTTTTCTATGGCATCACAAAGACCTAGGAGTGAGGCTTCAAACCCATTACTGTCTCAGAAGTGAAACATTATCTGGAGATAAGGAAGAAATGAGCACATACCCTTAAGCAGGCCACAGATTATAAAGAAAAGTCTTTAAAAATTATATATGGATTTCTTAATCTGGGTCAGAAGTGCTCATAATGGAAAATAGACTTTGACAATATTTGTAGCATTTAAGAATTATTTGCCAGGCAATTTCCATGACAAGCCTGCTGGTGGACTCTGATGGCAATTCTAGTGGGAGGGGATTTATGAAAAGAAAAAGAGGGCCTTTGAGAGAAATCAGGGCTCAGAAAATGTAAGAAGATGGGCAAGTTGACAGGCTGATTGATGCAGCATGTGGAGTTGCATAGGGACCCCCAGGAGAGGATTCCATTAACTGACCAGGAGTGAGTCCTCTGGCAATGATTTGAAATCAAGGAACAGCTGTGAGGGGGAATCATTCACTGGCTGGCCACTGGGGCCCAGGGAAGAGCACTGTGGAAGTACAGTAATTCAGAGTAGGGCACAGTCACTGGGTCAGGGCTGGAGTGGGTGGGGCAAAGACAGGTTTGCTTTGTATAAAATAAAATTTTACCATATGACTACATATGTAAACATGCTGATGATAGGAGTTTTGAAAAATGCAGAATATTATGCATACACTAAAACTAACTTATAATTCTACTACTTCAAGATAACCACTATTCACATCTGAAGTACATCTTTTGGAATTTCCACTCTAAGCTCATGTGTATATTTCCTTATAAATTTGGAATCACTATGTTTACAACCTGCTTTTATCTCTCACATAACATGTGATTGTTCTCCTCTTTACCTTTCTGGGTGCTTCTAATGTCTAAGGGCTCAATCTAAGCCTCACTAGTACACAGCAAATTCTCCTGACCCTAGACAAGGTGCAAGAAACATATACTGCAAGGCGCAGTCCCTATTCTCTGGGATCCCATGATACCTTGTTCTAGACCTTTGACAGCATTCATCCCATTTACTCAATCCTTGTATCTTCTGTAAGAGTAAAAGTCTATCCTGGTCACTTCTATATACCCAGAGTCTGGCCCATAATAGGCTAAATCTCAATGTTTGTTATCTATGTGGATGAGAGCATTTTAAATTTGTAATTCAGTGAACCTATAGGTTTAGGACAACATGAATGGATTAAGAAACTCCAACCTTTGACCCTAGGCTGTGGGTAGGAACAGCAAGAGCCACAGTACTTGAGTAATGGATGTTTTCTCTTGGCCATGACGGCTTCACCTATAAGGCTGTGCACCCACAACTCATCCCTTCCAAATGTAGTTTGAAGTCTTAAAATTCCTTAATTTGTGGTTAAGTCCCTTTATTTCTCACTAGTTGATGAACCTGTCATGTGGGAATAAAGCTCCAGAAGCATGAAGCTGGGGTGAGGAAAAGGCTATGGTACAGAGGTCACCATGATATAAGGAATACTTCAATTTTTCCCCTCCTATCCTTTTAGGTGGTAGTATTGGTGGGAGTAGTAGTAGAGAGTGTAACAAGTGCAAAAACACCCACAGATTGGCTTTGCTCCAGCACTGAGACACTGCCAAAAAACAATCATTGAGTCTTCAAGCTGCAAGGTAAGGAGCTGCTAGGTGTAGCCTGAGAGAAGGGTGTCTGGATGGTTAGAGGGTCTCAGCAGCTCAGACACTTGATGGAACCCCAGAAAATTGCATGTAGGAGGATTTTGACCTATTTCAGGAAAGTAGGGCTATCTGATTCAAATTTTGATCAGTGCAATGCTGCTCTATATTTATGTAAATGATCTAGTCACTAGCTAGTTTCTTCTCATACTTTTGTTCATCAAAATCCACTGGAGAATAGTGGATTTTTTGACAATAATTTCACTGAGTAGTTTTCTTATTTTTTAAAATATTTTATTTATTTATTTTCAGAGAGGGGAAGAGAGGAAGAGTAACACCAATGTATGGTTGCTTTTCGAGTGCTCCCTACTGGGGACCTGGCTCCCAACCCAGGCATGTGCCTTGACTGGATTGAACTGGTGACCCTTTGGTTTGCAGACCAGCACTCAATACATTGAGCCACATCAGCAAGGGCTGAGCAGTTTGTTTGTTTTTTTTAATTCAGTAGTCTCATAAAATTAATTTCTGTTATCAATCTTATTCCTGCAACAATGAAGTTAAGAGAAAATAATTGTTTTGATTTCTCATGAAGAGAAAGAACTGTAAAGTTGAACCTTTAAGTGTTAGATGATCTGATAAGACTCTTCTCTGACATTTAAGTCCAGCAAACTTTGCAGAAGTGGCAAAGCACATTCAGCCTCCAAGCAGTGTATGTTTCTTGTACATTTTTCTTTTTTCATGTTTTTAACCAAGTTTAGAACTACACTGAAATGTTCTGTAATTTTTTAAAATAATTCCATTTTGAATTCTCTTCATGAAGACTAACCTCTTTAAGGTCTATCATACATTAGTTTATCCATTCAACATCCTACCATGCATAAGTTCTATGGTAGGAGTACAGTGACAGATGAAGGAAGACAGTTGAAGGGTCAGGGCCCTTGCTGCCAAGCCATGTACAGTTCTGCTCCAAAGACTTCAAGGGCTTAAATGTCAAAATTCTTCTCCTGAGTTTTCATAGCCCTTTGCCTCTGAAAGAGTGAGGCTATCTTCTCTGGCCATTATTTCCTTTTCCTCTTCTTCAAGACCTAACCTCTGTTCCAGTCCTATTATAGACACTCCATAGGTAGCCCCACCTCCTTACCATCATACTTGTTGTCCTTGCCCATCCTCTGAAGGCTCAGCTCAAAATCTGTCTCTTTCATGCATCTTCTTGGATTTACTTGCAAAATACATATCCAGAGTCAGGTCACCTGCTCTCACCACCTCCATTGCTACCATCCTGATTCAAGCCACCATCATCTCTTCCCAGGACTATTTGTAAGAGTTTCTAACCTACCTCTCTGCTTCTATTCCTGTGCCCCAAAGTATATTCTACACACACTAAAGTCATATAATATCACCCCTATGCTCAGAATCCTCCATTCATTCCCCATCTCACATAAAGTCTAAGTTTGCCATGGCCTACAAGGTTATACATGACCTGGTACCTGTTACTTTTCCGACCTTATTTTTTACCAGTCTTCCCCTTGCTTACTCTGCTCTACTCTAGAGGGTCTCAACCCTAGTAAGATATAACATCTTATTTTGATTATAAACACCTTTTTTTATTATCCCAAAATGAAATGTATAAACTATATAACTTGCTTATACATATCTTTCAAATACTAGTATAATGTCTCTCCTTCAAATAACAAAAGAAATATAAGGAACAAATTTATAACAAAATAGTACATATTTTAATATGTAAATCCTGGGACACAACTACACTTGACAATATAATGAAGTAGTAAGAAGCTTTGTACTTATAATGAAAACTCATAATGAAAGTGACAGCTCCAATGCTGATTGATAAATGCATGTCGTAGAAGCTATTCTAACTGCGTTGTGTGGTTAAGTGATTTTTTTCTGAAATGTCATATATTTCTTGATAAAATTCAAGGCAAAATGAAATATGGTTTTTCCTGCCACCAACACTCCTTTTCCAAGTAAGGTCCTCTAATCATTGGAATAATTACACAAAACAAAAACAAAAATGCCTGCACACATTTTCAAAATTACCTCCAGGGGGCACTGATGACCCACTCAGAATTATTGCTCTGCCCACTGACCTTGTTTCTCTGTGAATTCACAAAGCTTATTCTCACCTCAGAACCTTTGCACTTGCTGTTCTCTCTGGCTGGAAAGCTCTTCCCCCAGACATTTGTATGACTCCCACCTTCTTACCTCAGGCCTCTGCTCAAATGACACTACTTTAGAGAGCCCTTCCCAGACTATTCTATCTAAAATAGTACCCCTGCCCCATAGGTCTCTATCATTGAACTCTTCTTAAATTACATTCATAATTCTGTAATTATTGCTATCTTATATTACCTTAGATATCTATATGACTACATATTTATTGCCTGGTTCTCTCAATAGACTCTAGCCACTAGATAGAAATCTCCAAAATATAAGGGACTTCTGTCTTTTACATGGTTCTATTTCCAGAGTTTAGTAAATAGTACCTGGCTTATAGTAGGTGTTCAATAAATATTTGTTAAAAGTATGTCTGTCACCTCCACCTCCTATGCACTCCCATGAAAGTCTGCCCCATAAAGGTCAGCACTATTAAGTGTCATGTGTAGCTGCAGTGAGATTGGTAACTGTTGTCTTCTCTGTGGGTTTTCTTATTATGAGTAGGTATACAATTATCCAAAGGCAGCCAGCCAATCACTTGCCTGTGTCATGCTTTTATTTATCTTCTCTTCTGTTCCCATCCCAGGTAGGCATTTATAAATCAACATTTGAATTATACAGAAAATGAAGCTATTGCACTGCTTAGAAATGGTGTGTTTTCCTGGACAGACTAAAACATTGTCCCTTGATTGGGATTACCTCTTTCATTTACTTAGTAGCTCAACAAACCTAACAAGGTAGTATACTATGTTTCTGATCCCTAAGGTGGGAGAGGGTGTGTCAGTCAAGAAAGAGAATTAGGTTCCAAGGACAGGGACTTGATGCGGTAAAGGGAGGGCCCCCCAAGAATGCCAACAGATAGAGGAGCTAGAGTGTGAATGCAAAGTTATATTTGAGAATGCTCCAAGAATCAAGAAAAATATAACCTGTTTTTTCAGTGAAAGAGGAAAGGAAATTAGAAAGACAGAAGTTCAAAAGTTGGATCAGCACAGGGTTGTTGAAGATAAACCTTTAACAACTTCTGCCTGGAAGATTATTCCTTCAGGTAGCCACATAGCTCAATCCCTCACTCCCTTCAGGTTTAAATGTCATCTCATTAACTAGATCATCTCTGAGAACCTTAAATAAAATGAGACTCCTTCACCATTACCCTATATTTCCCTTTATCCGTCTCTTCTTTATAATATTATTACCACTGGACATCATATATTTATATTGCTATTTGTTTATTTTCTGCCTCCTACCCAAACCCCTTCCCCAACTAGGACAATAGAACAAAGGTGTTCACATAATGCTCACCAGTTAAATATTTGTTGATTGAATAAAGAAAGAATGTACCAAGGCATGGCTGACCAGGATACTATCTGATCTGGGTACTCCCAAGAGAATTATGCTTGGTGTCCTGTGCAAACGTAGGAATACCCTAATTCCTCTATTCCAGTGATCTGTGATAGAGTCCAGAGAATAACAAGGAAATAAGCATGTTTGGGAAAGAGTGACCTCTGACTTTAATCATAAAGGTCAGTAGAAATATTAGTTGCAATTGATTTATTTTCCTAAACATATTCTTTTTTTCCCTCCTTTCCCTCTTTCTTTCATGCTATAATAGATTGAAAAACCACAGAAGAGGCAGTCACCAAAAGTGGCCCCAAGCCCCTAAGTAATTGTGTGACCTAGACCAACTGTTCTGAAGGATTGAAAGATTAGAGTCCAGACCAAATTTTTCTGGACATCCAGTTTCTGCTTGGTTAGGGATTCATTCGCATGCCAGGAGAGTTTATTAATGAATCCAGATTTTCTCTTTGATCCCAGAATGGCAATAAAATTAGGCTTCCCAACCATTAAATACTCACAGTAAGAGCTACCCCATTTATTGAGCAATTGCTGTATATCCTGTAAGGCACTATGTTCTAACAACAATGAAGTAGGTAATTATGAAGTAGGTATTATTATTATTCTAGTTTTTCAAAGTGGCAAACTGAGACTGAGGCAAGTCTTCATTTGTCCAAGATCACAGAGCTGACAGGGACCATGATTTTTTCATTGCACCTTGCAGTAAGTGGAAAGGCTAGGTGTTAAGAGGCAATCCTTCCCCCATACCCTGTGCAGGCCAGTCCAAAAGTGGGTACTGAGATTCAACCTGACACCTCTAAAGACACAATCTCCACAGTCAAGCCTAGAGAAATGTCAACAAACTTTTTACCTACTCAACCATGGCCAGGAGTGTCCATAAGCTCAAAAATAAATACCATTGACTCCTACCTCCACAGACACACCAAAATGTCCTTCCAACCTTTCTGCTTTTTAAAACAAGGAAACAAAGAGTCAGGAGGACTGGTTTCTCTCTATGCATGGTTACTTTCTGAACAAATGTGTGCTGTATTCTTCTCCCAAGATTTTCTATGAAATGGATTTTAGTTGCTTTTAAATATAACTCCTGCTACATGGTACTATTATTTGTACATGTATGTCCCATGTCCTCTACTTAGTTGAAGCTCCTAAAGAATAGGAACAGTCACCTTGTATTCTCCTCAGTAATCATTGGCCTTCAAACCAGACTAATCCTTCCATCCCCCATAAAGCTTTCTACATCCCACTAGCCATTCCCCACAGTTTCATGTGACACCTTATAATGTAGTAGGCACTCGATATATACTTGTTTCCTTACTGTATCTTGGTCCTCTTTACAGCAAAACTCTAGGCCCTCTCACTTTGTTTTTGCCTTTACTCATTCACTTATTCATTTATCGTTACTTTCATTCTTTTATACAGCAATCTTTCCACTTGTTCTCTCTCTCTCTTGCGCTCTCTCTCTGTCTCTCTCTCTCTCTCTCTCTCTCTCTCTCTCTCTCTCTCTCACACACACACACACACTTTCTTCCAGTCTGGACCCTGTATTCTGAACTACACATATACACATATAGACCCACTCAGCACCACCAGTGTCTGCTGAGGGTGAGAGCCCTCTCCCAAGGGCTGGAACCACTCAAGTAAGGACAGTATCTGACACTTAAATTTCTATTATCACTTTCCTGAGTACTTTCTTATACTTCTTGTCTACACACCACAACATTTCTGTGATTGAGGCATATATTACAAGAACTCTCATTTTGCAGATAAAAAAACAATCTTGGGAAGTTTTCATGATTTTCGCAAGGTCACACAGCAAGTTGAGTGGTAGACTGTGGTTCAAGCCTGGGTTTTAGATATCTAGTTCAAAAAGTGCTCTTTCTTGGGCGTATTAGGGTAGCAAAAGGCCCTATGGGCCATTTTGCCACCATACCCTAAATTCAGCTTGCTGCCCCCAGTACCTTACAAGGATGGATAGATGGGAAGGACAGTTTTGCCCTTCATTAGGTCTCTGTTGGGAATTTTCCAGTTTTTTTACTAGCTATGATTAGGAAACTGTTTCAGATCTCCCAAATAGAGGCATGCTTTTGTTCTCGCTGTAGGCCTGAGACCAGTCTTACTTGATCAGGCTCCAGTCTCATAGCCATTGCATTGGGGCACACACAGGGGACAGCTGACATCTGCTGAACACAAAGCCCATGCTCTCTCAGACAATCCTTCCTTCCATTCTGGGCTTCTTTTTCCCCAGTTAAAAATTGAGCAGTTGAAAATTGCTATCATCAACATTCTAAAGTTCATCTCCATTCACTGAGGCTGGCAGCATGTGCTAAACTCAGTCTTATATGTTAATATAAGAAGGTGCCTGTCCGGACCAAAAAGACTTTGCTTTAGCTCCCCTCCACACAGTTTTACTGTAGTGCCTGTGGAAAGTTGAACATCAAAATCCTGCTCCCTCAAAGTAATTAAAGAAGACCTAAATAAATGGAAAAACATTCTGTGTTCATAGATTGGAAAATTCAATATTGTTAAGATGTTAAAACTATCCAAATTGACCTACAAGCTTACAAAGTGACCTACAAAGTGACCTAAAGTTATCCTTATCCAAATTACAACAACTTTTTCTGAAGAAATGAAAATGCTGATACTAAAATTCATGTGGAATCACCAGAAACCCCAAAGAGTCAAAACAATCCTGAAAAATAACAAAATTAGAAGATTTACACTTGCCAATTTCAAAATGCTCTACAAAGGTACAGTAATCAAGCCTGTGTGAGATTGGCATAAGCATAGATATATAAATCAATAGAATAGAATTGAGAGTCCAGAAAAAAAAACCCCATACATCAATGGTCAACTGACTTTTCTTACAAAGGTACTACGACCATTCAATGGTGGAAAGAACCATTACTACATCAAATGATACTAGGACAAATGAATATCCATTTGTGAAAGAATGAAGTTGGGTTCCTATGACATACCATATGCAAAAGTTAAATAAAAACAAATCAAAGACCTAAATGTAAATGTTAAAACTATAAAACTCTTAGAAGAAAACATTGGGGTAAATCTTCATGACCTTGCATTTACCAGTAGATTCCTAGATATGATGCCAAAAGCATAAGCAACAAAAGAAAAAATAAGTAAAGTACTGCATCAAAATGAAAAGCTTCTGTGACTCAAATAACACAATAAAAAGAGTGAAAAGACAACATCACAATGGGAAAAATATTTGCCAACTTTATATCTGATATATCTAATATCTAGAATATAAAAAGAATAACCCAATTTTAAAATAGGCAAATGAATTGAATACACATTTCTCCAAAGAAGATATTCAAATAGCCAATAAGAACATAAAATAATACTCAATATCATTAGTCATTAAGCAAATGCAAATAAAAACCTCAAAGATGCCTCTTTACAACCACTAGGGTGGCTTTTTTTTTAAAGGAAAATAACAAATGTTAGCAAGATTCTAAAAAAATCTAAACCTTGTACACTGGTGGTGGGAATTTAAAATGGTGTAGACACTATGGAAACCAGTTTGGTGGTTCATCAAAAAGTTAAGTACAGAATTCCCATATGACCCAGCAATTCTACTTCTTGGTATATAACCAAAAGTATTGAAAACATGTACTCAAACAAATACCTATATACAAATATTCATAAGAGCACTATTTAGCCAAAAGTTGAAAACAACCCAAATGTCTATCAATTAATGAAGAGATAAACAAAATGTGTTATATTTCTATAATGGAATGTTATTCAGCCAATAAAAGGAATGATTTTGTGATATATGCCACAAGATGGATAAACCTAACAAAATATTATGCTAAATGATAGAACCCAGACATAAAAGGTAACATGTTGTATGATTTAATTGAGATATCCAGAATAGGGAAATCCATAGAGACCAAAAGCAGATTTGTCTTCACCAGGAGCTAGGAGAAGGCAGGAGAAGGTGTGTATAATGTGAGTGCTTAATGCATACAGGATTTTCTGTTGGGATAATACAAAGTTTTGAAACTAAATGGAGGTGATGATTGCACAATGTTGTGAATGTACTAAATGCCACTGAACTGTATACTTTAAAATGGTTAATTCTGTGTTATGTGAATTTTGACTCATTAAAAAATCCTACCCCCATCTTATGCAGCACTGTCACCAAAAGGGCCATTCTACAAGCAACAGAGTTTGGCAATTTAGCAAGTGTCACTCACAGTAGCTCTCCTTCCCTGGCCTTTCATGTTTTCTGAATGGACTCAAAAGATTATTCACGATCTCAGTTTCCGACTGACAAAAATCTTTGATTGAGGGACAGAATTCAATCACTGCTGCTCTGTTTGTGTAAATGATGGTGCTTAGTCATGAAAATAAGGATACATCATACTCAAAGTGCATATGTAGCCCCTCTAGACTCCCACATCACAGAAGCCTGTGAATAACACAGAAAATTCCCCATTCCATTGTTCTCAGAACAGCTTTCAAGATTTGAGTTTACCTCTATCAGAAAAGTCACTTTGGAGTTCATGGGGTAAGGGGTGTTCTCCTTCCTTGGAAGTTGGGAAGAGCACATTCTGTCCTCAACCACAAGGTCTCAACTGAGCCTCTTTTATGTCAGTGGAATCAGAAGTTTGTAAATGATCCTAATGTGTTGAAGATGAGAAATTGGATCTCTGCTTCAGTGAAGTATAACACATTACATACTAAACAGCACATAAGGAGATGGCAGCTAATAGAGTAGTTGTATAAAAATGTGTGCCATTAAAAATTGTAATTAAACCAACTCCCTGAGCACCAATAATGAAACCCAACAAAATTGTTCACAGGAGGTTTGAGTTATAATCCACATTACAAAGGGATCTGTGGCAGCATATGCAATGGCAGACAAAGTACCAGTGTTGACCCTGGTTCTTAGAGCAAGAAGGGCCAGGAGACATAGAGACAGTGGAAATTACTTGTCTTCATATAGGATTTGGCAAGAGTATACACACTGGCCAAGAGACAAATGATAGAAAATTCTCAGGAAGTTACTGAAAGGAAAATCAAATATGTTTGGAGATCCCAGAAGTCATTTCCAAGGTACACAAAAATAATTGTCAATGTTTACTGTTATTTTACTGTAAGCAAACTTTTTAGTGTTCACCATGTGCAAGCACTCTGTTGAGCTCTTTATAGATATTATCTTGTTAAATTCTCACAACTTTGTAAGGTAGGTGTTTATATTATCCCAGATTTACAGATGAGAAACCTGGAGCTCTGAAAAAGATTAAGTCATCTGCCCATGGTTACACAGCTCACAAATTACAGACCCAGGATGCAAATAGGACTGCTGACTCCAGGGTGGATAAGTGGGGACTTTCCCTAAGATATCACCTGGGACCTTGCTTGTAATAGGTGTGGGAAGGATGGAAAACCAACCTTTATTGATAACATAAGTGTGTCATTTAATCTTCACAACACCCCTGGTAAGGTGGGTACTACTATTTCCACTTGATAGATGAGGAAGCTATTGAGTATCTCAGTGACTGAGTGTCATGGGGAGAGCTGTTCTTAGGGATGAAGGTTTTAAAACCTTAAGAAGGAACTTTAGAACAACTTTGGCATCCATAGACTTCCACCATATGTCTTCAGAGTCTCCATGGTCTTTCCTCATTCTGAATTCCTGGTTTGTGCATATGTGCACATAAGTGCTCAAGGCATAACACATTCGTGTGTTGGGGACCATTATTCTAGGTCTAGCTACCCTTCACGTGTTAGCTGGAGGTGTAAATTGCGCTCAAGTGAATCTCCTTTCAGGGGAGTTTCTGTTGCATTTTCCATATTGTTGGGATCCCTTTTGATGCTCTCAGATTCAAATAGGCTACTGGAAAACTACTGAATGCTGAGAGGGCAGAGCTGGGATCAGAAAAGGGAAGCTCCTGAGACTAGATGAGAAATAATAAGGACTTAGGTAGCTGGTTCAGGGAAGTTGCCAAGTTCATTCCCCCTCTCTTAACCATCAACATTGCCATTTCAAACACCACCAGCTGCCCTTGTACAACTATGTGGTAAGTGGGGGAAAAAAAGACCCTGTTTGCAGTTATCTGATAAAACCATAAAAACAATAGTTGAAAAGATAGCTAACATTGCTGAACAGCATCTTCTGTGATTCATGTTACTGAGTAGCACCTTTTATATTTCATGTCCTTATATGCTTGGACATGATCTAATTCAGTCTTCACAATAGCCCTATCTAGTAAGGAGGTACTCTTATACTCCAGAACTACCTTGCTCCCTTTTTCTAATATGGTACCTGAGACTCGGATAAGTCAAGTGACTTTCCCAATGGCAAAGAGCTATTAAGCAGTACAGCCAGACTGAAGTACAATCTTCTACTACAGAAGCAGTACTCTAAATCTGATGCTCTCCTGCTTCTTGGGGATGCAGAACTCAAATTGCCTTCCATGGTACCATGTTGTCATTTCCACCACTCCTTTGAGGATCTTCTTGAGCCTTAAATACTCAAAAGATTGCCTTGAGTGGGATCAGTGAACTGAACTCAGAGAAACAGAGACAGATGCTGATGTGGGTGGGGAATATTGAGGTGAGGTTAGAAAATTTAACTGAAAATTACCAGCTCCAGAACTGCATCAGTAACTGGAGTTGGGATGAAGAGGAAGGGTGAATTAAATAAAATTGTTATTCATCTTTCTCATTTTTTCATATTTTTCCTTAGAGGGCAATTAAGGTAACAAATGATTTATGGAGATTACCTGACTAGCAGCTTCGCATATTATTATTTCTTTAGAGCATTCCAACAAATTTATTTATTTATTTACTTTAATTAATTTATTTATTTTTCAAAATACATTTGTCTTTGCATTCCCACCACTACTTTCCCCTGCCCCCTTCCCCCTCTCCCTCCCTCAATCATTCTCCACTTTGGTTTTGTCTATGAGTCCTTGCTATATGTTCCTTGACTTTCCCCTTCCCTTCTTTTTCCCTGTCCATCCCTCCCTCTTTCCCCCTTGTTTCTGTTGGTTTCTTTTTCTTTCAGTGTTGCTAGTCTTATTTTCCTTGCATCTTTGTTTTGTTGGTTAGGTTCCGCTTATAAGTGAGATCATATGGTATTTGTCTTTCACCCTGTGGCTTCTTTCGCTTAGCACAATACTCTCCAGTTCCATCCATGCTGTCGCGAAGTTTAGTAGTTCCTGTTTTCTTTCTGCTGCGTAGTATTCCATTCTGTATATGTACTATCATTTTCTGATCCAATCATTTACTGATGGGCATTTAGATTGTTTCCAACACTTGGCTATTGTAAATTGTGCTGCTATGAACATTGGGGTTGATAGGTTCTTTTGAATTGCCGTTTTGGTATTCTTAGGGTATAGTCCCAGCAGGGGAATCACTGGATCAAAAGGCAGTTCCATTTTCAGCTTTTTGAGGATATTCCACACTGCTTTCCACAATGACAGCACCAGTCTGCACTCCCACCAACAGTGTACTAGGGTTCCCTTTTCTCCACACCTTCGCCAGCACCTGTTGTTTGTTGATCTGTTTATGATGGCCATTCTGACTGGTGTGAGGTGGTACCTCATGGTGGTATTCATCTGCATTTCACTGATGGCTAGTAATGCTGAGCATCCTTTCTAATGTCTCTGGGCCCTATGTATCTCTTCCTTGGAAAAGTGCTGGTCCAGGTCCTTAGCCCATTTTTTGATTGGATCATTTGTCTTCTTGGAGTAGAGTTGACTGAGTTCTTTATATATCTTGGAGATCAAACCTCTATCTGATGTATCATTAGCGAATATATTTTCCCATATGGTAGGCTCCCTTTTCATTTTCCTGATGTTTTCTTTAGCTGTGCAGAAGCTTCTTATTGTGATGAGGTCCCACTTGTTTATTCTTTCCTTTATGTCCCTTGCTCTAGGAGACATATCAGTGAAAAAATTGCTGCGTGGAATATCTGAGAGTTTCCTGCCAATGTTCTCCTCTAGGACTTTGATGGTGTTGAGCCTTACATTGAAGTCTTTTATTCATCTTGAGTTTATTTTTGTGTATGGTGTCAGCTGATGATCCAATTTCAATTTTCTGCATGTAGTCGTCCAGCTCTCCTAACACCATTTGTTGAAGAGGCTATTATTACTCCATTTTATGCCTCTGCCCCGTTTGTCAAATATTAGATGCCAATAGAGACCCGGGCTTATTTCTGGGCTTTTTATTCTGTTCCACTGGTCTATGGGTCTGTTCTTGTGCCAGTACCAGATTGTTTTGAGTATAGTGGCTTTGTAGTAGAGTTTGATATCCAGTATTATGATCCCACCTACTTTGTTTTTCTTTCTAAAAATTGCTGCCCCTATTTTGAGTTATATATGGTTCCACGTAAATTTTTGAAATGTCTATTCTATTTCTGTGAAATATGTCATTGGTATCTTAATAGGGATTGCGTTGAATCTCTAAATTGCTCTGGGTAGTATGGACATTTTGATGATATCAATTCTTCCAATCCATGAGCATGGTATATGCTTCAATTTATTTGTGTCTTCCTTAATTTCTTTCTTCAATGTTGTATAGTTTTCTGCATACAGGTCTTTTACGTCTTTGGTTAAATTTATGCCTAGGTACTTTATTTTTCTTCTTGCTATATCGATTGGTATTTTTTTTTCTGATTTCTTCTTCTATTTCATTGCTGGTGTACAAAAATGCCTTTGATTTCTGAATATTGACTTTGTATCTTGCTATTTTGCCAAATTCACTTATTAGGTTGAGTAGTTTTTTTGGTGGTTTCTACAGGGTTTTTTTATGTACACTATCATGTCATCTTCAAATAATGCTGGCATTACTTCCTCCTTTCCTATTCGGATGCCTTTTATTTCTTTATCTTCTCTGACCGCTATGGCTAGGACTTCCAATACGATGTTGAAGAGAAGTCATGAAAGTGGACATCCTTGTTTTGTTCCCAATCTTAGTGGAAGAGCTTTTCGTTTTTGCCTGTTGAGTATGATGTTGGTTGTAGGTTTTTCATACATGGCCTTTATTACGTTGAGGAATGCCCCATTTATTCCCATTGTGCTGAGTGTTTTGATCATAAATGGGTGCTGTACCTTATCAAATGCTTTTCCTGCATCTATTGAGATGATCATGTGGTTATTGTCTTTTCTTTTATTTATGTAATGTATTACATTTACTAATTTTAGTATACTGAACCATCCCTGCATCCCTGGGATGAATCCCACTTGATCTTGGTGGATAATCTTTTTAATGTATTGCTTGATGCAGTTTGCCAATATTTTGTTGAGGATTTCAGCATCTATGTTCATCAGCGAAATTGGTGTGTAGTTTTCTGTCTTTGTAGGGTCTTTATCTGGTTTTGGGATTAGGGTGATTCTGGCCTCATCAAAGAGTCTGGGAGTCTTCCCTCCTCTTGGATTTTTGGAATAGTCTGAGAAGGACAGGGCTTAGCTTTTCCTTAAATGTTGAGTAAAATTCTCTTGTGAAACCATCCACCCCAGAGCTTTTGTGTGCCAGGAGTTTCTTGATGACTGCTTCAATTTCCCCAGCTGTTATTGGTCTGTTCAAGCTTTCTGTTCTTCCTCCTTAAGTGTTGAAAGATTATACTTTTCTAGAAATGTGTCCATTTCATCGAGGTTTTCAAATTTCTTGGCATATAATTGTTCATAGTAGTTTCTGATGATCCTTTATATTTCTGTTGTATCAGTTGTTATTTCTCCTCTTTCATTTCTGATATTATTAATTTGGGTCCTCCCCTTTTTTTCTTAATGAGTCTGCCTAAAGGCTTGTTGATTTTATTATCTTTTCAAAGAACCATCTCCTGGGTTGGTTGATCCTTTGAATTGTTCTTTTCATCTCTATGTCATTTAATTCTGCTTTCATCTTGACTATTTCTTTCCTTCTACATGCTCTGGGATTTATTTGTTGTTGGTTCTCCAGTTCTTGATGTTGTAATGTTAGGTCTTTTATTTGAAATGTTTCTATCTTTTTTAGGTAAGCCTGTATTGCTAAGAACTTCCCTCTCAGGACTGCCTTTGCTCTGTCCCATAGGTTTTGGACTGTTGTCTGTTCATTTCCATTTGTTCCCAGAAACTTTTTTATTTCTTCCCTTATCTCATTATTGACCCATTCATTGTTTAGTAGTCTAAGGTTCAGTCTCCATGAGGTTGCAAGTTTTTGAAGTTTCTCTTTGAGGTTGATTTCCAGTTTCAAGTCCTTGTGGTCTGAGAAAAAGTTTGGTATTATTTCAATTTTCCTGAATTTGCTGAAGCTTGCTATGTGTCCTATCATGTGGTCTATCTTTGAAAAACTGGCATGAGCATTTGAAAAGTATGTGTATTTTGCTTCTTTGGGATGTAAGGTTCTATATATGTCAATTAATTCCATTTCATTCAGTGCATGATTCAGCTCCACAATATCCTCCTCGATATTTTGTTTGGAAAATCTGTCCATTTTTGAGAGTGGTGTGTTGAAATCCCCTACTATCAGTGTATTGCTGTCTATATCTTTTTTGACATCGTCCAAGATTCTCCTTATATATTTGTGTGCTCCTACGTGGGGTGCATATAAGTTTACAATGTTTATGTCTTTTTGGTAGAGTCTTTCTTTAAGTATTATAAAGTGTCCTTCTCAGTCTCTTTTCATGGCCTCTGTTTTGAAATCTATTTTGTCTGATATAAGTATTGCTACCCCTACTTTCTTCTCTTTCCCATTTGCCTGGAATATTTTTTTCCATCCCTTTACTTTCAATCTGTGGAGGTCTTTTGCTCTGAGGTGGGTCTCTTGTAGGCAGCATATGTGTGGGTCATGTTTTCTTATCCATTCAGCTATCCTGTGTCTTTTGATTAGGACATTTAGTCCATTTACATTGAGAGTTATTACTGATAGAAATGTATTCATTTTTCCTCTTTGTATTTGTATTTTTCTTTTTATCACTCTTTTTCTTCAACTTCTTAAACGAGTCCCTTGAGCATATCTTGTAGTGCTGGTTTAGTAGACATATATTCTTTTAGTCTTCCTTTGTCTGGGAAACTCTATTTCCCCTTTTATTTTAATTGAGAGCCTTGCATGTTAGAGCAGCCTTGGTTGTAGGCCCTTGTTTTCTATTATTTGGAATATTTCTTGCCATTCCCTTCAGGCTTGTAGTGTCTGTTGAGAAGTCAGCTCTTAGCCGTATTGCAGCTCCCTTGTATGTTACTCCCTGTTTCTCCCTTGGTGTCTTTAGGATTTTCTGTTTGTCTTTGGTATTTGCCATTTTAATGATGATGTGTCTTGGAGTGGGCCTCTTTGAGTCCCTCTTGAGTGGGGCCCTCTGTGCCTCCTGAATCCATGAGACCCTTTATCTCCTCAAATTGGGGAAATTTTCCATCATTACTTTTTCAAAGATGTTTTCTATCCCTTGTTCCTCTTCTTCTCTTTCTGGTATCCCTCTTATGCGAATATTACTGTGTTTGAGGTTGTCCTGCATTTCCCTAAATGCTTCTTCATTCTTTTTGAGTCTTTTTTCCATTTCTTGTCCTTTCTGGGAGCTTCTTTCTACCTTATCCTCCATCTCACTGATTCGATCCTCGGCTTCATCCAGCCTGCTTTGGATTCCTTCTACTGTGTTCTTCAATTCAGAAATGGTATTCTTCATATCCTCTTGTGTCTTCTTGATAGTTTCTATGTCCTTTCCCAGGTTGACATAGTTTGCTGTAAGATCCTGATAGTTTCTCTGCAGTTGGTCATAGTTTTCTTTGAGCTGACTGAGTTCATTGAGCTTCCTTAGAACCATTGTTTTGAATTCAATATCTGATAGTTCCCTTGCCTCTATTTCATTTAGCTCTCTCTGTTGGGAGTCCCCCTTTCCACTCATTTGGGGGCAACTTCTTTTTCTTCCCATTTTTGTGAGAGTTTATTTATTTATTTATTTATTTATTCCTTTGCTTCTACTTCAATTGATCCGTCTAAATTTTTTTACTTTGTGGGTTAAACTTTAATGGTAGTAGGCAGGTATTTTTATTTGTTTTTTCTTTTCTTTCTGAGTCTGCCTCTAATGGTGTTAGTTGTTGACCCTATCTGACCTTGGGCCGTTTGTTTGAGCTTTCCAGGAATGTATTCTCTGTGTCTGTTTCCTGTGATTGTCAATCTGGTTACTCTGTCCTCATCTGTCGGGCTTAGGCACCACAGGGCGTAGCAGTGCCTCCTGATGGTGGGACTATTTTCTCCTTATAAGCTGCTGTCACTCAGGGGAGTAATCCGCCTGAGCAAGATGGAGATTGTGGACTAGGAAAGAGTTAGCTTTGGGACTCCCCAACCCCTCTGTCTCTAGTCTCTCTTCGAGGGTCTCTGGGCAGCTCTGTGACCCCTTAGGCCTGGGAACAACTATTCATGTGGATCGCTCTGCACTTGCAGGCCCACGGTGGGGCCAGCCAGCCCAAGCCCTCACCTGCCACGTGGGCACCTGTTCACACGTGCCCGCGCCAGTCTGTGCGCTCCCTCATAAGCCCCATGGACACCAGTCCTCTGGAGCCCTTGCTGGCCCCGTGGACGCTAGCTGGCTGGAGCCGCGGGCAGTCTGCGCAGTCGCAGATCCAAATACACCATTGCCAACCCTCACTTGCCGCTCACACATGTGCACCTGCACTGGATGGTTTTGGGATGTTTATTGTGTGCTTTTCAGCTTTTGGTTCTTTGGGGGTGTGGCCTGCCCACATACAGTGGAGACTATGGAAACGAGAAGGAGTTGGGAGTCCCCGGTTCCTCTTCCTGTTCTTTCCCCAACAGTTCCATCTCCAGTCTCTCCTCAAGACTCTCTATACAGCTGTGTATCCCCTTTGGCAAGGGATCCTCTATTTCTTCCAGCCAGTCTGCACTCAGCCCCCAGCTCACATGCGCACAAGCTGTGTGTGGAGCACACCAAAGGCAGGTTAATTGATTCTCCTATGCCTGAGCGAGATGGTAGCTGCAGAGTGGGAGGTGAGTTATCACCAGGGCTCCGCTGGCCACCGTCTCAGTTCTCTTCACAAAGTTTTCCTCACCAATTTTTCCTCAGGCACCAGCCTACTCTGCTGCTGCCTCTCCCTAGAGATCAAGGAAAGCAGCTGCCACTGCAAATTTTTGCGTTGGCCCTTTAAATGTCTCTTTGCATCTCCAGCCGCCTGTCTCTGGCAGAGAGTGCCCCTAAGCTTTTCGGGGTTGCATTTTGTCTGTGTGTTTTCCTGGTTTTAGATGCTGTAGTCTAAGGGTCCCTGTTTATTATTCAGACCCTGTTCTTCTCAGGGGGATCCAACTGACCATTTCAATATCCCTCTGGTGCTTGTGCCCGTGGGCGCCCAGCCCACCCTCACAACCCTCCACCGCACTTCTCACCCGTTAGGATGTGTGAAAGTTGAATCCACTGTCTGTCTGCAGCTCCAAGGCTCCTCTCCTTCTATTGTTCCATTGTTTTCTAGGTGATTTCTCCACTATTTAGTCACAATTCCACTTTAGTCTTGGGAGTAGGTCTGCATGACTCCCATTCACTCCTCCGCCATCTTTTTTCTCTTGCATATTAATATAATTATATTTGACTATGCCTTTCTGACACTCTGTTTAAGATAGTTTTGTCCTTTCAGGCTGAAGAACTGATTTCAGAGAATTAGGCACCTGAAGATTAAAAATAAAATAAAATTTGTCTGCATTCTGTCTCTACTCTGTGTTTCCAACAAGAAATATAAGACTGGTGGCAGAAAGCACTATGGATGAGAAGAGGCAGAACGCCCTTCTTCCAATGGTCCCTGGTGAAGTGAGAGGTGAGGCCAGGTTGCAGTGTGGGTGGGTGCCATCATGTCTCAAGAAGGTCTCCACTTGACATGAGTAAAAATGTAATTGCATTCAACAAACATTTGCTGGGCCCAAACTTTGCTTGGCACTTTGGATGCAGAGAAGGATAATGCTGGGTCCCTTCTCTCAGGCAACGTATATCCTAGTAAGGGAGAAGGATACATGATACATGCTATAATTTCATCTGAGAGATATCAGGGAGTTGACATCTGGTTTAGTCTAGAAGAATGAAAAATAATTGGACATCTTGGTGTGAGAAACAGTTTCTTTATAGAAGCAGAGGCTGGTGACTCCAGTGTGTGGTGGGCACTGTGATGCCCACAGGGACCCTGTACACAACCTGAGCAATCCTGTGTTGCCTGCCTGAGGACAGATCCATTGACAGTCCAGCACCTGTGGTTCAATCAGTGAGCAAAATCTCAAAACATAAATCAAATATTTTTCTCTTTTTTATTACCTTCTATTTTGAAATTACAGTTGGCATTCAACACTACATTAGTTTCAGCAGTACAGTACATTAGTCAAAATGATTTATATCATTTCTGAGATGAACACCCCAATAAGATGAGCACCCACTTGGCACCACACACAGTTATTAGAATATTATTTTTTTAAAGTATATTTTATTGATTATGCTATTACAATTGTCCCAATTTCCCCCCATACACAAGCATCCCCCATCTAAGTTCTTATACATGGGTTGTACATATTTCTTTGGTTTCTCCATTTCCTATACTATTCTTAACATCCCCCTGTCTATTTTGTACTGACCAATTATGCTTCTCATTCCTTATAACTTTCCCCTCATTCTCCCCCCACTTCCTCCCTGCTGATAACCCTCCATGTGATCTCCATCTGTGTGATTCTGTAACTGTCCCACTTTTTCCTTAGTTTTTAATTTTTTTATGTTCAGTTGTTAATATTTGTAAGTTTGTCATTTTACTATTCATAATTTTGATATTTTTCTTAGATAATTCCCCTTAACATTTCCTATAATAAGGGCTTAGTGATGATGAACTCCTTGAACTTTCCCTTATCTGGGAAGCACTTTATTTGCCCTCCCATTCTAAATGATAGTTTTATTGAGTAGAGTACTCTTGGAAGTAGGTCCTTGCCTTTCATGACTTTGAATACTTCTTTCCAGCTCCTTCTTGCCTGTAAAGTTTCTTTTGAGTAATCAGCTGATAGTCTTATGGGAACTCCTTTGTAGGTAATTTTCTCCTTTTCTCTTGATGCTTTTAAATTCTCTCCTTATCTTTGATCTTGTGTAATGTAGTTATGATGTGCTTTGGTGTGTGCTCCCTTGGATCCAATTTCTTTGGGACTCTCTGAGCTTCCCAGACTTCCTAGAACTCTATTTTATTGGCCAGATTGGGGAAGTTCTCCTTCATTATTCTTTCAAATAAGTTTTCAATTTCTTGTTCTTCTCCTTCTCCTTCTGGCACCCCTATGATTCAGATGTTGGAATGTTTAAAGTTGTCCCAGAGGCCTCTCCTCATTTGTTCCTGAGCCTCTCCTCATTTTTTTGAATTCCTGTTCCTTCATTCTGTTCTGGTTGAATGTTTATTTCTCCCTTCTGTTCCAAATCATTGATTTGAGTCCCAGTTTCCTTCCTTCCACTGTCGGTTCCCTGTATATTTTTCTTTATTTCACTTTGCATAACCTTTACTTTTTCCTCTGATTGGTGAACATACTCAACCATTTCTGTGAGTATCCAGATTACCAGTATTTTGAACTGTGCATCTGATAGGTTGGCTATCTGTTCATCACTTAGTTCTATTTTTGGAGCTTTGTTCTGTTCTTTCATTTGGGTCATGTTTTTTTGTTTTTGTTTTTGTTTTTGTTTTTTTTGTCTTGGAACATCTGTTATGTTGTAAGGTGCAGAGGCTTAGGTATTCACCAGAGTGGGGCAACCCACCTCAATGAGTTGTAGCACTGTATGTGGGAGAGGGGTCCAAGAGAGAACAATCCTGCTTGCTTGGCTCTCGGCTGGCTTTAACTCACTTCTCCTGCTACCCACAAGTGAATTGGGTCCTTCTGGTGCCATTCCCAGGTGCATGGGTGTGTATATGTTCTAGGACCCTGTAGGTCTCTCCATGGACTCTCCTGTGAGGCTGAGAGTTTCTTCCACTGCTGCAACCCCCACAGGTTTTTACAGCCAGAGGTTTTGAGGCTTCATTTGCCTGTACTGGAACCCTGGGTTGCACTGTCTGTCTCACTCCCTAATTGTCCCTCCTGATTTATCTGCATGAAAATATGGGACCACATGGTCTTCCAGTCACTGCCTTACCCACCCTGTCCTCCAGCTTCCACCTTGTCATGGGTCCTTTCTATTGCAGCTTCTCATCTCTGTTCCTCCTAGCAATCTGGATGAATATTTCTTCTTTAACTTCTTGGTTGTTAGACTTCTATACAGTTTGAATTTTTGTCAATTCTGGTTATTTTTTGTTTTTAAATTTGTGGTTGTCCTTATTTTGTTTGTGTGAGGAGTCAAAGTGTATGTACCTATGCCTCCATCTTGGCCAGAAGTTGTCATTTATGATTTTATTTATTTGTGCCCTTTTTCTTTTTTTTCTTTTGGATTACGGGTTGGCACTCAATCCACTGAGCCACACCAACAGCGGCCTTTTTCTTTTTTTCTTGATGAGTCTGGCTAAAGGTGTTTGAATCTTGTTTATCTTTTCAAAGAATGAGCTCTTTGATTCATTGATCTTTTGTATCATTTTTTTCTAGACTCCATGTCTTTATTTCTTCTGTGATCTTTACTATTTTCTTCCTTTTACTCACTTTGGGCTTTGTTTATTGTTACTTTTCAAGTTCCTTTAAGTGTCAGGTTAGATTGTTTATTTGAGCTTTTCCTTTTTCTTTCTTTTTTTTTTTTTTTTTTTTTTGGTGAGAGAGAGGCTTGCAATGCTATGAATTGCCCTCTTAGGATTGCTTTTCTTGTGTTCCATAGAGTTTGGATTGTTGTGTCCTCATTTTCTTTTGTTTTGAGATACCTTTTTTTAAAATGTGTAAATCATGTTTATTCTATTACAGTTGTCTCAATTTTTACCCCTTTTCCCCCCTTCACCCATCCCACCCCCAACCCCCACTCCCAAAGTCAATTCCCACTTTCTTGTCCATGTTGATGGGTCATCCATGTATGTTCTTTGTATAGTACCTTCTCCTTCTTTCCACCATTGTCCTATTTTTCCATCGCCTCTGGTCACTTTTAGTCTGCTCCATGTTTCCATGCCTGTGGTTTATTTTGTTCGTTAGTTTATTTTATTGAATAGAGTCCACTTATAGGTGAGATCATATGGTATTTGTCTTTAATCAACTGGCTAATTTCACTTAGCTTAATATTCCCCAGTTCTATCCATATCTATCAGTTATGTTGTCTTAGTAGGTAAGAGTCCCATCTCTCTCTCTCTCTCTTCCTTTCTTCCTTCCTTCTTTTCTTTCTTTCTTTCTCTTTCCTTTTTCTTTCTTTCTTAATGCAGATTGATTTTATTTATTTTTTAAATGTCAAAGTTAATTATAAAATATTTAAAAAATTAAAACCATTATAAAGTCTCAGCAATTAAACCAACATGACACCGGCACAGAAATAATCAATTAGATCAATGAAATATAATGAGCATTCTAGAGACAAATGTATATATCTATCTAACAATGTAATATATGATTAAGTTGATATTCCAAATCAATGCGTAAAATAAAGTTTATTCAACAAATAAGGTGCATAGACCACTATTACTTGAAATATAACAAATATAGAGCCTTATTTTACACATTATACAAGAAATATCCAGGTGAGTTAAAAACCAATATGTAAAAATCTAAGGAATTTTAGGAGAAAATACAAATGAATTTTTTTTTACACTGAAGAAAAATATTCAAACCCATAAGCTATAAAGTAAAATATTGACAATATGGCTATATTAAACATTTAATACTGTACAGTAATATACATATAAAAAGGTTAAAGGAGAAGTAATAGAATAAGAAAGTATTTGCAACACATCTTAAAAAGTGTTAGTGGTTTGTTTTGTTTTTTAGAGAAAAAATCTACAAACATTTAATCAAAAAATGGATAAATGATACCAAAAAGTCATTTAAAGCTTTTTTAAAATAATAGAAATAGGCAAGAAATATACAAAAAGTTTTGATTTCAACAAATAATAAAGAAACAATTAAAATAACACATCATTGTCACAATCAGAATAATACGTATTAAAAAATATTGGTAATATCAAGTATTGGCAACTTTGAAAGGAACTGGGTATTCATACTCTTTTTATTCATTTTAAAGCAGTCCTTTTAGCACATTTTGCAATGCTGGTTTGGTGGAGGTGTATTCTTTTAGCTTTCTTTTGTCTGGGACTCCTTATTTCATCTAACATTTTAATTGAGAACCTTGCTGTGTAGAGCAATCTTGGTGGCAGGCCTTTGCTTTTCATTACTTGAAATATTTCTTGCCATTTCCTTCTGACTTGCAGTGTTTCTGTTGAGAAGTCAGCTGCTAGCTGTATTGGGGCTTTCTTGTATGTTACTAACTGTTTCTCCCTTTCTGCCTTTAAGATTCCTTCTTTCTCTTTCATATTTGCTGCTTTAGTTATGATGCGTCTCGGGGTGGGCCTCTTTGGGTACCACTGCAATGGGACCCTCTGTGCTTCCTGGACTTGTGTGACTTTTTCTCTCCTCAAATTAGGGAAGTTTTCCATCATTACTTTTTCAAACAGGTTCTCTATCCCTTCCTCCTCTTCTTTTTCTTTTGGTATCCTTATTCCATGGATATTATTATATTTCAGGCTGTTTTTCATTTTCCTAATGCCTCTTTATTATTTTTTAGTCTTTTTTCCATTCTCTTGCTCTTTCTGGGAGCTTTATTCTACCTTGTCCTCCAGCTTCCTGATTTGATCATTTGTTTCATATAGCCTGCTTTTGATTCCTTCTACTGCATTCTTCAATTCAGAAGTTGTATTCTTCATTTCCTCTTGTGTCTTATTGATAGTTTCTGTCCATTTTCATGCTGATATGGTTTGCAGGATGTTCCTTGTAGTTTCTCTGTCATTTTTGGTAATTCTCTGTGAACTCACTGAGCTCATTGAGCTTGCTTTGAACTATTATTTTGAACTCTGTATCTGGTAATTTACTTGCCTCTATTTCATTTAGTTCTCTTTCTGGGGATTCCTCCTTTCCTTTCAATACTGAGGTGTTTCTTTGTCATCCCATTATTTGTGAGACTCTTTTTTTTTTTTTTTGATTCTGCTTCTTCAATTGGACTGTCTTGATTTCCTGACTTTGTGGTGTGAACTTCTATGGTAGGATACCTGTGAGATTCAGTGGTGCTGTCTCCTTTATCTTCTGAACTTGATGCACTTTGGATGCCTTTTATGCCATTTCTGTTGGCTCCCTGGGTTTTGATTGTTGTTTGGTCATTATTTGGTGGGTCCCGCCCTTCAGCTGATTGACTGAAGGTCACTCTCCCAACCATGTCTTGCATGTTTTTTGCAGGTACTGACAGAGCAAACTACAAAGCCTAGGAAAGAAACCCAGATATGCACAAATAACTCCCCCATGGAATCCCACTATCAACAGCAAGTGAACCAGTATTAATAACGCTATAAAGAGATTAATAGTATTATAAGAAAAGAGAGAAATAAACTATTATTATAAAATCTACTAATTTATTATGCACAAACTTCATGGACCTGAAATGAATGTTAAAAAGCTATGTAGCACAGAAAATATCGGAATTATGGAGAAGATTACAGTGGATTTCTTCTGGGTAACCTCTAGTATTTACCACTGTTTTTTCTTTCTGGATCTGCCTCTAGTGATGTCAGATGTTTACCACTTCTGACCTTAGGCATTCTGTTGGAGACCTCCAGGAATCTACTGTATGTGGCTGTCTCCTTTAGTTGTTAATCTAATCACTCTGCACTCAGCAGGCTGGCTTAGACACCACAGGGCAGGTCTGAGTCCCGCCTGTGGGTGGAGCTATTGTTTCATTTCACGCTGCTGCTGCTCAGGGATGTGGTCTCCCTGAGCAAGATGGCTGCTGCTGTATGGATGATGAGTCAGCACTGGGATCCCACTGGCTCTTCTTTCAGTTCTCTCCCCAAAGCCTCCTTCCCCAGTCTCTTTTCAGGTGTCTCAAGCCCACTCTGCCCCCACCTTTGCTGGAGCCCAGGGTAATTAGCTGCAAATAAAAATTTATGTGTTGTTCCTTTAAAAGGTTCTTTTCATCTCCAGCCACCCACCTCTGGCAGGGAGCAATTCTGCCATTTTTGCAGCTGGCTGTTATCTGTATCCTTTTTGGGCTCTGGTGCTGCTGCCTGTGGACATCCAACCGACCTTCTCAAATCTCCACCACACTCCTTACCTGTCAGATTGTTCTAAAGCTGATTCTTTTGTCTGTCCGAGGTTATATGGCTTTTCTCTCGCTATTGTTCAGTTGTTTGTTCTGGGTTATTTCCCCACAATTATTTGTAATTCCAGATTGTTCCTAGGAGGAGATCAGTGTGGCTCCCATTCACGCCTCTGCTATCTTATCTCAAACTTAATTTTTAGATTTTTACATGTTAGTACTCTCTTTCACATAGATAACACAGGCATTTTCCATTTGCCACTTTGTCTTGTCTTCCTAAGACCTTTGCATGACAAGTAATGCTGCCAAATTTCAAATAAGGAAATTGAGGCTTTTAAAGGTCAAATAACCTGTCCAAAGCCACATAGCCACCAAGTAATATGGCCTGGACAATCATCCTTATCCTCAGCCTCTTTTCCCTGCTCTACCACCTGAGTACATGTAGTATCTGTATTTGTTCTACTGAAAAACTGTAACTTCCCCAGTGGCCATTCGAATATACTCTGTAGCATCTATGTTTTATTCCTCCCTTGGATGAGAACCAGGGCTACTTCTGTGACTTTTCTGGTCTCTTGAATAATGAAAAATTATCTTATCAATTCTGGTCACAAAATATTTTATGTCCCATTTTCAGTAGAGGCCAATCCCACTTAAGTGTAAAAATTCCAACAACAAAAATGTTCTTCGATGTGTGAATGGATAAAGAAAATGTGATATGTGTTGGAGTAAGGAGTCTAAACTTTGTCTTAAAGACAATGGGTAGCAGTTACATTATCAGAATCACATTTTTAATGAACTCTATGCCAAGTAAGGATGAGGGATTGGGACAGAAAACTATAGAAATTAGAGAACAATTATAGTGATCATGTAAACAGAAATAAGAATGTGAACTATAATAATTTTTGTAGTGATGAGCAAGGGAGGAATTCAAAACACAAAAATAGAATGGACAGAAGGATGTATTGATTGATTAAATTGGGAGGGGGCAGTTAGGGAGAGGAGTATATCAAGAATGGAGCCCAGGATTCTGACTTGTATAGCTGAGAGCATCGGGTGGTATCCCTGAGATAAGGAAAAGGAAGAGAAGCATTGACTAAAAGTTAAGAGAATGACCATGAGTGTGGTTTCAGACATGTGGAATTTGAAATGCTAGTGGCATATTCATGTAAATATATTCAATATACAATCTTGAGCAGAATAATGAGTTTGGGATGGATAATAGAGATGTGCAATCAATATCATGTAAATGTAGTTAAAGCAGCAGTTTTTGACAAATTCACCCATGCAGTATGAATAAAGAAAATAAGGGATAAAAAAAAATCATGATTCTGTTAACATACATGAGAAGAGAATGATGAAAAAGGTTATGGGGGTTGCCAAAATTTTCCAGGAAAACAGAGATAGTAAAGTCACAGATATAGCTCTCATTTATAAAGGACTTGCAGTGTGTCAGGAGCTAGCATAGGTAATATTATTACATCAATTTCAAATGAAAGGCAACTGATACTCAGGACATATTATCAATTACTATACTTTCTTGCCTTGCATAAGAAACCAGGCAGAAGAGTGTTTCCAGAAGGAAGGGTTAGCCAATTTCAAATGCTTCAGAGATAAAGTAGAGTGAGGATGAAAATGTGTCCTTTAGCTTTGTCAAGAGCCAGAATACAGTTGGTTAATTGGTGAGCAGGAGGTAAGTAAGTAAGAAAATGTATTTAAGGGTATATGACTTCATCAAGACATTGTGAAAAAGAGGAGAGGGATTGTAAAGGAGGCCGTGCAATCATGAGAGAAAGTGCTTTGTTTTGTTGTTTACTTTTAATATGTAAGTGTATGTTGAAATGTCAAATTGGATAAATCTTGAAGATATGTTATAAATGGGATAATTGATGGCCTGAGGTCCCAGGAAAGTCAGTAAAATTGATGACTAAAGCACAGGACTAACTCTAGAAAGGACTAGGGTCATCACTTCTATTGGAAAGGGAAATAAAGAGGGAAGACTTCAATCATATTCAGAAAAAAAATATTGCAGGAATTGAGGAAAATTCTACTCAATGGTCTCTATTTTCTCTGAAATAGGAGGTCTACCCATCCAGATACACACTCCACCCTTTTTTATCCTGCTCTGTAAGCAGAAGGCTGACCTCTAAGGCACTCAATTTGTGTTTGGACAATGGGAAGCATCAGCAGGAAATAGTAGAGTGTAAGATAATTGAGGCCTGGGCATTTATTTCCCTAGTTCCCTCCTTACTGGTTTGCTTCAGGTCAACCATTTCTTTCTATTAAAGGCCACAGTTCCTGATAGTTGTCCTCTGCAAGTTCTCATGACCACTTGCTTTTCTATCCCCAAAATCCTAGGGATTTAACACTCCCCACTATTGCTAGCCTCAGGATCTGCACTATGTCATGTTGGTTTGTAAATGGTCCTTTCATTAAACTTATTTTAATTATCCAATTTGAATGTGACATTTGATTCCTGCCAGGACCCAGACTGATGCAGGAGGCAAAGTCATTTACTAAGAATGAGGGAGATGATATAAGGAGTAGTTTAAGGAAAATGGAGAAGGTTTGAAATAACTTTCATGGGGAATGGGAATAGATAAAATGACATGCAGGATTGCTGGGCAGTGTTGAGAAAAAGCTCCAGCTGAGACTGGAAACCGATCATATGTAGAATCAGAGAAAGCTGTTGATTGTCTGGATTCATAAGAATTTTGCCAAAGGCCAAATAAGTTCAGAGTACTGGTTAAAAAAAAAGTTGAAAAGCAGGCTGACTTAAGAACAAGCTTGGAAAGAGAAATTGTGAAGCTAACTGGTTGCTGATAGGCTGGGGAAAATGGGTAATATAATGACTACATTGCTCCCTACAAGTGTACAATCAAAATAGTCATTTCAAAATAGGTTGGTTAAAGAGTTAAAACACCTTAGTATCTCAATTATACATGCTGGGCCCAGGCTAGGAGGAGGCAAGCAAAGTGCCCAGAGCACAAAATTTAAGGATGCACTCACTAAGTGCCAGTCCTGCCAGACCCTGAAAGTGAGTGCCTCCTTAAATTTTGCACCCTTAGTTCTCCCCTTTCTCAGCCTAGTATAGTATGCAGAGTCCTGATCCCAGAAACAACTATTAACAAGTTGGTACATTTCCTTCTGATTTGTTCCCTTAATCATTTATCTATTTCACTAAGTTGAGGTCATATTACTCATACAATTTTGGATCCAACTTCATTTACTTGACATAATGAAACTGAATCTTCTTTAGAACTCCTTCTATTATATCTCTGTTCACTGATGATACATATTAACTGCAGCAAAACCAGACAACACAGATAATGAAAAAGAAAAAAAAAAGTCATCTGTAACCTCTCCATCCAGAGACAATGACTGTCATCACTTTGCTGCACACTGAGACTGATTCATGAATCAAAAAAATATATTTCTGCTGTAGAAATATACTGCCAGCTTGTGGGAGGCTGTGCAGTCAGATGAAACTGGGAGAAGAGTTTGGGGAAAGAACAAATGGCACCAAGACCACATCCTTGAATGGAAAAAAAATACCCTGTCTATGGATCCTACATTTTACTCCCAGCATCAAAGAGCCTTTTATCCCACCCAAAGTGAAAAGATTTAATCTGTGAGAAAATTATATAGAAAGAAGTTTTTAAAAATCCTGCTAGAATGTTTTTTAATAATTACTTGACAGACTTTTAACACTCTCTAAGTTTGTTTTTCGGGGCAACTGTTGTCTATGTAGTCTTCCAATGAGAGATATGTGATGTCACATTGCCAAGTGAGAATTAGGATGTCTGGTTATGGCCACACTAAATGTGATTATGATCATTTTTAGTTATATGTGATCACTATTTATAGAAACATTTTACATTTTAGTTTTCCATTAGAAAACTTTGATGAATCTTGATAGCTCCCCCATCACTTAGAGAAAAAAACAAAACAACAACCCTCCCCATTATCTGTCCCTAGGCTAACTTTTCAACATTTTCTGCTTCTCTTAATTCCTTCAGGCCCAATACTACTGCTGCCACCTTCACCTCCACTACTACATCCTCTTGACCTCCATCTGTAATTCTAGCAAATGGGATTACTCTCCCTGCTGGAAATTCAACCTTGCTTTCCAGGTCCCCTTCTTGTTTTGCTTAATTTGTCTCTAAAACTCTTCCCTTGGTTGAGCAGCTAATACAGGTCCAAATGGGGACTAGGAGGTCTAGAATACTCTAAAGGTATTACACCATGCAGCCTCCATAAAACCTGCTTTCTCTTTTTAACAAATTGTTAAATTCTTCTGTGAATATCCATGCTGCTTGAGAATGTGAAGTTTGAGTCTTCTTCATGCCTCTGATGTTAGTGAGCTGAAGCCGTAACAAGCTCAGAGCACCTGGGGAAATCTGCCAGGTCTAGGCCAATGGAGAACTTCTTGGAGGCCCAGGCCATCTGCAGTGGCATTGGGTAACAGTTGTGAATGCCTCAGAATAATTGGGTCTGATGGGGACACGGAAAGAGAGGCTGAGCCAGAACAGCTGGTAGAGCAGGGCTCTAGACCACATGGTAACCAGGCAGGGCAAGAGATTCCACAGCATGAATTACAGTTAAGACATAGGGGATCCAAGGACAGAAGATGGGGGTTGGGGGGGCTTAAATACTACCCTCTACAGAGCTCTCTGATACTGAAGTGTGGGTGTGTATGGGGGACAGAGAGAGTGAAACTGAGATGGAGAAAAAGAGAAAGGCAAAGACAGAGACACAGAGGCAGAGAGAAAAAGAGAGAATGTACCCAGGTAGCACTTTTACAGCCCCACCAGGGCACTAGAAATGTCAGAGAGCACTTTAACAGTTCCAGAAATGTCCCAGTTCCCACTGTAAGTGCATAAACAGACAATAGAAACTTTCCAGACCTCTCTAATCATTTGAGAAGACTTTTCTGTCCTTTTGCCATCCCTAGCCAGAATACCTGACCAGCAGGGGCAATGAACTTCCAAATTACAGGTGCTTAGATATAACATGAAATTTTGCCCCACCACAAAAATGTCCTAGCTTAGCCCATGTTTATCTAAATATCTAAGTTTGCCACCTTCCAAAATAGCATTATACAACACCTGGTATGAAATCATATGCATGTTTTTGTGGGGGAGGTCAAAGGGTAGGAGACAAGAAGATGGAGAGATACACATTTGGCTCCCCAAATTTAATGATTTCCCTGCATTGTCTGCACAAAGCCCTTGCACCCATCATAGAGCAGAACATGCAATTGACATGTGCAAATGTTTTTCTTCTCTGGATCTCAGCAAGCCAGCAGGTATTCCTGAAAATGACATTATCAGAAGACAGGATGTTGCCAAAGAAGGAACCAGGCACTGCCAAGCAGGATAGACAGATAATGTCAAGATAACGCAATCCTGCAGCTGGATCCCCACCCTTCAAAGATCTGACAAAGCAGAGCCAGCCCGTCTCCCAAAGCTTCCTTCCACTTGGCTCTTTCCTGGACCCCTTGACAAACTTGAAAGAAGGATATCTTGTGCATGGCGTTAAGTGACATACAGTTTTCAGGTCACACTTCACATTTTGTTTCTTTAGAACAGGACTCCAGTCTTCTGTTGACAATGACATTAGTAGTGGATGATTGGGATTCCCAGATGTGGGAGCGACATCTTATAACTTTCTTCAAACATGCGCCTTCTGGATGTACAATGTTTCCCCATGACCCATCCTGCTCTTAACCCTCTTATTAGAGAGAATCTTAATCAGGTGGGCGGTCAGGTTCAGTGTTACTTTGTAACCAATGTTGAGAAAACTTTCTCCACTCCCTAGAGTCAGGAGGTTGTACTTTGTCAAATTATAAATGAACACAAAGCCCCCCAAAATTTCAAAACCCCAGATTTCAGCTAGGTCCTCTCCTTGTCAAAGGTATTCTCCTGTTCTCTCTCTCTTAAAATTAAAAAAAAAAGAAGGTGTGAGGGCCTCAACAGACATTTTTGGATTTTGCTCTTCTGCCTACAATTACTTTTAATAATAATGAGACTTGAATGGAAACATAATGGGTTAGCCTGGAACATTGGAGTGGGTGTTTAATTGGCTCTGCTACTCTTAAAATCTGAGATAAAAATAAGATTGTTTAAGAAGGCCCTTTCCAGCTGAGCACTTTGGGAAGAAGTTAGTTGTGCCACCAATTTCCAAGCAGCATTCTATGCCCCTATGTCAATCCTTAAATTAGCCCATTCTGAGCCTGGGCAATCAGGCTGTTTAGCTTCCTGGACTGATTCAGTTCATGGAGGGCTATTTTTTTTAAGCCAAATCTATTTTTGTGTGCTCTGTCAGCTCTGAAATGTTTTTCCTTCTGAAAAGACCTGGCACTCCTTTGTTTTTCTTTGGCACAGATGTGGCCCTAATATAATGTTTGCACATAGCAAGGAGATTTTAGAACAGCAAGTCTCAAAGTCTGTGTTCTCAAAGTGGGATTTGGGGAACCCTGTGGGTCCTTGAGATACTTCCCTCCTTTTTCCAACTACATAACTGTGTGTGACAGGTTTCTCTACATATACTGCATCTCAAACAACATAGCAGCAGA
Organism: Pteronotus mesoamericanus; assembly: GCF_021234165.1. Classification (NCBI taxonomy): domain Eukaryota; kingdom Metazoa; phylum Chordata; class Mammalia; order Chiroptera; family Mormoopidae; genus Pteronotus; species Pteronotus mesoamericanus. The sequence goes on from NW_026555198.1 coordinate 1,301,686, forward strand.
CTGAATGCAGAAGCAGATATGAGAATCCAGCTATCTTTCATTAAGCCAGACATTAAAGAAATTGTTAAAATGTGAATGAACGCCACTCTTTGTTAAATTTTCTTTTGTTTTAGAAAATATAGTTGCTGTTTATAAAAATATTTGTGACAGGCTTCTTATTCTTTGTAAATGAACTAATAAGTAGATATTTTTAAATTTCTCAGTTTTAATTTCTAATATAAGACATAGCAAACTGAGCAAACCAGGGCTCAGCCATGTAACATCTTGACGCATGGCCCAATGATTAGTGTTGAAGGAAACAGATTTTTATTAATAGGGTTCCAACCTTGGGAGGTGGCTAAGAGCACTCTTGCTCAGAGCCTTCCTCTCCCATGAGACCCAGTACTTCCCATGCTCCTCAAAAGGCTATAAGCCAAAACCATGCCCAGAAGCTCCCTATATCCTTATCTGTCTTTAAGCTGGTTTAGCAAATAGGTCTCCATTCCTTCTGGAAGTTGCACTTATGGGTTTCAGAGTCACCGTCCTCTCACAGCAGCTCTCTTCTTCAAGATCTGGGGTATGTTGTTCCCAGCCTTCATGTAGTGGTTCAGGGAAACATGTGCCATGTTACATCATGGTGGAACCCAGGGAGGCACATGTCCCAAGAGAGTGGCTTCTCCATACATCCTTCAGAGAAGCAGAAGTCTATGGTTCAACATTCCAAGTTCCAGTTCAGCTCCAAGCATCTCTCATGAATCCATACTTGGTTAGGCAGGTCCCCACAGGTGCATCAGCTCTGCCATCATCTTCTTCTTACTCTAGACCTTGTTGCATGCTCTTACTCAAAACCATGTGGTTTCCCCCTTTAACACCAGACCTCATAGCTGACTCCCATCTACACCCTTTTAGATCACATGGTTTCTTCTTCTTCTCTTTCAGACCATACTCATTTAAAATGTTTAGACTGGAACTTCCTATGTGACCTAATATGTGACCCCTCCTATGATGTGCCATTTTTTTTGCCAGTTTCCCTGTATCTTTTACCTTCTTTTAGCTGCCATCTTTAGTCAGGACAAGAGTTCCTAGTGACACCAGGACATTTGGGGTTGTCATCTACCTCCCCTGGCAATGTCATGAGTCACTATACTCTCTAAACTTCATGTACACCTTTCACCCTGGGCAGCAGTCCCATTCCCTTCAGTAAAGGCACAGCTATTAACTTGCCATTGTTAAGCAAATTATCTTAAATGCTGTATCATCCACTTTTCCCTTTCCCCAACCAAGGATTGTGGGGTGGTTCTCCTAATTTCAGGGGACCCTCACTCTGTACCCCATTACAATATGAGCCACAAAATCCAAAGCTTTGGAGGTTCTCAATCATTTTTAAAAGTATAAAGTGATCCTGACACAAAAACATATGAGAATCATGGCTTTAGAGAGTTTATAAGAAATGCTCAGAAAAAGATCAAAGCACCTGTGTGTTAAAGTTCTATCACTGAAGTGTGGTCTTTCAGCAGGAAGAGCATCCCTCTGTATTTTCTTGGCTCCTGCCTCCTGTCTTCAGGTATTACATTTCTCTAGTTCTGCTGGATGTGCCTGGAGCACAGGGACATTTGGAATAGGCATCAAAGAGACTACCAAAAAGCAACACCCCACTTAAAGTAACAACAGCATTTTTTTTTTTCAGCATAGTGGCAATAAACTCAGGTTTGGAAGTCTGACAGATTTTGGTCAAAGTCTTTTCTTTGCAATTTACTGCCTAAGTGACTGAAAAAGTTACTTAATACTTCTAGACTTAGTTACTTCTTTATCTGTAAAATTGGGATGCCTATTTTAAAAGTGTTTTCATGAGAATTAAATGAGATAATACATATGCAAAGTGCCAGGCATATAGTAGGTGCTCAGCAAATGGTAGTTCTTATTATTATTCAATATAGCATCTGAAGAGGGTACAACAGTTTTAAATTCCCTTATAACCATACATTCACTCACGATGCCCCAGTGAGGCATCTTCCTCTAGGTTCTTCTTATCAACTACTATCCCCTATATACGTGTGTATTTGTACATGCATGTACACACATCCACAAATTCACTAGACATATACTTACTGAGCACTTACTATGGGTCAGGCACTATTGGGAATGAGGTTAAAAGAGTGAACATGACAGGTCTGGTTCCTTCTGTCAAGGAGCTTCCAGTCTAGCAGGAGAGTCAGAGAAGTAAGCAGGAAATTGCAACATGGTGCTAGGACAGAGATAAGCCAGGTGACTGTGGGAAGCCGGAGGAGAACTATTCATTCTCAGATCTCAGCTCAAGTATCAGTCCCTTGTGTGAGCCATCCTCCTCTGATTCCCTGGCTTCAGATCTTGTAAAGCCATACATTCTTTCCCATTAGAGCACATATTTCAGTGCATTATTATATTAATTGGATTGCTTAACTGAAATCTGTCTTTCCCACAAGACTGTAAGCTCCATAAGGCAGAAATGGTGTGTATTTTTGCTAACCATTGCATCTTACAGTTCCTTAGACATAATAACTGCTCAGTAAATGTGAGTTGAATGAAGGCGTAGGGACACAAATGTTCCTAGTTACTAATGTATACTGTCTTTCATTCAGCTTGTCTCCACTCTGCCCCAGAGAAACACAGGCTCACATCCACTCCTGTATTGTCTCTACCTTCCTCCCTGCTTGAACTGTCTGTTCCCCTCCTTCCGCCCAATAGCTTCACACTTGCAGGACCTGGCTCAGAAAACATCTGCCAATTAATGCAATGAACTACATCGTTCTTAATCTCTCAGACCCAGGTTCTCCCTGACCATGCTTCTCTCTCCCATTTAAAAGTATTGCTACTGTGTAATATTAGAGATCATATTTTCATAAACAGGTCTTGTTTCTTCTAAGAAGGAAAAAGGGTCTATTCCATATGCATTGTGTAGTAGCCAAGTATCTGACTTTGAACTTGAACTCAAATTGTGAGTTTCCTACTTACTAGCTGTACAACCTTGGAAAGTCTCTACCCCCATCTGGCCCTCAGGTGGCTCATCTGCAGTATTACAGGATTGGATGATATGACAACTGGGGTTATTTCCCACTCTGAGTATTTTATGAGATGCTAGAGAAATGAGTGTTAATTACTGTGGAGTCTTGACACAGAGTTCTATGAGAAAGGAAAAAGTGAAGAAAGAAAAGAATTGTCCAGCAGACCATCACAATCAAGGGAAAAAAAAATAAAGACTATTCTGAAATGTGAAGAGTGGTAATATATGGATGGAATTACATGTGAAATATATATATCCTTACCCAACGATACATTTATTGATTTTTAGAGAGAGAGGAAGGGAGAGAGACAGAGGAACATCGATGTGAGAATGTGAGAGAAAAACATCACAGGTTGCCTCGCATACGGGAATTGAAACCACAGCCTCAGTAAGTGCTCTGACTGGGAATCAAACCCATAAACATTTTGTGTACAGACCAACACTCCAACATTCTGTCCAGGACAACTTTTATATTTTCTACATTTTCTGAGATATTGGCTCTTCACTCAGTTGTTTCTCTCTTCTCCTTCCCAAATCTATTAAAAACAGTTCCCAAAGCAAATAATATTGCCTATGTTTGGATTATGTACAAACATAGGTCTGCTTGTGGTCTAAGAAGGAAATGTATAAACAGCGATTCCCTAAGCTTTCACTCAGACCAGGCACTATGCCAGCCTTGGAACAGTGGAAATTCAGGAACAGTGGGAATGTAGGCATAGCAAGAATGAGAGAGTAGCGGGTCCCCTTGGGGGAAGAAATGACTGAACTGCTCCATTCAGGACAAAGGTTTTACACTTGTCCTGAAAGAAGCATCAGAGGCTGATGATTCATGACTGCTGAATGAACAGTTCTTCACACAGGACCAAGGCATTTGCTTCTTTTATTAATGGGGGTAGTTTTCCTCATTTCTGAATTTGGTCTGCTTTTCCTCTAATCTGATTCCCTCTCTTACAGGCTTTCTTTTCTCTTTCTTTTTCTTCTTTTATTTTTTATTCCTGATGAAGCAAAAAAAAAAAAAAAAAAAAAAAAAACAGCCATAGGAATGATTTTTCATTGTCTTTACAAATCTGGCTGAGCCCCAATAACATTATTCTGCACCTCTGAGGAACTAGAAGCTTGAAGTGAACTTGAACTGTTACAATGTATTACCCACTTTCCGTGAGGTGTTATGAATAAAAATATGCTGCTATTGTTGAGACAAACCAACTACCATGCTGATTAAGTGTTAAACAATAATAAGATGTTTAGTGCAGCAATAAGCTTGATTTATACTCATTATTATTATTTTTGCTTTCTTCCTAATCCATGGAGTTGAATCATGTGGGTTGGGCCAACCCATTTTTAGGGGAAATTAGTAGGGGAACTTATTGAGGGAAATTAGTGATGGTCTACACACATTTCTTTTCACCTAGCATATCATAATGACAATTTACCTATAAGCCTTCCTGACACTAATCTTTGCCTGTGGCTCTTTCTGCTCTGACTTTCTAAATCCCTTGTAGTTATTTAAACCTTTGAAATCTGGCTCTTTAGGGAGATTGAGAAATGATGGTCATGGGCAATATATTACTTCTGGGATGGAAAAAAAAACAGCCTTTTCAAAGCTTCCTCTCATTTCCACCAGAGTATGAACTATATTGTTCTTCTCCCAGGTATCAGCAGATATGTGGGTGGCTACATGAAGCCGTTTTATAGAGTGTGGGGAATTGCTTGGTCACACCTATCAATCAGCAAGGGTTGTACTTGAGTTTCTCTGATCAACTATAGACATTTTTGGGGAATATTTGACTTGTTATCAAGTTTCTAAGATGCATACTTTATCTTGAGGCTCATCTCCACATTTTAGAACAATTAGCAAAGGACCCATCTGGTTGTTTTCAAATGCTTGTCTAATTGTGTGACCAAAAGGAGAAGATAGATATCTCTATCTGTACACAAAAGCTTTTGAACATACAAATTGGATTTGGTGTCTTCAACCAAATAATCCTGGGCTCTCTCTGGGCCACTGACTTCACCATGCATCTGTTTCAAACTTCTTTTCCTCTGCCCTATTCCTACAGACTGTTACATACATCTATCCATTGGTGTTGGAGATAGGATTCTGCAATCAATCAATTGAGCTTTCATTAAATCCAGACAAGAGAGAATATGAGCTTTTCAAGGACAGAGGCTGGAACCTGTCTTATCCCTTTCCTCTCCCCGACACCACACCCCATGCTGACTGCCCAGCTCATAAGAGAAGAAAACCCTCAATAGGTTGGATTTTCCAGATCCTAAATGAAGACACATGAGCCTGAGGAGCACAAGTGTGATCAGTAACAAGGAGGTAGATGGTGTAAAGTTGAGATCAACATGCAAATTCTAAGCCCTTGGAGTCATCATATGATCAGGCCAGTGACCTCCTAGTTTTGTGATGTTCTGTTATCTTTAGAGCTGATATAAACCTAGCAAAGCAGCACCTGTATATAAATTTGTGGATTAGGAGGAAGAAGAGCCTTCCACATGAGATTTGAGGTCACTTATACCCAGATCCACATCCTGGATCTACACATCAGTAAATGGGAGACCCACCCTGGCTGGTGTGTTTCAGTGGACTGAGTGCCAGCCTGCAAAACAAAGGGTCTTCCATTGATTTCCATTCGGAGCACATGCCTGGTTTGTGGGTCAGGTACCCAGTAGGGGGCACATGAAAGGCAACCATACAATGATGTTTCTCTCCCTCTCTTTCTCTCTCCCTTCCCCTTTCTCTAAAGATAGATATTAAAACCTTTTTTAAAAAATAAATAAATGGGAAACCTTAGACAAGTGACAACCTTTGTGCCTATTAACTATAAAATGAAGGTTATATCAGTGCCTACTGCAGATACTTGTGAGCATTAAATGTGATCATCTGAATGTGTAGAGCATGCAGAATAGTACCTGGCATATAGTAAGAGCAATGTAAACATAAGCTATTAGGCACAGTATTTTATATTATTACCTTTTCAAAACAATGTCCCACAGTCTGAAACTACTCAAGTACTTATAGTGGGAGAGGTGAAGAGAAGAATAAAAGAACTGGTATTTTGAGAATGCAAAGATTTAGGATTCCATGTCTTCTTCTCCCCATTCTCTCATTATGTTCTAGACCATTCCAACCCAGCCCAGACACTTGGGCTCCTCTGAGTTTAACCTTGATGTATCATTGTAAGAAGGTGCTGGTCCACACTGACAATTGTCACTCTTATTGACACCATTCAGGTAAATTAATTTGGAAACTGGTGATCTAATATACTGAATATAGCTGCAAGTGAGGGGGATGTTCAGGGTATGATAATTATTAGTTTAGCTCCGGGATATAAATGTGATTAAATGACAAAACATTTTACAATTAGTAATGAAAACTAGGGGAGGAATCAAAATGGCAGAAAAGTGAGTGGAAGTCACACTGACCTCCTCCCAGGACCAACCTGGAATTACACTAAATTGTGGAGAAATCACCTGGAACAAACAACTGAACAAGAGCAAGAGAGGAGCCTTGTAACCTCAGAGACAGAAGAATTGGGTTTAGCGCAACCTAACTGGTAAGGAGTGTGGGAGAGACTTGAGAACGTGGGCACAGAACAGAGAATGGGTGGCAGCACCGGAATGATATTGAAACAGCCTGTTAGATCCCGCTGAGAATAGTGGGGTCTAAACCATAAGCAAGAATCTCCAGCCTGCAACACCAGAGGCCAAAAGTACACAAAAAACAGTCAGCTGTGGAAAGCGGCAAGGTTGCTCTCTGCTAGAGACTGGTGTCTGGAGACGCAAAGAAACGTTTAGGAAATTAAAATGGCAGAGGAGTGAATGGGCATCTCGCTGACCTCCTCCCAAGACCAAACTGGAATTGCGACTAAATAGTGGAGTAATCACCTGGAAAACAATGGAACGATAGTGGGAGAGGAGCCTTGGAGCCACAGATAGTGGATTCAACTCTCACACATCCCAATGGGAGAGAAGTGCGGTGGAGGCTTGAGAGGGTGGGCTGGGTGCCCACAGGCACTAGCACCAGAGGGACATTGAAACGGCCAGTTAGCTTCCCCCGAGAAGAACGGGGTCTGAATCATAAACAGGGACCCCTAAATTACAGCAGCTAAAACCAAGAAAATACAGACAAAACGCAACCCCAAAAAGCTTAGGGGAACTCTCTGCCAGGGACAGGTGGCTGGGGATGCAAAGAGACATTTAAAGGGCAAACGCAAAAGTTGCAGTGGCAGCCACCCTCCTTGATCTCTGGGTAGAGGTGGCAGCAGGGTGGGCTGGTGCCTGGGAAAAGACTGGTGAGGAAAACTTTGTGAAGAGAACTGAGACGGCAGCCGGCCAGTGGAGCCCTGGTAATAATGCACCTCCCACTCTGCAGTTATGATCTCACTCAGGCATGAGGGAATCAATTAACCTGCCTTTTGTGCGCTCCGCACACAGCTTGTACGCATGTGAGCTGGGGGGCTGAGTGCAGACTGGCTGGGAGAGCCTTGAGGAGAGACTGGAGATGGAGTCATTGGGGAAAGAACGGAGGAGGAACCAGGGAGGCCCGACTCCCTCCCCACTGGGTAGTCTCCATTGTGGGCTGGAAACGCGCGCCCCCAAAGAGGCAGAAGAGGGGCACGCAGTAACCAGACTGAGCGCGATTGATACGCAGTCCGCACAGGGGGTGGATCCTTGGCCGAAGGGGTCATAGAACTGCATGGAGACCCCTGAGGAGAGTCTGGAAACAGAGGCGTTGGGGAAAGAGAGGGAGAAGGAGTCAGGAGTCCCCAGTTCCTCCTCCTTGCCATAGTCTCCATTGAGTGGGAAGAGGCCACGCCCCCAAAGAGCCAAAAGCCGAAAAGCACACATAGACACCCCAAAACCACCCAGTGCACGCGCGCACACTTGCGCCAAGTGACCTGGAAGGGTTGGCGAACATGTGTGTGACCCGGAGGGCTGGTGAAAGTTTGCACCGGCTGGCAAGGCCTCCCACAGATTGGCACGGATATGGCCTGCGAGGAGGTGCACAGAGTGACAAGGGCAGGCATAAATTGACCCGCCCGGCCCGCATTTGCGGAGAGGCTCACAAAATTAGTAGATCCCTGGCCGAAGGGATCACAAAGCTGCCCAGAGTCCCTGGAGGAGAGACCGGAGACAGGATTAACCGGAGAGTCCTGGAGCTGACTTCCTACCATTTCAGTAGTCTCCATTTGGCAAGGGCAAGCATCGCACCCAAGGAGCCAAAAGTGGGGAAAACACACAATAGAGGACCCTAAACTGACCACTGCCGGGGAGCTGGCCAGCCAAGGGGGCCAGACGAGTATGCGAGGTCGTGAATAAGCCCCCTGGTCTGGGGCAAGCACTCGCAAGCCCATGCAGGTGGGGGATCCTGCCGCGCTGGGGAGCGGGCTCAAGTAGCCGGCCTCAGAGTGCAGAGCGATCCCCAAAAATAGTCCAGCCCTGACCAAAGGGGTAACAGAGCTGACCCACGAGGAGTCAGACACAGACAGTAGACTCCTGGAAGGCTCAAACAAAACAACCCAAGGTCATGTAGTGTCAACAATTGACATCATCAGAGGCAGGCCCAGAAACAAAAGTAAAGGAGAAAAATTAATGAATAAATAAATAAAAAGACCCACTTACTACCATAGAACTTTAATCCCTGAAGTCAGGAAATATACATGGCCGAATTAAAGTAGAAGCAAAAATAAATAAGTAAATTACTTATCAGACTCTCACAAAAATAGAAAGAAAAAGAAGTTCCCCCAAAATGATTGGAAAATGGGACTCGCCACAGAGAGAGCTAAATTAAATAGAGGCAAGAAAACAATAAGATATTAAATTCAAAACAATGGTTCTATGGAAGCTCAATGAGCTCAGACAGCTCAAAGATAACTATGACAAACTGCAGAGAAACTATCAGGATCTTACAGCAAACTATATCACCCTGGAAAAGGACATAGAAACTATCAAGAAGACACAAGAGGATATGAAGAATACCATTTCTGAATTGAAGATCACAGTAGAAGGAATCCAAAGCAGGCTGGATGAAGCCGAGGATCAAATCAGTGAGATGGAGGATAAGGTAGAAAGAAGCTCCCAGATAGAACAAGAAATGGAAAAATGGCTCAAAAAGAATGAAGAGGCATTTAGGGAAATGCATGACAACCTGAAATGCAATAATATCCGTATAATAGGGATACCAGAAAGAGAAGAAGAGAATCAAGGGATAGAGAACCTCCTCGAAAAAGTAATGATGGAAAATTTCCCTAATTTGAGGAGAGAAAGTCTCTTATGGACCCAGGAGGCACAGAGGACCGCACTCGATAGGGACTCAAGGAGATCCACTCCAAGACACATCATCATTAAAAGGGCAACTATCAAAGACAAAGAGAGAGAATCCTCAAGGCAGCAAGGGAGAAGGAGAAAGTAACATACAAGGGGGCCCCGATATGCCTAGGAGCTGACTTCTCAAGAGAAACACTACAAGCCAGAAGGGAATGGCAACAAATATTCCAAGTCATGAAAAGTAAGGGCCTACAGCCAAGGCTGCTCTACCCAGCTAGACTCTCTATTAAAGTAGAAGGGGTAATACAGAGTTTCCCAGACAAGAGAAGGCTAAAAGAATACATCTCTACCAAACCAGCACTCCAAGATATGCTAAGGGGACTGGTTTAAGAAGACGAAGGAAAAGAATGAGAGAGAGTGGAACACAGGTACAAAGAGAAAAGATGAGTAAGTTTCTATCAGTAATATCTCTCAATGTGAATGGACTAAATGCCCCAATCAAAAGACACAGGGTAGCTGAGTGGATAAGAAAACAAGACCCATACATATGCTGCCTACAAGAGACCCATCTCAGAGCAAGAGACCTACACAGATTGAAAGTAAAGGGATGGAAAAAAATATTCCAAGCAAATGGGCAAGAGAAAAAGGCCAGGGTTGCCATACTTGTATCAGACAAAGTAGATGTCAAAACACAGGCCATAAAAAGAGACCCAGAGGGGCAGTTTATAATACTTAGAGGAAGAATCTATCAAGAAGACATAAAAATAGTAAGCTTATATGCTCCCAATATAGGAGTCCCCAAGTTTATAAGGAAAATGTTGGATGACTTGAAAAAAGATATAGACAGCAACACACTGATAGTACAGGATTTAAACACCCATTGTCAAAAATGGACGGATCTTCCAAACAAAACATTAATAAACATATTGTGACACTGAATGACACACTGATTCAAAGAGACATAACAGACATATATAGAACCTTACATCCCAAGAAGAAAAATACATTCTTTTCAAATGCTCATGGCAGTTTTTCAAAGATAGACCACATGATAGGACACAAAGCAAGCCTCAGCAAATCCAGAAAAATTGAAATAATACCAAACTTTTTCTCGGACCACAAGGCCTTGAGACTGGAAATCAACCTCAACGAGAAACTTCAAAAACTTACAAACTCATGGAGACTGAACAGTAGACTATAAAACAATGAATGGGTCAAAAATGAGATAAGAGAAGAAATCAAAAAATCTCTGGAAACAAATGAAAAAGAAGAGACAACAGTCCAAAATCTATGGGACACAGCAAAGGCAGTCCTGAGAGGGAAGTTCAGAGCAATACAGGCTTACCTAAAAAAGATAGAAACATTTCAAATAAAAGACCTAACACTACAACTTCAAGAACTGGAGAAACTACAACAAATAAATCTCAGAGCAAGTAGAAGGAAGGAAATAGTCAAGATTGGGGCAGAACTGAGTGACACAGAGAAGAAAAGAACAACTCAGAGGATCAAGCAATCCAGGAGCTGGTTCTCTGAATAGATAAATAAAATGACAAGACTTTAAGCAGACTATTCAAGAAAAAAAAGGGAGAGGACCCAAATTAATAATATCAGAAACAAAAGAGGAGAAATAAAAACTGATACCACAGAAATACAAAGGATTGTCAGAAACTACTATGAACAATTATATGCCAAGAAATTTGAAAACCTCGATGAAATGGACAAATTTCTAGAAAAGTATAATCTTCCAACACTGAAAGAGGAAGAAACAGAAAGCTTGAACAGACCGATAACAGCTGGGGAAATTGAAGCAGTCATCAAGGAACGCCTGGCACACAAAAGCCAGGGCCGGACAGATTCAAAGAGAATTTTACAAAACATTTTAGGAAGAGCTAAACCCTGACCTTCTGAGATCAGTCCAAAAAAATCCAAGAGGACGGAAGACTCCCAGACTCTTTCTGTGAGGCCAGCATCACCCTGATCCCCAAACCAGATAAAGACCCTACAAAGAAAGAAAACTACAGGCCAATTTCGCTGATGAATACAGATGCTAAAATCCTCAACACAATATTGGCAAACCGCATCTTGCAATGCTTTAAAAAGATTAACCACCACGATCAAGAGGGATTCATCCCAGCCATGCAGGAATGGTTCAATATATGCAAATCAATAAACGTGATACATCACATAAATCAAAGAAAAGACAAAAACCACATGATCATCTCGATAGACGCAGAAAAAGCATTCGAGAAGATACAGCACCCATGTATGATCAAAACACTCAGCAAAATGGGAATAAACGGGGCATTCCCAAACATAATAAAGGTCATATATGAAAAATCTACAGCCAATATCATACTCAATGAGCAAAAACTGAAAGCTTTCCCACTAAGATTGGGACCACGACAAGGATGTCAGCTCTCACCGCTTATTTTCCACATCGTATTGGAAGTCCTAGCCACAGTGATCAGACAAGAGAAAGAGATAAATGGCATCCAAATAAGAAAGGAGGAAGTAAAGCTATCATTGTTTGCAGATGACATGATAGTGTACATAGAGAACCCTGTAGACTCTACCAAAAATGTCCTCAACCTAATAAGAGAATATGGCAAAACAGCAGGATTCAAAGTCAACATTCAGAAATCAAAGGCATTTTTGTACACCAGCAATGCAATAGAAGAGGAAGAAATCAGAAAAAAAAATACCAATCGATATATCAAGAAGAAAAATAAAGTACCTAGGCATAAATTTAACCAAAGAGGTTAAAGACCTGTATGCAGAAAACTATACAACATTGAAGAAAGAAATTAAGGAAGACACAAATAAATGGAAGCATATACCATGCTCATGGATTGGAAGCATTAATATCATCAAAATGTCCATACTACCCAAAGCAATTTATAGATTCAACGCAATCCCTATTAAGATCCCAATGACGTATTTCACAGAAATATAACAGACATTTCAAAAATTTATATGGAACCATAAACGACCCCATATAGCTGCAGCAATTTTGAGAAAGAAAAACAAAGTAGGAGGGATCACAATACCGGACATCAAACTCTACTACAAAGCCACTATACTCAAAACAATCTGGTACTGGCACAAGAACAGACCCATAGACCAGTGGAACAGAATAGAAAGCCCAGAAATAAGCCCAGGTCTCTATGGGTATCTAATATTTGACAAAAGGGACAGAAGCATAAAATGGAGCAATAGTAGCCTCTTCAAGAAATGGTGTTGGCAGAGCTGGATGGCTACATGCAAAAAATTGAAATTGGATCATCCGCTGACACCATACAGAAAAATAAACTCAAGATGGATTAAAGACTTCAGTATAAGCTGCAGCACCATCAACGTCCTAGAGGAGAATATTGACACAAACTCTCAGATATCCCACACAGCAATTTTTTCACTGATATGTTGCCAAAAGCAAGGGACATAAAGGAAAGAGTAAACAAGTGGAACCTCATCAGAATAAGAAGCTTCTGCATGGCTAAAGAAAACATAAGGAAAATGAAAAGGGAGCCAACCGTATGGGAAAATATATTCGCTAATGATACATCAGATAGAGGTTTGATCTCCAAGATATATAAAGAACTCACTCAACTCCACTCCAAGAAGACAAACGGTCCAATCAAAAGATGGGCAAAGGACCTGGGCAGACACTTTTCCGAGGAGATACACAGGGCTCAGAGACGTTTGAAAATATGCTCGGCATCACTAGCCATCAGAGATATGCCGATCAAAACCACGAAGAGGTACCACCTCACACCAGTCAGGATGGCCATCAGAAACAGATCAACAAACAACAGGTGCTGGCGAGGTTGTGGAGAAAAGGGAACCCTAGTACACTGTTGGTGGGAATGCAGACTGGTGCAGCCACTGTGGAAAGCAGTGTGCAATTTCCTCAAAAAGCTGAAAATGGAGGTGCCTTTTGATCTAGTGATTCCCCTGCTATGACTATACCCTAAGAATACCAAAATGCCAATATAAAAGAACCTCTGCACTTCAATGTTCATAGCAGCACAATTTACAATAGCCAAGTGTTGGAAGCAACCTAAGTGCTCATAGTAGGTGATTGGATCAAAAAATCATGGTACATATACACAATGGAATACTACACAGCAGAAAGAAAAAAAGAATTACTAAACTTCACAACAGCATGGATGGAACTGGAAAGCATTATGCTAAGTGAAATAATCCAGGGGGCAAAAGACAAATACCATATGATCTCACCTATAAGTGGAACCTAACCAACAATACAAAGATGCAAGGAAAATAAGAACAGCAGCACTGAAAGGAAAAGGAATCATCAGAGACAAGAGGGAAGGAGGGAGGTGGGGAAGGGAAAAGGAATGGAAGGGGAAAATCAAGGAACATATATCAAGGACTCATGGACAAAACCAAAGGGGAAGTCCTGAAGGAGGGAATGAGGGAGGGGGAAATGGAAAGTGGTGGGGGGTAGGCAGAGACAAATGTATTTGAAAAAATAAATTAAAAAAAGAATAAACAAAAAACATTAAATGTTTAAAAGGCTAATGCATATTTTTATTTGTAACCACTTACCCTGGTCTCCAGCAAAGGTGGGAGCAGAGTGAGCTAGAGACACCTGAGGAGAGACTGAGGAGGAGCCTTTTGGAGAGAACTGAGAAAGTAGCAAGCAGGATCTCGGTGCTGACTCATCCCCCATGCAGCAGCAGCCATCTTGCTCAGGCAGAGACCACTCCCCCTGAGTGGCAGCAGTGCCACAGGACAAAATAGCCCTGCCCCCAGGTGGGATTCCACCCCACCCTGTGCTGTCTGCATAGTGGCAGACACAGATAATAGATCCCTTGCTAAAAGGCACTCAGAGAGTTCTGGAGATATTTGAGGAGAGACTGAAGATGGAGGCTTTGGTGAGAGAACAGAGAGAGTAGCTTGTGGGATACCAGTGCTGAATCCTCCCCCATTCTGCAGCAGTGTGAGAGGACCCAATAATCCTGCCCCCAGGAGGGACTCCACCCTGCCCTGAGCTGGCTAAGGTGGCTAGCTGAGTGGAGAGTGAATAGATTAACAGCTGAAGGAAACAGTCACAAACAGTAGATTACTGGAAGTTTCAAACAGACTGCCTAAGGTCAGACAGGGTCAACATCTGACAAAATCACAGGCAGATCTGGGAAGTAAAAACAGCAGTCTCCTACCTTAGCAGTTCACAACACAAAGTTAGGAAATCAAGACAGATAAACTTAAGAAGCGGAAGCAAAAAAGAAGAGTCTCACAAATAATGGAAAGACCAAGAAATACCGCCCCCCACTCAAAGGGAAAGAAAGAATCCTCAGAAAGAGAACTAAATGAAATAGAGACAAGTAAACTATCATATATTGAGTTCCAAAAAACAGTTCTACGGAAGCTCAGTGAGCTCAATGAGCTCAGAGAGAATTACTAAAAACTGCAGGGAAACTATGAGGGCCTTACTGGAAATCATATCAGCATGAAAAAGGACTTAGAAACTATTGGTAAGACACAAGAGAAAATGAAGAATACAATTTCTGAATTGAGACCACAGTAGAAGGAATCCAGGCAGGCTATATGAAGCAGATGATCGAATCAGCAAGCTGGAGGGCAAGGTAGAAAAAAGCTCACAGAAAGAGCAAGAAAATGAAAAAAAGAAAAAGACTCAAAAAGAATGAAGAGACATTTAGGGAAATGCAGGACAACCTGTAACATAATAATATCCATATAATAGGGATACCAGAAGGAGAAGAGGAGGAGGAAGGGATAGAGAACCTGTTTGAAAAAGTCATGATGGAAAACTTCCCTCATTGGAGGAGAGAAAAAGTCACACAAATCCAGGAAGCACAGAGGGTCCCATTCAAGAAGAACCCAAAGAGGCCCACTCCAAGACACATCATCATTACAATGGCAAATATCAAAGAAAAACAGAATCCTAAAGAAAACATGGGAAAAAGAGGTAGTAACCTACAAGGGAGCCCCGATAAGGGTAACAGCTGACTTCTCGACAGAAACACTGCAAGCCCGAAGGGAATGACAAGAAATATTCCAAGTCATGAAAAACAAAGGTTTGCCACCAAGACTTCTCTACCCAGCAAGGCTTTCGATTAAAATGGAAGGCGAAATGAGGAGTTTCCCAGACAAAAGAAGGCTAAAAGAATACACTTCCACCAAACCAGCACTGCAAAATATGCTAAAGGGACTGCTTTAAGACGAATAAAAAGAGTCTATGAATACCCAGTTCCTTTCACAGTTTCCAGTACTTGATAGTACGAATATTTTTTAATATATATATTAATCTGATTGTGACAATGATGTGTTATTTTAATTGTTCCTTTATTATTTGTTGAAATCAAAATGGTTTTTGTATATTTCTTGCCTATTTCTATTATTTTAAAAAAGCTTTAAATGACTTTTTGGTATCATTTATCCATTTTTTGATTAAATGTTTGTAGATTTTTTCCCTAAAAAAAGAAAAACAAAACAAACCATTAACCCTTTTTTAGATGTGTAGCAAATACTTTCCTATTGTATTACTTGTCTTTTAACTTTTTTTATATGTATGTTACTGTACAGTCTTAAATGTTTAATATAGTCATATTGTCAATATTTCACTTTATAGCTTCAGGGTTTGAATATTTTACTTCATGATAAGAAAAATATTATTTTGTATTTTTTCCTAAAACTCCTTAGATTCTACATATTGATTTTTAACGCACCTGAATATTTCTTATATAATGTGTGAAATAGGGCTCTATATTTTTTTATTTCAAGTAATAATGGTCCATGCACCTTATTTGTTAAGCCTTATTTTACCCATTGATCTGAAATATCAATTTAATCATATATTATATTCTTATACAGATATATGCATTTTTCTCTAGAATGTTCATTATATTTCATTGATCTACTTGATTATTTCTATGCTGGTGTCATGTTAGTTTAATTGCTGAGACTTTATACTGATTTTAAATGTTTTAATATTTTATAATTACCTTTGCCATTTAAAAAATAAATAAAATCAATCTGCATTTATGAAAGAAAGAAAGAAAGAAAGAAAGAAAGAAGAAAGAAAGAGAGGGAGAGAGGTGGAACTCCTATCTTTTACGACAACATGGATGGAACTGGAGAATATTATGCTAAGTGAAATAAACCAGTTGATGAAAGACAAGTACCATATGATCTCACCTATAAGTGGACTCTATTCAACAAAATAAACTAACAAACAAAATAAGCAACAGGCATGGAATCATGGAGCAGACTGAAAGTGACCAGAGGCAAGGGGGAAGGAGAACAGTGGTAGAAAGTAGGGGAAGGGACTAGACAAAGAACATGTGTGAATGACCCATGGACATGGAAAACAGAGTACGAATTGACTATGGGAGCGGAGGGAGGGGTGGGATGGGTGGAGGGGGGCAAAGGGAGAAAATTGAGACAGCTGTAATAGAACAAAAGGGATTTATAAATTTAAGAAAAAGAAAGAAAACTATTTAACTCTAGCTAATACAGTATTGTCATTACATTTAAATGAATACATGATATATTTTTGTTACTATCTTAAGGTCATATAAAATACAGGAAATGCAAAAAAGGAAGGTACTTATAACAAGACGTATGCCCATTCCAGGCAAGTTTTGATTATATTTGGCTATCAATGTCTTAAATCCAGGAAAATTGACATCTTGATCTTAAATATAAATTTGGGTCTTTTGCCCATTTTTTTCCTCCAAAGAGGACATACAGATGGCCCATAGACATATGAAAAGATACTCAATGTCACTCATCATCAGAGAAATGCAAATTAAAACCTCAGTGAGATCCCATCTCACACCTGTCAGAATTACTATCATCAATAAATCAACAAACAACACATACTGGAAAGGATTTTGAGAAAGGGCGGCCCTTTGCACTGTTGGTGGGGAAGCAAATTTGTGCAGTGACTGTGGAAAGCAGTATGGAGATACCTTTAAAAATAAAAAAAAATAGAGCTTCTTTATGACCCAACGATCCCACTTCTGGGAATTTATCCAAAGAAACCTTAAATACTAATAGGAAAGAACATAAGCACCCCTATGTTCATTGCAACATTATTTAGACTCACCAAGATATGGAAGTGTCTATCAGTAAATGAGTGGATAAAACAACTATAGGACATTTACACAATGGAATACTACTCAGCCATAAAAAGAAGAAAATTGTACTCTTTGCAACAGCAAGTATAAACCTGGAGAATGTTATGCTAAGTGAAATGTGCCAGTCAGAGAAAGACAAATACTATATGATTTCACTCATATATGGAATCTAATAAACAATCTGAACTAACAAGCAAAATAGAGACAAACTAATAGGTAGAGAGCAGGCTGACAGCTAAGGTGGGGGGAACTTAAGGGGTGGAAGGATTGAGCAAAAAGAAAAAAGGACCCATGGACATGGACAATAGTGTGGTGATTGCTGGGGAGAGGGTTTAAGGGGACTAAATGGTAATGGAAAAAATGCAACAAAAATTATTTTAACATCATGAAGTGATTCTGGACTGAGAATTTTCACTTCTGTGTTCCCTGTACTTTCTGACACCTACTTTCATCATTATCATACCCTTATTTTAGCCTTGCCCTTTCATGTACAGCCTCCAGATTACTCAGTAGTGTTTCCCATCTCTAGCCTCGGTGTCCTCCAGCATAAAATAAATTCATGTGGCTCGGAGGATCCCTTGGCCTTCCTCAGTGCTGGCACTCAGACAAAAAGCCTGTATGATTCCACTCAAGGCTGTGTTTGGTTTGATTGGCCTCCAGAAATGGGAAAATGGGAAAGTTCTAGTATCCAAGCATCCTAGTATGATAGTTGTATACTAAAAGTATATTTGAGGGAAAAATTAAACAAAATAAAAAGAAGTGTAAGTGTCTTGCAGGTTTAAGTCCCCAGCTTAAGTGTTTTAAATGTTACTGCAGTTGTATTGGAGTGCGTTAAATTTAAAAATGTGCACATAACCTTTTTGGGTTTTGTCATAAGAGCATTTACTTGTAATCCAAGTTCATATTTCGGTTGCATAACCAAAGTCCATTTCTCAAATGCTGTTGTCCCAACTCAAACATTTGCAGCACTATTTGAGAGTTTATGTTTGTCAGATGGCTAAACCTAAGGAGATGTTCCTTAGCCACTTGAATTGCTATTTCTAGAGTTGTGGAACTTGAAATTGTCCAAACAAGAAATATTCTATTAGTTACAGTGGTGGCTCAATCTGTGACCATTGAAGTGCTCAGCTACTGCTCTTCTATCGTTACCATGTAGTCTGTGCTAGTGGCAGGGCTGAGGAAGAGAAAGGCAGTACATAAAATAAATCATGGCTCTAGGGCCCAATACCAATACTTCTTTATTAGTGCAAGATGTGGAGGTGTAAAGAGGTAAGTAACAGATTATGAACTGAAATTCTGAAACTGTCTTTTGCCCGGCAAGGAAAAAGACTTTTCTGGAGTCTTACTCTTCTTTTACTTTTTCTTATTAGAGTAGCCCTTAGGACCCAGAAGGTATTCACTAGTGCTAATATGGTTCCTTTTGTGGAAACTAGGGATTGTTTGGTAGTTTCTTGGGACTGTTAGGCCCATGTACTGGTGAGAAAGCTTAACTAATTGCTTCCCATTTCATTCAGCATTGAGGTGAACACTGGACAATTCTTATTTTTTCTTGAGATTTGGAACTCCCAGCACACCTTTGTGATATCAGTTCTAGCGTAACCTCTCTCCTTTGATAGCAGAGGTTCTTAATCTGAGTTCCACACAATCCATAAGCCCCATGAAACAGCATGCTTTTAACCAACCTTTTGTGGGTAGGGATACATCTGCTTCTTTTCTCAGAAAATACATAGTTTTCATTGGATTTCCAAAATGGTGGTGGCCCCAAAAAGACTAACAACTTCCTGGTCTGAAAAAAAAAAAAAAAAAAACTTGACCTGTCATGTTTCTTTTCAGTTTGAAATGCATTGCATTAATTCAGAATGACTGCTACATGCTTCATGTCTTCATTTCTCACAGGCTACTTGTTTCTGAGGGATACTCCCCTTCCATATCCTTTGTGTGCATTCCTCTTCTAATAGAGGCCTTGATCAGTTAAGTTGGACTGGCTTGATGCTTTGGATCCTTGTTTAAACTTACTCTCTCCATGCTTAGACACTTATGGTCTTCTCCTGCCATTCTAGGCTGCTGTGTTTGCAGACATAAGGTTAGCCTCTGACAGCTGAAGGTGACTGGAGAGATCTGTCATGGATATCAAGACTTCTGTGATCAACATTCAGTAAAGAGAAGACAAGGGCTTCTTCCAACTGTCCGTCTCATAATTACATGGGAAGCAATGAGGTTGGCTCCTTGCCTCTGCCTGAATGCTTCTGCTGGTCAGTCTGCTCAAAATCCTGTCTGTCCCAAGTACACTCTCTAAGGGAAATTTCTTTTTTTCTAGTTTCTTGTCCCTGTGTATTGCACCTGATTCTTCAACCTGCTGCAGCAGTCTG
Organism: Pteronotus mesoamericanus; assembly: GCF_021234165.1. Classification (NCBI taxonomy): domain Eukaryota; kingdom Metazoa; phylum Chordata; class Mammalia; order Chiroptera; family Mormoopidae; genus Pteronotus; species Pteronotus mesoamericanus. The sequence goes on from NW_026555198.1 coordinate 1,321,473, forward strand.
ATGTCTGCTGCAGCCACTGTTTCAATAGCTGTCTTGGGCATGAAAATGTGGGTGATTCTTTGAGAGAGGATAAGTAATGAGTAATGATAATTTTAAAAAACTACTACAAGTAATAGCTATCATTTATTGAGTGCTTCCTATGTGTCTGGACCTATGCAGAACATGTCATACACATTATTTTCTGGAATCCCCAAAACATCCCTGTGAGGCATGAACTGCTTTTGCAGACAGGGCTGCTGAAGTTCACAGTTAACAAGTACAAGAGTTGAAATTGAAACCTAATTTCCAAAACAGTGTGTATATTCTCCACACCCTTCATATTGTCCTCCCAGTGAAACCAAAGTATGAGCATGCTGCCAGAGGTAAAATGGCGGCTGCTACTTCTTTGGCTAAAATCAGTATCTAATGCTCCTCTGCTAATGGATATGCTGCCAACAGCCTCCCCTTTCTGAACTGGTGCTGAAGTCTTCTCTGTGGTTACTTTGTTCATTTCCATTTAAATTCTTTTTCCACAGTCAATACTAATAGTCACAAAGGTTTCTTCAACTACTAGATCTGGAGTGAGTGGCTCATCCAAACACAATTATTATGCCATCTATTTGCCCATCATAATTAGCTATTCATTTTAAACCTCCAAAATGCCTGTTTCAGTGGTTAATAGCAATGGAAAAATAAATTAAGGCATATATGCCAGTGTGTATGTGTGGTCATTAGTGTGGTCATTACCGCCTTATTATGTGCATCAGCTCTATTGTCCATCTCAGAACCGTAATCGCAGATGAGCTTCCTTTTCTCCCCAGCACACTCTAGCAGCCGCCTGCTCCTGCTGTTCAGTCAGTATGTGCTTAGTGAATGCAAATTAATATTAATATCAATCAGCCTAAGCCAAATCATCCTTTCAAAAACAGAGAAGTGAATCTGCATAAAATCAAATGAGATAATGTATTAATGTATGTGAAAGTACCCTGAAAATTATAAAGCACTATACAAATCAAGGTATTTTTATAATAAAATCATACTGTATTACAAAATCAAACATGAATTATTTTTAAAATGATCTGCTGTTTTAGATTAGCTGCACCATTAACAAATCCTTAATAAATATTTGTCCAATTGTATTGTTGAATTGAGATAATCAAGAGTTATCTGTACATGAAAAAAAAGAATCCCATAGAAGATTTGACAAATACAATAGATTAGAGAACATGTAATAAAGTTTAAAAGAAGATGGATGACTTCAAATACAAAAGAATATCTTTTCATTAAAGGATAGAAGATTCTTTTCAAATCTCTTCTTTTTAAAGACAAGGTGATTAGAACTTAGCTTGTTGTAAAAATCTTCTACAAGCTGCTGTACAAAAAAATCCTTACTGGATTTAAATTTGAAGCAAACTGCAATACTAATTAAATAATTTTAAATACTATTTAAGATAAATTGGAGAATTAATAATATAGCTTTTTAAAAGATTAAGAATTCATTTTCTATGTATTTATTTAATATCAATGTACAACTGGTGTCAAACAGAAAATCTGACACTGAGCTAAGATGAGGAGCTTATTCTTTCCCAGCACATCATATTAGTATATGAATATAACCAAAGACTTTAAAATAACTACATGTTTCCAGTATAATATTGTTTTAAAGTATTGATTTAAAAACAGTTTTTAAATCATGGTGCTACCTTGATTTAGAACATTTTCATTTACTATGGAATGTTGAAATAATTAATGTAATCTTCCTGTCAAGATGGCAGTGTAGGTAAATGTAGTACTTGTATCCTACCACAACCACATCAACATTACAGCTAAACTACAGAAAAATCATCATTCATAAATTCCTGAAATCTAGTCAAATAGAAGTCCTACCACTAGAGATTTCAAGAAGCCTGAGGCTGATAGGAGGGGTGGAGCCCTAGACTGGGCTGGTCCTACATCCACATGTAGCAGATAAAAATCAAGAGGGATATCTTGACTGTAGAGGACTTCCTCAGGAGTGAAGGGTCCCAGTCCCATACCATGTCCAAGATTCCAGTGCTGGAAAGAGAAGTTCCCGTAACTTCTGACTGTAAAAACCAGCAGGGATTGTGGTTGAGGAAGACAGATCTTCTGGAGTCCCAGGCAGTTCCTCATAACAGGACCACTCACAGACTTACTCTGGCTCACTCCTTCTGAGCTAAAGCATTGGAACAGCAGCTCAAAAGGCACCAGGGACATACAGGGGGAAACTCAATTGTCTGGCATCAAGGCACAATCTGGGGGCAGCTTTCTCTCAGACAACATAGGCCACTGTTCCTTTGATAAGCCCTCCCCTCAGAGCCAACAGGTGAGTGCCTAATCTAGGTCTCCATCCACCTGACTCCCACTGTTCGCCCCACCCTGGTGATTCCCTGAGGCCCTGCCTTACCAAACTTTGGAGCCCACCCAATCTCTTTCTAGTGGCTTTTCCATACAAATGGCTTGGCTGGGCTCATGCTTCAAACTTTCCTAAAATCTCTCAAACACACAGCATCTGGCCTCAGCATGCCTTGGACATCTCGCTAAGTGGCCCCAGGCCCAACACTAGCAGAAACCAGCCGTGGTTCATATCTCGGCCTCTCCTGGCACCTGCAAGCCCAACATAAATGACAGCTATCTGTAAATCATTTTGCAACTCAAACTGGCTTTCCTTGGGTAGAACAGAGGTGGCAGGGGATCTTGGCCTACACCTCCCTGGAGGCCCTGGAGCCTGCACACTGGAGGACAGCTTCAGACAACATTGAAACACCATCCAATCACCTCCTCAGTAACATACTCAAGGGGTGGACTCTGCAGGCACCAGAGCCCCACTGAAATAAGTCCTTCTCTGTGGGGTGGGCCCCTGCAGAGCTGCTCCTCCATGGTGATCAGTGGTTGCAGCTAGTAGCTAGTCATTGCAGCAGATTGGCCTGGGGGTAATCACTCCTACTGATGTGCCAACACCAGTCAAGCCTCAACTACAACAGGAGAATATACACAGCCTACACAGATGTTTGGGGGTGCATCTGGAATGCTCAGCTTGTAGATCAGGGAGTCTGTGCCCCTGGACACTACAGAACACCTACTACATAAGGTCACTCTACCAAGCCCAGGAGATAGAGTACCTCTGTCTAATACATAGAAACAAAAACAGAGAGGTTGCCATCATGAGGAGACAAAGAAACGCCAAATGAAAGAAGAGAACAAAACTCCAGAAAAAGAACTAAACAAAATGAAGACAGACAAACTACTAGATACAGTGTTCAAAACACTGGTTGCAAGGATGCTCAATGCACTTAGAGGAAGAGTAAATTAACTTAAGAGAGAACTTCAACAGCATAAAAAAAAGACATAAAAACCATAAAAAAGAACCAATTAGAAATGAAGGACACACTAATTGAAATGAAGAACAACTTAAAGGGAATCAATAGTAGAGTATATAACTTTAATAATTAAATAAATGATTTGGAACATAAGGAAGCAAAAAAAACCCAATCAAAATATCAAAAAGAAAAAAAGAATCCAAAAAAATGAAGATAGAGTAAGAAGCCTCTAGGACAATTGCAAATGTACCAACATTTGCATCATTTGGGTGCCAGAGGGGAAGAGAGCAACCTATTTGAAACAATAATGACATACAAATCCAGGAAGTACAGAGACTCTCAACCAAGATGAACTCAAAGAGGCCCACACCAAGACACATTATAATTAAAATGCAAAATGTTAAAGGCAAGGACAAAATCTTGAAAGCCACAAGAGAAAAGCAGTTAGTTACCTACAAGAGATCTCCCATAAGACTAGCACATGATTTCTAAACAGAAACTTTGCAGGTCAGAAAGGAATGGCAAGAAACACTTAAAGTGATGAAAAGCAAGAACATACAACCAAGATTACTCTAGCTAGCAAAGCTATCATTTAGAATCAAAAGACATATAAAGGGTTTCCCAGACAAGAAAAAGCTAAAAGAGTAAAGTTCATCACCACCAAACCAGTATTACACAAAACATTATAGAGTTTCCTTTAAGAAGAAGAAAAAAACATTAAAAATATGAACAATAAAATGAAAAAAATACATATCTAGCAATAAAACAATTAAAGAAATACATATCTAAAAAAACGGAATAAATGAAGAAGCATAACAGAAACAGACTCATAGATACAGAGAACATTTTGCCAGCTGCCAGATGCGAGGGTGGTTGGGGTAATGGGCAAGAAAGGTGAAAGGATTATGAAGTACAAATTGGTTGTACATAATAGTCATGGGGATGTAAAGTACAGCATAGGGAATGTAGTCAATAATATTCTGACTATTCATAGTGTCAGATGGGTATGAGAATTATTGGGATGATCACTTAAGTTATATAATGTATAATCGTTGGGCTGTACATACAGTATAACATTGTATGTCAACTGTAATTTAAAAATAAAAAATGCTTTAAATTTAAAAAAAGAATTAACGTAACTCAGCCATGGATTTTAGGAATATAATGTATATATAATAAATATAACTAAATACTATTTGAGTCCCATATTTATAAATTAATGACAAACATACTGTTAATTTCAACATCAGTTTCATACCAAGCCACAATGAAAAGTTTAAAAGCTTGAGGTATATGTCCTCTCCCAATTCCCCAGGGTCTGATCTTACCTAGTATAAAGGAGGCATTTTACTTCACTTTCTTATAACTTCTTATAATAATGTATATTGCCTCACCTCAGTAAGACTCCCAGAATTATAATTGCAACCAGATGATGATTCTATTTCCTAAAGAACATGACATTTGGTTTCCATATGAGACTGTGGTCTCCCTACCATATTAAGACCTACAACCTAGAAGTAGCAATTGGGTCAAACAAAGGCTGTAACAAAACACTTGTTTGGGTCTCATGGTTTTTCTATTGTTTGACAAGTGGGTGTAAAACAATTTTCTACATTATGCTTCCACAAACTTTAGATTACTTATACCTCTCTCTCAAAACACTCTCTTTCCTTGGTTTTGAGAGTATACTCCTGCTTCTCTGTCTCTTTGTATTTTTCGTGATTTTATCTTGTGGATGGTCCTTGAGGTTCACTTTTTGAACATCTGGTCACCTCTCCATTGTCTGCTTCAAAGCTCTCACCCATTCTTATGATTCCAACTATCACCTATTTAATGGAGAATGCCTTAAACTATGTTTCTAGCACAGACTTCTGCTGTGAACTTCACTTTCCTGTCTAGTACATGCTACAATTTGTATATCCAGCCATTACCTCTACTCTACTTGCTTAAAACGGGACACATCTTATTCCACATCTATTTCTTCCCCAAATCCTGAATCAATTTCCCTGTTTCTCTCAAGGTTAGCATTGTTCCCCTAATTACCATTTATTAAGACTAATGATCTTGACAACAGATTTGACTCAAATCATTAAGAAATAGTTCTATTATTTATTAAGAACATACTATGTGCCAGAAACTGTATATTACATCATTGAATATTCACAACAGTCCCATGAAGTAGGTATTATGATCATTTAACAGGTGAGGACTCTGAAGATCAGAGAAGATAACATGCTCCAGGAGTAATTCCATGTCCATCTGAAGCCAAAGCCTGAGTTCTTAACCAAACTGCAGAGGTCAAAAACTCAACTGATGTGGAATTGTAAACCAGTGCAGCTACTATGGGAAACAGGATGGAAATTCCTAAAAAATTAAAAATAGAACTACCATACAACTCTGAAATTCCAGTTCTGGGTATTTATCTGAAGAAAGCAAAAACACTAATTCAAAACAACATATGCTCCCCTATGTTCACTGCAGCATTGTTTACAATAGCCAAGCTATGGAAGCAAACTAGCTGTTCACTGATACATGAATAAATAAAGAAGATGTCACACACACACACACACACACACACACACACACACACACTCCTCAGTGGAATATTACTCAGCCATAAAAACTTGTCATTTGTAACAATATGGATGGGCCTAGAGAGTATTATGCTAAGTAAAATAAGTCAGACAGAAAGACAAATGCCATATGACTTTATTCATATGTGGAAACCAAAAATAAAAAAATCCCAAAACAAATGAACAAACTCACAGATAGGACAAATCAATTGTTGCCAGATGAGAGGGGGACAAGGGATGGGTTGGAGAAGGGGAAGGAGATTAAATACAAACTTTCAGTTATAAAATAAGTCACAGAGATGTAAAGTACAGCATAGGGAATAAAGTCAATAATACTATAATAACTATGTATGGTGACAGATGGGTACTAGACTTTTGTGGTGATCACTTCCTAAAGCATATAACTGTTGAGTCAGTATGCTGTACATTTGAAACTAATATAATATTATAGGTCAACTATAAGTTAAAAAAAACTCAACTTATTAAAAGATGCCAGGCAGTGTAAATGAGCAAAGCAGACCAGATTTAAGAAAAAAATAACAGTACAACCTGTCTCCACTGGGGAAACAAAAAGAGCAGTACATTTCATAGTACACAACTCAATTTCAGCCATGGAAAAAAACATCTTTGCCAGATCTTCCAACTTTTTAAGAGAAGGTAGATGTCTAGACTTTTGTGAGAAATCAAAAATTTTAAATGTAAGCAACCAATCAGGGTTTTTTCCTATAATTTTATTAATAAAGATTTGAAACATATACAGAATTGAGGAACATTTACAATGAATACTTCTATATATACCCATCATCAAGATTCTACCATTAACATATTGCTATACTTGCTTTTCACATATATATTGCTCAATGTATCTTTTCTTTTTTAAATTGTTTATTTTATTCTTGTTTATTCTATTACGGTTGTCCCAATTTTTCCATACTTCCCCTCCTCCATCCATCCCAACCCACTCTCCTATAGTCCATCCCCACACCGATGTCCATGTCCATGCATCATTCATACATGTTCTTTGACTAATACCTCCCCTTTCTTCCCACCATTTCACCCCCCTTCTTCTGGAAGCTCTCAGTCTGTTCCCTGTTTCCATGTTCTGGTTCTGTTTTTCTCATTAGTTTATTTTGTTCATTAGATTCCTCTTAGAAGTGAGATCATATTGTATTTGTCTTTCACTGACTTGAATGTTTCATTTAACATAAGAAATCTCTAGTTCCATCCATGCTGTTGCAAAGATCCCAAATAACCACATCAATCTTAACAAAGAAGAACTAAGTTGGAAGGACCACGATACTTGATATCAAACTATATCAAAAGGCCATTGTAATCAAAACATTCTGGTACTGGCATAAGAACAGACACATAGATCAATGGGACAGGATAGAGAGCCCAGAAATAAACCCATGTCTCTATGGTCAATTAATATTTGACGGAAGAGGCATGAATATACGATGGAGTAAAAATAGTCTTTTTAATAAATGATGTTGGAAGAACTGGATGGTACATGCAAAAAATGAAATGAGACCATCAAATTACACCATGTACCAGAATAAACTCAAAATGGACAAAAGACATAAATATTAGTCATGATGCCATAAAAGTCCTAGCAGGAAACACAGTAAAATATCAGAGATCCCATGTAGCAGTATTGCTACCAATATATCTCCTTGGGCAAGGGAAGTAAAAACATAAAATAAACACATGGGACTATATCAATATATTTTTTTATGATTTTCTTTTTTTACCTACTTATTTATTTATTTTTTAATTTTTCAAATACATTTGTCTCCATTTACCCACAACCACTCTCCCCTGCCCTACACACCCCCTTCTCCCCACCTCAATCTTTCCCTACTTTGGTTTCATCCCTGTGTCCACACCTGTTCCTTGATCTGACCCTTCCTCTTCCCCTCCCCACTACCTCCTCTCTCCCTCCATCCTGTCCCTGTCACTTTCTTCTTTCTTTCAATGTTGCTGGTCATATTTTCCTTGCCTCCTTGCTTTGCTGATTAGGTTCTGCTTATAGGTGAGATCATACTGTATTTGGCCTCTTCACTGCCTGGCTTACTTCGCTTAGCATAACACTGTCCAGTTCCATCCATGCTGTTTCGAAGAGTAGGAGCTTTTTCATTCTGCTGCATAGTATTCTATTGTGTAAATGTACCATAGTTTTTTGATCCACTCATTTACAGATGGGCACTTAGGTCACTTCCAGCACTTGGTTATTGAAAATTGCTCTGGTGTGAACATTGGGGTCATAGGTACTTTTGAATTGGTGTTTTGGGATTCAGAGGGTATAATCCCAGCAGTGGAATTGCTGAGTTAAAAAGGCAGTTCCATTTTTAGCTTTTTGAGGAACTTCCAAACTGTTTTTCAAAGAGGCTCCACCAGTCTGCATTCTCACCAACAGTGTAATAGGGTTCCATTTTCTCCACAACCTCGCCAGCACCCATTGTTTGTTGATTTGTTTATGATGGCCACTGTGACTGGTGTGAGGTGGTATATCTCATTGTGGTTTTAATTTGCATTTCTCTGATGTCTAGTGATGCTCAGAATCCTTTCATATGTCTCTGGGCCCTGTGTATGTCCTCCTTGGAGAAGTGTCTGTACAGGTCCTTTGCCCATTTTTTAATTGGATGTTTGTCTTCCTGGAGTACAGTCATGTGAGTGCTTTATTTATTTTGGAGATCAAAGCCCTGTCTGAGGTGTCATTGACAAATATATTTTCCCATATGGTTGGATTCCTTTTCACTTTGCTGATGTTTTCTTTAGCCGTGCAGAAGCCTCTTATTTTGATGAAGTCCCATTTGTTCATCCTTTCTTTATGTCCCTTGATATAGGGGACATATTGGTGAAAATGTTGCTGCATGGAATATCTGAAAGTTTCCTGCCCATGTTCTCTTCTAGGACTTTTATGGTTTCACAAGATATATTTAAGTCTTTTACCATTTTGAGGTTATTTTTGTGTATGGTGTCGTTGGTGGTTGAATTTCAATTTTTTGTATTTGCTGTCCAGCTCTCCCAACATTAATTGTTGAAGAGGCTATTTTTACTCCATTTTATGCATTAGCACCCTTTGTCAAATACTAATTGACCATAGAGACATGGGTTTATTTCTGGGTTCTCTATTCTGTCCCATTGATTTACGTGTCTGTTCTTATGCTAGTACCAGACTGTTTTGATTACAGTGGCCTTGAAATATAGTTTGGTGTCAGGTATTGTGATCCTTCTTACTTTGTTTATCTTTCTCAAAATTGCTGTGGCTATATTGATAGATACTTAGTCATTTTTTACCTGTGTATATGTGATCCTCTCTTTCTCACTCTTTTTCTTCCTCTTCTTAAAGCAGTCCCTTTACCATATCTTTTACTGCTGGTTTGGTGGAGGTGTATTCTTTTAGCTTTCTTTTGTCTGGGAAACTCATTACTTTGCCTTCCATTTTAATTGACAGCCTTCCTGGGTAGAGTAGTCTTGGGTGAAGGCCCTTACTTTTCATGACTTGTAATATTTTTTCCCATTCACTTTTGGCTTAGTGTTTCTGTTGAGAAGTCAGCTGCTAGATATATCGTGGATTCCTTGTATGTTAATACCTGTTTCTCCCTTGCTGCTTTTAGGATTCTCTGTTTATCTTTGATATTTGCCATTTTATTTATGATGTGTCTTGGAGAGGATCTCATTGGGTTCGTCTTGAATAGGACCCTCTGTACTTCCTGAATTTGTGTGACTTTTTCTGTCCTCCAATTAGGGAAATTTACCATCATTACTTTTTCAAACAGGTTCTCTATCCCTTCCTCCTCTTTTCCTTCTGGTATCTGTATTATATGGATATTATTACAATTCAGGTTGTCCTGCATGTTCCTGAACACTTCTTCATTCTTTTCAAGTCTTTTTTCATTTTCTTGCTCTTTCTGGGAGCTCTTCTGTTCCTTGTCCTCCAGGTCACTGATTCGATCCTCTGCTTCATACAGCCTGCTTTTGACTCCTTCTACTGTGTTCTTCAATTCAGAATTGTATTCTCCACTTCCTCCTGCCTCTTATTGATATTTTCTATGTGTTTTTTCATGTTGATATATTTTGCAATAATTTCCTCATATTTTCCCATTAGTTTTTGGTAATTCTCTTTGAGGTCACTGAGCTTCCTTAGAACTCTTGTTTGGAACTCAATATCTGATCGTTTACTTATCTGTATTTCATTTAGTTCTCTTCTTGGGGATTCTTCCCTTCCCTTCAATTTGGGGGTGCTTCTTTTTCTCCCCATTATTTGTGAGATTCTTCTTTTTTGCTTTTTCTTCTTATATTGACGTATCTTGACTTCCTGATTTTGTGTTGTGAACTTCTATGGTAGGAGACCGTTTTTTGTTTTTTTCCTTTCTTTCTGGATCTGCCTCTGATGATGTCAGCTGTTGATCCCATCTAACCTTAGGCAGTCTATAAGAGACTTCCAGGAATCTACTGTCTGCTTCTGTGTCCTCCAGTTGTAATCTAGTCACTCTGCCCTCAAGCAATGAGGGTGGGGCAGAGTCCTCCCTGTGGGTGGGGCTATTTTGCAGTTTCATGCTGCTGCCACTCAGGGGAGTAGTCTCCTTAAGCAAGATGGTTGCTGCCATATGAGGGAAGAGTCATCACTGGGATCCCCCCAGCTACTATCTCAGTTCTCTCCCAAAGGCCTCTATCTCCAGACTTTCCTCAAGTGTCTCTATACCACTCTGCACCCCCTTTAGCCAGGGATCTACTATCTGTGACTGCTGCTCTGTACTCAGCACTCAGACCTGCGTAATATCAGGTTGGGGCCAAGTTTATTGGGAATGTGGTTCTTGTGTCCTTTCTCGCAGCTGTGGCATGGGCAAGTGGTCTCCCTGAGCAAGATGGAAGCTCTGGAATGGGGCGCAAGTCAGCACCAGGACCCCACCAGCCACTTTCTCAGTTCTTTCCCCAAAGCATCCTTCATCTGTTTCTCCTCAGGCAGCTCCAGCCCACTCTGCCCCCACTTCTGCCAGAGCCCAGGATAAGTGGTTGCCACTACAAATTTTTGCATTGGCCCTTTAAATGGCTCTTTGCATCTACATCCACCTGTCTCTGGCAGAGTGCATCTTACCTCTTTTCAGAGCTGGCTGATATCTGTGTGCATTTTGGGCTCTGGTGCTGTTGGCTGGAGATCCCTGCTTATGGTTTAGACCATGCTCTTCTCAGGGGAATCCTACTGGCCATTTCAATACCCCTCTGTCATTGCAATCTGTGGGCACCTAGCCCACCTTCTTGAGCCTCTATCACACTCCTTGCCAGTTAGGTTATGCTAAAACCAATTCCTCTGTGTGTCCAAGGTTATGAGTCTCCTCTCTCACTATTGTTTAGTTGTTTTCCAGGTGATTTCTCCACAATTTAGTTGTAATTCCAGATTCATCCTTGGAGGAGGTTAGCGTGAGTCCCACACACTCTTCTGCCATCTTGAAGTCTATCTTTTCTTTTTTAAGCATATTTTGTTGATTATGCTATTACAGTTGTTTCCTGTATCAATGCATTCCAAAGTCAGTTGATGACATCAGAACACTCTCCTGTAAATACTTTGCAATGTGTATTATTTGAATTAAGTATTAAGTCATAGCATTTTGTTCTTGTTATTTCTGCAAATTTTACAAACAATAAATTACACAATATTAAGTGTATTATTTGATGCATTTTGACAAATATGTTCACCTGTATAACCCAAATGTCTTTCAAGATATTAAAAAAAAATTTTATCACTTCAGAAAGTTCCTTTGTGCCTCTGACCAGTCACATTCTACCTCTCCCCACCAAAGATAACCATGGATCTGATTTTTTTTTCTATCATGGATTAGTTTTCATATTCTATGACTTCATACACATAGACCCATACATTATGTATTATTTTGTACTCAAAATAATGCTGTTGAGAGTAATTCATGTTGTTGGGCAACCTACCAAATTTTTTAAATTTCTGTGTAGAACAGAAAAATAAAACACATTTGTAATCCAAGGATATCAGGAGGTAATCTCTACACTGTACTTGAATACCTCCTCTCTTCTCATTTTGAAGTACCATCAACTTCATGTTGCTTTGTAATATCATATCTGTCTTCTTTCCTTTCTCACTGTTACCACTCTGCAATCATTCTATAATAGATTGGTTTCACCAGGACATTTGAAAATGTCTTATGTGACATCCCAGAGAACAAGATGGTGATATAAGAGTTAGATGATGGTTTAGTTAGCTATATCAGTAACTGGGAGCTGATTGGGAGGGTGGAGATTATAAACAGAAGATAACATGGAGGAGACTTGCTATTGGAGTACCACAGAAGTTTCTTCTTGATCTTACACTGTTCAACATTTTTTCAAAACTAGATATAAATAGTCATGCTTTCAAGTTGCAAATGACACAAAGATAATGGAGAGAGTAACATTATGGATAACATAACTAACAAGGAAAATGTGAAAGTAATGCATTTAGGTTTTCAAAAGTCAATTGCAGATCTACTTCAAGATGGTAGCAGAGTGAGTAGAAGTCACACTGACTTCCTTCTGGGACCAATATGAAATTACAACAATATTGTGGGAAAATCACTTGGAAAACAACTGAACAATAGTGAGAGAGGAGCCTTATAACCTCAGGCAAGCAGGAATAGGCTTTAGCACAACCTAATTCGTAAGGAGTGCCGTAGAGGCTCGAGAAGGTGTGCTAAGCGCCCACGGATGCCAGCGCCAGAGGGATATTTAAATGGCCAGTAGGATCCCTCTGAGAAGAGCATGGTCTAAACCATAAGCAGGGATCTCCAGCCTATAGCACCAGAGCCCAAAAAGCACACACAAAATCCAGCTGTGAAAAGTATACATGTGCTCTCTGCCAGAGACAGGTGGCTGTAAATGCAAAAAGCCACTTAAAGGGCCAATGCAAAAATTTGTAGTGGCAGCCACTTACCTGGGGCTCCGACGGATACAGAGGCAGAGTGGGCTGGAGCTGCATGAGGAGAGACAGATGAAGGAGGCTTTGGGAAAAGAACTATGAAAGGGGCCAGCAGGGTCCTGGTGCTGACTCACCCCACATTCCGCAGATGCTATGTTACTTAGGGAGAACACTCCCCTGAGCAGAAGCAGCATGAAAGGACAGAATAGCCCATCCTTCAGAAGGCTCTTCCCCGGACAGGCATTCTGCAGGCCTGGGTGTTCAGTAGAGTCAGTCTCAGATAGTAAATCTTGAGATGCAGAGTGGTATACAGTCACTTGAAGACAGTCTGGAGACAGAGGCATTGGAGAGAGGACTGAGGAAGTTGTTGGGGAGATCCTGGTGCAGACTCCTCCCCCATATGGAGGCAGCCATCTTATACAGGCAGACCACTTCCCTGAATGGCAGCAGTGTGAAAGAATACAATAACCCCACTCACAGGAAGGACTCTACCCCACCCTGTGGTGCCTAAGCCTAAATATGGTGTGCAGAATAGCTAGATTAAAAACTGAAAGAGATAGCCAAAAACAGTATATTCCTGGAAGTCTTGAAAAGGCTGCCTAAGGTCAGATGGGGTCAACAGCTGACATCATCAGAGGCAGAACGAGAAAGAAACAAAAAAATCAGTTTCCTACCATCGAAGTTCCCATCACAAAGTCAGGAAGTCCAGATAGATCAATGTAAGAAGCAGAAGCAATAAAGATGAGTCTCATAAATAATGGGAAGATAAAGAAATACACCCCACTCGAAAGGAAAGGAGGAATCCCCACAAAGAGAACTAAATGAAATAGAGGCAAGAACACTATCAGATATTGATTTCAAAACAACAGCTCTATAGAAGCTCAGTGAACTGAGTAACCTCAAAGAGAATTAACAAAAAACTAATACCATATCATCTCATCCATAAGTTTAACCTAATCAGCAAAGCAAGGAAGCAAGGAAAATATGACCGGCAACATTTAAAGAAAGAATAAACTGACAGGGAAGGGTGGGAGGGAAGGAGGGCGGTATTGGGGAGGGTAAGTGGAAGGGTCAGATTAAAGAACAGCTGTGAAGGCCACATGGGCTAAGCCAAGGAGGGGTAGGATTGAGGGGGGGAGGTGTGGGTGGGTGGGGCAGGGGAAAGTGGTGGTCCATAAATGGCAACAAGTGTACTTAAACAATAAAAAAAGTCAATTGCAAAAGAACATCAAGAAAAATATTTGTGCTGAAAGCACCCTGAGTGAAAAATATCTCAAGTACAGTGCCAGTCATCACTATTTTTAAGTATATTTTATTGATTATGCTATTACAGTTGCCCCATTCTTTCCTCCCCTTTATCCCATTTTGCCCTGCAATCCCCCTCCCTCCTGCAGTCCCCCTGCCCTTAATTCATGCCGATAGGTTGAACATATATGTTCTTTGATTTCTCTATATCCTATATTATTCTTAACCTCCTCTGTCTATTTTGTACCTACCAATTATGCTTCTTATTCCCTATACCTTTCCCCTCATTCTTCCATCTCCCTCTCCCTGCACATAACTCTCCATGTGATCTCCATTTTTTTCTGATTTTTTAAAATGGAAATGTCTTTTTTAAGGTTAAAGAGAACATCTCTGTTACAGTAGTGACATTGTTTCTTTTCCTTTTTAAAATGCTTTTACAATTTTTTTTAAATCAGGTTTATTCTATTACAATTGTCTCAATTTTCCCCCTCTTGCCCACCTCCACCCATCCCACTATGCCCCTCTCTACCCCAGTGAATTCCCACTCTGTGTTCTTTGTTTAGTCCCATCCCCTTCTTTCCAACATTGTCCTCCTACCCCATACCCTCTGGTCACTTTCAGTCTGCTCCATGTTTCTATGCCTGTAGTTTATTTTGTTGGTTTATTTTGTTAAATACATTCCATTTATAGGTGAGATGACATGGTATTTGTCTTTCTCCGACTAACTTATTTCACTTAGCATAATATTCTCCAGTTCTATCCATGCTGTCACAAAAGGTAGGAATTCCTTCTTCCTTTTTTGCTTTTTTTAAGAATGCAGATTGGTTTTATTTATTTATTTTTAAAAATATTATTATAAAGTCTCAGGCATTAAAAGAAAATGACACCAGAACAGAAATAATCAAGTAAATCAATGAAATAAAATGGGGATTCCAGAAACAAATGTATACATCTAACAAATGTAATATGTGATTAAATTGATATTTCAAATCAATGGGAAAAATAAGGCTTATTCAACAAATAAGGTGCATGGACCACAATTGAAATAAAACAAATACAGAGCATTATTTCATACATTATACAGAAAATATTCAGGTGAATTAAAAATCAATATGTAAAATCTAAGGACATTTAGGAGAAAATACAAAATAATATATTTTTACCCTGATGTAAAATATTCAAACCCAGAAGCTATACAGAAAAAATACTGAGAATATGACTATATTAAAAAACATTTAAGACTATACAGTAATATATATATTACAAAAGTTCAAGGAAAAGTAATAGAAAAGTATTTGGAACAAATCTAAAAAAGAGTTAACAGTTGTTTTTTTTGGGGGGGGGGAGAAATTCAACAAACAATCGCAAAATGGATAAATACCTAAAAGTCATCTAAAGCTTTTTAAAAATAATAGATATAGGCAAGAAATATATAAAAACAAGGTTAGTTTCAACACATAATACAGCAACAATTAAAATTACACCACATTGTCACAACCAGACTAATAAGTATTAAAAATATTGGTAATATCAATATTGGTAACTGTGAAAGGGATTGGGTATTTATAGATGCTTTTTCTTCATCTTAAAGCATCCCTTTAGCACATTTTGCAATGCTGGTTTGGTGGAGGTGTATTCTTTCAGCCTTCTTTTGTCGGGGAAACTCCTTATTTCGCCTTACATTTTAATTGAGAGCCTTGCTGGGTAGAGCACTCTTGGTTGCAGGTCTTTCCTATTGACGACTTGGAATATTTCTTGCCATTCCCTTCTGCCTTGCAGTGTTTCTGTTGAGAAGTCAGATACTAGCTGTATCAGGGCTCCCTTATACGTTATTACCTCTTTCTCCCTTACTTGCTTTAGGATTCTCTGTTTGTCTTTGATATTTGCCATTTTAATGATGATGTGTCTTGGAGTGGGCCTCTTTGTGTTCCTCTTGAATGGGACCCTCTGTGCTTCCTGGATTTGTGTGACTTTTTCTCTCCTCCAATGAGGGAAGTTTTCCATCATTACTTTTTCAAACAGGTTCTCAATGCCCTCATCCTCTGCACCTTCCGGTATCTCTATTATATGGATATTTTGACGTTTCAGGTTGTCCTCCATTCCCCTAAATACCCCTTCATTCTTTTTGAGTCATTTTTCATTTTCCTGCTCTTCCTGGGAGCTTTTTTCCACCTTATCCTCTAGCTCACTGATTAGATCCTCAGCTTCATCTAGCCTGCTTTTGATTCCTTCTACTGTGTTCTTCAAATCAGAATTTGTATTCTTCATTTCCTTTTCTCTCTTATTGATATTTTCTATGTCCTTTTTCATGCTGATGTAGATAGCAGTAAGTTCCTCATAGTTTCCTTGTAGTTTTTGGTAATTTTCTCTGACCTCACTGAGCTCATTGAGCTTCCTTAGAACCATTGTTTGGAACTCAATTATCGGATAATTTACTTGCCTCTATTTGTTTTAGTTCTCTTTGTGGGGATTCTTCCTTTCCCTTCAAGTGGGGTGTATTTCTTTATCATCCCATTATTTGTGAGACTCTTTTTTTTTTTTTTTTTTTTTTTTTTTGCTTCTCATTCTTAAGTTGATCTGTCTTGATTTCCTGACTTTGTGGTGTGAACTTCTATGGTTGGAGACCGCTGTTTTACTTTCTGGATCTGCCTCTGATGATGTCGGATGTTGACCCTGTCTGACCTTAGGCAGTCTGTCTGAGACTTCTGGTAATCTACTGTCTGTGGCTATCTCCTGAAGCTGTTAATCTATTTCACTGTGTACTCAGCAGTCTGCCTTAGACAGCTCACAGAGAGGTGGAGTCGCTCTTGGGGGCGGGGTTATTGGTTCTTCTCAGGCTGGTGCATATGGGGGAGGAGTCTGCACTGGGATCCCACTGGCTACTCGCTCTGTTCTCTCCACAAAGCCTCCATCCCCAGTCTCTCCTCAGGTGTCACCAGACCTCTCTGCCCCCCTTTAGTCAGGGATCTACTGTCTGTGGCTGCCATTTTGCACTCTGCAGGCAGCTTAGACAGCACAGTGTGGCATCGAATACCACCTGGTGGTGAGGTTATTGTGTCCTTTGACGCTGGTACCACTCAGGGGGAGTGTTCTCTGCCTTAGCAAGATGGCTGCTGCCGCATGGGAGATGAGTCAGCACCGAGATCCTGCCTGTTACTCTCTCTGTTCTCTCCCCAAAGCCTCCTTCCTCACCCAGTCTCTCCTCAGGCATCTCTAGCCCACCCTGCCCCTGACTTTGCTGGAGACCAGGGTTGGTGGCTGCAAATAAAAATTTATGTATTGGCCCTTTAAACACTTCTTTGTGTCTCCAGCTGCCTGTCTCTGGCAGTGAGCAATCCTGCTGCTTCTCACAGCTGGCTGTTTTCCGTGAAATTTTTTGGGCCTTGGTATTGTGGGCTAAAGACCCCCGTTTTTGGTTTAGACCCTGCTCTCCTCAGGGGGATCCAACTGGCTATTTCAATGTCCTTCTGGTGCTGCCGACCGTTGGCGCCCTGCTCTCCTTCTCAGGTCTCAACTGCATTCCTTACCAGTTAGATTGCGCTAAAGCCAATTCTTCTGTTTCCAAGGTTACAAGGCTCCTCAGTCACTCTTGTTCAGTTGTTTGTTCCAGGTGATTTCTCCACAATTTAGTTGTAATTCCAGGTTGGTCCTGGGAGGAGATCAGCATGATTTCCACTCACTCCTCAGCCATCTTATTTCCCCCTATATGTCCTTTTTCTTACTGATCATTTACAGTACGTTCCTTATAGTTTCCCTGTAGTTTTTGGTAATTCTCTCTGAGCTCACTGAGACGCTTGAGTTTCCTTACAACCATTTTTTTTTAATCAATATCTGAGAGTTTACTTGCCTCTATTTCATTTAGTTCTCTTTGTGGGGATTCCTCCTTTCCCTTCGACTGAGGGGTGTTACTTTTTCTTCCCATTTTTTGTGAGACTCTTCTTTTTTGCTTCTGCCTCTTAAATTGATCTGTCTTGATTTCCTGACTTTGTGCTGTGGACTTCCATGATATGAGGCCAATATTTTTTTGTTGTTGTTGATCTGCCTCTGATCATGTCAGATGTTGACCCCATCTGATCTTAGGCAGTCTGTTTGAGACTTCTAGGGATAGACTGTCTGTTGCTTTCTCGTTCAGCTGTTAATCTAGTCAGTCTGCACTCAGCATGCCAGCTTAAACACCACAGGGTGGGGCAGAATCCCTCCTTGGTTGGGGGCAGTGTTATTGGGTCCTCTTATGGTGTCACTGCTCAGTGGAGTGGAATGCCTGAGCCAGATGGCTGCTGCCATATGTGGGAGGAGTCAGCACTGGGATCCTGCTGGCTACTCTTTGTCCTTTCCCCAAAGCCTTCATCTGTAATCTCTCCTCAAGTGTCTCCAGACTACTCTGTGTTCCCTTTAGCCAGGGATCTACACTCAGTGGCTTGCACTCCGTACTGAAGCATCAAGCTTTCACACCACTGGGTCAGGGCCAAGTCCCTCTGGGGGGCTGGGCTATTGTGTCCTCTCATGCTTTTGTGGCTCAGAGGAGTGGTCTGCCTGAGCAAGACGGCTGCTGCCATAGGGGGGATGAGTCAGCATCGGGATCCCTCCAGCTACTGTCTGTTTTCTCCCCAACTCTCTCCTCAGGCGCCTCAAGCCCAGTCTGTCCCCGCCTTTGCCAGAGACTGCAGTAAGTGGGTGCAAATAAAAATTTATGCATTGGCCCTTTAAACGGCTCTTTGTGTCTCCGGCCACCTGTCTGTGGCTTAGAGGAACCCTGCCACTTTTAGCAGCTGGTTGTATCTGTGTACTTTTGGGGCTCTGGTGCTGTAGTCTGGAGAGCTCCACTTATTGTTTAGACAACGCTCTTCTCAGGGGGATCTAACTGGCTGTTCCAATATCCTTCTGGTGCTGTCACCCGTAGGTGCCCTGCGCTCATTCTCACATCTCTACTGCACTCCTTACTGGTTAGGCTATGCTAAAACTGAGTCTTCTGTCTGTCTGAGGCTATAAAGTTCCTTTCTCACTATTGTTCAGTTGTTTGTTCCAGAAATTTCTCCACAATTTAGTTATAATTCCAGGTTTATCCTGGGAGGAGGTCAGTGTGACTTTCCCTCACTCCTCCACCATTTGATTCTCCCCATTTCTCTGAATCTCTTCCTGTTCTAGTTGCTCACTTAGTTATTCTTTTTGATTTTTGTTTTCTTTTTAAGTTCATTTGTTGATAGTTGTGATTTTTTTTGTCATTTTACTGTTAATATTTTTGGTCTTCTTCTTTTTCTTATATAAGCCCCCTTAACATTTCCTATAATAAGGGCTTGGTGATGTTGAACTCCTTTAACTTGACCTTATCTGGGAAGCAGTTTATTTGCCCTTCCATCCTTGTTTGCAAGCCAGTGCTCAATCCACTGAGCCACATTGGCCAGGGCTGCCTTTCCATTCTAAATGATAGCTCTGCTGGATAGCATAACCTTGGATATAGGTCCTTGCCTTCCATGAATTTGAACATTTCTTTCCTGCCCCTTCTTGCCTGTAAGGTTTCTTTTGAGAAATCCACCAATAGTCTTATGGGCACTCCTTTGTAGGTAACTGTCTCCTTTTCTCTTACTGCTTTTAAGATTCTCTCCTTATCTTTAGGATCCTCCTTAGGTCCTATTTGTTTGGGGCTCTCTGAGCTTCCTGTGCTTGCATGTCTATTTCCTTCACCATATTGGGGATTTTTTTCCGTCATTGCTTTGTCAAATAAGTTTTCAATATCTTGCTCTTCCTCTTTTTCTTCTGGCACCTCTGTGATTCAGATGTTGCAGCGTTTAAAGTTGTCCCAGAGGTTTCTGAGTCTCTGCTCAATTTTTTTTTTGAATTCTTCTTTCTTCATTCTGTTCTGGTTGAATGTTTATTTCTTCCTTCTGCTCCAAATCATTGGTTTGAGTCTCAGTTTCCTTCCCTTTCCTGTTGGTTCCCTGAATATTTTTATATATTTCACTTTGCATAGCCTTTACTTCTTCCTTTATTTTGAAACCATACTCAACCATTTCTGTGAGCATCCTCATTACTAGTGTTTTGAACTCTGCATCTGATAGATTCACTATCTCCTTGTCCCTTAGTTCTTTTTTTTTTTTTTGGAGTTTTGATCTGTTCTTTCATTCGTGCCATATTTCTTTGTCTCGGCACACCTAGTATATTGATAGGGTGGAGCCTTAGGTATTTGTCAGAGTGGGTCAACCCACTTCACCATGTATGTGGGGGCTAGGAGAGAGGGAACAATGCCAATTTCTCAGGTCTTGCCCCACTTTCAGTCACTTCCCCCACTACCCAAAAGCAATTTGGGCCTTCCTGTTGCTGATTCCTGGGTGTGTGGGTTTGTGTAGGTTCTAGGACTCCATCGGTCCCTCCAATGGACTCACCTATAAGACTGGCAGTTTCTCCCACTACCACAACACCCTTAGGTTTTTATAGCCAGAGGTTTTGGGGCTTTATTTCCCCACACTGAAATCCTGTATTGCACAGTCTGTCTCACTCCCCAGTTGCTCCTCCTAGTTTATCTGCACACAAATGTGGGACAGCCTAGTCCACCTGTTGCAACCTTGCTGTGTGTTCTCTCCACCCCAGCTGCCCTTCTCTGTTCTTCCTAACAGTCTGGATGAATGTTTCTTCTTTAACTGCTTGGTTGGCAGACTTCCATACTGTTCTATTTTCTGGCAGTTCTGTTTTTTTTTTTAATTGGTTGTTGTCCTTTTGGTTGTGCAAGGAAGCAAAGTATATCTACCTACACCTCCTTCTTGGCTGGAAGTCCCAATGTTGAGTCACCAATATTTTGATAAGAACAAAAACAAATGGACCAAAAAACTAATAAAGCAATTATAGCCCACATTAATAGGGATGTACAAAGAAATAGTTATAATTTAATTGAGTGGTTAAAAGTATGGGTCTGGAAGTAAGAAAGCACTGTTGCATGCTTAGAGATATAAATTTAGGACTTTCAGAAAATAGATAGTTTTTAGAGCCATGAGACTAGATCAAATCAAAAGACATGAGTGTTAACACTAAAAACAGAAAAGATGTCTATAACAGTTTTCTAGGTCTGTCATAACAAAATACCACCTACTGGGTAGTTTAAACAACAGAAAATTATTTCCTTTTTTTCATTTTTAGTTTTTTTTAATTTTGCTTTGGTTTCTGGTGTCCAGCTAAGTGGTTAGACCATCATATACTTTATATAGTGTTCCCCATGATACTTCCAGTACCGTAACTGTCACCATAATTGGTTATTGCAATATTATTGACTATATTTACTATGCTTTACTTATATCCCTGTGATTATTTTATAACTACCAATTTGTGCTTCTTAATCTCTTCTCCTCTTTCATCCAGTCCTCCTAACCCCAACCCCCTCTAGCAACCATCAGTTCAACCTCTGTGTCTATGAGTCTGTTCTAATTTTGTTTGTTCATTTATTTTATTCTTTAGATTCCATGTATTGTGTATAAGTGAAATCATATGGTATTTGTCTTTCTTTGACTGATTTATTTCACTGAAAATAAAACCCTGTAGGTCAATCCATACTGAGGGAAATGGTAAGATTTCAATCTTTTTATGGCCGAGTAATATTCCATATTATATATAAACCACCACATTTTATCCACTCATCTATTGATGGTCACTTGGGTTGCTTCTATGGCTTGGCTATTGTAAATAATGCTGCAATAAACATAGGATTACATGTATTCTTTCAAATTAGTGGTTTGGATTTCTTTGGCTAGAACTCCAGAAGTAGAATCACTGGGTTATAAAGAAGATCCACAGAAATTTATTTTCTGACACTTCTGTAGATAAGAGGTCCACGGTTTAAGTGTCAGCAGGATTGGTTTCTCCTCAGGCCTCTCTCTTGACTTGTAGATGGCTGCCTTCTCACTATATACTCACACGGCCTTGCCTCTTTCTGTGTGTGTCTTTGGTGTCTCTGTGTGTCCAAATTTCTTCTAATAAGGACAGCAGTAATATTGGATTAGAGCTTACCCTAACAACCTCATTTTGACTTATTTACATCTTAAAAGACCCTGTGTCTAAATACAGTCACATTCTGAGGTACTGGGGCTTAGGTTTTCAAAATGTGAACTCAGAAGGACACAATTAAGCCCATGATAAGGTCCAAGAATTGAGCCTTGATCCTCCAACATTTATAAGTCAGGTAAAGGAAAAAGAAAGAAGGGCCAATAGAAAAGACTGAGAAGTAGTAACCAAATAAAGGAAAACCCAGGAGAGTATGTATTTCTGGAGGTTTAGAGAAGAAAGAAGTTTCAAAAGGGAGGAGTATTCAGTCATGTCAAATAGTGCTGATAGATGAAGAAAAATGAGAACTGAGAGTGATCATTAGATTTGACAAAGATAGGAGCCAATGTTGGCCTTGATAATAGCCATTTCAGTTGAGTGGTACAATTGGAAGCCTGATAAAAGAGAAAGGGAAGTGAGAATGTAAAGATGGAAACTAAAGACAACTCTTCTAAGAAATTTTTCTTTGAATAGGGGGAAATAAATGAGAAGTGAGAAATTTTAAAATTTCAGGTACAAAGCCCTTAAAAAGGTGAGATGCATTGAAATCTAGGCTTTGGACTTAGATAAAAGAAGGAGCATATTACCTATTGTTACAAGAAGGAAGGCAGAGTCAGAGCATTTGGGTTCATGGAATTGGTGGTGAGAAAATGCGGTAGTTCTGCTTTGATGGATGATACTGCCATACCTGTGTATCTTCTCCTGCTGTAACTTCTGCCTCTCTCCTTCACCAAATCTTCTCTACCCATTCAGACTCAAACTCTTTGGTTTGGAAAGAGCACTGTATCTGGTACCAGAATACCTGGATTCAAGCACCAGCTTTTCTCATTATAAGCTGTGTAACTTCAGACAAGTCACTGACCTTCCCTGATCTCATTTCCTCATCGGTATACTTAGAACAAAAACCTCTCCACATGCAATACATTTTTAAATGCAAAGATAAAAATGAGATCTATCCTAATAAATTCTACCTCCTTTAATAAGCTTCCACAGCCATTTTAGTCTGTTTGGAGCCCCTTTGGGTCTTCACTACTTATCTACTGTCAGACACTGTTACCTGATTTTTCTCAAGTGTATTATTGTTGATTTGATCACTAAATTATACATTTCTGAAGATCAGGAACTTATTGCTATGTATTACATAGGGGAAGTGGGTAGGAAGAGGAAGGGACTAATTACTTGACCATCTGCTACTTGCCCAGGTATTAAAGTACAGTATCTAATTTAAGTCTTTCAACAATATGGGAAAATTGACAGTATTTTACAAAAGAGGAAACTGAGACCCAGGGAGATTAAGAAACTTCACCAAAGTCACACAGCTAATGAGTGGTGAAGGCATAATTTGAACTTGAAACTCCCCACTCCAACCCTCTGCTCTTTCCACCACTCCATACAGCACACTCATTCTAGGCAATTTTGGCTGCATTGGGATTTCTCGCTGAGGCTTTAATTATTCAGGGGACATGATATTTTGATTAGAACACATTTTTGCAGTTATAATGCCAAATGAAGAGCTTCATTTTTTTTTCTAGTATAAATTTATGGTAGTGTTAATTCCTATCCAACTCTTTGGAAATTGGTACTCTCACTACAAGTAAAACTATTTTTATGTCATTAGCTTTTCTTGGTCCATCATCGTAAGGATGTCAGAAATGATGATGAACCATATATTGCTGAACCCCAAAAGGACATCACAAAGCATCTATTCCAACCTCCTTCCTTTTATAGATGAGGAAATTGTTGCTCAGAGAGGGGAGTTGACTTGCTGAAGAGCACACAGTGGAAAGTAGCAGAGAGAAGACTGACTCTCTTTCTCCCCAGCTCAGATGCTTTCCTTCAGTCTACTAAACCCATGGTAAAAGCTTCCCCTTCATTGTTAAAGTAGTAGCTCCAAGGACCCAGGAATTTTTCTACAATTTGTATGGAGTTTAAAGGGCGAAGCCTCAAAAAATGCCTGGCTGGGCTAATATCTGGGAAAGCTAGGAGAGAAATGGCAGGGAAACCAGGAAGTCCATACTTCTGACATTTACTAGTTTTTTTTAAAAGGGGTCATTTTATGTCCTTGAAGAAATGAAATTCAAGGTATTAATGCATGAACTCTTTGGAAGCAAGGTAACATTTACTTGTTTTAAGGTTTCACCAATGACCTTTTCTTCTCAAAACAGTCATGAGAAATCGGCACCTGCAGGTAGATTTTAAGACTATTTTAAATCCATCTCTTCTCCCTGGAATATTGGAACAACTGCTCTGATCAACTGACTCCATTTCAAGTTTATAAATGATGTGCAGGAAATGTCTTTTTGGAAGACTGAACCAAGAGGATATCTAGGTGAAGGATGGATGATGCCAAAGGGTTCAGTTGCTGCTTCCCTCTTTCTCAGGAGATGAGCCTTTCCCTGACTGCTTTTTGCCCTTCAGGGAAGACAGATTAACATTGATTGAAAAAGAATCCTTCCTTTATTAGGACTTCCTATGGCTCTACAGCCAGGCAGTGTGAATATAGAGAGGGGTGAGCAAGCAATTATCTATATCATTATGAATTTGGCAAAGTGCACACCAGTGTTCTTCCAATGCCATATTGTGACATAAGGTTAATTATCTCACACATTGTAGTGGAAATGTCAGGATTTCATATATAGAGCTAAGGACAGAGCACTATCCATAGATATGCTTGAAGCTGCAAATGCCCAGTGTGTGGAGGGAAAAAAAAGAACAACAACAACAGCAAAAAACAGCAAATAATATTTGCAAACCTGTTTCCTTAAAGAAGCCTCATAAAAGAGCAGATAGCTCCTATATATCCCCTTTTATGTTTTTTTAAATCCTTTTAAAAGGCAAGTTCCAGCCCTTCTAATTTTGGTAATCTTAGCCAACCTACACATCAGTCATTGAATCAGCCAACAATTATTGAGCACCTACTATATGCTATAATCTATGCTTGGTCCTGAGAGTCTGCAAAGCAGGGTCTGGAGGTCAAAGAGGATGAAAAATTTCAGACAGTATGTAACCATTAGCTATTCAATCTGGAACCCAGTATATTGATTTTCATTTGTGACCTGCACCAACCTTGGATAAACCCAGCAACCAAGTGTTGCCTTCAGGCTTATATGAAACACATATTCAAATCCATTCCTAGAACCCCACTCTACCTTACTTCACTATTGACTAGCATCCAAGCATCAAGAATAGCAGCCTAAATGTATAGTTTTAATAGGTAATATTTTGGGAAGTTTACTGAGAATTATATTTGAAGTGTCTCTTAGCTTTTCCTTCCCTTGTAATGGATGTTTTATATAATCAGTGCCTAAAGTAGCCAATGAACTCAGATCTATTGAATCATTTTCTGTGCAAAGACAGCTGTTCTGTGCCATGCTATTGACCTTCCATTTGCCTGAGTATGCCCATTATGTAGCAGCATACCCAGAAAGGGCTATTTTAAGGGACAGAAGATTTTCTTTTTTCTTTTTAATAAATAAGCTTTTCAAGAAAAAAACCAAGGTTATTTCCTGTTTGGCTTTTGTTTTTAGGTCTTATTAAAGGAGGATATTGATTCAACTGCC
Organism: Pteronotus mesoamericanus; assembly: GCF_021234165.1. Taxonomy (NCBI): domain Eukaryota; kingdom Metazoa; phylum Chordata; class Mammalia; order Chiroptera; family Mormoopidae; genus Pteronotus; species Pteronotus mesoamericanus. The sequence continues at coordinate 1,347,121 of NW_026555198.1, forward strand.
TGGAACATCTTCCATCTTCCTGAAGACATTAGAGGCTGGAAGCCATTCAAAAGCACTGGATTAGGAGTCAGAAAGTTAGGTTTATAGTCCTGACTCTGATGCTAGGTATATGTATGACCTGGGAAAAATAGATGATAATCTCTGGACCTCTATTTCCATTTCTCTAAAATTAAGGGGACAGAATGGAAGTTAAGAGGCAGTTCTTTCAATTACCAGTTGAGTAGATTTGAAAAACTCACTTAACCTCTCTGAGCCTCAGTTCCTTTCCTGAGAAATGTAGGTAGTAATAATATTGCCCTTATACTGTTTTATGAAGGTTAAATAAGAAAGTACATGTAAATTATTAGTACAGTGCCTGGCACATAATGCAGAGGAAACACAAATAATTTTTAGAATTCCAGGTTAAATTAAATCATGATGGCTCCTTCAGACTCTGACCTTCTGTGAACACTTAATATCAGTAAATTTGTAGTATCATTTTAAGTGAAATTTTTCTTCAATTTTTGACTTTTGTAACACTTATTAACTTAGCATCTCAAACATGTTAGATATGTAAAACTTATGAATTTAGCCTGTAAAATAATTGTTACAAAGTTAATAAGAAGGCTTGTTGTTACCCTTTTTAAATTTCTTTTTATTATTCAAATATATTTGTCTCCATTTTTGCGCTACCACTTTCCCCTGCCCCACCCACCCACACCTACCACCTTCAATCTTTCCCCACTTTGGCTTTGTCCATGGGTCCTTTATACACGTTCCTTGATTTGACATTTCCCCTTCTTTTCCCCATTACCCCTCTCCCTCCATCCCTCTCATTGTCAGTTTGTTTTTTTCTTTTAATGTTGCTGGTTATATTTTTCTTGCCTGTTTGTTTTGTTGATTAGGTTCTACTTATAGGAGAGATCATATGGTATTTGTCTTTCACCCCCTGGCTTATTTCACTTAGCATAATGCTCTCCAGTTCCATCCATGCTGTCATGAAGGGTAGAAGCTCTTTCTTTCTTTCTGCTGTGTAGTATTCCATTTTGTAAATGTACCATAGTTTTTTGATCCACTCATTTATTGATGGGCACTTAATAGCCAAATGCTGGAAGCAGCCCCTTTTCTTTATTTCATAGAATTGTTTCTGAAAAGATTCTTCTCCATGAGACTCAAAGAATGAGAAGGCAAATATTTAATACTGATGTCTACAGAAGAAATAGTAGAAGATTCTCACATCAGCTTGTGCTTTAGCCCATAAGAAAGAAATAAAGGATTTACTACATTTGTCAGTAATCCAAAAACTTTCCTTTGTTATCTTTGTAAAGGTAATATTATAGAAATTCACTTTGAACTGTTTTATAAGCATTCAGTAATTGTTGTGTAGTTTGTTTGACATTCATCTCATATGTGTGGGAAAAGAGATTGACTCATGAAAGCCTATGGAACTTCCTAGAGTAAAAATCATCAAAATCCTCAGCACAGAACCAGTGGCATTATTTTAAAATTCTGAGTCCGTGTGTGTGTGCGTGCGCGCGTGCGCGCTTACTGAATTCAGGCTAACATTTCCTACATAGACCTTTAATAATCAATATGTATATAATTGTATAAAATAGACTGTGAGAATTATTTTTTGATCAGGGAAACTAATTAAAAGTGCTTTATCTTCTTCAATAAATGGCGCTGGGAAAATTGGAAAGCCACATGGAAAATAACTAAATGGCTACAGTTTGTCCCCATGTGAAAATTTTAATTCAGGATTCTTAGGATATAATCCTAGTAGTGGAATCACCAGGTCAAAAGGCAGTTCCATTTTTAGTTTTTTGTAGGAAATTCGGTACTGTTTTCCACAGTGGCCACACCAGTCTACATTCCCACCAACAGAATTCTGAAATGCCAACTCTAAAGAACCTATGCACCCCAATGTTCATAACAGATTATTTACAGTAGCCAAGTGCTGGAAACAGCATAAGTGCCCATCAGTAAATAAGTGGATCAAAAAAACTGTGCTACATTTACACAACAGAATACTACGCAGCAGAAAGAAAGAAGGAACTCCTACCCTTCGCAATAGCATGTTCCAATGGAGCTGGAGAGGATTATGCTAAGTGAAATAAGCCAGGTGGTGAAAGACAAATAGCATATTATTTCACCTATAAGCAGAACCTATTCAACAAAACAAACAAGTGAGCAAAACAGAACAAGAAACATGGAAATAAAAAACAAACTGACAGTGACCAGAGGGGTGAGGGGAGAGGGAAAAGAAGGGGGAGGGTCAATTCAAGGAACATGTATAAAGGACACATGGACAAAGACAATGGTGGCGAGGATTGAAAGTGGAAGATGGGGGATGGGTAGTCCAGGGGAGAGTAATGGGGGAAAAATGGGGACAAAGGTAATTGAATAACAATAAAAAACATGGAAAAAGAAAAAAATATTTTGCCATGCAAAAAAAAATTAATTGAAAATAAATCAAAGACCTAAATATAAGATCCAAAGTAATAAATGACATAGAAGAAAAATGGGTACTAAAGTCATGGACCTTGGTCTTAGAGAAGATTTCATCAACTTGACCCCAAAGGCAAGAGAAGTAAAGGAAAAAATAAATAAATAAGCTATACTAAAGTAAAAAGCTTCTGCACAGCCAAAGAAACCACCAAAAGGATAAAAAGGAAACCAATGGAACGGGAGGTGATATTTGCAAACAACAACTCTGGCAAGTGATTAATATCCAAAATATATAAAGAACTCATACAAGTCAACACCAAACAAACAAACAAACAAACCAATTACAAAATGGGCAAAGGACCTGAACAGACACCTCTCCTAAGAAGGCATACAAATGGTCAACAGATACATGAAAAGAAGCTCAGCTCCATTAGCTATTAGGGAAATGCAAATGAAACTACAATGAGATACCACTTCATACCAATTAAAATAGCTATTATCAACAAGACAGATAATTAACAAGTGTTGAAGAGAGTGTGGTAAGAAAGAAAAGCACTTTCATTCACTTCTGATGGGAATGTAAACAGGTATGGCCACTGTGGAAAACAGTATGGAGATTCATCAAAAATTAAGAATAGAATTACCATCACTGGCTGGTATGGCTCAGTGGATTGAGTGCCAGCCTGTGAACCAAAGGGTCACAAGTTTGATTCTTAGTCTAGGGCACATGCCTGGGTTGTGGGCCAGGCCTCCAGTAGGGGGTGCGGAAGCGGCAACCACACATTGATGTTTCTCTCCCTCTCTTTCTCCCTCCCATCCCCTCTCTAAAAATAAATAAATAAAATCTTTTTAAAAAATTAATAGAGTTACCATAGGACTCAGTGATTCCTCTTCTGAGTATATACCTGAAAAAATTGAAAACATTTATTGACAAAAATATATGCACCCATATGTTGGTTGCAGCACTATTGATGGTGACCAAGATGCAGGTACTACCAAAGTGTTCTTCAATAGAGGATTAGATAAAGAAAACGTGGTACATATATACAATGGAATACTACTCAGCCATAAGGAAAGATAAAATACTGCCATTGTGACAACATGGATGGACTCTGAGAATATTATGCTAAGTGAGATTAATTCTGCCAGAATAAGCTAAGAACCATGTGATTTCAGTTATATGTGGGATATAAGACTAACACTAGTAGACACAGAGAACAGTATGGTGGTTACTAGAGGGAAGCAGGGTAAGAGGGTAGTAAAGGGTAAAGGAGGCCAAATATATAGTGACAGAAAATAATTTGACTTTGGGTGGTGGGTACATAATGTAATATACAGATCATGTATCATAGAATTGTACACCTGAAACCTATATAATCTCATTAACCAATGTCACCCCAATAAATTTAATTAAAAAAAGAACATTTCTCTTTTAAAGCAGCTAGTGTTAGAGGTGGGAGAGTGTAATATATGTCCCGTCAAGCTACTCTGCTCAACGTACATCACCTCACTTATTATAACCTGTAAGATCCTCCATGGCCTGCCTCCCTTTGACTTCTCTCCTTTTCTCCTCCCCCTTACCCTCTTGGCTCTAGTCATATAGTCCTTCTTTTATCTTAAACACATCAAGCAGATTTAGGCCTCAGGGACTTTGCATATGCTTTTTCATCTGCTTGGGATGGTCTTGCCCTAGATGTCTACATGTAGTTCCCTCACAACATCCATAATTTATACTTATATGGCATTTCATCAGAGAGGCCTTTTCTTTCAGAAATAAAACAGCAAATCCCTCTCCTCCCCAACACTTCATACAACCACTACTTTGGATCCCCCCCACCCCATGGCATTAAATACCACCTTATACATATATTGATCATTTTTATGTTCTCCACTCCCCTTCTAGATTATAAACTCTGTAAGTGAAGGGGTTGTATTTGTATTATTCTTTGCTTTAGTCCCATGCTTAAAACAGAATTTTTACACATAGTAAATTCTCAATAATTAAATGGTTTTTGAATGAGTGAATTAACAAAATAAAACTCAGCAACTCTCTAATATGGATTTAATTTAATGTAATGAACTTAATTTTAAGCTTGATTTATGAGAAATTTAAAAGTTGATTTTTATATGTCACTATGTAATTATAGAAAAGCTGTAATAAAACCATTTAAAAGTATCATATAAAAATAAAAATAATAAAAATAAATGCTTTATGAAAAGACAGTTGTCTCTCTTCTTCTCCACTGGATTTTCACTGTTTTTTACTTGTCAACAATGTTGAAACCAAAATGGCCATGTAAGATGGTAGAAGACCTGGACATGAAAAGATGAGATCTAGGGCTAGTGCCAGGAGATTTCATTTTGCCCACCTAGGTATGTATTATTTTATGTGTCACCTGAAAGAGCAAGCAGTGTGATAATTATTTTTTAATCTGATGGTGAAGAGCCTCTTGCTCATGTTAATGTTTGTAGGGCAGGACAGCCAGATCCAGTTAAGATACAGCTGTTTCTTGACTTTCATATCACCTATGTAGCACTATTGCATCATTTCTAAGTGTACTCTGGCAAAACTGACAGAAGCAATAACTTTGTAAGTCCATGTGAGGAGGTGCAAAGTGGGGTTGTCTCTTTAGACTAAACTTGCATGTAACAACATTGCCAAAAGCTTTGCCTCTTTATTACATCTACATCTTCTATTATATATACTGAGCTGGTGACAATTCAGAAAGTAATTGTCAGCCTGCCTATAAAACTCAATTTGTGCATTCAGCTAATGCTCTCCTAATCTCTTAACATGTTTTTTTATTTCTTCCTTTGTGAAACATTTTTATTTACCAGCTCATGAATCCACGCTCACCATACTGAGCTTTATAATAAGGACAGATCATTGTTTATATATTCAAAAAAAGTAGAATCTCTTTTTAAAGACAGTAGGATCTCCAGAAATGTGAATGTGGTAGGAATGATAGAAAAGATAGTTTCTCAAGCTAATAGTATACGGATGCACTAAGTAACAATTCTATTGAACATGAGTCTGAACACATCTGAACATCATGTTCAACGGTAGACGTTGCATTTAGAGTGACTTTGGGACAATATACCTAGGAAGGTGATGAAGATGAAGAAAGGTTTATAAACCATGACAGACAAGAAAGAGTTAAAGTAACTGTGTGTTTAGTCTGGAGGAAAGAAGACTAAACTAACCCATACTGACATTTAAAAGATTAGACAATGGAAGAGGTAGTACATTTATTTTGTTTTACTCCAGAAAAAAACTCTAAGGTAAATAGATGAAAATTACAATAAAGTACATTTCAGATAAACAGTATAAATTTTAAAAAACATAAAAATTAAAACTATCCAAAAATAGAACACATCTACTCAGAAAGTATAGACTTCTTCCTGGAGATATTCAAGAGGGCTTAGCCTCTGGTAGGAAGCTTGTGGAAAGGATGCTTACAGGAGTGAGAAACAGATAAGTTAATCTCCAAAGTTATACCTTTCAAACTCTAAAGTCTTTTTTTTCTATTATGCCAGTCAAAAACTAGGAAAACAGAAGAATATACCTTTATTTAGTCACCCATCCAAACATCCATTTATTAATTCATTTAACAAACACTTACTGAGTGACTATTATGTGCTAAGTACTATGTTAAGCACAAAAGATATAACACCCAGAGATTTAGGATAGAGAAATGTAAATAAATTATTACAGTATAGAATGATGCATGCAAAGATAGATGTATGTACCGGTAACAGAAAGAGTCATGTAGATATTATGGGGAAGTAGAGTCTAGGAAAATCTGAGAAAGGAGAAATTAGGCCTGAGGATAATTTTGAGTGATGAACTGGAGATTTTCCAGGAAGGCAAGGTTAATGTAGGAAGACCACTTTAAATAAGAGGGAAAATATGTGCAAATACATGGAGGTATGACACCATGAGCAAGTTTGTAAAATTTTAGGTAACTAATCATTGCTGGAGCATAATGTCTATTAGGACAGGGGAAGAGGAGATGGGATGACATAGAAAGTTTTACATGGGCTAGGTTATGAGGGGCCACTCCAAGGAGCTTGAACCTTTATGGAAGCCAGGAAGCTGGGCAATAGTGAACCTTCTTTCTATACTTGCCCTTGGCTTTGCCTATACAATTATTCAGTATGTCTGAAGCCATTCATAGCAAAACAGTTTTTTTTAAAAAAAGTTATTTTCTGGTGCCACATGTCAGCTTAATTTTCCAAATCTCATTCTTTGACTTCTCTATATCTGTTATCATTTTAATCTAAATTAAACAAAAAATTGAACATATATGATTTTCATTTACCACAAACTGAACAATATTATGTAATTTTTCTAAGCTGTTTCAATATCTGTGAGCAGGAAATGAAATATCTGTAGCTGTTCCTTCATAGAAAGCCTGTCTCCCAGTTGATAGGATATGTTCTTTGCAAGCTAAAAACAAATGAAATCATCTTAGCAACAACAATATAAAACATTTAACATTTTAGTATTTTTGTTCTAATTTGGGAAGAAAAGCTCTTATTTCTTCAGAGTCATACAATACAAATTATATTCAATTTTTGCAAAAACCCCCATTATTGATCCCATTAGTTAGATGGTCAATCAGACTGAGGGAGAACTCAGACTTACGGACTTTTAAAAATAGCCTACAATGTTATTACTTTCAAGTATTGTACTTGAGAATCCTGTAAGTGGTTTTAAAAGTTGCTCATTGTTATTATAATGAAAATGCTGCTGTGACAACAGTTTTTGAAAAAAAAAACTTGTCTGTGCTGGGTTTTTAAAATTCATATTTATTAATTTCATTCTGAATACACACATGGAGTGTTCTGGAGCAGAGACAGCTTACTGTTATTCAGTTAAAAAATAAATAATGACCTCTATTCTCTATACTCTGATTCTTACCCCTGGGGTTACTAGATGAAAGACAGATCAAATCTCCCACACATGCAAAGTCTGTATCACAGGTGAGAAACAGAAAAATGGATTTTCTCTTCTGTAAATACCAGAGGAAGTAGCAGCTACGTCCTCCTTCCCGCTCAAAAGGAGGGAGTGAAACCTTTGCTCTATGGAGACAAAATGAAAAGGACCGTGGGCTCCTACCCCAACCTTTCAAAACAGTATAAATTCATCTTTCCAAGGACCAGATATGAACCCAACTTTTATGACCTAGAAATGTCTCCAAGGCCCCTTGCCTTATTTTTCTTTGAAATGTAAACATATACCTTCAGAGTTAGATAAATCTCCTTGAAGTTCTATCAATATCTATAAAGTTGTAAATTACCTTCCCAAGTCTTACTCTTAGCCATAGATTTCAAGTTTTCAACAAATTTATTTATAAGGCTCAAAACTGTGCAGATACTCAAAAATATTTTCTCTATACCCCATAGTCTGCCTACATTACCAATTAGGCTAACATTTCTTTGTGTTAAGGATGCATGCTTGCTAGGCATATCTTTTGCCCCATGCTCAATAAAAAATAAACTTCAGCCCAGTATGTTCTCATCATAATAAATTTTAGTATAATTTATTAAACAAAGACTGACTGAGTGCCTACTGTGTGCCAGATCTTATTCTAAACAGGTCTTTCACTACAAGTAGACTTTTTTCAGAGTCGCATATATACTGAATATACACCTTCCCTTCAATTTGAATGACTCTTCTAAAGACAGATCGATTCTTGTTTTATTTGCCATCCCAAAAGTCCTAAAATTATCATGTTACCAAACAAAAATACAGTCTGAAAAATTCTGAGCAAGATTTGGAACATAGTTATTTGAGTATTATTGAATTTATTTTTTCTTTGTAATTTGTCATCCTTCCTTATCATTTCTAATCCTAATTGGTAATCTTAAAGACATTCATATATCTTCATTAATAAACTCACGAGCATTAATTTATATGCTAGCCTGGCTCAAATGACTTCAATTTAAATGAAGAAAAGGGGTAGAAGATGGCGGAGGAGTAAATGGGAGTCACGCTGACCTCCTCCCAAAACCAAACTGGAATAGCGACTAAATAGTGGAGTAATCACCTGGAAAACAATGGAACGATAGTGGGAGAGGACCCTTGGAGATGTGGACAGTGGATTCGACTCTCACACATCCCAACGGGTGAGAAGTGCAGTGGAGGCTAGAGAGGGTGGGCTGGGTGCCCACGGGAACTAGCACCAGAGGGACATTGAAACGGCCAGTTAGCTTCCCCCGAGAAGAACGGGGTCTGAATCATAAACTGGGACCCCTAAGCTACAGCAGCTAAAACCAAGAAAATACAGACAAAACGCAACCCCGAAAAGTTTAGGGGCACTCTCTGCCAGAGACAGGTGGCTGGGGATGCAAAGAGACATTTAAAGGGCCAACGCAAAAATTGCAGTGGCAGCCACCCTCCTTGATCTTTAGGTAGAGGCAGCAGCAGGGTGGGCTTGTACCTGGGAAAAGTCTGGTGAGTAAAACTCTGTGAAGAGAACTGACAAGGCGGCCGGTGGAACCCAGGTGATAAGCACCTCCCACTCGGCAGCTACCATCTCGCTGAGGCATAAGGGAATCAATTAACCTGCCTTTTGTGCACTCCGCACACAGCTTCTGCATGTGAGCTGGGGGACTGAGTGAAGACTGGCTGGGAGAGCCTTGAGGAGAGACTGGAGACAGAGGAGTTGGGGAAAGAAAGGGAGGAGGAACCGGGGAGTCCCTACTCCCTCCCCGTTCTGTAGTCTCCATTGTGGGCTGGAAAGGCGGGACTCCAAAGAGGCAGAATAGGGGCACACATGAACCAGACTACCTGAGATTGAAACACAGTCCGCACAGGGGGTGGATCTTTGGCCGAAAGAGTCACAGAACTGCCCAGAGACCCCTGAGGAAAGACTAGAAATGGAGGTGTTGGAGAAAATACAGGAGGAGGAACCAGGGAGTCACGACTCCTTCTCCTTGCCATAGTCTCCATTGCGCGAGAAGAGGCCACACCCCCAAAGAGCCAAAAGTCAAAAAGCACACATAGACACCCCAAAAACACCCAGTGCAGACACGCACATTTGTACCGAGTGACCGGCAAGGGTTGGGGAGCGTGTGTGTGACCCGCGCGAGCTGACAAATGCTTGCACTGGACGGCAAGGCCTCCCACAGATTGGCAAAGATATGGCCTGCAAGGGAGTGCACAGAGGAGCAAGGGCAGGCGTAAATTGGCCAAACAGCTCGCGATTGCGGAGCAGCCAAAAAAAATTTAGTAGATCCCCGGCCGAAGAGGTCACAGACCTGCCCAGAGTCCCTGGAGGAGACACCAGAAACAGAATTAACCGGAGAGTCCTGGAGCTGACTTCCTCCCACTTCCGTAGTCCCCATTTGGCGAGGGCAAGCAACACACCCAAAGAGCCAAAAGCGGGAAAAACACACAATACAATACCCTAAACTGACCAGTGCCGGGGAGCTCACCGGCCAGGGGGGCCAGATGAGTATGCGAGGTCGCCAATAAGCCCCCTGGTCTGGGCTAAGCACATGCGAGCCCAGGCAGGTGGGGGATCCTGTCGCGCAGGGAGTGCGCACAAGGAGCCGGAGTGACAGCGCAGAACGATCCCAAAAAATAGCCCAGCCCTGACAGAAGGGGTCACAGAGCTGCCCCAAGCAGGAGTCAGACACAGAGAGTAGACTCCTGGAAGGCTCAAACAAACAACCCTATATCATATAGGGTCAACAACTGACATCATCAGAGGCAGGCTCAGAAAGAAAACTAAAGGACAAAAATAAATAAATAAACAAATAAATAAATAAATAAACAAATAAAAAGACCCACTTACTACAATAGAGGTTTATTCAACAAAGTCAGGAAATCTAGATGGCACATTTGAAGCAGAAGCAAAAATAAATTTAAAAAATGAGTAAACTACTTAACATACTCTCACAAAAATGGGGAAAAAGAAGTTTCCCCCAAATGAGTGGAAAAGGGGACTCCCAACAGAGTGAGCTAAATGAAATAGAGGCAAGAGAACTATCAGATATGGAATTCAAAACAAAGGCACTAAGAAAGCTCAATGAGCTCAGCCAGCTCAAAGATAACTATGAGAAACTGCAGAGAAACTATCAGGATCTTACAGCAAACTATATCAGCCTGGAAAAGGACATAGAAACTATCAAGAAGACACAAGACGATATGAAGAATACCATCTGTGAATTGAAGAACACAGTAGAAGGAATCCAAAGCAGGCTGGATGAAGCCGAGGGTCGAATCAGTGAGATGGAGGATAAGGTAGAAAGAAGCTCCCAGAAAGAACAAGAAATGGAAAAACAGCTCAAAAAGAATGAAGAGGCATTTAGGGAAATTCAGGACAACCTGAAACGAAGTAATATCCATATAATAGGGATACCAGAAGGAGAAGAAAAGGACCAAGGAATAGAGAACCTCCTCAAAAAAGCAATGATGGAAAATTTCCCCAATTTGATGAGAGAAAGGCTCCCATGGATCCAGGAGGCACAGAGGACCTCACTAAAGAGGGACTCAAAGAGGTCCACACAAAGATACATCATCATTAAAATGGCAACTATCAAAGACAAAGGGAGAATCCTCAAGGTAGCAAGGAAGAAGGAGAAAGTAACATACAAGGGGGTCCCCATACAGCTAGGAGACTTCTCAACAGAAATACTACAAGCCAGAAGAGAATGGCAACAAATATTCGAAGTCATGAAAAGCAACGGCCTACAGCCAAGGCTGCTCTACCCAGCTAGGCTCTCAATTAAAATAATAGGGGAAATAGGGAGTTTCCCAGAGAAGAAAAGGCTAAAAGAATACATCTCTACCAAACCAGCACTGCAAGATATGCTAAGGGGACTGCTTTAAGCAGATGAAGGAAAAGAATGAGAGAGAGAGGAACACAGGTAAAAGAGAAAAGTTGAATAAGTTTCTATCAGTAATATCTCTCAATGTGAATGGACTAAATGCCCCAATCAAAAGACACAGGGTAGCTGAATGGATAAGAAAACATTACCCACACATATCTGCCTACAAGAGACCCACCTTAGAGCAAGAGACCCACACAGATTGAAAGTAAAGGGATGGAAAAAAATATTCCAAGCAATTGGGCAAGAGAAAAAGGCCAGGGTTGCCATACTTGTATCAGACAAAGTAGATTTCAAAACAAAGTCCATAAAAAGAGACCCAGAGGGGCACTTTATAATACTTAAAGGAAGAATCTATCCAGAGGACATCAACATTGTGAACTTATATGCTCCCAATATAGGAGCATATAAGTACTTAAGGAAATTGTTGGATGACTTCAAAAAAGATATAGACAGCAACACACTGATAGTAGGGGATTCCAACACCCCACTCTTAAAAATGGACAGATCTTCCAAACAAAACATTAATAAACATATTGTGGCACAGAATGACACACTGAATGAAAGAGACTTAACTGACATACATAGAACATTACATCCCAAAGAAGAAAAATAAACATTCTTTTGAAATGTTCAGGACAGCTTTTCAAAGATAGACCACATGATAGGACACAAAACAAACCTTAGCAAATTCAGGAAAATTGAAAAAATACAAACTTTTTCTCAGATCACAAGGGATTGAGACTGGAAATCAACCTCAAAGAGAAATTTCAAAAACTTGGAAACTCATGGAGACTGAACACTACACTATTAAACAATGATAGGGTCAATATGAGATAAGAGAAGAAATCAAAATATTTCTGGAAACAAATAAAAATGAACAGACAAAAGTCCAAAACCTATGGGTCAGAGCAAAGGGGGTCCTGAGAGGGAAGTTCATAGCAATACAGGCTTACCTAAAAAAATAGAAACATTTCAAATAAAAGACCTAACTCTACGACATCAAGAACTGGAGAAACAACAACAAATACATCCCAGAGCAAGTAGAAGGAAGGAAATAGTCAAGATTATACCAGAACTGAATGACATAGAGACAAAAAGAACAATTGAGAGGGTCAACCCATCCAGAAGCTGGTTCTTTGAAAAGATAAATAAAATTGACAAGCTTTTAAGCAGACTCATCAAGAAAAAAAGGGAGAGGACCCAAATTAATAATATCAGAAATGAAAGAAGAGAAATAACAACTGATACCACAGAAATTCAAAGGATAGTCATAAACTACTATGAACAACTATATGCCAAGAAATTTGAAAACCTCGATGAAATGGGCAAATTTCTAGAAAAGTATAATTTTCCAACACTGAAGGAGGAAGAAACAGAAAGCTTGAACAGACCGTAAACAGCTGGGGAAATTGAAGTAGTCATCAAGAAACTCCCGTCACACAAAAGCCCAGGGCCAGATGGTTTCACAGGAGAATTTTACAAAAAATTTAAGGAAGAGCTAACCCCTGTCCTTCTCAGACTATTCCAAAAAATCCAAGAGGACAGAAGACTCCCAGACTCTTTCTGTGAGGCCAGCATCACCCTGATACCAAAACCAGATAAAGATCCTACAAAGAAAGAAAACTACAGACTAATTTCCCTGATCAACATAGATGCTAAAATCCTCAACAAAATATTGGCAAACCGCATCCAGCAATACATTGAAAAGATTACCCACCACGATCAAGGGGGATTCATCCCAGGCATGCAGGGATGGCTCAATATACGCCAATCAGTAAACATGATACATCACATAAAAAAAAGAAAAGACAAAAACCACATGATCATCTCAATAGATGCAGAAATAGCATTGGATAAGGTACAGCACCCATTTATGATGAAAACACTCAGCAAAATGGGAATAAATGGGGCATTCCTCCACGTAATAAAGGCCATATATGAAAAACTTACAGCCAACATCATACTCAATGGGCAAAAACTGAAAGCTTTCCCACTATGTTCGGGAACAGGACAAGGATGTCCACGCTCACGACTTCTTTTCACCATCGTATTGGAAGTCCTAGCCACAGCGGTCAGGCAAGAGAAAGACATAAAAGGCATCCAAATAAGAAAGGAGGAAGTAAAGCTATCATTGTTTGCAGATGACATGATAGTGTACTTAGAGAACCCTGTAGACTCTACCAAAAAACTCCTGAACCGAATAAGTGAATTTGGCAAAACAGCAGGATACAAAGTCAACATTGAGAAGCCAAAGGCATTTTTGTACACCAGCAATGCAATACAAGAAGAAGAATTCAGAAAAAAAATACCATTCGATATAGCAAGAAGAAAAATAAAGTACCTAGGCATAAATTTAATCAAAGAAGTAAAAGACCTGTACGCAGAAAACTATACAACATTGAAAAAAGAAATGAAGGAAGACACAAATAAATGGAAGCATATACGGTGCTCATGGATTGGAAGAATTAATATCCTCAAAATGTCCATACTACCCAAAGCAATTTATAGATTCAACGCAATCCCTATTAAGATACCAATGACATATTTCACAGAAATAGAACAGACATTTCAAAAATTTATATGGAACCATAAACAACCCCTAATAGCCTCAGCAATTTTGAGAAAGAAAAACAAAGTAGGAGGGATCACAATACTGGACATCAAACTATACTACAAGCCACTATACTCAAAACAATCTGGTACTGACACAAGAACAGACCCATAAACCAGTGGAACAGAATAGAAAGCCCAGAAATAAGCCCACGTCTCCATGGGTATCTAATATTTGACAACGTGGGCAGAAGCATAAAATGGAGCAATAATAGCCTCTTCAACAAATGGTGTTGGCAGCGCAGGATGGCTACATGCAAAAAATTGAAATTGGATCATCAGCTGACACCATACACAAAAATAAACTCAAGATGGATAAAAGACTTCAATATAAGGCACAACACCATCAAAGTCTTAGAGGAGAACATTGGCAGGAAACTCTCAGATATCCCATGCAGCAATTTTTTCACTGATATGTCTCCTAAAGCAAAGGACATAAAGGTAATAATAAACAAGTGGGACCTCATCAAAATAAAAAAGCATCCACATGGCAAAAGAGAACATCAGCAAAATGAAAAGGAAGCCAACAGTATGGGAAAATATATTCACTAATGATACATCAGATAGAGGTTTGATCTCCAAGATATATAAAGAACTCACTCGACTCCACTCCAAGAAGACAAATGATCCAATGAAAAAATGGGCAAAGGACCTGGGCAGACGCTTTTCCAAGGAGGAGATACAGAGGGTACAGAGGCATTTGAAAGGATGCTCAGCATCATTAGCCATCAGAGAAATGCAGACCAAAACCACCATGAGGTACCACCTCACGCCAGTCAGAATGGCCCTCAGAAACAGATCAACAAAGAACAGGTGCTGGTGAGGCTGTGGAGCAAAGGGAACACTAGTACACTGTTGGTGGGAAGGCAGACTGGTGCAGCCACTGTGGAAAGCAGTGTGGAATTTCCTGAAAAAGCTGATAGTGGAACTGCTTTTTCATCTAGTGATTCCCCTGCTAGGACTATACCCTAAGAACACCAAAACACCAATACAAAGGAACCTATTCTCCCCAATGTTCTTAGCAGCACAATTTACAATAGCCAAGTGTTGGAAGCAACCTAAATGCCCATCAGTAGATGATTGGATCAAAAAGTTATGGTACATATACACCATGGAATACTATGGAGCAGAAAGAAAAAAAGAACTACTGAACTTTGCGACAGCATGGATGGAACTGGAGAGCATTATGCTAAGCAAAATAAGCCAGGGTTCGAAAGACAAATACCATATGATCCCAAGTATAAGTGGAACCTAACCAACAATACAAAGATGCAAGGAAAATAAGACCAGCAACACTGAAAGGAAAAGAAATCAACAGAGACAAGAGGGAAGGAGGGAGGTGGGGCGGGGACAAGGAAGGGAAGGGGAAAGTCAAGGAACATATAGCAAGGACTCATAGACAAAACCAAAGGGGAAGAGCTGAGGGAGGGAAGGAGGGAAGGGGCAAGGGAAAGTGTTGGGGGGTTGGCAGAGACAAATGTATTTGAAAAAATAAATTAAAATAAAATTTTAAAAAGAAAATGTTATTAAAATCATAAGGAAAATTAAAAAAATATTACTATGAACAGTTGTATGTGAAGAAATTTGAAAACCTGGGTAAAAAAGACAAATTTCTAGAAAAATATAATCTTCTAACACTGAAGGAGGAAGAAGTGTAAAGCCTGAAAAAACCAATAATAGCTGGTGAAATTGAGCAGTAATTAAAAAGCTCCTGGCACACAAAAGGCCTGTACCAGATAGTTTCAGACGAGAGTTTTACAAAACATTTAAGGAAGAGCTAAGCTATGTCCATCTCAAACTATTCCAAAAAATCCAAGAGGAGGGAAGACTCCCAGACACTTTCTATGATGCCAGCATCACCCTGATCCCAAAACCAGATAAAGATAGAACAAAGAAAGAAAACTACTGCCCAATATAACTAATGAACATAGAGACTGAAGTACTCAACAAAATATTGGCAAACCACATCCAGCAATACATTAACAAGATCATCCACTATGATCAAGGGGGAAGTATCCTAGGGATGCAAGGATGGTTCAATATTCACAAATCAATAAACATAATACATCACATAAAAAAAAGGAAAGACAAAAACCACATGGTCATATTATTAGATGCAGAAAAAGCATTCAATAAGGTACAGCACCAATTTATGATAAAAATACTGAGGAAAATGTGAATAAGGGGGCATACCTCAACGTACTAAAGGCCAATAATGAAAAACTTAAAACCAACATCATACTCAACAGGCAAAAATTAAACATTTTCCCACTAATATTGAGAACAATACAAAGAATGTGTGCTTTCACCACTTCTATTCAACATAGTATTGGA
This sequence comes from Pteronotus mesoamericanus, assembly GCF_021234165.1. Lineage (NCBI taxonomy): Eukaryota > Metazoa > Chordata > Mammalia > Chiroptera > Mormoopidae > Pteronotus > Pteronotus mesoamericanus. Next base: position 1,363,336 of record NW_026555198.1, read on the forward strand.
AGTCCTAGCCTAGTCATAGCCATGAAACAAGAAAAAGAAATAAAAGGTATCCAAATTGGAAAGGAGGAAGTAAAACTGTCATTGTTTGAAAATGATATGATAGTGTACATAGAAAACTCCATGGACTCCACCAAAAAACTACTCAGACTAATAAATGAATTTGGCAAAACAGCAGAAGAAAGTCAAAGTTCAGAAAAAGAACACATTTTTGGACACCAATAATGAAATATCAGAATCATAAATCAGGAAAAAATACCACTTGCTATAGCAAAAAGAACAATAAGGTACCTAGGAATGAACTTAACCAAGGAGATGCAAGGCCTGTACACATAAAACTATACAGCATTGAAGAAATAAATTAAGAAAGGCAAATAAATGGAGCATATACCATGTTCATGGATTGGAAGAATTAGCATCATCAAAAAATCCATACTAACCAAAGCAATTTATTGATTCAATGCAATCCCTATGAAAATACCAATGATGTATTTCACACACATAGGACAAACATTTCAAAAACTTATATGGAACCATAAATGACCCCTAATACTCACAGCAATTTTGAGAAAGAAAAACAAAGTAGGAGGGATCACAGTTCCTGACATCAAACAATATTACAAGGCCACTATAATCAAATCAGTCTAGGATGGATGTAAGGACAGACACATACATCAAAGGAACAGTATAGAGAGCCCAGAAATAAACCCAGGTCTCTATGGTCAATTAATATTCAACAAAGCAGGCAGAAGTATACAATGGAGTAAAAATAACCTCTTCAATAAATGGTATTGGGAGAGCTGGATGGCTACATGCAAAAAATTGAAATTGGATCATCAGCTGACACCATACACAAAAATAAACTCAAGATGGATAAAAGACTTCAATATAAGTCATGAGACAATGAAAGTTCTAAAGGAGAACATAGGCAGGAAACTCAGATATCCCAGGCAGCAATATTTTCAGATATGTCCCCCAAAGCAAGGGACATAAAGGAGCAAATTGTCAAATGGGACTTCATCAAATTAAGAAGCTTCTGCATGGCTAAGGAAAACATCAGCAAAAAGAAAAGGTAACCGACCATATGGGAAAATATATTTGCCAATGATACCTCGGACAAGGGTTTAATATCAAAAATATACAAAGAACTCACAAGACTCCACTCCAGGAAGACAAAGAATCCAATTAAAAAGTATGCCAAGGCCCTGAACGGACACTTCTCCAAGGCGGACATTCACAGGGCCCAGAAACATATGAAAGGATGCTCAACATCACTAGACATCAGAGAAATGCCAATTAAAACCACAATTACATACCACTTTACACCAGTCAGAGTAGTCATCATAAATAAATCAACAAACAATGGGTGCTGGCGAGGCTGTGGAGAAAAGGGAACACTAGTACACTGTTAGTGGGAATGCAGACTGGTGCACCCACTGTGTAAAACAGTTTGGAATTTCCTCAAAAAGCTAAAAATGGAAGTGCCTTTTGACCCAGTGATTCTACTGCTGGGATTATACCCTAAGAATCTCAAAACACCAATTCAAAAGAACCTATGCACCCCAATGTTCATAGCAGCACAATTTACAGTAGTCAAGTGCTAGAAGCAACCTAAGTACCCATCAGTAGATGACTGGATCAAAGAACTGTGGTACATTTACACAATGGAATCCTACTCAGGAGAAAGAAAGAAAGAGCTCTACTCTTTGCTATGACATGGATGGAACTGGAGAGCATTATGCTATATGAAATAATTCAGGAAGTGAAATACAAATACCATATGATCTCACCTATCAGTGGAACCTATTCACCAAAACAGACAAGCCAGGAAAATGTAACCAGCACCATTGAAAGAAAAAAGAAACTTGACAGTAATGAGAAGGATGGAGATAGGTGGGTAACAGGGAAAGGAATGGGAAGGGTCAAACCAAGGAACATGTATAAAGGACCCATGGAAAACACGAAAGGTGGGAAAGATTGAGAGGGGGAGTTGTGGGTGAGTTGGGCAGGGGAAAGTAAATGGAGACAAATGTATTTGAACAATGAAAGAAGAAGAGGACAAAAAAATGAAATAGAGATAAATATAAGTATTTAAAAAATGACAATAAATAAGTTACCTATCAATAATAACATTAAATGTAAATAGTTCTGACTGGTGTGGCTTAGTGGATTGAGCACTGCACTGTGAAACAAAGAGTCATTTGTTTGATGCCCAATCATGACACATGCCTGGGTTGTGGGCCAATTGCCCAGTAGGGGGTGTGTGAGAGGCAGACACACATTGATGTTTCTCTCCCTCTTCTTCTCCCTCCCTTCCCCTCTGTCTAAAAATAAAAATCTTTAAAATAAATGACATTAAATATAAGTAGATTAAATTCTCCAATCAAAAAACACAGGGTGGCTGAGTAGATAAGAAATATGACCCATATATGTGCTGCCTAGAAGAGCTCAACCTCAAAACAAAAAATACAGATAGACCAAAAGTGAGGGGATGGAAAACATATTCCATGAAAATGAAACAACAAAAAAAGCTGGTTAACAATATATTTTTTATTAAATCACTTTCATTTTTAACCTGTTACAGTTGTCCCAGCTTTCTCCCTGGCCTTCCTCTGTCCATCCCACCCCTTGCTCCCACCATCAGTTCCCACAATGGTGGCCATATACATAGGTCATTCATACATGTACTTTGCCTAGTCCCTTCCCTTTCCTAACAAGAGATAAAGAGGATCACTATGTAGTACTAAAGGGATTGATCCAACGAGAAGAGAAAACCCTTGTAAAAATATATGAACCCAACATAGGAGCCCCTATAATTATAAAGAAAATCCTCCTCAGTGACATCAATGGATAGATCTTTCAGACAGAAATCAACAAGGCAGCAGTGATCTTAACACGACCAGATTAGATGGATGAAGTTGATATTTATAGAACATTTCATCCCAAAGCAGCAGAATACATCTCCTTTCAAATATACATGGAACATCCTCAAAGATAGGCCACACATTAGGACACAAAGTAAGTCTTAATAAATTTTAAAATACTGAAATCATATCAAGCATCTTCTGAGATCACAATGGCATGAAATTAGAAATCAACTACAATTTAAAAATTTCAAAATGTTCAAACACATGGATACTGAAGAGCATGTTATTAAACAATGAATGGGTTATCAGGGTGATCAAAGAAGAAATCAAAGATTACATGGAAACAAATGAAAGTGAACACACAACAACCCAAAATCCATGGGATACAGCAAAAACAGTCTTGAGAGGAAAAGTCATAGCATTACAGGCCTACCTCAAGAGAAAAAAAATCTCAAAAAACAATCTAAAAGACACCTAAAAGAACTAGAAAAAGGACAAAAAACAAATCCCAGAGTAAGTAGAAGGAAGGAAAGAAGATTAGAGTGAAAATACATGACAAAGAGACTGAAAAAAATACAAAAGATTAGCCCTGAATGGAGTGGCTGAGTAGATTGAGTGCCAGCCTGCAAACCAAAGGGCCACCAGTTTGATTCCAATCAGGGTACATGCCTGGGTTGCAGACTGGGCCCCTAGTAGGGGGTATGTGAAAGGCAAGCACACATTGATGTTTCTCTCCCTTTTTTCCCTCCCTTCCTCTCTCTCTAGAAAATAAATTTTAAAAAAAAGATTAATGAAACAAGGAGCTGGTTCTTTGAAAAGATAAACAAGGTTGATGAATATATACCCAGACTTATCTAGAAAAAAGAGAGAACCTAAATAAATAATATCAGAAATGAAAGAAAAGTAACAACTGACACCACAGAAATATAAAGGATTCTGAATAAAGTACTGTGAACAATTATATACAAACATATTGGACAATCTCGTTGAAATGGATACATTCCTAGAAAAAATCTTCCAAAACTGAATTCATAAGAATCAGGAAACTTGAATTGATCAAGTACAATTATTAAAATTGAAGCAGTAATAAAACAGAATTCCAGCAAACAGAAGTCCTGAAACAAAGGGCTTCACAGGTAAATTTCATCAAACATTCAAAGAAGAACTAACCTCTGTCCTTCTCAAACTATTCAAAAAATTCCAAGAAGATGGAAGACTTTCAAGCTCTTTTTATGAGGCCAGCATTATCTTAATTCCAAACTAGGTAGACACAACAAAGAAAGAAAACTAGAGGCAAATATCCCTGATGGACATAGATGCTAAAATCCTCAAAAAATATTAGCAAACTGGATCCAGCAACACATTAAAAAGATCCCTCACCATTATGAAGTGTGATTTATTCCACAGTGCAAGGTTGGTACAATATTCACAAATCAATAAATGTGGTACATCACATAAAAAAAGAAAGATAAAAATAGCATGATCATAACAATAAATGCAGAAAAAGCATCTGATAAAATTCAGTACACATATATGAAAAAACTCTTAGCTAGGTGGAAATAGAGGAATCATACCTCAAGGTAATAAAAGCCATATAAGACAAACTCACAACCAGTATCATACTCAATGGTCAAAAAACAAAATCATTTCCCTTAAGATAAGGAACAACACAGGGATTTCTTCTTTTACCATTGTTATTCAACATATTACTAGAAGTACTAGCCACAGCAATAAGACAAGAAGAGAAATAAAAGGCATCTAAATTGGAAAAGAGGAAGTAAAAGTATAATTTCCAGATGACATAATATTACACATGGAAAACCCTAAAGACTCCAACAAAATACAATGAGATATAATAGTGGATTTGGCAAAGTAGCAGAATACAAAATTAATATTCAGAAATCGGTGGCATTTTTATACATTAATAATTAATTATCAGAAAGAAAGTTTTAGAAAACAATCTCATTTACTATTGCAACAAAAAATAAAGTACCTAAGAATAAATTTAGCCAGGAAGTAAAAGACTTCTCCTCCAAAAATTATAAGATACTGAAGAAAGAAATTGAGGAAGATACAAATAAGTAGAAGCTTATACCATGTTCATGAATAGAAAAAATTCACATAATTAAAATATCCATACTACCTAAAGAAATCTATAGATTCAATGCAATTTCTATTAAAATATTAATGGCACATCTACAAATATACTGGACAAATATATAGGACAAATATTCCAAAAATTTATAGGGATCCAAAAAAAGACCCAAATAGCCTCAATAATCTTGAGAAAGAAAAACAAACTTAGAGGTATCACACTACCTGATATCAAACTATACTGCAGGGCCATAGTAATCAAAACAGCATGGTATTGGCACAAGAACAGGCATACAGATCAATGAAATGAAATAGAGAGCACAGAAATAATCCTATACTTTTATGGTCATTTAATATTTGAAAAGGAGGCAAGAACAAACAATGAGGAAAAGAATTCTCTTCAATGAATGGCATTGGGAAAATTGGACAGATACATGCAAAAAAATGAAACTAGAATGCCAACTTACACCACACACAGGAATGAACTCAAAATGAATTAAATATTCAAATGTAAGTCACAAAACCATAAAAACCTAGAAGAAAATGTAGACAGTAAAATTTCAGATATTTCTTGTAGCAATATTATTGCAGATATACCTCCTTGGGAGAGGAAAAGAAAGGAAGAAATAAATGAAATGACACTACATCAATAGAAACCATTAAAAAACGAAAATAGAACCCTCTGAATAGGAGGACATATTTGCCAATGATACATCTGATAAGGGGTTAATTCACAAAATATATAAAGAACTTATACAACCCTGTATGGTGTGGTTCTGTGGATTGAGTGCTGGCCTGGAAACCAAAGGGTCACCAGTTCAATTCCCAGTCAGGGAAATGCTTGGTTTGCAGGCCAGGTCCCCAGTAGGAGGTCCATGAGAGACAACAATACACTGATATCTCTCTGATTTTCATTCTCAAAAATAAATAAATAAAATATCTTAAAACAAAAAGAACTTTAACAACTCAACATCAAGCCAAGGATAAACAACCCATTTTTTTTAAACTTGCAGAAGACCTGAATAAACACTACTCCAAAGAGGAGGACAGACAGATGGCCAAAAATGTATGAAAAAATTCTTAATTTCATTAATCATCAGAGAAATGCAAATTAAAACCACAATGAGATATCATGTCATGCCGGTCAGAATGGCTATCATCAATAAACTAACAGAGACGTCAAGATGGTGGAGGAGTGAGAGGAAATCATACTGACCTCCTCCCAGGACCAATTTGGAATTACAACTAAATTGTGGAGAATCACCTGGAAAACAACTGAAAACAAATGAACAATAGTGAAGGAGGAGCTTTAAAACCTCGAACAGACAGAGGAATCAGCTTTAGCACAACCTAACTGATAAGGAGCGTGGCAGAGGCTCGAGAAGGTGGACGGGGCACCCATGGGCAGCAGTGCCAGAGGGATATTGAAATGGCCAGTTGGATCTCCCTGAGAAGAGCAGGGTGTAAACTATAAGGGGTGATCTACAGCCTACAGCACCAGAGCCCAAAATGCACACAGATATCAGCCAGCTCTGAAAAGAGGCAGGATGCACTCTGCCAGAGACAGGCGGGTGGAGACACAAAGAGCCGTTTAAAGGGCCAGCACAGAAATTTGTAGTGGAAGCCACTAACCCTGGACTCTGGTGGAGTCGGGGGCAGAGTGGGCGGGAGATGCCTGAGGAGAGACTGGGGAGGAAGACTTTGGGGAAAGAACTGAGAAAGTCGCCAGCAGGGTCCCAGTGCTGACTCACACCCCATTCCACAGCTGCCATCTTGCTCAGGCAGACCACTCCCCTGAGCAGCAGCGGCAGTGTGAAAGGACACAATAGTTCTGCCCCCAGGAGGCTCTGCCCTGGCCAGGCATTGAACAGGCCTGGGTTCTGAATACAGAGCAGCAGTCACAGATAGTATATCCCTAGCTAAAGGGGATGCAGAGTGGTCTAGAGTCGCTTGAGGAGAGTCTGGATACAGAGGCATTGGGGAGGGAACTAAGGGATTATCCAGGGAGATCCTGGTGCTGACTCCTCCCTCATATGGCAGCAGCCATCTTAGGTAGACCACTCCCCTGAGTAGCAGCAGCATGTAAGAGCACAATTGCCCCGCCCCCAGGAAGCTGTGGCCCAGCCAGGCATTGGACAGGCCTGGGTACTGAGTAGAGGATGGCTGTCACAGATAGTAGATCCTTGGCTAAAGGGGATGCAGAGTGGTCTAGAAATGCCTTAGGAGAGTATGGAGACAGAGGCGTTGGGGGGAGAACTGAGGGAGTAGCCGGGGAGATCCCAGTGCTGACTCCTCCCGCATATGGCAGCAGCCATCTGGCTCAGGCAGACCAATTCCCTGAGCAGCAGCACAGTGAGAGGACCCAAAAACCCCACCCCCAAGAGGGACTCTGCCCCACCCTTGATGCCTCTAAGCCAGCCTGATGAGTGCAGAGTGACTAGACTACGAGCTGAAGGAGACAACCACAGACAGTAGATTCCTGGAAGTCCCTTAATGTCTGCCTAAGGTCAGACAGGGTCAACAGCTGACATTATCAGAGGCAGATCCAGAAAGAAATAAAAAAGTGGTCTCCTACCATAAAACTTCACTCCACAAAGTCAGGAAGTCAAGATGGATCAATTTAAGATGCAGAAGCAAAAAAGAACAGCCTCACAAATAATGAGAAGAATAAGAAACAACCCCCTTCAGTTGAAGAGAAAGGAGGAATCCCCAGAAAAATAACTAAATGAAACAGAGGCATGTAAACTATCAGATACAGAGTTCCAAACAACAGTTCTAAGGAAGCTCAACAAGCTCACTGAGCTCAGAGAGAATTACAAAAAGCTACAGGGAAACTAGGAGGAACTTACTGCAAACTATATCAGCACGAAAAAAGACATAAACTATTAATAAGAGGTAAGAGGAAATGAAGAATACAATTTCAGAAATGAAGAACACAGTAGAAGGAATTGAAAGAAGGATCAAAGAGGCAGGAGATCAAATTGGTCAGCTGGAGGAAAAGGTAGAAAAAAGGTCACAGAAAGAGCAAGAAAAAGCAAAAAGAATCAAAAAGAAAGAAGAGGCATTTAAGGAAATGCAAGACAACCTGAAGTGTAATAATATCCATATAATAGGGATATGAGAAGGAGAAAAAGAGGAGGAAAGGATAGAGAACCTGTTTGGAAAAAAAAAGGATAGAAAAGTTCCCTAATTGGAGAGAAAAAGGCACACAAGTCCAGGAAGCCCAGAAGGTACCATTCAAGAGGAACCCAATGAGTCCCATTCCAAGACACATCATCATGAAAGTGGCAATATTCAAAGACAGAGAATCCTAAAGTAAGAAAGGGAGAAAGAGGTAGTAACGTGTAAGGGATGCCCGGTATGGCTAGCAGTTGACTTCTCTACAGAAACACTGCAAGCCAGAAGGGAATGGCAAGAAATATCCAAAGGATTGAAAAGCTAAGGCCTGCAACCAAGAGTGCTCTACACAGCAAGGCTCTCAATTAAAATGGAAAGTGAAATAAATAGTTTCCCAGACAAAAGAAGGCTAGAAGAATACACCACCAAAAGAGCATTGCAAGATATGATAAAAGGACTGCTTTAAGAAGATGAAGAAAAAGAGTCTATGAATACCCAGTTCTTTACGCAGTCACCAATACTTGATATTACCAATACTTTCAATAATTATTAATCTGATTGTGACAATGATGTGTTATTTTAATTGTTACTTTATTATTTGCTGAGACAAAACCTGTTTTTGTATATATTGTGCCTATTTCTATTATTCTTTAAATTTTATTTTAATTTATTTTTTCAAATACATTTATCTCTGCCTACCATGCACCACTTGCCCCTGCCCCCTCCCTCCCTCCCTCCCTCCCTCCTTCTCTCCCTCAGCTCCTCCACACTGCTCCGTCCATGACTCCCAGCTACATGGTCCTCGACACCCCCTCCCCCAATCCCCGCCCCCCTCCCTCCTTCCCTCCAGTCTCTGTGGATTTCTTTTCCTTTCAGTGTTGCTGGTCTTATTTTCCTTGAATCTTTGCATTGTTGCTTAGGTTCCACTTATAGGTGAGATCATATGGTATTTGTCTTTCGCCCCCCTGGCTTATTTCACTTAGCATAATGCTCTCCAGCTCCATCCATGCTGTCGCGAAGTTCAGTAGAGGTTTTTTCTTTCTCCTGCATATTATTCCATTGTGTATATGTACCATTACTTTTTGATCCAATCATCTACTGATGGACATTTAGGTTGCTTTCAAAAATTGACTATTGTAAATTGTGCTGCTATGAACATTTGGGTGCATAGGTTCTTTTGTATTGGCATTTTGGTATTCCTAGGGTAAAGACCAAGCAGGGGAATCACTGGATCGAAAGACAGTTCCATTTTCAGCGTTTTGAGGACATTCCACACTGCTTTCCACGGTGGCTGCATCAGTCTGCATTCCCACGAACAGTGTACTAGGGTTCCCTTTTCTCCACAGCCTCACCAGCACCTGTTGTTTGTTGATCTGTTTCTGGTGGTCATTCTGACCAGTGTGAGGTTGTACCTCATAGTGGTTTTGATCTGCATTTCTCTGATGGCTAGTGATGCTGAGCATCTTTTCAAATGCCTCTGGGCCCTCTGTATCTCCTCCTTGGAAAAGTGTCTGCCCAGGTCCTTTGCCCATTTTTTGATTGGATCGTTTGTCTTCTAGGAGTGGAGTCAAGTGAGTTCTTTATATATCTTGGAGATCAAACCTCTATCTGATGTATCATTAGTGAATATATTTTCCCATACGGTTGGCTCCCTTTTCATTTTACTGGTGTTTTCTTTTGCCATGAAGAAGCTTCTTATTTTGATGAGGTCCCACTTGTTTATTCTTTCCTTTATGTCCCTTGCTCTAGGGGATATATCCGTGAAAAAATTGCTGCGTGGGATATCTGAGTTTCCTGCCAATGTTCTCCTCTAGGACGTTGATGGTGCTGCAGCTTATATTGAAGTCTTTTATCCATCTTGAGTTTATTTTTGTGTATGGTGTCAGCAGTTGATCCAATTTCAATTTTTTGCATGTAGCCGTCCAACTCTCCCAACACCATTTGTTGAAGAGGCTATTATTGCTCCATTTTATGCTTCTGCCCCCTATGACAAATATTAGATGCCCATAGAGACCTGGGCTTTTTTCTGGGCTTTCTATTCTGTTCCACTGGTCTATGGGTCTGTTCTTGTGCCAGTACCAGATTGTTTTGAGTATAGTGGCTTTGTAGAAGAGTTTGATGTCCGGTATTGTGATCCCTCCTACTTTGTTTTTCTTTCTCAAAATTGCTGAGGCTATTAGGGGTTGTTTATGGTTCCATATAAATTTTTGAAATGTCTGTTCTATTTCTGTGAAATATGTCATTGGTATCTTAATAGGGATTGCGTTGAATCTATAAATTGCTTTGGGTACTATGGACATTCTGAGGATATTAATTCTTCCAATCCATGAGCACCGTATATGCTTCCATTTATTTGTGTCTCCCTTCATTTCTTTTTTCAATGTTGTATAGTTTTCTGCGTACAGGTCTTTTACTTCTTTTATTAAATTAATGCCTAGGTACTTTATTTTTCTTCTTGCTATATCGAATGGTATTTTTTTCTGAATTCTTCTTCTTGTATTGCATTGCTGGTGTACAAAAATGCCTTTGGCTTCTCAATGTTGACTTTGTATCCTGCTGTTTTGCCAAATTCACTTATTAGATTGAGGAGTTTTTTGGTAGAGTCTACAGGGTTCTCTATGTACACTATCATGTCATCTGCAAACAATGATAGCTTTACTTCCTCCTTTCTTATTTGGATGCCTTTTATCTCTTTCTCTTGTCTGACCATTGTGGCTAGGACTTCCAATACGATGTTGAAAAGAAGCGGTGAAAGCGGACATCCTTGTCCTGTTCCCGAACATAGTGGGAAAGCTTTCAGTTTTTGCCCATTGAGTATGATGTTGGCTGTAGGTTTTTCATATAAGCCTTTATGACGTTGAGGAATGCCCCATTTAGTCCCATTTTGCTGAGTGTTTTGACCATAAATGGGTGCTGTACCTTATCGAATGCTTTTTCTACATCTATTGAGAAAATCATGTGGTTTTTGTCTTTTCTTTTTTTTATGTGATGTATCACGTTTACTGATTGGCGTATTTTGAACCATCCCTGCATTCCTGGGATGAATCCCCCTTGATGGTGGTGTGTAATCTTTTCAATGTATTGCTGAATGCGGTTTGCCAATAATTTGTTGAAGATTTTAGCATCTATGTTCATCAGTGAAATTGGCCTGTAGTTTTCTTTCTTTGTAGGGTCTTTACCTGGTTTTGGGATCAGGGTGATACTGTCCTCATAGAAAGAGTCTGGGGGTCTTCCTTCCTCTTGGATTTTTTGGAATAGTCTGAGAAGGACAGGGGTTAGCTCTTCCTTAAATGCTTTGTAAAATTTTCCTGTGAAACCATCTGACCTGGGGCTTTTGTGTGCCGGGATTTTCTTGATGACTGCTTCAATTTCCCCAGCTGTTATCGGTCTGTTCTAGCTTTCTGTTTCTTCCTCCTTCAGTGTTGGAAGATTATACTTTTCTAAAAAATTCTCCATTTCATCAAGATTTTCAAATTTCTTGGCATATAATTCTTCATAGCAGTGTCTGACGATCCTTTGTATTTCTGTTGTATGAGTTGTTATTTCTCCTCTTTCATTTCTGATATTATTATTTTGGGTCCTCTCTCTTTTATTCTTGATGAGTCTCCTTAAAGGGTTGTCAATTTTATTTATCTTTTCAAAGAACCGGCTTTTGGATGAGTTGATCCTCTGAATTGTTCTTTTCGTCTCTGTGTCATTCAGTTCTGCTAAAATCTTGACTATTTCCTTCCTTCTCCTTGCTCAGGGATTTATTTGTTGTTGTTTCTCCAGGTCTTGAAGTTGTAGTGTTAGGTCTTTTATTTGAAATGTTTCTATCTTTTTTAGGTAAGCCTGTATTGCTATGAACTTCCCTCTCAGGACTACCTTTGCTGTGTCCCATAGGTTTTGGACAGTTGTCTGTTCATTTTCATTTGTTTCAAGAAATTTTTAATTTCTTCTCTTATCTCATTATTGCCCATTTATTCTTTAATAGTCTACTGTTCAGTCTCCCTGAGTTTGCAAGTTTTTGAAGTTTCTCTTTGAGGTTGATTTCCAGTTTCAAGCCCTTGTGATCCGAGAAAAAGATTGATATTATTTCATTTTTTCTGAATTTGCTGAGGTTTGCTTTGTGTCCTATCATGTGGTCTATCTTTGAAAAACTGCCATGAGTATTTGAAAAGAATGTGTATTTTTCTTATTTGGGGTGTAAGGTTCTATATATGTCAGTTAACTCTCTTCCATTCAGTGTGTCATTCAGTGCCACAATATGTTTATTAATGTTTTGTTTGGAAGATCTGTCCATTTTTGACAGTGGGGTGTTGAAATCCCCTACTATCAGGATGTTGCTATCTATATCTTTTTTGAAGTCATCCAACAATTTCCTTATAAACTGGGGGGTTCCTCTATTGGGAGCATATACGTTTGCAATGTTGATGTCTTCTTGACAGATTCCTCCTTTAAGTATGATAAAGTGCCCCTCTGGGTCTCTCTTTATGGCCTTTCTTTTGAAATCTACTTTGTCTGATACAAGTATGGCAACCCCGACCTTTTTCTCATGCCCATTTGCTTGGAATACTTTTTTCAATCCCTTACATTCAATCTGCGTAGGTCTCTTGCCCTGAAGTGGGTCTCTTGTAGGCAGATATGTGTGGGTCCTGTTTTCTTATCCATTCAGCTACCCTGTGTCTTTTGATTGGGGCATTTAGTCCATTCGCATTGAGAGATATTACTGATAGAAACTTACTCATCTTTTCTCTTTGTACCTGTGTTCCTCTCTCTCTCATTCTTTTCCTTCATCTGCTTAAACCAGTCCCCTTAGCATATCTGGGAGTGCTGGATTCATAGAGGTGTATTGTTTTAGTCTTCTCTTGTCTGGGAAACTCCTTATTTCCCCTTCTATTTTAATGGAGAGCCTAGCTGGGTAGAGCAGCCTTGGCTGTAGGCCCTTGCTTTTCATGGCTTGGAATATTTGTTGCTCATTCCTTCTGGCTTGTAGTGTTTCTGTTGAGAAGTCAGCTCCTAGGTGTATCCGGGCCCCCTTGTATGTTACTTTCTCCTTCTCCCTTGCTGCCTTGAGGATTCTCTCTTTGTCTTTGATAGTTGCCCTTTTAATGATGATGTGTCTTGGAGTGGACCTCTTTGAGTCCCTCTTGAGTGGGGTCCTCAGTGCCTCCTGGATCCATAAGAGCCTTTCTCTCCTCAAATTAGGGAAATTTTCCATCATTACTTTTTCGAGGAGGTTCTCTATTCCTTGCTCCTCTTCGTCTCCTTCTGGTATCCATATTATGCGAATATGATTGTGTTTCAGGTTGTCCTGAATTTCCCTAAATGCCTCTTCATTCTTTTTGAGCCATTTTTCCATTTCTTGTTCTATCTGGGAGCTTCTCTCTACCTTATCCTCCATCTCACTGATTCGATCCTCGGCTTCATCCAGCCTGCTTGGATTCCTTCTACTGTGATCTTCAATTCAGAAATGGTATTCTTCCTATCCTCTTGTGTCTTCTTGATAGTTTCTATGTCCTTTTCCAGGCTGATATAGTTTGCTGTAAGATCCTGATAGTTTCTCTGCAGTTTCTCATAGTTATCTTTGAGCTGGCTGAGGTCATTGAGCTTCCTTAGAACCATTCTTTTGAATTCAGTATCTGATAGTTCCGTTGCCTCTATTTAATTTAGCTCTCTCTGTGGGGAGTCCCCTTTTCCACTCATTTGGGGGGAACATCTTTTTCTTCCCATTTTTGGGAGAGTCTGTTAAGCATTTTTGTCCTTTACTTTTCTTTCTGGTCCTGCCTCTGATGGTGTCAGTTGTTGACCCTATAGGACCTTGGGTTGTTTGTTTGAGCCTTCCAGGAGTCTCCTGTCTGACTCCGGCATGGTGCAACTCTGTGACCCCTTCGGTTAGGGCTGGGCAATTTTTTGGGATCTCTCTGCACTCTCACACGGGCTCCTTGAGCGCGCTTCCAGTGCTGCAGGATCCCCCTGCCTGCCTTTAACAAAGTAAATGAAATCAATCTGCATTTAAGAAAGAAAGAAAGAGAGAGAGATGGAACTCCTACCTTTTGTGACAACATGGATGGATCTGGAGAATATTAAGCTAAGTGAAATAAGGCAATTGATGAAAGACAATTACCATATGATCTCACCTCGAAGTGGACTCTATTCAACAAAATAAACTGATGAACAAAATAAACAGGCATGGACACATGGAGAAGACTGAAAGTGACCAGAGGGGATGGGGAAAGAGGACAATGGTGGAAAGAAAGGGAAGGGACAATTCAAAGAACATGTATGAATGACCAATGGACACGGACAACAGAGTCGGAATTGACTGTGTAAGTGGGGTGGGTGGAGGGGGTAAAAGGGTAAAAACTGAGACAACTGTAATAGAATAAAGATGATTGATAAATTTAAAAATAAATAATTTAATAATAATAAATAAAAATAAAGTGATTATATAAAAAAATAAAGATGCAGTGAGTATTTGTGTAGAGTGGACAAAAGTTTTTATTTATCGTGGGTAAATACCTAGCAGTAGGAAATCTGGGTTATATAATTAGTGGATGTTTAATTTCTATAAGAAACTGCCAAGGAGTTTCCCAAAGTAGTTGTAGCATTGTACATTCCCGAAAGCAATATATGAAAGTTCCACTTGCCCCACATCCTCATCAGTACTTAGGATGGTCGGTCTTTCCATTTTAGCCATTCTAATGGGTGTGTAGTGGTATCTCATGTGATTTTAATTTGCATTTATAGGAAGACAAATAATGTCAAGCATTTCTCATGTACTTACTGGCTATTTGTATATCTTTTTTTTAACTTTCTGTTTATACTTTTTGAACATTTTGGAAGGGGAGGTTGGTCGTCTACTTATTGAGCTATAAGACTTCACATATTTTTGATATAAGTCCTCTATCAGATGTACGCATTGCTAATATTTTCTCCCAGTTTGTGGCTTGCCTTTTCATTTTCTTAAATCTTTCAAAGAGCAGAAATTTTATATTTTTATAAAGTCCATTTTATCATTTCTATTATGGTTTGTTCTTTTTGTATACTATATAAGAAATATTTGCTTAATTCAAGGTGAACTTTTTTATTATTTCTTTTAGAAATATTATAGTTTTAGCTTTTTTATGCAGATTTTATTCATTTTGTTTATTTTATGTACAGTGTGAGATAAAGGTTGACATTTATTCTTCCCCAGGTGTATATCCAGTAGTTCCAGCACCACTTGCCTACATCAATACAGAAGGGAATGGAAACAAATATTCCAAGCCATGAAAAGCAAGGGCCTACAGCCAAGGCTGCTCTACCCAGCTAGGCTCTCCATTAAAATAGAAGGGGAAATAAGGAGTTTCCCAGACAAGAGAAGACTAAAACAATACACCTCTATGAATCCAGCACTCCCAGATATGCTAAGGGGACTGGTTTAAGCAGATGAAGGAAAAGAATGAGAGAGAGAGGAACACAGGTACAAAGAGAAAAGATGAGTAAGTTTCTATCAGTAATATCTCTCAATGCGAATGGACTAAATGCCCCAATCAAAAGACACAGGGTAGCTGAATGGATAAGAAAACAGGACCCACACATATCTGCCTACAAGAGACCCACTTCAGGGCAAGAGACCTACGCAGATTGAATGTAAGGGATTGAAAAAAGTATTCCAAGCAAATGGGCATGAGAAAAAGGTCGGGGTTGCCATACTTGTATCAGACAAAGTAGATTTCAAAAGAAAGGCCATAAAGAGAGACCCAGAGGGGCACTTTATCATACTTAAAGGAGGAATCTATCAAGGAGACATCAACATTGCAAACGTATATGCTCCCAATAGAGGAACCCCCCAGTTTATAAGGAAATTGTTGGATGACTTCAAAAAAGATATAGATAGCAACATCCTGATAGTAGGGGATTTCAACACCCCACTGTCAAAAATGGACAGATCTTCCAAACAAAACATTAATAAACATATTGTGGCACTGAATGACACACTGAATGGAAGAGAGTTAACTGACATATATAGAACCTTACACCCCAAATAAGAAAAATACACATTCTTTTCAAATGCTCATGGAAGTTTTTCAAAGATAGACCACATGATAGGACACAAAGCAAACCTCAGCAAATTCAGAAAAAATGAAATAATATCAATCTTTTTCTCGGATCACAAGGGCTTGAAACTGGAAATCAACCTCAAAGAGAAACTTCAAAAACTTGCAAACTCATGGAGACTGAACACTACACTATTAAACAATGAATGGGTCAATAATGAGATAAGAGAAGAAATTAAAAATTTCTTGAAACAAATGAAAATGAACAGACAACAGTCCAAAACCTATGGGACACAGCAAAGGTAGTCCTGAGAGGGAAGTTCATAACAATACAGGCTTACCTAAAAAAGATAGAAACATTTCAAATAAAAGACCTAACACTACAACTTCAAGAACTGGAGAAACAACAACAAATAAATCCCTGAGCAAGGAGAAGGAAGGAAATAGTCAAGATTTTAGCAGAACTGAATGACATAGAGATGAAAAGAACAATTCAGAGGATCAACTCATCCAAAAGCCGGTTCTTTGAAAAGATAAATAAAATTGACAAGCCTTTAAGCAGACTCATCAAGGAAAAAAGGGAGAGGACCCAAATTAATAATATCAGAAATGAAAGAAGAGAAATAACAACTGATACCACAGAAATACAAAGGATCGTCAGACACTACTATGAACAATTATATACCAAGAAATTTGAAAACCTCGATAAAATGGACAAATTTTTAGAAATATAACCTTTCAAAACTGAAGGAGGAATAAACAGAAAGCTTGATCAGACCAATAACAGCTGGAGAAATGGAAGCAGTAATCAAGAAACTCCCAGAACACAAAAGCCCAGGGCTGGATGGTTTCACAGGAGAATTTTACAAAACATTGAAGGAACAGCTAACCCCTGTCCTTATCAGATTATTCCAAAAAATCCAAGAGGACGGAAGACTCCCAGACTCTTTCTGTGAGGCCAGCATCACCCTGATCCCAAAACCAGATAAAGACCCTACAAAGAAAGAAAACTACAGGCCAATTTCGCTGATGATCATAGATGCTAAAATCCTCAACAAAATATTGGCAAACCGCATCCAGCAATACATTAAAAAGATTATCCACCACAATCAAGTGGGATTCATCCCAGGCATGCAGGGATGGTTCAATATACGCAAATCAGTAAACGTGATACATCACATAAAAAAAAGAAAAAACAAAAATCACATGATCATTTCAATAGATGCAGAAAAACAATCAATAAGGTACAGCACCCATTTATGATCAAAACAGTCAGCAAAATGCGAATAAATGGGACATTCCTCAACATAATAAAGGCCATATATGAAAAACCTACAGCCAACATCATACTCAACGGGCAAAAACTGAGAGCTTTCCCACTAAGATCGGGAACTTGACAAGGATGTCTGCTCTCACTGCTTCTTTTTAACATCGTATTGCAAGTAGTCGCCACAGCGGTCAGACAAGAGAAAGAGATAAAAGGCATCCAAATAGGAAAGGAGGAAGTAAAGCTATCATTGTTTGCAGATGACATGATAGTGTACATAGAGAACCCTGTAGACTCTACCAAAATACTCCTCAACCTTATAAGTGAATTTGGCAAAACAGCAGGATACAAAGTCAACATTCAGAAATCAAAGGCATTTTTGTACACTAGCAATGTAATAGAAGAAGAAGAAATCAGAAAAAAAAATACCACTCGATATAGCAAGAAGAAAAATAAAGTACCAAGGCATAAATTTAACCAAAGACATAAAAGACCTGTACACAGAAAACTATAAAACATTGAAAAAAGAATTTAAGGAAGACACAAATAAATGGAAGCATATACCGTGCTCATGGATTGGAAGAATTAATATCCTCAAAATGTCCATACTACCCAAAGCAATTTATAGATTCAATGCAATCCCTATTAAGATACCAATGACATATTTCACAGAAATATAACAGACAGTTCAAAAATTTATATGGAACCATAAACGACCCCGAATAGCCTCAGCAATTTTGAGAAAGAAACACAAAGTAGGAGGGATCACAATACCGGACATCAAACTGTACTACAAAGCCACTATACTCAAAACAATCTGGTACTGGCACAAGAACAGACCCATAGACCAGTGGAACAGAATAGAAAGCCCAGAAATAAGCCCAGGTCTCTATGGGCATCTAATATTTGACAAAGTGGATAGAAGCATAAAATGGAGCCATAATAGCCTGTTCAACAAATGGTGTTGGGAGAGCTGGACGGCTACATGCAAAAAATTGAAATTGGGTCATCAGCTGACACCATACACAAAAATACACTCAAGATGGATAAAAGACTTCAATATAAGTCACAACACCATCAAAGTCCTAGAAGAGAACATTGGCAGGAAACTCTCAGATATCCCACGCAGCGATTTTTTCACTGATATGTCTCCTAAAGCAAGGGACGTAAAGGAAAGAATAAACAAGTGGGATCTCATCATAATAAGAAGCTTCTGCACGGCTAAAGAAAACATCAGCAAAATGAAAAGGAAGCCAACCATATGGGAAAATATATTCACTAATGATACATCAGATAGAGGTTTGATCTCCAAGATATATAAAGAACTCACTCGACTCCACTCCAATAAGACAGACGATCCAACTGAAAAATGGGCAAAGGACCTGGGCAGACGCTTTTCCAAGGAGGAGATACCGAGGGCCCAGAGGCATTTGAAAGGATGCTCAGCATCACTAGCCATCAGAGAAATGCAGATCAAAACCACCATGAGGTACCACCTCACACCAGTCAGAATGGCCATCATAAACAGATCGACATACAACAGGTGCTGGCGAGGCTGTGGAGAAAAGGGACCCCTAATCCACTCTTGGTGGGAAGGCAGACTGGTGCAACCACTGTGGAAAGCAGTGTGGAATTTCCTCAAAAAGCTGAAAATGGAGGTGCCTTTTGATCCAGGGATTCCCCTGCTGGGACTATACCCTGAGAACACCAAAACGCCAATACAAAAGAACCTATCCACCCCAATGTTCATAGCAGAACAACTTACAATAGCCAAGTGTTGGAAGCAACCTAAATGCCCATCAGTAGATGATTGGATCAAAAAGTAATGGTACATATACACAATGGAATACTACGCAGCAGAAAGAAAAAAAAAGAACTATTAAACTTCCCAACAGCATGGATGGAACTGGAGAGCATTATGCTAAGTGAAATAAGCCAGGAGGCGAAAGACAAATACCATATGATCTCACCTATAAGTGGAACCTAACCTACAATTCAAAGATGCAAGGAAAATAAGACCAGCAACACTGAACGGAAAAGAAATCAACAGAGATAAGAGAGAAGGAGGGAGGGGGGACAGGGACAAAGAAGGGAACGGGAAAGTCAAGTAACATATAGCAAGGACTCATGGACAAATCCAAAGGGGAAGAGCTGAGGGAGGGAAAGAGGGAGGGGGCAAGGGAATGTTGTGAGGGGTAGGCAGAGACAAATGTATTTGAAAAAATAAATTTAAATAAAATTAAATAAATTTTTTAATACTATTATAAAGTCTCAGCAGTTAAACCAACGTTACACCAGCACAGAAATAATCAAGTAGAACAATGAAATATAATGAAAATTCTAGAGACAAACGTATATATCTGTCTAATAATATATGATTCAGTTGCTATTTAAAATCAATGGGTAAAATAAAGCTTATTCAACAAATAAGGTGCATGGATCAGTATAACTTGAAATAAAACAAATATAGAGCCTATTTCACACATTATAGAAGAAATATTCAGGTGAGTTAAAAGTGAATATATACAGTCTAAGGAGTTTTAGGAGAAAATAGAACTAATATTTTTCATGACCTGAAGTAAAATATTCAAACCCAGAACTATGAAGTAAATATTAACAATATGACTATATTAAACTTTCAACTATATAGTAATATACATATAAATAAGTTAAAGGACAAAGGATAAATTATAAAAGTATTTGCAACACATCTAAAACATGGTTAATAGTTTTTTGTTTTTGTTTTCAAAAAAGTTCTACAAACCTTTAATCAATAAATAGATAAGACTACCAAATAGTCATTTAAAGTTGTTTTTTTAAATAATAGAAATAGTCAAGAAAAATACTAAAACAGGTTTAGTTTCAACAAATATAAAGGAAAAATTAAAATAATATCATTGTCACAATCAGATTAATGAGTATTACAAATATTGGTAATATCAAGTGTTGCAAACCTGAAAGGAAGTAAGTATTCATTGAAACTTTTTCTTCATCTTAAAACAGTCCCTTTTGCATACATTGCAGTGCTGGTTTGGTGGAGGTGTATTTTTTCAGCCCTCTTTTGTTTTGGAAACTCCTTATTTCGCCTTCCATTTTAATTGAGAGCCTTGCTGGGTAGTGCAGTCTTGGTTGCAGGCTTTGCTTTTCAATACTTGGAATATTTCTTGCCATTTCCTTCTGCCTTGCAGTGTTCTGTTGAGAAGTTAGCTGCTAACTGTATTGGGGCTCCCTTATATGTTGTTACCTCTTTCTCCCTTGCTTGCTTAAGGATTTTCTGTTTGTCTTTGATATTTGCCATTTTAATGATGATGTGTCTTGGAGTGGGCCTCATTGGGTTCCTCTTGCATGGTACCTTCTGGGCTTCCTGGACTTTTGTGACTTTCTCTCTCCTCCAACGAGGGAAGTTTTCCATCATTACTTTTTCAAACAGGTTCTCGATCCCTTCCTCATCCTCTTCTCCTTCTGGTATCCGTATTATACAGATATTACGTTTCAGGTTGTCCTGCATTTCCCTCAATCTGTCTTCATTCTTCCTGAGTCTTTTTTTCATTTTCTTGCTCATTCTGGAGCTTTTTTCTACCTTATCTTCTAGCTCGCTGATTTGGTCCTCAGCTTCATCTAGCCTGCTTTTTGATTCCTTCTCCTGTGTTCTTCAATTCAGAAATTGTATTCTTCATTTCCTCTTGTCTCTTATTGATAATTTCTATGTCCTTTTTCATGCTGATTTAGTTTGTAGTAAGTTCCTCATAGTTTCCCTGTAGTTTTTGGTAATTCTCTCTGAGCTCTCTGAGCTCACTGAGCTCATTGAACTTCCTTAGAACCAATGTTTGGAACTCAAGATCTGATAGTTTACTTGCCTCTGTTTCATTTAGTTGTCTTTGTGGGGATTCCTCCTTTCCTTTCAAATAGGACATATTTCTTTGTCTTCCCATTATTTGTCAGGCTCTTCTAATTTGCTTCTGATTCTTAAGTTGATCTGTCTTGATTTCCTTACTTTGTGGTGTGAACCTCTATGGTTGGAGACTGCTGTTTTTTTAACTTTCTCGATCTGCCTCTGATGATGTCAGATGTTGATCCTAGCTGACCTTAAGCAGTCTGTTCGAGACTTCCAGGAATCTATTGTCTGTGGCTGTCTCCTTCAGCTGTTAATCTATTCACTCTGCACTCAAAAGGGTGCCTTAGACAGCTCAGGGTGGGGCAGAGTCCCTCCTGGCAGCAGGGTTATTGGGTCCTCTCTGGCTGGTGTGTATGGGGGAGGAGTCCACACCGAGATCCCGTAGGCTACTCTCTCCATTCTCTCCCCAGCGTCTCAGTCCCCCGTCTGTCCTCAAGTGTCGCCAGA
Organism: Pteronotus mesoamericanus; assembly: GCF_021234165.1. NCBI lineage: Eukaryota > Metazoa > Chordata > Mammalia > Chiroptera > Mormoopidae > Pteronotus > Pteronotus mesoamericanus. Next base: position 1,385,041 of record NW_026555198.1, read on the forward strand.
CCTGTCTGTGCCCCCTGTATCCAGGGATCTACTGTCTGTGGCTGCCACTCTGCACTCAGCAGGCAGCTTAGACAGCACAGGACAGAGTGGAATCCCACCTGGGCGTGGGGCTCTTGGGTCCTTTTATGTTGGTACCGCTCAGAGGGAGTGGCCTCTTCCTGAGAAAAATGGCTGCTGCCGCATGGGGGATGAGTCAGCACCGAGATCCCACTGGCTACTCTCCCAGTTCTCTCCCCAAAGCCTCCTTCCCCAATCTCTCCTTGGGCGTCTCTAGCCCACAGTGTCCTCGACTTTGCTGGAGACCAGGGTAAGTGGCTGCAAATAAAAATTTATGTGTTGGCCCTTTAAACAGTTCTTTGCATCTCCAGCCCTCTGTCTCTGGCAGAGAGCAACCCTGCTGCTTTTTGCAGCTGGTTGTTTTCCATGCACTTTTTGTGCTCTGGTGCTGTGGGTTAGAGATCCCCGCTTTTGGTTTAGACCCTGCTCTTCTCATGGGATCCAACTGGCCGTTTCAATATCCTTCTTGTGCTGCCGCCTGTCGGTGCCTCGTCCGCTTTCTCAAGTCTCTACCGCACTACTTACCGGTTAGATTGCGCTAAAGCTGATTTTTCTGTCTCCAAGGGTACAAGGCTCTCCTCTCTCTCTTGTTCAGTTGTTTGTTCCAGGTGATTTCTCCATAATTTAGTTGTAATTCCAGGTTGGTCCTGGGAGGAGGTCAGCATGACTTCCACTCCCTCCTCCATCATCTTGATTCACCCCCTGCATCTTTATTCTTAATAGCCACTAGAATACTAGTAAAACTGGCTCCTTGGTAGAAAAAGTCCTGCTTTGTCAATTTCCTTGGTGTAACTACCACCATGGTTTATTTCAAGCTACCAACCTGGTGTCATTGAACAGGGAGATGAGAAGGGGTGTGTACCATCAGCTCTTGCAAATGAGTATGAAACAGTTTCAGCACACCACTCATTTTTAGCTCAAATTTTGAAATGACCCATTCATCAGCCAGTGAGTGGATAAACAAACTGTATATTCAATGTAATGGAATGCCATTCAGCAATTAAAAGGTGTAAACTACTGATACGTACTATAACATGGATGAATCTCAAACACAACATTCTAAATGAAAAAACCCAGACACAAAAGAGTGCATACTTATACTTCTATTATATGAAATTCTAGAAGATGCAAACAAAAAATAGATGACAGGAAAAAGATCAGTGATTCTCAGAATCTCTAAGTGGGGTGGTAGTGAAGGTGATTGTGATAGCATTTACTCAAGTGGATATATTTATTGAAACTCATCAAACTATCTTCTAAATAGGTGTAGTTTATTATATGTGAATTGTATCTCCATACAGTTCATTTAAAAAGTTTATTTTTTTAATTTTTGCCCACTGACTAGGAAGCTTTCCCTCAAGTTTATGTCCATTACTTTGGCTTTTCACTAATGGAAGAACTTAATTTTATACAAACACACACACACACACACACACATTTAAATATACAATCTTCCTTTGAAAGCATTCATAAAAATCCTACACTGAGTAGTTCTAGCACCTTGGGAAAGTACATTGTTAATCCATCTTTAACTTAAAAAGTATCCTTTATTCTTACCCTTTCTACACTATCTCTAAATTGTTTTCCTGCTTGTCTCTCCTCCTCTACCTCCAATTCTCCACTCCCTGGGCTGGTCTTCCTGTGGTTTGTACATGTACCATCTAAGATGACTGTATTACTCTCACAGAGTAATAATATCACTAACCTAAAAAACCTCCAATAATTGTATTCCTTAGCAGCAAAATAACTATCAGAAAACTAGTCAAATGCTTTATATGGTAAACATTTACATCACACTTACTATGTATCAGGCACTATTCTATGACCTTCATCTTAAATTAATCCATTTGAACTTTACAATACTATAATTAGTATTTTACTAATGAGGAGACTGAGGCACTGATTGGTTAAGTATTTTGCCCAAGGTCACACAGTTAGTAAGTGTGAGTTGTGATTCAATTATCTTTGCTTACAAGGACCTTTGTTCTTCAAAACATAGAACTTTTATAATAAATACAATAATCAGTTCTATGGGAAAGACAAAATGGAAGAAACCATTCTTTTCATTAGAGCCATACAAACTAAGAATTTGAACAGTGTGTATAATATAACTCCAAGATTGTTACTGCATAGCACACACATAAATGGATCAATAGATAAAAATCCATTGAAAAGCTTTGAAACATAAAAACCAAACGATAACAAAGATTATCTCTGGGTGAAATTATATATAACCTCTTTCCTTTCTTCATGTTTTTCTGTATTTACAAATGCTATACAATAAATATGTATTACATTTATAATTTGAAACAAGTCATTGTCTTTTAAACTATATGTAAATTTTAAACATTGCACTCTATCATATTGAAAATATCTATGAAGTAAGTCAAAATTTATTCCCACAAACATCACACTAAAGAGAAAGGAACATTCAAGCTATACCTGGTGTGATATCTCTTTTATAGAATAATTTCATATACTATTTTATACTACTCATAATGGTTTGGCTTTGTGAATTTTAACAAGGATGGCTTTTAAGCAAATGCTGCAAACATTATGGCAATCAACTTGTTTTGCCATACACTTTGGAAAAGAGACGATTAATTGAAAATTCATATGCAATAGCATGGGAGTAATTATATGTAGTAAGCCAAATTTACTTATGATAATAGACTTAATTGGAAAATTCTTTAATGTACAATTTTAATAAAGGTGTTAAAGAAATTGGTAAATTTGAAGAACATCTAATCATTTCTGAATTATAATTGTAAATGAGTACAGATGACCTGCTTACGTAAATGATAATTATTAATTTAGCAATTGTATGAATGAGCTCAAAACATGAACTACAATAATTACAATACAAACCAATAACTCCCTTGTCTTCCATTTGTGCAAATGATTAAATTATATGAGAAATATTTTCTCTACATTTCACAGGCTATTGTAAATTTAAGAATGCAGGGAAGTTATTATTGTAATTAAAACTAATAGGTACCCAGAAATATGGAAAACAAACAGCTGTATTTGTAAACCTTGAAGAAAGAATATTTCATTCTATATTAAATACTAATACCATGCATCTTTTATTGTACAGTAACTGTAATGAATAATGAATTACTAGAAAAATAATGTCGCTTCCTGTAGTAGGTTACCAACTATGGTACTGATTTTTAAAAGCATTTTTCACTTATGGCTTTCCACAAGAATAATGTCTTCTCATTCCCATCTCACCACAAATAATTTTTACACTTAGAAAATAATACTGTGGATCATCAGCTAACCAAGGACACTAGGTAGAAACCCGAGGTAATTCTCAAAGCATCTTTAAATGCATCATACCTTTCGTTATATTGTGATTCACATTAAAGGAGTTCGTGTAGGAAAAAATTGAGGTGGGGAATATCAGAAAATTGCAGCATTTAGGTCTATTTATTATTGAAGATTGGAAGGAGCTAAAGCACAAAATCTGTCAATTAAGGAATAACACTGTCCAGGATCGGAAACTGGGAGCCCAAATTCGGTGTGCCAGGTCCAGGCTCTGGGAAGGCTACGCTAGCACCTCTGAGAGGTGAAGAGCTCCAGAAGTTCAAGGCCCAAGCCTTTCACCGTGTGCTCCAGCAGTCCTTTGCTAGCCTGGCCCCATTTACCTTTTGAAAATCCCTCTATTTCAGATGGGGAGCGGCCCGCCAGTCCCAGGGTAGGCATGCTCAGTGAAGGGCTCCAGATTTCAGGTGATACCGACACAGGAGAGAGTCCAAGACTTCTATTGCCTTTTCCCAAGTGGGTGTTTTCAACCCAGGCGGCACGTGGAGCAGGGAAGGCTCGCAGGCAGGCCAGGAAGGCCAGGCAGGCAAGGCAGGCTGTATCCCAACACTCACCCCAACATGCCTTGCAGACATATGAGGGCTGTAGACTCGGCCTACAGAGGATAAGGGGAACCGTCAGAGTGGTCTGGAGGAGCCGCCTGATGGGGGCAGGTGGAAACCACCACAGCAGCCCAAGGAGGCCCAGGCCCTCCTTGACCAATGCAGCTGCCCACAGCTCTCCTTCCTGCTGCAACAAACAAGGGATTCACTAATCTTAATGTGGGGCTTCAGAGTGTAGGCTTTGAAGATTAACAGAAGCTTCTTGAATCCCAGATTTGCTACTTGACTGCTTTCCATTTCAGGTTCCTTATTTGTAAAAGGAAGAGAATTATAGAGCTTACATTGAGGTTGCTTTAAGACTCGAAGTGAATTGTGCATGTGTCTGGCACATAGATGTTCATTATTAGCATTATAACTATTATTATATGTATGCATGACTCGAGTCTTAACAGTGATAGACAACTGCTCCGTTGATAACCTAATGGAACCTGAAAAAAAATACATCACATTTTTTAGTGTCCCCAGCAGTGGCTATATCTCATGGAAGGCTCCAGGTCCTGCCAGGTAACCCAAGAACCTAAGCTCCAGTAGCCCTGCCTCCTGTCCTATAAATGTGTAAACAATTCCATGGACAAGTGTTAGAGAGGATGTGGCAAAACAGGAACCTGAATGCACTGCTAGTACGAATGCAGGCTGGTGCAGCCACTGTGGAAAACAATATGGAGATTCCTCATAAAGCTAAAAATGGAACTTCCATTTGACCCAGGGACGCCACTTCTGGGTATATATCTTAAGACTCCCAAAACACTAATTTGAAAGAATATGTGTACCCCTATGTTCATAACAGTGTTATTTACAATAGTCAAGATCTGGAAACAGCACAATTGCCCATCAGAACATGAGTGGATAAAAGAGATGTGGTACATTTACACAGTGGAATACTACGAGGCTGTAAAAAAATAATGAACTCTCATCCTTTGTGATAGACCTGGAGATTATTATGCTAGACAAAATAAGCCAGTCAGAGAAAGACAAATACCATATGATCTCACTCATTTGTGGAATCTAATGAATAAAATAAACTGATGAACAAAATAGAAACAGATGAACAATATAGAAATAGAATCATGGACACATGGAACAGACTGGTAAATCTCAGAGGGGAGGGAGTGGGAGTAGCTGGAAGAGATTAGCCAAAGAACATATACAAGTATGCATATACATATAGCCCATGGGCACAGACAACGATATGGTGAAGGTGGGGGGTTGGGGGCTGGATGAAGGGAGCAAAGGGGGGGAATGGAGGACATCTGTAATGTGACAACAACTAAAAAATAAAAATAATAATTTAAATTCTGAGGTGTAACACATCTTCAGAAAAAGTGCATTAAACATATAAACTTCACAGGGCAGTGCTTCTTAAATTTTAATATGCACAGAGATCGCCTGGGGATCTGTTCAAATGCAAGTCTAAGATAAAGCCTGACATTCTGCATTTCCAATGCTTCTGGTAGCAAGAATTGAAACAATAAATAAAAATCCAGCATCCATGTAGTCACCATCTTCATCAATAAACAGAATATTGCCCCCATGCCGAAAATCCATCAATCCATTCCTGGATACTTTCAAGTTAACCACTCTCCTGATTGCCATAGTAATCATTAGCTTGCTTTTCTTTATATATTTGTACTTGTAGATGAGTCCCTAAACAATGTGGTTTATGCTTGCTTATGTTTAAAATTTATACAAGTGAAATTATAATATGCATGTTTCTTTGTAACTTGCTGTGTCTTTATAATATGCTTGTGAACTTCATCCATATTGATGAGTACAGCTGTCATTCATTCTTTTTCACTGTTGTAGGGTATTCTATGGCATGATTATACCATATGTATTTTTTTCAAATTTTTATTATTTTTATTGAAGTGTAATTGACATACAATATTTTATTAGTTTCAGATGTACAACATAATGATTAAGTGCTTGTATATATTGTAAAATGATCACCATAGAAAGTCTAAAGAACATCCTTCACCATACATAGTTACAGAAATTTTTTCTGTGATGAGACCTTTTAAGATTTATTCTCTCAGCAATTTTCAAATATACAATATAGTATTATTAACTATAGTCACCATACTATACACATCCTCATTATTTATGTATTTAAATTTTTAAAATTTGGTAAAATATATATAAATAAATTTTCCCATTTTAACTAAATTTAAATATACAGTTCAGTGACATTTATTGTATCCACAATGTTGTACAACCATCACCACTATCAATTCCCAAAACTTTCTCATAACCCCAAACAGAAAATGTAACCATTAAGCAACAGCTCCATAGAAATTTTATTTTTTTATATTTTTCAGCTTTGTTGAGATACAATTGACACATAACATTATGGAAATTTAATGTGTACAACATGTTGATTTGATATGCTTATATATTGCAGAATGATTACCACCTTAGCATTAACCAACACTTGAATCATGTCACACAATTATTATTTCTTTTTTTGTGGTAAAAACATTTTTTAAAAGATTTAATTTATTTTTAGACAGAGGGGAAGGTAAGAAGGAAGAGATGCAGAGAAACATTTAATATGTGGTTGCCACTAGCGCACCTCCTATTGCAGACCTGGCCCGTAACCCAGGCATGTGCCCTGACTGGGAATCAAACCAGTGACCCTTTGGTTCATAAGCCAGCACTCAATCCACTGAGCCACACAAGCCAGGGCTGGTGAAAACATTTAAGATCAACTCTTTTGGCAACTTGCAAGTATATAATAATTAATTATAATTACCATGCTGTATGTAAGGTCCCCAGAACTTATAACTGAAAGTTTGTTCCATTTTACTAACCTCTTTAAATCCTGTCTCCCACACTATAGCCCCTGGTAACCACCATTCTCATCTCAGTTTCTATGAGTTTGGCTATTTTAAGAATCCATATATAAATGATGTCACACAGTATTTATCTTTATCTATCTGACTTATTTCACTTAAGATAATGCCTTCAAGTTCCACCCATGTTGTCACAAATGGCAAGATGTCCTTCTGTCTCATGGCTGAATAATATTCTGATATATATTACATCTCTATCCACTCATCTACTGATGGGCACTTAGGTTATTTCCATATCTAAGCTACTGTGAATAATGCTGCTATAACCATTGGTGTGCAAATATGACTTCAAGATTCTGATTTCAATTCTTTTTGATATATACCCAAAAGTGTAATTGCGAGATCCTATGGTAGTTCTCTTTTTCATTTTTTGAGGATCCTGTATACTGTTTTCCATAGTGGCTGCACCAATTTACATTCTTACCAATAGAAAACAAGGGTTCCCATTACTCCACATCCTTGCCAACACTTGTAATCTCTTGTCTTTTTGATGAGGGCCATTCTAACAGGTGTGAAGTGAAATCTCATTGTGGTTTTAATTTGCATTTCTCTGCTGATTAGTGATGTTGAGTACCTTCTCATGTACCTGTGGGCTACATGTATGTCTTTGTGGAAATGTCTATTCAATCCCTCTGCATATTTTAAATTGGATTATTTGGGGATTTTAGCTATTGAGTTGTGAATCGTTAATATATATTTTGAATACTAATTCCTTATCTGATATATGATTTGCAAATATTTCCCTATCTGTAGGTTACATATTCATTTTTTTATTGTTATTATAAATTTTAGAATATTTCCACAAAACTCTTACCAGGAGTTTGATAGGAATTACATTCAAATTATAGGTCAGTTTGGAGGAGAATTGACATCTTTACTCTTTTGAATCTTCCAATCCTTGAAAATAATATTCCTTTCCATTTATCTATCTTACTTCATTTATTTCATTAGCACTGTGTAGCTATTTCATATAAATTCTATATTTTTTGTTAAATATACACCTAAGTATTTCAATATTTTTAGTGATTATAAATTGTATTGCATTTTTCATTTCCGTGTCTACATGTTTATTGCTAATACATAGAAATTCTGTTGATTTTCCTATGCTGATCTTATATCCTGCAATGTTGTTAAACTCACTTATTAGTTCTAGGAGCTTTTTTTGTGTTCCTTGGGAGTTTTCTAGATAGACAATCATGTCATCTGCAAATAGGCATTATTTTATTTGTTGCTTTTTTTTATTTGCAAAGTTTTTATTTCCTTTGCATGCCTCATTACAGAGGCTAGGACTTCCACTATTATGTTGAGTAAGAGTGGTAAGAGCAGACATTCTTGCCTTTTCCCAACCTTCAGGAGAAAGCATTCAATCTTTCACCGTTAAATATTATCTTAGTGGTCAGTGTTTTTACATGTTCTTTATCACTTTGAGAGATTCCGTCTCCATTCTTACTTTGCTGACAGCTTCTTTTTATCATGAATGGGCGTTGAATTAGCAAAAATTTTTATGATGCTTACTATGTTCACAATTAACTTTTTAAATTAACTCATTTAATCCTCACATCAATCTTAAGAGGTAGCTATTATCAAATATCATCATCTTTCAAAGTTGAGAAAACTGAGGGACAGGAAGGGCAAATAAATTAAACAAGTTAGAACATGTAGTAAGTAGCAAAGTCAGAATTTAAACCATAGCTATCTAATTTCACAATCTACAATATGTACACAATCACCACCATATGCTAACTTTGAAAAATATACACTAGCTTTGGATATTTCATTTCTTTAGTTTTGAAACAGAGAAATCCTAACTCATTCAAATATGAAATGAAATAGTGCAAGTACTTGACATAAGGTAAAAGTGCTCAATGAATGGCAAGTATGGTGGTTACTGTAACCTTACTATTAACTCTCAGGCCTGGAGAAGTCAGTAAAGTGTGTGGATTATGTATCTGGTCTACAGACGTTAGGACGTAAAGTGAGTCTTTCTGGGTAAGCTGGAAAATGAGTCAATTCATTCTAAGGTAGAAATGGATCACCTCATTCTAATTTAAGATTGTAAAGAATAAATGATTAGAGACAGAGGAATTTAGATATTCCCTGCCTCACAGTGAAGCTTTAAATTATATTTATATCCAGTAAAGAACCTCCAGGACTGAAAGGCACCTTAAAGGTCTCAGAGAGGGTATATAAAATACTTAACAAGAAGGGTAGTATCATAGACATCTATCAAGCTCCCTTTTCTGCTGGGCAGGGTCTAGAAGTCAAAATATTCAGGCCCTTTCTTTCCCAATTTTCACACAATTAGTTGTTCTTTTGCAAGAAATTGGAAGAGGTGGTGAAAAGGCTGCATTTGTCTTGTTACATTGTTTTCCCTGCTTTCAGTAGTAGAACACTTTTTGCCTTTTTTAACTCAAGATGCAAAGTGACTGAGGGGGAAAAAAAATTTCAGTGCTTTTAGCAAATCCCAGGTGTGTGTTCAGATCTTCCTGGAGGGGAATAACCAGCCTGCTGAGTTAGCAGAGTATTTCAATCAAAATGTACAACTGCCACTGGGAGTATAGCAGGAAAAAGAGAAAAGCAAGAAGTGAATAGAAATCCTTTTATTCCAAGGGTGGTGGCAACTCAAATAGCAGTTCATACATCTGGGTTCCTGTGATACTCTTTTCATCACAGCCGTGAACAGCTTTTTGGACCTTTTGACTGCCATCCTGTTTCATCCATGAAGCTCTTCTGTTTTATGCTACCACCACCTGCTGTCCTATTCCTACCACACAGAAACTGTTCTCCCCTTTCCAGAAGGAACTAATCTGATTGCAAACCCATAATAGGAAGATCTTCAAAGGAGTTTAAACAGTCATATAGTTCTTTAGGGCTTAATTTTGAAATTACAGATTTTTTTAAAATAACAATGTCTTGATTTTTAACACCTATAAATAAATTACATTTATTGCTAGGCATGCAATGGCAGAGCGCTGAATATGTGATTTTTCACTATGGCAAGAAGATATTATATAGACGGTATTTTATTTATTTAACAAACTTATCTAGCATTGATTATTTGCTATTTAGCCAGTCACTATTTTAAGTGCTCTACCAGAATAAGTCTTGTAATCTTTATAACAACCCTGTTAGTTAGGTTCTGTTATTATTCTTACTTTAGAAATGAGAGAACCAAGGCACAAAGAGGTAAAATAACATGCTCAAGGCCACTACTGAGGATTATATTTGTGTTTAAAATGTTAGGTGTTTCTTGGTTACATTAGCTTTGGCTATGTTACTTTCAGTGCCTTTTCACCTCACCATTTACATTTACTTTGGCCATGTCACTTGCTTTGTCCTATGACATATGAACAGAAGTAAAACATTCTGAACGAAAGTCTTGAAGTCATCTCTGAGTTCACCATGTTCTTTTTTTCTTTTGTCCCATGAGACCAAGAGTGTTTGAGAGTGGAGCCACTCCTTCATATTGGATCTGATAATGAAGACAGTTGGAGCAGAATGAAGCTGACCCAGAGAGTATATGGAACATGACTGAAAATTAAATCATTGTAATTGTAAGCTACCAAAATGCTTGGGTTATTTCTTCATGTGTTTGGCAGTGTAACAAACAACCACAAGATCTCATTGGCATTTAGTTATTTCTTGCTTTCAAGTTGGCAGGTCAATGAGGGCCCAGGATGGAGAGCCCTTAACTATCAGTGACATGTTTTTCTCAAAAACATGCAATGGCACAACTGCAAGAGGGCAAACTCAACTCTCCAAGCATATTTCAAATATTCTACTGGCATATGTCCTCCAACATTCTGTTGGATAAAGTCAGTCATATGACCAATCCCAATATCAGGAGATTCAAAAGTATAATCCATTCACCATAATGTAATGACAAGAGTATGAATGCTTTTATTTTTCTTCCTTGTTTTATCTTTATTTTTAAATTTTTTTAAATTTATAAATCATGTTTATTCTGTTACAGTTGTCTCAGTTTTTACCCCTTTACCTCCCGCCACCCATCCCACCCCCACTCCCACAGTCTATTCCCACTCTGTTGTCCATGCCCATTGACATGTCCGTGTCCATTCATATATGTTCTTTGTTTAGTCCCTTCTCCTTCTTTCCACCATTGCCTATTGATGTAATAAAGAATTAGGACCACGTTATTGAATCTACCATGGTTATTAAATCATAACCAAGCTAAGGTAGATGATCATGTCAGTAGTCAAAATTCAAAATCATACAGCCTGGCTTTGTATGTTTTCTTCTTTCACTTAGAAGATTGGCTTCTTTCACTTAGTATTAAGCATTAATGTTTTTCAATGTCTTTTCATTGCTTGATGGCTTATTTTTTTTTTTTTAGCACTGAATAATACTTCATTTTATTCATCTACTAAAGGATCCTTGGTTGCTTCCAAGGTTTGGTAATGATGAATAAAGATGATATAAACACCTATATGCAGAATTTGTGTGGACATAAGTTTTAAACACCTTCAGGTATATACCAAGGAGTGTGATTGCTGTTTCACATGGTAAAAGATTATTTAGTTTTTTAAGAAATAACCAAACTGTTTTACAAAATGGCTGTACCATTTACATTCCCACCAGCAATGAATGAATGTTCTTGTTGCTTCACATCCTCATCAACATTTAGTGCTGTCAGTATTCTGAATTTTGGCCATTCTAATAGGTATATAATGGTATCTCACTGTTGTTTTTAATTTGTAATTCCCTAATGGCTCAACTCTCTAAATCTTTTCAGGTGATTATTTGCCATCTGTATATCTTCTTTGGTGAGGTATCTCTTCAGACCTTTTACCCATTTTTAATGGGATTCTTTGTTTACTTATTGATGAGTTTTAAGTGTTCTTTGTAGCTCTGTTAATTTTCATTAATTCTTATTTTTTCTTTCTATGTGTCATATTGTATAATTCCAATTGACTTAAGTTCCATGGTTCTTCTCCCTAATTGCATTTGCTGATGAGCTCCTCTAGTGACAATTTCATTTCAGTTATTCTGTTTTTCATATCTAGAGTTTCTGTTTGATTCTTTTTTTATATATGTAATTTATGTTCCTTTTTCGATATTTACTGAGGCATCTTTCTCATAGTTTCCTTTAGTTCTTTAGACATGGTTTCCTTTAGTTCTTAAATATATTTAAAATAGCTGATTTTAATTCATTGTCTAGTAAATTGCACATCAGAACTTCTTCAGAAACATTTCTATTCATTTTTTTCCTATGTACGGACCACAGTTTTTATCTGCATGTTTGATATTTTTGTGTTGCAAATTTGGCACGTAAACAATATAATGTGGCAATTCTGAAAATTAGATTCTCTCCAATCCCAGAATTTGTTGTTGTTCTTGTTTGTTGTTGGATGTTTGTTAAGTGACCTTTCTGAATATATTACATAAAGTCTATATATTTGTTTTGCATGTAGTCTCTGAAGTATCTGCATCACCTGGGAGAGGTCTTATTAAAACATTTCTTCTCTAACCTCAAATACTACCACAGAATTCATACAATTTACACCATACAATTTAGCCACACTGGTTTGTATTTAAGGAGGAGATTAGTAATGCGTAATGATTAAGGGGATGGGCTTAAAAGCCAGGCTGCCTGGGTTTAAAGTTTTGTTCTGGCACTTAGTAGCTGTATGAATTTCAGCAACTTATTTTATTTTTCTATTTCTTTTTCTTATCTTAAAAGGGGTCCATAAGAGTACCTGCTTCATAGAGATACTGTGTGTGCATTAATGATGGTATAATAAAAATACAATGTTTAAAATAATCTTGGTACAATACAAATGACATAGCTATTATTATTAGGGGTATTGATATTATTATATTTCCTCAACAGGTCCTTTGTGCTTTATGTAGTCTCTATCTGCATTTTTCTTTCCCTGGGATTTCTTGTGGTTGCTCTCTCCATGTCTTTTGACTCTGCTCAAATGTTACCCCCTCAAGAGAGACTCTCCTGATTATGTAAAGCTAATGAATTCTTCCTTCAATATTCTTCCTTTTATTCCTCTGTTTTGTTTTCTTAAGAGAGCCTGTTATTCTTTGAAAAATTTCATTATTTATTTGTTACTTCTTTATTGTATACTTGTTCACTACATCCCCAAATATAATGCTCCAGGAAGATAAATACCATGTCTACTTTTGCTTACTTGTCAGTGGGTCCTTAGTGCCTAGAACACTGCCTAATGCAAAGTGGAAATTCAATATGTATTTGATCAATGGATTTCCTTTTCTGAGCCTTTATAGAAACAAACTAACAAAAGTTATGGAAAAGCAAATTAAAGACCTCAATAAATGGAGTAACATATAACATTTCCTCAAGTAACTTTTTTTCAATATCCTTTTTTTTTTTTTTACAACTTTGATGAGAAAAAAAAAATGATTCCTGCTCAAGGCCACTGTCTGTGTAGAGTTTGCATGTTCTTCATGTCTGCCTGGGTTTTCTCCAGGCCCTCTGGTTTCCTTCCACTTCCCAAAGGTATGCGTGTGAGGTGAACTGTCATGTTTACGTTGTGCTAGTCTGAGTGAGTGTGGGTGTGTGTGAGTGCACCTTTCCATGGAAGGAGTTCCTGTCCAGGGTCAGCTCCTGCCTTGCCAGGACAGGCTCCTGTCACCCAAGACCCTGAACAAGAATGAAAAAGTTGAAAACATGCTTGTTTTAATTTTCTTAAATGTCTGTATAGTTCACATTTTTTTCTGATTGGACATTATTTTTAAATTCTATTTTATTTTTATTTTTTTAATTTTTAAATTACATTTTGCATTCAATATTACTGTATTAGTTTCATGTGTACAGCATGGTGGTTAAACAACCATATAATTGACAGTGTTTCCCCTAATATTTCCAGTACCCACCTCGCACCATACATAGTCATTACAATATCATTGACCATTGTCCATGTCCATGAGTCCTCTTTCCTTTCTGCTCATTCCTTCCACTCCCTAAGCCCACACCCCACAAACCTGTCAGCCTGCTCTCTATGTATGAGTCTGTCTCTATTTTGCTTATTAGTTCAGTTTGTTCATTAGATTCCACATTTATTTCAATGTTGAATATTAGGAGTATTTGAGGTGATGTTTTTATTTATTTAGAAATTTGGTGATGTTTTTGTAACCACAAATATTCCATAGGAACTTAACTTTTATTTATATCAATTAGCTGATTGTGAAATTGGTTTCATTATACATGGTTTTACAATTTCCAAGAACCTATTGATGATATTAAATGAGGACTTACTGTGCTATATTCATGGATGAGAAGACATAGTATCATAAAAATACAAATTCTTGCCCTGACCAGGTGGCTCAGTTGGTTGGAACATTGTCTGGTACACCAAAAAGTTGTGGGTTCAATCCCCAGTCAGGGCATATACATAGCTTGCAAGTTTGATTCCTGGTCATAGTGCATACAGGTGGCAAATGATTGATGTTTCTCATATTAATGCTTCCCTCTCTCTCTAAAATCAATAAACATATCCTCAGGTATGAATTTTTTTCAAAAAAGATACAAATTATTTCTGCTAAATAATCTATAATTCAAACAAATTCCAAGTATGGGTTTTTCACAGAACTCAACAAGTTAATCTAATATTCTTATGTAAGAATAAAAGAACAAGAATAGTCAAGACAACTTTTAAAAGAATGTGGAGGAGAAAGTTGGAGAAGAGTAAAACTACAAGATGAAATAAATCCACAATTATGACTAAATATGTCAGTAACTTTCTGAATAATTGATATAACAAGTAAACAAAAAACAAGCAAGAATATATTAGTTTGTAAAAACACTATCAACTACCTTGACCTAATTGTCATTTATGTTACACTCCACACAACAACAGCAGAATACACATTCTTTTTATGTACATATGGAACTTTATCAATACACACCATATTTTAGTCTATAAAACAAGTGTTCATAAAATTTAAAGTAATCAAATAACACAGTCTGTTTTCTGAGTCAATGGAATTAAAATGGAAAATACATAATAGAAAGCTAAGTGGAAAATACCCAAATATTTGGAAACAAAACAAACAACAACAAAAACACTTCTAGATAACCTATGGGTCAAAGAAAAAAAAACAAAACAGAAATTAGAAAGTATTTTATGCTGAATAAAAATGAAAACACAACAAATTAGAATTATGGTATGCCACTTAAGAGATGTACTTCATGAGAAATCTATAGCACTACAGACCTGTATTTTTTTAAAAAATGGTCTGAAATCAATGACCTCTGTTGGCACCTTAATAAAATTAGAAAACAAAGATAATAGAAAACCCCAATGTATGTATAAGAAAGGAAAAAATAGACAACGGAGTAGAAATCAATGAAATAGGGAATAGGACAACAATAGAGAAAATTAATGAAATCAAAAGCTGGTTCATTGAGGTCAATAAAATTGATAAATTTTATTTGATCAGGAAAAGAGAAAAAGAATACAAATTACCAATGTCAGAAATGAGAGAGGAGAAATCATTACAAGTGGTGTTCTAGAAGCTAGGTAGAGGAAGTGTGTCAAAGTAGGAAGTAATAACTGCTGTGTCACATGATGATGATAGATCAAAAAAAAGCCACTGGTAGAATTCACCTGTGTATGACCTTGATAAGGCCATTTTTGGCAAGTAGTGGGGACAAAAGCCTGAGTGAATCAAACTCAAAACAGAATGAGAGAAGGATAATTTAAGTCCATGAGTACAAACAACGTTTTTGAGAAATTTTGCTGCAAAAAGAAGCAAAGTAGGGCAGTATCTAGTAGAGCAAGTCAAGTCAAGAAAGAGTACTCTTTTTAAGATGGGAGAAATAACATGACTGTATGCTAACAAGAATGACCCATTAGAGAGAGAAAAATTGAGGTGCAGAAGGGAGAGGGGAGAATTGTTCCAGCCATATCTTTGAGAATGCAAGGAGAGTAGAATCTACTGTGTATGAGGAGACATTATCCTTAGCCAGTAGCACAAATGGCTCATCCATAATTTCTGGAGAGAAGGCCAAGTATAAAAGTACAGAAGCTGAAGGTAGATTGTGTAATGTGGCAATGGGAACTTGTGGATTATCTCTTCTGATTACTTCTATTTTCTCAAGAAAATAGGAAACAAAGTCAACTGAATAAAGTGAAGATAGGAGAGGAGGTATAGAAGTTTGAGGAGAAAGAGGATGTCTAAAGTCCCTTTCAGTTCTGACATTCTTCTGTGATCTTCAACCACAAGACAAAATATAAAGATGCTTCACTTTCTCCCCTTTGGAGTGAAAAGCAAATTCTTTCTGTATAAGACACTTAGTAAAAAATGCATGGGATTGTATGTAATATAAAAAAATAAAAATAACCTAAATATCCATTAGCTACGGGAAAAGCTAAATATATTTAGGCCTATCCACATTACAAAATAGGATGCAGCAGATTAATAAAGTAGATTTATACTTGACACAGAAAAATCTCCAAGTTTCGTAAGGAGGTGGAGTAGGCACCCTCTTTACTTCTCCTTATTGGTCGCTCCCTTCCTCCCTTAAAAAAAATAACTCAGCCTTGAATCTTAAATTAGAATAAGCCCCTCACCATCCTTCTTGTTTCTGTTGTTCATGGACTCCCCATGTTTTGTTGACATAAAATGAGCATTTTTCTGTAGTTAAATACAAACACATATATTAGATCACTTAGTTTCCTTTGCAATGGAAAAGGACCAAGAGAAGTGAAAAAAAGGCAGAAAGAAATAATATTCTATGATAATTGTTGCTAATATGTAAAAGTCATACCTCTCCACCTATATTTCTGAGGATTTTATGCTGTATCCTCATAAAACTGAGTTAAGACTAGGACAAAGGAGAACTAAAGATGGGAATCATAAAGGAAGATATCTTTTCACACAGGAAGTTCTCTATTATGGGATTTTAAAAGACATCTTAATATCTTATTGGATCAAACAATAAAACACTATTTAGTGGAGAGAACATTGATCATGTGAAGCTAATGTTTTTGTTTTATTTAAAAATTGTTTCTAATATTCCTAGGTCAATTATAGTTTGTATTTCTGCCCCTCCTACTGTTTAAAAGCATAAAACCAGTAAGTAACTTTAAGGATCAAGAAATGTTTGCAAGCACTTTAAAAATGTGAATGAAAATATGATAATGTGAACAATGAAGAAAAAAGAAGCAAAAAATAGGGAAGGAAGAAAAAAGCAGAGAAAGAGAAGGACAAAGAAAATGAAGAGGTAATGGTAGGAATTGTCTCTGCTTTAGAAAAAAGAGTTCAACTGCAGAATCAAGTGTAGTAATATTACAAAATGGACTTCTGGAGTAGATTTGCTTGCTTGCTTTTATAAGCTTACATTTTCTTTTTACACTGTCAAAGCTTTTTAAAGAATATGATACTACTCCTAGCTTGTAAATTCCTTGAGGGCACAGGCCGTGTCTTATAGATCATTGTATCTCACATAGCATCTAGAGAATTACAAGCCACAATGGAGGTGTTCAATAAATATGTGAAGGAATGACTGCAGATGCTGAGGGATATTAAGTATGTTTAAAAAGAGTAAAAAATGTAGCTTAATAAAATTTGAAATGCATTTATCCCATTATTTTTTGGGGGGGATGACTGATTAAGAAACTTTATTACAGAAAATGAACATATCCAACATCCCCAAATACATTTGTGACAAGAATAGACACACAGGAGACACAGACAATAGTTGCTAAATCACAGCCTTGTTCTTTCCAAAGGATAAAACACCATTCAAGAACACAGTGAGGGGACTGGAAGAGAGAGGTGGTTAGAGAAAGCAGGTACTGTCCTTTAGATTAAAAAAGAAAAGTAACAGGTTGACATTGCAAAAGTACCAAATGTGGGCCCAGAAATCAAGGTAAGCCTAAGCCTTACAGTAGTGACACCATGCCACTTACCTCATCTCAAAGAAGCTAGAGAACATTGTTCCATCAAAAGAAGCAATCTTTTGATGGGATGAGTAGTGGTCTTGCTGCAAGCAGCTAATGGGCCAAATGGCCTTCAGTCTCTTTAGAACTAAATGTCTGCTTAATCAAAGATCACTTAACAGCTTCCCTACTTCTATTTAGCTACTGTGGGAGAACAAAGGAAAGTCACCCCCTTTTTTAGTTGGCATGTTCAGTTACAACCTACAACCAGATAGAGGGGCACCAACTTAGTAGAAATCTCTCCTTTTTGACAAGTTGAGCTTCTCTTACATGTGTGACAAGGTTGCCCACAGTTTCCCAATCTTAGCATGGCATGACACCATTGAGTGTTGGGCAGCTGCAGCTTCAGGCTACAATGCCAAGTGATAGCTGGAGGAAAGTAAAACGGGCATGGCTGAAGCAGGAGGGGCAATCCTGGAACAAGTGCAAGTGCCTCTGGGCAAACCTCAGGACCAAGGGATCTTTTAAAAAAGATTTTATTTATTTCTAGAGAGTGGAAGGGAAAAAGAGAGGAAAACATCAACATGTGGCCGCTCCTCGAGCGCTCCCCACTGGGAGCCTGGCCCACAACCCAGGCATGTGCCCCGACTAGGAATCGAACCAACAACCTTCTGGTTCACAGGCTGGCACTCAATTCACTGAGCCACACCAGCCAAGGCAGGATCAAGGGATTTTAAATTAGTGGCTATTTTATAGAAGAACTAGAAAAACACATTTAAGACAAACAGTTCTGATGTGAGAAGGAAAGGCTATGAATACAGATTAGAGATCAGAGATCAGGCCAGTGATCATGATTATGATTTGTACCAACCCAGGATCTGACAGGGTGGGGAGGACACCATCTGCAGACATGCAGGTTTCCAAATAGTCAATTTTAACAAAAAGCTGCCTTCTCCTGAGTAATGTTGTTAAAACACTCTCGAGTGCTTCCAAACCTCAAGCATACATATCTGAGTGTCAATACATGCAATGCCAACATTCAACCATAACACACTACCCTTCATTACTAACAGTTAATATGTACATAACAGCCCTCAAAATATTAATGTCAGGATTTTGCCACTGTGACCATCATCCCTCACCACAACTTAAAGAAAATGTTACACCATCTACCAACATGAAATAAGCACTGGAACACAACCCAAGCTTTTTCAAGAATATTTAACAATAGTCCATGTTTCCAATAAAGGAGCCCACGTCTTGTGTAGACTATTCTTTCCATCTGATGGATTCAGTGCTTAGAAACATTTGATTCCATCAGCCTACCTCACAGGTGCCCCAACACAGAGCCTCCAACAGGAGCCTGAGCAATCTTTCTTGGGTTGTTTGGTTCCTTGAAGTTGCGGGGGGCAGGGGGGCTAGTAAAGGGAATGGATACTGCTCCCTACCCCACCCAGGTCATTGGGGTCCAAGAGACAGAAGCAGAAGCTCAAGACCTCAATTGTTGAGTGTGTCGAGTGGAACAATCGTTCTAGGTTGGATGGAGAAAATTAATGACATCTGAATGTTTGACACATTATACCCTCAGGAAGATGTTTTTGCTGGTTAGCAATGAGTTCGGCCCCACAGTATCAGTGGTGAGGCAGGAGGCAAATATATTTAATCTCATAGTAGACTCAATCCTAACCACCCACCTTCCCGAACCTCTAAAGGCTACTAAACCTTGCCTGTTTCAAGTTATCTTAGCTCCTACATTCAATAGTTAAGACTTCATCTTAATGCCATTCAGACACAACAAAATCAAGCAGTAGCTTCAAGTACCCCTCTTCCATCTCATCCTAAACTGGTCACGTTAGGTTGCCAGATTTACATGGAGGTTAGTCACCAAATACAGTGGAGTTGGTTGTTTTACCACTAAGACTGCTGAGTCGAGAACAGCTTTAAAAATGTAATACTGTTTACTTAACTTCAAAAACATTTCAGCATTCTAAACATACCAAAAAATAACAAAATATTTCAAATTGTTTAGTACAGAAAATTCTTGAAATTTTCATTGGTGCAGCGACTGCACTTTGCTGACAAGAGTTCTACAGTTTGTTTAAAAACAGTTTAAAACGACTGCACTTAACTAAAAAAGATTCAAACACTTCTCATGCCAGCTGACCCCCCTCTTTTCCACAGCTAAGAATGGCAGAGTGCAATGTCACTATATACAAAAACAAGACAACCTTAAGCTAAATGGATGCCCACTGCAGTGTCCATAGGTCCAGCCTCACAGTGCACGCCCTGAGCTACAGCCTCTCCAAAAGGCACCTTCCTCACAGCCTAAACGCCAGGCAAAGAGCATCAAGAGTTTGTCTCGGTTGTTTTGTTCTTTTCACAAACTATAGATATGTACAATTGGTAACTCAAGATTTCTAGCCAATAACCATATAGTTAGCACCACCTTACAGATTAAAAAATGAAAATGCCAGGAACATCTTTAAATGCCTTGTCACACCAACAGCAAAGTGCACAGAGTGAGGAGAACACGAGAGCCTTTTCATTTTAAAAATGTTTGGAAATATGTACAACTTTGATACAGTTTCAGGGTGCTCCAGACACCCATTGCCACTTCATGTAAACCACTGACAATTTCTAGAGCACTTTGAAAGACTATATATGATCATGATCCAATTGTGTAATTAATCCTAATGAGGGCAACAGACACCTCTCAAATAAGAGCTGTGTCAATTACAGTGCTCCCCTACTCTAAGGTATTCACAAGGAGACAAATAAAGTTTTTTTATTTATCCTCCTCCTCCTCTTCCTCCTCTTCTTCCTTCTCCTCCTCTTCCTCTTCCACCTTTTTCTGGGCAACTTTAGCAGGACCCTTTGCGCCATCAAGTTTTCCTTTAGATTTATAGTGAGCAACATCCTTCTCATACTTCTCCTTCAGCTTGGCAGCCTTATTGTTGTAAGGCTGCTTTTCACTGTCACTTAAGTTATTCCACATCTCGCCCAGCTTCTTTGCCAAATCTCCAGTAGAGATGCCAGGGTTTGTGGATTTGATCTTGGGGTGGAATTCTGAACAGAATAGGAATAATCCAGATGGTGGCCTTTTGGGGGCGTTCAGGTCCTCCTTTTTGCTTTCCTTAGCTGGTCCATAATCCTTCATTTCCCAATCATAGCGTACTTTATCTGCCTTTGCCATCTCATCAAATTTAGATTTCTCCTTCCCCGACATTGTCTTCCACCTCTCAGAGCACTTCTTGGAAAATTCTGCAAAATTGACAGGAACCTCTGGATTTTTCTTCTTATGTTCCTCTCTGCATGTCTGCACAAAGAAGGCATAAGCAGACATCTTGCCCTTTGGCTTCTTGGTATCACCTTTAGCCGTCCTGACTGTATTGTTCACTAGTCAGGGCAATGCAGGGCATGACATGAGGCTCAGAGCGCCCCCTTACCACATTATTTTAGATTGTAAATCCACACACTTTAAAGAACATTTAATCTACATCTTGCCAAATCATTCATATTTTATTTATTTATGTATTAAATTTTTAATTATTTAATATTCATTGAAATTTTTACAGTTCTTTAAAACTTTCATTTTTATGTGCTTTCCTAACATTTATTTTGAAAGATTTAAACTACAAAAATTTTAAAGAATATCACTTTTACCTAAATTCATCAGTTACTAATAATTTGCCAAATTTATTTTATAGAATTATTAAATAGTAAAAAATTATTTTGGAGACACTTTAATAATACAAAGATTATTGAAGCTTTCTGTAGAAAACAAAATGGGTATTTCATCAACTCTGATGATGAAATCAAACCTCAAATATTTCTCTTTTTTTAATTTGTTTTTTAAATTTATTTTTTCAAATACATTTGTCTCTGCCTACCCCGCACCACTTTCCCTTGCCCCCTCCCTCCTTCCCTCCCTCAGCTCTTCCCCTTTGGTTTTGTCCATGAGTCCTTGCTATATGTTACTTGACTTTCCCCTTCTCTTCCTTTTCCCTGCCCCCACCTTCCCTCTTGTCTCTGTTGGTTTCTTTTCCTTTCATTGTTGCTGGTCTTATTTTCCTTGGATCTTTGTCTTGTTGGTTAGGTTCCACTTATAGGTGAGATCATATGGTATTTGTCTTTCGCTCCCTGGCTTATTTCGCTTAGCATAATGCTCTCCATTTCCATCCATGCTGTCACAAAGTTCAGTAGTTCTTTTTTTCTTTCTGCTGTGTAGTATTCCGTTGTGTATATGTACCATGACTTTTTGATCCAATCATCTACTGATGGGCATTTAGGTTGCTTCCAACACTTGGCTATTGTAAATTGTGCTGCTATGAACATTGGGGTGCAGAGGTTCTTTTGTATTGGCGTTTTGGGATTCTTAGGGTATAGTCCTAGCAGGGGAATCACTGGATCAAAAGGCAGTTCCATTTTCAGCTTTTTCAGGAAATTGCACATTGCTTTCCACAGTGGCTGCACCAGTCCGCCTTCCCACCAACAGTGGACTAGGGTTCCCTTTTCTCCACAGCCTCGCCAGCACCTGCTGTTTGTGGATCTGTTTATGATGGCCATTCTGACTGGTGTCAGGTGGTACCTCATGGTGGTTTTGCTCTGCATTTCTCTGATGGCTAGTGATGCTGAGCATCCTTTCAAATGCCTCTGTACCCTCTGTATCTCCTCCTTGGAAAAGTATCTGCCCAGGTCCTTGGCCCATTTTTTTAATTGGATCGTTTGTCTTCTTGGAGTGGAGTCGAGTGAGTTCTTTATATATCTTGGAGATCAAACCTCTATCTGACATATCATTAGCGGATATATTTTCCCATACGGTTGGCTCCCTTTTCGTTTTGCTGATGTTTTCTTTAACCGTGCAGAAGCTTCTTATTATGATGAGATCCCACTTGTTTATTCTTTCCTTTACGTCCCTTGCTTTAGGAGACATATCAGTGAAAATATTGCTGCGTGGGATATCTGAGAGTTTCCTGCCAATGTTCTCCTCTAGGACTTTGATGGTGTTGTGACTTATATTGAAGTCTTTTACCCATCTTGAGTTTATTTTTGTGTATGGTATCAGCTGATGATCCAATTTCAATTTTTTGCATGTAGCCGTCCAGCTCTCCCAACACCATTTGCTGAAGAAGCTATTATTGCTCTGTTTTGTGCTTCTGCCCCCTTTGTCAAATATGAGATGCCCATAGAGACCTGGGCTTATTTCTGGGCTGTCTATTCTGTTCCACTGGTCTATGGATCTGTTCTTGTGCCAGTACCAGATTGTTTTGAGTATAGTGGCTTTGTAGTAGAGTTTGATGTCCGGTATTGTGATCCCTCCTACTTTGTTTTTCTTATAATGGATCTTGACATTAAAAAAAAATAAATAAAATGAGTCTGTATTTAAAAAATGAAAGAAAGAAAGAAGGAACTCCTACCTTTAGCAACAACATGGATGGAACTGGAGTATATCATGCTAAGTAAAATGAGCCAGTTGGTGAAAGACAAATACCATATGATCTCACCTATAATTGGAATCTACTCAACAAAATAAACCACAGGCATGGAAACATGGAGCAGACTGAAAGTGACCAGAGGAGATGGGGAAGGAGGACAGTGGTGGAAAGGAGAAAGGACTAAACAAAGAACATGTATGAATGACCCATGAACATGGACAACAGAGTAGGAATTGACTGTTGGAGTCTGGGTGGAGGTGGGATGTGTAAGGAGGGCAAAGGGGGAAAAATGGAGAGAACTGTAATAGAATAAACATGATTTAAAAATAAAAATAAAAAAGAATGCTAATTAATTACATTTAAGTTAGGGAGGAATATATGGCTTTAGTAATAAAAGATGTAAATTATGGCAAAAAAATTAAAGAAATACAATTAAAAGTAGATTGTTCTCATTTTTGAATGAATTAAAAGGGATTAGGAATGTCGCAGAAGGTTTGTGTAGAGTGAAGAAGCAAAAAGACAAGCAAGCGAGAACATTGTGTTCTTTCTCTAACCAAATTAGTAAGTCAAATTATGTGTATAGATTTTATGTGTTCAGTCGTCACGTGTATGGTCTTTATGGGATATGTGTTTGTATGTGTATTACATGTGGTATGTTTTCTACCCCTAAATGGCATAATTAGGGTATAATATTTCATTGGCTTAAAGAAACTAAACACTTACATAAATTTAGCAGGATCCTGTGGTCTGCACAGATTATTTGATGTGAAAAGCCACTTTTAACTTTAATCACTGTCTTTTAAAGTTATAAGCATAAAATATGTGTTGTTTTACAAAGGTTTATGTTATAATCTTTTGGTCAAGTTTGTTCCACAGCCTTCCCAAAGTTCAAATTTTAAGAGGCTTTTTAATTGAGAAATGACATTAGATTATTCCAATTGGCCCCTGGATACCTCAAGTATTTGTTTTCCCTCTCTTATAAAAGAGAAGTTTTGGAGCTTTAGGCCTATTTAATATGCTTAAAGTACATGGGAAGCTCTGTTAAATAAAGAAATAATAAAAACGTTCTATTTGTATACACCTATTTTTTAATTATTAAAGTAGATGTTCTAATGATATAAATTCTGATATACTTTTATTTGTAATTTTAGTTGTTATAGAGTTGTAGGAAAGCAAATTCCTTTGTCAATTGCATTATAGTCAACTCTGTAACCATGCAATTTTAAGTTTTTTCACTTAAAATCATTATTTTGCTCTAATGCATTTGCAAAAATATATCTTTGGAGGGGTTCATAGAGAGGACTCTGACTGTTTTTGGATTACATATTTCTGAGAAGGGATTTTCAGATCATACCTTTCAACTGAGTGAAGATTGCTGGAGCCCTGTGAAATGACTGGTTTTATCGAGATGCTTGTAGATGATCAGGATAAACAGAGGTTAATTATGGGACATAATAAACTGAAGATAATTGTGGCTTTTATAACCATTTGTTGAAAAATATTGCTAATTTTTAGTCATTTGTTTTTTTCAAACATAAGAAAACCCTCTTAAAGCAATTTGGTAAACTATACTTTCTTAAGCAATATTGAGGCACTTAAATTTTCTCCTTACCATATCCTGCTGGAATGTGGAGTTCTTAATGAATATTGTTCTTTCTATGGCAATATGTTTGTTTGTATAAATCCAAAAGGAATCTAATTTCTTCAAAACAGGATGCATAGTCAGTTTCCAAATGTGATTTTACTTTTTAAGTATATTTTATTGATTATTCTATTACAGTTCCAATTTTTCCCCTTTTGCACCCCTTTTCCCAGTACCTTTCTTCCCTCCAGAAATCCCTCCCTTAGTTCATGTCCATGGGTCATGCATATAAGTTCTTTGGCTTCTCTATTGCCTGTACTGTTCTTAGCATCACCCTATTTTGCACCTACCCAATTATGCTTCTAAATCTAGACCTTTCCCTCATTCTCCCTCTTCCCCTCCCAGCTTATAACCTTCCAAATGATCTCCATATCTATTATTCTATTTCTGTTCTAGCTGTTTGCTTAGTTTATTTTTGATTTTTAGGTTCAGTTGTTGGTAGTCATGAGTTTGTTGTCAACTTAACGTTCAGTTTTGTTGTTGTTTTTTTTCTTAAATAAGACCATTTAACATTTCATATAATAAAGGCTTGGTGATGATGAACACCCATAGCTTACCTTGTCTGGGAAGCACTTTATCGGTCCTTCAATTCTAAATGGTAGCTTTGCTGGATAGAGTAATCTAGGTTGTAAGTCCTTGCTTTTCTTCACTTGGAATACTTCTTGCCAGTCCCTTCTTGCTTGCAAAGATTTTTTTGAGAAATCAGCTGATAGTCTTATGGGAACCCCTTTGAAGGTAATTCTCTGCTTTTCTCTTGCTGCTTTTAAGATTCTCTCTTTACCTCTACCTTTGGCATTTTTTTGAAGATTTTATTTATTTTCAGAGAGAGGGGAAGGAATGGAGAAAGAGAGGGAGAGAAACATCAATGTGTGAAACACCAGTCAGTTGTCTCTCTTACACCCCCAACTGGGGACCTGGCCTGCAACCCAGGCATGTACCCTGACAGGGAATCGAACTGGTGACACTTCATTTCACAGACTGATGCTCAATCCACTGGGCCACACCAGGCAAGGCTAATCTTTGGCATTTTAATTATGACGTGTCTTGGTGTGTTCCTCTTTCAGTCCAACTTGTTTGAGACGCTCTGTGCTTCCTGGACTTGTATATCTATTTCCTTTGCCAAATTAAGGAAGTTTTCTTTATTTTTTCAAATAAGTTTTAAATTTCTTGCTCTTCCTCTTCTGCTTCTGGCATCTGTATGATTTGGATGTTGGCACGTTTGGAGAAGTCCCAGAGTCTTAAACTCTCCTCATTTTTTTTTTTTTTTTGAGTTCTTGTTTCTTCATTCAGTTCTGGCTGAATGTTTATTTCTTCCTTATGTTCCAAATTGTTGATTTGAACCCCTGCTTCCTTCCATTCACTGTTGGTTCCCTGTGAATTTTTCTTTATTTTCCTTAGTGTCTCTTTCATTTTCTCCCTTATGCTTTTGTCTTATTCAACAAGAACTTTGAGCATTCTGACCACCACTGTTTTGAATTCTGGGTCTGATAGGTTAGCTATCTCTGCATTGCTTAGTTATTTTTCTGGGGTTCTGTTCCTTCATTTGACCCATATTTCTTTGTCTCCTCATTTTGGAAGCCTCCCTGTGTCTTAGGTAGAGCTGCTTTGATTTTCTGTCTTAATGTACCTGTTAAGTTGTATGGGGTGGAGCCTTGGTTATTCACCAGGGCAGGGCAACCTTCTTTGCTGCTTTGTGGCTCTGTGTTTGGGGGAGGGGTTGAAGAAGGGACAGTGCTGCTGCTGGATGACTTCTGGGGGCTTTCCTGGCATTCGTCCCTTTTCCAGTCAGTTCACCCAGTTCCCATATGGGACTGGCGCCCCTCCAGCTGCTGTCCTGGTTGTCGTTCCTAGAATAGGTGGGTTTGCATATGCTTCAGGCTCTTTTGAGAAACAAGCATTTTCTTCTGCCACCCCAACCCCCACTGGGCTTACAGCCAGATGTGACGAGGCTTTAATTTTTTTCCTGGTAATGGAACCCTGGGCTGCATGGTCTAGACACAGGCTGAGATTGCTTGCTCACAAGGTGTACCCCTGATTTTTATCCACCACAGGTGAATGTGGGACCTCCTATTCTACCAGATTCCCCCAGCTCACTGTTGCCACACTGCATCCTCTCCACCCTGACTCCCCGTCTCCACCATCCCCACCTGTCTGGATATATATAGCTTTTTTGAATCCTTGGTTGTTAGACTCCATACAGTTCTGGGTGTTTTTTTCTGGATGATTTTCTGGAAATTCTGGCTGTTTTTCATTTTTAAGTTTGTTGTGTTCCTTCTTATGGTTGTACAATGAAGCAAAGTATGTGTATCTATGCCTCCATCTTGACAGGAAGCCCCCAGTTGTGATTATATTAACCAAGACTTTGACTAGAATATCATTCCTGAAGGAGGCATGCCTGGACTCTGGTTGTTACCAGAAAGCCTTGAAAAGCTGAGATTGACTTTGGAGCCAATAAAAGCCCCTTGGAGAAATGGTCTGGTATCTAGTTTGGTTATGTGGTTCATGGCAGTCTTCCTAGGTAAGGAGCAAAGGTTACTTCTGGAAAGATGGCAAGGAAGGAACCTAAAGACATTTTGGGGACCTGGGAAACTTGAGAAACTCATCCAAATTGACAGGTAATACAGGCAAAGCCTGATGGCCGCCATGTGGCTTGGCTTCCCAGCCCTGAGGGGCTAATTAAAGCTCAGTTTAGGAACTCCTTGTAACATTCCACAATAGATTTGTAACAAAGCACGATAGATTTAAGAGAGCCTGTATGATCCATTGTTATTCCTGTTATGTTTATGCAAATAATCTGGCCAAATTGAAATCAGACTTAAAGTAGTAAATGAATTGGTCTTGACTTGGCTCTTTGATAAAAATGAGGGTGATTTTAGGAGAAAAATTATATTTCAATAAAATCTATTATACACAATTATGGAAAGTAGACTCTAATTCAGTGAACTGAATGTAAAATTTTATTTCTTACCTATGAACTAGACTGGGCCCTAAATTTCTCCAGTTTTCTTTCAAACTATTGTTTCTTTTTTCTTTCATCATTTGATTTGGAATTACTGAGAACTATTGATGCAATATCAACCATACAGAATTTACCTGAGCACCTGATGATCTCATCAGAGATGTTTAAACTACAGATAAAGAGGATATATCACATTGTCACTGCTTAATTCCATCTGAGCAAAAGCCTTGCATTCGGAAGTCTTCTCATTTGATGTACTTGGGGACTCATAAAATGGTTTATGATTTACTATGTTTATTAACCTTTGTGTTTTTTTCTGTTTTCAAAGAATGTATACTATGACATTTTTTGCCTGGTTTCTCTGTCAAATTCTTGGGCAATGTCTGGTTAGATTCTGTGGAAACAACACCTTCCCTCAATGGGTGGGAATGCTAGGTACTATGAAAAGCCACTCAGACTATTGGGTCTGCACAAAGTTCCCAACCGTGGCCTCTTCTGTCCACCCATGGTGGATTCACTTGTGAACCAGACGTGCTAGGACTGGCTGCAAGGCTGAAAGGCTTCTGACCCCTTCTTTAAAGAGATATGTGAAAAGGTGTTTTACCACATGAGAGAGCAGGCTAACCACACCGAGCTGTAGCTCATGAATGCAGTTTGAAACAGTGTGGATGGCTGTCAGCATTACAGGTAGAGGTGTGACAATTTGTGTCCATATGCAATGAATGCAGAAATGGGATGGCAAATGAAACTGTTCAGCTCATGGGTTGGATGCTGGCAGCCTTATACAAAAACATTCAGGCCCTAGCAAATCACAGTGTGGTAGCCCTTAAACATACCAGACATGCTATAGCTCTTTTTTCTGTGAAGTAACTCAAATGAGGAAAGTTTTGTTGTAGAATAGAATGGCTTTAGCTCTAGCTGGTGTGGCTCAGTGGATTGAGCACCCATCTGCAAGCCAACGGGTTGCTCGTTCAATTCCCAGTGTAGGGCACATTCCTGGATTGCAGGCCAGGTCCCCAGCAGGGGGAGCGCGAGATGCAACCACACATTGGTGTTTCTCTCCCTCTCTTTTTCCCTCCCTTCCCCTCTCTAAAAATAAACAAATAAAATATTTTTAAAAAAAGAATAGCATTAGACCTACTCACTCCTGCCCAAGGGGGTCACCTGGGCTATTCTGCATACTCAATGTTATGTATATATCCCTGAAAATTCTCACAATGTATTCCCAAGCGTTAACTGCCCTAGAAACTGAGATTAATCTTTAGGTTCTTGGTGATATTCTCTCCTTCTGGATGTCTTTGGCTTCTGCATTACACTTATGGTCTTGTAGTGTAGCCTTTACTGTATCTGTGCTATATGGATGCAAAGTGCCAACATGCTTACCACACAGGTCCCCTACGAGAAAAATTAATGTGAAGAATATGAGGTAGAAGAGCAATGTTGGGGTAGAGTGTGGGACCAATACATGGATCTCCCACCACTCATTATGAGGGCTGGCCAGGGGTGTACCTGGTCAGAAGGAATGTGTATTGTTTGGGGAATGGATTTTAACTCCTTCTTTATCTCTTGGGAGCAGCTTCTTGTCCTGTGACTGCTTTGTGACCTGTTCCTTCTGGACATGCACGCTGATGTAATGTAGCTCCAGGCACACATAGGTTGTGCTGCCTGAACTCATGCTGCCTTTGTCTGGGATCCCTTATAATGAACCTCAGATTGGAGAAGATGCAGTCTCTCTCCCACCGACCCATCGCCATCAGTGCACTCCCCTGTAATGTAATAAACAGCATGTCCACATCTGCCAGGCCTCCAGGTGGTTTTTTTGAAATCATGAACACCTAAACAGCTCCCCAGTTTGGGGCTCCTGTGCTACAGTGCATTTCTCACTTTTCTTTCAATAACATGAGATTAAAATTTAGATAGTCATAGTTTCTCTCAGTTGAATATTGGTGTCCCAATTTGTATATACAAATTATGATATCATTATATATCATAAATATCAGTAGTAACAAATAAAAATACTTGTTTAGTTCTTCCATAGTAAACAAAATGTTTTCACTAAATTACTTCATTTATTCTTCACAATATATTTTTTAAATTTTTTATTTTTTTAAATTTTTTTATTGTTCTAATACATTTATCTCCATTTACCCGCCACCACTCTCCCATAGCCCAACCATTCCCACCTACCACCCTTAATCCTTCCCTACCTTGGCTTCATCCATGTGTCCATCACACCTGTTCCTTGATCTGACCTGTCACCTTCCTCTCCCCGCTACACTCTTCCCTCCATCCCTCCTGTCCCAGTTGGTTTCTTCTTTATTTCAATGTTGCTGGTCATATTTTCCTTGCCTCCTTGTTTTCTGGCTAGGTTCCACTTATACATGAGATCATATGGTATTTGTCTTTCAACTCCTGCCTTATTTCACTTAACATAAAGCACTCCAGTTCAATCCATGCCTTTGGGAAGGGCATTAGCTCCTTCTTTCTGCTGCATAGTATTCCATTCTGTAAATGTACCACAGTTTTTTGATCCACTCATTTACTGATGGGCACTTAGGTTGCTTCCAGCACTTGGCTATTGCAAATGGTGCTGCTATGAACATTGGGGTACATAGGTTCTTTTGAATTCATGTTTTCTGATTCTTAGGGTATAATCGCAGCAGTGGAATAGCTGGGTCAAAAGGTAGTTACATTTTTAGCTTTTTGAGGAAGTTCCACACTGTTTTCCACAGTGGCTGCACCAGTCTGCATTCTCACCAACAGTGTACTAGGGTTCCCTATTCACCACAACCTCACCAACACCCATTGTTTATTTTTGATGTCCATTCTGACTGGTGTGAAGTGGTATCTCATTGTGGTTTTAATTTTCATTTCTCTGATGGCTAGAAATGATGAGCATCTTTTTATATGTCTCTGGGCCCTGTGTATGTCCTCCTTGGAGAAGTGTCTCTTCAGGTCCTTTGCCCATTTTAAATTGGATTGTTTATCTTCCTGGAGAGAAGATGTGTAAATTCTTCATATATTTTGGAGTTCAAACCCCAGTCTGAGGTATCATTGGCAAATATATTTTCCCATATGGTTGGCTCCATTTTCATTTTGCTGATGTTTTCTTTAGCTGTGCAGAAGCTTCTTATTTTGATGAAGTCTCAATTGTTTATTCTTTCCTTTATGTCCCTTGATCTAGGGGACATATTCATGAAAATATTGCTCTGTGGGATATTTGAGTTTCTTGGCGATGTTTTCCTCTAGGACTTTAATCATGCTGTGACTTATATTTACATCTTTTATCCATATTGAGTTTATTTTTGTTTATAGTGTCAGTTGGTGGTTGAATTTCAATTTTTTGCATGTAGCTGTCCAGGTCTCCCAACACCATTTGTTGAAGAGGCTATTTTTACTCCATCTTATGCTTCTGCACCCTTTGTCAAATATTAGATGCCCATATAGATCTGGGCTTATTTCTGGACTTTCTATTCTGTTCCATTGATCTATGTGTCTGTTCTTTTGCCAGTACCACACCGTTTTGATTACAATGGCTTTTTAATATCATTTGATGTCAGGTATTGTGATCCCTCCAACTTTGTTCTTCTATCTCAAAATTGCTGCATCTCTTCGGGGTTGTTTATGGTTCATATAAATTTTTGAAATGTCTGTTCTATTTCTGAGAAATATGTCATTGGTATTTTAATAGGGATTGTATTGAATCTATAAATTTCTTTGGTTTGTATGGACATTTTGAGGATGCTAATTCTTCCAATCCATGAACATGGTATATGTTTCCATTTATTTTTCTTTTTCTTAATTTCTTTCCTCGGTGTTGTATAGTTTTCTGCATACAGATCTTTTACCTCCTTCATTAAGTTTATTCCTAGGTATTTTATTTTTATTGTTTCTATAGCAAACAGGATTTCTTTCCTGATTTTAACTTCTGATATATTATTTTGGTGTAAAAAATGCCTTCAATTTCTGAATATTGACTTTGTACCCTGCTGTTGTGCCAAATTCACTCATTAGGTAGAGCATTTTTTTGGTGGAGTCTATGCGGTTTTCAATGTACACTATCATGTCATCTGCAAGCAATGAAAATTTTACTTCCTCCTTTCCAATTAGGATGCCTTTTCTTTCTTTTTCTTCTCTGATCACTGTGGCTAGAACTTCCAATACTATATTAAATAGAAGTGGTGAAAGCAGACCTCCTTGTCTTGTTCCTGATCTTAGTAAGAAAACTTTTAGTTTTTCCCATTGAGTGTGAGGTTGGCTGTAGGTTTTTCATATATGGCCTATATTATGTTGAGGTATACCCCCTTTAATCCCACTCTGCTCAGTGTTTTTATCATAAATGGGTGCTGTACCGTATCAAATGCTTTCTTCACATCTATTGATATGATCATGTGATTTTTGTCTTTCCTTTTGTGTATGCGATGTATCACATTTATTGATTTGCAAATATTGAACCATCCTTGCATCCATGAGATGAATCTTACTTGATGATTGTGGATGATCTTTTTAATGTATTGCTGGATGCAGTTTGCCAATATTTTGTTGAGGATTTTAGCGTCCATGTTCATCAGCGATATTGGCCTGTAGTTTCCCTCTTTGTTGTGTCTTTATCTGGTTTTGGGGTTAGGATGATGCTGGCCTCATATAAAGACTTTCCCTCTTCTTGGATTTTTTGGAATAGTCTGAGAGGGACAGGGGTTAGCTCTTCCTTAGATGTATTATAAAATTCTCCTGTGAAACCATCTGGTCCAGGGCTTTTGTGTGCCAGGAATTTTTTGATTATTGCTTCAATTTCACCACCTGTTATCAGGCTCCTCAGGTTTTCTGCATCTTCTTCATTCAGTTTTGGAAGGGAATATTTTTCTAGAAATTTGTCCATTTCATTGAGGTTTTCAAATTTCTTGGCATATAATACTTCATAGTAATTCCTTACAATCCTTTGTATTTCTGTGCGATCAGTTGTTATTTCTCCTCTTTCATTTCTGATAATATTTATTTGGGTCCTCTCCTTTTTTTCCAGACGAGTCTGCTTGAAGTCTTGTTGATTTTGTTTATCTTTTCAAAGAACCACCTCCTGGATTGGTTGATCCTTTGTATTGTTCTGTTAGTCTCTATGTCATTCAGCCTGCTCTGGTCTTAATTATTTCCTTTCTTCTACTTTCTATGGGCTTTGTTTTTTTTTTGTTTGTTTGTTTGTTTGTTTGTTTCTCCAGTTCGTGAAACTGTAGGGTTAGGTCATTTATTTGAAATGTATCTATCTTCTTTAGGCAGGCCTGTATTGCTATGAACTTCCCTCTCAGAACTGCCTTGGCTGTGTCCGATAGGTTCTGGACTGTTGTGTATTCACTTTCATTTCTTTCCAGAAACTTTATGATTTCTTCTTTGATCTCATTATTGACCCATTTATTGTTTGATAGCGTGCTATTCAGTCTCCATGAGTCTTAATATTTTTGACTTTTTTCCATGTGATTGGTTTCTAGTTTCAAACCCTTGTGGTCCAAGAAAATGCTTGTTATGATTTCGATTTTACTGAATTTGTTGAGGCTTGTTTTGTGTCATATCATGTGATCTATCTTTGAAAATGTTTCATGTACACTTGAAAAGAATGTGTATTTTGCTTCTTAGGGAGAAAGGTTCTATATATGTAAGTTAAGTCCATTTGATATAATGCATCATTCAGTTCCACAATATCCTTGTGGATGTTTTGTTTGGAAGATCTATCCATTGTTGACAGTGGGGTGTTAAAATTCCCTATGATCAGTGTGCTGCTGTCCATGTCTTTCTTCAAGTCCTCCGAGATTTCCCTTATACATTTGGGTTCTCCAATATTGGGTGCATATATGTTTACAATGTTTATGTCTTCTTGATGGATTCTTCCTTTCAGCATTATAAAGTGTTCTTCTGGGTCTCTTTATATGGCCTTTGTTTTGAAATCTATTTTTTCTGATATAAGTATTGCTACCCCTGCTTCTTTTCCCAGTCCATTTACTTGGAATATTTTTTTCCATCCTTTTACTTTCATCAGTCTGTGTAGATTCCTTTTTCTGAGATGGGTCTTTTGTAGGCAGCATAAGTGTAGTTCATGTTTTCAATCCATTCATCTATTGTATGTTTTTTGATTG
Source organism: Pteronotus mesoamericanus (assembly GCF_021234165.1). NCBI lineage: Eukaryota > Metazoa > Chordata > Mammalia > Chiroptera > Mormoopidae > Pteronotus > Pteronotus mesoamericanus. Next base: position 1,418,911 of record NW_026555198.1, read on the forward strand.
GGCCATTTAATCCATTTACATTTAAAGTTGTTGAAAGGTACTTACTCACTTTTTTTTTTCATTTTGTATCTGTGATTCTCTCTTTCTCACTCTTTTTCTTCATCTTCTTAAAGCAGTGCCTTTAGCATATCTTGTAGTGCTGGTTTGGTGGAGATGTATTCTTTTAGCTTTCTTTTGTCCGGGAAACTCCTTATTTTGCCTTCCATTTTAATTGAGAGTCTTGCTGGGTAGAGTAGTCTTGGCTGCAGGCCTTTGTTATTCATTACTTGGAATATTTCTTGCCATTCCCTTCTGAATTGTAGTGTTTCTGTTTAGAAGTCAGCTGCTAGCTGTATTGAGATTCCATGTGTGTTAACTACCTGTTTCTCCCTTGTTACCTTGAGGATTCTCTCTTTGTCTTTGATATTTGCCATTTTAATGATGATGTGTCTTAGACTGGGCCTCATTGGGTTCCCTTTGAATGGGACCCTCTGTGCTTCCTGGACTTGTGTGACTTTTTCTTTCCTCCAATTAAGGATGTTTTCCATCATTAGTTTTTGAAACAGGTTCTCTATCCCTTCCTCCACTTGTTCTCCTTCTGTTATCCGATTATATGGATATTATTATGTTTCAGGTTGTCCTGCATTTCCCTTCAATGCGTCTTCATTCTTTTTGGGTCTATTTTCATTTTTTTACTCTTTCTGGGAGCTTTTTTTCTACCTTGTCCTCTAGCTCACTGATTCGATCCTCTGCTTCATCGAGTCTGCTTTTGATTACTTCTACTGTGTTCTTCAATTTAAACATTGTATTCTTCATTTCCTCTTGCTTCTTATTGCTTATTGATAGTTTCTATGTTCTTTTTCATGGCGATATAGTTTGCAGTAAGTTGCTCGTAGTTTCCCTGTAGTTTTTCGTAATTCTCTTTGAGCTCACTGAGCTCATTGAGCTTCTTTAGAACCGTTGCTTGGAACTCAATATGTGATAGTTCACTTGCCACTATTTCATTAGTTCTCTTCATGGGGTTTCCTCCTTTCCCTTCAATTGGGATGTATTTCTTTTTCTTCCTATTATTTGTGAGGCTCTTCTTTCTTGCTTCTGCTTCTTAAATTGATCTGTTTTGATTTCTTGACTTTGTGGTGTGAACTTCTGTGACAGAAGACTGCTTTTTTTTCCTCTTTCTTTCTGTATCTGCCTATGACGATGTCAGCTTTTGACACAGTCTAACCTTCGGCAGTCTATAAGGGACTTCCAGGAATCTGCTGTCTGTGTCTGTCTCCTCCAGTTGTTAATCTTGTTACTCTGCCCTCAGCATTCAGGGCCGGGCAGAGTCCCTCCTGTGGGCAGAGTTATTGTGTCCTTTCATGCTGCTGCCACTCAGGGGAGTAGTGTGTCTGAGCAAGATGGTTGCTGGTGTTTTGGGGAGGAGTCAGCCCTAGGATCCTCCTGGGTACTCCCTTAGTTCTCTCCCAACACCTCTGTCTCCAGTCTTTCCTCAAGTGTCTCTAGACCACTCTGCATCCCCTTTAGCCAGAGATACTGTCTGTAACTGCTGTCTGTGCTCAGCAGTTGGGCTTGCCCAACACTGGGACATAGCCAAGCCTCTTGGGGGCAAGGTTTTTGTGTCCTTTCATGCTGCTGTCACTCAGGGGAGTATTATGCCTGAGGAAGATACCTGCTGCCATGTGGGGAGGAGTTACCACTGGGATCTCCCTAGCTACTCCCTCAGTTTTCTGCACAATGCCTCCATATCCAGACTCTCCTCTAGTGACTCCAGACCACTCTGTGTCCCTTTAGCCTGGTATCTACTATCTGTGACTGCTGCTCTATACTCAGCACCCAGGCCGGTGCAACACTGGGCCAGGGCAGAGCCTTATTCTTCACAATATTTCTATGAGCAAGCCAAATATGGAGGGGTGTCTAGAAATGTTTCACCCCATGAACAATTCAAAGAATTAGATAAATTTCACAAAAGGTAGATTCAGAAGTGTGGATTTTTTTTCCTATTCAAATGGTGTGTATTTACCCATAATTATTGAACAGTAATCTCCAAATATTCCATAATCTGACAAAATCCTCAAATGTAAACAAATTTATACAAGGCTTTGACTTAGTTTGTGCTAAATCATTTTTAAAATTTGTAGCTTTGGTACATTTTATAAAAAGCTGGTACTTGTACACATAACTGAGAAGCACTTTAAAAATCTAAAAATCATCATACATTTACTTCACTTTTTTGCTTGACCTTCTAGTAAATCTTTAGCTTCATTGATTTTGGCTGCTATATAAGGAGATCCTCCCTTGTTTGGATGATTTAAAAGCATAATGCATTGATGAACATCTCTAATTTTTTTTCTTTAGTGGCAGTGGGGCTTACACCTCGTATTAATGCTGCTTCCCATTTTGTCATTTTGGGTTCAAACCTACCTCTGTAATAGCCCCCATTGAAGGCAGATTTTGGGAGACTTGATAAACTTGTTTGACTTGAGACTCTATATGCTTCAAAGCTTTCAAAACATAATGGCCTGCAAATCCTGCAGCAGCAATGGTCAGTCCAACTGCCATTGTACTGGCCATGGCTCTCGCTTGGCTCTACTGCCTCCACCGAGAACGTGGTTCATCCCAAACTAGAGGCCATGTCCGTCATCTCCACTCCTTTACCAGAGAGCAAGGCAGCCACACTGAGCAGGGGCCAAACGTTCGGACTAGAAGGGTGGAATTTTTTTGCATATGCTAAATGCTGTCTTGAGGAAGAGGAAGTGTGTTTATTACATTGTTTCCAGGACACAACTAAAACTAGTATGTAAAAAATAATAGTAATAATAATAAAGATCAATTTCAAGATACATGATATGCTGGGAATTTATAATGCATAGCATTTTATGTACATTCTTTGACAATGAAAAATATTATACCCATTTTACAAATGAAGAAATTGAAGCTTTGAAATATTAGTCAACTTGCCTACAGTCATACAGATAATCAGTGGTGGTGCAGAGGTCTCACTATGTGTCTGACTCCAGAGCCAATGATCTCATCCTCTCTGCTATAGTTTCTTTTCTTTATGCCACACTGCCTATACATGGGAAATGGAATTACCTGAAGGAGTCATACCAGAATGTTTTAGGGATAAACTGAGAACTGTCTCAAGAGTGTTAACTACTGATTTTTGCCATGCAAACTAGTTATGATCTAGGTGTTGGCTCCAACTGAACACTGCAATCATGTTGGGGAAACCTGGGGCATTCTGAGCATTCTAGGGAATAGAAAGTATTGACATTTGTCCTGCAAAAGAGCAAGAGTTATAAGCTAAATAGTTCCTAGAAGTCAGAAAGGCAAAACGGCACCCAGAATCCACATGGGTAAAGAGCAGTAAAGAAGCTAAATACCATTATCCATGTAGTCACTCAAGTCCAAATATATCAGTCATCTTTGATTTTTTCCTCTTTTTTTCACTAAACCTCCTTCAATCTCATTCAACATGAGGTCCCTCAACTCTACCTCCAACATATTTATTAAATTCTTCCATTTCTCCCTTCACCACCATCCTAGTCTAGGTCTCCTCATGCTCGATATCAATGACTACAATAACCTCTAGCTGGTCTTGCTGACTCCAAACTTTACTCCTACTGTCTATTCTCAACAAGGAGCCAGGGTAATCTTGTGAAAAAGTAAACCAGGTCATGTCCCTTCTCTGCTCAAAATATTTCAGGGGTTCCTCACTGCTCTTAATATAAAAGCAAATTCTTTCCTGAGACCTACAAAGTTCCCACATAGATTGGCCCCCATCAGCCTCTCCAACCTCCTCTCGCCCTATGCTCACTCCTGTGATCTCCATGTTCCAGGAAGTGTAGTATAATGGTTAATAGCATAGACTCTGGAGTAAGACTGCCTGGACTTGAATTCTGGCTCAACTATCTAGTAACTATGTGAGTTTGGGCAACTAACTTAAAGTTTCTGTATCTCAATTCCTCCATCTGTAAAACAGATTGAGAAAATTAAGTGCGTTTGCCTGAAATATAGTGAACATTATTATTTTTGTGCCCAACTCAGTCCTGCTTCAAGGCATTTGCAGTTGCTGTCCTTTCTGCCTGGAATGTTCTTATCCCAGGTGTTCAGTAGGTTAACACCATCTTTTCTTTAAGACCTCAGCACAGGATTCTGGTCAAGATGGAGGTGTAGGTAGACACACTTCATCTCCTCATGCAATCATAGAAAGAACTACAGCCAGATCTCAAAATGAATAGTACCCAGAAACATCAGAAAATCAAGCTCTATGGAAATTTGAAAATCAAGGATTTAAGAAAACACATTTATCCAGGTGGGTAAGAGGGGCAGAGTTTCAGAGACAGGCAGAGAGGTGGTACACCCTGGAAAGGCAGCAGCCTCAGCTGTGGCAGAACAGACAGGGCAGATGCGAACAAGTGATGCTAGCCCCAGGCCAGGCTGCACAGCCCAGGGTTCCAGCACCAGAACATAGATCCCCATTACCTCTGGCTATAAAAACCAGCGGGGGTTGGGAAGAAATTGCCATATTGTTTTGCCACTTAAAGGGCCAGTATGGTCATGGATCATGAACAAACCCACTACTCTGGGATTAAACACCATGGCAACAGCTGGAAGGGGACCAATTGCACACACGAGAAGGGGGTGAAATGGCTGGAAATGGGGAAAACACCAGGTGAACTTCTAGAAGCCAGGCAGTGGCATGGTCCTTCTTGAAATCCTACCCACACAGCCACAAAGTAGTGAAGTGGGTTGCCGTGCCCTGGCAATTACCTAAGGTTCCACCCCACAAAATTTGCAGGTGCTTTTTCTACATAGGCCACAATATTAAGACAAGGAGTAAAAACAGTTCTGCCTAACACAGAGAAACAAACACAGGGAGGCTGCCAAACTGAGGACACAAAGAAATAAGGCCCAAATGAAAGAACAGAACAAAACCCCAGAAAAACAGCTAAGTGAAATAGAAAGCTAACCTATCAGATGCAGAATTCAAAACACTGGTGATCAGGATGCCCAGAGAACTCATTGAATGTGGCAAACACATAAGAGAAGAAATTAAGGCTACACTAAGGGAAATAAAGAAAAATCCACAGGGAACCAACATTGAACTAAAGGAAACCAGGGTTCAAATCAACAATTTTAAACAGAAGGAAGAACTAAACAATCAACCAGAACTGAATGAAGAAACGAGAATTTAAAAAAAAAAAAAAAAACAAGGAGAGAATAAGACGTCTCTGGGACATCTCCAAATGTGCCAACATCCAAATCATACATATTCCAGAAGGAGAAGAAGAGCAAGAAATTGAAAACTTATTTGAAAAAATAATGAAAGAAAACTTCCATAATTTGGTGAAGGAGATAGACAAACAAATCCAGGAAGAACAGAGAGTCTCAAACAAGTTGGACCCAAAGAAGACCACACGAAGACACATCATAATTAAAATTCCAAAGGTTAAAGATAAAGGGAGAATCTTAAAAGCAGCAAGAGAAAAGCAGAGAGTTACCTACAAAGGAGTTCTCAAATATCAGTGGATTTCTCAAATCTTGCAGACAAGAAAGGACTGAAAAATAGTATTCAAAGTGATGAAAAGCAAGGACCTACAACCTAGATTACTCTATCCATCAAATCTATCATTTAGAATAGAAGGGCAGATAAAGTGCTTCCCAGACAAGATAAAGCTAAAAAATTTCATCACCACCAAGGCATTATTACAGGAAATGTTAAAGGGGCTTATTTTAGAAAAAGAAGATCAAAACCATGAACATTAAAAAGACAACACATTCACAACTATCAACAACTGAATATAAAAATAAAAACTAAGCAAACAACTTGAGCAGGAACAGAATCATACATATAGAGAACATTTGGAGGCTTATCAGCTAGGAGGGGGGAGGATGGGGAAATAGTGTAGGGATTAAGATGCATAATTGGTAGCAACAAAATAGACAGGGGGATGTTAAGAATAACATAGTAAATGGAGAAGCCAAAGAACTTACACACTCGACCCATAGACATGCAATAAAGGGGGAGGGGATTGCTAGAAAGAAGAAGGGTACTGGGCAAAAGGGTCAAAGGGGGAAAATTGGGACAACTGTAATAGCATAATTAATAAAACATACTTTAAAAAACTTCAGCACAGCTACCATCTACTTAAAAAAGCATCTCTGCCTGACCACTCCCACTGCAAACCAGTCAAGTCTATTATAGTAACTGGTTTTATTGCCTTCATGGCACCAAAATTTGTTAAATGAGTGAATAAAAACATACCTTTCTTAAAGACTACATTAGAATGTAATTAGAAGGGGAATTGGGACCTTGTAAGTCTCCTTGAAACTTTTACTGCTATTAATGGATCGGAAACCTCTGTTTTATAAATATATTTTTATGTTGATTGTTTATTCTATAATTGTTTTCTTTTTAAAAAAGCTTTATTTATTTATTTTTAAAAAGAGGGAGAGGGTGGGAGAAACAGAGGGAGAGAAACGTCAATGTGTGGTTGTCTCTCGCACACCCCCTACTGGGGATCTGGCCTGCAACTCAGGTATATGTCTTAGACTGGGAATCAAACCAGCAGCACTTTGCATCACAGGCCAGTGCTCAGTCCACGGAGCCACACCAGCAGAGTCTATACTTGTTTTCTTTTGAGTCCACCTTAGTGACTAGTAAAGTTCCATTTGAAAAAGTCAGTTCTCCAAGCTGCTTGAAGGGCAAACGCAGAAATGGGTTTTTGTACCTAACTGGGCCTAAATCAGGAGACTAGGAAGGGGAAGCATGAAAGTGGCACAGGGAATCCAAAGGAGGTACCCACCAGGAGAGTGAAGCAGAAAAAAGAACTCAGGGCCCAGCTACAGCCTAAAGACACTTCTTAGGAGAAATGTCACAATTTACAGGTGATTGTTTTAATAAGGAAGGTTATACTGTTACCACACCTGTCTCTCCCAGCTGTGGCACAAGAGTCCTGCAATGAAGATGAGATATTAACACATTGCTTGGTGCACAATAGGCATGCAGTAACTAATCGTAGCTCACACTTGTTACTTGCCTACTATTTGCCAGGCACTGTAATAAGCTCATGATCTTATTTCATCCTTGCATGGATCTTTTGAGGATAAATCTACAGAAGAGAAAACTGAGACTTAAAAGATTAAATTATTTCCTATGATAACAGAACTAGTATATAGGATTTAAACGCAAGTCTATGCTCTCAGCAGCCTCTGTATTTGATGAACAATGAATCTCCAAAGTCCTTGCTGAATACAACATTATAAGTTTTAAAGAATTCTAATCAAAAAGATAATAAATTGTCTCAAAATCAAACATAAAACTTTAGTAGCTTTCAATCATGGGTTATTTGGCCCCAAGGGGACATTAGGAAATTCCCGGAGATATATTTCTTTACAACTCATGATACAGGAGCCATGAAGAGGTGATGCTACTGGAATTTATTGGGTAGAGGCCAAGGATGCTGCTAAAGATCACAGAATGTACAAGATAGCTTTCTACAACAAAGAACTATGTAGTCCAAACTGTCTATAGTGATAAGATTGAAAAACCCTGCAGTACAAAGAATGTTTAAGGCAAAAAAAGTTGCATTGGAAGAATGTATCAAATGGAATGGAAAAGTTCTAGCTACCATTTTTTATTTTTCCTTCAAAATGGACTAGATCAAAGATTAAGTGTAGGGAAAATCAAAATGGAGGAGAAGTGAATGGAAGTCACACTTACCTCCTCCTAGGACCAATGTGGAATTACAGCTAAATTGTGGAGAAATCACTTCGTCTCCAGCAAACGTGTCAGCAGACAGGGGCTAGAGATGCCAGAGGAGAGACTGTGGAAGGAGGCTTTGGGGAGAGAACCGAGAGAGAAGCCGGCGGGATCCTTGTGCTGACTCAACCCCCATGCAGCAGCATCCATCTTACTTTGGCAGACCACTACCCTGAGTGGGGACAGCATGAGAGGACACAATAGCCTGCCCCAGGAGGGGCTCGGCCCTAGTGCACAGGTGCTAAAACCTGACTGCTGTGCACACAGTGGCAGCCACAGAGAGTACATCCCTGGATAAAGGGGGCACAGAGTGCTCTAGGGACACTTAAAGAGACACTGCAGATGGAGGCTTTGGGGAGAGAACACAGAGAGAAGCTGGCGGGATCCAGTGCTGGCTCCTCCCACATATGGCAGCAGCAATCTTGCTCAGGCAGACCACTCCCCTGGGCAGCAGTGGCATGACAGGACACAATAACCCTGCCTCCAGGAGACACTCTGCCCCACCCTGTGGTGTCTAAGCCTGACTGCTGAGTGCAGACAGTCTAGATGAACAACTGAGGGAGAGGGACACAGACAGTAGATTCCTAGAAGTCTCGAACAGACTACCCAAGGTCAGGCAAGGGCAACATCTGACATCATCAGAGACAGATCCAGAAAGAAAAAACAGTGGTCTCCTACCGTAGAAGTTCACACCACAAAGTCAAGAAGTCAAAACAGATCAATTTAAGAAGCAGAAACAAAAGAGAGTCTCACAAATAGTGGGAAGACAAAGAAACACCCACCAGTCGAAGGGAAGGAGGAATCCCCACAAAGAGAACTAAATGAAACAGAGGCAAGTAAACTATCAGATATTGAATTCAAAACACTGGTTCTAAGGAAGCTCAATGAGTTCAGTGAGCTCAGAGAGAATTACCAAAAACTACAGGGAAAATACCAGGAACTTACTGCAAACTATATCAGTATGAAAAAGGACATGTATACTATCAATAAGAGACAACAGGAAATGAAGAATACATTTTCTGAATTGAAGTACACAGTAGAAGTAATCAAAAGCAGGCTGGATAAAGCAAAGGATAGAATCAGCGAGCTAGAAGATATGGTAGAAAAAAGGTCCAGAATGAGCAAGAAAATGAGAAAAGACTCAGGAAGAATGAAGAGAGATTGAGGGAAATGCAGGCAAACTGATATATAACAATATCCATATAATAGGAATACCAGAAGAAGAGGAGCAAGGGATAGAGAAACTGTTTCAAAAAGTAATGATGGACAATTTCCCTAATTGGAAGAGGGAAAAATTCACACAAGCCCAGGAAGCACAGAGAGTCCCATTCAAGAAGAACCCAAGGAGGCCCAGTCCAAGACACATCATCATTAAAATGGCAAATATCAAAAACAAACAGAATCCTAAAGGCAGCAAGGGAGAAAAAGGTAGTAACATATAAGGGAGCCCTGGTACATCTAGCAACAGCTGACTTCTCAACAGAAGCACTACAAGCCAGAAGGGAATTGCAAGAAATATTCCAAGGAATGAAAAGCAAAAGACTGCAACCAAGACTGCTCTACCCAGCAGGGCTCTCAATTAAAATGGAAGGTGAAATAAGGATTTTCCCAGACTAAAGAAGGCTAGAAGAATACACCTCCACCAAACCAGCACTGCAAAATATGCTAAAGGGACTGCTTTAAGAAGACGAAGAAACAGAGTCTATTAATACCCAGTTCCTTTCACCATAACCAATACTTGATATTACCAATATTTTTAATATTTATTAATCTGATTGTGACAATGATGTGTTACTTTGTTTCTTGATTATTTGTTGAAACTAAACCTGTTTGTGTATACTTGTTGCCTATTTCTATTTTTTTTAAAAAGCTTTAAATGACTTTTTGGTATTCTTTATCCATTTTTTGATTAAATGTTTGTAGAATTTTTTCTGTAAAAAAATAAACTATTAACTCTTTTTCAGATGTGATGGAAATATTTTCCTATTCTATTACTTGTCCTTTAACTTTTTTAATGTATATTATTGTATAGCCTTCAATGTTTTATATAGTCATACTGTCAATATTTTACTTTATAGCTTCTGAGTTTGAATATTTTACTTCAGGGTAAAAAAATATTAATTTGTATTTTCTTCTAAAACTCCTTATATTTTACATATCGATTTTAAACTCACCTGAATATTTTTTTGTATAATGTGTGAAATAGGGCCCTATATTTATTATATTTCAAGTAATAGTGGTCCATGCACCTTGTTTGTTGAATAAACCTTATTTTCCCCACTGATTTGAAATACCAATTTAATCGTATATTACATTGTTAGACAGATATATACATTTGTTTCTAGAATGCTCAATTTATTTCATTGATCAACTTGATTATTTCTGTGTTGATGTCATGTTGTTTTAATTGCTGAGACTTTATAACAAATTTTTTAATATTTTATAATGGATTTTGACATTTAGAAAAATAAAATCAATCTGCATGTAAAAAAAAGGAAAGCAAGAAGGAACTCCTACACTTTGTGACAACATGGATGGAACTGGGGAATATTATGCTAAGTGAAATGAGCCAGTCAATGCAAGACAAACACCATATGATCTCTCCTATAAGTAGAATATATTCAACAAAATAAACTAACAAACAAAATAAGTGAAGGCATGGAAATATGAGGAGACTGAAAGTGACCAGAGAGGATGGAGAAGGAGGACAATGGTGGAAAGGAGGAGAAGGGAACAGACAAAGAACATGTATGAAATATCCATGGACATGAACAACAGAGTGGGAATTGACCGTGGGAGTGGGGAGCTGGGTGGGATGGGTGGAGGAGGGCAAAGGGGGAAAAATTGAGACAATTGTATGAATAAACATGATTTAAATATAGATAAAGATGAGGGGGGAAAAGTTTAAATGTAAAGTATACCCCTTATAGTTTATAGTGCAGGTCAAAATCAGCTATTCTCCAAATAGAACGAAGCAAACTATTGAACTATAGAAATGACCACCCATGATTTTGTCCACCAATACATTCTTTACTTATTTAATTCACATTAATCCAAGGTAGTGTTAAAAATTTATCTGAGCTCACAACTCTGATCTCTCAGTACCATTTCATAGAAAGAGTTTCTCCAATGGCTTCAGGCACTGTGCTCCTAGTTACATTAATGGTAGCTTCTCTTTTGATTAAAATTCTTTTGCCACAATCATATTTCCTTTTGCCTTTGTGGTGAACCCCTGTAAAAAAATGAATGCATCAACACACAAGATCAAGGAGAAGGGACTCTGACAATTCTAAGCTATTCACTGTTTTCCATAATTGTGAATTCAGGGCAGTTCTGATGCCCATAAACAAACGGTTTGCAAAAACTCATCTTGGTGCTCTTTTCCTAAAAGGTTGATGATAACGATTGCTTTGTTAAACTTGATAAATTACATTTAAAAAGAGAAAATGCCACTCTGGTCCACTTTCTATTGATGACAGCAAGTTTAACTGTTGCCTTGATCTCATGTTCCTCCCACAATGGCTAAAAATCTGTTTGCAAGTATTGCTCAGGTATCCACCCTCTCATTAAAAAGACCTATGTTGCAAATATCAAACAGGAAACCAATTGACTTCTAGAACAAGTAGAAATAAGCAGATTATGTTGTTTATCCCCTCTCTGTAGCTATATGTATGGAACAGAATGTGATGAAATAGATTTTAAGGAAATAGCAACATACAGAAATTTTGCTGTCGAGGAAAATACTTGTTATATGAAATACAAGCACTAATAAAAAAAGTTCTGCCAGGGTCTGAAAGTTGGGAAGAATGGGAAGTAATGATTTACTGGGTACAGGGTTTTATTTTGGGTTGTTTTGGTTTTAGTAGGTGCTTTAGTATGATTGGATCAGAATTTAATTTAGTAATAAGTTTTTTTTTAATTTGCTATCTTAACCATTTTTGAATGTACAGTTCAGTGGTATTAAATGCATTCATATTATTTTGGAACCATCATCACCACACTTGATGAACTGTTTTGTAACTTGGTAGCAGTGGTGGTTGCATACTGTAAATCTACTAAATACCACCTACTTGTTCACTTTAAAGTGGTTAATTTCATTTATTATGTTATGTAAATCATACTTCAATTTTTTTAAGTGTATGTATGTGTTTATTGAAATATCTGGTTATATAATGCGCATTCAACTTGGTGTTCACAAGGTTAACCTACATCCCCATCATCACAAAATGTGTCATGCATGTTTGCAAACTTAAAGTGTTTATATATATTATAATTTTCCTTCCCCTTTTTGATAAAACCGGATTTAAGTTAATAAAGATAACCAAATTACCAAGAAATATAATTCAAGAATATTAAACATATGTCATTGAATTTTAAATGACTGGGGAACATAACTACTGAGAATACAAGATGCATCCTGAATGTTTAATTTAATTCCAGTTCTTCAGCTCTGTAACGAACAGCAGTAGGTCTTTCTCTCACTGAAACCAATATGATTTTTTCATAGTTTACTTGTCTGTTTCAGCTGAAAGAAAAGAGAAAAATACTCTATGAAATGAGTGACCATTCTTTCTATTTATTGTAGATCACTTCTGAGTTGCTTCAGACAAACTGGCTTTTTGTCCCAGTGTCTTGTTTATCTCTCAGTGTGTTACAGTGGTAACAACCATTCTGAAAACCCCATCTGCAAAACCAGGTGGGAAACTCAACACACAGTTACCACATTCCTCTAGAGTTCTCTTTTTAAAAAGCTTTCATCAGAAACAGATAAACTCTGCCCTCTTTCCAAGGCCAACATAACTCAAGGCAAAAATTTCATTCATAGCTGGGTCGAGCAACCCTTCTCCCTCCCCTAAAGGCCAATATATCTCCTGAAGTGTTTCACGTTTGCAGAGAAGTCCTTAAGTTGACAGAAATAAATGGTTTTATATACACATCACACACACACACACACACACACACACACACACACACACACACAAACACACACACACAGTAGGAAGAAGTAACCCAATGAGTCAGTGCTAAAATCTTGACTAGACACAGACATAAAGCCTTCCCTCAGGCTGGTTTCCCTCCCTATTTTCTTCCTGGATACCCATGTTTGGGGAAAGGATCAGAGGCAAAGTTCAAAGTGCATGTTCCCTTTCACTAGCAACCCCAGCAAGGAGCTCCGCACTTCCCCTTTCTTCCCCCTCCCTTCATCCCAACAATAGCGCCTGCATCTCTCTTCTGCCCCCACCCCGCTAAATCCTCCATCTCCCCCAAATCTGATTGATGCCTACCTCGTCGAGTTAGTTCCTTGGAAGAAGTCATCTTGCAAATCGTGCGCGAGCCAGCCCACACAAGGGTGGGGAGAGGGGTAGCGTGAGCGGTTGTGACACCACACACCGAATACAAATGATAACTATTAGATTGTATTTAATTTTTAATTAATCATCAAGAGAAATAAGGCCATTCTCGTTTCCATTGGATGCCAGTCCTTTCCATGAGCATCTTTTCCCCGTGCGAATTGCCCCACACTCCCCAGAGCCTCGCAGCTAGGAGTCCGAAAATAACTATTTAGTATAAACAAACCATTCAGCTTTAATGGAATTACTTCAGCCTGCTACTAAATAATTTATAGTAGGCAGTAAACAAAATATGGTTCTATGTCTTTAAAAGAGTTGTCAAGTGGAAAACACCCACCAGAGGGACGTAAAACCTGAAGATCACCACGCTTCAAGTCCCTGGTTGGGACTGAGAGCCGAGTAAAAGACTTGTTTTTATATCCTGAAGGAAGGTGGTGGTGCTGCAAGAGCCAGAGCCTACAGCTCTCGAGGAAGGTTCCCATGGGGAGAAGGATAGAGACACAAGGTCTTTTGCACTTACCCGAGGGGCAAATGATTGAAATGCAAAGGAAGGGGTCGGCACTTGCAAAATAATGCCTTCTCTTTGAAAGCTTAGACGCTTTCATATCCGTTATCACTTAATCCTTGTCACCACTCTTCCAGTAAGGCCAGGCTAGGACCACGATTCCCATTTCACTGATTTAAAAAAAAAAATTTCCCCTTTTTACTGAATTTATTGGGGTGTCACTGGTTAACAAAATTATACAGGTTTATGTGCACAATTGTACAACACATCATCTGTACACTTGTGTATTCACCACCCCAAGTAAGTCTCCTTCTATCACCATTTATCCTCCCATACCCTCCTCCACCTCCCTTCAACCCCCTCTCCTCTTGGTAATCCCCATCCTGTTGTCCGTGTCCTTGAGTTTCTCTCCCTTCCCTTCCCTTCCCTTCCCTTCCCTTCCCTTCCCTTCCCTTCCCTTCCCTTCCCTTCCCTTCCCTTCCCTTCCCTTCCCTTCCCTTCCCTTCCCTTCCCTTCTCTCCCCTTCTCTCTCTTCTCTCCTCTCCCTCCTCCTCCTCCTCCTCCTCTTCCTTCCTCTTCTCTCTCTCTCTCTCTCTCTCTCTCTCTCTCTCTCTCTCTCTCGTCTCATCTCTGTCAGTCTCTCTCTGCAGGTGGGTTTTTAAAAGTCTCTGAGGTTAAGGGACAACCTTCATGTATGCCTGCTGGGGACTACAAGTAGGACTCCAGAGTCCAGGTCTCTGCAACTCTGGCTAGTTGTTCTTTCCCAAGGCTCCCAGGAGTGGCTGGTGCCCGCCCCCCACCCAACTACATGCTCACACTGTCCAGCCCAACACACTTAAAACCCTTCGGTATGTCTTTTGTTTTTAGTTACCGGAGGACCCCCTAAATAAATTTTTCTGCCCCCCTCTTCCCTTGATCGCCCGGCCCCAGGAAAGGTGCATCCCCAGCTCAGAGAGGGCAGATTTATGAGCGCTCCTCAAGGTTACCCCCAAGGCAACCTTGACCATGAAACCAGAATCTTGAACATTCGACCTGAATTTTCAAGGGCATCTGTTTCCGTCTGTAATTGTCACCAGGCTCCATTTGAAATTCGATCCTGTGTCACTAATGGTATTAACAGGAGCTGAGGTCCAACCTTCCAACAGGAGACTGTTGCATATGATTTTACTTTCAAACGAAAGTAAATCAGTTTCTATAAACCTGCAGCAACCACCTCCCTGAGTACAATAAAACTGTTGTCACAATCAATAAATCTCTGGTTTGGGGCAATGAAAATTAGATAACTGTTCTCTCTCTGTCTCTTCACCCCGCCCCCATGAGACAAAGCTACTATTCAAAGAGCGGCGAGTCTTGTTAACCATTTCTGAAGTTCCTTGCTGTTCCCGGCGCCTTTCAGACACGCACCTTTCAGTCATCGGAGAAAACCAGACGTTTAATAATGGTGAGTTTTGTTCAATCATTACAGATAATAAAGACAACTTTTTCGCTAGATACAATTATAACGCAAGCTGCTCCAACGCCTGCACCGACCGCATTTGTCTCCAGCGTGGTTTCTCTCACCTCATCTAAACTGCCTCTGAATTTTTCCTTCTCTTCTGACCAGAAGATTTAATATGTTGCAAGAGATAGATTTCACGAAATGCGTTGTCCCTTCTGTAGCTACATCTGCTCCGACCTATTAAGAAAAGTAAGGCATTTTGATACTAATTGCAAATAAATTGTGATGTGTTCATCGAGTAATTGATTTAATGAAGTTCATTTGAAACTCCAGAGATTGGCCAAGTGAAAGGCCCCCTGGTGCATCTATTGTGGAGGGAAAGGAAGGTTGGTTTTTCGTTTTCTTTCTTTCTTTCTTTCTTTCTTTCTAAAAAAATAAATAGAGGTAGCATGGTGGGTGGAGGGGTGAGAGTGGTTTGCACAGATGTTACCTCAATCGGCAAGGTGGCGGGGAAGAGCCGCGGGGATCGAGCCTCCAGTCAGCCAGCAGAGAGCACCGAGTCCGGCCAAACCTAGCGTAGGCGGCCGCGCCCTGAGTGGGCCTGGGCAGACAGATAGGCGCAATTCTGTGGCAGATATGGGCCCAGGAGAATACAGGTGTGAGGGCCGTCAGCGTCCTCGGCGTTGCTGAGGTAGCGTAAGGCGCTGCTGCTGGGTTTTGTTGCCTGCTTCCTGAAATGCTCTTGCCGAGTCTAAACCCCTTTCTTGGCACAAAGGACAGAAGCCAACTGGCTGGGAGGAAAGGAGGGGCACAAGGCACCTCTCCCCTCGGTCCTAGCCCCCAGACCACAGCCGAGGAGAGAGATGAGGTAGCTAGTACACACCACCCCAAGCGGGGTGAGGGTTCGAGGGTTCGAGTGTGCGGGGGCTGGAGTCCACACCATGGTCAGGAATCTGGGACAATGAAGCCGCTTTCATGGCTCACACAGGTCTCCGTTTCTGACCAGACCGGTCGGCAAGTTAAGGGGCTGGGGCTTGCATGGTGCAGAATGAGAACAAGAATTTTCTTTACCCTTGCTGTGCAGTCAGACTGTGTGCTTCACAATTAGCTCCCTCTTTCTGAGCAAAGGGTATTTTTGCTCCCTCTTAACAGATGCAGAAACTGAGGCTGGTAGAACCCTTGGCAGCAACTTGCCAACAATGTTTTGGCTAGTCTGGGCCATCCGCCAAACCCGACTCCTCGGAAATGAGAAGGGAAGTTCCCGCAAAACCTTTCCCTGAACCCTCCAAATATTCTCCTGGGTAACTTAGTCTGGATGGAGTGGGCAGAACCAGCCACAGGGCCAGGCCCATACCTCTGAGGTGGAGGAGGAGCACAGTAAGTGGTTCGAGATTTAATTTTTTTGTTTCATTTTGTTTTAAAAAACAAAAGAGCTTAATTAAATAATCAGCCGGAACTTTGCTAGCGGCTGGCTCCAAGTTTCTCAGAGTTGCCCTGCTGGTGAACTTTCCCCGAGTTGCTTCCTCCAGGGTCCGAAGCCGCTAATCTGGTTCCTAAAGCGCTCGCAGGCCACAGCGGAGCTGGATAAGACGCTGTTTGTGCCCCGTTGTCAGATGCTGCAGGGGCCCACGTGTCTAGGTGGAAATCAGAGAGGTGGTCTTCCTACACACCTCTGCCCACTGCGAGGGAGACTGTACCCGCTCTGCGCGAGAAAGAGACCATCCGCAGCACGCAGGCGGGTTCTCATCCTCCAGTAAAGTGAAGTTTAAAATCCAGGCGAATGCAAATACTCAAGGCTGGGGTCCAACCACGGTCATGTTTCCTCTTCAAGATTCAATACCCAGAGCGAAATTTAGCGAAGAAATCAGCCCCTCACTTTTCCCTTTGACAATTCCATCTAGGTAGCGCTTCGCGCCCATCCCAGAGCACCTGAGAAGCGAGTAGCACTCTCCTGGGCTGGGCCGACAGGAATACCATTTTGTCCCTGGGCGGAACTGGGCTCCAAGTGTCCAGCCGGCTCCTTCCCAGAAAGCTGCGCTATGTTTGTTTTGTCAAGGCTCTCCAGATGTGGGCCCACCCTAGCGGGGGATCTCAGCTGACCGCATTCGTTCTTCAGGCCAATGCACCTGTATTTTTGCTTTGTTAAGGCACTTAGCCCCGTTTTTTCCGTACGCAGAAAAATGGAAGGGGGAAGGCCACCTCGCCCTGGTACAGAGGAACCCAAGTGGCTGCCTTGTTCCAGGACTCAGCGTTTCTGGGACCCAAAACGAACTGTACGTCTGGAGCCCCCTTCCTCACCTCTGGGCCATTCAGTAGGTGAACTGGGAGCAACTGTCTTTGGCCCAAGGTCACTTTACACTTTCTTGGGCAGCGAATTTCAGCCCTCCAACCCCAACCCCGCTGGCTTCAGCACGGCTCAGGGCTGGGAGGGCCCTGGGCATCGAGGAAGGGGCAGGCTACGGCGCCACCGGGCTGATGGGACTGGGGGTCCAGGCTGCTAGAGGCTTTGGGTCTGTTGTGGGAGGCACAGGTCAGGAAAGGAGAGTTAGGATTTGAGCGGATTGGCTGCCCGGGATGACTTTTTCTCCCCAAAAGTGGGCACCAGCTGCTGATAATCTCGGTGAATGGTATGTAGCTTTTGTAAACATTTTTCACATTGCTATGACCAGGGGAAGATTGACGGGACCTTGTAAGGTATGGGAATCGCAGTATCCTGCATTGTTTGAAGTTGCAGCTAGCGTGCCCCAGGACTTTCTTCCTTCCAGGTGCAGTAGACCACAGGACTCAGCTGCACCCCCTACTCTGGGCTCTTCACTCTCTCCGCCCCCGCTACAGCGCCCCCTACGGTAGGGCGATGGGACCCTTAGAGTTCAGGACCAGCGTTTGGAGTTGGGAGCAGGGCGGGCTGAGGGAAACTCAGTGTGCATCCGCCCGGTCTGAGAAGCAGTCACCCGCGGGGTCTGGGCATCTGAAAGTGCGATTTGGGGAGCTTGGTATCGAGATTTACGATCCTGGAGGACAGAGCGTGAAAAGAGTACCATCATCAGTTTTGACTGAAAGAAAGAAAACATATCTTTAACAAAAAGAAGGGCTCTTGCCATTCACCCGCGTTGTTAGGACAACGTGAACTATCCTTGAAATGATTAGTTCCACTTCAAAGGAATTTACATTCAACAGTGAAAACTCAGCCTCTTTTCATTTATTCGAAAAGTCTTTTCACTACGAGGAGTCATATGTTCCGTCCTTCTATGTATTTTTCCTCATTCACTGTGCACTTGTATTAAATTAACAGAGAAAGCCGCACAACACATTCATTATGCGGGCCAGCCCTGGGTACCGGGAATCCTGAGCTACAGGTAGATGTAGCAGGGAGGTGCAGTGAGGGTGCTGGGGCTGAGGTCTGAAACCACTCAGGTGCTCGCCAAGCCTGGAGGGTGGGGTGGAAAGTGAGGAAAACAGTTCTGCTAAGCGGTAAGCATGCAAGCTAAAAAACTAACCCAAGCACAGTAACTAGAGATCTCGATGGGTTGGTAAGGGCAACAGGCATGCTTTAAGTTTCTGGTGAAGAAAGAGGACCTGAAGTTACTAGAGGCACCCCAGAAATATCTGTGAAAAATAATCTGGTTGGCACAATATCCCCAGCACAATTAAAGCTGAACTCCACAAATTGAGAAAGCAAACCCATTGCTCACGGCACATACATACATTCCCAGAGCGCATCCGTCCAAGTCCCACCTCTACACCTGGATCATCACTTGCCACCAAATGTAGGAAATCTCTAATCAAAGAAACAAAAGTGAAAAGTTTACTCATGGCCTGTCCTGGTGGTAGTGGTGGGGGTGCCACTTCTGTCCCTGAGCACCTTTGGGCAGTGGCTGGGATAAGGTTTCAACTCCCACCCCAATTCAACAGCACCCAGCAACTATCAGCTACATTTCACACACACCCCTACTCCAAACTACTCTTTTCTTCAGCAGGACTGTTTTTCTCAACAAGAATCATGATACTAAACTTTTCAAAAAATTTTAAAAAGATATTTATTTATTTAGACAGAGGAGAAGGGAGGGAGAATGATAGGAAGGGAAACATCAATGTGCGGTTGCCTCTCCTGCCCCCTGATAGGAACCCAGCCCACAACTCAAGCATGTGCTCTGACTCGGAATCAAACATGTGACCTTTTGATTTGCAGTCCTGCGCTCAATCCATTGAGCCACACTAACCAGGGAGATACTAAACTTTTTATTATCAATCTTTTCCAGTTTCTAATTAAATAGGAAAGGGGATCTGGGTTTTAGCCATTGTAGTCAAGAGTTTGCCCTCCATTTTGTAACATATCTTGACTCACAACCTTTCCCCACAAAAGAACTGAATCCATGCCTTGAATTACTGTCAACATTCATTCTAACACTTGTCCTTTTTAATCAGGTTTTGGGTCTCTCTTGCTAGATTCAGAAACAGTGGCCAACAGGCTGCTTCTCTAGGAGTTGGAGGTGTGGACTTGG
Source organism: Pteronotus mesoamericanus (assembly GCF_021234165.1). Lineage (NCBI taxonomy): Eukaryota > Metazoa > Chordata > Mammalia > Chiroptera > Mormoopidae > Pteronotus > Pteronotus mesoamericanus. The sequence continues at coordinate 1,438,454 of NW_026555198.1, forward strand.
AGCAGTGACTGGAAAAGACCCTAACTTTCCTGTCTTTGTACAAGATCTTTTTTAATTCAACTTATTGGGGTGCTATTGATTCACAAAACCATACAGGCTTCAAGTGCCAAACACGACAAAATATCATCTGTACTCTACATTATGCATCCATCATCCCAAGGAAAGTCTCTTTCCATCCCCATGCCAATCTGCCTTTTGCCCACCTCCACCTACTATCCAGTCCCCTTTCCCTCTGGCTATCACCACACTGTTGTCTGTGTCTGTCTGTCTGTCTGTCTATCTATCTATCTATCACATTTATTATATTATTTATTAATGTATAACATTATATAAAATATATATCACATATTTTTTGCTTAATCCCTTCACCTTTTTTCATCCATCCACCCCAACCTTTCTCCTGACAGCTGTCAGTCTGTTAAATGTATCCATGCCTCTGTTTTTATTTTGTTCCTCAATTTATTTTGTTCATTAGATTCCATCTATAAGTGAGATCATATGGTATTTGTCTTTCTCTGACTAGCTTATTTCATTTAGCATAATGCTCTCCAGGTCTAACCACACTGTCACAAAGGATAAGATTTCCTTCTTTTTTACAGGCAAGTAGTATTCCACTGTATAAATGTACCACAGATTTTTATCTATTCATCTACTGATGGGCACTTGGGCTGTTTCTAGATCTTGGCTATACTAAATAGCACTGCAATGAACATGGGGATGGATATATTCTTTTGAATTAGTGTTTTGGATTTCTTTGAATAAATTCCCAGAAGTGGGATCACCAGGCCAAAAGGCAGTTCTATTTTTAATTTTTGAGGAAACTCCATAGTGTTTTCCACAGTGGCTGCACCAGTCTGCATTCCTACCAGTAGTGCATAAGGGTTCTCTTTTCCCCACAATGTTGCCAGCACTTGTTCTTTGTTAATTTATTGATGGTAGCCATTCTGACATCTCATCGTGGTTTTAGATTGCATCTCTCTGATGACTAGTGATGCTGAGCATTTTTTTTTTCATGTCTGTTGGTCATCTGTGTGTCCTCTTTTAAGAAGTGTCTATTCATGTATTTTTCACATTTTTTAACTAAGTTGTTTCTCATCTTGGTGTTGAATCGTGTAAGTTCTTTACCTATTTTGGAAATTAACCATTTATCAGCTGTATCATTGGCAAATATGTTCTCCCATTCAGTGGGTTCCCTTTTCATTTTATTGATGGCTTCTTTTGCTGTGCAAAACCTTTTTAGTTTGATATAGTCACATTTGTTTATTTTTCCCTTTGTTTCCCTTACCTGAAGAGATATACCTGCAAAAATATTGTTACAAGAAATGTCTGAAATTTTACTGCATATGTTTTCTTCTAAGATTTTTATGGTTTTGAGACTTAGTTTTCTTTAATCCACTTTGAGTTTATTCTCGTGTATGATATAAGTTGGCGGTCTAATTTCACGCACAAGATCTTTCGGACTGCATGAGAACTCAGGTTTTGTTCAGCATTCTGCAACTACTCTCACGTTCCTCTTTCCTCCTGGATCCTCCTGGATTTATTTCACCCTCTTGGTCTTATAATTTACTTTTGTTTCTTCCACCCAAACCCGAAGTCTATCCTGAGACATCCTCTGCCCACTCCTTCTCACTCAAACTCTCTGGGGGGGGGGGGCAGTGCTTTCCTGTCCTCTCATCTTCAGATTTTTCATAATGAATTATAATACAGTTGAGTCAGAACTCCAAGCACAATTCTAGATGTCCCATCCTCCAAGGTGGTTTAAGAGAATGCAGACAATCATGAAATTCTGACCCCCTATCCCATCCCAACTAGACTAATGTCTTAGTCCTAATGTTGAACTCCTGGAGACTTACACTGGGTTGCTGTTTGTTCTTCAGTAGTATCTATACTTCCCTGCAGGTAGCAAACACAAAACGCATTCCATCCAGTGTCCATACCAATCAGGTTTCTTTGGAGGTGCCTCTCAGGCAGGGCAGGCAGGAAAGGAAGGGAGAGAAGTAGGGAGGGAGAGGGAGAGTGTGGGGGGGAGAGAGAGAGAGAGCAGTAAAAAACAATACTGAGAGAGCACTGGGAGGCCTCCAGCTGAGAAAGTTTGAGAATGAGAAGCTCAAGTCTCCTGAGGCAATTCTGGTAGGGGGAGGACAGAAGGAGGCATGTGAGAAAAGTGACACATCCTAAAGCACACCCCAGGAGAGCTGGGGATATAGGAAGGCCTAAAAATGTATTCCTAATTACTTTTCATGCTGGGGAAAGGAGTTCCTTTTAAAAGCTTGCTTTCATACTGAGTTATAGTTCATATTTTGAAAGAGCTATTTATACATTTTAACTTTTTACATAGGGTGGGAGGATGGTAAATGCTACAAATATACTTTCCTGGCAAAATCTGTAGAAAAGCAGAACTTGGAAAGACCTTTAAAATTTTATTTTATTTTTCATTTTAGAGAGAAGGGAAAGGAGGGGGAAACAGAGGGAGAGAAGCATTGGTGTGAGACAGAAACATCGATAGGCTGCCTTCCACAGGAAGCCCCAAACTGGGGACCAAACCTACAACCTAGGCATGTATCCTGACCAGGAATTGAACCTGTGACCTTTCGGTTTGCGGGTCAAAACCCAACCACACTGGCCAGGGCTGGACCTTTAATAATAGCTTTTATTATAACAAATGAGTATCAAGTACATTGATTTGCCAAAAAAATTTACAGATTCTTTATAAGAAATAAGAAAACTTATTAATGTTTCTGTTTAATATATCTCTCAGGCAGCTGAGGCTCCAAATGTGCAAGTGCAGATTATAAGACATGACTGCAAAGCAGACATCCAGTCAGCAGAGGGCATACTTGTCACTGCCAAACCCTATTTCCAGATTTAGAGGTGACAATGGTAGGTAGGTACAGAAATGGTGGGTATAATCTCATTGGAATGGGACTCCAATGGAGATCTAGAAAATGATTTATTAAATGGCTATTTCTTGAAAGTAAACACAAAAGTAACAAGAGAAGACATGCTGTTAAGTTTTATGCCCATGCTTGTATAGTTTCCGAAAAGTAAAATATCTCAGGACTAGTAAAACAGACCTTTAAAATCTTGATTTGATTGGTATGAGGTTGAGATCAGAGTACCCACTGAATGAAGACGTGAGGTTTTCTATGTCTCCGTGATACCTTGAAACACTCAAGACTTCTCAAAACCAGGATGTAGCTGGAAATGCTGTAAAGAGCACTGGATATAACACTGAAAGCCTTCATTCTATCATCTTCCAGTGACTTAGGCAAGTCACTGCCCTTTTATGAGTTTCATTTTCTTCATTTATGATATAAAGAAGTAGAAATGGAACTATATCATCTCTAAAGTTCCTTCCTGTTCTAACAATGTGATTCTGGGAACAAAATGAAATATGAGTCTACTTAGAATCTAATCCTCATACTCCAGGATTCTCAAACCATGTTTTCTAAAAGAGTAACATGCAGACAAGGATGAAGGTAGCAAGCAATGCTTATAACTTTGTGATGCTAATTTTTTGCACTGTACAGTTGAGAGCTGTTCTGAGAACACTTGATTTTGTGTGGGGGGAATGGTAGAATCCGAGATGCTTTCAGGCTGAATCCAGGCTGCAAATGAGTTGTAAATAGGAATTCATGAAGGGGAAAAAATGCCAGAGACCCAGGCACTGTTCCCAATGGAAAGGCTGAGGTCCTGGAACTAGGCCAAAATATTTAAGTTAAAGTGGGCTCAACATTCTCCTGGGCTCAGTCTAGAAACCTTTGGGAACCCTCAGATTCAAGAATACTACTGTCACTTTTGTTGATGGACTTGGGTTCCTCAGGTCTTTTCAACCCAAAGTGAAGTTTTGGTTTTCTCTGATGAACAATTTTCACACTGATTTGAACACTTTGAATTGGGTTTTCTTGTTTCTGCTTAGACTATATAGTAGATTTGTTCACCATAAAGGGTAGGGTCACTGCTGATTTTGTTATTCCACTCTTAATTGGCATGAAACTTTTAAAACTGAAAGCAACAAAGCCACATGCAACTGTAGGTATGCATTTGCTTACTGGCTGAATAGCTTAGGACATGTCATGAATAGGCAAAATTATGAAATTCTTGAAGGCCTAAGGCCTACTGTGTTCTAGAACCTGCAAACCTCTGTAGTCTCCACTTCATTTCCCAGCTTTATGTCACCAAACAATAGGCTTATAGATTATGAGGCTTCAGAGAGACTAACCTGGCTTTCACCAAAGTTGGGTGTTTGGGTGCAAGGGCTGTCATTTACCTTAGGCCCACACTATCCAGTACAGTGGTCAATAGTCATATGTGGCTATTGACCTTTTGAAATGTAGCCCAGCCTTGGTTGGTGAGGCTCAGTGGGTCAGGCATTGTTCCATGGGCCAAGGGGTCGTCTTTTCAGTTTCTGGTGGGGGCACATGCCTGGGTTTCAGGCTAGGTCCTCAGCTGGAGGCAGGTTGGGAGTCAACTGATTGATGTTTATCTTGCACATTGATGTTTCTCTCCCTGTCTTTCTCCCTTCCTCCTCCTCCCTCTAAAAACAAACAAACAAGCAAACAAATAAATAAATAAATATTGTTCAAAAATGTAGCCCAAATTGAGGTGTGCTGTAAGTGGTAAGTGCACACCAGATTTTAAATACCTGGTACAAAAAAAAGTTAAATATCTTATTAATACAGTTTTAAACATTTTACACGTGGAAATGATAATGAGTTAAATATATGTTATTAAAATTAATTTTAGCTGTTTCTATTTATTTTAATGGGGCTATCAGAAAATTTAAATTACCCATAATTCACAATTGTGCCTCAAATTATGTTTCTATTAGGCAGCACTCTCTAGAAAGCTGGGAAAGAGCTACTAAGTACCTATTCTGTGCTGAGCACTAGAAGAGACCATGTTTTCTTGCTCTTTATAGATCCAGAGTCAATTACCGTACCTGACACTTAGCAGGTGGTTATTCTTGAGTAAATGAGTGAATAAATGAATGCCCCCTCTAACACTCCAACCCCAGGAAACATTGACTTTGGAAATGGCAGACAGGATGAAATGTTTTCACCAAGCACTCCACCCCACCATTTTTTGATTGTGAGTGAAAACAGCTTGGGAAATTGCAGGAAACCTTAGTTCAAGATTCAGCTCAGCAAGTCACTCACTCACTGTGTGATCTTAAACAAGTTACTTTTTCTCTAACTTCTTTTTCTTCCTTGGTATAGTAAGAAGGTTAGGCCAGACAGTTACTCTAGGCCCTTTCTAGTGCTGATATTCTGAGTTTATGACAGGAATGAGGTGGGTACCTTTAAAGAGAGCCTCTCTCTAATTCTCATTTGGCTCCCTCTTGCCTGCTTTATGTTTCTTCATTTTCATTTTATCTTTGCCATTACACTCTCTTCCATGTACCCTCTAAGCAATGTCAGTACTGTCCTTCTCCTGCTTTTGTATTGCTCTGCTTCTGCAGTTGCTGTGGATGGAAAACGAAGAAGGAAAAAAAAAACTTTCTCTTTCCTGAAGCTACTATAAGCAGGTTTTGAATGGAATGGGATTCCTTGGCCAGCTGTACTTTGCACTTTCTGGCAGTAGTAAGGGACAGTGCTGGCAAATGAGAGGCCTAAGATTTAGAGAAGTGGGAAGGTAGGGCAAGATTCCCGTCCAGACATTTCAAGGCAGCCATAACAATGTCAGTGTCCCTTGCTAATATTTGCTAACCTGTTGGTGCTCTTTAACACTTCCCTTAAAATTAAGGGTTCTGTAGTGCCAATTTGAAGCATTTGCTCATCTAGCTGTTGAATGGGAACAAGTCACTAAATCAGGGATCATATACCCAAATGCCTTTTCAGCAGTCAGTCAGGGATCATCAATGGATAAGGTGGGTTAGTATAAGCCAATGAGGAATGGTAGAAGCTATCACAAACCAGAGAGTGCTTGTTCTGGCTAAAGGCATTCAAATACCTCTTCCTTTTTAAAAAAATGTTGTGGTGACTAAACAAAGCACAACTCTAGACTGAATTTGGCTCAGATCCAACATACTTCAAAGTTTGTCATCTTACCTAGCTTATCTATTGTCTAGGTTCTGGCTAGATTCCTTCTAAATTCTAGATTTTCTCTCATGATAGTGTATGCCACTACCATTAAGACAAAGAACTTTAGAATTAGTAATTTATACTTAAAATCTAAGTTCAAATAAATATATGCAAATCTTTGCTTCCTCCCCCTATTCTTCATTCCTAAAAATACTCTCATCTCCACCCTGGGAGCCTTCATTCCTTTCAAAGTTTGCATTAGTTATGTTTAAACTTCAAACCAGAGAGTGTTCATGAGATTTGCATCCTTTGAAATCTGATTATAATTTTTTGCAGGTTCTTCCTAAAACTTAAAATATTAGTATTTAATATACATATAAGCTGAACCTCCTGATAACTAGATATTTCTTCTAAGGAGGAGAATTACTCTGAATCTGTCCAGGCTGTAATGGAGCTGGAAGTTGCCAAGCCACATCTGCCTCTCTAATGTATCCTTCAACCTGCTGAGAGGGAAATATGTCTTTACATCCAAATGACCTAAATATACAGTCATATTTCTCTGTAATCTTGCAATGCCACCCCCAGGAGACAATGAGTACCCTAAAGACAAGACCTGCATCTTAGTCATCCTTGTAGCTCCAGCACTGAGTACTAGGTCTAGTAACCAAAGTTTACTGAACTGAACTGTCATTGTGAATAGTTATGGAACTGAACTGGCTCCTTTCCTAAATGTTCATTTTTCCCATTTATTTATTTATTTAGCACATATGCATTGCAAGTATATTTTCCACTATGAAAATGAAGGGGTAAATATTTCAGCAGATCTTTTCTTTTCCTTGTAACATTTTCAAAGAAAGACTTACCTCCTGAGTTTTATTTGCTGAGTGTTAGGCACTACTCCAGGGACTGAAGACACAGTGGTAAAATGATGGACAGCCCCTGCTCTCATAGAGCTTACAATTGACAATGACAAAGGCTGGGCTTTGGTGGAGGTCAAATACCACTTCTTGGAGCCTTCCATGGCACCCTGTCCTACTCACTTGCCCCTCTTGTCCAATGTGTACACTTCTGGCCTCAGCTCTGGTTACTCCACATTTGAATTGCATCTGCTTGAAGTTCTTCTAGTCTGGACTCTGGACTGCTCACAAGCAAAGACTCGAGCTTTATCATCCTGCATCCCCAGGGTATAACATGGTTCCTGCCACAGAAGTGTCACGCAATAAATATATGCTGATTTAGTGGATGAATAATTGACAATTCTATCTATAGTTTGAAAATGACCAATGAAACTTGAGGATATTAGAGTCATAATAATTTGTAGTTTAATTAGTTGAGGTAGAACATGAAGCAACAAGGTACTAGAAGACCAAATAATGAATATATTAGCTCTGGGGTGACATAGGGTCCATGCTGGAATCTACTCTCATTGCATTCATTTGTGCATTCCATTTTAGGGTTACATAAAACACAATAACATTGTAGTTCAGTGGAAAACCACTAGATTTTGGAGGAGTATTGGTTTGAAGCAGAAGTTTAAGAAGATCCTTGGAGTATATACTTTTTACCCCTCCTACTACATTTGTAGAGACATAATCTAAGTCTAAATCCATGTCCCTATCCATATTCATATCTATCTTCAAGTTATTTTGCTGTTCAGATTTAAAAATGCTATGGAACCTGAAGAAAAATAATGTGGGAAAATGAAACCATGTGAGGTTAGTGAATAAGGCAATTGCCTGTAAGACATGTACCTGGTTTGGACATTTTTATACTTTTGGATTTAAAAAAATTCTGCGCAAATTTTTTATTTAAATGTAATTGCTGGAGATTGAGCATTATTTTTCCATGTGTACTGATATGAAATGTCAAGTCCACTTAGATTCCTATGGTGTCGAAATTCCTTTTTCTTATTTCCCCCCCCAATGGGTCGTACATATAAAGTTCTTTGGCTTCTCCATTTCCTATACTGTTCTTAACCTCCCCCTGCCTATTTTGTACCTACCATTTATGCTTTTTATTCCCTGTACCTTTTCCCCCATTGTCCCCACTTCCCCTCCCCGCTGATAACCCTCCATGTGATCTCCATTTCTGTGATTCCATTCCTCTTCTAGTTGTTTGCTTGTTTTTTCTTTTTGTTTTTTAGATTCAATTGTTGATTGTTGTGAGATTGTTGTCATTATACTGTTCATAGTTTTGATCTTCTTTTTCTCAGGTAAGTCCCTTTAACATTTCATATAATAAGGGCTTGGTGATGATGAACTCCTTGAACTTGACCTTATCTGGGAAGCACTTTATCTGCCCTTCCATTCTAAATGATAGCTTTGCTGGATAGAGTCATCTTGGATTGAGGTTCTTGCCTTTCACAACTTTGAATACTTCTTGCCAGCCCCTTCTTGTCTGCAAGGTTTCTTTTGAGAAATCAGCTTATAGTCCTATGGGAACTCCTTTGTATATAACTATCTTCTTTTCTCTTGCTGCTTTTAATATTCTCACCTTATCTAGTCCTGGCTGGTGTGGCTTAGTGGATTGAGTGCTGGCCTGTGAACCAAAGGGTTGCTGGATCGACTCCCAGTTAGGGCACATGCCTGGGTTGTGGGCCAGATCCCCATTGGTAAGCATGTGCGAGGCAACCACACATTGATGTTCCTCTCCCTCTCTTTCTTCTTCCCTTCCCCTTTGTGTAAAAATAAAATAAATAAAATATTTTTAAAAAAATTCTCTCCTTATCTTTAGTCTTGGGTAATGTAATTATGATGTGACTTCAGGTGTGCTTCCTTGAGTCCTCTCTGGGGACTCTCTGAGCTTCCTGGACTTCCTGGAAGGCTATTTCCTTGGCCAGATTGGGCAAGTTCTCCTTCATTATTTATTCAAATAAGTTTTCAATTTCTTGCTCTCCCTCTTCTCCTCCTGGCATCCCTATGATTCAGATGTTGAAAGGTTTAAAGTTGTCCCAGAAGTTCCTAAGCCTCTCCTTCATTTTTTTGAATTCTTGTTTCTTCATTCTGTTCTGGTTGAATATTTATTTCTTCTTTCTGCTCCAAATCATTGATTTGAGTTCCTGTTTCCTTCCCTTTACTGTTGGTTCCCTGCATATTTTTCTTTATTTCACTTTGCATAGCCTTCACCTTTTCCCTCCACTTTACAACCATACTCAACTATTTCTGTGAGCATCCTGATAACCAGTGTTTTGAACTGTGCATCTGATAAGTCGGCTATCTCTTCATCACTTAGTTGTATTTTTTCCTACAGTTTTGATCTGTTCTTTCATTTGGGTCATATTTCTTTGTCTCGGCATTCCCGTTATGAGATTCCTTTTTCTATAGCTTTTGTAATCCCTTTCCCATCCTTTTTTCCGCCCATTTTCTAGAATAGCACCGTTCTAGCCTTAAATTCAAAACACCGTCACAGACATTTTTGAGAATATCTTACACTGGGAAAGTGTTTGAAGCAAGTCCTTTTTTCCTAACATTTCCTGGGAAATTGTTTTAAACTAAATCCATGCTGGTTTTATAACCTATTGTATCTCAGTTTTTTCCTGTTATCATTCATTTACTAAGCTTCCAAAGGTTGACAATTTCACCTAGGCAATGCAAATGTCCTGGAAAATTCTTTCTGTTTTCTTTCCTGCATGTATCCTGCATGTAATTCTGTTTTTCCAGAGCTGTTAACTTTGGGCTTAGGTAGATTACAGTTAGCATCTGCACCTCCTAAAATGCCACAGTGTCTGCATTTTGCAACTCTGGTCTTGGGTAATCATGACACTCGTGGTCTTCACCTGCCTCCCTGCATGTCTCTTACACATGAGCATAGAGATTTTACTGGTCTCAGTCAGAAACTGCATGAAAAAAGGAGCCCTTTGAGTTGCAGTTTGGGGCCTTCATGGGAAGTTCCCTCTTTGGTGATCACAATGCACCTCACTAAGCATTCTTTTCTGCCCCATGTTTTCCAGAGAGAAGACTTTGGGTCTGTCATGTTGGAGGACTGCTAAGAACAGTATAGCTTCCTTCTGGACCTGCCCCATGATTCTCCTAGACATTTCAACCCAGCAATGTGTTTGTTCCCATTGACTGAGTTCCTGTCATCTGAGGAATAAGTTTAAAGTAATTCAAATTTGAAGCTTAGTGGTTGGCTTGATCCCGGCTGTCAGGGATGCTCCTGTTATTAAAAATTGAAAGTGCTTCTGGCCATTCATTTCTCCTTCTCTCTCTTCCTTTCCCTATAACCTTCCTGGCTAGAGGGAATAGACAGACAGTATAATGACTTTTCCTGTCTGACTTCAACCAGGGAAGAACTAAAAGGGGATCAGTTATTTCCAAGAGATATGAAAGGGGTGTGTGTGTGTGTGTGTGTGTGTGTGTGTGTGTGTGTGTGTGTGGCTGGCTAGGGGCAGAAAGAAGACAATGCAGATCAATCTAAGATTCTTCTGTCTGCTGGATGTGCAGGAAACAATTACTATACCACTCAGACTGTGCTCTCTGGCTGCTGCTGCCACCCTGCCCTTGCCTCTGGTGCACATGAAAGAGCCAACACCATGACTGATTTCAAGTACTTCACAACCAACAAAAAAGGAGAAATTTTTTAATTAAAAGGTAAACTTAACAATGAAAAGAAATAAAAGAGTAAAGAGGCTGTGAAGCAAGTGATTGCTGCTATGACTGCGGGAAAGGATATTAGCTCCTTCTTTCCAGATGTAATGAATTGTGTGCAATCTGACAATCTGGAACTAAAGAAGCTTTGTGTATCTCTACTTGATGAACTATGCCAAGAGTCAGCCAGACATGGCCATCATGGCCATCAACAGCTTTGTGCAGGACTGTGAAGATCCCAATCCTCTGATTTGAGCCTTTGCAGTCAGAACCATGGGATGAATCTGGGTAGACAAGATTACAGAATATCTCTGTGAGCCCTTCTACAAGTGCTTCAAGGATGAAGATCCCTATGTTCTGAAAATAGCAGCAGTCTGCATGGCAAAACTCCATGATATCAATGCTCAAATGGTGGAAGATCAGGGATTTCTGGATTCTCTGCAGACCTCATAGCAAATTCAAAACCAGTGATGGTAGCTACTGTTGTGCATTATCTGAAATGAGCAAATCTCACCCAAATAGCAACTTACTCATTTTGAATCTCCAGAACATTAATGAGTTGCTGACAGCCCTGAATGAGTCCAGGTTTTGAGGTCAGTCTGGAATGAGGCCAGGTTTTCATCTTGGACTGCCTGTCCAATTACAACCCTAAAGATGGCTAGGATGCTCAGAACTTCTGTGATCAGGTAACTACCTGGCTATTTCATGCCACCTCAGCAGTGATACATCCAGCAGTAAAAGTCCTAATGAAATTTCTACAGTTGTTACCCAAGGACTCTACCTACTACTATATGCTGCTGAAGAAATTGGTCCCTCCACTTGTCACTTTGCAGTCTGAGAGCCAGAAGTACAGTACATTGCCCTGAGGAACATCAACCTAATTGTCCATAAAAGGCCTGAAATCTTAAAGTAGGAAATCAAAGTCTTCTTTGTGAAGTATAATAATCTCATATATGTTAAACTAGAGAAGTTGGACATTGTTATTTGAATGGCATTCCAAGCCAATATTGCTCAGGTTCTGGAAGAACTGAAAGAATATGCCACAGAGGTTGATGTTGACTTCGTTTTCAAAGTTTTGTGAAACATTAGACAGTGTACCATCAAGGTGGAATAATCTGCAGAAGGTTGTTTAAGCACACTACTTGATCTCATCCAGACCAAAGTAAATTATGTGGTCCAAGATGCAATTGTTGTCATCAGGGACATCTTCTGCAAGTGCCCCAGTAAGTATGAAAGTATCATTGCCATTCTGTGTGAGACCTTAGATATGTTGGATGAGACCGATGTTATGATTTGGATTGTAGGAGAATATTCTGAAAAAAATTGACAATGCAGATGAGTTCTTAGGGAGCCTCCTGAAGGGTATCATGATGAAAGCACCCAAGTGCAGCTCATTCTGTTTACTGCCATAGTGAAACTGTATCTCAAGGATCCATCAGAAACACACGATCTGGTACAGCAGGTCTTGAGCTTGGCAACACAGGATTCGGATAATCCTGACCTTTGAGATAGGGGCTATATTTATTGGTGACTTTTCTCAATAGACATTGTCACAGAAGTAGTCTTGTCTGAGAAGCCATGATCTCTGAGGAAACAGATCTTATTGAGCCAATTTAGCTGGATGAGCTAATCTGCCACATTGGTCCTTTGGCCTCTGTATACCACAAGTCTCCCAATGCTTTCATGGCAAGGAGTCATGGAATCCATTGAAAACACTTGCCAATACATTATGGGAGCACTGATGCTGGTGACAGCCCTATTGGCACCACCACTGCCACCATGATGGAGAAGCTTCAAGTTAGTCCTTCTCAAGATGACCTTCTGGGAGACCTTTGAAATCTTGACTTTGATCCCCCAGTCAATGTGTCGCAGGTAACTTCAACAGGTGTGGGAGCAGTGGATCTCTAGGGAGAAGGACTAGATAGTCTGTTTGTCAATGACCTTGGTTGGGGCATTGGGGGAAGTCTGGCAATGGGACAACCCTTCATCCCATCATCAGTGCCTGCAACCTTTGCACCTTCACCTACTCCTGTTGTGGTCATCAGTGGTCTGAATGATCAATTTGAACTCTCTACAGGGATAGGTGTGGCATATGGTGGATACGTGGTTTCTAAGGTTGTCTGGTCACCTGCAGTAAAGGCTAAAGGGTTGGAGATATCTGGAACACTTACTCATCATCAGGGGTACATCTATATGGAAATGAACTTCACCAATAAAGCTCTGCAGCACATGGCAGACCTTGCAATCCAGTTTAACAAGAATAGTTTTAGTGTCCTCCCCATCACTCCTCTGGCCATCCATACACCACTGATGCCAAACCAGAACATTGATGTCTCTCTGCCTTTCAATACCTTGGACCCAGTCATAAAGATGGAATCTCTGAATAAACTTCAGGGGGCTGTTGAAACAAACTGATGCTTTCTACTCTAGCTGCCTCATCTTACTCAATGTGTTTTTTGTAGAACATGGCAAAATGAAGTGCCAATTCTTCCTTGAAATATGAAGATATTCCCAAATGAAAATGAACTTCAGTTTCATATTAAGCAATATCATTTAAATGGTGACACTGTTTCTTGCAATCTGCAAAATGACATTTATACTATTGCCAAGAGGAATGTAGAAGGGCAGGACATGCTGTACCAATCTCTGAAGCTCACTGATGGCATTTGGATCTTGGCTGAGCTATGTATCTGGCCAGGAAACCCCAATTACATGTTGTTGCTGAAGTGCAGAGCTCCTGAAATCTCTCAGTATATCCATCAGGTCTACAACAGCATTTTGAAAGATGAATAGACTGGTCTGTTTCCCTCCAGCCACCCTGTGATTGGTGTAAGCCAAGAACTCTTAACTGGAAGAAATTGTATTGCAGTATAGAATCTGAACTTAAATACACTGCGGCCACCCAAGAAGGTAGTGACTAGTGTAACCGGTGCTAAATTAGAGCACAACCTGTTAGATAGTATTTTTTAAAATCCTCATCTGAGGATATGTTCATTGATTTCAGAGAGAGAGGAAGAGAGAGAGAGAGAGAGAGACACTGATGTGAGAGAAAAACATCTTTTGTTTGCCTCCCTCATGCACCCTGACTAGGGATCAATCTGGCAACTTAGGTATGTGCTCAGACCAGGAATCAAACCCGCAGCCTTATGGTGTATGGGATGATGCTCTAACCAACTAAGCCACCCGGCCAGGGCAACCTGTTGGATAGTTTTAGCTTCCTGTGAACATTTGGTAACCACTGTTTTAATTACTTCCCACCTCTTGCCACCTGCTATTGCTATCTGTACTTACATGTGGGCTTTTCCATACTGTGCCAATGGCTGGCATGTTTTAGTGTAGTTTGAAAGTTTATAATTGAGAGCTCATTTAAAAAGCAGAAAAAGACAAAAATATTAAAGCAAGAGGAAGTTTCACTGAAAATAAAAAAAAGATTTTTCTGTTCTGAAGAATTAGTCATTTAACTGCCAATTTTGTCTTTCTTCGGAGTTCTACAGCCAAGGCAAAAACACCTACTGAATGTCCTACTGTGTGTCCTTGTATAGAAAGAGACTTACAGTAAAAAATCCTTGCCCTGAGGTTATGGTCCATCTTTCTTTGGCTCTTTGAGGCCTTGGAAGAGCAGTACATGAAGCCTCTACTTTTCTCCTTCATTTGATGTTTCAAGTTTGATTCTCTGGACAGCAGATTCTGAGACAGAGTTAGAATGCAGGATATTTATAATTGAGTTCCTTTGGGATTAACAGCTGTGAAAGGGAGGGGGAAGAAGGAGGATTAGGTAGAGGAAGAAAATGAGCTGTGATACAGGCCCAAAGATTGCTCAGCCAACTTCATAGGGCTCTCCAGAGGGGGATAGACCTTCAGAGTTGCCCTGAGTTAGGCTGAGATGGCTAGACTTTTATACTCCCACAGCGATCAGTCATTAGATATCTGTCACCCTGAAAAAAAGTATTGACTTGGGTGAAGTGACTCCCTGAAGCTGAAGCAATCTCTGAAGGAGCTGGCTGCCAAACATCATGTGCAGATAGTATGCCCAGCAGCCAAAAAACACATCTTTCATTGAAAGGAGATATGGGTAGCACAGCACAGTGGCTACCACAATCAGCTGTAAGTTGGCTTTTCAGAAGCCAAGTAAATCCTTCTTGCAAAAGTTAGCAATGAACTCTTTATTAGAAAGCTCAACAGCCTGTCTTGATCCTCTTCTCACATAAATTTTCTGTGCATTCAACTTCTCTGGCTTCAAAACCTCTCTTCACTTCTGCTACAGTTGACTATCTTTCTAAAAGCTCTTTCAAAGTTTTCGCTCTTCTCTTCCTCGTTGAAGCACTAAGTTATAGGTTCTATCTCTATCCCCTAGTTCCATCCTATCTCCCTTTCTTTTTCTTCTCCATGTTCTTTTCATCTCTGGATGATCTGTATTACCCACCTCCGAATGCTAATGATCAGATGACTCCCATAGCCACATCTCTCTTCTGAGTTCCAGGTATATCTCTCCCTGACTACAACATATTCATAACATAAATGTTCAACTGTCACAAACTTGACCTGTCTATATTAGTCAGCTCAGGTTGCCATAACACACTGACACAGACGGGGTAGGTTAAATTATAGAAATTTACTTCCCAGTTCTGGAGACCAGAAGTGAAAGATCAAGATGCCAGCAGGATTGGTGTCTGATGAGCGCTCTATCATTGGGTTGAAGACTACCACTTTCTTGCTATGTCATTACATGGCCTCTTCTCTGCATGCATGGAAAGTTCTCTGGTGTCTCTTCCTCTTCTTACAAGGACAACAGTCCTGTCAGAAAAAAAGCCCCACCCATATAACCTTAATTAGCCTTAATTACTTCTCCAAAGGCACTATCACCTAATACAGCTGCACTGAGGGTTAGGAGTCCAATGTATAAGTTTTGAGAGGGGGACACCATTCAGTCCAAAAATCTGAGCAAAATGAACACTTTGTCTTACTTCCTGGATACTATCCCTCAAACTTGCCCTTCCCTCTCTCTTCCCTTCTCAGTAAATCACAGTATCCAGTGGCTTAAGCCAGAAATTTGCCTTATGTTTTCTCTCACCTTATACATCCAAACTGTCATATTTATCTATTGCTGTGTAACAAATCATCTTGAAACTTAGCATCTTAATATAATAAACACTTATTATCCCACTTGGTTTCTGTGGATGAGGACTCTGAGAATGGCTTAGCTGAGTGGTTCTGGCTCAGAGTCTCTTATGAAATAGCAGTCAAAATGTCAGTTTACGACGTAGCCATCTGAAGGCTTGAGTGAAACCACAGGATAAGCATTCAAACTTGCTCACTTATGCAACCATTGTCAGGAGGTCACAGTTCCCTCATTGGCTATTGGCAAAAGGTATTAATTCTTCAGTAGATGGACCTTTTCACTGAGCTGCTTGAGCACCTCATCACATGGCAGCTACATCACCTCAGAGTGAGTGATTCAAGAAAGAGCAAGGAAGAAACCAACATGCTTTTTATGACCTAGTTTCAGAAGTTGCAGACCCTCACTTCCACCATATTCTATTCAATAAAGACAAGTTACAACCCTGACCAGTGTGGCTCAGTTGGTTGGACATCATCCCATGAGGCAAAGGGTCACTTGTTTGATTCCTAGTCAAAGCACATGCGTGGGTGGTAGACCAGGTCCCCCACTAGGGCATGTGCGAGAGGTAACCAATCAACATTTCTCTCACACATTAATGTTTATATCCCTTGTTTTCTCCTTACATTCTCCTCTCTTTAAGAATAAATAAATAAAATCTTTTAAAAAATAAATAAGGACAAGTTACTGAATATAACCTACTCTCAAAAAGAGGACATTTAGCCATGGCTGGTTAGCTAAGTTGGTGGGAGCATTGTCCCTATACTCCAAGGTTGCGGGTTCCATCCCTGGTTGGGATACATACAAGAATCAACCAATGAATACCTAGATGGATGGAACAACAAATCAATCAATCTTTCTCCCTCAAAAAAAAAAAAACAACTCCTCAATAAATAATTTTTTTAAAAGGGCAATTAATCTATTGAAAGGAGGAGTATAAGAAAATTTATGGATATATCTTAAAATATTCCAAACATCTCTCATATCCACCCAACTTTCATATATTCTTCAACTATTAAATTGGCCTCCTAAATTGCCTTCTTGCTTTCTGTATTTATAAAACCCAGATATAATCAGGTGAACCCAATAACTTTCACATTCCTTAGCATGGCATTCAGGGTTCTCAATAATTTTGATCAAACCTTTTTAAAATTTAACTTTAACTTATTTTAACTTTTACCCCTAACACCTCCCTCTAAACAATCCACATATATTCATACTTCCATGCTTTTAGCCATCTCTTTGATCTCTATGATTGGAATTTTTGTGGTTGTTCTAAATTGTTCACCTTCCCTATATCCATACCTTTTGCCATATAACTTTACAATTCCACTAGAGGCAGAATATACTTCTCCACCTTTCAACTTTGGATTCAGCAATGTGATGTACTGTGGCCAATAGGAGTTAGCAGATTTGATGTAAGCAGTGACTTGAATGTTCTTGAGTAGCTGGCCTTGCTATTTTGCACTTCTGCTATGGCCATGAGAAAAGCTTTTCTTTTCTTTTCTTTTTTTTTTTTTGATAGCTGTTGCCCTTTCAACCTGGCCTCCAGAAGAATCACACACATGCACGCACATGCACACACACACACACACCCCCTGCATATTATAGCCAAGTCCCAGTGGAACCAGCCTAGATCAGCTGATTTCCAAACAACCTACAGTTGTGTGAGTAAGAATAAGTGATTGTTGTTTAAAGATACTTAGTTATGTGATGGTTTGATACAAACCTTGATTGTGGCAATAGCTAACTCTTATTCTCAACTTTCTTTGCTTGCCAAAATTCCACTCATCCTTCAGACTTCAGCTCATATGGCACTTTCTCTATGAAGCCTTCCCCAGTTTTTAGAGTGAAAATTAATTGCTCCCTCCTCTGAAATCTCATGTTTTATGTGTATGTTATTATAGTAACATTTTTTTTTGCTTTGTACTCTCAGTTTCCTAGTAAATTTTTAAGCTTATTGAAAGCAAGTTTCATATTTTGTCCTTGTGTGATCTGCTGAACATTGGGCACATACTAGACACCCAATACATGTTCAATGTCTATATGAATGAATGAAAACAGTAGATAATTTACTACTAGATAAGGGGATTCAAGACATAAACATCATAAAGTTTTAGATAGTCAATTACTGTGGACTAGGATACTCTAGCTTTAGTAAGGTGTTTATTGTCTAGTAGCCTCTCAAAAAAGGTTTTTATTTTAGCCACGAATCACTGGTTGCAAGAAACATACTCACCCAATATAGCTTAAAAAAAAGAGTTTAGCCCTGACTGGTGAGGCTCAGTGGATTGGGCATCATCCCACAGACTGAAAAGTTGCCAATTCGATTCCCAGTCAGGGCACGTGCCTGGGTTTCAGGGCAGGTTCCCAGTTGGGGGTATAAGAGAGGCAACTGATCAATGTTTCACTCACATATTGATGTTTTTGTCCCTCTTTCTCACTCCTTTCCCCTCTCTCTAAAAATAAATACAATATTTTTAATAAAAAAGTTTATTAAAAATAAATGACACATGGGATTGTCACAGAAATGAATGTCAGTAAGCAAAGTAAGCCAGTTCCCATAGGAGCTGGAAAACTATCAGAATTTGACACTACCTGGAATCACACAGTTTCTCTCCCATGGCATCTCTGATCTACTCTTCTCTCACTGCAGACCTGCTTTTTCAATTCATTCAATTGCTTGCCCATTTAGTATCATGGTCATCCTCAAATAGCTAAAAAACTCAGTCTTCTAGGACCTCAATTCTGTATTTCTAGGAAGAGGATTGGATTTGTCCATCTTGGATTAAGTAGGTTCAGTTTAATTACTTAGAATGAATGGATTCACTTAGTGAGCTTAGACTCATACCTTCAGCAGAGACTATAGGTAAGAAGCAGTTCTCAAAGAGTGTATGTGTAAGCAGGCACCTCAAACATGCCTACTAAATGTTTACTGCATCAAAGAATAAGGAACATATTTTAGAGGAAGGGGGTTAATAGCTATTTGTATTATGGGCATAGTCAGTAGCCTTAAAGTCAAAGATCATCAGAACTTGTATGGGCTGTATAAGAAGAATCTCATTGACCTGTGTTTATCAATCTTGCATGATACATATAATGGGCTGGCCTTTGGAAAGCTCAGTGCAGTGCCTGGCATATAATAAGCATTCAATAAATGTTAGTTATTGTTAATTATAGATGTCACAAAAAGGCTGCATTACTGAATGAACATTTGGATTTGTAGGCTCCTAGATGTGAAGAAATTCCTACAGTGTCTTCAGGCCCTAAGAGCTCAGAATGGAACAGAATGCTGAAAGTGACATTGTATAGTGGCTGTCTTGTAGTTATTGTTTAAACAGTTAACTTTATTTTGCCGACTATTTGTAAGAAAGCACATTCTCAGATGCCACTGGTTAAACATAGATGAAAAACCCAAGGATCAAGCATGTAAATGTGGTTGTTTACTATACATATTACTTCTTAAGAGGCATTTGGGGCAAAGGGTCCTTCCCTGGGGTGATCACAGTGATCTCACCTCTCAGCTAGCTGATAGAAACCAGAAAGATGGGAATGCAACTGCTCAGGAGTCATGCTGTTGAGTCAAGAAGATGTTTAAAAGAAGAGGAAGTGTTGTGAAGATGAGAGCTTTCAGGTGATTATCTGAGGAAAGGTGATTCAACACAGGGCATAGAAGCCCCTAACCCAAGCAAATGAATAGTTGAGGGTTTTTAAAGCACCCCCGAAGTCAAGAGGAATGTAAGACATGATAGAGGGGGAAACTTTGTTATTTGAGCAAGGTGCTCTGAGCCTAGGAAATACATTGTGTTGGGCTGGTACTCTAAACTCCATTAAAGCTGGCTTTGGGGTCTGTCATGTTCATCAATATATTCTGAAAGCCTAGCATAGTACCTGATACACAGTACTGATTTAAGACACCACTTGATCTAGCTAGCACTGATTGATTGCATTCATTCAGGAATGCATGCCTTACAGGTTTTCTCAACCTCAACACCATTGATATTTTGAGACAATTTTTTGTTGTGGAAGGTTTTCCTGTAAATTGCAAGATGTTTAGAGGATCTCTGGCCTTAACCCACTAGATGCCAGTAGCAGACCTCTCCAAGATATGACAACCAAACATATCTCCAGATAATACCAAATGTCCCCTGGGGGGCCAAGTCATCCCTGATTGAAAACCACTTCCACCAGAATCCAGGAGTTTCACTGAGATTCCCTGAGAATGGTAGTTTCAATCTGAAATCAAGAATTGTACCTCGAGTTCAGCTTTCCCTTGGGTAGAAGAATCTGGGAAAAATAATGTTTTCTTGGACTGGAAGTGTATAGTGTATAACTAAGGAGAAATTTACAAGAACTCAAAGCAAAAATGTTCAAAATTTTCTTGCCCCTGTACCCTTCTGAAATAATTTTGAAAAGACTTCCAGTCAAGATGGCAATGTAGGCAGACATGGCTCACCTCTTCACACCACTACATCAAAATTGCAACTAAAATATAGAACAACTATCACTCAGACCATCAGAAATTGAGTTGAAGGGAAGTGTGAACAGTATGGGATTAGAGAAACCAAATCTACCCAGACTTGTAGGAGGGACACAGACATGGAAGATGCTGGTCCCTCACCCACATGTGGTGTATAATTCGGGAGGGAACCCTGGCTGATGGGGCTCAGAGGATTGAGCACTGCTCTGCAAACCAAAGGGTCACCAGTTCAATTCCCAGTCAGGGCACATGCCTGGGTTGCTGGCAAGGTCCCCAGTATGGGGCACTCAAGAGGTAACTACACATGGATGTTTCTCTCCCTCCTTTCCCTTCTCTCTAAAAATAAATAAATAAAATCTTTAAACAATATTCAGGAAGGATATCTCTGGAGCAAGGAGTCCCACCCCCATACCAGGCCCCCTAGCCCAGGATTCCAGTGCCAGGAAAATAAGTCCCCACAACTTCTGGCTGCAAAAACAAGCAGGGATTGAGTCCATGGAAGAAACTTCTGGAACCTCAAGCAGTTCCTCTTAAAGAACCCACACACAAACTCACCTACTCAGACTCATTCTCTTTGAGCTCCAACACCAGGGTAGCAGCTTGAAAGGTACCACTGGTACACAGGGAGAAAATTAAGCATCTGACATCAAGACAAGCAGAGGCCATTGTCTTTCTTCTAAACCCTCTCCCCATGGAACTGGTAAGCTGGTGTGATATCTTAGACTCCATCAGCCTGGCTGACACTGTTTGACCCACCTTGGATATCCCCAGAGACTCTGCCCCACCCAATTTACAGGCCCACCAAACCTGCTTTTCCATATAAATGGCTTGTTTTGTCTCATACTTCACAACTTCCTAAATCCTATCAAACAAGCAACAGCTGGCCTTAGGGAGCCCCAGGCCCAGCACTTGCAGGAGCCATCCAAGATTCACAGCTTGGCTTCACTTGAAATTTCTAAGCCCAGTACAAGTAGCAGCCATCTCAGATTGCTTTATAGCTCAGGCAGGGTGACCCCAGGAAAAATGCAGGTGGGGGCTGACCTTGGCCTGAACCACCTGGGAAACCTCAGGGCCAGTGTACCCAGCAGACAGCTGCAAGCCACGTCTGAGTACCACCACTCTACCCCAGCACAGCTGATCCTCCATGGAGGGTGGAGGTTGGTGGTCAGTGGTAACAGCCAGTCCTTGCAGCTGACTGGCCTGGGTAAATCCTTCCCATTGATCTGTAAACAGCAACCAAGGCTCAACTACAAGTGGATAGTGTACTCAGAACACACAAAGGGCACACCTCTAGTACCCAGCTTGGGTGATAGGGGAGGCTGTGCCACTGAATCCCACAGGACACCTACTATGTTAAGCCCACACTACCAAGACACAGAGTCAAAGCAGCTCTACCTAATACATAAAACACAGGGAGGCTACCAAAATGAGGAGATAAAGAAACAGGCCCAAATGAAAGAACAGATGAAAACTCCAGAAAAAAGAGCTAAAAGAAATGGAGATAAGCACCCTATCAGATGCAGAGTTCAAAACACTGGTTATAAGGATGCTAAAAGGAACTGAATGAGGACCTCAGCAGCATAAACCTGATCCTGTCAGAAATGAAGGATACACCAATTGAAATAAAGAACAATTTACAGAGAAACAGCAGTAAAAATCAAGTCAATGACTTGGAACATAAATAAGGAAAAAACAACCAATCAAAACAAGAAGTAAAAAGAATCCTAGAAAAGAGGATAGTACAAGCAGAGATCCAACATTTACATCATATTGGTGCCAGATGGAGAAGAGAAAGAGCAAGAAATTGGAAATTTACTTGAAAAAATAATGAAAGAAAACTTCCTTAATTTGGTGAAGGAAATAGACATGCAAGTCCAGGAAGCACTGAGAGTCCCAAAGAAGATGGATGCAAAGAGACCCACTCCAAGACATATCATAATTAAAATGTCAAAGTTAAAGATAAAGAGAAACTCTTAAAAGCAGTAAGACAAAAGAAATTAGTTACCTTCAGAGAAGTTCCCATAAGACTGTCAGCTGATTTCTCAAAAGAAACTTTGCAGTCTAGGAGGGACTGGCAAGAAATATTCAGTCATGAAAAGCAAGGACCTACAGCTAAGATTGCTCTACCCAGCAAAGCTATCGTTTAGAATGGAAGGGCAGATAAAGTGCTTCCCAGACAAGAAAAAATAAAGGAGTTCATCATCATCAAACTATTTTTATATGAAATGTTAAAGGGACATTTAAGAAAAAGATCAAAACTCTAAACAATAAAATGGAAAAAAAAATACAAATCTGTCAACAATTGAATCTGAATAACAAACTAAGCAAACAAGAACAGAGACAGAATAATGGATACAGAGAGCATTTTGATGGTTTCCAGATGGGAGGGGGTGCGGGGGAATTGGTGAAGAGGTGAAGGGATTAAGTAGCCCAAATAGGTAGTCCCAGAATAGTCATGGGGGTGTAAAGTATAGTATAGGAAATGGAGTAGGCAAAGAACTTATACTCATGACCTAATAAGGACTTGAACAATGGGGCGGATGGGGGGGGTATTGCCTGAGGGAGTAGGAGGTGCTGGGTGGAAGCAGCAGGAAAAGTGGAAAAATCAGGATAGCATAATCAATAAAATAATCAATAAATATAGCATAATTTATTTGTAATAGCATAATTGATAAAATATAATTTAAAATAAAATAATTTTGAAAAGTATCCCTCACACATATTTTTCAAAGATTTTTAATTTATTTCTTTGGAATTTTAAAACTTTTTTTATTGTTCCAATACATTTATCTCAATTTACCCGCCAGCACTCTCCCCTGCTCCACCCACCCCCACCTCCCTTCCTCAGTCCTTCCCCACCTTGGCTTCAACCATGTGTCCTTCACACCTGTTCCTTCATCTGACCCTTCTCCTACCCTTCCCAGCTACCCCCTCCCTCCCTCCCTCCCTCCCTCCCTCCTGTCCCTGTCGCTTTCTTCTTTCTTTCAATGTTGCTGGTCATATTTTCCTTGCCTCCTTGCTTTGCTGATTAGGTTCTGCTTATAGGTGAGATCATATGATATTTGTCTTTCACCGCCTGGCTTATTTCACTTAGGATAATGCTCTCCAGTTCCATCCATGCTGTCGTGAAGGGTAGATTTTTCTTTTTTTCTGCTGCATAGTATTCCACTGTGTAAATGTACCATAGTATTTTGATCCACTCATTTACTCATGGGCACTTAGGTTGCTTCCAGCACTTGAATATTTTAAATTGTGCTGCTATGAACATTGGGGTACATGGGTTCTTTAGGATTGCTGTTTGGGGATTCTTAGGGTATAATCCCAGGAGTGGAATCGCTGGGTCAAAAGGCACTTCCATTTTTACCTTTTGAGGAACTTCCAAACTGTTTTCCTCTATGGCTGCATGAGTGTGCATTTCTACCACAGTGTACTAGGGTTCCCTTTCCTCCACAACCTCGCCAGCACCCATTGTTTGTTGATTTATTTATGGTGGTCATTCTGACTGGTGTGAACTGAAATCTCATTGTGGTTTTAATTTGCATTTCTCTGATGGCTAGTGATGCTGAACATCCTTTCATATATCTCTGAGCCCTGTGTATGTACTCCTTGGAGAAGTGTCTGTTCAGGTCCTTTGCCCATTTTTTAATTGGATTGTTTGTCTTCCTGGAGTGGAGTTGTGTGAGTTCTTTATTTATTTTGGAGATCAAACCCGAGTCTGAGGTATGATTGGCAAATATATTTTCCCATATGGTTGACTCCCTTTTCATTTTGCTGATGTTTTCTTCAGCCATGAAGAAGCTTCTTATTTTGATGAAGTCCCAATTGTTTATTCTTTCCTTTATGTCCCTTGCTCTAGGGGACGTATTGGTGAAAATATTGCTGCATGGGACATCTCAGAGTTTCCTGCCTAAGTTCTCCTCTAGGACTTTTATGGTG
The DNA here is from genome assembly GCF_021234165.1 of Pteronotus mesoamericanus. Classification (NCBI taxonomy): domain Eukaryota; kingdom Metazoa; phylum Chordata; class Mammalia; order Chiroptera; family Mormoopidae; genus Pteronotus; species Pteronotus mesoamericanus. Next base: position 1,462,595 of record NW_026555198.1, read on the forward strand.
TTGCGACTTACATTTAAGTATTTTATCCTTCCTGAGTTTATTTTTGTATGGTGTAAGTTGGTGGTCGACTCTCAATTTTTTGCATGTAGCTGTACAGATCTCCCCACACCATCTGTCGAAGCGGCTATTGTTACTCGATTTTATACTTCCGCACCCTTTGTCGAATATTAATTGACCATAGAGACATGTGTTTGTTTCTGGGCTCTCTATTCTGTTCCACTGATCTATGTGTCTCTTCCTATGTCAGTCCCAGACTGTTTTGATTACAGTGGCCTTGTAATATAGCTAGATGTCAGGCATTGTGATCCCTTCTACTTTGTTTCTCTTTCTCAAAACTGCTGTGGCTATTCGGGGTCATTTATGGTACCATATAAGTTTTTGAAGTGTTTGTTCTATATCTGAGAAATATGTCATTGGTATTTTAACAGAGATTGCATTGAATCTATAAATTCCTTTGAGTTATGGACATTTTGATGATATTAGTTCTTCCAATCCATGAACATAGTATATGCTTCCATTTATTTGTGTCTTCCTTAATATCTTTCTTCAGCATTGTATAGTTTTCTGTGTACAGATCTTTTACCTCCTTGGTTAAGTTTATTACTAGGTACTTCATTTTTCTTGTTGCTATAGCAAAGGGGATTCCTTTCCTGATTTTTCCTTCTGATATTTCATTTCCTTTTTTTAAAGTTTTTTTTAATTTTATTTCTTTTTAATTTTTAAGTCATGTTTATTCTATTACAATTGTCTCAATTTTTCCCACTTTCCCCCTCCACACATCATACCCCCAACTCTCTGCTCTCACAGTCAGTTCCCACACTGTTATCTATGTCCATGGGTCATTCATACATGTCCTTTTTCTAGTACCTTCCCCTTCTTTCCACCATTGTCCTCTTTCCCCCTCCCCTCTGGTTACTTCCAGTTTGCTCCATGTTTCCATGCCTGTGGTTTATTTTGTTCATTAGTTTATTTTGTTGAATAGACTCCACTTATAGGCAAGATCATATGATATTTGTCTTTCACCAACTGTCTTATTTCACTTGACATTATATTCTCCAGTTCCATCCATGTTGTCTCAAAAAGTAGGAGTTCAATCTTTCTTTCTCTTTCTTTTTTCCTTTCTTTCTTTCTTTCTTTCTTTCTTTCTTCTTTCTTTCTTTTCCTTTCTATCTTTCTTTCTGTCTTAAATGCAAATTGATTTTATTTATTTTCCTTAAATATCAAAGTCAAGTATAAATTCTTAAAAAATTTAAAACCATTATAAAGTCTCAGCAATTAAAACATGACACCAACACAGAAATAATCAAGTAGATCAATGAAATATAATGAGCATTCTAGAAACAAACATATGTCTGACAATGTAATATAAGGTTAAATTGATATTTAAAATAAACAGGGAAAATAAGGCTATTCAACAAATGAGGTGCATGGACCACTATTACTTGAAATAGAACAAACACACATTATATGAGAAATATTCAGGTGAGTTAAAAATCAATATATAGAATCTAAGGAGTTTTAGGAGAAAATACAAACTAATATTTTTCTTAACCTGAAGTAAAATATTCAAACTCAGAAGTTATAAAGTAAAATATTGACAATATGACTATATTAAACCTTTAAGACTATATAGTAACATACATATAAAAACGTTAAAAGACAAGTAATAGAATGGGAAAGTATTTGCCACATATCTAAAAAAGGGTTAATAGTTGGGTTTGTTTTTTTTTTAGGGAAAAATATTCTACAAACCTTAAATCAATAAATGAATAAAGAATACCAAAAAGACATTTAACGCTTTTTAAAATAGTAGAAACAGGGAAGAAATATACAAAAACAGGTTTTATTTCAACAAATAATAAAGTAACAATTAAAATAACACATCATTGTCACCATCAGATTAATACAAATTAAAAATATTGGTAATATCACTATTGGCAACTGTGAAACAAACTGGGTAGTCATAAATTCTTTTTTTTAATCTCAAAGCAGTCTCTTTAGCATATTTTGCAGTGTGGGTTTGGTGGATGTGTGTCCTTTTATCCTTCTTTTGTCTGGGAAACTCCTTATTTCACCTTCCATTTAAATGGAGAGCCTTGCTGGTTAGAGCAGTTTGGTTGCAGGCCCTTGCTTTTCATTACTGGGAATATTTCTTTACATTCCGTTCTGGCTTGTAGCGTTTCTCTTGAGAAGTCAGCTGCTAGCCATACCGGGGCTCTCTTGTATGTTACTTCCTGTTTCTCCTTTGCTGCCTTTAAGATTCCCTCTTTGTCTTTGATATTTGCTATTTTAATGATAATGGGTCCTTCTTGAATGGGACCCTCGGTGCTTCCTGGACTTGTGTTACTTTTTCTTTCCTTATTGGGGAAGTTTTCCATCATTACTTCTTCAAACAGGTTCTCTATCCCTTGCTCCTCTTCTTCTCCTTCTGGTATCCCTATTATATGGATACTATTACATTTCACATTGTCCTGCATTTCCCTAAATGCCTCTTCATTCTTTTTGAGTCTTTTTTCATTTTCTTGCTCTTTCTGAGAGCTTTTTTCTACTTTGTCCTCCAGCTCACTGATTCGATCCTCTGCTTCATTTAGCCTGCTTATAATTCCTTCTACTGTGTTCTATAATTCAGAAATTGTATTCTTCATTTCCTCTTGTGTTTTTTTGATAGTTTCTATGTCCTTTATCATGCTGGTATAGTTTGCAGTAAGTTCCTCATAGTTTCCCTGTAGTTTTTGGTAATTCTCTTTGAGCTCCTTGAGCTCACTGAGCTTATTTAAATCCATTGTTTTGAACTCAGTATCTGATTGTTTATTTGCTTCTATTTCATTTAATCCTCTTTGTGAGGATTCGTCCTTTCCCTTCAATTGGGGGTTGTTTGTCTTCCTGTTCTTTGTGAGACTCTTCTTTGTTGCTTCTGCTCCTTCAATTGATCTGTCTTGACTTCCTGCCTTTTGGTGTGCTCTTTTATGGTAGGAGACCATTTTTCTTTTCTTTCTGGATCTGCCTCTGATGATGTAGGCTGAAAACCCTGACTGACCTTAGGTGGTCTTTTAGAGACTTCCAGGACTCTACTGTCTGTGGCTGTTTCCTTCAGTTGTTAATCTAGTCATTCTGTTCTCAGTAGCCAGGCTTAGGAACCACAGGGTGAGGGAGAGTCCCTCCTTATGGTGTCCTCTCATGCTGCCTTGGGTGACTGGTCTGCCTGAGCAAGATGGCTGCTGCCATATGGGGGAGGAGTCAGCACTGGGTTTCTGCCAGCTACTCCCTCAGTTCTCTCCCCAAGGCCTTCATCTATACACTCTCCTCAAGCATCTAGACCAGTCTGTACCCCCTTTAGCTAGGGATCTACTATATGTGACTGCTGCTCTCTACTCAGCAGTCGGGCTTGTGCCTACCACCTGGGCAGAGCCTCCTTGGGGCAGGGCTATTGGGTCCTCTCATGCTGCTGCCACTCCGGGCAATGGTCTGCCTAAGCAAGATGGCAGATGCCAAATGGGGGATGAGTTAGCACCAGGATCCCACCGGCTACTCTCTCAGTTCTCCTCCCAAAGCCTCTTTCCACAGCCTGTACTCAAGCGTCTCTATCCCACTCTGCTACTGCCTTTGCCAGAGACCATGGTAAGTGGCTGCAAATACAAGTTTATGCGTTGGCCCTTTAAATGGCTCTTTGTGTCTCTATCCACCTGTCTGTGGCAGATAACAACTCTTCTGCTTTTCACAGCTGGTTGTTATCTGAGTACTTTATGGGCTCTGGTGCTGTAGACTTGTGATCCCCGCCTATGGTTCAGACCCTGCTCTTCTCAGGGCCACCCAATTGGCTGTTTCAATATCCCTCTGGCACTGCTGCCCACCTTCCTGAGTTTCTACTACACTCTTTACCAGTTACATTGTGCTAAATCTAATTCCTCTGTCTCTCTGAGGTTTTAAGGCTCCTCTCTTGCTATTGTTTCGTTGTTTTCCAGGTGATTTCTCCACAGTTTAGTTGTAATTCCAGGTTGGTCCTGCGAGGAGGTCAATGTGACTACCATTCACTCCTCTGCCCTCTTGAAGTCTCTTATTACATTTTTCCCACTACCATTTATTCCCATTATACCTCCCTCCCCCTAGCAACCTCAACACTGTTGTCCATTTACATGAGTCCTTTTTCTTTTTGATCAATCCTTCCAATGCCTAACTTCCCCTCCCTCCCATAGCTGTCATATGTTCTCCATCTATGGGTGGGTGTCTTTTGCATATTAGTTTAGTTTGTGCATTAGATTCATTATATGAGTGAAATCATATGGTATTTGTCTTTCTGTAACTGGCTTATTTCACTTAGCATAATGTTCTCCAGGTTCATCAATGCTGTTGCAAAGGGTAAAACTTTCTTTTTTTCTTTTCTTTTTTTTAATGGCCAAGTAGAATTCCATTGTGTAAATGTTCCATAGTTGTTTCATCCACTCATCTATTAATGGACACTTGGGCTGCTTCCATATCTTGGCAATTGTAAAACACTGCAATGAACAAAAGGGTGTTTATTTTCTTTTGAATTGCATTTGGATATTTTTAAATATATTCTCAGAATTGGGATTGCTGATTTAAAAGGCAGATCCATTTTTAATTATTGGAGATATCTTCATAGTGCTTTCCACAGTGGCTGTACCAGCCTGCATTCCCTCCAACACTGCAAAAGAGTTCCCTTTTCTCCACAACCTAACCAGCACTTTTTTAAAAATGTTAGCCATTCTGAACGGTGTGAAGTGGTATCTCGTTGTGGTTTTAATTTGCATCTCTCTGATGTCTTTTGATGTTGAGCATTTTTTCATGTGTCTATGGACCACCTTTGTGTCCTCCTTGGAGAAGTGTCAGTTCTAGTCTTTTTCCCATTTTTAATTGGGTTGTTTGGGGGGTTTTTTGGTGTTGATTTTTTAAGTACTTCCTAAATTTTGGATATTAACCCCTTATCAGAAATATTAGTAGATATGTTCTCCTGTTCAGTCGGTTGTCTTTTTATTTTGTTGACAATTTCCTTTGCTGTGTAAAAATTTTTTAATTTGATGAAGTGCCATTTGTTTATTTTTTATTTTAATGTAAACAGATTGCCTGGTGAGATATATCAGATACAAAATTTCTATGAGCAGTATCCGAGATTTTTCTGCCTATGTTTTCTTCTACTATTTTTATGGCATCGGGTCTAATATTTAAGTCTTTGACTCATTTTGAATTTATTCTTCTGTATGGTAAAAGATGGAGGTCTAGTTTGGGTTTTCTGCATGTATCTGCACAGTTTTCCCAACATCATTTATTGAATAAACTATCTTTCACCCACTGTATGTGCTTGCTTCTTTTGTCAAATATAAATAGACTCCAAAGGTTAGGGTTTATTTCTGGGCTCTCTATTCTGTTCCATTGATCTATGTGTCTGTTTTTATGCCAGTACCAGGCTGTTTTGATTACTATGACCTTGTAGTATAGTTTGATATTAGGTAGTATGATTCCTCCAATTTTGTTCATCTTCAGGATCGCTGTTGCTATGTGGGGCCTTTTGTGGTTCCATATAAATGTTTGAAATAATTGTTCTAGTTCTGTAAAATATGTCATTGGAATATTGATAGGAATTGTGTTGAGTTTATAGATTGCTTTGGGTAGTAAGGACATTTTAATGATGCTAATTCTTCCTATCCATGAACACAGTATGTGTTTCCACTTATTTGTATCTTCTTCAATTTCTTTCTTCAGTGTCTTATAATTTTCTGAGAACAGGTCTTTTACATCCTTGGTTAGGTTATTCCTAAGTATTTTATTCTCTTTGAAGCAATTATCAGTGGGATTGTTTTCTTAATTTCCCTTTCTGTTATTTCATTATTGGCATATAAAAATGCAACTGATTTCTGGATATTAATTTTGTGTCCTGCTACTTTGCTGAAATTCATTAATCAGTTCTAGTAGTTTCTTGCTGGAATTTTTGAGGTTCTCTATGTACAGTATCATGTCCTCTGCAAATAAAGAAAGTTTTATTTCCTCCTTTCCAATTTGGATGCCTTTTATGTCTTCTTATTGTCTGATTGCTGTGGCTAAGACATTCAATACCATGTTGAATAATAGAGATGCAAGAGGACATCCCTGTCTTGTTCCCAATCTTAAGGGGAATGCTTGTAGTTTTTGCCCATTGAGTATGATGTTGGCTGTAGGTTTTTCATATATGGCCTTTATTATGTTTACGTATGTTCCCTCTATTCCCACGTTGCTGAGATTTTTTTCTTATCATAAATGGGTGCTGCTTTTTATCAGAAGATTTTTCTGCAGCTTTTGATATAATCATGTGGTTTTTATCTTTCATTTTGTTTATGTGGGGAATCACGTTTATTGATTTGTGAATGTTGTGCCATCCTTGCATTCCTGCAATAAATCCCATTTGATGATGGTGTATGATCTTTTTGTTTCATTGCTGTATTTGGATTACCAATGTTTTGTTGAGGATTTAAGCAGCTATGGTCATCAGTGATATTGGCCTATAATTTTCTTTCTTTGTAGTGTCTTTATCTTGTCTTGGGATTAGGATAATACTGGCCTCATAAAATGAGTTTGGGAGCCTTCTCTCCTCTTGAACTTTATGAAATATTTCGAGAAGGAGAGGTGTTAGTTCTTCTCAGAATGTATGGTAATAGTCACCTGTGAAGCCATCTGGGCCAAGGCTTTTGTTTCTTGGGAGTTTTTTAGTGTACTGCTTCAATTTCATTAGGTGTCATCTGTCTATTCAGATTCTCTGATTCTTCATGATTTATTTTTGGAAGACTGTAAATTTCTAGGAATTTATCCATTGCATATAAGTTGTCCAGTTTGTTGGCATATAATTCTTCATATTTTTCTTACAATCCTTTGTATTTCTTTGGTGTCAGTTATTATTTGTCCTCTTTCATTTCTGATTTTATTGATTTGGTTTCTTTCTCTTTTTCTCTTGATGAGTCTGGCTAAAGGGGTTTCAATCTTGTTGATCCTTTCAAAGAACCAGTTCTTGGATTCCTTGGTCTTTTGTATCATTTTTTAGACTCTATTTCATTTATTTGTGCTCTGATCTTAATTATTCCCTTCATGTTACTCATATTGGGCTTTGTTTGCTGTTCCTTTCAAATTCCTTTAAGTGTGAAGTTAGATTATTTATTTGAACTTTTTATTGTTTTTTTGTGTGTGTTTTGTTTTTTGTTTTTCTTTGAGATAGGCCTGTAATGCTATGAATTCCCTCTTAGGATTGCTTTCCCAGTGTCCCATAGATTTTGGATTTTTGTGTCCTCATTTTCATTTGTTTAAGGTATCTTTTGATTTCTTCCTTGATCTTGGTTTTGACCCATTAAGTTTTTTTTTATTGTTGTTCAGTTATAGTTGTTCTGCCTTTTTCCCCATTGCTCCTCCCTGCCCTGTCCCCCAAACCCCCACAGTCAGTCTGCTCCCTATTTTCGGTGCCCATGAGTCCTCTATTCATGTTCCTTGACATGCCCCTTCCCCTTATTTATCCCATTATCCCTTCCCCTCCCCTCTGGTCAATATCAATTTGTTCTTTATTTACATGTCTTTGATTCCATTTTGCTCATTTGTTTGTTTTTTTGGATTAGGTTCTACTTATATGTGAGATCATATGATATTTGTCTTTCACTGCCTGGCTTATTTCACTTAATATACCACTTAGCTTTCATGTTTTTGTGTATTTTTCAGTGTTCTTCTTGTGATTGATTTCTAGTTTCATAGCATTGGGGTCAGAGAAGATGCTTGGCATTAATTCAATCTTCTTAAATATATTGAAACTTGTTTTGTGTGCTAGCATGTGGTCTATACTAGAAAACATTCCATGTGCACTTAAAAAGTATATATATTCTGCTGTTTTGGGGTAAAATTCTCTGAAGATATCAATTAAATCCAATTGCTCTAGTGTGTCATTTAAGGCTGCTGTCTCCTTGTTGATTTTCTGCCTGAAAGATCTATCCATTGAAGTCAACGGGGTGTTAAAATCCCAACTATGACTATATTTCTGTCAGTTTCTCCTTTTATGTCCATCAAGATTTGCTTTACATATTTAGGTGCTCCTATGTTGGGTGAGTAAATGTTTACTAGGGCTTTATGCTCTTGTTAGGTTGTTCCCTTTATCATTATGTAGTACCTTCCTTGTCTCTTACTATAGCCTTGGTTTTAAAGTCTATTTTGTCAGATATAAGTACTGCTACCCAGCTTTTTTTTCCTTCCATTTAAATGACATATCTTTTTCCAACCCTTTACTTTTAGTTTATGTGTATCTTATGATCTGCCATGGGTTTCTTGGAGGCAGCGTATATATGACTCTTGCTTTCTTGTCCATTTAACTATACTTGCTGTTTTGGTTGGAGCATTTAAGCCATTTACATTTAAGATGATTATTGATAGATAGGTATGTGGTAACATTTTATTGTTAGATTGTTTTCCTCTTTTTTTCTTTCTTTTTTTCTTCTTCTTAAAGCAAACCCTTTAATATTTGTTGCAGTATTGGTTTGGTGTAAAAATAAACTCTCTTAATTTTTGTCTTGTCTGGGAAGCTCCTTATTTCTCTTTTGATTTTAAATTGTAGTCATGCGGGAAAGATGGCGGAGGAGTGAATGGGAGTCACGCTGACCTCCTCCCAAAACCAAACTGGAATTGCAACTAAATAATGGAGTAATCACCTAGAAAGCAGTGGAGCGATAGTGGGAGAGGACCCTTGGTGCCCCGGACAGTGGATTCTACTCTCACACATACCAACGGGTGAGAATTGCGGTGGAGGCTCGAGAGGGTGGGCTGGGTGCCCACGGGCACTGGCACCAGAGGGACATTGAAACAGCCAGTTAGCTCCCCCAGGGAAGAACGGGGTCTGAATCATACAAGGAACCCCTAAAATACAGCAGCTAAAGCCGAGAAAATACAGACAAAATGCAACCCCAAAAAGTTTAGGGACGCTCTCTTCCAGAGACAGGTACCTGGGGATGCAAAAAGACATTTAAAGGGCAAACGCAAAAGTTGCAGCGGCAGCCACCCTCCTTGATCGCTGGGTAGAGGCGGCAGCAGGGTGGGCTGGTGCCTGGGAAAAGACTGGTGAGGAAAACTTTGTGAAGAGAACTGACACGGCGGCCGGTGGAGCCCGGGTGATAATGCACTTCCCACTCTGCAGCTACCATATCGCTCAGGCATAAGGGAATCAATTAACCTGCCTTTTCTGCGCTCCGCACACAGCTTGTACGCGTGTGAGATGCGGGGCTGAGTGCAGACTGGCTGGGAGAGCCTTGAGGAGAGACTGGAGACAGAGGCATTGGGGAAAGAACGGGAGGAGGAACCGGGGAGTCCCGACTCCTTCTCCTTGCCGAAGTCTCCATTGCGCGGGAAGAGGCCACACCCCCAAAGAGCCAAAAGCTGAAAAGCAAACATAGACACCCCCAAAACACCCAGAGCAGGCGCGCACACTTGCGCCGAGTGACCGGTGAGGGTTGGCGAGCGTGTATGTGACCCACGCGGGTGGGTGAACACTTGCACCTGCCGGCAAGGCCTCACACAGACTGGCACCCATACGGCCTGCGAGGAAGTGCACAGAGCAGCAAGGGCAGGCGTAAATTGACCTGCCCACCGCGATTGCGGAGCGCCCACAAAATAAGTAGAGCTGCCCAGAGTCCCTGGAGGAGAGACCAGAAACAGGATTAACCGGAGAGTCCTAGAGCTGATTTCCTCCCATTTCCGTAGTCCCTATTTGGCGAGGGCAAGAAACGCACCCAAAGAGCAAAAAGCTAGGAAAATACACAATAGAGGACCCTAAACTGATCAGTGCCACGAAGCTCGCGTGCCAGGGGGGCCAGATGAGTACGCGAGGTCGCGAATAAGCCCCCTGGTCTGGGGCAAGCACATGCGAGCCCAGGAAGGTGGGGGACCCTGCCGCGCTGGGAATGCGCTCAAGGAGCCCGCGTGAGAGAGCAGAGAAATCACAAAAAATAGCTCAGCCCACACCGAAGGGGTCACAGAGCTGCTCCAAGCAGGAGTCAGACACAGGCATTAGACTCCTGAAAGACTCAAACAAACAACCCAAGGCCCTATAGGGTCAACAACTGACATCATCAGAGGCAAGCCCAGAAAGAAAAGTAAAGGACAAAAATACTTAGACTCTCACAAAAATGGGAAGAAAAAGAAGTTCCCCTCAAATGACTGGAAAAGGGGACTCCCCACAGAGAGAGCTAAATGAAATAGAGGCAAGGGAATTATCAGATATGGAATTCAAAACAATGGTTCTAAGGAAGCTCAATGAGCTCAGCCAGCTCAAAGAGAACTATGAGAAACTGCAGAGAAACTATCAGGATCTTACAGCAAACTCTATCAGCCTGGAAAAGGACATAGAAACTATCAAGAAGACACAAGAGGATATGAAGAATACCATTTCTGAATTGAACAACAAAGTGGAAGGAATCCAAACAGGCTGAATGAAGCCGAGGATCGAATCAGTGAGATGGAGGATAAGGTAGAAAGAAGCTCCCAGAAAGAACAAGAAATGGAAAAACGGCTCAAAAAGAATGAAGAGGCATTTAGGGAAATGCAGGACAACCTGAAACGCAATAATATCCGTATAATAGGGATACCAGAAGGAGAAGAAGAAGAGCAAGGAATAGAGAACCTCCTCAAAAAAGTAATGATGGAAAATTTCCCTAATTTGAGGAGAGAAAGGCTCTCATGGATCCAGGAGGCACAGAGGACCCCACTCAAGAGGGACTCAAGGAGGTCCACTCCAAGACACATCATCAGTAAAATGGCAAATGTCAAAGACAAAGAGAGAATCCTCAAGGCAGCAAGGCAGAAGGAGAAAGTAACATACAAGGGGGCCCTGACACGCCTAGGAGCTGACTTCTCAACAGAAACACTACAAGCCAGAAGGGAATGGCAACAAATATTCCAAGCCATGAAAAGCAAGGGCCTACAGCCAAGGCTGCTCTACCCAGCTAGGCTCTCCATTAAAATAGAAGGAGAAATACGGAGTTTCCCAGACAAAAGAAAGCTAAAAGAATACATCTCTACCAAACCAGAACTCCAAGATATGCTAAGGGGACTGGTTTAGGCAGATGAAGGAAAAGAATGAGACAGAGAGGAACACAAGTACAAAGAGAAAAGATGAGTAGGTTTCTATCAGTAATATCTCTCAATGTGAATGGACTAAATGCCCCAATCAAAAGACACAGGGTAGCTGAATGGATAAGAAAACATGACCCACACATATGCTGCCTACAAGAGACCCACCTCAGAACAAGAGACCTACACAGATTGAAAGTAAGGGATGGAAAAAAATATTCCAAGCAAATGGGCATGAGGAAAAGGCTGGCGTTGCCATACTTGTATCAGACAAAGTAGATTTCAAAAGAAAGGCCATAAAGAGAGACCCAGAGGGGCACTTTATCATACTTAAAGGAAGAATCAATCAAGAAGACATAAGCATGTAAACATATATGCTCCCAATATAGGAGCCCCCAAGTTTATAAGGAAATTGTTGGATGACTTCAAAAAAGATATAGACAGCAATACACTGATAGTAGGGGATTTCAACACCCCACTGTCAAAAATGGACAGATCTTCCAAACAAAACATTAATAAACATATCGTGGCCCTGAATGACACACTAAATGGAAGAGACTTAACTGACATATATAGAACCTTACATCCGAAAGAAGAAAAATACACATTCTTTTCAAGTGCTCATGGCAGTTTTTCAAAGATAGACCACATGATAGGACACAAAGCAAGCCTCAGCAAATTCAGGAAACTTGAAATAATACCAAACTTTTTCTCAGACCACAAGGCATTGAAACTTGAAATCAACCTCAAAGAGAAACTTCAAAAACTTGCAAACTCATGGAGATTGAACAATACACTATTAAACAATGAATGGGTCAATAATGAGATAAGAGAAGAAATCAAAATATTTCTGGAAACAAATGAAAATGAACAGACAACAGTCCAAAACCTATGGGACACAGCAAAGGCGATCCTGAGAGGGAAGTTCATAGCAATACAGGCTTACCTAAAAAAGATAGAAACATTTCAAATAAAAGACCTAACACTACAAGTTAAAGAACTGAAGAAAGAACAACAAATAAATCCCAGAGCAAGTAGAAGGAAGGAAATAGTCAAGATTAGAGCAGAACTGAATGACATAGAGACAAAAAGAACAATTCAAAGGATCAACCAATCCAGAAGCCGGTTCTTTGAAAAGATAAATAAAATTGACAAGCCTTTAAGCAGACTCATCAAGAGAAAAAGGGAGAGGACCCAAATTAATAATATCAGAAATGAAAGAGGAGAAATAACAACGGATACCACAGAAATACAAATGATCATCAGAAATATTTATGAACAACTATATGCCAAGAAATTTGAAAATCTTGATGAAATGGACACATTTTTAGAAAAGTATAATCTTCCAACACTGAAGGAGGAAGAAACAGAAAGCTTGAACAGACCGATAACAGCTGGGGAAATTGAAGCAGTAATCAAGAAACTCCCAGCACACAAAAGCCCAGGGCCAGACGGTTTCCCAGGAGAATTTTACAAAACATTTAAGGAAGAGCTAATCCCTGTCCTTCTCAGACCATTCCAAAAAATCCAAGAGGAGGGAAGACTCCCAGACTCCTTCTATGAGGCCAGCATCACCCTGATCCCATAACCAGATAAAGAACTTACAAAGAAAGAAAAGTACAGGCCAATTTCGCTGATGAACGTAGATGCTAAAATCCTCAACAAAATATTGGAAAACCGCATCCAGCAATACATTAAAAAGATTATCCACCATGATCAAGTGGGATTCATCCAAGGGATGCAGGGATGGTTCAATATACGTAAATCAGTAAACGTGATACATCACATAAATAAAAGAAAAGGCAAAAACCACATGATCATCTCGATAGATGTAGAAAAAGCATTTGATAAGGTACAGCACCCATTTATGATCAAAACACTCAGCAAAATGGGAATAAATGGGGCATTCCTCAACGTAATAAAGGTCATAAATGAAAAACCTACAGCTAATATCATACTCAATGGGCAAAAACTGAAAGCTTTCCCACTATGTTCGGGAACACGACAAGGATGTCCGCTCTCACCGCTTCTTTTCAACATCGTATTGGAAGTCCTAGCCACAGCTGTCAGACAAGAGAAAGAGATAAAAGGCATCCAAATAGGAAAGGAGGAAGTAAAACTATCATTGTTTGCAGATGACATGATAGTGTACATAGAGAACCCTGTAGACTCTACCCAAAAACTCCTCAACCTAATAAGTGAATTTGGCAAAACAGCAGGATACAAAGTCAACATTCAGAAATCAAAGGCGTTTTTGTACACCAGCAATGCAATAGAAGAAGAAGAAATCAGAAAAAAAATACCATTCGATATAGCAAGAAAAAAGATAAAGTATCTAGGCATAAATTTAACCAAAGACACAAAAGACCTGTATGCAGAAAACTATACAACATTGAAAAAAGAAATTAAGAAAGACACATATAAATGGAAGCATATACCGTGCTCATGGATTGGAAGAATTAATATCCTCAAAATGTCCATACTACCCAAAGCAATTTATAGATTCAACACAATCCCTATTAAGATACCAATGACGTAATTCACAGAAATAGAACAGACATTTCAAAAATTTATATGGAACCATAAACGACCCCGAATAGCTTCAGCAATTTTGAGAAAGAAACACAAAGTAAGAAGGATCACAATACCGGACATCAAACTCTACTACAAAGCCACCATACTCAAAACAATCTGGTACTGGCACAAGAACAGACCCATAGACCAGTGGAACAGAATAGAAAGCCCAGAAATAAGCCCAGGTCTCTATGGACATCTAATATTCGACAAAGGGGGCAGAAGCATAAAATGGAGCAATAACAGCCTCTTCCACAAATGGTGTTTGGAGAGCTGGACGGCTGCATGCAAAAAATTGAGATTGGATCATCAGCTGACACCATACACAAAAATAAACTCAAGATGGATAAAAGACTTAAATATAAGTCGCAACACCATCAAAGTCCTAGGGGAGAACATTGGCAGGAAACTCTCAGATATCCCACGCAGCAATATTTTCACTGATATGTCTCCTAAAGGAGGGACATAAAGGAAAGAATAAACAAGTGGGACCTCATAAACATTAGAAGCTTCTGCACGGCGAAAGAAAACATCAGCAAAATGAAAAGGGAGCCAACCATTTGGGAAAAATATATTTGCTAATGATATATCAGATAGAGGTTTCATCTCCAAGATATATAAAGAACTTACTCGACTCCACTCCAAGAAGACAATCGATCCAATCAAAAAATGGGTAAAGGATCTGGGCAAATGCTTTTCTAAGGAGGAGATACAGAGGGCCCAGAGGCATTTCAAAGGATGCTCAGCATCATTAGCCATCAGAGAAATGCAGATCAAATCCACCATGAGGTGCCACCTCACACCGGTCAGAATGGCCATCAGAAACAGATCCACAAACAACAGGTGCTGGCGAGGCTGTGGAGAAAAGGGAACCCTAGTACACTGTTGGGGGGAATGCAGACTGGTGTAGGCACTATGGAAAGCAGTGTGGAATTTCCTCAGAAAGCTGAAAATGGAACTGCCTTTTGATCCAGTGATTCCCCTGCTGAGACTATACCCTGAGAACACCAAAACGCCAATACAAAAGAACCTGTGCACCCCAATGTTCATAGCAGCACAATTTATAATAGCCAAGTGTTGGAAGCAACCTAAATGCCCATCAGTAGATGACTGGATCAAAAAGTCATGGTACATATACACAATGGAATACTACGCAACAGAAAGAAAAAAAGAACTACTAAACTTCGCGAAAGCATGGATGAAACTGGAGAGCATCATGCTAAGCGAAATAAGCCAGAGGGCGAAAGATAAATACCATATGATCTCACATATAAGCAGAACCTAACCAACAATGCAAAGATGCAAGGAAAATATGACCAGCAACACTGAAAGGAAAAGAAACCAACAGAGACAAGAGGGAAGGGGGGGCAGGGAAAGGGAAGGGAAGGGGAAAGTCAAGGAACATACAGCAAGGACTCATGGACAAAACCAAAGGGGAAGAGCTGAGGGAGGGAAGGAGGAAGGGGGCAAGGGAAAGAGGTGGGGGGAAGGCAGAGACAAACGTATTTAAAAAGTAAATAAATTAAAAAAATAAAATAAAATAAAATAAAATATTAAGAAAAAATAAATTGTAGTCATGCTGGGTAAAGTAGCCTTGGTTGTAGGTCCTTGCTTTTCATCACTTTGAATATTTCATGCCACTCCCTTCTGGCTTGAAATGTTTCTGTTGAGTATTCAGATTACAGTCTAATTTGTGCTCTCTTGTAAGTAACTACCTGCTCTTCTCTTGTGACTTTTAGGATTATCTCCTTATTTTTAAGCCTTGTCATTTTAATTATTATTTGTTGTGGTGTAGTCCTCTCTCAGTCTAACTTATTTGGCACTCTCTGAACTTCCTGGTCTTGTGCAATCTTTTCCTTTGCCAGGTTAGGGAAGTTTTCAGTTATTACTTCTTCAAATAATTTCTTAATCCCTTGTTCTCTCTCCTCTCCTTTTGTGTTTCCATTGTGTAGATGTAGTTACCCTTCATGTTGCCCAAGATGTTTCTTAAGCTCTCCCCATTTTTTTCTAATTCTTTTTTCTTTTTGCTGCTCTGCCTGATTGTTTTTTTCTACCTTGTCTTCCAAATCACAGATTCAACACTCTGCTTCATCTAAACTCCTGTTTATTACTTACAGTGTATTATTTATCTCAGATAGTGAATTCTTTATTTCTGACTGATCTTTTGTATGGTTTCTATGTCTTCTTTCATGCTGCTGAGTATCCTTATAATTATTACTGTAAACTCTCTATCTGATTGGTTACTTCCATTTCATCTAGTTCTTCTGGAAATGCTCTTATTCTTTCATTTGGGATCTATTTCTTTTTCTTCCCATTTTGGATGCTTCTTTGTATTTTCCTCTTTAGATGTTAAACTAGTCAGCCATTAAACAGGTCAGTTTGTTAATCTAATCAACCTGTAATCAGCAGTCAGACTTGAGCACCACAGGGTGGGGCATAGTGCTTTCTGTGGGCAGTGTTATTACTTCTCCTCAGGCTGATGCCATTCAGAGGAGAGTGCTCTGCCTGAAAGAGATGGCTCCTGCAGTATGCAGTATGCTATGCAGGATCTACTCAGCATGTAGATCCTGGCAGCCATTACCTGAGTTCTTTCCTCAGAGCCCCCAAACCCAGACTCTACTCAAGTATCTCTAGTCTACTCTGCCCTCCCTTTGGCAGCACCCAGGTAAGTGGTTGAAAATGAAATATTGTGCTTTGGCCTTTAAAAGGTTCCCTGTATCTCCAGAATTCTCTCCTTGGATGACAGAACCCCTGCTGCTTTTCACAGCTGTATGTTATCTGTGTTCCTTTCCAGTTCTGGTGCTGTAGGCTGGGGAGCCAGTTTGGGGTTTAGACCCCATGCTTCTCAGGAGGAAACTGCAGCCATTGCAATATCTCTCTCCAATTCAGCTGCTACCCATGGGAGCCCAGCCAGTCCTCCTGTGTCTCCTTTGCATTCCCTGCCACTCATGTGCTGAAGTGTTTTATTCTCTCTGTTCTTGGTTGTAAGACTTCTCTCCAGCTAGTGTTCAGTTGGTTATTTAAGAGAATTTCTCTACAATTTAGTTGAAATTCCAGATTGGTCCTGGGAGGGGGTTAATGTAGCTTTCACTTACTCCTACACTATCTTGGATATACCACAGCTTCTTTATCCACTCACATACTGATGGGCACCTAGGCTGTTTCCAAATCTTGGCTATTGTAAATAGCACTGCTATAAACATAAGGGTGCATATATTTTTTTGTATTGGTGTTTCAGGATTCCTGGGGTATATTCCTGGAAGTAAAATCACTGGGGGTAAAGAGAATTACATTTTTACATTTTTAATGATACTCCATTTTGTTTTCCACAGTAGCTGCACCAGACTGCATTCCCACCAACAGTGTCCTAGGGTTCCCTTTTCTCCACATTGTTGCCAACACTTGCTGTTTGTTGATTTAATGATGGTAGCCATTCCAACAGGTGTAAGGTAATATCTCATTGAGGCTTTAATTTGCATTTCTCTAATGATTAGTGATGTTCAGCATTTTTTCATAAGTCTATGGGCCCTATGTCCTCTTTGGAGAAATGTTTATTCAGGTCTTTTTCCCATTTCTTAATTAGGTTATTTGTCTTCCTGGCATTGACTTGTATTAGTTCATTGTATATTTTGGAGATTAAACTTTTGTCAAATGTATCATTGGCAAAATATGTTCCCTATTTGTCTTGCTGATGGTTTTGTTAGCTGTACAGAAGCTTTTTAGTTTGATGTAGTCCCATTTCTTCATTTTCTGTTATGTTTCCTGTACCTTAGGAGATATTTCTATGCTGAATATTTGAGATTTTTATTCCTTATGTTTTCTTCTAAGATTTTTATGGTTTCAAGACTTACATTTAAGTTTTTCATCCATTTTTAGCTTATTTTTGCATGTTGTGTAAGTTGGTGTCTAGTTCCATTTTTTTGCATGTACTGGTCCCATTTTCCCAACACCATTTATTTAAGAGACTGTCTGTATTGTATGCTCTTGCCACCTTTGTTACATATCAATTGCTCATACAGGCATGGGTTTATCAGACAAGTAGACCAAAAAAAGCATCCAAATTGGAAAGAAGGAACTAAAGCTGTCAGCATTCACAGATGACATGATATCGTACATAGAAAACCCTAAAGAGTTCATCAAGAAATTACTAGACCTACTAAAAGAATTTGGCAAAGTAGCAGGATACAAAATTAATACCCAGGAATAGATGGCATTTATATATACCAATAACAAGCTATAAGAAAGAGAAACTAAGAAAACAATTCCATTTACTCTTGCAACAAAAGAATTAGGTGTCCAGGACTAAAGTTAACCAAGGAGGTAAAGGACCTGTACTCAGAAACCTATATGCCACTTAAGGAATAATTTGAGGAAGATACAAATAAATGGAAGCATATATCATGTTCATGGAGTAGAAGAATAACATCATTAAAATGGCCATTCTACCCAAAGCAATTTATACATTCAATGCAATTCCTATTAAAATACCAATGGCCTTACTAATCTTCTCTGTATCATTCCAATTATCATATATATATTACATATTCATCTTTACAGTGGGATTTTTTGATAATAAGAATAAAATTGATTGAGCCTGTTAAAAATACAAGGGTGGAAAAAAATGAAAGGCTGATGACAGTAATGACATGAATTCTGCAATTGTAGTCATAAAATCTTAGAAACATGAATGTACTTGATGATGTAACCTTAGTAAACAGTTCTCCATTTTAACAAATATCCTGTATTTGATGTTAGAGGTTTCTATTAGATTTCCTATTCCTCAATAAAGCAAATACTTGTCTTACTGTAAAAAAAAAATACCAATGGAATACTTTACAGAACCAGAACAAATACTCCAAAAATTTATATGGAACCAAAAAAAAAAAAAACCTGAATAGCCTCAGCAAATTTGCAAAAGAAGAACAAAGCTGGAGGTATCACAATTCCTGCTATCAAACTATACTATAGGCCACTGTAATAAAAACAACCTGGTGCTGGCACAAGAACAGACAAATGGGTCAATGGAACAGAACAAAGAACCCAGGAATTAGTCTATATAAGTTTAATATGTGATATATGATAATTTGATACATGTATATATATTGCAGAATAGTTACCATAATGTTAATTAATACCTCCATTTTTTGACATTTTTTTGTAGTGATAACATTTAAGATCTACTCTTTTAACAACTTTCATGTATATAATACAATACAGTATTGTTCATTATAGTTACTATGTTGTATATTAGATCCCTAGAACCTATTTTTCTTATAGGAACAAATTTGTAACCTGTGACCAACATCTTCCCATTTCCCCTGGAAAACACCCTTATACTTTCTATTTCTATGAGTTCTGCTTTTTGTTTCCACATATAAATGAGAATGTATAGATTTAGTCTTTCTTTGACTGGCTGACTTCACTTAGCATAATGCCATCTAGGTCTATCCATGTTGTTGCAAAAGGTTGGATTCCTTCTTTTCCATGGCTGAATATTCTATTCTTCCATCAATGGGCACTTGGGTTGTTTCCATATCTTGGCTATTGTGAATAATGCTCCAATGAACATGGGAGTGCATATATCTTTACAAGACCCTGATTTAAATTTATTTAGATGTACACCCAGAAGTGGGATTGCTGGATCAAATAGTAGTCTTTATTTATTTTTTTTAATTTTTGAGGACTCCTCATACTGTTTTTATAGTGGCTGCACCAATTTACATTCCCACCAACAGTGAACAAGAGTTTCCTTTTCTCCACAGCCTTCCCAATTTTTGTTGATGAGGCTTTTCTGCCTGATTAGTTCATGTACATGAGATAAGTATTACTTATTGCTCAAATGAGACAGGATTCAACATTTTTATATATGTAAGTGCAAAGAAATATTATTTATGTAGATAAGTGCATTGGAGTAGAAGGAGGAGTAGAGTTTTGTTGGAGCGGTATCACCTGATTATTTAAAAAACTTTTTTCATGTTTCATGGCCTCCAAATCACATAATGATTATCAATGAGAATTTTTAAAAATTATGGTAGAATATACATTACAAAATTTACCACTTTAACCATTTTAAGTATACAGTTCTGTGGCATTAAGTACATTCACATTGTTGTGCAACTATCACGACCATCCATTTATGGAATTTTTTCATCTTCCCAAAATGGAATTCTATACCCACAAAACAATAACTCCCTATTTATTTACACCCCTGGCAACCACCATTCTACTTTCTGCATCAATTAATTTGAGTACTGTAGGTACCTGAGATAAATAAAACCATATAATATTTGTCATTTTGTTCCTGGTTTATTTCACTTAGCATAGTATCTTCAAGGTTAATCTATGTTGTAGCATGTGTCAGAGCTTCTTTCCTTTTTAAGGCTAAATAATATTCCCTTGTATGTATATATCACATTTTGTTTATTCACATATCCATTGATGGACACTTCAGTTGCATTTTAACAATTGTAAATAACTGCTTCTTCCACATTTTGGCTATTGTAAATAATTGGTATCTAAATATCTTAGCCCATGCTTTCAGTTCTTTTGGGTTTACACTCAGAAGTGGAATTGTTGGATTGTAGTATATTTTTATTTTTATTTTTTAAGAACTGTCATATTGTCTTCCACAGTGACTACACCATTTTACATTTCCACTAGCGATGCACAAGAATTCCATTTAAAAATATTTTTAATGGTTAATCATCCTTCAATTTGTTGAATGCAAAGAATTGGATACCACCTACTTGCAAAGAGATTTGTTACCCAGTCTTAATTAGAGTCATCCACTTTTTTTTTAACAGTAGCACATTATTTCAAATCACCTCCTTCTTTTCCCAGAAGTATTTATATCCTTGGGGCAATGCACCATAGTAAGAGTTAAGATGGGTGAAAGTTAGGTTATTTTTTTTTAGGCAATTTTTGTGAGTTTATTTGAACCAAACTGAGAACAATTGCCAGGAAGCAAAATCTCAACGTATTTAGAAAATGCTCCAGAAAATGGCATCTTTGCACCTTATTTTATACATTACAATCAAAAAAGAAGACATAAGTGGGTTACCTGAAATCCACTGGTGATAGATTAGGGAGGCAGAAGAAGGCAAAGCAGAGGAATCTCTAGGATTGGATAAAAAGGGAAATGATAGACATATATTTCTTTTATATAAGTGGGTACAGGATAGTTAATAATCAACAATTAATATGAGAACAATAATGAGGGAATTTGCAATCTCCCTCTTGTGTGGTACATGTGCTTTGAGGGGTCCAGAAAAAGGAAATTTAACATTCCAAAAATATGTTATTGTAGAAGCAAAAAGACAAATAGACTAATGTAATTAAAGACTGACTTTTGTGCCCTGCATGGTGCGTCTCAGTGGATTGAGTGCTGGCCTGTGAACCAAAAGGTCACCAGTTCAATTCTGGGTCAGGGCACACACCTGGATTGTGGGTCAGGCCCTCAGTTCTGGGTGTGCGAGAAGCAACTGATCCATGTAGCTCTTGCAAATTGCTGTTTCTCTCCCTCTCTTTCTCCCTCCCTTCCCCTCTCTCTAAAATTAAATAAATAAACCCTTTTAAAAAAGAAAAAAAATAAAGATTGACTTTTCTCAGGGGAGATTCTAGTCTAGACATGACTACCTGCCTTAAACCTTTACTTAATAAATTTGAATTTCACACCATCCTTTGTTCTTTAGCAGAATTTGAGAAGGTCATTGGTGAAAGGAGAGCTAGTAAAATATAACTGGCTTGCTGCCCCCACCATGGACACTTTCTCAAGCAGATAAATTTTATGGAAAATGTACATATTCAAATTGAGGCTATGGAACTAGGTTCACTTAAAACTTCACAGAAAGTCTTCATGGACTCCTAGGAAAATACGGACCTCAGTTTGAAGATCAATGGGGTCTCCTTAAGGAGGAAGTGTGTCAACCTTGTCCTAAGTGAGTGCTTCTTAAAAGTAATATGAACCAGAATCACTTAGGTGGGGGGCTTGTTAAGACAGATCATTTGGCTCCATCAATAAAGTATCCAATTTAGTAGGTCTTGAGTTTGGCCCAAGAATTTGCATCACTCATAAGCTCCCAGATGATGATGGTGCTGGTCTGGGCACCACACCAAGAACCAGTGCTCTAAGCTAACTCAGGCAAATCATGTGAGTTAATGTACATACCTCTGTAGTTAATTAATGTCTGCTTAGAGATTCTCCAGCATTTAAGCAAATGAGTTTATACATCTTAATTGATGTCTGCACTGTTTGGACACTGCAAGGGAGATATTCAACCTGTACTATTACTTGTAGCCTTGTCTTATATTCCCATCCCCCCTTGAAAGTCCTTTCCAAGGAGAAATTAGGTCTCACTTCTCTATTGTACAATGTAGATGCCTGATGACTACTTGTAGAACTGAATACTACAATTGTATTCACATGAAAAGATGTGACTGATACATTTATTAGTATTTGCAACAGGAAAATGTAGACATATTTCTCAGGGTCATAGCATGTATTGCTTATCCTTGGAGATAAATTGAGATGTAATCAAGGAGAACATAAAAGAAAATAATGAGCTATGACATGTCATCCAAACCTAATATTAAACTGTAAATAATAGCACTGTGTTAACTGAATCTGCCCTATTTTTTCTGTGACCCTGAGGCAAATAGGCGTACATATTTAATAGAAGTATTATAAAAAGATTTTAAATCTATTGATGATATGTATGTATAAGGTTGCAGAGGACAAAAAAAAAGAATCAAGCTTATACTCTACCATCAATAAGCTCTCTGTCTAGTAGGAAAGAGCACATTTGAACAGAAAAACCTAGGTAAAGAGCCATAAAATAGAGAAGTAAAGTGTTTTGGGATTTCACAGCACAGAATTATTTCCTTGAAGTCAGATTTTGCAGAAGGTGTGTTACTCAGGGAAACTTCTGTTTAGGCAATGCCATTTGAAGCAGGTCATGGAGGATAAGCAGAGGCTGACTCTGGATAACCGTGGTGAAGGGTAAGAACAGAATTTCAGGCTAAGAGAAGAAAGGACAAGAACAAAGTCACTGAGGCAGGACATCATGAGAGCTAGATTAGGAACAGACAAGAGATTCCACATGATTTGAGGACACAATTCATTAAATGAGTGGGGATCAATGACAGGAGCAGATAGTGACAGACTTAAATGACAGACAAATTAAGGAATTTGAACATTGTTCTATAAATCAATGAGCAACCATTGATGGTGTTTGAGCAAGGAGTGGAATGATCACAGGTGTGCTTCAGGAAGATTCATTTGAAAAGAATGTGTAGGATAGATAAGGGGAGAGAGAGCCCAGAGACAAGGATACCAATTACTGTAGTCTACAGGGACAGATAAGAAAGGACAGATGATGCAGTGTTAGAAAAGACAAAATTTAGTGATTAACTGAATGTGAAAGATGAAGGAAAAAGAAGAATCAAATATAATGTTGACATTTTATATGTGAGTGATTGGGTAAATGGCAATGTTAGAAATTGGGAGATAGTGGAGGAGCAGGGTGTGGTGGAGGTGGGGGAAAGATATGCAGATTTTGAGGTCCCAGCATGCCATCTTTTTGGATATATTGAAGATCACAGGCAGTCAGACAGAATAAGCACAGCCTAAGAGAGTCATCGAAGTTGCACATGAAGATTTCAGACATTTCTATAAAGATTATAACTGAAGAGATATTATTAGATGGGGAAAGTAGGATGGGATTGCCATGGCAAAAAAAAAAAAAAGTTAAAAAAGAAAGATGTGGTCATGAGAGTCAAGGACTGACCCTTTGAGATATTCTTTCAGTACTTATTCACTCAGTGTTTACATTTTTGTTAATGTGAACTTTGTGTGTTTTGTTACTTTGAGTTACGCCACATACTTGGTGAGCAGGAGATGGAAGAGGAATAGAGATGGGGACAAGGAATGAGTGATAGATGGTAAACTAAAATTCTGTGCAATATTGGTGAAGAGAGCATTTCAAGCTGATGATCTGGCATAGATGAGAGGCCACAGAAAGGTCAGAAAGGATGAAACACATAAAAAGTTCACAGGATTTGGCAATGAAGTCTAAGTGATCTTTGTGTGGTACACAGACTTCTAAGATGGCCCCCAATGATCCTGGCCTCCAGGTATTCACACCCTTGTGTAACCATTTCCATTTTAGTGTGGGTTAGATGTAGTGACTTGTTTCTAACAAACAGAATACCTTCTAAGAATATAGTGAAATTGATGGGATATTACTCTTAATATTAAATTTAAAAGACTGAATTCCATCTAATTCACATTCTTCCTCTATTGCTCTCTCACTTCACTCTGATAAATCCAACTGCCATGTTATAAGCTAACTTGAAGAGAAGCCCATGTTTTAAGGAACTAGTGGTGGCCTCTGGCCAACAAT
Organism: Pteronotus mesoamericanus; assembly: GCF_021234165.1. Lineage (NCBI taxonomy): Eukaryota > Metazoa > Chordata > Mammalia > Chiroptera > Mormoopidae > Pteronotus > Pteronotus mesoamericanus. The sequence goes on from NW_026555198.1 coordinate 1,486,648, forward strand.
TAGCAAGAAAACAGGGCCCTCAGTCTCACTGCCTATGAAGAAGTGAATCCTGCCAACAACTACATAACAGAGCTTGGAAATGAATCCTTCCTGAGTCAAGCTTTAAGAAAAGTGTGGCTCCAGCTGACATCTTAATTGCAGCCAGTGAGAAACCTTAATCATGAGGCTTCAGTCATGCCATGCCCAATTTCCTGACCCACAGAGACTGAGATAATAAATGTATGTTGTCCTAAGTTACTAAATTTTGGAGCACTTTGCTATGCAGCTATGGATTCCTAACACACTGAACTTTGAGTAGAGTGGTAAGGGCAGAATCCAAATCACAAGGGATTAAGGAAATGAAGCCAGGAAATGTCTACAACTCTTCTAAGAAATGAGATGGTGAAGGGAAGGGTGAATGCAATATTTACTACCCCAACTGATTTTCAAATGAATAAATTAAAATATTATTTAGAGCTATTAAGATTATTTAGACTTACTGTAGCTTCAAGACTTTTTTCAAGTGACATTACTTAAACATTTAGAGATGTATAAGTCTGTATTGGGTTAGTTCTTGCTGAGAACCTAAGTAACAATAATTGCCACACATCATAATTGGATATCAATGTACACCTGGCAACAACATTCTCATGCATTATCCTGTGAATACTCACTCTGTGAAATAAGTATAGCAGGCACTAAAAAATCAAGACTCACTAGCAATACCGTCTTTCTATCTTTGTAATTTGGTGAGCTTGGTTTCTGCACCACAACACTTAAGGTTGGCACAATGAAATTGAGACAGATGTGACCATTAAAGTACAAGTCTGGTTCCACAAACCCTAACCAGCAAAGGTGCTTGGACCCCTTGTGGATTCCTTGTAGCATAGAAAGGGATGTCCTAGTGCAGCATGAACACATACTTACAGGCAAATGTATTGAGAGGTGCATATTTTCATGCTCGTGAGAGTTAAGCTCTGCTTGATAATACAATTCATCCCCTTCTGCCAGCACAGAGGATCCAGCTGTTGCTCTTACCAAAGAACTCACATTAACTGACATTTTATCATTTTTATGGGCAGAACACTTGATACCATTGATAACTGCCAGCTTTGGAAAGAAAACTCTCCCAAGATCTTGGCATTTGGGTGACATTGTCAAAGGGCTACAACAGAGCTTACCTATTTGTGGGCACACTTTGGCATGTCCTTTTAAAGCTTGACTTTCAGAATCTTCCTAATTGCCTAAGTCAATTATTCAGTGTGTAATTCCTCAGGCAATCGAGTGTTCCAGAAAAGCTGTGCAAAAGCTGCCAGTCAGCTCATCCATCCCTGCCCTTCCTGCTTTGCTTCAGACAGTGACTTTTAATATGAATCAACTTCGGAGGGCATAAAACAAAACTTGGGGTGTTGTCCAGCACCTTCAGGAGGCCCACAACACATTCAGGAATGTGCTGGAATTCATAGTATCTTGACTACATTGGGTAATCCTAGGAGTATATAAGCAAATGAAACAGGTGTTTATTCATACCATACCAATTACTAAAAAAAATTTCATCTCCCTAAAGGTAATGATGGTAGTAAAAATATATTTAGTGCTTTTTAGTTTTCCATTCCTTTCATTTTGATCTTTTTATGGTAAAAAAATATTTTCTCCACTCAGTGCCAGGGTTTCTAAAATGCTGCTTAGAAAGAGGTAAAAATGAGTTAGTCACTAGTACCTATTTGTACTGATGAGTCCACATTTGTAAGCAATAAAATCATTTCCTCCTCAGATTTTGGTTTTTTAGGTTTGCAATATGTAACTACTAATTTACTTTAAACTTATTTCTGTCTTCTTGGTAATGAGACAGCTTTTATCATCCTACTCCACCCTCGGACTATGCACTGAAGTGGGGTAAAGACAGTAAAGACATCTGGAGTACAGAAAGGTTAAGGAACTTGCCCAAGGTAACACAGCTAGGAATTATGCAGATGAGATTTTTCCCCCAGGCAGTTCATGCTCAAACTACTGCACTATGCTGTCTCTGAATCACCTCATTAGTTTGGCTTCTAAAGGTTTTCAAAGTTCTATTTTAAGTCAAATCAAACTGCTAACTGTAGAGTATGCCAGAGCACTGAGTACATAGAAATGGCGATAGCAGAATAAATCCTTGGTGACTTTCAGCCCATGATTGGGCTGCAGTGGGCTGGGGAGATGTTTCTTGTGAGACTCTGGCTAATTGGGCACTCTTTGAACAGTGTTCCAATGCCTTCTTTTTCCATCTTGTGTACTTTTACTCATCCATCACAACATAGTTCAGATGACCCTCCTTTGACATTGCCATTGAATGCTACGCAAGCAGGACAAATTTATGGCGGATGTGCCAGAGGGTAATCTGGGATGATAGTCTAAAGGTAACTTTACTGAAGGCTGGGCTTAAACAAGCTCTCAGTGATCTGGAAATAACTGTAAACATTTCTAGAATGCTTAGTATATTCTAGCTTAATCCTCACAACAACCCTGTGATATGAGTATTCTTATTATTTGTATTTTACAAATGAGGAAACTGAGTCACAGGTTAAGTAACTTGTCTGAGATCACACATCTGGTAAAGGGTAGAGCCATCATTCAGACAAACATGAGCAGTTTGCCTCCAGTTATCATGCACTTAACCACACCACAGGGTACTACCTGTGTGGGAAAGCTAGCTCCAATTAAAAAGCTAAGGCAAATATTAGAAGGAAGGCTTGAGAACCAACTGTGATATAGGCCTCTGGGCAGAAACCCCTGTCATCTTTGCAAAGACTTTTGCAATTTTCCATGGGGTGGTTCTCATGGCCAGTTTTGCCTGGGGTTATAAGTATGATCTCCTGGAGGGGAAAAAAATCAGTTAAGGCTTTATAAGGGGGGGAGCAAATAATTTCCCTGATTATTTACTTTTTTCTCTAAAAATTTAGAATAACATTCATTCATTCAACAATTCTTCATAGAGCACCTACAATGTGCAAAGTACTCTTCTAGCTTGGAGACACAGTAGTAAACAAAAATGGGCAAAATCCTTGTTCTTGTATTTTTGCTCTGAATTTTTCCATTTTATTCCAACTTCTCCCATCTCTAAATGTACCAAAACATGATAATATTATGAACAAATAAAATGAACACACATACAGAATCTGGTAGAAGTAAGGCATGCTTGAGTGTGGTTCATAGGGTAATAATATAGGTGTAATAATTTATAGTTTTAATTTGAACATTTTACCTAAAATGTCATATGGTGTAATTGAATGTGATATTGTTATGTTACAGGATAATATGCTTATGATTTCTTAATAAAAGATTTTGTAAAAAAAAAAAAAAAAAAGGCAGGGGGAACATGCCCTTGCTGGTGCGGCCCAGTGGATTGAGTGTAGGCCTACAAACCAAAGGATCGCTGGTTCAAATCCCACTCAGGGCACATGCCTGGGTTGTGAGCCAGGTCCCCAGTAGGGGGTGTGTGAAAGGCAACCACACATTTATGTTTCTCTCATTCTCTTTCTCCCTCCTTTCCCCTCTCTAAAAAAATAAATAAATAAAATCTAAAAAAAAAAAGTAACATTATTTGAGCTGGACCCTATATATATTTATTATTTACACACCATTTACCAGATGTGTTATCTTACAAAAATTATTTAACCTGTGACTATCTTTTTCTTCATTAGTAAAATAGAGATAATAAGAATACCCATATCACAGGTTCTTGTGAGCATTAAGATAGCATATAGTAAGAACAGTAGAAATGTTTGCAATTTGTTCCAGATCACATATTTTTAATGAGACATAGTTTGGTGGGAGCAGCATGGTGTTGGCCTTTGGATTCTATTTCCCCTGTGACTGTAAGGGCCTGGCAAATTCTGTGAGTTCATCAAATAACATTCTTATCCTTTTAAAAATTTTTTAAATGTTTGTTTTTTAAATATATATTTCATTGATTATGCTACTATTGTCCCATTTTTTTCTCCCTTTTATTTCCCTCCACCCTGCACCACCCCACCCCCCAGCATTCCACCCCACCTTAGTTCATGTCCATGGGTCATACATATAAGTTCTTTGGCTTCTCCATTTCCTATACTATTCTTAACCTCCTCATGCCTATTTTGTACCTACTATTCATGCTTCTTATTCCCTGTATCTTCCCCCCATTCTCCCCCCTCCTCCACCCCTCTGATCTCCATTTCTATGATTCTGTTCCTGTTCTAGTTATATGCTTAGTTTGTTTTTTAAGTTCAGTTGTTGATAGTTGTGAGGTTGTTGTCATTTTACTGTTCATAGTTTTGATGTTCTTTTTCTTAGATAAGCCCCTTTAACCTTTCCTATAATAAGAGCTTGGTGATGGTGAACTCCTTGAACTTGACCTTATCTGGAATGCACTTTAATTGTGCTTCCATTCTAAATTATAGCTTTGCTGGATAGAGCAATCTTGGATGTAGGTCCTTGTCCTTCATGACTTTGAATACTTTTTGCCAGCCCCTTCTTGCCTGCAAGGTTTCTTTTGAGAACTCAGATGATAGTCCTATGGGAACTCCTTTGTAGGTGACTGTCTCCTTTTCTCTTGCTGCTTTTAAGATTCTCTCCTTATCTTTAATCTTGGGTTCCTTAATTATGATGTGCCTTGGTGTGTGCTTCCTTGGGTCTAACTTCTTTGGGACAATCTGACCTTCCTAGATCTCCTGGAAGTCTATCTCCTTGGCCAGATTGGGGAAGTTTTCCTTCGTTATTTTTTCAAGTAAGTTTTCAATTTCTTGCTCTTCCTCTTCTTCTTCTGGGACCCCTATGATTCAGATGTTGGGACATTTAAAGTTGTCCCAGAGGTTCCTAAGCCTCTCCTAATTTTTTTGAATTCTTGTTTCTTCATTCTGTTCTGGTTGAATGTTTATCTCTTCCTTCTGCTCCCAATTGTTGATTTGAGTCCCAGTTTCCTTCCCTTTACTGTTGGTTTCCTGTATAGTTTTCTTTATTTCACTTTGCATACCCTTCACTTTTTCCTCCATTTCGTGGCAATACTCAGCCAATTCAGTGAGCATCTAGATTAATGTTTTGAACTGTGCATCTGATAGCTTGGCTACCTGTTCTTCTCTTAGTTCTATTTTTGGAGCCTGGGAGTTTCTCCTGCCACTGCAACCCCCACAGGTTTTTACATCAAGAGGTTTTGAGGTTTTCTTTTCCCACACTGGAACCCTGGGTTGCACAGCCTGTCTCACTCTCCAGCTGCTCCTCCAGTTTATCAGCACACAAATGTGGGACCACCTGGTCCTCTAGCCGCCACCTTGTCACACATTCTCTCTACCCCGGCTGCGAGTCTCTGCCCCTCTTACCAGCCTGGATGAATGTTTCCTCTTTAACTTCTTGGTTGTTGGGCTTCCATACACTTCGATTTTCTGGCAGTTCTAGTTATTTTTTTTTGTTGTTTTTAAATTTGTTGTTGTCCTTCTTTTGGTTGTGTGAAGAGGCAAAGTGTATCTACCTATGCCTCCCTCTTGGCCAGAAGTTGACTAACTCTCTTATCCATTAAAGAATAGGATGGTGCCTTCCAGCTCTAGCATTATACTTTTTCCTTAGAACCCTTATTTTACCTAGCTATACGATGAGAATAATAATGCCTTGTCCCCTTTTCTGCCCCAGTCCTATCCTAATTCCTGAAGCAGATGTGAGCTTCCTGTAAGTGACTGTGGGGATGTCAGTGTTGTGTTTGGGCAGGTTTTTCCTCTTTTCCTACAACCTGTCTCACTTACTTACCCACTCCAACATATAGACACAATATCTGTAACTTCACCTCTTAGGCAATTAATTGTAAATAGAGCATACGTTTCAATAAGTTTATGTAAAATGCAAAAATATGTGTTTAAAATACTGGTTCACACAAATGAACCAGGCTGTAAAGGGATTATTACTATTATAATGAAGGAGAGAAATAACCTTTAGTATAAAATTTAATAACAACATACACAAACTTAATGGAGCCAAAATGAATGTTAAAAAGCTATGTAGTAGAGAAAATATTGCAAATCATGGAGAAGACCACAGTGCATTTCATCTCAGTAGCCTCTAGTATTTACTGCTGCTTTTTTTTTTCTGGATCTGCCTCTGATTATGTCAGATGTTGACCCTGTGTGACCTTGGGCAGTGTCTTGGAGACTTCCAGGAATCTTCTGTCTCCTTCAGTTGTTAATCTAGTTACTCTGCACTCAGCAGGCAGCCTAGCCACCACAGGGAGAGGCAGAGTCTGTCCTGGGGGTGGGGCTATTTTTTCCTCTCATGCTGCTGCTGCTCAGGGGAGTGGTCTGCCTAAGGAAGATGGCTGCTGCTATATGGGGAATGAGTCTTCACTGGGGTCCTGCCAGCTATTCTCTCAGTGCCCCCAAAAGCCTCCTTCCACAGTCTCCCCTCATGTGTCTCTAACCAACTCTGCCCCTGCTTTTGCCAGAGACCAGCATAAGTGGCTGCAAATAAAAATGTATGCATTGGCCCTTTAGAAGGCTCTTTGCATCTCCAGCTGCCCACCTCTGGAAGAGAGCAATTCAGCCTCTTTTTGCAGCTGCTCTTACCTGTGTACTTTTTAGGCTCTGGTACTGTAAACCAGGGATCCCAACTTATGCTTTAGACCCCACTTTTCTCAGGGGGATCCATCTGGCTGCTTACATATCCCTATGCTACCACTGCCTGTGGGTGCCCAGCCAGCCTTCTCGTCTCCACCTCACTCATTACCAGTCAGGTTGTGCTAAAGCTGATTCTTCTGTCTGTCCAAGATTATAGGTCTTTTCTCTTGCTACTGTTCAGTTGGTTGTTCAGAGTGATTTCTCCACAGTTTAGCTGTAATTACAGATTCTTCCTGTGAGGAGGTCAGTGTGACTTCCATTCACTCCTCTGCTATCTTGCCCCTTGGGGTACTAAATTTTAGTAAGATCTTAAAAATCTTTATTTCTTAGCTATTCTCAAACCTATAATGACATTTCGCCCGTCAGCAGAATGTGGGGCAGACAGCAGTGGAATAATTAAGCTTATTCTTCAAGACCCTGTCAATCTCTTCAAGCCACAGAGTCTCATTGCATAAAGTTTATTACACTCTAACATAAGGTTTTTCATTAGATGATGATAATAGCTAACTTTATTGAGTATTTTAACTGTGTTAAGTTTTATATGCACTATTTTAATTTACCAGTAATTCATCTCTGTAAAATAGATATTATTATCAATAAATTATATACAAAGAAATCAAGGTATTGAGAAGTTAATTTACTTGCCCCAAAATGCACAGCCTGTTTGGAGTAAGAAGCTCTAATGTACAGGTGCCACTAACCACTTTACTCTCCTGTTCACAGCTCACCCTCAGCAAACACAGAAGTCCCTGAGACCTGACTGAGTAATCACCTTTCATTTTCTCCTGGTCTTCATTTGTTAACTGGGCCAAATTGTTGCCCTGTTCCACATTCCATCCTTGAAGCAAGACTTTCTTAAATTGTTCATAGCACCTGCAGTGAAATACATTTGCCAAATAAAAGCAGAAATTGTTGAACTCCAGGAGTCAGCAGACTTCATAGACACTGAATTCAATGAGGAATTAAATTGGGGGAAAAAAAACTCCACTTAATGCTAGCTTTAATGCCTGTGATTTTTGGTTTTAGAGCTAAGTTTCCCAGCCAATGTCCCAGTCAGAGAGTGATGTGAACAGTGTGATGGGCTCTGCGGTGCCATGCCCTTCTTCACCAATGTCTCTGATCTCCAAGACTTCAGGTTACTCAGAATTAAGCCCTTGAGATTGTACAGTTTATAATTCAGTCTGAGACATAAGTCCAACAAATGACAGGCCTTCACTAAGTGTGATTGTGCAAGAGTGATCCTTGGGGACCTTTTCCTTTCCCCATTCAGTCCTTCACTCATCAGATATTTATTCAGCTCCATTCGTTAAGGTAATGCAGAACAAGGCAAATAAAATCCTTGATCACAGAATCCAGAGTCATTTATTGTATGAGTGAGACAAGTAACTAGAACTCCAAAAGTGTGACAATGCTAAGGGAATACAAATACACCTCCCCCATTCAATAGCTATTCTCAAAACTCCATAATTTAAAAATGTTCCATAGTGATCATGTGTTCCTATATTCATTCATGCATTCAGTGAATGATTATTTACAGATAGTCTTGTCTGTGCTGGGCAACAGAAGCAGGGAGAAAGACAGTAGCCCTCATAGTACCCACTGTCCAGGCCACGAAATTGTCCAGTGGTGGGATAATGACAGTCCACATTTAGAGAGACATAGGCTTCAGGAAACCCAGAGCAGAAACTTCCACCTAGTCTGGATGAGAGTTAGAGAGGGTAGAGAAGGCTCCAAAAGCTTTCGAGAAGTGTCCTTGAAGCCGTAAGGGAGCTTCCCTTGAAGCCAGATAAAAGGTTATTTGGGTTTTTGTAAGACCCAGGAGGCTTAAAGAGTGAGACAGCATGCAAGATGAAGGCTGTTGGTGCTGTGGAGTTTGGGGAAGATATCATCTCAGGGGTTATGTGTTCAGCACAACTATAATGGAAACTTAGCTGCAGCCTGAGGTCAAGAGGCTCCTGAGATCAAATCTGGAAAAGCAGAATAAGGAGAGAAACCCCCAGGTTGTCATTACAGAGTGTTGATTTAGACCCTATTTCTCTTGGCCAGCTAATAACCTTGAAGGACCACCAAACACCCCTGAATGAACTAATATATTGTTCTAGTTACCTCAAGTTTTCAACATATTTTCCTCACACAACTGGCAAAATGTAAATAACTTCTGTAACTGCTCAAAGGAGTCCTAAAATAGAGATTTAAAATACACATGTATGGCTCTGACCAGAGTGGCTCAGTTGGTTGGGCATTGTCCCACAAAGCAAAAGGTCACCAATTCAATTCCCAGTCAGGGCACATGCCTGGGTTTTAGGTTCAGTTCCTTGTCAGTCAGGGTGTGTAGAAGAGACAACTGATCACAACCAATGTTTCTCTCTCACATCAATGTGTCTCTCCTTCCCTTCGTCCCTCCCTTCCCCCTCTCTAAAAAAAAAAAAACTAAACTAAACTACAATAAAATAAAATAAACACTCATCTTTGTTGATATTGTTTGCACTGGCTTATGTAACTTTCCAGGGGCAGCTACTGACCAGGCCTTTGGCTAGTGACCACATTTGTTATGGTCTGAGCAGCCAGCCAAAAAGCTGAAACCACAAAATCCATGGCTTAGGGTAATTTACTAGAAATAATAATTTTCTTGCATTTAAAATATGTTAACTGACCTCCAAAGAAATATCCATTGCTACCTGCTGTGGATCCCCACGTGCATCAGATTGGATCTGCTCCTAGATAAACCCCTAGCTATATGTGACCAGCAGCCTGGGGCTGTCTTTCCCAATGACTTTATTGAGGGCCCCAGACTTTGCTGCTCTATCATACTAGGGGCTGCAGAAAAAGGAGTCTGGAGAGGGGGAGGAAACTCCTGACCAGAATTGCACCTCAAGAGCCCAACACTGCAGCACTGGGGAAATCCAGTGTTGTGTTATTCATAGTACATAGGCAGACATGATAGATAGTGGCTTTACTAATTTCAAACAGTGCGACCTTAAGTATGTTACATAACCTCTCTGAGTCATAGCTTCCTCTTCAGTAAAATGAGAATAAGCCATCTTTGAGGGATTTGGGGAATAATTAAACAAGTAGATATATGTAAAAACTTTCTGTAAATTGGAAAACATAAATGTTTCTACTTTCATTCTTCCCTTTTACCAAAGGAAAGACCTGGGAGAGAACAAATTGGTTCCTACTCAAGGAAGAAATGGAGGGAAAAATGGCTAGGTGAAGAGAAAGTATGCCAGGGTCCTTGACAGAGAAGAGGCTTGCCTAGTAGAATCAGGCAATTGGCAAAACAGGCTTCAGGACCACAATCTCCTGGTGGCCTCACGTAGAGTGTGCCCTTCAACTTATCCTCCACTCCAGGAGGTATTTACCTCCTAGTATCTCAACAATGTTTCCAAAATTTATTTATTAGTTCAATAAATATTCATTGAACAACTACAAACCACTAGACTTGTTCTAGGAGGAGAGACAGATGAATAACAACAACGAAAGCCACCAAGATTTAAGCTCTGGGGCACATACATTCTAGAGAATGGATAAAATAAATTAATTTGCAAAAAATTCATGATCAACTTAATTTCCCAAAGAGATAAGTGTTAGAAAGACAATAAAAGATGGAAAACTTTTCTGGAGAGGAGACAATTGAGCTGAAACCACTTGATAGACAAGGAGTAAGAGTTCCCTTGTAGAGGGTATAACAAGTGTATAGGCCCTAAGGGAAGGCTGAGCTCCACATGAAGATATAGTGTTCAAAGGCCAGTGTGACCAGAAGGTAGTGGATGAGAGGAGAAGAATGGAAGGAGATGAAATCCAACAGATGGATAGGGGCCAAATATGGAGGGACTTATAGACCAGAATACAGTTTGAACTTTATTCTATGGACCTTGGAAAACTGGAGGATTTTAAGGATTCTCACAATCTGGCCCAAACATGAGGAATGACCTGGAGGAAACAAGTAGCAAAAAGCAGGAAGACTGGTAAGGCAGCCATCAAAGTAAATAGTTCTGACAGGAGAGGATGGTGCTCAGACTGGAGCTGCCCACACTGGAGATGGAGAGAGGTGGATGGATTCAGGATTTGCTCATTTATTTGGGAGTGGTAAAAAGCAAAGAATCAAGGCTCTGAGGAACTGGGAGTGGTGGAGTCATTACCAATAGGTGAGAAAGTAGGTTGGTGAGGAGGTAGGGGTGTGGTGTAGAAATCCATGAGTTTTGTGTAGATCATATTACATTTAAGATGTCTGTTCTATGTCCTGGGGATTAAATAATGGACAAAAATATACACAGTCCATGTCCTCTTTCAGCTGTGGTCTGTGGCTGGTGGTAGCAACACAGGTTTCCTAAAGGATTTTAAGTGGGAGACATGGATATGCTTGAGAGGAGTCTATAGATCTGAAAATCTGTTTCCAAATGTCCCTCCTCCTGAATCCTTTTGAAATTGTGATCAAAACTATTGATCTCCTCAGGAAAAAAAAAACAGACAGACAGACAGACAGATTCTCTCTCTTACATAACCCCTCTGGGGCTTCCACTTGCTACCTACCATATAAGTTATATGCTACTGGTATTGAACTCTGTGCAGATCCCTACACCTACTCAGTAATTTCTCATCTCTAAGCTTTTGCTCATGCAGTATCTTCAATCCTGAAGAACTTCCTCTTCATCTCTCACCCCTGTTACTTAGCTAAACTTTAATCATACTTCTTATTTCTGTGCATTTCCCTAAATGAAAATACAAACCTGGCCCATGCCCTCCTTGAGCTTATGGTCTAGCCAGGGAATATAGACATCAAACAAGTAATGGCAATAGAGAGGGATGAGCACCTTGAAGGAGAAAGTGCAGGGTGCTATGGAAAGGTACAACAAGGAAATCTAATCTAGTCATAGGTGGTGGTAGAGTACATTAGGGAAGAGTTCCTGAAAGCAGCCATGTGTACATTGAGAACTGAAAGAGAAGTAAAAGTGAAATGGGAAAGGTGGGAGCAGAAGAAGGGAAGAGTATATCTGGTGGAGAGATAAGATATGTGAAGACCTGGGTTGGGGGACCATGGAGTATAAGGGGAAATAACAGGGGGAGTGGCCTGTAGGTCAGGTAAAGTTGAGATGGGAAGACATTGAGAAGTTCTAAGCAGCACATTACATAATCAGATTTGTATTGAGAAAGAGCACTGACTGCCAGGTACAGCATGGATGAGAGTGGGGGCGTCAAGGGAGGAAAGCAGGCAGTCATGTTCCTGCCATAACCATCACAGGGGAAATGGCTGACATGCTGTGTGGAGATGTTAGTGTGCAGGAGGAGCAACTTATCTACTTCCTCCCTCTCTACCCCTTAAGTCTATATTAAAACCATAATCATTTATACCAACAGAAGGTGTCTCATCTCCTCTCTCAGGAGACAAAGATTCATCCTTTCTTGACTGTTGAACATTTGGGACATGTAAAAGTAAAAAAGACCATGTCCCTGTGCCATAAAAAAGACCCACTTAAACAACACCTTTCACCTGAGACTTCTAAGTCTGTTCTATACTCTGATATTCTGAATTGCTTCAAAACACATACAACCATCAGTGATGAGTAGGGGGTCTTGCAAGCCCCAATGTTGCACTATTGGGCTATACTTCTATCATATTGACAGGAAGTGGAGAAAAGTGATGTTTATGGGGTTGGAGAAGGGATTTGGGGACCCATACAGAGAGGTTGGGTCTTCATAAATTGAACAGACTGGGAGGTATAAGAAGAATGTAGAATTTGATTCTGGTTCATAACTAACTGGTAGAGTAATAATAGGGTAGATTTTGGAGACAATAATGTTTTCAAAGTCCCTTCTGTGGTCTCCTATGCTTTAGAGTTTATCAGTATCCACAGGTTGGAGGCCCTGGCCAAAACATGCTCAGGGCATTGAAAATACTTCCTGGAATCACATTTTTCTACCCACACGGCATAAGTTTTGAATGCAGGCTCAAGAGTCAGACTAAGTTCAAAATGTAATACTGCCACTTAGCTGTGCAACATGGGATGCCTCAAACTCTCTGAGCCTCCAATTACCTATTCGAAAATCAGGAATCTAATATTTCCAACTTCACAGAACGGTATGAGGGTAAAATTGGATGGCACATACCAGGCACCTGGCACATCATGTTAATAGTAGTTATTGAATGTTTACATTACCTGTAACTAAATCATCAGTGAATTCAAACTACCTTCTCACCTCCATCAACTTGTTATCTTCTTATTGCTACAAACAAACACTTTTAGAAACTTAAATTCTGTTGTATAAATGATCCCAAACAAGCCATAGCTGGTGTGGTTCAGTGGACTGAGTGCCAGCCTGTGAATCAAAGTGTTGCCGGTTCGACTCCCATTGTAGGGCACATGCCTGCATTGCAGGCCAGGTCCCCAGCAGGGGGGCACATGAAATGCAACAGCACATTAATGTTTCTCTCCCTCTCTTTCTCCCTCCCTTCCCCTCTCTAAAAATAAATAAATAAAATCTTTTTTTTTAAATGATCTCAAACAAGATTAGCCTATAACCAATGCTTGGAGCTATGGAATAATTGATTAATTTTCTAATATGATTGATTTTGCTCAGTAATAAGTATCTGTAATCAAAGTAAATATTAAAAATTGGGAAAACAATATATCTAATTTTGAAATTCATATCCTAATGCTGAACAATTAGTAAATGTTTATAAAGAAACTCAGTGTCATCAACAATGAAAGTAGAAACCACAAATACTAACAATGGTTGTGTCTGAATGGAGAGGTAATAGATGTTCTCTTTTCTTTTTTCAAAATATGTGCAGTTTCCAACTTTCCTCTAAGGAACCTACAGCATGTATATACATTTTTTTAAAATTACAATTTAAAAGAAGAGCAAAAGCACTGCAAGTGCTGTTTCCAACTTCAGTCTGAATATTCATAGCAGTGCAGTATAAGCTAGTTACAGCTTCAAAAAATTAACTAGCCTAATTCATGCTGTTTGTTCACTGAGAGTTAATTCCATATACTTATCCTAGAAAATAATACATTATTCAGTTTAATCAATATTCTTTTTTTCTTTGCATAATCATATTTGTAAAAGCATTTACTGACAATGTGCCTACAGACTCACAGGGAGAGACCATGCTATAAGTAGAGTAAATTTTTGAAATAAAAGAAAAACAATGAACTTATGATCATTAGATAAATGATTGATTCTATGTGCTTCAACTATAGTACATTTACACAACAGAATTCTACGCAGCAGAAAGAAAGAAGAAACTCCTACCCTTTTTGACAGCTTGGATGAAACTGGAGAGCATTATGCTAAGAGAAATAATCCAAGCGATGAAAGATAAATACCATATGATCTCACCTATGAGTGGAAATTAGTCAACAAAACAAACAAGCAAGCAAAATAGAACCAGAGACATGGAAATAAAGAACAAACTGATGGTAACCAGAGGATAGAGGGGAGGGGGATAACAGGGGAAAGAATGGGAAGGGTCATCAAGGAACATGTATAAAGGACCCATGGACAAACCCAAAAGGGGGTAGGATTGAGGGTGGTGGTGGGGGTGAGGGTGGAGTTGGAGATGTGTGGGGTGGAGGAGAGCGGTGGGGGAAAATAGAGACAACTGTATTTGAACAACAATAAAAAAATAAAATAAAATTCAGCCAGGAGTATTTTGTATATGTGTTTTCATTGAAAGCAGCAATAGATACACTGTCAAATTCAATAATATAATGTTAATTCAGAAAAAAATGAAATCTGGGTTATTATTAAATAGTTGGCATATTTGTGCAAGTAACATTGGCTCTTTCTACATAACTTCAATAGACTGGAACAGCCAATACTATGGATATTTGCAAATGTTTGTACTTGTGTAGCCAAGAAATATGTTTCTTCTATTTTAATCTGGATGCTTAGCATTACATAGAACAGATAAAAACTCATGTTAAATTTTTCAAGCACTGGAACTTGAAAAATATTATATTTTAGGAATAAAGGGAAGTTTCCTATGAATGAGTTTTCTTTACATTGTTGAATTTTTCTTTAAGAATATTTTTATATTGTGATTATTCTTTATCATTGATTCACTTTATGTGAATCTCAGTTTTTGAAACTCAGACTTTCAAGAAAAAAAATTGGAAACTAGATTGTTGATTGGCCTCCATATGACATTCAGGAAAATATACTCTTTGGAAAAATGGGTACTGCTACAGTGGTACCTTCATTTCCATTTTATTTGTATAGTTTTTTTAGCTAAAATGCAGTAATAAATATTTATTTAAAGATTTTATTTATTTATTTTTAGAGAGGGAAAGGGAGGGAGAGAAACATCAATGTGTGGTTGCCTCTCACACACCCCCTACTGGGGAGCTGGCCCACAACCCAGGAAAATTCCCTGACTGGGAATTGAACCAGCGACCCTTTGGTTCCCAATCTGGCACTCAATCCACTGAGCAACACCAGCCAGGGATATAAACATATTTTTAATTAAAAAAAAGTATAGCTATCTTCAGCTAAGTTGGAATTAAAATTATTAAAGCCAAGTTGAAAACTTTCAGGAAAATATAACATGGGGGCAGAGCTTGGGGAGACTAGTGTAAACACTAACTAGAAATATAATACACTATTTTAACTTCTATTTTTAAGAACTAAAGCTGAAGAATTTTACAATTTTTTCAATGACATACAACTTAAACTTTTGTATCCTAATAAGTGTCTAAAGCCTTAAATTCCATTATTATTGAGAAATAACTAATGAAACCAATGCCTACTAGTAAGGAAGTACCCTAAAAGTGGAGGTAGATTAAGGACAAAAAGTAATATTAAGAAAATTTTACTTGTCAGAATCGTCATGGATATCTTTCAATATAGGTAGATCCCACTTAAAGTTATTAGGTAGAATACACATATGGAAGTAAAAATTATGGTAATAATCTTTCAGCCAGCATCTGCTGCCTCAAGAAGGTGAAAGATTAGGTGCCTTCCCCCTACTGAACTTAAAAGAGCATTGAGCAAACACTACAACGACTGGCAGCCTTAAACAGGGTGAATAAATAAACAGTTAAGGGATTTCCTATAAGATAAACCCCTTTACAGAAGGGGCAACTAAAGGCTTTGAGTTTTTCAAGAAAATATTTATCTAGGTAGAGGTGAGCAATGGGATACATTATACACAAGGCACACTTCCTTCTTTGTATGTAATAGAGCAACATTTCTAATTCACTATAAAAGTAAAATTTGTCTTAAAATATATGATTGTTAAAGCCTTGTCACTTTTTTATTGTGGCAAAAAAAACCCAAAACAATAAAAACCTTGTCACATTCTAAAATGTGATTCATATAATACAAATCTTAGTGGCCAAAGAATCCTCATGAAAAAAGCTATGAGCTTATGGCAGAGGTTGATGAGGGCAGAATGGTTTAATTTACAGGCATGTCTGAAAGATAGCATTCAGGAAAAGTAAGCACATCTGTGCCTGAAGTGACTAGGTCCTAGCAATTTTCACTGCTCTCCAAAGGCACCTACTGGGCCATGTTCAATGCAGTCAATGGCAGATCAATTATTTTTAACAATTTGGGACTTCCAGGAAAGGTGGAGGTGACGGTAAACACATTTTGCCTCCTTGCACAACTACAGAAAAAAAAATTACATCTAAAATACAAAACAAATAACACCTAGAAACATCAGAAAACTGAGCCATATGGAAATCCCACAACCAAGGATTTGAAGAAGTGACATTCATCCATATGGGTAGAAGGAAGTGGAGCTGTCAGTGCAATGCAGAGAGGTGGTAAAATGGGTGGTCCCACATTCACATGTGGTACATAAAAATTAAGAGAGATACCTAGGGAGTGAGGGATCCCAGCACCAAACTCAGCAACCCAGGGTTCCAGTGAAAGGGAGATAAATCCCAATAACTCCTGGCTGTAAAAATCAGTGGGGGTTTGGGGCAGCAGAAGAAACTGCCAGATTATCAGAGGACTCATCCTAAAGGGTTCACAGAGACTTAGGACTTACGTGGACCCACATCCTCTGGGACTCAGCACAAGGGCAACAGCTGGAAGAGCACAAGTAGCATATGGGGAGAAATTGAGAAGACTGGAAACAGGATGAGTGCTGGGAGACAGCTTCCTCCCAGGAAAACCTCCAAAAGCCAGGCAGCTGCATTTTTTCCTTTCCAAGCCCTCCCTCCACACAGAGCCACAAAGCAATGAAGCAGGTGGCCCCATCCTGGTGATTGCCTAAGGTTCCACCCCATACAATTTATAGGTCCCCTCTTCTACAATAGGTATGCTACTGGGACAGGGAGTCAAAGAAGCTCTACCTAATACACAGAAATAAACACAGGGAGGCTGTCACATTGAGGAGAAGAAGAGTAGCCCGATTGAAAAAACAGAACAAAACTCCAGAAAAAAAAAATAAACAAAATGGAGATAACCAACCTATCAGATGCCGAGTTCAAACCACTGGTTATCAGGATGCCCAAAGAACTCAATGAGTACACTAACAGCATAAAAAAGACCCAGGCAGAAATAAAGGCTATATTAAGTGAAATTAAAAAAAAAAAAATCTAGCAGAGGAAAGATGGCAGAGGAGTGAATGGGAGTCAGGCTGACCTCCTCCTCCCAAGACCAAACTGGAATTGCAACTAAATAGTGGAGTAATCACCTGGAAAACAATGGAACAATAGTGGGAGAGGAGCCTTGGAGCAGCGGACAGACAGTGGATTCAACTCTCACACATCCCAATGGGAGAGAAGTGCGGTGGAGGCTGGAGAGGGTGGGCTGGGTGCACACGGGCACCAGCACCAGAGGGACACTGAAACGGTCAGTTGGATCCCCCTGAGAAGAACAGTAAACAGGAACCCCTAAACTACAGCTGCTAAAACCAGGAAAACACACAGACAAAACGCAACCCCGAAAAGCTTAGGGGCGCTCTCTGCCAGAGACAGGTGGCTGGGGATGCAAAGAGACATTTAAAGGGCCAACGCAAAAGTTGCAGCGGCAGCCACCCTCCTTGATCGCTGGGTACAGGCGGCGGCAGGGTGGGCTGGTGCCTGGGAAAAGACTGGTGAGGAAAACTTTGTGAAGAGAACTGACACGGCGGCCGGTGGAGCCCCGGTGATAATGCACCTCCCACTCTGCAGCTACCATCTTGCTCAGGCATAAGGGAATCAATTAACCTGCTTTTTGTGTGCTCCACACACAGCTTGTGCGCATGTGAGCTGGAGGGCTAAGTGCAGACTGGCTGGGAGAGCCCTGAGGAAAGACTGGAGAGGGAGGCGTTAGGGAAAGAATGGGAGGAGGAACCGGGGAGTCCCGACTCCCTCCCCGTTCTGTAGTCTCCATTGTGGGCTGGAAAGGCGAGCCCCTAAAGAGGCAAAAGAGGGGCACACATGAACCAGACTGCCTGCGATTGAAACGCAGTCCGCACAGGGGTTGGATCCTTGGCCGAAGGGGTCACAGAACTGCCGAGAGACCCCTGAGTAGAGACTCAAAACGGAGGCATTGGGGAAAGAATGGGAGGAGTAACTGGGGAATCCAGACGCCTTCTCCTTTCCGTAGTCTCCATTGTGGGGGAAAAAGACACTCCCCCAAAGAGCCAAAAGCTGAAAAGCACAAAATAGAGAGCCCAAAACCACCCAGTGCAGGTGCACGCACTTGCGCCTAGTGGCCAGTGAGGGTTGGGGAGTGTGTTTATGGACCTCCATGGGCTGGCGAGGGCTCTCATGGGCTGGCGAGGCCTCCCACAGGTTGGCACTGATAAGGCCTGAGAGGGAGTGCGCAGATCGGCAAGGGCAGGTGTAATTCGACCCGCACGGGTCTCCAGTGCAGAGAAGTCCGCAGAAATAGTGAATCCCGGGCCAAAGGGGTCACAGAGCTGCCCAGAGTCCCTGGAGCAGAGACTGGCGACAGGATTACCCGGAGATCCTGGAGGTGACTACCTCCCATTTCCGTAGTCTCCATTTGGTGAGGGCAAGCAACGCATCCAAAGAGCCAAAAGCGGGGAAAGCACACAATAGAAGACCCTAAAATGACCAGTGCCGGGGTGCCCGCCAGCCTGGGCGGCCAGATGAGTACGCGAGGTGGCGAAGAAGCCCCCTGGGCTGGGGCAAGCACATGTGAGCCCAGGCGGGCGGGGGATCCTGCCAGGCCGGGTAACACAATGAAGGAGCCAGCGTGAGAGTCAGGGCGATCCACAAAAATAGTGGATCCTTGGCCAAAGGGGTCACAGAGCTGCCCAAGCAGGAGTCAGACACAGACAGTACATTCATGGAAGGCTCAAACAAATGGCTCAAGGTCATATAGGGTCAACAACAAACACCATCAGAGGCAGGCCCAGAAAGAAAAGTAAAGGAAAATAAATGAATAAATACATACATAAATAAAAAGACGTGCCTACTACCATAGGTGTGTCTTTAATCCACAAAGTCAGGAAATCTAGAAGGCCCGACAGAAACAGATGGAAAAATAAATAAATAAATAAATAAATAAACAAACTACTGAACAGATTCACAAAAAAGGGAAGAAAAAGAAGTTCCCCCCCATTCCTCAAATTAATAAAGGCCATATATGAAAAACCTACACCAATATCATACTCAACGGCCAAAAACTGAAAGCTTTCCACTAAGATCGGGAAAACAACAAGGATTTCTGCTCTCACCGCTTCTTTTCAACATCGTATTGAAAGTCCTAGCCACAGTGGTCAGACAAGAGAAAGAGATAAAAGGCATCCAAATAGGAAAGGAGGAAGTAAAGCTATCATTGTTTGCAGATGACATGATAGTGTACATAGAGAACCCTGTAGACTCTACCCAAAAACTCCTGAACTGAATAAGTGAATTTGGCAAAACAGCAGGATACAAAGTCAATATTCAGAAATCAAAGGCATTTTTGTACACCAGCAATGCAATAGAAGAATAAGAAATCAGAAAAAAAATACCATTCGATATAGCAAGAAGAAAAATAAAGTAACTAGGAATAAATTTAACCAAAGAGGTTAAAGACCTGTACAAAGAAAACTATACAACATTGAAGAAAGAAATTAAGGAAGACACAAATAAATGGAAGCATATACCGTGCTCATGGATTGGAAGAATTAATACCATCAAAATGTCCATACTACACAAAGCAATTTACATATTCAACGCAATCCCTATTAAGATACCAATGACATATTTCACAGAAATAGAACAGACATTTCAAAAATTATATGGAACCATAAACGACCCTGAATAGCCTCAGCAATTTTGAGAAAGAAAAACAAAGTAGGAGGGATCACAATACCAGACATCAAACTATACTATAAAGCCACTATACTCAGAACAATGTGGTACTGGCACAAGAACAGACCCATAGACCAGTGGAACAGAATAGAAAGCCCAGAAATAAGCCCAGGTCTCTATGGGCATCTAATATTTGACAAAGGGGACAGAAGCATAAAATGGAGCAATAACAGCCTCTTCAACAAATGGTGTTGGGATAGCTGGACGGCTACATGCAAAAAGATGAAATTGGATCATCAGCTGACACCATACACAAAAATATACTCAAGATGGATAAAAGACTGAAATATAAGTCGCAACACCATCAAAGTCCTAGAGGAGAACATTGGCAGGAAACTCTCAGGAATCCCACGCAGCAATTTTTTCACTGATATGTCTCCTAAAGCAAGGACATAAAGGAAAGAATAAGCAAGGGGGACCTCATCCAAATAAGAAGCTTCTGCACGGTTAAAGAAAACATCAGCAAAATGAAAAGGGAGCCAACCATATGGGAAAATATATCCGCTAATGATACATCAGATAGAGGTTTGATCTCTAAGATATATAAAGAACTCACTCAACTCCACTCCTAGAAGACAAACGATCCAATAAAAAAATGGGCAAAGGACCTGGGCAGACGCTTTTCCAAGGAGGAGATCCAGAGGGCCCAGAGACATTTGAAGGATGCTCGGCCTCACTAGCCATGAGAGAAATGCAGATCAAAACCACCATGAGGTACCACCTCACACCGGTCAGAATGGCCATCAGAAACAGATCAACAAACAACAGGTGCTGGCGAGGCTGTGGAGAAAGGGGAACCCTAGTCCACTGTTGGTGGGAATGCAGACTGGTGCAGCCACTGTGGAAAGCAGTGTGGAATTTCCTCAAAAAGCTGAAAATGGAACTTCCTTTTGATCCAGTGATTCCCCTGCTGGGACTCTACCCTAAGAATCCCAAAACGCCAGTTCAAAAGAACCTATGCACCCCAATGTTCATAGCAGCACAATTGACAATAGCCAAGTGTGGGAAGCAACCTAAATTCCCATCAGTAGATGATTGGATCAAGAAACAATGGTACATTTACGCAATGGAATACTATGCAGCAGAAAAAAAAAGAACTACTACACTTCTCGACAGCATGGATGGAACTGGAGAGCATTATGCTAAGCGAAATAAGCCAGGGGGCAAAAAACAAATACCATATGATCTCATCCATAAGTGGAACCTAACCAACAATACAAAGATGCAAGGATAATAAGACCAGCAACACTGAAAGGAAAAGAACCAACAGAGACAAGAGGGACGGAGGGAGGGGGGGCAGGGGAAAAGGAAAGGAAGGGGAAAGTCAAGGAACATATAGCAAGGAAACATGGACAAAGCCAAAGGGAAGAGTTGAGGGAGGGAGGGAGAGAGGGGGCAAGGGGAAGTGGTGTGGGATAGGCAGAGATAAGTGTATTTGAAAAAACAAACAAACATACAAACAAATAAATAAATTTTAGAATAATCTTATTTGTGTCAACAACAAAAAAAATTAAAATAAAATAAAAATTAAAAAGAAATCTACAGGGAACCAACAGTGGAGGGGATGAACCTTAGCATCAACTCAAGGATTTGGAACACAAGGAAGGGAAAAGCATTCAATCAGAACAGCAAGAAGAAAAAAAAATTAAAAAAAAAACAACAACAAGGACATATTAAGAAGGTGCTGGGTAATCTCCAAATGTACCAACATCCAAATCATAGGGTTCCCAGAGGAGAAGAAGAGCAAGAAATTGAAAACTTATTTTAAATATTAATGAAAGAAAGCTTCCCTAATTCAGCAAAAGAAGTAGACATACAAATCCAGGAAGTACAGAGAGTCCCAAGCAAGCTGGATCCAAAGGAGACCACACCAAGACACATCATAATTAAAACACCAAAGTTAACAATAAAGAGAAAACCTTAAAAGCAGCAAGAGAAAAGCAGTGTTACCTACAAAGGAGTTCCCATAAGATTGTCAGCTGATTTCTCAAAAGGAACTTTGCAGGCTAGAAGGAACTGGAAAGAAGTATTCAAAATGATGAAAAGCAAGGACCTACAATGTAGATTACTCTATCCAGCAAAGCTATCATTTAGAATGTAAGGGCAGATAAAGTACTTCTCAATAAGGTAAAGTTAAAGGAGTTCATCATCACCAAGTCATTATTATATGAAATGTTAAAGGGACTTACATGTGCCCTGAAAGGGAATTGAACCAGTTATCTTTTGCTTTACAGGATCATGCCCAAACCACGGAGCCATGCTGGTCAGGGCTAATTACTCCATGATTTCACAGCAGCTATGGTACTGCCATTGTAGGCAAAGATAAGCATATAGCCATAGCTAATCTTTGCCTCTACCAGTCTCAGTGTATCTAGCTGATCTCAGGATTGTCCTTTATGTAGCATTATCCTTTATTAAGTAATACTTCATGTTTAATACCCCACTCAAATCCCACCAATATTGAACTGTCATTCTGTGATTTACGCATCTATTGCACCTATATATCTCTAATAAGGCTGCATTTTTTAAGTGAGCTGTGTGCAGTGCTGAATTTTATCTGTGAGGTTGCTAAAAATCACAATTAGTGTGAAGTCATATAACATCAAACAGTGCTTCTCTTAGTTTTTTAAACTAGCCACCCCAAAGGATCCAATAAGTGAAATATACCTGTGTTTAAATTAAGCCATTCATTTAAAAACTCTTGTTATTAGGAAAACTTTTAAAAATATACAGAAGCACAAAAAATGTGCAGTGAAGTCCCATTGATTTATCACCCACATTGAACAGTAATTATGATTTGGCCACGCTTGATTCATCTATTTTACCTTCTACTTTGGCTGCATTATATTAAAGCAGATGACAAGCTTGTGTCTTTTCATCCCAGTGTATGTCAGGATACTTTGGAAAATATATGGACATCATGGCCCTGGCTGGATAGTTGAGTTGGTTACAGCATTTTCCTGATGGATACACCAAGGTTGCAGGTTTCAATCCCCAATCAGATGAATGCATAAATAAGTGGAACAACAAATCTCAATATCTCTATTTCTCTGTCTCTCTCTCTCATCAATAAATGAAAAATACTTAAAAATAAAATGTCTGGAGAAAACCAAGGTGGTGGAGGAGTGAGTGCAAGTCACACTGAACTCCTCCCAGGACCAATCTGGAACTACAACTAAATTATGGAAAATCACCTGAAACAGACAACTAAACTATAGTGAGAGAGGAGCCTTATAACTCGGATAGATAGAAGAATCAGCTTTAGCACACCTAATTGGTAAGGAGTGTAGTAGAGACTCAGGAAGGTGGGTGGGGCACCCATGAGCAACAGCACCAGAAGGATATTGAAAGGGCCATTTAGATCGCCCTGAAAAGAATGGGATCTAAACTAATAGTGGGGATCTCCAGCCTACAGCACCAGAGCCAAAAAGTACACAGGTAACAGCCAGCTGTGAAAAGCAGCAGGGTTGGTCTCTGCCAGAGACAGGTGACTGGAGATTCAGAGAGCCATTTAAAGGGCCAATGCAAAAATTTGTAGTGACAGCCACTTACCCTGGTTTCTGGCAAAGGTGGGGGCAGAGTGGGCTAGAGATGCCTGAGGAGAGACTGGAGGAGGAGGCTTTGTGGAGAGAACTAAGAGAACACCTGGCGGGATCTCAGTGCTGACTCATCACAAAAATGGCAGCAGCCATCATTCTCTGGCAGACCACTCTCCTGAGTGGCAACAGTGTAAGAGGACACAATAGCTCCGCCCACGCCCCCGGAGGAACTCGGCCCTGGCATGGTGGTGCTAAAGCCTGACTGCTGAGTACAAAGAGGCAGCCATACATAGTATATCCCTGGATGAAGAGAGTGTAGAGTGGTCTAGAGACACCTGAGGAGAGACTGGAGACCGAGGCTTTGGGGAGAGAATGGATAGAGTAGTGGGTGGGATCAGAGCCTGACTCCTCCACCACACAGCAGCAGCCATCTGGCTCAGATAGCCATTACCCTGAGCTGCAGCAACATGAGAGGACCCAATAACCCTGTCCCCATGAGGGACTCTGCCCTTCCCTGAGGTGTTTAAGCTTGACTGCTTAATGCAGAGTGACTAGATTAACAACTGAGGGAGACAGCCAGACAGTAGATTCCTGGAAGTCTAAAACAGACTACCTAAAGTCAGACAGCAGCAACATCGCATACCATCAGAGGAAGATCCAGAAGAAAAAAAAAATCAGTGGTCTCCTACCATAGGAGTTCACCCCACAAAGTCAAGGAGTCAAGACAGATCAATTTAAGAGGCAGAAGCAACAAGAGTCTCACACATAAAGAAACATGCCCCAGTAGAAGGGAAAGAAAGAATCCTCAGAAAGAAAACTAAATGAAATAGAGGCAAGTAAACTATCAGATATTGAGTTCCAAACAATGGTTATAAGGAACCTCAGTGAGCTCAGAGAGAATTACAAAAAACTACAGGGAAACTACAAGCAACTTACTGCAAATTATATCAGCATGAAAAAGGGCATAGAAACTATCAATGAGACACAGGAGGAAATGAAGAATACAATGTCTGAATTGAAGGACACAGTAAAAGTAATCAGAAGCAGGCTAGATGAAACTGAGGATCGAGTCAGTGAGCTGGAAGACAAGGTAGAAAAAAACTCCCAGAAGGAGCAAGAATATGAAAAAAAGACTCAGAAAGAATGAAGAGGCATTTAGGGAAACACAGGACAACCTGAAACGCAATAATATCTGCATAATAGGGATACCAGAAGGAGAAGAAGAGGAGCAAGGGATAGGGAACCTCTTTGAAAAAGGAATGATGGAAAATTTCCCCAATTGGAAGAGAGAAAAAGTCACACAAGTCCAGGAAGCACAGAGGGTCCCATTCAAGAGTAATCCAGTGAAGCCCACTCCAAGACACATTATCATTAAAATGGCAAATATCAAAGACAAAGAGAGAATTCTAAAGGCAGCAAGGGAGAAAGAGGGAGTAACATACAAGGGAGCCCCGGTACAGCTAGCAGCTGACTTCTCAACAGAAGCACTAGAAGCCAGAAAGGAATGGCAAGAAATATTCCAAGTCATGAAAAGAGAAGGTCTGCAACCAAGACTTCTCTACCCAGCAAGGCTCTCAATTAAAATGGAAGGTGAAATAAAGAGTTTCCCAGACAAAAGGCTAAAAGAATACACCTCCACCAAACCAGCATTACAAGATGATAAAGAGACTGCTTTAATAAGATGAAGAAAGAGTCTATGAATACCCAGTTGCTTTCACAGTCACCAATACTTGATATTACTAATATTTTAATACTTATTCATCTGATTGTGACAATGATGTGTTATTTTAATTGTTCCTTTACTATTTGTTGAAACTAAACCTGTTTTTGTATATTTCTTGCCTATATTATTTTTAAAAAACTTCAAATGAATTTTTGGTATTCTTTATCCATTTTGTGATGAAATGTTTGTAGAATTTTTTCCCTAAAAAAACAAAAATAGTAACCCTTTTTTAGATGTGTCACAAATACTTTCCTATTCACTTCCTTGTCCTTTAATTTTTTATATGTATATTATTGTATAGTCTTAAATGTTTAGTATAATCATATTGTTAATATTTTACTTTATAGCTTCTGGGTTTGAATATTTTACTTCAGGTTAAGAAAAATATTAGTTTGTATTTTCTCTTAAAACTCCTTAGATTTTACATAGTGATTTTTTAACTCACCTGAATATTTTTTTATAATGTGTGAAATAGGGCTATTTGTTTTATTTCAAGTAATAGTAGTCCATGCACCTTATTTGTTGAATAAGCCTTATTTTCCCCATTGATTTGAAATATCAATTTAATCATATATTACATTGTTAGACAGATATATATGTTTGTTTCTAGAATGCTCATTATAATTAATTGATCGACTTGATTATTTATGTGCTGGTGTCATGTTGTTTTAATTGTGGGACTTTATAATGGATATAATTTTTTAAATATTTTATAGTGGATTTTGACATTTAAATAAATAAATAAATAAATAAATAAATAAATCTGCATTCATAAGGAAGAAAGACTGAAGGAAGGATCTCCTACCTTTTGCAACAACAGGGATGGAACTGGAGAATATTATGCTAAGGGAAATGAGTCGGTTGGTGAATGACAAATACCATGTGATCTCACCCATAAGTGGAATCTATTCAACAAAATAAACTAATGAACAAAATAAACCACAGGCATGGAAACATGGAGGAGTCTGAAATTGACCAAAAGGGATGGTGAAGGACGACAATGGTGGAAAGGAGAAAGGAACAGACAAAGAACATGTATGAATGACCCATGAACATGGACAACAGAGGAGGAATTGACAGTGGGTGCGGGGTGGGGATGGAGGAGGGCAAAGGGGGAAAAATTGAAACAACTGTAACAGAATAAACATAATTAAAGAAAATAATTAATTAAGAAAAAAAATAATAATAAATAAATAAATCTGGATGTTTTCTTAGAAAACCAGAATGCCATTTTTATAGCTGATATAATTTATTACAATTCCTTCTCATCATGTAATATTCAGTTCATATATTCATATTTCCAGGTGTCTCAAAAATTCAACCCACATAATTTAATCATTCCTCTATAGGAGCAAGTAGGAGCATCAGATTAGAGCTCCTTTCCAAGTTTCTCATACAGAACTGCCCTTCAACCACAGAGTCCCACACTTGGTGGAGGCTCAGTCAATGTTTGTTGAATCTGGCCTTTGTCTTGCTTTATGAAAGAAATCAAAAGTGACACAAGGAAAGGTAGTTTTTTCAGGACAGCTGCTGCTTTTGGAATTGAAGTCCAAGAAAGCTGCTATTGATTTTTGTAGCCTCCTGTTCAAGTGCAGTAATGTTCCTAGTGAATATTGCAGGCATATTGAATTGAAAAGACCACCTTCCTGGCTGGCTCTGTTCTCTGTGTGCATCTGCAGTTAATTGAGAGGCTGATTAAAGAATCAACTAACCCAAATTACATGGGTTTGTTGTCTCCTTTTTCATTTGATTCAGCTATAAAAGATTAAGTAAATGCATTTACCCTCCCTCCCAAAGTTGCAAAATCTCGAACACATGCTAGCTAACTGTTCTCTCCTATGACTAATTGATGTTTTGCACTCACAGCCTTTAAAAATAATCCTTTCCATGCCTAGTGCTGGTTGTAATGAGATATATTATGCTGACAGCTTGAGCTCTTGTGAAGGTATGGAACTCAGCATGTAAATAATTGTCTGCAATTTTAAAATTTTGTAGAAATGGCACTCTGTTAGGTGTCAATGCTGTGCTTGCCAGAACTTGACCAGCTGTGCCCAGAAGTGCAGTTCAGTCACAATTTGGCCCCAGCAGCTTTTAACCAGCTACTATATAAATTGCTTGTATAATACTTGGTAAATGGGGATTAGTCAACAAATGTTTGTTGAATGAATGAGTGAATGAATGAGTACAAAAAAATCCATCTTAATGCAATAAAAATTTATTTCTCACAAAAAAATAAAAATACAAATAAAAAAACTCCTTAATCAGCCAGTCCCAGACAAGAACCAGGAGGCTGGCAGATCAAGAGGCTCTGACTACACTGTCTCATGCATGATTACCATAGGCTATTGGGTGATTCACATGGGGTTATTCACAGGGTGCAAAATGAAATTCTTCATTTTAAATGAAGAATTTATTTTTTTTTCCAAAAGATCTTGTCATCTTGCTAGTGCAAATTCAAATTCTTAATTCTGGATAAAAAAATTTAAAAAATACAGTTTAAAAATTCTCTAAAATCATAAATAACAATATTTTAATTATGAAAAGCATGAAGACAAGTTGATTCAACTGGAATTGTTGGGTGGCTTTATGAATGGAGGATTCAAGCAGGAGCTACGGAATGGTACAAAGATTTATACAAGAGCTCTAAAACCATGCCTACACCTTGCCCTGTTAATGTTACCTATGGGACTATGTCCTGAGGAAATAACCCAAAAGACAAAACCTAAAATTATAAGGATATTTTTAGCACACCTATTTATAAATAAGTGAAAACTAGAAGCAACCCAAATGTCCAACAGTAAGGTTAAGCCAAGAATAGTATTTTGACTCTGGTATACTGTGCAGCCATTAGCAAGGGTGTCCAACATTTTGACATCTCTGGGCCACAATGGAAGTAGAGTTGTCTTGGGCCACACATTAAATACATTGCAATACATCATCACAACAACAACAAAAAAAACTCATAATGTTTTAAGTAAATTTACAGTTTTGTGTTGGGCCACATTCAGAGCCATCCTGAGCTGCATGCAACCTATAAGCCACAGGTTGGATACCGCTATGAGCCGGTGGTTTGTTTCTATGTGTGGCAATGTATGCATGAAATAATGTTAATTAGAAAAAGCAGTACACAAAACATCAGACACCTCTGTAAAAGTGTACCTGGTGTTTTGAAAAGGGTAAGAAAGGCATCAAGAGTGACGTAAACAGAGCTATAAATTCACTGAATTCTTTTTCTGCCTTGTGGATAGTTGTTTCTGTGTGTAATGCACAAAAAGGACAGAAGGAAGAAGTGAGGGAAATTACTGGGGCTGCCATTTAAAACACTCTGTCATTCAGAGATGTGCACAGATTAAGAACACCAGAGAGAAATACAAATGAGAAATAAGAAAGACCTGGAACACCTAAATCTAATGTGTATGACTAATAGAAAATTGAAATTCATTTGGAACAAGATTCTTTCTGAATTTCATGCAGCATTGAATCAACAATTGGAAGCCATAATGCCCAAGACGTTTTCAGACTCCTACAGGGAAAGACAACTTCCCTCTGCCAGCAATGTGTGTTCCTCAGAAAATCACTTTTCAAGTGCTGATGTCACCATTAAAGAAAAAAAAAAATCAACATCTGCAGCATTTAACATCACCCAGTAGAAAACAGCATGCCAAAACCTTTAGAATTGATTTCCGTATATTTGCAGCACACCTTCCAGATTCTGTGGCTTAAATTAATCACTAATGAAAATTAGAAAGTGTTAGTTTTGTATTGTATTTGCAACATGGCCCTTGTTACTAAAGGGAGGAGGGGGCTAGGAAAATAAGTAAAATTATTGCCTTAGGACTTAGTCCAAGGGCTCTCTGTAGGGTATCTTCAAAGACTTTTAAAAAAAACTTTTGTTTGTGTTAAAATTAGCCTTCATTGTTACTGATTTTTTTCCTCAGTATTTCTTACAAGTACAACTATAATTAAGAAGTGAGAATGTAATGTATTTTGGGGAAACAGAGCATCACATTCTCCTTTCTGTTGGAGATTTTTTAATATTACAGGACCACAATGAGAGAAAAAATTCCTTTAAAATTATTTTAGATATCAAGACATCCAATGTCAGCATGGAAGCTTGGAAGAAGCCAAAGATGATAACAGACAGTCAAAATATGTTTTATCTGGAAGTTTTAATTTATGCCACCATTTTATTGCTGCAAAGGGACTACAGGAAAATGGTGACTGCCTATACTATATTTCTGTGAACAGGATATATGTAAAACAGCCACCCCCTGTGAGGTGGTTAATATGCTGCCTCAGCCTTAAAAGCAGTGCCCTTGCCAATATAGAGACTGACTCTGTGGCATTTCTGCTGATATTAAAGTTGCAAAATCAGATATTAAAAAGCCATATTTTTTTTCAAAGGAAAAGATTTACCAGTTTAATTAAACAGTGCATCTCTTTCCTTTGCATCTCCTCTTCCCTCCCCCACTGCCCCCTGGAGAATAGAAAAAAATTCTAGTGCCACAAGAAACCCAGAGCTCTAAGGAGCCTAAATGCTCTGATTGTATCTGTGAGCATGAGATCTATTTAAAGACGAGTGGTTGCGTCTTGCTTTTCCTCTTTTAGCTACTGTTGGAGGTTCATACAGTGTGAGTTTTCTCTTCATTGTTGAACAAGCAGTGATTCTGTTCATTTTGTGATTTTTCTTTAAAAAAATGAGGGAATAAAGAAGTAGACAACAATCACTCCCCTGATCCTATACAAAACACTGGTTTTTATCCTCTATCCTTTGTCTCTGTCTCCTCCCATGCTCTCTCAGATTCTAAAGTTCATCATCTTTGCCTTTTCATATGAATAGATTTGTGCATGTTTTGGTTAAGTTTTCTCAGCTATAATATGGAGATTACTTTTCTTATTCTATTTTACTTCATAGGAGTCTTGTGAAAATAAAATAAAATCAAGTAGGCAAGGGTGCTTTTAAAAAGTTGAAGTCAGGCTACAATTGAATGTGATTGCAGTAGCCATCTTTTCTTTGAGATCATGATAGTATTTATGCTATAGGTAGTGTTGAACTAGATAATTTCTACATTTTGGTGGTAGTAGTCTGGAAGGTAAGTACTTTTCTAATGAATTTTACCAAAGTTTTAGTAAGATTTGTCCATTAAACAGGTTCTCATATTGTTCCCAAATTGGCCACACTTTAAGCTATCAGATAGCTCTGTGCTTCAGAGGTATAAAAAAAATGACCAAGGAAGCCTCCAAATCAGCTTAGGCAAAGAGGTGGGATGGACAGCAGCATGAGTAGGAGGAAGTAGAAAATGGGCTCTTCATAACCACTTTCTTCTGGAAAAATGTGCCTATGGGAGAGAAAAGAGGCTTGTTAAATGCCATTTGCTTTGGCAAAAGGTAATTAAATTAGTATAAATTTCTATTCCAAAATCTATTAAAATATTCAGAAAGTGCTATGGTGCCCCTCAAACTGAGGCAGTTTGTAATTAAAAACCTGACCTCAAATGTTTGCTACTGAGTTGCTAAGAAATATCAGCTATCAAAAGCTATGTGAATTCATTCACCATTGAAATGAAATGTTAGGTCTAGTTGATAAAACTTCTGTACCCCTAATAGTGTGGACTGAATTTGGGCATTGTTATGGTCTGAATTGTGTTTCCCAAAATCCGTATGTTGAAGTCCCAACGCCCAGCAACCCAGAATATACCCATATTTGGAGGTATTTCTTTTAAAGAGGTAAGTCAAAATGAAGCTGATACAGTGGAACTCTAATCCAGTGTAACTGATGTCCTTATAAGAAGAGGAAGATGCACCATGATCTTGTGCACAGAGGAAGAACCATGTGAAGAGGCAGCAAGGGGGCAGCCATCTGCAAGGCAAGAAGAGAGGCCTCAGAGGAAACTAACCCTGCCAGTATCTTGCTCTGAGACTTTTAGCCTCAGAACTATGAGAAAATAAATTTTGATTATTTAAGTTGCCGACTCTGTTGTATTATGCTATGGCAGCCCTAGCAAATAAAAAGAGGCATATATAGGTATTCTATGAGTATTTCTAGGTTATCTCTGGAGGGGAGGAAGAATAACAAGCAACAGGAAAGTTATAAAAATGTGACAATAGAATTAAGGTGGCGGAGGAGTGAATGGGAGTCACGCTGACCTCCTACCCTCAAGACCAAACTGGAATTGCGACTAAATAGTGGAGTACTCACCTGGAAAACAATGGAACGATAGTGGGAGAGGAGCCTTGGAGCCGTGGACAGACAGTGGACTCGACTCTTGCACATCCCAATGGGTGAGAAGTATGGTGGAGGCTCGAGAGGGTGGGCTGGGTGCCCACGGGAACTAGAACCAGAGGGACATGGAAATGGCCAGTTGGATCCTCCGGAGAAGAACGGGGTCTGAATCATAAACAGGGACCCCTAAACTACAGCAGCTAAAACCAAGAAAATACAGACAAAACACAACCCGGAAAAGCTTAGGGGCGCTCCCTGCCAGAGACAGGTGGCTGGGGATGCAAAGAGACATTTAAAGGGCAAACGCAAAAGTTGCAGTGGCAGCCGCCCTCCTTGATCGCTGGGTAGAGGCGGCAGCAGGGTGGGCTGGTGCCTGGGAAAAAACTGGTGAGGAAAACTTTGTGAAGAGAACTGACACGGCGGCCGGTGGAGCCCGGGTGATGGCACACCTCCCACTCTGCAGCTACCATCTCACTCAGGCATAAGGGAATCAATTAACCTGCCTTTTGTGTGCTCCGCACACAGCTTGTGCATGTGAGCTAGGGAACTGAGTGCAGACTGGCTGGGAGAGCCTTGAGGAGAGACTGGAGACGGAGGAGTTGGGGAAACAACGGGAGGAGGATCCCTGGAATCCCAACTCCCTCCCGATTCTGTACTCTCCATTGTGGGCTGGAAAGGCGCACCCCCAAAGAGGCAGAAGAGGGGTGGGCACGAACGAGACTGCCCGCAATTGAAACGCAGTCCACACAGGGGTTGGATCCTTGGCCGAAGGGGTCACAGAACTGCCCAGAAACCCCTGAGAAGAGACTAGAAATGGAGGCATTGGGAAAAGAACGGGAGGAGGAACCGGGGAGTCCCAACTTCTTCTCCTTTCTGTAGTCTCCATTGTGCGGGAAGAGGCCATACCCTCAAAGAGCCAAAAGCAGAAAAGAACAGAGTCACCCCAAAACCACCCAGTGCAGGCGCGCACACTTGTACCGAGTGGCTGGTAAGCGTTGGCAAGCATGTGTGTGGACCCGTGCGGGCTGGCGAGGGCTCGCACTGGCTGGCAAGGCCTCCCACAGATTGGCACTGATATGGCCTGTGAGAGAGTGCGCAGAGCGGCGAGGGCAGGCGTAAATTGACCCACGGGGCCCGCGATTGCAGACCGACTCACAGAATTAGTAGATCCCGGGCCAAAGGGGTCACAGAGCTGCCCAGAGTCCCTGCAGGAGAGACCGGAGACAGGATTAACATAGAGTCCTGGAGCTGACTGCCTCCCATTTCCCTAGTCTCCATTTGGCGAGGGCAAGCAACGCACTCAAAAAGCCAAAAGCGGCGAAAGCACACAATAGAAGACCCTACACAGACCAGTGCCGGGGTGCCCGCCGGCCAGGGGGCTAGAGGAGTACCTGAGGTCGCGAATAAACCCCTTGGTCTGGGGCAAGCACACGTGAGCCCAGGTGGGCGGGAGATCCTACCCCGCTGGGGAGCACGCTCAAAGAGCCAGCGTGAGAGTGCAGAGCGATCCAAAGAAATAGTCCATCCCTGACTGAAGGAGTCACAGAGTTGCCCCGAGCAGGAGTCAGACACAGGCATTAGACTCCTGGAAGGCTCAAACAAACGACCCAAGGTCATATAGGGTCAATAACTGACATCATCAGAGGCGGCCCAGAAAGAAAAGTAAAGGGAAAAAATGAATGAATGAATGAATGAATGAATGAATGAATGAATGAATAAAAGCACCCGCCTATTACCTTAGAGGTTTAATTCACACAGTCAGGAAATCTATACGGCCCAATTGAAGCAGAGCAAAAATAAGTAAATAAATAAATAAATTACTTAACAGGCTCTCACAAAAATGGGAAGAAAAAGAAGTTTCCCCCAAATGAGTGGAAAAGGGGACGCCCCACAGAGAGAGCTAAATGAAATAGAGGCAAGGGAACTATCAAATATGGAATTCAAAACAATGGTTCTAAGGAAGCTCAATGAGCTCAGCCAGCTCAAAGAGAACTATGAGAAACTGCAGAGAAACTATCAGGATCTCACAGCAAACTATATCAGCCTGGAAAAGGACATAGAAACTATCAAGAAGACACAAGAGGATATGAAGAATACCATTTCTGAATTGAAGATCACAGTAGAAGGACTCCAAAGCAGGCTGGATGAAGCTGAGGATCGAATCAGTGAGATGGAGGATAAGGTAGAAAGAAGCTCCCAGAAAGAACAAGAAATGGAAAAACGGCTCAAAAAGAATGAAGAGGCATTTAGGGAAATGCAGGACAACCTGAAACGCAATAATATCCATATAATAGGGATACCAGAAGGAGAAGAAAAGGAGCAAGGAATAGAGAACCTCCTAGAAAAAGTAATGATGGAAAATTTCCCCAATTTGAGGACAGAAAGGGTCTCATGGATGCAGGAGGCACAGGGGACCCCCTCAAGAGGGACTCAAAGAGGTCCACTCCAAGACACCTCATCCTTAAAATGGCAGCTATCAAAGACAAAGAGAGAATCCTCAAGGCAGAAAGGGAGAAGGAGAAAGTAACATACAAGGGGGTCCCCATACGTCTAGGAGCTCACTTCTCAACAGAAACACTACAAGCCAGAAGGTAAAGGCAACTAATATTCCAAGTCATGAAAAGGAAGGGCCTACAACCAAGTCTGCTCTACCCAGCAAGGCTCTCAATTAAAATAGAAGGGGAAATAAGGAATTTCCCAGACAAAAGAAGGATAAAAGAATACATCGCTACCAAACCAGCACTCCAAGATATGCTAAAGGGACTGGTTTAAGAAGATGAAGGAAAAGAGTGAGAAAGAGAAAAACACAGGTACCAAGAGAAAAAAGAATAGGTTTCTGTCATTAATAACTTTCAAAGTAAATGGACAAAATACTCCAATCAAAAGACACAGGGTAGCTGAATGGATAAGAAAACATGACCCACGCATATGCTGCCTACAAAAGACCCACCTCAGAGCAAAAGACCTACACAGATTGAAAGTAAAGAGATGGAAAAAATATTCCAAGCAAATGGGCCAGAGAAAAAGGCCAGGGTTGCCATAATTGCATCAGACAAAGTAGATTTCAAAACAAAGGCCATAAAAAGAGACCCAGAGGGGCACTTTATAATACTTAAAGGAAGAATCTATCAAGAAGACATAAACATGTAAACATATATGCTTCCAATATAGAAGCCCCCAAGTATATAAGGAAATCGTTGGACAAGTTGAAAAAGGATATAGACAGCAACACACTGAGAGTAGGGGATTTCAACAACCCACTGTCAAAAATGGACAAATCTTCCAAACACAACATCAATTAGGATATTGTGGTGCTGAATGACACACTGAATCAAATAGACTTAACTGACATATGTAGAACCTTACATCCCAAAGAAGAAAAATACACATTCTTTTCAAATGCTCATGGCAGTTTTTCAAAGATAAACCACATGATAGGACACAAAGCAAACCTCAGCAAATTCAGGAAAATTGAAATAATACAAAGCCTTTTCGCAGACCACAAGGGCTTGAAACTGGAAATCTACCTCAAAGAGAAACTTCAGAAACTTGCAAACTCATGGAGACTGAACAGTAGACTATTAAACAATGAATGGATAATAATGAGATAATAGAAGAAATCAACAAACTTCTGGAAACAAATGAAAATGAACGGACAACAGTCCAAAACCTATGGGACACAGCAAAGGCATTCCTGAGAGGGAAGTTCATAATAATACCGGATTACCTAAAAAAGATAGAAACATTTCAAATAAAAGACCTAACACTACAACTTGAAGAACTGGAGAAACAACAACAAATGAATCCAAGAGCAAGTCGAAAGAAGGAAATAGTCAAGATTTTAGCAGAACTGAATGACATAGAGATGAAAAGAACAATTCAGAGGATCAACCAATCCAGAAGCTGGTTCTTTGAAAAGATAAATGAAACTGACAAGCCTTTAAGCAGACTCATCAAGAAAAAAAGGGAGAGGACCCAAATTAATAATATCAGAAATGGAAGAGGAGAAATAACAACTGATACAACATAAATATAAAGGATCATCAGAAACTACTATGAACAATTATATGCCAAGAAATTTGAATACCTTGATGAAGTACACAAATTTTTAGAAAAGTATAATCTTCCAACACTGAAGGAGGAAGAAACAGAAAGCTTGAACAGACTGATAATAGCTGGGGAAATTGAAGCAGTCATCAAGAAACTCCTGGCACACAAAAGCCCAGGGCCGATCGGCTTCACAGGAGAATTTTACAAAACATTTAAGGAAGAGCTAACCTCTGTCCTTCTCACACTATTCCAAAAATCCAAGAGGAGGGAAGACTCCCAAACTCTTTTTATGAGACCAACGTCACCCTAATACCAAATGCAGATAAAAACCATACAAAGATAGAAAACTACAGGCCAATTTCGTTAATGAAAATAGATGCTAAAATCCTCAACCAAATATTGGCAAACTGCATCCAGCAATACATTCAAAAAATTATCCACCACGATCAAGTGGGATTCATTCCAGGCATGCAGGGATGGTTCAATATACGCAAGTCAATAAACGTAATGCATCACGTAAATAAAATGAAAGAAAAACCACATGATCATATCCATAGATGCAGGAAAAGCATTCGATAAGGTACAGCACCCATTTATGATCAAAACACTTAGCACAATGGGAGTAAATGGGACATTCCTCAATGTAATAAAGGCCATTAATGAAAAACCTACAGCCAACATCATACTAAATGGGCAAAAATTAAAAGCTTTCCCACTAAGATCGGGAGCACAATAAGCATGTCCACTTTCACCACTTCTTTTCAACATTGTATTGGAAGTCGTAGCCACAGTGGTCAGACAAGAAAAAGAAATGAAAAGCATCCAAATATGAAAGGAGGAAGTAAAGCTATCATTCTTTGCAGATGACAGGATAGTGTACATAGAAAACCCTGTAGACTCTCCCAAAAAACTCCTCAACCGAATAAGTGAATTTGGCAAAACAGCAGGATACAAAGTCAATATTCAGAAATCAATGGCATTTTTGTACACCAGCAATGAAATAGAAGAAGAAGAAATCAGAAAAGAAATACCATTCAATGTAGCAAGAAGAAAAATAAAGTAGCTAGGAATAAATTTAACCAAAGAGGTAAAAGACCTGTACGCAGAAAATTATACAACATTGAAGAAAGAAATGAAGGAAGACACAAATAAATGGAAGCATATACCGTGCTCATGGATTGGAAGAATTAATGTCACCAATATGTCCAGACTACCAAAAGCAATTTAGAGATTCAATGCAATCCCTATTAAGATACCAAAGACATATTTCACAGAAATAGAACAGATATTTCAAAAATTTATATGGAACCATAAATGACCCCGAATAGCCACAGAATTTTGAGAAAGAAAAACAAAGTAGGAGGGATCACAAGACCAGACATCAAACTATACTACAAAATCACTATACTCAAAACAATCTGGTACTGGCACAAGATAGACCCATAGACCAGTGGAACAGAATAGGCAGCCCAGAAAAAATCCCAGGTCTCTATAGGCATCTAATATTTGATAAAGGGGGCAGAAGCATAAAATGGAGCAATAATAGCCTCTTCAACAAATGGTGTTGGGAGAGCTGGACGGCTACATGCGAAAAATGAAATTGGATCATCATCTGACACCATACACAAAAGTAAACTCAAAATGGATAAAAGACTGAAATATAAGTCGCAACATCGTAAAAGTCCTAGAGAAGCATAGTGGCAGGAAAGTCTCAGATATCCTACGCAGCAATTTTTTGACTGATATGTCTCCTAAATCAAGGAACATAAAGAAAAGAATAAACAAGTGGGACCTCATCACAATAACAAGCTTCTGCATGGCTAAAGGAAACATCAGCGAAATGAAAAGGGAGCCAACCGTATGTGAAAATATATCCGCTAATGATATGTCAGATAGAGTTTTGATCTCCAAGATATATAAAGAACTCACTCGACTCCACTCCAAGAAGACAAATGATCCAATAAAAATGGGCAAAGGACCTGGGCAGACACTTTTCCAAGGAGGAGATACAGAGGGTCCAGAGGCATTTCAAAGGATGCTCAGTATCACTAGCCATCAGATAAATGCAGATCAAAACCACTATGAGGTACCACCTCACACCAGTCAGAATGGCCATCATAAACAAATCAATAAACAGCAGGTGCTGGCGAGGCTGTGGAGAAAGGGGAACTCTAGTACACTTTTGGTGGGAATGCAGACTGGTGCAGCCACTGTGGAAAGCAGTGTGGAATTTCCTCAAAAAGCTGAAAATGGAACCGCCTCTTGATCCAGTGATTCCCCTGCTGGGACTCTACCCTAAGAATTCCAAAACGCCAGTTCAAAAGAACCTATGCACCCCAATGTTCATAGCAGCACAATTGACAATAGCCAAGTGTTGGAAGCAACTTAAATGCCCATCAGTAGATGATTGGATCAAGAAACAATGGTACATTTACGCAATGGAATATACGCAGCAGAAAGAAAAAAAGAACTACTACACTTCGCGACAGTATGGATGGAACTTGAGAGCACTTTGCTAAGTGATATAAGCCAGGGGGCGAAATACAAATACCATATGATCTCACCTGTATGTGCAACCTAACCAACAATACAAAGTTGCAAGGAAAATAAGACCAGCAACAATGAAAGGAAAAGAAACCAATGAGACCAGAGGGAAGGAGGGAGGGGACAAGGAAGGGAAGGGGAAAGTCAAGGAACATATAACAAGGACTTGTGGACAAAAGAAAAGGGGAAGAGTTGAGGGAGGAAGGGGGCAAGGGAAAGTGGTGCAGGGTAGGCAGAGATGAATGTATTTGAAAAAAGTAATTAATTAATTTTTAAAAATAAATAAGTAATTAATTTTTAAAAAGTCATATAATTAAAATGCCAAAGGTTAAAGATAAGAGAGAATTTGAAAATCAGCAAGAGAAAAGCAGTTAGTTACCTACAAGGGGGCTCCCATAAGAGTGTCAGATGATTTCTCAAACAAAAGTTTGCAGGCTAGAAGGGACTGGCAAAAAATATTCAAAGTGATGAAAAGCAAGGACCTACAACCTAGATTACTCCATTCAGTAAAGCTATCATTTAGAATGGAAGGATAGCTAAAGAGCGCCTCAGAAAAGAAAAACCTAAAGGAGTTCATCATCACCAAACCATTATTATATGAAATGTTTAAGGGTCTTCTTTGAGAAGGTCAAAAATATAAACAATAAAATTGCAATAAATCAATATCTATCAATAATTGAATCTAAAAAAACAAAACAAACAAGCAGGACAGGAACAAAATAACAGATTTAGAGAGTATATTGATAGTTGCCAGATGGGAGGTGGATGGGGAATAGTTAAAAAGGTGAAGGGATTAAGAAATACAACTTGTTTGTTAAAGAATAATCATTGGGATGTAAAGGCCTGCATAGGAAATACGGTAGCAAAATAATATATTTGCATGACCCATGGACATGGCCAACAGTGTGGATTTTCTGAGGGAGAAGGGAGAGTGGGTAGAGAGGAGCAAAGAAGGAAAATTGGGACAACTGTAATAGCATAAACAATAAATTATAATTTTTTAAAATCCTCCTACAGCTTGGTACTAATAAGGGTAATTATTTCTGGGCCAAGAACATTAACTAAAGAGCAAATATCCTTTTAGTTATTTACCTTCTGTTTCAAGGAAGTAGCTAAGTTCCTTTATACTTATTCCATCAGAGAGCATAAGTCTGACTTGAGAGTTCTCTCTCTCCTTTCCTCTGAGGCTACTTAATTTGGAGTACCACACACATCTTTTAGTATAGTCAATAAGGCAACAAGCATGCTACTGAGTGAACTTTACCAACAGGCCAAGTGCCTACCACTAGGTTCTTTTGTTTTATATTTGGCAACTGCCTCCAGACTTTGTCATGCCCACTTAGAAGGTCTCTTTGGCTTCTTCTGAGGGAATTTCATAGCTGGCCCTAATGAAGCATCTTAGATGTCTGGCAGAATTTGACGTCTGATCCAATCCCTCCTACTGTCCCCTAAACAGTGCCAGTATCCACCTGGCTGAGCCCCTTTGTGTGGAGATGCAGCCCTGCTTTCCAAGACCTTGATTTAGGTAGAATTCTTTTCAACACCATAGGAACTCAGTGTCCAGGAAACACATTAACGGTCCTTGGAGCTGTCATATAACCAACCTTACCAGGTAACTTTCTTTTTTCTGATTAACAGGGTTTTCTGCATCCCCAAACTTCTCCATTATCTTCTAATTGATGCTGAGAATTCTATCATTACCAATTCTTCATTTAACTTAACATTAAACTTCAGTTTCTTCAAGATAAGGTAAACAATAGGCTTTTGTGCAAGTCAATACAGTGTTCTTCTTGTGTTTCTCCGACAATGACTGTGGAAGGGGAGGGAAAGAAGAAAAAGTTAAAGAAGCCTAAAGAAGCCCAGAAACTTTTGATTTGTGTCTTAAGTGAGTGTAAGCGTATAGAGCTCAGACGGTGAGTGGACATCAATAGAAGAGCCCTCTGCAGCAGCTCTGTGGCACGCCCTATGGGCCCATTTCATATAGAGAGGGCCATTGTCCCCACCAGGAGTCCTGTGATGGACATGTGGCAGGGTTAATGATTGGATAGCAGATTTGGACTTGCCTCATTGATTTTCCCATAAGGATTGTTGCTGTTTGAGTAATGTAGTACAGCTTCATAAACCAGAGGTGTTTAAGTTCTTCAGGAAACTTGATAAAATAAAATAATGCTTGTTGTCAACTGAATAGTAGCAAAGATTAAATAAGCCCACAGGCAACCTTAAGTATTACATCACAGAATCTCAGAAGTAGGTAGAGCTTTCGAGAGCCATTTACCCTAGCAACCCATAAAACAATTGCTTCTAAATTACCCCTCCCCCCCACACACACACTATCACCACCAGTAGTAGTCTAACTTAAATACCTCAAAGAATGGGGAATTCACTACCTTACAGAGCTGCCTTTTCCATCTGTTAAGAGTGGTGGAATGCTATCTAGTTCTGGTGAATAAGAATGGATTTTGTACCTGTCAGAAGCTCATCACTGAAGTGATGAAGTGATGAGGGAGAATTCTTAGTACCTCTAGTAGGGCCTCTGTCCCTGAGAGGTCACTGATATTCAGGAGTAAAAAGGACTGGAAGTTTTTCTTAGTAAGCAATGATGAAAAACTCAGTTAAGTAATGGAGAAAACTCACAGGAAGTCCTGGGAGTTTCCTGTATTGAATACCCAGAGTAAGCTTTTGGGCTGATTTTTTGGGACATTCATTTCCCTTTGTCCGGACTTGTGGCTCTTCAGGGATGGGACCCCTATAGAGAACTTGACAAAAGAGAACAGAGAAAGATATTCTTTTGTAATTGTTTATGCTATCCATATTACAATTGTCCCAAGTTTTCCCTCTTTGCCCCTTCCACCCAGCACCCCTACTCCCTCAGGCAATCCCCACACCATTGTCCATGTGCATGGGTCCTGCACATATGTTCTTGGGCTACTCTGTTCTGTTCTGTGGTTGTAAAACTTCCATTCAGCTCAATTTCTGATGGTTCTGAATGATGGTGGTTCTGAGTTTAGTTGTGATTTTGATGTGGTTGTGTGAAGAGGCAAGCTGTGTTTACCTACACCATTATCTTGACAAGAAGTCAAGAAAGATATTCTTGAAGCTTGATCTTCAGTCATAGGGCTCTCTGGAAAACAGCTGGCAATCATGAGTTAGGTGGGCCAACAATCCAGCAGGTATAAAGAGACTCTCTCTGTACCAGCAAACAGTGTCCAAAGCCCCAAAGAAAACAGGCTACAAAGCAGAAAGAATTGTTATAAACCTGGCAGAGAAAGGATTTAGGCTTATCGGCTTTCTTAGCAAAAAGTCATCCTTCTCAGAGGCTTCAGCACCCTAAAGATAATGCTTAGTAATACATTTAATAATAATAGTAGACACCAGTTATTTAGCACTTCATCTAGGCCAGTACTGGTACCAGATACTTTATATGTACAATCTCCTTTAATTCCTACAATATCACCAGAGGGTAAATGTTACTGTTTTCCTCATTCTTTAGACTCAGAGAGGTTAGGTAGTATGCCCAAGGCCAAACAGTTGGTAAATGACAGAGCTACAATTCTAATCAGAAATAGAACTCAGGCTTCTCTGACTCTATAATCCAT
This sequence comes from Pteronotus mesoamericanus, assembly GCF_021234165.1. Lineage (NCBI taxonomy): Eukaryota > Metazoa > Chordata > Mammalia > Chiroptera > Mormoopidae > Pteronotus > Pteronotus mesoamericanus. Next base: position 1,528,184 of record NW_026555198.1, read on the forward strand.
GTGCTAACCACTTTGTCATGCTAACTGTCCCAATGAAGTAGGACAAACTCTTTCTCTTCTTCCATAGCCATATGTGATTAATTTTTCACATTGTCCCCAGAGTTCTTATCTTGCTAAAATTTCCAGCTCTACTCAAAACTTTCATTGGCTCTGTTTTTGCTTCTCACCCAAAATTCAAGATCTTAAGGATAGTATTTAAGGCCTCTTCAGTTTGGCCACAAGTTACTTTTCAGATATATTTTCTATTACTAGCTTCATCTATCCATGTACACCCACCTCCTTCTCCCTTATGCTTCAACTGTGCTGGCTAACCGTTCTCTGAAAACACCATACCTCATCCTATCTTTGCTTATGCGGTTCCCTCTACTTGGAAACCCCTTTCTTAAGCACCCTCTTTTCTTTACCCTGCCTACTTGTTCCTTCTTCATAGCCCAGTTGACATGTCAACTCCTTTCTGAAGTCCTCTTAAATTCTCCCAGTTGGAGTTTTCCCTTCTTCCTCCCATCTTCTATATCCTTTTGTGGTTAATCGCCTTCTAATGTTTTCCCACTCTCATGTGTTACAGTTATTCCCACAAAAGTCTCTCACCTAGTCAAAGGAAAAAAATTCCAAGAGCACAAAGAAACCATGCATTCTATTTAGCTTTGTGGCTGAATGAAGAGAGTTATAGGTTTAGGGATTTCTCATCCCAAGACCTAGCCTCTCAGGTGTGGTCTCTTCGGGTCTAAGCCATATCGGTAAACACAATCCAGGAAGGAGAGGAAGAGGAGCCCAAAAGAAGCTCCAAGAACACTGACAATCTAGCCTTATTCATTTCCAAGGGTTCCCATCAGGTATTTTACTTCCTTTGTAGTTGTTCCCATTCAAAAATCTTCAACTTTCTCCCAATCTTGCCAAAACGAAACTTTGAAAGTATTTTAAGAGAGTTAACAGCATTTCTTTGAGTGAAGGCTGCATGGAGAAATCCAGATGAATTTCAAACATTTAATGTTGATCAAAAGAAGTCACACATAGAGGAATGCATCCTGTATCATTTTATTGAATGAGATTCAAGAACAGGCAAAACTAATCTATGATTTTAGATGTCAGAATAGTGGTTACCTGAGGTAGATATTAACTAGGTGGAAGCTCAGAATGAAGTTTCCGGTGTGCTGAAAATATTCTTAATTTTTATTTGGATAATGGTTACATGGATGTGTATATGTATGAAAGTTTATTGAGCTGTACACTTAAAGTTCATGCACTTCACTGTGTATGTGTTATATCCCAATTAAAAAAAATAAAAAACAACCATCTCTCCAATTTTCCACAAACCAAACTCTCAAAATATTTTAAGTAGTTTTTCCCTGTGTCTTTTGAGGGCAGCCTGTATCTCTAAACCACAAAAACACAATAACTCTCCAAAGATAAAAATTATTGCTTACTTTAGGATTTACATACAGTTTAATAAATGTTCAGCCAAGATAATTTCAAGATTATGATCCAGAAATTTAGGACTGCAGGAAACACTGAGTCCTACAGAGGATCTGAGTTTCACTTTAAATTTGGTAAAAGCAGGTGACCTCTTGGAAACACTATTTCCTATCTCTCCTCCACTTCTACACATCCTCAAGCCCAACTGAACTGTCACCTCTTCTGTGATGCATTCTCTGGTCCTGTTTGTACCAAGACTCCAAGAGAGGAGCAACCCCAGCTAATTAGTAGCAGAGTGTTGATTAGAGCCTTGCTACTCAAAATGTGATCCACAGAAAAGCAGCATAAATATTACCTGAGAGGTTGTTAGAAATAGAGAATCACTGGCCCCACCCCAGGCCTACAGAATCATAATTGGCATTTTAAATTGATTCCAAAGTAACTGATGCATAGTAAAGATTAAGAAGAGGTCTAAGATAACTCTTACTCAAATTTTAAAGTGCTTCCAAATACCTGAGGCAATCTTTACAAGTACAAAGCCATGGGTCTTACCAAGAAATTCTTATTCAAAAGTTCAAAGGATGGATTATAACATGGCTGGATTTGAACATTTCCAGGAAAGTTGGCTCAAACTTGGAGAGCACTTGCCAGCAAACACAATACCATACAGGGTAAATGGGTTCCTCTCAATTTCCAAAAAAGCCTACTGAACAGGTGTTAATCATGATTTGATACCTAGCTATCAAAAGAGTGTCTCGTGGAAAATAAAAGTCCGAGGCTCTATCCAATTAGGAGTCAAGCTTCCCTTTGCTTGTAGCTTGGTGCCCCCAGAGAGTCCCATGCCAAATGACCATTCCACTCTATTTTTGGCACTTTACATCTGTCTTTAACAGGAGAAAATCCATCTCACCACAGATCTTGGTGTTCTCAGAACAAAGACTCTTCTCATCTGGGCTGAATACCAAGTACCCCTTGCAAGTAAGCCAGGGCCAGAAGGAGTCAAAGGACCCTGTCACCTGTCACTGTGTTTCAAACATCCTTAGACAACTGTAGTCACAGATACCCAAAAGTCTCTGCCAAGCCTGGCACCCTGGAGTCAGAAAGCAAGGAAAATGCTCAACAGGAAATTCTAGTCACAATGTTAGGAACCACTTATAGACAGCTGAAAGTGGCAACATTCAGATGTCCCATCCTTTATTGATGTCAAGTAAAGGATTTTTCACTAAGCATTCAACTTAAGTGGCCAATTATCTGGTTGACAAAAAGGAAAATGAATACTAATACCCAGAGTGGGTGAGGAGTAGAGGAGACACCACATACAACTGGGGAGAGAATAAATCAAGACAAACTCTTTGGTAGGCATTTTGGCAACACTTATCAGGAAGGGAAGATGTGGAAATTCACCTGAAATGAGGTAAACCCTGGTTGTAAACATAATCTCCTACCTTTTTTGCTAATTATATTGATTAAAGTTGTAAAGAATGAGAACTCTCATTGCTGGTAAGAGTATGAGGAAATGGGCACTTTTATTTATTGATGATAGGGTCGAAGTTTGTTATATCCTTTCTGGAGTGCATTCTGGAAATAATTTTCAAGAACCTTAAACATATGTATCCTTGCTGATCTAGCAATTCCATTGGTTGACATAAGAAATGTCTAAACCTGTAGAGAAACATTTAAGAGTTTATTTCAGTCAAACTGGCAATGACATATGCCAGGGAGCAAGATCTCAGATGCTCTAGAGAGTAACAGTTTTGTAGCTTCTTTTATGCATTTGAAATTAAGGTGGGAAGTAAGGAAGATTACATGGAGTTGAGAGAAGCCAGGCAGAGACTTTATTATAAGGTAGGTAGCAAAATTACTTGCTCTCTCAAGAGTTGTTACAGCTTATTTCAAAGGTGTATTAACCTAGATGTACACAAACAATGGGCAGGACTTACTCAAGGCACAGATAAGCATTTTACTAAAAAGTTATTAATTTGGGGTGTGACTACCCACCATGACCTGCCCAGTTAGAAATTTATGATCAGATAATCCTGTGAGGTTACTCTTTATAGAGCTTCCCCTTTTTTGTCCATATGTTCTAAGTATGTCTTTGAAGGAAATACTTCTAAATATGCAAACAGATGTCCACACAAAGACGATTGTCACAATTTTTCCTGCAATAATGAAAAATGGAAACAACTTACATAAGCAGCAAAAGAAGACTAGTTAAAGAAATTATGAAGCATCTCTATAGTGGTATCCCATGTAGCCATGGAAAATGTTATTTCTGCCTATCTTTTTTGGATGAAAATGTTCACAATATATTATTACATGAAAAATCAGTATATATATTATGACCCTGGTTTTCAAAATATCCATGTTTGCATGGATTTGTTAGCATAGGGAAAAGTTTAGTGTGGAAAGTGTTTAGTCCTTGTAAATTAGGATTAAGAAGGCTTTTAAAAATTACTTTTGCTTTTTCACATTTTCATATTTTTTGATAATGAATGTGAATTTTTACTAAAATTTTAAAATAGTAATTCTTACAAAAACTAAAGAAAGATCAGCCAGGATAAAGAGCTGAAGGAGAAGCTGCTCTGTTATTAAATCTAGCATACCCATTTTCAAGGCATAGAAAAACCTCTAAAGTGAAATGCAAAGCAATACAATTTGGTCTTGAAACGGGACTCATCTTAAATGGCTAAGGAACAGAGATGAGTGTCATTGATTTTTTAAGTGGAATCTGAACCATTGTGTTTTCCCTAAAAAATTTTATATGGGCCATGATTCTAGCTTATCTGTTTGATTTATGAGGGCAGGAAACTAAAAGAAAATACTGCTACTTTCTATGGACACTCGTATTTAGATCCCATTTGTACTTAGATGGCATACTCTCTGACTGACTCACACCACCATCAGGTGGCCTACTGGCTGGGAAGCTCCAGAACTTGCAGGGCAGGGCAAAAGAAAACATGGACAGAGCAGCTGAGGGGGCTTTATGAAATTGAATCTCTGAAGCCTGCATGAAGAGCAACAATCCAGGAGTGGAGAGAGTTGTTTTCTTCCTATAAGCCATGAAGCATCCAGGCCAATAGAGTTAGATCAAGACACTAGGACAAAGCAGAGGTAGTGGCCCAAAAGAGTTTTTTCATCACCCCTACACAGAATGACTCCTCTCTTACACCAAATCGTGACAAGAACTGTTCTTTTCAAACTGCTGGTCATGATCCATTCATGGATCATGAAATCACAAGCAGTATGTTAAAAAATGCATTAAAAAGAAGTATTATGGATTAAGATAGGAATAAAATAGGGAGAACCAAGATGGTGGAGGAGTAAGTGGAAGTCACACTGACCTCCTCCCAGGACCAATCTGGAATTACACCCGAATTGTGGAGAAATCACATGGAACTAACCACTGAACAATAGTGAGAGAGGAGCCTTGTAACCTCAGAGACAGAAGAATCAGCTCTAGAGCAATCTAACTGGTAAAGAGTGCAGTAGAGAACCAATAAAGCAGGTGGGGCACCCACAGGCAGCAGCACCAGATGGATATTGAAATGGCCAGTAGGATCCCCCTGAGAAGAGCGGGGTCTAAACCAAAAGCAGGGATCTCCAGCCTACAGAACCAGAGCCCAAAAAGTACACAGATAACAGCCAGCTGTGGAAAGCAGCAGGGTTGCTCTCTGCCAGAGACAGGTGGCTAGAGATGCAAAGAGCTATTTAAAGGGCACAAAGTTTTATTTGCAGTCATTTACCCTGGGCTTCAGCAAAGGCGGGGACAGAGTGGGCTAGGAACATCTGAGGAGAGACTGGGGAAGGAGGCTTTGGGGAGAGAACTGAGAGAGTAGCCGGCAGGATCCTGGTGCTGACTCAGCCCCATGCATCAGTAGCCATCTTTCTCAGACAGACCAAGACCATGAGCAGGAGCAGTGTGAGAGGACCCAATAACCTTGCCCCCAGGAGGGCCTCGACCCGCGGTGTCTCTAAGTGGTGTCTCTAAGCCGATCTGCTGAGTGCAGAGTGACTAGATTAACAGCTGAAGGAGACAGCCACAAACAGTACATTTCTGGAAGTCTTGAACAGACTGCCTAACATCTGATAGGACAACATCTGAGATCATCAGAGGCAGATCCAGAAAGAAAAAAAAAACCAGCGGTCTCTTACCATAGAAGTTCACACCACAAAGTCAGGAAATCAAGACAGATCAATTTAAGTAGCAGAAACAAAAGAGAAGACCTTCAAAAATAATGGGAAGACAAAGAAATACCCCCCCAGTCAAAAGTAAAGGAGGAATCCCCAGAAAGAGAACTAAATGAAATAGAGACAAGTAAACTTGCCTCTATTAAATTGAACTGGTGACCTTTTAGTTTGTGGGACAATGCTAAACCAACTGAGCCACACCAGTCAGAGCTGGTGGTTCTGTCTAATGTATTACTTACTGTGGGACATGATCAAAAGTTTGTAAGTGGAAGAACTTGAGATCTTGTGTCCGGATACCACTGCCAACTATACTCCAGGACATTGTCATTTGAATCTCCTAACCTGCATTTGCTGCCTGTCCTCCACTTTGGAATAATCATCCTTTTTACCTGGCTATCCTCTGACTGAGCGGAGCCTGAATTTTTTTAAAGATTTTATTTATTTATTTTTGGACAGAGGGGAAGGGATAGAGAAAGAGAGGGACAGAAACATCAATGTGTGGTTGCCTCACACACATCCCACACTGGGAACCTGGCCCACAACCCAGGCATGTGCCCTGACTATAAATCGAACTGGTGACCCTTTGGTGCATAGGCTGGTGCTCAATCCTCTGAGCCACACTAGCCAGGGCTGGGCCTGACTTAAAAAAATACATTCCCAATGCCATAGTTCTTTTTTTTTTAAGAGATGACCAAAAGCCTACATAAAATTCCTATCAAATGCACCCTATAGTCAGGGTGGAATGCTTGAATTTAAGGCACCTTTTTCTCCCAACTACTCATGTGCAAAAGATAATTCATTTTATAAAGCAAAAATTACTATTTTATACTTTCCTAGAATATTCACTCTTTAAAAACATGCTTTAATGTTGTTCGTTCCTAATAGATAGTATGTTTGACTTACAGAAAGAAGTAGGTTTATTAAGTGGATAGTTTAACAAAACTAAAGATATAATTGGATCAAGAAGTACAAGAACAATTAATCTTAACAAAATATGTCCTAGACTCAGTTTCTAAGCAATTGCCCTATAGTCTATAATTATGAATAAAATACCCTTTGAAAAGAACTCATCAGAATCTGAGAGAAATGAGAACAATAGTGTAGGTATTACAAAAGATTGGTTCTTCTCAGATAATTGTTTTTAATAAAATGGTAAAAGTGTAGAAAACACAGGCAACTATAATTAGGATAATAATCTATTGTTCTACAGGACTATGTATCCTGTTGTCTCTTGTATTGGAAAGCAAAAAAGAAAATGAAGTAAAAGATGGGTGGAGACTTTGAGGGACAGTTAGACATCGAAATGTAGAGGTCATTCATTAATCTATCTTTTATGGCAGAATCGGGCAAATAACGAGTGGATGCTGTGCTGTATGCATGTCCTAAGAGCACTTCATTTTTAGTGAGAAACCCAGGGACATACAGCACAGCTTTTATATATGACTGTATACATCTTCTATTTATTTGCTTAGGTACAATTGTATTCAGATACAAAGCAACTCATCTACACTGTTGAATTCTAGTCTCTGTCAATCATGAGTGTGCTACCTATCATTGGTCTTTTTAGTAGGGAGAATTTCTTGGAGGATCTTAATTTGATTTAAACTTTACAGAGATGTTCAAGACAAGATACTTAAAAAGATACAAGACAACAGGATTAAAAGATCTGTTTTATATCTTCATTGTCCAGATTTAAAAAATAAGGGGGAAAATCAAACTGTCTACCTTTCTCAGGGCTGGGGAAGAAAAAAAACACACTTGTCCAGTTCTCAGCCCTGGGCTGCTCTAGGTGAGGACAGCTAGACCATTTCCTAGTACCTGTAAAAAAGTGTGCCCTTGCTCATCCCGGAGAGAATGCCACTACATGCTGGGCAGAGAGGCCTGACATGGGAACTTTGCCAAGTGAGCTTCAGGAAGAGGTCCTTGCCTTTTGAGCTACACTTTTTTTTTCTTCTCACTTGAAGCTATAGACCCTTAAACAGGTCCCAACAATCCTAATTTAAGCATAAATTTGACAGTATAGTCCAGTAGTTAATGGCACAGGCTCCAGAGTAGGATTTCATAAGTTCAAGACCCCTGCCATCTGTAGCTGTGGGACCTTGGCAACTCCTTTAACTTGTCTGAGCCTCAATCTATTTGTCTGTAAAATGTGAGTGACTATAGTTCCTATCTCAAAGGCTGTGATAAGAAATAATTAAGTGCAGGTAAAGTTCTTATCCTGGAAAGCCATGTATAGTTAAATACTAGCTATTTTTGGAATCACCAACTAGTGGAAATATTCATCTCTTTTTTTCAGTCTAGTAGGAATTTGGGGATTGCATAAGACAAAAACTAAGTGATCACCTCTAGAAAAGAAATTTAGACTTTTAAAGTAAACCCAATGATCTAGGATTGTCTTCTCTAAACAATTATTGGTTTGCCACAACAGCAGAATCTTCTCTACCCCTTCCATTAGGTGACTCCTGCTACCCAACATATACACACATGCACACAATACATACTCCACCAAGTACACACACACATTCACCTGGTAGGACATGTAAACTAATTATAACTCAGCTTGCTATGAGGACCCTGAGCTGAGCTGAGGGAACAGGGCTGTGTGTGTGTGTGTGTGTGTGTGTGTGTGTGTGTGTGTGTGTTCTTTGGAGTCTTTATTTGCCAAAATCAGATATATGAATCCTTACTTTAGGGGAGTCCTTTGAGCTTCTTCATTGCTTGTTAAGTTTGGTTCCTCTCCACACTTTACCTACCAAATGGCATTTCATCTTCTGCTTTGACCACTCCCAGAGTGAACTCACCATGTCCTGATTCCACCACATTTATCTTCAGCAAACTCTTTCTACTTATAATTTCTTTCTTATGTTTGGTCTGAAGCCTGCTTCCTTCTAGTTTCACCTAGTTCTAGGTCAGGCCCCTCAGGGGTCCTAACAGAAGAGAGTAAAATAAAGGAATTTATATCATGAACATCAAAAAGAAAGATCTTACTCTTTCCATACAGAGAGATATTATATCTTTGCATCTCTACTTACAGTTTTTTGAGATTACAGGTGTCTTGGGCTTGCATGGGTTTATCTTGGACCTGAAACTGAGTTGTCAGAGACAACTCACCTGACTGTCTTCCACCTCCAAGAGCAACTTTCCACCTTTATTTTCCCTGATGACTCTAGGCCCAGCTTGTGAACAGATATTCCCACCTCACTAGACCTGGCACTTTTTTTTATTTCATTTTTCAATTACAGTTGACATTCAGTGTTATTTTATATTTGCTACAGGACTTGAACTTGCTTTTCAGTATGAGTTCTAAGCCCACCAAAACCTAGTTCTGGCTCACCTTTCCAGCTGCACCTGTCTCCTTCCCTGCAGTAAACTCAGATTTAGCCACACTCGGTGATCCAGTATCTCCCAAACCTGCCTCCTACCTTTCAATACACTCGCTCTGCCTTTCATATCTCCCTCATTGATCTATCAAAACCCATCATCTCCTTCTAGTCTAGTACAGATGTTACCTCCTTCTGACTCCTCCAAGCCTAAGGTCAGAGTGAATCATTCTGCTCCTAGGTTCTCATAATCATAGTACTACTTGTGCTACCCACAGCACTCATTTCATGCAGGTTTGTGTTCCACTCCAGCCCATGAGCTCCTTGAAGATGAGAAATGAACTGTGTTTGCTACTGTAAGCCTAGCTCTTTTTTTGCTTTGCATAAAATAGGGACTCACTAAATTCTTGACAAATGAATGAACAAAAGTCTATAACACTTTACACTTTATAAACTCTCTCATTTGAGTATCACAGTAATCCCATGATGAAGGAGTTATAATTATTCCCATATTACCGTTAAGGAAACTGAGGCATAGATTGGTTAAGTAATTTGCCCAAGTGTCACGTAGCTAATCAGGTAGAGAGCAATATTTCCTGATCCCAGTTAGTGACTCTGTTCTTGTCAGCCTCACCACATGGACTTCTTGAGTAAGTAAGCAAGTGGACATCAAATATTAAGCACCCAGAGTGTGTTGAGAATGGAGAGATGAGGGACACGGGAATAAATAAGAATGAAGGAGCATTTCTGCTGGAATAAGTAGGAGTGGAATATTTTGTGGACAAAAAAAAATCTGACCCGAGAATGGCTGTAAGAAGATAAAAGGATCAGAAAAGGCTTAGAGGCTGGGAGGAGTTAGTGGCAACCAGAGGGACATACCTGCTAGTTGTCAAAGATCCGAGAAGCTGGGGAGAGCTTTGTCAAGCTGGAAATATGTTCGGAGACAGTGATGAAGCCAACATTCTTTGATTGCCTAAAATTGGCTGTGCTGAAATGGATGGCAATGGAGGCGTTTGCTGCTGGGGAGAGAATATACTTTAAATTTAATGAGGACAACTCTAGAAGCCCTGCTGATTCCTGATTGATAAGTACTAAGGCGCCTCACTTAACTTGCAGGCACAGCTGTCTGCACTGAGCATTGGTGGGTACTGGGCAGAAGCTCAGCCCACAGGGGAACACTCCCTGTGTTTTTGCCTGTTGGTGATTTCACCTCCTGGAAGACAGATAGGAGAAGGAGCCAGTGCACAGCCCTGCGACCCCCCAAAATGTTATTTTGTCCAAGGCAAATGTTGCCTATTATATTCTCACCAGCCTGATTAGAAAGGATTATTCTGAAGGTCTGTGAAGTATCTAGTTAACCAATCTTCCTGAGTTATTTTGAATAGCTATTGAATGGATAATTTCCATACCCATTATCAAAATGATATGCTGGAGGTGAAATTTAGCTGTATTGTATTTGATCAGTAATTGCAGGAATGTTTCCCTCAGATTTAATGCCTTATTGGCAGCAGGTTTCCCTATAGGCTCAAAAGACTTTGGGGTACTTTTTGGTTGACACAAATGCTTTATTATTGTAATATTTTTGTTGCACTAGGAGTGGGAGGAACAGGATTTATTTGGGCATCTGAATTGAAAGTTGTTTGGTTTTTTTGTTTTTTGTTTTTGTTTTTTCCCTCCCAAGAGCAGTATTTGGCAACATAAAATTTTCCACTGGAAACAGCAAGTGAACAATATCTCTCCCCATCACTGAAGCAACAGTACTCTAAAATAAGAGCAGACCCTGAGGCTCCTGGTGGACAGCAAATTCAATGACAACAGTCAGTCATGAAGGTCCCTGATACCAGAAATAAATGAAAAAGGAAATGAAGATTGAGATATTTGGTTATGAAAAGGGAACTTGAGTCCTAACGTTCACATCATATGGTTCTGCATTGCAATATTCTAGATCAGTTGCTGCCAGTGGAAATATAACGCAAACCACATATGCATTTTTAATTTTCCCAGTACCTCCATTAAAAAGTCACAGAGAAACAGCTGAAGATAATTTTAATAATATGTTTTATTTAACCAAATATATCTAAATTATTATTTTAACATAAAATTGATATAAAATTATTAATGAGATAATTTACATAATTTTTCAAACTAACTCTATGAAATCAGGTGGGTGGTTTATTTACCCTTATGGCACATCTCAATTCAAACTGGACACAATTCAAGTTCTTGATAACCATGTGTGGCTAGTTAGTGCCTACTGTATTAGACAGAGCAGGTGTAGTTTGAACTACATATCAGAGATCAGAGCTTCCAATTAGTTCCTGATTTGAACTGGTCCCTATATTTTGATATGTCTCTAAGCCAGAGAAAAGCTCAAATTGCTCTCATTTCTCATACGGAGGACTGTCCCCATTCAGTCTTGTAGTCCTATGCGGACCTTGACAACGTTATCAAATTTAAAAATCACAATCACCTCCTGACAGGACAAGTAACACTGCACAGTAGTGGTTTATGCAAAGAAAAGAAAAGGCAGCCTTCCACATTGCTTTCAGAAGGAAAAAGAGGATAGAGATTTAGCCAGCTTCGAGGCAATCCAAGTGCACTAAAATCCACCAAGGCATCTTAACCCAAATCACCGCCCAGCATTAAACACTTTACTTTGGCTAGGCTGGGCTTTCCAATAGTGATTTTGGAACCAAATCCCAGTAGAACCAAAATAAAGATGCTTCATTCGGTTGGTTTAATACTGCCATAATAAAATTCTGAAATGAATATTGTTGAAAATTGGCAGGCCAAATTTATTTCTCTTGATTGAAGGTATTTTTAGTTCCAGAATGATCATGTCATTTAATTTCCTTTGTTGCACTAGGTTTGGGCCCATAGTTGTATATATTAGGTATACTAAAATAATATAATTTACATAGGACATTTATAACCACAGTGTAGGTTACCATACTTTGGAGATCCATAAAGTTAATTTTGATATATGTAAAGTGATTGGAACAGATTTCTGTTCTCTATGGTACTGCAACTTAATCCTATCAGTCTCTAATTGTTTCACATTATGATATTTGTGTCTTTCATAACATGGTTTAATTACTGGAAAACAAAGTAATTTATATTATGTTTACCATCCTCACCCAAGGCTAGTACAAGTGCTGAGGATTGATGCCATTGATGTTTGTCCACTTGACTTGATTCCAAGTTGCCCAACAATCTATCTCTGAAAAAACCTAGTTATTGTTCTGGGATATTGGCAAATTGCTCTCACTTTTTACTCCCCTTCTTTGAATGGCTTCATTTAGATATTGGATGTGTTATAATTAAAGCAACTAATGATGACTTTCTATACTGTAGCACAAATATCAGCAGGTAAAAAACTCAGTGAACCTAGTCGATATCTCTAGTTGGCATTAAGAACTGTTGGCTGATCTTTTCCACTGGACCGAATGAAAGAGTTTGGGTTTGGGTATTCTCTGTAATGTTCCAGGCTTTTTTCAAAATTCACCAGGCATTTGTTTAATGCCTACTATGCTAAACCTGGAAAATGATTCTCAAAGATATTGGCCTGTCTGTTCAACAGTGTCTATTGGGGACATTGTATAATACTGTTTTACATTTTTCCTTAGAAAACTAAATGGAAATTTAAAAAACAAAGGAATTACCACTAATGACAAGAAACATCATCTTGAACTTAATTGAGACAAACAGAAATCATGGAAAAGAATAGAAAGCCCAAAATTACCCAGTGCAGGCGCACACACTTATGTCGAGTGGACGACGAGGTTTGGCAAGCATGTGCATGGACCCGAGCGGGCTGGCGATGGCTCATGTGGGCTGGCAAGGCCTCCCACAGGTTGGCACCGATGGGGCCGGCGAGGGAGTGCGCAGATCGGCGAGGGCAGGTGTAAATCGAACCGCCCGGGCTCGCGAGTGCAGAGCGGTCCGCAGAAATAGTGGACTCGGGTCGAAGAGGTCACAGAGCTGCCCAGAGTCCCTGGAGGAGAGACTAGGGACAGGATTACCTGGAGAGTCCTGGAGCTGACTTCCTCCCATTTCCCTAGTCTCCATTTGGCGAGGGCAGGCACCAATCCAAAGAGTAAAAAGCGGGGAAAGCACACAATAGAAGACCCTACATGGACCAGTGCCGGGGTGCCAGCCGGCCAGGGGGGCCAGACGAGATTGAGAGGTGGCGAAGAAAACCCCTGGGCTGGGGCAAATACGTGCGAGTCGAGGCAGACGGGGGATCCTACCGCGGGGAGCACAATCAAGGAGCCTGCCTGAGAGTGCAGAGTGATCCACAGAAATAGTGGATCCCTGGCCGAAGGGGTCACACAGCTGCCCAAAGTAGGAGTGAGACACAGACAGTAGACTCCTGGAAGGCTCAAACAAACAACCCAAGGTCATATAGAACCCCAAAAAGAAAAGTGAAGGGAAAAAAATGAATGAATGAATGAATGAATGAATGAATGAATAAAAGCACCTGCCTATTACCTTAGAAGTTTAATTCACAGAGTCAGGAAATCTAGACGCCCCATTGAAGCAGAGCAAATATAAGTAAATAAATAAATAAATTACTTAACAGACTTTCACAAAAATGGGAAGAAAAAGATCCCCCCAAATGAGTGGAAAAGGGGACTCCCCACAGAGAGAGTTAAATGAAATAGAGGCAAGGGAATTATCAAATATGGAATTCAAAACAATGGCTCTAAGGAAGCTCAATGAGCTCAGCCAGCTCAAAGATAACTGAGAAACTGCAGAAAAACTATCAGGATCTTACAGCAAACTATATCAACCTGGAAGAGCACATAGAAACTATCAAGAAGACACAAGAGGATATGAAGAATACCATTTCTGAATTGAAGATCACAGTAGAAGGAATCCAAAGCAGGCTAGATGAAGCCGAGGATCGAATCAGTGAGATGGAGGACAAGGCAGAAAAAAGCTCCCAGAAAGAACGAGAAATGGGAAAAATACTCCAAAAAATGAAGAGGCATTTAGGGAAATGCAGGACAACCTGAAATGCAATAATATCTGCATAATAGGGATACAAGAAGGAGAAGAAGAGGAACAAGGGACAGAAAACCTGTTTGAAAAAATAATGATGGAAAATTTCCCCAATTTGAGGAGAAAAAAGGTCTCATGGATCCAGGAGGCACAGAGGACCCCACTCAATAGGGACCCAAGAAGGTCCACTCCAAGATACATCATCATTAAAATGGCAACTATCAAAGACAAAGAGAGAATCCTCAAGGCAGAAAGGGAGAAGGAGAAAGTAACATACAATGGGGCCCCCATACGGCTAGGAGCTCACTTCTCAACAGAAACACTACAAGCCAGAAGGGAATGGCAACTAATATTCCAAGTCATGGAAAGCAAGGGCCTACAACCAAGTCTGCTCTACCCACCAAGGCTCTCAATTAAAATAGAAGGGGAAATAAGGAGTTTCCCAGACAAAAGAAGGCTAAAAGAATACATCTCTACCAAACCAGTACTCCAAGATATGCTAAAGGGACTGGTTTAAGAAGATGAAGGAAAAGAGTGAGAAAGAGAAAAACACAGGTACCAAGAGAAAAAAAGAATAGGTTTCTATCAGTAATAACTCTCAATGTAACTGGACTAAATGCCCCAATAAAAAGACACAGGGTAGCTGAATGGATAAGAAAACATGACCCACGCATATGCTGCCTACAAGAGACCCACCTCAGAGCAAGAGACCTACACAGATTGAAAGTAAAGGGATGGGAAAAAATATTCCAAGCAAATGGGCCAGAGAAAAAGGCCAGGGTTGCCATACTTGTATCAGACAAAGTAGATTTCAAAACAAAGGCCATAAAGAGAGACCCAGAGGGGCACTTTATAATACTTAAAGGAAGAATCTATCAAGAAGACATCAACATTGTAAACTTATATGCTCCCAATATAGGAGCCCCCAAGTATATAAGGAAATCATTGGAAGACTTCAAAAAAGATATAGGCAGCATCACGCTGATAGTAGGGATTTCAACAACCCACTGTCAAAAATGGACAGATCTTCCAAACAAAACACTAATAAAGATATTGTGTGGCTGAATGACACACTGAATCAAATAGACTTAACTGACATATGTAGAAACTTACATCCCAAAGAAGAAAAATACACATTCTTTTCAAATGCTCATGGAAGTTTTTCAAAGATAGACCACATGATAGGACACAAAGCAAACCTCAGCAAATTCAGGAAAATTGAAATAATACCAAACATTTTCTGGGACCACAAGGGCTTGAAACTGGAAATGTACCTCAAAGAGAAACTTCAGAAACTTGCAAACTCATGGAGCCTGAACAGTAGACTATTAAACAATGAATGGGTCAATATGAGATAAGAGAAGATATCAAAAAATTTCTGGAAACACATGAAAATGAACATACAACAGTCCAAAACCTATGGGACACAGCAAAGGCAGTCCTGAGAGGGAAGTTCGTAGCAATACAGGCTTACCTAAAAAGGATAGAAACATTTCAAATAAAAGACCTAACACTACAACTTCAGAACTGGAGAAACAACAACAAATAAATCCCAGAGCAAGTAGAAGGAAGGAAATAGTCAAGATAAGAGCAGAACTGAATGAGATAGAGACGAAAAGAACAATTCAATGGATCAACCAATCTAGAAGCTGGTTCTTTGAAAGAATAAATAAAATAGATAAGACTTTAAGCCGACTCATCGAGAAAAAAAGGGAGAGGACCCAAATTAATATCAGAAATGAAAGAGGAGAAATAACAACTGATACCACAGAAATACAAAGGATTGTCAGAAACTACTATGAACAATTATTGCCAAGAAATTTGAATACCTCGATGAAATGCACAAATTTTTAGAAAAGTATAATCTTCCAACACTGAAGGAGGAGGAAACAGAAAGCTTGAACAGACCAATAACAGCTGGGGAAATTGAAGCAGTAATCAAGAAACTCCCGGCACACATAAGCTCAGGGCCAGACGGCTTCACAGGAGAATTTTACAAAACATTTAAGAAGAGCTAACCCCTGTCCTTCTCAGACTATTCCAAAAAATCCAAGAGGAGGGAAGACTGCCAGACTCCTTCTATGAGGCCAGCATCACCCTGATCCCAAAAACAGATAAAGACCCTACAAAGAAAGGAAACTATAGGCCAATTTCACTGACGAACATAGATGCTAAAATCCTCAACAAAACATTGGCAAACCGCATCCAGCAATACATTAAAAAGGTTATCCACCATGACCAAGTGGGATTCATCCCAGGGATGCAGGGATGGTTCAATATACGCAAGTCAATAAACGTAATACATCACGTAAATAAAAGAAAGGACAAAAAAGCCATATATGAAAAACCTACAGCCAACATCACACTAAACGGGCAAAAACTAAAAGCTTTCCCACTAAGATCGGGAACATGACAAGGATGTCCACTTTCACTGGTTCTTTTCAAAATCATATTAGAAGTCCTAGCCACAGTGGTCAGACAAGAAAAAGAAATGAAAAGCATCCAAATACGAAAGGAGGAAATAAGCTATCATTGTTTGCAGATGACATGATAGTGTACATAGAAAACCCTGTAGACTCTCCCAAAAAACTCCTCAACCGAATAAGTGAATTTGGCAAAACAGCAGGATACAAAGTCAATATTCAGAAATCAAAGGCATTTTTGTACACCAGCAATGAAATAGAAGAAGAAGAAATCAGAAAAAAATATACCATTCGATATAGGAAGAAGAAAAATAAAATACCTAGGAATAAATTTAACCAAAGAGGTAAAAGACCTGTACGCAGAAATCCATACAACATTTAAGAAAGAAACTAAGGAAGACACAAATAAATGACAGCATATATCGTGCTCATGGATTGGAAGAATTAATATCATCAGAATGCCCATACTATTCAAAGCAATCTTTAGATTTAATGCAATCCCTATTAAGATACCAATGACTTATTTCACAGAAATAGAACAGACATTTCAAAAATTTATATGGAACCATAAACAACCCCGAATAGCCTCAGCAATTTTGAGAAAGAAACACAAAGTAGGAGGGATTACAATACCGGACATCAAACTATACTACAAAGCCACTATACTCAAAACAATCTGGTACTGGCACAAGATCAGATCCATAGACCAGTGGAACAGAATAGAAAGCCCAGAAATAAGCCCAGGTCTATATGGAAATCTAATATTTGACAAAGGGGGCAGATACATAAAATGGAGCTATAGTAGCCTCTTCAACAAATGGTGTTGGGAGAGCTGGATGGCTACATGCAAAAAATTGAAATTGGATCATCAGCTGACACCATACACAAAAATAAACTCAAGAGAAATAAAAGACTGAAATATAAGTCGCAACACCATCAAAGTCCTAGAAAAGAATAGTGGCAGGAAAGTCTCAGATATCCCACGCAGCAATTTTTTCACTGATATGTCTCCTAAATCAAGGGACATAAAGGAAAGAATAAATAAGTGGGAACTTATCACAATAATAAGCTTCTGCATGGCTAAAGAAAACATCAACAAAATGAAAAGGGAGCCAACCCTATGGGAAAATATATTTGCTAATGATACATCAGATAGAGGTTTGATCTCCAAGATGTATAAAGAACTCACTCGACTTCACTCCAAGAAGACAAATGATCCAATCAAAAAATGGGCAAAGGACCTGGGCAGACAGTTTTCCAAGGAGGAGATACAGAGGGCCCAGAGATATTTGAAAGGATGCTCGGCATCACTAGCCATCAGAGAAATGCAGATCAAAACCACCATGAGGTACTACCACACACCGGTCAGAATGGCCATCAGAAACAGATCAACAAACAGCAGGTGCTGGCGAGGTCGTGAAGAAAAGGGAACCCTAGTACACTGTTGGTGGGAATGCAGACTGGTGCAGCCATTGTGGAAACCAGTGTGGAATTTCCTCAAAAAGCTGAAAATGGAACTGCCTTTTGATCCAGTGATTCCCCTGCTGGGACTATACCCTAGGAATCCCAAAACGCCAATTCAGAGAAACCTCTGCACCCCAATGTTCATAGCAGCACACTTTACAATAGCCAAGTGTTGGAAGCAACCTAAATGCCAATCCATAAATGAGTGGATCAAAAATCTATGGTACTTTTACACAATGGAATACTACACAGCAGAAAGAAAAAAGGAATTACTACACTCGAGACAGCATGGATGGAACTGGAGAGCATTATGCTAAGCGAAATAAGCCAGGGGGCGAAAGACAAATACCATATGATCTCACCTATAAGTGGAACCTAACCAACAATACAAAGGTGCAGGGAAAATAAGACCAGCAACACTGAAAGGAAAAGAAACCAACAGAGACAAGAGGGAAGGCAGGGGGTGGGGGAAAAGGAAGGGAAGGGGAAAGTCAAGGAACATATAGCAAGGACTCATGGACAAAACCAAAGGGGAAGAGTGGAGGGAGGGAGGGAGGGTGGGGGAAAGGGAAAGTTGTGAGGGTAAGCAGAGAGAAATGTATTTGAAAAAATAAATTAATTAATTAACCAAAAAGATATCATGGAATATACTGTAACGTGGCAAATATTTAGTTTTCATTGGATCCTCACTGGGCTTAAGGTATTTATGTACTAAATTGTGAACAAAAGATTTTTAGAATATAAGATTATGAAAGCCTATTTTTGAAAATTGCTAGAAAGTTTACTAGAAAGTAAAGTATAATTGGAGATTTCTATATTAGTTTTTAGCTCTCTGGGAATAAACTCCTTCCCATGTCCCCCCAAAATATGGGAGTCTGCTGTCTGACTCTTACATATTGGATTTTTCACATATTTTCAGGATTTCTTTCTATAAGAAGGCAGGAAGCTACTGCATAATTTTTGAAGTCATCAGCTTTAAGATAATAGTTAAACTCTGAATTATCTATAGCTATTTCTAAATGTCTCACTGTTTGTTTGGTTTTCTTGTCAACACTTTATTTAGCCATATTCCTTGGTTGATAAAAGTATATAAAGATAATTCATTGCTAAACTTAATCACTGGAAAGAGTCTCATTTTTTAAAATTACACTTTTCATAGTTTCCATTATTTTTCATTTTATACCACTTAGGATTGATACTGACAGAGGGTTAAGTAAAGTAATAAAGTTAATTAAAATAAAAGAGTAAATGAAAGCTACCTTGTAAGCCTACAAATGCAACCATGAAGAACAGCTTCTCCATAATGACTCCTAATATTTGAACATGTATATTATGTCCTGGTTGTGACTGAGAAAATATCCTAGTATGTTGAGAGGCAATGGAAAAGTATTAACCCATAAAAATATCTTTTAGAAACAGAAGCTATCCAATATGCTTAGCTAAAAGACATGGTTGCCAGGCACTTCCACTTCTTTGGAAATTAGTCCCAGAAGATGAATTATTACATTCCTACCTTTGGATGGAAAAGGTTTTCTACTATGTTCTTGGAATCACCAACCTCATAATCTTGGAATTCATGTAAAATGACATACCAGTGAACTTTACAAACCATGTGAATGCACTTAAGACATAATTTAAACTCAGCTTTGTTGAAAAAACAAATGAGAATGTATGTTTTTATTTTAAATAATACCTCTTTCACATTCATACACAGAATGCTCCCCTCTTTTATGCCAACATCTAGGTGAAGGATCAGGTGTATATTTTTTAAAAGTTATTTATGTCTTACTGAGAAATTCCAAAAGTTGTATTTTATTTCCCTTTTTCTGTTGTGAAACTCACTAAATATTGCAAACAAAACAATATAGTCATCACTGATGCCGTTATAATAACAGGTTGTGATGTTGAGGCCCATTGGTTAAGATGTATGTGAAGGCAAACCAGGTCACAACCTGTTAGGATGGCTTCCTGCTTTTTTCTGAAAGGCAATACCTAGAGCTGTGCTTCTCTCAGATGGGTACTAGACTTATCAGTGTGATCATTTTGTAAGATATATAAATGTTTAATCACTTTATTGTACACTTGAAACTAATATAATATTGTATGTCAACTGTAATTGAAAGTATTTTTAATGTACATGTGAATCACCTGGGGATCTTGTTAAAATGCACATTCTTATTCTTTGGGTCTGGGATGAGGTCTGAGATTGAAATTTCTTATAAACTCCCAGGTGATGCTGATGCTACTGGTCCACAGTCCACACTTTGAGTAGCAAGGAACCTAGAATATAGGCTATGTTTATATATTCCCACCATGCA
Source organism: Pteronotus mesoamericanus (assembly GCF_021234165.1). Lineage (NCBI taxonomy): Eukaryota > Metazoa > Chordata > Mammalia > Chiroptera > Mormoopidae > Pteronotus > Pteronotus mesoamericanus. The sequence continues at coordinate 1,548,314 of NW_026555198.1, forward strand.
GAAATATATGCAGAAAAAGAAAAAGAAAAGCATGCTGTCTTCCTTTATAAGATGCAAGATTTACTTAGGAAATGGATGTGTTTGTCCCTCTGTCTAAATATTTATATGGAGAGTGTTCATCTTTGAGAACACAGTTTTTTTAAAACATAAGTCAAGCTGAAAATATTTTATCTCATTTCATAAAAGGTAATAGAGTCCCATGACAGAATACCTTACTATTTCATAACTCTGAAAATACTACCAGTTACTTTGTGTCCCTGAAAATACAGCAGTTATACTCAGTAACAGACTAGTAACTATCTCATCCTTAAGCAGGAAAGCAGGGATTAGTGTTGTCCCCTGATCCCATGTATCTCTCTCTTTAGTCACTCACCTCTTGCCAGACCTCTTGAATGCCAAAGAAAAAGTCAATCCATCAGTTGCTTGATCAAAATGAAGTCAGAAATCAGTTTACATTCCATTAAAATGTCCTGTCACCAAAGCTAAATCAAGAGGGCATAGAAAAGCTGTGCATGAAACACTTCAAACAAGCATTCAAAGAAAACACTTTTTAATTGGTCATGAATCTAATATGACCCAAGTTCTATCAATAAACAATTTTATTTAAAAGAGAAAAGAGAGCAAGTGTCAGAAGGCAGAATATATACCCAACATTTTGAAGCAACTTGATTTTTGTTGAATTCTGAAAACAGATCTCATTCTGCTTGGAAATAAGGGGACTGATTGGGGTAAACAGAAAAGCCAAGTTATTCCACCAAATTCAGTTTACCAGCCATTGAAAACACCAGCTACATGTACTGTTTGGGGTGCTAGGGTGACTGAAAAGAGTTAAGGGTCAAATTCTGCTCTTAAGACTTCATGGACAGATACACAAATGAGACGCGAGGTCCAGTAAGACAAGGGAGAGAAAGAAAATGCCAAGCAAAAGACATCAAGACTCATGGGAAAGAGAGATCATATCCTATAAGTGGCATCAGGAAAGGATTCATGGAGAAAGTGATATTTGAGGCGAGCCTCATAGGATTGGATAGAATTTCTACATGTAGCCCTGACAAGGAGGGAAGCATACAAAAGAAGAAGCAAAAAAGGCACGGAATCATGAAAGTGCAGAATATATTCATGGGACTCTGGTATGGCTGGAATGTAGGACAAGTTTAGCACACAAATAGATAAAAAGGAGGAGATAAGGCAAGGCAAGTGGTTAGAAGCAGAACTGTAGAAGACCCTAAAAAAGCCATTTGACCAGTGAGGTTCTTATTATTAAAAAGCAATATGATGGTTTATATGATCCCAATATTATACCCACACAAATCTTTACCTCCGTTAAGATATCAGCCAACTTTAATATAATGCTGCAAATAGACTATGCTAATGCTGTATATAAAATCTGAAAACTTTAGTGTCACGTCACCAGTTATTAAGGCATACTACAAAGAGTGATAAGAACATGTGTTATTGATCTCCTAAATGGACCAATAGTTTAGTGGACCAGAATTAAGTACTCAGAAACTGTCACACACACACACACACACACACAAAATGTTTCAGGTATGTATTGCTACATAATAAACTACCCGTGCTTCCCTTAGTCTATACTCCACAGAGCAGCCAAAGTGATTGTTTTAAAACTGTAAGTCACATTATATTATGTGACCAAAATCCTCCAGTGGCTTCTCAACACACTCCAAATAAAATACAAAGTTTTTGGCATAACCCTATAAGGTCCTCCAGGTCCTGATACTTATTACCTCACCAACCTTATCTTTGAACACTTTTTCCTTTGCCCACTTAACTCCAGCCACATCTTTGCCAATCTTTTAACATGCTTACCTAAGGAAATTTGCTGCTTCCTAAGCCTAAACTATAATCCTCCCTATATAGACCCATAGTTCAATGCCAGTCCTTACTCAAATGTTACTGCTTCAGAGAAGCCTTCCATGACCATCCTATCTAAAATAGTACCCCTATTACTCTCTGTCCTTTCTCCCTGCTTTATTTTTGTGTCTTAGCACTCACCACCACTTGATGTATCATCTCTTCACTTATTTCCACTTCTTCCTATTAGAATATGAATGCTATGAGGGCAAGGATTTTTGTGTTTGGCTTTGTACCCCTGGTATGCAAAAGGTTACCTAGTACATAGCAACACTCAGAAGATAAAGATCAAGCCCTGACCAGTGTGGCTAAGTTGATTGGGTGTTGTTCCCCAAAGAGAAAGTTTGCAGGTTTGATCTCCAGTCAGGGCACATGCCTGGGTTGCAGGTTCGGTCCCTGGTACGAGCACTTTCAAGAAGCAACTGATCAATGTTTCTCTTTCACATTGACGTTTCTTTTTGTTTGTTTCATCATCATTCAAGTACAGTTGTCTCTTTTTTTGCCACCACTTTCCCCCACCCCACCCACCTCCACCTACTACCCTCAATCCTACCCCACTTTGGCTTTGTCCATAGTTCTTTTATACATGTTCCTTGAAGACCCTTCTCCTTCTCTCCCCCATTATCCCCAACCGCCTCCCCTCTAGTTACTGTCAGTTTGTTCTCTATTTCAGTGTCTCTCTTTCTCCCTCCCCTCACCTGTCTCCCTCATCTCTACAAATAAATATTTTTTTTTAAAGAAAAGATCCAGGCTACTCTAACAACTACTTAACTGTTGCTCTTCCTTCCTGTTTTGCCCACTTCAATCTCCTCTGCCCCTTGCAGTCATGAATTGCATTCTTGTACACTGATTAAAATTCCCTAGGGATTAATTATCAGTAGTTACCCAATGAGGCCTACATTCAAGGCTCTTCTTGCTTGGGTCCCAGTCTAACTTTTAGTCTTTACCCTGACTTTTCCTTGGCAGGCAATCTATCTGTGCTCTGATCCCATTGTTTTAATTTTTGTTTTTATCAATGGAATGTTTTCTTTTTTCCCCAAATAAGACCTTACATGGAACCTTATGTAAAAAACAGATTCATGCAGAGGTGTTTCAGTTGAAACTGGGGTAGGCATCCAGGATTCCTCCAATCTAACCTTCCTTCTTCTTTGCAGTATCCCCCTGAAAACCCAATTTGAAAATTGTACTCTAACCAAGGTCTAACACTGTATGTCTCCCAATGCCTTTCAACACCCCATGTCTTCCACCTTGAATGTCCTTCATTTATGTAGGTCCAAATCCTACTTACACTCAAGGCCCAGTCAATTATCACCCCTCTATAAATATTTTCCCAGTTTCATCAGACATGACTCTTTCCTCCTCTGAAATTTGTCAACCCTTACTTTCCTATTTCTTGTATCAGAGAAATGGGGTCATAAAGTTATTTATTTTACTAGGCTGTAAACTCCTTTACAAGCAATGCATGGTCAGTGTTTGCTAAATTCATCTTTGTAGCATCAGTAGTCCTAGTGCAGTGTCTAGTACCCAGCAGGTGCTCAATGCACATTAGTTTTTTGGATGAATGAATGAATGAGTTTCCTACATTATATGAAAAAAAACACAATTTTTAAATTGCACTTATTTAGCTTGTGGTTTGTTTCTTCAGGAGCCACAATGCATCCAGTCCCCTGTAGCTCCTGAAGGTTTCAGTAAGCTACCAAGTAACATTACTGAATTAGACACCTTGTAGTAGATGCAAATAAGAAGAAACCACAGCAAACTGAAGAAAAGAAAAGTATGCTGTGTGACCTTACAAAAGTAATTTCCTCTTGGGGCCTCAGTTTATCCGTTTTTTTAAATGTGTAAATGGAGTTTCATTTCAATGATCTCCATGTTTCCCTCCAGCCCAAGCCATTTACGATTCCCTTGGATTGTAAGCAGGCTACCAGTTTCCACTGGACAGAGTCCAAAGAGCTACTCCACTTAAACACCTGACATTCAGTCACACTCTTCTGTGAGTATCCCTTCTAGTAACCTCCTGAGTACCAAAAACATAGTCAGCTTTGAACCTGTCCCTTTCATATGAATTACTGGATGCATTTCCATAGCATCCAGTGTCTCCAGAAAAGACACATGAAGACCTGTCCTGGGAAAAACTCATGTTGACAAGACATTCTACTAGATAAATTACCCCTGTTGCCCCAAACTACCTAAGTGTTTGAAAATAAATAAGACCACTTGCCACAGTCTACACCTAATATTACACTCATCACTGGGTGGTCATAACCATATCCTATAGTAGCAAGGGATCTGTTATGGACCGAACGCTTGTATGTCCCATACTTTACATATTGAAATCCTAACCCCCAAGGTAATGGTATTTGGAGATGGGGTCATTTGGAGTTAATCAGATCTTGAGAGCAGAGCCATCATGAATGGTATTAGTGTCTTTATGTAAGAGACCCTAGAAAAATAGTTTCAAGAAAACTACTGCCATGAAAGGTAGAAAGTGGCAAGAAATGTATTAATTTTCCCTGATGAAAAGGAAAATTACTCTTCTATCATGATTCACGGTGACTGGGCTTATCTGAACCTCCTTTCCACCAATGGTAGCCTTCAGCTCAGCACACATAAAATTAATGCTTTTATGAAAAATAACTCTTATCTACACACCTTATTAAAATTTTCTCATTAAAGTATTTACAAGATTATTTGAAGCTGTTTCTATATCTTTCTTACTCACCTTCCCCCAAAATCAACCAGTCTGTTCAGTTAATTCAGAGAGAGAAATCAAGCTGGCTGTATTTATACTCATTGAACGATTACAACATGCAAAGTGCTATTCTAAAGCCTTACATGTGTCAGCTCATTTAATACTCAGTTCAACCCAATGAGTTAGGCCCTATTATCATATCCATTTTGCAAACAAAAAAAAAAAACCCAAGGGTTTGAAAGGTGTTACTTATTTAATACCAGACAGGCTGTCCTCTAGCTGTGTCCCTCTCACAGACCCAAGGGAAAGTGTCTACCCATAGCCTGATCTCCCTCCACCCTACTTCTAGGCCAAACACAGGGAAACTAAGACCCCAGATTTTCCTGCCAAATGACTCCAAACTCACTTCTTGGGCCTGAGGGAGACGCTTCCTTGAGTACATCCTCTCTAAGGCAAATGACAATGCTGTTAGTGTTAACAGCCCTAGATTTGAAGAGTGACCAAAGGGTGACTATGGGGTTATTTGATGAATTTTGGATATGAGGGTTGAGGTGTCCAGTTGCATATGCATAAAGCCCCATGTGGTGAGGGATGGAACCCAGCATAGGAAGAAAAGAGGGACAGGCTATAGGTTAGGAAATCCAGTCCACATGTCTTTAAGTAAAAACTTTCAAACTCTTGGGGTTTTTTGGTTTGCAAAATGGATATAATAATAGGGCCTAACTCATTGTGTTGAACTGAGAATTAAATGAGCTAACACATGTAAGCCTTTAGAATCCAGCCCAGAATTCAAAGTAGTACAAGAAGTTTAAATTCCCACCCAACATTTCAGATTGTTATAAAAGTATATTTGTCAGGGTAGGAGGACAGAATGTATCTTATTGACCAGTTTGCTAGTTTGTCCCAAATAACTCTTGTCCCAGTGTTATAAACTTTAAGGATAGATTTGTACCCAGATATAAATTAGACACAGTTGAACTCTTTTTTCAGTGATCACTTCAAATACCACTTCTTCCATTAGTTCCTAAGAACATGAACCAGAACTGTTTATTTCCTCTTTCCTTTCTCCTTTCTCCTAGCCTTCCTAGCCACACTATCTATGCTTCAACTGTCTTTCCCCATAAGATTGAAAACTAAGAAACTTGTTCATTTGCTTGCCACTGAGGGCCCAAATACAGTGCCTCCTCCTAATACATATTTGGGAGATGTTTGCTGAATGAAAAGATTAAAAAAGGGAGGGTATAGAGGAAGTACTCGTTGGGGAGAAAGAAAAGCATGGGAAGCAATCAAGAAAGTCCTTGACATAAAGATAAGTGAATTGATGGAAGTTTCCCTTTTTTAGTGGGAAAAAATGTCCAATATACAAAAAAGTAGAGAATAATATAATAAACTTCAATGTGCTTTTCTCCAGCTGTAGCAATGATTAACTCACAGCCAATTTTGTTTCACGTGTACCTTCACTCACTCTTTGTACTCCAATTTTGGACTACTTCTAAGCAAGTCTCAAACAAATCACTCCAACTGTAAGTATTTCACCATGAAAACAAGGGTTTGTCTACCAAGGATTTGGTTTTACCACAACCAGCAGAACAACCACTGGAAACTGACATGACCTGAGCAGAATTAATTTTGGCGACTGCAGAGGCTTACATCACAGGAGTTCATGCTAACTGTTAGCTTGTGTGTGATCAGGGAAAGCAATCTCTTCTCTTTCCCACTGTGATCTCCGTGGCAAAGAGTTGGGCCAATATGTGGCTTCTCACTGAGCTGACTATCTTTTTTGCTCATTGCAAACCATGCACTTACTGATTTTAGACACCTTTTTGTGCACATCCATGCTGACTTGTCTTAATTCTGTCAAAGCCTTCTCCCTCTCCCCTGGAGCTGTCTGGGAATTCTAGTCCATTGTTGCTGGCAGTTTTTTACTTCCTTTGTGCTTAACTTGTTGAAATACGAAAAGGGATTGGATAGTGTCAGACAATATGGTCCCTGTCACGCCACATTTTACATTGAAATCATCTTTAAGGGCTTTGCTCCTTGACACAGATGGTCTCCATATCCTAGGAGATGGTCTTTTGGCATGAAATGAAAAAGCTGTTCCCCCTGTGAATCAAGAAACTTGGCAAGTTTATTCTGGCTCAAGTCAAATGGACACTTCATTGTCCTGGGGCCTCTTAGATTCTCCTCCTGTAGGGAACATTTTGACTCCTTTGTTAAACACTTATATGAGTTTGCACTTCTCTTTCTCACCTAGTGGTGGGTTCTCATTCACAATAAGGCTCCTCTTTTTTTTCTAAGACATGAACTGGCCTTCCTCTTTAATACCATCATATATGGGGTGACATACCTGAGTCTTCTCCCTGCTTTCTCAGAGCCCTCCTAAGAAAGCTTGTGCTTATCCCCCTGTCTGTATCTGGTCCATCCTTTCACAGTCTCTTGCTAATTGTTCTGTTCTTGCCTGTTTCAGCTCTGTGATTGTCACCTCTTAGAAATCCCTCTTTCTTTTTTTACTGAACTTTTTGGCTTCTTCAGTAATTAATACTTCTCTTATAGTAAGAGAAGTAAGAAAATCTATAATCACCCCTACAGTCTCTTTTCCTGACTTGTTTTATACTTCACAGACTCTGAAGCTTAGACAGCACATCATTGTACTCATTCAATTTTCCCATTTATGTCCCAACAACTCTGTTTTCCATTTCTCTCTAAAGAGTTTTCCACTCCCTAAGCCAAACTGACATCAGCCACTGAATTCTCCTGAAAATATTTCTTTTCCACTTAATTGGTGTATTCCATACTTCTTGTTGGTAGCATATTTCCAATTGTAATGTGTCCAGTGACTTTAGAATTAGATAGTTAATGGTTATTTCCTTCCTCTTCACTACTAAGCCCCAGGAGGGTAGGGATGGCATCTGGGTCATAGTAAGTCCTTGAAAAATATTTGTTTAAAAGGAAATAGAATCAATGAATGAATGAACATGTTTGCATTAATTTCTTTTGGTATTTCTTTCATTCTTCTAAAATTTGGCCTCATATTATTCTTTCACTTTTACTTTATTTATTATTACCAATCAAATCAACTGTTTCTTGAGAAAAACTCTTGTTCTAAAATTCCATATACTTCAAGTCAGACACTTTTGTTTGTTTTTCAGCTATTATGTTTGTCTGGATATTGCTTCTTAAATTCAGTTTTAGGGGGACAGTGGATTCTTGTTTTCATGGGGATATTTTTTTCATTCTACTTTAATAGCATAATTAACTGGATCAGCTATGATATAACATAAAACATTTTATGTAAATTTATTATTCAATATTAGCTACTTTTTAATAGTATCTTTCACCTTCTGGGTTCTATTATTTGGTGCCAAGACATATCTAATTGCATGTAAGTGTATGTGAGTTGCATTTAAGAATTATGAGAAATACAAGTAAATTCAAGTTCTATGAACTTGAGAAGAAATGATGTTTAAATTTCTCTCTGGCTCCCTGTCATGTATTAAGATATCAAGTTGAACTTTCTAAGATTAAGAGATTCCAAGAGGAACAATTCTGGCGATCTTAGAAGCATCTATTTCAAAAGTTTCTTCTTATTAATGAAAACTAAATGTAGGTGGTTGGAACCCAGCCATGGTATTTTTGCATTCAAATATAGCCAGACTAGAGCATAAAAACAAAAACAGCCAGATCTTAAGACCCAAAACTAGCACATTATTACTTCTGCTGCATTTAATTGGTTAATGTAAGCCTCAGTCCAAGCCCTAGCTTCAGTTCCAGCCCAAATGCAAGAAGAGATAAATATGCACAGGTGTCCTACTGTCCTACTGCCTCATCCACCCAGCCTGCTGTCTCAAGGGAATAGAGGTGGTCCTCTATTTTATCCCCCTTGGTAACTGAGGAAGACAGACTGCAGGTAGCACCAAGCAGATACTTTAACCATCAGATCATCACCTGTCACGTCACATGCTCGCCCCTTCACTCCAGATTCATTGATCAATTCCTATTGACTTAGAAACTCTCTTTCATTTATACATACATATATTGCACAAACATGGGTACTAGGTACTATGCTGTGCTCTGGAAACTCCAGAATGAATAGCAGTGGTTCACACCCTTGAGGGATTTATAATGCAGTCAACAAAGAAAGGGGGTTAGAACCTATCTTCCCAGTTGACAAGAGATGACCTCACAAACCAAATCAAAAGCTGAAAGACATCCAGGTTAGATGCCAGTCACAATAGCTACTTGACCTAACAGGCTGAGCCCTTAGTTATAAAAAGACATCTGATTAGTCTAACAAGGCATAATTTTTGTAAGGGCTTGAGGCTGTTACCAGTCTGTGGCTTTATTATTTAGATCAATATATCCTAGATTCTGAAACTAGCTATCTTTGCCCTGTAGGGCCTAGTATCATTTGTCTTGTTTGTGATAGATGTCAAACAAACATTTATTTTTAAGTTGAATTGGATCATTCAGTGATTTTTTTAATGTCTAAGAAATATTGTTTATGACACATGATACTTAGAACACTACTATTAAAAAATACCCAGTAAACTTCCAATGGCACATATCCACATCCACATCACATATACATATATAAAATAGCTATTGGTCCTAGATTATTTTAGTTTGCTTTTAGCCAATTGCATTTTTTTTAAAGTTCCCAGACACTTTCAGAAGCAAATAGGAACCACTTATACTCCACGGCTAATCACTTTTAATTCTTTCAGCAGCCATTTTAATAATATTAGACATAATGAAATCGCTTATCAGAGTCTAATTTCTCCTATGCAAAATAGTCCATTTTAATTCAGGTTTGGAATCTCTGCCAGAGCTCTCAAGGTTGCTCTTTCAATAGGGTCATTATTGAATGAAATGTATTTTTATGATAATAAATTCTTATACAAGTAGATCCTACTCAATAACACAGAATCTCAGGTAATCTTTCCCAACAGTTGTCATGAGGTTTTATCATACTGAATGTTATATAAGTAAATAAGAAGCTGGCAGTTTCTGAACTACACCAAGTGTACTAATGGGGGTGACTCCTTGATTCCTGATAATCTGTCATAACAATAAGAACATAGATTAAATAAATCATATTAAATAAGAGATGAATAAACTGAGAGCAGAAATGTTCTTATCTTTAATATAAATGAAGATTGGAGCACATCTTTTTTTTTTTTAAGAGATGATTTTTCTTCTGGACTATGTGGTTTGTCTGACATCAAGGTCCTTTATGTGGTTTTAATCCACAATTTAGGTACTCAAGTGTGTTATACCTTTTTCACCCTTTAGAGTGACATGAGCTTGGTCAGTGGAAAAAAGATGAACCCCTGAGGATTCTCAACTAAATGGGACAAATCAGTCTTCTACCTGGGTTATAGAAAATCAGGGAAGACACTTGCTGAGTGGTCAGGAAATGGAAAGGAAGTTGAAGAAAGAAAAATGAGAAGGGAATGAGTCAAAGTCATATCCATGGTCTTGATCATTCTTCTTCACAATAAAATCCTCTCTCTTCTCCAAGCTCCTTCTTTCACACACTGAGCCTGGCATCCTAAAATTGCAAGAAGAGTGGTGGTACCATTAATATCTAAAGGAAAGAAATGTTCTGGCCTGCCCCTAGACTAGCCAACTACTCTTTTAGCAAAAAACTTGGAAAACAAGAGCACACATGGTATGAAAAAAAATTTGTCTTAAAGTATCTAAAGAGAATTAAACTTACTGTGAGAGTGTGTTTTCTTCATTCCATTTTCCTGTTTTGGTAAATCTATATCCTCACAAATGGATTCTTGCTATACCAGTCACTATTCATGTTGGAATCTTTAGATCAAATTTATAGAAAAAGATTCAACCCTAACTCTCTTGCATATTTTTGTTATTGTTGTTTAAGTCAATCAGATCTGTGTCTCATTAACTGCTTGCCATGCTTTACTATGTGGATCAGAAATTGATCAATAGCTGACAAAATTTAATAAAAGGAGCTCATTTCTGGAGAAAGGAGCTTGTTGCCATGCCAACTATCAATCTTCCCTGATGGAGACTCAGCAGTCAGTCACAAAAAGGGTCCTGTTAGGCAGGCCCAACTGTCTGTCCATAGGAAATCACTGAGTCACCAAGCTCAAGCAAGTTCCTACAAATGATTTCAGGTTCACAGTAGAGAGAAGCGGGTTACATATGTTTGCAGGAAAGACTTCCTAATGATTGTGCAAGACACATCTATTCCATTGAGTACCTGAGAATCTTGTCATGTAGCTGGTACAGAATGTAATATTATAGAAAAACAGCACTGCATTCCACCTTGTGCAGTGCCTAGCATATTATACCCATGGAGAGAGAATGAACAGTTTGGTCTATTTATTACGGCTTGATGTTTATGAAGTGTAAATGCGAAGAAATCTGTTTACTCTGTGTCATTATGTACTCACTTCCTAGGTGTGAGAAAGATTAATAGCATTTTTATCAAAGAGAGATTTGGGTCTCTACTGTGTTGTATAACATAAAGGCCAGAGTGGGAAAAAGAGAGAGAGAATAATAATCAAATAACTCTTTGAACTTTTTGAAACTCTGAGAATATCTTTAAAGTTAAGAAGTCATCAGAATATTTGAAAATGTCACAGATTCTAATTTGAGGGATTACATTTCTTTTATAGAAACTACATCTTTAAATATAGAAACTGCATATTACTATATTGTTACCAAATGAATAAAGTGCTTTTAATATGTGTTCAACAAATACTTATTTGAGTGCCTAAAATGTAGAAGGCAAAGCTTATGAGAGTAACTGCTGTATGTTTAACATGTTTTTGGAATCATACTGCCGTATGTGTTGAGATAAGAGGTAAAATCGTGCTATTTAAACCTTGTTCAGTAATCTTTAAGCCCCATGGACATGGTATCTCCCTTCAGCCAACTCAACTTAGAAACCATTTCATGATGGTGAGAGAGGCCCACATGAAAATAGAGCCAGCCCTCACATACATGGTGAATTGATTTTTGGCAAGGATGCCAAAACCATTTAATAGGAAAAGAGCAGTCGTTTCAACAAAGAGTAATGGGAAAACTGGATATCCACATACAAAATAATGAAACTGGACCCTTACTTTAAACCATATACAAAAATCAACTCAAAGTGAATCAGACATAAATATAAGACCTAAAATTGTAACACTCAGAATAAATCATTGGAGAAAATCGTCATGACATTTGATTTGACAAAGACATCATGGATGTGATGTTGAAAGCATAGGCAAAAGAAAGAAAGAAAAAGAATCGATCATTAGATTTCCTCAAAATTAAGAACTTTTATACATTAAAAAATGTTATCAAGAAGCAAAAATGCTGGCTATGATCATTATGATGACAGAAGCAGCAGAGACTATGATTCCAGGATAGGCAGTGGCAGAAGAGCATTTGGTAGTGGGTACCATAGGGATGATGACTACAGAGGAGGCAGGGACAGCTATGAGGACAGATATGACAGACATGATGATCGGCAATGGAGCTCCAGAGATGATTAGTCACAGGATGATTATGGGCATGATGATAAAGGTCCCCCCCAAAGACACAAACTGAATCTAAAGCCTCGGAGCACTCCTAAGGAAGATGATTCCTCTGCTAGCACCTCCCAATCCAGTCAAGCAGTCTCTATCTTTGGAGGGGCAAAGCATATTGACATAGTTGCTCGAGAACAAATAGAGGAGTGGCTACAGAAGGAACAAGAAAAACTGCAGAGGCAGCTGGATGAGCCAAAACTAGAATGGCAGCCTCGGGAGAGACACCCAAACTGGCGGAGTGAAGAAATTCAGGAATGGTAATGATCAAGGACAGGAAGTGAGCCATCACAGACTGGGACCTCAGCCAAATCTGGCAGAAATGTGGGAAGGAAAGTGAGAAGTCTCTGGAAAATGAAACACTCAATAAGGAGGAAGACCGTCACTCTCCAACTTCCAAGTCTTCCAAACCTGAACAGCCTCCAAAAGTAATGCCAACCCCTCCACCAAAAGAGAATGCTTGGGTGAACAAAGTTGTAACCCTCCTGCTCGATCTCAGAGCTCAGACACAGAGCAGCAATCCCCTATAAGTGGTGGGGGCAAAGTATTTCCAGCTCAACCATCTGAGGAAGGACCAGCAAGGAAAGGAGATGAAAATAAAGTGGATGGGGTGAGTGTCCCAAAAGGCCAAAGTGGGAGCTCCAGCCATGATCCAGGAGATGGAGAGAACAAAGACTACTGGAAGGAGTCATATAGGAAAGATGACAAAAAGGAACAAGACTCCCAATCTGCACCTGAGCCAAAGAAACCTGAAGAAAATCCAGCCTCCAAGTTCAGTTCTGCAAGCAAGTATGCTGTTCTCTCAGTTTATAGTGAAGATGAAAACAAGGACGACAATTACACCAAATAGACCTCTACATCCCATGCTTTCTTCAAATCTCTCCCTATTCTGGAACATCAAGAGCAAATCAAACATCTATCCAGACAAGAAAAAATAAAACTCACCATCTCCTGGGGAAAAAACAAAGAAAGCAAAAATGCAACTTACTCATTGGGAATAATATTTGCAAATTGTATGTCTGATAAAGGCATTAATATTCAGAACATATAAGGAACGCCTGCAATTCAAAAACAAAAAACAAAAAAAAAACTAATTCAAAAGTGGTCAAATAATAGAATAAATATATTTCCAAATTAAATATACAAATGGTCAATAAGCACATGAAAAGATGCACAACAGACTTCTGGTCAAAATGGAAGCATAGGCAAGCATACCTCACCTCTGTGCACAACTATAGCAAAAAGTACAGCTATACTACAAAACAAACGTCACACAGAATTGTCAGAAAATCAAGCTGGGTGTAAGTCCGACAACCAAGGATTTAAAGAAACCACATTCATCCAGACAGGTAGGAGAGGCAGAGATGTGGAGAGGTGCGGAGACAGGAATGAGTGTTCTGATATCCACACATGGTAGACATAATATGGGAGGGATATCTCAAGAGTGAAGGATCCCAACCCTAATCCAGACTACCTAGCCCATGGTCCCAGTGCCAGGAGGATAAGTCCCCATAACTTCTGGCTGTAGAAACCAGTGGGGTTTGGGGCAGCAGAAGAAATTGTATGCTCTTAAAGGGCCTACAATGGACTTAGGACTTATGCAGATCCACCCCCTCTAGGATTCAGCACCAGCGCAACAGCTGGAAGGGCATGAGAGGCATATGGGTAGAAAGTAAACTGCGAGTGGGGAGACAGCTTCCTCCTTGGAAAATCTCCAGAGGCCAGGTAGCAGCATTGTCCCCTCTGTGAGCCCTTCCCCACACAGAGCAACAGAACAATGACATGGGTTGCCCTACTTTGATGATTACCTAAGGCTCTGCTCCATACAACCTAACAGATGTGCTAAGACAAGCAGTCAAAGCAGCTCTACCTAAACACAGAAACAAACACAGAGAGGCTGCCAAAATGAGGAAGCAAAGAAATATGGCCCAAATTAAGGAACAGAACAAAACTCCAGAAAAAAAAAAAACTAAACGAAATAAGCAACCTAGCAGATGCACAGTTCAAAACACGGGTTATCAGGATGCTCAAGAGACTCATTGGGCATTTCAATGGCATAAAAAAAGACTCAAGCAAAAAGGAATGTTGCATTAAGTGAAATAAAGAAAAATCTACAGAGAACCAACAGTGGAGGGAATGAAGCAGAAAATCAAATCAATGGTTTGGAACACAAGAGGAAAAAAAAAGGCATTTGATCAGAACAGCAGGAAGAAAAAAAAGAATTCGAAAAAATGAGGATAGACGTAGGAACCTCTGGGACATCTTTAAATGTACCAGCATCTGAATCATAGGGATACCAGAAGGAGAAGAAGAGCAAGAAATTGGCAACTTATTTGAAAAAATAATGAAAAAAAAACTTCCCTAATTTGTCAAAGGAAATACACATACAAGCCCAGGAAGCACAGAGAGTCCTAAACAAGATGGACCCAAACAGGACCACACCAAGACACATCATAATTAAAATGCCAAAGGTTAAAGATAAGAGAGAATCTGAAAAGCAGCAAGAGAAAAGCAGAGAGTTACCTACAAAGGAGTTCCCAGAAGACTGTCAGCTGATTTCTCAAAAGAAACTTTACAGGCTAGAAGGGACTGGCAACAAGTATTCAAAGTGATGAAGAGCAAGGATCTGCAACCTAGAATATTCTATTCAGCAAAGCTATCATTTATAATGGAAGGGCAGATAAAGTGCTAAAGGGAATTATATAAGAAAACGAAGATCAAAACAATGAACATTAAAATGGCAATAAATTAACAAATATCAATAACTGAATCCTAATAACAAATTAAGCAAACAAGCAGAACAGGAACAGAATCATAGATATAGAGGTCATTTGGAGGGGTTATCAGTTGGGAGGAAAAAGGGAAAAAATGGGGAGAAAGGTGGCGGGAATTAAGAAGCACAAATTGGTAGGTACAAAATAGACAGGAGGATGTAAAGAACAGTATAGGTAATGGAGTAGTGGAGAATGTATATGCATGACCCATGGGCATTAACTAAGGGGGGGATTGGTGGAGGGAATAGGGGTACCAGGTGGAGGGAAGAAAAAGAGAAAAATTGGGACAATTGTAATGACATAATCAATAAATATATTACTAAACTTTGTGGCAGCATGGATGGAACTGGAGAGCATTATGCTAAGCGAAATAAGCCAGGAGGCGAAAGACAAATACCATATGATCTCACCTATAAGCGGAACCTAACCAACAATACAAAGATGCAAGGAAAATAAGACCAGCAACACTGAAAGGAAAAGAAATCAACAGAGACAAGAGGGAAGGAGGGAGGGGGGGTCGGGAAAAGGAGGGAAGGGGAAAGTCAAGGAACATATAGCAAGGACTCATGGACAAAACCAAAGGGGAAGAGCTGAGGGAGGGAAGGAGGGAGGGGGCAAGGGAAAGTGGTGGGGGGTAGGCAGAGACAAATGTATTTGAAAAAACAAATTAAAATAAAATTTAAAAAAAAGAAAAGATGCACATCATTACTCATTAGGGAAATACAAATTAAAACTAAAATAAGATATCATTTCATATTTCCTAGGATAGTAATAATTGTAAAACCAAACAAAATAAGTGTTGATGAGGATGTAAAGAAATTAAAATTCTAGTATGTTGCTGGTGGAAATGTTATATTGTGCAGCTGCAGTGGAAAACAGTGCCAGTTTCTGAAAAGGTTAAACATAAAACTACCATATTACCCAGCAATTCCACTACAAAAGAACTGAAAACAGGGACTTAAATAGATATTTATACATAGAAGCATTATTCACAATAGCCAAAAGTTGGAAAGAGCCCAAGTGTCCATCAGCAGATGAAATGAATAAAGAAACTGTGCTATAGACACACAATGGAATATTATTCAGCCATAAAAAGGAATGAAGTATGTTGCATTGCTAAAATATGGATGAACCTTGTGGCATTATGCTAAGTAAAATAAGCAAGACACTAAAGGACAAATATTGTATGATTCCACTTATATGAAGCAAATAGTGTAGTCAAATTTATAGAGACAGAAAGTAGAATAGTGGTTACAAAGGGCTGAGATGAGGGGGGATGGTGAGTTATTTTTTAATGGGTACAGAGTTCCAGTTTGGAATGATGAAAAAGCTCTGGAGATGGATGACAGTGATTGTTGTACAGAAATTTAAATTTAGTGGATGTTACTAAATTGTACACTTAGAAGTAGTTAAAGTTAGCCCTGGCTGGTGTGGCCCAGTAGACTGAGTAACAACTTGCAAGACAAAGGGTCACTGGTTTAATTCCAGGTCACAGCACATACCTAGCCTGGGGTCACGTTCCCAGTTGGGGGTGTGTGAAAGGCAACTGCTTGATGTTTCTCTCACACATTGATGTTTCTATCCATCTCTTTCTCCCTCCCTTCCCTGCTCTGTCTAAAAATAAAAAAAATAAATAAATCTTTAAAAAGTGGTAAAGTGATAAATATTACGTTATACATATTTTACCACACTAACAAACTTGAGAGATTTCCTGGTTTTAAAAAAAGGAAGAATCGGGAGAGAATCAAGATGGTGGAGGAGTGAGTGGAAGTCACACTGACCTTCTCCCAGGACCAACCTGGAATTACAACTAAATTATGAAGAAATCAGCTGGAACAAACAACTGAACAAGAGCGAGAGAGGAGCCTTGTAACCTCAGAGACAGAAGAATCAGCTTTAGCACAACCTAACTGGTAAGAAGTGCGGTACAGACCAGAGAAGGCGGGTGGGGTGCCCACAGGTAGCAGCACCAGAAGGCTATTGAAACGGCCAGTTGGATCCCCCTAAGAGCAGGGTCGAAACCAAAAGTGGGGATCTCCAGCCCACAGCACCAAAGCCCAAAAAGTACACAGAAAAGAGCCAGCTGTGAAAAGCAGCAGGGTTGCTCTCTGCCAGAGACAGGTGGCTGGAGACACAAAGAGCCTTCTAAAGAGCCAATGCAAAATTTTTATTTGCAACCACTTACCCTGGTCTCCAGCAAAGGCCGGGGCAGAGTGGGCTAGAGATGCCTGAGGAAGGGGGCTTTGGGGAAAGAACTGAGAGAGTAGCTGGTGGGATCTCGGTGCTGATTCATCCCCGATGCGGCAGCAGCCATTTTGCTCAGGAAGAGACCACTCCCACTGAGTGACACCAGTGTCAAAGGACCCCATAGCCCTGCCCCCAGGTAGAATTTCACCCCACCCTGTGCTGTCTAAGCTGCCTACTGAGTGCACAGTGGCAGCCAGAGATAGTAGACCCCTGGCTAAAGGGGGCACAGAGAGGTCTGGCAACACTTGAGGAGAGACTGGGGATGGAGGCTTTGGGGAGAGAACAGAGAGAGTAGCCGGCGGGATCTCAATGCAGACTACTCCCCCGTATGGCAGCAGCATGAAAGGACCCAATAACCCCGCCCCCAGGAGGGACTCCACGCCACGCTGAGCTGTCTAAGGCAGCCTGCTGAGTGCAGAGTGAATAGATTAACAGGTGAAGGAGACAGCCACAGACAGCAGATTATGGGAAGTCTCAAAGAAACTGCCTAAGGTCAGACAGGATTAACATCTGACATCATCAGAGGCAGATCCAGAAAGTAAAAACAGCGGTCTCCAACCACAGAAGTTCACACCACAAAGTCAGGAAATCAAGACAGATCAACTTAAGACACAGAAGTAAAAGAGAAGAGTCTCACAAATACTGGGAAGACAAAGAAACACCCCCCACTCGAAGGGAAAGGAGGAATACCCAGAAAGAGAACTAAATGAAATCGAGTCAAGTAAACTATCAGATATCGAGTTCCAAACAACGGTTCTAAGGAAACTCAATGAGCTCCATGAGCTCAGAGAGAATTACAAAACACTACAGGGAAACTATGAGGAGTTTGCTGCAAACTGTATCAGCATGAAAAAAAGACATAGAAACTATCAATAAGAGACAAGAGGAAATGAAGAATACAATTTCTGAATTGAAGAACACAGTAGAAGGAATCAAAAGCAGGTTAGATGAAGCTGAGGACTGAATCAGCGAGCTGGAGGACAAAGTAGCAAAAAGCTCCCAGAGAAAGCAAGAAAATGAAAAAAAGAATCAAAAAGAATGAAGAGGCATTTAGGGAAGTGCAGGACAACCTGAAACGTAATAATTTCCACATAATAGGGATACCAGATGGAGAAGAGGATGAGGAAGGGATAGAGAACCTGTTTGAAAAAGTAATCATGGAAAATTTCCCTTTTTGGAAGAGAGAAAAAGGCACACAAGTCCAGGAAGCACAGAGGGTCCCATTCAAGAGGAACCCAATGAGGCCCACTCCGAGACACATCTTCATGAAAATGGGAAATATCAAAGACAAACAGAGAATCCTAAAGCAAGCAAGGGAGAGTTAGTAACATATAAGGGAGCCTCAATACGGCCAGCAGCTGACTTTTCAACAGAAACACTGCCAGCCAGAAGGGACTGGCAAGAAATATTCCAAGTCATGAAAAGCAAAGGCCTGCAACTAAGACTGCTGTACCCAGCAATGCTCTCGATTAAAACGGAAGAAGAAATAAGGAGTTTCCCAGACAAAAGAAGGCTAAAAGAATATACCTTCACCAAACGAGCACTGCAGAATATGCTAAAGGGACTGCCTTATGATCAAGAAAAAATTTCTATGAATACCCAGTTCCTTTCAGAGTTGCCAATACTTGATATTACCAATATTTTTAATACTCATTAATCTGATTGTGACAATGATGTTATTTTAATTGTTCCTTTACTATTTGTTGAAACTAAACCTGTTTTAGTATATTTCTTGCCTATTTCTATTTTTTTTTATTTTAAATGACTTTTTGGTGTTCTTTATTCATTTATTGGTTAAAGGTTTGTAGAATTTTTTCCCCAAAAAAACACCAAAACCTATTAACCATGTTTTAGATGTGTTGCAAATACTTTTCTATTCTATTCCTTGTCTTTTACCTTTTTTATATGTATATTACTATATAGTTAAATGTTTAATATACTCATGTTGTCAATATTTATAGCTTCTGGGTTTGAATATTTTACTTCAGTTCATGAAAAATTTAGTTCTATTTTCTTCTAAAACTCCTTAGAGTCTACATATTGATTTTTAACTCAGCTGAATATTCCTTGTATAATGTATGAAATAGGGTTCTATATTTGTTTTATTTCAAGTAATAGTTGTCCATGCACCTTATTTGTTGAATGAGCTTTATTTTACCCATTGATTTCAAATATAAACTTAATCATATATTACATTGTTAGTTAGATATATACATTTGTCTCTAGAATGCTCATTATATTTCATTGACCTACTTGATTATTTCTGTGCAGGTGTCATGTTGGTTTAATTGCTGAGACTTTATAATGGTTTTAATTTTTTAAATATTTTATAATTAACTTTGACACTTAGAAAAATAAATAAAATCAATCTGCATTTAAGATAGAAAAGGAGAGAGCTGGAACTCCTACCTTTTGTGACAACATAATGGAACTGGAGAATATTGAGCTAGGTGAAATAAGCCAGTTGATGAAAGACAAATACCATATGATCTCACCTATAAGTGGACTCTATTTAACAAAATAAACTAACGAACAAAATAAACCACAGGCACGGAAACATGGAGCAGACTGAAAGTGACCAGAGGGGAGGGGGAAAGAGGACAATGGTGCAAAGAAGGAGAAGGGACTAGACAAAGAACATGTATGAATGACCCATGGACATGGACAACAGAGTGGGCATTGACTGTGGGAGTGGGGGTGGGGTGGGTGGAGGGGAGTAAAGGGGTAAAAACTGAGACAACTGTTATAGAATAAACATGATTTATAAATTTAAAAAGAATTAAAAATTAAAATAAAACAAGGAAGAATCATCTGCTATCATTTTCTTTTCTAAGTAATACCCTCAACAAAGATATATTTCTCCACATTCATCCTGTTGTCCCATGGTGTAATAATTATGTTTTCTTCTCCATATTCCCCACTGCTGTGAGTATCTTGAGGCCAGATGTTGGCTTTTCTTTATAACAGAGGGCTGGATAAGAATGTGAGCTTTGGATTCAGAAAGCCCTTAGAGTTCAATTCCAAATATGCCACTAACTAGCCAGAGGGGCTTAAACAAGTTCTTGATTCTCTCTGTGACTGTTTTTCTTACCTGCAAACTGAAGATTGTTATTTATTTTTTGATAGAGAAAGGAGGGTGAAAGAGAGGGAGAGAAACATCAATGTGCGGTTGCATCTCGCATGCCTCCTTCTGGGGTCCTGGCCTGCAACCCAGGCATGTGCCCTACACTGGGGATCAAACTGGTGACCCTTTGGTTCACAGGTGGGCACTCAATCCACTGGGCCACACTAGCCAGGGCTATTTATTTATTTTTAGAGAGAGGGGAAAGGAGGGAGTAAGAGAGGGAGAGAAACATCAATATGAGAGAGAAACATCAATTGTTTCCCTCTTGTATGCACCCCAACTGGAGACCATACCTGCAACCCAGACATATGCCCTGACTGGGAATGGAACCGGCGACCTTTCACTTTGTGGAACAACATCCAAACCACTGAGCCACACTGGTCAGGACTGGAGATTATTTTAAATGAGTGCTACAGGTAAAGTGCCTGGAAACATAAGCATTCAAAACATCTTAGGTGTAATAACAACATTTTAATCACAAAAACTGCTATTTCAATGTCAAAATTAATAAATAATAAATATAATGATTTATATTGTAATTATTATACCCAACAGCTAACGTAGATGCAATGCATAACTGGATAGTGGCTGGTAAGTTGCAGTGTATGTTTTTACCACACTGTAAGTGCCAAATGTAATGGACTCTTCCTTGTCTATCTCCTCACTAGATAGGGAGTTCCTTGAGGGCTGAAACAGTGCCTTATCCCAGTACCTGCACCATGTTGTATAATACTTGCTACATAGTAAAAAATAAGTACATGCTTATTGGATGAAAAAATGAATCAATTAGGAGATGGCAGCATTGAGAAGCTAAGTGAGAGAACCCTAAAGTAGAGGAAAAACAAGGAAGGAGATAAGTACTGGCTCTATGTCCATTCTCATCAATTCAGAATATTCCTAGAGCTATCTCAAGACTTGGGAGATCTTGAGATTATTTCTAATAAGAAATTATATTTCCTCACTCATGCTTCATAATTAGAATGTAGCAACTACAGAGAGTTGCATTGTTATTTGCCTGTTTGTTTACCTCCCTTCTCTAGACTGCAAATACTTGGTGACAAAGGACTGTCCTGCATTCATCTTTGTGTCCCAGCATCTAAAGCAGTGTTTGATACATACTAGTAGGTGCTCAGTGCATGTATAATATATAAAAGAAGCAGAATAGAACTGGATCACATGTTCACATTTTATTTTATTAAAGAACTCTTACATTGGGGAAGAGGGAAGTCCTGGGCACAGTGTTTGAGAGAGAGTAGGCACTCAGTGAACACTATTGAATGGATGGATGGATGAATGAATGAATTTTATTCCCTATTTTATTCATATGGTAAATATTAAGTTTGGGCTTTTCTTTTCCTGAGAAGATCACAGTAGAACATTTCTTACTCAACATCTTCTAAGCATGTTTAAATGATTTCCTGCTCATCATGAAGTTAGAGTTATACAAACAAGAGTCTGTCAATGTTTTCAGGTGTTAGGGGGAGGAAGTAGAAGATGGTAATAAATTGAGGGGATATAAAAGGGAAAATAACAAAAGCCCCCGAATTTTCTGTCTAAAAGGCATTAAAAAAAGCAGACATAGAGAAAGTGAAAGAAAAAAAAAGGAATTCAGGAGAGAGAAAACTCATTCATGTTTGCACCCTATAATCTGTAGGGAAGAAATTAATAGAGTATCACTTTTATTTAGAGTGATAGTATTGTCTTATTATGACTCCGCTCTCTCTCTTCCCTGCGGTCTTCTCCTGTTACAAGTCCACAGTAAATGTCTTTGCGTTTACTGGCTAGTTTATATCCTCTCACTATTTTCAGTTTGAGGTTAAAAACAGTCCAGTGAGTTGACTCCATTTTGCATAATTGTCCCTGTCCTCTAAGTTCTATATTCAGATCTCCTGACTTTCTTTTACAATATCATTACAAGATTGCCTACAGTGTCTGTTCATCCTAGAACATGCTTTACCAACAGAAACAATGAATTACTCCATTCTGGAATTATGTATTAATGATGGTTTTTTACCATCACCAGCAAATACATCATTGTGTGGTTTAGCCAGGAAACAGTTACAATTAGCAATATTGAGAATCACAATCAGCCAAATCCTGCTGCTCCTGGCTATACAGGGCTGTCAGCTGTGTCTGCAAGCAGATCTGTGTGGCATCCATTCTCCATGATTGATCCTGCACTCCGTCCACAGCAGTCAGGCCTCACAGGCACCAAGAATTTAGCTCCAGTGACAGATTAAATCCTGCTAGAACAAACTGCGTAGGCTGTGCCAAACTGAGCTATAATAAACAGCACTTGAAACTCAGCCATCAGAGCCATCAGTGGGACTTACTGCCATATGGAATTTGTGTATGTGGTGGTATTTCTTATAACACAAGTTAACCTGCATCATTTGGGGCCCTGCTGAGCTTTATTTCTAGCATAAATGTCTGAAGAGTGCTGATTACTCTGGCTTTTACTTTTAAAGGGTCATTTTAATTATTTGGTAGCAAAGGTAGTATTGACATACACAAAAGCGGGGCATCTCCATTTTCACAAAGAAGAGATCTGTAAGTATTTCGAATTACAAAAGGCAAACTAGGCTTCAATTTGTCAAATATGCAAACAGTAAGATAATAATGCTAAAACCTTTGGGGGATTTACAAAGAAATTGTACAAATTACATATCTTTATGTCTCACAGTACAGCCCCGTTTTATCCATAGATACACGTTTCCAGTTTGGGGTGTTTTTTGCTTTTGTTTTTGTTTTTGTTTTGTTTTGCATTTTTTGAGGAAAAGCAATTTGGAAATTCCTCCACACTTAGGATGCTCCATCTACACAGACTTTTAGGACTGCTTAAGCCTATTGCTACTCTGCTTAGAATTCTTGTATTATATGAAATCTTGCCTTTGATTTATGTCATTTAGCACCTAAAACTAATCTAGTATTGCAATAAAAATAGCTCTTATATCATGAGTACAAGACACACACTGGGGTATATTCTGAGGAGGTAGTGAAGAGAAGGACACAGTTATCATTCCTTGAGGACGAGCTCACAGACTAATGAGGAAGAAAGCTAAGGACTTGTGATCTCTTGTGATTCATGGTGCAGAGAGGAGCATCCAGTAAATATTTGAATTTACTCATTGGCTTATTTTCAGACACACAACCAATAACTACAGAAAAAATACAAACTTTCTTTTGATTTGTGTATTTACTCTGCACTATTTCTTAAAAATGGGGTTGAATACAGGTAAGCCCTACCCAGTAATAATTTAAGCCAAAACTTGCCCTGTGTTTTTAGTTCTTAATTTTAAATGTCTGGGAACTTCTCTTACAGACACAGAGGGGGATTTTTAAGAAGAACATTAAACATTTGCTCAGCACTCACTACGTACCAGGCACTGTAGTAACCCTTTATTCACCAACAAAATTCTTTTCACAAACAGGGAAATTGAGCCTCTGGGAATTTAAATAACTTGCCAGAGTGACACAGCGATTTAGTGGCAGGGCTGAGAAGGACTTTCCACTTTCCACAAGCACATAAGGGTGCTTCTTTTACTTAAATGTTGAGTTAACATGGTTATAAATTATTGTTTCTCCTCCTATTACTGAGGCAGGACATTACAGATTAGAATTTGAAATGCATTTCACCTAAGAAAATATGTTATAGATGGTATTCAAGTGTGATTGAAATAAATTAGAAAATAGGCAAGAAATTAAATCACAGAGAAAAGGCCAAGTCAGAAATCACTGAACAATAAGATGTTTCATACCCCTGTACCAGTTAAACAATTTTTTTTTATAAATCTGATAGGTCATCCAAGGTGTTAATGACTATAAATCTTGACCCTGAGAGTTTAAAGAAAACTTTTTGCCTCTCCAAGCCAGGCAGAAAAAGACTGTTAACAAAGTGCACTTCTTCAAGATTATGTTCAGAACAACTATCTGAGCATACAACATGCAAACCCATGGACACTAGACTCACAAGGCCAAAACCACATAATTCTATTTGGTAACCCGGACAAAGCCATGGTATTTTTAGACCTTTTAACCCTAACCACATTGCTTCTTCTCCTCAGAAAATCCAAAGCAGACAAGAAGCCAAGCATAGATAGATTCTTCCTAAATCTAGTTAGGTTGACTACCTAAATACCCTACCAGTAGGTTGAACAGAAATGTTAGCCAAACTACAATCACCTATGCCACAACAGCTTAGAATTCTCTTTCTTCTCTTCATACACATGTTCATATTTTTGACATAAAGAAATATAACAGTTATTAAAAGGTAACTGAAAATATGCTGTGACTCAAATGAGGATGGCTTAAAGTTAGGGAGTCATTGATTACAGAATGGGCTGTCTGAAATGCATATTACAGACTTAACAAAAACTTAAATGGTACAATCCAAATCCAAATGTAAGGAGTACACTGAAATAATAGTACACTGAAATGATTTATTACTTACATGTTAAAAGATTATCCTTACTTGTGAAAATATTCCTTGTGTCCAATATTTAAGGACTCCAGAACTACTCAGCCCACAACTCATAAGCTAAAACAGATGTGATACTGCCACAGACATCAGTTAGCTAGGGTTGCCAACCTTGTCACTGTCAGATGTCTCTGAGAGGTCTGAGAGACAATTGCGCCCTCCCTTCAAGTAGTTTCCCCAACTGAAGCTAGGAGCCCTCAAGTTTAGGTTAACTGCTATCTGCTTGGTTGGAAAGACTCTGCCATGGTGGTGCTAACATGAACCCAAATGCCTGGAAAATATTGAGAGACAAAATCCCACCTGATTTTTGACTAGTGAAATCCCTAGGGAACCAATACCACTCACTGAAGTTAGGCTAACCAAGGCCATAGGAATTTTAAATAATTTTCCAGAGATATAAAGTGCTGTCCAATACAGGTGCAGTTAAGGAATATAGACTCTTCAACTATGATTGACAGATTTGGCTGAAACCTGGGATCATCATGACCCCAGGAAAGAAGTCAGTGCATTCTCACCAAACCACAGTAACCTGCCTCTATTTTAGCTGTTAGGCTGCACCTTCCCTTGATATGGATTCATGAAGTAATAGATCATGGACATTTCTTGTCTCTTTCTTAGGAAAAACCCTCTGCTCAGAAATAATCCAAACAGCCTAGAAAATCCTTGTCCCCTGGCCCCATTCTGGCTCCACCCAACTATTCTCTCAATGCTGTCAAACTAGATCTTGACTTTTTACACAGAACTTTTGTCATAGATCCTTAAGAGTAGAAGGGCTTGTAAAGGTCATCCAGTCCAGCTCTCTCAAATTTACACGTGAGTTCAATAGAAACTCAGATACCTTAAGTGACTTGTCTGGGGACACTTGGCTAGTTTAGGGTGCCCCATTCAGTTGTCCAGTGTTGTTTCCACATCATTACCTTCTTTGTCTTGAGATTACATTTCCAACATTCTGCTACTGGCAGAGCTCAGTCTCAGGATTGACTCTAGGCATTGTGAGTAATTGTCATGCTTCTGGGCACCTAATTATGGATGGGAGTTGAGTTGAGCTGTTGATAATTAAGCAGTATTTTAAAAAGAAACTGATGGGGTTACAGGAGTTCCACACATATTCCCAACCCCCACCATGCCTGTAGATCAAAACCACCTTTCTCCTCACCTTCTACTTCCAATTCCTTATTTTTAATTTTGTGACTCCTCCCAAGCTTCTGGGCTGCTATTGATAATCTTCTTATCTTCACTTCACCTGATAACACATTGGAATGGAAATGAAAGAAAGAACAGTCTTTCTGTTGGTCTACATTTCAACAAGGGTCAGGGTCTTTGTTTGGCCTGGGCAGCAATGGGCCACCGGACCAGGAAAGACTTGCCTTATTATAGGAAGGAAGTGAGATAGCAGCTTAGCCCCTGTTAGGTCTGGACTGATAGGGGGTCAGTTAGGGCATCTCCAGATGGCAATAGAATTGCTCTTTGGGAATCTGAGGGACAAATGCATCTGTCATTAGTTGGTATCATGGCAGGCAGGATAAGGTGTTGTAATCATAGACCCATGTTTGGAAGAGATTTTAAAAGTAACTTCATATGACACATTTTTTGATAAAATCCCCACAAACATGGTAAAGCACATTTACCCCTTCTAGCCACTTTGCATGCTTTGACACATTACACAAGAAGACACTTTATCAGAGATTACTTTATTTATGTGAGTAGCTATCACTGAATGACCACTGTTATGTGTCACTCATTCATTTTCATTTAATTCACCTGAAAGTCCTAAAAATAGACACAATTTTTAACCTCCTTTCACAGAGTCCTTAAGTCAATTGTCCCAGATCAAGAAGCTAGTTAGTG
Source organism: Pteronotus mesoamericanus (assembly GCF_021234165.1). Classification (NCBI taxonomy): domain Eukaryota; kingdom Metazoa; phylum Chordata; class Mammalia; order Chiroptera; family Mormoopidae; genus Pteronotus; species Pteronotus mesoamericanus. The sequence continues at coordinate 1,574,898 of NW_026555198.1, forward strand.
ACAAGATATAGAGATTCAAACCTTCCTAATACTCTCATCAAAGCCTGTGCATTGACCACAGGACATTTGAGACAGAGAGAATGAATGAACGAATGAATGAAGTGTGTGTATGAGACAGATTGTGTGAACAAGAAAGGCAGAGACAGAGAGGGAGACAAAGAGAGTTGAGAAGGAGAAAAAGAGAGATTGTTGTGGGGTGGAGAGGTCAGATTGGATTCTCCATAATCTCAGCTTGCAGAGAGTGTGGGAGCCAATTAAAGCTGGCATTCTGGAGTGGAGGATGTTGGGCCACTGACCCTCATGCCAGGTAGAATAACAAGGAAAACTACTGCTTCCCCCAAGACACCCTGAGTTCCTGTCCTAAAGCCCTTCAGGACCTGTGCCAGACATGCTTGTCAAGACTAAGAGGAGTATTTATTCACTTATTTATTCATTCCTCTATACCCCACCCTGAGACACTCCAAAAATCAAAAACGTGCCACGCTTTTTTTTCTTTAACCTTTTCAAGCGAAAAGCTGTGCTCATTTCCCCACTTGAAGCTAGGAGCCCTCAAAGCTAGGTTGAATGTAGTCTGCTTGGTGGGAAAGATTCTGTCACAGTGGTACTAGTACACACCCAAATGCTTCCTATGTGCAAATTTTCTGGAATATCTACAAAAAACAATGTGTAGGCACTCCTGTTTACACTTGACCCCACACATTACAGATGCACACTGGTTGTAGCCCCAAGTGAGTTTGAAATACCAAGCAGAATAACTCAAGGCATTTTCCAAACAACCTGGGTTACCAAGTGCACCCTGTAACTCTCCCACAGACTCTCTGTGTACTACAACAGGCTACCAGATCACAGATTTTGCAGAGTCATGCTCCAATGGCAGCTCCAAGAGACATCAAGGGACTTCCAGCATAGGTCTCTGCAAGCTGGCCTCAGGAGACAGAGACTACTGGCATCGAGTCCAGCATCCAACATGGACAAGGATCCTCAAATATTTTTAGTCCTCCAAGATCAGCTAATTTCAACAGTGCATTGTACATGACATTATCACAGACATATTCTCCTCTGATTCTAACATCGACCCAATGAAGTGGTGGGAGGGGGTAGGGGATTAACATTATTCCCAATTTAAAGATGAGGAAGAAACAGAGATAATGTGAAGCCCCAAGGACCATGACTGGTCAGAAGCAGTATAGACATGACTCCAGATCTTGAACCTCATGCCAGGCCGTTGCTGAGGCCAGACAGGGGGCCATTATTTCTCCCACCCAAAACCTCTCCTTCAATTTTGGCACTTTCCAGGCTCAGGGGGTAAAGAGGTTAAGGACCACAACCCCCATTAAGAGAGAAGGCTTTATATTTGGGTGGAGTTTGCTGACAGAGGGCCTACTAGATTCTAAACACTTGGAAGCAACACACTTCAGCCCTGAGCTTCAATTTTCTTACATGTAAAATGAGAGATAATAGTATCAGTTTCAGAGGGCTGTGGAGGAAATTTCTTGAGACAATTTATCTTCAGTACCTTATAGTTAATACATGCTAAATATAATCACTGCTTTCTTGCTTTCCCAGAGCACTCTGAACATCTTATATTTTGCAAAGTTGTGAAGTCATTTTCCAAATGACTGCAAAGTCAAAAGTGAGGTGGGGAAGCTAAGAAAGGAAGAAACTTTGATCTGGCTGGAAGCAGGTGTTAATGGGGGGAAACTAGTTGACATGGAAGTGCAAGAAAATCATAAACGCAAAGGGCAGAATGGCCAGTCGGTGCACTGGACAAACCAGATGATGGTTTTTTGGTGGCCAGATTGGCAGAGAGGAACCAGATTGGGAGCGGTGGGAAGAGGGGTATTAGCGCCAGGGCCTTTCAGGGTCATCAGGCCTCCTGTGCAGAGCACCAAGTGTTTTCTCCAGGCTTGCTTGTTCGTGATCATTGACCCTGGGGAAAGCTAGGGACACATTCCCCTCACCTGCCTTCTGGCCTGGGAAGCAGTGCGCAGCGCCTGAGGCAGGTCAAAGCAAAAGGAGAAGAGGCTGGCTGGGAAACTGAGGCAGGGGCAGGCTCGGAACAGCTGGGTAGTGAGGTTCATTCCACACCGCACCAGCATCGTGTGAGAGGGGATTCAGCAGACGGCTGGAATCTTCACCTATCGCCTTTCCTTAGCGTGTGGGGCACAAGAAGTACCACCGAGGAAATGGTCACATGGCGCAGGAAAGGAGCTATTTGTGTCTAGTGTTCTCCGTCGGTGTGGTTTTATAACCAGACAGCGATCTGGCCTGGCCCTGGAGAACCAGAATGTTGCATCTTCAAGCTCTTGGACCTCCCTGAGATGGTTGGGCCCAGTCTGTGATCAGCTGTTTCTTTTTAGCAGGAGGTTCTATCGCTTTATGGTTATGATCCCTAAACTTTCAAAGGCCCGTTTTTTAAGAGGCAGCTCGGGAGCAAAGTGGCCCGCTGTCCCCCAGAGAAGGGGTGCGATCAACCTCTTTAGGTCGAAGTCCAGGGAAAGAACGGCAGGGCCAAATGAGCCAAATGAGCCCCAACTCCACCCCTGCTGCTGCAGAGAGGTTTTCTCTGGCCTTTAGGACCGCCAGGCTCAGGAACTGAGGTGAGACTGGCGCTACACTGCCAAGTTCCCAGCAACCCGTGGCTGCTGCAGTGAAAAATATCCTGCCAGCAGGGCTCTGGGGCAGAGGAGGTAGTAGAAGTCTAAGCCCGTTTAGAGAACAGATGGGCTCAAATAAAGTTTTTAGAAAAACTTGAGAGAAGGGTGTAAGAGGGACAGGCTGGAGTCTATCCATTTGCCTGAATCTATGACAAGAGATGCACTAGAAAGACCCTTCCTTTTACATTCAGAAAAATTGAGGCCTAGATAGTGGTCAGGATTAGCCCAGCATCAGTCAATTTATAGGAGCCTAGGTGAGGCTGGAAGCCAGCTCCTAATTCCAACTTGAATGATGTGTGACCCTGTCCCTTCTCTCAAAATTAGATTTCACACAGCTTGTCACACCCATTACGTCCCCATCCTCCAAGAGGAGAACTAGATCAAAACAGTGGAGGACACTTCGTTTGCCCAGGCAGCAGTAAAGCTTAGCTTCATGGCCTGGGGCCTTGATTGCCAGCAGCTCTTCTGAGTTTCGCCTAAGACAATAGCTTGCGCCTGGAAGGAGGTGGTGCAGGTGGCTGGCTTCTGCAAGCCAGGGTGAGAGCCAGTTGCGGGAAGCAAACACTAGGAGCAGCAGCTCAGGCAGGGTCCTGGGTTTTGTATGAGCTTCCTGGCTTGGAGCTGGGACTCTCAGCAAGAACTGGTCGAGTACTTAGACAGTTGGAGAGAGCCCAGGGAGGATGCATGTGATAGTGGGAGGGGTGTTTATCTGGGTTCCAGGTGGCCCGAGAGAGTGGCTTGGGAAAGACCCAGTGCTGGCTTTTGTTCGGGCTATTCTGCCGGGTTTGGGTAGCCACAAGAATTCCCAGAGGACCGTGGCTTGTCGCCTGCGTGCGTGTGAGTGCTCGTTTCTCTGCCACAGTTGTTGGCAAACTGCCTATTACAGCCATCAAGTTCACACTTGAACTGCTTTGTGCCTAGAAATAGAAACCTAAATGCTTGCTCCTATCCTTGGAGCCACAATGCAATATTTAAAAATGGATAATAACCTGTTTGCAGAAGGCAACAAATAGTTTCCTGCATCAAAAGAATCCATTTTCAGGCTTTTAAAAAGGATATTATTATTATTATTCCTCATCCGAGGACCTGCTTACTGATCTTAGAGAGGGGGAAGGGAGGGACAGAAAGAGGAAGAAAAACATTGATGCAAGACTGGCACCTCTCGCACGTGCCCCTACTGGGACCAAACCAAAACCCATGCATGTGCACCGACTGGGAATTGCCCACTACCATTCTGTCCATGGGACAACATGCCAATCAACTGAGCCACACTGGCCAGGGCCATTTTCACGATTTTGTTTCATTTGAACATACCTATATACCAATAATTCACTCTGCTCCCCATTGTACCCAGCACTTCAGAATTTCCTTGTAATCTGCCCCTCAGAGACTGCACTGGAGTAGCCTGAGAGACACAGCAAAATCCCAGCCCTGTCAACTTGCTAAACCAAGGCTGACGAACCCCCTCACCCTTGTATCCCATTTTCGACAGTCTATTGAAACCCCAGCATAAGGCTACTTTCTGCCAAAGGCAAAATGCCACCCTTTGTCTTACGAAGCTGGGAATGGGAGCAAACCACGAGGCAGGCTTTGCCGCTGACTCCTCATGCCTCCCCGGGTACATCAGGCAGCAGCAACTCTCCTCCTTCCCACAAGGGAGGCAATCCTCTTCCACCCTGCGGCCTTATGTGCATGAGTCCGGGGAGGAAACTCTAAAGAAGGTACCAACCAGCAGGGCCTGCTCTTCACAGATCAGGCCATGAAGAGATGATGAGGGGAGCCCTTGGGAACCCTAAAGCACCGGACAGTGTTGGGCAAGGATTCCAGTTGATCAGCAGCCCGATCACCACCTGGGCCCAGACCCAGAGGCCAGGCTGTAAAAGAGGCTGGGGGGTTCTTCTTTCCTCATTTTAGGGTCAGTCTGAGGATCTGGTCATCATTGAAGAGACCTCTGGGAAGGCACCGGTGTGAACAACGACTTCACTTCCGAGGAGAGAGAGCCTGGGGAATGAGTGAAAATTCAGGGGAGCCGGGCTCTCCCCTCCCCTTGTCATTTGCTTTTGGATGGACCTAGGTCCCTACAAACAAATAAATGTCTTTTAGGAAATGCTAGAGAAAGAGATTGACAGGAGAAGGAACGAGCTGTGCCTGGGCACTGGAGGGGGCAGTGTCTTCAAACACGTGCACAGAAAGTGAGTGTAATTGGAGACAAGGAGATGTAGGTATTTGTGTGTGAGGGAAATCCAGAGACAGAAGTACAGAGGGGCAGAATGGACGGATGGATCACACTAGATGACAATTTCAAAATTCAGAGATTGGTCTATTCTACAAACGCTTAAGCAACACAGCTTTCACTTGTTCATCCCGTGAGACCTTAAACAAACAGCACTCTCCTGGTTCAATTTTGAAATGAAACTGGAAACAAAAGCAGGCAACGATTCCCCCCGCGCTGCCAGAGAGGAGGACCACAAAGCCTCTTCCATCGTCTCTGCTCCCAGAGCCAGGGAGCCAACAAGAAGATCAAAAGCTTCCACATCACCACAGTGGGGAGAGCCCCCAGCCCTAAAAAATGCTGACTAAGGAGGGGAGAAAGGGGAGGAATCTGTGATACTCTGGAGTTGGGCAGCTGCTGCCAACCTTTTCTTGCAGGAAAGGCACGGGAGTAGGCCACTTCTCCCTTCTGTTCTCTTTTGGTTGTGGTTTATGTGTTTATACCTGGCCTTTCAGGGCCACCGGGGCCTGCCCCACCTCTCCTTGGTCCGTTAGGTCCCACTGGCGAATTGTAGGCTTGGCCTGGCCCGCGGCCACCAATTGGATCTTTAGTTGGACCTCTCTTTCAGGGCTAGGGTTCTGCGAGCATTTTCGGCGTCTACGTTGTTTAGTGGCTCCTCGAGGTTCTCGGAAAGCTGGGGCAGGGAGAGGAGAAAAGTGCTGTTTGCTGGAAATCTACACCCTAGCCTAAGCCCTGGCAAGGCCATATAAAGACCTCTTTCGTGTGGGCGACTGGCCCTGACTCTTCCCCCACCACTCGCCTGAAGAGTAGGCACATCCTGAGGGACCCCAAGAACCCCCGTGGTAAAGATGCAGCGTCAGGCTGAGCTGGGTCTTGCTTTCCTGGAATAGACTAGCCGGGAGAGCAGCAACTAAGCCGATCCAGGCCAGTAGCTAACGGGTGGAAGCGATAGCGCGGCCTTGATAAGCCAGGTCCCCAGCATCGACCGGAGTTGACATCGGCATACCCCCACGAAGTGCCCGCCACGTGAGAAAGCCTGGATCGTGCACTACGTGGCAGCTCCTGTTTAGGCCCGGTGGGCACTAGGGAAGCCAGGCCTGCACTGTCCATACCCTCATCATTCATTTCCCTGGACATGCCGGTAAAAATGCATCAAAACAGGCTTCGGAGTGCGGTATAAAAGCACAGCAGGATGAGCTGCTTTCCAAAAAGGATCTCGGTGATTGGACCAGGCTCGGTGTGATTGACAAGAGCTTAGTTTGGTGAAGGGACGACACGCAAGCTTTCACAGCAGGGTACCCTTTCTAAAATATATCACACTAGCCTTTGAAAAGCGCCGCACACTATAAGGAAATAGCGTTTCATGGCTTGCTTTACCGTGCGATGACATTTCTTTAAAACACAGTAAAGATCAAAAAAGGGAGAGAGAAATAAAATGTGTTGCAAACACAATGTTTTAATTAGTTTATTCAGCGCGTTGCTTTTATCTGACATATACATTGCGGGTTCCTCTTTAATTAAACAGCCCCTCTTGAGCTGCAGCGGGCAAGAGCTGAGGTGCTACGCCCCTACGTTCTTTTCAGGAAAAACGGAAGTGCTGGCCAGCCCCAGAGCCAAGCTCGCAAACTCCGATGTCCTGTGGGGCAGAATGAGCAGACTGAGACTTTGGTGCTTCGGGAAGCAACGGACCCGAGCGCCCCACGGAGGCAGAGAGGAGGGAGGAAAAGAAGAGGAGTGGAAGGAGGCGGGTGCGGGGGGGGGGGGTTCTCCCTCCAGGGACCGGACTGTAAGGAAGGCTGTTGGAGTAGATCGGCTTGGAGCCAACCTGTAATCCCCTCCCCACCAAGCTTCGTCTCCCCCCCCCGCCCCCTCCCTCACCGCCCGGCCACAGCCAGCAGCCCAAGCCCTTCTCCCCAAGCTCTCTCTGGTCTTCAGGTTGGTGCTGAGGAACAATGGGCACCAGATGAGCTCTGGGGTTTCTGCCCTGTCCTCAGTTTTCGGGCTCCGACTTCCGCTTCACCCTCTCTGGGTCCGAAAGTAACGGATCCTCTGATTCTTGTCCAACAGGAAAAGACTTTGCAAGCATCTGCTCAGTGAAAGCGCGGGCTCCTCAGGCGCTGTCATTAAGTGGCACCTCAAGAAAGGCGATGGGGAAGAATGGTAGGTCTGGAGGCCTAGGTTTGCGAGCGCGCGCGCACACACACACACACACACACACACACACACACGCACGCACGCACGCACGCACGCACACTCACACCCCCGAGCCTACTACTTGGGAAGCTCTACAGACTTCAACTCCAGGTATAACCAACCTCTCCCTCCCACACCTGACAGCAGCCAGACTTCAGCCTCAGCGTAGCCCTCAAGCCTGGCACAGTGCCAGCCCATGCATCACTCTCTCAACAATATTTGCTGCCCAGGCTGATAGGCACTGGTGGTACGTATGTTGTAGCCTTAAACTCGTAAGTCATTGCTTGTCCACTCGGCTGGTAAAATCAGAAAACAATATATAAATCTGAGGAGTCTGGTGAAGAGAAGGGTAAGAAGTGCAGATTTAGCTTTCTAGACAAACCCAAGAACACAGCTCAGTAAATTGATGTACTGGCTATAAGGCTTCCTCTCCTGTCAAAATTTGTTCCTTCCTCTGAAACTGGGGATGGAAGTCAAGATTTTCAACCCGGGGGAAAAAATAGGCAAACGCACACAAAAGGAATTTCTACCTGGGAGCCTGGACAGGTGTTAAGGCAGCTACCGCATGGCTGGGGTGTCTCCTTTCCATCTTTTGCTCAGAGGAAAATTACCTTCTGACACCTTTCCATTCAAGGTGATGAGACAGAAATCAGGGTGAGCTCCAGACACCTCTGCAGCCTATTTTATTAAGCAGAGAGGTCTTCAGTGTTTCCTCTCTTGGAGAAAGGGGAACATTCATTATTTTTCTCACCAAATATTTTTAAGTATTGGAGTTAAAATATTGGGATTTGTGTAAATGTCTGAAATTTATTACCTTTATTATCAAGGATCCATTTTAATATTCTGTGCACACTCTCCATGTAATAGTACACAGAAGCAGCATATATGTTTGGATGGGACTTTTAAAACAACTGCAAAGATCATTTGATAATGAACAAAACAATTCATTTAATATGTGGTTAGAAATCAGAATTCAGAAAATTAAATATTACAGAGTATATGCACATTATGCTTTCTCCATTATATTTTCTTTTAAAGGCTATTTTTCCTCCATTAAATTATTTGTGATGGACCTACATTATAAAAACAATCAATAAAATTAAGGGATATGTGATGACTGGTAGAGTAGTGCCAAGCCAGCTTCTGGAGCAATTTGCCTCTCAATTTTTCTGAGCATTACATTTAAAATAATGATTTTAACCTACCACAGCTAGAGAATGACAACATAGCTCAAGAAATGAAGCTCATGTATGCAACTGACCTTAAGTCACTCTCATATAGCTAGTTTTCTGTGTGTGTGTGTGCATGTGCATGTTTCAGGGAGTTACAGAATTGTGAAATTAAGAAGAATTATAATAAGATTCGAATGTTACCAAGTGATCTTTAAAATTGCTTTAAAGAGTCAGAATGTAAGCAATATTAAATGGAGTCCTTGATCTGGAAGACTAAATATTGCAGAAGAGGACAAAAGTAGAATATGATGGAAGAAGCCAACCCCCAAATAGGGAAAATAATGAACTCAAGCTGATTTCTTTCTTACCTATCAAAAGATAAACTCTTCTTAAAAAGTTCCATTTGGGTATTCATCCCAGCAAACTCCAGTAACATATTGGGATTGGAAAAGACATAACATAGCATTGTATTTTTTAAAAAATAATAAAGAAGCTCTGAGAGTTATTCCAAACATTCAAGTAATCAATATAATATTCATGACAGATTTATTCTAAAACTTTAAATCACAGCATTTGCTTTTCTGGTGTTAAAATGTTTGTAAGTCCATGTGCATAACTCACTCATGATTATTTACTCGTATTTATCTACAATACCTAAGACAGTGTCTTGAATGTATCAGGCAAGCTATAAATACTTTTGTTTTTAAATAGAGGAAATCAGATGATGTATTGCTTTTGTAATTTTTTTTTTTTTTGCTAAGAAAAAAACAGGTTAAGTTCCAAGTTACTCTGCAACTTCACTGTTTGCGCCCATCTCTTTCTGCCTTCCACAGCTTCAGGGAGATGTCTCTGAAGCCTAAACAAACTGCATGATCCCTGAACTGCTGTGTTCCTTGTAATTATCTAGACCCTGAGAGGTATAAGGCTCCATTCATTGGTCCTGAGAGTCCACCTAGGGTTGGAGGGGAGCAAAAAAAAAAAGTTTTTCTGGTGAATAATTCCAAGTGAGAGGAAATGCCTCCCCATTTCCATCCCCTTTTACTTTATTCTGGAAGGAGGTCTAGACTAGACTGGGTAAGATGGAGAGAAGTGGGATCAGAACAGCTCTTTTCTTCAAGTCGGTCCATCCCTCACTGTCTTCTAGTGGAAATTTTATTTTGTAACGGAAAAAGTGTAGCTCTTTAGTTGAAATAAAATAAATGGGACCAGGCTCAGGGGCAAACCATTTCTTGACCAGAAGCCCTTGGTTTCTTCCACCTCAGATCAGGACATGTCAAGGGCATCAAAAGCAGAGAAAGCAGGAGTTGATGGTGAGGTTTTTCTTCATGGGAACATGTGGTGGGCAAAGGGAACAGATAGGGATAGCAGTCTGGAGTGGGGACCCACTTTAATCTCAGAGCATACCAAGTTGGTGCTTAGACTTGGTTACTGATGCCAGGGCTAAAAATGTAAGCCTAGAAAGACTGCAGAGTGGGAGCAAAGGGGCTCCAGATATTGACCTACTCTATCTTAGCCATTCTCTCTTTAGAATACCCTGAAGAGCTTTTTAAAATCATAATATGGCACCCAGCCTTAGACCAAGTGAGTCAGAAGCTCTGGGGCGGGTCCGGGAATCTGAATATTTCAAAGATCTTCAGGATATTCCAATGTGGAGCCAAAGGAAATGGATCCCCCTTCACTCCTAGGGATGTGTTAGAAACTGGGGAAGACAAGCAAGTGTGTACAGATGTCACAGTAGTTAAGGGCTACATAAACCACTGAGGCAGCTAGTTTGCGTCAGCAGAAAGTATAGGCTCCCTTGGCTTCAGAAATACTTAGAGGCTAAAGCCACTTCAGGAAGAAAGAGGGAGAGGTAAAAGGGAAGAATTCATGAGCTTTTTGTAAAGTAGTAAAGAGATATTTAGGTGATGGGAACAGAGGGGTCTTTTGAAGTGTTCTTGAGGCCACTGAAATGAGGTAGGTTTGGCTCTTACAACTAGTGCTGAGCATGGGGAAAAGGGTGTTCAAGGACTCATTTTTTTCTTTTTTGCCTTCATTTAATAGGTAGGTAGGTTAAGGACCTCTATGGAGTGGGGAAGCAGGAGGAGAAAACTGAATGTTTGCTGATAAAATGTGCTTCAAGAGGCCCTTGGTCCTAAGGAAACCTTGACCTTTAACTCTGGATGGCTGCAGAGGGGTTTCTGCAGAGCTGGTATTGACTGAAGCCTTTATGTTGAGGTCAAGAGAAGGATAGGGCTGGGGAGGGGGACCAAAGGCTCTGAGAATTCTTGTTGACTGCACTCAGGGGCCCATTGGGGTGTTCTTGCTCAGATAAGGCTCTTCAATACTTGAAGGACTCTCTGTTAAAGTGAGAAAACAGAGTAGAGAAGGCAAGGCACATAGGTTTTGGGGGACCAGGTCAGAAGCATGAAACTTGGACTCTGGGAGAAAGGGAAGGTCTCCTTAGATGCACATAGGCTGAACAAATTAGGAAAGGATGCACACAGAAGACCCCAACTTCTGGTTTCTATGGAGTAGCAAGAGGTTAATAAACTAGACTCAAGTCTGCGATTCATGGGACCTCAATGTGAACAGGTCTTCAACTTCTGTAGCATATTCAACCTTGTGGTTGGTAGTGCCTACACAGGGCTTCCTTCAAAAGAGGTTAAGTGTCTGCTCTGAAGGGAGGATCAGGAACCGTAGGGGATGGGACTTGAGGGTGGGGTGGCACCAGAAGGTGCTAATCCCTAAATTCTGCTGCCCTTTCCAACCTTCCAAGTGTTGAAGGTTTCTTTAGGCTATGCTGGGCAAATACTCCCTTTAAATTTTTGTCCTCCACAACAATGCTCCTGGCCCTATTGAAGAGAAATGGCACTCTCACTGAACTGGAACAGGAATATCACCTGGGCCTTTCTTGGGCTTGTCTTTTTTTTCTTGGTCTTGCTGGGGTAACCCAGTCCCCAAGTCGGTTTTCCACAAATGGCCCCTCTGGAAAACCCTAGGTGAAGTGTAATCTGCCAAAGCTGAGTCTGAGGGGACAAGGGTTGAGGGCAGGGGGAAATGTAACCTTAAAAAGAAATTCCTGATAGGGCCAGAGCTCTGGAGGAAAGAGAAGGAAAGGCAAGTAACATACGTAAAAGGACAAAGGCAGTAGCTAATCAATTGAGTTGTTGGGAGCACTCTGGAATTTTTATATTAACCTATCTTTATAGTTTAAAGGAGGGGCATTTAGGTAGGGATCCTAAGATTCTTGTATAAATGTACTGGCTGATGGCATTTTTCTGGGGAGAAAAGGAAGAGGAATGTTTCTGGGAGAGAAAGAGGAGATTGGTGAACTCTAGAACCTCACTGAGGAGGAACAGATGAAATGGGGAAGGGTCCACTTTTAGTCCTGTGGAATCGGGGTTACTTCTTTCCAGCTTCCTGAAGGCAGGCTGCTCATCCGCCTTAGACTGGACTCACAGGCTTACCTTAGTTTGGCCCCTGAAGTTGCCCCTCAGGGCTCAGTCAAGCAGAAAGGGGCAATAAACTATGTATCTGTAGCTGAAGAAGAAAGACAATAAAACCACTCTTGGGGTCAGAGGTCATCTAGATGAAGATTAAGATATTCACAACTGTTTTTCCTCTCTCCTCTCATCTCATCCCTTCTTTCTCCCTTGATTCTTTACTTTTCTCCTTTCTCCAAAGTCAAAGTTATCTTTGGAAATAATTGAGGTGTGAGGCTGAAAAAAAATTATATCATATGAAATGAAGCTTGAAAAATAGAGAATGATGGTGGATAAAGCCCACCAATTAAGACTACTTAGCTTCTGCTAAGGCTGCCATCCAATCCTAGTCAAGCAGTACACAGACTTATTCTATAAAGGGTCAGATAGAAAATATCTTAGGCTTTCTGGGCCACATTCAGTCTCTGTAGCATAATCTCCCCCCCACCCCTTCCTTCTCCTCTTCTTTTTTTTTTTCCTACTTCTAACCCTTTAAAGATTAAAACACACACACCATTCTTGGCTCCTGGTGTCATACAAATATAACAGGCTATAGGCCAGATTTGGTTTGAAAGCTGTCAAAGCACATTCAAACTAGGAGTTACTCTAATTCACCCCCACTCTGTCTTGTTTGGGGTTAGAGGAAAGAAAAAGGGGGAAAAGGAGGGCCCATGCTTTTTAAAAGATGAAAACTCTTTCTTCCCGTCCGCCATCCAGGAAAGAATTAAATGAGTGACCCTAAACCAAATGCAAAAACAACAGGCAACTGGATTTTACAAAATGCCATTCCTGGACTATATGAAGTTCTTTGGGAGTTGAAAGGGCTGGGAACAGTATTTTTTAGGTGGAATTCCCATTCTCAGTTTGGGCAAAAGAGAAGATAATTCAGTTAATGCAATTTCTGCCCCAGGGAGGAGGGGAGGAAAAAGAGGGAATGGTGGAATAGGCCCCAACCAGGAAAATAAAGTTTGACAACAGATAGCTTGAGGGTCCACAAATTTAGGCACCAAGGATGAGAGTCACAGCCAGAACCCATTATATATATGGTCTAGAGGTAATTTTGCATGCAGGATCCTGTCTCAAGGCAGAGGGATGAATGAACAAATACCTCAGGATAGTCAAATGCTTCTCTTTACTTGTTTTGGAACTGAAATCATTTATATGTTAGGACAAATGGAGGATTTAGCAGCTAGAAGGAACTTGGTTGGAGTCCTGGGTAAATGTGTGCTTCAGAATGTTAGGCGAGCTTCACATCCCAAATCCATTCTCCTTACTCCATCTCTTCAGATCTCTGGGGAAGAACTTGTAAACAAAAATCAAATGCAGATTGCTTATTTATTTCTCTGCCTTGTTCTCCATCTCTCCTTCCCTGGGCAGTCCCCACCTAAAAGGGGTTCTGACCCTAAAGGAAAGGGGGGTACTCTTCCAATGTGACTTTTTTTTCTGGTATGCAGAGCCACTGCCAGTATAGCTTAGAGCTCGGGAGGCTAATATCTAAGTGCCCCCAGAGTAGTAAAGGTACTCACTGGTGCAAGACCTGGCTGGCCAGGACCAGAGCTCACCACAAGCCTTGCACCTAGACTTGGCTGGTTACCAAGCACTGTGCCCTAGAGTTTCACTCCATTTCCTGTATTTCCAGGGTTCCCTTCATTATTCCAAGCTGGATTCTGGTAGCTCTAGTTCAACTCCTTGCTTCCCTCCTCCAGATTCAACCCTATCTACTTCAGATGGTGTGTATGAAATTTAAAATACACACACACACACACACACACACATTCCTGATTGACAAGTATAATGAAAATGTCTCATTACCATCTTTTTTGCTTTTCATTACATTGGGCAGCAATATGCCTTGGACTGAAAAGGACAAAGGCAAAACATATTTTTAAAAGGGTTGATTAACAATGTCTATTTGTTTATTCTATATTGAGTTTTAAAGGTATTTAGAGCTTATAAAATATTAGTGAAATTATGGGACTGTAGCAAACTCTGATGTAGCTGATAAAGCCTGGAGTCCAAATGAACGTTTGGCAAGTGTGTCTAAGGTCCTGGAACTCCAGAGATAGATAGTTCAGTTCAGCCCCTGAAACCAATTAAGAGCTTTATCTTAGCATAAAAATAAAGAGGAGTTAAAAATGCATTCCTTTCCCAGCTTTCTTCCCCCTTCATTTTTTATTGTGATTTGCAGTTTTTCTTTTTAAAAAGATTCGGGACTCTGAAGAGAGGGTGGGGATTAATGTAAATAAAGTGTCGTTTACCAGGAAAAAAAATCGCCAATAATGGTGAGTTTCAAGGACATGTTTCAATGAGAAACACTTTGTGCTCCACTAAGGAGAGGCAGGGGCACCAAATTCAGTGTCTTGGAATAATTCCCTTCCTGGATTCAAAGATTCATTTATTGAAATAAATCAGGAAGCATTGGCAGAACGGAAATCCGCTTGCTGGGTTTAAAGGGTCTTTAAAATGTTGCGAGTGTTAGATTGCAAGTCTTTTCTAAATACAAAACAGAAGAAAAGACTGCAGTGTTTCCCTTAGACTTAAAGAAAATTGCTAGGTCTCCGACTTAGGATAATTTCATGTCCACCACAGAAAATGCGTTTAGAAAGAAATCATGCCCGATAATAGAACTTGCTCTATGTGTTTTGTTTTTTAGGGTGCTGGAGTGAAGAGAAAAGTGCTGCAGAGTGGGGCTTTGGGTTGTACAGAGAAACCATCTCTCCTGCCTCTCTGGACATTCTGTTTCATTCCTGCTTCTCCAAGATGAATCTCAAAAATTCGGGCTCAAAAGGTTTGCTCATTTGGCAATGACCAGTTTGTCTAATTTTATTTATTCCTTCAGATTTGGACATAAAAATAAATCTTTTTCTTATTTACTGTTTGAACTTAGTGTGAGGGAAAGGGTCCCATTATATTTTCTATCCATGCAGACATGTGGATATTTAGACCAGACCACATACAACTACGGGACGCATAAAACAGATTTATTAGTTAATTTACGCCGCCTAATACACATGTAAACCCCAGTAAGCCAAAGCTGCCCAGAGAGCCTCGGTTACAGCGTAAAATAGAAACTACGACCCCTGGGTTCAAGCTGTCCAGCTCTGCCCGGCCCAGCCCTGTGCGGCCCGGCCCAGCCCAGCCCAGCCCAGCCCAACGAGCCCTTTCCCCACCTGAGAAGCGAAGAAACTAGAGCTCTCTTCTCACTTGCCCCAGCCTATGTGCAGTAAAAACTTTTCTGTGCTCTCCTCTTTCAGCCATCACTCTGCTCTCAGATTCAGCTCCACAAAGCGCCCTGTCTCCTGAAGTTGTTCTTAGGGTCTCCTCGGAAAAGCTAGTTGAGAGGTAGGGACTTCGGGTAATCAGGAAAACTTCGCATTATCATTACTATTACCTCACGGGAGTGGTTTACCGGGGGCGTCTTTGTTTTCACATGCAGTAACTTGCTGTATGTGGAGATATTTCGATTTCTACCGTATTTCAAGAGTCAGGGTTCCCCCTCCCCCAGAAGGAAACCTCCACCCAAACCAACCTAAATAGAATTCGAAATAGTCTGCCTCTGCCTTGCTGTTCATAAAGCCGCCGGACTGTCGTTTTGGGGGCATCTGCGTTCCCTGCTACGCACCGAGCGACATCTCGTCAGAGTCGCACCCTCTGGTTGGGCCGGGCTGCCGCAGGAAGGGCTCCACCGCCCGCGGCTTTGGCCTGGCTGAATCGCCTCAGGTCGGCCTCTTAACAAGCATCTCCCCTCCCCACTTCTCGGTTGATGATCTAATTGAATTATGCCTTTTTTGTTCCTGTGACTACAGAGCACGTGCTGGAGGCAATTAATTATCGGAATGTGGTCATATCAAAACGGACACTGGGCACGGGGGTAGGTTAGCCGCGGCAACATCGTTCTGCTTAGTGCTCGGGACCCCTCCCTCCAAAGGGGCAGGTTGGGTTCCTTCCACCGCCCTCTTTCCGCAGCCCGACTCCCAAACTCTCAAGGCCCCTGGTTCTAGGGATACCTGACGGTGCTTCCCGGAAACCCTTGGCGAAGCAAGGGCTCGACAGTCACCGCTTGCCCGCCCCCCCGAGCCTGGAGCCTTGAGAATCGCTCTCCTCAGGACAGGCACCGTGAAGAAATCCAAACTTTTTCAAACCAACTACCCGCCCAAGGTCCGTGGGGGTGGGTGGAAGGTGAAGAGAGGTAAAGGGGAAAGCGAATAGAGAGGAGAAAAAGAAAGAAAAGCAATCATCCTTTTTTGTAAATCTGACTCCAGGGAATTCATTTGCATGATTTAGGCGTATTGTTCTCCTCTGAACCCCACTCCCTCCTCCCACCCAAAGAAACACCCTCCTGAGCGACACTGAAACCATTATTGGAGAGCCAGTTTTCAGTAAATGTAATAATTTAAGTTAGCAGTGAACTCACCTTCCAACCTGGGGAGAGAGCTCTGGATGTAGAGGGAGAATTGGGGAGAGTTTGATGGGAGGGGGTAACTACGGTAAGTTTGCTACCGGCAGGGTCTCCCCCTAGCAAACGGGAAAAGAAAGAAGGTGAAATGTTGGCCTGGCCAGGGAGATTGGGGAGCAGGAAGTGAAAGGCTGCAGTTATAAAGCGCTGCTTGAGGCGGTCTCTCCGAGCGCCTCTGAACTTGATCAGATGTTTCCTACAGAGACATGGCGGCCAGGCTGTGAGGCTGCCTCAAGGCGTGGACTTTGGGGCTTGGCCCTGTTAGGAATGTGACAATCACAGCCACCTTTTCTTGGCCTTTTCTTTCTACTCTCACTCGCCTGTATTCTTTGCAAATTTCCTACCAGACAAAAAAAAAAAAAAAAAGTGGATTTATAGCCTTGCCTGAACCTGATCATTATGTCCAGAAAGACTTTGCACCAGACAGAAGGGGGGAGTGATCCCACATACAACCCTGGAAAGTAAATCTTTAATGGATAAGAATTCTCGTTGCTGCTTGGGATAGAATTGGAAGATAGCAAATCCTGGGCTGTTGGAGGGGGATGGGGGGAATTCCATCTCACAGTCTTCATTCCCACCCTCTCCCACATTTGCTTTTGAAAATGTTGAAAATTCGAAGCTAACCCCGTGGTTTGAAAGCTGCATGGATCCTGTTTGTGTCTAGTGAGTTTGCTATATAGTGTGTTTAGTTTGTTGTGTTCATGTTTTGTGTACACCGGCCATGTATATTCTGTGCATATTTCGTATTTATGTTTGTGTGTGTATTTGCTGAGTTAATATGCGCGCGTTTACTCTGTCGAGTGCCTGTTTACTGTTTTCTGTGTAGTCTGTTGTGTTACTGGCTTGCGTGCTTACTGTTATTTTAGTTGTGTGAGTGCTTAGTGTAGTGTGTTCGTGTTTACTGTGTTTCGTGCATGTTTCCTGCTGCGTGCGTGTGTCTTCTGTGTTATATGTTTGTTATGTTGTATCTGGTGCGCCGTGGGCAAGGAGGGCAGCGGCAAGTTATAGCCACTACTCAAAAACTAAAGACTCAACGCTTGGTTCAGACGGAAGAGAAATCAGTTCTAATCGTTTCTCCTTGTTTGGGTATCAAACGGCCGGCAACAGCTCAGGCACAGACGGTGAGCTGGCTGGCCTCATTCCGTGGTCTCTGGACCATCAGGGCCCACAGTGGCATGTAGGGAGGACACAGCTAGTGGGCCGTGAGCGTGGAACTCCTGCGTTCGTCCTGGGATCGGCGCCCCGAAGCCGCCGAGGAGTCACATTCTCGGGGTGGTGAGGCACCGCGCCGACGGAGGGAACGATCGTCGCGAGGCAAAGAGTTCATTTGGCAAAAGCAGGTCCAGCGCACGCGAAGAGTGCTTGCCCGCTTCTGGACGCAGGGGAGCCGAGGAGAGGCCCGGCTCCGCAGCGCTGGTCTCTGGCTGGAGCCTGGCTCCAGTTCCCTACAGTAGCATGAACCCGACCCAGCCCACTCGCGGGCGCTCGGCTTCAGCCGCCTCACCTGCCAAGCGCCCGGTCACGGCCCAATCACAGGCGGTCGCTGGACCGCGGCTGCCATGTTCCCTACTCCGCGCTGCCAATCAGTGTAGCGGCGGCCAATGGGCTGCAGGGCCGGGGGTCAGGTGACCGCGGGCCAGCTGGCTCCCCATTGGCGCGCGCGGCGCGGCCTCCCGCTCTGTTTATGTGAAAGGAGTGAGTGATTGACTTTATCAGTCCAAGGACATTACTCCGGAGGCGAGGAGGCTGGGACTCGCGCGGTCAGCGGCGCGGACCGAGCCAGCCTCCTTTCCACTGCACGCCCGCCAGTCGCTAGCCGGCTCTGCTCCTTAGCGCAGCCCAGCCCGGAGGCCCGTGTGGAGGGAACCTCCTAGCCCCGCGGCTTTGCTCTCGGGGAGAGGAGGGGTGCCTGGGACAGGACAGACAAACTCCGCCCTCCACTTGTTATTTTGCTTATTTTTCTTTGTGCGCGCCTTTTACTTTGTTAAACCAGATCTAGTCCCAGAGTCTTTCTCATCCCTTCCCCTCCCATTCTTCTTCTCCCCTCCTCCCTACTCCAGCTCCTTCTACTTCCCCTCCTCCCTCCTATCCCTCTGCAGGAGACTCGCAGCGACGGAAAGTTGCAGCCCCTGGTACTGCGTTGGGGGTCTCCCGGCAGTGTCCAACCGCCGCCACCCCTCTCCGACTACAGCACTTCAGAGATCTCCTTCACCTGCACCTTCGCTCTTTGCAGCCGGGTCGCCTGTGCCCAGAACGTCCCACCCATGACGATGCTCCTGGATGGAGGTCCACAGTTCCCCGGGCTCGGAGTGGGCAGCTTCGGCGCGCCGCGCCACCACGAAATGCCCAACCGTGAGCCGGCGGGCATGGGGCTGAGTCCCTTCGGGGACTCGTCTCACGCGGCGGCAGCGGCTGCCGCCGCCGCCTTCAAGCTGAGCCCAGCCGCGGCTCACGATCTATCTTCCGGCCAGAGCTCTGCCTTCACGCCGCAGGGTTCGGGTTACGCCAACGCACTGGGCCATCACCACCACCACCATCATCACCACCATCACCACACCAGCCAGGTGCCCAGCTACGGAGGTGCTGCCTCCGCAGCCTTCAGTTCCACGCGCGATTTTCTGTTCCGCCAGCGCGGCTCCGGGCTCAGCGAGGCTACCTCGGGTGGCGGGCAACACGCGCTCTTCGCCGGTTCTGCGAGCAGTCTCCACGCTCCAGCTGGCATTCCCGAACCCCCAAGTTACCTACTTTTCCCCGGGTTGCATGAGCAGAGCGCCGGGCACCCGTCGCCTACAGGGCACGTGGACAACAACCAGGTCCACCTGGGTCTGCGCGGCGAGCTGTTTGGCCGTGCGGATCCGTACCGCACGGTGGCCAGCCCGCGCACGGACCCTTATACGGCCGGCGCGCAGTTCCCAAACTACAGCCCCGTGAACATGAACGTGGGCGTGAACGTAGCGGCCCATCACGGAGCTGGCGCCTTCTTCCGTTATATGCGGCAGCCCATCAAGCAGGAGCTGTCGTGCAAGTGGATCGACGAGGCTCAGCTAAGCCGGCCCAAGAAGAGCTGCGACCGGACCTTCAGCACCATGCATGAGCTGGTGACACATGTCACTATGGAGCACGTGGGGGGCCCGGAGCAGAACAACCACGTCTGCTACTGGGAGGAGTGCCCCCGCGAGGGAAAGTCCTTCAAGGCGAAGTACAAACTGGTCAACCACATTCGAGTGCACACGGGCGAGAAGCCCTTCCCATGTCCCTTCCCGGGCTGCGGAAAGATCTTTGCCCGCTCCGAGAACCTCAAGATCCACAAGAGGACCCACACAGGTAAGAGGGAAGGGAGGCAGACGCGGGATTCACCGCGGCACAGCGCCAAGGAGCCAAAGGGAGGGGCGGCGTCTCTCCAGAGTCTTTTGGAAAGGAAGCGCTGTCACTGTCCCTCCATCTCTCGCCTTTCTCGCCCCTTGGCGCTTTTGCCCACTTCTAACTTTCCGGGCACATTGCTCTGCCGTCTCAGGAACTAATTGGAAACTTCTGGCGCCCAGGAAAAAACTGGCGCCGCCTCTTTTTGTCCCCCTTTCTGGGTTACTATGAAGGGACTCCGATTGTGTTGAGAGCGTATTGCTTACAAGCGATTTAGCTTTCGGCACACATTCGGGAAAGGCAACCATAGAAATGCTAATGAAAGCTAACTTTCGGTTACTTCCGCTTTTTTTTTTTACCCCCTCCTCTTTTTTTTTTTTTTTTTTACCCGTGATTGGCACATCTCCTAATTAAATGACTAATACTTTTGTCAAACTATTTTTATTTGGAGTTCCAGGTTCGATTCAGTCCTCCGGGAGGAAAGCTAAAATAGAAAAGGCATCACAGTTTCGTGGCTTGCTCAGAACATCTTGTAAACTGTCTGGAGTCCCTGGATTTATATAGTTTTCTTTCTGAACGTTAAGTACGACGACCCAAGCTTTTAATACTGAGCTTAGTAAAATCGCTGCATTTGAAAGAGGCAAATTAACAGGTACAAAGAAGGAACTGAACGGGATTGTCCCGTCCCGAGTCCATTGTGCCGCCCGGGATTAGTTACTTTGCCTAGGTAGTGCCAGAATGTGGCTGCGAGTTGGGAGCCCTGGGCCGGGTGGGGTGGAACTACAACTTAGGGGAAACTTTGGAGGAGCCCGGAGCTTTCCCATCCTGCGGGAGAACAAAGAGACCTGCAGGTTCTGAGCCAGCTGTGCCCCACCCCCGCCCACCACTCCCCCAAAATGTAGGCTCAACCAGCGCTCTCCATTTCTCTCCAGGGAAAAGAGATGCTGCCGCCGCCCCCAGTCGGCGCTCCCTCTCCTGGAAGATCGCCGGGCGCTCCGTCTCCAGCTGCTCGGCTCTAGGAAGCTTCCGACCCTGACCATATTTCCCTCCCTTTGCGTTTTTGCATTTTGCAGGTGAGAAACCTTTCAAATGTGAATTTGAAGGCTGTGACAGGCGCTTTGCCAACAGCAGTGACCGCAAGAAGCACATGCACGTGCATACCTCGGACAAGCCCTATATCTGCAAAGTGTGTGACAAGTCGTACACGCACCCGAGTTCCCTGCGCAAGCACATGAAGGTAATTACTTCTTTATTAGCGGTCGGCGGTTTATAAACACTCGGCCCGATATCGGGCTGCAGAACGGAAGCGCCCGCGCTACCAACCTTGTGTCCTCCACTTTAAATCCGATTTGCTCCAGCCGTGACACCTTGAACCCATTTTGGGGACCCGGAGGGGGGTGGAGGAGAGTGCTGTGGGGAGGAGGAGGGAGTGGAGGGAACAATTGGTTGTTTAGTGGGAAGCTCTAACCAAGCTCGCCAGGGCTTGAGGTTGTAGTGGCTCCTCTTCCCAGCTCAGCCCGCAGTAGGAAACCGGAGTGCCCGCGCCGAACCCGGGGTTGGGTGGTTCATTCGCTCTCCAGCTTCCCATAAAACAATAGGGCTGAAAAATGAGGTCTGATTCCCACGCATTTGTGTGAGACCTAGCAGCGCTTTGGGTGCTTGTGCCACCTTTCTCTGTACCTGCTTTCCCAAGCCAAACCGGGCTCGGTGAAACCTGGGTCCAGAGTATTTTATAGGGCCCCAAAGACTAAGTGCTTATCCCACTCCATCCGGAGAAAACATTTTTGAAGGGGCATGAATAAAACAATGCTTTATTATTTTTCCATATGCCAATATTAGGATTGAAACTTTTGTTGGTGAACATCTCCGGGGTTTCTAGACATTGGTAATATGGAAATTAAAAACAAACAAAATCAGCAGCGTTTCTCTTTTAAGTGGGTCACTGGGCGGTCTTGCTCTTACAGTGCTCGAATTCTGCTCTTGTTTTTGCTTGCACAATGCCAGTTGGAATTATATTCATTATAATATATACATGTTAATTTTAGGTTCATGAATCTCAAGGGTCAGATTCCTCCCCTGCTGCCAGTTCAGGCTATGAATCTTCCACTCCACCCGCTATAGCTTCTGCAAACAGTAAAGATACCACTAAAACCCCTTCTGCAGTTCAAACTAGCACCAGCCACAACCCTGGACTTCCTCCCAATTTTAACGAATGGTACGTCTGAGGACAAATACAAACACAAACCCTGTTAACCATAGAATGGACCAAATGCATTTTTAAAAGAAAACTGAGACCAGTCAAATGGAAATGGAGTTTTAAGGCAAGAGGCCATATATAGGGCTATATCTTGTTAATTGTAATTGTCCAGGAAGGTTTCTGGGTAAGATCCAAAAGTAGCCATGCCCTTTTCTCAGGATTAGGAAATATGTTTTCAAATGTGAAAGATGAATATATTTTCACTGCTTTTTCCTCCCCTTTCTCTTGCTCTGCACATCCCATTCCTAAACTCCTTCAGTTCATTTTGACATTTGTCCTGTATCTTGCGAGGAAGTTATAGAAGGCTTGGCGGTGGAGATGTTAAACTGATGAAAATTCTTCGCCTTAGTGGTGATTGTTTAAGCTCTCACAGTCTTAAACCGTGCCAAAGTCCTGTTATGTCTTGAACTTTTCCTCAAAGCATTACTCTTGTGAATGTATTTTTGTCTAATGGGGTCAAAACTGTTGTTCAGTATTTTTTTCAGGCTGAGGATGTGATGTTACTCTACACAGATTGTGACATTTAGTATACAGTTGCCTTTGTAATAACTTTTTTTGTAAATACATATCCATTGATGCCATATTTATCGTTGTAATTTAATTATTGCTACAAGTGCCGGGAACTGAACAATATTTATGGATAAATGTTTTCTAACAAATTCTGTACAGCTTTTGATTATAACTGCTTTAGCGTTAAATTTTATTGTTTTGAAAAAAGAACAAAACTTACAATTTTTGAACCACTGACTCCTTTCTCTTGTTTTGTAACAGCCTCCTTCAAAGAGGAGATGTGAGCAAATGAATCTTGTTTGTTGGTATTTATAACTCACTCAGATCCCTTTTTTAAATTGTTAAATTATTTTTCTACAGCAGTATAGATTCCTTACAGTGTCAGTTTCCACCTGGGAAGACCCTCCTTTCTTTATCTATAGCTCAGATGGTTCTTTAACTTCGAGTTTAAATGTGTTTGTCCCAGATTTTCGGCATGCAAATCAAATATTACTGATCAATTCAGTTAGTGGCCATGACATCTCAATCTTGTACTTCAAAGACTGAGAAGCTGGATTTAATCATCCCTGTCCTACATATATAAACATAAGGTAACCTAATGAGTTTTATGTCCCTTAGTTTTTTATTACCTTACATAAAAATGAACATTGCGGCAGGATGCATGTCTGTCTATTCTGTCGAGAGATCACCCATATACCCACATATGTTTGTATCTATGACTTATCTAATCTGTCTATCAAATCTATCTAGCTATCTATATATTTTCAAAAGTAAGCATATGCCTGAAACAGTGGTGATGAATAAGGCCAGTTGAGCCATGCTTACTTATGGTTAAAGTGCTTCTTAAAAAAAATAGTCCAGTTATAATTTTGGAAGGCAAAGGGATTTGTTTTGCTGTATATAATCAATTAATAATTTTCACAACTATTCATAACATTTTTATAGCAGTATAATAATTGAAGCAGTTCTGAAATTATATTATGGAAAGAAAAACATTTGCAAAATATGTATTTTTAAAGTTCATGGTTTGTAGGCAAAGATGTTAAGAGCATTGTTTCCATTAAAATCAATGACAATGAAAAATGGTTGTTTGCTTTGTGATAAAATATTAACAATCCATTTAATCTTCAGTGAAGCAACTCATTTGGACAAACAGTTCTTTTACATTTATATGAAAAAGAATCTGCTTACTATTTTGGGGGGTTGGAGTGGGTAGAATATTAAGAGACTTTTTTTAATAAATGAGGGTGCTGTTTATTATTGAGAGCCCAATCTCTGCATGAATAACCAGCTTGCAAATCAGTTAATAGAATGTTGGAGATAAGGAATTGTAAAGAATTTAGAAATGTAATGAATAGACGTAAGTACCTTCTTCTATTGAAGGGACAATACTCTAGGTTAATTTCTGGTGGCAGTCAATTTGGTATTATAAATAATCATTTTGAATTCTAGAATTCTGTTTATTGTTATTTTTGAAGAAATAAAGTCTTGGCACATTTTATTTATGTTATAACATTTTTGTATTTGGTGCCTGATTTTTTTTAAATGTTTAAATAAATCAACCTTAAATTGACATGCTCAGAAAACTGATGATTAAAAGAAATTTTGATTTCCTGGATACAATTGAAGCAGTACATTTTAAGTTCTCTACTGATGCTTGTCAACAGACAATTAATTATTGACCATTTCTAGTTGCAAATTCCTTTGGAATTTTTTGTTTGTGGAGAATGGGTTTTTTTGTTTTGTTTTGTGTTTTTTGTGGCACTTTCCTCGACCAGTAGAAAAGGCAACGACCTGAATGCCATGAACAGAGATTGGGATGACTTCACAAGTGATGAGCAGGTAACCTGGTCAGTCTACCATACCACTCCTACCCCAGACATTACACTCTTGACCTTGACATTGAGAGTGCTGGACCAAATTCCTTTTTCAGGATTTTTCCTTCACTTCAAACCAGAGAGTGTTTTAAATGCTCAGCAAATTTTCAGAAAATGTGTATTCATAAGGCTGGCTGTGAATATGTTCAAATTGAAATTGAAATAGAATAGCTTTTTCTGAAATATTAAGTGAACTTCAACAGTTTACTGTTTATTCATGGATTTCTTCTCCACCCCACCTTAAACCTAACCTTAAGTGGAGTAGAGTGGTGGGTTGGATGCAAGATTCCCAGAAATTTGCTTCTCCTGACCTCATTACATATATTAAGTATCTTCTTAGGAGGCATAAAGAAGAGTTTCATCTTTCCTGAGTAGGCTTGAAATTTTTTCCAAAGATTTTACTGTAAAGCAATGTGTCCTAAGAGGAGAAAATGCCAATTAACAATGATGATAACAGTATTGAGAAAATGTAAAAGTTTTGCTCCCTACAGAGTTTCCTCTAATTTAGGTGTAGCATCATATTTCTCAAATAGTCTATGTCCTCTGCCCTTGTCATTTTTTTTTCACCAAGAAAAGCTTATTTTGCTAGTAGGAAACTTTTCACAGATTCTCTTCCTATAATCTGACTCTGGGGGTGTACATTTACATTCTTGAATTTTCAGAAAGTATCTTAAAAGAATAAGCACCCTCCTCCCCAACAGACAAAACCTTGCAACCCTAAAGATGGATCAGCTGGAAACCAGGAATGTTTGTTAGGCTCTAAGTAATCTGCCTCTAATTTCATTCTTGCTCCTGGAAGACCTTTGTTAACAAAGTCCACTATCTTCCAAAATGGGTGGTTTAGCTTAAGATTTATACTGTTGGGTGGGGAAGGGGGAGGTGTATACTTCAACGCAGACAGAAGTTTGTCCTTCATCCAGTTTGGAAGGTTAAAGATCAGGGTCCAGGCTAAGCAGGGTAGTCACTCTTCGCTACCTTCCAATGTTGGAGAACCAGCGGGGACAGCGTCTGCTCACAAAGCCTCGCAGGAAAGTTTGGTTCAGGGCTTCCTTACCCCTCCCCCTTCTCGCCGTTTGCTGTCTCCTTCGCCCCTGGCTCCCTCCCCTCCCTACTATAACTACTGCCCCCGCCCCGCGTCCAAACAAACGAAAAAAGTTTAAGGGCCTCTTTCCACTTAAGTTTCTCAGAATCGCCACCGGCGTGCCCAACCCCTGAAGATCGGTTCTCTGTTTGGTAGCTACGCTGATTTTTTTTCTCTCGAGATATCTGACCCTCGAGGCTCAACTCTGTAGTCGGGATTTGCTCCGCGATGAAACCAGGAGTTCTGGAAGGCAGAGCTCCCGCTCCGCTGTCTTTTAGGCCCCTAGTCGGGGCGCCCAGGTTCTCTGTCCATACAAGTCGAGGCTGGGGCCGGGGGCGAGGGTTCCTCATTTCCTATGGTCAATTCTCTTTCGGTCTCGGCCAGCTGACCCTTTGACCTCCACCTACAGGGCCCTTGGCGGCCGTAAGCCAGCAGTCGCCTGGGCTCCGAGGGCGCTTCGCGCCCCATCGCCTCCCGGCCTCATTAGGCCGGCGGGGCTGTAAAGCAGGAATGAGCCGCCGCCTAATCCGGACCTGGGGTCAATACGAGTCCAAACAATGGTGAGCTCTGAAGGCCACGGCGTAGCACTGGCCACAAACTTTGTGTTCCATTCATTCTCTTACGGCGGGGGTGGGAGAAGGAAGGCACTTGTACACCCAAAAACTGTTCTTAGTTCCCGGGGCTCTTACGTGAGTGTCCTTTACCTCGGCCCTCCGGTCCTTAGCAGTGTTAGGGATTGGAAGGGGTGGCGATGCCTGGGGCCTGGTTGCAGGCCCGTGCGGGAATCTGCCCCTGCGGGGAGAACAGACTTTGAAGTGAGTTTTTAGCGCGCACGTGTGAGAGCCGGATCTGGACCGAGCAGGGCCCGCTGACAGAAAAGAGGAGGCTCCATCCGGGCCCAGACCCCTCCCCCGCTCCCCGTAGGTCGAGCCTTTTCAAACCACTGCTGGGGGCCAGCTGCCCCCTCCCTACTCCTGCACCCTCGTCCCGCGCAGGCGCACACCCCACAGCCGTCGGGTCGGATTTTGCTGCGAGGTGGTGGGGGGCAGAGTTGAAAGCGGCTTTACATTGCCGTAGCCTCCGCTGAGCCGCGAGGGAAGAGAAAAGAGGCATGTGGGAAAAGGGGGGGTCGATTTTGGGGCGGCTCTTGAGTCGTGAACATGGCGGCCGGATGCGAACCCCCGCGGAGTGCAGCAAAGCTCAGACCGCGAGCTGCAGAACTGTTGTGTGGTTTAAACTCTCTTGTTATTCCCCAGCTCAGTGCCTCGCAGGAGAATGTAGGTCGTGGTGGCCAAATGCATTTTTTTTTTAAAGAAACGGAAGCACAGAACTTCTTTCAGGGCATTTTGGGAGTGAGAAGTGGCCGAGCCTTCTGGGGGTTGGGTTTCTCAGGGGGACTTGGACGTGAAACCCGCCAAAGGACGACCAATCCTTCCGTCCCGACTTAAAAGAGCCGCCGCACCCCCACTTTGGGCTCAGGCCCTCCTGGGTGGGGAATGCTATTTTGAGTTATTGTGCATGGGTCGGGATTCCACAGCACCTTCTACTCCCCAAAAATGCCAATGAGTAGGCAGACACTGTTCAAGGACAATGGCGAGACCCATGAAGTGAGTACGAAAGCACCATTTCCAAATAAAATGGTCCAGTTTATCGACACAGGCGTGCCATTTTGAGTTTGAACTTACCACGTTGCCCAGCCTACCCCCCCCCCGGTTTTGTGCATATCTCATTTAAACGTGGGCCTATGAAAAATGTCGCTGTCGAAGCTCTTGGGTGTGCTCTAACAGCTGGTGGATTTTCGTTAAAAATAAAAAGGCCACAATCTCGAAAACTTTGATTCAGTTTTTGCTTAACTGCCTTAATGCCGCGTGTGAAAGGACCCCTTCTACTCTGGTATCCTGAACTAGTGTTTCCTCTATAGAAAAATGCTGCAAAGTCACTAAAATGTAAGATTAAAAAATCGTAGTTATTGACCACCAGCTCCTTCAGGAAATTAAGCGGCATAAATTCTTTCAGATTGTGTGTTCGTGAAGGCCAACAGCTACGCGAAAAGGCAACCTTTTCGGGACTGTCCACTATCAAGTGTTTGGGCTCCTGAAGGTTTGGGGAAGTTCCTGTACGCCACTTTGGGGAGGCCCCAGGTGGGTGGGCAGGTCATTAGCAAAGCTGGCCTAGATCGGGGGAAGTCTGCAAAACAGTGCCTTTATCTGCAGAGAACAATTGATGAGGTTGTCTTTCGTCCTTTTCAGTGTACAAAGAATACGGCTTTGGAGCAAGAATTTGGAATATGCATTTAAGTTGTCGCGCTTTGCTGAAAACCCCTGGGCAATTAAAATAAGCATGCTCTGTAGTATTTTCTGCCCTTTTCTTATGTGTGATTCCTTCAAGTTAAAGGGGCTGCAGACAGTTTGGAAACTTGTTTTGAAATTGCCACCCAACAGATCTTTCTCTTTTTTTCCCCTTTTGGTGAAGTTTCCTTCCTGGGCTCAGCCACTCCCCTCTACCCGTTCACTGGACTATGGTATTGACATCTTTGAGATCAAAGGAAGTACATGGTGCTTGCTCTATACTTATTTTTCCACGCTGTAGTTCAAGCTGTGAAATTTGAGATTTTTCCTGGGTAAAAGCTCTTGGTGCCAAAAGAGTGGAAAGTGAAATGTTCATTCATTTAAAAAAGTTTTAGCTAGTGGTCAGGCAGTTTGTCTCTAAGAACTACAGAACCCAGGTTGTCTCTTAAATTGACTTTAAAATCAAGCTAGAGATGCACTGCTGAACTGTCTCCCCTGGATACCTGTGGTGTTCTTTGGGTCATTTGATATGGTAAAAATCTGGTTGATTTTCATAGGAGTTAAGTGAATGGAATTTCTGCAAAACTGGAGAAAGACAAATTGGTAGAACTCATTTTTTTTTTTGAATGATGACTCCAAAGGGCACTGCTTTTCCCACTGAGCTTTGGTTTCTGTGATTACTGTTGAAACTTACAGCTTGAGAAACACTTAGTTTTGCAGAAAGCATTTAAATGGGGGAGTGTTCAGAGCATTTGAACTAATAGTTACTCAGGAGCAAAACTTTGAATAAGATTAGAGAAACTCCTGTTTTTAAAGAAAAAATCTGTTAAAACTAAAGAAAATATCTTTCTTTTAAAAATTATCTACCAAAGCAAAGAATTTTGTATTTTTTTTAGTGTGATGGCAGTTCAATCTGTTTATGAATTTGATAAATAGAGAGAAATGTGAGATTTACAGTACTATAAAAATAGCTTTCACCAGGTGGCAGGTTTATAGTGTTTGATCTCCAGTAGGATGTATGTGTTATCGAATGTGTTATTAAAACAACCTATGTAAAGACCATTTGAACATAAAGTGTTAAAAATAAAAGATTTCATCATGTTTTATTATAAACTAGCATTTAAACCACATATCCAGTAACATTTTATGAAATTTTTCAAAGAGTAAATGTAGCCTATTCTGAGCTATCTGCAGTTCACTTTTTGTTTTTTTGCCAGTGTTGTCCTGCTTGGTATCCGGGACAGTCTCTAATTCCTGACGAAGAACTTGATACTGACGTTGGTTTGCAGCAGCCAGCCCTCTGTAACACTACCTATGCTAAATGCAGGGTTAATGCCGAACCTACTGTGCAAGAAATGATTTACTGATGAGGTTTCAAAGAAAACCACATCAATTTGATTGTCTGTTACCTTGAAGTGATCATTTTAAGAGTAGTAGCTTCTTCCCTAGGTATAAAAAATACTATTTTATTCTTTTGATGTATTTCGTTCTGTGTTGAGCAATCATTTGTGAAATGAAAAAGCAAAGGAGCCCCACCCCAGAATTATAAATTAGAGGATGAAGGTGAAGTGTGGTCTAATTCATAACCCAGTATGTATTATCTCATGCATTGTGTTGACCTTGTTGAAAATCTCTTTCAAATATCTGCACTCAGCATGTAGAACTAAAGTGTTTTAAACTAGAAACATGAACACTTGTTTTATTAATTTCATATGTCTGTGTTCAAAAAGCAATACCTAGGATCCCTACAGCTGTTGTTTGACCTAAATAAAACTATTTAAATTATTTTGTGATTATTGTCTTATTACAGTGACAACTATAGCCTCTAAATAACCTTGATTAACCTGTTGAATTGGGACAATTTATAGTCTATTCACATTTTTCATGATATTGCTGGGCATTGACTGCACAATAAATTTGGAGGAAAAAGAAAACACTGAACAAATCCCAACCAACTGTTTTGAGCTTTCAGTATTTTCCTGGAGGGACTTGGCCAGGTGCTGGGGAGGTCAGGGGAAAAATTCAGAGCCAAGGATTGATTAGGGTTATCAGAAGGAAGAACTGGAGAAAGGAGTTTTTAGAGAAAAAAGAGCATTGGAACACCACTGTTTGGGTGAGAAAGAGAGAGAAAGACAAAGCTGAAGATAACCTCAAAGGAGAAAGGAGGGCCTCTGGAGAGGAGGCATTGAAGCATAGCA
Source organism: Pteronotus mesoamericanus (assembly GCF_021234165.1). Classification (NCBI taxonomy): domain Eukaryota; kingdom Metazoa; phylum Chordata; class Mammalia; order Chiroptera; family Mormoopidae; genus Pteronotus; species Pteronotus mesoamericanus. The sequence goes on from NW_026555198.1 coordinate 1,604,644, forward strand.
CATTACATGTACATTATTCAGAAGCCCTAAAGTGGTTCATTGGGCAGACAACTTGCAACCATTGATTAGAACACTTATAGAATCATGAAATATAGGTATTATTAAAACACATGTCATTAATTAGCTGTAGTGTTAGACAAGATGAAGACACTTCAGAAAAATTCTGGGAACTCTAGATACTTTTCTCATTTTAAAATTTAACATCTGTAATCTAATCTAATCTGTGAGTGGCCATCATTCTATTTATTTGGCATGATTATACCATGCTGAGGTATTGTAAAATTGCAGTCTGATAGAGTATATTTCTATTGGTTCTTTAGATCCAGCTTTAATAAAATTTCTGCTAAGTAGGCTGATGATACTATAATTTTTAAATAAAGGGAAAACTACTCACCTTTCTCTGATTTTTTATGTTAATTTATTTTGAGAGTAGGAGTATAAGCCAGTTAAGGAAGACTATGATTCATTGACTCTTAGCTCCCTAAAACTTGACATTTTTGTATCCCCATAACAATATTGGTAGAATTTTTTGAGGTTGTTGTTTTTAAGGGAAACAGCTATTCTTTCACACACACACAGTGAAGTATTATAATGGGATTATTTTAAAACCCCTTTCAGCCCTGGGTGGTGTAGCTCAGTGGATTGAGTTCCAGCCTGCAACGCAAAGGGTCATCAGTTTGATTCCCAGTCAGGGCACATGCCTGGGTTGCAGACTGGGTCTCCAGTGGGGGGCATGCAAGAGGCAACCATGCATTGATGTTTCTCTCCCTCCCTTCCCCTCTCTCTAAAAATAAATAAATAAAATCTATCAAAAAAAGCCCTTAGAAAGGTAAACCACAAAGTTGTACATCACCTGCATTGTGATAATAATACCTCCTAGGCTTATTCTAAGAATTAAACAAGAAAATGTATCCATGAAGAGCCTGATACTGAGTCATCTGTGAACAAACGTTATTTCCCTTCTTTTCCTCTTATAATTAACTTTTGTTTTTGGCTTTGGGGAAAGTTTCTTGTATTTAATGTTGTGGAATATTTTACAAAAACTTATAGTTATTTGTACTGTGGTGAAAATTAATGCAGTTTTCAGAAAATAGATGGAGACTTAAGGGCATGTAAGAAATACAGCATTTCATAAGCATAATCACTAGATCAGGCATGTGGGTTTATGAACATAGTTATGAATATTTAAACACACAAAATTAAAATGTTATTAAATGCCTGTTTTTCATTATCTTCTAATAAATACATTTATTCTTATATAAAAATAAGTGGTGTACTTAAAATATGTAAACAGTAATTTAATAGTTTATTTTTTATTTGATAAAACTTTTAGTCAATAGCCTTATTCTTAGTATATTTAAATTAAATGATAATTTTATAAAGTGAAAATTGATATTTGCACTTAAGAAAAAGATTAAATTTTATGATATCTTAAATTATTCAGTTTCCTTCTACTAAATTTATGTTATTATTATGTGGGTGAGACTATAAAGTAATGAGACTGATTTCCTTGTGGGTCTTGAAAGGTAACTCTGAAAGCAATTCCCAGAGAGGAGTCCCTGAAATGTTTTGACTAATCTCAGCATCCTTAGAATAAGTTTAAGGACTCCCTGGGTGATGGCCTCACTTAGGATAAAAAACAAAGCAAACAACTACCAGTCTTCTTACTTTATGACTATACTTTTCATTTTATTATGTTTTAAAAAGATACCCTGATTTTTTTATGTTAAAAATCTGAGGCTTGATGGCAAGTGTAGAAATGCTGTATTACAGCATTATGAAATGTGTTTTTCTCAGTTAATAGGTCTATTTATGCAGTAAGACAAAACAAAAACAGCAACACACTAAGCTCCTCTCAGATGAACTGAGTTGTGAGTATTGCTTTCCTTCCCACTGATTTTGGGGACCTGAAGATTCCCAGAGAGTCTGTACTGCTGAATGATAATGGCTTTTGTGCAGAGGCCTGGGAGACTTTTCATTATTCTTTTCTTCTCTCTTTCCTTTGTCTCTTTCTCACTGACCCTACCCTATTAAACGTGGGGGTCAGCCTTCTTAGACTTAAATTTTAAGTATTGGTTGTTTGTTGCCAAGTAAAAACAAGGTTATATTAAATGACCAGTTTCAAAACTGGTATCTAGTGTAGTGCTGTAGTGCCTCCCGTGGCCATATCCTCCTATAGGCGCACTCACTCTACAGTCTGAACGATCAAGTCAGTCAGTCAGCACAGTCTTCCCAAAGAATAGTCAGGGGGGTGAGGGGTGGGGGCAGAAGAACAAATTTGTAGATTCTTAGAGAAGTCTTCTAGCCCTGGCTGGTGTGGCTCAGTGGATTGAGTACCAGCCTGAAAACCAAAGGGTTGCTGGTTTGATTCCTAGTCAGGGCACATGCCTGTGTTGCAGGCCAGGTCCCCGGTTGGGGGTGCACGTGAGACAACCACACATTGATGTTTCTCTCCCTCTCTTTCTCCCTCCCTTACCCCCTCTCAAAAAATAAATAAAATCTTAAGTAAAAAAGAAGTGTCCCTGCTCCTGTTGCCTTTTATTGCACTTTCCTTAAGGGAAAACTTTTTGTTTTGTTTTTAAATCAGGTCACCAGAAACCTCATGGGTGAAATGATAAAAATGTTATTGCCAACAATTCTCTCTCTAAATGGCCCAGAGTCGATAATAGGAGGCTATTTTTGGTATAAATAAATAAATGCATTTTAACATTTTGATATACATGTAGTGCATAAAAACTGTTTACAAATGTTTCACTAATGTTACCCAGCCACAGCTTACACAGAAACGCTACACTCATATTTTTACAGTTAATAATCAACTGAGTTTGTTATTGGTTGGCCAGCTGATAGCATTTCTTTTGAGGCTTCACTATTCTTTACAAAAAAAAAAAATTAGCCAGGGTATCCACTGAGATGTAACACCTTATTGGATGTGGTGATAACCCAAAACAGAAGGTGTTTCATTAACTTTGACCATTGACGTATTAAATGAAGACATTCAGTTGAGCAACATCAGTGATTTAAATTGATTCATCAATCGCCAGTATCTAGCAGCCATTATGTTTCTCTTTGCTAACAAGCTGATATCCCACATCTGATGCCAACAGCTCTGGTCTTTCAAACAAATGACATGTTTGATAAAGAAATCTTTTCAGAATCATTATACACTTCAGCATTTGTCTTTTCTTCCAGCACAGCATCTGTGCATCTGTTCCATCAGGCATCTATTCCTTGATCATTTCTGAGCCTTCCATGATTTTAAAGATTGATTTGTGGGTATATCAAGGATGTGGAATGAGGCTGCTGCTTCATTGAATGTTATGTTATTGAACACTGAAACACAATGTTTATGTCCAAGGCACTAGATTTAATGATGTGAATGAAACTGCCCGGAAGTGACTTTCTGAGAAGACATTAGTGTGAAAGAAGTTGAGTGGGGGAGGGAAAAGAAACCCTGATTAGTAAAAACATTAAGGACATCTTTTTTTGTTGTCTTTGCTATGGGTACTTAAAACTTCACACCACCTTCACAGTGCTGAAAAGCTTCCAAGCTTTAAGGCATTTCTCTGAACAGGTGAAATGAAAATTCACTTGTCCAACTGCTTAAAAATGGATGCAATTCATACTTTAGTGAGTCCTGTTTAACTGGATAATTTGCTTATATGTGTAAAACTGAGGATGTCTTACTGTCTAGTTTGCATGTGTCTGGATTGCTTGCATCTGGCTCCATTAGATTCCCTGTAATTGCATATTGACTAATTGCATAATACAGCTATTTGAACACTGAATTTAAGCCCAAATGCTTCTGTTAATGCTGTAATCACTTCAGATAAGAGAATGAATATTTGGAATATAGTACTTGAAAATCTGGACACAGGCTAATAAGTATTTCCCTATTTTAAAGGAAAAAATATAAAATAAACTTTGAATTCATATTTAACTAGTATGGCTTTCTATTGGGAAAATATTAAATCAGAAAATCAATAGACAATTGATAAATGTGAAATCTTGATATGTAATATTTTATCAAATCTTCTACACTTGCTTTTTTAAGTGTTTTAAATTGAGCATCTACATATAATATAATATGTTAATTAAGGTTAAATTATTTTTAAAAGGTAATTATGCATTTGTTTTTAATTCACAATCATTTCTTTAAATGTGTGACCTTGGGCATTTTTTGTTGGGGTGGAGGAGGATTGTTTCTGTAGTCTACACAAATTAAAACTTATTTGGTACATATATGGTGTTTAATAAAGGAGTCATGGCTTTTGTGTGCACAAATATATATTAATTTAGATTAAAATTTTGTATTCACAGCAGTCTGGTGTGCAAAACTGAAGTCCCTGGTAGAATCTTTATGTAAAATAGATGATATAACTCATTTATGCAGTGCTATAAAAATAATACAATTGCTGTGTTAACTGTAAATTGAGCAGCTCAAACTTTATGTTTGTTAAATGTATTGTCTAGAATAAAAGAAGTGGGGGACCTCACAGATCCTGAAGTTGAGCATTAACCTCAACCATATGTGGTGTGTCACAGGCTTCCCCCCCCCTTAAATGGTTAAATTCAGGACACAATCTGAGGATTATTTTAGGAACTTTTCTACTTTAAGCTTTGAACAATATCTGTTGGTTTCATTAGGCATTCTAAAATGGAGAGGGTAGTTATATCTAATTGAAGCGAAGCTTCAGCCAATTAAAAAAACATTTAATATTAATGGTGAAGTTATTATGTATATTTAAACTGGCTGATTCATTAAATCAATGGGATGTTCTGGCATTGTGCAGGGACAACTGTGTTTATAAGGACAAAATTAAGTCAGGAATTATACAGATACCTGGGTGTTTAAAAAAACCTGACTTTTGCACCTACCATGTCTCTGTCTTGGCACAATGTCCATCAATAAATGAGACTTGAATAACTCAAAATTTGTTTACATAAATTATACTATACAACTTAATTGACATTTTATTTTTTGCTTACTTATATATTTCATAATTATAGGGTAAGGAGGCTGCCTGATGGGTGGCTTGTGAGTCACTGGTATCAACATTTCTCAGACCCAGCTCAAATAAACCAAATCAAACTTATCAGTGTCAGAATCTGGGACTATGCCTTTTAAACAAGTGTTCCAGGTGAATCTGAGATATATATATATATATATATATATATGAAAGTTTTAGAATTACTGTTTTATAGAGAATGTCAAAACTCTTCATCAATTTATTTACTTGTTCACCAAGTGGTCTTTTAAGAGTTAGTATATCAAAATGGCCTGCTCAATTAATAAATTTCAAATGACTTTTGTCTGAGGCAATTTTTTTCCAGTGTGGACAATTGTCTCCATTCTCTCTACTTCATTTTGCCGATGTAGAACTGCCAACCATTCAGAGACACTTAGATGTAACTCTGGGGACAAAATTGGTATCTACAAGCAAGGGGTAGATTCCTCAGCATGTGTGTGTTTGATTTAACATTTAACTTAAAGGCAAAACCCAAGCCTTTTTGTATTTCTGTATTTGCACTTCCCATTAATTCTGCCAAAAGTTCTCCTCCAGATTTCTTCAACTTTCTGATCAATGATCATGACATATTAAAAATGGAATGTTATAACTACTATGTTGTCTTATGAATTCTAGCACTTCCTGAATAGGAAAATAATGCCCTTGCTTTTTCTATAATGAGTAAGAACAATAATTCTTTCACTTTCCCTATACTTCTATTAGGCAGACATTACAATAGTCTTAGTTGGAAGAAAGTCAACTCTAAAGTTAACTTTTAGCATTATAGATGCTAAAAGATTTTTTATTATATTAAAGGAAATACCTGTTTGAATGCAGCAAGTGGAGATATTTAGTTCTCTGCATTTTCTAAGCCATAGATGTTCTCTGCTGAGTCTTTTCTGTACAGGTAGTTCCAACAAATAATAATAATAAGCTATGTTCCAAAATTTGCTTTTGAAGTTTTAGGTTATTTTATTTCTTTTTTTCCTTTTTATTTATTTATTTTTAATTCAAAAATTTTGATTGTTTGAATACATTTGTCTCCATTTTCCCACCACCACTTTCCCCTGCCACACCCACACCCACTTCCCACCCTCAATCCTTCCCCACTTTAGCTTTGTCCACAGGTCCTTTATACATGTTCCTTGATTTGATCCTTCCCTTCTTTTCCCCATTACCCCCCTTCCTTTTCCTGTCTTATTACTGAAAGTTTTAGGTTATTTAAAATCACAGTTTATTTCTCTCTAGAATCAGTGATAGAGTCCCTGGACTACTTCATAGAAAGTTTTTAAAAATTCTTGTATTTGAACTTTAACTCACAGTGTAGTCAGGCGATGGAACCATAATACTGCTTGGTGACTCAACTACAGATGTCAAATACAGCCCTTGGCTTTTCTTCCCCAGCTGCCTAGATAGAATGGGGGCAGTAATGGTGGAGGTAGAAAAAGAGAACATCACCTTTCTTTTCTTCTGTATCATCTCCTTGTGGTTTGAGCAGGCCTGTGGAGAGTTCTAGAACAGGAGTGTGCATTGAACTGGGTTTCTGATGCAGGATCCAGCCTTTAACTGCCGATAGGGAATGAAGAACAGGAATAAATTGACATGTGTGCTGGAATTTGCAAGGCAGGGGTTTTGTAAGGCAACATCTTCCCTCTTTTCAGAACCACACCCCCTACCCTCTCTTTTTCCTACTCTGCTTTGAAAAGCTCTCCTTTATCTCAGTTAAAAGCTTTGGTTTCCAGTCAGATGAAAAGTAAACTAACTGAATCTACCCAAATTAGAGAGTAATGAAAGTGAAGGAAAAACATTTTAGCAGTATTGGATTATTTGTCACTCTAAAAAAGAAACTGTACCCTTGATTTAATTTTTATGTATTTTTTAGCAGTAACCAATTATTTCTCAATTAAAAAAACATATTCTCAACTTTGTGTGTGTATTTTTGTCCCATGTGCTTTCAAAACATGCATATTTTCTCAAAAGAGTACATTAATTCATATCAAGTCTATTCTATTGTGAGGACAAACTACAATAATGTTTATATAAATAGTGTTGGCAGGAAAAAATGTATAAAATCAGAAAGTCCTATTTTTGTCTGTGGCTTCTGGATTTTTTTAACTCTTTTTTTCTAAGTTAGAATTTCCTGAGAATTTTTTAGTGCATTACTTACTTAAATGTCAAGTTTGCTAAATTCAGCTCATCTAATAAAAGTAGCTCAACCTGTAAAAATTTTTAGTTGTGTGGTTCCTAATAGGAACCATACAGCTAATTTTGTAAATATTCCAATTTCTTATGTTTTTAGTACTGATTATTGTGTTTTTCAGTGTCACATTTTCTGCTAAAGGTGTCAGAACAATTTTTAATGAGACAAATAATGAAATAAATGTAATAAATTACAATAATTTTCAATAAATGTTTGTCATTTAACTCCAACCTGATGTTAAAGAGAACCTAGGTATGACAAACCACGGTATTACTAACAGCTTTGGAACTCATCTCTAAATTCCTACATATTAAGAGATGTAATCGAAAGGCCACCCTTACAGGCTGCTCTTATGAAATGTCCTTATTCTTTCTTGTCCCTTGGATTCTGGAGAGGATTAGGGAGGTAGCTGATTGCTAATGTATACTTAGTAAATGGCCCCCTTCTTAGTGGTGCTGCCTCCAAGTAGTTTTCATTGGCAGTTTGTGAACTTCCCTGGATTTTTAAAGACTCTCCTTTTTGTTCCATAAAATGCAATTTCCTTTGTCTTTTGAGTTCCATTTCTGTTTTTACAATAGGGCTTAAAAGTAAGATAAAAGGCCTGATACTTTCCATCATAAAAAGTTGTAATGACAGGTCTCACTAATTAAAGTGTAACAATGGAAAAAAATAAAGTGTAACAATGGGAAGATTAGCCTTTCAGTTAGCTTTGTGTTGAATCTCTACAGTATTTTCAAAAGCCCTAACTCAGAACATATTGGAGCACATCTTTAAAATATATGCACTCACACATGGATTTTATTATAGTATGCACACCAAAGAGTGGCACGGGGCAGTAAGGCTTTCAGAATGCAGTAAATAGGAGAACTTCCTGTTTTGGTGTAAATCTTTTTGGTAGTAACCAGTCTACTACTAAAGTAAGAAAGACCATCCAGAGAGTTGGAGGGGCACACTGTGTAACCAGGCTCTGTGCTAATTTGGTAAAATGACATTTCCTCTGGCTTCCTTGGTATCAGAGAAGTTGAGCATATGTTCTTTTAACTGTGTGTGTTTCCTTCCCTCAGTGAACGAGCATATCTTCAACCCTGTCTTAATAAAGTAATATTCCTTTCTCGTGGCTTCAGTACCACCACAATGTGCCTAACACATTATGGAACATTAGTAATCCCAAATATTTGAAGCTATGGGATGGCATTTGATGTGTAAAACATGGTATACAGTGGTTCTTCATCATTGTGGGTCATAGGATAACATTTGTCTGAGTAGTATCTAATCATGTATTTTTCTGGAGATATAAATATAATCAGAAGAGATCTAGAAAAATGAAGAAGGGCTAATAGGAAAGGTCAGAGAGTAAGTAGGAGATAAAATACTAATGTTTACCTCAGGCTTCAAAAAAGTTTAATTTAGGTTTTAAAATATTTTTAAAAGTAGTAATTGGTCCTCATTAAGAAAAAAAATACATGTAATTTTTTTGTTTAAACTTCCTAACTTTAATGCAAGTTAGATATCATTTGTTTTCTATAATATGCTGTTGTAAAAAGAGGTCTCTGATTCACACTTTGTCATAATTAATTTCAGTGTATTTGAGACATTATTTAAGCTGAAGTGAATGAATCAGGCAGAAACATTGGGCATATTTTACTATATTTTGGCCCCGAAGATTTAATGTTCTGGCTTTGTTCCAATTTGGAATAATCACAGCTCTAATTTTTAAATGTATGTGTTCCTTAGAAAAATTTGAGCACCTAACAGAAATGTCCTGTCCCATGTATGGTGACTGTAGCTCAGTCACAAGGGGAGAAAGGAGACAAGAATCACAACAAACAAGAGAAAAAGGGTGTCAAGTAAAACTAGGCCTATTTTGCATAATATTGGGAGATTACCCTTTTCTTCACTTCTTTGGCTATAGAAATTGACTTAGGAAGATTGTGTTGATATTCTTTATTTAAAAAATATTTTATTGTTTATGCTATTACAGTTGTCCCAAGTTTTCTCCTTTGTCCTCCTCCACCCAGCCCACTCCCCACTTCCATATTTAATCCCCACACTTGACATTCTTTCTTAATGTTTTTATAATCATCCCCTCTTTCTTGCACAGTTACCTTCTTCCTTCAAGTACTAATTACTTTCACCTGGATTATTGTCTTTCCTCACTAACTGGTCTTCCCCCTTCAGGCTCTCACCACTCTCATTTCACACCCTACTGTCAGATTAATCTTCCTAATACCAAACACTGATCTTGTCATTTCTGTGATCAAGAGCCTTCGATACCACCCCATCACTTATCAAATTAAGTACAAATTTCATACCTTGATACATAAGGCCCTCTTGACTTAGGCCTGACATTTTATCATACACTTTGCCACACATTGTCTGGTCCAGTCAAAATAGACTCCTTGGAAAGTAGTTTAATATAATAGCTAGGAGTGCTCTGGACTCATTAATCATTTGGTTAGAGTGTCATCCCAATACACCAATGTTGTGGGTTTCATTGCTGGTCAGGACACATATCAATGAATGAATCAACCAAGGAATGCATAAATAAGTGGAACAACAAATCAATGTTTCTCTCTCTCTCAAAATCAATAAATTAAAAATTAAAAAATAACTAAGTGCTTCTGTATAACCCAACCGTGCGACCCCAGGACATCTGCTTATCTTTCTGAATCTCAGTTTTCTCACTGATGCAATGAGGATAATGCCAATATCTGCCATATAACGTGGTTGTGAGGACTGAACAAATGATATAAACTTCACAGACATTTTTGGGAGCAGCTGGTTATTTTTGATTATTTCTATCAACCACTGAATAGTTACTTGTTGTGTGACAAGCACAGATAATAACTAGTCTTGGAGGGGAATACAGAACTAGCTTTCAGATAATCTAAAGAAGCCTGGGGAGATGCTCACATTGACACTCTTTGATAAAATTGGGGAGGAGCAATGGTGGTGACAGATATTTATACCCAAAGTTAAATTATAAAAGAACTCAAAAGTTTAGGGCAATATTACAAGAATATTCTCAAGTCTCGAGACTATATGTGAACAATTGCCAGGTGAACGGGATAAATTTTTGTGATTCAATGGAAGACAATATCCTGGTGGTCCAGTGTGGTCAGGGAAGGCTTCCAGGAAGAAGAGAGATCTGAGCTAAATAGGTTTTAGATAGGAGGAAAAGTGTGAGGGGGCTGGAAGGAACACACTTCAAGAGTAGCAGGTCCTGGCTTTGTTTGGGGGAGCCGCGCCTCAATGAGCTCCTTTTGTCATAAAAGCCTTCAGTCTTTGTTCAGGAGGGGCCTTATTTCAGTGAGATGCTAATCATTCTGTTTGGTGATGTAAATTGGGTTTCAACAAACTATTCTCCAATAGAGTTAGAGAATTTCTCTTTTTCTAAAGATGGATTAAGCTTGGATTCCCCCCCTCACCCAGATGGATGTGGCTTTTACTCTGGGACACCCCCCCACCCTGCAAAATGTACACAATAGGTTTGGAATTGAGAGCCAGAAAGGTGTGCAGGTTTGAGTTTTTCTTAGCCTTAAATTGGAGGAGAGCTGTGACAAGCAACTGAGTTAGACCTGGCTTAGTGCTGGCTAGGTTATATGAAAGATGAACTCACTTGGTATTATTTGAAACTAAATATGCCAGGCTTTGGGAAATGGACTGTGGACTCCTGATTATTTGTTTGGGCCATTGTATCTGGAGATGAGGAGTGGGATTTCCCCAGGAGGAAATGGAGAATCTCAGTGTCTACCACTCTGGGGTAGGAAAGTGGACCAATACTTTTTAGATGGCAAGACAGGAGCTTTTCCTTTGGCTGGAGCCAATGGGAACTGGGGCTGGAATCCTAGGCATGGGAATTCCTGGAGATTTTTATTGGTGTGGATTTTGAGCTGCCACCTGCTTTCTGGATACTTCCAGAAAGTGGGCTGGAAATTGAATGTGGATTGTAAAATATAAGCTGGTAGTTGTAAGCTACTATCTCAGTTATCTCTATGCCACCCTCCATGCATTCTGTAATGTAAAGTTTTGTTAAATATTATAGCCTGTGTTGAAGGAATTAGGGAGAGCTAAGTCCTCTTGAGGTAGGAGGTGGTCTGAAATAGGCTTTTTCAAAGTTTATTACTGCCAGAGATTCTGAATAAGTTTGAGATGGGGTCTTTGAATCTAGTTTTAGCAAGTTCAGGTGATTCTGATGTACAGTCAGGTTTGGGATCCACTTCTCTAGGCTGAAAATATTACCACCACTCCTTAGTGGGTTTTTAAAATATAATCTTTAGTAAAAGGTGAAAGATTTGTTCGTTTTGAAGAGAAACTAGCAAGGACTCATGGACAAAACCAAAGGGGAAGAGCTGAGGGAGGGAAGGATGGAGGGGGCAAGGGAAAGTGGTGGGGGGTTGGCAGAGACAAAAGTATTTGAAAAAATAAATTAAAATAAAATTTAAATATATATATATAAAACCTATAAAAAACAAAAAAATGAAATATAATCTTTATTATATTTTCTCCATTACCATATAAAATGTTAAAATGCTTTTAACTTGATGAAGAGAAATTATGAAAGTCATATGTAAGATAGTTTCCTGAGTTTCCTATGTTAGACTTTAAATCATTTTGATATTTTACAAGAATATGTTCATGCTGTAATAAAAAAAATAGTAAAGATGAAAGAAACTAGAGTTGAGAAATTCTGTTCTGGCCCGTCTCTCACAGGTCTGCCAGAACCAAATGAGGGGTGGATGGGAGAGGGGCAAGGCTCGAACAGCACAAACTGTCATACAAATCTCAAGTGCTCTTTAATGATATGCATTACCTTCATGATCAGAAAAGAATATGAAAGTAGGATTTTAAAGCAACCAAAAAAAGTAAATTTATGAGAAAATATATTTTTGTAAATCTCATTACTGTATAGAGGATGAAGATCCTTTTGTCATGCAAATATCACTCCCTGTTTCTCTCATGTATAGATACAAAATTATTTATGGTATTATCCTTGAATGAGACCCATATAACAGAGAATGTCCTAGAAATTCCAAAAATGTTTATATGAAAATAATTTGAGAAAATTTAACACCTAGTACAAAAAGTTTGGAAACTTCTAATGTTATATACGCCACTAAAGTGTCATGCATTTCAAACCATTAGCTTTTTTCCCTTACCTATGCCACATCTTATCAATGATTAGATGTCACAAGAAGCAACTAACCTATTTTATATGATTTGAAAGTGTTCCTCTTACTAAGACTATTAAAGAATATACAAAGTTACATTTTGCTTTTTATAAAGCCAGAGTTTTTCTATGTTCTTTCAGGTATTTCAAAAAGAAACCCCACATAGTTTTCCTAGCATTTCAGTCTCTGCTGTGTGTCTTTCATACCACCAGGTTTACTTGGCCTTGGATTTAGTGGATAGAAACCCCAAGTATGAACACTTTTCTTTCCCGGAGCTATAACTTCAAAGCCTTCAGGAACCATTTGAATGGTAATATTGTTAAGCACTAAGAAACAAACACTCATAAACTGTCTTCTGACCATCCTTCCACCACACTTTTGCATGCAAAGCATTTGTCCATTCATTCCTAGCTGAACTTCTCTGTGCCACTTCAGGTTAAGAAAGCATTTCTTTGATTGTTTTATTTCCCCAATTCCCCCCTTGTGAGAATTGCATTAGGGACCCCAATTCTCTCCTTGTGAGAATTGTATTAGGGAGCTCTCTTTCTTGCCTAACAGATGGACACAAAGAAACTTTGTTTGAGGTGTGAGCTGACCTTCCTTGAAATTCGAGATCAACTCCTACTTGAATTTGAACTTTGAAGACCCAGAGATAGGAAGTTTCCATATAAGGATCAAAACACATCAGAGTAGGACAGATTGATTTGGGTTGGCAACCCTAGCAGGTAGGATTACTTTGCTCAACAGCTCAGAACGGTGTACCCTGATCCCTGAAAACCACCTCACAAATGTCTGCTGACGGGTCTCAATGGTGACTGGAGGGAGCCTCAGGATAAATCAGTGCAACCTATCTCCACCACTGGAAAAACAAATCAAAGCACGACCCAGTTAATATCATCCTTCATTCAACAGTAATATCTGTGAGAGACTGTTAGTTCACAGCAGTGTGGCAAGCACAAAGGAATATAATTATAGTGGTGTCTGCAGGAGGCTGGTGCCTAGTGAACACAGTGGTGCCCAGTGGGGGACACTGGTGCCTAGCAGGGGTTGAGAGCAGGAAATGAGGAAAGAAATGGTGTATGCTACATGGAAGTGGACCTTGACGGCTGACAGGGGCTTGATCATAAGCAAAGGTGAGATGCTGCTGGTGAGTCCCAGAACTACTTGAAACACAATTTGCCAGAGGACACATTTCCTACATAAGAAGAAGTATAGATTTTCATGACCCTATTGTACTCACAGGCTGGCAAAGCCTGAGGAAATTCAGGTTATATAATCTATTAATTAGTGTAAGAGACGTGGTATCCACTTTTGAGGAGATTCCGTACACAACTTAGAGGTTTACATACATGGCAATGAAAGATTATAAAAAGTGACAACTGAGGAGTTTGGTGAGGGAGACTTTGCTGGGGCCCATAAAAATAAGTGGGTTCTTATAGTGCTGCAGGTGCGTACTGAAGAATAAGTGGTATTTAGAGAGCTGGAAAGGCAGAAAGGGCCTTCCAGATAGGAATCCTCATGACCAGACAAGTTGAGCTCATCACAATGTGGGGTCCTCTGAGTAATACCTGGATCTGTAGACTGGGCCAGGCTTCAGGTGGGTGCCTGATTGCCCAGTTTTCCTTTGGAGTTGGAAGATGTATCAATGGAAAGCACTGAAAGCTTTGGACTGGCACACAGCTGTGGGTTAGGAGGACCCTTTATAGGACAGAGGAAGGGTTTGTGAGCCGGAAAGAGAAACTACAGGCTGGGAGATTGGCCAGGAGTTAACAGCAGTAATTGAGGGGTGAAGTGTTAAGGTCTGGATGACTAGGTGAGAAAGTGGAAATGAAAAGAGAGGAAAAGAAAACCAGGAGAGTTGATAAGAAAGAATTGATAAGACTAACCAAAACTGAGAGACTGGGAACTGACTCCCAAGAAATAGGTCAGTCATGGAGAATGGAGATTTGAGCCTGACCAACTGGGAGACAGATTGATAGAAAAAGGAAAGAGCTACTTGACATTAGAACTATATTTTTAATAAGTTTAACAACACATTTGGTTGTCACACTACTAAATATAGGGTGGTCTTTCCTTCCACCTGCCTTCCCCACCCCCAACACCTCTGGTCTTCATTAAATTTCTACGATTTATAAACAAATATTGGTGATTTTGTTTTCAACACAAATGGGAGCATGACATATATATTCTCCTACAACTTCTTTGATTAACAATATATCATGGATATATTTCAGTGTTGATGCAAATAGATTTTTCTCAATCTTTCTAATAGGTATGTAGCAGTCCACTGTATGGCTATACCATTGTTTATTTTACCAATGTTCCATTAGTACACATTTGTGTTGTTTCCAAATATATATTCTTATAACCAATGCTTCAATTAATATCATGTTCATATACTTGGGCAAGTGTTGAAGAGGAATTCCTAGAAGAGAAATTGCCGGGTCAAAGGAAATGCACAATTTAATATTATTTGATACATATTGCAAAATTGCTTTCCAGAATATTTATCTGATTTAATTCTTCCACTAACAGGTTAATCAGGACCTCTTTGTGGATGTCTGTCACAATTTGTAAGCCTGCTCTTCCTACAACTGCAATAAATACTAGTTTTCTCCATTGGAAGGGATTATATTAGTCAACAGAATTCTAATGAATGAAGGGTTTCTTAATTAAAATAACCAGAAAGTCATTACTTGTGAATATATAAACAAGTTGATTATAGCAAGAGGCTGAATACTTCTAATAAGCATGTGTGGATATTAAATTAACCATGGTTCATAAACCATCCATGGATGCGTGGTTGATTGGAAATAACCACTTCACAGTGGTTACCCAATTCCTCTTTGCTAACTGCCAAATGATATTTCTGTTTGTTTGATTTTATGGTTTGACATAACTCATGATACTCCCAAACATTTATATGTGTTAAGTAAAAGCATGTTTTTTTTTTTTTTTTAGTGGATATTTAAGAAATCGTAATACCCAATGGAGGATTAGGAAACTAGTTATTTTTCTTTTTTGATTCAACTGATATTTGATATTTGTTCAGTGTGTACAATATACAAGTAAGGCACCTTATTAATTGCTTATAGAATACATGGATAAGTAAAACCTGGTTCTTGTCCTCAAAATGCTCATAGGGGACAGACAGGAACATAGGAAGAATATAAAAATAAATAGAAAAATGAGTATAAAGCCCAGGCAAAATAAGAAAAGTGCTTAAGGAGAAGCACAAGGCAACTTCTATGAAAATTCAAAAGAGAGCAAATACATCTTGTTAAGGGGGCAATAGGGAAATAGTGCGTATTAGGGATATGCATTTGAGAGAGGCTTTCAAAAATAAGAAGGAATTTTTTTGCTGAGACAGTCACTTTGGAACCTCAAGGCCACCATGTTTTGGGGAATCCAAAACCACACAGGGAGTTCATGTATAGCTGCTTCTGCCAACAGCACAGCTGAGTGGGATTTCCTAGTCAACCCAGAGCAGGTGCCAGATGTGAATGAAATTTCCAGTGGGGTACTTTCTAGTGAGTGAAGATAGCTTCTGGACATTTCAAGCCCCTAGTCATTGAATCATCTAAGCCACTTAAATTTTCTCAGCTAAGGTCCCTGACATTGTAGAACAGAGATAAGTCATGCCTGCTGTGGCCTGTCTACATTTCTGCTTCACACAATTCATGAACATTAAAAACGGTTGTTACAGACACACACACAGAGACACATGGATAGGATTCCACAGGTAAGCTCAATATAGTAAGAGTATTTCCACCAAAGGAAACCATATGAGCCGAGTCCCTGAGCTGAAAGGCCGTGACTGTTAACAGAACAAAGGACAATCCAGAACAGTCCAGCTAGGTCTCCACCAAGGGTTTAAAGAGGGGGATAGGAGGAAATCAGAGTAGGTATGAAAATGGAGAAGGTCAAATGATAAGCAAATGTACCCTATTTGGTAGGCAAGAGCTATCCAGCAAAAGTTGAAGATCAGGTGGTTGTTTTTTGAGCCAGGAAAAGAAACATATTAACAAATTCTGGGCACAAATTAAATTTCACATTACCTCTTTCTTGCAACTCATCTTTTAAATTAATAAAAATATTCAACCTGATATTCATTCAACAAATATATGTTGAATGTTTCTACAAATGTAAAATTACTAAATATACTTAAATTACCTTTTAAGTTTAAATAATCCATTTGTTTCTTATCTCTAACATTAGCTTGTATGACGCTTACCATGAAAATGCTTTTCTGTTTTCCACCTACTGTTGTGGAGGAAAAAAGTGTCATACCATTGGTACTGTGAGTAGGTTCTTTCCATGACACAAGTGCAGCCCTTGTTAGTAAAGATAAAAATACTATTGTATAAAAAGGAAATATTTATTTTTTTAGTTTATTTTTAAGTGGAGTCAGATTTTTTACTGTTGGGACTAAAACATGCAATATAACTAAATTTTAAAACAGGCTATTGGAAGTGCTTTAGAAAGTAGAAAAGCAATATTCAGATGCAAGTTATTATTACTATTACTGAGTTGTATTCCTTTTTTTAAGTGTTGAATAAATTGTTTATTCTTTAATATTATTCTTTTATTTCATTTAATTTTTATTGAATTTATTGGGGTGACATTGATTCATAAAACCATACAGGTTTCAAGTGTACAATTACATTTATTGGGGTGACACTGGTTAATAAGATAATATAAATATCAAGTGTATAATTCTGAGACATCTTCTGTATATTGCATTGTGTGCCCACCACTCAAAGTAAAATCTTCTTCCATCACCATATATTTGATACTCTTTATCCTTTACCCTTTACTACCCCCACCCCATTATGATCTTTTGTTTTTTTTGTTTGTTTATTTGTTGCATTCAGTTTTATATCCCACATACAACTGAAATTATATGGTTCTTAATTTTTGTCTCTCTGACTTATTTGGCTTAGGATAATATTCTCAAGATCCATACATGTTGTCCAAAATGATAGTATTGCATCTTCTCTTATATCTGAGTATTATTTCTTTGTATACAGTACCACATCTTCTTTATCCAACCATTTATTGAAGAACGCTTTGGTTGTTTCCATGTCTTGCCTACCTTGAATAAACCTGCAATGAACATAGGGGTGCATATATCTTCGCAAATAAATGTTTTCAAATTTTTCAAGTAAATACCCAGAAGAGCAGTTGCTGGGTCATATGTTAACTATATTTTTAATTTTTTGAGGAACTACCAGGCTGTTTTCCATAGTGGCTGTGCCAGTTTACATTCCCTTTTCTCCACAACCTCTTGAAAACTTGTTACTAATTGTCTTGCTGATAATAGTCATTCTAACAGGTGTGAGGTGATATCTCATTGTAGTTTTGATTTTTGTTTACCTAACAGCTAGCAAAGTTGAGCATATTTTCATATATCTGTTGGGCATTTGTATGTTGTTTACTGAGTTGTATTTCTTAAGCATAAAGATCAACATCATATTGTCTGTATTTCTTCTTTAGATGATTTGGACTTTGTGCCTTGCTAAAAAGAATATTGCCTCAAAATAAAAACAAACATACATATGAATAAATCCTAAATAAGAATTAAATGCATTTAGGGTAATCATAATAAAGATGCGCAATATCTACATTCAGTAGAATACACATGTGTGCTGGTGTGCATAAATACTATGTGGCTGTTTAAAGCCATGTTAGACCCTTTGTGCTAATATTCAAAAGCATGCAACATATAAAATATAATTCTTCCTTGATAGTAAGACATTGCTGGCTGGTGTCGCTCAGTGGATTTAGCACTGGCCTGTGGACAGAAAGGTTGTTAGTTCGATTCCCAGTCAGGGCACATGTCTGGGTTGTGGGCCAGGTCCCCAGTAGGGGGCGCACAAGAGGCAACCATGCATTTATGTTTCTCTCCCTGTCTTTCTCCCTCCTTTCCCCTCTCTCTAAAAATAAATAAATAAAATATTAAAAAGAACAATTTTGAAATTTGTCCCAGGACAATAAAATTCCTTAAATTGAAAGGATGCTCAGCATCACTAGCCATCAGAGAAATGCAGATCAAAACCACAATGAGATACTATATCACACTGGTCAGAATGGCATCATAAACAGATCAACAAACAACAGGTGCTGGCGAGGCTGTGGAGAAAAGGGAACCCTAGTACACTGTTGGTGGGAATGCAGACTGGTGAAGCCATTGTGGAAAGCAGTGTGGAATTTCCTCAAAAAGCTGAACATGGAACTGCCTTTTGATCCAGTGATTTCCCTGCTGGGACTATACCTTAAGAATCCCTAAACACCAATTCAAAAGAACCTATGCACCACAATGTTCATAACAGCACAATTAACAATAGCCAAATGTTGGAAGAAACCTAAATGACCATCAGTAGATGATTAGATCAAAAACTATGGTACATTTACACAATGGAATATTACACAGCGGGAAGAAAAAATGAACTACTACACTTCGTAACAGCATGGGTGGACCTCGAGAGCATTATGCTAAGCGAAATAAGCCAGGGGGCGAAAGACAAATACCATATGATCTCACCTATAAGTGGAACCTAACCAACAAAACAAACATGCAAGGAAAATAACACCAGCAACACTGAAAGGAAAAGAAACCAACAGAGACAAGA
Source organism: Pteronotus mesoamericanus (assembly GCF_021234165.1). Lineage (NCBI taxonomy): Eukaryota > Metazoa > Chordata > Mammalia > Chiroptera > Mormoopidae > Pteronotus > Pteronotus mesoamericanus. Next base: position 1,623,656 of record NW_026555198.1, read on the forward strand.
GAGAAGGAGGGAGGGGTGGGCAGGAAAAAGGAAGGGAAGGGTCAAGTCAAGGAACATACAGCAAGGACTCATGGACAAAGACAAAGTGGGGAAGGATTGAGGGAGGGAGAGGGGGAGGGGCAGGAGAAAGTGGTAGAGGGAAGGCGGAGACAAATGTGTTTGAAAAAGTAAATAAATAAAATAAATTTAAAAAAAGCAATAGCTCCTGTTTATTAAGCATTTACTCTTTCTATGAATCAAGTACTGTGCCAAGTACTTTATGCAATATCTCATTTAAAACTTACAGCATCCCCAGAAGGTAAGTACTATTAAGAGGAAATTAAGGCAGAGATAATTTAAATAATATTTTAAGGTAACCCAGTTAGTAAATAGGATTCAAATAAAAATGTGGTCAAAACAAAGATGTCTGAACCCCAGGTACTGTTCTCTTAATGATTTTGAATTACTTAAAATAAATAAACAAAATAGAAACAGACTAACAGGTGCAGAGAACAGACTGACAGCTGTCAGAGGGGTGGGGTGTTGGGAGGCTGGATGAAAAATAGTGAAGGGGTTGAGCAAAAAAAGAGAAAAACCTCATAGATTCAGACTACAGTATGGAGATTACCAGAAGGAAAGGGGGATGAAGGGAGGTAGAAGAGGGTAAAGGTGGGGGTAAAGGGGGTTTGACTTTGGGTGATGAACACACAATACGATATACAGATGATGTATTATAGAACTGTGCCTCTGAAACCTGGATAGTTTTACTAATGAATGTCACCCCAATAAATTCAATATAAAAATGAGAGCCTCTCACTGTGAGAAGGAACTTTAATTTTGCTGGCCAAGAAGAAACCGACAGGGATGGGAGGGAGGGAGGTGGGTAGTGGGGAAGGGAAGGGTCAGATCAAGGAACAGGTGTGAAGGACACATGGATGAAGCCAAGGTGGGAAAGGTTTGAGGCAGGGAGGTGGGGTGGGTGGGGCAGGGGAGAGTGGTGGCGGGTAAATGGAAACAAATGTATGTGAAAAATTAAAAAATAAATCAATAAAAAAAGAAAAAGGAAAATAAAAAAACTCAATTCTTTCTGAATGAATGCAATATACCTTAATAAATAAAAATTATTATTTTCCAACATAAAAAAGAAGGAACTTTAGAGATCATCGAAAATAACTTAAACTAGAGGAATAGATGTTAGTAAAATGATAGGAGGATGCCAAATACAACTTATACTTGTTTTGAAAATTGCTCAGTTCCAGACCTGCAACAGGCAATGTGGAGGAACTATCATCACATGAGTAAGTAAAAAGTACTTTATCTCTCTCTGCCCTCTTATCTGTTGGCCATTGGTGCAGTGCAGGACACAATACCCCAAAATATTACACCTTTGCATATGGAATATTTCAAGTAGAAGGAATTTGAGAAATGGCATGTGCAGGAAGGATTTTCTGATCTTGCCCTAAAGCAGGTCATAGACCCTTATGTGAGAGGTTAAGAGCTTAACTATTCCTGAAGGAAAGGAGCATCCTTATCTCCAAAGAGAAAGGTATGCTGAAAAGAATCTTAATATTGTTTTCTCTCATTTACTACACTTACCTCGTCTCTTTTTTGTCCTTTCACATTTTTCCACGACTCTACTCTTCACCCAACCTAGCATAAAAACACAGGTTTAACTGCTTCTTTGCATCTTCATTTCCTTATAAAGGCTCTTGCATCATGTAAAACTTATATTAAATAAATCTGTATGTCTTGTTAATCTATTTTTTTTGTTATGGGGCCACATCCTATAAGTTAGAAGAGTAGAATAAAAGATTTTTCCTCTCCGACACCATATGCAGGCAATGGGAAGTGCTGCATCAGAACAAGTAAAGGAACACTACAGCTTTCCGGCCAGGAGGCTGTCAAGGAGGGTCTCAGAGAGGCAGACACTTGGCCCGGAGAGAGATCCTATAAAGTAGTGTGTGAGTTCCTGGGCACATGTCTGAGATGCAAAACAAAGACCACTAGACCTAATCTCAGAGTGGCTATTGAGTGGGACATATGCAAGACAGATTCAAATAACTCTGTAAATGCTCTGAAAACTAAACCGACATTGGAACCACATCCCACAGAATTTGGGTCAGAACTTGCAGCTTGAACCTAACAGGTTGTTACCTTCTAAAGCAAAAACAAAACAATACACAAAAGAGAAAAAACATAAAACCACATTTTTCTTAGAAATCTAACAAGATCTAGCCTCTCATAACATTAAAAATGTGCAAGATAAAATCCAAAATTACCCTGCATATGTCAGAAACCTCCACTTACAAGAGAAAAAAAACCAAAATGATTATCATATTTCAACTTCAAGATGACACATATGTTGGAATTATGAAAAATAGTTATGAAGCATTTACTATAACCATGGCTCAATAAACAAGGGCAAATACTCTTTTTCTTTCTTTTTCTGCCTTCCGGGTTTTAATTACATATTTTATGTGATTCCATTTTTTCTCCTCTCTTAGCATATCAATTACACTTCTTTTTTTTTTTTTTACTTTTTTTAATGGTTGCTCTAGAGTTTGCAATATATGTCAACAACTAATTCTATTTCAAATAACACGATACTACTTCACAGGTAGTTCAGGTACCTTATAACAGAGTATTCCCAATTCTTCCCTCCAACTCTTATAACATTGCTGTCATTCATTTCACTTACCCATAAACTATAATCACCAAATACATTGTAGCTATTATTATTTTAACAAACATATAAATTAAGAGTAAGGAAAATAAAAAGACTTTATCTTCATTAATTTCTTATTTAACAATCTTCCTTTCTTTATATAGAACTGATTTTTTGACCTGTATAATTTTCTTTTTCTCTGAAGAACTTCTATAATTTCTTGCAGTATAGGCTACTAGTGACAAATTCCCTCAATTTTTGTTTGTCTGAGAAAGTAAAATACTCTTGAAAAAATAAAAAAGACAGATTATTTCAGAAAAAAAAATAGAAATTTTGGAACTGAAAAATATGATAATCATATAAAATTTACCGTATCTGGCCAATAACAGAATTAAGTTTTAAGAGGAAAAGTTCAGTGTACTTGAACATAGATCAATAAAAATTATCTAAAATGAACAACATAAAAGAAAATGATTAAAAAGAATGAACATTTAGGTTGCTTCCAACACTTGGCTATTGTAAATTGTGCTGTTATGAACATTGGGGTGTATAGGTTCTTTTGAATTGGGGTTTTGGGATTCTTAGGGTATAGTCCCAGCAGGGGAATCACTGGATCAAAAGGCAGCTCCATTTTCAGCGGTTTGAGGAAATTCCACACTGCTTTCCACAATGGCTGCACCAGTCTGCACTCCCACCAACAGTGTACTAGGGTTCCCTTTTCTCCACAGCCTCGCCAGCACCTGTTGTTTGTTGATCTGTTTTTTTAATTAATTAATTTATTTTTCCAAATACATTTGTCTCTGCCTTCCTCTCAGCACTTTCCCCTGCCCCCCTCCCCTTTCTCCCTCCCTCAAACCTTCCTCTTTGGTTTTGTCCATGAGTCCTTGCTATATGTTCCTTGACTTGCCCCCTCCCTTCCCCCCCCCCCCCGCACACCCCTCCCTCCTTCCCTCTTCTCTGTGTTGGTTTCTTTTTCTTTCAGTGTTGCTGGTCTTATTTTCCTTGCATCTTTGTTTTGTTGGTTAGGTTCTGCTTATAGGTGAGATCATATGGTATTTGTCTTTCACCCCCTGGCTTATATCACTTAGCACAATGCTCTCGAGTTCCATCCATGCTGTTACAAAGTGTAGTAGTTCTGTTTTTCTTTCTGCTGCGTAGTATTCCATTGCGTAAATGTACCATAATTTTTCTTTATCCGTTTATGATGGCCATTCTGACTGGTGTGATGTGGTATCTAGTTGTGGTTTTAATTTGCATTTCTCTGATGGCTAGTGATGCTGAGCATCCTTTCAAATGTCTCTGGGCCCTCGGTATTTCTTCCTTGGAAAAGTGTCTGCCCAGGTCCTTTGCCCATTTTTTATGATAAATCTAAAGGGATTAAGCAAAAAGAAACCTCATAAAATTATTTTAAATAATCAAACTCTTAATAAAATTTAATATTTATTGGAATTTCTTCTGGTAATAGCATTCGACATATAAGAAAAACAATCCAAGCTGTGTGAGATTCTGTTTTTCAAGAGTGAAAAGTTATGTTTTGCATTTAATGGCAACAAGTGGGATATCCATTTTAAGAATGCCTTTTTAAAAGTAGTATTTTAAGAAATATGTACTGTAATTAACATGATGTGTTTTGTAGGATGGATATGTATCTGAATGTCAATGTGAATATGGAAGAATTACTGATATTAAAACCACACTGGAAAACCAAAAAGAAAAAGAAAAGAATAAACAAATAGTAATGGAAAATATAATAAAAACACTTAAAATAATAATAATAAAAAGAATGAACAGAAACTCAGAAACCTGTAAAACAATATAAAAAAGTATAACATTTGCTTTTTCAGAGTTCCAGAAGGGAGGAAAAAAATGTAGTATAGAAAGAATGCTTGAGGAAATAATGGATGAGAACTTTGGAAATTTAGCAAAGGACATTGATTTACACTTTCAAGTAGCTCAGTGAACGCCACCAGGATAAACTCAAGGAAATTCACATATAGAAACATAATAACACTACATAAAACTAAATATGACAAAAATATTGAAAGCAGTCAGAGAAAAATATCACAGTACATATAGTGGTACAATGACAGTAGATTTCTCATAAACTGTGGAGGTGACAAAGACATGCCATAGCATTTTAAAAATGCCTGTAGAAGTAAACTTTTAATGCGGAATTTTGCATCCAATAAAAATATCCTCCTGGAATGAAGGTAATATAAAGATATTCTCAGGTGAACGAAAACTGAAAATTCATCACCAGAATGCCTATTCCAAATGAAGCGCTAAAGGAAATTCTTCAGATGGAAAGAAAGTTTTATACCAGAGCAAAACTTGAAATATCAGGAATAGAGGAAGAGCAACAGAAATGGTTAATATCTGGGTAAATAGGTTCTTCAAAATATTATGAAGGTTGAAAACAAAAATTATAACATTCACTGATAGGAGTTTCTTTTTTAAATATATATTTTATTGATTATGCTATTACAGTTGTCCCATTATTCCTTCCCCTTTATTCTCCTCCACTCAGCACCCCCTGTCCCATCAGCATTCCCCCTCCCTTAGTTCATGTCCATGGGTCGTACATACAAGTTCTTTGGCTTCTCCATTTCCTCTACTATTCTTAACCTCCCCATCTACTTTGTATCTACTAATTATGCTGCTTATTCCTTGTAGCTTTTGACCCATTCTCCTCCTCCCCCTCCTCTCTGATCCCCATTTCTGTGATTCTGTTCCTGTTCTAGTTGTTTGCTTAGTTTTTTATTTTGTTTCTGTTTTTAGGTTCAGTTGTTGATAGTTGTGAGTTTGTTATCAATTTACTTTCATAGTTTCTGATCTTCATCTTTTTCTTAGATAAGTCAATTTAACATTTCATATAATAAGGGCTTGGTGATGATGAACTCCTTTAACTTGACCTTATCTGGGAAGCACTTTATCTGCCTTTCCATTCTAAATGATAGCTTTGCTGGATAGAGTCATCTTGGATGTAGGTCCTTGCCTTTCATGACTTTGAATACTTCTTTCCAGCCCCTTCTTGCATGCAAGGTTCCTTTTGAGAACTCAGATGATAGTTTTATGAGAACTCTTTTGTAGGTAATTGTCTCCTTTTCTCTTGTTGCTTTTAAGGTTCTATCCTCATCTTTAATCTTGGGTAATGTAATTATGATGTGCCTTGGTGTGTGCTTCCTAGGGTCCAACTTCTTTGGGAGTCTGTGAGCTACCTGGAACTCCTGGAAGTATATTTCCTTTGCCAGATTAGGGAAGTTCTCCTTCAATATTTTTTCAAATACGTTTTCAATTTCTTGCTCCTGCTCTTCTCCTTCTGGCACCCCTATGATTAAGATGTTGGGACATTTAAAGTTGTCTCAGAGGTTCCTAAGCTTTTCCTCATTTTTTTGAATTCTTGTTGCTTCATTCTGTTCTGGTTAAATGTTTATTTCTTCCTTCTGCCCCAAATCCTTGATTTGGGTCCTGGTTTCCTTCCCTTTACTGTCAGTTCCCTGTAAATTTTTCTTTATTTCACTTTGCATAGTTTTCACTTCTCGCTCCATTTTGCGACCATCGTCAACCAATTCTGTGAGCATCCTGATTATCAGTGTTTTGAACTGTGCATCTGATAGGTTAGCTATCTCTTCATCACTTAGTTCTATTTTCGGAGTTTTGATCTATTTTTTTTTCATTTGAGCCATATTTCTTTGTCTCAGAGCTCCTGTTAAGTTGGAAGGGGTGGAGCTCTAGGTATTCATCAGGGTGGGACAACCCAGGTTGCTGAGTTGTAATGTTATATGTGGGGAGGGGTCCGAGAGGGTACAATGCCACTTGCTAGGCTCCTGGCTGGCTTTCAGTCACTTCCCCTGTTACCCACAAGCAAATTGGGCCCTTATAGTGCTGATTCCTGGGTGGGTGGGTTTGTGTACAATCTAGGACCCTGTGGGTCTCTCCAATGAACTCTCCTCTGAGGCTGGGAGTTTCTCCTGTGCCATAACTCCCACAGGTTTTTACAGTCAGAGGTTTTGAGGCTTTCTTTTCTTGCACTAGAACCCTGGATTGCTCAGTATGTCTCGCTCCCCAGCTGTTCCTCACAGTTTACGCTCACAAAAATGTGGGACCGCCTGGATTGCCAGCTGCCACCTCATCTACCTGGTCCTCCAGCCGCTGCCTTGCCATGTGTCCTCTCTGCCCCAGCTGCCCATCTCTGCCCCACCTAGTGGCTTGGATGAATGTTTCTTCTTTAGCTCCTTGGTTGTTGGACTTCCATACAGTGTGATTCTCTTGCAGTCTGATTATTTTTTGTTTTTAAATTTGTTGTTGTCCTTTTGGTTGTGCAAGGAGGCAAAGTATATCTACCTATGCCTCCATCTTGGCTGAAAGTCAGGATTTTCAATGTATATAAATGAAATGTGTAAGATAAGTACAACATAAAGTGAGGAGGAAAAAGGGACCTCTATAGTGGTAACATGTCAACATTTTACTTGAAGTAGTAAAATATTGATTTTAAGTAAACTCTTTTAAGTTGAGTAAGTACATGATAATCTTTAAGATAATGACTTAGCTTATTGTTAATGGCTGTGGTTATCTGCTCCTCATGACAGCTAAGCATGAGTACTACCTTTGCATTACTCTGCATCCTCTGGGGTAGCTGTTCCTGTTGTTCCTATCCTGTAAAGGTGTAAGGGTCAAGAAAGATCTTCCCAGCAAAACATTTGTGAGACTGAAAATTATAACTGGAAAGCTACCTTCAGGCATTCCTCTCCCTGCAATGGGTGACTCTAGACTTACCTCCCACTCTGCCCTTGACAATGGGATACAACCACTTTCTCACCCCTAGAAATTCTCACAATTTTAATTTTGGATTTGGGGGTCTCAAACCTCTCTTTCCTCTATACATACACACTTTTGGATCATTTCCAGTGCTTGACTCAGGAGAAGGGACCAGCAACTGATGCAATTCTCCATCATGTTAGAAACTGGAAAGCCAAATTTAATATCATTATTAAAAGAGTTATTGAAAAAGGAAAAACTTCTGAATTTTTAAAGCATATTTTACTGATTATGCTATTACAGTTGTCCCAATTTTCCCCCTTTGCCCTTGTCCACCCAATACCCCCCTTTCCCCTAAGAATACACCCTTAGTTCATATCTATGGGTTCATATACAAGTTCTTTGGCTTCTCCATTTCCTAAACTATTCTTAATATATCTCTGTCTATTTTGTACCTACCAATTATACTTCTTAACCCCTGTACCTTTTCCCCCATTCATCCCCTTCCCCCTCCCTGCTGATAACTCTCCAAATGATCTCCATATCTATGATTCTGTTCCTAGTCTTATTGTTTGCTTAGTCTGTTTTTGTTTTTTAGATTCAGTTGTTCAATAGTTGTGAGCTTGTTGTCATTTTAATGTTCATAATTTTTATCTTCTTTTTCTTAAACAAGTCCATTTAACATTTCATATAATAAGGGCTTGGTGATGATGAACTCCTTTAGCTTTACCTTTTCTGGGAAGCACTTTATCTGTCCTTCCATTCTAAATGATAGCTTTGCTGGATAGAAAAATCTTGGTTGTAGGTGCTTGCTTTTCATCACTTTGAATACCTCTTGCCAGTGCCTTCTTGCCTGAAAAATTTCTCTTGAGAAGTCAGCTAATAATCTCATGGGAACTCCTTTGTAAGTAACTATCTTCTTTTCTCTTGCTGCCTTTAATAATCTCTCTTTATCTCTAACCTTTGGCATTTTAATTGTGATGTGTCTTGGTATTGCCCTCTTTGGGTCCACCTTATTTGGGACTCTCTGTGCTTCCTAGACTTGTGTATCTACTTCCTTTGCCAAATTAGGGAAGTTTTCTTTCATTATTTTTTTCAAATAAGTTTTCAATTTCTTGCTCTTTCTTTTCTTCTGGCATCCCTATGATTCATATGTTGGCATTTTTTTGAGATGTTCCAGAGTCTTATTTTCTCCTAATTTTTTTTTTAATTCTTATTTCTTCATTCTGTTCTAGGTGACTGTTTATTTCTTCCTTATGTTCCAAATGATTGATTTGAGCCCTGGCTTCCTTCCCTTCACTGATGGTTCCCTGTGGATTTTTCTTTATTTCACTTAGTATAGCCTTCATTTCTTCCCTTATGCTTTTTACCATACTCAATGAGTTCTCTGAACATCCTTATCACTAGTGTTGTGAACTCTTCATCTCATAGGCTGGCTATCTACATTTTGTTTAGTTCTTTTTCTGGGGTTTTGTTCTGTTCTTTCATTTGGGCCATATTTCTTTGTTTCCTCAATTTGGCAGCCTCCCTATGTTTGTTTCTGTGTATTAGGTAGAACTACTTTGACTTCCTGTTTTAGCGTACCTGTTAAGGTTTTATGGGGCAGAGCCTTGGGTATTTATCAGCATGGGACCACCTGCTTCACCACTTTGTGGCTCTGTATGTACGGGAGGGGTCAGAGAGGGGCCAATGCCACTGCCTGGCTGCTGGAGGCTAGCTCAGCACTCGCCCTTCTTCTAGGCACTTCACCCACTTCCTGTATGCAACTGGTGCCCCTCTAGATCTTGCCCTGGTGTTGGTTCCCAGAGTGGGTGGATTTGCCTATGTTCTAGGACAGTGTGGGCCCTTTACATAGACTCTCCTGAGAGATAAGCAGTTTCTTCTGCCTTCCCAAACACCACTGGTTTTTATAGCCAGAAGTTATGAGGCTCTATTTTCCCCTTGCTGGAACCCTGGGCTGCACAGTTTGGGCTGGGAATAGGATTGCTTGCTTCCCAGCTGTCCTTATCGATTTTTATCTACTGTGTGAATGTGGGGCCACCCATTCCACTGGCTGCTGCCACTGCCTTGCCGCTGGCACGATACCTCATCCTCTCCTGCTCCAGCTCCCCATCTCTGCCCCTCCTACTTTTCTTGATGAATATGGCTTCTTTAAATCCTTGGTTTTCAGACTTCCATACAGTTAGATTTTCTGAAAGTTCTGGGTGTTTTTTGTTTTGAGGTTAGTTGTGATCCTTCTTATGGTTGTGCAAGGAGGCAAAACATATTTACATATGCCTCCATCTTGACCAGAAGACCAAACGTCAGAATTTCTTTATGACAAAATCCTAACTTGCAAAGTCAGACCAATGATTTACTTGTTCATTTTGTGTCTTTGGGGAATACTTTGCATTGTTCTATTGATGACATGCTTACACCATGAGGCATACTCTTATAACAACACATTGTTCTTTATCATCCTTTAAAAAGTATTGTATATACAAATCTGTAATTTTAAGACAAATTTTTTAAAATCTAATTTCATGTTTCAAATTTTTCTACTTATTAAAATCACTGCTAGGAAGAAGCTTCTAAGTTCATATTATATATTAATGAGGAGTAAAAATCAAACCAACAAATATTAAGGAAAAAATTGCGAAATGTGAGACTATCAATATGTAATATTTCAGGTCAATGTAAATTCTATCCCCACCCTTCCATAAACTGAAGTAGTTAAAAAAAGAATTTTAACTTTTAGTGCTCTGTAGTCTAAAATCATAAGTATTACTTTTATATAAGTTTAATACTCATATATGTATGAAAATCTCTCCAAGTTTACATTTTATATGAAGTTTCAGCATATATGTCTAAATTTTAACCCTGGAAAACAGGCTATATAGAATCTCACTTGGTTTAAGAAACACCACTATAATTAAATTTGAGCAGCTGTTATAAATTTGTAATGTTCTTAAAGCTGCAAAATTATAACAGTTCAGGCATATGGAACCAAAGATTTTCTTATATTATCTTATTGAATGATTCAGGTTACAAATATAGCGAGAAATATGTCACTTTTAAATATTTGGCATGTATTGATTTTAGCTTTTGCATTAAATCCAATCACACACACACAAAATGCCTTTCCAATGAAACTCTATGTAATAAAACAACACCTAAGCCCCAGCCAATGATCAATCCACTTGTTTTCAGAAATATTTGCTGTAACAGTGCTCACTTTGGCAGCACTTATACTAAAATTAGAATGATACAGAGATTAGCATGGCCCCTGCACAAGGACGACATGCAAGTTTGTGAAGCGTTCCATATTTTTAAATAAAAAGAACAAGCTGACAGTAACCAGAGAGGAAGGAGGAGGGCAATAATAGGGGAAATAAGGGGAAGAGTCATCAAGGAACATGTATAAAGGACCCATGGACAAAGCCAAAAGGAGGAAGGATTGAGAGTGGGATGTAAGGGTAGGTGGGGTGGGGGAAAGTGGTAGCAGGAAAATGGAGACAACTGTACTTGGACAACAATAAAAAAATGCAAAAAAAAAGTAAAAAAAATTGATAACTGCTTTAAAAAAGAAGAAATAATTCATGCAACAAAATTCTGATTTAGCTCACATATTTGAATTGTTCTCTTTGCCAAAGAGTTTTTACATCCCGCTCTCAAAATTCTAATTTCATTGCAAGAGACCAAGCATTCCCACTTTATTCACATATCTGAACTGTGTCATGCTTGAATTTCCAATTGAGCTACCCATATAATGATTTCTGGAGGTGCGTTAGGAAGATGTAAATTTTGCTTCTACTAGGATTTGAATTTGATCATGTGTCTTTGGAACCCATAAGCAGCTACAATAAAATAAATGTGAAATTAAGTACTTACAACACAAAGCAGGCCACATCTTTGGGAAGAAATGTAGACTTAGAAGAACCTGAATAACCACCATAATTCTTTGGATATTTGGCAACTTAGTTTTATACCATTACCTTTGTTCATATCAGCCCCTTTAACAGTAACACTACTTAGTGCTGTGTGACTATGGGGATATTTATTTAAAAACATATTATTTTATATTTTCATTGGGATTTCCATAGTTTGTTTAGAAATAAATCTAGTCCCTCATTCTGCAACATAGAAAGCATCAAGATTATTTAATGAATCACTAAGAGATCTCCAAATCAGTTTTTCATTTGTTTTTGATTTGCTTAAGGAGGAATATCCAAAACATTCTGATATTTAGTGTAGATCCTAGACATAGATAGTTCTTAAATATATACTAGAGGAAATTCTCTAGTTCTGTAATCTTTCTTGGACTTTTCTTTTTCACTTCCCATGTTGCAGTTATAGCTCATTTATTTAGAAATATAGTGATTGGTATTAGGTGATGCTTCAATCATGTTTATTTTTTTAACCAACTGCCTTTATTATGATTTTGAGACTCTAACTACAGTATTTAATTCAACCATATGTGAATGACATGAGATTGGGGACTTTTATGTTTCACATCTCCATTTTTAGAGCTTAGCACACTACCTGCATGTAATAAGAGTTTAACAAATGTTGATGTAAGAATGAATGTAGGTATGACTCAATAAGTAGGATAATGCCAAGAACAGGGTGTTTTGGAAGGTTAACCTGGCATTGAGGATCCTTGTAGGTGTGAGGAAAGAACTGGTAAGAGGAAATACCTGTTAAAAGACTATTTCAGTAAAACAAGCTGAGGTGAAAAGGGTTGGACAAAGCTGGGAAGGGTGGAACAAGCTGAAAGAGAAGGCCTTGTATAGGAACCATTTCAGAAAATGACTAGGGTAAGACTTAGTTAAATTTGAGACTATGGTGGTACCACTATCAAAGAAGACATTCATTACCAATATTGTGTTTATGTTTATCGTTTTGTGTAGCTTCATGTTTCTAATAAAATGGTTTAAAAGCCTATCCTTAATCATACATTTGATTTTTAGTCAGAAGCTAATTATCAGCACAGTTATAATTTCTGCATATATAGGTAAAAGACAGCTACGTTAATTTAATTCTGTAAAGATGTGCAGGTCTGTAAAGTTCTGTTTTTTGAGGGAATTCACTGTAATTCAGAATATGATTTAATAGGCTTATCACAAAAAAAATCATTTTAGTTGAATAGTTTGGTATGTGATTTTTTTTCCTGCAGTGTAGTATTTCTTTTTTTTTTATTCTCACCAAACAGAACGTTGTTTTTCTTATTATAGTTTTGAAAACACTGTGCACTGGTGGATATAACAATGTAGAGAGTTGTTTCCAAACATTCTTGAATGTAAGCTCTTAAATTACTTTTTGTTTACCTCTCTCCGAGCACTACAGTGATCTCAACTGGCTGGCAGTGCTGCTGTTGCCAGAACAGTTTTATGGCTGGAACTGCTACCCTGGAAAGTTGAAAGAATGGGGGAAACATTTTTTTTGGTGACAAAACTATACTATGCTTCTGATCACCAAGCACTTCTGTACTCTGTGGCTGGGTGGGCGTATAAATGATACCCAAAGAGTGACTAGATTTCAACGATTATACTACAAGACATGGGGTTACTTGGTTATGCTTAGACCTACTCGCAAAAGAGTGGGCTTTTGGTGGTAGGTTATTTAGTTAACTTCCATTTATTAAGGAATTACTACTTGCTAGGCACTGTGCTAGGTATTTCACGTGCATTACTTTATTTAATCCTTTCAGCAACTATGTAACAGGTACTATATCTCATTTATAGATGTGAGAATTGAGGCTAAGAGAGTTAAAATAATTTTTGAAGGTGACACAGCTGAAAAAGAGTGAATCTAGGATTTGAACCCAGGTCAGTTTCACTCTGAGTTCTCTCTTCTTAATCTCTACACATGAAGACTCTCCAGGTATTTATTAATTTGGGTAGGGGAGGGGAAATCTAGTTTAAGAGATTATAGCTAGGGAAGTAAGGCCCAATTAGTAGAGAATGCAGGTATTAAATCAGTAACCATTGAATGTTGAAGACCTTCAAGGTTCAGTCCTAGATTGCCTTCTTACTTTTACCCTTTCTCTTAGCAATCTTATCTACCTTCTGTGGCACCTATATACTCATAACTCTTAAATTGTATCTGTAATCTAGGCCTCTTCTCAACATCCCATACCCAAACACCCTATTTCTTATCTATCAGCCAGGTCTGCATTCTCCTGTACATTTTCAATTCCTCCCTATTCTCAGAGCCTAGTTTAATTATCACTTGCTAAGGGACTCCTTCTATGGCACATTTATATACTTCCTTTATTTAGGACCTAGGTAAGGCTCCTTTGTTACATATGTTCATGAATTTTATTCTTTTCTCTCAAAGCATTCATGTTGGTTTGGTGATTGTTTACTGTCTGTTACTCCCACTAGGCAGTTGGTCCCTAGAAGATAGTGGCTTTGCCTCTTTTGCCCATTGTTGGATCTCCAATTTCTAGCATAATGCCTCACACATGGTAGGTACTCAGTTAATACCAATTTAATAAACAGAGGGGTATTTGATAGGTGACTATAAACAGAAAATATTCAGAAAAATAAGTATAGATTTGTCAAGCCAATACCATTCCCTTCTTTTTTTCTTCCATCTTCCTCCCTTCTTCGCTTCTTTCTCACTGGGGATAAACTTTATCAATGAGGGATATCTGGGAAGATGCACTTCAATAGACAATATAGTTTTGAATGTTGACGTTGGAACATGCTAATTTTGCTAATCATGAGGTGAAAAGAAATAGTGTTTCTGAAAGAATTGATATGTAATTTAGAATGTCTTTGGCATGGATTTTAGGAGCTATGACTGTAAGTGGGATTGAATTAATAGAAATATTAGTGATGATGATGATGATGATTGCGATAAACATACTATACTATAATAATAATTATGGTGATTTTGATTTACAAAAAAAAAAAGAGGAAAGTAAAGCTCGGAAAAATTAACTGACTTGCCATATGATCATATAGCTGTAATCAGTGGTGTGCTGCAGTTAGCTAGTAGTAGCTTTTGAGAGCTAATTGCTAAATTTTCAAGAATCTTATGAGATGGTTGATATCTTTTGGAAACTTGAAATTGGCATGATGGGTGTATTTAAACCATGGAAATTAGCAAATTCTATAAATCAGTATTCTTGCCCCCCTCCCCATTTACCAGGAGAACACTGGCTACATTTGTCTAGTTTAACCATTATTTTTTTATTATAGCCAAATTAACCACTATGCTTTATTATCTCCTCATTTGCTCTATTTTAAGCTTCTTGAAGATTTGTTGACTCAAGTCATCTACAAAAAAGGAAAAAGATCACTAAATGGCAAGGCAACTGAGATGACTACTAGATGGCACATTTCTTATGACTATCTCTTTTCACCTCCAAGAACAACTATTTTTTTTAATCTTGTAAGCATAGATTTATCATTAGTAAAATAAACAAATCTTATAAAATATTTCTCTATGTTCTAAGTCGGGGGATGTGTGGTGAACAGAAATTGTCTATGCGTGCATGTGTGTGTGAGCCTGCACATGTACATTGCAACATAGGGGAAGAAGAGTATTTGATAAATATGCCCACTCAAGAAATTTGTTTCTTCTCTTTCTAGTTTCTCCTCCTCTTTTGTCCTTATATTTGGTCTTTCTGGGTTTTTTTTTTTGGTCCCTTCTCTTAAAGAATGTTATTGTTAGGTTCATGTAAAAGACCTGAACAAATATTACTGATGCTGATACTGTTCATGCCATCCACATGAATTTTGTTGTAGTCACCTTCATTATCAATCAGTTCCAGTTGCTATAACACACAATCTATAATTCTTGATTACAGAGCATGGCCCAATAAAATACTTAAAAATGGGAATATTGGTATTTTGCCACAGATACCACAGAAATTCCATGTGAAACAGCTCACTAAGCCATAGAAATGAATTGTTGCAGAGTGATTACTAAATTCAATAGAGATCTACTTCATAAAAAATCATTTCCTTTATTCTGCTGAAACATATGGAATAATTTGGATCAGTTCATTCACATATGAAAGATGTTGATTTTAATATGTGGAAAGGAGCCCTATATAATACAGCAGTGCCTCAGCAATATTTTTATTATTCATGAATATAGTAGTAGACAGAAAAACTTAACATTTATTGAGTACTACTATGTGTCTTGCACTGGGCTCCATGTTTCTTTTAATTCTCACAACTATATGAAGGAAGTGTTTTCTGTATCTGTCATTTTACAAGTAAATAAACTGAGACTCAGAGTTTAAAAAACTTTCCCAGGAAGTAAGTGGAGACACAATTTGAAACTGGGTAATCTGCCTCTGGGATGTTGCTTCTTTACTACTATATTCTCTTGCTTCCTGCTTCTATAGTTCTTTTCTTTTTTTAAGGCTTAAGCTTTTAATTTATATTATTTCATTTATTCTTATCTTTTCCATTAAGATGTTTCTTCATTACTATTTCACACCTAGGGAAAGTTTGCTAAAAGTTTGTTAAATGAATGGCTTGCACATTAAATTGGTAACATGGCTAACACACTGTTCTGCTGCTGCCATTTAAAAGTCAAATTTTTAATTTTCTTAAGAATTTACTAGATAGACTATAACCATAAAGTCTTAAAATGCATCTATAAATGTGGCTTAAGGAAAGTAGTCTTGCTACCTTCTGGTCATATCATATCTGTTGTCACTGTCTGTATTGTACACAATCTCTTACACAATGCTACTTTCTGAATGAAAGCATTCTTATCTACACATTGTTATCAGAAATCTTGTTTCTGTTTTGTTTGAATTTCAGGAAAATATTCCTACTATTTCATAGCTGTACAGAAAGAAAAGTGTTTCATCATTTATTCTTTTGAGTATTCACACAGCTGCATATACATTTTCAATTAATTTTCTTTTTCTTATAGAATGGTCCTGTAGAATTCTGGGGTGTCAGGTCTTTTTCTCCTGGGTAATTGATATTTTTCAGTAAAATCTCTTGAATTATTTTTTTGTGCACCTGCCCTCCCGAAATTTCCTTTATCATTTTTCATGTTTACTGTCCTGTCCTGGCAATGTAATGGGCATAATATAACTGTTTCTATGAAATAGCTTTATTTTGTGTGTGTGTTTAATTTTCTGTGAATTAACTGTTTACTGATGATTAATCAATCTGGATGTTACCATCACACTGCTCTTTTGTTTATCCAACACAATAAATTTTAGACTACTGAAAGCCAGTTGGAAGATGCCTTTCTACATTCAAAAATAGTTTTCTGGTGCGGAGGAAAGATGGCGGAAGAGTGAAAGGGAGTCACGCTGACCTCCTCCCAAAACCAAACTGGAATTGCAACTAAATAATGGAGTAATCACCTGGAAAGCAGTGGAGCGATAGTGGGAGAGGAGCCTTGGTGCCGCGGACAGTGGATTCGACTCTCACACATCCCAACGGGTGAGAAGTGCGGTGGAGGCTCGAGAGGGTGGGCTGGGTGCGCAGGGGCACTGGCACCAGAGGGACATTGAAATGGCCAGTTAGCGTCCCCCCGAGAAGAACGGGGTCTGAATCATAAACAGGAACCCCTAAACTACAGCAACTAAAGCCAAGAAAATACAGACAAAACGCAACCCCAAAAAGCTTAGGGGTGCTCTCTGCCAGAGACAGGTGGCTGGGGATGCAAAAAGACATTTAAAGGGCAAACGCAAAAGTTGCAGCGGCAGCCACCCTCCTTGATCCCTGGGTAGAGGTGGCAGCAGGGTGGGCTGGTGCCTGGGAAAAGACTGGTGAGGAAAACTTTGTGAAGAAAACTGACACTGCGGGCCGGTGGAGCCCGGGTGATAACGCACTTCCCACTCTGCAGCTACCATCTTGCTCAGGCATAAGGGAATCAATTAACCTGCCTTTTGTGCACTCCGCACACAGCTTGTACGCCTGTGAGCTGCGGGGCTGAGTGCAGACTGGCTGGGAGAGCCTTGAGGAGAGACTGGAGACGGAGGCGTTGGGGAAAGAATGGGAGGAGGAACCGGGGAGTCCCAACTCCCTCCCGGTTCTATACTCTCCATTGTGGGCTGGAGAGGCGCGACCCCAAAGAGGCAGAAGCGGGGCGCGCATGAACCAGACTGCCTGCGATTGAAACGAAGTCCGCACAGGGGTTGGATCCTCGGCCGAAGGGGTCACAGAACTGCCCAGAGGCCCCTGAGGGGAGACTAGAAACGGAGGCATTGGGGAAAGAACGGGAGGAGGAACCGGGGAGTCCCGACTCCTTCTCCTTCCTGTAGTCTCCATTGCGCGGGAAGAGGCCACACCCCCAAAGAGCCAAAAGCCGAAAAGCACACATAGACACCCCCAAAACACCCAGAGCAGGCGCGCACACTTGGGCCGAGTGACTGGCGAGGGTTGGCGAGTGTGTGTGTGACCCACGCGGGCTGGCGAACGCTTGCACCTGCCGGCAAGGCCTCACACAGACTGGCACCCATACGGCTGGCGAGGGATTGCACAGAGGGGCAAGGGCAGGCGTAAATTGACCTCCCTGCCGCGATTGCGGAGCGGCCCACAAAATAAGTAGAGCTGCCCAGAGTCCCTGGAGGAGAGACCGGAAACAGGATTAACCGGAGAGTCCTAGAGCTGATTTCCTCCCATTTCCGTAGTCCCCATTTGGCGAGGGCAAGCAATGCACCCAAAGAGCCAAAAGCAGGGAAAACACACAATAGAAGACCCTAAACTGACCAGTGCCGCGAAGCTCGCGTGCCAGGGAGGCCAGATGAGTACGGGAGATCGCGAATAAGCCCCCTGGTCTGGGGCAAGCACATGCGAGCCCAGGCA
The DNA here is from genome assembly GCF_021234165.1 of Pteronotus mesoamericanus. NCBI lineage: Eukaryota > Metazoa > Chordata > Mammalia > Chiroptera > Mormoopidae > Pteronotus > Pteronotus mesoamericanus. The sequence goes on from NW_026555198.1 coordinate 1,641,833, forward strand.
GGTGGGGGACCCTGCCGCGCTGGGAACGCGCTCAAGGAGCTCTCGTGAGAGCGCAGAGAGATCCCAAAAAATAGCTCAGCCCTGACCGAAGGGGTCACAGAGCTGCTCCAAGCAGGAGTCAGACACAGGCATTAGACTCCTGAAAGACTCAAATAAACAACTCAAGGCTGTATAGGGTCAACAACTGACATCATCAGAGGCAAGCCCAGAAAGAAAAGTAAAGGATAAAAATACTTATCAGACTCTCACAAAAATGGGAAGAAAAAGAAGTTCCCCTCAAATGAGTGGAAAAGGGGACTCTCCACAGAGAGAACTAAATGAAATAGAGGAAAGGGAATTATCAGATATGGAATTCAAAACAATGGTTCTAAGGAAGCTCAATGAGCTCAGCCAGCTCAAAGAGAACTATGAGAACCTGCAGAGAAACTATCAGGATCTCACAGCAAACTATATCAGCCTGGAAAAGGACATAGAAACTATCAAGAAGACACAAGAGGATATGAAGAATACCATTTCTGAATTGAAGAACACAGTAGAAGGAATCCAAAGCAGGCTGGATGAAGCTGAGGATCGAATCAGTGAGATGGAGGACAAGGTAGAAAAAAGCTCCCAGAAAGAACAAGAAATGGAAAAACGACTCAAAAAGAATGAAGAAGCATTTAGGGAAATGCAGGACAACCTAAAACGCAATAATATCCGTATAATAGGGATACCAGAAGGAGAAGAAGAGGAGCAAGGAATAGAGAACCTCCTCGAAAAAGTATGATGGAAAATTTCCCTAATTTGAGGAGAGAAAGGCTCTCATGGATCCAGGAGGCACAGAGGACCCCACTCAAGAGGGACCCAAGGAGGTCCACTCCAAGACACATCATCATTAAAATGGCAAATGTCAAAGACAAAGAGAGAATCCTCAAGGCAGCAAGGGAGAAGGAGAAAGTAACATACAAGGGGGCCCCGATACGCCTAGCAGCTGACTTCACAACAGAAACACTACAAGCCAGAAGGGAATGGCAACAAATATTCCAAGCCATCAAAAGCAAGGGCCTACAGCCAAGGCTGCTCTACCCAGCTAGGCTCTCCATTAAAATAGAAGGAGAAATACGGAGTTTCCCAGACAAAAGAAAGCTAAAAGAATACATCTCTACCAAACCAGAACTCCAAGATATGCTAAGGGGACTGGTTTAGGCAGATGAAGGAAAAGAATGAGACAGAGAGGAACACAAGTACAAAGAGAAAAGATGAGTAGGTTTCTATCAGTAATATGTCTCAATGTGAATGGACTAAATGCCCCAATCAAAAGACACAGGGTAGCTGAATGGATAAGAAAACATGACCCACACATATGCTGCCTACAAGAGACCCACCTCAGAGCAAAAGACCTACACAGATTGCAAGTAAAGGGATGGAAAATAATATTCCAAGCAAATGGACATGAGAAAAAGGCTGGCGTTGCCATACTTGTATCAGACAAAGTAGATTTCAAAGCAAAGGCCATAAAGAGAGACCCAGAGGGGCCCTTTATCATACTTAAAGGAAGAATCTATCAAGAAGACATCAACATTGTAAACTTATATGCTCCCAATATAGGAGCCCCCAAGTTTATAAGGAAATTGTTGGATGACTTCAAAAAAGATATAGACAGCAACACACTGATAGTAGGGGATTTCAACACGCCACTGTCAAAAATGGACAGATCTTCCAAACAAAACATTAATAAACATATCGTGGCGCTGAATGACACACTGAATCAAAGAGACTTAACTGACATATATAGAACCTTACATCCCAAAGAAGAAAAATACACATTCTTTTCAAATGCTCATGGCAGTTTTTCAAAGATAGACCACATGATAGGACACAAAGCAAGCCTCAGCAAATTCAGGAAAATTGAAATAATACCAAACTTTTTCTCAGACCACAAGGCCTTGAAACTCGAAATCAACCTTAAAGAGAAACTTCAAAAATTTGCAAACTCATGGAGACTGAACAATACACTATTAAACAATGAATCGGTCAATAATGAGATAAGAGAAGAAATCAAAAAATTTCTGGAAACAAATGATAATGAACAGACAACTGTCCAAAACCTATGGGACACAGCAAAGGCGGTCCTGAGAGGGAAGTTCATAGCAATACAGGCTTACCTAAAAAAGATAGAAACATTTCAAATAAAAGACCTAACACTACAACTTCAAGAACTGGAGAAACAACAACAAATAAATCCCAGAGCAAGTAGAAGGAAGGAAATAGTCAAGATTAGAGCAGAACTGAATGACATAGAGACAAAAAGAACAATTCAGAGGATCAACCAATCCAGAAGCTGGTTCTTTGAAAAGATTCATGAAATTGACAAGCCATTAAGCAGACTCATCAAGACAAAAAGGGAGAAGACCCAAATTAATAATATCAGAAATGAAAGTGGAGAAATAACAACTGATACCACAGAAATACAAATGATCATCAGAAACTATTATGAACAATTATATGCCAAGAAATTTGAAAATCTTGATGAAATGGACAAATTTTTAGAAAAGTATAATCTTCCAACACTGAAGGAGGAAGAAACAGAAAGCTTGAACAGACCGATAACAGCTGGGGAAATTGAAGCAGTGATCAAGAAACTCCCAGCACACAAAAGCCCAGGGCCAGACAGTTTCCCAGGAGAATTTTACAAAACATTTAAGGAAGAGCTAATCCCTGTCCTTCTCAGACTATTCCAAAAAATCCAAGAGGAGGGAAGACTCCCAGATTCCTTCTATGAGGCCAGCATCACCCTGATCCCAAAACCAGATAAAGACCCTACAAAGGAAGAAAACTACAGGCCAATTTCGCTGATGAACATAGATGCTAAAATCCTCAACAAAATATTGGCAAACCGCATCCAGCAATACATTCAAAAGATTATCCACCACGATCAAGTGGGATTCATCCCAGGGATGCAGGGATGGTTCAACATACGCAAATCAGTAAACGTGATACAGCACATCAATAAAAGCCAAGACAAAAACCACATGATCATCTCGATAAATGCAGAAAAAGAATTTGACAAGGTACAGCACCCATTTATGATCGAAACACTCAGCAAAATGGGAATAAATGGGGCATTCCTCAACGTAATAAAGGCCATATATGAAAAACCTACAGCTAATATACTCAACGGGCAAAAACTGAAAGCTTTCCCACTAAGATCGGGAACACGACAAGGATGTCCGCTCTCACCGCTTCTTTTCAACATCGTATTGGAAGTCCTAGCCACAGCGGTCAGACAACAGAAAGAGATAAAAGGCATCCAAATAGGAAAGGAGGAAGTAAAACTATCATTGTTTGCAGATGACATGATAGTGTACATAGAGAACCCTGTAGACTCTACCCAAAAACTCCTCAACCTAATAAGTGAATTTGGCAAAACAGCAGGATACAAAGTCAACATTCAGAAATTAAAGGCATTTTTGTACACCAGCAATGCAATAGAAGAAGAAGAAATCAGAAAAAATATACCATTCGATATACCACGAAAAAAGATAAAGTACCTAGGGATAAATTTAACCAAAGACACAAAAGATCTGTATGCAGAAAACTATACAACATTGAAAAAAGAAATTAAGGAAGACACAAATAAATGGAAGCGTATACCGTGCTCATGGATTGGAAGAATTAATATCCTCAAAATGTCCATACTACCCAAAGCAATTTATAGATTCAACGCAATCCCTATTAAGATACCAATGACGTATTTCACAGAAATAGAACAGACATTTCAAAAATTTATATGGAACCATAAACGACCCCGAATAGCTTCAGCAATTTTGAGAAAGAAATACAAAGTAGGAGGGATCACAATACCAGACATCAAACTCTACTACAAAGCCACCATACTGAAAACAATCTGGTACTGGCATAGCACAGACCCATAGACCAGTGGAACAGAATAGAAAGCCCAGAAATAAGCCCAGGTCTCTATGGACATCTAATATTCGACAAAGGGGGCAGAAGCATAAAATGGAGCAATAACAGCCTCTTCAACAAATGGTGTTGGGAGAGCTGGACTGCTACATGCAAAAAATTGAGATTGGATCATCAGCTGACACCATACACAAAAATAAACTCAAGATGGATAAAAGACTTAAATATAAGTCGCAACACCATCAAAGTCCTAGAGGAGAACATTGGCAGGAAACTCTCAGATATCCCATGCAGCAATTTTTTCACTGATATGTCTCCTAAAGCAAGGGACATATAGGAAAGAATAAACAAGTGGGACCTCATCAAAATAAGAAGCTTCTGCACGGCAAAAGAAAACATCAGCAAAATGAAAAGGGAGCCAACCATTTGGGAAAATATATTTGCTAATGATACATCAGATAGAGGTTTGATCTCCAAGATATATAAAGAACTCACTCGACTCTATTCCAAGAAGAGAAACGATCCAATCAAAAAATGGGCAAAGGACCTGGGCAGACGCTTTTCTAAGGAGGAGATACAGAGGGCCCACAGGCATTTGAAAGGATGCTCAGCATCACCAGCCATCAGAGAAATGCAGATCAAAACCACCATGAAGTACCACCTCACACCGGTCAGAATGGCCATCAGAAACAGATCCACAAATAACAGGTGCTGGCGAGGCTGTGGAGAAAAGGGAACCCTAGTTCACTGTTGGTGGGAATGCAGACTGGTGCAGCCACTATGGAAAGCAGTGTGGAATTTCCTCAGAAAGCTGAAAATGGAACTGCCTTTTGATCCAGCGATTCCCCTGCTGGGACTATACCCTGAGAACACCAAAACGCCAATACAAAAGAAACTATGCACCCCAATGTTCATAGCAGCACACTTTACAATAGCCAAGTGTTGGAAGCAACCTAAATGCCCATCAGTAGATGATTGGATAAAAAGTAATGGTACATATACACAATGGAGTACTACGCAGCAGAAAGAAAAAAAGAAGTACTAAACTTCGCGACAGCATGGATGGAACTGGAGAGCATCATGCTAAGCGAAATAAGCCAGGGGGCAAAAGACAAATACCATATGATCTCACCTATAAGCGGAACCTAACCAACAATGCAAAGATGCAAGGGAAATATGACCAGCAACATTGAAAGGAAAAGAAATGAACAGAGACAAGAGAGAAGGGGGGGCAGGGAAGGGGAAGGGAAGGGGAAAGTCAAGGAACATATAGCAAGGACTCATGGACAAAACCAAAGGGGAAGAGCCGAGGGAGGGAAGGTGGGAGGGGGCAAGCTAAAGAGGTGGGGGGGAGGCAGAGACAAATGTATTTAAAAAGTAAATTAAAAAAATTAAAAAAAATAGTTTTCTGAAGTATATGCTTTTCAGTTACTATGTCTTTTTTTTTTTTTGAAAGAGCAAGGAAATATATCGACTTGACTTTAGATGGGCCTCCATCCACACTGTACAATCTCTTATCTTCGCAGAACCTAGGTGTATTTTTCATAGATCAAAATGATGGCAAAATAATTGTAAATGTCATCAGGGGCAAAATTTAATGCTAGCATAGCATGACAATTACATTCTCTGCTTTCCACAATTTGTCAATTTAATCATTGATTCATTTATTCAGCCATCAGGTACTTATTCAGTGTTTATCATGTACAAGGGGCTATCTAGGACCCAAGGAAGATGAAAAAATGCACAATAAAAAAAACAAACAATCCAACAATCCACACTTTTTAAATAGATTCACATGTACTAAAACACACCAGTGGAATCCATATTATGGATCAATTTATATTCTTGGGTTTAGCAAATAATAATAGTCAGACTTACAGTAGGAGTCTTTTCCTTATTCTATCTGCTGCTTATGTCATTCACACATGAGAAATAAAATAATTTTCCAAGCCAGAACTTTCTGGCTTAGGCATTTTTAATAGAACAGCATAATTAAACCATATATGACACATAACTGGCTTTCTATATTTCCTATATTGTGGGTGTTTTTTGTAGATACCAGTATGTGTTTATATTTTTCATGTTGTCGACATAGCATGCTAGAAATTCTACTGAATGATATATTTTGGATTATATTTGTCCATTTTGTTTCATGCTCTAGATCCCAAAGTTTGATCAATTAATCCTCTCACTGTTGAAATCTTCGACAGTATCATTTTCAGTTGTTGCTGAAGGTACAAGCTCAGCTCTTTTATTCTTGTTGGTGGGTTCCATGTTTTGTTTCCATGTTCTCTTTCTTATATGCTCAGGAAAAGTGACCCATTTCTTACCTCCAAAGGGGGTGACTCATGACAGGCTGTAATCTATCATGCTCATTCCATCTGCCCTCCACACACACCACTGCCTCCTATTGATTGGTCTACTTATGTACACAAGGCTGATACATCACAAACACTGAGTGAATCTCATTTCGAAGGCACCATATTGTGATGCTTTGGACAAGAAACATCACTATTCTCTTAAGGAGTTTATTACATAATTGGTAGATGAAACATGTGCCTGAAAAAAACATGTCAGTAATAATGCTAAATATCAGATAAGCTTTACAAACAAATGGGTCCATAGAAATGAAAGGAGGGAAAAACTACTAATCTCTACCTTGGAGGCTCACTGTGAAAATGTGTTGTTGGTGATAGAAACAATTATTTTTATCTTTGTTGATAGAATGAATTTCAGCTTCAATTGCTGTGATCAAGGAATTATGGTTATGAAATAAATAGACTCTGAATCTTTGAAGAGACTGGAAACCATAAATCCCTACTACCTATCAACAAAACCAAAGGGTGTCTATGGAGGAGGCTCTTATAGAAATCGTTTGTCAAAAAAGTGACCTGGCCATAAATACATAGTTGTATGCTATGTAATGTAAACAAACAATATTATTAGAATTAAATTTTCCTTTTAAGGAAAATGAATATCCATTAAAGAAAATTACAGCAAAGTGGGGGCAAAGGGGATATACCTCAACATAATAAAGGCCATATATGAAAAACCTACAGCCAACATTATACTCAATGGGTAAAAACTAAAAGCTTTCCCACTAAGACTGGGAACAAGACAAGATTGTCTGCTTTCACCATTTCCATTCAACATGGTATTGGAAGTCCTAGCCACAGCGATCAAACAAATAAAAGGCATCCAAATTGGAAAGGAGGAAGTAAAACTGTCATTGTTTGCAGATGACATGATAGTGTATATAGAAAACCGCAGAGACTCCACCAAAAATCTATTCGACCTGAAAAATGAATTTGGCAAAACAGCGGGATACAAAGTCAATATTTGTATTCAGAAATTGAAGGCATTTTTGTACAGAAACAATGAAATATCAGAATCAGAAATCAGAAAAAAAGAATTCCATTTGCTATAGCAACAAAAAATAAAGTACCTAGGAATAAACTTAACCAAGGAGGTAAAAGACCTGTACTCAGGAAACTACGTAACACTGAAGAAAGAAATTAAGGAAGACACAAATAAATGGAAGCATATACCGTGTTCATGGGTTGGAAGAATTAACATCATCAAAATGTCCACATTACCCAAAGCAATTGATAGATTCTAGGTAATCCCTATTAAAATATCAATGACATATTTCACAGATATAGAACAAACATTTCAAAAATTTATATGAAAACAGAAATGACCCTGAATAGTTGCAGCAATTTGACAAAGAAGAACAAAATAGGAGGGAGCACAATACCTGACATCAAACTATATTATGAGGCCATTGTAATCAAAACAGTATGGTATTGGCATAAAAACAGACACATAGATCAATGGAACAGAACAGAGAGCCCAGAAATAAACCCATGTCTCTATGGTCAATTAATATTTGACAAAGGGGGCAGAAGCATAGAATGGAATAAAAATATCCTCTTCGATAAATGTTGTTGGGAGAGCTGGATGGCTACATGCAAAAAATTGAAATTTGACTACCAACTTAAACCATACACAAAAATAAACTCAAGATGGATAAAAGACTTAACTGTAAGTCGCGACACCATAAAAGTCCTAGAGGAGAACATAGGCAGGGAAGTCTCAGATATTCCACGTAGCAATATTTTTACTGATGTGTCCCCTAGAGCAAGCGATACAAAGGAAAGAATAAACAAATGGGACTTAATCAAAATAAGAAGCTTGTGAATGGCGAAAGAAAACATCAGCAAAATGAAAAGGGAACCGACCATATGGGAAAATACATTTGCTACTGATAACTCAGACAGGGGTTTGAGCTCCAAAATATATAAAGAACTCACACGACTCCACTCCAAGAAGACAAACAATCCAATTAAAAAATCGGCAAGGGACCTGAACAGACACTTCTCCAAGGAGGACATACACAGGTCCCAGGGACATATGAAAGGATGCTCAGCATCACTAGCCATCAGAGAGATGCAAATTAAAACCACAATAAGATACCACTTCTCAGCAGTCAGAATGGCCATAATAAACAAATCAACAAACAACAGGTGCTGGTGAGTACGTGGAGAAAAGGGAACCCTAGTCCACTGTTGGTGGAAAAGCAGACTGGTGCAGCCCAGTACTGTGGAAAACAGTTTGGAATTTCCTCAAAAATCTAAAAATGGGACTGCCTTTTGACCTGGCAATTCTACTGCTGGGATTATACTCTAAGAATCCTGAAACACCAATTCAAAAGAACCTATGCACCCCAATGTTCATAGCAGCACAATTTACAATAGCCAAGTGTTGGAAGCAACCTAAGTACCCATCCGTAAATGAGTGGATCAAAAAACTATAGTACATTTACACAATGGAATACTACGCAGCAGAAAGAAAGAAAGAGCTACTACCCTTTGGGATAGCATGGATGGAGCTGGAGAGCATCATGCTAAGCGAAATAAGCCAGGGGGCGAAAGACAAACACCATATGATCTCATCTCTAACAAGAACCTAATCAACAAAACAAAACAAGCAAGAGAAATGTAACCAGCAACATTGAAAGAAAAAACAAACCGACAGTGATGAAAGAGAAGGAGGGAGGTGAGCAGTGGGGAAAAGAAGGGGAAGGGTCAGGTTGAGGAACATGTATAAAGGACCCATGGGCAAAGCCGAAGTGGGGAAGGAGTGAGGGTAGTAGGTGGGGGTGGGTGGGGCAGGGGAAAGTGGTGATGGGAAAATGGAGACAAATGTATTTGAACAATATAAAAAAAAAGAAATATCCTTTTACAATCTAGTGTAAGTTTTTATATACTTGATTATTCTTCTATACCAATTTTTATTTACCACAAAAATAAAGAAACCACGGAGTTGCTATTATTTAAAAAAAAGAAAATTAGAAAATAAAAGTTGAAAGAGAAAAAAAATCTTTTATATTCCCAATCTTAGCATTATCATACCTATTCTAGTTTATTGTGTTTGTTCCTTTATTTTTATTCTGAATATGTTTTGTGTGATCAATGTAAAGTTTTTTAAACCACATTCTTTAGTAAACTAACTGTCCAATACTGTTTTGTAAGAAACAAGTCTCATTACCTCATCCCTTGGATCTTTTCTGAGCATGTGGCCGTCTCTTAAATATCCAAGGAAGACAGCGGAGTGGAGATGAGAACAAGGCCACCTAACGAGATTTTAAAAGAATGTAATATGACATCTGGTTGCCAGAGAAATTTTAGCGTACAAAAATATCCTGAAGGAAATGAACATTAGAGTTAGGTACTTTAAAATACAAAGTGTTGAAAACACCAGTAATAGTAACTTAGTATCTGACTACCCTAAACAGATTTCTTGTTGTGTACATTAGCTTGGTTGTCTACACCAGGAAAGTAGTTTTCCCTTGTCTTTAAACTCACACACACACACCCTCACACAAATATACTTAGTCATCCCCCTCTCAAGGGAGCTTGCTCTCTAAGCTGGAAAAGGATATGATAAGTATGGGAAACATTTGTCAGGTAATTAAAACTGCCTGTGGGAGGGACTTCACAGCTAACTGGCTTTTAAAATTTTCTTTTCAAATTGAAAAAAACAAAACACCTGTGAGGGCAAACTAAATAAAAATGGGTTCAAAACAGTGTTAAATGAGCATTCAAAACACTTAAAAGTCAGGAAGTTTCCAAACATAGTGTGAACTTGGCTGTTTTCTTTGTGAGCTTCAGCTGTTAAAGAAATAATTTGCAAACTGCCATGTAACTGAGTAGGCCAAAGCAGTTGCATAGATGAAAATTCAGTTTTGAAATAGGCCTACTTTCTGAACATCATTATGGTGCTATAATGCTGCTCCTACAGATCCATGTGTGAAAAATCAAAGATTATACATAACCACACACGATGCTTCTGTTTTATTTCCAAGAAATTCATTCAGAATTTTTCATTTCCTTTTTTCTTAGCATTTCCTTTAGAGAAGAATAATTAGTTCTAATCAGTCTTATATAAACATTTTGTTTAGAAACTTTGGGGTTTTAATTCCAAAAGAAGAATATTAAGAGCCAACAGGCACCCAGCTTGTGTTAATAGGCTCTTGTGGTATGTCTTTCTGACACATTTCAAACAGGCATTTGTCAGATAAACTATATAATTTAGTTTGAAAAGGTAGTCACTTTTTTAATTACAAAGTCTGGCAATCTGACTTGATTTTAAAATGCTAGGAATTTTAGCAATATCTTGAAATAAAATACCTTAAGATTCTAGGAATACACAAATGAAATAAAAATCCTTCACCCTGTAAGGATTTTGTCATTTAAGACTACTGAATAATTTAAAGTTACCTGAGCCATACCCTTCTGCAGAAGAGTTCTTAGTACAGGAAAAAAGCAGTCATGTTCTCTTTAATCTTTTAATCATGTGAAGAAAAGAAGGGAAATAATTTGAAATAGTGTTCTTTTTCCTACTGTAATGTGTATTTGGTATGTGGCCACTTTCTCCTAAGAGCATGCATGCCTGGGACTTTGTGAGAATGCTGTCTTCTCTCCTTATCTTTGTTACTTCTCTCTCTGAATTGTGAAACTAAGTATCACACTGAGCACTGTAAAGTTATCTTTAAATCAGTGAACTGGCTGTTCCTTTTACAAACACATCATTAAATAACATTCAAATACCTGACTGTGCCTGCAGACTTGCAAGATTAAATATATTTTCTAAGATTTTGTGAAATACAGAGAATCAATTAAAGATGGAGGAGAAAAAACCCATATAAAATCAGGACACTCAAATCTAAGGAAAATCTTTAAATAAAATGTCTTGAGCCCTGGCTGGTGTGGCTCAGTGGATTGAGTGGCAGCCTGCAAACCAAAGGGTCACGGGTTCAATTCCCAGTTAGGGCACATGCCTGGGTTGCGGGCCAGGTCCCTGGGTGGGGTTGGTGGGTTGGTGTGTGGGAGGCAACCACACATTGATGTTTCTCTCCTTCTCTTTCTCCCTCCCTTCCCTCTCTATAAAAATAAATAAATAAAATCTTTAGAAAAAAAGATGTCTTGAGCAAATGAAAATTGCTTTGGTTATATTTTGAAACAAATACTGGTGTTCCAACTTTATAGTATGAACCTCTAATAGTCTCAGGCCTATTTCACCATGCATTGGACACTCTAAAAGCCTGATCATTGCTCAGTCACCTTAAAGTGGCAATCCTTCAGCTTTTCAGCCACCAGACTTGGGTTGGAATCCAGACTGTATCATAAACTGGCTGAGTGATTTGGGACAAGTTACTTAATCTTTCTCAACCTTTCTTTCCTTATCTATACAATAGAGATGGTCACATTTACTTAACAAGATCATTTTAAAAAATTAAATGTGATAACAAAGTGGTAGTAAAGTGCCTGTCACATAGTAGGTATACCACAAGTGTCTATCTCTTTTATGTTATTTCTCTGGATTAGCATATTTTAAAGTTTGTAATATAATCAGAGTACTAATAAAAAGTGAATAAAATATAGTTTTACCAGAAGTATAATATGATCAAATGATAAAAAGTTTTTATATGACACCTTATTGATTCTTAGTATACCATAATAGGAAATTTTAATGTAGATTTTAATACATACCATATCATAAGAGACCTATGTCTTTATAGTTCATTTGGTGATAAACTTGAGTTATTTTGATTTGGAACATATAAATAAAGCTTTTAGTGTTCTAATATTTCAATTGGAACTTTGAAATATTTTTTGTGAAAAATATTATTATAAAGATTATTGTAATGAAATTTTGCTTCAAAACCCTTGTATTAGAATAATTCCAATCTGTGGGTTAGTTTTATAATAATATCACATGTGTATTTTTTTGTAAGGCTTTACTAAGAACTTATACACTAAGCCTAAATTACCACAAGTGTGGGTTTCTCTGGAAGGAGGGAGTAAAAAGTAAGATTTTTAAAAGTCAGGTTTATTGATATATGATATGTATACAGTAAAATTTACCCTCTTTAATATATAGTTCTATGAGTTTTGACAAATACCTAATTACCATCTAAGTCAAAATACAAAGTACTTCCATCACCCCCTACAATTCCCCCAGAGCCTTATGCAGTCAGTCATCTACACCCTCTCCATCCAAACTGTGACAACCACTGATCTGTTTTCTACCTTATAGTTTTGACCTTTCTAAAGTTACATGTAAATATAATTTTAAAATTTGTGGCTATTTGAGTCTAACTTATTTCACTTAATAAGAATGAGATTCATCTATAGTGTTTTCTTTTTTATTGCTGAGTAGTATTCCCTTTTATTGATATACTTCTACAGTTTATTCATTCATGAGTTGGAGTAACATTAGTGAGCTTTTAATTAAGTAGGTAACTTTGTGATGACTAAAGAGAAAGATTATGATATATTATCTTTTCTGGAAGAGCAGGTATTGAGAGAATTAAAGACCAATATTTAAAAGTTCCACAACCATTAACTGGATAGTGTCTCTTTTACAGATTAAATTCAAGACACTCTAGGTTTAAGGAAAATGTAATATCTGAAAAACATTTCAGAATGAAGTATGTATTTCAATTAGGCTTTCCCTAGGTATGTCTTGGTATTAAAGACTCTATTCTTTCTTTAGTATATTTCTGAACAAGTGTGTCACATGATTTAGAACCCTCATCAGGCACAGACACTATTACTTCAGGTAGTGTAAATGAAGAAGTGTGAAGGCAGAGTCAGAAGAGAAGCCTAGCAGACACACAAAAATGTTCTGTTTCTTTGACAACTTCCAGGGTTCTATACCTGGTCACAGTCTACTGAAGCTAATTCCTAAAGGTGAAACTATTCTGCCTTGTTTGTTCTTTATTTTATTGTATAAACACATTTTGACAAAATCTTTTCTTTGCATGAAATAATTAAGAAGTTTTGCAAATACAACAGACTTGGATATTAGGAATTAGTCTAAAAAAGAAAACTATATGCTTTGATAACTTAACATCTATCTATATATCAATATTATATATTTCCAATCCAAAGTTTATTTAATTGCTAAAGTAGATGCAGCCTTCTTTTTCAGGGGGTTTAGAACAGTTCCTGAGGATGGATCAATGTAATTTTTTATGGATTTGGCCGGTGGCGCACAAAAAAAATTCTATTCTTTCAAATAGGTCCTTTGACATGCTTATTGAAGTAGAGTCCAATGTAGCTTAAAAGCCTCAAAAGGGGAAGCACAATTTTATTTTCTGTAGGTGGTACTGTTCTCCTTTCCCCATACACTCCTATATAAGTAGCTAATTGTTAAAAAGGAACAGACTAAAGTGGTTTAAAAAAAGTCTCAGTTTGCAAGAGACTTCAAAACCAATTTTGAATTCCCTTCCTTCAAGGTGTGAAAAGTATGTCTGACAGCAGCAGAATGTAGACTTTGAGCTTTTCCTTTAAAATGAACTGAGGAAAAGTGCAACAATTGGAAAACAGAATGATCATACAGGACATTCACTATTGAAGATAGTTGATCGGTCTGTTTGGAGAGAGATTATACTTTTGTGTTCCCATTTCTTTCTAGGAGAAGTATTTTTGGTCTTTTCCCAGTTTAATTACTCCCAAGGGCTCTACTTCTGGTTTGGCTTTTTCTGGGATTGGCCAGCTTACCCAATTTAAAACTCTTGGTCCCAGCGCTCAGATATCAAATTATCAGAGTTTATTTTCCTTTGTGTATACTTTTTTGCATTAAAACTTAAAAAAGGAAAAGCAAACCAAAACCCTAAGAATATTTATATTTTTTGTCTTTATTTTCTTCTTTCTGTAAAAGAATGAAGGCCCCAGTTGACTCCAGAAATCGAACAAAGATCGTGTTCGGGACCAGGGAACTGTGCAACAAGGGCTTCTCATCTTTTTAGAGGAAACACAGTGACCAAGAGAATTAGAAACCACATGTTTACTGCACAGTTTAAACTACATGTTTACAGACAACCCGTCCCCCATGTTATTTATTTCTTTTTATTTTGTTACTTTTTAATGTAACTGAACCAAATCCCTCAACTGCTGATAATAAAACATTGTGTTAAGATGCAATTTTGAAGCTGCTCACATAAAGACATTTTGAAGTTATATTCTAGAATTATTTTTCTAATAATACATTTACAGTTAGTTTACTGTTAGTGTAATATAATTCCCAATGTTGCTCCCTAAATATTTTAGAATTTTAAATTACAGAGGTTAGACACTAAAGTGCTCCTCCTATTTGTATTTTTTAATAGCGTGTGTATTTGTCAAATGGTGAAGATCACACTATAACATGGAAACTACTTGTAAACATGAAAAGACTTCTGAGAATTTAGTTGCTTTCTAGTAATAACTATGAAATGTAAGTAAGAGAGAATAATATTTTGAGATCAATTTCATGCACTAAGACTTTTCTGCTTCTGTAGGACAAGTTCTGGTTTATCACCTAAAAAATGAGGATGGTACTTCATAGGAATGTGGTGTGAATTAATGATGTCTGCCAAATGCTTTTTCTATTTTTGAGGATAAAATTGTCTGTTAATTTTTACTATTATATAGTGTGTTTTTCTTGCAGTTTGAAAGGCTATAAAAATTCACTGCCACAGGAATGTGTAGACTAGAGTGAGGAGGAGAAAATGTTGTTCATGTGCACCTGAAAAACTGGAGAAGTGAAAGTGTATTAGTATCTGGGCACAATAACAATTGCCACCATAACACTTTGCATTTCAACCCAAATATAACACAACTCTGAAACACGTGGCATATTTACTTCATTTTGGGGCTTTATGATTCTTATGCTTTTGAGATCACTTCTGCTCCAGGGGCTGGTTTACATCCTTGTGGACACCAACACACATTTTATCCTTTTCACCAATGGGTGTTCTTGTTCCATCAAATGCACTCTAAAAAGAAAAATTCACAAGAAACTTAATGTTAATCGGAATCTTTGTTATTAGTTTACTATGAGAGTGGCCCCTAGGCTGAGAAATGGGACCAGTTGTGTGATAGGTATGCCACTTGCTAATGTAATCCACCACTCAGAATCTTCTTAAGCAGGGAATTACAGCAAAGGAAATGTAAAATTTAATTTCTAGGATGTTTCTGTCAAGCTCTGGGATCCTAAAGACTCTGGATTCTTCACTGTGGTATATTTCTGTCTAAACAACTAAAATTCTGCCTAGGACAGATCATTCTCTATTGATTATGCTGCAGAAACACTGAAAAATTCTTATTCTTTTCTAATATAAATTTCTTTTTTCTAGATTATATGTTGACTCTATAACTTTTAGTTTTCATGTTTGTAACTCCTTTGTGCCTTGCTAATATATAATTTAAATAAATCATTTTGTGTTGAATGTTTTCCTTCTCCTTATTGTCTTAAGAGAAGCGTGTTATAGTAACCTAATTCCATCCCCAGCCTTGAGATTTCTATTTCAACTTTTTCTGATCTAGACTCACAGAGGGTTTAAATCAAACAAACCTTAGAAAGCATTTCATCCAACTCTGTCATTTTGTAAATGCGGAAACTGGCCCAGAAAACAACAGGTACGTTTGCCTAAGGTCAAAAAGTGGATTTGTGACAGAATCGGTACTATAACTAATTCTTAGTTTAGTGTCTTAAATATAACATACTTTGTCACCCTGGCTGATGTGGCTCAGTGGATTGAGTGCTGGCCTGTGAACCAAAAGGTCACTGGTTTGATTCCAGTCAGGGTCCATGCATGGGTTTTGGACCAGGTTCCTAGTTGGGGGGTGGTGCAGGAGGCAACAGATTGATGTATCTCTCCCGCACACTGATGTTTCTTTCCCTCTCTTTCTCACTTCCCCCCTCTCTAAAAGTAAATAAATACAAATCTTTAAACATACCATACCTTATCTATTTTAATACCATGTTATTTAGACATTTTTCCTGATTCCTGATGCTCAACGCAGATCCAACTTAGTTTTGGATCTATTAAAAGATTTGTCTAATTCACATATTATTTTAAAAATATTTTTATCATGAAGAACTATGTCACTTGATCCAGAATATCACTTCTAACTGCCTTGTTCTTTCAAGTTGTGTACTGCCAATAGAAATGTTAGCTAGTAAATGGCCATTAGAAAAGCCCTGGTTTCCTTTTTAAGGTTGTATTTTGCCCCTATGTTGATCATAGGCAGTTTTAGCCACACAGTAGACTTTCTGTCAATAATTCTTAATGAATTCACTGGTTAAACATTGACTAAGAAAGGTGAACTAAGCTAGCTGGACTGAAATTCATCCTAGATGCTTTAGCACAGAGATGAGATTTGATGGCCCCTTAGTAAACAAACATCTCTTAATTCAAAAGTAGCCCAAAGTGTGATTTTGAGTCTCCAGGTTTCCCCATCTCCATGTCATAGCCAGTTCTAAGTAGCTACTGAAACCCCTACACTGCAAGAGATGCTTCATACTTCTTTTTCAAATTTCACCCCTTGCATCATGTTCATCAAGTCCTGACACTTTTACCTCCAAAATGTAGTGAATATTTTCTTTTTACCACCTCCATTGCCACTACACTAGTCTAAACTACCATAATCCCTCACTTGGACACCTTGATAAGCTAACTAACTGGTCTTGTTTCTACTCTTATTTCCCTAATATCTGTACTCTAAACTGAAGTAGGAATGATCTTTTGAGAAAGCAAATAAGATCATATTGTCCTCTTAATTCCATCCCCATTTTTGCTTCCAGCGTATTTTTTTTTCAATTACTTTCTGGAGTAAAGAATGCCTCCATTACTATGCCAGTCCCATTTGCTCTTACTCTCAGCCCTGCTCCCCATTTTCCAGCAATATGGACCTCTTTTTCATTCCAAGAACAAGGTAAACTCTTTCCTATAGTTGGACATTTGTGCACTATGTTCTCACTTCCTGGATGGGTCTATGGGGAGATTTAGGAAGGCTCCTTAAAGTCAGCATCTGAGTTGGGATTTGACAGATTCCCCCTGAGCAAGATAATTCATTTTCAGATTACTACCTGTAAATAATGTCTTGATTGATTGCGGGTTGTGTTCAAACCATTAATTTGAATCTGGAAGGAATCCATATTATTATCTACTGTGATTAATGTCTTCAAGTTATCTCATATTTTTAAAATAAATGTTCTTTCTTAAATATTGAGCCACATCTGCTGTGCCAATACTTTGCTGTCACTGTTACATTTGGATATGTAGTGAGCCCAAGTTATTAATTTAAATCATTGAGACTGATGGTTAACAATAATGGTAAATTTATTTTTTTCAACAACTTCACAATAATGTTCGGCCAATTAAACAATGGGCCTAATATAATATGAAATATTTCTTACTTATAGAAGTAACTGCATGTTAACTGTTGTCAATCTGGGGAAGTTATTCCTCTTAGTAAACTGGCATTCTCAGAGAAACATTTTTTTCATTGGGGCTACCAGGGCTGTTTAGTGGACTGCAATAGTAATTTGCAGAGCAGTACCTTACTTTTTCAGAAATTTAAACAATTCCCAAAGTGCCTGACACACTCATTTGGTTTTCATCACCTCATATACAAGCAAAACAGTCCAGAGCCAAATGTTTGATTGGATTATATATGTTTTAGGCAACAGATTTGACATCTACTTATTTTTCTTAGGTTAGTGATAAAATTGGTTTGTATTTATTGCTTGAGGTCATACCAATGAAGGACGAACAGGTAAGGGGTGTGTGTGTGTGTGTGTGTGTGTGTGTGTGTGTGTGTGTGTGTGTGTGTGTGTGTGTGTTGAGGTGTAGTGAGGTACAGGTGGGTGAAAGTTTGGGTTAGAAGGCAGAAAGCCATCTTAGAGTGTCAAACTTTCTGTAGATAACCCACTGTTTGAATAATTCACATTTAGAATCTACTACACTAAGGAAAATCTTAATTTAAGGAATTGTAGTTGTTCAGATAATAGCATAATAGATGACATACTCATTACCCTTGTTCATTGCTTGATTGCTTGAAAATCTTTCTTGCCAAAATCATCACAGAGAACCAGGAATTTAACAGGATGACCCTGGGAAGCCCTGCAAGAGCTTACAGATCCCTGTAAATAACCGTCGGCCCCTTCTCTCATAGGTCCTGAATAGATGAAGTTTCATTCTACTTTTAAAATAAATGAATTCTTTGATTAATTGATTTATTGACTGATTGATTAGTTCATTTCTTCATTCCATATATATATATAATCTCTCATGTGCAGATATGGTCTTTCTATGTTCTTAAGGGGCTTCTGGTCTAGTGGAATGCAGATAAGTTAATAGATGATGACAAAACTGAGTACAGAGGTGAGCTCTTGTCTGGTGGAACAGCGAGAAAGAGAAATTCTGAGAGAACATCTGTGAGGTAGCCATTGAGGGCTCTGGACATATGACCAATGATAATGTGAACTCTTTGCCTCATCTGAACACTGTAGGGAAATCAAGGGAAAGTGCTGATAGACAAGAACAGATGAGCTTAGATTAGGTGACAGGAGAAGTGAAAAATGGTGGCAGTTTTTTGCATGATTTATTCATAGAGAAAAATAGGAAAGAAACAGGAAAGTCTTGGGGATTCTACTAAAACTGTTTCTGACAGAAAAGGAGATTGAAGATCAGGAAGCTTAGGTTAGAAAGTATGATGAAGCTTCTGAGAAGAGATGGAGGCCTGTGGCCAGCCTAATTGGTTTTACTGCCTGCCCAGCTTGGGGGAGCCAGTCCTGGAGTATCAGCAGAGGGGCTGCTCTGGGACCTTTTGAAATGTGTTTCTCTTTAGTCCCAAATTACTTGGAAGCATTTTGGCTTCTATGGACTGTTACAAAAAATAAAAAGGTGATCTTCATGGCAAAATGGTGCATGTGTTTTTTGAAAATGCTGCAGCATGCCATCAAGATGATTTAGCAGATTCAGAGGAGTCTGATAAATTCCTCATAGCAAGTATCAAGGGAGAGGTACCTTTGAGTTTCTAGCCTTATGTTACAGATGCTCTGAATGGTGAGCTTCCAAAGAAACTTTTGGAGTATCTAATATTTCTAAGGAAAGCATTCTGGTTCCCATTTTACAGCAACACAGAGGCAGCCTTAGCAACTAATGGATTTTACATCTGGAAAGTGAGAAAAAAATTAAAATATTTGGCCAATGACTAAAATATTTCCACATTATCTAGACTTTAAAACATCACCTATGAGACACTTCAGTTTTAGAACTGTAGAAGTTAAATAAAGTAAGTAATTAATTCAAACTCTAAGTACTTTGGGAATACTTTTCAATATTCTGCCTAGTATAGATTACACGGGGGAAAATGTGGAGTTGAATCAGGTGGCTCAGCCACATAGGCTTGCCACTGAATCTGCTTTTGGAGAGAAAGGGAATTAATTTAATTTTAGGAAGGCCTCCCAGCGCTCCAGTCTGAGTAGAGCAAGAGGGACCAGCATTTTTGTTCTTTTCTGAAGGATTTTAATTTATTTCCTCTTCTGAAGATCCAAAGGGGCTCTGGAATGCCTTTTGAAGCCCCCTTTTTTAATCACCCTTTTAATCTTACATCTTACCTTTTGCTGCTTTCTTCTTTCAGCATCCAGGGAATGAAGACTACAACAGAATAAGCACAAAGCACAAATGATTTATAGTGATGATTTTGTATTGATACGTATGGGTGTGGGAGTCAAGGAGGAAAACTGGATTGAAACAATTTATTAATATATGTAATTTGTTAGCCACTGGGATTCAGGTGTTCAACCAAGCCTGGGTCAATATAGTATGTGGCTCAGAGTGATTGCCCTTTTTCAGGATATTACTTACCTGAATCCTTAACAATTTTTATCTACCAAGTAGAAGGACCTAGGTGGATTACCGTCTGGGTACCAAACTAAACACCAGAAGGATGGTTAGTGAGAATATTTTTTAATATTAACAATGTCCCCTTGGGGAGGTCATAAGCTGTGACATATATTCAATAAGCTACATCTTGTAGATAACTTTGAAACAGATTTACCAAGCAGTAAATGCTAACTCTATAATTTATTATAATCATGTTGTACTCAAACTGGTTTTGTGTGATTACTTTATCCAAAGCATTACCTAGCCATAGGTAGTTAGACTAGTGTTTCAGTCCTGCTACATTTGGTATTGTCCTTACCTTTAATTTTCCTTTCCTTTGACCTTCTTTCTTCTTGTGCTTGAGGCAAGAATCTTAATGCCTTTTAACAATAATTGTGAATACTTGCTATGTGCCAGGTTGCATTCTTTAGATGCACTAAACGATTTAATCCTTTAAAATCCCAATGAACCCTGGCTGGTGTGGCTCAATGGATTGAGTGCCAGCCTGCAAACTGAAGGGTCACTGGTTCGATTCCCAGTGCAAGGCACATGCCTGTGTTTGTGGGTCAGGTCCCCAGTGAGGGGTATACGAGAGGCAACCACACATGGATGTTTCTCTCCATCTCTTTCCCTTTGTCTAAAAATAAATAAATAAAAATAAAATTTAAAAATCTAAAAAAAATCTCAATGAATGAGGTCCTATTTTTCTTTCCTAATTAGCATATAAGGAAACAGAGGCTTGGTGAACTTAAGTACTTTATTGTATTAGTCATCTGTTGCTGAAGTTACAAACAAATAACCAAGTACCTTAGGGCTTAAACTAGAGTTTGGCAAAATTTTTCTGTAAAGGGCCTGACAGTAACTATTTAAAATTTTGTCAGCCATGTGGTCTCTATCACAACTTCTCACCTCTGCCATTGTAATACAAAGATAGCCAGATAAATTGTGTAAACAGGTAACTATGGCTGTGTTTCAATAAAACTTGTTGATAGGCACAGAAATTTGAATTTCTTAGAACTTTTATATGTCATGAGATACTATTCTTTTCATGTGTTTGTAACCATTTAAAAATGTAAAAACATTCTTAGCTCACGAGCTATACAAAAATAGGTAGGTTTGTGGACCCTTCATTTAAACATCTATTTCTTGTTCACATTATGTGAGAGTTGCAGGTCAAATGTAGCACTGCTGGGCTCTATCCAGCTTAGCTATGCTTGGCCCCGCAGTTATTTTCATTCTAGAACTAGGTTTACAGAGCAGCCATAATATACAGCACATTGTTCTCATAGGCAGAAGCAAGAGAGGCGAAGCCAAATCACACAAGCTCATTTAAAACTCGCTTGTGCTTATGTCAGGTCCACTCATATTCCATTTGCTAAAACAGATTACATGACCAAGTCCAAAGTCAGTGGGGCAGGAAACTGTACTCCGTCTTTGGGAAGTCATGTTCAGGGAGGGAATGAATTATTGTAAATTAGTAAACTAGTAATATAATTTACCATTTTATCTAAGATTATATGATGCAACTTGAGATCTGGGATTTCTTGCTCCAGTCTGTGCTCTTCACTACTAGGCTCTGCTGCCTCTGCTTCTGGAACGACTTTGCTTCTCCCTATTCACACATTCCCTTGGTTAGCTGTTCAGCTACTGTCTGTTGCGGCTTTCCATATAAGTATTTCTTTTCATTTGAGTTGTTATAGCCATAGCTTCAGACTGTCGTGCTGCATGGATTTTCTTCTATTTTCCTCCTCTCTCTCCAACCATAGCAATAGACCTCAGTGCAGACACATTTAAGCTGCCTGACTAAACAGGTCACTGTTTTCCCTCTCACTTTCTGCATAAATGGTGGAAAGGGCTGTGCACCTCCCTCAGGGAGACTGGCTTCCTGGTAGAGGACACCAAGAATAAATCCCAACTGCTCCCCATCCAACCTCCTGCCATCGCTCCCCTTCCAGGAAACAATAGCTGATATTTGTATCAGGTTTTAGAATTTACATATCCCCTTCTCTTTATCACTGCACTTGATCCTCATAACCATACTAAGAGGAAGACATAATTAATACCATTTTACAGATAAAGAAACTGAGTCTGATAGAAAACTAAAAGTTTTCTTGAACAACAAAGAATTAGTTAGTTAGTTACTTAGATAGTTAGTTACTTAATGGTGGAGCCAGGACTCAAACTCAGGGCTCTTTGCAATCACCCAGAAACACACCCTGTCTTTGATGTTTCTTAATTTCCTTCCTTTAAAGCATTCCTACTACTATGAAGCAGGATTAGAGTTCTTCCTCCCCTGGGATTTCAAGAACCTTAAAAGTACCAGCAGAAGTGAGACTTAACTATTTAGTGCTCACTGTGTGGGAATTACATCAGTCTTGACTCAAAGGTCATAGTCACTTGAAGGTGGAAAATTGTGACTGCTAGTGCACTGGAGTCCTCAACCACTTGATTCCTCAGCCATTTCATCCTTTAGTATCTGCTTTAGTGGCATGTCCTATGTAAAGTCCATTTTTATCTTCCCTAGTTGAAAGAATGACTTCTCTGTGCTCCCATAGTTCCCAAGCTCCCTTCTCTCATAGACTATCCCTCTGTATTATAATTATTTGCTATTGTGTTTCTCTCACCAAGTTCTGAGCTCCCTGTGAGCACAGACCATGTTTGCTTCACCTTTGTACTTTCTACCACAACAGTTGTCCCTCTGCCTTGCACTCATCTTCTTGCTTCCTTGCTTGCTCTGCTGAAATCCACGAGGACAGACACCCCACCTATTTTATTTACTGCTGTACAACCATGCTCATATCAAGCATGGTACCTGACACATGGTAAGGGCTCAATAAATGGTCAGTGAATGTTAGGATTTGGTTGTTTCCCCACTTAGATGTACCCATCTGAGGTAGGGGTCAGTGAGAGCTGCCTAGTGTAGTTCTAATCAGACATAGAAAAAACCATCTTCTCCTGCCCATAATGTAAGCAGCTAACCAAATTCAGTGGGAACTGGGAAGGTGGAATCCTTATTTGGTTGGTACTATTTCTTTTGCCATACTGCATAGTCCTTTGAGGTCAGCTGGAGAACCAGTTAGTAAAAGCTGAGAGGAAGAAGAACACCATTCTAATTCCTTTTGTTTCCTTACTCATATTCCAATCATCTGAGCAATAGACTATTAAAAAACTCAAAAATCTAAAACATAGCACTGAAAAGGTAAAAGAGGAAAGCCCTTTTTATCAGCCTGTTTCTCCATGTTCTCACTCTACAAGCACTTGAACTCTGAAGTAAAACTCAGCATGATATGAAAATGTTCCAGTAACTCTGATTTGCAACTTTCCTGGACAATGGAAAACTATTTGTTTGTCCATAAAAGTCCACTTTCTAACATCTGTACATGAACGCCAGTTAAAATTATTAGGAAATTCTTTTAGCTTGCTGAGTATAATCTATTCAAACTCATGTTTGTCATAAGTTGCCAGAAGCTTTGCATCTTCTACTGAACCCTTAATGTAATTCAATATGTGATGAACAAAGTCATGTTGTTTAGGCATGGTTAAAATTAGGAGAGATTAGCTTTTATCCAATATGGTCAGAAATGCATCTTACAGATGGAAGCTATGACAGAATGCCGCTTTAAAGAAGTAGCCCCTATATTGTGCAAAACACCCATATCCACACCCTCAAAACTTAATGCACTCCACTCTCTCTGTACTTTGTCATCAAGGGCAGACAGAGAAATTATAGCCAAGATGCATGATTTAGCAGATGTTTTGCAAAAGATTCCATTCTTCTGGCCATCAGCACATGTGGAGCTGTCAGGAGCCTTGTAAAGATTTTACAAGCCTTATAAGTCATAGTTTATTGAGCTTGGAATGGAATTTAATATATCATCATGGTTCTGGAAGTTCCCTTCTTTTTGTCTGATATAGTCTGTAGCTTTATTTACCTTTAAACCCAAAATGTTGGATATAATAATGTACAGGTGAAGCTCCTAATTGTTGTCCCTATGTTATTGATTTCTAGGCCTGGCTCCTTGTTTGTTTCATGATGGCAGCACTCTTATTTTTTTCTTCAGGAATTTTGGTATCAGCACATGAATCAAGATTTTAGCCAGCTTTCAGTACATTTTATTTTCCCTTGGAGTACACATTTCCCAAAGTTTCTTAGTGATCCTAAAGTCTTATTAAATTATCTAGCAAGCACATTTTACCAAAACTGTTATATGCTGTTGAAGTTCCAGTCGTGACAAAAAGAGTTGGGATGTCCCAGATATTATAGCACTTATTAAAACTAAGAGTAAAATGTGACATATAAAGCTTTATGGGAAATGTAATATTCCAGGCAATTTGGATGCCTGGCCAGCTCAGAACATCTATATGTCAGGCTTGTTTTGCCAAATTTGAAAACTATGTGAGAAGATTTATTTGCAGTGCTGGGAAGAAATTGCAACTGACATTTGGCAAGCACATACCTCTCAACAACTCTGTGAGACCGATATCTTTTTTTTAAGTCCCCATTTTGTAGATGAGGAACTTGAGGCTTAGAGAGATGAAGTGTGAGACCCAGGTGACAAGTATTTGGCTGCCTAGGACTTGGATCTCTTGGCTTTTTATTACACTACAACTTTCCACTTATGTTATGAGAGAGACCATAATGTTAGTTATGGTCTAGTATAAGTTTGGAAAGACATGAGGCCATATAGACGTGGGTTCAAACCCCCTTAGGCAGGAAGGTTTTTAAATGTAATTTCTTCTTACCGGTATCTTTCTTGAAGCTTTTCTTGACCTTTTTTTTCTCTCTCCTCCCCTCAACAAATGTGTTGCTGTCCTTCTTTGAATCTCTAAAGCACTTTGTTTGTATTTATTTTTATCACAAATTACCATATTTGAACTATACTAATTTGTTCATTCCTTTATCTCTATACAGCTATTTTTGAGAGTTTCTTATGTACAAGATCATGTGTTCCATATTCTGGAGACACCAAGATAAAATACATTTGGACAATGTCTACAAGTAGCTCACTCTCTAGCACAAGAGGTAAGGCATGTTGATAGAAATAATATATGTGCTCCTTATTGAATGCCTACTATATGCCAGGTCTAGTGCCAAGCATTTTATAACATTTTTTCAATTGATTCTTTCTAACAGTTCTGTGAGATAGATATTGTAAATCC
Source organism: Pteronotus mesoamericanus (assembly GCF_021234165.1). Lineage (NCBI taxonomy): Eukaryota > Metazoa > Chordata > Mammalia > Chiroptera > Mormoopidae > Pteronotus > Pteronotus mesoamericanus. The sequence continues at coordinate 1,667,121 of NW_026555198.1, forward strand.
CATTTTTCAGGAGAGAAAACTGAGGCGAAAAGAGGTTAAATGACTTCTTCAACCCAGCTGTTTCCTTAAGTGAAGGAGCTGGGATTTAAGGCAAAGTCTGATTGCCAAGCTCAATGCTTGCTACTACCCTGCACCGCCTCTCTACAGAACACCAGATAGAAAGTAAGTTAAAACATCATAAAAGAGATATAACAAAAGTGTTCAGAGAGTTCAGAGGAGGCACAAAGCTTTTGCTGGTGTTTTTTGCATTGCTTCCCCCAAACCCCATCCTCAGTGCTTGGCCCAGTATTGTGAGCACATGGCAGGTGTTCAAAGGATGTGGGTGAAATTGAATATAGTGACTACTTTCAGTAATGGGGTTTGGTTGCAATTTGCTCCACATCATGCATCATTCATTCTAGAAATGCAATATTGCTGGACAGCTCTACTTAGGCTCCCTCTCATTGGTGTGTGGCTCTGGGTGGGGATACTGTCACACAGGCAGAAAAAGAATTTAAAACCCAACACTTTATTTATTTTTACAAATTTTTATTTTTCAATTACTGTTGACATTCAATATTGTTTTATATTAGTTTTGGGTATACAGCTAGTTGGTTAGATAATTATATAATTTATGAAGTGATCTCCCCAATAATTCAAGTATCCACCTGGCACTATACATAGTAATTACAATATTATTGACTACATTCACTATGCCAAACTTTACACCTTCAGGACTATTCTGTGACTATCAATTTGTACTTCTTAATCCCTTCACATTTTCTCCCATCCCTCAACCCCCCTCTTCTGGCAGCCATCTGTTTGTTCTCTACATCTATAGGTCTTTTTCTGCTTTGTTTGTTCATTGTTTTTTTTCGATTCTACTTATAAGTGATATTATATGGTATTTGTCTTTAATTGTCTGACTTATTTCACTTAGCATAATAGCCTGTAGATTCATCCATGTTGTTGCAAATGGCGATTTCATTTTTTATGGCCAAGTAGTATTCCATTGTATAACTATACCACCACTGTTTATCTACTCATCTACTTATGGGCACTTGAGTTGTTTTTATATCTTAGATAGTGTAAATAATGCTGCAATGAACATAGGGGTGCATATATCTTTTAGTATTAGTGTTTTGGGTAAAATCCAATGTCTTAACATGGGTTTCTCTATTTTATATTAGCTGCATTTCTATGATTTGGAAGTAGAATGCTGATATTGAACTTCCTTTGTTCCAAAATTTTAATATATCAATAAAGGGGTGCTTCAGTGGGATTTTAGGAAAGTTATTTTCTTTCATATTCCTCTTCTAGGGTAAATACTGGATATTCTGTAAAGATTTTGACTGTTAAATACAGTTATGAGGCAACAAAGTGTAAGGGGATAGGCGAGCATTGTGGTTGAACACATACATTTTGGAATCAGGGTTATCTGGATTTGAGCTCCAGCTTTGTCGCTTCTCAACTATGGGGCCGTGTATAAGACACTAAATCTCCATGAAATTCAGTTCCTTCACTTTTAAAATGGGAATAATATTAGTTCTTTTGAAGACTGAATGAAGTGATGCATGTAAAGTATTCAACATATATGAAACTCTCAGTGAGTATTAGTGATTATAACAATAACCAGACTATTTAATCTAGACAAAATTTGGACTTATATTCACCACCTTCTAATAGTATTAAAGTAATAGTTATTGCCCATAACTAGGAGCAATAAACATTAGTTGAATTAGACAGAAGATTTTTTTCCCATATCCTCATTGTCAAATATTGTTTTTAGGGAATATAACATATGGAAAACACAAGTAATTCTCATAATAAAAATAATGTAACAGAATACACTTAAAATTTCTTCTTCTTTTTCTCTTCTTTTCTTTTCTTTTTTAATTGTTCTTAATTTTCTGAGAGTGAGAAATGGCACTATGAGTTCTGGGAAGTCAAGATGTGCTGTAAGTATAAAATATCAAATCCACTTTAAAATTACAACAATTTACAAGTGAAAGAGTATACTGTTAATAATGAGGCTGAGCAAACAGAATCAGGATCATTCCTGACAAACCTGGACATATGACACACTACACAAGTTATGAGCACAAGCTTTGGTGTTAGAAAAATGAGTAAATTGAAGATCTGTTATGTTCTCCTCGACCCCCTTTTTATCTCTTCCATTCTACATATTAAGTTATTGGTATCATGTAGTATTTAAAAACACATGCTCTGGAGTCTCAATAGATCTGGGGTTCAATATTGGTCAAATAAATAACCTTGGACAAGTTATTTAACCTCTCTGAACCTCTGTGTCCTCATCGGTAAAATGGGTATAATGATAGTACTGATGTAGTGTTCTACAGATTGTTGTACGTATGGTAGTCTTTCCAAGTGGGAATGTGTGAGACAGCTGTGATTAGAATGCAGAGTGTGTCCTGGGTGGGTGGGGGAGTGTTGTGTGAAAAACAGGATAGGCTAGGTTAGGAGGGTCCATGTAGTGAAAGGTTTTGAAAATCAGGCAGAAGTGTATGATGTCAACGTATTAGTACCATTCGTGGTAGCTTCTTTTTAAGGTCTTTGCTCAAATTCCACCTTCTAAGAGAAGATTTTCCTAACAATTCCAAGGGTGAACAAAGCAGACAAAAATCCCTGGCCTCAGGGATTGTTCAATCTGGAGTGAGGGGAGAAAGAAAATGAACAAAAACCAGATATATATAATATTGAAGATTGTCATGTGTCATGAAAGAAATGGACAGAATATTAATAGAGACTAAAAGAAGTAGGTGGCCAAGAGTGTACTGGTGAGCAGGGAAGTCCTTTTGGAAGAGGTTACACAAGCTAAGATCTGAAGGTTGAGCAAGAGCCACATGAAGAGAAAAGGAGGAGCATTCCAGGGAGAATAAAGAGCATATGCAAAGATCCAGAGGCAGGAAGGACAACTTGAGAAGAGATAATTTTGGCTTAAGAACAGTAAGCTATGAAGACAATAAAAGAGGGTGATATGATGGAAAGTGACAGGAGTGGGGGAAGGGACAGGTCCTTTAAATAGAGGGTCAAGGAAGGCCTTTGAGGACTTGAAGTAAGACCAGAGCAGAGGCAAGGAATCAGCCATGCAAGGATCAGGGAAAATTTTCCAGTTGGAAAGAATGACCAATACAAGGGCACCTAGGTATATCATGTCTGGCCTGTTGGAGAGAAAACAAGGAGATGATAGTGGCTGAAGTAGAGTAAAGGGGTAGGGACTGAGAGAAAATAAAGTTGGAGAACTGAGAAGGAGCCAGATCACACAGAGCCCTCCAAGCTGTGGTGAAGATATTCCAAGTGATTTCCAAGTAAGATGGAAAGTGTTATGGGGAGGGTCTTTGTGTCAGGGAGTATATCAGTCTCTCTCTTCTCTGGAGCCCTGCAGGTATCTTCTATGCTGTTCTTTGGCTTCAAGGGTACACTAACCTACTCTGAGCTATTGTTTATTGAGTATATCCTATCTTCAAACTAGACAGGAATTACCTTAGGTCAGGAACAAACACTGCGGCATTTGGGAATGAAGTGCCCAACACATTGTGTTTGGTTTGTGGTGGCTGGAGTGCATTCTATTGGGTCAGAATCTTGGGGGCACCTTTATTTAAAGAATTAAAAAAGCAGTACCTTCCTCTTTGGGCTTTCTGGGCATAAGCTTAATTTTTAGGTATAGCTACTTCCAGATCAATTGATAAGGCTCTCCTGGCTTCCTACTGATAGTTATGTCGCATAAACAAATCTCCCCTTTTGCTGAAATGAACTTTGAAGCAGTAATCTTTTTGTTCAGAAAGAATGACAATTACAATAATAATTAATAAAAATGTAAAGCACTTATTATTGTGCTTTATTTGAATTATTTTATTTAAGCTTCACAATAATCTTGTGAAACATGTAATCATATTATTGCTATTACTATTTTACAGAAAGAATACGGGTTCAGAGAGGTTGACTCATTTGCTTAAGGCAACAGAGCTAGGAAGTAGTACAGATGGAATTTGAACCTAGGTCTGTGTGATCCCAGAGCCCCTCTTCTTATCACTGTACATTGCTTCCTAAAGTGAGTTTCTACATTGACAGTCCCCACTTATACTGCAATATGATTGGATTTGTTAAGGCATATCTGCTGCTTTTCCATGTTTCTCCTGATACAGGGGATTTTAAGGCTCAAACACATGCCAGCTAATGGAGGCAGGAACAGTGTATCCCTGCTCATGACAAAAATCCATTTGTCATATTTCTTGAAGGTAGTGATCATATTTTACATAGCTTTATATTCCCCTCAGTTTAAAGCACAGAATACCCTTACAGAGTAAATGCTCAATAAATGCTGAACTGACTTGAAGTCAATTTCTAAATGTCAAGATATTATGTGATTACTTCTATTCCAGCCAGATAGGGCTACTCCAAATTTTTATCTATTTTTAGGGGGCAGTGTTGGTTCAGTGAGGTTAATGAGTATGTTTATGAGTTGGTGGAAGGGAACTGCCATTTTTCTAAGCCCTATGAATAATATAAGAAGGGAAATATGAGCCACCTACACCTAATACTTCATTTAGTAATACACTTACTGTATGAAAATATATAGTATTTTCTTAAAAGAAAGGGAGGCAATGGGGAGCTTAATAATTTATACTTTGCCAGCCTTATCAGTGCCTTAACATAGGTCCTTATTCAGGCATTGAGGGAGAACTGTATACTCCCACTGGGAACCTGGACATGTGCCAATGTTTGCAAAGAGTTCAGTGGCTTTGCCTGTATACTTAGGTCTGGATTGGCTAGTATAGGATGTGGATCAGATCAGAATCTAGTAAATGCCATTTTGTTTTGACACTGAATTAAAACAAGGGGAGAGAAGGTGTCTGTTCCGTCAGATTTAAAGGGAAAGAATGTGTTGCAAAATTTTAAGCTTTATGTACCATTAACAGAAGGATATGTGATCCATCCGGGCTGGGTTTAAAAACATACAGGATTGTTGATGACTAGAGTTGTCTCAAACAATCATAGAACTAGGATTGTCTCAATTCTGGAAATAGTTTAGTTGTATAAAAAAAAGGGACAGAAAATGTGCAGGATCCTAAGAGTAAGAGAAGTTCAGTTTTACATACAGAGAGATGTTTTTACACGTAGGTACAAATCCATACTGTAGAATAGATTTGTTAGCAAAAGTCTATTTTTCTACATTAATAATGCAGTTACCAATTATTGAGCCTGATTTATTTGTCAGGCTTAGTGATATGCACTTTGCATGCATTGTCTCATTTAATTCCCAAAACAACCCTGTGAAGTAGGTGTTATTATCTACTTTTTTTACTGATGTGAAAACTGAAGCTTAGAGTGGTTAAGTGGTTAAGTAACTTGCCCAAGGTCACACAGCTAGTAAGTGGCAGAGCCAGAATTCTGAAGTGAATCCCTGGCCTGAGGAGAGCTTTTTAATAAGTGTAGAGCTACCAAATCTGAGGATGAAGACCTGAACAGTTTCTAAAATGAGGTACTATAGAGAGTTACATCGTAAGAACTCTGTTGTGTGTGTGTTTATGTGTGTGTGTGTGTATTTTAAGTTCTTTAAAAGAGAAAGTGGGTAATTTTCATTGTGTTTCTTAAATAATGATTACCTAATTGTCTTTAACACTAACAGCCACTTAGTGGTTAAGTGATATTTTTTAGGAAGTTCTCTTTTGGCAGTTACTTTTTTGAGAAAGATGATCAAAAGCACATCAAGAATACAAGTCAATGCCATCATTATTTACTTAGTATAAATTTACAATAACAGGAAAATATGTTCATGGAAATAAAATATCATCTAAAGAATTTAAAGAATTGAAAATGATTCTCATCTTTGTTGTTTGGCCTTACCTTCCTTTAAAAAGCAAACAAAACTGTTTATCTCTTTGTCATAGGAAACAATGACTGTGTTGATAAAAAAAGATAAGCTTAAGTAGGAACAATAAATAATTATCATCTTGAATGAAAAGCCTTTGTAAAAAATTTTTTCAATCCTTGAAATATTCTTTTGAAGAAAAGCACATGGCTTAAGGGTTAATTGATAAATCAGACACCATGGAACTGCACCTCTGTCACTGCTGAAATAACATCAAAATGGATAGTTAAGTGGTTCTAAAATTAGATCAACTCTGTTGCTCTCATGTTTTCCTTTATGGTCCCTTTGCTCCCACTAAATCAGTTGCTCCTCATATATACCCTATGCTTTCCTAGCTTTCTGTCCTTACTCATGGTGGTCTCTCTGCCTAGAATTCCTTCTTCCTCTATTGTCATATATTCAAATTCTCACCCATTCTTCCAGGCTAGCTCAGGTGTCATACCTTCTATGAAGCTTTCTCTGATTTCCTTGCAGAAACAATATCTCTCTTCTGTTTCTCTATTTCCATCTCATTACTTTAGCAATCCCATAGCATTTTGCTTTCATATTTCTTGAGGCTCCTCTCGTTTTCCACCTTGGAATTTAGTTTTTAATCTATTTGTATTATGTCATCTACTAGTCTTTAGATTTCCTGGAAGCCATAACACATTTTCATTCAGCTTTGGGTGTTCCTCAAATACAAAACACAGTACTTTTAATATAAAAGTCACTCAGAAACATCCATTCAGATTTGAGTTCCTTCCTTGTGCCAGACACTGGGTATGCAGGGCAAGTAAAACAGTTCCTGCCCTCAAAATATTCATGGGAGACATTTTAGCAAAGTGTTTCAATAAGACCTAGCAAGTAATACAGGAGAGTCACAAACAGGGACATTTGGAAGCCCAGATTTAGAGCTTGACCAAGGAGAAGGTGTAGTCTGGAAGATGAGGGGTCTTGGTCAGGAAATACATAATTTTATTATTTTAAGATGAAGCCATTCTAGAAGATGGCATTATCCAGGATGTGACCATGAGAGCTGAGTAAGCCAATGAGTGTGAGTCTAGGATGTAGGATGGCTTTTTCAACTAGCTAATGGTGCTAGGATTTGGGGTAGAGAGGATACAAGTAAACCAGATGCCAGAGTCCTGAGTGAATTAAATAGAATGTCAGTGAGAAGAGTAAATAGTCATTCTATGGAGGAGTAAAGCATGGTACCTCCAGATAGTGTGGACATTATAGACAGAGGGGTTTTGCATGGATCTGGAGCAATGATCTGGTAAAAAAAAATGCAGAGATAAGAGGATGATGGTTCCCTACTCTATCTTACCCTCTCTACTCCAGATTTTGGATACTTAAGAGTTCAAACAGTTTTTGTTGGTTGAGAGTTGATTAGTGAGGCTCATTGTCTTTGTACAAAGCCAGGTCTTTGGTAGGACAGAAAGTAGAAGATGTTCTGTGAAAACATGAAGATGTTCTGTGAAAACACTAAGGGTATAAGAGGTGCTTATTTATAAGTTGAATAAGTCTATATAAAGCTGATAAAATTGGATCACTGGAAGGGACTTCAACAATAACCTAATCCACCATTATCATTTTACAATTGAAGACTGAGGCCCAATAAAAGATGTAATTATCCTCCTTGGGCTTCAATAACTAAATTTCTCTTATTTTTCAAGCAGTTATTTTGATATATAAGTAAGTGTTTCTCCGAGTATTCTTCAATCACATGAATGGTCTATAGAGGCCTCTCAAGGTAGTCTGTGAGCTGTTTTATAGAACAGTGTTTCTAATAAGATAAACTTATGAAAACATGCAAATACAACATTTTGATATTAAGACCCTGCATATGAAATTCTATAAAAATTTTAATAACTCACTGACATTTTCCACAGTGTTGTATTATTCCTAATTTATGGTTGATTCCTTCTCCTAGTCTCCAGCCCAGACAAATAGTGTATTTTTTTTTTGACTATATGGTCTTTGAAACTTCCACCCATACCACTCTGCTAACATAGTTCTCTCTAAGGTCACCAATAGTCATGAGGTAACTAAATCTAAAAGGTACTTTTCAGTTATCATATTTGACCTCTCAGCAGCATTTGATATTGACAATCATTTCCTTTTTGAAGTACATTATATCTTTGCTTACTATGAAACTCCAGCCTGCTGGTGGGTTTTGCTCACACTTTTGATTTTCTTTGGGGGTTTCTCCTTCTCTACTTGGTTATTAAGTATTGAAGTTCATCATGATACTGTTCTAGATACTCTTACCATCTCACTCCATACTCTTTACCTGAGGGATTCAATCTATTTTCGTGTCTTAAAATACCAACTTTATGCTATAGATAGCAAAATGTGTATCTTGTACACCTGAAACTAATGTAATATTCCATGTAACTTATAATTGAGAAAACTTTTTAAAAATTTATATCCCCAACCCAAATTTTTGTCTGAGCTCTAGACCCTGGTGTGCAACTCAGCATCTCCACTTGGTTATCCTAAAGATATCTCAAATTCTACTTGCCTGAGAGTGAACTCAAGATTGCTTCACCCATTCTTGCTCCTTCTCCAAGTGTTTAGTATCACAGTGCATGACAAAACTCTGTTTCACTGTGCGTACAAAAGTCCTGAGTCATTTCCATTTCCCTTTCTCTCAAACTCTACATCAAATTCAACAGCATGTCTTGTTGATTAAACTTCTGAAATATTTCTCAAAGTCATCCACTTATCTCTAATCTCCATTAACACCACATTTAGTCAAGGTACTGAAGTAAACTTTGTTGGTAACAGCTTTATTGAGATATAATTCACATACCATAAATCTGACGATTTAAAGTGTACAATTCAATGGTTTATAGTATATTTATAGCATGTGCAAATATCTTTAGTAAATATAATTTAGACTTTGCTTTTTAATACTCTTAAAAAGAGTATTACACATCTTAGAATGTCTAAACCTAACAGAGTGATGTTTCCTAGATGATAAGTTTTTGTTGGTCTTACTAACTGCTATTATTTATATGCACAAGTATAAAAATCATAGAGACTAACCATATTTTGCCTGTTATGTGATTTAGGTATTTTTACTGTCTAGGTTAAAGGATAGTGTTTGGGAGCTTACTTTGGTTTGCGTTCATGGAATTTATTGGGTTAATCAATACCTTGTTAGGTATTCTGGCTATAATTACCAGACACCAGACAGAGAACAAAATGCTAACAACCATGTTAAACATATAGAACACAAGAACACAGATTTAACAGAATGTAGTTTTACTATAAAATAAAACAAAATAAAATATTTAAGAATCAATACTTTTCTTCATAGTTCAGTTGAGCTTTTTTAAACATACAATTTCTAATGAAAATATATTGAAAAATATTCTGATGAGAAAAAATTTGCATGATAATTTCTGAGCGGAAATCATTGACTTCAATGATATTCATTTTAATTTTACCATTTGAAACAAAATAAAGTAAAAAGAGTAGAAAAAACTTTTTTTGACATCTCAGAATTAGTTGATAATGCAACTGAATTGTGATGCATTTGAAGTATCTGAATATAAGACAATTTTTTACTCCTAAATAATAAACAAGTACACTACTAAATATCTTTAAATTTCAGGTTAGAGTACATCTGGAAACTCAACATCTAGGGCACAAATTTTCACTTTTTTGCCCAGAAGTTATTTACTACCATTTTTAAAGTTGGAGAAGTCCTTAGAGACCTTTTTATTAGCAGATCAGGAAATTTGGGTTTGGAGAGCTTAATAAACATGTCAAAGGTCACAAAGCTAGTTATTGGCAAATCTGGATTTGAACCCATGTCTCTTCACTGGCATTTTTGCCTCTTTCAGGAATCTATAACATGAAAGAGTAACATGTACACATAGATACATAGTCTCAAAATATATATTATCTATTTTGTTCTAATTATAACAGTACTTGCTGTAAAAACATTCAAACATCATAAAAGAGCAGAAAGCAGAGTGAATTTTTAACTTTCAATTCAGTCAAACACTAGGTATTTCACATAGATCAAAATAAAGGGAAGTCACCTTAGTATAGCTTAGAGTTTAAAGCTGGGAAAAACCTACTTTTCTGAACTTGTGCTTCTTTGCCATACCATGGGAAAGTATTCATTCAAAGTCTGTCATTACTGGAGACCCAAATTTAGAAAGTTATGGCTATGATATTGCTACTCCTGAAGACATCACACAGCGCAATTTTGCAAAATGTTAGGAAATAGAGTGTTATGGAAACAGGACACCACCTGATTCCCCTTTGGAACACATGAGGTGATCATTTGAATTATACCTTTGCAAATGCATGTTAGAATGCATTTTTAGATTGTTGTTTTAAACAGTGATTAACATGACTGTCTTTTAGGAGGTTTGCTCTTCTTGTCAGCTGCCTGGAAACACAACAGGCTCTAAAGGAGGATTTATTATACAAGTAATATAACCCAAAAGGCAAAGTGCATATAGAAATAAGAAGAGAGGTTTTGTTCTGTCCTGGTGTGTCTCAGATATTTATTAATCGAGATGGCAATTGCAGTGGCAAATCTTATTTCCCCCTTCATACCCCCTCTGGCGGCATATGATGATAGCATTAGAGCTGATGCCACTTGGCTGATCATGCATTGCTGATCACCATTCTAGGCAATAGGAAGAGACAAAAGAGAAGCCCTAACAGTCCCCAGAGTACTAATGTGAGGGCAAAATCACTCATTTGAAACAGTTTAAAATTTCATCCTATTTCTAAACAATAACAAAATGAATTCATTTTCTTTTATTCATATAAGTTGTTACATGGGATTTAGTCCATTATTTATGAACTACTTGCAAAGCTGCTCTGCCCATCTCTCCACTGCACCCTCACACCAGTATCTTCCACTCTCCATCTTAAATACTGCACTATCTATTTACTAATCTTCCTTTTGTTTTACCCTATGCTTCCAGTTTAAGTATGATGGGGTTATATGAGTTGGGTCACATTAGTAATAGAAAAAATGGAAAATAACTAAAAATCTTTATTTTTAAATAATACTTGCATTCTGTGGGTTTAAAAAAGTTTAAAAAGACAAAATATTTGCAGGGAAGGTGTGAGTTTATGGACAGTTAGGTTCTGTAGCCACTTCCTCATTGACTGGGATTTCTGTTAAAGGGTGGTAAAACACTAAGTCTTGAGAAGTTCCTGAATTTTAAAAAAATATTTTAAGTATATTTTATTGATTATGCTATTACACATGTCCATTTTTATCTCTCCTTTATCCCTTTCTGCCCGATACCACCACTCCCTCCAGAATTTCCCCCTGCTTAGTCCATGTCCATGAGTCATACATGTAAGTTCTTTGGCTTCTCCATTTCCTATACTATTCTTAACCTCCCCCTGCCTATTTTCTGCCTACTATTTATGCTTCTTATTCCCTTTACTTTTTCCTCAATTCTCCCCTTTCCCCCTCCCTGCTGATAACCCTCCATGTGATCTCCATTTCTGTGATTCTGTTCCTGTTCTAGTTGTTCACTTAGTTTGTTTTTGTCTTTTTTTATAGGTTCAGTTGTTGATAGTTGTGGGTTTGTTGTCATTTTACTGTTCATGGTTCTGATATTTTTTTTCTCAGATAAATCCCTTTAACATTTCATATAGTAAGAGCTTGGTGATGAACTCTTTTTGTTTTACCTTGTCTGGGAAGCACTTTATCTGTCCTTCCATTCTAAATGATAGCTTTGCTGAATAGACTAACCTTAGTTGTAGGTTCTTGATTTTCATCACTTTTATACTGCTTGCCATTCCCTTCTTGTCTGCAAGGTTTCTTTTGAGAAGTCAACGGAAAGTCTTATGCAACTCCTTTGTAGGTAACACTCTCCTTTTCTCTTGCTGCTTCTAAGATTCTCTTTATCTTTAATTTTTTGCATTTTAATTATGATGTGTCTTGGTGTGGACCTCTTTGGGTCCAACTTATTTGGGACACCCTGTGCTTCCTGGACTTGTATGTCTATTTCTTTTGCCAAATTAGGGAAATTTTCTTTCATTATTTTTTCAAATAAGTTTTCAATGTCTTGCTCTTCCTCCTCTCCCTCTGGTATCCCTAATATTCGGATGTTGGCCCTTTTGGAGATATCCCGGAGTCTTCATAAACTCTCCTCATTTTTTTGAATTCCTGTTTCTTCATTTTGTTCTGGTTGAATGTTTATTTCTTCTTTATGTTCCAAATCATTGATTTGAATCCCAGCTTATTTCTCTTCATTTTTGGTTTCCTATGGATTTTTTCTTTATTTCCCTTAGTAGAGCCTTCATTTCTTTCCTTATGCTTTTGCCATATTCAATGAGATCTTTGAGCATTCTGACCACCAGTGTTTTTAACTCTGCATCTGATAGGTTGGCTATTTCTGCATCATTTAGTTCTTTTTCTGGGGTTCTGTTCTGTTCTTCCATATGGGCCATATTTCTTTGTCTCTTGATTTTGGCAGCCTTCCTGTGTCTATGTACTAGATAGAGCAACCTTGATTCTGTTTTAGCACACTTGTTAAGTCATATGCGATGGAGCCTTGGGTATTCACTAGGGTGGGGCAACCATGGCTCCGTGTTTGGGGGAGAAGTCAAAGAGGGAACAATGTCACCGCTGGTTGACTTCTGGGGACTTGCCTGACCCTCACCCATTTCCAGTCACATCACCCTCTTCCCATATGCGACTGGCACCCTTCAGTTGCTGTCCTGTTTGTGATTCCCAGGGTGGGTGGTTTTGCATATGTACCAGCAGCTCTTTCTGGTGCCCCAATCCCCACTGGGTTTACATCCAGAAGTTATGTGGCTTTATTTCCCTGGTGTTGCAACCCAGGGCTGCACAGTCTGGCCTGGGGCTCACTTGCTCTCTCACAAGGTACCCCCCCTGATTTTTATCCACCACACATGAATATGGGGCTGCCACCACCCCTCTGCCCCCATCTTGCTGCTGCCGCACTGAGTCCTCTATGCCCCAACTCCCTGTCTCCGCCCCTCCTACCCATGTGGATGAATATAGCTTCTTTAAGTCCTTGGTTGTCAGACTTCTGTTCAGTTCTGCATATTTTTCTGTGTTATTTTCTGACAGCTGTGCATATTTTTAAGTTAGTTGTACTTCTTCTTATGGATGTGCAATGAGGCAAGGCGAGTCTACCTATGCCTCAATCTTGACTGGAAGCCGGAACTGCCTTTTGACCAGTGATTCCACTGCTGGGAATATACCCTAAGAATTCTGAAATACCAATTCTTTTTTTAAATTAATTAATTTATTTTTTCAAATACATTTGTCTCTGCCTACCCCCCACCATTTTCCCTTGTCCCCTCCCTCCTCCCCTCCCTCAGCTCTTCCCCTTTGGTTTTGTCCATGAGTCCTTGCTATATGTTCCTTGACTTTCCCCTTACCTTCCTTTTCCCCGCCCCCGCTCCCATCTTCTTTCTTGTCTCTGTTGGTGAAACACCAATTCTAAAGAACTCATGCACCCCAATGTTCATAGCATTGCTGTTTACCATAGCCAAGTGCTGGAAACAGCCTAAGTGCCCATCAGTAAATGAGTGGATCAAAAAACTGTAGAACATATACACAATGGAATACTATAAAGCAGAAAGGAAGAAGGAACTCCTACTTTTTGCAACAGCATGGATGGGACTGGAGAATGTTATGCTGAGTGAAATAAGCCAGTTAGTGAAAGACAAATACCATATGATCTCATTTGTAAGAGGAATCTAATGAAAAGAAAAAACAAACAAAATAGAACCAGAGGAATGGAAACATGGAGCAGACTGATAGGGCAAGTGGGGTGCAGTGGGGGGGGATGATGGAGGAAAGAAGGGGAAGGGACTAGTCAAATAACATATATTAATGACCCATGGACATGGGCAATGGTGTGGAGATTGACTGTGGGAGCCAGTGGTTGGCTGAGTGGAGGATGGCAAAGGTGGAAAAACTGGGACAACTATAATAAAATAATAATAATAAAATAAATAAATAGTTGTAAAATGCAAAGCCATAAAAAAATAAAGATAAAGCTTCTAAAAGCAATCAGAACAGTGAAAAGAAAAAAAATCCAAAAAAGTGAGAGTAGTTTAAGGGGCTCTGGGACATCAAGTGAACCAACATTTACATCATAGGACAATGGAAGTAAAAGAAAGAGAGCAAGGAGTTGAAAACCATTGAAGAAATGATGATTTAAAAGTTCCCTGTCCTGGCTGGTGTGGCTCAGTGGACTGAGCACTAGCCTGTGAACCAAAGTGTCACCAGTTAGATTCTCGGTCAGGGCACATGCCTGGGTTGCAAGCCAGGTCCCCTGTAGGCGACATGCAAGAGGCAATCACATGTTGTTTCTCTCCCTCTCTTTCTCCCTCCCTTCTCTGCTCTCTAGAAATAAATAAATAAAAATATGTTTAAAAAATTCCCTAATCTGGTGAAAAAATGCACATACAAGTGAAGAGAGTTCCAAAGAACATAAACCCAAAGAGGCCTACACCAAGACACATCATAATTAAAATCTCAAAGGTTATGGACTTCTGACCAAGATGAAGGTGAACGTAGATACACTTCAATTCCTCACAGAACCAAAAGAAGAACAACAAATTTAAAAAGAAAAAAAACTACCTGAACTGTCAGAAAATTGAACTGTATGGAAGGTTGACAACCAAAGAGTTAAAGAATAAACATTCATCCAGACTGGTATGAGGGGCAGAGATGGGCAGCCAGGGTGGAGAGGATGTGCAGCAAGGCAGTGGCTGGTGGACCAGGCGGTCCCACAATCCCTTACAGATAAACCAAGAGGAAAAACCGGGGAGTGAGACAGAGTGTGCAACCTAGGGTTTTAAAAACCTGTGGGGGTTTCAGCTGTGGGAGAAACTCCCAGTTCCACAGTAGAGTCTGTTTTTTTACTCTTTGCAACAGTATGGATGGACCCAGAGAGCATTATTCTTAGTAAAATAAGTCAGGCAGAGAAAGACAAATACCATGTTATTTCACTTATATGTCAAAGCTTAAAAACAAGATAAACAAACAAACAACATAGAAACAAACTCATAGATACAGAAAACATTTTAAAGGTTGCCAGATCAGAAAGAGTTTGGAGGAAATGGGTGAAGAAGTGGAAGGAATTAAGAAGTACAAATCGGTAGTTACAAAATAGTCATGGGAATGTAAAGTACAGCATAGGGAAAACAGTCAATAATATTGTAATAACCATGTATGTTATAAGATGGGTATTAGATTTATTTGAGAGATCACTTTGTAAGTTATATAAACCTCTAATCACTATGTTGTACACCTGAAACTAATGTAACATTGTATGTTAACTGTAGTTGAAAAAGAAAAAAATAGTTTTAAAAAGTTTACATGAGGTCATGAGGGTGAAACCCTTATGATGGGATTAGTGTCCTTATAAGAAGAGAAAGAGAGAGAGACATCTCTCTTCTGCAGCACACATCAAATAAAAAGCATGTGATTTGCAGCTGCATGCCAATCAGAAACAGTGCCATCACCAGACACCAAATCTGCCAGTACCTTAATCTTGGAAATCCTACCCTCCAAGAATTGTGAGGGGAAAAATTTCTCTTATTTAAACCACCCCATCTATAATAACTTGTTATAGCATCCTGAGCAGAAAGAGATACCAGATAAATTATGAACTCGAGGATAGATATTATGTTATACCTTTTTCTATACTCACATAGTTCCTAGAAAAGCGCTGGGGATAAAGATGTCCCTCCCCAAACTTCTTGGTTGATACAATGATTATAACACACATTACCTTCTGTAAGTTAAGTTTATTGCCTAAATGTATTTGTTTGTAACAACTGCTCCAAAACCTAAAATACTTTCATTGTTGATATCATGAATAAGCACAATATTTTAATTGTTCTCACAAATATTTGTTTAATGTAAAATAACCAATAAGAACCCTACACATGGTTGGATAATTGTCATCAGGCTCTGGTCATTGGTCAACTACTCACTGGTTTTGTGATTTTAGGCAAGTTATGTAAACTCTTAGATTTGTTTTTTTCATCTGTAGAGTGAGGCTGATAATTCCCTACTTATCTCACATGGTTGTTGTGGGGATCAAATGAAGTAATATTTTATACACACACACACACACACACACACACACACACACACACACGTGTGTGTGTGTGTGTATAAAATAGCATTTGACTTTTGCAATCAGAGAGACCTAGGTTTGAATCCAGGCACTACAATTTACTGGGTATATAACCTTTATCAAATTAATTTATTTGTATCACAATTTACCCATTTGCAAACATAGGCACAATTATATCTAAATCTCAATATTATAGCAACCTGAGGCATGAGGTGTAGTGACTTGATGTGCATAGACTTGAAATATGTGAGGTGTTTAGCAGATTGCCAGAGATGTTTATGTTACTCAGTAAGTGATGGGTATTATGAATGTGATTACATGCCATGAACATGTGATTATTATTCATTATTAATAGTCACAAAATTGTTTTCTATGAGAGCAAATAACACTTGTCTGGGCACACTGCATCACGCGGCAAAATGGAGAAAGAAAATGGAAGAGTAAAATATGAGGTTTGAAAAAATACTGAAAAAATAAGAACCAAATTGAAGAATAACAACTACCACAGTAATATCCATGATGAATGAGCAAAGATTAATAAAGGTGAAAAGAGAATAAGAATATTACAAGAAAAAAAGAAATGAAAAAGTGATTGTGAGATCTCTAAAGGAAATAAAAATGATTTTGAGAGGGCAGAGTTAGGACAAATAATAAATGTAAGGGTTAGAAGCCATGCTAAGAAAGGGAGAAAATAAAATTTATAACACAAATAAGACTGGGCACGAGGAAGGGACAAATGGAGTAAGATAGGGTCACAGTAAAATATGAGATTTAAAATATAAACAATTAAAAAAGTGGACAGCTAGAAATAAAATTGGAGAAATGCAACAACAACCCAAATGTCAATGACAACCAAGCACATATTAATAAAGGCGGAATGAGAATAAGGATAGTATAAGAAAGGAAAAAAAGAATGTGAGGTATCTAATGAAAATACAGATGGTTTGAGAGGAAGGAGGGAGGAGAAATAGTAACAGTGAGGAATAGAAACAAGGCACAGAAAGGGAAAAACTAAAATTTTAAACAAAAAATAAGAAGGAGAAGGATGAAGGCAAAGTGGAATTAGAGGAAGGAAGAATAGAATATGAGATTTGAAATAAAAGTAAAATAAAAAAATAATAAAAATAAAAATATATAAAAATAAAATAAATAGTGAAATAACAGGAACAAAATTAAAGACAGAGAAACAACTTTAAAAAGCTATCAAGAGAATAAATAATGCAAATTATGAAAAAGAACAAGGTAGAATTCATCTCAGCAGAGTCTAGTGTTTGTTGGTCTATTGTCTTCTCCTTCTTGATCCATCCCTGGTGATTTCACCTGGTGCCCCAGTCTAGCTTTAGGCATCCTGTTCAAGGCTACAAGTGGTCCACAGTCTGTGGCTGTCTCCATCAGGCTTGGCTCCTCCTTGCTGGTCTGCCCTGTTGGCTTTTTATCAGTACAAGGCCCAGAGGTGGTTCATCTAATGTCTGACAGCACCACATGTACCACCTCCACCTGCCTCTGGAGCAGGGAGGGGGGCATACTGGTGCAGTTGGGGGTGTATGATTCCTGGTTATCTACTGGGAAGTGCTGGTCAGTCTTCAGGGAAGATGTGGATGTGTTCCCCTACCCTTGCATCATGTGCCTTGGTCTGTCCTAGATTATTTCTTATAATGTATAGTGTCTGATGAATTAGCTGTCTGTTTCATGTGAGGGGCCAATCTGTGTAAGAGTCAGCTCTTTCCCACTTGGCACTGATGGCAGCTCTGTGTGAGGGCCAAGGCTGGACGAAACCCTCAATACTTCTTCCTGTGCCAATTTCTAATCTCTCTGCTCTGCTGTTCTCAGTGGAATAGGGACTGAGAAGGAGCCAGCATAGTGTCTGCTAAAAGTTCATAAAGGGCTCTTTTGGAGATTCTCTTTCTTTCCCCTGTGGATATGCACCTGGCATGGGTTTCTTGAGCCTGGTCTTTCTGTTCTGTGGAATTTGCAATCCTGCAGGTGGGGGTTGGGCATGCCTTCTCTTCCCAGAGCTTTGTACTGTTTTACCTTGTGAGTGGACCTGCTTGGCTGCAAAGAATCTCAGGTGCTCAGCTCTTGCCTGTCCATCTTCTAGCCCACTGCTCTCTCAGACCCAAACCCTCCATTCTGCATGCAGTGTCCCTGCTCACCAGCCGCACTAGGTGGGGTCCCGTAATCCCTTCATTGTGCAGTCTTCTACTTTTCTTGGTCAGCTCAGTGGGTATGACCCACACTTTCAATTTATCTGCTTTGCCAGCAGGGCAGATGTTTATCCATGTGGGGTTCCTGCCCAGCCACGGCTCAGCTCCCCTCTTAAAAAATAAAGTCCCTATGTGGTACCCACACTGCAGTGCCGAACCACTGCCTGGCTCTCTACACACTCCACCTCCCCAAAATACAAAAAGTTTCCCTCTATCATGACTGGCCACATCCTGCCATTGCCTCCAACAGTTTTAGGAGACAGAATTTCTCTCTTGAATCTCCTGGTTGGTGCTGCAGCTATGGATATGCTACTCACTGTGTGTATGCAGCCCGAGTCTCCCTGACTCCATATTCTCCCAAGACTCTCCTGATTAGTGTTGGCGGTTCCCTGTGTGGCACTGGAGCCCCCTACTCTGGAAGGGGTGGACACAACTAAGCTGTGCTTTCTGTCCTTTCCTCTGCTGAAGGTGCCTCATGTAGAGTATTTCCCCTTCAACTTATGAAATCTCTTGACAGATGGTATAAAGCATTCTTTGTACTCCTTTACTTCAAAAGTTCATATCAGCTAAGATTCCATTGATTGTTCTGGTCACTGGTCAGAAGATAAGATGAAAATCCGTGCTGGGGGCACAAGCAACTGGGCTTAGCTTCAACCTACTCAGCTGCCATCTTCACATTTGCTACCTTATCTTTAAAATTGTTGATTCAAGAAAAATAAAGTACCTTACCAAGGAGGTAAAAGACGTGTACACAGAAAACTACACAACACTGAAGAAAGAAATTAAGGAAAACACAAATAAATGGAAGCATATACCATATTCAAGGTTTGGAAGAATTAACATCATCAAAATGTCCACACTATTGAAAGCAATTTATAGATTATATGTAATCACTATTAAAATACCAATGACATATTTCACAGACATAGAACAGACATTTCAAAAATTTATATGAAAACATAAACAATCCCGAATAGCTGCAACAATTTTGAGAAAGAAGAACAAAGTAGGAGGGATCACAATACTTGACATCAAACTATATTACAAGGCCACTGTAATCAAAACAGTCTGGTACTGGCATTAGAACAGACACATAGATCAATGGAACAGAACAGAGAGCCCAGAAATAAACCCATATCTAAGGTCAATGAATGTTTGACAAAGGGTGCAGAAGCATGAAATTGAATAAAAATAGTCTCTTCAACAGATGGTGTTGGGAGAGCTGGAGACCTACATGTAAAAAATTGAAATTTGACTGCCAACTGACACCATACACAAAAGTAAACTCAAGATGGATAAAAGACTTAAATAAAGGTCATGACACCGTAAAAGTCCTGGAGGAGAACATAGGCAGGAAACTCTCAGATATCCCACGCAGCAATATTTTCACTGATATGTCCCCTAGAGCAAGAGACAGAAAGGAGTGTATAAACAAATGGGACTTTTTCAAAATAAGAAGCTTCTGAATGGCTAAAGAAAACATCAGCAAAATGAAAAGAGAACCGCCTGTATGGGAAAATATATTTGCTAATGATACCTCAGACAGGGGTTTGATCTCCAAAATATGAAGAACTCACACGTCTCCACTCCAGAAAGACAAAGAATCCAACTAAAACAAAGGACCTGAACAGACACTTCTCCAAGGAGGACATACACAGGAACATATGAAAGGATGTTCATCATCATTAGCCATCATAGAAATGCAAATTAAAACCACAATGAGATATCACTTCACACTGGTCAGAATGGCCATAATAAACAAATCAACAAACAACAAGTGCTGGCAAGTATGTGGAGAAGAGGGAACCCTAGTACACTGTTGGTGAGAATGCATACTGGTGCAGCCACTGTGGAAAACAGTGTGGAATTTCTTCAAAAAGCTAAAAATGAAACTGTTTTTTGACCCAGCGATTCCACTGCTGGGATTATACCCTAAGAATCCTGAAACACCAATTCAAAAGAACCTATGCACCCCAATGTTCATAGTAGAGAATTTACAATAGCCAAATATTGGAAGCAACCTAAGTGCCCATCAATAAATGAGTGGATCAAAAAACTATGGTACATTTACACAATGGAATACTATGCAGCAGAAAGAAAGAGCTACTATCCTTCCCAACAGCATGGATGGAACTGGAGAGCATTATGCTAAGTGAAATAAGACAGTGGGTGAAAGACAAATACCATATGATTTCACCTATAAGTGGAACCTAATCAACAAAACAAACAATCAAGAAACCAGAAACATTGAAAGAAAAAAACAAACCAACAATAAAGAGAGGGAAGGATGGTAACAGGGAAAAGAAGAGGAAGGGTCAAATCTAGGAACATATATAAAGGACCCATGGACAAAAGCCAAACTGGGGAAAGAGTGAGGGTGGGAGGTAGGGGTGGGTGGAGCAGGGGAAAGTAATGGTGGGAAAATGGAGACAAATGTATTCGAACAATAAAAAATAAAAAAAAATAACATTGTTGATTCACTACTCTGCCTCATCTAATCTACTGTTGATTTCCTTTAATGCATTCTTTTATTTATTTATTTATTTTTAGCGAGAAGGGAAAGGAGGGAGAAAGAGTGGGAGAGAAACATCAATTTGTGGTTGCCTCTCTCATGCCCCCTGCTGGGGACCTGACCTACAACCCAGGCATGTTCCCTGACTGGGAGTCCTTGTTCCCTGACAAGGACTCTTAGGTTTGCAGGCCAGCACTCAATCCACTGAACCACAGTAGCTAGGGCTCTAATGCATTGTTCATTTCAGTTATTGTATTATTCTTCTGTGACTGGTTCTTTCTTTATGTTTTCTAGCTCCATGTTTATGTTTCATATGTTTTTGTTGATGTTCTCACTGAGATTGTTGAGCATCCTTATAACCAGTGTCTTGAACTCTGCATCTGGTAGATTGCTTTTCTCCATTTTATTTTTTTTCTTTTTCTGGAGTTTTATTCTGTTATTTCATTTGGGCCATGTTTCTTTGTGTCCTTTTTTTTGGTTACCCCCTGTATTTTCTTTTATGTATTAGGCAGAGCTTCTACATTTCCTGGTGTTGGTAAGGTGACTTTGCATAGTAGTTGTGCTTTGGGGCCCAGTGCTGCAGTCTCCCTGGTCACCTGAACTGGATAATCCAGATGTGTCCCTTGTGTGGGTTGTATTTGTACTCCTGTTGTAGCTGAGCCTTCATTGCTGTTGCCATGTCAATGGGAAGGATTAACCCTCAGGATCATTGGCTGTGAGGACTGGCCATGACTACTGCAGAAGCACTATTGTGCAGGGACTGATTCTATGGATTAGTATTTGCATTAACAGGGCTCTGGTGCCTGCCAAGTATGCCCTTTGTGTGTATTATTTTTGGAGGTGGTTGGGTGGTACTCTGGTGTGGTCTAAACCTGGTTTTCGTACACCAACAATGCAATAGAAGAAGAAGAAATCAGAAAAAATATACCATTCGATATAGCACGAAAAAAGATAAAGTAACTAGGGATAAATTTAACCAAAGACACAAAAGACCTGTATGCAGAAAACTATACAACATTGAAAAAAGAAATTAAGGAAGACACAAATAAATGGAAGCATATACCGTGCTCATGGATTGGAAGAATTAATATCCTCAAAATGTCCATACTACCCAAAGCAATTTATAGATTCAACGCAATCCCTATTAAGATACCAATGATGTATTTCACAGAAATAGAACAGACATTTCAAAAATTTATATGGAACCATAAACGACCCCGAATAGCTTCAGCAATTTTGAGAAAGAAACACAAAGTAAGAGGGATCACAATACCGGACATCAAACTCTACTACAAAGCCACCATACTCAAAACAATCTGGTACTGGCACAAGAACAGACCCATAGACCAGTGGAACAGAATAGAAAGCCCAGAAATAAGCCCAGGTCTCTATGGACATCTAATATTCGACAAAGGGGGCAGAAGCATAAAATGGAGCAATAACAGCCTCTTCAACAAATGGTGTTGGGAGAGCTGGATGGCTACATGCAAAAAATTGAAATTGGATCATCAGCTGACACCATACACAAAAATAAACTCAAGATGGATAAAAGACTTAAATATAAGTCGGAACACCATCAAAGTCCTTGAGGAGAACATTGGCAGGAAACTCTCAGATATCCTATGCAGCAATTTTTTCACTGATATGTCTCCTAAAGCAAAGGACATAAAGGAAAGAATAAACAAGTGGGACTTCATCAAAATAAGAAGCTTCTGCATGGCTAAAGAAAACATCAGCAAAATGAAAAGGGAGCCAACCATTTGGGAAAATATATTTGCTAATGATACATCAGATAGAGGTTTGATCTCCAAGATATATAAAGAACTCACTCGACTCTACTCCAAGAAGACAAACGATCCAATCAAAAAATGGGCAAAGGACCTGGGCAGATGCTTCTCTAAGGAGGAGATACAGAGGGCCCAGAGGCATTTGAAAGGATTCTCAGCATCACTAGCCATCAGAGAAATGCAGATCAAAACCACCATGAGGTACCACCTCACACCAGTCAGAATGGCCATCAGAAACAGATCCACAAACAACAGGTGCTGGCGAGGCTGTGGAGAAAAGGGAACCCTAGTCCACTGTTGGTGGGAATGCAGACTGGTGCAGCCACTATGGAAAGCAGTGTGGAATTTCCTCAGAAAGCTGAAAATGGAACTGCCTTTTGATCCAGCGATTCCCCTGCTGGGACTATACCCTGAGAACACCAAAACGCCAATACAAAAGAACCTATGCACCCCAATGTTCATAGCAGCACACTTTACAATAGCCAAGTGTTGGAAGCAACCTAAATGCCCATCAGTAGATGATTGGATAAAAAGTAATGGTACATATACACAATGGAGTACTACGCAGCAGAAAGAAAAAAAGAAGTACTAAACTTCGCGACAGCATGGATGGAACTGGAGAGCATCATGCTAAGCGAAATAAGCCAGGGGGCGAAAGACAAATACCATATGATTTCACCTATAAGCGGAACCTAACCAACAATGCAAAGATGCAAGGAAAATAAGACCAGCAACACTAAAAGGAAAAGAAATCAACAGAGACAAGAGGGAAGAGGGGTGGGCAGGGAAAGGGAAGGGAAGGGGAAAGTCAAGGAACATATAGCAAGGACTCATGGACAAAACCAAAGGGGAAGAGCTGAGGGAGGGAAGGTGGGAGGGGGCAAGGGAAAGAGGTGGGGTGGGGAGGCAGAGACAAATGTATTTAAAAAGTAAATAAATTAAAAAAAATAAAATAAAAAATAAAAAAAATCAATTAAAAAAAAAAGAAAAGAAAATAAACCTGGTTTTCTTGTGTGTTGGTTCTGGAGCGTCTTAGGAGGGGCTGTGATGCAGGTCAGGTTCCGTTGTTGCCTGTGCCATGCCCAGGGTTACTTGGTATGAGCTACAAAGTGATCTGCAGATGATTGCTGCTTGTGCTGGGCTTGGAGATATCTGATAGGAGCTAAGTTGTGAACTGATACTGGCTTCTGCTGGTACTGGGCTCGAGGCTGCTTAGCAAAAAGTATAAAGTTGCTTGTTTGGGGTTTCTGAACTTTTGAGATATTTTAGAGAAGTCCACAGAATCAGCCAAGGAAGGCTGTTTTAGGGAAAAGTCACTTGAAGTGACTTCGCTGAGCCCAACATTTGGGTGGGGCTGGATCTTAGGAAATCACCAGGATGGGGGAGCAATGTTAGTCAGGTTGATGGAGACTCAAATATGACACCTGACTATAGGCTGGGTGGGGGAAGGATTGAACAAAGAAAAAATGCTTTTGTCAGCACTTCTGTCTGGGAGAAAGCTGCCCCTCCAGCCCTCATCCTGAAGACAGACAATTCAGTTTTTCCCCATACATCGCTGGCACTGAACCTGCTGCCCCAGCACCAAAGGTCTGCATAATTTAGGTTGTCGATGAGTAATTCTGTGAGTGGACCCTTTAAGAGGAATGCCTGGGACCCCAGAAGCTCTCTGTCTTTCCCAGCCACAATCTCTGCTGGTTTTCTTAGCCAGAATTTATAGGGACTTCTCTTTCTGGCACTGGAACCCTGAGCTGGGGGGCCTGTTGTGGGGCTGGGACCCCTTGTTTCTTAGGGGAGACCTTCGTAATTAAGATAACATTCCTAACATATAGCAAGGACTCATGGACAAAACCAAAGGGGAAGAGCTGAGGGAGGGAAGGAGGGAGGGGGCAAGGGAAAGTGGTGGGGGAGAGGCAGAGACAAATGTATTTGAAAAAATAAATTAGACGAGATCGGGCGCGTTCAGGGTTAAAATAAAATTTAAAAAAATAAATAAAATGATTATATTTACTTACATAAATTTAAAAATAAATAAATAAATAAATAAATAAAAAGATAACCTTCCTAACTTTTAACTACCACATATTCATGTGGGACCAGCCCATTCTGAGCTTCCACTCCTCCTACCAGTCTTGACTTGACTTCTGTATATCCTTAGTTATCGGACTTCTGTTTAGATAGATTTATGGTGGTTCTCAATGATGGTTTTTCTATAGGTTAGTTGTAATTTTGATGTGATTGTGGGAGGAGGCAAACAAGGCATTTACTTATGCCACCATCTTGACAGGAAACCTACATCTTTGTTCCATTTAAATCTAATTATCTCCTAGAGGCCTATCTCCAAATATCAACACATTGGTTGCCAGGGCTTCATCATATGAATTTCAGGGGGGTACAGACATTTAGTTTATAACATTCTACCTCTGGCCCCCCAAAATGTATGTCCTTTTATGTAAAATGCATTTATTCCATCCCAATAATTCCCTAAATCTTAACTTGTTCTAACATCAATTTCAATGTCTAAAGTCCAAAGTCTTATCTAAATACCTAAAACTAAATGAGATATGGGTGAGACTCAAGGCATGATTCATTCTGGAGCAAAATTCCTTTCCACCTATCAACCTATGAAACCAGACAAATTGTGCGCTTCCAAATTGCAGGGGTGGTACAGGGCTAAGATAAGCATTCATATTCCCAAAGGGAGAGATTGAAAGGAAGAAAGGGGTGATGGGTGCCAAGAAAGTCTATACTCTAGTAAGGTAAATTCCATGAGATCTTAAGCTTCTTTGGTCCAATGCTGTGCCCTCGAAGATCACTGGGGTAGCAATATCATTCCTGAGGCTCAGTGGGGCACTGTCTATACTGAGGTTCTCTGCAGGGGCCCTTGCCCCCTGAGACACTGACAGGTTCATTTTGCCCTGCCAGTCTGGAAATCCAGGCCTACTCTCTGAAACCTAGGGGGAACTAATCTTGTTCCCTGACTGGTGTTGGAAGTCTCAGCCCTAATGAACTCTGGATCACTTTGGGGCCATTTTTCTGTTTTCTTAAAGGCAACATGGGTCCCGAAGAAGCTAGGGGGTCTTTTGGATTATAACCTATCCCCACAGCTATGACCTTAGTCCAGAACTAAGTCATCTCCTTTCTGGATTCCCAAAATGTGCTGCCAATTAAAATGGCTTTCCTTCCAGGTCATTCTCAAGCCACAGCCAGACTACTCTCACAAAATATCAATCTCAAATTCCTGCACAAGAACCTAAAATGGATGCCCCGAATGAAGTACAAACCTCTTATCTTGAACTTCTATACCAGTTCTCTTGGATAGGTATATAAGGCGACTACTTATATAACCTTAAATTTTCTAGCAGCTATATTTTAAACAGTAAAAAGAAATAGGTAAAATTAATTTTAACAATATATTTTACATTCCTTTATCATGCTATGTCTTCAAAATCCAGTACTTATTTTATTCTTAGTGCATATCTCAATTTGGACTATCCACACTTCAAATGTTCAATAGCCAGGTGTGGCTGGTAACAACTATGTTGCATGCTGCAGATATAGAATTCAAATTTTGCCAGTTGTCTTACCATGTCATTTTTTCTGGTCCAGAATCCAATTTCAGAACCCACATTGCATTTGGGTTGGTGAATGGGATTTGGATATGCCACCCAAATTATGCTACTTTGGCATTAGGATTATTTTGAGCTGAAGGCAACTGAGAATCAGCAAATGAAGGAAAAATTCCCTGCTCTCCCTTTATCTGCCTAAATACATGGCATAACTTTCCTTTTGTGAAGGTGTCCCCCTCTCCTGTATAGTAGGAGAACAGTTCATTATCAGAGACAAAAAGTTGGCACTGAGATTAGTTTGCATAAGCAAACCTTTTACTGAAATAACCCCTAGTGAGTCCCCCCCATATATTTCTTAGGTACTTCCCCACAATTTATTGCTCGTGGAAGTCCAAACTCCTTTTCTTAAAATGTTATATAACCTCCACAGTTTAGTCAATTCTTTGAGTTTCACTATTTTTCCCTTGGGAACTCCCATGCATGTAAAATATTAGTAAAAAGTGTATGACTTTTGTTAACCTGTCTTTTGTTAATTTAATTCACAGACCCACAAGGAGTAACTTAAGAGGATATAGAAAAACTTTTTCCTCCTGGACATTGTCATGTCTCCATGGTCTTCCAATCTGAGACAGATAAATTATCTTCTGAATTAAATGAGGTAGTGTGACTTGTGGCTTTGAAATAGTTAAGTACAGGTAAGAGGGAAGAATTCACCTTAACAGCCTATAAATTTTGGTACAGTCTACTAGTAAAAGTCAGCTAACTTGGCTACTAACATCGACTTTTTGGATATCTGTAGTACATTTTTACATGGCGTGTATATATAAATTAAGATTGAATTCAGCAATAGTAAGATCAAATTTTTCAACTTGAAAATAATCTTTAAAAATATTTGAGAGAAATAATCAAATTTGTGGTTACAAATATCATTTTCTCTTCCTCTTCTCTACTTCTTTTACACTTTGTCCTTTCTCTCGTTTTTCCTTTCTGCTGACCCCTTCTCTCTTTCCTTCTTCTTTATGTTGACTATTTGGCTAATATTTATTTAAATTTTACTGAGCACCTCCTATTTAGCCCTTACTTTTTTTTAGAAATAATTGTAACAACAAGTAAAATATCTTAATTTTCTTATTATATGTTTAGGTAAATATTTACTAGGAAATTAAATCAACTGACGAAAGCTGTTGCTATCATTTGCTTTATATTTGCATTACTAACGTTTAGAGAAATTACTGTTGAGATTCTTAAATACCCATATCTATCTTCGTGAATTATACATATCTGTGTTAAATACTTCAAGCACTAGAATTAATTTAAATGACAGGTCCTAATTGGCAGGGATGATTAAATTGTTTCTTTAAACTGCCTTATTTTCAGGGGAAGAAGCTTGACTTTACTCTGAACTTTACCCTTGTCTCTTTGAAAAAAAAGTTTAGTGAGAAAGACTAGGAGTCAGTTAACAAAAAAATGACTTAAGATATGCATTCTTTTAGCAATGGATTAAATGAACAAAGTTTGCAATTGAAAAGACAGTTTACACCTTTTGTTGTTTTGGCCCATAGAAATCCTATTATAATTCAAGCATAGCGCTAAGGAATGTGCAAACAAGTATTAATTAGATCAATGACATGTCTTTGTCATTTCTTTTGTCAGGATATTTAAAACTGAATATTCAAACCTTCATTCATATTTCACACACCTGTCTTACCAGGACATTTATACCCTAGTATGATTAATTGCTAAATGTTATTTTCCAGGCAAACATCTTAAATGCATTGAAACCTGGGCTAGAAAGTCAGCAGTGTCCTGTGATTTAAGCAGTCACTCATACTATAAACCCTTTAGTATTTGAAATTATTGTCTGTTATCTACCACAAATGATGACTGCATTCAAAGGATTATAGAGGAAATAGTGATGGATGGAGACTTGACTTGGGGTGGTGAACACACAATACAATGTACAGATGATATGTCGTAGAATTGTTCACCTGAAAAATGTATACTTTTGTTAACTAATGTACCCCAATACATTCACTAAAAAATATATATATATATTCCACCAAAAATGGTTTATTTTAGTTAGAGGATGGAAGATGCATGAAGGAGATTAATAAAATGTGATTGGATATTTTTATGAAAATAAAACAGTTGAGTTTTCAAAAACATTCACAATCTTGATGGGAGGTTTGTCTCAGGCCTTTGAAATATGTATACCTACACTCTGCCTAACTTTTCTTCTATTAGTCTTTTTGAAACAGAAAATGTCCTGCATTTGTATTGACAGTTCAGTCTTGACGATTTTAACCTGAGCCTTTACAGGCAGACCTGAGACAATCAATTTGGTTAAAAGCCTGATCCCACATTAACACAGATAAGGCATTTTAGGCAAAACTACAGAATATTTTAGTAAGCACTATGTGACAAATCATATATACTTTAAGGAAATAGTTCTCTAATCTGTTTTCTACTTCATATGCCTCTCGTTTTGACAACAAATAACAAGTTTTCTCTCTTTGAGTATAAAACTATAAACATTATCCATTAAGTTAGACCAAAGTTGGGTAAATCTCATGTATTAAGTAGAGCAAAGTTAGATATTTCTCATTTTATTATAGTTTTTTTTGATTACAAATTAATGTTTTCAGAAAAGAAAACATTAATTTGTAATCCAAACTTCTGAGTTTTCTAAGTCATTTCTATTTTTATCCACTGTCAAAATCCAGAGTAGTAAACCCAACTACTAACTGTAGCGTATTTTCTTGTGTAAAATAGAATAGAAAAGTATGATGAGAGCACAATGAATCTTTAAAAGAATTAAGGGTACATCTCATTGGTTAACAGCACGTGCTATAATGTTACACTGGAAAGCTTTCTTAGGAGTAAATACCAAAATAAAACATTGTGCTATTTATTTAATGGATAAACTGAATTGAAAAATGTAAAGATAAAACATATAAATATATATGTATAAGTATTGTCTATAGGGCTATTTTAATTAGACTGATTATAGACATTCAATCTACAATAATAAAATTATGTTGAAACACAATTATTTTGAACCATTTGTAGTTTCTTACCCTGGGAAAGAAATTGCATTCCCAGCTGTTTCTCAACTCCTGTAATTTAAAGAAGTAAACCTTTTGTTCTTAAAACTTACTTAATCCTTCTAATTCTGTTGATGGACATCCATTTCTACTGCCTTATTTTATGTTAATATCTAACAAAGGAATGCTGTTAGCCTCCTGCCAGTAAAGGCTCCACCTCCTTTGTTGGGGGTGGTGGAGAGGAGGGGGATTCTTTTTTAGCCTTTTGCTTTACAGAAGACTTTAAACTTCCTCTCTCCACATCTAGTCAAGAAGAGAATTTCTGCTTGAACTAAAAATTCCTAGGAAAAGGCTATAGCCCCCAAGTGTGGAAGGTGGTTCTTAGCTGTCATTTCCCTTTTGTTATTCGCTCAAATGGAATTATGAAATGTTCGTTGCTTTGTAGGGCAGAATGCATTTCTCCCGAGCAAATGCAAATGCATTAGGTGTGCCCAGGTAATTTGAAATGCTCATGCTGGCAGCTTTTCTGCATGAGTAAAGCTGTTTAATTAATGCATTCTCCCCTTCCTTCTGATTAGTTGATTCTGATTTTCTTTGAATAAATTAAACTCTCTGTAATATGCTTCCTATAGCTTCTTGGGCTACCCAAGTCCTGATACCTCCCACCAGGAGGGCAGAGGCAAAGAAATGAAATGATTCCTCTGCATATTTCTCACAGAGATTTTTTTTTCTTATATAAAAGACTCTGATTTTCCTTGTAATATGACTTGGACGAGAGATGTGTTCAAAGAGGGTTGTAGGGCTTCTGTTGATGTTGTTCATTGGTAGTTGTCTTTCCAACTCAAATCCCTGAAATGGGTGGTAGTTCTGTTTAGTTTTGTTTTTTTGAGATTTTGGGAGCAAACATTCAGTGAGGTAGGAAAGAAGCGCCATAAACACTTTCGTTAAGAATAGTGCTCATGTTAACTGTCACTGCTTAGTACACGTGCTCGCTTATACACAAGGCATGGGAAAGTAAAATTTGTCCATATGTGCCACAGGTTCCTAAAGGAAACTTTTGATTTGTGAAAAGAATTTATTTGCATAAGGAAGGCAGAGTGGCACAATAGAAAGAAGGCTAGACTTGGTTTTGGAAGAATTGTATTTGAAGCCCTAACTCTGCCACTAACCAGTTTCTATAAAATTAAGGTCTTGTAGCAGATGTAATCTCTTAGGTGGGACCCTCCAGCCCATATATTCTCAATATCCTTAAAGTCAGGCACCTTACCAAGGATTGATATATGCTCTCATTTTAGGTTTTTGCTTCTATAACCAAAGGAAAAATCCCTAAAGATAAATTTTCTTGTCCTCCTTGCTCTATTCCACTCGTACACACTGCAGATGTAATGTAATCATGTTCTTGAGAAAATGATTAATGAGCATAATGACAACAGTCACAAGATAACCAATTGGTATTTTGTAGGCTTTTTCTCTTAGATACTTGAGACTTATTGGAAGCCTTTTAGATAGATTTTAATATACTTATGTATTTAACAGAGATTCATTGATTTCATTTTTAAGACTTGTCAATGAACACTTAAAGTGAATGCTAATGCTACTGTTACAATCACATTTTCTACTTTTTATTAATATCTTTTACCTGCCTGCATTGTTCACTTAAACCTCTAGTTCAGGGCTAATTAACATGGCTGATTTACAGAAATAAGTACAGCTCACTTCACACTTTAAGAGCATTCTTGGAGAAGTTCTGTGTAATTGAGAATTGGTCAAGAGGGGGACATGTATACACTGACTTTTTTAAAAAGATTATATTTATTTACTTATAGAGAGAGAGAAAGGGAAGGAGAAAGGGAGAGAACCATCATCGTACACTGACTCTCATAATCATGTTAAGCTGCTTTAAGTTATAAATGGTTTTCCTTCAGGTCTCTTATTACTCACAGTAGTTAATGAGCTAATTGTAGTAGTGTTTAAAATAAACTAGTTTGATTAAGTAGACAACCTATTTATTAATGTAATATTTTGCAATGTACATCCAACTATTTTATTTTTTATATTTTATGTTGAAATAATTCCAAACTTGTAGGAAAGTTACAAGAACAATATAAAGAGTTCTCATATACTGTCACTCAGATTCCCTAATTTTACTTACTTGTTATTTATTTATTTATTTATTTATGAGAGAGAGGTAGGAGGAGAAAGACAGGCATCAATTTGTTGTTCCACTTAGTTATGCACTCATTGGTTCCTTCTTGTATGTGCCCTAACTAGGAATCAAACCCACAACTTTGATGTACTGAGATGACACTCTAACCAACTGAGCAGATTCCCCAATTATTCACATTTTCTGTATCAGTCTCTCCTTAAATGAATATGTATTTTATTATTTTCCCTAAGCAATGGAGAGTAAGTTGCACATATGCTATGCATTGTCCCTAAATATTTTGATGTATATTTCCTAAAAAACAAGGGTCCTCTCCTATATAATCATAGTGCTACCATCAAACTCAGGAAATTAACATTTACACAATACCACCATCTAATCTACAGAATCCACTCAAGTTCACCAATGGTCCAATAATTTCCCTTAAAAATCAATTAGTCAATGAATAATGTATATTTTTTCTTCTTATGCAGGACCTAATCCAGGATCATGTGTTACATTTAGCTGTCACAACTCTTTATTTTTTTCCTATCTGGAACAGCTTCTTAGTTTCTTCAGTCTTTCATGACCTAGACATTTTTAGGGTACAGTTCAGTTGTCTTGTGGATTATGTCTACTACAAGGCCTTAATTTTATAGAAACTGGTTAGCAGCAGAGTTAGGGCTTCAAACACAATCCTTCCCAATTTGGGTCCCTCAATTTGGGTCTACCTGATGTTTCCTTATGAGTAGATTCAGTTATGCATTTTTTAGCAAAAATATCACAGAACTAATGTGTTTTATTAGTGTATCATATCACAAGGCACACTGATTTGTCCACTACTGGTGATGTTTGCTTTAATCATTGGGTAACATGGTATATACTAGAGTTTTCCACTGAAAAGTTACTACTTTCCCTTTGTCATAAATATTTTGTGGGGCTGTATTTTGAAACTGTGCAAATATGCTGTTACAATGGTGATTTTCTAATTCTACTATCTTTCTACATTGATAAGTTGGAATTCTGCTATAAGGAAGAGCTTTCTTTTTATTCTTTCTTTCTTTTTTCTTTCCTTCTTTCTTTCATTTATTTATTTATGAAAATATAGTCTCATGACTTTTTATTTTATAAAATGGGTTATAACATGTTACTATCATTACCTATTTAGATGTCCCAATTATCTCAGATTTGGTCAATGGGAACCATCTCTAGTTGGCTCTTGTGTCCTTTTGATATGCCCCTATCATTTTTGGGACACTTTCTTACTTTCTGTCACATCAAGATATCCCAGATCTATTTTGTGCTTTTCCCTTTCCCAGCCCTACAAACAATAATTTCTCTCCATTTTTGGAGAATGCCATTTAAAGCACCAAGATCTGGGAACTAGATGTTCTCATTTCTGCTAGGATATTAGTGTTCTTAGGCTCTCTCAGTAGAAAGTGATAGAAAATTTTATATATACAATAAGCAGTAATAGATTTACAATAAAGCAAATTAAGAATAAGCTTCAGGTCCCATGATTTCCATGGTCTTTCCCAAGGCAATATGGTAATGTGATCTTATGTTTTTGCCAAATTTGAAAATGGCTAAGCCAACTGCCTCTTTCCATTTTAACTTTCTTTCCATCATCCTTCCTTCTTGATAAAGTGGCAGCTGAGTAGCTGCAGGTATTTTGGTGATTGGGCTAAGGGGAAGTTGGGTGGGGATATACTGTTTTAAACTCTTGATATATAATTGACATACAAAAAGTTGTACACATTTAGTATGTACAGCTTGATGAGATTGGAGACAATTATACACCCCTGAAACCACCACCAAAACCTATTCCATAAATACACTCATCACCTCCAAAAGTTTCTTCCTGTCCTCTTTATTTATTTATTTTTTTGTGATAAAGACACTTAAGGTCTACCCTAGCAATTTTTTTAGTATACAATACAATGTTGTTAACTGTAGACACTATGCTATTCAGTAGATTTCTAGGACTTATTCACCTTGTATGACTGAAACTTTTTAAAAGTGGGGATAAATTTAGTTGGGGTTTAATGGGATATGTTTATGTTGTTTGCAGTCACCTGGGGTATTATTATGTTATCGAGACCTTTCATGGATAGGAATGCTTGTACCACCACTCACTGTGCCAACTAACCTGGCATCATTATGTGGAAGTGCAGGCTAAGAAGTCATATCCTGATATAGATGTGTCCTATGGTACACATAATTGGAAATGCATGGTTAATGCAGGGGAAACAAGGTTGAAATCTACAAGACCAGAAGCTAGTCAATGGAAAATACTTCCAAATTTTACAGGTCATATATGAGAGAAACTAAATAAAGTTTTCTCCCTATTTTATTAAAAATATGTTATATGATATTAATAATAAAGAATTGTGATGACAAAAGAAACTTTATCAATAATAATAAAAAGTTTTGATCCATCGTGCTAAAGGAAAAACTGAATTATTTTTCTGTTTTCTGTATGGAAATTTGTATTATGAAATCCTTGTTAATGTGAAGAAGTTAAAGAGTATGCAGCTAACAAAGTAAGGAAAATTTAGGAATGTGTCAAGACATTAATATAAATATTACATCATTTTTATGGATTTGTAATGTTTGTGCAATTTCACCTTTTAAAAATTTGAGTTTTGTTGTGATTTCTAAGTTCTAAGTAAATATTCATTTTGTTACCTAATTTTATATTTACATTTTTTGTATTTTTTTCTTAAAGGCAGCCCTACAAATTGTAAACATTTTAAGACCCAGGACATCTGGATCCATGTCTGACAACATGGCATGTGATAGGTACTCAATAGACATTTATTGAGTGAATGAGTGAGTGAATTAATGAATGAGTAAAGAAAACCTTTTTACACAGTCCACCTGGGCACAAAGGACATTGGGGGAAAGAATCGGTTTGCAGCTGGGTAAAGACTGTGACAGTAGGGGAAAAAGGAGTCTCAGCTTGAGGTCTTTGTTAGGTGGGAAACTGTGCCAAAGTAGAAGATATTGCCTCCTCTTCACCTTGATAAGAGGCTGAAGAGATATGGTCTAAGTTAGGTGAGAAGTGGTGAATAATTTCCAGGGGCATGTAGAGAGGGAATTCATTCTCTGGATTTATTCTCTCATCCTGGACATTATCTCTACTTTTGGTAATGAGGTTTCTGGCAGGAAAATGTGGATCTGGCACATAGCTTCCTTGCTAATAGAGATATTGCCATATGATTCTTTCCATACAGTAAATTACACTAAAAGGACATTAATTTCTAGTTATTTGCAGTCCCAGTAGAGAAATTAACAATTAAAAAATAAATAAAGGCCAAAAAGTTTGCGCTATTCTAAGATCACAGAGACAGAAGAAAAGCTAGTGATATTTGTAAAATGAGTCTCAGTCATTGTCTTTGTTCATTTGCAATTAAACCACACCTCTGATAATATCAAGAACAAATAATAATTTGATTTGGGTTTTGATCTTTTCAAAGTCAGTCATGTTTGCTTATACTTTTTTCAGAGTATTGTTTAGAGTATTTAATGTCCTCAAGGCAAAGACAACAACAAAATTAGGTAAAAGGTTTGCATCACCATTTTCACTCATTTAATTTATTGTTCAAATATTCATATTTAAAGTACTCCACAATCAGCTCCTATCTAGATATACTGAAAACAAATAAAATGTTTTCCATTGAATGTGAAATGGAAGGCTGTACAAGATAAGACATTATGTTTCACTAACTAATGATTTCTGCATAGTTTTGTGAATCCACAAAATTATCACATATGTATTGTTTAATTTCATATTGGGTAATAAATCACTGTGCATTTTTTAAATTAAAAAAATGCTTCATTGAGGTTATTGGAATAAATATAATGCACAGATATCTCCTTTTTACATTTGAAATATTTATAAGAGAAAAGATGATATAAAATATGCAGGACAATTTTAATAAAAGAACAACCACCCATAATCCCTGCAACCTATTGCTAATATTTTAATTTTTTCTATTATCTTTGAAGGCTTTTTATCTATATGCATAAGTTTCTACATCATTGCAACTATTAGGTAATTAGTATTTTAGAATCCAAATTTTTCACTTAGTATTCTATGCCAAACATACATGCTTCCATGTTTCTGCAGTCTTCAAAATGATTTCATTAATGGTTATGTAACCTCCCAATGAGTAAATGTATCTTACTTTATTAAGTCATTCTCCTATTTTGCTGAGTGGTAGGTAATGTGAGCTCTCAGGATGGTGTGTCCCCTTCTCCTGGGGGAAGGAGGAGAGGGTTGTGTGGAAGAAAAAAATGAACTTAGTGAGAAAATTATTATATTATGACTTGAATTGAGCTCCTCCTAATATAAAAGTAATACATGATAATTATGGGAAAATTAGGACATCCCAGGGTATATTAATAGAAAAATAGAAACCACTTATAATGTGACTTCTTCGTGGTTATCTTAACTCAACAGCAAGGATGGCTAAGTCTTCATTATTCAGGAGCTGATACATTTTGGACCAAAATATAGTATTACTTTTTCAGCTTTTTCTACTTCTCAGCAAATTCACAAGCCACAGGAAGGGAAAAAAAAAGCAAATTTGTCATTTTTAAACACATTTCATTTGGACCACGGTTACCCAGCTTTATCTCCTGGTGTTTGGAATGGGATTTGAATATTTTCAGAAATTTTAACTACTCCAAAAGCATGAATATATGCAGACCATTGAGAGGAATAAAAAAATAAAACAGAAAGCCATAAAAGTTCTTAAGGTAGATTGACATTAATTCCAAGAAACAGTTTTTAAAAGGTTAAAACTACTGAATTTAGAGTTAAAATAAGATTGCAACTTCCAAAAGGGACTTTGTTGAAGAGGACAATTCTCTTTTGGATGGATGAGTTGTGGTATACAGTTTTTGAGGAAAACTTACCTTTCTCTTAAAGGTGGGCAGAAAACTTTTATGAACTGTTGGTATTTGAAAAGAACGTATATTTTGTTTCTTTGGGGTGCATTTTATGTGGATAGTTCTTCATTGTGACTATCCTGCTCATTGCAGGGCATTTAGCACCAGCCTCTGTCTACTAAAGCTAGTTAGTATCCCTTGTTTTGATAAACAAAAATGCCCTCTCCCTATTTCTACAAGCCCTCTGGAGATTAAGTGAGATCAAACGCTTCCACTGAGGACCACAGCTTTGTTTTCTAAAGTACTAGACAGCTACATCTACTTTAATGTCAGCTGTAAATTGAGCAGCTTCTAATTTTACCTGCAAATAACCTTGCCTTCAATAGAGAAATCATGGCAAATCTCTACAGGAAGATTAGGCCTCTCCACCCCCAGCTGTTATTTGGCTTTACTCTCTCCTGACCTCCAAACTGGGAGTTGGAATATAAGCTTTTTAAAGTAGAAATTGTTTTACTTGTTCACTACCATCTTTTGTGCCTGCCACATAGTAGATTCACAATAAATATTTGTTGAATGAATAAATGATGCTGTAATTTCTTAAAAGTGATATGAAAAGGAGGATGAGCCCTGATCAGTGAAGATCAGTTAGTTGGGTGTCATTCTGCAAAGCAAAATACCACTGTTTCAATTCCTGGTCAAGCCAAATGCCTGAGTTGTGGATTTGGTCCCCAGCTGGGGTGCATATGAGAGACAACCAATCGATGTTTCTGTCTCACATTGATGTTTCTCTCCCTTTCTCCCTCCCTTCTTCTCTCTCTAAAAAACGTATAAGTTAAATCTTAAAAGAATAGGAGGATGAAGTTGTGGGAGCTAATTGTATGGCTAATTCTATTTTTTACTTTTTTTTTTTTTTTTTTTTTTTTTAGTTGTCGATGGGTTTATTGATATACTTTTTATTTTTATTACAAATGAGAAAAAAAATGTTTATTAAGCTCCCTTAGCAGAATTTTACATATTTGAGCACAACCCAAAGGTAATTAAAGTTTCAATTAACACACTACATAGAGTGCTTATTTTACAAGTGAAAAGTTGCTGAAGTTTGTGACATACCACTGTAAGTGTAAATATTAAAATTAAAAATTATTTGGTAATTATTTTGATAACCACTTGAACAGCAGCTCCCCCTAAGAATGCAGCAATGGTGTAGCTCTGAAGCTCATTATATTTTTTAAAAATACATGAGATAGAGACCATAAGGTCACCTTTATTACCATTAATAATTAAATTATAGGACATAGCTTATATCTTAGGGCATGTGGAACTATGAAAGCTGAACCTTGGAATTAGATATAGTTATTGTGCTAGATTGTCTCAGTAATGGCCCAAATTTCTTCATATCTCCCTCACTTATTCTGGCCTCAGCCATGTGAATTTCTTTGGTCAATGAAACATTAGAAAATATGACACAAGCAGATACTTGGAAAAATTTTACACATTGAAACTTTCTCCCTCTTACTTCTGGGAAACCTTCCATCAACATGAAGACGATTATATGTTAGACTCCTGAAGGATGAGAGGTCATGTGAACAGAGGCTCTCAGCTATCTGAGATGAGACCCCAGACATGTGAGTGAGACTATAGTAAATAATCTAGCTCCAACTAGCCAACCTAGATCAGAAGATCCTATCCAGGTAACCAATGGAATCACAAAGAATAATGTTTACTATTTTAAACTATTGTTGTGACTTGAATTGTGTCTCCTAAAAAGATATTTTGAAGTCCTAACCCCTGGCACCTGTGAATGCGACCTTATTTGGAAATAGGGTTTTATCGCACAAATATAATCAAGACATAAATTGAAATGAGGTTATACCGGAGTAGGGTGTACCCTTAATTCAATGTGACTGCTATCCTTATGAGAAGAAAAGAAACATGGAGACAGACACAAAGGGAGAATGGATGTGACTATAGAGGCAAAGATTATAGTGATGCTTCTACAACCTAAGGAATGCCAAGGACTGGTGGCCATTAACAGAAGGTAAGAGAAAGGCATGCAACACATTATCCCTTAGAGCCTCTAGAGAGAGTGTAGAGGGAGTGTTGTCTCAATTTTCCCCCCTTTGCCCTTCTTAACAGGTGCTGACATCTTGAGTTCAGACTTCTAACCTCCAGAACTGTGAGAGAGAATAAATTTCTGTTGTTTTAAGTTACCCAGTTTGTGATACTGTGTTACAACAACCCCACAAAATTAATGCAGCCACTAAATTTGACATTACTTTGTTACATAGTAAAAGCTGATATACTTACCTGCTCATTCATGGCAATAATATACCAGAGCCAATGTCCCTACCCAAAGAATATGTACAATAATAAAGAGCACTCTACTAGAAGGTTTGGCCAAAAAAAAAAAAAAAGAGATAGAAGGAGGCTCTGGGCCTAGAATACCTAGTTTATCTGCCTGGATTTATTAAACAAGTAAGTCACTCTAACTATCCTATCATTTGGTTTGAGAAGAGGTGGGAAGAATCTAAGAGTGTCACAGTAATTGAACGCCCCACTAAGGGAGAAAGCATCAAGGATTAGGAAAAAGCATTCCCCTTAAAAGGTATCAAACACTGAATACATGAAAGAACACATTAATAAAAAAAAAAAAACTGGGATTCATTCAGAAAAATTGTGATCATGGTTGAACATCATACTTGTAGCTTCATGTGACATTCTTCTCCAATGGCTGCAACATTTTACTTTTCCATCAGCCAAGTATGGATATGCCAAATCCCATATGATGATTTATTTCTGTATTTTCTTTTTTTAATTTTATTTTAAAATCATGTTTATTTTATTATAGTTGTCTCAATGTTTCCTCTTTTGCCTTCCTCCACCCATCCCACCCTGCCCCCTCTCCCATAGTCAATTCCCACATTGTTCTTCCTGTCCATGGGTCATTCATACATGTTCTTTGTCTAGTCCCTTCCCTTTCTTTCCACCATTGCCCTCCTTCCCCATATCCTCTGGTCAATTTCAGTCTGATTCATGTTTTCCTGAGTGTGGTTTATTTTCTTTGTTATTTATTCTGTAGAAAAGATTCCACATATAGGTAAGACCATAAGTATTTGTCTTTCACCAACTGGCCTATTTCAGTTAGCATACTATTCTCCAGTTCCATCCATGTTGTTGCAAAAGGGTAGGAGTTTCTTCCTTCTTTCTTTTTTTTAAAAGACAGATTGATTTTATTTATTTTTTAAATGTCAAAATCCAGTATAAAATATTAAAAAATTTAAAGCCATTATAAAGTCTCCACAATCAAAACAACATAACACCAGTACAGAAATAATCAAGTAAATCAATGAAATGAGCATTCTAGAAACAAATGTACATATTTGTCTAACAATGTAATGTATCATTCAATTGATATTTCAAATCAATGGGGGAAAATAAGGCTTATTCAACAAATAAGGTGCATGGACAACTATTACTTGAAATAAAACAAATATACAGTCCTATTTCAATATTATACAAAAAATATTCAAGTGAGTTAAAATCAATATGTAAACTCTAAGGAGTTTTAGAAGAAAATAAAAAATAATATTTTTCTTACTCTGAAGTAAAATATTCACACCAAAAAGCTATAAAGTAAAATATTGACAATATTAGTGTATTAAACATTTAACACCACATTGTACTATGCATATAAAAAAAGGTAAAGGACAAGTAATAGACTAGAAAAGTATTTCCAACACCTCTAAAAATGAGTTAATAGTTTTTTTTTTTTAGGGAGAAAATTCTACAAACACTTAACCAAAAATGAATAAAAAAACCAAAAAGTCATTTAGAGCTTTTTAAAAATAAGTAAATAGGCAAGAAATATACAAAACAGGATTAGTTTCAACAAGTAATAAAGTAACACTTAAAATGACACATCATTGTCACAATCAGATTAATAAGTATTAAAAATATTAGTAATATCAAGTATTGGTGACTGTGAAAGGAAACTGGTATTGATAAACTCTTTTTCTTCATCTTCTTAAGGCAGTCCAGAGCATATTTTGCAATGATGGTTTGGTGTAGAAGAATTCTTTTAGCCTTTTTTTTTGCCTGAGAAGCTCCTTATTTCGCCTTCCATTTCAATGGAGAGCCTTGCTGGGTAGAGCAGTATTGACTGCAGACCTTTGCTTTTCATTCCTTGGAATATTTCTTGCCATTCCCCTCTGCTTTATACCGCTTCTGTTGAGAAGTCAGCTGCTAGCAGTATTGGGACTCCCTAGTATGTTACTCCCTCTTCTTCCCTTGCTGCCTTTAGGACTTTCTGTTTGTCTTTGATATTTGCCATTTTAATGATGATGTGTCTTGGAGTGGGCCTCATTGGGTTCCACTTGAGTAAGAACTTCTGTGCTTCCTAGACTTGTGTGACATTTTCTCTCCTTAAATGCGGGAAGTGTTCCATCCTTACTTTTTCTCTTCTTTATTATTTATTTATTTAAATTTATAAATCATGTTTATTCTATTACAGTTGTCTCAAATTTTACCCCTTTACCCCCTCCACCTATCCCACCCCCACCCCCTACTCGCACAGTCAATTCCCACTCTGTTATCCATGTCCATGGGTCATTCATACATGTTCTTTGTCTAGTCCCTTCTCCTTCTTTCCACCATTGTCCTCTTTCCCCATTCCCTCTGGTCATGGAGTTTGCTCCATGTTTCCATGCCTGTAGTTTATTTTTTTCGTTCATTTATTTTGTTGAATAGAGTCTACTTATAGGGGAGATCATATGGTATTTGTCTTTCATCAACTGGCTTATTTCACTTAGCTTAATATTCTTCAGTTCCATCCATGTTGTCACAAAAAGTAGGAGCTCCATCTCTCTTTCTTTCTTTCTTAAATGCAGGTTGATTTTATTTACTTTTTTAAATGTAAAAGTTAATTATAAAATATTAAAAAAATTAAACAATTATAAAGTCTCAGCAATTAAACCAACATGACACCAGCACAGAAATAATCAAGTAGTTCAATGAAATATAATGAGAATTCTAGAGACAAATGTATATATTATATGATTAAGTTGATATTTCCAATCAATAGGGAAAATAAGGCTTATTCAACAAATAAGGTGCATGGACTACTAGCATGTGAAATAAAACAAATATAGAGCCCTATTTCACACATACACAAGAAATATTCAGGTAAGTTAAAAATCAATATGTAGAGTCTCAGGAGATTTAGAAGAAAATAGAACTAATATTTCTCATCACCTGAAGTAAAATATTCAACCCCAGAAGCTATAAAGTAAATATTAACAATACGATTATATTAAACATTTACTTATTTAGTAATATACATATAAAAAAAGTTAAAGGACAAGGGATATAATAGAAAAGTATTTGCAACACATCTAAAATATTGTTAATAGGGTTTTTTTTGTTTTGCTTTACTGGGAAAAAAGTTCTACAAACCTTTAATCAATAAATGGACACTACCAAAAAGTCATTTAAAGTTTGTTTGTTTTTTAATAATAGAAATAGGCAAGAAATATACAAAAACAGGTTTAGTTTCAACAAAAAGTACAGGAACAATTAACATAACATCATTGTCACAATCAGATTAATGAGGATTAAAAATATTGGTAATATCAAGTCTTGGCAACTCTGAAAGGAACTGGATATTCATAGAAACATTTTCTTCATCGTAAAACAGTCTCTTTAGCATATTTAGCAGTGCTGGTTTCATGGAGGCGTATTCTTTCAGCCTTCTTTTGCCTGGGAAATTCCTTATTTCGCCTTCCATTTTAATTGAGAGCCTTGCTGGGTAGAGCAGTCTTAGTTCCAGGCCTTTGCTTTTCAATACTTTAAATATTTCTTGCCATTCCTTTCTGGTTTGTAGTGTTTCTGTTGAGAAGTCAGCCGCTAGCTGTATCAGGGCTCCCTTGTACGTTACTCCTTCTTCCTCCCTTGCTGCCTTTAGGACTCTCTGTTTGTCTTTGATATTTGCCATTTTAATGATGATGTGTCTTGGAGTGGGCCTCATTGGGTTCCTCTTGAATGGGACCCTCTGTGCTTCCTGGACTTGTGTGCCTTTTTCTCTCCTCCAAAAAGGGAAGTTTTCCATCATAACTTTTTCAAACAGATTATCTATCCCTTCCTTATCCTCTTCTCCTTTTGGTATCCCTATATTACACATATATTATTACGTCTCAGGTTGCCTTGGATTTCCCTTAATGCCTCTTCATTCTTTTGGAGTCTTTTTCATTTTCTAGCTCTTTCTGGGAGCTTTTTTCTACCTTGTCCTCCAGCTTACTGATTTGGTCCTCAGCTTCATGAAGCCTGCTTTGGATTCCTTCTACTGTGTTCTTCAATTCAGAAATTGTATTCTTCATTTCCTCATGTCTCTTATTGATAGTTTCTATATCATTTTTCATGCTGATATAGTTTGCAATAACTTCCTTGTAGTTTCCCTGTAGTTTTTTGTAATTCTCTCTGAGATCACTGAGCTCATTGAGCT
Organism: Pteronotus mesoamericanus; assembly: GCF_021234165.1. Lineage (NCBI taxonomy): Eukaryota > Metazoa > Chordata > Mammalia > Chiroptera > Mormoopidae > Pteronotus > Pteronotus mesoamericanus. Next base: position 1,709,741 of record NW_026555198.1, read on the forward strand.
TCCTTAGAACCATTGTTTGGAACTCAGTGTCTGATAGTTTACTTGCCTCTATTTCATTTAGTTCTCTTTGTGGGGATTCCTCCTTTCCCTTCAAGTGGGGCATATTTCTTTGTCTTCCCATTATTTGTGAGACTCTTCTTTTTGCTTCTGATTCCTAAGTAGATCTGTCTTGATTTCCTGACTTTGTAGTGTGAATTTCAATGTTTGAAGACTGCTGATCTAATTGTGTGGCTCTGCCTCTGATGATGTCAGCTGTTGACCCTGCCTGCCCTTAGGCAGTCTGTTCTACACTTCTGGTAATCTACTGTTTGTGGCTGTCTCCTTCAGCTGTTAATCTGTTTACTCTGCACTCAGCAGGCCACCTTAGACGGCCTAGGGCAATACGTAGTCCCTCCTGGGGGCAGGATTATTGGGTCCTCTCTGGCTGGTGTGTATGGGGGAGGAGTCCGCACAGGGAACCCGCCGGCTACTCTCTCCATTCTCTCCCCAAAGCCTTCCTGACCAGTCTCTCCTCAAGTGTTGCCAGAGCTATCTGCGCCCCCTTTAGCCAGAGATTCACTCTCTGTGGCTGCCACTGTGCACTCAGCAGGTGGCTTAGACAACACAGGGAGGGGTGGAATTCCACCTGGGCGTGGGGCTATTGGGTTTTTTATGCTGGTACCGCTCAGGGGGAGTGGTCTCTGTCTGTGCATCATGGCTGCTGCCACATCGGGGTGAGTCAGCACCAAGATCCCACCGGCTACTCTCTCAGTTCTCTCCCCAAAGCCTCCTTTCCCAGTCTCTCCACAGATGTCTCTAGCCCACACTGCTGCCGACTTTGCTGGGGACCAGGGTAAGTGGATGCAAATAAAAATTTATGCGTTGGCCCTTTAAACGGTTCTTTGCATCTCCAGCCGCCTGTCTCTGGCAGAGAGCAACCCTGCCACTTTTCACAGCTGGCTGTTTTTCATGAACCTTTTGGACTCTGGTCCTGTGGGCTGGAGATTCCCGCTTTTGGTTTAGACCCCATTCTTCTCATGGGGATCCAGCTGGCTGTTTCAATATCCTGGTGTTCCTGCCCTTGGGCAACCACCTTGCCTTCTCAGGTCTGTACCACACTCATTACCAGTTAGATTGCGCTAAAGCCGATTCTTCTGTCTCTAAAGTTACAAGGCTGCTCTCTTTCTCTTGTTCAGTAGTTTGTTCCAGGTAATTTCTCCACAATTTACTTGTAATTCCAGGCTGGTCCTGGGAGGAGGTCAGTGTGACTTTCACTCACTCCCCAGCTATCTTGATTCCCCTCCTCCATCCTTACTTTTTCAAACAGGTTCTCTATTCCTTCCTCATCCTCTTCTCCTTCTGGTATCCCTATTACGCAGATATTGTTATTTTTCAGGTTGTCCTACATTTTCCTCAATGCCTCTTCATTCTTTTTGAGTCTTTTTTTCACTTTCTTGTGCTTTCTGGGAGTTTTTTTCCACCTTCTCCTCCACCTCACTGATTTAATCCTCTGGTTCATCTAGCCTGCTTTAGATTCCTTCTACTGTGTTCTTTAATTCAGAAATTGTATTCTTCATTTCCTCTGTGTCTTATGGATAGTTTCTCTGTTCTTTTTCATGTTGATATAGTTTCCAGTAAGGTCCTTGTAGTTTTCCTATGGTTTTTCGTATTTCTCTCTGAGCTCACTGAGCTCATTGAGCTTCCTTAGAACCGTGGTTTTGAACTCAATATCTGATCGTTTTCTTGCCTCTATTTCATTTAGTTCCCTTTCTGGGGATTCGTCCTTTCCCTTTGAATGAGGCATATTTCTCTGTCTTCCCATTATTTGTGAGGCTCTTCTCTTTTGCTTCTGATTCTGCCTTGAGTTCCTGAGTTTGTGGTCTGAACGTCTATGGTTGGAGACCGCTATTTTGGCTTTCTAGATCTTCTTCTGATGATGTCAGCTGTTGACCCTATCTGACCTTAGACAGTCTGTTTGAGACTTCCAGTAATCTCCTGTCTGTGGCTGTCTCCTTCAGCTGTCAATCTAGTTACTCTGCGCTCAGCAGGCCACCTTAGACAGCTCAGGGTGCAGCAGATTCTCTACTGGGGGCTGGGTTATTGGGTCCTTTCATGCTGCTGTTGTATGGGGGAGGAGTCCGCACCGGAATTCCGCTGGCTACTCTCTCCATTCTCTCTTGAAAGTCTCCATCCCCGGTCTCTCCTCAAGTGTCACCAGGCATCTTTGTGCACCTTATATCCATGGATCTTCTATCTGTGGCTGCCACTCTGTACTCAGCAGGCACTTTAGACAGCACAGGGTGGAGTGGAATCCCACCTGGGGATAGGGAAATAGGTAGGACCCCCAATAGGGTCCTTTGACACTTGTGCCACTCAGGGGGAGTGGTCTCTGCCTGAGCAAGATGGCTGCTGCTGAATCGGGGATGAATCAGCACCGAGATCCAGCCAGCTGCTCTCCCAGTTCTCTCCCCAAAGCCTCCTTCCCAGGTGTCTCTAACCCACTCTGCCCCTGCCTCTGCTGGAGACCAGGGTAAGTGGCTGCAAATAAAAATGTATGCATTGACCCCTTAAGTGGCTCTTCGCATCTGCAGCCGCCTATCTCTGGCAGAGCGCAATCCTGCTGCTTTTTGCAACTGGCTGTTTTCTGTGTACCTTTTGGGCTCTGGTGCTGTGAGATAGAGATCCCTGCTATTGGTTTAGACCCTGCTCTTCTCAGGGGGATCCAAATGGCCATTTCAGTATCCTTCTGGCGCTGCCGCCCATGGGTGCCTTGCCCGCCCTCTCAGGTCTGTACCACACTAATTACCAGTTAGATAGCGCTAAAGCCGATTCTTCTGTCTCCGAGGTTACAAGGCTCCTCTCGCTATTGTTCAGTTGTTTGTTTGAAGTTATTTCTCCCTAATTCAGTTGTAATTCCAGGTTGGCCCTGGGAGGAAGTTAGTGTGACTTCCACTCACTCCTTTGCCATCTTGATTCTCTGACCATTTATTGATCCATTTATTGATTAAAGGTTTGTAGAATTTTTTTCCTTAAAAAAATAATTTTTAACCCTTTTATAGATGTGTGGCAAATACTTTCTCATTCTATTATTTGTCCTTTAACTTTTTTTATATGTATATTACTATATAGTCTTAAACATTTAATGTAATCGTACTATCAATATTTTACTTTATAGCTTTTGGTTTGAATATTTTACTTCAGGGTAAGAAAAATAGTATTTTGTGTTTACTCCTAAAACTCCTTAGATTCTACAGATTGACTTTTAACTCACCTAAATATTTCTTGTGTAAGGTGTGAAATAGGGCTCTATATTTGTCTTATTTCATGCACTAGTGGTCCATGCACCTTATTTGTTGAATAAGCCTTATTTTCCCCATTGATTTGAAATATCAATTTAATCATATATTACATTGTTAGATATATACATTTGTTTCTTGAATACTCATTATATTTCATTGATCTATTTGATTATTTCTGTGCTGGTGTCATGTTGTTTTAATTCCTGAGACTTCATAATGGTTTTAAATTTTTAAAATATTTTATAATTGACATTGACATTTAACGAGATAAATAAAATCAATCTGCATTTAAAAAAGAAAGAAAGAAAGAGAGAAACTGAACGAAAGAAGCAAAAGATAGAAAGAAGGAAAGAAAGAGAGAAAGAAAGATAGGAAGAAAGAGAGAGAGAGAGAGAGAAATGGCAAGTTAAAGAACATATAGCAAGAACTCATGGACAAAACCAAAGTGGGGAAGGATTGAGGGAGGGAGAGGGCGGAGTGGGCAGGGGAAAGTGGTGGGGGGAAGGCAGAGACAAATGTATTTAGAAAAATAAATTAATTAATTTAAAAAAAGAAGAAAGAAAGAAAGATGGAACTCTTACCTTTTGTGACAACATGAATGGAACTGGAGAGTATTATGCTAAGTGAAATAAGGCAGTTGGTGAAAGACAAATATCGTACGATCTCACCTATAAGTGGAATGTATTCAACAAAATAAACTAACAAACAAAATAAACCAACAAACAAAATAAACCACAGGCATGGAAACATGGAGCAGACTGAAAGTGACCAGATGGGAGGGGGAAAGAGGATAATGGTGGAAAGAAGGGGAAGGGACTAGGCAAAGAACATGTATGAGTGACCCATGGACATGGACAGCAGAGTGGGCATTGACTGTGGGAGTGGGGTTGTGGTGGCATGGGTGGAGGGGGAAAAGGGGGAAAAATTGAAACAACTGTAGGAGAATAAACATTTAATTTTTTAAAAAAAGGCTAATAAAACTATTAGAGTTCTTTAGAGAAACAGCTTCTGTAGGATGTGTGTATGTGTGTGTGTGTGTGTGTGTGTGTGTGTGTGTGTGGTTAGAGAAATATTATAAAGAATTTCCCATGTGATTATGGAGGCTAACAAGTTCATAGACCTATAGTCAGAAAGCTAGAGATCCATCAGAGCTGATCGTGTAGTTTTCTGTCTGAAAGGTGGCCGGATCAAGATCCAGAAGAGCTGAGTTTGAGTTTGAGTTCAAATGCAAGGCAAACAACAACAATGTCTCTACTCAAAGGCAAGTTAGGCAGAAGAAATTCTCTTACTCTGCTTCTTTGTTCTAATCAGGCCTTTAACTGATTGGATAAGAGTCGTCTACATTAGGAAAAGCAATCTACTGGACTTAGTCTGCAGACCAAGTGTTAATTTCATCCACAATAACGTTTGACCAAATATCTGGGCCCCCATGGCCCAGTCAAGTCAACACCTAAAAGTAGCCATCACAAAAAAGAAATTCTCAGCTTAAATCCATCAATTTTTATTTATTTCAGCCATTAAATACTCACAAGTGACAGAATGTTCCAGGACCTAAATGACTCAATACATATAAATCATCGGTGAAATGTTTGGGCATATAAATGCCAAGGCCTATGGCTTCATTTTACTTAATCCATAGACCTTCTCAGGTTCAATAACAGAAACCGGTGTATTTCCCCAAATATCAGGGATAGAACGTAGGTTCTTGTGTTCAACTTCCAAAATAAAGGGTATTTGAATTACGTACTTGTAAGTTTTGATGATCCATAGAATTACACCCTGAATGTGACCACCTTAGAGTGTCAGAGGTGCATCCTGACATCGAACCTTAAGTATTGTGCAACTATTTTTTGTTTATTGTTCCAGAGTAAATTCACTATATTTTATGGGTCAGGCGTGTGAGGTCTAAGAATGACTCTCTTGTTACCTAAATTTTTGCTTTTTGATCTTTTTATGTAGACATAAAATTATCATTTTAATGTCTGTCTAGCCTTATCAACATTTTCACTGAAATAAATATGATTAGAGAAATTAAAGAGCCATAGCTAAGGTAGCATAATAGCGTCAGGCATATAATTTTGTATAATCTGACAAATTTTGACATATAGATGCTGATCCCATTCCCCAATGACCACTAGACCTGCAAAAAATGGGAAGGTGGCATGGATTGCATATGCCAGCCAAGGAAACCTATTGACTTAGGTAGGCACAGAGAAATCACTAGTTATGACTTATTGTCCAAATAGAAGAGCAATTGGTTATGAGTTCATGGTAGGCACCCCCTTTCTCTCCCTATATCCACTCCATGATGGGGTGCAGAGTTCATTCACAAAGAGTCTCTGCTGCATTGGAAACAAGATGGGGGCAGGATGATAAGCTCTGCATAGCAGAACATTTGTATATTTATCCAGTTTGGTTACTCAGCTCTGGGAAGTTCTGAGTCTATAAGGTTGTCAACTTTCAGTGGAGATTTACTAATCTGTTGATTCTCTGTCTATTTTTGTTGGGTCTATTCCTAGCATATTGCTAAATGCATAAGTATCACTGACAGTCAAACTTGTGGCAAATCCTCCTCCTAATCAAAAAGTATTCAAATGACCAAGCAGCAGCAAATTCTACTTTCAAGAGCAAACAACTTGCAAAGTTAATGAGGACAAATTGAGGTCCCCTAAGTATCCAAACTGCTGCAATTACTGTAGTCACTGCAGGAAACAAGTCTGTAATATGGCAGTTAGGATGTACTCACAGCCTAAGGATCTACATTCTTGTGATCTGGCTTGTTAATTTGCTTATATGCTACAAAAAGAAGAAAATGAATGCAGATCGAGCAATATAACCATCTAATGTTTTTAGCATGAAAGTTTCCAAAATCCAATTCTACACACTTGACAGGAAGTTTGGTATTATGCAAAGATCTCATAGGCTTACGGGGACCAAGCCAGGAACATAAATGAGAAAAGTGGGCTGAGGGGAGACTGAGGCCGAATGGAAATAATGTTTTTCATCTTCAGAGGACAGAAATTCCCCAGCCCCAGCAAATGACCACACTTTGGGAACAAAGGCCCAGGGTGGATACTACCCTACCCTTTAAAAAAAAAAAAAGACTGGAAATCCAGATTTTTTTTCTGAAAAACTTTCTGATTTTTAGATGTTGGTCACATATGTAGAGGCTCAGTTTGGCCTACAGACTGCTAATCTCTGGTTTAGTAGAAGGGCAATAGACTACAAATCAGAAGACCTGAGTTCAAATTTGATTATTTATTACAGCTGTGAGATCTTTGTTACGTCAGTCTCTGTGGGCTTCTGCATTCCCATCTGTAAGGTGGAGATAAGAATGCTTACTATGTTTTTGCCACAGAATTGTGTGGATTAACTGAATGGTGTACGTGAAAGTGATTTGATATCAGCCACTTGTTACAGAATGGTCCAAGTTGGTGAATGCTGCTCTGATAGAAATCAGGGATAATGGAAAGTTTAACTGTTTGTCAGCCAGCTTCATGAACCTAAGGGAAAGACACTTATTTTTTAAAATTTTAAAGCCAAAGAAATTTCACTTTTTGGGAGAATGTAGAGGTTGTAAACCAAAGCAACATCCCTACACTAAAACCTACTTGTGTTTTGAAGAAAAGAAATAGTTTTCTTTTTTTCAGTGTTTCTTTTTTATTTTTTAATTACAGTTGACATTCAATATTATATTAGTTTCATGTGCATAGCATAGTGGTTAGACATTTATATAACTTACAAAGTGATCCCCCAGATAAGTGTAGTAGCTACCTGGCTCCATGCAGAATTATCACAATATCATTGACTATATCCCCTATGCTGTACTTTACATTCCAGTGACTATTTTGTAACTACCAACTTGTACTTCTTAGTGCCTTCACCCTTTTCACCCAGCACCCCCAACCCTCCTCCCATGAGTCTGTTTCTATTTTGTTTGTTTATTTTGTTATTAGATTCTACATATAAGTGAAATCATATGGCATTTGTCTTTCTCTGACTTATTTCACTTACCATAATGTCCTCTAGGTCCACCTGTGCTGTCACAAATGGTAAGATTTCATTCTTTTTTATGGCCAATTAATATCTCAGTGTATACAAGTACCGCATCTTCTTTATCCACTTATAAATATACTGCAATGAACTTACGGATGCATGGATCTTTTTGAATTAGTGCTTTGGATTTCTTCAGATAAATATCAAGAAGTGGAATTGCTGGTTCATAAAGTAGTTTTATTTTTAATTTTTTGAGTATCTTCCATACTGTTTTCCACAGTGGCTGCACTATTTGTATTCCCACCCACTGTGCGCTAGGATTCTCTTTTCTCCACATCCTTGGCAATACTTTTTTGATTTATTGATGATAGCTATTTTGAAAGGTGTGAGGTGATATCATATTATGATTTTAACTTGCATTTCTCTGATGATTAATGATGTTGAACATCTTTTTATATATCTATTGAGAAGAGGTAGTCTCCTTAAAGTCAACAGTCATGGGCCAGAAATTAAATCTTGAGGAGAGGTGGGAGTATGTCATGGTAGTGATGGTGGGCAGACCTGGACATCTATACTTCAGTTGTGAGGTATAGACACCTTAAAGACTCTAACCCTAGTAAGATGTACAATGCAAGTTACTTAGTGTAATCCCCGGCCTAAATTTTAAAGCATGTTTGGTGCTACACTCACCTGCAATGAGGAATCTCAGAGAAGCTGTAGTTGCCAATTTCAGTTCAGTGACTACATCAGTCATTTTGTCAGGTCGTAGCAACTATTTTTTTCTCTTTCAAATGCTTAAACCTAGTTGTAAAGAATTAACTGCCAAGAAAGTATTTGCATGCTTTGTTTTAAGGCTCAGAAGTGGCAGATGGAGATGTATCTTTTTAAACTTACTTTTCTAACTTACCTAGTATTCTTTAGTTTTGCCTCATTTGACTGATGATTTTCTTAGTCATTGATTAAGTGGGCTAACTTTGGAAGATTTACTATATGAATAAAAGGGTTATGTTCAGTCTCAGAAAATCACATTCCCAAGTTTGTAAAATTCCCTTTTTGAAATATGTCTTCTTTAGGAAGTTGATATGATCCTGGGAAGTTGCTTGCACTGTTCTACAGTTTCTTCTAAAATGTGTAAGGCATTTATAATTTAAAGATAAAATTATATGTGCTTGTGCTTTGCTTTAACAAATTTAGCTCTGTGTGTTTAAATGCTTGAGGAAGTATGAATGAAACAAGTTCACTCAGATAAATATTGATAAATATTTAACCTGAATACATTGAAGTTCATGATACTATTTTCTCTAATGTTTTATAAAAATGGAAAACACTAAACTATTTTGCACAGCGCCATAGTGATATTATATTAGTTTACTACCCTTGCATCCATCAAACTTTATTTGTCTTTATTTTAAAATTATTAATTATAAGAGTAAGTGTTTACTCATTGTGAAAAAATTCAGAGTACAGAACATACAAACAGTAAAAGTCTCCATTCACATTTCACTGTGACGCCTCTCCCATCGCAGATGCTTCTCCAGAAGTAACCACAGTAAAGGTTGGGTGTATACTGTTTCAGATTTTTTTTTATTTTTATTTTCCGAGCATTCTTTATGCACACCCAGACATATGTAGAAATGAGTGGTTTTTAAGAAAGAATTGCTGTATTATAAGGGGTAATTTGATTTTATAGAAGGATCAATCCCCTACTTCACCCCAGTAAAACATGTATCCAATCCTATAATGTCAATGAATGGGAAAAAAAAGTATCACTTAATAGAATTTTGTGTACTGGCAAATTTTGCTCTAAATATAAAGAAATGTACTCCCTTTGTTAATAGGTTAAACTTTATTGAGTCAGAGAATGCAATGAATGTGGCAGAAATGCTTCCAGTGCGTAAGGGCTGATTCTTGTGAAGTACCACCACCAAAAACAACTTGCAGGAATTAAAAAAAAAAACAAAAAACGGTCAGTGTCTTTTGGTTGAAGATGTTTTCACATGTACATTCCAGAGGAAAAAGCAAACCCATGTAAGCCAAAGAAATCAGCTTGTGATTTTTGCTAACTTTTAAAGAGTAAAGAGAGAAAGAATCATTTTGTTGTAATGTTTGGTACTATTTGTACTGCTAGCAACATAGGAATTTAGATTCATCAACTCTTACTGATGATGACTGGTAGAACCTCTCAGTATATTTTGAATGTGTGCTCTGTCTCCTTTTTCTATTCTGTAACCTCTCCAACCACCCCTCCCCATCTCCCTATGTTGTGCAGTTTTATATAAAATTTGAATATGGGCGCTGTTTCTCCCAGGTGCCTCAAATTTACTTCCAGCAATGATGAGAATTACAGATCTTAAGACTACCCTTATTTGTTTTCTCTCTCATTCACTTTTAAGGCTTATGAAAGGCACTAGGCTGACAGCTCTGGAGGCTCCAGACATGTTTATCTGTGGGCCATGTGCAACATGGCACCTCTCTGTCACATTAGCAGTTTGTCCTCCCTTTGCACCTGCAGGAACCCATATGGGGCAAGGGCCAGGATCCTCCATCCTTGGTGCTTCTGAAAGGAAGCAATTAACCAGGATTCAGGGGATTCAGTGTGTATATATATATATAACCACAACTTTATATATATATGTATATATGTATATATACACGTATATGTATATATGTATATATATACGTATATGTATATATATGTTTATATATAGAAAATTTTCTATTTAAGCATTTTTAAGAATGCAATTCAATAGCATTAATTACATGTACAGAGTCATGCAACTATTCCCACTATTTGTTTCCAAAATAGCTTCAAAATCCCAAATAGAGACTCTGCACCCATTAAGCAATAAGTCTCCCTCAAACTCTGGTAACCTCTTATCTACTTTGTCTTTTAAAAAAAATGTTTATTGTATTTTTCCATTACCATTTAGTCCCTTTATACCCTCTCCCTCTGCAATCACCAGAATGTTGCTCATTTCCATGAGTCCTTTTTCCTTTTTACTTGATCCCTCCACCCCTAACCTCCTCCCACACCCCCACCCCCTGCCAATAGCTGTCATCCTGTTTTGTCTTTATGGAATTGCCTATTACAGAGATATTATATAAGTCAAATCATACAATATTTGTCCTTTCTTGCCTGATATTCACTTAGCATAATATTCTCAAGTTTCATTTATGTTGTAGCATGTGTCAGTGTTTCATTCCTTTTATGGTTGTAGTATTCCATTACATTATATACATATGCATGCCACATTTTGTTTATCCACTTATCGGTTTATGGATATTTGGGTTGTTTTCACCTTTTGGCGATTGGTGGTGCTATAAACATCAGCATACAAGCATCTGTTTGAGCTCCTATTTTCATTTTTCTTGGCTATATACCTTGGAGTGGAGTTGCTGAGTCATGAACTAATTCCATGCTGAGTTTTCTCAGGAACCACCAAGTTGTTTTCCACAGTGGCTGTACCATCTTTCATTCCCACCAACAATGTACGATGGTTCCAATTTTTTTACACCCTCACCAATACTTATTTTCCTTTTTTTTGAAACCATCCTAGTAAGTGTGAAGTGCTTAATTGCTTTTTGTCACATATTTTCTCAATTCACTAATATTCTGTGTTTGTAGGGGGGATGTCTATAAAATATTTACCATTAAAACAGTATTTTGAAAATAAAAAATGAGAACCTCTTAGATTTTTAGAAAACATTTTAAGAAATTATCCACATTTCATATTATCCTCATAGTAGTACTGTGAAGTAGGTATTATTATCCATATATGGAGTAAGCAAGGCTCTGATAATTTAAATAGTTTGCAGAAACAAGAGTCAAACCCAGTTTGTCCAGTTTCTAATGTGAAGTGAGCTTTTCTCTGTCTTACCCTAATTACCTTTCTGTATATGGACTGCTAAATCTTGGAGAGAAGTAGGACACATACCTTTTTTTAAAAAAAAGTTTTTATACGTCTACTGTCCATTCCATGGTGTACCTGTCTACAGCTTTTCTCCTTCACTATATCTATCCAAATTCTCTTTTGTTTTGACTGAGGCTCTCCTATGATGCAAATATTCAGCAGTATACAATATTGAAAAAGAGTAGAAAAAAATACATCTGAATTCTAATACCATGACATAATTGTATAACATATAGATATATACATGAAATATATACATAAATTTGCATTTATACATATAATGGTATATATGAAGATAGGAGAGAAAGATAGATGGAGAGAGAGAAGGTGGAAATCTTTATCTTTTTATTTGGGACTTTCACTGGTGAGTGTAAGCTTCAGTAGCAAATAGTATAGATCACTTCCTTGGAAAATATTGCAGAACTCATTTCTTCTTTTCTCATGAATCCAAAGTAAGGATAATAAAGATGTTTTCATTGAGAAGGCTCAGAAACAGGCTGCTCATTCTAAGGCCCCAATCTCAGAGCTGCCCCATGTAGTGTGAGTAGTAGAGGGAGTTTAAAATTTGGGCTCATAAACACAAATTCCAAAAGTAGCCATCTTGTTTTTTTGTGAATTGTAAAATAAAATGCTGTCTCTGGTAGGAAAAGTCCCCTTCTGCAATGCTTACAGGGGTTGGAAGTATGGGGGCCACTGAGCCAGAAATATCAGCACTGCTCACAATGTACTCAGATTAACTGAATAGAGCATGCAGTGACAGGGCCTGCTACTTATTCATTCTTTCTTTCTTTAAAAATTTATTTATTCATCCAGCCCTGGCTAGTGTAGATCAGTGGATTGAGTGTTGGCCTGAGAGCCAAAGGGTCACCGGTTCGATCACCGGTCAGGGCACATGCCTGGGTTGTGGGCCAGGTCCCCCGTGGGGGACGCACGAGAGGCAACCACACATTGTTTCTCTCCCTCTCTTCCTTCCTTCCTTCCCCTCTCTGTGAAAATAAATAAAACAAATATTTTTAAAAATGTGTTTATTCATCCAATGAAACCTTTATTGACTCTGCTTTGGTGCCAAATTTTGATTTAGGACTTGAGGATACAGAGGGGAATGAAGAATATCACTGTCTCACAGGAGCTTGCAATGGAGTGGTATGGCGATAGGCCATAAAACAGTAAATACAGCTGGGAGACCTAAGTGTTGTAAGAGGCAACTTATAGACACCTTGGGGCCACAGACAACAATGGAGAGGGTAGAATGGGAATTTCTCTTGGATGATCAGGCCTGGAGCTCAGCACAGGGGACTGATAAAAGGGAAGAAAACAACCATAGTGGCAACTACAATAGGTTTCCGTTACCTGTAGTCAACCATGGTCCAAAAATATTAAATGGAAAATTCCAGAAATAAACAACTTATAAATTTTAAAGTGCACACTGTTCTTAGTAGCACGATAAAATCTCACACCGTCTGGTTCACCCTAGCCAGGATGTGTATCATCCCTTTGTCCAGGGTATCTACACTGTATACATGCCCCACCTGTTAGTCACTCAGTAACTAGCTTAGATATCAGACCCACTGTCAAGGTACCACAGTGCTTGTGTTCAAATAACCCTTACTTTACTTCATAATGGACCCATATTGCAAGAGTAGTGATGCTGGCAATTCGATTATGCATAGAGAAGCTGTAAAGTGCTTCTTTTAAGTAAAAAGTTGAAAATTCTTGACTTAATAAGGAAATAAAAAATATTTGTATGCTGAAGTTGCTAAGATTTATGGTAAAAACTGTGGGGGCTAAAAAATTAATATATCCTCTGATTTTCTAAATTCTTTTAGCTTGGCTAATAATCAAATTACCACAAATAAACAGGAAAAAAATCAAAATTTTTAGTACATATGCAAATGAGATTCACACAGGCATGGAAATTCCAAAGATAGTGAGGCAACATTGGATATATAAGAGGTTTTGGACAAAGGAGAAAGGGGGAGGTAGATAGATAGTTCCTTCAGAATGAATCTTCCATCCGTGAAATTGTCTAATTTATAAATTAAACTTTATCATAGGTCTGTACATATATGAAAAAAAAAACATAGTATATATTAAAGTTCTATACTATCTGTGGTCTTGGGCACCCACTGGGAGTCTTGGGACAGACATATCCCCCATGGATGCCTTTTGTGAAAACTTACAAGGCCCCAGAGCATGTTATAAAATAATAACTAACATTTATTGAGTACTTCCTGTGTGCCAATCAGTGTACTGAGCATTTTTTATTAGACTTTATATTTTTAGAGCAGTTTTATATTCACAGCAAAATTAAGTGGAAGGTAAAGCTCCCATATACCTCTGCCACCACACAGACACAGCCTTCCCCGTTATCAACATCTCTGACCAGAGTGATACATTTGCTACAAGTCATGAAATTACCTTGACACATTATTAACACCCAAAGCCCATAGTTTATATTAGGATTCAATTTTGGTGTTGTGCATTCTATGCGTTTTGACAAATGTACAATGACATGTATCCATAATTATAGTATCACACAGAATTATTTTATTGTCCTAAAATTCTCTGTGCTCTGCCTAAGTATTTTACATATATTGTTATTTAATTGTCACACTAATCTTATGAGGTAAGGGCAATTATTGTTACCATTTTATAGATGGTGGGAAAACAGACTTGTAGAGGTACAGAGATTTCAAGAAACTTGCTCAACTAAGCATTCTAACTAAAATTTAAATCAGATCATATGTTATCCTTGTAAGTAACCACAGAGTTTTGATTTTATTCTGACTTCAACAGAAGACCTTGGGAAAGTCAGCTGAGAAGGATTCCAGAAGCATGAATGGCAGTGTTGGCTTTGGATAGCAGAGGCATTTCCTTAGTAATAGCTTCAGGAAGAAATGGGGGTAAGTGTGATTTGTAGGTTGGTAATAGAAAAAGGAGTCTTCCTTGTTTGGTGGCTTGTATTTTCTCAATGAGCTATGTGACAAGATTTCAGCTGAGGAAGGTAGGAGGTAAGAATAGGTGTGAAATAGTTGTCTTAGAAAATAGGAGAGATTTCTAAAGAAACATGGTAGGATTTCTGTGCAATATTTGAGGATTCATTAGAGGTTTAAAATAAGGAATTTAAAAGGAAACTCGTGAGCCCAGATGTGGGATTCTCTGCCCTCAGCTACATATAGTTGTTGTTTATTTTTTTCCCTTCAAGTCTGGCCACAAAAGAGCTTCCCTTTGTTTGAAGCTTAAGGCAAGGATTCGCCTGGTGTCCATGAATCCACTTCAGGGGGCCCAAGAATCTCCTGAACTTATATGCAAAATTTGTGCATATGTGCATTTTCAAGAGAATAGGTCCTTAGTTCTCATTAGATTTTCAAAGGAGTCTTTGAACCCCCCAAAAGATTAAGAACCACTGTAGAAATACCCTAATAGTATAGCCCTTCAGGATTGCCCCACAGGTGCCCTCATTGTCTCGCTAATTGCCTTATGTGGCGGCCCATTAGGTAACTCACAGCTAAACCCTTACTATAGACTTCAACTCCTGAATCTCTCATACCCAGCCACTGACCACAGTCACTATGGGGAGAGGGGACAGTGCCTTTGCTGTAAAATTCAACATACATCATTACCAGAAGTACGGATATTCCTGCCTTTATTTAGTCTCCTTCTTTTCATAGACATTGATAGACATTGATGTTGCGTTCCAGCCTTGAACATGCTAGACCAAAAAGTGTGTGCATTTTTAAAAAACTCCCCATTATCTATTCCCATCAGTAGTATGTGAATTTTTTTGTTTAACTACACTGGGAATAGATGAGCCTTTCATTACTCATTGTCAATCTGATAGTTGGAAGTGGTGCATTAGTATCTTAATCTAATTGAAGTGTGTCACCATAACCTTGTGTTCTTGGATGGGCAGCAGACTCTTGGAAATTTCATGTAAATGGTTTTTGCCTCTGCTCATTCTTCAAGAGAGAGTGGGGTTGTTGGAGGTTTTATAGCCTTCTTCTGATTCTCCAAGGGAATCTAGGCCTCCAGAATATTACAAAATAAAGCTGGAAGGGTTTTTGTGTTTTTTTTTTTTTTAAATTTAGACAGAGGGGAAGGGAGGGAGAAAGAGAGGGAGAGAAACATTGATGTGTGATTGCCTCAATGTGCAGTTGCCTCTTGCACGACACCCCCATCAGGGACCTGGCCCACAACCCCCAGGCATGTACCCCTACTGGGAACCGAAATGGCAACCCTTTGGTTCACAGACTGACACTAAATCCACTGAGCCACACCAGCCAGGGCTAAAACTAGAATGGTTTTATTGTGAATTACCAAGGTAGAAAAAACAAAGAAAAAAACAAAAATAATAAAAGAAAATTACACAACTATTGCAATCCCACATTCTTTCTTAGCCAGCACCCCATATTCTGAACCTCTCTTGGTTTCTTTTTTGCTGGGATGCTTCTACTCTCTGGCAAAGATACTGATTCTGTTTGTCTTAAAACTTAAAACATTTTTTTTCTCATTGAAATGTTGGTTTAAAATGGGCATTCTGGGAAGTTACCCCATGTTTTGTCAGTGGCTCCAAAAACTTCTAGGTCAGGTTTAAATCTGGCTGATTTGCTCTGTGTTCACATTTAAAGTGTTGCGTACATAAGAAGTTAAAATAAACCTTGTTTGCCGAGAAGAATTTTAAACTTTTTTTTTCATGTTGTAGGATTTTCTGTTTCAGTTCAAAAGAAGCTATTGAATTATGTTTTTCAGAATTTTCCCACTTTGCAGAAAATTATTTTAACCTTAAAAATGTTATTAAAAATGTTTCTATAGTTGAAGTTATTATTTTTAATATCCCAGTTCAGCCCTGACTGTTGTGGCTCAGGGTATTGAGTGCCAGCCTGCAGACCAAAAGGTTGCTAGTTCAATTCCCAGTCAGGGCACAGGCCTGGGTTGCAGGCCAGTTTCCCACTTGGGGATGTGTGAGAGACAACCAATTGATATTTCTCTCACACATTGATGTTTCTCTCCCTCTCTTTCTCCCTACCTTCCCCCTCTCTCTAAAAAATAAATTTAAAAAATCATTTAAAAATATCCCAGTTCAACCACATGTCATTCTGTGTTCAAAAAATGTGGTCCCATGCTTTTGCCACCTGCAAGGACAATTTGCCTCTTGGAAGAAATGCATGGTTTGTCTTTCATTTATCATTGCTCTTCTAATTTTGTCTCTATCCATAATGAGGTAGGTGACAGGATCCTGGAATTTTAGTGCCTATGTGGGCTAAAGAAATTGAGGCAGATTTGTCCCAGGAAATCAGTGATAAACTGGGTCTAGAAACTTAATCTTCTGATACCCATTATCTTCCTGTGAGGAAGTGTTGTATAGTAACAGAATTCCTATCTGATAACAGGCTTTGGTTCTACAAGTTCCTACTTGTGAGGTTGTTGCAAGGTACATCTTTTCTGTAGGTCTCAGTTTCCTCATCTGTAAAATAGAGATAGTAATGCTTACTTTGCAGGGTGGTTGTAAGGATTAAAGGAGATAATACCTATCTCTCTACACTACAGGGAAAAGTTCATTATGGAGAGAAAAAAAGACTTATGAAGATAGAATGGCAGCTTTTGTTTTGGTAGGGAAATTATAGAATCTGTCACTTTTTGGAACTGGATGACTCTTAGAGATCAAAGAGTTTAATTAACTTGTGTTAGAGAGGAGAAAATAGGCCCAGAGAAGGCTATGCAATGCCCATGGTCTCAAGATGACACACAAACCCTGGTAAAGACACTTGTACTTAAGAGAACAATGTCTTTTAAGGAACCTTTGTTTCAAAGGTTGTATTAAAAATGAACTCTTTCAAAGCAAAAATGCATTGTGCCCTAAAAATAAAAATTCTCATGATTGAAGCTCATCTGATAATAGATATAAACAAGTTATATTTAAGATAATACCAAAGTAAAGTAAAAAAAAGGTGGGGATTTTTAAAATTAAAAAGTAATATATATTTTAAAAATACAAAGATGCACAGATAATGAATAAATATGTCAGCATATATAACTCTTAAAATGTATATCACATTATTGATCTTCCTTACCACTGAAGAAATAAAAATACTATCAAAATATTTTAGGAAATGTGAGATGAAATTTTATTTAAATTATTTCATCTAGGCCTTTTCTCCATCCAAGATTACTTTTGTCTGTCTACCATAAGAACAAAAATAAGCTTAATAAATAGATAAATGCTTGTCTTCCTAACACTACAAAAGAAACATTTGTTCCCCTAGATAACTCTTAAGTAAACTGCTGTCAAAACAATTAGTGTTATTTTTCTATTATCCTTTTATTTGAGGGTAAATAACCATTTCATGAATATGTTAATTATCTGGTAGGTGGAGAAGATAAGGAGGGGCCTTATATCTCCAGACGCAACCAATTAATCATCAATTGCTTACAAAAACACAAGAAAGGATTCTAAGCTGGGATAGTCATATATCCACATTTCACCTAGCTGGACTGAAAAAGAGTTCAACTTTGATAGTTTAAACTATCAAAGAAGTGACAATGTTTTGATAGAATTAACCACAAGTAAACTTCCATTTGTGTACTTCAGCTGCAATGAGGCTGTCTTCTAGCTCATCAAGTATTAAATAGTTTTATTTTATCACCAACAAAACTCTCTTATTTTCACACATTTTAAAATACACATTTTAGAATTCTGTCATGGTCACTTTACAGAATTAAGGAAGTGATGCTTAACCATTGAATATGCTCCTCTCATTAAAAAAATAGCTTACAGTGTAAGTGCTGGACAGATATTTTTCTCTATGAAATCATGTTTTAAAGATAAATGATTATGCTTACTTTAAGCTTAATTTACCTTTAGGAATCATACCCAACTTTTGACAGGTTTGAATGTACCTTTTGAAATCTCCAGCACAGAATTCTTCACCATCCACAGTGGTCAAATGTTCTGCTGAAAGGGAGCACGTTTCGAGGCGGGGAAGGAAACGTGGGGGTGGGGAGAAAACACAGGAAAGTGCTGTCCCTTCGTATTTTGAAGGGGCAAGATGTATTTTTCCATATTAAATATTTTGAAAAAGCTGAATGCCACATTGTACTAGATAATTAAAATGTAAATTTCAGTATCTATGCTTGCTTTGTGATTTTTTAAAATACATTTAAGTTAGTTGTCTTTTAAAACATGTGGTCAGCTGTTGTATTCACATATGGTCAAATGATCAAAGTCTGAACTCCTCTCTAATTGTCCCCCCGCTGCTCGTCTGCTCTGTCCGTGATCAAGGCCTCAGCAGGTGATGAGAAAGGCATGAGAACAGGCTGGAAGGAGAATGAGGCACCGAGAGGCCCAAGCTGAAAGAAATAAAGACTTCCAGTACATCACCCTGACAGTAAAGAGTGAAGGAAAAGTGACGTCTGGTTAGTAGTGCTTATATATTTTTTGTTCGCTAATCTGCATACATTTTTTCCCTAGCTAAATGCAAATGGAGCCTAGCCTGCTCCCAGAGATGGAGCCCCATACATCAGTGCTGCCAAAGTGTTGCATTTGTTTACTTGCCTCTAGAGGAAGCTGCTAAGTCCCACAGTTTGTAGTATTTCACATGTTTGTGGAAATCATTGCAATTCTTTTCACTTCTGCTTGTCATTGTTTGCCTAGAGTTCACTTTGCCAGATGGCGCTTTATTGTCGCTAGTGGTTACACCTCTCTATTGGATCAGTTCAAGACCAAATGGTGTGAAGAGCTTTCATACTTAGAGGGTTTAGTCAAACATTCATTCTCTGCTATTCAGGCCGCTTGAGCACTAATTCATAAATGCACGGGCTGACCTAGGAGTGAAGGGAAGAGAAAAGAGCACAGGTTATTTTCCTCTCCTAAATTATTAATTTGCCTTCTATTTACAGTTCAAATCGGGATGAATCATTGTTAAGCAGGCGTATCTTGCATAAACAAAAATAAGATGGCAGTGAAGAGGATGGGAGCACAAAACAAGATACTGACTACTCTATTTGAATTCTGCCAGAGCTTGAGGAGGTTTGCCAGTCCAAGCAAAAACACAATCCATTATTTTCACACAAGTCCCAATCCCTGATATTATTTGTTCTCTTACTAATGAGCCAGTTCTGTCAGTAAATGCCACGAATGATCTCATCAAGATTTTTGTTTTGGATTTATTTTTCTGTGAAAGTTGCTGGATGTAAAATATTTTCAAATGTGAACACGTTTTGAAACTTGGGAAGGGATATTAAAAATCCAAGAGATTCCACCCGGGCTGGTGTGGCTCAGTGGATTGAGTGCTGGCCTGTGAACCAAAGGGTTGCTGGTTTGATTCCCAGGCCTGTGTTGTGGGCCAGGTCCCCAGTGCGGGGCACATGAGAGGCAACCACACATTTCTTTCCCTCTCTTTCTCCCTCCCTTCCCCTCTATCTAAAAAATAATTAATTAATTTTTTAAAATTCAAGAGATTCCATTCAATTTACGTGATTTATAATTCAGGTTTGGAGTGTCTGGACAAATTCTGGGTGGGTGTAACTTTCTGCTTTACAGATTGGGTAATTTAGTGGTCTGAGATAAGCAGCATCATACTCTGTGTGTGTGTGTGTGTGTGTTTTAAATATTATGGTTGTTGCCTTTGTGAAGACAAATCTCATTATGAATCTCTTGGCTATTACCCCAAGCTCTGAAACTTGTCTCCATGTCTTTATGAAATATATTTTTTTTATTTATTGATTTTGAGAGAGAGAAATTTGTTATTCCACTTATTTATGTATTCATTGTTTGAGTTCTGTATGAGCCCTGACTGGGGATCGAACCTGCAACCTTGGCATAACGGGACGATGCTCCCAACAAACTGAGCTACCTGGCCAGGGATTCATCAAATCTATTTCAATGGTGTAGTGAAACTAAAACAAGAGCAGCAGGGAAAGGTTAAGCAAACAATGATTCAATTGCCCTGCCTAATTTTGATTCTTATTGAACATGAATCCCTATAGTTGTCATCCTAGTTTTCTTTTTTCCTTGTGATGCGAGTGTAGCTATACCTAACTATTCCAAGTGATGTTGAAAGGACAAAGAAAAGCACCAATGTGAAGGAGGTTCTTTGACAGAAGGCAGGGGCTGAGGGATTTGGAAGTTATTATAAACTCCTTGAAGCCCTTGTTGCAGCACCTTGGTATAGTAAGTAAGGCAAACAGGATAATTGATTATATCAACAGAGGGAGAAAACCCAAATCAAAAGACATGATATTGTTACCATATGGAGTGATATTGTCCCTCCAGAAAGAGCTGGTTGGTGCTAATCAAATACTGCACTTCCGGCCTAATCACCTTGTTCTTAGAAGCATATTATTGTCCTGTGTGAAGCCCAGTTCACAGAATAGCTCTGATGATAATACGCATTTTTCCATTGAAGGAAATGGAAGGAGGTGTGTAGGCTTTCTCCTTAATTACATTTTTTGCTTTGAGATACAATGCAAAATTATGTAATGACAGTATCCTTGGGGCCTGACCCAAACCCAAGGGAAGCCACGGCCATGGGGATTACTGTTCTACTTGGGAAGTAAGCCCAGCTGGGAGGAACAAATCATCAACTGGGTGCCCTCTGGTTTTTCCACACATTTCGGGACTGCTGCTCTTTGCTATGCTAAGTGGGCTACCAAGTAATTGGACCTATCCTTCTGGAGGGGAGGAAACATAAAAGCTGGAAGGGCATAGTGAAAAAACAGGAACTATTAAACTACACAATCTGGTGGAGGTTGGAGGACTTTGCTTTCACACAGCTCCTCAAAACAAAACTATAAAATAAGTAGACAGTTTTAATATTAAACCAAATATTTGGCATTTTCCCTTTGAAAATGGGACAAAATACTGGCTAAATAGTAAAGGTCTGGAGTTAGGAGAAAGGTTTTGTGCACTTTGTCAATTCACCTTTGGGGAGGTCTCAGTTTCCTCATCTGAAAAATTGACAGGAGGGATTCAACGTGAAATCTAAGTTTATTTCCAGCCCTGACACTCTGCAAGTCTGCATCCTCATGTTGTCTTGGTTTTCATCTTTCTGTAAGTCAGTGTGTGTGGTGGTAGGGGGGCAGGTTGTGGGTAACTGATCCAGCTATATTGAGGCTCTAAATGACTTGTGTCAGCTCTGATACAGAATTAGATTAAAATGTTTGAATGTCTTCTCTTGTACTGTACACTGGAACCTTCTTTTGGTCAAGACTTATGATGAGTGGCTGCCTAAAAAGTACTTGATAGTTCAGCCATTAGTTTTAAAAGGGTGGAATCACTGGAGGTTTAGAGTTGCAACATTTTACAGCTGTTTTAGAGGCTGTCCCCGCACTGTTCCCCTCTCCTTGCAAGGTTCAGAAATTCCTGGCTTTGGGTTCACATGGCTGAGGCCAATCAAATACTTTCATCAGCCTCACCATTGGATATTGAGTGATATACTGCCACCAGTTAAAATTTGACCTACACAATGACCCTCTTGCAAACATTAATTGTGCAGAACATCTTTCTCCAGCAACAAGAGTATCTTCTTGAAAAGACCACTCATTTACTTAAGAGTTAGTCCATCTTATCCAACTTTGTTACAAAGCTTATCTCGAGCTACTTGGTACAAGGATTTCTGGAGAAAAGAATCAAATAGGTCTAAAATAAAGATTAGGGAGTGATTTCCTCAGAGACTTTGCAAACTGATTACTAAAAAGGACTTTCTGAACTTCTATGAGATACTTATTTACCATAACAAAAACACAGCCCTAATCATCAGAGAATAGAAAGATGTATAACTAAGGCTTTACTTTAGCTGTGAAGGATTTTGTATAAAACCTTTAATTTACCATGGGAAAATAACAGCAAATTTTGAAGTGTAGAGAAATATCAAAACAGAATAAGCAATGATGGTCTGTTTTTCAAACTGGTTGATGGCTAAAGATAGGCTCTTTTTATTTAAGAAGAAAACAAACCACGTTAAACAAGCATTTCTTATCATGGAGACAATTGTATGCAATTTTACACAGATTTGATCTTGTTGATCTTGTTGTGTACCCTTGGAGGTATTAGGAGGGCATTGTCCTGAAATGTGCAAATATCTAAAGGGAGACTTTTTTTTTTCTTTTTAACAAAAGTGCAGAAGCTGTAAAACAGGAAAAAAGAATTGTCTTTAAAATTGCCTAACCAAATCCAGCTAACTACAGATATTCTTTCTACTTTATTTGATCTCTTCACCCATCATTTTAGAAACACTTTGCTTTTTAGGAAAATGGTGTTAAGTTGATCTGGAAATCTTGAGATGGCCTGCTATATCTGTGTTGTGTTTGTGTGCATATGCCATCACAGTCAACACGCGCATTTTTTAAAAAATTAGCTTTTCCTTCCTGGACTTATAAGGTAGAGAAGCTTCTTTCTCTGGTTCCTTCCTTCTTACACCTAACTGGTGGGGAGCAAAGAGCACTGGACTTGTAGACAGATGGATTGTGTTTTGAATCCCACCTCTATCACTTCATAGCTGTAATAGTCACCAAGTGACCTTGGGCAGGTCGCTTGACCTCAGAACTTCATCTATCAGATGAAAGGGTCTGAATTCCCTCCTGCTTTCAAAATCTGTGAATGAAAATGCTCACTAATTTGTCTTGGTAATTATATCAACAATCAGATATAAAATTCCTTGGGAAAGCTCTATATCACTCCTGGGGGCAGGGCACAGTACTTCTTTCCCTGCCCCACCTTGGCTTTTTCAAGTTAGAAGACCTGGAAACAACCCTGTAAGGAAGTTTTATTATCCTTGTTTCATGAGGAAACTGAGGCCCAATGAAGTTATAGTTTTCTTAGTGTCTCACAGCTGGCAAGTGGCCAAGTGAAGACTGAAACCCAAATTTCCTAACTCCTCTAGTCTTTCCACCATGCTTCTAAACAAACTGGGCCTGCACAATTAATTTTCAGTGAGAAATTAGCTTTGTTTTGAAATGTATCTCATAAAGCAAATTTTTCAAATCCTCTCCTAGAGGACATTTAGCTATTAGTATAAACTCTTTAGCTAGACTACTTTTATACATTTTTTTCCAAGTCAGAAAGATACAGAACCAAGCTTTCTTTGGCAACTTTTACCCTTCTCCTTTGAGGAAGTACATTCCCATAGGGCCCTTTTTTAACCAATCCCTCAACATGGAAGCTTGAATATAAAGACCCTGGTAACTTGGCCTGTCCTACTCTGAGAACAATGCAAATACTTTTGTCCTTCCATTCACTCCTTTACCTTTTCTGAGTTTCCTTTATGGACTGTCCCCCTCCCCTACCACAGCTACAACCAGGCCTAAATTTTTGTAACAATTTTCACCTTTCCCAGTGGGAATTATTTGTGAGTTTTTTTTTCTTTTTCCCAATGCAGGAAAAAAGACTAGCACTAAAAGGAGAGCTTCAGTTCATTCTTTCACATTTCAGGAATGGTTGATAAGATAACCCCATGTCTAGGTTTATCATTCCTGTACTGGATTCATCTCCTCTTCTGTCGGGAGCCTTACTTTTAGGCTGATAGTATGGACTGAAATCATGTCCAAAGAATTCCAATTCTTTCACTCAGAAGTGGGTTCTTGTCTTGTCTGGCCTGGGGCATGGATGGAAAAACTTGGAAGGGGATGCTACATCTCTTGGAAGACTCAAATTGTTTCCTGACTTAAGTGTCCCCCAAAAGCAAACTTATTTTATGATAACTGTAAGCCAATTTAGCCTTCAAGTATTTTGACTGCGAACATCAATTTTACCGGCCCTTTTCTCCTTATCTTCCAATCTAACAACTCGGGAAAAATAGTGACTCATATTAGCTCCTTCAACTTAGTACAATGATCATGTGTATGTGAAATAAATCACTAGGCCCACCATCCCTCCACAAGGAAGTCAGCAACAATTAAGAGTACTCACTTTCTGCAAAACTTTGGAGAGCAGTTTTCTGTTAACACAAACACTTTAATAGCATGGAGAAATGAGGCTTTTCTTTGCTATCCACAGCCATTGACTTAATTTTCTAACAATAACAGTGAAATTTAAGGAACTATTTTTTCTTGGATAAAATACTATTTTTTCATAGTCACATAGAAATACCTCAGATCTGGGAGAAATTTTACTAGCCCTGATATTTTCAAACTGGTTATTAGCAGTGGAACTGTAAAATTTTAAATATTTTTAATTGTGGAAAAACATACATATTGTAAAATTTACCATCTTAACTATTTTAAGTAGTATTAACTACATTAATATTGTTGTGCAATCACCACCACCATTCATCTGCAGAACACTTCATCTTGCTAAAGTGAAAATTTGTCATTTTCACACAATAACTCCCATTTCCCCAGCCCTTGGTGACCACTATTTGACTTTCTGCATAAATTTGTTTATTTTAGATATTTCATGTAAATGGAATCATAAAATGTTCTTTTGTGTCTGGTTTATTTCACTTAGCATAATGCTCATTCTTGTTGTAGCATGTATCAGAATTTCATTTTTAAAAGCTGAATAATATTCCATTGTTTATGTGTGTATATATTTTATTTATCCATTATTCATCTGGATAATAAAATAAGCCATTGACTTAATTTTAAACATTTTATTATCCAGATGAATAATGGATACATTTTATTTATCTATTATTCATCTGCTGATGGATACTTGGGTTGCTTCTACCTATTGTCTGATCTAAATAATGCTTCTATGAACATGAGAGTAAGGACTTTTAATATTTTTCCCATGAATACTTGCAAATACCTACATAGAAGAATCATAAAAAATGATAAAAGTGTCCTTGTTATTTGGTGGAAAGTATTTCATTGTCAGGACAATATAAAAGACACTAGTCCATTCAACCTAGTCCATTCAACTAGTCCATTCTTATGGAAGAGCCTCCATAAGATCCAAGACTCCTGACCACAGTCTGCTGCAATTTCCACTTTACTTGGCATTGCCAGTTTAGGAAAATTATAGCATTGTTTTCTAATATCTGCACTGGGAACATAGAAAACATTAGTATGACCCTAGGACAGTAGTTCGATAGAGAACATGATTTGTATTAGGACATGTACGTTGAGGTAGTTGTGAGCTTTCCCCCGCTATATCATTTCATTTTGCTCCAATAGTCTTCTAGTAACAGTATGTGGTTTCCAGAGTGGAACTGCTGACACCACTAACCAGTTACATCATTCCACATACTCTAATTTAGGAATGTGCTATTTGATTAATGAGATAGTAGTTTCAGAGCCCTTTGAGCTGCTCCAGACAAAAGCAAGGGATAAATTCAAAGCATTAACATTATGGCATTATGTAAGCATAAACATTTTGCTATTTTCATTTCAGTATTAGTCTTCAGATGTCTGCAAACACTCAGTTACATTTACAGAATGAAGATTTTGAATAAACCTGGGAACACAATTGGGTACCATATGATATACTTGAACCTTCTGAGTATTTCAAGGTAACCAAATATAGTTGGAAATGATTGCACCATGGCAAAAAAAAATGAACTTGAAAAAATTTGCAATATATCTTTCATAGAAAAGATTCTATATTGTTTTAATCTTTTTTTCATTTTTAATTGATATGAGTTGTTTTTCACAGTGTTAATTTTTATTACCTTATTTTATCTAGGATCAGCACAATTAAGATCTCAATGGCCATTTATTGTTTGTCAAAAAGAAGAGAAATGCTAAGCATTCTTAATTACAACATAATGGACTTCTGGATCTTCCCCATTTTTAAGAGTTTGATTTTTTTTAAGTCATCTGCACGTCTTGAAATTCCATATCTCTAAAATAACAGCCATAAAATGACAGGGAAAGCAAAAGAATAAGAGGGAAAAGTAGATCTCTTGAGGTGGACAAGTTCTCTTTCCACTACTACTCACATAGCCATGTCCTGGATGAAGTCTGAAAGTAACTGCAAGTGATAGAAGGCTTAAAAGATAGGAAAAAACCTAGCATTTACTCAGCTGCTATTAGGTTCCAGGCAATAGGCTTGGCCCATTCCTAAATATTATCTCATTGCATTGTTATGGCAATGCTGTGAAGTTTATAATATCCATTTTTTTTTACACTTGAGGAAACCAGGGCTCAAATTATTTAATTTGCTCCAGTATATTGACTGGAAAACAAAGTTTTTTTTTCTGTCCAACTTTTGTTTACTTACACCAGTCTCATTACTTCTATATATAGGAAGAAATGGACTGTTTGCAATTGTCGATATATCCTCATCATTGTAGTCACATGTACATGCTTTAATCACATAACACAAATGTCCAGGCTTGGGGGTTGGAGGTGGAGAAAGGACTTTCAACAACAGGAAGGACACAGACAATGGGAGATAAGAGAGAAGGAGGAAGCTGCTTTTAGCTGTGTGCACCTGAGCAAGAAACAACTTCGCGGAGACTCAGTTTCCTCACTTGAAAAACAGGGATAAAATGGCATTCATCTCACGGAGTGGTTGTGAGCTTTGCTGATCATGCCAGAAATGGACTCAAGCATAGAGCCTGTGACTCAGCAAACATTCTTTGTGGTTACTTTTATCTCCAGAGTGCTGTGTTTGGACATATACCTGGGTATTTTTAGAAAGAAGTGGAAATTAGTGATTGGAAAGGGAGCTGACAGGATTAGCTAATTCAAAATCAGAACACACCAATTGGAGAGAGAGCATTTACACCCAGGGCTCCAAACTGCCTCCTGATGCTCACTGGAGTTTTCAGAGCTGGATTGAAGTGCTGACTCCTCATTGACAATAACGGAAACTGTCCCCAATTTGCAGTTTGTTGATTTTTTTCAATTATAAATTTTTCTCCCATAAATATTTATTGCACATTTGGTAACTGCTACTATTTATTCCTTCATCCAAAACATAATTTCTGACTGCTTTCTCTGTACTAGTCACTATTTTTGGCACTGGGGAGACAGCAGTGAAAAAAAAAGGCAGACAAAAATTCATCCCCTCATGGGGCTTACATTCTCACAGGAGAGAGGTGATAAAAAAAATAAATAAGTAAAATAAATGGTATGTTATTGATGACTGCTAAAAAGAAAAAAAATTGGGCAAATTGTCAAAGGGAATAGAAAGTTTAGATGGGGTTTAGAATATTTGGTTGGGAAGCCAGGGAAAGCCCTACTGAGAAGGTGACATTTGACTTCAAGGAAGTGAAGAGGAAGATAAATCTTGGCAGAGAAAACAGCAAGTACAAAGGCCCTGAGGAGGGAGTATGTTAGGAATGTTCTAGGAACTCAAAAATGCCAAAGTGGCTGACAGAGTGAGTCAGAGACTGGTGATGACAAAGTGATTGTCACTATCTTATGGTGTGCCTCAAAGGTCCCCATGACTTCCAAGTCCTTTGCCATCTGCACAAGTTGGATGACCATAGCTAGTTAAGTAGCAAAGTTAGAACCAGAACTCAGGCCTCCTGATTCCTAGGCCAGGATTTGTGTCCTACAACACAGAATCATTCAATATAAGAATTGAAAGTTGCCTTAGAGGTCATCTAATCCAACTTTCTCCTAATACAATTGGGAAAACTGAGTCATAGGGAGAAGCAGTGACTTGCCAAAGGTTAGCCATCATGTCAGTGACATGGCTAGATGTAGACTTAAGACTTTTGCTCCTTCTACACAGGCTCTATCCCAAGCTGTTGTTTTAGAGGCACCCGTGTCTAGCAAAGAATTCATACCTTGGCCTGGGACCAAGGAGATCAGGGACCTAGCATGGAGAGCTGAACTGATTTTCGGGTACGAGGGGAGTAAAGGCTGATGGATTGTTGAAACCAAGGCAGGGTGGTTTTAAAGGGATCCTATGCATTTTATGGCGTGGGAGTGTGGATAGACTGGGTGAGTTTATACCCTGAAACGTTTTGAACACTTTGAAAAAGCCACCCATGAAGTTCACATGTTTTTCTTGTTGATTTTTGTCTTGGGTGCTGTGTAGATGTGTCTGAAATCTGTTTAGTTGAGAAAATACCATGCCGCTGCAAATGTTCTTGCTGTGTGGGGATGATCTTGTTGCTTCTTGCTACTACCAACTTATTGTTAAGTCTTATACTATAGCAACTTGGTCTGAGGTGGGCATGTGGCAAAAAGAGAGAGAACCTTCTGATAACCACCTGGGGCAGCTTAGCTATAAAGCCAATTTGTGCAACACAGATTCCTTTAATATCAATCAGATCTGGAAGTTGCCTTGCAGGTCATCTAATCCAATTTTTGTTTTGAACAGTTGGGGGAACTGAGTCACAGAGACCAAATGTGACCTCCTGAAGGTTAGCTATCTTGTCAGTGACATAGCTGGAACTGGACTTCAGATCTCTTTTGCTCCACGTGCTAGAAAGTTTGTTGAGCTTCCAGCTTGCAGATGCTATCATGACATTTCAGATAAGGAGCAAGGCCCATTCATTATAATCATTTGCTTATCAAAAACTTCTAGTTGATTAACTTAGTCTTATATACAAAGAAATGGCTTAGGAACTTCTGCAAGCTTTGCTTGGGTGGGCAGTGATTAGTTTCAAGGTCAAGTTCCATTGCCCATGGCTTAGGGGCTGACTTGGGTTATGGAGAGGTGGAACTGAGATCAGCAAGGGCCAGTCCAAGGCTGCTACCCTTGAAAACCTGCCTAATGCCTAGCTAGTAGTGCAGGGTTTAACCTGGTCTTCTTCCTGGGCGTCCTTCCACCTGTGAATGGGCACTTATTAGAGCTCACATCTACCTGTTCTTTCTTGGTCTAGCCCTCTCTCTCATGGAATCTTGAGAAGAAGACATCACACAGCCTGAAAATCCCACATCTGAGGTGGAGGTACTAGGATCCCACTAGTGAAGCAGCTGTGAGTCCTTACACATGTGTTATGCTAATGGCTCAGGGCCAAGTGAAATCCCAGGCTCCAATCATGTGGCTACCCTCTGTAGAAGTTGGCTGTGTGAAAGAATGCAACAGGAAAATCAGAAATGCCTTTATACTTTTCCTTGTTGCAGTTGGTACTGAGCTGGAGTTCAATCTCACTCAAGTCCCAGAAATGTTAGGGAGATCCTCTAATATCATTTGGGAACTGAGACACCTGGTTTTGCCATTTGTAAGCTCTCATGAGTCATCGCCATACTCCACTCACCTCTGAGATGAGAGTGGCTTTCCCAGCTGGAGGTTGACTTTGTGTGGATTCTTGATTGGCCACATTCCCAAAAGAAAGTAAAATATTCATGGCTTAGATATTATCTTGGACATCAGGACAAAAAAGTACAGAATAACATGAAACTGCTCTGTGAAAACTGGAATGTAATTATCTTGCTTCTGGGAGCATATCATATCTTGGTCATTGGCTGAGATAAAGCAAAGACTGATACATGAAATATTCTCGAAGCACTCTTTAAACCCCTTTTACAAAGGTTGCAAACTTGCTACAAATAGACTTAAAATTTGTTCTATTGCAACCACTTCATGAAAAGTAATGGAACCAAAAAAAGGTGGAGGTTGGAAATGGAGCAGTGCTTGGAACTGACAATATTGTGTTATTCTCAGAGAACTGCAATGTGTTCTGCTTGAACAAAAGGAAGCTGGGTTGTGATAATATAATTCTGGATTCCATGGAATGTTGTGGCTCACAGAGGCAAGACATAAAAGACAGATAAACAATATAGTGGTGAGTTTCTGGGGTTTTATTTTATATTAAAACATCATTTTGTCACAAACATGGGCTGAATTTGTATTCTGTCCAAAAGAAGAGTATTATATTTCTGGGCATCAAAATGGAAACATGCTCACTAGGCTGTGCTTTATATTATCTGAAAAAATACCAAGTGTTCCTCATCATACCCTTTATCCTAAAAGGCTTGCAAAAATAATTCCAGAAAAGCTATGCTGGCAACTAATGGAAGTTTAGTCAGAGAGAAATAAATAGCCACTTGAAAATACCTGAGAAGCTGCTTTACTTGCAGAACATATGTCCATGCCCCATTGCTCTGTGTTCAGGCATGTTTCTTCAATCACAGATCAGGGT
Source organism: Pteronotus mesoamericanus (assembly GCF_021234165.1). NCBI lineage: Eukaryota > Metazoa > Chordata > Mammalia > Chiroptera > Mormoopidae > Pteronotus > Pteronotus mesoamericanus. Next base: position 1,739,909 of record NW_026555198.1, read on the forward strand.
GAATGAGTTAGAGAGACATGGAACCATAGGTATATTTTATGTAGATTTGCCCAAGTTTATATAGTAGTTTGTTATTCAACAAAAAAGCAGCTGCCATAGCAACCTCAGGATCACAAAATACTTATGGTACCTCTGAGAGACTGATCATCGTCTTGCAAAGCTGTTGAAGTTCATCTTTGCCCTATGTGAACCAGAGAGCTGCATGGAAAGAATGCTTCTTTTTAGTGTGATCTTAATGTCCCATTAATGCGCCATGTGCATTAAGTAAACTGGCTAGCAGGCAGATTTGCTCCTCTCTCATGGTTTGTTTTTCACTTTCATTTCCTTAATGATTTGAAAACTTGTTTTCAAAGATTTCTCAGACAGGGCCCAGTGACGCTGTGCTGGGCCTGGCTTCCTTTGCTGCCAAAGTGCAGACCCTCTGTCCTGTAACAGAACGAGGCCTTTGAGCCCCTAACCAGTGAGGGATACAGTAATGAGCTCCAGCTGTGGAGTGCAGGCTCTAAGGAACTGGAGGGGAGCCCAAATGGAGAATTTCAGATTGAGGCTGGGAAGCCCCCTCTTTTGGTATCTTTCCTCTTTTCCTACCTCCACTGCCTGTTTTGGTATCCAGAACCTAGGGCTAAACTCCAGCTGGTGCCCCTGCTTCCAAAAACCCATAGGGATCTGCAAGTGTACTTCAAGTGCTGGACATGGGGGACTCCATGCCCACAGGTCTTGGCTTTCACCTGGTTCAGGCCCTGCAGTGGAGTGCAGATAAACTGGGTCTCTGACAAACAAATGAAAATCTCTGATTTGTGGGATCTCCAGATTTGTAGGGTCTGTGAATACTCCCACCATAGACCAGTTTCAAACAAGCAACAGCTTAACAACTGGCCCACAAAACTCCTGGAAATGTAACAAATGGCTCCAACACAATGTCACTCCAGGTTATCTCATTTGCTACCCATAGCCAATCTCACAGATAGATTGGTGTTCTCAACCCCATGTAACAGAAAAGAAAACAGGCTCAGAGGATTGAATGAAGGGATTCTCAAACTTTACTGTGCATATGAATTACCTGGGGATCTTGTTAAAGGAAGAACCTGTGATTCTGCATTTTTAACAACTCCCATGTGACAAGTTTCCACAGTTAATTAAAGCTCCAGTCGACCTTCTGGAAAAGAAGTGGAGGAGGCTAAAAGACGGTCTCTCACAACTGAGAAATCACACTCTTCCCCCCTCCTCCAAGCCACACCATTTCCTCAATCAATTCCACTCCTGGAATGTTCAGGGACCATACTAGGCCTTCCCAGTATGGCGAAGGACTATAAGACACAACATAGTGTGTTCTTTCATGCAGAATGGGTGCTGGTTTTCTCTTCACTTCTCACAGGTTAGTAACTTGCCCCAAGGCAGAACTCTGATTCATGGATGCATGGCTCAATCCTAACCATATAAAGCAACCCCTCTCTCTTCCTGAGTTTGGTCATATTATGTGACTCTGGGGTATTGTACCCCTAGGAATCTGCTTAAATTCCATATTTTCACTCCTCTCTGGGTCTTAGGGGAAACCTGTTGTTGCTTATTGTAGAGGAGCCAAAAATTGATATTTTCTGTCCACCTGAATGGTGGGCAGAATACAAACTAATGGCTAAAATTAACACCTAGAAAATAATTACAAGTGGGTTAATATGGGCTCTGTTTTCACTCAAATTCATCACCTAATAATGAAGATGTAAGTAACTGGAGAGATGACTGAGAGGAGAAATCTAGGCTAAGGAGAATCTGTGCCTGTAATGGTCCTAAATTCTGAGAAGGACATATAACAGTATTCCTGACCTCAGAGAGCCCTAATTCCTTCCAATCAGGCAATGCATACCCATGAAACAGGGTATGTATGACTCATTATATAGTACAAAGTCCAACTATGCAGTAAGATTTAGATTATGTTTGTTGTACAGAATGATGAAATGTGTATGGGTAGGGCTGATGTCTAGACTGCCAGAGCACAATTTCCAAGGGAATGTTCTCCATTCCTGTTTTAAGACTTTCATTCAGTTGGGCAATCAAAAGATTCAAATGTATCCAAGATATTTTCTTGTTAATGGAATGCACGAGCAAAAGATTATTTTCTTTTCCTTTGGAGATTGTCTCACAATCAAAACCATCTTTCTAGTAAAATGATTTTATCCTGATACTCAGCTCCAATTCTTTTTTCACTTTCTTTGCCTGAGTCTGGATAAAGTGATTCTTGATGATACATTTATTCACTGCCAAAATGTATGTTTGCTGTTATAGAGACATAATCTTAACTGTGTCACTCTCCTTTTCTTTATCATCCTATTCAGTTTTATTCTTTGTCTGGTACAGGAATACCTTTGTGTTACAGAGCAAGATAGTATACAGATACATATCTTTCCCTTCCTATCTATGAAATTCTCATCCTCTTGGGCCCAATAGAAATGTCATAGTCTCTGGGGAGCCTTCCCCAAACCCCAGAGTTAGTTGGAAAATTTAATATTTTACTCTGGTCTGCAATCTTATGACCAATGATAGTTTATATTTCTTTCTGCCTTGCATTGGAGGTAATAATCTCAGTGCCTTTTCCCCTTTTCTACCTCAACTCCAGTTAGGGTATAAAGGTTTTAAGGCTGTTAGGTCAATAATAATTATAATTACCAATTATGTAACACTTACTAAGTACCAGGTATTTTACAAAAGCATGTTTAAAACTGCAAAATAACTCTCTGTTAGGGGTGTGGTCATCCCATTTCACTGAGGCACAGAGAGGTCAACCAACCCTCCTGGGATCTCCCAGCTAGCAATGCTTTTAGCCTGACTCAAAGTCCAAATTTATTTCATTATACTCCACAGCTATACATTCTCCTTGATGGCAGGGACTAAGGCTTTTAGCTAGTATAAGTGTTCAATAAATTGTTGAATGAATATCTACATAAAGAAGTATGTTACTTTGCTCATGCTATCGATCATAAGGTGTTAGAAAATTGGCCTGCCTCCAGGCCAGTGTTCCTCCTCCTGTGACCTCCTAGGGTGGATCACTCAGGTCTCCCTTTCCTCAGTCCCTGTGTCCTGTGCTATGTTCCCAGTTATCTGTTACTTTCCTATTTTTCGGCTCGCTAATCTTATAAATGAACATACTTTGATGCTATTGTGTTAATGTTTGCTAGTAAGATATTTTTCCACATATTTATTCAACATATACATTAAAAATATTAAATGTACAGTGCTGTGCACATAGGAGGGACCTTATATATATATATCCATTGAATAAATTTACTAAAGGTAGAACAGAATTGTTTGTGACAATAAATCAAAGGGACATAGACACAGGTTAGAACTATATTCTAGCAAACACATCCAGGTACCAAGGACTGTGTTAAATCAGAGACCCCAGGATGACTAAGACAGACATATTTCTGCCCTCATGGAGCTTACTCTCAAGTAGGTGACAGATTTGCATTTCACACTAGGGTCTACTTCAATCAATGTCCTCATCTAAGAGTAAACTACAGAAGATAATCTAGAGCAGGAGTAGAGAGCAATTAAAATTGCAAGGCAGATCCATGAGTCCCTTTTCCGTTTTGCTCAATTCCTCCACCCCCAACCTTCCCTGCCCCTCACTAGCTGTCATCCTGCTCTCCATCTATGAGTCTGTCCACATTTTCCTTGTTAGTTCAGTTTGTTCATTGTATTCCACATATGACTGAAATCATATGGTATTTGTCTTTCTCTGACTGGCTTATTTCACTAGCATAATGTTCTCCAGGTCCAACCATGCTGTTGCAAAGGGTAAACTTTTCTTCTCTTTTATGACAAAGTAGTATTACATGGTTTAAATGCTCCATAGGTAATTACTGAGGGGAGGGGGTTATAAGGGGACTAAATGGTAATGGAAAAAAACACAATGAAGAGTAAAGAAAAATAAAAAACATAAAAAATGAAAATATGAAATTACAAGATAGGGTTTCTTGTTATTGTGCTTCCTTATGAAGAATGGATTCCAGGTTTCAAGTATCCATAAGAGCTTCCCCTTCTTTCTCCATTTTGTTCCATTATTCTCAACTTGGGAAGAAAGCAGACACATACCTCCTTAGAAGGTTGTAATATCATTTGCAACAGTGATTTTATCATTAAAAATTATATAAGCACCAAATTAAAACATTCTTACCATAAAAAGCCTCTGATAATACCAATGTTACCTTCAGACTTTGTGTCAAACCCATTCTCCAGAAGTAATCATAATTAGTTTGTTGTGTCTCCTTCCAGATATTTTCCCCTGCATATACAAGATCATATGGTAATTATTTTTAATATAAAAGCAACTAATTTTATATATTTCTTAGTTAATAACATTTTAATCTAATAATATATCTTGAATTTGTTTCTATGTTGTTACATATCAACCTACATTATTTTTCCTTTTTTAAAAAAACAAACCTGCCCTGGCTGGTGTGGCTTAGTGGATTGATCGCCAGCCTGTGAACCAGAGGTTCACCAGTTCAATTCCCAGTCAGGGCACATGCCTGGGTTGCGGGCCAGGTCCCCAGTAGGGGTCATGTGAGAGGCAACCTCACATCGATGTTTCTCTCCCTCTTTTTCTCCCTCCCTTCCCCTCTGTCTAAAAACAAATAAATAAAATCTTTAAAAAAAACCTGTTCCATTTTAACTACTGTATAGCATTTTATCATGTAGACGTACCACAGTTTATTTAACCATTTCTTACAGTTATGGACATATAGGTTGTTTCTAATTTGTATACTCTTTTTTTGGTGAAGATTAATATACAGTTTTTATTTTAAGTATATTTTATTGATTATGCTATTACAGTTGTCCCATTTTTTCCCTCCCTCTTATTCCCCTCCGCCCTATATTCCTCCTCCCACCAGCATTGCCTCTCCTTAAATCATGTCCATGGGTTGTACATATAAGTTCTTTGGCTTCTCCATTTCCTATATTATTCTTAACCTTCCCTTGTCTATTTTGTGCCTACCAATTATGCTTCTTATTCCCTTTACCTTTCCTTCCATCCTCCCACTTCTCCCTCCCCATTGATTTCCTTCTGTGTGATCTCCATTTCTGTGATTCTGTTCCTGTTCTAGTTGTTTGCTTAGTTTGTTTTTGTTTTTCTCAGGTTCATTGTTGGTAGTTGTGAGTTTGTTGTCATTTTACTGTTCATAGTTTTTCATCTTCTTTTTCTTAGATAAGTCTCGTTAACATTTCATATAATAAGGGTTTGGTTATGATGGACTCCTTTAGCTTTACCTCGTCTGGGAAGCATTTTATCTGCCCTTCCATTCTAAATGACAGCTTTGCTGAGTAGAGCACCCTTGGATGTAGGTCCTTGCCTTTCATGACTTTGAATATTTCTTTCCAGCCCCTTCTTTCCTGTAAGGTTTCTTTTGAGAAATCAGCTGATATTCTTATGGGAACTCCTTTGTAGGCAACTCTCTTCTTTCCTCTTGTTGCTTTTAGGATTCTCTCCTTATCTTTCATTTTGGACAACTTAATTATGATGTGTCTTGGTGTGTTTCTCCTTGGGTCCAACTTCTTTAGGATCCTCTCAGCTTCCTGGACTTGTATATCTATTTCCTTCACCAGACTGGGGGAGTTTTGCTTCATTATTTGTTCAAATACCTTTTTGAGTTCTTGCTCTCCTTCTTTTCCTTCTGGCATTCCAGTGATTCAGATGCTGGAATAGTTAAAGTTTTCTGAGAGGTTCCTAAGCCTCTCCCCATTTTTTGGAATTCTTATTTCTTCGTTCTGTTCTGGTTGGATGTTTGTTTATTCCTTCTGTTCCAAATTGTTGATTCCTGACTGGATTCCTTCCCTTCATTGTTGGTTCCCTGTATATTTTCCTTCATTTCACTTTGTATAGCCTTCATTTCTTTTATTTTGTAGGCTTACTCAGTCATTTCTGTGAGCATCCTGATTACCAGTGTTTTGAACTCTGCATCAGGTAGGTTGTCTGTCTCCTGGTTGCTTAGTTCTTTTTCTGGAGTTTTGATCTGTTCTTTTATTCGGGCCATATTTGTCTGTCTTGGCACACTTGTTACATTGTACGGTGCATAGCCTTAGGTATTCTCCAGGGTGGGGCAACCTACGTCACTGTGTTGTGGTGTTGTATGTGGGGGAAGGGTCAGAGAGGGAACAATGCTGCTTGCTCAGCTCTTGCCCCACTTTAAAGGGGCTGGCAGTTTGCCCAGCCGTCACAACCCCTACAGGTATTTACATCTAGAGGTTCTGAGGCTTTGTTTCCCATGCTGAAACCCTGGGTTGTGTGGTCTGTCTCACTCCCCAGGTGTTCCTCCCAGTTTATCTGCTCACAAATATAGCACTTGCTAGTCCGCCAGTCGCTGCCTCACCTGCCTGGTCTGCCAGCTGCCATCTCTGTGTCCTGCCTGCCCTAGCCACCCATCTCCACACCTCCTACTAGTCTGAATGGATGTTTCTTCTTTAACTCCTTGGTTGTCAGACTTCCATACAGTTTGATTTTCTGGTAGATCTGGTTGTTTCTAGTTTTTAAATTGGTTGTTTTCTTCTTTTGGGTGTGCAAGGAAGTGAAACGTATCTACCTACACCTCCATGATGGCCCTAATTTGTTTACTCTTGTTAACAATGTCACAATTAACATACCGAGCAATCTTCCTTCTGCACATGTATGTTCCTATCTCCTTGGGGTAACTATGTAGAAGTGGAACTGTTGGGTCATGAGATATGCACATCTAAAATATTGTCATATTTTCCCCAAAGTAGCTGAGCTAACTTATATTACCATGGATATTTTATGGATATCCTTTCCATATACCTTTGTTCAAAATGGATTTTATAAATTTTTAATTGTTCCCAATTAAACAAATATAGAAATCAACCTCTTATTATTTTATTTTTTTAAATGTTCTGATTATTACTTAGTTTTGGCATCTTTTGGTATGTTTATTGGTCATTTGGGTTTCCCTTTCTGTGAATTGCTTGTTCATATCATTTATTTATTTTGTTCCTTATTGATTCATTGTAACTCTTTATATACTCCAGATATTAATTATTTATATGTAACTTATATTTTCATGCTTTGTCACTTGCCTTTTAATTTTTCTTATTGCATCTTCTTATGTACAGAATTTTAAATGTTTTATGTAATTATCTTTGTTTATTTTGTTATATGACTTTCAAATTTTTTTCTTACTTTAGAAGGCCTTTCCCACATCAAGAGTATGAAAACACCCTCCTATATGTTCACATAACATTTTCATAGCTTAATATTTAAATTTAGTTTTTTAAACCATCTGGAATTTATTTTTGCATATGGTATAGGGATCTATTTTATTTTCTTAAATGAATAACCAATTGTCCATACTCCATTTCCTGAAAAGCCCATTCCCCTCCACTAATTTTAAGTGCTACATTCACCATGTACTAAAATTGTCTGGGTTTTAATTATATTCTGTTCCTTGGAGAGGTCTTCATCAAACTACCCATTGCCATTGTCATTGAATAGAGTATTTGCATCATACCGTTCATTCTTTAATACTCATTTTATTCTTTCAAAGGAAAGTCTTAATATTATTCACAATTTTTAAACTAAGTAGTTTATTAGTGAAAATATTTTGAGAATACTATACCTGCATGCAATGACCTCAGAGTTACTGTATTCCAGTAAGAGATTAATCATTATAACAAAAGAAAATAAAAAAGGAAAAATTAAATATTTGTTTATATAGCCACATTCTTATTTTTTCCATTAATATGAAAGGTTATGCTGAGAAATTTTTTATCTCAGATGATACTGGACTTTATACTTGATGGGCTGACCTAAAGAACTGTCCTACTTTTCTCACATCTTGAAAGCAAATTTCACTCCAGTCATTAACTTCTGTAGAGGTCCTTTTAGATGCCAGGTTGAAGGAAAAAAAAAAGAAACCTGCAAAATACAACATAATACAAAAAGGGGGAAAGAGTATTCAGAGCACCATTTTCTTTTTGTAAACACAGAAAAAAATAGAAACATTTATAGTGATGATGAAAATAGATTCTCCTAAATGATTATCCATCTATTAAGCAAAACAGTTGCACTTTGCATCTCAAATGTTTGTGGCTTTCCTATAGGAATATGTTCATTTTGCTTTTGCTTAGGAGACTAATACATGATATAGATGCACCTCATGCAAAATAATAAACATTATCTAGGGGAAAATGGTTGTGTTGTTGCTTTCAGTGGTGCCCTTCTTTCTGATATGTGGTTTTTGATGTACAGTCAATAACTTCTTGCCATATTTCTAGTACAAAAGGATTTAGAGTCAGACAACCTTGGTTCTAGTTCAAAATCTGCCATTTACTTGCTGTGTGACTTTGAGCCTGTTTCCTTATTTGTTCAATGGTGGATCAAAGCACTGGGCTGCCTATTTCACATCACTGAATCAAATTATTATGAAAATCAAAGTTAAAATAAACAGAAAAACTTAAATCACTGTAAACATGAAATAAAAAGAAGTTATTATTATTAGAGAGCCCATGAAAAATAAGCTCTGATGGTCTTCAAACATTACAAACCATCAGGAAATGTGCCAAATGGGGACAGAAGAAAAATAGCCATGAGAAAAATGAGAAGAAACAAGAAAAAGAAGATCTGTGGTAGAAAGCACAAGCTCCAAGGACAATCTTAACCCCCATACCACCACCTAGTTACAAACCTAATGATAGGGAACCTCTCTAATCTAAGTGGTAGCCTGATTCTGATGCACTGAAATTGTCACAGTATTGGGTTTGGGGACAAGGAAGTAACACTTATTGAGTGCCTACCACAAGCCAAGCATGGATGCCACATGCTTTACATACATGATTTCATTTAGTCCTATCAAGAAACTTGCCAAGTCTGGAATTTTTTAAAATATTTTTTTATTTTCAAATACCATTGATATACAATAATATATTAGTTTCATGCATACAACCTAGTGATTAGACATTTATATAACTAACTGATTAATAAATCTAGTACCTATCTGACATCATATACAGCTATTACAGTATTATTGACTATACCCCCTATGCGGTACTTTACATCTCTGCGACTAACCTGTAATGTGTGCTTCTTAATCCCTTAACCTTTTTCACTTGTCCCCCAAATCCTCTCCCCTCTGGAAACTGTCAAAATATTTTCTGTACCTCTGAGTCTGTTTCTGTTCTGCCTGTTGTTTGTTTTTTTAGATTGCACGCATAAGTGAAACCATTTGTCTCCCTCTGACTGACTTATTTCACTCAGCACAATGCCTTTTAGTTCCATTCATGTTGCAGATGGCAAGATTTCATTTTTTTTATGGCTGAGTAAATTCCATTGTATATATGTGCCACTTTTTCTTTATCCATTCATCTATTGATAGACACTTAGGTTGCTTCCATATTTTGGCTATTATAAATAATACTGCAGTGAACATAAGAATGAATGTATTTTTTCAATTTAGTTTTTTGGATTCCTTGGATCTTAACCCCCTTTTACAGATGAGGAAATTGATTTGTGAATATTCTGTGCCCCCGGCTGGCTAGCACAAAGACTGACCTATCCCCTACCAGCTTCTTTATTCCATCTGAGGGGTATGAATCTCTACGTCTGTCTATGTATCTTATCTTTAATTGATTAATTATACCTTAGGTAATCTGTTCTTCATACATATATATACTGCTGTGCTTTTTCATACCCTTTTTCTTCAGACCTCTTACTTCTAAATGCTGTCCAACTACCTTAAGAAAAGTTGTTTGTCCTTAATTTCTTTTAGCCATGGTTTATTCATCTATAAAATGGGACAACTCACAGGCTAGATGTGAGGTTTACATTTTATTATGTATGTGAAAGCATCTTGTAATCTATAAATCTATCATCTCTGAATTTAAATATAAGATATCAATTGATGTTCTCTAGAGAATGTTCATTATTGGGGTAAAATATTTAGTGGAGTACCATAGGGCTTTGTCCTTGTCCATACTCTATTTGAATATGTGTTAATATTGGAAAAATGTCTAAAGACCTCAGCCCTGCCATAACAGAATGGCAGTGGCAGCATGTAAGCAGAGGGTGGTCATTCCATATGTCAGTTTTGTGTGAGGTGAGTTCCCTGCAGGGGTTCATAAGTAGACAGTATAAGACAGAGCATAGACTCTAGCTAATAGTGGTTAAGAGGCAGGTTACCTAACACTGAAACATGGATTTGACCTTGACAACTTATTTAACTTCTCTATGCCTCAATTTTCTGATCTGTAAAGTGGAAATAATGATCCTGCCTTTCAAGAGATGCTTTGATGTTTAAATGGATTAATACTGAATTGAATGAGTTAATGAAATATGCAAACATTTTAAAATATTCCCTGGTAAAGAATGAATTATTATGATGTGTTACTTATTATATTCTGAAAGGAATGAACACTTGTGAAAGTCACTTGGAAGTTCAAATTTCTGTAGACATGGAAAATAGTGGTTTTTTAAATAGTTGTTTACATAATTTTTGCAAGGCCATTTTGTATATTTGCAGAATATTTCCTTACCACCCATATTTATCCATTCTTGGATACCAAAAAATAAAAAGATTATATGTCATCACAAAGTAAAAATAAGATGAGTTTATTTCATGGTTCCAAGATAAAGGAAAAAAAATCCAAAGTTCTTTGCATGGTATTCAAGATCCAGCTTACCAGTCCAAGGTCACCTTATGGTGCAACGTTTTGTCTGACTATGTATTACCTTTGGGCCTTTGCTCATGTTGTATTATTTTTTACTGGAATGTCTCTTCTCTTTTCCATTGGTTCTCTCTGTACACATTCTCCAATACTTGATTTAAATTATATTTTCCATGAAGCTTTTTCTCAATCATATTAAGACATAGTCCATTTTTCTTTTTATATATTTTGACTTATATTTGTAATTTCTTGTTTACATGTAGGTTTTTCTTATTTAACTGTAAGGTTATTAAGGAACTTAGACTTGTTTAATTTACTTCTTTATTTCTGTCCAATAAGTCTTTTTAATGCAATACACTCAAATATTAGTTGACTGTGGTCTGCTGGAAAGACCATAATCTTGGAACCAGAAAAACTCCTTTGTTTTTTGCTTGAAAATTTGGTCCAACTCTGCTGCTTAGTAGCTGTGTAACCTTCAGCAACATTCTTAACTTCTCTCTGCATTAATATTTCCATCTTGAAAATGATTATAATTATACCTATCTCATTGGATATTAGTTTTTAACATATGTGGAAATGTTTGTTATTGCCTAATGGCGTATGGCACATAGAGACATATAAATTCTCCTCTCTAAAGTATGTACCACTAAACACTAAACTGTAATTTAAAGATGTGAAAACCAAAGAATTACAGCGTTAAACTCAGGCTCATAGTCCTGAAATTTCTTTTTTTTTAAATTTAAATAATTATTTTTTTTTTCAAATACATTTGTCTCTGCCTTCCCGCTAGCACTTTCCCTTGTCCCCTCACCCCTCCCTCCCTCCCTCAGCTCTTCCCCTTTGGTTTTGTCCATGAGTCCTTGCTATATGTTCCTTGACTTGCCCCTTCTCTTCCCTTTCCCCCACCCGCCCCTCCCTACTTCTCTCTTGTCTCTGTAGTTTTCTATTCCTTTCAGTGTGGCTGGTCTTATTTTCCTTGCATCTTTGTATTGTTGGTTACGTACCACTTATAGGTGAGATCATATGGTATTTTTCTTTTGCCCCAAGGCTTATTTTGCTTAGCATAATGTTCTCTAGTTCCATCCATGCTGTCGCGAAGTTTAGTAGTTCTTTTTTTCTTTCTGCTGCATAGTATTCCATTGTGTATATATACCATTATTTTTTGATCCAATCATCTACTAATGGGCATTTAGGTTGCTTCCAACACTTGGCTATTGTCAATTGTGCTGCTATGAACATTGGGGTGCATAGGTTCTTTTGTATTGGCGTTTTGGTGTTCTTAGGGTATAGTCCCAGCAGGGGAATCACTGGATCAAAAGGCAGTTAGTTACATTTTCAGCTTTTTGAGGAAATTCCACACTGCTTTCCAAAATGGCTGCACCAGTCTGCATTCCTACCAACAGTGTACTAGGGTTCCCTTTTCTCCACAGCCTCTCCAGCACCTGTTGTTTGTTGATCTGTTTATGATGGGCATTCTGATCAGTGTGAGGAGGTATCTCATGGTGGTTTTGATTTGCATTTCTCTGATGGCTAGTGATGCTGAGCATCATTTCAAATGCCTCTGGGCCCTCTGTATCTCTTCCTTGGAAAAGTGTCTGCCCAGGTCCTTTGCCCATTTTTTGATTGGATCATTTGTCTTCTTGGAGTGGAGTCATGTGAGTTCTTTATACATCTTGGAGATCAAACCTCTATCTGATGTATCATTAGCAAATATATTTTCCCATACGGTTGGCTCCCTTTTCATTTTGCTGATGTTTTCTTTAGCCGTGCAGAAGCTTCTTATTGTGATGAGGTCCCACTTATTTATTCTTTCCTTTATATCCCTTGCTTTAGGAGACATATCGATGAAAACACTGCTGCGTGGGATATCTGAGAGTTTCCTGCCAATGTTCTCCTCTAGGACTTTGATGGTGTCACAACTTATATTTAAGTCTTTTATCTATCTTGAGTTTGTTTTTGTGCATGGTGTCAGCTGATGATCCAATTTCAATTTTTTGCATGTAGCCATCCAGCTCTCCCAACACCATTTGTGGAAGAAGCTCTTATTCTTCCATTTTATGCTTCTGCCCCCTTTGTCAAATATTATTTGCAAATATAGACCTGGGCTTATTTCTGGGCTGTCTATTCTGTTCCACTGGTCTATGGGTCTGTTCTTGTGCCAGTACCAGATTGTTTTGAGTATAGTGGCTTTGTAGTAGAGTTTGCTGTCCGGTATTGTGATCCCTCCTACTTTGTGTTTCTTTCTCAGAATTGCTGCAGCTACTCAGCATCGTTTATTGTTCCATATAAATTTTTGAAATGTTTGTTCTCTTTCTGTGAAATACATCATTGGTATGTTAATAGGGATTGTGTTGAATCTCTAAATTCCTTTGGGTAGTATGGACATTTTGAAGATATTAATTCTTCCAATCCATGAGCATGGTATATTCTTCCATTTATTTCTGTCTTCCTAATTTCTTTCTTCAATGTTTTATAGTTTTCTGCGTACAGGTCTTCTACCTCCTTGGTTAAATTTATTCCTAGGTACTTTATTTTTCTTGTTGATATATAGAATGGTATTTTTTTTCTGATTTCTTCTTCTATTTCATTCTGGTGTACAAAAATGCCTTTGACTTCTGAATGTTGACTTTGTATCCTGCTGTTTTGCAAAATAAACTTATTGGTTGAGAAGTTGTTTGGTGGAGTCTACAGGGTTTTCTATGTACAGTATCTTGTCATCTGCAAAGAAGGATAGTTTTACTTCTTCCTTTCCTATTTAGATGCCTTTTATTTCCTTTCTTCTCTGACCACTGTGGCTAGGACTTCCAATACCAAGTTGAAAAGAAGTGGTGAAAGTGGACATCGTTGTCCAGTTCCCAATATTAGTGGGAAAGCTTTTAATTTTTGCCCATTGAGTATGATGTAGGCTGTAGGTTTTTCATATATGGCCATAATTATGTTGAGGAATGCCACATTTATTCCCATTGTGCTGTTTTGATCATAAATGGGTGCTGTACCTTATCCAATGCTTTTTCTGCGTCTATTGAGATGATCATGTGGTGTTTTATTTTTCTTTCATTTATGTGATGTATTACATTTATTGATTTTCATATATTAAACCATCCCTGCATCCCTGGGATGAATTCCACTTGATCACGGTGGATAATCTTTTGACTGTGTTGCTGGACGCAGTTTGTCTATATTTGGTTGAGGATTTTAGCATCTATATTCATCAGCAAAATTGGCCTGTAATTTTCTTTCTTTGTAGGGTCTTTATCTGGTTTTGGGATTTGGGTGATGCTGGCCTCATAAAAAGACTCTGGGAGTCTTCCCTCCTCTTGGACTTTTTGGAATAGTCTGAGAAGGACAGGGGTTAGCTCTTCCTTAAATGTTTTGTAAAATTCTCCTGTGAAACTGTCCAGCCACGGGGTTTTGTGTGCCGGGAGTTTCTTGATTATTGCTTCAATTTCCCCAGCTGTTATCGGTCTGTTTAAGCTTTCTGTTTCTTCTTCCTTCACTTTTGGAAAATTATACTTTTCTAGAAAGTTGTCCATTTCATCGAGTTTTTCAAATTTCTTGACACATAGGTGTTCATAGTTGTTTCTTACAATCCTTTGCATTGTGTGGTATCAGTTGTTATTTCTCCTCTTTCCTTTCAGATATTATTTATTTCGGTCCTCTCCCATTTTTCTTGATGCATCTGCTTAAATGCTTGTCAATTTTATTTATCTTTTCAAAGAACGAACACAGCTTCTGGATTGGTTGATCCTTTGAATTGTTCTTCTCGTCTCTACGTCATTCAGTTCTGCTCTAAAATTGATTTTTTCCTTACATCTACTTGCTCTGGGATTTATTTGTTGTTGTTTCTCTCGTTCTTGAAGTTGTAGTGTTAGGTCTTTTATTTGAAATGTTTCTGTCTTTTTTAGGTAAGCCTGTATTGCTATGAACTTCCCTCTCAGGACTGCCTTTGCTGTGTCCCATAGGTTTTGGACTGTTGTCTGTTCATTTTCATTTGTTTCAATAAATTTTTAATTTCTTCTCTTATCTCATTATTGACCCATTCATTGTTTAATAGTCTACTGTTCAGTCTCCATGAGTTTGCAAGTTTGTGAAGTTTCTCTTTGAGGTTGATTTCCAGTGTCAAGCCCTTGTGGTCCGAGAAAAAGTTTTGTATTATTTCAAGTTTCCTGAATTTGCTGAGGTTTACTTTGTGTCCTATCATGTGGTGTATCTTTGAAAAACTGCCATGAGCATTTGAAAAGAATGTGTATTTTTCTTCTTTGGGATATAAGGTTCTGTATATGTCAGGTAAATCTCTTTGATTCAGTGTGTCATTCAGGCACATGATATCTTTATTAATGTTTTGTTCGGAAGATCTGTCCATTTTTGACAGTGGGGTGTTGAAATCCCCTACTATCAGTGTGTTGCTGTCTATATCTTTTTTGAAGTCGTCCAACAATTTCCTTATGTACTTGTGGGCTTCTATATTGGTAGCATATAAGTTTACAATGTTTATGTCTTCTTGATAGAGTCTTCCTTTAAGTATTATAAAGTGCCCCTCTGGGTCTCTCTTTATGGCCTTTGCTTTGAAATCTACATTGTCTGATACAAGTATGGCAACGCCAGCCTTTTTCTCATGTCCATTTGCTTGGAATATTATTTTCCATCCCTTTACTTTCAATCTGTGTAGGTCTCTTGCTCTGAGGTGGGTCTCTTGTAGGCAGCATATGTATGGGTCCTGTTTGTTTATCCATTCAGCTACCCTGTGTCTTTTCATTGGGGCATTTAGTCTATTTATATTGAGAGTTATTACTGATAAAAACCTATTCATTTTTTCCCTTTGTACCTGTGTTTTTCTCTTTCTCACTCTTTTCCTTCATCTTCTTAAACCAGTTGCTTTTGCATATTTTGGAGTGCTGGTTTGGTAGAGATGTATTCTTTTAGCCTTCTTTTGTCTGGGAAACTCCGTATTTCGCCCTCTTTTTTAATTGAGAGCCTTGCTGTGTAGTGCAGCCTAGGTTGTAGGCCCTTCCTTTTCATGGCTTGGAATATTTGTTGCTATTCCCTTCTGGCTTGCAGTGTTTCTGTTGAGAAGTCAGCTCCTAGCCCTATGGGGCCCCCTTGTATGTTACTTTCACCTTCTCCCTTTCTGCCTTGAGGATTCTCTCTTTGTCTTTGATAGTTGCCATTTTAATGATGATGTGTCTTGGAGTGGACCTTCTTGGGTCCCTCTTGAGTGGGTCCTCTGTGCCTCCTGGATCCATGAGACCTTTTCTCTCCTCAAATTGGGGAAATTTTCCATCATTACTTTTTCAAACAGGTTCTCTGTCCCTTGATTCTCTCCTCCTTCTGGTATCCGTATTATGCAGGTATTATTGCGTTTCAGGTTGTCCTGCATTTCCCTAAATGCCTCTTCATTCTTTCGGAGTCTTTTTTCCATTTCTTGTTCTTTCTGGAATGTTTTTTATGCCTTATCCTCCATCTCACTGATTCGATCCTTGGCTTCATCTAGCCTTCTTTGGATTCCTTCTACTGTGTTCTTCAACTCAGAAATGGTATTATTCATATCCTCTTGTGTCTTCTTGATAGTTTCTATGTGCTTTTCTAGGTTAATATAGTTTGCTGTAAGATCCTGATAGTTTCTCTGCAGTTTCTCAATGTTATCTTTCAGCTGGCTGAGCTCATTGAGCTTCCTTAGAGCCACTGTTTTGAATTCAGTATCTGAATATTCCCTTGCCTCTATTTCATTTAGCTCTCTCCATGAGGATTCCCCTTTTCCACTCATTTGGGGAGAACTTTTTCTTACCATTTTTGTGACAGTCTATTACTTACTTAATTAATTGATTGATTTATTTTTGCTTCTGCTTCAATTGATCCATCTAGATTTCCTTACTTTGTAGATTAAACTTCTATGGTAGTAGGCGGCTCTTTTAATTATTTAATTAATTTATTTATTGTTTACTTTTCTTTCTGGGTCTGCCTCTGATGATGTCAGTTGTTGACCTTATCTGACCTTCGGTCATTGTTTTTGCCTTCCAGGAATCTACTGTCTCTATCTGAATCCTGCTTTGGGTAGCTCTGTGACCCCTTTGGTCAGGGATCCACTATTTCTTTGGATCGCTCTGCACTCTCACGATGGTTCTTTGAGCGTGCTCGCCCCACCCCGGGACCAGTGGACTCGCCGGACCTCGCGCTCACTTGGTGCCGGGCATGCATCCGGCACTGGTCAGTTTAGGGTGTTCTCTTGTGTGCTTTCACCATTTTTGTCTCTTTGGGGCCGTGGCCTGCCCATGCAAAATGGAGACTATGGAAATGGGAAGAAGCCATCTCTGGGACTCTGGTTAATCCTGTCTCCAGTCTTTCCTGAAGGGTTCTGGGCAACTCTGTGACACCTTCGGCTAGGGATTCACTATTTCTGTGGACCGTAATTGCGAGCCTTCTGGCTACTGCACTGCTTCTGCCTCTTTGGGGGTGTGACCTGCCTGCACAAATGGGGACTACGGAATGGGGAGGGATTCTGCTCTGGGGATCTCAGATAATCCTCCATTTTTTTTCTGAACCCCTCCTTCTCCAGTTTCTCTTCAGGGTTCTCTATGCAACTGTGTGTCCCCTTTGTCCAGGGATCCTCTATTTCTTCCAGCCAGTCTACACTCAGTTCACATGCCAACAAGCTGTGCACAGAGCACGCAAAAGGCAGGTTAATAGATTCCCTTATGCCTGGGAGAGGTGGGCATGCCTATATAGCTGCAGAGTGGGAGGTGAATTATGATGGGGGCTCCATTGGCCACTGCCTCTGTTCTCTTCACAAAGTTTTCCTCACCAGTCTTTTCCCAGGCACCAGCCTACTTTGCTGCCACCTCTACCCAGAGATCAAGGAGGGCGGCTGCCACTGCAAATTTTTACATTGGCCCTTTAAATGTCTCTGTGCATCCCCAGCTGCCTGTGTCTGGCAGAGAACACCCCTAAGCTTTTTGGGGTTGCGTTTTGTCTGTGCATTTTCCTCATTTCAGCTGCTGTAGTCTAGGGGTCCCTGTTTATGGTTCAGACCCCGTTCTTCTCAGAGGGAACCAACTGGCCGTTACAGTGTCCCTCTGGTGCTGATGCCCGTGGGCGCCCAGCCCACCCTCTTTAGCCTCCACCGCACTTCTCACCCATCGGGATGTGTGAGAGTTGAATCCACTGTCAGTCCGCAGCTCCAAGGCTCCTCTCCCTCTATCGTTCCATTGTTTTCCAGGTGCAATTCCAGTTTGGTCTTGGGAGGAGGTCAGCGTGCCTCCCATTCACTCCTCCGCTGTCTTTTTCCTCTTTTGTCCTGAAATTTCTTATGAATTTCAATATGTTATTCCCCACAAATAAACCCCTTGCTTTCAAACAAAAGATACCATCCAGTATCTTTAGAAGCCCACGTATTTAATGTTCTCTAAAGGCTAACTTGATGGGTAAATTTAGAAAGATATAGGCAGATAAATAGATAGATAGAAATATAGATACATCTCCAGAAATTGTAGGTTGATAAATTTCAGTATATAAAAATATGAAATTTAGCCCTGGGTGATGTAGCTCAGTGGATTGAGTGCTCGCCTGAGAATTGAAGGATCGCTAGTTCAATTCTCAGTCAGTGCACATGCCTGGGTTGCAGTCCCAGTGCCCAGTAGGTAACACGCGAATGATAACCGCACATTGATGTTTCTCTCCATCTCTTTCTCCTTCCCTTCCCCTTTCAAAAATAAATAAATAATATTTAAAAAGATACTTAAAAAAAGACCATATATTTAAAAAAATAAGAAATTTATACATGAAAAACATACCGTGAACAATTTTTAAAATCCAGTAAATGGGGAAAATATTTGCAATGCACGCAACAGAGAGCTAAATTTGTAATATACAAAGAGTTCCTAGAAATTAATATGAAAAGTAAAATAATAGAAAACAGGAGAGGAGAGAAAGATGGCGGAGGAGTGAAAGGGAGTCACGCTGACCTCCTCCCAAAACCAAACTGGAATTGCAACTAAATAATGGAGTAATCACCTGGAAAGCAGTGGAGCGATAGTGGGAGAGGAGCCTTGGTGCCACGGACAGTGGATTTGACTCTCACACATCCCAACGGGTGAGAAGTGCGGTGGAGGCTCGAGAGGGTGGGCTGGGTGCACACGGGCACTGGCACCAGAGGGACATTGAAATGGCCAGTTAGCGTCCCCCCGAGAAGAACGGGGTCTGAATCATAAACAGGAACCCCTAAACTACAGCAGCTAAAGCTGAGAAAATACAGACAAAACGCAACCCCAAAAAGCTTAGGGGTGCTCTCTGCCAGAGACAGGTGGCTGGGGATGCAAAAAGACATTTAAAGGGCAAACGCAAAAGTTGCAGCGGCAGCCACCCTCCTTGATCACTGGGTACAGGCGGCAGCAGGGTGGGCTGGTGCCTGGGAAAAGACTGGTGAGGAAAACTTTGTGAAGAAAACTGAGACTGCAGCCGGTGGAGCCCGGGTGATAACGCACTTCCCACTCTGCAGCTACCATCTTGCTCAGGCATAAGGGAATCAATTAACCTGCCTTTTGTGCACTCCGCACACAGCTTGTACGCCTGTGAGCTGCGGGGCTGAGTGCAGACTGGCTGGGAGAGCCTTGAGGAGAGACTGGAGATGGAGGCGTTGGGGAAAGAATGGGAGGAGGAACCGGGGAGTCCCAACTCCCTCCCGGTTCTATACTCTCCATTGTGGGCTGGAGAGGCGCGACCCCAAAGAGGCAGAAGCGGGGCGCGCATGAACCAGACTGCCTGCGATTGAAACGCAGTCCGCACAGGGGTTGGATCCTCGGCCGAAGGGGTCACAGAACTGCCCAGAGGCCCCTGAGGGGAGACTAGAAACGGAGGCATTGGGGAAAGAACGGGAGGAGGAACCGGGGAGTCCCGACTCCTTCTCCTTCCTGTAGTCTCCATTGCGCGGGAAGAGGCCACACCCCCAAAGAGCCAAAAGCCGAAAAGCAAACATAGACACCCCCAAAACACCCAGAGCAGGAGCGCACACTTGCGCCGAGTGACTGGCGAGGGTTGGCGAGTGTGTGTGTGACCCACGCGGGCTGGCGAACGCTTGCACCTGCCGGCAAGGCCTCACACAGACTGGCACCCTTAAGGCCGGCGAGGGATTGCACAGAGGGGCAAGGGCAGGCATAAATTGACCTACCCGCCGTGACTGCGGAGCGGCCCACAAAATAAGTAGAGCTGCCCAGAGTCCCTGGAGGAGAGACCAGAAACAGGATTAGCCGGAGAGTCCTAGAGCTGATTTCCTCCCATTTCCGTAGTCCCCATTTGGCGAGGGCAAGCAACGCACCCAAAGAGCCAAAAGCGGGGAAAACACACAATAGAAGACCCTAAACTGACCAGTGCCGCGAAGTTGGTGTGCCAGGGAGGCCAGATGAGGACAGGAGGTCGCGAATAAGCCCCCTGGTCTGGGGCAAACACATGCGAGTCCAGGCAGGTGGGGGACCCTGCCGCGCTGGGAACGCGCTCAAGGAGCTCTCGTGAGAGCGCAGAGAGATCCCAAAAAATAGCCCAGCCCTGACCGAAGGGGTCACAGAGCTGCTCCAAGTAGGAGTCAGACACAGGCATTAGAATCCTGAAAGGCTCAAACAAACAACCCAAGGACCTATAGGGTCAACAACTGACATCATCAGAGGCAAGCCCAGAAAGAAAAGTAAAGGACAAAAATACTTAACAGACTCTCACAAAAATGGGAAGAAAAAGAAGTTCCCCTCAAATGAATGGAAAAGGGGACTCCCCACAGAGAGAACTAAATGAAATAGAGGCAAGGGAACTATCAGATATGGAATTCAAAACAATGGTTCTAAGGAAGCTCAATGAGCTCAGCCAACTCAAAGATAACTATGAGAAACTGCAGAGAAACTATCAGGATCTTACAGCAAACTATATCAGCCTGGAAAAGGACATAGAAACTATCAAGAAGACACAAGAGGATATGAAGAATACCATTTCTGAATTGAAGAACACAGTAGAAGGAATCTAAAGCAGGCTGGATGAAGCCGAGGATCGAATCAGTGAGATGGAGGACAAGGTAGAAAAAAGCTCCCAGAAAGAACAAGAAATGGAAAAACGACTCAAAAAGAATGAAGAAGCATTTAGAGAAATGCAGGACAACCTGAAACGCAATAATATCTGTATATTAGGGATACCAGAAGGAGAAGAAGAGGAGCAAGAAATAGAGAACCTCCTAGAAAAAGTAATGATGGAAAATTTCCCTAATTTGAGGAGAGAAAGGCTCTCATGGATCCAGGAGGCACAGAGGACCCCACTCAAGAGAGACTCAAGGAGGTCCACTCCAAGACACATCATGATTAAAATGGCAAATGTCAAAGACAAAGAGAGAATCCTCAAGGCAGCAAGGGAGAAACACGGAGTAACATACAAGGGGGCCCCGTTACACCTAGGAGCTGACTTCTCAACAGAAACACTACAAGCCAGAAGGGAATGGCAACAAATATTCCAAGCCATGAAAAGCAAGGGCCTACAGCCAAGGCTGCTCTACCCAGCTAGGCTCTCCATTAAAATAGAAGGAGAAATACGCAGTTTCCCAGACAAAAGAAAGCTAAAAGAATACATCTCTACCAAACCATCACTCCAAGATATGCTAAGGGGACTGGTTTAAGCAGATGAAGGAAAAGAATGAGACAGAGAGGAACACAAGTACAAAGAGAAAAGATGAGTAAGTTTCTATCAGTAATATCTCTCAATGTGAATGGACTAAATGCCCCAATGAAAAGACACAGGGTAGCTGAATGGATAAGAAAACATGACCCACACATATGCTGCCTACAAGAGACCCACCTCAGAGCAAAAGACCTACACAGATTGAAAGTAAAGGGATGGAAAATAATATTCCAAGCAAATGGACATGAGAAAAAGGCTGGCGTTGCCATACTTGTATCAGACAATGTAGATTTCAAAGCAAAGGCCATAAAGAGAGACCCAGAGGGGCACTTTATCATACTTAAAGGAAGAATCTATCAAGAAGACCTCAACATTGTAAACTTATATGCTCCCAATATAGGAGCCCCCAAGTTTATAAGGAAATTGTTGGATGACTTCAAAAAAGATAGAGACAGCAACACACTGATAGTAGGGGATTTCAACACCCCACTGTCAAAAATGGACAGATCTTCCAAACAAAACTTTAATACACATATCGTGGCGCTGAATGACACACTGAATCAAAGAGACTTAATTGACATATATAGAACCTTACATCCCAAAGAAGAAAAATACACATTCTTTTCAAATGCTCATGGCAGTTTTTCAAAGATAGACCGCATGATAGGACACAAAGGAAGCCTCAGTAAATTCAGGAAAATTGAAATAATACCAAACTTTTTCTCAGACCACAAGGCCTTGAAACTCGAAATCAACCTCAAAGAGAAACTTCACAAACTTGCAAACTCATGGAGACTGAACAGTACACTATGAAACAATGAATGGGTCAATAATGAGATAAGAGAAGAAATCAAAAAATTTCTGGAATCACATGAAAATGAACAGACTACTGTCCAAAACCTATGGGACACAGCAAAGGCAGTCCTGAGAGGGAAGTTCATAGCAATACAGGCTTACCTTAAAAAGATAGAAACATTTCAAATAAAAGACCTAACACTACAACTTGAAGAACTGGAGAAACAACAACAAATAAATCCCAGAGCAAGTAGAAGGAAGGAAATAGTCAAGATTAGAGCAGAACTGAATGACATAGAGACAAAAAGAACAATTCAGAGGATCAACCAATCCAGAAGCTGGTTCTTTGAAAAGATTCATAAAGTTGACAAACCTTTAAGGAGGCTCATCAAGAAAAAAAGGGAAAGGACCCAAATTAATAATATCAGAAACGAAAGAGGAGAAATAACAACTGATACCACAGAAATACAAATGATCATCAGAAACTATTATGAACAATTATATGCCAAGAAATTTGAAAATCTTGATGAAATGGACAAATTTTTAGGAAAGTATAATCTTCCAACACTGAAGGAGGAAGAAACAGAAAGCTTGAACAGACCGACAACAGCTGGGGAAACTGAAGCTGTAATCAAGAAACTCCCGGCACACAAAAGCCCAGGAACAGATGGTTTCCCAGGAGAATATTACAAAACATTTAAGGAAGAGCTAACCCCTGTCCTTCTCAGACTATTCCAAAAAATCCAAGAGGAGGGAAGACTGCCAGACTCCTTCTATGAGGCCAGCATCACCCTGATCCCCAAACCAGATAAAGACCCTACAAAGAAAGAAAACTACAGGCCAATTTCGCTGATGAACATAGATGCTAAAATCCTCAACAAAATATTGGCAAACGGCATCCAGCAATACATTCAAAAGATTATCCATCACGATCAAGTGGGATTCATCCCAGGGATGCAGGGATGGTTCAATATACGCAAATCAGTAAACGTGATACACCACATAAATCAAAGAAAAGACAAAAACGACATGATCATCTCGATAGATGCAGAAAAAGCATTTGACAAGGTACAGCACCCATTTATGATCAAAACACTCAGCAAAATGGGAATAAATGGGGCATTCCTCAACGTAATAAAGGCCATATATGAAAAACCGACAGCCAATATCATACTCAACGGGCAAAAACTGAAAGCTTTCCCACTAATATCAGGAACACGACAAGGATGTCTGCTCTCACCGCTTCTTTTCAACATCGTATTGGAAGTCCTAGCCACAGTGGTCAGACAACAGAAAGAGATAAAAGGCATCCAAATAGGAAAGGAGGAAGTAAAACTATCATTGTTTGCAGATGACATGATAGTGTACATAGAGAACCCTGTAGACTCTACCCAAAAACTCCTCAACCTAATAAGTGAATTTGGCAAAACAGCAGGATACAAAGTCAACATTCAGAAATCAAAGGCATTTTTGTACACCAGCAATGCAATAGAAGAAGAAGAAATCAGGAAAAATATACTATTCGATATAGCACGAAAAATGATAAAGTACCTAGGGATAAATTTAACCAAAGACACAAAAGACCTGTATGCAGAAAACTATACAACATTGAA
Source organism: Pteronotus mesoamericanus (assembly GCF_021234165.1). Classification (NCBI taxonomy): domain Eukaryota; kingdom Metazoa; phylum Chordata; class Mammalia; order Chiroptera; family Mormoopidae; genus Pteronotus; species Pteronotus mesoamericanus. The sequence goes on from NW_026555198.1 coordinate 1,763,623, forward strand.
AAAAGAAATTAAGGAAGACACAAATAAATGGAAGCATATACCGTGCACATGGATTGGAAGAATTAATATCCTTAAAATGTCCATACTACCAAAAGCAATTTATAGATTCAATGCAATCCCTATTAAGATACAAATGACATATTTCACAGAAATAGAACAGACATTTCAAAAATTTATATGGAACCATAAACGACCTGATAGCCGCAGCAATTTTGAGAAAGAAACACAAAGTAGGAGGGATCACAATACCGGACATCAAACTCTACTACAAAGCCACTATACTCAAAACAATCTGGTACTGGCACAAGAACAGACCCGTAGACCAGTGAAACAGAATAGAAAGCCCAGAAATAAGCCCAGGTCTCTGTGGACATCTAATATTCGACAAAGGGGGCAGAAGCATAAAATGGAGCAATAACAGCCTCTTCAACAAATGGTGTTGGGAGAGCTGGACTGCTACATGCAAAAAATTGAAATTGGATCATCAGCTGACACCATACACAAAAATAAACTCAAGATGGATAAAAGACTTAAATATAAGTCGCAACACCATCAAAGTCCTAGGGGAGAACATTGGCAGGAAACTCTCAGATATCCCACGCAGCAATTTTTTCACTGATATGTCTCCTAAAGCAAGGGACATAAAGGAAAGAATAAACAAATGGGACCTCATCAAAATAAGAAGCTTCTGCACGGCTAAAGAAAACATCAGCAAAATGAAAAGGGAGCCAACCATTTGGGAAAATATATTTGCTAATGATACATCAGATAGTGGTTTGATCTCCAAGATATATAAAGAACTCACTCAACTGTACTCCAAGAAGACAAACTATCCAATCAAAAAATGGGCAAAGGACCTGGGAAGATGCTTTTCTAAGGAGGAGATACAGAGGGCCCAGAGGCATTTGAAAGGATTCTCTGCATCACTAGCCATGAGAGAAATGCAGATCAAAACCACCATGAGGTACCACCTCACACCGGTCAGAATGGCCATCAGAAACAGATCCACAAACAACAGGTGCTGGCGAGGCTGTGGAGAAAAGGGAACCCTAGTCCACTGTTGGTGGGAATGCAGACTGGTGCAGCCACTATGGAAAGCAGTGTGGAATTTCCTCAGAAAGCTGAAAATGGAACTGCCTTTTGATCCAGCGATTCCCCTGCTGGGACTATACCCTGAGGATACCAAAACGCCAATACAAAAGAAGCTATGCACCCCAATGTTCATAGCAGCACAATTTACAATAGCCAAGTGTTGGAAGCAACCTAAATGCCCATCAGTAGATGACTGGATCAAAAAATAATGGTACATATACACAATGGAATACTACGCAGCAGAAAGAAAAAAAGAAGTACTACACTTTGTGACAGCATGGATGGAACTGGAGAGCATCATGCTAAGCGAAATAAGCCAGGGGGCCAAAGACAAATACCATATGATCTCACCTATAAGCGGAACCTAACCAACAATGCAAAGAAGCAAGGAAAATATGACCAGCAACACTGAAAGGAAAAGAAATCAACAGAGACAAGAGGGAAGGGGGGGGGGGCCAGGGAAAGGGAAAGGAAGGGGAAAGTCAAGGAACATATAGCAAGGACTCATGGACAAAACCAAAGGGGAAGAGCTGAGGGAGGGAAGGTGGGAGGGAGCAAGGGAAAGAGGTGGGGGGAAGGCAGAGACAAATGTATTTAAAAAGTAAATAAATTAATTAAAATAAAAAAAAGAAAAGAAAACACTAAGTAAAATATATGAACAGTCATAGAAAAATAAAAAATAATAATGATAGCGAAGTTGCTTAATCAAACTTATAATTAAGGACATTCAAATGAAAACAATATTGAATAGTATTTATTTTCCTCATCAAATTGTCAAATATTAATAAACTGAATAAATATTGAATGTAAACTGTATTTAAAAATAAAAAGTTGTCCTGGTTGGTATGGCTTAGTGGATTGAGTACCAGCCTGCAAACCAAACTAAAAATAAAAAGTAAATTGGATAAAGAGCCAGTATTAACCACAGTGTAGGACAATGGACATTCTCATACATTGTTGGTAAGGGAGTACACTGAATAGTCTTTTTAGAGCACTATTTGGCAAAATATGTGAAAATTAAAGGATGGGTACTCTTTCACTCAGAAATTTTAATGATATTTATACATATATAGATATATATATTCATTACATCGTTATAACAGCAAAAAATTTTAACAAAGTAGAAATTGCCTAAATGCCCATCAGAAAGAGGTTGTTTAAATAAATTATGGTCCATCCATATAAAGGAATACTAACATAACCATTAAAATGAATACTCTATATTTGTTAATATGGAGAAGCATCTAATATTAAGTACAAAATCTTAGAAGTGGACTGTAATTTATTTATAGAAAAGAATATACATATATCTATATATATGCATATACTTAATTTATTTCTTGAAGGATACACAGGAAACTCTTAAAAATGATAACCTCTAAGGAGCAGGACAATTGTTGGGAAGGGGTGGAGAAAGGAGGTGGGAAAACTATAGTATTTTTATCTCTTTCACCCTCCTCTCTCTTTTTATCAGTGCATGTATTAATGTCTTGAATTTAAGAACACCACAATTACCATATTTTGATAATAGTAACTTATGTTGACTTTTGATCTATATAAACCAACTTACTGTATGATGTTTTTAAGAAGAAATCATCAGAGAGTAGATGATAAGCTCCCAGGACAGTAGTTAATCCATAGTAAGTGATCAACAAAGGTTAGCTGTGGTGGTGGTTATTACTCCTTGATTTTTATCATTCTTCCACTATCTTGCTGCATGGCCTTATCTGTGCCATTTCTCTTCTCTTGATCTTGTTTTCCCAGCTGCACAAGTGGGATTGGATTAAATAATCCAATATTTAACACATCATAGTCACAGAATATGATAACCCAGAATATCATAGTCTGTGACTCTTTTGAACCAAATTTCCTCATTCCCCACCCTGCTCCACCCCTCCTGGTGACAGATTATTTAGAAGATTTCTGGCTGTTCCTCAAGGAGTCCATCATGATTTTCAAGAGGCTCCAACATAGCACTGTATAATAAAATGCCTACTCTGGATGAGTGTTATATTGTGGTCTGTTCTTCAATTTAATTATGAAGATACTTTTTCACTTGAAGTGATGAAAAAAGACTTGTAAGTTCATCTAATCAGAAAGCTGCTTGGCTTAGGGGACAACAATGAACTTTTTTTCATCTAATATGAAGGGAAGTGAGGAGCACGGAAAAGAAACCTCTAAGTCAGAAAAGTGTTGTAAAATTCTCAGAAGCCTTTTCAGTGTAGGATAATGCCTGGTGCAATTCAAACCTGCCTACTAGCTTGACTCATTTCTTTCTAAAGGTTTCAAGCTCATAAAATCCATTGAGAGGGATTTCCCCTACTATAAAAATTCATCTGTCTATTTATAATGAAAGTCACGGAATTTCAAGTTATAAGGGACCTGAGCAGACATGAGAAACAGTGGTTTTCATGATGAAATCCTACAACACAGAGGTATTCATTTGAAATGGGATGACTATTATCCACTTATTAAATTAAATGAAGAAATTCTGTCACCAGGGAGCTGATGTTCATTTTATTCCTTAATGTAAATATTCCTCTTGATTCTACTGGAAGTAGGGTCTATTTTTTCCCAGTTCTTGGCCCTTCCCTTATACAAAGGGCAGTGGCACAGAAATATATCTCAGTATATTTTAACATTATTTTGTTTACTGCTGTGATTTCATAGAGTTACTTTGGGATAACTATACATAAAGGAATCAAAGTGGCCATAAGAACAGGCAAAAGCAAATGCAAATTTCATTTCTTCCTTTAGCTCTGTAGTTATCTGACTATGACTGTTACTTGATGTCTCTGTAACATTTTAGAAGTATTTGCCCTGTAAATTAGACAGATACCCATGACCTCAAGTGAACGAATGAGCAGCTTTTGTGCAACAGAGCTCACCATGAGGACTTGGAGCATTTCATTATGTATTTCAGTGTGGTGGAATAAATTAAAGAAACCAAGGAAAATTGCAGTAAAAGCAAAGGAAATTATTAGGATTAGGACTGCCCAGGGGGAAAAATCCAAAGTTTTTCTGTTCCTTCCTTTTCATCCTGTTTTCTTGTCCTAGATGTTTCCTTTATCCTTCACATGAGGCAAGTAAAAGATGTTTGTAGAGTTAAAAAAAAATCATCATGATCTTGACATTTATGATGATCAGAACAAGCCCTTCAATCAGTGATACTAACACCATTAGTATCTAGGCACTCTATCATTAAATGGAGATTATTTTCTGCTGCAGGGATTCAGGATGCTCCCATACATTTTTTAAGCACTAAAAGTTAAAGGTCCTCATTTTATATCAAGTAATCTTTCCTATCTTCTGCTTTCTCCTCCAGGTTACTCCAAACATGGGCAGTTGCTCTTCTCAAGTCCAGAGCTCTCTCTGTGCTTTATCTGAAAGGTATTTTTTCATGTAAAAAACAAGAATGAAAAGCATAATACTACCGTCAGACCCACTCCTGAGGCAGAAAGGGGACCAGGCCCTCTGCTGTTTGTTCCATTTATCCTTCAGGCCTGAGGATCCAAACACAAAACATGGCCGCTTCCACTGTGTAAACGATTGCTGCAAATCAGCGTGGGGTCAGGCACAGGGATGGTGATAGTGGTCAATATTCTAGCTACATGAACCCCATCTGGGACCTTCTACTTCGGTATGTAGCTATGTATGAAGCAAGAGCTAGAGAAAGAAAGGAAGGAAGAGGATTTATATCCAAAGCAACCTGTAATTATCTCTGGGGAGTCGGATTATGGATGACTTCTCCATTTTCTATTTTCTCATTATTAGTTTCTAAAAGGAGTATGTGTGACAAATGTATGTGAAAAAGTCCTAATAAATGTATTTTGTTGTTAAAAAAAAGTAATACACTTATAAATAGGAACAGTTTGTGCTATGTGACAGTAGCATTTTAGAAGCTTTTTATGATATCTCATTTATTCCTTGTATTGACTCAGGAGATTAACTTATTTATCCCCATTTTACAGTTAAGGAAGCTGAAAAACAGAGAGGTAAAATATCTTAACTGAGGTCACTCCACTACTAAATCGGAATCAACATTCAGAGCTATGTGGAATCTAGATGTGCTCTTCTTAAACACTGTACAGGTGCTACTCCACAATATCCACTGTGTGTGTGCATGCGTATGTGTGTGTGTGTATGTGTGTGTGTGTGTCAGGAGGATGGAAAAGAAATAGATATATTGGGCTTAATACCAATGTCCAATGAAACAGAAACTAAAGGGCCATCAGTATATAACATGCAAAATGAATATTGGGTGCCCTAAATCTCCCTACAAGAGATGAGAGTTGGCTGTCTTACCTGCTGCCAACCTGTTGAAAACAATCCCCTGAGATTGGCACTTTGTTTAAAAATTTTTGAACTGTATATAACTAACCTTTCAAGTTCTTTGCTAACCATGCTTCTTCTTGTGTAACTTTGGTCTCACTAGCTACTTACATTGGTCATGCTCTAGTTAGGTTGACTACTCCTTACCATGTGCATATCACTACTCTCCTCAATTTCCCCAAATCTCCACCCTGCTCTGTTTCTCCCTACATAGTGGCATCTGTGACTGTCATCTATTATATTTTTCTATATAGAAAAGAAATCTCTGACATACAAAAACAGATTCTTCTGGAGAAATCCAACTGCTGAATCTAGTCTTCTTACCAAAGAAAGATCATGGAAGCCAGCTCTGGGTGTGATTGCAAGGCAGCTCTTTGAGAATCAAGATGGCAGAGGAGTGAGTGGAAGTCACACTGACCTCCTCCCAGGACCAACCTGGAATGACAATTAAATTGTGGAGAAAACACCTGGAATAAAAAAATGAACTATAGTGAGAGAGGGGAGCCTTATAACCTTAGACAGACAGAAGAATCAGCTTTAGCACAACCTAACTAGTAAGGAATATTGTAGAGACTCAAGAAGGCGGACAGGGCACCCACATGCGGCAGCACAAGAAGGATATTGAAACAGCCTGTTGGATCCACCTGAGAAGGGCAGGTTCTAAACCATAAGCGGGGATCTCCAGCCTAGAGCACGAGAGCCCAAAAAATACACAGGTAACAGCCAGCTGCAAAAAGTGGTGGAGCTGCTCTCTGCCAGAGACAGGTGGCTGGAGATGCAAAGACTCACTTAAAAGGCCAACGCATAGATTTTCATTTGTAGCCATTTACACCAGACTTCATCAAAGGTGGGGCAGAGTAGGCTACAGACACCTGAGGAGAGACTGGGGAAGGGGGCTTTGGGGAGAAAACTGAGGGAGTAGCCGGCAGGATCGAGGTGCTGACTCATTCCCCATATGGCAACAGCCATCTGGCTCAGGCAGACCACTCCCCTGAGTGGCAGTAGTATGAGAGGACCCAATAACCCCACAGCCAGGAGGGGCTCTGCCCTACCCTGTGGTGTCTCTAACCCTGACTGCTGAGTGTTGAGTGATTAGATGAGCAACTGAAGTAGACACCCACAGACAGTAGATTCCTGGAAGTCTTGAAAAGACTGCCTAAGGTCCGACAGGGTCAACAGCTAACATCATCAGAGGCAGATCCAGAAAGAAAAAACAGCAGTCTCCTACCATAGAAGTTCACGCACAAAGTCAGGAAATCAAGACAAATCAACTTCAGAAGTAGAAGCAAAAAAAGAAGTCTCACAAATAATGAGAAGACAAAGAAACAGCCCCCAGTCGAAGGGAAAGGAGGAATCCCCAGAAGGAGAACTAAATGGAATAGAGGCAAGTAAACTATCAGATACTGAGTTCAAAACAACGGTTCTAAGGAAGCATGATGAGCTCAGTGAGCTCAGAGAGAATTACACAAACTACAGGGAAACTACGAGGAACTTACTGCAAACTATATCACCATGAAAAAGGACATAGAAACTATCAATAAGAGACAAGAGGAAATGAAGAATACAATTTCTGAATTGAAGAAGACAGTAGAAGGAATCAAAAGCAGGCTAGATGAAGCAGAGGATCAAATCAGCGAGCTGGAGGATAAGGTGGAAAAAAGCTCCCAGAAAGAGCAGGAAAATGAAAAATGACTCTTTTGAATGAAGAGGCATTGAAGGAAACGCAGGACAACTTGAAAAGTAATGATATACATATAATAGGGATACTGGAAGGAGAGGAAGAGGAACAAGGGACAGAGAACCTGTTTGAAAAAGTAATGATGGGAAACTTCCCTCATTTGAGGAGAGAAAAAAGTCACACAAGTCCAGGAAGCACAGAGGGTCCCATTCAAGAGGAACACAATGAGGTCCACTCCAAGACACATCATCATTAAAATGGCAAATATCAAAGACAAACAGAGAATCCTAAAGGCAGCAAGGGAGAAAGAGGGAGTAACATATAAGGGAGCCCCGATATGGCTAGCAGCTGACTTCTCAACAGGAACACTACAAGCCAGAAGGAAATGGCAAGAAATATTCCAAGGAATGAAAAGCAAAGGCCTGGAACTAAAACTGCTCTACCCAGCAAGGCTCTCAATTGAAATGGAAGGCAGAATAAGGTGCTTCCCAGACAAAAGAAGGCTAAAAGAATAGACCTCCACCAAACCAGCATTGCAAAATATGCTAAAGGAACTGCTTTAAGACGAAGAAAAAGGGTGTATGAATACCCAGTTTCTTTCACAGTCATCATACTTGTTATTACCAATATTATTAATACTTATTCATCTGATTATGACAATGACTTGCTATTTTAATTGTTACTTTATTATGTGTTGAAAGTAAACCTCATTTTGTATCTTTCTTGCCTATTTCTATTTTCAAAAAGCTTTAGAGGACTTTTTGTTATTCTTTATCCATTTTTTGATTGTTTGGATAACTTTTCCCCTAAAAAACAAAACCAAACCCTATTACCCCTTTTTTTGATGTGTTACAAATACTCTCCTATTCTATTACTTGTCCTTTAACTTTCTTTATATTACTCTATAGTCTTAAATGTTTACATATAACATAAATATATGTAAATATATAAATGTTTATATATTTAGTCTTAAATGTTAAATGTAATCATATTGTCAATATTTTACTTTATAGCTCTGGGTTTCAATATTTTACTTCAGGGTAAGAAAAATATTATTTTTTTATTTTCTCCTAAACCTCCTTAGATTTTATTTATTTTTTTTTCCAATGAGCTAAAGATGTTTCTTTTTATTTTTATTTATTAATTTATTTTTTCAAATACATTTGTCTCTGCCTACCCCCCACCACTTTCCCTTACCCCCTCCCTCCTCCCCTCCCTCAGCTCTTCCCCTTTGGTTTTGTCTATGAGCCCTTGCTATATGTTCCTAGACTTTCCCCTTCCCTTCCATTTCCCCACCCCTCCTCCCTCCTTCCGTCTTGTCTCTGTTGGTTTCTTTTCCTTTCAGTGTTGCTGGTATTATTTTCCTTGCATCTTTGTATTGTTGATTAGGTCCCACTTATATGTGAGATCATATGGTATTTGTCTTTCACCCCCTGGCTTATTTCGCTTAACATGATGCTCTCCAGTTCCATCCATGCTGTCGCGAAGTTTAGTAGTTCTTTTCTTTCTGCTGCATAGTATTCCATTGTGTATATGTACCATTACTTTTTATCCAATCATCTACTGATGGGCATTTAGGTTGCTTCCAACACTTGGCTACTGTCAATTGTGCTGCGATGAACATTGGGGTGCATAGGTTCTTTTGTATTGGCGTTTTGTTGTTCTTAGTGTATAGCCCCAGCAGGGGAATCACTGGATCAAAAGCCAGTTCCATTTTCAGCTTTTTCAGGAAATTCCACACTGCTTTCCACAATGGCTGCACCAGTCTGCATTCCCACCAACAGTGTACTAGTGTTCCCTTTTCACCACAGCCTCGCCAGCACCTGTTATTTGTTGATCTGTTTCTGATGGCCATTCTGACCGGTGTGAGGTGGTACCTCATGGTGGTTTTGATCTGCATTTCTCTCATGGCTAGTGATGCTGAGCATCCTTTCAAATGCCTATGGGCCCTCTGTATCTCCTCCTTGGAAAAGCGTCTGCCCAGGTCCTTTGCCCATTTTTTGATTGGATCGTTTGTCTTCTTGGAGTGGACTCGAGTGAGTTCTTCATATATCTTGGAGATCAAACCTCTATATGATGTATCATTAGCGAATATATTTTCACATATGGTTGGCTACCTTTTCATTCTGCTGATGTTTTCTTTAGCCGTGCAGAAGCTTCTTATTTGGATGCGGTCCCATTTGTTTATTCTTTCCTTTATGTCCCTTGCTTTAGGAGACATATCAGTGAAAAAATTGCTGCATGGGCTATCTGAGAGTTTCCTGCCAATGTTCTCCCCTAGGACTTTGATGGTGTTGCGACTTATATTTAAGTCTTTTATCCATCTTGAGTTTATTTTTGTGCACGGAGTCAGCTGATGATCCAATTTCAATTTTTTGCATGTAGCTGTCCAGCTCTCACAACACCATTTGTTGTAGAGGCTATTATTGCTCCATTTTATGCTTCTGCCCCCTTTGTCAAATATTAGATGCCCATAGAGACCTGGGCTTATTTCTGGGCTTGTTTCTGGGTTTTCTATTCTGTTCCACTGGTCTATGGGTCTGTTCTTCTGCCAGTACCTGATTATTTTGAGTATAGTGGCTTTTTAGTAGAGTGTGATGTCCGGTATTGTGATCCCTCCTACTTTGTTTTTCTTTTTAAAAATTGTGTGGCTATTCAGGGTCATTTATGGTTCCATATAAATTTTTGAAATGTCTGTTCTATTTCTGTGAAAAATGTCATTTGTATCTTAATAGGGATTGCATTGAATCTATAAATTGCTTTGGGTAGTATGGACATTTTGAGGATCTTAATTCTTCCAATCCATGAGCACAGTATATGCTTCCATTTATTTGTGTCTTCCTTAATTTCTTTTTTCAATGTTGTATAGGTTTCTGCATAAAGGTCTTTTACGTCTTTGGTTAAATTTATGCCTAGGTACTTTATTTTCCTTCTTGCTATATCGAATGGTATTTTTTTTCTGATTTCTTCTTCTTCTATTACATTGCTGGTGTACAAAAATGCCTTTAATTTCTGAATATTGAGTTTGTATCTCGCTGTTTTGCCAAATTCACTTATTAGGTTGAGTAGTTTTTTTGGTGGAGTCTACAGGATTTTCTATGTACACTATCATGTCATCTGCAATCAATGATAGCTTTACTTCCTCCTTTCCTATTTGGATGCCTTTTATCTCTTTCTCTTGTCTGACCACTGTGGCTAGGACTTCCAATATGATGTGGAAAAGAAGCGGTGAGAGCAGACATCCTTGTCGTGTTCCCGATCTTAGTAGGAAAGCTTTCAGTTTTTGCCCATTGAGTATGATATTGGCTGTAGGTTTTTCATATATGTCCCTTATTACATTGAGGAATGCCCCATTTATTCCCATTTTGCTGAGTGTTTAGATCAGAAATGGGTGCTGTACCTTATCGAATGCTTTTTCTGCATCTATCGAGATGATCATGTGGTTTTTGTCTTTCCTTTCATTTATATAATGTATTACATTTATTGATTTACAAATATTCAACCATCCTTGCATCCCTCTGATGAATCCCACTTGATCGTGGTGGATAATATTTTGAATGTATTGCTGGATGCGGTTTGCCAATATTTTGTGGAGGATTTTAGCATCTATGTTCATCAGCAAAATTGGCCTGTAGTTTTCTTTCTTTGTAGGGTCTTTATCCGGTATTGGGATCAGGGTGATGCTGGCCTCATAGAAGGAGTCTGGGAGTCTTCCCTCCTCTTGGATTTTTTGGAATAGTCTGGGGAGGACAGGGGTTAGCTCTTCCTTAAATGTTTTGTAAAATTCTCCTGTGAAACCGTCCGATCCTGGGCTTTTGAGTGTTGGGAGTTTCTTGATGACAGCTACAATTTCCCCAGCTGTTATCGCTTTGTTCAAGCTTTCTGTTTCTTCCTCCTTCAGTGTTGGAAGATTATTCTTTTTTTGAAATTTGTCCATTTCATCAAGATTTTCAAATTTCTTGGCATATAATTGTTCATAGTAGTTCTGACGATCATTTGTATTTCTGTGGTATCGGTTGTTATTTCTCCTCTTTCATTTCTGATATTATTAATTTGGGTCCTCTCCCTTTTTTTCTTGATGAGCCTGCTTAAAGGCTTGTCAATTTTATTTGTCTTTTCAAAGAACCAGGTTCTGGATTGGTTGATCCTCTGAATTGTTCTTTTCCTCTCTGTGTCATTCAGTTCTGCTCTCATCTTGACTATTTCCTTCCTTCTCCTTGCTCTGGGATTTATTTGTTGTTGTCTCTCTAGTTCTTGAAGTTGTAGTGTTAGGTCTTTTATTTGAAATGTTTTTATCTTTTTTAGGTAAGGCTGTATTGCTATGAACTTCCCTCTCAGGACCACCTTTTCTGTGTCCCATAGGTTTTGGACTGTTGTCTGTTCATTTTCATGTGTTTCCAGAAATTTTTTGATTTCTTCTCTTATCTCATTATTGACCCAGTCATTGTTCAAAAGTCTACTGTTGAGTCTCCATGAGTTTGCAAGTTTTTGAAGTTTCTCTTTGAGGTTGATTTCCAGTTTCAAGCCTTTGTGGTCCGAGAGAAAGTTTGGTATTATTTCAAGTTTCCTGATTTTGCTGAGGTTTGCTTTGTGTCCTATCATGTAGTGTATCTTTGAAAAACTACCATGAGCATTTGAAAAGAATGTGTATTTTTCTTCTTTGGGATGGAAGGTTCTATATATGTCAGTTAAGTCTATTTGATCCAGTGTGTCATTCAGCCACACGATATCTTTATTAATGTTTTGTTTGGAAAATCTGTCCATTCTTGATAGTGGGATGTTGAAATCCCCTACTATCAGTGTGTTTCTGTCTATATCTTTTTTGAAGTCATCCAACAATTTCCTTATATACTTGGGGGCTTCTATATGTGGAGCATATAAGTTTACAATGTTGATGTCTTCTTGATAGATTCTTCCTTTAAGTATTATAAATTGCCCCTCTGGATCTCCCTTTATGGCCTTTGTTTTGAAATCTACTTTTTCTGATACAAGTATGGCAACCCCGGCCTTTTTCTCATGCCCATTTGCTTGTAATGTTGTTTTCCATGTCTTTACTTTCAATCTGTGAAGGTCTCTTGCTCTGAGGTGGGTCTCTTGTAGACAGCATATGTGTGGGTCATGTTTTCTTATCCATTCAGCTACCCTGTGTCTTTTCATTGGGGCATTTAGTCCATTCACATTGAGAGATATTACTGATAGAAACTTACTCATCTTTTCTCTTTGTACCTGTGTTCTTCTCCCTCTCATTCTTTTTTTCATTATCTTAAACCAGTTGCTTTAGCATATCTTGGAGTGCTGGTTTGGTAGAGATGTATTCTTTTAGCCTTCTCTTGTCTGGGAAACTCTGTATTTTCCCTTCTATTTTAATTGAGAGCCTAGCTGGGTAGAGCAGCCTTGGCTGTAGGCCCTTGCTTTTCATGACTTGGAATATTGGTTGCCATTCCCTTCTGGATTGTAGTGTTTCTGTTGAGAAGTCATCTTCTAGGCGTATCAGGGCCCCCTTGTATGTTACTTTATCTTTCCTGCAGCCTTTAGGATTCTCTCTTTGTCTTTGATAGTTGCCCTTTTAATGATGATGTGTCTTGGAGTGGACCTCTTTGGGTTCCTCCTTATTGGCATCCCATGTGCCTCCTGCATCTATGAGACACTTTCTCTCCTCAAATGAGGGAAATTTTCCATCATTACTTTTTCGAGGAGGTTCTCTATGCCTTGCTCCTCTTTTCCTCCTTCTGGTACCCCTATTTTATGGATATTATTGTGTTTCAGGTTGTCCTGCATTTCCCTCAATGCCTCTTCATTCTTTTTGAGTCTTTTTTCCATTTATTTTTCTTTCTGGGAGCTTTTTCTACCTTATCCTCCATCTCACTCATTCGATCCTCGGCTTCATCCAATCTGCTTTGGATCCCTTCTACTGTGTTCTTCAATTCAGAAATGGTATTCTTCCTATCCTCTTGTGTCTTCTTGATAGTTTCTATGTGCTTTTCCAGGTTGGTATAGTTTGTTGTAATATCCTAATAGTTTCTCTGCAGTTTCTCATAGTTATCTTTGAGCTGGCTGAGCTCATTGAGCTTCCTTAGAGCCATTGTTTTGAATTCAATATGTGATAGTTCCCTTGCCTCTGTTTCATTTAGCTCTCTCTGTGGGGAGCCCCCTTTTCCACCCATTTGGGGAGAATTTCTTTTTCTTCCCATTTTTGTGAGAGTCTTTTACGTAATTTACTTATTTTTTGTATTTATTTTCGCTTCTGTTTCAATTGGGCTGTCTAAATTTCCTGACTTTTTGGATTAAACTTCTATGGTAGTAGGTGGGCCTTTTTATTTATTTGTTTGTTTGTTTATTTATTTATTCATTTATTTATTTAATTATTTTTGTCCTTTACTTTTCTTTCTGGGCCTGCCTCTGATGATGTCAGTTGTTGACCCTGTATGACCTTGGGTTGTTTGTTTGAACCTTCCAGGAGTCTACTGTCTGTGTCTGACTCCTGCTTGGGGCAGCTCTGTTACCCCTTTGGTCAGGGCTGGGCTATTTTTTGGATCGCTCTGCACTCTCCCGCTGGCTCCTTGAGCGCGCTCCCAGGCGCCGCAGGATCCCCCGACTGTCTGGGCTCGCATGTGCTTACCCCACACCAGGGGGCTTATTCGAGACCTCGTGTACTCATCTGGCCCCCCTGGCAGGCGAGCTCCCCGGCACTGGTCAGTTTAGGGTCTTCTATTGTATGTTTCCCCACTTTTGTCTCTTTGGGTACGTTGCTTGCTCTCGCCAAATGGAGACTACGGGAATGGGAGGAAGTCAGCTCCAGGACTCTCCGGTTAATCCTGTCTCTGGTCGCTCCTCCAGGGACCCTGGGCAGCTCTGTTACCCCTTTGGCCGGGGATCTACTAATTTTGTGGGCTGCTCCGCAACTGTGCGCTGGGCGGGTCAATTTACGCCTGCCCTTGCTGCTCTGTGCACTCCCTCGCAGGCCATATCGGTGCCAATCTGTGGGAGGCCTTGCCGGCCGGTGCAAGTGTTCACCAGCCTGCGCAGGTCACACACACAGTCGCCAACCCTCGCCGGTCACTTGGCACAAGTGTGCACACCTGCACTGGGTGTTTTGGGGGTTTCTGTGTGTGCTTTTTGGCTTTTGGCTCTTTGGTGGTGTGGCCTCTTTCCCCGCAATTGAGAGTATGGCAAGGAGGAATCAGGACTCCCCGGTTCCTCCTCCCATTCTTTCCCCAATGCCTCTGTCTCCAGTCTCTCCTGAAGGCTCTCCCAGCCAGTCTGCACTCAGTCCCCCAGCTCACATGCACAAGCTGTGTGGGGAGCGCACAAAAGGCAGGTTAATTGATTCCCTTATGCCTGAGCGAGATGGTAGCTGCAGAGTAGGAGGTGCATTATCACCAGGGCTCCCCCGGCCACTGTGTCAGTTCTCTTCACAAAGTTTTCTTCAGCAGTCTTTTCCCAGGCAGCAGCCCACCCTGCTGCCGCCTCTATCCAGAGATCAAGGAGGGTGGCTGCCACTGCAATTTTTGCATTGGCCCTTGAAATGTCTCTTTGCATCCCCAGCCACCTGTCTCTGGCAGAGAGCGCCCCTAAGCTTTTCAGGGTTGTGTTTTGTCTGTATTTTCTTGGTTTTAGCTGCTGTAGTTTAGGGGTCCATTTTTATGATTCAGACCCCGTTCTTCTCGGGGCAAGCTAACTGGCTGTTTCAATGTCCCTCTGGTGCTAGTGCCTGTGGGCACCCAGCCCACCCTCTCGAGCCTCCATCTCACTTCTCACCCGTTGGGATGTGTGATAGTCGAATCCACTGTCCGCGGCTCCAAGGCTCCTCTCCCACTATCGTTCCATTGTTTTCCAGGTGATTACTCCATTATTTAGCCGCAATTCCAGTTTGGTCTTGGGGGGAGGTCAGCGTGACTCCCATTCACTCCTCTGCCATCTTAATCTCTCTAAATCAATGTGCTTTTAAAGAAAGAAAAAAGAAAGAACTCTTACCATCTGTAACAACATGGGTGGAACTGAAGAATATTATGCTAAGTGAAATAAGCTAGTCAGTGAAAGAGAAATACCATATGATCACACCTATTACTGGAATATATTCAACAAAATACACTAATGAACAAAATAAACCATAGGCATGGAAACATGGAGCAGAGTGAAAGTGACCAGAGGGAAGGGGTAAAGAGGACAATAGTGGAAAGGAGGGGAAGGGACTAGACCAAGAACATGTATGAATGACCCATGGACATGGACAACAGTGTGGAAATTGACTGTGGGAGAGGGGTGTGGGTGCGGGATGGGTGGAGGGGAGTAAAAGGGGAAAAATTGAGTCAATTGTAATATAATAAACATGATTTAAAAATAGAAAAAAAACAGACTGTTCTTTGATTTGTGCTCCAAAGACAGATATTTTTGTGATGAGGCTTTAAAAAGTAAGGTGCCATAGAAAAGTTATGTTGTTTCTATGTGTTTCCAGTTAATATACATCTTTAAAACTTTTTCTAATTTTAAAAACTTAGGAGAAAAAATCAAGTGCAGCAAAAGCCATGGTTGTTCAACATTAACTTTTTTCCAAGCTTTAAGACTAATAAGTAAGTGTAAATGTCAGAACATATTAGCTGGCTTGCCAAGGAGTACAGAACAAAATAAGACATCTATGCATTATAGAGGAGATTGTCATCCAAGAATATAAAGGGATTCATCCCATTAATGGAAATATGTAATTAACAAGCTTCTGGTTGTCATTCTGTAGTGAAAACCATGGCTTGAGCTCTTGCCTCCTATGGAGTGGCAGTCTTGTCACTGTCTTCTGGCCCACAGTGGGTATGGTACAAATACAAGTACAAAGAGGAAATCAGCCTCCTCATCTTCATAGAATCTTTCATGACTAAAACAGTCCAAGCTATGTGAATAAGTAGACAAGGAAGACATTTTCCTCCTGAACTGTAATCTTTTTCAATTGCAATAAATAAACTTTTGCTGGCCCTATTAATTAAAATAATAATCACAAATTAGAGGGAAAACAATCTGCCAGCATAGTTTATTGCTATTACTTCTACTATGACCCAGTATGTAGGTATGATAGATGCTTCTTTTAGCACTGTGTAGCGTTTTACAGTTTATATACCACTTCACATACATTATCTAATTTTTATTTTTATTATCAGAATAATACCAAAAAGTCAATATAATATGCAGGACAGGTATTATTATCCTACTTTTACCAATGAGTAAACTGAGGTTCAGATAAAGTGAAGTAGCTTTTATTAGATCACATGAATACCAAAATAGAGGGAAGATAGACTTTGAATCATTCTAATAAAGAATCCCAGTAATACATGTATACACATTCTCACATACTTGTGCTTTACACACACACACACACACACACACACACACACACACACACACACACCTTCCTTGTCTCTTGTTTGTCAAACCTACATATATTATCTTTAGGAGTGGATGAATCCCGATGATGATTAGGCTAGCTGGACTGCGATGAAAGCACTGCCTGTGATTCAGGAGACAGTGCCCTCTTTTCTCTGCCATATAGTGGTTCTGCTATTAGGAACAGTCTAGTGGCCTGATATCAACAGAACTTGCCTTTTATCGTTTGGGGAGCACACTGTAAGGATGAGGTAGGGTGGGATTTGAACATGGATATCCATTCTTTTTTCCCTCTAGCCTTGGATACCCAGGTTGACTATGGCCTCAAGCCCAGATTATTTTGCTCCTTATTTAGTTGATTGTTTACGTGAACCAATTTAGTACTGTTAGTGAGGCTGTAGATATAAAAAAGAAATAACAAAATGCACCACTTCATTCTTTCATCCTTCTCAACCATACAGCCATCCATTATTCAATCATTCCTCTGTGTTACAAACACTGAACTAAGAGCTTAGAATAACACTTGAAATAAGAAAGATTGATGGTTCAGGGAGTTTACAGTTGAGGGGTTTCCCTGAATGAGCCAACAAGAAAGAAGAGTAACAAATAATGTGTTTTTGAATGGTTTTCAGTACATTTCTTACTTTCTAATAAAGTATCCCTAATAGCCAAACAATGTAAAGTCAATGCCCAGAGGAAGGGGTAAACATTTCTTTGAAGACTAATGATTTTAAAGATTTATATAAAAATCTGCATTTTACTTCATAATATATGTATGTTTTGATAATTACTCTCTTCCTTAATATCTAATAAAATTGCTGGTCCAGAAGGTTCTCCGTGTTTATCCTATGATTTCAAGTCACTCTGAGTGCATTGCTAAGGATACATATGCCCCAGTTTAAGTAGCTTGGTTAATGAAGTCCAAGGTTACTTCTCTCTGAAAGCTTGCATGAGCCTTTTGTGAGTAAAGTTCCAGATCCTGGATCTATCACTATCCTTTCCTGCCTAGTATTTTCAGTCAATTTCCGTGCCTCAGCCCCCTCCTGCTTTTTCTTCACATGTGGAAACACAATTAGGTTTTTTTTTTCCTTTATTACAAATAAAAATAGTGACTCTTAATTGAGCACTTACTATGTGGGAAGCACTATGCTGAGTGATTCATACATGCCTCACTTAGTCTTAAAATCTAGCTCATTGGGTAAACATTATTATAATCACCTTTTCTTTCAGATGAGGAAACTGAGACAGAGATAAAGTAAATTTTAAGGTAAAAGAAGCCATTTCAAAGAATGTTTCAAATATGCTACTGGCCTCTGAGAAGTATAGTCTATACTCCCAGACTGCTGGGTGCTACCTAATACCTTTTCTTTACTATAAAAGTGTTAGGGTAAAATATTTTCAAAAGCCATAAACTATTTGATATTTAAGGTTCTCTTCACCTCTGACATTCTATAATTTCATTGATCCTCTTTGCATTTAATTATGTTGATTTTTCTTTCTATTCTTTGCTCAGCTCAAAAATATACCCCTCCTTTGTTCATGTACAGGAGACAGACTATTAAATAGAGAGCAGCATAATAAATCTTTGTGATTATTCAGATGTCACTCTAAAATATTTATCATCTCGGTAAATCTCAAGCTATCACAACAGCTCATAGTGCAACAATGAATATCATATTAACACCACTAAAATAGATATAACAGAATGATGCTTGTTAAGCTCCTAATGATTCTGTTCTCAAAGGACTTGCAATTCATCTCCTTTATGCTGCTTGATTGCCTACCATATCCTGCAGGTTGGGTAGACTCCTCTTTGGCCTCATGTAATACAAAATATTCACAAACTGTGATGTAGCTCTCATCGTGCCAATCAAGAATGCAAATAGAGAACTAGCTGACTGTGTGATCTGAATTTTTTGCTTGCTTAGAAGGATATAAACATGCGGAGAACATAAGTCTGTTGTGAAATGGCTTAAAACTAATCAGACTTTTTATTCAATTAAGTTAGAAAAGATTAGTTCAAGATTTCACTATTCTTTCACTAAACTTTTTATTTAACAAGGTTTTTTTTAATTACTAGGCTACACACTGAAGAACACCTGTAATTTTTAAAATGTATAAAAGCAGTGTTTAGAATTGTTTTATTTGAAAAAATCTTCTGAACATAAGATTATAATAGGTAGACATTATTTTCACTTTCAGTAATGTTATACATTCTGCAGAATGGGCCTGGGCACTCGTTCTCTGTTAATGCTGAATTGGCATATATCTTACTGCTAGATTATCAGTTGCCATGGACTTGGGAGACAATAGGAATAACAAAATCTAACCCAGACCTAATATAAGTGTAATTTCTCTTTGTGATTTAGAAGACACAAAGTTTCTTATGTTCATCAATGAGGATTCTCTTTGTCTAACAGATGTAAGAAGTTAGTTTGAGAATGTACTGACCTGATGACTTGCTTTTTAGAAAAAGCCCAGAGGATCAGTTTGTTTATATATAATTCATCTCCATCAAAACCAGACTATATGATATTCAAATTGATAACCTCCTGGACCACACAATGTGGGCGACTTTCTGTAAATTTAGTTATTGCTTCAAGGGCTGAAGTAGGACTTTGCCAAGTTATTTGCTTCCTTCTCTCACAATCTTCCTGTACACATCCTTAGTTTGTCTTTTTACTTTTTAGTATTCAGAAACAATTTTTATTATTTTGTACCCAGAGAGTCTTCAGGTTAAGCCTACTCTACTATCTGCTTCTTTTACTTGCATCAAATTTTTTGCTTGGGCAATTTCAAGGGTTTACACTATTGTAGTTCAGAAAAAGACTTTACAATGCTATATTACAATAAGTTTTTGCTAAAGGCATCACCTAATGGCATATGGTGTCTTTGTTTAAATTAGAAAAGGACCCCCTCCCCATAGACACAGTTACTTGCCAAGGTTGATTGCTTAGTGAATGGAGGCAGGAATATGGTTTTCAGTCTCCACTTGTTGTCTCTACTAAGTGCTCTTGTACACTGTATAACTTGTACAGCTATATTTGGTGATGTGTGCTCTGAATACCAAATACTAGTCCTGGGTTTCCCCTAAACCCTCATTAAATATTTGACTTTGAACAGTTTTAGGTACATGTAACAAAAGACAAAGTCTCCTCTCTGCCCTCATAGGATTGAGTATTGAACATTTTGACTTTCTCATAAGATCTTTTCTGATAAATATTTCACATTCAAAATAAATTCCTGGTCCAAAGATTGAAACCATGACCAATGTGCAGACAACGAGTTGATAAAAATTGTCTCTAATATGAAGTACTCCCAATCTCTAGCACTGAAATAGCTTTCTTATTGTAAGCATTTCTTTTTATAGTCCTTTCTCTAAATGTATTAAACATGACGAAACAATTAGGAAATAAACTTCTTGATCTATTCATTGAATTGCAGTTATATTTTTCATTACAAACAATAGGTAAATGTGTGACACCTCAAAAAGTTATGAAATTATTTTATGATACAATCACCAAAAGCTTTATCCTATGTGAGTCTATAGCAGGAAGAACAATTAATACAACTTAGTTTTTTTCTATATAAAATTTTCAACAGTGGAATATCCTGTATCTGCTATGGTAGCAGTATGCAAGGATAGTCCATTTTCATCAATCTTGTAAGATAATTGTTTTTCAAGACTGTTCATATTTACAAATTATTATGTCTAAATAAATTACAAAAAAAATGTTGCTAGGCTTTATTCTGTCTCCTCCGAATGAATGAAATCACAAATTTACGACTGTCAGAACTGGGAAGAGTCTTAGAAATAATGCAACTACATTTTCTCAGTTAACATGGGAGAAAAATAAGACCTAGTGACTCCTTTATTTGCCCAAATTCATACAAAAGAAGAGTGACACTAGAACTCAAATCTTCAGATTTCCTATCCAGGGCTTGCTTGCTCTCTTCCTCTTCTTTGCCGATAAACCCTAGGAATCAACACACACACACACACACACACACACACACACACACACACACACACACAAATCCAGCCATGGCTGGTGTGGCTCAGTGGATTGAATGTTGGTCAGCAAACCAAAGGGTCGCTGGTTCAATTCCCAGTCAGGACACATGCTTAGGTTGCAGGCCAGGTCCCCAGTTGGGGATGTGTGAGAGGTAGCCACACATTGATATTTCTCTCCCTCTATTCCCATCTCTCTAGAAATAAATAAATAAATCTTTGATAAACAAAAATCCAAGGGGATAATTATTTTAATTTCCTAGTTCAGCAGCGCTATGAAAAGGATGGGATTTGGTGGAGCTTTAGGGCTTTTTCCCTCTCTTTGGTATGAATGACTAATATTTACTCAATATAACAAAGGTTTTAAGCAAGATTTCACTTCTAATCAGAAGGCCACTTCGAAGCCACCTATTTATAGCAATACTAGAGCTATCACTGTCCTTCTTCACAGAACCTAGACTTCTAAAAAATCATGTTTATTCTATTACAGTTGTCTCAATGTTTCCCCTTTGCCCTCCTCCATGCATCACATCCCGCCCCATGCTCCCACAGTCAATTCTCACATTGTTCTCCTTACCCATGGGTTATTCATACATGTTCTTTGTCTAGTACTTTCTCCTCCTTTCCACCAGTGTCCTCCTTCCCCATCCCCTCTGGTCACTTTCAGTCTGCTCCATGTTTCCATGCTTGTGGTTTATTTTGTTCGTGAGTTTACTTTGGTGAACAGATTCCACTTATAGGTGAGATCATATGGTATTTGTCTTTCACCGACATGTTTATGTCACTTAGCAAAATATTCTCCAGTTCCATTGATGTTGTCACAAAAGGTAGGAGTTTTCTTTCTTTCTTTCTTTCCTCCTTTCTTTCTTTCTTTCTTTCTTTCTTTCCTCCTTTCTTTCTTTAAAATGCACATTGATTTTATTCATTTATTTTTTAAATGTCAAGATATATTATAAAATATTAAAAAATTCAAATACATGATAAAGTCTCAGCAATGAAAACAACATGACACCAGCACAGAAATGACCAAGTCGATCAATGAAATAAAATTAGCATTCTAGAGACAAACATATATATCTGTCTAACAATGTAATATATGATTCAATTGATATTTCAGATCAATGAGGAAAATAAGGCTTATTCAACAAATAAAGTGCATGGACCACTATTACTTGAAATAAAAAATATAGAGGCCTATTTCACACATTATACAAAAAATATTCAGGTGAGTTAACATCAATATGTAGAGACAAGAGGGAAGGAGGGAGCGGGGGTGGGGAAAAGGAAGGGAAGGGGAAAGTCAAGGAACATATAGCAAGAGCTCATGGACAAAACCAAAGGGGAAGAGCTGAGGGAGGGGAGGAGGGAGGGGGTAAGGGAAAGTGGTGGGGGGTAGGCAGAGACAAATGTATTTGAAAAAATAAATTAATAAATAAAAATAAAAAGAAACATCTTTAGCTCATTGGAAAAAAAATAAATAAAATCTAAGGAGGTTTAGGAGAAAATAAAAAAATAATATTTTTCTTACCCTGAAGTAAAATATTGAAACCCAGAGCTATAAAGTAAAATATTGACAATATGATTACATTTAACATTTAAGACTAAATATATAAACATTTATATATTTACATATATTTATGTTATATGTAAACATTTAAGACTATAGAGTAATATAAAGAAAGTTAAAGGACAAGTAATAGAATAGGAGAGTATTTGTAACACATCAAAAAAAGGGGTAATAGGGTTTGGTTTTGTTTTTTAGGGGAAAAGTTATCCAAACAATCAAAAAATGGATAAAGAATAACAAAAAGTCCTCTAAAGCTTTTTGAAAATAGAAATAGGCAAGAAAGATACAAAATGAGGTTTACTTTCAACACATAATAAAGTAACAATTAAAATAGCAAGTCATTGTCATAATCAGATGAATAAGTATTAATAATATTGGTAATAACAAGTATGATGACTGTGAAAGAAACTGGGTATTCATACACCCTTTTTCTTCGTCTTAAAGCAGTTCCTTTAGCATATTTTGCAATGCTGGTTTGGTGGAGGTCTATTCTTTTAGCCTTCTTTTGTCTGGGAAGCACCTTATTCTGCCTTCCATTTCAATTGAGAGCCTTGCTGGGTAGAGCAGTTTTAGTTCCAGGCCTTTGCTTTTCATTCCTTGGAATATTTCTTGCCATTTCCTTCTGGCTTGTAGTGTTCCTGTTGAGAAGTCAGCTGCTAGCCATATCGGGGCTCCCTTATATGTTACTCCCTCTTTCTCCCTTGCTGCCTTTAGGATTCTCTGTTTGTCTTTGATATTTGCCATTTTAATGATGATGTGTCTTGGAGTGGACCTCATTGTGTTCCTCTTGAATGGGACCCTCTGTGCTTCCTGGACTTGTGTGACTTTTTTCTCTCCTCAAATGAGGGAAGTTTCCCATCATTACTTTTTCAAACAGGTTCTCTGTCCCTTGTTCCTCTTCCTCTCCTTCCAGTATCCCTATTATATGTATATCATTACTTTTCAAGTTGTCCTGCGTTTCCTTCAATGCCTCTTCATTCAAAAGAGTCATTTTTCATTTTCCTGCTCTTTCTGGGAGCTTTTTTCCACCTTATCCTCCAGCTCGCTGATTTGATCCTCTGCTTCATCTAGCCTGCTTTTGATTCCTTCTACTGTCTTCTTCAATTCAGAAATTGTATTCTTCATTTCCTCTTGTCTCTTATTGATAGTTTCTATGTCCTTTTTCATGGTGATATAGTTTGCAGTAAGTTCCTCGTAGTTTCCCTGTAGTTTGTGTAATTCTCTCTGAGCTCACTGAGCTCATCATGCTTCCTTAGAACCGTTGTTTTGAACTCAGTATCTGATAGTTTACTTGCCTCTATTCCATTTAGTTCTCCTTCTGGGGATTCCTCCTTTCCCTTCGACTGGGGGCTGTTTCTTTGTCTTCTCATTATTTGTGAGACTTCTTTTTTTGCTTCTACTTCTGAAGTTGATTTGTCTTGATTTCCTGACTTTGTGCGTGAACTTCTATGGTAGGAGACTGCTGTTTTTTCTTTCTGGATCTGCCTCTGATGATGTTAGCTGTTGACCCTGTCGGACCTTAGGCAGTCTTTTCAAGACTTCCAGGAATCTACTGTCTGTGGGTGTCTACTTCAGTTGCTCATCTAATCACTCAACACTCAGCAGTCAGGGTTAGAGACACCACAGGGTAGGGCAGAGTCCCTCCTGGCTGTGGGGTTATTGGGTCCTCTCATACTACTGCCACTCAGGGGAGTGGTCTGCCTGAGCCAGATGGCTGTTGCCATATGGGGAATGAGTCAGCACCTGGATCCCGCTGGCTACTCTCTCAGTTCTCTCCCGAAAGCTTCCATCTCTGGTTCTTCTCAAGTGTCTCTAGACCACGCTGCATCCCCTTTAGCCAGAGATCTGCTATCTGTGGCTGCCACTCTGTACTCAGCAGTCAGGCTTAGCACTACTGGACCAGTGTCGAATCCCCCCTGTAGGTGGGGCTATTGTGTTTTCTCAGGCTGTTGCCACTCAGAGGAGTGGTCTGCCTGAGCAAATGGCTGCTCCCACATAGGGAATTAGTCAGCACCGAGATCCTGCTGGCCACTCTCTCAGTTAGATCCCCATAGCTGCCTCCCCCAGCTATTTGCAGCCACTCACCCTGGTCTCTGGCAAAGGCGGGGGAAGAGTGAGGTATCTCTTTGCCGGAGGCCAGGGTGAGTGGCTGCAAATAAAAATTTATGCCATGGCCCTTTAAAAGGCTCTGTGTGTCTCTTGCCATCTGTCTCAAGCAGAGAGCAATCCTGCTGTTTTCCTAGCTCATCGTTTTCTGTGTACTTTTTGGGCTCTGGTGCTGTGGGCTAGAGATCCCTGCTTATGGTTTAGACCTTGCTCTTCTCAGGGGGATCCTACTAGCCATTTCAATATCCTTCTGGTGCTGCTACCTGTGGGCACCCCGCCCGCCTTCTTTATTCTCTACTGCACTTTTTTTCCAATTAGGTTGTGCTAAATCTGATTCTTCTGTCTGTCCAAGGTTATAAGGATACTCTCTCACTGTTGTTCTGTTGTTTGTTCCACGTGATTTCTTCACAATTTAGTTATAATTCCAGACTGGTCCTGGAAGGAAATTAGAGTGACTTGCTTTCACTCCTCCTCCATCTTAATTCTCTAGACTGTTTTATCCTAAGCTAGGGTAAATTCCTCTCTTTTTACCCTAGCTTAGTCATTAATCAGTGCAGCTATACCCAGGGTTTCTCAATCATGCAGCTATTGATATTTGGGTCTGGATAATTCTTTTTGATAGGAGGGCTGTCTTGTGAATTTTTGGATGTTTATCATAATCCTTGACTTCTACTCAATAGGTACTAGTAGTACCAACCCCTTCCATGTTCAGATATTGCAAAAACATCCTTTAGGGGACCAAGTTGTCCCTGGTTGAGAATACTTGTACATACCTTATACTTCACTACCATAGCGTCATCCGAAATGACGTGTTTTGTATATCTAGTTCAGAGATATGGATGAGTAGTCAAGCTCATGATAATGTGTGTATGTGTGGATGGCATGGCTTAAAGCAGTTTAAATTTCTATTACTTTTTATATGAACTTGCCTAGAGTCACTACAGTGACTGAAAGACAAATTATTTGTAGATTCTAGTACCTATACATCTCAGGTAAGAGATGAAGCTATGTTTACTGACCACAAACTATGTAGTAGGTTGCTTAGTACGCATATTTTTCCAGCTTTATTGGCACATAATTGACATAATATTGAGTAAATTTAGGATGTACAATGTGTTAGTTTGATATATACTGCAAAATGATTATCATCACAGTTAGCTGACACCTTCATCATATCATATAATTATCATTTCCTTTGTTTAGTGTGAAGGATTTCTGCTACTTTTAATCTAAAGAGTCTAAACTAACATACTGCAAAGGGATAGAAATAAAATAATTATTGAAGATTGCTAGAGACTGAATTCATATATTGAAATATAAGCTCCAATGTGATGGTATTTGGAGGTGGGGCCTTTGAGAGGTGATTAGGGTTAAGCCATCGTCGTTGGTGGTCTCTTATCACTGATCAGTGGTCTTATAAGAGAGACCCAAGAGCACTGCCTCAATCCTTCTACCACATGAGAAGATGACCACTTACATGAATTAGAAACTGAATTCTCACCAGACACTAAATTTTCTGGTGCTTTGATCTTAGACTTCCCAGCCTCCAGAACTGTGAGAAATAAATATTTGTTGTTTAAACCTGTTTGTGATATTCTGTTGTAACAGCTCAAATGGGCTAAGACAGAGGTTGGTATGAGAAATGGAGGTGCTGCTGTAGTAAACACCTACAGTGTGGAAGTGGCTTTGGAACTGGATAATTGTTAAAGGCTGGACAAATTTGAAGGTGCATGGTAGAAAAAAAAAACTGCATTGCCATGATTAAGCCATTAAAGGCAATTCTTGTGAAAGCTCAGAAAGAAAATAGATATCTGTAGAGAAAGTGTCAAACTTCTTAAAGAATAACTCAGTAATACTGAGTAGAATATTGGTAGAATTATAGATGGTAGAGGCCTCAGACAAAAATTATGAACATGTTTTTGGACAATGGAGGAAAGGCAATCCTTGCTGTAAAGGGGTAAACAACTTGGAATTGTGTTTGTATCCTAGTGTCTTGTGGAAAGGAAATGGAACCTGCAAGTAATAAAATTGGATATTTGCTAAAAGAAACCTCTAAACTAAATGTCAGAAAAGCAGCTTGGTTCCTCCTGAATGCATATAGTAAAATTCAAGAAGAGAGAAATGATTTAAAGGTGAAATTGTTGAGCAAAAGGGTGTTGAATACAGGATATTTTATCAAGGCCTCTGTACAAAGACAATTTGTCAGTGTACATGTGATTTGCTGCGTCACAGCACACAGGACAGTTCTAGTAAGTGAGCAGGTTTATTCTTTTCTTCAGGAGTTTGTTAACTACACAAAAGTCAACTGAGCTTGAAGTGATTACTTAGTGAGCCATTTACAAGGGATAAGTATCTTCTTAAAACAATCATAACACTGTTAATATTCAGGCACCATTTGCTCCTGCAAATAAATAAGCCTCTAAAGTAACTGCATTCAAACTAGTGCAAAACATATCCATGCTTTATTTCCCCTGACATGGCTTTTCCAACTCTTTACTATGCCTCTTTCTTATTGCTATGATAATATGGCTGTGGAGATAAAACTACTGTACATCCAAAAATACAGGGTACCTTTACAGTAAAGAATATGTCTGGTTATTTGTTTTCATGTCTATTTTATAATACTAAATCCCAAGCTATGATAAGTTGCTTTAACATCTCTACCAGGTCACCTTCTATATAGGAAATACAACCCTTCATGGGAAAGCACTCTTTAGTAGCTTTAGACATTGAAAACATTGTGGTGATTGTTGGGGGGACGGGGGTATAAGGGACCTAATGGTAATTGAAAAAAAATATAATAAAGACTAAATTTTCAAAAAAGAGGAGGTCTAAAATGACATCAGGGTTACATTCATCTTGACAAGGAATTCCCTCTGCTCTCCATGGTGGTGAATGAGAAAGCATCTTGGCTCCCCCCGCCCCCGCTCCTTCCTAGTAGTGTATGACACTAGACAGAGCAGGACAGCAAAGACTTTAGGATGGGCTGAAAGTACAGCTAAAATCACACATCTGCCCTGACCGGTGTGGCTCAGTTGGTTAGGCGTCATCCTGCAAAGCAAAAGGTCACCGGTTCGATTCTCAGTCAGTGCACATACCTTAGTTGCAGCCAGGACCCTGGTTGGGGGTACGTGTGAGTGGCAACTGATTGATGTTTCTCTCTCACTTCAATATTTCTCTCCCTGTCTTTCTCCCTCCCTTGTCATCTCTCTAAAAATAATAAATAAAATCTTAAAAAAAAAAAAAACACACGTCTGTGACTTACAAAGGACTCTAGGTATTTCCCAGTTGTCCCTTGACTGGCGACAGACTGGCTAAGGCTTTTTGTCAATGGTGTTGAAGAACCATTCTGTAAATTTACACAGCTGGGCTGGGGCTGTCTGGAACTCCTCCTGCAGCCTCCCGTTGTCTTGTCACAGGTGGCAAGAGGGCCACCTTTTTAGATACTGGGATCTTTGAGAATTATATTTTTGGATACTTGTAAAGAGAATACCTACTTGGTACTAATGAAATGTGATTTTTCTATTTCTTTCCATTCAATACAGGCTGATGTCAATGTCTGTAGGCATTCCAATAAAAACAATTTCAAATATTGATATCCAACGATAAAGTTCAGATTATGGTTCCTGAACACCTGTCTACACAGCTTTAACATAATCTGTTTGGCCTTTAATTGGGGATATATGTGTGTGTGAAGTCATTAAGTATTAATTTCTAGTCATTTCACTGATGGTAGTCATGCAATGGTTGCCATGAAGGCTCACAGTATACTTATTTCACCATGGGTCGCCATCTACATTCTTGGGTATCGGAGTCTAAATTAGTATAAAACTCGTTGTGAGGTTTATACCTGGGATGAAATCCTGGCTCTACTTCTTCCTAGATGTGTGATTTTGGGTGAAACTTTTAACTTTTTTGAGCCTCATTTTTGTCTTATATAAAATGGAGATAATGGTAGCACCTGCTTTGGAGGGTTGTTGTAAAAGTCAATGAGAAAATACACATGATATTGGCACATCATGCTTGCTCCTTAAATATTACACTTTTTTTTGTTTGTTTTAAGCCTCCAAGTTAAACAGTCAGCTCCAGTGGCTATCACTCTGTACATTCCAGTTCAATGAGTGCTTAATTTTCTTAAACATTAAATTCTAACTTCCTTTACATTGCATACTCTAGCATAAGGGCTTTAAAATGATAACAAATATATTATCTTTGAAGGTAAGATTTATAAAGTTCTTTCTCTTTGATATATTTTAATTTCTTAAATTTTTAGAAATACGCTTGCTTCATGCATTATAAAAACAAATATGTTAATTTTTCATTAACCATTTGGCCACAGTACAGAAACTAAAAGAAAAAAACATTTTTATAAAAACGGGAAATGAAAACCATGTGGCCTCCTGTCCAGGGACTTCCAAGAACACATGCTGATCTGTAAATAAAGATATGTAGAAACAAGAATGTCCTCATTTATAGAAAAATATACAAACTCAAAACCAAAACAGACAGCTATCTTTTTTCTGGTCTAAATCTGATAGACTCAAAGTCAGGTATAAATTAGCAGGCAGTATATTTAAAGTAGACAGCTACTAACAAAGCATGCAAAACAATCATTCCTGAACATTAACTGAGGAGGATGACACCAAGCTAATCCTAAATCCACCAGTTTTAGAGCCAAATTAAGAGGCCCAAGGAAGAAAACATTCATAGTGATTTTGTAGATAAGGGTTTTATTTAAAACTTTTAAAAAGAGATTACTACTTAAAGACTATTATATAAATTATTATGGAATCATAATAATCTTTCTCTTATATAAATTATTATGGAAGCATAATCATCTTCCTCTTAATATAGGTAAATGCTAAAGTAATACTTAATTATAATGCATTACTAGATTAAACCTTTTTCTTTTTTTTTTCTTGAGAAGCTATTAACACAACCTTGGTTTGAAGGCCAAACCTGCTATGAGGCCTTGAACAAAAGTATATTTTAAATAAATGTTTAAACCTTTACTTTTAATTATTTTTCATTAAATTAAAGCATGTACATAATTTTAAAATCAAATGTTATTCAAAGATTTATAATGATAGAGTAGTCCCTGCTCTTTGTCTTCTAATTAGCTAGTTTTATTTAGTATTTTAACATTTTATGTAAATATATTACACAACTAATATACAATATATTCCAACTGGGAATGATTCAAGTCATTCAAAAGTACAGAAAGCAAAATTCTCAAATACTCTGATTACATTCCACCATCCCATTCCACCCTTCTTGAAATAAATGTTGTCATCAGTCCATTCCCATTCCCTATACATTTACATCTACATGTACTTACAAATATTTTTGGTTACATTATTGAGATCATACCATAAAAGTTATTTAGCAACTTTTTTTTCTCACTGAACAATATGCCTCACTTTTTATCACTGTGCATAAAGACCACTTTATTTTTTTAAGTACTGCATAATACAAATATATGTTTATTTAACAACTGATGAACATTTAGATTTCCCTACTTTTGAAACTAAAAATAATGCAGCAATAAACATGTTTGTTTTTGTCTCTTTGTATGCACAAATATGTTGGTTACAAAAGTATGCATGTTTTATATATTGCTGCAACTGAAAAATTTCTCTGAAAAGAAGCCATAATATTCTATAAGTTTCCAGAAAATGTGGAAATTTTACCAATTATATGGACAAAAAAAAACTTGTTTTAATATTGCTTTCCCTGGTAACTCGTAAGGTTATATATGTTTTCACATTTTTAATTACCATTTAAATTTCTTCTTCTCTGAATGGTGTAAGCATATCTTTTCCAACCCTGTCTTCATAATAAATTCTTTGCTTTTTCCTTAAGAGATTTTTTCCCCCATATATCCTGGATATGAATCCTTTGTCGTATATGCTGCAACTATTTCTACCAATCTGTCACTTTCCTTCTTATATCACAGCGTCTACTAATTAATAATATAACTAAATTATATGATTTATTATAAAATGTATTGACTGCAAAGTTAAAATATTTACTCCTTTTTTTTAAAGATTTTTTCACACTTTTTTTATTTAATCATAAATACAAGAGCCACCAACCAGGTGAACAGAAGTGTTAGCCCTACTAACTGCCCACAGTTCATTACTCAGGACTGCTTATTTTATGAAAATTTCGCAATGTGTTACATGAGCTTATTTATTACATAACCTCTAACTGTGGTGATAAGCTGTTACATTGAGCCCTACAGTCAGAGCTGAGTCCAGAGACGCTGATGTCCCCCTCCAGCTATATAACAAGCCATAGACAAGGCCACGCTCATTCCTGGCCTCACCGCTGCTGCTCACATTTCAGGTCACTGCAGACTGCTGATGAGGAGTGTGGCTGAGACTCAGGAACACAAGCAGGTGTCCAGGAGGCTGCTGCACAGAGAGGTCAAGAGCAGGTGAGTGACGTCCTTGTGCAGCTTCTCCATACAATCCAAGGACTTAATTATCAGGATCATCCCTTTGGATTCTTGCAGCTGGTCACCCACACTATTCTGATGATACATTATTTGAAGAGGAAGGACTTTACCTGTGATTTCCAGCCTTTGTTCAACTCCTACACACAAGTGTCCCAGGTGGAAGATGATATCTGTCTGTATGTCCTTTACTCCTTTTATCCATCTTTAGCTTGGATCATCAGCAATGTGTTTTTATAATTTCCAGTTAAATTTTATTTGCCTACATGTCATAATGTAGGAGATTGAATTAACTGCAGTCTTATTCAATGTAAAGGTAGAAGGATTGGAGTAGTTGCTAACACCATTAGCTGGGATATTCCTGCCAGTACTTCCCGATAATAATTGTCTTCCTTTTTTTGTAGGGACTGGCTGCTTGTTTAGTGTTGAGAGAGCAGAAAGTGTAAGATGCTTGACCAGCTGCAGTGGGACATACAGAAAACGAATGTCATCTCTCAATTCCTACAGCCCCAAAGCAGTTTTCAATGGTATGCTGGAATTCTGGGGTCAGGCAAATGAGAGTACCTTCTATGACTGGAGAAGCTGCCACAGATGAACTGGTGAGTAGATGGAAATCCTGAAAACAGCTCTTCTTCAAGGACGTTTCTTTTTAAAATATATTTTATTGATTATGTTATTACAGTCGTCCTAATGTTTTCCCCTTTGCCCCCTTTCTCCTGGTACCCCTCATTCCCTTCAGCATTCCCCGCTTAGCTCATATCCATGGGTCATGCATATAAGTTCTTTGACTACTCCATTTCCTATACTGTTCTTAACATTCCCCCTGTCTATTCTGTACTACCAATTTGTACTTCTTAACCCTTGTACCTTTCCCCCCATTCTCCCCTTTCCCCCTCCCATCTGATAACTCTCCAAACAATTTCTATATCTATGATTCTGTTTCTGTTCTTATTTGCTTAGTTTTTTTTTTTAGATTCAATTGTTGATTGTTGTCAATTTATTGCCACTTTCATGTTCATAGTTTTGATCTTTTTCATAAATAGGTCCCTTATGCTAATGAAAATGAGCCAGGCAGTGAAAGACAAATACCACATGATCTCACCTATAAGTGGAACCTAATGAACAAAACAAAGAAATGAGCAAAATAGAACCAGAAATATGGAAATAAGAAACAAACTGACAGAGACGTGAAGGGAGGGGAAAGGGGTAACAGGGAAAAGAAGGGGAAGGACCTAATCAAGGAACATGTATAAAGGACCCACGGACATAGTCATCAGTGTGGGGATTAACTGTGGCAGTGGGGGTTGGATGGGGCAGGGTAGAGTATCAGGAAAAATTACAATTTGTCCAATTACAATTAGGACAATTGTAATTGAACAAAAATAAAAAATAAAAGGAAAAAAATTCCAATGGAATTCTAATTCCATTTCAAAGTGGAATTATAAAGATAAAAGTACATTTCATTTGATAATGACGGTGATAATGAACTTCTTTAGCTTTATCTTGTCTGGGAAGCACTTTATCTGCCCTTCCATTCTAAATGATGGCTTTGCTGGATAGAGTAACTAGGTTGCAGGCCCTTGCTTTTCATCATTTTGAAAACGTCTTGCCAGTCCCTTCTAGCCTACAGAGTTTCCTTTGAGAAATCAGCTGCCAGTCTTATGGGAACTCCTTTGTAGGTAACTCTCCCCTTTTCTCTTGCTGCTTTTAAGATTTTTTCTTTATCTTTAACCTTTGGAATTTTAATTATGATGTATCTTGGTGTGGTCCTCTTTGCATCCATCTTGTTTGGAACTCTCTGTGCTTTCTAGACTTTTATGTCTATGTCCTACACCAAATTAGGGAAGTTTCTTTCATTATTTTTTCAAATAAGTGTTCAATTTCTTGTTTTTTCTCTTCTCCTTCTGGCACCCCTATGAGTCAGATGTTGGTATGTTTGAAGTTGTCCTAGAGGATCCTTAGCCTATCCTCATTTTTTTTTTTTTTTGGATTCTTTCTCCTGCTTGCTATTCTGATTGAATGCTTTATCTTCCCTATGTTCCAAATCATTGATCTGATTCTTGGCTTCATCTCCACTCCACTGTCAAGTCCCTGTATTTTTTTCTTTATTTTACTAAGTGTAACCTTCATTTCTGCCTGTGTATTTTTTAATTATATCTATTTATTATACTATTACAGTTGTCCTGATATTTTCCCCTTTGCTTCCCTCAAACCAGCACCCCTTACTCCCTCAGGCAATCCCCCCACCATTGTTCATGTCCACTGTTCATGTGTATAGGTTATTTGGCTACTCCATTTCCTATATTTTACTTTACATCCCCATGGCTATTCTGCAACTATCTATTTGTACTTTTTAATCTCCTTACTTCTTAATTCATTCTCCCCTCCCCCCATCCAATCTGGCAACCATCTGGTAACAAACTTCTTTTCTCTTTATGGTTTTAAGACTCTCTCTTTATCTTTAACCTTTGGCCTTTTAATTATGATGTGTATCGAAGTGGGTATCTTTGCATCCATCTTGTTTGGGACTCTCTGTGTTTCCTGGACTTGCGTATTTATTTCCTTCATCCAATTAGGAAAAATTTTTTTCACTATTTTTTTTCAGATAGATTTCCAATTTCTTGCTCTTTCTCTTCACCTTCTGACGTGAATGTTGGACCCCTTGAAGCTGTCCCAGAGGATGCTTATACTATTCTCATTTTTTTTTATTCTTTTTTCTTCTAGTTCTGCATGGTTGTTTTTTGCTTCCTTATGTTCCAAATCATTGATTTGAGTCTCAGTTTTACCCACTCTACTGTCATTTCTCTGTAAATTGTTCTTTATTTAAATTAGTGTATCCTTCATTTCTGACTGGATCTTTTTTATACTGCTTAGGCCCTCACTGAGTTCCTTGAGCATCTTTATGAACAGTGTTTTGAACTCTGCATCTGATATATTGCTTATCTCCATTTAGTTTAACTCTTTTTCTGGAGGTTTTATCTGTTCTTTCATTTGGGCCATGTTTCTTTGTCTCCTCGTTTTGGCAGTCTCCATTTGTTTGCTTCTATGTATTAGGCAGAGCTGCTCTGACTCTGTGTCTTGGTCATGTGGCCTAATGTAGTAGGTGTCCTATAGGGTCCAGTGGCACAACGTTCCCATCAACGTGTGCCTTTTGTGTGGGCTGAGTACACCCTCCTCTAGCAGTTGAGCCTTGGTTGCTCTTTGCAGGTCCATGGGAGGGGTTTATCCAGGCCAGTCAGCTGCAAGGACTGGCTGTGACCACTGACCACCAACCTTCGCTGTCTGTGGAGGATCAGCTGTGAGGGCACAGTGTGGTGGTGCTCTTATGTGGTTTGTAGCTGTCCACTGGGTGCGTTGGCCCTGGGGTTTCCCAGGTAGTGTAGACCAAGGTTAGCCACCACCTGTGTTTTGCCCAGGGCACTCTGACTGAGCTATAAAGAAATCTGAGATGGCTGCTGCTTGTACTGGTCTTGGAGATTCCCAGATGAAGCCAAGCTGTGACTCTTACCTGGCTGTTGCTAGGGCTCACTGATGCCAGCTGTTACTTGTTTGATAGGATTTAGGAGCACGACCAGCTATTCTTATGGAAAAGCAGCATGGGTGGGGCTGTAAGTTGGGTGATTTTGAGCATCTTTTCATATGTCAATTGGCCATTGGTTTGTCCTGTTTGGAGAAGTGTTTTTTCAGGTCTTTAGTCCACTTTTTAATTGGGTTATTTTATGTTTTATGTTGAGATATGTAAGGTCTTTATAAATTTTGGAGTTTAAACTGTTATAAGTTGTATCAGTGATATGTTCTCCCATTCTGTGGGTTGTCTTTTTATTTTGTTGATGTTCTCCTTTGCTGTGAAAATATTTTTAGTTTGATGTATTCCCATTCATTTATTTTTTTTCTTTTGTTTCCCTTGCCTGAGGAAATATATTAGATAAAACATTTCTACAAGTAATGTACAAGATTTTGCTGCCTATGTTTTCTTCTACTATTTTTATGGTTTGAGTCTAACATTCAAGTCTTTGATCCACTTTGAATTTATTCTTGTTTGTGGTGTAAGAAGGTTGTCTACTTTCATTTTTCTGCATATATCTGTCCAATATTCCCAACGCCATTTATTGAATAAACTTCCTTGAGCCCATTGTATGTGTTTGCTTCCTCTGTCCAATATTAATTGACTATACAGATGTGGGTTTAGTTCTGGGCTGTCTATTCTGTTCCATTTATATATGTATCTGTTTTTATGCCAATACCATGCTATTCTGATTATTATGGCTCTATAGTATAGTTTCATATAAGGTAGCATGATTCCTCTATCTTTGTTCTTCTTTCTCAGGATTGCTGTTGCTATGTGGGGTCTTTTGTGGTTCCATATAAATTATTGAAATATTTGTCCTAGTTCTGTGAAATACGTCATTGGAATCTTAATAAGAATTGCACTAAACCTATTGATGGCTTTGGGTAGTACAAATATTTTTAAATTTTTTTTTATTGTTTAGATACATTTGTCTCCATTATCCCACCACCACGTTCCTCTGCCCCACCCACCCTCACCTCCCACTCTCAATCCTTACCCACTTTGGCTTTGTCCATGGGTCCTTTATACATGTTCCTTGACTTGACCCTTCCCCTGCTTTTCCCCATTACCCTCCGCCCTCCTTCCCTTTCATTACTGTAGGTTTCTTTTGTCTTTCAATGTTGCTGGTTATATTTTCCCTGCTTGTTTGTTTTGTTGATTAGGTTCTACTTATAGGTGAGATCATATGGTGTTTCTCTTTCAACTCCTGGCTCATTTCACTTAACATAATGCTCTCCAGTACCATCCATGATGTTGCAAAGGGCAGTAGCTCTTTCTTTCTTTCTACTGCATAGTATTCCATTGTGTAAATGTACCATACTTTTTGATCCATTCATTTACTGTTGGGCACTTAGGTTGCTTCCAGCACTTGGCAATTGTAAATTGTGCTTCTATGAACATTGGGGTACATAGGTTCTTTTGAATTAGTGTTTTGGGATTTTAGGGTATAATCTAAACAGTGGAATTGCTGGATCAAAACGTAGTTCCAATTTTAGATTTTTGAGGAACTTCCAAACTGTTTTCCACAGTGGCTGCACCAGTCTGCATTCCCACCAACAGTGTACTAGGGTTCCCTTGTCTCCACAGCCTCACCAGCACTTCTTGTTTGTTGATTTGTTCATTATGGCCATTCTGACTGGTGTGAAGTGGTATCTCATTGCGGTTTTAAATTGCATTTCTCTGACGGATAGTGATGATGAGCATCTTTTAATGTTTCTGGGCCCTGTGTTGTCTTCCTTGGAGAAGTGTCTTTTGAAGTGCCTTGCCCATTTTTTAATTGGATTGTTTGTCTTCCCAGAGTGGAGTCATCTGAGTTCTTTATAAATTTTGGAGATCAAACCCCTGTCTGAGGTATCATTGCCACATTGAAAATATATTTTCACATATGCTTGGTTCCCTTTTCATTTTGCTGATGTTTTCTTTAGCTGTGCAGAGGCTTATTTTGATGAAGTCCCATTTGTTTATTCTTTTCTTTATGTCCCTTGATTTAGGAGACATGTCAATGAAAAAATTGCTATGTGGGATATCTGAGAGTTTCCTACCAATGGTCTCCTCTAGGACTTTTATGGTGTTGCAACTTATATTTAAATCTTTTATCCATCTTGAGTTTATTTTGGTGTATGGTGTCAGCTGATGATCCAGTTTCAATTTTTCTCATATAGCTGTCCAACTCTCCCAACAGCATTTGTTGAAGAGGCTATTATTACTCCACTTTACACCTCTGCCCCCTTTGTCAAATATTAGTTGCTCATATAGACCTGAGCTTCTTTCTGGGCATTCTATTATGTTCCAATTGTCTATGGGTCTTGTGCCAGTACCACATTATTTTGAGTATAGTGGCTTTGTGGTAGAGTTTGATGTCCGGTATTGTGATCCCTCCAACTTTGTGTTTCTTTCTCAAAATTGCTCAAGTGATTCGGGGTCGTTTATGGTTCTATATAAATTTTTGAAATGTCTCATCTATTTCTGTGAAATACGTCATTGGTATCTTAATAGGGATGGCGTTGAATCTATAAATTGCTTTGGGTGATATGGATATTTTGATGATGTTAATTCTTCCAATCCATGAGCATGGTATATGCTTCCATTTATTTATGTCTTCCTTAATTTCTTTTTTCAATGTTGTATGGTTTTCTGCATGCAGGTCTTTTACCTCCTTGGATAAATTTATTCCTAGGTACATTCCTAGGTAAATATTTTCTTCTTGCTATATCGAATGGTATTGTTTTTCTGATTTTGTCTGCTTTTATTTCATTACTGGTGTACAAAAATGGCTTTGATTTCTGAATGTTGACTTTGTATCCTGCTGTTTTGCCAAATAAACTTATTGGTTGAGAAGTTTTTTGGTGTAGTCTACAAGGTTTTCTATGCACACTATCATGCCATCTGCAAAGAATAATAGCTTTACTTCCTCCTTTCCTGTTTGGATGCCTTTTACCTCTTTCTCTTGTCTGACCGCTGTGGCTAGGACTTCCAATACGATGTTGAAAAAAAAGTGGTGAAAGCGGACATCCTTGTCATGTTCCTGATCATAGTGGGAAAACTTTCAGTTTTTGCTCGTTGAGTATGATGTTGGCTGTAGGTTTTTCATATATGGCCTTTATTACATGGAGGAATGCCCCATTTATTCCCATTTTGCTGAGTGTTTTGATCACAAATGTGTGCTGTACCTCATCGAATGCTTTTCCTGCATCTATCGAGATGATCATGTGGTTTCTGTTTTCCTTTTATTTATGTGATGTATAACGTTTATTTATTTGCGTATATTGAACCATCCCTGCATCCCTGGGATGAATCCCAGTTGATCGCGGTGGATAAATTTTGACAGTATTGCTGGATGTGGTTTGCCAATATTTGGTTGAGGATTTTAGCATGTATGTTCCTCAGCGAAATTGGCCTGTAGTTTTCTTTCTTTGTAGGGTCTTTATCTGGTTTTGGGATGAGGGTGATGCTGGCCTCATAGAAAGAGTCTGGGAGTCCTCCCTCCTCTTGGATTTTTTGGAATAGTCTTTGAAGGACAGGGGTTAGCTCTTCCTTAAATGTTTTGTAAAATTCTCCTGGGAAACCGTCCAGCCAAGGACTTTTGTATGCCAGGAGTTTCTTGATGACTGCTTCAATTTCCCCAGCTGTTATCGGTCTGTTCAAGCTTTCTGTTTCTTCCTCCTTCAGTGTTGGAAGATTATACTTTTCTAAAACTTTGTCCATTTCATCGAGGTTTTCAAATTTCTTGGCATATAATTGTTCATAATATTTTCTGACGATCCTTTGTATTTCTGTGGTATCAGTGTTATTTCTCCTCTTTCCTTTCTGCCATTATTAATTTGGGTTCTCTCCCTTCTATTCTTGATGAGTCTCCTTAAAGGGTTGTCAATTTTATTTATCTTTTCAAAGAACCAGCTTCTGGATTGGTTGATCCTCTGAATTGTTCTTTTCATCTCTATCTCATTCAGTTCTGCTCTCATCTTGACTATTTCCTTCCTTCTACTTGCTCTGGGATTTATTTGTTGTTGTTTCTCCAGTTCTTGAAGTTGTCGTGTTAGGTCTTTTATTTCAAATGTTTCTATCTTTTTTAGGTAAGCCTGTATTGCTATGAACTTCCCTCTTAGGACCACCTTTGCTGTGTCCAATAGGTTTTGGACTGCTGTCTGTTCATTTTCATGTGTTTCCAGAATTTTTTTGATTTCTTCTCTTATCTCATTATTAACCCATTCATTGTTTAATAGCCTACTGTTGAGTCTTCGTGAGTTTGCAAGTTTTTGGAGTTTCTCTTTGAGGTTGATTTCCAGTTTCTATCCCTTGTGGTCCGAGAAAAAGTTTGGTATTATTTCAATTTTCCTGAATATGCTGGTTTGCTTTGTGTCCTATCATGTGATCCATCTTTGAAAAACTGCCATGAGCATTTGAAAAGAATGTGTATTTTTCTTCTTTGGGATGTAAGGTTCTATAAATGTCAGTTAACTCTCTACCATTTAGTGTGTTATTCAGTGCTACAATATGTTTATTAATGTTTTGTTTGGAAGATCTGTCCATTTTTAATAGTGGGGTGTTGAAATCCCCTACTATCAGTGTGTTGCTGTCTATATCTTTTTTGAAGTCATCCAAGAATTAATTTGTAACCTTGGGACCTCCTATATTGGGAGCATAGAAGTTTACAATGTTGATGTCTTCTTGATAGGTTCTTCCTTTAAGTATTATAAAGTGCCCCTCTGGCTCTCTCTTTATGGCCTTTTTTTTTTCAATATACTTTTTCTGATACAACTATGGCAACCCCGGCCTTTTTCTCATGCCCATTTGCTTGGAATATTTTTTTCCATCCCTTTACTTTCAATCTGTGTAGGTCTCTTGCTCTGAGGTGGGTCTCTTGTAGACAAGATATGTGTGGGTCATGTTTTCTTATGTATTCAGCTACCCTCTGTCTTTTGATTGTGGGATTTAGTCCATTCACATTGAGAGATATTACTGATAGAAACTTACTCACCTTTTCTCTTTGTACCTGTGTTCCTCTCTCTCTCATTCTTTTCCTTCATCTTCTTAAACCAGTCCCCTTAGCATATCTTGGAGTGCTGGTGTGGTAGAGATGTATTCTTTCAGTCTTCTCTTGTCTGGGAAACTCTGTATTTCACCTTCTATTTAAATTGAGAGCATTGCTGGGTACAGCAGCCTTGGCCGTAGGCCCTTGCTTTTCTTGACTTGGAATATTTGTTGCCATTCCCTTCTGGCTTGTAGTGTTTCTGTTGAGAAGTCAGCTCCTAGCCCTATCAGGCCCCTCTTGTATGTTACTTTCTCCTTCCCCTTTCTGCCTTGAGGATTTTCTCTTTGTCTTTGATAGTTGCCATTTTAGTGATGATGTGTCTTGGAGGGACCTTTTTGGGTCCCTCTTGAGTGGGGCCCTGTGTGCTTCCTGGATCCATGAGACCTTTTCTCTCCTCAAATTGGGGATATTTTCCATCATTACTTTTTCAAACAGGTTCTCTGTCCCTTGCTCCTCTTCTTCTCCTTCTGTTATCCGTATTATGCAGATATTATTGCGTTTCAGGTTGTCCTGCATTTCCCTAAATGCCTCTTCATTCTTTTTGAGCTGTTTTTCCATTTCTTGTTCTTTCTGGGAGCTTTTTTATGCCTTATCCTCCTGCTCAATGATTCGATCCTCGGCTTCATCCAGCCTGCTTTGGATTCCTTCTACTGTGTTCTTCAATTCAGAAATGGTATTCTTCATATCCTTTTGTGTCTTCTTGATAGTTTCTATGTGCTTTTCCAGGTAGATATAGTTTGCTGTAAGATCCTGATAGTTTCTCTGCAGTTTCTTGAAGTTATCTTTGCCCTGGCTGAGCTCATTGAGTTCCTTAGAGCCATTGTTTCGAATTCAGTATCTGATAGTTCCCTTGCCTCTATTTCATTGAGCTCTCTCCGTGGGGATTCCCCTTTTCCACTTGTTTGGGGAGAACTTTTTCTTCCCATTTTTGTGAGAGTGTATTAAGGTATTAATTAATTGATTGATTGATTTTTGCTTCTGCTTCAATTGATCCGTCTTGATTTCCTGACTTTATGGATGAAGCTTCTATGGTAGTAGGCGGGTCTTTTATTTATTTATTTAGTTAGTTAGTTAGTTATTTTTCCTTTACTTTTTTTTCTTGGCCTGCTTATGTTGATGTCAGTTGTTGACCTTATATGACCTTGGGTTCTTTGTTTGAGCCTTTCCGGTGTCTAATGTCCGTGTCTGACTCCTGCCTTGGGCAGCTCTGTGACCCCTTTGGCAAGGGATTCACTATTTTTGTGGTTTGCTCTCACTCTCATGCCAGGTCCTCGCGTGCACTCCCCGGCCCGGCAGGATCCCGCACCGGCCTTGTCTTGTTTGTGCTTGCCCCTGCCCAGGGGGCTTATTTGTGACCTTGTGTACTCGTCTGGACCCCAGGCTGGGAGGCACCCTGGAACTGTTCAGTTTAGGGTCTTCTATGGTATGCTTTCCCCACTTTTGGCTCATTGGGTACGTTGCCTCCCCTCGTCAAATGGGGACTACGGAAATGGGAGGAAATCAGCTCCAGGACTCTCTGGTTAATCCTGTTTGAGTCTCTCCTCCAGGGACTCTGGGCAGCTCTGTGACCCCTTCGGCCGGGGATCCACTATTTCTGCGGACTGCTCTGCACTTGCCAGCCCGCGAGGGCCGGTATACACCCACCTTCGCCAAACTGTGCACTGCTTTGCAGGCCCCTGCGGTGCCAACCTGTGGGAGTCATCACCAGTCTGTGTGGGTTCACACACATGCTTGCCAACCCTCGCCTGCGACTGGGCGGGAGTGGGCATGCCTGCACTTGGTTTATTTGGGTTGTCTATTGTGTGCTTTTCCGGTTTTGGCTCTTTGGGGGTGTGGCCTGTTCCCGCACAATGGAGACTATGGAAAGGTAAGGAGTCCGGATTCCCCGGCTCCTCCTCCCGCTCTTTCCCCAACACCTCTCTGCCCAGTCTCTCCTCAGGGGTCTCTCGGCAGTGCTGTGACCCCTTTGGCCAGGGATCCACTATTTCTGCGGACTGCATTTCAATTGCGTGCAGTCTGGTTTGTGCGCACCCCGCTTCTGCCTCTTTGGGGGCGAGCACTGCCTGCCCAAAATGGAGACTACGGAATGGGGAGGGAGTCGGGACTCCCCGGCTCCTCCTCCCGTTCTTTCTCCGAAGCCTTCATCTCTAGTGTCTCCTCAAGGCTCTCTATGCAGCTGTGTGACCCCTTTGGCCAAGGATCCGCTATTTCTTCCAGCTTGTCTGCACTTAGCCCCCCAGCTCACAGGCGCACTAGCTGTGTGTGGAGCGCACAAAAGCCAGGTTAATTGATTCCCTGATGCCTAAGCAGGCTGGTAGCTGCAGAGTGGGAGGTGCTTTATCACCAGGGCTCCACCGTCTGCCCTCTCAGTTCTCTTCACAAAGTTTTCCTCACCCATCTTTCCTCAGGCACCAGCCCACTCTGCTGCCGCCTCTACCCAGAGATCAAGGAGGGCAGCTGCCACTGCAAATTTTTGCATTGGCCCTTTAAATGTCTCTTTGCATCCCCAGCCTCTTTTCTCTTGCAGAGAGCGCCCCTAAGCTTTTCAGGGTTGTGTCTTGTTTGTATTTTTCTGGTTTTAGCTGCTGTAGTTTAGAGGTCCCTGTTTATGGTTCAGACCCCGTTCTTCTCAGGGGGATCCAACTGGCCATTTCCATATCCCTCTGGTGCTCGTGCCTGTGGGTGCCCAGCCCACCCTCTGGAGCCTCCACCGCACTTCTCACCCGTTGGGATGTGTGGGAGTTGAATCCACTGTCTGTCCACAGCTCCAAGTCTCCTCTCCCTCTATCATTCCATTGTTTTCCAGGTGATTTCTCCACTATTTAGTTGCAATTCCAGTTTGGTTTTGGGAGGAGGTCAGTGTGATTCCCATTCACTCCTCCTCCATCTTAGCTCCTATTAAATGTTCTGACTCTGCATGCTATCTCATTGATCTATTTGTCCATTTTAATTACTCTAGCCTATTTTACCTTTATAGCATACTTTAATACTTCAGAGAGCAGCATTTTATTAGTGTTTTTTGTCCCTCATTTAAAAGTAAATCTTATGTATTTTTGTTTTCCAAGATAAATATAAAGTCAACTTGCAAATTTCCATACAATATCCACTGGAATAATGTTTATGATTGCACTGAATTTAAAGGTTAATTTATGTAGAAATGGCATCTTTAAACAATTATATTTTTCCATCCTGGAACATACTGTATCTCCCCTTTGAGATCTTTTTTGTTGTTGCTGTTTGTTTATTGTCTTTATTTACATATTATACTTTTCTTCATATAGATCTTACACATTTCTCATAATTTTTCTCATACGTTGGTAAAAGCTGTCCTGCTTTGATCCAGTGCTTTAGAAAACCCTGCTGTGTCTCTTCTCCAGATAACCCCCTTCCTATGGTATAAGAGTTCACTGTATTGTGGGGATGTGCCTATCTGGTACCCACCTCCACTAGATTTTCTAGATCATGGCCCAGTTATTAGGATCCTGGAGTTCTTTGCCTAAACAATCTGAAGCCCTTTCTTAAGGTTTGCACAGGCATTCCCC
The DNA here is from genome assembly GCF_021234165.1 of Pteronotus mesoamericanus. Taxonomy (NCBI): domain Eukaryota; kingdom Metazoa; phylum Chordata; class Mammalia; order Chiroptera; family Mormoopidae; genus Pteronotus; species Pteronotus mesoamericanus. The sequence goes on from NW_026555198.1 coordinate 1,806,378, forward strand.
CCACGTCTTTCTTCCTGATCACATTGCTTTTGTAAACAACCTTAGGCCTGAATGATGGTAGAGGGATGGCAGTTTGAGTATAGACAGTACTTGGACATGCAGGGTTAGGTATATGAATGGGCATGAGGTCGTTGCTGTATGGATATCATAGGACTAAGAACTGGGTGAAAAAGGAGAAAGTCTGAAAGCCGGGAGCTAACTTTCTTTATGAATTTATTTTCTGGCGCAGGACTCTGAGGAGTCTAACAATCCACAGTGACCTTCCAGTGTCATTATGGAAGTATATTTATAAATTTTTGACTCCCCAAAAAGTTAACTATAATCTGCTTTTCGTATCCACATTTCAACCAACTGCAGATCGAAAACAGTATTTTCAACCTGTGGTTGGGAATCTGAGGTTGTGAAACTGCGGGAGGGAATGCGAAAATACTGTTTTCCATCTGCTATAGGTTTAATGTGCAGATGCAAAACCAAAGGACACAATGAGCCAACTATATTTATTGGGAAAAAAAATTCATGTATAAGTGGACCTGTGAAGTTCAAACCTGTATTGTTCAAGGGTCAATTGTATTTGCGTAAGTGACAGATCTGAGATTTCAAACCCAGATATACTGGGGCCAGAGGCTGTGTGCTTAACTACAATACCATATTCTCATATCTACTAGGAATTTGAGGAAATCCATTCCAGAGTCCTGAGGACATCACATCACAAGGTAAGATTGTACTATTGTAATCGATACTTTCAAACTGCTATGAAGATATAAGTATTAAAACAATTCTTTGTGATTGGAAGAACACTGTGTGTTTTTCTCTTTTGCTTTTTATTTTAGGTATTTTGGAACCCATGGAGTAGGATGGCTTCTATATAGTTTATAGGAAAAGCTACTGAGCTCTCTTTGTGTCAATGTGGCTTATACTACAAAGGCCTCATTTTTTCCTGCACTCTCTCTGGCAGAGCCCCTCTCCTCAAATTCATATGTAGGTATGGGAGTAGCTGCAGCTGTGTGGAGCCAAAGGAATTGACTTATAATTGAGTTCTGGATTGTTATTTTTGTGTATTAATATTATATGAAGGGAGACAGTGATCCCAGAGAGGTTTGAGAGTTAGTGAGCTTCAGGTGGTACAAAAGGGCTGGGGGAGGGGAAGAGTTGTCAAAAGGATGTGGTCATAGAAATAATAATAAAGTTAGGTCTTGCAGCTGCTCAGAGATTGAGTGGATTGTGGGACTGAAGCAGCTGCTAAGGTTGAGAGTAAAAGGAGATTAGCTCCTGGTTATTGTGCAGAAGAGGGTCTAGTTCAGAGAACTTCTGCAGGCATGGTACAGAGAACACTGTTGAATTGGGGTTCACAAAGTTTCTAGGAGAGCACTGTCAGCTTAAAGATGAGGATGGGTCTGGGTCCAGAGTAGACAAAGCTTCTAGTATTCAAGCATTTATGTATCAGAGAAAACTAGCTCAACCCTCGAGAGATGGAATAGTGCGTATGAACGATAAAGTCAAGTAATCTAAAAGGTCAAAATGTAGGCTGTAGAATATAAGGATGGTGAAAGAGAGATTATCAGAAAAGACAAAGGAGCAGTTTTACACCAAGATTGCACTTGAAGTAGATGAGAAGTAGTGAATGCCCTTAAACTGTTCTATTGTAGTGGAAAGTGTGGGGCAAGAAAACTATTGATAAATGAAAGACAAGGGCTGGGCTTTAGAGGCAAAATTGTTCTCTGTCCTGCAGCTGGTAGCAATACAATGTTACTCAGAGATGGGGCAAAAGTGGGGAGCTAGCTACCTTTGGAGGTTGTACCGGGGTTATGTTCTAGTACATCTCTATCTCATATGAAGGTTTTGACTGCTCTATGTCTTATTTGAATGGCTGCCTCATGGGTGTTTTTATTTCAGCTTGCTCCACATGTGCCTTTTTAACCCTGTCAATTTACCTTTTGGTGAAGCAGCTAATTACATCTGGTTGAATTTTACTTTAACCTCATGCTTTAGATCAATCTGGATCTTCTTTACTGGTCCATTCCATTATTCAGCAATTTATTTCTGATAAAAATAAGACCTAATATTTGTGTTATTTAAAAATATTTTTTACTATGACCTTTCATTTAGTCCCACAGACAACCTGTAGCCTAGAGTATCCATCATGGTGCTAGCAGAAATAGATAATATACTCAGTTAGAATAATGGAGAAGAGTTTAATAATGAGACTATTTATACAAGTGTTGCCGCAATGTTAAAGAGAAACCAACAAGTGATGTTGAAGTACTCTTAATTGGTAACCGTTATCACTCCAAGGCTTCTAGGCTCCTAGGCTTAAGGAACAAGAGGAGAGAGTAAGGAGTGTAACTATTTGGAGAGACCCATCAGATGGGGGTAAAGGGCCCTGTACACTAGGCAAAAGGATGAAACAAACTCAGGACAACCTAGCATCAAGGGAGCTGGGGGAAAGTTAAAGCTCTGATCTCATTCTCTTGATGATCTCTGACATTCTGCTGTCGAGCCTCCAATAGAATGAACCCAAGTAGGATCTCCTGGAAGTCTATTTCATTTGCCAGATTGGGGAAGTTCCCTTCATTATTTACTCAAATAATTTTTCAATTTCTTGCTCTTCTTCTTCTCCTTCTTGCACCCCTATGATTAGGATGTTGGAATGTTTAAGGTTTTCCTGGAGGTTCCTAAGCCTCTCCTCATTTTTTTTTGAATTCTTGTTTCTTCATTCTGTTCTGGTTGAATGTTTATTTCTTCCTTCTGCTCCAAATCCTTGATTTGAGTCCTGGTTTTCTTCCCTTTACTGTTGGTTCCCTGCATATTTTCCTTTATTTCACTTTGCATAGCCTTCACTTTTTCCTCCATTTTGTGACCATACTCAATAATTTCTGTGAGCATCCCGATTACCAGTGTTTTGAACTGTGCATCTGATAGGTTGGCTATTTCTCCATTGCTTAGTTCTATTTCTAGAGCTTTGACCTGTTCTTTTGTTTGGGCCATTTTTTTTTTCATCTCAGTGTACCTATTACATTGTAAGGGGTGGAGCCTTAGGTATTGGCCAGGGTGGGACAGCTCCCATGGCTGCCTTGTGGTGCTTTATGTAGGGGAGGTATCTGAGAGGGAACAATGCTGCTTTCTCAGCTCTTGTCTGGTTTTCAGTCACTTCCCCTGCTACCCATAAGCAAATTAGGCCCTTTTGATGCTGATTCCCGGGTGGGTGAGTTTGTGTACATTCTGGGACACTGTGGGTCTCTCCAATGAACTCTCCTGTGAGGATGTGAGTTTCTCTCGCTGCTACAGCCCCCACAGGTTTTTCACAGCTAGAGGTTTTGAGGCTTTCTTTTCCCACACTAAAACCCTGGGTTGCATGGTCTGTCTTGCTCCCTAGTTGTTCCTCCTGGTTTATCTGCACGCAAATGTGGGATGGCCTGGTCTGCCAGCTGCTGCTTTGCCCACTTGGTTCTCCAGCCGCCACCTTTCCATGCATCCTCTCTTCCCCAGCTGCCCATCTCTGCCCCTCCTACCAGTCTGGATGAATGTTTCTCGTTTAGCTCCTTGGTTGTTGGACTTCCATACAGTTTGATTTTCTGGCAGCTCTGGTTATTTTTTATTTTTAAATTTGTTGTTGCCCTTCTTTTTGTTGTGCAAGGAGGCAAAGTGTATCTACCTATGTCTCCATCTTGGCCAGAAGTCTCTGAATTTTTTTATTTTAAATGGCTAAATTTTATGATGTGTAATAAAGGTGTTAAAAATGAATAGGTGTGCAAAGAAGTAGCAAAATATGATGTAGAGTGAGGATTTTTAAAAATCAAACAATTGAAATTAAACCATAAATGACACAGATAATAAAATTAGTAGGTGAAGACATTAAAATAGTTATTATAATCATATTCCATATATTGAAGTATCTTGAGCATGCTAAGTGGTGAAATGGAAGATACAAAGAAGATCAAAATCAACCTTCTAGAGATGATGAAATATGTGAGATGAAACATTCACTGGATGGGATTAAGGGCAGATCAGACACTGCAGAAAAAAAGACTCATGAACTTGAAAACAAAACAAACTACTCAAAGTGAAGCACAGAAAAAAAATACCAAAATACATTGAGCAGAGTATCAGTGAGCTGATGGACAACTTCAAATGTCAGGATGTAGGAAACTGAAGTCTTAAAAAGGGGTAGGTAAAAAAAAAATTCTGAGGGAATAATGGCTAAAATTATCCAAATTGGATAAAAAAATAAAAACCAACAGCTCCAAAAAGTTCAATAACTCCCAAGCTCAAGCTCAACAACATGAAGAAAACTACCCCAAAGCATACCATAAACAAATTTATCAAAGGCAGTGATTAAGAGAAAATAAAAAATAAGCCAGAGAAAAAAATACTTTATGTACATACAAAGATATGGATGACAGCAAATTAGTAATTGAAAATAATGCAAGTGAGAAGATATTAGAACATCATATTTCAAGTGCTAAAAGAAAACAAACAAAATCTGCCAATATAGAATATTGTGCCTAGAAAAATATATATTTCAAAAATGAAGGTGATATATTAAAGCATTAAGTTGTATAGTGTAAATATATACAATTTTTATATGGCAATTATACTTCAATAAAGCTGGGGAAAAATCCTTTAGCAAAAAAAAATATGAAATAAAGACTGCATCACCCTTTGCGACAGCATGGATGGAATTGGAGAGCATTAGGCTAAGTGAAATAAGCCAGGCAGTGAAAGACAAATACCATATGATCTCACCTATAAATGGAACCTAATCAACAAAACAAATAAGCAAGCAAAATATAACCAGATACATTGAAATAGAGCACAAACTGACAGTAACCAGAGGGGAGAAGTGAGGGGGATAACAGGGCAAAGAAGGGGAAGGGTCATCAAGGAACATGTATAAAGGACCCATGGGCAAAGCCAGTGGGGAAAGGATTGAGTGTGGGACATGGGGTGGGTAGGTGGTGGGGAAAATGGAGACAACTATAATTGAACATCAATAAAAAAAGGACTGTGTCAGATATATAAAAGCTAAAAAAATATATTACCAGCATGCATACCTGCACTAAAAGAAATGTTTAAAAAAGTATTTCTGACAGGAAGAATATGAAATCAGATAATAATCTAGATCTACACAAAGGAGGAAAGAGTACTGGAAATTATAACTATGTGAATAAATATAAACAAATTTTTCTTATAATTTAAAGACAATGGAATGTTCAAAGCAAAAGTAATGGCAATGTACTGTGAGGTTTATAACATATGTAGAAGTAAATGTATTACAAGAACACAAAAGCTGGAATGAAAGCAATAGAAATATAATGCTTTAAAATTGTTGTAGTGGCATAACATCATTAGACGGTAGAATATGATAAATATATATATGATCATTCCTAAGGCAGCCTCCAAAAATAAAACAACAAAGTTATAGCTAATAAGACATAAAATTAAATAAATAATTAAAAATACTCAATTTATAGGGAGGTAGAAAAAGAGGAAAAAAGGAACAAAAAGCAGATGGGGAAAAGATAACAAATAACAAGATGATAGATTTAAACCCAATCATATTAATAATCATGTAAAATGTAAATGGTCTAAAAATACCAATCAAAAAGCAAATATGGTCAGATTGGATATAAAGCAAATTTTTGCTTCCTCCAAGTATCCCAGTTTTCATATAAAAACACAAAGAGATTAAAAATAAATGTAAAAAGGTATAAAAGTTATATGTGAAATAATATAAAATATATGTATTTTTTCTGTGCCTCTGGTCCTTGGCACAGAGCTCCTAAAATCCTTATAATTTCCTAAGTGATAAGATTGCTAGGAGTATCTTTTGTTCTAATATTTGGTCTTTGACTCTGGCTTCTGACTCAGAGCTTCTAAATCTCATGGAATTTCCTGGGTGATATTAGTCTATTTTGTTCTAATGCACTTCTGTATAGCAGGACTTGCATATCCAGAGGGGAACCCATTACAGGGGTGGAGGCTGATGGGAAGGGATTAGAAAAAAAGACTATTTCTATTTTTCAATTACCAGCCTTGTTCTACTATTTGAAGTGTTTGTGTGTGTGTTTGAATCTTTATTTAATTGTTGTTCAATTACAGTTGTCCCCATTGCTCCCCCTTTACTCTCCCCTACCCTACCCAGCCTCCACCTCCCACATTCAATCCTCCCCCCGACCATTGTCTTTGTCCAGGGGTCCTTTATACATGTTCCTTGACGATCCTTCCCCTTTCCCCTATTATCCCCCCCTCTAGTCACCGTCAATTCTTTTGAATTTTTAAACATATATGTATTACTTGATAAAAATACAATTTCAGTCTAAAAAATAACTCTGGAGAGTTGAGTAAGAAATAATTGCTGAATGAAGTCAGGAAACACCAAGAAGAGTGGCATTTGATATTGTGTTCATTTATAATCAGTGTAATAAATGGAGAGATAGACCATGTTTATGGGTCATAAAACTCAATGATCCTATGATGTCAATTTTCTCCAAAATTATTTATAAATTTCACATAGTACTTACAAAATAACAATAGGCTGGGGGGTTTTTTTGGAGAAATTCATAAGCCACTTATAAAATTCATACGGAAATACAAAGGACATACTATATCCAAAGCAATTTTGAAGGATAACAAATTTGGAGTCTTTATACTATCTGATTTTAAAACTTATTATAAAGCCACAATAATCAAAACAGTGTGGTACTAGCATAAGTGTGAAGATATACATCAATCATGCAGAATGGAGTTCAGACCCAGTCATGTATGTTCTTTTGACTTTTGTCAAAGATGCAAATGTATTTTAGTGGTGAAAAGATAGTCTTTCCAATAAAGTGAATAACCATAGGCAAAAACAAACAAAAAACAACAAAAACAAACAAACCTGATGCATACTTCAGACCATGAACCACAATTAGGTTAAAATGGATCATTGGCTCACATGCATATTCCCTACAGACTTTGGAGCTCTCTTTCAGTGCAACTCTCTGATCTCTGGGGTTCTGCCCTGTGAAACTTAGCCAACCAGTTTTATCTTCTCAATTCAAGGCAACTACAAGACTCAACCCGGCTTCTCCTTCTTTGCTCCCAGTACTGCAAACAGAGATTACTGTTCTTTGTTACCTATGTTCAGTGTTTTGAAAACTATTGTTTCATGTATTTTTTCCTTTAAAAATATTTAATTGTGGTAAAAATACACATGACATAAAACCCATCATCTTAACCATTTTTAAGTGTAGACTTCAGTAATGTTAGGTGTGTTCATAATGTTGTGGAATCAATTTCCAGAACTTTTATCAACTTGCAAAACTGAAAATATGTTTTTAAATGTTCTGACTCTGCATGCTATCTCATTGATCTATTTGTCCATTTTAATTACTCTAGCCTATTTTACCTTTTACCTGGGTCTTCTTCTGAACTCCATTCTTCTGAAATACCCATTCAACAACTCTCCATTCTCCCCTCCCCACTTTTTATCTATGAATATGACTACTTTATTACCACATGTAATTGGGATTATAAAGTATTTGTCCTTTTGTGACTGCCTTGTTTCACTCAACATAATGTCCTCAAGGTTCATCCATGTCGTAGCATATATCGAAATTTTCTCCCTTTATCCATGGACAAAGCTAAAGGGGGGGTAGGATTGAGGGTGGGAGGTTGGGGTGAGTGGGGTGGGGGAGAGTGGTGGGAAAGACAACTGTGCTTGAACAACAACAAAATAAAATAATAATTTTCTTCCTTTTTAAGAGTGAATAATATTCCATCCTAAGTATATAGCACATTTTATTTATCCACTCATCTCTTGATGGATAGTTAAGTTACCTCCAGTTTTTGGCTATTGTGAATAATGCTGCTATGAATATGGGTGTACACATAGCTCTTAAAGATCCTGATTGCATTTCTTTTGGGTATATACTCAGAAGTGGAATTCCTAGATCATATTTTAATTTTATTTAATTTTTTGAAGAACTAACATACTGTTTTCCCCAGTGGCTGAACCATTTTGTATTATCACCAATAATATACAGGGGTTCAAATTTCTCCTCTCTGTCCTTGAGAACACTTGTAGTTTTCTGTGTTTTGATAGTAGCCATCCTATTGGTCTGAGGTGATGTCTCATTGTAGTTTTGATTTACATTTCCCTGATGATTGGTGATGTTCATGTGCTTGTCAGACAGTTGCAAATTTTCTTTGGACAGATGTCTGTTTAAGTACTTTGCCCATTTTTAATTAGTATTTTTTTGTTATTGAGTTGTAGGAATTCTCAATGTGTTCTGGATATTAACCCCTTATCAGATATATGATTTGCAAATATGTTCTTTCATTGAGTAGGTTGCCTTATGTTTCATATTTTTTTTCAATTTTTTTGGTGGCTTGTGGCCAAAAGATATATGTGATCTCTGTTATTCTATCACTACTAGAAGTGTATGTGCTCCTATTCTCTTGAATCTGTCCATAAAAACTGCACTTTCAGGGTCACCAATTACTCCACATTGCCAAACCTAATAATCATTGTCAGTCTTCATCTAACTTGACGTAGGATCAATATTTGAGTCAGTTGATCACTCCTTCCTCAGGCATTTTCTTCTCATTGCTTTCAATACACCACATTCTTTTGACTTTTTTACTTACTCAGTTGTCCATCCTATTTCAGTGGCCACTTCTTTTCAATTTCCTATGCTTGACTCTTCTCATTTCCTCAACTTCTTAATATGGTACTCTATACTTATATAATATTTACCAAATCCTCACAATAATCCTGGAAGCTAAGTGAGTGCTATCCTTTATATTTTTATAGCTGAGAAATATCTTCAGATCAGAGGAATTTATATTCCAGCTTTATACAGCCAGTAATTGGCAGGGTTGACATTCAGACCTAGGCTTTCTTGATTCTAAAGCCTATACTAACCACCACACTAGGTAAAGACAACTACAGAACAGACTTATCTTCAAGGAAGATATGGAGACAGTCTTTGTAAGCATACATGCACACAACTCTGTGAGAGTGAATAAATAAACAGTTTTTGGAAGTAGAAGTAGTTTATAAATTGTCTAAGTTTGTCTATAGAATACATATTACTCTATTTTAGATGGAAACTAATATATAGCCCCTTCTGCTTCCACAGATTCAGAATTTGACATTTAAAGAAAAGAAAATTAGGTTTGGGGGCACTGGTTAAGAAAACATTTAATAAGATATCAAACCCCTCCATTGTTGGGTTCCTTTTTCTCTGTCAAGCCTAATATTCTGTTATGCCATTTCATGCTCCAGCTGTTTTTTACCTCACCTCTATGATTTTTTCTGTGATTGTATTCCTCTTCCAATCCTTGAAAACCAGGTTAATATTCTACTCACCCTATAAGGCTCAGGTTAGGTGTTATCTCCTTCAGGAAAATGTTTCTGATCATCTGAGTCTAGGTTGATGCACTCTTATGTGCTCCCATAACACTCAGTCTGTCTTGTCACATCCCAACACCTAGCACACTGTCTGAAACATTGCAAGTGTTCAAAAATATGTTGAACAACCGAATAAATGAATAAAGTGATAAATGAATGAATTTTGGTGGTCTTGCAAACAGTTGCCTGAGTATGGTTGATATGAAATACAGCTTGTTAAATAGAAAAAAAGATCAGTAGAGATTGACAGTAGCTATCTTAATGACTGTGAGGTAGTATCTCATTATAGTGGGGACTGGATGTGAGGGTTACAGTTGACCCTTGAACAATATGGGTTTGAACTACACAGGTCCACTTACACATGGATTTTTGCAAATAAATACCTACAGTATTATAAATGTGTTTTCTCTTCCTTATGATGTTCTTAACATTTTCTTTTCTGTAGCTTATTTTATTGTAAGAATACAGTATATAATACATGTAACATATAAAATATGTGTTAATCAACTGTTCATGTTATTAGTAAGGCTTCCAGTCAACAGTATGTTATTACTAGTTAAGCATTTTAGGAGTCAAAAATCATATATGGGTTTTTTGACTGTGTGGGTGTTTGGCTTCCCTAACCCCTGAGTTGTTCAAGGGTTCACTGTATTTTGTTTCTGTGAACTGTAGCCAAACTTATTTAATTTTGGATAAAACATGGTTAATCTGTAGGCTTCTTGACAACTTTCAATTAGTTACTGTACTTTTTGAGCAGTGGATATAATTTGATAAATTTCATAAGTAATCTACTGCATTTTGTTACACTAGCCATGACCTCTCGTTTTCATTACACATGATTATGATTGATGGTCCCCTGTGCTGGTGCCTTCTTTCTTAACATGATGTTGATATCCAAACCATCCTCTCAAAAAACAGACAAAACACTTCCAATAGCCAGTAGCTTACAGTGCTTTCTTGATTTGTAGTTGAGGTATTTTAATATGTTCCAACAACTTCTGAAAAGGCAGTGAGTGTGATGAAAACAATATGTCACATTGTGTTTTTGTACATGTTCAAGCATGGGTTGCTAGTCTCTCCTCATAATGATAATTAGAGGACTCTTTATTGAAAAGCACAAAACATGCATCTAGTTTTTAATGCAAATAATCATATTTTAAACCTCTATTTCAAGTCTGGCTTCATGACCATATTATTTTCAATGACTCCATGGTTTTCTTAAAGGACCTATTAAAAAGAAAAAATGATCAATTCACTTTTGGCTATTAAACACACTTTATATATCCCAGTCTGTTGCTGTGGAGATAGAGACAACATAGGAGTCTTGGCAGTATGACAAACAATTAAGGCACCAAGATATTTAGCCATGTATGAGTATTTTCTCACAGCAAGACCTCAAAGCTTAGCCTGCCACTGACATTGTTAGTCACTGAATCAATTACTCAAGAAGAGATTGACAGGTATAATTATATATTTCTATGGTGATTATGTATGGCCCTACATAGAGACCAACAATCCTGTTACTTTGCACTCATTTAAGCAGTCACTTATCTAGCAAAGTATTTGGAGTTGGAGAGCCTCTTTGGAGAGAAGGAAATCCAGAACAAAGTTGAAATCCATTGCCAAATTCTAACTAATGACATTGGATTTAGGAACACTGGCATTGCTATTGTAATGGTGTCCAACTTCCAGCTGGTCACTCTCTCATGTGTTCTAGAAATTCTCTATATGTGGTTATATGAGACCGAAGACAACAGTTGATAGTAAAAGTACCAAATGTTTGACTAAAATCAAACCCAGGTTAGTAGTCTGTTTAGAAATTGAGTGTAAACTTTTTATCAATTCAAATTAGTTTGTGTGTTTAGATACAATTTGTGTCTATTTTCCTTTCATCAATTCAGAATCTATGAGAGAAAAAGCCCAGACACCATAGTTGAAGACATTACTTGTTTTCTACATGCAGTATCCCTGTTAGAATAGCTTAAATTTTCTTTGGGAGATTATTATTTTTATATTCTAATTTTCCTCCAAGTGAGATTTTTTTGAAAAGGTGGAATTAAACCAAATCAGCCTCAGAGTATTTTATAGAGAACAAGGGGTTTGGTTTAAGAAATGTAATTGTCTTTTTAATCTCCCTCCAGTTTCATCAAAGCATCCCTCAAAGGTGGGGTATTTTCATCATTAATGAAATCTTAATTAGCATATGTCTAGATAAGTGTTCAATGCTGATCTAGGTCAAAGGCACCTATGATGCATCTGCATTACCAGAGGGTTAAGTTGAGTTCTGTAAATTAGGTCTGTGCTCCATGTGTGAGCATATTGGGAAATATCCAGCAGAGATCAGCAAATGCATAGATTGTACTCATGTTGTCACGTCTGTTCTCAACCTAATTTTACAATTTAACTGGCCCCTGAAATTCTCAGAACATGAGAACTGTAAAACAAACAAAAACTTGAAACCATAACAAGCCTGATTAACCAAAACATACCATTTATTATTGTGCCAGTCTTTGCCAGTTTTTAGCAATATATTAAGCATTCTTAATTAAAGGAATGTATTTATTAAGTACTATTTCTCTAGCACTGTCATGGGTGCTGAAGGAGAGGCTAATGAACATTTCTTAGGACATGGGCCTTGAGGGAACTCTGTTTAGGTACATAGAGGAGACATGTAAAATTGCTCAACAACCTGCTTACTAAACTGAGGAATACAATTTAGAACTGCTATTGGCCTTTATAGAAGGAAGAAATTAATGCAGCTAGAACAGAGAAGGTCAGTTAGAGGAAATGGAGCAGGAGCCAGAGGCTATGGGTATTGATAGGCAAAGGAAAGATGAAGGCATTTCCTTTGAGAGGAACAGCATGAATCAGGACTGAAGTCAGCAGTAAAAGTGTTGAGTTCAGGAACCAGTGAAGAAATCTTACTGGCTGGATGGGGGGGGTCTGTGTTTGTGAGTATTTAGAGATGAAATAAGGTTGCAGAAGAGAGTGGATGGAGCTTGCAGTACCAGGCACTAGAATCTGAACTTCACTGTGTAGGCAATTGTGAGGCACCAAAATTATTTGTAAAGAGTGATACAAACAAAATAAGTGTTTCCAGATGATTGCTTGGGTGGCTCTACAGCATTTGTTCTCCAAGTGTCATCCCAGGACTAATGGTGTCCAGAGCAACCAGGAACTTGTTAGAAATACTAATTCTCTTGAACAATTAAAAAAAGTAAAAAAAAATACTATTTCTTGAGCCCTGTCCCAGCCCTACTGAATCAGAAACTTTGTGGGGGGGGGCGGTTGTGCAGAAGCCTGTAGTTTAACAAGCCCTCCAGCTGATTCAGATGAACTCTCAACTTTGACAAGGACTGTATTAAGGAGAGTCAAGTAGGAGGCTCTTGTACAGTTGAGTTCCTGAACAGCAAGGCCCTAGATTAGGATCTTAATCTCACTAGTTAAATAGGCCACTCACTTGAGAGCTAAAAAGTAAAGGTTGTGTAATATACTGGTTTTCTCATCTGTGTAGTAATTATCTGATTGAGGGACATAGGCAAGTGACATATATAGAAGCATTTATATACATATATTACTTAAAATATGTGATAAAGTAAGAGAGCCAGAGAATAGAATGGTTTGATTACTTAAATTTTCAGAGATGTTTTGAGTCTCTCAGCCTAGCTCACAGGTAGCTATTTATCTTGTTCCCATGTTTTTTCTGTCATCTACATCATTGTAATATCCTCCAGGTTTTCTGACAGAGGCTAGTCATGACTAATGCATATAACACTACTGGAAATTCTTGTCCCTCTGATAACCTGTTGTTAATTTCTACAATACCATTTTTTATGGTTACCATGTGTTTTGGATTTCCTTATGGTTAAAAGTCATGCTTATTGCATTTGGAAGTTTGAGGTGGAGTTCCCCTGCACATATGATACATAGACTATGTCTACAATGTACAAGACCAGCTTGTCAGTCCAGTCAATGGAGGGCTGGAGGTGAGGCTGGAGAAAGGAACCTCAGAAACTGGAAGTTTAACATTGGGAAATCAAAGCAGTTAAGTTAGGGACTTTATGTTGTTTTTCCACCAGTTATTTTACCAAAATGATGGCAAATGAGTTTCTTGGAATTTAAAGAGTAGTATACTGAATTTTGGGGATCAGAAGACCAGAGTTTGAATCTCAACTTTACCACTTATTGAGATATGTGACCTTGAGCAAGTTATTTAGTCTCTTTGAACTTTACTTTCCTCTTTTCTGAAGTTGTGGGTGGTAGTGTTTTGTAGGGCAGTTGCACACCTTTGTGAACTCTAGAGTCCTGTATTAGGTTACCTGCTAATATAATTGTTTACTATAGTTTCAGTGACTTGGTGCTTAATTAGGCAGCAGAGCCTACCAAAATAGGAGAGCCTAAGCACGTCTGCTCATGGCTTAATGAATATGTCCTCAACCTAAGTCACCTAGATAGTTCCAACTGGTACCATCTTCTCTGATCCATGGAGTTGTGTCCCTTGATGGTTGAGTAAATGTGGGGATAGTCTGACCTTTATAATTAATTGCTCTGGACTTCTTAGAGTTTATTATTTTCCCTAACTTAGATAGAACTTAAAAATGTTTGATATTCAAGGATATTTGAACAACAGGCAAATAGGTATTTTACTAAGTTTCAAGAGAACAACCATCAGAAGTATGGATTAATCATAGGATGCCCCAATTCAAAGTTTTGCAAAAATATTCCATTCAGGAGGCAATGTAGTATGGTGAAAAGAATACTGGATTTAGGAAAAAATATATCAGTTTTTGAGTACTGTTTTGATCTACTATCTGATGCTCAGTTTTCTCATCTGTAAAATGGGGATTATTTTTTAAACCTACTTCATAGGGTCTTTGTGAGAATTAAATTAGAGAATATATGTAGAAAGGTCTTGCACAATGTCTGCAAATCCTAGATTCTTTTTTCAAGGTCTCATTCCTTAGGTAGAGTTGCCATGAGTTCTCGGGGCCTTTTCTTTCATAGGCTTCTGCAGTCCTTGGATTCCATAGTATGGGGAATTTTGGAAGGACAAGCAGTTATGAGACTTAGTATAATGAATGACAGTGTTAAGAACAAAATGCTTGAGAAACAGGGGACTCAATTCTTACTACATATTTTTCCAAGTACATTATTTACAATAGGTAAAGGCTATTAATTTCATGTAGTACTGTAGAATAAAATTCAATATTCTCTATAATCTGACCATATGTACTATAAATTTTATTTACCACTATTCTTCTGAATTGTGTTCTTATCAAACTGATTTATTCATTGTTTCCTAAACATACTAAGCACATTCCTACTTCTGCATCTTTGCTCAGGCTATCCCCACTCTAGAGTGTTTATCTTATTCCTTTGTACTTGTATACAAGCCTCATTCTTAAGATCTAGCTTCAGGAATGCCTCCTTGCTTGATCATCTCATCCCCTAGGGGATCAACTTGCTCCTCTGAATTACTATGGCATTATTAGGCTTGAGGGTTGAATAGAAGGCTTGGTCGAATGAATGATCAATACTTACACCAATCTTGAACTAATCTGGGTCCTGAGTAAGATAGTCTGCTGGCTGGGATGACCTCTTTCACATTTTATTTATAAAAAGGTACAAATGGGATTTCCTCAAACTGCAGTAAGAGCCTTCAGAGAGCAGAGGAACTATATAGGCATACAAGAAACTTTTGATGATGTTATCCACAAAATTAACATATGCATCTTGGTGTTCAGATGAAAACCTACCTTTTAAAACAACAGTATATACTCCCAAATTGGGTGTAAAATATTATACTTTATGTGAATTTTAAAATTATCTTTTAGAAATAATGCATGATTATCCTTAAACCATTAGCATCTAATTGTACATGTAGAAGGAATAAGTACACATTTTCTGAGCACTCAGTTTGCACCAGCTACTTTTCCAGAGAGTTTACAAATTCCAGCCCTGAAACCCTTGTCATATACTGCTTCAAGTTAGTTACTTGTGTTCTCACCAGTCTTCTCCTCATTCACATCCCCGAGAACCCAAGTGTTATTCATTTTTTCACTCCTCCCAGCACTTGGCACAGTGCCTGGCATATAATAGGTGCTAAGTAAATGTTAAACAAATGAACACATGAATAAATGAATGAAATCATGCAAGGCTCAAAATGTAACTAATGCCTTCCAATTTATTTTGCAGAAATGGACAGAGCAAGCCCCCATTTAACATTTAAGTAAAAGATAAAAAGTCTCATGTCTCTCAGCCAGTCATTGCACTGCCCTTTTGTGCCTGGCTTTATGAAGTTGTTAAAAAGTTTTCCTTGGAAATCTTTCACCAAGAAACTACCTAATGGGGGACAGCTGCAGCCCCAGATTTTATGAACACTTTGATAGAAACCACATTAAATAGCAACACTGGTTCACACATCAATTTTGCCATGTTAAACCCCAGTTTGGGCACGTGGGGAGTTCATGTGATATTAACTTTTCATTATCATCATTGCAGAAAATATGATTTGGTCTGGCTCAGTCAATAGCAGAAATAAAGGAGAAGAATCTAAAAGTGCCTTAAGAAAACTGAACTTTGTCACAAAGCTTTTTTCCCCATATTTAGAGTTCAGGGAAGCAGGTGAGGGTCAAGGATTACCAGAAAAATACTCAAATGGTTCCCTAAGTGGTAGTAGTTGTTGGCCTGTTTCTTCTCATTGCAATCTTTGGTAGCTGTGTGGCCTCCTAAGTACTGATGTTTTATTTTTCTTTTGCTGATTGCCACTGCTTTGGTATTTCCCTTTGGTGCAGTCTCTGAATTTCATTGGTTCCAGATGTCTCACCCTTTTGCTTCTATTGGCACCCAAGTGGGAGAGGGTACAAATGGCCCAGAAACCACTTAATAGATCCATGTGGAGAAAAAAAAAATAGGTGCGTCTTTTTAGACATGGAAATCTAGATTATTATCCTAATTCTTCCAAGGGTGAATTGTGTGCTATAGGTAAATGATGTAAGTTCAAAGAACTTCAGTGTCTTCATTTGTAAAACTGGAATAAATTATACCCTATATGATTGTTGATCTGGTTTGAACAGTGGGTAAGAACATAGGTTTAGAGCCAAGCAGATATGGATTTTTCTTTTAGCTCTCCTACAACTTGTGTGACTTTCTCTGAACTTCATATTTTTCATCTGTAAATTGGAGATAAATAATCCCTCAATGGGGTCGTAGTGAGAATTAAATGACATAATGCATGCAAAGTGTCTGACACAAAGTAGGTACACATTAATGACAAGTATTGTAATTATTTTATAAGAAAGACAAGAGGATAGGGTATGTATATGGCTAACTATGATAGAAGTTCGTGATGAAAATTACCTTAATTCAATGGTTTTCAATGATGGGTAATTTTGCCCCCCAGTTCCAGTGGACTTTGCCAATATCTAGAGACATTTTTGATTGTCATGACTGGGGGAAGGTGCTACTGGTATAGAGTGAGCCAAGGCCAGAGATGCTGCTAAACATCTTGGAATGCGCAGGGTAGCCCTCAACAAAAAATAATTTTCCACCCAAAATTGTCAATAGCGCTAATGTTGAGAAAGCCTGCTCTAATTTGAGAAATGCAATTTACTGAGCTTATTGGTACTTTCAGCAAGTCATTTGATTTAGTGGTTAGCCTCATGTTTGTTCTTTCTCTCCCTTCAATTCATAGAAACTATGCACTATAAAATACCAAGTTAATCTGTGATCATATATTTTATCATGGACCATGGTAAGGTTTCCTTTGCAATAGTATTGCCTAGAATGCCCTATGACCTTTTATTGTCATATTTTGCTGTTCCCAGAATACAGGTAATTGGACTATTTTTGAACTTATAGTCTAACTCTTCTTACCTTGAATCAAATAAACAAGGACACTGTACTTTTAGTGGCCAAACTCCATCCAGTAGCCCCAGAGACTATTTTATTCCCTTTGAAAACAGTACACACACAGATGAGAAACTGTAACCCTTATAACCGGGTCCCATGTGAATGGACAGAATTCACTTGGTGGAGGCTGTTTGGCCTCACAAATGAGTCTGCCTTGGAAACAAAATAAATTATAATAACTATCACTATCAATATTTATAAAGGATTTTAAAGCAGTATACAAGATAAAAATACAGACTGGAGTCTCAAGCAAAAGGAATCATGTCAGGAAGAAGCAATATGATAACTGTTGAAATAGAATGATAAGTTTATCTTGAGACTTACTTGGTGCCCAAGGTAAAAAGGGAAATATGACTCCAGTTGTCTAAAAAAAGAAAAGAAAGAATGAAAAATGGATAAAAATAAGAATTTTCTGCCTTGGAACTAGCTTTCAGGTAGACCTAATCTCAGGAAGTATGATATGAAGAGCATTGTACACAGCATTGTATTGCACACAGCATTACATTGCTTTCTGCAGAGAATGACATTTGTAGCTCAATCTTGAATAACTTAAGGTGTAATAAACACATTCCTACATGGACCTAAGATAAATCAGTTAAGATAAATTAATTTTTTGTTATGCATTTAATTTGACATAAAATTAGACCTTGAAAAGTCTAAAGGATTAGATGGTCAACATGTCCTTCAGACTGCCTCTTTAAAATTACCTAACTAAATTATGTTTTTCACTTTGTAAAATAGCATTTTATTCAAAATGAGACTATCCATTGAATGACTAAGGTACAGCTCTGGGAATGAAAACAGGTATAGCCTTAGATTCTGATTATTACTGTCAGAATGGGCTAGAATATACTGTGATAAAAAACACCATCCAAATCTTAGCAGTTTAACACAGCAAAAGTATTTTCATCACTCATGCTACATGTCCAGCGTGGGTCAGGTTTGCTCCGTGTAGTCACTCCATAGCATCTCATGACATCATCTCAGCACCATACTTCAGGGATTACCAGGCCATGGAAAAACAACTCCATAAGCCCTTAAATGGGAACAATTAGATGCTTCAACCTAGAATTAACACACAGCACTTTTACTCACACATCACTAGTCAAAGCAAGTAGTATTGTCTTGCCTAACTTCAAGGGAAATGGGGTTTGCATTCTTCAGGAATATACATTTCTTTTTCTAGACAAGATCTACATCTTGATTAGCAGTTATAATGTCTATCAGACTTGACAGCTAGCCAGGTGATGGAGTTGACATTCTGTTTTGTAAATTAAGCAAGGTTCCACACATATGAGTGGCCATTCCAAATGTGCATGAGACTGGACTTCAGGGATATCTGCAGACAGGGCCACATTTCCTCTAAAAATAGAACTTTGAAGCTTCTCAAGGTCCTGCTTTGAAATCTACTACTCAAAACAGTTCAATTCACTGTGACATGTCATTACCATTCCTACTGGTTTATAAATGAGAATATGCTCTCAGTGCCTGGACTATCAGATAATCATGCAAATCTCTTCCATGTCTGATAATGTTGGAAGGCAGATTCTTTGGGTAGTCAAGAAGGCCCATGAGGCTGTTTGACTTTCACCAGGCTTTTAGTTGTTAGTATCAGAAACACATTTGGAACCCATAGGTCCTGCAGTTTTGTGCTTTTCAATTTCACTCTTTACAGACCTCTGACTTAAATGCACATGTGGGGAATCAAGATGGTGGAGGAGTGGAAGTCACACTGAACTCCTCTCACGACCAACCTGGAATTACAACTAAATTGTGGAGAAATCACTTGGAAAACACAACTGAACAATAGCGAGAGAGGAGCCTTTTAACCTAGAGACAGAAGAACAGGCTTTAGCACAATCTAACTGGTAAGGAGTGTGGTACAGACCTGAGAAGGGGGGCGGGGCACCCACAGGCGGCAGCACCAGGAGGATATTGAAATGGCCAGTTGGATCCCCCTGAGAGGAGCGGGGTCTAAACAAAAAGCGGGGATCTCCAGCCTACAGCACCAGAACCCAAAAAGTACATAGAAAACAGCCAGCTGTGAAAAGCGGCAGGGTGGCTCTCTGCCAGAGACAGGTGGCTAGAGACGCAAAGAGCCATTTAAAGGGCTAACACAAAATTTTTATTTGCAGTCAGTTACCCTGGTCTCTGGCAAAGGTGGGGGCAGAGTGGGCTAGAGACACCTGAGGAGAGACTGGGGAAGGGGACTTTGGGGAGAGAACTGGGAGAGTATCTGGCAGGATCTTGGAGCTGACTCATCCCTCATGCGGCAGCAGCCATCTTGTTCAGGCAGAGACCATGCCCCCTGAGTGGCACCAGCATCAAAGGACCCAATAGCCCTGCCCCCAGGTGGGATTCCACCCTGCTCCTTGGTGTCTTAGCTGCCTGCTGTGTGCAGAGTGGCAGCCACAGACAATAAATACCTGGTGAAAGGGGGCACAGAGAGGTCTGGTAACATTTGAGGAGAGACTGGGGACAGAGGCTTTGGGGAAAGAACGGAGAGAGTAGCCAGCGGGATCCCAGTGTGGACTCCTCCCCCATACTGCAGCAGCGTGAGAGGACCCAATAACCCCACCCCCAAGAGGGACTCCGCCCCACCCTGAGCTATCTAAGGTGCCCTGCTGAGTGCAGAGTGAATAGATGAATAGCTGAAGGAGACAACCACAAACAGTAGATTCCTGGAAGTCTCAAACAGACTGCCAAAAGTCAGGCAAGCTCTGATAACATCAGAGGCAGATCCAGAAAGAAAGAAAACAACCCAGCAGTTTCCTCCCATAGAAGTTCACATCACAAACTCAGGAAATAAAGACAGATCAATTTAAGAAGCAGAAGCAAAAGAGAAGAGTCTCACAAATAATGGGAAGACAAAGAAACACTCCCTAGTCAAAGGGAAAGAGGAATCCCCAGAAAGAGAAATAAGTGAGAAAGAGGTAAGTAAACTATCAGATATTGAGTTCCAAACAACGGTTCTAAGGAAGCTCAATGAGCTCAGTCAGTTCAGAGAGAATTACACAAACTGCAGGGAAACTACGAGGAGCTTACTGCAAACTATATCACCATGAAAAAGGACATAGAAACTATAAGAGGAAAGAGATAATGAAGAATACAATTTCTGAATTGAAGAACACAGTAGAAGGAATCAAAAGCAGGCTAGATGAAGCAGAGGATCAAATCAGCGAGCTGGAGGATAAGGTGGATAAAAGCTCCCAGAAAGAGCAGGAAAATGAAAAATGACTCAAAAATAATGAAGGGGCATTTAGGGGAATGCAGGACAACCTGAAACATAAAAATATCCGTATAATAGGGACACCAGAAGGAGAAGAGGATGAGGAAGGGATCGAGAACCTGTATGAAAAAGTAATGATGGAAAACTTCCCTCATTTGAGGAGAGAAAAAGTCACACAAATCCAGGAAGCACAGAGGGTCCCATTCAAGAGGAACCCAATGAGGCCCATTCCAAGACACATTATCATTAAAATGGCAAATATCAAAGACAAATAGAGAATCCTAAAGGCAGCAAGGGAGAAAGAGGTAGTAACATATAAGAGAGCCCCAATACAGCTAGCATCTGATTTCTCAACAGAAACACTGCAAGCCAGAAGGGAATGGCAAGAAATATTCCAAGTATTGAAAAGCAAAGGCCTTCAACCAAAACTGCTCTACCCAGCAAGGCTCTCAATTAAAATGGAAGATGAAATAAGGACATTCCCAGACAAAAGAAGGCTAAAAGAATACACCTCCACCAAACCAGCACTGCCAAATATGCTGAAGGGACTGCTTTAAGATGAAGAAAAAGTTTCTCTGAATACCCAGTTCCTTTCAGAGTTGCCAATACTTGATATTACCATATTTTTAATATTCATTAATCTGATAGTGACAATGATGTTATTTTAATTTTTCCTTTACTATTTGTTGAAACTAAACTTGTTTTAGTATATTTTTTGTTTATTTCTATTATTTTTTTAAAAAGCTTCAAATGACTTTTTGGTATTCTTTATCCATTTATTGATTAAAGGTTCATAGAACTTTTTTCAAAAAAAAAACCCCTATAAACCATGTTTTAGATGTGTTGCAAATTTTTCTATTCTATTCTTGGTTCTTTAACTTTTTTATATGTATATCACTATATAGTTACATGTTTAATATAGTCATATTGTCAATATTTACTTTATAGCTTCTGGGTTTAAATATTTTATTTTAGGTCATGAAAAATATTAGTTTGTATTTTCTCCGAAAACTCCTTAGATTCTACATATTGATTTTTAACTCACCTGAATCTTTCTTGTATTATGTGTGAAATAGGGCTCTATATCTGTTTTATTTCAAGTAATAGTGGTCCATGCACCTTATTTGTTGAATAAATCTTATTTTACCCATTGATTTGAAATATCAACTTAATCATATATTGTTAGACAGATATATACATTTGTCTCTAGGATTTTCATTATATTTTGTTGAACTACTTGATTATTTCTGTGCTGGTGTCATGTTGGTTTAATTGCTGAGAATTTATAAGGGTTTTAAATTTTTTTAATATAATTAACTCTGACATTTAAAAAAATAAATAAAATCAATCTGCATGTAAGAAAGAAAGAAAGAGAGAGAGATGGAACTCCTACCTTTTGTATCAATGGAATTGGAGAATATTAAGCTAAGTGCAATAAGCCAGTTGATGAAAGAGAAATACCATATGATCTCACCTATAAGGGGACTCTATTCAACAAAATAAACTGACGAACAAAATTAACCACAGGCATGGAAACATGGAGCAGACTGAAAGTGACCAGAGGGGAGGGGGAAAGAGGACAATGGTGGAAAGAAGGGGAAGGGACTAGAGAAAGAACATGTATGAATGACCCATGGACATGGACAACAGAGTCGGAATTGACTGTGGGACTAGGGGGTGGGGTGGGATGGAGGAGGGGGGTAAAGGGGGAAAATTGAGACAACTGTAATAGAAATAACATGATTTATAAATTAAAAAAATAAAGTAAAAAAATGCACATATGATGCAAGTTGGTTCTGCTGCTGCCAACCTGTTGGAATAAAATGAGGTGGAATTGGGATTCTCACGGGAAGATAACAGTTTATAGTAAACTCAGGTAGAAAGCCTAGCAGCCCTTCTACCCTTTCCCTGCTGCCATCCTCCAAGTTGTGGAAAGTTGGAGTTGTACACCTGACCACCTCACAACAACTAACAGTTGTGCCATATTAATTATGGAAGTATTGACAGTGCTAGACTTTTTGAAAGGAATAGCATCACAGTTGTTATTCTTTGTCTCAATTAACTTCAATTTACTTGTCTTCATACCACAAACCATATTGTTGATTGATGTATAAAAATTATATAATCTTGGTGCATTGGTTAGAATGTACAACATGGTACAGGACAGCTGCAGCTAGCTGACTTAGCTGTGAAAATTTTTCAGTTGTTTTTGGTACAACTGTTCTTCTTCCTTCTGTAATCAGGAGCATCTGAGAATGCTTGTTTTGGAGGGAACTTGAAGGAGAAAGGAACCAGGATCTTAAGAAATAAGATCTATTGGGAGCACAAGAATTATTAGACTTTCCAGGAAAATGCAGGGGGAGGGAGTCATGGAGGAGACTGGATAGGAGCAAAGGGACTTCTAGGTCAGAAAAAAAATGTAAGTGGAAAATATTTCATGGGGATGTGAAAAGGAACTTTCAGTAAAGGCTTACTCTATAACATCCATTCTGTAAATCTAATTTGCTGAAGTAACTGCCCCCACTGCCCTACCTTCTACCTCCCTCTACCTTTTTTTTATAACTGCTACCAAATGGCTTCAGTTTTTAATTCTTTACTTTCTGTTTTATGGCCTACAGCTTCATACAAAAGTGTGAGTGCCCTCTCCAGATGGACTATGCACCTCATTTGGGAAGAAGGGCAGCCGATTTTCATCATCTGGGCCTTTAAGAACTCTCTAGGTAGCCCTAAAATACATAAAAGTGCAAATGGTGGACAGGAAATTTAGCAACGTCTCTTGCTCAACAGTCAGAGTTTGGATTTTAGTTCGTTTTTCTTTTTCTGTTGGTTAGAACTGCCAGCTTTGCAGCCAGGCTAGAATATAGGAGAGCAGAGAGGGGAGTGAGAGAGTAAGAGCTGCAGGGAGAGGCAACCACAGAGCATAAGTCTGCTCTTGCTAGGTGAAGCTTTTTATTCTGAAATTGCTTTCAGCGCAGGCTTTCCCCGCAGTTCTGGGTGCTTCGTTCTGATTTTAGCCATATGGCTCTGCTCACGAAATTCCTCAGGCTCTTCCAACTGATGTTTTCCCACCACGCGGCCACAAATTGACTACTTGTTTTGCCTAGAGCTTTTAATTGGTTTAAATAATAAACTCCCCAAGTCTTTGTTTGTTGGCACCCAGAACTGAGCACACAATTGCAAATGAGTTGGGCAACCTGCTTTGATTCGGTGATTAGTCATTGCTCTTAATTGTTTTTACAATGTCCACCTGAGCGATCAGGAAATGAAGCGCTGCCTCACACTTCAAGCAAGTTGCAAAGGGCCTAACTATGGTATTTCCTTATTGACTGTTTCCTTGCCTAGAAGGAGACTACATTCACATGTTGTGACTTGGAAGGCGGACACTGCACAGCTGAAATCCAGCTTTGGCATTTTAAGCCAATTCCTGACAGACTCTGGGAAGTGATGGAGACAGATTAAGCTCTGTAGTATAAAAAGGGGCAGGCCCCCAACTGGACTCTGAGGTCCCAGTCACATCATAGCATAAACACGGAAAACAAGACCGTGGCTTTGGGAGACAGAGCTTTCCTCCTGTCTCAAAAGAGGCCTTTTTGTTGAAGGTGTTTTTGTTTTGTTTTGTTTTGCTTAGCTCTCGTTTATTTTCCTACATCATTGGTGCAGATGGAAGATTAGCGATGCCTTTGGTTTTTTTCTTTAGTTCTGTTGTATTTTCCTTTGGTGGTCGGTTCTCTGAACTTCTGAAACGGAACTATCAGCAACTGTAACATAGACTTTTTGCTTGAAGAGAAGTTTGTTTTTTCATTTAAGTTTTTATGACAGCTCCCATATGCACACTGTTTCCTGTGTCAGGAATGTACTGAACACCCCCAGTTCACCTACCACCTACACCTTGTCCCCTTAGTGATTTTTAGCGGGACTCAGCTCAAGGGACTGTTCCTCTAGAACACCTCATGACTAGCCCTCCACCTCATACCCCAGGCTGACTTGATGATAATACTTTCTTCCCTTTATGCCCACCATACCTTGAACAGGCCTCTAGCATAATTCCATTTGAGATATTTGTAAACATTTTTCTCCCTTTCTGTTAGAGTGTGTATCCCCAAGGCAGAAACCAGAAAGCAGGAAGCACATGGTCTATTAAGGCTATGTGGTCTAGAGAAGATAAAAAGACCACAGATTTTGGTGGGTTTTTTTGTTTGTTTTGGGTTTAAAAAAAGATTTTATTTATTTATTTTTAGACAGAGGGGAAGGGAGGGAGAAAGAGAGGGAAACATCAATGTGTGGTTGCCTCTCACGTGCGCCCCCTACTGGGAACCCGGCCCACACCAAGACACGTGTCCTGACTGGGAATCAAAGCAGCGAGGACACTTTGGTTCAAAGGCCAGCACTCACTCCTCTGAGCCATATCAGCCAGGACAAGACCACAGATTTTGGAGTCAGTCAGACCTAAACTTGGATCCCAGCCTGCAGATGAATTAAGTTGGTGAATTTAGGGAATTTATATATCTCTAAACCTTAATTTCTTAATCTGCAAAGCAGAACTATGAGATTTATTTTGTGAGGTTCCTGGTAGAGTTCATTGAAATATCGAATATCAAGCATATAGCACCGTACTTTACATAGAATAAGTACTCTAGAAATGGCTGATCCTCCAGGAAACCATCCTTGTTCCCTTCTCAGAGAAGGATTCTCTCTCATATTATTTAGACCCTGCCCAGCCTCTTCTTCCTTGGCTCTCACAAACCCTAAGATAATATGGTTGATTTCTCCTACTTCCACTTTGTCAACTACATGGTCGGGAGCCTCTTCAAGTCCCCATTCTGATGTTGCCTGTTGAATAGTGCTATTAGATACATCCATATGCAATGTAAAACTGTATTGAACTTATATGGCCTCTTTCATCATGATGATCCTAAAGTGCTTTGTAGATATAATGAGCTATGGCAGCAAGAGATTGTGCTTAAAAGAATGCTCCCTTCTCAAGTATGTATAGGGTGCCACTGGATAATCTAGTTCCCTCCTGAAGATTCATACTGCATATTAGTATCCTTTAAGAGGCCCTACAGTAAGGAAACACATCGTAAGCTTGTCTGAATGCTACAATTTGTAAACTAGTTTCACAATATGCCTACTAACTTTCTCAAGAAATTATGTTTTATCCAGATCATGTTTTGGAAAATTCTGGCTTATAAGAATGATACTTTTCTGCTGTTGATTCCTGCAGTTCTCCATCTCTTGCCTGGCTCCCTTCCAATGGCCTCACCTCTCAGATATGTACCTTTGGTACTGGTCTTAGCTCCCCTCCTCAATTTAGATTGGCACTCAGCCCTTGAACTAGTTTTGCCTATGGCCATTAAAGATAATGAACCCTTGCAATCCATCCAGGTCAGCTATCTAGAAAGAGAACCAGACATGTCAGCAGGTCATCCCAGGAGCATTAACCTAATAGAAAATACTTAGCGCTTATCCTGTGACACAAAATCTGGCTCTAGAGTCCAAACTCTTAGTTCCTATGTGAATCTCCCTCTCTTATAAAATAGTAGCAGATATGATTACATTTCTTGGGGATTCTATATTCAAGCAGAGGCCATCAGACATGATTGGTGGAACAGATCATTAGTACACAGGGCTTTGGGTGATGATATATACTACTACATGAAACAACAGCTCTCAAAATTTGTGTAGAGAGAAAAACAACTCTATCAAAAACAAAATAAAAGGAAAAATCAAAACTAACCAGAAGCAGGGACAAACTACTACTTAAAGTTATCAACAGCTTTACTTTTGCTTTGAGAATTCATTTCTGGGGAAATATTGCTCTCTTCTTTTTTATTTATTGATTTTAGAGATAGGAAGAGAGATTGATCAATTTGTTGTTTTACTTATTTATGCATTCATTGGTTGATTCTTGTATGTTCCCTGACCATAAATTGAACCCACAACCTTGGTGTATCAGGGGGATGCTCTAACCAACTGAGAAACCTAGCCAGGGCCATATTGCTCTCTTCTTTTGTGAATATCACCTCAGTGGGCTTTTGATTTTGCAAAGCTCTAATTCAGGTTCTGTTCTAGGATGAACAGTTGGGAAAATGAATAGCTTATCTGCCCAGCAGAAGAGGATACACAGTGTATTTCCTGGGGAGCAGAGTGGTATCTCTGCAGAGATTACAATGATTTCCACTGAAGGCAAGGAAAGCTTTCCTTCTCTCTTTGATCTTTGAAACAGAAAGTCAGGGGTGGCCTCTAGGTAGTGTGGGCAAGGCTAAAGACACTTTCTTCATTGAGAGCGAGGATAGCTAGCCCTTTAACATGACAGTAGGTGACAGGACTAAAGAAAAAAAGAACAGCCATTGGGGACCCTGTGGACAGATATGGCCAGTAAGGGCCTAGGAGATAATAATGAACAACCAATTTTAAGATTTTTTTCTACATTGTAATTCCTCTCTGTCTTAGTCCACTTCTGTTTCTATAACAAAATATTGCAGACTGGGTGACTTTATAAACAACGTAAATTGATTTCTTACAGTTTCAGAGGCTAAAAGACTAAGATCAAGGTGACAGTATGGTTGTATTTGGGTGAAGGCCTTCTTCCTGGTTCATAGCCTGGTCTTCTCGCTGTGTCTTCAAAAGTGTAATGAGCTAGTAGGGATCTCTCTGGAGCCTCTTTTATAAAAGCACTAATTCCATTCAGAAGGGCACCACCTTCATAAATTAAGCACCTCCCAAGGGCTTCACTTCCTAATGTTATCATATTTGGGAGTTAGTATTTCAACATATGAATGGGGGTGGCACAAACATTCAAATAATAGCACCATCTGTCATTCCCAAGCCTTCAGTAAAGCTCCATAGCTAGGTCTTAATTCTGGTGTCATTTTCTATGACATGGAAAATTTTGATGAAATAGCAGCAGTCTGAGGGAAGTTGATTATAGGGAGGCAAGAGGTAACTGACAGAAAAAGTTGGAAGAGTTTTCCAAATCTATAGGGAACAAATGACAACCAGAATGGATTCTTAAATTATAGGCATTTCTTAACAACTGCCAGGAATTCTTGGCAAAGGGAACCTAATGCTATAAAAATTATCTTTTCCACGTTAGATGACACATCAGTCAGGCAAGGCTGTGTTAGGCTGAAATAACAACTCCAAAATTTCAATGGCTTAATACAACAAGGTTTGATTTCTTGCTCACGCCATATACCCCATGTCCATTGTGGGTTGGCTGGCTCTTCTCCATCTAGTCCTCACTCGGGGTCCCAGGCTGATGGAGGCTTCATCTTCATGTTTCTATGATTGCAGAGTCATGGAAAGGTTTTTAAATCTTATGGTCATAATTCATTGACTAAAGCAAGTTACAGGACCACAGCTAACTTTAAAAGGGGTGGGGAAGTATAATACTGCCAATATGCCTGGAAAGCAATGAGTTGGAAATATTTGGCAAACAGCACTAATGGCTGCCACAGAGGACATTAGGAGCTCAGACCCTTATTGTGTGTTTTAAGACTGCAGAACTTGGAGACATCTGGCTTACATTTCAGGGTAGCAGACTGGGCTCTGTCATTCATTCATTCTTACATGGCTGAAATCAACAAACATTTGTTGAACACCTTCATGCCAGGCACTGTTTTAAACACTGGGAATACATTCTTGTACAGAAAAAGACATGGTTGCTGTGTTAAAGGATTTAGATTCTGACATGGGGAAGAGATACACAATAAACCTATTTCTCTGGGGAAAACATTCTTTTAACTGATACATTATAATAGGGTTCTTACATGACCTAGGGGGTGGGTAGCTGTGGCCTTCTCACTGCTGCCTGGTATTCTACAGCTCCTGCCAGCTTTTCATAGTCTACTTTCTGAGTACAACAATCAGTGGCCTGGTCCATTAACTGTTTTTCTGAGCATGATGATTTCTTATTCTTGCTATTTGACTTTTTTACTCTCTCTTAGGGCCTCTAGGGCTTAGCTAGTTGCAGTGTGCATACTAAATCCTCTATTGACTTCTATGAGACTTTGTGTTCTTGCAGGAACCAGGTCCCTTGGAGACCACTGGGATATACATACCATCATCCTATTGCTTCCATTCAGTCCTAGTGTTCCAAGCACTTAGCAAAGACCCAGAGTTATTGATTATCTTGATATTACATTTAGTATTTCATAGTGATTAGGGTAACTAATTTTGGCCTCAGGCAAACTTGGATTTAAATACCAGCTTTGCCATTTCTCAAACATCAGTTTTTTCATCTGTCAAGTAGTGATAATAATGGTACCTACTTTACAGGATTAATTCATAATTAAATTAGCCATACTTAAAGTACTTAGCACATATTAGGGAAATGAAAATCAAAAGTACCATGAGCTATCACCTCACACCTGTTAGAATGGCTGTTATCAACAAGACAGGTAATAACAAGTGTTGGAGAGGATGTGGGGAAAAGGAACCCTCGTATACTGCTGGTGGGAATGTAAACTTGTGTAGCCACCATGGAAAACATTATGGCTATTCCTCAAAAAATTAAGAATAGAGTTACCATATGACCCAGCAATCTCTCTTCTGGGTACCTACCCCAAAAATTCGAAAACATTTATTCACAAAGATATATGCATCCCTGTGTTTATTGTTGTACTATTCATCATGGCCAAGACATGTAGAAAACCAAAATTTCCTTCAACAGAGCATTGGATTAAAAAGGTGTAGTATATATGATATCTGTCCAGAAAGTATCAAGCCATGTACTATGAAAAATAGACACTTATTGAAGAAGATACAAGATATAAGAAACATTGTACATAGGACAATGACGCTTCAGTCCCCTTCAAAGTAGGCACCTTGGGACCTCACACAGTTCTCCTAATAGCCATCAGCAACCCCATTGTATTTTCCCAAATCTCAACAGTGGTCTAAATCTCTTCCCTTTCAAAGGTGATTTTAGTTTTGGGAAAAGCCAGAAGTCGCAGGGAACCAAATATGGGCTGTAGGGGTACTGAGTCACCTGGGTGGTTTGATGTTTCACCAAACATCTCTTCACAAGACATAATGCATGAGCAGGTGTATTGTTGCGATGAAACTGCCAGTCACCAGTCGCCCATAGCTGCAGCCTTCTGAATCATCTGGATAGTTTCTTGGGAGGAATGTTCAAGCTTAATGCAAAATGTGATGCAGATTTGTTGCTCTACTTGCTCTGTCATTTTGAATGTGATGGCCACATAGTACACATGCTCACTCAACTGCGTCTACTGCCCCCACTGACTACCACAGTGAGGTCATCATTGTTCATGCATGCACATTCGATTCCACTCTCCTTGGCTGCCAGCTTACATCAATGTCACACAAACTATTCTTACTATATCAATAATGGATGGACTTTTTCCTGACAGACCTTGTGTACTATGGAATACTACTCAGCCATAAGGAAAAATGAAATGCTGCCATTTGTGACAACATGGATGGACTTTGAGAATATTATGCTAAGGATAGTAAGTGAGTCAGAAAAAACTAAGAACCATATGATTTCATTCATATGTGGGATATAAAACTGAAACTCATAGATACAGATAACAGTATGGTGGCTAACAGAAGGAAGGAGATGTGGGGTAGTAAAGTATAAAGTGGGCCAAATATATGGTGACAGAAAATGATTGGACTTGGGGTGGTGGGCATAAGGTGCAATATAGAGGTCATGTATCATAGAAATGTACACTTGAAACCTATATGTCCTATTAACCAATGTCACCCCAATAAATTTAATTTAAAAATAAATTTAAAAAGTACTTAGCACGGTGTAAGGCACATGGTAAGTAGTCATTACAAACTAGCTCTTATTTATTGGCATAAAGTCAGCTTTTATTCTCTTAAAGTAAGCTTCCCAAGTTGATGAAATTAGTAGATTTACCACCAATTCCAAATTTCTCATATATTCCTCATCAGACACAGGGCTAACATGCAAACTGAATTCTATAATCAGCTCTGAAGAAATGTTTCCCTAAGAAATATGCAATATAAGTTGTAATAATGGGGATGTTTTCTAGCCCTGTGTCCATGCCTGCCTGTCTTTTTCTCTCATCTTTCTGGGCCCCTTCTTCCTTTAAGATTCTGTAATTTTCACATGAATGTCTAGTTTAAATGTGATCCCATCCAAATAGTCTATATTTCAGAATCCATTTTTTGGCAAGGAAAGAAAGAAAATAACATACTACTTTTGTCATTGAAAATGTGCTTGTGAACTTTCTTAGACACATGCCATACAGTTGATGCTTTCAAAAAATTGCACATCTTTTTACAGTGTGGCTATAACCACAATAGATGAAACAGGAAGAGATTTTTCATTTTGTGGCTTCTCTGTCCTGGGATCAACATGCATGGCCCAACCAGATCTTTCTTGCCAGTCACTAGTGGCCTAATATCTCAACTGTGTAGAATGGAGTCATACGGCAAACTTGTCTGCCCTGAACATATGTGAAAACTAGAAAGAAAACGAGAGGCTTCTGAGAGGGCAAACAACTACAAAGCTGTACACTGAAGAGGCCCTCACTATGTAACAGTTTTCTCCTGCACAAGATGTAAATATTTTTGGTTGTCTTCATTCTACAAACATTTATCAAGTGCTCACTACTTGGAGGGTATAGTGCTGAACAGGAGATTAGGCCGAGGAAT
The DNA here is from genome assembly GCF_021234165.1 of Pteronotus mesoamericanus. Taxonomy (NCBI): domain Eukaryota; kingdom Metazoa; phylum Chordata; class Mammalia; order Chiroptera; family Mormoopidae; genus Pteronotus; species Pteronotus mesoamericanus. Next base: position 1,837,568 of record NW_026555198.1, read on the forward strand.
AGAATTAGGCAATGCTAGCAGGCACATTAACACAGAAGTGGACAGAAGTGGGACAGAAGGGCCCAATTAGAGAGCCCACAAATTTCAAAAGTTCAAAACTCTGGAGCCATTTAGTGTAGAAGGGATTCGTCCTGTTCAGTTTAGTAGCCTTAAACACATTGTTTATTGTGCACATGTGTCAGTACTAAAGTTACTCTTTAAGAATTGTGTGAAGTCAAATATTCTCAATGTTCTCTTCAAGAACGCAGAGAATCTAGGTCTAATATATCTTAGGTGGCTTTTACCCAAAAATCGTTAAAGTGAAACATTTTTGGTATTTTATTCAAGTTTTCTGGCACCCTAAGGACTCTGTCCCCCCTTCCCACTTCTAGCCAGGTGATATATGACTGAAGGTTGCTTAGCATTTTTGTCAATATCACTTTAGATGAATAACCAGATTTCTCTAGAAGCAACATTTTCTGACTTTCCATAGAAAGTCAAAAGAAGTGTATCCCACTAAAACAGGTGCTGGTGTTGGAAGAAATAACACACAGAAAAGTAGGTACAACTTTAGCCCAAATTGGCCAAATTGCCAAATCTAAATATCTTTGAGATTTAATTGGAGTTCAATGACTTCTTACCTCTTCCACCACTACCATTATCTCTCACCATTATTGCTCATCCAGGCTCTTGACTGGTCTGTAGCTTCCAGTGTTGACATCTACTGTCTAATCTCAACATGGTAGTTAGGGTGATTCTTTAAAAATGAAAGTCAAAGAACATGTATAAAGGACCCAAGGACAAAGCCAAAGGGGGGAAGGATTGAGGGTGGGAGGAGGGGATGGGTGGGGCAGGGGAAAGTGGTGGCAGGAAAATGGAGACAAATGTATTTGAACAATAAAAAAAAATGAAAATCATTGTACACCCATGTTTATAGTAGCATTATTCACAATAGCCAAAGGGTGAAAAAATGTAAGTGTCCACTAATGGATACATGGACAAACTAAATGTGGTATGTTCATACAATGATATATTATTCATCCTTAAAAAAGGAGATCTGACACATGTTATACTATGGATGAACCTTAAGGACATTATGCTAAGTGGAATAAGGTAGCCACAAAAAGACAAATCTAGGATTATTCCACTTATATAATGTGGCTAGAGCAGAAAATTTATAAAGACAGAAAATAGAATAGTGGTTACAAGGGGGAGAGGAAGAGGGAAATGGGCGTTGTTTACTGAGTATAGAATTCCAGGGATATCCCTCAATCTAAAGATGATGGCTTAGGTAAGGAAGAGCATATAGCTCTGCACACAAGTACCAACCAGCTTGTTGCTTTTGACAGCAAAATGCCCTGGACCACCACCTCCAGGGAGCTGAGAGAAAACTCACAGTTTGGCTCTGTATGAAAAGTGCACTGTACTTTTGACAAACAGACTGGCTTTCACAGAGGTATGGGTTGGCTTCAATTTTCTTCAGAAGCAGAACTTTAGAACGCACTGCAACAGGACAATCTTGTTATTGATGGAGCAAAACTCCATGTTCAAGTTCAGGGACTGAAAGTTTTGCAAAGGGACCAAACATCTGATGAGGAGAAAGATTCTTTTTTAAAAATTTTTAAATCTTTATTATTTTTTCCATTATCATTTAGTCCCCTTATACTCCCCTCATCCCAGCAATCACCACACAGTTGTCCATGTCCATGAGTCCTTTTTCCTTTCAGCCCAATCCCTCCACCCCCTAACCTCCTCCCTACCAACTAGCTGTCATCTGTTCTCCATCTATCACTCTGTCTCTGTTTTGCTTGTCAGATCAGCTGGTTCATTAGATTCCATAGGGTTGAAATCGTAGGGTATTTGTCTCTGACTGGTTTATTTCACTTAGCATAATGTTCTCCAGATCCATTCATACTGTTACCAAGGGTAAAATTTGCTTCTTTTTTTATGGCCGAGTAGAATTCCATTGTGTAAATGTCCCAAAGTTGTTTTATCCACTCATCTATTGATGGACACTTGGGCTGCTTCTATATCTTGGAGACTGTAAATAACGCTGCAATGAACATAGGGGTGTTTATGTTCTTTTGAATTAGTGTTTTGGGTTCCTTTCAATATAGTCCCAGAACTGGGGTTACTGGGTCAAAAGGCAGATCCATTTTTAATTCTTTGAGGTACCTCTACACTGCTTTCCCAATCTGCATTCCCACCAATAGTGCAAAAGGGTTCCTTCTCCACAACCTCGCCAACACTTGTTTTTTGTTTTTTTTTATTTATTGATGATAGCCATTCTGACAGGTATGAGGTGATATCTCATTATGCTTTTTATTTGTATTTCTCTGATTATCAGTAATGTGGAGCAAATTTTCATATGCCTATTGGCCATCTGTGTGTCCTCTTTGGAGAAGTATCTATTCAGGTCCTTTGCTCATTTTATAATTGGGTTTTTCTTTTTTTGGTGTTGAGTTTTGTAAGTTCTTTATAAATTTTGGATATTAACCCCTGATCACATGTATTTGCAATAGTATTCTCCCATTCTGTGGGTTGTCTTTTTATTTTGTTGACAATTTCCTTTGCTGTGCAAAAACTTTTTGGTTTGATGAAGTCCCATTTTTTTACTTTTTCTTTTGTTTCCCTTACCTGGTGAGATATATCAGATAAAAATAATTTCTACTAGCAATGTCCGAGATTTTGCTGTCTATGTTTTCTTCTAGGATTTTTATGGTTTTGGGTCTAACGTTTAAGTCTTTGATCCATTTTGAATTTATTCTTGTTTGTGATGTGAGAAGGTAGTGGTCTAGTTTCATTGTTCTGTCTCTATCTGTCCAGTTTTCCCCACATAATTTATTGAATAAACTATCTTCAGCACATTGTATGTGCTTGCTTCCTCTGTCTAATATTAATTGACTATAATGGTTTGGGTATATTTCTGGGCCCTCTATTCTGTTTCATTGATCTGTGTGTCTGTTTTTATGCCAGTACTTTGCTGTTTTGATTATGATGGCCTTGCAGTACAGTTTGATATTAGATAGTGTGATTCCTCTTTGTTCTTTCTCAAGATCGCTATTGCTATGTGTGGTCTTTTGTGGTTCCAAATACATTTTTGAAATATTTGTTCTAGTTCTGTGAAATATGTCATTGAAATCTTGATATGAATTGTGTTGAATTTATAGATTGCTTTGGGTAGTATGGACATTTTAGTGATGTTATTTCTTCCTATCCATAAACATGGTATGTGCTTCCACTTATTCATTCAATTTCTTTCTTCAGTGTCTTATAATTTTCCAAGAACAGGTCTTTTACATCCTTGGTTAGGTTTATTCTTAGGTATTTTATTCTTTTTGTAGCAATTGTATATGAGATTGTTTTCTTAATTTCCATTTCTGTTATTTCATTAGACTGCCATATAAAATGCAACTGATTTCTGGATATTAATTTTGTATCCTGCTACTTTGCTGAATTCATTTATCAGTTCTAGTAGTTTCTTGGTGGAGTCTTTTGGGTTCTCTATGTACACTATCATGTCATCTGCAAATAATGACAGTTTTACCTCTTCCTTTTCAATTTGGATGCCTTTTATTTCTTCTTCTTTTCTGCTTGCTGTGGCTAAGACTTTTTAACCTTATTCAGGCTACGATGAATAAGAGAGATAAAAGTGGATATTCCCGTTTTGTTCCCCATCTTAAGAGGAATGCTTACAGTTTTTCTTCAGAATATCATCCTAGCAGTTGGTTTGTAATATATGGCCTATATTATGTTTAGGTATGTTCCCTCTATTCCCACTTCGCTGGGAGTTTTTATCATAAATGGGTGCCGGATTTTATCAAATGTGTTTTCTGCATCTTTTGGTATGGTTTTAGCCTTATTTTTGTTTATGTGGTGAATCACATTTATTGATTTGCAAATGTACCAACCTTGCATTCCCAGAATAAATCCCACTTGATCATGGTATATGATCTTTTTGATGCATTGCTGTATTGGTTTGCTAATATTTTGTTGAGTATTTTGGTGTCTATGTTCATCAGGGATATTGGCCTATAATTTTCTTTCTTTGTAGTATCTTTATCTGGTTTTGATATTAGGATAATGCTGGCCTTGTAAAATAACTTTGGGAGCCTCCCCTCCTCTTGAATTTTATGAAATAGTTTGAGAAGGAAAGGTGTTCTTTCTTCTCAGAATGTTTGGTAAAATTCACCTGTGAAGCCATCTGGCCCAGGGCTTTTGTTTGTTAGGAGTTTTTTGATTACTGCTTGAATTTCATAGTTGTAATTTATCTATTCAGTTTTTCTGGTTCTTCCTGATTCAGTTGTGGAAGGTTGTATTTTCAATGGAAGATCTAGCCATTGAAGTCAATGGGGTGTTAAAATCCCCAACTGCAACTGTATTTCTGTTAGTCTCTCCTTTTATGGCCATCAAAATTTACTTCACATAGTTAGGTGCTCCTATGTTGGGTACATTACTAGGGTTATATACTCTTGTTGGATTGTTCTCTTTATAATTATGTAATGCCCTTTTTTGCCTCTTACTATAGACTTGGTTTTAAAGTCTATTTTGTCAGATATAAGTACTGCTACCCCAGTTTTTCTTTCTTTTCCATTTGCATAAAATATCTTTTCCAACCCTTTACTCGTAGTCTCTATGTATCTTTCGATCTCAGGTGGGTCTCTTTGAGGCAGTGTATATATGGGTCTTGTTTTCTTATCCATTCAACTACCCTATGTCTCTTGGTTCCATCTGCATTTTACAAGAGATGTGTCCTGTAGAAAAATCCTGCAACAAAAGTAGCTACAATTTCTTCATAAGTTACTATGGACCAGGCCCTATTCTAAGAATTTAACATTTTACAACAGGATCGCAGTTCATCTTCATAGTCTCTCTGTGAAATAAATACTATCATGTTCCGTGTTTTATAGGTAAGGAAAAACAAGACTTAGGAAATAAGTTATCCATGGGCAATGTAGCTGATGAGTAGCAACGAAGATATTCAGGAAGACTTCATGAAAGAGGCCTAGTAAATGTCCTTGCTCAGAGTAATATTCAACAAATATTTGTTTAGTTATGTTTTATAATGAGGTATTTGGACTTCATCCTATAGATAATAGAGATTTACTCCAGGCAGTATTCTTTCTTTCAGAAAGTCAGATAAAGTTACATGAAGGCAGGAACCATGTTATATTCATGTTTGTAACCCAAGTGCACAGCACAGCATCTGGCGCATAGTAAATGTTCAATAAATGTTTGTTGCACAAATAGCAGAATCAGTCACTGCATATGTTTGGATAAACCACATCAAACAAAAATCCTGGAAATACAACTATATACAATAAATTGCTAACATAATGAGATTAAGGCTAGACACACACACACACACACACACACACACACACACACCATATATCTAGAATATATATATAGCATATATATTATATATGGCCTGATATATAATATATAGTGTTATAGTAACACATAGCACTATGTTATATATAACATGTATATAATATAATATATATAGTGGTCTTGTCTACAACCACTAGAGAAAAGAGTTTCACTATAACCATTGTAATTGATAGGAAAATGACTTGGGTTTACTTAAAATCAGGATAATTGTTCATTTTTAGCACTAAAGCATGAGTTCTGATAACCCCACTTGGCTCTATTCTCTCACCTCTTTTCTCCTATTATTAAAGCTTTTAGTGACATGATCAAGCCTGTGTTTTTAGAAAGCTCTCTGTCATGGAGGATGTCAAGGACTGATTACAGAGGAAAAATCCAAGGATGATGGGCAATGCAGAAGCTGTTCAATAATGGTGGGGGACATTGGACACATGAACAAAGGGATGTTTGTGCAAATAGAAGGGAAAAAATTAGAGAAAGACTACAGTGATTGAATTTAGTAGTAGTTAAGAACAAATATTGCTAAATGATGGGATGCATTTTAAGAGGGTTAGAAAACTGTCAAGGATGCCTTTGAGATTTTCAGTGGGGTATGGATAGAAACAGGGAAATCAGGAGCCAAGTCCTTTTTGGAGGTGGTGGAAGGATTGATAATGATTTTGGATTTGAGCATCTTAACTTTCTTGTGCCAGAGGATATCCAAGGAGAGATGTCTAGAAGACATTGAGAAATTATAATCCATTAACAGTTCTTTCCCCTCTCCTGCCCCCTCATTGCATGAAGTTTAATATCCATTTGAAAGATTCTGTTTCTACAAATTAGAGAGTGCCCCAAAATTAGGTGCCCTACAGGAACTATTGCCCAGGCTAGTAGTGCTCTATGGATCGGTATTTCAGGACTGGATTATTTGGAGTGGGGAGCAGATGTAGAATTGCTATTGTGTGGCAGAGTTGTAGAGAGTGAGCTGCTTTCCCCATTCAGGAAATACTGTGTGCTTGTACCTCTCCTCCCTCTCCAAGGCAGTCTAGCAAATAGTGATTTCCAAGAATGATAAGGCACTTAAATACTTAAGTACTTGGTAAGTAAGATTCTATATGAGCAATCAGTTGAAGAAGCAAATAAGATTCCGAGGGGAGCATTAATCATCTCTGTGTCTAATGGGTCTTCCTTCCCAAAGGCCACATCTACACGAGTGTGGAATTTTAAATAAGCTTTATTTTTATAGACTTGCAAAAGGATAAGAATTTTTAAAAATAGTATTTTCTGGTAACTGCTTTTACATGAAAATAGACTTTGGACCAAAGGTTGTTTTAAGAAATGCACACTATGACTTTGCAAATGTTTCCTCTTGCTCTTTCCCCTGAAGCTGGACAAGTTTTCTTCAATTCAAAAACATTTGCTAGAGCATCTGGGGAGCTCAGCTGAGCCCAAAGTCTTTCAAAATGTAGCCAAAAAGCCTCCTGCAGTTAATATAGTTCTTCCTGAAAGCATTTGCGTCCATCAACATTTTTCTTGCCAAAGAAGGCTTAGTCCAGCATTTCACATCTTCTAATTGAATAAATTATAAAGTTTGATTTCTTTCTTTCGGATTTGAGGCTACTTCACTTTCTTTGATATAAGAACTAAAAACATATTGGCAGATGTTAAGAGTTACCTTTGTTTCATCTCCTGAAATGTAGCTTACTTCAAAAATTAAGAGGCTGTAATATAGTCATGCCTCTCTGACAAGAAATACACAAGGGAGACTATTTCCTCCTTTTCCCTCAATGACAGAAACATAGAGAATTGTTAATAAAAGTTGTCAGCATTGAAATTCTTAAAATGACTTGAAAGGAGAATTTACATGGAACACCGCCACCCAAACTCACTCCAGGTGTGCCTACTTTCCTGGCTCCCTGACTGTAAGTTGAGGGTGCATAGGGTTCTGCTGTGATTCTTAAGAGACATCTGGAAAGGGGGGCATGACTTCCACATTAGAGGAGATCTTTTAGTCTGAGAAGGAATATTAATTACTATTTTTGTCCCAATTCCTAAGTTTGAAGATTAAGCAAGATTTATATTGTCTCAGTCAGATTCTGAGGAATCAGTAAAACATAGAGCTTACATGGGGCAAGGCAGATATTTTTATTACCATGACCTTCTATTTCCCCCTCTGCTATAGGGCTAGTGAAGACAGGAAGCACATTCATTTAAACCTTCTATGTGTGAGAATATATTTCAGAGATATTTTGTGTTCTGATGTGTTTTTATATTTAGAAGGTAAAACCCACCATAGACAAATTCATCTAAAGGGTGTAGAGTGTAGATTATATCTGAGGAGCCCTTGGAAACATTTCTATGGGCTGTGCATGAAACTCACTTTCAAAATAACACTCAGAGAAAACAGACCTTTTTAATAGACACCACAGCCTTTGGAATACAAAAAAATACCAGGTTGAAATTTATGCCAAATCTGTGTCCAAATGAATAATCCATCCTACTTGAGAACAAATGATGATGATGATAATGGTAATAATAATGGCTGCCATTACTAAGCAATTACTATATATACGGAACTATATTAAGCTCTTTGCGTCCATTTTTCTTATTTAATCCCCATGATAATTCTGAGGAATAGGTATATAATTATCCCTGTTGTAGAGATGAAAGAGTGAGACTCAGAAAGGTTTAAGAAATATGTCCAAGCTTACACAACTAGTTACTGGTAGATTTGAGATTCAAAACCAGGTCAATCTGATTTCAAGACCCTGTTAATTGACCATATATTATATTACCTATCTAGTATACACAGAAATGTCAATTGAGACAATATTCTAAGATGACTTTAACAAACACTGAGTACCAGGAACACTTACTGTATCAGTAACCTGAGTAGGTTATATGAAAACAACATGACTTTTGACTTCCTTCCTGGATCTCAGTTGATTGCAAATATACACAGAATACCTTTATTTTCATGTAAATGAACCACTTATCAAGTCAGAATGTCATTCACTATCAGGAGAGATGTTAAGATTATGTAGACTAATGCTTCTCAAACTTGAATGCATCAGAATCCCCTTGGAAGTCTTGTTAAACACTGTGTGCTGGGCCCCAAACCCAGAAGTTCTGATTCAGTAGGTCTAAAGTGGACCCAAGATTTTACATTTCTAACAATGTCCTAGCTGATGCTGATGCTGATGCTGCTGATCAGGGAAGAACAAGTTTGTGATCCACTGATCTAGTGATATGAAAGCCAACATAGAAAAATAAATTTATGGAAGGTTACTAACGAATGGTCTTATGTTAGGTTCTAACCCAGACTTTCTTGCTACCTAGTTATGTGATCCTTGGGAAGTTACTTCCCTCTTTATGGACTTGGCTGTTTCCTCCTCTATAAAATAAGGGGTTTGGATCAGGTGATCACTTTGTTTTTTCAACTCTATCGATATATGAGGAAGAAAACAAGGTAAATAGAACTCATTTGAAATTCAAACATGATCTTTGGGTCTGGAGACTTAAATCTATTTTCAGAGACAGCAAATGTTATACTGTTGATGTAAGAAATGTCCAAATCTATAAGAATTTTTTTATGAGTTTATTTGAGCCAAACTGATGACAATTGCCAGGAAGTAAAATCTCAATGGATTGAAAAAATGCTTTGGAAAATGGCAGATTAAAAAAATCATGGTTATTCTATTACAGTTGTCTCATCTATCCCCCTTTGCCATCCCCACCCATTTCACCATGGCCCCCGCTCCCACAGTCAATTCCCACTCTGTTGTCCATGTCCATGGGTCATTCATACATGTTCTTTGTCTCGTCCTTTCCCCTTCTTTCCACCATGTCCTCCTTCCCCATCCCCTCTGGTCACTTTCAGTCCACTCCATGTTTCCATGCCTGCGGTTTATTTTGTTGAATAGATTCCACTTATAGGTGAGATCATATGGTATTTTCTTATAACTGGCTTATTAACTGGCATATTTCACTTAGCATAATGTTCTTCAGTTCCATCCATATTGTCACAAAAGGTAGAAGTTCCTTCTTTCTTTTTTTAAATGCAGATTGATTTTATTTATTTAGTTTTTTAAATATCAAGATCCATTATAAAATATTTAAAAATTTAAATCCATTATAAAGTCTCAGCAATTAAAACAGCATGACACCAGCACAGAAATGATCAAGTAGATAAATTAAATAAAATGAGCATTCTAGAAACAAATGTATATATCTATCTAACAATGAAAATGGCAGTTTTACCACTTACTTTATACATCAGAATCAAAGGGGAACATGTAAGGGGGTTACATGATATCCATTGGTAGAAGATTAGGGAGGCCACACAAAGCAGGGATATCTTTGAGACTGGATAAAGAGTAAAAGGATAGATACATACTTATTTTACATTGGTGGGTGTAAGATAGTTAACAATTAAAGATTACAGCACTTAAAGATGTTATACAGGAACACAAGATAACAATGAGGGGCTCTGTGGTTCCCTGCTCTGATGGAAGATTGTGCCCTGAGGGGTCTGGAAAAGAAGATTACTCTGACATTCCAAAGGTAAGTTAACTTAGGTGCAAAAAGATAATAAACAGCCTCAGCTAAGGCAATGATTGACCTTTGTGAAGGAAAATATCTTCCAGGGACATGACTATTCACCTGACTTGCTTTTAGTGGGAAAGTTTTCATTTCAAACCATCCTATGTGGTTACTTTAGGTATTTGAGTTTGTAAGGTCACCATGCAGGACTCCCCTGAGCTTGTTAGGTTTAGTATGTGGCCCCGTTTTCATCCATAATACAGATGCACATCACATAGCTAACTTCTATATAAAAGGTTTTTTTTTACTCATTCAACATATTTATTGAGCACCTATTATATGCTAGGTGCTGTACTAGATACTTGGGATTCAGTAATGAACAAGATGACATCATTTACCCTCATAGAACTTATAGACCATACTAGGAAACTGCAAGTATTTTTGATGAAAGTAAAACTATACACTAATAGAAGTTCTATTTTACTATCTACACAGATCATATTTCATACTCCTTTTTTCATAAACAACTAACTACACAAATAGTTTTAAATATTTCTATGATTGATGATACCTAATACAGAACAAGTTAGTGTTAAAAAATGAATTCTAAAGCAAAAAAATATTTGAGACCATATCAGCCTACAACTAAAAGCAAATAAACTGCAACTTTTATCCTAAAATCATAAACAATAGCTCAGTTTAAAAATCTAGGTTAACACAAATTCATAGACACAAACAACAGTATGGTGGTTACTGGAGGGAAAGGGTGTTGGGGGATAATGAAGATTGTAAAGGGGGTCAAATATATGATGACAAAAGGAGATTTGATTTTGGGTGATGAACACATTATTCAATATGTAGATGATGTATTAAAGAACTGTGCACTTGAAACTTATGTTACTAACCAATGTTATCCCAATAAATTTAATTAAATATCTAGTTTAAAATCGTTATCTTTAAAAGTATAGTGGTTGCCCTGGCTAGGCTGCTCAGTGGTTGGAACATTTCCCCACACACCAAAAGGTCACAGGTTCAATTCCCTGTCAGAGCACATGCCTAGGTTATGATTTCTATCCCTGGTTGGGGCATGTATGGGAGGCAACCAATCGATGTTTCTCTCTCACATTGATGTTTCTCTCCCGCTCTCAAATCAGTTTAAAAACATATCCTCTTGTAAATATTAAATAAATAAATATATATATAGTGATACATTCCAAAAATGCTTTATTTTCTCTGCATGTTTTCTTTGTACACACATGAATACAAACAGCATATGCACAATGAGGGTTGAAGGCAGTAGTTAAGTTTGTTACATGATTTTATTTACAATACTAGTAGAGTAGAATATGTGATGGAATTGTAGTCAGAAAACCTGTGTTCAACACTGGGCTCTGCCACCAACCATGACTTTGGGCAGATCATTGACCCTTTTAAGATTTCTCTACTTGAAAATGAAAAGTTTTCAGAAGTTGTTTCGTGATATCTTTCCCTTCCAACCTGAACATTTTATTAAGTCAGAGGCTAACAACTAATTAAAGGAAACCACTTCTACTTCCTCTCTAGAAAGCATATATTTATTATACTAAATTTAATGTATTTTTTCCATGTTGAAATCTCGTAGTATAAGATGCTTAAAAAAATCTAATACTATTCCACTGCCTTGGAAAGCAAACTGGGCACATCAAACACTTCCTTTTCTTTTTTTTCCCCCTAAAGATTTTTTTCCTAAAAATTTATTTTTAGAGAAAGGGAAGGAGGGAGAAAGAGAGGGAGATAAACATCAATGTGTGGTTGTATCTTATGTGCCCCATACTGGGGACCTGGTCTGCAACCCAGGCACTGGGAACCAAGCCAGCAACCTTTTGGTTCACAGGCCAGTGCTCAATCCACTGAGCCACACCAGGCAGGGCCAAACACTTCCTTTTCGATGATAAATTCACAAGGAGACACATAGTGGGCCTAGCAATCTGCTACCAGAGACAGAGATGGGAATGTTTAACTAAAGGCTGTAAGGTTTCCTTTCACATGTGTGTTTACTGAACAATTGACTATAATAGGGAAAGAACCACACTAGTAATTCTTCCTTCGCCAAATTTTTCAGTTTCTGTGATTAGTATCTATGATTTCAGTCCAACTGTGTTGGTGTTAGAAACTTCAAAGAATGCCCAAAGCCCAATCAATATTTATAGGAATATATTTTAAAGGAATACTCACTACCAATTAGTCTAGGCAGTAATGAAAATCATCATATATTTTCAATGATGAAAGATCCCAGTAGGAGGTCTCCTAATGGATGACAGGTGCCAGAGCAAGGGGCATCCAGCAAAAGGAGGGCAAAGCCTATTTCTCAGTCAGCTTTAGAGAGTACAACATATCCTTTAAGCTGGATTCAGTGTACATACAGAGTACAACCCATAATTTTCTGTTGTATTTCATTCAGAACATTACTGCTTAGAATCAAATCATCTGAAACCATTGAGGAAGACTAGACAGCTTACCATGAGTTCTCCAGTATCTTGATATAGCTACTGATCACATAAAGCAAAGCTCAGTATAATGTAATTGCTAAGGGTTTAGGTTTTGGGATCACTTTATGTTTCCTTCAAAAGGTTACCTACCACGTTTAATGCTGATAGCATGTGACTCCCACTAGAATGTGATTGCTACAAGGGCAGAGGTATGTGTTTTCTTCATGGATATATCCTAAGCATTTAGAATGATGTCTGTCATATGAAGTTTGCTCAAGAAATATTTGCTAAATGAATAAATGTTACAATTGTAAGAATAATTCTTTGCCTGACTCTATTTTCTTCCCTAATAGCTTTTCCAAGAGGTTCAACCACTTTATTCCTCTTTGTTTTGCCTTATTAAAACCTTCTTTATACAGTAATTTTATTGGCATTGTACTTTATTCAACTTATTAATGAAGTATAGTATTATATAGAATAGTGCAAAAATTGTATCAGCTTGATGAATTTTAAAAAACTGAACATATTTAATCCACATCTAGATCAAGAAACAGAACTTAGATAGTACCTAGAAGATTCCCCTAGTAACTACCTTTCCCTTCTAAGAGTAACCACCATCCTGACTTTGAAAACATAGATTAGTTTAGACTGTGTCTATCCTTTATATTAATGGAATAAAATAGCATGTTCTCTTTGATTGTGGCTTCTTTTTTTCAACATTGTATTTGTGTGATTTATGCATGTTGTTAAGGGTATTGTACTTCATCCTCATTACTTTATAATATTTAAACATGATACAGTTTATTTATACAATTTACTATTCATAGACATTTGGGTTGTGCCCAATTTGTCGAAATTATAAACGAGTCCACTATGTACATGCTTGTATATGTCTTTTATTTTTTTAATCCTCACCCAATGACATTGTTATTGATTTCTTTAGAGAGGAAGGAAGGAGAGGGAGAAAGAGAAACATCAACATGAGAAACATCAATTGGCCACCCCTCATGTTCCCCAACTAGGGACTGAACCTGCAACCCAGGCATGTGGCCTGACCTGGAATCAAATCTGCGACCTTTCAGTTCACAGGATGACACCCAACCAATTGAGCCACACAGGCCAGGGCTCTACCTGTCTTTTGGTACACTTTTACACATTTCATTTGAGTATTATCTTAGTGATTTCATACTGCTATAACAAAAAACTCTATAGACTGGTTGGCTTAAATAACAAATATTTATGTCTCACAGTTCTGGAGGCTCAGAAATTGAAGATCAAGGTGCCAGCTGATTTGGTTCTGGTGAAGGCCCTCTCCCGAGTTTGCACACAGCCACCTTCTTTCTTAAACCTCATATGGCACAGAGAGAGAGAGATTGATCACCTCTATTTTTTATTATAATCCCATTCATGAGAGTTTTACCTTGATGACCTAATTATTATTTCCCAAAGCCCCACCTCTAAATACTATCGAATTGGGGATTGGGGGTTAACATAACATTTTCAGGGACATAAATGTTTAGTCCATAGCAGATCTGTATACCTAGTTTTGCACTATTTTCAATGGTGCACATGTGAACTTGGCATTTATTTTCCACTAGATTTCCTGACCATGGTAGAAATTAGTCTTGTCAGTTGCCACCAAAGCAGCCATTTTATAAGAGTTAAAGACTGAAATCAGATCAGAATGAAAAGTCTCCCTGTTATATGGCTGATATTCCTGCCATTAACATCCTAAAGTTTTTCTGGGAATCATGCACTCATGGAATCAAAATATTATTGGTAATCTGAATGTATCAATCCTTGGATATCATGTACATTTTATCGATTAAAGCATTGGATTACTTTGGTGGTAACACATGAGTTAACTGAATTAACCCAGTATCACCCATTGAAATCTAGTTGAGAGCAGAGTCTTAAAAAATGAAAGCACTGAACAGAAAAATTTTGAATGAAGCTTGTAGGGAAGAAAGGTAATGGGTAGCTCACAGGACCAGTGCAAAATGGAATGCTAGGAGACAGCATGGAATTTAGGAGGTCAGGTGGAAAAGAGACTTTAAAATGGGAATGAAAGTGCTACTATGTGAAGCAGAGGGAAGCAGAAATCCAGGAACTTTCTTGACTTTGCAGCCTTGCTCAGAGTTTATGCTGATCCTATAGTGTACTCTGTCCATAGTAATTTATCTGGTGGGGGTATACAGAGGTCAAATTAAAAACTATTAGTTACAGTTAATAATACTATTGTATATTTGAAAATTGCTAAGAAAGTGGATCTTAAAAGTTCTCATCATGAGAAAAAATTGTAGCTATGTATGGCAATAGATGTTAACTAGACTTCTTATGGTGATCATTTCACAATATATACAAATATCAAATATTTTATTTTTAAAGTATATTTTATTGATTATGCTATTACAGTTGTCCCAATTTTTTCTCCCCTTTCTCCCCCTCTGCCCTGCACCCCTCCACTCTCCAGCATTCCCCGGTCCCCTTAGTTCATGTCCATGGGTTATACATACAAGTTCTTTGTTTTCAACATTTCCTATACTATTTATTCTTAACCTCCTCCTGTCTATTTTGTACCTACCAACTATGCTTCTTATTCCCTGTACCTTTTCCCCCTCTCTCCCCCACAACTGATAACGCTCCATGTGATCTCCACTTCTGTGATTCTGTTCCTGTTCTAGTTCTTTGCTTAGTTTTTGTATTTGTTTTTTTTTTTTTTAGGTTCAGTTGTTGATAGTTGTGTTTGTTATTATTTTACTGTTCATTGTTTTGATCTTCTATTACTTAGATAAGCCCTTTAAACATTTCATATAATAAGGGTTTGGTGATGATGAACTCTTTGAACTTGACCTTATCTGGGAAGCACTATATTTGCCTTTCCATTCTAAATGATTGCTTTGCTGGATAGAATAGTCTTGGATGTAGGTCCTTGTTTTCATCACTTGGAATACTTCTTGCTAGCCCCTTCTTGCCTGTAAGATTTCTTTTGAGAAATCAGCTGATAGTATTGTAGGAACTCCTTTGTAATTAACTCTCTTCTTTTCTCTTGCTTCTTTAAAGATTTTCTCTTTATCTTTAACCTTTGGCATTTTAATTATAATGTCTGGTGTGGCCCTTTTTGGGTCTAACATGTTTGGGACTCTCTGAGCTTCCTGGACTTGTATGACTCTTTCCTTCCCCAAATTAGGAAAGTTTTCTTTCATTATTTTTTCAAATAAGTTTTCAATTTCTTGCTCTTCTTCTTCTTCTTCTGGCATCCTTATGATTCAGATGTTGGCCCATTTGGAGATGTCCCAGAGTCTTCTTATTCTATCCTCATTTTTTAAAATTCTTATTTCTTTATTCTGTACTGTTGACTGTATATTTCTTCCTTATGTTCTGAATCATGGATTTGAACGCTGGCTTCCTTCCCTTCCCTGTTGGTTCCCTGTATATTTTCCTTTATTTCACTTTGTTGAATTCTGCATCTGATAGGTTATCTATCTCCTCGTCACTTAGCACTTTTTCAGGAGTTTTTATCTGTTCTTTCATTTTGGTCATATTTCTTTCTCTCAACATTGCCCCTGTTACATTGTAAGGGGCGGAGCCTTAGGTATTCATTGGGCGGGGCAACCCACTTCACTGCATTGTGGCGCTGCATGTGGGGGAGGGGTCAGAGAGGAAACAATATCACTTGCTAGCTTGCTCAGCTCTCACAGCACTTTCCATCACTTCCTTCGCATCTCACCAGCAGATTGTGCCCTTTCAAGTGATGATTCCCAGGTTGGTGGGCTTGTATATGTTCCAGGATCCTGTGACCTCTCCAAGGGACTCTCCTGTGAGACTGGCAGTTTCTCCCACTGCAGCAGCCCACACATATTTTTATAGCCAGAGGTTTTGAGACTTTATTTCCCTGCACTGAAAACCTGAATTGAATGGTTTCTTTCACTCCCCACTTGTTCCTCCCGGTTTATCTGCATGCAAATATGGGAAATCCCATCCACCAGCAACACCCTCACCCACCCCAGTCTCCAGTCTTGCATACTCTCTGCCCTCGTTGCCCATTACTGCCCGTCCTATCAGTCTGGATGAAAGTTTCTTTAACTCCTTGGTTGTTGAACTTCCATGCAGTTTGATTTTCTGGTAGTTCTGGTTGTTTTATTTATTTATTTATTCAAAAACATTTGTCTCTGCTTCCCCCCACAACTTTCCCTTGCCCCTCCCTCTTCCCTCCCTCAATCCTTCCCCTTTGGTTTTGTCCATGAGACCTTTCTTTATGTTCCTTGACTTTCCCCTTCCCTTCCTTTTCCCCCGCCCATGCCTCCTCCTTCCCGGCTGTCTCTGTTGGTTTCAATTCCTTTCAGTGTTGCTGGTCTTATTTTCCTTGCATCTTTGTATTGTTGGTTAGGTTCCGCTTATAGGTGAAATCTTATGGTATTTGTCTTTCGAACCCTGGCTTATTTCGCTTCACATAATGCTCTCCAGTTCCATCCATGCTGTCGCGAAGCTTAGTAGTTCTTTTTTTGTTTCTGCTCTGTAGTATTCCATTGTGTATATGTACCATGACTTTTTGATCCAATCATCTACTGATGGGCATTTAGGTTGCTTCCAACACTTGGCTATTGTAAGTTGTGCTGCTATGAACATTGGGGTGCATAGGTTCTTTTGTATTGGCGTTTTGGTGTTCTCAGGGTATAGTCCCAGCAGGGGAATCCCTGGATCAAAAGGCAGTTCCATTTTCAGCTTTCTGAGGAAATTCCACACTGCTTTCCATAGGGGCTGCACCAGTCTGCATTCCCACCAACAGTGTACTAGGGTTCCCTTTTCTCCACAGCCTCACGAGCACCTGTTGTTTGTTGATCTGTTTATGATGGCCATTCTGACCGGTGTGAGGTGGTGCCTCATGGTGGTTTTGATCTGCATTTCTCTCATGGCTAGTGATGCTGAGCATCCTTTCAAATGCCTCTGGGCCCTCTGTATCTCCTCCTTGGAAAAGCGTCTGCCCAGGTCCTTTGCCCATTCTTTGATTGGATCGTTTGTCATCTTGGAGTGGAGTCGAGTGAGTTCTTTATATATCTTGGAGATCAAACCTCTATCTGATGTATCATTAGTGAATATATTTTCCCATAGGGTTAGCTCCCTTTTGATCTTGCTGATGTTTCCTTTAGCTGTGCAGAAGCTTCTTATTTGGATGAGGTCCCACTT
The DNA here is from genome assembly GCF_021234165.1 of Pteronotus mesoamericanus. Taxonomy (NCBI): domain Eukaryota; kingdom Metazoa; phylum Chordata; class Mammalia; order Chiroptera; family Mormoopidae; genus Pteronotus; species Pteronotus mesoamericanus. The sequence continues at coordinate 1,855,114 of NW_026555198.1, forward strand.
GTTTATTCTTTCCTTTATGTCCCTTGCTTTAGGAGACATATCAGTGAAAAAATTGCTGCGTGGGATATCGGAGAGTTAACTGCCAATGTTCTCCTCTAGGACTTTTATGGTGTTGTGACTTACATTGAAGTATTTTATACATCTTGAGTTTATTTTTGTGTATGGTGTCAGCTGATGATCCAATTTCAATTTTTTGCATGTAGCCGTCCAGCTCTCCCAACCACATTTGTTGAAGAGGCTATTATTGCTCCATTTTATGCTTCTGCCCTCTTTGTCAAATATCAGATGCCCATAAAGACCTGGGCTTATTTCTGGGCTTTCAATTCTGTTCCACTGGTCTTTGGGTCTGTTCTTGTGCTAGTACCAGATTGTTTTGAATATAGTGGCTTTGTAGTAGAGTGTGATGTCCAGTATTGTGATCCCTCCTACTTTGTTTTTCTTTCTTAAAATTGCTGCGGCAATTTGGGGTCGTATATGGTTCCATATACATTTTTGAAATGTTTATTTCTGTGAAATACATCATTGGTATTTTAATAGGGATTGTGTTGAATCTATAAATTGCTTTCAGTAGTATGGACATTTTCATACTATTCTTCCAATCTATGAGCACAGTATATGCTTCGATTTATTTGTGTCTTCCTTAATTTGTTTCTTCCATGCTGTATAGTTTTCTGCATACAGGTCTTTTACCTCCTTGGTTAAATTTATTCCTACCTATTTTGTTTTTCTTGTTGCTATATCAAATGGTATTTTTTATCCTGATTTATTCTTCTTCTATTTCATTGCTGGTGTACAAAAATGCCTTTGATTTCTGAATATTGAGTTTGTGTTCTTTTGTTTTGCCAAATTCGTTTATTAGGTTGAGGAGTTTTTGGGTAGAGTCTACAGGGTTCTCTATGTACACTATCATGTCATCTGCAAACAATGATAGCTTTACTTCCTCCTTTCCTATTTGGATGCCTTTTATCTCTTTCTCTTGCCTGACCGCTGTGTCTAGGACTTCCAATACGATGTTGAAAAGAAGCGGTGAGAACGGACATCCTTGTCGTGTTCCCGATTTTAGTGGGAAAGCTTTTAGTTTTTGCCTGTTGAGTATGATGTTGGTTCTAGGTTTTTCATATATGGCCTTTATTATGTTGAGGAATGCCCCATTTATTCCCATTTTGCTGAGTGTTTTGATCATAAATGGTTACTGTACCTTTCGAATGCTTTTTCTGCATCTATCGAGATGATTATGTGGTTTTTGTCTTTTCTTTTATTTATGTGATGTATCACGTTTATTGACTTGCATATATTGAACCATCCCTGCATGCCTGGAATTAATCCCACTTGATCATGGTGGTTAATCTTCTGAACGTATTGCTGGATGCGGCTTGCCAATATTTGGTTGAGGATTTTAGCATCTATGTTCATCAGCGAAATTGGCCTGTAGTTTTCTTTCTTTGTAACGTCTTTATCTGGTTTTGGGATTACGGTGGTGCTGGCCTCATAGAAAGAGTCTGGGAGTCTTCCCTCCTCTTGGATTTTTTGGAATAGTCTGAGAAGGACAGAGGTTAGCTCTTCCTTAAATGTTTTGTAAAATTCTCCTGTGAAACTGTCCAGCCCTGGGCTTTTGTGTGCCGGGAGTTTCTTGATTTCTGCTTCAATTTCTCCAGCTGTTATCGGTCTGTTCAAGCTTTCTGTTTCTTCCTCCTTCAGTGTTGGAAGATTTTACTTTTCTAGAAATGTGTCCATTTCATCAAGGTTTTCAAACTTCTTGGCATATAATTGTTCATAGTAGTTTCTTACAGTCCTTTGTATGTCTGTGGTAGCAGTTGTTATTTGTCATCTTTCATTTCTGATATTATTTATTTGGGTCCTCTCCCTTTTTGTCTTGATGAGTCTGCTTAAAGTCTTGTCGATTTTATTTATCATTTCAGAGAATCAACTCCTGGATTGGTTGATCCTTTGAATTGTTATTTTTTCGTCTCTATGTCATTTAGGTCTGCTCTAATCTTGATTATTTCCTTCCTTCTACTTGCTCTGGGATTTATTCGTTGTTGTTTCTCCAGTGCTTGTAGTTGTAGTGTTAGGTCTTTTATTTGAAATGTTTCTATGTTTTCTTAGTTGGGCCTGTATTGCCATTAACTTCCTTCTCAGGACTGCCTTTGCTGTGTCCCATAGGTTTTGGACTGTTGTATGTTCATTTTCATGTGTTTCCAGAAATTTTTTGACTTCTTCTCTTATCTCTTTATTGACCCAGTCATTGTTTAATAGTCTACTGTTCAGTCTCCATGAGTTTGCAAGTTTTTGAAGTTTCTTTTTGAGGTTGATTTCCAGTTTCAATCCCTTGTGGTCCGAGAAAAAGTTTGGTATTATTTCAATTTTCCTGAATTTGCTGAGGCTTGCTTTGTGTCCTATGCTGTGGTCTATCTTTGAAAATCTTCCATGAGCATTTGAAAATGATGTGTATTTTTCTTCTTTGGGATGGAAGGTTCTATATATGTCAGTTAAGTCTATTTGATTCAGTGCGTCATTCAGCTCCACAATATCCTTGTTGATATTTTGTTTGGAAGAACTCTCCATTTTGACAGTGGGATGTTGAATTCCCCGATCAGTGTCCATACAGTATTTTGTCTATATCTTTTCTGAAGTCGTCCAAGATTTTCCTTATATATTTGGGTGCCCCTATGTTGGGTGCATATAAGTTTACAATGTTTATGTCTTCTTGAAGGAGTCTTCATTTAAGTATTATAAAATGTCCCTCTGGGTTCTTTTTATGGCTTTTGTTTTGAAATCTATTTTGTCTGATATAAGTATTGCTACCTCTGCTTTCTTCACTTGCCCATTTGCTTGGCATATTTTTTTCCATCCCTTTGCTTTCGATCTGTGTAGTTCTTTTGCTCAGAGGTGGGTCTCTTGTAGGCAGCTTATGTGTGGGTCATGTTTTCTTATCCATTCAGCGATTCTGTGTCTTTTAATTGGGGCATTTAGTCCATTTACTTTGAGAGTTATTACTGATAGAAATGTACTCATTTCTTCCTTCGGTACATGTGTTTCTCTCTTTCTCACTCTTTTCCTTAATCTTCTTAGACCACTCCCTTTAGCATATCTTGTAGTGCTGGTTTGGTAGCGATGTATTCTTTTAGCTTTCTTTTGTCTGGGTAACTCTTTATTTCCCCCTTGTATTTTATTGGAGAGCCTTGCTGGGGAGAGCAGCCTTGGTTGTAGACCATGGTCTTCATTACTTGAAATATTTGTTGCCATTCCCTTCTGGCTTATAGTGTTTCTGTTGAGAAGTCAGCTCCTAGCTGTATCGCGGCTCCTTTGTATGTTACTCCCCGTTTCTTCCTTGCTGCTTTGAGGATTCTCTCTTTGTCTTTGATAGTTGCCATTTTAATGATGATGTGTCTTGGAGTGGGCCTCCTTGGGTCCCTCTTGAGTGGGGCCCTCTGTGCCCCCTTGATCCATGAGACCTTTTCTCTCCTCAAATTGGGAATATTTTCCATCATTACTTTTTCAAAGAGGTTCTCTATCCCTTGCTCCTCTTCTTCTCCTTCTGGTATCCCTATTATGCAGATATCATTGTGTTTCAGGTTGTCCTGCATTTCCCTAAATGGCTCTTCCTTCTTTTGGAGTCTTTTTTCCATTTCTTGTTCTTTCTCGGAGCTTTTTTCTTCCTTCTCCTCCATCTCACTGATTCGATCCTTGGCTTCATCCAGCCTGCTTTGATTTCCTTCTGCTGTGTTTTTCAACTCAGAAATGGTATTCTTCATATCCTCTTGTGTCTTCTTGATAGTTTCTACGTGCTTTTCCAGGTTGATATAGTTTGCTGTAAGATCCTGATAGTTTCTCTGCAGTCTCTCATAGTTATCTTTGAGCTGGCTGAGCTCATTGAGGTTCCTTAGAGCCATTGTTTTGAATTCAGTATCTGATACTGAATAGTTCCCTTGCCTCTATTTCATTTAGCTTTCTCCGTGTGGATTGCCCTTTTCCACTCATTTGCGGAGAACTTCTTTTTCTTCCCATTTTTGTGAGAGTCTACTAAGTAATTAGTTAATTTATAATTTATTTTTGCATCTGCTTCAATTGAGCTGTCTAGATTTCCTGACTTTGTGGATTAAAGTTCTATGGTAGTAGGCGTTTATTTATTTATTTATTTATTTATTTTCTTTACTTTTCTCTCTTGGTCTGCTTCTGATGATATCAGTTGTTGACCTTATATGACCTTGGGTCATATGTTTGAGCCATCCAGGAATCTACTGTCTCTGTGTGACTCCTGCTTTGGGCAGCTCTGTGACCCCTTCAGCCAGGGATCCACTATTTCTGTGGATCACTCTGCACTCTCACGCCAGCTCCTTGAGTGCGCTCCCCAGCCCAGCAGGATCCCCTGCCCACCTGGGCCCACACGTACTTGCTGCAGCCCAGGGGTGCTCATTCGCCCTACCACGAGCACTTGTCTGGCGCCCGCACCCGGCGGGCAACCCAGCACTGTTCAGTTTAGGGTCTTCTATTGTGTCCTTTCCCTGCTTTGGCTCTTTAGGGGTGTCGCCTGCCCGTGCAAAGTGGAGACTACAGAAATGAGAAGTCAGCTCCGGGACTCTCCGGTTAATCCCGTCTCCAGTCTCTCCTCCAGGGTCTCTGGGCTGCTCTGTGACACCTTTGGTCTGGGATCCACTATTTCTGTGCACCGTTGGGCACTTGCAGGCCTGCCGGGGCGCGGGTTTATGCCTGCCCTCAAGATCTGGGCACTCCCTCACAGGCTCCGTGGGCGCTAACCTGTGGGAGCCCTCGCCAACCCCCATGGTCGCGGGTCCGCATTTGCCCTTGCCAGCCCTCACCGGCTGCTCAGCGGGTGGCTTGCGTGTGCGTGCCTGCCCTGGGTGGTTTTGGGCTGTCTATTGTGTGCTTTTCAGCTTTTTGGTCTTTGGGGGTGTGGCCTGCCCGCACACAATGGAGTATACAGAAAGGAGAAGGAGTTGGGATTCCTCAGTTCCTTCTTACATTCTTTCCCCAAAGCCTCCATTTTCAGTCTCTCCTCAGGGGTCTCTGGGCAGTCCTGTGACCCCTTTGGCCAGGGATCCTCTATTTCTTCCAGCCAGTCTGCACTTAGTCCCCCAGCTCACACGCGCACAAGCTGTGTGCAGAGCACACAAAAGGCAGGTTAATTGATTCCCTTATGCCTGAGCGAGATGGTAGCTGCAGAGTGGGAGGCGCGTTATCACCGGGGCTCCACTGGCCACTGTCTCATTCTCTTCACAAAGTTTTCCTCACCAGTCTTTTCCCAGGCACCAGCCCACCCTGCTGCCGCCTCTACCCAGGGATCAAGGAGGGCAGCTGCCACTGCAAATTTTTGCGCTGGCCCTTTAAATGTCTCTTTGCATCTCCAGCCTCCTGTCTCTGGCAGAAAGCACCCCTAAGCTTTTCGGGGTTGCGTTTTGTCTGTGTGTTTTCCTGGTTTCAGATGCTGTAGTTTAGGGGTCCCTGTTTATGATTCAGACCCTGTTCTTCTCAGGGGGAGCCAACTGGCCATTTCAATGTCCCTCTGGTGCTGGTGCCCTGGGGTGCCTAGCCCACCCTCTTGAGCCTCCACTGCCCTTCTCACCCATTGGGATGTGTGAGAGATGATTCCACTGTCTGTCCACGGCTCCAAGGCTCCTCTCCCTCTATCGTTCCATTGTTTTCCAGGTGATTTCTCCACTATTTAGTCGCAATTCCTGTTTGGTCTTGGGAGGAGGTCAGCGTGACTCCCATTCACTCCTCCGCCATCTTCCTGACTGTGTTTTGGTTTTTTAATTTGTTGTTATCATTCTTTTGGTTGTGCAAGGAAGTGAAGAACAAATATTGAATCTTTATACTGTACACCTGAGACAAATATTCAATATAATGGTATATATCAATTATATTTCAATTAAAAATAAGCCTTAGGAAATCTAATTGATCACAAAAGCCTGTGAAACAGCAAAACAACAATTAAGGTACATATTATATAGTATATACACATAGGTATTTCATTCATTAAAAAAAAAGTTAACCTCCCCCCAAACACAGTAGGAAAAAATCAGGAGAAAATGAGTGATTTCATAGTAATATGGACAGACCCTATCAGGGGTGTCAAATCCATGGCCCAAGAGCCACATGTGGCCCAGGATGGTTATGAATGCGGCCCTACACAAAAATTGTAAATTTATTTCAAGTCTTTTTTTTTGCTAATCAGTTTTTGTTAGTGTTTGTGTATTTAATGTGTGGCCCAAGACAACTCTTCTTGTTCCAGTGTGGCCCAGAGACATCGAAAGGTTGAACACTCCTGCTACATGCTAAATGGTCTAGCTGATGAGGAGTACTTAAGCTTAGTACTTAAGTATACAACCTGATGCCAGGATTGTATTCACATGGTTATGGTTTCTGTTTATAAAAAAAACATTTTTTACTGCCAAAACTCTCAGTCAGCTTTGACTACAAACTCACCAGGTAGCAATCATGGGAGCTTAGGTCAAAGTGGGGAAAATGGTCAAACCAGCTGATTCTGCAAGGTTTTAGAGACAAACAATGTTGAGGTGATGGATGAATTCTGTCAAGGCTGAAGCTGAGCATTTTGTGTCTCTTAAAATGCCATCTACTGAAACTGTTACAATCATTTCAAATGTCAGCAAGATTTAATTTTTTATAAATGTATTTTATTTTATTTGGAGGTTTAATGAAACATTAGTTTTTCCTATCAGATCTCCTTTAGCTGATATCCTGCTTTAGGCAATTTTCAGGCTAATAATGACATTTTTGATAAAAGAAATATGGTCATGCACTATGCATTCTTTTATAAAACAGCTTTATACTTTCAGGTATTTCATGTCAAGCCAGGCTTTCTACTGGTCTGTCAACTTTTCTCAAGTCATGTGCTATGGCACCTAGCTTGGATTCAGTCATTCATACAAGTGTGTATTGCGTACCAATGAACTAGGAAGTGCTAGTTATTATTGGGGAAACCAAAAGTGTATAAAATCTGTTGTGTGCCCTCAAAGAGTTCACAGACTAGCAGGGGAGCTGAGGCAGAATTACAATTCTAATATAAAGTGGAATGGGACAAGTGCCAACAGAGAAGTACAAAGGGCAATGGTGTTCAAAGGAGAGTGAGATCATTTCCAGATGGGGAGATCAAAGAAGGCTTCATGGAAGAAGTGGTATTTGTGCTGCACCTCCAAGGGTAAGATTTCTACTGGAGGAGATGAATGAAAGAAAAGGAAAGCATTGTATGTTTAGGACTACTAAGAGTTGAAGCTCAGGATAAAGTGGCTGGGCTGGGAAACATCTGTCCTTGAAACGACTGGGGACTTTGCAACAGATCATTCTAACATTTGTTAGTAGGCTCTATGAAAGCCCAAGGCTTTGAGAACACAAGCACAAAGCAGAAAAGCATTATTGTTCACCAGAAGCTAAACAGAAATTCTGAAAACAGTTGAACATGTATCACCTATTTGTTTATTCTTTAAATGGTACAGAGTTCCTGCTCTATGCAATATCCTGGGCTAGGTAATCAAGGTAAGGATGGCAGGGAGAAGTCATACAATCCTGAAATATATGATTCTGGCCCCTTAGGACTTTGCCATGCTTATTTCCTTCTTCCATGTTGGTGAAAACAATTAAATGACAGTCACAATAGCTCAGAGCCTCAGAACTTTGGATAAAGTTCAGGCACTGGTCAGGTTTAGAAGCTAAAATAGCCAAATGAGAAATACCAACACTAATAACTAACATTTTTGAGCTTCACTTTTGTGATAAACACTGTGCTAAACACATGATTTTATATCATGACCTTTAGATTTTGCATCATCCCCACTAAGTAAGAACACCCATGTCACTGTGCTGTTTGAGTATGTTCAAGGAGGTACTGTCAGGGTGTGTGTCTGTGTGTGTTGGGGGCCAGTGCTGGTGAGCAATGAGACAAGATGGAGCTTGTTTAACAGAATATGACAAGTCTTTCCTACTTCCTGGAGCTCAGGGAAGTCAGTGGTGCCCCTCAATTTGTTGTAGTAGGCTTACTTATGACCTACCTGGAATGAATACATCCTTACAAAATTATCAAAAGACAATTTCTATGAGGGATATTTGATCATAATGGAAGTCAGACTTTATGACCCAACTCCCTTACATGAGCACTGACTCTGTGCACAGACTATACTAGGTATTTTGTATACATGAATTCATTTAATCCTTACAAGAATCCTGGAAGATAGCATTACTAATTTTTTTATGATAAAACTGAATCACAGAGATGTTGGGAGACTTACCTAAAAGGATATAGTCAGTATAAAAGAGAACCAGAACCCATAATTCCATATTTTGCCCATATTTATTCCTTGCTGACTCTATGGATGAAGGTGCCATATTTAGTTCCACTACAGGAATACTTTGACATTTAATGTTTTGGCATACAGTTGGGCATAGAAACCTAACATGTAAGCCAAGAAAAGAACCCTTATTTCCCCCTAAAAACTGCCTGTCTGAAAGTGAAAGACAAAGGCCAGGGAGATGGAGAAAAAGAAGGAGGAGAGATTCACAGAAAGATAAGAAGGTAAGTGGAGAGGGATAGAAAGGAGAGGGAAGGGGAAGAGATAGAGAATAGAAGAGAGGTCAGGAGGAGGGGGAGAGAGAGAGAACATAAAAACACAAGAATAAAAGGTTCTCTATAGGTCAGCCTCAAATTGGGCAGTAGACTGAAGAGGCACAGTCAAGGCTTTGGTAGGAACATTCATGTTGATCAACCAAGAGCTCTGGTTTTTAATGTATGTTTTTCATTTCTCACAAGTTTCAGAAATGTCCTCCTTTAAAAAAATATTTTATTGTTTATGCTATATCAACTGTCCCAATTTTTCTCCCTTTGCCCTCTTCCACCAAGCCCCCTTCACTCCCTCAGACAATTCCTTCACCATTGTCCATGTCTATGGGTCATTCATGTATGTTCTTTGGCTAATCCCCTCCACTTCTTTCATCCAGTCTCCTCGCCCCATTCCCCTCTTACAGCTGTCAGTCTGTTCCAGAAGAAACATCGTGTTTTTGCCTCCAATCTCCATTCAGCCTGGTTTGGATGACTCTCCTTGGAGTTTTATTTTACTTTCTGTACTCCTAGCTATAATAGTCTTAGGCAGTTATGATCCTCAGTTTGTTCATCTTAACATGGGAATAATATTATTAATAATCACAACAATAGAAAAAACAACAATAACATATAAATATCTGTTTCATAGGATGGTGATTATGAAACAAATAGGTAATGTGTGTGAATGGTAATACAGTTTGCAAATATTACATTTTGTTAACAGTTTTCCATTCTATGCAAAAGCATCCTTACTGGAGAAATTTCACTCTCTAAATATCAAATTAACTATTACACCTCAGAACCTCATCCATAAAGGTGGTAACTGTCCAAAAATTTTGTGTCTCAGTGTTCAGGAAAAGTGATTAACTGCTTTGTCTCTATTACAAACTATCTGACAAAGTCATTTCTCAAAGGGTAGACCTACTTCTGATGTGGTGGTCTTTATTTCATTTTGGGTCTTAAGAGTTTTTCATCAAGAAAAATATGTAGAGGAACAAGGCTGTTAGAAATGATTTCAGATGATTAATTAGCACTCATTATTCCTCAGAAAGTCAGTAATTACTTCCTTAGAGCTCATCTCTGATTTTTGGGGGAAGCTTTGGTTTTTAAGCAAAATACCAACATCTTATTAGAATGTACATGTCTTCCCACACCTCTACCAAAAATCTCTCTACTATCCTGTGAGAATTCTATATTTCCTAAGAAACTATCACTAGAATAGTGGAGTTTAACATCTTGTAAGATCCTTTGGAATAGTCCATTTTTTAAGTTTATCAGTTGTTATTATAGTTAGCTTACCAGAAACCAAACAAATCAGCACAGAATTGTTGTGAGGTAATTAAGTGTGTCATTAGATAAAATAGTAGCACCCAAAGCAGAAGGTACTTAATAAGAACCAAATTAATCTTTATTCAAATAACTGAGTATACATGGCAAATGATCTTCAAAATGACAACACACACACACACACAAAAATCTCAAACATAACTTCAAATTTCCCCAGGCTTGGGACAATGGTTTTGCTTGTTTTTTCTTTTTTAAATTATATTTTATTGATTATATTATTATAGTTGTCCCAATTTTTCCCCATTTGATCACCCTCCACCTAGCCCCCCAACTTCCTCAGGCAATCCCCACACCATTGTCCATGTTCATGGGTCATGCATATGTATTCTTTGGCTGCTCTATGTCCTATGCTGTACTTTATTTCCCCATGACTATTCTGTAACTACACATTTGTGCTTCTTAATCCCTTCAGTTTTTTGCCTATACTCCTGTCCCCTATCCCATCTGGAAACCCTAAAAATGTTCCCTGTATCTATGATTCTGTTTCTGTTCTGCTTGTTTATTTATTTCCCATTTTAGAGTCAATTGCTGATAGATGTGTATTTGTTTGCCATTTTATTGTTCATATTTCTTATCTTCATCTTCTTAAAGAAGGCCCTTTAACGATTCATATAATCCTGTTCTTGCAATGTACTCCTTTAGCTTTTTCTTGTCTGGGAAGTTATTTATCTGTCCTTTGATTCTAAATGATAGCTTTTCTGGGTAGAGTAACCTTGGTTATAGGTCCTTGCTTTTTATGTCTGAATATTTTGTGCCAGTTCCTTCTGACCTGCAAAATTTCTTTTGAGAAATCAGCTGACAGTGTTATGGGAGCTCACTCGTAGGTAACTGCTTTTCTCTTGCGGCTTTTAAGATTCTCTCTTTGTCCTTAGCCTTTGGCATTTTAATTATGATGTGTCTTGGGGTAGGCCTTTTTGGGCTTATCTTGTTTGGGATTCTCTGTGCTTCCTGGATTTGTATGTCTATTTCCTTCACCAAGTTAGGGAAGTTTTCTGTCATTATTTTTTCCAATAGGTTTCCAATTTCTTGCTCTTTTTCTGGCACCCCTGTGATGTAAATGTTGGTACACATGAAGTTGTCCCAGAGGTTCCTTACACTATCCTCATTTTTTGTTTTATTTTTTCTTTTTGCTTTCTGATTGTTTTTTGCTTTCTTATATTCCAAATCACTATTTTCATTCTCAGCTTCATCCACTCTATTGTTGATTCCCTGTAAGTTGTTCTTTATTTTAATTAGTGCATCCTTTGTTTATGACTGGTTCTTTTTCATGGTTTCCATGCTCTTTTTTATGCTGTTGAAGATCTCATTAAGTTCACTGAGCATCCTTATAACCATTGTTATAAACTCTGCATATAGGAGCTTGCTTATCTCCATTTTGTTTAGTTGTTTTTCTGGAGTTTTGTTCTGCTCTTTCATTTGGGCCATGTTTCTTTGTCTCCTCATTTTGGCAGCTTCTCTGTGTTTGTTTCTACTTGTTAGGTAGGTCTGCTACATCTCCCAGGCTTGATAGCATGGCTTGATATAGCTTAATATAATAGTGAAACAGCTTACTGTATCACCCAACTTGGGTACTTGAGGTATACCCTCCTGTTGTAGTTAAGCCTTGATTGCTGTTGGCACATGCAAGGTCAGCCAGTGCCTATGTTCTCTACAGGGTTACACAATGTAAGATAAAAAGTAATCTGTAGATGGCTGCTACTTGTGCTGGGCTTAGACGTGCCCAGGTGAGGCCAATCTGTGAATCAAGGCCGGCTGCTGCTGGTGCTCAGCCTGGAGCAATTTAGCGAAATGTACAGAGCTCTCTGAAGCCAGAGGCTGCTTGTTTGAGAGTATTTAGGAAAAATCTAAAGCATTGGCCAAGACAAGCCATTCTTATGAAAAAGCTACTGTAAACAGCTTGGGTACACCCAAAAGTTGGGTGGGCCGGGCATCAAGGAATCACCAGGGTAGGGCAAACTGTGTGAGCCAGGTTGATGGAGCCTCAGATGTGATGCCTGCCTCCTAAATCTGTGCGGGGAAGGCTCATCAAAGGAAGAGTGGTCTCTTCCAGCACTTCCGTCTGGGAGAAAGCTGCCCCCCAGCTTTCATCCTGATGCTGGACAGTTCAGTTCCTCCCTGTGTGTCTGTGATGCCTTTCAATCTGCTGCCCTTGCTATGGAGCTTAGAGGTAATGAGTCTGAGAAAGTCTCTGTGTGGGCCTGTTTGGAGGAACTGCCTGGAACTCCAGAAACTTTCATCTTTCTCAGCCTCAATCCCAGCTGGTTTTTACAGGCAAAAGTTACGGGGACTTCTATTTCTGGCACTGGGATCCTGGGATGGTGGGCCTAGTGTGAAGCTGGAACACCTTTGCTCCTTAGATATCTCTCCTATTTTTATCTACCACATGTGGGTGTGGGGCCAGCCCTTTCTGTGTCTCTGCCCCTTCTACCAGTCATGATGTAGTTACTTCTTTAATTCCATAGTTGTAGGATTTCCAGTCAGCTTGATTTCTGGTGATACTAAATAATGGTTGTTCTGTAGTTTAATTGTAATTTTGATGTGCCTGTGCAAGGAGGCCAGCCGTGTTTACCTATGTTGCCATCTTGACTGGAAGGGTTTTCATTTTTTAAAAAATAAAATATAAAGCTTAAGAATCTCACTGAAAAATTCAAAAGACTCCTTTTGACATCATATATCTCTTAAAAAGCAGTATTTGGAGGGTTTTTGAGTAAGTGAATGACGAATATATGGATTAATTTCCTACAAAATATGCGCAGTTCAAAAAGTAAGTGAGAAAGTGTTTTAAAGAAATGTGCTTTGAATTTTCTTAACAAAAATGATGATATAATTAGTGAAACCCTTAGGAGTTCACACAGTGAATTTGCTTCTAACTCTACAAAGAGCTGTACACACGTTGGAATCAGATACACCCTTCTCTTTCTAGGGAACTGCATAAACTTGGATTCGTTCTTTTACTTTGTTGAGCTTCAGTTTCCTCATCTGCAAAATGGAGTTAGTAATACTCAATTCTCAGTGTTATGTGGATTCAATAAAGGTGGATCATTTATGCATAGCATCTGCTACATGTGTATTTTTGAGTGTATGTATTAGCATGTAAGTGTGTATATATGTGTGTATGTGCAGGTAGATGTGAGTGTGAATATATGTATGTGTGTATGAGCCTCTGTGGAGGTGGTGGTGAGTGTGCATGAACATATAAATGTCAAGTGAATGTGAGTATATGAGTATGCACATGATTGTGTATGTATATTTAGGTGTCTGGGTGACTCTTTTCTCCATAAAAATGATAGCTTATATATTATAAATCAATGTTAAAGAATGTATAATGATGCTAACATGGACTTTATATTGGAGTTTTACACATTGCTAATTTGTCAACTACTTATTGAAAAGGATTCAATTCATGAAGTTTTGAATTTCCAGAAAGTTGCTATTAATTGAATTATTCTAAAGCAATTGGTACATTTGTAATGTAAAGATGAGAATGCAATTGCAGAATCAAGATGGCAGAGGAGTGGAAGTCACGCTGACCTCCTCCCAGGACCAACCTGGAATTACAACTAAATTGGGGAGAAATCACCTGGAACAAACAACTGAACAGTGGTGAGAGAGGAGCCTTGTAAGCTTGGAGACAAAAGAATTGGCTATAACGCAGTCTAACCGGTAAGGAGTGCGGTAGAGACCTGATAAGTGGGCAGGGCGCCCACATGTGGCAGCACCAGAAGGATATTGAAACGGCCAGTTGGATCCCCCTGAGGAGAGTGAGGTCTAAACCAAAAGCAGTGATTTCTAGCCCACAGCAACAGAGCCCAAAAAGTGCACAGAAAACAGGCAGCTGCAAAAAGTGGTGGGTTGCTCTCTGCCAGAGACAGGTGGCTGGAGATGCAAAGAACTGTTTAAAGGGCCAATGCATAAATTTTTATTTGCAGCCACTTACCCTCGTCTCCAGCAGGGTGGGCTGGGGACGCCTGTGGGGAGACTGGGGAAGGAGACTTGGGGTGATGGCTGGGAGAGTAGCCAGTGGGATCTCAGTACAGACTCTTCTCAAACATGCACCAGCCATCAGCGAGAGAGGACCCAATAACCCCTCCCCCAGGAGGGACTCCTCCCTGCCCTGAGCTGTCTAAGGTGGCCTGCTGAGTGCAGAGTGAATAGATTAACAGCTGAAAGAGACAGCCACAGACAGTAGATTACTGAGAGTCTTGAACAGACTGCCTAAGGTCAGACAGGGTCAACATCTGACATCATCAGAGGTAGATCCAGTAAGTAAAAACAGCGGTCTCCAACCATAGAAGTTCACACTACAAAATCAGGAAATTAAGACAGATCAACTTAAGAATCAGAAGAAAAAACAAGAGTCTCACAAATAATGGGAAGACAAGAAATACCCGCACTCAAAGGGAAAGGAGGAATCCCCACAAAGAGAACTCAATGAAATAGAGTCAAGTAAACTATCATATATTCAGTTCCATACAACAGTTCTAAGGAAGCTCAGTGAACTCAGTGAGCTCAGAGAGAATTAACAAAAACTACAGGGAAACTATAAGGAGTTTGCTGCAAACTGTATCACCATGAGAGAGGTCATAAAAACTATCAATACGAGACAAGGGGAAAGGAAACATACAATTTCTGAGTAAAGAACACAGTAGAAGGAATCTAAAGCAGACCAGATGAAGCTGAGGACTGCATCAGCGAGCTGGAGGACAAAGTAGAAAAAATATCCCAGAAAGAGCAAGAAAATGAAAAAAGAATCAAAAAGAATGAAGAGGCATTGAGGGAAATGCAGGACAACCTGAAATGTAATAATATCCATATAATAGGGATACCAGAAGGAGAAGAGGATGAGGAAGGGATCGAGAACCTGTTTGAAAAAGTAATGATGGAAAACTTCCCTCATTGGAGGAGAGAAAAAGTCCCACAAGTCCAGGAAGCACAGAGGGTCCCATTCAAGAGGAACCCAGTGAGATGCACTCCAAGACACATCATCATTAAAATGGCAAACATCAAGGACAAACAGAGAATCCTAAAGGCAACAAGGGAGAAAGAGGTAGTAATATATAAGGGAGCCCCAATACAGCTAGCATCTGACTTCTCAAAAGAAACACTGCAAACCAGAAAGGAGTGGGAAGAAATATTCCAAGTCATGAAAAGCAAAGGCTAGCAAACAAGACTGATCTACCCAGCAAGGCTATCATTTAAAATGGAATGAGAAATAGTGTTTCCCAGACAAAAGAAGGTTGAAAGAATACACCTCCACCAAACCAGCACTGCAAAATATGGGAAAGGGACTGCATTAAGATATAAAAAAAGTTTTTCTGAATACCCAGTTCCTTTCGGAGTTGGAAATAATTGATATTAGCAATATATTTAATATTCATTAATCTGATTGTGACAATGATGTTATTTTAATTGTTCCTTTACTATTTGTTGAACCTAAATTTGTTTTAGTATATTTCTTGCCTATTTCTATTATTTTTTCAATTTATTTTTTTCAAATACATTTGTCTCTGCCTACCCCCCACCACTTTCCCTTGCCCCCTCCCTCCTTCCCTCCCTCAGCTCTTCCCCTTTGGTTTTGTCCACGAGTCCTTGCTATATGTTTCCTGACTTTCCCCTTCCCTTCCTTTTCCCTGACCCCCTCTCTTCTTTGCTCTTGTCTCTGTTGATTTCTTTTCCTTTTAGTGTTGCTGGTCTTATTCTCCTTGCATCTTTGTATTGTTGGTTAGGTTCCACTTATAGGTGAGATCATATGGTATATGTCTTTCGCCCCCTGGCTTATTTCGCTTCACATAATGCTCTCCAGTTCCATCCATGCTGTCGCAAAGTTTAGTAGTTCTTTTTTCCATCTGCTGCATTGTGTAAATGTACCATTATTTTGTGATTGAATCATCTACTGATGGGCATTTAGGTTGCTTCCAACCCTTGGCTATTGTCAATTGTGCTGCTATGAACAGTGGGGTGCATAGGTTCTTTTATATTGGTGTTTTGGTATTTATGCGGTATAGTTCAACCAGGGGAATCACTGGATCAAAAGGCAGTTCCATTTTCATCTTTTTGAGGAAACTTCACACCGCCTTCCACAGTGGCTGCACCAGTCTGCATTCCCACCAACAGTGAACTAGGGTTCCCTTTTCTCCACAACCTCGCCAGCACCTGTTGTTTGTGGATCAGTTTCTAATGGCCATTCTGACCAGTGTGAGGTGGTACCTCACGGTGGTATTGATCTGCATTTCTCTGATGGCTAGTGATGCTGAGCATCCTTTCAAATGCCTCTGGGTCCTCTGTATCTCCTCCTTGGGAAAGAGTATGCCCTGGTCCTTTGCCCATTTTTTGATTGGATCATTGGTCTTCTTGAGTGGAGTCGAGTGAGTTCTTTATGTATCTTGGAGATCAAGCCTCTATCTGATGTATCATTAGCGAATATATTTTCCCATACGGTTGGCTCCCTTTTCATTTTGCTGATGTTTTCTTTTGCTGTGCAGAAGCTTCTTATTGTGGTGAGGACCCACTTGTTTATTCTTTCCATTATGTCCCTTGCTTTAGGAGACATATCAGTGAAAAAATTGCTGCGTGGGATATCTGAGAGTTTCCTGCCAATGTTCTCCTCTAGGAATTTTATTGTGTTGTGACTTATATTGAAGTCTTTTATCCATATTGAGTTTATTTTGTGTATGGTGTCAGCTGATGATCCAATTTCAATTTTTTGCATGTAGCCGTCCAGCTCTCCCAACACCAATTGTTGAAGAGGCTATTATTCCTCCATTTTATGCTTCTGTCCCCTTTGTCAAATATTCGATGCCCATAGATACCTGGGCTTATTTCTGGGCTTTCTATTCTGTTCCACTGGTCTATGGGTCTGTTCTTCTGCCAGTACCAGATTGTTTTGAGTATAGTGGCTTTGAAGTAGAGTTTTATGTCTGGTATTGTGATCCCTCCTACTTTGTGTTTCTTTCTAAAAATTGCTGCAGCTATATGGGGTCGTTTATGGTTCCATATAAATTTTTGAAATGTCTGTTCTATTTCTGTGAAATACGTCATTGGGATCTTAATAGGGATTGCGTTGAATCTATAAATGGCTTTGGGTAGGATGGACATTTTGATGATATTAATTCTTCCAATCCATGAGCACGGTATATGATTCCATTTATTTGTGTCTTCCTTACTTTCTTTCTTCAATGTTGTATAGTTTTCTGCATACAGGTCTTTTACCTCTTTGGTTAAATTTATTCCTAGCTACTTTATTTTTCTTCTTGCTATAATGAATGGTATTTTTTTTTCTGATTTCTTCCTCTTCTATTTCATTGCTGGTGTACAAAATGCCTTTGATTTCTGAATGTTGACATTGTATCCTGCTGTTTTGCCAAATTCATGTACTAGGTTGAGGAGTTTTTTGGTGGAGTCTACAGGGTTTTCTTTGTACACTATCATGTCATCTGCAAACAATGATAGCTTTACTTCTTCCTTTCCTATTTGGATGCCTTTTATCTCTTCCTCTTGTCTCACAGCTATGGCTAGGACTTCAAATATGATGTTGAATAGAAGCGGTGAAAGCAGACATCCTTGTTGTGTTCCTGATCTTAGTGGGAAAGATTTCAGTTTTTGCCCTTTGAGTATGATGTTGGCTGTAGGTTTTACATATATGGCCCTTATTACGTTGAGGAATGCCCCATTTATTCCCATTTTGCTGAGTGTTTTGATCATAAATTGGTGCTGTACATATTCGAATGCTTTTTCTGCATCTATCAAGATGATCATGTGGTTTTTGTCTTTTCTTTTATTTATGTGATGTATCACGTTTACTGATTTGCGTATATTGAACCATCCCTGCATGCCTGGGATCAATCCCACTTGATCGTGGTGGATAATCATTTGAATGTCTTGCTGGATGCGGTTTGCCAATATTTTGTCGAGGATTTTAGCATCTATGTTCATCAGTGAAATTGGCCTGTTGTTTTCTTTCTTAGTAGGGTCTTTACCTGGTTTTGGGATCAGGGTGATGCTGGCCTCATAGAAAGAATCTGGGAGTCTTCCCTCCTCTTGGATTTTTTGGAATAGTCTGAGAAGGACAGAGGTTGAGTCTTTCTTAAATGTTCTGTAAAATTCTCCTGTGAAACCGTCCAGCACCGGGCCTTTGTGTGCCGGGAATTTCTTGATAACTGCTTCAATTTCCCAGGCTGTTATTGGTCTGTTCGAGCTCTCTGTTTCTTCCTCTTTCAGTGTTGGAAGATTATACTTTTCTAAAAATTTGTGCATTTCATCAAGGTTTTCAAACTTCTTGGCATATAATTGTTCATAGTAGTTTCTGACAATCCTTTGTATTTCTGCGGTATCAGTTTTTATTTCTCCTTTTTCGTTTCTGATATTATTAATTTGGGTCCTCTCCCTTTTTTTCTTGATCAGTCTGCTTAAAGGCTTGTTAAGTTTACTTATTTTTTCAAAGAACCAGCTTGTGAATTGGTGACCCTTTGAATTGTTCTTTTTGTCCCTATGTCATTCAGTTCTGCTCTAATCTTGACTATTTCCTTCCTTCTCCTTGCTCTGGGATTTATTTGTTGTTGTTTCTCCAGTTCTTGAAGTTGTAGTGTTAGGTCTTTTATTTGCAATGTTTCTATCTTTTTTAGGTAAGCCTGTATTGCTATGAACTTCCCTCTTAGGACCGCTTTTGCTGTGTCCCATAGAGTTTGGGCTGTTGTATGTTCATTTTCATGTGTTTCCAGAAATTTTTTGATTTCTTCTCTTATCTCATTATTGACCCATTCTTTGTTTAATAGTCTACTGTTGAGTCTCCATGAGTTTGCAAGTTTTTGAAGTTTCTTTTTGAGGTTGATTTCCAGTTTCAATCCCTTGTGTTCCGAGAGAAAGTTTGGTATTATTTCCATTTTCCTGAATTTGCTGAGGCTTGTTTTGTGTTCTATCATGTGGTCTATCTTTGAAAAACTGCCATGAGCATTTGAAAAGAATGTGTATTTTTCTTCTTTGGGATGGAAGGTTCTATATATGTCAGTTAAGTCTATTTGATTCAGTGTGTCATTCAGCTCCACAATATCCTTGTTGATGTTTTGTTTGGAAGATCTGTCCATTTTTGACAGTGGGGTGTTGAAATCCTCTACTATCAGTGTGTTGCTGTCTATATCTTTTTTGAAGTCATCCAACAATTTCCATATAAACTTGGGGGCGCCTATATTGGGATCATATAAGTTTACAATGTTGATGTCTTCCTGATAGATTCTTAGTTTAAGTATTAAGAAATGCCCCTCTGGGTCTCTTCTTATGGCCTTTGTTTTGAAATCTACTTCGTCTGATACAAGTATGGCAATCCTCGCCTTTTTCACTTGCCTATTTACTTGGAATATTTTTTTCCATCCCTTTACTTTCAATCTGTGTGGGTCTTTTGCTCTGAGGTGGGTCTCTTGTAGGCAGCATTTGTGTGGGTCATGTTTTCTTATCCATTCAGCTACCCTGTGTCTTTTGATTGGGGCATTTAGTCCATTCACATTGAGAGATATTACTGATAGAAACTTACTCACCTTTTCTCTTTGTACCTGTGTTCCTCTCTCTCTCATTCTTTTCCTTCATCTTCTTAAACCAGTCCCCTTAGCATATCTTGGAGTGCTGGTTTGGTAAGATGTATTCTTTTAGCCTTCTTTTGTCTGGGAAAATCCATATTTCCCCTTCTATTTTAACTGAGAGCCTAGCTGGGTAGAGCAGCCTTGGCTGTAGGCCCTTGCTTTTCATGACTTGGAGTATGTGTTGCCATTACCTTCTGGTTTGTAATGTTTCTGTTGAGAAGTCAGCTCCTAGGCGTATCGGGGCCCCCTTGTATGTTACTCCCTGTTTCTCCCTTGCTGCCTTGAGGATTCTCTCTTTGTCTTTGACATTTGCCATTTTAATGATGAAGTGTCTTGGAGTGGACCTCCTTGAGTCCCTCTTGAATGGGGTCCTCTTTGACTCCTAGATCCATGAGAGCCTCTTTCCTCAAATTAGGGAAATTTTCCGTCATTACTTTTTCGAGGAGGTTCCCTTGCTCCTCTTCTTCTCCTCCTTGCATCCCTATTATGCGGATATCATTGCGTTTCAGGTTGTCCTGCATTTCCCTAAGTGCCTCTTCATTCTTTTGGAGTCTTTTTTCCATTTCTTGTTCTTTCTGGGAGCTTTTTTCTACCTTATCCTCCATCTCACTGATTCGATCCTCGGCTTCATCCAGCTTGCTTTGGATTCCTTCTACCGTGTTCTTCAATTCAGAAATGGTATTCTTTGTATCCTCTTGTGTCTTCTTGATAGTTTTTATGTCCTTTTCCAGGTTGATATAGTTTGTTGTAAGATCCTGATGATGTCTCTGCTATTTGTCATAGTTATCTTTGAACTGGCTGAGCTCGCTGAGCTTCCTTAGAACCATTGTTTTGAATTCAGTATCTGATATTTCCCTTGCCTCTATTTCATTTAGCTGTCTCTGAGGGGATTCCTTCTTTCCTCTCATTTAGGGGGAACTTCTTTTTCTTCCCATTTTTGTGAGAGTCTGTTAAGTAATTTATTTATTTATTTATTTATTTATTTATTTATTTATTTATTTATTTTCGCTTCTGCTTCAATTGGGCTGTGTAGATTTCAGGACTTTGTGGATTAAACTTGTATGGTAGTAGGTGGGTCTTTTTATTTATTTATTTATTTATTTCCCCCTTTACTTTTCTTTCTGGGCCTGCCTCTGATGATGTCACTTGTTGACCCTATACGTCCTTGGGTTGTTTGTTTGAGCCTTCCAAAAGTGTATTCTCTGTGTCTGACTCCTGCTTGGGGCATCTCTGTGACACCTTCCGTCAGGGATGGACTCTTTTTTTGGGATCACTCTGCACTCTCATGCCGGCTCCTTCAGCGTGCTCCCTGGTGCGGCCGGATCCCCCCCCTGACTGGGCTTGCTTGTGCTTGACCCAGACCCGTGGGCTTATTCGCAAGTCGCGTACTCGTCTGGCCCCCCTGGCCGGCGACATCCCCGGCTAGTTTAGGGTCTTCTATTGTGTGTTTTCCCCACTTTTGGCTCTTTGGGTGCATTGCTTGCCCTCACCAAATGGTGAGTACAGGAATGGGAGGAAGTCAGCTCCAGGACTCTCCGGTTAATCCTTTCTCCAGTCCCTCTTCCAGGGACTCTGGGAAGCTCTGTGACCCCTTTGGCTCGGGATCTACTAATTCTGTGAGCTGCACCACAATCGCGGGCCAGGCCGGTCAATTTACACTTGCCCTAGCCGCTCTGTGCACTCCCTCGCAGGCCATATCAGAGCCAATCTGTGGGAGGCCTTGCCGGCAGTGCAAGCGTTCACCAACCCGCGTGGGTCACATACATGCTCGCCAACCCTCGCTGGCCACTCTGCGCAAGTGTGCGCGCCTGCACTGGGTGGTTTCGGGGTGTCAATGTGTGCTTTTCCGCTTTTGGCTCTTTGGGTGTGTGGCCTCTTCCTGCACAATAGAGACTACGGCAAGGAGATTGAGTCGGGACTCCCCGGTTCCTCCTCCTGTTCTTTCCCCAATGCCTCCGTTTCTAGTCTTTCCTCGGCGGCAGTTCTGTGACCCCTTCGGCCAAGGATCTATCACCTGTGTGGACTGCATTTCAATCGTGGGCAGTCTGGTTCGTGTGCACCCCTCTTCTGCCTCTTTGGGGGCGCCCCTTTCCAGCCCACAATGGAGACGACAGAACGGGGAGGGAGTCAGGCTCTCCCATTCCTCCTCCCGTTCTTTCCCCAATGCCTCCGTCTCCAGTCTCTCCTCAAGGCTCTCCCAGCCAGTCTGCACTCAGCCCCCCAGCACACATGTGTACAAGGTGTGTGCGGAGCATACAAAAGGCAGGTTAATTGATTCCCTTATGCCTGAGTGAGAGGGTAGCTGCGGAGTGGGAGGTGCATTATCATGGGGCTCCACCAGCTGCCATGTCAGTTCTCTTCACAAATTTTTCCTCACCAGTCTTTTCCCAGGGACCAGCCCACCCTGCTGCCGCCTCTACCCATAGATCAAGGAGGGTGGCTGCCACTGCAATTTTTGCGTTGGCTGTTTAAATGTCTCTTTGCATCCCCAGCCACCTGTCTCTGGCAGAGAGCGCCCCTAAGCTTTTCGGGGTTGCATTTTGTCTGTATTTTCTTGGTTTTAGCTGCTGTAGTTTAGGGGTCCCTGTTTATGATTCAGACCCCGTTCTTCTCGGGGGAAGCTAACTGGCCGTTTCAATGTTCGTCTGGTGCTAGTGTCCGTGGGCACCCAGCCCACCCTTTTGAGCCTCCACTGCACTTCTCACCCGTTGGGATGTGTGAGAGTACAATCCACTGTCCGAGGCTCCCAGGCTTCTCTCCCACTATCGTTCCATTGTTTTTTCAGGTGATTATTCCACTATTTAGTCGCAATTCCATTTTTGTCTTGGGAGGAGGTCAGTGTGACTCCCATTCACTCCTCCGCCATCTTAATCCCCTCTGTGTTATTTAAAAAAAAAAGAAACTTTAAATGACTTTTTGGTAGTCTTATCCATTTATTAATTAAAGGTTTGTAGAACTTTTTCCCCTCCTCCAAAAAAACCCTATTAACCATTTTTTAGATGTGTTGCAAATACTTTTCTATTATATCCCTTGTCCTTTAACTTTTTTATATGTATATTACTATATATTTAAATATTTAATATAGTTATATTGTTAATATTTATATTTTCTCGGTTTGAATATTTTACTTCAGGTCATAAAAAATTTTAGTTCTATTTTCCTCTAAAACTCCTTAGATTCTACATATTTATTTTTAACTCACCTCAATATTTCTTATATAATGTGTGAAATGTGGCTCTTTATTTGTCTTATTTCAAGTAATAGTGGTCCATGCACCTTATTTGTTGAATAAACCTTATTTTACCGATTGATTTGAAATATCAACTTAATCATCTATTGTTAGACAGATATATATATTTGTCTCTAGAATACTCATTATACTTCATCGATCTACTTCTTTATTTCTGTGCCCATGTCCTGTTGGTTTAATTGCTGCGGCTTTATAATGGTTTTATTTTTTTTTAAATATTTTAAAATTAACTTTGAAATAAAAAGATAAATAAAATCAATCTGCATTTAAGAAAGAAAGAAAGAGAGATGGAACTCCTCCCTTTTGTGACAACATCGATGGCACTGGAGAATATTAAGTTAAGTGAAATAAGCCAGTTGATGAAAGACAAATACCATATGATCTCACCTATAAGTGGACTCTATTCAACAAAATAAACTAACAAACAAAATAAACCAGAGGCATGATAACATAGAACAGACTGAAAGTGACCAGAGGGGATGGGGAAAGAGGACAATGGTGGAAAGAAGGGGAAAAGACTAGACAAAGTACGTATATGAATGACCGATGGACATGGACAACAGAGTGGGAATTGACATTGGGAATGGGTGAGGGGGGTGGGATGGGTGGAGGGGGGTAAAGGGGTAAAAGTTGAGACAAGTGTAATAGAATACACATGATTTATAAATAAATAAATAAATAAATAAAAATTTAAAAAGGAAAAATAAAGATGAGAATGCTATGTCTCTGTATAGCATATACAAAGTCATTTCATGCCATATGAAAGATTTTCTCTTAGTTTTAAATTATAATAAATATGGTTTACCAAAAATTGTATGTTCTAGATATCTGAATGAAAGTAAAATTGTGTATTACAGTATACTAATGCTCTTGTCTTTAGGATACCAAACTACTTAGGCAGAAAAATTAAAGAGTCAACACAGATATATGTCATGATGTTGGCAACTATACCTCTGTTGTCACAGAGAAGTTTTGGTGCTGTATATGATCTTCTGTAGTTGGCAGTACCACACTTTGATGCATCCTATCCCAATATTTCACCCAGAAACCTCCTCAGGTATGCTCACCTCATCAAGGAATAAGCTGCTTGGTCTCTTTGGTTGAATAGTTTCTTGATAAAAGCCATGAGGTCATGCATAAGAACAGATGCATAGATCAATGGAACAGAATAGAGAGCCCAGAAATAAACCCATGCCTCTGTGGTTAATTAATATTTGACAAAGGGGGCAGGAACACAAAATTGAGTAAAAATACCCTCTTCAACAAATGGTGTTGGGAGAGCTGTACAAGTATATGCCAAAAATAATGAAACTAGACCACCAACTAACACCATGTACCAGAGTAAACTCAAGATGGATAAAAGAATTAAATGTAAATCATGACACCATAAAAGTCCTAGAGGAGAACATAGGCAGGAAAATTTCAGATATCCTACGCAGCAATATTTTCACCGATATGTCCCCTAGAGCAAGGGACATAAAGGAAAGAACAAACAAATGGGACTTCATCAAATTAAAAAGCTTCTGCATGGCTAAAGAAAACATCAGCAAAATGAAAAGAAATCAACCTCATAGGAAAATATATTTCCAACAATACCTCGGACAAGGGTTTGATCTCCAAATTATGTAAATAACTCACATGACTCCACACCAGGAACACAAAAAATCCAATTAAAAAATGGGCAAAGGATCTGAACAGACACTTCTCCAAGGAAGACATACAGAGGGCCCAGAGACATATGAAAGGATGCTCAGCATCATTAGCCATCAGAGAGTTGCAAATTAAAACCACAATGAGATACCACTTCACACAGGTCAGAATGACCATCAAAAACAAATTAACAAACATCAAGTGCCATCGAGGTTGTGGAGAAAAGGGAATCCTAATACACTGTTGATGGGAATGTACTCTGGTTCAGCCACTGTGAAAAACAGTGTGGAATTTCCTCAAAAAACTAAAAATGTAACTGCGTTTTGCCCCAGCGATTCCACTGCTGGGATTATACCCAGGAATCCAAAAACACCAATTTGAAAGAACTTGTGCACCCCAATGTGCATAGCAGCACAATTTACAATAGTCAAGTGTTGGAAACAGCCTAAATGTTCATCAGTAAATGAGTGAATTAAAAAACTGTTGTACATTTACACAATGGAATACTATGCAGCAGAAAGAAAGAAGGAGCTCCTACCCTTTGCAACAGCATGGATGGAACTGGAGACTATTATGCTAAGTGAAATACACCAGGCAGTGAAAGACAACACCATATGATCTCACCTGTAAATGGAACCTAATCAACAAAACAAGTGAGCAAATTAGAACTAGAGACATGGAAATAAATAACAAACTGAAAGTTACCAGAGGGGAAAGGTGAGGGGGATTAAAAGGGAAAGAAGGGGAAGGGTCAAGGAACATGTATAAAGGGCCCATGGACAAAGACAATGGTGGGGGAAAGGATTGAATGTGGGAGGTGGAGTGAGTAGGGCAGAGGAGAATAATGGGGGGGGGAATGGGGACAGCTGTAATTGAATGACAATAAAAAATAAAATAAAATATAATGATAAAATAAAATAAAGCCATGAGGTCTTTAGTCATTTCTGGACCTTCTTCAGTGTGCTTGCTCTTCTGGGGAGCTTGCTCCATGATTTAGCTCTCCCTAGCATAGTCTTCCCAACTCTCCGAAGACCTAAATATTTTGCTAGAGTGGATTATGTCCATTGCTCAAGGACAGGGTCTCTCCACTGGTGAGGATTAAAGCACACAGTTCAAAGGTGGTCCCATTTCTTCAGCTGACTCCTTTGCCTTTACTTGGCTACCCAGTGAGGGTGGACTACCTAACTGTTCTTTATGGGCTGTGCTTTTATTTTTTTTGAGAGGCTTACCAGTTCCACTGGCATAGTTGGTTAGTATTCTGTGCTGGGGTGTTTTGATACCCTTGCTGTGGCCTCCTTGCTCTGTTATGGTATTATCCCTTCTGGTGTGTTCCACTCTGTGCTCTCTACCAGGACCCTTTTCTTTCTAGGGAACTGGTTTCAGGTTTTCTCTTAGCTGCTAGATTCTTGCAGGTACCCAGCCCTTATTGAGCAATTATCTTGATTTGATCTGGAGTTTCAATCCCTTTCTGCTTCCCCACTCTCTGTTGCATTGCCCACAACTCCAGAAACCTACAAAACTATCTGCCCAGAGCTCTTTCTCTCCATCTCTTCTCTTCACTCCCGGGGCCATCCTTTTGTTTCTAGCTCAGTGGTTCCTGAACACAAAGATGCACCTAAGAACATGTGTTAACACAGCATCCAAAGCTCATTCTTATCCAACTCTTGACCTCCTTGATTAGGTCTAATCTGCTTCTGTAAACTACTGGAACTAATTATGCAGATTAAGAGCTTCCATGCAAATTCAAATAATCACCATGGTTTAGAGAAATAGGAAATTTAAGTGGTTTTTAGTATAGGTCATATCCTTTACATTAATCTTCTGACACCCTGACTATGTTCTCTGTTGCTTAAAAAAAGTATAATAAATATCTTAAATTTGTGATAATGTAGCTAGGATTTGGTCCCTTTTTTTGGAATAAGGAGATTTTGGTTATAACAGAAATTGGCTTGTAGCATTTTGACAATTATGTACTATGACCGGTTAGCAAAGTCTACTCATTTTTTATTTCCACATTTATGCATAAGTAGCCTTTATGAAAGAAGGAAAAATTAATTTTCAAGCTATTATAGATCTTTCAGCAATGTGACAAGTTACATGGAAATTATAAATAAAATAGCCATTACTGAGTTGATATAGACTTTGAGAGGTTCTCTATTACATACTGCCTGAATCCAAGGCAAGTGCAGTTTTGGGTTTATGTACCAGCTTGGCTGCTTCCTAGCTGTGTGACCTCAGATACTGACTTAACCTCTCTGAACCTTAGTTTCTTCATTTGTAAAGTTGTTTAGTTACACAAAGGGTTGTTTTGCACATAGCAATAGAAGCATACATTTATTCAGCCTTTACACAGCAAGTACTGTGCTGAATTGCTTTACAAACATTATCTCATTTCATTCTCATAACAGCATTCAAGGCAAATATTTTATTACTAGTCCCTAATTTTACAAATTAGAAAAATGAGACTCATGAAAATGAAGTGATTTTTCCTAAATTCAATAAGCTAATATGTGGAGGTTTCGAGAATATGGCGGAGGAGTGAGTGGGAGTTGCACTGACCTCCTTCCAAGACCAAACTGGAATTGTGACATTTATAAATAGGGGAGAAATCACCTGGAAAACAGCGGAACAATAGAGGGAGAAGAGCCTTGGAGCTTCAGACAGACAGTGGAATCAACTTTCACACATCCTAATGGGTAAGAAGTATGGTGGAGGCTCAAGAGGGTGGGCTGGGCACCCCAGGGCACCAGCACCAGAGGGACAGTGAAACGGCCAGTTGGATCCCCCTGAGAAGAACAGGGTCTGAATCATAAACTGAGACACCTAGACTACAGCATATGAAACCAGGAAAACACACAAAGTGCAACCCCAAAAAGCTTAGGGGCGCTCTCTGCTAGAGACAGGCAGCTGGAGATACAAAGAGACATTTAAAGGGCCAACGCAAAATTTTGCAGTGGCAGCCACCTTCCTTGATCTCTGGGTAGAGGCGGCAGCTGAGTGGGCTGGTGCCTGAGGAAATATTGGTGAGGAAAACTTTGTGAAGAGAACTGAGACGGTAGCCAGCGGAGCCCCGGTGATAACTCACTTCCCATTCTGCAGCTACCCTCTTGCTCAGGCATAAGGGAATCAATAAACCTGCCTTTGCGCACTCCGCACACCGCTTGTTCATGGGTGAGCTGGGGGCTGAGTGTAGACTGGCTGGAAGAAATAGAGCATCCCTGGCCAAGGGGGACACACAGCTGTATAGAGACCCTTGAGGAGAGACTGCAGATGAGGGGTTGGGGAAAGAACTGGAGGAGTGGCCGGAGAGTCCCGGAGCAGACTCCTTCCCCTTTCCATAGTCTTCATTTTGCACGAGCAGGCCACAACCTCAAAGAGCCAAAAGCACAAAAGCACACAATAGACAGCCCTAAACGGCCCAGTGCCCAGGCGTGCTCTCCAGTGGTTGGTGGGTGTATGCACCGGGGTGTAGCCTGAGAGGGCCCGGCGGGTACCTGCGTGCAGGAAGAGCCCAGGGAGCCTGGTGGTAACTGCGTGCGTGTAGAGCAGCCCACAGAAATAGTGGATCCCTTGCTTAAAGGATCACAGAGCTGCCCAGAGATACTTGAAGAGAGACTGGAGACAGAGGCGTTGAGGAGTCACGGTCCTGACACTTACCCCATCCACGATCCCCATCTCACTCACGTGGACTACACCACTGAGTGACAACAGGGCATGATAGTCCTGTAATCAGTTGGCACTGCTCTGCCCTGTAGTGCCTAAGCCTAACAGATGAGGACACAGTGACCAGACTGCCAATCACAGGAGTCAGACACAGACAGTAGATTCCTGGAAGGCTCAAACAAACGGCCCAAGGACAGATTGGGTCAACAACTGACACCATCAGAGGCAGACCCAGAAAGAAAGGTAAAGAAAAATAAATAAATAAATAAATAAATAAATAAATAAATAAATGCATACATACATACATACAAACATAGACCTACGACCATAGTAGTTTAATACACAAAGTCAGAAAATCTAGATGGATCAATTGAAGAAGCAGCAAAATAATAATAATAATAGACTCTCACAAAAATGGGAAGAAAAAGAAGTTTTCCCCAAATGAGAGAAAGAAAGAATCCCCTCAGGGAGAGTTAAATGAAATAGAGGCAAGGGAACTATCCGATACTGAATTCAAAACAATGTCTCTAAGGAACCTCAATGAACTCAGCCAGCTCAAAGATAACTATGAGAAACTGCAAAGAAACTATCAGGATCTTACAGCAAACTATATCAACCAGAAAAAGGACATAAAAACTATCAAGAAGATGCAAGAGGATACGAAGAATACCATTTCTGAATTGAAGAACACGGTAGAAGGAATCCAAAGCAGGCTGGATGAAGCCGAGGATCGAATCAGTGAGATGGAGGATAAGGTGTAAAAAAGCTCCCAGAAAGAACAAGAAATGGAAAAAAGACTCCAAAAGAATGAAGAGGCACTTAGGGAAATGCAGGACAACCTGAAACGCAATGATATCCGCATAATAGGGATGCAAGAAGGAGAAGAAGAGGAGCAAGGGAACCTCCTCGAAAAAGTAATGATGGAAAATTTCCCTAATTTGAGGATAGAAAGGCTTTCATGGATCCAGGAGGCACAGAGGACCCTACACTAGAGGGACTCAAGGAGGTCCACTCCAAGACACACCATCATTAAAATGGCAACTATCAAACACAAAGAGAGAATCCTCAAGGCAGCAAGGGTGAAGGAAAAAGTAACATACAAAGGAACCCCGATACAGCTAGGAGCTGACTTCTCAACAGAAACACTATAAGCCAGAAGGTAATGGCAAGAAATATTCCAAGTAATGAAGAGCAAGGGCTACAACCAAGGCTGCTCTACCCGGCAAGGCTCTCAAATAAAATACATGGGGAAAGAAGGAATTTCCCAGACAAAAGAAAGCTAAAAGAATACATCTCTACCAAACCAGCACTCCAAGATATGCTAAGGGGACTGGTTTAAGAAGATGAAGAAAAAGAGTGAGAAAGAGGAAAACACAGGTACAAAGAGAAAAAATTAATAAGTTTCTATCAGTAATAACTATCAATGTAAATGGAATAAATGCCCCAATCAAAAGACACAGGATAGCTGAATAGATAAGAAAACATGACCCACACATATGCTGTCTACAAGAGACCCACATCAGAACAAAAGACCTACACAGACTGAAAGTAAATGGATGAGAAAAAAATATTCCAAGCAAATGCGCAAGAGAAGATAGCAGGGGTTGCAATACCTATATAGAACAAAATAGACTTCAAAACAAAGGCCAGAAAAGGAGACCGAGAGGGACATTTTATAATACTTAAAGGAAGACTCCTTCAAGAAGACATAAACATTGTAAACTTATATGCACCCAACATAGAAGCACCCAAATATATAAGGAAAAACTTGGAGGACTTCAAAAAAGATATAGACAGCAACACACTGATAGTAGGGGATTTTAATTCACCACTGTCAAAAAGGACAGATCTTCTAAACAAAACATCAACAAAGATATTGTGGAGCTGAATGGTGCATTAAATCAAATGGGCTTAACTCACATATATAGAATGTTACATCCCAAAGAATCAAATTACACATTCTTTTCAAATGCTCATGGCAGTTTTTCAAAGATACACCACATGATAGGACACAAAGCAAGCCTCAGCAATTTCAGGAAAATTGAAATAATGCCAAGCATTTTCTCAGAACTCAAGACCTTGAAACTGAAATCAATCTCAAAGAGAAACATCAAAAACCTAAAAACTCATGGAGACTGAACAGTAGACTATTAAAAAATGAATGGGTCAATAATGAGATAAGAGAGGAAATCAAAAAATTTCTGGAAACACATGAAAATGAACAGACAACACTCCAAAACCTATGGGACACAGCAAAAGCGGTCCTGAGAGGGAAGTTCATAGCAATACAGGCTTACCTAAAAAAGATAGAAACATTTCAAAGACCTAACACTACAACTTCAAGAACTGGAGAAACAACAACAAATAAATCCCAGAGCAAGTAGAAGGAAGGAAATAGTCAAGATTAGAGCAGAACTGAATGACATAGAGATAAAAAGAACAAATCAGAGAATTAACCAATCCAGGAGCTTGTTCTCTGAAAAGATAAACAAAATCGACAAGCCTTTAAGCAGACTCATCAAGAAAAAAAGGGAGAGGACCCAAATTAATAATATCAGAAATGAAAGAGGAGAAATAACAACTGATACCACAGAAATACAAAGGATTGTAAGAAACTACTATGAACAATTATATGCCAAGAAATTTGAAAATCTTGATGAAATGGATAAACTTCTAGAAAAGTATAATCTTCCAACATTGAAGAATGAAGAAGCAGAAAGCTTGAAGAGCCCAATAATAGGAGAGGAAATTGAGGCAGTAATCAAGAAACTCCTGGCACACAAAAGCCCAGGGCCGGGTGGTTTAACTGAATTGTATGAAATATTTAATGAAGAGCTAACCCCTATCCTTCTCAGATTATTCCAAAATATCCAAGAGGAGGGAAGACTCCTGGACTCTTTTTATGAGGTCAGTGTCACCCTAATCCCAAAACCAGATAAATACCCTACAAAGAAAGAAAACTACCAGCTACTATCGCTGATGAGCATGGATGCTAAAATCTTCAACAAAATATTGGCAAACTGCATCCACCAATACATTAAAAAGATTATCCACCATGATCAAGTGGGATTCATCCCAGGGATGCAGGGATGGTTCAATATATGCAAATCAATAAATGTAATACATCACATAAAAAAAAGGAAAGAGAAAAACCACATGATCATCTCGATAGATGCAGAAAAAGCATTCGATAAAGTACAGCACCGATTTATGATCAAAATACTCACCAAAATGGAAATAAATGTGGCATTCCTCAATGTAATTATGGCCATATATGAAAAACCTACAGCCACCATCTTACTCAATAGAGAAAAACTAAAAGCTTTCCCACAAAGATCAGGAACACAACAAGGTTGTCTGCTTTCACCACTTCTCTTCAACATGGTATTGGAAGTCCTAGCCACAGTGGTCAGACAAGAAAAATAAATAAAAGGCATCCAAATAGGAAATGAGGAAGTAAAACTATCCTTGTTTGCAGATGACATGATAGTGTACATAGAAAACCCCATAGACTCCACCAAAAAATGACTCAACCTAATACGTAAATTTGGCAGAACAGCAGGATACAAAGTCAACATTCAGAAATCAAAGGCATTTTTGTACACCAACAATGAAATAGAAGAAGAAGAAATCAGGAAAAAAATAACATTTGGTATAGCAAGAAGAAAAATAAAGTACCTAGGAATAAATTTAACCAAGGAGGTAAAAGACCTGTATGCAGAAAACTATACAACACTGAGGAAAGAAATTAAGGAAGACACAAATAAGTGGAAGCATATACCGTGCTCATGGATTGGAAGAATTAATATCATCAAAATGTCCATCCTACCCAAAGCAATTTATGGATTCAATGCAATCCCTATTAAGATATCAATGACGTATTTCACAGAAATAGGACAGATATTTCAAAAATTTATATGGAACCATAAATGACCCTGAATAGTTGCAGAAATTTTTAGAAAGAAAAACAAAGAAGGAGGGATCTCAATACTGGACAGCAAACTATATTACAAAGCCACTCTATTCAAAACAATCTCATACTGGCATAAGAACGGATCCAAAGACAAGTGGAACAGAATAGAAAGGCTAGAAATAAGCCCAGGTCTATATGGGCATCTAATATTTGACAAAGGGGCAGAAGCATAAAATGGAGCAATAATAGCCTCTTCAACAAATGCTCTTGGTAGAGCAGGACAGCAACAAGCAAAAAAAATTTGAAATTTGATCATCAGCTGACACCATACACAAAATAAACAAGATGGATAAAAGACTTCAATATAAGTCACAACACAATAAAATTCCTAGAGGAGAACATTGACAGGAAACTCTCAGATATCCCACATAGCAGTGTTTTCACTGATATGTCTCCTAAAGCCAGGGACATAAAGGAAAGAATAAACAAGTGGGACCTCATCCAAATAAGGAGCTTCTGCCTGGCTAAAGAAAACATCAGCAAAATGAAAAGGGAGCCAACCATATGGGAAAATATATTCGGTAATGATACATCAGATAGAGGTGTGGTCTCCAAAATATATAAAGAACCCACACAACTCCACTCCAAGAAGACAAATGATCCAGTCAAAAAATGGGCAAAGGACCTGGGCAGACGCTTTTCCAAGGAAGAGATACAGAGGGCCCAGAGGCATTTGAAAGGATGCTTGGCATCACTAGCCATCAGAGAAATGCAGATCAAGACGACTATGAGATACCACCTCACTCCAGTCAGTATGGCCATCATAAACAGATCAACAAGCAACAGGTGCTGGCGAGGCTGTGGAGAGAAGGGAACCCTAGTACATTGTTGATGGGAATGCAGACTGGTGCAGCCATTGTTGAAAGCAATGTGGAATTTCCTCAAAAAGCTGAAAATGGAACTGCCCTTTAATCTAGTGATTCCCCTGCTGGGACTATACCCTAAGAATCCTAAAACACTAATTCAAAAGAACCTATGCATCTCAATGTTCATAGTAGCACAATTGACAATAGCCAAGTATTTGAAGCAATCTAAATGCCCATCACTAGATGACTGGATCAAAAATTATGGTACATTTACGCAATGGAATTCTATGCAGTAGAAAGAAAAAAAGAACTACTACACTTCACGACAGCATGGATGGAAGTAGAGAGCATTATGCTAAATGAAATAAGCCGGGGGGGGTGAAGGACAAATACCATATGATCTCACCTATAAGTGGAACCTAACTGACAACACAGCGATGTAAGGAAAATAAAACCAGCAACACTGAAAGAAAAAAGAAACCGACAGAGATAAGAGGGAAGGAGAGAGGTGTGGGTGGGTTGGGGAAAAGGAAGGGAAGTGGCAAGTCAAGGAACATATAGCAAAGATTCATGGGCAAAGCAAAAGTGGGGAAAGATTGAGGGAGGTAGAGGGGGGAGCGGGCAGGAGAAAGTGGTCGGGGGAAAGCGGAGCCAAATATATTTGAAAAAATTAATTAATTAAAAAATCAGCTAATAAATGATTAAGACATGAATCCAAATGATGGCTTGAAGATTTCCAATGCACTTTTTTCTTAACCACTACAAAGTTTTGCTGTGAGAATCAAATGAGATAAAATTGAGAAGGTGTGCAAAATGATAAGGTGCTATATAATTATTTATTTCTGTTAGATCCATGATTACTCCCCTGAAGTAATCATGAGCTTTCATTTTATTTTAATTTGTAATTTTATTTTTCTTAAGTTCCTTGAAGCAATATAGTCAGAAAGCATGGAAGGAGTCATGGAAGGGCTATGTAATGTTACTCTACAAAACCGCGACCCCAACCTCATTGATTCTAATATCTGTGCTCCTATTTGATATTTCCAAATAATAGAAGACACTACACATTCACTACTCTTTTGAGGTGGACTTAATGCTCAGGGGATCATTTTTACCTTCACTTGAGGGCCATTGTGACCTGCATCTAATTATTTTGATGTTTTTCTTAATTTTAGTGACTCCTGACTCTGTTTTAGATACTGCTCCCAAGGATTCTACCTACAGTGATCCCCAAGTTGGTCATAAAATTATCAAGAAATATAAAACACATTTAATAATATTTAGTTTAAAAAATGCTTACAGGCTTGTTAAAAGTAAAAGAGAAGTAATAAAATTAAAGGATTTCCACTAAAGCCTACTTGTTAAGAGCAGAAGCCTGCCTTATGAGTATCTACCCTTCTACTTACTTGTGTGTGACTCTGGGCAAGGTACCTAATGCTATCAAGTCTAAGATGTCATCAATTATATGACACATCATTATTTTATATACCAACACATAAGAAAAGAAATTTCCAGTTAAACAGTGACATAATGCCTTAGCAATAATGCTGAGTAATACCTAAGCTGGCTCCCATTACATGCACAAACCTCTCATTGCATGCCTTGAAATTTTCTTGCATTTCTGTGTGGAGTGATTTGACAATTACTCTTGCCTTTGATTGCTTTGCTTGGTAATCCTTTCAGATCTAGCATAACAAAATATAAAAAAGTTTCCTTTTTGTGGGCATCTTTCTTTCATATAGTCATGTAAATCACTTAATTGTCACTTTGCAAAAAAAAATAAGAAATTGTGGACAGTCCTCCAATTTTTTTATATATATACACACACATTGTGTACACACACACACACACACACGCACACATATTTGTTTCACTAATATACAACTGCCATCCTGCCACTGTTTCCAGTGCCTTTCAGTATACACAATACCTTTTCATTTCAAAGTTAATTCAGAGTGAACACTCCTGAAAACATTTAAAATGACAATAAAACGCTCCATGTTTAATCCTACAACTGTACATAATATATTCAAGTTATTAACAGTAATATAAACAAGTATAACAAAGTATACACACACACAGGTAATAGCTATTATGCCAGGCTATTTTCTTTACCATAGTGATTGTAAGGTGCCACTGATTACAAAATCATCCTTATATCAGAAATGCAAAATGTGTTCTTAGGATTAATAAAATACAGTCCTAAAGCTTTCTCAGATTGTTTCCTTTTTTGAAAAATATGAGAGTAGTAATCGTATTTGCCTCTAAAGGATAGTGCTGATACAGTTAAATCCTTTAGCACAATGTCAGGCACACAGTAAGTGCTCAGAGATGTTAATTAAAAAACATAACTGGTATAGTTTATATTACTGTAAAAAACAAACAGGACAGGTTAAAGGACAGATATAGGAATCCCTTAGCCAAATAATGACATTATGG
Organism: Pteronotus mesoamericanus; assembly: GCF_021234165.1. Taxonomy (NCBI): domain Eukaryota; kingdom Metazoa; phylum Chordata; class Mammalia; order Chiroptera; family Mormoopidae; genus Pteronotus; species Pteronotus mesoamericanus. Next base: position 1,890,383 of record NW_026555198.1, read on the forward strand.
CAATGAAACCATGAAACATTTGCTGACAGGGGCCATGATTTCATAATGCCACAGTAACAACATATAAAGGGGACTGATTGCTTTCTTTTAAACTGTTTAACTGGTTGTCTTAATGACCGTAAAAACCAAGCTTAATTTATCTTTAATGGACTACTCTGGGATCCCAAAATATCTGCTTTACTAATACCCCACATATAAACAAAGCATTGTTTCTTCATTTAAAATCTTTTATATACTGTAAAATGATACAACTACTATGGAAAACAATATGGAGGTTTCTCAAACAATTAAAAATAGGAATAACAGATGATCCAGCAATTCCACTTCTGAGTATATATTAAAAGGAAATGAATTAACTATCTAAAAGAGATATCTATACCCTCATGGTCATTGAAGCATTTTTGACAAGAGTCAAAATATGGGAACAATCTAAGTGTATGTAGATGGATGAATAGATAAAATATGGTGTGTATGTATAAATATAAAATATACAATGAAATATTATTCAACCAAAAAAAGGAAATTCTGCCTTTTGTGACAATGTGGACAAACCCCAAGGGCATTCTGTTAAGTGAAGTAAGTCAGACAGAGAAAGGCAAATGCCATATGATGCCACTTATACATGGAATCTAAAAACATAGACCCATAGAAAAAGAAAGGAGAATGGTAGTTCCCAGGGGCTGAGGCATGAGGAAATGGGGAAAAGGTGGTCAAAGGGAACATTCAATTATAAGATTAGTAAATGCTGGATATCTAATGTACAATATTGTAACTGTAATTAACCATACTGTGTTGTATACTTGAAAGTTGCTATGAGAATGGGACCTTAATGTTCTCACTCTAACAAAAAAAAAAAACACAAAAAACAGTAATTATCTGAGGTGAAGGATGTGTTCAGTAATCTAATTTTGGCAAATATTTGATATATATATATATATATATATATATATATATATATATAATCACATTGTATACCTTAATCTTACACAGTGTTTTATGTCATTTATATGTCAATAAAGCTAGGGGGGAAAAAGAAGTGGCTAACTCCTGTTACATGTCACATCATGTAATTTAATAAAAACCCAGCTCTTTCTTCCAATTCTAGATTCACTATTTTCTTTCTATCAATATTAAGACAGTATGGAATTTCCTTAAAAAGCTAAAAATGGAACTGTCTTTTGACCCAGCAATTCCACTGCTAGGATTATACCCTAAGAATCCCAAACACAAATTCAAAAGAACTTATGCACCCCAATGTTCATAGCAGCACAATTTACAATAGCCAAGTGTTGGAAACAATCTAAATGCCCGTCAGTAGATGAGTGTATCAAAAAATTATGGTACATTTACACAGTGGAATACTACGCAGCAGAAAGAAAAAAAGAAGTACTAAACTTTGCAACAGCATGGATGGAACTGGAGAGCATCATGCTAAGCGAAATAAGCCAGGGGGCGAAAGACAAATACCATATGATCTCACCTATAAGTGGAACCTAATCAGCAAAGCAAGCAGGCAAGGAAAATATGACCAGCAACATTGAAATAAAGAAGAAACCAACAGGGACGGGAGGGAAGAAGGGAGGGGGTAGCAGGGAGGGGAAGGGGAATGGTCAGATCAAGGAACAGTTGTGAACGACACATGGACGAAGCCAAGGTTGGAAAAGATTGATGGGGGAAGGTGGTGGTGGGTGTGGCAGGGGAAAGTGGTGGTGGGTAAATGAAGACAAATGTATTTGAACAATTAAAAAAATAAATAAAATTTTAAAAACCTAGTTAATACTCTTGATATTTCAGATTAGTAATGGTGAAGACCGAGTAGTGAGGGTAAAATAAGATCACCTATGACACCCTGGAGTGGACGGCTTGGGGTACAGGGAAGTCCATGATAAAAGTGGAGGAAGTAGGTGAGAGAGACTGTTTTGGGAATATCTACTTACAGAATCTAGTTGTTTTCTCAGGTAATTGTCAATAGCTCAAAACACATTTTTGTTCAACAACTTTTAAGAGCTGCAAACAGATTTTCTGATCTATTATGGCAATGGAAAACATCTGATGCCTGTTTTTAAACATGTTTACAGATGGCCAGAACTTATGACTCAATTAATAAAACAAACGTGTCTATGAACTTAATATAATCCTTTTGACCTTAATGGCATCTTAAATCCCAAGTAAAGCTGTTTTAAGATTGAAAAATGTACACAAAAGTGAAACATTTCATACACTTGCTCTGGAGTTTATGACCCTTGCCTCTTACCACTGCTCCCTGGCTAACTTAGTGCCATTTAAACTGCTTCTTTTGGTGGTAGCAAATTATAAATCCATATCTCTGTAAGACACTCTCATCAGCCCACAGGCTTATACACAAGTGCACATTCATGTACACACACACACCATTTTTTCCCAGCATTGATTTGGTTGGCCAGTTGAAAAATGACTAAGGACTTTCTGTTCCTATTCTAAATATCATTGTTTGTAATCATAATATGCTGTTCATTTTCCTGGATTTTCTGCCATGAAAATGCTAGGCACATTACAATAAAATATATTCTTATGCAAATAATCCAAATAGGGTTTTTTAACCCCCAGAAGAAATGTCTGAAAGAATGTCCTGTCAAAAGCAAAATACTAAAGTTTCTCAATAGACCACTATTCTTTATCTGAGCTGTTAAGTCTTTAAGTTATTATATTATTACTGAATTGAAAGGATAATAAAATAATACTGAATAGTCAATGCCTAAGCCTTCCTCATACATAGCAATTACAGCTGCAACTGAAAATGACTGAAATTTTATCACATCAAAGAAGACATCAGCCAGCCATGGCCTCATGAAAGCCTTTCTGGAGTTTTGAGTTAGATTCAAAAAGGGAGTTGTTTGGCATACTCTTCCATTGTTTCAGAGGCCCCTGTCAATCAGCACAGCAGTTAGTGAAGAACTCCACTGCTTCCTACAACCAACCAATAGGCAAACCTGTTTGGTTATTTTAAAATCTGGTTATCTAATCTATTTTTAGTATAAAAGAAGAGCTAGTGGATTTCATCAAGGCTGAAATTAAACCTGGATGTTTTAATGACAACCAAATAATTCTTATATTATCTATGTTCAAGCTTGTTTTGAAAACTTATGTTAGTGGGGAAAGGAAGAAAGATCACTAAACTGAAAATAAGGAAATGTAGTTTCTATTCCCCCGATGAGTCCAGCACAATTCTTAAGGTGCTTTGCAAGAAACTTGAGAATCCTTGCTTCATTTTGGGAGATTGTATTAGTTTTTATGTTGCTGTTGCTTTCTTTTGTTTCATTTTTGAGAGAGAGGGGAAGGGAGGGAGAAAGAGAGGGAGAACACTGATGTAAGAGAGAAACATCAATCAGTTGCCTTTTGTACGCATTCCGACTGGGAACTGAACTCATAACTTGTCCTGTCTGGGAATCAAACCGGCAATATTTTGGTTTGCAGAACTATGCTCAACAAACAGCCATACTGGCCAGGGCAGGAGTTGGTACTATCCTTGTTTTAAAAATAATATTAATCATTTCTTTGACAAGCCAACATAGCAAGACTGAAATTGAAAGAACAAATAGGCTCCATATGTAACATTTGGTATTACCTAAAACATACACCTTGCTCTGACATCTCCAATCTTGTTGATGGTGGAAAAGAACTTACCACTGAAGGCAAATTGGTTTCTTCTACTTTAAGACTCTTGTTTAGGTAGTCATTTCATTCAATGTTCAAATTCTCTCTCAGGGCTATAACAAGTGTTTTTTATTTCCCTTCCCCCAAGATGATGTCTGCATGCAAAGGAAGGTCAATGTATGGTGGCAGCATTAAGACAAGGAATTTACGATTTTTCTTGGAATATTCTGCATCCTGGTGATTATGGAGGCATCTATTGGTAATGTTTGCTGTGGTAAGGCTGTTTCCCAGTATTATCCCTTTGCAATAATCCAGATCCTCTTTGGTCTTGTGTTATTTGAACTTCCTCATCCTGCACAAGACCTCTTCCAATTCTTTAGTACTCTCAGTGTCTTCTATCCCATGCCACTCACAGGCTGTGAGCCATTGAAAATGTTATCTCAGAATTTTCTACATAGGTGTCTCTCCAGCTGATGCTGCCACACTCCATGTTTTCAATATATCATAATTTCTCTTTCTGTATTAGAACATAGCCATAAAAATAGACCATCACCCAGTAAGTACAAAGTTCTCTCTCTCTCTCTCTCTCTCTCTATGTATATGTGTGTGTGTGTGTGTGTGTGTGTGTGTATATATATATATATATATATATATATATATATATTTCTGTTATGTTATATATATATTTCTGTTGTTTGACCCTTTCAGGAATGGGGCATCTTCTCCATAATCTCATCTGCTCAAAATATATACTCCAGTACAGGAAGGGTTTTTTCCTTCTTGGGTGACAAAACCATTATATGATATATTCTGCATATACTTTTAAATTGTGGCTATTAATCTTTATTTTCAGAGCTCCAGGATAACTCTTGCTATATAATAGAATTTAAAAATACATTTAGAAACCTTCAGCTGAACCCAGCTTTCATGATCATTGTCCTTCTATGAACTTAAGAGATTTAAGTTTGAAATCCAAACTGAGCAAAGATATTTTTGTTTTAGGTTGTATTTGAAGCCCCCTCTCCACCCCTCCACATCCTGCCACACTGATCCAATGAGTGCAAAGACATGGGAAAAATTTATAGAGAACAAAATACACATATTTCCATATTTGCATATATATCAGCTCCATTATATAAACACATCTTTTTCTTCAATTATTGACCACCTTTTATAGCATAATTTTGATGCAATAGGCTGCCTTGTCAGTGTTAGGCACCATATACCCAATATGGAGAGTTAGGAAAAAAAACAGTCTTCATTTGTCAAGAAGTTTTTCAAACTGAAGAGGAATATTTGGAGTATCTTTGAATTTGTAGCCCTCTTGTGAAAGTGATTGAGAGTATGTACTGTCTCAAACTGCTGGTGCATTAGATGAGAGTTATGTTTGGAAGTGCATATGAAGAAACACCTTAAGGTATCTAAGACACCAGGTTGAATCAATCACTGGGTAGAGATATGTAAACTCAAATTTATTTCTATTGCAATAATTTCACACTCCAGCTTCTTCTGAGTTCTTCCTATCATTAATGGTATAGAACTAAACTATTTGAGTTGAGTAAAACTCAACTATTTGAGAGTAAAACAATGTTATAAGTATAATTTTATACTTATTGAAGAGATGGTTGATCCACAAATATTTTTGAATTTGCTACATTTCAGGATTCATTGCCTTCTAATATTATTTACCTCTATAGTAAATAAATCTTCTTTTCTTTTTGTTACAGGTTAGAAACGGAAACCCAGGGAGAAAAAAACAAAACAAATCCCTGATTACTATGTATCTTGTAGAATTTCTGTGCTACAATTCTGCTCAAATTTTAATTACAAAATAAGTATCTACATAAAGCATTCATGTCCATAGTCACAGTATCATGAGGATATCATATAGCCACATATGGTCATCCTGTCCTTTTAAAGCCTGAAAGAGGCTGTAGAAAACAGAAATTATTGTTCAGATCAAATGTGGTGAGAGTGGAAAGCAAAGAAAATATGGGGAACATTCAAGTAGTTTTGAGATTAATTTTCAGCTTTGGGAGTTTTAAAATATAATTAATAATTTTATATAAATCTGGATGTTGCATTTTTTTTTTTAAAAACTACTTTATTGTGAACTAGGAGACCTTGTTCCTTGGCCCTGAGCCACCAAAAAATAGATTGATTGACTTCGATAAGTCAGTCAAACTATTCCAGGACTCTAGTTTCCTTATGGATAAAAATGGGAACATTAAACTGTGTAATCTCTAAGTGCTCCTCTAATATTTAGTGAGTTTATGAGGAACTCACATCCCACAGATCTATTATGTCTCTCCAAATCCCAGATACAATCAATCACTAAGTTCTGCTGACTATCCTAAATATTACTCAACTTTATCCATACCCTTCCATTCCAGCTGTCATCCCTTTTATTCAGAGCCTCACTATCTTTCATCAGCCTCCTGATTGTTTTCACTGATTTTCTTGACCTCTTTCAATATCCCTTCTTTAATGGTGCCAGTGTGGTTTTTCTAAAACACTAATTTGTTGACTTCATATTCTAGGTTATAAGTTTTCTGTGGTTCTATTGCTGTAGTATAAAGCATGACTTTTATGATCTGGCTCCCTATTTCTTTCTCCCCATTTTCAATGATTGAACTGAGTTGTTCCTGTCACTCCTCTGCTTGGAAATTGCAGAAACTATGTTAGTATTTCAAGTGCCTAGTCCAGGGCCTGTTGTTTAGTAGATGGTCAACAAAAGTTTGTAGACCATATTGAATGAACTTAGCTGTAAGTTTGGCTCTACAATGGCTATGTATCATGGCAATCACTCTCTCTCAGGCTCTTCATCCAGAACCCCTAGTATGGGTAAAGTACCCCTCCCCTGTGCTTCATCATCCTTACTGACTCCTGTAGCAGCACTCATCACAGTAGATGACAATTGCCTGCCCCTTTTTTTTTTGTCTGCTCCTATAGACAATGAGCAACTTGGGAGCAGGATACAGGTCTTTGTCATCATTTTAATCCCAATGCCTAGTGCATGGTAGGTACTCAACAAATGAATAATTGAATAAATGAATGAATGAAAAAGTGGTAAAAAGAGGACTCAGTTATATTAATAAATGCATCTTTATATCACACTGGATGCTACTTTTATTAAAATAAGAGGTTAAGTCCCTTGTCTTAAAAAGAAAAAGAATTTACCCTAATAACAAATGTCCAGAAGAATAGGTCCCTTGGCCCTCAAAATTCTGACTTCAGCCTGTTGATCCACTGAGGTACTGAGGGAAGATAAATATATTTAATGACCACTATGAGAGACTTTATCCCCAGAATAGGGAAAGGAAACAGTGCTTTTTAAAGAATAGGGGAGAGCAGGAACTGTGTGGCTCAAGTACCTTGGGAAAGAAGGACAAATAAGAAACTACCAGGCAGCCAAGGCTGAGAACCAGTTTCCATTGTGTGTTTATGATTGATTTTTGAAAATGAGAAGGTATTTATTTTACTTGCTCTGGTAATTAAGCAAATAAAAACCTATATGACCAAAAAGTGAAGGTTGATACATGAGTTCAATGAGAGCAGGGAAAATTACACTTGTGAAGGAAAAGATTCCATATGTTCTCCAATACCTAGGCACAACTGGGTGCCGCTTTAATGACTTTCCAAATGCACCCCGTTGCTCTTAAGTATTGAAGAACATATGGCACATTTCCCCTTTAACTGTGAATTTCCTTGCTTTTGTCAGTTGGTGTCCCAAGCTTAATGTATTTTAATACAGCTTTTGTGAGTGTGAATACAGTCTGAAGTTGTTATTAGAGAGACCATGTTAATAGTATCCGCAGATGTTATCTCTTAGTCTTCCCCAAATATGCTGTGAAAATCTACATATACAGGTCTAACTTTGAAATTGTTAATAAACGCCCTTCAAGAGTTTCCAAATTGTTCTTCTCAGCACCAAACTTAGCATGGATGATAAATGGCCATTTAGTTGCCAATATAGCACAATATTTCAATTTCCTGCCTTCCCAAAGGTATTTGAAAGGTTGTACGAAGTTCATACTCACAGTATGTGTTGTCTACAACACTATGATCTCCGACTGGCTAACTTTAACCAAAACCTTTTCAATTAACTCAACACATTCCTGGAAAAAACCAGCCCACTCTAAGCTCTGTACAAATATGTCTTTATTGATTTTCTTGGCAAAGGCTCTATAAATTATGGTGAAATCTGTTCTTTCAGATGATGTAGAAAAAAAAAACACTGTCTTCATAAGGCAAACACTAAATGGACAGAATGATGATCACCATTTTATCTATAAAAAGTTATAGATTTAACTGTCTGTATTTTTTTCTACCAATAGTCTCTGTGTATGTTAAAGAAAATCTAAAGGAAAAGAAAAACAAATCCCCTATTATAGTCCTGCCACACCCTGCAAATCAATTGTTTTCATTTTTTTCATCCCTTTCCAGTCCCTGTCCATATGCATACATAATTTTTACATAATTTTAATTTCAGTGTGGAAGGAATTTTATAATTTTTTTTCTATCTAAAATTATGGCAACTGGATTCTAAGGAAAGCTATATAGCACATTCTTGTGGACAAATGAGCAGAAAACTGAAAGTGATGTACTGAGATTTGCCAGACAGCCAAAGCCCAGCATTTAAAGGTATGGAAAGGTTTCCAGCTCTAGACTAGGTTGGCTTATTGTTTGCTTTTGAATCCTTATTGTAGGCAGGGGAGCCAAAAAGGGCTTCTTGTGATTCTCCTATTATTCTGAGAGCCAGTCTTCCCAGAGAAGGGAGCCCATTGCAGGCCAGTAGTCAACTCTACTGGGGGCTTAATATCATCCAAATAAAAGAAAACAATGTTGATTTCTGGTGAGCCACCATTAGGCTGACTGCAGAATGAGCATTTCTACAACATATTGCTTCTAGGAAACCTATTCCTTTCTGTTGACCAAGGACCTTAGGCTTGCTATGTCAAGGCTAAGGCTATAAGACTAAAGCTCACCCTGGCCAGTGTGGCTCAGCTGGTTGGAGTGTTGTCCAGTAAGCAAAAGGTCACTGGTTTGATTCCCAATTGGGACACATGCCTCTCTCTCTCTCTCTCTCTCTCTCTCTCTCTCTCTCATTTTCTCAAAAGAGAATAAAATAGACCTTTTTTTTTAAAAAAAAGACCAAGACTCATTTTAGGGATGGTGAATAGCAACAGACTATTAGTGTTACAGATCGAAATTATGTTCAGTTATTAGAGTGACAGAATACCCAAGTAAAGATTTATGCATGCAGTAAAACATACTGTTAGTGACTGTAACATTAAAAAAGTACATAGACATGTGAGTTTAAAACAACCATGTGTTTCACCTAAAATCCAAACTCTGCTTAATATTTATTGGTTGGCTAATCCAGTAGTTTTACTAGTTCACTTGAGGAAAAAAATAAGTATTTGATATTATTTTCACAAAATTAGCAGTATTAGAGAAATAAAGCCCAAGTTTGTGAGTTATCTAAGTCCATGTCCTTGAACCAGTTCTCACTGTTTATACTTTGTAAGATTTAACATCAAGCAGCCCCTTGTGGATAATGCTATGTCCCTTCAGCTAACTATGATGTTTGCTAGAATGTGGATGGCAGCTGTGATGCTACAATGTTTACAAATGTCTGTAATATCAGATTTGGAAGTCTTTGCTTAAGGAAATGTGTCTCCTGTATTATATTCTTTTTCAATTTTGATTGAAAGTGTAACTTGCTCTACTCCAGACTTATGGGCTAAGGCTAAATTGCAAAAAATATTGTTTTGCTAAAATAATATGAACTAAAATGTACACAAGAATTGGTAAAACTTTTATACAAGATGGAATAACCCTATTTAAGACATAATACTGCAGAGGTTCTTAAGCTCCTCTTCCCCCTCAAGTATCCTTAACAAGAGAGGAGTGTGAACTCTCCAGGGACTTGGAGCAGTCTGTCACAAGTTCTAAATACCTTTGAAGTATCTGTTTTTAATCTTAAAAAATAATACTTTTTTACATTCTACTCCATGATATGCTCATATTTATTTTGAATTTTCAAAATATTTTATATTGTCAGGTAAATTATATAACTTCCTCTTCTAGGTCTTTTTTAAAAAAGCTTTTTATTTATTTATTTTTAGACAGAGGGGAAGGGAGGGAGAAAAAGAGGGAGAGAAACATCAATGTGTGTTTGCTTTCTGCACACCCCCTACTAGGGACCTGACCTGCAACCTGGGCATGTGCCCTGACAGGAATCGAACCAGTGACCCTTTGGTTGGCAGGCCAGCACTCAGTTCTGAACCATACCAGCCAGGGCTCCTTCCAGGTCTTTAAGGAAAACATATTCCAGAAAAATGTCCCCGCTTATTCCATGGTTTACTATGTTTGCATGTGCCTCTTGAAAAGTACAATATAGTGGTTTTAAGATTTTTATTTTTCAACTATTAAAAGAGGCTTTACAATAAATTAAATACAAGGAAACACTAGATACCTGGAGCATTTTACCACTAAACTTCATCATTCCAGACTACTAATATGAGGTAATACACATAATACTTTGAATCAATACTCGGTGCTATATTTGCATTAGGGTCTAGCTTTCGCTGATTTTTAGTTCCACTCTGTGGAGTTTTATACTTAAATCTTCCCCAATAAACTTATTGCTCATGTGACTTTTTCATGTTGGAGTTTTAGAATGTGCTTTGAAATGAGAGGCCTAGATTTAAATCATACCTGTGTAACCTAATAGTCTTGTCACTCACCTTCTCTGAAACTAAGTTTTCTTATCGGTAAAGTGGAAATAATAGTATTCTTTTCCAAGGGTTGTTGTGGGGATTAAATGAAATGATGTATACAAAATGCCTAGCATGCATGACGTACCCCAATAATGCTAGTTTCTCTTGCTGTGAACCTCATCATCCCCTAGTACATCTGGGCTGAATTCTCTTACGATTTTTACTCCTGGGCTCTGTGAGCTGGTGTAGTTGGCTAAAGAAAATACTCTGGATCTCTTCTCCTAGTATTCTCATTGTTCTCTTTTCTAGATGCAGGATTTGAGGTTCTTCCTTTTTCATTTGACAGTAACTGGGAGTTACTGTACATTTTTCAAGCAAAAAACCAAAATCAATTTAAGTAAAAGTAGTATCTTTCTGATGACATTTTAGACTGAACCATGTGTCATTATAAAATTCTCAGGATTCTACGATTTTCTCTGATTGATGCTTTTGCATATTAAAATATTAAATGTTCCTTACTTGAGTGGATTTTGATAATTTCTTTGAAAAATAATTATTTGTTTTAGATAGTGATTAAAGATCTTCTCTGCAGTCCAATAACTTGAATCATATAATAATAACAAATGCCAACATTGTCCTAGACACTGTTTGAAGTACCTTACAAATATTAATTCATTTAATCCTACCAGCAACCCTGTGAGGAGCAAGATCCTATTATCATCCTTACTTTATAGATGAAGAAACTGAGGCACAGAGAATTTGACTAACTTGCCTAAGGCCACATAAATAGGCTAGTAAGTAGAACAGCCAGGATTTGAACCCAGGAATTCTGCATTGCATTCAGAATCTATTCACACTTTCATGCACATGTGAACACACTCATATAGCCTGTGTGTGTGTGTGTGTGTGTGTGTGTGTGTGTGTGTGTAGTCTGTCCAGCCATTGTTACTATAATGAGAATGGTTTGTATGACATTGATGTAAGCTGGCAGCCAAGGAAAGTGGACTGCAATGTGCACGTGTGAACAATGACAACTTCACTGTACTAGTCAGTGGTAGTGGTAGATGTTGTTGAATGAGCATGTGTGCAGTGCAGCTTTTGCATTCAAAATGAACCAGTAGAGCAACGAATCTGCATCAGATTTTGTGTTAAGCTTGAACACTCCTCCATGGAAACTATTCAGATGATTTTCAGAAGGCTGTAGCTATGGACAACTGGTGATTGGCAGCTTCATCATGACAATGTGCTCATGCATGCATCACATTTCATGCAGAGTTTTTTGGTGAAACATCAAATCACCCAGGTAACTCAGCCCTCTTACAGACCAGATTTGGTGCCCTGCGACTTCCAGCTTTTCCAAAAACTAAAATCACCTTTGAAAGGGAAGAGATTTCACTGAAAGGAAAAGAAATCAACAGAGACAAGAGGGAAGGGGGGGCAGGGAAAAGGAAGGGAAGGGGAAAGTCAAGGAACATATAGCAAGGACTTATGGACAAAACCAAAGGGGAAGAGCTGAGGGAGGGAAGGTGGGAAGGGGCAAGGGAGAGAGGTGGGGGGAAGGCAGAGACAAATGTATTTAAAAAGTAAATAAATTAATTTAAAAAAAAAAAGAGATATTTCAGACCCTTGATGAGATTCAGGAAAATACAGCAGGGCAGCTGATGGTGACTGGCAGAACTGTGTGAGGTCCCAAGGTGCCTACTTTGAAGGGGATTGGGGTGTCATTGTCCTATGTACAATGTTTCCTGTATCTTGCCTCTTCTTCAATAAATGTCTCTATTTTTTCATAGTGCATGGCTGGATACCTTCTGGACAGAACTCTCCCCCCTCACTCTCATTCTGTGTGTGTGTGTGTCTGTGTGTGTGTGTATACACACATACATATATACACATATACATACATACATATCTATGCATATGTATACATATATAGAGAGAGAGAAAGTGTGCATTAGGTATGCTCTATCATCTATCTATCTATCTATCTATCATCTACCTATCTATCTATCATCTACCTTTCATCTATGTACCCTATGTATGTAGTTGCAGTAATATCCTAGGTGAGTAGTCTCTACATTCTCTTTTTTTCTTAGTAAAGCAACACGTCATAAGTCAGAGTTCAAAACCCAGCTCCATAATTACTTATCAGCACCCACTTTTGCATAAAACAGCAACTGATTCTAGTTAACATAAGCAAAACAGAAATTTCCTGGAAGGGTATTAAGAAGGTTAAGAAATCAAGCTCAGAAAATGGCAGAAACCAAGGGAAACTGCAAGACCAGATTAGATACTGATTCTATAGCTTCAAGACACTGGAAACCACTTTTTGCAGCACCATCACTGGTCACTTGTGATCTCTATGCCTGAAAGGCATTACTTTTTTCTGATGTCAAGTTTTTGATGGGGTATCCGATCAGCCAAGTTTAGGGCATATGCTTATGCCCTAGCTCAGGGACCAGGTAATGTCTGGATCTAGTATTGGTAATGGGAGTTGGATTCTACCTACCATCAAGACTCATTCAATGATGGGGTTTCCAAAAAAGAAAAGAATGTTCAAGTATTGGACAGCCAAAAAGAAAATCAAAACAAAATGAAACAAACAAAAGCCTCTGGGCAACATCTATGATCCACTTCAGGATTTTTGTAAAGATGAAGATGAGGGGCACATAGTAAGAACCCCATGAGGGCTACCCATTTAATATTTTATATTTAATATTTTGTAGTAGGCTGTATTATAGGACTGTTTTTTCACCTCTTAGTTTTTGCTTTCTTGTCTAAATTTTTCTTGTGATTATTTATTTTTTATTGTTATTCTATTACAGTTGTCCCATTTCCACCCTTTGCCTTCCTCCACCAAGCCCATCCCCAATCCCACAGTCAATTCCCACACCATTGTCCATGTCCATGAGTTCTTAATATGATTTTTAATTAATCCCTTTCCCTTTCCAACATTCCCCTCCACCCCCTCCCCTCTAGCAGCTGTCAGTCTGTTCCATGTTTCCATGTCTCTGATTCTGTTTTGTTTATTAGTTTATTTTGTTCATTAGATTCCTCTGTTAAGTGAGGTCATACGGTATTTGTGTTTCACTGACTGGCTTAATTTTACTTAGCATGAGAGTCTCCAGCTCCATCCAAGCTGTTGCAAAATGTAAGGACTCCTTTTTTCTTTGTGTTTTGTGTAAATGAACCATAGTTTTTTCATCCACTCATTTACTGGTGGGCACTTTAGATATTTTCAGCACTTGGCTAGTGTAAATAGTGCTGCTATGAACATAGGGGTGCATAAATTCTTTTGAATTTGTATTTCAGAATTCTTTGTTATATTCCTAGCAATGGAATTCCTGGGTCAAAAGGCAGTTCCATTTTTAATTTTTTGAGAAAATTCCATGCTGTTTTTCACAGTGTCAGCACCAATCTGCATTCACACCAACAGTGCACTAAGGTTCCCTTTTCTCCACAACCTCACCAGCACTTGTTTGTTGATTTATTAATGATAGTTATTATGACAGGTGTGAGGTGATATTTGTGTTTAATTTGCATCTCTCTGATGGCTAGTGATGTTGAGCATTTTTTCCCATATGTCTATGGGGCATCTGTATGTCCTCCTTGGAGAGGTGTCTGTTCAGGTCCTTTGCCCATATTTCAGTTGGGTTGCTTGTCTTCCTGGTGTTGCATTGGATGAGTTCTTCACATATTTTGGAGATTAAACCCTTGTCTGATGTATCATTGGCAAATATGTTTGCCTATACAATTGGTTCCCTTTTCATTTTGATAATGGTTTCTTTAACTGTGCAGAAGATTTGTAATTTGATGTAGTCCCACTTGTTTATATTTCCTGTTATTTCCCTTGCCCGAAAAGATAAATCAGCAAAAACACTGGTATGTAGGATATCTGAAATTTTACTGCCTATGTTTTCTGCTAGTATATTTATGGTATCACAAGTTATATTTAAGAATTTTACTCATTTTGACTTTATTCTTGTGTATGGTGTGAGCTAGTGGTCTAGTTTCATTTTTTTAATTCAAACATTATACAAAAAATATTCAGGTGAGTTAAATATCAATATGCAAAATCTAAGGTGTTTTAGGAGAAAATGCAAAATAATATTTTTCTTACCCTGAAGTAACATATTAAAACAAAGAAACTATAAAGTAAAATATTGACAATATGACTTATTTATTAAACATTTAACACTATACAGTAATATTCATATAAAAAAAGTTAAAGGACAAGTAATAGAATAGGAAAGTATTTGTAACACATCTAAAAAAGGGTTAATAGTTTGTTTTTGTTTTTTTTAGGGCAGAACATTCTACAAACATTTAATTAAAAAAATGGATAAAGAATACTAGAAAGTCATTTAAAACATTTTTAAAAATAATAGAAATAGGCAAGAAATATAAAAAAACAGGTTTAGTTTCAACAAGTAATAAAGTAACAATTAAAAAAGCACATCATTCTCACAGTCAGATGAATAAGTACTAAAAATATTGGTACTATCAAGTATTGGTCACTGTGAAAGGAACTGAGTATTCATAGACTTTTTCTTCATCTTCTTAAAGCAGTCCCTTTAGCATATCTTGCAATGCTGGTTTGGTGGAGGTGTTTACTTTTAGCCTTCTTTTGTCTGAGAAACTCTATTTTGCCTTCCATTTCAATTGAGAGCCTTGCTGGGTAGAGCAGTCTTAGTTCTAGGCCTTTGCTTTTCATTCCTTGGAACATTTCTTGCCATTTCCTTCTGGCTTGTAGTGTTTCTGTTGAGAAGTCAACTGCTAGCCATGTTGGGGCTCCCTTATATATTACTACCTCTTTCTTACTTGCTTCCTTTAGGATTCTCTGTTTGTCTTTGATATTTGCCATTTTAATGATGATGTATCTTGGAGTGGGCCTCATTGGGTTCCTCCTGAATGGGACCCTCTGTGCTTCCTGGACTTGTGTGACTTTTTCTCTCCTCCAATTAGGGGAGTTTTCCATCATTACTTCTTCAAACAAGTTCTCTATCCCTTGTTCCTCTTCTTCTCTTTCTAGTATCCCTATTATATGGATATTATCATGTTTTACATTGTCCTGCATTTCCGTCAAAGGCTCTTCATTGCTTTTGAGTACTTTTTCATTTTCTTACTCTTTCTGGGAGCTTTTTTTTTTTTACCTTGCCCCAGCTCACTGATCGATCCTCTGCTTCATCTAGCCTACTTTGGATTCCTTCTACTCAACTCAGAAATTGTATTCTTCATTTCTCTTGTCGCTTATTGGTAGATTCTATGTCCTTTTTCAACTGATATAGTTTGCAGTAAGTTCCTCATAGTTTCCCTGTGGTGTTTTGTAGTTCAGTCTGAGCTCATGAGCTCATTGAGCTTCTGTAGAACCATTGTTTTTAACTCAATATCTGACAGTTTACTTGCCTCTGTTTCATTTACTTCTCTTTCTGTGAATTCCTCCTTTCCCTTCAATTGGGGGTTGTTTCTTTGTCTTCCAAATATTTGTGAGACTCTTCTTTTTTGCTTCTGCTTCTGAAATTGATGTGTCCTGATTTCCTGACTTTGCGGTATGAACTTCTGTGGTAGGAGACTGCAGTTTTGTTTTGTTTTTTTCTTTCTGGATTTGCCTTTGATGATGTCAGATGTTGACCCCATCTGACCTTAGGCAGTCTGTTTGAGATTCCAGGAATCTACTCTCTGTGACTGTCTCCTTCAGCTTTTAATATAGTCACTCTGCCCTCATCAGGCTCACTTCAACACCACAGGATGGAGCAGAATCCCTTCTGGCAGCAGGGTTATTGGGTCCTCTTACACTGCTGCTGCTCAGGGGAGTCGTTTAAGCAAGATGGCTGTTGCTGTATGGGGGAGGAGTTAGCACTGGGATCCAGCGGGCTACTCTCTCCATTCTGTCCCCAAAGCCTCCATCTCCAGTCTCTCCTCAAGTGTCTCTAAACCACTCTGTACCCCCTTTAGCCAGGGATGTACTATCTGTGCCTGCCATTCTCTACACAGCCATCAGGTTAGCACTACTGGGTCTAAGCCCTGCCTCCTGGGGTTGGGGCCATTGGGTCCTCTCATGGTGCTTCCACTCAGGGGAGTGGTCTGCCTGAGCAAGAAGGTTGCAGCTGTATGGGGGATGCATCAGCACTGGGATCCTGCCAGCTACTCTCTCAGTTCTTTCCCCAAAGCCTCCTTCCCCAGTCTCTCCTCTGGTGCCTCTAGCCCACTTTTCTCCCGCTTTTGCCAGAGACCAAGGTAAGTGGCTGCAAACAAAAATTTATGCATTAGCCCTTTAAATGGCTCTTTGTGTCTCCAGCCGCCCATCTCTGGCACAGAGCAACCTTGCCACTTTTTGCAGCTGGCTTTTATCTGTGTACGTTTTGGGCTCTGGTGCTGTAGGCTGGAGACCCCAACTTATGGTTTAGACCCTGCTCTTCTCTGGGGGATCCAACTGGCTGTTTCAATATCCCTTGATGCCCTCACTGACTTCTCAAGTCTCTACCATACTCCTTACCAGTTCAGTTGTGCTAAAGCTGATTCTTCTGTCTGTCTGAGGTTAAAAGGCTTCTCTCTTGCTATTGTTCAGTTGTTTGTTCCTGGTGATATCTCCACAATTTAGTTGTAATTCTAGTTGGCCCTGGGAGGAGGTCAGTGTGAGTTCCATTCACTTCTCCACCATCTTGATTCCTAGTTTCATTTTTTTGCATGTACCAGTTCAGTTCTCCCAACACTGTTTATTGAAGGGACTATTTTTACTGCATTATATTCTTATACCCGCTTTGTCAAATATTAATTGACCATAGAGCCAGGGGCTTATTTCTGGGTTCTCTATTCTGTTTCATTCTTCTATATGTCTGTTCTTATGCCAGTACCAGGCTGTTTTGATTAAAGTGGCCTTGTAGTATAGTTTCATTATCAAGTATCATGATCCCTCCAACTTTATTCTTCTTTCTCAAATGGCTAAGGCTATTCTGGGTATTTTTTGGTTCCATAGGGGAAGTGGTAGGGGGTAGGCAGAGACAAATGTATTTGAAAAAATAAATAAAAAAAATAAAAATAAAAATCTACATTGAGAATAAAAAAAAAATAATTTGGTGCATTTGTTCTTGATCTGTGAACTATGCCATTGGTATTTTAATATGAATTGCATTGAATCTATAGATTGCTTTGGGTATTATGAACATTGTAATGTTAATTCTTACAATCCATGAACATAATATATCCTTCCTTTTATTTCTATTTTCCTCAATTTTTTCTTCAATGTTCTATAGTTTTCCAAGTATAGGTCCTTTACGTCCTTAGTTAAGTTTATTCCTAAGTACTTTATTTTAATTGTTGCTATTGTAAATGGCATTCCCCCCATCCCCATTTCTCCTTCAGGTAGTCCATTGTTGGTATACAAAAATACCATCGATCTCTGAATATTGACTTTGTATCATGCTACTTGTCAAATTCACTTATTAGGTCAAGTAGTTTTTTGGTGGAGACTATAAGGTTTTCTATGTACGCTATCATGTTATCTGCAAATACTCCTTTAACTTGTTAATTCCTCCCTTCCAATTTGGATGTCCTTTATTTCTTTTTCTTCTCTGATAGCTGTGGCTAGGACTCCCAGTACAATGTTGAGTAGGAGTGGTAAGAGTGGAAATCCTTTCTTATTCCTGATCTTAAGGAAAACACTTTTAGCTTTTGTCCATTGAGTATGATGTTGGCAGTCAGTTTCTCATATAGGCCTTTATTATATTTAGGTATGCTCCCTCTATTCCCACTTTCCTGAGTGTTTTTATCATAAATGGGTGCTGGATTTTATCAAGTGCTTTTTCAGCATCAACTGATATTATCATGTGGTTTTTGCACTTCATTTTGTTTATGTAGTGTATTATATTTATTCATATGTGAATATTGTGTCACCCTTGCATCCCTGGGGTAAATCCCACTTAATCAAGGTGTATGATCTTTTTAATGTATTGCTGAATCCATATTGCCAATATATTTTTGAGGATTTTAGGATCTATGTTCATCAAAGATATTGACCTGTACTTTTCTTTCTTCATTGTGCCTTTAGTTTGTTTTGGAATTAGGATAATATTGACCTTGTAAAAACAGTTTGGGAGTCTTCTTGAATTTCTTGAAGTAGTTTGAGAAGAATAGGAGTTATTTCTTCTTTGAGTGTTTGGTAAAATTGACTGTGGGATTGGGGGGGATTGGGTAGGGGTAAGCAATGGGGAAAAAATGTGGGACCACTATAACTGAACAATAAATAATTTTTTAAAAATTTGCAAGGCCATCCAGTGCTGGGCTTTTGTGTGCCCGGAGTTTTTTGATTACTGCTTTGATTTCACTGATGATTATAGGTCTATTCAGGCTTTCAACTTCTTGAATCAGATTTTGAAGATTGTGTGTTTCCAGAAATTTATCAATTTCACCCATGCTGTCTGATTTCTTGGCATATAGTTGTTTATGGTAATTTCTTACAATCCTTTGCATTTTTGTGGTATTAGTTGCTACTTTTCTTCTTTCATTTCTAATTTTATTTATTTGAGTCCTCTCTCTTTTTTCCTAGATGGGTCTGGTTAAAGGTTTGTCAGTTTTGTTTATCTTTGCAAAGAATCAGCTACTGGATTCATTGATCCTTTGAATTGGTTTTTTTTTTTTTTTTTTTTTGGTTTCTATGTCAATTAATTCTGCTTTGATCTTGATTATTTCCTTATTTCTATTTGTCCTGGGCTTTTTTTCTTGTTGTTCCTCTAGGTCTTTTAAATTTAGAATTAGGTTGTTTGAGGTTTTTCTATCTTATTTAAGTAGGCCTGTATTGCTATGAACTTCTCTCTCAGGATGGCCTTCACTGTGTCTGATAGGTTTTGGTTTGTTGTGTGTTCATTTTCATTTGTTTCCAAGTACTTTTTGATTTCTTTGTTGATCTCATTATTAACACATTCATTATTCAATAACATGTTATTCAGTTTCCAGGTATTTGAGGTTTTCTGAGTTTTTTCCTTGTGGTTGCTTTCTAGTTTCAAGCCATTGTGATCCAGGTACATGCTTGATATGATTTCAATTTTCCTGAATTTGTGGAGGCTTCTTTTGTGTTCTACCATGTGGTCTCTGAATATATTCCATGCATGTTTAAAAAGAATGCATATTTGCTTCTTGGGGTGAAATGTTCAGTGAATATAAGTTAAGTCCTTTTGATCGAGGGTGTTTTTCAATGCCACAATGTAATTGTTGAATTTTTGTGTGGACGATCTATCCATTGTTGATAGTGGGTGTTGAAATCCCTTACAATGACTGTACTGTTGTTGATCTCCTTCTTAAAGTCCTCGAAGATTCTCCTTACACATTTCAGGTGCTCCTTTGTTGGGTGTGCATATACTTACAAGAGTTATAACTTGTTGTTTGACAACTCCCTTAAGTATCATGTAGTGACCTTCTTTGGTTCTGGTTATGGCCTTTGTTTTGAAGTTTTGTCTAAGTATTATTACCCCAGCTTTTTTTTTTTTCATGTCCATTTGCATGGAATATTTTTTTCTATCCCTTCACTTTCACCCTGTGTAGATCTTTTTTCCTGAGGTAGGTCTCTTGTAGATAGCATATATGCAGGTCATGTTTTCTTATTATACAGCTATCCTATCTCTTTTGATTGGAGCTTTGAATCTATTTACATTTAAATTTATTATTGATAGGTATTTATTCATTCTCTTTTTCCCTCCTTTGTTCTAGTGTCCTCTCTCTCTCTTTCCCCCTTTCTTCAACTTCTTACAGCAGTCCCATTAGCATCCCTTGCAATGCTGGTTTGGTGGAGATGGACTCTTTTAGGGTTTTTTCGTTGTTGTTGTTGTTGTGTTTTCTTGGGGTTTTTTTGTTTATTTCTTTTTTTAAAATTTATTTACTTTTTAAATACATTTGTCTCCGCCTCCCCCCCACCTCTTTCCCTTGCCCCCTCTCACCTTCCCTCCCTCGGCTCTTCCCCTTTGGTTTTGTCCATGAGTCCTTGCTATATGTTCCTTGACTTTCCCCTTCCCTTCCTTTTCCCTGCCCCCCCTTCCCTCTTGTCTCTATTGATTTCTTTTCCTTTCAGTGTTGCTGGTCATATTTTCCTTGCATCTTTGCATTGTTGGTTAGGTTCCGCTTATAGGTGAGATCATATGGTATTTGTCTTTCGCCCCCTGGCTTATTTCGCTTAGCATGATGCTCTCCAGTTCCATCCATGCTGTCGCAAAGTTTAATACTTCTTTTTTTATTTCTGCTGCGTAGTATTCCATGGTGTATATGTACCATAATTTTTGATCCAATCATCTACTAATGGGCATTTAGATTGCTTCCAACACTTGGCTATTGTAAATTGTGCTGCTATGAACATTGGGGTGCATAGGTTCTTTTGTATTGGCGTTTTGGTGTTCTCAGGGTATAGTCCCAGCAGGGGAATCGCTGGATCAAAAGGCAGTTCCATTTTCAG
This sequence comes from Pteronotus mesoamericanus, assembly GCF_021234165.1. Lineage (NCBI taxonomy): Eukaryota > Metazoa > Chordata > Mammalia > Chiroptera > Mormoopidae > Pteronotus > Pteronotus mesoamericanus. The sequence continues at coordinate 1,911,176 of NW_026555198.1, forward strand.
CTTTCTGAGGAAATTCCACACTGCTTTCTATAGTGGCTGCACCAGTCTGCATTCCCACCAACAGTGAACTAGGGTTCCCTTTTCTCCACAGCCTCGCCAGCACCTGTTGTTTGTGGATCTGTTTATGATGGCCATTCTGACCGGTGTGAGGTGGTACCTCATGGTGGTTTTGATCTGCATTTCTCTGATGGCTAGTGATGCTGAGCATCCTTTGAAATGCCTCTGGGCCCTCTGTATCTCCTCCTTAGAAAAGCATCTACCCAGGTCCTTTGCCCATTTTTTGATTGGATCGTTTGTCTTCTTGGAGTAGAGTCGAGTGAGTTCTTTATATATCTTGGAGATCAAACCTCTATCTGATGTATCATTAGCAAATATATTTTCCCATAGGGTTGGCTCCCTTTTCATTTTGCTGATGTTTTCTTTTGCCGTGCAGAAGCTTCTTATTTTGATGAGGTCCCACTTGTTTATTCTTTCCTTTATGTCCCTTGCTTTAGGAGACATATCAGTGAAAAAATTGCTGCGTAGGATATCTGAGAGTTTCCTGCCAATGTTCTCCTCTAGGACTTTAATGGTGTTGCGAGTTATATTTAAGTCTTTTATCCATCTTGAGTTTATTTTTGTGTATGGTGTCAGCTGATGATCCAATTTCAATTTTTTGGCATGTAGCCGTCCAGCTCTCCCAACACCATTTGTTGAAGAGGCTGTTATTGCTCCATTTTATGCTTCTGCCCCCTTTGTCGAATATTAGATGTCCATAGAGACCTGGGCTTATTTCTGGGCTTTCTATTCTGTTCCACTGGTCTATGGGTCTGTTCTTGTGCCAGTACCAGATTGTTTTGAGTATGGTGGCTTTGTAGTAGAGTTTGAAGTCCAGTCTTGTGATCCCTCCTACTTTGTGTTTCTTTCTCAAAATTGGTGCGGCTATTCAGGGTCGTTTATGGTTCCATATAAATTTTTGAAATGTCTGTTCTATTTCTGTGAAATATGTCATTGGTATCTTAACAGGGATTGTGTTGAATCCATAAATTGCTTTGGATAGTATGGACATTTTGAGGATATTAATTTTTCCAATCCATGAGCACGGTATATGCTTCCATTTATTTGTGTCTTCCTTAATTTCTTTTTTCAATGTTGTATAGTTTTCTGCATACAGGTCTTTTGTGTCTTTGGTTAAATTTATCCCTAGGTACTTTATCTTTTTTCGTGCTATATCGAATGGTATATTTTTTCTGATTTCTTCTTCTTCTTTTGCATTGCTGGAGTACAAAAACGCCTTTGATTTCTGAATGTTGACTTTGTATCCTGCGGTTTTGCCAAATTCACTTATTAGGTTGAGGAGTTTTTTGGTAGAGTCTACAGGGTTCTCTATGTACACTATCATGTCATCTGCAAACAATGATAGTTTTACTTCCTCCTTTCCTATTTGGATGCCTTTTATCTCTTTCTCTTGTCTGACCGCTGTGGCTAGGACTTCCAACACGATGTTGAAAAGAAGCAGTGAGAACGGACATCCTTGTCGTGTTCCCTATCTTAGTGGGAAAGCTTTCAGTTTTTGCCAGTTGAGTATGATATTAGCTGTAGGTTTTTCATATATGGCCTTTATTACGTTGAGGAATGCCCCATTTATTCCCATTTTGCTGAGTGTTTTGGTCATAAATGGGTGCTGTACCTTATCAAATGCTTTTTCTGCATCTATTGAGATGATCATGTGTTTTTTGTCTTTTCTTTTATTTATGTGATGTATCACGTTTACTGATTTGCGTATATTGAACCATCCCTGCATCTCTGGGATGAATCCCACTTGATCGTGGTGGATAATCTTTTTAATGTATTGCTGGATGCGGTTTGCCAATATTTTGTTGAGGATTTTAGCATCAATGTTCATCAGCGAAATTGGCCTGTAGTTTTCTTTCTTTGTAGGGTCTTTATCTGGTTTTGGGATCAGGGTGATGCTGGCCTCATAGAAAGAGTCTGGAAGTCTTCCCTCCTCTTGGATTTTTTGCAATAGTCTGAGAAGGACAGGGGTTAGCTCTTCCTTAAATGTTTTGTAATATTCTCCTGGGAAACCGTCTGGTCCTGGGCTTTTGTGTGCTGGGAATTTCTTGATTACAGCTTCAGTTTCCCCAGCTGTTGTCGGTCTGTTCAAGTTTTCTGTTTCTTCCTCCTTCAGTGTTGGAAGATTATACTTTTCTAAAAATTTGTCCATTTCATCAAGAATTTCAAATTTCTTGGCATATAATTGTTCATAATAGTTTTTGATGATCCTTTGTATTTCTGTGGTATCCGTTGTTATTTCTCCTCTTTCATTTCTGATATCATTAATTTGGGTCCTCTCCCTTTTTTCTTGATGAGTCTGCTTAAAGGCTTGTCCATTTTATTTATCTTTTCAAAGAACCAGCTTCTGGATTGGTTGATCCTCTGAATTGTTCTTTTTGTCTCTATGTCATTCAGTTCTGCTCTAATCTTGACTATTTCCTTCCTTCTACTTGCTCTGGGATTTATTTGTTGTTGTTTCTCCAGTTCTTGAACTTGTAGTGTTAGGTCTTTTATTTGAAATGTTTCTATCTTTTTAAGGTAAGCCTGTATTGCTATGAACTTCCCTCTCAGGACTGCCTTTGCTGTGTCTCATAGGTTTTGAACAGTTGTCTGTTCATTTTCATTTGTTTCCAGAAATTTTTGATTTCTTCTCTTATCTCATTATTGACCGATTCATTCTTTAATAGTGTAGTATTCAGTGTCCATGAGTTTGCAAGTTTTTGAAGTTTCTCTTTGAGTTTGATTTCCAGTTTCAAGGCCTTGTGGTCTGAAAAAAAATTTGGTATTATTTCAATTTTCCTGAATTTGCTGAGGCTTGCTTTATGTCTTATCACGTGGTCTATCTTTGAAAAACTGCCATGAGCATTTGAAAAAAATGTGTATTTTTCTTCTTTGGGATGTAAGGTTCTATATATGTCAGTTAAGTCTCTTTGATTCAGTGTGTCATTCAGCGCCACGATATGTGTATTAAAGTTTTGTTTGGAAGATCTGTCCATTTTTGACAGTGGGGTGTTGAAATCCCGTACTATCAGTGTGTTGCTGTCTCTATCTTTTTTGAAGTCATCCAACAATTTCCTTATAAACTTGGGGGCTCCTATATTGGGAGCATATAAGTTTACAATGTTGATGTCTTCTTGATAGATTCTTCCTTTAAGTATGATAAAGTGCCCCTCTGGGTCTCTCTTTATGGCCGTTGCTTTGAAATCTACTTTGTCTGATACAAGTATGGCAACGCCAGCCTTTTTCTCATGTCCATTTGCTTGGAATATTATTTTCCATCCCTTTACTTTCGATCTGTGTAGGTCTTTTGCTCTGAGGTGGGTCTCTTGTAGGCAGCATATGTGTGGGTCATGTTTTCTTATCCATTCAGCTACCCTGTGTCTTTTGATTGGGGCATTTAGTCCATTCACATTGAGAGATATTACTCATAGAAACTTACTCATCTTTTCTCTTTGTACTTGTGTTCCTCTCTGTCTCATTCTTTTCCTTCATCTGCTTAAACCAGTCCCCTTAGCATATCTTGGAGTGCTGGTTTGGTAGAGATGTATTCTTTTAGCTTTCTTTTGTCTGGGAAACTGCGTATTTCTCCTTCTATTTTAATGGAGAGCCTAGCTGGGTAGAGCAGCCTTGGCTGTAGGCCCTTGCTTTTCATGGCTTGGAATATTTGTTGCCATTCCCTTCTGGCTTGTAGTGTTTCTGTTGAGAAGTCAGCTCCTAGGTGTAACGGGGCCCCCTTGTATGTTACTCCGTGTTTCTCCCTTGCTGCCTTGAGGATTCTCTCTTTGTCTTTGACATTTGCCATTTTAATCATGATGTGTCTTGGAGTGGACCTCCTTGAGTCTCTCTTGAGTGGGGTCCTCTGTGCCTCCTGGATCCATGAGAGCCTTTCTCTCCTCAAATTAGGGAAATTTTCCATCATTACTTTTTCTAGGAGGTTCTCTATTTCTTGCTCCTCTTCTTCTCCTTCTGGTATCCCTAATATACAGATATTATTGCGTTTCAGGTTGTCCTGCATTTCTCTAAATGCTTCTTCATTCTTTTTGAGTCGTTTTTCCATTTCTTGTTCTTTCTGGGAGCTTTTTTCTACCTTGTCCTCCATCTCACTGATTCGATCCTCGGCTTCATCCAGCCTGCTTTAGATTCCTTCTACTGTGTTCTTCAATTCAGAAATGGTATTCTTCATATCCTCTTGTGTCTTCTTGATAGTTTCTATGTCCTTTTCCAGGCTGATAGAGTTTGCTGTAAGATCCTGATAGTTTCTCTGCAGTTTCTCATAGTTATCTTTGAGTTGGCTGAGCTCATTGAGCTTCCTTAGAACCATTGTTTTGAATTCCATATCTGATAGTTCCCTTGCCTCTATTTCATTTAGCTCTCTCTGTGGGGAGTCCCCTTTTCCAGTCATTTGAGGGGAACTTCTTTTTCTTCCCATTTTTGTGAGAGTCTGTTAAGTATTTTTGTCCTTTACTTTTCTTTCTGGGCTTGCCTCTGATGATGTCAGTTGTTGACCCTATAGGGCCTTGGGTTGTTTGTTTGAGCCTTTCAGGAGTCTAATGCCTGTGTCTGACTCCTGCTTGGAGCAGCTCTGTGACCCCTTCAGTCAGGGCTGGGCTATTTTTTGGGATCTCTCTGCGCTCGCACGCGGGCTCCTTAAGTGCATTCCCAGCGCGGCAGAGTCTCCCACCTGCCTGGGCTCGCCTGTGCTTTCCCCCGACCAGGGGGCTTATTCGCGACCTTGCATACTCATCTGGCCTCCCTGGCACGCGAGCTTCGCGGCCCTGGTCAGTTTAGGGTCTTCTATTGTGTGTTTTCCCCACTTTTGGCTCTGTGGGTGCGTTGCTTGCCCTCGCCAAATGGGGACTACGGAAATGGGAGGAAATCAGCTCTAGGACTCTCTGGTTAATCCTGTTTCTGGTCTCTCCTCCAGGGACTCTGGGCAGCTCTACTTATTTTGTGGGCCACTCTGCAATCGCGGTGGGTAGGTCAATTTATACCTGCCCTTGCCCCTCTGTGCACTCCCTCGCAGGCCGTATGGGTGCCAGTCTGTGTGAGGCCTTGCCGGCAGGTACAAGCGTTCGCCAGCCCGCGTGGGTCACACACATGCTCGCCAACCCTCGCAGGTCACTCGGCGCAAGTGTGCGCGCCTGCACTGGGTGTTTTGGGGGTGTCTATGTTTGCTTTTCGGCTTTTGGCTCTTTGGGGGTGTGGCCTCTTCCCGCGCAATGGAGACTACAGCAAGGAGAAGAAGTCGGGACTCCCCGGTTCCTCCTCCCATTCTTTCCCCAATGCCTCCGTTTCTAGTCTCCCCTCAGGGGCCTCTGGGGAGTTCTGTGACCCCTTCGGCCGAGGATCCAACCCCTGTGTGGACTGCGTTTCAATCGCAGGCAGTCTGGTTCATGCACGCCCCGCTTCTGCCTCTTTGGGGTCGCGCCTCTCCAGCCCACAATGGAGAGTACAGAACCGGGAGGGAGTCGGGACTCCCCGGTTCCTCCTCCCATTCTTTCCCCAACGCCTCCCTCTCCAGTCTCTCCTCAAGGCTCTCCCAGCCAGTCTTCACTCAGCCCCGCAGCTCACAGGCGTACAAGCTGTGTGCGGAGTGCACAAAAGGCAGGTTAATTGATTCCCTTATGCCTGAGCGAGATGGTAGCTGCAGAGTGGGAAGTGCGTTATCACCCGTGCTCCACCGGCCACAGTGTCAGTTTTCTTCACAAAGTTTTTCTCACCAGTCTTTTCCCAGGCAGCAGCCCACCCTGCTGCCGCCTCTACCCAGGGATCTAGGAGGGTGGCTGCCGCTGCAACTTTTGCGTTTGCCCTTTAAATGTCTTTTTGCATCCCCAGCCACCTGTCTCTGGCAGAGAGTGCCCCTAAGCTTTTTGGGGTTGCGTTTTGTCTGTATTTTCTCGGCTTTAGCTGCTGTAGTTTAGGGGTTCCTGTTTATGATTCAGACCCCGTTCTTCTCGGGGGGACGCTAACTGGCCGTTTCAATGTCCCTCTGGTGCCAGTGCCCGTGCGCACCCAGCCCACCCTCTTAAGCCTCCACCGCACTTCTCACCCATTGGGATGTGTGAGAGTCGAATCCACTGTCCGCGGCACCAAGGCTCCTCTCCCACTATTGCTCCACTGCTTTCCAGGTGATTACTCCATTATTTAGTTGCAATTCCAGTTTGGTTTTGGGAGGAGGTCAGCGTGACTCCCTTTCACTCCTCCGCCATCTTTCCAATCCTCCCTGTTTGTTTCTTTGGTTGTTTTTTTTGTTTATTTGTTTTTGGGTGTTGGTGTTTTGTTTTTTTTTTGTTTTTTTTTTTTTTGGTTTGGGAAGCTCCTTATTTCACCTTTCAGTTTAAACAAGAGCCTTGCTGGTTATAATAGTCTTGGTTGCAGGTCTTTGCTTTTCATTATTTGGAATATTTTGTGCCATTCCCTTCTGGCTTGTAGTATTTCTCTTGCAAAATTAGCTAATGGACTTACTGGTGCTCCCTTGTATGTTATTAGCCCTTTCTTCCTTATTTCCTTTAAGATTCTCTCTTTGTCTTTAAATTTTGCCATTTTAATTATGAGGGGGCCTTTTCGGGTTAATCTTTATTGGGGCCCTCTGTGCTTCCTGATCTTGTGTGCCATTTTTCCTCATCATGTTAGGGAAGTTTTCTGTCATTATATTTTTAAACAGGTTTTCTATCCTTTTCTCCTTTTCTTCTCCTTCTGGCATCCCTTGTGAATATTTCTTATGTCTTGAAAACATTTGTATTTGGATCTATATCTACCAGAATAAAATTAGTTGTAATAAGAAAATATTGTTATAGTTACATAGATCAAACTTATTTAAAATTATAGCATTTCATTTAATCTACAGAACAGTCTTATGAGGTAGGGGTTACTTTCTCTTATCTACCAGTTGAGGAAATTTAGGCTCACAGAATTAATATAAATCACCTATGGTTATAGCTAGCTGGTGGTAGATCCAGGATTTCAATGCAGATCTTTTGACTCATCCACTACTTTTGCCATACTCTTCCTGTTTGCCTATTCAGGGGAAGAAGAGAATTTTCTTTCTCCATGTGCATCTTACCTTGACTTCTTGTCCTTGGAGATGTTATAACTATCTTCCTAAATGCATCATTGGTAGTGTAGATTGGCAATTAAGAGTACAGGACCAAATTTGAATTTTACCTCTATGACTTTTTAAGTGTGAGACTCTTGGTAATTAACCAAAACTCCTAGAATCTCAGTTTCCTCATCTGTAGAAATGTGACACTAGTACCTCACTGATAGGGTTATAGTGAAGGTGAAGTTAGATAATGTCTGAGAATTGCTTCGCATATTTATAGCACATGGTAAATTCTCATTATTCAAGTATTATTAGTATTACTGGATAAGTGTGGGAAAGGAACAGTAGTAGAAGCAAGATATACATTGCCATAATTATCATGGTAATCCATATATCAATTCCTCTTTACTATAATTACTCACATGTGCCAATATATGTAGTCTCTCTGCTTGGCCAACTCTTAGTGTCTTTTGAAATTTATCCTTAGTTCAATTCTGTGAGAGGTCTTCTCCTACTTCTCTATCCTTTGTCAATCTGTTCCTGGTATACATGCCTATAGAATTTGCATTTTTCATACCATATAAGTATGCACTTCTAAAATATTTTGTATGATATCAGCTAGTTAATAGAATGACCATCGTGTCTCCCCAAAATTTGTATGTTGAAACCTAATCCCCAATGTGATAGTATCTGGAGATAGGCATTTGGGAGGTGAATAAGTTATGAGGGTGGAGCCCACATCAATGGGATTAGTGCCCTTATAAAGGAGGCCTCAGAGAGATCCCACTCCACTTCTACCATGTACAGACACAGCAAGAAATCTGCAACCTGGAAGAGGACCCTCATCAGAACCCAACCAGGCTGGCACCCTAATCTTAGACTTCCAGCCTCCAGAACTGTGAGAAATAAATGTCTGTGGTTCAAAAGCCACCCAGTCTATGGTCGTTTCATATAGCATCCCAAAACAAGACAGCTAGGTTGTAAAGCTCTTGAGAATGAAGGTTAGTTTCCCACAATAACTAACACAGGGCTAAGAAAGAACAAAAAATAGTTACCTAACAAATGCTTTGTAGATTAATTTTCCTGGATCATTAGTAATGAATAAAAATTGCTCAGTAGTAATACCATACATGGCATAAATTTATTTTTCAAAGCTCCTTCACAAGTATAATATTATGATAGCCTCATGACCTTCTGTGAGGATGGCACAGAGTACTATCAGTTAATTTGCTATAGCCACAGAACAGAGAAAATGCATTTTCGTTTTCATTTCATTCTGCCGTGGGACTATATTTCCAGCATTCTGGGCTACAATTTCCTTAGGAATGTCCTATCTAGTGCCGCTCAGTTGGTTGGACATCATCCTGCAGACTGAAAGTTCACAGGTTTGATTCCTGGTGAGGGTACATGGCCTGGATTGCAGATTCAGTCCCTGGTTAGGGTGTGTGCAGGAGGGTGATGGATCAATTTTTCTCTCTTACATCCATGTTTCTCTCCCTCTCTTTCCCTCTCTCTGGAATAAACTTTTTAAAGTTTTTTTTAACATTTTCTTAGGAATAGGTTTGTCTTTAACTAGGCAAATAAAGAAGAATTTGATGGCAGTCTTTAGCTTCATATGTAAAATGGCAGGGCCTACTTGAAGGAGTCCTCAAGCAAAAGATACATTGAAGTAACTTGGGCAATGACTCAGTCTGAATATCTCTTGAATACAATGGAGGAGGTCTTTAAGGATCTTTTCAGATTTGCTGTTCTGTGACTTAGACAGTGTATTAGTTAGGATAATGCTACCTGCTGTAAAAAATAAACACCAAAAGATCAGTGCCTTAACATAGTGAAAGTTTATTTATTGGTTACATAGTGGTTCAATATGAGTATTCCTAGTCAGTAGTAGTAATGATGGTCCTCTGCTGTGTATGCATTTAGGGATCCAGGCAAATGGAGGTTCTGACACCTTCAACTGGGGACATCCAAGGTTTCCCTTGGTGTCAACATCCAGTAGGTGGAAGGGGAAAGAGCATAGAGGGTTTTTACATAGAAGGGCAAGGCCTGGAAGTGTCACACATAATTTTGTCCACTTCTCATTAGCTAGGCATGACTATGATTGCCTTCAAGGGAGGCTGAGAAATATAGTCTAGCAGGGTTCCAGGGAGAAAAAGAGAACATTCATATTGATGAAGTAGTCTCTGTCACATAATAATTAACATTTTGGGATACTTCTTCTGTGCCAGATTCTGTGCTATATGCATTTGTGTGCATTATCTCTTTTAAGCCTTGAAACCGTAACAAGGTGGGCACTATTTTTAGCCTTGTTTTTCAGATAAAGAAACCAAGGTTCAAATCATTCAACAAGTGAATTCTAAAGCTGTAATTTGAACTTGGGTCTATTTGACCACAGGACTGGATCTCTTAACCTCTATAGTTTTGTAACTGCCCTGATTATTCTATGATTATTCTATGATTATTCTATGTTGGAATATGTTCTACTGGGTTCTAACCTAATGTAAATAGATCATTTAGTAAAAAGGCTTTCTTTAGTTCTTTGGGTGTTTATATCATGTTATAGCTGGCCAACTTCCCAGTCATATTTCAGCTCTCCACAGGTAAGCCTTCAAAATATGTCCATAGATGAAATACACTGCTTCAAGCAGATTCTTATCCACAGTTTCTCTTGGAACATTGTCCACATAGGGTATATGAAGTGTTTATGAACCTAGGGAATGATGATTGGAAATGAGGTTGGAAATCTCACCAGCTACCTCTCTGAAGAGGTTTCCAGTTCCCTTTGAGTCACATGGGACACTAATCTAACTATACTCTTGCGGTATTGGGAAAGTTATGCTTTGGGTCTTAGCCATCATCAGAATGGCTGGGAAGTGAAGCATTCAGAGATGCAAATTAGTATTGCTCTTTTGCCAAGGCTATAAAGAAACCAGACTGCCTGAGGTCAAGAGCCTCACACACTGAAAGCAAGTGGTCTTTCAGGTGCATGGTTTTCAGAGGAGGAGTGTGCACCTGGAGAGAGCAGAAACCTGGTTATGTCAAAATCCCTGCTCTGTGAGAGGGGAAGGCTGCGACAGACTTGCATTTCATACCAATTGATGAAAGATGGTGGCGTGATTGAGAGGGTTAGAATCCTGCTATGAGTCTAATCAATGTGGAAGAAAAATATATAAACTCAAAGATTTGGAATCTGAAGTGCTTGCTTTCCAACCTGTTATTCTGGTATCTTGTAAACATACTCTGTTTTTTCCTTACATAGTTTCATTCACTCTGGCTTTAAATTCTGAGAAAAACAACTACTCTTCCAATTAGTTCTTGTGGCCTGGACATAATGTGAAATATAAGACTTTCTTACATGCCCCTCCTACTTCTATCCTGCCCCCCAGCCTAAGTTGTGATGCCTGTACTGGAAATGGAAATTTTCTATTTGATATTTAAAATAGGGAAAGCAATTTTAATGTAAATGTGCATGGTGGTTCCTCAACACAAACAATAGAAGTGGCTGTCTGTATTAAGGAGCAGAAAGGAGCACATCGAATTCTAGTGCTGTTCAGTTTGCTTCATTTCAAAGGACTTCAGTCCTTTTGCTACAACCATTTACTAAGAAGAGGTTTGTGATGATGATTAGTCAATGGAGATCAGCAAGAAGACCTCAGGCACTATGCTAGGAGCTAGACACAGAGTTGCAAAAAACATGATTTTGGCCTTAAGGGTCTCCTAATCTACTGAGATAATACAGTGTGATAAAGGTTAGGATGGGAGAAGCTGGCAACAAAGGGGTTTGCCCTTAGGCATTGAAGACCTAGGAAAGGAGTAATACCAGGGTGACCTACTGTAATAAATTTTAGAGAGCAGCGAAAGGGACAACTTAGGCTGTTGAAGAAACTAACATTAGGGTGACCTATCGTAGTGAGTTTTATAGAGTTGAGCCCCAAACCTAAACCTCTCCACCAATTCTCAAACTCATGAAAACTATATTTTGGAAAATAAGTTTCTTCTCTCTTTTCTTCACCAAAAAGCATTTCATTCCTTTTGTAAATGCTTACTAGATATCTACTATGAGCCAGAGACTGTGCAAAAGCTATAAAGAGAATTATTTCTGACATTAATAGGGATGGAAGGCAGGAAACAAGTGGATAAATAAATAATGTGATGAGTGGAATTCTGTAGATATTCAAAGGGTATTGTGGGAGCAGAGAAGAGAGGTTTTTTTGGAAATGTTAGCCTAAGCAGAATCTAAAGGAATAATTAGGAGTTAGCCAGGAGTAAGGACATAGCAGATGGGTGGCAGAGGGCATCCCCAGTGAAGAGAATAGTACAAGTATGAAGATAAAACTGTAGTAAAATACTGAAAATCCTTTGATGATTCCATTTTGTTAAATGAATTTTAAATTAATATATTTTGATTATGAAGATAATACAGATTTTTTTCATATAAGATTTGGGAATTACAGAAAAGCTCAAGTTAAAAAGTAGAAATCATTTTGAATACCTTCACTCAGAGAGTACCAACATTAGTATCTTGTAAATATTTTCTCCACATAACAGTACGTTGTGATCATTTCCTTAAGTTCTTAAATAATCGTTACATTATGATTGTTGGTATGGCATAGTAATCCACTGGATTAATTTAATGGAGCCCCTGTTGGTGTTTGTTTAGGTTATTTACACTTGTTCACAAATATAAAGATATAATTAATATCTTTCATAAACATGATGGCATAGATCTTAAGAACAGGGACAGCTTGGGTTTGAATCCAGGCTTTGTAATCCCTGGACTAATTATTTAACTTCCATGTGTCTCTATGTCCTCATATGTAAAATATGGATGAAATAGTAATAATCTAAAGAAGTAGTGAGAATTAAATGAGTTAATACATGTAAAGTTCTTAGAACAAGGCCTAAAACCCAGTGAGCACTCATGAAATATTTGCTATTATTGTTAATTTTGTATAAGGATTGCCAAAAGTATGTTTAACTTGAGTATGCAAAAGTTTGTTCTTGTATTATTATATATGTATTAATTATTATTTATTATTATTTACCTACTTTTGCCGACCCCTGTATATTTTTGATCACTTCCTGAGGATGAAGTCTTAGAAGTAGAATGGGGGGGGGGTTGAGTATATCCATTGTTAAGATACTTAGTGCATATTGCCAAATTGCTCAACAGAAAAGGCATACCAATTTATTACCTTACCTGTGGTGCATGACAGTGCCTTTTGTCTGAAACTACCTAATCACTTGTCCTGCATCTCTCTCTGTGTACAATGGCTTCACAGGATGAGAACCATGTCTAATTCACCACTATATCCTTATTACTTAATGCAGTGTCTGATAGGTTAACAATTGCTTAATAAAAGTTTGTGAAATTAGTGACCTATGTCAACTCTAGATATTTTTATTTTAAAAGTGTAGCTTATTTTTAAGCAAATACTTTCTCTGAGTTTATCATTTACCTTTTAATGTTGATTATGGCATTGTTTTAATTGGCATTTTTTAATTAAAAATGAGACAAAAATATTTTCCTCATGTTTATTGTAAATTTGTATTTCTTCTTTTGTGATTGTCTCTTCATAGCATTTGTTTACTTTTCCACTGTGGCATTTGTCCTCTATTATTGATTTTAAACATTTTTATGTATTAGAGATATTAATCTTTTTGTATATGATATAATTTCTTCTCTGAGTTTGTTTGCATCTTAATTTTATGACTTTTTTGACATGCAGAATATTTTAATATTATACAGTCAAATATTTTAGTCTTTATCGTTATGGTTTTGTCTTTGGTATTATACCTAGAGTACCTTCTTTACTCCAAGACTGTGTTTTCTATTAGTATTTATAGCTGCAGTTTTTACCTTTAACTTTTTATATCATCTAGAGTTAATGTTGCCTTAATTTACCCCTAAATAGCTAACAATAATCCCAGCATCTTCCTTTCCTTATCATATACTACATTTGTATGTACTTTAGGAACTCTTTCTGTGATTTCTTTTCTGATCTGTTGATCTGCTTGTCTATTCCTGTGCTGGTATAATGCTGTTTTAATTATTGTTGTCTTAAGAGACATTTAAGTATCTGGCAAGATAAGTTCTTTATTACTAATGTTTGTCCCCAAAATATCTTGGTTATCAAATAAATCAGTCAATAAAAAAATTGTGTTATATATGTATATGTCTTCTGAGATTCACAATTCCCCAAATACTTTATATTTTCTTTCAAAATATGCAGATTTTTAGATAGTGGTTCTAGAGGGCTGCTATAACCAAAGCATATATTTTTACTTCTGTGTAAACATTTCCATTCCCTTGCTGTGCAGAGTATTATAGAATTTTATATCTACGAGATAGCTTCAAGATCATCTAATCCAGCTATCTTATTTTATTCTTTCTTTTTTAATTATTTATTTTTTCAAATACATTTGTATCCACCTTCCCCCCACCACATTCCCCTGCCTCCCTCCCTCAATCTTTCCCACTTTGGCTTTGTCCATGAGTCCTTGCTATATGTTCCTTGACTTGCCCCTTCCCTTCCTTTTCCCCCGCCCACCCCTCCCTCCATCCCTCTTGTTTCTGTTGGTTTCTTTTTTTTTTCCCAATGTTGCTGGTCTTATTTTCCTTGCATCTTTCATTTGTTGGTTAGGTTCTGCTTATAGGTGAGATGATATGGTATTTGTCTTTCACCCAGTGATTTATTTCGCTTAGCATAATGCCCTCTAGTTCCATCCATGCTGTTGCAAAGGGTAGTAGTTCTATTTCTCTTTATGCTGCGTAGTATTCCATTGTGTAAATGTACCATAGTTTTTTGATCCAATCATCTATCAATGGGCATTTAGGCTGCTTCCAGCACTTGGCTCTTGTAAATTGTGCTGCTATGAACATTGGGGTGCATAGGTTCTTTGGAATTGGTGTTTTGGGATTCTTAGGGTATAGTCCCAGCAGGGGAATCACTGGATCAAAAGCCATTCCATTTTCAGCTTCTTGAGGAAATTCCACACTGCTTTCCATAGTGGCTGCACCAGTCTGCATTCCCACCAACAGTGTACTAGTGTTCCCTTTTCTCCACAGCCTCTCCAGCACCTGTTGTTTGTGGATCTGTTTCTGATGGCCATTCTGACCGGTGTGAGGTGGTATCTCATTGTGTTTTTGATCTGCATCTCTCTGATGGCTAGTGATGCTGAGCATCCTTTCAAATGCCTCTGGGCCCTCTGTATCTCTTCCTTAGAAAAGCGTCTGCCCAGGCCCTATGCCCATTTTTTAATTGGATCATTTGTCTTCTTGGAGTGGAGTCATGTGAGTTCTTTGTATATCTTGGAGATCAAACCTCTATCTGATGTTATCATTACCGAATATATTTTCCCATAGGGTTGGCTCCCTTTTCATTGTGCTGATGTTTTCTTTAGCCATGCAGAAGATTCTTACTGTGATGAGGTTCCACTTATTTATTCTTTCCTGTATGTCCCTTGCTTTAGGGGACATATCGGTTAAAATAATTGCTGCGTGGGATATCTGAGAGTTTCCTGCCAATGTTCTCCTCTAGGACTTTTATCGTATTGCGACTTATATTTAAGTCTTTTATCCCTCTTGAGTTTATTTTGGTGTATGGTGTCAGCTGATGATCCAATTTCAATTTTTTGCATGTAGCATTTGCATTCCCGTATATATTTGGGTGCTCCTATGTTTGGTGCATATAAATTTACAATGTTTATGTCTTCTTGATAGATTCTTCCTTTAAGTATTATAAAATGTTACTCTGGGTCTCTTTTATGGCCTTTGTTTTGAAATCTATTTTGTCTGATATAAGTATTGCAACTCCTGCTTTCTTCTCTTGCCCATTTTTCCTGAATTTTTTTTCCATCCCTTTACTCTCAGTTTGTGTAGGTCTTTTGTTCTGAGATGGGTCTCTTGTAGGCAGCCTATGTGTGGGTCATGTTTTCTTATCCATTCAGCTATCCTGTGTCTTTTGATTGGGGCTTTTAGTCCATGTACATTGAGAGTTGTTACTGATAGAAACCTATTCATTTTTTTCTCTTTGTACATGTGTTTTTCTCTTTCTCACTCTTTTTATTCATCTTCTTAAACTGGTCCCTTTAGCATATCTTGTAGTGCTGATTTGGTGGAGACGTATTCTTTTAGCTTTCTTTTGTCTGGGAAACTCCTTATTTCCCCTTGTATTTTAATTGAGAACCTTGGGGAATAGAGCAGTCCTGGTTGCAGGCCTTTGCTTTTCATTCCTTGGAATATTTGTTGCCACTCCCTTCTGGCTTGTAGTGTTTCTGTTGAGAAGTCAGCTCCTAGCCATATTGGGGTTCCCTTGTATGAATCTACCTCTTTCTCCCTTGCTGCCTTTTGGATTCTTTGTCTTTGATATTTGCCATTTTAATGATGATGTGTCTTCGAGTGGGCCTCATTGTGTTTCTCTTGAATGGAGCCCTGTGTGCTTCCTGGACACATGAGACCTTTACTCTCCTCAAATTGGGGAAATTTTCTATCATTACTTTTTACAACTGGTTCTCTATCCCTTGCTCCTCCTCTTCTCTTTCCGGTATCCCTATTATGTGGATATCATTGCGTTTCAGGTTGTCCTGCATTTCCCTAAATGCCTCTTCATTCTTTTGGAGTCTTTTTTCCATTTCTTGTTCTTTCTGGGAGCTTTTTTCTACCTTGTCCTCCATCTCACTGATTCGATCCTCGGCTTCATCCAGCCTGCTTTAGATTCCTTCTACTGTGTTCTTCAATTCAGAAATGGTATTCTTCATATCCTCTTGTGTCTTCTTGATAGTTTCTATGTCTTTTTCCAGGTTGATATAATTTGCCGTAAGTTCCTGATAGTTTCCCTGCAGTTTTTCATCGTTATCTTTGAGCTGGCTGAGCTCATCGAGCTTCCTTAGAACCATTGTTTTGAATTCAATATCTGAAAATTCAGTTGTGTCTATTTCATTTAGCTCTCTCTGTGGGGATTCCTCCTTTCCCCTCATTTGGAGGGAACTTCTCTTCCCATTTTTGTGAGGTTTTTTGTTTTTGTTTTTGTTTTTTTTGTTTTTTTTGTTTTTTTTTTTTTTTGTTTCTACTTCAATTGATCCATCTAGATATCCTGACTTTGTGGATTAAACTTCTATGGTAGTTGGCGGGTATTTTAATTTATTTATTTTTTTCTTTTCTTTTCTTTCTGGGCCTCCCTCTGATGGTGTCAGTTGCTAACCCTATCTGACCTTGCGCCGTTTGTTTGAGACTTCCAGGAATCTACTGTCTGTGTCTGTCTCCTGTGATTGTCAATCTAGTCACTCTGTCCTCATATGTCAGGCTTAGGCACCACAGGATGGATCAGTGCCTCCTGATGGCAGGACTATTGTGTCCTTATAGGCTTCTGTCCCTCAGGGGAGTAGTCTACCTGGGCAAGATGTAGATCATGAACTGGGGAAGAGTCAGCACCGGGACTCCCTAATGCCTCTGTCTCCAGTCTCTCCTCCAGGGTCTCTAGGCAGCTCTGTGACCCTTTCGGCCAGGGATCCACTATTTCTGTGGACTGCTCTGCACTCACACTCTGGCTCCCTTGAGCGCACCCTGGTCTGTGCTGGCGCCCTCCCAGGCCTGTGAGCGCACTTTCACCAGCCGCCCTCAAGCTCCCCCCGGCACTGGTCAGTTTAGGGCCTTCTATTGTGTGCTTTCCCACTTTTGGCTCTTTGGGGGCATGACCTGCCCACAGAAAATGGAGATTACAGAAAGGGGAAGAATCAGCTCTGGGACTCTCTGGTTAATCCTGTTTCCAGTCTCTCTGAGGGTCTCTGGGCAGCTCTGTGACCCCTTTGGCTAGGGATCCACTATTTCTTCGGACCGCATTGTAATTGTGCACCTTCCGGCACATGCGACGCTTCTGCCTCTTTGGGGATGTGGCCTGTCTGCAGAAAATGGGGACTACAGAATGGGGAAGGAGTCTGGTCTGTGAATCTCAGATAATGCTCCACTTCCTTCCCCAACCCCTCATCTGCAGTCTCTCCTCAAGGGTCTCTATACAGCTGTGTGTCCTCCTTGGCCAGGGATGCTCTATTTTTTCCAGCCAGTCCGCACGCAGCCCCCAGCCGACATGTGCACTAGTTGCATGCAGAGCAAGCAAAAGGCAGATTAATTGATTCTCCTATGCCTGGGCGAGATGGTAGCTGCACAGCAGGAGGTGAGTTATCAACGGGGCTCTGCTGGCCACCGTCTCTATTATTTTCACAAAGTTTTCCTCACCCATCTTTCCTCAGGCGCCAGCCCACTCTGCTGCCGCCTCTACCCAGAGATCAAGGAGGGCAGCTGCCACTGCAAGTTTTTGCGTTGGCCCTTTAAATGTCCCTTTGCATATCCAGCTGCCTGTCTCTGGCAGAGAGCACCCCTAAGCTTTTCAGGGTTGCGTTTTTTTCTGTGTGCTTTCCTGGTTTCGGCTGCTGTAGTTTAGGGGTCCCTGTTTATGATTCAGACCCTGCTCTTCTCAGGGGGATCCAGCTGGCCATTTCACTGTCCCTCTGGTGCTGGTGCCCGTCGGTGCCCAGCCCACCCCCCCAAGCCTCCACCGCACTTCTCACCCATTCGGAAAAAGTTGATTCCACTGTCTGTCTGCAGCTCCAAGGCTCCTCTCCCTCTATTGTTCCATTGTTTTCCAGGTGATTTCTCCACTGTTTAGTCACAATTCCAGTTTGGTCTTGGGAGGAGGTCTGCATGACTCCCATTCACTCCTCCGCCATCTTTTGCTCTCCCCAGCTATATTATTTTAAAAGTGAGGCATTCAACTTCAGTGGTCAGGCAATTAATGGCAAAGAACCAAGGGCTCCTAACTCCACAACATCAGCATAAAATAGAGGGTAACAAATAATTATCTTATTATCTCATGCACTGACATCTATGAAAGCATTTAACACATGCCCTTCAACACAGAATTCTCCTGAAATTTGCTTCCTCTATACCTTCTCTTCCTCACACCCCAATTTAAAGGTCTAAACAAATTTCTTGCTCCCTCTCTCATAAACTTTATAATATAAATGTTGTATGTAGTACATAGTATGTTATCAGAAAACTACAATATGATAAATTTAGACTATAGTTTTAACATATAATTATAACATGTCATGAAACAAAGAGAATTAAAAACACAAAGTTAAGCCCATAGCAATAAATATTATATAAGACACTCATTACTTTATGGAAATAAAAAAAATTGCAAAATCTCCTTTTGAAGAGTTTCATTTGGCTTCATAGTGCAGAATCATTAAATTGAGCTATGCTTTTAGATATGCCCAAACTGTATCATTTAATATTAGCAGTTAAGGAGATTAGATTGCAGGGATTTTGGAATAGAAACATAGTCTATCATATTTAGCTCACTTTGTCTAAATCAGCTCTGACCATCAAAGACCAAAAATTATGTTCACCTCAAATGTACATGTTGACCCCTTGAGAAATGTTTGGACTGTAACATTTAATGTTCTGAGCCCAATTAGCATGGTTGTATTCCAACAACCTGCAGGATCAGAAATAAGGATCTTTGATAGGAGTTCCTACCAAGGAGTCACTATTGAATAGGCATAGATCATGAAAAGTTGAGAAGTAATTATGTAGCCAAGATTTAAATTGAGGTAGAAGGAAATTTGAAAGAAGATAGGGAGCCATGATTCTATTCTTGTTTGAAAATATCTGATACATATGTGAATATTTCAGTGTCAGCATTCAAAAATGTTTTATATCTCTGACAAAGGGAACTTTTTATTATAACAATAGGTGAGAGAGACTTTTGCCAATCTTGGAAAATAAATTGCCTTAGTAGAAGAAAGTTATGCGCCACTGAATTTCTACTATTGGGTTATATTAAAATGTTATGCCCCTCATTCTCATCAGTAAAGAATTGAATTCTATTTAAGTTTGGGTCAGACTATTAGGCATAATAGGAGCTTATGGACTTGGTACTAGGGTCAGTGGTGTGGTGGACAGAGCTGGGCAAAATGAATTTTAGATCCATTTCAGTGACTGTGTCTGGGCAAATCACTCTTCCTACTTGGGCTCAAATGTTACACTTTCTGAGTCATGAACACCTCTGAGAACCTGATTAATGTTATAGATTGCTGCTGAGAACTGAATACATATATGTTCTCCCCCAATCCCCAACCAACATAAAACACCAAGTTCAGAATCTCTGGATGAGGTGATAGCCAGATCCTTTCCTATTCTATTAGAACCTGTGCTCAAAAAACTTTCTTTGCAAAGTAAATTATAGGCGTGAAGCCATGAAAAATATGAGAGGGAGGTCATAAATTTATAAGTGAACAATATCCCTTTAGTGATTACTTTTTTGATGATGGGTTTCTCCACATTGTGTGTGTGTGTACATGTGCATATGCAACATTTGATGGAAGATAACCGATATACAATACTTAGAAACCACTCACTAAAACCACCACCAATCTCTCATTTTGGGTAATTTTGGTAGTTGATTTAGAAAAAAGGTAAATAAATGACTTAATTCTTTTGTGAGATTCCTTCCTATGGTGTGTGATATTAAAAAAAAACAACTTTGAGGAGTTCAATATGGTAGAGAAGTGAATGGAAGTCACATTGACCTCCTCCCAGGACCAAACTGGAATTGCAACTAAATTGTGGAGAAATCACCTGAAAAACAATGGAACAATTGCAAGAGAGGAGCTTAAAACCTCAGACCAACAGTGGAATCAGCTTTCGCACAACCTAACTGGTAAGGAGGAGTGCAGTGAAGGCTTGAGAAGGCGGGCTTGGCACCCAAAGGTGGCAGCGCCAGAGGGGTATTGAAACAACCAGTTAGACCCTCTATAAGAAGAGTAGGGTCTGAATCATAAGTGGGGATCTCCAGCCTAAAGCACCATAGCCCAAAAAGCACACAGACAAAAGACAGCTGTGAAAGGCGTAGTGGTGCTCTCTGCCAGAGACAGGAGGTTGGAGATGCAAAGAGACATTTGAAGGGTCAACACAAAATTTGCCGTGGCAGCCATTTACCTTGGTCTCTGGGCAAAGGCGAGGGCAGAGTGGGCTGGAGTCACCTGAGGAGGGATTGGTGAGGAAAGCTTTGGGGAGAGAACTAAGACAGAGGCCATTGGGGCCCCAGTGCTGACTCACCTCCTACTCCACAGCTTCCATCTTGCTCAGGCATAAAGGACACAATAGCCCTACCCTCAGGACGCTCTGCCCTGGCTAGGAGTTGCACGTGGGCCTGGGTACTGAGTGCAGAGCAACCAGCGTAGATAGTAGATCCCTGGCTAAAGGGGACACAGAGCTGTCTATAGACACTTGAGGACAGACTGGAGACAGAGCCACTAGAGAGAGCACCCAGGGGATCCTGGTGCTAACTCCTGCCCCATTCCACAGTCTCCATCTTGCTCAGGCAGACCATGCCCAAGAGTGGCAACAGCATGAAAGGAAACAATAGACCTGCCCTCAGGATGCTCTGCCCCACCCAGGAGTTGCACTCAGGACTAGGCATTGAGTACTGAGCTGCAGTCACAGATAGAAAATTCCTGGCTAAAGGGGACACAGAGTGGTCTAGAGACACTTGAGGAGAGACTGTAGATGCAAGCATTGGGAGAGAACTGAGGGAGTAGCCCAGGGATATCCCAGTGCTGATTCCTGCCCAATGCATCAGCTTCCATCATGCTCAGCTAGACGACTCTGTAGAGTGGCAGCAGCCTGGACGGACAGAATAGCCTTGCCCTCAGGAGGTACTGCCCCACCCTGTGGAAGCTAGGACAGTCGGCTGATGGCAGGGTGATTAGATTAACAATTGCAGGAGACAGACACAGAGAGTGGATTCCTGGAAGTCTCAGACAGACTGTCTAAGATCAGACAGGGTCAACATCTGACAAAGTCAGAGGCAGATCCAGAATGAAAAAAAAGTAAAAATGTCTACTAGCATAGAACTTCACACCACAAAGTTAGGAAATCAAGGCAGATCAATTTAAGAAGCAGATGCAAAAAAGAAGAGACTCACAATAATAAAAAGAAAAACAGCCCCAAATTGAGTAGAAAGGAGGAATCCCCACAGAGAGAACTAAATAAATAGAGGCTAATAAACTATCAGATATTAAGTTCAAAACAATGGTTCTAAGTAAGCTCAATGAATTCAGTGAGCTCAAAGAGAGTTATGAAAAAGTACAGGGAAACTATGAGGAACTTACTGCAAACTATATCAGCATGAAAAAGGATATAGAGGAAAAAAGATGGCGGAGGAGTGAATGGGAGTCAGGCTGACCTCCTCCTCCCAAGACCAAACTGGAATTGTGACTAAATAGTGGAGTAATCACCTGGAAAACAATGGAACTATAGAGGGTGAGAGGCCTTGGAGCCGCGGACAGACAGTGGAGTCAACTCTCACACATCTCAACGGGTGACAAATGTGGTGTAGGCTCGAGAGGGTGGGCTGGGTGCCCATAGGCACTAGCACCAGACAGACATTGAAATGGCCAGTTAGCTCCCCCTGAGAAGAACGGGGTCTGAATCATAAACAAGGACCTCTAAACTACAGCAGCTAAAACCAGGAAAATACAGACAAATCACAACCCCAAAAAGCTTAGGGGTGCTCTCTGCCAGAGACAGGTGGCTGGGGATGCAAAGAGACATTTAAAGGGCCAACGCAAAAATTGCAGCGTCAGTCACCACCCTTGATATCTGGGTAGAGGCGACAGCAGAGTGGGCTTGTGCCTGGGAAAAGATTGGTGAGGAAAACTTTGTGAAGAGAACAGAGATGGCGGATGGTGGAGCCCCAGTGATAACGCACCTCCCACTCTGCAGCTACCATCTTACTCAGGCATAAGGGAATCAGTTAACCTGCCTTTTGTGCACTCTGCACACAGCTTGTGCGTGTGTGAGCTAGGGGGCTAAGTGCAGACTGGCTGTGAGAGCCTTGAGGAGAGACTAGAGATGGAGGTGTTGGGGAAAGAACGGGAGGAGGAACTGGGGATTCCCGACTCCTTCTCCTTTCCCTAGTCTCCATTGTGGGGGAAAAGAACCAAAAAGCCAAAAGCCGAAAAGCACACAATAGAGAGCCCAAAACCACATATTGCAGGCGAGCATACTTGCGTCCAGGGGACGGTGAGGGTTGGCGGGTATGCATGTGGACCCGCACAGGCTGGCAAGGGCTCACGCGGGCTGGCAAGGCTTCCCACAGGTTGGCACCGATATGGCCTGTGAGGGAGTGTGCAGATCAGAGAGGGCAGGTGTAAATCGATGCACGTGAGCCCGTGAGTGAAGAGCAGTCCACAGAAATAGTGGATCCCAGGCTGAAGGGGTCACAGAGCTGCCCAAAGCAAGAGTCAGACACAGAGAGTAGACTCCTGGAAGGTTCAAACAAACTACCCAAGGTCATATAGGGACAACAACTCACATCATCAGAGGCAGGCCCAGAAAGAAAAGTAAAGGATAACTAACTAACTAACTAACTAAATAAATAAATAAATAAAAAGACCCGCCGACTACCATAGAAGTTTAATCCACAAAGTCAGGAATTCTAGACGGCCCGATTCAAGCAAAAGCAAAAATAAATAAATAAATAAATAAATTACTTAACAGACTCTCACAAAAATGGGAAGAAAAAGAAATTCCCCGCAAATGAGTGGAAAATGGGACTCCCCACAGAGAGAGCTAAATGAAATACAGAAAAGGGAACTATCAGATATTGAACTCAAAACAATGGCTCTAAGAAAGGTCAATGAGCTCAGCCAGCTCAAAGATAACATTGAGAAACTGCAGAGAAACTATCAGGATCTTACAGCAAACTATATCAACCTGGAAAAGGACATAGAAACTATCAAGAAGACACAAGGGGATATGAAGAATACCATTTCTGAATTGAAGAATACAGCAGAAGGAAACAAAAGCAGGCTGGATGAAGCCGAGGATTGAATGAGTGAGATGGAGGATACGGTAGAAAGAAGCTCCCAGAAAGAACAAGAAATGGAAAAAAGACTCCAAAAGAATGAAGAGGCATTTAGGGAAATGCAGGACAACCTGAAACACAATGATATCCACATAATAGGGATACCAGAAGGAGAAGAAGAGGCGCAAGGGATAGAGAACCTCCTTGAAAAAGTAATGATGGAAAATTTCCCTAATTTAAGGAGAGAAAGAGTCTCATGGATCCAGGCATCACAGAGGGCCCCACTCAAGAGGGACCCAAGGAGGCCCACTCCCAGACACATCGTCATTAAAATGGCAACTATCAAAGACAAAGAGAGAATCCTCAAGGAAGCAAGGGAGAAACAGGGAGTAACATGCAAAGGAGCCCCAATACAGCTAGGAGCTGACTTCAACAGAAACACTATAAGCTAGAAGGGAATGGCAACAAATATTCCAAGTAATGAAAAGCAAGGGCCTACCACCAAGGCTGCTCTACCCAGCAAGGCTCTCAATTAAAATAGAAGGGGAAATAATGAGTTTCCCAGACAAAAGAAAGCTAAAAGAATACATCTCTACCAAACCAGCACTCCAAGATATGCTAAAGCAACTGGTTTAAGAACATAAAGGAAAAGACTGAGAAAGAGAAAAACACAGGTACAACGAGAAGAAATGAATAGGTTTCTATCAGTAACAACTATCAATATAAATGGAATAAATGTCCCAATCAAAAGACACAGGGTAGTGGAATGGATAAGAAAACATGACCCACACATATGCTGCCTACAAGAGACCCAAGTCAGAGCAAAAGAACTACAGCGATTGAAAGTAAATGGATGGAAAAAAATATTCCAAACAAATGGGCAAGAGAAAAAGGCCGAGTTGCCATACTTGTATCAGACAAAGTAGATTTCAAAACAAAGGCCATAAAAAGAGACCCAGAGGGATACTTTATAATACTTAAAGGAAGAATCTATCAAGAAGACATCAACATTGTAAACTTATATGCTCTCAATATAGGAGCCCCCAAGTTTATAAAGAAATTGTTGGATGACTTGAAAAAAGATATAGACAGCAACACACTGATAGTAGGGGATTTCAACACCCCACTGTCAAAATTGGACAGATCTACCAAACAAAACAGTAATAAAGATATTGTGCAGCTCAATGACACACTGAATCAACTAGACTTAACTGACATATATAGAACATTCCATACCAAAGAGGGAAAATACACATTCTTTTCAAAGGCTCATGGCAGTTTTTCAAAGATAGACCACATGATAGGAAACAAAGCAAGCCTCAGAAAATTCAGGAAAATAGAAATAATACGAAGCTTTTATTTGGAATACAAGGGCTTGAAATTAGAAATCAACCTCAAAGAGAAACTTCAAAACTTGCAAAGTCATATAGACTGAACAGTAGACTTATAAACAATGAATGGGTCAATAATGAGATAAGAAAAGAAATCAAAAAATTTCTGGAAACAAAGGAAAATGAACATAAAACAGTCCAAAACCTATGGGACACAGCAAAGTTAGTTCTGAGAGGGAAGTTCATGGCAATACAGGCTTACCTAAAAAAAAGATAGAAACATTTAAAATAAAAGGCCTAACACTACAACTTCAAGAATTGGACTTCGCGACAGCATGGAAGGAACTCAAGAGCATTATGCTAAGCAAAATAAGCCAGGGGGCGAAAGACAAATACCATATGATCTCACCTATAAGTGGAACCTAACCAACAATACAAAGATGCAAGGAAAATAAGACCAGCAACCCTGAAAGGAAAAGAAACCAACAGAGACAAGAGGGAAGGAGGGGGGAGCGGGTGAAAAGGAAGGGAAGAGGAAAGTCAATGAACATATAACAAGGACTCATGGAGAAAACCAAAGGAAGAGTTGAGGGAGGGAGAGAGGGAGCAAGGGAAAGTGGTGGGGAGTAGGCAGAGAAAATTTATTTGAAAAAATAAATTAATTAATTAATGTAACCATAAAATAAAGAAAAGAAAAAGGACATAGAAACTATCAAGAATACACAAGAGGAAATGAAGAATACAATTTCTGAATTGAAGAACACAGTAGAAAAGACCAAAAGCAGGCTAAATAAAGCAGATGATTGAATCAGTGACCTGGAAGATAGGTAGAAAAAAGCTGCCAAAACAAGAAAGAAATGGAAAAAAGACTCAAAAAGAAAGAAGAGTTGTTCATGGACATGCAGGACAACCTGAAATGTAATAATATCCATGTAATAAGGATACCAGAAGGAAAAAAAGAGGAGCAAAGGATAGAGAACCTCTTTGAAAAAGTAATGATGGAAAATTTCCCCAATTTGAGGAGGGAAATGGTCTCATGGGTTCAAGAAGCACAGAGGGCCCCATTCAAGAGGGACCCAGGGATGCCCACTCCAAGACACATCATCATTACAATGGCAAATACAAAAGACAAACAAAGAATCCTCAAGGTAGCAAGGGAGAATCAGGTAGTAACATACAAGGGAGCCCCGATACAGCTAGCAACTGCTCAACAGAAACACTACAAGCCAGAAGGGAATGGAAAGAAATATTCCAAGTTATGAAAATCAAAGGTCTACAAAGAAGGCTGGTCTACCCAGCAAGGCTCTCAATTAAAATGGAAGGCAAAATAAGGAGTTTCCCAGAGAAAAGAAGACGAAAAGAATACATGTCCACCAAACCAGCACTACTTGGTATGCTAAAGAGACTGCTTTAAGAAGATGATGAAAAAGAGTGACAAAGAGAAGAACACATGTACAAAGGGAAAAAATGAATAAGTACCTATTAATAATAACTTTAAATGTAATCGGACTAAATGCCCCAATCAAAACACACAGGAAAGCTGAATGAATCAGAAAACATTACCCACACATATGCTGCCTACAAGAGACCCACTTCAGAACAAAGTACCTACAAAGACTGAAAGTAAATGGATGGAAAAAATATTCCAAGCAAATGGATAGGAAAAAAAACACAGAGATTGCAATACTTACATTGGACAAAATAGATTTCAAAACAAAGGCCATGAAAAGAGACCCAGAAGGTTCTCTTTTATAATACTTGAAGGCAGAATCCATCAAGAAGACATAAACATTGTAAACATATATGCACTCAACATAGGAGCACCCAAATATATGAGGAAGATCTTGGAGGACTTCAAAAAATATATAGACAAAGGAGAAAAGATGGCGGAGGAGTGAAAGGGAGTCACGCTGACCTCCTCCCAAAACCAAACTGGAATTGCAACTAAATAATGGAGTAATCACCTGGAAAGCAGTGGAGCGATAGTGGGAGAGGAGCCTTGGTGCCGCGGACAGTGGATTCGACTCTCACACATCCCAACGGGTGAGAATTGCGGTGGAGGCTCGAGAGGGTGGACTGGGTGTGCACGGGCACTGGCACCAGAGGGACATTGAAACAGCCAGTTAGCGTCCCCCCGAGAAGAAAGGGGTCTGAATCATAAACAGGAACCCCTAAACTACAGCAGCTAAAGCCGAGAAAATACAGACAAAACGCAACCCCAAAAAGCTTAGGGGCACTCTCTGCCAGAGACAGGTGGCTGGGGATGCAAAAAGACAATTAAAGGGCAAACGCAAAAGCTGCAGCGGCAGCCACCCTCCTTGATCGCTGGGTACAGGCGGCAGCAGGATGGGCTGGCGCCTGGGAAAAGACCGGTGAGGAAAACTTTGTGAAGAGAACTGACACTGCGGCCGGTGGAGCCCGGGTGATAACGCACTTCCCACTCTGCAGCTACCATCTCGCTCAGGCAAAAGGGAATCAATTAACCTGCCTTTTGTGCGCTCCGCACACAGCTTGTACGCGCCTGAGCTTCGGGGCTGAGTGCAGACTGGCTGGGAGAGCCTTGAGGAGAGACTGGAGAGGGAGGCATTGGGGAAAGAACGGGAGGAGGAACCGGGGACTCCCGACTCCCTCCCCGTTCGGTAGTCTCCATTGTGGGCTGGAAAGGCGCGACCGCAAAGAGGCAGAAGCGGGGCGTGCATGAACCAGACTGCCTGCGATTGAAACGCAGTCCGCACAGGGGTTGGATCCTCGGCCGAAGGGGTCACAGAACTGCCCAGAGGCCCCTAAGGGGAGACTAGAAACGGAGGCATTGGGGAAAGAATGGGAGCAGGAACGGGGAGTCCCGACTCCTTCTCCTTGCCGTAGTCTCCATTGCGCGGGAAGAGGCCACACCCCCAAAGAGCCAAAAGCCGAAAAGCAAACATAGACACCCCCAAAACACCCAGAGCAGGCGCGCACACTTGCGCTGAGTGACTGGCGAGGGATGGCGAGCGTGTGTGTGACCCACGCGGGCTGGCGAACGCTTGGACCTACCGGGAAGGCCTCACACAGAATGGCACCCATACGGCCTGCAAGGGAGTGCACAGAGGGGCAAGGGCAGGCGTAAATTGACCTACCCGCCGCGATTGCGGAGCAGCCCACAAAATATGTAGAGCTGCCCAGAGTCCCTGGAGGAGAGACCAGAAACAGGATTAACCGGAGAGTCCTAGAGCTGATTTCCTCCCATTTCCGTAGTCCCCATTTGGCGAGGGCAAGCAAGGCACCCAAAGAGCCAAAAGCGGGGAAAACACACAATAGAAGACCCTAAACGGACGAGTGCCGCGAAGCTCGCGTGCCAGGGAGGCCAGATGAGCACGGGAGGTCGCGAATAAGCCCCCTGGTCTGGGGCAAACACATGCGAGCCCAGGCAGGTGGGGAACCGTGCCGCGCTGGGAACGCGCTCAAGGAGCTCTCGTGAGAGCGCAGAGAGATCCCAAAAAATAGCCCAGCCCTGACCGAAGGGGTCACAGAGCTGCTCCAAGCAGGAGTCAGACACAGGCATTAGACTCCTGAAAGGCTCAAACAAACAACCCAAGGCCCTATAGGGTCAACAACTGACATCATCAGAGGCAAGCCCAGAAAGAAAAGTAAAGGACAAAAATACTTAACAGACTCTCACAAAAATGGGAAGAAAAAGAAGTTCCACCCAAATGAGTGGAAAAGGGGACTCCCCACAGAGAGAGCTCAATGAAATAGAGGCAAGGGAACTATCAGATATGGAATTTAAAACAATGGTTCTAAGGAAGCTCAATGAGCTCAGCCAGCTCAAAGATAACTATGAGAAACTGCAGAGAAACTATCAGGATCTTACAGCAAACTCTATCAGCCTGGAAAAGGACATAGAAACTATCAAGAAGACACAAGAGGATATGAAGAATACCATTTCTGAATTGAAGAACACAGTAGAAGGAATCCAAAGCAGGCTGGATGAAGCTGAGGATCGAATCAGTGAGATGGAGGACAAGGTAGAAAAAAGCTCCCAGAAAGAACAAGAAATGGAAATACGGCTCAAAAAGAATGAAGAAGCATTTAGGGAAATGCAGGACAACCTGAAACGCAATAATATCCGTATAATAGGGATACCAGAAGGAGAAGAAGAGGAGCAAGGAATAGAGAACCTCCTCGAAAAAGTAATGAAGGAAAATTTCCCTAATTTGAGGAGAGAAAGACTCTCATGGATCCAGGAGGCACAGAGGACCCCACTCAAGAAGGACCCAAGGAGGTCCACTCCAAGACACATCATCATTAAAATGGCAAATGTCAAAGACAAAGAGAGAATCCTCAAGGCAGCAAGGGAGAAGGAGAAAGTAACATACAAGGGGGCCCCGATACGCCTAGGAGCTGACTTCTCAACAGAAACACTACAAGCCAGAAGGGAATGGCAACAAATATTCCAAGCCATGAAAAGCAAGGGCCTACAGCCAAGGCTGCTCTACCCAGCTAGGCTCTCCATTAAAATAGAAGGAGAAATACGCAGTTTCCCAGACAAAAGAAAGCCAAAAGAATACATCTCTACCAAACCAGCACTCCAAGATATGCTAAGGGGACTGGTTTAAGCAGATGAAGGAAAAGAATGAGACAGAGAGGAACACAAGTACAAAGAGAAAAGATGAGTAAGTTTCTATGAGTAATATCTCTCAATGTGAATGGACTAAATGCCCCAATCAAAAGACACAGGGTAGCTGAATGGATAAGAAAACATGACCCACACATATGCTGCCTACAAGAGACCCACCTCAGAGCAAAAGGCCTACACAGATTGAAAGTAAAGGGATGGAAAACAATATTCCAAGCAAATGGACATGAGAAAAAGGCTGGCGTTGCCATACTTGTATCAGACAAAGTAGATTTCAAAGCAAAGGCCATAAAGAGAGACCCAGAGGGGCACTTTATCATACTTAAAGGAAGAATCTATCAAGAAGACATCAACATTGTAAACTTATATGCTCCCAATATAGGAGCCCCCAAGTTTATAAAGAAATTGTTGGATGACTTCAAAAAAGATATAGATAGCAACACACTGATAGTAGGGGATTTCAACACCCCACTGTCAAAAATGGACAGATCTTCCAAACAAAACATTAATAAACATATCGTGGCGCTGAATGAAACACTGAATCAAAGAGACTTAACTGACATATATAGAATCTTA
This sequence comes from Pteronotus mesoamericanus, assembly GCF_021234165.1. Classification (NCBI taxonomy): domain Eukaryota; kingdom Metazoa; phylum Chordata; class Mammalia; order Chiroptera; family Mormoopidae; genus Pteronotus; species Pteronotus mesoamericanus. The sequence continues at coordinate 1,940,648 of NW_026555198.1, forward strand.
CATCCCAAAGAAGAAAAATACACATTCTTTTCAAATGCTCATGGCAGTTTTTCAAAGATAGAACACATGATAGGACACAAAGCAAGCCTTAGTAAATTCAGGAAAATTGAAATAATACCAAACTTTTTCTCAGACCACAAGGCCTTGAAACTCGAAATCAAACTCAAAGAGAAACTTCAAAAACTTGGAAACTCATGGAGACTGAACAGTACACTATTAAACAATGAATGGGTCAATAATGAGATAAGAGAAGAAATCAAAAAATTTCTGGAAACAAATGAAAATGAACAGACAACTGTCCAAAACCTATGGGACACAGCAAAGGCGGTCCTGAGAGGGAAGTTCATAGCAATATTGGCTTACCTTAAAAAGATAGAAACATTTCAAACAAAAGACCTAACACTACAACTTGAAGAACTGGAGAAACAACAACAAATAAATTCCAGAGCAAGTAGAAGGAAGGAAATAGTCAAGATTAGAGCAGAACTGAATGACATAGAGACAAAAAGAACAATTCAAAGGATCAACCAATGCAGAAGCTGGTTCTTTGAAAAGATTCATAAAGTGGACAAGCCTTTAAGCAGACTCATCAAGAAAAAAAGGGAGAGGACCCAAATTAATAATATCAGAAATGAAAGAGGAGAAATAACAACTGATACCACAGAAATACAAATGATTATCAGAAACTATTATGAACAATTATATGCCAAGAAATTTGAAAATCTTGATGAAATGGACAAATTTTTAGAAAAGTATAATCTTCCAACACTGAAGGAGGAAGAAACAGAAAGCTTGAACAGACCGATAACAGTTGTGGAAATTGAAGCAGTAATCAAGAAACTCCCAGCACACAAAAGCCCAGGGCCAGACGGTTTCCCAGGAGAATTTTTCAAAACATTTAAGGAAGAGCTAACCCCTGTCCTTCTCAGACTATTCCAAAAAATCCAAGAGGAGGGAAGACTGCCAGACTCCTTCTATGAGGCCAGCATCACCCTGATCCCAAAACCAGATAAAGACCCTACAAAGAAAGAAAACTACAGGCCAATTTCGCTGATGAACATAGATGCTAAAATCCTCAACAAAATATTGGCAAACCGCATCCAGCAATACATTCAAAAGATTATCCATCACGATCAAGTGGGATTCATCCCAGGGATGCAGGGATGGTTCAATATACGCAAATCAGTAAACGTGATACACCACATAAATCAAAGAAAAGACAAAAACCACATAATCATCTCGATAGATGCAGAAAAAGCATTTGACAGGGTACAGCACCCATTTATGATCAAAACACTCAGCAAAATGGGAATAAATGGGGCATTCCTCAACGTAATAAAGGCCATATATGAAAAGCCTACAGCCAATATCATACTCAACGGGCAAAAACTGAATGCTTTCCCACTAAGATAGGGAACACGACAAGGATGTCCGCTCTCACCGCTTCTTTTCAACATCGTATTGGAAGTCCTAGCCACAGCGGTCAGACAAGAGAAAGAGATTAAAGGCATCGAAATAGGAAAGGAGGAAGTAAAACTATCATTGTTTGCAGATGACATGATAGTGTACATAGAGAACCCTGTAGACTCTACCAAAAAACTCCTCAACCTAATAAGTGAATTTGGCAAAAACAGCAGGATACAAAGTCAACATTCAGAAATCAAAGGCGTTTCTGTACACCAGCAATGCAATAGAAGAAGAAGAAATCAGGAAAAATATACCATTCGATATAGCACGAAAAAAGATAAAGTACCTAGGGATAAATTTAACCAAAGACACAAAAGACCTGTATGCAGAAAACTATGCAACATTGAAAAAAGAAATTAAGGAAGACACAAATAAATGGAAGCATATACCGTGCACATGGATTGGAAGAATTAATATCCTTAAAATGTCCATACTACCAAAAGCAATTTATAGATTCAACGCAATCCCTATTAAGATACCAATGACGTATTTCACAGAAATAGAACAGACATTTCAAAAATTTATATGGAACCATAAACGACCTCGAATAGCCGCAGCAATTTTGAGAAAGAAACACAAAGTAGGAGGGATCACAAGACCGGACTTCAAACTCTACTACAAAGCTACTATACTCAAAACAATCTGGTACTGGCACAAGAACAGACCCATAGACCAGTGGAACAGAATAGAAAGCCCAGAAATAAGCCCAGGTCTCTATGGGCATCTAATATTTGACAAAGGGGGGAAGAAACATAAAATGGAGCAATAATATCCTCTACAACAAATGGTGTTGGGAGAGCTGGACGGCTACATGCAAAAACTTGAAATTGGATCATCAGATGACACCATACACAAAAATAAACTCAAGAGGGATAAGAGACTTAAATATAAGTCGCAACACCATAAAAGTCCTAGAGGAGAACATTGGCAGGAAACTCTCAGATATCCCACGCAGCAATTTTTTCACTGATATGTTTCCTAAAGCAAGGGACATAAAGGAAAGAATAAACAAGTGGGACCTTATCAAAATAGTAAGCTTCTGCATGGCAAAGGAAAAACATCAGCAAAATGAAAAGGGAGCCAACCGTATGAGAAAATATATTCGCTAATGATACATCAGATAGAGGCTTGATCTCCAAGATATATAAAGATCTCACTCGACTCCACTCCAAGAAGACAAACGATCCAATCAAAATATGGGCAAAGGACCTGGGCAGATGCTTTTCCCAGGAGGGAATACAGAGGGCCCAGAGGCATTTGAAAGGATGCTCAGCATCACTAGCCATCAGAGAAATGCAGACCAAAGCCACCATGAGGTACCACCTCACACTGGTCAGAATGGCCATCAGAAAGAGATTAACAACAACAGGTGCTGGCGATCCTGTGGAGAAAAGGGAACCCTAGTCCACTGTTGGTGGGAATGCAGGTTGGTGCAGCCACTGTGGAAAGCAGTGTGGAATTTCCTCAAAAAGCTGAAAATGGAACTGCCTTTCGATCCAGTGATTCCTCTGCTGGGACTATACCCTAAGAATACCAAAACGCCAATACAAAGGAACCTATGCACCCCAATGTTCATAGCAGCACAATTGACAATAGCCAAGTGTTGGAAGCAACCTAAATGCCCATCAGTAGATGACTGGATAAAAAGTAATGGTACATATACACAATGGAATACTACGCAGCAGAAAGAAAAAAGAAGTACTAAACTTTGCGACAGCATGGATGGAACTGGAGAGCATCATGCTAAGCGAAATAAGCCAGGGGGCGAAAGACAAATACCATATGATCTCACCTATAAGCGGAACCTAACCAACAATGCAAAGAAGCAAGGAAAATACGACCAGCAACACTGAAAGGAAAAGAAATCAACAGAGACAAGAGGGAAGGGGGCAGGGAAAGGGAAGGGAAGGGGAAAGTCAAGGAACATATAGCAAGGACTCATGGACAAAACCAAAGGGGAAGAGCTGAGGGAGGGAAGGTGGGAGGGGGCAAGGGAAAGAGGTGGGGGGAAGGCAGAGACAAATGTATTTAAAAAGTAAATAAATTAATTAAAATAAAAAAAAAGATATATACAGCAACACACTGATAGTAGGGGATTTTAACACCCCACTGTAAAAAATGTATAGATCTTCAAAATAAAACATCAACAAGGATATCGTGGAACTGAATGATGCATTAGATAAATGGACTTAACTGACATATATAGAATCTTTCATTCCAAAGAAGCAAAATACAAATTCGTTTCAAATGCACACAGAGCATTTTCAAAAATAGACCACACGATAGGACACAAAACCTCAACATATTCAGAAAAATTGAAATAATAACAAGCATTTTCTCAGACCACAAGAGCTTGAAACTGGAAACCAACCTAAAGGAAAAACCTCAAAAACATTCAAACTCATGGAGACTAAATAGCACTCTATTAAACAATGAATAAGTCAAAAATGAGATAAGAGAACAAATCAAATGTTTCTGGAAACAAATGATAATGAACACACAACATTCCAAAATCTAGGGGACACAGGAAAGACAGTCCTCAGAAGGAAGGTCATAGCAATACAGGCCTACCTTAAAAAGATAGAAACATTTGAAATAAATGACTTGACCCTACAACTTCAGAACTGGAGAAACAACAACAAATCCCAGGGCAAGTGGAAGGAAGAAATATTCAAGACGAGCAGAACCGAATGACATAGAGACTAAAAGAACAATTCAAAGGTTCAATCAATCTAGGAGCTGGTTCTTTGAATAGATATATAAAAAATCGATAAGACTTTAGGCAGACTCATCAAGAAAATAAAGGAGAGGACCCAAATAAATAATACCAGAAATGAAAGTGGAGAAATAACAACAGATACCACAGAAATACAAAGGATCAAAAGAAATTTCCATGAAAACTATATGCTAAGAAACTTGAAAACCTGGATGAAATGGACAAATTTCTAGAAAACTATAAACCTTCCAACACTGAATGAAGAAGCAGAAGAAAGCCTGAACAGATGAATAACAGCTGGTGAAATTGAAGCAGTGATAACAAAATTCTTTGCACACAAAAGTCCTGGAGCAGATGGTTTCAGAGGAGAATTTTACAAAACATTTAAGGAAGAGCTAACCCCTGTCTTTCTCAGACTATTCCAAAAAATCTATGAAGAGGGAAGATACCCAAACTCTTTATATGAGGGCAGCATCATCCTAATTCCAAAACCAGATAAAGACTTAACATAGAAAGAAAACTACAGGCCAATATCACTGATAAACATGGACTCTAAAATCCTCAACAAAATATTGGCAAGCCACATCCAGTAATACATTACAAAGATCATCCACCATGATCAAGTGAGATTAATTCCAGGGATGCAAAGATGGTTCAATATTCACAAATCAATAAATGTAATACATCACATAACTGAAAGGAAAGACAAAACCACATGATCATCTTAATAGATGTGGAAAAAGCATTTGATAAGGTACAGCATCCATTCATGATAAAAACATAAAGCAAAATGGGAATAAAGAGGGCATACCTCAACATAATACAGGCCATGTATGCAAAATCTACAGCCAACATCATAATGAAAGGTCAAAAACTAAAAGCTTTCCCACTAAGATCGGAAACAAGACAAGGATATCCGCTTTCACCACTTCTATACAACATAGTATTGGAAGTCCTAGCGAGAGCGATCAGACAAATAAAAGACATCCAAATTGAAAAGGAAGAAGTAAAACTATCATTGTTTGCAGATGACATGATAGTGTATATAGAAAACCCTATAGACTCTACAATATAACAACACAACATAATATGTAAATTTGGCAAAACAGCAGGATACAATGTCAATACTCAGAAATCAAAGGCATTTTTGTACACTAGCAATGAAATACCAAAAGAAGAAATCAAGGGGAAAAAATCCCATTTGCTATAGCAACAAGAAAAATAAAGTACCTAGGAATAAACTTAACCAAGGAGGTAAAAGACTTGTATGCAGAAAACTATACAACACTGAGGAAAGAAATTAGGGAAGACACAAATAAATGGAAGCATATACCGTGTGATGGATTGGAAGAATTAACATCATCCAAATGTCCATACTACACAAAGCAATTTCTACATTCAATGCAATCCCTATTAAAATACCAATGACTTATTTCACAGACATAGAACAGACATTTAAAAACTATATATGGGACCATAAATGCCTCCGAATAGCCACAGAAATTTTGAGAAAGAAAAACAAAGTAGGAGGGATTACAATACCAGACATAAAACTATATTACAATACCAGTGTAATCAAAACAGTCTGGTACTGGCACAAGAACATACATATAGATTAGTGGAACAGAATAGAAAGCCCAGAAATAAACCCATGCCTTTATAGTCAATTAATATTGACAAAGAGGGCAGAGCATAATTTGGAGAAAAAATAGCCTCTTCAACAAATGGTGTTGGAGAGTTGGACGGCTACAAGCAAAAAATTAAAATTTCATCACCCACTGATGCCATACAGAAAAATAAACTCAAGATGAATAAAGGATTTATTTTTTTAATATTATTTTAATTTATTTTTTCAAATACATTTGTCTCTGCCTGCCGCCACGACTTTGCTTTGCCCCCTCCCTCCTTCCCTCCCTCAGCTCTTCCCCTTTGGTTTTGTCCAAGATTCCTTGCTATATGTTCCTTGACTTTCCCCTTCCCTTCCCTTTCCCTGCCCCCTTCCCTCTTGTCTCTGTTGATTTCTTTTCCTTTCAGTGTTGCTGGTCTTATTTTCTTTGCATCTTTGTATTGTTGCTTAGGTTCCACTTATAGGTGAGATCATATGGTATTTGTTTTTTGCCCCCTGGCTTATTTTGCTTAGAATAAAGCTCTCCAGTTCCATCCATGCTGTCGTGAAGTGTAGTACTTCTTTTTTTCTTTCTGCTGCATAGTATTCCATTGTGTATATGTACCATTACTTTTTATCCAGTCATCTACTGATGGGCATTTAGGTTGCTTCCAACACTTGGCTATTGTCAATTGTGCTGCTATGAACATTGGGGTGCATAGGTTCCTTTGTATTGGCGTTTTGGTATTCTTAGGGTATAGTCCCAGCAGAGGAATCACTGGATCGAAAGGCAGTTCCATTTTCAGCTTTTTGAGGAAATTCCACACTGCTTTCCACAGTGGCTGCACCAACCTGCATTCCCACCAACAGTGGACTAGGGTTCCCTTTTCTCCACAGGATCGCCAGCACCTGTTGTTGTTAATCTCTTTCTGATGGCCATTCTGACCAGTGTGAGGTGGTACCTCATGGTGGCTTTGGTCTGCATTTCTCTGATGGCTAGTGATGCTGAGCATCCTTTCAAATGCCTCTGGGCCCTCTGTATTCCCTCCTGGGAAAAGCATCTGCCCAGGTCCTTTGCCCATATTTTGATTGGATCGTTTGTCTTCTTGGAGTGGAGTCGAGTGAGATCTTTATATATCTTGGAGATCAAGCCTCTATCTGATGTATCATTAGCGAATATATTTTCTCATACGGTTGGCTCCCTTTTCATTTTGCTGATGTTTTTCCTTTGCCATGCAGAAGCTTACTATTTTGATAAGGTCCCACTTGTTTATTCTTTCCTTTATGTCCCTTGCTTTAGGAAACATATCAGTGAAAAAATTGCTGCGTGGGATATCTGAGAGTTTCCTGCCAATGTTCTCCTCTAGGACTTTTATGGTGTTGCGACTTATATTTAAGTCTCTTATCCCTCTTGAGTTTATTTTTGTGTATGGTGTCATCTGATGATCCAATTTCAAGTTTTTGCATGTAGCCGTCCAGCTCTCCCAACACCATTTGTTGTAGAGGATATTATTGCTCCATTTTATGTTTCTTCCCCCTTTGTCAAATATTAGATGCCCATAGAGACCTGGGCTTATTTCTGGGCTTTCTATTCTGTTCCACTGGTCTATGGGTCTGTTCTTGTGCCAGTACCAGATTGTTTTGAGTATAGTAGCTTTGTAGTAGAGTTTGAAGTCTGGTCTTGTGATCCCTCCTACTTTGTGTTTCTTTCTCAGAATTGCTGAGGCTATTCGGGGTCGTTTATGGTTCCATATAAATTTTGGAAATGTCTGTTCTATTTCTGTGAAATATGTCACTGGTATCTTAACAGGGATTGCGTTGAATCTATAAATTGCTTAGGGTAGTATGCAGATTTTGATGATATTAATTCTTCCAATCCACGAGCACGGTATATGCTTCCATTTATTTGTGTCTTCCTTCATTTCTTTCTTCAATGTTGTAATGTTTTCTGCGTACAAGTCTTTTATGTCTTTGGTTAAATTTATTCCTAGGTACTTTATATTTCCTCTTGCTATATCGAATGGTATATTTTTTCTGATTTCTTCTTCTTCTATTGCATTGCTGGTGTACAAAAATGCCTTTGATTTCTGAATGTTGACTTTGTATCCTGCTGTTTTGCCAAATTCACTTATTAGGTGGAGGAGTTTTTAGGTAGAGCCTACAGGGTTCTCTATGTACACTATCATGTCATCTGCAAACAATGATAGTTTTACTTCCTCCTTTCCTATTTGGATGCCTTTTATCTCTTTCTCTTGCCTGACCGCTGTGGCTAGGACTTCCAATACGATGTTGAAAAGAAGCGGTGAGAACGGACATCCTTGTCGTGTTCCCGATCTTTGTGGGAAAGCTTTCAGTTTTTGCAAGTTGAGTATTATATTGGCTGTAGGTTTTTCATATATGGCCTTTATTACATTGAGGAATGCCCCATTTATTCCCATTTTGCTGACTGTTTTGATATAAATGGGTGCTGTACCTTATCGAATGCTTTTTCTGCATGTGTCGAGATGATCTTGTGGTTTTTGTCTTTTCTTTTATTTATGTGATGTATCACATTTACTGATTTGCGTATATTGAACCATCCCTGCATGCCTGGGATGAATCGCACATGACCGTGGTGGATAATCTTTTTCATGTATTGCTGGATGCGGTTTGCCAATATTTCGTTGAGGATTTTAGCATGTATGTGCATCAGTGAAATTGGCCTGTAGTTCTCTTTCTTTGTAGGGTCTTTATCTGGTTTTGGGATCAGCGTGATGCTTGCTTCAGAAAAGAATCTGGGAATCTTCCTTCCTGTTGGATTCTTTGGAACAGTCTGAGAAGGACAGGGCTTCGCTCTTCCTTAAATACTTTGTAAAATTCTCCTGTGAAACCACCTGGCCTTGGGCTTTTGTCTGCTGGGAGTTTCTTGATGACTGCTTCAATTTCCCCAGCTGTTATCGGTCTGTTCAGGCTTTCTGTTTCTTCCTCCTTCAGTGTTGGAAGATTATACTTTTCTAGAAATGTGTCCATTTCATCAAGATTTTCAAGTTTCTTGGCATATAATTGTTCATAGTAGTTTCTGACGATCCTTTGAATTTCTGTTGTATCAGTTGTGATTTCTCTTTCATTTCTGATATTATTAATTTGGGTCCTCTCCCTTTTTTTCTTGATGAGTCTGCTTAAAGGCTTGTCCATTTTATTTATCTTTTCAAAGAACCAGCTTCTGGATTGGTTGATCTTCTGAATTGTTCTTTTTGTCTCTACGTCATTCAGTTCTGCTCTAATCTTGACTGTTTCCTTCCTTCTACTTGCTCTCGGATTTATTTGTTGTCGTTTCTCCAGTTCTTGAAGTTGTAGTGTTAGGTCTTTTATTTGAAATGTTTCTATCTTTTTCAGGTAAGCCTGTATTGCTATGAATTTCCCTCTCAGGACTGCCTTTGCTGTGTCCCATAGGTTATGGACTGTTTGTTCATTTTCATTTGTTTCCAGAAATTTTTTGATCTTCTCTTATCCCATTATTGACTCATTCATTGTTTAATATTCTACTGTTCAGTCTCCATGAGTTTGCAAGTTTTTGAAGTTTCTCTTTGAGGTTGATTTCCAGTTTCAATCCCTTGTCGTCCGAGAAAAAGTTTGGTATTATTTCAATTTTCCTGAATTTGCTGAGGCTTTCTTTGTGTCCTATCATGTGGTCTGTCTTTGAAAAACTGCCATAAGAATTTGAAAAGAATGTGTATTTTCCTTCTTTGGGATGAAAGGTTCTATATATGTCAGTTAAGTCTAGTTGATTCAGTGTTTCATTGAGCTGCACTATATGTTTGTTAAAGTTTTGTTTGGAATATCTGTCCATTTTTGACAGTGGGGTGTTGAAATCCCGTACTATCAATGTGTTGCTGTCTCTATCTTTTTTGAAGTCATCCAACAATTTCCTTATAAACTGGGGGGCTCCTATATTGGGAGCATATACGTTTGCAATGTTTATGTCTTCTTGATAGATTCTTCCTTTAAGTATTATAAAGTGCCCCTCTGGGTCTCTTATGGCCTTTGTTTTGAAATCTACTTTGTCTGATATAAGTATAGCAAACCTGGCCTTTTTTTCTTGCCTATTTGCTTGGAATATTTTTTTCCATCCGTTTACTTTCAATCTCTGTAGGTCTCTTGCTCTGAGGTGGGTCTCTTGTAGGCAGCATATGTGTGGGTCATGTTTTCTTATCCATTCAGCTACCCTGTGTCTTTTGATTGGGGGATTTAGTCCATTCACATTGAGAGAAATTACTGATAGAAACTTACTCATCTTTTCTGTTTGTACCTGTGTTCCTCTCTCATTCTTTTCCTTCATGTGCTTAAACCATTCCCCTTAGCATATCTTGGAGTGCTGGTTTGGTAGAGATGTGTTCTTTTAATCTTCTCTGGTCTGGGAAACTCCATATTTCCCTTCTATTTTAATTGAGAGTCTAGTTGGGTAGAGCAGCCTTGGCTGTAGGCCCTTGCTTTTCATGGCTTGGAATATTTGTTGCCATTCCCTCTGGCTTGTAGTGATTCTGTTGAGAAGTCTGCCCCTAGCCCTATCGGGGCCCCCTTGTATGTTACTTTCTCCTCTTCCCTTCCTGCCTTGAGGATTCTCTTCTTCTTTGACAGTTGCCATTTAAATGATGATGTGTCTTGGAGTGGGCCTCTTTGAGTCCCTCTTGAATGGGGTCCTCTGTGCCTCCTGGATCCATGAGAGCCTTTCTCTCCTCAAATTAGGGAAATTTTCCATCATTACTTTTTCGAGGAGGTTCTCTATCTCTTGCTCCTCTTCTTCTCCTTCTGGTATCCCTATTATACGGATATTATTGCGTTTCAAGTTGTCCTGCATTTCCCTAAATGCCTCTTCATTCTTTTGGAGTCTTTTTTCCATTTCTTGTTCTTCTCGGAGCTTCTTTCTACCTTATCCTCCATCTCACTGATTCGCTCCTCAGCTTCATCCAGCCTGCTTTAGATTCTTTCTACTGTGATCTTCAATTCAGAAATGGTGTCCTTCATAGCATCTTGTGTCTTCTTGATAGTTTCTATGTCCTTTTCCAGGCTGATATATTTTGCTGTAAGATCCTGATAGTTTCTCTGCAGTTTCTCAATGTTATCTTTGAGTTGGCTGAGCTCATTGAGCTTCCTTAGAACCATTGTTTTGAATTCAATACCTAAGAGTTCCCTTGCCTCTATTTCATTTAGCTCTCTCTGTGGGGAGTCCCCTTTTCCACTCATTTTGGGTGAATTTCTTTTTCTTCCCATTTTTGGGAGAGTCTGTTAAGTATTTTTGTCCTTTACTTTTCTTTCTGGGCCTGCCTCTGATTATGTCAGTTGTTGACCCTATTGGACCTTGGGTTGTTTGTTTGAGTCTTCCAGGAGTCTACTGTCTTTGTCTGACTCCTGCTTGGGGGAGTTCTGTGATTCCTTCTGACAGGGCTGGGCTATTTTTTGGGATCGCTCTCCACTCTCATTCCGGCTGCTTGAGCAGACTCCTGGCGCGGCAGGATCCACGCCCCCCCCCTTGCCCTAAACTAGGGAGCTTATTCGCAACCTCGTGTACTCATTGGCCCCCCTGGCCTGCGAGCTCCCCGGCACTGGTCAGTTTAGGATCTTCTATCGTGTGTTTTCCCCGCTTTTGGCTCTGTGGGTTCATTGCTTGCCCTCGCCAAATGGGGACCATGGAAATGGGAGGAAGTCAGCTCCAGGACTCTCCGGTTAATCCTGTCTGTGGTCTCTCCTCCAGGGACTCTGGGAAGCTCTGTGACCCCTTCTGCCTGGGATCTACTAATTTTGTGAGCTGTTCCTCAATCGCAGGCCGGGCAGGTCTATTTACGCCTGCCCTTGCCACTCTGTGCACTCCCTCGCAGGCTGTATGGGTGCCAATCTGTGGGAGGCCTTGCCGGCCGGTGCAAGCGTTTGCCAGCCCGTGCAGGTCACACACATGCTCACCAACCATTGCCCGTCACTCGACGCAAGCGTGCGTGCCTGCACTGGGTGTTTTTAGGGTGTCTGTGTGTGCTTTTCGGCTTTTGGCTCTTTGGGGGTGTGGCCTCTTCCCGCACAATGGAGACTACAGAAAGGAGAAGAAGTTGGTACTCCCCGGTTCCTCCTCCCGTTCTTTCCCTAACGCCTCAGTCTCTAGTCTCTCCGCAAGGCTCTCCCAGCCAGTCTGCACTCAGACCCCCAGCTCACATGCGCACAAGCTGTGTGGGGAGCGCACAAAAGGCAAGTTAATTGATTCCCTTATGACTGAGCGAGATGGTAGGTGCAGAGCGGGAGGTGCGTTATCACCGTGGCTCCACCATCCGCCATCTCTGTTCTCTTCACAAAGTTTTCCTCACCAGTCTTTTCCCAGGCACCATCCCACCCTGCTGCTGCCTCTACCCAGAGATCAAGGAGGGTGGCTGCCACTGCAATTTTTGCGTTGCCCCTTTAAATGTCTCTTTGCATCCCCGGCCACCTGTCTCTGGCAGAGAGTGCCCCTAAGCTTTTCGGGGTTGCGTTTTGTCTTATTTTCTTGGTTTTAAGTGTTGTAGTTTAGGGGTCCCTGTTTATGATTCAGACCCCGTTGTTGTCAGGGGAAACTAACTGGCCGTTTCAATATCCGTCTTGTGGTAGTGCCCGTGGGCACCCAGCCTACCCTCTCGAGCCTCCACCTCACTTTTCACCCGTTGGGATGTGTGAGTCGAATCCACTGTCCTCGGCTCCAAGGCTCCTCTCCCAGTATCGTTCCATTTTTTTCCAGGTGATTACTCCACTATTTAGTTGCAATTCCAGTTTGGTCTTGGGAGGAGGTCAGCATAACTCCCATTCACTCCTCCGCCATCTTCTCTCCTACGGATAAAAGATTTAAATATAAGTCATGACACCAAAAAATCTTACAGGAGAACATAGGCAGGAAACTGTCAAATATCCCATATGGCTATATTTTCACTGATTAGTTCCCTAAAGCAAGGAACATAAAGGAAAGAATAAAGAAGTGGGACCTCCTCAAAATAAGAATCTTCTGCATGGTTAAAAAAAACATCAGCAAAATTAAAAGGCAGCCAACCATATGAGAAAATATATTTGCCAATAACACCTCAAAGTGGGGTTTGATCTCCAAAATACATAAAGAACTCACACAACTCCACTCCAATAAGAGAAACAATCCAATGAAAATATGGGCAAAGGATCTGAACAGACACTTCTCCAACAGTACATACAAAGGGCCCAGGGACATATGAAAGGATGGTCAGCAGCACGAGCCATCGGAGAAATGCAAATTAAAACCGCAATGGATTCTACTTCACACTGGTCAGAATGGGCATCAGAGACAGATTAACAAACAAAAGGTGCTGGCGAGGCTGCGGAGAAACGGGAACCCCAGTCCACTGTTGATGGGAATGCAGACTGGTGTAGGCACTGTGGAAAGCAGTGTGGAATTTCCTCGAAAAGCTAAAAATAGAACTGCCTTTTGACCCAGCAATTCCCTTGAGATTTTCCTAAAAATCTCAAAACACCAACACAAAACAACCTATGCACCCCGATGTTGATAGCAGCAATTTACAATAGCCAAGTGCTGGAAGCAACCTAAGTGCCCATCAGTAAATGAGTGGATCAAAAAATGATGGCATATTTACACAATGGAATACTAAATAGCAGAAAGAAAGAGCTACTACCCTTTGTGACAGCATGGATGGAGATGGAGAGCATTGTGCTAAGTGACATAAGCCAGGGAGCTAAAAATAAATACCATATGATCTCACCTATAAGTGTAACCTAACCAACAAAACAAAAAAGCAAGGAAAATATAACCAGCAACATTGAAAGGAAGAAGAAACCAAGAGAATCAAGATGGAAGGTAGGGGGAGCAGGGAATTGGAAGGGAAGTGTCAAGTCAAGGAACATGGACAAAGCCAAAGTGGGGAAGGATTGACAGTGGGAGATGGGGGTGGGAGGCAGGGGAAAGTGGTGGTGGGTAGACAGAGACAAATATATTTGAACAATAAAACAACATAAAGTATATATAATAAAACAAAAAAAACACAACTTTATTCAGGCACAATTTACCTGCCGTATGGTCACCAGTTTTAGTGTACAGTTCAATGATATATATTTTACTACATTTAAAGAGTGATGCAACCCTCCTCAGATCCAGGTTTACATTTTACATCTTTGCCTCAAAAAATAATCACATATTTATTAGAAATATAAAATTCCCTATTTCTCCAGCTCTAGGTAACCATTAATCTCCTTTTTTACTGTGCTGGGAGGCTTCTGGTCAAGATGGCAGTGTAGGCAGACATGGCTCACCTCTTCACACAACCCCATCAAAATTGCAACTCTTATATAGAAAAACCATTACTCAGAACCATCAGAAATGGAGTTGGATGGAAGCCTGACAACTATGGAATTAAAGAAACCCCATCCATCCAGACTGGTAGGAGGGGCACAGATGCAGAAAGGGCTGGTCTCTCACCCACATGTGGTGGATAAAAATTTGGGAGGGTTATTGCAGGAGGGAGCCGTCTTAGCCTCACATCAGTCCACCCAGCCCACAGTTCCAGTGCCAGGAAGATAAGTCCCCACAACTTCTGGCTGCAAAAATCAGCAGGGAGTGCCAGTGGAAGAAATTTCTGGAGTCCAGAGCAGTTCCTCTCAAATAACCCATACACATACTTACTCAGATTCATGCCCTCTGAACTCCAGTGCTGGGGTGGCAGCTTGAAGAGCACCAGTGGTATACTGGGAGAGGTTGATGTATCTAGCTTCAAGGAGAGCCAAGGCCATTGTCCCTATCCTGAACCTTCCCTCTGGCAGAGCCACGGAGCCAGCAGGCTTGTGCTATGTTTGAGACTCTATCCCCTGGCTAACACTGTTTGACCTGCCTTGGAGATCCCCAGAGCCTCCACCCCACTCAAATTACAGGTCCACCCAAGCTGCCTTTCCTTATGAATGGCTGTTGTTGCCTCACACTTCACAACTTTCTGAATCCTATCAAACAAGCAACAGCTGGCCTCAGTGAGCTCCAGGCCTGGCAGTAACAGCAGCCAGCCTAGATTCACAGCTTGGCTTCACCTGGAAATCTCCAAGCCCAGCACAAGTAGCAGCCATCTCAGATTGTCTTATAAATCAGTAAGGGCAGCCCTAGGCAAAACACTGGTAGGGGCTGAACTTGGCCTGTACCACCCAGGAAACCCTACATACCCAGTAGACAGCTGCAGACCACTTCGGAGCACCGCCCCCCGGCCTCTGCACAGCTGATCCTCCACAGATGGTGGGGATTGGTGTTAAGTGGTCACAGCCAATCCTTGCAGCTGACTGGCCTGGGTAAATCCCTCCCATTGACCTGCCAACAGCAACTAAGGCTCAACTATAAGAAGATATTGTACTCAGCCCACACAAAGAGTGCACCTCAAATACCCAGCTTGGATGATAGGGGAGGCTGTGCCACTGGACCCTATAGGATACCTACTTCATTAGGCAACACTACCAAGAAACAGAGTCAAAGCAGCTTTACCTAATACATAGAAACAAACACATGGAGGCTGCTAAAACAAGGAAAGAAATATGGCCCAAATGAAAGGACAGATCAAGACTCCAGAAAAAGAACTAAACAAAATGGAGATAAGCAATCTATCAGATGCACAGTTCAAAAAACTGGTTACAGGGATGCTAAAAGGAACTGAGTGAGGACCTCAACAGCATAAAAAAAATCCAGTCAGAAATGAAGGATACACTAATTGAAATAAAGAACAATTTACAGGGAAACAACAGCAGAGTGTAAGAAGCTGAGATTCAAATCGATGATTTGGAACATAGGAAGCATAAAACAACCAAACAGAACAACAAGAAGAAAAAAGAATTTAAAAAAATGAAGGTAGTATAAGTAGCCTCTGGGAAAACTTCAAGAGGTCCAACATTCACATCCAAAGTGTGCCAAAAGGAGAAAAGAAAGAGCAAGAAATGGGAAATCTATTTGAAGAAATAATGAAAGAAAATGTCCCTAATGTCATGAAGGAAATAGACATGTAAATCCAGGAAGCACAGAGAGTTCCAATCAAGTTGGATCCAAAGAGGACCACACCAATACACATCATAATTGAAATGCAAAGGGTTAAAGATAAAGAGATAATTTTACAAGTAATAAGAGAAAAGCAGAGAGTTACCTACATAGGAGTTCCCATAAAAGTGTCAACTGATTTTTCAAAAGAAACTTTGCAGACAAGAAGGGACTGGCAAGAAATATTCAAACTCGTGAAAGGTAAGGACCTACAATCTAGATTACTTTATCCAGCAAAGCTATTATTTAGAATGGAAGGGCAGATAAAGTGGTTCCCGGACAAAGCAAAGCTAAGGGAATTCATCGTCACCAAACCATTATTACATGGAATGTTAAAGAGACTTATTAAAGAAAAAGAAGGTCAAAACTATGAACATTAAAAGGACAACGAACTCACAACTGTCAACAACTGAACATAAAAACAAACAAACAAAAAAAAAAACTAAGCAAACAACCAGAACAGAAACAGAATCATCGGTATGGGGATATTTTGGAGGGTAATCAGCTGGGAGGAAGATAGAGGAGATAGGGGAAATGGTGCAGGGATTAAGAAGCATAATTGGTAGGAACAAAATAAGGAGATGTCAAGAATAGTATAGGAAGGGGAGAAGCCAAAGAACTTACACACTTGACCCATGGGCATGAACTAAGGGGGGCATGCTGGAGGGAAGGTGGGTACCAGGAGGAGGGGAACAAAGGGATGAAATATTGGGACAACTGTAACAGCATAATCAATACAATATACTTAAAAATTAGAAAATACTTTTATTGTTTTTCAATTATAGTTGGCATACAATATTATATTAGTTTCATGTATACAACATACTTATTAAACATATATATATAACTTACAAAGTAATCACCCCCATAAGTCTGGTACCCATGTGACACCATACATAATTGTTACAATATTATTGACAAATCTCTGTTTGACTCCATGAATTTTTCTATTCTGGACTTTTCACATAAATGAAAGTATATAGTATGTGCTATTTTGTGTCTGGCTCTCTTCATGTAGAATAAGGTGTTTGAGTTTCATCTATGTTGTAGCATGTATCAGTACTTTGTTGAAAAAATGGTCTTTATAGTATTGAAAGAGAAAGCATGAATGACCGCTGAGAAACCTTCTCTCTTATCTCTTCATCTGTAGAGCTTTCTCACTGAAAAATCTTTTATTTATTTATTTATTTATCCTCACCTGAGCATATATTTATTGATTTTTGAGAGAGACAGATGATAGATAGATGATAGAGGGATAGATAGATAAATGATAGATAGGTAGATGATAGATTAGATAGATATAGATGATAGATAGAGGGGGAAGGGGGAGAGAGATAGACAGAAAGCGGGGAAGAGAGAGAGAGAGAAACATCAAACAGTTGCCTCTTAGACATGACCTGACCATGGATGGAACCCAAAACCTAGATATGTGCCCTGATCAGGAATCAAATCCACAACCTTTTGGTGTACAGTTCAGTGCTCCAACGAACTAAGCCACCAGGCCAGGGCCTTAATGAAAATGTTTTTAAGATAATTGGATTACGGATGACATTAAGGGAAGGCAATATCAGAACACCTATATCTGATTTTCTGAAAGAAAAATTAATCAGGTCCTTTGTGGAAGTATGGAAGCCCAGAAGTTCAACAAAAAGTACCAGCACACAAAATTTATACGATGTGGCTAAGGCAGTGCTTACAGGAAAATTTACAATTGTTGATGTTTTACAAGTTTATTGAAGGATAGAATAATGATACACACACACACGGAAGAGTTGCACAGGGCAAGGAATGAGGAAAGTGTGTGAAGCTTCCATGCCCTTTCTAGGTGCACCATTCTCCCCAAATGTCCATGTGTCCACCCAGTGCATGACTTTTGAAATAGCTTATATTTGTCGGTATTATATGCTTGTGCATATGTTAATGAGGGTGTCAAAATTTATAATAAAGACCTTAACTAAAACAGGAATCAAGAGAGCTTTCACTCTATGTGGTTGCAAAAGCCCAACAGGAAAAATTCTATGGTTATAACAGAACTCTATGGTTGTAACAGTCTTCCCCTAACTTTCTCATTCTCTCTATAAAAGAGCTTCCTCTCCCCTGTTTTGGGGACTTGAATCTGGCTTGCCATGACTGTACAATCTTTCCTTTTTCCTCAATAAATCATGTTTGCTGAAGAAATATTTGGCCAGCTCCTTGTACGTGGTTAATATATTTGGGGGTCATCTGGAATCCGGAAAAGAACCTCAATAGCTCCAAGGATAGTGAGCAAACAGGTGTGGCATGTGCAAAGCCATTTGAGCTCACTGTTTTTCTCCCCCACTTAGGAGCTCAAAGAGTAAGTTTTCTCCTGGATCTGAGCTTCCACTCTTTTTGCATTTTGAAGCTCTCTGGGCATTATTTGAGATTCCTTTAGAGGTTTAGTTTTCCTTTTATTTTCTTTTTCTCTTTTTGTTAAAAGACCTTATCTGTTTGTGAGCTCTTTTTTGGCACATTGACCTGACTTCCTAGGAGTTCTGGCTGTTTTTTGGGACTGTGCTAGCTGTCAACTTGATTCTTTTAAAACTGGGTCATCTGTGCTGCTCATTGTTTCGATTCTGTCTGGAACTGGACTGTCCCATTGAAACTGTGTTGTTTGGCTTTTGGCTAGAATCTTTCTGGAATTGGCTGTTCTACTAGGATTATGCTGTTTCAGTTGTCAGTCCCGCCTCTTTGGAATCAGACTCTCCTAGTGGAACTGGATGGTTTTAAGCCTGCAGGCTGCTTAAGCTATTTAAGCTACTTGAGCTGCTTAAATTATTTTAAGCTGTTTGAGTTAGGCTATCTGGGCCCTTGCTCTGCAAAAAAGCCTTTGAAAAATGAGAT
The DNA here is from genome assembly GCF_021234165.1 of Pteronotus mesoamericanus. NCBI lineage: Eukaryota > Metazoa > Chordata > Mammalia > Chiroptera > Mormoopidae > Pteronotus > Pteronotus mesoamericanus. The sequence continues at coordinate 1,959,332 of NW_026555198.1, forward strand.
CTCAGTTACCTAAATATTTTCAGGGCATCCTCTGACAGGGACCTCGGATGAATTTCTGTTTAATAACTGTGGTCCCTGCTAACATGCATTTTTTAACTAAATTGACTGACCTGACCAAAAAATAATTTAGAATATCAATGGTCATTATGGGGAACATTTGAGATCCCCACGCTTATTTTTATTAAAACCAAATTGGACAATCATAGCTCTAAAACTGGTAAAACTGAATGGAGCACCTATTTTTGAGGGTTCCAAATGGTAGTAGGAATCTGAAGTTGACTCTGCAAAATAAAGTTTTAGGATTAAAAGGCTAACAAATTTTAAAGAAAGAGAAGATGACTTTTGAAGTCTCTTATTTCTTGCCTTCAGAACTTTCTTGCACTTCCCAGTGGACTCCTTTGTCTTAATCTCCACCTCTACACCATCTTGCCCTCTGATGTGCAAGAGAAAGATTGACGAATTGCCTCTTGCATGCCCCCAAACTGGGGACCTGGTCCACAAACCTATATGATAGCATTTATAAATCAGTATTGGTGGGGAAATATTAATAAGGCCATGAGAAGAGCCTATCTCACTTGTCCCACCTATCCAAAGTTTAATTCAGACTGTTCATACAGCCCCTGGACATTTTATTTTAATTTTTAAAATATATATGTATTGATTTTAGAGAGAGAAGAAGGGAGAGAGACAGAGAAACATCAATGTGAGAAACATTGATTCATTGTCTCCCAAATGTACCCCAGCTGGGGATTAAACCTGCAATATAGTTATATTCCCTGATGGGAAATCAAACCCACAACTTTTAGGGGCACAGAACAATGCTTCAACCAATTGAACCACACTGGCCCAAGCAGCATTTTAAATTGCTTAATGGACCATTTGAGGTTTGGCAAATGGATTCCGTACATCATATCACATCGCATGGATATGAATGTTTTAGTCATGATCTGTGCATTTTCTCACTAGATTGAAGTTTTCTTTTGTAGACAAACTACAGCCTCTTAGGGGGCTAAAATTCTGTAGAAAAGTTTATCTGTACCTGGGAACCCTATTCAAACTCCATACTGATCAAGAAATACATTTTACTGATCAGGTCTTCAATGAGTTTGTGCTATTTGGCTGGTCTTAAAACATTTTCACTTATCACCCTCAATTCTCAGGTTTAGTCAAACATACAAACAGCATTATTAAGATTCAATTGGCAAAACTTGTAGAGACCCTTCAAATACTTTAGCCAAAACATTGCCATTGGTCCTTTTAAGTCTGAGATCTACCCTTTCAGAAATCATAAAATCTCATCTTTTGAGATAATTACAGGATGCCCCATGCATTTGTTTCTTACTACTTTTGGTTCTCAGTTGATGAGAGAGACATACTTCAATATCATAAGGGCTTCATTGCTTATATTGATAATAACCGTGCTTTGGTAGAATAATCTTTTCACAGCACACTCCAAGTAGTTGAAAACCCCAAACACCACACTCTGCAATCTAGAGATTTTGTTTACAGGAAAAGGTATCTCCAAAAATAATCTCTCCAGCCTTGCTGGACGGGCCTCTATCATCTCTGAACCTGATGCTTCTCAAACCTGTACACAAGCAGTTTTTAGACCATGAACTTTCCCTCCAGCGTGGGACACAACACTTAGAAAGGGTCCTTCCTGGCATCAAGGGTTGAAAGTATATTGGAATTAGAAGACCTTAATGTTAACTGATTTTTCATAGAAAGACCTTGATCAAAAGGGAAAAAAATGTCAAAACTTATGGCTGAAATCTTAAGCAAGATAGGAATTGGGCGGGCTTGTAGGAAGAGCACTCGCAGGCTATGATGGTCATGAAAGTTCTACAAGAATTCTGTGGTTATAACAAAACACTATGGTTATAATATAACTTGACAGTTGTAACAGCCGCTCCCCTAACTTCCTCTTACTCTTTATAAAAGACCTTCCTCTTCTGTGTTTATTTCTCATCTTGCCTTGTCTTGTCATGTCTGCACACACCAGATTGCAATCCAAATTTTTTCCTGAATAATTTTTTTTCTGAAGAAGTATCTTCCCGACTTCTTTCTTCCAATCAAAAAAGGGATAGAATATATGTGTTATTGTTATAGTTAGATGGGAAAGTGTTTAGGTTTATTATGTATTTATTAATTTATTCATTTTAAAATATGGTAATTAAGAAGAAAACAAGTATATCCCTAGATCTTTAGTTCCATGAGACAGGACTCAATTTTTTTAAATCATGTTTATTATATTACAGTTGTTTCAATTTTTCCCTCTTTGTCCTCCTCCACCCATCCCACCCTGCCCCCGACTGCCTCAGTCAGCTCACATTCTGTTGTCCATGTCCATGTGTCATTCATACATGTTCTTTGTCTAGTCCTTTCTCCTTCTTTCCACAATTGTCTTCCTTCCCCATCCCCTCTGGTCATTTTCAGTCTGCTCCATGTTACCATGCCTGTGGTTTATTTTGTTTGTTAGTTTATTTTGGTGAATAGAGTCCACTTATAGGTGAGATCATATGGTATTTGTCTTTCACCAACTGGCTTATTTCACTTAGCATAATATTCTCCAGTTCCATCCATGTTGTTGCAAAAGTTAGGAGTTCCTTTTTTCTTACTTTCTTTTATTTTTTTAAATGCGGATTGAATTTATATATTTTTTAAATGTCAAAATCCATTATGAAATATTAAAAAATTTAAATCCATTATACAATCTCAGCAATTAAAACAATATGACACCTGCAGAGCAATAATCAAGTCAATCAATGAAATAAAATAAGCATTCTAGAAACAAATGTATATATCTGTCTAACAATACAATATATGATTAAACTGATATTTTATTTTTTATTTTTTAATTTTATTTTAATTTATTTTTTCAAATACATTTGTCTCTGCCTACCCCCCATCACTTTCCCTTGCCCCCTCCCTCCTTCCCTCCCTCAGCTCTTCCCCTTTGGTTTTGTCCAGGAGTCCTTGCTATATGTTCCTTGACTTTCCCCTTCCCTTCCTTTTCCCCGCCCGCCCCTCCCTCCTTCCATCTTGTCTCTGTTGATTTCTTTTCCTTTCAGTGTTTCTGGTCTTATTTTCCTTGCATCTTTGTATTGTTGGTTAGTTCCCACTTATAGGTGAGATCATATGGTATTTGTCTTTTGCCCCCTGGCTTCATGATGCTCTCCAGTTCCATCCATGCTGTCATGAAGCTTAGTAGTTCCTTTTTTCTTTCTGCTGCATAGTATCCCATTGTGTATATGTACCATAGTTTTTTGATCCAATCATATACTGATGAGCATGTAGGGTGCTTCCAACCCTTGGCTATTGTAAATTGTGCTGTTATGAACATTGGGGTGCATAGGTTGTTTTGTATTGGCATTTTGGTGTTTTAGGGTATAGTCCCAGCAGGGGAATCCCTGGATCAAAAGGCAGTTCCATTTTAAGCTTTTTGAGGCAATTCCACACTGCTTTCTACAGTGACTGCACCAGCCTGCATTCCCACCAACAGTGGACTAGGGTTCCCTTTTCTCCACAGCCTCGCCAGCAACTACTGTTTGTTGATCTGTTTCTGATGGCCATTCTAACCAGTGTGAGGTGGTACCTCATGGTGGTTTTGATATGCATTTCTCTGATAGCTAGTCATGCTGAGCATCCTTTCAAATGCCTCTGGGCCCTCTGTATTTCCTCCTGGGAAAAGCGTCTGCCCAGGTCCTTTGCCCATTTTTTGATTGGATCATTTGTCGTCTTAGAGTGGAGTCCAGTGAGTTCCTTATATATCTTGGAGATCAAGCCTCTATCTGATGTATCATTAGCGAATATATTTTACCATACGGTTGGCTCCCTTTTCATTTTGCTGATGTTTTCTTTTGCTGTGCAGAAGCTTCTTATTTTGATGAGGTCCCACTTCTTTATTCTTTCCTTTATGTCCCTTGCTTTAGGAGATATATCAGTGAAAAAATTGATGCGTGGGATATCTGAGAGTTTCCTGTCAATGTTTTCCTCTAGGACTTTTATGGTGTTGCGACTTATATTTAAGTCTCTTATCCCTCTTGAGTTTATTTTTGTGTATGGTGTCATCTGATGATCCAATTTCAATTTTCTGCATGTAGCCGTCCTGCTCTCCCAACACCATTTGTTGAAGAGGCTATTATTCCTCCATTTTATATTTCTTCCCCCTTTGTCAAATATTAGATACCCATAGAGACCTGGGCTTATTTCTGGGCTTTCTATTCTGTTCCACTGGTCTATGGGTCTGTTCTTGTGCCAGTACCAGATTGTTTTGAGTATAGTGGCTTTGTAGTAGAGTTTGAAGTCCGGTCTTGTGATCCCTCCTACTTTGTGTTTCTTTCTCAGAATTGCTGAGGCTATTCGGGGTCGTTTTTGGTTCCATATAAATTTTAGAAATGTCTGTTCTATTTCTGTGAAATATGTCACTGGTATCTTACTAGGGATTGCGTTGAATCTATAAATTGCTTTGGGTAGTATGGACATTTTGATGATATTAATTCTTCCAATCCATGAGCACGGTATATGCTTCCATTTATTTGTGTCTTCCTTCATTTCTTTTTTCAATGTTGTATAGTTTCCTGCGTACAAGTCTTTTACGTCTTTGGTTAAATTTATGCTTATGTACTTTATTTTTCCTCTTGCTTAATGAATGGTATTTTTTTTTTATTTCTTCTTCTTCTATTGCATTGCTGGTGTACAAAAATGCCTTTGATTTCTGAATGTTGACTTTGTGTCCTGCTGTTTTGCCAAATTCACTTATTAGGTGGAGGAGTTTTTGGGTAGAGTCTACAGGGTTCTCTATGTACACTATCATGTCATCTGCAAATAATGATAGCTTTACTTCCTCCTTTCCTATTTGGATGCCTTTTATCTCTTTCTCTTGCCTGACCGCTGTGGCTAGGACTTCCAATACGATGTGAAAAGAAGTGGTGAGAGCGGACATCCTTGTCGTGTTCCCAATCTTAGTGGGAAAGTTTCAGTTTTTGCCAGTTGAGTATTAAATTGGCTGTAGGTTTTTCATATATGGCCTTTATTATGTTGAGGCATGCCCCATATATTCCCATTTTGCTGAGTGTTTTGATCATAAATGGGTGCTGTACCTTATCGAATGCTTTTTCTGCATCTATCGAGATGATCTTGTGGTTTTTGTCTTTTCTTTTATTTATGTGATGTATCACGTTTACTGATTTGCGTGTATTGAACCATCCCTTCATGCCTGGGATGAATCCCACTTGATCGTGGTGGATAATCTTTTTAATGTATTTCTGGATGCAGTTTGCCAATATTTTGTTGAGGATTTTCGCATGTATGTGCATCAGCGAAATTTGCCTGTAGTTTTCTTTCTTTGTAGGGTCTTTATCTGGTTTTGGGATCAGGGTGATGCTGGCCTTATAGAAAGAGTCTGGGAGTCCTCCCTCCTCTTGGATTTTTTGCAATAGTCTGAGAAGGACAGGGGTTTGCTCTTCCTTAAATATTTTGTAAAATTCTCCTGTGAGACTGTCCGGTCTTGGGCTTTTGTGTGCCGGGAGTTTCTTGATTACTGCTTCAATTTCCCCAGCCATTATCAGTCTGTTCAAGCTTTCTGTTTCTTCCTCCTTCAGTGTTGGAAGATTATACTTTTTTTGAAATTTGTCCATTTCATCAAGATTTTCAAATTTCTTGGCATATAGTTGTTCATAGTAGTTTCTGACGATCCTTGGAATTTCTGTGGTATCAGTTGTGATTTCTCCACTTTCATTTCTGATATTATTAATGTGGGTTCTCTCCCTTTTTTCTTGATGAGTCTGCTTAAAGGCTTGTCAATTTTATTTATCTTTTCAAAGAACCAGCTTCTGGATTCATTGATCCTCTGAATTGTTCTTTTTGTCTCTATGTCATTCAGTTCTTCTCTAATCTTGACTATTTCCTTCCTTCTACTTGCTCTGGGATTTATTTGTTGTCATTTCTCCAGTTCTTGAAGTTGTAGTGTTAAGTCTTTTATTTGAAATGTTTCTATCTTTTTTAGGTAAGCCTGTATTGCTATGAACTTCCCTCTCAGGACTGTCTTTGCCTTGTCCCATAGGTTATGGACTGTTTGTTCATTTTCATTTGTTTCCAGAAATTTTTTGATTTCTTCTCTTATCTCATTATTGACCCATTCATTGTTTAATAGTCTACTGTTCAGTCTCCATGAGTTTGCAAGTTTTTGAAGTTTCTCTTTGAGGTTGATTTCCAGTTTCAATCCCTTGTGGTCCGAGAAGAAGTTTGGTATTATTTCAATTTTCCTGAATTTGCTGAGGCTTGATTTGTGTCCTATCATGTGGTCTCTCTTTGAAAAACTGCCATGAGCATTTGAAAAGAATGTGTTTTCCTTCCTTGGATTGGAAGGTTCTATATATATCAGTTAAGTCTCTTTGATTGAGGTTGTCATTCAGTGCCACAATATGTTTGTTAATGTTTTGTTTGGAAGATCTGTCCATTTTTGACAGTGGGGTGTTGAAATCCCCTACTATCAGTGTGTTGCTGTCTATATCTTTTTTTAAGTCTTGCAACAATTTCTTTATAAAATTGGGGGCTCCTATATTGAGAGCATATAAGTTTACAATGTTGATGTCTTCTTGATAGATTCTTCCTTTAAGTATGATAAAGTGCCCCTCAGGGTCTCTCTTTATGGCCTTTGTTTTGAAATCTACTTTGTCTCATACAAGTATGGCAACCCCAGTCTTTTTCTCATGCCCATTTGCTTGGAATGTTTTTTTCCATCCCTTTACTTTCAACCTGTGTAGGTCTCTTGCTCTGAGTTGGGTCTCTTGTAGGCGGCATATGTGTGGGTCTTGTTTTCTTATCCATTCAGCTACCCTGTGTCTTTTGATTGGGTGATTTAGTCCATTCACATTGAGAGATATTACTGATAGAAACTTACTCATCTTTTCTCTTTGTACCTGTGTTCCTCTCTGTCTCATTCTTTTCCTTCATCTTCTTAAACCATTCCCCTTAGCATATCTTGGAGTGCTGGTTTGGTAGAGATGTATTCTTTTAGTCTTCCCTTGTCTGGGAAACTCTGTATTTCCCTTCTATTTTAATTGAGAGCCTAGCTGGGTAGAGCAGCCTTGGCTGTAGGCCCTTGCTTTTCATGTCTTGGAATATTTGTTGTCGTTCCCTTCTGGCTTGTAGTGTTTCTGTTGAGAAGTCAGCTCCTAGCCCTATCGGGGCCCCCTTGTATGTTACTTTCTCCTCTTCCCTTCCTGCCTTGAGGATTTTCTCCTTGTCTTTGACAGTTGCCATTTTAATGATGATGTGTCTTGGAGTGGACCTCCTTGAGTCTCTCCTGAGTGGGGTCCTCTGTGCCTTCTAGATCCACGAGAGCCTTTCTCTCCTCACATTAGGGAAATTTTCCATCATTACTTTTTCGAGGAGGTTCTCTATATCTTGCTCCTCTTCTTCTCCTTCTGGTATCCCTATTATATGGATATTATTACATTTCAGGTTGTCCTGCATTTCCCTAAATGCCTCTTCATTCTTTTGGAGTCTTTTTTCCATTTCTTGTTCTTTTTGGGAGCTTCTTTCTACCTTGTCCTCCATGTCACTGATTCGATCCTCAGCTTCATCCAGCCTGCTTTGGATTCCTTCTACTGTGTTCTTCAATTCAGAAATGGTATTCTTCATATCCTCTTGTTTCTTCTTGATAGTTTTTATGTCCTTTTCCAAGCTGGTATAGTTTGCTGTAAGATCCTGATGGTTTCTCTGTAGTTTCTCATAGTTCTCTTTGAGCTGGCTGAGCTCATTGAGCTTCCTTAGAACCATTGTTTTGAATTCAATATATGAGAGTTCCCTTGCCTCTATTTCATTTAGCTCTCTCTGTGGGGAGTCCCCTTTTGCACTCATTTGCGGGGAACTTCTTTTTCTTCCAATTTTTTGAGAGTCTGTTAAGTACTTTTGTCCTTTTCTTTCTGGACCTACCTCTGATGATGTCAGTTGTTGACCCTATAGGATCTTGGGTTGTTTGTTTGAGCCTTCTAGGAGTCTACTGTCTGACTCCTGCTTGGGGCAGCTCTGTGACCCCTTTGGTCAGGGCTGTGCTATTTTTGGGGATCTCTCTGCACTCTCACACCGACTCCTTGAGCGCACTCCCTGGGCGGCAGGATCCCCCGCCTGCCTGGTTCACATGTGCTTGTCCCAGACCAGGGGGCTTATTCGCGACCTCATGTACTCATCTGGCGCCCCTGGCCAGCGAGCTCCCCGGCTCTGGTCTGTTTAGGGACTTCTATTCTGTGTTTTCCCTGCTTTTGGCTCTTTGGATGCGTTGCTTCCCCTCAACAAATGGGGACTACAGAAATGGGAGGAAGTCACCTCCAGGACTCTCCAGTTAATCCTGTCTCTGGTCTCTCCTCCAGGTTTTCTGGGCAGCTCTACTAATTTTGTGGGCCGCTCCGCAATCCTGGGTGGGTGGGTCAATTTACGCCTGCCCTTGTCACTCTGTGCACCCCCTGCAGGCAATATAGGTGCCAATCTGTGGGAGGCCTTGCCGGCCGGTGCAAGCACATGCTCACCAACCCTTGCCGGTCACTCAGCGCCTAAACTGATATTTTAGATCAATGGGGAAAATAAGGCTTATTCAAAAAATAAGGTGCATGGACCATTATTACTTGAAATAAAACAAATATAGAGTCCTATTTCACATATTATACAAGAAATAATCAGATGAGTTAAAAATCAATATGTAAAATCTGAGGAGTTTTAAAAGAAAAAACAAAATAATATTTTTCTTAACCCGAAGTAAAATATTTAAACCCAGAAGGTATAAAGTAAAATATTGCCAATATGACTCTATGAAACATTTAAGACTATACATTAAAATACATATAAAAAAATGTAAGGGACTAGTAATAGAATGGGAAATTATTTGCCACACATCTAAACAAGGGTTAATAGTTTTGTGGGGGAGGGCGGTGGATAAAATTTCTACAAACCATTATTTAAAATTGGATAAATACCAAAAAGTCATTTAAAGCTTTTTAAAAATAATAGAAATAGGAAAGAAATATACAAAAACAGGTTTAGTTTCAAATAATAAAAGAATTAAAATAACACATCATTGTCACAATCAGGTTAATAAGTACTAAAAATATTGGTAATATCATGTATTAGTGACTGTGAAAGGAACTGGGTATTCATAGACCCTTTTTCTTCATCTTAAAGCAGTCTCTTTAGCTATCTTGCAGCACTGGTTTGGTGGAGGTGTCTACTTTTAGCCTTCTTTTGCCTGGGAAACCCCTTATTTTGCCTTCCATTTTAATGGAGAGCCTTGATAGGTAGAGCAGTCTTGGTTGCAGGCCTTTGATTTTCATTACTTGGAATATTTCTTGCCACTCCCTTCTGGTTTGTACTGTTTCTGTTGAGAAGTCAGTTGTTAGCCATGTCAGGGCTCCCTTGTATGTTACTATCTGTTTCTCCTTTGCTGCCTTTATGATTCTTTCTTTGTATTTGATATTTGTCATTTTAATGATGATGTGTCTTGGAGTGGGCCTCATTGAGTTCCTCTTGAATAGGACCCTATGTGCTTCCTGGACTTGTGTGACTTTTCTCTCCTCCAATTAGGGAAGTTTTCCATCATTACTTTTTCAGACAGGTTCTCTATCCTTTCTTCCTACTTTTATCCTTCTGGTACCCCTATCACATGGATGTTATTATGTTCAGGTTGTCCTGCATTTCCCTCAATGCCTCCTCATTCTTTTTGAATCTTTTTTTCATTTTCTTGCTCTTTCTGGGAGCATTTTTCTACCTTATCCTCCAGCTCGTTGGTTTGATCCTCTGCTTCATCTAGCCTGCTTCTGATTCCTTCTACTGTGTTCTTCAATTGAAAAATTTTATTCTTCATTTCCTCTTGTCCCTTACTGATAGTTTCTACATCCTTTTTCAAGCTGATATATTTTGCAGTAAATTCTTTGTAGTTTCCCTGTAGTTTTTGGTAAATCTCTCTAAGCTCACTGAGCTCACTGAGCTTCCTTAGAACCATTGTTTTGAACTCAGTCTCTGACCATTTACTTGCCCCTGTTTTATTTAGTTCTCTTTTTTGAGATTCTCCCTTTACATTCAATTGGGGGTGTTTCTTTGGCATCCCATTATGTTTCAATTCCCATTCAGAGCACATGCCTGGGTTGTGGTCCAGGTCATTAGTATGGGGCATGCAAGTGGCAACTACACATTGATGGTTCTCTCTCTCTCCCTCTCCCTCCCTCTCTCTTTGTCTAAAAATAAAATAAATAAAATCTACAAAAAAGTTTTTAGAGAAGTAAAATAATGCTAAAAGGCCTATAATGAAAATATAAGTGTTTTGCTCTTTCCTCTCCATCTCATCCTGTAGTGGCAACCACTTTTAAATATAGTCATTTCTTTAACACCTCCTGTTCTTCCAAGTTACACACATGTACACACATTTTTAATTTTCATTTTGAAATCATCTGCTAATATTTTATTTTGTTAAATTTAGATTTTAGCTCACATATGTACTCCCCTCCCTTTCCCCACAATTTCCCAGTATATCTCTCTTTTTGTTTTAATCTATTTTGTACTTTTACTTCTCTGTATAGTTAAATATCTTTCACTACTGAGCCAATTAGTGACTTAACACTTACTTTTTCAACCTTTTCCTCTTCCTGGAGTTACTAATTGACTTTTGTGTGTTTTTTAAATTTTTTTTGTGTTATATTTGATGAAATTTCATAGCATACTTCAAGAATTCTATTGAGATTTGTAATAATTTTCCATAACTTGCCAAGTGACATAGTTCATCTTTGAACTCCACTATAATGCAAATTTTAAGACATCAGAAACTTTGTTTTGTTCTTAACTGTATCCTCAGTGCCTAAAACAGTCCCTAAAATGTGTTCTTCATAGATACTTGTTAAATTGAAAAAAAAAAAAAAGAATATCACTTCTATTTTATTCCTGAAAGCATTCCTTTTGAAACCCTTCAATCCTCTACTTCAATCTGGTCTGACTTTTTGCTTAATGGCTGATATCTTGGCATTTACCTCACTTCCTAATCCATTGGATTTTGTTTTTTGGGTCCAAATTTTCCATTTTCTTGGTTTGTACCCTTGTTTTTGTAAAATACATCTTCCAGAAACTTCTTTTTTAATTTTTAAATTAAATTTATTGGGGTGACATTAGTAAAATTATATAGGTTTCAAGTTGTACAATTCTATGTTATATCATCTGTGTATTGCATTTTTGTGTTCATCACCAAAAGTGAAATCTCCAACACCATATATTTGACCCCTGTTGCTCTTTTCTACCTCCCCTCAACCGCCTTTCTTTCTAGTAACCACCATACTGTTCTTTGTGTTTATAAGGTTTTGTTTGTTTCTTCGATCCTTTCAGTTTTATATCCTACATACAAGGTCTGCCTGGAAAAAGTCCAGCCATTATTAATATAATGAGAACAGTTTGTGTGATATTGATATAACCTGGCAGCCAAGGAGGGCAGACTGGAATGCCCATGAGTGAACAATGACCACTTCACTGTACTAGTCAGTGGGGGTGGTAGATGCCATTGAGTGATCATGTGTACTGTGTGGCTGTCACATTCAAAATGACTGAGCAATTGGAGCAATGAAGCTGCATCAAATTTTGCATTAAGTTTGAACATTCCTCCATGGAAACTATTCCGATGATTCAGAAGGCCACAGCTATGGGCAACTGGTGAGTGGCAGCTTCATCACAACAATGCACCTCTCATGCATCATGTCTCGTGCAGTTGTTTGGTGAAACATCACCCAGGTGATTCAGCCCCTCTACAGCTCAGATTTAGCACCTTGCAATTTCTGGTTTTTCCCAAACTAAAATCACCTTCAAAAGGGAAGAGATTTCAGTCTCTTGATGAGATTCAGGTAAATACCACTGGGCAGCTGATGAAGGCTAGGAGAATTGTAAGAGGTCCAAGGTGCCTACTTTGAATGGGACTGAGGTGTCATTGTCCTAGATACAGTGTTTCTTATATATTCCTCAATAAATATCTTTATTTTTCATAGTATATGGTTGGATACTTACTGGACAGACCTAATATGAGTGGAGTCATATGGTTCTTGACCTTTTTTATCTGAATGATTTCATTTAGCATGATATTCTCAAGACCCATATGTATCACAAATGTGACAACAATCTTCTTGAGTTTGAAAGTTTTTATGGAAGATAAATATTGCACTTGCATATCTGAGGCTTTCTCTATAATTTGGTCACATATAATTAGGGGATATCAAATCCTAATTTCTGAATTATCTTCACTCAGAATTTTTAATGCATTGTTCTTCCAGTATTGATTAACATTCTCCCACTTATGTTTCAATTTTCTCCTCTCTAATGAGCTAATTTTCTACCTACTTTTCTGTGGTTTGAGGATGCAGATATATTCTAGTGTTCCATTATCTATTTCTATGTGACAAACTGCCACAAAATTTAGTGTCTTTAAATAATAACCATGTTATTTTTTTCTGAAGGTTCTGTGCATTGACTGGTTTCCATGAAATGTCATCAAGACCATAGTCATCTGGGTGCTTGAATGAGCTAGAATATCCAATGTGGTGCACCCACATGGCTGGCAATTGGTGCTGACTGTTGACTATGAGCTCAGTTAGAACTTCAACCAGAGTCCACTTGATTCTCCTCCACATGCCTTTTCATTTGGTTTGAACTCTGATTGGATGGCTCCTAGTTTCCAAAAGGAGGAAATGGGTGCTGCCAGTCTTCTTGAAGCTTGTGTTCAGCAGTCTCAGATGGTGACCTTTGCTTTATTTTATTGGTGAAAGCCGGTTATAATTCCAGTCAAGATCCAAAGAGAGGTTAAGATAAGCCCCATCCATTGATATGAGGAACAGAAGGAGCACAGAGAGAGGAGAGGAACTATTAGGGATCATCTTTGGGGGCTAGCTCGTAAATCTAGTTTTATCAGAGATAAAGTTTGTGTTACTACTTTCTGTTTTTAATGGTTGTGTGTGGTTTTTCAAGAGGACAAAGGGACAGGAATGTTTTTACTATTGTGTAATAAAAAATACATTCAACTCTAAAAAACTATTTACTTATTAGATATCAAGAGATTATACTTATGAATTTTAAAAATATTATTGTTAGACTTGATTTATCCGACTGCTACAACAGATTGTTTCTCAACAGTAATTAACTATGGCTGTACAGAGCTGGCCAGTGAATTAACTAAAAGATGGCAGAGAGTGGGAGAAGTTAATATCCATCCATCTATTTATTTATTCATTCTTTATTTGTAAAGGAACATTAAAATAGGACTCTTTATATCTCAGTTTTAGCTGAGTCCCCAAAAGGCTGAGAACTACATTCCTAATTCTAAAGTAGAACACCTTTATATAGAGCTTGCAATGGGAATTTCTAGAAACTGGTTTTGTAATCCATAACCCATTAGCAGTCTCAAAGGTATTGAATGTGTTGAAGTTAAGGAAATAGAGAGAGAATTCCTTTGTAGAGAATTATTGGATTGCTCTGGCATGCTCTGTTACTTCTCTACCTTGTCTCAATTAGGTTGGAGAAATGGGTACTTCCCTACACCTTATGCCAAATGAGAGGGACTCAAAAAACATTATACTAAGGGTTGATATGTGCTCCTTGAAATTTAGGAGACACGGGACGTAGATATCTGACTCTTGCCTGAGAAACCTGGAGTCTATGTCTATAGACTTGAGAAAGAAGAGAAGAGGAAGGAGGAGAGAAAACAAGTGTAAGAGTAAAAGCAACAGAGGGAGAAAAGGAGATGCGTTGTTTTGCTATTGTTAATGATTGTGTTTTGTGCTATTGGTCAAATGGATCTGTTAGGGAAAATCACCTTGGATTCATCTTCTAATGACTGTCCAAGAGGCTATCTTGCAGCAGGAAGTAGGGCTCAGAATTTCAAGGCTGAAATTTGGAGTCATAAGAGGCCAGCCAGCAGGATAGATTTATAGAGGAACCAAATAAAATTAACAGTCTAGAAGTCTAAGGTAAACTGGTTTATTACAAGGATGCTAAGACCAGTCAATAGGGAAAGGAAAGTCCCTTCAACAGGTGGTGATGGGACAACTGGATAGCCATATGCAAAAGAATGAAGTTGGGCTCTTATTTTATACCATATACAAGACATGAACTCAAATAAATCAAAAGCATAAATGTAAGAGCTAAAACTCTAAAATCCTTAGAAGGAAACATAGGGGTAAATATTCATGACCTTATATTCTAATAATGTAAATGATAACAGCTGTCATTTCTTGACCTGTTAGTATAGTCTGGATACTTTCATTTGCAGTATTTCAATGAATCCTCATAACTGCCTAGAGAGGTAGGGAATGCTATTGCTTACAGTTTACAGACTGAGACTTAGAAAAGCTAAGTTACTTGCCCAAGATCATATCGCTAGTAAGTGGTAGGGCAAGGATTCAAATGCTTATCTACTGGACTCAATAACTCAAATGCTTAATTAAGCACAATACTACACAGCTACCTTGAAGTCTGAAATTGTTACCTGATTTTCTTGCTTGGGGAAGTCAGGACTGACCCTTGAGGCTGTCATTGCTGAATGCCAGTGGGTGAGACACAACATTCACTGCAATTCATCCCATGCCTTGCTCTCTCATTTCCTACCTCTGGACCATAAGAAGCTGGCCTAGGCCCTTCTGTTTATGCAGGAATGAAACATATGGGTTAACCCTTTCCTTCTGTAAGAGAATTTAGGAGACGGTATGAGCCAAGGGCTGCTCCTGGAGAGGCCTGGCAATGCTTTTACTCTTCATTAAAAGTTTATGTGCATTATACACTTCATTATATGCAATTGAGGTTCTTATATGGCACTCCAGTGCATAAATGACTCCCTAGACACATTTGTGAGTTTCCATTGTTGTAATATAAAGGCTGGCCAAGTCACAAGGAAGATATGTTTTAAACTATTCAATTATTCCCGGTACGACAACCAAATCCAGGGGAGGTTTTGCTTTACAGCTTCCACAGGATTGCTTGCTGGACAGCATCAATATTTCTATTGGGCAAAACTATTTTTGAATGAGTAATCAGGAAGATGGGAAATGCCATAAGCAGAATATTACTCCCATTTTCAATTTATTGTGAATTTACTTGCACTGTTGTAGTGTGGGCTAGTTTATACAACATAAATGTAGATTCTACAAATGCTAATATTTTTATATAGAGAAGATGATGAGGCCATGGGTATTGTGTACCTTAAGATCTGGTAAAGAGATATGCTTTTACTTATTCATTCACCAGTTCATTCACTTTTTCAACTGATGTTTACTGATTATTTACTGTGTACTCAGTACAGTGGTAGGCATTAGCTATGTAGGGGTGAATATAAGACATGGTGTTTGTCTTCAAAGAACTCACCCTATAGTGGGACAACAAGTAAATGTACATTTTCGGTATAGTGTAATAACTACTATGAGAGAGTATGTTCAGAGTATTATGAGAAAACAGATTAGAGAGTGGTACATGAAGAAAAAACATCTGATGAACAGCAATTTATTAAATTTCTGTTCCTAGCAGAAAGGTATTTGGCTTCAGAGATGCGTAGCTGCTGGAATGGAGATGTCCCACAGGGCAACTTGAGAACCCACATATTAAAGATGGCAGAGTTACTGTCAGCCTGTTATCCTTCATGGAAGAGGGCTGATCTGCCTAATTCTTCAGGTGCCCAGTAGTATTACAAGAAATGAAACATCTATGGAGTTTGAATTATTACACATTTCAGAGTTTACTTGTTACAACAGTTAGCCGATCCTCATAAATATAGTTACAATGTCATGTCACTTTTCATAATATCATGATTCTGGCTGTCCTCTCCATCAGCTCGGCCACCATTAAGGTCCTCATTGTGTTCCTTCTGGACTATGCAACAATATTCTGACTGCTTTCTCACCTTTGTCTTTAGCTCTTTTTGCTAAGTGGAAGACTAATGCATTTTATAGAATGTATTTTAGAGAAACAATACTTTAGGCTAGAGTATTGGCCTAAAGGAATATTAAATATTAAAGAAAGGATTATAGCAATGGTGGTGGGGAACTGTTTCACTTGTAGGCACCCCCATCATGTGCTCATCCCATGCAGGCAGGCCTCTCCTGCCTCTGCTGACAGCAGGTCATAGTATGTCCATGAGCTGGAACCCAGTCAGAATTGCTTAGTTTTGCTCTAATTTAGGGACCCAGATAGATGTCTTATAACATTTGCTGTGTTGGACACTAGAGAGGCAGGCCTGAGAGTAGGGATGGCTCAGGCAAATCTATTCCAATTACTAGAAGGAGACAAGGCACATGGGATGCTGATTTGATGGGAGGGTGAGGATAAGTGATATTTTTATACCAGCTCAAGCACTTACTAGCTGTTGTGACCTTGGTCAAGTTGACCTCTCTCTGACTTCAGGTGTTTTTCAGCTGTAATGTGGGTGTACAAATAACAAATTAAAATAAATTAAAAAACCAAATTAAAAATTAAAATTTCCGAGTCATGAGGATTAAATGAGGTGGTACATATAAAACAACTGGAATAGTGGCTGGCATGTAGCAAGTTCTCCAATGTATTTACCATTAGTGTTTTTATGTTATGTATAAAGAGTAACTTTGTTATCATTATAATTACCTGTCTAGTTAAAAAAACAATTATTTCTGTATTGACTAAAAGCTTCTACTAATGCTTAAGAAAAGTAAAGTTCCAAGTAGCCAAAGACTTCCATGCATGGTAAAATTCTCCCTGACTTGGAGATCTAACTTGCCGTGTTGCTGAAGTATGTTTAAATCTGTTTCCCAATGACTTTTAATGATTGCAGGTTCTTGAGGAACAGATGCTAGCAGAAAAGGGGAACACTTTTCAGGAAATGCTCTTTAATGCCATGTTAGCTAAGGCCGTGGCCAAGAGGAGTGTTGAAGTTTCTCGACATGTTTCAGGGCCAGTAAAAAGCAGTGTGTTTTGAATCAGATTTTCTCAGGAGACTCTTTCCCTGTTATTTCTTGTCTGTGTCCTCTGAAGCAACTTCATTCCCTACACTTTCACTAGAAGTCAATCACAGGACAGGATGGGCAACAGCACAGAACATAAGCTTCATTCTCCTCTGGATCTGATTAAGTATGAAGGAAAATAGCTACTGCTTCATTTTTAAGTTGCCTACTTATTGTAAATTGAGGGTAAATAGGTGCTGAGGCAAGTTTAGGTAAAGGTGGGTAACCACCAAACCTTTAAACTACGAATTCAACTAGCTCCAAAGAAAGAGCATAGCCCAACTAGTACTCTACAATACAAAGCCTTAGAAGTTAGCAAACTTTTCCTGAAAAGAGCTACATAAGTACATATTTAAGTTTTGTGGGCCATACAATCTCTGTCACAACTGCCTGTTTTTACTTTTATACTGGGAAAACAGCCATAGACTATACATAAACAAATAACATGGCTGTGTTCTAATAAAACTTTATTTACAAAAGAAAGCAACAGGAAGAATTTGGTCCAAGGGCTTTCCAGTAGGTTATTGATTTCCAGTTTGGAGATTGATAGAAGTGCAGGCTATGACAAGAAAATGAGATAAGGACCAAATATACGGTTCCTTTTCATCCCAACTGTGATAGATGAGGAGCACTAGTATAATCTTCCATTGAAATATATAGGTAAATGAAGGGACAGTAGAGACGTGGTCTGTGGGTCCCTATTCTTTAGAAACTCTAAAGGGATGGGGACAGGGTGTGAAGAGGGACATTCTGGCTAATCAATGATGATTTATACTTTGTTATGTCATCAGAAGGGTTCAACTCAAGGTGAAGTAATGGAGATACCATGACCTGTTGACCTTGTTATGTCATCAAAAGGAACAGATTTTGACCAGAAAATGGTGGATTTCTTCCTAGTGATTAGCACATTACCCAGAAGTCTAACTTGTTGCAGTTCTTTGTAAAATTCCAAATGTGTCAATAACAATTTGCTAACACAGCAGTTTTTTATTTGTGTGTATACACATGTGTGTGTGTTTAAGAAAGCACTTGGATAAATTCCTGTCTTTATTACCTTGGAAAAAAATAATAGATCTGTCAAAAGGAAGGGAGTGGTGGGCAGTTCTTTGGTGAGTTTGTCTTGAACATCTTCTTCACTGGTGTGTATACATTTGCACAAAGGAGTGTGTGATCCAAGGAAAACCTCCCACACCAAAAACAGGAATGACTGAAAAGGCATATGATGTCTCATGTATTTAGAAAAAAAATCAAAATACAAACATTTGCCCATAGTTGCAGTAAGGGAGGGGTCAGCATAGCTTAATGTAATACCCTGAGTAATGTCTACTTTCTAGAGGGGGAGAAACAAGACATATTTGGCAGAGGCAGACCTTTATTTAATTAGTCCTGATGTAAAGTTTTCTTGTCTTTTGCAGCTACACAGCTTTAAGAGAGTGCCTGGAACCTGAACGCCAGCTCCTACTGGGACTAATTCCATCCAGACAGCTCCAAGTATGTTCATTAGGCGCTGATTAGGTTTCACACAGGTGGGGAAGGTTAGGGGCACAGATAGAGAGGCAGTGCTGATTGTGTTAAGCATAAAACACCATCTGTTTCCCAAGTAAGAAAAGGAACTACATCCATACTTCATGAAGGATACTAGGCCCTGCTGAAGCAGCTACTCCCTTATTCACTTTCTTTCATTCTCTGGCTACATTTACAGGTCTCGAAACAAGTTGGTGAAGATTAAGAAAACATAAAATATCTAAAGGCAGTTGAAAAAGCTATTATTTTTCTAAGCATCACATTCAGACTTGCTGATCTGAATGAATGGGAGATTTTTCCCTTTAATGTAAGCATTATGCTTGGCACAAAAATAGAATACTACAATGCATTGATTCCTTTTCACTGTAAGGACTTTTTTCCTCCAAGGCAAGCAGTCTTCCAAGTTAGCTAGCTCTTCAAGGCACTTTAATATGGTTTTGTTTGGGACTAAAGAATGCAAATGAGCTGACATGCAGATTCCCCTTTTATAACAAAATAAACAGCTTGGAAGTGCCTGGGGGAGGAGGGATAGCTGTTGATGGAGTGAGCTGATGGGCACTTGAGTTCACCTGATAAGGGTTACGTCTACTTTGTTACTTGCCCACACAGAGGCAGAGATTCACAATGTCGTACTCATTCTAGCTAGCCTCCCAGAGCAGACCACCCCACCACCTGGCCTTTCCTTATTCACCATCCCTAAAACTTTCCTGCCCAGCTGGTGGTGGTGGACATGGTGTGGTGCAAAGCTTCCCCCCTTATACTCTTCAATTCATGACCTCACTCATAAAGAGTCCCATCTTTATTATAGTTAGAGCTCAGCAAAGCCAGCTGAAAACAAATCAGTGTGCCTCTAGTCCCTAACCCAGGCAAAAGAGTGGAGCAGACAGCCTTTCCCTAGGGCCATGGCTAGCAACACATTCTGTTGCTCTGCAGATATGTTTCAGTTCTGTGGGTTAAGTGTGGGCTGTACAGCCTGGAGCTGGATGTAGGAGGAGAGCCTTGATGATGCCTGCCCACTTTGGACTCTCTGGGGCAACTTCTGGGGGAGTCAGTCCCCAGGATACTGTGAGGGGAGCCGTGTCTGGGGATGGGCCACTCATCACCACTGTCAAATACAAAATACCCAGAGACTCCTTAACTCCAGAGACTGATGTTGGATAACTAACCTCCCAGCCTCTTCCTGAAGCCACTTCCTACAGTGGTCATGGCTGCTTCTTGATAGTGGTCACTTTATATATATATAAAGGGCATGGTCTCAGTAGGAATGTTTCCCAAATTAGAAATCAGTTTCACAATAAGGCTACTCTACAGATCGTTCTTTACCAATGACTGGTGATGTTACTCAATCTGGCGCTGAAGCCCCTCCACCATCCAACATTCCAAGTCCCCCTCTGCACCTCGTACCTGATCTCCAAGGACCCAGATTTAGTGTCTGGCTGTCCTCCAGCCCCGCTGAATATACCCCACCCGCACATTTGCACACAAGTCATTTATTCTGTCTGGAATGCTCACTTTTTTCCTTCCTTCATTGTATCCCAACCAATTCTTTCAAAGGCATTTAAGCCTACCCCAAGTCTATTAGCCCATTTGGACCCATTCCTCCTTTGAACATGTCTGGCATTTACTGTCTGTTCACCTTTGGGGCAAGTAATCATATACCTGCTGGGATTCTTAATTTGTATCTCATGATTTTCTTGCTTCTACCAATATAGTTATCTCTCTGAAGGTATTGGCTTTTTATTATATTCCTTCATTTCTGTTCTAGAACTTACACAATGCTAGGAAAATAGTAGAGGCTCACTAAATAGCAATTTGTTCGGCCACTTGTATTCAATAGATTGAAAACACTTGATAGTATGGATTAATGTTTGTTTTTCTCATGTTGGGCCTTTATGTACCCTAAATGGGGAAAAGAAACTAAGGTTTGCATGTGTGCAGTGTATGGCTCACACACATGCATCTATCTCATTTATTCCTTTCGATGATTTTGTGAGGGTTATTATTTCCCATTGTATAGACCAGGAAAACTGAGACTCAGAGAGTGAAATGACTTGCCTAGGTTGCACAGCTAGGAAGTTGTGGTACCGTATTTGAATGTAGGTTGTTCTGATGCCAAAGGTAAAGTATTAGCAATTATGCTGTATCCCTGACACTTGAGTGCCTGGGCCCAGGCAGGAGGCGGGGGCAGGGGTGAGGATTGCTGTCTAAAAAGAATACATTTCAATTTTTAATTATTCAGTCAGATGTGATTTAATAAGCATTTGATATTTAGTAAAGCATGTGATACATACTATATTGGAAGCTAGGAGTGATAAAGAAAAGAGCAAGCTAAAGCCCTTAACTTATGGGAGCTCATAATCTTACAGAGAAATAAATACCGTTGAACCAAATTCTGATAAAAAGCTGGCTCTGACACAAGTTAATGAGGAAATGATGGAGGGATTGATTTGTAAATTGTTGGGAAAGTCATCTTGGAAAAGGTATAATTTTAGTTGGACTTCAATGGAAGGGTCAAATTTTTATAAGTAAACAAAGAGAAAGAGACTTCCAGACTAGGGGAAAATTGAAGCAGAAACTGAAGTTAGGAGGGCCCTGATATATGTATGGATAGAGATTTTCTCTAGAGCCCAGCACCATGGCTGAGTAGTATTGTGGTCATAAAATCCTGGTTTGAAAGATGCTATCTTGTTCTCTTCTTGTACTATGCCAAGGGCACAGTCCATTTCTAAATGAGTACAATTCTTCATCTCACTGTTGACAGTAATGGAAATCAACTGAGTTAGATTTGGTGAAAAGCCTATCACAGTGGCCTATGTAACTCTTACATTTGCTCAATGAATTGTTTGCAGGCTGATGATTTCATAGAAACACTATATATCAATTTTTTATTCTTCTTGACTACCATTTAGAATAGTTAGAGCAGGGAAAATGCCCAATTTAAAGTCATTCAACAACCCTGGCTGGTGTGGCTCAGTGGATTGAGCACCGGCCTGCAAACCAAAAGGTTGCTGTTTTGATACCCAGTCAGGGCATATGCCTGGGTTGTGTGCCAGGTCCCCAGTAGGGGGTGCAAGAGAAGCAACCGCACATTGATGTTTCTGTCCCTCTGTCCTTCCTTGTCCCTCTCTCTAAAACTAAATAAATTAAATATTTCAAAAGTCATTCAACAGGGAAGATTAAAATTCTACAATCTGTTTCCTTTAAAGTTGTTAGAAAAGGTTCTTTGGGTGAAAACAAGTGTGTGCCCAGAAATTTCAAATCATCATAGGTCTAATCATGAACAGAAGCCCCTGAGTAAAAGTTAATGTTATGAACTGAATGTTTGTATGTCCCAAAATTCATATGTTGACACCCAACCCTCAGTGTTGAGTGGGACCTCTGGAAGGTGATAGGTCATGAAGGTGGAGTCCTCATGAATGGCATCAGTGCCCTTACAAAAGAAATTCCAGAGAGCTCTCTCTCCCCTTCTGCCATGTGAGGACACAGTGAGAAGACAGCTGTATACGAACCAGGAAGCAGTCCCTTACCAGACACTGAATTTGCTGGTGCCTTGATCTTGGACTTTTCAACCTCCCAAACTGTTGGAAATAAATGTTTGTTGTTTAATCCACCCAGTCTATGCTATTTGTTATAATATCCCAAACTGACTAAGACAGTCAACATGAAGGAGAAAAGATCTACTATTTTCTAGAATGGGAAATTCTGATTGCTTTCTTAACAGCCACTCTAGAGGCAATAGGGTGTCCTGTTAAAGAGCATAAGCTTTGGAATCAGACAGGCATGTGTTTAAATCCCAACTATGCAATTTAGTAGCTGCGTGATCTTAAACAAGCTACTTTACCTCTCTGAACCTCATTTTCTTCATTAGTAAAATTAAGACAGTAACGGTGAGCTGTTACTGCAGGAGAGCAAGGGCTGAAAGTATGACTCTCCCACTCCCACGCTGCCTAATTCCCCACCACCACCCCACCAGCCATGTCCAAGGAAAAGTCCAAGGAGAGAGTGAAGACAGAGAATGACCACATCAACCTGAAAGTGGCCAGGTAGGATGGTTCTGTGGTCCAGTTCAAGATCAAGCTGAGCAAAGCTGATGAAGGCCTACTGTGATTGGCAGGGCTTGTCAATGAGACAGATTAGATTCAGGTTTGATGGTCAACCAATTAATGAAGCAGACACCCTGGAGCTTGAGGTGAAGGACGAAGATGTCATCAACATGTTCCAGCAGCAGACAGGAGGCTCGTGGGTGACTGGCTGCCTCTTGGGATGTGGTCTCTGGAGTCACTGGCCCCACTTTGTCATCGACCTTGCATTTGATGTTGAATAGCGAACACTGTGATCATGTCAATCACAAAGGAGTCTGCAGGAACCTAGGACATCACCCCAAATTCCTTTCCTCTCTGACATAACTGCGGGGGCATAACTCCAAACTGTCTGCAGGTATGAATTCTTGCCTGAAACCTGTCCAGGCTCAGTGTCATGTTTGTTTAGGAAAATAACTTGTGAGGTGCGAGGGTTTTGGCGTTTGCTTTTGCTTTCATTTTTGTCTTTCACCTTCCTATGACTTTTCCCCAAAGCTTATGGTGTGAATTTCCCCTTTTAGTCTACACGGAGATCTTGTCTTAGGTATTGAATAAGCCCTCCTGTGTACTCCATCATGTAGAGAGCTCATATCATAAAAGTGGGAGTGCTTCTGTGGGACAGGTGTTGGGGGCATTGTGGGGATGGGAGACAAACTTTCATTTACTGTTTCTTGTAGGTTTTTTAAATGCTAAATATTGCAAGTTTTAACTCTTCTGAGAATATGGTAAAGTTGAAGGGAGAATACTGGAATGCTTTTTAAAAGGTGAAAAGAAAAATAACCAAGTCCCTCAATAGCATGACCTTCGATGCTCTGTTCCTCTCGTGTATGCATGGGCAGGGGTGGGCTCAGAATGCCTGATGGTGCATGGGCAAAGCGGAGTGCAGCAAAAATATGCTTCTCCCCTTTTCTTTTTTTTTAATTTTCATTTAGAGTTTACATTTAATATCATTTTGTATTAATGTCAGGTGTCTCTTTTTGTTAAGACAGAGGAAAGTAATTCTCATGTTTTTCACTTGGTAGTAGTACTGTGGCCTCAGATTCCTTCCAGTATTTGCTTCTGATTAATAATTATGGCCTCTATATAATTAAATATTGATGATTTTGCAGTGACTTTTTGGGTAAAACAACTACTTCAAAGTGTGGATACAAATGGGCCCTGTGCAAAGATGGCTTCATGTTCTTCTCAAACTGTGCTCTGCAACTTTCCAACTATTAGCTGTGATTTCATTTATGTGAAACATTTTGGAACCTCTACTTATGAAACTTTCAGTTCTCCTACTGCTTTTCTGTATGGAACCCCTTCTGCCTGATGGCCCTGCTCTGACTTGTTCTGGCACCTGGACAGTGTGACCTTGACCATCTCTTGCTTACCTGGAATCTTGCCTTTCCTTTGTGTTTTGCTGTTGGGATGTGGACGTGGTACCTGTCAGCTTTGCTGTTTGTTCACAATTTGTACATTCTTTGTTGTCCTTTACTAGTGTAAACAGTAAATATGGTTGGTTTTCTGAAAACAAAATAGGAGCCTCCTTGCTAGGTTCTTATGAAGATTAGAACAAATTATGTGCAGGGTCCAGCAGAAGTAAGGCCTGCTTGAGTGTGGTTGGCAGAGTAATAATATGGGTGTAATAATTTATAGTTTTAATTTGAGCATTTCACCTAAAATGTCATATGGTGTGCTTGAGCATGATACTGTTATGTTACATAAGTCCAGGTTTACGAATTTGTAATAAAATCTTTTGTAATAAAAAAAAGAGGTCTTATTTGTGCTGGATCCTGTATATGGTACCTAGCTCAGTGCATAATATACTGTAAGCCTGCAATATATAATACTGTTATTTTTATTATAGTTAGTGGTTTTTCTGCTTACAGTAGAATTACCCACCGTTTGATTATAATCCACATGAAGAGTAGGGACCATGGTTGCTTTGTTTAGCACCTAATATATTACATTGCTATTGTAAATACTTAATAAATATTTGTTGAATGAATAAATGGATAGAAAGAACAGCATCTAGGAAAGTGCCTGAAACCTAGTTGACACTTAATAATTATTTGTTATACTACCCTGCAACCAGCCCAGTTGGGTAAGGAATGGGGAAACAAAGAGACCAGAAATTCCAAGAATCCTTAAGGTTCATATTAGCTGTCTTTTCTCAATGTTTGTGATTGAGGAGTTATGAGTTTCCCTTCTCCACCTTTTAGTGATGTGTCTATCGTCCTCTCTAAAATGTAAGTTGAACAAAGGGTAAAAGCTAACTCCTCAGGTGACAGAATAAAAACTGACCAGCCACAAGGGATTTCTTTTTAAGGCAATTACTTGATGCTAAACTCTTAAAAGACGTATCTCCTGGGAGGCTGAGAGGCCGAAGCACTCATTGCTTACGCTAACCTTGAAATAAAGCTAAGTCAGGTCCTAAGAGTCCTGAAATTTGCTTGGGATCCAAGAGAGAGAAATGATAGTGTTTAATTCATTTTAGATGAAAATATAAATCTGTTATTTAGAATTGCTTTCACCTAAGTTCCCACCAGTAAATGAGTGGATCAAAAAACTATGGTACATTTACACAATGGAATACTATGCAGCAGAAAGAAAGAAAGAGCTAATACCTTTCACGACAGTATGCATGGAACTGGAGAGCAGTATGCATGGAACTGGAGAGCATTATGCTAAGTGAAACAAGCCAGGCGGTGAAAGACAAATACCATATGATCTCACCTATAAATGGAACCTAATCAGCAAAGCAAGCAGGCAAGAAAAATATGACTAGCAACATTGAAAGAAAAAAGAAACTGACAGGGATAGAAAGGAAGGAGGGAGAAGGTGCCAGGGAGGGGGAGGGGAAGGGTCCGATCAAGGAACAGAAGTGGACACATGGACGAAGCCAAGGTGGAGAAGGATTGAGGAAGGAAGGTGGGAGTGGGTAGGGCATGGAAAAGTGGTAGCAGGTAAATGGAGACAAATGTATCCAAACAATAAAAAAATTAAAAAAACAAATAAATAAAACAAAAAAAAGATATAGAACATATGAGAAAAAAATAATTGTTTTCTTTTCCTTTAGCCCTTCCACAGTTTGAAAGCATATCTTTAACAGTTATCTTATGCTCACTGTATCAGACCATATTTATGTAAAAGGCTCAGCGTTCCATAAGACTTAGGTTGTGTCTCTATAAAGCACATATTTCTTGAATACCCTGCCAGGCCCTAGAAATTTTCTACAGGCTTGCACGTTTGTTGAATCCATCCCAGCAAAGTCTGTGTTTGGCTAAATGGCATCACAATCTTTGAGCACTAAATTGGATTTAAAGATTTTGAGAGATAATTCCACCTTGTTTATGTCAGAATGTGCAGCTACCTCCATGGCTGCACTGGAGGGCAAGTCTACCCTAAAATAACCCTTTCCCTAATGCCAGGCTCAAAATCTCCATCCTTAGCATCACCAACAGGTCAAGAGCAAATAAGGAAGCATTATCTTTTTTCATAGAGGACCCAGGTGACAAAAATGTTTTACTATTTCTACTAACATGGTGGCCCAGATTTCTTGATCTACTGAGCTAGGTGGAAGCATAGACTCTGAAGGGACTGTGGAAGCAGCCTTTTCAGATTTTTCAAGAGAGAGGTGATGCTATCAGAGTTGTTTTCTCAGGAAAATAACTCTGACAGGATTCTGTAAGATAGATGGTGCTAAGTAACTGGTGGCAATAGGATAATTTTAGGAGATAATTTTAAGATTGCAGGCAAGGGCAGAAACATGCCGTGAGAATGAATAAAGAGAAGGCATACACAATGCAAGCTATTGGAGAAGTTTAAATCCACAGGATGTGAAAAATTGGCTCTGTGTGGTTAAAAAAAAAAAATAAAGGGATCACAATGATTTCAAACATTCTAGACCTGCAGTGCCATGATCTGAGATAAGAACCACCGAAGGAAGAGCAAGTTTGGTGCAAGAAGAGGGAATGGCTTCAGTTTGGGCCATGTTAATCTTGAGGTATTGGTAAAATAATCATATAGAGATGTGTAATCAAGAGAATGGTTAGTTTTACAGATTTAGATATGGCAGTTGTTATTTCAATAAAATTTATTGAACACGTACTATGTTCCAAGCACTATACCAGGTGCTTGGTGTATATCAGTGAACAAACAGATATAATCTCCTTCTTTCTTGGATCTGACATTCTAGCAGGGGTGAGGTGAGGTGGACTTAATAAGTAAATTATCTCAAAAATCAGAATGTGATAAGTGCTATGGAAAAATAATTGAGATAGAGGGAATGCCTACAATAGCCCATGAAGAGAAAAATATAAGGCGAGACACTGCAAAGAAGCAAACAGAGCCAAGGGAAGTCCTTTTGGGACACTGACATTAAGAGCTTGAAGGAGAAATAGCAGTGATTAATCAGCAAAGGAGATTAAAAGTGAAATAGTAAGACTGAAAGGAGTACAAACATTATGGGAAAAAATATTTTTTATCTTAAGGTGAGTATCAGTGTCAAATGATGCCAAGGGGTCAGAGACAATGAAGACAGAGATGAGGCCATTGAGATGGAAATGAAGAGGGCATCATGGAGTAGCAGAAGGAAAGCCAACTCATAGGTATGACATTTACTTTATAATATGATACACATTTGTAGAGGATTAAAGAGAGAATGGATGATAAAAAAGTAGAGATGATGAATGAACACAACTATTTTCAAGTTTATAAAATAAAAGGTGGAATTGGGATTGTGCCTCAAGCTATCAAGAAATAATGTTATCGAGAGCATTTTTGGTTGATGGGGTTAGTACAGAAGACTTGGGAGTATCTGATGGCTGAGAGAAAGGATCCAATGAGAAGGGAGAATGTGATAATTTAAGAAAATGGAAAATAAATGCATTAATGTAGAATTAAGAACATAGAAGGGATTGATATTTTAAAGCTAATAAAATTATTGGAATTACCCTGGCCAGGTAGATCAGTTGGTTAGAGTGTCATCCCAACATACTAAGGTTGTGGGTTTGATCCCATCTTGGCACATACAAGAAGCAAACAATGAAGGCATCAGTAAGTGGAATAAGAAATCAATATCTGAAATCAATAAATAAAACAATTTTTAAAATTATTGGGGTTTACTTTGAAAGAAAAAGCAAAATATCACAGGAGACAAGGAAAAGAGAAGTTGAGTAAAGATATGAAAAGATTATGGTGGAAGGGAATGGGAACTGAAGATGTTAATATTTTATAATTTGACAGTTTGAGAAGCATGAGCAGGGTTAAAGAAAAAAAAAAAAACAATGGTGAAGAAACAAAAGGATTGGGCCAGTAGTGCAGCAGTGTTGTGAGTTCACCTGAGGCTGATATATGAATGTGTAATGGAGTCACTCAGCATGATGAGTTGTATGCATATATGTTCGCTAGGATCTTTATAGATGGTGAAGATTAAAACAATAAATATGAGTGGACCCAGGACTGAGTTTAGAACAGTAGTCTCAGAAGAGGATGAAATTAGTGGAAATAGTTTATTGTTGAGTTTAGAGTAGAAATGGTTGACTGTCATTTCCTAAAGTGGATAGAAATAGAGAGGAGAGAGCAAGTGATATTAGGAGACAAGAATAGGGAGGTATCCAAGCAGTTTAAAATCCATTGGGGTGAAAGAGTATGTTTAGTGAGAGTGAGGAAAAGCAGAGTTGGACGTCTATTGGACACTAATGTAAGAGGGATATTTTAAGGTTTACAATTTCAAAGTTAGAATTATTTCAGGTGATAACCAAGTCATGGTGTGACTATTGAGTTGATTGCTAAAGTAGAAAGGAGATAAACTTTATTGACATGATGGAGGGCGAGCAGGAGTCATAAATGAATAATACACATGAAGGATGAAGTTTGAAGTTGTTCAAGAAGACAAGAGAAGATGATGGGGGGAAAAAAAGATGTTAATCTCGGCTCCAGAATGTTCAATACATGCAGTGGTGTGCTTGGGAGGAAGATCTTGAGATGATCATAAAGAGGATTTATAAGTCAGATGATAAGGAGGAGTTATTGATGAAATAAAGTCTAGAAGATACAGTGGGAAGTCTGGAGACTCTTGTCAGTGTTCTTTACCCCATCATATATGGAGTGTAGCTGATGGAAGAAACTATAGAGCTTTACTAATTCAAATGTGGCCTGTGGCACCATCCAGGAATCACCTGGGAGCTTCCTAGATTTGCAGAATCTTGGGTCCTACCTCAGATCTACTCAATCTGCATTTTATCAAGATCTCCAAAGTTTAGTGAAAGAGTAAAAGAAACTTTTCAAAATATTTGTTAATCAGGCTTACAGATAGGTGTAGCTGACCTAAGTCATAACCAGTTATAATTGGAAGTAAAAGTGCGAACTTTGTTTGAGTTTCCATCACTTTTTGGGTGGATCCAGGCAGGGGTTTTTTTGTTTTGTTTTGTTTTGTTTTGTTTTGTTTTTTTGTACTGGGTTAAGCTTCAGGTGGTAGTCAGAACTGGGCTGGCTATGGTGCTCAGGCAATTGGTAAACCTTCCTGGAAAAGTCTTCTTAGGTAATAACATTGGTGTTCATTGTCTGAAGATGGGTTTATGACTGAGGCCTGATGGAATTGCTTATAATAATGAGGCTTCTTGCTATGGAATGGAGTCCATATTAGAAGGCAATGTGAACATTTCCAGTTAGTGGAAAAAATAAATTAAATCCTTCATAAAGTGATCTGTTTTGATACCATAGGACACAAGTTAAGTGTGCAATGGTGGGGCCTTGGAAGAAGTTGAAGGCGTCAACAAATGCCAGAAGACAAAGTGCCTCCAGCTGAAAACTCATCAAAGTTGCATTTAGCTTTTTAAAGCTTTGTTTACAGCTTTTTCTTTCTGTATTTATTTTACTAGCTTCATCATTTCCCCTTCCAAATAAGAGGTGAGTTTTAATCTAGGCAATGTTAATTAAAACACCCTAAAAACTTAAAGCCTTGAACGAGAAAAGCATATACTAGCTGAACATATGTGCATGTAAAAGTATCAATATTGAAAGCCCATGCTGTGAGAAGCCAATAGCAAAGCATTTTTAGCAGACTTAGTTCTGGGATCACTAATGATTAATTAGAGTGTATCATAATGTAAAGCAAATGTCACCCTAGTTACCTGAGGTTGCTGTCATTTGAGAGTGGAGCGATTTCCTGTTGCTCAACAACAGTAAAATGTAAACTGCCTGCCATCTTGTGGAAGATGGTGGGTATCTCATGTCCAGGGGAAAAAAAAAAAAGCAAGTCTCCTAGATTCTTATATGTTCTCTTGGGGTTTTTCATGGATATACAGTTTCCTGTAGAAAAGTATAGTAAGGATTAAAATGTAAATTATTACATCTCAATTAAAATTACACAATTGCAATTCCTTTCTCACCACATATTTTGAAACGTAAGCATTTAGCCTATAGTAAACTAATGTGTCTTTCCATTGGGTGGCTCTTTCTTGAAGAATTGTGAGTTGGTCCGGCCTCCTCAGTTTATTGGCTAGACCCAGAGGAAATTGTACCTGAATGAGTATTTCAGATTGCAATCTCAGAAGCAGAATGCAAGCTATGAATGAGTGGATGGAATGCTGAGCTAGCAGTCCATGAACTGAAGCAGAATCTTTGGAGCACTTAGGGGTTTAACTTACTCCTTGGGGGCCATTAGATGGTTCTGCTCAGGGCAGCCATCAGTTCAGCTGATTACAGTAACTCAAGTCAATCCCAGAAAAATGTGTGTCCTGGGGAACAAATAGTTATTTCCTAACTCCAATCTCAATTGAGAAAATAATCGAATCAGTGAAGGGCTGACTGGAGGAGACAGATGAATAGAGCAATTGAAGGAACTGATACTTAGAAAGAGCAGGAAAATAGGACTGTCCATAAGTTTCTTGACAGGTGGTTTTGGTCATTTTGTGGTGGGAGGGAGTTAAGTGGCTGTTTCATTAAATTGACTGGTTGATTTAGTCAAAATGACCAATTTGGTGAGCCTGCATATACCCAGTCAGAGTTGTTTTCAGATACACTTTGATAACCTGTATTCAGTCCAGTCTTATATGTGTAGTCCTTTGTCCTTATCCTTGCATTCTATTTATCTACCTACTTACCTATCTATCTATTGACTTTAAATATCAAATTGGACTTTTTCTGGGTTTCAAATACATAAGGAGTGGGCAAAAGTAAATTTACAGTTGTGAGTACATGAAACAGAGTTTATTCTTGTATTATTTATTTATTAATTATTGTATTATTTAGTATTATTATTAACCTACTTTTACCCACCCCTGTATATGTATTCCTGACTACCTTGTAGTAGTGTAGGAGCTGATCTTAATGATATCAAATCTATTTTGAAATATGGGAGGAGACTATGTATTAAACACAATACATATTTATTGATGGATGATTTAGGAAAGTTTTTGATAAGAACTTAGTTATTTTTATAGTTTGGCAGCCTATATTTTAATTGAAAGGAATCTATACAAGCTTCCCAGAATAAGTAATTATAAAGTCATAAAAATATAATTGAACATTCTCAAACATTTATTATTCAGGAACCAGGTTATAAATGAACATGCAGTCAAAACTTGTACTTCTCCAATGGATAGACACTTGGAGGGGTAACTCTACAATTTGGCACATTCTACAATTTCATATTGAATGTAGTTATTGAGTAAACACTTATGAAATTGGCCAATTACTGGATTGGCCAAAAAAGTTCATTTAGTTTTTCTGTAAGATGTCTCTAGTAGTGTTTATTTGTCTTGGACTTCATTTGAAATAATTTTGTTAGATTGTATTGTGACAGCTGTCATATCAGCATGTATTTTTAAAAATATCAAAATTGGATAATTTTTGTGTAGCCATTTTAATATTGAAGATGGAAGAAAATATACATTTTTTGCATATTATACTTTATTATTTCAAGAAATGTAATACCACAACTGAAACATACACACACACACACAATTTGTGCAGTGTATGGAGAAGGTGCTGTGACTGATCGAACATGTCAAAAGTGGTTTGCTAAGTTTCATGCTGGATAATTTCTCCCTGGACAATTCTTTATGGTTGGGTAGACCAGTTGAAGTTGACAGTGATCAAGCCAAGACATTAATTGAGAACAATACATGCTATATCACATAGGAGAGAGCCAACATAAAATATCCAAATAAAAAAAGTTATTGGTCAAAATGAAAAATGTACTTTTTATTGTATGGAAAAAACCTAGGTGGAATTTTTGGCCAACCCAATATTTTTTAAATACCCTACATTTTCCCAGTTATACCATCAAAAATTAAAGCAATAAAAAATACTACAGTTGTTCTGGCCAAGTGACAAAGTTGGTTAGAGCATTGTCCCACACACCAAGAGGTTGCATGTTCCATCCCTGGTCAGGGCACATACCTAGGTTTCAGATTTGATCCGTGGTCAGGATGCATATAGGAGGCTATCAATCAATGTCTGTCTGTCTGTCTCTCTCTCTCCTCTGTCTCTAAAATCAATAAAAATATATCCTCAGGTGAGGATTTAATTAATTAATTAAAAATACTGCAGTCAATCAGTAGAAAATAGATCATTTGGCGACCTTTCCTCCATATTTTTAACTCAATTTCTTTACTTGTAAGAATATAAAAATGTGCCCTCCTAAGAAATTTTTATTCTAGCATATTTATACTTGTTAATTAGCTAAAAATGAGAAATACATCTCCCAGGAACTTCAGTAGCATTTTGACATCATAATGACCAATGGTGAATAATGTTCAAGTATCTTGTCAGTGATGTCATTCTCTCTTTGGATATGTGGCACCAAGAGTACAATATTGATAGTCAGTAAACATGAAATCTGATATGCAAGTTAAAACCAAACTAACAGGGGAAAATGATCATTTTCAATTATATTGTTAATGAGGTGTGCATTTTAAATGTACACTTTTAAAATATGAATGTAGCTATGTATTTTACCTGTAAGAATAAATGTTTGGCATGGCCATTTCAATTTTTAAAGATACTTAGAATTTAGCAAAGAATTGGAATTTCAGAAATCAAAATAAGAATTCATGTTTTCCAGCTGAGATCAGTCTTTCTGATGGGTGGAATATATTATAGAGCCAAGAAGTGCAGTGGTGAGAATAAATAAAATAAATTGCTTCCCAATTGCTGAAACAGTGTAATACTCCAGAGTTTGATTGTTAACAAGTTTCTGTTAAGGTTGCTTTAGGACTGTTCAAACTGTGTCATGTCTTTGTCTGCCTCAGCATTAGATGATATACATCATTTAATGAGAGCAAGTTCATGAAATGTTTTACTCTTTATTATTTCAGGCTGCTGGTGATGAACAAAACTATTATAACAGGAAGTAGAAGCTATGGTATAAAACCATTTTTTTTCAGTCATTAGAGAAGACTGAGTATGGTTATGCTATCCCAGGGTATAGCTATTACTTTTAACTAATGGAAATATTCTATTAGATCCCAAAGTATTATGTATCTTATTTGTTTATTAAACTGATGTCTAAAACTACATGTTTGTTATAGAAGATTACATACCAAATGGGAAAGCAGCAAAAAACAGCCCCCATTTATAGTGAATGAATAGAAGTGATAACAAATCCATCTGCAATTTAAATTTATTTTTCTATAGGTTTTATTTCAGGTTCTCTTTGTGTATTTTCTCCTGTATTACTCAGTGTTAGCAATGGCTTGTGCAATATGAAGACTCTGCCTTACCTGTGCCCCTGTTAGATGAGACAGCCTTCATGACATCAGAGTTATCTTGTCCCTCCTCCTGATGTGCCTTTGTTTGAGATGCAGTTTCATTTGGGGTTATTATTTAGCTTAAGCCATCAGCACTGGGGAAAGTCTGTAGAAACCTTCAATTCATCAAATCAGGACTGACTGGGAAAAACATCACTTGCTAATGCAGAGAGCCCCATGTGTAGTTACTAAAAAATTGAATATGGATTTCAGCCCTGATTAGAAAGAAAAATTTTGTGGGTCACAAAGCTGCCAAGGTAGGGGGAGGTGCAGAGAATGGTTGGAGAGGTTTAGATGGGAAAATCACCAAACAGGAATGACTTCAGTTGTCTAATATTTGTAGACTTTAAAAAGGCGCATTTGAGAGGTGACAAAAAGCCAGATACCTTATGGAGAGAGAAGATGATGATTATACAAGAGCTTTGACTATATAAGTAATGAAAAATTGAACCTATCAGTTGGGTATTTTGAATTTATAACATCAAACAACCCATCTTGCTGTTCTCCACTCCTAGCCCTTAGGTGACTAAAAAGAATGGTTATAGACATAGCCTCTTATCCCATTGTTCAGTCTTTCAAGTTTATGCTAATGGTCACAGTTTAGGACAGGGATGTACTTACATCTATCAGACACGAGCATGTTTGTTAAAAATTAAATTTGTTTTTATTTATTTGTTTTTGTCAATTCTGAAAAAAAAAACTGGACAACCAAGTAGAAAAATTATACCAGTTAAACCAGTCATTTGGCTAGTTCATTCTCTCCATTTACTGATGAGTTCCACAAAACCAACTGTTCCACTAGCACTGCCTGGCCATGGTTTGATTGTGTCCAGGGACCAAACACAAGAACAGAAATCGGAACTTGAGTTGTGTATTTGCTGGACAGCATGACTACAATGGCAAGGATCCTTATTTATTAATTCATCCATGATGTTTCTTGAGCATCTACTATGTAGCAGTCATTCTGTTGATGATGAATGAAACAGATCAGTTTTGGGGATATAGAGACATTAGAGAGAAAAATTACAGTACAGCATGATTTAAAAATGTGTAACTCTTTTTTTCACTTTGTTAAAACCTGCCTCCCTTTTCTAACTGCCATTTTCTCAGGCAGGACAGTTGATGCCTGCTTTCTACACCCTCTCCCATTGGGTAATGCTTTGAAATTCCAAAATGTTCTAACACTAACACTTCTGTGCTATGTGTCAGCACTTCACATCAACTTGAAACTGCCATTGAGTCTAGAAGCACACATGAAGGATTTTTCTGTGGCTAGTCCCACATAGGAAATCTATTGTGCTCCAGCCCAGCACCTGTGGGTTGGCTTTGCTTGCCCACTGCAATCCTGCCCATGAACTGGAAAGGATCTCTAATGGGCAGGCTTTCTCACCACAGCTGTGATTGGGTTTGTTCATACTCTTCTCTTACATATACACAGTGCATGCAGATAACGTAGCCACCATCTTCCCCTTAAGCACAGCTTGAGACACTAAAACAATCATTGCTACTTCAGAAGTCACCAAATGGGTGTGCCTTATGTTAGAGTGTCAACTCCAGGAGCAGTTTGACAAAATGAAGATCTCCTTAATTTAGTCAATCAAAATAGAAAGCATTGGCTTCTGCCAGTCCTAGAAGTAAATTGCCAATAAGATCAGCTTCAATAAAAGAAATTGCTCACTATATTTCATTACCTCTGTACTTGCTCACTCAACTCTCTCTCTCTCTCTCTCTCTCTCTCTCTCTCTCCTGTTTTACACTGAAACCCTCCTAATTTAATCCTCACCACTCTCTACCTTCAATGAACTTATCGTCCAAATCACTCACTTGACACTTTGATTTTAGTTATAGTGTGGTTAATACGAGTCCTAGTTTTCTCTCACATCCTACATCTAGTCTTTCAGCAAATCCTTGTGTGTTTACTTTTCAAATATATCCAGAGTCTGATCATTCCTTACCATCTCTATGGCGATCATCCTGGTTCAAGCCACCATCATCTCTCTTCTGAATTGCTGCGATGATTTCCTAACTGGCATTCCTGTTTCTATTCTTCAAGTCTATTTTACACATAGCTGCCAGAGTAATGCTTTTAAAATATAAAGTACATTAGGTTACTCTTCTGCTCAAAATTTGCTATCTTCACATTGTCCTTAGAAATAAAGTCAATTATTTACTATGGCCTCTGGTGTCCTATTTAATCTACTCCATGCTTAGTCGTCAATTATATTTCGTATGATTTTCCCCTCTGTTTATTAAACTTCAGCCACACTGGTCTTCTTTTTGATACCCAAACATGCCAAACTCATTCTTAAGTCAGGGTCTTTATATTGGTTATTTTGTCTGAAATCAACTGCCCAGACCTTCTAATGGCTCACTTCCTCACTTCACTCCAATCTCAGCTCAAGTGAATTTATGCCTCTAAATATTCACATAACTAGATCCTTATCATGGGTCTCAGTTCAGAAATCATTTCCTTAGAAAAGCTTACTTTATCTGCTCTATCTACAGTAATTTTTCATTCTACACATATTAAAAATCAATTATTTGTTGCATAATTTGAAATTTTCTTATTTATTATCTCCAATCCCTCCACTAGAATGTGTTTTCCATGAATACAGGAACTGTCTACCTTATTCGTCACTCTATCTCTAGCATCTAGGACAATTTCTGATATATAGTAATTATAGGTGTTCAGTCAGTATTGTCGAATGAATAAATAAATGAATGCAATGTATGAGGCATTATTACAGATAGGCTTGATGCAAAAAGGAATATTAGATTAATAAATTATTTGAATAATGCATGCAGGCATGCTTTTATTTCAAGGTTAGAGTTTCCTCCTATATTAGTGAATAACCAGAGGACAAACTGCAGTTGAGGTTCACCATTGATAAAAGTCTTAACATTTTCATGCTATGGCATGCCAAAAGCTGTTAGTAATCCACCCACCATGAATGAAATGTTCTCTAAGGAGTGGTGGTATATTTCCTGTGGAAACTCCTGCAACATTTTCCCAATATCCTCTTTCCTCTGCCAAGTTCTAAATAGAAACATTGCCAGTATTAAAACAGTGGGGAATCATTTACTGTTGAAGGACTCCTCCAACTAAACACCATATTTACTACTCCTTTGTCATAATTCTACATAACCTCCATTAACCCAAAGAGTAGGTGGATTACAGTACATGTTACAATGTGCCACCCAAATTTCCCATTCTGTAATGAGGCACTCATCCACAAGACTGCTAGGAGTGTTGACTGTTAATAACTAATAACTAATGTTAATCACTCTCCAGGGTCTGGCCTTATCTGAAGGGACTCACCATGCCCAGTGTTACACCTTCTCTTCAGAGAGCAACCCATATCCAGTGACTGGTTGATGCAGGGTTTGGTTCCCTTGCCTCATTTTAAGACAACTTTGAAGGGCCATCCCAACTTCAGAACCCACTCTGGAATTGGCTGAAGCCTTTATTGTAACTGCATGGTAGTTTAAATCATTCCTGTATCCAATCCTGCTTCTCTAAGTCTCTTAGAGGTGTTATTTGTGAGAGAACCGCCCCCCCCCAAAATAAAACACCCTTCTGTATATAGATATCCATCTTGGAGTGTATTTCCCAAGGAATGTGACTTAAGACTGGGTTGCAGGAAGAAAACTCTAAAATGGGATTTTGAAAGTGGATCACCCACCAGCAAGCTCAGAGTGAACACCATGTCACTGGCAGTAGGTGGAATACTAACAATTTTTGGCATTCTGTAGCTGTGAAATTGTATAAACTTTTATCATTTGTGAATTGGGATATAATATCAGGAGACGTGAATGCACTGGCAGGAGCAATATCTTGTACATTTGAGTGTTTGGGTGAAGTAGCAATTATAAGGATGGGAAGGGACGGCTTTTTTTAGATGCTATTGATGCCTTCAACAAAGCCAATGAAAGGCTAACGAGGACTAGTGGCTGATTTAAGGTGGAGTGTAGGTGTCAAATATCCTTGGCAGCATATATATATTAAAAAAAAAAAAAAAAACCTTCTCATTTCTTTCATCTAGAAGGCAGAAAAAAATTGAAGCTCAAGCCCAGGACTTAATGATAAGGATCTTAGATCTCCAGATAAAATTGAATTCTCAACCCTAGCAAGTCAGCTATGTCAAGATCAGGGCACTGATGAGAAAAATGGTGGGAAGAATTGGGACTCTAAGGCATCTGGGTCAGTGCACTCTAAAGTCTTGACTTCCAAGATTCCCCCAAACTCTCTGTGCCTATACACTCCCTCCCAGAATGTACTCCCAGGCTTCTAATTGGTCACCAGCTCCATGACTAAAACTGGTACATTATCCAGTTGGGGAAATTCTGGCCTCTTAAGAAAGAAAATGGATCGTATATCAAAGGAGCTGCAGGACCTAAGCAACATTTATTAACAGGAACTATGGCACCATATATGGGAATGGATCTTAAGTGTGCTGGATCAAGAGGAGCAAAATATAAAGCTGAATAAATAACAGTGTATTGATATAGTATTACTCTCCCATAATATACAACTTACTCTGTCAAGGGCCCTAGGAGATAGTGCTAACATGCTACTAAGATGATTCTTAGAAGCATGGGAAAGTTATCATCCACACAAGGTGAAATAAAAATACCAGAAATTGCATGGAAGATGGTGGAGGGAGGAATCAAAGGTCTCTAGAATTTATTATGCCAATGAAAGGGAACATACTGCAAAACAAGAAAACTCACCAGTCAAATATTTTCTGCAGGAAGACTCAGAGGACATTCCATTTACCACAGCAATAAAGAATGTGCTGGTGAGAGAGGCACACAATTATTGAGTAGCTTACTGGCTGTCCTTCCTGTGGAGGCCAGGGCTGACAGTAGGAAATGCTATAATAAAATGTGGCTACTTGATGGAAAAGGTGATGATAGGATCTGGAAATAATAGAGGCCAGATGTCAGTGATTTACAATCAGGAGCAAAATGGATGCAATTATTGTAATGAACAGCAAGGTCAGGGTGGAAGCCAAGGGGTCCTGACCTGCAGAGAACTATGGCAATGGTTAACAGAACATGGTGTTCCCAGGAGCAAGATAGATGAGAATACAACAAGCTCTTTTCTTAATTTTATGGCTAAAAAATCAAAACTAGATGTCAGAAAGGGCAGCTCACAAACCCCAAATTATTATCCTTTGCCCTATTTCCAGCCCTGAACCTATTCTCATATACGACACCAAGGTAGGCAGAAAACCCTGTGATGTTTCCTCAAGTTCTCCCCTAAAGAGACTTAAATCATCTATTTGAGTAACTAGACAATGGGGAGAAAGGAAATAGCATGTATTCTGAGAATTGTTAGGCTCAGTTGACATTGATACCGGGATACTAGAACTGTTATCATGGCTCCTCTTGTAGAGTGAGAGTATATAAAGGCAGATAATAAATGGAGTCCTGGCCCAGGTTTAGCTCACAGTACTTCCACTCTATTCATGGATTCACATAGTGGTCATTCTTCTAGTCCACAAATATATAATTAGAATAGATATAATTGGTACATACTTGGAACAACCTCAACATTGGGTCGTTGGCTTGTGCAGTAAGAGCTGTCATGAAAAGGCCAAGTGATAGCCTCCTAATCACTCCTATTCTCCCCTATTGCCAGTCAAGAGAGCAAATCAAAAATAAAATTGTATCCTGGGTGGATGGTAGAGATTAATGCCACCTTAAAAACCTGAAATATGCAGGAATGGTAGTCCTCATCATATCCTCATTAATTTACCAGTTGGGACTCTACAAAACCAAATGGATACTGGAAGATGACAGTGGACTAGAGTAAATTTAATCAATTAGTAGCCCAAATTACAGCTGAAACCTAGATATTTTTTCTAGAACACATTAACATAGTTTCTTGTACATGGTATGTGGCCAAGGATATGGTGAATGCATTATTTTCCACTCCTATCAGGAAGGAGGATCAAAAACAGTTTACATTCACATGGGACAGACAGTACTACACATTTCATTCTTGCTCTGGGTTATATTAACCCTCACACCCTCTGTGATAATATACTCTGAAGAAATTGGGACCATTTGGATGTCCTGCAGATCATATTCTTTCAATCTATCAATGAAATTAACACAACTATACTGGTATTTACAACTTTTTCAACTCCAAACCGGAGGTAAATCACTGACTAGTGATTTCAGGGGACTAAGAAAATGCTGCCAATTGAAATAAATATAGAATGTTGTTATTATTTCAGCATAAAGTATAGCTAATTTAAAAATTGCAAAAATGTTAACATACAGAAAAAGATAATCTTGGACTATACTCTCTTATGAGCTATCTTTGAACAGAGTTTTATTAAAAGAATGGTGAGCATAGTACCAGTACCTAAACCAGGCTTGAATCATTAGTAATTGCTTTGGACCTTTGAAAAGGATGATTCTGCTTAAAGTGTTAGTCAAATACCATTATAAGTC
This sequence comes from Pteronotus mesoamericanus, assembly GCF_021234165.1. Classification (NCBI taxonomy): domain Eukaryota; kingdom Metazoa; phylum Chordata; class Mammalia; order Chiroptera; family Mormoopidae; genus Pteronotus; species Pteronotus mesoamericanus. Next base: position 1,999,118 of record NW_026555198.1, read on the forward strand.
CCATTCAACTCCTTTTTGTGATAATGGCATTTGTTTATATTTAAAAGTACATTAAAACAGTAAATGATAGACTGGTGTGGTAATAAATTTTGACCTGAAATCTAAGCCACTATGATCGAGGTTCCACAAAAATAATTTTTTATATCCAACTATGAAACTAGTATTCTCTGGAATTTGTTTTTCAAATAGTATTTTACAATTTAATGTAATTTTAAAAAGAACAATTCAAGTTTGACTTTGAGGAAGATGTTTTATGAGTCTTTTTTCCAACTAAAAATATATATGTTTTCTTTATAAACATGCCTATAACTTGATGGGTGATTTTTTTCTAATTGCATTTATGTTCCTTGACTTATTTTACCCCCCCCCCTTTTTTTTTACAATGGAGATAATAGCAGAGTGGCAAAAAGTCTTTATAAGTGCTTGCAGAGTAACTTCATCTTCCAAAAGGATATGAGGATAAATACCAAGACTATTATAAACCCAAGATTCTAAAACAGAAAATAGATCAAAAAAAGAAGAAAAAAAGGTACATAGATACATATAGATAAATAACACCTTATAGAACCAGATATCAACTCTTTACATATACACAGTGCTTTGTAGTTTATAAAGAGTGTTCACATACGAACAATTGGCAAGGTGGATATTATCAATTTTCTTTTACAAACAAGAAAGCTGGAGCTCAGAGAGGTTAAGATTCTTATTTAATGTCTCCTGAGTTATAGCAACAGAACTGGGAATTTAGGTTTTCTGATTAGAAAAATCATGGATCTTTCCACTACACTAAAGTTACCTTGTGAAATGCAAGAAAGGGAAAATAAAAATGGGCTTAAAAATCCCAAAGCACAGTAGGGAGTAACAAAAATCATTCAAACAGACATTTTCAGAAATATACATTTTTTAAAGTGTTTTTTTCCCTTAACAATTTCAGCTGACGTTTATAGTACGATTTGATCATCCTAAATTCTTTTTTGAGGAACCTAAAGCAAAACAGAAATAATATGTATTGGTAACATATTATGTGTCAAACACTGTGCAAGATTATTCAGAGAATTAGTTCTTGTAATCTTCACAATTATCCCATTAATTTACAGGTGAGGAAACTGAGGTTCAGTGAGGGTAAATAACTTGCCCAAAGTTCTACAGCTTATATGGAGCAGTACTGGGATTTCAGCCCAAGTTGTCTGATGTCAAAGCCCTCATTACAACAATTAGTTAATACACATTTAAACAACCCCAGTTATGGACTCAGTATTATGAGGATCTCTACATGAAGTATAAAACAGGATCCCTAGCCTCAGAGACTTGATAAACCATATGGAAAGGTAAAAGAGAATTAGTTCTTAAAGTGTGTGGTATAGACTCACACTCTTAAAAGTATGGTCTGTGGATCAGCAGCATTTTAAACAACTGGGAGCCCAGTAGAAATACGGAATCACAGGCCACCATCCCAGTCCTGCTGAATCAGAACCTGCATTTCAATAAGATCTTCTGGTGATTTGTATACATAGTAAAGTTAGAGACGTACTTGTAGATCATCAATGCTATAGGAAAAAGGTAAGAGAGGTGTTAAAGATATGCCTGGAACTAGGCTCTGAAGGCAGTACTTCAGAAGTCTATCTCTTTCAAGTTGGCTTGTCTCTTTTTAAAGCCATTTCTGGTCTCCTAAGGGCTTGGGATGGATACTCTGAGAATAGTTAAAGGAAGATTGAAAGGCAAGGTTCTCTTGCTTGAGTATAAGGGAAGGATTCTGGGAAGCAATATAAGCATCTGAAGAGTAACAAAAGTGTGGGGTGATTAGAGTTCTAATTCCATCAATAGGAATAGAGAACACAAAGATGTCATTTACACCCTTCACATCTCTCCTTTCTCTCTTCCCATGAATGATCACCTCTTCAGGAGGTGGGCTGGGGGCAGAAAGACAGATCACTAGCTAGCAGTCTAGTGTGTGTGTCACTGTGTCTTTGGATGTACATATATACAAACAAGCCTCCACTTCAGGACTTCTTTAATGTTATAGGCCTAGTTGGTGCATTTTAATAATAAAGTATCTTTTCAAATAAACACATGCCATAAAGCTGCATTTTTCTTTGGTAAATCTAAGTACAACTGGTTTACAGTAAAATTTCCATTTGCTCTAGGGACATAAGAACATTAAATGTCTTATTCTTAACTGAGCACTGTTCTAATTAGGAAAAAATTGCATTAGGGAGCCATGTGAATGAGAAGGCATTAATTCTTGACTTTGATATTTTAAAATATAGCAGATTGCAGAAATGCACATTACAACATGGATATAGTGTTAAAATTCCTTTTGCCATTATAAAGATAAAAATAGCTCTTGGTTCAAATTTCCTGCTACTTCTTTCTAAATGAAGGAGTTAAATACTGAAAAGCAGGTGGATGCTGATGCTCCTTTAGAATGAAATGAATAGGGTTGATGGCAGGAGCTACAGGGAAGCTATTGAGACTGCAGATGCATATGCTTCCCTTACTTCCCACAAAGTTCAAAGTAGGGTGAAGTTGCCTGGGTAATTAGCTATGAAATAGCAAAGACTCTGGATAAAAATGGCCCTTGTATTTAATTGCCCACGTTCTGGGCAGCGGGTAGCCACCTGGTTGATTAGTAACCATACCTATATTCACAACCACCCAAGTTTAAGTGCAAGTGTGATTGTTAGGATACTGGCACCAAGTTTAATCAGGGACCTTAAAGTTTCCATCAGTTCTGACCACCCCGGATCCAGATCTCCCACTTTCTAGATCTAAGCAGATGGTGCTACAAAGCCCCAAGGCAAAAGCCCATTTTACAATTGAGCAGGATGAGGACATGCACATCTGTAAAACAGCAACTACAATAGCGACAAATGAGAAAATAAATGAGAAAAAGGGACATTTTATTTGCACAGTAGTTACTAATTTGCCAAGCACTTTAATTGGGATTTCTATTATGGTCTTCAGAAAAGTTTGTAAGATAGGAATTGTAGTGCCCATTTTATAGTTGGAAAAATTAAGACTCAGTGAAGGTAACAGAACAGGTACTCAAATGTAAAACTTTTGACACGAAATTCAACCTCTTTTCCTAGTACTATTTTACCTTAATTCTATGCTCCCTTGCAGTTCTGCAGGACTAGTCCATGACTGCCTTAGCCACTGAGTACCTTTGGGTGGAACATACCCATGTGTGAATCATACACAGGTTTACACAGGCTTCCCACCTGTGAATGGGTCAATCACACTCTCTTTTATTCCCAAATAGTTAAGTTCCATAGCCTATACTTAAGTAGTAACAATGATTAGCACTTAGAGTGTGCCAAAGGTTATACTAAACCCTTTCCATGTATTAACTCATTTAAACCTTAATTTACAATAACTCTATTATGTAGATTTTGTTTGTTTTACCAACTTTTCCCTTAACTTTATTTTTCCAACTTTATTGAGATATAATTGACATATAACATTGTGTAACTTGAAAGTGTTTTACTGATTTGATACATTTATATGTTGCAGTATAATTATCACCATAATGTTAGCAATACTTCCATCACATCACATAATTACCCTTTCATTTTTGTAGTGAGTATATTTAAGATCTAGTCCTTTACCAACTTTCAAGTATATACAGTAGTATAGTATTATTATTTATAATAGTGCTGTGTATTAGATTTCTAGAGCTTATTCACCTTATAACTGGGAGTTTACGCACTTTGCTGAACCTCTCCTTTTCCCCAACTCCCAGCCCATGGTAACCATCATTCGAGTCTCTTTTTCTATTTCACCTTTTTTAGATTCTACATATAAGTGATATCATATAGTATTTGTCTTTGCCTGGCTTATTAAACAGCGTAATGTCCTCAAAGAACATCCGTATTGTCACAAGTGACAGAATTTTGTTCTTTCTTGTGGCGACTAATATTCTAACACACTCATATATCACACCTTCTTTATCAATTCATCCATTGTTGGGCACCTGGGTTGTTTCCATATTTTGGCTGTTGTGAATAAAGCTGCAATACCTACGGGGGTGCAGATAATCTCTTCACTATCCTGTTACATTTCCTTTGGATAAATACCCAGAAGTGGAATTGCTAGATTGTATGGTTAGTTCTATTTTTAGTATTTTGGAGAACTTCTCTACTATTTTCATAGTGGCTGTATTGATTTACGTTACCACCAACAGTGCACAAGAGTTTCCTTTTCTCCACATCCTTGCCATTCTTGTTATCTCTTGCCTTTTTGAAGATAGCCATTCTGACAGGTATGAGGTGAAAATCTCATTGTGGTTTTGATTTGCATTTCCCTGATGATTAGTGATGTTGACCACCTTTTTCACCCACCTGTTGGCCATTTGTATGTCTCCTTTGGAAAATGTCTATTCAGTTTCTCTGCCCATTTTTTGATGAGATTTTGTTGTTGTTGATATAGAGTTATATGAATTCTTTATATATTTTGGATATTAACCCCTCATTTAATATATGGTATAAAATCATTTTCTTCCATTACATAAGTTCCCTTTTCATCTTTCTGATTGTTCCCTTTGCTGTGCAAAAACTTTTTAGTTCAGTGTAGTCTCATTTATTTTTACTTTGGTTGCTTGTATTTTTGGTGTCATATCCAAAAAATCACTACCAAGACCTATATCAAAGAGCTTTCCCCCTATATTTTCTTCTAGGAGCCTTACAGTTTCAGGTCTTACATTTGAGTCTTTAATCCCTTTCAAGTTAATTTTTGTGAATGATAAGAATTCAGAGTCCAATTTTATTTTTCCACTTTCCCCAGCACCATTTATTGAAGAGACCTATCCTTTCCCAATTGAGTATTCTTGGATACCTTGTCAAATGTTAAATGACTGTATATTGCAGAGATTATTTCTGGGCTCTTGATTCTGTTCCCTTCATCTATTTGTCTGTTTTTATGTCACTACCATACTATTTTGTTAACTCTAGTTTTGTAATATAGTTTCAAATCAAGAAGTGTGATGCTTTGTTCTTTTTCAGAACTGCCTTAGCTATTCAGGGTCTGATGTGGTTCCATACAAATTGTGAGGTTTTTTTTCCTCTATTTTTATGAAAAAAAATTTTGATAGTGATTGCACAAAGATGTAGATGGTTTGGGGTAGTATGGACATTTTAATAATATTCATTCTTATACATAAACATGAGATATCTTTCCATTTGCTTTTGTCTTCAATTACTTTCATCAGAGTCTTATAGTTTTCAGTGTACAGGTCTTTCACCTCATTGGTTAAATTTATTTCTAAGAATTTTATTGTTTATGTTGCTATTGAGAATGAGATTATTTTCTTTATTTCTTTTTCAGACACTTTACTGTTACTATATAAAGTGTAAACCATTTCTGTATGTTGATTTTATATCCTGTAACTTTACTAAATTCATTGATTAGTTTTAACAGTTTTTTGGTGGTCTTTAGGGTTTTCTCTACATATAATATTATACCATCTGTGAATAAAGACAATTTTACATCTTTCTTTCTGATTTGGATGCCTTTTATTTTTTCCTCTTGCCTCATTGCTCTGGCTAGGACTTCTAGTACTGTGTTGAATAGCAGCAGTGAAGTGTGCACATTTGTCTTATTCTTGGAGGAAAAGCTTTCAACCTATCACCTATAATTTGAACATATATGATGTTAGCAATGGGTCTGTCATATATGACCTTTGCTGTGCTAAGGTATGTTCTTCTGTACCAAAGTTGTTGAAAATGTTTGTTATGAAAATATATTTTTATATTGTCAAATGCTTTTTCTGCATCTATTGAGATAATCATGTGACTTTTATATTTAAGTCTATTAATGTGATATATTTATTGATTGGCATATATTGAACCATTCTTGCATCCCAGGGATAAATTCCACTTGATCATGGTGTATGATCTTTTTAATATTATTTAATTTGGTTTGCTAATATATCTTTTAAAACATGTCCATTTTTCCCCTCATCTGGGGACATTTTTTTTCATTGCTTTTAGAGAGAGAGAGGACAGTGGGGAGAGAGAGAGGGAGGAGTCAATATGAGAGAGAAATATTGACTGGTTGCCTTCCTGTATGTGCTCTGAATGGAGACTGAACCTGAAACCTAGGTATGTGCCCTGACTGGGAATTGAACCCACAACATTTCAGTCTACAGGATGTTCCAACTGACTGAGCCACACCATCCAGGACAGTTTGCTAATATTTTGTAGAGCATTTCTGCATCTTTGTTCATCAAGGATATTGTTCTGTAGTTTCGTTTATCTGGCTTTTGTATCAAGGTAATACCTGCCTGACTAAATGAGTTGGGAGTGTTACCAGCTCTTTGTTTCTGGGAAGAATTTCAGAAGGATTGGTGTTAATTTTTCTTTAAATGTTTTAAAATTCACCAGTAAAACCATCTAGTGTTAGGTTTTTCTTTGTTTGGAGGTTTTAGAATACTGACTCAATCTCCTTATCCATTATTGGTCTTTTTATATTTTCTATTTTTTTCTGATGTTGTCTTGGAAAGCTGTATGTTCCAATTAATGTATCCATTTCTTCTAGATTGTCCCATTTGTTGGCATATAATTATTCATAGTAGTCTCTTATGATCCTTATAGGTATTGTTTTTTAGTCCCCATTTTACATTTAAAGAAACTGTCACACAGAGAGGTTAAATAACTTGTTCATGGTTGTACAGTGAAAGAGGTAAGATAGAACATCAGGCAGTGTGGCCCTGTGTCCATGCTCTTAGCATTATGCAAAATCACTTCTCAGTGGTAGAATTTAGAAGTCCATCAACAGGTCTAAGACACTTACACTTCCAAAACTGCTCTATGTCAATTCTACAAATACCCCAGAAGTAGGCATTGTTTTTATTAAATTGGGAGTAGGAGGTGTGTGGGTAGAGGGACAAAGGTAATTGTCATCCTGAGGTAAAGGGAAAGAAGAAACTAAAATTAAAGGAAAAAAACCCTAAAATTGGTAACTACATGGTGCTAGATATTATATTAACACATTGCGTATCACATAGAAATCTCTTAAGACATACGCCAGGGTCAAATGACTAAAATACAATGTAACTGCAATGCTTTATGGGTTCGTGCAATTATATAGTTTTTCGTAGATTGACCTACACAGTTTCCACCAATGAGATCGCTTCATTCGATGTGGACAAGACAGTGTGTTGACATCTAAAGTCCATAACAGATGGCGCATGAAAAACGGGAAAACTCGTGAGCATTACGAAATGTGTTAATCAATTCACTTATGTTTTATTCTTTCATCTTTACAATAACTATTATAAAACTTTTTTTCCAGGTGAAGAAACTGAGGCTCAATGAGTTTAAGTAAAAAAATGAGTCTAAGTGGCAGATCTACAATATGATTGCATCCTGGACAGTTTGATTTTAGAGCTTGGACATTTAATTGTGCTTAACCACTATCAGGGTTATATAACAGTCATTGAACATTATCATTTACTGGTCACATGCCATGTGCCAAACACTGCCTTGAATATTTTATTCACACCACCTCACTTAATTGTCACAACAATGATATGAGGCCAGTCTCAGCCTAAATGAAGGTTGCACCTTGAGTATCCAGCTTGGGTGAAAGTAGAAGTTGGGCCACTAGATGCTACAGGACACCCACTGCTTTACACCACACTACCAAGACACATCGTCAAAGTAGCTCTACCTAATACATAGAAACAAACACAGGGAGGCTACCAAAATGAGGAGACAAAGAAATATGACCCAAGTGAAAGAACAGATCAAAACTCCAGAAAAAGAGCTAAACAAAATGGCGATAAGCAATCTATCAGATGCAGAATTCAAAGCACTGGATATGAGGATGCTCAAGGAATTTAGTGGGGAACTCAACAGCATAAAAAAGGTCCATTCAGAAATGAAGGATACACTAACTGAAATAAAGAACAATTTACAGGGAAACAAAAGTAGAATGGATGAAGCTGAGAATCAAATCAATGATTTGGAACATAAGAAAGAAAAAATAACCAATCAGAACAAAAATAAAAAAAGAATAAAAAAATGAGGATAGTGTAAGCAGCTTATGAGACAACTTCAAGTATACAACATTCTCATCATAAGGGTGTCAGGAGAAGAGAAAGAGCAAGAAAAGGTACATTTATTTGAAAAAATAATGAAAGAAAGTTTCCCTAATTTGGTGAAGGAAATAGACATGCAAGTCCTGGAAGCACATAATCCCAAACAAGATGAATTCAAAGAGGCCCACTCCAAGATATATCATAATTAAAATTCCAAAGGTTAAAAATAAAGAGAGAATCTCACAAGCAGCCAGAAAAAAGAAGTTAGTTACCTCCAAAGGACCTCCCATACAACTGTGGGTTGATTTCTCAAAAGAAACTTTTCAGGCTAGGAGGGATTGGCAAGAAATATTCAAAGTCATGAAAAGCAGGGACCTATACTCAAGATTCTCTACCCAGAAAAGCTATCATTTAGAATTGAAATGCAGATAAAATCCTCCCAGACAAGAAAAAAAATAAAGGAGTTTATCGTCACCAAACCATTATTATATGAAATGTTAAAGGAACTTATTTAAGAAAAAGAAGATAAAAACTATGAACAATAAAATGTCAACAAATACATATCTATCAACAATCAATTCTATGAAGTACACTAAGAAAACAAGAAGAACAGAGACAGAATCATGAATATGGAGATTGTTTTGATGGTTGCCAGATGGGAGGGGTGTGTGGGAAAATGGGTGAAGAGGTGAGGGGATTAAGAAGTACAAATAGGTAGTTACAGAATAGCCATGAGGATGTAAAGTACAGTATAGGAAATGGAGTAGCTAAAGAACTTCTATGCATGACACATGAACGTGGACAATAGTTGGAGTATTGCCTGTGGGAGTTGGAGGGGGCTAGGTGTAGGGGAACAAAGGGGAAAAATTGAGGTAATTCTAATAGAATAATTGATAAAATAGAGGGTCTGGCAGAAGTAACGCCATTGAGTGTAGTTAGTAGGGTACGTGAATGTCTCACACAAGATGGACAGCAATTTGAACATTTCACCTAAAATGTCATGTTGTGTGCTTGAGCATGATATTATGTTACAGAATTACATGCTTATGATTTTGTAGTAAAATATTTGGTATAGATTACCAGATCATAAAAGAAGGGGCTTTTTTTCTTTTTCTTTTTTTTTCCTGATGTTGTATCATTTAAAACGAAATAGAGCATTTTTCATGATATAGAGTCTAATTTAGACACTCAAAAAGTTAATGAATTAAGTATGTGGTCCAAGCCACAAACAATCTTGCTCTTACCAGTTCACAGTCTTTCAATCTGGATCTCCCTTGATAAGTCACTTTTCTGTCATAAGTCACAGGCATTGAACAAAAGCTAGCTCTAGTGCAACACTGATATTTTTCACTTTTTTTCTATTCACTTTCAAAGAATTTATTCTAAATATGTTCCAATGCATCAAGAACAGGATATTAACAATAATTCCATTGTGCAGCCTCACCAATCTAGTGAAGTTTTTTGTTTTTTTCTAAATTTTATTTTAATTTATTTTATCAAATACATTTGTCTCTGCCATCCCCACACCACTTTCCCTTGCCCCCTCCCTCCTTCCCTCCCTCAGCTCTTCCCCTTTGGTTTTGTCCATGAGTCCTTGCTATATGTTCCTTGACTTTCCCCTTCCGTTCCTTGTCCCTGCCCCCACCTCCTTCCCTCTTGTTTCTGTTGATTTCTTTTCCTTTCAGTGTTGCTGGTCTTATTTTCCTTCCATCTTTGTATGGTTGGTTATGTTCCACTTATAGGTGAGATCATATGGTATTTGTCTTTCGCCCCCTGGATTATGTCGCTTAGCATGATGCTCTCTACTTCCATCCATGCTGTCGCGAAGTTTAGCAGTTCTTTTTTTTCTTTCTACTGCATAGTATTCCATTGTGTAAATGTACCATAGTTTCTTGATCTACTCATCTACTGATGGGCATTTAGGTTGCTTCCAACACTTGGCTACTGTAAATTGTGCTACTATGAACATTGGGGTGCAGAGGTTTTTTGAATTGGCATTTTGGAATTCTTAGGGTATAGTCCCAGCAGAGGAATCGCTGGATCAAAAGGCAGTTCCATGTTCAGCTTTTTGAGGAAATTCCACGCTGCTTTCCAAAATGGCTGAACCAGTCTGCATTCCTACCAACAATGTACTAGTGTTCCCTTTTTTCCACAGCCTCACCAGCACCTGTTGTTTGTTGATCTGTATATGATGGCCACTCTGACCGGTGTGAGGTGGTACCTCATGGTGGTTTTGATCTGCATTTCTCTGATGGCTAGGGATGCTGAGCATCCTTTCAAATGCCTCTGGGCCCTCTGTATCTCCTCCTTGGGAAAGCGTCTGCCCAGGTCCTTTGCCCATTTTTGGATTGGATCATTTGTCTTCTTGGAGTGAAGTCGAGTGAGTTCTTTATATATCTTGGAGATCAAGCCTCTATCGGATGTATCATTAGCGAATATATTTTCCCATATGGTTGGCTCCCTTTTCATTTTGCTGATGTTTTCTTTAGCCATGCAGAAGCTTCTTATTGTGATGAGGTCTCACTTGTTTATTTTTTCCTTTATGTCCCTTGCTTAGAGGTTGATATATTTTGCTGTAAGATCCTGATAGTTTTTCTGCATTTTCTCATAGTTATCTTTCAGCTGGCTGAGCGCATTGAGCTCCCTTAGAACCATTGTTTTGAATTCAATATCTGAGAGTTCCCTTGCATCTATTTCATTTAGCTCTCTCTGTGGGGAGTCCCCTTTTCCACTCATTTGGAGGGAACTTCTTTTTCTTCCTATTTTTGTGAGAGTCTGTTAAGTAATTATTTATTTATTTTTGCTTCTTCTTCAATTGATCCTTCTAGATTTCCTGACTTTGTGGATTAAATTTATATGGTAATAGGCGGGTCCTTTATTTAATTAATTAATTTATTTATTTATTTATTATTTTTTATTTTTTTATTTTTTTTCCCTTTACTTTTCTTTCTGGACCTGCCTCTGATGATGTCAGTTTTTGACCCTGTAGGATTTTGGGTCGTCTCTTTGAGCCTCCCATGAGTCTACTGTCTGTGTCTGACTCCAGCTTTGGGTAGCTCTATGACCCCTTCGGCCAGGGATCTACTATTACTGTGGATTGCTCTGCACTCCCAGGCTGGCTCCTTGCGCGCACTCGGCAGGTGGGGTATCCCCCGCCCTCCTGGGATGTGTGAGAGTTGAATCCACTGTCTGTCCGCAGCTCCAAGGCTCCTCTCCCTGTATCGTTCCATTGTTTTCCAGGGCATTTCTCCACTATTTAGTCATAATTCCAGTTTGGTCTTGGGAGGAGGTCAGCGTAACTCCCATTCACTCCTCCACCATCTTCCTACTCCTCTTGTCCTTTAACTTTTTTAATATGTATATTACTATATAGTCTTAAATGTTTAATATAATCATATTGGCAATATTTTACTTTATTGTTTCTGGGTTTGAATATTTTACTTCAGGTTAAGAAAAATGTTATTTTGTAGTTTCTCCTAAATCTCCTTAGATTTTACATATTGATTTTTAACTTCATACTGAATATTTTTGTATAATGTGTGAAATAAGACTCCATATTTGTTTTATTTCATGTAATAGTGGTCCATGAACCTTATTTGTTGAATAAGCCTTATTTTTCCCATTGATTTGAAATATCAATTTAATCCTATATTACATTGTTGGACAGGTATGTATGTTTGCCTTTAGAATGCTCATTTTATTTCATTGATCTACTTGATTATTTATGTGCTGGTATCATGTTTTAATTGCTGATACTTTATAATGGATTTATTTTTTAAAAAATATTTTATGGTGGGTTTTGACATTTAAAAATAAATAAAATCAATCTGCGTTAAAAAAAAAAAGCATGAAAGAAGGATCTCCTACCTTTTGCAACAACATGGATGGAACTAGAGAATATTATGGTAAGTGAAATAAGCCTGTCAGTGGAAGGCAAATACTGTATGATCTCAATTATAAGTGGAATCTATTCAACAAAATAAAGTAACGAACAAAATTAAGCACTGGCATGGAAATATGGAACGGAATGAAAGTGGCCAGAGGGCATGGGGAAGGGAGACAATGGTGGAAAGAAGGCGAAGGGACTAGACAAAGAACATGTATGAATGACCACTGTATATAGACAACAGTGTGGGAATTGACTGTGGGAGTCAGGGGTATGGGTGGAGGAGGCAAAGGGGGGAAATTTGAGACAACTATAATAGAATAAACATCATTTTAAAAAAGAGAGAGGGAACTATGTGAAAACTCAGAGATCTCAGTAAGTCATTTATTTCACACTTGTGAGTCTCTAAACTGCATTTTTAGGTCAACTCCCACCACTTTAATTCATCTATCTGTAAGGATTAAATAAAGAAAGAAAAACATTCTTCCTTTTGTCTGATTTACTCCTAAGCACTAGATGCATCTAATTTTTTTAATTTTTCAGTTACAGTTGTAAATGCCCAAATTTTTAGTCAATGAGAAACCTCTGCTCATTTATAATATTATGGTGTGCTTGTTGTGATGTAGAATGTAGGAAAAAGAAAAAAAAAAGGAAGTCACTGTTTTGTAGAAGCCTGAGAATGTCTGAAAAGTAACAATTAAAAAGTGATCTTTTAAAAATGAAGGAAAAGATAGTACTAGAAAACACAAAACAATTGCAGAACTGCATCAACTTAGCATTGAAAGTAAATCTGAAAGTCACCCAGCTCAATGTCCTAACCACTACAGGTTACTCCTCTTAGTGTTCAGTCTGAGTACTTTCAGTGATAGAATATTCACCACTTCCTCAAGGTACCCACTCCAACTCTGGATAGGTATAAAAGAAAATTATTCCTTATACTAAGGCATTTCACTTTAATTTATATGAAGATAATAGGAAAAAAAGCAAGCAAGCCATTTACTAACAAAAGATTCCAAGGCACTATCTTTATGATGAGCAACTCATGTTAATCTAATTTAATTTCCTTCTGCCACAGTGTTGCAGGTCTTGAACAAAGAGGAGAGCAATCAATGTAGGACACATCTGGACTTCACTAAAACTTTGTGGTTCTGTAAGGCATTCCTATTAATGAGTCAGCGATATCAAGCCTGGGGTGTACTATTATATGGGTCTTATCCCAAGAGCCCTAAAAAAAAAAAAGTTCTAGGGTAATATGGGACAACATATTCCAGAGACCACATAGGTTTGTCCCAGAACTTTAATTTTTTTCCTGCAAGGTTGAAAGTTATAAAATTCTACTAAATTTATAGAAGACACCACATTGGAAAATAGGGCTGGAGGGTAGGGGGAATAAAAGTTGAAAATTCCTTGCAAGGCAAGAGCAGAATCCAAGGTGACCTCGACCAATTAGAAAAATGTTCTGTCAGAAAAAGGCTGACATTTGATGTTCAACAGGGACAGTGCTGGGCAATCCATGTGCTTCCCAAATCCAAACCACATGAATACCTGCTGAGGAATGGCTGGTGAAACCATCACTCTGAATCACACCTTGAATAAATGGAAACAAGATAGGGCCATTGTCTAAAGGCCTGGGGTTTGTGAACAGAGTTATGATACACAAAAGCCTGGGCATAACTCTTCTTTCCTATATTCTGCATTAATAGGGACTTTATTACTCTCAAGCATTCAGCATGTTGTTCTTCATATAAAACATAGAAACACAAAAGCTGGAGTGACTATCAAGGTGAAAGGGATAAAATGCAGTTCTCCTAGAGAATATTCAAGAAAAGCTGAAACAACTAAATTTATTGGAAGACTATGCTGACTCCTCTCTTGTCTTTTTTTCAGTTGATTTCTCCATACCCACCTAACTGTAATACCTCTTTTCCACATTGCTCATGAAGTTTCATCTAAAGATATCCCTGTTCAGACCTGTTCATCAGGATATTCCAAATTTGCCTTAAACTGTTTCTTATATTTGGTCACATGCCTTGTATACAAGCCAGAGTAGAACCTTTGGTACTAAAGGAAATGCCTTATACATGACACTCTCATAACAACCTGGGCTGGCACACAGTAGATACCTAAATACTATATGTTTGGTGAAGGAATGGGAGGAGGAAGTTACATAATGGGGTTATTTTTTTTTTAAATCCAGGTTCTTTTCTGTCAAAATGAAGTTATATAAGAATGCTGTGAGGAAGAATATGATTGATTATAAGCTGTAAGTTGTCTAAGGCATTGGGAGTAATCTCTGGAAGAGTACATAGAAGAAAGAGAAGATATAAATCCAAGGCAGTATTACCTATGTCTCTAATTGGTAATGTGCTAATGTGATTTAAGATAATTATTTGTTTTGCTAATAACCCTCCTTAACTAACCTACCTGCATGTGTCTAAATCACTTTGTACAATACCTGATGCATACTGGATTTCAAATACATGCTAGTTATTGTTTTGTGAATTTCACAATATTTCATAAGTTAAACCAATCATGCTGATATTGATTTTCCTGACTCAGCATTGACATTTCAGGTTGTACTCTGAATTCTGCTGAAAGCATGCTGTAAGAATTTACTCAACTACTCCCCCACCCAAAGCAGAGTCCAATGGCTATCTAGTTTAATCCCTGAGAACTGTTCATTTTAAAAATCTACTGAAACACTTTCCCACTATGATCAGGTACAAGGCAAGGATGCCTTTTTAAGGATCATGGTGAAAGCTCTTGCTAATGCAATAAGACAATAAAAGGGAAATAAAAGTTATAGGGATTGGGAAGGAATTTAAAAACGTCTTTTTTCACAGGTGACATAATAATCTATGCCAAAAATGTGAGAGAATCAACAAAAATACTCTTGGAAGTAACGAGTGATTATAGTCATATGTTGCTTAACAACCAGGATATTTCCTGAGAAATGTGTCATTAGGCTCTTTGATCTTTGTATGAACATCATAGAGTGCACTTACACAAAATAGCATACCCTACTATTCACCTAAGGTATATGACATAGCCTATTGTTCCTAAGGTACAAACTTGTACAGCACTTTATTGTACTGAATACTGTAGGCAATTTCAGTGTGTTACCCTAGGATGTTATGCTGGCTATGACATCACTAGATGATACGAATTTTTCAGCTCCATTATAATCTTATGAGACCACTGTCATATACATAGTCTTTTGTTGATTGAAACATTGTTATGTGGTGCAAGACTCTATAGCAAGGCTGCGGGATTAAAGGTTGATATACAAGAGTCAATTGCTTTCCTATATGCCAGCAATGAACAAGTGGAATTTGAAATAATAAACACAATACCATTTTATTAATACCCTCCATTATGCAATACTTAGGCACAGTCTAACAAAAAAAATATAAGATCTATATTAGGAACACTACAAAACTGTGATAAAGAAATCAGAGAAATAAATAAATGGAGAGATATTCTATGTTTATGAATAGAAAGACTCAATATTGTCAAAATGACAGTTCTTCCCAACTTGATCTATAGACTGAATATAATCCAAAAGAAAATACCAGAAAATTATATGAATATTGACCAACTGATTCTAAAATGTATATGAAAAGGCAAAAAACTTAATTCGATATTGAAGAAAAACAAAGTTAGAGGATTTACACTACCTGACTTCATGACTTACTATAAAGTAACAGTAATCAAAACAGTAGGTTACTGGTGAAAAAAATGGACAAGTAAATCAATGAAATAGAATAGAGAGCCCAGAAATAAATTCACCTGAATATGTCAACTGATCTTTGACAAAGAAGCAAAGGCAATACAATATACCAAATACAGTCTTTTCAACAAATGGTGCTGTAATAATTGCACATCCACATTCCCCCCAAAAAAAGAATAAATTTAGACACAGACCTTAAAACCCTTAACAATAATTAACTCAAAATGGATCATGAACCTCAATGTAAAACATAAAATTATAAAACTCCTAGATGATAACATATAGAATACCTAGATGACCTTGGTTATGACCGTGACATTTTAGATACAACACCAAAATCATGAGTTGTGGAAAAAATAATTGATACACTAGACTTTATTAAAGTTAAAGAAAATCAGCTCTGTGAAGAAAATATCAGGAGAATTAGCAGACTAACCATAAACTTGGAGACAACATTTGCAAAAGACACCTTTGGTAAAGGACAGTTCTCTAAAATATACAAAAAAAAAACACTTAAAATTCAACAGTAGGAAAAGCAACAATCTGAGTAAAAAATTGGACAAAGACTTTAAAGGACACCCCAAATATATATATATATATATATATATATATATATATATATATATATATATATCTCCTTTGGCAAGTAAGTATATGAAAAGATATTCCATAGCATTTTACAAGAGAATGCAGAATAAAACAACAATGAGGTCCCACTACACATGTGTTGGAATGGCAAAATCTGGAACATGGACAAGAGCAAATGCTGGTAAGGATATGGAGCAACAAGAAGCTTCATATATTGCTGGTGACAGTGCAAAATGGTACAGCCAATTTGGAAGACAGTTTGGGAGTTTCTTATAGAACTAAACACACTCTTACTGCATCTAAACATATGATGCAGTAATTGCTCTCAGTATTTGCTCAAAAGAGCTGAAAGCTTTATGCACACAAAAACCTGCACGTGGATGTTTATAGCAGCTTTATTCATTATTGGCATGATTTGGAAGCAAATGTATTTGGAAAAATTAATTAATTAATTAAAAAAGATTTGGAAGCAATCAATATGTCCTTCAGTAGTTGAATAGATAAATAAACTGATACATTCAGACTTCGGAATATTATTCAGCACTAAAAAAAGAGCTACTGAACCATGAAAAGACATGAAGGAAGCTTAAATATATATTAGTAAGTGAAAGAATCTGAGAAGGTTACATACTGTATGATTTTAACTATGGAAACTCCTCATCCTCTTGTTTGACTGAGCCATCCCTTACTCCGAAAGCAGAGTCCAGTGCCCCATTTCTGCGCTCCCATGCCACCCATCCCCACATCCCTTTATCATGACAATCATTGCGCTGATTATCTATGATTCTGCCCTATGCATTGGACTTGACCTCCTTGAGGCAGGGGCTGAGTCTTTCATTTCTACATATCTATAGAAGGTATATAGTAAGCATTGAGGATTCTTTGAGAAACAAATTACTTAATGATTCACATAATCAATACTCATGTGGAATTTACTGTATATGCTTACCTGAATATTTACAGAAAGATTCAATTGTCCTGAACTTCTACCATTTATTCTTCTCCACTATTTATTCATATTCTTTCTTTGGTCTCTTGAAAATTTCTTACCATTATTGGTAATGTGCATTTACAGATATCCTGTTAAAGGTTATTGATAACTTATTAAAGTTTATTAAAATAGCCTATTAAAAGAAATATTTTGAAATATATTTATTGTTATATTTTTTCTAATTATTGTATAGAAAAAAATAAATTTGGGCTCATATGAGGGAAGCGAAGAACCCCATTTTTAGATAACCTGTGTTTGTTCTTATGCCAATTCTTATAGCAACCTATATTTGAATTGGCGACATGAAATAAAGTGTACAGAGATGGAATATCAGAAGAAAGATTATGTTAACAGTAATTTCCAACTCTATAGGAAAGTGTATAAATTCATGGGTTGGCAAGGAAAATTGTCTCCTTTTACTGTTTTGTGGTATAATGAGGACCGTTTATATATTTTTAAAAATGAAGACTTTGGTAGCTAACAACAAAACGATCATTTATATTTTTATGAAAAGATGTTTTAAATCATTTTGTAAGTTATAGAAGATTTTAATATTTCTGTAGCTTCATTTTTTTAGTCTCCTCTGGAGGAGACGTATGGCTCTTTGTGAATTAAAAAGATGTATAGAAATGCAAATGTTGCAGATTATAAAATTGTACAAAAGGACTGTCTGTTAAATGGATTAAAAGGCTATAGGGGACTTTGTCTGTATACTTAGACAACAGAGAACTGGAAGTTAACAAAAAAGAAGAGAAATTTAAGTAAAGAGTTCAATGCAGAGAAGTGAAATGAATTCATAGCTTAGTAAAAATGGATGTGTCAAATCAGACATCAGATTTTGCACATTACCAATAGATTATGTTCAATTTATCTATTATCCTCAATGTTTTTTTTCCTCTCAAATTGCACTAGCTATATAAATTGCATTCTTTAAATACGAGACAGTGTGAAAGATCATAAAACAGCTATACTGCAGGAAGGAATTTATTATGTACATATTATATTAAGAGTAAGTTCCATGTTGATCAGGGTATATATATACACTGTTATGAGAATTATACATATCTAAACCAGCCCGTGTTATTAGAATTATTAAGATTATTCTGAGTGCCCTCACTGATGTAGCTCGGGGTAGGACGTCATCCTGCAAACCAAAGAGTTGCAGGTTCAATTCCCAGTCAAGGCACATGCCTGGATTGCAGTCCAGGTCTCCATTTGGGGGTGTGTGAGAGAGAACCAATCAATGTTTCTTCTTACCTCTTTGTCCTCTAAAACTAAGTAAATAAAATCTTTTTTAGAAAAAGATTTTGCTGAGAGAGGACAATCACTTAAAAATTTGCCAGAGGTGTTATTTAAAGAGAGAAGATGACAACATAAAATAAAAGGAACAGTGATTAGTTTTAGGGCATGCTGATAAGGTTTAGAAGGAGTGAATATCAGTTTATTTAGAGTCTGAATGCTTATTTTTAAATTGTCCTCCCTCCTTATTCTCCCTATCATCAGCTTTATGGAAAAACATGCTTTATTCATTTGCACTCTCTCTTTTCATTTATAAATGGGGACCCAAAGTGGGTTCTAGAGTTGAAACATTTTGGAATATGAGAGAAATTTTTTACATTGAAGACTGAAGACAAGCTGTTTCTCCTGGCTAAAGACTTCATAACTAACTTTAATCCATTATTTTGACATTTGCCAAATGGAGAGTTCTTCATAAAAGACTCATGTGTCTCAGCAGAAACCAATAATTAACATTAGATAATATGTCCCAAAGTTCTTGTCCTGATGGGAATCAGTAGCACCATAATGAGCAATGATCATGATGTACCATAATGATCCAAACAGACGTTCAAACCCAATCAAATAATTCATCTTAAAATCCTAACATCTGATTGGTCCTTTAGAATTCACCAAATCCTCTAATATTTTATTGTTTCCAACACCTTAAGGGTTTTTCCCCTCCTATTTTACTGCCGTTATTGATTCATTTGAGTATTATTCCCTCCTCCACAGTCCCCAGGGCCTTTGGTTCATGCCTATATTATCATATCTATCTATTCTTCCTTTTGTTAGTTTTAAAAACAAATAAACCAATTTATTGAGCAGTTATTATGTGCAAGGTACCATACTGGATGCTGCTACACAAGGAGAGGATGCTGGGATGAATAAGACATCTGCTTTCAAAAGTATTTACAACTATATGAGAGGAAGACATATTTTAAACTATAATGTTATAATAAGCTGAGTTTTGAGAAGAGGGAGAGAACAGAAGGGCAGGTTTTAAATATCAGTTTATTGTGGAACTCTTACTCTCCAACACCAAAAATGAAATAGTGGTTGTGTGATGTGCTGTAAGCATTGATGTCATTATTATTATTATCCCTGCTCACATTACTATTAATTGGTCATACACTGTAAAAAAAAAATGACACACTCAGATGCTCCTCAAAAATCCTGATAAACAATCCCTTTGACAAACTAGATAAATATCAATACAATTGGTGATTAGTTTGGAGTAAGTCATAACAGAGATCTTCTCTGGAACAATGGAAATGAATTAGGAATTCCTGGGCCTATATTTTCCTTTCTCTATTCCAAGTGCCTGGTTAATAGCCAATTGCCAGAATTTTTTCCCAAATACAAATTTCCACAACCACAGAGTTTTCTTGTGGTTCTGTACTCAGCTAGCCTTGCCATCTTCATATTCTAGCCAGAATAAAAAATCACAAAGATGTTCAGATGGTATTCACTAGCTTATTAAACCCATATGACCCCAGAAACACAATTTCTGGAAACTCAGAATATCCTCCAAGCTTTGAATACCTGCAGAATACAACTAATGATTCCAAATTGTCATCTAATGGCACTTTATTAACAGTCAAACAAACTGAAAGGATAAGTGATAGAATGGGTGACTAGATGCATTATCAAATCTTTGTATAACTGCTCAGAGAACACAGGGCCTGATAGCTGGCTGGTTTGACTATCATAATCAGAAATAAAGTAGTTAAAAGGATTGTTAATTTTTAAAAACCCTGGTTAGGGATCAGGTTGAGACTTTAAAGCGATCTGTAATGACTGTGATTTGGGGCAAGGTGCTTGCCTAACACAAAGAGCTACCTATTGGCTGCCATTATTGTGTTTCCTTTGGAGTCAGAAGGAAGTAGCATGACTTTGATCTCTAAAAATTGGAATGATGCCAGTTGTCAGGGGAAGCACAGGAATCTTTTCAGGGTTTTAAATTCAGGGATATGCAGTGAGGGCATGGGGGTGACAGTACACACTAGTGTCATATATCGAAGGAAGCCTTTTTTCCTATCCTTTTTGGCCAATTTGGCAGGAATACCATACACCTAAACCAAAACAAATACACAAAAGGGAATGACTGGGAGACACATTTTACTACTTATCAAGATATAAGGATTGATTCTTTAATTATTTTAGAGAGGAATTAGAAAAGCAGTGTCTCTGTTTTCATTGTCTCGCAATAGTTTGATGGGAGTAACTATCATTTTCATAATCTCTGGGGAAAGTTTACTTAAGGGTGTGCCTAACACAGTGCATGTTACACAGTAGGAAAATATTGTTGTGAAAATAAAGGCAGTATGACATATATAATAAGACTAATAGTCCATGGATTTATTATCTGAAGGAAAGAAAATCAATAGAAAGTCCGTCTAGAAATCTTATACTGCATTAATATGTCTTTTTAAACTTTTTTAAAAAAGATTTTATTTATTTATTTTTAGAGAGAGGGGTCAGGAGAGAGAAAGAGAGGGAGAGAAACATCACTGTGTGGTTGCTTCTCAAGCAACCCCCACTGGGGACCTGACCCACAACCCAGGCATGTGCACTGAATGGGAATCGAACTGGCAACACTTTGCTTCACAGTCCAGTGTTCAATCTACTGAGCCACACCAGCCAGGGACTGCATTAATATGTTTTTAAGATATGTGATTTTTCTCATCATGAGGAGAATTTTTTCTTTTCTTTTTATTGCATTTATATTAGCTGATAGGATTTAACTAAATCTACTGTAGTAATTATTTCACAATATATATAAATCAAATTATTATGCTGTATATCTTAAACTTCTACAGTAATGCATGTCAGTTATTTCTCAGTGAAACTGGAAAAAGGATATATATGCAAACAGTGTTACTTGTTTAGCAAAACCATAGACTAGGCATAATACGTATACTGTTAACTTGCTAGAGTGAATAAAACTACTCATACAAATGATATAATCTTTCAGCTCATGTGGGACAATGTAGCTATTCATTAAAATGGTAATCAACAGAAACTTTGAAACAACCCATCTTGAGCTCATTTGGATTTGAGCCAATTGAGCCATCTAAGAAATAACATAGCCCTGACTGGTGTGTCTCCATTGGGCATCATTCAGCAAAGCAAAGGGTCACCAGTTCTATTCCCAGTCATGGCGCATGCCTGGGTTTTGGGTTCAGTCCCTGGTTGGGACACATGTGAAAGGAAACAGACTGATGTTTCTCTACCTCTCTTCCTCCCTTTCCCTCTCTCTAAAAATAAACAAACACGTGTTGAATAAGGAAATAAGAAATGAGTCATATGATCATTGGTATATTATAACTACAAAGTGCAGGGGAACCACCCTGGTTGATGTGGCTCAGTTGGTTGGGCCCTGTCCTGCACTGCAAAAAGTTGCTGGTTTGATTCCCAATCAGGGCATATGTCTATGCTGCACGTTTGGTCCACAGTTTGAATGTGTACTAGAGGCATGTACTAATCTGTGTTTCTCTTTCACACTGATGTTTCTTTTCCTCTCTCTCCCTCCCTTCTCCCTGCCTCTAAAAAATTTTATAAAATGCAGAGGAAGTATTTATGGAGAATTTCTACTGTAAGATAAAAGTTATTTGTGAGATTGGAGAGTTTGTGTCTGTTAAAGGTGAAAGTCACTGATAAAGACCAGATTTCTGTGAGATACTTGAGTCTCAGTTACAAGTCATAAGTTTCTGTTTAGTGTTGGGATTTTTCTAGGATGCTTTGAGTCTTAGGGTTATAGCTCAATAAATATTTGTTGAAAGATGATAACAGTTACCTATGCAAAGTGTAAGAGCCCAGTAAATATTTGTTGAAGGCCTGCATTCATTTGTTTTGGCAGATTGTGTTTTCCAGAATGGCCCCACACACACATTTACCCTAACTCCTTTGCCAACGAGAGGTGGAACTTGTGTTTTCTCATCTTGGAACTGAATGAATCTTTGTAACTGCTTTCACCAATAGAATTCATTAGAAGTGAAGCTATAGCCATGGCTGGTGTGGTTCAGTGGATTGAGTAATGGCCTGCAAACTGAAAGGTTGCCTGTTCAATTCCCAGTCAGGGCATGTGCCTGGGTTGCATGTCAGACTCCCCGTTGGGGGCGTGTGAGAGACAACAAATCAATGTATCTCTTGCACATCAATGTTTCTCTCCCCCTCTTTCTCCCCCCTTCCCCTCTCTCTAAAAATAAATAAATAAAATCTTTAAAAAAAAGAAATAAAGCTATAGAAATTCTGGCTAAGTCAGAAAAAACATCATATGGTTATTTCTCTCTCTCTCTCTCTCTCTCTCTCTTTCATCTGTATCTCTTGAAATGATCACCTGTAGAACCCAGCTACCAACTGTGAGGAAGCCCAGACTTTCCCATAAAGACCCCTAGCCAATAACAAGCATGAAACTCTGAATGTATGAGTGAATGAACCTCAGAAGATTCTAGCTCCCAGCCATTGAGTCTTCTAGCTGAGACTGCAGACGTGCTGGATCAGGAGTAAGCCATCCACACTATGTTTTGTCTAAATGCCTGATCCACAAAAACCATGAGAAATAATAAGTAATTATTATTGTTTCAAGACAGCAGGTTTTGTGAATAATACACTTGTATTCTGTAAACAAGACCAGTGCTTTATAACTTAAAAAAAAAAAAAAACAATGTTAGATCCATTTGAAAGCCTGAAAAGCTAAGGTGAGCTTCATTTTGCTTGCTTTCTGGTGTTCACAGTTTCATATACTCCCTTCCTCTTGAGTGTGTGCAGAATATTTAACTTGCTTATAACCAGTATGTCAAAATTGATGACCTGTTACTCCAGTGAGTATATTGCTTTATATTAGACTCTCTCTTGCTTTCAGACTGAGTCTAGGGTTTTGCTCTCCTTGTTTGTTTTGATGAAGCAAACTGCTATGACTGCTAAAATGACAAAAAAATGAATTATTTCAACAACCACAGGTAACTTGGAGGCAAACCCTTCCCCATTAAAGCCTGGAAATAAGATCAGAGTCCTGGCTCATGCCTTGAAGGAAGACTTGCAGAGGATCCTGGTAAGCCATGTGCAGATTCCAGACCAGCAGAAACTATAAGGTAAATGTGGTTGTTGTTTGAAGGCATTGAATTTGTGGTAATTTGTTACACAGCATGAAAATTAATATGAAAGCTAAGGATCCTCTCTGAGAAAAATCTGGAGTGACTGCCATACACATAAAATTTAAAATTCTTATGTAATATTTTATATTGTTTATGTACTCCTGATTCCCATGGATCCTAGGTCCATAACCACTATTCTAGAGCATTTGTTCTGCAGTCATGTGCAGAAGAATGTAAAGCCTAGAAAATGTTCTTTGTGATGTTTTATATTGAATATTTTATGTGCTTGCTTAATTGTTCATTACCTTAAAATTGAGCACTGTCTACCTTAGGACTGAATTTACTCTACTTCTACATCTTTGGAGGTGAGTCATTGGTACAGTTTCATATTCTTTCACTAATAGAAGGAATCCCCACCAGCCCATCACTTTCACTATCTCCCAACATTGTCTTTTCAGAGGCAAAAACCTGGGGAAAATCAGCAGACTTCAATAAATAGTAAACAAACTGAAACAGAGGGTAGAATGAGGTTAATGAATTAATCATTGAGTAAATGCTAATGAAAACAATTCAGTAAATGGTTTACAGTTTTCGTCTATTTCATTGGGAAGTTAAATTTAAGAGTCCAGAAATTCATTTATTTTTATCATAATTAAATGCAATTCAAATAAAAATAATTTCTTCTAACTTCACTGTCAAACCAAGTATTTTCATTACCATCTTTCTTCATTAATAATTTCTAGGTTCTAATAAAATTAGAGGATGTAGAAAATACCCGTTATGAGTTCTTTTACACTGCCATGCAAACATCCTCATTAAAGCTGATAATTTATGTTTTGTAGTTTAGATAAATCTGTAATTTTTGCTTTTTTCTGACTATTCATTTCTTGCTGAAGAAGCACAATCAAGCTCTGACAATGTCAACTCCCATTTTTGATAGTACTGAAAGAAAGGGTCAGTTCTCTAAGGGCCAAATAGAATTGTATATGGAGAGCTCCAATGCAATGAGAGGCATAAGATACAACTGCTTTCTGCCTGCTCTTCTCCCTCAATTATACTGTGAAGAGTTAACCTAAGGAAGACAGCAAGCAAATGTCCACATGATTCTCTGGAACCAGTTTCTGCACTAGGAATAGCTGGTTTGTGGAGATGTCCCCATCTGTATCACACATGGGGAAGTCAACCTACATATAGGCCAAGTGGGAATGACATGGGAGAGCTCACTTGCTTGCTTGGTAAATGACAGCGATGAAAGTAACATGTAAGCATGCCAACTGACTTAATCTTTTTCTGCTTTCCCAATCACAAACAATTTGGCTTTGCCTATTAATTTTTGTAGATACCATTAAAAGGAATACCATAGCTAATGTTATATCAGACCCAATTACGCTAGTGAACTGCTTCTATTTTTTTTTTCTTTCATGCTGTGGCATTTCCTTTCCCCTGAAAACACTCTTTCACTCAGTCTAGCAATTAACTGCTTGAACAGTATAATAAGGAAGCAATTAAGAGGTGACAGAGAAAAATTAACACTCCATTTCACATTAAAGGCTAAGTGAGTATCCTTGCCATTGTGAGTTAAATGTGTCTTTGAAAACCTATAGTTTGGATGTATTTTCCTTTTGAATAAGGAGCCCAGCTCCATGTTTTTTGTCTAGCATCCCAATCTGAAAATGGATGATAACTAATTGGGTGCTGTCTGCTTAAACAGGCTATATTAATTGCAGTTTGTTCCCCTGTAAGTGTCAAGGAAAACAAAATCTTTGTAATGTGTAGGCATAATGTACTGCTGCATTCATTTGAATATGCAGGCCATGTCCTAGTGCAAATAAAGCAAACTCCTGGATGCAATGTTGCCATGGTAGGCAGAATTTGCATAATAAATAACAGCTATCATGAGACTTTCTTTATGAAGTACTCTGTTGTGTTGTCAGCTCTAAGAGCCTCCACTAAAGCAGCCAATATTGAGGAAGTGGAGTGTGTTTTGCTTGCAAATCCAACACCCCAACCTGAGTCACTCTCAAGAATCCATTGTTTTAGTGTTTCTGGCTTAAAGGGATGGATTATATACATATGCACAAGAAATGCATGGTGAACTGTATCAACACACATCTACAAGATGATAAGAATGGTTGGATTAACTCAGAAACATCATTAGCTTGCTCTTCTGTGCCAAGGTCTTTCATCAAAATAGTGCTAACTGCCACTTCCTCCTCTGTATCACTTAAGCCTGAATCAAACAAGTTAGAAAATTTCTCATTTCTGGCGATAGGGATGGGAATATTTAAAAGGGGAGTGGAGTTCTCTATAGCATTATTTTGTGTTTTGAGAGTATATTATTCACATACTATCTTAAGGCCACTATTGATACTTATTTGGGGGCTTTCCTTTATGCACTGTATAAATTTACTTTGAATTGGTATTTAGCACAGGAGACTGGCCAATAAGTCAAGTTGTTTTTCCATTAATTATTATATCTTCCTTCCCTTTTACCACTTTCAAAGAACATTGGGACTCAGAAAGATGGAAGGTTAATTGTGTGTGTGTATGCATGTATCTGTGTGTGTTCTGCAACCATTCATGGAATGAGATTAATAAGAGATTTGCTTTATATGGATTTACACATACTGTCAATTTGTTTGGCCCAGATGAGATTCTACATTTTTGTTTCCAAGGGAAGTCATCATGGCCACTTCTCTTTTTTTGACTGGCTTATTCGACTTAGCCTAATCCATCCATGGTATTGCAAAGGATAAGATTTCCTTCTTTTTTATGACCAAGTAATATGTACCACAGCTTCTTTCTTTATCCTCACTCAAGGACATACTTCTTGATTTTAGAGGGAGAAATAGTGGGAGCGGAAGAGAGAGACAGGAACATCAACGTGAGAGTGAAACATTGAACAGTTGCCTCTTGTACTCACCCTGACCAGGAATCAAGCCCCAACCTTTTTTGTGTGTATGGGACAATTCACAACCAACTAAGCAACCTGGTCAGGGCTCTACACTGCTTTTTTATCCACTCATCTATTAATGAATACTTGAGCTGCTTCCAAATCTTGGCTATTGTAAATAATGTGGCAATGAATGAGCATAGGTGTGCATATATGTATTCTTTCAAATTAGCGTTTCAGGTTTCTTCAGACAAATTCCCAGAAGTGGAATCACTAGGTCATAAGGCAGTTCCATTTTTAATTTTTTGAGTTAACTCAGTACTGCTTTCCATAGTGACTGCACCAGTCTGCATTCTCACCAACAGTGGGTTACTTTTATGATTTCACTCATATATTGAATGTAATAAACAAAATTAACTAACAAGCAAAATAGAAACAGACTCATGGACAGATAGCAGACTGACAACAGTCAGGGGTGGAGGTGAGGAATTGAGCAAAAAATAAAAAAAGAAAACAAACTCATGGACACAGATAACAGTGTGGTGATTGTTAGAAGAGGGTGTGGAGGGAGGTGGAGGAGCATATAGGGGGATAAATACTGATGGACAGAGACTTGACTTGGGGTGATAACATTGAATACAGTGTACAGATGATGTGTTGTGGAATTGAGCACCTGAAACCTGTATAATTTTGTTAACCAATGTCACCCAAATATATTCAATAAAAAAGAAAAGAAAACAAAAAGAAATCATGGTCACTGTCAGCACTATGGCTCCTATTTATTGTGTGCCTACTAGGCACCTGACACTATGTTAAATTATGCATATTCCATATCTCATTTTACCCTTACAATCTCTGTAGTCCCTGCTATAAGATGGAGAAAATTGAGGCTCTGAGTCTGGAGCCAGGATTTGAATTTTGTGCTATTTAACTCCAGAGCTCATGCTCTTTTCACCACTTAGTGCCCCAAGGGCAGATTTTTAGAAAGTGAACATTAATGAGACCTTCCTTAAACAATGGCCATTTTAATGACTACAAACAGCACTGTATTTTCTTCTAAAGCCAATGAAAATAGCAATATTCATGACTAGGAAAGAAAGGTGCAACAAATCTGGAGCTGATTCTCACCTTTTTATAGCCTGATTTATAAGGGCAAAGAAGTTAGAAAGAAGTGTGCTCTAGATGGAGGCCTAATAACTTGTCTTTTATTTGCACAAAGTAAAAGAGACAAAAAAGAAAAAAAAACACAACAACAAAACTCCAACAATTCATTTTCAACTTTTAAGAGCTCAGAAGGGTAGCCAAAGCTATTCATTATCTTTTTTTTCACATTTCATCATCTAAAATTTCCTTTTTCATATGAGAACTTGCTGCTCAGGTGTCTTTATAGAGCAATTTTCTGTAGCCAAGTCACACATCTTAAAATAATGACTCACAATGGAAATTGGGCATGAGGTGGCTGCAGCATCAGCTAAAGAGCACCATTAGATTATACTGTATTACAAAAAATAAACACTTGGGTACTTCAGCTTTTAAAGTGAAATCTTTTAAAGCAAGAAATCTGTGGCAAATGCAGCAATAATATTTAATAATTGTGGAGAGAGTAGTGAAAATGGCAAAAAGTGAACAAATAGTTGGAGAACCTGGGCAGGTTGTATATTTAAAATCTGTTCTGCACTTCCCACAAGGATTTAGATATCAAAAATAATTTCTTACAACCTAGTTTTCTTTTTTTTTTTCTTTATGGTTTCTATAATGTCTGATCCACTGTGGGTTAGAAGGCAAGGTTTGTTCCCTTCTTTCATTATTTCTTTTAAATGAATGTGCTCTCCAAGTTATATCATTGTCTTAACACTCAAATTGTTTTTGGATTATTGAAGTGTCTGTCCTCTACACATTGATGGAGTTATATTACCAAAGAGGCTAGCTTTCCTTTTACTCTTGAAAATAAATCTTTGCAAAAATAAAAATCACTGTTCCTTTCTATTACTCTGATAACAAGCCAGTTCTTTGATATGAAGCAGTAACAAATTTATTTTTTATTATTAGGAAGTATCTGGGCTTTCTACCATGAGTGGACCAGGCATCATTGTGCCCAGTGTACATAATATCTTCATTCCTGGCTCACCCACCACTACATTTCAATGAATACTTCGAAATTTAACTATAGCAGTAGTCACTTGATACACTGCTACTCAGTCAGGAACTTGAACAAAGAAACCTTTCATCTGATCACAAAGAGGATGAGTGGAGGGTAAGGGGGCTGAAAGTAAGAAGAATGTTTATATAACATTTCAAGTGACCTCACTCATGCCTGAGATCCAAAGTACCATGTATGTATTCATTTATGTGTGTTGGGGGAGGGGTTGTTTAACAGTATGTGTATGATGTTCTTCCTCTAGAAAGCACAGGAATTTTGCAAAATTTTCAACGAGAAAGTCCAGGATTCTGTGAGGTCACTATTATGAATTGAATATTTGTGTCACTTCAGTGGAATTACTGCCCTCATAAAATAGACTCCAGAGAAATCTCTCTTCCCTTCCACCATGTGAGGACACAGTGAGAAGATACTCATCTATGAACAAGGAAGCAGACTCTCACCAGAATCCAACCAGGCTGGGACTCTGATTTTGAACTTTCAGCCTCAAGAACTGGGAGAAATGTATTTCTGTTTTTTTGCACCATATGCCACCTGATCTAAAATGTTGTATTATAGCAGCCCAAGCTGACTGGTAATCACCCCCTATGAATGCCAAATGGTAGAGCTGATGGGGCCTGTTTTGTGCACTTCATACCCTCTAAAGAAGAGAGACTACTTTCTGATACTTGTTCTTTTCTCCATCTAGTCTGCAGCCCATGGCAATGCAAAAAACTCCTGTCTCTCACTCCCCACCTTCTCTACCTGGCTCTAGAGATATCAGATACTCTAAAGCTCATCATGCCATCACCCCAGAAAAAGAATCAGGTTCTCTAATAAATTCACTCCACCAGTATCCCTACATTTTCTGAATCTGCCATGGATATTGTAGCCAATGCACTAAGACAAACCTTTACCAAGACATTTTCTGTTAGACTTATTCATTGCCACCATCCAAGATATTAAAGAAGAGGTCCTAAACACTTCCAGAGTGAAGGTCTCCTTTTTAAAAATATCAAGTAATGCGACATGGTCTGGTGATTGACAAAGTACAAAACACCTAAATATAACTATGAATCACAAGTGTTTTTATCTTAAGATAGAGTTTTGTTTTATGAACCACAAAGGAATGAACAATTATCTGAACAACAAAAAGTAATGAGAAATGGTGGTATATATGTATGTGAGAAACATTATGTATGTTGTCTGCATATAATGCATGAGTTTTTCTTCCAAAGTCCCTAGTCCTCAGGTTGGGAATCCTGAGATCAAAAGGGTTTTCCTCTTTAGCCAGAAACCTGGAATCTCTCCTGCCTTTTGGTTTTCCTGAATGCCACTCCTCCTAGTGCCCCTCCAGCCATTTGTACAGAACAAACTATACTTCAGAGCAGGGTGACAGTCCTCAGTCCCAAATATGACATAGATAGATACATTTGTAGCTCATCACTCTGTGGTATCAGAGTACAATTTGCTATGGTTAGATTTTAAAAATACTAGCTTTTCAGTCCTGTTTTCCTCGGCTACTAGTAGAAAGAATAAGTCAGGTTCTTTCTAATGATTTTGTCCATAGTCAGCTACTTGCCCTATTTTCTCACACCGCCTCACCCCACCACACATACCCATGTCAGTCACTTTGTCTCCTAAACCCCACACTCTTTGGCATGCCCAGCCTAGGACAGATTTTAGTACCTTTTTAATTCTAATTTTCTAGTCTGAATTTAATTCTTTCAGACATTTCTTCCAAATCAGATATCTTAAAAATGCTTTTCATAGTACTTATACTGTCTTTACCACCATATCTGCTCAGTTACATTATGGTGAGTGTGTGAGGGCAGTAAGGAAGAGGAAAGAGTATTCATGCTTCTATCCAAGAGCCATCTTTCTGACCCACAGATATTTTGTTCCCCTTCCTGCCAGTCAAATTCTGTCTCATTACAGAAGAATATTTTCAAGTACTCACATCTACATATAACAACCATAAGATAGCTTTTGTCTACTACAAAAAAAAGGAGGAGGATTGTATTTCACATATAATTGAAAATTGAGTTATTTATCACACACATGAAAACTTCAATCAATTATTTGTAATTTCTCTTTGGTCCTGGCATCAGTGCCTGCCTAAAGCCTCTCATTGAATGTGAAAGTTCTTGTGAAAGAACTTTCTGGTAATATGTTTGTATTCATTATGTAATTGTTGGAACCTATAAAATATTTAGCTCTCTAATTTTGATGCTGTCAGTAAAGCCTTTTGGGAAGCTAACACAGAATATAAAACACAAGTAATAGAAACTTCAGGTAGAAACCCAAAATTCCAGTGGGTAAAGCAGAGTTAGCCAGTCTTTATGCCCTTATATCATCCTACATTGTATTACCA
Organism: Pteronotus mesoamericanus; assembly: GCF_021234165.1. Taxonomy (NCBI): domain Eukaryota; kingdom Metazoa; phylum Chordata; class Mammalia; order Chiroptera; family Mormoopidae; genus Pteronotus; species Pteronotus mesoamericanus. The sequence continues at coordinate 2,030,129 of NW_026555198.1, forward strand.
CAGAACTTAAGCATATCTTAATATTTTAGAGCTGGGTAAAACTTTCAGATCATCTAATGCAGCACTCTATTTTTGTACATTTATAAACTGTGGCCTAAAGAAAGAAGGGAACCCACATCAGATTATATGCTAGTCAAGTGGAAAATACAGGATTAGACTCCCAGACATTAGTTTCTCACTATAAGAGGCCTTTCCCCTTCTGTCATGCAAAGATAGGTACCAAGGTACTCAAAACATTAACCACATTAGATATGTGGTTAAATGACATTATTGATTTCAATACCCTTATTGCCCCAACGAAGTTTTTAAAAAAAACACGTAAGAAAAAAATGAATAGTAGGTTTATTACTTAAAGCCACTAGTACTTGCTTCTGTAGAAAAGTGTTTATTTAGATTTGTGACCCCAGGTCTAATCCAGAAGCACAGCATGTGTCATTTCACACTGTCATGTGACAGAAAGCTACTTAATATAACCTGACTCAGAGTGACATTTCTATTGTACTGCATTGCAGTAGAAAAAAATAACAGTTTCTTTCACAGGTAGGTAATTATTTCTACCTGTTGATATTGTTTCATTATTTGTTGGTAGAAATGGAAAGTAGGTATGTTCTTGAGAGTATATCCTGTAAAGATATACTAGAATAAGGAATTCGTGGAAATTCTATTTGATAGGGTCACAGGAGTTCAGAAAACATGAGTGAAAGACAATGTTATGTTTAACAAAAGAGGTATGTTTGCTTTGAAAAGCAGTCTGATTGGACGGCGAAATAAAATATGTACATAGTAAGCAACCTTAAAGAGAGACAATGATTATAAGCTAAGAAGAGCTTTTTTGAAGTAAAGGGCAAATATCTAAACTTTACTTACAGAGATATTCACAAGGAGTTACCTGGACATAGAAAGATAAATAGTTTGACAGAAAAAAATCACAACATTAATAGCACACACTTACTTATATTTTGAGTATGACTCTAGGCTCTTTATTTGTTTTTATGTCTTATTTCTTACAACTACCCTATAAGGCAGTTATTATTGTACTCATTTTATACTTGGGGAAGCTGAAGAATGAGAGGTTAGGTGTATTCATTTGCTAGGGTTGCTATAACAAAGTACCATGAACTGAGAGGTTTTAGTAGCAGAAATTGATTGTTTCCCATTTCTGCAATCTAGAAGTCTGAGATCAAGGTTTTAGCAGGGCTGGTTCTTTCTTATGGCTGTCAGGGAAGAAACTGTTCCAGACCTCCTTCCTTGGCTTATAGCTATATATCTTTTTGTTATATCTGTTCACATCATCTCCTTTCTATGCATGTGTATCTCTGTCCAAATGAACCCTTTTTATAAGGACAGAGTTATATTGTGTCCACTGTAACTTTAACTTGATTATCGTTGTAAAGGCCCTCTCTCCAAATGTGATACACTAATGTACTGACAGGTAGGACTTAGGCATATAAACTTGAGGGTGGGGGCACAATTCAACCTATAACAATAATGGGTCTAATATTACAAGGTAGTAAGTGATGTAGCTATGGTTCAAACCCAGGCAGTCTAGACCAATCAAGGCTGATTTGAATCACTATGTTATGACATCTCTCAATCTTGACATTAATATTAGTATCAATTTTCTGCCAAATGGAACAGAATTTAAGAAATCTGTGGAGCCTAATGATATAAATTTGTTTCCTTTCAATCCAAAAGTTATCTGAGAATGAACCAGATAATGGCCATGCTTAGTACAGTGTCTGATAGAAATCATCACCTGGTCATCAAGGATAAGGCTGACTTCCCTTCCCTGACTGAAGTCCCATTATACACTACACATAACTTGTTTTCCTAAGCACAATCTTTGCCTTGCCCTAAACACTCTAACCTGTACTTTCCCATCTCTATGTCTTTGTCTCTGCTATCCCTTCTACTTTGAATGCTCTCAACATCCCCTGGTAAAATTTTATTGATTTTTTGAAGTTTATCTCCAACCTCATCTCTCTCTTGAAATCCCCAACTACATGAGGGTTTTTCCTCTTTTGAAATGAAAAAGAGTTTTGAAAATACTCATGTCATATAATTTTTCTTAGGACAGTTAGTTATCATATAAATGCATCTTGACCTTTAAATCTTGCCCTCACTCCATCCACACACTCATTAACAATACCTTTAATTAGCACTAGTGATTCTTTTTTTTAAAGCAATTCCAGATGCTTTATTTAAAAAATTCCACAGCTTTATTGAAGTATAATTGACAAATGAAAAATATATATATTTAAGGTGTATAATGTGATGTCTTATATAGGCATACACTGTGAAATGGTTACCACAATCAAGTTAATTAACAATACATTACCTCACCTTTGTGTGTGTGTTGTGGGGGTAGGGGAGATAAGGTATACTTGACATTTATTAAGAGAATAGACCTTAAATCTTCTCACCAACACACACACACACACACACACACACACACACACACAATGGTAACTATGTAGAGGTGATGGAAAAGTTATTTAGTTTGAGTGTGGTGATCTTATATATATATATATATATATATATATATATATATATATATATATAAATGTGAAAACATCAAGTTATATACTTTAAATATATACAATTTTTATATGTCAAAAATAAAGTTCTTTAAAGAATAAAAATAAAGGCATAAAAATGAATGTATATATGGGAGTGGGGGCTCTTGGAGGTTGATGATAGCAAAGGTTGGAGAGGAAATGAGGGTAAAAAGCTGATGGGGTACTTCTGTCAGGTTCTAAACAGTGGGAAAACTCTGTTACTGTTGCTCTGTGGGTATGGATTGGAGTAGGGACAAGTCTAAAGGGAAGGAGATGGTTAGAGGATTGTAAGAGTACTTATACTCTGCGTTAGAATTGATGATAATTTCAATTGGAGCAGGGGTCAGCAAACTATAACCCATAGACTAAATTTAGCCCACTACTTGTTTTTGTAAATAAAGTTTTATTGGAACAGAGCCATGTTCATTTATTTTTGTATTGTCAGTAGCAGAGTTAAGTAGTTATTGTAGAGATCATGTAGCCCACAGAGTCTAAAATTTTTAGTCTCTGGCTCTTACAGGAAAAATTTGCCAAATTCTAAACTAGATCAATGACTGGAAATGAAGAAAAGTGGATGATTCACAGATGAAATTTTTAGTCTTATGTTTATTCTTTTTAGTTATTATTTATTAAAAATTCAAACATAAAGAAAAATAGAAAATAACAAATACCCACGATCTAAATTTAACAATTTTTAATGTTTCATCATATATGCATCATCTATTTTCCCTGTGGCAATATAAATAACATATTTAAACCATAAAAATCTCTAAAAACTGACTTTATACACCTAATTAAATTAATTCTCTAATATCATTTAATAGCCATCAATGTTAAATATTCTCAGTTTTGTAAATGCTTTTTCTAGCTTATTTATTCAAACCAGATTAAAAAGAATAACTGTTAGAGAGGTCTTTTTTATCTTTTTATATGGGAGTCATGATGCAAATAGTTTTCAAAAATTATTTCTTAGAAAACTTATATAAGCTCTGAGAAATATTATATATATTTCTATATATAATATATATCTCTATATATTATATATAATATGTATCTATATATTATATATCTCTATATATTATTCCCTTTTCAATTTTATGGACATAAATATCAGCACTCAGAGAAGTTATGTTCCCTAAATTACTTAAGAAGTAGAAGGGACTAGACTTAAACCCAGGACTGTCTTTTTCTAAGTGCTATGCTATACTTTACATCACATGCTTTAAGGACTTGTTACCTAATCGTGAGTGGTAGAGGACAGGGTAGACAAGCAAATATCAAAGCTATGGTTTTTGATTTGAGAACTGGGGACCATTCACTGAAAAAAAGAATTCATAAAAATAAGCAGGTTTGGGGTCAAATTTGAGTTTAGTTTTGAAAATTTTGAGTTTGAAGTGCTTATGGTATATACTTACAAGTTTTAGACAGAACCCTCCAGGGGAAGGGCAAGAATGAATTGTGAGAAGGCAAGGATAGAAGCAAGGAGACTAGTGGGGAGGTTTCCACTGTGGTCAAGAAGAGAGATCATGGGAGTCCGGAGTAGTGTAATGGAGATGGAGAGAAATGAATGGAACATTTGTGACACTGGTTCCATTTGCTTAGGTGGGGAACACTGGGGGAAGAAAATCAAGAGATCATCAGAGTGACCAAGGTGTAAAGCATGAGGCAGAGATTGATGAGAGAGGAGATTGGAGAGGTGGGCACCAGCAATGGGGAGTTTACATGTTATTCTAAAAGAAATAAGAAAATATTGATGGGTTTAAAGGAAGGGAATGACAAGATCCAATTTATGTTTTTTAAAAATTAACTCTGGCTTCTCTATAGAAAATGGATAAGAGAGGACAGGAGTAGAGGAAGAGATACCATTTAGAAAATGATTGCAGTGTTCTAGGTGAGAAAAGACAAGAGCCTGAACTAGAGAAGCAGCAGAGGGGACAGAAATGAGGGGACAGTTATGAGAGATGTTGAGGTATTACAAACAAAAGATACCATGGAAGGGGATGTGACAGTTTAGCAAAATGGCCACAGTTCTGTTATACTCTCATTGATAAGTGGAGTCTATATCCCTTCCCCTTCAGTCTAGGTCAGTTTGTGGCTGCTATGACCTGGAGAATGGCAGAAGTGGCACAATGTAACTTCTGAGGCTTGGCCATAAAGGCCAAATCACTCTATCTTGTTCTTAGGAACACTAGCTTTTGGAACTCTGAGACACCATGCAAGAAGGCAAACTACCCTAAGACTAGCATATTCAAGAGGACACATAGCCTTTCTTATGGATAGTCCCAGCTGAGTTTGCACTTCAGCAATTCCAGCTCAGGCTCTAGACATGTGAGTGATGAGCCCATCTTGGAAGTGGATCCCCTAGCCCCAGCTATTGTAGCCCCTAGCTGTTCATGTTACCCCACCCATCATTTGAGTCATAGAACTGAGCCTGAAACCATCATGAAATAGAGAAGTTAAACCTGATGTCTCCTTTTCAAAGTCTTGACCCATTGAATTAATAAGCACAAGAAAATAGTTTTTATCTTATGCCATTAAGTTGTAGGGTTGTTTGTGACACAGCTATTGATCATCAGAACAGTGCTAAATATAAAGATGTATAAGATATGGATTTTGCCTGCCAGAAGCTTATAAAAAATAAACATTTTTAAATATATTATTTATTTCATTTTTTCAGAGGGGAAGGGAAGGAGAAAGAGAGGAACAGAAATATCAAAGTGTGGTTGCCTCTCATGTACCCATCACTGGGGACCTGGCCTGCAACCCAGGCATGTGCCCCGACTGGGAATCGAATTGGCAACACTTTATTTCACAGACTAGTGCTCAATCTACTGAGCCACACCAGCCAGGGCTCTTCTTTTTCTTTGCATACATTGCCTCTTCGTATTTTTGACTGTCTTTAGTTAAAACTCCATGTTATCTTTCAAAACAAATTTTGACACTTCTCTCAGCTTCTATGTGTTGGCAAAGATAAGTGGGGTTTTTCCTCATATCAGCATCCTATAGCTACAACACTGCAGTATCATCTTTTGGATCCTAAAGAGAAAGGCACTGTGGGACTATTCCGTGTACCTTCTCTTTCACTGATTAAAACCACACTCACTTGCCTGCCCAGAAAATTTCTCCTTGATCCTGGACTTGATTCTATTCTTAGCCTAAAAATATTGCTCAACTTGGGCAGACTTAGTTAAATACAAATGTGATTATGTTAGTCCACCAGGACTCCCATTGTTGTTCAATACTCTTTTTATTTGGTTAATTTCTATTTCCCAGGACACCCTTTCTACTAATCATTCTAACCCCCATCCCTCTCTTCAGAACTGCAATCCCACCCCTCATTTCCTGCTGTATGATGATTTGAGCTCCCACTTGTACCTCTGCAACATGTTTCTCTACATACCTGTTTTCTCCTCACTTCCCAACTAGTCTCAGAGGAGAATGTGCTTCTCTCTGAGACTCCCTGTACCTCTAGTGTTCCTAATACCATTGTGTCTCACTACTTTCAAAACCGTGCTTCTTCAGTTATCTCTTTTGTCAGCTATCTTCAGTCTCTCCTACAAAATAAATTTTAAAAGGCACAGGTCACATATATCTTGAAAGAGACAATCACATTTTTACTTGATCCCACTCACCAGCTTAACTATATGTTTATTTTGATTCATTTTTCTCATTCTCTTTCAACCCCTTTCCTTCTATGCTATATCTCTTTTTTCTCCTCCCCTCTATGCCCCCTTGCAACTAGATTGCTCAGCATTCTACTCTACTCTTAGAGTTACAATAATCATGCAAACTCCAGTCTACTGGCCTTGTTGCAGCAGTCCTTTGCCCTTGAACATCTCTCCAGCTTTTCATAACACTGGCTGTGTTCTTCTTCAAAATTTTCCTTCTGTACAAATCTAGGACTTAGGAAAAAGCTGATTATCCTCTACCTCAAAGACTGTACCCTTTGTGATTGCTTTGCTGTCTTCCCTCTGATTCTAGCTACCCCCTACTATGGCCATTCCATGAAAATATATTACACACCTTCTGTGAAAGATATAGAGCCCCAGACCTCAAGACTGGACATTTTCACTGAGTTGGTCCTCCAGTTTTTTGTTTTATTTTTTTTGTATAAGCATACTTGGTGCCTTTTATTAATTTACTAGCCAAGCCCAAACTTTGTTTAAATTCTTCACTAGTGAATACTCAAACCTTTCTTAGATTTTTTTTTCCTAAGGAGCACTAACTTCTTTTGTCCTGTCATTCTCTTCAAAAATTAATTTTTTAACTATTTTTAACAAGTATAAAATGCTGTCTGGTTTCATTTCTCTTGACATCATTCATGATTCTCCCATGTGGACATATTAAATTATTTTTCCTGTTAATCTGTTTTTTTAATTTTATTTTCATTTATTTTTTCAAATGCATTTGTCTCTGCCTACCCCCCACCACTTTCCCTTGCCCCCTTGCTCCTTCCCTCCCTCAGCTCTTCCCCTTTGGTTTTGTCCATGAGTCCTTGCTATATGTTCCTTTATTTGCCCCTTCCCTTCCTTTTCCCCGCCCACCCCTCCCTCCTTCCCTCTTGTCTCTGTTGGTTTCTTTTCCTTTCAGTGTTGCTGGTCTTATTTTCCTTGCATCTTTGTATTGTTGGTTAGGTTCCGCTTATAGGTGAGATCATATGGTATTTGTCTTTTGCCCCCTGGCTTATTTCACTTAGCATAATACTCTCCAGTTCCATCCATGCTGTTGCAAAGTTTAGTAGTTCTTTAACTCCAAATCAATATAATCTAAAACATTTTTCTTCCTTAAAGCTACTTCTTGTGGCCTTTGACTTCTCCCTCTTTCTGCCACCAATAATGTGCTTGAGGCATAGAACTCCATGCTAATATTAGCATAAGAAGTAATTAGGAAGAAACACATGCCCCCCCCCTGCACACACAAATCATATAGTGTATTCTCAGAAATCTAAGTGATTTTTGGATTATTTAATATGTGCTCAGTTTTGGATTTTTGAGAGTGTATATTAACAGACCCTTCCAGAATTACTGTCTGGCATCTTAATAGGGTTGCATTGTAAAGCAGCCATCTTATTTAATGGTTTAAAATTTGGGATCCTCCTTTCTTCTAACCCAGAAGAAGGCAATATTCAAACCATGCTAATTGATGTGTTTTGATCAAGAAGAAGCCAAGGTTAGTATGAGGCTTATTTCCACAGTGACTAAGTGGAAGAGTCAACACATCAGTCTTTTGAGCCCACCACAGAACATTCATTTCCATTCTTCTATCCAACAACTGACATTCTAAGTAGCTCAGATTCAAATGCAAATGCAAGCACAAGAAAGCAGACACACTTTGAAATCAATAACATCGTTTTGTCAGGCAATTCATTTAGTATTTCTAAAAACCAGTGAAGTTTAAAAAACAAGGGAGTTGAAAGCTTACACTCCTGTTCCAAGTTTTAATGAGCCTATTCCTCACTCTGGGACAGAGAAATCCTCATTATAACTTGTCAATAGAACATTAGCACCCAAGATGGAGGGAGCCCTATGATCCCAGTTAATTTTCCTTTTTTCTCCATCTAGTTGAAAAAAAAATCTTTTAATTGGAAACTAGCCACTTATTTGAACTGCCTCTTTCTAAATTGTACATTCATCTAGTTAAAAGTATCACGTTACTCTTACCACATTAAAAAAAATGTTTTTGACTGAGACTTTCTATGCTGAGATATTAAGTACTGCTTAGAGGGACTCCAAGCAGCACACTGAGCATTGGGTGCTGCCTGAGCACTTTTGTGCCTCTCTCTCATACATTACCTAAGCATCCAAAACAGAGAGAAATCAGATTTAGGTTTTCATTTTATAGGGGACTTTTGGATCTACAGGTGAACACAGGAGGAGAATGAGTGTTGGGGAGAGCAACTTGCCTGCACCGTAATGTTTCACTTGACGTTACAGCCCTTGAAACCATCAAATGTGAAACAAAGCAAAGTGTGAGTAGCCCTGGCTTCTTTTGCTGTGCTTTCCATGCTATCTGAGCTAGGTTTTGTTGTTTTAAATTACTGGGTCTCATTGATCATTATATATATTGTCATGATATAAAGTTATAGGAAAAAAGTATGTTGTACAGCCCCTGATTCAGGCCAATCTAGTGCATGTAATAGACTTGTTAATCATGTAATACTCTTTCATGCTTCAGATTTTCCAACACACTCCCAATAGCCATGCCTAGTAGCAAAAGCTAAATGAACCAGGCTCACATTTAGTCTCTTCAGGTGGAGTAGTCTGAAAGACTTCTAGAAACTGAACTGAATGTCCCTGTTTACTTCCAAAAGTGTTTCAAAAATATTTTATTTACTTATTTTTAGACAGAGGAGCAAGGAAGAAGAGAGAGAGGGAAAGAAACATCAATGTCTGGTTGTCTCTTATGCACCCTACACATCCCCTACTTGGGGCCTGGCATGTGCCCTGACTGGGAATCAAACCAGCTTTGGTTCACAGGCCAGCACTCAATCCACAGAGCCACACCAGGCAGGGCTCTCTTAAAAAAGTGTTTAAAATAGCAAAACAGTCCCAGTGACTGACCTTTTATGGTCTTTCATACTCTACCAAAAGCCCCATTTCATTTGGTTTCAGGATGACCTGTAAAGTCCTATCAATTTAGCTCCAGTGCATTCATTCAGCAAACCTGTATTCAGTTGCACAAATCTTCTAATGAACGTTTACCATGTGTCAGATGCTGCTTGGCACCAGGAATACAAAAAAAATACAAGGACTTACTCTTAGGAAGACTATATTTATTGGAAAGGAAAGATCTGCTAAGCATTCAAATAGAAGGAGAAACGGAAAAACTGAGTGTCATGAGGAGCAGCTAATGAACAACCCAGGGCTGTCTTGGCTCAAATTCTGTTTTCCCTTTGTTCCTTTTGCCCTTACCACTTTTAGACAATTTCAGGTCAAAGGCCTTTACAATATGTGTCTTTGCAACAAAAATCTCTGAATGACAATGTGATCATCAAGTCCCTGCCACTAACCTGCTTAGTGATGCAGTATTCCCTAACAAAAATTTATGTTTATATTTGGAGAGACATTTTAGTCCTAATTAGACTACAGGTTTAGCAAGATGCTTTCTATTAGTCAAAGTTTTAAATACCTTGGCAGGATACTTAAGAACATATTTCTGACTCAGCATTTTCTTCTTCACTTCATTCTAGAAGTAGGATGGCAATGGACTTTACAATCACATAGGTTTCAGTTATAATTCTGGCTCTGATTCTTGCTAGTTGTGTAGCCCTGAGCAAGTTACTTACTTCCTGAATTTGTAAAATGGAAATGATAATAGTCCCGAATTCCCAAGGATATTGTGAGATTTAAATGAGCTAATATATGTAAAGAGTTTATAATTGTGCCCTGGGCTTAGTCAATGCTTAGCAAATATCAACTCTTACTTTTATTGTTCTGTGTTCCTGCTTAAGAAAACATGCAAATAAAAATGATAACTGGGTTCTAGTACCAGCTTTGGGACTATTCCGACAGTTTCAAGTAACCAACTAGTGCCCATGTTTTCACCTGCACAGTAGTGACAGTTGCACTAAATGACTTCTATTGTCGTTTAGTCCTGTCAGTCTGTAGTTGGCTCATTTTTTGGAGTGACATTGAGAGCTCCCAGACATGACAGTCACCCTAGATGTCCTGCACAGTCTAGGAGCACCGCATTTCCTGTGCAGTAGCAAGATAATGTTCTGCTTCCAGAAGGAGGTTCCAAAGGCAGGTAAAATGATGTGCCAGAAGACCTGGTAGTGATTTGTTACCCAGAGTTTTAAATGGAATATGTAACTGCTGAGGAGGCAAAGTCTTCTATTAACCCCATAGGGGTTCTCTTAACTATGTAAAACTAAAAGAGATTGTCACTCAAAAGAGATCTTAATTCTAGGGTTTATTCAGTTATGCTTCTTTCCCCCTCCCTGGCAAAGACACTGAAAATGGGGGGGGGGGGAAGGATCAAGCGTTTTGCCATTACTGTTCAAAATTTCTTTGAACTTGTTAACCCTGTGGTATTTTTGGAAGCATTTGAGTGCTTGTTACAAAATCACCTTGCATTTTTATTACACCTTGAGTATAATCAACTCAAAGCACTCCAAGATATCATGAAATCTCATTCTATCTTTGAGGTATTTCTTTGCAAAGAAGCAAGTACCATGTCAACCGTGAGTCAAATTAGTCATTTTACTTCATCAGCCAGCGAGGATTTCATCCACAGACCCTGATCTCTCTATTTCCAGCATTCCTTGTTGTTTGAATTTCCATGAGGTTCAAGTCAAAGAGTGTTGTACATTAAGAATCTATTTGAGACACCCTCTGTCTGCCTCCTTCTGTCCATCAGGGTGAGGGTGAGCTGACTCTTATTTGGCTGTTCCTAGACCAAAAGAAATAAATAAATAAAAGTGGGGTTTGATGGCTCCCAAAGGAAATACTCTACTCCACTTTCATAGTTCAGTTCATGAAGATCACTTCCATACAGGGTTATTCAGACAGGTTCATGTGGTGAAATTAAGTAACTGAGTGATTGTGCTAGAGCATCTATCAAAAAATACTTTCCAAACCAGTTTATTCACAGGCTTTTTACTCTGTATTCATTGCCTGACTGAACTCATTGTTTTTTGTTTTTGTTTTTTCTTAAAGCTGCTTCCATTCAACAAGAATGTTGTGATGGAATGCTTATAACAGGATTCAGTCTGCCTTCTCTATCCATTTAGCTTCCTCTATTGCCACATCCCGCACTCATACTGTATACCCTAACAAGATGAAATTTTGATTTCCACAATGAGTTATACTCTCTAAACTACTTAAGGCACACACACACACACACACACACACACACACACACACACACAACACATATTTTAGGTCTCAAATGTCACTCTAGGAAGCTTTTCTCTCCCATGATCCTGGTTATTTGACTCTGCTCTATTCTCCACAGTATCCTATCCTTTCTTCAAACTTATATCGTGCTGCTTTCATTTGCTGTCTCTTCCATTAGAATTGAGAGCACTCTGACCTTAAGGGTGTTGTCTGCCCAACTGTCGTGCCACCAATGCCTAGTGCAATGTGCCACAATTGTTGAATAAATAAGTAGATTGAATGGGTATTTTACTTTTAAATATGTATTCTGTCATTTCACATTTAACTTCATCAAATATCACAGCTTTTGTTAGATAATCACTCAGATGTCTTTGAGTCTTTTATAAACCATACCTATAAAATCTTGGTCTTTTGGGATCTTTATATCCTAACTGCATCACCATGAATGTGTGGTGCAAACATTTAGATCTTTTATTCCCCTCTAACTCAGAACCAAAATATATCCCTAGATAATGCTGTGATGATACTAAATGGTTGCATATCCAGTTCAGATTTCAACTACCTTGCCAAGGGAAATAATAGAAACTGACTACTAAAATGTCATGTGTGAATATATATATATAAAAGCAATGGATATGAACATTAAGTAAATTTCTCAGTTTACTACTACCACCACTACACATCTTCTGATGAATGTAGAGATTCCCATATCCATTTAAAGATAAAAAATTATTTGCTTTTTTTTTTTTTTTTTTTGCTGCATTGGATTTGACTCTTCCTGGATTTCTAGAATGAAAATGCACAGAACTTGTTTCCAAATCTAGAGGAATATCTTTTTATACAATTACTACCTGAAGTATCTATACTTGTTCATATTGGGAACAGCTCTAGTATTTGTTGGACAAAATGTAAATAGAAGTGGATAAAAATAGACACACAGTTATATTTTTACCATCCATCTAAACCATCCCATATAAGAAAGTAAATAAGAATATTTGCATCCACATGCCATTATCTGCTCTGCTGGGCCAGCAGATCTGATTTTCTATGCTTCTTACTCCCCTTTTCTGCCTATTAAAATTCTAACTAACCTTTAAAGTTATACTTAAATTAATCCTCATTAACAACTTCACCTTCTTACCCCCACCATGGAAAGGGATCTCAGGTTCACAAAGCTCAGATATCATCTAACTTGGAGGTTCTCAACCTTGGTAAAATATTAGAACCACACAAGAGAATTTATAGAAAATACCAAAGTCTGGGTCCCAAGTGAAGTCAATTAAATAAGAATCTCTTGGTCTGAGGTACAGCCTGAATTTCAGAATGTTTCAAAGTATACCAGCTGATCATAATATGCAGGAAAGTTGATAACCATTGCCTTATAAGTTCAATGTGGCTAGAGAATGGAGGGTGAGGGTTAAGGGCAGTGGCAAGAAGGAGACACTGGAAATGTTGGCAAGGCTCAGTTATGTGGGCCTTACAATCCATGGCAAGGAGTTTGGCCTCTGTCTTAAAGGACTTGTGAGCTAAAAAAAAGATTCTAATTTGAAAGCAACATGATCAGTTTGGTGTTCAAGGAATTCAAGTTCTTTAATTTCTCTGAGCTTTCTTTTAATCATCTGTAAAATACAGTGAGTGGAGTTGATGACTTCCAATGACCTTTCTCATCTAACAGAAAATTATTCTCAGAGTCATCATTCCTAACGTGGAAGTGCTAGAACTAATTCCTCTCATAAACAGAGGCTCTGCATCTTCCTCTAAATACAGGCTATGCAGAACATAGTAATTCTTTGAGAGGGCACGTTCTTCTAACAGATTTTTAGAGGGGATGTCTGCTAACAACCAGCTTCTGCATCAGCAAGAAACTTACCTCAATGGAAGGGCAACAGGAGGACCTATTAATTAGCAGACAAAGCATTGCAGGCCAAAGCATACAGAAAATTCTTTCCTTTTCTACAGAAAAGTATTTCCAGTCTGCCCTGGAAACAAACGCAGCAGTGGGAAACTAGGCCCAGACCCTTTCCTGTCCTTGTAAGCATGGATCAAGAGTCCAACAGATATCTGTTGAATTGTATTGGACACTGCTTGTTAAAATTATACTTGAAATAAATCTAAGTAGACTGGTCTTTATGAAGGGTAAGTGAGGCTCACAGAGAGGTGACTTCTGGATGTGGCATTCTATATGCATGTACATAGAGACATTTACAAATACAATCAACAATTCATTGTGAATTTTTTGAAGGGTTAAGGAAATATTACCAGCTGAAAAAGTGCAAATTGATTCTAACTATGTTGTTTTCAGTGGCATTGCAGCTCACCTTTCTCAATAGTAATAATGCCCATAATTTGTACTGGGCTGGGGAAATAGTCTCCTTAGCAGGTATTGGTGGTACATGTAAGTGGGTGGTTGGGCATGGGAGATTTCCTTGTGATGCAAAACGGGGCAGGCATGTGGATCCAGTTCAGAATATGCTCAAGAGATATACTCTGTATATTTACATACTGGAATCTCATGTCCTCTGTCTCCAGCCAATGTCAGTTTCTTTTTCTTTCTGATTCATAGAAAAAACACCGCATCTGTTTGAAATTATGTTTAGTTTTTATCGTCGTCTGGAAGAAAAGGAAAGCTCCTGCTAATGAAAGTGGTAAATTAATATGGAGTGCTTGGGACTAAATATGATGGATACTCTAGAGAAACACCTGCACCATTAAAGGCGATTTTCTGAGACCAAATGCTGTTTTAGGGAAGATAGAAGTTACTGTAATTGAAGTCTTGGGGAAACATGACTCTTTATGCCTTCCCTTGCACAGAAATCATCATAGTCTCTTATGTTGAGGTAAGCATAAAATTTCAATTACATTTTGGGATCTGAAAATGAGCATGCTCTAGTTTGCCCCCATTTAATTCTCTGGCTATATCAGCTGTTTATTTATTCCTTTCCTTGGCAAAAAAGAATTAGGGATTAAAAGAAGCCACCAGAAACAAGAAATCTTAATCCATGTAATTACTCTAATTGGCTAATGAAAGTCTTTTCTCAATAGCAGACAATTCTTTGCAGTTTATGGACATGTGTTTACATTTCGAAAGGATTAAGTAAGAGGGGTTCACTTTTCTTTCTCTCACTACATGGATGAGCAGAAAACATGCATGGTGCAAATTCTTGGCAAACAGATGCAGCACTTGGATTTTCCTCCAGACAACTTATTTTTCATAAGTTTCTACTTCACTTGTTTGTTGAAATGATGCCTAATGAAGTATTCATTGATGGTATTATCACTAATAAAATATAAATCAAATTGAGCTCTACATACCATTCACATGCTAGAAGGAGGCAGCAATGTGAGCTAGCACTTGTTTCCAGCTGTTTTCTTGTTGTTAGCTTTTAATTTCAACAGCTACCTCCTTGGCCGACCCTCTCTTTTCTCAGCTCAGGTATTTGAGATGTTAGTGTGATTGTCAGTTCTGTTCTGCTTGAAAGGTTTCAGTACATGTTACTATGGTTACAGGTGCTAGGATTGGAAATAAATGAAGGGGGTATTAAGGGTTTGACGTAGCTGTGATGAAGGCTTAGTGTTGAAATACTAGCTATTACTTTGGTGGATTCTATGTTATTTGACAATGAATACATTTTACTAGAATATTTAAATGCATTCTTGAATATACAGTACATCAAAATGGAAACATGGATAACTAGATTTTAAGCAAATGAATGTTTTAAACAGCTCTGAGTGTATATCCTATGGGACACTCAGGAACTAAATGAACACTGTTAGTAGAATATGTAATATCACCTAAGTAATAAGTAATTTTATTAGCTCTCTGTGTCTCCTTAGAATGCCAGTGTCTTCTCATTTTTTTTTCATTTGTTTTCTTATTTTCCTCAGTAGCAAAGTGGAGTCCTATAAATCTGGTAATATGGATGTGAGTGCTTTAGTTATTAAGGTGACTGAGGACACAGGGCTGACTCAGAGGTTTTGTGAAAGTCTCCTTCATGTTTACCACTGGAAATGTTAGTGGATAAGCCTGGCAAATTTTCTGTCTCCCTCTTTCCAATGAGAGACACTCATAAAGGCTAATTATAATATGCCATCCTCAACCTTGCTGTGATACTCTCTCTGTGTCTACCTTGTTGCTTGAGATGATCATCCCTTCTTAAAGCAATTGGAGAAGCTGCTGCTGCCTGTTGCCAATCTTTTTTTCTACCCACAACCCCATCTTTTGGGTCTCTACAGCCCTGCTTCACTTCTCTTCATTTCCATGGTCTCCAAGGCGTCCTTCCCAGTTTTCACAGAACTCACAGAACTCACCGCAAACTTTTGTTTGCCCACTGTGTTTATAATCCTCCTCCTTTCACTAAGTGACTTGAGGGAATGAGGACTTTTGTTTCTTTAAAGTAAATCTGATATAGACAAACCTTGGCATGATCTTTCAGTCTTACTATTCTTCACATTAGAAAAGCCCTTCCATTTCTATTCTTGATTTCTACACTATCTTTAGCCTAGAATGGCAATTTTCAGCTGGTGTTCTGTGGCACACTGGTGTGCCATAAGAATTTGTAAAACATGCAGTACCTGACTATTTAGCTAGGGGTGCTGACCTTTTTTCCCTTAGATTGTCAAATTAAAAAACAGCAACAGCCAACACAACAATAGGTATGTGGTGTGAATAAATCAAAATTATACTGATTATCTTGTCAAATTGGAAAAAGTATATTTTTGGTGTGCACAGAATTTTAATGATTAGTTTATGTGTGCCATGAGAAGAAAAAGGTTGAAAATCACTGGCATAAAGCATAGTGGTTAAGAACATGGACAGGACACAGGAGCCCAACTGCCTGGATTCAAATTCCAGCTCTGCTACTTACTGGATTTGTGCCCTTGGGATTATTGTTAATATTTAATGTTAATGGGCCTTAGTTTCTTCATCTGTAAACTGGTATTAATAATTGAAATTAGTCCATAGAGTTTTGATTATATATTATATATATTACACATAGAGAAAAAATATGTGTGCATGCATGCAAGTGTGTGTGTGTGAGTGTGAGAAAGAAAGAAAGGGAGGGAGAGAAAGTCTCACTTAGAACACTAGACAGGCATATATTAAGTGATAGATAAATGTTTGTTTTTATTCCACAAATATTTATTTTCTACTGTGTGCCAAGCTCTATGTTTGCTCCTGAGTATTCAGCAGGGAATAAAATAGATGTGGTATTTGCTCTGATAGAGGTTATGTCTTGAAGATTAGGGAGTAATTGTAATAAAAGGTTATGAGCGCTAACAATTCTTGCAACCCATAGTTTTCAGAACTGTCTAAACATGTCATCTCATGAAAAACACCTGTATAGCCATGACAAGGAATTTTGTGCTCTCTGAAGTGTTTTGGGTCTACCCAGACAGATCTATGAATGAGGAAAGGCAGTTGGCTTTTCAAGAACTCCCACAGAGGATTCAGACTAGAGGAGCCATGTGACTGACAGCAATAAAAGTTTCACTTAAGCCAGAGTCTGGCCAGGACTTTCTCGCTTTTACAAACAACACAAAAGATCTAATTCTCTCTAATAAGCAGAGCTACAAACAGCAGTCTGTACAATAACTTTTAGAAACCTGACCTTGTGACCCAGAGGCCATCCTGAAACCACTGCACCCACCTCCCCCCTTTTCCCCATCACTCAATAAACATCCAGCCTAATCTATTGTCCTCTGGAAGAGAAGGCCCAAGAAATAATTAACAATCCCTTCTCTGTTCCGAAATACTTACTCCAAACGTTGACCATTCAGAGGGTCTGGAAAGACTAAGCAAAGATGATGTTCTTACCAGGTGATTAGATGACAAAGAGCCCACTGCCAGTCTTCCGGAGCACCGTTGAATGCAGACCATGCCTCAGCATTCCTGGAAGCAGAGTAATTAAGAGCTGGCCCTTGTTAAGGGACTAACTTCTTCCCACCCTAGAGGCTTGTCTGGTTACAACAGGACTACTAAAAAGAGACTGTAACTTTAACTTGTTTTGAGTCTCTCTCTATTGAAAGATTTAAAACTGTGGGTTGTGCTAATGCTCGTAGCTGCAAGGGAATGGCTTAGCACTCAATGTACCACTATGGTAACTTTTTATTGAGAAAAAAAACCCTATTATGTAGGCTGGTGGGGCTCTTTGCCTTTAACTTATCTTTGCAGAAATTTCTGAGCAGTAACGTTGATTGATGGGAAACAGGAAGAGGTGTAGTTTCGAATTTGAAAAGGAAGGCTTGGGCTTTGTTTGGTCCCTAGTGCCAGGACTGAGAAAAACCATATAGGCTGTGGCCAAGGCAGAATGAAGAGACTGGGCTGGGTTAGATTGGAGAATTACCTAGGAGGAGCAGAGTATATCTTAACAGACAAAGAAAGCCACAGGCCAAGGCCACCAGGACAATATCCATTTTTAGAGCCATAGTCAAGTGAGAGGGCTGAAGCAAGATGTCAGAAGCTGAAGATGTAAGGACAAAGAGGCAGTAAAAATAATGATTAAGAACATAGTCTCAGAGACAGTCTACCTGGGTGGATATAAATTCTGATTTTGTTATTTCCTTGCTGTGTGACCTCCAGTAGTTACTTAACTGTTTTGTGTTTCTACCTCCTCATCTCTAACGTAGAGGGAGAATAATGCTACCTGTAAGTGCCCTTCACTTACCTATTAGGTCTTGGATTTATTTCTCTCCCTTCTCCTGCCTCACAGGATTGTTGGGAGGACCAATAAAGCTTTTGCATGTAAAGCATTTGGAATAGTGTGGACACATAGTAAGTGTTCAAGGTGTCGTGGTATTTGAAAAGTAAAGGTCTAAAGACGAAATGTAAGAGACCTGTAAAACATAAGAAAATGTGATTAAGAGATTAAAAATAAAAGCATGGTTACAATGCTACCCACTATCCCTGGCCCATCTCCAAACAGATTCTTCGGCAGATATCTCCACAGCCTTCTTGGGTACCTTTCTGCTGCCACAAAACAGAGAAGAATCTGGGAAAGAGGAAGAAATAATTGTTCAAAATACTCAGTTTCTATGAGTGATGACTTTTGCCTTTCACTTTTTTGAGGATACCACCTTCATCCTGTCATTAGAGGAGCATATAGATATAGGCAGGCATCCAAAAACATTTTTTACCAGAACTAGGTATGTGCTATGAACAAGTTATGTGAGGCAACTTAACAAAATACATTTTTTTTCCAAATCTGATAGAACAGGATTCAAATCCCTGCACCACCACTTTGTGTCCATATAACCATCTACAAGCCATAAATGCTATCAGCACCTCAATTTTCTCATCTATAAAATAAGTGATGGTAATACTTATTGGGTTGCTGTGGGGAATTAAATAAAACGTATGTGTAAAGCAACTGGCACTTTGTTTGACTTAGATTCACTGCTTAATAAATGCTAGTTTTCCTCCCCACTTCTCCCAGACAAACTGAAGATGCAATCATTACCTCATACTACTCAGTTTTTTTAACTTGGGCTAAAATTGCACTCTCTCTGTCTTCAAATATGCCATTGTTCTATCTCCTATTGGCCACTTATTCTTTCTTCCTGGTTTGAAAGAACAGCTCCTTGTCCAAGGCCAAGCTGTTTAGCACATCTATTTGGGACTTTGGCAAAGGTCATTTTCTGTCCATACACAGGCTGAGCGAAACTTAAAGCATCATATACAGGGAGAAAAAGTGGACTTAGGCTCTAGGCTAGTGTCACTGTCTAAAGAAGCCCAGTGAGGTATGGCAGCAGGAATTCCAGAGGGTGTTAACCTATAAAGTGAGAATAAAGTTAGCAAAGTGGTATAGAATTGCCTGGTTTTGCTGGAGCAGAACTCTACACTGTGGCTGGAGAAGCTGAAGCAGGATCTATCTTCTAGGGAGGAGAACTAACAAGAGCATGGTCAGTGGTCATGTTTCTAACCAAATGAATTGCTGGTCAGGATAAATCTCCCTGCGTAGCAGGACTATAATATAAATTCACAGCTGAAGTGATTACATGCATCTATGGATGGGGAACGCATGGCAGTAAGTGGGATTTGGACATGACAGTATCTGGGCTTAGGGTAGCAGTTCTAATACTAGGCTCCACCAGCTTGTGGGACTGAGTCATCTAGGTGCTTTCCAGGCCCAAGTGCTATGTGGATATTACTTCTGGCTGCAAAGAAGGGAAACTTTCCCTTCTAACAGACTTTCCATACCGAACAATCATAGTTTCTGTCATTTCCACATGCTGTTGCCTTGTTTATATAGCCCTTTCTAGTGGACCTTCTCTAAGCAACCAGGTTTCATGCCACATGATCCCACCCTGAACTTTATTCCTCCCCAAATACTACAGCTTATTGAAAAGAAGGTGGAACTTGCCCGAAGGACAGCCATACATTAAATCAGTCATTAGACTATGAGGTCACCCAGCATAAACAGCTCTATCCTACAAAAACAAGCTAGGTCAGTCAAGTTCTTGCTATGGGAAATACAACCAGAGATAGATAGCAGTGAAATTCTAAGGTATGAAAGGCCCAAGGAGAAGAGGTTTTGAGGACTCAGGGGCCAGCCAAAGTCATAAAGAAGCAGGAACTGCAAGTAGGTTATAGCTATGCCATCAAAAAATAAAGGAAAGTGGAAGGAAGGTAGATGGAAGTGAAAGAAATGAGAGAGAACACAAAGAAAGTCCAGGTTATAGATGAGTCAGATTAATAATATAGTGCTAGAAAAAAGTCTAAGAATTCCTGCTATCAAGATTCACAAGAATTGCCTTTCATTCAGCTCTGGTAACCATATGGCCTGATCATATTATGGTTTCTAGATGTATTAGTTAAGGGATGGTTAGCTACTGTAACAAAAACTCTGTATCTTCAGGGGCTTAATCCAATCAAAATTTCTTACTCACTTCACAGGCTAATACAGCCTTTCAAACATGTGGTCATTCAGGGATTTGGGCTCCTTACATCTTGTGGTTCTGTACTCTTCTAGGTCCTTGGAGTCCTCTCTATTCAGCTGGTGGGTGGGCAAAGAGATCATGAGAAAGACATACCTCATTTTTATACACTTTGTCCTATAAGTGACACTCATCATGTATCATTCCATTTGTAAAAATGAGTTTCATGGTTCTATGTAGAGCCCCTGGCTGGGAAGCCGCATTCAAACAATTCTGCACTTGGTTAGCTAATCTTTCTACACCGTTTGTGGATTCCCTTGAACTTTGTTTCCCTTATTGCTCCCTATCTATAGTATCTTACTCTTTCCCTATCCCCCTTACTTAAGCTGAACTGAGTATGTGACTCTTCACAACTGGTGAGCTTAGTTAAAACAGGACCCTTTGGGAAACTTCCTTTGACTTGGTCAGTGAAAGACAGTATGTATTGTTAGTGCCCACAGAAGAAGGTTCTTGGGCAGGGAACATTTTCCATTGTCTAGGTCCCTTGTCATCAGACCTGAAGAAGTCATACTGTCACTCCCAGGGCTTTTCTGTAAACTTGGGTCCTGTTTCTCATTGTTCCCTTATCTACATGTTGGGAACACACCAACCATGAACAGATCTTTTATAAAACCTGGATTCTTCCATGGTCCCTACAGAATGGGGGGGGGCAGTTTCTCTCAGGACTAGGGAGTAAGTAGCATTATCATATGTACAAGAATGCTGTCATTCCAAGTTCCTCCTCATCCTATCAAGCTAGGTTTAGCATACTCTGAAATGTCCTAACTTACTTGGGAAAAGCCTAGTGAAACAGATTAGCCAGGCTTGATGCCCTATTTGGATCACTTTTAACTTCATGTTGATATTGGAAACCTCTGTGCCATTTGCATTCTACTTTTGTGAACCAGGCCAACTCTGGGTGGAAAGGGGAAAGAGAGAGGCACAGGAAGGTCCACAAGGTTGAAGTACCCCACATAAGGAAGGGTAAAATTGGCCTGGAGATCTTGTAGCATAATTTTTAATAAGGACTTGGATAAAATGAAACATTTTTATTTTCAAATTGTTTGAAACAGTGTAAATTTAATACTATCATATTCATTGAAATATTAACAAAATGAACAGCCATTATAAGCTAAAAAAGAAAGGAGATAAAAAAAATAAGCAGTTTTATCATGTAACTCCATCAGGAAATATAACATCTGGGAAGCTCCTTATTTCACCTTCCATTTTAATTGACAGCCTTCCTTGCTGGGAAAGTAGTCTTGGTTGCAGGCCTTTGCTTTTCATTACTTGGAATATTTCATGGCATCCCCTTCTGGCTTATAGTTTTTCTGTGGAGAAATCAGCTAATGGCCTTATTGGAGCTCCCGTTTATGTTACTAGCTGTTTCTCCCTTGATGCCTTTAAGATTCTCTCTTTATCTTTATATTTTGCCATTTTAATTATGGTGTGTCTCAGAGTGGGCCTGTTAGGGTTCATCTTATGGGATCCTATATAATTTCGGGACTTGTGTGACTTTTTCCCTTACTAAGTCAGGGAAGTCTTCTGCCATTACTTTTTCAAACAACTTTTCTGTCCTTTCCTCACTTTCTTCTCCTTCTGGTATCCCTAAGATGTGAATATTATTATGTTTCATGTTGTCCTGCAGCTCCCTTAAACTATCTTCATTCTTTTTTATCTTTTTCATTATCCTGTCTGTTTTTCCTACCTTGTTCTCCAGCTTGCTTATCTGATCCTCTGCTTCATCTAGCCTGCTTTTAATTTTTTCTATGCTTCAATTTAGGTATTGTATTATTCATTTCCTCCTGGCTCTTATTCATAGTTTCTATGTAGTTCCCACTAAGTTCCTTGTAGCTCCCATAGAGCTTCTTGAAGTTCTTACTGAGCTCTTTGAGCATCCCTATAACCATTATTTTGAACTCCATGCCTGATAGATCACTTGCCTCAATTTTATTTAGCACTTTTTCTCAGGATTCCCCCTTTCCTTTTGATTGGGGATTGTTTCTTTGTCTCCCTAATTTAGGTTACTCTTCCTGTCTGTTTCTGTGCATTAGGTTTATCTGCTTTGACTCTGTCTTTGTGGGGTGGTCCTCTGTGGTAAGAGACCTGTGGGATTCAGTGGTGCAGTCTCCTGACCTCCTGTGCTGGACGTGCTTGGGATGCCCTTTATACAGTTTATGTGGGCTCTCTTTCTGTTATTGTGTTGTGGTTGTTTTGGGGCCTTTTTTGGTGTGTTCTTCCCTCTGGCTGGCTGACTGAGAGTCACAATGCCCACCACATCTTTGTATGCTGTTGTAGAGGTGCTTCCAGAACTAAATAAAACAACCCCAGAAACCAAACCCATACCCACAAAAATAACCCCCAAACACAAACACATTATCTGTAACAAATGAGAAAATATTAATAAAGGTGGAAAGAGATTAAGACTATCATAAGATAGGAAGAACAAAGATGAGATGACTAAGAAAGAAAAATAATTTTGATAAGGTAGAGGGAAGAGAAATAGTAAAAGTAGGAAATGGAAACAAGGCAAATAAAGGAAGAAATGAAAATTTACATTGTAAATAAAAAAGAGAGGGAAGACAGCAAAATGGAGTAAGAAAAAGGAAGAGTATATTATTAGGTTTAAAATTTTTTAAATAGTAAAAAAATAAGAACAAAATTGAAGAAAAACATCCACCACAGCAATATCAATGACAAATGATCAAAGATTAATAAAGGTAGAAAGAGAATAAGAAGAAAAAAAGAAAGAAAAAAGATTATGAGATGTTGAATGGAAGGAAACGTGATTTTGAGAGGATAGAGGGAGAAGATATAATAAAACTGAAACATGAAAACCAGGCTAATAAAGGGACAATTAAAATTTAAAATGAAAAAAAAAAGCAAAGAGCATGAATAAAGTGAAATGGCTTAGGAGGTGGGAGCATTAAAATCTGAGATTTGAAATACAAAAATAGTTAATATCTTGCAATGAAACTGAAGAAATTCAGTGACCACCACCATATCAACAACCAACAAATACATTTTAATAAAGGTAGAGAGAGAATTAGGATATTATAAGAAAGGGAAAAAGAATGTGAGATGACTAATGGCAAGAAAAATGATTTTGAGAGCCTAGAGGGAGAGAAATAGTAAGAGTGTGGAATAGAAACAAAGTATAGAAAGAAAAAGAATAAAATTTAAAACAAAAGCAAGAAAAGGAATAAAGAAGGCACAATGGAGTAAGAGAAGAGAGGAGTAAAAATGTTAGATTTGAAATAAAATAAAAACATACTGAAATAATAGGGAAAATCTTGAAGAAAAAGAAAAAAATGTTAAAAGCTATGCAGTATAAAAAATAATGCAAATAATGAGGAAGACCTAGGTGAGATTCATCTCAGCAGAATATAGTGTTTGCCACTGTCTTCTCTTTCTGGATCTACCTGTGGAAATGTCAGATGCTATCCTAGTCTAGCCCTAGGCAGCCTGTTTGAGACTACAAGCGATCCACAGTCTGTGCCCATCTCCTTCAGGCTTGCCTGGTCCTTGCTGTTCTGTCCTGCCAACTTTCCATCAGCACAAGGCCCAGAAGTGGTTCATCTAATGTCCTAGAGCATCACCAGTACCGCCTCCACATGCCTCCACAGGGGGCCTCTGGTGTGATCAGGAGGGTGGAATTCCTAGGCCACCCCTGTAAGGCACTGTTCAGTCTTAAGGGAAGATGGTGGGAGTGTTTCCCCACCCCACCACCACACATTTTGGTCTGTCCCAGATTATTTCCAGTAACATATAGTTTGTGGTGGATTAGCTGTCCATTTCCTATGAGGGGCCAGTCTGTGTAAAAGAGGCAGCCCTTTCCTGCTTGGGGCTGATGGCAGCTTTCTATAAGAGGTGAGCCTGGGCAGAGTCCTGAACACCCCTTGCTGTACCTCTCTCTAACCTCTGCTCTGCTGGTTTCAGTGGATCAGGGCCTGAGAGACCAGCATAGCTCATAGTATCTGACCGAAGTCCAGAAAGGGCCTTTTTAGAGGTTCTCTTTCTTTCCCCTGTAGATATGCATTGAGTAGGGGGCTCCGGAACCTGACCTCACTGATGTGCAGAGCCTGTAATTCCACACATGGGAGTTGGGCATGCCTGCCTATGAGGGGACCTGCCTGGCTACAACAAGTCTCAGGCATTCTGCTCCTGGCTGTCTAGTATTCAGCATGTCACCCTTGAAGGAGACTCAGGACCAAACTTACCACTCTGCACAGTTGCCTGCTTACCAACCATGGTGGGCCAGGTCCCACAATCCCTTTGTCATACCACTTTCTGTTCTTCCTCTGTAGTTGGGCTCAGTGGGACCAAACTGTGCTTTCACTCTGTTTTCTTTGTTGGCAGAGTGGCTACATGCATGCATGTGTGACCATGCAGTTCCTGCCCAGTGTTGCCTCAGCTCTCCTTTTAAAAGAGTCTCTATGTGGTCCCCACACCACAGCACTGAACCCTGGGCTGGTTCTCTGCACGCTCCACCTCCCCAAAAAGCACAAAGTCTCTCTCGGTCACAGCTGTCCACAACCTGCCAGTGCCTCCAACAGTTTTAGGTGATAGAGTTTCTCTCTGGAACTCTCCCAGAGTGTGCTGCAGCTAAGAATGTGCTACTCACTGTGTGTGTATAGCCTTACTCTCCAAGACTTTGTATATCCTTCCAAGTCTATCCTGATTAGGGTTGTTGGTTTCCCTATGTGGGACCTGGGCCTGCTTCAGGAGAGGAGGGAGCCACTAAGCTGAATTTACTGTCTGATCTTTCCTCTGCTACAGCTCCTTGCACAGAGCATTTCTTCCTCAACTTTTAAAATCTCTTACCAGCTGGTGCAAAGCATCCTCTGTACTCCTTGGCTTCAAAAATCATATCAGCAGAGATTCTTTGATTGTTCAAGTCACTTGTTGGAAGATCAGCTGAAAATCTGTGCTGGTGGAGTGAGCAAGTGGGTTCAGCTTCCACCTACTTGGCTGCTATTTTTCAAATCTGACAGAGAGAATCTAAAAAGAAGCAAGAGAAAAGCAGTCAGTTAGCTACAAAGGAGCTCCCGTAAGACTGTCAGCTGATTTCTCAACAGAAACTTTACAGGACAGAAGGAATTGACATGAAATATTCAAAGTGATGAAAAGCAAGGATATAAAACCAAAATTACTCTACCCAGCAAAGCTGTCATTTAGAATTGGTGGAGAAATAGTTTACCAGACAAGAAAAAGCTAAAGGAGTTCATCAACACCAAACCAGTATTACAAGAAATATTAAAGGCTCCTCTTTAAAAAGAAGAAAAAGGATAAAAAATATGGATAATAAAATGACAATGAATACATATCTATCAACAGTTACCTTAAATGCAAATTGATTAAATGCTTCAATGAAAAGATACATGGTGGCTGAAGAGATAATAAAACAAGATCTTTACATATGCTGTCTACAAGAGACTCACCAGATTGAAAGACACATACAGACTGAAAGTAAAGGGATGGAAAAAGATATATCATGAAAATGAAAACAATAACAACAACAACAACAACAACAACAACAAAAAAAACCTTGAGGTTGCAATGCATATACCAGAGAAAATGGACTTTAAAAAAAAAAAACAGCAATTCCACTTTGCATATTTGTCTGAAGAAACCCAAAACACTAAATTGAAAAGACATATACATCCATATGTTCATAGCAGTGTTATTTATAATAGCCAAGAGATGAAAGCAACCTAAGTGTCCATTAGCAGAGGAATGGATAAAGGAGTGGTGCATATATACAATGGAATATGACTAGTCATAAAAAAAAGATTTAAATCTTGCCTTCTGCAACAACATGGATGGACCGAGAGGGTATTGTGCTGAGTTAAATAAGTCAGACAGTGGGACTTCTGGCCAAGATGGAGGCATAGGTAGATACACTTTGCCTCCTCACACAACAAAAAGAAGGGCAACAAATTTAAAAACAAAAAAACTCAGAACTGCCAGGAAATCAAACTGCATGGAAGTCTGACAAGCAAGGAGTTAAAAAAGAAACATTCATCCAGACTGGTAGAAGGGGTGGACACAGGCAGCCAGGGCAGAGAGGGCTTGCGACAAGGCAGCGGAAGGAGGACCAGGTGAGCTAGGTGGCAGCTGGTGGACAGTGCAGTCCCACATTTGTGTGCCAATAAACTGGGGGGAATGGCTAGAGAGAGAGGCAAATCATGCAACCCAGGATTCCAGCATGGGAAAAGAAAGCCACAAAACCTCTGGCTGTGAAGACTGGTGGGAGTTGTGGCAGCAGGGGAAGCTCTGAGTATCACAGGTGAGTTGGGTGGAGAGACCCACATGGTCCCAGAACATGCACAAACCCACCTGCCCAGGAATCAGCACCAGAAGGGCCCAATTTGCTTGTGTGTAGTCGCAGAAGTGACTGAAAGCCAGCAGAGAGCAGAGCAAGTGGCATCATTCCCTCTCTGACCCCTCCCCCACGTACAGCACCACAACACAGCAACATTGGTTGCCCCACCCTGGTGAATACCTAAGGCTCCATCCCTTACAACATAACAGGAGCACCAAGACAAAGAAATATGACCCAAGTGAAAAACATCAAAACTCCAGAAAAAATACAACTAAGGGATGAAGAGATAGCCAACCTATCAGATGAGGATTTCAAAACACTGGTAATCAGGATGCTCACAGAAATGGTTAAGTATGGTTGCAAAATAGAGGAAAAAGCGAAGGCTATGCAAGGTGAAATAAAGAAAAATACTCAGGGGACCAACCATGAAGGGAAGGAAACTGGAACTCAAATCAATGATTTGGAAAAAAAAAAGGAAAAAATAAACATTCAATGAGAACAGAATGAAGAAACAAGGATTCCAAAAAATGAGGAGAGACTTAGGAACCTCCAGGACAACTTTAAACATTCCACCATCCAAATCATAAGGGTGCCAGAGGAGAAGAGGAAGAGGAAAAAATTGAAAACTTATTTAAAAAAATAATGAAGGAGAACTTCCCCAACTTGCCAAGGGAAATAGATTACCAAGAAGTCTAGGAAGCTCAGAGATTCCCAAAGAAGTTGGAACCAAGGAAGCACACATCATAATTACATTACCCAAGATTAAAGATAAGGAGAGAATTTTAAAAGCAGCAAGAGAAAAGGAGACAGTTACCTACAAAGGAGTTGCCCTGAGGCTACGAGCTGATTCCTCAAAAGAAACCTTGCAGGCAAGAAGGGGCTGTCAAGAAGTATTCAAAGTCAGGAAAGGCAAGGACCTACATCCAAGATTACTCTGTCCAGAAAAGCTATCATTTAGAATGGAAGGTCAGATAAACTGCTTCCCAGATAAGATCAAGTTAAAGGAGTTCACCATCACCAAGCCCTATTATATGAAATGTTAAAGGGACTTATCTAAGCAAAAGAAGATCAAAACTATGAACAGTAAAATGAGAGCAGACTCACACAATCAACAACTGAACCTAAAAACAAACACAAACTAAGAAAACAAGTAGAACAGAAACAGAATCACAGAAATGGAGATTACATTGAGGGTTATCAGTGGGGAGTGTGAGGGGGAAGAAAATGGGAAAAGGTATAGAGTATAAGAAGCATAAATGATCGGTACAAAGTTGACAGTGGGATGTTAAGAATAGTGCAGGAAATAGAGAGCAAAGAACTTATATGTATTACCCATGGACATAAACTAAGGGGGGAGAAAGCTGGTGGGAGGTGGGGTGCAGGAGGGAGGGGAATAAAGGGGAGAAAAAAATGAGACACAGTAATAGCATAATCAATAAAATGTACTTAAAAAAAGAGAGAAACCTATAGCCAACATCATACTCAATGGGCAAAAACTAAAAGCTTTTCCCTTAAAATCAGGATCAAGACAAGGGTATTTGCTTTCATTCCTTTTATTGAACATTGTACTTGAATTTATAGCCACACTAATCAGACAAGAAAAAGAAATAAAAAATGCATCCAAATTGGAAAGGAGGAAGCAAAACTGTCATTATTCACAGACAACATGATAGTGCGCATAGAAAACACTGAAAAACTACTCAACCTAATAAGTGAATTTGGCAAAACAGCAGGATACAAAAATCAATATTCAGAAATCGAGTGCATTTTTGTATCCAACAATGAAATATCAGGAAGAGAAATTAGGAAAAAACCCCATGTACTATAGCAAAAAGAAAAATAAAATACCTAGGAATAAACTTAACTAGGGACATAAAAGATCTGTACTCAGAAAACAATAGAACACTGAAGAAAGAAATTGAGGGAGATACAAATAAAGGGAAGAATATACCATGTTCATGGATTGAAATAATTAACATCATTAAAATGTTCATACTACCCAACACAATATATAGACTTAATGCAATTCCTATGGACACTAATGGCATATTTAAGTGATCTAGAACAAATACACCCTACATTTATATGGAACCCACCCAAAAAAGACCCTGAATAGTCTAAACAATATTGAGAGAAAACTAAGTAGAGGGATCATGATACCTGATATAAATTCAGGTATCCTCGATTCCTGCATATATTACAAGGCCACTGTGATCAAACAGCCTGGTACTGGCATAAGAACAGGCACATAGATCAATGGAATATAATACAGAGCTTAGAAACAAACCCATGTCTTTATGGTCAATTAATATTTGAGAAAGGAGGCATAAGCATAAAATACAGTGGAAATAGGCTCAATAAATGATGTTGGGAAAACGGGACAGGTGCATGCAAAAAAATGAAACTAGACCACCATCTTAGACCATACACAGGAAGAAACTCAAAATGGATTAATCACTTAAGTATAAATATTGACACAAAAAAGTTCTCGAGGAAAACATAGGCAGGAAAACTCACAACTCATATAGGGATTTCTGGCCTTTCTATTGTGTTCCACTGGCCTATGGGTCTGTTCTTCTGCCAGTACAAAATTGTTTTGAGTGTAGTGGCCTTGTAATATAGTTTGATATCCACTATTGTGATCCCCCTTACTTTGTTTTTCTTTTTGCTTTTTTTTTTTGGCATGTCGCATGTATTTATTTTTACTTTATTATGATTATTCAGAAAAATATATTACATAATTTTTCTTGATTTTTTCTTTATAACATGATTTTATGTTTTTTTAATTTTTTAATTTTTTGAAATACATTTGTCTCTGCCTTCCCCCACCACTTTCCCTTGCCCCCTCTCCCCTTCCCTCCCTCAATCCTTCCCCTTTGGTTTTGTCCATGAGTCCTTGCTATATGTTCCTTGACTTTTCCCCCGCTCCCCCCTCCTTCCCTCTTGTCTCTGTTGGTTTCCTTTCCTTTCAGTGTTGCTGGTCTTATTTTCCTTGCATCTTTGTATTGTTGGTTATGATCCACTTATAGGTGAGATCATATGGTATTTGTCTTTCACCCCCTGGCTTATTTCGCTTAGCATAATGCTCTCCAGTTCCATCTATGCTGTTGCGAAGTTTAGTAGTTCTTTTTTTCTTTGTGCAGCATAGTATTCCATTGTGTAAATGTACCAGAATTTTTGATCCAATCATCTACTGATGGGCATTTAGGTTGCTTCCAACACTTGGCTATTGTCAATTGTGCTGCTATGAACATTGGGGTGCATAGGTTCTTTTGAATTGCCGTTTTGGGATTTTTAGGGTATAACCCAGCAGGGGAATCTCTGGATCAAAAGGCAGTTCCAGTGTAGCAAGGTCTCATAGACAAAAACAAAGGGGAAGGATTGAGGGAGGGAGGGGGAGAGGGCAGAGGAAGGTACTGGGGGGAAGGCAGAGACAAATGTTTTTGAAAAAATAAAGAAAATAAATTAAAAAAAATTAAAAAAAATTAAAACAAAACAAAAGGCAGTTACATTATCAGCTTTTTGAGGCAATTCCACACTGCTTTCCACAGTGGCTGCACCAGCCTGCATTCCCACCAACAGTGGACTAGGGTTCCATTTTCCCCACAGCCTCGCCAGCACCTGTTGTTTGTTGATTTGTTTATGATGGCCATTCTGACCGGTGTGAGGTGGTACCTCATCGTGGTTTTGATCTGCATTTCTCTGATGGCTAGTGATGCTGAGCATCCTTTCAAATGCCTCTGGGCCCTCTGTACCTCCTCCTTGGAAAAGCATCTGCCCAGGTCCTTTGCCCATTTTTTGATTGGATCATTTGTCTTCTTGCAATGCAGTCGAGTGAGTTCTTTATATGTCTTGGAGATCAAACCTCTATCTGATGTATCATTAGCGAATCTATTTTCCCATATAGTCGGCTCCCTTTTCATTTTGCTGATGTTTTCTTTAGCCATGCAGAAGCTTCTTATTGTGATGAGGTCCCACTTGTTTATTCTTTCCTTTATTTCCCTTGCTTTAGGATACATATCGGTGAAAAAATTGCTGCATGGGATATCTGAGAGTTTCCTGCCAATGTTCTCCTCTAGGACTTTGATGGTGTTGCGACTTATATTTAAGTCTTTTATCCATCTTGAGTTTATTTTTGTGTATGGTGTCAGCTGATGATCCAATTTCAATTTTTTGCATGTAGCCGTCCAGCTCTCCCAACACCATATTTTGAAGAGACTATTATTACTCCGTTTTATGCTTCTCCCCCTTTGTCAAATATTAGATGCCCATAGAGACCTGGGCTTATTTCTGGGCTTTCTATTCTGTTCCACTGGTCTATGGGTCTGTTCTTGTGCCAGTACCAGATTGTTTTGAGTATACTAGCTTTGTAATATAGTTTGATGTCTGGTATTGTGATCCCTCCTACTTTGTATTTCTCAAAATTGCTGCGGCTATTCACCATTGTTTATGTTTCCATATAAATTATTGAAATGTCTGTTCCATGTGTGTGAAATACACCATTGGTATTTTAATAGGGATTGCATTGAATCTATAAATCACTCTGGGTAGTATGGACATTTTGATGATATTAATTCTTCCAATCCATGAGCACATTATATGTTTCCATTTATTTTTGTCTTCCTTAATTTCTTTCTTCAATGTTGTACAGTTTTATGCATACAGGTCTTTTACCTCCTTGGTTAAATTTATTCCTAGGTACTTTATTATGCTTGTTGCTATATCGAATGGTATTTTTTTTATTTCTTCTTCTTCTATTTCATTGCTGGTGTACAAAAATGCCTTTAATTTCTGAATATTGAGTTTGTATCTGGCGGTTTTGCCAAATTCACTTATTAGGTTGAGGAGTTTTTTGGTGGAGTCTACAGGATTTTCTATCTACACTATCATGTCATCTGCAAACAATGATAGTTTTACTTCCTCATTTCCTATTTGGATACCTTTTATTTCTTTTTCTTGTCTGACTGCTGTGTCTAGGACTTCCAGTATGATGTTGAAAAGATGTGCTGAAAGCAGACATCCTTGTCGTGTTCCTGATCTTAGTGGGAAAGCTTTTAGTTTTTGTCTGTTGAGTATGATGTTAGCTGTATGTTTTCCATATATGGCCTTTATTACGTTGAGGAATACTCCATTTATTCCCATTTTGTTTAGTGTTTTGATCATAAATGGGTGCTGTACCTTATCAAATGCTTTTTCTTCATCTATTGAAATAATCATGTGGTTTTAGTCTTTCTTTTTGTTAGTGTGATGTATTACGTTTATTTATTTGTGAATATTGAACCATCTTTGCATCCCTGGGATGAATCCCACTTGATTATGGTGGATAATCTTTTTAATGTATTGCTGGATGCAGTTTGCCAATATTTTGTTGAGGATTTTAGCGTCTATGTTCCTGAGCGATGTTAACTTGTAGTTTTCTTTCTTAGTAGGGTCTTTATCTGTTTTTGGGATTAGGATGATGCTGGCCTCATGAAAGGAGTCTGGGAGGTTTCCCTCCTCTTGGATACTTTAGAATAGTCTGAGAAAAACAGGGGTTAGCTCTTCCTTAAATGTTTTGTAAAATTGTCCTGTGAAATGTCCTGCACAAGGCTTTTGTGAGCAAGGAATATTTTGATTACTGCTTCAATTTCCCCAGCTGTTACCGGTCTGTTCAAGCTTTCTGTTTCTTCTTCCTTCAGTGTTGGAAGATTATACTTTTCTAGAAATTTGTCCATTTCATCCAAGTTTTCAAATTTCTTGGCATATAATTGTTCATAGTACTTTCTGACAATCCTTTGTATTTCTGTGGTATCAGTTGTTATTTCTCCTCTTTCATTTCTGATATTATTAATTTGGGTCCTCTCCCTTTTTGTCTTGATGAGTCTGCTTAAAGGCTTGTCGATTTTGTTTATCTTTTCAGAGAACCAGCTCCTGGATTGGTTGATCCTTTGAATTGTTCTTTTCGTCTCTATGTCATTCAGTTCTGCTCTCATCTTGACTATTTCCTTCCTTCTACTTGCTCTGGGATGTATTTGTTGTTGTTTCTCCAGTTCTTGAAGTTGTAGTGTTAGGTCTTTTATTTGAAATGTTTATATCTATTTTAGGTAGGCCTGTATTGCTCTGAACTTCCCTCTCAGGACTGCCTTTGCTGTGTCCCATAGGTTTTGGACTGTTGTCTGTTCATTTTCATTTGTTTCCAGAAAATTTTTGATTTCTTCTCTTATCTCATTATTGACCCATTCGTTGTTTAATAGTGTACTGGTCAGTCTATATGAGTCTTCAAGTTTTTGAGGTCTCTCTTTGAGGTTGATTTCCAGTTTCAAGCCCTTGTGGTCTGAGAAAATGCTTGGTATTATTTCAATTTTCCTAAATTTGCTGAGGCTTGCTTTCTGTCCTATCATGTGGTCTATCTTTGAAAAACTTCCATGCACATTTAAAAAGTATGTGTATTTTGCTTCTTTGGGAGGTAAGGTTCTACATATGTCAGTTAAGTCCATTTTATTCAGTGCGTCACTCAGCTCCACAATATCCTTATTGATATTTTGTTTGGAAGATCTGTCCATTTTTGACAATGGGGTGTTGAAATATCCTAGTATGAGAGTGTTGCTGTGTGTATCTTTTTTGAAGTCACCCAATATTTTCCTTATATATTGGGGTGCTCCTATGTTGGGTGCCTATAAGTTTACAATGTTTATGTCTTCTTGGTAGACTCTTCCTTTAGCTATTATAAAGTGTCCCTCTGGGTCTCTTTTTATGGCCTTTGTTTTGGAATATATTTTGTCTGAAATAAGTATTGCTACCCCTGCTTTCTTCTCTTGCCCATTTCCCTGGAATATTTTTTTCCATCCCTTTACTTTCAATCTGTGTAGGTCTCTTGCTCTGAGGTGGGTCTCTTTTAGGCAGCATATGTGTGGGTCATGTTTTGTTATCCATTCAGCTATCCTGTGTCTTCTGATTGGGGCATTTAGTCCATTTACATTGAGAGTTCTTACTGATAGAAACCTATTCCTTTTTTCTCTTTGTACCTGTGTTTTCCTCTTTCTCACTCTTTTCCTTCATCTTCTTAAACTGATCCCTTTCGCATTTCTTGTAGTGCTGATTTGGTGGAGACGTATTCTTTTAGCTGTCTTTTGCCTGGGAAACTCCCTATTTCCCTTTCTGTTTTAATTGGGAACCTTGTGGAGTAGAGCAGTCTTAGTTGCAGGCCTTTGCTTTTCATTCCTTGGAATATTTGTTGTCACTCCCTTATGGCTTGTAGTGTGTTTCTGTTGAGAAGTCAGCTCCTAGCTGTGTTGGGGTTCCCTTGTATGAATCTACCTTTTTCTCCCTTGCTGTCTTTAGGATTCTTTCTTTGTCTTTGATATTTGCCATTTTAATGATAATGTGTCTTCGAGTGGGCCTCATTGGGTTTCTCTTGAATGGGACCCTCTGTGGTTTCTGGACACGTGAGAGCCTTTCTCTCCTCAAATTGGGGAAATTTTCCATCATTACTTTTTACAACTGGTTCTCTATCCCTTGCTCCTCCTCTTCTCCTTCTGGTATCCCTATTATGCAGATATCATTGCATTTCAGGTTGTCCTGCATGTCCCTAAATGCCTCTTCATTCTTTTGAAGTCATTTTAACATTTCTTGTTCTTTCTGAGAGCTTTTTTCTACTTTCTACTCCATCTCACTGATTCGATCCTCGGCTTCATCCAGCCTGCTTTTGATTCCTTATACTGTGTTCTTCAATTTAGAAATGTTCTTCTTCATATCCTCTTGTGTCTTCTTGATCGTTTCTATGTCCTTTTCCAGGTTAATATAGTTTGCCATAAGTTCCTGATAGTTTCCCTGCAGTTTCTCATAGTTATCTTTGAGCTGGCTGAGCTCATTGAGCTTCCTTAGAGCCATTGTTTTGAATTCAATATCTGACAAATCAGTTGCCTCTATTTCATTTAGCTCTCTGTGGGCATTCTTCCTTTCCCCTCATTTGGGGGAACTTCTTTTTCTTCCCATTTTTGTAAGAGTCTTTTTTTGTTTGTTTGTTTTTGCTTCTGCTTCAATTGATTCGTCTAGATTTCCTGACTTTTTGGATTAAATTTGTTCGGTAGTAGGTGGGTCTTTTATTTATTTATTTTTTTCTTTTCTTTTCTTTCTGGGTCTGCGTCTGATAATGTCTGTTGTTGATCCTGTCTGACCTTGGGTCGTTTGTTTGAGCCTTCCAGGAATCTACTGTCTGTCTGTCTCCTGTAATTGTCAGTCTGGTCACTCTGTCCTCATCTGTCAGGCTCAGGCACCACAGGATGGATCAGTGCCTCCTGATGGCAGGAATATTGTGTCCTTATAGGCTGCTGTTACTCAGGGGAGTAGTCCACCTGAGCAAGATGGAGTACGTTGACTCTGGAAGTAGTCAGCACCGGGACTCCCTGGTTACTTCTCCCGTTCCTTCCCCAATGCCTCTGTCTCTAGTCTCTCCTCAAGGGTCTCTGGGCAGCTCTGTGACCTCTTTGTTCAGGGATCCACCCTTTCTGCAGACCGCATAATAATCATGTGCCAACAGGTTTGCTCGCCCGCTTCTGCCTCTTTGGGGGTGTGACCTGCCTGGGCAAAATAGAGACTACGGAATGGGGAGGGAATCAGCTCCCGGAATCCCAGCTACTCCTCCAGGTCTTTCCCCAATGCCTCCATCTCCGGTCTCTCCTCAAGACCAGCTGTGTGTCCCCTTTGGCCAGGGATCCTCTATTTCTTCCAGGCAGTCTGCACTCAGCCCCCAGCTCACATGCGCACAAGCTGTGTGCAGAGCGTGCAAAGGGCAGGTTAATTGATTCCCTTATGCCTGAGCAAGATGGTAGCTGCAGAGTGGGAGGTGCGTTATCACCGGGGCTCCACTGGCCACCGTCTCAGTTCTCTTCATAAAGTTTTCCTCACCAATCTTTTCCCAGGCACCAGCCCACTCTGCTGCCGCCTCTACCCAGGGATCAAGGAGGGCAGCTGCCACTGCAAATTTTTGCATTGGCCCTTTAAATGTCTCTTTGCATCCCCAGGTGCCTGTCTCTGGCAGAGAGAGCCCCTAAGCTTTTCAGGGTTGCGTTTTGTCTGTGTGTTTTCCTGGTTTTAGCTGCTGTAGTCTAGGGGCTCCTGTTTATGATTCAGACCCTGTTCTTCTCAGAGGGATCCAACTGGCCATTTCAATGTCCCTCTGGTGCTGGTGCCTGTGGGAGCCCAGCCCACCCTCTCAAGCCTCCACCACACTTCTCGCCCATTCAGATAAAGTTGATTCCACTGTCTGTCTGCAGCTCCAAGGCTCCTCTCCCTCTATTGTTCCATTGTTTTCCGGGTGATTTCTCCACTATTTAATCACAATTCCAGTTTGGTCTTGGGAGGAGGTCTGCATGACTCCCATTCACTCCTTCACCATCTTTTTCCTGTAAGGAGCAGTTTTCTCTTCAGCACTCAGGGTACTCATCTTAACTTACATTAAGGTCAAGACTTCTACTGCAGAACTGGGGCTACCTCCTTCAAAGTGAGGGCCTGCCTTCCTGAGACCACACAGGTGTAATCAATTATAGCTCTTCCATAGCTTCTCATGGCTAAGAATAGGATGGGGCACTGTTTGACTCCCTCTGCTAGTGGGACTCCCTTTGTAATTAATTTGGGTCTTTACCATGACTCTTGCTTGTTAAGGCCTTGGTTTTCTCCCTGCATATTTGGGGCAGTCCCAATTTGTCCAAGGTCACCTCAGTCCCTATGCTTGTTTTTTTTTTTTTTTTTATGTAGTATGTAGAGCTTCTATGTGTCCTGATCTTGGAAGAATTGCCTTATGTAGTAGGTATCTTGTAGAGGCAAGTGTCACAGTCTCCCCATTCCGCAAAGATGTGCCCCCATGTGGGCTGTGTGCACCTTCCTGTGGTAGTTGAACCTTGATTGTTGTTGACATGTCAATGGGATGGACTTACTTCCAGGCCAATTGACTGCAAAGACTAGCCATAATTGTCATGGAAGATCTGCTGTACAGGGGCTGGCACCCTGGAACAGGACTTGCTTCAGCAGGTCCCTGGTGCCTTCTGAGTCTGCCCCTTGAGAGTGTTGCTTGTAGATGTGGTTGGGTGGAACTTGGATGTGGTCAAAAGTTGTCCAGTGGGTGTGTTGGCTCTGAGGCCTCCTAGGAGGTGCAGACCAAGTTCAACCATTACCTGTGCCCCTGGCCTGGGGCCACCCAGCATGAGCTAAAAAGTAATCTGCAGATGGCTGATGCTTGTGCTGGGCTTTCAGGTGCCAAGGGAGAGGCCAAGCTCTGACCCAAGGCCAGCTGTGACTAGTGCTGGGCCTGGGGCCACTTAGCAAAAGGTATAGGGCACACTGAAGCCAGGTGCTGCTTGTTTGAGACATTTTAGGAAAGTTTGCATCATGAGCCAACAAAGGCAGGCTATTTTTCTACAAAAGCCACTGCAAACAGCTTGAGTTGGCCCTACAGTTGGGAGGAAAATGGTCTCAGGGAATCAGCAGTGTGAGGCAAACAGTGTTAGCCAGGTTGATGGAGACTGATATGGTGCCCACCTGTACTTTCTGGCTCTATTGGGAGAGAGCTCAGAAAGGGACAGTGGCCTCTGTCAGCACTTATGTTTGGGAGAAAGCTGCCCCTCCACATCTCACCCTGATACTAGACAATTCAGTTCTGCCTGTATGTCTTTACACCTTTTGAGCTGCTGCTCCAGTGCTGGAGCACAGAGTGAGTGAGTCTGAGTAAGTCTATGCCCAGGCCCTTCAAAAGAGAAACTGGGACTCCAGAAGCTCTCTGGCTCATTTAGAAACAACCGCCGCTGGTTTTTACAGACAGAAGTCATGGGGATTTCTCTTCCCAGCACTGGAACCCTGGGCTAAGGGGGCCTGGTGTGGTGCACAGAACCCTCGCACCTCAGGTGGGACCTCCGCAGCCAATACATCCCTTCTGATTTTTAACTGCCACACAAAATGTGGAACAAGCCCTTTCTGTGTCTCTGCTCCTCCTACCAGTCTCGACATGGTTTCTATATTTTATTTTTTAATTTCTTTTACGATAACTTGCATGTGTTTTTATTATCTCCCTTGACGGAGGTTTTTATTTTTTTTAATTTTATTTTAATTTATTTTTTCAAATACATTTCTCTCTGCCTACCCCTTACCACTTTCCCTTGCCTCCTCCCTCCTTCCCTCCCTCAGGTCTTCCCCTTTGGTTTTGTTCATGAGTCTTTGCTATATGTTCCTTGACTTTCCCCTTCCCTTCCTTTTCCCCGCCCACCCCACCCTCCTTCCCCCTTCTCTCTGTTGAATTCTTTTCCTTTCAGTGTTGCTGGTCTTATTTTCCTTGCATCTTTGTATTGTTGGTTAGGTTCCGCTTATAGGTGAGATCATATGGTATTTGTCTTTTGCCCCCTGGCTTATTTCGCTTAGCATAATACTCTCCAGTTCCATCCATGCTGTCGCGAAGTGTAGTAGTTCTTTTTTTTTCTTTCTGCTGTGTAGTATTCCAATGTGTACATGTACCATTACTTTTTGATCCAATTATCTACTGATGGGCATTTAGGTTGCTTCCAACACTTGGCTATTGTCAATGTGCTATGAACATTGGGGTGCATATGTATTTTTGTATTGGCGTTTTGGTATTCTTAGGGTATAGTCCCAACAGGGGAATCCCTGGAGCAAAAGGCAGTTCCATTTTCAGGTTTTTGAGGAAATTCCACACTGCTTTCCACAGTGGCTGCACCAGCCTGCATTCCCACCAACAGTGGACTAGGGTTTCCTTTTCTCCACAGCCTCGCCAGCACCTGTTGTTTGTTGATCTGTTTATGATGGCTATTCTGACCGGTGTGAGGTGGTACCTCATGGTGGTTTTGATCTGCATTTCTCTGATGGCTAGTGATGCTGAGCATCCTTTCAAATGTCTCTGGGCCCTCTGTACCTCCTCCTTGGGAAAGCGTCTGCCCAGGTCCTTTGCCCATTTTTGGATTGGATCATTTGTCTTCTTGGAGTGGGGTCGAGTGAGTTCTTTATATATCTTGGAGATCAAACCTCTATCTGATGTATCATTAGCGAATCTATTTTCCCATATGGTTGGCTCCCTTTTCATTTTGCTGATGTTTTCTTTAGCTGTGCAGAAGCTTCTTATTGTGATGAGGTCCCACTTGTTTATTCTTTCCTTTAACTCCCTTGCTTTAGGAGATATATCCGTGAAAAAATTGCTGCATGGGATATCTGAGAGTTTCCTGCCAATGTTCTCCTCTAGGACTTTTATGTTGTTGTGACTTATATTTAAGTCTCTTACCCCTCTTGAGTTTATTTTTGTGTATGGTGTCAGCTGATGATCCAATTTCAATTTTTTGGCATGTAGCCGTCCAGCTCTCCCAACACCATTTGTTGAAGAGGCTATTATTCCTCCATTTTATGCTCCTGCCCCTTCTGTCAAATATTAGCTGCCCATAGAGACCTGGGCTTATTTCTGGGCTTTCTATTCTGTTCCACTGGTCTATGGGTCTGTTCTAGTGCCAGTACCAGACTGTTTTGACTATAGTAGCTTTGTAGTATAGTTTGATATCTGGTACTGTGATCCCTCCTACTTTGTTTTTCTTCTCAAAATTGCTGCAGCTACTTGGGGTCGTTTATGGTTCCATATAAATTTTTGAAATGTCTGTTCTATTTCTGTGAAATATGTCATTGGTATCTTAATAGGGATTGCATTGAATCTATAAATTGCTTTCAGTAGTATGGACATTTTGCTGATATTAATTTTTCCAATCCATGAGCACGGCATGTGCTTCCATTTATTTGTGTCTCCCTTAATTGTTTTTTTATCATAAAATAACATTTTATTTCACCATGTTATACCACTTCATGATTTTACAGTAGAATTTTGTTTTTTTCTTTTTTTTTAATTAATTTATTTATTTCTCCAAATACATTTGTCTCGGCCTCCCCCCCACCACTTTGCCTTGCCCCCTCCCTCCTTCCCTCCCTCAGCTCTTCCCCTTTGGTTTTGTCCATAAGTCCTTGCTATATGTTCCTTGACTTTCCCCTTCCCTCCGTTTGCCAATACAAAAGAACCTATGCACCCCAATGTTCATAGCAGCACAATTGACAGTAGCCAAGTGTTGGAAGCAACCTAAATGCCCATCAGTAGATGATTGGGTCGAAAAGTTATGGTACATATACACAATGGAATACTATGCAGCAGAAAGAAAAAAAGAACTACTAAACTTCGCGACAGCATGGATGGAACTAGAGAGCATTATGCTAAGCAAAATAATCCAGGGGGCGAAAGACAAATACCATATGATCTCACCTATAAGCGGATCCTAACCAACAATACAAAGATGCAAGGAAAATAAGACCAGCAACACTTAATTTCTTTTTTCAATGTTGTATAGTTTTCTGCGTTCAGGTCTTTTACGTCTTTCGTTAAATTTATTCCTAGGTACTTTAGTTTCCTTCTTGCTATATCGAATGGTATTTTTTTTTTCTGATTTCTTCTTCTTCTATTGCATTGCTGGTGTACAAAAATGTCTTTGATTTCTGAATGTTCACTTTGTATCCTACTGTTTTGCCAAATTCACTTATTAGGTTGAGGAGTTTTTTGGGAGAGTCTACAGGGTTCTCTATGTACACTATCATGTCATCTGCAAACAATGATAGCTTTACTTCCTGGTTTCCTATTTGGATGCCTTTTATTTCTTTCTCTTGTCTGACCACTGTGCCTACGACTTCCAATATGATGTTGGAAAGAAGCGGTGAAAGCGGACATCCTTGTCGTGTTCCCGATCTCAGTGGGAAACCTTTCAGTTTTTGCCCTTTGAGTATGATATTGGCTGTAGGTTTTTCATATATGGCCTATATTATGTTGAGGAATACCCCATTTATTCCCATTTTGCTGACTGTTTTGATCATAAATGGGTGCTGTATCTTATCGAATGCTTTCTCTGTGTCTATAGAGATGATAATGTAGTTTTTGTCTTTCCTTTTGTTTATGTAATGTATTACATTTATTGACTTGCACATATTGAACCATCCCTGCATGACTGGGATGAATCCCACTTGATCGTGGTGGATAATCTTTTGAATGTATTGCTGGATGCAGTTTGCCAATATTTTGTTGAGGATTTTAGCATCTATGTTCATCAGAGAAATTGGCCTGTAGTGTTCTTTCTTTCTAGGATCTTTATCTGGTTTAGGGATTAGGGTGATGATGGCATCATAGAAAGAGTCTGGGAGTCTTCCCTCCTCTTGGATTTTTTGGAATAGTCTGAGAAGGACAGGGGTTAGCTTTTCCTTCAATGTTTTGTAAAATTCTCCTGTGAAACCATCCGAAACCTGGACTTTTGTGTGCCGGGAGATTCTTGATGACTGCTTCAATTTCCCCAGCTGTTACCGGTCTGTTCAAGCTTTCTGTTTCTTCCTCCTTCAGTGTTGGAAGATTATACTATTCTAAAAATTTGTCCATTTCATCAAGATTTTCAAATTTCTTGGCATATAATTTTACATAGTAGTTTCTGGCAATCGTTTGTATTTCTGAGGTATCAGTTGCTATTTCTCCTCTTTCGTTTCTGATATTATTAATTTGGGCCCTCTCCTTTTTTTTCCTAATGATTCTGCTTAAAGGCTTGTCAATTTTATATAACTTTTCAAATAACCAGCTCCTGGATTGGTTGATCCTTTGAATTGTTCTTTTCGTCTCTATGTCATTCAGTTCTGCTCTCATCTTGACTATTTCCTTCCTTCTACTTGCTCTGGGAAGTATTTGTTGTTGTTTCTCCAGTTCTCGAAGTTGTAGTGTTAGGTCTTTTATTTGAAATGTTTCTATCTTTTTTAGGTAGGCCTGTATTGCTCTGAACTTCCCTCTCAGGACTGCCTTTGCTGTGTCCCATAGGTTTTGGAGTGTTGTCTCTTCATTTTCATTTGTTTCCAGAAAATTTTTGATTTCTTCTCTTGTCTCATTATTGACCCATTCATTGTTTCATAGTCTACTGTTCAGTCTCCATAAGTTTGCAAGTTTTTGAAGTTTCTCTTTGAGGTTGATTTCCAGATTCAAGCCCTTGTGATCTGAGAAAACGTTTGGTATTATTTCAAATTTCCTGAATTTGCTGAGGTTTACTTTGTGTCCTGTCATGTGGTCTATCTTTGAAAAACTGCCATGAGCATTTTGAAAGGAATGTGTATTTTTCTTCTTTGGGGTGTAAGGTTCTATATATGTCAGTTAAGTGTCTTTGATTCAATGTGTCATTTTGCGCTACAATATGTTTGTTAATGTTTTGTTTGGAGGATCTGTCCATTTTTGACAGTGAGGTGTTGAAATCCCCTACTATCAGTGTGTTGCTGTCTATATCTTTTTTCAAGTCATCCAACAATTTCTTTATAAACTTGGGGGCTCCTATATTGAGAGCATATAAGTTTACAATGTTGATGTCTTCTTGATAGATTCTTCCTTTAAGTATTATAAAGTGCCCCTCTGGGTCTCTTTTCATGGCCTTTGTTTTGAAATCTACTTTGTCTGATACAAGTATGGCAACCCCGGCCTTTTTCTCGTGCCCATTTGCTTGGAATATTTTTTTCCATCCCTTTACTTTCAATCTGTGTAGGTCTCTTGCTCTGAGGTGGGTCTCTTGTAGACAGCATATGTGTGGGTCATGTTTTCTTATCCATTCAGCTACCCTGTGTCTTTTGATTGGGGCATTTAGTCCATTCACATTGAGAGATATTACTGATAGAAACTTACTCATCTTTTCTCTTTATACCTGTGTTCCTCTCTCTCTCATTCCTGTCCTTCATCTGCTTAAACCAGTCCGCTTTAGCATATCTTGGAGTGCTGGTGTGGTAGAGATGTATTCTTTTCGCCTTCTTTGGTCTGGGAAACTCCTTATTTCCCCTTCTATTTTAACCGAGAGCCTAGCTGGGTAGAGCAGCCTTGGCTGTAGGCCCTTGCTTTTCATGGCTTGGAATATTTGCTGCCATTCCCTTCTGGCTTGTAGTGTTTCTGTTGAGAAGTCAGCTCCTAGCCCTATC
Source organism: Pteronotus mesoamericanus (assembly GCF_021234165.1). Lineage (NCBI taxonomy): Eukaryota > Metazoa > Chordata > Mammalia > Chiroptera > Mormoopidae > Pteronotus > Pteronotus mesoamericanus. The sequence continues at coordinate 2,072,749 of NW_026555198.1, forward strand.
GGGGCCCCGTTGTATGTTACTTTCTCCTTCTCCCTTGCTGCCTTGAGGATTCTCTCTTTGTCTTTGATAGTTGTCATTTTAATGATAATGTGTCTTCAAGTGGATCTCTTTGAGTCCCTCTTGAGTGGGGTCCTCTGTGCCTCCTGGATCCATGAGAGCCTTTCTCTCAAATTAGGGAAATTTTCCATCATTACTTTTTCGAGGAGGTTCTCTATCCCTTGCTCCTCTTCTTCTCATTCTGGTATCCCTATTATGCGGATATCATTGCCTTTCAGGTTGTCCTGCATTTCCCTAAATGACTCTTCATTATTTTTGAGTCGTTTTTCCAATCCTTGTTCTTTCTTGGAGCTTGTTTCTACCTTATCCTCCATCTCACTGATTTGATCCTTGGCTTCATCCAGCCTGCTTTTGATTCCTTATACTGTGTTCTTCAATTTAGAAATGGTCTTCTTTATATCCTCTTGTGTCTTCTTGATAGTTTCTATGTCCTTTTCCAGATTGATATAGTTTGCTGTAAGATCCTGATAGTTTCTCTGCAGTTTCTCATAGTTATCCTTGAGCTGGCTAAGTTCATTTAGCTTCCTTAGAGCCATTGTTTTGAATTCCGTATCTGATAGTTCCCTTGCCTCTATTTCATTTAGTTCTCTCTGTGTGGGGCATCCCCTTTTCCACTCCTTTGCGGGGAACTACTTTTCCTTCCCATTTTTGTCAGAGTCTGTTAAGTAATTTATTTATTTATTTATTTATTTATTTATTTATTTATTTATTTATGCTTCTGCTTTAATTCGCCTGTCTAGATTTCCTGACATTGTGGATTAAACTTCTATGGTAGTAGGTGGGTCTTTATTTATTTATTTATTTATTTATTTATTTATTTATTTTTCCCTTTACTTTTCTTTCTGGGCCTGCTTCTGATGATGTCTGTTGTTGACCCTATAGGGCCTTGGGTTGTTTGTTTTAGCCTTCCAGGAGTCTACTGTCTGTGTCTGACTCCTGTTTTGTGCAGCTCTGTGACCCCTTCGGTCCGGGATGGCCTCTGTTTTGGGATCGCTCGGCACTCTCACCCTTGTTCCTTGAGCGCGCTCCCTGGAGCGGCAGGATCCCTCGCCTGCCTGGGCTCCTGCGTGCTTGCCCCAGACAAGGGGGCTTATTCACAACCTCGCATACTCATCTGGCCCCACTGGCCGGCGAGCTCCCTGGCACTGGTCAGTTTAGGGTCTTCTATTGTGTGTTCTCCCCGCTTTTGGCTCTTTGGGTGCATTGCCTGCCCTCGCCAAATGGAGAGTACAGATATGGGAGGAAGTCAGCTCCAGGACTCTCCGGTTAATCCTGTCTCCGGTCTCTCCTCCAGGGACTCTGGGAAGCTCTGTGACCTCTTCTGCCCGGGATCTACTAATTTTGTGAGCTGTTCTGCAATCGTGTGCCGGGCAGGTCAATTTACGCCTGCCCTTGCCACTCTGTGCACTCCCTCGCAGGCCATATTGGTGCCAATCTGTGGGAGGCCTTGCCGCCCAGTGCAAGCATTCGCCAGCCTGCCCAGGTCACATACAGGCTCGCCAACCATCGTCCGTCACTCAGCGCAAATGTGCGTGCCTGCCCTCGGTGGTTTTGGGGTGTCTATATGTGCTTTTCGGCTTTTGGCTCTTTGAGGGTGTGGCCTCTTCCTGTACAATGGAGACTACAGCAAGGGGAAGGAGTTGAGACTCCCCGGTTCCTCCTCCCGTTCTTTCCCCAATGCCTCCATTTCCAGTCTCTCCTCATGGGTCTCTGGGCAGTTCTGTGACCCCTTCGGCCAAGGATCCACCCCCTGTGCGGACTGCATTTCAATCGCGGGCAGTCTGGTTCATGGGCACCCCTCTTCTCCCTGTTTGGGGGCGCGCCTTTCCAGCCCACAGTGGAGACTACAGAACGGGGAGGGGGCTGGCACTCTCCGGTTCCTCCTCCCATTCTTTCCCCAACACCTCCGTGTCCAGTCTCTCCTTGAGGCTCTCCCAGCCAGTCTGCACTTAGCCCCACAGCTACCATGCACAAGCTGTGTGTGGAGCGCACAAAAGGCAGGTTAATTGATTCCCTTATGCCTGAGCGAGATGGGAGCTGCAGAGTGGGAGGTGCTTTATCACCGGGGCTCCCCGGCCACCGTGTCAGTTCTCTTCACAAAGTTTTCCTCACCAGTCTTTTCCTAGGCACCAGCCCACCCTGCTGCCGCCTCTACCCAGAGATCAAGGAGGGTGGCTGCCACTGCAATTTTTGCTTTGGCCCTTTAAATGTCTCTTTGCATCCCCAGGTGCCTGTCTCTGGCAGAGAGCGCCCCTAAGCTTTTCGGGGTTGCATTTTGTCTGTATTTTCTTGGTTTTAGCTGCTGTAGTTTAGGGGTCCCTGTTTATGATTCAGACTCCGTTCTTCTCGGGGGAAGGTAACTGGCTGTTTCAATGACCCTCTGGTGCTAGTGCCCGTGAGCACCCAGCCCACCCTCTCGAGCCTCCACTGCACTTCTCACCCGTTGGGATGTGTGAGATTTGAATCCACTGTCCGTGACTCCAAGGTTCCTCTCCCAATTCCACCTCTTTCTCTGTCCTCGAGGGCTCAGAGCTGCAGGGGCTGCCCCAGGATGAGGCCATGGGGGCAGGGTCCACCTCGGATTCTCTTTACAGAAGTCCTTATATTCTACAGAATTTCATTGAGTAAAATAAAACAAATTATAAATTACTTAAAATTCATTCATTTTATTTTGGCCCAAATTCTGATAACAAACTTACTTTTAGCTTGTTATCTTTGTACTTTTCAGTCTCGATGAATAGGTTGACAACATTCTGAAAACAAAGACATGTTCTGAAGTAAAGGAAACTAGAAAAAACAAATTTTGTTTTCATAAAAGAAAGCATGTTATTTCCCTGAGGAATAGAGAACTGTTTTGTAGTTTAGTTCTGTCATTAGTCATCAAGCAGTGCTTCCCTGCTGTAAAAATATTTTCCATGAGCAATGCAAGTTTAGCTGTTTCTGACTTTGTTTGTTATTAGAAATATGATTGACATAAACATTTATTAGCCTGTTACATGGTGAATAAATACACAGTATTGTAGAAAGATTGTTGCTGTATTATTTTTATTTTATTTCTCCATTTCTTTCTCCTCTTTTCCCTCTTCACCAGCCTATCCGAAATGGCTTTAAATTCAGAAGCTCAACAGTGTCCACTAGTGGGCGAATAAGTGAATAACTTTGTGATTACAAAGGAAAACCTTTGATTGAAATGTAGGCAGAAAAGACGCTCTAGAAGCTACCGTAAATGTATCAAAATGACACTTCCAGGTAATATACAAATTTTGTAACAGATTAGAGAATAATTTTGGGGAGAAAAAGCTCTGCTCTATACTTGCTTAATGAAGAAATACTCAACTGTACTTTCAGGGATCATTTATGTAGTTTGTTACTAGAGAAGTTTCTCTCAATGTGTAGAGCATCTGTTTTTCCAAAGAGGACTTACAGAGGGCCCAGAGACATATGACGGGATGCTCAGCAACACTGGCCATCAGCGAGATGCAAATTAAAACCACAATGAGATGCCACTTCACAGCAATCAAAATGGCCATCATAAACAAATCAACAAACAACAAGTGCTGGCGAGGCTGTGGGGAAAAGGGAACCCTAGTCCACTGTTGGTGGGAATGCGGACTGGTGCAGCCATTGTGGAAAGCAGTGTGGAATTTCCTCAAAAAACTAAAAATGAAATTGCCTTTTGAACCAGCAATTCCGCTGCTGGGATTATGCCCCAAGAATGCAGAAACAGCAATTTGAAAGAACCTATGCACCCCAATGTTCATAGCAGCACAATTCACAGTAGCCAAGTCCTGGAAACAGCCTAAGTGCCAATCAGTAAGTGAGCAAATAAAAAAACTGTGGTACATTTACACAATGGAATAGTATACAGCAGAAAGAAAGAAGGAACTCCTACCCTTTGTGACAGCATGGATGGAACTGGAGAGCATTATGCTAAACAAAATAAGCCAGGGGGTGAAAGTTAAATACTATATGATCTCATCTATAAGTGAAACCTAATCAACAAAACAAACAAGCAAGGAAAATATAACCAGAGACATGGAAATAAAGAACAAACTGACAGTAATCATAGGGGAATGGGTAGGAAGGTAATAAGTGAAAGAAGGGGAAGGGTTGTCAAGGAACATGTATGAAGGACACATGGACAAAGCCAAAGGGGGGTAGGATTAAGGGTGAGAGGCAGGGAATAGGTGGGTGGAGAGAGTGGTAGGAGGAAAATGGCGACAACTGTACTTGAACAATTTTAAAAAGTTTTAAAAAATCCTAATCTCATGTAGAATTCAAATAACAATATTCAAAATGATTTTTTAAATTCTTAACACTTTTTATTTCCACTATTTGCATATTATTGAAAATTAAGTGTCTTTACTTTTAAAATCCCATATTTCCTTCAATTTTTTTTTGCCTGCAATTTCAACTCCTGTGGAAATGTTTTAAGGAAAGTGGAGACAAGTGTATGTTTGATCTCCTGGGGCAGTTCTTTTAAACTTTAGTGTGCTTCAGAATCACCTGGAATTTTGATAAAAATGCAAAAATAAAGAATGCTCTGCTTCTTCCACCACGACTTCACTTCAGGACTGAATAACTTATTTCCCCAGATGCTGGGGAGAGATTTTCACAGTCAGGTCTTAGCTTCCAGTACTCTATAGGAACTTCCCTCAGTTGAAGATCTTATCCAAGGTCATACCACATTCTTGACATAGGGACAACTGGGCGGATACATTTCAAAATTTGAATCACTTTCTGAACCTTCTGAGACACTCCTCTTTGTTAAGGGAAAGCGTTTTTCCCTTATTTGAAGACAATGCAAAGGCTTCTCCTCATCAGGAAAACGCCTCTTCCTTCCCAGAGATATGACCTACCTTACTTTATAGCTACTGGGATAATAACTGAGGTCACTCACAACATAATTCAGCTAGGACAGGCTTCCTAAAAAGATTAAAGGAGTATGTCCTAAGGGAACTATATAGCTTCCCTTAGGTAGGCTTAGCTAGTGTTTACTGGCTGCACCTACAAGTGAAGTATGTGTTGAACTAGGTTCTGATAGATCTAGATTATGGGTCCAGAAGAGGGAAAATAAAGTTGAATAAGGATGAGTTTAACAATAGGTAACTGCTCTTCCAGGATGTAAGAATTAACAATTTGTCCAGGACCTTGGGTTTCAGGGTAAATGTCTTACTAAGATGACTACTACAACCCTGGAGAAAGTGATGGCCCACACAAAGTGAAGTAGAAAAGACAAACAATGGAGGAAGAGATTAAAAGTCAGGCATGCGAGCATCCTAGATATACTTATGTAACAATAGAAAACTATGTTCCACAGGTGGATCCAAAGGATGCTCTGTTTACAAGGCAATAAGCAATGGGCTGGTGAGAGGTGTATTAGCATTAATAAGAAGTCCACTGCTTGCTCTTCTCTGTAGGCCAGGGCTTGATGGTAGGTGAGGCTGACACAGAACTGAGCTCAACAATGGGAAAAGGGTAATAGGATTCTGAAATAATCAAAGCCAGAGAGTGGCACTTAACTGTCAGAAGCCAGGTAGATACAATTATCATAATGAACATTAAGGTCAGTAGGAATCAGGAGCCCTGACCATCACAGAGCTATGCAAATTGTTAATTGAATACAGTATTCCTAGTGCAAGGTAGACTTGTAGCCATGCATTCCTCAAGATATAGAATCAAACAACAAAAAAATGAATTATCAGGAAATTGAGGGGAGCTACCCTAATAAAAAGACACAATCCTATGACTAGTTTTCAGATGTGGCCCTGGTTTCTAACATAGGGCCTGTCCGAAGGAAAAATGGCTCCTTAGAAGGAAAAACACTGGACTATCATGGAAATGTATACTGTATGGATTTGCCCAGTCCTTTTCCCAAAAGGACACGTGACCACTTACTTGAGGAACTGTATAATGAGGAAAGGTAAGCACACAGAAATTTGAAGAAGATTGGACACATTGTTCAAGTTAATATTGATATCTGGTAATCCAAAATGTCATAATGGCCCCATTGTTACAGAGGGAATATACGAGGGCCAGATAATAAATGGATTCTTGGGTTCACAGTGAGTACACCCATTGGATCCACCCATTGATCATTTCCCTATTTCTATGTATATAATCAGAATGGACATACATGGGAGTTGGCAAAAACCCTGTGAGGCAAGAGCTCTTGAAGGAGGAAAAGCCAAATTGAAATCTCTGAAATATACCTCCCCACAACTGTACCTGACTAAGGCAGTAAAAAAAAAAAAAAAATTCTCCTGTTGTTTGGTAGTAATGGAATGGAAGAAATAAATGTCACACTTAACAACTTAAAGAATTCAAATTCAGGGGTGATATTTCAGATCTCCGTTTAATCACCCAACCTTCCTCCACAAAAAACAAATGCATATTAGAAGTTATTAAGTAACCATGTGACTAGAGCTTTGTATCAGGAACTGCATTCTATCAGCCCCATCAATTCAAAAGCTTGGGCAGGCCAAGTAGTTCATCATAAATTGGAAGTGGTACATCTGCAAGTGGGCATGAGTAGGGCCAGAGAACACAAATAAACTGAATGAACAGGTTGCCCAGACTCCCATGTTATACACTATTATTACACTGGCTCCTTTCCCTCTATTCATACTTATGGCCACATGGTGGGAGGTATCTTATCATTAAGTGATGGAGGAGGAAAAAGGCCAAGTTTAGGCCATAGTTGTGTCAGTAGACTGCTGTATAACCCCATTCAAAAGTGGTCTTGACTGATAATGGTGAGAAGAAATTTTCCCATTGGACAGAGTTTAGGGAGATGCATCTAGTCAACTACTTTGTGTGGAGAGCAAAGTTTAGAAGCTTAAAGTTAGAATGTCTATGGATATATCGACAGTGGCAAGTCATTTTGTTAGCTCATTAGGAGCATGGAATGGAAAAGATTGGAAGATTGAATACAGATGATCAAAGGTAGAACCATAGGGATGGACTTTAGGAGTAGGTATGAAGTGTGAATGTCTTAACATCACATGTTGAAAACCAGCACAGAACATAGACTCCAGAAGAGACGTTAAATGACCAAGTAGATGGAATAATTTGGCCATAAAATGGTATTGAATCTGTGTCATTAGTTACTCCAGTGCTGGGGAATGGGTACATAAAAGGAATAGCCACAGTCAAAGGGATGGAGGGTATTCATGGGCCCCGAAGCATGAGCTCCTACTCACCAAGGTTGATCTTGTTACTTCTGCTGCAAATGTCAAATCTGTCTAGGACCAATTTTGAACTGTTTATATAACATTTTCTCTTGAGGAGACACACTAGCTACTTGATGGCAATTTGACTAAATTGGACCTCTTCACTCTTAGAAGGGGCAGAGTTTTATTTTAATTGGAATCATCAGACCTTCTTGGTATGAGTTTGTCTATCCTGCTCAGAAATCCACATCCACATTTTATCTATTGACATGAGATCCTACGTAACACAGCACGGGATTAAATGACCCTCTTCACAGCAAAGGAGAATGCATTATCATGTGATCTATTACCATGGAATTGTATACCACACCACTCAGAAACAGCTGGCCTGTTAAGGGCACCAGCCTGGTACCCTCTAAGGTGGGGCATTATCTTCCAGGCCACAGTATATACTCTTAATAAAAGACATTGATAAGATGTTGTGTTCACAATTGGTGGAACACATGAGTCTAGCAATCAAAGTTTATGAGTGTCCTTGCCTACCATTACTTCCAGTAACATACACTGGGATATTTATGCTTCCCATCCTTGTAATTCTAGATTCTGTGGGATTAGATTTTCTAGTCCCCAAAAGGGGAAAGCCACTACCAGGGAATGCAGCAAGACTCTCATTGAACTAAAGTTACAACTGATACTTAGGCACTTTGGGATCTTTGTGCCAAGGAACCAACAGGCAAGAAGAGAAGTCACCATTTTGGCAGAGTAATTGACTCTGTTCATTAGGAAAGAATATAGAGCTACTATTACCTAATGGGCACAGGGAGGAATACGTGTGGCACCTAGATGATCTATGTCTTGGTACTATCTTGAATGCCAGTTTGAAGATAAATAGACAAATGCTGCCACTATGGCCTGAGAAAGGCATGGTGACTACTCAGGGATGGGGATCTGGATCATGCAACCAAAAACCATCTAGATTTACAGAAAAGTGAATTGTAGTTGGGTGAATTTAGAATTGATAGGAAAGGAGAGGGGAGATAAACCTCATTGTAGCTTTGAGTCTGGCAGCAGTAGCACTGTAATTTATCCCACTAACCTTCTTTTAAGTTTCCCCAGGAATAGAGGCCCCATGGAATACTAGAGGGGTTGTTTCCAGGATTTATATAAGGAAGTAGATCTGAGCACCATAAGATGTAAACTTAGTAGTGGAAGGTGGAAAATGACAGCAAGCTCATTCTCAGAGCTAAATGTCTTGTATCCCAGCTGCTGGGAGCACTGCTCAGTTGTCAGCCCTGTCTAAGAATGTTCTTCAGCTAGAGAAAGCTGCTCTACCCGAGGTTAGGCTTGCCACCTAGGGTTCAATACACATGCAATGACTGATTCATGATGGATTATAAAGTTCTGGCACCCTTGCCCCAACTCAGGGCAACTCCAAAAGGCCACCTCTGCTTCAAAGTTCACCGAGGGTTCAGCTGAGCTTTCCTGAGACCCCATCACAGTCCAACTTCTTTCTCTGCCCAATACTGCTTCCTTTCTTCATGTCCCTACAGGTTTTGATCACAACAGCACTCCATAAAAACCTTCCTGCATTCTAATCTCCATTTCATCATCTGCTCTCTAGGGAACACAACAAGCATATTCCCAGGTCCCATCCCCAGAAAGGATCTCTACAGGTCTGGGGAGGTGTTAAGCTGTGCAATATGCAATTAAACAAATTCCCTGGGTAAATCTTACACAAATGTTCTCCATATCATATCTTAGGAAACACTGTCCTTCAAAGACTGTTCTTTTTTTCAAGTTTACAAATCTCAAAGGAATTCAGGATATAGCTTGATTTATTGTTTTTTAAAATGTTTAAATCATGTTTATTCTATTACAGTTGTCTCAATTTTTCCCCCTTTGCCCTCCTCCACCCATCCCACCTCCTGCTCCGACAGTCACCTCCCACTCTGCTGTCCATGTCCATGAGTCATTCATACATGTTCTTTGTCTAGTCCCTTCCCCTTCTTTCCACCATTGTCCTCCTTCCCCATCTCCTCTGGTCATTTTCAGTCTGCCTCATGTTTTACTGCCTGTGGTTTATTTTGTTCATTAGTTTATTTTGTTGAATAGATTCCACTTCTAGTTGAAATCATATGGTATTTGTCTTTCAACATCTGGCTTATTTCATTTAGCATAATAATATTCTCCAGTTTCATCCATGTTATCTCAAAAGGTAGGAGTTACATCTCTTTTTCTTTCTTTCTTTCTTTCTTTTCCTAAATGCAGATTGACTTTATTTATTTATTTTTAAATGTCAAAGTCAATTATAAAATATTAAAAAATTTAAAACCATTATAAAGTCTCAGCAATTAAAACAACATGACACAAGCACAGAAACAATCAAGTAGATCAATGAAATATGAGAATTCTAGAAACAAACATGTATATCTGTCTAACAATGTAATATATGATTCAATTGATATTTCAAATCAATGGGTACTATAAGGTTTATTCAACAAATAAGGGGCATGGACCACTATTATTTGAAATAAAACAAATATAGAGCCCTATTTCACACTTTATACAAGAAATATTCAGGTGACTTAAAAATTAATATGTAGAATCTAAAGAGTTTTAGGAGAAAACACAAACTAATATTTTTCTTACCCTGAAGTAAAATATTCCAACCCAGAAGGTATAAAGTAAAATATTGACAATATGACTATATTAAACATTTAAGACTATATAGTAATATACATATGAAAAAAGTTAAAGGGCAAGTAATAGAATGGGAAAGTATTTGCCACACCTATAAAAAAGGGTTAATAGTTGTTTTTCTTTTTCTTTTTAGGGAAAGAAATTCTACAAACATTTAATCAAAAAAATGGATAAGGAATACCAAAAAGTCACTTAAAGCTTTTCTAAAAATAATAGAAATAGGCAAGAAATATACAAAAACAAGCTTAGTTTCAACAAATAATAAAGGAGCAATTAAAATAACACATCGTTGTCACAATCAGATTAATAAGTATTAAAAATATTGGTAATATCAAATATTGGAAACTGTGAAAGGAACTGGGTATTCATATAGACTCTTTTTTTTCATCTTCTTAAAGTAGTCCCTTTAACATTATTTGCAGTGCTCATTTGGTGGAGGTGTATTCTTTTAGCCTTTTGTCTGGGAAACTCCTTACTTCACCTTCCATTTTAATTGAGAGCCTTGCTGTGTAGAGCAGCCTTGATTGTAGGTCTTTGCTTTTCATTCCCTGTAATATTTTTTTGCCACTACCTTCTGGCTTGTAGTGTTTCTATTGAGAAATCAACAGCTAGCCATATCGGGGCTCCCTTTTATGTTACTTCCTCTTTCTCCCTTACTGCCTTTAGGATTCTTAGTTTGTCTTTGATGTTTGCCATTTTCATTATCATGTGTCTTGGAGTGGACCTCATTGGGTTCCTCTGAGCTTCCTGCACTTGTGTGACTTTTTCTGTCCTCAAATTGGGGAAATTTTCCATCATGACTTTCAAATAGGTTCTCTATCCCTTCCTCATCCTCTTCTCCTTCTGGTGTCCCTATTACACAGATATGATTATGTTTCAGGTTGTCCTGCATTTTTCTCAGTGCCTCTTCATTCTTTTTTAGTCTTTTTTCATTTTCTTGTTCTTTCTGGGAGTTTTTTCCACCTTGTCCTCCAGCTCCCTGAGTCAATCTTCTGCTTCACCTAGCCTGGCTTTGATTTCTTCTACTATGTTCTTCAATTCAGAAAGTGTATTCTTCATTTCCTCTTGTCTCTTACTGATAGTTTCTATGTCTTTTTTCATGCTGATAGAGTTTGCAGTAAGTTCCTCATAGTTTCCTGTAGTTTTTTGTAATTCTCTTTGAGCTCCCTGAGTTCATTGAGCTTTCTTAGAACCATTGTTTGGAACTCAATATCTGATAGTTTACTTGCCTCTATTTCATTTAGTTCTCTTTCTGGGGGGTCCTTCCTTCCCTTCTACTGGGGGGGTATTTCTTTGTCTTCCCATTATTTGTGAGGTTCTTCTTTTTTGCTTCTGCTTCTTAAATTGATCTGTCTTGATTTCCTGACTTTGTGGTGTGAACTTCTGTGGTAGGAGACCTCTGTTTTTACTTTCTGGATCTGCCTCTGATGATGTCAGATGTTGTCCCTGTCTTACCTTAGGCAGTCTGTTGGTGACTTCCAGGAATCTACTGTTTGTGGCTGTGTCCTTCAGCTGGTAATCTAGTCACTCTGCACTCAGCAGGCTGACTTACACAGCTCAGGGCATGGTGGAGTCCCTCCTGGGGACAGACTTATTGGGTCATCTCACACTTTTGCCACTCAGAGCGGTGGTCTCTGCCTGAACCAGATGACTGCTGCTGTATAAGGGAGGAGTCAGCTCTTAGATCCTGTGAGCTACTCTCTCTGTTCTCTCCCCAAAGCTCCATCCCTAGTCTCTCCTCAAGTGTCTCCAGACCACTCTGTGCTCCCTTTAGCCAAGGGTCTACTATCTGTGGCTGCCACTCTGCTCTCAGCAGGCGGCTTAGACAGCACAGGGTGGGGTGGAATTTCCCCTGAGGGTGGGGCTATTGGGTCCTTTGACACTGCTGCCCTCAGTGGAGTGGCCTCTACCTGAGCAAGATGGCTGCTGCCACATGGGGGATGAGTCAGAACTGAGATTCTGCAGGCTACTCTCTCAGTTCTATCCCCATAGCCTCCTTCTCCAGTCTCTCCTCAGGTGTCTCTAGCCCACTCTGCCTTCGCCTTTGCTGGAGCCCAAGGTAAGTGGCTCCAAACAAAAATGTATGTGTTGGCCCTTTATATAGCTCTTTTCATGTCCAGCCACTTGTCTCTGGCATAGGGCAACCCTGCTATTTTTCACAGCTGGTTGTTATCTGTGTACTTTTTGGGCTCTGGTGCTATAGGATAGAGATCCCCACCCCTTTGGTTTAGACCCTGCCCTTCTCAGCAAGATCCAACTGGGCATTTCAGTATCCTTCTGGTGCTGCCACCCATGTGCACCCTGCCCGCCTTATCAAGTCTCTACCACACTCCTTACCAGTTAGGTTGTGCTAAAGCTGATTCTTCTGTCTTTCCTACTTTATAAGGCTCTTCTCTCTCTATTGATCAGTTGTTTGTTCCAGGTGATTTCTCCACAATTTAGTTGTAATTTAGGGCCTCCCAGACTGGTCCTTGGAGGAGGTCAGTGTGACTTCCATTTACTCCTCCCCCATCTTGATTCTCCCAAAGACTATTTTGATTGTCTTCTTTTTATTCCCTTGGTGAGAGAGAGATCCCTTGACCTAAATATTACAAGATGACCAGCACAAGACATTCAGCACCAGGCAGGCAAAATCAAGCAGAAGTTTACTAATCAAACAGCCTTCTTCTAAGAGGAAATTGCATGCCACTTGGGGCTACAGAGGGTTGTATTTAGAATTATAGTGAACAAGCATAGGCTGTGATTGACCCTGGTTACAATGGAAGTTTGGTTTATTTGAATAATTCCACATTCCGTTAAGGAAGTAAAACCCATTAGGTTGGGAACCTGGTGAAATGCAACTGGTCAGGCTGGTAAGGGACCTATCCAGGTGGGGCGATTTTGCCACTGGGTGGGGGGGCATAGCGAGAGAGAACAGGGGAATTCATGGTTAAGCCTTTGGGGTCCTGTGAAGCTCAAAGATGTCAAGGCAGCATATGGAATTTTAGGCCTCAGAATACAAAGGCATAATAATACAGAAATCCAAGTAACTATTCTTTCCTCTGTTTTGAGAAAATAAGGACTTCCCTCAATCTTCTCTAAGGGCCAGTTCTTTCTCTTTCCATTTTCTCTTCCCCCCACTTTGCTACTCCAAGGCTGTCTCTGCCATACAGGAGATTTTATCTACAGACCCAGGCTCTAGCTTCCTGTGCAACACCAAGCTCTTTGCCCCTCCATGTTCCTTCAACCCTATCTCTAAGGTTGTCTTCCCATTTGGGGGTCTGGAGTTAAGCAAACTCAAAATACCTTGTAATTGTATATATCCTTCTACCTGTTTTCTATACTTTCTGTTCTTGCATTTTTTTTAAATTTTATTTTAATTTATTTTTTCAAATACATTTGTCTCTGCCTACCCCTCACCACTTTCCCTTGCCCCCTCCCTCCTTCCCTCCCTCAGCTCTTCCCTTTTGGTTTTGTATTTTTAAATTGTGTATAAGAGTGCATTTCGCATGCTAAGTGTTCCTACCACAATTAAATAAATAAATGTTTAAAACATAAAAATAAACTATGTATTTTGAAAATGAAAGCTAAATTTGGTCCAATATTTTTTCTCAGTTAAGTTCTACTCTCCCCCTACCCCACCCATTAATAGTGAATATACCAGTGGTAGTCGTTTCTATTACGGTTGCTGTGTCTCTTACCAGCAGATTTACCTTAATCCTTCCAGCCTTGGTCACTGTCACATAAAAATGAGTCTCTAGAGCACTTATATTTCTTGTGGCTCACCTGGACTAATTTTTAGCCCTCTGCTTTCTGACCTGTTTTTGAAGTCGTCAGCCTGGTTTATGGTTTTTCCTTAGTACTGATTTTAGAATAACTTCTCTAGCTCTAATCCTTGATTTTCTTCTTTGACTAAATAGTTTCACAATTCTTTGTTCATATATTTTCATTGCTTGTGGTAAAATCTCATCCCTAGCACACAATGAGTTGGCCTGGACTTTCATCGACTCAGTTATTTTTAGTCATCAACCTATATAGAATGCTGGACAAGGGGGAGACTTTAGTGAATATCTGTTCTACATCCCTCAGTTTTTATACAGGGACATGTAGTTTTTAAATGGGGACATTCACCTGCCCCAAGTATATCTTACACACATCCCAGAGATGGAAAGGAACACATGGACAAAGTGTTTCTGAGGTAGTAGAAAATAATGCCTAAGAGTGCCATGTCCTGGCTTCACATGTTGTTTCATCACTTGCTAGTTATGCAGTCATTTTAGTTTCTCATTTATGTATAACAACAACACAGTAATAATATTCATCATAGGGCTATGGAGATTAAATGATATTATGCATGTAAAATCCTTAAGATAAGGAATTAACAAATGTTAGCTCATGGTCCTTCCCTAAGAGTATTTAGGTAAGAGTAATTAGGTTACCTAAGAGTAATGATTTAGAGACAGTTTCCTTTAGCTTTATACCAGGTTAATAAAGAATATACTTGATGTTCTTTCTCTGGTGTCTTCCTACCTCCAAGCCTGATCTCACAACACAAAAAGGCCAAATGCAATTGTGTCCATTTCCTGGTCATTTATTAACCTGATAGGGTGGGAGTGTTTTTCTCTCCCTTCTTTGTCATTTTTTTCTTACTCAGACTCATAATCTTTAATGGTAGCTGGGCTAACACCAGGGCATGTCAATGTGATGCTGCTCTTTTTCTCCAGCTTCAGGAGAGAAAATCACAAGAAGTCCCTTATTAGATGGTTTTAAAAAAAAGATTTTATTTAATTATTTTTAGAGAGAGGGAAAGGGAGGGAGAAAGAGAGGGAGAGAAACATCAATGTGTCGTTGCATCTCACGTGGCCCCTACTGGGGACCTGGCCTGCAACCCAGGCCTACAACTTAGGCATGTGCCCTGACTAGGAATCGAACTGGTGACACTCTGCTTTGCAGGTGAGCACTCAATCCTTTGAGCCACCAGGGCTATTAGATGGCTTTTAAGCAGGTCATTCCTGGCTACTTTTTCTTTCTCAGTGGGCATCATATTATTCTACTACGTATTCATAAGAGACATGACTTCTGTCTCTTCATATGCAGAAACTTCTCCTGAACATTAGTCATTTATCAATCCATTATTTTGGGTCAGAAGAAGATGCTATGTAAAGTATTATTTTGTGGGGACATGGTTTCTTAGGAAAATACTCAGCCATACAAGCATGCTGACAATGAGTCTCTATCGGCTGAGTGGTTATAGGCAATTAACCATGGCAATGGGATAAGGAGTGCTTAATTAACTATGCTTTGTGCTTGTTTTCTACAAACATCCTGAAGGCTAGTGTCCATAATGAAACTTATGTCAAAATTGAAAATTCAGAGCCACCCTTCCTCTCATTTTCTTAATGACGTTACTATCAGGCATTCCATTCAAAGTCATAGAAATTTCAAAGAGAGATTAAGCCTACATGCAGGGTATTGTTTAATTACTTCTTATACAGAACTGAGTTTCCCTCTGTGGTCTGTGATTGTATGGACATTTTTAGGTGATAAATATTCATAATGGGACCCAGTGTTGCCTGGGAGTAAGCTGAATAAATTTGCTCTGCCTGACAGACCCCTAAGAACCCAGCTGTGTCTTTCTGAAGATGGCTCTCAGTTTTCTAAGCAGTGGTTCTCAACTTCACACATTAGGAATGCCTGGGGAGTTTTTAAAAATATTATTGTCAGGGTTCACTTCCCTTGGAGATTCTGATTTACACAATCTGGAGTTTGACCTAGGCATCTAGATTTTTAAAAGCTTCCAGGGTGATTTTAATAGCAGCCCTAAATTGAAAATTGCTGCTCCACTGCTAAGGAAGACTGAAGAGTAAGACCATTCCTGAAGGAGAGGTAAAGGGTGTATGTTGAGCTGAAATATGTGCCCCAGCAAAAAAAATACATTGAAGCCCTAACTCTGAGTTACTTCAGGATTGATGCTGTTAAGAGATATGGTCATTATAGAGGTAATCAAGTTAAAATGAGGTCATGAGGGTGAGCCATAATCAAGTATGACTGGTGTCCTTATAAAAGGGGGAAATTTGGATACAGAGACAGATGTGTATAGAGAGAAGATAATGTGAAAAGACACAGGGAGAAGACATCCGTCTATAAGCCAAGGAGAGAAGCCTGGAACAGATCCTTTCTTCAAAGCCCAGAAAGAAGCAACCCTGTCAATACCTTGACCTTGGATTTCTAGCCTCCATAACTATGAGAAAATAAGTTTCTGTTGTTTAGGCCATTCAGCCTGTTGTATTTTGCTATAGCAGCCCCAGCAAACTAAAATGGTAGAATTTTGTTATCACTGATTCTCAACTAATATTCTTCCACTGTTATACAAATGTTCCTTCTTTTTACAGGTATGAAAAATGTTCCTTCTGGCTTTATTACTCATTATTTCTTGTATTTGTCTTCTAGTAACTTCCTAGTCTATTAACCATATTCATACATATATCAAATCTTCACATTGTTCACTTTGAATATATACAATTTTATTTGTCAATTATACCTCAGTGAGGCTGGGGGGAAATAACACTAACTATACTACAAATATCACAAGATATTCTGATCAACTTTGACACTTCTTGAAAATATGCATTCACTCATTGACAGGCAAATTCTAGGCTCCTTCAGAGATCCATCTTTGTGAGCACTGAGATTCATCTAGGTTGTTCTAATAGTCAAAGGATTAACTGACTGACAGTGGTTCCTTTGGTAGGCAGAATAATGATCACCCCCCAAAATGTTCATGTTCTAATCCCCAGCACCTGTGAATATATTACTCTTAGAAGGCAATAAGGATCCAAAAGGTGTTATTAAGTTAAAAACCTTAGGAAGGTGAGGTTACCCTGGATTATCTGTGTGGGCCCAATCTAATCACAAGGGTTCTTGTAAGTGGAAAGTAGAAGGGTGAGAGAGAGATTTGAAAATGCTATGTTGCTGACTTAGAAAATGAAGAAAGAAGACCATGAGAAAAAGGAATACAAGCAGCCTCTAAAAGCTGGAAAGTAAGGAAATGGATTCTCCCCTAGAGCTTCTATAAGGAACATAGATATAGCCCTGATGAAACTTTTTTATGCAGTGACACTCACTTTGGACTTACAACCTCCACTATCGCAAGATAACAAATTTGTTTAAGGACACTAAGTTTGTGGTAATTTGTTACAACAACAATAGAAAACTAATATAGTCCCCAAAGATTATGATATGAAGGCCACAGTAGTCCTGCTGTAGTTGAAGTTCCCTATTCTACTTAACAGAACTGGGACTACATCAGAGGAGGCTGAGGAGCTGATGAAATCTCCTTCCATATTTTTCCAGAGAATCTGTCCTTCTGACTCTGGCAGTGATTCTATTTTGGGGTATATGTGTGACACTCTATTTAGTCCTTTGTCATATAAATATATAAGGATGAATCAGACATGATTCTGCCCTTAAGGAGCAATCAGACTCATATGAAAGTCAATTAAGTAAGCTAAGCATAAAATTACATCAGTGTGATAATGTGTTAAGATAGGCAATCTCAAGACCCTGGGGAATAGGGCCACCTCACTCAGCCTGTACTCAGTGAGAGAAGGTTCCTGGGGAGAAAGAAACCTAAGCTAAAGGTTTAATTGTGGGTCTGGCATAAAGAGCAATGGTGGAAGAGGGGAGGAGGGAAAAGGAGGAAATAGAAAGTTGATATATCCCTAAGTCAATCGCAGTTCTGGTGTGGGAAAATGTCTCTTAGTTCAAAATAATCTGCTGATTTTCAGAGTATTTTTTCAAGATTCCAGGAATGTCAGGGAGTTGGGAAGAGAGTCATAGAAGCATCATCAGATACACAGCAAAGTCTTCAGACCATCTAGTCATGATCCTTGATTGTAAACTATAGAACCAGTTTCTGATTGGGCTAAGGAAGATAGGAATATTGGGAAAGATGTTGGGAATCAATATCAATGCTGGCAAACCAGAGTGGGACAAAAGCCAAGTAAAGCTCAGTAGTCAGAGTCCCAGCTAACATAAGAATGGAGTATAGATGCTGGACAGTCAACCATATCCCCTGCTGCCCAGTACATAATTGAATGGTGCATTGTGGGTTTCCAACCAGATAAGACCAAGGATGGTATGGAATGTGAGTGGTAGGTATTAAGTGGTAGGGATTCCTCAAGCTGAGCTGTTCAAGGATGACTTGTGACTGACAGGGCTACGCAGCCACAAGTATCCATCTATCCTGACTTTTTAAGGTCATGCTCCAGGAACAAACTGATGAGGGTGATGTTCCCAGTGGTGATGTTCTTGCTACTACTCTCACCACTAGGTATTTTCCAAAATGCCATTGGTTTTTGTGCCATTTGCTTCAGAGATTGAGGTATTTGATTGGTCTAGTACAGATCATATGTCCATACCTAGTCCCACAGTCAGGAAGAGTAAATATCTTGCTTTCAGTTTCCTTTATGGGATTTGGAAGCCTGCCCCTCACTGAGGCTAACAATGGAATATTCGTCAAACATAAGAATGGGATGTGGATGCTAAGTAGCCAACTGCCTTTTTGCTGCCCATATATGTAATAGAGTGAAAAATTGTGGTTTTCCAGCCACATAAGGCTTATAGGAACGTGGATAGTGGTCCTATTTACTTTGACCAATCCTTCAAGCTGAAGTATACAGGTGCCTTGCACCTGGCAGGTTCCACTTGCACCGGATACAGGTGTCCATCTACCCTATCCACCCATGGATGAGGGCTTGAAATGAACTGGGGTGCTGAGCTGGTCAACATCCCAGTATCCACTAGCAGGTCCAGCCATTCTGAGTACAACTGGCAGCACATGTGCTTTGGCCAGTTTGGGAAGTATACTCTGCCTGAATCAAGGACTGAAGTGTCCAGGTTCTTCTGATGCTGGCTGGCTGTGGCATATCTCAGAATCTACGATGCTAGGACTGTATGTCCCTGATGGTCTACATGGTGTGACACAGTATCCACCATGTCAAACATGTTGCACAAGACATGATTTTCCTTCTCCTAGGCAGAGCTATCAGCTGATTGTGTTATTGTTCCCAGGCCATGTCATCAAATAACTCCCAAGTTGACTAAAACCACTGTGTATTTCTCCCAGCAGGAATTTTGAGATTATTAAATAGAGAAGAGAAGCCAAGAACATGTGCTTTGAGGTCAGAAAGATTTGGGTTTGAATCCCTGCTTTGCCATTTATTAGCTGTGTTATTTTGGGTGTATTACTTAACATCTCTGACCCTCATTTTCTGAATATGTAAAATAAAGAGAGATATAATAGCTACATTGTAGATTTTTTCAGGGTTAAATAAAAACAATAAAATATGTTAAGTGCTTAGCACAGTGTTTGCTAAGTGAACACCTGGACACTTTGGTCCTCGATCTAGGCAGGGTCTAATTCCCAAACTGGCCAATAGTGAACAATTGCTGATTATTACTTATTATTATTATTATTATTATTATTATTATTATTATTATCAGCAGCAGCAATGCCTCTTTTGACCTGGTAAGTAAAGCACAAATTCCTTTCTTGTCCCACTACCACCATCAAATCATACTTCCTGGTTACCATAAAGAATTGAGGCTGCTTAAAACAATAGAGGCAGTTTAACAATGTTGCCCCTATTTTTCTTTCTACAGAGAAACAGGGACAAAGCTGAGGATGCTTTAGCACTCAGAAGCACAATGTTATTGGCTTCACCCCTCCTTATCCAACTGCAGAAAGAGGCTTGGTACCTGCTTCAAAGGTCTCTGTTTGTTGTTGTTGTTGTTGTTGTTTTGTCACTTCCATGTTTTCCAGTCTCGGGGATTAAAAGGCAGCTGTCAGCTTATTTTTGTCGCTATGGTAACAAGAGTTCCTGTGAGAATGATTTCTTCACAGAAAATGTCCAAATCTCTTTCTCACAGAGGATGCGGTTAGTTGGCCAGCCAGTGATTCTGGGCCAGGGGTGGGTACCTGAGGGATTGGTTAGGGTCTGGAACAAGAAGAGCCACTGGTATAGTGTCTGGTGGCCAAATTACATAAAGAGAATCTGTCAGCTGGGCACACCAGAGCAGATGCATATTGTTCTGTTCAAAGTGTCAGGAACCAGATTATAAACAGTAGAGAAAGCTGTTAGTGGAACTGTAAGCAAGATAAGGTTTGGCAGGATTGAAAAAAGACTGACTTAAAGTGGGAATAATCTAGAGCAAGGGAGAGGGTTTCCCAATCACCTTGCCCTATAATACATGTTTCTGAGACTGTTGTCCCCATAGACTTTGTGATCCTTGAGTGCAAAAATCTTGTCTTCTTTTCCTTTGTCTCCTCAATGCCCGGAAATATTAGGAGAATAATGGTTAAGAATATTAATATTGGAGCCAGGTTTCCTGAGTTTGAATCCCAGCTGTGCCACTTAATCGCTATGTGAATTTACACAAGTTACTTAATCTCTGTGTTTCACTTTCCTTATATATGAAATGAGAATAAAAATATGACTTACCCTATGGGGTTATTTTGAAGTTACTGCATGCAAAACATTTAGAATAGTGCCTGGTACACATTAAGAATCATGTAAGTGTTCTCAATTATTATTATATTATTTTTATTTCTTTTTTATTTTTTATTGTTTATTCTTTTACAATTGTCCCAATTTTTCCCCCTTTGCCCTCCTCCACCCAGCCAACCCCTCTCACCCACAGTCAACCCCCTCTCTGTTGTCCATGTCTATGGGTCATTCATACATGTTTTTGACTAGTCCGTTCTCCTTCCTTCCACCACTCTTTTCCTCCATCCTCTCTTCCTACAGCTACCAGTATGTTCTATGTTTCCATGTATCTGGTTCTATTTTTCTTGTTAGTTTATTTTGTTCATTAGATTCCAGCTATAGGTGAGTTCATATGGTATTTGCTTTTCACCACCTGTCTGATTTCATTTAGCATAATATTTTCCCATTCCACCCATGCTGTTGCAAAAGGTAGGAGTTCCTTATTTCTGCTGCATAGTATGCCACTGCGTAAACATACCACAGATTTTGATCCACTCATTTACTGATTGACATTTAGGCTGTTTCCAGCACTTAGATTTTGTAAATAATGCTGCTATGAAGATAGGGTTGTGTAAGTTCTTTTGAATTGGTGTTTCAGGATTCGTAGAATATATTCTCAGCAGTGGAACTTCTGAGTCATAAGACAGTTCCATTTTTAATTTTTTGAGGAAATTCAAAACTGTTTTCCACAGTAGCTGCACCAGTCTGCATTCCCACTAATAATGTACTAGGGTTCCCCTTTCTCTACATCCTCACCAGCACTTGTTTTTTTTAATTTATTAATGATAGCCATTTTAACAGATGTGAGGTGATATCTCATTGTGGTTTTAATTTGCATCTCTCTCATGGCTAGTGATGTTGAGCATTTTATCTTATGTGTATGGCAGTCTGTATGTCCTTCTTGGAGAAGTGTCTATTCAGGTCCTTTGCCCATTTTTTAATTGAGTCATTTGTCTTCCTGGTTGATCCATAGGAGTTCTTTATATATTTTGGAGATTAAACCCTTGTCTAATATATTATTGGCAAATATGTTCTCCCATACAGTTGGATCCCTTTTGTTTTGATGATGGTTTCTTTAGCCATGCAGAAACTTTTTAATTTGTATAGTCTCATTTGTTTATGTTTTCCTTTATCTCCCTTGCTCTAGAAGATACATTGGCAAAAATATTGCTATGTGGCATATCTGAAATTTTACCGCCTATGTTATCCATTTGGACTTTTATGGTATCAAGACTTAAGCCTTTTCTGTAGCACACAAGGACCTTCAGGATGCAGCACTCTTGTCTATGTCTCCAGTTCACACCCTCCAATACATACTTTCTATATAAATACTGTGCTATGCATAGTTCCCAGAGCCCAGCTGGATGTTTTATGCCTCCATGCTACTGCTGCTCTCCAGACAATCTATCATGTAAACTTCTACTCAACTTCCAAAATTCACTTCAAGGGCCATTTCTTCTAAAAGGTACTGCATCTTTTGCATTACTCTTCCTTGCACAGATAGCTGTCATCATACATTGGACATCCTTTTACTCCTCTTTATGTACATATCTGTCTGTCCACTAGAATATGAGCCACTCAAGGATTAGGTCGTAATTCATTCCTGTATTGTAGCACTTGGCACAGCACTTGGTGCATATTGGGCACTCAACCCATGTTTATTATGTGAATGAATGAACAAACAATTAAAATGAAGGAAAGAATAAGTACATGTCTTGGATATGGTTGAAGATTCTCTTGAGATAATTGAGAGAAAACTAATGAGGGTGAGTTTGACAGAGAATATCAGTGGAATTGTTCTCTATACGAAGATTTTTTTAAAAATTTTATTCATTTATTTATTTTTAGAGAGAAGGGAAGGTAAGTAGACAGGGAGAAAAATATCAATGTGTGGTTGCTTCTCGAGTGCTCCCAACTAGGGACATGGCTTGAAACCCAGGGGAATCAAACCAGTGACCTTTTAGTTCACAGGCAAGTGCTCAATCCACTGAGGCACACTAACCAGGGCTATAGGAATATTTTTGTCCTCTGAAGAAAGGGCTTGCCTATATGTGGATTAGAAGAAAGATCCTTAAGTCCCTTCCTGATGATGCTCAGAGTTTCTGAGAGATCTGAAAAATTCTAGAAGTTACTGTGCCTGGACAGACTTGGAAGGATCTTACTTCACCATTGCAGCTGCCAAGGCACTGGCTGCCCCCAATACTCCTGAATGTCATTGATCCTGGGATATGTTAAGTGACAGAATCATGGGGCAATTGTTATTTTTGACATTGGTCAGTAGCAGCATGATAAAGTTTTTCTTGAAGTCAAGGTACAAATTTCTTATGCTGAAAAATAATCCAGTTTGGTTTCATAGTTTCCTTAACTGGATGGATCTAAAGTGATTCATCTTGTAGATGTGTCCTCTGCCATTGTAGGATTGTATCAGTTTGGAAATAAATGACACACTCAAAGAATTTAGTTAAAAACCGTTGAATAAAGATACTATGTATAGAATAATGTGCAGGGTTAAGGAAACATCATGGGATGCTGAAGCACCAAGAATCTGTAACTGTAGGGAGCTCTTCCATCCCTAAGCCTGGAGGGACAAGTGGAAAAAATTGTATTACCGAAACCCAGTTAGAATTTGGAGCCATGGAATTGAGGGTACTAGGCAGGATTTATGGTCAATGATAAATGTAATCACTACCAGAACATGTAAGGGAGGGATAAGTACATGGCTTCTTTGTCCTTCTACCCTGATATCTCATTTTAGTACTTCCCATTGGCCAAACTCAAATGAAAGCCAGAGAGCAAGGGGATTCCAAGTTTTGCTATCTGTGATCCCCAGGACAAAGAGTCAGATGTCCAAGAGTAGAAAGTAGATGGGCGAAGGGGGCACTGGAGTAAGGTTACCAGATTTAGCAAATAAAAATACAACCTATACAGTTAAGTTTGAATTTCAGATAAACAATAAAAATTGTTTAGTATAAGCATATCCTGTGCAATATTTGGAACATGCTTATCTTTTATTAATTTTTCATTGTTTCTCTGATATTCAAATTTTACTTGCCATCCTGTGTTGTTGTTTTTTTCTGTAGACTAGACAATAACCGACACAAAAATAGTTTTAATATTTGGGTTTATGACTAAACTATGATTTTTTAAAAGATTGTATTCATTTATTTTTAGAAAGAAGAAGGGAAGGGGAAATAAAGGAAGAGAAACATCAATGTGTAAGAGAAATATCACTTGGTTGCCTCTCGTATGTGCCCCAACTGGGGGCAAAACCCACAACCCAGGCATGTGTCGTGACCAGGAATTGAACTGGTAACCTTTGGCTTTGTGGAATGACACCCAACCAACTGAGCCACACCAGTCGATGTTAACTATGGTTTTGTTACCTTAAACACATCTGTATTTATCTCAGCAAGAGTGGAATTATATTTTTCTATATATTAGAAGACATGACCTCTGAACCAGATCCCTATCCTCATGCTCACTGCCAGATAAGCTCATTAGATTGAGGTCAGTGGCAGCTTCTCAGAAGGAATTTGCTAGATTTTAGTGGGTATAAGGAAGGCTGCTGCATGTGTGGCATTTCAGCCAAGTAGCGAATAGGTGGCAGTCTTGATCAATTTATCACAAACGGAGTAAAATTTACTCTCTGAAAGTAAGTCAATGACAGTAAAGGAGAAAAATATGTAGACAGCTGAATATAAGAGAGATTTTGATTAATTTTGATATTACTCAGGATTGATACATTGTACCATAGTGAGACTTCGTGTATTAATGAGTTGTTATTTTCCTTTTCTGAGTTATTTTTAAAATTAGAACTGACTTTATTCTTGAGCTTCCAGGCAGTCATGCTTGAAACTAAAAGGCAATGGTGAGCCATAGGTAGGAGAACTGCGTGTTTAGCCGGGTGGGGTAACTTCACTCTAGTTTCACAACTGGACAAGATGGTAGAGGAGAGGGAGCATGGCCAATAACATGTAATTCACTCAAAAACATAAGTGCCTACCAGGGACAGATATTGAGCTAGGCGCAAGGACATATAGGAGAATCAGGCTTAGTTACTTTTTTAAAAAAGCTTACAATGTAAGCTTATAATATAATGTGGGAAAGTGGCATAAATTAAGCTAGCCTTCTGTTTTATATGTATTACTTTAATTCATCTTCATAACAACTACCCTGTTGGTAGATGCTAAAGATGGCCCCATTTTTCAAATGAGAAATTGAGGCTAAGAGCAGTTAATTGACTTGCCCAATCTCACACAAATAAGAAGTTGCAAGGTCAGAATCTGAACATGTATACAGATACCAAAAAGATACTAGTATAAATATTTTATTATTAATACAATATGCTTCCAATGAAATGAGAGAGTAATCACTTTCCTTGGGTATAACCAGGTGAGGGTTTCATGGAGGAGGAAGTATTTGAACTGGATTTTCCTGGGAAAGAACAGATTTGGTACAATGATGTAGGCAATGAGGTCTAAAAAGTAGAGATTAGGAGTTTCTAGCAAGCAGATCAGTTTAATTCCAGCGTGGCAAAAATGCAATGAGGAACTCAAGAGAAAGTTGGAAAGATAGGTTGGGATCTGAGTGGATGGGCTTTGAATGTTATAAGAAGGATTTTTTAAAGTATGAGAATGACATTATAACTCTGAACAGAGTAACATGATCAGACTGATACTTTAGGAATCACATGAGATGACTTGGAAAGAAGGAACACCACAGACATAAGAACCTGTTTGAGACCATTTGGATAGATCAAACCAGAGGGCTGAAAGTAGGGTATTGCAGAAGATAATGTGTTGTATGCCTGGAAAAATTATGGATGAAGTTAGCCTGTAAAACATATACACTTAAATGAGTGAATAAAAGAGGTGTTCTAATTGATGGACTTCATGCTAGGAGGCAGAGGGCAGTTGGGTAGATAGAAATTTTCCTACATTAGAGCACTGTCTTAGCCTTTTTTGCCTGCTATAACAAAAGACCATAGACTTGGTGGCTTATAAGTAACAAACACTTATTTCTCACAGTTCTCAAAGTTGAGAAGTCCATGATCAAGACACTGGCTTATATGGCATCTGTTGAGAGCCCACTCCATCTTCATGTGACAGAAGGAGTGAGGGGTCTCTCTGGGGCCTCTTTTTTAAGAACATTAATCCTATTGATGAGGGCTCCATCCTCATGACCTAATAACCTCCCAAACACCCATCTACAAATATCTTCACATTGAGGATTAGATTTCAATATTGTTTTTGAAGAGACACAAACATTCAATGTTTAGCAAATGCCATCATCAGTGATCTGTAAAAATCAGCCCAAAATGGTGTTTTGAATCTAATCCTGTTCTTTGCAATAATATTACCCAACATGAGTTCCAAAGAATCATTGTCCCATGTATTGATAAAAAAAAAGAGTTCTGAGATCAAGTAAGTGTGGAAAATAATGTGCATTCTAGCACCTTCTGAGGGTTGCAGTACATAACAACATAGGGAAGGCTCTGAGAATTCCTGCAGGAAGGAAGGTAGTTTAACTTTCCTTGGGTGATCATTTCCCAAACCTGTTTGACCACAGGATGCTTTTTAAAATGTTGAAACCTAGTAACACCTGGCAGAAATTTTTTCATGACATTCATACCAGTATTATCATATTCACCTACAATGCATTCATTCTCTCTGGTGGACGCTAGAAAGCAGTCCCTTCTTTCCAACTCAGTACAAATAAAATTGAATCCAAATGTTTGGCAGGCACCTGCCAGCAGTGACCCCTACTGCAGCAAGTATTAATCCTGATTTTGACAACTGCTGTCACATAATATTAAAAAATCAAGGATGATATGGATATTGCAAGGTTAGCTGTTGGTTACCTGGGGGGACCAGCTCCCAGATGTTGTCAACTACTTTCTCCTCAAAATTGTTCTCAATTGTTTGTTCATGTGAATGAATTTTGATGGCTTTATAATTTTTCTCTTGACCCAGAAGCCTTAGGTAAGAAACTTGTATCTAAGTAACTCTGAAGTGTCATTGTCTAGTGATAAAACCCAAACTATCTAGTTTGTTTCATCACTCCCTTGCTTAAAATCTTCCCCAGACCCCCAACCACCTAGAGAAGTGAAGACCCAAATTATTTGCATGGGCATTATGGCTCTCCGTGATCTGACCCCAGCGCTCATGTGCAAGCACGCATGTGCGCACATTCTCATTTGCTGATAAGAAGGTCTACTGTCTCTTGTTCCTTTGTAGTTACTGTTTTCTGTGACTAAAATTTCCTTTTGCTTGACCGTCAAAATCTCAATTTGCCCCCAAGTTCCATGTCAAATGTTTACTTCTCCTAATAGCTTTCCCAGTTTCCTCCCGTTGGGAATTATCCTAATTGTACTTTTTGCACTTTTTACATAGCTTTTATCACAGGTTACTGAGTGCAAACTAGCTTTGTATGAATCAGTCTTTTCCACTAGATGTCAGTATCTTGAAAGTAAGGAATGTTTTACTAACTTTGGTAATCCCTCTAATCAATCAATCCATCCATTAATAAATATTTGAGTGTCTACTCTGAACCAGGTACAAAGCCTTACACACAGTAGGGACTCTATTGATATTTAGGACTCAAAACACAATGACCAGAAATAGAAGTGGGCTCTGTGATGCAAGACCTCAGGAGGTGATTCATGTCACCACTGCCAAGATGACTGATGGGACCACAAGGTAAGTGTTGTGGCCACCCTAGGTGTGACTGTGGTGTGAAAAGCCTTGGATTCAGGGAGGCACGCAAGAGGAGACAGCACTTCTGTTGGGAATGCTGGTAACTCTAAGTGAACCAAAGAGGAAGAGGGGTATTTGTAATTATTTAGTGGTTTCTGGCTTAAGCCTGGATAACCCACAAAAGAAAAGCCTCTATCATGTTTCTATAAATGTATTGGCATCTTTACATTACCATCATTTCAGGAAAAGGGTAAAGAAGATCAGGTCTCTTGGGTTTAGCTCTTTTTCTTTTCATCTATGGAAACTCTGACCCCAATTTAAAAGTAATAACCACCTTGATGGATCAGACACTGTACACACAACATCTCTATGAACTCTGATAACAACCTTCAGGCACAGTTATTATTATTATTATAATCATTATTATAATATTTATTTTATAGCTCAGGGGAGCACAGTTCAGAGAATGAAAGTGCTCTTATAATTTCAAGGCAAAACAGGCACATTTGTCACTTTGTATCTGAATTCTGTGAACCTTTTCACTATCAGCTGATAATTAATAAGTGTTATTATATTGAATCTTGACAATAATACTTTGAGGTTCTTTGAATCTTAAAGATGAAGAAAATGAAACATAGAAAGTCAGCAATGTTTCCAATGTCATACAAGAGGTAAAGCAATGCCAAGGTACAAATTCAGGTATGTCTGACCCTGCAATTGCCACTCTTTTATTTAAATAATTTTATTTATTTATTTTTAGAGAAAGGCCAAAGGAGAGGGAAAGAGAAAGAGGGAAACATCGATGTGAGTGAGACACATCAATCGGTTGCCTCCAGCAGGTGCCCTGATCAGGGACCAAACCCACAACCCAGGCATGTGCCCTGACTGGGAATCGAACCAGTGACCTTTCACTTTATGAGATGATGCCCAACCAACTGAGCCATGGTCAGAGCCACAAGTACCACTCTTAATTATACTACAAGATCTCTTCTTGTAATGCAGCAAGCAGGCCCAGATACTGCTGCCTAACGGTTAATATACTCTTGATAGAATGTACTAAGGGTTTATATTTTATACCGAATAGTTCCATGTTAGTGACTCAGTCGCAAAGCTTATTTATGCTCCTCCAGGGCTGCCCTGTTCTTCCCTTGACTCCTATCTGCAAGGTCACTCTGAGCTCCCTTGCCATTATAGCCCTTTGTCTTCCATGATTTTAGTCCAGACGCAGACTCATTTTTATTAGTGTCTGGAAAAACAAATCTCTTTCCCAGGTTTCTTGTCAATTTCCCTAAATAGTATGATGGTACAGTCCATAGCACTGATTTTTTTTTCTCATCCCCTCTGGGCACATATCTCTATGCTCAGTTTTCTATAGTTGCTACTGATGGAGACAGTCCTTTAAAGCAAGACAGATTTTCTGGTTTAGATAGTTTTTAAATCCTAAACTCATTCTTAGCTCATATCCCTGTTTCCTTCATCCCTTGGACCTTGTCTTTTTGTTTGATAAATAGTAGCAAGTTTCAACAGGAGTGTAGGCTCAAGCTCCATCTCAACCACCTACTTTGTGTTTGACATTGGATAAATTACTTCCCTTTTTGAGCCTCAGTGACTTTATGTGTAAAAGGTGGAGTGGGATAATTTCTAAGGTTCCTTGTAGCTCTTATATTCTGTGTCTCAAACTTCAATGTCAGAGTGAGTTACAGCATGAAAACAGTCTGGGGATATTTCCCATTCTCATTTGACTGCCTGGGAAGGGGATTTTAGATATAAACTTTCTACTGACCTTCCAAGTTCCAAAAATGCGTATCACAGAGGGAAGAAAGAACTTAACATATACTTGCTTTAATTGTTTAGGATTGTCCAAAGTTAAAACAGTGTTCTCATGGAGAACTTCAGTCATGCCATTGACCAAATGGATGCAGAAGCCAAATTTTCAGATCCAAAATCAGGACATAAGTATGAATGGGGCACAACACTAAAAACAAGAATTCTGAAAAATCCAGAATCCTTTGGCATGAGAGAACTTCAGAAGTTTTTTTAATCCTCATCTGAGGATATGTTTATTGACTTTCAGAGAGAAACAGAGAGACAGAGAGACAGAGAATGAGAGAAACTTCAATCTCTTGCCTCCCTTACATACCCCAACTGGGGATCAAATCGAGAACCTAGGTATGCACCCTGACTGGGAATCGAACTTGCAGCCTTTTGGTGTATGGAACAGTGCTCCAACCAACTGAGCCACCCAGCCAGGGCAGAACTTCAGAATCCTAACTATAAGGTATGAACTGGACAACCAGACCTGAGGCCAGATAGCTTTATGACATTGGCGCTGTAGCAGCTGCTACTGCAGCTGCCTCTTGTCACCTTGTCACTCCAAATGAATTATGTATCTTTGTCTTAGCCTAGCAAGAGAATTAGAAAAGAATGATGGTCTTTTTTATCCCATCTACATTTACTATACCCATCAAAGGGCAAGTTAGTGCTTCAAACAACACCTTGGCATTGACAAACAGTGAAGTTATTGTAACCTCTGGCATCTACAGAGCATACTCTGACTAAGACAAAGGGTTCTGGCTCAAAAGGGGATCCCCCAAACCAAACAAAAGAGCAGCTCCCAAATGGATAACAAAACCCAGATGGAGAAAGGGAGATAAAGTGTGGGAGATGAGGCTATTTACATGGAATTTGATTGTTCACCCTAAGCCCAGCAACCCCTGTGGTCTTGAGCTTGCTTTGAAAACACAACTCCGCTAAAATGATTGGGATTCTATGGGAACTTTCACACTTAAACATTTGCTAGGCCCTTCAGAGAAGTGCTGGAAGCAGTGGGAGGGGCCCTAGCACCTCTGTGATTTCAATCACAGATAAGCCCAGGCTCCCTGTCCAGGGATAACTCTTTCTAAACATTTCCAAGCTCAGGTACTTAAACTTGATTTGGCTAGTCCTAACAAACCCAAGCTATTCAAGTCCATGACAGTGCAGCAAAGTCACAGTTTGTACAGATATCAAAGTGGTGGTGGAAAGTATTTAAATTTAGTTGTTTACTGAGTTCTACATAACCAGTGTTTTCCTAAGATTCTTACATAGAAAGAACCTGGATTTTACTCTTAAGAGGATGGGATAGAAACTAATAATAACAACAACAAGCCTACTTTCACATTTCTGTGTTTTCATCTTCTGGGATTGAAAAAACACAGAATGATGATAAAGTTGGAGGGTTCCCTAAAGATCATCTCATTCAAACTTCTCATTTTATAGATAGGGCAACAGAAGCCTACAGAGGACTAAGGACTTGTCCAATGTCCCACAGCTAGTGAGTGGCAGAATTGAGGGAAGTACTCAGGCCTTCTGATGTTTTACCCTGGGTTTTCTTTGACTTATCTTTACAAAGCATATGTGTGAAACCAGGGCCTTGACTAGCTAATATTTGCTGTTTTCTTCTAGCATCCCCCATTCCCACCCCTGATATGGGATGGGGTAGCATTGATTGCCCTTCCTGAAGAACATTGAGACTGGATTGTCTAAGAAACATCCACTTTTCCAAGCTCCATCCTTTCTAGGCCCAGCTTCTATTAAAGGACATCTCACACTCTTCAGTCTCACTGAACTTTTCCTTATTGGCTGCCTGCAGAAGCTCAATATTCTCTCCTTGATGAACTTTAAATCCCACTCCTGTTACCACTCTTGCACCCAGCCCCTTCTCTTCTATGCATGTGAAGTAGAGGTTAGATATGAGTCCGCAGAACACATCATAGCCATCTTGAGCTCAGCAAGAATTCTTGTTTTTAACATCATGGAAAATTTCTTTGAACAGGCTTTCCCTCATTTTTTTTCCTAGTGGCTTTAATATTAGGCTCTATGTTTACCAAGAAAAATACAGGGCTCATAGCATTTCTCAGGAGCACTTCAAAGCCCAGCCCCTTGAAAATACAAGCAAGAATCTTATTCTTTTGTCTTGAAAGCTAAAACAAACAAAAAACAAAACGGAATGATATATTATGATGTTTAAGAGTAAGTTCCAAAAATAAACGACATCAAATACAGATCAATAGAAAACAAACAACCATTAATCAAAGGAATTTCTGGATCCCTGTGGATATTATTCAACTAAAAATAGACCCCTTAGAAGAAGAAAACAAAATATATAGAAACCACAATGAGCTGTTTCTGTATATATTAGTGCTTAATGGTAGTTGCCATATTATATTGTGACCTGACATTTCTTTTAATAATCATATTGTTATGTCTTTAAAAAAATTTATTTATTGTTTTTATAATTTTCAAATACATTTTTCTCCATTTGTCTGACACGACTTTCCCCTGCCTCACCCACCCCCACCTCCCTACCTGAATCCTTCCTTACCTTCGCTTCATCCATGCGTCCTTCACATTTGTTCCTTGATCTGTCCCTTCCCTTTCTCCTACCCGCTGCCCCCTCACTCCCTCCCCTCCCTGTCTTCCTTTCAATGTTGCTGGTCATATTTTCCTTGCCTGCTTGCTTTACTGATTAGGTTCCACTTATAGG
The DNA here is from genome assembly GCF_021234165.1 of Pteronotus mesoamericanus. NCBI lineage: Eukaryota > Metazoa > Chordata > Mammalia > Chiroptera > Mormoopidae > Pteronotus > Pteronotus mesoamericanus. The sequence continues at coordinate 2,104,424 of NW_026555198.1, forward strand.
TGAGATCATATGCTATTTGTCTTTCACCGCCTGGCTTATTTCATTATTATTAGCATAAGGCTCTCCAGTTCCATCCATACTGTCACGAAGGGTAGTAACTCTTTCTTTTTTCTACTGCATAGTACTCCATTGTGTAAATGTACCATAGTTTTTTGATCCACTCATTTAATGATGGGCACTTAGGTTGCTTCCAGCACTTGGCAATTGTAAATTGTGCTGCTATGAACATTGGGATGCATAAGTTCTTTTGAATTGGTGTTTTGGGATTCTTAGGGTATAAGCCCAGCGGTGGAACTGCTGGATCAAAAGGCAGTTCCATTTTCAGCTTTCTGAGGAAATTCCACACTGCTTTCCACAGTGGCTGCACAAGTCTGCATTCCCACCAACAGTGCACTAGGTTTCCCTTTTCTCCACAACCTCGCCAGCACCCATTGTTTGTTGGTTTATTTATGATGGCCATTCTGACAGGTGTTAAGAAGTATCTCATTGTGGTTTTCATTTGCTATTCTCTGATGGCTAATGATGATGAGTATCCTTTCATATGTCTCTGGGCTGTGTATATGTCGTCCCTGGACAAGTGTCTTTTCGTGTCCTTTGCCCATTTTTTCATTGGATTATTTGTCTTCCTCAAGTGGAACCATGTCAGTTCTTCATATATTTTGGAGACCAAACCTCTGTCTGAGGTATCATTAGCAAATATATTTTCCCATATGGTTGGCTTCCTTTTCATTTTTTTTAGCCAAGCAGAAGCTTCTTATTTGGATGAAGTCCCAATTGTTTATTATTTTCCTTTATGTCCCTTGCTCTCAGGGACATATAGGTGAAAATATTGCTGCATGGGATATCTAAGAGTTTCCTGCCTATGTTCTCCTTTAGGACTTCTATGGTATCATGACTTATATTTAAGTATTTTATCCATCTCAAGTTTATTTTTCTGTATGATGTAAGTTGGTGGTCAAATTTCAACTTTTTCCATGTAGCTGTCCTGCTCTTCCAACACCATTTCTTGAAGAGGCTATTTATATTCCATTTTATGCTTCTCCAACCTTTGTCAAATATTAATTGACCATAGAGACATGGGTTTATTTCTGGGCTCTCTGTTCTGTTCCATTGATCTATGTGTCTGTTCCTATGCCTGTGCCAGACTGTTTTGAGTACACTGGCCTTGTAATATCGTCTTATGCCCGGTATTGTGATCCCTCCTACTTTGTTCTTATTTCTCATAATTACTGCAGCTATTCAAGGTCATTTATGTTTCCATATAAATTTCTTAAATGTCTGTTCCATGTCTGTGAAATACACCATTGGTATTTTAATAGGGATTGCATTGAATCTATAAATTGCTTTGGGTAGTATGGACATTTTGATAGTATTAATTCTTCCAATCCATGAACATGTTATATGCTTCCATTTATTTGTGTCTTCCTTAATTTCTTTCTTCAGTGTTTTACAGTTTTCTGCATACAAGTCTTTTACCTCTTTGGATAAATTCATTCCTAGGTACTTTAATTTTCTTGTTGCTATAGCAAAGGGGATAATTTTTCCTGATTTCTGCTTCTGACATTTCAATTTTGGTATACAAAAATTCCTTCAATTTCTGAATATTGACTTTGTACCCCACTGTTTTGCCAAATTCACTTATTAGGTATAGTAGTTCTAGTAGTTTTTTGGTAGAGTCTATGGGGTTTTCCATGTACACAATCATGTCATCTGTAAACAATGATAGTTTAACTTCCTCCTTTTCAATTTGGATGCCATTTATTTCTTTTTCTTGTCTGATCGCTGTGGCTACAACTTCCAAAACTATGTTGAAGAGAAGTGGTCAAAACAGACAGTCTTGTCTTGTTCCTGATCTTAGTGGGAAAGCTTTTAGTTTTTACCCATTGAGTATGAGGTTGGCTGTAGTGTTTTCATATATGGCCTTTATTATTTTGAGGTATGTCCTCCTTATTCCCACTTTGCTGAGTATTTTTATCATTAATGGGTGCTGTACCTTATCAAATGCTTTTTCCACATCTGTTGATATGATCATGTGGTTTCTGTCTTTACCTTTGTTTATGTGATGTATTATGTTTATTGATTTGCGAATACTGAACCATCCTTGCATCTCTGGGATGAATCCCACTTGATCATGGTGGATGATCTTTTTAATGTACTGCTGGATATGGTTTGTCAATATTTTGTTGAGGATTTTAGCGTCTATGTTCATCAGCGATGTTGGCCTGTAGTATTCTTTCTTCTTTGTGTCTTTATCTGATTTTGGGATTAGGATAATGCTGGCCTCATAAAAAGCGTTTGGGACTGTTCCTTCTTCTTGGATTTTTAGAATACTTTGAGAAGAACAGGGGTTAGCTCCTCCTTAAGTGTTCTATAAAATTTTCCTATGAAACCATCTGGTCCAGGGCTTTTGTGTGTTGGGAGTTTTTTGATAACTGCTTCAATTTTCCCAGCTGTTATCACTCTGTTCAGGCTTTCTGAATCTTCTTCATTCAGTGTTGGAACATTATATTTTTCTAGAAATTTGTCCATTTGATCGAGGTTTTCAAATTTCTTGGCATCTAATTGTTCATAGTAATTTCATGCAATCCTTTGTATTTCTGTGCTATTTGTTGTAATTTCTCCTTTCTTTTCTCATATTACTTATTTGGGCCATCTCCCTTCTTTCTTGATGAGTCTGCTTAAATACTTTTAAATTTTGATTATCTTTTCAAAGAACCAGCTCCTGGATTTGTTGATTCTTTGAATTGTTCTATTAGTCTCTATGTCATTCAATTCTGCTCTGATCTTGGTTATTTCCTTCCTTCTACCTGCTCTGGGCTTTGTTTGTTTTTGTTTTTTGAGTTCTTGAAGATGTAGGATTAGGTCATTTATATGAAATATTTCTATCATTTTTAGGTAAGCCTGTATTGCTATGAACTTCCCTCTCAAACTGCCTTTGCTGTGTCCCATAAGTACTGGAATGTTGTGTGTTAATTTTCATTTGTTCCCAGAGACTTTTTGATTTCTTCTTTGATCTCATTATTGACCCATTCATTGTTTAATAGCATGCTATTCAGTCTCCATGAGTTTTAATATTTGAGTTTTTTCCTTGAGGTTGCTTTCTACACTCAAGCCCTTGTGGTACAAAAGAATGTTTGGTTTGATTTCAATTTTTTTGAATTTGTGGAGGTTTGTTTTGCATCCTATCATGTAAAATATATTTTAAAATACTCCATGTGTATTTGAAAAGAATATGTCTTTTGCTTCTTTGGAATGAAACTTTCTATATATGTCAGTTAAGTCCATTTGATCTACTATGTTGTTTAGTTCCACAATATCCTTGCTGATGGTTTGTTTGAGAGATCTATCCATTGTCAACAGTGTGATGTTAAAATGCCCTACAATCAGTGTCTTACTATTTATATCTTTCTTGAAGTCCTCCTTGATTTTCCTTATATATTTGGTTTCTCCTACGTTGGGTGCATATGAGTTTACAATGTTTGTGTCTTCTTGATGGATTCTTCCTGTCAGCATTTTGAAGTGTCCTTCTGGATCTCTTTTTATGGCCTTTGTTTTGAAATCTATTTTGTCTGATATAAGTATTATTACCTCTGCTTTTTTTTCCCTGTCCATATACTTGGAATATTTTCTTCCCATCTCTTTACTTTCAGACTGTGTAGGTCTTTTGTTCTGAGGTGGGTCTCTTGGAGGCACAACATATATGCTGTCTTGTTTTCTTATCCATTCAGCTACCCTATGTCTTTTAATTGGAGCAATTGATCTATTTACATTTAAAGTTACTATTCATAGGTACTTATTAATTTTTTTCCTTTGTACCTGTGATCCTCTCTTTCTTGCTCTTTTTCTTCATCTTCTTAAAGCATTCCCTTTAGCATATCTTGCAGTGCTGGTTTTGTGGAGGTGTATTCTTTTAGCCTTCTTTTCTCTGAGAAACTGCTTATTTCACCTTCCATTTTAATTGAGAGCCTTGTTGCATAGAGCACACTTGGTTGCAGGCCTTTGTTTTCATTACTTGGAATATTTCTTGCCATTCCCTTCTGGCTTGTAGTGTTTTTGTTGAGAACTCAGCTGCTAGGCGTATCAGGGCTCCCTTGCATGTTACTTCCTCTTTCTCCCTTGCTTACTTTAGGATTCTCTGTTTGTGTTTGATAGTTGCCATTTTAATGATGTTGTGTCTTGGAGTGGGCCTCATTGGGTTCCTCTTGAATGGAACCCTCTGTGCTTCCTGGACTTGCATGACTTTTTCTCTCATCAAACTAGAAAAGTTTCCCACCATTACTTTTTAAAACTAGTTTTCTATTCCTTTCTCTTCTTCTTCAGTATCTGGTATCCTTATTTTATGGATATTACTATGTTTCAGGTTGTCCTGCTTTTCCCTCAATGCCTCCTCATTCTTTTTGAGTCTTTTTTAATGTTCTTGCTCTTTATGGGAGCTTTTTTCTACCTTGTCCCTCATGTCACTGATTTTATCCTCTGCTTCATCTAGCCTGCTTCTGATTCCTTCTATTGTGTTCTTCAATTCAGAAGTTGTATTCCTCATTTCCTCTTGTCTCTTATTGATAGTTTCTATGTCCTTTTTCATGCTGATATAGTTTTCAGTAAGTTCCTATAATTTCTCCGTAGATTTTTGTAATTCTCTCTGAGCTCACTGAGCTCATTGAGCTTCCTTAGAACCATTGTTTGGAACTCAATATCTGATAGTTTCCTTGCCTCTATTTCACTTAGCTCTCATTGTGGGGATTCCTACTTTGTCTTAGATTTGGGGATGTTTCTTTTTCTTCCCATTATGTGTGAGACTCCTCTTTTATTATTTCTGCTTCTTTAATTGATGTCTTGATTTCCTGACTTTGTAGTGTGAACTCCTACAGTAGGAGACTGCTGTTTTTTTGTTTTGTTTTGTTTTTTCTTGGGGTTTTTTTCCCCAGATCTGCTTCTGGTGATGTGATATATTGATCCTGTCTGACCTTAAGCAGACTGTTCAAGAATTCCAAGAATCTACTGTCTGTGGCTGTCTCCTTCAGTTGTTAATCTAGTCACTCTGTGCTCAGCAATCAGGCTTAGGCAACACAGGGCAAGGCAGAGTCCATCCTGGGGGTGTTACTGTGTCTTCCCACGCTGTTGTCACTCAGGGGAGTGGTCTGCCTGAGCTAGATGGCTGCTGCCATATGGGGAGGAGTCAGCACCAGTGTCTTGCCTGCTATTTCCTCAGTTCTCTCCCCAAAGCCTCCTTCCCCAGTCTCTCCTCAGGTGTCTCTAGTCCTCTCTGCCCCTGCCTTTTCCAGAGCCCAGGTAAGTGGCTACAAATAAAAATTTATGTGTTGGCCCTTTAAACAGCCTTTTGCATATCAAGCCATCCACATCTGCCAGAGAGAACCCTGCTGCTTTTTGCAGCTTGCTATTATCTGTGTACTTTTTGGACACTGGTGGTTTAGACTGGATAGCCCCACTCATGGTTTAAACCCCATTCTTCTCAGGGGGATCCACTGGTCGTTTAAATATCCCTCTAACATTGCTACACTTAGGCTCCCAGCCCATTTTCTCAAGTCTCTACCACACTCGTTACCAGTCGGTATGTGCTAAAGCTGATTCTTCTGTCTATCTGAGGTTATAAGGTTTGCCTGTCACTATTGTTCAGATGTTCATTCCAGTTAATTTCTCCACAATTTAGTTGTAATTCCAGATTTGTCCCTGGAGGAGGTCAGTGCAACTTCCATTCACTCCTCCCCCATCTTACCTTCCTCCTTTTGAGGTAATATATTAGTATTTCCTTCATTTTTGAAGGACAGCTTTGGTGTATGTAGAATTTTTCATTGACAGTGTTTGTTTTTTTAATATTATAAATATATCATCCCTGTCTTCTTGTCTCCATTGTTTATGATGAACATAATAAATTTATGTTGTTTATAAGCTTCCAAATTTTTTGTTATAGCAGTCCACATGGACTAAGGCAGAAAATTGGCTGTGAGAACTTGGGTTGTTATTTCCACTTAAAAATGTAGAAGCAAGTTTGGAACTGGGCAATTTGTGGAGGCTAGGAGAGTTTTGAGATGTATGCTAGAAAAAGTGTACATTGCTGTGAATGGAAAAGCAAATCTTATTAGGGCTCAGAAAGAAAAGATAAGAACTATAGCCATAAAGACCAGAGCTGTGTCCAGCAGAGCTATGGGAGTAGGGCCACCCATGAGTAACATCAGGCCAGTAGAGCCACAGGCATGCAGTTCCAGCTCAGGAAAACTACCACGTGTGCTTTGTCCAATGAAACCATGGGGGTGGGAATGCCCCAATATATTCAGAAGATAGTACCCCTGTCCCAGAGAGGAAAGATATTGAGGAAAATATCAGGTTAAAGAAGATTATACTCAAGTCTTAATATTTAATCTTGTTATGAGGGGGAATTGAGAAAGTCACCTGCATGCTCAAAAACTAACACTCTCACAGAAACGTGACTGAAAGCAACCTAATATTTCACCTTAAATTGGCCTTTAGGTTCTGCACAAACAGATAGCAAAGGCAACCGCAGAGTTGTAAATAGCCTGGTTAAGCAATAGAGTGCTCAACAAAGAGTCAATCTGTAGAGACTAAGTATCTTTTCTTTTTCTTCTTTATTCTACTTTATTTTTTATTTTTATTTTCTTTTATTTTTGGCTCCAGGTGTTCAAGGTAACTCTGTCAAAATACAAGGTGATAATTAAGCTAACAGAACCCAGACCTCACTAACAATACATGACAAAGAATAGACACTTTACAAAAATATTTTTAAATAGTCACTAAACAAATGGTAACAACAAACAGCAACAAATACAAACACTGGGGAGAATTTCCAAGGTTGTCATATTATAATATTCAAATTGTTTAGTTTTCCACAAAATTATGATGCATACAAAGAAACAAGAAAATTAGGCCATTAATAGGGAAAAATGAAATTAATAGAAACTGTCCATGAGGAAACTGAGGCATTGAACTTAATAAACAAAGATATTAAATCTAGGTAGAGAGGGTAAAGGCACGATAAATGGTGATGAGAGACTGGACTTGGGATGTTGAACACACCATACAATACATAGATGATGTATTATAGAATTGTACCTCTGAAATGTATGTAATTTTATTAACCAATATAACCCAAATAAATTCACTAAAAAAGGTGTTAAATCAACTGTCCTAAATATGCTCAAAGAGTTAAAAGAAACCATTGACAAAGAACAAGAAGAAACCAGAGAATGATTTTCACCAAATAAAGAATACAAATAGACAGAAATTATAAAAATAAATCATAAAAATTTTGGAGCTGGAAAGTATAATTGAAATTTAAAAAATCATTGGAGATTTTCAACAGCAGAGTTGGGCAGGCAGAGAAAAGAATCTGTAGACCTACAGAAAGGTTAATTTTCAAGTATGAGGAAGAGAAAAGAATAAAGAAAAATTAGCAAAGCGTAAGAAAACTGTGGAATACAGTCAAACATACCAACATATGTATAATAGGAGTCTAAGAGGATAAGCAGAAAGAGTATTTGAAGAAATATGGTCAGACTTGCCAAATTTGATGGTAAACAAAAATCTACATATCCAAGAAGCTCAATAAACTCTAAACAAGATCAACTAAAATAGATGCACTCCAAGACACAATTATAATCAAACTGTCAAAAGACAAAGAAAAAGAAAGATTTTTTAAAGCAACAAGAAGTATGTGACTAATCATATACAAAAGATACTTAATAAGATTACCATCCAATTTCTCATCAGAAGCCATAAAGGCCAAAAGCAGTGAGCTGATATATTTAAAGTGCTGAAATAAAAAGTACTGTCCATGAATAAATCTATACCTGTCAAAACTACCCTTCAAATATAAAGAAAAAAATTAAAACAGAGAAATAGAGGGAGTCTATCACTAGCAGACTTACCATACAAGAAGTGCTAAAGGGAGTACTCCAGGTTGAAATGAAAGGACACTAGACAGTAACTTGAATCATACAGAGGAAAATGTTAAAATAATAAAGTTAGATACATAGGTAAATCCACATGCAAAAGAACGAAGTTGGATGCTTTCCTCACACCATATATAAAAAAAATGACTCAAAATGGGGCAAAAACTAAGTGTATGAGCTAAAACTATAAAAATATTACACAAAAGCAGGAGCAAGTCTTCTTTTTTAAAGAGAAGTAATCTTTTATCTCCTTGTTTCACAAATAAAGTTGGTTGAGCTGGTTGCTTTTTGGTGACTAGTCAAAGAAACAAAATTCCATATCCTTGTCTGACTACTTTAACTCTTCTTTGCTTTAACCTTGGATGAAGCTGTGGCAGCAGCAAAAACAGTAGTGGTAGCAAAGGCCACAGGGGCAGATGGATCAGTCAAGAAGGCCTTGACATTTTCAGCAAGTGGGAAGGTGTAATCAGCCTCCACAGACAAAGTCAGAATTCACTTGCACCCACTGATGATAGAATGAGGTATTGATGCAACAGTTGTGTAACCAATCCCCAGACATACATTGGCAACATTGCAGACACCCTCCAAGAAGCAGGAATGCAGAGTTTCCTTTGTGATGTCAAGCACTTTCATGTTGTAGATGCTGCCTTTGTCAAACATCTGCTAGATGATCTCAGCCCAAAGGAAAGCGGGGAGATGTTCAGCAGTGTGGCTTCACTGGTCCCTTCTTTGTTTCCAATCTTAGTCAGCTGCACTCACAATTTCAATGGTGCCCCTGGAGATTTTACTGGTAATGTCTAAAGCTTGCAAGAAGGTCTTCTAGGATCCCAGATGAGTGTTATGGGCTGACACAGTGACTACACATGGGACAATGGCACCAGTAGGGTTGGCAGCTGGCACCTTATTGGCCAGCAGCATGTCCCTGATCTCTATGAGGTCTTCCTTGGTGAACACAAAGCCCACATTCCCTGGGATATCAGGCAACTGTTTCTCCAGAGCGGGAGGTTTTCCAGATGCCCTCGGATGGCCTTGTGCATCATGGTGTTCTTGTCCATTGACACCACACCCTTCCAGCAGAGGAAGATGCGATCTGCTGCATCTGCTTGGAGCCCATATTGTCTGCTCCCACAATGAAGCATTTTAGATGATCATCCAGAGGTTGGATGATCTTAAGGAAGTAGTTGGACTTCCAGGTCACCCTGTCTTCCCTGAGCATCATGGTAATTATCAGGGATTGCCACACAGGGTTTAAAGAAAATCTCACTTTCACTAGGACACCTGATGAGAACAAAAGCAGGAGTAATTCTTGATGATTTTAGATTTGGAAGTGGATGGTTATACATGACACCAAAGGCACAAACAATAAGAGAAAAAATAGATATGTTGTACTTTATCAAAATTAAAAACTTTGTGCATCAAAGATTATCAAGAAAGTAAAAAGACAACCTAAAATGCAAGAAAATATTTGCAAATCATATATCTGATAAGGATTTGACTTTCAGAACATATAAAGATCTGCTACAACACAATGACAAAAGAAAAAAATTAAAGTGAATTAAGGACTTCAATAGACATTTCTCCAAAGAAAACATATAAATGATCAATAAGCACACAAAAGATGCTTCAACATCATTAGTCATTATTGAAATGTAAATAAAAACCATAATAATGCATTAACTCAAAAAAGATTGAGTGGTGATTTTTTTTCTAAAAGAAAAGAAAAATCACAAGCATTAGCAACACTGTGGAGAAATTGGAACTCTAGTTCATTCCTGGTATAAATATAATGCTGCAGGCACATTGGAAAACAGTTTGGGGCTTCCTTAAAATATTAAGTGTAGAGTTAGAATATAACTCAGCAATTCATCTCCTAGGTATACACTCAAAAATAATTGAAAACAAATATTCCAACATATCCTTATATGTAAATGTTCATAGCTGCACTATTCACAATTGCCAAAAGTTGTAAATAACCTAACTGTCCATCACCTGATAAATTAATAAACAAAGTGTAAGATATCCATACATTGAAATATTATTCAGCTACACAAAGAATTGGAGTGCAGATATGTTTGTAATGATTAATTTTGTGTATCAACTTGACTAGATCAAGGAGTGCCCAGATATTTGGTTAAACACTATATTATATAAATGTTATTTCAATAGGAATTTTTAAAAAGACAAATTTCACCTCAGTCCAACCAATATTAATAAAAACCTGTTTCGTACCATCCCTGTGTTGGGCATCTGAGAGCCTATGATCAGTATTAGAAACAGGCCCTGCTTTCCAAGGATTCCCAGAGGAACACATACATGTATCCACACACACACATACAGACCTTTAAGATATTATGACATAAACTAATGATGTGATCCAAATACATTGAGGGCACAGGAAATTTAGAACTGCATGGAGGAGGTGGCATTGGAGCTACCTCACTTGAAAGACAACCTGAATGATATAGTAGAAAGAACATGTGAATTAAAGTCAGACTACTTAGATTAAAATTCTTCCTCTGCCTGTTTCAACTGCATAACTGTGGACAGGTCCCTTCATTTCTTGGAGCCTTTGTGTCCCCATCTGTAAAATAGAGGCATTAATAATCCCTACTTCCCAGGGTTCTTTTGAGGATCGCATGACAAATACCTGTAAGTACTTGGCTCAGACAGGCACATGTGTTTTTCCCATGCTGATCTAGTTTACCACCTCTGTTGAGTCCTTTGCTCTGCAGACTGTAGAAATAGAGATGCTGCAGGAGGTGAAGAGCCTGGGGTGGGGGTTAGAGGAGGCCAAATGATGTTAGTTAAGAAGGCTTCCCCTTTGGACCCTCAGAGGAATCTTGGGAATCTCCAGTCACTTCCAACCCCACCTAGATACGTGCACACCCCCTAGAATACTACATCATAGGAATATAGGGCCCACTATGCAGATGGTTTCAGGGGGGAATACAGCTTGGATAAACATTTTAGCCCTGTAGGTGCCCTCTCTGTGCTGTCTTCTTACTTGGTATGCTGTTAGCTGTTTAGTGAATTGGGCCCCAGTTACTCTGGGGCACATGGTTGCTGTGTCTGATTTTGGGAAACCCCAATGTGCTACACATTAACAGTTACATACATAGATTAAATGAACTGTTCACCATAACCTTACCTCTAATCATTTGACTACCATTTGCTTTCTAAGCCTTTTTCTCTCCTGAGGAACTCACAATGGTGAAATAGCCCTGGCTAAAAACAAGTGCGCTGGGTAAGTAGCTTTTAATTTGCAGAGCAGCTCCACCTTTCTACAGGGACAGCGGCACTCTGAGGTTGCTAGTGTCTGCACAAATGCAGCAGCTGACAAGGCAAAGAAGGCAGAGGATGACTTTTTAATAACTTTTTTTTGTTTTTTTAGGAGCTTTAATCCATTAGGTATCCAAATTAGTTTAAGCATTTTTACACAATTAACTTGCAATAAAAATATAGTTTCTATCAAATGGTTAAGTAAACATTCTAACCCTAGCACTGCTTGACTGGGTTCTAAATACTTACACATTATTCTACTTCTGTTTACCATTTTTGATTTTTGGTAATTTTTTCATCAAAGACTGAACCATTTAGATTTTAAGTAAATGCTCCTTTTACCTTTTCTGTGATATACCGCCCCCTCCTCAATGCCCACTACACTGTATGGACCACATGCAGCCCTTTTGTAAAATAACTATTTTATCACAGAGTAAGTGAATATGATGTAATGGAAACTGCACCACTACAAAAGTTAAGAATCTTAGAGATTATTTTGTTCTAAATAGTTCTGTGACTTTTAATGTGTTTCTTGACCTCTCTGTGCCTCGTGTGCCAAAGATAATATCAGATAACCTCTACAGTCTTCCACAGATATATCATTCACTACAACCCTGGTAATTTGTAAGTACATAATCATACATTCTTCTACCCAGCTTCCCTTGCCTTGAAATACTTATAGCCCAACATATTGAGCTATCTGTTACTTCCAACTGTTTACTTATTTTTTATTTCTTTTTTTAATTATATTTTTCTATTACTTTTTAGTCACCTTATACCTCCCCCACCATAATCACCACATTGTTGTCCATGTCCACCTTTTTCCTCAATCCCTCCACCCCCTAACCTCTCTCTCCCTCCCCCACTAGAGCTGTCATCCTGCTCTCTGTCTATGAGTCTGTCCCCATTTTTGTTGTTAATTCAGTTTGTTCATTAGAGTCCACATATGAGTGAAATCATATGGTATTTGTCTTCCTCTGACTGGCTTTTTTCACTTAACATAATGTTCTCCAGGTCCATTCATACTGTTGGAAAGGGTAAATTTTTCTTCTTGTTTATTTTTTTAAGGAAGCAAGGTCTTCAAAATCTGAGTCCTAGATTAATTTTTGCTCCTTGTTTTAAGTATGAACTTTTTCTTTTTTTGTTTTCTTTTCTGCTCTTTCTTTCCTTCTTTCTCTCTCTCTCTTTCTTTCTTTTTCTTCCTTCCTTCCTTCCTTCCTTCCTTCCTTCCTTCCTTCCTTCCTTCATTCCTTCCTTCCTTCCTTCCTTCCTCCCTTCACTTCCTTCCTTTCTTCAACTGGAATGAGCCATGTTGCTGAGAATTATTCCAAAATTTTCCCATATTATTGCACTGACATGGCCACACAAAACTTGTTCTCCCAAGTCTTCTGCCTAAAGATTCACGTCTTAATAATCAAAAAAACTTTCTTTATTCTGCCAGAAATCAGAGTTCAAATATGTCTACGGCTCAATATGTAAAAAGATTTTCAGTTTCTAGTTTTTGTAGCAGAATGGAAATTACAGTTCCTGAAATCCATCATGACCAGAACCAAAATCTTGAGTTTCACTTTTGGGTTTTGCTAGCATGGATCTAGATTATCTCATATTCTGGTCTAGTTTAGCCCTACCTCTATAGACTGAACTTCCTTGGTTCACTACTAAATTTTTAGAGTGTCTCTATATGCATACATAGTTTAGTATGCAGCAACAACTCTTAAAACAGCCTTTAGGTAAAATGATGAATCTCTTTCTTTTGAGAGCTCCATCTTCCCTAGTATTCTTCCTGGCAAATTCTAGCTGCCTCTGTGTCCCTAAATTCATGTATTTCTCTTCAACTCAGTGAGGCTATCATACTCTGTTTGGGATTATCCTCTCTGTGTTATGGTCCAGAGCCACTCTCACCCCATGCAAAAAATACTGGGACAATTGTAGAGCTTTCTCTTAGGTGTTACAGTTCTGACCTGCCTGTTGCCCAGACCTGAAACAACAATTTCATATATATTTTTCTGTTTTCTAGTTGTTTATGGCAGGAGGAAAAGTCCCATACCAATTAGTTTATTATGATGGGAACTCCACTATTTTTATTTTATTTTTCCTAAGTGACATTTATTTTTTCTAATCAAATGTTATCAAGACAATCTATAGCATCCATTTTCTATTTCTACTTATCATCTAGTTTAAAATCCAGATTTTTTACCTCTGAGTCATTGCAAAAACAAAAACACACTTTATATCTAATTGATACTTATCATCAGGAAAAAAAGTGTCTTGAACTTTGGGCTGGTTCTTTTGTATGCATAGAAATGTAAGGAAAGGGAAAGTTATAGGATGCTAAAAATATCCTTAATTCATTGGTGAAAATACCCATTTTCTAACAATGTTTATCCAGGTATATAAAATATTTAATGGAGAACAAGAGAAAAGGTGGTAAGAATATAAATAAAGCTGAGGTTAGTTCAAAAATTAATTCCAGATTCTTTCCAGATTTTAGTGGCCTCAAATGTTCTTTTGTGACAAAGCTGTATTCTCTGAGAGAATACGAGCTGTGTAACCAACTGAGTTTAATGTTTTGCCTTGAATGTCAGGAAATGCAAGTTGAAATTTATTGATCAACTATAGTAAATATATAATTCAGAGAATGTGGTAAAATGAACTACCAATTTGCTCTATGTACTTTCAAATATCTGGTATTATATCAAGTTCCCTATGTATATAGATTTACATTTTAAACTGCTTCAATCTCTTATTTTGAATTATGAGATATATGTTAGTGCTCAATAGTAAAAAGTAATAAAAGTTAAGAGATATAAACTGGGGCATGCCTTTGAGTGTATCAAGAAGTAGTAAAGATTTCATGCATGATCAGTAATTCATTCAGTTGTCTATACTCACACTTTCTTACTCTGCAGTTTCCAGATATTCATTAGCCCACTACAAATTTGGAGTTCACCACTCTAGTGAATATCTCTAGCAAGGTTTCCACTGACCTTTATATTACAAGATACAACAGACAATTTTGAGATTCCACTTAACTAGACCTCTCTGCAGTGTTTAAGGCTGTTAATCGCACTATTCCTTTTTGAAACTCTACTTCCTTGAATTCTAAAATACTACTTTCCTAGTTCTACCAGTTTAAATTATAAGAATTCTTTGCTATCTACTTTTCAGAGTCTTTAATGGCCAATCAAACTGGTTTGCCAGAGATTCATGTTTGGCTCACTTTTTTTCTACATGCACGAACTCTCTGATTGATTACATTCACATGGTTTCATTATTATCTATGTGAAAATGATTCTCAAAGTGAATAGTATAGATTTTGTTCCTGAATTCCAAATCCGTACATGGCAGAATAAACATTTTTACATGAGGATGCTTTCCGACTCTCATTCAGTAGCCCTTCAAAGAGAATCTTATAATTGTCATGTAATTTCTCCCCTCCTCTCAGTATTCTAAAAAGGAAAAATTATTTCTTGCTGGAATTGAAGCTGTTTATCTATTTAATAAAATTTGAGGGGAGGAGAAGAGAAAGAAAGCAGAAAGCTAAAAGGCTGAGGAAAGAAAAACTGTTATTCCCACCTTGGAGGTTGCAAGAGACTGGAGTTTTAGATGCTTTGTGTTGTAAGTTTCATTGATTAGAAAAGAAAGAGGATATAAATAAGGATTTCTATAGATTGTATATTGGAACATCTAAAATTTTTTGAAAAAGTAAATAAATTAGTCTTGTCTATTAAGTAATGATTATTTAAAGGGAACACTCATGTACTATTGCTGGGAATACAGGTTGGAGCAGCCACTATGGAAAATAACATGAACAGTTCTCAAAAAATTAAAAATGGAACTGCCTTATGACTCAGTGATTTCACTTCTGGGTATATATCCAAAGAAACCTAAAACAACTAATTTGAAATAATATATGCACCCCTATGTTTATTGCACCATTATTTACAATAGCCAAGATGTGGAAGTGACTCAGGTCCTCATCTATAGACAAGTGAATAAAAAAGTGATGTACTTACATACAATGGAATATTACTCTGTCTTAAAAAAAATGAAATCTTATTTGCAACAACATGGATAAACAGAGGGTGTTATGCTTTGAAATGAGTTGTCAAAGAAAGATAAATTCCATATGATTTAACTTTTATGTGGAATCTAATGAACAAAATAAACTAAAAAACAAAACAGAAACAGACTCATAGATACAGAGAACAGACTGATGGTTGCCAAAGGGGAAGGAGTTGCAGGAAAGGGTGAAAAAGGTAAATGGATTAAGAAGTAGAAATAGGTAGTTACAAAACAGTCACAGGGATATAAAGTACAGCATAGGGAATGTAATCAATAATATTTTGTTAACCATGTGAGGTGCCAACTGTGTACTGGAAATATCACGTGGAATACTTTGCAAAGTATATTATTATCTAACGACTATGCTGTGCACCTGAAACTAATATAAAATAATACTGAAATTTTAAAAACTTTAAGGAAGAAGAAAGGCATGGAACAATTAATTACAAATATTAGATTTTCTTCTAGGAATATGGCTATAAAGATGGTTACTTAGTCCCTTGAGGAAGCAATATTGTACAAAAGAAACTGACACATAAAGAGAAAATTTTAAATTACAACTATGTGAACAGTCCTCTAATGGAGAGATTTGAAGAAAGCAGAGGAATATCGGTGGTCTACACAGCCAAATCTTGAATGGGAAATCTTGTAGATCTTCCTAGAGGTGACAAGTTTGAGTTTCTGTTTGTTTGTTTGTTTTTTAGTCTGGAAAGAAATTAAGGATTTTATTTTATGGCAAAGGAAGTAAAGGCCATTTTTATTCCATTTAATTTATTTTCTTTATTTTTTCGAATACATTTCAAGAGTAAGAAAAAGCATGTGCAAAGGCATTCAGTTATTTAAAAAACTTTGTTTTTACAGAAAATTATGATGAATTTCATGGGACTGGAACATAAGGCAATAAGAAAAAGATGGTAGGAGGAAGTAAGGAAGTTTGGGGTTTGATGGTGAAGATCCATTTGACAGGTTAAGGAGTTTCTTCTTTTTTTTTCTTTTGATTGGAGAATTTAATTCATTTATCCTTAAGTAATAATTATAAGGTAAGGACTTACTATTGCCATTTTTGGTAATTTTTTCTGACTATTTTTTAAAATTTTTTGTAAGTTTTTTTCAATTTTATTTTAATTTATTTCTTCAAATACATTTGTCTCTGCCTACCCCCCACCACTTTCCCTTCCCCCTCCCTCCTTCCCTCCCTCAGCTCTTCCCCTTTGGTTTTGTCCATGAGTCCTTGCTATATGTTCCCTGACTTTCCCCTTCCCTTCCTTTTCCCCGCCCCCCCTCCTTCCCTCTTGTCTCTGTTGATTTCTTTTTCCTTTCAGTGTTACTGGTCTTATTTTCCTTGCATCTTTGTATTGTTGGTTAGGTTCCACTTATAGGTGAGATCATACGGTATTTGTCTTTCGCCCACTGGCTTATTTCGCTTAGCATGATGCTCTCCAGTTCCATCCATGCTGTTGCAAAGTTTAGTAGTTCTTTTTTTCTTTCTGCTGTGTAGTATTCCATTGTGTATATGTACCATAACTTTTCGACCCAATCATCTACTGATGGGCATTTAGGTTGCTTCCAACACTTGGCTATTGTCAATTGTGCTGCTTTGAGCATTGGGGTGCATAGGTTCTTTTGTATTGGCATTTTGGTGTTCTTAGGGTATAGTCCCAGCAGGGGAATCACTGGATCAAAAGGCAGTTCCATTTTCAGCTTTTTGAGGAAATTCCACACTGCTTTCCACAGTGGCTGCACCAGTCTGCATTCCCACCAACAGTGTACTAGGGTTCCCTTTTCTCCACAGCCTCGCCAGCACCTGTTGTTTGTTGATGTGTTTATGATGGCCATTCTGACCGGTGTGAGGTGGTACCTCATGGTGGTTTTGATCTGCATTTCTCTGATGGCTGGTGATGCTGAGCATCCTTTCAAATATCATTGGTATTTTAATAGGGATTGCGATGAATCTATAAATTGCTTTGGGTAGTATGGACATTTTGGTGATGTTCATTCTTCCAATCCATGAGCACAGTATATGCTTCCATTTATTTTTGTCTTCCTTAATTTTTTTTCTTCAGCATTGTATAGTTTTCTGCATACAAGTCTTTTATCTCCTTGGCTAAGTTTATTCTTAGGTACTTTATTTTTGTTGTTGCTATAGCAAAGGGGATACTTTTCCTGATTTCTGCTTGTGATATTTCAATTTTGGTATACAAAAATGCCTTCAACTTCTGAATATTGACTTTGTATCCTGCCGTTTTGCCAAATTCTCTTATTATGTCAAGTAGTTTTTCAGTGGAGTCTATGGGGTTGCCCATGTACACTATCATGCTATCTGCAAACAATGAGAGTTTTACTTACTCCTTTCCAATTTAGATGGCATTTATTTCTTTTTCTTGCCTGATCGCTGTGGCTACAAATTCCAATACTATGTTGAATAGAAGTGGTGAAAGCAGACAACCTTGTCTTGTTCCCCATATTAGTGGGAAAGTTTTACTTTTTGCCCATTGAGTATGATTTTCACTGTAGGTTTTTCATATAAGGCCTTTGTTATGTTGAGGTATGCCCCCGTTATTACCACTTCCTGAGTGTTTTTATCATAGATGGATGCTCACCTTATCAAATGCTTTTCTGTTCTACTGATACAGTCATGTGGTTTTTGTCTTTCCTTTTGTTTATGTAATCTTTTATGTTTATTGATTTGTGAATACTGAATCATCCTTGGATCCCTGGGATGATTCCCACTTGATCACGGAGGATGATCTTTGTAATGTATTGCTGAATGTGGTTTGCCAATATTTTGTTCAGAATTTTAGCGTCTATGTTCATCAGTGAAATTGGCCTGTAGTTTTCTTTCTTTGTAGGGTCTTTATATGGTTTTTGGATTAGGGTGATGCTGGCCTCTTAAAAAGAGTCTGGGAGTCTTCCCTCCTCTTGGATTTTTTGGAATAGTCTGAGAAGGACAGGGGATAGCGCTTCCTTAAATGTTTTGTAAAATTCTCCTGTGAAACCATCTGATCCAGGGCTTTTGTGTGCTGTGAATCTTTTAATGACTGTTTCAAATTCACCAGCTATTTTTGGTCAGTTCAGGCTTGTTGCTTCATCTTCATTCAATGTTGGAAGGTTATATTTTTCAAGAAATTTGCCCATTTAAATGAGCTTTTGAAATTTCTTGGGATATAATTGTTAATAATAATTTCTTTTTTTATATATTATTTACATATTTATTTTTCCCAAATACATTTGTCTCTACCTTCCTCCTACCACTTTCCCCTGCCCCCTCCCTCTCTCAATCCGCTCAATCCTGCCCCACTTTGGTTTTGTCCATGAGTCCTTGCTATATGTTCCTTGACTTATCCCTTCCTTCCCTTTTCCCACGCCCACACATCCCTCCTTTTCTCTTGTCTCTGTTGGTTTCTTTTCCTTTCAGTGTTGCTGGTCTTATTTTCCTTGCATCTTTGTTTTGTTGGTTACGTTCCGCTTATAGGTTAGATCATATGGTATTTCTCTTTCACCCCCGGCTTATTTTGCTTAGCATAATGCTCTCTAGTTCCATCCATGCTGTCCTGAAGGGTAGTAGTTCTTTTTCTCTTTCTGCTGCGTAGTATTCCATTGTGTAAATGCACCATAGTATTTTGATACAATCGTCTACTGATGGGCATTTAGGCTACTTCCAGCACTTGACTATTGTAAATTGTGCTGCTTTGAGCATTGGGGTGCATAGGTTCTTTTGTATTGGCGTTTTGGGATTCTTAGGGTATAGTCTCAGCAGCGGAATCACTGGATCAAAAGGCAGTTCCATATTCAGCTTTTTGAGGAAATTCCACACTGCTTTCCACAATGTCTGCACCAGTCTGCATTCCCACCAACAGTGTACTGGTGTTCCTTTTTTACCACAGCCTCGCGAGCACCTGTTGTTTGTTGATCTGTATATGATGGCCATTCTGACCAGTGTGAGGTGGTACCTCATGGTGGTTTTGATCTGCATTTCTCTGATGGCTAGGGATGCCAAGCATCCTTTCAAATGCCTCTGGGCCCTCTGTGTCTCTTCCTTGGAAAAGCATCTGCCCAGGTTCTTTGCCCATTTTTTGATTGGATCATTTGTCTTCTTGGAGTGGAGTAGAGTGAGTTCTCTATATATTTTGGAGAACAAACCTCTATCTGATGTATCATTAGCAAATATATTTTCCCATACAGTTGGCTCCCTTTTCATTTTGCTGATATTTTCTTTAGCCATGCAGAAGCTTCTTATTTTGATGAGGTCCCACTTGTTTATTATTTCCTTTATGTCCCTTGCTTTAGGAAACATATTGGTGAAACCACTGCTGCATGGGATATCTGAGAGTTTCCTGCCAATGTTCTCCTCTAAGACTTTTATGCTGTTGCCACTTACATTTAAGTCTTTTATCCATCTTGAGTTTATTTTTGTGTATGGTGTCAGCTGATCATCCAATTTCAGTTTTTTGCATGTAGCCATCGAGCTCTCCAAACACCATTTGTTGAAGAGGCTATTATTACTCCGTTTTATGCTCTCCCATTTTGTCATATATTAGTTGCCCATATAGACCAGGGCTTATTTCTGGGCTTTCTCTTCTGTTCCACTGGTCTGTGGGTCTGTTCTCGTGCCAATACCATATTGTTTGGAGTATAATGGCTTTGTAATATAGTTTGATGTCCAGTATTATGTTCCCTGCCACTTTCTTTTTCTTTCTTAAAATTGCTGCAGCTATTCAGGGTCATTTATGGTTTCATATAAATTTTTGGAATGTCTGTTCTATTTCTGTGAAATATGTCATTGGTATCTTATTACGGATTGCATTGAATGTATAAATCGCTTTGGGTAGTATGGACATCTTGATGATATTAATTCTTCCAATCCATGAGCACGGTATATGCTTTCATTTATTTGTATCTTCCTAAATTTCTTTCTTCCATGCTGTATAATTTTCTGCATACAGGTCTTTTACCTCCTTGGTTAAATTTATCCCTAGGTACTTTATTTTTCTCATTGCTATTTCGAATGGTACTTTTTTTTTCTGATTTCTTCTTCTATTTCATTGCTGGTGTACAAAAATGCCTTTGATTTCTGAATATGGACTTTGTATCCTGCTGTTTTCCCAAATTCAATTATTAGGTTGAGTAGCTTTTTGGTGGAGACTAC
Source organism: Pteronotus mesoamericanus (assembly GCF_021234165.1). Lineage (NCBI taxonomy): Eukaryota > Metazoa > Chordata > Mammalia > Chiroptera > Mormoopidae > Pteronotus > Pteronotus mesoamericanus. The sequence continues at coordinate 2,124,839 of NW_026555198.1, forward strand.
AGGGTTTTCAATGTACACTATCATGTCATCTGCAAACAATGATAGTTTTACATCCTCCTTTCCTATTTGGATGCCTTTTATTTCTGTTTCTTGTCTGATTGCTGTGGCTAGGACTTCCAATATTATGTTGAATAGAAGTGGTGAAAGGGGACGTCCTTGTCATGTTTCTGATCTTACTGGGAAAGCTTTTAGTTTTTGCCTATTGAGTATGATGTTGGCTTTGGTTTTTCATATATGGCCTTTATTACGTTGAGGAATGCCCCATTTACTCCCATTTTGCTGAGTGTTTGATCATAAATGGGTGCTGTACCTTATCAAATGCTTTTTTCTGCATATATTGAGATGATGATGAGGTTTTTGTCTTTTCTTTTATGTATGTGATATATTACATTTAATGAGTTGTGTATATTGAACCATCCCTGCATGCCAGGGATGAATCCCACTTGATCATGGTGGATAATCTTTTTAACGTATTGCTGGATCCAGTTTGCCAATATTTTATTGAAAATTTTAGTGTCTATGTTCATCAGTGAAATTGGCCTGTAGTTTTTTTTCTTTGCAGGGTCTTTATATGATTTTGGGATTAGGGTGATGCTGGCCCTGTAAAAAGAGTCTGGAAGTCTTCCCTCCTCCTGGATTTTTTGGAATAGTCTGAGAAGAATAGGGTTTAGCTCTTCCTTAAATGTTTTGTAAAATTCTCCTGTGAAACGTCCTGCCCAGGGCTTTTGCGTGCAAGGAATTTTTTGATTACTGCGTCAATTAACCCGGCTGCTACTGGTCTGTTCAAGCTTTCTGTTTCTTCCTCCTTCAGTGTTAGAAAATTATGCTTTTCTAGAAATTTGTCCATTTCATCCAAGTTTCACATTTCTTGGCATATATTTGTTCATAGTAGTTTCTGACGATCCTTTGAATTTCTGTTGTATCAGTTGTGATTTCTCTTTCCTTTCTGATATTATTAATTTGGGTCCTCTCCCTTTTTTTCTTGATGAGTCTGCTTAAAGGCTTGTCAACTTTATTTATCTTTTCAAAGAACCAGCTTCTGGATTCATTGATCCTCTGAATTGTTCTTTTTGTCTCTATGTCATTCAGTTCTGCTCTAATCTTGACTATTTCCTTCCTTCTACTTGCTCTGGGAAGTATTTGTTGTTGTTTCTCCAGTTCTCGAAGTTGTAGTGTTAGGTCTTTTATTTGAAATGTTTCTATCTTTTTAAGGTAAGCCTGTATTGCTCTGAACTTCCCTCTCAGGACTGCCTTTGCTGTGTCCCATAGGTTTTGGACTGTTGTCTGTTCATTTTCATTTGTTTCCAGAAACTTAGATTTCTTTTCTTACCTCATTATTGACCCATTTATTGTGTAATAGTGTACTGTTCAGTCTCCATGAGTTTGCAAGTTTTTGAATTTTCTCTTTGAGATTGATTTCCAGTTTCAATCCCTTGTGGTCCAAATAAAAGCTTGGTATTATTTCCATTTTCCTGAATTTTCTGAGGCTTGCTTTGTGTCCTATCATGTGGTCTATCTTTGAAAAACTGCCATGAGCATTTGAAAAGAATGTGTATTTTTCTTCTTTGGGATGGAAGGTTCTATATATGTCAGTTAAGTCTCTTTGATTCAGTGCGTCATTCAACTCCACAATATTCTTATGGATGTTTTGTTTGGAAGATCTGTCCATTTTTTACAGTGGGGTGTTGAAATCCCCTACTATCAGTGTCCATGCAGTATTGCTGTCTATATCTTTTTTAAAGTCATCCAAGATTTTCCTTATATATTTGGGTGCCCCTCTGTTGGGTGCATATAAGTTTACAATGTTTATGTCTTCTTCATAGATTCTTCCTTTAAGTATTATAAAATGTCCCTCTGTGTCTCTTTTTATTGCCTTTGTTTTGAAATCTATTTTGTCTAATATGAGTTTTGCAACTCCTGCTGTCTTCTCTTTTCCATTTCCTTGGAATATTTTTTTCCATCCCTTTACTTTCAATCTGTGTAGGTCTTTTGCTCTGTGGTTGGTCTCTTGTAGTCAGCATATGTGTGGGTCATGTTCTTATCCATTAGGCTATCCTGTGTCTTTTGATTGGGGCATTTAGTCCATTTACATTGAGAGTTATTACTGATAGAAACCTATTCATTTTTTCTCTTTATACCTTTGTTTTTCTCTTTCTCATGCTTTTCCTTCACCTTCTTAAACCAGTTCCTTTAGCATATCTTGGAGTGCTGGTTTGGTAGTGATGTATTCTTTTAGTCTTCTTTTGTCCAGGAAAGTCTTTATTTCCCCTTCTATTTTAATTGAGAGCCTTGCTGAGTAGAGCAGCCTTGGTTGTAGGCCCTTGCTTTTAATTACTTGGAATATTTGTTGCCATTCTCTTCTGGCTTGTAGTGTTTCTGTTGAGAAGTCAGCTCCTACGCAGATTGGGGCCCCCTTGTATGTTACTTTCTCCTTCTCCCTTACTGCCTTGAGGATTCTCTCTTTGTCTTTGATAGTTGTCATTTTAATGATGATGTGTCTTGGAGTGGCCTTCTTGGGTCCCTCTTGAATGGGGACCTGTGTGCTTCCTGGATCCCTGAGAACTTTTCTCTCGTCAAAGTGGGGAAATTTTCCATCATTACTCTTTACAACTGGTTCTCTATCCCTTGCTCTTCCTCTTCTCCTTCTAGTATTCCTATTATGTGGTTATCATTGCGTTTCAGGTAGTCCTGCATTTCCCTAAATGCCTTTTCATTCTTTTTGAGTCTTTCTTCCATTTCTTGTTCTTTCTGGGAGCTTTTTTCCTTATCCTCCATCTCACTGATTTGATCCTCAGCTTCTTCCAGCCTGCTTTGGATTTCTTCTACTGTGGTCTTCAATTCAGAAATGGTCTTCTTCATATCCTCTTGTGTCTTCTTGATAGTTTCTATGTCCTTTTGCAGGTTGATATAGTTTGCTGTAAGATCCTGATAGTTTCTCTGTAGTTTCTCATAGTTATCTTTCAGCTGGCTGAGCTCACTGAGCCTCTTTAGAGCCACTGTTTTGAATTCAATATCTAATAGTTTCCTTGCCTCTATATCATTTAGCTCTCTCTGTGAGGATTTCCCTTTTCCATTCATTTGGGGGGAACTTATTTTTCTTCCCATTTTTGCGAGAGTCTATTATTTTTATTTTTTGTTTATTTATTTTCGCTTCTGCTTCAATTGATCCATCTAGATTTCCTGTCTTTGTGGATTAAACTTCTATGGTAGTAGGAGGGTCTTTTATTTATTTATTTATTTTTCTTTACTTTTCTTTCTGGGTCTGCCTCTGATGATGTCAGTTGTTGACCCTATCTGACCTTGGGTCATTTGTTTGAGCCTTCTAGGAGTCTACTGTCTGTGTCTGACTTCTCCTTGGGCAGCTCTGTGACCCCTTTGGCTAACGATCCACTATTTCTGTGGATCACTCTCACGCTGGCTACTTGAGCACGCTCCCCGGCCCAACAGGATCCCCTTCCTGCCTGGATGCACATGCACTTGCGCCAGCCCAGAGGAGCTTATTCGCCCAACCTCGAGCACTCGTCTGGTGCCCATTCCCAGCAGGCACCCTAGCATTGGTCAGTTTAGGGTCTTTATGTGTGCTTTCCCTACTTTTGGCTCTTTGGGGGCATGGCCTGCCCGCGGAAAATGGAGACTACAGAAATGGAAAGAAGTCAGCTCCAGGACTATCTGGTTAATCCTGTCTCCAGCCTCTCTTCCAGGGTCTCTGGGAAGCTCTGTGACCCCTTTTGGTTATGGATCCACTATTTCTGCGGACTGTGTTGTAATCTTGCACCTTGTGTCTCCCGCACCTGCTCCTGCCTTTTTGGGAGCACGGCCTGCCTGCTCAAATGGGGCTACAGAATGGGGAGGGACTCTGCTCCGGGGATCTCAGATAATGCTCCAGTTCTTTCCCCAACCCCTCTGTCTCCAGTCTCTCATCAAGGGTCTCTATGCAGCTGTGTGACCCCTTTGGTCAGGAATCCTCTATTTCTTCTAGTCTGCACTCAGTCCCTAGGCCCACATGCCCACAAGCTGTGTACTGAGCATGCAAAAGACAAGTTACTTGATTCTCTTATGCCTGGGTGAGGTGGTAGCTGCAGATTGGGAGGTGCTATGACCGGGGCTCCGCTGGCCACCATCTCTGTTCTCTTCACATAGTTTTCCTCGCCAATCTTTCCTCAGGCACCAGCTCACTCTCCTGCCACCTCTACACAGAATCAAGGAAGGCGGCTGCTGGTTCAATTTTTTGTGTTGACCCTTTAAATATCTCTTTGCATCTCCAGCCACCTGTCTCTGGCAGAGAGCGCCCCTAAGCTTTTCAGGGTTTTGTTTTGTCTGCGTGTTTTCCTAATTTCTGCTGCTGTAGTCTAGGGGTCCCCGTTTATGGTTCAGACCCTGTTCTTCTCAGGGGGATCCAACTGGCCCTTTCAATGCCCCTCTGGTATTGGTGCCCGTTGGGGCTCAGCTCACCCTCTGGAGCCTCCACCACACTTCTCACCCATTGGGATGTGTGAGAGATGAATTCACTGTCTGTCCGCAGCTCCAAGGCTCCTCTCCCTCTATCGTCCCATTGTTTTCCAGGTGATTTCTCCACTATTTAGTTGCAATTCCAGTTTGGTCTTGGGAGGAGGTCAGCGTGACTCCCATTCACTCCTCTGCCATCTTAAACTCTCTAATATATTTTTTATTGATTATGCTATCACAGTTGTCCCATTTTTTTCTCAATCTGCATTTAAAAGAAAAAAAAGAAAGGAGAAACTCCTTCCTTTTAGTAGGACAACATGGATAGAACTGTAGAATATTATGCTAAATTAAATAAGGCAGTCAGTGAAAGTCTAATACCATATGATCTCATCTGTAAGTGGAATCTATTTAACAAAATAAGCTAATGAACAAAATAAACCACAGGCACGGAAACATGGAGCAGACTGAAAGTGACCAGAGGGGATGAGGAAGGAGGACAATGGTGGAAAGAAGGGGAAGGGACTAGACAAAGAACATGTATGAATGACCCATGGACATGGACAGCAGAGTGGGAATTGACTGTGGGAGGCGGGGTGTGGGATGGGTGGAAGAGGGTAAAAGGGGAAAAATCGAGACAACTGTAATAGAATAAACATGATTTTAAAATAAAACATTATTTTTTTTCTTTTTGATGCTCTGATTTCATGGTTTTTTCCTTCCTTGTCTTCTAAGATCACTGATTTAATCTTCTGCTTTATCCAACCTACTATTTATTCCTTCCAGTGTATTCTTCATTTCAGATATTACACTCTTCATATCTGACTGGTTATTTCTTATGGTTTGTTGCCCTTTTTCATGTTTTTGTAATTCTCAGTAAGTACCTTGTAGTTGTAACTCACTTTGTTGAGCATCCTTATAAATATTTTCCTGAACTCCATATCTGATAAGTTGCTTGCCTCCATTTCACTTAGTTCTTTTTCTGGAGATTTTTTCTGTTCTTTCATTTGGGTCATATTTCCATATTTCTTCCCATCCCCATTTTGCTGTCTTTTTGTTTGTTTCCATGTATTAGATCTGCTATGACTCCCAATCTTGGTAGAATGACTTTATGTAGTAGGTGTCCTGTGGTGTCCAGTGTCAGAGGCTCCTTGATCACATGATCATGGATCCTGCCCCAGGAATGTCCTTTGTGTGGATTATGCAGGTTCTCCCATTGTAACTGCGTCTTAATTGTTATTGGCATGTTTATGTCTGAGGCCAGCCCTCACGCTTGTTGACTGTAGTATTAACCATGACCCCAGTTTATGAGCCACTGTGCAGGTGCTGGCCATACAAAGCAGCTTTCACCTCTGCAGGGTTTGGTTCATGCTGAGATCTCCCTTTATATATGTTGCTTGTGAAGCTGATTGGATCCTCTCCTGATGTTGTCTGAAGTTGGCCACTGGCTGTGTTGGGTCTGGGGCCTCTTGGGAGGGACTGTGGTATAGACCAGTGTCAGACACTGCTTAGAACTAGCCCTTGGCAACATGTTTGGAGCTACTAAGTGATCCATAGTTCGTGGCTTCCTCTGGATGTGCAGCGGAAGGACCAAGCTGTGCACCAAGGCCATCTTTTGCCAACACCAGAACTGAGGGCAGGTCAGCAAGTATCAAGGCACCCAGAATTCTGCCTCCAGATGTCTCTGCCTGCTCACTACCAGTTAGACTGAGTCACTGAAAGAACCTCTGGTGGCATTCAAGTTGCATGAGGTAGTTTTTCAGTAAGTCACCATGTAAGGGCAAGTGGTGTTCACCAGACTGATACAGGTTAAAATTCAGTGGTAATGCTGTGTCTGAGCACACTCAACAAAAGTCCCCAGGTACACTAAGTGTAGCTGCCACCTGCTAGGTGCTCACACACCTTTGTAGTAGGTCTGGGTCTCAGAGCCACCAGGGTGAGGCTAGCAGTGTTTATCATGCCTAAAAAGATTAAGATTTGGCCACCAGGGGGAGAGCTCTGGACCATTTGAGCATGCAAGGGCGAAATGGCCCCTGTTCTAGAGCCACACAACTCATTCTGTCCAAGATTCTGCCAGAGGCCCAAGCTCAGCAGGGTATGGAAGCTGGGAGTTGGGAGATTAAGGCAACTAAACACCAGTTTGAAAAAAATGAAAAACAAACTAAACATCCTTCTGTTGGTATTTGGCTGGAAGGGGTTGTACTTGAGAAAAAAGAGAAAATGTATGAAATTTCAGGAGAGAAAATTTACAATAAGCATCACATGAAGCTTTCTGTCAGTGAAGTCTATTAGCTGTGGAATTGGAAAATGTTGGAAGTACTGTCCCTGGAGATAGTGGCTGAGGTTTAGGGATGAAAAACAAGATGTAAATAGTATTCAAATAAAACCCCTTTAGATAGCCATTAATGTCACGGGGAACGACGCATTGCAGTGAATGCCATGGTATAGCACAGGGCTCCTGGATCTGAGGATTACTGTCCAGAGCCAGATGAAGAGGGAGTGGGGCTCTGGATCCCACAGAGCCTGTCTCAGGGTTGTCACGGATTGGGGGAATAAACACAAGTCATTGCAAACACTTCTCTGTTTGCCAGGAGAGGGGATGTGGCTCTTCCCTCTAGGGGAGAGAAGGTCCCAAACCCCTGTGTCCAAAGGCTTTTATTGAGAACCATGTGCACTGGGGTATGGATGGAAAGCTCATCAATGTCAAAAGTCTATGTTTACAGAAAACAGACAGAGATCATGGATAACAATTGGAGAAACACAAGAGATCTGTCTCAGGTCAGGATCTATGAATAATGTAAATCTCCTTCCCAGTATGAGCCCATTATCATCCCTTTTGAAGGAAGAGCAAGCATGCTTAGAGGAACTTACTTCTGGGCCTGATTGTCCCAGGGAACAGCCTGATCCAGTTTAGGACTGTACCTAACTTTAGTATTGTTTCAAGCCTGAGCCAGATGGGCGGGGCAGAGCCACCAAGAGATAAGGAGACTTCTTTCAGATAGAATAGGGACTCTGGTCAATTCTAAGCCGAGCCAAGGGGTATAGACCTTTTTGCCTTTTCTCCGCGTCCCCCAAGTCCTTGTCTGCTGCCCATACTGGCTGATGTCTGTCTTAGGTCGTTTTCTCCACATAAGAAAAACTTACCCGTCATGGATCATCGACCATCACAGGGTCAAGCAGGGGGATATAGGGGAGCAGGGGCTGTGCCCCTGCCAGAGGGACAGGTTTCATCTCCACAGTGGCCTGTTTTCCCAAGGCCTCCTTGATGAGCTTCAGCCTTGGGGTCCTCTTGCCTGTCAGTGAGGCTACAGTCCCTGAAACAAGGTGGAGCGTTTCCCAGCACATTAATCCGTTTGCTTCACAGGATCTTTTTATCTTGAATATATGAATAGTCCGTAACATAATCAAGAAAATCGAGCTTAGTACTTAGGACTCAAGTTGCTCACCTTAGAAAGAGTATCTATGACACACTGAAAATTATCTTTGTAATAAAAATTCTCCCAAGAGCCACAGAGTTTTGGAATGTTAGAACTGGAAGCATATATCTACCTTAGGTGTCAGTCTACCCTGTCATTTTTTAGATGGAAAAACTGGGGCTGAAAAAAAGGGAAGGCACTTTCTTACGGGAAGACTGACAACTTGCAGAGCTAAGCCCAAGGCTCTGCACTTCGGTCCCCTTTTCTCTATACCCTGGCTTACTAAATTATTCCATGCACACATTGTCACACATGTACAATTAATAAGAAAATTTTCTTTCTATTTGTTAGATTTACAGAAATTGAAACTATTGTGAAAAACAAACAATAAAACAGGAAGGGAACCACAAACTCTGCAAACATTTCTTCATTAGAGTTTGAATAATAACCCCCTTTTTGCTTTTATTCCAAGGCCCTATTGACAGTTGATTGCTGAGAGGTTCTTTAAACCTAGTCTTGCTTTGCTTTATTTCATCCTTGATTGCATTTTGCTTCTCTCCAGCAGCCAATTCTTAACTGCTACCCTGCTGCTCTAAGGCTGCCATTGTGACTGATTAATTCATTAACACAACAATGCGTTTAAGCAGGACTAACTGATCTTTTTTATGTGTGTGTGAGTTTTTAATCAGGAGTACAGGGCATAGATAGAGTATTTGCAGTAGAAGATTCCAGATGGAAAGAGAAAAATATAAGGGCCTTTGCTTGTATTTCTTCAAATAAAATCTTCTAGACCTCTTGGGTCCTTGAGGAACCCAGTTAAGATGTTCATCTATACAATCAGATTCCTATTGTTTTGCAAGTGATTTGCTCGTCTTGGCACTTGGAACTTTGTCTTCCAATGTACTTTTGTCAAATGAAGAGGAAAATAAAAGCGCACTTACACTTATTTAACATCTACTGAGTGCCAAGCATTATCTTAGTAGCTTTTTTATCATCAAATTAAGTGCTAGCTTCACAATGATATATTCGTTGCTGCTCAGGAAAGCTTTTTAACTAGGATGTACAGTTCCCTGAAATGATGTTGCCGCTGCAACCCCTGGCTTCCATCCATGTAAATTAAGAAACCCAACTAAAAGGTGAGCAAAGGAAATGAGATTAAAAATCCCCAAGATTTAGAAATGAGAGCACCAGCAGAATCCACTGCCCCAAGTAAAGTGGACATAAGTGAAATAAATATATTATTGCTTTTTTAAAATTTTGTAGGCTTTTCAGAAATACGATTTGGAAGAAAACCCTGGGTTTAATGACCCGGAGTTTAGTCACACCTCTGTCACTGACTAGATTAGTGATGTTGGGTAAGCTTCCATTCTCTCGGACTCAGTTCTCCATATAAAAAATTGTGGATTGTAAAATTAATTTATGAGTCAAAGGGCAGAGGTTGAGGGGTTATGAGTGAAAAACACTACAGAGATGGCAGCACTCTGAGCTTCCTACCACTGCTTATATCAAAATACCACTTTTTTTACATTTTTATTTTTATTTTATTAAATTGATAAATCATGTTTACTCTATTATATTTTTCTCAATTTTTATCTCTTTACCCCCCTCCACCCTCCCATCCCACCCCCAGCTCCCACAGTTAATTCCCACTCTGTTGTCCATGTCCATGGGTCTTTCATACATGTTCTTTCTCTAGTCCCTTCCTCTTCTTTCCTCTTTCCAAATCCCCTCTGGTCACTGTCAGTCTGCTCCATGTTTCCGTGCCTGTGGTTTATTTTGTTCATTAGTTTATTTTGTTGAATAGAGTCCACTTATAGGTGATACCATATGGTAATTGTCTTTCACTGCTTGGCTTATTTCACTTAGCTTAATATTCTCCAGTTTCATCCATATTGTTGCAAAAAGTAGGAGTTCCATCTCTCTTTTTCTTTCTTTTGTTCTTTCTTTCTTAAATGCAGATTGATTTTATTTACTTTTTAAATGTCAGAGTTAATTATAAAATATTTATAAAAATTTAAAACCATTATAAAGTTACAGCAATTAAACCAACATGACATCAGCACAGAAATTATCAAGTAGATCAATGAAATATAATGAGCATTCTAGAGACAAATGTATATATCTGTCTAACAATATAATATATGATTAAGATAATATTTCAAATCAATGGGGGAAAATAAGGCTTATTCAACAAATAAGGTGCACAGACCACTATTACTTGAAATAAAATAAATATAGAGCCCTATTTCACACATTATAAAAGAAATATTCAGGTAAGTTAAAAATCAATATGTAGAATCTGAAGAGTTTTATAAGAAAATAGAACTAATATTTGTCATGACTTGAAGTAAAATATTCAACCCCAGAAGCTATAAATACTGACAATATGACTATATTAAACATTCAAGACTATATAGAAATATACATATAAAAAAAGTTAAAAGACAAGAAATAGAATAGGAAAGTATTTGCAACACATCTATAACATGGTTAATGAGTTTTAGTTTTTTTTGTTTTGGTTTTTCTTTTAGGGAAAAATATTCTACAAGACTTTAATCAATAAATGGATAAAGAATACCAAAAAGTCATTTAAAGCTTTTTTAAAAATAGTAGAAACAGGTAAGAAATATACAGAAATAGGTTGTTTCAACAAATACTAAAGGAACAATTAAAATAACATCATTGTCACAATCAGATTTATGAATATTAAAATATTGGTAATATCAAGTATTGGCAACTCTGAAAGGCACTGGGTATTCATAGAAACATTTTATTCATCCTAAAGCAGTCCTTTTAGCATATTTTGCAGTGTTGGTTTGGTGGAGGTATATTCTTTTAGCCTTCTTTTGTCTGGGAAGCTCCTTATTTCATCTTCTGTATGAATTGAGAGCCTTGCTGGGTACAGCAGTCTTGGTTGCAGGCCTTTACTTTTCATTACTTGGAATATTTCTTGTCATTCCCTTCTGGCTTGCAGTGTTTCTGTTGAGAAGTCAGATGCTAGCCGTATCAGGGCTCCTTTATACATTACTACCTGTTTCTCCCTTGCTTGTTTTAGGATTCTCTCTTGGTCTTTGATATTTGCCATTTTAATGATGATGTGTCTTGAAGTGGGCCTCATTGGGTTCCTCTTGAATGGGACCCTCTGTGGTTCCTGGGCTTGTGTGACTTTTTCTCTCCTCCAATTGGGGAAGTTTTCCATCATTACTTTTTCAAACAGGTTCTTTCTCTCTTGCTTCTCTTCTTCTCCTTTGGTATCCCTATTATATGGCTATTATTATGTTTCAGGTTGTCCTGTATTTCCCTCAATGCATCTCCATTCTTTTGAGTCTTTTTTCATTTTCTTACTCTTTCTGGGAGGTCTTTTCTACCTTGTCATCCAGCTCGCTGATTCAGTCCTCAGCTTCATCTAGCCTGCTTTTGATTCCTTCTGCTGTGTTCTTCAATGCAGAAATTGTATTCTTCATTTCCTCTGGTCTCTTATTGATAGTTTCTATATCCTTTTTCATGGTAATATAGTTTGCAGTAAGTTCCTCATAGTTTCCCTGTAGTTTTGGTAATTCTCTCTGAGCTAACTGAGATAATTGAGCTGCCTAAGAACCATTGTTTGGACTCAAGGTCTGATAGTTTACTTCCCTCCATTTCCTTTAGTTCTCTTTCTGGGGATTCCTCATTTCCCTTCAAATGGGGCATATTTCTTTGTCTTCCCATTATTTTTGAGACTCTTCTCTTTTGTTTCTGATTCTTAAGTTGAGCTGTCTTTATTTCCTGACTTTGTGGTCTGAAAATCTTACGTTGGAGGCTCCTTTTCTACTTTCTGGATCTGCCTCTGATGATGCCAGATGTCGTCCCTGTCTGATTTTAGGCAGTCTGTTTGAGACTTCCAATACTCTGTTTGTGGATGTCTCCTTCAGCTGTTAATCTAGTCACTCTGCACTCAGCAGGTCTCCTTAGACAGCTTAGGGCGGGGTGGAGTCCCTCCTGGGGGTGGGGTTATTGGGTCCTCTCTTGCTGCTGCCGTAGTGGGGAGGAGTCCGCACTGGGATCCCCCAGGCTACTCTCTCCATTCTCTCCCCAAAGCCTCCATCTCCAGCCTCTCCTCAAGTGTCACCAGAACTCTCTGCGCCCCCTTTAGCCAGGGATCTACTCTCTGTGGCTGCCACTCTGAACTGAGCAGACTGCTTAGACAGCACAGGGTGGGGTGGAATCCCGCTTGGGGGCGGGGCTTTTGGGTCCTTTGATGCTGGTGCCATTCAGGGGGAGTGGTCTTTGCCTGAGCAAGATGTCTGCTGCCACATGGGGGATGAATCAGCACCAGGATCCTGCCCACTATTCTTTCTGTTCTCTTCCCCAGAGCCTCCTTCCCCAGTCTCTCCTCAGGCATCTCTAGCTCACTCTGCCCCTGCCTTTGCTGGAGACCACGGTAAGTGACTGCAAGTAAAAATTTATGCATTGGTCCTTTAAAGAGTTCTTTGAGTCTCCAGCTGCCTGTCTCTGGCAGAGAGCAACCCTGCCGCTTTTCCCAGCTGGCTCTTTTCTGTGTACTTTTTGGGCTCTGTTTTTGTGGGCTAGAGATCCCTGCTATTGGTTTAGACCCTGCTCTTCTCAGGGGGATCCAACTGGCCCTTTCAATATCCTTCTGGTGCTGCTGCCCGCAGGCGCCCTATCTGCCTTCTCAAGTCTCTACCGCTCTCCTTACCAGTTAGATTGCTCTAAAGCCAATTCTTCTGTCTCCGAGGTTACAAGGCGTCTCTCTCACTATTGTTCAGTTGTTTATTCCAGGTGATTTCTCCACAATTTAGTTGTAATTCCAGGTTGGTCCTGGGAGGAGGTCAGTGTGGCCTCCACTTGCTCCATCATCTTGAAAAAATCAAAATATCACATTTTGTATTTCCTTTATATAGCGGGTTTCCAAAATCTACTTCATGTTTACAAAAATGTATATGGCTGTAACAGTTTAAAAATAATTTTATTGCATAATGTCTGAAGTCCTTTACAGCTATGAGTCCAGTGGGTCTGAGATTTTGATTATCCAGCTCTTGATTGGCTAGCCCTTGAGACTACAAAAGGGAGCTAAATTTCTAGAATATTTTCTTTCACTTCCAACTCCAAATGTTTTAATCTTTCTGCTTCTTAAGACCCATTTTAAATACATTTGCCATTGATTGTTTTATAATAGCATGTGCTAACCATTATTGTTTATTTCTCTCTTGAGATCAAACAATACTTTTGTTTTCCTGAAGAATAATCATATGGTTGGGGGATGCTATACTTTTTTTTTAATTAAAGAGACAAAAATTCCAACCATTGCTGCAATTGTTTGTGTAGAGGAAACAATTTTTCCAGACAGTAAGTTGTAGGGTGAGAGAATCGACTCTGATATATGGACTCAGCAACAGAGTGCCAAATTCAGGTTCTCCTTGACCATTCATTCTTTTTTTAAATATAATCTTTATTATATTTTTCCATTACCATTTAGTCCCATTATACCCTAAGCCCCCAGCAATCACCTCACAGTTGTCCCTGCCCATGAGTCCTTTTTCCTCTTTGCTCAATCTAATCCAGTCCCTAACTTCCCCTCCCCCCTGCTAGTGAATCACAGGTATCCCTCTGAGATGTCTTTCATATTTTCCTGTAGAAAAAGCCAGAACAGAGAGAACTTCATTTGCCATTATCATCACAGGCCAGACTTGCTCAGAAAAATATGATCTGGAGTATGTGTTTGCTCAACAACCACCAGACTTTTCTAGCCATTCCAGACCCAGAGGGCTCCAAGATCTGTACTCATTGTTTCCTTCTAGGATTTTTATCATTTCAGGTCTAACATTTAAGTTTTTAATAAATTTTGAATTTATTCTTGTATATGATATAAAAAGGAGTTCTAATTTAATTTTTTCATACACGTGTCCAATTTTCCCAACACCACTTATTAAATAGACTATGTTTACCCTATTGTATGTTCTTGCCTCCTTGGTCTAATATTAATTGAGCAAGGCACGGGTTCATTTCTAGGCTTTCTGCTCTGTCTCATTTATCTATGTGTATGTTTTTATGCCAGTAGTATGCTGTTTTGGTTATTATGGCCTTGTAGTATAATATGTTATCAGGTAGCATGACTCCTCCAAATTTGTTTTTCTTTTAAAGATTGCTATAGATATTCAATATCTTTTGTGGTTCTGTATAAATTTTTGAAATATTTGTTCTAGTTCTGCGAAATATGCCATTGGTATCTTGATAAGAATTGCATTGAATCTATACATCACTCTGGGAAGTATGGACATTTTAAAGATGTTAATTCTTCCTATCAATGAACATGGTAGATGCTTCCACTTATTTGTATTTTCTTTAATTTCTCTCTTCAGTGTCTTACAATTTTCCAAGTACAGGTCTTTTACATCCTTGTTTAAATTTATTCTGAAGCATGTTCTGAAGCAATTGTGAATCAGATTGTTTCTTGGTTTTCTGTTCTGATAGTTTATTATTGATGTATAAAAATGCAACTGATTTCTGGATATTTATTTTGTATCCTGATACTTTAAAGAATTCATTGATCAGTTCTAGGGATTTTTTGGGTGGAATCTTTAGGGTCCTCTACATACTGTATTATGTGATCTGCAAATAATGACAATTTTGCTTCTTCCTTTCAAATTTGGATGCCTTTTTTCCCCCTGTATCTATGACTCCCAGGATTATGTTGAATAAAAGTAGTAAAAGCAGAAATCTCTGTCCTGATCCCAAACTTCAGGGGTATGCTTGTAGGTTTTGCCTATGGGATATGATGTTAACTATGGCTTTGTCATGTATGATCTTAGTCGCCTTGAGTTATGTTCACTCTGTTCCCACTTTGCTGAGAGTTTTTAACATAAATGGGTGCTAGATTTTATGAAATGCTTTTTCTACATCTATTAATATCAAAATGTGGCTTTTATTTTTCATTTAGTTTACATGGTATATTATGTTTGCTGATTTGCTGGTATTGAACCAACCTTCCATCTTTGGAATAAATCCTATTTGATCATGATGTATTATCTTTTTAATATATTGCTGGATTCAGTTTGCTCATATTTTATTGAGGATTTTAGCATCTATTTTCATCAGGGATATTGGCGTGAAATTTTGTTTCTTTGTATTGTCATTATTGAGTTTTAGAATGAGGATAAGGCTGGCCTCATAAAATGTGTTTAGAAGTTTTCCCTCCTCTTGAATTGTTTGGAATAATTTGAGAAAGATAGGTATCAGTTCTTTGAATGTTTGGTAAAATTTAGCTGTGGAGCCATTTGGACCAGTACTTTTGTTTTGGGGGGAGTTTTTTTGTTAATTGCTTTATCAATTTCACTAGTTGTAATCTGTTTATTCAGAATCTCTGATTCTTCCGGATTTTTAGACATTTTATATTGCGATGACTGTAGATTTGCATGCAGTTTTTTAATATTTATTATATTTTTCCATTACCATTTAGTCCCCTTAAACCCCCTCTATGCAGAATAGGTAAAATTTGTATCCTTTATCCATTTTTGCCCAATGATATTAACTTGCAAAACTATTGCACAATATTACAACCCAAATATTTATATGGATACACTCAGGATAGAGAATATCCCTCCCCCAGGTTTTCCAATAGTTTCTTTTCCTTTTCTTAAACTCATGTTTATTCTATTACAGTTGTCTCATTTTTCACACATTGCCCTCCTCCACCCATCCCACTGACCCCATTACCATAGTCAATTCCCACTCTGTTGTCCATGTCCATGGGTCATTCATACATGTTCTTTGTCTAGTCCCTTCTCCATTCCACCATGGTCCTCCATACCCTTCCCACCTAGTCACATTCAGTCTGCTCTATGTTTCCATGCCTGTGGTTTATTTTATTCGTTAGTTTATTTTATTGAATAGATGCCACTAATACGTCAGATCATATGGTATTTGTCTTTCACTGACAGCCTTATTTCACTTAGCATAATATCCTCCAGTTCCATCCATGCTGTTGCAAAAGGTAGGAGTTCCTTCCTTCTTTATTTTTTTAATGAAGATTTATTTATTATTATTTTTTATGTCAAATCCATTATAGAAAAATATCATGATGGTAGAAGACTGAATGGAAGTCACACTGACATGCTCCCAGGACCAAACTGGGATTACAATTAAATTGTGGAGAAATCACCTGGAACAAACAACTGAACAATAGCGAGAGAGGAGCCTTATTACCTCGGACAGACAGAAGAATCAGCTTTAGCACAATCTAACTGGCAAGGAGTACAGTAGAGACTCAAGAAGGCAGGTGGGACACCCACAGACGGCAGCACCAGAAGAATAATGAAAGGGCCAGTTGAATCCCCCTGAGAAGAGTGGGGTCTAAACCAAAAGTGGGCATCTCCAGCCTACAGCACCAGAGCCCAAAAAGTACACAGATAACAGCTAGCTGTGAAAAGCGGCAGAGTTGCTCTTGCCAGAAACTGGAGGCTGGAAACACAAAGAGTCGTTTAAAAAGCAAAAGCATACATTTTTGTTTGAAGCCACTTACCCTGATCTCCCGCAAAGGCTGGGGCAGGGTGGGCTAGAGAGGCCTGAGGAGAGACTGGGGAAGGAGGTTTTGGGAAGAGAATGGAGAGAGTAGCTGGCGGGATCTCGGTGCTGACTAATGTCCCATGCAGCAGCAGCCATCTTGTTCAGGCAGAGACCATGCCCCCTGAGGGGCAGCAGCATCAGAGGACCCAATGGCCCCATCCCCATGTGGGATGCTGCCCTATCCTGTGCTGTCTAAGCTGCCTGCTCAGTGCAGAGTGGCAGCCACAGATAGTAGATCCCTGGCTAAAAGGGGCAGAGAATGGTCTCCAAACTCTTGAGGAGAGACTGGGGAAGGAGGCTTTGGGGAGAGAACAGAGAGAGTAGCTCACAGGATCCCAGTGCTCACTCCTCCCTCATACAGCAGCAGCCATCTGGCTCAGGCAGAGACCACTCCCCTGAGTGGCAGAAGTGTGAGATGACCCAATAACCCTGCCCCCAGAGGAGACTCTGCCCCACCCTGAACTGTCTAAGCCACCTACTGAATGCAGAGTGAAGAGATTAACAGCTGAAAGAGACAGCCACAGAGAGTAGATTCCTGGAAATCTAGAACAGACTGAGTAAGGTCAGACAGGGATAACATCTGACATCATCAGAGGCAGATCCCGAAAGTTATACAGCATTCTCCTCCCGTAGAGGTTCACACCACAAAATCAGGACATCAAGACAAATCAATTTCAGAAATAGAAGCAAAAAAGAAGAGTCTCCCAAATATTGGGAAGAAAAAGAAATACCTCCAGTCAAAGGGAAAATAGGAATCCCCAGCATGAGAAGTAAATGAAATAGAGGCAAGTAATCTATCAGACACTGAGTCCCAAACAACAGTTCTAAGGAAGCTCAATGAGCTCAGTGAGCTCAGAGAGAATTGTAAAAAACTACAGGGAAACTACAAGTAACTTACTGTAAAGTGTATCAGCATAAAAAAAGGACATAGAAACTATCAATAAGAGACATGAGGAAATGAAGAATACAATTTCTGCATTGAAGAACACAGTAGAAGGAATCAAAAGCAGGCTTGATGAAGCAGAGGAATGAATCAGCAAGCTGGAGGACAAGGTACAAAAAAGGTCCCAGAAAGAGCAACAAAATGAAAGAAGACTCACAAAGAAAAAGAGGCATTGAGGGAAATGCAGGAAAACCTGAAACATAAAAATATCCATGCAATAGGGACACCAGAAGGAAAAGAGGATGAGGAAGGGACAGGGAACCTGTTTTAAAAAGTAATGATGGAAAACTTCCCTCGTTGGTGGAGAGAAAAAGTCACACAAGTCCAGGAATCACAGAGGGTTCCATTCAAGAGGAACCCAATGAGGCCCACTTCAAGACACATCATCATTAAAATGGCACATATTAAATACAGAGAATCCTAAAAGCAGGAAGGGAGAAAGAGGTAGTAACACATAAGGGAGCCCCAATATGGCTAGCATCTGACTTCTCAACAGAAACACTGCAAGCCAGAAAGGAATGGCAAGAAATATTCCAAGGAATGAAAAGGAAACTCCTGCAACCAAGACTACTCTACCCAGCAAGGTTATCAATAAAAATGGATGGTGAAATAAGGGGTTTCCCAGGCAAAAGAAGGCTAAAAGAATACACCTCCACCAAACCAGCACTGCAAAATATGCTGCAGAGACTGCTTTAAGGTGAAGAAAAAGAGTCTATGAATACCCAGTTCCTTTCACAGTTTCCAATACTTGATATTACCATTATTTTTTAATACATATTAATCTGATTCTGACAATGATGTGTTATTTTAATTGTTCTTTTAGTATTTGTTGAAACTAAACCTGTTTTTGTATATTTCTTTCCTATTTCTATTATTTTTTAAAAGCTTTAAATGACTTTTTGGTATTTTTTATCCATTTATTGATTAAAGGTTTATAGAATTTTTATTCCTAAAAAGAAAAAACAGCTATTAACCCTTTTTTAGGTGTGTGGCAAATACTTTCCCATTCTATTACTTGTCCTTTAACTTTTTCTATATGTATATTATTATATAGTATTAAATGTTTAATATAGTCATATTGTCAATATTTTACTTTATTGCTACTGGGTTTAATATTTTACTTCTGTGGATGAAAAATATTGTGTTTTCACCTAAAATTCTTGAGATTCTACATATTGATTTTTAACTCATCTGAATATTTCTTGTATAATGTGTGAAATAGGGTTCTACACTTGTTTTATTTCAAGTAATAGTGGTCTATGCACCTTATTTGTTGAATAAGCCTAATTTTCCCCCTTTGATTTGAAATATCAACTTAATCATATATTGGTAGACAGAGGTATGTGTTTGTCTCTAGAATGCTTATTATATTTCATTGATCTACTTGATTATTTCTGTGCTGGTGTCATGTTGGTTTAATTGCTGAGACTTTATCATGGTTTTAAATTTTTTAATTTTTTATAATTAACTTTGACATTTAAAAAATAAATAAAATCAATCTGCATTTAAGAACAAAAGAAAGAATGAAAGAAAGAAAGGGAGAGTGATGGAACTCCTACCTTTTGCAACAATATGGATGAAACTGGAGAATATTAAGCTAAGTTAAATAAGCCAGTGGATGAGAGACAAATACCATATTATCTTACCTATAAGTGGACTCTATTCAATAAAATAAACTAATGAACAAAATAAACCACATGCATGGAAACATGGAGCAGACTGAAAGTGACCAGAGGAGAGGGGGAAAGAGGACAATGGTGGAAAGAAGGGGAAGGATAACTAGAGAAAGAACATGTATGAATGACCCATGGACATGGACAACAGAGTGGGAATTGACTGTGGGAGTGTGTGGTGGTGGTGGGTTAGGTGGAAGTGGGTAAAGGGATAAAAATTGAGACAACTTTAATAGAATAAACATGATTTATAGATTTAAAAAAATAAAAATAAAAATACAAAAATAAAAAAATGACCTTGAATAGCCAAAGCAATTCTGAGAAAAAAGAATGAAGCTGGAGGTATCACACTATTGGACTTCAAATTATATTTCAGAGCTATGATAATCAAAAGAACATGGTACTGGCAGAGAAATAGATATACAGAACAATGGAACAGAAGTGAGAGCACAGAAATAAAACCACATGTGTATGGGCAGTTAATTTTTGATAAGAAGCAAAAAACACAAAATAGAGAAAAGGCTCTTCAATAAATGGTGCTGGAAAAATTGGAAAGCCACATGCAAAAGAATTAAACTAGACTACAGTTTGTCCCATATGCAAAAATTAATTCATAGTGGGTGACAAGCCTAAATATAAGATCTGAAACAATACATTACATAGAAGAAAACATAGGTACTAAACTTGTAGACTTTGGTTGTGGAGCACATTTTATGAATTTGACTCTAAAGGAAAGGGAAATAAAGGCAAAAATAAATTAAAGGGACGACAGTATATCAAACTAAAATGCTTCTGCACAGCAAAAGAAACCAACAACAAAACAGAGGGGGAACTGACCAAATGGGAGGTGATATTTGCAAACAACAGCTCCACAAAGTTTAATATCCAAATTATATAAATAACTTATAAAACTCAACACCAAACAAACAAACAATTAAAAAACAGGCAGAGGACCTGAATGGACAACTGTCCCAGGAAGACATATAAACAGTGAACAGATATATAAAAAGATGTTCAGCCTCAGTAGTTATTAGGGGAATGCAAATCAAAACTATGAGGAGATACCACCTCACACCTGTTAAAATGGCTATTATTAACAAAACAAATAACAGCAAGTGTTGGAGAGATTGTAGAATAAAGAGAATCTTCATTCACTGCTGGTGGGAAAGTAGACTGGTACTGCCAGTATGGAAAACAATCTGGCAGTTCCTCAAAAAATTAAGAATAGAGTTACCATATGACCCAGCAATCCCTCTCCTAGGTATCTACCCCCCAAATTCAAAAGCACACATTTGCAAAGATATATGCACCACTATGTTCATTGCAGCGTCATTCATAATAGCCAGGACATGGAGAAATCAAAAATGTCGTTCAATAAAAGATTAGATAAAGATGATGTGGTGCATATATACTATAGAATGCTACTCAGCCTTAAGAAAAAATGAAACACTGCCATTTGTGACAACATGGATGGATCTTGAGAATATTATGCTAAGTGAAACACGTCAGTTAGAAAAAGTTAAGAACCATACGATTTCACTCATATGTGGGATATAAAACTGAAACTCATGGACACAGACAGCAATGTGGTGGTTGCCAGAGGGAAGGAGGTGGGGGGTGGAGGATGGAGAGGGGCCTAATATATATGGTGATGGAAGATGGTTTGACTGTAGATGGAGGCACACAGTGAAATATACAGATCTAGTATTATAGAAATATACACTTGAAACCTATATAATCCTATTAACACACATCATCCCAATAAATTTAATGAAAAAAAATCAGTTGAGCATATTTGTATAGATCTATTTTTAGGTTTTCTATACTACTGATTTATGTCTATTCCTCTGTAATACTATAGTCTTGATTTCTCTAACCATGCAATGTATTTTTTTCAGTTATCATTGGCATTAAGTATTTTATTAGTTTCAATTGTACAGCATAATAGTTAGACATTTATATAATTTACAAAGTATCCTCCCCATAAGACTAGTACCCACCTGGCACCATACAGAGTTATTACAATATTGTTGACTGTATTCCCTACACTGTGCTTTACATCCCTTGTAACTGTTTTGTAACTACCAGTGTACTTCTTAATCCCTACACCTTTTTCACCCAGCCCTCCACCGTCCCCCCAATCTGGCAACCATCAGTTTGTTCTCTGTATCTATGAGTATGGTATGCTATTTTCAATGTGGCAGCAAGAAGATCAATATATGGGGAGCCCATCACCCTTCACAATTCAGCAGTGTGCTCTCTCTGGCAAATTTCTTCATCTCCATCATCATTTCAAAGACAGGCATTCATTCTTTGACACATTTCTTTGTCACCACAGTAACTGCAATTCTAAGTTCAATGACAAGTGCCCCCCTTTCAAATTTCATTATCACAGAAGTGCAGCATCTTTCTGTGGCATCCACTGCCTCTCCTTGGATATCTGAAGATCAACCTTGCAGGTACTCTACCTCTAAGTGTCTAAGTTCTTTTACTATGCACTTTTCCCTCAGTGTTTGCTACCTCTGTATACCATGGAATTCTCTTTTACCCCCTTTAATAGTTAACTACCATTAGAGGTTACCAGGGCTGAGGAGAAGGGGGAATGGGGAGTGATTGTTGAGTGGGTACAGAGTTTCAGTTTGAAATGATGAAAAAGTTCTGGAACTGGATGCTGGTGATGGTTGTATAACATTGTCAACATACTTACTGAATTGTTTATTCTAAAATGGTTAAAATGGTTGATTTTATGTATATTTTACCTCAGTAAAAAGAAAAAATGGTTAACTGCTATTTATCTAATCAATGATTCTTGATTTTTATTGTTATTTAATTACAGTTGTCCCCATTTTTTCCCACATTGCTTCCTCCCTGCCCTACACATCCCCACCTCCACATTCAATCAATAATTCTTTATAGTAAATTTTCCATGTTCAAATTACTAATGTGAATTCTCTCTCCTGACTGGACCCCCAAGCACTCTATCAATTGTGACCTCAGACTAGTGGCTTAACCTCTCTGTCTTAGTTCATTAGCTGTGAAATGGTTTGATGCAATTATGAGTTCATCCAGGTAACGTGCTTAAAACAGTGCCTGACACACGGCAAACATTCATTAAATATTAGCTAGTGGTAGTAGTAGTCTGAGTGTATTATTATTATTGTTATCATCATCATCATTATTACTCCCAATCGTAAATAAATATTTGAAAGGAAAAACATAAATTTGAAACAAATATGAGCATGTTCTTAACTGGAATGCAAGATTCACATGAATTTAGATGATAAAATATGAGATCTTGAAGAAATATACATACTAAAGTCTACTCCTCTGTGGGAGAAGATGGCTGGAGAAGTTGAGAAACTCTGTGTTTTACCCTGCAGTATCTCATTTCTGTCTGGCCACAAGTCCTCTGACTCCAGTGTCTATGTGAATCCTGCCTCATTGGAGGGGCTTCATAACTCGAATAACTACATTCCTCTTTGGAACTACTTGGGGAGAACCTCCTTGTATCTGTTAAAGTGAGCTGATTGGAAAACTGTGACTTGTTTTCCAAGAAATTTGCCTAATAAAGGAACTCACCTAAAGTTTTGCATTTTAATTTAGGAATGATGCAGAACCTTTCCATTCTTCATCTGGTGCTGGTTTTTTAATTATATATCACAGGGGAAACACAGGGTGAATAGGCAAGGCCCCTTAGTCCCATTATGCCAACACGATGTAGGGAGTGAGTTGCTTTGTTACCGCTTTTTCCAAAATTTCTTGTTAATGTGATTAATATGAATAGAGCTGTAAACTTTCATTTTCACTAAACAGTAAAACAAGCCTAACCTTGTACCTAAGAGGCAAACAGCTTAAGAGGCAGATGAGATGAAGTTGGGATCTCATTAAAATCAAGCATATTATGATTTTGAAATGAAAGACTCAAAATATATTGCATTAACATGACTAAGTTTGCCATTTAACTAAGTCAAAAATTCATCTGTTTTTAGAAATATCTAGACATAGACTTTAAAGATCAGAACAAACTGTCTTCAAAAATGTTTCTTGACATTCTAGAAAGGATGTGAGGGCCAGAGAGATTCTAATAATGAAGAAATCTCTTGAAGGTAACACTTCCAGGAAACATTAAAATAAAACAAGATTAATTAATTGTGAAAAGGTGGATATAAAAGCAAATGAAATTAATTGTTTGGGTTATGAGGAAGGACCAGTCATTGCTTAACGGCCCACTAGTACCAGGGAAAATGCTAGAGGCTGAGAATGCAGTGCTAAATAGGGAAAATCTTTGCCCTGCTAGAACTCGTAGTCAAATGGAGAAGACAGGAAAGTAAACAATTCTGCAGTTCAGTCTGGTAAGTAATAACATAAAGACATTCTAAGCATTCTATGGGAGCATACAAAGGAGAACACCTTACAAGGCCGGAAGGCTGGGGGATGGCAAGGGCAGGCTTCATCGGGGAGCCTTGAACTAAGTTTTAAAGGAGAAATAGTAAGGGAGAGAATAGTCAAAATTTACATTGGGAGTAAGAAAAACTGTGGGAAATAGGGAATGAAACTAAAAAAAATAAAGATAGAATTACAATATGATCCAATAATTCCACTTCTGGCTGTATATCCAAAGGAATTACAAGCAAGGATTCAAAGAGATACTGTGTATACATAGCAGCATTATTTACAATAGCCAGGAAGGTAGAAACCATCCAAGAATCCACCTACAGATGAATGGACAAACAAAACATAGTATATAACTATAATGGAATATGAATCAGCTTTATAAAGTAAAAAAATCTGACACATGCTACAACATTGATGAACGTTCAAGACATAACGCTAAATGAAATAAGCCTGTCACAAAAAGACAAATGTTATATGATTCCATTTATATGAGTTACCTAGAGTTGTCAAATTTATAGAGACAAAAAGTAGAATAGTGGTCACCAAGGGCTGGGATGAGGAAAAATGGCGAATTGTTTTTTAATGAGTATAGAGCTTCAGTTTGGGAAGTTAAGTTCTGGAGATGGATGGTCATGATGGTTGCAAAACAATGGGAACTTACTTAATGCCACTAAACTGCACACTTAAAAAAGTAAATTTTCTGTTATTTTCCCACAATGAAAAAGCAAGAGAAGAGATGGAGACCCCAGTGCCTTTCCCCTTAGAGCTTAAATGTTATTAGGACATCTTGGATGTTTAAGATGAGATGGTCCCTACTGAACTTAGTGGGCAGAAACGAACAGGCCCTTAAGGAGTAATTCACCTTGGGAGAATATGGAATATGGACTGGCCATTGAGGCTCAGCAAGTGAGTCTGCATTCCCCTCTGAGGGGAAAGGCTTCTTCTAGCACAATATGTTGGGAGGCTTAAAAATACTCCTGGCCTTGTTGCCCATGCACTGTGTATATGCTTTTTGATTATTGGCTATTTGAAAGTGTGTGAACATAAAACAGAAAGCCCAGATGATGGGTGAAGGTGATGAACAGCATAGCTGATTATAACTCTAAGGAACAGACTTTGTTGTTCTCCTCTTCTTCTCCAAACCATGGAAAGTTCCTGCAAGAGTAGCAGTGAAACCCTCACAGTGACAACTAGGGAAAAAAAATTGAATGCAGAATAGTTTGCCTTTAACAATGTATCTATGACAGCACATTTTCTTGTTCTATGTGGTACTTAGTAGACTGGGGTTGGCCTGTCACAAAACATGATCATGGTAGCAGTGCTAATATTTTGACAGTAATAGTGATGGCAAATCACTTTGGAATTCCTGAGAATTACATAATAACCCTTGGCATGATGGCATGGTCTAGTATGCCTCCCCATAGCAAGCAAATTCTGGTGGCAGTGATAGCATTCCCTAGTGTCAAGAGAGGATACCAGATTTGCAAGTCAAGAGGCCAGGTGAGAGCTATCAGAAATTAATGGGTTTATTCCAGTAGGAATGACTCTGTGGTAGAAAGAAGGAGGTTCTTGTGGTGACAAAATGGGCACTCAGTGTCATTATTTTTAAAGGTAAAATTATTTTATTGTAGACTGCTGAAGTAGCACATACCTGTTACTATGAGAGATAAAAGAAGTAAGAGAGGGATTTGAAGAAGAAGAAGCAACGTTTGTAGAGCCATTGGTCCTCCCAACAACCTTTTTTTTAAAAATCATGTTTATTCTATTATAGTTGTCTCAATTTTTTCCCCTTTGCCCTCCCCACCCATTCCACCCTGCCCCCACCTCCCACAGTCAATTCCCACACTGTTGTCCATGTACATGGGTCATTCATACCTGTTCTTTGTTTAGTCCCTTCTCCATCTTTCCACCATTGTTTTCCTTCCCCTTCCCCTCCGCTCACTTCCTGCCCACTCCATGTTTCCATGCCTTTTGGTTTATTTTGTTCATTACTTTATTTTGTTGAATAGATTCCATTTATAGATGAGATCATATGGTATTAGTTTTTCACCAAGTGGCTTATTTCACATAGCACAACATTCTCCAGTACCATCCATGTTGTTGCAAAAGGTAGGAGTTTCTTTTTTCTGTCTTTTTTGTTAAATGCAGTTTGATTTTAGTTATTTATTTTTTAAATGTCAAGATCCATTATAAAATATTTTAAAAATTAAATCCATTATAAAGTCTCAGCAATTAAAACAACATAATACCAGCACAGAAATAATCAAGTAGATCAATGAAATAAGATGAGCATTGTAGAAACAAATGTATCTGTCAAACAATTTGATATAGGATTAAATTGATATTTCAAGTCAATGGGGAAAATAAAGCTTATTCAACAAATTACTTGAAATAAAACAAATATACAGCTCTATTTCACACATTATAAAAAAATGTTCAGGTGAGTTAGAAATCAGTATGTAAAATCTAAGGAGTTTTAGGAGAAAATTTGAAATAATATTTTCCTTACCCAGAAGTAAAATATTCAAACTCAGAAGCTATAAAGTTTTATATTAACAATATGACCATATTAAACATTAAAGACTATATTGTAATATAAGTATAAAAAATTTAAAGGACAAGTAATAGAATAGGAAAGTATTTGCAACATATCTAAAAAAAGGTTAATAGTTTTGTTGTGTTTTGGAAAAAATTCTACAAACATTTAGTCAAAAAATGGATAAAGAATACCAAAAAGTCATTTAAAGCTTTTTTAAAAAAAATAAAAATAAGCAAGAAATATACAAAAACGAGCTTAGTTTCAACAAATAATAAAGTAACAATTAAAATAGCACATCATTGTCACAATCGGATTAAGTATTAAAAACATTGGTAATATCAAGTATTGGTGACTGTTAAAGGAACTGTGTATTCATAGACTCTTTCTCCTCATCTTCTTAAAGCAATCCCTTTAGAATATTTTGCAATGCTGGTTTGATTGAGGTGTATTCTTTTAGACCTCTTTTGCCTGGAAAACCCACCCCTTATTTCACCTTCCATTTTGAGAGCCTTGCTGGGTAGAACACTCTTGGTTGCAGGCCTTTGCTTTTCATTCCTTGGAATATTTCTTGCCATTCTCTTCTAGCTTGTACTGTTTCTGTTGAGAAGTCAGCTGCTAGCTGTATTGGGACTCCCTTATATGTTACTACCTCTTTCTCCCTTGATTCCTTTAGGATTCTCTTTGTCTTTGATATTTGCCATTTTAATGATGATGTGTCTTGAAGTGGGCCTCATTTGGTTCCTCTTGTATGGGACCCTCTGTGCTTCCTGGACTTGTGTGACTTTTTCTCTCCTCCAATGAGGGAAGTTTTCCATCATTACTTTTTCAAAGAGGTTCTCTATCCCTTGCTCCTCTTCTCCTTCTGATATCCCTATTATATGGATATTATTATGTTTCAGGTTGTTCTGCATTTCCCTCAATGCCTCTTCATTCTTTCTGAGTCTTTTTTCATTTTGTTGCTTTCTGGGAGCTGTTTTCTACCTTGTCCTCCAGCTCTCTGATTCGATCCTCTGCTTTATCTAGCCTGCTTTTGATTCCTTCTACTGTGTTCTTCAATTCAGAAATTGTATTCTTCATTACTTCTTGCCTATAATTGATAGTTTCTATGACTTTTTTCATGCTGATATAGTTTTCAATAAGTTCCCTGTAGTTTCCCTGTAGTTTTTAGTAGTTCTCTCTGAGCTCACTGAGCCCATTGAGCTTCCTTAGAACTGTTGTTTGGGACTCAGTGTCTGATAGTTTACTTGCCTCTATTTCATTTAGCTGTCTTTGTGGGGGTTCCTCATTTCCCTTCGAGTGGGGGGTGTTTCTTTGTCTTCCCATTATTTGTGAGACTTCTTTTTTGCTTCCGCTTCTGAAAATTGATCTGTCTTGATTTCATGACTTTGTGGTGTGAACTTCTATAGTAGAAGACTGCTGTTTTTTAATTTGTGGAGATGTTGACCCTGTCAGACCTTAGGCAGTCTGTTCAACACTTCCTGGAATCTACAGTCCATGTGGCTGTCTCCTTCAGCTGTTAATCTTGTCACTCTGCCATCAGCAGGCCAGCTTAGAGACACCACAGGGGAAGGCAGAGTCCCTCCTGGGGGTGGGGCTATTGTGTCCCCTCAGTCTGATGCCACTGCTCACAGGAGTGGTCTCTGCTTGAGCAATATGGCTGCTGCTGCATGTGGTATGAGTCAGCTCCCGGATCCCACCAGCTAATCTCTCTGTTCTCTCCCCAAAACCTTCATCTCCAGTCTCTCTTCAAGAGTCTCTAGACCAGTCTGAGCCCCCTTTAACTAGGGATTTACTATCTGTGGCTGCCACTCTGTACTCAGAAGGCCAAGTCCCTCCTGGGGACAGGGCTATTGTGTCCTCTGACACTGCTGCCACTCAGGGGAGTGGTCTGCCTGAGCCAAACAGCTGCTGCCGCACAGGGAATGAGTCAGCTCTGGGATCTCGCCGGCTTATCTCTCTGTTCTCTCCCCAAAGCCTCCTTCCCCAGTCTCTCCTCCAGCGTCTCTAGCCCACTCTGACCCTGCCTTTGCCGAAGCCCAGGGTAAGTGACTGCAGGTAAAAATTTATGCATTGGCCCTTTAAACAGCTCTTTGTGTCTCCAGCCATCTGTCTCTGGCAGAGAGCAACCCTGCTGCTGGTTTTGCAGCTGGCTGTTATCTATACATTTTGGGCTCTGGTGCTGTAGGCTGGAGATCCCTGCTTATGGTTTAGACATAGCTCTCCTCAGGGGGATCCAATTGCCCTTTCAATATCCTTCTGGTGCTGTGGCCAGTGGGTGCCCCACCTACCTTCTCAAGTCTCTACCACACTCCTTACCAGATAGGTTGTGCTCAAGCTGATTCTTCTGTCTGTCCAAGGTTATAAATCTCCTCTCTCATTAACTATCAGTTGTTTGTTCCAGGTGATTTCTCAGCAATTTAGTTGTAATTCCAGGTTGGACCTGGGAGGAGGTCCGTGTGGCTTCCACTCACTGCTTCGCCATCTTGATTCTCCCCAACAACCTTACACTGTCTGCATCATTATTCCTCATGTGCTGATGATGGAACTGAGATTCACTAAAATTAACAACTTCTTCTGAGGGCAAGCATCTAGTGAGTTGGATGAACATGAATTTCAACTCTGATGTCGAACTCCAAGGCTTTTGTTCTCATCATAGTGTGTGTCTTCCAGATATAAAATCTGTTTAATAGATCCCAAAATCAAATATGTCAGCGTTTCAATTTTGAGACAGAGTTTGGACATTGCAGAGCCATTATTTAAAAAGGCAAGTTTCCCATGAATCAGACAGACTTACCCAGGCTGCTAACAAGGCTTCGAAGTCCATCCTAATCAAATGACACAGAAAAATGAGTAAAGTCTGAGGACTCTTACTTTTCACATAATCTGTGTAAGATGCCTGGTAATTGTAAGTCACCCTTAACTATCTCTTTATTTGGTGTACATGGCATGTTTCAAAAAAAAAAAACAGAACTAAATTCCTGGCACATACATGTTATTCAATAAATATAGTTAAATTGAGTGAAAAAAAATCCCTGCCTATCAGTACCATGTCTACACAAAATAGTATTTTTAATTTGTTTGCATTTTTAAAAATTTTATATTTAATTTTTATAAAGCACCTTTAGCTATGCTTCTACCATTCTTTAAAAACTTCCAAAACTGTGTGTGTGTTGGTCGGGCAGGGTGGAGGGAAGGCTAATCAAGTTGATGAAGGAAGCTATAGCCAGGTAAAATTAAGTTTACCTATGCAGTTGAGGACAGAACTTTCCATATGCAACTCATGCAATGTTTCTAGGTACCTTTTATTCAAGATAACAATTGTCTCTGTGGCTGTTAATATCTGGCTTTTCCCTTGGATGTTCATCATAGCAAAAAGATTTTCCTTCCTAAAAATAGAGAACTAAGGTAAAAGCAATGTAATTTATGATTCTAGCCCAATACCGTGTTTTGATGAGAAAGTGTTTCTATACTTTACTACACAGGCCCTTAGGGAGAAATGCAGTGGTGCTCAGGGGTTTCGGCATTAACAGGTTCTAGCCACGGAGGATTTCATCCAAACCTTGCTTTCTATGAGAGCACTAGTGGGTGGGGGGAGATTGTTATAAAATAAATTAGATCCCTGTAAAACTGAAATGACCAAAGGGCAGTGTTAATTTGGGCCCTGGTTAGTTTTAGATCAGTCACTGTTTTCTTTATAGCAGCCTCTTCTGTCTGGTATTCTGGAATGATGTAGATCTCTTTCCAGCACCCTCTTCTAAGAAGGATCCTATATAGATGATAAGCTGGTTTAGTTAATAAAAGTTTTTTTTATTTTAGAAAATTCAAGCATATACCGAAGTAGAGAAAATAATATAACAAACTCCCACATACTCTCCTCCTCTACTGGATTATTTTAGGGCAAAGCTTAGACACCAAACTATTTTAGCCATAATAACTTCAGTATGTATCTCTAAGAGGCAAATTTTCCTTTTGTAAAACACAATCATAAGAACTTTATCTTGCTTAAAAAATGTAATGATAATTCTTTCATCTCACCTATTACCCAGGTAGTATTCATATCTGGGTAAATTTGATCAAGGTTTTCCTTATCCTCATTTCTACTACAGGTTATTTTGGGAATTTTCTCTAACAGTTATGAGTTCAGCTTGAGTGATATATAATAAGGTGGAGAATTTTATTAACCATAAATTCTCCATGAGGATTCTTTGTGGGGGGGAACCCACAGTGAGAGGGAAATTATACCTCCCAAGAGGATTTGTGTCTTTGTCTCCACTGTGATCAAGAGCAAACTAGGAGACATGGAGCCTTCAGGTTCTCTGGACATGTGATGGTACAGTGGGGCCAGTAGGTGGAAGCATCAGTGGCCATTCTGGGGTGTGAGTTAGGGTTGCCAGATAAAATAAATAAAAACACAGGGCACCCAATTAAATTTGAATTTAAGATAAATAGGAAAAGACGTTAGTATTCCTTTGTCCCAAAAATTGTATAGGATATAAGTATATCAATAAATAGTAATTGTTTATTTGAAATTCCAACTTGACTCTGTCACATATTTTATTTTGCAACCCTAAGCCAGATGGCAGCATAAATTTGGCAAAGGGTAAGAAATAACTAGAAGAGCTCATGAGGCCATGGCTTCTTTAAGAGTTGAGAGTGCTTATAGGAGCTGAAGGTCATGGGAGAAATGGAATGAAAAGAAGTTTCTAGAGGTGTTTTTGGGATTATGAATTGTAGCCTTTTTAGTGCTTTTTGGTACTTTTGTGTGAAATTCAGAATTAGTTTTTGAAATGAGTTTGGTTGTTTAGGTATATTTCTTTGAATGTGACACAACTCTGAAACTGAATCACAATTTTATTTTGTAACTATTAATTTTAATAAAATTCTTCCACAATGTTTAGTAGATTTATCATAAATGCAAATCAGTTTCACATAATCTTACATATGCACATATTTTTATATTTTAATTATAAAGAAACATTCAAAACAATACTCATTAATGAGAATCAAGCCCAGAAGAACTTGTACTAATTCAGCCAAGGAAAAGTGTTGGAAATAAGTTATTTACTATTAAAAACTAATTATTTTTGCTTGTTTTTATCATATATTCAAATTAAGCCTATTTCTTCTTTATAAATGAAATATTTTCATGTTTGTATATGTTTTATCTATTTCAATTAAATTTATTAGGGTGACATTGGTTAGTAAGATTACATAGGATTCAACTGTACATTTCTATGGCACATGATCTGCATATCTCATTGTGTGCCTACCACCCAAAGTCAAATCATCTTCTGTCACAATATATTTGGCACCCTTTTACCTTTATGACCCCTACTTCCTTCCCTATAGTAACCACTATACTGTTCTTTGTGTCCATGAGTTTCAGTTTTATATCCCACTTATGAGTGAAATCTTATAGTTCTTAGCTTTTTCTGACTGGTTTATTTCACTTAACATAATATTCTCAAGGACCATCTATGTTGTTGCAAATGGCAGTATTTTGTCTTTTCTTATGACTGAGTAGTTTTCCAGTGTAAATATTTACCACCTCTTCTTTTTCCAGTCATCTAATGAAGAACACATTTGTTGTCTCCATTTGTTTGGCTACCATGAATAGTGCAGCAATAAGCATAGGGGTGCATATATCTTTGTGAATAAATGTTTTTTTTTTCAGCTTTTTAGGGTAGGTACCCAGAAGAGGAATTGCTGGGTCATATGGTAACTATATTCTTAATTTTTGAAGAACCTCCATACTGTTTCTCATAGTGGCTGTACTAGTTCACATTCCTGCCAGCAGTGAATGAGGGTTTCCTTTTCTCCACAACTTCTCCAACACTTGTTGTTACCTGTCTTGGTGATCGTAGCCATTGTAACAGATGTGAGGTGGTATTTCATTGTAGTCTCAACTTACATTTCCATAATAGCTAGTGAAATTGAGCATATTTTTCATATATCTTTTGGCCATTTGTATGTCTTCTTGGGAGAAGTGTCTGTTCAGGTCCTCTGCTCTTTTCATAAATCTTCAACCAATAATGGTTTGTTGATTTTAGAGAGAGAGGAAGGGAGAGAGAGAAAGAAAAACATTGATATGAGAGAGAAATATTGGTTGTCTCCCATATGTGCCCCATGAGGGATCAAACCTGAGACCTGGGTATGTGCCCTGACTGGGAATTGAACGCACAACCTTTTGGTCTATGGGATGGTGTCCATCCAACTGAGCCACACCGGGTAGGGCTGTCCATTTTTTAATTGAATTGTTTGTTTGGGGTTGAGTTGTATGACTTCTTTATATATTTTGGATATTAATCAATTGTTGGAGCTCCTGTTTGCAAATATCATCTCCCATTTGTTTGGTTGATGTTTTATATTGTTGGCAGTTTTCTTTTGTTGTGCAGAAGCTTTTTAGTTTGATATAGTCCCAATCATTTATTTTTGCTTTTACTTCCCTTGTCTTTGCAGTCAAATTCATAAAATATTCTCTACAACCAAGGTCTATGACTTTAGTACCTGTGCTTTCTTTTATGTAATTTATTGTTTTAGATCTTACATTGAGTTCTTTGATCCATATTGGATTAATTTTTGTACATTGGACAAACTGTAATCTAGTTTCATTTTTTTGCATGTGGCTTTCCAACTTTCTCAGCTCGATCTATTGAAGAGGCTTTCCTTTCTGCATTGTATGTTTTTGGCTCCTTTGTCAAAAATTATTTGCCTGTATACATGTGGTTTTATTTTTCAGCTCTCAATTCTGTTATACTAGTCTGTTTGTCTGTTCTTCTGCCACTACTATGCTGTTCTTTTAAAGTATGTATGTATGTATGTATGTATCCATTTATTTGACAGAGGGGAAGGGAGAGAGAAAGAGAGGGAAAGAAACATCAATGTGAGAAACATCTATCAGTTGCCTCTCACACAGGCTCCAACCAGGGATCGAACCCGCAACATAGGCTTGTGCTCTGACCAGGAATCGAACCAGTAACCTTTTGCTTTTGAGATGATGACCAACCAACTGAGTCATACCAGTCAGGGCAATACCATACTTTTTTGATTAACATAGCTCTGTAGTATAATTTGAAGACAGGTGGTGTGATACCTCTTGCTTCATAATTTTTTCTCAGGTGCATCACAATTTTGAATGTGATTTTTTCTTGCCTCTCCAGACAGAGTGAGGCTCCCCCACTGCGGTTTCTAGTATGGCCTTCTTTTCCTTCTCTCCCCTCCTCCCCCTCCCCTCCCTGCTCCTCCCCCGTCCTCTCCCTTCCTCCTCCCCTATCCCTTCCCCTCCCCCTCCTTCTTTTTTAGAACGATAGTAGAGAAAACACGATAGGCTTTTATATTTACTTAGACACTCAAGGCTCTTATTCTTTTTCATTTACTCCGCATTTCTAGCCCGTGCCACAAACTTAGAATATGTGCATGGTGTCTTTGTTCAGTGGCAAAAAGGAAAACTTTAATCTGATTTACATTTCTTCTATCCTGAACTTTGAGCAAATAAAATAATTAACATAAAATCTCCAACCATGTCACCTATATAATAACTCACTGGAAGTACCTATTAAAAGGTGCAATCTAGAAGAGCCTATTGGCCAAGGTCTGAAGTTTGAAAATGCCCTCAAATTTAGGCTTTTGACATAGTTCCAAAAGAGATTATATATGCAATTATGCTATGTATAGGTTATAAATATTAAAAACACTCCAATTCTTATAAATATGCTTTGGTACTTCTTAATTTTAATTTTAATTTTTTTATTGTTCAAATACATTTGTCTCCATTTTCTTGCCACCACTTTCCCCTGCCCCACCCACCCCCACCTAGCTCCCTCAATCCTTACCCACTTTGGCTTTGTCCATGGGTCCTTTATACATGTTCCTTGATTTGACCCTTCCCCTTCTTTTCCCCTTTACCACCCTCCCTCCTCCCCTCTCATTACTGTCAGTTTGTTTTTTCTTTCAATGTTGCTGGTTATATTTTTCTTGCTTGTTTTGTTTATTAGGTTCCACTTATAGGTAAGATCATATGGTATTTGTCTTTCACCCCCTGGCTTATTTTGCTTAGCATAATGTTCTCCAGTTCCATCCATGCTATTGTGAAGGGTAGTAGCTCTTTCTTTCTTTCTGCTGCATAGTATTTCATTGTGTAAATGTACCACAGTTTTTTGATCCACTCATTTATCGATCAGCACTTAGGTTGCTTCTAGCATTTGGCTATTGTAAATTGTGCTGCTATGAACATTGGGGTGCATAGGTTCTTTTGAATTGGTGTTTCGGGATTCTTAGTTTTTTAATATACACAGAACCTCAAAAGTGAAAACAGTAAAAATGAAGTATCTCAGGAATCCACCTCTGGTTGGCTCTTCTCATTGGTAATGAAGAAAGATCATAGGTGATTTCTAAGTCTTTGTGTCCATGGAACTCTACAGTTTGCAAAACTCTTAGGTGTGACTCTTCATTTGTGTAGCAGTCTATGGTTCACAAAGCCTTTTTATATTTGCTTCCATATCTCATTGTGTTCCTATAATAGTTCAGTTGGTAAGCATAGCACAGATTAAGAAGTTCCAATTTGTTCTTGGTTATATAGCTAGCGGGTGGCAGAATCCAAGCTGTTTGCTTTCTAGTTGATTTCTAATTGCACTATTCTGTCTTAGGTTACAGGGTAAGAAAAATAACTTATTTAATACACACACCCTGACGCTTAGTTCCATTTGACAATTATAGACTTAGATGTTGGTTAATTGCAGCTTTTTTTCCCTTATTTATAAACTCCCTTTCTCATTAGAGGACCATTTTCAAAAACATTAATAAAAATTAAATACATCAGAAGCAAGACATTTGCTAGCCATTTACTCCTTGGAATATTTTTTTAGACCCTTGCTTTATTATGAAATATTAAGTCAATTGCTGAATGTCATTCAAAATTAAAAGTTCATCATTTTTCTGGCCCTGCTATATTCAGAATGATTGAAAGCAAGAATGATGCAGAAATTGAATAAACTTATCTAGGGCATGCACCTGTTTTTCATATTTTAATGTCATTTATCATGACTTTAGAAAGAGTGAAAGACTTAGCCAATGAAATGGATGTTTTTCTAGAGCAAATTTTTAGTTTGGGTAAGAGAGTTTTAAGAAAAGAAAATAATAAATTAAGATAAAATTCTCTTGAAGAAATGATGGAATTTTTTCCAAAGAGCTGACTCTTCTTTTAAATATTTGCAGTTCAAATACCCATTGGAGTGTTAAAAGTTGGTGCATGACAATTCCAGCTCATGGTATTGAGTCTCTGGTTCACAGCATTTTGGAACATCATCTGTCACTGCCAGGGAAGGGGCACTTTCTAAGATTACAGCTCTCTTAGTGATTATCTACTGATAATCTGGATAGACAGGACAAACCACACTTGTTATTTAGTTTTCAGCTAGTGGGGATAGGGATAGAGTTGTGAAGAGCTGCAATAGAATTAATGAAAATTAATGGTAGCTGATTGGAGTGGGTAAAATATATTTAGCAGACGACATTGTGGAATGTACGTTGATTATCTTGAACATGGGACTAACCAACAACTGGATTCCAAACTTGAATTTTAATATCCTAGGAGACACAGGGGAATGAATACTATTAAATCCTATTTTAGCCATGTAGTCAATGTTTGGCTTGACTGGTTTTGGCAGTAAATAAATAGGCCTCTGTTTTTTAGGAGTGTTGTATTCTTTAAATGCATTCTTAGATTAAAATTTGGCCTTGGTCCTCTATTAAAATATCCACTTAGCCATCAGACAAAGGAAACAAGACAAAGTTTCCTTTGTTACAGACAAAGAAAACAAAGTATAATACTCTTTTCCTCATTATTGAAAGGAAGATAGTGATGCCTAATATATCACAACTAGAGGAGGAAATTGGATTCTATTCCTAGTCCACTGTTAATTACTCTACTTCACAAAAATACTTAAGTCTTCATTATACCTACTTTTGTATTAACTGTGGAAGCAATGAGGTAAGTCTTTCTGTAAGGACCAATTATCCTGCATGACACCTTTTAATTCTGTAATTCATTAATCCTCCTGAGGTTGAGAATTTGAAATCAAGTTTGGCAGTGAGCAGTTAACTTAATTATAATTGTCTTAGCTTAATGGCTATAGTGAATAGTGTTAAAATTTTCAAGAGTAAAATAGGCAGTCATCACAATTATATATAGATGTTCATCTGAATTTAAGGACTAAGCCAACTGATAATTCTGATTTATATTTCAAATATTTATTGAGAACCTATTATGTGTCAAGCACTTCTCTGTCTCTCTATATATAAGTTTTGTAGTAGGGAGAGGAATAAAAAGCTCCTGCTTGAATTTACTTAAACAAGTCATGTGAAAGAAGAGCAAGAAGATTGAATCTTGTCAAAAACAAGATTATTTGCATGCCACCAGTTGTACTCAGTCAATTATCTGTTAACTGGTTAGTTTTGAAATAACCGAGTGAAACCTATTGACTTAAAATCACAAACACTCTGACTGAAGGACAGCTGGTTAGTATAGAAATTATGTTCTTTCCTTCTGGTTCTTTAGTTTGTTCTTTTACATTCCAAACAACAGGAATAAGCCTTTTTTTTTTACTAGATTACATGGTATAAAATTAGAGTCTTAAAGTTTCTAACAATTTCCAGAAAACACATGCAATACATAAATATCCTATCTCAATAAGAAGTTTGTTTGGTGCTGAAATACTTTGTTTATTTGATTTTACTTACTGCTAAAGTAGATTTTTCTGTTGAAATACTGAAATTATGTGTGGAAACAAGGATATTCTCTAGGTGACCTAACAAATACTGACAAACATTGATTTAGGGCCTACTTGTGAGCTTAGCATTCTGCTAGGCACTACACACTAGAAAGGTTAATTTCCTTATTTGCTCTTTACAATGTTAAGTGAAGTATTTGAGTTTGTATTTATTATTATGTTTTTCAAATAGATAATGAAGATACAAATCACAGTTCTCTTTAACAGAGAAAAGAAATGAGAAAAAAGGAATATAGAAAAAAAAGAAAATTTTGAAGTAGTTTTTTTTTCTTTTAACAAGTCCTAATTCCTTTCTGAGAAGGAAGCATTTAAAATTCACAGATAATTATTCTAATAGCTATCTGTCATGTATTTTACCAAGAAGACCTTGTTGGACTGGACCTTGGAAGTGAGGATCAAAGAAGGCCTGTAATACACCCATGTTAAAAAAGAATAAAGAACCTTACACTGTGGACGGGCATTTAAACCTCATTTTCCTAACTTCTTTTCACAGTTTGAAAAATTGAGATCCAAGGAAAGAAAGAGGCTTGTATGAGACAATCCAGCAAGTTAGCTTGTAAGAGAGTTGGACTAGAACCTGTTTCTGATTCCTAGTCCAGTATTCTTTTACTCAATTTATAGGAGCCACAGTGGTAAAAATCCAGGTAAATCTGACCAGCATGCTGAGAGCTCTTCTGGCTTGTTAACAAAATGAGACCATGAATCTCTGATTCATCATGTCTATAGAGTATTTATTATTTATGTACTCCTCAAATAGTAGTCATTTTTACATTTGAAATG
Organism: Pteronotus mesoamericanus; assembly: GCF_021234165.1. Lineage (NCBI taxonomy): Eukaryota > Metazoa > Chordata > Mammalia > Chiroptera > Mormoopidae > Pteronotus > Pteronotus mesoamericanus. The sequence goes on from NW_026555198.1 coordinate 2,162,377, forward strand.
ACTGGTATAGTGTGTGCTAGGATAGGAAGTCATTGGAATGGGAAAATGCCAGAGAAGAGTGAAAGGGAACAATCCCTGTCTTTGAAAGAAAAACCTCTTCTTTTACTTTGAATTATGGCATTGGAAATTTGTCAACAAGAGAAATATAAACACTTGAGAAATCTGTTCTCAGTCTTTACTGTCACGGTTATTCACAAGGAAAATCCAATCATAAATTTCTTGACATTTCCCTGGATTACTGAAGAACCAGAAACAGTCTTGGTGTTTTTCTAGGTGCCAGGAGAATGAGTCCTTCAACTTTCCAATCAAAGTTTTCCAGTAATAAAGGGAAATACAATAACTCACTTTGATGAGCATTAACTAAGTGCCCTTTCTCTGGGTAATTGGCTTCCTGGAAGGAAGCAATCCAAGGCCAAGTGAGTCGTAGTCAAAGAAAAATGAAATGTAACACATTTAGTGATAAATTAAAGACAGGATCCACAAGCTGAGGGCCCACATGAATCAGAGACATGAATGGTAAAGCCCTGTTCTGTTTAGGGCAAATTGGCCCTAAACAAACTTAAAAAAATCAATCACTAATATGCACATTTCAATTTTGATAGACTTTTTCATTTGAAGGCAATTACTGTTAACAATAACAACACTTTACAATTTTAATTCTTATAATGCTTTCTTACATACTTTTCATAATTTTCTCTAATTTCAGAGGGAAATGTGTGACTTTTCAAAATTGATGCAAAATGATGGTTCAAGAAAATCCCAAGAGTGCCTAACCTAGAGTGATTATGTTTAACTAATATGGATAATATTTATCTGAATCCAGAATTTTTTTAATGAGTTTATTTATTCATTTTTAGAGAAGGGGGAAAGAGAGAGAAAGAGAGGGAGAAACATCGATCTCTCACATGTCCACAACCCAGGCATGTATTCTGACTGGGAATCAAACCAGCAACCTTTCAGTCTGCAGGCTGGCACTCAGTCCACTAAGGCATACAAGACAGGGCTGAATCCAGGATTTTTAATGGGTCATTTGGGGAGATGCTGGATGAGGAAAGGTAATGTGTAGCTTTGTGAATTGTTGTATAAAGATTAAAAGTAACGTGTTTTTGTCAGGAATACAGCAGTTCCACAGACAGCTGTAACTGCCTTCCTCATAGTCAGTGGTCACATGTGCTAAATTCTGAAGAATCAAATTTTAATGAGGGTGGGCAGGGCAGGGAAGAGCAATTGGGGAAAATTGGGACAACTGTAGTAGATCAACAATAAAAAAAAATTTCAATGAGGTAGTGTCCATGCCTTTGAGAGAATACAAAGAACAGCACATACAGAGGTCCAGGGATATGAAGCAGCATGCTTTATCTGATGAAATACAAGAGTTCACCATGGGCACATCATTGAGTAAAAGAGGGTGGAGGGAATGAAGGAGTAACAGATGAGATTAGAGGCAGATCATAGAGAAACTTCCAGGTTTTGCTGAAGCACACAGAATTGAAGGCAAATGAGCTTCACTAAGGGGAGATATGATATATGATGGAGAGTGATATGAACTGATTTTTCTTTTGTAGAAAGACTACTCAGGTGACCTATGGATGAGGGAATGAAGGGAGGCCAAATTTGGAAATTAAGGTAATAATCCTGTGGAGAGAATATGAAGACTTGGGCTATGGTAGCAGCAATGCAGATGAACAGGAAAGAATGAATGTGATGTGTTTGGTAGGTAAAATCAGAAAATATTGATGATTGACTATGGGGAGGTGAGGAAAAAGATAATTGTCAAAGTATCAAGGTTACTCAGTAAGTACTACCATGTCCAATATCAATTCTGTATTTTACCCCCATATCTTCTTCTCCTTCCTCAGTCTACCCTGTCTCAATTTCAAACTATGAAATAATTTTTGATCTCTCTCCTCTAATTTGCTACAACCCATCTGGCAGTAAACTTTGTTGGTTGTATCTTCAAGACACATACAGAATATGACCATTTCTCAACAGCTCATAATCTCAATTTCTTCCTAATCCAAGTCATTATCATCTCTTACCTGGACTATTACAATAACATCCAGACTAGTTTCCTTGTCCCCGCTCCCACTCCAGAGCGTATTCTCCAGGGTGATTAGTGACTCATCCAGAGTGATTCATTTAAATATAAGTCTATCAAATCAAGCCATTATTTCTCATTTCCAGTTGAAAAGAATACAGGGGATGAAGGAATAAGTTAAATGACTCAAGAAAATGATCAGACAAAGCTCTTCAGGATAACAGGCTCAGGCTGTTCAATAAATCAATGTCACAGGAGAAAAGAATGGAGGTTGGAGAGCTATTCTACTAGACGAGTGTGGCTTAGTTGATTGAGCATCATCCTGCAAAGTAAAGGGTGCCAGTTTCATTTCCGGTCAGGGCACATGCCTGGGTTGTGGGCCAGATCCCCAGCTGGGGTGTGTGAGAATGGAAACTGATTGACATTTCTCTCACACATCAATGTTTCTCTCCCTCTCTTTCTCTCTCCCTTCCCCTCTGTCTAAAAAATTTCAAAAAAGAAGAGGAAGCTTTGCTAAGTCCAAACAGGCATACACCCCATTAGGAGGTCATTGTGATTATAAATGAAATAAAAATATTTTTAAAAGAATATAAGCCTAAAAATCAAATGCAATGCATAGCCCTTGATTTAATTCTAAGCAAAACCACTATAAAAGAAATTTTGGGGGAAAATTAGGAAAATACGATTATCAACTGGAGGTTAGAATTCTTAATTTTAGTAGATATGACAATGCATATAGTGATTATGCAGGAAAATGCTTAGTTTTTGAAAGAGATGTATACTGAAATATTTGGGGATAAAATGTCATGATATCCATATTTTAAAATACTTCAATAAATAAAGTATACAAAAACAAATATGTCATGATGTTAACATGTGTCAATTATATGTAATATCTATATGGACAATATGAGCAAGAGATTGCCTTTTTATTGCAGTTCTTAGTGAATGTACAGGAATGAAATAAATGTTTGTTGAATGAAATTATTAGTAGGAAAAACAGGTTTGGTGGAAAGACAAAATTGAGTTCAGGGCATGTTGACTTTGAGGACCTGTAACATATTTATGCGGAAATGTCTTGTTCTTTATTTGTCTTGGCAAAGTTGTGTCTTCTGATTTTTGCAGTGGGAAGATAAATTTAATTTTGAATCTGATAGTTTCTATTTTTTCATTAAAGAAAGAGGTAATTCCATCAACTGAAAACTACATAGATGAAATTTAAAATTATGGAAGTTGATGGTCTCTCATTTTACGTGCCTTCCTAAGTGAAGAGAGGTGAAGGGAAGATAATCAAGTATGAAGCTTTTGGGAACAGTGATGTCTAAGGGGCAGACAGACAGAAAGGAGATCATGAAAAAAAGACCAAAAAGAGATGAACAGAGATAAGGGAAAAGCAACCAGGAGAGCGCGGTGGCAGGCAAACTAAGGGAAATATGAGTTTTAAAAAGAGATAGAGACCAAATGACCTACAATTGGCCAGGCAAAATAAAGATAGATGATATCAATACACATGACATTATGATGGCAAATGGAGAAAGGTTAAGTGGAGTGTTGGAGGCTTAATTTCAGTAAGGAATGAGAGATACAGAAATAAATGTCCAAAGTAGGCTACTCTTTAAAGATTTGCTGTGCAGGGAAGAAGGGAGACAGTAACTTAGGCAGTAGAGCTGGATGCAGCAACAATTAAGTGACTTTTCTTTAGGATTAGAAGTCATTTAAACACATTTATATGCCGAGGATGAGGATATAATAGATTAAAATTGAAAATCAAGTACTGAGAGAAAACAAATGAAGGAGTAAGTTTTAGGAAGAAACAACAGATGGCACAAGTGTAGAGGTGACTTTCAATAGGAAGGAAGACACTCAGGCTCATACAATTGGGAAGCAGAATGGATGGGTGCAGATAAAAAAATGCATAGGTAGAATACTGGGAAGATGAAGGATTTCACCCCAGTGGACTCAATATTGATGATATACAGTCTTTGAGAGTGAGAGTTGGAAGTTGGGTAGAAAATTTGAGTAGAAAGGCAAAGATTTGGAATTCTTATTTTAAGAAATAGGGATGAACTAATAATAAGTAAAGGGATGGATATGCACTATAAAGGACTTAAATGAGGTAAGAAATCAAAGATTTGTAGAGGTATTCATATACATAATTTTATGAGATTTTCTTTACCAGCTCTCTGGCTCTAAGTATAAGGAAGGCACATAGTGTACTAAGAATGTGTAGGGCAGGTGCAGCAGCAGGGGGCAGTATTGCATTGTGGTTAAGAGTGAAGGTTTTAGTCACAAACAGGTCTTTGAGTCCTCCTGGCTTTGCAACTTGCTAAGTGTGTGAGCTTGTACAACCTCTTTATCCTCTCAAATATTTAAGATCTTCATCTATAAAATGGGGATATAACTGTCATAGAGTTGGTAAAATTAGATGGAAGAATCTATGTAAATTGCCTGGCACTTAGTAAGCTTTCAATAAATGTTAGCTAAACACAAAAGAAAACTAAAACCAGGGAGGGAGGGAGTTGAGAGGGCTGATGAAACAGAAGTTTATGTTGTTCACCATGGGCTCCAGGCAACATTGGAAAGAAAGTGAGACTCTGCAGGGCTGCTAAATAGGAAGTAAATGAAGGAGTCAAGGGAACAGTCTTTTAGTTAGGGTGAAAGGGAGTGAAAGAGCCATATAAAAGGTAACTCTGAGACTGGTATTAACATTTGAGATTTAAGTGATGAAACATTTCTTGGTAATTCCAAAAGTCCATGTTGTGATCTTACACATTCAATATTGATGATAGAGGAGTCTTTGAGAATTGAGGGAATTGGAAATAAGGTATGCAATAAGAGATGCTACCTCTTTTGTGAGAGGTCTGATCTTTCACCTTTGAGCCCTATATTTTTGAAATAGTGATGATCACCTCAAGATGGAATGATCCAGCTCGTGTTGCCTAAATTCTCTTTAGATTTGTTGATAAATCAGACATTGAATCTATAAATTTAGAGTTATGAATAGTTACAAGGAATCTGAAATGTCTCTGTTGGCCAAATAAGCCAAATTTATTTCCAGAAGGGAGATCACAAGGTCTAAATGTGGCTTGATAAGGATGATGTCCTGGTTGAAGGGGGACACAGAGAATTCATAGGCTCTGGTGACAAAGGAGTGTTCCCTCTACTCCAAGTGCTCTCTAACAGGTCCTAAGTGGTCAAGACACTATCTCCCTGGGCATAGCTGGACACATTGACAAAGACCCACTCCAGTTATCCTTTTTCTGGACTTTAACATAATTGCCCTAAAATTGGTACTTGTCATTAAATCATCCTTCCCACTTTAATAGATTTATAGTACTTTTTATAACTTTCAAGTTGATAATTTATTTTACACTGATTGTATTTGAGGCTGGCTGTTTCGTAGGAAGACACTTGAATCTTATTAATAATGTCATTCTGTTGAATTGGTTAACTTCAAGTAAGGTTTTCAATAGCCAGCTGCTTCCACTCACAGACAAATTTCAAGAAGGAAAGATTCCTTTTGGGATCTTTTCCTGTTTCACTTTTTTTATTGTTGCATGTCCACTTTAGTTCCATATCATCTTAGCTGTTTTCAACCTCCTGGAGACTGTTCAGAAACTAATCAAATATATATAACTAGAATGTATGCCATTAATGTATATAACTAGAGTTTATACTGATAATGATATTTTAAGTTTTCCATAAAAATCATTGTTCGCATATTATTTTCACATACCAAACATAAAACACCCAAGTTTTAAAATGTAAAATAAAGAAGTTTAAATGTTCACATACATTTTTTGTAGACAACTTTTGTTAGAAAAGCCTTTATGGGGATAACATAGCAATTAACACCAAATCATTAGTGATGGTCTCATATAATTTCTTTAGTCTGTAATTAATGAGATAAATCCATAAAAGTTAAGCACCTTCCTAAAGTCATATAGCCAGTTCAGTTGCAATTCACAACAAACAGGAGAGTGCTTATGGTTGTTAAAGTTGTCTGTGGGGAAACCTTTAACTCTCTCCCCTTCAAATACATGCTATCTAAATTTATCTGGAAAATCAATCCTTAATCAATCTTTTCTAGCAAACATCCAGTTATGAGAAAAAATTCATGCCATTGGTTGTGTTGAATATGGTAAATATTAACATCCTGAAACTCACTTTTAAAGTAGTCTAAAAGAAAAGAAGGTGGAAGGAATAGGTAGACACACTACTATGTGTCACATATCTTTTTGCTGCTTTGTAAACACATGTGTACACATCTCATTGTGTCCAAATGAGAAATCAAGAGAATCTGTAGAGGCTATGTACACTTTTGTACAGATGCAATATTTAGGATAAAAGAGTAAACTAACCATATTGCTCTTTTGTTAACATGGATTTTCACTGAATCAGTCATTCAGACTATGCCTGATAAATACCCCAATTGCTAATTTCACTAAAATGTATGAAGGAAGACAACATTTAATTTTCTCTAAGTGAAAAGGAGAAAAAGTTGCCCTTTTAATATAGTTATTTTTATCCTCTATACTCGAGCTTATGTTATAGATTTCAGAAGAAACCAACTCTGAAGCCTTCTTAGTGCCAGCAGAGGGAGCTTAAAGACAAAATGAGAAGCTGCAGAAACATATAAGAGAATGAGGGGCTTTTGGAGGGGTGGGAGGGTACGCAAGGATGTACATCACTGGAAAGAGAGACAGCAGCAAAAATAATTGCTGAAGAAGTGCAGAGATGACACTTCTTCAGAGATGACAGTTCAGAGATGAATAAAGCCAAGTCTGGGAATCTATTAAAAGGGTCATTTTTCAATGCCTGCTTTTATCTCTCCCACTTCCTTCCATCTGCTGATTAAAATGAATTCAACAAGGTAATATTAGCATCCTTTTTCAAATGAATGGAAGGAGTGGCTAAGCAATTTTGGAAACTTTACTTGATTCCTCTAACTGTTGCTCCAAAAAATATATTAAAATATTTGCTCTTACAGGATCCAATTAATTAATTATAAATTAATTTTAAGTTGGTTTTACTACACAGTGATTCTTCATCCATCTTTTAATGCTCAGGTATCTCTATTTTGAGAGGTTTCTCTTTCTCTGGGCATACATTTGCTCATAAACTAGATCTAAATAAACTTTATAGCTATATGTATATGGTGTCTTGAACCATTGTTTTAGGAACAACTTTATATCCCACCTACATTCATGTATTAATTTATCTAACTTAATCAACAAAACAGACAAGCAAGGAAAATATAACCAGCAACATTGAAAGAAAAAAGAAACCAACAGTGGCATGAGGGAAGGAGGGAGGGGGGTAACAGGGAAAGGAAGGGGAAGGGTCTAATCAAGGAACATGTATAAAGGACCCATGGACAAAGCCAAAGTGGGGAAGGATTGAGGGAATGAGGTGGGGGAGGGTGGGGCAGGGGAAAGTGGTGGTGGGAAAATGGAAACAAATGTAATTGAACAATAAAAATAAAAATAAATTATATAACATATCTATTGAGGGCCTATGCAATGCCATATACAGTGCTAGGACCTAGGAACCCACTACAGAATATGACAGAGAAATTATAGTCTAGTGGAGTTAACAGGCAATACCCTATCAAATAAGTAACATAATTTTAGAGACATGTTGTGAAGAAATGAAGAGGATAATGTGAGTGACTGGGGTGGGAGAGAGGGCATGTCTCTCTGAGGGAGTGATATTAACACACAAAAAAAAAACTAAATAAGGAGACAGCCATGCAAAGATCCTGACAAGTTTGGCAAACTTGCTTAATGGGCACATGGGTCATATGACATCCATCTCAACTACTCAACTTTGTCATTGTAGCACAAAAGTAGTCATAGTCAGTAGTAAACAAATGGGTATGGCTATGTTACAATAAAACTTTATTTATATAAACAGACCCAAAAAGTAGGATTAGTCTTCTAGGCAAAGGGAGCAGCAAAATCAAAAGTCCCAAATCATGGATGAGTTTAGTGTTTTAGTAGAACAAAAGGTCTACTGTGGCTGGTATATATAATAAGCAATGCAAGAGTGATCCCAGCTTAAATGAGAGAGGTAAACAGTGGTCAGATCACAAGGAGTTTGAATTTTATTCTAAATATAAGGTGATACTATTGGTGGATTTTAAGCATGATCTGATGTGCATTTTAAAAAATAAACTCCAGCTGCTATGTGGTAAGTAGATTGTAGGGAGGAAGAGTAGGAGTATAAGACTAGTTAGTCACTAGCTAGTCCAAGTGAAAGATAAAGCAGCCTTGATTAGGGTAATAACAGTGGAGATGGACAGCAATGGATGGATTCAGCACATGTTTTGGAGATAAAATCAACAGAATTTGTTAATGGATAAGAAAGGAAAAGGGGGGAAATCTACAGTTTTTGCTTGAGCCACTGGTATATGGTGATATTATTAGCTGAGTTCAAAGAGATTAACAGGGAAGCAGGATTTGGTGCAAGAAAGAGAGAAATAAATACTTTTGTTTTGAACATAAGAAAGTTTTAACTTCCTAATAGACATTAAAAGAGGCAATTGAGTGTATATGACTGCAACCTGGAGCACAGGTCAAATGTAGATATAATTTGGGAGTCATTAGTTAATAGGCAATGTCAAAGCCATATAATTGGATGAACTCACCTAGAGAGAGTGTGTCAGAGAAGAGAAGGAGGACTGCTGCCAAACCATGAGGCACTCAATATTTAAAGGTTGAACAGAGGAGAAAAAACAGCAAAACAGACTAAATAGGACAGACCAATGAGGTATAAGGAAATCCAGGAGAGTAGGCACTTCCTGGAAAATAAATGGAAAAGTGTTCCAACTTGAGAGAGTAGAAAAAAGCAGTCGAATTCAGTTATGGGTCAAGTATGTATCTAGCAGGGAAGCTGAAACCAGAGGACATGACCTATTGCGCCTCTTAAGTAAGAAAGAATGTATACAAATCATCACTCTACTTTTAAAAAGAATTATCAATTTTAACACTTTGAAGGCTGTAATGCTCTATTTTAAGCCTCCTGATTGCTTCTGCATTTGTTACCCCAATGACAAGGCAGTGCTCTTAATTAGAGAATGAACAGTGCTGTTTATTTCCACAACACTGACTCGATCTTATCCAGCTTCCTTCTCAGTTTTCTGTCACCATGTCTAACCTGAAATAAAATGACACAAAGCCTTATTTCAAAACCTAACTACTGGAATATTTGATGCCTCAATCTCTTGAATAAATGAGAAGAGGGGATAGGAGACCACTGTAGGCGTCAGTGAAATGCCTGGCAGGAAAGCAGCATTATTCTCGGTGCATAAAGAGACACAAAAAGTAAGGTAGAACTGTTCTTTTCCTGGCATCAGGAGAGATGCTCGTGGCAAAGGTCAAGAGCTGTGGTTATTTCTGAGAATTCCAGTCTCAGTGTCTTTACTGTTGCCATGAGACTCCACAAATTGACCTTTGTCTTTGTCTCCATATTAAATAAAGTCACCGTGTCTGAGAAAAATCAAGCTGTCTAGTGCCCAAAGGAAATAATACACTAGAGAAAATAGATGAACAGATGTTTGAACAGTTATGTTTCTGGGGAAGAAGAAATCTAACAACAATTTTAAAAGTCTTTTGGACTTTTCCTATTTGGGAATCATGTCCTGTGATGTACATTTTCGGCTCATGTTTTTTAGTTTAAGCGCAATGGGGTCTTCATGAATCGGCACCCGCAACCTCTCCAGCCCCATCTCTCACCATGTCTTTATATGCACGCTGTACCCCAGTCATCATGAAGTCCTAGCAGTTCCCTAAATATCTTCTTTCTCTCTCACACTCGAGCATTTTGAGCATATGCTATTTTTATTTTGCTGTAATGCCCATTTCTACCATTTTCCTTCACCCTCTACTGCTACCACCTTAATTTAGCTAAACCCTGTTTATTTTTCACTGCTTAGCTCATTTTAAGTATCCTCCAGAAAGCTTTTGATTGTCTCTAAGGGAGGTGCTGCTTCTCTGAATTCATAGCATTTCTGATATTATATTGAAATTGCCTGTTTTATTGTCTGTTTCTAAACAGTGGTACCCTTTGAGGCAGATACCATATCTTGTCCCTGTCCATAATCCCAGACCCTAAAATACACTTGGAGCACAATAGGTAATCAATAAGTTTATTTTTAATGGAGTCCATGACATTCTCTAGCCTGCATTGTACTGTGTTCCTTATTGTATATAATTTGTCTGGGTAAGTTCTCTGTTGTTAAAATCTACTTTGTCCTTATGGCCAGCTTTTCTTCTGTGTACCATTTCTTTTTTTGCTTGTTTTTAACCTGTATTATTGAAGTAATATTCACATACCATAAAGTTCACCTTTAAAGTTTATGATCCAGTGGGTTTTAGTACATTACTAATTTGTATATTCAATAGTATATTTCTTAATTTCAGAATATTTTCTTCACCTCAAAAAGAAGCATAGTACCTGTAACAATCATTTTCAATCTCCCTCTAATCCCATCCCTTGGCAATTGCTTTCTGGGTCTGTGGATTGGCCTATTCTGAAATCATATATTTAACATAGTGTTTTCAAGGGTTTTCCATGTTGTAACATGTATAAGAACATTCATTTTATGACCAAATAATATTCCATTGTATGGATATAGCACATTTCATTTATCCATTCATCAGTTGATAAACATTTTGTTTGTTTCCACTTAGTAGCTATTAAGATTGTTAGGAACTTTACAAGTTCTCGTGTAAACACATTTTTATAGTTCTCTTAGGTATAACACTAGGAGTGGAACTGCTGACTCATACGGTGATTCTATGTTGATCTTTTTGAGGAAATGCCAAACTGTTTCAAACAGCCCCTGCACCATTTAACATTCCTATCAGCAATATACGAGGGTTCCAATTTCTCCACACCCTCACCAACACTTGTTATTCTCCATTTAAAAAATTATTTTGAGGCATGGAAACGAGGAAAAGACTGACAGCAACCAGAGGGGAGGGGGATAGGGTGGAGAGGGAGGGACTAGTCAAGGAACATGCATGAATGATCCATGGACACAGGGAGCGGGGGTGGGGCTGGGTAGAGGAGGGCAAAGGGGGGAAATTGAGACAACTGTAATAGAATAACAATAAAATATTTAATAAAACATTATTTGTATAACCATCATAGTAGGTGTAAAATGGAATATCTTTGTGATTTTGATTTCTGGTTACCTGATAACTAATGATATTGAACACCTCTTCATGTGCTTATTGGCCATTTTTATATCTTCTTTTAAAAAAGTCTGTTCAATTGTTTTACACTCTTTTTATAGGGTTATTTGTCTTTTTATTGTTCAGTCATAAGAGTCCTTTACACATACTGGGTACCAGACCTTTGTCAGATATGTTGTAAATATTTCTCCCATTCTGGGGGTTGACTTATAACTTTGCTGATAGTTTTCCTTGAAACATATTTTATAAAATTTTGACAAAGTGCAATTCATCTGTTTTTTTGTTGTTGTTGTTGTTGTTGTTGCTTGTCCTTTTGGTGTTGCATCTAAGAAACTATCAGCAAATTTGAGGTCAAAAATTAATCCATATGTTTTATTTTAAGACTTTTACAGTTTTAGCTCTTACATTAAAGTCTTTAATCCATTTTTAGCTAATTTGGTATTATGTTATAAGGTAGGGGTCCAAATTCATTTTTTGTATATGGATATCCGGTTGTTCTAGCATGGTCTTGTTACCCTTGTCAATATTCAATAGTGAGTGGGTTTATTTCTGGACTCTAAGTTCTATTCCATTGATTTATATATCTATCCATATGCTAGTGCCAGAGAGTTTTGATTATTGAAGCTTTTCAATAATTTTGAAATCAGGAAGTGTGAATTAATTAACTTTATTCATTTTTTTCAAGATTGTTATGGTTATTCAGGATCCCTTGAGTTTCTATAGGACTTTTAGAATCAGTGTCCATTTCTGGAAAAAAAAGACAGTTGGAATTTTGACAGATATTGCATTAAGTCTATAGGTCAACTTGGGGAGTACTGCAATCTTAACAATACTAAGTCTTATGATCTAAGAACATTGGATTGACAGCCATTTATTTAGGTCTTCTTTACAGCAGTCACCCCTTATCTGCAGTTGCACTTTCCATGGTTTCAGTTACCTGTGGTCAACCATACTCTGAAAATATTGCATGAAAAATTCCAGAAATAAACACTTCATAAATTTTAAATTGCATGCTGTTCTATGTAGCATGATGAAATCTCATGCCATCCCACTCCATCCCTCCTGGAGCATGAATCATCCCCTTGTCCAGTGTATCCACACTACATATTCTACCTGCTCATTAGACACAGTAGCTATCTTGGTTATTAGATCAACTGTCATGGTATCGTAGTGCTTGTGTTCAAGTAACTCTCATTTTACTTAATAATTGCCCCAAAGCACAAGAGTAGTGATGCTGGCAATTCAAATATGCCAAAGAAGACCTTGAGATGAAAATACAGGACTGGACTGCAAGGGAGAGATCAGAGTTAGATTCGCAACTATGGCCTTAGATAGACCACCTCCCCCAATGGAGTGACTATGGCTACAGAAATGCAGAGGCTGATGACTGAACCTTAGAAGATGCTCATGGTTTCAGAAACCATCATATGAGAACAAGAAGGAAATCAGAGGGGAGTTAACCTACAGTGTCCTGCAGCCTAAACATGGGAGGAATTTCAAGGAATGTATGAATGGGTGTGCCAGATAAAACCAAAGGAGGAAATTACTGTGACCTACAACAGTGCAGTTTTAATTTTCCTTCTCATTATTCCCTCAAATGTACTATGTAACAAAACAATTGGTGATGGTTTTCTTGAAATATATGCAAACTGAGATGCAGAAACATGATGTGTTGACAAGTATTGAAGACAATCTCTGATGTAGTCAAATCCTAAAGATGTGTCAACATTTCCACAGCCAAAAGATTTTTGGGCACATCACCAGTTAATTTCTTTCAAAAGAATATTTGGTGTTTCAAAAATAAAATTACTGATTTATTTTACAAGAAGAAAGAAGAACCTTCTGTTCTAACAATCTCTTCTTCCACCTCAAACAAGAGCCACTTCTCTTTGGGAGAGAAACTCTGGCTCAACAGCATATGATTAGGATTCATAAAATGCCTCAGTTAAAGGTAAATATCTAACCTCCAGTTACATGGTCCTGTTAGGATCAGAACCCAGGATTGTATAGTTCTAAACTGGGTTATTTTTCCTCCAGTGGACCTTTTAATATGAACCAAATTAAGAAGAAATTCACCTTTAAAATGGCAGCTCTCTTGCCTTCATTTTTTTCCAAATGATTAACATACAATTTGGATTTTTGATGTGCCATGAAATTTTAGTGAACAATTACTAAGTTATGGACCAGAATGTTTGGACCAATGATCTTGGACACTGCATACAAAAATACAGAAAGATAGTTGAAGAATATTGCAAACGAAGTGTGCTTCTTTAGCTTCTTAAACTATAATCTCTGGCTTGAGCAGCAACACCTTACATAAGGACATTTATAAAATATGACATGCTAAAATCTCCCCCTAACTTTAATGGCTGTGACCTTACACATGTGCCCATTTGAATCCAGCCAACACTTGCAAGGGTAAAAAGAATGGACACTATTTCAACTAACTAAACTAATGGAATTTTTGTTTTCAGATACTTTGGATTCTTGTAGACATGATCTGATAAAACAGATTTTCAGTGCAAAAAAAAAAAGTTAAAGATGCAGAATAAATGGGAACAAAGGAAAGCTAAAGGAATAAAAGGAAACCTAGAGAAGGTGAAGCATTTTCTTCCTCTGACATTCCACTTAGGTGACCACTGGAAAAGGTCAAGTCCCTTTCTCTAGATGAAAGTGAATCTAATTTAAATGGCAATATTGGATTTTTCAGATCACTACAGAGTGGCAATCATGCTATTCAAATGATTCATTTATTTTGTTGACTCCAGTTTATCTTCTAATCCTTATATAACTGAATAGCAAAAGAAAGCTCCTTAAATAATGGAAGGAACTTCAAACACACACAGACACTATTTGTTTTTTTTTCCTTCTTTCAGCTATAAACTTCACATTCACAAAGCTATCCAGCTCTCAAAAATGCTGTACCAGTTATAAGGAGGATTTTTGTGTGGGTGGGAGTGGGGAATGATAGCCTAGGTCTCCTTTCCAGGCTCCTCTTTATATTGGAATAATGCAGAGGGCCATTGTCTACAAAGGTGCACACGAGGGGATTAAGAGGAGGAAGGTATAATAGATGTTTGGCGTGTTCTCAGATTCCCACATCAAGAATGAGGCACTCATTCATTATCTTAACTATAGAGTGTTAGTTGCTGCTGGCTTCAAGAGTCACCATCAACCAAAGGAAACTGCCTCGCTCAAGATTATCCTTACTCCTCAGAAACAGATCACATTCAATGCCTGGCATTGTGGGTGTACAAAGCCAGGACCCCTTATGCTGGTTTTATGACTCAAAAGGCCCACCCCAGCTCTAAAACTCTCCATAGGATCAACTGAGTTCTGTCACAACTGCATGTCAGTAGAACCTTTCTTTGCCAAATCTTGCTTCCTCTTCCCTTTTATGGTGCTTTTCTGACAGTACTATCCAACAAAATGCCTGCACACAGATTTTCATCTCAAAGTCTGTTTCTTGGGAAACTTGGCCTAAGACAGAGGGAGAAAGTAAAGATGTCACTAGCTAGCAACAGGTCTCCAAGGAGTTGGATGTTCCTCTTTTCCTCTAATTTAGTAATAAAATACTATATTCCTGCCCTTCCACTTTCAGCCACAGAGTTGCTGAGATTTTGCCAGTACATAGTGGGTTTCTGATCTATATATACTTTGCCACTTCTAGTGTGACTCCATTGGAATGAATGAAATACCTTATGATATTTTAACTGAATCAACTAATCAATTCAGTTAAGATGGTAGACCCACTCATCTGTGTAGATAACAGCCAAAGAAAAGTGAATAAAATTGGACTGGGGAATTTAAGAATAACAACTAAAGATTTATGTGACTCATAAATCTGAAACTTCTTCCCTCAATAGACTGAGTGATTAAATAAAGAGCTGATGTACAGAGAAAATGAGTGTATTAGTGCAGGTGCTCAGACAGGCATTATTGATTAATACATAAGCTATTATCCTTGCACTTACAAGTGATCTGGGATGACCAATAAGGAAGGGGAGGGAATGCTTTGTTGCCTAAGTTAGGTCATTTTTATTTATTTCTATTTTTTGAGGTTTTCATTACATTATTTAATCTCTTCTTTTTACATTATTCTTTATTTTTTTATTTTTTTTATTTTTTGCTTTTTTTAATTTACTTTTTAAATACATTTGTCTCTGCCTCCCCCCCACCTCTTTCTTTATTTTTTTTAAATGTTATTAAGTTACATTTTATGGTAAATATTATTTTGTATTAGTTTCAGGCATACAGCTTTGTGGTTAGACAGTCATATACTTTACAAAATGTTCCCCCCAATGTTTACAACATGAAACTGGTACCATACATACTTATTATAATATTATTGACTATATTTCCTATGCTGTAGTTTATATCCTGTGACTATTTTTTAACTACCAATCTGTACTTGATTATTTAAAGTATATTTTATTGATTATACTATTACAGTTGTCCCAATTTTTTTCTCCCTTTTATCCCCCTCCTCCCTGTACCCCTCTATCCTCCAGCATTCCCCCCCACTTAGTTTATGTCCATGAGTAATGCATATAAGTTCTTTGGCTTCTCCATTTCCTGTACTATTCTTAACCTCCCTCTGTCTATTTTGTGCCTACCTATTATGCTTATTATTCCCAGTACCTTTTTCCTCCATTATCCTCCTCCCCTTCCCCACTGATAACCCTCCATGTGATCTCCATTTCTGTGATTCTGTTCCTGTTCTAGTTGTTTGCTTAGTTTTTGTTTATGTTTTTTAGATTCAGTTGTTGATAGTTGTGAGTTTGTTGTCATTTTACTGTTCCTAGTTTTGAGTTTCTTCTATTTCTTAGACAAGCTGCTTTAACATTTCATACAATAAGGGCTTGGTGATGATGAACTCCTTTAACTTTACCTTGTCTGGGAAGCACTTTATTTGCCCTTCCATTTTAAATGATAGCTTTGCTGGATAGAGCAATCTTGGATATAGATCCTTGCCTTTCATGACTTTGAATACTTCTTTGCAGCCCCTTCTTGCTTGTAAGGTTTCTTTTGAGAAATCAGCTGACAGCCTTATAGGAACTCCTTTGTAAATAACTCTCTTCTTTCCTCTTGCTGCTTTTAAGATTCTCTCCTTAATTTCATCTTGGGTAACTTAATTATGATGTGCCTTGGTATGTTACTCCTTGGGTCCAATTTCTTTGGGACTCTGTGGGCTTCCTGGCTCCCCAGAAGTCTATTTCCTTCTCCAGATTGGGGAAGTTTTCCTTCATTATTTATTCAAATAAGTTTTCAATATCTTGCCCTTCCTCTTCTGCTTCTGGCGCCCTATGATTCAGATGTTGGAACAATTGAAGTTGTCCCAGAGGTTTCTAAACCTCTCCTCATTTTTTTTTGAATTCTTGTTTCTTCATTCTGTTCTAGTTGGATGTTTATTTCTTTCTTCTTTTCCAAATGATTGATTTGAGTCCCAGTTTCCTTCCCTTCACTGTTAGTTCCCTATATATTTTGTTTTGTTTCATTTTGTGTAGCCTTCATTTCTACCTTCATTTTGGGATCGAGCTCAATCAATTCTGTGAGCATCCTGATTCCCAGGGTTTTGAACTCTGATTCAGATAGGTTGTATATCTCCTCATCGCTTTGTTCTTTTTTTTGGAGTTTTGCTCTGTTCTTTCATTTGGGCCATATTTCTTTGTCTTGGAGCACCTGCTACATTATAAGGGGCAGAGCCTTAGGTATTTTCTAGGGCGGGGCAACCCTCGTAGGTGCATTGTGGTGCTCTATGTCAGGGAGGGGTCAGAGAGGGAACAATGCCGCTTGCTCAGCTCTCGAACCACTTTCTACCACTTCCCTCACTTTCCTTAAATGGATCGTGCACTGTCATGCGCGGATTTGTGGATGGGTGGGTTTGTGTATATTCTAGAATTCCGTGGGCCCTCCAACAGACTCTCCTGTGAGACTGGGAGTTTCTCCCACAGCCACAATCCCTACAGATTTTTATAGACAGAGTTTTGGAGTCTTTAGTTTTCCCAGGCTGAAATGCTGGGTTTACTGGTCTATCTCACTCCCATTGTTCCTCCTGGCTTATCCTTGGGCAAATGTGGGATCGCCCATCCATCGCCAGCTGCCACCTTGCCACATCCTCTCTGCCCCTATCTCCACTCATCCTACCAGTCTGGATGAATGTTTCTTTAACTCCTTGGTTGCTGGACTTCCATATAATTTGATTTTCTGGAAGTTCTGGTTATCTTTTGTCTTTAAATTGGTTGTTATCCTTTTTTGGTGGTGCAAGGAAGCGAAGCATCTCTGCCTACGCCTTCATGTGGGCCGATCTCCTGACCTCAAGTATTAAAATTATTCTACTCCATAAAATGAGCTGGGAAGTGTTTTGTCTTTTTTTTTTTTTTTGTCTTCAGAATAGTTTTTTGAAGATTGAAGTTATATGTCCTGTGAATAGTTAGAACTCAATAGTAAAACTATCTCATCTTGAGGAACTACTACGGGCTATAGGAGACTCCTGTTTGGATCCACCTTTTCTGCACAGTTTTGCAGCTTAGCCAGGGCACAGGACATCCCCGTTGGCCTCCTATCACACTTGTTTCCAACTACCTGGAACTTTTATTAATCTTGAGGAAAATAGTGAATTAGTTGGCAACTCGTTTCCACTTCCAAGACTTTGACAGACTGTGCTTTCTCCAAAAGTCTTCTCCTATCAGGATCAACCTACTCCCAGTCATGAGCCAGTGAAGCAGGGTTCATTTAACAGATGTACTTGATTATTTGTAAAACAAGGGTTTTTCACAAGTTCAATGAGTTACAACTTTCTCATAACCAAAAACTCTAAAAAATTTCTATCCCCAGCCTCTAATTATATCATGATTTGAAATATTAGACTCACTATACAAACTACTTTTTATTAAGTAATAATTCATTTTCTTATATTAAATGTTTAAATATACAGGGATCTGTCAATAAGTGCTTCTGATGATGTGAGGTAACCAGTTAAACCACACTAAGGTCATAAAACTGCAGCCTAAAGCAAAGACACTTGATGTTCTAGTTTAGCCTGTGCAGCTTTATTTTGAGAAGCTAAGGCTTCCAATGAAAAATAGACCCAGATATCCAACTACTGGCTTAGAAAACCTATAGGAGCCCCAGAAATTGGGTTTGGAAAACCTCTAGACCACTTTATCTGAAAGTCCTTCTAGGCCTAATGTTCTAAATTATAAAATTTCTAAATTATGTCTAATTTTAGTAATTAATTTTTACTCATTTTTGTTCAATTATGAAAAGTTACTTCTGATTTTGAACCTTCATAAATCCAAGAGATGTTTTCCTTGTTAATTGATTAAATAGAATATTTTAGCACAATTTTTATAATTGTCTAATTAAAGGTGGGGATCATAAGTTAGTTATAACAACCTACAAGACAACTGGTATCAACAAAGTCACAGTGACTGCCACCTTTTATAACTCATTGTGATAAATCCACAGGCCCTAGAAATCTGGGATCCATAATTAAAGCAACATAACCAATACCTTCCAATATATTAATCCTACCCAGAAAGCCAATTCTTTGCACATACATTTAAATCTATCATCTGAATTCTATCTGCAATTCCATTTGACTTCATGGGTTTCTGTGTTTATAAGTGAAAAATAATGTCATCTATCATCCATCATAGATTTTGTACAGACATGGAAAACATTGGCGCCAGTTTCCCACCAAAAAAAGTGATGGAATAGATTATCTGTGCCTATTGGCATACCCGAGGAGTTTCCAACCAATATGTAAAGCATCTCCATTTATGGACAAGATGGTTTTATCATGCGGTTGCAGGGAGGTCTGGCTGATAGGAGCGCCAAAGCCTCCCTTTGAGCTGCCTAGCTCCACACTACAAATCTCAGCCAGGTATGGAAATTAAAATCTTATTTGAGTATAAATCACATTCCATTTTGGTATGGGAAGAGTGGGAACACTTACCATGTTGAATAATGATGACATATTAATTACTGTCTTTTGAAAAAATGACTGATAATATGGAAGGACTGTGAAACAGGTTCTTGGGCTATTTTAAATACACTTGTTCAGTGATAAAAATATGTGATATTAAAATAGGGTACATTTTTGGTTCTGTTGATTTTTGTTTTCCTGAATTCATCAAATGTTCATGAGCAAGGATTATTCAATTTAGAAATGCAACCAAAGCCATGTTCAAAGACCAATGCAGTCAGATCACATATGCAGGGCTCTGCATTTTTGGAAGTCTCTCAATATTAATGCCTTGATTAATGGTGTGGTACTATGCAGAAGTGGTAAAGAATGCTTTATGTGACTTCATAAGCAGCACCTCTGTTAGGTTGCTTCTTGTGTAGGTGCATTAGCCTCTCTGGGAGACCATCATGGTCATTTAGACTCTATGATTTTAGTAATCTATGAATTTAAGATGACTTACAGCTTACATAACTGTGATTCTCTGTGCTTCAAAAACATTGAGGCTCCTTCTTTACTTATTTATGTGATGCTTAGAGGGTGACCTCCCTTATTCTGTTCTCATGATTCAATCAGATATCATCTCAGAGGCAATGGGGACCAGACACTTTTTTATTCTATCACAGTTTCAACAGAGGCGGGGAGGAGGGACAACTGTGGTATACTGAAAGGCACTCTGGAGTGGAAGTTGAGGAAGCTGCTCTGGCAGTAGTACTAACTTGCTCTGTGACTGAGAGTAATCACTTTACTCTCTAAGATATAATTCTCCTATTTACAAAGTGCTAGGCTCAGGGGCATGGGAAGAGAAAGAGATCCCCTTTAATGAAAGCTTTCCATGTATTAGACATTATGCAAATACTTTACTATATTATCTCATTTGGTCTTTACAGTTACCCTAGGAGGTAGACACTAGCATTATTCCCATTTTACAGAAGAAGAAGCTGAGACTCAGAGAAACTAGAGGTTTCTAATATTTCAAATAATGCTTAGAAGAATGCTAGGAGTCCATGAAGATGCCTCTTGTACCCTCAAGTTATTGATAGTGTATAAACTTCAACCTCCAATTTCAATAAAATCTAGTTTGCTTTTATATGTTGTATATATTGAGCTTTCATGTAAGTTTTTCTTCCACTAAAAAGACAGTTGAAAATGTTTAGTAATCTCAAAGATCCTGTCTGAGTCCAACTTTCTATACCATATCCAACCACTACAAGAAATTACTAAAAGGAAGGCATATACTAGGCCCTTTTATTAGAAATGATCAATTTCTCACATAAATTGAGAGTTTGAAATAGTCCAAGTTATTCTCAGTCTTATGTAAAAAAATACATTCCTGAGTTTCCTGTGACTCAGTGTTTTTACTTCTATGTGGATAGCTACGTTGATCTGGATAGGGCCATGAAGAAACAAACATACGAAATGGCTAGGTAAATTTATGCCTTAGACTCAGTTATACTGGGCAAAGCAAAGCAAAAGTTCTGGGTGAAATCAAGACTGTTCTCAATTATCTAAGTCCCTTGAGGCAGAGGTGAGCTATTAGGCTTGCCCAACTTAGATAAGGCTTGGAAAATCTCCAATTCCCCAGCTAATTAGGCAGCCCCTACTGCCCTGTGGAAGTTTCCAATACTGCATACTGTCATAATTATGAGTAAAGCACGCCATATTGGCTGGAAATCACTTGAAATTACAGTTTGGTGTCATTTTAGCCCTCTGTACCATCCATCTCTGTCCAAGTTTATTCCTCAAGACAATGTAAAAAGAAAATCACATAAAAGAATGAGATTTAGTTATCCAATCATCTCTAAAATGCTTTCCTGATCAATAAGGCTTTTCTTTTTCTTTTTTTTAAATCAGGCAAAGAAAACCACCCAACATTAAAAGTCAGAGTTTACACCAAATTTGGACACTTGAGCTGGAGCCCCATCAGTGTATTAATTGCTCCAAACAGGCAGTAGTTTCTGCTATCAGGAGCACCATTCTTTTTTGTGACTCCAAAACCCATCATGGCCCACTTGGAGCCCTGGGTATAGAGTGAAGAATAAGAGTCTCCTCTTTGGGCCTTAGCAGTTTTCCCTTGGTGTTGGTGTTTTCTAGTCTCCAGAGCAGTATGACAGCCATGTTTTTTCTTGTTGTTGTTTTTGTTTTTTTGTGCTTTTTTTTGCTTATTTCTCCAACAAGTATTTATTAATGAGGACATTTTTTTGGAATAATATGTTCATTGTATCTTGATTGTGGTTATGGATTCACAGGTATATACATGCCAAAACTCATCAGATTGTATAATTGAAATATAGGCAGTTCGTTGTATGTCAATTATACCTTGACAAATATGTTAAAAATGTTTATTGAGTGCTAGTCCTTTGTCAGGCACTGTCATTGATGCTGGGAATACACAGATAAACAGAACCTCATAGTTTAAGACATGTTGGGTTGAGCCATATAATATTGCTCTTTGTTTATATGAAAAATGAACAAATGTCAGTAATGGTTCAACATAACCAGTTAACAATTATCTGTGCTTGTACAGTCATCATGAAATAGGCAGTATGGGTATTAATAACATTTTACAGATAAGAAAATTTGGGTTCACTCAGGTAAAGTGACTTGTTAGAGGATATTCCCCTGGAATTCATGCACTTTAGCCACCCCTTATCTGGGTTGTTTTGCCTGAATATATTGAGAAGGCCTACACATCCAGGGCTATACATTTGAACCACAGATCAGAGACATAGAAGAGCAAACTCTGGGTATGAGATTATTGTGATTTCTACATTCCAAATGGCCCTCAGAAGTGCTACTCCTGTGGCAACTCTGAGGGGTCATTGGGGCCAAGGCATCTGTCCTGTTCTCCACATTGACATAGGGCTCTTGGCTGAGCTAGTGGTCTCTTGTGCGTGGGATTTGTCTGTGGTGTGGAACACTTGTCACCATTTTTTGCAACCTTGCCTATCTCTTGGGGCTTTGGTTTGTATTCATCACCAAGTTTTTCTCTCTATTTCCAAATGAACTTATTTAGCCACTGACTTTCATTTTTCATTGGTTTGGGTAGAGTTTTCCTGTCCATACATGAGTCTTAGCCTCTAATCAGAAACAGTGCCATCAAGATCAGGGGCTAGAAGGCCCTCAGGATATCACAATATAATAATTTTTTGCTAATTACCTTTTGAATTTATAAAAGCATTCTCTTTACCAGAGGATTTCTTAATTTTTTTAAAGATTTTATTTATTTATTTGTAGACAGAGGGGAAGGGAGGGAGAGAGGGAGAAAAATATCAATGTGTGGGTGCCTCTAACATACCACCTACTGGGGACCTGGCCCACAACCCAGGCATATGCCCTAACTGGGAATCGAACTGGTTACCCTTTGGTTTGCAGGCCAGTGCTCAATCCACTGAGCCACACCAGCCAGGGCCAGACGATGTTTCTTTACTTTCTATTATTTTTAGTTACTTCCCATAAAATGGGAACAATGATAGCCTCTAATATATGAAGGTGTTATAAGCATTAAATGAGATCATCTATGTAGACAACTTAGAACAGTGCCTGGTACATAGTTAGTAGTCAGTAATATTAGCTACTATTATATACACAGCATTATATTAAATAGTCCTTGGGCAGGGGTTAGGGTGGATAGGATTAGGAATAAAACCAAGATGGATAATGCAAAGGCACTGCCTGCAAGGAGTTTGCAAACTATCATCTAATTTTAGTATAAAGGATAATATGATTATTATAATAAAAATGACAAAATGCACTAGAGGAAAAGTGAAATTCCAATCTTAGGATGGGGTATTGGGAAAAAGCTCCATGGAGAATATAGCATTTGAAGTGGTGCCTAAAAGACAAGTCAGCTTTTGAAATGAGAAATGGGCAGGAATGGAGTGAGTATGAAGGGCAAAAGGAACCACATTGGCAGAGGCAGAGGCGGGAAAGCATTCCCAGGCATTTGGAGGAAAGACAAGTTGGTGTGGTATACCTGGAGGGCTATAGGCCTCATAGGACGTGAATAAATAAAGATAGGCTAAGACCATAATTCCAATAGATTTTAGTGTAGAGGCAACACAAGTACGTGTCAAAATTACTTGTACATACTGAGCCCAATGTTAAGTGCAACTGTGTGTTCGTCACAACTGGTGATGAAACTGTTTCAGAAAGTAACTGAAATGGGTGGTCCTAAAATTTGCTTGTTCTTGCATCCCGTGATATGACCCAATGGGAATACAGCATCACTTGTGGTATTGCTGTTAAGGATGCACAACCTGAATCTAATAATGTAGAAAAAGCAGACAAAATCAAATGGAAGGGCATTCTATAAAGTAACTAGCCTGAAATATTCAAAAGCATCAAGATCTTAAAAGTCAAACAGAGGCCAAAGGACTGTATAGGACAGAAACTAGAAAGACAAAAACACATGGTTTTGAACAAGATCCCTTTACTATAAAAGGAGTTACTGGGATAATTGTTCAAGCTTGAATGGGATCTAAGGATTAGATTATAGTTATTTATCAATATTAATTTCCTGATTTTGATTATCACATTATGGTTATAGAGGAGAATGCCCTTGTTTGTAGGAAATATTCACTGAAGTATTTGAGGGCAATGGGCATCAAAATAGTAACTTGATCTCAAATAATTCAGGAAAGTAAATAGCTCTTTGTATTATGCTTACTGTATTTTAACCTTTTCTTTAAGTTTGAGATTGTTTAAAAAATATGTATAAAATTATGAAAATGGGTTTGTCAGAGGGAAAATAATGTTAAAATAAAGTTAGCAAGTTATCTTTTTTAAAGATTTTATTTTTTTGTTTTTTTCATATGTGAATCTTTTATTTCTTTTAATTTATTTTTTCAAATACATTTGTCTCCACCTACCCCCCACAACTTTCTCCTGCCCCCCTCACCCCTCTCCCTCCCTCAATCCTTCCCCACTTTGGGTTCATTTTTAAATCAGATTAGTTTTGTTTTGTTTTGTTTACTATTGAGTTGTATGGGTTCTTTATATGTGGGGTGGGGTAAAAGTAAGTTTATAGTTGTGAGTGTACAAACAGAGTTTATTCTTGTATTATTATTTATTAGTTATTATGTTATTTTCCATGTGAACAACTGTAAACCTACTTTAGCCCAACCATGCATTATGGATATTGGCCCTTTTGAAGATATATGGTTTTCAAATATTTTCTCCCATTCGGTAGGCTGGCTTTTCTTTTTGTTGGTGGTCTTTGCTGTGCAGAAGTTTTTAGTATGATGTAGTCCCTTTTGTTGCAAAAGTATTCTCAATGTTTTAATACTATAGTCAAAAAATAAATATACTTTTTTGCTTATGCCCCCTTTCTGACCAAAAAAAAAATCTTTAAATTTGCATCCAGAAATGACCCATCAAAAGAGCTCCTTAGTGTATACTTGGGACATGGTGGAGGCACTTCTCATCTTTTTGTGTTCAGTGACTTTTTGGTTGTGCCATATCCAGGAATAAAGACACCTTTTATTTATTTATTTATTTTTAGAGAGACTGGAAGAGAGAGAGAAAGAGAGGGAGAGAAACATCGATTTGTGAAAAATGCATTGATCAGCTGCCTCTCACACGCCCCCAACCAGGGACCTGGCCCACAATCCAGGCATGTGCCCTGACTGGAAATCTAACCGGTGACCTTTCAGTTTGCAGACCAGCACTCAATCCACTGAGCTACATCAGCCAGAGTGCAAGTTACTTTTTAAAAAAATGTTATTGACTAGCTACCATCATGTCCTGAAGAGGTCTCTTTGATTTCCAGCCATCTGTGTGCAGGATATGGTCCAGGAGGTCAGCATGGCAGAGACTGCTGTGGCTTTTGAGGGACCACATAGAGAGAAGCAGTACCTGGAAACAGTCTTCTGCTTCAGATCCTTCAGTTATATATTCTAAGCTTTGGTCCTCTCACCTTGCTATAAGAAGTATGAAGCAGAGAGAAATAAAATTGTGGCCCAATAACAATATGCTAATTTCTCTGCTTATAAAAAAAAATTAGCAGGTGAATTTATCCCTACCTTATACATTTTGATAAGCCCTATGGGGACCTAGAAAACAATTTATGATGTCTCTCTTCTTTATCCCAGCATAACCAGAGACAAGCTCTTAATCAATAGTTGAAATGCACACAAATTACCTACTTAGTGAGGTTGCAGCAAGCTAAATATTCCTTCAGCTTCATTAGGGATTTTCTGTGTTTTCAAAAATTGTCACAGAGAAAATAAAGTTTAGAATATTGTCAATCCTCACACCACACCCCAATCACTGCCACAATATCTACCACCACCACTACCACTATCACAACTATAACTGCCACCCAAATTGTGACTGCATCTTTTTAAAAAGTCCAAGAGGTATGCTACCTTGCCCAGTTACTAAACCATCTCCCAATATACAGCCTATGTAGTTCCAAGGGCCAGTAATTAAATCCCTCTGCCAGTTGCCTGTTAAGCACTTTAAATAATTCGTGCTAATAATTATTCTTATTGTGTGCCAGGCATGATGCTATGTGCTTTACATGTATTAGTTCATTGGACTGTCATAAAATCCTATTATGTGGGTTCTACTTTTATTCTTAATTTTATAGATTAGGATGATGAGATTTGGAAGGGAAAGTTACTTCTTCAAGGCCACACATCTCATGTTGCAGAGCTGGGATTTAATCCCAGATCAGTTTGACCTCAAAGCCAAATTCTTGGCCATTTTGCTATACTGTTTCTCAGGCCATTTGTTATTATCATCTAAATTATATACAGATCCCAACACCTCAATCTAGCTCATACCTTAGAGAATAAGACTTTGGGCAGGTTACTACAAGTCTCCGGGCCTCAGTGTCTTCACCTGTAAACTGGGGACAACATTAACTACCTCATAGGTGGTAACAAGGATTAAATGAGTTATGTACGTAAAGTGTCTTTAGAACATTCCTGGCACATAGGAAATGCTGATTACATAATGGCAAGTACTATTACATAAATCAGAATGTGCCATGGGGAATATGGTGTTCCCAGGAGCAGTACCCAGATGATGCTGGCCTATCAGACTATGATTACCCCAGTAGGCAGAGATGACCTTTTTCTGTTAACATCAGCATAACAAACTTATGAGTTCTGCTCTACTCACTCTTTGTGTCCTATGAAAATAGGGAAATTTAATTTTTCTCTGTAAATCATTTAATCCAAAAGTATTATGGAGAAACTACTACCTGTTTCAGCACTGTACTGAGTGAAATCATTATGAAAAAAGTATGATATAAAAGTTCTGCCTCCAAGAATCCAACAGTAGAAGAGACCAGCATGAGAGAAATAACAATGAGGAATGCTGGGCAGTACATGATTAAATGTTCAGTGATATACTTAGTTGAAGAGACATAACAGTTTAGCAGACAGAAAAGAGGAGAATTGGAACCAATATTCACAGCTAGGCTAATTGATGAGAATATTTACTCCTAAAATATGTAGCAGAATTTTCTGTTTGGCTGTTCACTAAAGCCAGAGTCAGTCCATCCCAGTGGGCACGGGTGAAAATGTCACCTAGTGAGTCCCCTGTCCCTCTCAACAATCCTCTATTAATTCTCAACACTGTTTCCTACCCAAGTCACTTTCAGGATTTATCCTCTTATCCCATGCTCCTTTTCTTCAAATCATTTATCATTGTCTGACTTGATCATGTATACAGGGTCCAACAGAAGTAATGCCTGCTTGAGTATGCTTGATAGGATAATAGTATCGGTGTAATAATTTATACTTTTAATTTGAACATTGTCACCTAAAATATCATATGGTATGCTTGAGTGTGATATTTTTATGTACATAGTTACATGCTTATGATTTTGTAAAAAACAAAAAAGCCTTTGTAATAAAAAAGGGGTTTGTGCTGGACCCTATATTTACTCCTTTTGTATCTGGTCCATCTCTCCCACTGGATTGCCAGCTCCTTGATAGCAGGAACTTTGTTGTCTTCACTGCTATGTCCCCCACCCCAAAACTGTGCCTAAGCTCAATAAATATTCTTTTGGATGAAGGAATGAACCTTTGCCAGACATGTTCTCTTCAGCTTTCTCCTTTGTTCTAATGCCAAGGCTGCCCACATTGCTGAAGCCATAGTTACGTGCTGCTGATAATTATAATAGCTACTGCTTATTGAGCTTTGCCATGGGCCAGGCCATGTAATATAGTCCACACAACCATCCTGTGAAGTCAAGAATGTTGTTCTTCCCAGCTTACCAATGCAGCAAATGAGGCCTAGCAACATTACATAATGTGTCCAGGTTCACATACTTAAGAAGAAACTGACTTCCAATGCTTCATGCTCTCTGGCTTTAGTCTTATGACAGTCTTTATTGGCATTTGCACATGCCCAGAATTTGAGGCAGAGAAGAACCTCAAAATGTTGGAGTGGAGGATGAGAGAGTTGATGGGTAGGGGTTATGGGTTAAATTGTGCCCTGTCTCCCCTATATTTTGAAGTCCTAACCACAGTACATTAAAATGTGACTTTACATGTAAATAGAGTCATTGCATATGTAATTACTTACAATGAAGTCACACTGAAGTAAGGTGGAACCTACCTGCAAGGTGACTACTGTTCTTACAAAAAGGGGCAATTTGGAGAAACTCACACAGGGAGAATATCATGTGAAGATGAAGGCCAAGATTGGAACAATTGCCAGAAAACTGCCTCAAGTTAGGGGGGTGGCATGGAACAGACCCTTCCCTCACAGCCCTCAGAGGGAAGGAACCCTGCTGACACCTTGATCTCAGATACCTAGCCTCCAAAACTATGAAACAATGGATTTCTGTTATCTAAGCCACCCAGTTTGTGGTATTTTGTTATGAAGCCCTAGCAAATTAATACAGTAAGAGTAGGCAAGGAGAGGGCTGAGTGATAAAACTAAAAACCTGCCCTAGTTGGTGTGGTTCAGTGGATTGAGCACTGGCCTGCAAATTAAAGGGTTGCTGGCTTGATTCCCAGTCAGGACACATGCCTGGGTTGCAGGCCAGGTCCCCAGTGGGTGTGTGCAAGAGGCAACCACACATGGATGTTTCTCTCCTTTCTCCTTCCCTTCCCCCTCTATAAATAAATAAATACATACATACATAAAATCTTTATAAAAAAAAGAAAACTGAAAATCTTACAGACCCTGGTGTGCATTCTTCTTGGTATTCCATCCTAGCCTCTTCTACCTCCCCCACAACCCAATCTGGCATTCTGAAGACATAACCTCCTTCTCGCAAAACCATGTCAAGCCGTTCTGAAGGAACCAGTGATTTCCTAGGAGAGGAAAGAGAGCTTCCTGATTCTTCTTGTTAATACTGATATCCAGGCCCACAAAATGGATCATAGTGTTTGGAATGGCTACTTAGAGACAATTTTCACTTACAAAGAAATCTGCAGATATTTCACAGGCTCTGTGGCCTCTCCAAGGCCAATGTGGCCCTGAACTATCCTCAGTATTTATATGTAGATAAACTTTAGAAAATGCCACAAAGCCAGATCCCTCGCACATCATATGTTGGTGGTCCTGCTTGATCGAACAAGTTAGAAACAGGGCACTTATGGGGAAGACATCCATAATCTCTGCAGTCAGTGTCTGCTGCAAGATATTGATTCCATTGTCCTTTAACCCTCTGGCACGGGGTTGATATCATATTACTGGTAATGAAGAGAAAATCCTGCCAGGAATTAAATGGTTGGAAGTCACTATAATAGATCTTTTCACAGTAAAAATAATGAGGGATCATGATTGATTTCATAAAGAATGGCAAGAAAAATATTTATGTCTATCCCAGGCCAATATCCATCCTCAAAAATGTACTCAGGGATTTTGAGCAATGTGTAGTCTCCTTTCAAGGCTCAGCAATTTCTTTTTTTATTTTACTTTATTTATTTATTTTTAGGAAAAAGGGCAGAGAAGGAGAAAGAGAGGGAGAAAAATATCAATCTGTGGTTGCCTCTTGCACACCCCGTACTGGGGACCTGGCCTGCAACCCAGGCATGTACCCTGACTGGGAATCAAACTTGCAACCATTTGGTTTGCAGGCTGGCGCTCAGTCCACTGAGCTACACCAACCAGAGCAGCAGTTTCTGTCCTGAACAAAGCTTCCCTGTCACAACAAAAGTTTTCATCATGAGTGGAATTAATGTTTGATTTCTCTAACACAGGGGTTAGCAAAGTTTTTCTATAAAAGATCACATGGTAAATAACTTAGGCTTTGAGGTCCACCTCTTTTGCAACTACTCAGTCATGTCATTGTTGTGTGAAATTAGCCATAGGCTATACATATATGAATGCTTGTGGCTGTGTGCCAATAATATTTTATACAAAAAAGAGGCAGTGGCTGGGTTTGGCCCATAGGCAATTGTTTGCTGGCGACTAGTGTGTATCATATAAAGACTATAACTTTGCTGCCCATGAATACAATATTCCTATTTTTAAAGCTTTGGTGTCCAGATACTTCCAGTGAAATGTCATCTCAGGGCCCACAATCTCTTGCATCACTATAATGAAACAGAAGGGAGAAATGAATAAATCAGTCTCATCTTTTAGGGTTCCATATTGCCAACACTGAACTAAAGTGATGCCAACCTGTGTCCCTTTAATTGCTCCCCCTAGAATATATCAGTGTGTAAATTTTGTGACAGAGAACAAAGAAGAAATTGTCTTACAAAATGTCTCCTTCAGTGATGAAATAGCATTGATAGAAAGAGACTAGACTCTGTGTCTCAAGCCCTGGATTTTTGTCCCTGTCTCTGTCCCTGACAAGTCATTTCATCTCTCTGGTGTAGCAACTCCTTCCCTAGCTACTTTATGGGACTGTCATGAGAAGAAACTAAAAAGACCAAGAGATGTGACCAAAAGCATTTTGTAAAAAGTTAAACTGTCACAGATCTCTTTCTCCAAGGAAGTCAGGAATATGAAAGGTATGCATTTCTGCGCACATGGAAAATATTATAACTAAAATAGAACACTGAGCCCTCATGATGTACAAGGACCAGGACAGTAAAGGGCAAAGAACTGCACATGAAGCCAGGGCAGTTTTAAGCCTTCCCATTAGACTGGCTGATTGTTGTGACATTTATATTTAAATTGATTTCTTTCATTTTGGGTTGTTTCCCGGAAAGTTTATTGGAAAGAGCAGGTGCTTGTTATTGAATTCCCTTGTTTATTTTTCCCCAAATCTATTAAATCAGCACCAAACAATCACAATTCTCTGACACTAAAGCAAGTAATTTATTTATCTCTGGTTATCAATTGCACCTTGTTTTGACAGTTTTCATTTCTACGTGTTAAAAACACTGAGTTTAAAAACTTTAGAAGTTTGATTTTATTTCAAAAATTAAAAAATGGCTGTATAGAGAAGCATGAATTGCAGTGAAGGAGAACAACTCTCTGACTGACAAGTCTAGATGTCAGTGCTTTTTAAAAGTTCATCACAACATATGGAATCAGAATGTGTACCAAGAGGCCAGACTTTAATCAATCCCTATAAGGAACTCATATTTGGGCTTAAGCCTTGGGTAGGATATTTGATGTAGGGGAAAGAAGAGTGGGACAGAGAAGCTTGATTTGAGTCCAGGCTCTGTCACTAACTTATGTGATTTTTTTTTTTTGTTTTGCTGTTATTCAGTCACTTTTGACCTGTGTCTTCTCATTTATAGAATAAAGAGGTTTAATTTGCTGTACTTTATTTCTCTTTTTCTCAGCCACCATGATGCTCATCATTCATTTTTTTTCAGGAAATATCTCTTGAAATGCTGCTATGAGCTAGTCACTGGAAATACAATGATAAACAAACACAGACTCAGATCATTCACCTCTAGTATCCCATGGAGTAGAGACAATTTCTCTCTCCCCTCTTTTGAATCAGAGAAATAGAAGGGCTATCACTGCTTAATTGCTATTTTAGCCCATCCCTTTGAATAGAACAAATTTTACTCAAGTCTTAAGACAATATTCACCTGACCTAGAAACAGATTTTTGGGAAGTGAACATACAATACAATATTCAGATGATGTAGTATAGGATTGTACTCCTGAATTCTGTATAATTTTATTAATCAATGTCACCCAGCAATTCCACTGCTCATATTATACCCTAAGAATTCTGAAACACCAATTCCAAAGAACCTATGCACCCCTATGTTCATAGCAGCATTATTTACAACAGCCAGGTGCTGGAAGCAGCCTAAGTGTCCATCAGTAAATGAGTGGTTAAAAAAGCTGTGGTACGTTTACACAATGGAAAATTATGCAGCGGAAAGAAAGAAGGAACTCCTACCCTATACGACAGCATGGATGGCACTAGAGAGTATTATGCTAAGTGAAATAAGCCAGGTGGCAAAAGACAAATACCATATGATGTCACCTATAACAGAAACCTAATTAACAAAACAAACAAATGAGTAAAATAGAACCAGAGACATGGAAACAAGGAATAGACTAACAGGGACCAGAGGGGAGGGGTGAGGGAGATAAAGGAGGAAATAAGGGAAAGGGCCTAGGTGAAGAACAAGTATAAATGACCTGTGGACATGGACAACACAGTGGGAATTGACCCTGGGAGCAGAGGTTGGGTGGAGCAGGGTAAAACAATGGGGGAAAATTAGGACAACTGTAATAGAACAACAAGAAAAAGAAGAAAATAAGAAAATAAATAGAAACAGATGTGGTAGTGAACATAGTTTGAGTGTGTGGGAGGATGACATTTTTGACTTAAAGGTGATTGGAGACTGGAGTTTCCAGTTTGGGCAAGAATTGTTTATCTTTTAGACCTTGTCTCTTCAGGAACTGTAGTCAACCCTGTAGTCAACCTCGGCCTTGAGCCCAACTGGATATACCTGTTGGCTGGGATGCTAGGGGCAGGACTGGTAGCATTTTTGCTGGAAAGAGGAGAGAGAAGCTTGAGCAGGCTCTCCAGAGAAAGGGGGACATACCAGAGCTCCAGAAAGCATAGGATGTGAAAGAAATGGGTAGGATAACACAGAAGGGTCCAAAAGTGCTAGAATGACTAGGAGGTATAGGTAAGGGATGGAAAGTTTGGGCACAGTTTTCTGGGCTCATGAGAGAGAAGCAGAGCCAGGCTGGGGCTGCTATACAGTTGTGAAAGTTGAATATTCATCCACTTACATGTACTTACTGAGTGCCTCATATGCACCAGGTGCTTACCTAGATTCTAGAGACACAGAGGTGAAATAGACTTGGTCCATTCTCTCAGTGATTTCATGGTCCATTGAAGGAGGCAAATGAATGAATCACCAATCAGAATCCATGTCCAAACTCAATGAGGACAGTGTCCTAGTCAGCTTAATTCACTGCTGTTTCCCTGTTTAGTTCATAGCTTGGTATAAGAGATTTGTTGTAAAGTGGTGATGATGACTCAAAGAAAGAGCGAAGTAGAGAAATCAAAAAGATAAGAAAGGAGACTAGATCACATTTGGTGATGGAATGGAGGTAGGGGCAAAGGGAAAAAGGAAGAATTATCTTCAGTCCTTTGACTTCGGCAATTAAGTGGATAGTGATGCCATTCATTGAGAGAGAGCTAGCCTAGGAGTTTGAGCAAAGTATAGAGACTGCTGAATAAGGATCAGAAGCCTGGTATGGCATGGCTTACTATGAAGCTCCAGAGGCAGCCAAAGGAGCTGACTGTGGTGACAATCTTTATGTTTCTAGCTTAGTTTCTGCCCCAGGATGTCTCTTTGTGTGTCATAGCCTCAGAAAAAAAGAATTTGGGTCTTTTTGAAGAGTGAGTAGAAACTAAAAATGGTCTGAAGTCTGATGCAATGAGAGTTAAACCATGCGTGTGTGTGCAATACGTAGTGTCTAGTCCTTTGTCTTCGGGAGTTCCAATGTTTGAGAAATGTCCTGAGGTTTCTAAAGGTATAAAAGAAAAAAATCTACTTGGGGTATATTTCATCTAATGTCAGTTCTGTATCTCAGCTCACAAATGTTGGTATAGGGTTTGTCTTTTATCTACAGAGCCCTACCTCATCTGTGACTACTTAAAATTTTGAGATTGTCAATCTCTTAGAGGTTCCTTTTTAGAACCATTATGGTTATTTAGTTCTGGCAGAATGGAGCCACATTCCCAAACATTATATCAGGTAGAAAGATGAAAAATAAGTATATTACCAGAGAAAAGAGAAAAGTACTTTTTCTCACTGGTTTTTTTTAGTACGTAAATTTAGGGATTTATTAGTTGAAATTGTTTGGCCGCAGCACAATACTTGGTATGTATTTGTGTAGGCTGGGGAGTTTTGTTTGGCATGTTTTTGTTGCCATAGTCTAGAAAATTTAGTAACAGAATTTAAATGGGGAATTTTGTACAAAGGTAATCTTCATGAGGGAATCAAGTGTGGAAGGGTCAGTGGTCTGGGAGTTAGAAGACCTCTATTCTAGTTTTATCTCTGTTGTTATCTAGCTATGTACCCTTAGCAAGTCCCACCCCTTCCACCCCTTTAAAAGATATCAGTTTCCTCAGCTATAAAATAAGGAAGTTGGGCTAAATGAGCTCTGTTCTTTTCAGCTCTGCTGTTCTAGGAAAATGAACCCAGAATAAAAGCCACTATGACATAACTACTATGAACTATTAAGAAATAATTACTCTGGTCAACAGCTTTGCTGCAGAGCTCTTTGAAAGGCAGTAACTGGTGGATGAAAGATAATTTAAACATCTTATTATTTTCATTAATCATATTCTTATCCTAGAAATTAATCTGATGCCTTTCCCCCACAGGAGCTAGCCTAAGGAGTCAAATTGCAGTACTGAGAAATGAAAAGTTCTATGTTCATTTGTGAGAACACTAACCGACCTTAGTTTAGCCGAGGAGTGATGCTGTGGGGGTCACCACTATCACAGAATATGACTGCAGACTGGGATAAAGGTAATCACATGTTCCCATACTGGGAGTTAGGTGAGAGCAATGGAGTGCCCCCAACCCGACACGTACCATCCCTCAGTGTTCTTTCCCCTCCCCCTGAATAAAGCAGAGTGTCTCCATAATGCACTGGGGAATTGGGGCTGCAAGCACAGTCTTTCCAATTTCATGAAGAAAGAAGCTGAGGTAGTTAAAACCTCTGAAGTTGGCTGGGGGTTATAAGAACTAATCACCTCAGTGAGAATTGTGATGGGAGTCCACATCACTTCTGGACACTGAATCACTCTGTTACTGCCAACCCGGAGCTGATGGGATGAACACAACCAAGTCATGTTTTCTCTTTTTTTAAAATGTTTTATTGATTATGCTATTACAGTTGTCCCAATTTTCCCCCTTTGTCCTCTCCATCCAGTACCCCCTTCCCTCCAGCAACCCCTCCCCGTTAGATCATGTCCATGGGTCATGCATATAAGTTCTTTGGCTTCTCCATTTCCTATACTATTCTTCACATCCTCCTGTCTATGTTGTACCTCCAATTATGCTTCTGATCCCTGAACCTTTTACCCTATTCTCCTCCCTCCCCATCCCAGCTGAAAACCGTCTATATGATCTCCATATCTATGATTCTGTTCCTGTTCTAGTTGTTTGCTTAGTTTGTTTGTTTTTCAGATTCAGCTGTTGCAATTTGTTGCCCTTTTAATGTTCATAGTTTTGATCTTCTTTTTAATAAATGAAGTCCCTTTAACATTTCATGTAATAGTGGCTTAGTTATGATGAACCCCTTTAGCTCTACCTTATCTGGGAAGCACGTTACCTGCCCTTCCATTCCAAATGATAGCTTGGCTGGATAGAGTCATCTAGATTATAGGTCCTTGTTTTTCATCACTTTGAATACTTCTTGCCAATCCCTTCTTGCCTCCAAAGTTTCTTTTGAGAAATTAGCTGACTGTTTTATGGGAACTCCTTTGTAGCTCTGCTTTTCTCTTGCTGCTTTTAAAATTCTTTCTCTATCTTTAACCTTTGACATTTTATTTACGATGTGTCTTGGTATGGTCTTCTTTGGGTTCAACTTCTTTGGGACTCTCTGTGCTTCCTGGACTTGTATGTCTATTTCCTTCACCAAATAAAGTTCACAAATAAAGTTTTCCTCTTTATTTTTCAAATAAGTTTTCAATTTCTTGCTCTTCCTCTTCTCCTTCTGGCATCCCCATGATTTGGATGTTGATACATTTAAAGTTGTCCCAGAGGTTCCTAAGTCTATCCCTGTGGGGTTTTTTTTTTTAATTCTTTTTTCTTTATTCTATTCTGATTGAATTTTTTTCCTTCCTCGTATTTCAA
Source organism: Pteronotus mesoamericanus (assembly GCF_021234165.1). Lineage (NCBI taxonomy): Eukaryota > Metazoa > Chordata > Mammalia > Chiroptera > Mormoopidae > Pteronotus > Pteronotus mesoamericanus. The sequence continues at coordinate 2,197,803 of NW_026555198.1, forward strand.
ATAATTGATTTGATTCTTGGCTTCATCCTTGCCACTGTTGGTTCCCTGTAGATTTTTCTTTATTTCACATAGTGTAAACTTCATTTCTTCCATTATGTTTTTGCTGTATTCAATGAGTTCTTTAAGCATTCTTACCACCAGTGCTTTGAACTCTATATCTGATAGGTCGATTATCTTCCCATTATTTAGTTATTTTTTTGGAGTTTTGTTCTGTTCTTTCATTTGGGCCATGTTTCTTTGTATCCTTAATTTGGCAACCTCCCTGTGTTTGTTTCTGTGTATTAGGTAGAGTTGCTTTGACTCCCTGTCTTAGAAAAGGCACCTGTAAATTGTGTGGGATGGAGCTTTAGGTAATCACCAGGGTGGGGCAACCTGCTTCACCATTTTGTAGCTCCATGTGGGGAGGGCTCAGAGAGGGAACAGTGGCTTCTGGAGGTTTTCCAGGAACTTGCCCCATTCCCATTCACTTCACCTACTTCCCACATGTGACTGGCACCCTTCCAGCTGTGCACTGATGGTGAATACCAGACTGGGTGAGTTTGCATACATTTTTAAGTATGTGTTGGCCCCTTAAACAAATTCTCTTGAAAATCTAGCAGTTTATTCTACCACTTCAACCCCCACTGTTTTTTACAGCCAGAAGTTAGGGGGATCTATCTTTCTGGTGCTGGAATCGTGGGCTCTGCAGTCTGTCCTAGGGCTTGGATTGCTCCCTCCCAAGGTTTCCCTCCTGATTTTTATCCACCACACATGAGTATGGGACCATCCATTCCACTGCTGCTGCTGCCACCTCTGCATGCCACTCCATGTCTCTGTGTATCTCCCCCTGTCTCCGTGACTCTGCCCCTCCTACCCATTTGGATGAATGTGGCTTCTTTAAACCCTTGGTTGTCAGACTTCCATACAGCTTAATTTTCTGACAGTTCTGGATATTTGTTTTGAGATATAGTTGTAATTATCTCCGTGGTTCCACAGGGAAGCAAATCAGGTCTGCCTGCGACTCCATCTTGACTGGAAGTCCAAGTCATGCTCTCTTAAAGGCAAAGGGTAGAAGGTGTGAAGCCAACTGTATGGGATAGGAGACTTTAAAGTTCTTAATGAGTGGCTCCAGATGTTGGGCTTAACCCCCTGAAGTGACACCCTGTTGGTCTACTTTGGAATCAGACCCATTTCCTGACAGTATTATTCACTGCCTGCGCTCACTCCAGCAGTCAGCAGTGCAAAAGAAAGAAACTGAATGTTCCCACCCTGGCTGTGCACTACACCAGCACCTCATGAGACACAAGGAAATTTCTTTTCAGACTTAGATAGTTATCAGGGCAGACCCCACAAGGTCTTTCTTACCCTCCCTTACAATTTTGTAGTTCAGTGATTGTCGACTGGTTTGCTGCGGCACACTGGTATGCTACAAGAGGCATACTGGTGTGCTGTAAAAAATTTTAAAACATGCAATACCTGACAATTTAATTTGAGGCACTGACCTCTTCTCCCTTAGACTGTCAAATTTTAAAAAATGACAACAGCTAACACAATAAAGACCATCTGGGGTGAATGAATCAAAATTATTCACCGAGTTTTTGGTCATATCAGCAAAATATATAATATATTTTTTGATGTGCCACAGAATTTTAGTAATTAATTTATGTGTGCCATGAGATGAAAAAGGCTGAAAAATCACTGGCATAATTGAAGAAACAGGGGTGTAGAGCATCAGCAGTTAGGTCAGCGATATGCCTCTGGTTACAGTAATTAATGGCAAAATTAAAACTCAAAATCAAACTTCCTAAGATGAATAATCAACTAGAGCTCCTTTTCCTGCCAGTGACTCTCAATTGGAGGCAGCACTGTCTCCTACCACCACCAAGGGACATTGCGAAATGTCCCTTTTGGATTGTCAGAATGACTCAGGGTATGGGTGCTACTGGCATTAATACTCAGGGGACTGCAATGCATTAGACAATCCCACATTTCCAAATGCCAACATGTCCCATTGAAAGCTACTTCAGGCTACACCAGGCTGTGTCAACTCAGAAAAATATAAAAGAATACAGAGTCATGACTTAACCTGTCTCCTTCTCAGGAGAAAGCATGAGTAGTGTTAGATTTGAGATCTTGGTTCTAGTTCTGGCATCACATCATTGTGTGACCTCAGACAGGCCTTTCATGCTGGACCTCAGTTTCCTCATCTATAAAATAGTGGTTTTCCTGAGATGGTCATTAAGAAATTGTTCAATTCAACATTCTGGGCCTTCTTCAGAGTATGGCCCAAAGACCACCAAGGCAGCAGTTTGTTAAGAGCCTAGATTCTTGCACCCCACCACAGACCTGCTAAATCATAATTTACAAAGGTGGGGGTACTGGAATCTGTATTGTCACTGCCCCCCATCATCACAATGATTCTGAAGTGCAATAAGTTTGAGAACCAGGGCTCTAGTGCTCTAAATGGTGGAGCTGAATTTGGTCAGCTAGCACTCACAGAGTATAAAATGATCATTTCTATATCCCATTCAGAATTAAAACAATATTTTTTGACAGTAGCCTATCCTAACTGAAGCTCCAAAACTGAGCTCAAGGCCCTTTGTTGGCTCCCTGCCAGAGGCTGAGGCATATGAGCAGGGGGAGAAAGTCAGCTCAGGTGTTGGTGCTGGTGGAGAAAAAGGGTCTCAGAGGGAGCAGTCTGACTTTTGAAGATTTTAGGGTTTACTTCTGTGACAACTGAGAGGAGACAGCCTGTGCCTGTTACAGCTGTCTGTCCAGCACCTGCTTTCTCAAGTAGGTGCCCTGACAGAGCTGCAAGCTTAGACTCCGTGTTCCAATTGCTGTTAACTAAAGAACTTTTTTACTTGGTCTAAAAACTGCCTCTGCAGCCTGTCTGCTCACACAACTCCAGCAGCTGCCTCCTCCACCCTAGAGCAGTGGATGGAGCCTGCAGCAAACACACTGCTTACAATATATCTGGAGTTATTAACGGTTGCTTCCTGTTGGCTCATGGAGCACTTTTCCCTTTCATCCAACAACCCAAGTTTGAAGGCCTCTATCATCATTCAAAGCCAAAAGGCCAAGATAAAGAGTTCACCTTTGGCTAGTTTGGTGGAGAAAAGCGTGGCTCTTTGAGCTTGGAAAAAAGTGTCAAACACACTGCTTTTACACAAAAGATGCAAGAATTGTATCCCGAGGAAGTTTTGAAGATTTATTACCTGGTATTCTAGATGACCTTCAGGCTGACAGGCCATCAGTAATCACCCTACTAAATAATGCAAAACATGTTGGCCACACTTTTCTCAGGAATTTCAAGTCCTCACCGGAGAATGGAGGAAGGGAAGAAGTTAATTGCCAAACATAAACCAGTGTTGCAAATTAGAATATACCCTCTCTTCTGTAGAGATTAATATTTTCTGAGTTTATTTTATGAAACATAAAATTTGGCTGATTGTAAATAGAATTTTAAATGTCATATTTTCAACATACATCTCCTAGTATATTTCTTAGAAATAAAGTGCTTCCCCATTTACCACACCCCCTACCCCAAGGAAAAATCAGCATTAAAATGGTGTTTATAGCTCCTGAGCTTAGGGTACCAGTTTGTTCAGAGAAAATGTCAAAGAATGAACATGTCCATCATTCAAAGGTTGGATGTGAAGATTTAATTACAAATAATTAATTTACTGAGAGTAAAAAATAAATCAAAACAAAGCCAAACGACAATACATTGTCAGTGAGGTAGGGTCCATTTTACACCTCTTAGAAAGCTTGGTAGTTATTAATCTGCCCTGAAAGGAAGAAAGTATTTTTGTACTTGACAGAGTTGATAAATATGGCAAACACTAGTCCTACATTTTAAAGTTAATATGGAATATTTTTCAGAACAAACCCAGATCAAGCTAGCATACCAAACATAAATGGCTAACAACCAACATGGGGACTAATTACTTAAATGAGTTCCAGGGGACAAACAAAAATTACAAAAGGGAAAGATAGAAGGAGAAAAGATTAATAAAAGCAAAATGGGCTCACTTGGTTCAATGAAATTTTTCTCTAATAAAAAGGACTTTTGAAGTGTGAAAGGGACTTATGGCAGAGAGCAGTAAAATGGGCAGATGTTCAGTGAGAGCTCTTTACAGCTAGTGTGCAATTTGGGGCTAAAAGTATGAATTGTGAATAAGAATCATACACAGCTATAGTGTAGAAGCCCTGCCACAACTGCAGAATCTTCCAGATTGGAAATATTAAACTGCAGTTTATAATTTGCTTGGATCCATTTATTTATTCAACAAGCATGAATAAAGAATTCTGGAGAGTCACTTGTGAACAGAACAGTGTCCTTGTCCTCAGAGGGTTCACAGTAGATATATAGTTCGCTAGAGATATACATGGGAAATTTTCCTACCACACAGCAAGTACTGTGATTGAAAGAGGCACAGAGGTGTTGTAGGAGCACAGAATACGGCAAACAAGTACAACCTGGCAGGAAGAAAATACAAGCAAACTTTCCTAGAGGGAGATTATGGAGATAGACAGATCTGAGTTCATATCCAGTTCTACCCCTTACTAGCTGTACGTGATTCTGAGCAAGTCACTAATTTCTATGGTTTTAATAATCTCATCTATAGCCCTGGCTGGTATGGCTCATTGGATTAAGCATTGGCCTGTGAACCAAAAGGTCACTGGTTTGATTCCTGGTCATAGCACATGCCTGGAATGCAGGCCAGCTTCCCAGTTGAGGGAGTGTGAGAGGCAACCAATTGATCGATGCTCCTCTCTTTCTTCTTCCTTCCCCCTCTCTCTAAAAATAAATAAAATCTTTTTAGAAATCTCATCTATAAAATGGGAACAATTTCACAACCTACCTCTTAGGGTCATAGCAATTAAATCACCAGTCTATGGAAAGTGCTCAGCACAGTTTCTTCCTTTCAAGCAGTGGGTGATATAGGCAGTAAGAAGGCAGGTATTCTTCTAGTGCAAAGATTCTAGGGTTCCTACCATCCTGTCCCCCATAAGGATATAAAAAGGAACTGACTTTTCTAGAAGTCTTGCACTGAATTTGCCCTACCAGTTCTGGAAAAACAGTCCCACAACTGATATTGATATCTGTTGCTTTTTGTTTTACAAAAGCTGGTTTATACATCTGAACCTTAGAGAAAGCTAGTAATTAAATGCATGTACATTTGCACACACACATGCACAAGCTACAAACACATACACATCTCCTATTGGTTCTGTTTCTCTGGAGAAACCTAATACAGTCACATATTTTATTTCTTTTACTTTAAAAAAAAGATCTATGAGAGTTAAATATTATTTGGAAAATTTAACAGACAACACAGTGAGCACAGAGAGCCTAAGTAACATGCCTAAAACTACAGAGTTAACCCATGCATTTCTTCTCCAGGTTAATCCAAGATCCTTGATTAAATTCCCCATTTTCACAGAGCAAAATGTTAGCAGTAGCTTAAAAATGTTATCAGTGATAGCAGTGTTACTAGTGATTCTAGGCTGTGGCCATATGAAGCTTAAGCCCAACCACCCTTTGAAGGACATGGCATAGCACACACAGCCATGCAAATCAGGCTTTCGAATGCAAATACTGTAGAACCATCAAGTTGGGAGTGCACTTCAGCATTAACAAAAGCTACTTTCTTATCCAATATGAATTTCTTCAGTTTGAAAGCCTGCGCTGCATATAGCAAAGACAGACCTCCAGCAAGTCCAATTGTTCTCCAATTGAGGAAGATGGAAAACTCTTTCTCATTTCTTGTCAATATGCTGAATTCCCTGGGTAAACTTTGGTCCCTTGTGAAACTACTAAAGGAAAAGGGCATCACAGAACACTGGACAGCAAAGTAGAGTCGGAAGATCATGGAGAGAGAAATAGTAGACAAGGATAGGTTTAGTAGAGGTGTAGGATGGCCTCAGATTTTCTGGCAAAGGGTTTTTTCATCCAACATTGATTGAGAACCAATGCTGTGCCAAAAATGGGAAGACCAAAGACAAATATGACACTATATCTGACTTCAAGAAGCTCATAATCTAGTATCTCTTATAATATGACCGAGAATACTTTCATCTATGTAACAAATACCACCTGCCAACAATTTGCCAGGCCCACATGCCAGGTGCTGGGCATAGAGTGGTGTATAAATCCATGTATTATAGACTCCCAGCCCTAATGAGGTTCACAGTCTACTAGGCCATTATAATCACCCCCAAAACTCAACTGAACAGGCAGAGAACACTGTAACCACTCCCACCCCAAATCTCTTTGAGTTCGTCTATTTTGCCACAATGTACTCTCCCTCTTTGTAGATTCTGAATTCACTCCCTCTCTCAGGAACATAAACCTGTGACTGGGAAGAGATTACTGCATTTTAAATTTTACAAGGATTAATACTTTGGGGAAAAAACAAGGCAGACAGATACTATATTCAGACATACAATCTCTCCAGCCAGGAAGGAAAGCAGCCAGAGGAAGCAATGATGGCCATCCATCTTCCCTAGCCCAACCCAAGAACAAACAATCTTCTCTCAATATTAAAGGCCCAGGAACAATTTAGAGAGAAAGTCCACACTTGCTTTTTCTCCTCTACCATATTCAATGAAATGCAATTCTGATGTTCAGAGAGACTCCAACTAAGTAGATAACACAGACACATTTTTCAAAGGCTCTGCCATGGCTTTTTATCCTCCACAGCATCTAATACCTGTCAAACATTTTAGATTAAAATGAGTATGAAAAACACAGCCTCACTCAGCACTGCCTTTGCTCTGCAGACCAGGGATTGGAATGAAAATTAGCCCTGGGGTTTAAAGTGCATACTGGGGTGCCTCCCTCTCCTTGTATTACGCAAGTGCTATGTTTAGAAATAGAAGGTTAGAAATAGTATTGGCTTTGCAGTTGGGCATTCCACTGACCTCTCTTGATCTTGGGAATTCACTTCGGCTTTATGAATCTCAATTTTCTCATATTGAGACTGGGAATAATAATCCTTATACCCGTCCCCATAGGATTATGATGAGATTCAAATGAGATCATATATGTATATAATCTGACACATGGTAGGCACTCAACTAATAATTATCTCCTTCATACCCCCTGTCTTGTCCTAAGGACAGCCTGAGAGCCCTCTTCTTCTCCGGGCTTTTACTCCTGTTTTTGCCTTGGTTTGGTTTCTACTTCTTTATTCCCTCATGTAACCAGGAAATTCCAGAATGCTTCCTGACCTCCCATCAAGTTTTGATTGCTTCATTCTGGTCTCCATTTTGCTACCAATTAGGAGGTAAGGATCCATGCAGTATTTGTACAACCTAATCAAATGAGCATGTTCTGTCATCAATGAGAATATGCATAATTTAACTGATGCAAATCCTCCAAAATTAGAAAGTTTCATGTTCCATATGAAAACAAATCTCCAGTAATTACCATCTTCTTGTCATCAGAGTGTTCCAGCAGGTTGGCTCAATGGCTTGGGCCAGAGACTGGCAGCACTCCAAAGCCTTGGTCTGTTAGAAGTTCAGGCCTCTGACTAGGCTGAAGGAAATAACACAGGAAAGAGAGAGAGTTCTCAAGCACTTCTCATTTCATCGTATTGGAGGGGCCTAACATTCAGGATCTACTATACAGAAAACCTCAAAACATTCCCCTGTCATTATCTCTCCCCCCATTTTGACCTTCTTTGGTTCATTTATTAGGTGGGAATGTCTACTGAAAATTCAAAGTATGACTTGAGAAAGTCTCCTCCCTCCTCTTTGTCTCAATCTTTTTTGTTGAGTAATCTAAAGGAGAACCTCTGGAATCCACTGGACTTGAATTTTTTTTAATTGTCTTCACTCCCATCCCCAACACTATAGCCAACACTGAAAAAACTCTGTAGGTAATTAAAAGGGGTTCTACACCCAATTCCAATGTAGAGATTGAGGACAGAGAGGACTGGACACTACCTGCATGTCTTCCCTAATCAAAGTATGGTTTTAACATAAAATTTGTTTGTAAATTTTATTGGAAATTGGTAACCATACATTGTAAAGTGTCTGGATCAGGGGTTACCCACATTACCAAACAATTCTCAAACACTAGCTAGGTATCCAAGAAGTCAACTCAATACTGATATTATCTACCCACAGATAGTGTTCAATTCCACAGTTTTAGGGTTCAGTACTACAGGTCTGCCCACCACCACCCTTCAGACATCAGTCTTAAGTCCAGGTTACTTATCACCTGTGCTTCTGAGCCAACCAGCTACAGATTAGAGGTTCCAATGACCCCTTCCTTGGTTTTGATTACTTTGCTAGAGTGGCTCACAGAACTCAGAGGAAAAATTTACTTGTTAGATAGCTGATTTATTATAAAAGAATATAACTCAAGAATAGTCTGATGGAACATGCATAGGGCAAGGTATGGGGGAGGGGCACAGAGCTTCATGCCCTTTCAAGGCATACCACTCTCCCAGTACTTTCATGTGTTCATCATCCCAGAAGCTCTCCAAATCCAGGTCTTTTGGGTTTCTATGGAGACTTCGTTAACTAGACATGGTTGATTAAATCATTGGCCATTGCTGATTAATTTGACCTCCAGCCCCTCTCCCCTCCCTGGAAATCAGGGAGTGGGACTGAAAGTTCTAAACTTCTATTCATGACTACTTCCTCTGGAGACCAGTCTCCACCCATTGGTGCTTTCCAAAAATCATCTTATTAACATAAACTCAGTCTTGGTGCAAAGGGGTTTGTTATAAAGAACAAGACACTCATTTCACTTTTATGTCCCTGAAACAGTTTCAGGAATTGAGGACAAGAGACCAAATATTATAATAAAAGATGCTCCCATCACTTTTATTGTTCAGAAAATTCCAAGGGTTTTGGAAGCTCGGAGCCAGGGAGCATTGACAAAAACCAAATATACATGAGAATATAAATGTGTATTTGGTCATCTGAATGACCAGATATACATTTCTTACAAATCACAATATCACAGTAACTTAAACAACAGCAACAAAGGGTTTCATTGACAGGATATTGGAAAGCTTGATGATGCAATAGGAGGCTCAAAACAAGTCTAAGAAACAGAAAGGAGCCAGGGCAGAAACAATTTGAGCTTAGAGTACTGCTGCTTGAATGGATGAACCCCAATCATGAATATTTTGTCTTTACATCACTCTGCTTAAAATTGGAAGTGCTAGGATTTTGAGCCCAATTATCTACCTTTAGGTTATTTGCTGGCATCTTGGTTTTGAGGGACAAGTGTAGAGCAGAAGGAGCCTCCAGGAACTCTTTTGACTTCCATAGTGGGCAGTCACCTGATCACCTCTGAAAATTCAAGTAGCATGATTAATCTATTCCACTGACTGATCCATTTAAAAACAAACAAATCTCTTGCCTTCCTACTTTGTAGCCTGAGAAAATGGAGTTGCCCTCTCCCTTTATATCACCTCACCACCTTTCTCTAGCTTTCATTAGCTTGTTCCTTTACTTTTTCTCTTGTGAAGATGCATACTCTGTTCTGTAACCATTCTTAAGTTTTCCATGCTTTTTTCTATACATTGATTTTTTTATTTCATTATTAATTGGAAAAAATAAAGTTTAATATATATTACTTATTTTATTTACTAGTTATTTTGTTTACACACCAGTCTAGTTTGTCTCTGGTTATTTTGGTTGTCTAAAGCTCATTCTCTGCCAGATTCCTCAAGGAGGGCTCATGAAAATAATATCCCTTGATTTCTTACCTGTTGATAGCAATTTATGATCCTTTATAGTTGAAAGTCAGTTTTGCTGGAAATGAAGTCCTTGTCTCCCACTTATTCTTCCTAGATGTCATAAATATGTCATTACATTTTTTCTGATGTAAAGTCTGTTGGTAATCTAATTTTCTTTCCTTTATAAATAAAATGTTTTTTTTCCTAGATGTCTAAAGGGTTTTTCTTTTTTTTTAAGAATTCATTTATTCCATCCATGCTGTCTCTAAGTTTAGTAGTTCTTTTTTTCCTTCTGCTGCATAGTATTCCATTGTGTATATGTACCATAATTTTTTGATCCACTCATCTACTGATTGGCATTTAGGTTGCTTCCAACACTTGGCTATTGTAAATTGTGCTGCTGTGAACATTGGGGTGCACTAAGCAAAATAAGCCAGGGAGCAAAAGACAAATACCATATGATCTCACCTACAAGTGGAACCTAACCAACAATACAAAGATGCAAGGAAAATAAGACCAGCAACACTGAAAGGAAAAGAAACCAACAGAGACAAGAGGGAAGGAGGGGGGGAAAGGAAGGGAAGGGGAAAGTCAAGGAACATATAGCAAGGACTCATGGACAAAACCAAAGGGGAAGAGTTGAGGGAGGAGGGAGGGAGGGAGGGGGCAAGGGAAAGTGGTGGGGGGTAGGCAGAGACAAATTTATTTGAAAAAATAAATTTAAAAATAAGAATTCATTTATTTATTTTCAGAGAGAGGAGAAGGGAAGGAGAAAGAGAGGGAGAGAAACATCAATGTGTACCAGAAAAAACATTGATTGCTTGCCTCTTGTTTGCCTCCAACCAGGCACCCAACAAGTAACCCAGGCATGTGCCCTGACTGGGAATCAAACCGGCAGCCTCTCAATTCACAAGCTGGTGCTTAATCCACTGAGCTGCACCAGCCCGGGTGGATTTTTCTTTTGTTTTGAAGTCCAGTACTTTTACTTGAATTTGCCTTGGCATTGTTGGTTTGAGGGTCAATACTCTAAGATATGCAGTGTATACTTTGAATTCATACTTTCAGAAAAATTATTCATCTATGGAACTTTTGTTCAATTGCAGATTTCAATATTCTGTCCCTTTGGCCTCCTTCTTTAGGAACTCTTATTATCTATATGATTAATATCCTTTTGCCTATAACTAAAATTTATAATTTTCCCCTCAAACCCATTTTATGTCCACTTCTTTCTGACATATTAAAATATTTTTATCTTCTATTTTAAAAGGCACTGTTGTTTCTTTTACTTCTTTATTCCTTCTAGTTGGCTTTTGTTTTACAAATTACACTTTATTATTTATAATTCTTTCCTAAGTACTGTCGCCTTTTCTCTGAATGTTTTAAATTCTGATATACGTTGATCTTTCACATACTGTATCATTTTCCTAATATTGTGTAACTTGTCTGATATCATAAGTTTGGCTTTTGTGTATTTTGTGGACAGGTGTTTCTGGCATGCTTTATGATTTGTAGGATGTTATCCCTCTTATTCTCACTTTTTTTCTTGTAATAACTTTGAGGTCGGGCCTTGATAAACTATGTCCATTTTTAAGGAAAATTAATTTTCTGTTGTTTGGGGTAATGTTCACAGATATGGTACCCAGCTTTCTCAGATTCCTGGGCCTTCTCCTCTCCCCTACATTGTTCTGGAACTTTGTTTTACTTTGTCTCTGGTCCCTTTCCTTCTAAAATTTGATTTTATTACCATTAACTTCTCCTCAGCATGAGGCTCAAAGGAAGTCATGGCCAATCAATTTTGAGAGTCCATTGGGACGAAGCTGCTTTACTCTCTTTAATAGTCCTTTCTACTTTTCAGTTATATGATTCATCTATAGAGGCCATTTTTGTTTGTTTGTTTTTCCCTTTTTTTTGGAAGTCTCTTTAGAATGCTCTATTCACCCACTCTAACTCACAATTTAAACTGCTTGGATTCAGGCCTACAGTGATATCCTAGGAATTTCCTTGAATACTCTTCAAGGGTGGATACAACACCTTATTTTATCATTTAGTTTCTTATCATGCTTGATGATATCTGCAGAAAATGCTTTAAGAGAAGGAGTTATGAAGATGAAAATTTATTACAACCAGATAGACCACATAAACATTATAAAGCACATCCCAAAAGCATCCAGCTCAAGAGATCAAGGAGGCTGCATGACTGAGTCCCACAGGTCTCCTACCACAGAAGGCCACCCCACAAGACAGAGAGTCAAAGCAGATCAATATGCAGAAACAAACAAAAAGACTGACCTAAAATGGGGAAAAAAAGAAATAATCCCCAATCAAAAGGAAAGGAGAAATCCCCAGAAATAATGCTAATGAATTGAGGCAAGCAAACTATTACACATTTAGTTCAAAATAATGGTTATAAGGATGCTCAAGGAACTCTGTGAGAACTACAAAGAACTCCACAGAAGCAACAAGGAACTTACTGCGAACTATACCAGGATAAAAAAAGACATAGAAACTATCAATAAGAGATAGGAGGAAATGAAAGATACAATATCTGAAATGAGGAACACAGTAGAAGGAATTAAAGTCAGGCTAGATGAAGCAGAGGATCAAATCAGTGAGCTGGAGAACAAGGTAGAAAAAAATTCTGAGACAGAACAACAAAACAAAAAAAAAGAGACTCAAAAGGAGCAAAGGGGGTTTAAGGGAGCTGCAGAACAACATGAAGTGTAATAATATCTGTAAAATAGGGGTACCAGAAGGAGAAGAAAAGGAGCAAGGGACAGAAAACCTGTCATCTGAAAAAGTTATGACAGAAAACTATCCTAACTTGATGAGAAAAAAAGTCATGCAAGTCCAGGAAGCACTGAGGGTCTCAATCAAAATGAACCCAAAGATACCCACTCTAAGACACATCATAATTAAAATGGCACATTTTAAACACAAAGACAGAATCTTAAAGAGAACAAGGAAGAAACGAGGTGTAACATACAGAACAAAAGGCATACACAGACTGAAAGTGAAGGATTGGAAAAAATATTCCAAGCAAATGGACAGGAAAAGAAAAACCAGGATAGCAATACTTATATTAGACAAAAGAGATTTCAAAACAAAGACTATAAAAAAAGACACAGAAGGACAATTCATATTATTCAAGGGAAGAATCCATCAAGAAGACATAAATATTGTAAACATATATGCATGCGACATAGGAACACCCAAACATATAAGAAAATCTTGGAAGACTTCAAGAAAAATATAGACAGCAATACACTTACAGTAGGGGATTCTAACTCACCACTATCAAAAATGGATCAATCTTCCAAACAAAATATCAACAAAGATATGGTGGCAATGAATGGCACACTAAATAAAATGGAGTTAACTGGTAAATACAGAATCTTTCACCCAAAAAACGCAAAATACACATTCTTTTCAAAAACACATGGAACCACATGATAAACCACATGATCAGACACAAAACAAATCTCAACAAATTCAACAAAATTGAAATCATATCAACCATTTTTTCAGACCACAACAGCTTGAAACTAGAAACCAACCTAAAGGAAAAAAACCCAAAACATTCAAATTCATGAAGACTGCAGAGCATACTATTAAACAATGAATGAATTTATAATGAGATCAAGGAAGAAATCCAAAAGTTTCTGGAAACAACTGAAAATGAACACACAACAGCTCAAAACCTATGGGACACATCAAAGTCAGCACTGAAAGGGTAGTTCATAGCAATACAGGCTTACCTAAAACAGACAGAAACATTTCAAATAAACAACCAAACTATACATTTACAAGAACTAGAAGAACAACAACAAACAAAGCCCAGAGTGAGTAGAAGAAAGAAAATAATCAAGATCACAATGGAATTAAATGACATAGAAACTAAAAGAACAATTCAAAGGAACAATAAATCCAGGAGCTGGTTCTTTGAAAAGATAAACAAAATTGACAAGCCTTTAACCAGACTCATCAACAAACAAAACAGAGATGACCCAAATAAATAAAATCAGAAATGAAAGAGGAGAAATTAAACTGATACCACAGAAATACAAAGGATTGTAGGAAATTACTACAAACAATTATATGACAAGAAATTTGAAAACCTGGGTGAAATGGACAAATTTCTATAAACATATAATCCTCCAAAACTGAATCAAGAAGAAACAGAAAGCCTGAACATATCAATAACTGCTAGTGAAATTGAAGCAGTAATCAAAAAATCCCCAGCACACAAAAGCCCTGGACCAGACGGTTTCACAGGAGCATTTTACAAAACATTTAAGGAAGAGCTAATCCTGATCCTTCTCAAACTATTTAAAAAAATCCAAGAGAAGGGAAAACTCTCAAACTCTTTTTATAAGGCCAGCGTTATCCTAACCCCAAAACCAAATAAAGACACAACCAAGAAAGAAAACTACAAGCCAATATGGCTGATGAACACAGATGCTAAAATCCTCAACAAAATATTGGCAAACCGCATCCCACAATACATTAAAAAGATCATCCACCATGATCAAGTGGGATTCATCCCAGGGAGGCAAGGATGGTACAATATTTGCAAATCAATAAACGTAATGCATCACGTAAATGAAAGACAAAAATCATATGATCATATCAATAGATGCAGAAAAAGCATTTGATAAGGTACAGCACCCATTTATGATAAAAAAAAACACTCAGCAAAATAGGAGTAGAGGAGCATACCTCAACATAAAATAATCCATTTATGAAAAACCTAAAGCCAACATCATACTCAATGGCCAAAAACTAAAAGCTTTCCAACTAAGATCAGGAAGAAGACAAGGGTGTCTGCTTACACTACCTATTCAACACAGCATTGGAAGTCCTAGCCACAGTGGACAGACAAGAAAAAGAAATAAATGGTATCCAAATTGAAAAGGAGGAAGTAAAACTGTCATTGTTTGCAGATGACATGCTAGTATACATAGAATATCTTATAGACTCCACCAACGAAGTACCCAACCTAATAAGTGAATTTGGCAAAACAAAAGGATACAAAGTCAATATTCAGAAATTGAAGGCATTTTTTATACCCACAGTGAAATATCAGAAACAGAACTTAGGAGAAAAAAAAATCCCATTTGCTATAGCAACAAGAAAAATAAATTACTTAGGAATAAACCTAACCAAGGAGGTAAAAGACCTATACTCAGAAAACTAAAGAACACTGAAGAAATAAATTAAGGAAGACAAATAAATGAAAACATATAACGTGTTCATGGTTTGGAAGAATTAACATCAACAAAATATCCATACAACCCAAAGCAATCTATAAATTCAATGCAATCCCTACTGAAACATCAATGACATAATTCACAGATCTAGAACAAATATTTCAAAAATTTATATGGAATGAAAACCAACCCCGAATAGCCTCAGCAATCTTGAGAAAGAAGAACAAAATAGGGGAGATCACAATACCCGATATCAAACTATATCACAAGGCCACTGTAATCAGAACAGTCTGGTACTGGCATAAGAACAGACATATGTATCAGTGGAACAGTATAGAGAGCCCAGAAATAATCCCATGTCTGTATGGTCAATTAATATTTGACAAAGGGGGAAGGAGCATAAAATGGAGTAAAAATAGCCATTTCAATAAATGGTGTTGAGAGATCTGGACAGGTACATGCAAAAAAAAAAAAAAATGAAATGACCACCAACTCACTCCATACACCAGAATGAACTCAAGATGGATAAAAGACTTAAATGTAAGCTGGGACACCATAAAAGTCCTAGAGGAAAACATAGGCAGAAAACTCTCAGATACCCCATGCAGCAATAATTTTGCTGATATGTCTCCTAAGGCAAGGGAAATAAAGGAAAAAATAAACAAATAAGACAACATCAAAGTAGAAAGCTTCTGCACAGCTAAAGAAACCATCATTAAAATGAAAAAGGAACCGACCATATGGGAGAACATATTTACCAGTGATACCTCAGAAAAGAGTTTGATCTCCAAAATATATAAAGAACTCATACAGCTTAAGAATCCAATTAAAAATAACAGGCCAAGGACCTGAACAGACACCTCTCCAAGAACGTACAGAGGGCCCATAGACATGTGAAAGGATGTGCAACATCACTAGCCATCAAAGAGATGCAAATTAAAACCACAATGAGAGATCACCTTACACCAGTCAGAATGGCCATCATTAATAAGTCAACAAACAACAAGGGCTGGTGAGGATGTAGAGAAAAGGGAACCCTAGTACACTGTTGGTAGGAATGCAGACTGATGCAGCCACTGTGGAAAACACTATGGAATTTTCTCAAAATACTAAAAATGGAACTGCCTTTGATCCAGTGATTCTACTGCTGGGATTATACCCTAAGAATCCTGAAACACCAATTCAAAAGAACCTATGCATCCCAATTATTCATAGTAGCACAATTTACAATAGCCAAGTGCTAGAAACAGCTTAAGTGTTCATCAGTAAATGGGTGGATCAAAAAACTGCAGTACATTTACACAATGTAATACTCTACAGCAGAAAGAAAGATGGAACTCCTACCTTTCATGACAGCATGTACGGAAGTGGAGAGTATTATGCTAAGTGAAATAAGCCAGGAGGCAAAAAACAAATACCATATGATCTCACCTATAACAGAAACCTAATGAACAAAACATACAAGCGAAATAGAACAAGAGGCATGGTAACATGGAACAGACTGACAATGACCAAAGGGAGTGGGGAGGGGGAGAAGAGAGGAAAGAAGGGAAAGGGAGTAGTCATGGAACATGTGTAGATGACCCACAGATGTGCACAACAGGGTTGGGATTGACTGAGGGAGCAGGGGTTGGGCAGGGCAGAGGAGAGCAATGGGGGAAAAATTGGGACAACTGTAACAGAACAGTAAAATTTTTTAAAAATTCACAATCTACCCTTCTTTTGTGGCTCAGTGGATTGAGTGCTGACCTGCAAACCAAAGTGTCGATTCCCAATCTAGGGCACATGCCTGGGTTGTGGGCCATGTCCCGGTGAGGGGAACACAAGAGGCAACAACACATTGATGTTTCTCTCCCTCTCTTTTTCCCTCCCTTACCCCCTGTCTAAAAATAAATAAATTTTAAAAAGAATTTTCACAATCTAAAAAAAAAAAAAAAACCTTTCTGTGTCCTTAATGTCCAAAAACATCTATTCTACTATGAGGATGACTAATAGTGTCAATGAGATAAGATTCTAGTTTTTCTTACATTTTTGTGTATATTTCTTCAGTGTATTCTAGTTTCTAATGTTGTATATGGGAAGTGTAATGGCAATCTGATTCTTACTCTTTTATAGGAGACCAATTTTTTCTTTAATTTCTGTAAGTCTTTTGAATTTAATCTTTATCCTTGCTGTTGTGAAAAATTTTTTTAAATATATTTTCTGATATTCCAGGTTTTTTTTTAAGATTTTGCTTTTAGAGAGAAGGGAAGGGAGGGAGAAAGGGAAGAAAAGAAACACCCATGTGTGAAAGATACATTGATCAGTTGCACACCCACAACTGGGGATCTGACCCACAACCCAGGCATGTGCCCTGCCTGGGTATCAAACCAGCAACCTTTCACTTTGCAGTCTTGCACTCAATCCAGTGAGCCACACCAGCCAAGGCATGTTCTGAAACTTTTCAGTAATGTATGTGTATGTGAGAGAGAAAGTATGTCATTTTTCATTATGCTTTTGAGTACTAGATGAGGTCTTTTCATCTGAAGACTTGTGTCCTTCCACTCTGGGAAATTATCATCTATTATTTTAAAGAATGGTTTCCTTCCTTCTATTTTCTCTGTTCTCTTATTCTGGAATTCTTATTATTAGTCAGCTGTTGGACCTCCTGGTATGTTTTAAAGAGAGCAACTTTATCAAACTATTGTTTATGTGCCATAATATACAGCTATTTTAAGTGTACATATATCCATGTAACCACCACACTCCCAAGCTATAGCATAATTTCTTCACCACAATTGTTTTAATGCTTTTATTCCCCTGCCTCCTGCTGCAGTCAACAACTGATCTGCTTTCTGGCAAAATAGATTACTTTGGCCTATTCTAAAATATTATATAAATAATAATACAATTTTATCTAGCTCTTTTTAACCTGGTTCCTTTTCTAAACCGAATGATTTTGAGATTCATCCATATCATTGCACTTAGTAGTTCATCATTATTGCTGAGTAATATTCTACTGGATGGACATACCATAATTGATTTATATGAGGCTGGTTTTTAAAAGATTTTATTTATTTACTTTCAGAAAGAGGGGAAGGAAGGGAGGAAGAGAGGGAGAGAAACATCAGTGTGTGAGGGATATCAGTTGCCTCTCACAAGGCTCCCAACAAGGGAGGGACCTGTTCTGCAACCCAAGGCATGTGCCTTGACTGGGAATTGAACTGGCAACCCTTCAGTTCACAGGCCGGTGCTCAACCCTTTCAGCCATACCAGCCAAGGCTATATGAGGATGATTTTTTTTATATCAGAGTTTAACAGTTCAGAGGATATGCTCTGGAGCACATGAAATTTGCCCTCTGGTCTCACACATGCGGTTATGTTATGTTACTTGGCAAAAAGGGAGTTTGAAGATGTATTACTAATCAGCTGACCTTAGGATAAAAAGAATGTTCTGTATTATCTGGTGGGATCAATGTAATAACATGAAACTTTAAAAGCATAAGAGGCGATCAGGATGATGTGGCAGAGGAGGGGAGTTAGAAATATCTGAAGCATGAAAAGGACTTAATGTGCCTTTGCTGGCTTTAAAAAGATGGAGGGAACCATGGGCCAGGGAATGCAGACATCCTCTAGCAGGTAAAAATTATCCCAGGCTGACAGCTAACAAGAAAAGGAGACTTCAGTAATACAGTCTCAAGAAACTGGATTTTGTCAAACTGAATGAGTTTGGAAACAGACTATTCCTAGAGCTTCCCAATAACAGATTATCTTACCAACAACTTGCCTTTGTTATTTTGATTGAGAAAAGTGGTACTTGATACTTTTCTTTAGCATGTATTCTCAGTAAACAGTCAAGAATAAAGAGTGGAAGAGAATGGCAACTCAGTAAATGACACTTCTTAACAGATCAATGTAAGCATTTCTGAGTGAACCTGCTCTCCCGTGAGAGACTATTCCTGTCTCTTGTTTGTGATTCCAAGTCTTTGTGTATGCCAGGTAGAAAGACAGAAGAAGAAAGGAGTTGCTTATGGTTTATTAGGGGTAAAACACAGAAAGGAATTGATTATGTCCATGAATCATATGTCCATATACTTCTAGGTACAGTCAAGCACAAAGTTCACTGCCACATTTTCCAAGGCTACTATTAACAAAATATATTAAAAATAAGGATCTTTCTTTGTTCCAAGTTTTGATATTCTAGCTTGGATCTGCAATTTCCTCACATGGTTATATCGTATTGCCAACTCCTTCTCACTCAATATTTGCACATTCTTTAAATAAGTCTTGAGAAAAATGGGAAAAAAATAAGAAACAAGGGAAGAGAGTGCTTAAAAAAGAATAGGGAATCAACAGCATCAAGCTATTCAGAGACTGAGAGGATGAAATTGAGAAAAATGGTATCAAATGTGGTGACATGAGATTATTGGGAGATCTTGGTGATTTTTTTTTTCCTAAAAGTTGCTTAGGTCAGAAGTCCATAATTTAGGAAACTGGGGAGTAAATGATATATGGAGAGGTTGATGAAGGGTGTAAAGGTGAAGAGGATGTAAATGGAAGGAGGGGTCAAGAAGTATGGTACCTCAAAATAGGAATAATAGTAGCATGATTGTCAGCAAAGGATAAAAAGCCATTAGAGAGAGGGATAGGATGTGTGTGGAAGAATAATTGAAAGATTGAGCAGGAGAAAACAGTCTCTTTCTGCTTTTAAACTTGATAGTTTCCCCACATTTCTGTTTTAATCTTATTTTTTGTACCTACCCACACTCTCTCAATTATTTTAGCCATTCTCACAGTGTTAATCCCTATCTCTAACAAACTCTACATCTTCAGCTCCACCTCATAACTTGCTCATGATATCAGTTCAACACTTTGGATTACTTGTTGGGTATGCCTTGCCAGCTCTCAAATGCAGTCTCAAAGTTCATTCCACCATGCCTCCAAGCCAATCTTTTCCCCCAACTTCTTTCCTTTTATTAAATATTTATTTTCATGGGGCCACTGAGAGAAATTCTGGCATCATTTTTGCCTCACTCATTTTTCTCACTTTGCATATTCTGTCATACACCAAACACTGCAGAGTCTCCTTTCACAATAATTTTTTAAAATATCCCATTTTTTAAATCTTTATTCCCACTGTTGCTGTCCTGGAACAGCCTCTTATAATATCTCACATGGATCATTGGCACTCTGCTTCTAATCTCATCCTCCTTAATTTTACTCTACATACAAATATGAGGACTTTTTTAAAATTTAATTTTATTTTATTTTTATTATTTTTTAAATTTATTTATTTTTTCAAATACATTTGTCTCCACCTTCCCCCTACCACTTTCCCTTGCCCACCCCCTCCCTCAATCTTTCCCCACTTTGGTTTTGTCCATGAGTCCTTGCTATATGTTCCTTGACTTGCCCCTTCTCTTCCTTTCCCCCCACCCACCCCTCCCTCTTTCCCTCTTGTCTCTGTTGGTTTCTTTTTTTCTTTCAGTGTTGCTGGTCTTATTTTCCTTACATCTTTGTTTTGTTGGTTAGATTCCACTTATACATGAGATCATATGGTATTTGTCTTTCGCCCCCTGGCTTATTTCACTTAGCATAATGCTCTCTAGTTCCATCCATGCTGTCGCGAAGTGTAGTAGTTCTTTTTTCTTTCTGCTGTGCAGTATTCCATTGTGTAAATTTTTTATCTCTGTCTCTCTCATCATGCCACTGCCTTATTTAAAACCAACCAATTGACCAACCTACCAATGAACCCACCTACCTATCTACTATAAACATCTTCTGTGGTTCTCCAAAGTCAATTACTTATCATTACCAAAGTCCTCTACAATCTTGTCCCTGCCTTCTTTTAAACTTTGTATTGTATTTTTCTCCAAAGGAACCCCTTGATTCCTACCAAATGTTCCATTTGCCATCCCTCTACTAATGCTCTTTATTTGACCTGAAATATAATTATTTCACTTATTCTTACCATTCACTAATATTCTTTCCATCTTTTAAGGCCCAATTTGACTCCTATTTCCTCATCCACCCTTCTTCCCAAGAATGATGCTGTGCATACAATACTGAAATTAATAAGCCCTTTTTCATCCTTGCTGTTGTGGCCCAGTGGATTGAGCTCCAGCCTGCAAACCAAAAGGTTGCTGGTTTGATTCCCAAGCAGGGCACCTGCCTGGGTTGTGGGCCAGATCCCCAGTAGGGGGCACATGAGAGGCAACCACACATTGATGTTCCTCTACCTCTCTTTTCTCCCTCCCTTCCCCTCTCTCTAAAAATAAAAATCTCTTTAAAAAATGAAATTAATAAGATTTTTCATCCTCATTCACCAAAATGATCTGTCTCATCTTATAGAATCCCAAAATGCCAAACTATATAAATTCCCTCAAATATTGTCTAACCCAACTTTCTCATTGTTCACCAAAGTGTGGCCCAATGAGAAGTGTCCTGCAATAAAGACATGCTGAGTATCTCAGAACGAGACATTGACAACTGCCTCGGCTGATTACCTTATTATTTATACATTGCTGTCTTAGAATATAGATATGTAGTTTGTTCCCACATCCTTGAATTGTGCTGAGTTCCAGGAAGGCAGGTGATATTTTTCCTACTTCTCTGAATTCCCCAGAGCACGTAATGCATTGCTTTGGACAGAACAGGCATTAAGCAAATATGTATTGATTGAACAAGAAATGATACATCACAACTGGAACATAAACCATCAATTTTTATTGTCTCATTAGCATATTTTATCAATTAAAATTAGAAGTGGCCTTGGGTCCCTGAGCAGTCACAATGACAAAGCATGATATTCCAATATAGTCAGGTAAACTGGAGGCTCTAATATATATTTCATAAAGCCTTTGAAGGGGAGATCTAGAATTGCCCTTGAAAATCATTTCACATAACAGTCCTCTCTCTTCGCCAATTTTATTGATAGTGACAGAGGAACTCAAGAGTTAAAGATTTTAGCTTCAGTCATAGTTGATAGACTTAAGTGATTAATGCCTTTGGAAAGCTGTTATTCCAGGAACTGGAATGAATGACCTACTTGACTCCAGGACTGACAAGCAATTCAACTTTTGTGCCCCAGGGAAACTGCAAGGATGGAGATGGTATCTGAGCCATTGTGTTCCATTGATCAACAGATTAACCTTTTTTTTTCCAAACCTGTTACCCACCCTTTCTTCTCCTTAGAAAAAGGTTGGCTTGAGATGAGATGTTAAGACCATTTCTGAGGATACATAACCCACAGTATTCTCAGATTCCTGGCATCTGAATAAAGTGCCCATAAAGATTCAATCCTCATCCCTACTTATTGGTTCTGGTAGTGACAAGCAGCATGAATGCCAACTTTTCTGGTTTAAATAGGGGAATTGAGATTCACAAAGGAATATAAAGGACTTGCCAAATGTACACATTAAATAAATGGCATAGTCAGGACCAGAGACTAAGTCCTGACTCCAAATTCTAGAGCCAAATTTTCTAACCCAAGAGAACAGGTTGAACACTATGATGGCTAAACAGTTAAGCACATTGGGGTTTGAAGTCTGACTGACTTGGTTCTGCCACTTAAGCAAGTTTATTAACCCCAGTGAACCTCAGTTACTTTATATATAATAATAAACCTGTTTGGGGAGCTCTGAGGTCAGGCAAGGAGACAGTGCTCTCCACAGACTGTGGTGCCTCCTTTATTAGATTGCAAAGGTCCAACTACCAGCTTAGGTCCAATGCTACTCAGGCCACTAAAGACACTAAGGGAGCTCATGGCCCAGCACACACACACAGATGTGCCTCAGATTTTGTTGATAGGCCTGATATCAAGCAGAGTTCTCCCATGCTTGCTTGGTATAGAGAAAAACATGTGGAGCATTTGGAAGATTAGCTAATTATATACTATGAGGCACCAGGAAGTAGGCAGTGCAGTCGTAGGATAGAACTCTCTGGACCTGTCATTCCACCATTATAGGTTCATTATGAAACTGTCAACAATGGAAGCTGAAAAATCACTGAGTGGAGGAGAACATCTGGACCCCAAGGCATTCAGTTGGAGCTACTTAATGCTAGGAAAGTCAGAGGGACTCCAAGGTCTCACCAAAGGTTGTCAACCAAAGTAAGAACAAGGAGATATAGAGAGGAGACTTCCTAGGATAAGTAGCACCAGCCCCTTGAGTGGCTGTGACTACAAAGACAGAGATGCTGAGGGAATGCTATGACCACCAGGTGGAGTTCAGACAGGGCAAGGCTGGGATTACCGTTACCAAGGACACTTATGAAAGGTCATGGGAGATCAGGTCTGATGGAAATTAGAAGAAGGAACCCATGACATGAAATCCAGACTTAATAAGTGTGAGGCATTCAGGTGTCCAAGTAAGTGGTAGAAGGAAACTGGCATTTACTAAATACCTAAGATGCATAAGAAATTACCACAAATTTAGTGGCTTAAAAATAGTACTCATTTATTATATCATAGTTCTATGTGTTGAGTCTAGGAATGGCTTAACTCTGTCCTTTTCTCAGAGCCTTACAGGATAGTCAGTGTCTCACAAGGGCTGGGGCCTCATCTGAGACTTGGAATCCTCTTCCAAGCTTTTCCTTAAAAAAATATTTTATTTATTTACTTCTTAGAGAGAGGGGAAGGGAGGCAGAAAGAGAGGGGGAGAAAGAACAGTGTGCGAGAGATACATCAATTGATTACCTCTTGCCCGTCCCCAACTGGGGAACCTGGCCCTCAACCCAGGAATGTGCCCTGACTGGGAATCAAACCAGAGATCCTTCGGTTAGGAGGCCAGCACTCATTCCACTGAGCCACACCAGCGGGAATTCTCTTCCAAGCTTATACATGGTTGTTGACAGAATTCATTTCCATGTAGCTTGCCTCTTCAAGGTCAGCAGGAGAGAGACTTCTGATTCTGATGTCTATTTTCACCTTTCAAGTCTTCCCTGATTATATCAGATCTACCTAGAATAATCTCCCTTTAGATTAACTCAAAGTCAAACTGATTAGGGACCTTAATTACGTCTGCACTGCAAAATCCCTTCAAGTCCCTTCATCTTTACCACACAGCATAACCTAAGCACATATATGACATCATCATATTTACAGATTCTGCCCACATTTGAAGGAAGGGATTATACACAAGTGAATGAAAATATTGAAGACTTAGAATTTTGCCTACCACAGCCTGCCCCCTCTGCTCTCTAATGACACATCTCTTTTTCATTAAGATTTATTTATTTATTTATTTTCAAAGAGAGGAGAAGGGACAGAGAAAGAGAGGAAGAGAAACATCAGTGTGTGAGAGATACATCAAATGGTTGCCTCTTACACACCCCCAACTGAGGACCTGGTCCACAACCCAGGCATATGCCCTGACCAGGAATTAAACTAGTGACCTTTTAGTTCACAGGCCGGCACTCAATCCACTGAGCCATACCAGCCAGGGCAACACATCTCTTCTAAAGGCAAAATACATTCACAGTGTTCCCAAGAGTCCCATCCCATTGCTGCATCAGCTCAAAATCCAAAGTCACATCATCTAAATCTAAATCTGATAATTTCATCAGCTCAATAAACAAAATATCAGCCCTGGGTGGTATGGCTCAGTGGATTAAGTTCTGGCCTGAGAACCAAAGGGTCACAGGTTCAATTCCTGGTCAGGGCACATGCCTGGGTTGTGGGCCAGGTCCCCAGCAGGGGGCACATAATAAGCAACCACACATTGATGTTTCTCTCCCTTTCTTTCTCCCTCCCTTCCCCTCTATAAAAGTAAATAAATAAAATATTTTTTTAAATCTCATTTAAATCTCATCAGCTTAAAAAAATCCAAATCTCATCATTTAAATTAGCTGCATATGTCAGGTACATCCAAGGCTTTCTCTCCATCTGCTAACTTGTTACATACATTATTACATTTAATTCTGAAAACAATCCTGTGAACAAATTTTCATCATCCCATTTTATAGATAAGGAAACTGGAGCATTGATAAATTCAATTTGCCTAGGGTCATCTAGAGATTAAGTTTCATAAATAAAGAAGATAAATTAAAAAAAAAAAGAATTTTGAACCAAAGAAAAAAATTCTTCCAAAAAAATAAAAAGTCAATGGGAAGGGACCACTCTGTAAAGTATATGGTTGTCTAACCACTATGGTGTCCACCTAAAACTAATACAAAGTAACATGGAAGTGTAAACTGTAACTGAAAAATAAAGTCAATGGTAGTTTATGAACACATTTTGAAAGAAATACTTTGAAAATGTTGCATCCACTTTAAATAAATAAATAAATAAATTTGAACTCAGATGTGCAGATATTTGTTAGCTTCTCTCATTGTCTCTAGAGAAGCATGTCTGAAGCCCTCTTGGCAAGTTGGGATTCTTAAATGATCATCCACACCCCCAGTGACCAACCTTGGGTGACTAGTGATAGTCTCACACTGGAAAACTAAATGTTAGTAAACATCACTAACATTAGTGTGGATGGAATTCCCTGCTATTCTCCCATGATGGAGGTGAGAATTGGGTTGAGAGAAGAATATAAATTAATGAGAAGAATGAAACAAAAGTTAGTAACTCCAATTTTGTTGCAGATGAAGATGAGGTCCATGCTCTTGGTGGTTGCGAGAAAGGAACTGAATGGACCACACAAAGATAAGTGAAGCAAGCAAGGGAAAGTTTCTGGCATCATAATTGATAAACTCTCTGAGAAATATGAGAAAGCCTAATACCACAAACACCCACCAGAGCAAACACTAACCATTAAAACATCCAGGGAAATAAGTGGAAAACCTGACAATGAGTATCCGCTTTATTAGAGAGAGACCAAATCCTGAAATGGCCCCACTCCTTCCTGCAGCTGAAGTGGTCAGGCAAAAAAGACAGGAAAAACTCAATCCAATAAGAAAGGAATGCCATGATCTGTTGTATATACAGATTGATCATAGCAAACCAAGGTGAATAAGTACTTAGCTGAAAGCACATCATTACACTGTTAGGGGTCATCTCAAAAGTTCCAAATTGATTTTCTTTGCTCCTAGTAGCTAATCACTCCCCTACTCCAAGCCCTTGGTCTAATCACCAGGAGGTAAAGAAAAACAGTAATAGGGACTCTAATCATACAGAAAATTTCAGGAATTGCATTTTACCAATTATGTGCAGAAATGCAGTCATAACAAAAGTTACACTAAAATATTTAATTCCAAAGTAAACATATATCTTACAAATTCCAAAATCAAAATCATCCCAACTCACAGAATTCTCATTTCTTCTAGTAACCTAAGGGATAGTAGCTTCAGCCTTGGTTCTCTCGGGTTCACCATCCCAAGATACGTGAGCAGGCCACATCTGTTCAGGGAATGACTCTCTCCTATTGAAGGGTTACAGGCTTTTAGGGGTTTTTACTTAAGCTTCTACACATGTGATTTCTCAAAATCCTCCTTGATTTTCCACTCAAGGGAGGAAACCACAATGCTACTTATTACCAGGTGCCACAAAGTGACTCACAGAAATCAGAATGCTGACTGATGACAAAAGCAGTGACTCAAGATTTCTTATTCTCTGTCCTGTCTCACAATTACACAATACAGGAACCAAAAAAAGGAGGGGCTATATGGGTACTAGCTCCAGTCCTGCCATAACTTGATATATGATTTTGGGTAAATAGCTTTTTATTTCTTTGATCTTTCTTTTTAATTTATTTTAATTTATTTTTAAAAATTTAAGATGCTAATTTTATTTTATTTTCAATAGATTTTGAATTTATAAATCTTGTTTATTCTATTAGAGTTGTCTCTATATTTCCCCCTTAACCCCCCTCCACCCACCCCACCACCACCTCCCGCTCCCACAGTCAATTCCCACACTGTTGTCCATGACCATGGGTCATTCATACATGTTCTTTGTCTAGTCCCTTCCCCTTCTTTCCACCATTGTCCTCTTTCCCCCTCCCCTCTGGTCACTTTCAGTCTGCTCCATGTTTCCATGCCTGCGGTTTATTTTGTTGGTTAGTTCATTTTGTTGAATAGAGTCCATTTATATGTGGGATCATATGGTATTTGTCTTTCATCAACTGGCTTATTTCACTTAGCTTAATGTTCTCCAGTTCCATCCATGTTGTCGCAAAAGGTATGAGTTCCAACATTCTCTCTCTTTCTTTCTTTGTTAAATGCAGATTGATTTAATTTATTTTTCAAATATCAAAGTTAATTATAAAATATTAAAAAATTTAAAACCGTTATAAAGTCTCAGCAATTAAAACGACACCAGCACAGGAATAATCAAGTAGATCAATGAAATATAATGAGAATTCTAGAGACAAACATATATATCTGTCTAACAATGTAATATATGATTAAGTTGATATTGCAAATCAATGGGTAAAATAAGGCTTATTCTACAAATAAGGTTCATGGACCACTATTGAAATAAAAGAAATATAGAGCCCTATTTCACACATTATACAAGAAATACTCAGGTGAGTTAAAAATCAATATGTAGAATCAAAGGAGTTTTAGGAGAAAATACAAAATTATATTTTTCTTACACTGAAGTAAAATATTAAAACCCAGAAGCTATAAAGCAAAATATTGACAATATGACTATATTAAACATTTAAGACTATACAGTAAGATATGTATGAAAAAGTTAAAGGACAAGTTATAGAATAGGAAAATATTTGCAACACATCTAAAAAAGTGTTAATTTTTATTTTTAAGGAAAAAAATTCTACAAACATTTAATCTAAAAATGGATAAAGAATACCAAAAAGCTATTTAAAGCTTCTTAAAAATAATAGAAATAAGCAAGAAGTATACACAAACAGCTTTAATTTCAACAGATAATCAAGAAACAAAGTAACACATCATTATCACAATCAGATTAATGAGTATTAAAAATATTGGTAATATCAACTATTGGTGACTGTGAAAGGAACTGGGTATTCATATAATCTTTTTCTTCATCTACTTAAAGCAGTCACTTTAGCATATTTTGCAGTGCTGGTTTTGTAGAGGTGTATTCTTTTAGCCTTCTTTTGTCTGGGAAACTCCTTATTTCATCATCCATTTTAATTGAGAGCCTTGCTGGGTAGAGCAGTCTTGGTTGCAGACCTTTGCTTTTCATGACTCGGAATATTTCTTGCCAGTCCCTTCTGGCTTGCAATGTTTCTATTGAGAAGTCAGCTTCTAGCCGTATCGGGGCTCCCTTATATATTACTACCTGTTTCTCCCTTGCTTCATTTAGGATTCTCTGTCTTTCACATTTGCCATTTTAATGATGATGTTACTTTGAGTGGGCCTCATTGTTTCCTCTTGAATGGGACCCTTTGTGCTTTCTGGACTTGTATGACTTTTTATCTCCTCCAGTTAGGGAAGTTTTCCATCATGACTTTTTCAAACAGGTTCTCTATCCCTTCCTCATCCTCTTCTCCTTCTGGTATCCCTATAATATAATACATATTATTACGTTTCAGGTTGCCCTGCATTTCCCTCAATGCCTCTTCATTCTTTTTAAGTCTTTTTTCATTTTCTTGCTCTTTCTGGGAGCTTTTGTGTACCTTATCCTCCGGTTCACTGATTCATTCCTCTGCTTCATCTAGCCTGCTTTGGATTCCTTCTACTGTGTTCTTCAATTCAAAATTGTATTCTTCGTTTCCTCTCGTCTCTTCTTGATAGTTTCTATGTCCTTTTTCATGTTCATATCGTTTGCAGTAAGTTCCCTGTAGTTTCCCTGTAGTTTTTTGTAATTCTTTCTGAGCTCCCTGAGCTCATTGAGCTTCCTTAAAACCGTTGTTTGGAACTCAATATCCGATAGTTTACTTGCCTCTATTTCATTTAGTTCTCTTTCTGGGTATTCCTCCTTTCCCTTCAAGTGGGCAGTATCTCTTTGTCTTCCCATTATTTGTGAGACTCTTCTTTTTTGCTTCTGCTTCTTAAATTGATCTGTCTGGACTTCCTGACTTTGTGGTGTGTAGTTCTGTGGTAGGAGACCTCTGTTTTACTTTCTGGATCTGCCTCTGATGATGTCAGATGTCATCCCTGTCTGACCTTAGGCAATCTGTTCGAGACTTCTAGTAATCTACTGTCTGTGGCTGTCTCCTTCAGCTGTTAATGTATTCACTGTGCACTCAGCAGGCTACCTTACACAGCTCAGGGTAGGTTGGAGTCAGTCGTGGGGGTGGAGTTATTGGGTCTTCTCTCACTGGAGCCGTGTGGGAGAGGAGTCAGCACTGGGATCCCGCTGGCTACTCTCTCTGTTTTCTTCCCAAAGCCACTATCCCCAGTCTCTCCTGAAGTGTCGCCAGAACTCTCTGTGCCCCTTTTAGCCAGGGATCTACTGTCTGTGGCCCTGCACTCAGAAGGTGGTCTAGACAACACAGGGTGGGGTGAAATCCCACCTGCAGGCTGGCCTATTAGGTCCTCTGATGTTGGCGCTGCTCAGGGGGAGTGATCTCTGACTGAGCAAGACGGTTGCTGCCGCCTTGGGGATGAGTCAGCACCAAGATCCGGCTGGCTGCTTTCTCAGTTCTCTCCCCAAAGCCTCCTTCCCCAGTCTTTCCTCAGGTGTTTCTAGCCCACTCTGTCCCCGCTTTTGCTGGAGACCACGGTAAGTGGCTGCAAATAAAAATTTAGCATTGGCCCATTAAAAGGTTCTTTGTATCTCCAGCCGCCTGTCTGTGGCAGACAGCAACCCTGCTGCTTTTCGCAGCTGGCTGTTTTCTGTGTACTTTTTGGGCTCTGGTGCTGTAGGCTAGAGATCCCCACTTTTCATTTAGACTCCACTCTTCTCAGGGGGATCCAACTGGCTGTTTCAGTATCTTTCTGGTGCTGCCACCTGTGGGTGCCCCACCTGCCTTCTTGAGTCTGTACCGCACTCTTTACCAGTTAGATTGCACTAAAACTGATTCTTCTGTCTCCAAGGTTACAAGGCTCCTCTCTCACTATTGTTCAGTTGTTTGTTCCAGGTGTTTTCTCCAGAATTTTACTGTAATTCCAGGTTGGTCCTGGGAGGAGGTCAGTGTGACTCCCACTCACTGCTCCGCCATCTTGATCTATTTCTTTGATTTTTCAGCCTTGCCAAAGGCCTACATTCTAACAAGAGGAACAACCAAAATGCAGACAAAATGTCAAGGTTTGGCATTTGGTAAAGAAAAGAGATCTGGTTATTTGAATTCCATGACATTGTTTGTTCTTAAACAGAAAATGCTTAGGCACATGAATATGTTGTTGCCCTTGGAACGTGTGATGGAGCCTTACGAAATATTGCCAGGGAAAAGTCCAGGACCTTTGAGAAACAAAGGTGATATATAAGCCATTGATGACCACTAAGTTTCTAAAAAGCATGGTTCTGAGGAGTGTCAAAGTGAATGAAAGCCCATGAAAAGCGGAAATATCTTGGAGCATCCTGGTTGGAGAGGACCAGAGGCCCTGAATGCCTGGGCTGAGGAGATAGAGTTGAATGCATGGGCATGCAGAGCCAAACTGGGAAGAAATACATCCCTCTAATTACTGTACCTATCCAAAGTAACCACTTACATCCTGCGGTTTCCTTCTTTCCACTCACAAGGCCCTACAACTCATTTTCATTCATTTGAAAAATACTGATTATACAACTATATTATGTGCCAGACAGTATGGGGGATATAACAATGATATAATGGATATAATGATATAGTCTAGAGTCATCTCTAGGTCTTCCACAAATTATCTGAGACCATTAGTGTTCAAGTCTCAGATCCACAACTATGTATTTCATGAACTTTTTTCTGGTGAGTGGTGCTTGCTGCCTTTACTCTTCTCTCCTCTCTTTTCCTCTCAGTAAAACTGGGGAAAATTGTACAGTTCCTATGAGAAACCAGGTCTACCTGATTCTCAAACCTGTTAAAATACCATGCTAGTTTACCTCCCAGAGTAGCCAGTAGTTTTACTGCCATCCTTCTGTGGTTCCTATAAACATAGTTTTAGTTAGAAGCTAGCTCCTTTCAGCTTTGTTTCGTTCAGGTCAATATTGAAGTAAATTTGCATTTGGTAAACCCACACCAACTGTTGCTTTAAATATGGAAGAAGGGGAAAGGAAGAAAGTAGGAGGAAAACAACCCAGAAGCTTGCCAAGTCAGGGTAGATAATTCTCCAGGACTTACCTCTAGTTTAATTGGGATATGATGAAAAAGAATCTTGAGGTAAGAGGTAGAAAGACAACAGCCAAAGAAAAAATGACAGCCCTTTGCCTAGCCACCAGTTTAGGCTTGCCAAGTGCTTACTTTGAAATTGTTTTTAGAGAGATCAGAAGACAGAAAATTAAAAAACCTTCACCAATATTCTACTTATTTGACTACAAAGGGAACATCAGAGATGCCTAGCTCCTTGAACCCACCTCCACACATCTCCATTACTTATAGTCGGAGCCAGCATTGGCTCTGTCAGTGTCACCTCACTGCCCTTTGACAGATTCCATTTGACACTTGAAGGCTTTTATCAGGCCTGTGACACATAGATGGATTTGTGACTGAAAATATAAGAAAATAAACCCACCATTATTTATTGACAAAGACCACAAAATAGTTTTTGAGTAAAGATCACAGTTACCCTTATATCTGAATACTCTTTTTGTTTACATAAGAAGATGAATTTTTTCTATATAGTTATAGCCAGTTGCAGTAAACAATGTATTTACAAAATTCATTTATAAATCACATTTTTAATGCTGCATATCATATACAAATTAGGTCCTCTCTCAGTTTTCTTAATAGTTTATATTTCAACCACTTTTCTGTGTTAATATTTTATATTAACAATTTTAAATTTGTCTCTAGGGTGGCTTATAATAAATCACTTGGTGGTGCTCAGCTTGCACACTCCAGCATTCTCTGTGCTCACATGCTCAGCTAGTTCTGGAGCTACTCAATATCATTGTTTACACATAAGCACTTGGGGAACTTCAAAGGGCTTCCTTTTCAAATGCATTTAATCAGCTGCAAACAGATAAGCCACTATATAATGCACTGTTGATATGTAAAGTATGTGCACAGACCTGTGCAAAAATATAGATATGATACGTGACATATGACACATGTATATAAAACTGTTGGAGGCAAAGGCAAAAGGTAAACATTAGGGAAAGCTTTGCTTCCATTTGTCAGAGATGGTGAAAGGTTGCAGGTGCTGATGGACTTTTGGATTTACCAGGGTCTTTAGAAGTTCACATTCTGCAGGGTACAAATTAGATTGCTGGTAAGAGGAAGTGTCACTTTCCCTTCCAAGTAGGTCTGCTGACTTCCCAGAGGTAAGAGCAAACTGAGCTCCCCAGAATGGCAAGAAAAGATGCCACTACAAGAAATGAAGATATCCAGCTGATACACATACAAACTTCACTTTTCCAGAAGAAGGGAAACTTCCTGGAGACATAGTCAGACTCACCCTACTCCAAAGGACAGGAAACCAGAAACCAGATACAGCCACTTCTCTGAAACTGGAGCAAAAAAAGCCTAATCAGCTCAAACAGGCTTTGAGTTGAGGGCAATGGGAACAGAGAGGAAAAGTGCAATGTGGAAGGGCAGACAGGACGCAGAGATCCAGGGACACAGTAAGATCAAGCTATTTGTCAGCAGATTCCAGGTCTCACCCAAAGGTTGGTATGTTGCAGCCTGTCAAGACCTGGCAGGTCCACTCTAGATTTGAGCAGATGAAAGAAAATGTACGGAGCCATGGGGATGCTTGACATGCCTTTATTCACAGGTGGGTCAGCCATATGCGCTACAAGCTGCATATGTGTGTGTGCATATGCAGTGAGAAGCCCCTACCCCCTTAAGTACTAGAGACAAAAAAAGCTGGCAAAAAGCCAAAGTAGTATATAACATGGTGTGATTCTATGCATGTGAGCCCACTTCACCGTATGGGAACCATTTTCAGACCCAGTCTGAAGGCTATAAAAACACTCCTTTATCAGGCCCATTCAAGGTTGTGGAAAACTGCTTCCCTTAGTTACCCAGACACCTGGGTAAGGAAGCCAGACAGCCTCCATTTACCCTACAGTTGGGTTCTGGAATGGGAGACAGTTAAGTGCTTTAAAATGCACAGTATCTGGAGTTATACAGACCTAGGTATTAAATCCTTGTCTTGATACCTAGAATGTGGCTTTGAGCAAGTTATTTCACTTTTTTTTTTTTTTTTTTTTAGTTACAGCATCTATTGAACAGGTATAATTATGGCAGTCACCTCCTAGGGTTGGGGTGAAGATTGAATTTCTTTTCTTTTTTTTTTAATTTTTTAAATTTTTTTTAAATTTTATTTTAATTTATTTTTTCTAATACATTTGTCTCTGCCTACCCCCCACCACTTTCCCTTGCCCCCTCCTTTTTTCCCTCCCTCAGCTCTTCCCCTTTGGTATTGTCCATGAGTCTTTGCTATATGTTCCTTGACTTTCCCCTTCCTTTCCTTTTCCCCGCCCCCCCTCCCTCCTTCCCTCTTGTCTCTGTTCATTTCTATTCCTTTCAGTGTTGCTGGTCTTATTTTCCTTGCATCTTTGCATTGTTGGTTAGGTTCCACTTGTAGGTGAGATCATATGGTATTTGTCTTTTGCCCCCTGGCTTATTTCACTTAGCATAATGCTCTCCAGTTCCATCCATGCTGTCGCGAAGTTTAGTAGTTCTTTTTTTCTTTCTGCTGCGTAGTATTCCATTGTGTATATGTACCATAACTTTTTGATCCAATCATCTACTGATGGGCATTTAGGTTGCTTCCAACACTTGGCTATTGTCAATTGTGCTGCTTTGAGCATTGGGGTGCATAGGTTCTTTTGTATTGGCATTTTGGTGTTCTTAGGGTATAGTACCAGCAGGGGAATCACTGGATCAAAAGCCAGTTCCATGTTCAGCTTTTTGAGGAAATTCCACACTGCTTTCCACAGTGGCTGCACCAGTCTGCATTCCCACCAGCAGTGGACTAGGGTTCCCTTTTCTCCACAGCCTCGCCAGCACCTGTTGTTTGTGGATCTGTTTATGATGGCCATTCTGACCAGTGTGAGGTGGTACCTCATGGTGGTTTTGATCTGCCTTTCTCTGATGGCTAGTGATGCTGAGCATCCTTTCAAATGCCTCTGGGCCCTCTGTATCTCCTCCTTGGAAAAGCATCTGCCCAGGTCCTTTGCCCGTTTTTTGACTGGATCATTGGTCTTCTTGAGTGGAGTCGAGTGAGTTCTTTATATATCTTGGAGATCAAGCCTCTATCTGATGTAT
The DNA here is from genome assembly GCF_021234165.1 of Pteronotus mesoamericanus. Classification (NCBI taxonomy): domain Eukaryota; kingdom Metazoa; phylum Chordata; class Mammalia; order Chiroptera; family Mormoopidae; genus Pteronotus; species Pteronotus mesoamericanus. The sequence continues at coordinate 2,231,901 of NW_026555198.1, forward strand.
CATTAGCGAATATATTTTCCCATATGGTTGGCTCCCTTTTCATTTTGCTGATGTTTTCCTTTGCCGTGCAGAAGCTTCTTATTTTGATGAGGTACCACTTGTTTATTCTTTCCTTTAAGTCCCTTGCTTTAGGAGACATATCAGTGAAAAAATTGCTGTGTGGGATATCTGAGAGTTTCCTGCCAATGTTCTCCTCTAGGACTTTTATGGAATTTCTTAATATAAGGTGATTAGAACAGTGCTTTGCTCAAAGTGGGTGCTCACTAGCTGGTGCCCATTATTAAAATTAAACTTTGGAGGAAGGACAGGTAAGGATGAACCTGGAGCTGGAGAAACTGGGTAAGCAGTTACCAGGCAGACCAGTGTTTCACTACAGAGATTTAGTTAAATTTGTGTTGGGAGGCAAAGCCATCAGAAAAAGAACCTCAGTTTCCAGAATTTTGTCATTGCATTAGAGAAGCATTTTATACTGAGGTCCCCAAAATGTTTTTTTAAATCCTCACAAGAGGACATTTTTAAATTGCTTTTAGAGAGAGAGGAAGTTAGGGAGAAAGGAAGAGATAAATATCAATGCTAGAGAGAAGCATCGATTATTTGCCTCCCATACACGCCAAACCTGGGATCATTCATGTCTGGATCTGGTCCAAGGATCAAACTCACAACCTAGGCATGTGCCATGACTGGGAATTGAAAGCACAGCCTTTTGGCTATGGGACAATTCTCCAAACAACTGAGCCACATTGGTTAGGGCCCATGACCCAGAATGTTTAACCAAGACTCAAAATTCTCCCTTATTGGGAATGACCCTCTAAGCTGGCAGCGGGGGAAGAAAGAACAATTTGTAGAGCTACAGTGAAAGAAAAGCTGAAGGGACAGAGCATAGATACTTTACCATATTTGCAGCAGCTGCCAAAATGTTAGCAGGGACACTCAGAACCACCACTCATGCTCCTGTCATTCACAAATCACCCTAATCCAAGCCATCTCCAACTTTTGCCTGGATTATTGCAATAGCTTTCTAACTGGTGTTCCTGCTTCCACCTTTGTTCTCTGTGTCAAAAACCTGTTCTTAAAATGCAGACAAAGAAATCCTGCTACACAATGACTCCCAGCCCATTAATGCACATTAGAATCACTTGAGGAAATTTTTAAAAGACGCTATTCCAAAAAGTTAAATCAGAACATCAGGTGTCACATTTTGTTCCACTGCTAAAACCCTTTAGTGTCTTCTCACTCAAAGAAAACTTCTTACTATATTCCATATGATTAGGTGGCTGCCTGTCTTTTTAATTTGTTTTTTATTTTTTATTTTTTTATTAAGGGCCTATTATGTTTATTCATTTATTTTTTTAATTTTATTTTAATTTATTTTTTCAAATACATTTGTCTCTGCCTACCCCCCACCACTTTCCCTTGCCCCTTCCCTCCTTCGCTCCCTCAGCTCTTCCCCTTTGGTTTTGTCCATGAGTCCTTGCTATATGTTCCTTGACTTTCCCCTTCCCTTCCTTTTCCCCGCCCCCCCCCCCTCCCTCCTTCCCTCTTGTCTCTGTTGATTTCTTTTCCTTTCAGTGTTGCTGGTCTTATTTTCCTTGCATCTTTGTATTGTTGATTAGGTTCCACTTGTATGTGAGATCATATGGTATTTGTCTTTCTCCCTCTGGCTTATTTCGCTTAGCATAATGCTTTCCAGTTCCATCCATGCTGTGGCGTAGTTTAGTATTTGCGAAGTTGTCCATTTCATCAAGGTTTTCAAACTTCTTGGCATATAATTGTTCATAGTAGTGTCTTACAATCCTTTGTATGTCTGTGGTATAAGTTGTTATTTCTCCTCTTTCATTTCTGATATTATTAATTTGGGTCCTCTCCCTTTTTTTCTTGATGAGTCTGCTTAAAGACTTGTCAATTTTGTTTATCTTTTCAAAGAACCAGCTCCTGGATTGGTTTATCCTTTGAATTGTTCTTTTCATCTCTATGTCATTCAATTCTGCTCTAATCTTGACTATTTCCTTCCTTCTACTTGCTCTGGGATTTATTTGTTGTTGTTTCTCCAGTTCTTGAAGTTGTAGTGTTAGGTGTTTTATTTGAAATATTTCTATCTTTTATAGGTAGGCCTGTACTGCTATGAACTTCCCTCTCAGGACTGACTTTGCTGTGTCCCATAGGTTTTGTCTGTTCGTTTTCATTTGTTTCCAGAATTTTTTTTTGATTTCTTCTCTTATCTCATTATTGACACATTCATTGTTTAATAGTCTACTATTCAGTCTCCATGAGTTTGCAAGTTTTTGAAGTTTCCCTTTGAGGTTGATTTCCAGTTTCAAGCCCTTGTGGTCCGAGAAAAAGTTCGGTAGTATTTTAATTTTCCTGAATTTGCTGAGGCTTTCTTTGTGTACTATCATGTGGTCTATCTTTGAAAAACTGCCATGAGCATTTGAAAAGTATGTGTATTTTGCTTCTTTGGGATGTAAGGTTCTATATATGTCAGTTAAGTCTATTTGATTCAGTGTGTCATTCAGATCCACAATATCCTTGTTGATGTTTTATTTGGAAGATCTGTCCATTTTTGACAGTGGGGTGTTGAAATCCCCTACTATCAGTGTGTTGCTGTCTCTATCTTTTTTGAAGTCATCCAAGATTTTCCTTATATATTTGGGTGCCCCTATGTTGGGCGCATATAAGTTTACAATGTTTATGTCTTCTTGATAGATTCTTCCTTTATTATAAAGTGTCCCTCTGGGTCTCTTTTTATGGCCTTTGTTTTGAAATCTATTTTGTCTGATGTAAGTCTTGCAACTCCTTCTTTCTTCTCTTGCCCATTTGCTTGGAATATTTTTTTCCATCCCTTTACTTTCAATCTGTGTAGGTCTCTTGCTCTGAGGTGGGTCTCTTATAGGCAGCATATGTATGGGTCACATTTTCATATCCATTCAGCTATCCTGTGTCTTGTGATTGGACCATTTAGTCCATTTACATTAAGAGATATTACTGATAGAAACCTATTCATTTTTTCTCTTTGTACCTGTTTTTTCTCTTTCTCACTCTTTTATTTCATCTTGTTAAACCAGTCCCTTTATCATATCTTGGAGTGCTGGTTTTGGTAGAGATGTATTCTTTTACCCTTCTTTTGTCTGGGAAACTCCTTATTTCACATTCTATTTTAATTGAGAGCCTTGCTGGGTAGAGCAGCCTTGGTTGTAGGCCCTTACTTTTCATTACTTGGAATATTTGTTGCCATTCCCTTCTGGCTTATAGTGTTTCTGTTGAAGTCAGCTCCTAGCTGTATTGGGGCTCCTTTGCATGTTACTCCCTGTTTCTCCCTTGCTACCTTGAGGATTCTCTCTTTGTCTTTGATAGTTGCCATTTTAATGATGATGTGTCTTGGAGTGGGCCTCCTTGGGTCCCTCTGGAGTGGGGCCCTCTGTGCCTGCTGGATCCATGAGACCTTTTCTCTCCTCAAATTGGGGAAATTTTCCATCATTACTTTTTCAAAGCAGTTCTCTATCCCTTGCTCCTCTTCTTCTCCTTCTGGTATCCCTATTATACGGATATTATTGCGTTTCAGGTTGTCCTGCATTTCCCTAAATGCCTCTTCATTCTTTTGGAGTCTTTTTTCCATTTCTTGTTCGTTCTGGGAGCTTCTTTCTACCTTCTCCTCCATCTCACTGATTCGATCCTCGGCTTCATCCAGCCTGCTTTGGATTCCTTCTACTGTGTTCAATTCAGAAATGGTATTCTTCATATCCTCTTGTGTCTTCTTGATTGTTTCTATGTCCTTTTGCAGGTTTATATAGTTTGCTGTAAGATCCTGATAGTTTCTCTGCAGTTTCTCATAGTTCTCTTTGAGCTGGCTGAGCTCATTGAGCTTCCTTAGAGCCATTGTTTTGAATTCAATATCTGATAGTTCTCTTGCCTCTATTTCGTTTAGCTCTCTCTGTGGGGATTCCTCTTTTCCACTCATTTGGGGAGAATTTCTTTTTCTTCCCATTTTTGTGACAGTCTATTAAGTAATTCATTTATTTATTAATTCATTTTTGCTTCTGCTTCAATTGATCCATCTAGATTTCCTGACTTTGTGAATTAAACTTCTATGGTATTAGGCATGTCTTTTTATTTATTTATTTATTTATTTATTTATTTATTTATTTATTTATTTTCCTTTAACTTTCTTTCTGGGCCTGCCTCTGATGATGTCAGTTTTTGTTCCTCTATGACCTTGGGTCGTTTGTTTGAGCCTTTCAAGAGTCTACTGTCTGTGTCTGACTCCTGCTTTCGGCAGCTCTGTGATCCCTTAAGCCAGGTATCCACTATTTCTGTGGATTGCTCTTCACTCTCAGCAGGCTCTTTGAGTGTGCTCCCCACCCGCCTGGGCACATGCTCACTTTCCCAGCCCAGGGGCAGTTATTCGCCCAACCTCGCGCACTCGTCTGGCACCGATTCCCACGGGTGCCCTAGCACTCGTCAGTTTAGGGTCTTCTATTGTGTGCTTTCCCCACTTTTGGCTCTTCGGGGATGTGGCCTGCCCACGGAAAATGGAGACTACAGAAATGGGAAGAAGTCAGCTCAGGTCCTCTCTGGTTAATCCTGACTCCAGTCTCTCTTCCAGGGTCTCTGGACAGCTCTGTGACCCCTTCTGCCTGGGATTCACTATTTCTGTGGACCACTCTGCACTTACAGGCCCGCACGGGTGCTGGTTTACTCCTGCCCTCGCCGATCTGTGCACTCCCTCGCAGGCCCCTTGGGCTCCAACCTGCGGGCGCCCTCAGCAGCCCACGTGGTCACAGGTCCCCATATGCCCTCGCCAGCCCTCGCCAACCCTCGCCGGCCACTCAGCGCATGGCGTGCATGTGCACACCTGCACTGGGTGGTTTTGGGCTGTCTATTGTGTGCTTTTCAGCTTTTAGCTCTTTGGGGGCATGGCCTGCCTGAGCACAATGGAGACTACAGAAAGGAGAAAGAGTTGGGACTCCCTGGTTCTTCCTCCCATTCTTTCCCCAACCCCTCTGTTTCCAATCTCTCCTCAGAGGTCTCTGGGCAGTTCTGTGACCCTTTCGGCCAGGGATCCACTATTTCTGCAGACCGCATTGTATTCATGGGCCATCTGGCTCCTGTGCACCTGCTTATGCCTCTTTGGGGGCACGTCCTGCCTGCACAAAATGGAGACTACAGAATGGGGAGGGAGTCGAGACTCCCCAGTTCCTCCTCCCGTTCTTTCCCCAATGCCTCCATCTCCAGTCTCTCCTCAAGGCTCTCTATGTAGCTGCGTGTCCCCTTTGGCCAGGGATCCTTTATTTCTTCCAGCCAATCTGTATTAGCCCCCCAGCTCACATACGTACAAGCTGCCCACGGAGCGCACAAAAGGCAGGTTAATTGATTCCCTTATGCCTGAGCAAGATGGTAGCTGCAGAGTGGGAAGTGAGTTATCACTGGGGCTCCACTGGCCACTGTCTCAGTTCTCTTCACAAAGTTTTCCTCACCCATCTTTCCTCAGGCACCAGCCCACTCTGCTGCCGCCTCTACCCAGAGATCAAGGAGGGCAGCTGCCACTGCAAATTTTTGTGTTGGCCCTTTAAATGTCTCGTTGCATCCCCAGCCTCCTGTCTCTGGCAGAGAGCTTCCCTAAGCTTTTTGGGGTTGCATTTTGTCTGTGTGTTTTCCTGGTTTTAGCTGCTGTAGTCTAGGGGTCACTGTTTATGATTCAGACCCTGTTCTTCTCAGGGGGAGCCAATTGGCCGTTTCAATGTCCCAATGGAGCTGGTGCCCATGGGCGCCCAGCCCACCTCCTGGAGCCTCCACCACACTTCTCTCCCATTGGGATGTGTGAGAGATGAATTCACGCTCTCTGTGGCTCCAAGGCTCCTCTCCCTCTATCGTTCCATTGTTTTCCATGTGACTTCTCCACTATTTAGTTGCAATTTCAGTTTGGTCTTGGGAGGAGGTCAGCGTGACTCACATTCACTCCTCCGCCATCTTCGAATCCCCTCGCTTTGTCATTTTGAATGCAACGGCCACACTGTATACATGGTCACTCAAGGGCATCTACCACCCCCACTGAAGAGTACAGTAAAGTTGTCATTGTTCACACATGCACATTCCAGTCTACGCCCATTGGCTGCCAGGTTACATCAATGTCACGCAAACTGTTCTTGTTAGATTAACAATGGTTGGATTTTTTCTGGACAGACCACATATATACCAACAACTTTAACAAGATGAAAGAGACAGCCCTGGCTGGTGTGGCTCAGTGGACTGAGTGCTTGCCTGTGAACCAAAGGGTTGCTGGTTGGATTCCCAGTCAGGGCACATGCCTGGGTTGTGGGCCAGGTCCCCAGTAGGGGCGCGCAAGAGGCAACCACACATTGATGTTTCTCTCCCTCTCTTTCTCCGTCCCTTCTCCTCTCTCTAAAAGTAAATAAATAAAATATTTTTTTAAAGATGAAAGAGACAAACTCCCTAAAAGATGCAAATTACAAAATCTGACCCAAGAAGAAATAGGGAATATGATTATCGCTATATCATTTAAACACATTCAATTTGCAATCTAAAACCTTCCAACAAAGAAACTGTAGCCTACTTGCTTCATTGATGACTTACATCAAATGTTTAAGAAATAAATTATTCCAATCACTCAAATTTTTTCCAACTCATTTTTCATGTGGCCAGTATTACTCTGAAAATAACGAAACCAGATAAAGACATTACAAAAATAGATATAGAAACTACAGACCAATATCTGTTCTATATAGATGGCACCATCCCTTCCTTTAAGGAGCTTCAATACAGGTATAGGGGTTAAACATGTACCCAGTTGAGTATATCATACGGTAGAATATAACTAGCATTTAGAAGGCTCCCTGAGCAAACTCAAGTTGTTTTATGGTGTTCAATTTCTCTACATCTTCACTGATTTCAAACAGTCATGTAGAAGAGGATGCTAGGAGATCTTCAACCCCAGGTTTGGAGAATTGGGCAATTATTTATTTCCACATATGCCCTTTCTCGTTATACTGTAACCTCAAAAAACAGAGAAAATGTCTTATTTATCTCTGTATACCCAATGTCCATCATAAGGCTGACACATACTAGATACACTAATTAATAGTTTAGAACAAGAATCAGCAAAACTTTTCAGTAAAAGAGACAGACAATAATTATTTTAGGCTCTTACTGACCACATGCTTTCTGTTGCAGTTACTCAAAATTGCCACTGCAGAGGAAAAGCTGCCACAAATGATATGTAAATGGATGAACTTAGATGTGTTCCAATAAAACTTTACTTACAAAAACAGCCAGAGGACCAGATTGGGCCCAAAAGCCTTAGTTTGCCAACCACTGATTTAAGACATGATACAGAATATGCCCAAGACTGAGCCTGTGTGGTTAAGCTACTAGTACAAATCAGAAAAATATCTCCCAGTTGTTGATGTTAATATTCATCCTATTATAATAGTGAACTATTGGAAGTAATCCATATATCCAACAATAGAGTAATAATTGATTAAATTGTGTTGTAGATATACAATTCAATGTTGTTCCCCTTTCAAAATGTTAAGTATTTACAGTGTTTGACGTGAGAAGATATTCTGTATACATTAAGGGGAAAGGCAGAATATAAAAGTCTTGCCTCTATTATAGCCATAGGCTGCTAACTGGTCTTCTTACTCCAAACCATCATACATCACCCAGCACTTAGATTGATATTTTAAAAATCAAAATCAAATTGTGTCACTCTCTTTTTTTCAAACCCTTAGATGGCTTTCTGTTATATTAGCTTACAAAATTTTATGTGACCTTCCTTTCATGTATCTCTTTGATCTCATCTCTCATTACTATTTTCATTACCACCCATACTCCAGTTTCATCATCTTCATTTATTGCTTGCGACATCTTTCCAGCTCAAGATATTTGTGTCTGCAATCTTCTCCACCTAGAATATCCTCATTCTCATTCTTTAGATCTCAGTTGTAACAGCACATTTTTATTATTTATTATTAAATTATAGTTGACATAATATTATATTAGTTTCAAGTGTACAACATAGTGAATACACATTTATATACCTTATGAAGTGATCACCATCTTATAGGCACCTTTCCTACCCATTCTTTCTCAAGTTAGCCTCCTTCAATTATTTATGTATTTCCTTTGGAGTTTTTCTAAAATTTTTAATTATTCTGTTTATTCATTTATTCATTGTCTGTCTTCCCAATTAGTACGTAATGTAAGCACCAAGAGAACAGGTGTTGTATGCTAGCAGTCCACAATCCATTTGTTGAATGAAAGAAACCCATTCATGGTACAGAGCCAAGTATGAAAATAGCACAGATTTGAGAAGTACTAGAACATGCAAATACTTCCAGACTCTTCTTCTTCCTTCCCCCAGCCTCTTCTTCTTCTCTAAACTCCTTCCCTCACTGCCCTGTGCCATATCTCTCTCATACATGGCATGAAATCAAATTACATGTTGGTTAAATAGTCAGCAAACTTGCACTTAATTTTTTAGTGCTTAAAATTTCTTTAAAGGTAGGCTGTATTTAAACATACTGACTGCACTCCAAAGATATTCAGGATCTTTTAAGAATGTAGAGAGTGAGCCATCTATTTTTTCCCTATTTTTCACAAAAGAGAGCAGTTATTTCCTACTGGGAAACAGTAAGATCACAAGCTTTCCATTAAATTTTCAGAGTCCCCACCTCCTTAATGAGAACCTCTTCACTGGAAGTCTAGCTTGTGGCATTTTGAATGGCTATTGTAATCCATGTGTGTGTGTAAGATACACACACATATATACTGTATATTTTATAATATATATCTTGCATGGAGCTAGAAATATGTCTTAAACTCAAGACTTCTCTAAAACACATACCTGCACACAGAAAATTCTACATATATTTATTTACCCAGACACAGAATAAATATTTTCCTCCAACCCAAAACACACATACACACAAGGAAACTAGTATGTGTAATAAGCCCAAATTCACAGCTTCTCAAATTGTCCAAAATGCCATATATCAAACCTACAGCATTGCTTATGTCATTTAAGCTACTTATTTGCATGAATATTTTCTTTAATTCAAGTCGTCATTTGTTTCTCAATTTCTCCACCTATAGAATAGGAACTAATTATCAGTTTTGAGCAATCACAAATTTTTCTAATCTATCAAAAAGCCACTAGTTTGAACTTATCTATTGGCTAGTTTGTCTGATCTGAGAAGCATTGATCTCTCTGACTGCTTTATCATGAGGGTGATAGCAGTTAATGTCAGACTATTCTCAGTGATGGCTAAATTTAGCTTAAAAGAACTCTTTCATTCAGCTCAAAAGGTGGCCTGAATTTAATCACCTAACCAGTGTTGGCCTAGCAAAGTTTTAACAACCAATATATAGGGAAATAATGTATGCACAGCTTATTTAAATTTTACTGGTAAAAAGGATGTGTGCCACATGGTTTACAAACAAAAATTTAAAAATACAATGCTCTCCATTGAAAGGTTTCACAGCCAACTGGTTCTCATACAATGCATTTGCTGATGTGTGCTGAACTCTTTTATCCATAGCTATCCCATGTTTACAATTCAACCATGACATGACAAATGGAGTTGCATCCCAATTTTCTAACTCTTTCCCCCAGAAATTCTTGTTGTTAAATCTGATGTGTGGACTATTTTAAGCTATTTTTTCACATCATACAAATTATATCACTAAACTAAAACTCCTTTCACCTTCAACACCACTTATTGCAATAGTGTAATCATTTTAACTTTTTGAATAAGTTGTAGGACTTGGGCCATTTGATTCTATATTACTTGATAATGATTGTGCTTAATATCTGGCTTGCAAAATTCTTGAAAGTTTAACAATTAGTTCTCACAAACTGGGAAAAGCTGACTCCATACATACCACTGCAAAAACTAACCAAACACCTTTTTGTAATTAGATATTTGTATCATAAATAGCTGTTAAAATACACCTATGAGGGTAGGTGTTTTGTGAACATGTATACTAATCTATGTGATTTCATTCGGTCTCATTATCACAATAAAATATTGGTGAATAGTAATCAAAGTTTCCACTATCAAGTACCTTAGAGGTTAAAGTGTTCTAGCCAGCTCTAATAAGGATGTTCTAATATGATACATTCACTTATGCAGTTTGAAATTGCAGTGGACTTGACCTCACCCTTAAATATCTGATCTTCCTCCCTAGTCTCCTGCATTTAGAATCTGTTTCTCTTTTCTGCACAGACTTCTCAAGACTTCAGAGGAAGCTCTTATTTCAGAAATGTTCCAAACACTGGATAGAATAGAGAAACTGACTTCTAGATAAAAATTTATATCTTATCTAAGAAATAGAAGATCAAAAACTATGAACAGTACAATGACAACAAACTCACAACTATCAACAACTGAACCTAAAAAACAAAAACTAAGCAAAGAACTAGAACAGGAACAGAATCACAAGAATGGAGATCACATGGAGGGTTATCAGTGGGTAGGGACAGGAGGAAAATAGGGGGAAAGGTACAGGGATTAAGAAGTATAATTGGTAGGCACAAAATAGAGAGAGGGAATTTAAAAGTAGTATAGGAAACAGAGAAGCCAAAGAACTTATATGTACAAACCATGGACATTATCTAAGTGGGAGGCTGCTGGTGGGAGGGCGGGGTGCAGTGCAGAGGGGAATAAAAGGGAGAAAAAAATGGGACAACTGTAATAGCATAATCGATAAAATATACTTATAGAAAGAAGAAAGTAATGAGACAGAGGTTTTATCTATGGTCAGGAAATCAGCTTAGAGATGGGAAATGAAAGGTATAATTAGAGACTAGTTTGCACACAGAAATGGACAGATTTTTCCCACTTTTTTTTTCACATAGCCAGCTTTTACTTGCCCTTAAGGTAAAAGTTTAACCATCACTTTTTGGGGAAGTCTTCCCTAACATTCCTGGATTCTCCACATATGAAGTTGAACCATATGAAACAGTGGTTATTAAAAATGGCCAAACACTGGCAATATGTCCAAAGTAATACTTCCCCCATCATACATCTTTTTTTTCACTAATTGCTGCAGTATTTTATTCTGCTATTGACTGATAAACACATAAGACATTTTCACTTCATTTTTTTACTGTATATATTTTATTGGTTATGCTATTACCATTGCCCCATTCTTTTTCTCCCCTTTATTCCCCTCCGCCCTGCACTCCCCATCCCATGAGCATCCCCCTCCCTTAGTTTGTGTCCATGGGTTGTACATATAAGTTCTTTGGCTTCACCATTTCCTATACTATTATTTTATTTATTTATTTATTCATTCATTCATTTATTTATTTTTAAATTTATAAATCATGTTTATTCTATTAGAGTTGTCTCTATTTTTCGCCCTTAACCCCCCTCCACCCATCCACACTCCCACCCCCCACTCCCACAGTCAATTCCCACTCTGTTGTCCATGTCCATGGGTCATTCATACATGTTCTTTGTCTAGTCCCTTCCCCTTCTTTCCACCATTGTCCTCTTTCCCCCTCCCTTCTGGTCACATTCAGTCTGCTCCATGTTTCTGTGCCCGTGGTTTATTTTGTTCATTAGTTTATTTTGTTGAATAGAGTCCACTTATAGGTGAGATCATATGGTAATTGTCTTTCATCCACTGGCTTATTTCACTTAGCTTAATATTCTCCAGTTTCATCCATGTTGTCACAAAAGGTAGCAGTCCCAACTCTCTCTTTCTTTCTTTCTTAAATGCAGATTGATTTTATTTCTTTTTTTAAATGTCAAAGTTGATTATATCAAAAAAATTTAAAACCCTTATAAAGTCTCAGCAGTTAAACCAACATGACACTAGCACAGAAATAATCAAGAGGACGAATGAAATATAATGAACATTCTAGAGACAAACGTATATGACTGTCTAATAATATAAGATTAAGTTGATATTTCAAGTCAATGGGTAAAATAAGGCTTATTCAACAAATAAGGTGCATGAACCACTAGTACTTGAAATAAAAAAAATAGTCCCATTTCACACATTATACAAGAAATATTCAGGTGAGTTAAAAATCAATACATAGAATCTAAGGAGTTTTAGAAGAAAATAGAACTAATATTTTTCATGACCTAAAGTAAAATATTCAAACGCAGAAGTAAATATTGACATTATGACTATATTAAACATTTAACCATACAGTAATAAAATTAACTATACTAAGAATAGTATATAGAAGTATTTGCAACACATCTAAGACATGGTTAATAGCATTTTTTTTTAAAAAAAGTTCTACAAATCTTTAATCAATAAATGGATAAAGAATACCAAAAAGTCATTTAAAGATTTTTTTTAAATAATAGAAATAGGCAAGATATATACTAAACAGGTTTAGTTTCAACAAATAGTAAAGGAACAATTAAAATAACATCATTGTCACAATCAGATTAATGAGTATTAAAAATATTGGTAATATCAAGTATTGGCAACTCTGAAAGGAACTGGGTATTCATAGAAACTTTTTCTTCATCTTAAAGCAGTCCCATTAGCATATTTTGCAGTTCTGGTTTAGTGGAGGTGTATACTTTTAGCCTTCTCTTATCTGGGAAACTCCTTATTTCATCTTCTATTTTAATTGAGAGCCTTGCTGGGCAGAGCAGCCTCAATTGCAGGCCTTTGCTTTTCATGACTTGAAATATTTTTTCCATTCCCTTCTGGCTTGCAGTGTTTCTGTTGAGAAGTCAGATGCTAGCTGTATCAGGGATCCCTTATATGTTACTACCTCTTTCTCCCTTGCTTGCTTTAGGATTCTGTGTTTGTCTTTGATATTTGCCATTTTAATGATAATGTATCTGGTGTGGGCCTCATTGGGTTCCTCTTGAATGGGACCCTCTGTGCTTCCTGGACTTGTGTGACTTTTTCTCTCCTCAAATTGGGGAAGTTTCCCATCATTACTTTTTCAAACAAGTTCTCTATCCCTTTCTCCTCCTCTTCTCCTTCTGGTATCCCTATTATATGGATATTATTACATATCAGGTTGTCCTGCATTTCCCTGAATGCCTCTTCATTCTTTTTAAGTCTTTCTTTACATTTTCTTGCTCTTTCTGGGAGCTTTTTTGTACCTTATCCTCCAGTTCACTGATTCATTCCTCTGCTTCATCTAGCCTGCTTTTAATTCCTTCTACTGTGTTCAATTCAGAAATTGTATTCTTCATTTCCTCTGGTCTCTTATTGATAGTTTCTATGTCCTTTTTTTTATGCTGATATAGTTTGCAGTAAGTTCCTCATAGTTTCCCTGTAGTTTTTGGTAATTCTCTCTGAGCTCACTGAGTTCATTGAGCTTCCTTAGAATCATTGTTTGGAACTCAATATCTGATAGTTTACTTGCTTCTATTTCATTTAGTTCTCTTTCTGGGTATTCCTCCTCTCCCTTTAATTGGGGGGTATTTCTTTGTCTTCCCATTATTTATGAGACTTTTCTCTTTTGCTTCTCCTTCTTAAATTGATCTGTCTTTATTTCCTGACTTTGTGGTGTGAACTTCTATGGTAGGGTACTGCTGATTTTACTTTCTGGATCTGCCTCTGATGATGTCAGATGTTGACCCCCTCCGACCTTAGGCAGTCTGTTCAAGACTTCCAGTAAGCTATTGTCTGTGGCTGTCTCCTTCAGCTGTTAATCTATTCACTCTGTAGTCATCAGGCCACCTTAGACAGCCCAGGCAGGGGCGGAGTTCCTCCTGGGGGTGGGGATTATTGGGTCATTTCTCTCTGCTGCAGTACCCCCATCATACATCTTATTACATGATATTCCAAAGGACCTGTTCACTTGTTAATGTCTTGGCTTTGACTGATATCTCTGTGACATGTGCACTTCTAGTTAATAATCTCTGCTAGATATTTGTTAAATAGATGAATCAATAAGTTCTAGTGTTTATAGAGTCTCTTTAAGTTTAAACCTTATTTTTATTAAAATATTAATTTAGAAATGACTACCCAGAAAAATGTCCAAGTTTGCATTGATACCAAACCACTTCAGGTAAAATTCTAAGTCAACTGGGAGCAACTGTAGGGCTCTCACTTGAAATCCTTGAATGGGCAGTATTGACTTCTACTAGGTAAGAGACAGAAACAATATTTAGATAGAAATCAGTCAAGCTTAGCAAATGATGGCCTATAAAGTATAATTACTCTTCAGAAAGGGGTTCTTGTACTCTTAGTAGACTGTGGCAATTCTTAATTTGTTTTCTTTTCATTTTCCTTAATTAAGTCTAGACCAATGCTGCCCTCATTTCAATGTGTATATAAATCACCTGTGAAAATATTCAATGTTAAAATGCAGATTCTGAGTTAACACATCTGCTAAGATTCTGTATGCTTAACAAGCTCACAGATGATGCCCATGCTCTTTGGTGCCCTGACCACATGTTCAATAGCAAAAAGGTAGAGAATATACAAGGTCTGTCCAGAAAAAGTCTAGCCCCGCTACAGCCTTGATTTGGCACCCTAAGACTTCTGGCTTTTCCCAAAACTAAAGTCACCTTTTAAAAGGAAGAGATTTCAGCCCCGGCTTGTGTAGCTCAGTGGATTGAGTGCTGGCGTGCAAACCAAATGGACACTGGTTGGATTCCTAGTCAGGGCACGTGTCTGGGTTGCGGGCCAGGTCCCCAGTAGGCAACCACACTTTGATGTTTCTCTCCTCCTTTCTCCCTCCTTTCTCCTCTGTCTAAAAATAAATAAATAAAATCTTTTTTAAAAAATAGAAAGAAAGGGAAGAGATTTCAGACAATTGATGAAATTCAGGAAAATGCAATGGGGCAGCAGATGATGATTGGGAGAATTCTGTGAGGTCCCAAGGTGCCTGCTTTGAAGGGGACTAAAGTGTCATTGTCCTATGTATGCTTCTTGTATCTTCTTCAATAAATGTCTCTATTTTTCATATTATATGTCTGGATATCCTCTGGACAGACCTTGTACATAAAGAAGTAGAAGAAGATGTCCCCTATGCTCCTGTTTTCTTAGTGTCTAAGTTATACAGATTTGGATTTAACAAAACTTTGTTGGACACCTATTAAGTATATATAACCTGGGATTTATACTAAGAGTTTTCATTTACCTCTCTTGAGTGCTTATTATGTTTGTGTTTTTCACTTGAAAGTACCCTTACAGTCTGGCCTGGGTGGTGTTAATCTTTCCCGTCACTCATTTGCTTGTCATGTTTATATTAAGTTCTTAATATGCTATATGCACTACACCAAACAATGATTTGAAATGAAATACAGACCCGTGGGTTTGTAATGGGTAGTGAATGAAACTATGAAGGTACAGATAATGAGTTTGTGCTTTGTAGTTATTCACAGTTCATCAAAATTTGGGTAGAATATATGTTAGGTGAAGTTGGTCAGAGGCTGCTACATGAGAAACAAATTGCAGACTGAGAATAGGGCACAGTGTGTTGTGAATCAATGGAATTTATATCAAAATTAATTGGTCATGTATAGAATGGCATGCAAAATCATTACTGTGCTGAGCAGTAATTAGGCTTCACTGATAAATCCATTTACACTAATGACAGTAATGATCCTTTCTGCGGTAGGTGTAGGTAATGAGTGGTCTGGGGGACACATCTGGTACACTGTGCCCCAAGAAATTACCTGACTCCATGACAATTATTTGACAAGACCCTTGTCCTCAGAGTGCTCCACAGGAAGACAGAGAAATAGATTAAAAAGACCTCCATCGAGCCAGTTGACTTTTATTCTTTATTTTTATTGTTGACACTATTGCAGATGTCCCCATTCTCCCCCTTCACCTCCTCCTCCCTACACCCACCCCCTTCCCCTCTGGCCATCCCATCACCACATCGTTGTCTGTGTAAATGGGCCATGCCTATATGTTCTCTGGCTAGTCCCTTCACATTCTTTCATCTAGTCCCCACCTCTTCCCTCCCTTCTGACAGCTGTCAGTCTATTCCATGTATTCATGCCTCTGTTTCTATTTTGTTCATCAGTTTATTTTGTTTATTATAGTCCACATATAACTAAGATCATATGGTATTTGACTTTCTCTGACAGGCCAGTTGACTTTTAACAACCTGTATATTTGACATCCAATTGCCGATGTTGCTGAAATGGTTTGAATCAGGTTCTAAGCTTCTGCATTCCCTTTTCTACAGCTTCTAACAGCCCTCCATGATCCTCTTCAACTGTCCTCTCTGGTCAGATTTGGGGTAAGACAGTTAAGCAATTGATACTTCAACTGGTAAATGAAACTTACTTTGCTTAGACCTGCAGAGGGTCCTAGTAGAGTATTTTCCCCAGCAAATCCTCACCTATTCTTTTTGCACACCCTAACCAGCTCTTTGCACTTTTTAAAAATTTTATTGAATTTATTGGGGTGACACTGCTTAACAAAATTACTCAGGTTTCAGGTGCACAATCCCACAACACATCATCTGCACACTGTATTGTGTGTTCACCACCCCATGTCAAGTCTCCTCCCATCATCATTTATCCCCCCATACCCTCTTCTACCTCTCTCCACTCCCTCCCCCTGATAATCACCACACTGTTGTCCATGTCCATGAGTTTTTCCTGTTTTGTACTTTTTGGATATAATTATTTCTAGGTCCTGTCTGTGCCAGTCAATATAAAAGTTTTTATGATCATTTTTTACCATTATTACTAGAAAGCATCATTTTTTAAATGAAGAATAATTGATGGATTTGGAAACATAAAAATTAACCCATATAGCAAATTCATAAGAAAATTAAAGTTCAAATGATAAAATAGAAAAAAATTAGTCAAAACACATGATAAAAGATAAAGCCTTCATGAATAATATATTTATTTAATATATGCATTTTGAGCCTTCCCATTTTCTTAATGCTATCTTTTAATGGGCAAAAAATTTTAATTTCCATGAAGTCTACATTATCAACTTTAGAAAAAGCCCATATTTTGTATTCAACACTAATGTACAATAGTATCCTCCCTTAACATAGGCAGTTCTCTCACTCAATTAGCAGCCCAACGAGCTTACTCCTGAGAAGGGATACTGACCCTTGCTACTCAGCATAACATGGAAACATGTTAAAGATTCATAATTTCAGGTTTTACTCCAGGCTAACTTGATTTTAACAAGATCTCAGTGATTGGTAAGCACTAACCTATGCACAATTCTAATATCTCACAATTAATTCCTGTAATTCCATTGTGAGTTTCTTCCTCATTGATGCCATAAAGAGCTTTAACTAAATAACACAGTACTCATGTAACTTTTTAACCTCTAACATTTTGAACATTAAAGCAAAAGATTTTATGTTAGTGTGTGGATAGGTGGGTTTTCTTGCTTATTTGTTCTTAGTCATCATATTTGGTTTAACTCCAGATACTCTACTGCAGCCAGGGAGCCTAAGTAGAACAGTTAGATTAGTTTATATGTTTTAGAAAACCTGTTTCCTTGTTTCTCCTAAGAGACCACTGAGTCAAGCAATGCCTTTTTCCCACCATCTGGTTAGTGCTTATGCTAATTAATTTTGTTCCTGCTCTGAAAAAGCTTCATTTAAAACTCATAATCTGGTTGGGTAATTGCTTTCTTTCCCTCTGTGTTGTTGGTTATTCTCAGAGAGACTTACTGAAAAAAAATAATCTTTTTTGTGCATTAATTTGCCCAACAGTCTTTAAGGCACATCAATGTAGGTGAACAACTAATTTATTCAACACCATGGTCTGCATAGAAAAGGACTATAATTGCACTTTATTTAAACTACACTTACACCTGCATTTGAAGAGGTTTAAAATGGATATAGTGCTATGTGAGGCAGCTATTCCTAGAGTGTTTGTTGATCACTGCATGAGACCTGTACTTGCATTTGTTCATTCTATTGTGCTACAAAATGAGGACTGACAGATCCTTGAGTAACCCACCAAACATTAAACAGGGTTGCTATATTTTCTGGAAACAGTGAAATCAGTAACTAAACCATGTACACAGTGTGTCAGGGAAACCTGGGCTGCAGGCAAAGTTCTTTTGCTTACTAGTTTTGTGAACTTGGGCAAGTTACTTAGACTATCTGGGTTTCAATTTCCCTCATATATGAAATGGTGATAAATGAAATGTAAGAATCAAATTCAATGTTAGAAAAATATTTTGTCAGTTTGCTGGGCTCATAGTATATGTTCAACAAACATTGCTCTAATCATCATTTCATAGAGCACAACTAGCCTGGTTTGATGCTTAGACTCCATACCCTTTTCCAGTCTGAGAGTAAAGGTTGCCTTTTATATAGTATTATATATATGTATGCATACATGTGTGTATGTATTTGGAATTTGAGCTACCAAAGAGAGACTCTACTTTTTTCCATCTGACTTATTTCAGTTAGCATAATACCCTCAAGGTCCATTCATGTTGTCACAAATGGCAATAATTCACTATTTTTTATGTGAGTAGAATTATGTTTATGGAGTAGTATTCCTGTGTGTGTGTGTGTGTGTGTGTGTGTGTGTATGCATGCCACATCTTCTTTATCCATTCATCCAGGTTGTTTTCATATCTTGGTTATTGTGAATACTGTTGCATTGAACAGGGGAGCACAAATATCTTTTTTATTAAATTTATTGGGGTGACATTGGTTAATAACATTACATTGGTTTCAAGTGTACATTTCTATGATGCATAATCTGTATATTGCATTGTTTACCCACCATTCAAAGTCAAGTCATCTTCTTTCACTATATATTTGTCCTCCACCCCCTTTCCTCTGGTAACTACCATACTGTTATCTATATCTGTGAGTTTCAGTTTTATATCCCACATATAAGTGAAATCATATGCTTCTTAGCTTTTTCTGTCTGGCTTATTTTGCTTAGTATAATATTCTCAAGGCTCATCTATGTTGTTGCAAATGGCAGTATTTCATCTTTTATTAAGGCTAAGTAGTATTATGTTGTATATATGTACCACATCTTCTTTATCCAATCAACTATTGAAGGGCACTTTGGTTGTCTCCATGTCTTGGCCACCACAAATAATGCTGCAGTGAACATAGGGGTGCATATACCTTTGCAAATAAATGTTTTTGAGCTTTTTAGGTAAATACCCAGAAGAGGGATTGCTGGTTCATATGGTAGCTCCATTCTTCATTTATTAAGGAACAACCAGACTGTTTTCCATAATGACCGTACCAGCTTACAGTCCCACCAACAGTGTATGAGGGTTTTCTTTTCTCCACATGCTCTCCAACACCTGTCATTTCTTGTCTTGTTGATAATGCCATTCTGACAGGTATGAGGTGATATCTCATTGTGGTTTGATTTACATTTCCCTAATAATTAGTGATGTTGAACATAATATGTGGAATATAAAACAAACAAAACAAACAAAACAAAACAGAAATAACTCATAGGTAGACAACAGGTTGGGGGTTACAGAAGGGAAGTGGGGAAGGGAAAGTGAAATGGGTAAACGGTTAGTTGTATATTGATGAATGGAAACTCGGCCTTTGGTGGTGACCACACTATAGTGTATACAGATATCGAATTATACCGTTGTATGCCTGAAACTTACAATATTATTAATCGACATTACCGCAATAAAAAAATTAAAGTGAGAGAGAGGCATGAAAAACTATGAGTGACTGGTGAGGACTAGAATAGGCAAACAGATACTTGTTAGTCATTGCACGTTCAATTTTTCTTTTAAGTATTTGAGCAGAGGCTGTGAGCAGAAATGCTCAGGCATAGGACAGTTGTTTCAAATTCCCCTGGTCATTAGGCCAGCGGAGGGACTAAGGATGGTTCAGAATTTGCCATCTATGCCTACTAAAAGAAAATGTCACATCATTTTTTGAATGTGTTGTATCAAAAGTTCTAGGAGATCTCTGGAGATAGACTAGAAATGTGATAATTAAGCATGGGGAGAATGTTCTCCTTGCAGGGCAAATATTTTTAAAAATGAGTGTGGCTGTTGGGTCAGATAATATTCCACATGAATAATTGATTGGTAAAAGCATAGAAAAACTTCGTTTTCTGATACCAGCTCTCTGAGCTGGGCTTATTTGCAAGATTCCTTAAGTTCACCTGATTCCTGATAGGGGCTGAAAGGACTGTGGCAGACTTTTTCACATGGAATAATGGGCAAGCACATAAATGCAGGAACACAGAAAGGCAACAGACTTTTTACTGTTGTTTACTAGAACAGTGAAAAGTCAGATACTGAATTTCTTTGTAGTATGCTTCTTCAGTTAAGAAGACCACAAACTCTCCCTACCTATATCTCTGCCTTCCTCTTTTCTTGACAGCCAGTTTAGGGTGTGTTACATGAAGTACCTGCCTATTGGGATTTTATGTGAGCTTAAATTAGTAAACTTCTATCGCAAAGGTAACAGCTTGATAGGCAATCAGCTTAATAGCTGAAGGTTATTCTTAAATATTACATTACACATTTATTATTATGTCCACCTTGCAAAAGTGCTTACCAAGGAAGTATGTGCCAGAAAGTACTATTGATTTGAGAGCCCTTTGCTGCATTGTGGTACGTACTCTCATTAGGCCAGCATCTGAGATGTGAAAGACTCTATTCCTGCAGCAGGAACTATGTGAAAATGGCCAGGAAAATAGCGTGCTACTGACATCACACCCTTGCTCCTGTTTTTCCAGTATTGAGTGCAAATTCTCTTAGTCTTTGCCTACATTATTCCTGTGAATTATGAGACTATTGGGAAGTAAGGGGTTGCTTATCAGCCTGAATCCTCTTAGCACTCTTAAGCTACCCTGCCTTCCTTATCCTAGCTATCTCCTACTCTGCATATTTGCCTCTTGCACTCTCAGTGGAACTATGGGACTCTGGATGGAGGTGTGCATGCTTCAGCACTTTTAGCTCTCTTTTCTTAAAGGAGCTCATACAATATGAAGAAGTATAATATAAGACTGACTTGGACTTTATTCTGGACTCTGCCACTCCCTAGCTATGTGCCCTTCAGCTAATGACTTCATTGTCTCTGAGCCTTATTTTTCTGATCTAAAAATTAATATAAGAGCTCATTTATAGAGTTGACAGAATTTAAAAGAATGTGTCTAGCATTTGGCACAGTGTCTGGTACATAGTAGACACCTTGCAAATACTACACTTTACCTGATACTTTTGTAAGCATGAAGCAGTCTCTGTGTTCCTGCAAGATCCCCAGGAAACCCAGGTCCTCTCTGCTCCATTGACCCACTCAGTGACTTTCCTGACCCTGCTCAGGGAATTCCCTGCTAAGATCTCCCTTCTCAGTCATAACCCTCTTACTCCTCTTCTATCAGTATTCCAAGAGTTTATATAAATTTAAATGGTCCTTGTTCTCACAATAGTTGAGGACGATGGACTTGTAGCATCTGGAAATTAATCTCTTCTTTTACCTGGAACCCACTTTAATGGAACTGATGCTTTTGGTGTCTCGGCAATTGGTTTAAGCCCTAGCTTTTTCTTGTACCATCAGTCCTTGATTCTAGTTGAGCTGGTAAGGGTGGGGGGAGGGTCACTGTAACTTACAGCTTCCACCAAATTTCTGACCAAATGCCACAAAGACTGGCCATGGCCAAACCCAAGCTTGAAGGCAGGCAGAGGAATTGGGCTTTATTTCACTCACTCCACAGCTTTATATGCTAGAAGTTGCCTAAGGCATGCCTAGGGTCAATGTTGGCCTCATGGAGAGAAGAGTAGAGCTCCTAGTAGCAGTTGCCTGATTTTCATTCCTAAACTCATGGGGCTCTCATATTTAGATTGCAGTCTGACCCCTTGTGTCTGAAAAATCTGAATGTCTCCAAGCTTCACAGAGCTAGAAGGGGGCAAAACCATCCATTTGAGTTTGCTGAAATCCCTGACTGTGTCTACAGAAACCTAAAGTAAGGGCTAGAAAAGACACATTCAGTCAAACTAGCTTTTTGGAAGTCAATCCAGATGGCTTAGGCAGGAATTAGAAGGACTTCTTCAGTGGTGGCTTTGACAAAGCAACAGGCCAAAACAGAGTGGTGAACTGGAAGGCACATTGAGGTGGAACTACCTACTAGAAAATTCAATGCCATGATGAGTTGCCAAATTCCTATGTCCTCTTTCCTTAGTATAGTTACAGAACCCCTTCCTGTAATTATCTGATTTTTTGCCTTTCTTACTATAATATGTGATGGGGATAATAATAGCACTCATCTTGAAGCAGTTTTGTGGAGAGTAAATGAGAAAATACATGCAGTTAGAACTGTTCCTGGCACATAGCAGCAACAGTTTCAGTAAATGTTAGCTCCCTCCCTCTCCCCTGCTTCTTTTCCCTGACAAAGAGCCCCACCACCTTCCAGGCAGCCCTGTTGAGATTGCTGTAGAAAATATTTCATTTCAGGCTGTCTTTCCTCAGCACCTCTAGAGACTGCCTCCCACGCAGCTGGTGTGCGCCTTCTGACAGCAAGTGACTCAGGGACAGTGTCAACAGGGTGATGAAAACCACGACAAGAGAAGACAATAGTCTGAAGGCAGAAATAACTACTGTGAGCCCAAGTACCCATTGATCAATGTTCTCAGGAAGTTGAAAAGGTGCAGTTTGGGTGATTGGAGGTTTTGCTGAAACTGAATTTGTTAGAATATTTCAAAATTCTCACTTAGATACTTTGCCAAATTAGAGAAATCACAGCAGGAAGCAAACCTAATAATTTACACACAGTACCAGAGGTTATGAACTAGGTTTCAGATTTCCTTGAGAGCTGATACATGTTCAGCAATGTACTCCGAAAATAGGGGAGATGGAAGTAGCTCCTGCTGTCACTGAGGACACTCATTTTTCACCCCGTGTCAATGAACTGTAGCTCTCATTTTGGTCTCATCTCCTAGTCTTAGCAGCTTCTACCTGGCATGATTCTTCCCCGCATTTTTCTTGCCTTTTGACCCCTCTCTATATAGAATCTGATAGCTCTGTCTTCTACCTTTTCCCTTTTGTGAATTCACTTCTTTCAGGGTTGTTGATTTTTCACATTCTACCACGTTGTCCATTCTGCTGTGCCTAACATGGCTTCCAGTTTGATCTACCAGTTTACCCTAGTCATCTCATTTAATTTCAAGAGTTTGAAGGTAAAAAGGACATCATTTCAGGAAATAAGTTGTCCAAGAGTTAGAATTGCACGAAAAAAAATAGATTTCTAGACAGGTTGTAAGATCTGCTCCATGAAAGATATAAGAGACAGTTCAATGCCTCATTGATGTAGACATTGGAAGGAGGTTTTTACAATAATGTCAGATAGAGAAATATCAGGGGAACACTTTGTAAAGTATATGGTTGTCTAACCACTATGCTATACACCTGAAACTAATACAAAATAATACTGATATAACCTGTAATTGAAAAAAATTAAACAAATTTTTAAAAATTAAAAAAATCTATGTAAGCCAAAGAAAAAGAAAAAGAATTCTGAGATTCCATAAACCATAGCAAGAGCAACCCTCTCATTTTACAAATGAGAAAATTAACCTATAGTTTTTAGGAGATACAGTCAATACATAAACAGATGTAAAAACCCAGGTTTCCTGACATCTAGTGTAGGGCTTTTCTCACTCTATCATACTAGTGCCCTAATCCCACCTTCAATCTTACTCCCTCTGGAAAGGTCTCCTTAATTAAATGCATTTCAGCTTCATTTACATCCTACCTCAAATATAACCCCTTACTTTCCAAAAAATTCTACTACCACCATTACTCCCACTCACACACCAGTAGGTGGGGCAGAAGACATTACAATTTTAATAAGAAATGTATTTGTGTCAAGCTGCTGGAGATACCATTGCCAGTGAAAATAATCAATCTTGGAAGGAGGTATATAAGGACTTTGGCAAATATTCTAATCCTTTCAGGCACTTTTCATGCCTCACTTCTTGATTACATGTGATTATTTAGGCAAGAAACCTTAACTGAACATCTGGGTTGGCCCTGCCAAGTCCAACATTATACGAGATGACGATAAAAGAAACAGAGCCATGCTTGCTTTCAGGGAGCTGAGGTTCTTGTTAGGAAGATAGCATGCATCTGAGAAAATGACTTGAGAACAACTACAAGTAATGTGGCAGCAAGCACACAATCCTATGCTTTAAACAGAAACTATAGATAAGAGGTTGGAGTGCATAAGCGAAAAGATTAGCATTATTTCTCCATCAAGTTTTTTTCATAATTGCTCCACCATTATCATCAACAAACACTGGTGTACACCTTCCCTGCTGGATGGAGAAAAAAGGAGGCATCCATGCCAGCATGGGGATTAAGGCCATGCATTCAGGCAGCAAGTATTCAGGGTCAAGAATGTTCAAGTGCCTGGGTGTGCAGAAAAGGTAGTAAAAGCAGGCATCCTAAGTGCCTAAAGAAAAGGGAGGGTTTTCTTACAGAATGCTTGTCACAAATCTGCTCCTTCATCTAGGAAACAGAAACAGAAAGTAATTCAGGAATGAAAAAAGGACATTTGTTTTACTCTGAAGGTTTAGGAGATAACATTGAAAACAAAGGAGCCCAACTGTAAAAGGCCATGGATGACACATTAAGTAAGAAGTTTGTACTTTATTCTATAGACCCCTGTGTACAGCTGAGGGCCTTTGAAAGGAAGAGTAGAGAGATAAACTTTACAAATAATTTTTTTAGAAGTATTGAGTTGGCTTCCAGGTATGGACTGTTACTTGTAGTGATGGTGGGGAAATGATCATGTAGATGTACATCTGAAGTCAAAGCCTGGAGATATGAATTTTAGGAAGAAGAACTAGGTAAAACTGAAGTCCATGTTTTTGTGTGGGAACTTATGAAAAACAATACAGTACATTTTAAAAGCAAAGGTCAAAGGATGTTGTTTACTTATAATCAATAAGCAAGTCTTCAGTGATTTGGGGCATTTGAACTCTTCTTTCAGTTTCATGTTTTAAAGGAAATATAAGAACAAGGTAACTATTGATTTATTCTTTTAATTATGCATGAGTAAAAGTATCTTATATTCCTGTGAATTTCTTTCCTTCTTTAAACCTAAATATACCTAATATGCTATTTATTGCTAAATTAACAATACTATAACATTAAAGTGAATTTTTAAAAACAAGCTCTTGTCCCTGACAGTGCAACTCTTTTTATTTTCCATGTTCCCTTTCAGAGTTGGTCCCAATATATAACATTTTATAATGTTGTTATTAGTTACTTATATAACTGTCATTAAAATCTATATGTGAACTGAATGTGTTTAAATTGAAAACTCACCAAAATTAAAAAATGTAAAATAGAGTTTAAAATAAAATGCTGCATTGACACAATTTTGTTATGACTCCTTATACTCTCTCTAAACAACAACAAAAGTCACATAGGCTATTAAAAGGCCCAAGTATATTTTACAAACCTGAGATTTGACATCCCAAGAACACAAAGTGTTGATATTTTTAAGATCATTGTACTTCTCACAAAGAGATAAAATGGACTTTAAGATCTGGCCCTAATAGTGGCAATACTTATTTAATTCTTCCTATAATAATATCAGTTGCATTTATTGCATGCCTACCAATTGCCAAACATTATGCTAAGCAATTTATATACATTAATGATCTCATTCATTCCTTACAATATCCTAATAGGATAGGAATCATTCTCATTTTGCATGGAAGGAAACCAATACTGGAAAGACTAGTGACTTAGCCAAGATCACAAAGTCTATAAGCAGCGGAAAAGGATTTCAAATTTAGGTTGACCTCAATCCTGTGTCTGAATTTTTAACTGACTCTCAAGATACTAGTTTCAATTTTGATAAGAAAGGAGCTATTTTTCTTCCTGTTTTTTAGTGCCTTGTTCCCAGGTCCAATGTAACTTTTGGTTTCAGTGGCAGCAACCTTACAGAATCCTTGATAGGAGCCATCAGTAGAGTGTGACTAACCCTGTGGCTGACACTAAATTTGTGAATCCTGGGGGAAGTGCACACGTTGGGAAAATGCCTTGGCTAAGCCTTTGGAGGATTCTACCAAGCAAGAAATTGTGTCTTCCTCCAAAGAGATTGACCTCAAGTTCTGATCTGCTGGGAATCACTTACTTGCATGATCCATGTCTTCTCATATTTCTGTATAATACCTGTTGGCATTAGGGGATGGGGGTGGGTATGTAACTAGGCACAGCTTCCATTCTGTTAGCCCTTTGACAGATATTCTTTGAGTACCTCATATATGTCTGACATCATATTTGATCAACTCTTGTCACTCTCATTTGTATTTGCACAGATGTCTTCATTGGGTCTTCAATTATTTTTTTCACCTTACTTTTCTCTAGTCTATATTTAGGGAAACAGAAACCTCCTCCGCAGTTTCTGTTAGACCCTCAGAGCTAGCCATGTCAGGCACTCTCTGGTCTTTTTCCTGATAGAGTGGTGCCTGGGAAGAAGTCTTCTAAACTTTTACAGCCTGTGCTGTGGGTGGGGCCAGGGCCAGCTCCCTGGGCATGCAATATGTATAGTCACAAAGGGCCTGGACTTGGAAGGGCCTCAGGGTTGGCTGAATGTTGTACTAAAGCTGCCTTGAAATTCTTAATGATTATTGAACAAGGAGCCCTGGATTTTCATTATACACTTGACCTCACAATTTATGTAGCTGGTTCTGGATGAGGCCATGACCCACTGAGCCAGGGGCAGCTGTTCTCACACAAACTATTCTTCCCAGCCTCATTTAGAGTCCCCATTTGGATTAAAGGAGAGTGGGGAGATGAATGGCCAATTCACCTTGCCCATTAAAGGTATTGGGAGAGAAACTGCTTTCCAATAACCAATGGTAGAGAGTTAAAAATGTGGTTTACATTTAGCTCTACCACTTACAAGACGATCTTAGTAAGTAACTTAATGTCTTGGACCCTTAGTTTTCTATTTATAAAATGGAAATAACAGTGTGTCTTAAATACCTGAAAGGGTGTTTGTGAGACACAAATGAGATGATGTATGTGAATACCATTGATTGCCATTCAAGCTTTTGATATTGGTATAATTGTTTATTCTTCCCAAGGTGCATGAACAGTAGTTTGACATTTTTCTTATTTAACAGAATAAGCAGTAGTGATTATTTTTTACCTGTAGGAGTTATGAAATGCACAAAGAAATGGATGAAAAATAACATAAAACCTTGCAGAGGATAGATGACATTTCTTGTGTCAAAAGCTATCAAAGTGATTAACTAACAACCATGATATTTTCAAGTTCTTAGTATTTTAAATAACAAATAGAATTTCAGGATCATAATTTCTCTGCTACAAATCTATTGTCTTTCTGAATATTAACCTAATGATTCAAAAATAAAACTGAAAATATTTGGGAGGAATTTGCACCTACTTGTCTAACTTTCAAATCCCTCGTACTCGTCTTCCTCCTGTCCTTCTCTTTGTTGACAGCTGATATTAAATTCTTGTTATTGTTGTTTTTAAAGAAGAAAGAAAGAAATATTTAAAATTGTATTTCTCCTGTAAATCAGAAACTACTGTCAATCTCTTTCCCACGCACGCCCTCCATTTCTTTTTCTTTTTTTTTTTTTACTTAACAAATATTTATTGAGATCCTATTATGCACAAAACATTATTCTAAGTGTTTGGATACAGGAACAAACAAAACAGAGACTTGCCCTTGACAGAGAATAAACAAAGATTCCTGTCAATTTATACGATACCTACAAAATTAAGCCATTATCTAGATGCTTAGATCAAATAGTTGATTTCTTTTTTTATTAAATATTTTATTTTTTTTTAATTTATTTACTTTTTAAATACATTTGTCTCTGCCTCCCCCCCACCTCTTTTCCTTGCCCCCTTCCTCCTTCCCTCCCTCAGCTCTTCCCCTTTGGTTTTGTCCATGAGTCCTTCCTATATGTTCCTTGACTATCCCCTTCCCTTCCCTTTCCCTGCCCCCCCTTCCCTCTTGTCTCTGTTGATTTCTTTTCCTTTCAGTGTTGCTGGTCATATTTTCCTTGCATCTTTGCATTGTTGGTTAGGTTCCACTTATAGGTGAGATCATGTGGTATTTGTCTTTCGCCCCCTGGCTTATTTCGCTTAGCATGATGCTCTCCAGTTCCATCCATGCTGTGGTGAAGTTTAGTAGTTCTTTTTTTCTTTCTGCTGCGTAGTATTCCATTGTGTATATGTACCATCATTTTTTGATCCAGTCATCTACCGATGGGCATTTAGGTTGCTTCCAACACTTGGCTATTGTCAATTGTGCTGCTATGAACATTGGGGTGCATAGGTTCTTTTGTATTGGCGTTTTGGTGTTCTCAGGGTATAGTCCCAGCAGGGGAATCACCGGATCAAAAGGCAGTTCCATGTTCAGCTTTCTGAGGAAATTCCACACTGCTTTCCATAGTGGCTGCACCAGTCTGCATTCCCACCAACAGTGTACTAGGGTTCCCTTTTCTCCACAGCCTCGCCAGCACCTGTTGTTTGTGGATCTGTTTATGATGGCTATTCTGACCGGTGTGAGGTGGTACCTCATGGTGGTTTTGATCTGCATTTCTCTGATGGCTAGTGATGCTGAGCATCCTTTCTAATGCCTCTGGGCCCTCTGTATCTCCTCCTTGGAAAAGCGTCTGCCCAGGTCCTTGGCCCATTTTTTGATTGGATCGTTTGTCTTCTTGGAGTGGAGTCGAGTGAGTTATTTATATATCTTGGAGATCAAACCTCTATCTGATGTATCATTAGCGAATATATTTTCCCATATGGTTGGCTCCCTTTTCATTTTGCTGATGTTTTCTTTCGCTGTGCAGAAGCTTCTTATTTTTATGAGGTCCCACTTGTTTATTCTTTCCTTTATGTCCTTTGCTTTAGGAGACATATCAGTGAAAAAATTGCTGCATGGGATATCTGAGAGTTTCCTGCCAATGTTCTCCTCTAGGACTTTGATGGTGTTGGGACTTATATTTAAGTCTTTTATCCATCTTGAGTTTATTTTTGTGTATGGTGTCAGCTGATGATCCAATTTCAATTTTTTGCATGTAGCCGTCCAGCTCTCCCAACACTATTTGTTGAAGAGGCTGTTATGGCTCCATTTTATGCTTCTGCCCCCTTTGTCAAATATTAGATGTCCATAGAGACATGGGCTTATTTCTGGGCTTTCTGTTCTGTTCCACTGGTCTATGGGTCTGTTCTTGTGCCAGTACCAGATTGTTTTGAGTATGGTGGCTTTGTAGTAGAGTTTGATATCCGGTATTGTGATCCCTCCTACTTTGTGTTTCTTTCTCAAAATTGCTGAGGCTATTAGGGGTCGTTTATGGTTCCATATAAATTTTTGAACTGTCTGTTCTATTTCTGTGAAATACGTCATTGGTATCTTAATAGGGATTGCGTTGAATCTATAAATTGTTTTGGGTAGTATGGACATTTTGATGATATTAATTCTTCCGATCCATGAACATTGTATATGCTTCCATTTATTTGTGTCTTCCTTAATTTCTTTTTTCAATGTTGTATAGTTTTCTGCGTACAGGTCTTTTGTGTCTTTGGTTAAATTTATGCCTAGATACTTTATCTTTTTTTCTTGCTATATCGAATAGTATTTTTTTTTTCTGATTTCTTCTTCTTCTATTGCATTGCTGGTGTACAAAAATGCCTTTGATTTATGAATGTTGACTTTGTATCCTGCTGTTTTGCCAAATTTGCTTATTAGGTTGAGGAGTTTTTTGGTAGAGTCTACAGGGTTCTCTATGTACACTATCATGTCATCTGCAAACAATGATAGTTTTACTTCCTCCTTTCCTATTTGGATGCCTTTTATCTCTTTCTCTTGTCTGACCGCTGTGGCTAGGACTTCCAATACGATGTTGAAAAAAAGCGGTGAGAGCAGACATCCTTGTCGTGTTCCAGTACTTAGTGACGCCCTCCATTTCCAGCCAGCTATGGGCAGTTACCCTCGTAGAAAACTATTTTTTATAATCAATTTTTCTGAGGTATGGTTCTTTTTTATTTTTTTAATTTATTTTCTTTATTTTCTCAAATACATTTGTCTCTGCCTTCCCCCCACCACTTTCCCCTGCCCCCTCCCCTCTCCCTCCCTCAATCCTTCCCCTTTGGTTTTGTCCATGAGACCTTAGACCTTGCTACACATTCCCCGACCCTCCCATTCCCAATTTTTAAATTAAATTTATTGTGATTACGTTGGTTAAAAAATTTTACATGTTTCAAGTGTACAATTCTATATTGTATTGCGTGTTTCTCTCCCAAAGAAAAACCTTCTGTCACCATTTATCTCCCCTTTATCCCTTTTTACTTCTCACTCCCCCATTTTGCTCTGGTAACCACCATACCATGGCCTCTCTATGAGTTTTTGATTGTCTTTTCTGTTCATTTATTGCTTTTAGCTCTATATCCCACATATAAGTAAAATTTAAAAAGTCAAGAAGCATATGATATAACATTTATTGAAAGTTTTGTGTGGTTTTTTTTTTTTTTAACCAGAGGAGCCTGCACCCACCAGAACTGCCAGCCTTCTGTCCTGTTAGCTGGTTTGAGGTGAGGAGCCTAACCATTTTTGAAGGTTATACTCTTAACTAAGATTCCTCTTATTTACCATGGATGTTCTGATAGTTTCCTGGAAAGTTAGTTCATCTACTGATTTTATAGTGAGTTCATTTTGGGGTTCATTTGCCACATTTCCAGAGTAAAATGCATAATGTACATTCCTGATTTACAAGTTGGGCTTTGTATTTATTTCTTCCAAGCCTATAATGCTTCTTGGTTAAAACACCATATTTCCAAGTTAGTAGAAAACTAGATGGGCCATATGTTATCCAAAAATTTAGGGAGGAAATATCTCACAACCACTGCTAGGGCTACTTCATCCCTAGGCAGCTCATTTATGAAGTGGGCAGCCTGGCCTAATTCACGCATAAATGATTCCAGCATTTAAGCAGTCCATACAATTTGGCAATTAAGATGGTCAAAAACATTGATCAACCATTTGTCTTCCTGTTTTGCTTATCACATACACATGGCTACATGGCGTAAAATGTAAAGCCAAAAAGCAATTTTGCAATTCCTTATACTTCATTTCATTTTGTTTTATCACCAAGAGCCATTCATAAATGAATCTTCATATTCCTATAGCTTAGCCTCCAGTCTTATCACAGATCCTGCCTTAGTACTTTGGCTATTAAAAAAAGAAGGCAATAACCTTCCTGGATTAGTGTTCTCTCAGGTGTTTCACTAGATTTGTCAAACTCCCTTTCTCCCTAATACTCCAAGGCTAGTAGATTGGAGTACTTTGAAAGGTGCATATGTGCACAGCCTTGAGCAAAATACACCCACATTCACAACATTGATGATGAAAGGGAAACAAATAGGAATTGTTCCATTTGCCTTCAAACTAGTAAAAAGACTCTGTTCCTGAACAACTGTGCTCAAGTCACTATAGTAAAGGCTGCTGATGACATTATGACCAGAATTGTATATGGTGCTCATGGAGGAGGTGCCTTACCTCAGGAAGCTGGCCTCCCAACATTAAAGAAAGAGCAGGGTATGTGTGAACAGCAGGCCCTACCGATGGCCATTTTGACCCAGTGCAGGCTGCTTCTTCTCTCCTGGCTTCCATTTCCTCATTTATAAAAGGAAAGGTTGTGGGTCTCAGAACAAGTGGATTTTCAAAGAGAGGTGATAGATAAAAGAGTATAGAGGACAGTGGCAAAAAAGCATGGGCTATGTAGCCAGGTTACCTGGGTTCAAATTCTGGTTCTGCCACTACTAGTTGAGTAGCCTTGGGGAAATTACTTAAACAACCTGTTCTTCAATTTCCTCATCCACAGAAACCTGGCAGTTATATTGCCTACCTCACAGCATTGTTATAACAATATAAAGAACTGATACTTGGAAAGAATTTAACACAGTTCTTGGTACATGGTAAATGCTCAATAAATTGTAACTATTATTACCAGTGGTCTGCAAGATAATAGAGGTCCATAATTTCTGATTAGGATGATGTCTGGTCCTAAAGTCCCAGAAAGCCCAAAATATCAGGCCCCTCAATGCCCCTCAACTATCTCACTACTGAATATCAGATTGCTATCCTCCTCACCTAGCTGAACTATTGGTAAATGGAATGTTCACCTCCCTGCCCTCCTCAAGATACATGTCACATACATCCTATAGTGCACATCCCTTCACAATGCTTTACCCACTCGACAAAGACATCCACAGACACACAGCACACACAGGCCCACAACATCACACTTCCACACATCATTCAAAATGCACCCTCACATATACCTTCCACACATACACAGTCTCTTTCTTTCTCTCTCTTGTCCCAGTAATTAAATGCCATAATGGCATTTCTAATATGCAGGTTTAGGATAGTGACCCAGCCCCCAAAGGCCACTTCCTCCACAGTACTATGTGCCTCGCCTCTCTTAATAGAAGCAATGTGCTCTGGCTGGCCTTGCATGGCCCCTGTCCAGCCGGTTGCCAAGCAAATGAGAATGACGCACATTAACTGACTGAGTGAGACCTTCATTACCTGAATTTCAAAGCTCTTCTCTTTCCAACTCTGTATGACTGCCAAATAACAGAAAGAGTCCCTTCCTGCATAACAATCACTGCAATAATTCCTTCTTCAGAGGCCAAACACGAGTGATCTATAGTCCTTTGCCTGAGCCTCTTTGTTGCTTCTATGGCCTGTGTAAACTGAGTTGTTGTAACAAACATACTATGTTATGTATACATACATATGTATACATAGTTTGGGGTCCAGGTGCTAATTATAAGGCCAGAAAAACAGCACAACTGGATCTCTAACTTATTTGGATATCTTAAATTCTCTGCAGCAAGTGTTCAGGTCTGAGGTCAGTCAATGGGAACAGTGGGAAGCAGAGAAACCTATTTGATGGAAATTCAATTTAAGAAAATCAGTACCCCTTCTTCCAGCTGCCATCTTACACAACGGCCATTCCTTCAGGGTCAATGAATGTCTACAAAGTACCCTCTAGTCTCAAATCTTCTTTCACTGTTTAAAAACTCTTCCTCCCAATGCCCTCTCAATTAATGTGCTAGAGCAAGAATGCAGGTGTGCTACAGAAAAAGCACCACCCACCACTAGACCACAATCCTGCTGTGAGACCTTGCACAAGAAACTTCTCCACTTCTCTCTGGGTGACAGTTTTTCCATTAACTACATAAATCTTACAGACCTGTTTTTGAACTTCCTCTCTGGTGAATTGCCTGAGATTATCATTTGAGGTATACCTACTTATTTCTAAAATCATAACAGGTTATGTCCTGGATTTGAAGAGTACCCCTGACCTAGATGCTGCCCCTGTACTTATAATCAGTTGCTAAAAGCAACAGGATTCACTGATCAGGGCATTGAGTAAGAGACTGCAGTTTAAAAGACTTTACCACTTATAACTGGAAAGCTACTCTGAAGGAATCAGACCTCAAATGAGGACACATGAAGGCTTAAAACAGGACTAAAGAGCCCAGAGACAGCACAGTGAGGTAAGAGGACACTAGCCTTGTGGTTAGAGGACCAAGCTTCTGGTCCTGCTTTACCACCCATTTGCTAGGTGAGCCATTCACGTGTCCTCTCAGGGCCCTTGTTTTCCCATTTTTAGAAACAGTTGGACTAGATGGGCTTAAAGGTCTCTTCTGGTTTTGATTATTTTTCCTCACTAAAACTTTTGCATAGGATGGAAACTATTTTAGCTAGAGTCACACACACTGTCCCCAATTCTGGGCCAGTGTTCGGTTGCCAGGGGAAACAGGCAAGCAGGTATGTATGACCATCCTTTCTGCCCTCACCAGTCACCAAGTGTGCATCAATTCTGCTGAAAGGGTCAGCAGTCACCTTTATATCTGGGCAATAGCATATTCATATTATTGCTTGACTTGAGTAAGAGCACCATTGATTGATTACCTGATAGACAAAAAGGCAGTGGATCCTTCATGACTGCATTATGTGTTTCAACTGTCAATAAAACTCACTATGTGATCATGTGTGTTGATAAATGTGGAGGGGCTGTGTAAAATATAAGGCATGGCAGAAGTGAGAGCTGTTATTAAAATAGTAAAACATTTATCTAAATGTCATTACTGATGTAACACTGTGGTTAGTTCTTTCCATTGTTGTGGAAATAAGTAATTGATCTTAGTATCCACTGAACCATAGGAGTATAACCCTGCATATTTTTTTTATAAGCTCCTCCCTACATCAGTGAAGGAAAAAAATGTCTTCCAGCTTTTTTGTTCCTGAGGCATATACTTACCTGTCAGGAGAGATACCATGATCATAGTCCTGGGGCACATAATTCAGTTTCAGTCAAGGTTTTAGACTTCCCTTAATAAGAAAATGCCAGCTTTTCTGACTTGTAATCTGGTTATCTAATACTTTGCTAAACTGATGAAAATTGATTAAATGAGGAGCAAATGCTTTTTTAAGAAAAGAAAGAAAAAAGAAAATAATTGGATTTCTGTGTTTTAGATTATACTTAAGCATATATTGGATTACCTTTATCTTGATTGAATAAAAGATATTCAAACAATGCTAAACTTATTCCAAGTCTGAACATTGCTTTCTGGGATGCTGCAATACAAAATGTCACTGTCATTTCATAAGCACAGGTATATTTTAATGCATAGATAATATACCTTTTAGAGTCCCTTAAAGCTTCCACACATGCATAGATATTTATTTACAACTGTTTTTCCTAAACCAAAATAGAAAAGACTTAGTTGACTTTTAAGCACTCATATTGTTTTATTTGAATATGGAGAATTATGACTGTAGAGTTCCTCATTTAAATAACCAAGAGGTGGCAGTATAACATCCATTATGTATTCACTGCACCATGTATCATTTAACAATTAAAAATGAAATGTGTATAAATAAAAGAAAAGACAAAAACCACATGGTCATCTCGATAGATGCAGAAAAAGCATTCGATAAGGTACAGCACCCATTTATGATCAAAACACTCAGCAAAATGGGAATAAATGGGGCATTCCTCCACATAATAAAGGCCATATATGAAAAACCTACAGCCAATATCATACTCAACGGGCAAAAACTGAAAGCTTTCCCACTAAGATCAGGAACACGACAAGGATGTCCGCTCTCACCGTTTTTTTTCAACATTGTGTTGGAAGTCCTAGCCACAGCTGTTAAACAAGAGAAAGAGATAAAAGGCATCCAAATAGGAAAGGAGGAAGTAAAGCTATCATTGTTTGCAGATGACATGATAGTGTACATAGAGGACCCTGTAGACTCTAACAAAAATCTCCTCAACCGAATAAGTGAATTTGGCAAAACAGCAGGATACAAAGTCAACATTCAGAAATCAAAGGCATTTTTGTACACCAGCAATGCAATAGAAGAAGAAGAAATCAGAAAAAAAAATACCATTCAATATAGCAAGAAGAAAAATAAAGTACCTAGGCATAAATTTAACCAAAGATGTAAAAGACCTGTACGCAGAAAACTATACAATATTGAAAAAAGAAATTAAGGAAGACACATATAAATGGAAGCATATACCGTGCTCATGGATTGGAAGAATTAATATCCTCAAAATGTCCATACTACCCAAAGCAATTTATAGATTCAACGCAATCCCTATTAAGATACCAATGGCGTATTTCACAGAAATAGAACAGACATTTCAAAAATTTATATGGAACCATAAATGACCCCGAATAGCCTCAGCAATTTTGAGAAAAACACAAAGTAGGAGGGATCACAAGACAGGACTTCAAACTCTACTACAAAGCCACCATACTCAAAACAATCTGGTACTGGCACAAGGACAGACCCATAGACCAGTGGAACAGAATAGAAAGCCCAGAAATAAGCCCAGGTCTCTATGGGCATCTAATATTTGACAAAGGGGGCAGAAGCATAAAATGGAGCCATAACAGCCTCTTCAACAAATGGTGTTGGGAGAGCTGGACGGCTACATGCAAAAAATTGAGATTGAATCATCAGCTGACACTATACACAAAAATAAACTGAAGAGAGATAAAAGGCTTAAATATAAGTCGCAACACCATCAAAGTCCTAGAGGAGAACTTTGGCAGTAAACTCTCAGATATCCCAGGCAGCAATTTTTTCACTGATATGTCTCCTAAAGCAAGGGACATAAAGGAAAGAATAAACAAGTGGGACCTCATCACAATAAGAAGCGTCTGCATGGCAAAGGAGAACATCAGTAAAATGAAAAGGGAGCCAACCATATGGGAAAATATATTCGCTAATGATACATCAGATAGAGGTTTGATCTCCAAGATATATAAATAACTCACTCGACTCCACTCCAAGAAGACAAACGATCCAATCAAAAAATGGGCCAAGGACCTGGGCAGACGCTTTTCCAAGGAGGAGATACAGAGGGCCCAGAGGCATTAGAAAGGATGCTCAGCATCACTAGCCATCAGAGAAATGCAGATCAAAACCACCATGAGGTACCACCTCACACCGGTCAGAATAGCCATCATAAACAGATCCACAAACAACAGGTGCTGGCGAGGCTGTGGAGAAAAGGGAACCCTAGTACACTGTTGGTGGGAATGCAGACCGGTGCAGCCACTGTGGAAAGCAGTGTGGAATTTCCTCAAAAAGCTGAAAATGGAACTGCCTTTTGATCCAGTGATTCCCCTGCTGGGACTATACCCTGAGAACACCAAAACGCCAATACAAAAGAACCTATGCACCCTAATGTTCATAGCAGCACAATTTACAATAGCCAAGTGTTGGAAGCAGCCTAAGTGCCCATCAGTAGATGATCGGATCAAAAAGTTATGGTACATTTACACAATGGAATACTACGCAGCAGAAAGAAAAAAAGAACTACTACACTTCAGGACAGCACGGATGGAACGAGAGAGCATTGTGCTAAGCAAAATAAGCCAGGGGGTAAAAGACAAATACCATATGATCTCACCTATAAGCAGAACCTAACCAACAAAACAAAGATGCAAGGAAAAGAAGACCAGCAACACTGAAAGGAAAAGAAATCAACAGAGACAAGAGGGAAGGAGGCAGGGGTGGGTGGGGGAATAGTAAGGGAAGAGGCAAGTCAAGGAACATATAGGAAGGACTAATGGAGAAAGCCAAAGTAGGGAAGGATTGAGTGATGGAGAGCGGGGAGGCAATCAGGAGAAAGTGTTGGGGGGAAGGCGGAGACAAATGTATTTGAAAAAATAAATTAATTAATTTAAAAAATGAAAAAACTGATTATTACTACTAAAAAATAACTATTTATAATCAAACCCTTTTGGTTACCCTCAAGATTGTTTTCAGCATCTGCAACTTGCTACTTGGATTATGGTCCAATTAAATTTCACTTAAGCTACCTGAATCTGTTCAGTTTTACTTTTGGTTTTCTATTTCTAACCAGTCTGGGAGACCAAAACCCAATAATGACAGAAGCAATATCATTTAAAAACTAGAATCTGTTCAGTCATCAATTTCCTATAAAACTATTTTAGTACAACTCAATATCGTAACTATGTCTCAGCAGTCAGGAATAAGTATTTGGAATAGGTGTTCTTAGAAAAAATAGTTTAAAGATCAATTTAGTGCTTTACATCTGGCTTTAGAGAAAGTTAAGGAGATCAAACTTTCTGTCACTCATAGGAAAATATGTTACTTTAAACCATGAACTACATTATACAAGATTTCTAAAGGCCCGCCATCCAAGAACTAAGCCATTTGAGTATTTGGAAATATTTTTTTATGTTATTTAGATATTTAGGTTACTGATTAGAATCAGCAAGCAGGCTGTCTAGAGCATTTGTTGTACAGGTTCTAAAAGTTATCTAAAAACAATTAAAGGACCTGGCCAGTGTGGCTCAGTGGATTTAGTGCCAGCTTGTGAATGAAAGGGTCGCTGGTTCGATTCCCAGTCAGGGAATATGCCTGGGTTGTGGGCCAGGTCCCCAGTAGGGTGTATGCGAGAGGCAATCACACATTGATGCTTCTCCCCCTCACTTTCTCCCTCCCTTCCCCTCTCTCTAAAAATAAGTAAAATCCTTTTTAAAAGATTTTTTAAAAATAAAAACAATTAAAGGGCATTTAGAGCATTAATTACTATCTGTCACATAGCAAAATATTACCAGATTTCAATTTCTAAAAATATATTTTATAGAATAGTCATGAGATTGACAGTTCTGAGTGATTGTGGGCATTTGAATATTTTAGATATGACCTTTTTATTTCTTCTTTATATGTCATTGTAAATCAGAAATTGTAGTAATGATTGAGAGTACTGAATATTTTTTTTTCATATATGGCACAAACAGCAAATACTTCCTTGATAAATGTAGACAGAATATCTTGTTTGGGGAAAGTTGATCTATGAACAGGGTTCAAAGAGTACATGTGAAGTTTACATAGTCAGATGATACAGAAGAATTGTGTTGTAACAATGGTCACATGAGATCAAATTCTCCCTTCCATTAACTTCAAAGTGGGCAAGGGTTTTATTTTCTGAAAAAGACTAGGGAATTAGTTTAATTATTGTAATCTCCCCTAAGAAATCTTCCAGTTTTATTACTTTGTGGAATAATTTCTATTCTCAATTTTATTCTTGTTTTTAAAAATCCCACCCAAGGATATGTTTATTGATTTTAGAGAGAGAGGAAGGGAAGTAGAGAGAGAGGGAGAAGGAGAGGGGGAGAGAAAGAGAGAGAGAAGCAGGGAGAGAGAGAGAGAGAGAGAGAGAGAGAGAGAGAGAGATATCAATGTGAAAGAGAAACACGAATAGGTTGCCTCCTGTATGTGCCCCAACTGGAAATCAAACCCACAACCTTGGTATGTTCCCAGACTGGGGATCAAATCCATGACCTTTTGGTATACAGGATGATGCTCCAACCAACTGAGCCACCCAGCCATGGCTCAATATCATTCTTAATTATATCTGATGCATTATGTTACCATTCCCTACAGCCTGAAAATAAAAATGTATTTTAATGTTTTAATTGAGTTTATATTATTTTCCTATGTATAAATTATGTAGTTGTGTTATGATATCTTGTTTCATGAATTCCTCACCTTCCTCTATATACAGGTATTCCTGTAACACAATCAGATTCTGCCCCCCAGACTTCTATTTTCCTTCCTCACTAAGAGATTTCTTATTCCAGGAAAAAGATGTGGATTGGTCAAGAAAAAAAAAGAAGCAACAAGAAAAATATCCACATTTATTTGTTTATTTACAGCAGGTATTTTACTATGAGTTTTACATTGATTATCCTATATAATTATCACAACAGTTATTTCAGGTATACTGTTATTATCCTTATCCAAAAAATGAGAAAGCTCATACTCAGAGATGTGAACTGACTTGCCTAAAGTCATACAGCTGGTAAGTGCCCCAGATACAACAAAATTCCACTTAAAGAAAGCAACACCACCACCAACAATAATTCCCATTTACTGAATTGCGTGATGTATGAGACACCATGCGAAGCATTTTCAAGCATCAGTTCATTTAATCCTCACAAACAATATGAGGTGGGGGCTAATATTATTTCCATTTACAAGTAAGCAAATGGAGACACAAAAGTTATATAACCTGCATAACGTTAAATAGCCAGTAATCTGGGATTCAAACCCAGGTTTCTTTTGACTCCCAAACTATTAACTATGCTGCTCTAAAATAGAAGATGGAACTGAAGGTAGGCTCCAAGGATGACCTATCTCATGAAAGCATGTTCAAATAATCCTAGAGTTGTCCCCCTTCAAAAGAAGATCCCAAGGCTCTCTCTGCACACAAACTCACATGTTTTCCCTTCACTCAGTATAGTGTTTGGCTTTGTCCTAAAATTAGGGGTCAGTTCAGGCGGAAACATACCATTGTCAACCTTCTGACTCAGAAAAATTCATTTTTAACAAAAGAGTTGAAGATCTTGCCCATATAGATTCCACTTACAGATACAAGTCATTCTTTGCCAATCCTCATACCATCAAAGCACCATGGATAGAACAGATCCCTTTGGATTTCACAGATCCTTTAAATAGTGGTGCTGCCTAAGGAAGGAGGGGACTCTGGCTTTGCATATTTGCATTCAAAGAGACAGATCATTGAACACTAAGATCTAAGAGATCCAAAGAAATGAATCAGATATGTTAGAACTTTATACACATTGAAAGACATTTTATGGACCATAGTACAGACCTAGGACTATAGAGCATTCATTTTCTCAGGGGAAAAAAAATCTTTTTGGCATTATGCACCATGAAGCAGAACTATCTACAAAAGACCACAATTAAAGAAAATTTCTTTGTACTTTGTACCAAGGAAATGATTTCTATCTTAGTCTCCAAAGTTTAAAAAAGCCCATGTCAAAGATAGAGATATCTATGCCTTGAATTATTAAAGTTGTCAGTTCCTATTTTTAAAAAGTCAAATTAATGTGCAGTCCTGGATAGTTGAGCCTCATTACCATTTGCAAAAGGCAGCAGCAAGGATGCTGGCTTAATCTCTCTGTTTCTTTGCTAAGTAATGAATAGTATTAAAAGATGAGTTATTTGTAATCAACTCATCCATTAAAAAAGGACATGTCTAAGAAAAATCCAATCATCATCAGTTGAAGTTTGGGTTCAGTGGCAGGCTTGTCTTTGGACAGCTATGTATTAAATCTCATCTATTAGTGTGTGTATTAGAAACTTACCGCATGCTAGCCTGCTGGGCTTTGACTTGTGCTATGAAATATATATAATGAAAGAGCTTTGTGATATGGCCTTACCTCAGGTTTTCTGTTCAAGCATTGTGCATGAGTATGGGTAATTTCAACCAGAGTAAATACTATGGAGATATGACTTCAAGTCAAAGCTCTGTCTCTGTGACCTTGGACAAATTACTTAACCTCTCATGCCTCAGTTTTCTCTTATGTAATAAAGGATATTTGATTCACTCATCCCACAGATATTTTGGGCTATTATATGCGCAGCACTAACTCTGTCATGGTGAACAAGACAAAGCCCTTGCCTTCATGTCACTTTTAGGCCAAGTGGAGAGACAACCAATAAATATATGAACAAAAATATAATGTATAATTTCAGAAAGTATTATATTCTGTGAAAAAAAATGAAGCAGAATAAAAAAATACAGAGGGATGGATAGGATGGATGGACTCTCTTTTTGATAGAATGTTACACAAAGTCTCCCTTGAGGTGGGGACTTCTGAGCAGAGCCCAAAATGAAATAAGGAACCCAGCCATTGACGTACTTAAGGGAAGAACTTTCCAAGCAGAAGGAGAGAGCACAAAGGCTCTATGGTGGGTGTGCTTAATATGTTGGAGGTATAGGTTAGAATATACAGATGACAAATAGACATGTGAAAAGATGCTTAACATCACTAATCATCACAGAAATGCAAATTAAAACCAGTGAGATATCAGCTCACACCTGTTACAATGGCTATCATCAATAAATCAAGAAACAACAAGAGTTGGCTAGAACGTGAAACGAGGGAAGCCCTGTGCACTGTTGGTGGGAATGCAGACTGGTGTAGCTACTAAGGAAAACAGTATGGAGGTTCCTCAAAAAATTAAAACTGGAACTGCCTTATGGCTCAGTGATTCCACTTCTGGGTATATATCTGAAGAAACCCAAAACACTAATTCACAAGAATATATGCACCCCTATGTTCATTGCAGCATTATTTACAACAACAAGATATGGAAACAACCTAAGTGCCCATGAATAAACAAGCAGATAACAAAGTGGTAATACCTATATACAATGGAATATTACTCAGCCATAAAAAAGAATGAAATTGTACCATTTATGACAGCATGAATGGACATAGAGGGTATTATGCTAAGTGAAATAAGCCAGACAGAGAAAAAATACCAAATTATTTCACTTATATCTGGAATCTAAAGAACAAAATAAAGGAACAAACCTGAAAGAGACTCACTGACACAGAGAACAGGCTCATGGTTGCCAAAGGGGAGGGTGTCTGGGGGACTGAGTAAAATAGGTGAAGGGATTAAGAAGTACAAATTGGCATTTACAGAATTGTCACAAGGATATAAAGTACAGCATAAGGAATATAGTCAATATTGTCATAGTTATGCATGGTTCCAGGTGGGCACTTAAAATACTGAGATCACTTTGTAAAGTACAATATATGATTGTCTAGCTACTATATGTATTCCTGAAACTAATTTAGGAAAAAAGGTAATATTATGAGGGGAAAACAACTTAGACATGTTCTAGGAAAATTAATGAAACTTAAATGTTTTCATTTAATCAAATAATATAGAGAAACATGCCCTGGCATGTGGCTCAGTGGATTGAGTGCCGGCCTGTGAACTACAAGGTTGATGGTTTGACTCCCAGTCAGGGCACATGCCTGGGTTGCAGGCAAGGTTCCTAGTTGGGGGCATGAAAGAGACATCCAATATATGTCTCTTTCACACATCAATGTTTCTCTCTTCTCTTTCTCCCTCCCTTCCCCTCTCTCTATAAAAAAAAATGAAAAAGAAAAACAGATTAAATGTTTATATCATAAAAAAGAAAATCAAGAGCAGTGGGAGATATGGCAAAATCATACACAACATTCTAGGTCAATAAACAGAGTAGGGACATATTTTGGAGACAGAGCCAACACAGTTTCTTGATAGATTAGGCAACATGTATGAGGGAAAGAGAGGTGGCAAAGATGATTCTGAGGGCTTAGACCTGATCAAATAAAAGGTTCAAACTGACATCAAGTGA
This sequence comes from Pteronotus mesoamericanus, assembly GCF_021234165.1. Classification (NCBI taxonomy): domain Eukaryota; kingdom Metazoa; phylum Chordata; class Mammalia; order Chiroptera; family Mormoopidae; genus Pteronotus; species Pteronotus mesoamericanus. The sequence goes on from NW_026555198.1 coordinate 2,274,585, forward strand.
AATAGGGAATATCCTTAAATTCTTGCAGACATGTAAAGTTTAACATTCTTATTAACTATTGGAAATGTGTAGTCAGCAGTTGAAAAAAAATGCATCTGGAATTTAGTGTTTAGATAGGGAAAGATGGATTTTGAAATTTTCAGTGTATAGATGATTTTCCATGATGTAGTGGAAAAGGAAGATCACCTCCTAAAGAGAAAATGTAGTTGTAGAAGGGAAGAAATCCAAGGATTGAACCTGGATCACTCCTACATTAAGAGATTAAGTAGATTAGGTAGAATCAACAGATGACTGAAAAGGAACAACTAGTGAGCTAGGAGGAGAAGGAAGGGAACATAATGCTTCAGAAGGAAGTGTTTCAAGGTTGGAGAGAAGTAACAAAATAAAAACTTTGCTGAGACATTAAGTAAAATGAGAACTAAGAGTTGGCCAAGAACTAAGACATAGCCACATGGGAGTGACTGAGAAATATTAAACGGATATGGCAAAGAAGGAGTTGAAGCCAACAAGTGGCTGGCTGTATTAATTAGTTCTGGAGGTTCTGATCATGGTCAATATCCTCTGTATTCTCAAATGATACTTAAAGTAAAAGAGAAACATAATTTTGACTAAGACAAAGTACATATTGACTGCCATCTGAAGGGTTTATTTAGCAGGCTTTGTAAAAGCAAAGAATCCCCGGTGTGCTAAGGAAAGAAAGGGTTCCTGTCTTCATGTGCAGAGTCTATAATCACCCACAGTCATTTAGATGAGGAAAGGGAGCTCTCAGCTTGGAAAACAGCCTGCAGTGTAAGTTTCAGCAAACACACACACACATACACACATTCACAAAAAACATTTGTGCCACCTAATAGCTAAAGACCAACTCTGGATAATGTTCTTCATGGGGAGAGTAGTCAGCAGATGCATAAACTGTTTGTTGACATATTTATTTATTTTATTAGCTGATTGTGTTAATTTCCAAAAACTCTTTCCTTGATGAGAGCTATTGGGGAGGAAAAAGTAACAAATTTTGTGGCATTGTATAATTATACCCACATTTTAAAATTTCTTTTTGTTTCTCATCACCACATATCACTGTGCACTGACAGCTTTAATGGAAGAAAAAATAAGGCAAACAATTAGCCTTGGGGAAAAGACATAAACTAATGCGCAATTCATGAATTTGCTGCTCATTTATACCTGCTGTGATTCTAACAGAGTTGATGAAATACAACAGTGAATGATTTTGAACAACTTTGACTTAATCTCCTGAAAAAACACTTGGTGTTGAGATTATTTAAAATATGACTTCTTATTGTGGCTTGTATGTAGAATCGCCTTTCTCTGACAGAGATTAAGTTTAATGACATAATTTGGTACAACCTTCCTAAGAAGGCCTGGGGTGACAATCAGTGCAGTTTCATTTCTGCCACAGGCACCCTTTGATGGGATACAGTTTCACAGATAGTTTCCATCATCAGTAGTCAGACTCTGGCTAGATTCCAATTCAAGCCAGTTTATGCAAAAATGAGAATTTATTGGTTTATGTTACCAAGTAGAAAAGAAGGAGGTGTATAGCTGGTTGTCAGCAATAACTGGAACCAGGAATTTCACCACCCCCTAATTATGTTCTTTTGTCAATCTCCTTTTATGTCCATTGCCAATCAGTTTCTACATCAGTTTATTCTCTCACATTACCTTTTTTTTTTAAAAGATTTTATTTATTTATTTTTAGACAGAGGGGAATGGAGAGAGAAAGAGAGGGAGAGAAATATCAATGTGTGGTCGCCTCTCGCGCAGCCGCCACCAGGGATCTGGCCTGCAGCCAAGGCATGTGCCCTGTCTGGGAATCAAACCAGTGACCTTTTGGTTTGCAGGCCAACGCTCAATCCACTGAGCCACGCCAGCCAGGGCTCACATTAGCTTCTAAAATACTAACGAAGAGATCTTATTGGTCCATCTTGGGCAAGGTTACCACTGTTATACTAATGAATGCTCCCTTGAGGGCTACAAGACTATCCATGTCCACACAAAGGTTGCAGAAACCTTAGAAAAAGTGGATTCTGGGTTTACACTAGCCACATTGCATTACCTGGACAAAGTTCAAGAGAAGTAGTTACTACCTGCCTGGAGTTTGGAGCTATTCATATTGCAAACAAGATTAATGGAAAACCAAAGGACAGAAGGAAAGAATTCAAAACAACATTTATACCCCCAGTAAATCAAATAAGTTTAATTTTATTGTATTTCCTTCTAGGTACACAAGGTTTGGGGAGCTCATTACTCAACTTTTTCCCCTTCTTTTTGAAAGCAGGTTTCATGGCCCATAGACATAAGAACCAGATGAAAGCTGTTTATTTACATTTGGTAAAGCTGGATTGGAAGAAGTAGTTTGGACTGGTTTCCAAAGTGGAGGTTCTAATACTACTTCCTCTCAAGTTGATACAGGGGACTTACATATTTGGAGAGCTGGGTTTGTAGACCAGGTCTTTACCCAGTTAGCCATATAGAAGATCATGTTTCTTATATACCCAGGATCAGTAGGAGTCAGAGGGACAAAAAGAAAGGAGATTTCCAGTCTTGCCTATAGAAGCTAGGTTCTGAACCCTGATCCAGCTGTTCTTACCACATATGGAAACAGGGGTAGAGAGAAAAACAAGTGCCCCCTAAGAGAGCAAGCAATAAACATATGTATGCATGTACCCAGTGATCTTTTCCCTGTCTTGTTAGTCTTATAAATCTTCCCTAAGATAGGAAAAAAGTGGAAGATAAAAGAAGGCCTTAGAATATCTCTCTGATATTACCTGATCCTGGGGAGTGGAGCAAAAGCTCTCTCATGGGAACGTGAGGACAAGGAAATAGCGTCCACACCAACAAAATATATTTTCATAACTATGATTATCCTATAGTTATATATGTTCTTTATATTTTTTCACTTCTTATGTCATAAATATTTTTGTGTCATTTGAATTGTCTTCCAAAATAATGTCTCAGCATTTACATGATTACTGCTTTACCAGATAATTTATTAAATATTTAAATGGTTTCTTACTTTTCTATCCCAGATAATAATTAAATAGACATTTTTATGGCTAAATTTTATTTTCTCTTTTTGGATTATATCCAAGGTTGAATTCTCAGAAGTAAGGTTACCATGCCAAATGCCATACATATCCAAGCCCAAAATGTTTGTCCCAACCTTTACTGCTACACATAATATAAACATGTGTCAATTCTCCCACAACCTTGTGAACATCATAGATGATCAATAACATTTTAGTTTTGCCTAATAAAACACCCCATTAATGTTATCTTTTTTATTTATTTGATTGTTAGAGGGTTTAAATATTTCCCGATATGCTTGTTTGATAATAGCACTTCCTTTCATAACTTGTTCATCTTCATTGTCCAGTTAACCATTGAATGCCTTAATATTTTTCTTAGAAATTTACATGAGCTTCTTAGATTATATAGTATTAAGGCTTTGTCACATTTACTGGTCATTTTTTTCTTGTCTATTGTTTGCTTAATTATATTAGCCATTTTATGTGTATGTAGAGGTTTAGTTTCTATGAAGTCTAAATCATCTATTTCTCCCTTGCAAATTCATCAATAGCTTCAGAGCTAGTAATATTTTCAATCTCTTTTTCTGATATCTTTTGGGGGGATAAAGCTATTTAAAAAAAAAAAGACATGCTGCACTTCCAAAAAAGGTTCATAAGGATCAAAACAACCTTGAACTCAACCAGCTTGTAAAAGAATTAGTTAAGCTTCAAGTTGATTTTTCTTTATTCATGCTGAGAGAGACTTTTTCTCTTTAAGCAACCAAATAAGGATCACAGCGGGAAGTATTAACTTCTAACACTTTATGAAGGGCACAAACCTTCTGTTTTTCCATTCATGTAAAATACCAGTTGACAGATGGTATTTACCAGAAAATAGGGAAGAAAAGCATTCGAACCAAGATTTATAAATTGAAAATTCTCTTAAGAAAAGTACCTGTCTATTTGGTTGGATATTTAAGAGACAGTAAGCCTAGGGCTGGTATAGATAAATGGAAAGACAAGGAGAGTAGGAATTTTGGTCCTAAACCTGGTTCAATTTTTAACTAGCTAAGTGACTTCCATCAGTTATTTACCATTTCTGGGCCTGTTTTCTCATAGATTTAATAAGGAAATTGGACTGGATAATTTATTAAATCCATTTTGGTACTAGCATTCTATGCTTCTCCATTTATTTATTCATTATTTCATTCAATAAACACATATCAAACCCATAATATGTGACAGGCACTCTGCTACTTGCTGGGAATACAACGTTAAATAAGGAACAGTCCTTATCTTCACTTACCATTTAGTAGGGAAGAGAGAGACATGAGTAGGACATTGATATTCCATGTAGTCAGTTTCATAATGGTGGTGAAAAGGTGGAGCAAGGCACTGGAGCTAAGGGAACACAGCAGAGCAGTACCACATCCTCATGCCTTCCTCAACACAAGCTGGGTTGTCAAGGAGAAGATGTCTGGAGGAAGTAACACCAAACTGAACCTTAAATATAAATAGGCTTTAGTTAAACAAGAGAACAGGTATGGAACTATGAGGTGGTCTGTGCAGAGAAATCAGAAGGAGCAAAGGCTGAAAAGCATAAAACAGCAGGAAACATGTGGAGAACTATAAGTTTTCATGTTACAAGAGCTTGGAGTGTGAGGGACAGAGACAAGACTAGAGGATCAGGCTCAGCTTGTGGAGGACTACTTGCATTAAGCTAAGGAATCTGGAATTTATTCTCCATGAAATGAAGAGTCATTGTAAGATTTCAGGCATGCGAGTAATATGGCCAGATTTGTATTTTGGCAGAAGCATGCAGGGTGAGTCGAAGAGGAGTACAAGTGGAAACAGGGTCAGGTAATACACTGAAAATCTATTATCATAATCTAGGTATGGTCCCATGGGCTTAAATGAGCACAGTAAGGGTGGCTGTATATGGTCGTTCATTGCATGAGGATGCCTGAGAGTGCAAATCGAGCTAAAATTTATTCTCCTCCAATCATCAAGTCTGTGCCTTGGCAACAGACTTTACCCTTTTGGAGAGACACTGTTCTAATTCAGTGTCTTTCATTTTTGAGGCTCCACAATGCCTGGGAATTCATCTGAAAGACTAGAAGACTGGAAGACTGGTGACTGGAATTATCTGAAGCTTTGCTCTCTCACCCACACATCTGGTATTTAATGCTGGCTGTAAGTTGAGAGCCAAGCTAGGATGCTCAACCAGAATACAGCTATGAAGCCTGGCCATCCTCACAAAGTGATGATGGAGGTCTAATGAGTGAGAGCAAGAGTGAGATCTAAGACAAGAGAAAGGAAGGGAAGGGGAGGGGAGAGAAGATTTTAAGGAATTGACTCATACAATTGTGGAAGCTGGTGAATCCAAGTCTGCAGGTTAGGTCAGCAGGTTGAAGGGTTGGTGTTGCAGTTTAAATCTGAAAGCACTCTTCTAGCAAAATTCTTTCTTGGTCAGTGGATGTCAATCTTTTCTATTAAGAACTTCAACTCATTGGATGAGGCCCACCCACATGATGGAGTGTAATCTGCATTACTCAAAATCTGCTGATTAAATGTTAATCTTATCTTTAAAATACCTTAGAAGAAACACATCGAACAATGTTTGATCAAATATCTGTGTATTGTAGCCTAGCCAGTTAACACATAAAATTAACCATCACACAGTTGAGTATGCCTAGAGAGCCCAACTCCTGGGAAGGGGAAGACTTTGCAAGAGTTGAAACAACAGAGGTAAGTAGGGTCCAAATATGTGAGGATATTGTGTTGGCCAAAAAGTCTGTTTAGGTTTTCCAATAAAATAAAAGACATATTTTACATTTTCACCAGTAACTATTGATTTGGATATTTTGAGTATGTCGGCTATCTCCTGCTATTGGCTTCTAGTGGGAAGAGGCCAGGGTGCTGCTTAACATCTTCCAATGCATAAGACAACCCCACAGCAAAGAATTATTTGGTCAGAATGTCAATAGTACCAAGAAACTTTGCAAACCACTTTTGATACATTCAATCAGTCACAGCACCTTCTCCATACACCGCACAAATCATTTTTTTGTGTGTTTCAGTTTCATTTTTACCTTTCTTGAAATAACAAAGCATAATATGCCAAAAAGTTGTGTATTTTCTTCCATCTTCAATATTAAAATGGCTTCACAAAAATTCCCCAGTTTAGATTTTTTTTTATTGCACAGTGATATGACAGCTGTCACAGTACAATCTAACAACATTGTTCTGAATGAAGTTAAAGACACTTAAGCACTACTAGAGCCATCATATGGAAAAAATGTAATGGACCTTTTGGCCAACCCAAAATAAGTCAAACAAGGAACTGAGAACTTTATCCTGAGGGCAGTGAAGAGCTATAGAAGAGCCAGGTTTTTCATTTTAAAATAATTCTAATTGCAAAGTAGAAACTTAATTGGGAGAGTAAAGCATGGAGAAGTAGCAACAGGAAAATCAGAGAGGAGAAAAATACTGTGGTTTAAGCAACAGATGATGGTAGCCTGGACTAAGAAGATGGTGGTGTATATGGGGATAAGTTACTGTAATATAGAGATCATTTGGAGGCAGATGTCCCAAGAATTGTTCATGGATTTGATGTGTAAGGGAGGGAGAAAGTCTGGGATGACAGTCAGTTTACTAATTGAGGCCCTGCATAGACAGAAATTTAATTTGCTGAGATATAGAAAAAATAGGGGGTGAAGATTTGGAAAAAAATGATGGAGGGTTCGTTTTGTACACATTGAATTTGACATACTATGAGATTCAGCTGGAGTGGCAATGGAACAGACAGGTGTATAACCCTATCCTTTCTAAAGCAGTGAAAGGTGTTTTCACCTTACCATGGCTGGTCTGTCTTTTTCTCTACATCAGGGAAGTACATTTATTGTGAATTCCTCCTAATGTTTCTATGATCTAATGATTGTCAGCCTTTCTCCCTGGATTCATTATGGATGCAATCTAGAATGAAACATTGGAGCTGCACACACTAGGAACAACAAAAACTCCTGAATCTCATTTAGATTTTTACATCAAAATAATAAAATGTGGATTTTTTTTTTGGTACTAGATTCCAAGTCATTCACATTGTTTCCAGAGTCTCTGCAAATTATTTGAGTTAGGTAAGGCCAAATGGATGCCCACAGTACCATCCTAAGTTGTTCTCCTACACTTTTATGCGTCCAGAAGCCAGTGGATCATTTTCATTTACTTATTTTAAATGTTTTTTAATTTTTCAATTCCAGTTGACATTAAATATTATATTAGTTTCAGGTGTAAAGCATAGTGGTTAGACATTTATATTACTTATGAAGTACAGTGTATCCTTTTTAAATGTAAATAAAATTATGTTACTCTTCTGCTCAAAACCATCCATGACTCTCCATTTCATTCTGAGCAAAAGCCAAAGCCTTAGTAGTGACTCAGAAAGGCCTACAGGACCTGTCCCCTGGCTATTTCTCTGATCTTACTCCGTTCTTTTACCCTCACTACTTCTACTCTAGCCACAGTGGTCTCCTTGCTGTTTCACAAATGCATCGAGTACACTTTTATCTTCATGCCTTTGTACTTGCGTTATTTCAGCCTGGAATGCTCTTCTGCCAAATGTCAAAATAAACACTTTCGGTCTGTGCTCCAATATCACTCCTCTAAGAGGCCTTTCCTGATCACCCTACATAAATTTTGCATTAGTGGACCAAAGTCAACACCTGCCCCTTTCCCCCATACCACATGCATGCAAGTTCAGTCTCTTTTCTATGGAAGATTTACTTGGCAGAAATAAATGTTATTTTGCAAAATGTCTCCTGGGACAAGGCAGTGCAGTGGGATGGGAATAGGAGTCATCAGTGGAAGGAGAATGCAGTCAGCCTTCTTTGGAGGCAGATGTGGCCTGGTCCTACCTAGGTCTTATACCCATTGACTTCCTCTTTTTTCCCCCCCAACACTGCATTGCCCTCTCCCATTGAATTGGCATGTCTTTAGGCCTGCCTCTTGCTCTGGGCTTACTGTACCAGTTATGTACCTTGAGAATAAGGGAGGCCTGATCTAGTTACATTAGTACAAAGCAGTATCCTAGAGCTAGTCAGGACCAAGAAACCTGCAGCCCCTCTCTCTCCCTAAGATCTAGAGCCCAAGAATATCTTTCCTCTGCACTGCAATAATCATGGTTTTGTCCATTTATGGCTATTCTTCAGAGTAAGACATAAGCTATCCTTCAACAAAGAGGTGTAAAATCTCCCTGCCATGATGAGTAGCTATCTTGGCTCAGAAGTCATTTGGGAGCTGTAATGACAGAGGGTACCATCTGTGATCCAGCTCTGTCACTCACCATCTCAGGAATCTATCTTAGTTCCAAACTGAGCCTCTGGAAGTAAATGTTCTACTCTCAGCTTCTAGAGTACGTGGCTCTGTTCTTTATCTGATATTTATGTTCCCTGCCAACAACTCATTAAATATTCTAGGGAAATAAAAAGTGGGTGTGGTGGGTGCTGAGGGGAGTAGGCCAAAAGGACAGGATATCCTGGAACATTTAATTTATTTTAGGGTATATTTTTGTCTGTCTTCTCTCCCAGTGTGCCCCTAACCCCATTGTAGTCCTTACAACATCAATCTAACAAAAACACCATTATAATTAGGGCGCTTTTAACTATTGTTTAAAAGCATTAGGAGTTGGCTTAACAACTTGGCTATTGTATTCAACAGAGACTATTCAAGTTATAACTAGCGCTTCATCACTAGCTCTTTCCATTTTAACTTCTTACACATGTGCAGTATCTCTGCTTGCCAGAAGGACAGCTCATTATCAATGAGCAAACACAAGTGGAGGAAGAAAATACCCAGAAGAGAAAATAAAACTGAGATGTTCAGTACGCATCCCCTTATGCTGACTCTGATCTTGGAAGAGAAGAGAACACTTTCAGTTGGAGATGGAAATCTAGGACAATGTGTCTTTAAGAAAGAGAAATTCCAAATCTTGCAGCTAGTTTGTTTCTCCAAACTAGCTTGCCATCTTGTACCTCTGCTGCTTTCCCAGGGGGCTCACTGTATGTAGAATGCCCTCTCTGCAGTGGCCTTCCTTTCTTTGTCTATATAACTAATATCTACCTTTCTTATAAGATGCAACTTGAGTGCTACCTCCTCTGGAAAACCCTCCAATGATATCAAAGGCTGCTTTTACTTTCATGCACCTGTGACACTTGTAAACTTTTGATTTTGAAATACTTTTATATTTACAGAAGAGTTGCAAAGATAGCACAGTTTCCATAAACCCTTCAATTCAGCTTCCTCTAATGTTAACATTTTACAAAGTCACTGTATGTTCATTAAAACTAAGATATTAACATCATTACAATACTACTAACTAAACTATAGCTTATTTCAATTTCACCAGTTTTCCACTAATATTCTTTTTGTGTTCCAGAATCCAATCCAAGATCCCACTTGCATTTAGCTGTCTATCATGTCTCCATATTTTCCTCCTATCGGGGACAGTTTCTCACTCTTTCTTTGTTATTCATAACCTTGACACTTCTGAAGAGTACTGGTCAGATTTTTCTTCTCAAAATGTCATGTTTCTCCACTGTAAAGTTATTATCTTTCCCTTTCTATACTGTATTTGTTAGTTGTGAGTCACTAAGTTCAGCCCACACTTAAGAAAGAAAGGAAATTTCACTTCCTGGAAGAAGAAGCATCAAAGAATTTGTAAATGTTTCTTAAAACCACCACAGTAACTAACAAATATTTGGGGGATACTTTGAGGCTGTGCAAATATCCCATTTCACCTTAAAGTTTCGCCTATTAATTTTAGCATTCATTATTTCTGGCCTGCAGTACTTATCACTATAGTGTTACAATAGTGATTTCACATTTCTCTCATTTCTTCCACATTTTTAACTGGAGTTCTTCTATAAGGAAAATTTGTCCCTTTTCTTCACTTACTTATTCAATCATTTATTTATACTCACTCGGACTTATGTGTATTTATTTTATACTTTGATTTATAATCCAATATTATTCCACTTTATTTTCTTGCTCAAAATTTTGAGTGTTAGAGATAGGAGCTATTTTAGTTTGATTCTTGTGTCATTTTAACATTCCCTGTAACATCTTATTACACTTTCCTGGGTGTGTCCATCTTGTTCAATTAGATTTTAAGCCCTAGAAGACAGAAATGTTGTTATAGTTACCTTTGTGTTCATAGAGTCAAACACAGTGCCAGACACATAGAAATGATGGTAAAAGCCTGTTGAATGAATTAAAAGAGTAAAGAAATGGTAGTAGAATATTTTTCTAACCAATAAAAGCAGAATCCATCATTTCAGTCTCACACAACTCCATATTAAGCTAAAGGAAACTTGTATCCAACGTTGTTTATGAAGAGTTCATCATTCATATTTGGGTATCATCTAACAGTTGTAAACCAATTTGTGAACAGAATTGCTGCAACAGAAAAAGAAGGGGTGTTGTTCCATTGGTGAGCAGATAGGATGTCTGATACAGTGAGAATGCTTTTAGAATTATGGCCTTCCAGTTTGGACATGTGCTTCAGGAATAGCACTTAGAAGCAGTCTATATAGCTTTCCTGAATAGGGGGCCCTCACAAGCTCCTTTTGTCTTGGAAGTTGTCATTGACACCCGAGGCAACCTCACTCCATTCGAGATAAAGAGAGAGAGAGAGATTTTAAAGATTTTATTTTTATTTATTTTTAAAGAGAGGGGAAGGGAGAAAGAGAAGGAAAGAAACACTGATCTGTGAGAAAAACATCAATCGGTTATCTCGCACACAACCCCAACCAGTGACCTGGCCCACAACCCAGACATGTGCCCTGACCAGGAATCAAACCGGCAGTCTTTCAGTTCACAGGCCAGTGCTCAAATCACTGAGCAACACCAGCCAGGACATGAGAGAGGTATACAGGGTCCAGCACAAATAATATCCTTTTTTTATTACAAAATCTTTTCTTACAAAATCGTAAGCATGTAATTCTGTAACATAACAATATCACACTCAAGCACATCATATGACATTTTAGGTGAAATGTTGAAATTAAAGCTATAAATTATTACACCCATATTATTACCCTACCAACGACACTTAAGAAGGACTTACTTCTGCAGGACCCTGTAGATTTTGTAGTAAGTCTATTCAGCTAGTCAAAATGTTTTGCCGAGCAATTTAACACTTTAAGGTAATATTTCACATATCTCAGTATTTCTGATATTTATTTTTATTATTGGTTTACATTATTCTGGAAGAAAAAGCCAGTAGGTGGCAGAATTTTAGAAACCCTCCAGTTCTCATACATTTTTGTCTGTGGTGAGAACCACCTGCACCTGAAGACAAAGCTGTATGAAACCGGGCCAGGACAGTCTTGGTCTCTGCCCAGGTGTTAAAGAGCTAGACAGAGCTGCACTTTGGCCAACCCACAGTTACTACAGTCTTTCAAAGTTCAGAAAAAAGAGATAACTTATGATTTGAGGGGCAGTGTGAAAACCTTTTTAGAATAGTAGCACAGTATGCTTAGGAGTCAGCCAGACTTGAATTGGAATCTTCTAGACCTCTTTATTGTTATATGATCTTGAACTAATTATTTATCTCTCCAAGCCTGTATTTTCATCTGTAAATTGGTGTCAATAATAGTGCCAACCTGATAAGTGGTTATAATGAGATTATGGGTGTAAAGTCACTAAATAAATGCTTGACTCACAGAAGAGCTTGTTTTGTTGACAGCAAAATTATTATCAGAGACTGAGATTGTTTTTGCCAATTTATTTCACACAGGTTAACTGCAGAAATTATCATTCATAATAATAATTTTACAAGGGGGTCCCCAAAACAGAATTTATTTGTAAAAAAATGTATATTTATTCTTACATATTTTAAACTTTAGTCACCTTCCAAGTACTCTCCATTTGATGCAATACACCTATCAAGACATTTTTTTTTCATTTCTTAAAACAGTCTTTGAACTGATTAATTTTGATGTCTTTTGGTGCTTCTGCCATTTTTTGTTTTACCTCTTCCACATAGGCAAAATTTTTCTCTTTGAGAATTTTTTCATCCAGGGAAATTTAAAAAAAAGTCACTCAGGAGAGAGCAGGTGAATCGGGAGGGTGGGGCACAGGGCTCATGATATTTTTGGTCAAAAACTGCTGAACATTCAGCGCGGTTTGGGCAGGCGCACTTGTAACTCACCCATCATGAAATGGGCAAACACACTGAAAGAGTCTTCAAAAAACTTTACCGAGGCTGAATGCATCCTCTCACAACAACGCCAGCTGGTGCACTGATACAGATGGGTTCCCGGAACACTCACCTAGCAGGGGAAGGATGTACTACAAGGGGCTCACACTCCAGAATATAATTCCAGTTGTTTTTCTTGGGCACCCCTGATAAAATTCAATATCATATGGAATAATTTCTCTTAAAAAGGCAATAAAAAATAACATACTCCAAACCAACAACAGACTAATAATATTGGTTCCGGGCAAAAAGAAGAGAAAGAAATGAAGTCCAAATTTATCTGAGCTGTCTCTTTCTAAAAGTTGGTTCTCAGAAGAGTCAATTCTTCCAACTAAAACTGTATATCAATTGCTGGCTTGGTTCCCTTGCTAATAGGCACAAAGCTGGTGGGCAATGCGACTGGTGTTGGCAGGCAAGGTAGAGTGATCCAAAGGCTATTACTCCAGAGATCATTACACAACTTGTGCCACTGCCTACAACAAGTAGCCTCACCAAGGCAGGAACAGATGTCCCTTCTCTTCCTGTGATTGCTGCATGGTTAAACACCACTGCTGACCAAGATGCTGAATGGCAGGAGCAATTATCTCAAGATCTTCAGAGAGGAGTTATTTAGATCAGGAAAGATTAGCCTTGTCCAGTCTGAACACTCGTTCTCATTGACTTTTGGTATTTAAAATTTAAATGTCCATTACATCATAACCACTCTTCCACATGTTCTTATCTGTAAGTCCCCAGTGGTGCCCATCAACAGCTGAGCTACTGAGTGCTTCTCGACAACAACAGATGTCTATGACAACATCCTGGCAAATCTTCCTCAATGTAAACAGATTCACCCTTAAATCAAAACAACTTCACTTAAGTCATAAACAAATGGATTTGAAATCATAACAAACCAATACACAACAGAGCTCAAGAATGACACCTGTCATGAATATGTCCCAAAGACTCCAAACAGTGAATTCCCCAAGCTCTTCCTCTTGTAGTTTCTAGTCCTTATCTAGTCTGTAGAAAATACCTGGTGCTGCTCTACTCCATCCCAAATGTGAATACAATTAACAAGTCTTTTTCATATAGCCCTCATGCCCCTTGGTCTGCAACCTTGCATTCTAGCCTTTTATCATATTTATAGCTCTCCTCAAAATGGCTCCAAATATGTTTCAAATTGTTGCCAGCTGCAAAAGCCTCCAAAATCAACCTCCTGCTTGTATTTACTACCCTCTCTTCAGACCATACTGTGGCTGTCTTAACAATACACAGTGTTCCCACAGCTTGTTCTAGTAAAATGAGATGAAGTCTTGTGTTTGTCCCTAGGTAGACATGTTGCTTCCTGATCAAGTGTTACACGCTTTTTTTTCAATAAAAGGAGAAATTGCAGGGGACAGGAATTCACTCCTCATTAACCAAAATCCCAAGACAAAAAATCCCCACACATGGGAATTTATCTTCACCTGGAAACCCTGATTAGAACACAGTCATAAATTTGGATTGCTCCTTGACTTCTGAATAGCATTCATCGAAAAAACAGAGCTCTACCAGGCATTTCAGATTCCTCTGCCTCCAGTCCCCTTCCCAGTTAGACTGATAGAGATGAATCTTAACAAACAAAACTTTAAGTCAGACTCTGGCTAGCACAGCACTGAACATCCTATAAGCTGATGATAAGTAACACAAACATATCATAAACACCCATAAAATGATATGTGCTGACCTCATGAGATGCAAGATAGAACTCATGTAATCAGGACCTAACTGGCCATTTTTAAGACACTTGGTCCCTGCCATCAACTTCCTGCCTCCAGGACTGTGATTTGATCTGTGCAGCTGAGGAGAAAGTTGGTCACTGTACAGGGTATTTGTCTCTGAATATCTGAGGAGAAACCATAATAGGAAGAGCTGAAAATTATTCAGCGTGGTCAGTGGGGCAAGAAAGAAATTACAGAGCTTAAATTGTGTTTTTTCAAGTGTCAAGCTTAGCTACATTATTAATGAAAACAGCATGTAACAAAAGGTGAAACAGAGGGCATTCTCAAGACTCATCATTAAAATAATTTTACTACCTTGTATTTGTAGGCAAATCAGTCAGGGATAGAAGGCTACAAGCCTCCATATAGGATGAGTATCCAGAACTGGGGGGACAAGGTCAGGGGGTGTCACTCTGATTGGGATAATAAGAATTGAAAACAAAATAGATGGGGTTAGCCATCTGTAGAAATCTCTTCAGAAGCAACCAACCCTAAGAGATGACTTGAAACTGTGTTGCTAATGAAATGAAAGCAAGTCCCTAAAATTTCCTCAGGAAGATGCCTACAAAATGTCACCCATTTAGGATCTGCCATGATCTCAGAATTGTTAATTAGATTGGTAGTCAAAAAGAGCTAGAATCTTACTTGCTGAGTGACATTGGGCAAATTTTTTGACCTCTTCGAGACCCACTGTCTTCATCTGAAACATAGTAAAGGCTCATAACTACTTGACAAAATTACTGTGTTATATGAAAACATTCATTAGAAAGTGAATTGTAAATTATTAGAGACCTAAAATACTAGGATGATGATGATGATAATGGCAAAAATGCAAATGGCCATGGGCTGTAGAAAAAGGAGAATTTCAATGTACATTTTTTTATAACTTGATTGTGCCTAGGCCTTCCTGCCTTGTTTAGGCATATCTTAGGATGCTACTGTCCCATGCCTAACTCCTTTAAAGTTCTCAGCCATAATTACTCATGATTTGTCATCAAAGTTCCCATTCATCTAAGAGCATTCTTTTCAGCTGGAGACAAGCATCTTCTCTTACTTTGCCAAGCCCTCCCCTTTCCTTCTTTCAAGCACCTCCCGCTTCTTCTTTAATGGAACGAGGAGGGATAATGGTTTACTCTCCCCAATGTCTTTCTCTTTCCCTACCACTTTCTTTTGCGTCTCACTCCTCAAAATACATATGTACATAAAATAAGTCAAGTCAAAAATATATGCCTTTGATTAGGGTCTCCTCATCCCCAGGTAGGGCTAGCCCCAAAACCAAAAACTATGAACATACCTAAATATTTTGAGGCTCGTAGTGTTCTAATCCTAAGAGATCACCAAGTCTCTATCCCATGTGATGTTTTATCATGTGATTCTGCAATTTAGTTCACATAGATATATGTGTGTATGTATGTATGTATGTATGTATAATCTTCTACTCATGCTTCCATCCCACTAGTTGTTTTGTAAGTTCCACAAGATTGTGTTCTACATTGTCTATGCATTATCAATACACTTAATTCACTTTGATTGTCTTGGAAAACATTTGTGGTAAGGTTCTGCACTAAAAAGATTACCCCAAGAAATCAGGGGAACTGGGTTCAAGTTCTCAGGCTACCATTAACTAGCAGTATGATATTGGACAAATCACATTATTTGTTTAATGAGTCTCTCATCTGTAAAATTGGTATGATCACTGCTTCTCTGTTTGTCTCACAGAGCCATTGCAAGGATTTCACAGTGTCCTACACTTGTGCCTCTCTTAGCCTTTGTTACATTGTACTTCATTTTTTTTTTAAATTTACCTGTGTTCTCAACTAGAGTAGCAGTTTCCTGAGGGTAGGATCCTCTGCATTCCCAGAGCCTGGAAGAAAGCCAAGCACATAGTAGGTTCTCAATGCTATTTGATGGAAAAAATGAGCATATGAATGAATAAGGTAATGATTGTGAAAGTGCACTGTAAATATAAAAGTTCATTCAAAATTATTTCAAAATATTCTAGTGAATCAATTATTGTAAGTATCTGCATACCCATTTTGCAGATGGAGAAATATACTTTGAGGGATAAAGTACAATGCATTGTCCAAAGTGATGCAAGGAGTTGCTCAAGGAGAAGGGAAGAGAGCTTCCTGTCTCTTGATACCTTGTCCAGCTGATTTTCCACTGTAGCACACTGTCTCTAATTTTGCTATCAATATTGTTATTCTTATTGGTTGGAGTTTCTAGGTAACTTACCATTGGCCATGTGGGATGAGGTTGTGGTAGCACCCAGTTTGGCCTGAGTCTTTCAAAGACATTAAAAAGTGCAAAAAGTGATTGAGTGTGCATGAGTCCTAGTCTGTATCTTTTTGGGTTTTTTTGGTTTTTTTGTTTTGTTTTGTTTTTAGACATCATGTATACACAAATAAGTAGAATATACATCTCTTGTCATCAGCTTCCTGAAGTGAAGACACATAAAATACAATGGTTTATTAAGCAAAGATTGAATGAGCCCCCTAGTTTTCCTACTGTAATTAGAAATTATTTTACTAGACATATTTTACTTTGTCTACCGCTAGAGACTTTCCCTGAAGTGACAGTCTGAAATAGTCTGGTTCGTGTAGACAGACCTTCTCTCTCTGTTCTAGTACATGTGTAAGCACTATGCTGTGTGTGTCCCTAATCTGTATCTTTTTTAATCAGTTTGGTTGTAAAGTAACCCGTTTAGGCCAGTAAATTCAGTGCAAAAGGACACAACTTTTTAGCAGAGTCCGGTTCAGAAAGAAACTTGTACCAAAGGATTGAAGTTAGAAGTATTTGCTGGAGTAACTGTTTGCAGATAATCAGACAATTGACAGAAAGCCAGGCCCTTCTAAAGCTCTTTAAACCACGTTTTCTCTCAGGAAACCAAAAAATTTGCTTTTATTTTATTGAGAAACTGTTACCTTAGGAATTTTTACAGCTATAATGGATGATAAAGGAGTAGCAATCACCTTTATGGAACAAGTGTAGGACAGCTTCCAGGTGCCCTGCATTTGCAATGTGGTGTCTCAATCAATTACATTGAAATACCAGCAGCTGCAGAGACGTTGTTACCATAGAAACACATAAGGATAGCTTATAGAAGTGGACAACAGGACCTAAGCACCCCATGCACTTCTAAGTGAAGATGGTTCAGAGCATAATTATGCCAACACATGCCAGAGACAAATACCCATTTTAATACAGAGAACAATTCCTGAAATCTTTTCTAAAGTTCCCTTTGGGGGCTATATTTATAGCAAATACACTGAGTAAACAAATCTAAGTGGGCTTCAAGAAAAACTTGTGTGGGATTTAGTTCCATGTGAGAACAGATCATCCTTTCTGCTCTACTGTCACCCTCCTGCTCTAAACAAGCGTCCATCTTTTCTCATCTAGACCATTGCAATAACCTGTTACACAGTCCCCTTGCCCTATTTTTGGATCACCTACAACTTTTCCTTTAGATCGTTCCCAGAGTGAGCTTTCTAAAATTCAAATATATTATTATGTTACTATCTTATGAAAACTGTGTCCAGGAGTTTCCCACAATCTCAATTGTATTTCTGAAAATGTATTCTGGGGTTCCATTGTCAAATAAGTTTGAGAAGTGCTTCTTAAAATATTTCCACTTCTGAGCATTCATTCTGCATTCCAGTATATGGAGTGCGCTGAAAAGAATACTATAAGAAAACTTGTTTGGCTTGTTTAAACCCAGTGCTTCCATACTTAAGTGACCACAGAACCCTTTTTCAAACTACCTTTACCAACATGTTCAAAGCCTGATATACCAATTTATCCGTTTCTTCCAGAAAATCACTGGGCAAGATGTTAATAGCTTATTAATTTCTTAGACCCATGTTCTTTTTTAGTTACAATTTTGTGAGAAAAATTTGTGATTTTTTAGCTCACTGACCTGAATTTTTATTAATTAATGAATTTCATTTTATAGAGAAGTTTACGATTCAGAACTGAGTGGAAAGTACAGGAAGTTCCCACAAACTCCTACCTGCACATAAGAACAATCTCCCCCACTATCGACATCGTGCACTGGCATAGTACATTTGTTACAATCAATGAACTTACTTTGACAAGTCATTATCACCCAAAGTCCATTGGTTACATTAGAGTTCACTCTTGGATATATCTCAAGTTTTCATCATGAATTGAAGTTCCTCATCAATTTTGAACCTCTATTGGTATTGCTCTTTTATTTAAAATAGAGGCACCAGTAATCCATTTATAAGAATCAGGTCTCAAGACTCAGTGATGTCCTTTATAAAGAACTACTACAGCCTGAACTTAGTTATATTGGGTTGGCCAAAACATTCGTTTAGGTTTTTTCCATAAAATAAAGGACACATTTTTCATTTTCACCAATAACTTTATTGACTTGGATATTTTGAACACGTCAGTTATCTCCCATGTGGCAGAACATTGATTGTTCTCAATTAATATCTCAGTTTGATTGCTATCAACTTCAACTGGTCTACCTGACCATGGAGCATCACCTAGCAAGAAGTCTCTAGTATGCAACTTCACAAACCACTTTTAACATATTCAGTCAGTCACAGCACCTTCTCCATATACTGCACATATCTTTATTCTTTTTGCATTTCAGTTGCATTTTTACCTTTCTTGAAATAATAAAACATAATATGCCAAACATGTGGTGTATTATCTTCGACCTTTGATATTAAAATGGCTACACAAAAATTCATCACTTTTTAAGTTTTTTTATTTTATATTTTTGGTATTTTTTATTTTTAATTATATTTTATTCATTATGCTATTACAGTTGTCCCAGTTTTTTTCTCCCCTTTATGCCCCTCCACCCTGCACTCCCCCACCCTCCAACATTCCTCCTGACCCTTAGTTCATGTCCATGGGTTGTGGATATAAGTTCCTTGTCTTCTCCATTTACTATACTATTCTTAACCACCCCCTGTCTATTTTGTACCTACTGTTTATGCTTCTTATCCCCTGTACCTTTTCCCCATTCTCCTCCCTCCTCCTCCCCACTGATAACCCTCCCTGTGATCTCCATTTCTGTGATTCTTTTCCTGTTCTAGTTGCTTGCTTAGTTTCGTTTTGTATTTTTAGGTTCAGTTGCTGATAGTTGTGAGTTTGTTGTCATTTTATTGTTCATAGTTTTGATCTTCTTTTTCTTCAATAAGGCCCTTTAACATTTCATATAAGCACTTGGTGATGATGAACTCCTTTAACTTTACCTTGTCTGGGAAGCACTTTATCTGCCCCTCCATTCTAAATAATAGTTTTTGCTGGAGAGAGTAATCTTGGATGTAGGTCCTTGCCTTTCATGGCTTCAAATACTCCTTTCCAGCCCTTTCTTGCCTGTAAGGTTTCTTCTGAGAAATCAGCTGATACACTTATGGGCTCCTTTGCAAGTAACTCTCTTCTTTCCTTTAGCTGTTTTTAAGATTCTCTCTTTATCTTTAATCTTGGGTAACTTAATTATGATGTGCCTTGGTGTGTTACTCCTTGGGTCCAATTTCTTTGGGACTCTGTGGGCTTCCTGAACTTCCTGGAAGTCTATTTCCTTCGCCAGATTGGAGAAGATTTCCTTCATTATTTGTTCAGATAAATTTTCAATTTCTCGCTCTTCTGGTTGTTTATTGTTTTTAAATTAGTTGTTTTCCTTCTTTTGGTTTTTAGATGAAGCAAAGCATTTCTACCTACGCCTCCATCTTGGCCAGAATTGTAATTTTTTTTTAATGCACACTGATATGACAGCTGTCACA
Source organism: Pteronotus mesoamericanus (assembly GCF_021234165.1). Taxonomy (NCBI): domain Eukaryota; kingdom Metazoa; phylum Chordata; class Mammalia; order Chiroptera; family Mormoopidae; genus Pteronotus; species Pteronotus mesoamericanus. Next base: position 2,294,371 of record NW_026555198.1, read on the forward strand.
GCACAATCTAACAAAAATTTTTTGAATGACGTTAAAGACAACTAAGTGCTACTAGAGCCATCCTATGGAAAAAAACAAACAAACTTTTTGTCCAACCCAATATATCAACACCTTAGGGTATCCGTTGTTTTCATTAGCAACATTTCCCACAGAGCTGAAGGCTAATCCTTTCCTACCATCATGGGAATGACACCAAGTAACAGTATAGAAACAGAAGAGATGTGTGCTGAATTTTGAAGGGAGTAAAGAAGTTTATCAATTGAGAAGTGGAGAAAGAACATCTGTTACAGATTGAATTGTGTTTCTCCCAAATTAATATGTTGAAGTCCTAACCCCATGTGACAGTATTGGAGGTAAAGTCTTTAAGGATATGATTAAGGTTAAGTAAGGCGATAAGAATAGAGTTCTAAACCCAAAGAACTTGTAAGCTTATAAGAAAAGGAAAGGCACCAGCACTTTCCTTCTCCCACATGAGAAAGTGGCCATCTGCAAGACACTAAGGGATTCCTCACCAGAACCCAAACATGCTGGCACACTAGTCTCAAATCTTCAGCCTTCAAAACTGGGAGAAATATAGTTATGTGTTTTAAGTAACCCAGTCTATGACATTTTGTATGTCAGCCCCATCAGCCTAATACAGCATCCAAGCAGAGATCATAGCCTGTGCAAAAGTAAAGCATTATAAGAAAAGAGTTTGCAAAGAATAGGTCATATTGAGTTTGGATCATGAAAGCCCTTTATATCATGCAAAGGGTTTTCAAAAGCACTAGGCCTAAAGGATTAAGTCCAATGTGCATTCTTTTCAGCAATAGTTTTGATATTTTAGGGCAAAATTACAAGAAAAGAGATACAAGTCAGGAAATAGTGCTGGAACCAGTGAAAGCTCCAGGAAATGATAAGAATGCTATAAGATTTATTAAGGATGATCTGATTTTCAGAGGTAGAGTTTTCAGCACCCATATAATCTATGAACTGCATAATAGCTTCTTTACTATTCTCCCCACATCCAGTCTTGTCCTCTCCCACATCCAACAACCCATTTTCTTCTGTTGCAGCTAGAGTCCTAGATGAATGGTTCTCAATATTGAATGTGTATCAGAATTGCCTGGAGGGCTTGTTAAAACACAAAGTGTTGGGCCCATTCCCAGAGGCTCTGAGTCAGCAGTATGGGGTCAGGCCTGAGGATGTACACTTCTAGCAGTTCTCAGGTGATGCTTTTGCTATCTGATTCTGCACCATACTTTGAAAACCACTAATATAAAGACAAATTAGATCAGTCTCCTGCTAAAAACCTCTCAGTATCTCCTTTGTGATTCAGAATAAAACCTTTTATCTGTCTAACAAGGTTCTAGATTGTCTGGCTCTTGCTCTTTTCTTTTGCATCATATCTCATTCCTTCCCTTGTTGAACTGTTTGATGCTCCCTATTCTTGCTTTCTCTTTAATACTCCTATGATTTCACATATATTTTCCTATCTGTCTGATACTCCCAATAGAACCCATTCTCCATCCAACTACTTCCTATTTATCTATAAAAATTTAACATACATTTAATCTACATGAATCCTCCTCTCAACAACTAATCTGAACAAGATATCCTTTATCTGCGTTGCTAAAGCATCCTGCACTAACACCCATTCTTGTCCTTACCATGTAGTATCATGTCTATTTGCATGTTTGTTTTCTCCTTTAGAATATTAGCACATTGAAGAACAGGATTCCGTATTATATTTCATTCATTTTTCTGTTTTCTTAGTGCCTATCACAGTGTCTCCACATCGGATAAGTTCAATTAAAGTAGGATTAAAAAAAAGGCAAAGGTTTGTTCATTCTGAAGAGAAACCAGAGTATACTGGAGAGCATTATGCTAAGTGAAATAAGCCAGGGAGAGAAAGACAAATACCATATGATCTCACCTATAAGTGGGACCTAAGCAACAATACAAAGATGCAAGGAAAATAAGACCAGCAACACTGAAAGGAAAATAAATCAACAGAGACAAGAGAGAAGGAGGGAGGGGTGGGCAGGAAAAAGGAAGGGAAGGGTCAAGTCAAGGAACATACAGCAAGGACTCATGGACAAAGACAAAGGGGAAGAGCTGAGGGAGGGAAGGAGGGAGGGGGCAAGGGAAAGTGGTGGGGGGTTGGCAGAGACAAATGTATTTGAAAAAATAAATTAAAATAAAATTTAAAAAAATGAAGTAGGATAAATAAGAAAATAAGTGAACACATAGGCTCTGGCTTTGGTAAAGACCACAAATTACTGCTCCAATATGTCACATCAACAACCTGTGAGGTAGGTTCTATTAGAACACCTATTGTACAGATGAGAAAACTGAGTCTCAAATTTTAACTAGTCTGCCCACAGTTAAATGGCTAGTGAGGGATGAGCATTGAGTAGAACCCACATACGTCTGACTCCAAAGCTGGCTCTCTTAACCACTATCCTATACTGTCCAAATAACTAACTACATAGAAACCAAACAACTATGAGCTACTTTACTTTCACACATGTAGGAAGAAGAAAGTGTCATTTCAGAAGCCATATATGAGACATCACTTTACTAATAGACCCTTAGAGGCCTAAGGAATGCTCCTTTCCATAATGCATTACTACAATGTGGAGAAATGTGTGCCCATCCATGACACTCCACAGCAAATCAAAAGGAAAAGACTTAGCTTAGCATTTAGGGCATCAAAATACACACACACAATGATTTCCCTCATACTTCCTCTGGATCAGAAGTCAGAAGTTAAAGCTTGCAGAGAATTATAGGTGATCTTTTCCCAGAGATTTTACTGTTACATTAAAATAACCCAGACATCTGGTCAAGATGGAGACATAGGTAGACATTTTTCACCTCCTCATGCAACCATAGAAAGAATTACAACTAGATCTCAAAAGAAGTAACACCCAGAACCATCAGAAAATCGAGCTGTATGGAAGTCTGACAACCGAAGATTTAAAGAAGCCACATTCATCCAGATGGGTAGAAGGAGAGGAGTCATGGAGATGGGAGGAGAGGCAGTGTGGAGAAGAGAGGTGACAGTGGTGACAGTGGACCTGACAGTCCCTCATTTATATATGGTGGATAAAAATCAAGAGGAATACCTTGTGAGCAAGCAATCAAAGCCCCAGGCCAGACCATACAGCTCATGGTTCCAGTACCGGGAAGATAAATCCCCATTACCTCGGACTATAAAAACCAGTGAGGGTGAAGGCAGCAGAAGGAACTGTCAGATTTTTGCCACTTAAAGAGCCCACACAGACTTAGAATATATGCAAACCCACCCACTCTGGGTTTCACCACCAGGGCAACAGCTGGGAGGGCACCAGTCACATATGGGAAGTGTGTGAAGTGACTGGAAATGGGGCAAGTGCTGGAAAAACCTTCAGAAGCCAGGCAGCAGCATTGTCCCCTCTCCAAGCCCTACCCCCACACAGAGCCACAATGTGGTGAAGCAGATTGCCCCACCCTGGCAATTACCTAAAGCTCCACCCCACACAATTTACAAGTGCCTTTTCTACATAGGCCACACTACCAAAACAAAGAGTAAAACAAGCTCTACCCAAAACACAGAAACAAATACAGGGAGGATGCCAAATTGAGAAGTCAAATATGTCCCAAATGAAAGAACAGAATAAAATCCCAGAAAAAGAACTCAATTAAATGGAGATAGCCAACCTATCACATGCAAAGTTCAAAACATTAGTGATCAGGATGCTCAGAGAATTCATTGAATACAGCAACCACATAAAGGAAGAAATAAAGGTTACATTAAGTGAAATCAACAGAGACAAGAGGGAAGGGGGGGCAGGGAAAGGGAAGGGAAGGGGAAAGTCAAAGAACATATAGCAAGGACTCATGGACAAAACCAAAGGGGAAGAGCTGAGGGAGGGAAGGTGGGAGGGGGCAAGGGAAAGAGGTGGGGGGAAGGCAGAGACAAATGTATTTAAAAAGTAAATAAATTAATTAATAAAAAAAAAGAAAAAAGAAAACAATCAATGTTATACCATGCAGGAGACAGCCAACACACTTAAATATCCAAATCAATAAAGTCATTGGTGAAAATGGAAAAAAAAAAAGTGAAATAAAGAAAAATTCACAGGAAACCAACAGTGAAGGGAAGGAAGCCAGGATTCAAATCAACGATTTGGAAAATAAGGAAGAAATAAACATTCAAACAGAAAAAGAAGAAAAAAGAATTAAAAAAAAAACAAAAACAAAAAACGAGGAGAGGCTTAGGAACCTCTGGGACAACTTTAAACATACCAACATCTGAATCATAGAGATTCCAGGAAGAGAAGAGGAAATGCAGGAAATTGAAAACTTATTTGAGCAAATAATGAAGGAAAACTTCCCCAATATGGTGAAGGACATAGACATACAAGCCCAGGAAGCACAGAGTCCCAAACAAGTTGGATGCAAAGAGGACCACCCCAAGACACATCATAATTAAAATGCCAAAAGTTAAAGATAAAGAGAAAAATCTTAAAAGTAGCAAGAGTAAAGCAAGAGTTACCTACAAAGGAGTTCCCATAAGACCATCAGCTGATTTCTCAAAAGAAACTTTGCAGGCAAGAAGGGACTGGCAAGAAGTATTCCAAGTGATAGAAAGCAAGGACCTACAACCTAAGTTACTCTATCCAGCAAAGCTATCATTTCAAATGGAAGAGCAGATAAAATGCTTCCCAGACAAGGTAAAGCTAAGGGAGTTCATCATCACCAAGCCCTTATTATATGAAATGTTAAATGGTCTTATTTAAGAAAAAGAAGATCAAATCCAAAAGGAGGAGGACAGGGATATTGGAGAAAAAGGGGGAAGGGTCAAGGAACATGTACAAAGGACCTGTGAACAAGGACAATGGGGTGGGGACAGTCTTTGGGAGCAGGGGTTGGACAGGGCAGGGGAGAGCAACGGGGGAAAATGGGGGTAACTGTAACTGAACAACAATAAGAAAAAAACATGAAAATTAAAAAGACAACAAATTCATAACTATCCACATCTGAACCTAAGAAAACCCCTAAGCATACAACCAGAACAGGAACAGAATCATAGCTATGGGGATCATTTGGACAGTTATCAGCAGGGAGGGGGAGGTAGAAGAATGGGGGGAAAGGTACAGGGAATAAGCAGCATAATTGGTAGGAACAAAATAGACAGGTGGAGGTTAAGAATAGTATAGGAAATGGAGAAGCCAAAGAACTTATATGCATGACCCATGGGCATAAACTAAGGGAGGGGAGTGCTGAAGGGGAGGGGAGTACCTGGTAGAGAAGGCAAAGAGGGAAAAAGTGGGACAACTGTAATAGCATAATCAATAAAATATATTTTAATAACCCAGTTTGTGGGTGTACGGTTTATATCTGCAAACACAAAATCTATAAAGTTGGGCAAAAATTTAATCAGTTAAGCCATTAGATTTGGGGTGGGAAATAAATCAGACCTTGGCTTGTTAAATAAATTAAACTATTTCAACTGTAGCTTTTTATAGCCACTGGATGTATGTACATTTTCAGCAATCCTGAAACATAGCTATTTAGAAAATAAATTTTATAGCTAGAGTTAAAGACTGACAATAAAAACTCAAGACCACATATCTAAGGAACTCACCAACTTCTTTTCTGGTATCATGAGCCATGCATTGAGGACTAATGGAACACCATGCCAATTTGCCTTTTTCCACCCTCCCATTGGCACCCGACCAAGCTGTGCAGCCAAGTGAAAGATGGAGGTGAGGGTCTGAAGACCAAGGAATCCAAATGTTTGATCATGACCATGTTCTGTCTTTCAATATTGCCCCTAGACAGTAAATATTATAGCAACAGCAATTCCAGAACACATTGAATAAGAAGCAAGAAGGACTACAACTTTCTATGATATAGCAGATGCTCTATTATAGTGGTTTCAGTTGCCACTTCCTTACCTGGTATCATTGGTCTATGAGAAAGTATCTTGGCAGTGGAAAAAGGTAGTATTTGTACACACACACACACACACACACACACACACACACACACACACACTTTTAAGGCATCTCCCCAGAAATACACTTCTGAGAAAACTTTGTGAGGGATGTTTAGGCTTAGTGCTTTTGGAAGGAAAGGGAAAGATGTGGGATTGTGCAGAGGAGAATGTTGAACAGTAATGCAGGTCGGGAAAAGCCTCATCCAGCCTTAAAGGGAGCTCTGGAGTGAATATCACCTGATGGGGATATCACTGGTTGGGATAGAATATCCCAGCTCTTATGCTCTCACCTTTTTCAGTCATTGGATGCGCACCACCAAAGCAATGCATCATTATGAGTGAGGTGGCTTAGCTGAAGGAGGCCCAGAAGGAGCTGTCAGTTAGACGCAGTCTGCTTACAGCACTCCAAAAAGCTGAACAGCAAGTTCTTACTTGAAAGGGGATTTACACTAAACATCTCTGTGTCCACCATAAGCCACCCCTTCTGCCACTGGGACCTACTTCTTATGAGTGAGGTGGAGCTCCCACAACTATTTGGTGTTTTCTTCCCCCTGAGGAGGAACTCTTCAAAAAAGGAAGTTAGTGGAGCCAACTGTCTCTAAAGTTAGTTCTGAAGTTGCAATTGATACTCATTTTCTTTTCTCTACTATCCGATCAACATTCCTCTTATCTCCAGCTACCACACTTGCTTGTTTTGGATGGTATAATACTTGACCCTCATCCTTGAATAATCTGAGTTCCTGATCAGTATATCTTCCTCCAGCTGGAGTTTCTATAATTGTGCATTGAGAGATACAATAGGTAAGTGGGGATATCAAGAGATAGCCAAGTTGATTACCTGTGTTCCATAAGTATTCACCCTATTGGCATTGTGTAACAATATTCCTATCTTCTTACTGATTAAGGTCAATGACTCCTGCCAAGATGTTGACTCCTTTGCTATCTTATTGTCCAAGAACACAAGGAGCACCAAATGCTCTACTGATATTGGTAGTTTGTAATTCAGTGCTTCCTCCACTGTGTCCCCTGGTAAAAGTGTGATACCTTTGATGATAAAGATCTCCACTCTAACTCTGTTGAGCCCACACTTCTGGGGACAAGAACTACAAAGTCTCCCTATAATCGACAGGGAGTAATAGTAAGTTGGACCACTCCTGCTTTTACATCCGTTGTTTCCTAAACCATGTATTCATCTTATTGGGTCATAGAACCATATACGTCTTTGAGTCTATTCATACACTGTGTCCTAGAAAAGGGAAACCCCTACTTTCAAACTATTGCCTTCCAGGTGGCACTTCATCTGCACCTTCAGCAGACCTACTGACACACTATCAGACTGGTAATTTCTGGACAATATATGTGAAACAACCAGTGGAACTCATGCTTTTGGGCCTATTCCCATACTCCTTTTCTTGCAAATTTTCTTGTAAAAAGAGAGGTTGCTTCCCCTCCTTTTTATTATGACTAATATCAGTATCAGACAGGTAAAGACGACCAAACAAAATGGATTCTGAGTTTACTATTAATCTTAGGATAGCTGTCTACTTTTGGTGTCAATGGCTTCTCATTAGTAAAGGGCCCTTTGATATCTGTAGACAGAAATGGATGTCCATTTACAGTTAGGTGCCTGATAAGTTTTCTTCCAATGATGTTGGAGAGTATCTCTTATTTGATGTCATTTCCAATAAACAAAATCACCAATAGGCAGTCAAATGATCTTTAAACTCTTTGTCTCTTGGGAGCTCAATGTGAAAATGACTTACAAGTTTTCTTTAAGTGAACATTGGCAATAGTGAATGATGTCTCCTTTAAGTAATGTCAGCTCAATAAGTTTCTTAATCTAAGTCCAGGTTAAACACCCTGTGATGCATGGAGAAATTCAGAAGCTAAAAACCAAGGAGCCAGGGGCTTGAAATGAAATGTAAGATGGTCTGTTAGGGTACATAACCTGCTGTCTTTTCAGTTTGCCAGCCATCTGAAGAAAATGCCCATCAGGATTCAATTCCTCTCTCTGCTTATTAGCTCTGAAGGTAGCAGGCAGCATGAACACAAACTTTTTGGTTTCAATACTTTGTATATTTTCAAATGTATTTGGGCTTATGAATAGTAACAAATTAATAATACAACTCTGAAAACAAAAAAAAAAAAACCAAGGAGCCAGGGAACCAGGAAGAACCAAGCAGCCATCTTGGGTTCCCATAGCCCTATTTCTTTAGTTTACAACCCTTGTTTACCCATACAATATACCCTAGAAGTTTTCATTACTTACTTTACAATACTTCCCATGAAATTTCAAATCCTTTAAGGCATTACAGGGGCCTTTCTGAAAAACTTCAAAGTTATTCATATATATATATATATATATATATATATATATATATATAAATAAAGGTTTTAACCCCTAAAACCTGAATGCCTAATACAAACTAAGAAGTAATCAAGTAGCATTCTTTAGCTTGAATATTTAATAACCTCTAGAAACATTTTTATAGACATAAAAGTCAATTATTAACATGGGCTTATTTTTATAAAACCTAGGCAAAATAAAGATGTTTGTTTTACTTAAACCAAAAAACTTAAGCTAGCTTTTATTTACTGAGGATTATTCTTAGATTATATGAACTTGAAAAACATTTGAATTAGTTGCTATATTTCTGAGAATTTTATAATTCCAAATTATTACAAGCACTTGTTTTAATTAATTTTAATAGTACAAACTGAGGGTAGAAAATTTATATATATATATATATATATATATATATATATATATATATATAATGTGTGTGTGCGTGTGTGTGTATAGTCAGTCCAGAAAAAGTCCAGCCATGTTTTTTTTTCCAGCCATTTCTTTCTTTTTTAATGTTCAAATACATTTGTCTCCATTTTCCCACCACCACTTGCCCCTGCCCCACCCACCCCCACCTCCGACCCTCAATCCTTCCCCACTTTGACTTTGTCCATGGGTCCTTTCTACATGTCCCTTGATTTGACCTTTCCCCTTCCTTTCCACATTACCCATACCCCTCCTTCCCTTTTCCTTTCAATGTTCCTGGTTATATTTTTCTTGCTTGTTTTGTTTTGTTGATTAGGTTCCACTTATAGGTGAAATCATATAGTATTTATCTTTCACCCCTGGCTTATTTCACTTAGCATAATGCTCTCTAGTTCTATCCATGCTGTCACGAAGGGTAGTAGCTCTTTCTTTCTCCTGCATAGTATTCCATTGTGTAAATGTACCATAGTTTTTAGATCCACTCATTTACTGATGGGCACTTAAGTTGCTTCCAACACTTGACTATTTTAAATTGTGCTGCTATGAACATTGGGGTGCATATGTTCTTTTGAACTGCTGTTTTGGGATTCTTAGAGTAAAATCCCAGAAGGGGAATTGCTGGGTCAAAAGACAGTTCCATTTTTAGATTTTTGAGAAAATTCCAAACTCCTTTCCACAGTGGCTACACCAGTTTGCATTCCTACCAACAGTGTACTAGGGTAACATTTTCTCCACAACTTTACCAGCCCTTGTTACTTGTTGATTTGTTTATGACAGCCATTCTGACCAGTGTGAAATGGTATCTCATTGTGGTTTTAATTTGAATTTCTCTGATGGCTAGTGATGATGAGCATCCTTTCATTAGTCTCTGGGCCCTCTGTATGTCCTCCCTGGAGAAGTGTCTGTTCAGGTCCTTTGCCCATATTTTAATTGTATTGTTTGTCTTCCTGGAGTGGAGTCATGTGATTTCTTTATATATTTTGGAGACCAAACCCCTCTCCAAGGTACCATTGGCAAATATATTTTCCCATATGGTTGGTTCCCTTTTTCATTTTGCTGATGTTTTCTTTAGCCATGCAAAACTTCTTATTTTGATGAAGTCCCATTTGTTTATTTTTTCCCTTGTTCTAGGGAAATTATCAGTGAAAATATTGATGCGAGGAATATCAGAGAGTTTCCTGCCTTTGTTCTCCTCTAGGACTTTTATGGCGTCATGACTTATATTTAAGTCTTTTATTCATCTTGAGATTTTTTTTGTGTATGCTGTCAGTTGTGGGTCGAATTTCAATTTACTTTTTTGCATCTAGCTGTCCAGATCTCCCAACACCATTTGTTAAAGAGGCTATTTTTATTCCATTTTATATTTCTACCCCCTTTGTCGAATATTAATTGCCCATAGAGACATGGGTTTATTTCTGGGTTCTATGTTCTGTTCCATTGAGCTATGTGTCTGTTCTTATGCCTGTGCCAGACTTTTGATTACACTGGCCTTGTAATATAGTTTTATGTCCGGTATTGTGATCCCTCCTACTTTGTTTTTCTTTCTCATAATTGTTGCAGATATTTGGGTTGTTTATGGTTCCATATAAGTTTTTGAAATGTTTGTTCACTATCTGTGAAATATATAATTGGTATTTTAATAGAGATTGTTTTGAATCTACAAATTGCTTTGGGTAGTATGGACATTTTGATGATGTTAATTCTTCCAATCCATGAACACAGTATATACTTCCATTTATTTGTGTCTTCCTTAATTTCTTTCTTCAATGTGGTATAGTTTTCTGTGTACAGGTCTTTTACCTCCATGGTTAAATTTATTCCTAGGTACTTTATTTTTCTTAATGATACAGCAAATAGGATTTATTTTCCTGATTTTTGATGCTTCTATCTCATTTTTGGTGTACAAATATGCCTTCGAATTCTGAATGTGGACTTTGTGCCCTGCTGTTTTGCCAAATTCTCTTATTAGGTTGAGTAGTTTTTTGGTGGAGTCTATGGGGTATTCCATGTACACCATCATATCATCTGCAAACAAGGAAAGTTTTACTTTCTCCTTTCCAATCTGGAGGTCTTTTATTTCTATTTCTGCTCTGATTTCTGAGGCTAGGACTTCCTATACTATGCTGAATAGAAGTGGTGAAAGTGGACATCCTTGTCTTGTTCCTGATCTTAGTGGGAAAGCTTTTAGTTTTTGCCCATTGAGTATGAGGTTGGCTGAAGGTTTTTCATATATGGCCTTTATTATGTTGAGGTATGCCCCCTTTATTCCCACTTTGCTGAATGTTTTTATCATAGATGGATGCTGTACCGTATCAAATTCTCTTTCTGCATCTATTGATACGATCAATTGGCTTTTGTCTTTCCTGTTGTTTATGTGATGTATTACGTTTATTGATTTGTGAAAATTGAACCATCCTTGCATCCCTGGGATGAATCTCACTTGACCATGGTGGATGATCTTTTCAACGTATTGCTGTAAGTGGTTTGCCAATAATTTTTTGAGGATTGTAGTGTTCATTAGCGACACTGGCCTGTAGTTTTCTTTCCTTGTTGTGTCTATCTGGTTTTGGGATTAGGAAGATGCTGGCCTCATAATAAGAGTTTGGGAGTCTTCCCTCTTCTTGGATTTTTTGGAATAGTCTGATACAGAGGTTAGCTCTTCCTTAAATGTTTTGTAAAATTCTCCTGTGAAACAGCCTAGTTTAGGGCTTTTGTGTGCCAGGAGGGTTTAGATGACTGCTTCAATTTCACCAGCTGTTATCAGTCTGCTCAGGCTTTCTGCTTCTTCATTTAGTGTTGGAAGGTTACATTTTTCTAGAAATTTGTCCATTTTGTCTAGATTTTCAAATTTCTTGGCATATAATTGTTCGTAGTAAATTCTTACAATCCTTTGTATTTCTGTGGCAGCAGTTGTTATTTCTCCTCCTTCACTTCTGATATTATCTATTTGGGTCCTCTCCCTTTTCTTAATTAGTCTGCTTAAAGCGTTGTCGGTTTTGTTTGTCTTTTCCATGAATCAGCTCCTTGATTTGTTGATCCTTTAAACTGTTCTTTTAGTCTCTATGTCATTCAATTCTGCTCTGATCTTGATTATTTCCTTCTTTCTACTTGCTCTGTGCTTTGTTTGTTGTTGTTTTCCCCGTTCTTCAAGCTGTAGGGTTAGGTCGTTTATTTGAAATATTTCTATCTTTTTAGATAGGCCTGTATTGCTATGAACTTCTCTCTCAGGACTGCCTTCACTGTGTCCCATATGATTTGGACTGTTGTGTGTTCATTTTCATTTCACTCCAGAACATTTTTTATTTCTTCTTTGATATCATTATTGACCCATTGATAGTTTAATATCATGTTATTCAGTCTCCATGATTTTGTATGTTTTTGAGTTTTTTTCTTTGAGGTTGGTTTCTAGTTTCAAGCTCTTGCGGTCCAAGGAAACGCTTATTATAATTTCAATTTTCTTGAAATTGTTGAGGCTTGCTTTGCATCCTATCATGTGGTCTATCTTTGAAAATGTTCCATGTGCTTTTGAAAGAAATGTATATTTAGCTTCTTTGGGATGAAAGGTTCTATATATGTCAGTTAAGTCCATTTCATCCAATGCGTCGTTCATTTCCACAATATCGTTGTTGATGTTTTGTATGGAAGATCTATCCATTTCTGACAGTGGGGTGTTAAAATCCCCTATTCTCAGTGTGTTACTGTCTATATCTTTCTTGAAGTCCTCCAAGATTTTCCTTATATATTTGGGTGCTCCTATGTTGAGCACATATATGTTTACAAGGTTTATGTCTTCTTGATGGATTCTTCCTTTGAGTGTTATGAATTGTCCTTCTGGGTCCTTTTTTATGGCCTTTGTTTTGAAATCGATTTTTTTTTGGTCTGATATAAGTATTACTACCCCAGATTTTTTTTTTCCTGCCCATTTGCTTGGGATATTATTTCCATCCTTTTACCTTCAGTCAGTGTAGCTCCTTTGTTCTGAGGTGGGCCTCTTGTAAGTAGCATAAGTGTGGGTCATATTTTCTTATCCATTCAGCTACACCATGTGTTTTAAATGGAGCATCTAATCCATTTATATTTTAAGTTATTATTGATAGGTACTTATTCATTTTTTCCCTTTGTACCCGTGTTCCTCTCTTGCTCACTCTTTTTCATCTTCTTAAAGCAGTCCTTTTAGCATATCTTGCAGGGCTGGATTGGTGGAGTAGTATTCTTTTTGCATTCTTTTGTCTGGGAAACTCCTTATTTCGCCTTCCATTTTAATTGACAACCTTGCTGTGTACACAAGTCTTGAATGCAGGCCTTTGCTTTTATTACTTGGAATATTTCTTGCCATTCCCTTCTGGCTTGTAGTGTTTCTCTCGAGAAGTCAGCTGCTAGCTGTATCAGGGCTCCCTAGTATGTTAATACCTGCTTCTTCCTTGCTTCTTTTAGGATTCTCTGTTTGTCTTTGATATTTGACATTTTAAAGATGATGTGGCTTGGAGTGGGCCTCATTGGGTTCCTCTTGAATGGGACCCTCTGTGCTTCCTGGACTTGCATGACTTTTTCTCTCCTCAAATTGGGGAAGTTTCCCATCATTACTTTTTCAAACAGGTTCTCTATCCCTTGCTCCTCTTTTCCTTTTGGTATCCCTGTTACATGGATGTTATTATGTTTCAGGTTGTCCTGCATTTCCCTGAATGCCTCTTCATTCTTTTGAGTCTTTTTTTCATTTTCTTGCTCTTTCTGGGAGTTTTTTTTTACCTTATCCTCCAGCTAGCTGATGTGACCCTCTGCTTCATTGAGTCTCATTTTGATTCCTTCTACTGTGTTCTTCAATTCAGAAATTGTATTTTTCATTTCCTCTTGCATCTTATTGAAACTTTCTATGTCTTTTTTCATGCTGATATAGTTTGCAATAAGTTCCTCATAGGTTCCCTTAGTTTTTGGTAATTCTCTCTGAGTACACTGAGCTCACTGAGCTTCCTTAGAACTGTTGTTTTGAACTCAATATCTGATTGCTTACTTGCCTCTATTTCATTTAGATGTCTTTATGGGGATTCCTCATTTCCCTTTGAGTGGGGGGTGTGTCTTTATCTTCCCATTGTTTGTGAGACTCTTCTGTTTTGCTTCTCCTCCTGAAATTGATCTGTCTTGATTTCTTGACTTTGTGGTATGATCTTCTATACTAGGAGACCACTGTTTTTTCTTTCTGGAACTGCCTCTGATGATGTCAGCTGTTGACCCCATCTGACCTTAGGCGGTCTGTTTGAAACTTTCAGGAATCTGCTGTCTGTGGCTGTCTCCTTCATCTGTTAATCTATTCACTCTGTACTCAGCAGGACAGCTTCGACAGCTCAGGGTGTGGCAGAGTCCCTCCTGACTGTTCTTTTTGGGATCTCTCACACTGCTGCTATTTAGGGGAGTGGTCTGTCTGAGCAAGATGGCTGCTGCCGTATGGGGGACGAGTCTGCACTGGGATTCCGCCTGCTACTCTCTCAGTTCTCACCCCAACACCTCCTTTCCCAGTCTCTCCTCAGGCGTGCATAGCCCACTCTCCCCCCACTTTTGTCGGAGCCGAGGGTTAGTGGCTGCAAATAAATATTTATGCATTGACCCTTTAAATGGCCCTTTGTGACCCCACCTGCCCATCTCTGGCAGAGAGCATCCCTGCTGCTTTTCGCAGCTCTCTGTTATCTGTGTACATTTTGGGCTCTGGTGCTGTAGGCTGGAGATCCCTGCCTATGGTTCAGACCCCACTGTTCTCAGTGGATCCAACTGACCACTTAACTATCCCTCTGGTGCTGCCGCCCATTGGTCATCACCTTCTCGAGTCTCTTCCACCGTTCTTATCAGTCAGATTGTGCTAAAGCTGATTCCTCTGTCTGTCCAAAGTTTTAAGGCTCCTCTCTTGCTTTTGTTCAGTTGTTAGTTCTAGGTGACTTTGCGACAATTTAGTTGTAATTCCAGATTTGTCCTGGGGGGAGGTCAGTGTGACTTCCACTCACTCCTCTACCATCTTGAAGTCCCCCCTTTTCAGCCATTTTTATGTAACAAGAATGGTTTGCATTACATCGATGTTGTGTGCGTGTGTGTGTAGTCTGTCTGGAAAAAGTTCAGGAATTGTTATATAACAACAAGAGTTTCCATGACATCGATGGAGCCTGGAACCCAAGGAGAGTAGAATGGAATGTGCATATGTGATCGCCCAGACCAAGAGATGATGTTCACGGAAATTTGGCACCCTGCAACTTCTGGCTTTTCCAAAAACTAAAATCACCTTTGAAAGAGAGCAGATTTCAAACAATTAATGAGATTCAGGAAAATACGATGGGGTAGCTGATGGTGATTGGAAGAATTGTATGAGGTCCCAAGATGCCTACTTTGAAGGGGTCTGAGGCAGCATTGTTCTATGCACAATGTTTCTTGTATCTTATATCTTCTTCAATAAATGTCTCTATTTTTTTCATAGTACTGGCTGGATACCTTCTGGACCGATCATATATATACATAATCCAAATTTTGCCCTAGAGGCATTATAATTTATATCCATCCTTGACGAGTCAAGTTCCAATGACTTTCCCCTTTTAAAATAAGGACAGCCATTTTTAATACCTGAAAGAATTGGATTGACACCTAAATAACATCATATTTACCTAAATCCTTTTTTTGAAGTTTCAAGAGACCAATTAAACATGTTTTTCATTCATTCTGCCTGATTTTATAGTCAGTTTTTAAAACTATTCATGCAAAGCTTAGAAGTATCAAAATATACTCATTTCAGCTCTCTTTGGAATTTGAGAGTCCTAGGGCTTGTCAGCCTTATAGGCACAATTTCTCATGTTAATTTTGAGATCTGGAGTCTGAACAAACTTCTAGGGAAAACCAGCCCTTCATGTGTGTCTCTGTATGTGCCAAATGCAGTGGATATCCCTATAGGATTGCTTTATATCCTAAAGGAAATTTTTCCTTAAACAAGCCACAGAGATTCTTAGTCACCTAAGAATACTTGAGCTGGGGCTAACAAGATCTTCCCTGACACAGCCAGAGTGGGAACACTTTCCAAGGCATGGGCTCCCCTCTCAGGGCTCTCTTTCTTGGGGTGTTTAATTCCAGAATGTCCTGCTTTTCTCCCTGGGTCTCCCACAGGCTTCTCTGGAATTGTCTGTGCTACTGCACTCGATATCTCCCAGCACGTATTTCCACCATTCTGGATCTGAACAACTATCATCATCACATTAGCTATTCAGGGTTGGGGAAGCAGGTGTTTTTTTCAGTTTTGGAGTTAAGTTCACCTAGTGTGAAGTGAGGAGCCAGTGGGTCACAATGGGCCCTTGCTTGTACTTTGCCCTGGTCAAGGTCTGCAGGGTGGTCCTGGGTGGTCTTCTTTGGAATCCTACCAACTACACCAAGTAAGTGTTGATGTAAGAAATGTCCAAACTTTTCTCTCTTGTATTTCTTCCCTATAGCTACCACCTTAAAAAAGGTTTTGATACCAATTCCAATGTGTGGGCGCTCCCACACCCCTACCACCAAGCAATTCTCACACATCAGAGAGTGTCCAAATCAATTCTGACACTATCTACCTAGAAATATTATCAAGAAGAAAATTCTGAGATGTTCTAAATTAAAAGTACAGCAGCCAGAGAGTGAGAAAAAGAGACAAAACAGCCTGTTAATAACTGTGGACCAGCTTTCACAAAATAAACTGCTTGCATCCCCATATATCTGTTGGAATTTAGGATTAATTTTTATGTGGCTATTTCCACAATATTCCAAAAGAGACTAGCCAGGCACCATCAATCCCCAGGGCCTTCAGTTTTAATTTACACATGAACTTCCCAATATGCTACCCACAGCTAACCCACAAGAGCGGACACTTCCTTTCTAATTCTGCTGCACTTGCACTAGTACTAACAGGGCTGCTGTTCTGATATGTTATGTGGGATCCATTTTCTAAAATTTAAAAAATTCAATTACAGTTGACCTTCAATATTATATTAGTTTCAGGTGTACAGCATAGTGGCTAAATATGTAGGATGGATACCTTTATAAGCCTTAAGTTAGGATAGTGGCTGAGGTCCTCCAGGCAAGGAAGCTAAAACCATGCCTGGGATATCTACCTATTTATATGAACAAACTACTGGCTCTTTCAGGATGAAAAGGGGCTGATTTGCCACACTCATGGTCAATTCATATCCTTAAGTAACGGTTCCATATCAGAAGCTCAATATTGGCCTTTATTGATGGTTAGTTGAATATTTGATACCAGAATAAGCCAGATCAGCCTTAGTGAATGGGAGCCCATGCTCCTGCGTCTGTGTGTAAGCTCAATTTCTGCTTCTATGTCTCCATCACACCAGTTTTAGGGTTGCTGATATCTAAGGCTAGCTAATGTCTACTGATTGAGTCATTTTATCAATTTGGTTGTTCAGTGCCTCTCCCATAGTAGATGCTCTCTGGTGAATGTTAAAATGTGGAACGAAGACCTTCACACATTGTGCAACTAAAATATGTCTATCCACAAGGTTTTACCCCAGAGTTCCTTCTCCCAGACCTTTCAATCTTTTTTCATTCAGGCCCCTACCTGCCAGAAAAACAATGTGCCACTGTATATCAGCCTAGATGTATATATTTTTAAAATTATATTTTATTTATTATGTTATTTTTTATTTTATTTTAATTTATTTTTTCAAATACATTTGTCTCTGCCTACCCCCCACCATTTTCCCTTGCCCCCTCCCTCCTTCGCTCCCTCAGCTCTTCCCCTTTAGTTTTGTCCATGAGTCCTTGCTATACATTCCTTGACTTTCCCCTTCCCTTCCTTTTAACCGCACCCCTCCCTCCTTCCCTCTTGTCTCTGTTGATTTCTTTTCCTTTCAGTGTTGCTGGTCTTATTTTCCTTGCATCTTTGTATTGTTGCTTAGGTTCCACATATAGGTGAGATCATATGGTATTTGTATTTCACCCCCTGGCTTATTTCGCTTAGCATAATGCTCTCCAGTTCCATCCATGCTCTCGTGAAGTTTAGTAGTTCTTTTTTTCTTTCTACTGCATAGTATTCCATTGTGTATATGTACCATAATTTTTTGATCCAATCATCTACTGATGGGCATTTAGGTTGCTTCCAACACTTGGCTATTGTCAATTGTGCTGCTATGAACATTGGGGTGCATAGGTTCTTTTGTATTGGCGTTTTGGTGTTCTTAGGGTATAGTCCCAGCAGGGGAATCACTGGATCAAAAGGCAGTTCCATTTTCAGGTTTTTGAGGAAATTCCACACTGCTTTCCATAGTGGCTGCACCAGTCTGCATTCCCACCAACAGTGTACTGGGGTTCCCTTTTCTCCACAGCCTCGCCAGCACCTGTTGTTTGTGGATCTGTTTATGATGGCCATTCTGACCGGTGTGAGGTGGTACCTCATGGTGGTTTTGATCTGCATTTCTCTGATGGCTAGTGATGCTGAGCATCCTTTCTAATGCCTCTGGGCCCTCTGTATCTCCTTCTTGGAAAAGCGTCTGCCCAGGCCCTTTGCCCATTTTTTGATTGGATAGTTTTCTTGGAGTGGAGTCGAGAGAGTTCTTTATATATCTTGGAGATCAAACCTCTATCTGATGTATCATTAGCGAATATATTTTCCCATAGGGTTTGCTCCCTTTTCATTTTGCTGATGTTTTCCTTTGCCATGCAGAGCTTCTTATTTTGATGAGGTCCCACTTGTTTATTCTTTCCTTTATGTCCCTTGCTTTAGGAGACATATCAGTGAAAAAACTGCGGCATGGGATATCTGAGAGTTTCCTGCCAAAGTTCTCCTCTAGGACTTTGATGGTGTTGCAACTTATATTTAAGTCTTTTATCCCTCTTGAGTTTATTTTTGTGTATGCTGTCAGCTGATGATCCAATCTCAATTTTTTGCATGTAGCCATCCAGCTCTCCCAACACCATTTGTTGAAGAGGCAATTATTGCTCAGTTTTATGCTTCTGCCCCCTTTGTCAAATATTAGATGCCCATATAGACCTGGGCTTATTTCTGGGCTTTCTGTTCTGTTCCACTGGTCTATGGGTCTGTTCTTGTGCCAGTACCAGATTGTTTTGTGTATCACTATAAGACTATAAGTCTTTGTAGTAGACTTTGATATCTGGTATTGTGAGCCCTCCTACTTTGTTTTTCTTTCTCAAAATTGCTGAGGCTATTCGGGATTGTTTATGGTTCCATATAAATTTTTGAAATGTCTGTTCTATTTCTGTGAAATATGTCATTGGTATCTTAATGGGGATTGTGTTGAATCTATAAGTTGCTTTGGGTAGTATGGACATTTTGATGATATTAATTCTTCCAATCCATGACCACGGTATATGTTTCCATTTATTTGTGTCTTCCTTAATTTCTTTTTTCAATGTTGTATAGCTTTCTGCATACAGGTCTTTTATGTCTTTGGTTAAATTTATGCCTAAGTACTTTATTCTTCTTCTTCCTATATCAAGTGGTATTTTTTTTCTGATTTCTTCTTCTTCTATTGCATTGCTGATGTACAAATATGCCTTGATTTCTGAATGTTGACTTTGTATCCTGCTGGTTTGCCAAATGCACTTATTAGGTTGAGGAGATTTTTGCTGGAGTCTACAGGGTTCTCTATGTACACTATCATGTCATCTGCAAACAATGATAGCTTTATTTCCTCCTTTCCTATTTGGATGTCTTTTATCTCTTTCTCTTGTCTGACCGCTGTGGCTAGGACTTCCAATACGATGTTGAAAAGAAGCGGTGAGAGCGGACATCCTTGTCGTGTTCCCGATCTTAGTGGGAAAGCTTTCAGTTTTTGCCCATTGAGTATGATATTAGCTGTAGGTTTTTCATATATGGCCTTTATTATGTGGAGGAATGCCCCATTTATTCCCATTTTGCTGAGTGTTTTGATCATAAATGGGTGCTGTACCTTATCAAATGCTTTTTCTGCATCTATCGAGATGATCATGTGGTTTTTCTTTTCTTTGATTTATGTGATGTATCACGTTTACAGATTTGCGTATATTGAACCATCCCTGCATGCCTGTGATGAATCCCACTTGATCATGGTGGATAATCTTTTTAATGTCTTCCTGGATGCAGTTTGCCAATGTTTTGTTGAGGATTTAAGCATCTATGTTCATCAGCGAAATTGGCCTGTAATTTTCTTTCTTTGTAGGGTCTTTATCTGGTTTTGGGATCAGGGTGATGCTGGCCTCATAGAAGGAGTCTGGTAGTCTTCCCTTCTCTTGGATTTTTTGGAATAGTCTGAAAATGACAGGGGTTCGCTCTTCCTTATATGTTTTGTAAAATTCTCCTGGGAAACCGTCTGGCCCTGGGCTCTTGTGTGTGGGGGGTTTCTTGATTACTGCTTCAATTTCCCCAGCTGTTATCGGTCTGTTCAAGCTTTCTGTTTCTTCCTCCTTCAGTGTTGGAAGATAATACTTTTCTACAAATTTGTCCATTTCATCCAGCTTTTCAAATTTCTTAGCATATAATTGTTCATGGTAGTTTCTTACAATCCTTTGTATTTCTGTGGTATCAGTTGTTATTTCTCCTCTTTCATTTCTGATATTATTAATTTGGGTCCTCTCCCTTTTTTTCTTGATGAGTCTGCTTAAAGGTTTGTCCATTTTATTTATCTTTTCAAAGAACCATCTTCTGGATTGGTTGATCCTCTGAATTGTTCTTTTCGTCTCTATGTCATTCAGTTCTGCTCTAATCTTCACTATTTCCTTCCTTCTACTTGCTCTAGGATTTATTTGTTGTTGTTTCTCCAGTTCTTGAAGTTGTAGTGTTAGGTCTTTTATTTGAAATGTTTCTATCTTTTTTAGGTAAGCCTGTATTGCTATGAACTTCCCTCTCAGGACCGCCTTTGCTGTGTCCCATAGGTTTTGGACTGTTGTCTGTTCATTTTCATTTGTTTCCAGAAATTTTATGATTTCTTCTCTTATCTCATTATTGACCCATTCATTGTTTAATACTCTACTCTTCAGTCTCCATGAGTTTGCAAGTTTTCGAAGTTTCCCTTTGAAGTTGATTTCCAGTTTCAATCCCTTGTGGTCTGAGAAAAACGTTGGTATTATTTCAATTTTCCTGAATTTGCTGAGGCTTCCTTTGTGTTCTATCATGTGGCCTATCTTTGAGAAACTGCCATGAGCATTTGAAAAGTACGTGTATTTTGCTTCTTTGGGATGTAAGGTTCTATATATGTCAGTTAAGTCTCTTTGATTCAGTGTGTCATTCAGTGCCACGATATGTTTATTAATGTTTTGTTTGGAAGATCTGTCCATTTTTGATAGTGGGGTGATGAAATCCCCTACTATCAGGGTGTTGCTGTCTATATCTTTTTTGAAGTCATCCAACAATTTCCTTATAAACTTGGGGGCTCCTATATTGGGAGCATATAAGTTTACAATGTTGATGTCTTCTTGATAGATTCTTCCTTTAAGTGTTATAAAGTGCCCCTCTGGGTCTCTTCTAATGGCCTTTGTGATGAAATCTACTTTGTCTGATACAAGTATGGCAACCCCGGCCTTTTTCTCATGCCCATTTGCTTGGAATATTTTTTTCCATCCCTTTACTTTCAATCTCTGTAGGTCTCTTGCTCTGAGGTGGGTCTCTTGGAGGCAGCCTATGTGTGGGTCATGTTTTCTTATCCATTCAGCTACCCTGTGTCTTTTGATTGGGGCATTTAGTCCATTCACATTGAGAGATATTACTGATAGAAACTTACTCATCTTTTCTCTTTGTTCCTGTGTTCCTCTCTCTCTCATTCTTTTCCTTCATCTGCTTAAACCAGTCCCGTTAGCATATCTTGGAGTGCTGGTTTGGAAGAGATGTATTCTTTTAGCCTTCTTTGGTCTGGGAAACTCCTTATTTCCCCTCCTATTTTAATGGAGAGCGTAGCTGGGTAGAGAAGCCTTGGCTGTAGGCCCCTGCTTTTCATGACTTGGAATATTTGTTGCCATTCCCTTCTGGCTTGTAGCTTTTCTGTTGAGAAGTCAGCTCCTAGGCGTATCGGGGCCCCCTTGTATGTTACTTTCTCCTTCTCCCTTGCTGCCTTGAGGATTCTCTCTTTGTCTTTGATAGTTGCCATTTTAATGATGATGTGTCTTGGAGTGGACCTCTTTGAGTCCCTCTTGAGTGGGGTCCTCTGTGCCTCCTGGATCCATGAGAGCCTTTCTCTCCTCAAATTAGGGAAATTTTCCATCATTACTTTTTCGAGGAGGTTCTCTATCCCTTGTTCCTCTTCTTCTCCTTCTGGTACCCCTATTATATGGATATTATTGCGTTTCAGGTTGTCCTGCATTCCCTAAATGCCTCTTCATTTTTTTGGAGTCTTTTTTCCATTTCTTGTTCTTTCTGGGAGCTTCTTTCTACCTTATCTTCCATCTCACTGATTTGATCCTCGGCTTCATCCAGCCTGCTTTGGATTCCTTCTACTGTGTTCTTCAATTCAGAAATGGTATTCTTCATATCCTCTTGTGTCTTCTTGATAGTTTCTATGTCCTTTTCCAGGCTGATATAGTTTGCTGTAAGATCCTGATAGTTTCTCTGCAGTTTCTCATAGTTCTCTTTGAGCTGGCTGAGCTCATTGAGCTTCCTTAGAACCATTGTTTTGAATTCAATATCTGATAGTTCCCTTGCCTCTATTTTATTTACCTCTCTCTGTGGGGAGTCCCCTTTTCCACTCCTTTGGGGGGAACTTCTTTTTCTTTCCATCATTGTGAGAGTCTGTTAAGTATTTTTGTCCTTTACTTTTCTTTCTGGGCCTGCCTCTGATGATGTCAGTTGTTGATCCTATATAACCTTGGGTTGTTTGTTTGAGCCTTTCAGGAATCTACTGTCTGTGTTTGACTCCTGCTTGGGGCAGCTCTGTGACCCCTTGTGTCAGGTCTGGACTATTTTTTGGGATCAATCTGCACTCTCACGCAGGATCCTTGAGCGCACTCCCAGCGCGACAGGATCCCCCGCCTGCCTGGCCTCGCATGTGCTTGCCCCAGACCAGGGGGCTTATTCGCAACCTCGCATACTCATCTGGCCCCCCTGGCCGGCGAGCTCTCCTGCACTGGTCAGTTTAAGGTCTTCTATCGTGTGTTTTCCCCACTTTTGGCTCTTTGGGTGCGTTGCTTGCCCTCGCCATATGGGGACTACGGAAATGGAAGGAAGTCAGCTCCAGGACTCTCCAGTTAATCCTGTCTCCAGTCTCTTCTCCAAGGACTCTGGGCAGCTCTGTGACCCCTTCGGCTGGGGATCTACTAATTTTGTGGGCCGATCCGCAAACGCGGGCGGGCGGGTCAATTTACGCTTGCCCTTGCCGCTCTGTGCACTCCTTCACAGGCCGAATCAGTGCCAATCTGTGGGAGGCCTTGCCGGCTTGTGCAAGCGTTCGCCAGCCCCCGAGGGTCACACACATGCTCGCCAACCCTCGTGGGTCACTCGATGCAAGTGTGTGCGCCTGCACTGGGTGTTTTTGGGGTTTCTATGTGTGCTTTTCGGCTTTTGGTTCTGGGGTTCTGGCCTCTTCTCACGCAATGGAGACTATGGCAAGGAGAAGGAGTCAGGACTCCCCGGTTCCTCCTCCCATTCTTTCCTCAACATCGAGGTCTCTAGTCTCTCCTCAAGGCTCTCCCAGCCAGTCTGCACTCAGTCCCCCAGCTCACATGCACAAGCTGTGTGTGGAGCGCACAAAAGGCAGGTTAATTGATTCCCTTATGCCTGAGCGAGATGGTAGCTGCAGAGTGGGAGGTGCGTTATCACCGGGGCTCCACGGCCACCGTGTCAGTTCTCTTCACAAAGTTTTCCTCACCAGTCTTTTCCCAGGCAGCAGCCCACCCTGCTGCCGCCTCTACCCAGTGATCAAGGAGGGCGGCTGCCACTGCAATTTTTGCGCTAGCCCTTTAAATGTCTCTTTGCATCCCCAGCCACCTGTCTCTGGCAGAGAGTGCCCCTAAGCTTTTTGGGGTTGTGTTTTGTCTGTATTTTCTAGGTTTTAGCTGCTGTAGTTTAGGGGTCCCTGTTTATGATTCAGAGCCCGTTCTTCTCGGGGGAAGCTAACTGGCCATTTCAATGTCCTTCTGGTGCTAGTGCCCGTGGGCACCCAGCCCACCCTCTCGAACCTCCACCGCACTTCTCACCCATTGGGATGTGTGAGAGTTGGATCCACTGTCCGCGGCTCCAAGGCTTCTCTCCCACTATCGTTCCACTGTTTTCCAGGTGATTACTCCACTATTTAGTTGCAATTCCAGTTTGGTCTTGGGAGGAGGTCTGCGTGACTCCCATTCACTCCTCCGCCATCTTCTCCTTTTTCTATATTTTATTTACTATGTTATTACAGTTGTCCTGATTTTTCCACCTTTGCCCCCCTCCACCCAGCACACCCCACTCTCTCAGGCAATCCTCCCACCATTGTTCATGTCCATGGGTCATGCATATAAGTTCTTTGGCTACTCCACTTCCTGTACTATACTTTACATTCCCATGACTATTCTGTAACTATCTATTTATACTTCTTAATCCCCTCATCTCTTCACCCATTTCCCCACACCCCCTGTCATCTAGCAACCATCAAAATGTTCTCCGTGTCCATGATTCTGACTATTCTTCTTCTGTGCTTAGTTTGTTTTTTATATTTAATTGTTGATAGATACATATTTTTTGCCATTTTATTGTTCATGGTTTTGATCTTCTTTTTCTTAAATAAGTCCCTTTAACATTTCATATAATAATGGTTTGGCGATGATGAACTCTTTTAGATTTTTCTTATCTGGGAAGCTCTTTATCTGCCCTTTATTTTTTTTCAACTTAAAATGATGATTTTTTTATTATGTATGTTTTACCTCACAATATAATTATGCTGAATTAAGGAAGCCATAATAAAAAGAGAACATGCTATGTGATATATTTATATAAAACTTCAGAGAATACAAACGTATCTATTGAGAAAGAAAGAAAAGGAGTAATTGTCTGCAAACTCTGGAGGTTCCGTGGGGAGCAGAGGAAGGGATTCCAAAGGCATGTGAGAAATTCTGTGTATCAAAATAGATACACATGGAGTGTATACACATGACAATGCTCATCAGATTTTAAACTTCACACATATGCAGTTTATCATCTGTCACTTACACATCTGCCCTTTAACTCTAAATGATAGCTTTGCTGGGTATAGCAATCTTGGCTGTAGGTCCCTGATTTTCATGACTGACTATTTCTTGCCAATCACTTTTAGCCTGCAAACTTTCTTTTGAGAAATCAGCTGATGTCTTATGGGAACTCCCCTGTAAGTAACTACTTCTCTCTTGCTGCTTTTAAGATTTTCTCTTTGTCTTTAACCTTTGGCATTTTAATTATGATGTGTCTTGGTATGGGCCTATTTACATCATCTTGTTTGGGACTCTCTGTACTTGCTGGACTTTCATGTCTATTTCCTTCACCAAATTAAGCAAGTTGTCTTTCATTATTTTTTTTCAAATACATTTCCGATTTCTTGCTTTTCTCTTCCCCTTCTGGCACCCCTATGATATGAATTTTGGACTGCTTATACTATCCTCATTTTTTTGGATTCTTTTTTTTCTCTTGTTGATCTGATTTTTTGTTTTTGCTTCTTTATATCCCAAATCATTGATTTGATTCTTGGCTTCATCCGCTCTACTGTTGTTTCCCTGTAAATTGTTCTTCATGTCAGTTAGTGTATCCTTCATTTTTAACTGGATTTTTTATGCTGTCAAGATCCTTACTAAGTTCCTTTAGCATCCTTATGACCAGCGTTTTGAACTCTGCATCTGATAGATTGCTTATCTCCATTCCATTTAGCTCTTTTTCTGGAGTTTTGATCTATTCTATCATTTGGGCCATGTTACTTTGTCTCCTCATTTTGGCAGCCTCCTTTGTGTTTGTTTCTTTGTATTAGGTAGAGCTGCTTTGACTCTGTGTCTTGGTAGTGTTTCCTAATGTAGTAGGTGTCCTGTAGGGTCCAATGGCACAGCTTCCCCTATCACCCAAACTGAATCCTTGAGGTGCAACATTTGCGTGGGCTGAGTACACCCTTCTCTTGTAGTGGAGCCTTGGTTGCTGTTGGCAGATCAATGGGAAGGATTTACCCAGGCCATTCAGCTGCAAGAACTGGCTGTGACCACTGACCACTGACCACCAAACTCCACCCTCTGTGGAGGATCAGCTGTGTAGAGGCAAGGTGGTGGTGCTCTGACATGGTCTGTAGTTGCCTATGGGTGCACAGGCTCTGTGATTTACTGGATAGTGCAGGGAAAAGTCAGCCCTTACCTGTGGTTTTGCCGGGCCACCCTTCCTGAACTATAAAGTAATCTGAGATGGCTGTCACTTATACTGGGCTTGGAGATTCCCAGGTGAAACCAAACTGTGAGTCTAGGTTGGCTGCTGCTCTTGCTGGGCCTGGGGCTCACTTAGGCCAGCTGTTGCTTGTTTGATAGGATTTAGGAAGTTGTGAAGCATAAGCCAAGACCAGCTATTCACATGGAAAAGCAACTTGGGCAGGGCAGAGTCTCTGGGGATCTCTGAGACAGGTCAAACAGTATTAGCCAGGTTGTTGGAGTCTCTGATATAGCTTCAGGTTGCCAGCTCTGTGGCTCTGTTGGGGGAGGGTTCAGAAAAGAAACAATAGCCTCTGATTGCCTTGATGCTAGACACTCCAGTTCCTCCCTGTGTACCACTGGTGCCTTTCAAACTGCTACCCTGGTGCTGGAGCTCAAAGGGAGTGAGTCTGAGTAGGTGAGTCTGTGTGTAGATTCTTTAAGAGGAATTGCTTGAGGCTCCAGCATTTTCTTCCACTGACTCAATCCCTGCTGCTTTTTGCAGCCAGAAGTTGTAGGGACTTATCTTCCTGGCGCTGGAACCCTGGGCTGAGTGCCCTAGTGTGGGGCTGGGACTCCTCACTTCCAAGTTATCCCTCCTGAATTTTTATCCACCACATGTGCATGTGGGACCAGCCCATTCTGCATCTGCACCCCTCCTACCAGTCTGGATGGATGTGGTTTCTTTAATTCCATAGTTGTCAGACTTCCATTCAACTCAATTTCTGATGGTTCTGAGTGATGGTTGTTGTATATTTTAGTTGTAATTTTGATGTCGTTATTCAAGGAGGTGAGCCATGTGTGCCTACGCTGCCATCTTGACCAGAAGTAATCTGTATGTATATTCTAACCTCTGACCACTTCTTCCAAAAAAGGTGGACAATCAGGTGCACTTCCTGAAACACTACCTATTGGGAGAATTTGTACTGTACTTGGCTATCCCTGAATGAGATTGTAATGCAGTTGCCATCCATTTTTGGCTTATACTCATCTGCCAAGCTGATAGATTTTTAAACCAAGCTCAAGCATTTTCAAGACTCCAGCATCAGTTGACCATATGGAAATCACAATATGGCCATAGAGGCATGCTGAGAGAGAGAGATGATGGTGCAAACATGGTAGATGATACTGGGACCTGGGCTACTATTTCATATAGCTTGCTGGTACCCTCTGGTCTTCCTTGCACTTTATCTTAAATGTAGCACTCCTATCTTACTATGGTTGTTTCTGGGCTCACTGGACATTAGATCTGGCAAAACCGTACTCATAAAGGGAAATTGCAGCTGTATGGTCTGTTAGTGTCCTATGGTTAATCTGTATATACCAGTGTCTGGTACAATAATGAATTGGTTTTCAAAAAGCTTTTAATTTCCCAATGTATGTGGCATAGCCTTACTCTAGAACTCCAGGGGCTCATGTTCTGATTCTCCCACTGAGTTTTGTACCAGCTCTATATAACATCTTTACCGCAATAATAAAACCATAAGGTCTGCAGAGTCACATAGATCAAACAGCAGTGCTACTTGCACCTTGACCTGCTGCAGAGATCTTTTCAACTCTGTGCCACACTCAAAGCTGATAGCTTTACTTTTCATCTAGTATATGGGCTGGAGCAGTACTGCAAGATATGAAATATGCTGCCCTCAGAACCTAAAGAGGTTTACCAAGCAGAGTGCTTCTTTCTTTGAAGTAGGTGATGCAAGTACAAAAATCTGTCTTTTCCTTTGATGAAAGGGTCCCAGCATACTTCTGATAGCTGGACCCCTAAAAACTATGATGATATAAGAGGTTCCTGAATCTTTTAGTATTTATCCCCTACCTCTTGGAATAGACTGCATGCATATTACCAAGCCTCTAGTATGCTAACAGTCTTGCTGATATGGCCCAATTAACATGAAGTCATTGATTTAAAGGATCAATGTGATATTCTGCACTGTCCACAGGTTGTCCAGATCTCTTCAGACTACTTTATAGCAAAGAGTCAGAACTTTTACATAATCCAAATGCAAAACTGTAAATGTATATTGATTTTCAACATTGATAATGTGAACTTTTTTGATCATCTTCGATTGGGAAAGAAAAAAGACTTTGCCAAATCTTTGACCACATTTCATGTACCCAAGTCCATATTAATCTCTCCTCACAAGCATACCTGGCACTGTGGCTGGGATTTACACTACTACTTGCTTGAGTTTATGGTAGTCTCCTGACTCTATCTAGGAAATATTCCTTTTCCACACAGACCAGACTAGTGAATTAAATGGAGATATAATGGAAACAACAGCCTCTGCATCTTCCAGGTCTTTAGCGGTGGTACTAATTTCTGCCACCCTCAGGAGGTAATACTGGTTTGAATTTACTATCTTCATGTGGGGCAGAGGTGGGTACAGCTCTTACCCTGCAGGCCAAGGTCCCAGTATGTGGGTTATTCCAACTGCCAAGCATACCAATTACTATATGTTTGGGACTGGGGCTCATGGACACCAGTAGACCCACAGTAAGCCAAGTACTGGCCAGGACTTTGTTTATTATCTGGCCTCTGATATACCTCCACCCTAACAGAGGAGTTATGACTTTTGACTACATCTAACTTTTCAGAACTAGGTCTTATAGTCATCTCTAGCTGCAAAAGAGTCTGGAAAGATGAATATTTTTACTATTATGAATAACATGGCAAATTGTCAACCCAAACAAAATCTGAGTTCTGCAAGTAAGAAAGAAGTGGAAATGGAGCATAAACATAGATATTGAGTGGGTAACTACCTGTGTATGCAAGAGCAATGACTATTATATCCAAGAAGTTTAATTTTTTGATATGCCACATTATTTCTTTAGTAAAGGCTTACATAACCAGTATAGAAGAATTACAACAATTTTCAGTATTACTCCATTTATGCTAGTGTTAATAAAATACTGGGATCTCCTGGCATCCATGAGGCCATATCCTCTGAATAAGTGACCACATGACTCTGAATAATTTCTCTGTCTCCAGATTTTCAACTTTCCAGAGTCACATTTCCCCAAATAAATATGAATTTTTAAAATATTTGTGTTTTGTGCTGTCTATGATGGAGATAGGGGCCAGTTGTTCATTAGTCTATGGTTATATCCTTCCACTTTTATAGTGATAAAATTACCTCTTTTAGAGAGTGACGATGACAATATATGGTAATTGGATCATAATTACTTTACTTAATATCCTTATTTGGAAAAATAACTTTGTCAAATATATGTAAAATCAGAATTTAACCTATAAGTGTAAAGAGAGCATGATGCAGTACTTAACCAAATTGTCTTACTTTCAGATAATACACAAATGCCCAAACCAGCATAAAATTGTTCTCTGTGTTTGCTTTAACTGTATGTTTCAGGTCATTTTGAAGCCCACAGAATAAAACTGTCCCCTCTGTATCACTCGATTCATGCCAAATTTCCAAATGGACATAGGGACTTCATTCAACCCTTTCAGTTTCTTCCATTTGATAACCATTTTCCATTAGAAAGAAGAGTGGAATAAGATGATTATATATTTTACACACCCAAGATCAAACCATTCTTAGCACTTTCACTCTGCATTATTTAGCTAAAAGAATTTTTAGTTTTTCCTTAGCATGGAGCTGTAGGAACAGAGAACAACTTTAGTTATTCTGGCCTTTGTACAACTATTCTCCTTTGTACACCAGTTAAGGAAAGCAGAAACAAAGAAAAAACTATATATCCCATTGCTTATATATCACCCCCTGCCTCTGATTGATTTTTGAAGTTTGATAAGTATAATAAACTCCAGGTTTATGATAGTTAGATTATAGCAGACTTGCACTGTGTAGTTAAAATCATCTCTTACATTGAAATGTGACATAAAGTTACATAAAATTTGTTATCCATTACCTCATTTGATTTTCCTTGGACTCCTTTGATGGTACCTGAACATTGTAATCATTAGTAGTGATCATGAATATTAAAGCTCTCTCTTTGCTTCTTGGCACATGGGAAAATTGTGCTACCCTGATATGTGCTACCTTGAGGTTAGGTGTAGTCCTATAACTTGTTTTAGCCAATAAAATGTGCACAGATGTGTCATTTACAGGTGGAAGATTTTATAGCCTGTTCATGCCTTGATATACTCTTTTCCCTCTGTCAGACCGACCAATCTTTATCTATAATTCAATCTCTATTTCTGTCTCATTTGGTCTCTTGCTCTTGGCCACAGCTGATTGATCCAGCTCACTTATCCATTTGCATATGGCCCAGCATTGCCTTTCTCCAGCAAATGGCTAGGATGTGGAGAAAAAGGAACCCTCATGCACTGTTGGTAGGAATGTAGACTGGTGAAGTCACTGTGGAAAGCATATGGAGTTTCCTCAAACAATTCAAGACATTCCCTGTCTGGTGTGGTTCAGTGGATTGAGTGCTGGCCTGTGAACCAAAGGGTCACTGGTTCGATTCCTAGTCAGGGTACATGCGTGTGTTGTGGGCCAGGTCCCCAGTAGGGGGCGAGCAATAGGCAACCACATGTTGATGTTTCTCTCTCTCTCTTTAAAACGAACATCGTTTTAAAAAATTATAAATATAACTGCTTTATGATCCAGCAATTCCACTTCTTGGAATATATCTGAAGAAACCTGAAACACTAATTTGAAAGTATATATACACTCATGCGTTCACTGCAGCCTTATTTACAATAGCTGAGATTTGGAATCAGCCCAAGCACCCATCAGTATGAGTGGATAAAAAACCTGTGATACATTTACACAATGGAATACTACTCAGATATCTGATCCCATACATGCCCCAACCAGGGAACTGAACCCACAACCTAGGTATGTGCTCTGACTAGGTATCAAACCCACAACCTTTTTGGTGTAAGGGATGACGCTCCAACCAGCTGAGCCACCCAGGCAGGGCTTTTGCCCATTTTTAAACTGGATTTTTTGTTTTTATGGTTGAGTTGTATGAGTTCTTTATAAATTTTTGATATTAAACCCATATGGATGTATAATTGGTGAATATCTTCTTCCATTCAGTAAGTTGTCATCTTTTCATTTCATTGATTCTTTCATTTGCTGTGCAAAAAGTTTTTAGTTTGATGTAGTCCCATTTGTTTAATGTTTTTTGTTCCTCGCCTGAAGAGATGTATCAGAAAAAAGTATTACTAAGAGAAATGTCAGAGAGTTTATTTTCTATGTTTTCTTCTAGGAGTTTTATGGTTTTTAGTCTTACATTTAGTCTTTAATCCAATTTGAGTTTATTCTTATACTATAAGGTGTAAGAAGGTGGTCTAGTATCATTTTTTTGCATGGATCTGTCCATTTATTCCAACGAGATTTATTAAATAGACTGTCTTTACCACACTGTATATTCTTGCCTTTTTTGTCATATATTAACTGGCCATATAGGCATGAGTTTATTTCTGGGCTTTCTATTCTATCCCATTGATCTATGTGTTTGTTTTTATGCCAGTACCATTCTGCTTTGACTACTCCAGCCTTGTAGTATAGTTTGATATCAGGTAGCATGAAACCTCTGGCTTTGTTCTTCTTTCTCAAGATTGCTGTAGCTATTTGGGGTCTTTTGTAGTTCTATGTTATTTATTAGGTTATTTGTTCTAGTCTTGTGAAAAATGCTGTTGTTATTTTCATAAGGATTGCACTAAATCTATAGATTGCCTTGGGTAGTATGGACATTTTAATATTGAAGTTTATCTCTTAACAAACACTTCCAAATCAATATTCAAAGAGAAAACTTAATCTTGAATAGAAAGATAAGCAATCTGTAACTTAGCAGCATCTGAGTCATAAAAGATTCATATAGCCAGTTTGCCACAGTTATCCCAACAGTTGCTGTCAATGTAAAAATAATTGGAAATTTTAGATAAGCTGTGGGTTCACAAATTGAAGTAGGAAAGATGCTGTTTAATAAAGAAATCTCTTTAAGACAGATTGATAGTTACACCGTGTAGCTGATAGCACTATCAACATCAAGAGGCTTACTATGTAACGGGGAAAAAGCAGACATTAAATAACATTACAATATGATAAGTATTGTTATGGGAAACATACAGGGATCTAAGAGAGATCAGGAAAGACTTTCTGGAGAACAAGTTTTCAGATAGGTGGGGAGGAAGTTGGAAGAGTGCTCCAAACAGAAAGAGAATGTGCAAAGGTCAGCATTGAGATAAGGCATGAAGGCATGGGATATTTGAAGAAGGGCAAATAGTTCAGTGTGGCTAGGCGAGAAGTTAGAAAGATTATCAAGAGGCCAAGCTATAGCATGGAGCTTTATACATATTACTGTGGTTTTCCATTTATGTGTGATAGGAATTCTGAGAGATATTGGAGTTGAATGAGGCCAATAAAGAATACCTCTCTGTCTCATCTGAAATTAGAACCAACTGAGGGACAAAACAAGAGTCAGACAAATGGAGATAATACAATCAACTTTATGTTGGAGAGCATGGCTTTACATCTGTTAGTCAACTAGACATGTTAATATTGCATCCCTAAAGTGAATTTATGCCTCCAACCCCAGGTACTACTAGAAAGCCATAGGTTTCTCCTTAAGCACATCAGCCCCTGTAAACGTTACAGCATGGAGGAGTGGCAAATGCCAGACTTCTTGAAACTGACTCCAAAAAGAAAGTCCAGGAACTAAGGGACATGATTTCTCAGATGCCCTGAAATGAACAACCACCACCATAACAGTAACAACAAAACTCATCCACATGCATAATAGTAAAATATGATAGCACAAACATAAAAGAATCCAGAACCTTCAAAAGAAAAAAGTTACACTACAAAGGGACAGGAATCAAAGAGGCATCAGAATTTCACCAGCAATTTTGTTTCTATTCATCTATTGCTCAACATTGAACATCCATCCCGTAAGTGAACAGAATGAGCACTGAATGATGAATATATCATCATTGAATGTCCTCTCACTATGCTCTAGACTCTATATTATTCCTTCTTAGAGTACTACCTTATCTGCTGGATCACACAAGTAATTTCTTAAGGAAGATTGATTGAGAGCATATTCAGGAACTTGGATATTTGAAAAAGGTTTTTGTTATGTCCTCGAATATGATTGAAAATCTGTGTATAGAATTCTAGAATGAAAATTATTTTCCCTTAGAATTTTGAAGGCATTGCATTATTGTATCTTCTAGCATCCAGTGTTTTTTTCCCTCTAAAATTTTCCAATACCTTTTAAAAATTCCAAATAGTCAAATAATAGATGTCTTGAATTAATTCTTCATGTTATTTCTCTCATATTTTTGTTTGTCTGCTTGCTCTAAATTATATGAAATCTCTACAACTTTTTCTTCTATCATCTCCTAAGAGGTCTTTTTTAGTCCTTTGATTATTTTTGCTGTTCTTGGTCCTGCTTTTTAATGTTCCTGACTATCCTCAAATATCTACTTATTATTTGTCCTTCATATTTTAAAATAAAGCAATAGAGAAGATGACAAGAATCTTTGTATATGCAAGAAGCTTGTTCACTCACAGATTTTTCTTTAAGGAGAAACTCTTGCTTTAAGGAGTAACTTTTACAAAGTTACTTACAGAAGCCAAAATCATCCTGGAGGTGCTAATTGCTACACTAGCTGCCCTAGTAACCAAAATATACATCCTTGACTTCTTTGGGAAACACCTTTATGATTCTGTTTGCTTATTTGTTTCCCTAGGTGATAAATACCTGGTGGGTGGTGGTGGAAATGTATACAAGCTTCACTTTTTGGAGATCACATCTCTCTTTACTGACTCCTTAGTACTAAAAGAGTTTCAATATTTGTGCAAGTCAAAGTCATCTTCTCCACAATTGTGGAATACAGCTTCCTCTGTTTCATTCATCATTCACTACTCTCCCATGCACTCTAAAACATATTCTAGGAATTTGTTGAAATCTCTTTTTGCTAGTAGTCTCCCCTAGTTATCTTTGTGATTCTGAGTTAAATGATGCTTCAGCAAGAAGAGGGATTAAAAGTGTGTGTTCTTCATATAGCTTAAAAGCAAAAAGCCAAATAACTTGATTTTAAAAAATGGTCAGAGGACCTGAATATTTCTCCTAAGAGAACATATAGATGACCAGTAGACATGAAAAGTTGCTCAACATCACTAATATCAGAGAGATGCAAATTAAAACCACAATGAGATATCACCTCACACCTGTTAGAATGCCTATTATTAAAGACAAGATATAACAAATGCTGGTGAGAATGTGGAGAAAAGTGAACCCTGGTGTACTCTTG
Source organism: Pteronotus mesoamericanus (assembly GCF_021234165.1). Taxonomy (NCBI): domain Eukaryota; kingdom Metazoa; phylum Chordata; class Mammalia; order Chiroptera; family Mormoopidae; genus Pteronotus; species Pteronotus mesoamericanus. The sequence continues at coordinate 2,328,679 of NW_026555198.1, forward strand.
GTGAGAATGTAAAATGGTACAGCCACTATGAAAAACAGTATAGAGATTTCTCACAAAACTAAAAATAGAACTACCATATGATCAAACAATTCAACTTGTGTGTATATATCTGAAGGATATGAAATCATTATCTTGAGGTTTTACACACTTATGTTCACTGAAGCATTATTTTCAATAGCCAAGACATGGAAACATCCTAAATGTCCATCTATGGATAAAATATATTGAGTGAAAAAGCAAATTACAGAAGAATATATATGTGGCCTGCCCTGAAAGTATCTAGCCATGTAATATGAAAAACAGAGACATTTATTGAAGATACAAGATGCAAGAAACACTGTACAAAAGACAATGATGCCTCAGTCCCCTTCAAAGTAGCCACCTTGAGACCTCACACAGCTCTCCCAGCATCTCTTTCACTGTTCAAGACACTCTGCAAAATCATTAGTTGGAATCTCCATCAGCTGCCCTACTGCGTTTTCCTGCATCTCATTGACGGTTTGAAATTTCTTCCACTTCAAAAGTGATTTTAATTTTGGGAAAAGCCAGAAGTCACCGGGCACCAGCTATTTAGTAAATGCCTGCTGTATTCTAGGTGCTGAGGATATAGTTGAACAAAAAGACAAAAATCTCTGTTCTACTGGTGCTTACATTCTAGTGAAGGAAGGCAAACAATACATAAGATTAATCTATAAAATAGTTTGTATTTTAGAGAGTGATAGTGCTAAGGATAAAACATAAATCAGGGAAGAAGTTATGACATGTTGTGGATGTTGGGTGGCAGGGCAGCTCTCACCAAAAAGTGAAAGTATAGAAGACAAGGTCTGAGAAGTCATCAGGGTTGGATCATAAAAAGCCTTATAGAAAGGACTTTGGTCTTTAAGCAAGAAGGAGCAGAGGAGTGAATATGATTTGACATATTTTAACATAATCACTGTTAATCAATGCCACATTATTTGAATAAAAATAAAATAGATGTCATCATTGTTCCTTGGCAGAGTTACCATAAGGATTTAAGATGATATATAAAATATAACAAAGCCAAAGCCCTAAACCATGGTGACTAATTACTTTTAAAAGTTTTTGAGCACAATGATAATATAAGAAAAACAATAAAATATTTAAGAAAGACATATTGGTGTGGGGTTATAGTTAAGGGTACCAGTTTGGCAGCCATTATAATAATCCACATGTGAAATGGTGCTAACCCTGTGATCAGTATTACAACCAGGCTTCAGGGCATTTGCTGTTTAAGCTTATCTTCATGTGTGCATCAGGTTTTGCAGTCACCCTTCCCTATAAAGGTTACCTTTTACCTCAAAATAATTCCAAAAATAAATGACTGTCGGGAATCCATGTACAAGCTACATATTGTCATGTAGAAATCAGTTTCTAAAGGGACATTGTCTGACAAACCACACAGTGATTCATTACTCAGACTGTGAGAATTCTTTCTATAACTGAAACACTAAAAAAAGAACATACTTGAAATGCATGAACCAAACAAAGATGTCCTTCCTGAGGAATTTGATAAGTAAGTGCAAAAATAATGGTATGGTTGTCTGCTGATATTTCAGTCATTGTGCCTAACACTTTCACAGGCCCATTGAGGTAGTGAGTCCACAAGCAGATACTAAGATTTATATGTTGAACTACTTGTTTACCTCCAGTTTACAAAGTGTGAATATATGAAATTTTATAGGTGAGGAATTTGAGGAAAATAAAACTTAAAATGTTAGAAGTGTGAATTCGCTAAATATAATAATCCATATTACCTGCATATATTTTTCTATGTATAATAGGCATACCAATCAACTCTATTTTCCTTTAGAAAGTTTTATATACTATGCCATTAGACAAAGACAACAACCATGTAACATTTACAAAGTCTAATCTGATTCACAAAAGGATAAGATGCAATGAAATGACATATGGGAAACAACAAATATGTGGATGGAAATTTAGAGTCATTTTCATTGATTTGTTTTCCTCAATCAGGTACTAGATTTAGAAAGCATGAGAAAGATACTGATATTAATTTGACACTGAGATGTTAGGGCAAAATAAATACAAATGAGACATCTATTCATACTACAGGAAATGCTACCTGTATAAAGGGTCCATTTGTCTCTGGACCAATTGGTTAATATCAAGCTAGTGATGGTCAGTGCTGCTACAATGCTCTCTGGAAGACTGGCCACATCCTTTCTTATACAAAAATTTGAATGCACTTAATATTGCTTAAAATGCATGAGCCAGAATCTGTGCTTGATAATCTTTGTTACACAGAGGTTTGTATTGGTTGGGGGTGTAGGAGGTGAAGGTGAGTGATAAAAATGTTCTATGTTTAACTTGTGGTATGAATTAAGTGGTTTGGACATATTTCAATACAACCTGATTTTTTCTTTAAAAAAGAATTTTACACTCAGAAGTGAATCAGTCAGAAGCTGTTTATGACAGACAGCCCCTCAGTATATAAAAGTAGCAAGACCCACGAAAAAAATGCACTAATGTTGGGTCTGTGCAAGGGCCAATCCTCTACCTCAAAGGAGACTACCCCAGATACCTGAAGTTGTGGTTCTCCCAATAATAGGAAAGCGTCAGACAGAATAAGAGCAAAAGGAGTGGGGGGGGGGTAGGCAGAGACAAATGTATTTGAAAAAATTTTTTAAAAATTTAAAAAAAAGAGCAAAAGGAGGCTCTCACTAAATAAATGAGCAATGAAATAAAGTAAGCATGACATTAAACCATGCTGACATTCAGAGTGCTCAAATTGACCAAGAATTGGCTGACAGAGTTCAAGGATGCCTACATCAAGTAAGTTAGAAAATAAATGACCATTCCTCTTTTTTTGTATTTCTTTTGGTTCTTGAGTTGGCTGCTTGATTATTTTAAACATATTGCATTCTAATAAGCTTTTTGCTTGTTCTTTCTATAAATATTTATTGAACAACTATTATGCAGCAAATATTTTGCTCAGTGCATTATAAAGTGATGAACAAAATAGATATGACCGCTATACTCATCCTTTTACCAGTCTAATAGGATAGGCAAATATTAAATTAATCTATAAATATATGAATAAATAAATACAAATTGAGATAAGTGCTCTAAGTGAAAATAATTGTGTGCAATAAGGGAAAAAAACAGGGAAATTTATGGCTGATTGTGTGCTAGAGAAAGCTTCTCAATGAAAGTGAATCATTTCATTTAAAACTCAAAATAACTGCAAGTGAAAGGTGTTATTATTATCTCTATTTTATAAACAAGAAAATGAAGATTTATAGTGAGTAAGGAAAGTGCCAGTAGATGATTCAGCTAGTAATCAGAAGAAAGAGAATCACACCAGGTCTGTGTGATACTATATCCTATGCTCTTAACTACTAGCCTGCATTGAGCACCAGATTGAGGAACAGGTGTCTGTGAGTTTTCCTGAGCTGCTTGTTTAGGTTTATGTGTGTTCTGTCCATGACACCTAACCACCAGCACTGCTTTACTTTCTGACAGTGAGCAGGAAACATGGTGTGTTTGCAATCAACAAAGATATAACAAGACCTACCGACAAAGCACAGTTGTCATGGATTCGCATGTTGCATTGTAACAGCATGTGATTGGTGTAAACAGGCACTCCATATTTTGGATTTAACTGTTTTCCTCTATATAAATCTATTTTGAAATTGAAGTTCAGCTATAGTTATATAGTTGTGGAACTCTTTCCACCTTTCCCAAAAAATTGGTTTACTGTCAATGTCAGGCTAAGCGACTTAGATAACTGTTGTTGTTAGTAAGGCACCTGACTTTATACAGATCAAGTATTTGATTCAAACAGTAAAGAGAAAAACAAAATAAAACCAAATTACAGAAAAAATTATAAAAAGACTATAGCAAAAATGAATAAACTAACACAAAAATTATAGAAAATATTAACATAAGTCAAAGCTAATTCTTTGCAGAGGGTAAAAAAAAAAAAAGAAAAAGATAAACAGCCAGAAAAACTATTGGCATGTCCAGGAGACATTTCTTTATATTCTTCATTGTCAAATGTGCTATCTTAGGCTATTTTCATTTCTCCCATCACAAGCAAAATGTAGCAACAGTTATTTTGCACAGTGCCAGGGCTTTTCTGTTTGAATTGAAACAATATATATGAGGTCTGTCAGGAAAAAGTCCAGCCGTGGTTTATATAGTGAGAACAGTTTGTGTGACATTGATGTAATCTGGCAGACAAGGAGAGTAGATTGGAATGCACATGTGTGAACAATGACAGCTTCACTGTACTAGTCAGTGGGGGCAGTAGACATCCTAGAGTGAGCATGTGTACTGTGTGGCCATCATTCAAAATGACTGAATGAGTAGAGAAATGAATCTGCATCAAATTTTGCGTTAAGCTTAAACGTTCCTCCACAGAAACTCAGATGACTCAGAAGTCCGCAGCTATGGACATCTGTGAATGGCAGCTTCATCACCACAGTGCACCCACTCATGCATCACATCTCTTGCAGTTTTCTGGTGAAACATCAAATCACCCAGGTGACTCAGCCCCTCTATATCCCACATTTGGCGCCCTGCAACTCCTAGCTTTTCTCAAAACAGAAAGAGAAAAGATTTCAGATGATCAATGAGATTCAGGAAAACACGATGGGGCAGCTGATGGTGATTGGGAGAACTGTGTGAGGTCCCAAGGTGCCTACTTTGAAGGGGACTGAAGCGTCATTGTACTACGTACAATGTTTTGTATATCTTGTATCTTTTTCAATAAATGTCTCTATTTTTCATATTACATGGCTAGATACCTTGTGGACAGGCTTCGTATTTCATTTCGTCTGCATCCTAATATAATTTATCTAGTGCTGGTTATATCATTACTCTGGACCCTTATCCTGTGGCTGAGAACTCATCTCAGCCAGGTGGAAGGGCAAGACCACATGTAAGCTAAGACTTCACTGTCCCATCTGAATTAATTTACAAAAAACAATTTCAAGACTAAAATTATTAAGAATTTTAAGATTGTCACCTCAGAGCTTCGACCCCCAAGTCTTTCTGAGCACAGCACCCTGTACAACTACACTAATAACATGCTGATCATCAAGCCAGCTCTGGTGGGTCAAATGATTGTTCATTACATTTGGACTTATGCCAATTAAGCTCTTATAACTGTAATTAGGAGATCTGGCAAGCTAATTCTGCCAGATGGTACAATCTGCGGACTATACCAGTAGGTTAACTCATCTAACTAAAGATTACATATTTCACTTTTTTAAAAAAGATTTTATTTATATTTTTTATTTTTTCTTTATTTTAATTTTTATTATTTTTCAGTTACAGTTGACATTCAATATTATATTAGTTTCAGGTGTACAACAGAGTGGTTAGGCTTTTATAAGTGCAATTAAAATTTCTTCTTTTTTTAAAATTTATTTCTTTTGTTTTTAAATTTCTCAATTACATTTGTCTCCATTTACCCACCACCACTTTCCCCTGCCCCACCCACCCCCACCTACCCCCCTTAATCCTTCCCCAACTTGGATTCGTCCATGTGACCTTCACACCTGTTCCTTGATCTGATGCTTCCCCTTCACCTCTGCACCACTTCCTGCCCCTACTCCCTGTCAGTTTCTTCTTTTTTTCAGTGTTGCTGGTCATATTTTCCTTGCCTGCTTGCTTTGCTGATAAGGTTCCACTTACAGGTGGGATTATATGGTATTTGTCTTTCACCGCCTGGCTCATTTCACCTAGCATAATGCTCTCCAGTTCCATCCATGGTGTCATGAAGGGTAGTAGCTCTTTCTTTCTTTCTGCTGCGTAGTATTCCATTCTGTAAATGTACCATAGTTTTTTTTGATCCACTCATTTACTGATGGGCACTTAGGTTGCTTTCAGCACTTGGCTATTGTAAATTATGCTACCATGAACATTGGGGTGCATAGGTTCCTTTGAATTGGTGTTTTGGGATACTTAGGGTATAATCCCAGCAGTGGAGTTTCTAGGTTAAAAGGCAGTTACATTTTTAGCTTTTTGAGGAAATTCCAAACTGTTTTCCACATTGGCTGCACCAGTTTACATTTCCAACAATGTATTAGGGTTCCCTTTACAACAAAACCTCACCATCACCCATTGTTTGTTGATTTGTTTATGACAGCCATTCTGACTGGTGTGAAGTGGTATCTCATTGTGGTTTTAATTTGCATTTCTCTGATGGCTAGTGATGGTCACCAACCTTTCATATGTCACTGAGCCCTGTGTATGTCCTCCTTGGAGAAGTATCTGTTCAGGTCCTTTGCCCATTTTTTAATTGGAAAGTTTGTCTTCATGGAGTGGAGTTGTGTGAGTTCTTTCTATATTTTGGAGACCAAACCCCTGTCTAAGAAATCATTGTCAAATATATTTTATCATATGGTTGGTTCGTTTTCATTTTGCTGATGTTTTCTTTAGCCATGCAGAAGCTTCTTATTTTGATGAAGTCCCATTTGTTTATTGTTTCCTTTATGTCCCTTGCTCTAGGGGACATATCGGTGAAAATATTGCTGTGTGGGATATCTGAGAGTTTCCTGCCTATGTTCTCCTCTAGGACTTCTATGGTGTCGAGACTTATATTTAAGTCTTTTATCCATCTTGAGTTTATTTTTGTGTATGCTGTCAGTTGGTGGTCAAATTTCTTTTTTTTTTTTTTACATGTAGCTGTCCAGCTCCCCCAACACCATTTGTTGAAGAGACTATTTTTACTCCATTTTATGCTTCTGCACCCTTTGTCAAATATTAATTGACCAAAAAGACATGTGTTTATTTCTGGGCTCTCTATTTTGTTCCATTGACCTATGTGTCTGTTCTTATGCCAGTACCAGAATGTTTTGATTACAGTGCCCTTGTCATATACTTTGATGTCAGGTATTGTCATCCCTCTTACTTTGTTTTTCTTTCTCAAAATTTCTGCAGCTATTCGGGGTCTTTTGTGGTTCCACATAAAATTTTTAACTGTTTGTTCTATGTTTGTGAAATATGTCATTGGTATTTTAATAGGGATTGTGTTGAATCTATAAATTGCTTTGGGTAGTATGGACATTTTAGTGATGTTAATTCTTGCGATCCATGAACACAGTATACGCTTCCATTTATCTGTGCCTTACTTAATTTCTTCCTTGAGTTTGTATAGCTTTATGCATACAGCTTTTCTTCCTCCTGGGATAAGTTAATTCCTAGGTACTTTATTTTTATTGTTGCTATAGCAAAGGGGATACTTTTCTGGATTTCTGCTTCTGATATTTCAATTTTGGTATATAAAAATGCCTTCAATTTCTGAATATTGATTTTGCATCCTGCTGTTTTGCCAAATTCTTTTATTAGGTCAAGTAGTTTTTCAGTGGAGTCTATGGGGTTTTCTATGTACACTATCCTGTCATCTGCAAACAATAATAGTTTTACTTACTCCTTTCCAATTTGGATGCCTTTTATTTCTTTTTCTTGTCTGATCGCTGTGGCTAGGACCTATACTATGTTGAATAGAACTCATGAAAGTGGACATCCTTGTCTTGTTCCTGATCTAAGTGGGAAAGCTTTTAGTTTTTGCCCATTGAATAATCCATCTTCTTGATGGATTCTTCCTTTGAGTATTATGAAGTGTCCTTCTGGGTCTCTTTTTATGGCCTTTGTTTTGAAATCTATTTTGTCTGATATAAGTATATCTACCCCTTCTTGTTTTCCCTGTCCATTTGCTTGGAATATATTTTCCATCCCTTTACTTTCAGTCTGTTTAGATCCTTTGTTCTGAGGTGGGTCTCTTGTAGGCCACATATGTGTGGCTCATGTTTTCTTATCAATTCAACTATCCTATGTCTTTTGAATTGGGCCTTTAATCCATTTACATATAAAGTTATTATTGATAGGTACTTATTCATTTTTTCCCTTTGGGCCTGTGATCCTCTCTTTCTCATTCTTTTTCTTCATCTTCTTAAAGCATTCCCTTTAGCATATCTTGCAGTGCTGTTTTGGAGATGTATTCTTTTAGCCTTTTTCTGAATGGGGAATGCTTTAATATGCCTTCTATTTTAATTCAGAGCCATGCTGTGTAGAGTAGACTTGGCTGTAGACCCTTGCTTTTCATTACTTGGAATATACCTTGCCATTCCTTTCTAGCTTGTAGTGTTTCTGTTCAGAGCTCAGCTGCTAGCTGTATCAGGGCTCCCTTGTGTGTTAATACCTGTTTCTCCCTTGCTGCCTTTAGGATTTTCTGTTTGTCTTTGATATTTGCCATTTTAATGATGATGTGTCTTGGAGTGGGCCTCATTGGATTCCTCTTAAATGGGACCCTCTGTGCTTCCTGGACTTGCATGACTTTTTCTCTCCTCAAATTGGGGAAGTTTTCCATCATTACTTTTTCATCAGGTTCTCCATCCCTTGTTCCTCTTTTCCTTTTGGTATCCCTGTTACACGGATATTATTATGCTTCAGGCTGTCCTGCATTTCCCTGAATGTCTCTTCATTCTTTTGAGTCTTTTTTCATTTTCTTGCTCTTTCTGGGAGCTTTTTTCTACCTTGTTCTCCAGCTCACTTATTCGCTCCTCAGCTTCATCTAGCCTCCTTCTGATTCCTTCTACTGTGTCCTTCAATTCAGGAATTGTCTTCTTCATTTCCTCTTGCCTCTTATTGAAAATTTCCATGTCTTTTTTCATGCTGTTATAGTTTGCAATAAGTTCCTCATAGGTCCCCTTAGTTTTGGGTAATTCTCTCTGAGTTCACTGAGCTCACTGAGCTTCCTTAAAACCATTGTGTTGAACTCAGTATCTGATTATTTTCTTGCCTCTATTTCATTTAGTTCTCTTTCTGGGGATTCCTCCTTTCCCTTCAATTGGGGGATGTTTCTTTTTCTTCCCTTTAATTGTGAGACTCTTCTTTTTTGCTTCTGCTTCTTAAATTGATCTGTCTTGACTTCCTAACTTTGTGGTGTGAACTTCTATTGCATGAGACCACTTTTTTTTCTTTCTTTCTGGATCTGCCTCTGATGATGTCAGATGTTTACCCCATCTGACTTTATGCAGTCTTTTAGAGACTTCCAGGAATCTACTGTCTGTGTCTGTCTCCTCCAGTTGTTTATCCAGTTGCTCTGTCCTAAGGAGTCAGGGCCTGGCAGAATCTTTCCTGTGGGTGGGGCTATTGTGTCCTTTCACGCTGCTGCCACTCAGGGGAGTGGTCTGTCTCAGCAAGATGGTTGCTGCCATATGGAGGAGGAGTTAGCACTGGGATCCCTCCGGCTATCCCCTCAGTTCTCTCCCCAATGTCTGCATCTCCTGACTTTTCTCAAGCATTTCTAGACCACTCTGCACCCCCTTTAGCCAGGTATCTACTATCTATGACTGCCACTCTGTATTCTGCAGTCAGGCTTGCCCACCACCTGGGCTTGGGGTGTTGCTCCTGGAGCTGTGGCTATTGTGTCCTTTCCCACTGCTGCTGCTTCAGGGGAGTGATCTGCCTGAGCAGGATGGCTGCTGCCATGTGGGGAAGGAGTCAGCACTGGGACCCTGCTGTCCACTTTCTCTGTTCTCTTCCAAAGCCTCCCTCCCCAGTCTCTCCTCAGATGGCTCCAGCCCACTCTGATCCCTCCTGTGCCAGAGCTCAGGGTGAGTGGCTGCCAATACAAATTTTTGTGTGGCCCTTTAAAAAGCTCTTTGTGTCTCCAGCCACCTGTCTCTGGCAAAGAGCACCCTGCCGCTTTTCACAGCTGCCTGTTATCTGTGTGGTTTTTAGGCTCTAGTGCTGTTGGCTGGAGATCCCTGCTTATGGTTTAGACTCTGCTCTTCTCAGGGGGGTCCAACTGGTGTTTCAATATCCCTCTGGCGCTGCCACATGTGGGTGCCTAGTCCACCTTCTTGAGCCTCTACCGCACTCCTTACCAGTTAGGTTATACTAAATCAATTTCTCTGTGTGTCTGAGGTTTTTAGGCTCCTCTCTTGCTATTGTTCAGTTCTTTTCCAGGTGATTTTTCCACAATTTAGTTGTAATTCCAGATTGGTCCTGGGAGGAGGACAGTGTGACTTCCACTCACTCCTCCGCCATCTTTATGTCCTATTATATTTATTTTTAGACAGAGGGAAAAGGAAGAAAAATGGGGAGAGAAACATCAATGTGTAGTTGCCTCTCATGGGTCCCATACTGAGGACCTGGTCCGTAATGCAGGCATGTGCCCAGACTGGGAATCAAACCAGTGACCCTTTGGTACGCAGGCCGGCACTCAGTCCAGTGAGCTATAGCAGCCAAGGCTTGTTTCACTTTTAAAAATAACCGTTAAGCAATCAAATCAATCAACAAATATTTGAGTTCCCACTGTGCTGTGGAGGAAACCAACAGTGGTAGAGGCAAGCTTCCCGTCCTCCAAGAGCACACAATCTAGTTAGAGAAGCATAAGTAAAAGGTGATCAATAGATATATCTAACTTATTTTTCTTAGTAGCTGCATAATTTCCCATAACATGCCACTAATTATTCAAGTATTCCATTATTAACAGGCATATTAATAATCATATTGTTACCAGTTAGCTTTAAAAAAATCTGTATCATACATTTACACAATGGAATACTACACAGCAGAAAGAAAAAAAGAACAACTACCCTTTGCAACAGCATGGATGGAGCTAGAGAGCATTATGCTAAGTGAAATAAGCCAGGGGGCGAAAGCCAAACACCATATGGTCTCACCTATAAGCGGAACCTAACTAACAAAACAAAGATGCAAGGAAAATAAGACCAGCAATGCTGAAAAAGAAAAAAGAAACCAACAGAGACAAGAGGGCAGGAGAGAGGGGTAGTTGGGGGAAAAGGAAGGGAAAGGGCAAGTCAAGGAACATATGGCAAGGACTCATGGACAAAGCCAAAGTGGGGAAGGATTGAGGGAGGGAGAGGGGGAGGGGGACAGTGGAAAGTGGTGGGGGGAAGGCAGAGATAAATGTATTTGAAAAATTAATTAATTTTAAAAAATTTTAAATAGAAAAATTAACAAGTAAAAAAAACTGTGGCAGTTAGCTTTTGTCATGTAACTACTTCCAAATTGAGTGGCTTAAATAGAAATTATTAATTTCTATGATTCTCTGTGTTGTCTGGGAAGTGTTTCTCATCTGGGTCAAGATAGCTCATCTCTGCTGGAATGAGTGCTGTTTCTATTATATACTGTAAAATTAATAGCAGGTCAGATGTCCAGGATGGCCTCAATCATATCACTGACAGATGCCAAATTATCGGCCATAGTGACAGGACTGACAAGTACACATATCTCATCATTCAGCATTGTAGCTAGTTTCAGTCACATCATTATATTAAGCTTCCAGAGAAAACAAGTGGTCAAGCTCCAATGCACAAACACTTTTGAAGCCACTGTACTGTATACCTGAAATTAATATAAAATAATATTGAATGCCAACGGTAATTGAAAAATAAAATTTATTAAAAAACAGATTGAGAGTTTATAAAGAAGTCAATGATAGTTTTGGATAGCAGTGATCTGTTGCCCAAATAAACAGTAGCACATTCAGTAGAATTCTGTCTTCCTCCATTTTTACTAATTGATTAAAGTATAAAATCTTAAGATCACCAGAGTTCCCTGAGTTCTAAGAAACAACATAGCTTCTGTCTAATGTCAAAAATTTTTGGCTAAAACAAATCAGTAAAAAAAATCCAATCTACAAATATATTCTCAGCGCTTACATTATAGACAATGAAGGGAATACAAAGAACAGATACATAGCTGTTTCCCTTCATGTTGCTCACAATCTGGTTTGTGTGATACAAGATATGTATGTATATGGAGGATCATGATTAACAATATTACATTTTATTTAAGTGGTATATATGTGAAATGGACAATCTGTAACGAAGTAAAAAAATCTAGAGCCGTTCTTATCCTATAATTCCCCAAAGAGCTATTTGACATCAAACACTCTGGTTGTCAATGACTTATCTGTAAAGGAAGGAGTTGGATCTCAACTCCGGATACTCATTAGAATCATCTGGGAGGTAGTTTTAAAATCCCATTGCCTCCATCCCAGAGATTCTGTTTAATTATCTAGAAGTTAATCCTGGGTATTGGTATTTTGAAATTTCTCTCTGAACTAATCTAACATATAGGTGATGTAGAGAACCACTAGAACAGATTATCTTGAAGTCCTTTATGGTTAAATAGCTTATTAATATAACTTCTATGAATGTGTAGAGGATGGAGAGTTCACTTTCAGCCAGGAGTAATGAGAAAGGCTAAATCTGTGCAACTTTTGTAGGTCATCAGGACCTTAATAGCTAGAATCGATAAGAAAGTGGGCATAAGAAGCTATGGGGGCAAGACAGCATAACATCATTTCAGGTAATACTGTGTTATTTTTTTTCTTGAGTAGTGTAATAACATTTGGAAAAAATGAGTAAAAGTTCAATCAAGGATTTTTGCACCTTTATTTTATAAATAATGGAGAATTGTAGGAGGTGTTTGAACAGGAGAGAGTCATGATCTACTTATATTTGATTTTCAAAGTATGGTAGGCTGAATCAGATAATTTATAAAGTTCTTATTCAAAATGAAAGAAATGTACCATTAATGGTATATATGAAGGAACGTACTTTCCTTTTTTCTGTAGCTTCTCAATTTGACATGGGGTTTTATATTTGCTATTGAATGTGATTCTAAGTAAAGAGAAATTAAAACTTTAAATTATTTTCATGAATTTTACCATTCATCTTTATAATGTACAATGCCAGTTTTAAATACAAATATCAGAGAATTTATCTTGCATGGAAAATGGCTAACAATACACAAGTAGTACTTTGTGGCTCATCCCTGGAGGGTTTCTGGAGTTGACCAAAAGAGAAAAACACAAGCCAGATTCAGGAAGGCTGTAATGAGAACGAGAAAAACACTCCCAGGCCTGGAGCTGGCTGAAGGAGTGTCTCTGGGCATGGGGATACTAGCAAAGTGAGTGCATATCCTCATAGGTGCCCTGAGGTCTTGCCCCACAACATCGGGGTGCTCATACACTTACTCAGGCCTACCTGCTGCTAGACTGCTCCTGTAACAGAATTGATAACCTAGATGGGACAAAGTGGACCTTAGCAAGGTCTCAGCACCTGTGGAAGGCCAACCCCGACAGCATGGCTGTGGGGATTCCCAGTCTTAGGGAACTTCCCTGCACCCAAGCTCAAGACACAGGTTGCCAGGAATGCCTACACGGTGGAAAGAAACAGGCCTGGGGAGAAAAGGGACCCCAAGACTTGGTGAGCTGAACCAGCATGCACACTGGGGGTTGAGCACTGTGCAATGTAGGTCCAGTAACAGTTACTTTGGGTACTGCCTCATGGGGCACTCCTAACATTTGGGCTACAGGTGACATGGTGCTCTGCCATTTTGGCCCCAAGCAACTTGGCAGGCCATGCCTACCATTTGAGCTGTGTGCCATGTAGGCACTGCACCAGTTGGGTTTTCTGCATAACTGGGATTTGCTAGGGACAGCCCTGGTTCTGAGGGCCATGAACTAGGGTTCAAGGGAGACCATTTGAGCTTGCAACTGGGACCCAATGGGGACCATTTACACTCTGGAGGCCATGATCTAGCATCCGATGGAGACTGCCCTGGGAGCTGTGAACAAGGCTCCAGACAAGGATGGCCCAAGTTTTGGGTACCACTGAGAAAATGAATCTGAGAAGGAGACATACTCTAAGAGGGGGTGAGGATCACCCAAGTTTTGGGAGGCCACCATTCCAGGGAAACTAGTTGTTTCTCCAGCCCCACATGCAGATCCCCAAGAAGGTCATGTGGCTGGGATTGGATGAGGATCACGAGAGTTCTGGAGGGCGATGGTTTGGGGGCCACAATCTGCAATACCTGTTGGCAAAAAAATGAGACCCCAAAACATGCTTGTGATATGGAGCTATGGGTTCAGGTTTTACTTATATGTTCCCAGTTCATCTGCATCCTTCTGGTCATAGCTTTTGACCTATGTGTCCAGGCCAGTAGGGGCTGTTCTGTTTCAGCTACTGGAGTGGACCCACTGGGTACAATTTTAGGAGACTGGACTATGTACAGTCATTATCCAATGTGAAAAGAAATATTGGATTTCTATTGCAACACTGTTTAATCTATGTACATTTTGGACTATGGGGTAAAATGGCCCATAAATGGTTCCCTAAATTGCTATACCATCATGAAGTTGGAGCAGTATTGCCAATGGTTAAGGAAGTGAGATGAGACCTCATATGTCCAAACATTCAGGTCATTGTACAATTGCATTTTTGCAGAACCTGTGTTTTGAGAAGTTATAGGATGTGCTTACAGACTGAAGGACTTTTAGCTGTTCAGTACTGAATTAGAATATGGTCTTTCCCATTATTAAAAAGGACAAGGATTGAAAGTGAGTTATGGTTATTTTTAAATGAGTATAAGGTATATAGAAAGTTGTGAAAGTTTTAAACTTGAAAAGAAAGAAGTATCAGCTCTTGGTTACAGTTATTCTAAGTTTGTTTTATGATCTTTTGGGGACTTGGGGTAACTTTATTAATCCTCTGTCTCTGCCATTTAGAGCGTCATGCCATGGTGTTGGCTGGTACACCAGCTGGGGTGAGAGATCGTGTCTCTGCCATGAGACTAGCTGGTGTACTGGTAGGTGAGAGAATGTCTCTACCATGGGGGCATCAGGCCATTTGGACCTAGAAAAGGTCATCTGGGTAAACAGTAAGTGTGATTGGTTGGTGTGAGACAAGATTCTAAGGCTAGCTCTAGTTCCCACCCTTTTGAAATCTGTATTTGCTTTAGGTTTGATTTTGTTTCTGTTTTGAAAAGAAATCAAGGTTTCTGAGAGTTAAAACTTTATACTAAGTTGGAAAGTAATGGAAAGTTTAAGGCATGGAGATACAATTTTGGCAGATATTTGAAGGACATGAATTTCCCTTCATGCTATTTTTCTTCCTACCTGACCCACTTCAGAATTTGGATGGCATAGTTTATTTGCATAAAACAAATAAGGCCAGTTGCCAATGGCAGTTTTAATAACCAAGACTTTAACTAGAATGCCATGCCTGAATAAGGCATGCCTGGGCTCTGGTTGTCACCAGAGGGACTTGAGGAACTGGGATGACTTTCGAAGCTAGCAAAAGCCCACTGGAGAAATGGCCTGGTACCTTGGTTGGTCATGTGGTTCATGCCAGTCTTTCCATGGAAGGAAAGAAGGTTGCTTTCCT
Source organism: Pteronotus mesoamericanus (assembly GCF_021234165.1). Taxonomy (NCBI): domain Eukaryota; kingdom Metazoa; phylum Chordata; class Mammalia; order Chiroptera; family Mormoopidae; genus Pteronotus; species Pteronotus mesoamericanus. Next base: position 2,343,879 of record NW_026555198.1, read on the forward strand.
GAAAGATGGCAAGGAGGAACCTTAAGACATGTTGGGAACCTCAAGGACTTGAAGAATATATGTACTACAGGAAATGCCTGATGACAAGTATGTGACTTGGCTTTTGGGCCCTGAAGGGCTGACTAAAGCTCAATCTAAAGTTTCCTTGTATGAGTTCCACCAAAGCATACTTAAAGAGCCAATATGATTAATTGTGGTTCTTGTGTTAATGCAAATAATCAGCAAAAATTAAAAATTAGCAGTCCCTTTGATGATGATGAGAGTGATCTTAAGCAGAAAAATAGTGTTTCATGGAAAATCACAATGCTCAATTGTAAACATTGGACTCTGGTGCCGCTAACTGTCCTCAAAGTTTTGTTTTCACTTAGGATTTGAACTGGTTTCTGTATATGCCACACAGATGTTATCTCAGCACCTAATGATATCACCAGAGATATTTAATGTATGAGCAAGAAGACTTTGTTAAATTTTCACTGCTTAATAGCATTCCAACAAAGCCCTTGCAGCTGGATGTCTTCTCAAATGACAGTCTTCCAGACTCAGACTAGCTGGTGATCTGTTGTGTTAATTAACCCGTGTTCTTCCTTCTGTTTTCATAGGGTGTAAGCCTATGACCTCATAAGCCTATGACCTCATAACCTGGGTGTTTGTTCACACAGTATAGGCCTAACTTAAGAAGCCCATCTGCATCACTGCCTCCTGAGACTCAACAGTTTGGCTGTACTAGATGGTTCAGTTGGTGAATTATGAGGCAGCCTATCAGCTTCACTTAAAACTGTTTTCTTTTCTGCCCTAATGGTTAAGACAGGAAAGATCCAAACATGTTAAAGGGGGGAATCCTAGGATATTCCCCTCTGCCCAAGTTAAAAGGGCTTTAGACAGGTGAAACATGCCTTGCACACCTTTCTCCAAGGAAGCCACTCCTTTCTTAACCTGCGACATTGTAGAGTTAGTCCCTACCTTAGTTTTATGGTTCTAACTATGCCTTCTAACCCTCTTCCCAAATTTGTTACCTACAGAATAAAATGATGAAAACCTGTCCAGCAGTGCCATCCTTTGGACATTGTGCATGTCACTTCCCAGAGACAACCAACTCACCTGAACTTTACAAGATCCTTCTCCTTTACATGAAGGCATCCCTCCACTCCAGACCCCTGTTGTTAGGGATCTCTGGACCAGGGGATAGGTAGGATTGCATTCCTGGCCAGCAGGAAGTAGCTACAGAAGAACAAGACCTTTGCCCATTTGTCTTTGTAAGATTACAAAGGTCCAGAAGTGTTAAAGTGGGGATTGTAACAAGGGGGATCTGGACAGATCACTGGGAAGAGGGGGGTAGCAAGAAACCCTGAGGTGGCACAAAAGACTGCCCTCCCCAGAGTGGGGGAGGGAACCCCAGGCAACATCAAAGAGCCCGCCTTCCTCAGGAGAAGAAAGGAGGGTCCATAGGAGGAGGCTGCCAGAGACAATAGTAAACAAGCTAGTGTAGCACACCAGCATGCGTTGCCCTGGCAACTCAGTAGCACAGCATGACACAACAGAAGAAAGGCTGCACTGCCCAAAGTGAGGGAGGGATTGCAGGGAACTCCAAGGTGGCAGACTGAAGCTGCAGCCAGTGTGTAACTCCATACCCCCAGGTGAGATAAACAAGCCAGCACATGTCCCCACGCCAAGCAGAGATGCTGTGCTCCTGCGTGCAGCTAAAAACTCTCCTACCCACTCCCAGATCATGGCAGCAGGAAGAGGGGCAGAGATGCTGTGCGGGCTGACGTGCATAATGGATGTTAGCCTAGATTGGCTGGCAAGCTGGGCACTCTCACAGCACACAGGATTTGGGGGGAGAATTAAGTGGAGGGTGCAGAGTCTTGGCCCTTTTTCCATTCCCGTTTCCTGCCCAGTGAAGAGAGGGGCACAGAATGTCCATGGGACCTGGTGAACATCAGGCCCTGCTTGTGGATCTTACCTTGCCCTTGCTCACCCAGGCAAGAGCAGACTTGTGTCGGATGTGTGCCTCATCAGTAGCAGCCTACTGGATGCTGTGGTCCCATGCTGCACATCATGGGTCCTGGACCACTCCCATTCTCTCACTCTCAGTACAGTGCACAGATATGCGGGCCAAGAATATTCACCAGCTCCAGGGGTAAAAGCAGCCTTGAATGCCAGGGCCCCATGAACAGAGCCCCCTGCACAACTTGCTGCAGTGATCTGTCAGTATGCCCCAGCTCCAGGAGAGGGAAGAAGCTGTGCCAAGGTAATGGAGATGCTGACCCCACAAGTGCACACTTCAGAGAGAAAGACAGAGCCTGCAGCTGGAGAGATGGAGACCCATTTGTGTAATAGCCTCAGACCCCAGGAGGACAGATAGGAATGGAGCAGGTGTATGGACACTGATTCTGGTCCTGGGGGTGGCTGGCTTCTTTCTATTTTGAATAACAGAATTGCCTGGAGCCAGGAAGTTCCCACTCCCTAAATAGGGCAACCTTTTAACAAAAACCTTTTTCCTTCCCCATCAATTACTGTGGAATTCTTGTGTATGGCAGCAAGCAGCCAAATCCCACTTTGTTCAGTAACACCTCTACCACCACTGCACCCTGGATGGAGGAGTAGTCTGGGGAAGTCCACTTAGGCATCATACCAAATTATCATGGTAGGTGAGTGCCTCTTAAAGATCTTTAAACCTCTTCATTGGGCTGTGCTTTGTACTTGGATTGGAGGTGGGTGGGCAATAGGCTTCTCCCCACCAAGATGGACACCCAGCCTGGCTACCCACGAGACGTGCCATGGAAGTGCTGCAAGACTGCAGTGGGGATGGCTGCACCATGCCTCACTCTGTGGGGCATGTATGGCCAACTGCAACTCTCCCCACATCTTTGTACTGGTTTCTGCTCTGAGAACACAATAGCAGGGCCCAGGCAGAGAGAGACCAGGCAGGGTCCAGGCTACCAGAAAGTATGGGAGCAAATGACCAAGAACCTGTCTTAGGGAAGTGGCAAGAGATGAGAGCTCATGTGAGCCAAGACTCTCTGCTGCTGGTGCATGGTAAGTTGGCCTATCTGACTTAATTTACATAATAAAATTTTAAAGATAAAGCCATTTTTTTATTTAACATAGCAACTGATGCCCTGGCCTGTGAATGCCTGGGTTGTGAGCCAGATCCCCAGTAGGGGACACAAAAGAGGCAACCACACATTTATGTTCCTCTCCCTCCCTTCCCCTTTCTCTAAAGTTAAATAAATAAAATCTTTTTTAATAAAAAACAAAAAGACAGCAACTGAAAAGCATTTTTTAACATGAAGCTCTCTGCAAGCACACTAATCACATGTTTATGAAGGTTGTCCTTGTGGCAGGAATCTAGAAGGTAGATACAAAGAATGGGTGGAGTTAAAGATTAGATACAGTTGTGCATCTATTGTAATAGTTTGAGGGAGCTGATCCTTCACATATGGCCCTTCATATTCCTAGTCCATGCTTATCACTTAACACTTACTGCTTCTCTCTTCTTATTTCTCAAATATAGTAATCTCACAATTTAATTACATTCACTAATTTCTTACATGTACATGGGTGGCATATTTATTACTTCAACACACATTATAAACTTCACAGAGTTATTACTTTTACTTTAATGAATCTGCTGTCTTTCAGTTACATATGAGAAGAATAATAGAACCTAATATTCATATTCAACTAATTTGTAATTTCTGATGTTTTTCTTTCTTTCTTTAGATGCTGTTTTACATCTGGTATCACTTCCCTTTAGCTTGATGAGAATCCTTTAGCCTATCTTATATTACAAATCAGCTAATGACAAATTATATCAGTTTTTATTTATCTGAAGATGTCTTTATTTTACCCTCATTTTTTTTTTACTTTTTTAATTGTCATTCAATCACTGTTGTCCCAATTTACCCCTGTTCTTGAAGAATATGTTTGGATAAACAGGTTGACATGTTTTATTTTTTATCCTTTTAAGTACTTTAATGATGCTGTTTCACAATTTTCTGGCCTACACTGTTTCTGATAGGGAGCCATTACCAATTCTTACCATTGTTCTCTATATGTAATGGAATTCCATTTTATAGTTGCCTTCCAGATATTCTCCATTTTTGTTCAGTAATTTATTATATGACTAATTTTGATACTTTCAGTGAATTTGCTTGGGGTTTTTTTGAGCTATTTGATCTCTATGTCAATGTTTTCTATTTTTGGAAATTTTTAAACATCAATTTTCTTTTTTAGTATTATTTTTTAATTACAGTTTACATTCAATATTATTTTGTATTAGTTTCAACAGTATAGCATAGTGGTTAGACAATCATATACTGTACAAAGTGTTCTACCCAGTATTTCCAGGACCTATCTGTTACCATACAAAGTTACTAAAATATTATTGACTATATTCTGTATGCTGTACTTTACATCTTGGTGACTATTTTGTAACTATCAGTTTGTACTTCTTAATCCCTTCATCTTTTTCTATCAGTTTTCAAAGCACCCTTCCCTTCTAGCAACCCTTCTGTTCTCTTATCTATGAGTCTGTTTCTATTTTGTTTTTAAATTCCATATATAAGTGAAAGCACATGGTATTTGTCCTCCTCTGACTGAGTTATTTCATTTAGCATAATACACCCTAGGTCCATCCATGCTGTTGCAAAAGGTACGATTTCGTTCATTTTATTTTTTTATATTTTATTTTTATTTTTATTTTTTATTGTTGTTCAAGTACAGCTGTCTCCATTTTCCCCCAGCGCTCCCCTGTCCCACCAATCCCTGCCTCCCACCCTCGATCCTATGCATTTTGACTTTCTCTATGTGTCCTTTATTCATGTTGCTTGAAGATCCTTCACCTCTTTCCCCCATTATCCCTCTCTCCCCTCCCCTCTGGTTATTGTCGATTTGCTCTTTATTTCAATGTCTCTGGTTATATTTTCCTTGCTTGTTTGTTTTGTTGATTAGGTTCCACTTATAGGTGAGATCATATGGTATTTGTCTTTCACCCCCCTGGCTTATTTCACTTAGCATAATGCTCTCCAGATCAATCCACACTGTCATGAAGGGTAAGAGCTCCTTCTTTCTTTCTGCTGCATAGTATTCCCTTGTGTAATTGTACCATAGTTTTTTGATCCACTCATTTAATGATGGTCACATTGGCTGCTTCAAACACTTGGTTATTGTAAATTGATTTTGTTCTTTTTAATAACTGAGTAATATTGCATTATACACATGTATTGTACCACTTCTTTATCCACTCATCTATTTATGGGCACTTAGGTTGCTTCCATATCTTAGCTATTGTAAACAATGCTGCAATGAACATAAGGGTGCATACAGTGTTTTGAATTAGTATTTTATGTTTCTTTGGATATAAACTCACAGGTAGTGGATTTGCTGGGTCATGCGGAAATTCCATTTTTAATTTTTTGAGGAACCTCCATACTGTTTTTCCATAGAGATTACACAAATCTGCATTCCCACCAACAGTGCACAAGGGTTCCCTTTTCTCCACATCCTCACCAAAACTTTTATTTGCTGATTGAATGGTTTTCAGAGAGAGAGAAACATTGATTTGTATTCCACTTATTTATGCATTCATTGGTTGATTCTTGTATGTGCTCTGACCAAGGATTAAACCTGCAACCTTGGCATATCAGGATGATGCTCTAACCAACTGAGCTACCCAGCCAGGGACTGTTGATTTATTAATGGCCACTGTGACAGGTATGAGGTGATACTGTGGTTTTAATTTACAAACAAGCAAGGAAAATATAACCAGCAACATTGAAAGAAAAAAACTGACAGTAACAAGAGGGAAGAAGGGAGGGGGTAACAGGGAAAAGAAGGGGAAGGGTCAAATCAAGGAACATGTATGAAGGGCCCATGTACAAAGTCAAAGTGGGGAAGGATTGAGGGAGGGAGGCAGAGGTGGGTGGGGCAGAGGAAAGTGGTGGTGGGAAAATGGAGACAAATATATGTCAAAAATAAAAAAATTACAAATAAGCAATTTAGTTTCATTTTTTTCACATATCTGCCCAATTGTTAATACCATTTATTGAATAGGCTGTTTTTACATTATCATATATTCTTGCCTCTTTTCTCAGATACTAAGTGACCATATAAGTGTGGGTTTATTTCGGGGCTCTTCTGTTCCATTGATCTGTGGATCACTGACTAATTAGACTACCCTCTTATTTCTGCAATATGATATTAAGCACACTTAGTTAATTATTCCTTTCAGTTATTGCACTTTTCCCTTATAGTAATTCTATTTTCATATGTTCACTTTATTTGTCTGGACTTCTCTCGTCACTCATTGAGGTCATGATTTAATCTAGTTCTTTAAACACATTTTAGTTCTTTGATCATTTCTATAATAGCTGCTTTAAAGTGTTTAGTTGTTGAATGAAAGTCTGGAACATAGGTGAATCAATTTCAAAAGAATTATGTCATTACTATGAATCACATTCTCCTATTTCATTGCATGTCGACCAATTTTTTAAAATCCTGTTGACTATTGTGGATGATATATTTTAAATACATTGGATTCCTGGAGAGAATCAAGATGGTGGAGGAGTGAGTGGAAGTCACACTGACCTCCTCTCAGGACCAACCTGGAATTACCACTAAATTGTGGAGAAATCACCTGAAACAAACAACTGAGCAATAGTGAGAGAGAAGCCTTCTAACCTCAGACAGACAGAAGATTCAGCTTTAGCAAATCTAACTGGTAAGGAGTGCAGGAGAGACTCAAGAAGGCGGGTGGGGCGCCCACGAGAGGTAGCAACATAAGGATATTGAAACAGCCAGTTGGATCCCCCTGAGAACAGTGGGATCTAAACCATAAGTGAGGATGCAACCTACAGCACCAGAGCCCAAAAAGTACACAGATAACAGGCAGCTGCAAAAAGCGGCAGGGTTACTCTCTGCCAGAGACAGGCGGCTGGAGAGGCAAAGAGCCTTTTAAAGGGCCAACGCATAAATTTTTATTTGTAGCCACTTACCCTGAGCACCAGAAAAGGCAAGGGTAGAATAGGCTAGAGATACCTGAGGAAAGAATGAGGAAGGAGGCTTTGGGGAGAGAACAGAGAGAGTAGCAAGCGGGACCCTGGTGCTGACTGCTCCCCCATACAGCAGCAGCCATCTTGCTCAGGCAGACCACTGCCCTGAGCGACATCAGCGTGAGAGAACACAATAGCCCCACCCACAGGAGGGACTTGGCCCTGGCCCAGTAATGCTAAAGCCTGACTTCTGAGTATAGAGTGGCAGCCACAGATGGTTGATCCCTGGCTGAAGGGGGCAAAGAGTGGTCTGGAGACACAAGAGGAGAGACTGGAGATGGGGGCTTTCGGAAGAGAATGGGGAGAGTAGCTGGCGAGATCCTGGTGCTGACCCCTCCCACATGCAGCAGCCATCGGGCTCAGGCACACCATTTTCCTGAGTGGCAGCAGCATGAGAGGACCCAGGGACCCCGCCCATTGGAGAGACTCTCCCCTGCCCTCTGGTGTCTAAGCTGGCCTGCTGAATGCAGAGTGACTAGATTAACAGCTGAAGGAGACAACCAAAGACAGTGGATTCCTGGAGGTCTCAAGGAGACTCCCTAAGGTCAGACCGGGTCAACATATGACATCACAGAGGCAGATCCAGAAAGAAAAAACAGTGGTCTCCTACTATACAAGTTCACACCACAAAGTCAGGAAATCAGCACAGATTAATTTAAGAAGCAGAAGCAAAAAAGAGGAGTCTCACAAATAACGGAAAGACAAAGAAACATCTCCGAGTCAAAGGGAAAGGAGGAATCTCCACAGAGAGAACTCAATGAAATAGAATCAAATAACTATGAGATACTGAGTTCAAAACAAGAGTTCTAAGGGAGCTCAGTCAGCTCAGGAAGAATTACAAAAAAACTACAGAGAAACTATGAGGAACTTACTGCAAACTATATCAGCACGAAAAAGGACATAGAAACTATCAGTAAGAGACAAGAGGAAATGAAGAATACAATTTCTGAATTGAAGAACACAGTAGAAGGAGTCAAAAGCAGACTAGATGAAGCAGAGGAATGAATCAGTGAACCGAAGGTTAAGGTACAAAAAAGCTCCCAGAGAGAGCAAGAAAATGAAAAAAGACTAAAAAAGATGGAAGAGTCCTTGAGGGAAATGCAGGACAACCTGAAATATAATAATTTCCATATAATAGGGATACCAGAAGGAGAAGACAAGGAGGCAGGGATAGAGAACCTGTTTGAAAAACTAATGATAGAAAACTTTCCCAATTTGAGGAGAGAAAAAGTCATGCAAGTCCAGGAAGCACAGAGGGTACCATTCAAGAGTAACTCAATAAGGCCCACTCCAAGACTCATCATCATTAAAATGGCAAATATCAAAGACAAACAGAGAATCCTAAAGGAAGCAAGGGAGAAATAGTAACATACCAGGGACCCACAATACAGCGAGTGGCTGACTTCTCAACAGAAACACTACAAGCCAGAAGGGAATGGCAAGAAATAGTCCAAGTCATGAAAAGCAAAGGCCTACAACCAAGACTGCTCTACCCAGCAAAGCTCTCAATTAAAATGAAAGGCAAAATAAGGAGTTTCCCATACCAAAGAAGGCTAAAAGAATACATCTCCACCAAACCAGCATTGCAATATATGCTAAAGGGACTGCTGTAAGAAGATGATGAAAAAGAGTCTATGAATACCCAGTTCCTTTCAGAGTTGCCAATATTGATATTACCAAGAATTTTAATAATTAATCTGATTGTGACAATGATGTGTTGTTACTCTATTATTTGTTCAAACTGAAACTGTTTTTGTATATTTCTTGCCTATTTCTATTATTTTTAAAAAGCTTTAAATGACTTTTTGGTATTCCTTATCCATTTTTTGACTAAATGTTTGTAGAAATTTTTCCCTAAAAAAAAGAAACTATTAACCTTTTTTCAGATATGTTGTAAATACTTTCCTATTCTATTACTTGTTCTTTAACTTTTTATATGTATATTACTATATAGTCTTAAATGTTTAATATCGTCATATCGTCAACGTTTGACTCTATAGCTTCTGAGTTTGAATATTTTACTTCAGGGTAAGAAAAATATTATTTTGTATTTTCTCCTAAAAGTCCTTAGATTTTGCCTATTGATTTTTAACTCACCTGGATATTTTTTGTATAATGTGTGAAATAGGGCTCTATATTTGTTTTATTTCAAGTAATAGTGGTCTATGCACCTTGTTTGCTGAATAAGCCTTATTTTCCCCATTGATCTGAAATATCAATTTAATCATATGTTACATTGTTAGAGAGATATATACATTTGTTTCTAGAATGCTCACTTAATTTCATTGATCTACTTGATTATTTCTGTGCTGGTGTCATGTTGTTTTAATTGCTGAGACTTTATAATTGATTAATTTTTTAAATATTTTTTAATGGATTTTGACATTGAAAAAATAAATAAATAAAATCAATATGCATTTTAAAAAGAGAGAAAGAAGAAACTCCTACCTTTTGCGAGAACATAGATAGAATAGTATGCTAAGTGATATTAGCTAGTCAGTGAAAGAGAAATACCATTTGATCTCACCTATAAGTGGAATCTATTCAACAAAATAATTAACTAAGAAAATAAATCACAGGCATGGAAACATGGAGCAGACTGAATGTGACCAGAGGGGATGGGGAAGAAGGAAATGGTGGAAAGGAGAAAAGACTAAACAAAGAACATGTATTAATGACCCATGGACATGGACAACATAGTCGAATTTGTGGGAGAGAGGGGCAGGGTGGGATGGGTGGAGGAGGGCAAAGAGGGAAAAGACTGAAAGAACTGTAATATAATAATCATGACTTAAAAATAAAAATTAGAAAATAAATACATTGGATTCTTTTATATTCATTGGGAGTGTTGATTTCTTTCTCATTACTGGCTTATCATCTTAAACTTGTGTTAGTTTAGGTTTATACTTCGGTTAGTTTAGGTTTATACTTTGGTAGATAGAATATATGGAATCTAGTGTTTTCCAAGATATTCTTACTTGGTGGAATTCAACTTCCAAAATTTGTATCCCCCAGCAATTTTTGTCCAGGTTTCGTCTTAGTCTTTGCTGGATAGATCTAGAGTCAGCCATAATGTAGTTCTATTTTTTAAGCATATTGTATTGATTATGCAATTACAGTTGTCCCATTTGTTTTCTCCCCTTTATTCCTCTCTGCCCTGAATCCCCCCTCCACCAGCATTCCACTCCTCTTAGTTCCTTTCCATGGGTTGTACGTATAAGCTCTTTGACTTCTCTATTTCCTATATTATTCTTAACCTCCCCCTGTCTATTTTGTACCTACCACTTATGCTTCTTATTCCCTGTACTTTTTCCCTCATTTTCTGCACAACCCCTTCCCACTGATAACCCTCCATGTGATCTCCATTTCTGTGATTTTGTTCCTGTTCTATCTGTTTGCTTAGTTTGTTGGTTTGTTGTTTTTATTGTTGTTTTGGAAGTTCAGTTGTTGATAATTGTGAGTTTGTCATCATTTTACTGTTCATAGTTTTTTGATCTTCTTCTTCTTCTTCAAAAAGTCCCTTTAACGTTTCATGTAATAAGGGCTTGGTGATGATGAACTCCTTTAACTTTACCTTATCTGGGAGGCACTTTATCTGCCCTCCCATTCTAAGTGACAGCTTTGCTGGATAGAATCTTGGATGTGGGTCCTTGCATTTCATGACTTTGAATACTTCTTTCTAGACCCTTCTTGCCTGCAAGGTTTCTTTTCAGAAATCAGCTGATAATCTTATGGGAACTCCATTATAGGTAACTCTCCTTTTCTCTTGCTGCTTTTAAGGTTCTCTCATCTTTAATCTTGGATAATGTCCTTACGATATGCCTTGGCATGTGCTTCCTTGGGTTCAACTTCTTTGGGACTCTCTGAGCTTCCCGGTTTTCCCGAAAGTCTATTTCCTTTACCAGATTAAGGAAGTTCTCCTTCATTATTTTTTCAAATAAGTTTTCAGTTTCTTGCCTTTCTCTTCTCCTTCTGGCACTCCTATGATTTGGATGTTGGAAGGTTTACAGTTGTTCCAGAGGTTCCTTAGATTCTTCTCATTTTTTTTTTTTGAAGTCTTGTTTCTTCATTTTGTTCTGGTTGAATGTTTATTTCTTACTCCTGGTCCAAATCTTTGTACTTTTCTTTATTTCACTTTCCATAACCTTCACTTTTTCCTCTCTTTTGTGACCACACTCAACCATTTCTGTAAGCAGCCGGATTGCCATTTCTGCATCTGATATGTTAGCTATCTTTTCATTGGTTAGTTGTACTTTTTCTGGAGTTTTGATCTTTTCTTTAATTTGGGCTGTATTTTTTTTTTTTTTTTGTCTCAGCTTTCCTGTTGTAAGAGGCAGAGCCTGGGTGTTCACCAGGGAGAGCCAATCCACATCACTACGTTGTCCTGAAGTCTGGATGAATGTTTCTCCTTACTCCTTTGTTTTCAGATTTTCATACGGTTCGATTTTTTGGCAGCTCTGGGTTTTTTTTTTTGGTTTTGAATTTGTTGTTGTCCCACTTTTGGTTTTGTGAGGAGGCAAAGTGTATCCATCTACACCTCCATATTGGCTAAAGTCCTAGTTCTATTTTTTTGTTTTGTTTTTAAGCTTTTTAAATGATTCTTTAATTGGGAAGTACTTTAAAATATACAAACACATTACATTGCCACTAGAAACAGGAAACCAAACCTCAAAGGCAGTTTTATAACTTTATTTGACAATCAGTAGTTAGGTCTCATCCACATTAACTGTTTGTAGATTTTTGAAAGAGGTGACAGGTATGTAGCTGACGAACATATAGAACTTGTTTAGTGAATCTTCATCTTCATTTTGTTTTCTGGACAATCTCACCCAGATATGGTATGGGACATTCCTTATTCCTTTGGCCCAGATGGCTTTGTTGAGCCTGGTGTCAATGTCCACATCTGGAGTTCCCTTCTCCTTCATGGTCAAGTTCCAGATCTCTCTGAGTGCCAGAGGGACACGCTTCTTGAAGCCCACTCCATGGATGCGCTTATGGATGTTGATGGTGTACTCTCTGGTCACTACCTCGTTAATCGCAGAACAGCCCTTCTTCTTCTCCCCACCCTTCTTTGCAGGAGCCATTATGCTGGACCCAAGTTGGAAAGCCTAGTTCTATTTTTTTAATGAAAAATAATTCTTGGTTTTTAATTTTTTCAATTACAGTTTATATTCATTATTATTTTGTATTAGTTTCAGGTGTAGTTTTTAATCTTAGGGCACTGTTATTCTGGTATCTCAGCTCAAGATATCATTTATGTATTACTGATGACTTTCTATTCTGGTTCGGTCAGACTTCCTGTTTCCCAATGCCATTTGATCTCTAATATTTCTGTTCTCTTCCCAGGCCCATAGCAGCTGCTCCCTAGTAACCATCAGACACTCTCACCCAGAACTTTCACAGGTCTGTCAAGAACTAGTGGGATATTCATGACTCAGAATACTGGGTGTCCTCCCTCTGTGTGACTCTTCTCTCTTCAATGCTCTTCCATGCAGATTCCAGCCATTCCAGCTTCCTTGAATGCTCATTTTTTTTCCCTTCTCAGGTTATTGGGACCACTGTGCTCTATTTGGATTCCAGTCCTCTTCACCATGTTTGAGAAATTATCTCTAGGCAGAAAGCCACCTATTTTCCAAAGTCTAAAAATTGTTGCTTTATATAGTTTATCCAGTTTTTTTGGTTGCTTATGGTAGGGAGGTTTATCTGGTACCAGTTTCTCCATCATGGTTGGAAACCTTACTATTTTTTAGGCAATTCTTTTCCTACTCATGGTTGGTTACATGTTTCTGGCCAGACATATGAGGTATGATTCTGAATCTTTCCATGGTCTATTTTTAATATACTTATTATAACTTTATAAAATTGCATTTACAAGGCCAGAATTAGTGAGTTGATGGTAAGGAAACAGTGTTAGTTATACTTAATACAGTACCATGAAAGTCCATCATTTGTGCTGCTGGGTTTTTTTAAAGATTTTACTTACTTATTTTTAGAGAGAGGATAAGGGAGGGAAAAAGAGAGGGAAATAAATATCAATGTGAGAGAGAAATATCAGTTGGCTGCCCCTCATACACTCCCCAACCAGGGACCAAACCTGTAATCCAGGCATGTGCCCTGACAGGGAATCAAACCGGCAACCTTTAGCTTTGCAGGACAATTTCCAGCCAACTGAGCCACACCAGTCAGCGTTGTGTTGCTGTTTAATACTTCATCACTTAGCAGTTATTTTTAATATTGGCTACTTGTTTTCATTATGTCTATGATTTCTATTCACATTAATGTGCTTTCTCATTTTTCATACAGTTAATTTTATTGAACCTTTACTATGTAATGCACTCACACACATACTATACTGTTACTGTGGATACAAAGATTAAATGCAACCTTTCAAGAAGATCACTGCCTAGTGAGAAAGGCATACAAGTAAGTAGTTTATTAATACAATTCCCAAGTTGCTAGAATACTTAGTATAATATCTGGAAACTGACAAATAGGGAAGTATTGATACCTTTCTAACTTATGTTATAAATGGTCCATTAATCTAATTATTGCTTGACATCATATTTTTCTGTCAGCCCATATTCAAACTGTATGTCTTTCAAAAGCCTTCCTGGGTCTTTAGAATTTAAAAGACAATCCCCTTAATTCTTGCCGCATTGAATAACACAATACACATTTTTTTTCAGAAATAACATTTTAGACACAAATATAAATTAAGTTTTAAAAAGATTTTTGATCAAGCCCTATAATATGCAATCACTTTAGTAGGCAAAATGAAATACAATTTTATTGCTCTTTTCCTTGTGTAGAAAAAAACAATAAAGCTATTCATTCAATATACAGTACTTTTTATGATTAATCCACAATTGAGGACACTATAGTTGGCTTCCCAAAATGTACGGTGAAATAAAAAGGATTGAGAGAAAGCACATAAAACACCTAGTCCCTCTTTATTGAAGGCTAAGGGTTGGAATAGTTCTATTTGATGGGTTAAATGCTGATCTATAAAAGTAGAGAAAATAGGCCAGGAAGAAGAGGTATACCTGGTGGAAAGAAATTGAAGTTTGGTTGCTATAGAGTATAAAACTGCTAGACCGGATAAAAGAGAGAAAAGCCAAAAGGGTTCTTTCATATGCTAGAATAGGAAGTTTCAAAACATTCTTATGAAAAATAAGCAATGATCTTATTTAACTGCTAACTGGGTTTCCTGATGAGTTTTTCTGTGCTTTTATTCTGAAATCAGCAGTTTACAGGTTTATGAAGAGAGAGAAGAGCTTGTTAAAACTCCTGCTCTGACTTTTCTTTTTTTCCCTCTATCCTGCACACTGTTCCAAGTCAACCAATAAATGAAAAACCCACATGGTAATGTCTCAGCTCATTAATGTGAAGGGAAATGGGAGGCATATTGAATAACAAATAAGTAACCAATCTTAAAAATAACTGCTAATTGATGAAGTGCAAATGATGGACCTTTCATGGTGCTATATTTAGTATGATTGAAATTCATTTATAAAAACTCCATTTTAGAGGAGACATAAAAATTGAGCTTTAGAAGAACAAAAAAGTGGGTTTTTAAAAATGAAGAAGAAATGAATGCACAATATCCAAATGTCTGGGAAGATGATAAGACTATATTCTCAGCTACTATCTATTTCTCTTGTTTCTCTGAATTTTTATGTTAGAGCATTCAGGTTTTCAATACATTAAACATAAAAGTCACACTAGATCAGTAGCAAATATTTAGCATCAGTGAAGAAAAAAATGACTGTTTCTTTGTCTTTGGGGCATGTGGAAAAAGAAGAAGAAAGAAAATAAATTCCTTTTCTATTTTGGTTGCTAAATTTCAATGCAAGCAACAAGGCTAGTGTGTATGCTTGTGGACAGAAATGCTGTTAGTGACTGCTTAATCGAAAGACTGAAGTAGACTTTTTAGATAAAGCGTTCTTTATAGTCTTTTGTTTTAAGATCGATTCTGTGTAAAAATTTATAATCTTTGCAGCCAAACTACTTTGGTTCACATCACATCACTCCCATTTGTTAATTTAATTTCCCTGTACCTCAGTTTATTTGGTTTATTTTTTAGTGGGCAGGGATTATCTTCCTTTTACCATAGTAAGAATGAACCACAGGCATAGAAACATCGAACAGACTGAAAGTGAACAGAGGGGAGGGGAGGGGGGATAATGGTGGAAAGAAGGGTAAAGGACTAGACAAAGAGCATGTATGAATGACCCATGGACATGGACAACTGTGGGAATTGACTGTAGGAGAGGGAGGCGGGGTGGGTGGAGGGGGGCAAAGGGTTGGGGAATTGGGATAACTGTAATAGAATAACAATAAAAATGATTTTAAAAGTGAAAACAAAATAAATTATGTATTTAAAATGAATAACAGAATATACACCTGAAACTAATACAAAATATTAAATGTAAACTGTAATTTAAAATAGTTAAAATATAAAATAAAATGACTAACATAAATTTTGCCTGAAATTGGTGGAAAATAAATGTAAGTTATGTTATTCACCAAAATGAAAATTCCATGATGGTATAAACTATACATTATCTTTAATTGTGTCCTCAATACATTCATAAGTACCAGGAACATAATAAATGTTAAATAATTGAATAAACCCCAATCCTGCACTGCACAAAATCATATGTAAGTCGGTAATATTAATTGTAGTGTTGGCTGTTATTAGTAAATTCTCACTGAAAGCAAACAGTATAATCAACAAGAGTTCTGTGTAGGAAAAGTTTACTCTGGCTCTGCTCCTGTGTAATGCAAGTTCTTTAAGTATAATACCTGACCACTAGAAGGCATAGAGCAGACCACTGGCTCTGACAACATACCAGTTGGAAAAAATGAAGGGCATATGGTTTGGGTTTTAACTTTTGGTTTTTTTTTTCTTTAAATTATTTCATTTTTATTAATGATACATAATATTGATCCAATACATAGTATGTCTCTGGAAACGTTTTTCTTAGATACCATGTTGTTTTAAAACTATTGGATACAGCACAAATATTCACTGAAGGCATTAAATTTCCTCTTTTTCTTTCATTAAAATGTTAGCATGCACATTTCATCTTCACTGAGTAGATTAAAAATTACCCATAAATATGATACTGCTCTAATTCCTTACACTTTTTAATCCTTTTCTTAGTTGAAACAAACACTCTTGAAGAATACAAACATAAATTAAAATTTTATAATTCAGGACTTCCATTCAAGATAGAGGGGTAGGTAAACACACTTCACCTTCTTACTCAACCATACAAAGAATTACAACCATATCTCAATAACAAATAAGACACAGAACCATTAGAATATCAAGCTTTATGGAAGTCTGACAACCAAGGATTTAAAGAAGCCACATTCATCCAAATGGGTAGAGGGGTGGAGTCATGGAGATGGGGCAGAGTCGGTGGAACACAGATAAGTGGTGGAACGGACCATCCCACATTCATATGCGGTGGATAAAAGTCAGGAGGGATACCCTAGAAACAAGTAGTCCGATGCCCAGGCAAGACTGCACACCCCAGGGTTCCAGCACTAGGAAAATAAACCCCCATTACCTCTGGCTATAAAAACCAGTGGAGTTTGGGGCAGTTGAAGAAATTGCTAGATTTTCACTGCTTAAAGGGCCTGCAAGACTTAGTCTGTATGCAATCCCAGGGAAGCAGCTGGAGGGGTACCAATTGCATACTGGAAGTGGGTAATGTGACTGTAAAAAGGGCAAGCTCTAGGCAGACCTCTGGAGGCCAAATGTTGTTGCATCTCCAGCCAACCCCCCACGAGGAGAACAGTGGAGCAGTGAAGCAGGTTGCCCCACCCTGACAATTACCTAAGGCTCCACACTACACAATTTACAGGTGTCTTTTCTACATATTCCACCCTACTAAGACAGTAAAAGTAGCTCTACCTAATAAACAGAAACAAATACAGGGAGGATGCCAAATTGAGGAGACAAAGAAATATGGCTCAAATGAAAGAACAGAACAAAACACCAGAAAAAGAACTAAACAAAATGGAGATATCCAACCTATCAGATGAAGAATTCAAAACACTGGTGATAAGGATGCTCAGAGAACTCATTGAGTATGGAAAAAAAATAAAGGAAGAGATGAAGGTTACACAAAGTGAAATAAAATAAAATATACAGGGAACCAACAGTGATGGGAAGGAAGCCAGGATTCCAATCATTGATTTTTAACAAAAAGAAGAAATAAACAATAAACCAGGACAGAAAGAAGAAACAAGAATTCAGAAAAATGAGAGGCTTAGGAACATCTGGGACAACTTTAAATATAACAACAACCAAATCATAGAGTAGCCAGAAGGAGAAGAGGAAGAGGAAGAAATTGAAAATTTATTTGAAAAAATAATGAAAGAAAACTTCCCTAATTTGGTGAAGGAAATAGACACAGAAGGCTAGGAAGCATAGAGAGCCCCAGATAACTTGGACCCAAAGAGGACCACTTCAACACACAGCATAATTAAAATGCCAAAGGTTAAAGATAAAAAGGAAATCATGAAAGATGCAAAAGAAAAGCAGAGAGTTACCTACAAAATAGTTCCCAAGAGACTGTCAGCTGATTTCTCAAAAGAAATTTTGCAGGCAAGAAAGAACTGGCAAGAAGTATTCAAAATGATGAAAAGCAAGTACCTACAAACTAGATTACTGTATCCAGCAAAGCTATCATTTAGAATTGAAGGGCAGATAAAGTGCTTCCCAGACAAGGTAAAGCTAAAGGAGTTCATCATCACCAAGCCCTTATTCCATGAAATGTTAAAGAGGTTTACCAAAGAAAAAGAATATCAAAACTATGAACATAAAAATGACAACAAACTCACAACTGTCAACAACTGAATCTAAAAATCAAAAACAAAAACAAACTAACCAAACAACCAAAACAGACACAGAATCATAGATATGGAGATCATTTGGAGGATTATCAGCTGGGAGGAACAAAGGGGAGAATGGGGTAAACAGTACAGAGATTAAGAAGCATAATTGGAGGAAATCAAGATGGCAGGGGAGTGAATGGAAGTCACACTGACTTCCTCCCAGGACCAAGCTGGAATTACCACTAAATTGTGGAGAAATCACCTGAAACAAACAACTGAGCAATAGTGAGAGAGGAGCCTTATAACGTAGGACAGACAGAAGAATCAGCATTAGCACAACCTAACTGGTAAGGATTGCAGTAGAAACTCGAGAAGGTGGGCAGGGTATTAAGGGATATTGAAATGGCCAGTTGGATCCCCCAGAGAAGAGTGGGGTCTAAACCATAAGCGGGGATCTCCAGCCTACTGCACCAGAGCCCAAAAAGTACACAGATAACCACCAGCTGTGAAAAGTGGTATGGTTACTTTCTGCCAGAGACAGGCTGCTGGAGACACAGAGTCTTTTAAAGGCCCAATGAATAAATATTTATTTGCAGCCACTTACCCTGGTCTCAGGCACAGGTGGGGGCAGAGTGGGCTAGAGACACTTGAGGAGAGACAGGAGACAGAGGCTTTGGAGAGAGAATAAAGAGAGTAGCTGGTGGGATCCTAGTGCTGACTCCTCTGCCATATGGCAACAGCCATCTGGCTGAGGCAGACCACTCCCCAGAGCAGCAGCAGTGTGAGAGGAACCAATAACCCTGACCTCAGGAGGGACTCTGCCCAGCCTTGTGGTGCCTAAGTCTGACTGCTGAGTGCAGAGTGACTAGATTAACAACTGAGGAAGATAGCCACAGACAGTAGATTCCTGCAAGTCTCAAACAGACTGCCTAAGGTCAGACAGGTTCAACATCTGACATCATCAGAGGCAGATGCAGAAAGAAAAAACAGTTGTCTCCTATTATAGAAGTTCACACCACAAAGTCAGGATAGCAAGACCGGTCAGTTTAAGAAGCAGAAGCAAAACAAAAGAGTCTTACAAATAATGGGAAGACAAAGAAATACCTCCCAGTTGAAGGGAAAGGAGGAATCTCCACATAGAGAACTAATGAAATAGAGGCAAGTATACTATCTGATATTGAGTTCCAAACAATGGTTCTAAGGAAGCTCAATGAGCTCAGTGAGCTCAAGGAGAATTACAAAAAATTAGAGGGAAATTACAAGGTACTTACTGCAAATTATATCAGCATGAAAAAAGACATAGAAACTATCAATAAGAGACAAGAGGATATGAAGAATACAATTTCTGAATTTAAGAACAAAGAAGAGGGAATCAAAGGCAGGCTAGATGAAGCAGAGCATCGAACCAACTTGCTAGAGGATAAGCTCCCAGAAAGAGTAAGAAAATGAAAAAAGACTCAAAAAGAATGACAAGGCATTTAGGGACATGCAGGACAACTTGAAACGTAATAATTTCCCCATAATAGGGATACCAGAAGGAGAAGAAGAGGAAACAGGGATAGAGAACCTGTTTGAAAAAGTAATGAGGGAAAACTGCGCTAATTGGAGGAGAGAAAAAGTCACACAAGTCCAGGAAGCACAGAGGATCCCATTCAAGAGGAACTCAATGAGGCCCACTCCAAGATTCATCATCATTAAAATGGCAAATATCAAAAACAAACAGATAATCCTAAAGGAAGCAAGGGAGAAATAGGTAGTAACATAAAAGGGAGCCACAATACAGCGAGTGGCTGACTTCTCAACAGAAACACCACAAGCCAGAATGGAATGGCAAGAAATAGTCCAAGTCATGAAAAGCAAAGGCCTACAACCAAGACTGCTCTACCCAGCAAAGCTCTCCATTAAAATGAAAGGCAAAATAAGGAGTTTCCCATACCAAATAAAGCTAAAAGAATACACCTCCATCAAACTAGCATTGCAATATATGCTAAAGGGACTGCTGTAAGAAGATGATGAAAAAGAGTCTATGAATACCCAGTTCCTTTCAGAGTTGCCAATATTGATATTACCAAGAATTTTAATAATTAATCTGATTGTGAAAATGATGTTATTTTAATTGTTACCTTATTGTTTGTTCAAATTAAACCTTTTTTTGTATATTTCTTGCCTGTTTCTATTATTTTTAAAAAGCTTTAAATGACTTTTTGGTATTCCTTATCCATTTTTTTGAATAAATGCTTGTAGAATTTTTTCCCTAAAAAAAAGAAACTATTAACCCTTTTTCAGATATGTTGTAAATACTTTCCTATTCTATTCCTTGTCCTTTAACTTTTTTATATGTATATTACTATATAGTCTTAAATGTTTAATATCGTCATATTGTCAACATTTGACTTTATAGCTTCTGAGTTTGAATATTTTACTTCAGGGTAAGAAAAATATTATTTTGTATTTTCTCCTAAAACTCCTTAGATTTTACCTACTGATTTTTAACTCACCTGTATATTTTTTGTATAATGTGTGAAATGGGGCTTTATATATGTTTTATTTCAAGTAATAGTGGTCCATGCACTTTATTTGTTGAATAAGCCTTATTTCTCCCCATTGATTTGAAATATCAGTTTAATCCTATATTACATTGTTAGACAGATATATACGTTTGTTTCTAGAATGCTCACTTAATTTCATTGATCTACTTGATTATTTCTGTGTTGGTGTCATGTTGTTTTAATTGCTGAGACTTTATAATGGATTTAAATTTTCTAATATTTTTAATGTATCTTGACATTTAAAATAAATAAATAAATCATCTGCATTTTAAAAAAAGGAAGAAAGAAAGAAGGAACTCCTACCTTATGCAACAGCATGGATGGAACTGGAGAATATTATGCTAAGTGAAATAAGCCAGTCGGTGAAAGACAAATACCATATGATCTCACCTGTAAGTAGAATCTATTCAACAAAATAAACTAACGAACAAAATAAACCACAGGCATGAAAACATGGAGCAGACTGAAAGTGAGCAGAGGGGAGGGGGAAAGTGGACAATGGTGGAAAGAAGGGGAAGGGACTAGACAAAGAACATGTATGAATGACCCATGGACATGGACAAAAGCGTGGGAATTGACTGTGGGAGAGGGGGCAGGGTGGGATGGGTGGAGGAAGGCAAAAGGGGAAAAATTGAGACAACTGTAATAGAATAAACATGATTTTTCAAAAAAAAGCAAAGAAGCATAATTGTCAGGAATAAAATAGGCAGGGGGGGTGTTAAGAATACTATAGGAAAGGGAGAAGTCAAAGAACTTAACACACATGACCCATGGACATGAATTAAGAGGAGCATTTCTGGAGAGAATGGGGGTACTGAGTAGAGGGGGGCAAAGGGGGAAATCTTGGGAGTACTATAACAGCATAATCAATAAAACACTTAAAAATGAAAAAGAAAACAAAGAGAATGATGATAAAACAAAATAATTAAAATTTTATAATTCATCTGTAGTCAAGGAAACAATACAATGAAGATAAAAAGAGCAAGCATAAGCTCAAAGTAAATTATAATTGTATAAAAATACAGCAGAGACCTTATTTAAACAGGATCAGAGATAATCAGCAACCCTCCAATATGTACACCTTGTATGGGCAAGTGAACTCTGGCCTTTATAATAATGAGAGTCAGCCAGCTGAGCCTTTGAAGATTACCATGGTGATAACATTTAGATTTTATCTGAAATTCATGGCATTCTTACCAGAGTTATAAAAGGGTTTCCTTTTTTTCCTTTGCTTTCAAATACAGTGGCAAAATAAATGTTTCAGTCTTTCTGTTATATAGGTCTATCTATAACTTATTGATAAAAATGTGTGGTTAGCTTTCTGATTATGAAATTCACTGCAGTGGATAAAAAGACAAGCATTGGAATTAGGGAGACCCAGAATCAGAATCCATATCTATCATATATGAATTTCAAGAGATCCCTTTGTCAATAGAAACAAACTCATAGATACAGAGAACTAACTGATGGTTGCCAGATGGGAGGGAGTTTTGGGAATTGGGTTAAAAAGGTGAAGTAATTAAGAAGTACAAACTGATAGAAAATAGTCACTGGGATGTAAAATGCAGCATAGAAAATATAGTGAATTATATTGTAAAGACTATGTACGGTGCCAGGTGAGTACAGGTAGAATACATTGCAAAAGAAATGATTGTCTAACTGTTATACTGTACACCAGAAACCAACACAAAATAATATTGAATATAAACTGTACTTGAAAGATAAAATTAAAAATGAAATCACTTTGCCTTTATGTACCTCAGTTTCTTTATCTGTAATATAAGGGAGAGTAATAAATACCAAGATAATAAAAGTTTAAAGTATTATCTTAAGTGTTAAATCCTCTTTTTATCCATTCTAATCCTATTACATAAAGTAAGAGACAGAGAGAAATGAAGGTCATAAATATTTTTGAGTTTTAGATATGTGAATTTTTAGATTCTTTTGTTAGTTACTAGTATAATTAATTATATTTCACTACAGACATGGGACTTTTCCAAATATTAGAGGAAGTATTGAGCATTGTCATTGCATTTCAGGAGAAAAGCAACACACTTACTATAAAAAATATATTTGCCAAAATGATGAAATGTTATTTTTGATTACCATAGAAGTAATAGACTCAAGTAACTTTCAGTGAGTAGAAAATCCAGCTATGTCAC
Organism: Pteronotus mesoamericanus; assembly: GCF_021234165.1. Classification (NCBI taxonomy): domain Eukaryota; kingdom Metazoa; phylum Chordata; class Mammalia; order Chiroptera; family Mormoopidae; genus Pteronotus; species Pteronotus mesoamericanus. The sequence goes on from NW_026555198.1 coordinate 2,366,493, forward strand.
TTGATTTAAAGAATTATGTTTATCTTATTTTAGATAAAAATGTGGTGGCTAGGACCTTATCCTGTCTTTCAAAACTATGTGCCTATGTGTAAGGTAAATGGGAATGACTAAACTCATTTAGATAGGCACAGAGTTGCCTGTCAATCAGTGACCCAAGTTTTCCATCAGTACCAACATAACTGGAGAAACTGACCTCTTTCATTTTAGGCTGTATTAAGAATCAGAAGCAACTATGGAACTATTAAATGTACAAATGAGTTTGGGGTAGGGAGAGGCAAAAACTGAATGGTGAAAAGAAACTGACTAGAAAATTGTTACCTCCTTATAGAAGCAAGAGTAACAAAAATAACATTTTTAAGATGCTTTATTGAAGTGTAATTCTTGCCACAAAACTTACAAATATAGAAAATTCAATGGATTTTAGTATATTCACAGTGTTGTACAACTATCATCATTATTCAATCTTAGAACCCTTTTATCAGCCCAAAGAGACAGTTTGTAATCATTAATCTGTCAATCCCCATTCTCCCTTCACCACCTTTGCCCCATGAATACTATTATTCTACGTCCTGTCTCTACAACTTTGCCTACTCTGGACATTTCATGAAAGTGAAATCATACAATGTGCAGCCTTTTGTGTCTGGCTCATTTCATTAGCATAATGTTTTCAAGATTCATCTATATTGAAGCATATATCAATACACTACTCCACTTTATCACCTAATATTTAATTATATAGATATACCAAGTTTTACTTATCATTCATCATGTGAGGGACATTTGGGTTATTTCTACTTTTATTTTATTTGTTTTTATCCTCACCCAAGGACATTTTTTTTCATTGCTTTTAGAGAGAGAGAAAGGGAGAGATACATCAATGCGAAAGAGAAGTGTTGACTGGTTGCCACCTGTACATGTCAGGACCAGTGCTTATACATGCCCGGACCGGGAACCAATCCCACAATCTAGGTATGTGCCCTGACTGGCGATGGAACCTGAAACCCTTGGGTTACAAGACAATGCTCCAAGCAAATGAACCACACCGGCCAGCGCTGTTTCTACTTTTAGGCTCTTATTAATAATGCTGCTATGAACATATAAGTACAAGATTTTTGGCCATATTTTTTTCATTTCACTTAGATATATACCTGGAAGTGGAATTCCTGGGTCATACAATACCCATGTTTTACCTTTTGAGGAAACTGTCAGGCTATTTTTTCTGAAGCAGCTGCACCATTGCACCATTTTACATTCCCACGAGCAGTACATGAGGTTCTAAATTTCTCCACATCCTCACCACTTACTATTATGTCTTTTTTATTATAGGTATACTAATGGGTGTGAAGTGGTATCTCCTGGGTTTTACTTGTATTTCCCTGAAGAATGGTGATATTGAGCATCTTTTCATGTGCTCATTGGCCATTTGTGTATCTTCTTTAGAGAAATTTCTATTAAACTCTGATTAATTTCTAATTGGGTTATTTGTTATTGTGCCGTTATGAGTTCTTTATAGATTCTAAAAATAAGCCTCTTATCACATGTATGATTTGCAAATATATTATTCCAGTCAGTGGGTTATTTTTTCACCTTCTTGATGATATTCCTTGACACACAATTTTTAAATTTTTGACAAAGTACAATTTATCAATTAAAAACAATTTTGTTTATGTTTTCGGTGTCTTAGCTAAGAAACGGTTGCCTAATCCAATGCCATATGACTTATCTCTATGTTTCTTCTAAGAATTGTATAGTTTTAGCTGTTATGTTTAGGCTGTTGATCCATTTTGAGTTCATTTTTTAATCTGGTGTAAGGTGTGTGTCGAACTAGATTCTGTCATATGCAGGTATAGAGTTGTCCCGGCACCATTTAAAAGACCATCTTTTACCATTAAATGATCTTAGGACCATTGTCAACAATCAATTATTCATATGTATGAGTTTATTTATAGATTCTAAATTATATTCCATTGATTTATGTGTCTACCTTTAGGCCAGTACTACACTATCTTATTTGGAGCTTTGTAGTAAGTTTCCTTAGATTGTTTTGCCTATTCTGAGTCCCTTAAATTTCCATATGAATTTTAATGTTAATTTGTTAAAGCTCTGAAAAAATAAAAAGCAGCTGGGATTTGGATAGGGATTGTGTTGAATCTGTACATCAATGTGTGGATTATTGTCATCTTTTTTTTTATTATTTTTTCAAATACATTTGTCTCTGACTTCCCCGCACGACTTTCTCTTACCCCCTCCCCGTTCACCCTCCCTCATCTTTCCCCTTTAGTTTTGTCCATGAGTCCTTGCTATATGTTCCTTGACTTTCCCCTTCCCTTCTTTTTCCCCCCGCCCATGCCTCCCTGCTTCTCTTTAGTCTCTATTGGTTTCTTTTCATTTCAGTGTTGCTGGTCATATTTTCCTTGCATCTTTGTATTGTTCGTTAGGTTGCACTTATAGGTGAGATCATATGGTATTTGTCTTTAGCCCCCTGGCTTATTTCGATCAGCATAATGCTCTCTAGTTCCATCCATGCTGTCGCGAAGTATAGTAGTTCTTTTTTTCTTTCTGCTGCATAGTATTCCATTGTGTAAATGTACCATAGTTTCTTGATCCAATCATTTATGGATTGGCATTTAGGTTGCTTCCAACACCTGGCTATTATAAATTGTGCTGCTATGAACATTAGAGTGCATAGGTTCTTTTGAATTGGCGTTTTGGGATTCTTTTTTTTTTTTTTTTAATTTATTTACTTTTAAATACATTTGTCTCTGGTATAGTCCCAGCACGCGAATCACGGGATCAAAAGACAGTTCCATTTTCAGGTTTTTGAGGAAATTCCACACTGCTTTCCACAATGGCTGCACCAGTCTGCATTCCCACCAACAGTGTACTAGTGTTCCCTTTTCTCCACAGCCTCGCCAGCACCTGTTGTTTGTTGATCAGTTTTTGATGGCCATTCTGACCGGTGTGAGGTGGTATCTCATGGTGGTTTTGATCTGCATTTCTCCGATGGCTAGCGATGCTGAGCATCCTTTCAAATGTCTCTGGGCCCTCCGTATCTCTTCCTTGGAAAAGCATCTGCCCAGGTCCTTTGCCCATTTTTTGATTGGATTGTTTATCTTCTTGGAGTGCAGTCAAGTGAGTTCTTTATATACTGTGGAGATCGACCTCTATCTGATGTATCATTAGCAAATATATTTTCCCATAGGGTTGGCTCCATTTTACACTTTGCTGATGTTTTCTTTTGCTGTGCAGAAGCTTCTTATTGTGATGAGGTCCCATTTGTTTATTCTTTCCTTTATGTCCCTTGCTTTAGGAGACATATCGGTGAAAAATTGCTGCATGGGATATCTGAGAGTTTCCTGCCAATGTTCTCCTCTAGGACTTCTATGATGTTGTGACTTATATTTAACTCTTTTATCCCTCTTGAGTTTATTTTTGTGTGTGGTGTCAGCTGATTATCCAATTTCAATTTTTTGCAAGTAGCTGTCCAGCTTTCCCAACACCATTTGTTGAAGAGGCTAATATTACTCCATTTTATGCCTCTTCCCTCTTTGTCAAATATTAGTTGCCCATATAGACCTGGGCTTTTCTGGGCTTTCTATTCTGTTCCACTGGTCTATGGGTCTGTTCTTGTGCTAGTACCAGATTCTTTTGAGTATAGTGGCTATGTAATATAGTTTGATGTCTGGTACTGTGATGCCTCCTACTTTGTTTTTCTATCTCAATATTGCTGTGACTATTCAGGGTCATTTATGGTTCCATATAAATTTTTGAAATGTATGTTCCATTTCTCTGAAACATGTCATTGGTATCTTAATAGGGATTGTGTTGAAACTATAAATCGTTTTGGGTAGTATGGACATTTTGATGATATTAATTCTTCCATCCATGAGCACAGTATATGTTTCCACTTATTTGTGTCTTCCTTAATTTCTTCCTTCAATGTTGTATAGTTTTCTGCATACAGGTGTTTTACCTCCTTGGTTAAATTTATTCCTAGGTAATTTATTTTCTTATTGCTATATCAAATGGTATTTTTTTCTGATTTCTTCTTCTTCTATTTCATTGCTGGTGTACAAAAATGCCTTTGATTTCTGAATATGGACTTTGTATCCTGCTGTTTTTCCAAATTCACTTATTAGTTTGAGTAGCTTTTTGGTAGAGTCTACAGTGTTCTCTATGTACACTATCATGTCATCTGCAAACAATGATAGTTTTAGGTCCTCCTTTCCTATTTGGATGCCCCCTTATTTTGTTTTCTTTTCTGACTGCTGTGGCTAGGACTTCCAATACCATGTTGAAAAGAAGAGGTGAAAGTGGACATCTTTGTCGTGTTCCCGATCTTAGTGGGAAAGCTTCTAGTTTTTGACCGTTGAGTATGATGTTGGCAGTAGGTTTTTCATATATAGCCTTCATTACATGGAGGAATGCCCCATTTACACCCATTTTGCTGAGTGTTTTGATCATAAATGGGTGCTGTACCTTATCAAATGCTTTTTCTGCATCTATGAGATGATCATGTGGTTTTTGTCTTTTATTTATGTGATGTGTTACATTTATTGACTTGCGTATATTGAACCATCCCTGCATCCCTGGGATGAATCCCACTTGATCATGGTGGATAATCTTTTCAATGTATTCCTGGATAAGGTTTGCCAATATTTTGTTGAGGATTTTAGTATCTATGTTCATCAGCAAAATTGGCCTCTAGTTTTCTTTCTTTATATGGTGTTTATCTGGTTTTGGGATCAGGGTGATGCTGGACTCATCAAAAGAGTCTGGGAGTCTTCCCTCCTCTTGGATTTTTGGGAATAGTCTGAGAAGGACAGGGGTTAGCTCTTCCTTAAATGTTTTGTAAAATTCTCCTGGGAAACCATCCAGCCCTGGGCTTTTGTGTGCTGGAAGTATCTTGATTACTGCTTCAATTTCACTAGCTCACATCAGTCTGTTTAAGCTTTCTGTTTCTTCCTCCTTCAGTGTTGGAAGATGATACTTTTCTAGAAATTTGTCCATTTCATCCAGGTTTTCAAATTTCTTAGCATATAATTGTTCATGGTAGTTTCTTACAATCCTTCATATTTCTATGGTATCAGTTGTTATTTCTTCTCTTTCATTTCTGATATTATTTATTTGGGTCTTCTCCCTTTTTGTCTTGATGAGCTGCTTAAAGGCTTGTCAACTTTATGAATCTTTTCAAAGAACCAGCTTCTGGATTGGTTGATCCTCTGAATTGTTCTTTTTGTCTCTATGTCATTCAGTTCTGCTCTAATCTTGCCTATTTCCTTCCTTCTACTTGCTCTGGGATTTATTTGTTGTTGTTTCTCCAGTTCTTCAAGTTGTAGTTGTAGGTCTTTTATTTGAAATGTTTCTATCTTTCTTAGGTAAGCCTGTATTGCTATGAACTTCCCTCTCAGGACTGCCTTTGCTGTGTCCCATACGTTTTGGACTGTTGTATGTTTGTTTTCATTTGTTACCCGAAATTTGTGGATTTCTTCTCTGATCTCATTATTGACACACTCATTGTTTAATAGTCTACTGTTCAGTCTCCATGAGTTTGCAAGTTTTTGAAGTTTCTCTTTGAGGTTGATTTCCAGTTTCAAGCCTTTGTTGTCTGAGAAAAAGTTTGGTATTATTTCAATTTTCCTGAATTTGCTGAGGCTTCCTTTGTGTCCTATCATGTGGTCTATCTTTGAAAAACTGCCATGAGCATTTTGAAAGAATGTGCATTTTGCTTCTTTGGGATGTAATGTTCTATATATGTCACTTAAGTCTATTTGATTTAGTGCATCATTCAGCTCCACAATATATTTGTTGATGTTTTGTTTGGAAGATCTGTCCATTTTTGACAGTGGAGTGTTGAAATCCCCTACTATCAGTGTGTTGCTGTCTATATCTTTTTTGAAGTCATCCAACAATTTCTGTATAAACTTGGGGGCTCCTATATTGGGAGCATATAAGTTTACAATGTTTATGTCTTCTTGATAGATTCTTCCTTTAAGTATTATAAAGTGTCCCTCTGGGTCTCTTTTTATGGCCTTTGCTTTGCAATGTATTTTGTCTGATATAAGTATTGCAACCCCTGCTTTCTTCTCTTGCTCATTTGCTTGGAATATTTTTTTCCATCACTTTACTTTCAGTCTGTGTAGGTCTCTTGCTCTGAGGTGGGTCTCTTGGAGGCAGCATATGTGTGGGTCATGTTTTCTTATCCATTCAGCTACCCTGTGTCTTTTGATTGGGGCATTTAGTCCATTTATGTTGAGAGTTATTACTGATACAAATGTCTTCATTTTTTCTCTTTGTATCTGTGTTTTTCTCTTTTTCACTCTTTTTTTTTCATCTTCTTCAACCAGTCCCCTTAGCAAATCTTGGAGTGCTGGTTTGGAAGAGGTGTATTCTTTTACCCTTCTTTTGTCTGGGAAACTCCTTATTTCCCCTTTTATTTTAATTGAGAGCCTTGCTGGGTAGAGCAGCCTTGGTTGTAGGCCCTTACTTTTCATTATTTGGAATATTTGTTGCCATTCCCTTCTGGCTCGTAGTGTTTTTGTTGAGAAGTCAGCTTCTAGCCCTATCGGGCCCCCCTTATATGTTACTTTCTCCTTCTCCCTTGCTGCCTTGAAGATTCTCTCTTTGTCTTTGATAGTTGCCATTTTGATGATGATGTGTCTTGGAGTGAACGTCCTTGAGTCCCTCTTGAGTGGGGCCCTCTGTGCCTCCTGGATCCATAAGACCTTTTCTCTCTTCAAATTAGGGAAATTTTCCATCATTACTTTTTCTAGGAGGTTCTCTATTCCTTGCTCCTCTTCTTCTCCTTCTGGTATCCCTATTATGGGGATATTATTGCATTTCAGGTTGTCCTGCATTTCCCTAAATGCCTCTTCCTTCTTTTTGAGTCTTTTTTCCATTTCTTGTTCTTTCTGGGAGCTTTTTTCTACCTATCCTCCATCTCACTGATTCAATCATCAGCTTCATCTAGCTTGATTTTGATTCTTTCTACTGTGTTCTTCAATTCAGAAATGGTATTCTTCATATCCTCTTGTGTCTTCTTGATAGTTTCTATGTCCTTTTCCAGGCTGATATAGTTTGCTGTAAGATCCTGATAGTTTCTCTACAGTTTCTCATAGTTATGTTTAAGCTGGCTGAGCTCATTGAGCTTCCTTAGAGCCATTGTTTTGATTTCAATATCTGATAGTTCCCTTGCCTCTATTTCATTTAGCTCTCTCTATGGGGATTTCCCTTTTCCACTCATTTGGGGGGAAATTATTTTTCTTCCCATTTTTGTGAGAGCCTATTAATTAACTTATTTATTTATTTATTTATTTATTTATTTATTTATTTATTTATTTTTCCGTCTGCTTCAGTGGGTCCATCTAGATTTCCTGACTTTGTAGATTAAACTTCTATTGTAGTAGGAGAATCTTTTTATTCATTTATTTTTTTATTCACTTTTCTTTCTGGTCCTGCCTCTGATGATGTCAGCTGTTGACCCTGTATGACCTTGGGTTGTTTGTTTGAGCCTTCCAGGAATCTACTGTCTGTCTGACTCCGGCTTTCGGCAGCTCTGTGACCCCTTCCGCCAGCAATCCACTATTTCTATGGATTGCTCTGCACTCTTACCCCGGCTCCTTGAGTGCACTCCCTGTCCCTCGCAGGATACCCCTGCCCGCCGGGGCAAGCGCACTTGCCCCAGTGGTGGGGGGCGCATGTTTATTCGCCTAACCTTGCACACTGGCCTGCCGCCTGTGCCTGATGGGCGCCCCGGCACTGGTCAGTTTAGGGTCTTCTATTTTGCACTTTCCCTGCTTTTAGCTCTTTGGGGGCTTGGCCTGCCCATGCAAAATGGAGAGTATGGAAATGGGAAGAAGTCAGCCACGGGACTCTCCAGTTAATCCTGTCTCCAGTCTCTCCTCCAGGGTCTCTGGGCAGCTCTGTGACCCCTTTGGCTAGGGATCCACTATTTCTGCAGACCGTAATTGCAAGCCTTCTAGCTCCTGCACCGCTTCTGCCTCTTTGGGTGCGTGGCCTGCCTGCGAAAATGGGGACTACAGAATGGGGAGGGACTCTGCTCTGGGGATCTCAGATAATCCTCCAGTTCTTTCCCCAACCCCTCCATCTCCAGTCTCTCCTCAAGGGTCTCTATGCAGCTGTGTGTCCCCTTTGGCCAGGGAGCCTCTATTTTTCCAGCCAGTCTGCACTCAGCTCCTAGGCCCACACGTCCACACACTGTGTGCAGAGCACGCAAAAGGCAGGTTACTTGATTCTCTTATGCCTGGGTGAGGTGGTAGCTGCAGAGTGGGAGGTGAGTTATGACCGGGGCTCTGCTGGCCACCATCTCTGTTCCCTTCACACAGTTTTCTTCACCAATCTTTCCTCAGGCACCAGCCCACTCTCCTGGGGCCTCTACCAGAGATCAAGGAGGGCGGCTGCCACTGCAAATTTTTGCGCTGGCCCTTTAAATGTCTCTTTGCATCTCCAGCCACCTGTCTCTGGCAGAGATCACCCCTAAGCTTTTCGGGGTTGCGCTTTGTCTGTGCGTTTTCCTGGTTTCTACTGCTGTAGTCTAGGGGTCCTTGTTTATGGTTTAGACCCTGTTCTTCTCAGGGGGATCTAACTGGCCGTTTCAATGTCCCTCTGGTGGTGGTGTCCATGGGCACCCAGCCCACCCTCTCGAGCCTCCACTGCACTTGTTACTTACTGGGATGTGTGAGAGTTGAATCCACTGTCTGTCTACAGTTCCAAGGCTCCTCTCCCTCTATCGTTCCATTGTTTTCCAGGTGATTTCTCCACTATTTAGTCGCAGTTCCAGTTTGGTCTTGCGAGGAGGTCAGCATGACTCCCATTCACTCCTCCGCCATCTTAAACCCCTGGATTATTGTCATCTTAACAATATTAAGTCTTCCAATCCATGAACAGAAAATATATTTCCATTTATTTAGCTCTTCTTTAGTTTCTTTCAACTTTATAATCTTTAGTAACCTAATTTTCTAGGAAGAAGATTTTTATGGGGTGGTATTTAACAGTCATCCATCTCCTATCAAACTGTGACACCTCTCTCTGGCATTCATATTGTCCCATGCATTAGGCCTTCTTTTTTTTCTTTTTGGAAAATATAATAGACTTGATATTAAAATGTACCTGGATTTAAAACCAGCTCTGTCACTTAAGAACTGTGTGACCACAGGAAAGTTAAATCATTTTTCTGTGCCCCAATATCATATTTCTTAAAATGGGAAAATGCCTACTTCAGGATTACTGTAAGGAATCAATAAATATTAGAAAATGTCTGCATGGCTTCTGGCACATGCTGGTCACTCAATAAATGCTACTCTCCTCTTAACTCCTCACTCCCAAACAGCATAAATATTTCCTTAAGATGAGTGTCAGTAGGTAATGGAAAAACCAAACACTTATGCTGTGTTACTCTAGTAGGTAGTAGATATATTCACTTTCTTAAAATGATAGTCACTTAAAGAATTATTTAGGGGAGGTTTTAGGAATATGCCTTTCCTAAATCATATACTACAGTCCATTTCCCCAATAACTGAATTAAGTGTTTACTACGCACATAATTCTACTAGGAATTACAGACGTGCGTATGGTATAAAAACTCTTTGCCTAAAGATAATGATATTCAAAGTAGGGAGACAACAAATAGAAAGTAAACATTTTATAGCTCTCACAAAGATAGTAGTTGTTAGTACTTTTCAACAGAATTATCCAAAAGAAGTGGTATGACGCTTCAGGGGAATACAGACTGGAATAACTACAAGGTGTCAAGAAAATAAGGTAAACTTAGCCTTGGATTTGGGTTGTCTTAGATAGGAAGAGAAATGGGGGAAGAAAGAAAGGCACAATTAAAAAAAAACTTTCTGTGTTTTTCAGGCCCAACCTTAGGCAACTAGAAAGGCTTTACTTGGCAGGCATCAGGGGGAAAAGCTGCCATCCCCACACTAGACTTGGTGCACAGTCAGAGTACTAGAGTCTTTGAGCAGAGTGGAAGTCAAGGACTCAAATCACTTTGACCAGTCACTATCTTCATATATTTGAATCATTAGCCCCTGTGTCTTCATCCCTGGGTATCGTTATCTGAAGCCTTGGATAGAGATATTTTTTAGGGGTCTCTACCAAGGCCTCATTATTGGGAGAAGAGTAGAAAACCTTAAATAAACTTCCCCACTTTGTCTTAGTGCCCAGTACTTTTCCACTCGGAGCTCTCCTTCTTCATCCCTCTCTCCATCACCTCAGGTTTCTTAAAAATGCTGGTGCCATTTGTCCAAGACTTTTTGAGCAGTAAGATAACCCTCACATCTGCACTGATGACTTGACCCTCAACTGGTACATGGTTCCATGGAGGAAAATGAAACAAAGAGAGTCAGCCCTTGCTTCAGTTTTAGCCTCTTGCTTATGCTATCCCAGAAAGTGATTAAAGGCTTAACTCTTTCCTAGTCCAGAATTCTTAGATTATACTAGCTATCAAAAGGAGTCATAACCTTTGAAGAAATTGAGATTGTATATAAAGGACTTAAATGAGTGAGGGTTATAGTAGAGGACCATAATATAAGCATTTAGGTCTTAATAATCAGATTTGGTAGATTCCTTTCCCAAAATCAGAATGTGAATTAAAAAGAAGAAAATGTATGTCTTTTGGAATGATTTCTGTGGGCTAGTTTCAATATTTTACCTTCCATTTTATGTCTCCCTAACACAACTACATTATTCAATGAAATTAAGCACCTTTGAAAATTGAGTGCTTAAAAGAAACTTATTTGTTGAAAGGATTGACAAAAAAATGTTAAAATAAAAATAAAACAAACCACTCAGTATTTCTACCCCTTATCGGCTGGGCATGCTCAATCTCAGGGACAGATGTTACTTATGGTGGGAAATGTTAATGGCTCCTATTGGACCACTGTTCAGATGTAAGAATAACCTGATAAATCCCTCATTTTTCCCATCCCAGGGAGTGATAGCGGTTAGTAGAGTTGGCTCTCAGAGCATCATCCTAAGAGGCATGGATGTTTGTAATCCCTTTTACAATTCCTGCCTATCATAGTAGAGCCAGCTCCCCACTGGACCTTCCTCCCCGAAGCCTGGAAGGCTAGAAGTGAGAAGAGGTGCTTATGACTCATTATTTTACTGCTCCTTAAAATACAGGCAAAGGAGAGGGAGGCCTAGCAGTAGGCTCAGCTACATTATCTTCTTTAAAGAGAAAACTTTTTGACTTCTGGCCAAGACAGAGGCATAGGTAGATACACTTTGCCTCCTCGCACAAGCAAAAGAAGGACAACAAATTTAAAAACAAACAAACAAAAAAACAACCAAAACTGCCAGAATATCGAACTGTATGGAAGTCCAACAACTAAGGAGTTAAAGAAGAAACATTTATCCAGACAGGTTGGAGGGGTAGAAAAAGGCAGCCGGGGTGGAGAGGACATGCAGCAGCACCTGGAAAACCAGGCAAGGCTCCAGCTGGTGGACCATGCACTCCCACATTTGCATGTGGATAAGCCAGGAGGAAGAACTAGGGAGCGAGACAGATCACACAACCAGGGTTCTAGTGGGGAAAAGAAAGCCTCAAAGCCTCTGGCTGTAAAAGTCTGCGGGGTTGTGGCAGTGGGAGAAATTCCCACCCTCACAGGAGAGTTTGTTGGAGAGACCCATGGGTCCTAGAATGTACACACACCTGGGTATCAGCACCAGAAGGGCCTTATTTGCTTGTGGGAACCGGGGAAGTGACTGAAGGTCAGCTGAGAGGTGAGCAAGTGACATAGTTCCATCTCGGACCCCTCCCCCACATACAGCACCACAGCACAGCAATGTGGGTTGCCCCGTCCTGGTGAATACCTAAGGTTCTACCCCTTACATCATATCAGGAGCAACAAGACAAAGAAATATAGCCCAAATGAAAGAACAGATCGAAACTCCAGAAAAAATACAACTAAGTGATGAAAAGATAGCCAACCTATAAGATACACAGTTTGAAACACTGGTAGTCAGGATGCTCAGCAAAATGGTTGAGCATGGTCACAGAATATAGGAAAAAGTGAAGGCTATGCAAAGTGAAATAAAGAAAAATACACAGGGAACCAGTGAAGGGAAGGAAACCAGGACTCAAATCAATGACTGGGAGGAGAAGGAAGAGATAAACATTCAATCAGAACAGAATGAAGAGAAGGGGGAAAGATGGCGGAGGAGTGAAAGGGAGTCACGCTGACCTCCTCCGAAAACCAAACTGGAATTGCAACTAAAGAATGGAGTAATCACCTGGAAAGCAGTGGAGCGATAGTGGGAGAGGAGACTTGGTGCCGCGGACAGTGGATTCTACTCTCACGCATCCCAACGGGTGAGAATTGCGGTGGAGGCTCGAGAGGGTGGGCTGGGTGCCCACAGGCACTGGCACCAGAGGGACATTGAAACGGCCAGTTAGCGTCCCCCCGAGAAGAACAGGGTCTGAATCATAAACAGGAACCCCTAAACTACAGCAGCTAAAGCCGAGAAAATACAGACAAAACGCAACCCCAAAAAGCTTAGGGGCGCTCTCTGCCAGAGACAGGTGGCTGGGGATGCAAAGAGACATTTAAAGGGCAAACGCAAAAGTTGCAGCGGCAGCCACCCTCCTTGATCCCTGGGTACAGGCGGCAGCAGGGTGGGCTGGTGCCTAGGAAAAGACTGGTGAGGAAAACTTTGTGCAGAGAACTGACACGGTGGCCCGTAGAGCCCTGGTGATAACACACCTCCCACTCTGCAGCTCCCATCTCGCTCAGGCATAAGGGAATCAATTAACCTGCCTTTTGTGCGCTCCGCACACAGCTTGTGAGCTACGGGGCTGAGTGCAGACTGGCTGGGAGAGCCTTGAGGAGAGACTGGAGACGGAGGCGTTGGGGAAAGAACGGGAGGAGGAACCGGGGAGTCCCGACTCCCTCCCCATTCGGTAGTCTCCATTGTGGGCTGGAAAGGCGCGACCCCAAAGAGGCAGAAGCGGGGCGCGCATGAACCAGACTGCCTGCGATTGAAACGCAGTCCGAACAGGGGTTGGATCCTTGACCGAAGGGGTCACAGAACTGCCAAGAGGCCCCTGAGGGGAGACTAGAAACGGAGGCATTGGGGAAAGAACGGGAGGAGGAACCGGGGAGTCCCGACTCCTTCTCCTTGCGGAAGTCTCCATTGCACGGGAAGAGGCCACACCCCCAAAGAGCCAAAAGTCGAAGGGCAAACATAGAAACCCCCAAAACACCCAGAGCAGGCGCGCACACTTGCGCCGAGTGACTGGCGAGGGTTGGCGAGAGTGTGTGTGACCCACGCGGGCTGGCGAACGCTTGCTCCTGCCGGCAAGGCCTCACACAGACTGGCACCCATACGGCCTGCGAGGGATTGCACAGAGGGGCAAGGGCAGGCGTAAATTGACCTACCTGACGCGATTGCGGAGCGGCCCACAAAATAAGTAGAGCTGCCCAGAGTCCCTGGAGGAGAGACTGGAAACAGGATTAACCGGAGAGTCCTAGAGCTGATTTCCTCCCATTTCCGTAGTCCCCATATGGCGAGGGCAAGCAACGCACCCAAAGAGCCAAAAGCGGGGAAAACACACAATAGAAGACCCTAAACTGACCAGTGCCGCGAAGCTCGCATGCCAGGGAGGCCAGATGAGTACGGGAGGTCACGAATAAGCCCCCTGGTCTGGGGCAAACACATGCGAGCCCAGGCAGGTGGGGGATCCTGTCGCGCTGGGAACGCGCTCAAGGAGCCCGCGTGAGAGCGCAGAGAGATCCCAAAAAATAGCCCAGCCCTGACCGAAGGGGTCACAGAGCTGCTCCAAGCAGGAGTCAGACACAGGCATTAGACTCCTGAAAGGCTCAAACAAACAACCCAAGGCCCTATAGGGTCAACAACTGACATCATCAGAGGCAAGCCCAGAAAGAAAAGTAAAGGACAAAAATACTTAACAGACTCTCACAATAATGGGAAGAAAAAGAAGTTCCCCTCAAATGAGTGGAAAAGGGGACTCCCCGCAGAGAGAGCTAAATAAAATAGAGGCAAGGGAACTATCAGATATGGAATTCCAAACAATGGTTCTAAGGAAGCTCAATGAGCTCAGCCAGCTCAAAGAGAACTATGAGAAACTGCAGAGAAACTATCAGGATCTTACAGCAAACTATATCAGCCTGGAAAAGGACATAGAAACTATCAAGAAGACACAAGAGGATATGAAGAATACCATTTCTGAATTGAAGAACACAGTAGAAGGAATCCAAAGCAGGCTGGATGAAGCTGAGGATCGAATCAGTGAGATGGAGGACAATGTAGAAAAAAGCTCCCAGAAAGAACAAGAAATGGAAAAACGACTCAAAAAGAATGAAGAAGCATTTAGGGAAATGCAGGACAACCTGAAACGCAATAATATCCGTATAATAGGGATACCAGAAGGAGAAGAAGAGGAGCAAGGAATAGAGAACCTCCTCGAAAAAGTAATGATGGAAAATTTCCCTAATTTGAGGAGAGAAAGGCTCTCATGGATCCAGGAGGCACAGAGGACCCCACTCAAGAGGGACCCAAGGAGGTCCACTCCAAGACACATCATGATTAAAATGGTAAATGTCAAAGACAAAGAGAGAATCCTCAAGGCAGCAAGGGAGAAGGAGAAAGTAACATACAAGGGGGCCCCGATACGCCTAGGAGCTGACTTCTCAACAGAAACACTACAAGCCAGAAGGGAATGGCAACAAATATTCTAAGCCATGAAAAGCAAGGGACTACAGCCAAGGCTGCTCTACCCAGCTAGGCTCTCCATTAAAATAGAAGGAGAAATACGGAGTTTCACAGACAAAAGAAAGCTAAAAGAATACATCTCTACCAAACCAGCACTCCAAGATATGCTAACGGGACTGGTTTAAGCAGATGAAGGAAAAGAATGAGAGAGAGAGGAACACAGGTACAAAGAGAAAAGATGAGTAAGTTTCTATCAGTAATATCTCTCAATGTGAATGGACTAAATGCCCCAATCAAAAGACACAGGGTAGCTGAATGGATAAGAAAACATGACCCACACATATGCTGCCTCCAAGAGACCCACCTCAGAGCAAAAGACCTACACAGATTGAAAGTAAAGGGATGGAAAATAATATTCCAAGCAAATGGACATGAGTAAAAGGCTGGTGTTGCCATACTTGTATCAGACAAAGTAGATTTCAAAGCAAAGGCCATAAAGAGAGACCCAGAGGGGCACTTTATCATACTTAAAAGAAGAATCTATCAAGAAGACATCAACATTGTAAACTTATATGCTCCCAATATAGGAGCCCCCAAGTTTATAAGGAAATTGTTGGATGACTTCAAAAAAGATATAGATAGCAACACACTGATAGTAGGGGATTTCAACACCCCACTGTCAAAAATGGACAGATCTTCCAAACAAAACATTTATAAACATATCGTGGCGCTGAATGACACACTGAATCAAAGAGACTTAACTGACATATATAGAACCTTACATCCCAAAGAAGGAAAATACACATTCTTTTCAAATGCTCATGGCAGTTTTTCAAAGATAGACCACATGATAGGACACAAAGCAAGCCTCAGTAAATTCAGGAGAATTGAAATAATACCAAACTTTTTCTCAGACCACAAGGCCTTGAAACTCGAAATCAAACTCAAAGAGAAACTTCAAAAACTTGGAAACTCATGGACACTAAACAGTACACTATTAAACAATGAATGGGTCCATAATGAGATAAGAGAAGAAATCAAAAAATTTCTGGAAACAAATGAAAATGAACAGACAACTGTCCAAAACCTATGGGACACAGCAAAGGCGGTCCTGAGAGGGAAGTTCATAGCAATACAGGCTTACCTAAAAAAGATAGAAACATTTCAAATAAAAGACCTAACACTACAACTTGAAGAACTGGAGAAACAACAACAAATAAATCCCAGAGCAAGGAGAAGGAAGGAAATAGGCAAGATTAGAGCAGAACTGAATGACATAGAGACAAAAAGAACAATTCAGAGGATCAACCAATCCAGAAGCTGGTTCTTTGAAAAGATTCATAAAGTTGACAAGCCTTTAAGCAGACTCATCAAGAAAAAAAGGGAGAGGACCCAAATTAATAATATCAGAAATGAAAGAGGAGAAATAACAACTGATACCACAGAAATACAAATGATCATCAGAAACTATTAGGAACAATTATATGCCAAGAAATTTGAAAATCTTGATGAAATGGACAAATTTTTAGAAAAGTATAATCTTCCAACACTAAGGAGGAAGAAACAGAAAGCTTGAACAGACCGATAACAGCCAGGGAAATTGAAGCAGTCATCAAGAAACTCCCAGCACACAAAAACCCAGGGCCAGACGGTTTCCCAGGAGAATTTTACAAAACATTTAAGGAAGAGCTAACCCCTGTCCTTCTCAGACTATTCCAAAAAATCCAACATGAGGGAAGACTCCCAGACTCCTTCTATGAGGCCAGCATCACCCTGATCCCAAAACCAGATAAAGACCATACAAAGAAAGAAAACTACAGGCCATTTTCGCTGATGAACATAGATGCTAAAATCCTCAACAAAATATTGGCAAACCGCATCCAGCAATACATTCAAAAGATTATCCATCACGATCAAGTGGGATTCATCCCAGGGATGCAGGGATGGTTCAATATACGCAAATCAGTAAACGTGATACACCACATATCAAAGAAACGACAAAAACCACATGATCATCTCGATAGATGCAGAAAAAGCATTTGACAAGGTACAGCACCCATTTATGATCAAAACACTCAGCAAAATGGGAATAAATGGGGCATTCCTCAACGTAATAAAGGCCATATATGAAAAACCTACAGCCAATATATACTCAACGGGCAAAAACTGAAAGCTTTCCCACTAAGATCGGGAACACGACAAGGATGTCCGCTCTCACCGCTTCTTTTCAACATCGTATTGGAAGTCCTAGCCACAGCGGTCAGACAAGAGAAAGAGATAAAAGGCATCCAAATAGGAAAGGAGGAAGTAAAGCTATCATTGTTTGCAGATGACATGATAGTGTACATAGAGAACCCTGTAGACTCTACCCAAAAACTCCTCAACCTAATAAGTGAATTTGGCAAAACAGCAGGATACAAAGTCAACATTCAGAAATCAAAGGCGTTTTTGTACACCAGCAATGCAATAGAAGAAGAAGAAATCAGGAAAAATATACCATTCGATATAGCACAAAAAAAGATAAAGTACCTAGGGATAAATTTAACCAAAGACACAAAAGACCTGTATGCAGAAAACTATACAACATTGAAAAAAGAAATTAAGGAAGACACAAATAAATGGAAGCATATACCGTGCACATGGATTGGAAGAATTAATATCCTCAAAATGTCCATACTACCCAAAGCAATTTATAGATTCAACGCAATCCCTATTAAGATACCAATGACGTATTTCACAGAAATAGAACAGACATTTCAAAAATTTATATGGAACCATAAACGACCTCGAATAGCCGCAGCAATTTTGAGAAAGAAACTCAAAGTAGGAGGGATCACAATACCGGACATCAAACTCTACTACAAAGCCACTATACTCAAAACAATCTGGTACTGGCACAAGAACAGACCCATAGACCAGTGGAACAGAATAGAAAGCCCAGAAATAAGCCCAGGTCTAATGGACATCTAATATTCGACAAAGGGGGCAGAAGCATAAAATGGAGCAGTAACAGCCTCTTCAACAAATGGTGTTGGGAGAGCTGGATGGCCACATGCAAAAAATTGAAATTGGATCATCAGCTGACACCATACACAAAAATAAACTCAAGATGGATAAAAGACTTAAATATAAGTCGCAACACCATCAAAGTCCTAGAGGAGAACATTGGCAGGAAACTCTCAGATATTCCACGCAGCAATTTTTTCACTGATATGTCTCCTAAAGCAAGGGACATAAAGGAAAGAATAAACAAGTGGGAACTCATAAAAATAAGAAGCTTCTGCACGGCAAAAGAAAACATCAGCAAAATGAAAAGGGAGCCAACCATTTGGGAAAATATATTTGCTAATGATACATCAGATAGAGGTTTGATCTCCAAGATATACAAAGAACTCACTCGACTTTACTCCAAGAAGACAAATGGTCCAATCAAAAAATGGGCAAAGGACCTGGGCAGATGCTTTTCTAAGGAGGAGATACAGAGGGCC
This sequence comes from Pteronotus mesoamericanus, assembly GCF_021234165.1. Lineage (NCBI taxonomy): Eukaryota > Metazoa > Chordata > Mammalia > Chiroptera > Mormoopidae > Pteronotus > Pteronotus mesoamericanus. The sequence continues at coordinate 2,384,678 of NW_026555198.1, forward strand.
CAGAGGCATTTGAAAGGATGCTCTGCATCACTAGCCATCAGAGAAATGCAGATCAAAACCACCATGAGGTACCACCTCACACCGGTCAGAATGGCCATCATAAACAGATCCACAAACAACAGGTGCTGGCGAGGCTGTGGAGAAAAGGGAACCCTAGTCCACTGTTGGTGGGAATGCAGACTGGTGCAGCCACTGTGGAAAGCAGTGTGGAATTTCCTCAGAAAGCTGAAAATGGAACTGCCTTTTGATCCAGCGATTCCCCTGCTGGGACTATACCCTGAGAACACCAAAACGCCAATACAAAAGAACCTATGCATCCCAATGTTCATAGCAGCACAATTTACAATAGCCAAGTGTTGGAAGCAACCTAAATGCCCATCAGTAGATGACTGGATCAAAAAATTATGGTACATATACACAATGGAATACTATGCAGCAGAAAGAAAAAAAGAAGTACTAAACTTTGCGACAGCATGGATGGAACTGGAGAGCATCATGTTAAGCGAAATAAGCCAGGGGGCAAAAGACAAATACCATATGATCTCACCTATAAGCGGAACCTAACCAACAATGCAAAGAAGCAAGGAAAATATGACCAGCAACACTGAAAGGAAAAGAAATCAACAGAGACAAGAGGTAAGGGGGGGCAGGGAAAGGGAAGGGAAGGGGAAAGTCAAGGAACATATAGCAAGGACTCATGGACAAAACCAAAGGGGAAGAGCTGAGGGAGGGAAGGTAGGAGAGGGCAAGGGAAAGAGGTGGGGGGGAGGCAGAGACAAATGTATTTAAAAAGTAAATAAATTAATAAAAAAATAAAAAATAAATTAAAAAAACAAACTAAGTGAACAGGCAGTACAGAAACAGAAGCACAGATATGGAGATCATTTGGAGGGTTATCAGCTGGGAGGGGGAAGGAGGGGAATGGGTGAAAGGTACAGGTATTAAGAAGTAAAAATGGTAGGTACAAAATAGACAGGGGGATATGAGAATAGAATAGGAAATGGAGAAGCCAAAGAGCTTATATTCACAACTCATGGACATGAACTCAGGGTGGGGGGGCATTGCTGGAGGGCATGGGGGTGCTGGGTGGAGGGAGGCAAAGGGGGGAAAATTGGGACATCTGTAACAGCAGAATCAATAAAACATATTTTTTAAAAAAGAAAAAAATACAAAACAAATAGGAGAGGTTTGGGAAGGGGAAGGGCTTAATGAATCCAAAAAAGTAGTTAAAGTCATTGTCTATATGACATTCCAAATAAATGCATTTTACAGATGAAAAAAAAAAAAGAACAGAATGAAGAAACAAGAATTAAAAAAAAAAAAAAAAAAGGAAAGGCTTAGGAACCTCTGGGACAATTTTAAACGTTCCAACATCCGAATCATAGAGGTGCCAGAAGGAGAGGAGGAAGGGCAAGAAATTGAAAACTTATTTGAAAAAATAATGAAAGAGAACTTTCTCCATCTGGCCAAGGAAATAGACTTCCAGGAAGTCCAGGAAGCTCAGAGTCCCAAAGAAGTTGGACCCAAGGAAGCACACACCAAGGCACATCATAATTACATTACCCAAGATTAAAGATAAGGAGAGAATCATAAAAGTAGCAAGAGAGCCCTGGCCTGTGTGGCTCAGTGGATTGAGCACCAGCCTGCAAACCAAAAAAAGGTCACCCATACAATTCCCAGTGAGGGCATATGCTTCGGGGCCACGTCCTGAGTAGGGGGTGTGCAAGAGGAAACCACACACTGATGTTTCTCTCCCTCTCTTTCTCCCTCTCTTCCCCTCTCAATAAAAATAAATAAATAAAACCCTTTTTTAAAAAAAAAGCAGCAAGAGAGAAAAGGAAAGAGTTACCTACAAAGGGGTTCCCATAAGGCTATCAGCTGATTTCTCAAAATAAACCTTGCAAGCAAGAAGGGGCTGGAAAGAAGTATTCAAAGTCATGAAAGCCAAGGACCTACATCCAAGATTACTCTATCCAGCAAAGCCATCATTTAAAATGGAAGCACAGATAAAGTGCTTCCCAGATAAGGTAAAACTAAAGGAGTTCATCATCACCAAGCCCTTATTATGTGAAATGTTAAAGAGACTTTTCAAAGAAAAAGAAGATCAAAACTATGAACAGTAAAATGACGAGAAACTCAGATCTATCAAGTGAACCTAAAAAACAAAAACAAAAACAGACTAGGCAAACAACTGGAACAGGAACAGAATCACAGAAATCAAGATTACATGGAGAGTTATTAGTGGGAAGGGGTAGGGGGAGAATGGGGGAAAAGGTGCAGGGAATAAGAAGCATAAATGGTAGACACAAAATAGACAGGGGGAGGTTAAGAACAGTATAGGAAATGGAGAAGCCAAGGAACTTATATGTACAACCCATGGACATGAACTAAGGAGGGGGAGGATGCTGGTGGGGAGGCACAGGGCAGAGGGGAATAAAGGGGAGAAAAAAATGGGACAACTGTAATAGCGTAATCAATAAAATATAATTTTAAAAAAGAGAAATCTTTTTAAACTCAAAATATACCTCTGACTGGGTCATGCTGAGTGGTACAAAGTTATCTTTCAAATATTGAGGTATTTTGAAAGGACATAAAAAACATAATAGTTAAAATCTAAATATATGTTTGACCTTTATTTTGCTTTGTTTGTTACAAAAAATAGGAAAACACCTACAGAGTTTAAAATGTGCTTCACCATTCTTAAGCCCAACCCCTAAGATCAGATAATCACAAATAGAACATTCAGAAATGTCCTCTGCTCTCCATCAGTCCATCTATCTAACTGAGGCAAAGGCATAGCAATCATCCTTTGAGTCACTGCTTTTATCTTTAAACCTTACAAATTCTGGCTAAGAAAAAGGCCAACATAACAAACTAGGTTCCACAAAATACTGATGATACATGTGTTTACCATTAAATTCTCTGTCTTTGTGGGGGGGTGGAATTAAGTCAATATATATAATTTGTTTCCATTTTAATTATATCTTCCCATAAGTATATTTTCTTAAAACTGTGGCTCTTGCTACAGTGTATCTGCTAGCAAGTAGAAGTAGATAACAAAAATGAATTAGCAAATGGAAAACAGGTACTAACAGGAAAAAAGCTAATAGAAAAACTGTCAAAAGAGTTTAAAGTATTTGGTAAAATTTTCAAGTTCATTTTTCAGGCAAGATTTTCCTTAACATATGCATTTATGGTCACTCTCAGCTTGGAACTCTATTGAGGACTTTCATTTAAGTAAGCAATTTTCAAATGGTGTGTCACAGGAGGCACACTGGTGTGCTGCAAGAATTTTTAGAACATGCAATACCTGACTATATTGTCAGGGTCACTGATCCCTTTTCCCTTAGATTGTCAAATTAAAAAAAAATGACAACAGCTAACAGAACTATAGCCATCCAGTGTGAATGAATCAAAAGTATACTTATTTTTGTCAGATTAGCAAAATATATATATTTTTTGGTGTGCTGCAGAATTGTAGTAACCAGTTTATATGTGCCATTAGATGAAAAAGGTTGAAAATTACTGATCCAAATCAATGTGTATTTTCTGCTGAAGTTTAGTCATGGAAGAAAGTAATGAGCATCTTATCCCAAATATTAGCAGTTTTAATGTAACAAACTAATCTGAGGAGTAGAAATGACACCTGTTAAACTAGGCCTCTACATTTCTTTTTGTATTATATCTTCCTCCATTTCCAGAACTTGAATTCCAATTGCAAAGTGCCAGGCACTTTGCTAGTTGATGGAGATAGAAACCCAGATAGGACATGGCCCTTATATTCAAGACTCCCAGGGTTTACTGGGAAATACAGAAATACAAGCAAATAATTCTGATAAAATGCACGGTAATACTTGTGATAATATATGTTCGAAGCACTATATGTAACAAACAGAGAAGGTACAAATCTACTTAATTTGGAGAAAGGTGAGGCTTTCCTAGGAAGGAATATTTACTTTGGGTCTTCAAATATGATTAGGAGCTCTTCAGACAAAGGGCAATGTAAAAAGAATAAAAACTAATATGAAATTACGATGACTTGTACAGCCAAATATATGAAGCAAAATAAAAAATTCAAAAAAGCCCACTGGCTTTTTCTATTGCTTTACAGCTTAACCATATGAGCACAATGAATATTTAGAGACTGTATGATATAAAAAGAACAATCAGAATAAGCTATTATGTCTTCCTGAATCTCATTTAAAACTTAATTAGGTCTAGTGGGAAGCTGGCAGAGTCCCATCTGGATGAAAAGAGATAGATCTGTCACTGTAAAAAAAAAAATTGTTTTTTGAAAAGTCAACTTATTTCTCTACAAGCCCAGCATATATCTTTAAAACTCACTTTGCAATTATGGAAGACTAGATACTTGTATTAGAAGAGATATTTGGTTTATAAAGAGTTTTTTTTTAACATATTTTCATCTGATCTGTATAACCACCCTTTGGGGTATGGACAAATAGAACATGTATTATTTTTCATTTTACCCATATATAAACTAAGCTCAGAGAAGTAAAGTAACTTGCCCAAAGCCACAAAGCATGTCCATTTGCAGCACCAGGACCAAAACCCAGATCTGGATTTTTCAATTCTAGATAAATTATTTGTTCTTTACTATACCACACACTTTGTTTACCAAAATCTGAAACACATTTACAGAGCAAATTATGCCATGAAATTGTAATTGTACTTAAATTGTTCTGTGGTGATCTTCAATTATATCAACTAATTAAAATATATTAATTCACTTCCTCACAATAAAATTATTTATATTTATGTCTACCTTCAGAAACATGTAGGAATGAGGTAACATTTTTCCAGAAATCCTTACAGTGGAAAATTCTACTCTCTTCTATTTATTGCTCATTGACCTGGGAGGTTGACGTATGTAGACTTATATCAACAAGCTCCCTTGCCTATAGCTTCCTGATGGTTTTGGCCAGTGGAAGGCACTGGCAGGAAAGATTAAAAAGTGAAAGTGAGATTGGAGTATGTATTCCCCTGTCTCCCTCTCTGCTGGCCTACAGCTGATGACAATGGCCCTCTGCTAAAGGCCACAGCTCCTGTCATATTGTCCTCTCCATATAACTAACTTCTCCAAGTTCTAACGATCATTTCCCTTGTTGTTCCTTCAATACCAGGGCTAGTAACAGGCCTTGTTGTTAACCCTGGGATACTTCACAATTCCTTATGACTTCCCTAAACCCTACGCACACTTTTATAAATAGCCCCTGTGTTAATTTCTCTTCAAATTGCCCAATATGTGTGTGCCATCCGTTTTCTGCTTAGTGCTTGATTGATAAAAGCTCTAACTCTTCTTCTGTTTCCTTGTATCCATTCCTGATACACTTCTCATGCAAGCTCCTGGTTTTCTAATAACCATGATATATTCATTTAATATCCTCACTCTCACTGTCCCCAAAATCCTCGTCTAAAAGTCAGAGAGTCATTCACATGACTATCTGTCAGGAGTGCTTAATGATTAAGGATATAGCTTAGTCCCAAAACAGCTATGGAGTTGTTGGTGCTTAAAATGTAATTGCACTGGTTTAATGGCAAGACTTATTATATACTTCACAAATATGGGATATATTTATGAGCTGAGTCTAGGTTCGTTTAAAATTTTCAGCTTTAAGCAGTTGACAGTGCACTAGTAAGTTCACTCTACTCCTAAATTATGATGATCATGAATTCTAGAATATGTTTCCATCATTTGGACACAGTGTCTTTCTCTACACCATTTATTTTGTTGAAAGAAAGAAAAGTAAGAAAACAGACAATGAATTCTATGTTGAGAATATCTGTTAATGGGAAGAGCTGTTATTTTGAGTACTAACATCACCATGGACTCTCAACATAAATTGACTTTTCCATGACCATGTATTTTCCTCTACATTTAAAATGAGAACTTTCTGCCCTGGCTTGGTGGCTCAGTTGATTGGAGCATTGTCCTGTACACCAAAAGGTTGTGGGTCCAATTCCCAGCCAGGGCACATACCTAGGTTGTGGGTTTGAAAACCCAGTCAGGCACATACAGGAGGTAACCAATTGATTGTCTCTGTCTGTCTGTCTGTCTGTCTGTCTGTCTCTCTCTCACTCTCTCTTTCTCTCAAGTCAATAAACATCCTCAGGTGAGGATTAAAATTAAAATAAAATGAAATAAAATAAAACAAACAAAATAATAAATAGAACTTTTGGGAATAGGTTACTCTGTTGCAGGTTAGGAGCACCTACAGCTCAGGCAAATGAGTCTAAAAATATTAGAGAACTACTGGGAACAAGTATTCATATATCAGAGCAAAGCCTATGTATATGTACATGCCCAAAGAGTAGCTCAAATGAGCAGGAACATTTGAAGAGTGAGAGTGTGCAGAGCTGTCTTAACACAGTAGTATTTCTAAAGTTCTGCCTCTGAATACTGCAATAAAGAAAAAACACAAGCAAATATGTCAAAAAAAAAACATGTTTGTTTGGCATTAGAAAGCTGCATGGGTTCTTTCTGAAGTGTTATCTACTGATTGGATCCCTGAAACTTTCAACTGAATTAAGTAACTTGTGTATTTTGCTGTTACTGTCTACTGAAATGACACTTTTGACCAAATTACTAGTTGCTTCGGTTCTCTGTAGCAGAGGTAAGTTTTGACAAACTCTAATGGATGGATGAAAGCAATGTAACTTTGTAATGAACATCCACAAATAATCAAAAACAAAGCATCTAGTATGGAATGGGAAAAAGATTCCTAAAACACCATTACAACCTGATTCTTTAAAAACAGCACAATGTTAGATTCCACATATGAATGAAATCTGACTGGCTTTTTCTGACTGGCTTATTTCATTTAGCATAACACTAAGTCCACTCATGCTGTCACAAAGGGTAAAATTTCCTTTTTTTTTATATCCGAGTAGTATTCCATTATGTAAATGTACTACAGCTTAATGAACAAAATGAACTTACAAGCAAAATAGAGACAGACTCACAGATATAGAACAGGCTAACAGCTGTTAGAGGTGGGTTTGGGGAGCTGTGTGGAGGGGGTGGATGGATTGAGCAAAACAGAAAACACTCATGGACATGGACAACAGTGTGGTGATTTCTGGGGGCAGGGGGAATGGAGCAAGGTGGAGGAGGGTATGGGGGGATAAATAGTAATGGATGGAGACTTAACTTGAGGTGGTGCACACACATTACAGTGAACAGATGATGTGTTGTGAAATTGTGCACCTGAAACCTGTATAATTTTGTTAACCAGTGTCACCCCAATAAATTCAACAGAGGAAAAAATAAAAATAAAAATGTTTTATCTAACAAAAAATAAAGTAAAATAAAATTAGCACAACAATGCAAATAATTTGGTGGTAATTTCTAAAATTGTATTTGAACTAGGACAACTTCCACTCACAGAAACAGAGAGAATTTGTTGCCAGGATGTTTCTCATGTCTGTGGGTTTTAAAAATAAGTCCCTATTTTACTTTTGATCTGGAACACATTATCATCATCAAAGGAATATTTGGTTCTGATGCCTTACATATATACTCTCCTTAAAATATAGGCAGGAAGCCAGGAGGTGAAAAAAAATACCACATGATCTCACCTATAAGTGGAACCTAATCAACAAAACAAACAAGTGAGCAAAATAGAACCAGAGACATGGAAGAAAGAACAAACTGACAGTGACCAGTACAAAGTGGGGAGAGGGATACCAGGGAGAATAAGGGGAGGGGTCAAGTCAAGGAACATATATAAAGGATCCATGGACAATGACAATTGCAGGGGGAAAGATTGAATGTGGAAGGTGGGGTGGACAGAGCTGGAGAGAGCAATGGGGGAAAATGGGGACAACTGTAATTTAACAACAATGAAAAGAAGTTTTTAAAATATACAGGCAGGAGATTGCAATCCTTGACATTTACATTTATCTAATTTATTGTCCACAGGCTTTGAATTACTTAATTTAAATTAATGGGTCATGTTCAAATCAAAGAAAGGTAAACTAATTAAGGCAGAATAGTCTAATCTCGCACTTTAAACTCTAAGATTTATTGCAGACATTCAAGATTTGAATTTGATTGCATTTATTGAATCAAACTAGGAAGCTATTTGACTCTAATGGTTGGGCTAGGTTAATCTATAATAAAGTCCAACCTAAGATTAGAGGTAGGAGTTCAATTAACTTCAACATGTGAGCATTGTGTGCCATATAGGTGCTGGGTACTGGGAAGAGAGAGATGGCTAGGCCTTTTACCCTACCTTCAAGGAACCCACAGTCTATTGAGGAATCAAAGGAGATAATATCACAAGGGATAAATCCCCCTATCTCTTCTCAGTCTGAAACCCACCCATCTGAAATGGATATAACTTTCAAAGATAAATTTAGTTCAAAATTTTTTCTGTGTACCTATTACTGTGTGTCACAAACTGGTACTAGTGCTAGTGACTGGGAATACATAGATCAAGTTTTCTATTTTGGTAATTGAGACATACCTAGAGAAGACAGAGCAAAGAAACAAATGTTTACAATAGAGTAGGAGTAAGCAAGAAATGAGCACTGTGAAGAGAAGCACAACTTGTTCTGGAAGAGTTAGGGATTATGAAATGTTGCTAACTAATACATTCAATAAACATTTAGTAAGTGCCCACTATGTGCCAGGCTGTGGGGGTAAAAAGATGAATATGACATAGTTCCTTCTCTGGGAAAGCTCATGATTTGGTGGAATTGTGCATTGCACATTTTAAAAATGTTTGCATCAAACAACAAAAAATTAAATAAATAGAATCCTCAGCCTTCTGAAAGACATATTACTGGATTAAGATAAAAAAAAGAATAGAAAATTCTGTGGACAGAATAGTGAACAATGTACATATACAGATTCAGAACTGTCAGTTAGATGAAGGTTAAACAACTGATTTTACTGAGACATATTTATTGTGTGTAAAAAATAATTTGAGAGCTGACATTCAAAAATGACTCACAATACAATTACGATTGCTCTAAATTAAATTATGTTAAATTACCTCAAATATTTTCCTTAGATTAAATTCCAATTTATGACATTAGATCGTTTGTACAATATCAAAATTACTGTTAAGAATGTAAGATTTGGTCAAGCTAGTTTTTATGTACCTAATGCTAAATGATTTAAATATAACAACAATAATTTTCTATAAATATAACAATGTTCAAACACTGATTCACAACATTGTTTCCTTAGTACATTTCTGTACAATTGGGAGATGAATTGGTTAGGTACAGAAGTTTTTACAGCTACATAGAGTAGTTTGTTTGCATTTACACAGGACATAATTTTCAAGTTCCAAAAATCACAAATAATCTCCTCCCCTAAACAAAGCTTCTCTTTTATGGCTAAGAATCATTTTTTTTAAATTATTTTATATGCATTACCAGTAGTTGGGTTTCTTGTGGTGGGTATTTTTCCCCACATAGTTTGTCACTTAGAATTATGTGCAGCTTACTGGAGAACCATCATGCCACTTGCAGAGGAAATGCTTGCCAGTCTATTGGCTTTACCTGCCATGTAAGTGAATCCTGAAGGTTGCTAGCAGTGTGGGAGAGAGACAAATTACTGCATTATCAATGTGAAGGGTCCCTTGAAATTAAATTATGCTTTCAATATGAAATCTAAGCCTGCTGTACTATACTATCTTTTAAAATCATGTAAATGTTTAATATACATACCTGGCAATATCTCTAACTTTTCCAAGCAATACAAGTATCTTAGAAATAACTCCAAATAGCCCCCAGTCTCTTATTTTCTTTTCCAGTATCACAATCCCACCTTCTTTTATATCACATCGCCCCAAAATTAGTCATTAATATGAATGTACCAAATTAGTCATTAGTGTGATTGGCCATTAAAATGAAGGTAGCAAACTTGTTCTGTAAAGATGAAATAGTAAATATGCAGAAAGAGCAAGCTACTACCCCTTGCAACAGCATGGATGGAACTGGTGAGCATTGTGCTAAATGAAATAAACCAGGGGGTGAAAGACAAATACCATATCATCTCACCTATAAATGGAACATAATCAATAAAATGGACAAGCAAGGAAAATATAACCAGCAACATTGAAAGAAAAAAGAAACCGACAGTGGCATGAGGGAAGGAGGGAGGGGGGAAAGGAGGAAAGGAAGGGGAAGGGTCAAATCAAGGAACATGTATAAAGGACCCGTGGACAAAGCCAAAGTGGGGAAGGATTGAGGGTTGGAGGTGGGAGTGGGTGGGGCAGGGGAAAGCAGTGATAGGAAAATGGAGAAAAATGTATTTATTATTTAAATACATTTAAAAATTATTTTAATTAAAAAAAGAAATAGTAAATATGTTTGGCTTTGCAGGCCATTTGGTCTCTGTCACAACTACTTAATCTACTAATGTAGCCTGAAAGTGGCCACAGATAATAGGTAAATAAATGAGAGTGGCTGTGTTCAGTAAAACTATATGTATAAGAACAGGCAATGGGCTACTTTTGTCCCACAGAACATAGTTTTCTAAATCCTGGTTTATACACTCAGAGCTTTTTTTAACCTTTGTTCACAGTCCCCCCTTTCCTTTTTTCAACTTTTGCATTCCACTCCTTGTATGTTCGATTTCCTTCTTTCTGAAATGCATACTTTTGTAGGTCTTTCAGAGAGGGTCTTTAAAATAGTTCCACAAAGAAGACATACAGATGGCCAATAGACATATGAAAAGATGCTCGACATCATAAATCATCAGAGAAATGCAAAGTAAAACCACAATGAGCTATCACCTCACACATGTTAGAGTGGCTAGCATCAATAAATCAACAAGTGTATGTGAGGATGTGGAAAAAAAGGAAACTGTTGGTGGGAATTCAGATTGATGCAGCCACTATGGGACACAGTATAAAGATTCCTCCAAAAATTAAAAATGGGCCCTGGCTGGTGTGGCTCAGTGTATTGAGCAACGGCCTGCAAACCAAAGGGCTGTCAGTTCGATTCCCAGTCAGGGCACAAGCCTGGGCTGCAGGCCAGGTCCCCCATAGGGGACGCACGACAGGCAACAACACATTGATGTTTCGCTCCCTCTCTTTCTTCCTCCCTTTCCCCCTCTCTAAAAATAAATAAATAAAATCTTTTTAAAAATTAAAAATTGAACTGCCTTATAACCCAGCTATTCCAGAATTTATTTACTTGGACATAAAAAAGAATTAAATCTAACTATTTGTGACAGCATGGATGGATTAGGAGGGTATTATGCTCAGTGAAATGAGTCAGATAAAGACAAATGCCATATGATTCCATTTATATGCAAAATATAAAAAACAAAATAAATGAATAAACAAAATCTAAACAGACTCATAGACAGAGTGGACTATCAGTTATCAGAGGGGAAGTAGGGTTGGGAAACTGTGTGAAAGAGATGAAGGAATTAAGAAGTACAAATTGGTAGTTACAGAACAGTCACAGGGATCTAAAGTACAGCATAGGCTATATAGTCTATAATGTGATAACTATATATATGGTGCCAGGTGAGTACTGGAAATATTAGGGGAATGCTTTGTAAAGTGTGTGATTTTCTAAGCACTATGCTGCACACTTGAACCCAATACAAAATATTATTGAAAGTAAACTGTAATTGAAAAATATTTTAAAGAAAATAATATATTCAAAAAAACAAAAGAAAAAGAAAAAAAAAGCTTTCTAAAGTATTACCACTCTTTGACAGCAAGGAATTCCTGAAGTCTTTCCATCTAGAGCTCCTGATCTCACTTGATTGGTAAAGATATCAAGCGTTATGTTAAAAAAAATTTCAAGCTCTGATTATTTTCTTCAAAAGATCCTAATATAATACAAAATTGTTACCTACCCTATATTTAAAACTATTTAATCATGATATAAATATGGACAGGGACTAAAGAGAAATGTGAGATAATAAAAATAGTTATTTTCTTAGAATGGTGGGAATGGAGGTTACTCTTTTTTCCTTGTTATGTTCAACAAATAAATCTTTAAAAATTCTTGTTTCAACTTATTCAACTTTATTTTCCTTAGAGGACAGAAAGATATTTCTAGCTTCCAAGTAAATTGGTATAATGCCAATATCTAATTAGAATGACATTGGCTTCCTCCTATAACTTCGCAGTTTCTCAAAGAATACCTTAAGAAAGCTCTTGGCAATTCTCTCTAGTTATGCTGTCAGGTGACACAAATGCTTTGAACACTGATTCCCAGAAGTGTACACTAGTCTGCTCCCAAGAGGCCTGTGTGCCCACCTCAAGTGCTTGGCAATTGGTGTCCTCCTAGTATAGGAGTTGTACTGCATTCTCACAGCCCAGCTCCCATCAGTATGATCTGCGTTGGTGATTTAATCTCAGATTTTTGTTGATCTTAATGCCCTTGGCAATGGCTGTCTGAAAAAAAATTGTTACTACACTATAACTAGAATCACCTTACTCTTAGACTCATGGCCTTTGATGAGTACAGTCATAATGTAATATTCTGTATCAGTTATCTATCATTACAAAATAAACTGCCTCAAAATGTAATGGCTTAAATAAGCATCTCTTATCTCTCAAGATTCTGTGAGTCTCCTAGGATATTTTTCTAGTCTGGGTTGTTTTGATTTATCAATGCTGGGCTCAGTGATGTATGTGTGGTCAGCCAGTGGCACCAGAATAGTAGAGGATGGCCTCACACAAAAGCTGCTGGATAAGCTGTTGAATGGAAAACCTAGGTTTACTTTTATAGTGAATACTATGGCATGCAACCCAGATCCTCCTTTTCAGGACCAAGACATTTTAGCCACAGTATCTAAAAGTGTTTGTTGCCTGCTGACAACTTACCCCAATAGTTGCCAAAAGAAGCTGCCTAGCCCAAGTTCGTACCCCCTTCTGAAGAGCAGCCTTTATCCAATGACTGGTTGATGCAGACATTAAAATTCCTGGCCCATTTGCCTCAACTTAAAACAACTTTGAAGGGCCATCACAGTTCCAGAGCTCCCCAAAGAATCAGCTGAGACTTCTGTTTCAACTGTGTTGCAGCCTAACTTTCCCCTGTGACCAATCCTATATTCATTACTGCCTCTCAGTTGTTGCTTACCCCAATAAACTTTCTGCTGTAAAATCTCCATCCCAGAATCTGTTTTTTGGGGAAGAGGACCTAAGACATACTCCAAGTAGCCTCTCTTCCTCCAGCAGGTTTTCTTAGGTTCACTCACCTGAAGGTGATTACAGGCTTCCCAAGAACATGAAAGTAAACCGTAAAGTCATTTAAAGCCTGAGCTCAATTTTTCCTCTGTAACATTATTTTGGTCAAATGTACCATTTATAAAAATAGTTATGAATGGATTAAATAATATCAATAGCATTGATGATGACAATGAATTTCCGTGCTTAATTTGTTCTAGGCACTATTCTAAACACTTATATGCATAATAAATTATTTAATACTATAACCATGTGAGGTAGGCACTGTTGCTATGCTTTTTTTATGGTTGAAGAAACAGTAGAGATTGATCAGATATTTGCCCAAACAAGCTAAATCTAGTACATCAAAGCTATGAAATATCTTTGATCCAAAAGCAGACATGGGTAACACAGGGCTGTGATGTAGAGAGAAGTCATTCCAATTGCCTGATTTCACTTCTGGGCATTAAATCATTGAATAATGCTGCTGCCAATTAAAAATTTCATAATTTGATAATTTTATCAAATGATTTAGACTAGACTTTATTTGAATTCTACAAATGCTGTGGCCTTCAGAGCACCTGCACTCATAGATCTTTACCATATTTTATTCACTAAGACATTCCTAAACCAAAAGAATTTCTGATGAAAGAGTAATTTGGCACAATCAAACCCCCTTTTGTACAACAGAGCAGAAATTTTAAGTGTCAAGCCACCTCATATTTGAATAGGAGTGGACTTAGTTACTGAAATATCTGCCTTTAATTTTTTTTTTATTGTTGTTCAAGTAAAGTTGTCTCCATTTTCCTGGCACCACTTTCCCCTGCCCCACCCACCCTAAATCCTTCCCACCCCTTCGGCTTTGTCTATGGGTCCTTTATACATGTTCCTTGACAACCCTTCCCCTTCTTTTCCCCTATTATCCTCCTCCCCGTCCCCTCTGGTTACTCTCAGCTTGTTCTCTATTTCAATGTTGCTGGTTATATTTTCCTTGCCTGGTTGCTTTGCTGATTAGGTTGCACTTATAGTTGAGATCATATGGTATTTGTCTTTCACCCTCTGGCTTATTTCACTCAGCATAATGCTCTCCAGTTCCATCCATGCTGTGGCAAAAGGCAGTAGCTCTTTCTTTCTTTCTGCTGCACAGTGTTCCATTGTGTAAATGTACCATAGTTTTTTGATCCACTCATTTACTGGTGGGCACTTAGGTTACCTCCAACACTTGGCTATTGTAAATTGTGCTGCTATGAATTTTAATGATTGTTTTTCTCCAGCTTCCTTTGATAATTATATATGGCTACCCAAATACTACAGAAACAACATGAATTTAGCATGGAACTTTATACAGACAAAAACAAAATAACCAACAGTTCCCTCTAACATAGCCATTTCTGAAAGAATGTGAGATCAATGTAGTTGCAACATTTTCACCCTACAAATTGGCAGGATAGATGTTTGGTCAGCCTGGCTGGGTAGGTATTCCCTTTATCCCTCACTTCTCAGCTCATATTTAACAAAGAGGCTTATCTGTTCTTGGGAATGCAAGTTGCTATTCCTTCATACTAGGATTTCCAAACAAGCATCTAGAAAGCAAAAGGATGGCATAAATATCCTACAATTACAGCATATGCGCTTCTCACCATTGTGATATTGTAAGTGGCCTACAGTTGTCTTTGTGTATTCTCATTGTTAATCTCTAACACTTCCCTGTCAATTGTATTGTAGCTAGAACACTACAGATATAATTCATGATATAAAAATACATTCTTTTTTAACTTAATAAAGCAAAATATAAAAGTCATTTCCAAAGTAGGACAATACTTAGTTGAATTCTTTAAAAACAGATATCAATGCATTATCAGAAAATTTTGGCTGAGAAGGGAGGATGTAATCTATTTCTTCTGAAATGTAGCATTGACTTAAAAAAATTATAGCCATGTTCCTGGGAAAAGTGACTGAGCATCAAAAAGTTTGAAGGTTTCTCCAGTTAACAGCACCTAGCCAAAATCAGAATATTAATGTTGATTTTATTGTATTTATCACTTGTTGAGCTAATATTAAATAAACAGAACTCAATGTTAAGTTTCTTCACCTCAGTATTATAGTTAATATTACTTGTGGAATAACATTTCCACCAAGGGAAATTATTTTGATTAATTCCTTAGTGGACTAAGAAAATATTCTATCTCATTTCTGATTCATAAAGTTGCCATTTCATTCACTTTAGTTGGCAATGGAAAAAATAATTCTTTGAAATTACCAGCCACTCCTGCCCTCCTTTGTGTTATATTTGGGTTTGTAAACTTCCATAAGTAGGGCAGGACCACAATATTGATGACAGAGTTTTTGGAATCCCTGACTACTCATCTTCACAGGCATTGGGTATTGTGTGCACCTGATTCAGGGAAAGTCCCACCTCACTAAATATAGTCAAACTTCTAAAACTGTGAGAACACCAACATTTTCATTCATAGAGCAATGGGCTAAAAATGCTTTCAGCAAATGATTTGTTATAACTGAGCTAAAAATGTGTAGAACTCTGGTTTTTCAGCTGAGTCTATGTTTTTTTTAATTACATTATATTCATTATGCTATTACAGCTGTCCTGATTTTTCGCCTTTGCTGCACTCCACCCAGCATCCCCTACTCTCTCAGGCAATCCCCCCACCACTGTTCATGTCCATGGGTCATATGTATTAGTTCCATGGCTACTCCATTTCCTATACTGTACTTTACATCCCCATGGCTATTCTGTAACTACCTATTTGTACTTCTTAATCCCCTCACCTCTTAACCCATTCTCCCCCTCCCCCCTCCCATCTGACAACCATCTGGCAAGTAACTTCTTTTCTCTTGCTGCTTATAACAGTCTCTCTTTATCTTTAACTTTTGGTCTTTTAATTATAATGCACCCTGAAGTGGGGCCACTTTGCACCCATCATAATTGGGACTCTCTGTGCTTCCTGGGTTTGCATGTCTATTTCCTTCACCAAATTAATCAAGTATTCTTTCACTATTTTTTTCATATAGATTTCCAATTTTTTGCCCTTTCTCTTCTGCTTCTGGCACTCCTATGATACAAATGTTGGACCTCTTGAAGTTGTTCCAGAGGCTGTTTATATTGTCCACATTTTGGGGGGTTCTTTTTTCTTCTTGATCTGCGTGGTTGTTTTTTGCTTCCTTATGTTCCAAATCATTGATTGAGTCTCAGCTCCATCCACTCTATTGTTGTTTCCCTGTAAATTGTTCTTTATTTCAATCAGTGTATCCTTTGTTTCTGACTGGGTCTTTTTTATGCTGCTGAGATACTCGTTAAATTCCTTGAGCATCCTTATAAACAGTTTTGAACTTTGCGCCTAAGAGGTTGCTTATCTCCATTCCACTTGGCTCTTTTTCTGGAGCTTTGATCTGTTCTTTCATTTGGGCCATTTGTCTCCTCGTTTTAGCATCTCCCTGTGCTGGTTTCTAAGTATTAGGTAGAGGTGCTTTGACAGCTTGTCTTGGTAGTATTGCCTAATGTGGTAGGTGTCCTGTAGGGTCCAGTTTCACAGCCTTCCCAATCACCCAAGCTGGGTATATGAGGTGCACCCATTATGTGGGCTGAGTACACCCTCCTCTTGTAGTGGAACCTTGGTTGCTGTTGACAGATTAATGGGAAGGATTTACCAAGGCCATTCAGCTACAAGGACTGGCTGTGACCACTGACCACCAAACTCCGCCTTTTGTGCAGGATCAGCTGTGCAGGGATGGAGTGGTGGTGCTCCGACATGGTCTGTAACTGTCCACAGGGTGTGCTGGCCCTAGGGTTTCCTGTGTAGTAAATGCCAAGGTCATCCCGCACCTGTGTTTTGCCTGGGTCCACCCTGCCTGAGCTATAAAGCAATCTGAGATGGCTGTTACTTGTGCTGGGCTTGGATAGTCCCAGGTGAAGCCAAGCTGTGACTCCAATCTGGCTGCTGCTAGGGCTCACTTAGGCCAGCTGTTGCTTGTTTTATAGGATTGAGGAGCCAAGACCAGCCATTCTCATGGAAAAGGAGCTTGAGTGGGTCCAGAAGTTGGATGAGGCAGAGCCTCTGGGGATCTCCAATTTGGGTCACATAGAGTTAGCCAGGTTGATGGAGTCTCAGACATGACACCATCTTGCCAGCTCTGTGGGGGGAGAATTTAGCAAAGAGACAATGGCCTCTGCTCACCTTAATGCCATCATTTCTCCCTGTATACCCCTGGTGCCTTTAAAGTAGCTACCCCGGTGCTGGAGCTCAGAGAGATTGAGTCCAAGTAAGTCCATGTGTGGGTCCTTTAAGAGGAACTGCTTGGGGCTCCAGAAGTTTCTTCCACTGACTCAATACCTGCTAATGTTTGCAGCCCAGAAGCTGTGGGAATTTATCTTCTTGGCACTGGAATCCTGGCCTGGGAGGCCTGGTGTGGGGAGATATCTTTCCCAAATGTTTATCCATGTGGGCGTGGGACCAGCCCATTCTGTGTCTGCGCCCCTCCTACCAGTCTGGATGGATGCAGTTTCTTTAATTCCGTAGTTGTCAGGCTTCCACTCAGCTCGATTTATGACATTCCTGAGTGATGGTTGCTCAATATTTTAGTTGTAATTTGATGCGGTTGAGTAAGGAGGCGAGCCATGTCTGTGTACACTGCCATCTTGACCAGAAGATGACTGAGTCTCTATTTGTTTTTTACCATATGTGACAGAGATGTCAAAAAAAAAAAAAGGTAGAGAAATAATGTTTAATTGCCTCAAGTAAAAACAAACAAAAGCCTTAAGGCAATTTGTTTTCTTTTTGTTAAGTCTTCCCAATTCCACATAATATTCTGTTCCAAGAGATTTAAAATGAAACCATCAGTTAATTGTATCTATATACACAGATATTCTCTTCCGTGTTCAAATCCCTTTGAAATTGTCTTCCCTTTAGCTCTTAATTTCTTATTAAGTGTGATTTTGGTATGAGCCTGAAATCATCATTAAATTGTCATGGATGTTCTGTCTTGATCACATTTTTCCTCAGTCTTTCTCTTGATGGAGCTAAGAGCTAGCTTTCTGCTTTGATTTCTTTGAAATTTTGAAAACTAGAAATGCTAATGTCAGTTTACACCATGAGCTGGACTAATTTCTTTTCCTCCTCATAATTCCTTGGAGGATCTTTATTAATATTTATTTAAATTGTGTGGCAAATTGTGATCAAGTAAAGGCGTTTATTAAAATCATTAAAATAAACCCACTTTTTTTATTGTTGTTCAAGTAGTTGTCTCCATTTTCCTGCCACCAATTTCCCCCATTGCACTAACCCCCACCTCCCACCCTCAATCCTTCCCTACTTTGGCTTTGTCTATGGGTCCACCACTCCCCTCTGGTTACTGTCAGTTTGTTCTTTATTTCTATGTCTCTGGTTTTATTTTACTTGCTTGTTTGTTCTGTTGATTAGGTTCCACTTGTAGCTGAGATCATATGGTATTTCTTTTTCGCCCCCTGGCTTATTTCACTTAGCATAATTCTGTCATGAAGGGTAGCATCCATGCTGTCATGAAGGGTAGGAGTTCTTTCTTTCTTTCTGCTGCATAATATTCCATTGTGTAAATGTACCATAGATTTTTGATCACTCATTTATGGATGGGCACTTAAATTGCTTCCAGCACTTGGCTATTGTAAATTGTGTTGCTATGAACATTGGAATGCATAAGTTCTTTTGAATTGGTGTTTCAGGATTCTTAGGGTATAATCCCAGCAGTGGAATTGCTTGGTCAAAAGGCAGTTCCATTTTTAGCTTGCTGAGGAAATTCCACACTGCTTTCCACAGTGGCTGCACCAGTCTGCATTCCTACCAACAGTGTACTAGGGTTCCCTTTTCTCCACAACTTCGCCAGCACTTGTTGTTTATTGATTTGATTATGATAGCCATTCTGACCAGTGTGAAGTGGAATCTCATTGCGGTTTTAATTTACATCTCTCCCATGGCTAGTGATGCCGAGTGTCCTCTGCTATATCTCTGGGCCCTATGTATGTCCTCCTTGGAAAAGTGTCCTTTCAGGTCCTCTCCCCATTTTTTAGTTGGATTGTTTGTCTTCTTGGAGTGAAGTTATGTGAGTTCTTTGTATATTTTGGAGATCAGGTTCTTGTCTGAGGTATCATTAGTATTGGTATATTTTCCCATACGGTTGATTCCCTTTTCATTTTGTTGATGTTCTCTTCAGCCATGCAGAAGCTTTTTAAATTGATGAAGCCCCATTTGTTTATTGTTTCCATTATATCCCTTGCTCAAGGGGACATATTGGTGAAAATATTGCTGCATGGAATATCTGAGATTTTTCTACCTATGTTCTCCTCTCGGACTTTTATGATGTTGCAACTTATATTTAAGTATTTTATCCATCTTGAGTTTAGTTTTGTGTATGGTGTAAGTTTGTGGTCTAGTTTCTTTCTTTCTTTCTTTCTTTCTTTCTTTTTTTCTTTTTTTTTTTTTTTTTTTTTTTTTGCATGTGGCGGTCCAGCTCTCCCAACACCATTTGTTGAAGAGGCTATTATTCCTCCATTTTATGCTTCTGCCCCCTTTGTCAAATATTATTTGCAAATATAGACCTGGGCTTATTTCTGAGCTTTCTATTCTGTTCCACTGGTATATGGATCTGTTCTTGTGCCAGTACCAGATTGTTTTGAGTATAGTAGCTTTGTAATATAGTTTGATGTCTGGTATTGTGATCTACTTCGTTTTTCTTTCTCAAAATTGCTGCAGCTATTTGGAGTCGTTCATGGTTCCATATAAATTTTTGAAATGTCTGTTCCATGTGTGTGAAATACACCATTGCTATTTTAATAGGAATTGCATTGAATCTATAAATTGCTCTGGGTAGTAGGGACATTTTGATGATATTAATTCTTCCAATCCATGAACACGGTATATGCTTTCATTTATTTGTGTCTTCCTTAATTTCTTACATCAAAGTTGTATACTTTTCTGTGTACAGGTCTTTTACCTCCTTGGTTAAATTTATTCCTAGGTACTTTATTTTTCTCATTGCTATTTTGAATGGTATTTTTTTTTCTGATTTCTTCTTCTATTTCATTGTTGGTGTAAAATAATGGCTTTGATTTCTGAATATTGAATTTGTATCCTACTGTTTTGCCAAATTCACTTATTAGGTTGAGGAGTTTTTGGGTAGAGTCTACAGGGTTTTCTATGTACACTATCATGTCATCTACAATGATAGTGTTACTTCCTCCTTTCCTATTTGGATGCCTTTTGTTTCTTTTTCTTGTCTGACCGCTGTGGCTAGGACTTCCAATACTATGTTGAATAGAAGTGGTGAGAGCGGACATCCTTGTCGTGTTACCGATCTTAGTGGGAAAGCTTTTAGTTTTTGCCTGTTGAGTATGATGTTGGCTGTAGGTTTTTCATATATGGCCTTTGTTACGTTAGGTATGCCCCCTTTATTCCCATTTTTCTGAGTGTTTTGATCATAAATGGGTGTTGTACCTTATCAAATGCTTTTTCTGCATCTATCAAGATGATCATATGGTTTTCGTCTTTCCTTTTGTTCATGTGATTCAACAGAGGTGTTTTAAGATCAACATTTCCATCCACTTTCACTAGCTTTCCACTTTTCTAATCCACTGTAAACCAAGTGCCAACAGTCCCTATTAGTAGCCCTGCATGCACATGCTTGTGCACACATTCGCAAACATTGCACTTGCCATTCTGGTGTTTGTAACCAGTTTTCCCAGGTTGATGTGCAAAAGTTTACTTGTTTTGTGTGCTGAATACATAGTGAAATTCCCTTCCAAATATCTGTAGACAAAGACCCACTTCTTGATTCAAGCTGTGAGTTCTTTAAGGTTGGAGACCTCATTAACCTTGATTATAAACCTTCAAGAGCCAGCCTAGTGCTGTGGGCACTGAGTAGATTCTTGGTGAATTACAGATTGATTACCTGAAAATCACAAGCTATGAAACAACTTTTAATTAGGAATTAAATTTTAGAATTGATTAAACAACAGTTAATAATACATCATATGAAATTAAATTTCATCTAAAGGATATACTAGAGCCCTTTAAAAATGATCAACACCATGGAAACCATAATTGGAGGTAAACATCAATGCAAACAGTCCAGAAAAAAGACATCATTGGATTGTACCCAATTAAAAGCTTGGACCTTCCCTCCCCCTGCCACACACACACTCCTAACAAGTGCTCCTACTTCTTCTTTCCCATTATCTGAAAAAGAGTTAAATTAAAGAAAGAAAATCATATGGAAGGTGATGCTGTGTTTACCTTTCTTGTTCACTTAATGTGCTTATTTTTCTTGTTCACTTCTGGTTTACCTTGTTTATTATAGTATCTACAGTTGTATATATGGAAGTACATGGTAATAATAAAATAGAACTCAGTTATAGCTTAAAACAACATAACTAAACTTAGTTTCTATATATTACTAACTCCAAACAATTGCAGAAAGTGGGTGGGCCTGGTTAATGTTCAAGCTGAATCTCTTCCTAATATTCAAATATTGACAATGTTAAAATAAAGGAGATAGTTTACAAAAGTTACCTTTAATTATCTCATCTCTTTAGCAACCCATGTGAAGCAAAAAGAATCGGTATCCAGTGACAATGCAGTGTTTTTGTTCACTCTCTCCCTACAGGTCTCCTCCAGGTTAGGATTGGCAAAATCTGCCTTTAGAGGCTTCCCACAGTCTGATGTTCCAAATGTATGTGCTCCTTTGTACCTCTCTTCTAAAGCCTTGGTGAAATAATTGATTTTGTAAAAATAGAGAATATTAGCACTAGACCTCTCCATTCTCCAAATGAGTAAACCAAGGATCAGGGAGATAAAGTGACTTGCCTGATATTACCCAGCTAGTTGGTTACACTCAATGCAAGTACAATTATGCCATAATCCAGGACCTGGGCAAATTTTTGTACATTACTTATAAATGCAGTTATATTCCTTCACAAGAACTATTTTAATGGGGTCTTTCACCAAATGAGAATTTTGTTAAGATCGGGGATGGAGATAAACTCTGTATGGAGTTAACTTTATTATTTTTGTGTCATAGGCCTGTGTAGAATGAACAGTATCATGAAATGAAATAAATCTTAGGTTATAATTTCAGGACTAGGAGACAATAATATATGGCATTAATAATTCCTCTTATTTATTTTTGTCTTTTTTTGCTACTGTAAAATTTACATACAGAGAATGTAAATACCGATATTTTAAGTGTATCATTGGATTAGCTTTAGATATAGAATTTTTTCATCACCTCAGAAGGTACTGCTATTCCCCTTTCTAGTCAACTGAAAGCCAATCCTATTGCAACCATGTTTGGATTTTAATTACAATAGATTTATTTTGCCTATCTTTGTACTGCATATAAATAGAATCATGAAGTGTTTACTTTTTAAAATTTTCTGGCTTCTTTAACACAACATATGGTGAGATTCATTCAAATTGTTGTATCACTGTTCATTGTTTTAAACCCTCACCCAGTGTTCTGTTGTATGACTCTAATACAATTTGCATATCCATTCTCTCTTTGATGAACTTTAGGGTTGTTTCAAGTTTTAGACTTTTATGAGTAAAACTCTTGTAAACAATCATGTAGAAGTCTTAGTATGAAGATGTTTTTATTTCTCTTGGGTAAATATCTAGGAAAGGTATATCTGGATCATAGGGTTGATGTATATTTAACCTTATAAGAAACTACTAGACTATGTTCTCAAATAGTCCTATCATTTAACAGCTCTACCTATAAAATATGAGAGTTCCAGTTGCACCCCATCCCTGCCAGCATTTGGTGGTGTTGGATGCTTCAATTTTAGCCATTTGAGGAGGTGTATAGTAATGTCTCATTGTGGTTTTAATTTGCATTCCCTTCCTGCCTAATGATACTGACAAATCTTCATGTGCTTTGTTGGTGAAGTTTCTGTTCAAGAATTTTGTACATTTTTATAAGGCTGTTTATATTTTTTAATCTTCACCTGAAGACATTCTTCCACTGCCTTGCAGGGGTGTTCAACCTTTTGCTATCTCTGTGCCACACTGTAAGAAGAGTTGTTTTGGGCCACACATTAAATACATTGCGGCACGTAATCACAAAAAAAAATCTCATAATGTTTTAAGTAAATTTACAATTTTGTGTTGGGCCACATTCACAGCCATCGTGGACTGCAGGAGACCCACAAGTCACAGGTTGGACACTCCTGCAAGAGAGAGGGAGGGAGGGAGGAAGAGAGAAACATCAATGCGAGAGAGACATGAATCAATCGGTTGCCTTTCAGGTGCACCTGAACCGGACCTGACCAAGGAGAGAACCCACAACCCAGATATGTGCCCTGACAGGGAATCAAACCCACAACCGTTCATCTATGGGATGATGCTGCAACGGCCCAAGCTGCACCAGCCAGGACAGTTTGTTTGTATTTTTAGTTTTGATTTGAAGAGTTCTTTGTATATTCTCCTTTCAAGTCCTCCATCAGCCAGTGGCTTTTCCTTCCTCCTTCACTTCTTTCCTTCCTTTCTTGCTTCCTCCCCTCCTTCCTTCTTTCTTTTTGTAATAGATTTTTTTAGAGGGGGTGAGGTTCAGAGAGAAATTGCGGGGAGGATATAAAGATGTCCCATATGCTGAGTCTCCACACAGGCCTAGCCTCCACCGTGATCAACATCCCCCACCAAAGTGATACATTTGTTACAACTGATGAACCTACACTGACACATTATTATTATCCAAAGCCCATAGTTTACATTAGGTATAGTTTCAGTCTATGGGTTTGTGAAAACTTATAATAACATGTATGCACCATTTTAGTATCAACATAGTAGTTTCACTACCTTAAAAATCCTCTGGGTTCTGCCTTTTTCTTCCCTTCTTCCTCTCTAACCCTTGGTAACTACTGATTTTTTTACTGCCTCTTACAGCCTAGCACCAGAAGTCACACAGGGACACTTCAGCCACACCTGTTGATCAACAGCAACCACAGTGTCAGTCTAAGTTCAAGGAGAGAGAAAATAGGCCCCACCATTTTTTGGAAGGAGTGGCATGTATTTAAATGGATCTGAAAAATTATAGGTGACCATCTTTGCAAAAGGTCTGCCACAGTAGATACTGGGTTTTTGGAAGATGTCACTTGTCTGAGAGGAATATTCCCTTGGATTCCTAGTTTGCTAAGATTTTATTATGATGAGAGTCTTGAGTTTTGTTAAATGATTTTACTACATCGATTGAAATGGTCATATAGTTTCTCTCTTTTATTTTCTTAATGTCCTGAATAATAATGGTTGATTTTCAAATGCTAAAACAACCTTAATAGCTGCCATTTATTAAAGACTTTTATATGATTAGGAACTTTATATGCACTATAACTTATTTTTCCTAAGAAGTAGGCATTATTTTCCCACCCTACAGATAAGAAAATTGTTTCAGTGTTGAAGTTACTTGGCCAGGTTCACTCATCTAGTAAGTAGCAAATCCCAATGCTTAAATATAAGCCAGTGACACCAAAATCAACATCTTTCTTCTACAGCCTGGTAATGGAGTACTTTAAAAGGAGGTAAAAAATCTCCAGAAGCTAATTTTTTGAGTTTTATACTTTTGAACTCCTTGAGAGTTCTTGCCCACTTGAGCATTTGACAATCCACATTTTTTAAATGAAATACTGAATTCAAAATATTAAGAAATATTGCAAATATCTGAAACTGAAAGGTGTTAGCTTCTGTTTCAGCCTCAGTCACATTTAGGGTTGCTAAGTGCAGAAATGTGTAAACAGAAATTATATACAGACAATTCAACCCCAAATTCTATTGCTACTGGCTCCCAAATGTGGTTAGATAGGATAAGAACACACAAAATAATGTATTATATTTCCATCAAACACAACAAATGATCTTAGCTATAATAAAAATGCCAAACTATGGTGAACCTATGACTCAAAAATTGCAGCTTTTCCTACACTACTACTCTACTTAAAAATATATTCATGAAAATTGTCCTTTGTGATAGAGAACCACAGGGAATAATACCGGTTTTAGTCATAATGAGTGAATTTAGTCATATTGAGCTATATTGAGAAGCTATCTGTAGTCGATCAGAATTTCCCCACTGTAAGAGATACCATGCATTTTTCTGAGTCATGATACAGTAATCCTTTCTGTTATAATAGTTATAAAGGCCTGCCTCTATCACCAAGTTAGTCTGTGTCTAAAATAACAGACCCAAAAGTATGAGCCTATATCATGAATCATACTTAAAAACAATGCTCAGATGCCTAAAACTAAGGTTCATGTCCAATGGTCTTTCACAAAAGAACAGTTATCTCTCAGTTAAAATATTTCCATATAGTGCATCTTGACAATGTCCTGAATTTATTGTTCCAGAAAAATAAACTGTGTTAATATCAAGAAGCAGCCTTATATAACATAAATATCACAAGTGGCATAATATGAGGAACCCTAGGTATGTTTTTCTGCCTGGAATTATTTCTCTCACACACCTCTCACTACTTATAATTCACCCATTTGGATTGGCAAACTCTTTTAAAATGTAAACAATCTAATGGTTAATACATTAACCCAATGAAAAACCCAAGTAATGATCACTGAGACATGCATAGTGTTCTATATTTTGTAAAAAAAATGATTATATTTTAGAAATTATAGTTAGAAAATTATTTCCATCTCCTTCAACTTATTTGATTTTTATCAGAACCATATGACTTAGGTGGTTAAATAGCAGTGATAGCAGTGGTAGCATCAGCAGCAGCAGCAGCAATACTAGTAGTGATAATAATGATAAAACCCTTGTATACCATGTATTATGTACCAGACACTGTTATAAGCACTTTATATATATAACATAAATATATATATATATATATATATATATATATATATATATAAATTCATTGGATCATCACATCAGCCTTACATGGTAGCTTCCATTTATATTACCACTTTTAAAGATGATAAAGGCAAGTCACAGAAAACTTAAACACCTTGCCAAAGGCCACAGGACTGGTAATCAGTGAGTTAGGACTCAAATCCTGGCAACCTGGTTCTAAGGGCCTGTGTTCTAAACCACTTACCCATCATCTCTTTTATCATTTACTCTAGAAATATTTACTGAGTGCATACCCTATACCAGATACTCTTCAAAGCCTTGGAAATACAACAATGAATGAATAGATTTGGTCTCTCCTCACAAGGAGCTTTCATTCTAGAAGGGAGAGACACCATGAAGAGAAAGGGAAATTTTCTTAGGGATAAGTTATATAAAAAAAATAAAGAAGGATATGTGAAATACAGTAATGAGGTGCAGATGCTTTTGATTGGTATCTAGGAAGACCATTCTGAGAAAACACTGGAACTGAGGTGTGAAGAAGAGGAGAGAAGCAGACATATATAAGATTTTAGAACAAAGTTCATCAAGAAGTAAGAAAAGCAACAGGTCTAAGGTGAGAGTGACTTTCAAAAATGAGGGAGTGAGTGTGGCTAGAATGAGGGAGAATATCAGGACATAAGATCAGAAATATCAAAGGAACTTGATTATGTAGGATTTTGTACTTTGTTCTCAGTGAAATAGGAAGTCATGGGAGGCTGTTAGCAGGCGAGTGTCATGATCTGATTTAAATTTAAAATGGCTATTTCTAGCTGCTTTGTGGAGAATAAACTTTATAGGGTCAAAAATGGAAGTCAAAAACACTAGTTAGGAGAATATGACAGTAGTGCACATGAGAAACGATAAAGACATGGTCTAGAGTGTTTGCAGAACAGATGGTGAGAAGGGTATGAATTTGAGAATGGTTTGAACTCACAGCTAATAAAGAGAGAATCTGGATGAAAATTCTGGTTGTTTTGATTCTAAATTTATGCACTTATTGTCTGCTCCTAAAAATTCTTGCAATAAGGAAGTGAATTTTTAATTCTGGGAAGGGGAAAAGGAGGGAAATGTGAAGAGAGGTGAAGGAAAACAGAGAGGGGATGATAAAGTGGAGGGGGTAGGAAAGGAGGGGCAGGGGGAGAGAGTTTGGAATACAGAGCCCCGATGAGAATCCTCCAATTGGGTTGCCACAGTTAAGGACTTTAGGTAGTAGGAGGTCTGTAGATCTAGGGGAGCAGATATTTATGTAATAGTAGGTGTCCAAATTAACTCATTATAGAATAAGGCCAGACAGACTTTATGTGGCTTCTAGGGTGAGAAACAGAATATCAGTGTTTATGCTCATAAACATGGTTTCCCCTTTATACTCCCAACTGACACCCTCCCCTCAAATTGACAACCTTTAGGGAATTCAGTCAAGTGAACACAATTTTTCTTTTGCTTCTTTCATAGAGAGTGATTTAGCAGAGTTCTGACATTTCCCATTCAAATAGGGGTATATATAAAGCAAAGCATATGTCTTCTGTGCATCCTAGCCAGTCTAATGTGCTGTGAAAGTCTGAGAAAGTTCATGCACTCTAATGACCTAAGACTTGTTCCTAGATGTCCTTAGGCTTTTTTTCTGAGGGTGTAAAGACTACATTATTCTGAGAGCAGTAACAGTAATGGTTTCGTCAATTAGTATACATATTAGTATAAGTATTAGCTATGACTAGGCCCAAATGATAAAATTGTAGTTTTAAGCATTTGGGATGTTAAGCACAATATATATAAAACCTCTTTTATAAATTAAATCTAGTTACAGCCAATAATTCATCAAACTCCATTCAGCAAAGCTTGCCAAGTCTTGGAAGATAACTCTCTTATAACCTTGTTTCTCCTTTACTTCCCTTCTCTTGTCCAAGCCTGTTCTGAGTAAAAGCTTTGAAAGTCATTTGCAGAAGTATAAATGCCTAATAAAGATTCAAGTATTCACCCCTCTGAGGACATTCTCATTTTAGGAAAACAAGAAACCTTGAGCCAAACAAATGAAACCCCAGTTATGAAATTTTGCCAGCAATGAAATGGACAGAAAAAATAAACGGCCACTGTATTAGTCAAGGTTCGCTAGAGAAACAGAACCAATAATATCGCGCGCGCGCGCATGCGTGCGTGTGTGTGCGTGTGTGTGTGTGTGTGTGTGTGTGTGTGTGTGTGTGTGTGTGTGTGTGTAACGAAATTTATGTTCAGGAACTGGCTTCTGTGACTATGGAGGTATGGAGGTATGGAGGTTGGCAAATCTAAATCTGCAGTGTAGGCCCAGCAATTTGAAGATAAGGAAAGCCAGTGCTCCAGTTCCAGTCCAAAGCAGTCTGCTGGAGAATTCCCTCTTGCTCAAGGACGCTGGTCTATTTGTAGTATTCAGAACTTCAAATGATTGGTTGAGGTCCACCTACATTAAGGAGGGCAATCTGCTTTACTCAAAGTTCACAGACTTAAATATTAATCTCATCCAAATTGACACATAAAATTAACCATCCCACAGACCTTTAATAAGAACTGTTAAAAATATGGTTCTATTTGTTTACTTCTTATATTATTTGTGTCCCCATTGAATCCCCTTTTGTTTGCAGTTCTTTTTAAACTAAATAAAGTCACATACATATCCTCATATTTAAAATGTTATTTATCTTCTATTTGCATATAGATATGAAAAACAACTTATTGGTAATGATTGATCATGTCCAATTTGACAAATGTATATATTGAACAATTCTTATATGGTAGGGATTTCAGGAGAAATTGAAAATCAGTAAGACATGGTCTTTATTGCTACATGTGAGGAAGAATATTAATATTCTTATACAAGAAGTATAAGCACATTGAAGGGGGATTCAGAGAAGGGCAACATCACATCCCATTGAAAGACTATATCCATTCTTTCCTTCTTTCCTTCAACAAATATTTATGAAGTTCTACTATAGGTCAATCACTATTTAAGTTTCTGGATATACAGCAATAAAAATAAATAAATAAACTCCCTGCACTCATGAAATTTGGTTTGTAGTGGGGGAGGGAG
The DNA here is from genome assembly GCF_021234165.1 of Pteronotus mesoamericanus. NCBI lineage: Eukaryota > Metazoa > Chordata > Mammalia > Chiroptera > Mormoopidae > Pteronotus > Pteronotus mesoamericanus. The sequence continues at coordinate 2,413,784 of NW_026555198.1, forward strand.
ACAGACAGCAAATTTGAAAACAAGTAAGTAGGGTGGTTTCGGGTCTTGATAGTACTTCACATACTGATAAGTGAAATAAAAAAAAATAAAATGGCGTAATGGGAGAGAAAGTTAGTGGCACTGTTATTTAAGTTAGAGTGGTCAGGCCTTTACTTTTACAGAGTGGCATTTGAACTAATACTTGAATGAAAAGAAAGAGTTTTCTATACCTTTGTCTAAGGGAAGGGCATTCCAGATAGAAAGAATAGAAAACGTAGAGCCTCTGTGGAAGAAATGAGATTGGAATGTTCAAGAAAATCTTCATTAGAGGTGGCATTTTTGAAGGAACTTAAAGAAGAGGTCAGATTTTTACAAGTAAAGATTGGGGAAGAGAGAAAGAAATACTGATTTAGAAATACAAAACTATGTGTGGAGTATTAGTTATATATTATTATGGCCTTAGAATATCAATTTGAGTCTAAGGCCATACCACCCTGAATGTGCCTGATCTCCTCTGATCTCGGAAGCTAAGCAGGGTCAGGCCTGATCAGTACTTGGATAGGAGAATATCAATTTGAGTCTAATGAATCCAAATATATTGCAATATTTAATGTCCAAGGTAGGTGCTTTTACTTACTTTTTATTTTGTACAAGTAATGAGCAATGAAATACATTTTGAAATGCCTGTGAAGTATCTATCTAAAACCATGAAGAATAGGGGTGAGGTCATCAGGGGTATTTTCCAAAGTATATACCAAGCAATGAAAATCCTCTTTCCTCAAAGACCTTTGCTCTCTAATTTCAAAATGGGATTAATATGAAGTAAATTGTCCTTTTTATACCCCTCAGTAGATGGTGAAGTCTATCTGCCATTCACATCAAAGTGAGAATAATTTTGATCAGGTAATGGAATACTTTCAATGTATACCAATACAATCTCAGGTAATTGGAAGGAGACTTAAAAGTTGTCTTATTGAAGCACCTCTTGATGTTTTTGTCCCCACCAAGTGATTGCTCACCTTATAATTGAGCACAGTTAATGATCTTTTTGAGGCATCCCATTCCATCATTGGTCAGCTTTGATGAAATAATTATCCTTGAAGCACCTATCCATTGGTCTGAGACATATTCCTGTATCAGTCAGAGTTCTTAGTTATAGATAATAGCATTCACTCTAGCCAGCTCAAGCAGAAAGAGATTATTTATAGATTGCAAGATAACTTACAGAATGTCTACAAGGGTGAGGTACCCAACCTTGGATATTGTACAGCCAATAACAATACAGCCAAGTGGAATGCCCAACCTACTTTTGTCCACCCCTGTAGTTTCCCTAGAATATTCTATCTCTTTATTCACAGCTACAAACTCCCTCTAAAATTTAACAGGCATCTGACTGGTGAAGTCTAGATCACATGCACAAGCTTAGATGCAAGGGAACTGGGAGTATGCAGTTTTGTGGTTTCAAGATCCTTTGTAGAGGAAAGTAAGGTAGAAGACTGGAAGGAATACTGAGTGAGCCAATTTGCAATATTTTTCACATTTCCTTTCTGAGATTTCTTGAGATTAAACATCTCTAGTTCCTTTAAATGTTGGAGGATGTTGAAGTTCAGAGTCTATTCACCACCCTGGTCCTTTTCCTCTGAGCACATCCCAGTGCCGGTCGTTCAAAATGTCAAACCAAGAACAGAATAAAATGACCAGGCATCTTTTGGCCAGTGCAAAATGAAGTAGGCCTATCACTTCTTTTAGATACTGAACATCTGTTAATGTAGCCTAGTAATGCTCATAGAATCTACTGAGTAAGACAGCAAGAATTTTGTACATGTCCCTCAATTGTTAAGGCACATCACCCCAAAACTGTACTACTCTACTTACAGAGTTTGTTTTATAAAAAGGAGAATGTAGATACATGTCAGTATTAAATTTCATCTTGTTAAAGTCAGAATCCAAAACCTGATACCAACAGGCTAAAAAAAATGGGCAAAATATATTTTCCAATATGTATCATTATCTTTACTAGCTTTGTATCTACTAATGGTTGGCTAAGCATGTCCACTATGTTCTCACTCAATTCATTAATATAAGTGATTAATATGACAAGGCATAAGATAGACACCCATTAGAGATGGGTTAATATTGATCTATTAATTAGGATAAAGATAAATTACCCCATATGTATCGACACAATTTTCTGGTCCCAATTTATCCATCTTATGTATAGGATACTAGGAAAGGCTTTGTAAAATGCCATATAGAAATCCAATTACATCATTTTCACAGAATACTTTTTATCTGTCAATCTGACAAAATTAACATAATCCATCCCATCACCTTACCCCCAGAACAAATCCACCTCTAGATTTTCCCATTTCTGACAAAGAGACCTTTTCTCCTTCAGGATTGAAAGTTAAACATCTATGATACCTTCAATTCCCTCTCCCCATGATCAATTAATCACTAAGCCAGTTGTTTATTCTTTATTATGATGCTCTGGGACTTTTACGTCTCCATTTTCCTTTCATCACTGTAATCCAGGTCTTTATCACTTCAGACATGGACTACTGCAAAAGCTAACTGATTTCCCTCATTCTTTTATGTAGTGACAGTGTGAACAATGTCTTCCTTTTATTCCTGTCACTGCCATGTAAAATGCGCTCTCCCATTTCCTCTGTACACATATAAGACATTTGGTGGCTGGGCTCTTTTTTCTGTCTTTCAACCCCTTTGAAAGCAACTTGAAGGCAAAGATTATAGTATCAACCCCCATTATTCTTCACACAAATATTGCAAAAATACTGCTTAAGAGCTATACAGTACACAAATACACTAACTGGATGCTAACTAGAGATGAAATCCATTGACTCTATTCATTTATTAAAGGTAGGTGTGGCTTATTCTTATAGTACTATAGCTATGTGAAGATAATTAGATGAAACTTTTTAGAATGAAGACCACCACATTGAATTCATCTGACTGGTCTTGTGGTAAAATATTAGGAATTTGTCATCTTAGAATCTTCCAAGTTATATAGGATGCTACTCCAAGCAGAAATCTATTGGCAGACAGAACACCCTGGGTTCAGTGCTTCCCTTGCAGTGTTAGGCTGAATCATATTTGGCAGCAAAATCCATCCAGAGACCTCTAGAGACTCATTAAAACCAGATAATGCTGAAGCATAGCAAAATGGTTTCAATTTGGACCATGGTGCCAGCTTAATAGATGTATTAAAAATAAAATGATTAAGTCGTTCCTTGTAAGGACATTCATCTAACATGGCAGTTCCTAAAAACTGTCAATATGTGTATACTTATTAGGTCAATGTAGTTGACTGAAATTCTTTGAACCGTATGACCTAAACACAAGTGACATGAGAGACGGCTTGATACAATACCATGTATCTAGAAGAGTAAAAAATAAATTATATGACTTTGAAGTTGAAGTATTAGTACAGAAATATGCTTCATTTGTATGACATAAAAAATCAAAATAGTCACTCTATTTCTATGGGAAAACCACTTACTGATGGGCACATAGCTCAGTAGCTCCCAGTCCTGTATATGATACATGTTTATCTCAAGTCTCAAAGCAATTAAAAATGTTTTTTCTAGTCACTAGAATAACTCATTGTCATTGTAGGACATTTGGAAAATATATAAGCATGAAAGGAAAATGAAATTCACTTAAAATCCTACTACTCAGGTATTACTACTATTACCATTTAGTGAAACTCTATAATTTTAATATATTTTTTACAAATAAAGATTTTATTGTGCATAGTGTCAAAAGAAATATTTTCTACAATTAAAAAAATTTTTCTTAGCCCTGGCAGGGTAGATCAGTTGGTTAGAGAATCTTCCCGACACGCCAAGGTTTAGGATTTGATCCCCAGTCAGGGCACATACAAAAATCAACCAATGTAATAAGCCAGTCAGAGAAAAACAAATAACATATCATTTCACTCATATGTGGAATGTAATGAACAGACTGAACTAACAAGCAAAATAGAGACAGACTCATAGATAGAGAGCAGGCTGACAGCTCTGGGTGGGGGCCTGGGGGTGGAGGGATTGAGTAAAAAGGAAAAAGGACCCATGGACATGTACAACAGTGTGGTGATTGCAGGGAAGAGTGTATAAGGGAGATAAATGGTAATGGAAAAATACAATTAAATTTTTTTAATTAAAAAAAGAGTCAACCAATGAATGCATACATAAGTGAAACAACAAATCAATCTCTCCCTCTCTCTCTAAAATAAATTTAAAAATTGTTCATTTTCTTATGTCATTGATGTCGCTTAATTAACACCCATAAATACATTCTTGTCAATTTTAATGTTTCTGTTGTTTTTTATTAGTGCTCTAAAGGGAATTTCAAGAGCATATGCATTGTCAAACGCCTGTATGTTTGTTTTAGCAATTTTGCCAGCTATTTTTAAGACCCTTTTTAAGGACCTTGCTGAAGGCATAGCAACCTCCAGTAAAATACGAAACACTTTGATAGCTGTCAACAAGTGTCAAGCAGGTCCCTTGTGGGAAGGCTGAATGTTTATATTACTCCTTGGGACCTCCATGTTAAGGAACATGGTAAGTTCTGGTAAGACTGCTTGTCAGGGAATCAGGAGATTTGAGCTCTAATTTTGACTCTGCCTCTCAGTCACCACTAACCTTATTTTCTTATCTAGATATAGAATCAGAGAGGCCAAATATTTGAAATGATCTGAATACTCATTGAAAACAAATTATTATCTAGACAGAAGGTATAAGTAATCAATATATTACACACTGGGTATTGAATTATTGAACAACATATCCAGTTCCAAAAAGTTATGATATAGCCCTGGCCAATGTGGCACAGTTGGTTGGAGGATTGTCCAGTAAACCAAAGGGTTGCCTGTTTTATTCTTGGTCAGGGCACATACCTAGGTTTCAGGTTTAGTCTCCAGTCGGGATTCACGCGAGGGGCAGTTGATTGATGTTTCTCCCTCACATTGATGTTTCTCCCTCACATTGATGTTTCTCTCCTTCTCTTCCCCCCTCTCTAAAATTAAAATTGGTAAGCATGTCCTCAGGTGAAGATAAATAAATAAATAAATAGATAAATAAATAAATAAAAAACTTAAAAATTTCAAAAGGTTGTGATATAAAGCAATTATAGCTATAGCATTAAATTAACTGAACACATGGGAAAGGATAAAGGAAAACATTGTCAGCCCTTTTAAAAATACTTTACAATTAAAAACAGATACAAAAAGGTCTTCTTTACAACTATCAATATTTATAAACAGTCATTATATAATGCTGGGTCATTGACTTACTGAAGTTGGAGTCTTGACCCCCTATAGGACCCTTCCTATAATAACATTCCTTTTACTTTGACTGTTTTATTCATTCTAATTCCATAGCAATGAACAATATAAGTAAACACAAAAGGAAGTCTCAAGCTTGATAGTTCATTATATTACAGTTTTGAATTATAATAACATGTGCCCTACTCATATTCTTATTAAAGTAGCTACGGTTCTTTCCTGAACTACACCTGCTGTTAATTCCTTTTAAATGGACTAGGAGAACAAATTATATATATATATATATATATATATATATATATATAAAAAAAAATATATTATTTATTTATATATATATCACTTATTTTTATATATATATAAATAAGTTTTACTAATGAAGCAGCCTATTTTTGTTTTGGGAGGGGCCTCAATTTTTGCGACTCAGTTTGGAAAATGGCTTTAACTATGTGACTCCTCAAGACCTTACAGCTAACAGAGCAGATTATGAATGATACAAAGGAGCAGAACCGTGACAAGGTCTCACAGTGATAAAGTGCTGGGGCCAGAGACAGGCAAAAACCTAGGAATTTCAAATCACTGTCACAAAATTCCCAAGTTTTCAATACTAGTCACAGCCACTCTTCCGGAATCAGAAAGAGAAGCCCCACTTTCCTGTCTGCCTTTTTCTTTCCCCAGCACTACTTCTGTGTTTGCCTTCTTTAGACCTGGTTTCTCTTCCCTTCATTTAAATTGTTCCTTGGTTTGCTTTGATCACTGAGAGCAAAGTCAACAAGCAGTCTTTGAGGAATGGGGAAACACAAGAAAACTCTAGGGGAATCAGAGCTTTTGCCTGTGATGTGCATTGCCCTGCTATTCCCTTTTACTAGCTACAGGAAACATTGTATTGACATACTGAGAGTTGGACAGAGGGGGGAAAGAAGGACAGGAAGCATCGAGTATTTTTTTTTTCTTTTCAAGAATCTATGGAGGCCTCACTCTGAAAGACACAGGGAAATATGGTGGGAAGTGACAAAGCACTGCCACATGTAATTTAAAGTGTGGCAGCAGGAGAACAGACTGAAAAACATGCAAACCTTCCCACTAGTTCCCAGCAGCACAGCCACAAACACCAGCTGAGGACTTTATGGAAAACAACCAGGGACCAAGGACTTTGAATGGAATCAGTGGCCAGTCTACAGCATCTTAAGAGAATAAGGGAGTGATAAGGTAGTAAGCATTTAGAAAAGCAGCCAAAAGCTCCATCTTCTTTTGGTAAGTGCTCTACTCACACCCATGAGAAGTTTCTCCAAGACAGCTCTTGGCAGAGCCTTGGGAGAAATGAATATTCAAGTTTCTGCCTAATAATTTTCATTATTAACTAGATGAGTGCAAAGAATTAACTAGATGAGTGCTAAAGTATGTTTCCAATCTTTTTTGGTCACACATCCCTAACAGTAAAATAGTAATCACTCACAAGATTGCAGACATTCAGCTGGTACATTCCTGTACAGCCCTACCTATTGTTTGCATCTGTCCTAATTGGCCAGTGCTCAAGCTATAGTATGTCTTAACGGGAATTTTCAAACAGAATTTCCTTTCATAATTTCACCTACTCGCACATAGGAAGGTATCTTCTAGAGAGTACTGGAAGAGAGGTCTGGGGAGTTCACATGAAGCAAACTTCCCTATTTTACATTTGACAGCCCAATGCTGCCAGCTATTTAAGGGCTGACAAAGTTAAAAAGCTAGGGAAGACATTGAAGCTAGGGAAGATGGGGAAGGGGTACATACAAATTAAAATAACTAATAAATACCTGATGGTTTAGGAGTCCCAGAAGGAGCATTTAATCCTCCTCCCATCACCTCTGTCTTCCCATATTGTTGGATGAAGGGCGTTCTCATGACTGCTCATCTCCACCCAAACTAGGAGGCCACAGGAGCTCTGGCTACTTCAAAAGCTATACAACCAAAAGAAGTCTAGGAAACTTCAAGTAGCAACAGGGGCATTCTCTAGGTGTGTTCCCTCAAAGAGCACCTGTAGTAGGTGGAGTGACAGAAGCAACAATAGGACAAAACGGTTAGCAGTGACATCACTAAGGTTTATAAATCTCAGGGAAAGATCCACATCCTATCTAATTTCTTGATAACTGGAAACAACGAGTATCTCTGGTCACATGACTATTACTAGTATCCTGCTGTCTTTCAGTCCAGCTTGTGGCTATTGAGTATGAGGGAGAAGCACCACAGAACAATGCCAATATCAGTCATTCACTTGCTCGATGTGAGAGATGAGTATGACAAAAGTACCATTAAAATGCAAACATTCTGATTCTAAAATAGAAGATTAAGTCCATCCCTATAAGCAAGTACAGGAAAATCTTCAAAGTTAATGATTCCTGCATGTCATCTCATAGTAGCTCTACCAAGAGGCAGAGAGATGTGCTGTAAAAGCCAAACATCTTTTTCAGTTTGTTATAATGCTGTCAGGGATGCTCCCCAGCCAGGAAAACCTGGCTCAAAATGTCCGGGAAACTCAAAGAGATGGGTACCTTACAAAGTGGGTCACATCACGGTATGATAAAATTTTCACAGAGTATGGAGCCACATAAATCTGGGTTTAGATACAAGATCTGCTATTGAAATATGTATCTTGTGACTTCAGTCAACATGGGACTTTGTTTTGTCTTTCATCATATGGGACCAATAATAGTGCCTATTTACTAAGGTTTAATGAGGATTAACTAGAGTACTGTGTATAAAACACCTTACACAAGGGTCTAGCATATAATAGATGCTCAATAAATGGTTATTCACTTCCCCTCCACTTTGCCCTCATTTTTTCTCGGCTTCTTAGAATACAAGGGCTTAAGTCACAGAAACTGACATGGGTCGCCAAAGGCCAGAAAATGAAGGGTGGCTACGCATGATACTTTTCTCCAGACTATAGTTAAAGACAAACCAGTTCCTGCCTTGTGGACTCAGAAAAGCTTTTCTATAACAATCTGGGTCATGTAAAAGGGATGTTAAAGGGATGGTAAAATCATCAATTCATTAAACCAATACATTTAATACCCTAGTACAAGAGGTAGGAAGAAAAATTTAATGACATCTCAAGGCTCCTTGGTCTGCCTTGTTCATCTTTGCTCTGAAGACTTTAGCCAGATGAGCTTCACAGGATTTGGGCTTGTCAGGGTGGGGTGTGATGTGGGAGACTCATCAGTCCTCCAGCTGTGCCCTAAATGTTTGACAATGATCCCCATTTGTGAAGATCTCATATCGACTGATTAGAAAAGTCTAGGAATTGAAAAGTATAGCTAAAATCTTTCTGGGCAGCCTTCCTTGGGAATAGAGAAGAGGAAAACCAAGAAAGAAGGATGCAAGCAGCAGTGTTGCCAAGCAGGCTGCCCTACTTACCTTCTCTACGATCAGCCACAAAATTTTCTTAGACAAACCTAGTGGAGTAGTGGCCTGAAGCCCAGGCATTACACAGAATTTAGTTATAAAATAGCTGAGAGTTACAAATGCTTATTTGAGTCATGTTGTTTCCTTAGCTAGACTCTATAGGTACTTTAAAAAATGCTGGGGAGAAGAAAACACGTTACAAATGTGTTATATATGATATGTAAAATTTGAATTTCCTATGTTGAATTTGCTTAAAGATGAATTAGAAACTATTTCCTTATGAAAAGACTCACACCAGGTTTTCTTTCAACATTACATTTTAAAATGGCTTTTCTCCATAGGCAGCTCTTCATGAATATAGCTATTAGGTGCAAGTCCTGTACAAAGATGGAAAGAAATGATGATTTATGAAGAGCCAAGGAAAGCAATCATGAACTGGGCACAACTCTTCTACTTGTTCAGCTGCCTTCTCATTAGTCATTCTGCAGTAACAACAAATCACCAGGAACACCTAAAAAAGTTACCCAAGGGGCTGAAATTTTAAATATGGCTCCTTACTTTTCTGGAATCAAATACTACCACAAATTTGCTATGTGCAACAGAATCTCTTGTAATAAGTATTATGTTCTGTACCCATATACTAATGTTAAACCTACTAAAAACTGATTCTAGGGATTCAGGCAGTCCACATGTGTCAGTTATAGCTCTTTGATAATAGAGAATAAATTATAATTTAGAAAGGCAAGAAGGAAATCAAATTAGTTTCTATTAAAATTAAAGGAAAGCATTAGCTGACTTCATTAAGACAAGTCAAAGCCATTAGGAAATCAAATTACATGTCTAAAATCATGAAGCCCACAGATAGAGCAATAAGTATGAAATCTATTTCTTTTCTAAATTTATCCAATATTACCTCAAAACCCTGCCAGAAACATAATTCACTTCCTCATGCCCCTTTCCTAGTTAGAGTTAAAGAACCTTACATAAGAGGCTAAAATTATCCTATGCTTAAGAGGTTTTTATTATCTTTACACCTAGATTTGTATCCTGGCCAAAAACAGTCTATACAATCAAGAGTAATTTCAAAATACATCAAGTATTTATTCGTATTTCTTAAACATTGTTACATCAGAAAGAGTCCCACCAGAACATAGATGGTATACTCAAATAGTATAAGTGAATACGGTATACTATAGGGGTGATTTTTACAAGGTGGTAGGCAGGGTAACCGAAATCAGCAAAGGTGGTAAAGTGCCTGGGGCCTAAGAACAGAGAGAGGGAAGCTGTTATAAATCTCAGGACTAAAGGAACCAGAGGAGAAGAGTGGTGTTACTGGAAGTCAGAGCTGAAGCCATGGGAGAAGGGCTCCTCAACATGAGCTATGGCTGTTAGTAAAGGACTGCAGCCATTTCCAAAAGCATAGCCTGGTTCAGAGTAGGGTAGAGAATCAATACCCTACCCAATTTTTCTCTTCCCATCTTTTGATCTTATGCTAGTGTCTCCTGTTTTCTGAATCTTACCCAAGACCAAGCTACAGGCAGAGGAGAAGCAGTATCTAGAACCTTCAAAGGCACAAAGCTGAGCAGAAAATAGTAAAGAATGACTGCAGAAACAAATGGAGAATAACCAGCACAACTGTGAATAGGGACTTACAAATCACATTAACACTTCCTTTAAAATTTCCCCTTTCTCTTTCATCTACTTCCTTCAAAATCCCAGCTTTTCTCTTAATAACCCATAAAAATGCCCTCCAGCTCTCCATTTTATATCCCTCTTAATGTCTTACACTCCTGTTCTTCCTCTCTACTGCTGATTAATTCCACGTCACAAAACTTCAAGAGTTAGTCTGTAACACAAAACTCTCTTTCCGGAGGCCAGTAAAAGAAAAGTTTAGTGTATACCCAACACTGAAGAAAAGAATAAAGGAAGACACAAATAAATGGAAGCATATACTATGTTCATGGATTGGAAGAATTAACATCATCAAAATGTCCACACTACCCAAAGCAATTTATAGATTCAACGCAATCTCTATTAAAATACCAATGATGTACTTCACAGATATAGAACAAACATTTCAAAATTTATATGGAACCATAAATGACCCCCAATACCGGCAGTAATTTTGAGAAAAAGAACAAAGTAGGAGGGATGACAATACCTGCCATCAAACTATATTACAAGGCCACTGTAAACAAAACAGTCTGGTACTGGCATAAGAACAGACACATACATAGATCAATGGAACAGAATAGAGAGCCCAGAAACAAACCCATATATCCATGGTCAATTAATACTCGACAAAGGGAGTAGAAGCTTAAAATGGAGTAAAAGTAGCCTCTCTAACAAATTGTTTTGGGAGATCGGGACAGCCACATGCAAAAAATTGAAATTTGACCACCAACTGACACCATACACAAAAATAAACTCAAGATGGATAAAAGACTTAAGTCGCAACACAATAAAAGTCCTAGAGGAGAACATAGGCAGGAAACTTTCAGATATCTCACGCAGCAATATTTTCACCAATATGTCCCCTAGAACAAGGGACATAAAGTAAAGAATAAACAAATGGGATTTCATCAAAATAAGAAGCTTCTGCACAGCAAAAGAAAACATCAGCAAAATGAAAAGGGAACTGACCATATGGGGAAATATATTTGCCAGTAGTACCTTGGAGAGGGGTTTGATCTTCAAAATATATAAAGAACTCACACAACTCCACTCCAGGAAAAGAAACAATCCAATTAAAAATGGGCAAAGGGCCTGAAAGGACACTTTTCCAAGGAGGACATACAGAGGGCTCAGAGACATATGAAAAGTTGGTGATCATCACTAGCCATCAGAGAAAAGCAAATTAAAACCACAATAAGATACCAGTTCTCACCGGTCAGAATGGCCATCACTAATAAATCAACAAACAACGGGTGCTGGTGAGGTTGTAGAGAAAAGGGAACCGTAGTGCACTGTTGGTGGGAATGCAGACTGGTGCAGCCACTGTGGAAAACAGTTTGGAATTTCCTCAACAAGCTAAAAATGAAACTGCTTTTTTACCCAGAAATTCTACTGCTGGGATTATACAATAAGAATCTCAAAACACCAATTCAAATGAAGCTATGCACCCCAGTCTCCACAGCAGCACAATTTAAAATAACCAAGTGCTGGAAGCAACCTAAGTGCCCATCAGTAAATGAGTGGATCAAAAACCTGTGGTACCATTACACAGTGGAATACTAGGCAGAAGAAAGAAGAAAGAGCTCCTACCCTTCATGACAGCATGGATGGAACTGGAGAGCATTGTGCTAAGTCAAATAATCCAGGAGGTGAAAGACAAACACCATATGATCTCACCTACAAGTGGAACGTAATCAACAAATCAAACAAGTAAGAAAAATATAGCCAGCAACCTTGAAAGAAAAAACAAACTGACAGTAACGAGAGGGAAGGAGGGAAGGGAGTAATGAGGAAAGGAAGGGGAGGGTCAAATCAAGGAACATGCATAAAAGACCCATGGACAAAGCCAAAGTGGGGAAGGATTGAGGGTGGAAGGTGGGGGTGGGTGGGGCAGGGGAAAGTGGTGGCAGGAAAATGGAGACAAATGTATTTGAAAAAAATTTTTAAAAAGCTAAAAAAAAAGAGAAGAGTCTAGTGTATACCAAGTTAGAATTATTTTTAGCAAGTAGGAGGAGGGGAAAAAAACTAGAAGACTACATGTTTTAATCATTTTTATGCATCTATAACAAAATTTTCAAAAATTCTAACTTCACCACCCATTCCTTACCATCAACATTACGACAACTATTACTCCATTTAACTGTCACTCTACTAAAACCATACCTGTTAACCCTCCAGGTTTCCAGTCCATGTCTTAACTCTTCCAAGAGCTAACACCACCATGGTTTCTGCAACTTCTTGCCTTCTTTCTCCCGGGGTTAGAGTATTCTAGAAAAAAATTGAAGTGGAATTTTTTTTCAATTTAAAAAATTAAAACAATATACTAATGAGCCTGCATTTAGTGGAGCTTATCATTACCTACATGTAGTCAGAGTAAGAAACAGTAAAAGAGTCCTGGCTGGTGTCACTCAGTGGATTGAGCACTGGCCTGTGAATCAAAACATTGCATGTTTGATTCTTGGTCAGGGCATGTGCCTGGGTTGTAGGCCAGGTACCCTGTTCGGGGTATGCAGGAGGCAGCCAATCAATGTATCTCTCACACAGGGATATGTCTCTCCCTTTCTTTCTTCCTTCCTTCCCCTCTCTCTAAAAATAAGTAAAATTTAAAAAAAAGAAACAGTAAAAAAGAACCTCACTAAAACCGGTGTCATCCCAGAGTAACTGTGCATACCCAGGCCATTCCCTCTATTGAGCAACATCAGAGGCCTCACTCTACAGGGGAAAAAAATTAGAATTCACTGAAATAATTCAATAACAATATGCCCAGAGGTGGTACTGGGGCCAGTACCCAGAGTTGCTACAATGTATCATCTAAAATGTCCAGTTTCCAAAATAATTTATGAGGGATGTGAAGGGAGAGGAAAAACTGACACATATAATGGGGAAAAATCAGACTATAGGACACAACATGTAAAATGGAACAAATGTCAGATTTAACAAAAACTTCAAAATAGTCACTAAAAATATGTTCAAAGAAGTAAAATAAAGGTACTTAAAGAAGTAAAGAAAGTTATGATGACAATGTCCCATCAAACAAAAACTATAAGGAAGTAGAAATTATGAAAAAGCACCAAATGGAAATTCTAGTGCTGAAAAGTATAATAACTAAAATGAAATTTTCACTAGAGGAGCTAAACACTATATTTAAACTGGCAGAAAAAAGAAATAGTGAAAATGAAAACAGGTCAATAGGCATTATAAAATCTGAAAATGAGAGAGAAGAAAGAAAAATGAAGACAGCCTTGGGAAAATGTGGGATACCATGAAGGGCACCAAAATATGCACAAAGGGAGTGACAGAAGCAAAAGAGAGAAAGCATAAGAAAAAGTATTTGAAAAAACAATGGCTCAAAGCTTTCAAAATTTCTTTTTTTAAGATTTTATTTATTTTTAGAGAGTGGGGAAGAGAGAGAGAAAAACACCAATGTATGGTTGCCTCTCATGCGCCCCCTACTGGGGACCTGGCCTCCAACCCAGGCATGCGCCCTGACTGGGAATCTAACCAGAGACCCTTTGGCTTGAAGGCTGGCGACCAATCCACTGAGCCACACCAGCTAGGGCTCAAAACTTCTTGAAAAAACATTAATCTACATGTCCAAGAATCTCAATGAATTCCAGGTAGGATATAAGCCAAGTCCCAAAAAACAGATGCATGATACTAAAAGATAAATAAAATCTTAAAAGCAGTCAGAAAAATGACTTGTCTTTTATAAGGGAGCTCCAAAAACATCAATAGCTGACTTCTCATCAGAAACACTGGAGGCCAGAAAACAGTCTGATAACATATTCAAAATGCTCAAAGAAAAACTGTCAACCAAAAGTCCCATATCTAGTAAAACTATATTTTAAAAAATGAGTAAGAAATAAAAAAAAGACATTTCCACATAAACAATAACTAGAGAATTCACTGCTAGCAGATCTGCATTATAAGGAATATTTAAGGAAATTCTTCAGGCTGAAAGTAAGTAACACCAGATAGTAATTTGAGTATAAACACTCACACAAGTTTGAGTAATTATGTGATTATAAACAATAGTATAGATGGGTGATATCAGCAAAATGGTAGACTAGGCAACTCTAAGCTTCTGTCTACTGCTGCCTCCAAAGATATATCAAAAAACAAACAGAAATTGTCAGAATTAAATTTGTCTGAACTCTGTCCTAGCTGGTAAGACTTAGTTGGTTGGAGCATCATCCCTTGAACCAAAGGGGTTATGGGTTTCATTCCTAGTCAGGGCACATGCCCAGGCTGTGGGTTCAGTACCAAATCTAGGCACACGCATGAAGACAACAGGTCGATGTTTCTCATGCGTCAATGTCTCTCTCTCTCTCTCAAAGCAATGCGAAAGTGTTCTCGGGTAAGGATAAAAAAAATTGTCAAAATTCTGGAAAACAGTTAAAAGTTTACAGCAACTTTACAGCAACCAAACATACACTGCATCAAGAAAAATGGAACTGGGAGAATCAAGATGGCAGAGGAGTAAGTGGAAGTCACACTGACCTCCTCCCAGGACCAACCTGGAATTACAACTAAATTGTGGAGAGATCACCTGGAACAAACAACTGAACAATAGCGAGAGAGGAGCCTTGTACCCTCGGAGATAGAAGAATCAGCTTTAGTGCAATCTAACTGGTAAGGAGAGTAGTAGAGGCTCAAGAAGGCAGGTGAGGCACCCATGGGCGGCAGCACCAGAAGGATATTGAAACGGCTAGTTTGATCCCCCTAAGAAAAGCGGGATCTAAACCAAAAATGGGGATCTCCAGCCTACAGCACCAGAGCTCAAAAAGTACACAGATAACAGCCAGCTGCAAAAAGTGGCAGGGTTGCTCTCTGCCAGAGACAGGCAGATGGAGATGCAAAGAGACATTTAAAGGGCCAATGCATAAAGTTTTCATTGCAGCCACTTACCCTGGGCTTTGACAAAGACGGGGATAGAGTGGGATAGAGACACCTGAGGATAGACTGGGGAACGAGGCTTTGGGGAGAGAACTGAGAGAGTAGCTGTCAGGACCCTGGAGCTGACTCATTCCCTGTACGGCAACAGCCATCTGGCTCAGGCAGACCACTCCCATGAGCAGCAGCATAGTAAGAGGAACCAATAAACCCACTCCCAGAAGGGACTCGGCCCGCCATGTGCTGTCTTTAAGCTAGGCTGCTGAGTGCAGAATGACTAGAATAACAGCTGAAGGAGACAGCCACAGACAATAGATTCCTAGAATTCTCAGACTGCCTAAGGTCACCAAGGGTCAACATCTGACATCATCAGAAGCAGATCCAGAAAGAAAAAAACAGTAGGCTCCTACCATGGAAATTCACACCACAAAGTCAGGAAATCAAGACAGATCAATTTAAGAAGCAGAAGCAAAAAAGCAGAGTCTCACAAATAATGGGAAGACAAAGAAACACCCCCCAGTCAAAGGGAAAGGAGGAATCCCCAGAAAGAGAACTAAATGAAATAGAGGCAAGTAAACCATCAGATATTGAGTTCAAAACAACAGTTCTGAGGAAGCACAATGAGCTCAAGCACTCAGAGGGAACTACAAAACACTACAGAGAAACTACGAGGAATTTACTGCAAACTATATCAGCATGAAAAAGGACATAGAAACTATCAGTAAGAGACAAGAGAAAATGAAGAATACAATTTCTGAATTCAAGAACACAGTAGAAGGAATCAAAAGCAGGCTAGATGAAGAAGAAGATCAAATCAGCGAGCTGGAGGATAAAGTACAAAAAAGCCCCGTGAAGGAGTAAGAAAATGCTCTTTTTTGACTCAAAAAGAATGAAGAGGCATTTAGGGAAATCCAGGACAACCTGAAATATAATAATATCCGTATAATAGGGATACCAGAAGGAGAAAAAGAGGAGGAATGGATAGAGAATCTGTTTGAAAAAGTAATTATGGAAAACTTCCCTAATTGGAGGAGAGAAAATATCACACAAGTCTAGGAAGCACAGAGGGTTCCATTCAAGAGGAACCCAATGAGGCCCACTCCAAAGCACATCATCATTAAAATGGCAAATATCAAAGACAATCAGAGAATCCTAAAGGCAGCAAGGAGAAATAGGTAGTAACATATAAGGGAGCCCCGATACGGCTAGCAGCTGACTTCTCAACAGAAATACTACCAGCCAGAAAGGAATGGCAAGAAATATTCCAAGTAATGAAAAGCAAAGGCCTGCAACCAAGACTGCTCTACCCAGCAAAACTCTCAGATAAAATGGAAGGTGAAATCAGGAGTTTCCCAGACAAAAGAAGGCTAAAAGAATATACCTCCACCAAACCAGCATTGTGAGATATGATAAATGGAGTGCTGTAAGAAGATGAAGAAAAAGAGTTTATGAATAACCAGCTCCTTTCACAGTCACCAATACTTGATAGTACAAATGTTTTTAATACTTAATCTGATTGTGACAATGATATGTTATTTTGTTACTTTATTATTTGTTTAAACTAAACCTGGTTTTATAGGTTTCTAGCCTATTTCTATTATTTTTAAAAAGATTTACTTTTTGATATTCTTTATCCATTTTTTGACTAAATGTTTGTAGAATTTTTTTCCCTAAAAAATAAAGAAAAACTATTAACCCTTTTTCAGATGTGCTACAAATACTTTCCAATTCTATTACTTGTCCTTTAACTTTTTTATATGTATATTACTGTATAGTCTTAAATGTTTAATATAATCACATTGTCAATATTTTACTTTATAGCTTCTGATTTTGAATATGTTACTTCAAGGTAAGAAAAATATTAGTTTGTATTTTCTCCTAAAACTCCTTATATTTTACCTATTGATGTTTAATTCACCTGAATATGTTTTTTGTAAAATGTGTGAAATAAGCTCTATATTTGTTTTATTTCAAGTAATAGTGGACCATGCACCTTGCTTGTTGAATAAGGCTTATTTTCCCCATTGATTTGAAATATCAACTCAATCCTATATTACATTATTAGAGAGATATATACATTTGTTTCTAGAATGCTCATTTAATTTCATTGATCTACTTGATTATTGCTGTGCTGGGGTCATGTTGTTTTAATTGCTGACACTTTATAATGGATTTAAATTTTTTAATATTTTATAATAGATCTTGAAACTTAAAAAATAAATAAAATCAATCTGCATTTTAAAAAAAGAAAGAAGGAACTCCTACCTTTTGCAACAACATGGACGGAACTGGAGAATATTATGCTAAGTGAAATAAGCCAGTTGTTGAGACAAATACCATATGGGTTCTCACCTATAAGTGGAATCTACTCAACAAAATAAACTGAAGAACAAAATAAACCACAGGCAAGGAAAGATGGAGCAGATTGAAAGTGACCAGAGGAGATGAGGAAAGAAGGAAAAGGGACTAGATAAAGAACATGTATGAATGATCCATGGACATAGACAACAGAAAGGGAATTCACTGGGGGTGGCTGGGTGGGATAGGTTAGGAGGGCAAAGGGGGAAAAATTGAGACAGCTGTAATAGAATAAACATGCTTAAAAATAAAAAATAAATTATTAAAAAAAGAAAAATGCAATTTAAAAATAGCAGGAAAGTTTTGTGGTGTTTTACCTGCCCTTTCCTAAGTGTGGCAATGGTCTTGATCTCTAGGTGGTGACAACCTGTGTTCCCAAAGTGAAACCATGGTCCCTGGTCCTGGAGGGAGCAGAGCAGATCTTACTATAAAATTGTTATGTATGACTTTTGTAACATGTCTGCAGTTAGCTGAAAGAGTGACACAAGGAGCTAATTTCCATTTTGCCTTACTTGGAATTGAGGCTAGAAAAGTGGTAGATTGCTCAAAAACACTTGCAACCTGGACTAACAACCCTCAGATACTAGGTAGAAAAGATCATAGTCAAAACATACTACAGACCGCCTAAGACATGTGACAAAAACCTGAGAACAGTTTCTTTGTGAAACTAGGATATTCAAAAGCAGCCATGCATCTGTGGTAATTTAGAAAGTTATGTGCGTGATGACATAAGACTTACACATAGAAAAAGACTTTAGAATTCTCCGAGGAGCATCCAACCATTTGGCATCTCTAGGCCACACTGGAAGGAGAAGAGTTGTCTTGGGTCACATATTAAATACACAAACACCAATGAGAACTAATGAGCAAAAAATAGGTTTTAAGTAAATTTACAATTTTGTGTTGGGCCACATTCATAGCCATTTGGGCTGCATTTGACCTGTGGGCTATGGGTTGAACACCCTTGTTTGAGGAAGAAGGGAATGGAAAAAATTATACCACTCAATATTTTCTTTTTTTTTAAATTTATTTACTTTTTAAATACATTTGTCTCTGCCTCCCCCCCACCTCTTTCCCTTGCCCCCTCCCTCCTTCCCTCCCTCAGCTCTTCCCCTTTGGTTTTGTCCATGAGTCCTTGCTATATGTTCCTTGACTTTCCCCTTCCCTTCCCTTTCCCTGCCCTCCCTTCCCTCTTGTCTCTGTTGATTTCTTTTCCTTTCAGTGTTGCTGGTCATATTTTCCTTGCATCTTTGCATTGTTGGTTAGGTTCTGCTTATAGGTGAGATCATATGGTATTTGTCTTTCGCCCCCTGGCTTATTTCGCTTAGCATGATGCTCTCCAGTTCCATCCATGCTGTCGCGAAGTTTAGTAGTTCTTTTTTTCTTTCTGCTGCGTAGTATTCCATGGTGTATATGTACCATGACTATTTGATCCAATCATCTACTGACGGGCATTTAGGTTGCTTCCAACACTTGGTTATTGTAAATTGTGCTGCTATGAACATTGGGGTGCATAGGTTCTTTTGTATTGGTGTTTTGGTGTTCTTAGGGTATAGTCCCAGCAGGGGAATCCCTGGATCAAAAGGCAGTTCCATTTTCAGCTTTCTGAGGAAATTCCACACTGCTTTCCATAGGGGCTGCACCAGTCTGCATTCCCACCAACAGGGGACTAGAGTTCCCTTTTCTCCACACCCTCGCTGGCACCTGTTGTTTGTGGATCTGTTTATGACGGCCATTCTGACCAGTGTGAGGTGGTACCTCATGGTGGTTTTGATCTGCATTTCTCTGATGGCTAGTGATGCTGAGCATCCTTTCAAATGCCTCTGGGCCCTCTGTATCTCCTCCTTAGAAAAGCATCTGCCCAGGGCCTTTGCCCATTTTTTGATTGGATCGTTTGTCTTCTTGGAGTGGAGTCGAGTGAGTTCTATATATATCTTGGAGATCAAACCACTATCTGATGTATCATTAGAAAATATATTTTCCCATACAGTTAGCTCCCTTTTCATTTTGCTGATGTTTTCTTTTGCCGTGCAGAAGCTTCTTATTTTTATGAGTTCCCACTTGTTTATTCTTTCCTTTATGTCCCTTGCTTTAGGAGACATATCAGTGAAAAAATTGCTGCGTGGGATATCTGAGTTTCCTGCCAATGTTCACCTCTAGGACTTTGATGGTGTTGCGACTTATATTTAAGTCTTTTATTCATCTTGAGTTTATTTTTGTGTATGGTGTCAGCTGATGATCCAATTTCAATTTTTTGCATGTAGCCGTCCAGCTCTCCCAACACCATTTGTTGAAGAGGCTGTTATTGCTCCATTTTATGCTTCTGCCCCCTTTGTCAAATACTAGATGTCCATAGACACCTGGGCTTATTTCTGGGCTTTCTATTCTGTTCCACTGGTCTAAGGGTCTGTTCTTGTGCCAGTACCACATTGGTTTGAGTATGGTGGCTTTGTAGTAGAGTTTGATGTCCGCTATTGTGATCCCTCCTTCTTTGTTTCTCTTACTCAAAATTGCTGCAGCTATTTGGGGTTGTTTATGGTTCCATACAAATTTTTTAAATGTCTGTTCTATTTCTGGGCATTCATCACTAGTATCTTAATAGGGATTGCATTGAATCTATACATTGCTTTGGGTAGTATGGACATTGTGATGATATTAATTCTTCCAATCCGTGAGCACGGTATATGCTTCCATTTATTTGTGTCTTCCTTCATTTCTTTCTCCAATGTTGTATAGTTTTCTGCATACAGGTCTTTTACCTCTTCGTTTAAATTTATTCCTAGGTATTTTATTTTTCTTCTTGCTATATCAAATGGTATTTGTTTTTCTGATTTCTTCTTCTTCTATTGCATTGCTGGTGTACAAAAGTGCCTTTGATTTCTGAATGTTGACTTTGTATCCTGCTGTTTTGCCAAATTCACTTATTAGGTTGAGGAGATTTTTGGTAGAGTCTACAGGGTTCTCTATGTATACTATAATGTCATCTGCAAACAATGATAGCTTTACTTCCTCCTTTCCTATTTGGATGCCTTTTATCTCTTTCTCTTGTCTGACCGCTGTGGCTAGGACTTCCAATACGATGTTGAAAAGAAGTGGTGAGAGCGGACATCCTTGTTGTGTTCCCGATCCTAGTGGGAAAGCTTTCAGTTTTTGCCCGTTGAGTATGATATTGGCTGTAGGTTTTTCATATATGGCCTTTATTACGTTCAGAAATGCCCCATTTATTCCCATTTTGCTGAATGTTTTGATCATAAATGGGTGCTGTACCTTATCAAATGCTTTTTCTGCAACTATCGAGATGATCATGTGGTTTTTCTCTTTTCTTTGATTTATGTGATGTATCACGTTTACTGATTTGCGTATACTGAACCATCCCTGCATGCCTGGGATGAATCCCACTTGATCATGGTGGATAATATTTTTAATGTATTGCTGGATGCGGTTTGCCAATCTTTTGCTGAGGATTTTAGCATCTATGTTCATCAGCGAAATTGGCCTGTAGTTTTCTTTCTTTGTAGGGTCTTTATCTGGTTTTGGGATCAGGGTGATGCTGGCCTCATAGAAGGAGTCCGGGAGTCTTCCCTCCTCTTGGATTTTTTGGAATAGTCTGAGAAGTTCAGGGGTTAGCTCTTCCTTAAATGTTTTGTAAAATTCTCCTGGGAAACCGTCTGGCCCTGGGCTTTTGTGTGCTGGGAGTTTCTTGATTACTGCTTCAATTTCCCCAGCTGTTATCCGTCTGTTCAAGCTTTCTGTTTCTTCCTCCTTCAGTGTTGGAAGATTATACTTCTCTAAAAATTTGTCCATTTCATCAAGATGTTCAAATTTCTTGGCATATAATTGTTCCTAATAGTTTCTGATGATCATTTGTATTTCTGTGGTATCAGGGTTATTTCTCCTCTTTCATTTCTGAAATTATTAATTTGGGTCCTCTCCCTTTTTTTCTAGATGAGTCTGCTTAAAGGCTTGTCAACTTTATTAATCTTTTCAAAGAACCAGCTTCTGGATTGGTTGATCCTCTGAATTGTTCTTTTTGTCTCTATGTCATTCAGGTCTGCTCTAATCTTGACTATTTCCTTCCTTCTACTTGCTCTGGGATTTATTTGTTGTTGTCTCTCCAGTTCTTCAAGTTGTAGTGTTAGGTCTTTTATTTGAAATGTTTCTCTCTTTTTTAGGTAAGCCTGTATTGCTATGAACTTCCCTCTCAGGACTGCCTTTGCTGTGTCCCATAGGTTTTGGACAGTTGTCTGTTCATTTTCATTTGTTTCCAGAAATTTTTTGATTTCTTCTCTTATCTCATTATGGACCCATTCATTGTTTAATAGTGTACTGTTCAGTGTCCATGAGTTTCCAAGTTTTTGAAGTTTCTCTTTCTGGTTGATTTGGAGTTTCAAGGCCTTGCGGTCCAAGAAAAAGTTTGGTATTATTTCAATTTTCCTGAATTTGCTGAGGCTTGCTTTGTGTCCTATCATGTGGTCTATCTTTGAAAAACTGCCATGAGCATTGGAAAAGAATGTGTATTTTTCTTCTTTGGGATGTAAGGTTCTATATATGTCAGGTAAGTCTCTTTGATTCAGTGTGTCATTCAGCGCCACAATATGTTTACTAATGTTTTGTTTGGAAGATCTGTCCATTTTTGACAGTGGGGTGTTGAAATCCCCTACTATCACTGTGTTTCTGTCTATATGTTTTTTGAAGTCATCCAACAATTTTCTTATAAACTTGGGCGCTCGTATGTTGGGAGCATATAAGTTTAAAATGTTGATGTCTTCTTGATAGATTCTTCCTTTAAGTATGATAAAGTGCCCCTCTGGGTCTCTCTTTATGGCCTTTGCTTTGAAATCTACTATGTCTGATACAAGTATGGCAACGCCAGCCTTTTTCTCATGCCCATTTGCTTGGAATATTATTTTCTATCCCTTTACTTTCAATCTGTGTAGGTCTCTTGCTCTGAGGTGGGTCTCTTGGAGGCAGCATATGTGTGGGTCATGTTTTCTTATCCATTCAGCTACCCTGTGTCTTTTGATTGGGGCATTTAGTCCATTCACATTGAGAGATATTACTGATAGAAACTTACTCATCTTTTCTCTTTGTACCTGTGTTCCTCTCTCTCTCATTCTTTTCCTTCATCTGCTTAAATCAGTCCCCTTAGCATATCTTAGAGGGCTGGTTTGGTAGAGATGTATTCTTTTAGCCTTCTTTTGTCTGGGAAACTCCGTATTTCTCCTTCTATTTTAATGGAGAGCCTAGCTGGGTAGAGCAGCCTTGGCTGTAGGTCCTTGCTTTTCATGGCTTGGAATATTTGTTGCCATTCCCTTCTGGCTTGTAGTGTTTCTGTTGAGAAGTCAGCTCCTAACCGTATTGGGGCCTCCTTGTATGTTACTTTCTCTTTCTCCCTTGCTGCCTTGAGAATTCTCTCTTTGTCTTTGACATTTGCCATTTTAATGATGATGTGTCTTGGAGTGGACCTCCTTG
This sequence comes from Pteronotus mesoamericanus, assembly GCF_021234165.1. Classification (NCBI taxonomy): domain Eukaryota; kingdom Metazoa; phylum Chordata; class Mammalia; order Chiroptera; family Mormoopidae; genus Pteronotus; species Pteronotus mesoamericanus. The sequence continues at coordinate 2,436,846 of NW_026555198.1, forward strand.
AGTCCCTCTTGAGTGGGGTCCTCTGTGCCTCCTGGATCCATGAGAGCCTTTCTCTCCTCAAATTAGGGAAATTTTCCATCATTACTTTTTCGAGGAGGTTTTATATTCCTTGCTCCTCTTCTTCTCCTTCTGGTATCCCTATTATACGGATATTATTGCGTTTCAGGTTGTCCTGCATTTCCCTAAATGCCTCTTCATTCTTTTTGAGCCGTTTTTCCATTTCGTGTTCTTTCTGGGAGCTTCTTTCTACCTTGTCCTCCATCTCACTGATTCGATCCTTGGCTTCATCCAGCCTGCTTTGGATTCCTTCTACTGTGTTCTTCAATTCAGAAATGGTATTCTTCATATCCTCTTGTGTCTTCTTGATAGTTTATATGTCCTTTTGCAGGTTTATATAGTTTGCTGTAAGATCCTGATAGTTTCTCTGCAGTTTCTCATAGTTATCTTTGAGCTGGCTGAGCTCATTTTGCTTCCTTAGAACCATTGTTTTGAATTCCATATCTGATAGTTCCCTTGCCTCTATTTCATTGAGCTCTCTCTGTGGGGAGTCCCCTTTTCCACTCATATGGGGGGAACTTCTTTTTCTTCCCATTTTTGTGAGAGTCTGTTAAGTATTTTTGTCCTTTACTTTTCTTTCTGGGCTTGCCTCTGATGATGTCAGTTGTTGACCCTATAGGGCCTTGGGTTGTTTGTTTGAGCCTTTCAGGAGTCTAATGCCTGTGTCTGAATCCTGCTTGGGGCAGCTCTGTGACCCCTTCGGTCAGGGCTGGGCTATTTTTTGGGATCTCTCTGCGTTCTTACGCGGGCTCCTTGAGCGTGTTCCCAGCGCGGCAGGGTCCCCCACCAGCCTAGGCTCGCATGTGCTTGCCCCAGACCAGGGGGCTTATTCGCGACCTCACGTACTCATCTGTGCTCCCTGGCACGCGAGCTTCACGGCACTGGTCAGTTTAGGGTCTTCTATTGTGTATTTTCCCCGCTTTTGGCTCTTTGGGTGTGTTGCTTACCCTTGCCAAATGGGGACTACGGAAATGGGTGGAAATCAGCTCTAGGACTCTCCAGTTAATCCTTTTTCTGGTCTCTCCTCCAGGGACTCTGGGCAGCTCTACTAATTTTGTGAGCCGCTCCACAATCGCGGGGCGGGCGGGTCAATTTACGCCTGCCCTTGCCCCTCTGTGCACTCCCTCGCAGGCCGTATGGGTGCCAGTCTGTGTGAGGCCTTGCTGGCCGGTGCAAGCCTTCGCCAGCCCGCGTGGGTCACACACACGCTAGCCAACCCTCGCCGGTCACTTGGCGCAAGTGTGTGCGCCTGCTCTGGGTGTTTTGAGGGTGTCTATGTGTGCTTTTCAGCTTTTGGCTCTTTGGGGGTGTGGCCTCTTCCCGTGCAATGGAGACTTCCGCAAGGAGAAGGAGTCGGGACTCCCCGGTTCCTCCTCCCGTTCTTTCCCCAATGCCTCATTTTCTAGTCTCCCCTCAGGGGCCTCTGGGCAGTTCTGTGACCCCTTCGGCCAAGGATCCACTCCCTGTGCGGAATGTGTTTCAATCGCAGGCAGTCTGGTTCATTCGCGCCCCGCTTCTGCCTCATTGGGGGCGCGCTTTTCCAGCCCACAATGGAGACTACGGAACGGGGAGGGAATCAGGACTCCCCGGTTCCTCCTCCCGTTCTTTCCCCAACGCCTCCGTCTCCAGTCTCTCCTCAAGGCTCTCCCAGCCAGTCTGCACTCAGCCCCGCAGCTCACAAGCTGTGTGCGGAGCGCACAAAAGGCAGGTTAATTGATTCCCTTATGCCTGAGCCAGATGGTAGCTGCAGAGTGGGAGGCATGCCATCACTGGGGCTCCACCGGCTGCCATGTCAATTCTCTTCACAAAGTTTTCCTCACCAGTCTTTTCCGAGGCACCAGCCCACCCTGCTGCCGCCTCTACCCACCGATCAAGGAGGGTGGCTGCCACTGCAACTTTTGCGTTTGCCCTTTAAATGTCTCTTTGCATCCCCAGCCACCTGTCTCTGGCAGAGAGCGCCCCTAAGCTTTTTGGGGTTGCGTTTTGTATGTATTTTCTTGGCTTTAGCTGCTGTAGTTTAGGGGTCCCTGTTTATGATTCAGACCTCGTTCTTCTCAGGGGGAGCTAACTGGCCGTTTCACTGTCCCTCTGGTGCCAGTGCCTGTGGGCACCCAGCCCACCCTCTTGAGCCTCCACCGCACTTCTCACCCGTTGGGATGCGTGAGAGTAGAATCCACTGTCCGCGGCACCAAGGCTCCTCTCCCACTATCGCTCCACTGCTTTCCAGGTGATTACTCCATTATTTAGTTGCAATTCCAGTTTGTTTTTGGGAGGAGGTCAGCGTGACTCCCATTCACTCCTCTGCCATCTTCTGTCCCCACTCAATATTTTCTAATGAAGCTACAGGAAAATTATTATTTTCTCTAATTAAAAGGTTATCATTTCCATTACATTGGCAAGATTTGAAACTAGTTCTCGAATTCTTGTCAAAGTGGATTAATAGAAATGTTGGGAGTTGAAAGGTAGCTGCTACCTGATGGTAGAAATTAAAAGTTTGTTCAATACACTAGTTTACAGAAGGGGAAAACCAGGAGAAGGGATAGCATATGACTTTACTATTAACATATTGAGGATTGAAAATTTGAGCTATGTCTTAAAGAGTAAGGCTTGCATCCTAGCTTTTTATTATTATTATTATACCCTATTATCTTTATTAGTAACAAGGGAAACAAATTATATGATCCTGAAAATACTTCACCAATGTCTATTTTTAGATGCCCTCACACACCAAACAGATACAGATATCTTTTTTTAATAGATGGATGTATAAATATCTACCAATATTTCCTTGAAATATACTACTTTTGAAGAATAATGTCTAACTTTTATGTAGTGCTTTAGAATTGACAAAGCATTGTTATGTATTCAATTTAATACATACAACAACCTTATGTGGTAAGTATTATTATCTTTAATAATGCAAATAATATAAGAAAACTGAAAACTATGTAAATAAATTCTCAAGTGGCCCAAATCACACAATGAAAAAGTAAAAGAATTCAAGCCTAAATGTCCTGAATTCAAATAAATTCTAGGAATTATTTTTGACTGCATCTTCCTACCAAACAAATCCTGCATATTTTGCCACCAAAGCAGGCCTCAAATTTCTCTCCTCTTCTCCATGCCCACTATCACTGGCCTACTTAATCCTGGCTCTTCTTGAGTATTCCTTCCAGTGTTACAATATTTTAACTTTACTCCATCTTCTTTAAATTTAGCCTTCATGCAACAGCCAAGGTATAATCTAATGCAAAACTCAGACATATCTAAGATATAGCGATTGAAAATGGAAGAACAAATCAATTATTGGTAGTATTTTAGTCCAACTACATTAATGCATTGCTATAAGGACTTCAGCCATGTAGAGCGTGCAGTATCTCTCTGTGTATATGCCTTCATTAGGTTTACAACCTTACTAAGAAGACAAGACTCACATCCTCAAAACAACAATAAACCAAAAGAAAATGGAGTATATAAAAAGTGCTAAACTGCATATAACTAAGAGCCAGAATATACAATAAAAGTATCACAAGATTTACTGTCTTAGTTTAAGCGGCTTTAAGAATTATTTTTTCACCTTCCAGTCAAGATGGTGGTGTAGGTAAATGTGATACTCACGTCCTCCTACAACCACATCAAAATTATAACTAAACTGCAGAAGAGACATCATTCAGAACCACCTAAAATCCAGCTGAACAGAAGTCCTACAATTAAGGGTATAAAGAAGTGGGTGCAAACAGTGTGGCCTATATCTCATTTGTACCCCCATGTCACACATGCTCCACTCTCCACAATGGATGCTTCCCCACCCCTCCACTGTGCCCAAGCCTCTGCCTTGCCCTACTCTGAAGGAGTGCAGGGGTGGCTCCCGTTCTTACTTGGACTCTTGAGCAGAGGCATGACTTTCATCCAAGAGGAAGACATAGGTAAATACCACTAACCAACTCACACAACCATAGCAAAAATTAAAACTAAACTACAAAACAACTATCATCCAGAACTGTCAAAAAATTGAACTATATGGAAGCCGAACAACCAAGGAATTAAAGAAGTCGCATTCACCCAGATGGGTAGGAGGGGTAGAGATTTGGAGGGTCACAGAATGGGTGGTCCCATACCCACGTGTAGTGGATAAAAATTGGAAGGGATCCCTCAGGAGTGAGGGATCTCAGCCCCACACCAGACGATCCAGCCCAGGGTTCCACAGTGCCAGAAAGATAAGACCCTATGACTTCTGGCTGTAAAAACCAGTGGGTGTTGTGGCAGTAGAAGAAACTGCAGGATTCACAGCAGTTTCCTCTTAAAGGGCCCACAGTGGATTTACACAGACTCACTCCCTCTGGGCTCCAGCACCAGGGTAGTAGCTGGAACAGCACCATGGCATACAGGGAATAATTGAAATGTCTGGCATCAGGGCAAGTGCCAAAGGACAGCTTCTTCCCAGACAAAACTCCAGAGGTCAGGCAATGGCATTGTCCCCATTTTAAGCCCCCCCACCAGAGCCACAAAGTAGCAACACCATATCAGAGACTCCATTAACCTGGTTCACAAGTGTTGCCCTGCCCTGGTGATTACTTAAGGCTCTGCCCCATCCAACTTACTGGTGCACTTTTCTACAATAGGACATGCTACTAAGGCAGGGAGTCAAAGCAGCTCTACCTAATACTTAGAAACAAACACAGGGAGGCTGCCACAATGAGGAGACAAAGAAATACAGCCCAAATGAAAGAACAGAACAAAACTCTAGAAAAAGAAGTAATTAAATGTAGATAAGAAATATATCAGAAGCAGAGTTCAAAACACTGGTTATTAGGATACTCAAGGAACTCATTGGGTACTGTAACAGCATAAAAAAGGCCCAGGCAGAATGAAGGTTACACTAAGTGAAATAAAGAAAAATTTACAGGGAACCAACAGTGGAGTGCATGAAACTGAGAATCAAATCAATGATTTGGAACATCAAGAAGCAAAAAACAACCAATCAGAACAAAAGAAAAAAAAAGAACCCCCCCCCCAAAAAAAGGATAGTGTAAAGCAGGTTCTGGGACAACTTTAATGGTTCCAACGTTCACATCATAAGGGTGTCAGAAGAGAAAGAGCATGAGATTGGAAATCTATTTGAAAAAATAGTGAAACAAAAATTCCCTAATTTAGTGAAGGAAATAGGCATACAAGCCCAGGAAGCACAGAGTCCCAAACAAGTTGGACCCAAATAGGACCACACCAAGACACATCATAATTAAAATGCCAAAGGTTAAAGATAAAGAGAGAATCTTAAAAGCAGCAAGAGAAAAGCAGTTAGTTACCTGTAGGTGAGTTCCCATAACACTGTCAGCTGATTTCTTAAAAGAAACTTTGCAGGCTATAAGAAACTGGCAAGAAATATTCAAAGTCATGATAAGCAGAGACCTACAGCCAAGATTGCTCTACTCAGCAAAGCTATCATTTAGAATGGAAGCACAGATAAAGAGCTTCCCAGACAAGAAAAAACTAAAGGAATTCATCATTACCAAACCATTATTATATGAAATTTTAAAGGGACTTACTTAAGAAAAATATCAAAACTATGAACAATAGAATATCAATAAATACATATCTATCAATGATTGAATCTAAAGAAACAAAGTAAGCAAACAAGAAGAACAGAGACAGACTCGGATGTGGGGAGCATTTTTATGGATGCCAGATCGGAAGAGGGTGTGGGGAATGGGTAAAGAAGTGAGGGGATTAAGAAGTGAAAATAGTTACAGACTAGCCATGTGCATGTAAAGTACGGTATAGGAAATGGAGTAGACAAAGAACTCATACACATAACCTATGGACATGAACAATGGTGTGCGGATTGCCTGAGGGAGTGGGGTGTGCTGGGTGAAGGGGGAAAAGGGGGGAAATTTGGAACTGTAATAGCATAATCAATAAAATATAATTTGAAAAAATGAAACACATGCTGAGAATATATCTGAATAAACCCGAAACACTAATTAAAAAGAATATATGCATCCCTATGTTCACTGCAATATTAATTACAATAGCCAATATTTTGAAATGGCCCAAGTGCCCAGAAGTAGATGAATTGATTTTAAAAAAAGAAAAAGCTATGGTACATTTATACAATGGAATACTACTTGGCCATAAAGAAAAGGAAATCTTACCCTTTGCAACAGCATGGATGGATCTAAAGAGTACTATGCTAAGTGAAGTAAGGCAGTCAGAGAAAGACAAATACCATATGATCTCACCTATAAGTGGAACCTAATGAATAAATTAAACTAACACCCAAAACAGAAACAGACTCATAGAAAGAGAGAACAGATTGACAGCTCTCAGAGTGGAAGGAATTTAGGGGGCTGATCAAAAAATGTGAAGGGATCAAGCCAAAAAAATAAAAGTAAAGAAAAAAACCTCATGGACACAGACAACAGTTAGGTGATTACCAGAGGGAAAAGGGGATAGAGTTAGGTACAGGAGGGTAAAGGAGGAATAAATGGTGATGGAAGGAGACTTGACTTGGGGTGGTGAACACACATTACAATATACAGATAAACTAGTATACAATTGTACACCTGAAACCTGTATAATTTTATTTCCAATGTCACCCCAATAAATATGAAAAATAAAGTAAAATTTAAAAACACATGCACACACTCAAACACATATAATGCACTACGATTCCATTAGGATTTCAAACTCATTAATGAGAATGATACCTCTGATGAAAACCATGATTGCTTTTCACTAATACTTTCACACTGAGTGGTACCATCTCTATCCTCAGCCCAAATGGCTTTTCAGGTTGCTGAAGGGAGTTTTTCCTCATCATCTAAGTGAAATGCCAGGCTTATAATTACCACTGCCTGGAGACAGGAGCTAACAATCTATTATATTAAACCCTGAGAATCAATTAAACTACTTTATTAAATCAATGAGTCAAGCTTTCATCAAGGATCCTCCCTAAAGCACTAAAGTACAACCACACTTTCCTTAGATACTCATTTATATCAGCATTTGCCCTCCTTTTATATTTTTTATATCTGTTCATTTTCTATTTTGGCAAAGATGCATGGTGTGTTTATTTGGTAAGCCAGGGAAGTGGCTGTTAGCATAAGACCACTAAATAAAAATTTTAGTGAATTTGAGAACCATATGGTGAGGGTGGGGCCGGGAAGAAATAAAACACCAAAGAACTTCATTAAGTCTAAAAATAAATTATTAAGAAATATTTAAAATGCACCAAAATGTCACAAGACCTTATTTTAAAAAAACAACTGAACAAGAATAACTGAAGTCTTATGCCATGTTACTGAATATAAAGACTCAATATTATACAGATGCTCATTTTTCCCTAATTATTCTATGGAGTAAACACCATTTTTTGAACCTATGAAATTTATTGTGGAATTTAAAATTAATCTTGTGCTTATCAGAAAAGATTAACATATGGTCCAGCAAGAAAATTGTATAAAAGAAATAAATTATATTACACAATATTTTTTTTAATTTTTTAAAAGATTTTATTTATTTATTTTTAGAGAGAGGGGAAAGGAGGAAGAGAGAGGAAACAAGAAGGTGTGGCTGCCTCTCATGCGCCCCCTACTGGGGACCTGGCCCGCAACCCAGGCATATGCCTTGACTAGGAATCAAACCAGTGACCCTTTGGTTTGCAGACCAGCCCTCAATCCACTGAGCCACACCAGCCAGAGAAATTTATATAGATTTTGATCCTGTCCTTATGCTTTCATTATTACCTCAAGTTCACACATGCTTTTCTGTGGTACCTGGGGCCTCCAAGCAAGACTTGCTCAAGTTCGACCAAAAAAGTTTAGTTCACTTCTTGTCATTATTCTCTTCTGTTGCTACCCAGACTTCAGTTCTTTATGTTCTGGGAAGTCAGTTACCAGTCTTTCAGCCAATGCATAGCTTTCAAATTTTTGTTTATCTCTTGTGCTATATTCATTTCTCATGTTCTCTTTGTGGTTATTATTTCTATTTGCCTTATTTATTTGTTGTTGTTTTAATGGGATTTGGTGTGGAATCATAGATAACCACGTTTTCATGTGCCATTTTTAATAGCTTTTTTGGTGGATAATTTGCCTCCTCTAAGTATGGGTATAGATTTCAGTGATTTTTAGTAAATTTACAAAGTTATTAAACTGTCCCTACAATCCAGTTTTAAAACATTTCTATCACACCTACAAGTTCCCTCATATTCATGTGTAGTCAATACCCACTTTCAGGCTGAGCCCTAGACAACAGTGAATTCTTTTCTGACTCTATAGATTTATCTTTTCTGGAAATTGCATATAGTCATACGATATATAGTCTTTTGCATTTGGCTTTTTTCACTTAGCATTGTTTTTGAGGTTCATGTATGTTGTAGAATGTATCAGCAGTCTGCTTTTATTGATGAATAATATTGCATTGTATAAATAAACCACATTTTGTTTATCCTTTCACCAGCTGACATTTGGATTGATTCCAGTTTATAAATGTTATTTAAAAATTATTCTATAAACATTCCCCGAAAGTCTTTGTGGGAACATGTTTTCATATTTCTCTTGGATAGATATATATATAGGAGTAGAATTGTGTTCTGTGGTATGTTTATGATTAACTATCTGAGAAACTGTCAAACTGTTTTTAAACGTGGATGCAACAGTTTACATTTCCACCAACAATGCATGGCCATTTTGGAGGTATATTGCTGTGTTTTTAATTTGCATTTGCATAATGAGTAATGATGTCATGCATTTTTTCATCTGCTTATTTGCCCATTTCTTAATTGAATTATCTTATTTCTTAGTTTTAAGAGTTCTTTAATTAATCATGATGCCAGCCCTTTAACAGATATGTGACTTATAAATATTTTCCCCTCAGTTTGTGGATTGTCTTTTCATTTTCCTAATGTTGTTTATTAAAGCACAAAGGCTTTTATTTATATAAAGTCCAGTTTGTGAACATAGCATTTAATGGATCATACGTTTGGTATATTTAAGAATTAGTGCCTAACCCAGGGTCACAAAGATTTTCTTCTAAAATTTTTGTAGTTTTAGCTCCTAACATTTTGGTATGATATATTTTTAATTACTTTTGGGTATTGTATGAGGTAATGGTACAAATTCATTTTTTGTATACACTATCCAATTGTCCCAGGACCATTTGGGACTATTGTTCCCTATCAAATTGACTTGTCCACTTTGTCAAACATCAGTTGACTGGAAATATAATAATATTTCAAGAATTTCAGTTCCATTCCATTAACTGATATTCTTGTTTGTACATCACTACCACACCATCTTTACTAGTATAACTTTGTAGTACCTCTTGAATTGGGAAGTGTGAGCCCTCCAACTTTGTTCTTTTTCAATATTATTTTGGTTATTCTGGGACCCTTGCACTTCCATATGGATTATAAGAACAGCCTGTTAATTTCTGCAAAAAAAAAAGCCAGCTGAGAATTTGGCTGTAATGAATCTATAGGTCAATTTTCCATCTTAATAATATTGACTTCATGAACATGAACTGTCTCTCCATTTATTTAAGTCTTCTTTAATTTCTCTCAACAATGTTTTATAGTTTTTGGTATACATGATTGCACTTCTGTTGTCAAATATTTTCCTAAGATTTTGTTTTCTTTTGGTGTTATTGTGAATGAAATTGTTTTCATAATTTTATTTTTGGACTATTCATTGCCTTACATAAAATTCTCTATGATAGTCATTCCCAGCCCTTTCATGTGAAATACTAATTACATGTTAGTGTGTGAAAATGTACATAACTATGGTTAACAGGATCATTTGCAATAATTCCATACATCCACTCCCTAAAAATCCAAGGCCCAATGTTGAAGAATAACTTCCATATAAATATAAACAACTGGGTACCTAGAAATGTGATTTTGTAAAGCTTAAGTATTGCTTTCTGAATTTAGACTCAGATTTTCTGAATTTATACTTCGTTGATTTAATTCTTGACAATCCACTTTTATTAGACAATATAGTTAGATTTCAGAGTTATAATACGTAGACAGGCTGAAAGATGGAAATAAAATCATTTTAATTAGATATATCCATGTAAGATTCCATAAATCTGTTTTTCACCAATGATAATAGAATTCTTGTTATTACATAATACTACAAAACATTTTGCACATCTGCATACAACTTATCAGTTAACTATGGCCACAGTAACACTATGTAGCAAACGACCACAAAATCTCAATGACATAAATACAAATCTTTTTTTTTTTAAGCTCACAACACTATGGATCAACTAATCTAAGCTGAAATCTATTGGACAGGTCTGTTAATATCAGTTTTGCTTTTCATACATCTAGGGGTGGGTTTATGTAGATTGAGCTCTGCTGGGTAGCTCTTCTCATCTCATATGTGCTTGCTCACATATCTGGGGGTTGGTTGATCTAGTCTAGGATACACTGGGCAGCTCTGCTTTCTCAGATATGCTTTCTCACACACCTGGGAGTTGGCTGAACTAGGCTGAGTTCTGCTGTGGTAGCAAATCTGTTCTGATTTTCTCTAATCTTCCTTTGGGATCCAGTGGGCTATTCTGAGCTCACCATGTTCTTCTGACAATAGCAGCTGATCAAGAGCAAATGGAAACATGCAAGCCTCTTAAGGCCTAGGTTTGGAACTGCTTCATGGTTACTTCCATGATTTTATTGTCTAAGGGAAATCACGCAGTCCTACTCAAATTTGAATTTGAGAGGACATTGCTGCAACATAAACATAAGGAAGGAATTTGAAGTAAATATAATCTACAACAAAACTTTAAAAATAACTATTAAAATTATGAAATCAATATGAATCAGGCATGATTATTCAAACATATTTTAGAGTCTTGTGCTTAGACTCTTTCAAAATGACTTTCAAGAATGCCACCTCACAACATTGTAATAATGATATATGATGCCAGGTGGGTACTGGAAATATCAGGGAGATGACTTTGTAAAGTATATGATTGTTTAATCACTATATTATACACCTGAAACTAATACAAAATATACTGAATGTAAACTCTAGTTGAAAACTAAAATTTAAAAAAATGCCACCTCAGTGTCAGAGTCTACTAAAAATATCTTAATATCTGTTCCTTTGTTCTGCTTTCTACAATTTAAGTAAAAACATGCATTTCTAATACAGGGCTATACTGGTGTGCTGATCTACATAGTATGCCACAAACTACAGACATTTATCTAAATAATGCTTTGGAATATCACAACTAATATATTTAAAACGAATGACTTTGTTCTTTTAAAACTGTGCTCTAAGCATCTGTTAGCCATTTGTACATTGCTCGCTCTGATATCGAGTTCTAATGGATATATGTTTCAATAATCCCTAAGCCTCTTGTGTTAAGGAAACTGAGTGGGATGTTCAGCAGTTGGTATGATTCCTAGTTGTCAAGGTTCCAAATAAGCACTAAATGGCAGAAAAAATCTCAGAGTATTACAAAAAGAAAAAATATTTGACATGTAATTAGACTGTACTTATTTAGTAAATTATAAGAGGAGCAGAGGGAAATTGCATTTTGAATATATCAAGAAGCTAGTATTTTACTTTAATTTGTAGTTTGACTATGGGTTTCCATTCAACTATGACTAAGATATTAGCTCACTCAGTGAACTCTAAATATACAAAAAAAATGACAAAACAAGAACCAACTGACAGAAATTTGAAATTTCATATAAATCTTCTTAGTTAAAAACCTGTATTTTATCATATGAAACCACAAAAGAAGTCACATGACACCCACATAAAATCATGTCTACAGAATGCAATGAAACCTAAGACAATCATAAGTTTGGGTTATAATTAGATATGTGTTTAGATAAGAACAAGTACAAGTCCTCATCTATTCACAGATTTATTGATCCACTAGGGAACTAACCTTATCTCCTTTTCAACCAATTCATTTTAACAACTGTTTATTGGGTCCTCGTTATTTACAAGGCTGGTGATAAGTGTTGTTTACATCCAGACACGGTTGTGGAAGATCCAAGTCTAACAATGGAGAGAGACAACTAGAGAAATACTAATGAAGGAACTAACATTAATTGAGTGCTTACTATGTGTCATGCAGTGTGTTAAATATTTTACGGTAATTATGTCATTCAATACTCACCACAACTATGTGACAACAGTATTACCATTATTCCTATTTTACAGATGAGGGAAGAGAGGCTTAAAATGGTTAATTAATGGGTGTATGGTATCACAGCTAGTAAAAATGACAGACCTTCAAGTCAAACACAGTTCTGTTGAACTCAGTATTAATCATCATTGCTCAATAGGTGATGATAAGTGCTCCTAGTAGAAAAAAGCTCAATAGGCTCGAAGAGATGTGATATATTAAATATTAAGGAAGGGAACCATAATGTGGTGGGGTGCCGTGAGGAAGGGAACTCCAGGTAGAGGAATGGATACACGAGCAAAGCTAAAACTCTACAGATCATACTTAGGCTATGGTAAAGAATTCTGACATGGCTGGCGCACTTAAAGTGTGAAGAGGATGGAAAATAAAGGGTAAGGAGCCAGAAATAGGAGTTTGGGGTAAGTTTGTCCTATGTTTTAAATTATTTTTATAGAAAATTAAACTTTATTTCTGAAGGCAGTGGGCTGCCATAGAAAGTGATCTAGAAGAGGGGAGACAAGTTTAAAATTATGAGAACTCTATGCTTACCTAAGTGGTGCTGCCATGTGCTATTATTCGGAAAGCTGCAAGTTTCCACTATTATGGTCTGCTGGCCCCAGTGTGGGTGGGTAAGAGAATCAGCTTGAAGAGCTCAAAGTTGGGCCCATTTCAGTACTAAACATATAATGTTATATTAATCCTTATAGAGATGGTTATATAATTTGGGCTATTTGAAATTAATTTTTCAAACAGATGAGATAGAGAGTAAACATTGAGGAATCACAAATGCTTCTGAGAAATATATGAATGACAAAGTGAAAGAAATATGCCATTTATATAGTGGTGACTCCTGAAATGAATTGTTTCATGAGGTGATAAGATATCATATTAGGACTAAAAGTTAACTTTTCTATCCTATTGAAGTTGTTGTTTGTTTTGTTACTTCCATAATGTCCATCCCAACTCTCTCTTAGATTTAACTCACTGTTTTACACATACTGAGCCCTCTGCCTGGAATCCTTTGCCCCATCTTTCTGTTTGATTTACACTTAATGGTCATGCCGACTTAGCTTGGACATCATCCCCTTCTCCATTAGCTACACACCTTGTACATTTTTCCCTATTCCATTCTTAATCAGATGGGCAACCAAAGCCTCTTGCTCTCACTTCAAGCTTCTCTCACAGTCCCTCTTATACTGGACTACATTATTCTGTGTACTTTACTATGTCTCAATGACTGTGAGCTCCATGAATGCAAGTACAGTCTTGTTGACCTTTGGTCCAATGATATAACTTCTGTATTATTTTTTCCATGTAACTACATATGCAATAAAAAGTATGTTAAATGTGACTTCAAATTGTATTATAAGGTAATTGTAATCAAATGAGTGTGGTACTGGCATAAAAACAGACATATATAGATCAATGGAACAAAATAGAAAGCCCAGAAATGAAACCATGCCTTTACAGTCAATTGATATTCAAAAAGGGTGACAAAACACACAATGAGAAAAGGATAGTCTCTTCAACAAATGGTGCTAGAAAAACTGGATGTCTACATCCAAAAGAATGAAATTGGATTCCTATCTTACACAATACACAAAAATTAACACAGAATTAATTAACGACTTAAATAAAAAGAAAAAATACACAGAAACCTTCCTGACACTGGTCTCAGCAACAATTTTTTGGATATAACACCAAAAGCACAGGCAACAAAATAAAAAATAAACAAATGAAGGAACACCAAAATAAAAAGCTTCTGCACAGCAAAGAAAACAATCAACAAAATGAAAAGACATCCTATGAAATGGGAAAAAAATATTAGCAAACCATATATCCAATAAGGGATTAATATCAATAATATATAAGGAACTCATATAACTCATTACCAAAAATATTAATTACCTGATTCAAAACAGAGAAAGCACCTATTGATACCCCTCAAAAGAAGAAATCTGATTGGCCAATGTGTATATGAAAGGTGTTCAACATCTCTAAACATCAAGGAAATAAAAATCAAAACCATAATGAGCTCTGGCCAGTTGGCTCAGTTGGATGGAGTGTCATCCCATATGTAAAAAGATTGTGGGTTTGATCCCCAGTCAGGGCACATACCTAGGTTGTGGTTTGACCCCCAGTAGCAGAATGTTCAGAAGGCAACAGATCAATGTTTCTCTTTCACACTGGTGTATATCTCTCTCTCTTCCCCCTTCCTCTCTCTCTAAAATCAATAAACATATCCTCGGGTGAGGATTAAAAATAGTATCCTATAGCTTATTTCTGGTCACAAAAACACCACCCAACAATGCTAATATTAAACACTGAAATAAATATGAGTTGTATACACATTTAAGGAATGAAAAAAAAAAACAGGTTAGAGAGAAAAGATGGCAGAGGAGTGAATGGGAGTCACGCTGACCTCCTCCCAAGACCAAACTGGAACTGCGGCTAAATAGTGAAGAAATCACCTGGAAAACAATGGAACGATAGAGGGAGAGGAGCCTTGGAAATGTAGACAGACAGTGGATTCAACTCTCACACATTCCAGTGGGTGACAAGTGCAGTGGAGGTTCGAGAGGGTGGGTTGAGCACCCACAGGAACCAGCACCAGAGGAACATGAAACGGCCAGTTAGATCCCCCTGAGAAAAACAGGGTCTAAACCATAAACAAGGACCCCTAGACTACAGCAGCTGAAACCAGGAAAACGCACAGACAAAGCACAACCCCGAAAAGCTTAGGGGTGCTCTCTGCCAGAGACAGGTGGCTGGAGACGCAAAGAGACATTTAAAGGGCCAACGCAAAAATTTGCAGTGGCAGCCGCCCTCCTTGATCTCTGGGTAGAGGTGGCAGGAGAGTGGGCTGGTGCCTGAAGAAAGATTGGTGAGGAAAACTGTGTAAAGAGAACAGAGAGGGTGGCCAGCAGAGCCCCGGTCATAACTCACCTCCCATTCTGCAGCTACCACCTCGCCCAGGCATAAGAGAATCAAGTAACCTGCCTTTTGCACACTCCGTGCACAGCTTGTGGGCATGTGGACTAGGAGCTGAGTGCAGACTGGCTGAGAGAAATAGAGGATCCCTGGCCAAAGGGGACACACAGCTGCATGGAGACCCTTGAGAAGAGGCTGGAGAAGGAGGGGTTGGGGAAAGAACTGGAGGATTATCTGAGATCCCCAGAGCAGAGTCCCTCCCCATTCCGTAGTCCCCATTTCTGCAGGCAGGCCATGCCCCCCAAGAGGCAGAAGCAGCACGGGAGCCAGAAGGCTCGCAATTACGGTCTACAGAAATAGTGGATCCCTAGCCAAAGGGGTCACAGAGCTGCCCAGAGACCCTTGGGGAGAGACTGGAGACAGGATTAACCGGAGAGTCCCAGAGCTGACTTCTTCCCATTTCCATAGTCTCCATTTGGCACGGTAGGCCACGCCCCAAAGAGCAAAAAGCAGGGAAACCACACAAGAGAGACCCTAAACTGACCAGTGCCCGGGCGCCCGCCAGGCACAGGCAGCAGGCGAGGGCACAGGCGTGAGGCAAGTGCGCGAGGCCAGATGAATAAGCCACCCCCCCACCCCTGGGGCAAGTGAGCGCGCCCAGGAGGGCAGGGGTATCCTGCCAGGACCAGGGAGCGCGCTCAAGGAGCCAGCGTGAGAGTGCAGCGCAATCAACAGAAATAGTGGATCCCTGGCCAAAGGGGTCACAGAGCTGCCCAAAGCAGGAGTCACACAAAGACAGTAGATTCCTGGAAGGGTCAAACAAAAGACCCAAGGTCATATACGTTCAACAACTGACATCATCAGAGGCAGACCCAGAAAGAAAAGTAAAGAAAAAACAAATAAATAAATAAAAAAGACCTGCCTACTACCATAGACGTTTAATCCACAAAGTCAGGAAATCCAGACGGATCAATTGAAGCAGAAGCAGAAATAAATTAATTAATTAATTATTTAATTAATTAATAGACTCTCACAAAAATAGGAAGATAAAGAAGTTCCAACCAAATGAGTGGAAAAAGGAAATCCCCACAGAGAGAGCTAAATGAAATAGAGGCAAAAGAACTATCAGATATTGAAATCAAAACAATAGCTCTAAGGAAGCTCAATGAGCTCAGCCAGCTCAAAGATAACTATGAGAAACTGCAGAGAACTATCAGGATCTTACAACAAACTATATAAACCTGCAAAAGGACATAGAAACTATCAAGAAGACACAAGAGGACATGGAGAATACCATTTCTGAATTGAAGAACACAGTAGAAGGAATCCAAAGCAGGCTGGATGAAGCCGAGGATCGAATCAGTGAGATGGAGGAGAAGGCAGAAAAAAGCTTACAGAAAGAACAAGAAATGGAAACAAGACTCAAAAAGAATGAAGAGGCATTTAGGGAAATGCAGGACAACCTGAAACACAATAATATCCCCATAATAGGGATACCAGAAGGAGAAGAACAGGAGCAAGGGATAGAGAACCTCTTTCAAAAAGCAATGATGGAAAATTTCCCCGATTTGAGGAGAGAAAAGGTCTCATGGATCCAGGAAGTACAGAGAGCCCCATTCAAGAAGGACCCAAGGAGGCCCACTCCAAGACACATCATCATTAAAAAAGCAAATGTCAATGACAAAGAGAGAATATTCAAGGCAGCAAGGGAGAAGGAGAAAGTAACATACAAGGGGGCCCCAATAGGGCTAGGAGCTGACTTCTCAACAGAAACACTACAAGCCAGAAGGGAATGGCAACAAATATTCCAAGTAATGAAAAGCAAGGGCCTACAGCCAAGGTTGCTCTACCCAGCAAGGCTCTCAATTAAAACAGAAGGGGAAATGAGGAGTTTCCCAGATAAAAGAAGGGTAAAAAAATACATCTCTACCAAAACAGCACTACAAGATATGCTAAAGGGACTGGTTTAAGAAGATAAAGGAAAAGAGTGAGAAAGAGAAAAACACAGGTACAAAGAGAAAAAAATGAAGAGATTTCTATCAGTAATAAGTCTCAACGTAAATGGATTACATGCCCCAATCAAATGACACAGGATAGCTGAATGGATAAGAAAACATGACCCACACATATGCTGCCTCCAAGAGACCCACCTCAGAGCAAAAGACCTACACAGATTGAAAGTAAAGGGATGGAAAATAATATTCCAAGCAAATGGGCAAGAGAAGAAAGCAGGGGTTGCAATACTTATATCAGACAAAATAGATTTCAAAACAAAGGCCATAAAAAGAGGCCCAGAGGGGCACTTTATAATACTTAAAGGAAGTATCTATCAAGAAGACATAAACACTGTAAACTTACACGCACTCAACATAGGAGCACCCAAATATATAAGGAAAATCTTGGACAACTTCAAAAAAGATAGACAGCAACACACTGATAGTAGGGGATTTCAACACTCCACTGTCAAAAATGGACAGATCTTCCAAACAAAACATCAACAAATATATTGTGGAGCTGAGTGATGCACTGAATCAAATAGACTTAAGTGACATATATAGAACATTACATCCCAAAGAAGCAAAATGCACATTCTTTTAAAATGCTCATGGCAGTTTTTCAAAGATAGACCACATGATAGGACACAAAGGAAGCCTCAGCAAATTCAGGAAAATTGAAATAATACCAAACTTTTTCTCAGACAACAAAGGCTTGAAACTGGAAATCAACCTCAAAGAGAAACTTCAAAAACTTGCAAACTCATGGAGACTGAACAGTAGACTATTAAACAATGAGTGGGTCAATAATGAGATAAGAGAAGAAATCCACAAATTTCGGGTAACAAATGAAAACAAACATACAACAGTCCAAAACCTATGGGACACAGCAAAGGCAGTCCTGAGAGAGAAGTTCATAGCAATACAGGCTTACCTAAGAAAGATAGAAACATTTCAAAAAAAAGACCTAACACTACAACTTCAAGAACTGGAGACACAACAACAAATAAATCCCAGAGCAGCAGAAGGAAGGAAATAGTCAAGATTAGACCAGAACTGAATGACATAAAGATAAAAAGAACAATTTTAAGGATTGACCAATCCAGGAGCTGGTTCTCTGAAAAGATAAACAAAATTGACAAGCCTTTAAGCAGACGCATCAAGAAAAAAAGGGAGAGGACCCAAATTAATAATATCAGAAATGATAAAGGAGAAATAACAACTGATATAACAGAAATACAAAGGATTGTAAGAAACTACCATGAACAATTATATGCTAAGAAATTTGAAAACCTGGATGAAATGGACAAATTTCTAGAAAAGTATAATCTTCCAACACTGAAGGAGAAAGAAACAGAAAGCTTGAACAGACCGATAACAGCTGGGGAAATTGAAGCAGTAATCAAGAAACTCCCAGCACACAAAAGCCCAGGGCCAGACGGTTTCACAGGAGAATTTTACAAAACATTTAAGGAAGAGTGGACCCCTGTCCTTCTCAGACTATTCCAAAAAATCCAAGAGGAGGGAAGACTCCCAGACTCCCTCTATGAGGCCAGCATCACCCTGATCCCAAAACCAGATAAAGACCCTACAAAGAAAGACAACTACAGGCCAATTTCGCTGATGAACATAGATGCTAAAATCCTCAACAAAATATTGGCAAACTACATCCAGCAATGCATTAAAAAGATTATCCACCATGATCAAGTGGGACTCATCCCAGGGATGCAGGGATGGCTCAATATACGCAAATCAGTAAACGTGATACATCACATAAATAAACGAAAAGACAAAAACCACATGATCATCTCAATAGATGCAGAAAATGCACTCGCTAAGGTACAGCACCCATTTATGATCAAAACACTCGGCAAAATGGGAATAAATGGGGCATTTCTCAACGTAATAAAGGCCATATATGAAAAACCTACAGCCAACATCGTACTCAACGGGCAAAAACTGAAAGCTTTCCCACTAAGATCAGGAACACGACAAGGATGTCTGCTTTCACCACTTCTTTTCAACATGGTATTGGAAGTCCTAGCCACAGCAGTCAGACAAGAAAAAGAAATAAGAGGCATCCAAATAGGAAAGGAGGGAGTAAATCTATCATTTTTTTTTTGCAGATGACATGATAGTGTACATAGAAAACCCTGTAGACTCCACCAAAAAGCTACTGAACCTAATAAGTGCATTTGGCAAAACAGGAGGATACAAAGTCCATATTTAGAAATCAAAGGCATTTTTGTACACCAGCAATGCAATAGAAGAAGAAATCAGAAAAAAAAATACCATTCGATATAGCAACAAGAAAAATAAAGTACCTAGGAAGAAATTTAACAAAGGAGGTAAAAGACCTGTACGCAGAAAACTACACAACATTGAAGAAAGAAATGAAGGAAGACACAAATAAATGGACGCATATACCGTGCTCATATATTGGAAGAATTAATACCATCAAAATTTCCATACTACCCAAAGCAACTTACAGATTCAACGCAATCCCTATTAAGATACCAACGACGTATTTCAGAGAAATAGAACAGACATTTCAAAAATGTATATGGAACCATAAATGACCCCAAATAGCTGTGGCAATTTTGAGAAAGAAATACAAAGTAGGAGGGATCACAGTACCAGACATCAAACTATAGTACAAAACCACTATACTCAAACCAATCTGGTACTGGCACAAGAACAGACCCAGAGACCAGTGGAACAGAAGAGAAAGCCCAGAATAAGCCCAGGTCTCTATGGGCAACTAATATTTGACAAAGGGGGCAGAGGCATAAAATGGAGCAATAATAGCCTCTTCAACAAATGGTGTTGGGAGAGCTGGACGGCTACATGCAAAAAATTGAAATTGGATTATCAGCTGACACCATACACAAAACTAAACTCAAGATGGATAAAAGAGTTAAATATAAGTCACAACTCCATAGAAGTCCTAGAGGAGGACATTGGCAGGAAACTCTCAGATATCCTACGCAGCAATTTTTTCTCCGATATGTCTCCTAAAGCAAGGGACATAAAAGAGAGAATAAACACGTGGGAACTCATCACAATAAGAAGCTTCTACATGGCTAAAAAAAATCAGCAAAATGAAAAGGGAGCCAACCCTATGGGAAAATATATTCGCTAATGATACATCACATAGAGGTTTGATCTCCAAGATATATAAAGAACTCACTCGACTCCACTCCAAGAAGACAAACGATCCAATCAAAAAATGGGCAAAGGACCTGGGCAGACGCTTTTCCAAGGAGGAGATACAGAGGGCCCAGAGACATTGGAAAAGGATGCTCGGCATCACTAGCCATCAGAGAAATGCAGATCAAAACCACCATGAGGTACCACCTCACACCGGTCAGAATAGCCATCATAAACAGATCCACAAACAACAGGTGCTGCGAAGGCTGTGGAGAAAAGCGAACCCTAGTTCACTGTTGGTGGGAATGCAGACTGGTGCAGCCATTGTGGAAAGCAGTGTGGAATATCCTCAAAAAGCTGAAAATGGAACTGCCTTTTGATCCAGTGATTCCCATGCTAGGACTATACCCTAAGAATCCCAAAATGCCAATTCAAAAGAACCTATGCACCCCAATGTTCATAGCAGCACAATTGACAATAGCCAAGTGTTGGAAGCAACTTAAATGCCCATCAGTAGATGATTGGATCAAAAAATTATGGTACATTTACACAATGGAATACTACACAGCAGAAAGAAAAAAATGAACTACTAAACTTCGCGACAGCATGGATGGAACTGGAGAGCATCATGCTAAGCGAAATAAGCCAGGGGGTGAAAGACAAATACCATATGATCTCACGTATAAGGGGAACCTAACAAACAACACAAAGATGCAAGGAAAATAAGACCAGCTACACTGAAAGGAAAAGAAACCAACAGAGATAAGAGGGAAGGAGGGAGGAGTGGGCAGGGGAAAAGGAAGGGATGTGGCAAGTCAAGGAACAGACAGCAAGGACTCATGGACAAAACCAAAGGGGAAGGATTGAGGGAGGGAGAGGGGGGAGGGGGCAAGGGAAAGAGGTGGGGGGAAGGCAGAGACAAATGTACTTCAAAAAATAAATAATAAAAAAAACAGGTAAGATTTTTTTTAAAAGTAAAAAGAAACATACACTGAGATATCACCTCACATCTATTAAAATGGATATTGTCAAAAAATGAAAGATAAGTATTGGTGAGGATGTGGAGAAAAGTGAAACTGTTGGTTGTAATGTAAATTCATACAGCTCTTATGGAAAATAGTATGAGGTTTCCTCAAAATATTAAAAATAGAACGACCATATGATACAGCATTCCCACTTCTGGGTTATGTACCCAAAAGAACTAAAAACAGGATTGTTGCAAAGAGATGTCTGAACCCCATGTTCATTATAGCATTATTTACAATAGCCAAGATATGAAAACAACCTAAATGTCCTCTGACAGATTAATGGATAAATATATATACATATATGTATATGCATGTGTGTATGTACACATATATGTATATATACACACAAACACAAAAACACACCTAAAGAGAGATTATTCATTCTTTAAAAAGAACAAAATCTTGCCATTTGCAAAAACATGGATGAACCTGGAGGACATTATCTAAGTTAAGTAAGCCAAATACAAGAAGACATATGCTGCGTGATCTCACTAATATGTGGACTCAAAATAATAGAAGCAGAGAGTAGGATGGTGGTTGCCTGGCCTGGAGGGAAGGGGAAATAGTGATCCTGGTCAAAGCATATTAAATTTAAGTTATACAAAATGAAAAATTCTGGAGATATACAACATGGTGACTCTTGTTAATAATACTTTATTGTATACTTAAAATTTGCTAAGAGGATTTATCTGAAATCTTCTACACATACACACATGGTTACTATGTAAAGATGATAGATATGTTAACCAGCTGGATTTTGGAGATAATTTCACAATGTATATGTATATCAAAACATCATTATAATATTGTATACCTTAAATATAACAATTTCTATGTCAATATTTCAATAAAGCTATTAAAATTTTTGCTGAATGCCTATGTAACTGCACAGCTAATCCCTGTTTGAGAAGCAATTTGACTGCTTAACAGCCAGCGTTTTAATCTTAAATGATGTAAAATGAGATGAGATCCTATATTTACTTCTTTTTTTGTTTAATGGCTATGTATTTACAAGGAGGATCCAATGTCCAACTTAAAAACTGGATAAAACTGAACTAGGAACACACCTTACTCTGAGAATGACAATAAAGATATTCAGAGGATACACTAGAAATGATTACCTCCAAGACCAATTCAAGGTATTATATTCCCTCATTACATCAAACCCAAGGCAAAGTTGACTCCACTTACGGGTTTTTTGCATTTGTTCTTTAGTTCTTATTTCCTTTACTAGTAAATTTTGGACATCCTCTGTGTTTAGACCAACACATAGACTCATTTTCTTCTTTCAAGATATTGAAAGAAATCTTTTGGTAGGTATCTGAGCTACTGGCTTCATATTCCTATTAAAAGTACTATAGAAATATCACGGACTTCTTTTACAATTGAAAAATTAGGACCCAATTTTTCTTTCATGTGTTCACTTCAATCTGCTGAATTTGAGTATTATGAAATTAAAAACTAATCATAATTCTTTCTCCTTCTACAGTGTTCATAAAGATAAAAGTAGCTTCCAGTCCTTTTCCTGAAATCCATAAACAAATACCCAGAAACTGACTGGTTTTCCCATTTGCATATGGGCCTACTGTACTACACAAAGCACACATTCAATATACAACTCTTGAATATGGTATAGATTTCTCTTGTAACATGTTTTCCTTATTATATAAAACTTCAGAAGAATTTTTCTCCCTCTTGCAGGAATTTAGAACTCAACACTCCTCTCTTGGCAGGAGTGAAGCTCTTATCTACAATGACAGTTAGGCCATGGTTAGAATGTGCAAATCCTAGAGGCCCATTGTATGCTTCTAGTCATGGCATGAGCATGCTAAGCTAGTTGCTGAAATGAGAACAGACTAACGCCTAGCACTCAGCAGTGTAGAAACTGCACCAGGACCAACATGGTCCCTGCCTCTACAATCTAGTAATGACTGTACATAGTAGGAGCTTAATATATAGTTATTAAATTAGGAAGTCCATCTTCCTGACCATTTTTAAGGTTTATTTGGTCCTTGCATGCCCAATGATATCAAGTATTAAGTGATTTGACTATTTCTGCTTAAAATGCATTTTATTTTCCAAATTTCTCATATGTTCATAATTTCCTTTCTTCACTTGGAAACTAGAATTTAGCTGTCCATCCAATTTTATTGAAATCATTGCCTGCCTCTTGTCAGGTCAGCTCTCAACACAATCCAGAACTGTCATTTATGTGCATAACTTTATGGTGTGCACCTACATGTTTTTCTCTATCCACAACTCTGATTTCATCCATACCTTTCTTAGAGGAGGAAATTCTAATTCGAATAGCTATAAGCATGGCCAATGTTGTTAGAACTATGCCTTAAAAATTGTGATGAGATGCAAGAAGGAACTTTTCAACCTTTCAGCAGCCTGAACAGGCAGCAGAACTGAGTTCTCTGTGATAGCCAGATCAGTTTTTTATGGGCATGTATCTTGCTGTATATGACAACACGAATCAAGAAATTAAGTGTTTTTTCCTACCAACAAGAACACTGAGAAACAAGAGACTACATTTTCATATGGTATACTGAGATGATTTACTTTATGTAATATTTTTAAAGTTTCTTGCATTAAATATCTCTTAGGGAAGACATTATCAACACAGCTTCCTTTCAAATTGTATTGGTGTTCTCTTAAAATCCAAGCATTTCTTTTTAAGACATACTCAAGGATGAACATGGTTTAATTACAAGGAGTGAAGCCAACAGAAATGATTTTGGCACAGAAAGTTTGTACTCTGCCAGAGTATAATTTATTCCTGGTTTCACAATATTCTCTTTTCAGAACACAATGTTTACTACATCTCCATAAAGATGAAGGGAGGAAAGGTTAGATAACACATAAAGCCCACAATTTCCACATTCAGCAGCAGAAATATGATAAGCATTCATTTATTCATTCATTCATATATGCATTTGAGTAACTTTTGACTACCTACTACTAAAAGCTACAATTGTGGGTTGGATTCCCTAGGAAGCCAGTTCTGAGATGGACTTCAATGTGCAGGATATTTGCTAAGGAGTGCCCTTGAGGTAAATATCTGTGGAGGAGAGAGGAAAGGAAAGAGGAGTGGACAATGGGAGAAGTCGAGTTATGATGTAGCCCAAAGATAGCCTTGTCCAATACTACAGAGATCTCTGAAGCTATGGTTACCTTTTAGAGTTGCCCCACTAAGGGTGGATATTACCAAACCTGTATACTTCTAAATCAATTCTCATTGTGTCTGAGTCACATGGGGAAGGGATATTACTTTGAGCAAGGCAGCCCTGTGTAACTGAGGTGATCCCTGAAGTGGCTGACAAATGAAGGTTCCCTGCTGACAGTACTCACAACAGATTGGCAGCAAGAACTTCACTAAAGGAGCTCTGGTTGTCATACCATCTTGTCCATCACAGCTATGCACTATGCTAGGATTTTGAAACACAAAAATAGGCATAATTCTTACCCTCAGAAAGGTCAAAGTCCGGTAGTGTATATTGTCTTGGAAACACACAAAAATAGCATTGTTATTTGTTTTGTGCTTATGGTATTTCAGGCGCTGTTACAATTATTTTACGTACATTATCTCTTTTAATCCCCACCAGGACCCAATGTGAGTGGCACTATTAATATCCCTATTATGACAGAAGAAGAAAAAGAATCAATGGTAAATGAGTTGCCCAAGGTCCAATGGTAAAAGACCAATGGATCCAGGATTCAAACCCTTTCAGTCTGTCTCAAGTGTGATGAGTGATACAACAGTAGATACTATAAACACACACAAAAAACCATGATCAACTTTGTTTGCAGAATTCTGTTTCAAACAACAGGATCCTCTCTAAAACACAATACAGATCATATCAATTCTCCGTTTTAAAGCCTTCAATTCTTTGCCTCTTAGGACAAGGCCAAATTCACCCACATGGGGTTTTCCACAGCACTTTATGAGCTAGCTATTTTAGCTCGTCATCCTTAACTTTTATTAATTGCTGTCATATATCTCCCTCGTCTCTTCATTCACCCACATTGTTCAGGCCGAAAAACTTGAAGTTTCATTACCCAAATAAGGTTATGTGTTTTAAAACTATGATCCTTTGCACACAAAGCTCCCTCTTCCAGGAACGATTTTACCAAGGTGATCAAAGAACTCTTATGTGTTCTTGATGACTGGACTCAAGGGTTACCTCATAACTCTCTGAAGCCTTCCTCAAAATTTCCCAAGTACTGCAATTTACTTCCTCCTCTTTATTCTTTACTGCAGCTTGTACATAATTTAATTATAGTCCCATCATGCTGTCTTTTAATTATTCATATGCATTTCTACTTCTTTTACCTGAAGACAGGGATTGCATTTACTTATTTTTGGATTTCTGGGCTCTAGCAGTTTCTGGCACAAAGTAGAAGATTAATATATTTTTTGGAATGAATGGATGAATAAGTCTTTCTGGATTCATACCTCCACTTCATCCCTCACCCAATCAGTCCCCAAGTCTTGTGGCATCTGTCTCTTTAAAAAAATTCTGATTATCTGATGTCCTCTTCATTCTGCAAGCATTGATCAGTTCAGTACCTCATCATACCTAGACTATGTCAACAGCCTCCTAGGTGATTTTCTTGCCTTTAATTGTAGTCCCTCCTGTTCCTGATCAAGCAATTTTCTGCCTGGCTAGCAGAATGGTTTGTCTGAAAATGTAAATGGGATTACACCAATCCCTTGCTAAGTCCTTTCCATGAATCCTAATGACACATAGGATAAATTTCATATTTTAAGTAGCTTATATGGCCTGCTGTTATTTGTCCCTCGATGATCTCTATAGCCTCATTTCTCATTATTCCCCTGAATAGAGCTAGAATGATAAAAAATGGTACTCCCAGTATGTCTAATAATCTGGCACTCAATCAAGTCAATATTTAGCCATTTATAAAAGTGAGGATGGGAAGAAGTGAATTTCCTAATAAAACTTTATTCTTATGTTTAAGGTAAAGGATTAATATCATTAATATTATCCATACAATTTCTAAATCCTGACAACTTCTTGGGAGGCATAGTGAACAATTTAGAATGTAGCTACTAGGTTAAATTTCTTACTTGAAAGACAGTAAATAGCCCTGTACTTTGCTGCTGAATTTAGGTGACTATCTTCTGACTAGTCTTGGTTTAGTTGTGCGTCTGTTTTTGGAGTCTGCAACTTGCACATGTGTGTTGCAAAAACCAGCAAGGAAAAGTCAGAACCACTAGGAGCATTTTTACTTCTACTTGAGATACTGAATATTTTGGTTAAAAAGGAGTCCAGTTTATGTTTTGCCAGTTATGTAATAAACTGTAGCTGGAAAAATGAACTAACTGGTGTCATTTATTATTGAACACTGTAATACTTTAGCACCCACAATAGGGTGACACCCTGTGCAGCTACCTGCCTGCCCTCCTCCTGAATGATTCTGCCCCTGCTTTCCTAACTTAACATATACCGTACCATATAACTGCTGCAAGTCTTCAACATACCAATTTGTTAAATGCATGTACTTTCAGTACACTGTTCTCTCTTCTTTCAACACCCTTCATTTTCTTCTTTATTCATTAGGTCTCTTTCCACCATCATTTCCTCTATGAAGCTTTCCCTAATGCTCACGCTCAAGCTATCATAGGCAGAGTTGGGGTATTTGCTCTTATTTGCTTCTATAAGGCTCCATATGTGACTCTTAGGTTTGTCTTCAGTCATTGAGTAAGAAGTGAACATTACCAGAATAGATTATGCAAATATTTGGGGGGGGAAGGGTTCAACATGTTTAATTTGAGGTTTCTTTTAGAACAACCAGGTAAAAATTTCCAGTATTTAGTTGCATATGTGTGAGCATACAGTTCAGATGACAAATGTTGGGAGACAGTGGTATGTGATTTCTCCATGTCTTGAGAGCAAGATATCCCATGTAGAAGGTTGGGATATAGGGGAATTTATTTACCATGGAAAAAAAGTACAGTGGAATAGGTCAAGAAAAAAAGTCAGTACTAGAAGGATGATTTAATGCTGAACACTAAGAGTTGAAAGCAACCTTGACTTAAAAAATAAACTGTACTTAAGGACCCTTGCCTGCCTAGTAAACTTCTATTCATCTTTTTATTCTCAAGCCAAAAGACATCACTGCTATGAAGCCTTTCCAAATTTCTCAGAAGACTTAGGTTTACCTTTTCTATTATATATATAATATAATACCTTTTCTACATTATTCTACCACTCAACACACAGTATTGTTACTGCTGGCTTACCTGTTTGTCTTTTCTGCTAGGAGAAAAATACCTTAATAAAATATAAAGAGTACTCTCCTTTATTAAGGTGTATTTATTGTGTGTTTGATGAAAAAAAAGAAGAGAAATATCTGAAATGGGTCTGATATAGGACAACTCTAAGAATCAATATCCAGAACAATCTTACATGGGGCAGAGGTATAGAACAGACACATAGATCAATGGAACAGAAAAGAGAGCCCAGAAATAAACCCATGTCTCTACAGTCAGTTAATATTTTACAAAGGGGGCAGAAGCATAAAATGGAGTAAAAAATAGCATCTTCAACAAATGGTGTTGGGAGAGCTGGACGGCTACATGGAAAAAAGTGAAACTCGACCACCAACTTACACCATACACAAAAATAAACTCAAGGTGTATAAAAGACTTAAATATAAGTCATGACATCATAAAAGTCCTAGAAGAGAACACGGGCTGGGAACTCTCAGATATTCCATGCAATATTCCAAAATATTGTAATATTTTCACCAAGATGTCCCCAAGAGCAAGGAACATAAAGAATAAACAAAGGGGGCTACATCAAATTAAAAAGCCACACGGCTAAGGAAAACATCAGCAAAATGAAAATGAACCAACCATATGGGAAAATATATTTGCCAATGATACCTTGGACAAAGGTTTGATCTGCAAAATATATAAAGAACTCACATGACTGCACACCAGGAAGACAAAAAATCCAATTAAAACATGGGCTGCCCTGGCTGGTGTAGCTCAGTGGATTGAGTGCCGGTCTGCGATCCAAAGGTTCACTGGTTCAATTCCCATTCAGGGAAAATGCCTGGGTTGCAGGCCATGTCCCTGGTTGGGAGCATGCAAAAGACAACCACACATTGATGTTTCTCTCCCTCTCTCTATCCATTCCTTCCCCTCTGCCTAAAAATAAATAAATAACATCTTTAAAAACTAAAGAAATATCTACCGGGAACCTATGGTAGAGAGGAAGAAGCTGAGAATCAAATAAACGATTTGGAAAATAAGGAAGAAAAAAGCATTCAATCAGAACAGCAATAAGATAAAATAATGCAAAAAAATGAGGATAGCCTAAGGAGCCTCTGGGACTTCTCCAAAAGTACCAACATCTGAATCTGAGGGGTACCAGAAGAAGAAGATGAGGAGCAAGACATTGAAAATTTATTTGAAAAAATAATGAAAGAAATTTCCCTAATTTTGTACAGGAAATAGACATACAAGTCCCTCAACCCTTGCAGAAAAAAAAAAAAAAAAGAAAAAGAAAGCATATAGAGTCCCAAACAAAATGAACACAAAGAGGACCACACCAATACACACTATAATTAAAATGCCAAAGGTTGAAGATAAAGAGAGAATCTTAAAAGCAGCAAGAGAAAAGCAAAGGGTTACCTACAAAGGAGTTCCCATTAGACTATCAGCTGATTTCTCAAAAGAAACTTTGCAGGTAAGAAGGGGCAGTATGCACATTGGTGAAAAGCAGGTACCTGCAATTTAGATTACTCTACCCAACAAAGCCATCAGTTAGAATTGAAGGGCAGATAAAGTGCTTCGCAGGCAAGGTAGAACTAAAGGAGTTCATCATCACCAAGCCATTAGTACACGAAATGTTAAAGGGACTTACTTAAGAAACAGAAGATCAAAACTATGAACATTAAAATGGCAACTAATTCACAACTATCAACAACTGAATCTAAAAATACCTACTAAGCAAACAACCAGAAGAGGAACAGAATGATAGATATGGAGATCATTTGGGTGGTTATCAGCAGGGAGGGAGAATGGGGAATGGGGGTAAAAGGTGCAGGGAATAAGAAGCATAAGTGGTAGGTACAAAATATACAGGGAGAGGTTAAGAACAGTATAGGAAATGGAGAAGCCAAAGAACTTATATGCATGAGCCATGGACATGAACTAAGGGGGGATTGCTGGATGGAAGGGGTAGTGGGTGGAAGGAGGAAAAGGAGTAAAAATTGGGACAAGTGTAAGAGCATAATCAATAAAATATATCTAAACATCACTGCATTCTAAAATACCATCAGAAAATACAAAATATGTAGGGAAAAATATGACAAAAGATATGGAAAACCTGTACCCTAAAAACTACAAATCATTGCAGATATAAATTATTAAAGACCTAAATAAATGATTGAATGGGGGGGAAATAGCTTATCTATAGAGAAAGAGGTTTTAGTGGACTTAATTTTGCTCCCCCAAAAGATATGTATAAGTCCTAGTCCCCAGTACCTGTGTGAATATTACTGCATCTAGGGAAAAAATCTTTGCAAATGTAAGTGAAGAATCTGAAGATGACATCGTCCTGGGTTATCTGTATGGGCCCTAAATCAAATTATAAATGCCCTTTACAAGAAGAGGTAAAGATACAGAATACACAAAAGTGAGACAGAGGGGAGATGGTCATGAGAAGATGAAAGCAGAGATTTGAATTATGCAGCCCTAGGTGTGGGAATGCCTGGAGCCACCAGAAAAAAAAAGGAAAAACTAAGGAAGAATTTCTCCCTGGAGACTTAGAGAGAGCACAATCTTGCCAACACCTTGATTTCAAACTTCAGGTCTCCAGAAATGTGAAAGAATAAATTTCTATTTGAAGGCACTCAGTTTGTGATAATTTGTGATGGCAGCCCTAGGAAACTCATACACAGATACAAGAATTATAGCAAACCTCTCATCAGAAGCTGTGCAGGAAAATAGCGTGAAGTGAAATATTTAAAGTATTGAAGGAAAAAGTCCACCAACCTAAAATTCTATATGTAGTAAAACTGTTTTTCAAAAACGCAAACAGAAAATAAAGCCGTCACATACAAACAAAAACTGAGGGAATTCATTGTTCATACAAGCATCCTGTAAAAACTGTTCAAAAGGAGTTATTCAGGCAGAAGGGGAAATACATAGGTGAAAACCTTAGATGTACATAAAGGAAGAACATTAGAAAATGAGTAAGTGAAGGAGACAAAACAATTTGTTTTTCTTATTGTTAATTGATCTAATTCACAACTGCCTAGTAACAATGTAATGGATGATTGTAGCAATGTGTAAGAAAAAAATGAAAAGCAATGCCACAAGTGATGGGTTGAAGGAACTCGAAATGATCTTTATTCAAATATATACACTATAGGTGAAGCAGTTTAGTGATATTTGAAGGTAGACTTATATAAATTAAAATGTATATTGTAAACTAAGGAAACCATTAATTGTTTTGAAGAAGTATATTTGATTAAGTCAGTCTGAGAAAGACAAATATTATATGTGGAATTGAAAAAAAAAGTGAACCAAAAAAAAACACAAAACAGTTTGGTGGTTGTCAAGGGTTGATACATTCTGAGGATGTAATGCACAGCATGATAATTATAATTAGTATTGTACAGTATAATTGAAAGTTGCTGAGAGTAGATTTCAAAAATTCTCAACACAGGAAAGAAATTGTATTTATATGAGCTGACAGATGTGTTAAACTAACATTATTGTGGTAATAATTTTGAAATACATATGCATATCAAATTATTACACTGTATACTTTAAACTTCCATGATGTTATATATATCAATTATATTGCCATAAAGCTGGAAAAAAGTATATCTGACATAGTAAGAAACTGATTAAGAGATCAAATTAAGTCATATTAAATCATATTAAATATTCAATTAAAATCAGAGAAGACAAAAACAGGAGGAAAAATGTAGAATAAATTAAGCAAATAAAAAAATTACAAATATGGTAAATATTAATCCAACTATAACAACAGTCACTTTAACTGTGAGTGATTCATATAGATAAGTTAAAAGATACATAATCAAAGTGGTAAGTAATATCAAATCATATTTGTCTACAAGAAATTTATTTTAAATATAAAGATTCAGACAGGCTAAAAGTAAAGGAATGGAAAAAATTATACCATAGTAACAATAATCAAAAGTAGCTGTCCTTCAGAAATGAAGGCACAATAAAGACTTGCTCAGACCAACAATAGTTGAGGGAGTTCATCATCACTTGGCCTCATCATCAATGGGCCTCACAAGAAATGCTACAGGGAGTTCTTCAAGTTGAAATGACAGGTTTATATATATAGAAAACCCTAGAAACTCAACTTAAAAACCTGTTAAAAATAATAGATAAATTCATTAAAGTTGCAGGATACAAAATCAAGATACAAAAATCAGTGGTATGTCAGAATGGCAATCATAAACAAATTAACAACCAAGT
Source organism: Pteronotus mesoamericanus (assembly GCF_021234165.1). Taxonomy (NCBI): domain Eukaryota; kingdom Metazoa; phylum Chordata; class Mammalia; order Chiroptera; family Mormoopidae; genus Pteronotus; species Pteronotus mesoamericanus. The sequence goes on from NW_026555198.1 coordinate 2,468,648, forward strand.
GCTGGCGAAGTTGTGGAGAAAAGGGAACCCTCGTGCACTGTTGGTGGGAATGCAGACTGGTGCAACCACTGTGGAAAATAATTTGGAATTTCCTCAAAAAGCTAAAAATGGAAATGCCTTTTGAACCCAGTGATTCCACTGCTGGGATTATACCCTAAGAATCCTGAAACACCAGTTCAAAAGAACCTATGCTCCCCAATGTTCATAGCAGCACAATTTACAATAGCCAACTGCTAGAAGCAATCTAAGTGCCCATCAATAAACGAGTGGATAAAATCACTATGGTACAGCCCTTGTTGGCGTGGCTCACTGGACTGAGCACCGGCCTGTGAACCAAAAGGTCACCGGTTCAATTCCCAGTCAGGGCAAATGCCTGGGTTGTGGGCCAGGTCCCCAGTTGAGGGCGCTTGAGAGGCAACCACACATTGATGTTTCTCTCTCTCTGCCTCCCTTCCCTTCTCTCTAAAAATAAATGAATAAAATCTTTGGGGGAAAAAACTGTGGTATATTTACACAATGGAATACTACGCAACAGAAAGAAAGAAAGAACTACTACCCTTCACAACAGCATGGATGGAACTGGAGAGCATTACACTAAGCGAAATAAGCCAGGGGGTGAAAGACAAATACCATATGATCTCACCTAGAAGTAGAACCTAATCAACAAAACAAACAAACAAGAAAAATATAACCAGCAACATTGAAAGAAAAAACAAACCAACAATAAAGAGAGGGGAGGAATGTGGAGTTTAACAGGGAAAAGAAGGGGAAGGATCAGGTCAAGAACATGTATAAAGGACCCATGGACAAAGTCAAAGTAGGGAAGAATTGAGGGTGGGAGGAGGGGGTGGGTGGGGCAGGGGAAAGTGGTGGGGGGGAAATGGAGGCAAATGTATTTGAACAATAAAAAAAAATATCAGTGGTATTCCCTAACTGCTGTGGCTTAGTGGATTGAGTACAGGCCTGTGAACCAACCAAGGGGTCTCCAGTTCGATTCCCAGTCAGGGAATATGCCTGGGTTATGGGCCAAGTCCCCAGTAGGGGGCGAACGAGAGGCAATTTGATTTTCTCTGCCTCTCTTTCTCCCTCACTTCCCCTCTCTCTAAAACTAAATAAAATTTTTAAAAACATCAGTGGTATTTCTATACACAATGAACGACTGAAAGGGAAATGAAGAAAACAATCCCATTCACAATAGCAACACAAAGAATAAAATACTTAAGAAGAAATGTAAGCAAAGATGTGAAAGACTTTACTGAAAACTACAAAGCATCAAAGAAGGAAATTAAAAGACACACAGATAAATGGAAAGATTTCTGTGTGCATAGACGGGAAGAATTAATATTGTTTAAAAGTCCCTACTACCCAAAGTAATCTACAAATTCAAAGCAACCAAAATTCCAATGACATTCATTACAGAAATAGAAATAAAAACAGTCCTAAAGTCCACATGGAACCAAAAAAAGACCTTGAACAGACAATGCAAAGTTGAGCAACACAAACAAAGATGGAGGTACCATGCCTTATGGTTTCAAAATATATTAGAAAGCTATATAAGCAAACAGTGTGGTATTGGCATAAAAACAGATACATGGACCAATGAAACAGAGTAAAGAACTCAGAAATAAACCTATACATCTACAGTTGACTGATCTTGAACAAGAGTGCCAAGAACACACAAAAGGGAAACAATAATCTCTTCAATAAATGATTGAGAATGGGAAAACTGGATATCCACATACAGAAGAATGAAATTGAACCCCCATCTCACACAATACAAAAATTCAACTCCAAATGGGTTAAAGACTTAAATGTAAGACATAAAACTTTAAAACTACTGGAATAAAACACAGACCTTGGTCTTGGCAATGCTTTTTTTGATATGACATCAAAAGCACAGGCAACTCTCCTGACCCATGTGGCTCAGTTGATAGGCTGTTGTCCCTCAATGCGACATGTCACCAATTCAATTCTCAGTCATGGCATATGCCTGGTTGTGGCTTTGGTCCCTAGTTGAGGAGCATACGAGAAGCAACCAATGAATGTTTCTCTCCCTTTCCTTCTCTCTCCTTTCCCCTCTCTTGAAAATAAATAAATAAAATGTTTTTTTTTTAAGCACAGGCAACTAAAGCAAAAATAGAAAGTGGAATTGCATCAAACTAAAAAGCTTCTGCATAGCAAAAGAAACTATCAATAAAGTGAAAAAGACAACTTATGGAATGATAAAAATATTTACAATTCATATATATGATTTGGGGTTAATATTCAAAATTTATAAGGAACTCAGACACCTAAATAGCAAAAAACATAATAATAATAACCTGAATAAGAAATGGGCTAAGGACCAGAATAGATATTTCTAAAAAGACATAGAAATCACCAACAGGTATACGAAAAGGTGCTCAGCATCACCAATCAGAGAAATGAAAATCAAAACCACAATGAGATATCACCTTACACTTGTAAGGATGGGCATTATTAAAAAGACAACAGATAACAGCCCTGACTGGTGTGGCTCAGTGGGTTGGGCGTTGTCCCGCAAACTGAAAGCTCAGAGGTTTGATTCCCAGTCAGGGAACATGTCTGGGTTGCGTGCCAGGTCCCCAGTAGGGGGCATGGGAGAGGAAACTGATAGATGTTTCTCTCCCTCTCTCCTTCCTTTCTTCTCTCTCTAAAATTTTTTTTAAAAATCTTTTTAAAAAGATATGAGATAACAAATGTTGGCAAGAATGTAAATTGGTACAGACTCTATGGAAGACTGTATGTAAGTTTCTCAAAAAATTAAAAATACAGCCCTGGCTGGTGTGGTTCAGTAGATTGAGTGCCAACCTGCGAACCAAAAGGTCTCTGGTTCAACACCTAGTCAGGGCACGTGCCGGGGCTCTGGGCCAGGTCCCCAGTTGGGGGCAAGCGAGAGGCAACTGATCAATGTATCTCTCACACATCGATTTATCTCTCACACATTGATGTTTCCCTCTCTTTCTCCCTCCCGTCCCCTCTCTCTAAAAATGAATAAATAAAGTCTTTTTTTTTAAAGTCCCTTTGAAAAAAATTAAAAATACAACCACCATTTGATTCAGCATTTCCACTTCTGGGTATATATCCAAAAGAAATGAAATTACTATCTGAAACAGGTGTCTTGAACTCCCAAGTTCATGCAGCATTATTCACAATAGCCAAGATATAAAAATCACTGAAGTGTCAGTTGATGGATGAATAAAGAAAATGTTTATATACGAGTACACGCACACACATACATACACATGCAGGGTGGGGCAAAATGGCTTTACAGTTGTAAGCATGTGAAACAGAGTTTATGCTTGTATTATTATTTATTATTTTCCACATGAACAACTGTAAACCTATTTTTGCCCCATCCTGGAGAGAGGGGGAGGGAAATATATTGCTTAGTTTTTAAAGAATGAAAGAATCCTATTTGAGACAACATTGATAAACCTGGAAGCCATTATTCTACGTGAAATGTCAGACAGAAAGGGACAAATACAGCATGATCTCACACAGGTGGAATCTAAAAATATCAAATCCATAAAAGCAGAGTGGGATGGTGGTTGCCAGGAGCTAAGGTGTGGAGAAAATGAGGAGATGATGGGCAAAGGGTAAAATGTTTCAGTTATGTGGGGTGAATAAGTACTGGAGATCTAATGTACAGCACAGTGGCTATAGTTAATCGCACTCTATTATATACAAGGGGGTATCCAAAAAAAAGGAATTTATTTGTAAAAAAAATTGTATATTCATTCTTACATGTTTAAACATCAGTCACCTTCAAAGTACTCTCCATCTGATGCAACACAACTATCAAAGCATTTTTTTCCAGTGCTCAAAACAGTATTTGAACTCATTTATTTGGATGCTTTTCAATACTTCTGCCATTTTTTGTTTCACCTATTCCACATAGGCCAAACGTTTCCCTTTCAGGACTTTTTTCATCAAGGAAACAAAAAAAAATGTCAGGAAGAGACAGGATAAACAGGGACAGTGGGGCACGGAGGTCATGCAGTTTTGGGTGAAATACTGCTGAACACTTAGCGTGGTATGAACAAGTGGGCTTGTAAATCACCCACCATGAAATGGGCAAATGCATGGAGTCTTCAAAAACATTTTACTCAAGCCAAACACAGCTTCTCACCACAATGTCAGCTGGTACACTGATAGAGATGGGTTCCTAGAACACTCACCTACAAGGAGAAGCCTCCAGAAGATAATTCTGGTTTTTTGGGGTCCCCCTCATACTTCAAATTTACTGAGTTAACTTTAAGTGTTGTCACCATACACAAAAAAAAATGGTAACCATGTGAGTTGATGGATATGCTAATTAGCTACTTACAATTATTTCACAATGTCTATGCATATTTGACATCACATTGTGCACTTTAAACCCATTTTTATTTGTCAAGTATAGTTCAATAAGGCTGGAAGAATAAAATTAAATTTTATAAAAAGACACTTCCCTTTCTTTCATGGACACTGAAAACTTTTATTTATTTGTCTATAGGAAAATGGACAAATTGCAGGATAATAAATTCATTATGAATTTTTTTTAAATACTCCATTCACAACAGCATGAAAATCTAAGTTACTTAAGAAACTTCTCAAAAGAGGTCATGATTTTTATGGATGCAACTATAAAATTTTCCTGATAGATTGAGATTATTGGAAATATGTCAATTGCCCTCAAATAATTTACAGGTTTATTGCCTTACCTGCATGTGCAAAGATGATAAACTTGGGCTGCTATCTTCCACTCTTGCTTTGATGTGGATGGACTGTGGTCTGCAGAGGTTGAAGGACAACTCAATTCCAGGAGTCAACGTATGGTGATGATTCTGAGGGAGGATTAAGAACCCCCATCACAGAAGAGACTTCTCCCCAGGCCTATCTTACCAGCTATTAGGCATGGGAGACCTTGGGACATAATGGCAAGATGTGGTAGACTTTGACTTTCACCAGCAGAGGGGGTACATTTCCAGAGGGGGGCAGTGGCTTTGATATGATGGGGCAAGACTCAGATCAGCAGAATCGCAGGGGCTGCCAGATTATGAAAGTGAGAGTTTTTATAGAGGGCTGAATTGGCCACTCACCCCAGACAAAAGGGCCCCATTGGTGCCCCTGGGAGGCCCCAGGCAGGACTGTCAGAAACAGGCTCCATCGCCCACACTCTGTATTTTTGTGATGTGCTTTTCGGGGAAAGAGGGATTTAAGGCAGAGGGTGCAGGTCCTGTCAGGAGAAAATATGAATACCTTTTGGAGGATAGGGTAACCCCAACCCAGAACATATAAGGAGCCACACGCAAACCTACCTTGTCTTTGCTGTCAGTCTGGTAGACCCTATACAAGCCCAATAGAGAGATTCCCCGCCTCTCTTCTATTTTGGATGTCTTGGTGAGGTAAGGGTCTCAATGTGAGGGGTTGAGGCCTCAGGTTGGCAGGGGGAAAGGGGAGGGCTTAGGCAGAAGTCAAGGCAAGGACTGAAGGATTTTCCCATCCCAGGTAGAGTGGAATCCAACCCCCTCTGCTCCTAGGAGCCTTGGGAAATGCAAAGGAGAGTACCCGGATGTGTGGTAGCCTGACTTTTGCCTTGGGAATCTGTGGGAGGCAAGGTTTCCTCTGAGGCGGCTGGACTCAGGTCAGCAGAGGGAGGAGTCTCAGGCCCTGCAGGCTTCAAGGGGAGGCTCCAGAGGGAGGAGTGATGTAACCTCCTACCATAGATAAAAGGGGCCTCAGCCTGAGGCTCTGCCCCTTCAGCCATTCCTGCAGACCACAGGCAGAGTGCGAGGAAGTGACATACGTGAACTTCTGGCCTCCGGAGTCTGAGGGACCAGAATCTTCAGACTGGATTCAGATCAGCAGAGGGAGGGAGTACGTGGACCCTGCTAACCCTTAAGGTAAGGGCTAAAGGGAGTTCTCATTGCTAAGAGAAGGTGCCCCAGCCCCCACCCTGCCCTTGTTATCTGCCCAGCAAATTGTTATCCGGACTGCCATCTTGGGAGTCTGAGGGCCTTCCATCTTGAGAGTTTGAGGGACCGCCATCTTGGCAATCTGAGGGAAGGGAGGCTTTTTCTGAGACTTGAGTACTCGAGTCCTTAGACGGAGGTGTCCCAGGCTCTGTGAGATTTTAAGGGGAGGTCCCTTATGGAGGACTGATGGAACCCCCTATCATAAAATAAAAAGCTCAGACACACTTCCCTGCTCTCAGCCTTTAGAGGCCCTTGCCAGTTAGGCAGAGGTGCCTACCCCGGTGCTATATACTTATTTGTGGATACTTTACCCGTGATAGGATCCTTGCTTCAGGGCCGCATTCTCAGGTCTGCAAAAGGGAGAAGGTGCGGGCCCTGTCAGAAGTAACTGTGAATTCCTTGGGGAGGAGGGTGGCATACCACAGAATCCAGCAGAATCTCTACAGCAATTCACCTCAAGTCCTGTCAGCCCTGGGGACCCCAGGGAATGCTGTCAGGCTGAACCTTATCCCCTCCATTCACAAATCAGGGGCCTCAGGGAGTTATGGGCCTTTTTTCTAAATGGCCCAATCTGTGAGGATCAGAGAGGGAGGAGTACCAGGCCTTTTAGGAAGGGCTGAGAGGCTAGAAGACTCCATAGAATTCTGCCCTTTCTCACAGTTCTGTGAGGACCCAGGAAGGGCTGACAAGTTTGTTTCTCACAGGCTTCCTCTCTCCCTCAGGCCATTAGCCCCATCACCCACTTCCGGCTCACACTCCTGCCTGCTGCTCCCAACACAAGTCATCATGCCTGGCAGTGGGAAGAGTCAGTGCCAAAAGCCTAAAGAAAGCCTTCAGGCCCAAAGAAAGTCTCCAGGCCCGGTAGCTGCACAGGTTTCTGTAACTGAGGAGGAAGCTTCCTCCTCCTCTCTTTCTCCTTTGATCCAGGAGACTCCAAACACGCTTGCTGCTGGAATATCAAGTGTTCCCCAGAGTTCCCAGGGAGCCTGCTCCTCCCCCCCTGCCATCAAAGCCATTCCATCAAGCAAATCAAATGAGGGCTCCAGCAGGCAAGAGGGTCCAGGCACCTCGCAGGCTCCACCAAATCCTGAGTCCTTGTATGCTGAAGGGCTACAAAAGAAGGTGGCTGAATTGGTGAAATACCTGAGTAGCAAGTATTTAACAAAGGAGCCCGTCACAAAGGCAGAAATGCTGAAGAGTGTCATCAAAGAGCACAAGGATCACTTCCCTGAGATCTTCCAGAAAGTCTGTGAGTGCATGGCGGTTGTCTTTGGCATTGAAGTGAAGGAAGTGGACCCCACCAGCCACTCCTATGTGTTGGTCAAAATACTAGACCTCACCTATGATGGGCTAGTCTGTGACGACCAGGGCATGCCCAAGACTGGCTTCCTGATACTAATCTTGGGCATAATCTTCATGGAGGGTAACCGTGCCCCAGAAGAGAGAATCTGGGAAGTGCTGAATATGATTGGGGTGTATGCTGGTAGGGAGGATTTCATCTATGGGGAACCCAGGAAGCTCATGACCAACGATTTAGTGAAGGAAAAGTACCTGGAGTGTCAGCAGGTGCCCAACAGTGATCCTCCACGCTACGAGTTCCTGTGGGGTCCAAGAGCCTATGTTGAAACCACCAAGATGAAAGTCCTGGAGTTTTTCACCAGGGTCACTGGGACTGATCCCACTGCCTTCCCCCGCTGGTATGAGGATGCTTTGAGAGATGAGAGAGAGAGAGCTGAGGCCAGCGCTGCCTCCGGTGATGGTACTACCACCACGGCTAGTGAGAGCTCCAGTGTCACATCCAGCAGCTTCTCCTGTCCTGAGTAAAGTCTGAGGAAGTTTCTCCACTGTATTTGAAGAGGGAAGTCAAGGTTCTAAGTAGTGGAGTGTTGAATTGCAGATTTTACCTTTTTCTTTCTTTCTAGTATGCTTCAAATGTTCTTTCTCCTCAAAGATTAGCTTCAGAGTTTAGGTTCACGAATAACATTGGTCATGTATTTAGTACTGTTTAACAGGTTTGAGGATAAGAATTTTGCTGTTCCGTATAACAAACTAGGAACCTTCCATCTCATTTTGTGATCTGGAGCAAGATAACATGGCATCGGAATAGGAATTAATCATGTAAAAGTGTTCAGTAATAAAATAGATGAGATCAAGAAATAGAAAAAAAATGTACAAGATGGTTACCCTAGGATTCCTGTATCTTAGTCTGCTGTTTTGTAAAATTAAAGATATACTTGGCTTTGCTTGACTAATTAAAGAAATGTATGCAAAATTAAATCTTAATGAGAGCCCCAATTCAATGGCTCCTTTTTTATTCTAGGTGTCTGATAGGTTAGAAAACTGCTCTTAGAAGTTTCTTTGGGATCATGAATAAACCTGAGAGAAATCCCCACCTGAAGCAGGTGTGGAAACTATCCTGTACTTGTCCCCAGGCTGCCGAACAAGTGCACAAACTAAGTGCTCTATACACTATGTCTGCAAGGATTTTCTGAGAAGAGGGTGATATTTCTTTGAAGTGGTGCCCAGGGGCTGGCACTTTTTCCCTGGCCTAGGACAGCCAGACCCTGCTCCACTGAAAGGACATTTTAATTAGGCTATCTTGAGTGTAATTTTGCCAGGTCTCAGTAAAGGCAAGATTTTTGGGTGGGGGTGAAATGAATGAAAATAGTTGTTTGTATGGAAGAGCAGCTGAAGGGAGGAAAGGGGTTAGTCCTTGACTCAGATTCTAGGAGCTTTGAGTTGCATTCCACTGGGGAAGATTTCCTCATATCCAAATTAAATCATATAGCCACTAGCAGGGAAAGCTTACCAAGTTTTATATAAAAGGTTGCTTTTCTGGCTCACTGGGCATCTTGTGTCCTAGAGTGCTGCATATTCTCTGAGATGTCTTCACACACACAATCCCAGAAGCAAGTGATAGAGGCTGGGGTCAAAATCACATTAGACATTACTACTGCTTTTCATTAAAGATCCAATCAACATCAGGCACTATACAGATGCTTCACTTACATTATATACCAGTCCTACAAGTCAGAGCTTATCAAACCCGCATCACGGATGAAGAACCTAAGATTCCTAGTACTTGGAAATTTGCCCAAGATCATAGTGCCGAAAGGACAGGACTAAGACTAGATCTCAGTCCTGAAATCACCTAGGCCCAGAGTGTTTCTACTCCTCCCAGCCTGAGGCAGACCTTTTCTTTGTTCATTTATCTTCTCAGTACTCCCAACTTTTTCAGGGAACAAAGAGGGGTCTGTGGCCAAGGTACTAAAAGTGAGCCTAAAGGAAGGTGACAAGGAGAAGCAAACACCATTTGGGGATTATCTGCAGGCTTTATTTTCCTAGGGTCCTCCTGCCTGAGCCCCAGGGCTCCCTGATAGTGGACTCTGCCTAGGTGCTGGCAATTAAGTCCAGTCCCACTGCTTTCCTGCATTACAGGCACCCTTCCCCTGGTCTCCCTCCATGTGTCCTTCTGTCCAACTCAGCAACCTGGCCTGCTGACCAGCTTGTCACTTCCTCTGATACTGTGTGCCCTGCTCCCAGAGAATCAGCTCAAAGTTACCTGCCTTAACCCCTCATATTGAACATTCCTACTCCCTGCAAAAGTCTCGGCTGCTGCATCTTTTTCTGGAGCCACAATAAAACGTGCGTTTTGGAGGATGTTTAGATGCCTGGGCATCCCCCTTGGCATCCTCAATACATTCTCCAATTGTTTCTCAACTTGATATCACAGTGTAAGCAAACATCTACAAGGGCTGAATTCTTAAAGTCCTGGAGTCCTCCTAGGAGATGAAGTATGGTTCCTTGGTGGACATATTAACTCTGATTTAAAAAGAAAAAAATAGTTAACCATCCTTCCACTGCCTCTTGTATGTATATCTGCCCCACAGAAATACCCTGTTTTGCAGTATGCCTGACGACATCTATACAGATACTTGGGACTGTTAGTCATGTAGAGTATAGCAACGACTCACAAATTGACATTTTGACTATGCATCATAAGGAAGGGGAAACTTCTCAGGCTACTGAGATTATAGAGATTATTGCAAAGAACAGTACGGGTCCCCCTGCTAAGAATTACAGGATCCTTTGAAAACAAGATGTGGCCCTGTATTTGAAAGCACTTGTCACATAGTAGGCACTTGAAAAGTTGTGACTTTCAAAGAAAAAATGGTATTCTCAGAAACACCTCCAAGAAATTAAGAGGGCTCTTTGTCATAACAAATTATAATAGCTGCTTTTTATTGAGCACCTACTATATGGCAGCTTATGGAAGAGACTACAAGTGCTCATTCACATCCTGTCTTTCCTTCCCTCCTGGAACATCCATTTGTAGTTAGACAGGACCCAGTAGGCCATTTCCATGCTTCCTTTGCCATTCAGTAGCAAACATGGAGCCCCCAGGTTAAGATAGTAGAGCTACCAGGTAGAAGCAGCCAGGATCCATGAGTTGCCTGAGAGCAGAAAGTCCCTGCCAACAAATATCAGAATTCATGTGAAGAGCAAAAACTGTGCTAAGCCATTTAAATTTCAGGATTTCTCTGCTGCATAAGTGAACAGTTTCTTTAACTAATTAATGCCAAGCCCTTTATTTCAGTTCTTAGGCTTATTTAAATATTTTAATTACAAAAGTATTGTGTACATATACTTACAGCAAAACATTCTAAAAATAGAGATCAGTCACAATTCTCCCCTTTACAAAGTTACCCCTCCACCACCAATTCAGCCCTATCCTCAGAGGTAACTACAAGCAACTATCTGATGTGCATTTTTATTTTAAAGCTATTTTAGGCTTTTCCATAGATTTGCCATATAATATGTATTGTATTTTTTGCATGCATGGGTAATAAAATGCATATTCATCTGACACCTGCCTTTGTCACTTAATAAAATGGATCTGGGATCTTTCTATGACAGCATAGGCAGGTCTACCTCACTTTAGTAACTACTCTCTAGAATTCTGAAGTACATATATGCCATAATTAATTAAACACTTCTCCACTTGATAAATACACATTTCCCATTTTTACTTGATTAATAGAACTTAAATCAAAATCTTTGTACATGAACCCTTATGTGTGCAAATGTATGTATTTCCTTATAAGAAAGAAATTTTAATGTAGAATGTTGGCTTATTTGAAACAGACTACTGGTCACCACTGAAAGGGTATATTTTAAACTTTTGTAAATATTGCTGAAACTCTAGCCTGTAAAAGTTATAACAAATAATTTTCTCATAAACTAATGTATTTTAATAACCTACATAGTCAGAACTATTTCATATTATCCATATTTCAAATTTTGGGGAAAATTATGGGTAAAATATATTATCTATTGTTTTAATTTGTATGCCCGTTTTCTCGTTAGGATAAGCAAAAAACTAACTTAATCCCTCATCCTCATAAAGCTGTATTTACTTGGGTCTTTTCTCCATAGAGGCAGAAGGTCCAGGCATGTAGTAGGCTGCACATTTTGAATCAGCAAATGTGAGTTTCTGGTACTTAGTTTCATTCATTCATCCATCCAGCAAACATTTATTGAACACGTGCTCAAGAAAAACAAAAGAAAATGACAAAGCACTTAATTCGGACTGGAGATTACGTCAGCTTGCATCAATAGAGGTCATTTGAGGCCACAGGTCTAGGTAAAATTGAGGTTTGTGTGTGTGTATATATATAGCAGACATCTCCTCTCCTGCAAATCAAAATCACACAAAACTTGATTAATCCAAGGAAAAAAATTAAAGGGAGAAGATACTCACCAAAAAATCCACCAAAGAACGATTTTCTATTTCCATATATATGTATACCCCCCACACATACACACACACACACACACATATATATGCCTGAGAGCATGCCTGTGTATCTGTAGCTCATATTATATATACGGTTATATGTTGTATCTCAGCTCACTTTTAAGAAGCTACTCTTGGCATCCTTTGTCCAACTTTGAGCTTACATCCACAAATACCCAGACGCATCTCTAACTTCCTAGTGTGTCTGTTTTAGGCAGCTGGAAGGTCTGCAATAACTACTGCCTCATCCTAAACAGAACAAGAGGCTGGAGGTCTCAGATAACTGGAGGCTGAGATTCCATAATGCCTCCTATATTTAATTGGTGGAGAGTGATTGTCAAAATTCTAGATGAGAGACATCATGTTCCAACTAAATCTTTTGGAGAAACTGAATCCACGAACATAAGCAAGGCAGAACAATTTGGTTGAAATGAAGACTGTAATTCCTGAGTCCTGTTCACTCAGTGCCCTTTCTCCTCCCTCAGGGGCAGTGACCCTAGCACGTGACCACAGCACTCTAGGGTTCCCCCTGAGTGTTGCTGGGAAAGCTGTATGCCAGATGGCCTTTCCTCAGCCATGGACTTCATCAGGCCCTGCACAGACATCCATGTGTGTGTGCTGCTTCTCAATTTTGCTATCTGGCTTTCTAGCACTGCCAACAAATTGGAGCCCCCAACTGTTGCATTCCCAACATGCCTTACCATCCTGTTTCTTGTTCCCCAACTCATTACCCCACCCTTGACTTAAACACACAGTCACACACAGTCCTACCCACTCATCTAGTTTCTATTCTCAGAATGGAACTGGATGTTATCCCTGCAACCCACCGCCCCCCTTCAGATTTCGTTAGAATTTGTCACAGGCACCTCCTTCCTGCTTACTACAATCCCCGTCTCATGCTTCCTTCCCAGCCTTACCTTGACCTCTCTTCTGCAAAGAGGCCATGCTAGTGCTTTACCTGGTATTGAGTTGGCCAAAGATTCATTTAGTTTTTCCCCTACAATGGCTCCAGTAGTGCTTAGTTGTCTTTAACTTCACTTGAAACAATTTTGTTAGATTGTATAGTGACAACCATAATATCAGCGTGCATTTTTTAAAAACATCAAAATTGATGAATTTTTGTGTAGCCATTTTAATATTGAGGATGGAAGAAAATAAGCAACATTTTTGGCGATTATGCTTTATCTTTTCAAGAAATGTAAAAATGCAACCAAAATGCAAAAAAAGTCTTGTGCAGTGTATGGAGAAGGTGCTGTGGACTGAATGTGTCAAAGTGGTTCGCAAAGCTTCTTGGTACTTTTAAGATTTTAGCCAAATAACTCTGCTGTGGGGCTGTCTTATGCATTGGAAGATGTTTAGCAGCACGACTGGCCTCTACCCACTAGAAACCAATAGTGGGAGATAGCCGACATACTCAAAATATCCAAATCAATAGTTATTGGTGAAAATGAAAAATGTGTCTTTTATTTTAAGGAAAAAAACTTATGAACTTTTTGGCCAATCCAATAGACTCTAAGCACCAAATAACATGGAGGGCTTTCTGACCTTTCACCCATGTTTCACTACAAAGGCAGAAACCTTCCAAGTACTCCAATGACTCATGAATTGTGAGGATTTCCACTCTGACTAATGGGAACCGGAACTATTCCCAGCACTGTGGAAGCTCCAGAGTCCTCTTTCTGTGCAGCAACTTTCTCTCTCATATTGTCTTGCAAATCCTAGCCTTTCTGGACTCCCAGCTCCTTCTCCTCAATTCAAGAAGAATGGCCAGTCTCCTCCGCTGTGCACTGTGGCCTGCATTATCTTTCCATTTTACTGGAACCATTTTCCAGTTTACTGGGGGTATCATAAGAATTATGTCATTTTGTCCCATTTCTTAGAGATCACTGTCCTTCATGGCCTGATGGCCAATAAATTGGAAGTTGTTGTTTTATATATTTCACCTGGATTTTTAGGCATTATCAGGTAGGAGTTCAGTTCCTTTACAACATCTTGGCCAGAAGCAGAAGTCCTATATTCCAAATTTAAAATCTAAATTATCTAGACATGACAAATGTCCCCCAAATTTTAATCTTATTTAATCAGGATTGAAAAACTGTGGAACACATTTATATTAATATAGACATACTTACACACAACCAGGAAAATACACAACCAAATACCAAGAATTTTCTCTACCAGTGGAAATATAAGTGATTTATTTTCTCATTTATGGTTTTAAAATTTTTCAGCATTTCTGAAACACATATGAATTACCTTCATAATTATAAAATATGAATACTTTACAATGTGATTTTGACTACCAAAAAAATAAATACACATTCTCTAAATGGTTTGTTTGTCAGATTCTACCTAGCCTCTCGTGTGCCTACTGCTGGTTTGACTAGAAAGAAAAAGAATTGCAATCCAATTCCTAAACTATATGTAGTAATCCAACTTCCCTAACACTTTCAAAGACAATGCTACACAGATAAGACTCTACCTTCTTTTTAAAGCCCTCTCTCCAGAAAAAGTATTAACTCATATTTTAAAAAGGAAAGTTATATTTATATCTAAATCATATTCCCTTTGATACAATTAGATCTAGTATTTATACAAGACAGTATACAGGCAGTTTGTGGAGAAGGAATTATAATGGCAATATTCATTATTATGAGTGTTGTTTCTATGTCTGTTGTCAAAGCTCATACTAAATAATTCATGTTCCTTAAAAAATGCATTCTAGCCCTAGCTAGTATAGCTCAGTGGATTGAGTGCCAGCCTGCGAACTAAAAGGTCGCTGGTTTGATTCCCAGTCAGAGCACGTGCCTCTGCTGTGAGCCAGATCCCCAGTGGGAGACACACGGAAGGCAACCACACATTGATGTTTCTCTCCCTCTCTTTCTCCCTCCCTTTCCCTCTCTCTAAAAATAAATAAATAAAATCTTTTTAAAAAAGGTCATTCTTTATTCATTATTGCATTAATTCCAAGATGTGCCAGAAAACACACTTTCACTTTTCTGTTACTGATGCAACATTTTCATAAGAATGTTTATCATTTTCTTTCATAGATTATCAAGTTTAATCCACAATTATCTTTCAAAAACCAAATGTGTGAAAAGTTTTGTGATTCATAATTTTGATATTGTTTCTCTACTGTATGCTATATGGCTTTGTTGTTAGCTATATCTCACATACTCATTTTCTGCACTCAACAATTTCACCATTTTAATGGTTTCATTCACACACTGCCCGAACAAAACCATTAATGGTCATTGATATGATTCCATATTTGTGTGCCTTAGGATTTTCCCTTTGCCGTTATTTATCCTTTTTTCTCTTTTCTCTCTCTTTTTTAGAACAACCACACAGACTCTCATTATGTGAGCATTTTGTCTATTTTTTGGATGATGGCCCTATTTCTGAAACTAATCAATCTCTGAGTTTTATCTAGTCATTTTCATCCAAAGTTGTTTTTACAGATTTTCAGTTGTAAAATGTATACACATTATTTCTTTGCAATGGAACCATCTTACAATTATTTTATTTTCCCTTTTTAAAATATAGGTTCACATTCTCTGAAACAAGATACAAGTGAATTAATAAGCACTAGTATCTTTGCATTTTACCAAAGCCATTTAATAATTTAACTAGCATTTTCTCTTTGCAAAATTAAAACTGTTCTTTATTTCCCCACATTATTACCTTGTTTCCTTTATATGCATTTGTTTTAGATCTACATAATTTGACGACTACTCCACACTATTAAACAATTACAAATTACTACTACATAAGACATTTATTCATTTATATGCTTATTAGTTGTCCTATCATCTTTGCCCTTTCTGCAAATTCCTGTATTATATATATGTCCTGATATATATATATATATATATTTTATATTTATATATAAATATATCAGGACATACACACACACACACACACACACACACACACACACACACACACACACATATATCCTTTTCTCTACATGAGCAGTTTCATATCTTTAAGTTATGAATGCAGTGGACTAAATATTTGTATCTCACCAAAATTCATCTGTTTGTAGATGAGGCCCTTAGGAGGTAATTAAGTCATGAACGTGGAGCCTTAATAAATGGGACTGATGCCTTTCTAAGAAGAGGCCAGAGAGCTGGCTAGTTCTCTTCTTGCCATGGAAAGATACTGAGAAATCAGCAGTCTGCAGTATGAAAGAGGATTCTTACCAGAACCCAACCATGCTGGCACCGTGATTTCACACTTCAGAACTGTGAGAAATAAAATTCTGTTGTTGATGAGCCACTCAGTTTGTGGTATCTTGTTATAAGAGCCTAAGCTGCCTAAGCTGACTAAAATACTGTGTCCAAGTCCATTGCTTTATAAGTCTTTAAAAATTTCTTTTTCAGGTATTTCAGATTTTCTGATCTCTTCAAAGAAACAGTTTTTGTTCTATTGATATTATTTATTGTTCTTATAATTTCAATTTCACTGATTTCTGCTCTTCTCTGTATAACTATTTTGTTTGCCTTGGGTTTACTTTTATTTTTCCAGTTTCTTAAGGTAAAGCTGTTATTACTGTGTTAAGTCTTTTCTTCCTTTCTAATATAGGCATTTAATGACAAATTTCCAACTTAGCAATGCTTTAGCTGAGTCACACTAAATTCTATGTTGACTTTAGACTTTCATTCAGTTCAAAATACTTTCTAATTTCCTTCAATAATGTCTTTCAACACATGGGTTAGTAAAAATATATTGTTTAATTTCCAAATATCTAGAGACCCTGATGATATAAAATAAAGATTAGGGTTTTAAGCACCAGAATGAGAATTTTGAACCTAATATGTTGAACAATGAGGGTCCATTGATTATTTTTGTCAAGCATACTGATGATCAGAGCTATTTTTGAGAAAAGACAATCTTGAGGGATTAAATGGATGGGAAGCAGGAAATAGGTAGGTAGCTACAAGTCAACTACTAATCCTAGTCAGCTATTCCATATGCACTTACATTTATTGAGTTTTTCTGTTTCTGAAAGACCATTTATCTAAGCATTCACATACCAGCAAATTCACTAGCTAGTGCCATCTGCAAACCTAATTAGCACACACTTTAACGATGTACATGAATGACTGGTCTAACTATTATTATAGCCGAGCCAATTAAATTGCTCAAACTGAGCAAAAAGTGTTGTTAGAGGAATAGATCTTTGCATTTAATATATGTTTTAAACTATAAGGAATTGCTACTTAGCTACTTAGAACCTAAATATAATTGCTGAGGCATAATTAGTATGAGATCAGAATCTTATAAATCTGATTATGAATCACATACCTTGAAGTCTGGTTGCTAATATATATTTACAAGGTTTCATACTTTTTAAAAATCATAACATTTATTTCAACAAACCTCTTGGAACTTACAAATACACTGGAAGTAGAACAATTGTCACCCAACATTTGTGACCTAAAAAGTAGGCAAGATGAAGCTGAGCTGAGATCTTATATTTAAAAAAAAAAAAAAAAGCCCTGGCTGGTATGGCGCAGTGGATTGAGCACATGCCTGGGTTGCAGGCCAGGTTCCCATTTGGGGGCAGGCGAGATACAACCTGCAACCTATCGATGTTTCTCTCCCTCCCTTTCCCCCTCTCTAAAAATAAATAAATACATTTAAAAAAATACAGAAATTGGCATGATGCACCTATAACCCATGGAATGCCAGAGCCTGAAAGCTGTCACCAGAAGCTAAAACAAAGGCATGGAACAGATGCTCCCTCTAACACTCAAATGCAACCAATAATGCTGACATCTTGCTTTCAGACTTCTGGTCTTCAGAACTGTGAAACAATATAAAATTTCTGTTGTTTTAAACTACCCAATTTATAGAACTTTGTTTTAGCAGCCCTAATGAACTAATATATTCACCCTGAAGTCCTATCTTTGTGTGTATATGTATTTTTGTTTCTTTGGGGGATTTTTTGTTGTTCTTTTATTTTTAGAAATCTAGGAAACCCAGGATCCTTCCATTTCCAAGTATTTGTTCAGCAGTCAGATCAAGTGACAAGATGCCTCAAGTATAGCATAAAACAAGTTTTGCTGCAACTTCTTTGACTAAGACTGATTAATATTATGCTGTAAGAAGTAATGTATAATTTAATAAACTATTGAAGAGTGTTCTTTGAAAAAAACAGAACAGGCTGGTAACAGAAATTTAATTCCTGTGTTCAGATTCTCCATATGACTAACCTTTGTTAACTCACTGATTAATGTGTTTACCTGTCTTCTGGGTGAGCATAGAGTTGAATATCAAATTTGCAGCTGATTCAATTTTTAATGGATATTCAAATACATTCTTTTTCAAGTACTAAGTAAAAATTTATCCTTAGTAAAATAAAATGTAGACAATGAACTAATAAACTTGTACCCAGTAAAATGGTGTGAGTTCCTTTTAAGGTTGTCAGCTTGGAATTTTATCAGTTTCCCTTACACATATAGGTCTTTGAAATCCAGAAAAATATATGAATTTAAAGAGGAATAGGAGCATAAGTCAAAAATGAAATAGTGTGAGCCAGTAGATCATATTGTTTGGAGGTCAAAGAAGCTGCTGAAAAATTATAAAATAAAGTAGATTTCATGAGGCTAAAAAATAAAGAAGATAATTTTTTCCATTAAACTTATTTTAATTTTTCAGTCTCTAGGGGGAAATATATTGTCTTATGAACTTTGAATTTGGAACTCTATTTTAGGAAAGGTTTTCTTAACTTTTCTTTTGTGCAGTGGTAAAATATTCTTTCCACTGGGTTTAAGGACAAAATATAAACATTTGTATCTGGCACTATGCTGGACAATGGAAATACAGAGAAAAATAAGATATGATCCTTGCCTTCAAGGAACATTGCTGATAGAAGACACAAAAAGTAAAAATTAACAGTATGTGATGACTGGTAGGAAGGGAGGGAATGTGGAGGATGTGTGCCCTACAAAAGACAGTGATGGAGTTGAATTTAAAATCGACCAGTGCATTCCCAGGAGAGGTGATAACATGAACAAAAGCAAAGAAACATTGTGTTACATGGGACATACTTACACTAAAAAGTATTCATTCTTTATTTGAAATTCAAATTTAACTAGGTGTCCTATTTCTTTTTTCTTAAATCTGGCAACTCTGTATGTGAAGAACTAAACACCTTTCTGTGCTGTTGTCAAGTGCAAGTCAGAAGTTGTGAGAGATGGGACTGGAAAGGTAGAGAAGTTATTTGTTAGATCATTGAAAAACTAGGTTGCCAAGTCAGACAGCTTGTGCTTAGTTTTGAGAACAGAAGTGAGCATTGAAAAGTTTTTAGCAGAAGAGTAATACAATGAAACCTTTTTTTTAGATGACTTATTCTGACAACACATGGAACATACATGGAAATAAATAAGATTAGGAAGAGGGGAAATTACTAAAATACACTAATGTCAGGTTAACCCAGGAGAGACGATGGTAGCTTAAACTAGGACAGTAGTTGAGGGAGATGGATATAAAGCAATGGAAGAAGCATTTAGGAGTAAAACCCAGAAGTTTGTGTCATTGGTTAAATGGTGATGAGAGAAAGGGAGTCTACGATGACTCCAAAGCTCTTGTCCTAGTGTTTGGATATATTGGATGGGTGAAATTTTTAGGGAAGATAACAAATTATATTTGGGACATACTGAGCTGGTAGTGCTGGTGGACCAATTTGAAATGACCAGAGGTATCAGGGGAGCATTCTATGTTGACAATATCGATTTGGGACCCATCGGGATAGAGTTAAAACTATAAAAGCCAGAGAACCATTTAAGAGCACTCATTCTTGCAGTTCATGGAATTTAAAATCTTCTTGAAGGAAAATTGCCACTCAATGTAGTTCTAATCTTGGTTCATCAATATACCATTAAAACATTCAATACAATAAATATACAATTACAGCAGGACACTGCATTTATTGAAAACCATGTGGTAGAGTTCCTGTTCATTCCATTTGTGGAATTATCTTATATTTACTATACCTCAATATAATGTGAGAAACTGAAGCTAGGAATATGTCAACTTGGAGAAAAAGCTAGTAACATTTTTGTGAAATGCACATATCATTGTCATTGCAAGATATGATCTATTGTGAACATGATGACTCACATGGGCCAATGTGGGCATCATAAAAGGAAATTTCTGGCCTTTTTATCAAGTTTAAAACTTCTACTCTGTAATATTGCCTGTAATTTTATGTAGCAAAGGAGCTTGTTCAATTAAATGAAAATGTATAGAATAATATGGTTGAAAAGGTAAGGTTCATATGAAGAGAAGTTTAAATTGGAGAAAAAGAACATGTATATATTAAATAAAACTGAGTTCTTCATTGTCTATCAACATAAGTATACAACAACAACCACACAGGTGGATTACTGAGAGCATACAATTAAACAATTTACATTTTATCTCACATTTTCAAAGGAATCCTATGAACTAAGTATGCAGTTATTCCCATTCTGTCAATGAAGAAATTGAAACTCAAAGAAGTTGGTTAACATTTATAGATACCATAATTTCCAAAATCTACATTTAATAGCATACACACATACAGATATATTTATAAAACTGTATAGCCTAGTTACTTTTTATCACTGTCAAAGTAGCCATTTCTAATTTTTCTGCTTGGTTCACAGTTCAAATAGATTCTGACTTTCTCTGAACAGTTATGAAATTAAATAACCAAAATATTGTTTTGACATACCTTCCTAGTCTAACCCACCTTTTCTGTGTAGGAATCTCTTTGACATCCTTGACATGGTTTTTAGTCTCTGTTCCAATACCTACAGTGACTAGGACCAATTCCAATGATTGGAAGCTATGGTAGGTCTTAAGTCTGTCTTTAAAGATTAATAGGTCCATCCACAGTGTTGTAAATGGCCAGATTTTATTCTTTTTATGGCTGAATAATATTCCTCTGTGTGTGCGTGCGCGCGTGTGCGCGTGTGTTTGTGTGATTTCCTTTTTTCATTCATCAGTGGACAATTAGGTTGTTTCTATGTCTTAGCAATTGTGAATAATGTAGCAATGAACATGAGGGTGCATGTATCTTTTCAAAGTAAAGTTTTCATTTTCTTTTGATAAATGCCCAAAATTGGAATTGCTAGATGATATAGTGGTTCTATTCTTAAGTTTTTGAGGAAAATCCACAGTTTTACATATATAATATTATAATTAATATGTACAATATAATGATTGCACTAATTTACATTCTGAAGAATAGTGCACAAGGGTTCCTCTTCTCTACACCCTTACCAACATTTACGATTTGTCTTTTTAATAATAGTAATTCTAACAAGTGTGAGGTGATGTCTCATTGTGGTTTTGATTTGCATTTCCTTAATGATTAGTGATGTTGAGCGTCTTTTCTTAAACCTGTTGGCCATCAATATGTCTTCCTAGGAAAAATGTCTATTCAGATCATCTTATATGATTCTTTTCTTCTGACTCCTCCATAATACTAACTTTTGTTTGACCCCATTTTTTTTTTTTTTTTTTTTTTTGCTGAACTTACATTTTAGGAAACTAGAAACTAGAAATACTAGATGAAGTACTTATAACTTCAGAGTACCATAAAGGTAAAAAAACATTTTCTTTTATGGTATTTGTTTTTCACTAATGTGTCAGTAAAAATTCTTTACTGTTAATGCTGGGGGTGGAGGATAGAACAAATGATGATGCTTTGTGCTGGTTTCGATCCTAATGTAATTTTTCTTTTAAATTAATCTGCGAATGAGGTGAACCTAACTTTCACACTAGAAAATCAAGAGAGGAAAAAAAAAAACCTCAGACATGAACAGGCAAACATAAGTCAATTTGCTCGGAAATAGAGAGAACAGACTGATGGTTGCCAGAGGGTAGGGTGTTTGGGGGACTGGGTGAAAAAGGTGAAGGGATTAAGAAGTACAAATTGATAGTTACAAAATAATCACAGGGATGTAAAGTACAACAAAGAGAGCATAGTCGATAATATTGTCATAAGTTTGTATGGTGTCAGGTGGGTACTGGACATTTGGAAGGAACACTTTGTAAAGTATGTGATTACCTAACCACTATGCTATACACCTGAAACCAATACAAAATAATGTTGTATGCAAAAAATGAAAAGGAAGTCATGGGAGCCGGGTTGGATAGGGCAAGGAAGAGCAATGGGGCGGCATGGGGTGGGAATGGGGATGACTGTAACTGAACAATAATAAAAAAAGTAAAAACAGGAAGTCTGTCTTTGTAGACAATATCTTTTCTATGGAAAATCCTAAAGAATCTACATACACACACAAGTGAATGTTATTAAAAGAAATTTGGCAAAATTCCAGAATATAAGATCAACAAACAAAATTCAGTTGTACTTTTCTACAACAGTAATGGACAATCATTATCTGGTGCACTGCCATCAGGTGTGACACCATTTACCTATCCTTTCATCTAATCAATCATTTCGCTCTCTAGTTTTTAAAGCCACAGTGAAGTTCTTTCCTGAATTTGAATTTAACCAGTAACTGTGTTAGTGTTGCTGTTGTAACAAATTGCTGCAAACTAAAGAGGCTTACAATAACATGAATCTATTATCTTAAAATTTTGAAGGTCGAAAGTGAACTTGGTGAAAATGAAGATATTGTGAAGGCTTAATTCTTCTGAGACTCCAGAGGAAATATCTCCTTTCCTTTTCCAGCTTTCAAAGAGTGCCAGTGCGCTTTGCCTAGTAATCCCTTCATCAATCCTGAAAAGCATCATTCCAACCTCTACTTCTGCCATCACAGCCTCTCTCTGACTGACCCCGATTCTACTGCCTTCTTTTTATAAAATGGATTACATTGGACGCATCTGGATATTTCATATTAATCTCCCCACTTCAGGATATTAATCACATCTGCAAAGTACCTTTTACTATGTAAATTATCATTTTCACAGATTCTAGGGTTTAGGATGTGAACATAATTGATGGGTCATTATTCAGTTTACCACACTACTTTTTTCTGAGTTCCAGACACGTTGGTTCAACAGCATTCTCCGATTTAACAGCCTAGTTAGTCTTTCAAGGATTATCAACTGAATCCATTCATTTAACTGCAATGCATTGAATAAACTGATTGGAATATACCACAATTAACTGGTATATTCCAATTATCCTGAACCAAAATTTGGACACATACAAAGTGACTTCTCTAGAGTTATAGCTTTTATTTAAAGGACAAGCCTTGCTTATTGCTATTCACAATCTTGCCTGTTTGGAAGCAATGCTTGGAATATTTCCCAGATTCCATATGCATTAATGATTCTTTCCACATTTTTTCACCAAAATAATATGTTGATGACATGTGTTATTTATTTGCATTTTCCCACAATAAAATCAGTAATAATTTTGATTGGTAAAAAGAACAAACTAATACTTAAAAATTCATGTGAGCTATATTACAACCTGTATTTTCAGAGGCACAGATAGGAGACAGTATAAATATTTTTTTCTAAATTAATGCAATATACAAAAGAGCAATGAATGTATATGTATACGTAAAATTTCTGGACCCAAGACCAACATGGGGGCGGGAGTTCCCTCCACACCAGAAGGGTGTCCGAAAATTCAACTCAATTTTGACACGATATGGACCCAGAAAAAGCATCAAATTCCACAGGTAAAGGGTTCAATCTTACAACTATACTTTGTCGATATACACACACACTTCAGATACCAGATACAAGCCCAGGTTGTTACCTGTATTTCCGACCGACTGGCTATAAGTCAGGTTTCCATAATCCTCTTCTTGGGTTCAATTATGTGCTAGAACGGCCCAGAGAACTCAGAGATAACTCATTTACTGTAAAAGGAACAGCCAGATGGAAGATTTGTATACAGAGCCCTCTCCAAGGGAGCCTCTCTCACCGAATCTCCACATATTCACAACCCAGAAGCTCTGCAAACCCAGTCCTCCGGAGTTTTTACAGAGGATTCCATACATAGTCGTAATCGATTGAATCACTGGGCATTGGCAGATGAATTAAATCTCCAGCCCCTGACCCCTCCCTGGAGGTCTGGGTTTGGGACTAAAAGTTCCAACTTTCTAATCACTTGGTTGGGTCTCCTGGCAACCAGCCCCACCTTTAGGTGCTTCCCAAAAGTCACTCATTAACATAACAAAAGACACCTTTATCATTCTCAACATTTAGGAAATTCCAGGAGTTCCAGGAGCTGTGAGCCAGGAATTGTGAATTAAGCCAAATATGTAAGAAATATATTTTGGTCATCTGAATGACAAAATATATATTTCTTACAAATCACAATATCTATATCTCCATATATCCATATCTATATCTATCTGTCTATCTACATTTCCTGCTTTGACATGTGAAGACATATCCTAGTGTGGAATAAAAGGGGCCAACTGGCACACACTTAGGGGAGGCCTGTGAGGCAGCCTTACAAACTCAGAGATATAAAGTAACCACATAGGATGGCCTGAAATTAAAACTTTCTAACTAAAAGCAGTTTATGGTGGGTTGTCCTGTGCTAGGCCAGTATTTTTCCCTAACAAAAGTCAATCTTTACCTTAACTGAGCCTTTCATCTTTTTTGCATCTATGTTAACATACTTTTGGAATGTCAAATTTCCTTTTTCCGGACCCCTCAAAGCACAAGCATCGCACCATGGGGAGACCACAATCCCCTCATTGTTTTTGTTATCATGTTAACTGTTGACTATTAACTATCCTGTACTCACCTGTGTAAAAGTGTCTATCATTTTACTTTTTCTCCAGTCCCAGAGGTCTCCCTGCTTTGCTTTCTCCTGCCTCCCTAATCTATCACCAATGGATTTCAAGTAACCCACTGAAGTCTTCTCTTTTGACTGTAATGTATAAAATAGGGTGCTTAACCGCCATTCTCCAAAGCATTTCTCAATCCATCGAGATTTTGCTTCCCAGCAATTGCCATCAGTTTGGCTCAAAAAAAAAAAAATCTCACTAAAAATTCTATACAGGTTTGAATGTTTCTTACGTTGACACAGGAATATCCAAAACACAGATTTTTTTCCTAATTCCTACCATACTGGGTCTTCAAAAGGAAGATTCTCACAACCAAAGCGAAGACAAAAAAGGGGCCACATACTAAATCTGACAAGGAAAGGAGAGGCCTGGGTGGCACCTTCCAAACTCGGATCTAATGTAAACGTGGAGGTTGGTCTGAAATTAGAAGTTTCTAACCAGAAGTGGTTCATGGCAGGCAGGCAAGTCGTAGGGCAGCATTTATTCCCTAACAAAGTTCAATCTTTACCTTAACTGAGCCTATCTGTTGTCTTTTCGCATCTAGACAAACCTGATAACATGGTTTCAGAATATCAAAGTAATTTGTTCTCCGCCCCCCTCCCCCAATTCCTCAAAGCACAACCACCAACCAGAGGGGAGACCACAAATCCTCTCATTGTTATTGTTATCATTTTAATTGCTGACTGTTAACTATCTTATATTCACTTGTGTAAAAAAAAAAAGTATGTCTATTTATTTTACTTTTCATCCAATCCCAAAGGTTCTCCCCGCTCCTGCTTTGCTTTCTTCCATCTCCCTAATCTATATCACCAATGAATTTCATAAACCTCCTTACATCTTCCCCTTTGATTTTCATGTATAAAATAAGTGGTTAAACTGCCATTTTCTAGAGCATTTCTCAATCCGTTGAGGTTTTGCTTCCCAGCAACTGCCATCAGTTTGGCTCAAATTAACACATAAAATTTCTTACAGGTTTGGACATTTCTTACGTCGACAAAACTAAGATTAATTCTTAATATATAAAAGTAAATCACTTTTTCAGGAGTTCAGATTCAGAGTTCCATTAATACCTGTGGAATTACTAGTTGTAAATGTAAACAAATATACAATATCCCACCAATCTGCTGGGCCAGCTGACAACAATGGGAGTGCTGGGAAATTTACTTCCTCAGTTTGAGACTGTGAAGGAATCTTAGAGGTCTTCTGGCCTGAACACTAGCTCCTGTATTTGGGGTATCTGCCTATCCAGTAAATATGCCAAAGTGTATTCATTGAATATGCTGAGTTAACAGGGCCAAAAGACAGAGACTAAAGCAGGAAGGCCCCTTTAGGACATTCTTGGCAGAGCTTTGTTTGGACATTTCCTAAGACTGCTTTGGGGCATTCTAAATTACCTCTACCCCTCCCCCCTCCCTTCCTCCACTCCCACCCGTTGCTTGCTTTGCTGGCCTGGCTCTTTGCTTGTATTTACATATGTATCTGCTTGAACTGTTTTGATATGAGGGAGTCACTGAGGCTCTTTGTTAAGCTTCAGTTTTATTCTGTGTCACTAAGTCCAGAGGACAGAATTCTCTTTTTATAGACTCTGGACTCCATCTTTCTATGATATCTTCACTGCAGTCTATAGCAACTGGGGATTTGCATCACCTTACCTTTTCCCTATATATCAAGACACATAATTTATTAACTTTTTAATGAAATGATATATATTGCTATATCATTGTTTCTATGTTTTTCTTTGTTTCCATTTGTCTCTCTAAACTGTGAGCTGAGAGGTTTCAGAGCCAGACTTTGAAATGAGTCAGCTGTTTAGAGCTCAGACACTGAAAGAGGTTTCCGTAGCAACGGGGGATGTGTGGGAAAGCCTTATGCACACTTAGCTTAAGAAGCAGGATTTACTGGCTGAGGCACAAAGCTTCCTCTTCGTCCTGGAGTTATTTTCTTAGTACAAGGATACTTGATTTCTGTTAGTTTTAAGTTAACATTCAAACATGGTAAAATTTCTTCTGAATATAAACTTTGCATTTTGTGGAAATAAATACTGATATTAAATACATACTGTTTCAAAAATAACCATAAAATCAATAAAGCATTATTAACTAAAGGAGCTAAGTTTTAGTCTATAGTAAATAGCATAAGTCTCTTATTGATCTCATCACAAATATATTCACTGGTACAGTGAATTCAGTCTGGCAAATGTCTTGCCTCCATCCTTATCTGTAAAGTGGTCCTTAAATGTATAGAAAATATCTGACAACTAGCAGGTTTCCTAAAAGAGATTTCATCTTTTGGAAAACCAAACCGTATTTGATCTTCGTCCAGCTGACCTGATTGGTTAAAATTGTACTAAGCAAGCCGAGACTTTTGATCTAATTAAGAACTCCACTTACCCCTCGGTAGTTGCACTGTGATACAGCTATTGGGTAGAAGTAAAATAATTAGTGTATTTCCACACACGCTCTTGAATCTTGAAGAAGCAACTCCAAGGGCACTCCACTCCAGGAAACTCATTTTTTTCTGTAACGCAGAAGCCACATTTTGCCTGGAATTTTGAAAACCATTAACAAAAGAATCAGTATATTTCCCCATTGAAGGGCACTCCAGGAAACTCATCCTTCTATAATACAGAAGCTACATATTGCCTGGAGTTTTGAAAACCAAGAATAAAAGAACTTTTGATCTAAGAAATAGAACAATGGGACCACGAGGGTACTTGTAAACACAATCTGCAATGGAAAATTTTGCAAAATACTCTATCTCAACTAAGAGCTAAACATGGTAATTTCCAAGGCCAGGTTTCTCCCATAATATTTGGAGGTATTATGAGAAGCTGGTTTATAAGGTATCATTCCTTTCTCTTTATTTCTGTAGTTATCCTCTACACTCTTCTGTTCTCTATAGTCTGTTATCATCCTGCGGCAAGTAAGCTTTATCTCCTATACAGAGTCATTTTGTTGATTTCTAAAATAACCTGATAGACCTGATGGTGCAGCTCAGTTGGTCAGACATTGTTCCACAAAGCGAAAGATCCCTGGTTCGTTTCCTCGTCAGGGCACATGCTTGGGTTGCGGATTTGGTTTTGGTCCAGGTGCATGCAAGAGGCAACCGTTAGATGTTTCTCTCTGACATTGATGATTCTCTCCCTCTCTTTCTCCTTCCCTTCCCCTCTCCCTAAAAAATAAATATATAAAATCTTTAAAATAACCTCATAATTTTTAGCTAAAATCTGCTTCAAATTTGTGGTCATGATAATTAAAATTTTGAATGATTTTTTTAAAGTGGCCATCACTAAAAGTTATGTGGAAGCAGCAATATGTATGTGGCACACTAACTCATTTCTGCATTAATATAATAATATTAAAGTCCTAGCTACAGACTCAGCAAGCTACTTCATTCAAGACAAATAGTGTCTCATGATTAAAATGAAAGAATTTTTGTATTGGTTTTCTCTTACTAGGTAGGCTCTAAATGCAAAGAATACCTGTAAAACAACTTTTCAAATATATGTACCATTTTTACTATTGTACCTGCTTTCCATCTTGGAAATGCTGAGAAAGTGAAATTAACGCAAATCCCAATTACCAATCTATTCAGTAATCAATATGTTTTTTTAATTCTCACCAGAGGATATATTTATTGTCTTTAGAGAGAGAGGAAGGGAGGAGGAGAGAGAAAGAGAGACAGAGAGAGAGAAACATCGATGTAGGAAACATTGATCAGTTGCCTTTTTGGTGTATGGCTATATGGGACAATGCTCCAACCAAATGAGCCACTCAGCCAGGGCAAGTAATAAATGTTTTAACAAATACATGACACATATTTTGTGCTCAGTAAATGATTGTTGAATGAATAAATGAGCGAATGAATGAACATCCCCATTGGTTTTTACCAGTCTCTCTCATGGACTCATCCTCCATCCAAACCTCCCAAGTTGGGTGTATTAACCAATCCATCATACTATGGCTTCACATATCACACACATTTCCAATTTCATCTTTTCATTTGGCTTCCAGTGCTAATAGATCTGCCTGGATACTAGACATGTATTCTTGACTCGTGAGCTCTTCTCCACCAAACACTTATATCCATAAGCGAACTCCGTTTCCCATAACTACCTCTTCTAATCAAATTCCATTTTTTAAAAGATTTCATTTATTTGTTTTTAGACAGAGTGGAAGCGAGGGAGAAACAGAGGGAGAGAAACTTCAATGTGCAGTTGCCTCTCACTTGCCCCTCGCGGGGGACCTGGCCTGCAACCCAGGCTTATGCCCTGACTGGGAATTGAACTGGCAACCCTTCGGTTCACAGGCTGGCACCCAATCCACTGAGCCACACTAGCCAGGGCTGATTCCACTTTATTTCGAATAATGTTTTCCCTGTTAATAACACTTTTATTTTCTTAAGCTATTCAGGGTTAAAGCTTTCAATCATCTTTGGCAATTTCTACTCATATAACTCTCATCCTATTAGTCACAAATTCTAACCATTTTCTTTTAAAATGACTGTCATTTTCATCCACATTATTTCTCTTCTCTATTCTCGTTTCCAAATATTTATCCCCTCACCTTTGGATTACTGCAACAGCCTCCTTGCCAAGCCCCCAGTTCTAGATTCATCCTCATCCAAATAATCTCCATTGCTTTTCCTGCCTGCTGTCTCCTATAGCATTTATAATTTGTCTCTCAGTTTAGCACTGAATCACTCAGTTTTGCACTAGTCCTCTTTGCTGTGCATAAAGCTCATTTCCACAATGTATTATAAACTTAAAGGCATGCATGATACCTTAAACTGTTCTGTATTTCTTATAGCCCAGAGCACAGAGTGGTCACTCAAAAAATTAAGAAAGGCCTATGACTACAAAATAAATAGAAGGCAGAGTAAGAAGAAGCAGACAAGAAAAGAAGAAAATAATCAAAGAGGAAATAAAGAGGGGTTTATATGAAAATAACCTTACAGGAGTGACATCTCCCAATCTTGTCCCACGCTACCTCTGTTCTACTGGTCCTAGTGGAGCATTTACCAGGCCTTTATTCTTAATCTTGTCTGAATAATCTGAAAGGCAGGAAGCAATGGCAGAGATGAGCTCTTAGCCTTAGCATCAAAATAAGACCCATAGCAGAGCTGAAGATACCTTTCCTGGAATACTAAATTTTGAGGTGGTTTGGAAAGACATTGGAAGCATCTTTGCTAAAGAAACCATAAAGCCTCTCATTTCTCTTGATGGGAACACCACCAAAAGCTTTTGAGAGTTTCATATCTCTAGTTTCCCACACACTTCCACAGAACACCTCAAATAGCAATGCCTTATGCTTGTAACAGTGGATTAACCAGTAGAGGTTTAGATATGTTCCAGTAACATATAGCTCCAAAATCTCAGAGACACAACAATGTATTTCTCTCTCATGCAAAGTTAATTGAAGGTCATTTGGGAGGTGGGATTTCCCTCCATTTAGTAACTCAAAGATAGATTCTCCTTCTATTTTACGCCACTATCTCAACATATTGTCTCCATGGTTACTAAGGAAGAGGAATAAGAGCTCAGAGATGGCATATGAACTCTTAATGCTTTGATTAGCAGTGACAAGTGTCACACCTACTCATAGCCCATTAGCCAGAGTAGTCACAGTCTTCACATAACTAAAAAGATACTGGGCTCTGCAGGGGAGCACACAGAAAATTACAAGAGCACTAGTGTCTTCCACAAGCACCTTTATGTTATCCAAACAATACTGCATCTATTCCTCTTTGATTTCTACAACAATTCTGTAAGGTCTCTGGGGATGACAGCATCTCCTTTGTAAAGATGTAGCAACCAAGGCCCAGAGGGCAAAGGTGACTTTTCTAAGTTCCAAATTTAACTAGTAACTGAGATGGAATTAGAAACCAGGAGTTCTTTTTGCTTTAAACTATTTCCTCCTGAGAGAAAACAAAAATCAAGGGCCAGCAACAAGCCAATAAAATGAAGATGGTCATCTTTGTGCTCGGCCACTTTCAGCCACTTCCAGATTTAAAATAAAAATATTTCTCTTCAGAAAGTATTAATAATTTTTAAAACATTTATTCAGAATACATTTTATTTTATTTTTTAAGATTTTATTTATTTCTTTTTACAGAGAGGAGAAGGGAGGAAGAAAGAGAGGAGAAGGGAAGAAGAAAGAGAGGGGAAGAAACACCAATCAGTTGCCTCCCTCCTGGGTGGTGTGGCTCAGTGGATTGAGTGCTAACCTATGAACTGAAATGTCACTGGTTCGATTCCCAGTCAAGGCACATGCCTGGGTTGCAGGCCATGTCCCCAGTAGGGGACACATGTGAGGGGCAACCATACATTGAAGTTTCTCTCCCTCTCTTTCTCCTTCTCTTCCCCTCTCTAAAAATAAATAAATAAAACCTTTTTAAAAATTAAAAAATAAAAAGGAGTCAAACTGGTGACCTTTTGGTTCACAGGCTGCCCAATCCACAGAGCCACATCAGTCAGGGCTATTTGGAATATATTTTAAAGAAATTATCAGATATTTGGCTGTTTTTAACTAAACTGTGAAGTTCCTTATACTAGCAAAAAAGAAAAGAAAGTCTCTATTGACCAAAAGCAATGTGCACCACAAAGCAGTTTAAAGGAAATAGTAGAGAAAGAAAATCTTGTTGAACTGAAGGAAATCCAATCAGAGAAAGATTAGTATTAAATTTGTGGTCTTGTGTCATGGTTATTTGATATTACACACAGATCCATGAATATACTATATGCCATACAGATCATTCGTTAACTAGACTTCAAAATAATGGATGTGTCACACTTATTATTATGATTCTCCTTGTACTCATCTCTCCTATACTAATATACCCCCGATGTAACATGTCACATTGTGTTGCATTGATGTGCTTATCACTTGGAACATGAATAATCCTTTTGTCCAATGTATCCACACTGTGTACACTACCTTCCTGTTAGTCACTTAGTAGCCATTTAGGTTATCAAATCGACCTTTGTAGTATCTCAGTGCTTGTGTTCAAGTAACTGTGATTTTACAGGCATGTCTCAGAGATATTGCAGGTTTGGTTCCAGACCACTGCAATAAAGCAAATTCTTAGTAAAGTGAGTCACACAAATGTTTTGGTTTCCTAGTGCATATAAAATCATTAAGTGTACAATGGCATTAAGTCTAAAAAAGCAATGTACATACCTTAATTTTAAAATACTTTAGTGCAAGAAAATGCTAACCATCATCTGAGTTCTCAGTGAGTCTTAATATTTTTGTTGGTGGAGGGTCTTGCTTCAATGTTGATGGAAACATAGTATCTGTGAAACACAATAAAACAAAGTGCAAAAAAATGAGGTATGCCTGTACTTAATAAAGACACCATAGCTCAAGAATGGCAATGTTTTGGATATGCCAAAAGGAAGCTACAAAATGCTTCCATTAAGTGAGAGGTAAGTACAGTACAATAAGGTATTTTCAGAAATACCACATTCACATAACTTTTATATTACAGTATGTTATTAGAATTGTTCTATTTTATTATTGTTGTTGTTAATATGTTATCATGCTTAATTTATAAGTTAAACTTTATCATAGGTATGCATGCAGAAGAAAAATATAGTATATACAGGATTAGGTACTATTCGCAGTCTCAGGCATCCACTGGGGGTCTTGGAACATATCACCCACAGATAAGGGGTCTAGTCTATAAAGACTAGAGAAAGTCTCGAATCACGTCAGGTTAGATTTTACTACTAAATAAGATCAGGTGAGTTCTGGTTTTTTCAATAAACTTTGAAAAATCTTCTATTATCATAGCTTTGGGGATATGAGAATTTCAAGAAAGAAAAAGGGCTTCTGTCATGAGTGGCATGTGTAGGGCAGCTTGATTGCTCTATGTGCAGAATAAACATCAAGAGATTTTGGAAGCATAATTTTTTGGTACCTGAGCAGTTAGTGATTGTTCGTCCTGGCATCAACAAGAACAACAACAACAACAACAACAACAACAAAAAAGATGATTGGCCTATTTGTGTTAGTACCATAAAAAACTGATGAAAGTTTTTGGAGAAAGGAAAATTGATTAGTCTGAAGGTATCAAAGGTAACTTACTGAATAATGAACCCAATCTAATATAAAGAACAGATAAAATGTTAGTAAACCTGGATGCAAAGAAGAATATACACATAAGAAGACATAGCATGAGGAAAAAACTGTGGATGGAAAAACAAGGAAATGTAAAGAATAGCTTAGATCAAGTTTTAGGGTCTGTGAGGGAAAGAACAGGATATATATAGCCTTGAAAGGTAGAGCAAATCATAGAGAGCCCAATTAAGTGGTTCATTTTATTCTTCTGACAACGAGGAGTCATTGAAAGTTTTTGAGTATGGAATTGTCAGATCAGAGCTATGCTTTTGGAAGTTTAATCTGGCTGTATTGTGTCATTTTCAAATAATTTATATAGATAAGTTTTAACTGATGTCACACGAGGTGTTTAATTTATACAATTGAAATCCGTTTTCCTTTGCCCTTGTCTCAGTAAAGATAAACAGCCCCTCAACAACACCAGGTCAATATTCCCATACTTGCAGAACATTTTTATTCAATTGCCTACTAAGAAGTATTGAACAATTGTCAGAACACTTGTGAGGAACTATGTTATTTGTGTAAGATAAACCACAAATACACACGTAATTCAGAATGCTGGACTTTAAATGTTAATATTTAACCACTTCTTCAGTTGTTGCTTTTTTAAAAGATTTTATTTATTTATTTTTAGAGAGAGGGGAGAGAGGGAGAAAAGAAGGGAGAGAAACATGGATGTGTGAGAGAAAAATTGACTGGTTGCCTCTTGCTCGCTTTCAGCTGGGGACCTGGCCTGCAACCCAGGAATGTGCCCTGGCCAGGAATCAAACCAGCAACCTTTGGCTTCACAGGCCAACGCTCAATCCACTGAGCTACACCAGCCAGTGCTGTTGCTTACCTTGTTTAATGATCTGATATGAGTATGCCTGATGATGATAAAAATAAGTTAATTACAATTATTACATGTGAGAAACATAGTTAAAGAGAAGATCAACTCCAACAAACATTTATTAAGCATTCTCAGTGGGAGCCAGACATTATCCTAGAAAATTTCTGTACTTGATATTCATGTCAAGGGTGAACTATTTCTTTGCAATGCACCAATAAACCAATCTTTCTCCCTTCCCTCTTCACCTCAAATTATACCCTCCTCTCTTGGATACAAAACAAAACTTCCATCTTTGGCACTATTCTGTCCTTAGCAGCAGGAACTGGTAGCTTTAACTTAAAGTATCTCTAGTCACAGCTACCACAGAAATCAGAGTGGCTTTATATCAAAGACCATTGGCTGTCCCCAGCTGATTAGCAGCCAAAAGCACAAAAGAAATGCATCCTCAGCAGTTTTTATGATATTAGCCCATTATTTCCCATTTGTGAGCTATAAAGGCATCTCCATGACTTCAACCCTCACTATTGCATTTGGCTCTGTAGTACTGTCCTCCCTATAAGCTGTTACCTGCAGATTCTGCCATAACGCATACTGGCCAATTATGGTCGAGATTAAACTGCAGAATATTTTTCTCTGTGGGCTAGAACATTTCCAGGAATTAAGAGTTTTTATCTCTGCCCAGGTAGTTCAGTTGGTTGGAGCATTGTCCTGATAGGCCAAAGTTGTGAGTTCAATCCCCAGTCAGGGCACATATAAGAATCAACCAATGAATGCATAAATAAGTGGAACAACAAATCAATGTCTCTTTTTCTTTCCCTCTTCCTCTCTCTCAAATCAATCAATCAATAAAAATTTTAAGAATAAGTCATTTTGAAACAGTTTATATTTCACTGATATCATTAAAATACTTTATATATAATCCATTCTTTAAAATCTCAAAATCCCTCCCTACTCCAACTAATTCTTCAAAGTCACTCCACTTAAACTTGGGAAATATTTTTTGTCTCAATATTCTTAAAATTTCTTGAATGTAGTTTTTTAAAAAATGTTTAAGGCTTCATTTTTATCTACCTCCTGTAACTGGAAAGAGAGCATGACTCAATGCAGCAATTCTCAACTGGATTCCCCCATGACACATGGTATGGAAAACATGAATATGCCTACCCACTCCTCTGAGAAAGTCCAGTGCACTAGTCATAACTGCACCCGTTTTCTGATCATTGAAGAAAGCAAATCAGAAGGTGAGGGACTGAAAATGACCACATAATCTCCTGGTTTGCCTTCCATCCCAGTAAGTGTCTTTTGCTGGCCCTTCTTCCACAACCTGACTTGAAAATAGTGAAGCACTTTAGACTTCAGTTATAGAGACTTCTCTTCTTTTTCTACATTAAAAAAAATTATTTATTTATTAATTTTTAGAGAGAGGGAAAGGAGGGAGAAAGAGAAGGAGAGAAACATCATTGTGTGTCTGCCTCTCGTGCATTCCCTAGTGGGGACCTGGCTTGCAACCCAGGCATGTGCCCTGACTGGGAATCAAACCGACAACCCTTTGATTCGCAGGCTAGCGCTCAA
Source organism: Pteronotus mesoamericanus (assembly GCF_021234165.1). NCBI lineage: Eukaryota > Metazoa > Chordata > Mammalia > Chiroptera > Mormoopidae > Pteronotus > Pteronotus mesoamericanus. The sequence continues at coordinate 2,503,723 of NW_026555198.1, forward strand.
TCTACTGAGCCACACTAGCCAAGGTTTTCTTACATTTTTTAAGTATTTTATTTATTTATTTTTAGAGAGACGGGAAGGAAGGGAGAAAGAGAGGGAGAGAAATATCAATCAGTTGCCTCTCACACGCCTCCAGCCCAGGCATGTGCCCTGACCAGGAATTGAACCAGTGACCAGTGAGCCATACCAGTCAGGGCTCTCCATTCTTTTTTAGAAACTTCCCTTCATATCCAAGGTCTATTTAATATCTATATGCTAATGACTTCAAAATTTTTTATTTCCAAAGCAAATCTCTCCTCTGACTACCAGAAATCCTTCAGTCCCTCTACCTACTTGATATTCACTTTTTAAAGGTATTTCGAACTCAATTTTTCTTCATAATCTTCCCTCACCAGCTGAGTCCTCTTCCAATAATACGCCATGCCTCAGTGAATATTTCCACTTTCCATTTAGTTTGATAAGTCAAAAACTTAGGAGTCAGTTCTAATGTCTTTTCCCTCAACACTTGTCTTCTTGTAAAAGATTATTTATTTATTTATTTATTTATTTATTTATTTTTAAGGGAGAGAGAAAAAGAAGGAGAGAAACATCATTGTGTAGTTGCCTCTCACACACCCTCTACTGGGGATCTGGCCCGCAACCCAGGCATGTGCCCTGACTGGGAATCGAACGCGTGACCCTTTGGTTCACAGGCCAACACGTAATCCACTGAAGCCACACCAGCCAGGGTTTCAACACTTGTATTTAATCTACCCCAAAGTCCTGCCAATACTGCCAGCTAAATATTTCTCAAATCTGTCTATATTTCTCCCTCTTTTGTATTTCCCCCTGGTTTAAACCATCAACCTATTTTATCTGGATTACTATAACTTACTTTGCACACGGCAGACATGTTATAGTGTTAATGGTGCCCTAAGGAGTTGCTCAACTCAGCAGTTCTCAAGCCACTGGAGGGGAGTAAAATCAGGACATCATGACCAGAAGTCAATTACTGGCACTGTAGAAGAGAGATGCTCATCTTCAAGCAGACTATTGTGAATGACACACGTTTCTCTGTGGAACAGTCTAAGATCACAGTTAGTAGAAAAATAATAATAATACAAACTAAAGTTGGACTCAGCAGCTGAGAAGCCTGGATTCGTTTTCTGGGGAGAAGTGAGCTTGCGCCCATGTCTCTTAGAACAATCTTTAAAAGATTTTATTTATTTTTAGAGAGAGGGGAAAGAGACAGAGAGAAACATCAATGTGTGGCTGCCTCTCACGCGCCCCCTACTGGGGATCTGGCCTTTGAGAGTGCAACTTGGCCATCTTAGAAGCTCATACTGAGCACTGGCATTTGTTTTCCACAAAGGTCTGGTCTATCTCCCGGACTTATTGAACTATGTCTGTTAAATTCAGTTTTCTAGGAGAACAAAAAGGATGAACTGAGAGATGTAGATGAAGACAAGGATAAAGAGAACAGAAGTTTGGTACTGGAAAAAAATGGACACAAAATGATATAAACACTGAGAAAAAGTTTTACCCATAGCTACCTCTGTCTTCTTGCAAAAATCACAAAATCAAACTCACCATACGTTTCTAATTAGACATGAGTCTATGGTAATAGTAGTGTTCATCTCTCACCACTATCCTCTCCTTTACTCCCTTCCAGTCACATTGTCCCTTTGCTTTCCTGGAATACACTAGACTTTCTCCAGCCTTAGATCATACTTTGTGTTGCAGCCGCTTGCACTCATCTTCCTCCAGGTATCCTCATCATTTTTTCCTTTCAATTCCTTCATGTGTCTGCTCAGACAATATTTTAACAGAGAAGACTTCCCTAACATCCCCCACCTGCACTTACTAATCCTCCTTGTTGTCTATATACCCCCAGTGAGGGAGGTCACTTCAGAAGAAAAATCTCTCTCTCTCCCTCTTTCTCTCTGTCTCTCTCTGTTGTGCGCTCTCTCTCTCACACACACTTTGGTAGCTACGACATTTTTAAACTGAGGTATAATTGACATATAACATTATATTAGTTTCAGCTGTACAACATAATGAATTGATATTTGCATATATTTTGAGATAATCACCACAATAAGTCTAGTTAACCTCCATCACCACACAGTTACAGAATTTTTTCTTGTGATGAAAAAATTTAAGATCTACTCTCTTAGCAACTTTCAAATATGCAATACAGTATTATTAACTATAGTCTCCCTGCTGTATATAACATCCCCATGACTTAATTTATTTTGCAACTGGAAGTTTGTGCCTTTTGACATCCTTCACTCATTTTGTCCACCCTCTTCCCCCTGCCTCTGGAAACCACCAATTTATCTATGAGTTTGGGTCTTCTTTTTTTAGATTCCACATATAAATGAGATCATATGGTATTTCTACTTCTCACTACAGCATTAGAAAACAATAGCAGACTTATAGTAAGCACTTAATAAATATTTGTTATATGGAAAATTAAGAAATCTAATGCAACCTAGTGATAAAACATCCTAGTGAAATATACTTCCTATTAATTAAACAAATGCAAACCAAAGAAGTCTTACATACTTAAGCAGCATCAATCTGTTTGGCTAGAATCCAGGAACTATGACAGACTCTGCCAACACCCACTCAGAACCCCTTTGTCCCATCCATCTGCTAAATGTTTCTATTCATGTATTTGCCTTTTGGCTTTGTTTTCAGTCCCATCTAAACTTTTTTTTGTCCAAAAGAAGACGCATAATCTCAGTGTCTAGTACATATTTAGCCTTTTTATGCTCAAGACTTTGTGTTATTTCTTTTCCCACGCATTCTGAACCACAGCCTCCTCTCCTCAGTGGTTATCTTACAGCCAGGCCACCTGCCCTTCTCACCACATTGCTGAGCTCAAACAGGTTCAGATTTTGTATAGGCTGAGTTAAGCACCTGTCTCATACTGGAAATGTAGGAACAATCTGAGTTGTGTGTGGGCAGTACAACTGTGAGAACTAGTTTTCAAGCTGCTTTAGGAGCTTTTTGAGTAGTTATGCTTATGACAGTAAGCGGCATAAGACTGTATTCATGCTCTCTGAAGTCTAGAAAAAATACTAAGAACTGAGTTTTTCAGAATTTAAAAATAGAAATGCACACATATTTATACAGAACCAAAATAAAGCATTAATGATTCTACTGAGATTATATTGGGTCTTTTCCCTGTGAAGGTTTTGCATGGAGCTTTTTATAAACATGGGTAAGTCAGTCTAGCAGAGAGAATAACAGGAAATGCAATTCTCATGCAATGGTTAAATGGCTATGGAAGGTCCATGAAATTTATACTAGAATCATATTCAGGACCTCCACCTCCTCACTTCTTCACAGTGATTTTTCCAACAGATGATACTAATTTATGGCACAAGAAATAAAAATATCTCCTAGTTTATTTTATGTTTTATTTATAGTTGAAATAGTTTTATGACCAATCTCAGATAGAACATGGTGCAGTTAAAAGAGAACTGAAATGAGAACCAGGATTTAGTCACAGTTTTTAAGAAAATAGTGTTCCATCTTAAGCAAGTTACCTAATCTCTCTGAATTTCAGTTTCTTAATTGGGACAATTATTTAGTTAACAATGGTTCTTAATGGAGGGCTTTACAATAGCCCCAGTTGGGACTTTGGAAATGGATGCTGGCATTTTTTTTAAATTTAGCAGGTGGGTGTCAGTGATAACTAAAAGCCCTACAATGTGCATGATAATCCTGCACAATCAAGAATAACCTCCCTCAACATGGCATTAATGCTCCTCTGGGGAAACACTGGGCTGGATGATTTTTTTAAAGGTCTTATTTATTTATTTATTTATTTAATTTTAGAGAGAGGGGAAGGGAGAGAGAAAGAGAGGGGGAGAAACATCAATATGTAGTTGCCTCTGGCGCTCCCCACTACTGGGGACCTGGCCCGCAACCCAGGCATGTGCCCTGACTGGGAATTGAACCAGCGACCCTTTGGTTTGCAGGATGGCACTTAATCCACTGAGACACACCAGCCAGGGCGGGGCTGGATGATTTTGAAGATCTCTTCCAGCTCTCACATTCTACAGTCCTGGGATACTGTACTGAGTCTTAGAGTCACTATGTTAATATGTAAACTATTAGCACTTGAAACCAATAAAATCACTTTTCAAATGATTTTTCTTTTAGATGTGATATGAAATGTCAACTTTTCTTACAGCCAATAAATTGTCTTGGGGAGAAATATATACTATGAAAAAAATAGCATAAAAGATGAGAAAATGGACCTTTATATGTATTTCAAGGTTTCTACATATATCTATGAAGCAATAAAATATTAACTCGAAGTACACTATTAAAAGTCAAGGAAGTATACTGTAATCTCTAGAGTAAATACTAAAATAAAAATAGAAAAGAAACATGACTACAAAGCCAAATGATAAAATAAAATGGGTCTGTAGAAATATATATTCAATTAATCCAACAGAGGAAAGAAAAGGAGGATTAGTAGATAAATAACAAAGGACATAGAAAATAAATAGTAAAATGGTAGGCTTAAATCTAACTACATAAAATTTTACATTAAATGTCGTGGTATATAAACACTCCAATCAAAATGGATAGAAATCAACACCAAAGTATGTGCTACACACTAGAGATCCACTTTAAATGTACAGATACAAATTGAAAGAATATGGATGGGGAAAAGGTATGTGATATAAAAGTACACATAGAAAGGCAGAGGGAGCTATATTAATACCAGGTTAAATATACTTCAATAAAAGAGCATTACCAGAGATTAAAGAGGGGCATTTCACAATAGAAGAGGGAAGGTCAATTCTTTAGGAAGGTATGACAATAATAAACCTTTATGCACCTTTTAACAGAGATTCAAAATAATGAGCAAATTTGACAAAGTAAAAGAGAAAATGTGACACGTCCATAATCATATCTATAGATTTTAACATTCTTTTTTCAGTAATTGAAGAACAAAACAAAATCCAGAAACCAGATTTCATTCCATTTGTGGGTGGTGGCGAACGTAGAGAGGACGCTCTGAAGGCTGCGGGCCCGCTGCGCGAGTACGAGGTGGCAGGCGCTGCCGGCCCACCCCTAGGTGCCCCACACCGCCCTTCTCCCGCATGCGCATCTTTGCACCCAACCCTGTCGTTGCCAAGTCCTGCTTCTGGTACTTCGTATCTCAACTGAAGAGGGTGAAGAACTCTTCAAGGGGAACCGTCTACTGTGGGCAAGTGTTCGACAAATCCCCACTTCGGGTGAAGAACCTTGGTATGTGGCCGTGCTACGACTGCCGCAGCGGGACCCGCAACACGTACCAGGAGTACGGCGACCTGACCACCGCAGGCGCCGTCACCCTGTGCTAGGGGGACTTGGGGGCCCGGCCCGTGCCCGCGCCCACTCAATCCAGATCACGAAGGTGGAGGACACTGCAGCCAGCAAGCGCCGCCGGCCGGCAGTCAGGCAGTTCCATGACTCCAAGATCAAGTTCCCGCTGCCCCGCCGGTCCTTCCTCGCCAGCCAGCGCAAGCCAGGCTTGACCACCAAGAGGCCCAACACCGTCTTTTAGATGCAGGGCCTCCCTGTCCTTGGGTACCAAATAAACTCCTTGGAAAAACTGGGGTGCTCAGGAAAAAAAGATATAGAAGATTTATGAAATTTCTGTCCACCACTTTGAATTGATATTTACAGAACACTGCACCCTACATTTGTAGAGTACACGTTCTTTTCAAGTGTAGATAGGCCAATGTCTGGGCCAAAAGAAAAAAAATACAGTGCATTTAACAGAATTTAAGTCTTACAGAGTATGTTCTTTGATCAAAATGTAGTTACATTACAAGTCAATAACAATAATGTATCTAAAAAAAGAAATAAATACTTGGGAATTAAACAATTTACTACTAAATGACCAAGAAAACAAAGAATAAATCACAAGGGAAATTAAAATATATTTTGAACTTAACAACAACAACAATGACAGTGAAATTATGTAATATAAACTGTGGCGTATAGATAAAGCAGTGCTCAGAGGAAAATTTATTGTTTTAAATACTTACAATGGATAAAGTTTTGTTCCAAAAAGCTAGATTAAAGAAAAGTAAAAACAATCTTTCATTTTAAATAAGTGGAAGGAAATAAATAATGAAGAGCATATATCCATGAAAATAGAAAACAGGCAATCATTAGAGAACATGAACAAGGCCAAAATGATTCTTTGAAAAGTTCAATAGAAGTGATACACTCTTAGTTAGGCTGATCAAGGAAAAAAGAGGGAGAATATAAGATACCATTATAATGAATAAAAGAGCGGTTATCACTAGAAATCTTATAGATGTTAAAAATATTGCCCTGACCGGATGGCTCAGTTGATCGGAGCATCATCCCATGCACTGAAAAGGTTGTGGGTTCGATTCCTTGTTAGGGAACGTGCTTGGGTTGCAGGTTTGATCCCCGGTCAGGGGTGTCCTGGAGACAGCTAGCTGATGGATGTTTCTCTCTCACATCAATGTCTCTCTCTCTCTCTCTCTTCCTCTGTCTCTCAAATCATTGGACATATCCTCAGGTGAGGATTTTTTAAAAATAATAAAAATAAAAATATATTTTAGAGAAATATTATAAATAATTTTATAACAAAGTAGATAACTTAGATGAAATGGACTAATTCCTCAAAAAATACAACTCTCCAAAAGTGACAAAAAATAAAACAGAAAATCTAAATCACACAATAAATCTAAAAGAAATAGAATTTGTTATTTAAAAAAAAAATCCAAAAAGAATTGTTCAAAATTCAAGCTTTTATAGTTTCACCGGTAAATTTATCAAACATCTAAGAAAAGAAAAACATGAATCTTAAACAAACTCTTTCAGAAAATAGAAGAGGGATCAATTCACACCGCATTTTATAATGCAAAATTGAAAGTTAATTTTAAAACCTGAGAAAGCTATTACAAAAAAAGAAACTAAGAGACAGTGTCCTTCATGAATACAGGCACAAAACTCCTAACACAATTGAGGTAAATAAAATTCAGAAACAGAAAGATATAATATGTCATAACAATGTAACACTTACCCAGGAATATAAGATTGGTTTAATTCAAAGAACGCATCATTGTAATTTTCCATGTTTATTGAATAAAGAAAAACCCACACATGGCAAAGTTCAACACTCATTCATCATAAAAACTTCAGCACGCGAGGTATAGAAAGGAACTTTAACCAGGTAAAAGTCATTTACAAAACAACCTAGATTCAACATCATATTTAACAGTGAAATACTGAATGTTTTCTCCCTTAGAACAAAGGATGATTGACCACTTCGCCATATATATTCAGCACTTTACTGGATGTACTAGCTATTACAATAAGCCAAAAAAAAAGGCATAAAGATCATCAAAGAAGAAACAAAAACTTTTTTTTTTATGTTTAGATCTCATGAAGGTATGTATGTAGAACATCACATGGCATCTACAAGTAAAATTACTAGAACTGTCATTTTAGTAAGGTTGCAGGATACAAGGTTAACATATAAAATCAATTATATTTCATATAAAACAGCTTCAATTGGAAATTAAATTCAAGCAATGCAATTTACAACAGCAATTAAAACCATCATAGTCCTGGGAGTAAATATAACAACAGATCGCTGTAGACCTCTACACTGAAAACTATAAGCAATGGCTGATATAAATTAACACCTAAATAAATGGAGACATTTGCTATGTTCATGAATTGGAAAACTTACTCTTTTTAAGATGCCAATTACCCCAAATTGACCTACAGATTCAATGCAATATCGAACATAATCTTATCATGCTGACAACCTAATTTCCTAAATGTATATAGCATTAAAAGGATCTAGAACCATGAAAACAGTGAGGAAAAATTACAACAAATTTTGAGAAATATACTACCTTATTTCAAGAATTACTGTAAAGTTATGTCAGGAAAAACAATATAGTACTGACCTAAAGACTGATGGAGCCCTGGCCGGGTAGCTGAGTTGGTTTCAGTATAGTCCCGATAGGCCAGGGTTGCAGGTTAGATCTTGCCAAAGCACATACAGGAATCAACCAATGAATGCATAAATAAGTGAAACAACAAATCAGTGTTTCTCTCCATCTCTCTCTCTCTCTTAAAAAATCAATCAATAAAAATTCTGTAATTCTTAAAAATAAGATAATGGAACAGAGTCCAGAAAGATACCTACACTTATAACAGTTACTTAGTTTTTGAAAAAGTCACTAAAACAATACAATGTTGAAGAGAACAAATGGCAGAGGAAAAACTGGATATTCACATGGAAAAATAATGAAACTCAACCCCTGCTTCACATCATAAACAAAGATTAATTTGAGATGGACATTTACATAAATGATTGACATTTATGTAAAATAATGTATATTGCATATTTATACAATGAAAAACAATAAAAAGGAACAAACTACTGATACATTCTACAATATCAGTGAATCTCAAAAATATTATGCTGAATGAAAGAGGCCTCCTTACACAAGAGAGTATGTGATGTATGATTCCACTTATAAGAAATTCTAGAACAGGCAAAACTAACTGTGAAAAAAATCAGAGCATTGTCTCTGGTGAGGGTGTGGGTGGGATATGACAGGGAATGGGCCATTAGGGATATTTCTGGAGTGATGGTAATGTTCTACATTTTGACAGAGTTTTAGTTTCCTGTTGTATTCCTTTAGCAAAACTCATTGAATATTAACACTTAAGATTTCTACATTTCATGTTATATAAATTTTCCCTTCAGTAAAAAACTATAAACACACATTTTATTCTGGTTGATGATATGCATTATGTAGTATTTCTTGACAAACTGAACTGATGTCTGCCATTTATTTTGAAATGCATTAAAGAAAATAAGTTGAATTTATTGGTGGATAGGTGATAAAATAGGTATTGTAAACTGTTTATTTTAAAGTCTGCTTAATGTGTGTTCACTGCATCATTCTTTCCATTTTTTGTGTGTGCTTCAAAGATTTAATTGTAAAATGTTGGTAAAAAAACCAAACAAACAGAAAAATGTATGTTTATAATGATAAGGAATTGCCTATGATATTATCATTAAGTAAAAAAAAATCAAGGTACAGATGCTTCCATTTGTGTAATATACAAGTATGTGTATATTTTGTGTGTGTGTAGTTTCTTATAGAATAGGCATATTATGGAAGGATAGACAGGAGGCCATTAATAGTGGTTGGGTTGTGGCTGCCTCAATGGGGAGGTACTGAGATTAGAGACATTTCATTGTATATCATTCTACGCTGTATGAAATTTTATCATGATAATGTATAACTTTTTTCTCAAAAAAGAACTATAGAAAATCCTAAAAATAAAGAAGATAATACAAATAAAAATTAATCTAGGCATCTTCTCATTTCTATTTAATGAGCAGCAATAGGCAAATCTTAGAAGATTAGGACTTGGAATTCAACAAGGTATTGCTTGTACTATTTATTTGGGAAAACAAGTAATCAATTTCAGAAAGATCAGTATACACATACACACCTGTGCAGACTTTAGGCAAGTTATTTGAATTCTCTGGGCCTTTCTTGTTCATCTGTAAAACAGAGGTAATAATATAAGGCTGCAACTTTGACTAATGTCATATGCAAATATAACATATGCAAATATATGGTTGCAGCAAGATCTACTCACAGATCTTAGCACACACAAAAAGACTGGTAAAAGAAGCAAGGAAAATATGACCAGCAACACTGAAAGGAAAAGAAATCAACAGAGACAAGAGGGAAGGGGGGGGCAGGGAAAGGGAAGGGAAGGGGAAAGTCAAGGAACATATAGCAAGGACTCATGGACAAAACCAAAGGGGAAGAGCTGAGGGAGGGAAGGTGGGAGGGGGCAAGGGAAAGAGGTGGGGGGAAGGCAGAGACAAATGTATTTAAAAAGTAAATAAATTAATTAAAAAAAAAAAAGAAACTGAATGAAGTTACTGTGGGATTTCAAGGAAATAGGTACATTTCTTCAAAAGAGCCACCATAGCAGTCCAAATGCTCTGGAAAACATTCATAAACTACCAGAATAAATTTATTGACTTGAGTGACTACTGCATCCTCCACATGCTGGTAACGGGGCTTCAGTTCATCTTTAATAAACTCAATGCCTGAATGCCTGGGAATCTTTGCTCAGGTGAATCCAAATCATATGCCCTTACTACATTTTATTAAGAGTTTCCTACCCTGCCCTGGCTGGTATGGCTCAGTGGATTGAGCACCAGCCTGCAAACCAAAGGGTCACCAGTTTGATTCCCAGTGTAGGGCACATGCCTGGGTTGCAGGCCAGGTCCTCAGTGGGGGATGTGGGGGATGCAACCACACATTGGTGTTTCCCTTCCTCTCTTTCTCCCTCCCTTCCCCTTTCTAAAAAAATAAATGAAATAAAATCTTAAAAAAAAAGTTTTCTGCTCATACTACATTTTATCAAGACCAAGAATTACTCTTTTGGTGTTCTGAGAATCAATTTCCTGTGGTGGGGGAAGTTCTCGCCATACCAACAAACAATTCTTATACACCAGTAGGGTGTCAACTCAATTCTGATACTATGTGAAACCGGAAACCAGAAAAGTCAACATTTGTGCTGTCTGTCACTACCAGAACTAGTAAGCAGAGACAGGGATTGAATCTTTATGAGTGCTTTAGTCAGATAGCCAGCGATCTGAGAAAATGGCCCATATGTACCCTAACAGACCCTCTTCCATTTCCTTTCAAGCCAGCCTTTTCATAAGGTGGGAATGGTGTAGGTAAGGGATTTGGAATTCAGGAAAGAGGTTAATCAGATAGCAGCTGCAGTCTGGCAAATTCCTTAACATCCTCTCATCTGCTGACCAGTGATTTTTTTTATTTTGGTCTTGTGTCTTGGGTGATTTTCTTTATCTGTGTCCTGGGCTGCAGACTGTCTCTCCCTGGAACACAATGGCTCAAATACCGCTTTGATTGCTTATGTTCTCTTCTAGAGCACAAAATTTAATTGCTTGTGGTCTCCTGGAGTCAGGGTGGGCTGTACCTGCAGTTCCTGAAACAATAGCTTTTTACATGCATTAACTACGAGGCTTATTATTACCTTAAACTAAAATTTTCCAACTCTTGAGTTCTCCCATCATCCTGAGATAGTATCCAATTCCACAGGTTAGAGGCTCTGTCCTACAAGACTACCCCTACTGCCCCATAGTTGCTACTGGTACTTCTGACCATCTGACTATAAATCAGAGGTTCCCAAGACCCTCCTCCCTGGCTTTGATTAATTTGCTAGAGTGGCAAACAGAACTCAAAATACATTGTACTTACTGGATCACCGGTTTATTTTAAAAGGGTATAACTCAGGAAAGGGCAAATGGAAGAGATGCAGAGGTCAAGGTATGATGTTAAGACACGAAGTTTCCATGCTTAACCCGATACTCCACTTTCCAAATCTCTAAGTGTTGACTAACCTGGAAACTCTCCAAATCCAGTCCTTACTGGTTTTTATGGCTTCATTACATGGGCATGATTGATTAAATCATGGGCCATTAGAGATTGAACTCAATCTCTAGCCCCTTCCCAGAGGTCTGAGGGTGGGACTGAATGTTCCAACCCTCTAATCACATGGCTGGTCACCAGCCCCCATCCTTAGGTGTTTTCCAAAAGTCACCTGATTACCATAATAGAAGATAACTTTAAGCTCTCATTATTTAGGAAATTTCAAGGGTTTTGGAAGCTGTGAACCAGGACCATGGAGGAAGACCAAATATATATGAGAAATATATTTTAGTTATCTGTTATAAATCATAATATTGCAAGTTCTTAAAAATTATAGAAAAATTCCATTAAACTATTAATATTTTTCTGGCACTTAATGGTTAATCTACATTTACCTATAAAAATTATCTGCCCAAACAACTACTTCTACAAAGATTTCAGTTTTATAAGGCCCATTCAACTGCAGAATGTTGTAGCTATATGACACAAACCTAGTGGCATATTCAAAACACACATACATATCTGGTTAAAATTTAATTTTACATATTGCCACATTTGGCTTTATACAAAGGAGAAAGGAAGGTCATTAGTAGTTAAAAGAAGGCAAATAGCTTTTTAAAAGAGATTTTATTTATTTATTTTTAGAGAGAGGGGAAGGGAGGGAGAAAGAAAGAAAGAGAAACATTGATGTATGAAAGAAACATCAATCAGCTGCCTCTCACATGCCCCCAACCAGGGACCTGGCCTGAAACCCATGCAGGTGCCCTGACCAGAATCGTACCAGTGAACTTTTCTTCAGGGAATGATGCCCAACCAACTGAGCCACACCAGTAAGGATGCAGATAGCTTTTATATATTCTCATTGACCTAATATACAGCAATGTTCCTGGGAATCTAGGTGTTTTCATTAGATCAGTGTTGTATTAATTCAGCACGCATTTATTGAGAACCTACCTATTATGTGTCAGACACTATTATTGGCACGGTGAAGAAAATGCTGTGAAAGAAAGATTGGGTTTTTGCATGTGCACAGTTTGCATTCTCACTGAAGAAGACAGAAATGCACAGATAACTTTAAGATAGTGTTAACTATTACAAAGAAAATAAAAGAGGATAATGTGATAATGACTTAAAGTGGGAAAAGGGCATCTTTCTCTAGAGTGGCCTGGGAAAGTCTCTATGAGGGGTGACATTACCTGAGACCTGAATGCTGAGAAAAAATAAGCTATATGTGGATTTGTGGGAAGACACTTCTTGAGCAACACAAATCCAAGGTCTTTTCCCTGGTGTGTGGGATAGGTTTTTATGCTGAAGCCCAAAATGAATTGGAGAATTCAGAGCTGTGGGCCTGGAGAAAAGATTCATAGAATCTTGTAACCCTAGAGGCATGACTGAACAGACAGACTAGAGGGAGTCATTTAGGTTTGTTAATTAAGGCTTGAGAGTGGGTGGAGGCAGGGAGATCAGCTGGTAGAGTTGTATAAGCCATAGGTCTTGTCAAACAATGTTCCAATTAGCAGAAATCTGTACATCAGTGAGATCTGCAAGAGATGAAATTTGTTCTCAATGCAAGCTGCTATCTGCCTTGCTTCATACATTCCATTGTGTGGGGGTGGCCCTGAGCTCATAGGTGTTGATTGAAGACAGGACATCAGAAGCCTGCAGGTACACTCTGTTTCTAACAACAACAAAAAAAAGTGTGGAAATGATACATTTTATGTCTCAAGAAACCAAGGGTTTTTATGACTTTGATTAAATTTAGCTTTAAGATCCAGGCTCTTGAAATCATATGTCTCTCCCTCAGAGACCTAGCCTTTAACCGTATCAGCAGCCTCCAAGGCAGCAGAATACCTGACTCATGGTCACAGGGTTCTGGACCTGTGGCAGGCTAAAGATAATATCTTGACCAAAGTTATGCTTCAGCTCTTGAATCTTAAGGTGGAATGCACCCTTCCTTGCTACTTTCCCATGACACCAGACAGAAGGACTCTGGAACAGATCTCAGAGCTGTCCTCAAGACCTGAAGAAATAATTTTTTACCCTTACATCACCTCTGACCAATGAGGTCCCAGCACAACCCCAAAGCCCTAACCAACGAAGTCCTGTGATTTTGCCCTATGTACTGGTAATCTGTAACCTAAATACCATTGGGGAGTTTGGGCTTTTGAGCATTAGTTTCTTGTTCTCCTGAGTGGCGCCATTCATAATAAAATACCCAATCTTTATCCACTGAAATTCTCAGTGTTTAGTGTTCAGCTCTGTTAGCACTGGGTGTATGAACTCTTCTGCTTAATCACATTCATATTGCTTTGTCTCACCAGTAGAATTATCTAAATGTTGTTGACTGAGAGAAACTTGAGTAAGGAGGAGATGAAATCTACTTTTTATTTCCAACCCAGATGATGATAATGAGCTTCACCACATTCTAATTACTTATTTCTGCCTGGAGGAACATCTTGGCTTTTCCAATTAACAATAATTTAATACGTTATTGCTTATCCTTTGTTCTTTTTCTTTGAGCTCATCCAATTACTGCATACTACTTTTGTTTCTTAGCCCTAAACACTAGTTTTATTGTTTTTTATGAGATTTTTCCTAATTATAAAGTATCTCCAGTTGTATTTAAAATCATGGTTAAATGCTTTGTATTTTTTGGCATGTGTTAAAAGATTGGATAAAGTATTATTTTTTTGTTACTTGGGGAATAATGCAAGTTACATAATACTGTTTTGAAAATTTTTAAACAAATGGTTTTTATCTGTTTAAATGATTATCAGTCCAAGGTATATGCAATTTAAAGTAAATTGCATCTTCTTTGCAAATCAATGGCTTTGTTGATTGAATAATCAGTCCAGGAGCCATTCTACAGTTTTCTGTCTTTCACACAGTATGGGACTCAAACTGCAAGAAACACATGGACTTACCATATTCCTAAAATATTTCAAAAGAAACCAAGCTCTGGCACAAAATTTCCCAAGATGCCACTTTACCTATTTTTATTGAGTAATAATGATATGATAGGCATTGTATCTTCCAAACAGTGCTTGCAATCTATACCTAATTATTTACTTTTGCAATGTTTTATAGTTCCCAAATGTAACTGTAAATTTCTTGAAGTCAGAAAATGTATATCATGCCTATTTTGGGGCAAAACCAAAATATCAAGCAAATAGGGTCAGAGTAGGTTTCCAAAGGTAAACTGATTGATATGTTTCTGTACCATTTCAACCCAATTGTGGTCCCCCATAAATGCACTGAGATCATGCATTGTTCTCTCTGTGGGCTCTCAAATAGGCTTATTAATCTGCTGATGGGAGGGAAAAAAAGAAGTGTATATTAGACATATTTCTAACAGTTTTTTCAGTCTACATTAAAAATAAATTATATATCCTAGAGGCCAAAGTACAATTTTCATGACCACTCTATTAACAGAATTCATTAGCTTTATTTCACTGATTTTATTCATAGAATTTCTGGTCTAATAGAAGAAATGTAACCTCTGAACCATTTATCACTAGAAGATTACACTTTTAATCAGGTTGTGTACTTTGATAAAGGTTATATGTACTGGAATATACCAATTATTTAACAAGCCACCCTTCCCAAGGGATTGGGCAGTTCACCCCACTGCAATAAATCATTGCCTTATACAAATAAATTATTAGCAATGGGTCTGTGAGTACTATCATTCCATTCCAATTTACTGAAAAGCTCGTCAGTTGATTTGTGCTTATGTAAGAGAATGTGTTCTAAATATTGATCTAACTTCACCTTTGAAAATGTGGAATAGGCTAGCAAATTTCAAACTTGTAATTGGAAGAACTGGTTCTAGAAATGACCCCATCGCTTATTAGTCAAGTAACATTGGGCAAGTCATTGTAGCTCTCTCTAAAGTTTTGATTTGTCCCCTATAAAATGGTGACAATGCTGCCTGCCTTCCCACCTCTCAGGGCTGTGAGGTTTTACAAGTTTTGCAAGCAGTAGAACATAACACACATTACAGGGATGATAGCCATACCATAAGCAAGCAAATCCCCCTACCTTCAGCTGCTCTTTCTGGATTGAGCATAAAATTTCCAGGGGAGATTCTAGTTTCTAAACGAATAATACTTAAAGCCATATTGGCTAAAACTTGTTTCCTGCATGGAAACATTGTTCAGCTCTCTCTAGAATTGTGCCTGTGCCCTGTCTCTTAGCTGCCTTAGCTGTCTTTTTTCCAACTATTCCTCTCTTCTTGCAATTCCTCCTCATTCTTTCAGACACACTTAAAATCTAGTTCCTCATTGATGTATCCAGACCACACTGATTTCTTCCTATACTGAACTCCCAGAGGTTTAATGATGGTCTAAACCATGGTCTAGCTCATTTTGCCATCATTCACTGACTACTTTCACCAGATCTAGGTTATGGGACCTTTGCCTGCACTCCCAGAGGCCCTTGGACATACCTCTTTTCTATCACCCATTACACTTCATGTTTTAAAAATCATGAGATATATATGATATAAGTCTGAATAAAATGACATTTTGATCACTTATTTACTCACCACTAAGAAATAATAATATCATCAGTATATTGAAGCTTCCTGGGTACCTTCCTCCCTAACCTTGAATTAATGTCCATTGTTCCATGTAATTCTATATAATTTAACTACACATTTGTGTAGAACTCTATACCATATAGTATTATTTGCTATATTTCATAAATCTTATATGGAATTATACTGGAAGTATCCTTCTGTGATACACACTTTTATTCAATGTTGTTTGCGAGATTCCTCCATGTTGGATCCTTGAGTATACTATAATGTAGTTACCAACCCTTCTAATTGACGGATTATTTTTTAAAAGTGTTTTAATATAATTATTCTATTTTTATACTTGTTTTTTTCTGCATGCGTATATATAGAAACACATATGTGTGTGTGTGTGTGTGTGTGTGTGTGTGTGTATATACACAGAGAGAGAGAGAAGCTGAATTGTTCAGTCATAAAGTATGTATAAGCTAAGTTTTAATAAATGTTAACAAATTGCTCTCCAAAGCAGTTGGAGTCCCATCATAATTGTATGGGATTTGCCCTTTGTCTGCATACATTCCAACACACAGTGTGGTTAAGGTTTTAAAATCTTGTGGATCTTGTGTAACTTTAAATCCACACTTCATTCTTTCCTATCCTGCTATGTGGTCCACAATGTTTAACTGTATGCAGGATAGCAAAGGATTCCCTTGCCTTTGACTTCTATTTGGTTACATATGGGGAGCATCAGAAGAAATTGAGTGGGAGGCAGACTTGGCCTTCCTTCACTTCCCTCTATGTAAAGCTCTAACCATGCAAACTGGGGCTCGGTCACTTAGTACCTTGAATCTACATGACTCAACAATTGGTGTTGAAGGAAAAAGATTTTTATCAACAGGGTTCTAACCTCAGGGTGGGGGAGCTAAGAGCACTCCTGCACAGAGCCCTCCTCTCTCATGAGACCCAGCAATTCCCCTGCTCCCCAAAAGGCTACAAGCCAAAACCATGCCCATAAGGTCCCCATATTCTTATCTTTCCTTACGTGGGCTGTGCAAACAGATCTCCATCTCCTCTGGAATGTGCCCTCATGGGTTTCAGAGTTGTCATCTTCTCGCAGCAGCTCTCTTCTTTAGGATCTGGGGTGTGTTGCTCTCAGTCTCCATGTAGCAGTTCAAGAAAACATGTGCCAGGCTACAATGGAACATGGTGTCTCAAACATTGGAGACCAGGGATGCATGAGTACCTGCGTGGGACCCTGCCACCAGGAGTGGGTTCCCAGCCATGCAGGATCTAACGCCTTGATGGGTCCCGCATCTCCTGGTCCAATGAATGCTCCCATCCATGCAGGGAGCAGGGCCAGAGGCCCAGAATGTCCAAAATGCTAAAAGCCCAGAGGGAGAGAGCTTGCACCAACCTCAAAATTCCCGTACGAAGAATCCCCATACCAAGGGAATAACTTCTCTGTACACCCTTCAGAGAAGCAGAAGTCTGCAACTCAGCATCTCTGGTCACAGTTTAGCTCCAGGCATCTCTAGTGTGCCTGTGTGTTTGGCCTGGTGGGTCCCCACAGCTCTGTCAGCTCTGCCACTGTCTTCTTCAGGCAGACTTCCAGGCAGACAGACCTCATGACTGACTCTACTGAAGACCTTCTCTAACCTCATGACTCCCTTCCTGACCTTCAGTCCATCCTAATTTAAATGCCCGGCTTGGAATTTCCTATGTGACCTCATATCCAGTCCTTCCTATGGTGCGTTAGTGTCCACCGTTTTTGTCAGTTCCTGCTGTGTCTTTAACTTTCTTCTGGCTGCCATCTTTAGTCTGGGCAGGAGTTCTCAGTGAAGTACAGGTATAGGGTGAGGACATCCACCCACCCCACCCCCAGGCTATATCATGAGTCACTGCAGTTTCTCACAGTCACATACACAATTCACCTTAGGCAATAGCCTTCTTTGCTTCAGGAAGGCATGGCTGTTAACTTGCCTTTTTATGCAAAGCATCTTAAATGCTGTGCTTTCTAGTTTTCCTTGCCGTCCCATCTTGCCTGGAGGCAGGATTGTGGAGATGTTTCCCTATTATCAGGGGACCCATGCTCTGCACCCTATTAAAGTCACTACATCATAAGTTAGAATCATACCTTCATCGTTTCTATTGGAGTGACTTTTTCTTAGTGATTTATAGTTCTTTACATATTCTGGATACTAATCCTTTTTTTGCTCATGTGCATTGCAAATATTTTCTCCCAATGTGTGGTATATCTTTTTACTTAAAAATATTTTTGTATACATTTTTTAAATTACAATGGTTCTATTTATCAAGTTGTTGCTTTTACAATGTATGTTTTCTCTCTCTTCTTAAAGAACTACTCTTCTACTCTAAAGTCATAAAGGTACTTTCATAATTTTTTTCTTAATAAAAGTTTTATCACATTTGACTTTTAAACCACCTAGAGCTGATTTTTCTACTATGAAATAGAAATCCACATTTACTTGATTGTCATATGTGTATAGCCAATTTTTCCCGAACAAATTATTGGACTGTTATCCTTTCCCCTGCTATGAAACATGCCATGTTTCTGTTTCCTGTTACTCTTCTCTTTATCATTCCAGGTTTAGTGTATGTGCTGACAAAGCAAACACTTCACTTTATTATCTAGGTCTGTGAATATTTCCCTGTAATAATTCCGTATTGCTGCTATAACAATTACCACAAACTTGGGGGTTTAAAACAACACAAATGTATTCTCTGAACTGTACATTCTAGAGGCCAGGAGTCTAAGATCAGTGTCACTACCTGAAACCAAGGTGTCAGCAGGTCCAAGCTCCCTTTGAAAGTGTAGGAAAGAATCTACTTCATTTCTTTTTCTAACTTCTGTAGGCTTTCTGAATTCCTTGCATTCATGGCCTCATGACCCCTTCTTCAATGTTCAAAGCCTTAGCAACTTCAGATCTCTCTCTCTGCTGAGGTTGTCACTTAGTCTTCTCTCTTGTGCAGTAGAATCTGCCTCTGTCTCCCTCTTATGAGGGCACTTGTAATTACACATAGGGACCATCTAGATTATCCAGGATAATCTCTCCATTTTGAAATCCTTACTAGTAACAGCTATTAAGCTCCTGTTACTATATAAGGTATCATCCACAGGCTTCAGAGATTAGGACCTGGGTATCTTTGGTGGTTATTATTCAGCCTATCAGTCCTGTGAACTTCTTAAGGGCTATGGTTTTATTAGCTTTTAAATTCCTACTGCATGAAAAGTACCAAATGTTCAGAAAACATTCTCTGAATAAATGTGATTCTGTTACATTTCCATGCTATGATTATTACCTCCCTAAGGAAGACTTTGTATCTTTAACTTCTTTTTTACCTTCCAACGAATCTACAACAGCATAGTTCCCTAGTAAATTCAATACTCTTGAGTACATATTGTACAGTAGAAAGAGATTTAGAATCCAGTCTTGGCTGTGTCATTTATTAACAATGAATTTTAGGGCAAATTCATTTTTTACCTCTCTGGAGTTTTCTTTCTTCATTGATAAAATGGAGAGGAGGAAACAGTAAGTCTAGCTAGTGAGAACCCAAGCCCCACACTTCTGATTCACACAGAACATTTCTGCTGTGATGTGTTTTTTATAACCACTGAGCTTTTTAATACATAATTTTATTTCAAAAACAAAAGCTTCTGCTTCTTTAAAAAATTTTGAAAATTGCTGTTCTTACCACAGTGCACTATGGGGATACTGAATCTCAGAGAGGTATGCTGCTTTGCCTCCTGAATTTATTTTCTGAAACCATTGTCTTGAAACTATTTGGTTGAAAAGGCCACCAGAACCACTTGTGTCCTTATCCTGGGGATTGCTAACATTCTCTCTTGTCTTAACATACAAAGGACAACTGTGTAAACTATAAGATACCATATGAATATATTATCAGTGGCATACATCTTGTAGGTGGACAAATATCGAAATCTGCAGCACAGTCTCATCAAATTGCAAACCACAGCAATTGTTTAGGAATAAGGAATACCAAACTGATCAATAAGCCAGGACATTTACTATATTCAGTGTGGTGAGGGGTAAAAAATGCTCCTTGAAAGCAAGAACCATATCTTATTCCTATTCATATGCACACATTTATATTGAATAGATGACTCAGTATCTGTCCCAAAAGGATTTATATCTTTGTTAGTATATTATATTGTATGCACAACTTTAATCTATTTCTGTCAATAAGACAGCCAAGCTGATTAGATTCACGGTAGGCCAATATTTGCAATTCCTCAGATATGACTTCCATTGTCCCTCTCTAAACTTCACCATAAAGCTCCTAGAGATCACTGTCATATTTCCCAGAGATGGTCAATAAAATTAGGAATAAGGAAAATCTTAGTGTTTTTCCATGTATTTAGTTAGGTTTTCTGAAAAATAAAATAAAATCTAAACCTTATTTTGTTATATGAAGAAAAGTCCTGTTTATGTATTCTGCTCACTTATTGTTTGTGTGGCCTTGAACATCCCTTTCTACACTTGTGCATCATTTTCCCCATTTTTAAAATGGGAAAATTGAGACTAAATGATTTGTGAATTCCTCTTCAGATTCAAGGCTCAATACTATATTATTACACAAGTAAATATATCATTTTAACTCACTGAATTGTTTTCTTAGCTGTCTATATCATTCAATAACTATTTAATGATTACTAGGTGCAAGAATTTCACTCAGAAAGAAAAATAAGCAGCAGGGAAGTGTTAGTTCTGTTAGCGATAGATAATGTTGTTTGGTGGCACTGATTGTGGCTTCTGGATATTTTTTCCAAGTTGACCAAAAGTAACCATGGCAACATAGGTTAAGTTGATTATTGCCCTATTGTAAAGCATCAAAGTCTTAAATTCCTCCTCTGTAGCAATGCTAGCGAAGAAAGAAACATGCCCCTCATTTCTGAAGCTCAATTAGTTTAAATTAATGCCATAAGCTGGGTAATTTCAGTGGACTTTACAGAAATTCTGTGACAGATCATTTAAGGGTGGAAGGGCAATTCAACTTACTATCAACAAAATTAGATTAATATTTTTAATACCTCATTCCATCCATATAGTTTAAATCAGTAGCTGGGTTCTTGAGGAATGTGGTAATCAAAAAAAGATTAACATTGTAAGCTTTTGTCATAAAAATGAAGTCTAGTCAATTTTTTCAACAATCACAGTAAAGAACGAATTTATTTTTATATATTTTAAAAGATTTTATTTATTTTTAGAGAGAGGGGAAGGGAGGGAGAAAGAGAGGGTGAGAGACATCAATCTGTGCTCTTGCATGACCCCTGACAGGGACCCAGGCCACAACCCAGGCATCTCCCCATCCTGGGAATTGAACCAGTAACTCTTTGGTTCACAGGCTGGCACTCAATTCACTGAGCCACACCAGCTGTAGTGAAATAATTTTATTTTTTAAACTGCATTATAAATAGCATAAGAAAAGATTGATGGAAAAATCACATGATGTGTGAACAAATAAAAATTAAACCAGGCATCATAAATAAGAATTTTTCAAAAGGTGGAAAATTGAGAAAAAAAAAAACCAAAGAAATCACTGGAGATGTAAGTGAAATTAATTACTTTTGAACTGGTTATTTTCTTCATTTATTTGTTGTATTATAGTGACTTTAACTATAGTGCCTAGAGTTAATAAAAAGACAGTATTTGTTAACAAGTTGAACTGCTTAACAGATAAAGATATATGAATATTTCTTATCAGTTCCTTATTATGACATGTTAGGAGTGATGCCTTTCAGCAAGCCTTTCATGCAAAGACTCTTCTGAATATTTCCCATGCATGTCAAGTCCCTATCCTTCCTTAACTGCTCTTAGTCTCATTTCAAGTTTTACAAAGAAGACCCAAGAAGATCAAAGCCATCTTTTTTGAGTTCCTTCCAGGTTCTTCCCTTTACTTCTGAAGTCCTCTCCCTGTTCACTCATTCTTTCATTTTCTTTTTGCATTGTAGAGAAAGAAACATATCCTACCACTACTTTAATTTCATTACTCTCCTCTGTCTCTCTCCCCCCGGCATATTCATCTCTCCTTTTCTGTATTCACTTCCTATACTTCCATCTCTAGCACTCATCTTTCATCTATGCTCCAGAACAAACCTCACTAATTTCTGAGTGGACATTTTCAGGTAAATGTTCCTTAGACTCCTTAAACTCAGTGGTTTTTAAATGAAACTCACCATTGCCCTACAAACTCCTTATGCAATATGCTACCTCTCCTGATTTCCTCACTTCATTTACTGGCACTACACAGTTACTCGGTGTCATCTTGAATCATTCCCACCTTTCACCATCCCTTACACCTAGGTAGTCACCGAGTCTTACTGATTGTAAGACTATAATATTGATGGCATCTGACCTGTGCTTTGTGGTCAAGTTAACATAATTTAAGCCCTCATTGTCTCCTAATATTACTACAAATGCCTCCTAAATCATCTTTCTCTCTCTATTCTCATTTCCCTTCATTCCATTCTTTATACTACTACCAGGGTGCTTTCTTAACATATAGCTCTAATCATTTCATACACTTGCTCAAACACCTTTGCTGAATCCACAGAATAAAACCTAAACTAGTCACCATTGTTACTCTATACTCAGCAACATGGCTTGATCTTCCTATGAACCTTGCTTCTTAGAACTACTTAACAACTCCCTGTTCTAGAAATCATCCCAGTACACTCCTATCTTTGCAGACCTTACCCCCTCTATCTGCAGTCTTGTTCTCATGTCTCTTTATCAGAACTCAAGGCCAATTCAACTTTCAAGAAGACTTTATCCCTGTGTTTGAAATCTGTTTCCTGCTTTGTGTTCCCTTCATTCTCTACTTGTTCTTATGAGGTTTGCCTTATAATTGCTATGTACCTACAAATCCTGCCACAATATAGGTGCCTATATGTTTGAAGTTAATCAAATCAATACATAGTTGATACAATACGCTGAACTATGGATTATTGTAATATCATGTTATACCATGTGAAGTCATTGTTTCTTTTGGTGAAAAAAATGATTATCAATTGGTTATTTCATGTGATTTAACCTAATACTTAGCTCCATAATTGGATTTTCTATTTCTTTTTTTTCTGGAAAGGGATTTTCACTGGATAATGAAGTCATAATATTGTTAGAGTTCCATGGTCCTCATAGTTAGAATAGAAAATGTTTATTAGACATTCTTATTTGTATTTCTACCTTTTCAGTGTTCTCATTATATTCCCTAGATCAGGTCACCTAAATCACTACACTAAGGTCAGAAATACTCAAGGCTAACAACCAAACATCACTGAAAAAAAAGGCACATGCCCTTAATGGAAAACAGTCATTTTGACCCAAAACAGTATGGCCAAATATCCTGACTCAATGAAAAAGTTTAATTTTGGTTCAGCTGATTTGGTTCCATTGGAAAGATATTAACACATTCTTGCTGCACTTTACAAATGAACTGAATCCTAATTCTCTTCTTTAAATTCATGATGGTCTATTTATAGAAATTACTAAGGAATTGTCACAAATGAAATTGAATACATTTATAACCTTTCTTTAATGCACTGCACTCCTCTGAGCCCACAGAGGTAAATGGTTTACTGAAAATGGATGTCCTACAGGATGCCAGTCAGTATATTTGAGTTACACCTTGCATTTCTCCAATTACCAAATATGTACTTTGGAAGTCAATAATCACTGGAAAGTATACAGTTTTATTGTTCTATATTTAAAGTGTTCTTTTTTTATTATTCTGATCAATTAATCTCCTTAATGGACATAATCCATTTTCAACTGTGTCTCAGATATACTGTTCTGTTAATTTTATATAATAGCATATTATGGGAAGTATAGAATGATTCTTTAAACTTGGCTGGCTAATGTACAATTAATTCTATACAAATGTTCCATAAATTATAATTTGGAAATATATCAAGGCTTTTTTTAAATCTTATATCCTCAAATAAAATCAGTCACATATTCATCTCCCCTTTGGATTCTGAAAGGAACTAAATAGGTGCCTCGCCAGCTTGAATTCTGAAATAATTTCATGCTGAATCTATGCATCTAAGCCAGCATGACACCCTTAAACACTATTTTCACACTTATTGCCAAAGCTGCAGCTGCACTAAAAAGAAGCTCAGTAAATTTCCCTAAGCTCCACCTTCAACTCACCATTATCCATTTTGCCCTGGTGCTATATTGCAGGTCTCTATTCCACATTGTCATTCCTAGATTCTACCCACGTGCTTCATTTTCTTGTTTGTAATCCTAGGTTGGGATTGTATTATCTAACTTCAAATTTGTTTTTCTCTCTAGGTACTATCACTCAACACTCTGCAATCCAAGGGACAGAGTCCCCAACACCCTTGGGATTACAGCCTTGGTATAATATTCGAGGCTTCAGCTTGTCCAAGAACAGAGTTCAGACACTTATCCTGAGTTAATATTAACCATTCTGTAACCACAAAGTCAAAACCACATACCAAATATTTTCAAAGTTTTTAAAACCCAGGACTCATGGCAAATGCATTTTTTTAAAAAATCATATTTATTCTATTACAGTTGTCTCAATTTTTCCTCCTTAACCCTCCTCCACCCATCCCACCTCAACCTCCACTCCCGCAGTGAATTCCCACTCTGCTGTCCATGTCCAAGTGTCATTCGTACATGTTCTTTGTCTAGTCCCTTCTCCTTTCCACCATTGTCCTCCTTCCCCATCCCCTCTGGTCACTTTCAATCTGTTCCATGTTTCCGTGCCTGTGGTTTATTTTATTTGTTAGTTTATTTTGTTGAATAGATTCCACTTATAGGTGAGAACATATGGCATTTGTCTTTCACCGACTGGCTTCTTTCACCCAGCATAATATTCGCTAGTTCCATCCTTGTTGTCGCAAAAGGTAGGAGTTCCTTCTTTCTTTCTGTCTTTTTAAAAAAATGCAGATTGATTTTATTTTTTTAATTTTCTAAATGTCAAGATCCATTATAAAATATTAAAAAATTAAATCCATTATAAAGTCTCAGCAATTAAAATAACATGACCTCATCACATATATAATCAAGTAGATCAATGAAATAAAAAGAGCATTCTAGAAACAAATGTATATGTCTAAAAATGTAATATATGATTCAATTGAT
Source organism: Pteronotus mesoamericanus (assembly GCF_021234165.1). NCBI lineage: Eukaryota > Metazoa > Chordata > Mammalia > Chiroptera > Mormoopidae > Pteronotus > Pteronotus mesoamericanus. The sequence goes on from NW_026555198.1 coordinate 2,528,871, forward strand.
ATTTCAAGTCAATAGGGAAAATAAGGCTTATTCAACAAATAAAATGCATGAACCACTATTACTTGTTATTGAATAAAACAAATACAGAGCTCTATTTCACACATTATACAAAAAATATTCAAGCGAGTTAAAAATCAACATGTAAATCTAAGGAGCTTTAGGAACAAATGCAAAATAATATTTTTCTTACCCTGAAGAACATATTCAAACCCAGAAGCTATAAAGTAAAATATTGATAATGTAATTATATTAAACATTTAAGACCATACAGTGATATACATATAAAAAAGTTAAAGGACAAGTAATAAAACAGGAAAGTATTTGCAACACATCTAAAAGAGGGATGATAGTTTTTGGAGTTTTTTTAGGGTAAAAATTCTACAAGCATTTATTCAAAAAATGTATAAAGAATACCAAAAAGGTACATAAAGCTTTTTTAAAAATAATAGAAATAGGCAAGAAATACACAAAAACAGGTAGCTTCAAAAAATAATAAAGTAACAGCATAACACATCATTGTCATAATCAGATTAATAAGTATTAAAAACATGGTAATATCAAGTATTGGTGACTGTGAAAGGAAATGGGTATTCATAGACTCCTTTTCTGCATCTTCTTAAAGCAGTCCCTTTAGCATATTTTGCAATGCTGGCTTGGTGGAGGTGTATTCTTTTACACTTCTTTTACCTGTGACGCTCCTTATTTTCCTTCTATTTTAATTGAAAGCCTCACTGAGTAGTGCAGTCTTGGTTGCAGGCCTTTGCTTTTCATTACTTGGAATATTTCTTGCCATTCCCTTCTGGCTTGCAGTGTTTCTGTTGAGAAATCAGCTCCTAACTGTACTGGGGCTCCCTTATATGTTACTAGCTATTTCTTCCTTGCTTCCCTTAGGATTCTCTCTTTGTCTTTGATATTTGCCATTTTAATGATGATGTGTCTTGGAGTGGGCCTCATTGGGTTCCTCTTGAATGGGACCCTCTGTGCTTCCTGGACTTGTGTGACATTATCTCTCCTCAAATTATGAAAGTTTCCCATCATTACTTTTTCAAACAGGTTCTCTATCCTTTGCTCCTCCTCTTCTCCTTTTGGTATCCTTATTATATGGATATTATTACATTTCAGGTTGTCCTGCATTTCCCTAAATGCCTCTTCATTCTTTTTGAGTCTTGTTTCCTTTTCTTGCTCTTTCTGGGAACTTTTTTCCTACCTTATCCTCCAGCTCTCTGACTTGATCCTCTGGTTCATCTAGCCTGCTTTTGAGTCCTTCTATTGTGTTCTTCAATTCAGAAATGGTATTCTTCATGTCCTCTTGTCTCTTATGGATAGTTTCTATGTCCTTTTTCATGATGTTATAGTTTACAGTAAGTTCCTTGTCGTTTCCCTGTAGTTGTTGATAATTCTCTCTGAGTTCACTGAGCTCATTGAGCTTCCTTAGAACCATTGTTTTGAATTCAGTATCTGATAGTTTACTTGCTTCTATTTCATTCGGTTCTCTTTCTGGGGATTTCCCCTTTCCCTTCGACTGGGGGATGTTTCTTTGTCTTCCCATTATTTGTGAGACTCTTCTTTTTTTGCTTCTGCTTCTTAAATTGATCTGTCTTGATTTTCGGATTTTGTGTTGTGAACTTCTATGGTAGGAGGCTACTGTTTTTTCTTTCTGGATCTGCCTCTGATGATGTCAGATGTTGACCCTGTCTGAACCCCGACAGTCTGTTTGAGACTTCGAGGAATTTCCTGTCCATGGCTGTCTCCTTCAGTTGTTAATCTAGTCACTCTGTACTCAGCAGTCAGGCTTTAGCACCACTGGGCCAGGGCCAAGTCCCTCCTGGGGGTGGGGCTATTGGGTCCTCTCATGCTGTTGCTGCTCAGGGGAGCGGTCTGCCTGAGCAAGATGAATGTTGCCATATGGGGGATGACTCTGTACCAGGATCCCACCAGCTACTCTCTCTGTTCTCTATCCAAAGCCTCCTTCTCTAGTCTCTCCTCAGCCCACTCTGACCCACCTCTGCCAGAGACCAGGGTAAGTGGCTGCAAATAAAAATTTATGCATTGGCCCTTTAAATTGCTCTTTGCGTCTCCAGCCGCCTGTCTCTGGCAGAGAGCAACCCTGCTGCTTTTTGCAGCTGGTTGTTATCAGTGTACTTTTTAAGCTCTGGTGCTGTGGGCTGGAGATCTCAGCCTATGGTTTAGACCCCACTCTTTTCAGGGAGATCCAACTGGCTGTTTCAATATCCTTCTGCTTATGCCACCTGTGGGTGCCCCGCCTATCTTCTTGAGTCTCTACCACCCTCCTTACCAGTTAGGTTGTGCTAAAGCCTATTCTTCTGTCTGTCCAAGGGTATAAGGTACCTCTCTCGCTATAGTTCAGTTGTTTATTCCAGGTGATTTCTCCACAATTTATTTGTAATTCCAGATTGGTCCTGGGAAGAGGCCAGTGTAGCCTCCATTCACTCCTCCACTGTCTTGATTTCTCCAAATGCACTTTTGATGACTAGATTAAAGCTGTTTCAAAAGAAGGTGGATCTTTTCATATGTCTTTTGGCTCTCTGTATGTCTTCTTTGGAGAAGGGTCTATTCAGATCCTTTGCCCATTTCTTTTTCACTTGTTTTTTTGTTTGTTTGCTTTTTTGGTGTTGAGTTTTGTAAGTTCTTCATAAATTTTGGATATTAACTGCTTATCAGCTGTATTGGAAAATATGTTCTTCCATTCTATGTGTTGTCTTTTTTATTTTGTTGATGATTTCCTTTACTGTGTGAAACTTTTTAGTTCAAGGAAGCCCAATTTGTTTATTTTTTCTTTTGTTTCCCTTGCTTGGGGAGATATATCTAATAAAGTAATGCTATGAAGAATGTTTGAGATTGTGCTGCCTATGTTTTCTTCTACAATTTTTATGGTTTTGTGTCTAAAATTTAAGTCTTTCATCCATTTTCAATTTATTCTTGCTCAATGTCACTAATCATGAGAGAAACACAAATTAAAACAATAATGAGATATCATCTCATATCTGTCAGAATGGCTATCAAAAATAAATCAACAAACCACAAGTGCTGACCAGAATGTGGAGAAAAATGGAACCCCAGTGCACCGTTGGTGGGAATGCAGACTGGTGCAGCCACTGTGGAAAGCAGTATGGAGACATCTCAAAATATTAAAAATGAAAATGCCTTTTGCCCCAGCAATCCCACTTCTGGGAATATATCCAAAGGAACCCAAAACATTAATTCAAAAGAACATAAGCACCCCTATGTTCATTGTAGCCATATTACAATTGCCAAGATATGGAAGTAGTCCAAGTGACCATAGATGAGTTGGTAAAACAACTATGAGACATTCACACAATGGAATACTACTCAGCCATAAAGAAGAAGAAAATTTTACCCATTGCAACAGTATGTATGGACCTGGAGAACATTATGCTAAGTGAATAAGCCAGTCAGAGAAAGACAAATACCATATGATTTCACTCATATGTGGAATCTAATGAACAAACTGAACTAACAAGGAAGATGGGTACAGGCTCATAAATGGAGATCAGATGACATCTAAGGGGAGGTGGTTAGAGGGTGGAGGGATGGAGCAAAAAGGAAAAGGACTCATGGACATGGACAACAGTGTGGTGATTGCTGGGGGATGTGTAAGGGGACTAAATGGTAATGAGAAAAAATACAATAAAGAGTAAATTTTAAAAAAAGAAGGAGGGGAAGTGAAGCAGTTCCACAAAATCATTTGGAATCAGTGGGGATAAGTTTGAGTTCTTGCTCAACCGCATATTAGATGATGACACTGGAAAAATTCTTAATTTCTAAGGGTTTCTATTTCTAACACTTTTCATGTCAATTTCTTAGAGCTGTTATGGGAACTAAACAAGATAACCAAAGCAAAAACACTTTTCAGGAAAAGGAAAATTATCCTTATTGAAACAATGAAGAGAAATAAGTAACATTTTGAAACAAATCCTTTGACACTTTACAGACTAAAAGAATAAATTTATAAAATTTAAAAGCAACTTAGAAAATCCTAGTTTCCTAGGGCTCCTGCAGCCTCCTATCAAAGGCAGTTATTTATACTAACTGGCTGTTGCCATTTTTTACTTAGAATTTCTCTCATTATACCCTCACTCTGATTCCTTACATGCAGAAATGGCTGCATTTATATCTCATGTCTTTTTTCCAATGTTGAGACTAATAGATCACAGTGACATGAATAATAGCCAATCTGCCAGAACATACACTATACCTCATAACATGATTCATTGATGCAGTTTTGGTAGTGCAATGTTCTTTGATTTGAAGTTCTGGAGGCCTATGGTTTCCCTCTATATTAACTTTGAACATGTCATGTCAGTATTCTAAAATACAGTGGGTTTGGACTGAAGAGATGCTGTATTTTGAGGGACAAGGACTCTTATGTTTAATATAGAATTGTGTTTTGTAGGATATATCAATCCTAAATTTTCATGCCCTTCTTTACACACACACACACAAAAATAACTGTCACACCAAAATTTACATAATTATTGGCTTCACCAAGTATTTCTTTGCTTTTCCTTAATTGTCTTTTTATAAAGATCAAGCCTGAGTTGAACTACTACCACAAAACTTTTAATAGAATGAGCAGTGTATAAAGTAAGCAATGGTCATGCTAAGGGCAATCTCATTTAAGGCCTGTCTGCTTACTTTTAGATTTAAAAAAATACCCCAGCACTTTCTGGGAAATCCTTTCTTCAAGTCTGTGAGATGTTCTCTTTGTTCTAGGACATCAACCATTTTCATATCCCTATACCTCTAAAGTCATGTATCTATAGAAGAGTCAATTCTCTATTTTTAGCCTCGTTGATGGCCAATTTTCACACAATGGAGCAACCTGACAAAACAGTGACCTGAAACAGCATGCAAGACAGAGAACATGTAGACTTGTCATTACAATCCAAAAGACTGGATCTTAAAAGTTATATATGGTAACAGTTAAATCTGGGGCTCTTTAAAGATGGCACCCACAGAACACCTTTGGGAGAGCTATTTTCAGCTCAGTTTCAGATAAAGGTTGATTTCATGTTCTAGGACAATAGAGCAAGACCTTTCATGGGCCGAGGGTGACATTTTGACTGATTGATACATGTTTCTTGAGCCCTTGCCATGCGTCCAAGGCTGTCAAAGTGACTGAATTGTTTGAGTGGTAAGGCAAAAGTCGAGTTTTACAGCACAGATCAAATTTATGAAGTAAAACATTAAAATGAAAATGGTTGGGTAAAAGAGCCTAAGATACCTTAAAAATTCCCACCTACAGTGTATCTGAAGAGCAGGTTGGGGGACACGACACAACAAAGGACAGCAAGAGCCATAGTGCATATAGTCACAGAAAGGGATGGGGCAATGAGGACAAATTGGCAGTTATCCTGTCTGTTTCCTCTAATAGCCACTAGCTGTCTTAGGGGGGAATCACTGGATGCATCTGTTCTCTTTGGCAGGCAGGCAAATGAGTCAACTGGAAAACATGAACTGCCTACTATGTATGCTTTTCTCTTTGTACTGCAAGATGGGGATACAAAGAAATAGATAATATGGTCTCCAGACTCTAATTGCTTATAGTTTAGTTAGAAAGTGAAGATATCTATGGATAACAATTCTACACCAAAAGTTTGTGCCGTATGCCAAATGAGAGCTATAGCTTATAAAGTCTATAGAAGTTCAGAATTCCCCATCTCTCTGAACCACTTTTCACCTTCCTTTCCAGACTTCGCAAGTTAGGGCCAGTCCTTTCAGCATAGGCATTCCTTACTTCCTAGTCCCCTTTTGGAGTCTGTAACTGTGATTATTTTATTCTAGGCACCTTCCAGGTATAAAACTGCAATCAATGTTAAAAACCGAGGACAATTTTTTACCCACCACTGTATCTCTAGCACAAGGCAGAGCGCTTATTTTCCTTTTAATGTAACTAATTTAGTACATTTTCTAGTATTTAATTTTAACTTTAATTTGATATAAATTAAGGACAACAAACAGAATTCACTTAAGATGTTCAAGTTTTGATACATGCATACAGCTGGGAACTACCACCACAACCAAGATACGTACCATTTCCATCACCTCAAAAAGTTCTCTGGAGGCCCTTTGCAATCCATCCCTACCTCTGACCCTGGCCTCAGGCAACCGTTAATGTTTTTGTCTAAAATTTCTAGACAAATTTCTGTCTAAATTTTCTAGGATTTCACATACATGGAATTATACAGCATGTACCGTTGTATCTAGTTTCAATTATTCGACATAATGATTTTGAAAACCTTCATGCTACCATGTTGTCATAATAATTTTTGTGCATCCTACAATAGTACTTTTTGACAAAGAATGTATTTTGGTCTTTTTTATTGAATTTATTGGGGTGACATTGATTGATTAATAAAGTTATATAGGTCATAGGTGCACAATTCTATAATGCATCATCTGTATATTGCATTGTGTGTTCACCTCCCCAAGTCAAGTCTCCTTCCATCACAATTTATCTCCCCGTTACCCTTTACTATCTCCCTCTACTCTACTTTTCCTCTGGTAATCACCATACTGTTGTCTGTGTCTACGAGGGTTTTTTTTACCTTATCAATCCCATTATCTTTTTCACCCAGTCCCTTAAACTGCCTCCCCTCTGACAGCTGTCCAGCTGTCCTCTGTACCTATGATTGTTTTATTTTGTTTTTGGCTTATTCTGTTCATTAGATTCCACATATAAATGAAATCTTATGGTACTTGTCTTTCTCTGACTGGCTTATTTCACTTAGTATAATACTCTCCAGGTCCATCCATGCTATTGTGAAAGGTAACATTTTCTTATTTTTTATTATACCTAATTAATATTCCATTGTGTAAATGCACCACTACTGGCTCCGCCCGGATAGCTCAGTCGGTTATAGCTTTGTCGCTATAGGCCAAGGTTGTGGGTTTGATTCCCTGTCAGGGCACATATGAGAATTAACCATAACTAAGTGAAAGAGCAAATCGATGTTTCTCTATTTCTCTTTCCCTCTCTCTCATTCTCCCTCTAAATCAATAAAAAACAATTTACAAAATATACCACTGCTTTTTTATCCACCCATCTACTGATGAGCACTTGGGTTATTTTCAAATGTTCGCTATTTGGTAAATAATGTTGCAATGAATGTAGAACTGAATTTTTTCCAGTTAGTGCTTTGGGTTTCTTCAGATATATTCCCAGAAGTGGAACCACTGGGTTATAAGGCAGTTCCATTTTTAATTGTTTGAGGTAACCTCATACTCTTTTCCCCATTGGCTGCACCAATCTGCATTCCCACCAACAGTGCAAAAGGGTCCCCTTTCTCCACATCCTCACCAGCACTTGTTTGTTGATTTATTGATGATAGCCATTCTGACAGGTGTCAGGTGATATCTGATTGTGGTTTTAATTTGTATTTCTCTGATGATTAGTAATGTTGAGTATCTTTTCATATATCTATTGGCTCTCTGCACGACCTCTTTGGATAAGTGTCTATTCAGGTCCTCTGCCCATTTTTTAAATTGGATTTTTCTTTGCTGTTGAGTTGTGTAAGTTCTTTATAACCCGCTATAAGATGTATCATTGGCGAATATGTTCTCTCACTTAGTGGGGCATCTTTTCATTTTGTTGATGGTGTGAACAAGGAGGGTCCAAAGAAGGTGTGAAATTTTGTAGTTTGTTAACAAGTGAGAATCCTTAGCAGAGGAATCAAAACTTTCCTCATTGTTAAATGAACTTGGGTAATGTATTGAAATGAGTACCACACAATTTTATACATTTGAAACTCTAGAGTTAACTTTCTTCTTCTTTCTTCTTCATTTTTCCTTCTTTCTTCTCCTTCTTCTCCTTCTCCTCCTCCTCCTTCTTCTTTTTTTACTTTTTCTCTTTGCCAGATCTATTGGTCACTGATTTTAACTTGTAACACAGTTGACTACGAGCTGGTACCAGAAGTAGGAAATCTGTCAGATCTGCCATTCACTTGTCATTAATTTGTGCTTGTTATTTGTTTTAGCCTCAAAGCGGAGTTTCTCTGAAGGAACTGAGTTACTTAACAGTTTGTTAAAGGTTTCTTTATTTTAAGATAGATTTTTGAAAATCCACAAGTCAATGTAACCAGAGTCACAGAAAGGGTAATTCCTTGTAATCAGGAGAAAGTAAAAGGATGAGCCAGGGCACCACCATACACCCTTCTGTGTGGTGGGGCTCCAGCTCTTTCCTTCGACACCGTGCCTCTCATGTAATAGGTGGTCATCTTAATACCAAGTAAGGGTGCCAGTGTATATCTATGTATTCAATATAAATAAAACTTTTCTTTCTCTTTTACTGTTTGAGATGAAATATATAAATAGGGCCTATCTCACTTTGAAGATCATTTCTAGGCAGTGGATGGTTATTGAGATTTCATGAATAGAGGAATGACATCATAAAAAAAAAGAGTGTTGCCCTGGCTGGTGTGGCTCAGTGGATTGAGTGCCAGCCTGTGAACCAAGGGGTCTCCAGTTCGAATCCCAGTCAGGGCACATGCCTGGGTCGCAGGCCAGGTCCCCAGCAGCGGGTGCTTGAGAGGCAACCACACATTGATATTTCTCTCCTTCTCTTTCTCCCTTCCCTTCTCTCTAAAAATAAATAAATAAGTAAATAAATAATCTTTAAAAAACGGTGTTATATCAACGTGGTGATACTATACAGTATGTGTTGCGAGTAGTGACTGGAGGCAGAGGGAGTAGTTAGAAGTTGTGCATGGTGTTTTTTTTTTCTTTTATCTCTAAATTAGCATATTTAAGTAGTTTACACTCAAAGTAAAATATTTAAAGGAAAAAAGGATATAAAGTCCTCTTTCTCCCTCTCAACTTTCAGCCCAGCTCCTTAGCTAACCACTGTTAATAGTTTCTTGTGCATCCTTTTGGATAGTTTCTATGTGTATACAATGTCTACATTTATGGCTACACACTTGTCTATTCCGGTAAGTGTGATTAACTATTCACACTGTTCTGAAACTGCTTTTTTACTTAACAACATACCTTAGACAACTTTCCACATATATAAATAGAGAACCACCTGATTCTTTTTAAGTGCTACTAAGTATTCCATTCCATGGATATGCCATATTTTTTTAACCAGTCCCCTTTATTTTGTATGTTGATCCTTATTAGAAACACTGTAGTGGTCATGTGTACATATGTCTTCATAGGGATATTTTTAAAAGCATCTTTGCTGGATAAAAGCACATATTGGTTTTATTGTTGAATAACAAACTGCCTTGTAAAACAACAACCATTTATTTGTTCATGATTTTGCGGGCTGGCAGTTTGGGCAGGACTCAGATGGCATATGGCTCATCTCTGCTCCATATGACACCAGTTGGACCCACTTATGAATTTTCAGTCTGTAGGTGGATTGGCTGAGAAGTTGGCTGGTCCTGGATGTTCTCTCTCTCCTGTTAGGTGCTTCAGCTCTAAGGGCTGCTACACCTAGGTTAGCTGGGCTTCTCCTTATTACCATGTGATCTCTCTCTCCCTGTAGTGTCTCATCTTCAAGGAGATTAGCCCAGGCTTATTCACAGGGTTAGAGTGATACAAGAGAGTAAGAACAGAAGCTGAAAAAATTCTTAAGACCTAGACTAGGAAGTCATACAATGTTAATTCTGCCACATTCTATTGGTCAAAGAAAACCCATAGCACCCCAGATTAAGGAGTGAGAAGATAAGCCACCTCTTGATGGAAGTTACACTAAGTTACATTGCAAAGACATGTGTTTGCAGAGATGGAATAAAATGTTTAACCATCTTTGTAAACAACCTTCCCCTAGAGTGTCCAGATATTTATTTTGACAAATCTTCTTTTACCCAAAGATTTTATTTATTTACTTTTAGAGAGAGGGGAAGGGGAATCGAACTGGTAACTATTCAGTTTGCAGGATGACACCCAACCCACTGAGCACACCAATCAGGGCAATTTTGACAAATCTTTCTATCTAGGATAATATTGTAATTTCCCGGTCACTGTAGAATAATAATACAAGAGTGATGCAAAACCCATTGTAAAGAGGGAACCAAGTGGGCTTGTTAACTGATTAGATATGGAGTTATAAGTAAGAATAAAGAAATATTTTGATGATCAAAACTAGGCTTCTATGTCATTGCCCAAGTTTACAATATTAGGGCTGGAAGAGCCCATAGGAATTATCTACTCCAACTCTAGCTATTGTTCAGAGTCCTTCTTCAAAGGCATTCCTAAGGTGCTTGAGCACCTTCAGTAACAGGGACATACATCTTTGTCTCTTATGATAGTCCATTCCAGTTGGAGAGTTCTGTTACATGAGTCTCTCTTGAATACAGCCAAACATTGTCTCCCTGAAGCTTCAACTCCTCAGTCCTACTTTTGATCTATAGAGTTCAGAGAATGATTCTATTCCTCCTTTGTCATTAAGGTCTTCAATAACTGCAGATCACTACCATGTCCTTCCTTAGACTTTTCTTCTCTTTTTTTCTTTTTAATTTTTTTTTAAGAGAGTGGAAGGGAGGGAGAAAGACAGGGACAGAAACATCAATGTGAGAGAGAAACATCAATCGGTTGCCTCTCATATGCACCCTGACAGGTGACCAAACCTGTAACCTAGTCATGTGCCCCAACCCGGAATCAAACCAGTGACTTTTTGTTTTGTACAATGACACCTAAGAAACTGAATCACACCAGTCTTTTCTTCTCTTGATTAAACATCCCCAGGTCCTTCATCTGTACACCATATTACATATCTTCCAGAACATCCGTCCTCTGTATGGATAGCATTATTTGGATATGCTTCTCTTTGGCAATGTCTCTCAAAATATAGTGTCCAGAACAGAACACAGTGCGTAAGGATGATTTGACTAGTGTATAACAAAGCATAACCTTTATCTCTTTTCCTCGGACATTCCATATTGGTTAATAAAACCAAGGTTACACTAGCTATTTTAGAAGTTGAATTTTATACTCTACTCATTTCTATTTTCAGTAAATAAAAAATTTATGTGTTTTTTTTTAAGTGTGCTATTTTTAGTACTGTTCCAGAAGATACTTTAAAAATCCTGTCTTTCTAAGTCAGGACCTTTGTGTCATTTTCCATGTGACAATCTCTTATTTAAAAAAAATAGGCTTAATAAACTCTCTTTAATATTCCTATAGAATGATATTACCAGTAATTGGCCATTTTATTCCTAACTGATAATTTATGCATTGCATGCTTTACGAGGGACAGGAACAACATGAGATGGTCTGCAAAAATGTTATTGCTTGCTTTCTGTCCTGAGGCAGTCTGTATGTTGGTTACTTTGCAATTTTTTAAGTACAAGGGAATCTCACTTCTCTGTGTCCCAAATGAGAAAATAAAGCTTGTAATTAGAAATTAAAGCTATCAATCACCTTGGTTATAGGAGTGAGGTGTACTCTCCTCTAAGACACAAAAAACAGGTGATGCTCAAAGAGCTTGGTTCTCCCAAGAAAGTCAAGAGGAGTAAGCTTTGCACTTTTCATACAATTTAGTTTAATTGTTTTCTATACTCACCCAAGGACATGCTTATTGATTTTAGAGAGAGGGCAAGGGAGGGAAACAAACATCAATGTGAGAGAGAAAAATCAGTCAGTTGCCTCTCATATATACCCTGACAGAGGACGGAACCTGCAACTCAGGCATGTGCCCTGACTGTGGATCAAACCTGTGACCTTTTGGTTAACAGTACGATTCCCAACCAACTGAACGACACCAGCCAGAACATACTTGTTCTTGTTTTTTTTTTTTTTTTTTTTAAAGAAAGAAATGTTACCAGCAAAAGATTGAAAACCATTACAGGTAAAAACTTATTATTTTTTAATATTATTGTTATCTTTTTTTGAAAAACTCTTTTAACTTCTTTTTTAGTTCAAAATATTTCACTTGCTGCCTTATGAAAATAATCAATTAATCAATTTATGGCCTGGAAAGGAGGGTTATCCCCTGATCTTTGACTAAGAATTCCCCTAACATGAGAACTGGCTGTATTCAACATAAATATAAAACTTTTTATTTATTTATACCAGTCAAGGTTCATATTTTAGATTCAGACAAAGAATCCAGCTTGGAGAGATCTTTAAGCCTCTTGATTATGCCATAATAACACATTCACTGACCCTGCCAAATTATTGTGATAAAGAGATTTATATACATGTTATGAATGTCCTCCTCGGAGTCATTACAAAATTGTTGAACAGGACAAGCTGAAATTTTCAGCTCTGCAGTATGACATTCGAATGTTCTCTCCAGGACTGCAGTGAGCCATAATCAGCACCTCTCAGCTGTAATAAATTGACCAGGTCTGAATTCACCAAGCTCCACTGGGCACTCAGCCCATGCTTCTCTAGCTCATCCAACAGGACATCATGGAAAACACTACTATCTGCTTTCTGATGCCTTCTTTTTCTTCCTCTCTGAATTCCTAATTTTAAACTCAACAAGTTTAAAGTTGTTCCACAGACTAGTGTTTATTTAACCTTCATAAGGAAACACATTTCTAATGCAGAGATGTTCTTAAATATACATAAGTTCTTTCATTTAAAAATGCCAAATTCATCTATATACCAAATAAAGTGAAATAGCCCAATGCACACTATTCTTAGCTCAATCTGCCAGAGCATATTTGCATAATATCACAATGTACTGATTTCAGCTGTTTGTAATATCAGGACCAGACGGAGCAAGGCCAGGAAACAGAGTGGAAGTGGCGATAGATGCTACAATACTGTTTTTCATTAATGAGAAGCTTAAAGAATGGCCTCTAAAAAATAACACTTGTCAGAACCTTAAATAGGTACTGTCTAAGGAGTATTGATTGATCTCGACTAGCCAGGAAATTAGAAAGAGGAGAGTCACAGTGGAACAATTCATCTTTGTCAATAAACAGAATCTTTGTTTCTGTTGGAAACCTTCTCTCTCCTGGTTCATAGGATATAGCCTTCAAGAAATATATATTCTGCAGCAATTTTCATGTGTTATCTTGAAAAGTCCTCCAATCACAATAATTATGTGTGCTTATACTTGTTACCTTAAACCACTTTTAATCACATTCACTTACCAACACAAAATGCCTTAGAAATGAAATTTTGACCCAACACACTCAGGAATTTCTTAGTACTGTAACAATGAAAATGGGGAAACATTTTTCATTTGTGTCAATGAAAGCTAAAAATTATATTCTATTGAGAACCTCCGCTCAAGATGGCATCCTAGGCAGACATGGCTGACCTCTTCACACAACCACATCAAAATTACAACTAAAATATAGAACAACCATTACTCAGGAATGTCAGGAATTGAGTTGAATGGAAGCCTGACAACTATGGAATTGAAGAAACCACACCCATCCAGACTGGTAGGAGGGACGCAGATGCAGAACTGGCTGGACCCACACCCATGGGGATAAAAATTTCTGAGGGATATCTTGGGAACGAGGAGTAGCAGACTTACACCAGGCCCCCCAGCCCATGATTCTAGCATCAGGAAGATAAGTCCCCATAACTTTGGGCTGCAAAAACTAGCAAGGTTTGAGTTAGTGGAGGAGGCTGCTGGAGCCCTAAACAATTCCTCTTGGGGAACCCACACACACAGACTCAGGTACTCAGACTCTCTTCCTCTGAGCTCCAGCACCAGGGTGGCAGCCTGAAAGTCACCAGTGGTGTACAGGGAGAGGCTGAAGTGTCTGGCATCAGAGCAAGCAGAGGCCACTGTCCCTTTGCTGAGACCTCTCTCCCACAGAGCCGGTAGGCTGGTGCCATATCTGAGATTCCATCAACCTCGTTAACACTGTGTGACCCACCTTGAAGATCTCCAGAGGCTCTGCCCACCCAACTTACAGGCCCACCCAAGATGATTTTCCAGGAGAATGGCTGGCCTTGTCTCCTAAATCCTACCAAACAAGCAATAACTGACTTCAGTGAGCCCTAGCAGCAGCCAGATTAAGGTCACAGCTTGGCTTCATCTGGAAATCTCCAGGCCCAGCACAAGGAGCAGCCATCTCAGATTGCTTTACAGATCAGGCAGGGTGGACCTAGGCAAAATACAGGTGGGGGCTGACCTTGGCTTGTACCACCAGGGAAACCCCAGGACCAATGAACTCAGTGGACAGCCACAGACCACATCGGAGCACTAGCACCCTGCCCTACACAGCTGATCCTCCATGGAGGGCAGAGGTTGGTGATCAGCAGTCACAGTCAGTCCTTGCAGCTGACTGACCTGGGTAAATCCCTCCCATTGATCTGCCAACAGCAACCAAGGCTCAACTACAAGAAGAGGGTGTACTCAGCCCATACAAAGGGCACACCTCGAGTACCCAACTTGGATGATAGGGGCGGCTGTGCCACTGGACCCTACAGGACACCTACTACATTAGGCAACACTACCAAGACACAGAGTCAAAGCAGCTCTACCTAATATATAGAAACAAACATAGGGAGGCTGCCAAAACAAAAAGACAAAGAAACATGGCCCAGCCCTGGCTGGTGTGTCTCAGTGGATTGAACACCGTCCTGAGAACCAAAGGATCGCTGGTTCAATTCCCAGTCAGGGCACATGCTTGGGTTGTGGGCCAGGTCCCCAGTAGGGGGTGCACGAGGTGCAACCACACATTGCTATTTCTTTCCCTTTCTTTCTCCCTCCTTTCCTCTCTAAAAATAAATAAATAAAATCTTTAAAAAGAAAAGAAACATGGCCCAAATGAAAAAACAGGTCAAAACTCTAGAAAAAGAGCTAAATGGAATGGAGATAAGCAATCTATCAGATGCAAAGTTCAAAACACTGTTATAAGGATGCTCAAGGAACTTAGTGAGTACCTCAGCAGCATAAAAAGACTCAGTCACAAATGAAGGATACATTAATTGAAATAAAGAACAATTTACAGGGAAAGAACGGTAGAATGGATGAAGCTGAGAATCAAATCAATGATTTGGAACATAAGGAAACAAAAAACAACCACACAGAACAACAAGAAGAAAAAAGAATTCAAAAAGATGAGGATAGTATAAGCAGCCTCTGGGACAACTTTATACTTGTCTCATAGGGGTGCCAGAAGGAGAAGAGTAAGAGCAAAAAATTGGAAATCTATCTAAAAAAATAGTGATAAAAACTTTACTAATTTGGTGAAAGAAATAGACACACAAGTCCAGGAAGTACAGAGTCCCAATTATGGTGGATGCAAAGAGGCCCACTCCAAGACACATCATTATTAAAAGGCCAAAGGTTAAATATAGAGACTCTCAAAAGCAAGGGAAAAGAAGTTAGTTACCAGAAGGTTACCAGATGGGATGAGGGATGGAGTGAATGGGTGAAGAGGTGAAGGGATTAAGAGGTACAAATAGGTAGTTACGGAATAGCCATGGGGGATGTAAAGTAGAGTATCAGAAATGTAGTAGTCAAAGAATTTGCATTCAAGACTCATGGACATGAACAATGGTGGAGGGATTGCCTGAGGGAGTGGGGAGTGCTGGGTGGAGGGGGGCAAAGGGGGAAAATCAAGACAACTGTAATAACATAATTAATAAAACATAATTAAAAATAAAATAAAATAATAAAACTGATATTCTGTTAAGTTCATCAAATGGTAATTTTTTTTCATTAGAGTACAGGTACCACTTACTTTGCTGAATGCTATGTCCCCAGCACCTAGAGAGTGCATGGCACATAGCGAACACTCAGTAATATTAATGGGGTGAATAAATGGATTAATGAATAATTACTTCAATACATATCTGCTAGATTTTTACTATGGGCAAGGTACCAGGTAACATACTAATAGGAATACTTATTTATTCAACAAATACTGACTGCCTTCTTTGTCTCAGGCACTGAACTAGGTTCTAAGGGTAAAATTGTGGGGAAGATAGAGTGTGCCCTCTTAGAACTTATAGCCCAATGACAAGTAGCAAGATGTAAAAGATAGACTCTCTACTTTTGGGAATTGCTATTTAAGAATAGAAGTGGGGAGGCAAGACATAAACACAAGTTAAATGAAGAGACTTTAATATGTATAATATAAAGGCTATCATCCCTTTGTATGTATGGTTCTAAAGCTTAAAGATTCCACCTGAAACTAAGTTTCCTTCCACTTTTTTTTGTTTTGTTTTATAAGGGCATAGATATCATCAGACACTGAATCTTATGCTTTCCTTTCTTCTCAACTTTATTTTCATTTTCATTTTTTTTCTTTTCTGTATACTATAAACTGAACCCCCAACTAAACAGGAAACAAAATAAAGTGTGATACATCTTGTTTACTTTAAAACATCCCAACCTTTCTGCCTACACCAAGAAAAGCAATTATACTTCAATGTCTGTTGACTGCATCATCCCAGCACTTTAATTTAGATGTAGTTATATTTGCATAACAGTTTAGCTGTGAATTTGGCAGGAAATTCCCAAAGAGTTATTTTAGTTCTACAGATAGCATGCCCAATGTCTAATAAGCAGATCTCCTGTGCAGTATTGCATTTTTATCTTTACAAAAAAAATGTACCCTGGAGGCTCATACCTTGGCAAAAGCTTTTTTGCAAAGAAATAATATGATTAGCAGCATTGCTTTTCCTGAGAGTGATAATGTGGTGAAGCCTGTTGAATTTTTGAAACCATAGTAACAATACAGGAGAAACAATAAAAATGACACTTAAAAATTTTTGTATGGTTTACCTTTCTAATTATGAAAGAAATGCATATTCATAATTATATATTTAGAAGATGTATCAAAATACAGAGAGGGTAAAAATCACTCATAATTTTGCTACCTGAAGCTAAGCACTTTAATATATTGGGGTAAATCATTCTAGTTATTCTGTTTGTGTATGTGTGTGTGTTATTTTAACAAATTCAGGAGTATATGCTTACAGGTCCCTGTTGGAAAATTGGTGTTATCTCACATGTCTTTCTAATTGATTATCAAAGACTACTAATGGACTGAAGAGGATTCTCAGAACAAAGATACAGTGATAGATTAAAAATGGCTGCCTTCTTTCTCTCATTCTTGTTTCTTTTCTTTTTTTTACTTTTTATTATAGAACATTTCAAACATAAAAATAAGCCAAATGTTGTAATGAAACTCCATGCACCTGTCACCTACTTCAACAACTATCAACACTCTGCCATTCTCATTCCATCTATATCCCCCCAACTTCCCAAGCTACTTGATTATTACCTTTGTACCTTTATAGGCAAAAAGGGAATACATTAAAATGCACACATTTCAATTACATAATTTTAAAAAATAGATACACTTATGTAATTCACACCAATATCCAGAAAGTTCCATTCACAATCAGTCTTGCTCCTCTTCCACCGTGGAAGCAGTCAGAATTCTGACTCTTCTAGAACTTCATACACATATACACATACACATACATATGTAGTACATACTCTTTCATGTCTGGCTTCTTCACTCAGCATAGTACCTGTAAGATCCATCCATGTTATTGTGTGCATCAGTAGTTTGTTTTATTTATTACTGAATGTATGAATAAACCATGGTTTGTTTATCCATTTTATTCTGGTGATGAACACCTGAGCTATTTCTAGTTTTGGCTATTATGAATAAAAGTGATGTAAAGATATAAACATTATGTTGTACATTGTGTGTAGATATATTTTTATTTTTATTGAATAAATAACCAGAAGAACAATGGCTGGGTCATAGAGATGTATATGCTTAGACTCTGTCAGACTTTTTCCAAAGCAGTTGTAACCTTTTCTCACTCTGCCAACAATATATGGGAGTTCTGGTTGCTCTACATCCTCATCCACACTAGATGTCATCAGCCATTCTAATGGGTATACTGGTTTCACATTCTGGCCCAGTCATTAGGATGACCAAGTTCCTAACACATATATTTTAAGGCTGAGGCCTATTGGACACCAGTGACATTCCAGGGTCTATGATGTCACAAAGGCTGCTCCCTGGCAACGAGTGGCTAGAGTATAGAGACAGAGTGGGTTCCCACCCAAAGCACTGGTGTCTGGTGTCTTGAGAGGCTCAGGCTAGCTGGACAATCAAGCTCAGCCAATTAGGACAAAACAGCATGTCTGAAAAGAGAAGCTATCTTAACTCCTATAAGATGAAGAAGCAGACATTCTCCAGCACCATGAAAACAAAGCTGCAGTTCCCCACGAGCCATGTGGACCGCCACCTGCAGGGAAACCGCTCTGCCCAGCACCTGAACTTGTCCACCCAAACTTTCCTCTCTGCTCTTGTCAGACACATGACTGCCAGCATTGTAAAGCTTGTGAGCAGCAAGACCCACAACAACCGCAGTGTTCAGAGGGCCTTGGACAACAAGCCAGAGTTCAGCCGCCACTTTAAGGATGACACCAATTCTCAGGTGGATGAAACATTCTAATCCAGCAAGAACTGCTGAGTCATCCCAGAGACTAGAGGGAGACCTCACAGGCCCAATACAGTGGGAAAATCTCTCACAGAAAGAGCCCTGTGCTGCTAACATCTGCACATGCTATTAAAGAATTTAAATGGGATTACTTCTGGTTCCTCTCAATTTTAGTCGTATTATGCTGATCTTGTCTGTGAGACATTCAAGAGAAAAAATTCCATAGAGAGTTGAAGGGATAGAGGGTGTGGTCAGCGTGAGCTGCTCGAACCAGTGGTTTCAGAGGAGCCCAGGTAACAGTGTGGGAAGTGGCCATGGTGGGAGTGCCTCGTTGAGGGGAGGGGAACTCCTTAGTTGGCTCTGAAAACCTAAAGCCTTGTGAGCTCAGGAAGTTGGCTGGGGGCTTCCTACATATGTTCAATTACCAGAGTGATGGTGGTAGTTGGCTGGAGCTACAGAAAATGAATGAGGTACAGAGGCTTCATTCATGATAGGGAATGCCCAGAGGTCTGAAGGTGACAGCATTGGGGCTGGGGTAGAGGGGGTTGCATTGTGATTGGCATGAATTTAATGGGGCAGAGTCTTATACATGAAGGTTGCAAAGTAATGGAGGACATATTAAACAAGTATACAAAATAGAAATTATTTTAATGTCCATTTCATTTATTATTTATTTATACCCTCATTCCAAAAAAAAAAAATAATAATAATAATGGACTTGAAGTAGGGATTATTAGCTAGATGGTGCTGTGATTCTTCCTGTGGAATATACCCTTCTGTCATCTTTTGTGGACAAATAAATAGAATGTTATATATAAGCTACTCTCTGTCCTAAAGCATGCAATTCAAGCAGTTCTTAGTGGTTATTATATATTAGTAAATGGGCTTATTTGTTAATGTTTTCCATTGTAAATATAATTACCAATCTCATCCTCAGATAAAACACCTATGAGTATAATAATCATTTATTTGATAGAGCACCATAGAGTTATAAGTGATTGAGTAAGAATTTTAAAAGGTGTAAGTATATTCTATGTAAATTCTGTTCCATGTGACGGACTCAAAAGAAAGTACAATTATTATAAACACTTTCATGAACTGTATTAAGTTAGAAATAGGTGACCCATTACATGTAAAAATCTCAGATTAATTTTTATGAACAGTAATTACTGATCCTCCATTGTGAGTGTCAACATTTGAGGTTTTCACTTGTTCATTAGAAGCTCAAATGTCACCCTTTGCTGCCTCTTGGCCTTTTTATAGAGAGCTGGTAAGAGGCTGTCCTGAAAACATGAGTAACAGAATTTGATGGGCTGGGTTGAAGATAACAATTCACCACTCACTGCCATGTGATCTTGGAGATTCATCTATTCCCTCTGAGCATCAGTTTTTTCATCTGTAAAATCAGAATAATAAGAGTTCCTCCATCATTGGGTTTTCACAAGGCTTAAGTCAATTTATACCTGTAAACTACAGTTTAGCACAGTGCCTAGCATAGAGTACTCTTCATGAGTAGCTGCATATATCTTCTTCCATATATACCAGATGTTTAGGCATGCTTCCCCAAGATGCAGTTGGACCTGATTCTTATTTGATTGCAGGATGCTTGGGCCACTAGCTCTGAAAACTACACCTCACTGAACCTCATGGAGAGACAAAATAGTGCTATTAAGATAAGATGCCAGAGTAAGAACAGAGAACAAGACAATCTATGTACTGGTTCCCTCTTGACTTCCCACTGACTAGTGACCTACTCTCTCTTTGCTTTCTACTATTTCGCAAAGCAGAGGGACCCAGCTACGCCCTTGCTTGCTACACAGGAGTGCTGTGAGAATGAAAGTAATAATATTGGGATTGGGCATAGAGCTCTTTGGAATTTGTGCTTATATAAACGCAAGAAACATTCTGTACTACCTTTTACTCAAAATCGAATATAACTCCTCTACTATGGTGCTATCCTTCTGACAATTCTACCCTGTGTCCTGTGTGCTATGAAGTTCTCTCACTTTGGCTGGTGAGAATACAAAATATTCTCAGCCCTATGGAACCTTTGGAAATTGTTCAGCGTGGTGCTTTACAGTGATTCTATTTCCTGTGCCTGGTAGTTTCTTCTCATGCATGCATTGGAATAATACACCAAAGACTCAAGGGAACGCATTTGCATTCTCTAGAGTTTTCTCTCTGCTGTTTTCTCCTCTCAGGGACTCTGCCCCATGATTGATGACCAGCTGCATTGGCCTCCTTGAATTTTGATCTTTGACTCTTCAGTTCAGTAATGCCACCAGGCTGTGCTTGGGTTCCCCCCTCCTTCTGCACTGTACCTCGGAAATACCTTCCTGTAGTAAGTTGAGGCAATTGGAGGGATCGCCTAATTTATTTCTTTTCCCTTTGGGATAATAGTCCTGTGCTGCCTGTTATCCAGCCTGAAACAATTGATTCATGTATTATATTCAGTTTTCTAGTTGCTTAAGCCAGCAGAGTAAATCTGATCCCTATTACTTTATTGTGGATGACTACAGAAATCTGTTATAAATTTCATGGTTTCTTGTTTCCTGCTGATCTTTTACAGCTTTCCTTTATTTCTTTAAGCACAGTAAGCATAGCTACATTAGAGTTGATTACAGATTCTTCTAATCTCTCAAGTCTTCATTATTTTTCTATTGTTGCATAACAAATTACTACAAATGTAGTCACTCAAACCAGCAACTAATTATTAGCTCACAGTTCTGTCAGAAATTCATTCAATGAATTCTCTGCTTGGGGATTTCACAAGGCTAAAATCAAGTATTTTGGGGTATTATGTCTCAAAGGAATTAAAAACCAGCATTCCTGAGTGAATGGAGTGCTTGATGTGCTGGGTGCTTGGGCAGGACATGGGGGTTAGTCCAAGGAGGTGTGGGATGCTGGAGTCTCATGTGGGCTCTGAGGTTGCTGTGGGGCCCCATGGACCTGCAGTGAGGGTCCCAGATGACCAAGACAAGGTGTCTGTGCCAGGACTCTCAGTGGGCTTTGAACCATCTTTAACCTTGTTGAGAGTACCCCTGAGGAGTCCGAGGACCCCATGGCCAAGGCATTGCCCTTGGGGTGTGCAAAACCAAAGGTACCATTGATTGAATTGGCCATCATGCTGATGCTTTACCTGGATTATCACATTTAACCCTCACAATTCCACAAAATTGGTACCACTAGCACCCTGGTCCCTGCTGTATGTCACTTTGAAAATCAACAAGACATAACAAATTTGCACAGACTAAAATTAAAACAACAAAGATAAAGGAAGAAATAGAGGTAAAAAAGGAACAATGCCAACATTTAGAAGATGCTTGTGATGACATCATGCTACAGACAACTGACTGCTTAATGATACTTATCAAACTGGTGATGCTTTCATTAGCCATTCTCACAAAGAAACACAATAGCGTTAGAAAAAGCATAGATATATTTGCAAGGGGAGGGTGGATGCTTTAGAATTCACAGTGGAATTAATTCAGCAAGTGATAACATAGCAAGTTCAGTTATATGCAAAAAATAGGAGCAACAGAAACCTTAAAGCCAATGAACATTAAACACTTTATAAGATTTTTTAAAAAATCCTCACCCAAAGATATGTTTATTGAATTTAGAGAGAGAGGAAGGGAAACATTGATGTGAAAGAGAAACATCAATCAGTTGTCTCCAGAACCCACAACATAGGTATGTGCCCTGACTGGGGATTGAACCCATGACCTGATTTCAGAGACAGAGAGAGAAACATTGTCAGTTGCCTTCTGTATGTGACCTGACTGAGATTGAGCCTGCTACCTAGGTATGTGCTCTGACCAGGGATCAAACCCACAACATTTTTGGTGTACTGGATGACACTCTAATCAACTGAGCGACCTGGCCAGGGCCCTAATACTTTAAAAATTTTGTTTAATATGTTTGAATATTGTTTATAATTTAAAAAATAAGCATTTCTTTTGACTTACCAATTCCACTTCTAAAAATTTTATCTTAAGAAAGTAAACATGAGCCCTGACTGGTGTGGCTCAGTGGTTTGGGCATCCTCCTGCAAACCAAAAGGTTGCTGGTTCAATTACGTGTTAGGGCACATGCCTGTGTTCCAGGTCAGGTCCCTGGTTGGGGGTGTGCAAGAGGCAACTGACTGATGCTTCTCTCACACATCGATGTTTCTCTTCCTCTTTCTCCCTCCCTTCTTCTTCCTCTAAAAATAAATAACTAAATCTTTTAAAAAAAACATGAATTTATATTAAAAGCTACATATATTTTTAACAGAATATTATGACAATAGAGAAAAACTGTAAACAACCCTAACATCCTAACAACCCTAACAACATTAGGAAACTGGTCACAAATATATATGGTACATGCATACAATGGAATAAAAGAATAATTGTATAAGGGTATAATACAGAAAATAATAATGGAATATATATTCACTTGTATATACATGCTTATTTCATTCATGTTCTAAACATATTTGATGACACAAATTGTGTCATTTTAAATTTAAAAATGAGTTACAACATTGTATATATGCTTTTATTTTTGTAAAAAGTAGAATAATGGATAAAAACAAATGGATATATATTCTCGAGTTAATAATAACTATTTCTGGGTAGTGGAATTGGAAATAACTGTATTCTTTTCCATTGTACTTTTCTAATTTTCCAAAAATTCTACAGTGAATACATATCCATTTTATAAATATGAAAAAACAAATAAACATTAGTTTATTTATTAAAAAGATCTGGTAGAACTCTCCCCATAGACTAGTGCTGGCCCAATTTTCAGATCTGTACAGGCCCTAGGATATCTGCACTAAGGGACAGGTAGTAAATGAGAGACAGTAAACTTCTTGTCTTTTTGCAGACAGAGCAGGTCGCTCTGTTGCACAAGAGGGAGCCTTGATGGGGCACTGATCATTTTTTTCAATGCTCAATTAGTCTTAAAAAAAGCAGAAATTCCTTCAAGAGTCTGCTAGTTGGTTGTCTCTCAGTCTGTCTTTTCACTGGTCCTGACTTTTCATCTTTTTATTTGCCTTCGTTAGTGGTTTAGGGAGAACTTGTATGAGGCTGTAGTAGAGATTCTTGTCTGAAGTCCTTTTAAAACTGAACATAGAGAGAAGAATTATTCCTGTTGATCTATTATTCTGTTGTTATATATATGATGGTGTGTTGAGGAGGCATTTTTTCTTACAGTATTACTTCACAGAGAGCAGTAATTCTTCCCACTTCATGGTCACTCTTGAAAGCTGGGCATGGATTCCTGACCTATTGGGGAAATTTGTTTTGCTCCTTGTGTTTATCCCATATCTCTGAAACAAAGGACATGTAACCCACCCTCGGATGCAGAAGGAAGGAATGTGATAGGCAGGTACTGGGTTCTGGGAGCAACATGTATTTTTCACTTCCAAAAGCTCATCTCTGGAGGCAGAGACCACTTTGGCTCTGGTTTTCTGAACTGTGACTCAGAGGTCTTTTCTGAAAAAGGAACACTATTAGGAGCTCAAATAGAAGGCCCTAGAATCCGTTCTGCCCCTTCATCTGTAGGAACTTCACGCACCTTGTCATTGTTAATGTACTTGGGGTAAAATCACCCTGACAGTTTGATTACACCTATGTAGGAGTTAAGGTCACCACAAGAAAAAAATAACTGTTTATAGATCCCACTTCTAAATTTTATGTGTTAATAAAACCACTCTAAATTTTTCTGCTAAAGTGGTATTAACATGGATGGATAGGTACAGCTAGTTATGTGTATCTTTTATAGAGATTCGGAAGTGAGGCTCTTTTAGAAGGTCACTGCAATTTTCGGCTAATATAATTTGCTTTTACACTTCAAAATAAATCTTTTTTTGAATTCCATATTTTCTTTTAATTCCAGTATATTATAAGCGTTACTCTGTAGATACATCATTAAGTTATACAGTTTTATGTTTAAGTGGAGCAAGTTTTAAAATGTGAAAATTATCATTCAAAAATAATGATGTTGTTCTAGAGAGCGCTTGTGATTCAGTTTGATGTGTGTCCTTGAATTATCCTTATCCAAATTAACAAACCTGAAAAATACTGAAAACTAGTATCATATTTTCTTTTAACTTGAAGAAGACTCGGAGTTCATCTGAACCTAATTCCTTATTTTATAGAAGAGAAAACTAAGATTCATTAAGATTAAATATAGAACCGAGGATAATGCAAGACAGTCTTAAAATCATTCTTTACAGTGCCTTTATGAAATAATTAAGTGTACAATATATAGTCTGCAGAGGACAGCATTGCGGTTGTCCTATCATAACAAAATTTTGTGCTCATTTGTGGAGCACCTATTTTCTTTCTGGGAAGAGAGACATCGACCGCTTCTGTTTTCTCTTAACTAAACATTAGGCTCAGACTTTTTTTTCAAAAACCTGTTTGGTAATTGTGTAAAGTCACAACCATTAAGGATGAGTTACTCTATACTTAAGCAAATTTTTATTGAGATTAATTTATGCTAATTGAAGAAAATAGCCTGACCATGAGCAATGATGTCAGCTAATGTAAATACATGATCAAGTTATAAGAGTAGTAGCACTTTTACTAATAAGCCTGTTTGTAATGAAACAAACCCCCTCAAACTCTGTGCTGTTTCTATGGGCCTGTCAATCCTTCAAACTCTCTGAGGCCTATACTTCCTAAGCTGTTACAGTAGCTAGCAGAAACTAAAAAAAGATTTCTTGATTCTCTCAAAAAGAATCCTTCTGGCATGTAGTGTCTTGTTAGGCATCTAAGAAGAAGATAAACTTCAGCTTTATGAAATGTTTGGCTCTGCCTCTAATGGAGTTGAAATTAAAGACAAAGACTATCAACTTCTGATACTATCATGATTTTCTACAAAATTATATGAATATATTATGGTCATTCTGATATGAACCACTCCAGCTATTTCTTTTTGCACTTTTAGAGAATAGTTACTTATAGACTTCCCCAGGAATGAATTGGTTGGCTGATGATGACTCATTTTTCCATAAAATCTCTGCTTTTCAGAATGTGTTTACTGCCTCCAATTCTGTAAGCACTGTCTCCTCCTTCTCCACCAATCTTTCCACCTAAAAATGCAATAATGACTTCAAACCAATGTATATTTCCACTTGATTTACTTCTGAATACATATATACAAACTAGAAATAGCTAATAGGCCAGTTTAGATTAATAAAAATTTGATATTTCTGAATGTTTTAGATGAAAAGTAACAGACCATTTTGTGTGTGGTGTGCTTTTCTGCTTCCATAAGAGTTTCAAATTCATTGCTTTATTTGATCCTCAAATCAGCACAGTTCATAGCACAGGCATTTAATACCCTTACTAAATGTGAGAAAACTGTGGCTCAGAAGGGCTGACTGATTTTCCCCTGCTTACTCATGGAGTAAGTCTTGTAGTAGAGACTAGCACCTATGTGTACCTTGACTCCTACTTAAATGCCTTCTCTTCTACATGGCGCTGAAATGTTTCACTTTTTAGGCAAACTGTCATCATTGTAATTGGTATTAGGCAATTAGCACTAACAAATTTAACATTATTTTAGTGAACTTTACTATGCCTTATAACTAAAAGAGCATTTCTAAAGTATCTGAAAGGAGTTCATGAAAATCATGTTATTACAAAATTATTGCTGAGATATTTGGAATTCTGAATAGAAAAGGCAAGAAGTCAGAGGATTCTAGGCAATATATAAAATGGTAGCAAACAGTCCATTATTTTCTGATCAAAAGTTCACCTTTTAAAAAATGACCAAAAAAGTAAATGACAGTAGGAGTTTAGTAGGGTTACCATTCCAATTTAGCATACTCCAGCTGGTATTCCTAGTGGTGAGTACAAATCCATGCAAGATGAAGAATAAGACATTTTCATTCTTTCATAAGACACATGTACCATCCTTGCTTCTACCTCTACTTAATTGTAAGAATTGTCCCTAGCAAGTTGGCTCTGTTTTGAAGCTTTTCTCATACTTTTAACTCCAGGGAAGTACATCCTACCCATTGTTGCCAGTACTGAGCTTGTAACCTCTTTTTCTGTTATGTATTAGTCATACTTCTCCACATATTTAGCATGACATCTTTCACTATGGGGCAGCATTATAAGGTACTTGTTAAAAATAGGGGTTTAGGAGGCAGATTGTGTGAGGTTTGATCTTGCCAATTACTGCCCTCACCACTTTCTAGCCATGTGACCTTGGATCCTTACTCAGGGTCATTGATTTCTTACCTGTAAAATGGTGGTCATGGCCCTCGTTTATGTGCCTCAGTTGGTTGGGCATCATCCAGCAAACCAAAACATCTCAGGTTCGATTCTTGGTTGGGGCACATGCCTAGGTTGTGGGATCGGTCCCCGGTCAGGGCACATGTGAAGGGCAACCAACTTATGTTTCTCTCTCACATTGATGTTTCTTGCCTTCTCTTTTTCCCTCCCTTCCCCTCTCTCTGAAATCAAAGGGCATGACTGTGGGTGAGGGATTAAAAAAAAAAGACTCTAAAAAATGATAAAATGATAGTCACGTGTTAATTGGCAGGTGGCTGAAGATTGTACATATCAGGTGTATGTGTGAGACAATGTAGGGATTAACACCACTTAAAGTAGTTCAACTGATCATTTAACCAGATTTTTTGATTAAGAAGGACGGGTCTTTTAACTTATTTGCTGTAGTTAGTGAACTATGGATAGATGATAGATAGATAGATAGATAGATAGATAGATAGATAGATAGATAGATAGATAGAGAAAGAAAGAAAATAGGTAGATGGACATAGACATTGATAGACAAAAGCTTGATTCCTCCATAGCTAATTAATTATGCTACCTCCCAAGTATAGAAGTATCTACTGTATATATGTATTTGTCACATAGTTTCTGCAGTTCACTCAACCTGAATTATTCTTCTGGGATGCTACTTGCTAGGATATTAAGGTGGCAAGTAATAGAATACCTGACTAAAAGGTGACTTAAAACAGTAGTGATTTATTATTTCACGTAAGAACTCCATAGTGAGCCTTTTCCTGAGGGCTATCATGGCAGAACTCTAAGTTGCTTTCCCTGAAAACAGTTTGAGTTCCCTTCATTGTTGCAAGATAGCTGCCACAGCTCAACGTATCACATTGCCAGTGGACTCATCAAAAAGTAGGAAAAAGGGACTTCCATCCTCTGTTATTCATCAGGGAGGAAAGTTTTCACAGAAACACTCCTTCCCCTGGAAGAATTCCCCTTTCAGTTTTTAAAATGAAACTGGGTCACATTCTTACCCATAAACTGATCACTGGTAAGACAGCAATGGGTTTATCATGCTTAGTTTAGATTGTAGAGGAACCCACCTTCCCTGAGCATGTTGCTGTCTATCCTGAGCAAAATCAGGGTTCTTTTAGCAAGGTAGCAGAAGAGCATGGCTCTTGGGTAGGTAATGACCAGCAGTGCCTGACACGAGGACACAGAAACTGATATCTGGAAATAGATTTCTATCTAATGCAACCTAATACAAAAATCAATCTTCCCTTTGACCTAATACTGAAAAGGAAAGCCCAAGAGATTTACCAAAAAGAAATGTAATTATGGAACTCTGTTTTGTATTTTTTTTCTTTCTTTTTTTGTTATAGAAGTGAAATTTGATATATAAAGCCATATAAAAATCCAACTTCAGTTTTTGATATTATAAAAAGATGAAGTTGGATATAAAGGTGATTTGGGCTACTAATGATTCACAGAACTTTTAAAAATATATTTTATTGCTTATGCTATTACAGTTGTCCTGATTTTCCTCCCTTTGTCCCCCTCTACTCAGTATCCACCACTAACTCAGGCAACCACCACCCCACCATTGTTCATGTCCATGGATCATACATATAAGTTCTTTGCCTACTACATTTCCTGTATTGTACTTTGTACCCCCAAGGCTGTTCTGTAACTACCTATCTGTACTTCTTAGTTTCCTCACCTCTTCTCCCCACCTTCCAATCTGACAACCATCAAAACGCTCTCCATATCCATGATTCTGTCTCTGCTCTGGTTTGCTTAGTTTGTTTTTTTAGATTCAATTGTATATAGATATGTATTTTTTGCCACTTTATTGCTCATATTTTTTATCTTTTTTTCTCTTAAATAAGTCCCTTCAACATTTCTTATAATAAGGGTTTGGTGATGATGAACTTTAGTTTTTTCTTGTCTGGGAAGCTCTTTATCTGCCCTTCGATTCTAGATGATAGCTTTGCTAGGTAGAGCAATCTTGGCTGTAGGTCCCTGCTTTTCATGACTTTGAATATTTCTTGCCAGTCCATTCTAGCCTGAAAAGTTTCTTTTGAAAAATCAGCTTATAGTCTTATAGGAACTCCCCTGTAGGTAACCAGCTTCTTTTCTCTTACTGCTTTTAAGATTCTCTCTTTACCTTTAACTTTTGGCATGTCAATTGTTATGTGTCTTGGAGTGAGCCTTTGGCATATATCTCATCTGGGACTCTCTGTGCTTCCTGGACTTGCATGTTTATTTCCTTCACCAAAGTAGGGAATTTTTCTTTCATTATTTTTTCAAATAGATTTCCAATTTCTTGCTCTTTCTTTTCTTCTTTCTTGTTCTTTCTGTCACTCACCTATGATGCAAATATTGGATCTCTTGAAGTTGTCCCAGAGACTGCTTATACTATGCTCATCTTTTTGGATTCTCTTTTCTTCTAGATGTTCTGCATGGTTGTTTTTTGCTTCCTTATATTCCAAATCATTGATTTGATTCTCAGCTTCATCCACTTTTCTGTTATTTCCCTGTAAACTATTCTTTATTTCAATTAGTGTATACTTCATTTGTGACTGGGTCTTTTTTTATGCCGCTGAGGTCCTCACTAAGTTCCTTGAGAATCCTAATAACCAGTGTTTTGACCTCTACATCTGATAGATTGCTTATCTCCATTCCATTTAGCTCTTTTTCTGGAGCTTTGATCTGTTCTTTCATTTGGGCCATGATTCTTTGTCCCCTTGTTTTAGCAGCCTCCCTGTGTTTGTTTCTATGTATTAGGGAGAGCTGCTTTGACTCTGTGTCTTGGTAGCATGGCCTAATGTAGTAGGTGTCCTGTTGGATCCAGTGGCACAGCCTCCCCTCTTACTCAAGCTGGGTACTCTGTGTGTGCTCTTCACGTGGGCTGAGTACACCATCCTCTTGTAGTTGAGCCTTGGTTGCTGTTGGCAGATCAATGGGAGGGATTTACCCAGGCCAGTCAGCTGCAAGGATTGGCTGTGACCACTCACCGCCAACCTCTGCCCTGCGTGGAGGATCAGCTGTGCAGGGACAGGGTGGTGGTGCTCCAATGTCATCTGTAGCTGTCCACTGGGTACACTGGCCCTGGGATATCCTTGGTGGTGGAGGCCAAGGTCAGCTCCCACTTGTTTTTGGCCCCAGGCACCCTGCATGTGCCATAAAGAGATCTGAGATTGGTGTTAATTGTGCTGGGCTTGGAGATCCCCAGGCAAAGCCAAGCTATGAATCTAGGCTGGTTGCTGCTAGTGCCAGGCAAGCAGAGGCCATCATCCCTTTTCTAAACTCTCCCCCTAAAGAGCCATCAAGCTGGTGCCATATCTGAGACTCCATCAATCTGGCTAACACAGTGTGACCTGCCTTGGAGATCCCCAGAGACTCTGCCCCATGCTAACTATGGGCCCACGGAGGCTGCTTTTCCATAGGAATGGTTGGTCTTGGCTCATACTTCACAACTTCCTTAATACCCTCAAGAAAGCAACATCTGGCCTCAGTGAGCCCTAGGCATGGCACTAGCAGCAGCCAGCCTAGATTCACAACTTGGTTTTGCCTGGGCTCTCCAAGCCCAGCACAAGTAGCAACCATTTAATTGCTTCATAGTTCAGGCTAGGTGGACCCAGGCAAAACACTGGTGGGGGCTGAACTTGGCCTGCACCACCCAGAAAACCCTAGGGCCAGTGCACCCAGTGGACAGCTACAGATGATATCAGAGCACCACCACCTTGTCCCTGCACAGCTGATCCTCCACGCAGGGCAGAGGTTGGCGGTGAGTGGTCACAGCCAATCCTTGCAGCTGACTGGCCTGGGTAAATCCCTCCCATTGATCTGCCAACAGCAACCAAGGCTCAACTACAAGTGGCTGGGGGGGTAATGGGTGAAGAGGTGAGGGGATTAAGAAGTACAAATAGGTAGTTACAGAATAGCCATGGCAATATAAAGTACAGTATAGGAAATGGAGTAGCTAAAGAACTTACAGGCAGACCCATGGACATGAACAATGGTGGAGGGATGGCCTGAGGGAGTGGGGGGTGTTGGTTGGAGGGGGCAAAGGGGGAAATATCAAGACAACTATAATAGCATAATCAAGAAAATATAATTATAAAAAAGTTAAAAAAATAAAAATAATAAAATTATTAGGGCCCTAATTATGATTTCATTTCTTTAATGTGATTTACTTAATCAAATTTTTTAGTTTTTATGACAATTTTGACATTTTATATTGTTCCAGAAATTGATTCAATTTGTGTAGGATTTTTAATGTCATTTATTGGTGAATGTTTCTCCTAGTATGTATCCAATAGATAGGTCCAATTTTCTTCATGTATATTTTTCCACTGGTGGTTTGAAGGTTTTACATTTTATTTTTATTTGTTTCAGATGTCTATAGATTTACATACATATAAGCCTAGCCTGTGTGATAAAAGGGAGTGTTTAAGGGCTGTATTTTCCTATGCTGAAGGAATTGAAAATTCACAGACTCTGTGAATGTTGGGAATATGTAGGATTCTCACATATAAAGTTAGAAGTTGTCAGGCTTTTTTCCCCACAAGATTACTTATGTGGATCCAAGTGACTGATCTGTAAGCATCACTGCTTTCCAAGGGGCAGTGTGTATGTTGGTGGTTAAATTCATGTCAAGAATGCAGGCTGTGAGCAGGAGAACTAACTGCATTTGAATGTATCATATGGCTTAATTATTTTCTTAATGACTTAATTGGAGTAACAGCCAGACAGCCTTCCCCAAATTTCTTGGATTATATGAGTTTCAGCAATTTTATGTAAACAAAATGATTTTGTGGGACCTCACAATAATGCCTGAGATTTAATTTTCCACTAACCTTGGTGGTAAGGACTAAGCTCATTTTAATTAGATTTTTAAAAAGATTTTATTTATTTATTTTTACAGAGGGGAAAGGAGAGAGAAAGAGAAGGAGCAAAATATCAATGTGTGGGTGCCTGTCACATGCCCCCTCCTGGGGACCTGTCCAGCAACCCAGGCATGTGCCCTGACTGGGAATCAAACCAGTGACCATTTGGTTCACATGCCGGCACTCAATCCACTGAGCCACACCAGCCAGGGCTAATTAGATTTTTTAAAAATTAGGAAATGCACTCTTAGTTTCACCCAAGAGCCATGGAACAAGTGTATATGCTCTTATTAATGAATATATATATAGAATAAGATAGATGATAGCTAGATAGATGATAGAGAGATGATAGATAGATGATAGATAGATAATAGATCTAGCCCTTCCTTTCATGGGCTTCCACTGCAATAATAGCCTGATTCAGTTTTCTCATTATTTATGTTCTTATATTCTTCACTTATGGACCCACCAGGCCATAAGTACCCCAGTAACTAACACTTATTCCTTTTTCTGCCACTAATTACAGCCTTCATTCTTTCCTTCTCTGGTCATGTGTCATCTGTATAATGGTTATTTTCATGGTCATCTATATGATGAAGGAGGTATGTAAAAGCTCCCGGTAGTATCTTCCAAATCTAATGTCATAGGGTTTTGTGCCTATACTGATGAAGAGCGGGTATTAAAAATCATGTTGATTTAATTATTGATTAGTAGCAGGGTAAGCTCTGTGTCAAAGATCATTATTGTCCTCTTCATGTAAATATGTTCCTCACAGTAAACTGGGAAATAAATTCAAGGTGGAACTGAAATAGGTTTACAGTTGTTCATATGGAAGATAATATAATATGTAATAAATAATAATACAAGAATAAACTGTGTTTTGCATACCAACAACTATAAACCTGCTTTTTCCCAACCCTGTATGTAGGCTTCCACAGTGACAGCAGTCCATGCCACTGAAGTGAAAGACTCCTTAGAGAATGAAACCAACCCTCATATCTGAAAGTCCCTTAGTAATTGAACAGTATCTACAAGGCACTGTGTTCAGTGCTAGAGGCTGAACAAGTAATTGTCAGAATATGCTTACTTATGCTGTACCAACTACTCTAAAATATGACAGCATTAAAATAACAAAAGTGTATTTTCCATTCATGCTACATGTCTATCACATGTTGGCTGGGTGAAATTTTCTGCATATCATCTTCACTTACATGCCTTTCTTGAGAGAAGATCCACTTCTGTGCTTCCATAATTGCTGAGCCAGAAAAATAGAATGCAGTGGACCATACATTAGTTCTAAAGCTTTCACTTGGAAGGGACAAGCATTCTTTCTTCTCACATTTTATTAACCAAGTGAGGAGGTAGACTTAACTTTGAAGAGACAGGGATGCGTCACCTACTTCTCACCATTTGTGGTTGGAGAATCAGAAATGTTTGTAAATTGCTACAATGACTGCCACATTTGATTATGAATCTGAGATAATATATACCCTCAAATAGCTCTAAGTTTGTGACTCATACCCACAAACAACTACAAAACAGGAAGAACATAATAAATGCCAAAAAAGTAGACAAAATAAAGTATCGTGGGGACTTAGAGGAGGAAGAGATTTATTTGGCCATGGTGGTCTAACAGCACATGATTTCTTTCCATAATGGTACTCTCTTACTTCCCAGTTGTGGGACCAAATTAATGTTTATAGGAATCAAGTACATTATCTAGATATGGACTTCAGATACCTGACACTATGTATAAGTCCCAAAATATTGCAGGTGAACGGCATAGAAAAGATAAAAATACTGTGAGATGGAGTTAGAAGATCCATCAGTCATTGGGCTTGATCTATGATTTAGCTTAGGAGAGAGAATAAATGTCTGATTCACATATCCAAGTAATCTCAACTGCTTTTATTGCAATTATTCTGAAGTTTCCATCTATTCCAAACTTTCCTCCAAATATGTGGACTCATGACTGAAATGAGTCACACCAACACTGGCAAAGTGAGAATGAATTTCATACTAAACTTTTCAAGGGTGGCAGTTAGACATTGGATATCATAAGTGATTGCACTTTGAAGCTTTTTAAAAACATTTATTTATTTTTAGAGAGGTGGAAGTGGGGAAGGAGAGGAAGAGAAGCATCAATGTGAGAAACATAGATTGGTTGCCTCTCTTTCTCACTCCAACCAGGGACCAAACCCAAAACCCAGGCACATGCCCTGATGGGGAATTGAACTGGTGACTTTTCATTTTGTGGAACACTGCCCAACCAGCTGAGCAACACCAGTTGGGGAGCACTTTGAAGCTTTCTATTTGCAGTATGAGTTCTCTGAATTACTGTTTAATTTCTTTTAATTATGCTCTGAGAACTTCTCAGTGGATTTGAATTAAAATATGTTTTATTTATCCATTTATCAATGATGAGGTTATTAGAATGCCAATTCCAAACCTCATATGCATAGCTTTCTATATGGCTTTGCTTTTGTATTTGTGGATTTCTAATTCTTTCATTAATTTGTAACCCTTGATAATTGTTAACTGAGCACTCAGCCAATTCCTGTTCTCCAATTCTGATTGAGGCCAGTTTACTTAGTTCAAATTGTACTGATTAGAGACATGAGTGGACTGAAACTTCATAGCTCATAAAATCTCAACCCAAGATACAATATTTACCTCTACATTGTGAACTTTAAATGCCCAAATTCCTCTATGTCACCCTCAAATGCATATTCTTCTTGGTACTATGTGACTGTGTATATGGTCCGCACAGACAGCTGTAACAAAAAAAGTTGCAGGAATTTCTATAACTATGCTATTTGTCTGTGGTAAAGTTTATATTCATTAGACCTTTATGTAATTTAAGGAGAGGGATGGGAGAGCTGAAAACTTAAAGGAGCATTTTGACAACAGCTGTGAAAAATCATATTTCCTTTGTTCTGCATACAGTTTAATTTTTCTCAGATTCTATGGGCTATCTTTATACTGTAGGTTAATTTTTATAAAAAATACATATCACAGATTTAGTTTTATTATCTCTCCTCATTATAAGGTGGTGACCTTCCTTCTTTTACTGAGAAAACTCAGGCAATCAGAAGAGTATACATTCTTGCACTACCAAAACTACTAACCCAATTTCATTTTACACAAACACACTACCTCATACTTTTTATCCCTATCTAACAGCAACCTTTCCACTTCAGTTCAGGATCCCTACACAAGGGTTTCAATCAGCACATCTTTCTCCTACATCATGGTATGTTGATGAGAAACAAAATACAAACATGCTATAAAATCTCCCCATTAAAAAAGAAACCCTTCCTAGACTGTACAACGACCCTCCCCACTCCTCCACTCCTTGTTGGTTATCTATTGATGTGCAACAAATCCCCCCAAACTTAACATCTGAAAACAATATAGATTCTCACACAGTTCATATAGATCAGGAAGTTGGGAGCAACTCAGTTGTTGGCTCTAGCTCATATTCTCTCAGTGGAGACTGTACTCCCAACTCTCCTGGAGCTGAAGGACTCACTTCTTTGCTCACTCACCAAGTTGTTGGTAGGCTTTGGTTTCCCTTGGATTATTAGATTGAGGTCCTTAGTTGCTTGCCACATACCTTAGTCCTCTTCACAGAGTTGAAATGGCATCTTGCTTCCCTCAGCACCAGTGTTCAGAGAGACAGAGAAAGAAAAAGAGAGAAGCCAAAAAAGAAGCTACAGTCTTTATGTAAATTAATCTCCCAGAAGCAACACCCTATCACTTCTGCTGCATTCTATTCTTAGAAGTGAGTCACTAAATTCAGCCGAAACTCTAGGGGAGAGGGTTACACAAGGATGTGAATACCAGGAGTCAGGGAATCATGGGAGAGTAGTTTAGGGACTGACTGCCATACTCTCCTAAGTACTGTCATAGTCCTCTGTTCCCCTTTCTAGCTAACCTCCTCAAAATAGTAGTCTATATTTACTATATTTATTTTCTCATCTTCTACATGTATAAAGTGTTTACCCTTTCCACTCCACTGAAAAAACTTTCACATTGCCAAATCTAATAATCTACTCTCTGTCCTTATAGTAAGGATTTAACAGGAACATTTGACACAGTTTCATAGTCCTCTTTTGTAAAAAAAAAATATATTTATTTTTAGAGAGAGGGAGAGGGAGAGAGGGAGAGTGAGAAAAACATCGACGTGAGATCTGCAACCCAGGCATGTGCCTGACTGGGAATCGAACCTGTGACTTTTGGCTTTGCAGGATGATGCCCAACCAACCAACTTGAGCCAGGGCATCCCAGGGCCTCAGAAGCTTATGGTCTTCTTCTTGAAACAATTTTTTCACTCAGATTTTGGGATTCCACAGTCCCTTGCTTCTCTTAATACTCTGCTGGCTTTTCCTTTTTGAGTTCCTTTGTTGCTTTTCCCTCCTCTTTTACCCAATCTCTAAATATTGGAGTCTACAAAATTTACTAAAAGACCTTCATGTGTTGTCTATATTATATCATGCAGATTCACATCTAATAAGCATCCAAATTTTTAAATGACCCAAACAAGTCCTTTAATTTCTACCCATACAATTAATTGCCTCAGTGTTCTCCAGTTCATTGAACAGCACCATCATAAATCAGGTTACTTAGGTAAAGATTCTAAGTGCCTTTGTGGCTTATCTACTTTTCTTCATAACCAGATTCAGTGTTTCAGCAAATTTAGTATGGTACACTTTCAAATATATCCCAAATTCAACCCTTATTCACCAATTGTACCACTAAACATTTTGGTGCAACATACCAAAACTTACAAGATGAACCTAAAGCAATACTTGCAGGGAAATTTGTAGCTATAAATACCTAACTTCCATCTCTTTATTGTTCTTTGTCTACTCTTTCCTTTAGATCTTGAGCAAATTTAAAATAGTTGATTTAAAGTGTACTAAAGTACAACATCTACACTTCCTCAGGGACAGTTTCTACCGACTTCTTTTCTTCCTGTTTGTGTGCCATACCCTTTTGTTTCTTTGCATGTGTCTCATAATTTTTTTGTTGAAAACTGGGTATTTTATATCACATAATATGTCAATGCTGGAAATCTGATTCCTCTTCCTTCCTGGGGTGTGTTATTTTTGCACTTTGGTGTTGTTTGCTTGTTTAGTAACTTTCCTGAACTATTTCTAAAGTCTGTGTTTATTATAAGTAAATTCTTTGTTGCATGCAGTCACTGAAGTCTCTGCTCAGTTAGATTATTGGTCAGCTAATGTTTGGACAAAGATTTCCTAAATGCTTGGAAATAAAAGTCTCCTAGTGTTAGCAGAGGGCCTCTGCATTCACGTCCATGCCATTCACACTCAAGCAGATAGCTTACTACTCTTTTTAGTCTTTATTTCCTGCTTGTGAAAAGCCTTAAGTTCAACCCAAGGTGAAAACTTAGGACACTATCAGCTGTTTTCTGAGCCCCTCAAAGTCTGAAATTACCCCATCCTGACCAAAGTAAATAAATAGAGCTCACATTCTTACCTTGCAAAAATAAAGTCACTATATTCTCTCAATAATGCTTTGCCCCGTACAGTTATTTTCCTTTCTAATATTTCATCACTATTACTATTCTATTTTTCTACATCATTCCTCTCCATGTTTTCATTAACTGTCACTTATTTCAAGTTCTCCCTCATTTTTATTCTGTTACTCATGTAATAGACTCACTTTTATTTGTTATCTATTTTTTAGTTTATTCTCTTTTATTTCCTTGTTTATTATAATGTTACTTGAAAATAATGATTTACTCATTTCCCCACTTAACACATATTTATTCAGTACCTACTCTATGTCAGACATTGTTTCTCACCCTGGGGATATGTCCCCAGCTACAGTACAAGAAATATGATGACTCTACCCTCACAAAAGAAAAAAAAAGATAATGATCGAACAAAACCTTCTACAATATATCAGGTGTCAATAAGTGTTATGAGGAAAAACCAAGCTGAGAAGAGGATATTGAGTGATGGTGTCAGAGATAGGTTGGAATTTTAATTAGAGTGGTTCAGGAAGGATACTCTTATAAAGTGATATTTCAGAAGAGACATGGAAGAAGTTAAGGAATAAGCCATGAAGGATCTTTTTTCTTTTTTCTTTTAAAGATATTTTATTTATTTATTTTTAGGCAGAGAAGAAAGGAGGGAGAAAGAGAGGGAGAGAAACATCAGTGTGTAGTTGCCTCTCATGTGCCCCCTACTGGGGACCTGGCCTGCAACCCAGGCATATGCCTTGACTGGGAATTGAACCAGCGACCCATTGATTCTCAGGCCAGCACTCAATCCAGTGAGCCATACCAGTGAAGGCACCATGAAGGATCTTGATCTGCATAAACAATGTTCCAGATAGAGAGAAAAGCACATGAAAAGTGCTGCCCCAAATCACAAAGGAGTCTGATATTTTTAAGAAGTAAGGAAGCCGGTGTACTTCGTGTGGAATGAGCAAGAGAGGGAGAGAATTAGAACATGAGGTCAGAGAAGTAGTGAGGGTGGCAGAACGTGTTGAACCTTGGAGAATCTTGACTTTTACTCTGAGTGAGATAGGAAGCCATTAAATAATTTTAATTAATAAGTGACATGATCTGACCTAAATTTTATAATAATTACTCTGGTTATCAGGTAAAGAATATGTTAAAGAGACTTATTTAAGAAAAAAATCAAACCCATGAACATTAAAAAGACAACAAATTCACAACTATCAACAACTGAATCCAAAAACAAACAAACAAACTAAAAACAAACAAACTAAACAACCAGAACAGGAACAGAATAATAAGTATGGAGATCATTTGGAGGATTATCAACTGGGAGGGGGAAGGGAGAGAATGGGGGAAAGGGAACAGGGATTAAGAAGCATCATTGGTAGGAACAAAATAGACAGGGGAATGTTAAGAATAGTATAGAAAAGGGAGAAGTCAAAGAACTTACACACATGATCTATGGACATGAACTAAGAGGAGGGGGTATTGCTGGAAGGAAGCATAGTACTGGATATAAGGGGGCAAAGGGGGAAAATTGGGACAACTCTAATAGCATAATCAATAAAATGTACTTAAAAAAAGAATAGATTGATGAGGAAGGATGGAAGCCTGGAAACTAGTAGAGAAAAGCTTATAATCTAAACAAGAAGTGATAATGTTGGCTATGACTAGGGTGGTAGTGGCAGGGGTTTAAGTGTTCAGATTGGGGGTGTATTTTGAAGGTATAATTGATAATAATTACTCACAGGCTGGATATAAATTATTAGAGAAAGAGAATCAAGAGTATAGTGAAGTATATGGTAATTCTGTTTTTGGTCTGAACAACATATTTTCCATTTGCCCAGAGAATATTTGCTGGCAGTGCTTGCAGCTGGAGCATTTACCCTGAGATAACTAACCTTACCCCCAAAGTTTGCCATGAAATATCTCACTTTTATTTTTATTTTTGCATCACTCTAGTATATTGATTGTCTTTGGAAGCAAATGATATTGTTCTATTTATAACATTCTGTTTTTAGTAGTGGTATTTCCATTTACTTTTTTTTTCTAAATGAGAAATGGGTTAAGCAGATGGGGAAGTCTGGGGAAGGGTCAGGTTTGCGGTGGGGAAGGGTCAGGTTTGCGGTAGGGAAGGAATCAAGAATCCTGTCTTGTACACATTAAGTTTGAGTTTCCAAGTAAACATCCAAGTGCTGATGTCATGTAGGCAGATAAAAATACAAATAATAAGTTCAGGGACACGTCTGGGCTGGAGATGGAAATTTGGGATTCATCTATTTGTAGATGCCATTTAAAGCCACTAGGTTGGATGGGATCATCATACAATTTTGTGCATGAAGGCAAGGCCTCAAAGTCTGAGCCCTGGGGTACTCTAATGTGTATATGTAATGAAAATGAGGAAGACTCAGCAATGGAGACTAAAAGGAGTGGTCCTGAGGTAGAAAGACAACCAAGAGCCAGTGGTATCACAGGAGCTAACACAAAAGAGATTTTCAAGAAGGAGGGCTTGGCTCTTATTTTTTTTTAATTTATATTGCTTATTTATTTATTTTGCATTGTCTAAAGATTCCTATCATAATAAAATTAACAGTTAAAATCCGTTAAGTACTTAGTATGTATTAGGCACATGGTAAAAACTTTACATGGATTATACAATTTAGTTCATATGTTAATCTTAGGTGTAAGTAAAAATTATCATCCAAATTTTTCAGATGAAAATATGAGGGCCAGATAAATTATATTACATTGTTAAGATTTCACAGCATGTAAGCCCTGGATTTCAGAAGTCAAAACTTGTGCTTT
This sequence comes from Pteronotus mesoamericanus, assembly GCF_021234165.1. NCBI lineage: Eukaryota > Metazoa > Chordata > Mammalia > Chiroptera > Mormoopidae > Pteronotus > Pteronotus mesoamericanus. The sequence goes on from NW_026555198.1 coordinate 2,568,677, forward strand.
TTTTTAAATGATTGCTTTATTTATTTATTTATTTTTAGAGAAGGGAGGGAGAAAGAGAGGGAGAGAAACATCAATGTGTGGTTGCCTCTCACGTGCCCCCACACTGGGGCCCTGCCCTGCAACCCAGGCATGCACCCTACACTGAGAATCGAACCAGCGACCCTTTGGTTTGCAGGCTGGCACTCAATCCACTAAGCCACACCAGCCAGGGCAAAACTTCTGTTCTTAAACACTAATTTTGCCAAAGTAGTGTTAATTATTAGTGATGGTAGTAGCTGTCATAATTGACTTTGAAATATTAATACACCTTGCATTTATGCATTGAGTATGATACCTGCTATTGACACATAAATAGAAATATGTGATAGAGAGACAAATAGATACAGTCATGCTATGGAAATGTAAGAAAATGACCTACATCTAATTTAGTAAGAATTTTTATTACAAATAAATACCAAAATTTGTATTTGTTTTAAAAATAAATTTTGGGCTTTTTAGAGTGAATACTGACATGATTATTTTAAAATGTATATGGAAATTCAAAGGATCTAGAATATCTAAAATGATTTTGAATAAGAACAAAGTTAGAGAACATACTTGGTCTGATTTTAAAACAATATAAAGCTATAGTAATCAAGATGGTGTGGTACTGGCATAAGGATAAAGACAAGTAGATCAATGGAACAAACCGGAAATAGATGCATACATATATGGTCAATTGGATTTTGAATATGTGCAAAGGTAAGTCAGAGGAGAAGGGATAATCTTTTAAAGAGATTGTACTGAAATAATCGGATGAAAAAAATCTGATACTTTTCTGATACCATATCAAAAATTCACTTGAACTACATTATAGACCTGAATCTAAGATCTAACACTACACAATTTCCAGAAGAAGACATAGTAGAAATCATCATGACCTTGGGCTAGGCAAAAGCTTCTTAAATAGAACACAAAACACATGAATCACAAAAGAATACTTGGAAACTTGGACTTCATAAAAATTAAAATGTATTGTTCTTCAAAATACATAGATAAGAAAATGAAGAGGCAACTACTCAGATTTGAATAGTTGTAAAACATACTGATAAACCTGTTATATACATAATATATATAAAGAACTCTTACAACTCTACAATAAGTTAAACAACCAAATAAAAATGGGCAAAAGATTTGATCAGACACTTCACAAAAGAAGGCATGTGAATTGTCAGTAAACACATGAAAAGATGATCAAAAGCATTAGTCATCAAGAAAATGACAATTAAAACCATGAAAAGATAATACCATTAGAATGCCTAAAATTTAATTTAATTTTTATTTTTTTAGAATGGCTAAAAGTTTAAAAAGATGGTAAATGACAACTGGAACACACTGATGGTGTAAATATAAAATAGTATAACCATTTTTGCCCTGGCTGGAGTGGCTCAGTAGATTGAGTGCCAGCCTGAGAACCAAAAGGTCGCTGGTTTGATTCCCAGTCAGGGCACATGCCTGGGTTGCAGGCCAGGTGGGGGGCGCACAAGAAGCAATCATACATTGATGATTCTCTCCCTCTCTTTCTCCCTCCCTTCCCCTCTCTCTAAAAAGTAAATAAATAAAATCTTAAAATAATAAAATAGTATAACCATTTTGCAAACAATAACCTGAACCTGGGATTTATATAAAAATCTAGATTAAGTAAATTTCAACTGAAAGTAAATATGAATTTTTTCTGTTGAGTAACGTGTATCATATAAAAAATAAAATCATAAACAACTTTGAGAAAAATTAGAAATTTCTTAAGTGAAACATACACCTACCATGACTCAGCAATTTCACACCTACATTTTTATCCAAGAGAAATAAAACCATGCAACTTTCTTGGTAACAGCCAAAAACTACATAAACAATGCAAATATTCATCAATGTAGCAATGCATGGAATAAAAAGTAATAAAAAGGAAAGACCTACTGACACATGATAGGTAATGTAAGAACCTCATAAGTATTAGGCTGAGCAGAAGAAGCTAGACACAAACAGTACGTACAGTATTATTCCATTTATGTGACTGTAGAAAAGACAAGATAATCTATGGTGAAAGAAAACACACCAGAAATTGTCGAGCTGGTGCTTTGTGTATTGTTGTGGCAGGGGCAGGTATTGACAGTGATGGGACCATGATGGGACTTTGATGGCATTAAACACTTTTGGGGATAATAGAAAAATTTTATATTTTGATTGCTGTGGTAGTTATATAAGTGTATAAATTTGTTAAAACTCAACAAATTGTACACTTAATGTTGTATTTTATTATAGATGAGTAATGTTTCAGACAACCTATTTTGGCACCCATGTAGGTAATCATGATTTTCCTGTAAATTATTAATACAAAAAAGATTTTAATACATTTTATAATATTCAACTTCCTTGAATTCTTAAAGTACACTTTGTTATGAGATTTTATTCATTTACTAACTTGCTAAATTTCTATTTCTAGGGTTTTATTCAAGACTTTTGCATATATTTTTTATAAAATTAATCAATGATTTTATTTTCCTATTATATTTGTCAGATTTTAATGTCGTTATCATTGTAAATAAATTTGGAAGCATTTTTAGAACAGCTTAGTATCAGGGACATGCATGTACTGGTTTATATAATTGGAAAGTCCAATGATACTAGTTTTAGGCATCACTTGTAGTCAGAGAAACCCATGATATCATCAATCTTCTGTTGCTCTCTCTTAGTTCTTCTTTCTTCTTGGTTGGCTTCATTTCAGTCTGGTTCTTTTCATTTGGTGACTAAAATGGTCCCCAGAACTTCTAGATTTACACCGTCCTCATAGTTAATGATCCCAGAGAATAAGAGAATACGTATGAACTTATTTCCATACAAGTTCAGGAAAAGTCCCATGAAAGATTGTGTGGTTCAGCTTGGGACATGTGCCCATCCCTTAACCAACTCTGTTGGGTCAGAAGTCATTCTCTGGGGCCAAGGCTGGGCCATGTGTTCCCTCACATAGTGGTCCAAGGAAAACTCAATGCTACTAGAAGCACATCAAGTGGGTTCCCACAAGCAGCAAGTGCTTTGTCACCAGAAAAAGAGGGGATTGGAAATGTGGTAGGAACTCAGACACTGTAGGAATCACACACTTCAAATGCACTTGCACTTCTTACTCCTTTCTCCATTTTATTCCCTGATGTCTTTTCATAGTCTAGTATTTAAAATCAAGTTCCTTACTATTGAATTAGACTTTCCTTTTGTGTCTTTTATGAGAATTACTTATGACTTCAAAATAATGTTTTATAAGTTTATGTAACCTGTTTATTGAATGACTTGGGCTCAGTACGGACTGGAGGAAGCTCTTTGACAGTTTCTCACCACTCCTATTAAATTTGCTGTATCAGTTCACTCCTTCTGTCTCCTTAGAGAAAATCTCTCTTCTGATCATACCCGAGCAACAAAAATTCTCCAGTGACTTTTGGGTAATTAATAGTTTCCTCTCCACCACTATGAGCAGTTGGAAGGGACTATATATGAATATATCACACTTAATCCCTATAATTTTAACACTCTTTAACCTCTCAAATGATTCTTAGCCTTTCTTTATATTATTTGGAGGTGGATGATGGACACATTGTGGCATATCCAGTTTGGGAACACATGCTTTGCAAGTCCAAATAAATGGCTTAACTCCTCACTTTAGAATAAAGAAGTTTCATGGCACCTGTTTATCTCAGTCTTAGGAGTCTTTGCAAACACCCTGATACTGCAAGAAATGTCTCATTAAACAAACAGCTATGTGCAATTTCAGCTACTTAAAGTTAAATTTGTATTGAGTTGGTTTCAAAAGTCACTCTTTATTTGTGGGTTATTCATTTTGATGTACATTACTTTGGCTGATGAATGTCACTATAAATATGTTTTATATATAACACATATTATATATAATCAGAAAGGATATAAGGATACATTTTGTTTTTTTCTCAATTGTATAAAGGCTCAGGGAATACATCTATAGTAATAATTTACCTGAGTAGATGATATTTGGCTTAAAACATTTCCCTCAATACTATGTCCAGCATTACCCAAAACCCAGTCTGTGAGTGTTGACTACCAATCATTATTACATGAAAAAAGGGCTCTATGCTCAAATAAATTTATTTGGGTTGCTATGGATTTAAAACTCAAACTTCTGTGATTTATTTGCCACACAAATTCATAGGATTTTTAATAAAATGTGCTTTATCATCCCTGGCTGGTGTGGCTCAGTGGATTGAGTGCTGGCCTGCAAATCGAAAGGTCGCTGGTTTGATTCTGAGTCAGGGCACATGCCTGGGTTTCAGGCTGGGTCCCCAGTTGGGGATGTGTGAGAGGCAACCAATTGGTATATCTCTGCTACATTGATGTTTCTCTCCTTCTCTTTCTCCCTCCCTCCCCTCTCTCTAAAAATCAATAAAATATTTTTTAAAATGTGCTTTACCAAACCACTATAAAAGGGACATACTTGCAGCACTTCATAACTTTTTTAACTTTTTAAAATCTGCACCCGAGGATATGTTTATTGATTTTAGAGAGACAAGAAGCGAGAGAGATAATGATCAGGTGCCTCCCATATGTGCCCTGACCAGAGATTGAACCCACAGCCTTTTGGTGTATGGGACAATGCTCCAACCAACTGAGCTACACAGCCAGGGCATAACCTTTCTTTTTTTTTTTTTTTTAATCAAACAGAAACCAAAAACACTTTTTCTGATGGAGAATTTCATGGAACTTACTGAAGCAAAAAACATCTTGGAAAGTTTTATTGCAACCATGCTCCATTATCTTCTCTAAGTCTCAGAAATCTAAGGCAAACATGATTTTTCTTCCTCTTGAAGTTCATTTTGTTTTCTTGCATGCTTGCTTTCTTCATCATAAAAAGTTTTGCCCTAAAATTTTTTCATATTTGTGTTAATTTTTCTTCCTTTCTTCAGAAATAATTTTGTTATTGGATCTTGCTTATTTTGGTTTTGCAATTTGCTCTGCTTCCTTGTCCAACTGTCTGCATTTGCCCAATCCCTCACACCTGTCATTCTTGCTATGATAGTGACCTTTTTAACTTCTTCCTCCATATCCTGGGAGAACGTCAATATCATTGTAGTGTAGATTCTGATATTTGTCACTTCTTGTAAAGATTCTAATTCTTTGGGTAAATGATGATTTTCCTTATATGTTTTCATTATTTCATCCAACTACTTTGGATTTTTTCTTAGCCAAAGACTTTTCCTATGTTTCTGTTCATGTACTTTCATAACTAATCTCTTTTTTTTATTCTGTTCATTTTAATACCCAGTAAAACATATTACCACTTTCTTCAGTGGAACTTCCGTTCAAGGTGGAGCCATAGGTAAACATGCTTCACTTCCTTGAACAACTACAGAAAAAATTACAACCATACCTCAAAACAAATAACACCCAGGACCATCAGAAAATGAAGCTGTATGGAAATCTGACAACCAAGGATTTAAGAAGGCACATTAATACAAATGGGTAGGAGGGGTGGAGACACAGAGACAGGTGGAGGGGCGCAGAGACATGGTGTGGTGCAGAGAGGTGGCAGCAGTGGAATGTGTGTTTCCACATCCATATGTAGTGGATAAGAATCAGGAGGGATACCTTGGGAGCAAGTGACCCCAGCCCCAGTTCAGACCGCACAGCCCAGGGTTCCAGCACCAGGAAGATAAATCCCCATAATGTCTGGCTGTAAAAACTAGCAGGAGTTGGAGCAGTGGAAGAAACTGCTGGATTTTCAGGAGACTCTGCTTAAAGGGCCTGCATGGATTTAGAATGTATGCAGACCCAACCCACCCCCTCTGGGATTTAGCACCAAAACAACAGATGGAAGGGCACCAATCACATATGGGGAGTAAGGTGAAGTAACTGGAAACAGGGCGAGTGATAGGCAAACCTCCAGAAGCTAGGCAGCGCATTATTTCCTCTGACAGCCCTCCTCCCACAAAAAAACACAAAGCAGTGAAGCAGGTTGCCCCTAAGGCTCCATCCCACACAATTACGGGTGCCTTTTCTACAACAGGTGATGCTACTAAGACAGGGAGTCAAAGCAGCTCTACCTAATACACAGAAACAAACACAGTGAGACTGCCAAACTGAGGAGACAGAGAAATATGGCCCAAATGAAAGAATAGAACAAAACCCGAGAAGAAGAACTAAACAAAATGGAGATAACCAACTTGTAAGATGCAGAGTTAAAGCCACTGGTGATCATGATGCTCAAATAACTAATTGAGTATGGCAACACCATAAAGGAAGAAATGAAGATTACATGAAGTGAAATAAAGATCTACTGGGAACCAACAGTGGAGGGCATGCAGACAGAACTCAAATCAGCGATTTGGAACATAAGGAAGAAATAAGCATTCAACCAGAACAGCAAGAAGAAAAAAGAATTTTAAAAAATGAGGATAGTATAAGGTGCCTCTGGAACATCTCCAAAAATGCCAACATCCAAATCATATGGATTCCAGAAGGAGAAGTGCAAGAGCAAGAAATTGAAAACTTATGTAAAAAAATAGTGAAAGAAAACTTTCTTAATTTGGTGAAGGAAACAGACATACAAGTCCAGGAAGCACAGAGAATTCCAAACAAGTTGGACCCAAAGAGTACCACACCAAGGCATATCGTAATTAAAATACCAAATGTTAAAGATAAAGAGAGAATCTTATAAGCAGCAAGAGAAAAGCAGAGAGTTACCTACAAAGTCGTTGCCATAAGACTGTCAGCTGATTTCTCAAAAGAAACTTTTCAGGCTAGGAGGACTGGCAAGAAGTATTCAAACTGATGAAAAGCTAGGATTTACAACCTAGATTACTCTATCCAGCAAAGCTATCATTCAGAATGGAAGGGCAGATAAAGTGCTTCCCAGGTAAGGTAAAGCTACAGGAGTTCATCATCACCAAGCCATTATTACATGAAATGTTAAAAGGATTTATTTAAGAAAAAGAAGAAGATCAGAACTAGGAATATTAAAAGGGCAACAAATTCACAACTATCAAAAACTGAACCTAAAAAACAAACTAAGCAAACAACCAGAACAGGAACAGCATCATAGATATGGAGATCATTTGGAGGGTTATCAGTTGGGAGGAGCAAGGGGGGAAAAAGGTTCAGAGATTAATAAGCATAATTGGTAGGTACAAAATAAACAGGGGGAGGAGGAATAGTATGGGAAAAGACCTGACTGGTGTGGCTCAGTGGATTGAGCACTGGCCTGCAAACCAGAACGTCACTGGTTTGATTCCCAGTCAGGGCACATGCCTGGGTTATGTGCCAAGTCCCTAGTAAGGGGTGCGTGAGAGGCAACCACACATTGATGTTTCTCTCCCTCTCTTTCTCCCTTCCTTCCCCTCTCTCTAAAAAATAAATAAATAGAGAGAATCAACATGGCAGAGGAGTGAGTGGAATTCACACTGACCTTCCAGGACCAATCTGGAATTACAACTAAATTGTAGAGAAATCACCTGGAACAAACAACTGAACAATAGCAAGGGAGGAGCCTTATAACTTCAGAGACAGAAGAATCAGCTCTAGTGCAATCTAACTGGTAAGGAGTACGGTACAGACTCAAGAAAGCAGTGGGGCACCCAGCGGGGCACCCACGGGCGGCAGCACCTAAAGGATATTGAAAGGGCCAGTTGGATGCCCCTGAGAAGAGCGGAATCTAAACCAAAAACGGGGATCTCCAGCCTACAGCACCAGAGCCCAGAGAGTACACAGAAAACAGCCTGCTGCGAAAAGCGGCAGGGTTGCTCTCTGCCAGAGACAGGTGGCTGGAGACGCAAAGAGCCATTTAAAGGGCCAACACATATATTTTTATTTGCAGCCACTTACCCTGGGCTTCGACAAAGGTGGGGGCAGAGTAGAGACACCTGAGGAGACACTGGGGAAGGAGGCTTTGGGGAAAGAACTGAGAATGTGGCTGGCGGGATCTCGGTGCTGACTCATCCCCCATGAGGCAGCAGCCATTTTGCAGAGGCAGAGACCACTCCCCCTGAGCGACAGAGGACCCAATAGCCCCGCCCCCAGGTGAGATTCCACCCTGCCCTGTGCTGTCTAAGCCACCTTCTGAGTGCACAGTGGCTGCCACAGATAGAAGATCCCTGGCTAAAGGGGGTGCAAAGTGGTCTGGAGACACCTGAGGAGAGACTGGGGATGGAGGCTTAGGGAAGAGAACGGAGAGAGTAGCTAGCGAGATTCCAGTGCAGACTCCTCTCCCATAAGGCAGCAACATGGGAAGGCCCAATAACCCCGCCCCAAGGAGGGACTCAGACCCGCCCTGAGCTGTCTAAGGTGGCCTGCTGAGTGCAGAGTGAAGAGATTAACATCTGAAGGAGACAGCCACAGACAGATTCCTGGAAGTCTCAAAGAGACTGCCTAAGGTCAGACAGGGTCAACAGCTGACATCATCAGAGGCAGATCAAGAAAGTAAAAACAGTGGCCTCCTACTGTGGAAGTTCATACCACAAAGTCAGGAAATCGAGGCAGATCAATTTCAGAAGCAGAAGCAAAAAAGAAGAGTCTCACAAATAATCGGAAGACAAAGAAATACCCCCCACTTGAAAGGAAAGGAGGAATACCTAGAAAGAGAACTAAATGAAATACAGGCAAGTCAGGTATCAGATAATGAGTTCAAAACAATGGTTGTAGGGAAGTTCAATGAGCTCAGGGACCTCAGAGAGAATTACCAAAAGCTATAGGGAAACTACAAGGAACTTACTGAAAACTATATCAGCATGAAAAAAGGACATAGAAACTATCAATAAGACACAAGAGGAAACGAAGAATACAATTTCTGAGTTGAACAACATAGTAGAAGGGATCAAAAGCATGTTAGATGAACCAGAGGATTGAGTCAGTGAGCTGGAGGACAAGGTAGAAAAAAGCTCCCAGAAAGAGCAAGAAAATGAAAAAAGACTCAAAGAGAATGAAGAGGCAGTTAGGGAAATGTAGGACAATCTGAAACGTAGTAATATCCATATAATAGAGATACCAAAAGGAGAAGAGGAGGAGCAAGGGATAGAGAACCTGTTTTAAAAAGGAATGATGGGGAAACTTCCCCAATTGGAGGAGAGAAAAAGTCACACAAGTCCAGGAAGCACAGAGGGTCCCACTCAAGAGGAACCCAATGAGACCCACTCCAAGACTCATCATCATAAAATGGCAAATAGCAAAGACAAACAGGGAATCCTAAAGGCAGCAAGGGAGAAAGAGGTAGTAATATATAAGGGAGCCCTGATACCAGGTGACTTCTCAACAGAAACATTGCAAGCCAGGAGGCAGTGGCAAGAAATATTCCAAGTCATGAAAAGCAAAGGCCTGTAACCAAGACTGATCTACCCAGCAAGACTCTCAGTTAAAATGGAAGGCAAAATAAGGAGTTTCCCAGACAAAAGAAGGCTAAAAGAATACACATCCACTAAACCAGCACTACAAGATACGCTCAAGGGATGCTTTAAGATGAAGAAAAAGAGTCTATAAATACCCAGTTCCTTTCACAGTTGCCAATATTTGATATTACCAATATTTTTAATACTTATTAATCTGCTTGTTACAATGATGTGTTATTTTAATTGTTCCTTTATTGTTTGTTGAAACTAAACCTGTTTTTGTATATTTCCTGCCCTTTTCTATTATTTTTAAAAAAGCTTTAAATAACATTTTGATATTCTTTATCCATTTATTGATTAAAGATTTGCAGAATTTTTTTCCCTTAAAAAAACAAACAAACAAACAAAGCAACTATTAACCCTTTTTTTAGATGTGTGGCAAATAGTTTTCCATTCTATTACTTGTCCTTTGACATTGTTATACGTATATTACTCTATAGTCTTAAATGTTTAATATGGTCATATTGTCAATATCTTACTTTATAGCTTCTGGGTTTGAATATGTTACTTCAGGGTAAGAAAAATATTATTTTGTATTTTCTCCTAAAACTCCTTAGGTACTACACAATGATTTTTAACTCACCTGAGTATTTCTTGTATAATGTGTGAAATAGGGCTCTATATTTGTTTTATATCAATAGTGGTCCATGCACCTTATTTGTTGAATAAGTCTTATTTTACCCATCACTTTGAAATATCAATTTAATCATATGTTACATTGTTAGACAGATATATACATTTTTTCTAGAATGTTCATTATATTTTGTTTATCTACTTGATTATTTCTGTGCTGGTGTCATATTGTTTTAATTGCTGAGACTTTATAATGGTTTTACATTTTTTAATATTTTATAATTGACTTTGACGTTTAAAAAATAAATAAAATCAATTGGCATTTAAAAAAGGAAAGAAGAAGAAAGGAAGGAAGGAAGGAAGGAAGGAAGGAAGGAAGGAAGGAAGGAAGGAAGGAAGGAAGGAAGGAAGATGGAACTCCTACCTTTTGCAACAACCTGGATGGAACTGGAGAATATTATGCTAAGTAAAATAAGCCAGTTGGTGAAAGACATACACCATATGATCTCACCTATAAGTGGAATCTATTCAACAAAATAAACTAATGAATAAAATAAACCACAGGCATGGAAACATGGAGCAGACTGAAAGTGACCAGAGGGGATGGGGAAGGAGGACATGGTGGAAAGAAGGGGAAAGGATGAGACAAAGAACATGTACGAATGACCCATGGACATGGAGAACAGAGTGGGAATTGACCGTAGGAGTGGCGGCGGGGGGGGGGGCGGGGTGGGTGGAGGGGGGGTAAAGGGGGGAAAATTGAGACAACTGTAATAGAATAAACATGACTTAAAAATTTAAAAAATAAAAAATAAAAATATAAAAATAAAAATAAATAAATGAATAAAGTCTTTTAAAAAAAGAACAATATAGGATTGGAGAAGCCAAAGAACTTAGATGCATAACCCATGGACATGAACAATGGTGGGGGGATTGCTGGAGGGAATGGTGGTACCAGGGAGAGTGGGGCAAAGAGGGAAAATTGGGACCACTGTAACAGCAAAATCAATAAAATATATTTTAAAAAGCATATTACTTAACATTTATTTTACATTTCTTTTGTAAATTATCTTTAAAAGTATGCCCTTTCTCTTGAAAGAAGAGAAATCATCCAGAATTATTTCCTCATTTGCAGTGTGTGGTTCATTGTTGATCTGAAATACCAAAGACATTTATAATACCCTTTAGTTTGCCTTTCTTCATGAAAAAGGCAGAATATCTATTGTAAAATACCTCCCCAGACTAACTTAGAGTTGACACAATCTCTAGCAAATGAAACACAAGCAATTGTTGCAAGGTAGGGCTTACTGAAAAGTTTTTGTATAGGCATAAGTTGGCATGTCCCATTGATACCTTATGTATTTCTGCCTGAAATTCAGATGTGTAGCCTGTAGATAAAGTAGCTACCTTGCAACCATGCAGGGGAGAGCCACATACTAAGGCTAGCGGAGCAAGAAGATAGAAAATTTTAGATTTTTCAGCAACCAGGCAATGAAAATATGACCAGCAACATTGAAAGAAAGAAACACTGACAGGGATGGGAGGGAGGGAGGGAGGGAGGGAGGGAGGGAGGGGGGAGGGGTTAGCGGAGATGGGGAGGGCAAGGGTCAGCTCAAGGAACAGGTGAGAAGGACACATGGAGGAAGACAAGATGGGGAAGGATTGAGGGTGGGAGGTGGGCGTAAGTGGGGCAGGGGAAAGTGGTGGCGGGTAAATGGAGACAAATGTAATTGAAAAATTAAAAAAAAAAAGAGAAAATTTTAGATTTTTTTCAATGACATCCCTGAGTAGCTGCTGTACCAGCCTTAAATTGCCTAACTCTGGCTTTTCCATCACTGAAATAAAGACATCTTTTTAGACACTGTTAATGAGTTTTTTTTTCCATACACGCAGACAAATGTGAGTGGATTTTCCTTGTGTGTATTCACTATTACCAGTTTGCTCTTCAAGAGAATGGGCTGATTCTCTTGAAGGGTGATAGAGCAGAGAATGAAGAGTGATAGAGAAAGCGCTTTGGGAAATCCCAGAGATTTTCATCTCTCTGTGATATCTTCCTTCTGTTTGGTAAAGCCATTGAGTGATGGGACAACTTTATGGATTCAGATGTACTTCCTTCCTTCCTTCCTTCCTTCCTTCCTTCCTTCCTTCCTTCCTTCCTTCCTTCCTTCCTTCCTTCCTTCCTTCCTTCCTTTTCTTTCTTTCTTTCTTTCTTTCTTTCTTTCTTTCTTTCTTTCTTTCTTTCTCTCTTTCTTTCTTTCTTTCTCTCTCTCTCTCTCTTTCTTTCTTTCTTTCTTTCTCTCTTTCTTTCTTTCTTTCTTTCTCTCTTTCTTTCTTTCTCTCTCTCTCTTTCTTTCTTTCTCTCTTTCTTTCTTTCTTTCTTTCTCTCTCTTTCTTTCTTTCTTTCTCTCTCTCTTTCTTTCTTTCTCTCTTTCTTTCTTTCTCTCTTTCTTTCTCTCTCTCTCTTTCTTTCTCTCTCTTTCTTTCTTTCTCTCTTTCTCTCTTTCTTTCTCTCTTTCTCTCTCTCTTTCTTTCTTTCTTTCTCTCTCTCTTTCTTTCTTTCTCTCTTTCTCTCTTTCTTTCTTTCTCTCTTTCTTTCTCTCTCTTTCTTTCTCTCTCTTTCTTTCTTTCTTTCTCTCTCTTTCTTTCTTTCTCTCTTTCTCTCCTTCTCTCCTTCTCTCCTTCTCTCTTTCTTTCTCTCTCTCTCTCTTTCTTTCTCTCTTTCTTTCTTTCTCTCTTTCTTTCTCTCTCTCTCTTTCTTTCTTTCTCTCTCTTTCTTTCTTTCTCTCTCTTTCTTTCTTTCTTTCTCTCTTTCCTTCTCTCCTTCTCTCCTTCTCTCTTTCTCTCTTTCTCTCTTTCTCTCTTTCTCTCTTTCTCTCTCTCTCTTTCTTTCTTTCTTTCTTTCTTTCTTCCTTTCTTTCCTTCTTTCTTTCTTTCTTTCTTTCTTTTCTTTCTCAGATGTCTTTTAGATTCCAGTTCTTTAATGGCTCTGTCTGGCCTTCTTCCCAGGGCTGTTAGAAATGCAGGCATCTGTATAGCTGGCTACCTGCTCCCAGTAGCTCTTTCCATCCTGGAGCTTTCCAGGGTTGCTTCTTGTTGCTATTATGGCTCTTTATTGGCAAAGGGTACTCAAGGAGGTTTGTTTCACAACCACATTAAGGGTCATCCTTGCCTTCAGCCCCTGCCATTCTTAAATGAAGTGGTAATGGTTGCCCACTTCCATCGTGGCCTCTACACTGGCCATAATTCTCTAATGCCTTTTCAGAAGAGAGATGAGACTGGGATTTGCACCTTCCATATGATGATTATCATAATATTTAGAAGAAGTTCCTTGAAATTTCTAGTACAACAGGCCCTTGAATAATATCATTTTGTTCAACGTCAATTTGTCATAACACTGATGAGATGCCATAGGAACTTAATTCTTGTTTATAGGAATTAGCCTGTGGCAAAATAGGTTTCATTACATTAAGTGAAAACTTACTATACGTTAATAGCACCCTTACCTGCTTTCCAGAGAGATAAAACAGTTCTCCTGCCATTTTTTTAAATTTCTATGCTTATTCTATAGATCTTATTAGGGACCAGGCTGCAGGAGGTAAGTGAAGCTTCATCCGTATTTACAGCTGCTCCCTATCGCTCTACTTCCTGAGCTCTGCCTCCTGTTAGATCAGTGGAGGCATTAGATTCTCATAAGGACATGAACCCTACTGTGAATTGTACACGAGAGGGATCTAGGGTGCGCATTCCTTATGAGAATCTAATGCCTGATGCTCCTGAGGTGGAGCTGAGGCAGTGACGCTAGCGCTGGGGAGTGGCTACAAATACAGAGTATCATCAGCAGAGAGGTTTGACTGCACAGAGACCATAATAAATCAATGGCTTGAAGACTCATATCAAAACCTTATCAGTGAGTGGCAAGTGACGATTAAGCTGCATCTGGTGGCAGGCTATAAAGCCATCCCACCCTGCCACCAGTCTGTGGAAAAATTTTCTTCCATGAAACCAGTCCCTGGAGCCAAAAAGGTTGGGGACCACTGCCATAGATGGAGATTTGGGAAGAGGCAGACACTTTTATTCAAGTCCCATGTTATGCAGAATTCCTGAAATTCACTTTAAACTTATGAAGATACACAGGCATTCAGAAGGAAAATTAATGTCCCACTTCAAAATGTAAATGTCCTGCTAAATGACACTTGACATTGAATCTAATGCACCCCAGTCCAATCAGTGAGGTATAGTTTGAAGTACATTGGCCTGGGAACTAAAAGCTTACTTACAAGGTTTGTCAACAGGGCAAGGGATTTAAACATTCAGTTTCTCCATTTCCTCATCTGTAAAAAAAGTTCGGCTTAGAGTATAGTTCCCAACAAAACCATGCAGAAGAATAGTAGACTATCCCATATCTGTAATACAAACCTCAGGAATAAACAAATAGAAGAGATTGGCAGGAAAAGGCATGTTTTCAAGGCCCGACATAGCAGAATATAAACTAAGATTCCTTCTAGCTCTGGTATTCCATGATACTTTTGTTTCAGTAGCCATGATGTAACAGATGGCTCAGTTGGTTGGAGTATTGTCTTGTACACCAAAAGACTACAGGTTCGATCCACAGTCAGGACACATGCCTAGGTTGCAGGTTCAATCCTCGATTGGGACACGGTAGGAAACTGATTGACGTTTCTCTCTCTCTCTAAAATCAATAAACATATACTCAGGTGAGGATTAGAAAACATAGGCTTCCGCATTCCCAAGAAATGTATATTCACATACACTCATTCACATTTAGTGATCATTTTTAATTTGGTGATTTAAATTATTTATTTATTGTTCAGTTACAGTTGTCCTGACCTTCTCCCCATTGCTCACCCTTATCCCACTCCCATATTTAATCCCACCCCTTTTCTGTACCCATGAGTCCTCTAGTCATGTTCCTTTGCTTGCCCTGTCCCCTTCTTTCCCCATTACCTCCCTCCCCTCTCTGGTCACTGTCAGTTTGTTCTTTATTTCCAAGTCTCTGGTTCTATTTTGCTCATTTGTTTGTTTTGTTGCTTAAGTTCCACTTACAGGTGAGATCATATGGTATTTGTCTTTCACTGCCTGGCTTATTTCGCTTAGCATAATGCTCTCCAGTTCCATCCATGCTGTCACGAAATGCAGGAGTTCTTTCTTTCTTTCTGCTGCACAGTATTCCATTGTGTAAATGTACCACAGTTTTTTGATCCACTCATTTACTGATGGGCACTTAGGCTGTTTCCAGCACTTGGCTATTGTAAATAATGCTGCTATGAACATTGGGGTACATAGGTCCTTTTGAATTGGTGATTCGGGATTCTTAGGATGTAGTCCCAACAAAGGGATTGCTGGATCAAAAGGCAGTTCCATTTTGAGTTTTTGGGGGAAATTCCATACTGTTTTCCACAGTGGCTGCACCAGTCTGCATTCCCACCAACAGTGGACTAGGGTTCCCTTTTCTCCACAACATTGCCAGCAGTTGTTGTTTGTTGATTTGTTATTGATGGCCATTCTGATCTGGTGTGAAGTGGTATCTCATTGTGGTTTTAACATGCATCTCTCTAATGGCTAGTGATATTGAGCCTTTTTTCATGTGTCTATGGGCCCTCTGTATGTCCTTGGAGAAGTGTCTGTTGAGGTCCTTTGCCCATTTTTTAATTGGACTGTTTGTCTTTCTGGACTGGAGTCACATGAGTTCTTTATATATTTTGGAGATCAAACCCTTGTCTGAGGTATCATTGCCAAATACGTTTTCTCATACAGTTGGTTCCGTTTCCATTTTGTTGATGTTTTATCTAGCCATGCAGAAGTTTTTTAAAAAGAAAAGTTTATACCTTTTGATATTTTAAAAATTTTCTACAGAGCCACATATTAAATATTTAATAATTAAAATTATCATTCTTTCACCATAATGACATATGTACTCATTTATGTAGGGGGTTGTCTAACAAAGACCAATTGCTGCATTATATGCCTATGTCAGTTTCCAAAACAGATGATACAATAACAGTAGCATAAGTAGCCATAATGATGCATTAAGCACATATTTGAGCCTTGTGTTTGTTTTATACCTGCATTTTTGTGTTATATAATACAGTGAACATTTGTTATTTACAATGTGCCAGCCCCCAATCTAAGCTCTTTAGTTAAATCGGCATAAAATCTCTTCATATGTCTATTGGCCATTAGTATGTCCCCTTTGGAGAAGTGTTTATTTGCCCATTTTTTAATTGGTTGTTTTGTTCTTTCATGTTGAGCTTTATAAATTCTTTATAGGGAGGATAAATGGTGATGGAAGGTGACCTGGGGTGGTGAATACAAAATACAGTGTACAGATGATGTGTTGTAGAATTATGCACCTGAAACCTGTGTAATTTTGTTAACCAGTGTCACCCCAATAAACTCAAGTAAAAAGTAAAATTTGGAGATTAACCCCTTATCAGATGTATCATTGGTAAATATGTTCTCCCATTCAGTGGGTTTTTTTTTTTTTATTTTGTTGATGGTTTCCTTTGCTATGCAAAAACATTTTAGTTTGATGTAGTCCTATTGGTTTATTTTTCTTTTGTTTCCTTTGCTTGAGGAGGTATATCAGAAAAAAAACATGAGAAATGTTCAAGATTTGACTGGCTATGTTTTCTTCTAAGATTTTTATGGTTTTGAGTCTAATATTTGTCTTTAATCCATTTTAAGTTTATTCTTGTGTATGGTGTAAGAAGATGATATATTAATAATTTTCAATTTTTTTGTACGTCTGTCCAATTTTCCCAACATCATTTATTGAGTAAACTAACTTCCCTATTGTATATCCTTGCCTCCTTTGTCAAAGATTAATTGACCATAAAGATGTGGGTTTATTTCTGAGCTCTCTATTCTGTTCCATTGATCTTTATGTCTGCTTTTATGCCAGTACCATGCTGTTTTTATTATGATGGCCTTGTAGTATACTTTGATATCTGGTAGCGTGATTCCTCCAACTTTGTTCTTTTCTCTCAGGATTGCTGTGTTATTCTGATTCTTTTGTGATTCCATATAAAATTTTGAAATATTTGTTCTAGTTCTGTGAAACATGCCAGTGGTATCTTGATATGCATTACATTGTATTTATAGATGGCTTTGGGTAGTATGGACGTTTTTATGATGTTAATTCTTCCAATCTTTGATCACAGTATATGCTTCCACTTATTTGTATCTTCTTCAGTTTCTTTCTTTAGATTCTTATAATTTTCTGAGTACAGGTCTTTTATATCATTGGTTATGTTTATTCCTAGGTATTTCATTATTTCTTGATGCATTTGTAAATGGGATTGTTTTCTTAGTTTCCTTTCCTTTTAATTTATTATTGATGTATAAAAATGCAACTGCTTTCTGTATATTTATTTTTTGTCTTTACATTTTAGATCCTGCCATTTTAGTGAATCCATTTGTTAGTTCCAGTAACTCTTTTGGTGGAATCTGTAGGATTCTTTATATATAGTACATGTCATATGCAGATTATAACAGTTTTACTTCTTCCTTTCTAATTTGGATGCCTTTTATTTATTTTTCTTGTCCGATTGTTGTGTGTAGGACTTCCAGTATATCCTTATCTTGTTACCAATATTAAGGGAAACATTTTTAGTTTTTGCTCATTGAGTATGAGTTTTGCTCATTGGCTGTGGGTCTGTGATATATAGACTTTATTAGATTGAGTTACTTTCCCTCTATTCCCACTTTGTTGAGATTTTTTTTTTTAAATCATAGATGGGTGCTAGATTGTATCAAATGCTTTCTCTGCATCTGTTGATATACTCGTGTGATTTTTATTCATTTTATTTATGTGGTGTATCATATTTATTAATTTTCAGGTATTGTACCAGTCCTGCATCCCAGGGACAAATCCCAACTTTTCATAGTATATGATCTTTCTAATGTATTGCTAGATGTGGTTTTCTAATACTTTGTTGAGGATTTTGGAATCTATGTTCATCAGGGATATTGGCCTATAATTTTCTTTCTTTGTTGTGTCTATTTTGGAATTAGGATAATACTGGCCTTGTAAACTGAGCTTGAAAGTTTTCTCCCCTTTTGAAATTTGTGGAATAATTTGATAAAGAATAGGTATTATTTCTTCTTTGAATATTTGGTAAAATTTACTTGTGAAAAAATTCAGTCCAGGACTTTTGTTTTTTAGGAGTTTATTGATTACTGCTTCAATTTCATTACATGTAACCTGTGTATTCAGATTTTCTGAATCTTCCTGATTCAGTTCTAGAAGATTGTATGTTTATAGGAATTCATCCATTTCATCGAGATTGTCCAAATTGTTGGCATATATTCATAATATTTTCTTATAACCCTTTGTATTTCTTTGGTGTCAGTTGTTTCTTCTCTTTCATTTCTGATTTTATTTACCTGGGTTCTTTCTCTTTTTTTCTTGATGAGTCTGACTAAAGTTTTGTCAAACTTCTTTGTCTTTACAAAGAACAAGTTCTTGGCTTCATTGACATTGTGTATTTTTGTTTTAGACTCCATTTTATTTATTTCTGTTCTGATTCTTATTAGTTCCTTTCTTCTACTCACATTGGGCTTTGCTTGCTGTTCTTTTTCTAGTTTCTTTAAATGTTAAGTTAGATTGTTTATTTGGGAGTTTTCTTGTTTCCTGAGATACTCTTGTAATGCTATGAATTTTCTTCTTAGGACTGCTTTTGCTGTGTCTCATAGATTTTGGGTTTCTTTGTTCTCATTTTTATTTGTATTAAGGTATCTCTTGATTTTTTTAAATCTCATTGTTAACCCATTCATTGTTCAGTAACATGTTAGTTAGCCTCCCTCTCTTTGTGTGTTTTTCATTTTTTTTCTTGTAATTGATTTCTATTTTCATACAGTTGTGGTCAGAGAAGATGCTTGCTATGATCTCAAACTTCTTAAATTTATTGAGACTTGTTTTGTGTCCTATCATGTGGTTTATCTTAGAAAATGTTCCATGTGCACTTGAAAAGTATGTATATTCTGCTGCTTTGGGGTGAAATTTCTGAAGATATCAAATTAATCTGATCCAGTGTGTCATTTAAGGCCTCTGTCTCCTTGTTGATTTTCTGTCTCACAGATCTATCCATTAGTGTTAATGGGGCATTGAAATCCCCTACTATGACTGTATTACTGTCAATCTCTCTCTTTATGTCCATCAAGATTTGCTTTATATATAGGGTCTGGCAGAAGTAATACCTGCTTGAGTATGGTTCATAGGGTAATAACATAGGTGTAATAATTTTTAGTTTGAATTTGAACATTTTACCTAATATGGCATGTTTGAGTGTGATATTGTTATGTTACAAAATGGCATGCTTATGATTTTGTAATAAAAAAGGGGTGTTATTTGTGCCAGACCCTCTATTTAGGTATTCCTATGTTGGGTGCATAAATGTTTACAAGGGTTATAGCCTTTTGTTGGATTGTTCCTTTATCATTATGTAGTGTCCTTCTTGGTCTCTTTCCATAGGCTTTGTTTTAAAGTATATTTTGTCAAATATTAGTATTGCTAAGATCTGGATAGTATTGCGCTACCTGAAATAACCCAGAGAGAGACAGGTACCATATGTCTTCCTTTATATGTGAAATCTAATGACTAAAATAAGTTAACAAAGTGGAGACAGACTCATAGTTACAGAAAAAAGACTGACAACTGTCGGAGGGGAGCGGTTGGGAGCTGGGTGACAAAGGTGAAGGCATTAAGCAAAGAAAAAAAGAAAGACTCATGGACATAGACAACAGTATGGTGATTGCCTGAGGGAAGGGGGACACTGACGAAGGTAGAAGAGGGTCAATGAGGATAAATGGTGATGGAAGGAGACTTGGGATGGGGTGGTGAACACACAATACAATATACAGATGATATATGAAGAATTGTATACCTAAAACCTCTTTAATTTTATTAAGCAATGTCACCCCCATAAATTTGATAAAAAAGAACAAAAAATATTCTGTATGTTTTCTAGACTCATTTCATTTATTTTCACAAATCTATACATGTGATAACTGTGCATGGGACCACACACACACACACATACACACACAAATGGGTGCATTGTAAAATTCGTGGCATCTAAATATGGTTTCTGGATTGTAGCAAATGTCAATTTCCTTTTTTTGGTGTTGTACAATAGTTATGTAGGCTGTTAACCCTGGGTGAACTAGGTAAAAAGCATACGGACTTCTCTGTACTCTTTGCATCTTCTGTGAATCTATAATTACTTCAAGATAAAAATATAAAGAAATCAATCAGAGTAGGCTCCTGCTTATTCCTACAGTTGTAGCATTGCTCTCAACTACATTGTCATAGCTTTCTTCATGTTGAGAGAAGATACGGGAAGGAGTCAGAACTAGTAACCAGGAATTGAAAGGAACCAGGGTAGATAGATTTGAGTGAATACCGTGGCAGAAATAAAGGTTCACAAACACTATCTTTTGCTATCAGAGTAAACAATTATACTGATGCTTTAAATGGAGGGAGTTGTGGGAGTATAGGCTTGCTTATTTGTGTGTGTTTGTTAAAATTTTACTCTGTAAAGGTTTAATAGTGACTTTCAGAAAGATAGTCTGTCAACCTCACTAAAGGGTAGTTTTAGATCTAGGGCATTTTGCCGCTATGTTTCTATTTTATTCTCTGGGAACAATTCTGGTTGTGAGAAAATGAAACATCTTTGATGTGTTCTCACGCTAGCAATACCAAGATAGAAGGGGCAGACAAGTTTTCCTTAAAAGAATCCTGCAGCCCAAGGGACTGAACTGACTCAAGTTCCATAATTGGTGGTATAAACTTTAGTATTTGCTATGATGTTGCTACTTTATCAGAATATGGTCCTGTAACACTTTGCAGATATTATACCGCATTCTGGTCAATAGGGGTAATTTATTTGAAGACATTCTGTTCCTCATTTGACTATATTCTTTTCTGGGGTGCGGACCATATTTATTTCATTCCTATATTCTGAGTACCTAAGTACTCAGTACATAAGATGCGGACCTTAGTAAGAACTCAATAAATGTTTGATAAATGAATGACTTATTGTGGAAGGTGAGGTCATAGTTCTTGGAAGGTTTTTCATTTTTTAGTCCTTAGTCTTGATAATAAGGGTAGCATATTTTATGTTCTTTACCATTTTTATGAGAGGTTTTACTTTCAGAGTTTGAGGTCCAAATATGGTGCAGTCCTAAAATAGGTCTAGATCCAGGGCCAAATTAAAGTATAAATAGACTGGCAGCCCTGGATGGTGTGGCTCAGTGGATTGAGTGCCGGCCTGTGAAAGAAATGGTCCCTGGTTTGATTCCCAGTCAGGGCACAGACCCGGGTTGCAGGCCAGGTCCCCAGTTGGGGGTGTGCAAGAGGCAGCCACACATTGATGTTTCTCTCTCTCTCCCTCTCTTCCCCTCTCTATAGAAGTAAATAAATAAAATCTTTTTTAAAAAGTATAAACACACTGGGAATTACCTAGGTACTGTGTTTTGAGGGAAGGACTTCACTGAAATATCTTTCTGTCATCAGATAGCTAAAAGGTACTTCTCTGAGTCCATTCTGGCTTCTGTAACAAAATGCCACAGACTGAGTGGCTTATAAAAAACAAAACTTTATTTCTCCCAGTTTGAGGGGCTGGAAGTCTGAGATCAGAGGACCAGCACTGTCAGGTGACGTCCTGCTTCCAGGGTCCACCTTTCTTGTGCCCTCACATGGAGGAAGAGGTAATGGATCTCTGTGGGGTCTTTTTGTAAAACACTAATCCTATTCATGAAGCTTCACCCTCATGACCTAAGACTCCCAAAGGCCCCACCTCTTAATACCATCACATTGGGCATTAACATTTCAGCACCTGAATTTGGGGGGACACAAACATTCAGACCATAACAGCCCTCAATATAATTTAGGTTAGGATAACTGGGATGTCTTTAAACACCATTGATTCCAAACCACTCACTTTACAAATGAAAAAAACTGAGAGAGGAGAAGTGACTTATCCTAAGTCATTAAGCAAGTGAGCGAGATGGCTAAAAGTCCCATGTCTCCCAAATTCTAGTAAAATTTAAATTACACTAAGCTTCTTTCTGCAATGATATGAATTTCTTCAGGAGGCAATGAGTTGGAATCATCTGGAGCCTGGACTGAGAGATGGATGTATTGGGAGGTCAGTTGTGTAAAAGACAAAAAAATGAGAGAGAGAGAGAGAGACAGAGAGAGAGAGAGACAGAGAGAGAGAAAGAGAGAGAGACAGAGAGAGAGAGAGATTTGTCAGTATTTACTAATGTATATTTCAAAAATAATTTTGTTGCTGAAATAAGAGCAACAGAACAAAAGAACATGAAGAACTGTCTGAGCTTTAGGTAATGTACACATAGGCTTGGGGCATAAATTGGACTTAGCTGGAAGTGATTTCAGAGACAGCAGCAATGATGAGTGAAAATGTGAGATCACATGAGCACTTTGAGGGGATGGAAAAGTAAAAGGGCAGAAGTCTGAAGTGTGAGCCTTGAGGGGCACCTCCAGCTACTAGCAAAGGACCTAGAATTTTCAAAATCAATATAAGAAAGAACAAAGCTGAAGGAATCATTATCTGACTTTGAAACCTACTACAAAGTTATAGTAATATAAACAGTATTGTACTGGATAAAAATATAAAGAATATGTAAGTAGGACCGAATAGTGTAGAAGTTGACTCACACATATATGGTTACCTGATTTCTGACAAAAACCAAAAACAAACAAACAAACAAAAAAACCAAAACAACCTAAGGCAGAAAGAAAATTCTTTTCAACCAGTGGGGCTGGAAAGACTGTATATCCACATATTTTAAAAATGAAAACTTCAATTAGTACCTTACACCATATACAAAAATTCATTTGAGCTGGATCGTAGATATAATAATAAAAGCAAAGAAGAGGAAAATAGATACAAAGGTCAAAAAGTGAGAGAAAATATTCATAGCATATATTTGACAAAGGACTGGTATCTAGGTTATATAAAGAATTTTAGAGAATCAAGATGGTGGAGGAGTGAGTGGAAGTCACACTGACCTCCTCCCAGGACCAATCTGGAATTACAACTAAACTGTGGAGAAAACACCTGGAACAAACAACTGAACAATAGTGAGAGAGGAGCCTTGTAACCTCAGACAGACAGAAGAATCAGCTTTAGCACAACCTAACTGGGAAGGAGTGTGATAGAAACTCAAGAAAGCGGGCAGAGCACCCATAGGCGGCAGCACCAGAAGGATGTTGAAACGGCCAGTTGAATCCCCCTGAGAAGAGCAGGGTCTAAAGCAAAAGTGGGGATCTCTAGCCCACAGCACCAGAGCCCAGAAAGTACACAGATAACAGCCAGTTGCGAAAAGTGGCACAGTTGCTCTGTGCCAGAGACAGGCGGCTGGAGGCGTAAAGAACTGTTTAAAGGGCCAAGACACAAATTTTTATTTGCAGCCACTTACCCTTGGCTACAACAAAGGCGGGGGCAGAGTGGGCTGGAGATGCCTGAGGAGACACTGGGGAAGGAGGCTTTGGGGAGAGAACTGAGAGAGTAGCTGGCAGGATCCCGGTGCTGACTACTCCCCCATATGGAAGCAGCCATCTTGCTCAGGCAGAGACCACTCCCCCTGAGTGACAACAAAGTGAGAGAACCCAATAGCCCCAGCCCCAGGAGGGACTCCGCCCCACCCTGTCTAAACCAGCCTGCTGAGTGCAGAGTGAGTGGATTAACAGCTGAACGAGACAGCCACAGACAGTAGATTCCTGGAAGTCTCAAACAGACTGCCTAAGGGCAGGCAGGGTCAACAGCTGACATCATCATAGGCAGATCCAGAAAGAAAAAACAGCGGTCTCCTACAACAGAAGTTCACACCGCAAAGTCAGGGTATCCAGACAGATCAATTTAAGAAGCAGGAGCAAAAAAGAAGAGTCTCACAAATAATGGGAAGACAAAGAAATACCCTCCGCTTGAAGGGAAAGGAGGAATCCCCAGAAAGAGAACTAAATGAAATAGAGGCAAGTAAACTATAAAATACTGAGTTCCAAACAACGGTTCTAAGGAAGCTCAATGAGCTCAAGCACTCAGAGAGAATTACAAAAAAACTACAGGGAAACTACGAGGAACTTACTGCAAACTATGTCATCATGAAAAAGGATATAGAAACTATCAATAAGCGACAAGAGGTAATGAAGAATACAACTTCTGAATTGAACAACACAGTAGAAGGACTCAAAAGCAGGCTAGATGAAGCAGAAGAATGAATCAGTGAACTGGAGGATAAGGTTCAAAATAGCTCCCAGAAAGAGCAAGAGAATGAAAAAAGACTCAAAAAGAATGAAGAGGCATTTATGGAAATGCAGGACAACCTGAAATATAATAATATCCATATTATAGGGATACCAGAAGGAGGATGAGGAAGGGATAGAAAACCTGTTTGAAAAAGTCATGATGGAAAACTTCCCTAATTGGAGGAGAGAAAAAGGCACACAAGTCGAGAAAGCACAAAGGGTCCCATTCAAGAGGAACCAATGAGGCCCACTCCAAGACACATCATCATTAAAATGGCAAATATCAGAGACAAACAGGGAATCCTAAAGCAAGCAAGGGAGAAAGAGGTAGCAACATATAAGGGAGCCCCAATACAGTGAGCAGCTGACTTCTTAACCGAAACACTACCAGCCAGAAGGGAATGGCAAGAAATAGTCCAAGTCATGAAAAGCAAAGGCCTACAACCAAGACTGCTCTACCCAGCAAGTCTCTCAATTAAAATGGAAGGCAAAATAAGGAGTTTCCCAGACAAAAGATGACTAAAATAATACACCTCCACAAAACCAGCACTGCAAGATATGCTAATGGGTCTGCCGTAAGAAGATGAAAAAAAAGAGTCTATGAATACCCAGTTCCTTTCACAGTCACCAATACTTGATAGTACCAATATTTTTTAATACTTATTAATCTGATTGTGACAATGATGTGTTATTGTAGTTGTTACTTTATTATTTGTTGAAAGTAAACCTGTTTTTGTATATTTCTTGCCTGTTTCTATTATTTTTTTAAAAAGCTTTAAATGACTTTTTGGTATTCTTCATCCATTTTTTTACTAAATGTTTGTAGAATTTCTTCTGTAAAAATAAAAAGAAAAACTATTAACCCTTTTTCAGATATGTTGCAAATATTTTCCTATTCTATTCCTTGTCCTTTAACCTTTATTATATGTATATTACTATATAGTCTTAAATGTTTGATATAGTCATATTGTTAATATTTTACTTTATAGTTTCTGGGTTTGAATATTTTACTTCAAGGTAAGAAAAATATCATTTTGTGTTTTCTCCTAAAACTCCTTAGATTTTACCTATTGATTTTTAACCACCTGAGTATTTTTTGTATAATGTGTGAAATAGGGCTCTATATTTGTTTTATTTCCAGTAATTATGGTCCATGCCCCTTATTTGTTGAATAATCCTTATATTCCCTATTGGCTTGAAGTATCAATTGAATCATACATTACATTGTTAGATAGATATATACGTTTGTTTCTACAATGCTCATTATATTTCATTGATCTACTTGATTATTTCTGTGTTGGTGTCATGTTGTTTTAATTGCTGCAACTTTATAATGGATTTAAATTTCTTAATATTTTATAATGGATTTTGTCTTTTAAAACAATAAATAAATAAAATCAATCTGCATTTAAAAAGAAAGGAAAGAAAGGACTCCTACCTTTTGCAACAACATGGATGCAACTGGAGAATATTATGCTAAGTGAAATAAGCCAGTCAGTGAAAGACAAATACTATATGATCTCATCCATAAGTGGCATCTATTCAACAAAATAAACTAACGAACAAAATAAACCACAGGCATGGAAACATGGAGCAGACTGAAAGGTACCAGAGTGGATGGGAAAGAGGACAATGGAGCAAAGGAGGGGAAGGGACTAGACAAAGAACAGGTACGAATGACCCATGGACATGGACAACAGAGTGGGAACTGACTGTGGGAGCGGGAGGCAGGGTGGAGTGGGTGGAGGGGGGCAAAGGGGGAAAAACTGAGACAACTGTAATAGAATAAACATGATTTAAAAATAAAAAAATTAAAAAAGAATTTTAAATATATATATATAAAAATCAATAATCAAAAGAGTGCAATATAAATGGGCAAATAGGAGGGCAGACAGTTCACAAGGGAAGATACATGAATGGCCAATAAGCACATGAAAATGTGCTTGACATCATTAATCATCAAGGAAATGCTGATTAAAACCAAATGTGGTACCATTGCACACACACCAGAATGGCTAAAATTAAAAATACTAGATATGTCAATTGTTGACAAGAATTTGGAGCAAATGGAACTTTTATAACCTGCTGGTAGAAATGTAAAAATAGCATTACTAGTTTGGGAAAAGTTTTAGTAGTATCTTATAAAATGAACCATACACCCTCTCCAGGACACAGCAAATCCACACCTTGGTATTTACCTAAGAGAAATGAGTACATTTCCACAAAAACAGTGCATAAGGTGTTCATAACAGCTCTATTTGAAACAGCTCAAATTTGGAACAGCTCAGGTAATGTCAACTAGGAAATAGATAAATAAACTGTGAGATAGAAATATTGTGGACTACTACTCAGCAACAAAAGGGGAAGAAATATATGACAATATGAATGAATCTAAAAACATTGTTCTGACCAAAAGAAGTCTTATATAAAGAACACACATGGTATGATAATATTTGTAATAAGTTCTAAAATGGAAATATGTAATTTAAGATGGAAAAAATCAGACCACTAGTTTCCTGTGGGTAGGTGGGAGTTGACAGGGAAGGGAGAGAAAGATTTCTGTGGTGATGGAAATATTCTATATCTTGACAAGGGTCTGGTTCCATGGTGTATACATTTGTCAAAACAAATCAATTGATACACTTAGGGAATTTTACATTACATTATATAGAAATTTTAGCTTCTCCTCCTAACAAGTATACAAATATTGTGTGTGGGTATGTGGATGTGTGTGGGGGTGGGGGAAGAAAGGGATTGGGGGAAAGAGAGGAGGGAGGAAGGGAGGGAGGGAGGGAGGGAGGAAAGGAGGGAGGGAGAGAGAGAGGAGATATGATTTAAAATAATTTTGGAAACCTGAAAATTCCAAATGAAGTTTATATAAAAATCATTAAAATGTACATTTTGGATGGAAAGAATTTGTTTGAAGAACATTTTCTTTTCATCATCTTGCTGCTTTTTTTCTTTTTCTATATGATTGTACTGGTCAAACAGTTCATATTGCTTAGCAAATTCTTTGTAGAACAAGCAGAGAATGGACTGTTCAATAGACAAGGGGTTTAGTAAGGCTGATCCACTCCAGTTTAATAAGCAAGGCTGTAAATCATACTTTGCTCATAGATCATTTTCTTTGTTTTTTGCCTACTGAAGAGAATAATTTACTCATTGAGTTTATAGAAAACAGAGAACAACTAGGTTTCAGAGACATCCCAATATCCAGACCTAGATGGCTCACAGTCTCTTTCAGGCCGTGAGACCAAAAGGAATAAAGCATTGCAGGGAGATTGTTCTCTTTCCAAGCATCTCTTGCATACCAGGGGTTTTGACTCCTACTGTTCAGCTACTAGGCTAATTAATGTTTTCTGGACACTCAGTGCTATTTCATGACTCTGTGCCTTGGCTTGTAATGTTTCTTTCTGGCTTACAGTCGTCTACATTAGCTTTCTAGCTTTTTTTTTTTTTGAAGATCTAATTGGCTTTATTAAGTAATTAATGAATCAGGTAGCATCTCATCTAGCAAACAGAAGGATACTCATCAGCTTTCTAGCTGTTAAATTCCTACTCATGTTTTAAAACTCAACTCAAAAGTTAACTCCTCTTTGAAATTTTTCAAATCTCCCTAATCAAGTCTTTTCATCCTGGCACCTTGTTTGTATGACAGCACTTACCATAATCTGACTAAATTTGATAGTTGCATGTCTATCTACTACACTAGACAGAGTTTCTAGAAAGTAGAACCTGTGTATTTGGTTTCTAGCAGAGTTTAGTCACATGATGCTGTGCAGGGTGAGGCAAAAGTAGGTTTACAGTTCTGAGTAAGCAAAACACAGAGGGTATTCTTGTATTATTATTTATTTATTGTATTATTTTCCATATGAACCACTTTAAACCTACTTAAACCCCACCCTGTACTTAATGCATGTGGCTCCAAGGAAATTTGAAGGTCTATTTATGGAAACTTCCATGAGAGTAGGAAGCAGGACTCTTTTAGTGTCCTACCTCCCCATAACGCATACACACCTGCACACACACAGGCCTTTGTTTTGTGTGTATTTGACATTCAAATTGTTGGTGAATGTAATGATAACATATTTTAAAATGTCCCTAAGGTCCATGAAATGCAAACATTTTTAAAGCTGGTTTGTTCAGCTGTTCTACATTCAAGGAAAAACTGTAGTGCAGCTAGCCTTTTAGAACTAATGCATTTTTGGCTTTGCAGTTTTAAAAGAAGAACACTTTGGCTGTAATCATCCAGTTTGTATAAGGGTATTAGTGATGGAGAGGTTTACATAATGAAGAATGTAAAATTGAGTATTTACTTACAATTGGAGTTGCACTTTATTAGTCCCAGTAAGAAAATTTCCCTGTTGTTAAACCCCAGAGTATCTTTTTTCCCCCTGCAAGATTGACTCAGACTCAATCCATTCATCCTTGCGTGACTGCTTTATCCAGGCCTCAGTTACGTGCAGTGCAGCATTGACAGCTCATAAAGTAATAAATATCCGCTGAGCCCACAAGTAGAGCAATTGACTCACAGGAGCCAAGCTTTACTCAGTCATCACCTGTGTACATTTCTTACTCTAATTGTTAACTCTACAGAATTGGCAACAAATTATTTTAGGAGTGCACACAATGATTTAGAGTAAAAAATGTGCAGATAGGCTGACATGTGGGACAAACATCGGCAATATTCTTTAGTGTACAGAGGTGCCATAGCTGGCGGGACAGTGCCAGAAGGCAGAGAGCCCTGGGTTCTTATCTTGGCTGTCCCAGTCTCCCTACTGGGCAGACATGTTCATCCCCCCCCACCCCCAGAGGAAGAGAGCATCTCTGAGACCCTTAAGGGGCACATCTCTCTGTTTGTGCACGTGTACAGTGATTGTATGACAGACAGAGAGGCATAGCGTTTGAGAAAAAAATTAACGAACACAGGGAAATTGGATCGATATTTTGCTAACTGGTTTAGACTTCTAATACGGAAAACCATCCATGCTGTGTATCATAGAAAGACTTCCTGCAAGATGACAAAATTGCAGCTGTTACAAACCTCTTCAAGAATGCCCACATAGGACTTGGAGCATTCTCAAAGCACTTTTCTGTATTTTTTAAATCAAGAGTAAATGTGATGAAACAAATACCAGACACTTGGTACTCATGTGGTATTAGCAAAACGGCTGATTGATTCGGCATAGGCTATTGTTCTCTGTGCAAGAAGTTCAAACTGACTCTAAAAAGCAGCATTATGTTCAGAGATTAAAAAGGTCTGGGATGTGATGGCCCACGAAAGACCCAAGTGCTATTTCTCTAAGTTAGGATTTTTTTTTCTTATTCTCATTTATAACTAAAAAGCAGCCCAGAATTAGAGATATATCCTGTCAAGTATACTATACAGCTTGTAGCATTCTCAATCCTTAGTGGGAAAAGGCACACCCAAGGAGACAGAAACTAGCATGGAATCCTGCTGAATCCTTTGTTCCTAAGATAGCTAACTGCAGCAAGCCAAACTGTGGGACCACATCTTTGCACTCTGAGCAATGAAAAGTTGTCACTGTAAATACAGTTAATAACTTGGGGTACCACTTCGTGATTGGAAATGGTCACCCAGTATGCCACTGCCATATCCCTGTACAGATTTTGTTTGGTAATGGCAACTGGGTGTTGCTATAATCAATACCTCAAATGTGGAAATGGCTTTAAGTAGAGGTCGAAAGAATTAAGGGAAGCATTATAGAAAAAGCCTACATTTGCCCTGGTTGCTGTGGCTCAGTGGATTCAGTGCCAGCCTGCAAACCAAAGGGTCACTGGTTCAATTCCCAATCAGGGCACATGCCTGGGCTGTGGGCCAGGTCCCCAGTGTGGGGCACATGAGAGGCAACCACACACTGATGTTTCTCTCCCTCTCCCTTCTCCTCTCTCTAAAAATGAATAAAACCTTTTTTAAAAAAGCCTAGATTGCCTTGAAAATCCCACTAGTAGAAATATTGATATGCTAGTGAGGACACACGCTTCAGCTAAATGAGGTTTCTAAGGCACATTTGGATGACATTCATTCAAAATAATTATCAGTTCTGCCCTGACTGGTGTAGCTCAGTTGGTTGGGCGTCATTCTGCAGACTGAAAGGTCGCTGGTTCGATTTCTGGTCAGAGCCCATGCCTGGGTCTCAAGCTCAGTCCCCGTTTGGGGTGTGTGCGGGAGGCAACTGATCGATGTTTCTCTCTCACATTGAGTTTCCCTCTCTCCCTCCCTCCCTAATCAGTTTTGATTCTGTCACCCCATCTCTATAAAATGGTTATAATCAGCTGGTGCAGATGGAGAGATGATCCTATTAGATATTCATTTTTATCCAAGTGTTCATTTGGACAGTGGATGCTTGTAAAATTTGGGAACACATAGCAGGGGTCTTTGAAACATTCTTCAGTGAACTTGATTGGCTTAGGCCTGGGGCAAGGGAGGGGAGAAGAGCTCAGATCACTTCCCCTCTCAATCCTTTAAGGATTCCCTGGCAATGAGTATATTTCTCTCCAGGTACAAACAACTGGAGGAAAAAGCTGGTATTTGTTTTGCTTTTAAATTAAGTAGCTTGAAGAAAGTGGTTGGGGTTTTTCCCTTCTATTGTCCCTCAGGCTCAATATAATGCAAGCATTGGATACACACTCAGAGATAGTGGTGACAACACAAGATGGAAAGCTCCGCCACACAGCAGTGGTTCTCAGGCTGTGGGGCATGAGAGTCAGCAGACTCCCAAGCATAGGCTAAAACCATGGAAGCAGACTAAATACCACAGGTGACTCAGGTGCCCACAAAGGCTCGAGTGCCCACCAGTATACTGCAGTGGTCATAGGGGCTTTGTGAAACTATGACTTCAAGTGCAATACTTCTCAAAGGTAAGCAGGCTTCCTTGACACAGGGCTTTTGAGGAATTGTACTAATAATACATATTTTTGAATCCCAAAGAAAGAATTAGTGTATGCCAGTAGTTCTCAAGGTGTGGTTCCCCAGGATCAGCAGGCTCAGCATCAGCTCAGAACTTGTTATAGATCCAGAGTCTTGAGCCCATCCCAGGCCTGCTCGAACAAAACCTTAGGAGGTGCGGCTGAGCAATCTCAGTCCAGGTGTTTCTGATGTGCACAAAAGGTCTGAGAGCCAACAATCTTTGAAGTGCCATCCAAACCTATTCTTTCATGAAACATGCGGCAGGGCTAATATATTTTGCCATGAGAAATGTTAGTGAAGTAAGTGTGTGTGTGTGTGTGTGTGTGTGTGTGTGTGTGTGTGTGTGATGAAGATACGTGAAAGCATCATCACTTGTAGGGGGGATTCCTAGGGGGGGTGACTATTTAATTATGACTTATACAAACCCCATCTTCTGTTAAAAACAACTTGAAGCAGCTCAAGGAGAATGCTGGCAGTAAAGGATCCTTCTGGGGTATTTTGACCACCTCTTATCTA
Organism: Pteronotus mesoamericanus; assembly: GCF_021234165.1. Taxonomy (NCBI): domain Eukaryota; kingdom Metazoa; phylum Chordata; class Mammalia; order Chiroptera; family Mormoopidae; genus Pteronotus; species Pteronotus mesoamericanus. The sequence continues at coordinate 2,600,418 of NW_026555198.1, forward strand.
TGCCAGGCTTCACTGATGTACTGATTTGTTTATTACCAGCAGACCAACGCTTTTCCTGAATAATGACAAACTAAACTCTAAAGGCCTTGGACCAAGAGAGAAACAATGCACTTCTCTACTGATTCAAAATTAGCAAAACTTAATAGGGGGTTGAGTGCGTCTACTTCTGGTACATGGTACAAAGACACCTGAGTCCAAGCTAGGCTGGCAGCCACACTTCATGCAGGTAGCCTATAAAGATCAGGCAGGATAAGGTCTTAAGACAGAATCACAAGGTGACTGAACTGGGTTGGGCTAGGAGCTCCTGCTGAATGTGACTGAAACATCTTAGAAATGGGCAGCCTCCCCTCTGTATAAAAACATGCTGATTGGGGTCCCATTAACTTTATTTGATGTATGGCCTAAAAAGAACCATTCAATTATGTTTTACCTGTTCCTCCACTTTTACTTTCTCATATTGACTACTCTGAAGCATGTAATGCCAGGCAATGGCAGCTTTGGGGTGCTAGTGAAAAAGTCAAAAACCTTAAAAATGTTTATATTTTCCTTCAGTTCTCAGAGGTGGAAAGGACCTTAGATGTTTAGTTTTGTGTCTTCCCTCTACCTAAAAAAATAAGCAACAGAAAGGGTAAATAGCATGAACAGCAGAGTGAATACCAGAACATAGGTCTCATTTGTACAATTTCATCACCGAATGCGAATGAGAATTCTCTGTTTCAATCTGAAGTACAAGTACAATAACTAGCACAATAAACACACTTTGAAGAGTGTTCATGTTAATATTAACCTCTAGACTGTAGATTATCTAAGGGCAGTGATCTCATGTATAATTCAAGATTTAACTCCAGTTTCTATGACAGGTAACGGTAAGTAATAGACACGCAATAAAGACATGTCGAAGGATTTTTTCTTTGAATGAATATAAAGAGTTTATTCGGTGCGTATTTGGGTATACAACAACAAATATTAAACAACTTTTTTTAATGTTTTTGTGCACAGGACAGAAAACTGCCTGTACATGCTATGTCCACTTTTGGAACACAGATTTTAACAATTATTAATGCACAAAATCTTACATATCATGCAACTCTATGCCAAGATTCCAACTTTCTTCCATGCAACAGATATGAAGATCTAAATGGAAACCTAGCTAAGTCTTAAACACTTTTCCAGAAGCAAGTATAAGTATATGTTGTTTAGGGGTAACCAGTCTTAATATTTCCTTGTACGCAATATTCACGTGCCAGATACAATGACAAAAGGACTCACACACATACAGATAAGACATTTCTTATTTTAACAACACAAAAGACAACATCACAGTTCCACAATTCCTGTCTTTACACAAGAAGCCACAACAATAGTTTAACATGATAACACAAATGGAATTAAGAGAAATCTACACTTGAGGATAATTTTTTTAAAAGTAATCTTTACAGACTGGGGTTGACAACAACTCAATTTCTATGCACAAAATACAGCACAATAACTTGACCAGAATACTACAAATCTAAAAAAAAAAAATGGTAAAATCACAAGAACACTGTTACCTTGAGCCTGAGATGCCAATTCAGATCCAACCCTGAATTTGGTTGATTTGGATTAAGTGACACAGAATCAATAGAACCACTGAATTTCAGAAATCAGAAAGTTGCACTATACCAAAGGAAAGAATACATTTGAATCAAGCGTAGATAGAAAACATTAAGCCAAGAAAACAACACAGTTCACATAATTTTGTTTGCCCCTACAAAACATTTAAGCGGTTAATTTTTTGTTTTGTTTTTGAAGAGCATTTGTGGTCTTTTAAATTTTCTTGCTTGGAGGGCAAATTTTTATCAGCGTTAGTGCTGTGAAATGATTGTGGTTTGTCATTCCCAAAGTATAAGTGAGATCATGAGAAAATTGGGCAGTCCTTCTCCCAGATTTAGTTCACCGATAATGCTTGGCATTGTTTTGCACAAGCTCAATCTAAATTATGGGGCTTTAGTTTGGATGATAAAGTTTACTCCAGATAGAACAGTGAACTCTACCTGTTTGTTTGGTAAACGTCACTGACAAATTTGAACTTTTGGGTGAAGGACTGTCTGCTAGAAGAATTCAACAGCACCTGGAGGTAAGGTTCTGTTACAGAGCCCTTGTTTTGCCCTCACTGGCTACGTTGATTCATTGTGGCTCATGGATTTGCCTCCGTTTAGCACTCCGGAGACACTTCTGCTCTTGGTTGGGGTCCCGCTTCCAGATCGGGAGAACTCCGTGAGATCGTGCAGTGACGGCTCCTTGTACATGGCCACTGAAAAGCATAGAAAGATGGTGTCAAAAAGTTTCAATGGGCACACCATACTGTCCCTCGACTTTTCTTCTGGTTACTAGGCTTCCATGCTTTAGGCCAAACATGAAAAATGCCACTTTCAAGAACTCAGTAGGAAGTGAACTGGATCAGATTAAGCAAAATCTACTCTTGGTGAAGTAGTGTGTAAAGAACTCTAATGCCTAATTTCCATCATTATGGTTATGCATATGAGATGACTGATAAAAATGAATTTAATAAAGCTCTTAGAAGTTTAAATATGATCTAGAGCATGTTGTGCAAGCCAAATACTAAAATTTAAAACATTTAAAAATACTGATTTCTATCATGCTTTAAATTGAAATTCCCAGTGTCTAGATGTTAGCACAATACCTAATGTAAGAAATGGTAAATACTATTGTTATGCTGTAAATAACAGTACTAGCTTATGTTTATGGAGCACTTACTATGTGCTACATAATGTTCTAAGTGCTTTGCATTCATTATCTCTTTTAATGCGCATAAGAATCCTCTGAAGAACCTACTCTCATCCATACTTTACAGACAAGGAGCTTGAGGCACGCACATGTGGACAGTCTTCCCACGACCATCCAGTTAGTAAAGGGTAAAGCTGGGATTTGAATCCAAGTAGCCTGGATCCAGAAAATGTGCCGTGGAGCAGTGCTAGGCTGGCTGACCAGGCAGCCTGCCCTACTCAAACCCCCAAGGCTAAACTCAGGCCAGTAACCTCTTGGAGGTCTTGCTCTGCTTTGCCTGCATTTTCTATTCCTTTTCTACCATGTCTCACTACTTCTAACACATTCCTACATTCTGTAGCCCACCCCTATCATTCATCCTTCCTAAGTTGCTAGTAATCTGCTAAAATGACTGGAAAATAAAACTGTAAATGAAAATTATTGGGACTATATTGTTGGGCTGTTATGGAACTTCTGAGGATCTTTCCAATAAGTGTTAAGTATACATACATTTAAGCATCTTTTTTTCTGCCCAGGGACCATTTTGGCATAATTTGGGGTTCTTGGCTGTCCTTAGTTAGCAATTAAACTACTTTCCCTGAGTAAGGTGTTATTATATGTAAAATGGAAATATACTATGGAAAAATTAAAATCAGGAGATTAGATGGTATTGTTGATGCTTTAATGTTTTTAAGTGTTTAAAATGTTACTAAATTTTTGTATAAATGCCATAATGGAGAATTATGTCCCATTTTCAAAGGTGTGATAAAAGACTGATTTAGCCCTAGCTGGTGTGCGTTGACCAGTGGATTGAATGCTAGGCTGAGAACGAAAGGGTTGTGGGTTTGATTCCCAGTGTAGGGCACACGCCCAGGTTGCAGGCCAGGTCCCCAGCAGGGGGCGCGCAAGATGCAACCACACTTTGATGTTTCTCTCCCTCTCTTTCTCCCTCCCTTCCCCTCTCTAAAAATAAATAAATACAATCTTTAAAAAAAGACATTTGAATACTTACTCATTTAATCCACAGTCTGTAATATGCAGCTTACCTTTCAGTGGTTTGGGCAGAAAGTGGGCTGCAGGCTTGTTTTTCTTCACATGGTTCCCTTTCATGATCTCTCCTTCTTTGTTCAGACCCAGATACCACCCTCGGCCTGACTGCTGCTGACGGTATATCATCGATGAATATGTCACGTAATAGTTTTCAAACACGGATTCTTTGAATTTGCATTCAGGTGTGAAATGTTCCTACAAGAAAAATAAATAAACTAAAGCTCCATATTTATAGCAATAGATATCATGGAGAACCATGTGGTATTTCCCTTTGGAAGGACATACTTGGTTAAAGCTTTTACGACCAGTGTTCTAGTTTAATAGCATAAACTATTATCACTGGAAAACAAGACTATGTGTAACATTTTCTATGATGTTTTGGAAAAATCACTAAGTGCAAGTGTTACTAATCAATGATTAACTCTCTTTGCAATAAGGTAATGGAAAAATAAGAACCACCCACATAAGTGTAATATATCAGACAAATTCAAGAGCCAAAAATTGAAAAGACAAGCCTAAAGCTGTCACATGGAGCATAGTTCCCTTTGGGATTAAATATGAGGAAATAAACATTCAGTCCTTGTATTTAATTTTCATAGATTCTCCAGTTATTATAAACTATAAGTTTCAATTGCCCAAGGCTGAAGTCTATGTTAGAATGCTAGCTGCCTATATTTCTTAAAGGATGCTACAAAGAAAGACTTCCATTTACTGTTAGGTAAACCAAATTGATTTTTTTTTAGATCATTGAACCTTGACTTTAAAAAAAATGTTCCTCCTCACCCCAACCTTGCTTTACAGTAACATTTACAAGCAAATCAATATAGAAGCAAGGAATTTACAGTAATTCCAGAAGCAGACATGACAGATCAGCCCAGGGGACTTTCAACCTTGGAATGTGATATTCTGCCATATGCTTGGCCATGTTTTCTTTGGACTTGCTCATACAAATGAAGGATTCCTGACCCAACTGACTATTTCACAAGCAAAAACAGGAACAGAAAACCTTTCAAGTTTTGTGTATGTGCATGTATGCCATAAACAACTATTAAAAAGGCCATTTGTAAGCAAAATGAAATGAACAGCAAATTTTAATTCCTAAGGCCTTTTGTGGGTGGTGGCGAAGGCGGAGAGGACGCTCTGAAGGCTGCGGGCCCGCTGCGCGAGTACGAGGCGGCAGGCGCTGCCGCCCCCTAGGTGCCCCACACCGCCCTTCTCCCGCATGCGCATCTTTGCACCCAACCCTGTCGTTGCCAAGTCCTGCTTCTGGTACTTCGTATCTCAACTGAAGAGGGTGAAGAACTCTTCAAGGGGAACCGTCTACTGTGGGCAAGTGTTCGACAAATCCCCACTTCGGGTGAAGAACCTTGGTATGTGGCCGTGCTACGACTGCCGCAGCGGGACCCGCAACACGTACCAGGAGTACGGCGACCTGACCACCGCAGGCGCCGTCACCCTGTGCTAGGGGGACTTGGGGGCCCGGCCCGTGCCCGCGCCCACTCAATCCAGATCACGAAGGTGGAGGACACTGCAGCCAGCAAGCGCCGCCGGCCGGCAGTCAGGCAGTTCCATGACTCCAAGATCAAGTTCCCGCTGCCCCGCCGGTCCTTCCTCGCCAGCGCAAGCCAGGCTTGACCACCAAGAGGCCCAACACCGTCTTTTAGATGCAGGGCCTCCCTGTCCTCTCGGGTACCAAATAAAGTCCTCGGGAAAACCAGGGTGCTCAGAAAAAAAATTAATCCTAAATGATCCATAGAGTACCAAAGGGTCCACTTGGGGTGGAAGATAATGAAGAAAGTGCTGACTGAGCTACATGTGACAGTGGCACCAAGGAAGGTTTTAGATTTTTGCTCAATTGCTGAGATGTTATCAGGGATACCTTTTGATAAAACCCTAAAATAAACCATCTTGTAAAAATACTCCAAGTTTTCTGGACAGCAGTCTTTTCCTAGCAATGCCTCCATGGTCCTAACTTCCTTCGCTTTCATATGAGATAATCATTCTAAGCAACACATACTACACCTCAGTACCAGGGGCTGAAGTGCTGAGTCACTTACAAAAAGAGGCGCAGATGGCTCTAATTGAGGCTGCCTTTGTCTGAAAGTTAAACAATTGAACATTTTTTTTTCTCAGAACCCACAAAATCTGTTTCACTCAGTAATCTCACTGATTCCTATATGGCCTGGAATCAGCTTTTGGGTTTATTTCTGCCTGGGGCATACTTGATAGATCCTCAGTAGATTCATCAAAATTCAACCTACCCAAGACGAAACATACTTCCAAGAAAATTATCATGTGATAGGCACCAAAGCATTCTAATGATGGGCTGTGAAAACTCCTCTTTCTAGGATTCTTAACATGGGGAAAGCCAAGGAATGCCTACAAAGAAATTTGACTCAATGTTTCCGCATTCCTTCTAGTGATGAGGACAACTGCACAGAATGTTGCTGAAATTCACTGGGAATTAAATTACAATTAGGGGGGAAAATCCCTTTGTTGGAGAGCGATGTTAATTTTGTAAAGAGCCAGAAACCACTTGAAAATAAATTTGATAAGTAACACATATGACTTAGGCAAGTGATTCTGTTATAGCCATATCAACATACTGTATACTGAATACAGTATGTTGCATTCTACAAAATGATGAGATGGGAATCATTGTGTGCTCTAAAGCGGGTCCCCAAAGAGGCTGCACTTAATGTCTTGTGTGATCGCAGCATGCACGCATACATGCATTCATTCATTCATTCATTCATTCATGTGCATTTTCTGCCAATCCATTATATGCCTGGGTGATATTAAAAATTCATAAGTAAATAGGATATGGCCTCAGGGAGATTACCATACATTTTCAGGAGTAAGACATACACAAATAACCCAGACACAGGTTTTGCTGCTGTTAAATACAGAAAGGGAGGCATAAAGGAGGTGTTGTGTGAGAACAGAGGAAGTCTGACTTAATTGTGATTGGGGGACCAGGGAGTGGTGGTCTTCACAGAGAGGATGCCATTGTAGCTGAGCCTTGAAGGACGGGTAGGGATTCAAAAAGAAAAAGGAGAACAATATTTGAAGCACAGAGCCACAGTTCCTCTAACCTCCACTTCTGGGTCCCCCATTTCAGCAATTAAGAGTCCACCATTCTGGCAAATGATCACACTTCAAACTTCAGGGGACCTTGATGTTCTTCCACATACTTTCCAGTCCATGATTTTGACCTTCCATTCCCATTGCCACTGCTCTAGTCTGTGCCCTTATTACCTCTTCACTGGCTTGCTCTAGTGGTTTCCTAACTGGCCTCTCCTCTTCTGCTAAAAGATTTCGCTCCTAACACAAAGTGCCCTTCCTCAGGAACTTTTGATGGTTTCACCATGCCTCTAGTAAAAATCTCTACTTGAGGTTGCATTTAAAATTTCCACAGTTCAGTCGCAACAATGCCTTCAGTTTCATCCTCTACCACAGAATGGCGTGTCTTTGTGTCTTTCCAGATTCCATTAATTTCCTTTGTTCAGAATGTCATTCTTCTCTCTCTCTACCTACTGGCTTTACCCTCATCCCTCAAGGCTTTTCTCAAATATGACTGCTTCTGGAATCATATCTGATATTTTCCAGTCAGGGTACTTGTATTTGTGTTCCCACAAACTCTAGCTAGTCTCCAGCTTGGCCCTGTAACTCGGGCACATGCCTGATTGGCTCCAAATGGCAGGAGACTTATTTTTGAATCCATCTTCTATTTTCATAAATGACTGGTCATATTGCCTCGCACACAGCAGACCACCTGATTATTGTCCCCAAAATTTGAATTTCAGAGATTCAGATTTAAGTATTGCAAATTCCAGGATTCAGAAGTATCAACTAGTAAAAAGTCTGCAAGGAATTTCCCTAATGCCATATAATGAAATAAGCTGCATGTAGAAAGAGACTGTGCTTGCATGACTTAGTATCTGTTACAAATTACAGATACTACTCAGATACTAGCACCTACAACATTAGGAGGAAAAATGTGGCGATTGTTACAACTATTGAAAAAAATGGCAAGGAAGGACTCAATGAACTGAATGCTTTGTCACATCCTGGCAATCTCTTAAGTCATCACCACTAAATCTGGACTAAAGAACTCATAGAGAGGGCGAAAAATGAGACCAAAAAAAGATTGTTGAAACAACCAAAGGAGTGCTCTGTTCTCTGTGTCACACTGTCATTTTATCCAGTGTTGAATGAGTAGGCAGAAGAGCCTTGATTTTTATGATGTGTGAAAAAAGGAACATCCCACCCAATACAGGAAGGGTCCCCAAAGAAAAGGGGGTGCAATGGCATTTGTCAATGTCTCAGCAGTGATTCATATTAATAACAGAAATTGGATTTGACCCTAATTAGGGAAGCCTTATTCAGAGGATACCAGCTAGACATATGGCAAGGAACTGACCTCCTTTGATCAGTCTGGAGATGATTATTAGTGCTGTTGAAGAAGGTACCATAGTGGCCTTAACACACCGAAGGCACTCATTAGAGGTGGCAATCACTGTGCTCAGTATTTACTATGCATTGAATAAATACCTGCTATCATAATGAATGAATTAAAAAGATGCCAAGCATTTCCTGAACAGTCACTAAGAAATTACTTGTCATGAGTACAAAAGAAAGGTGCTTTATATCTTATAACTTTTTATGCATGGATTTCTTCTAAAAATTGTTTATGTCTTCCATATCTATATTCTTTCCAGAGAAATAGCATCCTATTAGTTCATGAAATAGTCAATCTCTATTCCCCTTAAAGTTCAAAGTTAGTTCTTTCTTAGTAAATATTGAACCTTTTGTGTGTTATGTGTTTAAAGTTTCATTTTTTTCTGGGTTATTTATGAAATACTTTCTACTTTTTTATGGAATGTATTGGGGGTGATGATGGTTAATAAAATTATACAGGTTTCAAGTGTACAATGCTATAGTGCATCATCTGTATATTGTACTGTATGTTCACCACCCCAAGTTTCCTTTGGTCACCATTTAGGTCCCCTTGACCCTCCTTCAACCCCACCCCCACACACAACCTTTTCCCCCTGGCAATCACCAAACTGTTGTCTGTATCTGTTTTTTCTTAATGCCTTCACCTTTTTCACATACCCCTGCCAATATCCCTCCCCTCTGACAGCTGTCAGTCTATCCTCTGTATCTATGAGTCTGTTTCTATTTTGTTATACAAGGGGGACCCAACCAAAACAGAATTTATTTATAAAAAAAAACCGTGCACTTATTCTTACATGTTTAAACTTCAGTCACCTTCAAAGTACTCTCCATTTGATACAATGTATCTATTAAGACATTGTTTCCACTGCTCAAAACAGTTTCTGAACTCGTTGATTTTGATGCCTTTTAGTGCTTCTGCCATTTTTTGTCTCATTTCTTCTACATCAGCAAAATGTTTCCCTTTGAAGATTATTTTCATTCAGGGAAACAAAAAAAAAAGAGTTGTGCAGAGCAAGATCAGGTGAATAGGGAGGGTGGGGCATGGAGTCATGCCATTTTTGGTCAAAAACTGCTGAACACTCAGCACGGTATGGGGATATGCGCTCATAAATCACCCATCATGAAATGGGCAAATGTGTTGAAAGAGTTTTCCATAAAAATTCACTGAAGCCAAATGCAGCCTCTCACAACAACGCCAGCTGATACCAATACAGATGGGTTCCTGGAACATTCACCTAGTGGGGGAAGCCTGTACTACAAGGGGACCCGCCCTCCAGAAGGTAATTCTGGGTGGTTGTTTTTTTTTTTTTTTTGAGCCTCTCCTCGTAAACTAAGTGAAAGTACATGGTGCTCATCTCTCTCAGACTGGCTTATTTCACTTAACATAATACTCTGCAGGTCATGAACATTGAACCTTTAATTCTAAGAAATCCATGCCAGATAGTTACCATGATCATATTTTAGATAGGAAATCAGGATTCTACATTTCCAGAATGATCATAATCCAGAAGCAAAATCTAACACTTTCTTTTTCTTTCTTTTTTTTTTCCCCACCAATTTACTTACTATTAAGGGGAAGTAGTTATTTGGAGGTTGAAATATCACCAGTGACAGGAAAACATTTGAAACCTTTGATATCAGGTCAATAGGACATATTGGAGAATACTTACAGCCACAAATGGTAGTGGTCAGCTGCCCTTTTCAGCACACCTTAGACCTCCACACGGACTTTGGGAGGTAAGTGAAGATGTTAATACAACCAGTAATGTTATTTGCAAATAACTGCCAGATCCATTGCTGTGCCACAAAACATCTTTGTCCCAGAAGAAAAAGCTTTGGACCTATGTACATTACTATTCTCTGTTAGGGTCAGAAGAAGCAATAGTGCCCTGGGTTGCCTCTGGCACTGAGGGCAAAGGATGGGGAGGGTACAATGGCTCTCTGGCATCAAAAACTGGAGCCAGGCCAGAAGAACAATGGGCTGTGATGGTGGCCTCCCTGAAGGTAGATATTTAAGGGCCATGTCACTCAGCAGGGAATGTGTAAGTACATTCTCAGTCAACATAAGCCGAAAGGTGAGGGCTAAAAAATATCCGTATATCATTTAGGCCATATCAGTGCTCTAAACACACCTGCAATACCAAAGACACACACCATGACTAGATTTCTTCCTGATTAAGAGAAGTAATTTGGAAAACATAGACCTTAATAGCAGGTTTTCCCTACTGCCGCCCACTTTGTATTTTCAGCTGTACTCCCACTGATATGCTGGCAATGTTTCACTTGAGTCCGTTATCTTAGTGGGATGGCACACTGAGGATTGCCATGAATATTGTAAATGTTTCCTCTTAACACATGTCCATCAAAAGGAATGTTTTTCTTACGTGGGCTGCACTGATTTCCTTGGATCTCGAGAGAGCAACAGAGCCTACTGAGGATATCCCTACATAAAATGGCACCACTGCAACCCGAGATGTTGAACAAAGCCTGAGATAACAGTATGCACAGTAAGTATAGTCTTTCATATATGTTTATGCCATGCCAAGTGCATACACCCTGGTATAGATTAATACTTCTCATACATTTTTGTTTTATTCAGACGTAACATTTTGTAAAGCAGGCATCACAGAACGAAAAACAAAAACAGTTTATGAGTGGGCATTTAAAGAAACTTTAAAAAATGAACCTAGTAATTTCCTCTTTTCAGCAGGTTCTATAAACATATTATAATTAGTCTTTCCCTCCCTTTAAGCCGCTCCCCTCCTTCCCTTTCCTGTCTTCCAGTCACATTTTCAGTAGCCTGGCGATCCAATTAATTTAACAATTACTGCCAATAGCAGGGGTCACTCTCAATTCTTAGCTGTGTTCTGATGACAATTAATTTTAGAGATTTCAAGTTAGCACGTTATTTAAGCTGGGCTGAGTTGTGTGCCTCAATTATTCCCCAGCCCAATGAAAATAATATGCAGATTAAAATTAGATTTTCAATTCTAACCTTAAAATATAAACCATACCCACAGGGGTGACACTGTAACTATCTATATTCTCTATATAGGTTCCCCTCTATCAGTGATTTCAAAACCCAAGATTAATTATTATATTCAGGACTTTGATGTTCCCTTCCAGGGTATATTTGATGTGCATGAACTTCATTATTATAAGATCAAAGCATGGGAAGGGAGAGGTTAGGGGAGAGGGAACCAACCCTCACCCAGTGCGCTGTATCTAAGCAAAATTATTAATTCATGATAAACAGAGGATGGTTTCTTTACTCAGATATCCTCTGGACTGTGGGATACTTGAGGACAGCTCTTAGTGTAAGGCCTGGCTTATAGCCAATGGTCAAAACACATGTGATGGAATAAATAAATGGAAGAATGAAATATCATATAAAGAGAGCTTGAAAGCTCCCTTGTACAAATACAATAGGGGTTAAGTGTGGCACTGTATGAACAGAGGGCTGTTTTACAGTAAAGAGTGACAAGTTAGAACTTGTCTTTGAGGGTAGAAAGAGTAGGTGATAAAAGCAGGAAAGCTGCCTACAGAAAAATTCAATTTAAAAAACTGCAGAGGGAGGGAATAACAAAGACAAAACAGAGCTTCAGCTGTGAGAATAAAGAGATTTCCTGTTAACCAAGTATAAAGCATTAAGCTTATATTGTTGATGTTTGGGTCTGCAAACAGCTAAACATTTCAGTTAAATTAATTACCTTGATTCTTGTGAAATGGGGGGAAAACCTACCAGCCTGCTGACCTTACTGCATTTGTTGTATGAGGATCCAGTGAGATGATGTATGTGAAAGAAGCTCTGAAAATTGTAAAGCTCCAGAGCCATGAAATGTGGAATTCCTTCTGATAATGCATGCCTAAAAAACGAGAGCTAAATAAATAAATAAACACATAAATACACCCTCTTGTTTCCAATGTTCTTTTTCACTATGGAATCAATTTACAAAGAAAGGGTCTGACTGCATGTGTTTTATTAACATGGAAGCATAGAAATTCTGCCAAAAAAAAAATTAGGACTGCACATGAAATACGTTCTGCATTCAGTGTTCTCCTCCAAGCTTGGTTCCCAGAAAACTGTTTTGCCTCCTTTCATTTTTCATTTCTGCCTGCAGTAGGCTGCGAGGCTCAAGTGCTCCAAGCCACAGCACCAAAGAAACAGAGTGCTTTAAAATGGGCTTCATGAAATACCACACAACAAAGTGACTTAAATGTACACATGTTAATTAGCAACCATTTGTAAAGAAACTTGCAAATTATAATTAAGAATGTGCACATGGGATTATTTTTCCTTATATGGTCACCATGAAATTCCTTGGTAGCAATTTTATATTCCAAGGTATTTCATGGACATGTTAATTTACCTTATGCTGGCCCCACAAAATATGTCAGCACAGTATTGCTTTTTCTCCTCAATTCTTCACAAACAAAGATGAAAAAAAATATTAAGGAGTCTATCAACCAATGGCCTGTTTAAAACAGAATCAGGATGCAGACATGACCATATTTTAGCCCTGGAGTTGATTTTTAGTCCTTTGTATTGGCTTGTTCTGGATTTTCACATATTTCCGTAAAGCAGTCTCATGCAATGGATTATTCTCAGGCTGGCAAATTTTATACAGTGATTTGTTTTATAAAACACACTGAAATAAGCTAGAAAAAAAGCAGGAGACAAAACAAAAATAATGCATCCCTTACACAGCCTAAGAGGGATTATTTGTGTTGTGATATAAAAATTATATGATCCAAAGGCCTCACTCAGCTCCAAACCTGGTCAGGCAAACACATTTTAAATGAGAGTAACTTGTGGAGATTTGTAACAAAGGAGAGTGACAGGCCACATGTCTCCAACGTTGTGTATTTGGCCCAAGATGACATTCATATGACCCAAATCTTGTGGAAGAATAAAGATTGTTTAGGCACTCCAATTAGGTGGCAGAAGATGTACTTTGTCTTATGTAAGATGTTTGTGGAGGGAGTGTATGACCATTGTGTTATTTAAAAAAAATCTTACTAGGGAACCTCGCTGTTAAACAATCTCATTGTGGGAAAGTTTGTTTTGTTTTGTTTTGTTTTTTTAAGTGAAGAATACTTCTCTAAAGTGAGTAACTCCCTAAAACTTTTTTGGTCTATTGTGAGTATTAAATCTGGATGTTGGGTTTTCTTATAGCAAGGCTGACCTATTGTGTTTTTTTTTAATATAATCTTTATTGTATTTTTCCCATTTATTCCTTTTATACCCACCTCCCCCCTGTTTTTGAAAGAGTAATCAAATATCATAAATGATTTCTAAAAATAAACTTTCCTGTCTTTTGGCTGGTTACTGGAATTAATTTGTGCCCATTGTATAAATATTATGTTACTATCATACTTTCTAACTAGTGGCAGTACTCTTCTGTGTGATAACTTCAGAACAGAATCAATCCACCTGCAAAGGAATGATTTTGGAAGTACTTTTAGTCAGCAAGAGAATAATCAAAGTAGGTTGTATCTTTTAAAATAATCATTCAAGCTCCTATGTGAAAATTCAAAGCCCGAGAACTCTGAAAACTTTTCTCAGAGATCCAACAAACTCTAACTTAAGGGAGAAAGATTTTTTCCTTGTAGATCAATGGGAAAAAATCCTGGCAATTTAGTTGAACTATTAAAAATAAAATCATCCCTGGCTGGTGTGGCTCAGTGGATTGAGTGCCAGCCTGTGAACCAAAGGGTCCCTGATTTGATTCCCAGTCAGGGCACATGCCTGGGTTGCGGGCCAGGTCCCCAGTAGGGGGTGCACGAGGTGCAACCACACACTGGTGTTTCTCTTCCTCTTTCTCCCTCCCTCCCTTGTGTTCTGTCTAAAACTAAACAAAAATAAAATCTCTAAAAATAAAATAAAGTAAAATCAGCCCTGGCTGATGTGGCTCAGTGGATGGAGCGCTGGCCTGCAGACTGGGTCCCGGTTGGGGGGACAGTGTGTGAGAGGCAACCAAATGATGTTTCTCTGGCACATTGCTGTTTTCTCTCCCCCTCTTGCTCCCTCTTTCCCCCTCTCTTTAAAAATAAAAAAATAGAGGGAACCCTTTTCACGAAGATGGCGCCAAAAGCTAAGAGGGAAGGCCCTGCCCCTTCTAAAGCTGAAGCCAAGGCAAAAGCTTAGAAAGCAAAGAAAGCAGTGCTAAAAGGCGTCCACGGCCACAAAAAAAGAAGATCTGCATGTCTCCCTCCTTTCGGAGGCCTAAGACACTGCGACTCCGAAGGCAGCCTCAATATCCTCGGAAGAGCGCTCCCAGGAGAAACAAGCTTGACTATGCCATCAAGTTCCCGGTGACTACGGAGTCAGCCATGAAGAAGAGAGAAGACAATAATCCACTTGTGTTCACTGCGGATGTCAAGGCCAACAAGCACCAGGTCAAACAGGCTGTGAAGAAGCTGTATGATGTCAATGTGGCCAAGGTCAACACCCTGATCAGGCCTGATGGGGAGAAGAAGGCGTATGTTCGACTGGCTCCAGACTATGATGCTTCGGATGTTGCCAACAAAATTAGGATCATCTAAACTGAGTCCAGGTGGCTAATTCTAAATATAAAAATGTTATACTAAAAATAAATAAATAAATAAAATATTTTAGACAGAAAAAATAAAAATAAAATCATAGCAATTTTGGTGCATAGCATGTTCTAGTACTTCAGGAAATATTGAGGATTGAAATTTTCATTTGTATTGGATAGTGGTTGTCTTCAATTTGATAAGATCTCTCTCTGTAGAAGGGAGTAGAATAACCAGGAGCCCTTCTTTAAAGACTTTCAAAAGAGACTTCATATCCTTTTTTCTGAACAGGTAGGAAAGCAATGCTAGACAACAGTGACTGCTCAAATGGAAGCCTCTAATGTGTGATTTCCACTGCAAAGCATAAAACCCTGAGTCTCATAGGACAAGGTACAAAGGCCTCATCTATAAATGAAGGATGAAAAAGGTGTCGCAGATGGCTGTTGGACTGCCACATCACATTACACCTGCAAATTACTTCTGAGGATAGGAAGCCATAAAGGGGGTTATCTCTCTATAAAGAGAGTCCATTGAAAGGAGCTAATGAGAGGACGCTAGTGACAGTCATATACCATGAGTCTGAATGGGGGAGTCAATTCATTAAATTTAGACTCAGATGGAAGCATTTATTCTAAACTACTGCTTAATGAATGAGAGCCTACTGTGTGCCAAGGTACTGTGGGAGACACCTTTGCATATGTAATGATGCGACTTAATCTTGACAGCAGCTCTCTATAATTACTTGAGTGTATTTATATCTTTCTGGCCTGAGAGGGAGGAGGCCTCCCACCTCACAAGTGAAGAAAGCACAGGAAAGAAATCCTTAACAAGTCATTTCTTTATAAACTCAATTGCAAATGTACCTTTTCACCCAAACAGTCACTGTATTGGCAATAGCTGCAATGTCAATTCTCTTCTAAACGTACAGTTCCAACACTTACTGAAGGTTCAGCCCTTCCTCCTATTCCTGCGTCCTGCCTCTTTGAACACGGAAGAGCTCTTTGCAAACCTGCCTCTTCCACTTTCCAGACTTCTGACTTTGGGCAATTCACCTGTGCTTTGATCTTGCATCTGTAACAGAAAAGCACCTCGTACACCTCACGGGGAGGACAGCAGAGGCCATGGAAAGCAGCTAGCTTACGTGTAAGTGCTCACTGATGGCGGCATCTCTTCCCTTGCTTTAATGTTCCGTTCGTGTGATATCTAAGAAAATGCAGCATCCTCTCTCCCCACTCTCAACTTGAAACTGGTATGAAAATTAGTGGTGGTCAAAGAAAGCAAATGGAGTGCAGAAGCACCTTTCCATTTCTGAGACGGGTTCCTGTTACATGTCAACTGTATGTGTGACAGCTGTTTCCAGTAGTGACTCCTTTTCAAGGGCAACCACACATGAGCTTTTAATTTGGGGCTTAAAATAGCCTGAGATTCCAAATCTGAATCACTATAACATGCATTGGAGACCCCACACGACATAAAGAGATCTGTGAAATAATCCAGTAGTAAGGAGCCAAATGACATTTCCATGTCTCATTTTAATTACTATGCCACAAAAAAGTACATTATTGTCTCACTTCTTTTGTTCTAAATCACTGTTTTGCTAGTTCTCCTTTCATAATGTAGGTTACTAATAACAACAATAATGGAAGTCTAATAGTACCTCATGTTTAAGTAGTGCCTACTTTTAAAGTTTGCTACAACTGCTTAAGTAGTTATGACATTCAAGTGACAGATAAAGGACAGTGTAATAATGATAATGATCACAAAAGAAATGATTATAGTGGATTTTGGTAGACCTTTTTTTCTTCTCTAAAGCGCTTTTTTTTTTTTTAACAGTTGAAGAAATAGAACCAGAGATGCTAATTACACTGAAATCCGGCTTTCACACTTTCTTCTAGAGAATGAATCCAGGCAGGGAAGCAGCTCCTCCTCGAGGAAGCTGGAATCTGTGTAAGGTAGCTGGTATGACATGTGAGAGGCCCTTATCGTAAGGCAACCTGATCTCTAAGATGTTCTAAGGCTGCAAAACACTAGGGCCCAGCAGCCCTCACTGGTTCTGGGTTGCGGAAGGAAGAGGTTTAACACAGAGCAACAGCCAAGCCCACCAGCCTGCCTCCCAGCCCACTGCTTTCTCCACCACGCAGCTTTCCATTTCAATTATGTAAATGTGTGCACTTAACATTCTCCACGATCGTGCCATGAAAAGTTCATTCTCTTATTGCAAAATGTTCACGATTTAATTCAGCGCATTTTTAATTTTTTTTTTTTTTTTTTTTGCTTTCCAGTGACCTTCTTTACCCTGAAAGTTCTTAGGAGATGACCCTGAGGCACGTTTACTAAAGCGAGTCTTCTGCCTCTCTAGGTGAAGATGCAGATAATGGGTAAGAAGAAATAGAAATCAATCTAGTCAGACTCATCTGTGTATGTGCCAGCCTGTGTTTGTAAGAGAAAAGGAAGGGGAGGGGGCAGAGACAGAGAGGCAGGATTCAGGGGACAAAGAGACAGAGAAAGACCATAAGAAGTAAAAACAGAGAAAGTAAATGTGATTTGTTTTTTCCAATTCCATAATCCTGTGGCCTTGGGGAAAGGCCTGCCACACCCATCACCCCCACTCCCACTCCAAAGACATAATGGGGAAGGTAGAAAAGAAGCTGTGTCCTCTGCTGGAGAAATTGTCTTTCTTTCCTCTCCAAACTCCTAGCTGTGCTCTGAGCTCAGGGTAAAATCTGAGAGGCCATCCAGGGCAGATGGTGTTCTTTAAACTTAGTATCTATAGCCCTGGCTGGTGTGGCTCGGTGGATTGAGTGCTGGCCTAAGAACCAAAGGGCTCCCAGTTTGATTCCCAGTCACGGCACATGTCCGGGTTGCAGGCCAGGTCGCTAGCAGGGGGTGCGTGAGAGGCAACCACACACTGATGTTTTTCTCCCTCCTTTCCCCTCTCTCTAAAAAGAAATAAATAAAATATTTTTAAAAAAAACAAACTTAGTATGTATACATTTACAGATGAGCCGAATAGAGGAGTAAACCCATTTATTCCTTCCTGGAGATTTTCCTACATGTAATGCACCGCCATCTCTGGGGCGTGGGGAGGAAATCCGAGCCTCAAGAAACTCAGATTAGTGCGAAAATGTCCTGAGAAAGTTCATTAAAACAAGACTCTTTGAAATACGAATGTCACTAGCACTAAGTCAATCCTAGTTTCATAAGAGAAATGTAATGCTTAGAAGTATAGCTATGTTGTGGTAAACAAGGCAATTCCCTATTTATGACAAGCTGCTGTCACCTGTGGTGACATTTATATTCCCATCAGCTTATATTATGGTTATGTAGAAACCACTGCAGTGAAGCTTGACTTCTAAAAATGCAGTGCTTTACAGGACCATCCAAAGCACCAGCTACAATTCATAAATGAGCTTTCAGTAGCTCAGTTTAAATTAAATTTGTTCAGGGATTCTTGAAATACTGCACTATTTTTATATTAATTTTTAAAGAAAGGGTTTTGATGACATTAAATTTTCAAACAGGCAAATGACAATTCTTTATCAAAATACACAATTTCAGATTTCAAATATTTGTTACCTGTATATTACCATAGCTGAAAACAATGCAAGAATATAATACAAACTATAAGAATATATAAAAATGGTTAATACTTCATAAGCTTTGCACAGCCACACCTAGTTGGAATAATTTTCAGCTTTCATTTTCAACAGTGTAGACAGTTAAATCATTTGCATGAGAATGTAAAATGCATAAATTATCCCCACAGGGAAGCCTTAAAACTTAAGGTAATTATATAGCATAGAAGTGGTTTCAAAGAACTCAAACAAAATAGCAAATGACTCTACAGTCACCCTTTAAAATGATTATTATTCTGTTACCAGTGATCTTGATCACTAAAATCCCTCTCTTTACAATTACATTCACATGATCAAGTCTTACTTTGTTCTTTTACCATCAAGCTCCTGCAGCTGGCCCTGCAAATTTGCATGCTGTAAAAGCTGAACTAGACAGCTAGTAGAGATGAATTCTCCAGTTATATTCATGCTATGAACAGAACCATAACACTCCCTTAATATATCTTATCATTGCACTTTTATACTAAACATGCATCCAAATCAAGTCCTATTTTTTACATTCCTCCTGTTCAAAATCTTTTAATGGCTCCCTGCTGCCTACAGAATAAAATCCAAATTCCCTGGCCTGGTGTTCAGGGCCCTCCACAATCTTGCACGTGTTCGCCTACAACTCTACCAGAAGATTCCTCAACTCAAGCCAGACTGGAGAAAATAAGGACAAGACCGAAAGGAGAAGAGATTTTTCTTATGAATGGAAAAATACTTCCTCCGAGCCAATTCCTCTGCTTCAGAGGCTGAGCTGTTTACTGTGATTAGAGAGAGAGAGAGAGGAAAAAAAAAAAAGCACTGGGTCCCAGGGGATTCGTAACTAATCTCCTCTAAATTCCTTTCTTGTGCTCTGCATTTTTTTATTAAAAAAATGACCTGCACTTTTTAAGCATCCGAGCTGCCTCGTGCCATGGTTCTGCACACTGATTTCACAGGCAGTGTGTTTGTGCAGGGACCGCCACCAGCTATGCAATTCTCTGAGGCCACTTGCTAATAATCAGCACCTCTTCTTTTCACAGCACACTGAGGAAAAAGAATCAAACGTCAGCATGTCAGAAACCTCCAGGCTCAGCTTCGGCTGGAATGCTAAAGCACTTTACAATTGATTATTTCTGAAGACTTTCACAGCATCAAGGAAGAGGGTAATGAAATTGTATTTGAACAGAAGGAAGCTAAATTATTTATCTCATACTAATTTTTTGCAGATGGCTGGTGATGAAAAATCTACAGTGGCAAATATGCTGTATATATTACTTTAAAGATAAGCAAGAGAGCTAAAGCTTTAAATGTTCACAATATATTTGCATTTAAGTCTTATGGCTCATATTGATTCCACACAAAGGTTCTTTTAAGTGCATGTGATTGGTATACGATAAATCAGAACACCAAGTCATTATAAGTTGCATCATCTATTCTTAAATCACATCAGCAGTTGGATTGCTTCTCTCTTTTAAACCTCTCAGATAGAATGAATTTGAGATGTTGCCATTTGACAGTGCCTACTATATCCCTCAGCATCAGGAGGGTACAAACACCTTCGTAAAAAGAAAGAGAAGAATATGGCCCTTCAGGGAGATATTGGTTTTCAGAATTAAACTCTCTCACTTAGCTTTGGACAGAACTGGTTAAATGCTGAGTCAGTTGACACAAAGGTGATGGTAGGGTGGACCAGATGTACATCCTTTCCCTTTTCTGCCAAAGTTATGTCTCCAAGGAGAGGGCTGTGTGGGTTCAACATCCAATTCTTCACTCCCCTGCTCTGCCAAAGATCTATTTTCTCTTTGCTCTGTAGGCCCCCCATTGGAGAGGAGACATGGACTTGTTCTCTGGTTGACTCTCAAATGCCAATTATTAAGGAGAGGAGACATTCAATTACATGTGCTGGTTCACATTAAGCATACCATGTTCAGATATAGCTATCCTATACTGTTCCTAGGCAAAGCAGGTAAAACTTCTGGCCGTAGAAAGGAATTGGTTTGTGCACAGAATCACGATACATTATTTGCCTAGTGAGTCAGAGCTTCTCTGAACAACATCTTTATATAATGTTTATTGTTTTGCAGAATGCACAGTATCATCTCTGGCTGACTTATGAAGGCTGATTATTTTCTATACCATTTTATGGGGATTCTCATTTAAGTCGACAAAGATTTCTTGAGTAGCTGTCATATGCACTCTTTTTGCTAAATGAGATGCTGAAACTCATGGTGCTTAGCACTGTGGGAATAGTCATTACCTTCCCCAGACAGTTATCCAAAGAGCACTTCCCGAGCTGCAACCAAACCCCATGCAGTTCCCCAAAGTGTGTTCTCACCTTCAGTGAGAGGCAACAGAGCAAATCTGAGTTCTAGAGTCTACAGTGGCCAAGCAAGGTATAGACCTACTGTGGGCAAATATCTTCCTAGTAGGATAAACTGATTGGGCCCTTATTCCATTTGAAAAGGATGCATTTGGTAATATCATTTCTTATAGTTAAGTGCTCTATTATCATAATCAGCAGCAGCTAAGCATTTACCCCTCTCTGAAGAAGTGTGACTATCCAAGGTTAAGGTATAGCTTAGAACTGAAAGAGCTTGTTTTGAAATCCAAAAACAGATCCTTCAGAATCACACCAGAATGACCAAAGTTGCCGTTATAGTACCTAAAAAACCATTAATTTGTACATTCTAGGAATAGCTAAACTTGAGTCAATTTAATCAGAGTGAACTATAAATGATACTGTATACTATATGCCAATATAAGATAATAAGTCACCATTTTTTAATCCTCATCAGAGGACATTTTTTTTCACTGCTTTTAGAAAGAGAGGAAGAGCGGAAAGGAGGGAGAAACACTGATGGGAGAGAGGAGCATCGGTTGGTTGCCTCCTGTATGAGCCCAGACCAGGGATCGGGGATCGAGGATCAAACCCACAATCCAGGTGTATGCCTTGACTAGGAATCGAACCCACCACCTTTTGGTTATAGGACAGTACTCCAACCAACTGAGCCACACTGGCCAGGGCAAGGCACCATTTTAAAATCATCTTTCTGTGTGGTGAGATTACTAGTAAATCACCAGAAGTATGCTTTAAACACACTTTGGTGTTTTAATGTCACTGAAATTATACTTCCTGCAATTCTGATCTATGGAGAGAATATTTACAAAAGCTGAATATTGGCTGAAAATCATAGGGAAAAGGAATGAGCGGGGCGGGGGCTGGGTGGGTGGGATGTAGGCTATGTGACCAGAATAAAGGACAGTACAAATACTTCGAATATACAGTAACAGAGTCTCAAACCTTACAGCTTTGGAAGAGGCTCCATAGGCCTGCCCAGTTGCCAGTGACTTTGCTAATTTTCTAGCATTAGAAAAAAATAGAAGGAGACATGTTAAACAAGAGGTGAAGTCATCAGAACTGCAACATTTAACTTTGGGAAAATGCTTCAAATTACACGTGCAACTCCAAGGAGGAAGCAAAGGGATGGGTATGCAAACAGCCACTAGTTACTGGGGGACAGATAAGCATACAAAGTTGGTGTGAAAACTGCTACACATTACATATTTGTCTTCTTAGTAACGTTACCTTCCTGGTCTTCTAAATAGTTTTAATGTTTACCTACAGTTGCTTACTGTATTTTGAGAAAGCGATAATAGGTTCGATTTTCCCTAAGCCTGAGTCACAGCCTGGTAGTAAATTAGGCACTTAGGAAGGTGCGTTACTTCCTTGAGGCCACTGAGCCATCATTTAAGGCATAATGTGCTTGCTTTAGTTTATGAAGAGGCTACTGACTCACTTCAGTGGGAGTTGTTTTTCCCACACTGCTGATGGCTGAGTTAAATGAATACACTTGTTTTTTTTCTTCTTGCAGTACGGATGGGATGGCCTGAGCTAATGACACACTCTTGCCAATCCACTGTGACCCACAGAGCATTTGCTGACGATGTTTGCTTAAACTCTGAGGTTCATTCTGCAGCTGTGGAACAAAGTCAAGTCAATGAGGGATGAGGGAGGTTGGGGGTTTCTTGACAGCATTCTCTAATTGCCTGTGTTAGCTGGCCGCTGGCACCATAAAAGCCATATTTGTAGCAAAACATTAATTTACAATATAAGGCAAATCATGTTGCTCCTCTACTCAACACCCTCCAATGGCTTCCTCTCTCAGAGTCAAAACCAAAGTCCTTGCCTTGAACAAGATCATGTTGTCTGATCCTGGCTATTTCTCTACTCTCACCTATCACGTGCTCTTTTTCACTTTATGTCACATTGGCTTCCTAGCTTGCCCCTTGAACATGCCAAGCAGTTTCTCATCTCAGGACCTTTGGATTTGCTGATACCTCTGCCCTGAATGTTCTTCCTTCAGATATCCACCTGAACCCTTCCCTCTTGCCCACCAAATATCACCTTAACAGAGAGGCTTTCCCTGACCACCCCATATAAAAATTTCCCCTACCTCTTCGCATGCCCTGCTGGCTTTTGTCCAAACAATATATTAATTTGTTTATCTACTGTCTGTCTACCCCCTCTAGAATATAAGCTCCATGAGGACAGGCATTGTGTTTTGTTCGTTGCTGTATTCCAGCATCTGCAACAGTGCTCAAGTTCCATTATTTATCCCACAGAAATTTGCTGAATAGATGGATGAATCCTGCTGGCTTGATAGACTAGAGGAACAAATTATTCCAGATTACTAATGTTTATGCATAAATATTAAATCATTGATTTGTCATGAAATGATATTTAGGCTCCTATTGAAGTACAAATATTGGCACTTTCATTTTCACTGTGGTTATGAACTGCATTATAATTATAAGCCAGCATCTCTTCCCAAAGAAACAAAATAAACCTTTCCTGATACACTTTTGAGATATTTATGAAAGGCAATTCATAAAAAGGGTAGGTTGAGATGAAAGGAAATAGCTAAAGAGAATACCTTTGAAAAGTGTGCCAACAGGTAATTAATCATTGAAAACAGCAAACCCTGATGGCTAGTGAATTTCAAGGACTAATCTCAGTGATATATGAAAGTGCAATCTTCTCAACATATTAGAAATGTCAGTTTATTGTATTCAACAAAAGAATGAATGAATCATCTTTCCAAAGAAGATGTTATGATTTTTAATGATTTAATTAAATAGATTAAATAAAACACTAATATACCAATAAAAGGGTAGCCAGGGGCCTAGTGCTTAACTCTGATGTGTCTTTTATGGGAGCTTAAAACCTGACATAACTTGTTCCTAATATTTTACTCAATTTATTTTTAGAGAGTGAGGAAGGAAGAGAGGGAAAGAAACATCAATCGGTTGACTCTCGTGCATCTCCAACCAGGGACCAGCCCACAACCCAGGCACGTGCACTGACTGGGAATCGAACTGGTGACCTTCTACTTTATGAGACAATGTTCAACTTACTGAGACACACCGGTAAGGGCTAATTTGTGTTTAAATTGTCCTGTGTAGAACACAGGAATCTCAGGCTAAACAAACATAGTGTAGAATGATTCATATCTCATTTCTTTGCCATGAACCACATTTTGTCTTCAGTTTACCAAAGGAAAGATAAGGATTTTTTTTTTAGAAAGAGGAATGTTAAATAAGATATATATGCCACAACTTGCTAATTAAGTAAAATGGGATTTTAAAAAATCACTTCAGTGCCGCACTTCAGATGTTGTTTAGAGAAAGGAGTAATTTATAAGGAAGCATAGTGAAGGAGAACAAAAAAAGAATGGTTTAAATTGTAAATTACAACTTACATAAATAAACACATTTAACTTTGTCAACAGCCATAAATGCAAACTGTACCTCTATTCCACTCACTGCATGACCATGACTATATGAGGCAAGTGGTTACATCAGGATTCCATTACAATATGCCTTGTTATTAAGTGGACTCAGAATTATCTGTATCTAATCAAATGCCTGGGATGGTTTAGCCAGTAGCAGAGGTTCAGGGACCTGGTGTTATAAAGAAATTGGGCTGTATTCCTTACAAGGCAGTGTATACTAGATATAAACTGATGGACTAGATACTGGGCCCTTATAAAACACAGTAAGGCAACAAGCATAGACCTAGTGGCTCTTCATGGAAAGTTATTTTTAAGATATACTCATTTCAATCACACATCTTAGCTTGTTGATTTTGGCCCACTGGGAAAAGGAAAACTGGATAAACAATCCAAACTAAAGGCTAGTGGCAAATATCTAGCTGCCCAGGACTGTTGTACTGTAGACTCCTTTCTTTTTTTTCCATTTTACGTTCTATATTAAGACAACTTTGCATACCGGTTGAGAGAACAGGTTTTCAAGTCACAAACTGGCAGAACAGTAACTAGAACCCAGGTCTGTGTCACTGGGTAACTTTGGGCATGCCTCGTAACCTGGCCTTAGTCTCCACATCTTTTTGGAAAACAATAGTACTTCATAGAGTTGTTGGGAGGATTAAATAGGTTCAGATTTGTAAGGGGAGACCTAGCCCATATGAAGGAATAGAATTTTCTAAAGCAGATGTTTCAAATTCGAGAACAAATGGCAGTACTGTAGGACATTTGCATTCATACAAAGTGCAATTACTTTCTGCCTGAATAAAAGATCGGTGCAGTGAAGGCTGCTAACAGTCATATCACTGCCGTGTATAAACCAGAGCAGGACTGACAATCAATTTGCGTGTGGGTCAGCATCAAATCTGCTTCAGGGTGGATGACTTATGCGTTCAGTTCTTAAAATGTGGTGGTGGCAGGTACTGGAATTCTACGAACTCATTTTTGGGGTAAAATCTGGGTTTTTTTCCCCATCCTTAATCAGCTGTCCTTAGAGCACAAGTTAGAATCCTCTATCGTCAAGGAGAACAATAGTTTATAAACATCTGGCTAAGAAATCCCTGGGGAAGTTCTCTAGAGCTGCTCTCCATTCCCCTGTTCTTCCTCAGCTTTTGAGGAGCGAAGCAGCTTCTTCTGGTGCCAGGCATTGAATTGCAGAAGCTTATCTTTGGATAATGACTCACTAAAAATGTCAGTGACCACACTAACAATGCACCTCCTTTTTGTCTACATCCCAGTTCCTAGGCCTTTCTTGTTTGCTCATACCCACATATGAAAATACTGTTACAATGCTGCTGTAATGGTACGCTGTTCATGGTCATCTTCATCCAGCACTGGTCAGACATAGTAAAAAAGAGACCTTGAGAAGGCACTTGATTGTAATTAGCAGTTCAAAGCCTGCTTCTCTCATTTGACTATAAGCTCAGAAGACAGCAGCTATGTTTGCCAAATGTCAGTCAATCAGTGGATTATTGCTCAGAACGATGGATGGATGGATGGATGGATGGATGGATGGATGGATGATGGATGGGTGGGAAGGTGTATATGAGTACCTACTAGGGCAATCTATTATAAAAGGAGTAGAAGGAATAAAAATGAAAAAGGAGCAAGAAACATTTATTTAGGATCTTATTAACTCTAGTTGAAGGAAAACAGGAGAAGCTGAGATTAGATGTATAATTTGATGACACTATCAATAACAGGTGGAAGAAATGAAAAGTAAGAGAGGGTTAAGATGTGCTAAGGATGAGCTACTATGGTTGAAGTGTATGGGTGAGTTACTTGAGAGGGAAAGTGCCTTTTAGGGGCTGCTACACTAACTATATTTTATCCAATCAGTAATGATATTGCATAATGATGGTGAAAGGATAATTATCTACTACCCAATCAAAGGACTTGTAAATTAATACCTACAAGATTTTTACATTGCATCCAACCTGAGGTTAATAATTGGAGCATACCTGCCTATATTAATGCTTTGCATGTATTCATAGCACATATTTTCATTGCGATAACCCTGTGTTTTGAGGGTATAACTGGAAAACACATAGCTTTCTGGGAGACCACTCTCTGTGGGAGTCATTCAGTACCTGTGATACTAGGCCACTTCATTCAGCAAACATCTACTGAACACCTACTACATGCATGAAAAGCTCAGTTCAGACACTATGCTAAGCACCAAGGATACAGCATAGGGCAAGACATAGCTATTTTCTTCTTCAGAGTTTACATTCTGGTGAAAGAAACAAGAGAGATAAATGTACAAGAACTGTTTTGCAAGATGAGTATGGAAGTAGGGGTAATTACAGCATACTATGGTGTTTCTGAGAACACATAGCTATCTAGTCAGGGAAGAAGCCGTTGCTTCATAAGAGCATCCTAGATCAGCGTTTAATAGCTAGTTTATCCTGAGGACCACTAGAGAGGCTCTGTCATGATAATGGATATTTGATAATAGGGAACAGCTGACATTTATTGAACACTTGCAGTATGTTAGTGACGTGCACAGGGTTTGACAGTACTTATCCCATGGAATAAAATTAAATATCATATGTAAATACGATAGGTGTTGGCACGGAAAATCACAGAGTTGCCTTGAGAAGTTTTCTAAGATGACTTTCTCCAAAGGTAGTGGCTTTTGAGAGCTGAGAGGAACAGAGAACAAGAACCGTCCTGTGGCATTATCTCTTGGTTGGCCAGGAGTTCAACTGCGCTGGTCAGAGGAATAGAGCTTAGCACCTTGGGGTTCTTATGACAGCCAGTGAAGGAAAATAGCTATTCCACATTGCCAGTCACCTGAAGCATATGGGTCTAACACTAGCAAATCTTCTGGAAGATGCTAGCAGGTTACTAGATTAATGTTGGAGGGCAAAGTGGTTAACAAAGGGTTGGGGAAACACAGCCTTCTTTTCAATTCTTTATGCAAATACTGCTAAAATGTAAAACAAGTGACAGGCAGACACTCCTCTGAATCTTGGAAAATAGATACAATGTCCAGAAAAATGGTGGTTGGGAAATCCTAATTTGAAAACATTGTGAGGCAATTTAACCATGGAAATGCCATATACAGAAGGGAATAAAAGTGCCAGCTACAGGCATTGTTAAGGTCTTCTTTACTCACCTTGACTGATAGTGCTGAATGGAATAATTCCTTGTATTTAAAGACCCCCTATTGCCCCGGCTGGTGTGGTTCGGCGGACTGACTGCCAGCCTGCGAACTGAAAGGTCACCAGTTCGATTACTGATCAGGGCGCATGCGTGGGTTGTGGGCCAGGTCCTCACTTGGGGGTGTGCCAGAGGCAACTGATCGATGTTCCTCTCGCTCATCAATATGTTTCTCTCACACATCAATATTTTTCTCTCCCTCTCTTTCCCTCTCTCCAAAAATAAATAAAATCTTAAAAAAATAAAAAGACTCCTAATGAAGCCTTTCAGAAAGAGTGGCATTTCATAGATCACCCCATATGCCAAGCTCAATTCTCAATTCTTGGTAAAATGACTCCTGCATATTGTTCTCCTTGAATGAAAGCTTTGTTCTGTAGGAATTATAGGAAATCAATCTTAGCAAAACGAAAGCTAATTAATTGGCATATGCTAATTGATTGCCTATGGGCAGGGTACTGATCTAGATTCCTGGAAATTAATAAAAAGATTTAGTTGAATTTTTAGTTTTAATTTTGATACCCTAGGGTGTCATTTATCATAAATAAACACAATCCATTAAAGCCACTAACTCACAGATGAGGTGTCCATGTGACTGCATCTACTATTAAAATAACATTAATCACTCCGTGTTCTTCAATTATCTTATTAGAACCACAGATATATCTCCAGTAACCATTGACTTTACCCCTAAAAATCAAATATTAGGAGCTCTTGCCTCAAGTCACATGGGTATGTATAATCTATTTAAAACATTTTAACATTTTGACACTCTATTATACAAAGATATTGCATGTGATCCTGGGACAATATTACCTACTAATTATCTCATTTTTTCACTTTATGGCTGTGGCTATATGCTTAAAGAAACCAATCTGATGATTAGGCTTTATGAAAGTTTATTATGGTAACCCACAATAGAAATTCAGTCTATTTCCCAGTATTTTGACTGCTGAAACAACCAACCAACCCTCAATGTGACTAGTGCACAGATGCCACAAACCACAACTTGAATTGTTTGATTAATATAGGTCTTTGATGACTTTGTTTCTTCTTTGATCACTATACTGCGGCAGAAAATTCTACTGAAGATCTTGCCTTATTGATTTGTTTCAGTTTTTTTAAGTGACCATGTCCAAGTTGATAGTAAGGTGTTTATTATGCTCAGCTGGTTGTTTTCTTTTCTAGAGGATCCATTGTGAAAATGGAGACCGTGAAATTGGCTCCTATTTGTAACTGTTCAAAATCTCACTGGGACAAAGCCAACTAGTGAAGCTGGCAGTTAGATTTCACCAGGACTGTAATATCTGTATTCAGGAGGGGGGAATGTTTTTCCTAAGAGAAGAGGAAAAATAAATTTTCTGCACTCAAGTAATTTTCAAAATGAGCAAAAAAAAAAAAAAAAAATATATATATATATATATATATATATATATATATGAGCCTGTCAAAACAGACAAGTTTCCTTTAAAGAAAGGTGTGAGCAAATACTACAAGGAATTACTAGCAGAAATTGCCATCACTACCATAGCTATCAGCTAGGCTGCTTGGCACATAAAGAAATTAATCCTTAAAACCTTGTTTCCTTTTGTATAGATACTTAAAATGAAAGCAACCAGCTAAACCAATTATTTTAGTTGTATATTTCTTACATTTTTTAATTTATTTTGGCAAGGCAGATAATTCAAAAGGTATAATTATGACAAATTTGAGTTCCATTTACCAGTATAGAAGAATAATCATTGTTATAAAATGTTACAGGAAAGAACGTTTCAGTTTGCCTGAAAAATGTTTGAGCATTCAAGCGTCTGGAGTAGCTTATGTAAGTCATTACATTCTTTCAGATCTAGGAGTTCTAGTGGGGAGGGACCTTTGGCTCTGTCACCAATTTAACTAAGACCCTTTACTTAAGTCTGGCAAATGCTTTGAACCTTGGTTTTCATAATTTATATAATGGAAAGAATGATAGTGACCTTATTCCTCTACAAGTTAAGGGATGATGAATATTATTTCTGCAAGGCCACATCGTTACAGCTTAAAATTTTTCTCAAAATTGTCTTCAAAGATGGAGTTATTTTTCAAAGTGAGTAAACCTTCATCTACTGCATATTGTAGCAAACACCTCAAATTGAAAGAAATTGGCTCACATCATACCTCAATGATATAAGTCAAAATATAGGATCTTAATTCAAGCTGATGGTGAAATACCAGCTTGCTTTTCCTATCAACCTTAACTTTATATAATCCTGGAAGTTGGTCTTCTTATCTCTTCCATGCTTCACATTTTAGTAAAGGACATGAGTAATGGCTTTAAAAAAATGAATGGCAGATCTGCACCATCACATTAATACCTTCTAAGTCAATGGGCCAACATGTTTCAGAAAGTGATATTTTAAAAACTAAGTATAAAATGGACATTAGAAACTTAATCCTTCTTCCTGTTTTCATAACCACATGCTTTTACTAATTGAATGCATGCCTGGAGTATTCATGTCTAAACATAGATATCACATAGGTCATTAATGCAATATTGATCAGGGGGATTAAAATTTAATTTGGTTCTCCAATTTATTCTGTAAAGGGAAACCACCGTTAGAATCCACTCCCTTAAAAGTAACACGTAATAGCCTGCCCTGAAAATCTGGGTTGCAAATAACTGACGGCAGCCTCATGATCTTTTTAAAACCCACCTGTGTATTTTCTTTTGAAGATTTATTTATTTATTTTTAGACAGAGGGGAAGGGAGGGAGAAAAAGAGAAAGAGTAACATCAATGTGCGGTTGCCTCCTGCACACCCCCCGCCACTAGGGGCCTGGTCCGCAATCCAGGAACCTGCCCTGACTGGGAATTGAACTGGCGACCCCCTGGTGCCCAGGCCAGTGCTCAGTCCACTGAGCCACATCAGCCAGGGCTCACCTGTGTATTTTGTTTAAACAATTTACACCTTGTCTAGCAAGGGAAACCAATGATTTGGAGTGCCCTTCCTGAAAGTACTCTACAGGATACATTTTATTTGAATGTTGCTCTATCTACATAAGATATTTTCTACTTTTAGAAAAAAATGATTTGAAATTTATTATATTTCAGGGAGTTGCACAGGGAATACATGCTCACTTTTGTATTCACCTAATAAAAATAGAAGTAGGAAGAACAATTTCTGCCCCAGCCATCACCTTGCACAGTCCAAAGATACGACAGAAACACAATGGAGGAGAGTTCTGCTCCTTCAGATTATATACACTGTGTTGTCTTTCCAGAAGTCTATTACCACTACTCCTCATTCACTGGAGGATCTGGGGTTAGTGAATGGATATAAGTGGCCCAAACCACACGGTTACTTGGCTAGAATATGTCCATGTCATTTTCCCTCCTTGGCCCAATGCCTATCACGGCTGTCTTCCTCATACTTCTCCTTTTATTGCACGCTGGATTAAGAGCTTGGGAATGTTTACTAGAAGCATTAATAACCCTCAAATCTTACCCTTTCCGATGCCTGGTACTCCTCTACAACTGGCATTTGTGGACACAGAGTAATGGTTTGCTTTGTGCCTCTGACAGAAATCTTAACTGTGATTTTCTTTCTTTACAGAGACATCTACAACTAAAGGTTCTAGTCTTCTAAGCTCTGATGCTGACTCCACTTGGTGCTTTGGAGCTCCGGTGGGGATGAATGAAAGTATTTCACCGTCAACTCTGATGATGTTACTGCTGCTACATTACTTAACTGTATTAGATGCTTTCCATACTAGGGAGCCCAGGAGACACCATGATTATGTTTTGAGGTTTTCCTTGTTTCTCACATAGTCTTCTGTTATCAACAATAGTATTAGACAATAATTTAACCTACCTGACTTAGATTCCTGTGGTAAAAACAAATAAGCTGAAATAATTGGTAAATTAAGTGAGAAACAAAGTTACAGGAATAAAGATCAATATTTCTTTGTTCATTTTCATGGGTAGTTTGCTATTTTCATGTGTTTCACTCTACAGGAATGGCTTCATTTTATTTGATTCAATAATTGGGATATAATGAGAAATAGAATCAAGCTGTGCAAATGTCCATGACATAATCGCACACACTAAGCACTATTTCTTTAAATGGGATGCAAATTTCACCAGGTGGTTCTAACTTTCATCGCCTTAGTCTTTGGAGAAAATAAAACACAATCCTCAATAAAAACTCTAAACTTGCATATTGTCCAAGTTTTGCTTCTTTTTGGAGAAGGTAAAATAAAAATGCAAAAAAAAAAAAAAAAAGCCCCACCAAAGCCTCAATATAAGAAATGAGGAAATTTGCATTTACATAAAGCCTCATCCAACTCTATGCAAAAAATATAAAAAAAAATTCACATTAGTAAATTTGAAATTCATGAAGTCCTAATGATGTTTCCCTGATATCTATAGGCTTGGCACTGAATGATTCACTGTCTAAACATTGACCAAAATCAAATCCATTGTTCCTTTTATTTTTATTATTTTTCCCTCTAAAATAGTTCCCTTTTTCACAAGAGTACAATAAGGAATGACAAATACAGTAAAATAAAACGTGTTCCCAGTTAAAAATGATTAAACTGTCCGAACAGAAGTCAATATGGTTCCATATTCTTACAATGTGAGTTGAAAAATGCCTTTGGAATATGCTTTATATATATGTGTGTGTGTATGGATATATATATATGGTTTAGCACGAGAAAATTAGTTTACCAAATAATGCTTTCTAAAAAGCATTGAAAAATAGATGCAGCAATCAGCAATACACATAGTGAATCCATGTCCTGAAAATTTCCATATTTAGTTGGAATAGAGCACATATCCATGACAGAGGAATAAAATATAATTCAGGTAAAATAGTACATTGGGCTGAAAAGGGCATTTGATTCCATTCAAAAGTTGCTTCAAAACACTAAAAGCAGCAAGGGCCTCTTCAGTTTTCCATTTGCTAATTGTTTCTAATCTACTCTGCAATAAAAAACCTCGCCGTACTAATGGATAATCATTAAGAAGGAGGGAATGACTTCCAGCCAGCTCCCACTCTCTCCAGGTCCAGAGAATTCATCAGCTGTAGTTTGCAGGCTCTGATGCTTACTGAGCGGCTGCTGGGTGCTGTCACCAGCTGGCTGACAGGCATGATAGTTGAAGTGGCCCTTTGTTCCAGAAGGCTCTTGGCTTTCACATTTCCTTTTTCAATTGGCTGGTCCAAAGCCTTACTGAAGGCTTCCGACCTGTGCTTTCTAAAGAGCTTCAGCTTAAGTAATACTAGCTCCCCCACTCCCCAAAGCTAGACTCTGGATTAATGGAAAGGGACAAAAATCAGCATTAAGTAATCCAAGAACAGATTACCTCAAAATGTTTCTCTTGGACTTCTGGTTGTACAGCACTGTATGAAGGGTAAAAGTTTGTCTTCCTAATTATATTTTCCTTAGATGAATATTAAAATGACTGTGTATTTTCTGAGTCTCCTTAGACAGGAAGAATTGGGAAGCGAGTTAAAGCTCAGACGGCCTGGATTTAAAATTTTCTGCATATACACATCACAATTTTCCATGTCCTAATTGCTTCCAATAAATTTTGAGCCAAACTGCTCAGCAAAATCCATCAACATTACCTCCATTATTTATTCACAGATAGTGGAAAATTGACTAATGAGTCTGAAGAAACAAAATCTACAAAGCAAGTGATGCCCTTCACATTAAGTCCACACCAGAAACCAGGATGGTTATTTCTAAGCTCATGCCTTCTGTATAGACATCCATTAAAACCAGGAGACTGGCAATATTTGAGTTATATCTGTATCCTGTATCTAGTCCCAAATGAGTCATCCTCAACTACTCTCCCATCTCCAATATGTAAGCATATAGTAAATGAACGGACATATGGTTGTGGGTAACCTTAGGCACACACACTCAGATAAATAGGCAAATTTCAGTTATTAAAAGCAAATTGGTCAACTATCTAAAATCTGTATTTAGATCAGAAACAAGTTAGAGCTGATATGTGCGTGTGTGCTTGCACACGTGCACGCTCACACAAGGATAAGAAAGGCACACACATTCTGGTCTTTATTTTCAATGCTTTATACCGCCACAAATCTTTGTAGTTGAAACTTTAGTTATTTCACAGTCACAGTGGGGAAGCCCTATAGAAAGCCCGATAGCATCTTCTTCTGTGATTCACCCATCATCATTTGATTGTCTACTAGTCTTATGTAGGTCTCTTTTAGCATCCCCCCAAGACTGCTTTACAAACAGGCAGCTGCTGCAAGAACATCTTCTTAAATGGCTCCATAAATGAATAAGTAGAGAGTATGGCTGTTCTGGTAGCCTGTGTTGACTCAATGGTACAAATTCCTAGTTGGCAAATTCCCTAGGAAGTAACCGCTGCAAGAACAATCTGTTTGATTGATGCAGTGAAGTCTGAAAATTGTTACGGCACAAAGCTTCCCTTCCAGATCGGGAGGAAACTTTTGCTGACACAATCTCTTGTGGACAACACTGTGATTTTTGGGGGGTGGGAGCAGAGCCCTCATGAAGCTCAGTTATTCCAAAGTATTAGTCAGTTCTGAAATGTAATGTTCAATACCTGTTCTGGCTCTAAAAGACACATCATCCCTTTGTTTCAGTGAAATCACGTCGTTTAAGATATTTTAGGAGAAAATATTCAGAAAAACAAGCAAAAAAGTTCAACTGAAAAAAGGAGGTTGTTACAAGAGAGATCAGTTGTTAATTAATCATTAATCACTAGTTCTGGTTGTGTGTGTGAGGGGGGACAGAGAAAGACAGAGGGAGACAGAGACAGAAGAAAAATAAATCAATAAAAAATAATTTAAGAAAAAATTTTCTTCTACTGCTAGTTTGTATTTACTTTTTTTCTGTCGTATATTCATGAAATATCTCAATAGAATCATTTTGATCATCGTCAAAAATATAAACTATATGAAGGCAAAATGGAACACGGTAATAATAAAAAATGTATGTTAAGTATAAAAAGAAAGAGAAAAAAATTTCCTCCACAGATAGTTAGTTATAGAACACGTGGTAGTTCAAAAATGCCAAGGGGTTTCCCACACAGGGCCAGGAAAACTTATTTTGCATCTTTTTAAAAGAAATGGGGGCAGAAGGACCAAGAAATGGAAAAAAAAGAAGAGGTGAAGAAACTGAACTTCTCTTTCTACAAATAGCCAACAATGATCTAGCTCCAAGAAGTCAACATATAGTAGTGAATTTGCCTCTGACAAACCAAAGAAACAAAAGGGTAAGAAAGATACTCCCTTCTCACCCTTTTCTACCTTCCTCTCCACTGCACCTCCCCTTGGTTTTATTCTTACATTGTTTTTATTTATTAATTTTAAAAGTTTATTTATTGATGAGAGAGGGAGAGAGAGACGTCAGTTTGTTATTCTACTTACTGATGTGTTTATTGGTTGCTGCTTACAATGCTTTTAAATCCAGCTATGCATAGCCAACACTCTGATTCAATGAGCTTCCCAGAAGTGAGAGAACACAGCCAATATCTCCGTTTCTACAACAGGGGTCTCAGTGTCTTAGAGTTTGCTTCTTTAGTTCCATCATAATTTTCTAGGCCTGGAGAGTGTTTTCTAGCTCAGTTTCCAGAGATAACCCCAAGGCAAGATCCAGGCCTTACTAAAGCCTAGAATTCCTTCATTAATAATGAATTTGAAGGGACAAAGCTAGGCTGTTTGCCTCTCCTTGGTCCCGTGAGACCTGGGAATCTGTATCAATTCTTCAAATAACATATTAATGTTAGCTCTGGGGTTCGGATCAAGCCAAGGCTCTTATGGTTTGAAGTTATTCTTTGATGTGATTATGTACATAAGACAGTTTCACACTGTTGAACAGCAACTGTACTTACTGCTCTTTTTCCCACTTGGTTTGAGGGGACAGTGGGTGAGCCAATTATCTGTGGCTTTTAGGAAGATACAGGGGAAAATAATTCTGAAATATTTCATAAACCCTTAGAGTCCATTATCTACAATGTACTATCCTTCTGGCAGGGTGTATGGAAATTTACCTTAAGCACTTAGCATACTGTAGTTAATGGCCAAACACTAATTCTGAGCAAAGGGATATGATTAAAAGCATTTCATTCCGGTTAATATAGAATATGCAGATTATTTTGCAGTGGATGATTTCAGTATACTGTAAGTGCTTATTCAATGCAGGCAGTTTAGCTGAGATGGAATGGCACTTAATTCTTGAGAGGAAAGCAAAATCTTTACCCTTGTGTAAAACAGGTAGCAAAAGTGTGTGCTTGACCACTTTTTTAATAGGCTCCAGGATAAAACAGAGCATCAGAAGGTCCTGAAAGTTCGGGGGTAGGGCGGTTAGGGGTGGAGGGATCAAACAAAAAGGAAAAGGACTCATGGACTGGACAACAGTGTGGTGACTGTGGAAGGGATATAATTGGTAATGGAAAAATACAATAAATGATTAACAAATAAAGATAAATGTTAAAAGGTCCTATTTAAAATAAAAAAGAACAGCAATCTGCTCTGAAGAAAAAAAGCAAGGAGCAATAATGCCATTTACTAAACTAGGGAGGCACATGGTCATCAGCACACTCTCATCAGGTGAGGAGGGACCCAATTCCAGGTACAGGCACATTTAGTCTATCTCTGGATTTCTCTCTCTCTCTCTCTTTCTCTCTCTCTCTCACTCTCACACACCCCTCAGTCCTGCTCTACTATAGCCTTGATGTCTAGCTGAAAAGACTAGATGACATACAAGAAATTGAAAGCTAGCTAGCTATAGGGTGGGCTATTCTCATTGTCACTCTTTAGCCAGTGTTTTTTATTTTTTATTTTTTTAAATTTTAATTAATTAACTTATTTTTTCAAATACATTTGTCTCCACCTTCCCCCCACCACTTTCCCCTGCTATTCTACCTGTAAGAAGTTCTGATAAGGTAGTTTTGTCGTAAGGTTTAATTCCCTGGCATTTACACTAAATTTCTTAACTTAGTTATCCACGTTTTGAAATCAAGATGTTCAAACTCTGAATGAGTGCAGTCAGCTTCCCTAAACTGTTAGACAAAAAGAATGAATTTTCCTCTTTCTGAGAAAAGCCTAAATTGCTATGTAAGTTACGATATAAACATCATCACTAAGGATCCAACATCTAAGAGTTTTCTCCAGGTATAACACACAGCACAGTTGCATTTCTGAAAGAAAAAATGTGATGTGTTTTTGTTGTTAGAATCTAGCCATGTTCAATTTTCTGCTAATGAGGAAATTGGTGGGAAAACTAATTTCTACTCAGTTATAACAAAAAAAAGTATATAAGAGAATATTCAAGCAAGAAATGTTAGTAAGAAGCACTTAAAGTGGAGAGGTTGGTACTGAAAAAAAGGATTAGTTTGGAATCAGAAAATTTGCGTTCAAATTCTAATTCTTCCACTTATTTATTAACTGTGTCCTTTGGCAAATCACTTCATCTCTCTGAACATCAGTTTCCTTATCTATGAAGACGTAATAATAACAACTCTGCCCTGTCTATCCCACAAGGTGGTTGCAAAGATCAAAGAAGAAGTGAATGTGAAAACAATATTTTAAAGTATTATATAGATATCAATTACTATTATATATGAGAATACAGAAGAATATACAATATTATTAACTATACATTATTAACTATTCCATTTCCTAGCACCTTTTGAGGGATTCAAGTGCCCGGAACTAGACATAGAGGTTGCACACATTTAGGTGTGAACAGTTCCCTGTTCACAAAAGTAAAACCAAAGAAAGAGAAAACAACTTGAATAGATTTA
The DNA here is from genome assembly GCF_021234165.1 of Pteronotus mesoamericanus. Lineage (NCBI taxonomy): Eukaryota > Metazoa > Chordata > Mammalia > Chiroptera > Mormoopidae > Pteronotus > Pteronotus mesoamericanus. The sequence goes on from NW_026555198.1 coordinate 2,637,601, forward strand.
TTATGCAGCTATAAAAATGATGATGTGGAAAAATGTTTTAGTAGATGAGAGAAGATAATTAGAAGATTTCAAGCACAGTGAGTATAGAGTAATTTGAAATGTATCTCTATCTCTATTAAGAGAAAGAGAGGGAATGCCAGTATAAGGAATGTTGAAAGAATGTTAAGATTGGTTGTCTCATTAGGAGATATTTTTATGGGTAGTTTTTTATATTTTCAATTTTTCTTCTAAAAAATACATTACATTCATAAATAGAAAATAAACATGCACAAAACCAGCATTCCTTTAAAGGCTGGTGGGGAGAGGGAGAAAGCGAGAGGGAGAGAGAGGAGCTCAATTACAAAGTTAAAATTCTTGTTCAACCTAAGAGTATAAGATAGTTACAATGACCCAGGTACCTTAATTAAAAACAAAAACAAACAAACAAACAAACAAACAAACAAAAAAACTACTGCAGAGACTTATCAGGGTTGAACTTCTTACCAGCAGACCAGTTGAATTTTCATGAAGCACTGGACTGGTGGGGTAGATTCCAGGCGAAACGGCTTTGAAATCGAGTTCTGATCAGCCTTTGCCATGCGGTGGTAGCCTGTGCCCTCTGTATGGGAAACCCTGCCCTGCGCTCCCTTTAGTAAGCATACAGATAGAGTGCAGACCAGGGTCTCCCAACAGCAGCTGATTCAACATTCCACTTCAGATTTCGTCTCTTCACTTGGGACGTTATGTGAGGAATGGATAGCTCGTTGAGTTACCTTTTCCTTTTGAATTATCCAGCCGCAGTGATGGGTACAGTGGCCTTGTGGATCAGTTTGTCCCCTGTGAGTAACTCTACTTTTTGACTTTATATAAATCTTATTAATTCAGTCTTAGAAAAAAGGCAAAATATGACAATAAAATGATAAGATCCTCACAGTCTTCCAAGATTTATAGGATGCTACATATTGGCCTGAAGTCAGCACATCACTATATGGACTGTAACAGCAAATAATAAAATCAAATATTTATTGACTCCCTGTGATTAACTCTCTAAAATGCTGTGTGTCATATTATTTAATTCTTTTAAGGAGGTCTATCTTATAATTACCCCCATTTTATAGACTGAAAAACTAAAGAGCAGAAGGATGAACTCTTTTAACCAAGAGTCACAGAATGTACAAGCAGTTGATTTGTGTTCTGAGTCCATTTAGTCTGACAGAGCTCTCCCTTTTAACCACTGCCAACATCTTGAAGACAAATAGTAAATATCACTCATTAATGATGCTGGAGCCTGTTTAAACCTAGGAGGACATCAAAAGGCTGATAGCACAGGGTGAGAAGCAGACTATTCTATTTTAGAGACAGATGTAGTGTTGCCTACTTTGAGTTTTGAAGAGTCATTAAGGGGTAATAAAAACGGAGATGTGGGGTAGCCAGTTGGACATACAGGTCTGGTTCTCAAGCAGGAAGTTGTTTGCATATGGACGGTACCTGAAGCCACGAGAATGTATTTAATAATTCAGAGAATACATGCAGAATACAAGACAGTTATGAGGCTGGATCCTGGGGAGAGGGAAGCTATCAACATTTTAAGAGAGCTAAAGAAAAGGGAGGAATAAAAACAAAAATAGTGATGGTCTGAAACAGACAGAAAACAGCGTTATGAAAGCCCAAGAGAAGAGTTAGCTTTAATGAGGAGGTGACCAACACAGTTCAACGATACAGAAAGGAGAAGTAAAGTAAGAACTGAAGGAAGCAATGCATTTTATTTCATGGTTTCCAGTGACCTTAGCAACAGACATTTAATGATGATAATGAGGGCAGAGGACAGAATGGAAAGGGTTGAGGAATTAAGTAGATGAGAAAGCAAAGACAGATTAATCTGGCTCCTGGCTATCAAGGGAAAGACACAGGCAAACAGTTTGAAGGGGAAAGAGAGTTCCAGAAGGGGCTTTTTAGGATGAAATGATCTGCATGCCAATGGAAAAAAGCCAGTCATCAAGGAGATAAATTGTGGTGATCAGAATAATTAATGGATCCAGTCCATGTGTCTTTGGGAAACAATATGACCAAGGGAAAGATAACAGGGCTCAGCCCTAACGCGAAAGAAGATGCCTTCTTTTAAATGACCTGTAAGGCCCTTCACAATATTGAGATTCTTTAATAAAGGACAAACAAATCTTACAGCAATTGTAGTGAGTTTTGGATAACTAGGAAGGAAATGTACTCCTATGGACTTGGCCTGGCTTTATATATGGCATGGAAGAAGGTGATGTTACCAGGATTCAATTTACTTCAGACAACTATCAGTAACCCTTTCACCTGATGCTAAACCTAGATTTTTTTTTTTTTTGACAAAAGCTCTTTCTTTTTCTGCCTTACCTGGCTCCTTCTAAAAGGTGAGAATGAAATGTAATACCTTTGCATGAAAGTGACATGCAATCTACATATACATTGACAAAAATATACTGGAAATACCTCACTTAAATAGTGTGAATCGGGGCTCCATACCTCACCCCATTCCCGTGCTATCTTTACTATTTCTAGATTCCTCCTCCTGCTTCCCCCTAAAATACCTTTAGGATTTCTCCTGTGTGCATAACAAATAACAGCATGATGTACTTTTCAGCACTTCTTCAAAGAGGCTTCCAAGTCAATTGAGACTTGACTTGGGGTGGTGAACACACAATACAATATTCAGATGATGTATTATAGAACTGCATACCTGAAACCTATATCATTTTATTAACCAATGTCACCCTGATAAATTTGATAAAAAAGGGGCTTCCAGGTGCTAGATACAAGCATTAGAAAATCTTGTGTTTTTCCCTTTAGATCTAAATAGTCTTATTCTCAGTATTGCTCATGGGAACTGTTTTTCAAAGGCTGAAGTGTCAGAATCAGATAGGAAAGAAATGTGTCGGTGGAAAGTTGCTACATGCAAACCTGTCATATTCTTTCATTTTTCAGACCTGAATATGCATAAGTGCAGAAATTATAGCTTATTGCAGTTTTATTGTCAGCATCAAATATAACAAAAAAATGTCAAGAGATAAGGTTGGTGTATTTTAAGTGAAAATGTTCAACAATTTTGCTCTTTAAAATAGCTCTTTCTGTTAATGAGTCCTTTTGATTCCCTTTGAATGTACTTTAAGAGGGTTCTAGGGCAAAGTACACAATAAAATATCATTTTTTCAAATTTTACTACTTTGAAACTTACAGTAATTTAAAGACAGAATAGGGGAGAAACATATTGTTTAGCAATCCATTTATACAGAGTACAAAATAATGACATTGAAGAAGAAACTTTAAAAAATACCTGCAAATCTAATGGAAAAAATGCATGTGTAAAGATGTTCACCACACCATTGTTTCATAACAACAATAGAAAGGAAACAATCTAAACAGTCATCATCAGGATTGCCTAAGCAGACTATGGCATGTACATATATTATTCACATTTAAAAAATGAAGTGGCTGTACATCTATTGACATTGAAATATGTGTACAAGATGTAAGTGAAAAAAGCAAGTTACAGAGTACCACACACTGAATTATAACATTTATGCACAATCAAATATATATACACACATATGTATGTGTGTATATATACATCACGGCGTACGGGTGACAGACACCAGAATCTCTGGGTGGTGAGTTTGGGGTGATGTTTAAACCTCTTTCCATTTTTATGTAAAATAAAAACTAGAAGTAAAAAAGTACAGAGGAACAGGGTTTTCTGAAGTCCTCAAATAACTGAAATTCGTATGTAAACAACTCGGATATGAACTATATATACATCATTTCATTAAATCAGGTTATCTCAAGACCCTTACTAAAAAAAAGAATTAGCATAACTTGAGTTAATCTAGGGAATAGGTGTAATTGCATCTCTTTAAAAAAATACTTCGTAAGAGTGACCCACTTCATAATTTTTTTTAGTAGTGAGTGGGTTGTGTGCATGTGTGTGTATGAACTGAACACTAAGTCTCAAAGTTGTTCTTTAGCTGTGGGGCACACCCACATCACCTCCACCAACACCACCACCATTGTCATCATCCTCATTATTAATCTATCTCATCATAAAGGATAGTAAGAAGACATTAAAGGTGACTGCATAACTCTTAGGGGAAAATATATAATTAAAATAGTCATAAGTGCTTCCCAGCAACAGATCTAAACAAGCGAGAAAGGAATCAATGAATGCACTATAGGAGTTCAAGGTACTGAAGGCTGAGTGCCATCTCTACTTCCTGCAAGAAAAAACCTCTGGTTTTCCTATTTATATGTACCAGTATTTAAAAAATAAATCAGCATTTCCCACACATCAAGGAGTAAAATAAGATTAGAAATCTTAAAAACACAGTGAATGTTTATCAATATTTTTCACATACAACAGTAGGATGTTTATTCACCACACTGATTTGAGTTTGAACATTAGTGTTGGAAGTTGTTTCAAGCATGAACTAATTAATAATTAAATATTTTAACATACATTTATCGAGCACCTACTATATGCTAGGCGCTGTTCCATGCATTCGGAATAAATCACTGAACAAAATAAAGAACCTGCCCTCAAGGAGCTAACATTCTAGTAGAGGGAGAAAATTAGGCATGTATATATTCATTCATTTAACAGAAATAGTGAACAAAATTCCAGCCTGTAAGTAGTAAACATATTCTAGTATGTAGCTACAAACGATATGCACATAAGCATTTTATTCAACAAATATACATTCAACATGTTTATCATGACTTCACCTGTTTATACATGGTATATAAATAATGGACAATGAGAGATGGAAAATGAGAGTGAAAAGTGCTATTTTAAATTAGTTAGGGAAGCCTCTGTGATAAGGTGATATTTGAACAGAGACCCGAAGGTAGTGAGAAAGTAAGGCATGAGGGTATCTGGGGAAAAGGAGTCCAGTCAGAAGGAGTAACCAGTGCGAACACCCTAAAGCAGGGGAGGGCTTGTCATGAAGCATGAAAGCCAACGTGACATGAGCATAGTAAGTGGTGAGAGAGAAGCTAATGAGTTATTAGAAGGGTGTAGTCAGACAGATGGATGGGAGATCATGCCACAGAAGGTCTTTTTTTTTTTTTTAAAGAGAACTCTATTTTCCGTCTTCTTGTTTAAAAAAAAAAAAAACTTTTAAAGAGATTTTATCTATTCACTTATAGAAAGAGGGGAAGGGAAGGAGAAAGACAGAAAAAGAAACGTGGACATCCATCAGTTGCCTCTCACACGCCTCCTACCGGGGACCTGGCTCACAACCCAGGCATGTGCCCGTCAGACTGGGAATTAAACCAGTGACCTTTTGGTTTGCAGGCCAGCACTCAATCCACTGAGCCACACCAGCCAGGGCCACAGAGGGTCTTACTAAGGACTTTGGAATTCACTCTGAGGAAGCCACTAGGGGAATCTGAACAGAGGAGTTATTACAGGATCTGAAAAGGATGACTATGGGGAAAACAGAGCTGGAGAGGCCTAGGATGAAAAAAAGGAAGCCTAATTAGGAGGCTGTTGCCAGAATCTAGGTATGACAGAGTGGACCTAAGAGGCATAAATATAGGGTATGAGAACTGCATTCTCCAGCACATATATATTTTGAAGAAAAAAAAAAATCACGATTTGCTGATGCATCAGGTGCATACTATTAGATAAAAAAGGCAAGGCGACTCCAAGGACATTGAGCTAAGCAACTGAAATGGTGAAGTTGCTGTTTATTGAGATGGAGAAGACTGTGGGTAAGAGCAAATTTGGGGAAGGGATAGTAAGATTGCTATTTGGACAAGTTAACTGAAAGACGCTAACTAGGCATCCAAATGGGGATGTCAAGGAAGTAACTGATTTTAGGTAAGAGGTCCGGGCTGGAGATTTGGCGGCGGCAGCGGGGGGGGGGGGGGGGGTCATCCACGTATAGATAGCATTTGAAGTCATGAGAGTGACGCATCAAGAGAGTAAATATAGAGAACAGAACAGATGCAAGCACTGAGCCCTGGAACTGACCAAAATCTGAAGGTGAGAAAAATAAGAAAGAACCAGTGAAAGGAGATTTAGAAGAACTAGCCAGTGAGGGAGGAGGAAAAACCAAGAGAATGAGGTGTCCTGCAAACCAACTGAAGACAGTGTTTTTAGGCAGCAGGAGTGCTGAAGTGCTTTAACCACCACTGTTGGATCAAGTAAGAGGAAGACTGAGGACTAATCACTAAATTTGGAAATGAAGAGGTAGTTGGTAACTTTAAGAAGAGTAATTGGGTATAATATGGTGGGGGGGGATCAAAAGCCTCATTGGAATAGATTTAAGAAAGAACAGGAAGGGATGACCTGAAGATGAGCACATAATTCTTTCAAAGGTTTGCAATAACAGGAAACTAATAAATGGATTGGTAGCTGGTGAGGGATGTATAATAAATGGAGAATTTTCTTATTTAAATGGGGAAAATAAAAGCATGTTTGTATGCTGATGGGGATTACATATTAGAGAGGAAAATTTGATGACATTGAAGAGAGAGGGAACAATTTCTGGAGTGATAATGGTGAATAAAAGTATGGGGTTAAATCCAGTGCAAACTGCAAAGGCTGCTTTTATATAGGAGCAAGGAAAAGGGAGCCATAATACCAGAATAAAGAGAGGGTATGTGGGCACAGATCTAAGTGGGTAAGTAGATATGGTGGTAGAAGTACAAGGACATTTTGTTCTCACTTTCTATTTTCTCTGTGAAACAAGAATCTTAGCTTGAGGAGAGGGAGGAGACATACACAGAATTTCAGGAGAAGGTATGAAATAATCAACTAGGTTGGTGTAAAAGTAATTCAACTAAGGAAATTCTAACAATACTGATGAGAAGGAGGGGGAAGAAGAGGATGGGTTGGGGAATAGAAGACAAAATTAAGCACTTACTCGTCCCCAGCACTGTTTTATGGGCTTTATGTGTCCTAACAAATTTAAATCTCTCAATTCCATGACAAAATTTTCTGTTATTATCCCTATAGTATATATAAGAAAACAAAGTACAGTCAGAAACTCATCTGTGCAGTAGGCTTATTGGGCAGCAGGGATGGTCCAACAATGGTCATGAATTTAAAGCAAAACCAGTTAGCAGGGTTGTGCTTTCCTCCAGCAGCACTAGCACACATACTGAATTGGCATAGATGTGAATTTAACTTGGGGTGAGGATGTTGCCAGCTGATTAAATTGGGGAGAGAGAAAGGAAACTGAATTAATCTCATGGTGTATGAAAGAATGATTGATGGATTGTGTGAACCTAGGTTAGGGAAAGAGATAAATATGTGAGGAAATGGAAGGGGGTGGGGTCGAGCAACTCTGAAAAGGTTCTATATACAGTTTATATACTAGGAGAAACATACAGTTCTCCTGGTGGGATCAAAAATTTGTTAGAGCCCTGGTTGGGTGGCTCAGTTGGTTGGAGCATTGTTCCATACACCAAAGGGTAGAGTGTTCTATTCCCAGTGAGGGCGCATACCTAGGTTGTGGGGTTGATCCCTGGTAGGGACACATATGGGAGGCAAACGATTGAAGCTTGTCGTATCTCTCTCTCCCGCCCCCTCCTTTTCCTCCCCTTCCTCTATCTCAAAAAAATCAATAAACATATTCTCACATGAGGATAAATAAAACAACAACAACAACAAAGACACAGTTAGAGCCTGGGGACTACAAGGAATGAACTGAAAAGGTAGAAGGTCAAAGAGTGGGATGCTTGAAATTCACATGGGGGAGGTCCAAGGTTAATTTTAATAACAGTCTAATGTTTTCCGTAACAGTGGATGGCTGAGATCAGATGGGCAAGATCATTGGAGAAAAAAATTCAAGGAACTGAGATCAGAGCACTTGAGAATCATCTATATGGATAATGAAATCAACATGATTTCTAGCAAGAGAATTGCTGGAGGGTATGACAATAAACTAAGAGACAAAATTGTCAAGGAATAAAGGATAGTGACGTTGGACAGAATAATCATCACAGGAGAACTAATTAGTAGTGTGTATAGTACAAGGTAAACTAATCGTGAAGGACAAACACTTGGGAGTTCTCATGGTTATGGTTCTGAATAGCACCTTTAATACTTGTCACTTCCCCAAGTAACCAGTTCACTGTTCCTATTAATCTACTTGCTAACTGGCTGCTTCAGTTTCTTAAGTCTATGGATACTCTTTCTTTTTCCCCCAAGGAAGCAAGCTAAACTTTGTATGATGCAAAAGCAGAGCTCAAGTGTTGTGAATAGTGCCAAACAGAAATGTTAATTTGATAGATAAAGTTTCTAAGTCCTGGTCACCTAACCTAGGAAACAGTATTTTCTCAATTCCAAGACAAAAGATAAAAAAAAAAATCTTTCTTAAACTATTTGTCATCTTGTTATATTTTTTTTCATTTTATGTACTGTTTAATTTCTTTTTGATTACAGTTGACAATCAATATTATTTTATATTAGCTTCAGGTACAGTGTAGTGGTCAGACCGCCATATAATTTACGAAGTGAACACCCCAACAATTCTTGGACCTACCTGGCACCATACATAGTTATTACAATATTATCAACTATATGCCCCAGGCTGTACTGTACATCCCTGTGACTGTTTTTTAACTACCAATTTGTACTTCTTAATTCCTATGTTACAAAAATATTAAGGAATCATAATAGTCATCTGCTATATTTTAACTCTACAGTGTATATACCATGTGCAACAATAATTCTGTGGAAAGAACATTCTTGTGATTTTTATATTTAGTTTAGTATTATTATTATTATTAATTTTATTCCTGTTTTCACAATAAGACAATTCTGATCATCAAATATACATGTTAGTGACAATGTCACATATTAAATCAACACCTACACAAACAGAAGGGAATGGAAAACAGGTGAAGTTCAATGCTATTTAAAGAACCCGCTGTTTTCCTTTATTATAATTTATAAAAATAATGTAATAAAATTAATTTTAGAAACTTTGATAAAGGCATAAAAATACTACCATATGGTAATAACCGCTTAGAATATTTTGGGGTATGTGCCTCTTTTATAAAGAATGAGAGTCAAGAGATGGGGCCTGAGTCCTCCAGGAGGTTTTGTTGTTACACCCTCTCAGTCTTTCCATTTTGTAGTAATGCAGGCTTCTGTTAAATCATGGAGAAAATAGATGTTAGTTGCTAAGGCATAATTATTATTAATTAAGGGTTTTGCTTTAGAGAAGATAAATTTTTTTGAACGAATGGGAATATCTTCAATCTGTAGTAAAAATGGCTTAGTAGAGAGGTACAGGGTGGTGGTGACCAAAGATTAGACACAACAGAAAAAGACATAAAGAAGAAAAAGCTGACAAAGCCCCTACTTCAGTGAACCTGCAGCTGAGGTCTGTTAGCTCAGAAGCATAAGAAAACAGGGTGAACTGGAACTAGGTATAAGCTAATTTATGGGGCTATTCTGGGTTGCAAGGCAAAGGCATGTTTATTTTTATTTTTTTTGTAAGACATGTTTAAACATGGATGGGATTAATGCGCTTGGAAAACCCAATTAAATGTTTACTAAAGATTTCTTTCCATGGACACATGTTTTCTTCTCCACATGTCTCACTGAATTCAGAAAGGCTTCTGGGTCCCAGTCTCCCCGTCAATGAAAATAAAGGCAGGCTATAAAGGGAAGATAGTACATTATTTGAATTCAAGTAGAGCATCTTGGTGGACTAAGATTTACTTATAAGGAATTCACAAAGTTATAAATTCTCTCCCATCCATTGGCCAATCAGAAATTTAAAATGCTGAGAATATGATTAATATTTAAAATCAGGTCTTCCTTCACATTTCATCGATCCTTTCCCAGAGAGCTTTTCATTTTTCACATTGTGATGCACTGCCTTTTATAGCCATGCACTGATAGAACATCTCTGCAAAACAGGATAGCAGGGATGGTGATGAACTATGGGATGATATCTTAGGTAGTAAAGTAGCATTCCGAATAAATTATGCCTTGAAATGGATAACTAAGCTGTTAGATTCGGTCATGTCAATTTTTCTCTTAGTAGCTCCATGTGCTCCTTGCTCCTTTCTGATATATGGCATGTACGATTCACACCCATCTCTGGTCCACAACAAAGCTAAGGAAGAAAGCTATCACTGCGAGACGGTCATAGTGCCCAACTTGTGCACATTTATCGCTGGACCATATGTTTTTAATGAAAGACAGGTGAGCCATGAAAAGCCTTAGCTCTGAAATGATCCTAGACTTACATAACATGAACGTGCATGAGTGTAGTGTTTTTTTTTTTTCCTCTGATATTCCTCAGTTCATTTAACACAGAAGAGCTTTCAGCCTATAAGGTACAAAGTGGTACTCTCAACCAAGTAAAACAGGGTAACAAAGCACCCACAAGAGATGTTTTTCTTTCTAAAAATGTTTCATAGAAAAAGAACTCTTTAAAACTGACTGCTTTTCCATAAGCTGCATTTGTAAGCAAAAGCTACATTTTAGACTCTATAGTTGCGGAGAGGAGAGCCTCAACAAATGTTTCCGAAATTTTTGTTACATAGAAGGCTGCCTTACTCCAATATTCATTCAGCCATGGTGATGGGGAGGGAAACATTTATTGAGCACCTATATGTGCCAGACAATTCACATAAGCAGTCTTATTGAACCCCAGAAATATGTAATGCCCCACATTTTACATGACGGATCTAAAGAACAAAGTATAAGGTAACTTGTCCAAGGTGACACAGGCGGCAAATGACAGTGCGGGCTGTGTATGCTTATGGTGCCTGTACTGGGTCTCAGAAGTGGGCTCTCCTATTCCTCTATATTCCGTGATGCTATGAACAGGGAAAATAAGGCAGTTTGTGGCTGCCACTGTAATTTCTTTTCCTACATTTATATAATTATATTGTGAGACAGGAAGTTTTATGCACTGCCATGTCTAAGGTATATTTACAGTACCCTTAAAGGTCAAACCACTGAGATGGACTGTCTCCTTAAGGGGAAAAAAAAACCCTGTCAACAGTAGAAAGTTGTATCATAAACTCCTCAGCACTGTCCTACAGAATCCTCAGTTCTTGCAAAATTATACACACCTCTATCTTCAAAGATATTTTCAAAGGAGGAAACTGGGAATATAGATCTTACTGTGCTTCTATAAAATGAAACAATTTCCAGTTTGTGCATAACTAGGAATTTTATGACAAATTCTATATCCTCTAAAAGTTATTTTTAATTCCACTACCATTTAGAGGTGAAATGAGCCTATAAACTATGAAACAGTTATTCCTGGCTCATTTATGAAGGAATAGGACAGAGATCCTTGGGTTTAATTTTCAGAAACCCAAATGCCAGCTTTTATTTTATTTTATTTTTCATAAAATTAAATATAAAGGAGTAGATACACAAAACTAAGTCAAACCTACTACATTAGCCTTTCCTCTCCCTTCAGATCACCAAAGTTTGGATATTTTATCTGCTAACAATTCCTCTGAAGAAATCTCAAGTGCGTTTTCTTGTCAGCAAAATTAATATATATTCTAGGGAATTATAATGTGATAAATTCACCGAAGAGAGAAAACTCTCATGAATGTATCAGAAGCTTATCGATATTTTGTAGTATCACTAATAAAACCTCTTGACATAGTATATAACTAGGGTAACTTTGGGGCTAAATTTGTTTTAATTTGAGTTATGATTATATATCTGTTAAAACTTGCACATTCAGCCCTGGCTGGTGGGGCTCCATGGACTGAGTGTTGGCCTGCAAACCAAGGGGTTGCTAGTTCGATTCCCAGTCAGGGCACATGCGTGGGTTGCAGGCCACGTCCTCAGTAAGGGGCGTGCAAGAGACAACCACACATTGATGTTTCTCTCCCTCTCTCCCTCCCTTCTCCTCTGTCTAAAAATAAATAAATAAAACCTTTTTTAAAAAAACCTTGCACATTCAGCTGCCCAGAGTTCCCTTCTGATAAACATCAACTTTTCTAATACTGTTTTACTGGGTTTGGAATGAAACTATAGAATGGATAATTACCATCTGAGAAAGTAAAGCCTCTAACTACCACAATTATCCACATTAATTCGAATGGCATGAAGAGAGAAATAAATGTTTGGAAGACTGCACTATGGAGGAAACTAAACAAAGCAGTGCGTGCGTGTGCATGCGCGCGCGCGTACGTACGTACACACACACACACACCCCCCCCCCTAACATTAACACAGGAAGAAAATCATGTATTTTCTGTTGTTGTATAGGGTAATAACACCTGAGCTTTAAGTCCACTTCATATGTTTCCTGGGTCATTACCAGTAGGTCAAGAAAACAGAGGAAGCAGGCGAACCCTTCCTTAGATGATGTAATAACGGAGTGTACCATAAAAGTTTATTTCTAAGCCCAAATGAGAGTTTCTTCTGTTTAGAAATATCTAGGTATGTACCTTACCATTTTCAAAAGTTAGCTCCCTCCCTTTACATATAGCAAATTGCCATATTTTCACATAGTCATTTATTATGAGTCGCAGACCATGGAAATGTGTCATTTTCAATAGTTCAGTGGCATAAAGAGCAGGACCATTAAGTAGAGGCAATTAGAAGACATAAATAGTCATCCTTTATTAGTCAAGTCCAATTATGTTCCTAGTAGAATCTTAATGTTACTTTCATATAAATAAACCAGATAATCAAAGGTAGAGAAAAAGAAAATAATGTTTTCAAAAAAGAGTCTACTGTTTTGATCATGAGTAGAAAATAATTATTCCTTTCCTTAGGTACAACCCATCTATTTCAAAGACTATCCCGTGGCCAACCAGCACTAAGGAGCACTCATTCAATCCATACACTCTTTCACCCCAATTGCTGTGGATTTGGTCAAATTTTAATAATGAATGCAAAGTTGAGGCATTTATGGCTTGCAAAATAGGTTCCAGGGGCCATAGGAATCAAATTGAATCCTCTCATTTCATATTTGAGGTAACTGAGATTCTGACAAAGGAAAGGAGCTGCCCAAGTTCATATATCCATTTGAACCAGGTTCAGAAGCTGCTTCCCAGATGTCTAGTTCAGTGTACCCACCAGTGCAATTGTGACATTACCACTTGTTCGACCAGTGTCTCACATGCATTAAAAAAAACGACATAATTAAATAGCATTTTATTTGCCACTATTTTGGAATGGTGACAAAGACTTAGTATCCACACGAAGGAGGAGAGAGACCTGTGCACATACGCACGCCCATGTAACTTGGATTTCTAAATGGTTCCTTACCGAGTTGAATCATTTTTGAATCAGTCATCTCTTACTATGTAAAAGAGAGAAATCATTTACTTTTTCTCAGTCTTTAGCCTCTCACATAGTAAAATTTTCTTCTATATACTAAATATTAGTAGAGTGCCTACTGGCTCTTTAGTAATGAATTCGGTCTGGTGGAGCAGAGGGAGATATAAGGGGGTTAAGTGGTAATGAAAGAAATACAGTAGAAATTTAAAAAGAAGAGAGGGCACCGTTCTTACACACAAATAGCTTAAAATATGGTTTGGGGATACCAAATTTACATACAAAACACATCTGGGGAGTAAAAGAGGTACATAAAAACAGTACACACACTGCTTTGTGAGAACACAAAGTGAGGCACTGCGATGCTTATACGAGCTTTTATAAGGTTATAACAGTACAAGAAAATAGTCTGATATTATCAGATACTTCTTTAAACTCTAAATTTACAATGGATTCAATGGATCCAAACAGAGTATGGCCTTCAGGATGTGTACTCCAGCTTCTATCAAGGGACTTTTGCTAAATAAAAATGTGAAGGCAGTGAGTCCTTCCACCGGCCATTCAGGAGAGAAGGTAATTGTTGTAGACAAAACAAACAAAGCAAAAACAAACAAGAAATCCGATCTCATCTGAATTCAGAATGTCACACCTGAAGGGAAAACAAACTACTAGGTACTCTTATAAAAGAAAATTTCAATTAAAAGCAGGAGTTAAAATTGAGGCAGTAAGGAAGTTTCTTTTAGCAACCACAAGGAAGTAAAATGAAACTGTATAAAGGAACAGTTTTCCCCCCAATTAAGAGGGATGCCCAATGAAGGTATATAATTGTCTTGGGGACTACTGTTGATACACTAACAGTAAGAAAAACTTTCTGAGATCTTTGGAAACTATATCAATGTGCCACAAGATCCTACCAGAGGTAGTGATTGTAGAATTCTGCAGAAGACCTAGACTCATTTGACAACGGAAAAAAAAGTTCATATATCTTACAAGAAAGCCACTTAATGTTTGTTGGCAGCACTGCCTCACATATAAAGATGAGGTACATATCTACGACTTGTAGTGCTGAAGAATCCTTTCAGTGTGACCCTCGGCCATAATAAAAACCTTTTAAATAGACAAAATGATGAATTTCAAGCTACTACTTTTGTTTGTTGTTATAAAAATATACCTGTTGTGACTTAGCATTTAATTCAGCAGTACAAAAGAATAATTGAAATACAGTAGTTTTTCTTGACAGCTTGTCAAGTATACATACTGTAATATAAGGTGATGTACGCAATAGGGCTATGAAAGAATAAATCACCATATATATTATGTATTTTGATATTATTATTATTATACTGGGCTATCTCTATAATTTTAACCATAGAGTCCTGGAGACAGGACAAACTTAGAATGGAAATTCTTTTTATAGCAAAGTTTCTTTGGCATGACACAAACTATACTCTCTCACATAGGATCCTTCTATACAGAGAAAGTGCATTTACTTTAAGGATCCCCCATGAACTTTTGACCCATCATGGATTCTGGTATAACAGCTCTGTATGTGGCTTCCTGAAATATTAATTTCCTCAATATATTGAATGAAACACTGGTTCATGACAAAATGGTAATAGGGTTGGGAAGCAACAATAACAGCAAATAAAGGTTTAATAAGATCTCATAAAAAAGACAAATTTTCCCCATTACTGCTGTACTTAGATAAACTCCTCATGAAAATATGTGATTTTTAATGTCTTGCTGCTAACTTTTAAGAACAAAGTTTAATCTTAAATTCTAAGAGAAAATATATTATTTATGTCAAGGATACTGGTTGGCTTCAATTTTTCCCTAATGCTCCAACCAATGTTTGAAAATTCAGTGCAGCCACTTAGTTGGGTGAACCCATATGCTAATTTGTAACCAATGAAATAGTCATTGACTCATTAAGAAATTAAATGTTGGTAAAATTCAGGGGAGAAAGTGTTATTGTGCTTATAAAAGTGAAATGGGAACATGCTGAACAATTTGTGAAGTAATTAACTAATGTGCCAGAAATGAACAACTTGCTGAAGAGACTTTCCAGGGTTTTTCACAGTGGGCACTACTTTCATTTCCCCCGACTTAAAAACACCAGATGAAGTTGGAAATCCTTCAGCTTAAATAATGATGAGCTGTACAGATGCTATTTATTCAGTAAATCAGTGGGTTGATATCTTATGATATATTTCATATGGAGAGATCTTAGGCTTTTACCTCTATACAAACAACATCGAAATCTTGGCATAATTTCTTGGATTCCTGAATTTTGGATTTGAAGAAAACTATATAATGTCAGCTAAGAAAATGATATCGTATTAAAGGAACAACTCAAAGAAATTGCACAAATGACACCCGTATTGAAGATACATAGAATAAGGCCAGACTGCAAGTTTGTAAAGCCTCTCAAAGGTTAAGTCACCATTCAAGGATACATAGCAATGCTTCAAGAAATAGTAATAAAAGACACTCAAGGAAGCATGGGTGGTTAAAGGAAAATAAAAAATCCAAGCCAAATAATTATCAAACTTCTTTCAGCATGCTTTTAAAAGAAATTATTTATTTTTTGTCCTCACCTGGGGACATTTTTTTCATTGCTTTTAGAGAGAGGAGAAGGGAGAGGGGAAGAGCGAGAGACACATCGATGTGAGAGAGAAACATCGACATGAGAGAGAAGCACTGACATGAGAGAGAAGCATCAACTGGTTGTCTCCCACACACGCCCAGATTGGTGATCAAACCCGCAACCTAGGTATGTGCCCTAACCGGGAATCAAACCCATAACCTTTGGCTACAGGGTGATGCTCCAACCAACTGAGCCACACTGGCCCGGGCTTTCAGCATGCTTTTTCATATCTGTACTTATCCAGTATAATAATGTACCACAGCACGAAACAAATCTCATTATGGTTCTAATTTTTAAACTAAGGTAGTTCACAATTATTCTGACAAAAATGGCACATACTTCTCAGTCTCAAATGGACAGTTGACCATATAAAAAGGCCATTATATAAATGCTTCTATGTTTACCATAAAAACTGTCAACTATTCTGACAGGAAATGCTAAATAAATAAGACCTGACCTTTTAGGTATGTAATCAAACTAGTTAAATCCTGTTTACATAGCTACTTGTATGAATATTAGCACAGATGGGGGAAAAAAGCAATGAAGGTAAACTTACTTGAAAACATCTGCCATCATATAACCTCCTCTACTGACTCATTGAATTTCTGCCCTTTTATGGCATATGTTTATTATTAAGATGGTAACAGGGACTAGGAGGTGGCTGGCCCAGGTGCTCCGGCACTGTCGATCCCTGAGAATAGAGCCGAGCACTTAGAGGCTAGTCAGAATTTCAGGAAGGGCCAATAACCTTGTGCAAGCTTTTGCACTTCATTTTCATTTCGGCTCCCCTGCAACTGCCCTGACTGAGGTGACCTGACTGGCAAAAAGAAAGATAACTGGGTCTCAAACAAATCTAGTCCAGAGTTGTTTCCAAAACATCTGGACTTCTTATATTTCTGTACTATTATTATTCCTCACTTGTTTGCTTGCATCTTTTGAATATTCTGATGGTGCTGAATTACAAAAATATCTACTATCCATGCAGCTTGTAGCAAAACAACTGCCACTCTTTGTCCACGTCCAGATGCAAGCCCCGAAAAGCAGAGGACTTACCACCTGACTGGCAAGAGCCATGAGCAACAAGTGAACATCACCAGGATTTGTTATAGATAATGGAAAACAAACAAAACACCTCCCCTGATGCCAAAACTCTGCTAGTCTCACCAAGGCTTCAGAGGTCTGAGCCAGAAGCTATTGATGAGGGGTGATGAATAAAAGGGTAAAATGATGAAAATGAAAAAAGCATCTACCTCGAAATCTGGAAAGAAGGCTTGCAAACCACGTAAGATAAAATGCTGTCCTGCATTTCCTGGGTGTGGACAGAAATCAGGCCAAGGTCCAGGGCAAAGAAAAGCACTGAGCAAAACTACCCTTTATGGTTCTGCTGACCTCTATTCTCAAGTTTAATTACTGGTTTGAATAAAGTCTCATGCCTAGGTCAAGAACACTATGGGTTCAAGCGTTTCCCAAGCCTGTTATCTTGTGTGAAATCTAAGAATTTGTAAATTCAAATACCCCTGTGACATGTAAGTGCTGTGACTTACTGATAATCCTATTGGAAACAGAACTTTTTTTAGTAAATAATCTATTTAGGAATAGGGGAGTATAAAGAAACACAGCGAGTTGGCTAGGCGGCTTCCCTTGTTGCTAGGTAAGGATATTAGGTATGCAAATATAATAAACAACTTTAATAAATGTGCTTTTTATCCACTTACTGTCTTTAGTGTTAACCACCCATCTAATCAGACAAAAGTGGTATGTGAGTGACAGAGATCTCAGAGCAAGAGGTGCTAAGGGTCAAAACCTCACTCCATTTCCTCAGCAGTCATGAAAGCTGCTGGTAGAAAATGGCAATTCCATTATGGAGAAACGAACACCTGGTATTCCTCAAATTATCAGATGTTAATATATCTTGCATATTATAGCTCCAACAAGTTTTACCTCTGTATATGGGTCAGTATTGCTTCTCTTTGCTATGCCTACTGCTGCAGCATGCAATTATAGGAAAGTGGAGAATAAGATGTCCCTGAGTCATTGTCCAAACGTATGATGCGGACTGTGATATATTTAAAGCTTTGGTTGGTTCAATCCACTGTAAAGCACTTGTGTTACACAAGTGGGAGACTTTTTAAAAGAGTTGCACATTTATAAAACTTTTAAAGCACTTCAACATACATAGTTTCTTGAAATAATTAAAATTCACTTTTCCACTGTATTCAATTTTACCTTCCCAAGGCATCTAAACAAGGTCTTAATGTGACCTGCTGAAGATTGTGGTTCTAAACATCCAATATATTGTTTAATAAAACTGATCAATTTCCATAATGATGAACCCTCACTCATTGCAACCCCAAGGGCATTTTGAATTATTTCCCTACGTGGAATTTTCTAACAGTGAGTTCTGGACTAAAAATAGCATTGCATGGCTGCAAAAGTTGGGGAGAAACAGTTTATGCCCTCTCTTCCTGTAGTAGATCAACTATTAACAGTTAGCACTCTGAACATGAGTCTCCTGATATACACGTAAACTCCACCTTTGTCAGTATAGACCAATGTGACCACTCTTTGGGGCGCCTAGTACCTTGTGGATATTTCACAGATATCTGGTAATTGACTGCTTGACAAAGCTGCTGAATCCTTTCAGGCCTCAGTTTCTCTGGGAATTTAGATGGGTAACTGGGCTTTCTGAAACTAGAGCAATGAAGAGAGTTTTCAGGAAATCTCTCATTTAAGGTTTATGATACAGTATGAAAGCACTCAGCTTTAAGTCTCCCCTAGGCTTCTGCAGTGCAAATAGCCTACAGAGAGGCTCTTTCGGTAGCCCTTGTATTACAGTGAATCATTTTTATGATGTGGGCAGGGACCAGGGAATACTTTATAGAGTATTTGTGAGAATTCTTCAATCAGACAAACAATCTAACACTTTGGTTATTATAGCCTTGATGATTTTCTGGCCAGATTATAGGAATGGATTTCTCAGGTGCAGGTTTTTTTGTTTTTGCTTGTTTGTTTGTTTTTTTGGTTACAATTATTTGCTACATACTTGTACAATGGAGTTTTGCCCATTGGAATCTCATTTCTGAAAGCTATCACTGCCATTTTCTGGTGTCTTTTGTCAATTATGAAAGTTTATGGGATGATTCATACTCTCCCTCTGGTAAGCATTTTCATTCTCTGTATTATAGCAGTCTTTTCTTTTAACACCTTGGGGTTAGTTATTTACATTTGACTTTTCAAAATCTCTGTAATAATTTTTTTTCTCAGGTAAAAATGGACATCATCTCTAATTCTGGTTACTCCTGTTATATGCCCAGCCAGAATTCCTATGCCTATCTGAGGCCCTTAAGAAGGGGATGTTGTATATTATAGCTCCTGGCTATATGCAAAATGTATCCAAGAAATCAACTGAGGTTTTCCCAGCAGTTCCACTTTCAGGACTATCAAAAGCAGCATCAGAGTATCTGATGAATAACTTAATCAAAATGTTAGCATAAACATGTTATCTATTCACACACTCAACCTGGGCAAAACATATTAAACGTTATTAGTCAGGGGCTTGTCAGTTATTAGCCTTGGTTCCACTTATTGTAATTATCATAGAAATGCTTTCATTTAAGGTTTCCCTGTTCAGAAGTCACAATTTCCTTTAAACAATGTAATCGCCAAAACCAGTGTTGTTGACTCCAATTTTTTTTCGTGTGTCTGAGTAATTCACTTTTTTATATAATTGTAATATGTTAACACTTGAAAGGATCCATGAAAGATTATAATTGGGCCCTTTAACTTATTTTAAGTATTCAAAAGGCCTGACAGAAATAATATGATATGTCTTCATTGTTTATTATATGCATCTTTATTAAATATTTTAGTAAATATTAAGAAGATACATTTTACTGGGCTTTACTCTATGACTAAGGGGAGGAAGAAAAATCTGTTGCTATGTAATAAGATTTGTTAGTTAAATTATTTTAAAATATAACTTTAATGGAAGGAAGGGCAACAAGGAAAAAGGTCTTGATGGTTTCTGTGGATTAAAATGATACAAACATTTAAGGCTGCTGTTTCCTTTTTGATTTTCTGTCTGGATGTTCTACCCTTTGATGTCAACGTGGTATTAAAATCCCCTACTATGACTGTATCCCTTTATATCCGTCAAGATTTGGTTTATATATTTAGGTGATCCTATGTTTATATATTTAGGTACATAAATGTTTATAAGGGTTATAGCCTCTTGTTTGATTGCTCCTTTTGTCATTAAGTAGTACCCTTCTCTGTCTTTTACTACAGCCTATGTTTAAAATAAACTCACAGAGAACAGACTGACAGCTGTCAGAAGAAAGGGGTTTAGGGGGCTGGGTGAAAAAGGTGAAAGGATTAAGTAAAAAAAAAAGAAAGCCCCCAAATTCATAGACAACAGTGTTGTGGTTACCAGAGGGAAACGGGGGTAGGAGGAGGTAGAAGAGAGTAAAGGGGGATAAATGGTGATGGAAGGAGACTTGATTTGGGGGTGTCAACACACAATACAAAATACAGATGATATATTATAAAATTGTACACCTATATAATCTTATTAACTAATGTCACCCCAATAAAGTCAATAAAAATTCCACTCTAGCATTGTGAATAAAGATATTCATAAAACAAAATAAAATAATACAAACAAGAAGATAGGAACTAAAAACAACATCTGTACCAAGACATGAGATTCTCTGGGTAATTACATAAAATATAGCCAAACATTTTATTTTCTCTGTTTCATAAAGCTATTAAACATTACCAAATATGTCTCTAGAGCAGTCTCCAAAGGTATTACATGTTTGGTAAAGGATACATATTTTAAACAGAATTATTTTAGGAATTGCAAAATAACTTGTCCCATAATAGCAACACAGCAATAAATATGATTGTTTTTTCCCATTTGTCTTTCACTTATAAGTGTATGTGGTGTGTCTCTGTGTGTGTGTGTGTGTATATTACCTCCTTACACCTGGGTTTACTTGATTGATTATTTTATTGTTTTTGCCAAATATTTTATTCTTTAACTCGAAGAGACTGGCTTTTTTCCTACAAATATGAATTTAGCTTCTGAATTAAAGCCATGAGACACTCTTTTAAATATGTGCCCCATGACCTCTCATTTGGATTATTTTTTCAACTTGGCCTCAAAAACGTTATACAGAGCCAATCTTATGCTATTTAGCTACAGCTACTATTGTCTTCTTAATTTCTGAGGAAGTACCATCCTTAGTAATTCTTCCCCCTATGAAACTAGACCTTCACCCTGAATAATTTACCAGTTTGGGTTATTTTTTTACAGAGACCATAAAGAGAAGGCACTTGATTTTGAAGGTACAGCCAACCAGATTTATTTAATTTCATATTCAAATAGTGCCAAGCTAGATTTTCTTTCACATTTGAATGATACTTCGATTAACTGCAAAAAGAACTAAAGATGTGAAGTAATCTGTGACTCAGGAAATGTATTTCGGGTTTGAAAATTATGCTAATTCACTGGTATTCTGAAGGAATATCTAAGACAAACACAGCTACTTCAACATATTTTTCAATATAATATTTTTTAAAAGATTTTATTTATTTTTAGAGAAAGGCAGGGAGAAAGAGGGGGAGAGATACATCAATGTGTGGTTGCCTCCTCTGTGCCCCCCACCAGGGACCTGGCCCACAACCCAGGCATGTGCCCTGACTGGGAATCAAACCAGAGACCCTTTGGTTCGCAGGCCAGCATCCAATCCACTGAGCCACACCAGCCAGGGTCAATACAATAGTTTTAATGACTTCTCACTCAACCAACACAATAACTGAAAGCCTCCTTAAAACATAAAATTTAGCTCCATGAGCCAGCAGAGCCATTCATTAGCAAATAAAATGTGTTTATTTTCTCTGCTTTCCCTCCTGTGAAATAATTCCATTTTCTATTTTTAGTGATACCACTCAGAAATACATGTGCAAGTATAAAACTTCCCTTATAACCCATTAATCTGAGCTGAAAATGTCCACTAAAAATATTTATCCCACAGTTACTGAAAACAAAAAAAGTGTTGTAGATGTAGGCACCAAAATCGAGAACCTAAGTTTTCATGGTCAACACTTTTCTAGTTTTATATTAAATAAATCAAATTTAACAATTTTTGCATTAACTGAAGTATACAAATATGCTAAATTTGTAATCAGAATTTAAAATTTGTTTGTGTATTCTTGTTTGGTATGGGATGTTATATATGATGGCTACTGGCTATATGCAAAATCATTCATGAAATCAATTTTGATTTTAAATTAAAAAAAAAGATTTTACTTATTTTTAGAGAGGGGAAGGGACGGAGAAAGAGAGGGAGAGAAACATTCATGTGAGAAACATCAATCAGTTGCCTCTTGCACGTCCCCAATCAAGGACCTGGCCCACAACCCAGCATGTGCTGGGAATTGAACCAGCGACCTTTCAGTTTGCGGGATGACACTCATTCCACTGAGCCATACTGGTCAGGGCTCAATTTTGATTTGATAATGATCATTTTCTTTTATATTAAATATGATAGTGCTCATGTTTGTTTTCAATCTTTTTCCTTTTATAATTGATCCAATCCCACTTCTCTAAAGAGCTATAATATTTAAACCAGCACCCTCCACTGAATTTTATTAAATGTATAAGCTTCTATGATAAAAATCCTACAAGTTAAATTATATGAACTTGCTGATATAAATACCTGACATAACATTTTGCATGCTATGAATGTTTGCTGTGAGTACATTCATCACTCTGAACTGATCGATGAGTTCATCTAAACTTTAACATCCTTTCTGTATTAGAATATGGGTGATAGCTGTGAAGCCATATCACTGAAAATTAGGTCTTAAATTGTCACACTGAAATCAGAGGAACTAGCTCACAGCTGATAGCTAAACGTACTGAACATCCGAGGCACCTTAACATAAACCAATCTCCACCCTTTTATGAAATTAAAACATAAATCAGAACCAAATTTTCATTCACCTGGACAATATAAACGAACCTTCCATTAAATGATGGCATTTAAGCACAGTGACTGGAATGGTGAACCCAAAAAATCCTTTAATGCTGAGTCTTATGTTTATGATTTGTGTTCATTTTGGTGGGAAAATGTTAATTTTTCTCTACCTGAATTTAGCTAACAGAAAAGTTATATGACACATCTAAGAAGCAGTGGTCATTTCTCAATTTATTGACTAATTATCTTGGTTTTTTAAATAGGTTTGGGATTCCTGGAAATATGTTAAAAGCTGGGCTCCTGGGAACAGGGTATTTATTCTAAGTGTTTTCCAATGGATTATTTACTAGTAGCAAGAGAGAAAAAAGCAAGAACTATACAGGGTGTGGCACAAATTGGTTTATAGTTGTTTGTATGGAAAATAATATAATAATAAATAATAACACAAGAATAAACTGTGTTTTGCATACTCATAACTCTAATCTTACTTTTGCTCCACTCTGTATATTGGAAAATCAGACAATATATTGATTCGATCATCAAAATTAATGTCTGTGATGGGAGGAGAAACCTGGTAAGTTAACGTATGTGGTAATAATCCAGTAAAGAAAGAAAGAAAATATGTCCCCTTTGTTCAGATTCCCAGTCTAACTAGGCCCCTGGGGTCAAGTAACACACATGGCTTCATTTCCATAACATTGGGCTTCCTCTCAGAGAGACCTGCTTTCTGGTCTTGCATCCACTTTGCAGTGGTGGTCCCAGGACAATAAACAGGGAATCAAATCACTGTTATAAGTCCTTCTAGAATGGCAACAGTTCACTAGTCAAAGGATTTCTACTTGTCTTCACATTTTTGCTACCCCAACCCCAACAACAACCCAAGTAACACTTGTGTACTGTGGAAATAGAAAACCAGTGTTGATGAAAGGTAAGTAATTAGGCACATAAAATACTCCTACTAAAACATTTCAAAATCAAGAGAAAATGCTTTTGATTTACTTTTGAGTTTTTATTCTGTTTCTAGTATCTGTTATTACTTTTCTATTAAAATAGGTACTAGGACATTAATAATATTTTCACATTTAGATTCTTGATTTTCTCTAGTTAATGGTTATTTATTTCAAGCAGTTTTGAAATATGTATTACACACGGCTTTATACTATTAAATATTTATACTATTAAGTTCTGAGGAACTCTCAAAAGCATGTGTAGAACTCATTATTATTGGTAAAGAAAACCCTAAGGTATAAACAAAGTTTTCTATGCACAATAAATAATAATTTCCTTACAATTCCAGAAAGACTTAGTTATATCATGGACAAAAGTAAATGTGTTATGAAATAATGGCTAATTATGACTTTCTGTGCCACAGATGGTTTCTCACTGCCACTTGAGCCTACATCAAGTCTGTCCCCCATGGCAACAAGGAAAAAAAGGAGGGGGGAGGGTGCAGTGTAAGAATCCTAAGATTAATCAGGGGAAGTGAACTGGTATCTCTGTAGCAGTAACAACATGGAGGTATTATCTCTTCATTTAATGGACAAAAGTGGGGAAGATGTGGTCAAATGTAAAGCTGAACTTAAAAGAAATTAAGGGATATAGAAGCATAAATGAAAAAAGTAGGAAAAAAAGAAAAGAAAAACAAAGAAAAGAAGAACTCTCTTCCAAAGATCAGTGTTTTTCTTCATTTCAAGAAATAATCTTTCAGAATGCAAAGGCAATTTTTTTTACGAGAGCAGGAAAATAAGATTAGCATCAGAAATTTCGAGTAACAGATAAAAGTACCTATAAATTTCTGGTTTCTGACCTCATTGCAGGGGTTTTCAATGCTATTCAACAGTCATTTTTCTTAGCCCTAGACCAATGGTTTACACATTAACATTGGCTGGGTAGCTTTAGGAAGTATTCATGTACAGAAACCACCCTCAGATATTTTGATACAACTGGTTTGGGTGTAGCACAGAATGGAATTCTTTTTAAATGTCCCTGCCCTGGCTGGTGTGGCTCAGTGGATTGAGTGATGGCCTGTGAATCAAGGGCCACCAGTTCGATTCCCAGTCAGAACACATGCCTGGGTTGAGGGCCAGGTCCACGACAGGGGGCATGCAAGAGGCAACCAATTGATATTTCTCTCCCTCTCTTCTGCCCTTCCCCTCTCTATAAAAATAAATAAATAAAACCTTTAAAAGTTTTTTTTTAAAAGGTCCCTAGGTAATTCTAATAGGTAGCTAAGGTTGAGGACCATTGTCTCACTAGGGATCGGCAAACATTTTTTGCTAAAGGGCAAGATAGTAAAAAACTAGGCTTGTGGGCCACAAGGTCTCTGTTACAACTATTAAACTCTGCTGTTATACTACAAAATCCACCATACACAATAAGTAAATTAACAGGGGAGACTGACTGTGTTGCATTAAAACTACTTACAAAAACAGGCAGTAGGCTGGATTTGGCCCATGGGCCAGAGTTTACCTGCCCATGGTCGTTAGACTACCTCTCTTCTTTTCCAAAACACGTACTCTAAACATACTGCCATCCCTGTGTCTCTGATTTTCAGCAGATCGTCCCTCATCCTACTTCATTGGGAAAATACAGGCCACCCGGCTGGAAATCCCTCAACTTCCTCATCCATCACCTGCAGACTTACTACACCTACGTCTGCATCTGTCCTCATTTCTCTGTCTTTTATTGTAGCAGTCACTCTTCTTTTCAAAGTGAATCTAATCCTTTCACTTATCCTAAACTCCATCACTCTTCTAAATTCCTCTGGGGCTGTTCCATAAAGGATCCTATTTCCTATATCTTTAATTTCTTCCTCTCTTCTGGCTCATTCCATTGAGCTAATAAATATATTTAAGTGTCTTAGCCAAAGAAGCCTCAAAGCCTTTGACAATCTTGTGTCCTCTGTACATACTCACCCATCACTCCTTCTGCTCTAGAAATTCTATACCTACTGCCTCTACTTCCTCTCTTCCCATGCACTCCACAAGCCACTTATCTGGTTTCTGTGTCCACTCAAAGTGCTCTTGTCAAGATTACTGAAGACATTCACATGCTATAGTCCTAGTTTTTGTTTTACTTGTTTTCTCAGAAACACTTGGCATTATTGACTGTTCTGAAAAGTCTCATCTTTTGCAGTATCATGGTATCTGCCACAATTTGTTCTGCTGCTGCTGACCACTTCCTTGCTGGTATTTCCTATTATTTGACAAATTCTCCTCTCTTCTTATGCTACATATTCTCTCAACTATTCTGCAGCACCAACCACCACCTACATGTGATAATCCCCACGTTTTATCTCTACCTCACATCTTTCTCAAGCTATGGGTTGTGCTCAGGTATCTTCTTTCCCAATTCTGCCCTTTTTCTTTTGTTCCTCTTGGTTAACTTCACTATCAACCCAACTGCTAAAGGTTAAATTCTCCCTCTCCCCCAGGGCCCCTAATAACCTACTATTGTGCAAATTAAAAAAGAAATCTCTACCTGAAGATATTTTATTTCTGTCTGTGCAGTGAGTGGCAACTGTATATGCTCAACCATCCATGGTGGTCCTGTTTTCCCTCCAACTCCAATCAGCCACTAAATTCTGGTGATTCTACCTCTAAAATATCTCCTGAATCCATCTCCTTTTAGCTTTTGCCACTGCAAATGCTTTAAGGAAGGTCTTAGTCATCCCTCACCAAGATTATTTTCAATAACTTCTTAACAAATTTTTTGTCACTTGCCCACATCAGTAGCCCCTACTTCATTTTCTCATTTTGCTTCTTCCTAAGGTCACTATGCAACCCGATTTTCTCTTTGCTAGGTGGCAGCTAAACAAACTGCATACAGCATTTCAGTAGCAGAAGTGCCATGCTTTTATGTAAGAGAAGAATGATTCTTCCTCTTCCAAATGAAGTATGACATTCATTTAGCTTTTTGGTCCCAGGGACAAAAGTTGCTGAAGTCATTAGGACAGGCTGTATCCTAAGAGAGTGTGAACACCACACTTTAAATAAAATAACAAAATGGAATCCCCACTGAGGATGGTGATCAACAGTGAAGGGAATCCAAACCATGATCAATAGGAGGTATGAGAAGAACTGAAAAACGTGTGCTGAAGAAGACTGATTCTTTCCTGAAGCAGACTAATTTTGATATTTTTTCCCTATATAAATTCCAGGATTATCAATCAGACATCTTTCCTCTTTAATAAAAACAGTTTATTTTCCATAATAGCAAGTGCTTACTTAAAATGCATGCACAGCATCACACATTGGCTGTCTACTGGTCTGCCCAAAATGGAAAGGAATCTCATCCATCTACGTACAATGTTGATTCCCCTGGGAAGTCTTCCTTAGAAATGAGCTGAAATTGACATTTATCAGTTTTCTGGAATAATGGTCAATTTGAATGGTAGGCTATAAAATTTTAACATCAGCTCCCCAAAGATAATACTGAATGCCCTAATTTTCTTGAGTGGGGAAACTTGACATGTGACATAAGTTAAATGACTTTTTTGTCATTCTAACTTAAATATTATTTCCATTTTTTTTAAACTGTATTGTTACAAGATTAGAAAAAGTCAATCTTTCCCTTCATGGCACTATAATGGTAACCACAACTCACTGAAATTAGTTCCTGGTAATTATTTCCTATGCCATATGGTATTTACCTTCTCAAAAGTATGCCCAGTATATTCCATTTCCTTCCCATACCTACACAGTAGTTTCAGAAAGCAGTCACTTATTTTATTAAAAACCTACCTTTGCACTGGTCCTGCTGAGGTAGTCTGCTGATCTGAATGAGGTTAATTAAAATCCTCCATAATTAAATTATCTTACCTCGATGCACAAATCTGAAAAGCAAATCCACTTTCCTATCATTTATAATTATAGCAATGTATTAATAAAGTGACAGATTTCATGAAGTGTGCCATAAATCCAAATATTTCATTTGTAAAAAGAAAAAAATCCCTGCATTTATTAAATAACCAGACAGTTGAAATGGTCTGATAGGACTGCTGATAGTGACCAAGCTTTTAGGATTATGCTGATAAAAAAGGGTTATGGCATGCGTTCCTCTGTGTCTACCGAGAGTCTCTCTACATACCTGGCTCTGAAATAAAATTCTGGAAACATGAGAGAGCAGGAGTGGTTGAAAGTAACCACTTTTGCAGTTGGAAGAATAGATTTCTACAGTCATGGTAATAGTTTTCTTCAAGGCTATCCAATACGAAGTTTTGCAAGCAGTTTTCTACATTTTAAATATCATATCCTTTTCTTAAAATACACGAAATTAAAAATATGGATTAAAAATATTCATATTTTAAGTGGTCTACTATCATTTGTAACTAGATCTACTGATAAGAATGAAATCCTAAACCTGGTATTATAACATATGTCTATGTTTAAATGTTTAAAAAAAACAAAACCTTAAATCTTAATTTGGCCCCATGTTCCTAATGTTGAATAGTTGTTTACAGTGTTTATAAAAGCAAGACAGCAAGACAGATTATATTATATGCTAAATAAAATAACCCCAATGCTACTGGTTGCAAAAATATTTAGTGGATCTTTGATTTTACACCAAAAATGTTAGCTTCAAATGATTAATTAGTAATAAATACAGTTTTCACTGGAAGTTAATTTGTCCTTTCGAATGAGGTATTTTCATCAAGAACATTCTTTCTTGCATCACAGAAATCTGCCATAACCCATATGCAGCATATTCTATTTCACATCAGATGAAAACTATAGTAGTCAAAATAAGAACCCAGTGAAAGGCTTACCGAGGTGTACAGGTATCCCTCGCTGTTCATTGCCAAATACAGCTTGGTTTGAACTCCTTGAATAGCCACCACTCGAAGTCCCACAGGGATGAGGTTAAACAGAGCTGAAATTAAAAAAAAAAAGAATTGGAAAACAATGTCATATTCTGAATTCCATAGCTTTCAAAGTTTCTAAAGTACTCCCTGGTCCTCCAAAAGAGATGTGTGTTTGGTGAGAAAAGACAGATATACCTCATACAGACAGATAGGGCCTCTTCTACCTTTTAAGATACTTGATTTATGGTTGCAATCACATGACCGGGCGTATAACTACATATACTCAAACACCCTGGAGAAAATGGAAGACAATTCCATGGTTTGTATGGTGTTGAAGGTGGGGAATGCCAATGCTTCTGGAGAGATCCGGTTCCGGGAATTGGTCTACATGTTAAATTGCTGTATCTTCAATAAAGTTTTAAACTGCTCGCTAGGTAACTGCTGAAATTCAGAGACAGTTACAATCTACCACTTGGGGAGAGAGTCCTAGAATCTGAGAACGGACACTAGCCCAATTCACTTGTCTAAGTTATCTGTATTATTTCCAGTGCAGTGACCCCAAAATAAATCTGGGCCTTGAAAAAATAGGCATTTTATACTTTTATGTTACCAGAGTGGTATTTCTTAAAGGACAAACATTTTGTAAGATAGAGTTGAGAGGGGTCCGAGCTTTTAATTTCTAGGAGCAAAGCTTATAGGAATACAAATAATAAACTTGTAAGTTTATTTATTTTTAATTATTAATTTTTTGCAAAATAGTTGTAAGTGGGCAGCCAGCTGGTGCCAAAGAGGCCTTCATTTCTCCATTTGAAGGTTTGACTGTGTGAAACTTACACCCAGGCTCTCGTCACAATCACAAACCACTCACTGGAGAAAACCAGTGGGCGTCCTCCCCCTACCAGCTGTCTACTCCCTCCTACGCCCTGAATAAAAATAAAACAGTACATTTTTAAAGCGTAGTGCTTGCCACACACTTTTGAAAATAGTCTATGTACCTTTCTCTCAAGAGTCCTAGACCAATGTTGATGATTTTTGTCTTGGTGTGTAAGTTTACTGAGGATGATGTATCAGTCTGCTATCATTTCTGTGAACAAGAATATAAAGGAGTCACACCATGGGGAAGAAGGGTTTTTCTGAGATCTCATACCTTGGTGCATATAGATTCTACTCTAGTAGATGGGGTCATATGGATAAGAAATACTAAGGAATAACTCAATATCCCTTGGTGAGCCTATAATGTATCTTTCCCTTAAAATCAGGGTGTTACCAAAGAGGAGCTAGGACATACTGTACAATTCAAAATACAACTGTTCCAACTACATGCCACTGATGGCACTTCATTCAATACACATCATATTAAAAGCTGTGCCCTTCTGTTATGTGAGGTAAAGGAAAGTAATTGAACAGACGGCAAGCCAGGATCTCACGCTATATTTGACAATGCAATGCACGGGACAGAAGTCTCAGATCTGAGCACGTCATCGCCTTGTTGATGAAGCCTTGCTCTGAGCAGGTGCTCAACACACATGTGTGGACTGATAGCAATATGTATGGTGAAACATGATAATACTACATTTGGGAAGCAACAGATCACAATCCTGTCATATAGAGGTTCATAGTTTAAGAATTTTGAGATCAAAAAAAAAAAAAAAAGAACTAAATCAAATCGAAACCTCCATATGGCTTTAGTTTAAAAGCCATACCACTGCATATGACTAGAAAACTAGACCTCCAGCATATGTCTGAATCCTAGTTTAGTCATATTAAGAGATAGCAGAGAGCAATAAATGAAATCCAAAATTATTTCTAGAACTCCATTTTTTTTTTTTACAATATTGTGAACCTCCTTAGTTCTCTTAATGCAGCTTGTAACAAGTTTCGACACAGACTGATTTGATTTTCACTGTGTACCCCAACCACTTTCTGAGGTGGGTTATAATGAACAGTAGAAGGAAGAAAAAGCAAAGAACAATAATCCATACCTGGGATTATCTATTCCTGAATCATGTTATTAACTACATAGTATAACATGAATTTCTCACTATGTACCATAAATTTCTATGAAGCCTGATTCAAAACCAAAAATCAACACTCTAAAACAACAACAAAAAAATGAAGACAGTAGCAAGAGCAGAGAGTGGCTGGTCATACTATGCCAACCTTTTCTTTGGGCACTGAAGATACATCATAAACTGGGTTGGTTTAAAGTCTGTCTAAAGGAACAGTCTTTCCATATAAAAATGCAAAGAAATTTTATTAGGACTGAGGTTGGACAGAATCAATATTTTTCTTTATGCCTTTATTTCTCTAAATCCAGAGTACTTCCTCATGGACTTAAGATAATATTTTGACTGGGATAAAACTATTCTAAACATGAGAAGAAAATAATTGATTTCATTTGTATATCTAAAACATATTGATTAAATACCTAAATCCCATTTTCATCAATGTTTTGAAGAAACTTTTAATAAATAAAAGGGCCTTTATTTCTGGTTTGTTCTCGGTTGTATCTACCTAAGAACGATTAAACTCTTTCTATCTTTCACTCAGTGTTTCTGAAAACGACACTGACGTCATCCTTTTACATCAGTTTGGCTAAGTAAGGCCAATTTCTCAAAGAGAGTGGTTAATAAAAGTATATCTTAACGAAGATTGGAAAAAGCTGACACATTAAATTGATAACACTACTGTACCTCTGAGGGGAAAGTTACCTAGTTTTTAAATATAGTTCTCACTGCACCCAAGGCAGATACGATAAAACT
The DNA here is from genome assembly GCF_021234165.1 of Pteronotus mesoamericanus. Lineage (NCBI taxonomy): Eukaryota > Metazoa > Chordata > Mammalia > Chiroptera > Mormoopidae > Pteronotus > Pteronotus mesoamericanus. The sequence continues at coordinate 2,669,036 of NW_026555198.1, forward strand.
GCTGCCATGAAATGTCTATCAGCTTTTACTTTTCAGGGAGAAATATGTAATTTACAATGGCTTGTTTGCTCATGATGAGATTTTATTTGATGGACATTTATCATTGTAAGAAATCTACCCAAGGTTGTCTTAAATGAATAACACCAAACACATGTTTTTGGAAATAAATATATCTGGCTAAATGTGAACTGATCTGTTTCATCATCATCTTGCTTACCACGTCAGAATTAAGTATCATAAAACTAATCAAATTAAACTAAATGAGAAAAGTATGATTAAAAATACTAAAAATTAGAAAAATATAAACACAATACCAGGAAAACATTTTAAGGAAATCCAGGAATATATATTAAGGAAATACTATAAAAATGAAAAAGTGATCCTTGAAAAAAAAAACAACTTTTCCCTTGTACTACCCTTTTAAAATAATTAAGTAATGAATGCCAAGAAAATTGCTTGGCTTTAGGGGAAAAAATTTACATGGCCAGACTTCTGTTTTAATGATCCTTTTGATCATTAAACAGTCTTATTTCATTATGACTTATACTCTACAATATCCTCAATTAGAAAGATAAGCTAGCTCCCTGGTCTACGGTCACACTTAGCATCAGAGGTAGAATCAAGCCCAAAAGACTTGCTATTTCTTTTGAGATAATTCTCACTGATATACTTCATGTTATTGTAATACTTACCATTGATTGACTTACCTCTTGTTATTCTGCCTAAACACAGATTCTGGTTACCAAGCTATGCTCTTGAAAGGTCTTACAATATCATTAGCACACAGAAATGCCATGAATATCAGTCAGAGTTATAAGACAACCCAAGGCAGAAGCTATGCATATAGAGGAACTGAAGAGTAAAACCTATGTGATTTAAAGCTACATAGTAAGAAATGGAGCTTTAATTTACATACATGTATGTGTATGTGTGCATGTATGTAAATATATACATATATATCCTAAAATGACTACATACAGTGTGATCTTGACATATTTGGCACATTGCTGTTTATAAGACACTACAAACAAGTTGTAAATTTTTCTTCTTTTTCAGAAAATACACGTGAACACAGGAGCAGAACAATTTTTTTAATCTGATTTCGATCTGGAGATGTTAAAAATAAATGGGGGAAAAGTTGATTGGTTGAGTCTCATTAGCAGCTCATCATAAACTTCCCTTCAATAACACACAAAGGATCCATTTTGCTGAGGCACTTTGGAAAACAGCAGTTTACGTCCCCTAATTCCCTTCCCCAAATACTGATTTATACATATTTATTTATTAGAATGTTTTATTACTGATCATCATGTACTAATGTCTGTTACATGATTACAGTAAAACTGTCTAGTTACACTTGACCAGTTTTTTCAAATAGATGAGCATGCATAAAAGAATACCTAGGATACTTCGATATCACAAGAACATGGCATTTTGTAAAACAGTGAAGAACCATTCATTATGAATATTTTTCAACCTAAGTACCAAAAGAGCTTTCTTCAAGGGTAATTAAAGGTGACTTCCTCTTGAGGTCATAGCTTGGTCATCAGCCCAGGTAGCAGTCTTAACAGGCGTGAAACTCTTTAAATTAACACCGGGACCAGAGACTGTGGCTTTACTGTCTACAGCCACATATCTCTACAAATGCAACAAAGACTCATTAGCTTTTACATCGGTTTTCCTTGGCTGTTTTTATGCAACAGTGGGAATATTTCTGGGACATTATCAAAGTCTGAGGGAAATGAAATATAAATGAGGGAAAATGGAGACTCAATTGTCAAAACTGGATATTTTAGCCTCATAAATTGCACGAAAAAACCAATTATTATCACTGAAGAGAGGGCTTCACTATTTGTGCATTTCTTTTCGTTACTTCAAATAAATAAAGCATATATAATAAAAGATTATGTAACACCCTAGAATCACCTTACTTCAATAATTAGACAGCAAATTGACTTTATTTTTGACCTGTTTGCTTTTTAGGTTCACCACTATGGTCTCCAATCTGGTCTTTATTTAACCTATGGTTAAAAATAAAGCACTAAAAGAAATCTCTTTACTCACCTGTGGAGGTATCTCAATGTTAAAATCCCAATTAGTCTCAGAGTTACCAGTGTGTGTGTGGAGGGGGGAATAAAAATGAAAGCTTGTAATGATGAATTCTCATGACATGAAACGACTCCTCTCTTGGGACAGACCAGTTCTTAAGAGAAGAGATAACATGCTATTTCAGGATCAGTGTGTGGGTGAGTAAATTTTCTGTGGGGAAAAAGTAATAAAATCCAAAGGGTGGCCAAAATCTATCCAGATTACCATGGAGATGACATTTGGGTTGTTCTTCAGATGGTGTCAAACATTATTTGCTATTGTTCACTATTTTAGGTATTCTCAGGTTCAATTTCCTTTAAGTTAGCCTGTATAAACAGGATGATATAGTGTTGACTATACCTTGCATTCTCTTAAGGCTATAGCAAGGGTTGTTTATTTTAAAAAAAAGCAAAGAACTAAAACATAGTGTCAACAACATGCTGAGATATACTAATTTATTTTGCAGTCACTTACTGTAAGTGCTGTCCTCGTCTTTTGTGCCATCAATGGTTCCATCTGCCTGCAGCTGCAAGTGGAAGCCTTGTCGGCTGTATAGTTTGGTAACTATACCCTTAAGTTGAGGCTCTGTAAAGAGAACGATAGTTTGGATCAATTCAGGTGTGCATAGGTAGGGGAAAAGACTCAGAATTCAAACTTTTCATTTCATTTACAACTTTTAGTGGAGAAGGTCAAGCTACACTTTTAAATGAAGAGTGCTCTGAAAGAAAGAAAACAAACTTTGATTGAAAACACTTGATTTCTACCTCTAACATTGGTAAAGCCCTAAGCTTCTGACAGCAGCTATAGCTTCTGATAGCTTGCCCTTTGGCTTGCGGACTGCTCCTCTATCTCACTGAGCATTGGGAATGGGTTGGCAATTGGCATATGCTGCCTTATAACAATGTGCCACTTTTCATGAGGAAGAAAAAGAAGTACAAAGATCATTTAGAATGATTTACCAACCCATTGGTAAACACATTAATCAGTATTTCCCTCAGAATTATGGTGATTTGAATAAATAGTCCCCTCCATTCTAAGAAAGTTGAAATGCATAAATAACCTCCAACCCCATCAAAGGACTTCTATTAAGAAAATTGATCTGGGATACAAAAAAAAAAAAAAAAAGAAGGGAAGAATAAAGCAACCATTACCATACACTAGCATATTAATTTTCCTTAGGAAAAATAGGTGCAAAAAGACCGGGTTTTTTTGGTGGGAAGGAAAGAAAATTAGTTCATATTTATTTTCAAATTTAGTATCAGAAATATGATTATTCAAAATATGTTCTCAATTAAAATGATTTAATTATGAATCACCATAGATTTAATAAAATACCTAATTTACCAATAACAGCCATGTTATCCAAAATTTGCTTATACTGAATGCAGACACCTGCACTGAAATATTTATGTGATTATTGGGGCCAGATAATCATGCTTCGCAACCGCTTAAGCTTTTTTTTTAAACAAGCCTAATTTATAGCTAATGCCTTGAAAACTTCCAGCCAACAGAAAATGTTATGTTTGCATTTCCATTCCAGGGTGTGTAGTATACATAAATAGAGAAATAGCATATTGACGAAAAAGTCTAAAATCCTACAGTATTTAGCTAGTCCAAAGAAAAAAGCGGAAAGGATTCGTTTGGTTGAGAATAGCCAAATAAGCTGCTTGTTCGTCGTTAGGTCTACCTTGACGCAACCTGACACCTAGAGCAGGGTGAATTTCCCCGGCACTGAACATCGCGCTACTCTCATCACTGAATAGGTTCTAAAGGACCCACACTCTAGCTATGAGTTTAAATTCTCTCCTCAATCCTGCATTTTAGTAGCGAGTAATCAGTTTTACTATTCTAACCAGATCACTAAGCTCTTTGTCAAAAGGTTCTAGGAATCCACTCCCCCTTCTCCAAAGCTGCACCACAAGTCAAGTCTGTCCCGATCACCTTAAAAGTGATCAAAGAAACTGAATGCCTAGACAACGGAATCCCATAGAAGCTGAAGGGGAAGGATCAGACTTGCAGGAATAAAAGCAAGGAAGGGATTCCCTGGGTTCTCCCGAGTGTGGGGGCAGTGGTGTCTGTCCAGCTATGCACCTGCAATTTCCACATTCCCTCCTATACACACACAGTAGCCATGTCTGGGTCGAGCCTGCTCAGAGCCCAGGGGCATGCACACATGTGGCACGTCTTAAGCTGGGGGCGCACCGCCTCGGCAGGGTATGCTCCAAAGCTCTGCGCCTGTCCCAAGGCAGTGGCAATGCAGCAAGCGTGATACCAATACGAAAAAGGCAGGAAGGCAATAGAAAGCAATCGCTTCCCTCCGCACGCACATTGGCTAGGTGGCCACATCCGCACAAGATGGGCCAAAGAGAAACTCACCTACGCTTACCTACACTACCTCCAGCCCCTAGGAATTCGTAAAGTGTGAAACAAGCAAACAACAAAATCAGCCAAGAGCCCCTTCCGACCTGGTCTCCTTCTGCGCCTCTTTTTGGAGCCGAAGAGTTTGACCCGGGAAAAGACGTTTAACTTGTTTTTGTCGCAGCTGGTCTTGCCTTTGCTGGGGCTGCTGACACACTTGCAAGCGTTGGATTTCTCGCGCTCACGGGCTTGTCTTTTCTGCCGGATCAGCGAGCTGGCGATAGCCGCCGCCATGGCCACGACGCCCACCACCACCACTTCTTTTGCTGCCCCTTTCTGGCTCTGCCTCCTCCTCCCGCTCCTCCGCCGGTAGCCCGCTCTGTCTCGCGCCTTCGCCGCCTTTAGCTCTTTAGCCTGCGCTCGCCCGGGCTTCTCCGCACTCGGGCTTCAGCCAAAGAGGGGGCTCAGCATTCCGTCCGAGCTCCTCCGGCGGCGGTCCGGCTCCCGTGTGGGCTGCGGGCTGCCTGGGTCCGAGTCGACGCCACAGCCCCGGGCAGGGATCGCCGGCGAGACTGGCGGGCGGAGGCAGAGCTTCGCAACTGCGTGCGCTCGGCCCCTGCGCCCCAGGACACTGTGCAAGTCCAAGAGGCTCGGGTCGGAGTTTGGCGGCAACCCCCCCGTCTGTGCCTGGCGGAGGGGGCTGGAGGAGGGAGGCGGGCGGAGGGAGAGCGCAGGCGGGAGAGAGGCCCGGAGCGCAGGCGGCGAGAGGGAGGGGGAAGGGGGAAGCGCGCTGGGGAGCGCGCCCTCACCCTGGCCCCTCCGAGCCTCCGACTAGTCCTCGCAACTTCTTGGGGTGACAATCGGGAAAAGTTGGCCGGTGCCAGCTTTCCGACGGGGATCAAACAGGTAATGGCCTCTCATCTTCCCGGCGGCTGCCGCTGCTGCTGCTGCTCTGGGCGCGGCACCGTCTCAGCACTGGAATCCCGTTGTGCAGGCACCCTCCGGAAGAGCGCAGACAGCTTCCCTGAGGCCCCCTCCCCCGGCGGCCCCTCCCTCCCGGAGCCCAGCCCGCAGGCTCCGGCCACGGGCCGCCCCCACCCGCCCCACCCCCCAAGTCCCCGGCGGGCCGTTCAGGCTAACACCTGTAGGGGCTTAAGCACTGCCCCATCGCCAAATCCTTATCCCCTCCTCTTCCCGAAAGGAGCTTCGGGAGAAGTGATGGGGGAGGCACCAGGATGAGGTAGTTGCATTGGAGGAGCGGAGTGGGGGGTGGAGGGGGGTGGTGCTTGGAGATTGGGAATGGCGGGGTCTGGTGATTCTTAGTATATGACTCTCAGCTGGCCAGGTTATACCCCGGCTTGAGTTCCTGGGAAGTTCGCCAGTTACCTGCCCCAAGCTCGGACTCGCACCACCACCCCTCAACCCCTCCCTCCCCCATCACTGAGGTATTTCGCCTGGCGACACTTGTAGCCATTCAGGAGAGAGACCGGAGCTCCCAGACGGGTTCAGCCTCCGCGGCAGCAGCAGTAGCAGCAGGCACTGCAGAGCTACGCCCGCACACCACGCTGCCACCCAGTGGTTTATGCTGACTTTCCATTTCGAGCCAATTTGCGCCGTCCGAACCCCGTTTTTCCTCTACGCCCCCTCATCATTACGTTCGAGGCCAAGCAGAGAGCTTCAGTCGTGCACCATAAGGAGTATTGGGGAAATGCAGAACCGAGCCTCCTTATTTAAGCCAGCCCATCTCCAATCTCCTAACTTCTTTCATTTTTTTCCCTGATCCTCAAGCTCAGGCGACTTCTCTCCCTCCAATTCAGGAATCCAGTCTGGCCTTTTGCTCACCTCACTCTATTTACATGTTCTGTCCTTTCCCTGTTCTATATTTTAATCTGCAGGAGAAGAAAGAATGAATGTTGAGGTAAAGAATGTTACAGAGAATGGTCCATCCACACCCTTACCTTCAAACAGTCACGATTGTTTTACTATTTATTTGATTTCTGATGCCAAAAAGGACGCCCCCAATAGTAGGGCTGCTATATCTTGCAGCTGCCACTACACTCTCTTTACTAGACTCCCCCCTCTTCCATATCTTTTCAGAATAGAGGTAGATGCAAAACCAAATGCTGAGACGTCAGCCCCTCTTTTCTTGCCTGAACTCCCAACTTGGAAACTCGGGCTTCATAGCCCATCAGAGCTGAATCACCTGACCCTTACATAGATTCCGGTGTTCCACCAGGGAGCTGCTGGCGCCTCCCCCTTACACTTCTCCCCAATCTTAAGTGTCTCATGCCTCATCAGAAGCACTATTCTGTGTCTGCAGAAACCGGCTGGGTACAGGTTGGGGGAGTTGGGAGGGGAAGCTCCGAGATGGAGATTTACAGGGGGGTGATACCAAATGGTCTGAGATTTTCTGCAGGTTAGTCTACAGCTTTGCACTTCTGGCTGTCCCAAGAAAATGGAGGACAAGGTAGAAGGAGAGGTCAATTCAAGTACCCACTTCTTTGGATTTTGATTTGGGGGCAGTCCTAGTCTGCTCCCGCTGAACTTTGAACACCTTGAAACTCAGGACTGGGTCTTGGTCACCACCATATTCCCATCTCCTGGCACAGTTACTGCCGCAGAATTTATGCTCAATAAAAGTTTACTTAAAATAATTGATGATGACTGATTTATATTGATTCTGAAGGGTAGGAGGATGTTTCCTGGCTCAAGATGTGTGTGATTTAAATTCCAAGTACGATGAAGGGAAATACTCTCACCAAAAGAAGGGTCAGAAGGAGCTCTGACCAGAGCCAAATATTTGGGGTGCGGGATGGGCAGTTAAGATGTTCTTACTGTCTGCATGTTTCTATCTTCCGAGGAGCCCCAACCCCAAGGGCCTTTCCTTTCTTTCCTCTTGCTTCTCTCTTGGGACCCTAAACCAAAGCAGTCATGAAAAAGCTAAAGATGGACAAAGTTCTGATTCAGGCAAGGGCCAGAACTTGAAAAGAGTGGGGACGAGGAACTGGTACTAAGAAAATGAGGGTTTTTCCCAAACACTCTTAACCTCTCCTGTCGAACGGGAGAGCACTCACTGTTGGCTTGTTGCAATCACTAGTCATAAGGTATTTGAAGGATGCCTCGAGGATTACTGATATGGCCGCTCCGAGGTGAGTATCAGAGGTAAACACACATGGATAAGTGTTCAGGAATATATAATGGGGAGGACACATCATGGCAAAGTCACAAGCACAAAGATATAAATACATCAGTTCTTACTAACAACAGTTCCCTATGTCATGAGCACAGGGAACTACTAGGCCAAAGCTAATAAGATTCTATAAGTGATTATCAAAAAGTTAAAAGTGGAACTGCCTTTTGACCGAGCAGTTCCACTGCTGGGATTATACCCTAAGAATCCCAAAACACCAATTCAAAAGAACCCATGCACCCCAATGTTCATAGCAGCACAATTGACAATAGCCAAGTGCTGGAAACAGCCTAAGTGCCCATGAGAAAATGAGTGGATCAAAAAAACTGTGGTACATTTATACAATGGAATACTATGCAGCAAAAAGAAAGAAGGAACTTTTACCTTTTGTGACTGCGGATGGAACTGGAGAGTATTATGCTAAGTGAAATAAGCCAGGGGGCGAAAGACAAATACCATATGATCTCACCTATAAGTGGAACCTAACGAACAAAACAAGCAAGAAAAATATTACTAGCAACATTGAAAGAAACAAACAAGCCGACTAATGAGAGGTGAGGAGGGAAGAGGGTAACAGGAAAAGAAGGGGAAGGGTCAAGTCAGTGAACATGTGTAAAGGACCCATGGACAAAGCCAAAGTGGGGAAGGATTGAGGGTGGGAGGTGGGGGTGGGTGGGGTGGGGAAGTGGTGGCAGGAAAATGGAGACAAATGCAAAAAAAAAAAGATTCTATGGGTATTTATAGATAACTTTCTTTAGTTTTATAATCTTGAAAAATGAGAGTGTATAGGGGGCCCAGAAGGTCTTCCTGCTACAAGCTCCCATCAGCCCATAAAATGTACTTCTGCCTTTTTATATCCCCCTTTTATTATTCCCACTCCACAGACAAGAAATGACACATAACTAGCGAGAGTGAAGATAGGAGCCTCTAACTCTCTGTGTTCTGTCTGCCTACAGACCACATGCATTCTCCTCTCTCCTCCGCTACAGGAACTCCCAGACGCCTGTGACTAGATTAGGTTATTATCCAGGGTGAAAGTGGAAGAAGGCCATTTTGACTTTGGATCCAAATCATATTATGCCATCAGCTTAACCATTAATTAAGCAGATATTTTGATCTTTCCCCAACTCTTCTGTGTATTTCTTAAGGTACTTTCGAATTCAGAACGGAATCTTCAGAGGAGAACTGTGCCCACACCACAGCCATCATAGGAAGGCATATGAAAGAAAGAGCTGCAGCCCACCTGGAGAAGTATATGTTGCCTTTCCTTTGTGTCTTACTGCCGCCCTAGGCCAGTAGTATGGCATTTTTGTGGGAGAACGAAGAGAGAACCTCCCATTGACAATTATTTCCAATGTACCTTTTCCTCCTGTCTTGCTCTGTGCTTACCAGTTCACACTGTACCCTTGCGATAGAACTTCCTGGGTCTCCCCCAGATTCATAGTTCCAATTTCCATGGCTCCCAACTCCTGTATGATGGATGGGTCTGCTCTTCTTTGCTTCTCCTAGACCTCGTGCCACTACAGCACTGTCCACCAACCTCTCCTTGATCATGATCAAGGAAAAGGCACCCATAACTCCTTTCTCCAATTCAGCTCAGAAAGAGTTCTAGCCTGGGTTACAGGAGGCATATGTTATAATTCCGACTCTGTCCCTAATGGGCTGTGTGACCTTGGGTATGTCATCTCTACTGTTGGGGCTTCAGTTTTCCCATCTTTAAGGTAACCCTGTTGACTCGATTAATGGCTTTCAAATTGTATTCTACAGGGCACTAAGAGTACATGGAGGGGGATGTAAGATCCCTCACCCATGTTTCCACCATAGTACCTCTGTTTTCATTTATTTTATATACTAGGGATTGCTGTATGATTTCTTATGATACAAAGATTCCATTATTAAATATAAAACGTTTGAAAGCCTCTGGATGAAATGTTCCTTAAAGCCATTTTGGCTCTGGGAGGCTATGTTTTTTTTTTTTCCTATGTCCCTGTTCCTCTGACATGTTTATCTTCCCCTCCTCATACTTCTGCTCTTTTCTTCCCCGCCCCCAGAACATAAACTCTAAATTGGATTCCAAAGAAAAACACAGAAGTCTCCTTGGCTCCACTCTTCATGAGTTCACTTGAGAACCAGCCTTTAGCATTCTTTACAGAGATAGTTATGTGAGTTATCGGGGCATAGAATGTTGTCGTTCTCTACCAATCTCTCTCTCTCTCTCTCTCTCTCTCTCTTTAAGATTTTATTTATTTATTCTTAGAGAGAGGAAAGGAGGTTGAAAGAAAGGGAGACAAACATCAATGTGTGAGAGAAACATCGATCAGTTAGTTGCCTGTCGTAAGCACCCAGACCAGGGACTAGGCCCACAACCCAGGCATGTGTCCTGACCATGGCGACACTTTGATTTCTGGGGTGATACCCAATCAACTGAGCTATGCCAGTCAGAGCTGCCAATCTCTTTTGGCAGGTCTCAGATGAGCTGTAAACAAGCTGAGGGGACCTGCTCTCAAGAGTCATCTCCAGAGGAAAGATATAAATCCAAACAGATGTGACTGTGATGAGTAAAAATCAGTGAACTCAGTCTAAGCAGGAGCCGCCTCTGTACATTTTAAGCAGGAAGGGATTGGCTATCTTCCTGAAACTCTGAAAATGAGAGATTTCAAACACCCTCCCTTAATGAAAAGAAACATAAATGGACCTACTTGCCGGATTGCTCTTCATCTTCGGTGACCATTCATCAAAACATCTGAGTGACCAGTTACCAGGTCAAGGACTGATGATAAACTCAAAAGGGGGAAAGGGAGGCAGGTTTAAGAGCACCGAAGTCAGGCCACACTGGTATCTCACCTTAACTGAGAAGGGCAGCAGAGGGCCTATTTAATAGACTAGGCAACAAGCACCATCTTTTATGGTAAATCTAATCACACCCAAAGCCCAGAGAAATGACTGGATAGATATACAAATAAGGAAATTAGACAAAAGCCATTAGCAAAGGCTCTTGCCACTTCAAGTGAAAAGAAAAATGCAATTTAATGGAACCTTGTCAATGTCACACTGGAATTCCAGGGACAGAAAGAGTGACTACTGTATTTTGTAACACAACCTGACACATTTATTAGCTGGCAATGAGTCTCTCCTGGTCAGATCATTTGGGGGAATTATGCTTCAGAAACAAAGGTCTCCAGAATCAATTGTTTAACAATTGATTGGCTCTCCTGATTTGCATGCAGGATGAAAATCCAAGGAACCCTAGGCTTATATTGCACTAGGATGGTGGCTTTGTCTTCATTTTGTCCCCTCTTTGAGATTATTCTCTAAATACTCAAGCTATAGAATTGACTAAAGGCACTTCCAGTTTATATTTAAAATTACTTGGGAATACACTGATTAACTCTGATTCTTTAAGAAGAAAAGTCATATAACCCACAGAAAATTTTCATTGTTCAGACATAATATATGAACATTAAAACCATAAAGCACCCTGATGGCATTAATCATATCAATGAATTCAGTGCTTTGCCATCTCATTAACCATGGCAGCTGCAGCATCAAGAGTTTAAGGGCTCTGATTACCTGCTTGGTCATTTATTCAAGAAAACGTAGAAAGAAATACTGGATTACTGGGGTCAAGGTTTCTCTCTTGCTCATAAGGAAAGAAAACAAGGAAATGAGCTTAAGCTCCAATACATAGAGACTTACGTTTTGTACAAGGAAAAGAGTCTTTTAAGTAGGGTTGTTAAATACCATGATTGCTGATTCTCCTATAGAAGCTTTGATGAATAGGACAGACACTTCATCTGTCTTGGTGGATAGGTGAGTTGATTCCCCTCAAGAGTTTCATTCTGCTGTAAAAACTATACTATTTACTATTCATACCACCCATGACCTACAAGCAAGAAGTGGTCACAGGGAGATGGGAAGCAACGCCATTTCTGAAAAAATGTTAAGGCCCTGCCTTATCGGCACAGAGGTAGCTAGTGGCATTGGTATTGGGAGATCACATTGGATGAACCTGAAGCATGTGGGTCAAGGCAGTCATATCCATTCTCTAAAGTTTCTCTCATCCAACATGTGGGAAATACTTTGTAGATACAATAAATTTATTCTTAACCAAATGGGTTGCCTCAGTTGAGACACAGCATCCAGAGCCGACAAAAGCAGCCGCTTCTCTAAGTGAGTCTCATTTAGTTTTATTGAATAACCTTTGAAGAGCTCGAGAGAACGGTTGCTATTTTATGAACTGACTGGTGGCTAACAAACATAAATGAGGTGTTTCTATGATGAGACATTTATGGCAGACTAAAAATGTGCAAGACTCAGAGGCAACATATCTGTAATGCTGGGTTCATTTCTGGCCCAGTGAACCAAGTAATCTAAATGAGAAGCTGGTTGGGGGATGGGGAGATGATGGAGGATTCGAGGCAAAAGCAGACAATCAGTGATTTTTCTGGATCTAACCTGTTTCAAGAAGTAAGATTTCTGGAGGAAGGTGACCGAAACACAGGATGTGAGGAAGGGAATGCAGTGTTTGCAAATGATGTAATGTTCAGTATTGCTTAGCATACGGGGGCGGGCTTCGCAGCCAGCATAAGGAACTCTGGATTGATTTCCTGTTTGCCAGTGACACTGATTCCACAATTTCCTATCAAGAGTTGCCACTTTTTAAAGCAGAGGTAATGGGAAAATACTTGTGTGCTCCCTCAGGATTGAGAATCTTAAGACATCTTGTTTTGGACACCAACCAGGATTTGGGCAGGAGAACCTGCTGAATTCAGAAGAAATAGTATTCTCCAGATTCTAATAAGGAGACAAAAGACAGGTCCATGATCCACCTGAGAACTGCGCAGATGCATTAGATTAAAAAAAATTAGTTTGTTTGCAATCTTATATTGGTTATATTAGTTTCAGATGAACAATATAGTGATTTGACATTTTATGCTTTAGTGTGTGATCACCCTACTAATTCTAATAATCGTCTGTCACTGTTCAAACTTATTACAATAGTACTGACTATATTCCCCTTCCACTATATTCACCCATCCCCACACCCTCCCCTCTGGTAACACTCACTCTGGTCTCTGTTTCTATGAGTCTGCTGGTTTGTTTTGTTTTGTTAGGTTCCACATATACATGAAATCATACATTTTGGTCTTCCTCTGCCTGACAGTTCACTTTAGCATAATACCCCCTAGATCCATCTGTGTGGTTGCAAATGGCAAGATTTCCTTCTTTTTTATTGTTGCATAATATCCATTGTTATACATTTCAGGCTTTTCTCTGAACAAAAATGACTCTTCATATCCTTGGAGACTTCTCCTGTCTCTCTTTTCCTCTCTCTTTCTGTCTCTCTCTCTCTCTCTCTCTCTCTCTCACACACACACACCCCCCCCACCAACACCTCTTCTTTATTCATTCAACTAGATGGTTTTTAAACTCTCCACTCTACTTTAGAATTGGAGGGGCCAAAATGGGTATCTCAAATGGTGACAACACTCAATAAATTCTGTGGTTATAATTGGACAAGTATCCTGTTTAGAGCTGCAACTCTATTTTTCTTGAATCCTTACAACAACCTCTGAGGTCGGTATTGTAACTATTGCCATTTTACAGGTGAGGAGAGTGAAGTCTAGAAAGACTAGGTGATATACCTGTGGTTTCCTGGCCTGTACACAGGTGGCAATGCCACTACGTAAGCCAAGGATCCTCAGCCAATACAATTTATGTGTACAAGGTTAGTCCTTTAAATACGACTTTTTCCTCTTTGGCACTGGGTCTGGAATTTGGGTCGCTGAACAGCGTGGTGCCTGGATATGGCTATCTCTTGGCTTGGATAACAGAAAAAGATGGAGAATATAGCATGATTTTCAACTCAGTTATGTTTTTTCTTTCTTTTGCTTAACAAAGTGAATTATGAAACAAACAGGAATAGATATGACCTATGTTTAGTTACGAGCATAGTTCATACACTTTTAATAACTTCCTAGAGTGATATTTAAAGGAAAATGCGATACTTCACATAAAATGAAACGATTGTAAATCAGTCCTTAATGTCGTTCTGGGTATCTCAGCCCAGGGAGTACTTGGACACCAGGACTTGGTGTGACTTAGGTAATCTGGGCTTTCGAATACTGAGACCCCAAGGATACTTCCTGGCCTTTATCTCCATCACTACTTAGCAGAGACAAGAAGTTAAAGCACTCCCAATGCTCTCAGTTCTTCTCATACAGGGAAAACTGGCTTTCCACATTGTAAGCTTTTCGTGTGCCATCTGCTTTCAGCTACAGGAAGCTTGAGTTCAGCCAAAAGAGAGAAAAATATTACACACATTGTATGCACTTCCATGCCTGAAGCCCATGACTATTCTTTTGCAATCAGGGGTTTCTCCAGTATTCATTCTAACTAATTTGCTGTAACTTTTCCCTTCTGACAAACAGCTAAAAATAAAATCCACAGATTGAAATCATTTAGTAACTTTCTCCTGTACCACTGAATACCTCAAGTAATTTTTAGAACCTGATTTCCTAAGAGGGGTCTTGATGCTCCATTAACAATCTCATTTTAGAGAAGAGATCTGAGGCAAGAGAAGTTGAATAAATGTTCACTCATTCATTCATTGTCGGTCAGTGAGTAAAGATATATCGAGAACTATTTGGCATATACTGAGCTATGCTTTGAAAGATGCATGATAAAACTTGAAGCTAACAAATGTATTAAAGATTGTAGCAAAATGAGTGCCCAAGCCAGATAATCCTAGTAATTTTCTATGTAAACTTCAATAATCCTATTGAACAGGGAAAACTAACAGTTGTTTGGTATTTGAATGTTTTTTCAAAAATATTTTATTTCTTTATTCTTAGCGAGTGGGCAAGTAGGGGAGGGAGAAAGGGAGAGAAACATCAATGTGTGGTTGCCTCTCGCGCACCCCCCTACTGGGGACCTGGCCCACAACCCAGGCACGTACCCTAACTGAGAATCAAACCAGGGACCCTTTGGTTCACAGGCTCTGGCACTCAATACATTGAGCCACACCAGCCAGTGTAAGGTATTTGAATATCTGAAAACATATTTAAAACATCGTTCTACTTACTGTATTCCTCTTCCTGCCCCTAAAATCCCAGTGCCTATCCTGTCAGAATCGTGGTATCCTGTGTTCTGAAAAAAATATACTTAACAAAATTACTAACAGAAAAAACAGTACTCTGTTTCACTATAAGAAGAACCAAAATAACGGTGTGTTGACCTGTGTGTGTGTTCGTGCATGTGTATACACAGTCCAGGTCAGCCTCCAGCAATGCGGTAAAGCCAGAACCTCAGCCCAGATGCCCACTGTCCTTATAAGGCCCCACAGGAACCTCGGGATCCAGGTTTTCCTAATTCTTCTCCTTTATTAAAATTGTCCATTCCTATATTCCATCCCTCATCATAGCTTTCCACTAAAATAGCTAGTTAATCAGTCCTTTCATCAGTGCTGAGTTAATGAGTAGTAGTAGTCATAACGACCCCAGGAATTGGCTCATTCTGAGAGGCAATATGATACTACAAAAGAGTGTCTCTACTGGTGACATTTTAAATGACAGAATAGGCTGCTGGGGTAGCTTCAAGGGATGGAACAGCTTTGGAGAATCCCTCAATTTAAAAGTCCCCTGCCATTTTATACTTCGGGCTTTCTGGATGTGTTTGCATGTGCGCGCACACAGAAGGTTGCTGTGCTAACGCCACTGTTCATGTAGCATTAGATAATATGTCAGACCAGTTCCTTCACTTCCTGCTTGGTCTTTCTTAACCTTCATAGACAAGATTATTGAAAAAACAAAGTTGCCTTTAACAATAACCTCTACTACCTTACTCCACATTCACCATTCACTCTGATTTTAATATATATTATTGTATATTTTATACTATATTGTGTATGTATTCCTATTAATTCCTCTGTATAGATTGCAATATCCCTTTTGGGGAGGGCCATCTAGTATTTTGGATGGTGTTCGAATATACTTAAAACATATTTTAAAAATATTTCTTTTCATGGCATTGTTCTTCAGTTGTTCTTCAAGTCTGGTAATTTAGCCATCAACTGTTCATTTACTGTCTCTCAAATCTCTATTCTTTCTCTGAAACTTCTGTTAGCTGTATATGGGAGACCATTCTCTCCTTCATGACTCCCTACTTTTTAGTCCTAATTCCATTTTTTTAATCTCCTATGTAGAATCTGGGTGCTTCACTGATCCCCTCTGTAGTTGGGTTTTGTCTAGTGTTTGATTTGTTTTTATTCCATTGCCACACACACATATACTATATGTCATTTATTAATATACATTACATATGACATATTAAAATTATATATGTATGTATACATACATGTTCACATACATATATACACATCTGTATAATATTTATTATTGCTCTTTCATCTTTTCTAATACATCTGCTGTTTTGTCACAATGTATTGTTCATCCCTTATAGATTCTATCCCTTCCTTAATCCTATTGAAAATCATGAAGATAATTATGTTCAACTCTCTTTCATATTGCCTTATGATGCAACTTTTCTGGGATATAAATTACCTTGTTTATTGTTGCCAGTGACTCCCCCTGCAGTGGTTTATTTCTTTCCTTGCTCTGTATATTTGATTGTGGGCTCACCTTCAGCAAGAGAGTGATTTCTGTAGAAGTCCCATGTGAACTCTGGATAGTAGAGTTATCTATATCCATGGTATTATGTCCTTTCTATGCAGTGCTCTATGGGTTTCACTGGATCCAGGTCCGTTTTCCCTCTTTTTTTAAAAAAGTTTATATTTATTTATTTTTAGAGAGAGGGAATAGGAAGGAGAAAGAGAGGGAGAGAAACATCAATATGTGGTTGCATCTTGTGTGCCCTCCACTGGGGGCCTGGCCCGCAACCCAGGCATGTGCCCTGGCTGGGAATTGATCTGGTAACCCTTTGGTTTGCAGGCCGGTGCTCAATCGACTGAGCCACACCAACCAGGGCAGTTTTTTTCTTTTAATTTTGCACCTTTTTAGTACAAATTCAGATGTAGGATTCCACTTTCTTATACTCTACACCCATAATGGACACTCTGTCTATATTCTGCATCACTAGACCTTGAGTCCTCATTTATCATGAACTGAACAGGACTTCCTGGCTTATAGCTTTACACAGGAAGCTCAGGGCTCTGCACTAGGGTTGTGGCTTTAACTTAAGCCTCAGGGTATATAGTCAGTTCTGACACCCTTGGCCATTTAGCTTCAAATGTTGCACTTTGCTTTGGCTTTGAATAGCTGTTTTGTTTCTATCACCTGGAGATTTTCCTTTTTGGCTTTTGAATTTTCTTGTATATTGTCAAAAACTTAAGGTAACATTTTATCCACTCTTTCTATGTTTTTATGGAAGGATGGAGCTTCTGCAATACTTTAGTTCAACACAATGACTGGAAGTTCCTATTCAATTTTTACTTGAGGCATAGCACTAAAATAGCTTTTCCTAAGATCATCAACAGCCTATATATCGTTATAGCCAATGACTGCTTCTCAGTCATTACTTTACACAACCTATCGGCAGCATTTCACTGCTCTCCTCTTGACACTCTTCCATAAGCTTCTCCGACATGTGTTCTCCTGGTTTCTTTACCTCCTACCTAGATTTGACTGCTCTTTTGCAGTTTCCTTTTCAAGTCCCTTTTCCTTTTACTGACCATTTGAGTTCCTTAAGATTCTGCCATATGCCCTCTAATTTTCTCTCTCAGTGCCCCATTTCTAGGTATGTACTCTTCATTCATCCATTCAATGAATGTTCTTTGATCATTCACTCCGTGTCAGGCTGAGTTGCAAGTATTCAGCAGTAAACAAGGCAGATGTGATCCTGCTCACGTAGAAACTACAGTCTAATGAAGAGCCAGAGAATAAACAAACAACATAAATATGTAGTTGGAGATTGTGATCACTGTTATGAAGCAAGAGGATAGGATGCTATACAAGAGTAATACAGGAGAGCTAATTGAGACCAGAAGGTCAAGAACGAAGGCCTCTAAAAGGAGATGATATTTTGCTGAGTCTTGAAATATGATATGGATCCAGTCTCATGAATTGTACAGGAAATAACTACCTTTTCTACTGTAACAACTCCAAAAGGCTGCACTGCTTTTTTTTTTTTAAATCCTCACCCGAGGGTATGTTTATTGATTTTAGAAAGAGGGGAAGGGGGAGGGAGAGAGAGAGAGGAGAGAGATAGATGGGGGTGGGGGAGAGAGAGAGAGAGAGACATCAATGTGAGAGAAACACCAATCAGTTGCCTCTCATACGCATCCTGACCAAGGATCGAACCCACACCCTAGATATGTGCCCTGACTGGGGATTGAACCTGCAATGCTTTGGTGCATGCAACGATGCTCCAATCAACTGAACCACCTGACCAGGGCTCTCCACTGCTTTTGATGGGCTTCAGGAAGTGCTACCCAAAATATGACACTTTGACATAGTAAACATTTTAAGCTGAAGGAGTGTAAGAAAATAGCAGAAGCAGGAATGTCACCCTGACCTTCCCTCCTTCCTACTCCCCTGAAACAGGTCATAAAACTGTCATATGTGAGAAGTGCCCCCACCCCCACGTAACAGAGGAAATGAACACCATTATGTCCAAAGATAAAGGGACACTGAAAAGAATGTTAAAACACAGGCCTTGCTAAGTTTCCCCCACTTTACTGCTCTTACCTCATACTCCTTAGCCTCTCATATCTACAGACCACACATCCTTTTCATCAAACCTAGCACAGAAATACTCAGGTCTATGTTGTTTCTCCTGGTCTTTATTTCCTTATAGAGGCTCTCATGTCATGTGAAACATATTACATAAATTCGTATTTTCTTTTCTTGTTAATTGGTCTTTGTTCGATTTTCAGACCCAGTCAGGCATGCTAAGAGGGTTGGGGAGTAATTCGCCCTCCCCTGTACTTTCATCAGCTCAGGTAGCCCCTCTGAACTCCAGATAGGGCTAGTTCTACTCAAATATCACTCAGGACCTCAAATAAAACAAACCCCGAATTGAACTCATCCCCCCAAACCGGTTCCTCTTCTCTTATTCCATGTGGCTATTATGATTGTTTCTTGTATCCTACTCCTTTCTGGATTCATCCACCATTTCAACCAAACCAGAAACTTGGGCATTATACCGAATTCTTCCCTCTCCCACCTACATTCACGGGGTAAACAAGCACCGCAGGGTCTACCTTCTTAATATCTTTTCTAAATTCCTGTTGTTACCCTGACTGGTGTGGCTCAGTGGGTCAGGCGTCATACCACAAAGGGTCACAGGTTCAATTCCCAATCAGGACACATGTGTGGGTTGCAGGCCCGCCCCTGCCCCTGGTTGGAGACATGGGAGAGGCAACTGATCAACGTTTCTCTCTCACATTGATGCTTCTCTCCCTCTCTTTCTCCCTCCCTTCTCCTCTCTCTAAAGGTAAATAAATAAAATCTTTAAAACATAAATTCCTGTTGTTAAGACTTTTCCCTGTTTCTTTTTCATTTCTTTCCTGAATTTCATCATATTCTCCTCTCTGGCCTGTGATCAAATTGCTCTGCTCACTGCTACAATACAATTCTAACAGACAAATCTGATCATGTCGTGGCCTGTTACAGGTCTCAGTTACTGTCCACTTACAAGCCCTCCATTGTCTGGCCCCAGACTTCCTTGTCACCCTTACCTCCTGCCACTCTCCCTCTGACACATTGTATTTCAGACATACCAAGGTATTCACCTTCTGCCAAATACCCCCTCCTGCCCTTTAGCCACTCCAAGTGCTGCACCTTTGAAAATTCTATTCCCTCCCAACTCATCAAACCCCTCAAGATTTACCTCAGGCACCATGTCCTCTGGGAAACCTTCCCTGACAATCCCCATGTAAAGACAGAGTTTCCCCTTCTCTGCTCCACCGCACCCTGTACATATAGCTATTACGACATTTATAATATTCATTTCTGTGTAATTGTCTGTCATGCCTTCAGTGAACTCCCTGAGGCAAGGACTAGAACTTCATCTCTGGATCCCCACATCAAGACAGATAGGAGCTCAATAAATAACTAGTTTCATGGCTAAATGAATTAGCTAATTCTCCCCTTCTCTGTTTAGAAAGCAGACAGTAGACATCTAGAGCAACAAAATGAGGACAGGTTCAGTCCATTTTGAGAACAGTAAATTCACAATACATGTTAAAGTGTGGCCATGTCTAAACTACAAACAGAAGAACTACAGTTCAGGCATTGAACTGTAAGCCGGGGACTAGTGCCTCCTTGTGAAAGGCAAAGTTAAATCAGCTTAGTAATTAGACTAGTCTATACTTTAGCCATATTCTGATATTAAAATAATTCTTTACAAAGTATACAACCCTTTAAGATTTGACAGAGCTCTTTTACAGCCATCATCTTATTTGATCTGCATCAAAACTATTGAAGTAGCCACAGTAGGTTTTAATCAGCTCCATTTTACAGAACAGAAAACTTTTTCTCACCAACATCATACAACAAGTGTATTTATTAATCAGTTGAGGCCCCACCTCATCCCAAAGAGGACTTGCAGTTGCTTACAAAAAATCTGCTGGAAAATTAGATTGAAAACAAAGAAAAAAACATTGAAGTGAAGGAAGAGGAGCCAGCCACTACAGGAGGCCAGCAGGGTTTCAAACCCAAGGTTTCTGGTTCCTAGTCTCATTCCCTTTCAGCCCCATTAGGCTGCCTCTAAAAGATTTTGAACCACTGGGTGGTGATCGGCAAGAGTTTTGTTTGCATTAAAAAAAAAAAAAAAGCAGCAACAATTTTGACCTCATAAAGCAAGTAGCCCAGTATCTATTAGAATAATCTCCCATCAAATGTAAGCACTGCAAATTAAATCCAAACTTGAATTACTGCAATTATCTTGCTTGGACTAGAAATCTAATCAGACAACAGAAAGAGGCAAGGTGAAATGAGCTGAGACCACAAAGAAAATTGGTCCATGAGGGTGTGGGGACCTGGGTTTGCTTTTCTGAGCTACATATATACTGAAACATTAATTAGATCAAAACGTGACTTGGTTTCAGAGGTAAACAAATTCAATTTTGATCACATCACATTTTACAGACATCCGCCTGCACCTAGATTTTGTTGAGAGTTTAAACAATAATGTGGCTTTACGTGGATCCTGTGACTCAACCAGAATCACAGTTACCATTTTCCTAAGTGTTTTACTGAAATTGAAAATGATAATACCAATAAAAGCTCTCTGGTGCTGACATTTCCAAGTCTCTTTACCAGCACAAACAAAATTAGAAAATGGAAAATATAACCTTTCTCACCCTGTACTTTCTTCACAGGGTATAAAATTGAAAGGTAGCCTCTATTCTAGCGTCATGACCAAATAGCAGGATGATAATGACAAGAGAGTGATAATAATAATAGCAGCTATTTTTCTGAGCATGTACTCTGGACCAAGTACTGTTCTAAACATTTTAAGTATGTTAACTTATTCAATTCTCACAGCAACCCTATGAAGGAGGAACTATTATTATGTCCATGTTATAGGTGTGGAAAACAATGTACAGTGGGGTTAAAAAATTTGCCGAGGTTCATGCAGCCAACCAGTGCTGGAACCCAGACAATCCTGCTAAACACAGATATGCAAATAATGCTAATTTATAGTTATTTGCTCAGATAAATGGATTATATATATTGCGGATTGTGTCTGACCTTTTCCTACCTCCTCTTGCCTTTTTTTGTTTGTTTGCTGTTTACATTATTGCCAAATTAACATTCCAGTAGTAGGGTTTCAGGGTAAGTAAAGATACTACTAAACTTACAGAAAGTTTATGAATTTCAAAAAGTGCGACTACTTGTCAGTTTCCCCCTTAAATCCCCTTGATGCTCATTGCAGTGATTCCCGTCATACTTTGCAGCTTTGACATCATTCTTCACATGTACATAGCTACCCCTTGTGTTGCTATGGAGATTCAGATCAATGCCACTAGCAGGGACCTCATTTGCATATTCTGTTGATTAGCAGGGGTATTTGCTAATCCCTTTCAAATCCTGCCATCCACTGCCATGATTAATCTCATGTGTTGGCGAAATATGGCATTCATGGATGTTAGGAACTGATCCTCTCAGGGTATTTAACACTTCAGTTCTCTTCAGTAACAGCTTAATTAAACCTTAATTGTTTTAAAAAAAGGTCAATATAAAAATAAAATTAAATCTTTTAGGAAATTAGTGAATGAGAAGGGAAAGTAGAATTCACTGCTATGAGGAAGAGTAAAGAATATAATAATACAGTGGTGGGCAAAATTAGGTTTACAGTTGTTCAAATGGAAATAATACAAATAAATAAAACACTAATTAATAAATAATTATATAAGGATAAACTCACAACTTGTAAACCTACTTTTGTCTACCCTTGTATAGCGCAACATAAATGATACATTTCAGCCTGGGTATTCAGGAGTTGATCATCCTGACCAACTATCATTTATTAAGAATCTTCTCTGTGTCTGGCAGTGTACTAGGTGTTTTCATCTGTGTTATTTCATTTCATTTTCACAATAATCATATAAGGCCTGGAGAGGAGAGGTTGGGTCACATGCTCAAATTCATGCAGCTATCAAGTGATACTATCTGAACAAAGCTGGACCACCCAAGGGTGTCTCAATCCCTCCAAACCACTGGAGTGGGACTGTGGGTGGAGATTACTTTCCAACCAGTATCTTGATTCTCTAGAGAATAGAAAGAGGGCCAATGAAGAGAAGCTTCAAGGAAATAGGTTAGGGCTCATTTTGATGAAGCCATTTCTAACAATAGGGGCTGTCCAAAAACAGATATTAAACAGAATGGATTATCTTGGGAAGTAATATGTACCCTGTCACTGGAACTGTTCACATAGGGGCTGCAGGGTCCATACAGACCCACTGAACACTTACTGGGTATTGTAGAATGAATGAATCATCATGGATCCCTTTGTCAAAGCTCCAACATAAAGACTACCAGAGAAACCTGTTGGTTATAAAAAGCTGGGCATGTGAAACATGCTGAGCCAGAGAAAGTACGCCCTTAACAGAGTCTCAGTGGTGACTCAAAAAATGAGAATTAGAGAACGGTAGTTACAGGGTTTTAGGGGCCGGGGTTGGAAGGTGGTTTTAGGGCAGAATTTTATAAACCTCCCCAATTCAGTTTGAGTGTCCGAATTTGTAAACTACTAGGTGAGTTGCTAGAATAGTCAATGGTCTTATCCTTGGTACACATGAGCCACAGGGAGTTACTCTCAGAGCAGTGCAAGCGAAGACACATAAGACAAAGAAACTGTCACAGACAGCAGGAGACTGAGGCATAACTATTAAATGCAATGTGGTACCTTGGAACAGAACAAGGGCATTAATGGAAAAAATGGTGAAATCTGAATAAAGTCTAGGGTTTAGTTGATAGTAATGTATCAGCATTGTTTTCTTAATTTTGACAGAGGTACTAGCTGGCAGGGGCCATCCAGTCTGGATAGAGTGTCTATCTAAGCTGAACTATGAGAAAATAAGTAATGGGATTTGGTGGAGTTGAAAAAGATGTATCTGAAGTAAGATCTATTTTTCACTCATTGGTTGCCTCCCAATTTTATAATTTCCTGGGTTAAGGGGACCACCTTGAGTACACGAACGACATTGCAACAACAGGGCGGTGAGAAGACAGCTGCTGAGTCTGCAAGGAGAAGCATGGACACTCTTCGTCACTGCTAACAGGAAAGCAACAAGTAAACACTAGTGAAGCCTATGATATGGTTATTTACCAGGAGATACAGCCCCCTGAATCTAACAACCAGAGCACAACAGGTCGACACAGGTCAAGAACAACTCCTTTATGTCTCATTGAATCAGAAACAGCACTCTGGTTCTTCCTAAGCTGTACCGCGAGATTTCTCAACATGAAGACTGCCAGCACCAGGCATTATGAATTTCAAGTCTTTACCTTTCAGAGGAGCCGGCTGCAGATGGTGTTTGTGATTGCAACAGAGAAAACGCCATTTAGGGGAAACGGTATTGATAATATAATGGCTTCTTTCCTAACTAAGGAAATTTGGCATGCACTTCCAGTGATATTTACTTTTACTTGCTCAGGAAGCTTGAAGCTCATTTTCTCCACCCTGCAAAGATATTGATATTGTTGATAGTGGACAGAGCATGACTTTGTCTTTGAAAAATAAGCACCAGACATTGCAATAAAGCAGCATTTGTGATGTGTTTGCACGTGCTAATTGGAAACAGTATTTAGTTGTGTTCAAGATAAGCTGTCATTTCCACTTTTTCAACTACAGGCTTGATGGAATGATGAAAACAAGAATCCTGGGTTTGAGTGTCAGTTCCCCTCCCAACTAGTCTTGGGGCTTTAGAGAAACTCTGACTTACATGTGGGGCTTCTATTTCCTTGTCTATAAAATAAGAGACCTATGTACATGAGAGCTCTTTGAATTTAATTAATCCACTACTAATGGGTAAGACAGCAACCATGGGAGTTTATCACAAAGCCCTAGAGTTATTTGTCCATTATATTCCGTTGTTCTATATTATTCAGTTGTTCTACTTCATGAAAAGTCATGAAGTACAGGAAGCCTGAAGCCCCAGAGCAGCCTCTCCACTTATTGCTGAAGATAGAGGGCCATGTGGCAGAGTGGTTAAGACCGTGAGCTCCACGACTAAAAACAGGTGTGAATCTTGATTTCATAGCATGTTAGATGTGTGACCTTAGCATGCCAATTAACCTTTCTGTTCCTGAGTTTCCTCAACTCTGAGATGAAAGTAATAACAGTGCTGACTTCTGGAGTAATTGTGAGAATTAACTGGGTTAATGTTTGTAAAGAGCTTGGCATGTACTTGGCATATAGTATACATAAAATAAACTGTAAAACCTCCTATCTACTGTAGACTAATGGAAGTGCCTGATATTCATTGGAGACCTCCAATGGTCTCCCATGTCCTGAGCCAGGCCTGGCCTGGGCTGTCTGGAATAAAAAAGAATAATAGCAAATACCATATGTGCCAAACACTGGTCCTTCGCAGGTATTAATTTAAGCCTGCTGATGAGGTGGATACTATTATTACCCTTAATTTTGGGGTAAAAAATTTGGAAATTAAGCAACTTTCCCAAGTGACAGCTAGTATATATCAGAGGCAGGATTTGGCTTCCAACAGTCTGGTTCCAGGGTCCCTGTTTTTTAACACTGTGCTTCGCTGCCATAATAGGCTGGGTTTGTTAAGTGCCACATCTATTACAAACCTTATCTCTAATCCTTAGGTAATGCTGCAAGGTAGGTATTGTGCTTATCTCAATTTTTACAGATGTGAAAAGTGAGGTTCAGAAAGACTAAGAAACTTGCCCAGCATTACAGGACTAGGGAGTGCTAGAGTCTGTCTCCATAGCTTGTGTCCTGTCCGTCCACTCTACCACATTTCCTCTTAGCAAAAAGAAGATTCATGTTTTGTTTTGTTTTGTTTTGTTTTGTTTTGTTTTGTTTTGTTCTGTTATGTTCTGTTCTTAACTCAGAGGCATTCTAGTGGGAGTTGAAGGCAAATTTTACTCAGCATCAAATTTCTGGAAGTGTTGGATAACTACAACACCAACGTTCTCTCTGGGAAATAGTCACAGCCCTCCTATTAATGAGGCACAGGAACAACAGAACAGCCTTCAGTGAAGGCCCCCTGGTGCTAATCCAGGCCTCACAGGCACCGGAGAGATCTGCAGATCTCCCCAGCAAGAAGATTTTCTCTTATATAAAGGGAAAGAGTTACTGAAGCACATAAAGAAAGCTTTCATATGAAATTCAAATTTGTTCAACCTTCCTGAGAATGACTCTTAAGTGAACAAAATAACATTCTGACTAAAGCCCATAATCACACCCCTTCTTACGGGATGAAACACAATGAGGTGCCTGGAAGAAATAACTGTGAAACAAATTCATCCTATTTAATTCTATAGCAAAACAGTTCTTCTAGTGCTACCCTAGAATTGCTAAGATGTCAATGAGGCCAATACATTTTTTTGGTGATCCACTAAGAAAATATACCTAGTGAAATGTAAAATGAAGCTAATAATGAATACTTCTCTGTTCTTAGATTCTTGGAATTTTGGCCTACAAAACATATTCCAAAAGGCACTGCAGTGAACAAAAAAGGGTTGTAAAAATAAATCAGTTCTGTGATTTTTATGCTTTTTCCATTGGATATTATTGTACTTCCATATAACTCGTTATTTCAATTTTGTGTAAAAAAAAAAAGTCTCCCAGATTCAACAATGTCTTAAGACTAAACATGGAAAAGAAGACAGAGAGGAAAACTTACATTTTAAATATAACATTGACTTTTACTTGCCCAGTATTTTAATATCATATTATCCTTTCCAAAGCCACATTTAGCTAAATGTGCGAATTCATTTTCTGCTGAGGATCCTTATAGGAACATATTTATATTAAATAAAAGTGTTTTATGACTCATAATCCAGTATGCAATGGCTTATTTGCTTATACTCCACTCTAAACTGATACAATTTTTACAGTTTTCCTGTTTTGGCTCTGTGGGTTATAATTCCAGGTTCTCCAAAGTTTCAGAATAGAGTCAATCTCCCATCTAGCATTTAAATGTGAGTTGACAGCGGAAACATTTTTCCCTTCTCCCTTTCCTAAATGCTCCATCCCTGGAGACATAGTCCCTTGAGACTCTTCAAAGACCTTTCATTGAAAATTTACCATACCCCTCTCTGGGTAATTCAGTTCATTAGAGTGTTGTCCTGATATGTGAAGGTTGGGGGTTCAATCCCTGGTCAGGGTACGTACAAGAATCAACCAATGAATTAACAAATAAGTGGAACAACAAATCAATATCTCTCTCTCACTCTCCCCCTCCCTTTCTCTCTCTCTAAAATTAATAAATAATCTCCCCCACCCTTTCTCGCTCTCTAAAATTAATAAATAAAAATTAAAAAAAGAAAATTTACCATAAACAAACTTTGGCCTCCAAGTTGAAGTCCGGGTTTAACCAGGCCATATATACAATTATGGCTTAATAAGGCATGCAGATAATTTTAGAATATTATGTAGTTGGTGGATATTTTACTAACATTATATTGAGTGCTATTACTTCTGCAATAATAGTACTCAATAAAGCACAAGTCGAAGATGCAGTGGTAAACAAAACTGAGACAGTATAAATTAGAATGCCTCCACACTTCTGGGCTTTATAATGAGTAGGAGACAGTGGTCCTCTACCACTGGAGGAGGGGAAGGAAAACTGAGAGAGACAACACCCTTCACTCAACCCTAGGAGCATAGTGCACTGAGGGCAGGGATAACAATAGAGAGAAACCACACAGGCACTCAAGACCTTGAGTATACTGAGTACCTTCTATTGTCCCCTTACTGGTGTGATGGGCAAGAGATGAAAGAGAAAATAGCCTCTCCTGCCAGGGTTCCAGTAACAGAGCCTGTTGAAATATGAGGTCAAGGAAGGAGAGGAGAGACAAGCTCTCCAGTTACTCAGATTGAAAGTCCTGCTAAAGAGAGTTGTGATCCTGCTCTTAAATAAGGTGAAACCTCCTAGAGTGAATTGAACATAACTAAAGAAACAACAACAAAGCTCGGTTTTAGATCTAACAGGAGATTTATCCCAAACCAAATATTAATGGCCTAGTAGAAGAAAAGGTATTCCCATTTTTGAACAGTGATGTAACTTACCTCAATTTCTGTTATTTTACACATAATGACTTGTATTCAAATATAAATTACATAAACAGGCAAAACAAAAGGCTTATAAAAAGGAAAAAAATAGGAAACATTCTCAAGATCTAAAGCATCTATAGAACCAGTCCCAGAGATGGCCTAGATGAACAAATGGATATAGAATTTCAGCATTGAGATGGAAGCTATAAACAGAGAAATATGGAAAAGTTAGAAATGAAATGTGGAATATCAGAAATGATGAATTTGTTTTAAGGGATTATCAGTTGACTGGATATTGCAGACAATGGAATTTGTGACTTGGAAATATGGGAATAGAAAGTATCTTAAAAAACCAGAAAGAAGTAAAAAAGTAAAAAACTAGAACAGAGTGTCTAATGTCTGTGAGACAATTGCAAGCCATCTGACATGAATAATCGGGAGTCCCTGGAAGAGAAGTAAGACAGAAATGAGCAGAAAAAATATCCAAGGGGATAATGGCCAATGATTTTTCAAAATTTATTAAAGACAACATCTGAAATATATAAGTAGCTCACAAAATACCAAATAGGATGAATGTAACAAACAACACCCAGCTAGGTATATCATACTCAAAGTACTAAAAAACAAATATAAACAGACAATCTTGAAAGAACTCAGATAAAACAGAAACACTTCATACAGTGGAACAATGATAAGAATAATATATAACTTCTTATCAGAAACAATGGGGGACGGAAGACAACGGAATACCATCTCATGTGCAGAAAGAAAAAAGCTGTGAAACCTGAATTATATATTCAGCAAAAATTATTCTTCAAAGATGAAAGTGAAATAAATTTTCAGGAAAACAAAGCATAAAAAATTTTAAAAAATTAGTTATTTATTTTTAGAGAGAGAAGAAGAGAGTGAGGGAAGCATTGATGTACAAGAGAAACATGGATCAGTTGCTTTTCACAATCTGCCAACCCAGGACCTGGTCCACAACCCAGGCATATGCCCTGATCAGAAATTGAACTGGTGACTTTTTGGCTCGCAGGCCAGCGCTCAATCACTGAGCCACACCAGTCAGGGCAGCTTAAAGAACTTTTATCCAGAAGAGATATACTACAAGAAATGCTCAAAAAAGTCTTTATAGCAAAGTAAAATTATACTGTATAGAAATATATCTGTACAGGAAGAAATAAAAAAAAAAAAAACACCAGAAGGAGTAAATTTATTGACAAGTATAAAGGGTCATTATTAAAAAATAGTATGTGCATATTTACGTGTGTGGAAATAACATCAAATTCTATTTGCAGTTTATATAAAAATAACAATATAATAATGGGGTATACAGCACACACAGAATAAAATATATGCAGAAACAATCACAAAGGTTGTAAGTGGCATAATTAAGAGAATAATGCTGCAGATTTCTTACTTTGTTTGTAAGTAATAGAATATATATTGAAAGTTGCAGGGCCCTGGCCAGATGGCTCAGTTGGTTGGAGCATCATCCCATACACCAAAATGTGGGTTAAATTCCCAGTCAGGGTGCATACCTAGGTTGTGGATTTGGTCCCCAGCCGGGACCTCTACAGGAGGCAACCTGTCGATGTTTCTCTCTCACATAAATGTCTCTCTTTCTCTCTCTCCTTTCCACTCTTTCTAAAAAAATCAATAAACATATCCTCAAAGTGAGGATAAAGAAAAGAAAGTTCCAGAGATAAAGATGCATATTGTAATCTTGTGAAACTGCTAAAAATAATACAAATGATGCAGAGAAGATTGGACAAACAGAAATCAAGCAGCAAAATGGAAGATTTAAGCCCAAACATATCAATAATTATGATAAACATAAATGGTCTAAAAATCTTAAATAAAAGGCAGAATTTGGAGACTGGAGACTGGAAGAAAAAGACAGACTCAATTATATATTATTTACAAGTAACACACTTTAAATATAAAGACACAAAATGAACATCAAAGGATGGAAAATATATATATATCGCAAACACTAAGTCTAACAAAGATGGTGTGGCTATACTACTATCAGATAAGATAGACCTCATGGTAATGAATACTATCAGAGATAAAAAAGGAAATTTCATAATTATAATGTGGCCCTTCACAAAGAATATGAATTCATACATGTGTTTGCAGCTACTAACAAAGGCACTTGATACTTGAAGCAAAAATTGATAGCAATAACAAGAAATATAGGTAAATCTACAATCATGGTTGGAGGTATCAATATTCATGTCAAAGGAACTGATAGAATATTTTGACAAGATATTAGAATATAAAATTGAACAACACTATTAATCAATTTGACCTAATATAAATTTGTAGAACGCTACACAAACCAATAGCAGGAAACACATTCTTCTCAAGGGCACATGGAATATTCACTAAGTAGACTATTAGTTCAGCCATAACACAAGTTTAGATACATTTTTAAGGGAACAAATCAAACAGAATATGTTATCTGACTATAAAAATATCAAACTTGAAAACAATATCAGAATATAAATAGATCATCCTCCCAAATATGGAAATTAAATGTTATACATTTAGATAAATCATGAGTAAAGAAAAATCTAAAAAGGAAGTTAGAAAACACTTTGAATTCAATGATAGTTAAAGTGCAATATGCCAAAAATGAAATAAATCTAAAGTAGCACTTATAGGGAAATTTACAACTATAAATGTCTTTACTCAAAAAGAACATAGTTATAAAATAAATGATTTACACTCCCACTTTAAGAAACCAGAAAAAGAAGAACTAACTAAATTCCAATTATGTAGGAGGAAGGACATAATAAAAATGAGAAAGATAATCAATGACATAAAAAACAGATAGACATAGTCTATCTCTTCTTTAAAAGGATTAACAAAATTTAAACCACTAGCAAGATGGATGAAAGAAGAGAAAAATACAAAATATTAATATATAATAGTAAATGACAATGAGAACATTACTAAAGATGCAACAGACATTAAATGGATAAGGAGAGGCTATGGTGAACAGCTCAATAGTAAGACAAAAAAAAAACCTAGTAAAATATAGGCAAAACACTTGGACAGATACTTCAATAAAGAATATATACAAATAGCTACTTAAGTACATGAAAAATTACGTAACATCATGACTCATCAGATATATGCAAATTCAAACCAAAAAGTAATGCTACTATAAACACACCAGAATATGTAGAATGAAAAGAACTGACAACCCCAAGTGTTGGTGATTTTGTGGAACTCTCAGAATTCTCATTGGTGGAGTATAAAATGATGGGAAATTGTTTAGCAGTGGCTTAAAAGTTAAACTCATACAACCTTATGACCCAAGAATTTCACTGATAGGTGTCTGTTCCCCTGCAAAATTAAAACACTATGTCCACAAAAATTTTATAAAGATTGTTTATAGAAGCTTTACCCACTGTAGCCCAAACCTGTAGACCGCCCGGATGTCTCCCTAATGAGAGAAGAGGTAAACAACTGGCATATTCATAGAACGGAATACTACTCAGCAATAAAATGTAATGGCTTACTGATGCACACAAACATATGGGTGAATTTCAAAACATTATTCTGGGTGAAAGAACTCAGACACAGAGAAAAACAAACGCAATAATGTTTCCATTTATAAGAAATTCTAAAATAGGGAAAGCGACCCTACAGTGATAAAAATAAGTTCAGTGCTTTGTTTTGTTTTGTTTTTTCCCCTGGCAGTAGAGGGATGTTGACTAGGAAGGGGCATAGGGAACTTTCTGGGGTGATGAAAATGTCTTACGTCTTGAATATGGATTATGTGAGTGCATGCATTTCTCAAAACCGATCACTGTCTACTTAAGATCTGAGCACTTTAATGTATATAAATTATGCCTAAATAGCAAAAAGCCTTACAAAGTAATACCCATTCAGCTTCTTGTATGTTAATATGGGAGGTTGTTTAGGGAAGGGCAACAATGAAGACTGGGGAGAGATGAATTAGTAGAGAATACTCCCAGGAGGATTTCTGGAAGTGACATATGTGTGGTCTTCCTGTTCCAGAATCATATGGAGTACTTGTTAAAATGTATATTCTTGGGTTCCAAACAAATCAGCTGGAAATTTCCAATTTTAACCAGTTTCACAGAGGATACTGATGGCACACACTAAAGTTTGGAAACAGCTGGGCTACAAAATTTTTAGCCCAGAATACAGAATTTTTCCATATAGAAACAGTGTAGTTAGACAACACCAAAGCTAATGCTTGAAATGCGATTTTGGGTATTTTCATGAGTTATGAATGCTATGAGTCAGCTTTTTTAAGTCTATAAAATCAGATTATTTTATTTCCTTGAGATGACTTGACATTGTAATGCTTTTCTGGATGTTTGAGACTGAGCATCTGACAGAAACAATAACTGAGGTTCTAAATTTTCCTACGGTAGATGAATTGTCAATTATGTATTCATGTAAAAATGATTAGGGGAAGTGAACTACAGTGTATAAAACAACAGTTTTGCTTCTATTAAGCATAAAGCATTTGTAGAATTGCTATTGGAACATAAAGACACCTGCCTGGGCTTGATAGTAACCAAAGACTACCAGCCTCTTACACTGGAATTTTAAATATATAAAGATCTTGCAATCAGAACAGTAACAGCCAATCAACAAACCAATATTTGCTCAAAATCTGTTATATCTTGGATAGTATGGCATTACATGCATCTGTTTTAAAGACTGGCTCCAGTGTTCATTAACTGGGGGAACTCTTGTCTCATTATTTAACCTCTCTGTGCTGCAGTTCCCTCAGTAGTAAAATGAGGAAAATATTTATCTATCTTGCAGTATTGTTGTAAGCATTCAAGTTCTACCTGTAGAGTATTTACGCTGGCAACTGTCCTGTCGTTGAAGCTTAACAAATGGTAGCTGTTTGCCACACACTTTGACCATTAAGGTGATTATTTAAGCATCTATTTCTTAATGAAAAGGAGCAAAGAAACTGTTGACCAAGACAAAGGACCAAGTGGATAACATACTTAGAGAATGAGTTATTACAAAAAGGAAAACATAGGAACCTGATTTCTTGTCTTTGGGTTCATCTCTCCTTGTCTTTGGAGTGTTAAGATCTGTAGGACAGGGTTATGTTGTTATATGGGGGAAACAGGATAAACAGTCTGCTTGAGTTGCTTCTAGACTATATAGATTATGTTTTATTCGATACTGTACATGGCTGCAACATAGTAAGTTCTCACTGCATATTTATTGAGTGAATGAAAGGGGGCAAAAATAATCTTCACACCTTGGATATAGCCCAGTCTAGCTCAGTAATTGTGAACTTGACTAGTTTTGCTCTCTATGTCCGCATACTACTGTGTAGCAGTGGTTCACTAAAAAGTCATGGAAACCTCAGGACTCAATAGGAGTTTTTCCCCCCCATAAATGATATTTGGTTACTATTAGTATTATTCCTGTGCTATTGATTAGGTAGAAAAATAGGAGTATTGAATATGGTCATTACCTCCTAGGAATTTATAATCCAGTAAAGGAAATGAGCACAAAGCTCAATACAATACGAGGGAGTTTCGAATGAGTGTCATATGATTGGGTTAGTTAGTAAGTACTATCAGAGTTCTAGGGGTGATGATAACTTATTGGTTGGAGGAGGGCAGAGGAAAGGCATCTCAGAGGATATGAACCAGTTTGACACACATTTAAGTCCCTGGTTAAATTACACCTCCTCAATGAGGCTGTCCCAAATCTAGCCAGCAGAAGGCATCTCTCCTAGTCCTGTTCCCCTGTGGCTTTTTGTACTTCCATTACAGCACTCATCACAGTGTGTCTGGTATTAGCTAGCTGGGCAACCGGACTGTGCCTTCCTGGAAGGCAGGGCCTATGGCTCTTTCATCTTGGCACTTTCCTCAGTGTGTAGCCCATCACAGAGAGGGTACTACATAGAGTACACACTGATGAATTGGACAAATGCCTCTAGGTGTAATGGAGGCAGCTGGATAGACTGAAGTAGCTCTCTTAGGGAAGGAAGGAGAAAGGACTGGAAAGGTATGCTGAGCCAGATTGTTGTAGGCTTTGCTTATAAAGTCAACCACACCCTGTGCCCAAGTGGTTGGCATTCAGTGAAGCCAGTAAAGGTTTTTATATAGGGAAGGAACATGATGAATAGCACTCGGAGATCTTATCATATTCTATTACATACTAGCTAGCGTTAGAGCTGGAAAAATACCTTCTTACTCAACTACGCAGGTAGACCTCAGTGGAAAAATGAATAAATGAATATTACAAAGAACACTGGAGTATTTGGTCTTTACAGTGATGCATGTGTGTAACCACCCAAAGAAAGAGTGCTAATAAACATCTGCAACTCTGACTTCTGTGGAGCCCTAGTATATGCCTAAACAACACCCATCTTGTCATGCAAGGAAAGGCTTCTGAATCATAACTTAGTCGTCTAAGAACATAGTACAAGATAGAGTGTGTTGGCAAACAGTCAGTCAATATTTGGACATTGTAGGTCCACGTTGAACTAGACATAGGGAATTGGTATAAATAAGGAATTAGAGTTTGGGGTCCAAGAGACATGTGTAAACCCTCTTTAATATGAAAATGACCATGACTGTTATTTACAACTCCCTTTGAGTAAGGTTCTTAAAAAGTTCTATTTTAGGAGGCAATAATGTCATGTCATATCAGATAACAGCTAAGAAACACTAATAACTTATTCAGAAACTTCCGAGACAAAGTCAGCAGATTTAAAGGTAACCATTTTTAACATTCTCACAAATGAGGCGCCATTATATTAAAACATATTTTACCAAGCTCTGGTCAAACTATTCCTTCTGAACAGAATCTAGATATCATGTTTTCATTTGGTATAAAAAACTCAGACTTTCAAATGGATAATGAGGAATCTTTTAAATATGCATATTATAGACAAATTCTTTGTTTTTTAAAAAGACTCACACAACAAGACTCCTTTCCTTACTACATACCCCATGAAGATTCAAATGAGACTCAATTCACATTTAACTTTCTGGAAACAATTTAATTGTATAAAGACACCCTTGTTCTGTGGATTGCTTACACTTTTAGGCCACGCCCAGTGGCACTGTTGGAATGAAAAGAAAAGTAATGGCATATCCATCTTTCTTCCATGGGCCTGGTATCCCAAGGGAAACTTATAGAACCTCTTCTACCTAAGACACACTTGCTTCCTGTGGAAGAGCTTAGATTCTGGGATGAATTGTCTTATTGCCCAAGACCTCTTCCCTTCCAAATAATATTCACAATTCCAAATCTCCAGTTTTGAAAGCAAATGGCAAAAGGCCAATATAGACTTCCAGTATACCTTCTAAAGATACAATATGGAGTCTTTCTGGTCAGTTTTATACGATCAGCTTAGATTTTCCAATTATGTCCAGAGCAAATATACTGAAATAGTTTTGAGTGTTCTCCGTAGCCATTGTGGACATATTCACTCACTCAAACAATACTGAGTATCTAGTAAAGCCCCAGGCCCAGGTGCAGGCAGTCAGCACTGCATTCTATGAGGAGGCACTGTGGGGCACTGCCCAGGTGACAGTGGTATCAGTGTTTGGAATGAGTGATCTATGGGAACAGCAGAAAGTACAAATCTGGATCCTCCCCCAAAATGGACTAAGTGATTATTAATAAAACAAACAATAAACACATCATTTCCTAGGTATCTATCAATGAGAAAATTAACAAATATGTTATTCCTTATAGTCCCAAAAGAGGGAAATCCATCCTCATGTGTTCTAAATTTTGAAAACTCTAAGTCAATATGACATGCAGACTATTAGGCAGGCCACTGAACAGAGAAAAACATAAAGGGACCTTGAAAAGCTGAAGCAGTAGTCACGACAAACAGGAAGCAGCACAGCAAAGACAAAAACACTTAGAGAAGTAAGTGGATGAGCTAAAACAGGTTGGCTAGAAACAAGACTGAAAGGATAGGATAAAGAAATGCAATTCTTTAACTTATATAACCATGACCATGAGGGCTTCAAGGCTGTGAGGGGTTACATAGGGCGCAGCTATTGTCTGTACTTTAGCTTCCCTGAGGACCAGAGAAGAGGCACCAGAATTAACTTGAGGAGGTGGGATTTAAGGTGAATGTCCTGCCTTGAGAGCTGCTGAAATGAATTCTTTAGAGAGCTTCTGGGTGCAATGACTGGGACAATCTCATCTTTACACCAGGGGTGAAGTATTTTTCTGTCTAAAGGCAAAGAGATAAACTACCTGACCTTTCTTGGGACTCGCCCTTCTTTGGTTGCATAACCCTTTCCTCTGGTCTCATCTGTACTGTGCTACCATGAACTCAGAGCTTATGCTATATTGCATCAGGTCCTTATATCAATAACATTCCTTTCTAAAAGAAACTCCGGTCACTGTCAATCTGTCCCATAATTTGCTTTCATTTCTGCATAGGGGCTCAGTTTGCCATGAACATATACCTACTTAAAAACAGACATGTCTATTAATAACATTTTACCAATCAATCTAGAAGTGTTTCGTAAGCATAAAATTGGTTGGTGCTTGAATCTAACCAAAGAGCTTAGATAGCAATCTGATCATTCCCAATTAATGGATGCACATGTCAATGCAATAATTGCTTGGTGACAATTACCTGTCACCTTACTCAGCAAAGAATTAATGTATACATTCCACTCAAACACTTTACAAGCAGAACAATAAGTTTAAATGTTTCTGCTACACATACCATGAGATAAGGGGCATAGAGTCTGTAGTCTGTTCTTTCAAGGATGATTATAAGCTGTCTCCCATCTGACAGGTGGAAACTTTGGTGGGTTTCTTAGAGGCATGAATTGTGAAAATGAAATGCTGAACCTGCCTCAGAAATTCTATAATAATTTTCATCACTAATATTGCCCTTGATTCTTTAACCATTGAAATGAGTTTTTCTTTCTCCTTTTCTTGCGGAGATCAATTGATAATAACCAAATACACAATACTCATGCGACACGACAGATCAACTGGAGCCTTCATTTGCAGACGCTCCGGGACCACTCCAAGTAGTCCAGGAGATCCTGCCAAGTACTCTGAAAGGAAAGCCTATAAATCCCAGGTAATTCCATGAATAAACACATGCTACTCAGTCGTTTCGGGATACAGGAAAGGA
The DNA here is from genome assembly GCF_021234165.1 of Pteronotus mesoamericanus. Taxonomy (NCBI): domain Eukaryota; kingdom Metazoa; phylum Chordata; class Mammalia; order Chiroptera; family Mormoopidae; genus Pteronotus; species Pteronotus mesoamericanus. The sequence goes on from NW_026555198.1 coordinate 2,705,527, forward strand.
TTCTGAAGAAACAAAAGCTGCGAAAAGTAATCACTCACTTGAACAAAATGTTCTAGCAAAATAAAACATTCAGAAGGGTTAGCACTCTCTGCGACCCTTTCCAGTTCAATGTTCAAGTCCAAAGGGTTTCACTTAGCTTGATGAGGGTAATTCATTCAGATAATACACAGATTGGCAAACAGTCTCCCTGAGAAAAGGTGTCATTTTCCATTTAGGTACACAGTAAAATTTGTCACCCAAAAGTAGACGCTGGAGTAATTTTGACCCTCCAAAAGAATTCCTATCTCGCTATTTTCAGAGGTTTGAAAGGGGCTGCACTTGCGACCTTCTCTCATCTTGTTTTTGTCCGTGAGCCGGAGGCTCTTGGGCGTTGGTCCCATTAGCTATCTGCCGCATCTCCCTGGCCGCCATGGAGGAACGAGCCTCTTCTTGTTTCGCTTAGACATTCTGGAGTGCCTCGCTCCTGCGATTTCCCTCTAGACACACCTAATAAGATTCTCTGAAATAATGTGTAATTGTGTCCACCTTTCTTTAGCTCTCTATTGCCTTCCCTTTCTTTCTTTTTGCTAAGCTTAAAGCAAAATACGTTTAAAGCCAAATTATAATCATTTATTCTATTTTCTTCCTTTAGAAATTCAAATGAATATTTTGTGCTGTGTGCAAAGAGTAAATGCAGATGTAGAGGGAGGAAATATCTCTCGAACCAGCCAGTGGCAGTTTCTCTAAACACAAATAGGGCTTTAAATAGACAGATATATTTGCTAACTCTTCTATAACAATTAATATCTAAAATTCCTCTTAGAAAAAAAAAAAAACAAAGGAAGCATTTTTCAAAAAGTCTGTGCTCAGCAGCCAAACATCATGGAGTATGAGGAAACTCAAGAGACCCCGTCCCATCCGGAAAGAAAAAAAATCTCAACAGAAAGATCCCCAGCATAATTTTGTTACTTTTTACAAAGGCGCTAATGTCCAAGATAAGCTTTCAAATCTATGTCCTTCAAAAACATTGCTTAAATAAATCTTACCTGAATACGACTTCCTTAACAAAGCCATGCTTCTTTATAAACTGGTCCTACCCAGACGACTGCTGTCTACATTTGGAGCAGACACAGAGAGAGGAGATCAGAGAAAGTTTAAGGCATATCTAAAGTATTCTCCAAGGTACTGGCCAGAAACATCAAGCCCATACTCGCGGTATAGAGAGATCATTAATGGGCATTAGTGACAGACCATTATGACTCTCACAGATCATTAATGATTCATCATGTAGCGTTATTGTTCTGGCAATAATCAGACCATTGCTTGGACTCAGATATAAGCTTTGCCCATACTATTTGCTTAAACTTATTATTTCCAAGCAGAAAATTGTATTTTGCCTTCTAGAGTTACGAAAAATAGTCTGTAATACAATCCCTCAGCACATTAGAGGCACTTTTGAAGCTAGCTGCCTTCTTTGGTAGATGCGTCTCCCACTGTCAGGAACATTGTAGTCTGAAAGGTTCCCCAATAGCTTTTGGGATGTAGAAAATCTGTCTTTTATTTTGAAATTAAATTATTGATGAACAGAAAATGCTACAAGCAAAATAGACATTTATAAGAGAGTTGCTTAATCCTCTGTAACTATTACTTGTAAAATGTTGAAATTCTACCTGAATTTTGAGTTTCCTGCCAAAAAACACATTTTCATATTGAAGTCTTTTGTCAAAATTTCAGAGAATCTACTAGCAGCCTATTTCTAGGCTTTCAGCTAATTATAACAACAACAACAACAACAACAACAAAACACTGCCCAAGAAACAAAGACTATTTTAGCATTATTTCATACACATTACTGAAGCACTCAATAGTGTTAATATAGGAATCAAAATTTTAAGAAAAAGTGAAGCCCCAAATCAAAATGCCATTCTTTTTAGTTTTGCCTTATGAAAGATCCACTCTTCTGGTTAAAAATTCAAATGGAAATGGAAATTCAGTTATTCCGGGAGCAAATGAGTCTTTCCTATCGAACAGATTGGATTCTCCTGTGTGACTCTGGGAAAACTTCCCTTGAGTCAGAACGAAAGGAAATCTGTCCCAAGGTCTGAATGTTGTCACTATCAATGAATAGTGGAGATTTACTGACACCCACAAGGAGCTATATTTATTGAGTCCCACCAACACCCGTACTCAGTGCTACATGGAAAGGAAGATGATGTATATCCAAAAGCATTCCATAAACTTACATAATTTTTTCTTAAGCTTCTCTGAATAATCAAAATTGCCTTGTGCTCTCTCCCCTCCACTCTTCCATTCAAAACTGAGTGTAACAGACAGCTGCAAACGGTAGCCCCTCCCAAAGGGATCCAGCCTCAAGTGAAATTGCTTTAGCTGTAGGACGGGATTTCAGCAGTAGGCAGAGGATGGAGAAAATTTCTTCTGCCCTGAAATTAAACATCCTCCCCCATCCCCCACCAACAGCCTACATCTCAAGGGTCTGAACATCAGGAGCTGTCAGAACACAAGTGGTCCAAAGAGTTGTTCCTCAGCAGGGCCAGCTTTCTGGAAGTGAGTCCTGTGCCGTCGCACTGCACCTGCTCTGAAAAGGACCCTGTACTAGGTTTTATGCTTTGTTGTTACTGTTTTAAAAATGTTAACAAATTTTGAACAAAAGACACAATTTTTGAACACTGTGCTTTGCACTGGGCCCTGAAAATTACGTTGTCAGTCCTGCCCCTTAAAAAAAACCATTTGTTAGCCAGTCAGTCCTGCTTAGAGGGCCAGATGATCCGCTTCAGATTGTGGCCATGGCTCTTCCCCACTGTCCCGTGACTGGGAAGCTGAGCTAGTGCTCAGGCCACCAGGCACACAGTTGCATATGCTCAGATCCTTGTTTGCAAACCAAAATGGCTAATGGAAGAATTTAGGCTTCAGTGAACTCCTTACACAGGAGAGATGCCAACTTCCTTCAAACAAAAATAGCAAACCCTAATATGGAGGCAGTCTGTCTTGGCCAATGTAAGAGCTCTTAAAAAAGGCATTTCCCAAGGGACAAAATTAAGTCATCTCAATATGAGTGGTCTTATCAGGTCTAGTCAAGGGACACAGTTTTTCTTTTAGCTGTGCCATAGTGTCTTGTGGCCCTGCAGGGGCTGCACTAGTCAATGCAGTGGGGAAGGGGGCCCCCTGGGGCGAGAGCAACTCAATCTTTGACGTCTAGACTGCACAGAAATAAACAAAGTGAGGGCTGACATGGAGCCAGAATGCGAGACAGGTGAAATTTATTTCTGCTACCCTTTCTCTCCTTTCCCCCGAACTAATTCTCAGCCACTCGGGACCTTCCTGTTACTCAGTGCCTTTGGGCTGCTCTCTCACTGTTGTAATTCCACTGCCGGAGTTAACCCCCTATTAGGCTTGGCGCTCCTCTCAGGACTCCATGCTCCTGTCTTCTCTTACATTCTGGGTCTCCTTATTTGCCTAGTCCGCAATCTGGCTGAACTTGGTCAGGTGTTATGAAGGCAACCAATATTGATTAAGCTAATTGACTCAAATTTGTAAATAAATGACAGCTCTCATGAAGGTGTTTTCACTTTGGAAAAACAAAAAGTACCTTGTTCTTCAATTGCCATCCTCTTGGGTAGTGGTACAAACGGAAGGATTTTAAACAATAGAAAGGCACAGAGGATGGTAGTGCTCACCTGTTCTATTGGGCCTTATGGGCACAGGTTTGTGCTGATTCAGCCCAACGGCTCAGGGTACAACTCCTTGAGCCACACACCAGACTAATTAAGTTCTCTGCATGCCCCAGGCTGAATCTTCACAGGTCTTTCTGTACCTTCACAGGCCTGTTCATGATCTTCCCTCAGCTTGGGATGTCCTCCTCCCGTTGTCAGCTTCCTTTCAAGTAGAACATCTTCTAGGAAGACTTTCCTGCTAGACTCTTCATGCCTCTTAGGTTGACTTTGGCCACCTTGGTCCTTTATGTTCCCAACACAAACTTCTATCGTTGAACTATGACACTGCATTGCATTATGCTGTTTACACTATCCCTCATTTATTGGACTCTAAGTGGCCAGGGCAAGGACCACATGCAATCTGACAAGCTCCTGTGAATGAATGCACTCAATAGAGAATGGTATATCCTACATGGCGAATGCACCAGAAGCCTGAACCTGTGTGGCTGTCAGAGTTGTGACACACAAATATTCGCATGTTGTAGGGTATAGTTTTGCATTTGTCAGCATAGGCAGGGGCTGCACAGACAGCCTTCACTTCCTTTATGACAATTTCAATCCAGATCGAATCAATACTGGGGTCAGCACTCAGGGCTGTGTCACTCACCCTTTTCCAATAAATGCCACCAGCAACCAACTCTCTCTTTCTGTCCATCTACCAAATAGTAACCCTCTGAAGTCACAATCTATCATCTACCCCTACAGGCAAAGTTCAACTAAACCGAAGTTGACAAATCTAGTTAACTCTCTGGCGAGTGGCCTTTAATCCCAGCCCAAGACGTTACAGATTTTGAAGCTTTTCTTACACTGTGGCCGAGCAGCCCGAGTAAGCTTCCTCCCTTCCTGGAGGCCCCAATCAATACTCTGCCCTCCTCTTAGAGCCCAGACACATCAAAAGCAATAATGCCTGATATTTAATCATTTCCCATTAAAATGCAAAGCTCTGTCTCCAGGTCCCCTTGACAGTTTAATTGTTTTAAAATGTCTGCAGAAAGTGATGTGAACAGACTCGTAGTACACTGTTTATTTGCTGTGCCACCATGGCCTCTTGGCTAATTAATAAAGAGCATTTTGCCAACAATTGGGCATTTGGCTGCACTGATCTCCCACTTCGGGAAGAATTTATGGGAGTAAGGACAGAGTCAGTTGGCATTAAAAATCACCAATGAGTTGAAAGTTTATGCCCACACAAAATTCTACATGCAGATGTTTATACCAGTTTTACTCATAATCACCAAAACCTGGAAGCAAGCACGATGTCCTTTAGTAGGTGAGTGTATAAATAACCTATGGCACTTACGGAGTATGAAATAGTATTATGAACTAAACAGAAATGAGTTATGTTGCCATGAAATGACATGCAGGAACCCACAATGCATATTACTAGGTGAAATAAGCCAATCTGAAAAGGCTACATACTGTGCTGTTCCAACTATATGACATTCCAGAAAAGGCAGTAAAGTGGCTGCTAGGGGTTTGGGGGAGACCGAGGAGAGAGGGGTGGATAGGCAGAGCAAAGAGGATTTTTAGTGCAGTGAAAATTCTCCACATGATACCATAATGTTAGATATAGGTTATTATACAGCTGTCCAACCCCATAGAATGTACCAAAAAGAGAACCATAATATAAACTATGGACTTTGGGTGATTTTGATGTGGCAGTATAAGTTCATCAACTGTAACAAATACCCCACACTTTTGGGGGATGTTGATAAGGGGGGAAGGACCAGGGGTACATGGGAAATCTCTGTAGCTGCCACTCAATTTCGTATGAATCGAAAACTGATCTGAAAAAAAGTATATTTAAAAAACAACAAATGGCCATGTAATATATTCCAGGAGTACACGTTTCCTCACTGAATCCTGATGACAACCCTGGAAGGTTTTCTTTGCTTTGCTCTTTCTTTTTTTCAGCTGAGGAAACTCGGGCTAAGAGAGGCGAAGTTTCTTGTTGAAGATCACATAGCAGGCAACTGGCTGGAATACTGTCTATGGTTTCAAAAACATGCTCGCTGGTTAAACGAGATACCCTGCATGGTTTCTTGCAACCCAGAGTCTTCACAATTCTGTGCTCCCTTCCTCCATAAAGCATTCCCCAGTGAATCCAATTGCCGGAAGACCATAAGCCCTGCCCACATCACTTATTTCCTACAGTACGGATGAGTTCCAGAAAGGAAAGGAAATGCTGCTCAGGGAGCCCCTCACCCCAAGCAGATGATGTCAACCCACTGTTGTCAACTACCACAGCGTGCACCTCTCCTTCATTGCCTTTGAGGGGAGCAGGGGAAGAGAGGCAGCTGGGTAGATCCTTCCCCCTCTTCCCCATGAACACAGCTTCAATAACAGCCCATCGGCTACTGTGCCCACAACTCGAGTCCCCCTCAGCATCACCCAGGTCCTGAGATACAGAGGCACAGGGGAAGCCTTGGACACTTCCGGCAATGCCACCTAATTGGGTATTTGAATGTAACAGCCACCGATGTGCAGAAAGATAGGTGGTGGGATGGGGTGATGATCATTCCTTCATTGGACTGCTATAAGAATGAAAGGAGAAATTCATGTAAAGTGCTTAGGGCAGTACCTGGCACACTGTGAGCAGTCAATAAAAGTTAGTCCTCTTCTCTTTCCCTTGGTCCCTTCTTGCCCACTCGCTTGTATCCCCTGTAATCTCTTCATTATCCTCCCTGACGTTTTTGGCAGCATTTTTGTGGAAACTGATCAATAAGCAAGCGATCCATGAACATTAACTGAGTTCTCACAGTGTACCTTTGCACAGTGTACCTCTGCCATATGCAAGAGATACAAATGGAAAAAGCACACACATTCCCACAGAGCTCAGAGTCTAAAGAGGAAGATAAACATGAATACAGTTCAAAAATATCACACTGAATACAAGGCCATAAGGAATATGCTGAAGGCAGACACTGGAGATAAGATGTGGAAAACAATATTCCATTTACCTAAGTCGCTCATTATAACAATTACAACTCCCCAAATATTGACCCTATTGTGTGTGTTCCCCCATTATTGTCTCACAGAATCAAAACGGAACTAGTGCACACAGCTGGCACCACTGTGTCTGTGGGTTCTCAGCAAGAAGAGCTAACAGATAGCCCACCTATGATACTTGGTCAGGTGTTCTATAATTGTCTAATTTATGTTAGGGTTAAAAGCAACATAGCACATGCTTCTATTCTGCTCAGTTCTGCATCTGACATCATAGTAAACAACACCTAAATTTTTGGATGAACAAATTCTGGATATACAACAAATTTCGCGTCTTTAAACTTAACATCTTGATCTTTTAAAAGTGCCAGAAGGGGGGCTGTGTGCATGCGCACCACAAGCACACAAACACGCACCTTATTAGCAGGAAGATGTGTTCCAGGCATACGTGATTTTCCACTATGCTGTAAGTGTTATTAATTTCTTGTAAAAATTGTACGCAATGCAGGGGAAATAGAAAAGTGATTCGGTTTCTGCAGTTTCTCTCTGAGGAAGAACGTTAAGGGAGAATGATTTCTCTTTGTGTTCAGAGCACCCCCTGGTGGAAAGTTCACATATTTCAGTTGCATGCTAACCCTCTCACCCTTGGTAATTTTGTTTCCTCTCAAGAGTTTTATGGAAGGCCTTGGCAGGGTAGTTCACTTGGTTAGATGGTTGTCCTAGTATGTCAAGGTTGAGGGTTAGATCTCCAATGAATGCATAAATAAGTGGAACAACACACTTGACGCTTCTCTCTCCCTCTAACAATCAATAAAAACAAGAAAAGTTTTGTGGAGGGAGAAATTAAATAGTCAGATTCTTCTAGACTCATATTTCATGACAATAGGAAAATAATCCAATTATAGTCCTCTTAGTCCACTTATTCTGAAGAGTCTCTTGCCTGATTTTAAAATTAATGTCAAATACTTGCCTATTTTAGGGAAACATCCATTTCATTTTTTTAGTCGGCAAACATTTCCTGGGTGCCTATTACATGCTAGGCCTATTTTGGGTGCTTGAGACACAAGAGTAAATAATCCCAGGTCCCTGCTGGGAAGGAGCTTGCTCCAAACTGAGAGGTACCTTTGGAAAGTCATCTTCAAAAGGACAAGGCTGGCAGGCTACACCAGGCCTGGCAAGATTCAAAGAAGATAAGCAGGAACCAGAAAGGTTTCATAGAGCAGGTGACAATGGACCTGAGTGTGGTAAATCGAACAGTTGTTCCCAAGGCAGGTGGGGTTGGTGAGGGATATAAGGTATTCCAGGCAGTAAAAATAAAGAAGAAAAAACTTAGAGGTATGAAACAACCTGAAACTAGATGGGACACACCAGAAACGGAAAGTTGTTTGGCATGGCCACAAGCTAAGGGATGAGAGTGGGCACAGAGAAGATTCCGAAGGCATAAGCTGAAGAAGTAGGCAGAGGATATTTAGAAAGTTGGTTTAAGGAGTTTAGAGTTTATCTAAAAGGTGATTGGATTTTACAGCAGAAAGCATTAAAACTACTTTCAGAAAGGAAACTTGGGCTACAGTGTAGAGAATGTGACAGGGAAGGCTGGTGGTAGGGAGCTCTGCTAAGTGGTATCAGGGAGATGATAAGGATCTAAGTTACTATTTTACTGTAAGGATTACAAGAGTTGTAGGTTCCCTCTGAAGAACCCACCAAAGCCTGGATCACTGCCTATAAAACAAACACCAAACTATTACAGTTCTATTGACTGCAAAACACTTGACTGGGGTTGAAGGAGGGGACAGGCCATGATGACTTCAAATAGTCATCCAAGCTTCTCTTTGACTTGGTCAACACAATGTACATAGTAGGCTCCATCCCATCTGGAGGTTCACAAGAAAGTAACAGAGCAAAGTTGTAAAAAAGCACGGGCTCCAGAGCCATACACACTTGAATCCTGGTTACGCTACTCACTGTAAGCTGTGCCTCCTTGAGCCTCTTTCCTCAACTCTCCAAGTCTCAGTTTCCTCCTGTGTAAAATGGATTGTAATAATTGTTTCTAAATGTCTCTTAGGGTGGTTGTAAGAACTCAATTAGGTAACGTATGTAAAGCTCTTACTGTAGTGTCTGGCACACAGTAGGTAGATGATAAAGGTGACTGTATTTCATCTTCCTCTTCTTTGTTCAGTGTGCCCAGGGCCAAACTAGCCTTTTGTAAGATGGCAAGTACACATGCCTCTTAGTACCCTAAGTACCCTTAGTACCCTCTAGGGTGCTCTACCTTGGGCTAAGGAAAGCCTCTATTTGAAAGGTGTTTGGTGATTTCAGCAGTTTCCCTCCTAACCAGAGAAGAGTCTAAGCTCTACACATAGAGTTGAGAACAAGCCAGGTTCTCATGGTCCAGAGAGCCTGCTTTGCATACCTGCGAATTCTCACTGGAAAGCATGGAGCCTGCAAATGAGGTTGGCACCCGAATCCTATGGGATTTCTAGGTCAGCTGAGAAAGAGACAGGTGAACAGGAAAGGGCCCAGCCAAGAAGGGAGGCCAGGTGGATTTGGCATTACTGGGAGCAGATAGGCAGATGCGTGGGGAGAGGGAGACTGCAGAGGTAGGCCTGGAGAAATTCCTTGAGTCAAGGTGCACCCCATGCAGTGGCTTTTTACGTGGTTCTCCCAGATTTGGCACTTCTAAGTGAGTCCTGGAGAACACTGGTATGACCAAGATTTTCTGACTGAAAATATCTCATGATCAGTAAGCTTGGGAAGGCCTATTCACCAGGGCCTACTCCTGGAGATTCCTATTATATATTTGACTTGATGAAGGTTCTAATAAAGCAAACAGTGAAGAGGTCTATTAACTGTGAGAAACTCAGGGTTAAACATACTAATTTGTCCCCAGAATCCTTTATTTTTCACCATAACTAATAACGCTCCTTAATACTACTATTTAGTGAAACAGCCTTTGAGGACATGCTTGGCTAATGTCTCCTGAGCACAGGTCTCTTTAACCAGGATTGACCAGCAGAACAACTCAGAGAAGCCCCCACTAGTAGCCCCTCAAGGGTCCTATCCCAGGTTGGCATTGTATTCTCGACCCATATATCAAATGGCCACAGAGGAATGACATCAGAAAGTGCCCTGGATGTGACCAACTCCATTGCTTCTGGTACTTCTGGTTTCCAGGCTAGGGCTCCCTCAGGGAAGTTTTGAATCCCCAATACCCAGAAAATGGTAAAAAGTGAAATTCTTGAGGAAGGCAGTCCGCTTGACGTAGAAAGAATGGGGCTTTGCAGCCTTCCACAGTAATTCTAAGCTTCTGAGGTAATGAAAGGATACAAAGAGGAAGAGCTCAAATATTGTTTCTCCAACCCAAGTGTTCTCTGGTGCTTCCACGTGTGCCTGCCCAGCTCCAGCAGCATAAGCTCCCTCCTTCAACACATGAGGTCCTGGAAACTCAGAAAGTTTGATCATAGGTTGGGGTTGCACCCAATCCTGCTGCACTGGTTCTAAGACAATGTAAATTTAGCTTCATTGAATTGCAGAAAATGTTTTTTTAATTTAAAAAGATGTGTTTCTAGATTTTAGAGACAGAGAGAGAAACATTGATTGGTTTGCATTCTGTATGTGTCCTGATCAGGGATCAAACCTGCAGCCTTCTGGTGTATGGGATGACGTTTCAATCAACTGAGCCACACAGGCCACAGATGAATTGCAAGAAACTTAGATAACCTTGAGATGTGCCCCTGTTATAGACTTAACTGTGTGTCCCCCATTATTCAGACATTGAAGTTCTAGCCCTCAGTTTGGAGATAAGGCCTTCAGGGAGATAATTAAGGTTAAAACAGATCACAAGGGGGGCACCCTAATCTGATAGGATTGGTGTCCTTATAAGAAGAGAAAGAGACACTAGAGAGTGCTCCTTCCCCCTGCTGCCTCCCTCCTCCCCTCTCTCTCTCTCTCCACATGTGCACAGAGGAAAGACTATGTGATAGCACAGCAAGAAGGTAACCATCTGCACACCAGGAAGAGAAAGCTTACCAGGCACCAAGCCTTACACCACCTTAATCTTTAATTTCTAACCTCCAGAACTGTGAGAAATAAATTTTTATTGTTTAAGCCACCCAGTCTATGGTATTTGGTTATGGCAGCCCTAACAGATTATTACAGGACCTATTTTTTTCTAAAGCATATATACAGGGTCCAGCAGATGTAATGCCTGCATGAGTGTGGTTGGTAGGGTAATAATATGGGTGTAATAATTTATAGCTTTAATTTGAACATTTCACCTAAAATGTCATATGGTGTGCTTGAGTGTGATATTGTTATGCTACAGAATCACATGCTTATGATTTGGTAATAAAAGATTTGGTAATGAAAAAAAGGATGTTATTTGTGTTGGACCCTGTATATTTGCTATTTCTTTTCCAAAAAAAAAAAAAAACCTACCTGGAGGACAAAATAATAATCCAACTTTTTAAAACTATATAATGCTTGGAAAAGTTGATGCAACCAGGAACGGTTTAAAAACAGAAATGCAATTTTAATGAAATAGAAATGAGGCAAAATTGCAATGTCCAAATGAAAAGTGAAATCAATCTAATGAGAGCTTAATCTGTACCTTGCTCTGTGCTTGGCTATAGGAGGCTGGAGCGGACAACACAATGTTGAATAAAATCTAGTCCCTTCCTTGAAGGAATTCAGCCCTTTGTGGAGGAGACAGGCAAGTAAATAGACATTAAGAAAGCAAAGTTGTATGCTGCAGAGGAGGGGCGTCTAACACATTGATTAGGGTGTGGGAGGCTGGACTCCGGGAAGGCATCCCAGAAGAGGTGGTAGTAAGCTGAGAGTGAAAAGAAGAGCAGGAGAAAACTATGTGAAGAGAGTAACTGCCCTAGAAACTGGAAGAACCCACAAGAATCAAACAAAGGCTCTGCCCTAAGTGAGCTCTTAGCATTCAGAAGACAGAGACCAATACACACATAATGACCTTACAAAATGGTAAAATGGTAAGTGTAATGACAGGTGTGGCGCAAGGCATTCTGAAAGCACAGGGGGGGAGTGCCTATGAAGCCTAGCCTCTGGGTAGGCGAGGGACGCCTTTCTCAGAGCAGGTGAGGGGAGCTGAAGTTTGAAGCCAGAGGTCTTTAGTCAAGTCACTTAGAAGGGGGTGAGAAAAAAATGTGGGCCTAAGAGAATTCCAGGCAGAGGGGACAACTACAAAAACATACAAGCTTGAGATGGTTTGACACAGTTGAAAAATGCAGGCAGTTTGGAATGCTTAGAGCACAGACTTGCAGGGATGGGATGAGAGAGAAAGTTGTGAAGGTTGCTAGTGGGCAGATCATGTGGTGCCTCATGGACCACGAAAAGGGATGAGACACAATTCTGTGTGCTACGGGGAAACATACAAGGGTTTAAGCAAGGGAGAGGCCTGATCCATTTGGCATTTTAGAGAGATCTCAGTGGCTGTGAGACTAAAGGCAGGGAGACCTTTAAGAGGTTGTCAACTGGCCAAAGACCAATGTTGACAGCCTACATTAAGGCAATGATACTGTGAATAGAGAAAATGGCAACAGATTTCAGAATTGGTATGGGTGAAGAATTGAGAAAACTTGGTTACAGAGTGGAGATGGAGGGTATCAAGAGATCCTCACAGGGGTGTCCAACTCGCGGCCCGCAGGCCGCATGCAGCCCAGGATGGCTATGGATGTGGTCCAACACAAAATCGTAAGTTTACTTAAAACTTTTGTTTTGCTCATCAGTTTTCGTTAGTGTTTGTGTATTTAATGTGTGGTCCAAGATAATACTTCTTCTTCCGGTGTGGCCGAGAGACACCAAAAGGTTGGATATCTCTGCTAGGGTTTCTGACTTGGTCGATGGGCTGGTTGGGGAGTTGTCATTCCTTAAGATGGGCGGCCTTGGGATTCATTTTCCAAATTTTCTACTTTTGCAGCTGAGAAAACTAAACTTGGCCAACATCATTCAAAAGAAGAGTAATAGCTGGCACTATAAACCAATGTTGCTGATTCTTTGCCAACTAATCGTTTCATGTGCATGCACACATACAACAAATTTAGTTTTGGATGTGCCTGTCGAGAGCATGGCAGTGGAAATGACCTAGAATTAGTAGACTTGGAATATAGAAGAGGGACCTGGAGTGATAAAGATTCTGGGATGAAGAGCAAAAAGATGGTAATTGCAGTCATGGGAGGTGGGGCGGATGAGATGAGATGCTCTAGGAAGGAAGAACAGAGAGAGATGAGAAGGCATCTGAGCATGAAACCTAGAGAAACACTAACGGTTATAACAGAGGAAAGGAGGCAGTCCAGTAGACTATGGAGGAATAGAAAAAAGAGGGGAAGGCAAATGAGGAAATAGTGATGACACAGAAACCAAGGGAGAAGAGAGGTCCAGGAAGGAAGAAGGGCCTCCTGAGAGCTCAGGTAAGATGCTCTTGAGAGGTCAAGTCAGTTCAGGATTGTATGTGTCCACTGGCTTTTGTAATCAGAAGGCCCGTAGCAACCTTGGGGAAAGTGGTAGGGGTAGTGGCTAGAGGAAAGAAAGGGAGGTGAGGAAGTTACTGCTTTTCTCTCTCTTATTCTCTGTACCTTCTGTTGCCCCTTGTCAACACAATATATTCAGACACTATTCTACAGACCAGCAGAATCTGGGCTCTAGGGGGCAGAAGAGAAAACTGAGCCCCCAAAGAATGTCTCCTGGCTTTATTCCTACCTTAGTTCAGCGAGGTCCGTGCTCAGGGAGACAGACAGGTTCTGACAGGGGTGGGGAGGTGAGTGGGAGGGCCCATCTCTGTCTCAGTGTTGATTAGATGGGGGAGTTAGTTCATAAAAAGATGCCACCCTTCAACTCCTCTAGGTATCTTTTAGTCTTCCTTTCATATCATTTCCACTAGTATCTTTTCTTCACAGGGGTAGTAATCTATATTGTTGAAAGGCGCAACATTTGGAGATGTGCTTAAAAAGAGCAACATTACCTTTTCCGTTTTTGCTTTTCTCCATGTCTATTAGCAGGAAATTGTGTTCCAATGTTTGAACAGAATTTCATGCTAATACTCTGTTCACACATTGGAACACAATTTCTAGTAAGAACTGGTCCTATGTATGGAATGCACCATTTTAAGTAAAACATATGAAAGGTATCCAAGATCAAAATCGATGGTGTGATGGGAGCAGACTCTAATATCATTTCATTTAAGAGGTAGGGAATTAACCATGTTTGCCACTGTCATCATCATCATCACCATGATTTTTTACTAGATTGTTTAATTTACTCCTCACAACAGTCCCCAAATGCTGATATGATAAATTAATCCTTTTTTAAACAAGTGATAAAATAAAGGCTCAGTATATGGATAGTAGAGCATGCTCAGTTTCACAAGTCAGTAGCAGAACTTGGACATGAATAGATTCAATAATACAATAAATATTATTAATTGAGTACCTATGATATACCATACTCTAGAACAGAGTTCTCCCAAGTGGGATGCACGAGTCTCAGGGAATGAGCAAGACAATCGGCTGTAGAAGGAACACATTGGACCTTCAACTATATTTATTTTTCCTATCAGTTTTTATTTGTATCCTTGTGTATATTTTATAATATAAATAATTAAAATATACACTCTATTAGTCGATGTATTCATATACTTCATTTGTATATAAATAAATATTCACACTCAGATAGAGATGCTTTAGGTGAGAGGTGTAGAGATAGTGATAAACAAGAGCTCACTAGTCCCAACCTCCTAGAATTCACATATAGGACCACTTGTCCCTGAGCCCACGCTCTCAAGCTTCTCTATTTTACACCACTTTGAAGAATGCAAATCCTTTGCATTGTTTAGCCCAACGCACAGACCATGAATTTAACTGAAACTATAGTTTTTGGAACAGCTTATTTTCCAGATATTTATCCTCTGAGGCTATTTCTCATTGTCAGAAAAAAAAAATCAGAAGTGTCTATGTTTGAATCAGCACCTTCCATTACTCATTTTTATTGAGGATAATTTTTCTGATAGTTGAAACATGAACAAAATTTGAATTTCAAATATGGACCCAAATAACTGACCATATGATAGTTTCGCTCCAATTTTCACACATTCCCTAAGCACTATTTGGCTTTTATATGTTTAATCCATCCATTCATTTGCTTATACCTTCATCAGATACTTGTTGAGAACATACTGGGTTCGGGGCACTGTTCTAGGCACTAAGGAATTTGAGCATTCAACCTGTATGTCAGTATACCTCAAATGGTCGCCTTTTCCAAGAGCTAAATGCTAGTGAGATCTTTACTTATCTGGAGTGTTGTTTTGTTCCTTGTTTTGAGTTTCTTGGCCACCAACAGTCAACAAGTGGGGCACTTTCGGGGTTACTCAGATTTAAATGTCTGATGAGAATACAGAAAATATGTAAGAATTCTTTTTACTGGTAGAAATGAAGCCATGGTTCCAGAAGTTGTTTCCCTTTTGATGGCTATGAACTACACTTTGAGTTTGTGGAGTGCAAAAATCAGGATGTATCTGAATTTTCTACCCTATCAGTATCCTGGAGCTTCGAGAGAGCCTGAGTCCGCTGAAAATAAACAATGCCAAACTATACCATTCCCAAAACCTTTGAGATAAGAATGTGAATCCTATAACCATCCTGACCTTTTTAGCTGCGTGGCCAAATGTGGGCAATATTTCAGTCTAACTCTCAACTCATTACTTGGCCAAGTTAACTGCCCTGAGCCTGCTGTCCTTAGAGAGGCCGGCTTGCAGAGCTGGGCCTTGGCTGATGCCTGGTTACTTAGATGGTAAACAGTTCCCTACACCGATATGAAACTTTCATTAAATGATAAAAGTGGCTCACTGCTTTTAAAGCTGAGGGAGGGAAGGAGGGAGGGGGCAAGGGAAAGTGGTGGGGAGGAAGCAGAGACAAATGTATTTGAAAAAATAAATTAAAATAAAATTAAAAAAAAGAATTTTGAACAAACAATGTGGTTTATGCTGAACACCTACCTGTTGTTTTTTTTTTTCTAGGGCATCTGGAATTTTGGTACGTACTAGACAGATGGTGCCTATGTGACCAGCCCTCAGTAAAAGCCCTGGGCACTGGGTCTCTAATGGGCTTATCTGGTAGATGACATTTCATACACATTGTCACACTTCTTGCTGGGGGAAATAAGCAAGTCCTGTGTGCCTCCACTGGGAAAGGACTCTGGAAGCTTGCACCTGGTTTCCTCCAGAGTCCTCCCCATGCAACTCACCTCTTTGTTGACTCTGCTTTGTACGTTTTTTATGTAGTAAGTCTTAACCCTGAGCATGACTGAATGCTGAGCCCTGCAAGTCCTTCTAACGAATCAACGAATCTGGGAGTGGTCTTGGCAACTCCTGACATAGCTTCTACTACATACACATCACAGCTCATGAAATAAATAAAACAGCCTCAAATCCACCCTAGACTGTAAGATCTGTGAGGACAATGACGTTGCGGTTTCACAGACCACGGTATCCTCAGTAGCTAGGTCAGGGCCTGGCACACTGGGGATATTTGAAATACTCATCGAATGCACAGATGAATGCAAGAATAAATAAACTGGAGAACTGTATGGTCAATTAAAGCTTTAACGTGCACTTATAAACCCATTGTTAAAGGTAGAAGAACGGCTATTTTTAAAAATATTTTATTCTCCATGCTATTACAGTTGTCCCACTTTTCCCTCTTTGTCCCCCTCCACCCCGCCCGCCCACTTCCACAGTCAGTCCCACACCATTGTCCATGTCCATGGGCTCTTCATATATGTTCTTTGACTAATCCCTTCACCTTTCTTCAAGAATAATGGTTAAATACAATATCGGTTGTGATGTTTACCTCAGGGTCCAATAATTTCTTGTGGAATATATGCCTAAAATTATAATAAAAACTAGTTAAAGTGTGACCTAACATGTTAGCTTTCTCCTTTTGCATTTAGCATAGTACCTGGCATATATATAAGACACTAAAATATGGTTGTTTAATAAACACATTAATGAAGACAGAGACCAGGTTCAAACTCTATAATGAAATTGTTAGTTTGCTCTCAGAATAAGAAATCAGTTTATACTGTGAAAATCCATTCATTAGTGAGTCAAAAATTTGCACTTGTCTTCTGAAAAACTTATCTCTACTTCATAGCATCTCTTGTTTTTGAACAAGCTTTCAAAGCCTGTAGCTTTAACTCGTTTATCATAATGATGAGGAAATACCTACTGTATCATAATGAGGAGGAATCATCCAGACAGGGAAGGAACTTACCCAAAGTCTCAAGGATTCAGGCTACGCTCTTCACTGTACGTGGTGTGTTATAGACTGAATTGTGTCCCCTCAGATTTAGGTGTTGAAGTCCTAACCCCCAGTACCTCAGAATGTGACTACATTAGGAGATAGGGCCTTTAAAGAGATGATTAAGTTAAAAGGAAGCCATTAGGGTGGGCCATAATCCAAATAGGAAGGTGTCCACATAAGAAGAGGGAAACTGGACACACACAGGGAACCAGGGATATGGACACAGAGAGGAAAGTCCATGTGAGGACACAGCAAGAACATACATGGCCATCTGCGAGCCAAGTAAAGAGGCCTCAGAAGAAACCAAACCTGCTAAAACCTTGATCCTGCACTGCTAGTCTCCAGAATGGTGAGAAAATTAATTTCTTCTGCTTAAGCCATCCCATCTGTGGTATTTTGTTATGGAAGCCCTAGCACACTAACACAAGGGGTTTCTTATCCTTTAGGTGAGTGTGTGTTACACGTCCCTATCAGACCAGAGAAGAGAGGAGGCAGCTGGCAGTTAACGATTCAAGGAGGCCTGGGCAGCATATCCCTGCCTCCAGCTGCCCAGTGAAATTTCAGGACGGAGGAGCCAAGCCAGGCAGCGGGGGCTGGGGCGGAGTTCGGGAGGAGCCTGCCAGGGCCAGTTTGAAGCAGGCCTGCTGTGTGCTGGTTATTAGCAGGCAAGTTCCTGGAGATGGCAGCATTAGCTAATGATTACTCCTTTAGGCAGTACAGCTGCCTTTTTGCTTTTTCTCTAACAATTTACATCAGGGGAGGATAACCAATGGGCCCAAATAAAACAAGGACCCATTTTCCCTAACAATTTACATCAGGAGAAGATAAGCAATGGGCCCAAATAAAACAAGGCCCCTTGCCAGGACCATATGTTTCTAACTAGAGTGGGGAGCCCTAGCAAAGCTTATAGGAAGAATCTCTTTCTCTTGGCTAATTTCAACACCCCACCCCCACCCCAGCCCTTTGGCAGAGCACAGCCTTCATAAATGCAAGGCTGTGCATCGCTCATTATGGGTTTCAAATTCCCCATGCTAGTCATCCTGGTGAACTCGGTCCCGTGCACCCCCTTACTCTCGCCCACCCCCCAACACCCAGAGGCAATGTACTGTGTATATTTCTGGTTCCAGGCTTGTGTTCCCAGTGCATACTCCAACTGGAATGTCCTCCTTCCCTCTGTCTAATTCCAATCCTTTACCTGCTTGTGGGCTGAACTAAGCCCCTCTCATCCATGAAGGATTCCTTGGGCCCACAACCTGCAGTCAGATGTCTTTCCCTGAACCACAGTAATACAGCATGCTGGCAGTCATATAATGGAGCTGTACACAAGAGGCTGTGAAAGCCCAGATGGGAGTAGGGGGTGGGTGTGGCAGGGGATAGAAGAGAGGAGAAACATCCGTGTTTGGACACCTAGTGTGGTATTTTCTTGCTTGACGTCTAATCACATGCTACCCTAGGAACCTGTGTAGTATCACAGTTTGACCCTTAGGTCACCTTACATTTTATATATGTTGGTCATTGCTACCTCAGCACCCCCCCCCAAACATGCCCCTTCTGCCCATCCCCCCATCGTCTCTGCTTTACCTATGGCATGTGTCACTGGATATCTTCCTAAGCTGCTTGCAATTCTCTGAACCTAGTAAGTGTTAAATATACATATAGAGATGAATTTAATTCCAGGATCGCACCTCCGTGAATTTCTGTGAAAACCTAAAAATAACTATCTTGTGATTGTTTTCTGTCATCATTAAAATGTCAATCCAGTGCTTGAAGGAAGAACTAGCTGCTCTCTCTGAAGTACTCGGTGCTTAGAAATGTGTGTGAACCGATAATGAGCTGGTGGTTACCAGACATGGCAAAGGAGCAGAGGCTGGAGAAAACTGAAAAATACCTAACCCAGGATCCCTGACACTGAAAGTCTAGATTAATGAGTGCTACAGCGAGGGATGGGCAAGGAGATTGGAAACAATGAGGCCAGAAAGGGGCTGGGAGTGAGGAATGTAGTGAGGGGAAAAAAACCTCACTCACTCTATGCCAGGTTCTGCGATCGCTGCTTTACTTGGATTATCTAATTCGATTGCTTTAGCAACGCCGGAAAGTTTGTACTGTTATTCCACCCATTTCTGACATGAAACACAGTAAGGTTAATTAACTTGCCCAGAGCTGGATGCCTACAAAGTAAGTAGAGACAAGATTGGAAGCCAGGTCAGTTGGACTCTAAGGGCTGTACTGTCCTGTTCACCACTGTGCTGGACTGGTATACACATTACTAATCCCCTTCGTCACATAATGCTTTAGCTCTCATTTCTTCGTGACTCAACATTTCTTGGTAGGAATGAGGAAGCTGTGTCTGCTCCTCCAAGTCGAGGGGGAAGGGAAGAAGCAAATGCAGGAGCAGCCCAAGCACTCCTTAAATGTCACCATCACAGTACTTCCTCCTCCCTCGCATCAGAGCTTGGAGGGTCTTTGCAAGCTAGTCCTCCCTCCTCAATGTAGAAATCGGGGAAATACATCCCAAGAACAGTAAAGGGGCCTGCCTTGGAATCATATGATCATCTTCAAACAAGGGCTAGACCTTCTGTGAACAGTCTTTTCCAGACACAGTTAAGAGGAACTAACAGCTCAGACCTCAACAACTGGGCCACTGAGCAGAGCAGGGGAACACAGAAAGCTCCTGGGTCCTAGCGCCTGCCAGCAGACTCTCAACTCCCTTCACATTTACCACCGTCTAGAGGTTAAGATGAATCTGTCTTCCCTCTTCTCACCCAGGAAATGCAAGTCCCTTGGCACATCCCATGCCCCCTTAAACTACCCAGCTGCTGCATCCTGCCCTGAAGCATTCTGGGTCCTGCAGCTCTCTTTGCTTTGCATCAAGTTTTGGTTACAGGAACTCCCAGAAGTAGAATCACTTATCCTTGCTAAAGGATGCAGCCAAAATCAATATGTGCATTTTATCTTATATAGCAGTCATTTCATTTATGCTAATTAAGTAATAAATTCACAATCAATTATTTGGCTACCTACTAATGGAAAATAGCGGAAGTGCCTCATGTAAATAAATTCACGCTCCCCCCACCCCCTGTCCCTTTTTAATCATGTGAAATGGTCTCCGCATATATTATACAAATGTGCCCGTGCTCCAGTTCATATCTATACGTCTGGAATATCAGGGAGGTCCCTTACCTGCACATTAGCTCCTTAAGGCCAACTCTGTTGCAAAGAGCAAATTGTAGCCCTATTGAAATGAATGGGAATTGAGAGGGCAAAGATGTTTACTGCACACAGCCCACACTCAGTTTCCACTGCAGATTGATCTAAGAAGTAATCATTGGCTTTTGGTTCGTAAGTAAAGAAGCAAATCCTGGAGAACTGTAAATCTCCAGACCAAGCACTTGGGGATGGCATTGTCAAGATGAAGAAACCACTTTTGCTTCAAGATAACATCTGAACACTCCTAACTTTCTGCAATAGTTTGAGAACACTGCATATACCAAGGGAATATTGGTATCCTGGCATCTCTTCAGGGCTTATTTCAAACTGGTCACCTTCCCTGTAAAATGCCATTGATGGCAACCAGCTGAGAGAGAGAGCTATTTAGAGTAAGCAAAGCAGGGCACCGCTCCGGCAGACACCTCAAGTGTGCTTTCTCACCACCCGATTCTCTGTACAAACAGAAAAGGGAAGGATGAAGTTCCAATACACGCTGAAGAGAAAGAAAACCCATGGAGCAGCTACAAAGGCCTAGCCCGCTGATCCCAGGCCCTGGGTTACCAGGGACACAGGGTGACCTTAACCGCGGCTACGTGCGATCCTAATCCCGGGCTCCTCATTGTCTTGCTTGTCCCGCATCTTGAATGCAGTGTGGAAAAGTGGAAAGGGTACAGCCTTCAGAGTCAAAGACCTGGACTGACGCTGCCACTTAGGAGCTTTGTACCTTACCCCCTGAACTTCCACCCCACATCTGTAAATTGCGGCTATTCGGGGTTGTCCTGAGGCTAAGAGGAGCTGCTTCAAGTAAAGGAGGTGACACATGACAGGCCTTCAACAAATGGCAGTTGTTACTGCTAACACTGAGGGTCAGGACCCTTTATTCCACCTCTTCTCTATTCCAAACAATTATTATTAGCACAGTGACTTCATGAATAAAAGTAGCTTTTGATGAGTCCTTGCTGTGTGTCAGGAACTGTGCTAGATGATACGCATGCTTTGTTAGGGTATGTGAGGGCAGGTGGGGAGATGATGGTTATAATTGAAGAAATAATCATGTTCCTGAACCTCTGCCAACCTCAACAAATATTATTCATCTTGGAGATGCTAATGTCAGAGGCCCTCAGCAAGGCACAGTTAATCCAGATCAATATGACTTATAGTATAGTTCACTTAACACATTTGCCGTCCTTCAACAATTCCTTGTGTTCATCCTATGATGAACAGGTGGGAAGATGCTGCTGTGTGTTTTGCATGTCTGTATGTATGTGCATGTATGTGTGCACACAAGTGCCAAAGGGAAAGGCAAGGAGGCGAAAGCTCCTTGCAAGTGTTTGAAAAGAGATTTGTTTTTCACAATTCTTACCTGAGTATATGTTTATTGATTTCAGAGATAGAGGAAGGGAGGGAGGGAAGGAGAGAGGGAGAGAGGAATGGGGGGGAGAGAGAAGAGAGAAAGAAAGAGAGAGAATATCAATGTGAGAGAGAGACATTGATCAGCTGCTTCCTCTACATGCCTCAACAGGGAATTGAACCCACAAACTTCTGGTGTATGGGATGATGGTCCAACCAAATGAGCCACCTAGCCAGGGCTAAGCCACCTAGCCAGGGCTGAGAAGTGATTTCTTTACATTTAACCATCCTCTTCCCTTTGAGTTCCTGTGTTGATTCTTGGGAAGAAGGATCAGGCAACTACCGCAAGCCTGCCTTGGTATCAGCCTCACTTTGCAAGGTTGCAGCCCCCTTGGAGAACTGAGATTCCAGAACCCCCAATGTGAGTGGGGTAGGGTACTGGGGCTGTGGCGAAAACAAAGGAAGACCTTAACAGACAATTTATTGCAGGTTAGAAGACTGAGAGTGATAGGGCTTGTCTTTGTCCATATCACCCCACTTCATCCAGGATCCCAATTCAACTCACTATCAAGGCCTCCAGTTTCCTTCCTGTAAAGTGTAAACTAATATACCATAGGGACTTTTTCAGTAGGTCATTGAGTCAACAGCAGAGGTGGATTAGAACCTACATCTAAACTGAGTTGGCCCAGGCCCTCTAACACTCCACCAGATTGGTGCCTAGAAAGCTACAAGTAAAAGAAAACCTGGAACAAATGAACAAGGACAGGTCAAAATGAGAGCTACATTTTCTTCTAGCTTCCAGGAACATTTGTCTGGACATATATTACATTATCACAAGCACTGGGTCAAAATCTTGAACGCATAGATTTATGTTCCTCTCTGGCTCCGGATCGCAGCAGAAATCACCATGTTAAGTGTGCCTAAAAGAACCCAGGGGGTTAATTTAAGTCAACTAAAAAGGGCCCTTGTCAATGCTTTTTATGGCCCTTGAGATTTAATATCCTCTACAATGCTGCATGGTTTTACTTCATTTGCCATCCAGTTCTTATTAATGATTACTTATGCATTTGACAAAGGTCACAGACTCAATTTTTTACTCTCATTACCAACTCAGGCACCACCTTTGAATTGAAGAGTGCTAGTCTCTCTGAGCACTTCACCACTCTTAGAACTGCTTTGGAAATGTTCAAGGCCAAAGGCTTTGAAAGAGCCACTGAGGCAGTATTGGGCTGGGCAGGAGGCAGTCTGCCGTCCATACTGTTAAAGCTAGTGGCAAGTCACACTCTCAAAAAGCAAATTGATAGTTCACCTCTATGTGATGTCTGCCCCATTGGACTTGAGAGCAGGGACTGGGAACCTCCATTGTCCAATAGTGTCTGTCATAAAGCAGCCTCATCATCGGTGCTCACCAAGGTGGCACCAAGTATCCTATTTATCAAATCCAGAGGGTATTTTTCAACTCTTAACTCAAAAGACAAGTACAGCATTTGACATTGAAAACCACACTTTGCTCTTAGATATTCTCCACTGTTGGCTTTCCTGACCCCACATTATCCTGGTTATCTTTTCAACTTCTCCTTTACTGCCCCATTTTCTACTTCCTGGCTCTTAACTGTAGTCATACCCAAGGTTTGGTCAATACCTCTCTTTGTTCTTCTTCCCAACTTTCTTTCTAGATCAGTGCTGTCTCATAGAACTTTCTGAGATGGTGGAAATGCTCTATACCTTTACTGTCCAATATTGGAGACACAAGTTACTTGTGGCCATTGAGCAATTATGTGTGGCTAGTGTGACTGAAGAACTGAATTTTAAATTTAATTTAATTACAATTAATTTAAATTAACTAGCCACATGCGACTAGTGCCTATCTTATTGTATATTATAGACTCTTGCATGTGGCAGTCTCATCTCTTTGCACAGTTTTAGGTGGCACCTCCATGTTTATGCCTCCTCAATGTTCTTTGACTTGATAATCAACTGTAAGTGGGAGATCCAACTTCATAAATGCTACCTCTGATAAAATTTCCACTGACAAGCCTAACATGTACAATAAATACTTATTAAAGGCAAGCATAAATGAAGGGCAATGAATTAATTTTAATTGCATCCATTCTTATGAGAACTAGATTTTTGGACTGCGAGTAAGACTATTCAGACAAAGAATAAATTAACTGGTTAATTTTTGAAAAATGGAACCTATGCTCTTCTCCAAATGTATTACATCCCTTCCCAACAATTACAACCTGAAGAGCTTAAATTCTGTGCTCTGGGAAGGCAGCATAGTGTTGGGGTTAAGATCTTGGTACCTGCAGTCAGACTGTATAGCTATGAATCCTGGCTCTACCATTTAAAAGATGTAAATGTGGGCAAGTTACGTAACCTCTTAGTGTATCAATTTTCTCATTATTAAGTAGTTATAATAATGGTACTTACTTCATAGGGTTATTGAGAAGATTAAGTGACATAATACATAAAATTATACATAGTACAATGTCTGGCATATAATAATGGTAACAATCATAGCTAATATAGACCTGGATCACAAGCTCCTTGAGTTCACTAAATCAGACTTAGACATGCCATACATCAGGAAGTCTGGGGATGCTGGATCTCAGGTCCAAAATGAGGATGCCTTAAGGAGGTCCCCAAATCCTAGACACCCTTAGTAGCAGAGCTGCCTAGTTGGCACAGTCCCATACACTCACTTCTGGAGGACTCTCAGCCCCTGCCTCTTCCAGCCTTGAAGGGACTGCTGACTATAGGAGCCAACTACAAAATTTTGGAAGATATTCTGAATTTATAAAGGGACAGTTCCCAAAATGGCTGAGAGTTTTATCATATCTCACTGTGAGATGATGGAGCCCCCTGTTTAGCTCCCAAAAAGATTGGAATACATATATTACATATATATATAAATATAATTGCATATGTATTTTATATAATACTTATATATACATAGACACAAATCTGTTTTTCCAAGCTTGCTATAAACTAAGCACAGGGTTCATTGTCTCTAGTTAGGTCTATATATATTCATCCAGATACAAAATATAAATACAAAATATATTATATATACCATATAATATAATGCACATACATACCCTATATACCCAGTGGGGGGTTTTTCCCTTTTTGAACGGGCCCTTAATACCTGCATCTCTAGCTAGGAAACCATATGTATCCTTGCTGGTTTAGGGACAGACACATAGCTCCCTCCACAAGTATTTGCAGTCCTCCCTTGTCACCTTCACTACATTTGCCTGTGCACAAAAGCGTGGCTGTTGTATCTGCGAAAACACTGTGTCTCTTGTACAGCAAGCAAGATAATTGGATGCTAAGACCTTAAAGTCAATATTTGTTTTTGGATTGAATGTTCTAGTAACAGTTAATTAACGTCCTCATTCATAGCATTATCCTCTATCCTAAATCATGAACCTTAACACGAAGGGCTGCTTTGGCAGATACTAAAGAGTTGGCATTCTTCCCTTTGTGCACCACCCCCGCCCCGCCTTAAATTCACCAGCTGTAAAACAAGGTCTTCCATTCTTTTTCCACATGGTAAGCTGCAGTTATGTGCTACACCCAGTGCTAAGAATACATCCTCAGCAGTGGGACAGCATTGTCACTCTTGCATTTATTTATTGGGCAGCGTGAAAACAGGGCTGGGAAGTAGCTGAATCAGGAAAGCATAAGCGCAATAAGAGCTCACACTGTCAGCTGGCTGCTCTTTAGGAAGAAGCAAGTGGTTATCAGCCAGATACCTTGCTTTCCACTGCGTGCCTGTGACACAATAGGAAGGAAGACACTGTCAATTGTATGGATCCAGTCGTTTCAAAACCAGGCTCCCTTTCTCCTGCATGAGTGCCTTTGGCTGTGTTTCTAGGCCGTACCCTGAGCCGAGCAGCCTCTTCCTTTGCCCAGGAAGCCTCAGATCCAGAACCCCATGCGAACAGGCCAGGAGCACAGGAACAAACTATGATTAGGCAGCATGTCAACCCTGAACCTGGGCCAATGGACTCTTGGCAGCTTTTTTCAGATGAAAGCATGTGTAATTAACCCTCTGATACTTCTAGCTGAATAAAATCAAATTCTATTGTTTTGCCTGAATTAAAATGTGGGTATAGGGCAAACCTCTAACCCCTGCTGATGGTAAACATCCAAGATTTTTACAAATAGTACAACAGTGAGTAGGTGTACACCCTTATGCATGCTCCTTAACCTCTTAGTGGGCTTGGCAAACTATGGCCCAAAGGTCAAAGCTGGAGCACTTTCATCTGTTTTTACATTAAAAAACCCCGTAGATGTTAGGCATAGAGTTTGATGAGTCATTTTAAAGATTTTATTTATTTAATTTTAGAGAGAGAGGAAGGGAGGAAGAAAGAGAGGGACACAAACAATAATTGGCTGCCTATGATATGTGCCCCAACCATAGACTGAACCCACAACCCAGGCAAGTGCCCTGACCTGGAATCAAACCAGTGACCTTTCACTTTGTGGGATGATGCCCAACCAACTCAGCCATACCAGTCAGGGCTACATTTTTAAATGGTTGGAAAAAAATCAAAAGAAGAATATTTCATGATACATGAAAATTATATGAAATGCAAATTTCAGGGTCCATAAGCAAAGTTGTATGGGAACAGAGCCATGCTTGTGTGTTTCCATACTGTCTGTGGTTACTAAGGACAGTGGCAAAGTTGGAACAGAGATTGAAAAGCCTAAAATATCTATTGTCTAGCCATTTATAGAAAAAAGCTTGTCAATTACTTTCTTAGTGTTCCAATAGCTTCATTTATAAAATGCTGATATTAACTGTTACCTTTATGTAAGACTTTTACAGGGATCAAATTAGATGATATGTATAAATGTGCCTTCTTGAGGAACTGAAAGGCAACACAGAGGCAGGAAATAAATCTGAGGTCTTCTGAGACATGGCTATTGTCTCAGAAATATATTCTTTTCAGTCAGTTCCTCCTTGATAACGACAAGGATATATTCAACACAATAAATATATCCTAAGCCTCTGAATGGCAAAAAATTAGTTAAGAACCCAAGAGTTGGAGGGACCTTAATTTGGATATCAACTCTATAATTTGCTTAATATGTAACTTGGAGAAGTCTTGTGGCCTTGCTGAGCCTCTTTCCTTAGCTGTAAAATGGGTTCATAATATTTCACCCCATTTACGGTTCACGGCCATCCAGTGAGAGAAATAGTTAGCTATGTCAAAGGGCTTTTTAAAGGCAAAAATAAAAATGTCTTGCATACTGGTTTGATTATTGCTACATGTACTATCTCTCCGTATTGACTTGTTTGGACAGTCCCTTCAAATATAACAGATCTATTGAGCATTGATTCCTCTTGTAGAAACTAATTCCACATGTTGCCTTTCTCCCGGTAGGATTCTGTGATCCTGTCCTTGAGTCCACACTGCACTGACTTATTGGACATGGAAAGCTAGATTCCTTCATCTCAGTGCTACCATGCCAGGCACCTGGTCCCACTGCCCATTTGTCACATAGGAGAAAGCACCTGACATACTCCAAAACAAATCAAGTTTGACAATTTGAATTAGAGATGAGCTAGAGATTTCAGAAAAAAATGTACCCACCGATTAACTGGAGAAGTGCTACTTGTCATGGTTAAGAGAGCTGGCTGAGCAGTCAGACAGGCTTGGGTTGAATCCACACTCTGCCCTTTGCTAGCTGTGAGGTCTGGAACAAGCCATACTCACATCCCTTTGAGCCTACTAATAACCCTTTAAGGTGTTGCCATGGCTCCAGAGCTGGCATCACCACCCCTTACATGACTATGAAGGCTCTGCAGGATCTGGTTCATAAACAACTCATCCTCTCTCTCTACTCTGAAACCTTATTGGACTTGTTTCAGATCCTTGAATGTCCCATGCCTTTTCCCACTAGAGAGGCTCTGCATGTGCTGGGAATGAACCTTCTACTCTCACTCAACTTTTGCCCACTTCATGTAATTAACAGCCATTCATCTTTCAGACTCCATTTGAATGTCACTTCTCCAGGGAATTTCTTCCTAATTCCACCCCCCTGTCCACACAACTGGGTTTGGTCCCTTCTCAGTGACCCCCACTGCACCCTGTACTGCATTTGACACCAATACTTCTATTTCTAAAGTGGAAACTAGATATTATTTGTTAAATGTCTGTCTTGCCGATGAGATCAAGGGCTGGATCCGGTCATCACTTTATCTCTAGCATCTAAATTGGTGCCTGCTATTTAACAGATGGTCAATAAATATGTATTGGAAAAATGAATGAATGAGTTTGTGATAGGCTCTTCCTTACAGGACATCAACTTTATCATCTCAGAGAGTTAAAAGTCCCAGAGGGCTAACATTTGCACAATGGTCAGTTCGCTTATGACAAAATGACTTGAAGAGCAGAAAGAACCCTTTCAGAGTTGCAGTGCCAACCTCCCCGCTGACATAGTTTTAGTGCAAATCTATTTCCCTTGGCCATTACTACTCAGAATGCTATTAGAAGCCAAATAATATGGCTCATATTTAGGGTGTTTAAATACCTTTTTGACATGGCACATGATTTATTAACATCAACACTGGCATAGCTGAGCTGGCTGATGTTCCCTTACATTGCAGCAAAAGAAGGTGTCTATTTTCCCCAGCAGGTGTGTGAATCCTGCAAATCCAATTAATGCTAATGACAGCACGTGCCTGCAAAGAGGGCAAAGGGAATGAGGGAGGTTGCTCCTATTATAACCTTCTCACAACCTCCCATTGCCTCGGTGAGGAGGACACAGTTACTTTTTTTCTTTTTGAGATGAGATCAATAATCTCATTCACATTGACCATGTCTTTTTCCCAAGATAAACAGAAGCTCCACGTTTTAAACAGAGTACACTAGACTATGGCATTCAGCTATGTTTCTTGAATTTAACGTGTGCACACATCCTCTTGAGATCTCATTAAAATGCAAATTCTTACTCAGGAGTTCTGGGGTGGGGCCTCAGATCCTACATTTCATGCTGTTGATCCAGAGACCATGCCAAGAAGCGAGGCCCTATGGGACCTTGCAGTCTTTCTCTGGTCTCATCAGTGGTAACTGATGTGATCAATAATCATTTTAAGGCTCTGCAAATTTCTTCTGAATCCTTGCAAAAGAGCAGAAGTTCAAGATATCAATTTGAAATTCTGGGGGCCATAGTCAAGAATTCTCCAATAAAGCTACTCTCTGGGAAGCTAAGAGGTGTTTCAAGTTTGGCATATGATGGTTATGAGCAGAGGCTCCCATCAAAAAAGACACGGGCAATCCTGACCTGGCCAGTTACTAGGCAAGGGGCCCTGGCCAAGGCATTTAACCTTGTTGAGCATCAGTTTTCTCATCTGTGAGAAGGGCTAACAATTGCAGAGGGGAGTTTGGAGGATTAGATACTAGAGATAGAGTGCAGAGCCTGGCACTGATAGTATTAGCACAGCTAAGGGTCATCTTGGCCTCATGAAACCTGGCTGCACTTAAGACCAGTACTAGCTGGCCGACTAAGTCTTCCCATTGGCAGTTGCCTCTGTGGGAATAACCGCTTAGAGAAGGGGCCTCTGGGGAGACTCCAAAGCTAAAGAGGTTCAGGACTTGGCTCTTATTCCGTTGTGATCACTACTGCTGTCAGCTCCCACAGACAAAGCTTCATGGAAGCCTGGCATCGTCTCAGACGCGCCTCTGTACAGCCACGGTCACTCTTTCAGGCATGGCTGTTGAGGCACCTATCATTTTAGCTCCAGGTAAAATCAAAGACTTTTAAGAAACTAGAAAATTCTTCTCTCTATGGAATTTGGAGAAGTTTTATAGTTTTAGCCATGCATTATCTTACGTATTAGCTCCAGAGTCAGATGGTCCAAATTTCATGCCTGACATTTTGTAGATAGGCCACTGTTGTAATTCTTTCAACTTCTATGCTTTTCAAAGTCAGAAGGGGGATTAGCCTTAGCGGTTAGTGACCAGAGTGGCTATTCTTGGGGTAATGTTCTGCTTTTTCATCTGTGCGCTCATTATTTAGGCGTGCTCCATTTGTAAATAGTAATCATTAATTATATGAGTACTCTTCTGTATATGTTACATTACTACAAATTTTAAAATATGAGGGGGTCCCCCAAAACAAGAATTACTTCTGGAGGGCAGGACTCTTGTAATACAAGTTCCCCTCACTAGGTGAGTGCTCTGGGAAACATCTGTATCAGTGTACCAGCTGGCTCTGTTGTGAGAGGCTGCGTTTGGCTTCAGTGAATTGTTTTTGAAAACTCTTTCAACGCGTTTACCCATTTCATGATCGGTGATTTACAAGCACACCTGCCCACACCACACTAGTGCTCAGCAGTTTTTGACCCAAAACGGCATGACCCTCGGCCCCATCCTCCCTATTCACCTGATCTTGCCCCAAGCGACGTATTTTTGTTTCCCCAGATGGAAAAAGTCCTCAGAGGGAAACGTTTTGCTGATGTGGAAGAGGTCAAACAAAAAATGAAAGAAGCACTAAAAGGCATCACAATCAACAACCGTTTTGAGCAGTGGAAAAAAAGTCTCGATATGTGTATTGCATCAAATTGAGAGTACTTAGAAGGTGACTGAAGTTTAAACATGTAAGAATAAATGTACATTTTTTAATAAATTAATTCTGGGTTTCTTTGGGTCTTCCCCTCCTTGTATGTCATTCATATAACTTACTCACAAAGACTATGTAATGTGAATAAATGCTTTAATGTTCAAAAAGCAAGAGTAAGTAGTATAGCCCTGACTGCTGTGGCTCAGTTGGTTGGGCATCGTCCTGCAAAGCAAAAAGTCACTGATTCAATTCCTAGTCGGCACATGCCTGGGCTGCAGGTTCCATCCCTGGTCAGGATGCTTATGAGAGGCAACTGATTGATGTTTCTCTCTCACATCGATGTTTCTCTCCCTCTCTTTCTCCCTCCCTTCCCTCTCACTAAAAAAAATAAAATAAATTAAATCAATACATAGAATCTTAAAAAAAAACTTAACATATTTTAAAAAAGAGTAAGTAGTATAGTAATATTTCACAAGTAGCCGGGCTCTGTGCCAACAACCGAGAAGGTGACGTCCCATTAATTTTCATGATCAGCCTCCCTTCTTTTATTTGTATCTACATGTGAAAAGATGCATGAAGCAGATTCATGGAAACCTAGAACTCCTGTGGGGACAGTAGGAAAGACTGAGCAGTTTGGAGTCCAGCACAGCACAGTCCTGACTTGTTTGGTTTGGTTCAATCCCAGGTGGTATCTAACTGTGTAATGCTATAATCATCAATGTCCAGCATCACCTGTCAGTTATGAATCAGCATTAAACATGACTCAGCTCACTGTTCTAATCCAATAACACTGTCAGCAAGCTTGATCTATAACATACAGAGCAATGGTACATACTTGATCCATGACCACTTCGCAAGTAACCATAAATGGATCCTATTTCATGGTTGTCACTGAGGTTAGGATTGTTTTCTTGAAGATACATCTGTGTGAACATACAGAAGAGTTGCATTCAACTTCTATTTGGTTATACACTACAAAGGATTTATAGTAGACTTAACAGTAACATTGCAGGGCAGTTAATCACATGGGCTTTAGTATCAGATCCAGGTTCAAGTCCTTGTTCTGCTGCTTACTAGCTGTGTGACCTTGCCTAAGTTATTTAATCGCTGTGTCTCAGTTTTGTTATCAATGGATCAGGTTGTTATGAGGGTTAAAAGAAATAATGTTTATAAAGTATACTTAGCCTAGTAATTATTACTATAGTATGATCATGCCCGTGACTGTCATGGAAAATCAATGAGATAAAATGTACAAAATGCTTGATGTAAAGTTAGTGCTTGATTAATGCTGTTATTATCTTGAGACCACTGTTTCAGAGGTTAGCATTGGTGTGGGAATCGTTGGCCTGATGAGCTGGGGTGTAATTTGGACTTGTGAATGAAGGCAAGGAAAAAGTGACTATAAATTACTGTCCCTGAAAAGGCCTTGCAAAGCCCCTGGGACTAGAGCCAGCTCACCTTGTGTCCAGCCTCCCATGCTGGCCACCTGCAATCCATCATCCAGTTCCAAGAAGAATTGACAGAGAAAGTGTTGTGTATCTTTTACCTAAGTGTAACCCCTGAAAGCCTTATCCTGGATTTCTCTTACTATATAGTGATTTATGTAGATATTTATTTGTGTGCTTCCTTAAGACATGATTTCTCCAAATATATTCCAAGAAACAATAGCCTTTGAAAATGTATTGTTCAGGGAAATAAAAAAATATGTGGTCAAATAAGATGGAAATTCTGTGTACTATACCCCTCTTGAGATCTGTAACATACACTGGCCCTATTAAAGGACTCTGAAAAGAACTGTGATTCATTCAATCACTAGTTCATTCATTCATTTAATACAGTATGTAGCAAGTGCCTTCTATTTGGTTGTCACTATCCTATGCATTGGGGGAAATACAACAAGGAACTTAACTACCGCACTGTTTAATGCAATGTTTCTCAAATGGATTCTCTCTGCCAAGAGCCTTCATTATTTGACAGCCCCTCAATCCCCCACACTCACTACAACTAAAAGGAGTATCTAGAGGTTTCCAAAGCATGACATTCAGTTTCACATCCCTGCAGATCTGCTTATGCCACTTCGCCCTCTGCCTGGAATGCGTTTTCTCCCCTCAGCCCTCTCCTGCCTCACTAACCCCATTCTTCCACCTGCATTCTGCTCAGGCTCCAACTCTTCTGAGACTGTCTCTTAGTTCAAGCCACCAGCTGAAATAGCCTCCCCTCCTCTTTGCTCCCCTTGCGTTTTTTTTGTGTACCCCATATGAAGCAACATTTTGTAATGACTGCTTTACTTGTCCGCCCCCCACCAGACTCTG
Source organism: Pteronotus mesoamericanus (assembly GCF_021234165.1). Classification (NCBI taxonomy): domain Eukaryota; kingdom Metazoa; phylum Chordata; class Mammalia; order Chiroptera; family Mormoopidae; genus Pteronotus; species Pteronotus mesoamericanus. The sequence goes on from NW_026555198.1 coordinate 2,737,948, forward strand.
CATTCCTGGAAGGAAGGGGCCATGCCCCATTTATCTCTGTATTAATATGGCCCTTGGCTCTTAGGAGTGACTTTTCAAATACTAGCATACCTAATTTTATTGTGTTTTGATTTCTTGTGCTTCACAGATGTTGCATTTTTTACAATGAAGGCAAGACCCTCCACCAGCAGAAAGATTACAACTCTCTTTATTGCAATATTCACTTTAGTGCAGTGGTCTGGAACTGAACCCACAGTATGCCTGTTAAGTGTTAAATGTCTGTTTGAGTCAAGGCCAACAGTCTAATGCTTTTCTGCAAATTATTTTCAAAAGGCACCTGCTCTTAGCAGGCACAGCCTGGGAGTGCATAGTTTGGCAAGTGCAAGGCACGTACGTATGGGTATGGGGGAGAGGGGCCCTTGCCTCTAGGTGCAACGCTTTGGAGTCAGAGTATGGGTTAACCTTCAGCACTAAAGACCCCTTTGGGGTCTTTTTGTCAACAACTGCAGACTTAAAGAATGAGGTTCCAGGCTGGGGGTAGGGATTTTTGGAGGAAACATTACACAGATTGTCCTCCACAGCCATTTCAGAGTTGAAACAACATGAATCTAAAATAAGTAAACTAAAGAGGCATTTCTATATGAGCCTGCATTTTTAGCATGTTTCCCATCTCTTGCTTAAATTACTATATACATGTTGGCTGTACTCAGCTGATGGCCCATTAACCAAATCAGACATCTGCTGCTCATTTGTCCCTAAAGTAGTGAAGCTCGTTCTGTAGGATTCCCATTAAAATAAAACAAGTTAAGATTGGCCTTATTGCTGTATTTCATTTACGTAATTTGGAAATTACAAATAGCACTTAGGATTGCCAGATAAAACATAGGATGCCCAGTTAAATTTGAATTTCAGATAACAATTTTTTTTTAGTATAACTATGTCCTATGCAGTATTTGCAACATACGTATACTTAAAAAAATGTGTTGTTTCTCTGAAATTTAAATTTCACTAGGTATCCACTATTTTTGTTTGCTAAATCTGATGACTCTATGTGTGATGCCTTTGTGTATTAGCAGCGAAAATAGGATAGTCAGACTTTCCTGGTATTGCACCTCCAGGGAATGGTACAGGGCTTTGGGGCAGGAATTAGTGAAAGTAGAGAGCACCTTGATTTTTTTAACTATTGATTTGTTAGGTTTTTCTCTCTCTGCTTTCAGGGAAAACATTAATTTATTATCTCTTTAAAATGAAGTTTTTAGACTATTACAATGAGAAGAATAAAAATATCTATGTCTCAGGGCTCTAGCAAGAATTAAATGTAATAACCCATTTGAAACCCCTAAACAGAGTAAAAGTTACAAAAATTGAAGGTGCTGATATTTCTATTATTCTATTGTTGGTATTATTTCTAAATCTGGAGCAATCTACAATGAGGTTTCCTTCTTTTAGCACATAACAGGGGGGACTACAACACAGGAGTAACTGTTTGGGGAAGGGGGAGAAAAGGGGGTTCCCATACTTCATATTTCACCCTCAAGGGCTGTATTTGTATCTCAAATTTTGGCAGCTTAGCAATAGCAAATGCTTCATCCAGAAAGAATTTCGATGCTGTTTATTTTCAATTATTATTTGTTTCGTGTGTCAGTCCTTTAACTCTGTGCTGTTTTCAACCACATTTAGCGTTGCCACTGGGCAAATTTTGCTAGTGTTGTTAGTGACTAGCAAAGATGGAAAAATGGGCAGCATGATCTGATAGCCAGATCATAAATGAGAAACTCCAGTTCTACCACAAATTGATGCACTATGGTTTTGGCCGAGCCATATTTCCTTTTACCTCTGTGACCTACTTAATAGGTCATTAGCTTTGAAGGCCTTTTAAAATCCATGGAGTACTCCAGCTACAAAGAGATCTTGTGTTGAGCTGGTGTTGCTTCTCATATTATTAGTTCTTAATGGGAATCTGGACAAAGTATCATTCATTGAGTCCTGCTGTTAGAGCTAGTTATGAACATATACATAGAGGGGGCTCAAATCCTAGCAGCATAGAAGACTATTTATTCACCACTAACTGAGCTATCTGCTATGTCATTTTAAGTTGAAGTTGATGGCTGGTCTATATTTAGTTAAAAAAAAAATGGCCTCACTAAAAATTAAGCGAAGTGATCAGTTGAGACTCTGTATAAGCAAATGAGAGTTACCACATAAAATTAAAAGAGATATAAGGATTCTAGAAGGCAAGTTAATTCGAATAAAACCATGAAATTAGTCCTCCCTTATGGTCTGTGCTCCCCATAGAATATAGTGAGCCTGAGAATCAGTCCTTATGCACAGTGTTGCTCCTTCCAGTGGAGTCACAAGAGGAATTCTGATCTTGTTGGGACCCTAAACTAGGACAGAAGATCAATGATGGAGTTAACAATTGGTCAAGTTGATGGACTTCCCACATATCAGCGGCCAAGCCCCCCAGGGAGTGGGGGGAATGCAAACATGTCACTGTTCCTATGTGGAAATTGTATGAAACATTACACACCAATAACAACTGCCCACTAGCCTAAAAACTTAATGCTGAAAAATCAAATGATGAGCTTATTCACTTTTTGTAAAGCCATGCCACAATATACTGTTAGGTGGCTAAGGCAAGTAAAATTGTGACTGTCCATATTCCATGCCAGTTAACTTTTATAATCTTACTTCTTAGCTGTCAATACTTTTGCTATGGTACTAAAATTAATTTAGTTTTAAGCAATTTAACAGAAAATATATTTTATGGAAGGGTGACTTCACAGATTGAGAACACAGAGCATTCAGCATTCATTTAGTGCCTACAGCGCACACTGGAGGCAACTGTATGCCAGCAATGGGACACACACTGCCTTCATTTTGTTTCGCTTCTTTCCAGGCATTTCCATTGACTTTGTCAAAGCCAACCCAGAATGGGTTTTACCTTCACAAGTATGCACACGAGTAGGTTCCAATACTCTAGGCATTGGTTTATCCTTCCACATGATTGACACAAGCTCCCAATGTGCCATACATTCCAGTGACACCAGTACTTCTGCCTTCTGTCCTTGCATTTTTCTATTCCTTTGCTCTAGCTCCTGTTTCAAGGTCAAACTTGAAAGATGATAATCTATTTAAAAGGAGTAGGTCATGGTGTCCCTACCCATTCCTCACAGGAATTGGGCAACGTAGGACCTCAGTAAGTTAATTCTTGTTAAATAAAAAAAAAAAAAACCCGAAAGAATTAATACTAAAATTTAACTCCTCCTACAAACATACCTCAAAGGCTTCTCCTGCAGTAACAGACATGATGATGATGATGATGATGATAGCTAAATAACACTGTGTGCTAAGAGCTAGTCTAAGTGCTAGGGACATATTAACTCATATAATACTCACTTCAACCATAAAAAGTAGGCACTATATTTTCCCAGTTTACAGATAGGGAAATTGAGGTATAGAGAAATTTAGTAACTTGCCCCAAGTCATCCAGATAGTAAATGTCAAATTTAGGATTCAAACCTAGACACTTTGGTGCTAGAGTCTATGCTCTTTCCCATGCCAAATTGTCATGCCTTCCTATACCTCTCTAAACACTTCTCAGATTTTGACGTAACTTTACACCGTTGGCACTTAAAAGAAATGACTAGAATACAAGGTATGCTATCTAAGCATCTACTTCCCACACTGAAGGATTGGATACTTGGAGAAAAGGCTCGTGTCTTACTTGTCCCTGTATCCTCCAGGGTCTTGCTTATTATCTAGACCTATCATAGGTTCAAAGTAAGTATTTTCTAAGTTAACTGATTTGAAATATTAGGCTGGTCCATATGAAGTTGACATTATTATGAGTCAAAAGAGTTGACTGTTTGACTGTCAATTTCATTTAGTTCAACCTGCTAGAATACAGACAATACCCACCAGATCTGAAGCTAACCATATTCTTCATGCTATTTAAATGCTTTGTTAGTTTGTAGCACATTGATACCTACAGGAAGAGAATAATATCATCAGATAGTCTACTAACCTACCATTGACAAGGCCAGAACATGGAAAAGTTGGCAGTCCTTGATTTCTTCATGCAACTATTTTATTCTTCATTGTCCTCTATGGCAGGTACACAATAATGCCTTGGGGTATCTACAATGCCTTTCTTTACTTGTTTGTTTGTTTGTTTATTATTTAAAAATATTTTTATCCTTACCCTAGGACATGCTTATTGATTCTAGAGAGTGGAGAAGGGAGGGAGAGAGAGAAGGAGAGAAACATGGATGTGAGAGAGAAACAATGACTGCTTGCTATTTGCATGTGCCCCAACCAGGGACTGAACCCTCAGCCCAGGTATGTGCCTTGACTGGGAATCAAACCCATGACCTTTTGGTATATGGGACTATGCTCCAACCAACTGATCCACACCGGCCAGGGTACAACATCATTTTTAAAGATCTCCAAACCAACAATGGGCAGTGCACCAGACATTTTATCAAGGTGACATCCAGCCCAACTTTCCAAAGCAAGTCTCCAATCCATCCCTACCACCTTCTCTCATTCATTCATTTATTCAGTAAATAGTTCTCAAGCATTTCTTCCAGGCTTGGCTTTGAGGATTCTAAGAAAATACACTCAACTTCCATCGGTGGCTTTTTGTGACTCCTAAGTGGTAATGATAGATCTCTCCACAAGATGGCACTCCTAATTCTTTGTATTCCTTTTCCATCATGATGAAAGACCCTATGATTTTTCAACTGCTGCAGAACAAGTAGAACTATGACTTTTTTCACAATTGATGTAGTTGACTGCTCATAAGAACAAGTTTCATGAGACACTTGAAAACGATGGTTTTCTCAGGGACTTGCAAATGTTACCTTGAGAGAGAGTATATGTTGTAGCATAGAGGGCATGTTGCAATGTGAAGACGTGGGTACCTTCTCTTATTCCTGGTCCCTCCCCTGGGGGAGCACTCAGGATTAAGGAAAAGTAGGGCAAAAAGCTGCATGCAACACTGTAGGCAAGCAGTGCTCCAATGGAAAGTGCACCGAGGCCAGGGGAGCTCAGTGGGCCCCAGCGCTCACTTAAAGCTTCCCAGGAAATAGATGCTCCAATTGCATCTTATGAGTTCCTCATACTCCATTGCCCCATCCCCACTCTTTTTATCTGGACTGGTTCCACAGGCCCATACCCACCCTCATCTGGACCCTGCCTGCCAATGCATAAGATTGGGCAGAGTTTGGCAAATTTTGACCAAGGATTTTACTGAAAGGAAATAGCTTTAGGTTGAAAAGAATAAGTATGAAAATGACAGTAACATTGATTAAATGCTATATACACAGTTTGTTAATCACTTTGCTTAGCAAACATATCTTATTTAATACCCACAAGAACTCTATGAGATATTTTTATGTACAAAACAAACACTGTAACACCTGATTCTAAGCCCTTTATAATATTAATTCATTTTAATTAATCATCATAATATTCCTGTAGAGATATATGTTATTATCTTTCTTTTATGGAAAAATGAGGCAGAGAGGGATTAAAAGTAACTTGCCAAAGGTCTCATAGCTGGTAAGAAGCTCAACCGGGGTTCATAGCCCAGAACATCAAACTCCAGGCTCTGGCCTCTTCTGCTGCCTCTTTGTTTTACACAAAAATAATCTGGCTTATCAGTTAAGCATTCCTTGAATTCTTGCTACCAAATCTATTAATTTACCTGAATCTGCACCTTCCTTCCTCCCTACCTCTTGCTAAGGCTGATATTTTCATCTATGTCATGAGTCCTTTTCTCTTAGCCTTTTGTGGGACCTCACTCTATTCAGCGTCCTCTCTCTATTTGCTTTTCATTACTGCCATTTAATACATAATAGGACTTGCAGCCCAGACAAGATGATGTAGAGTCATCTCTTCCTGCTCTCTGTACGGAGTACAGCTATAAATTCTGGGAATAATGGGAGAGGAAAACAAAGGAGAACTCTGAAAGGTGACAAAAGAAAAGATGACTGTTCTTGGATCCCAGAACTCAAAGAACAGGACGGTGGCAGGATGTCCTATAACCGCTCTTACCCAAGGGAAGGTGACTCAGACCCATCATTTCCTGATCCATGGATGAATAAAAGGCAGCCCAGGCAGGCTTGTTTCTTCCCCAGATCAAATGGTAATCTCTCTGACAATATCAGGTGAGCTTGGTAGCACCAGCAAGAGGGAACAATTGCGAGTTCTGTTAACTACAGATGGCCAAGGGAAGTACTTTCCTTCCCTGCTGGCCCAAGACTCTCCTTCCTTACTAAGAAGCACACAGTGGCCTGGCAGCACTGGCAAGGCATATCCTGCCACAATAACCAGGCCAAGTCCAGAAAGCTTCTTTGTCTATGCAGACGTGCCAGTCTCTCTCCTGTTGGGAGGCATCAGGTTGCCAGGCAATGCCATTTAGGGGAATCCTACCCCAACAAGTAACTTGTACCATAAGCATTTTTGTCTGCACAAAAGGGGCAAAGGAATTTGAGATTCCCTTCCCCTACCAAGGGATATTGGGACAGGTGGAGCCCGGTCATGACAAGCAGCTTTCCCAAGAAGCCTCTTCAACCACGCGGTCCTGGGAAAACTCTGCCCGCTTAGGCAGCACCAGCAGGAATCAGTGGGAGCCCCCATGTCACAGATAAATCAAGCCAATGAAAATAACACTGTAAAGGCTCTAAAAATTAGACTGCCTTTGGAACCACAAGCCACAGAGTATGTCAGGACCTGCATGCCAACCCTAAACAGAGTGTCTGCCTACTAAGAGAAAAGACCTAAATAGGACCCCAAGTGTTCTAACATATTAGCCAAGATGTCCAGAACATAATAAAAAGTCACCTGTCATACAAAGAACCAGGAAAACCAAAACCTGAATGAAATATACTCCTATCAACACTGAGATGACTTCAATGTCAGAATTACCTGACAGGGATTTTAAAGCAGCCATCACAAAAATGTTTGAAGAGCAATTACAGTTTTTCACTTAAAAAATTAAAAGTATTTTATTCATCTACTTTTAGGGAGAGGGGAAGGAAGGAAGAGGGGAAGAGAAACATCAATGGGTGGTTGCCTCTTGCACACCCCCAACTGGGGACCTGGCCTGCAACCCAGGCATGTGCTCTGACTGGGAATAGAACTGACTAGGAACTTTGGTTCACAGGCCGGCACTCAATCCACAGAGCCACACCAGCCAGGGCAATTTCTCTTAAAATAAATTATGAGAAAAATCCCAGAAAATAAATAGAATTTATAAAAAAAAAACAAATGGAAATTATACAAATAAAGAAATCAGTAGTAGAGTAGAGATGACAGAGGACAGCATCAGTGAATCTGAGAATGGATCAATAGAATTTACATGATATGAACAACAAAGATTAGCCTGGAAAAAATATGAACAGAGCCTCAGCAACATGGGGAACAAAAATAAAAGATCCAACAATCATATCATGGGAATCCCAAAAGAGGAGACAGAAAGTGGAACGAAAAATGTGTAAAGAAATAAGGGCTAAAATTCCCCATGTTTGGTGAAAGATGCAGACCTATACATTCAAGAAGCTAAGCGAACTGCAAATAGGCCAAAACCAAATGCATGCCAATACACATCATAATGAAAATTCTGACAGAGAAGGACAAAGAAAAAAAAAATCTTGAAAGCAGACAAAGAGAAAACAACACATCATCCTTAGAGGAACACCAATTTGAATGACAGCAGATTTCTCATCTGAAATCATGGAGACCGGGAAGAATCAGCACAGTAGTTTCGAAGTACTAAAAGAAAATTATTTTCCCTAAGAAGAGCCATGTCAAGAAAATGAAAACAAGCTACAGTCTGAGAGAACATACAGGGGTGGGCAAAAGTAGGTTTACTATACCACTCCAACATCCATTTGAGCTAATAAAGCCATGGTAATAATCATAACCTACATGTCTTTTGCCATATGAACAACTGTAAACCTACTATTGCCCACCCCTGTATTTGAAAACCATGTATTTGACAAAACAACTCCTAGATTATCTATAATGTATAGAGAATTCCAAAACTGAACAGTAAAAATCAAATAATCTAATTGAAAATGGACAAAAGCCATGAATAGACATTTCACCTCATCAAAGAAAATATACAAATGGTAGATATGCACATAAAAAGACATTCAAAATCATTAGCTGTCAGGGAAATGCAAGTTAAAACCACAATAAGATACAATTATACACCCACCAGAATGGTTATAATAAAATATAGTAACAACACAAAATTCAGGTAATGATGCCAAGAAACTGGATTGATCATATATTGCTGGTATTGTATAAATATAAAATGGTACAGCTACTCAAAAAAGGGCTTGTCAGTTTCTTTAAAAAAAAATTAAACATGGAACTAACTACCATGTGACCCAATAACTGCACTCCAGGGCATTTTCCCAAGAGAAATGAAAACCTATATTCACACCAAAACTTGTACCCAAATGTTTGTAGAAGCTTTATTTGTAAGAGATGAAAACTGATAACATCCCAGAGGTCCTTTAATGGGTGAATGGTTAAGCAACCCTGGTGTATCTATATTGTGGAAATCAGCAATAAAAAGGAATAAACTATTGATATATACAATAGTTGGATGAATCTCCAGGGAATTTTGCTGAGTGAAAAAGGCCAATTCTATAAGGTTACATACTATATGCTTCCATTTGTATAGCATTCATTAAATTACAAAATTAGAGAAATGAAGAACAGATTGGTGGTTGCAAGTGGTTAGGGACTCAGGAGGGTCACGAGTATGGTTATAAAAGGGCAACATGAGAGATTCCTGTGTTGGAACTGTGGAGTGTCTTGGCAGTGGTGACTTATACACAACTTGTACAAGTGATACAATTGCACATAATTTAACATATATACACACAAGTGAGTGCAGGTGGTGCTGGGGAAATCTGGGTAGGGAGGGTTTATATCTGGGTAAAATATCCTGGTTGGGATATTGTACTATGTAATTGTAGGATGTTACCATTGAGGGGAGCTGCACAGGTTCTGCAATAATTTCTCTGTGTTATTTCTTGCAACTGCATGTCAATCTACGATTATTTCAATAATAACTTCAACTAAAAAATTAAGTGTCACTCAGTTTTTAAAAAAAGTTTTCACTTAGGGTTCCATATCCCTCTATAGCTACCACCTATTTTTTTAGTCTCCCTTCACAGCCGACTCTGACTTGTCTATCCCAACTTCCTTATTACCTAATCAATTCCCAACCCACCACAATGGATTCTATTATTCCATTAAAATGGCTCTTGTCAAGGTCGATGATGATCTTCTCGTCATCCTATCCAATGTTAACCTTTTACCCCTATCTTGATGTCTCAACATTTTGACTTCTCCTTCCTTCTGGAAACACTCTTTCCCCCTCTTATTTCACAAGTCACTCTTTAATCTTGCTTTCTTTATCTGTCTATTTCGTTTTTTTCCAATTCAGCTAGCATAGTAAACTCATTCTAGTAATTAACTTCATAAAGACCTTTGGGTACTGACCTCAGTTTATCATCTGTCTCCTGTGTTCACTTCATTCTATCCAGATGTTAGGTTCAACAATCCATCATGCTATTCATTGTCCTGCAAACAAGCTTAACTCATTAGTTTCTCTCTCCCTCTATCCCATCTGCCTTTCAAAGTCACAAATTTCATCATCTGTACTGTCTGCCTACTTCATCCCTGTACTTTAGTAGCTGAATATTGTCTGAGAAAAATACACAGCTGCGTTGACAGGTTTCATTCTGAAATCATGGCCATAAACTTCAAATGAGCCCTCTATGTTCCCTGAACATCCTACCCCACTTGCTTTAATGTTCACATCCCCACCCTCCAAAACAACTATTTCACAGTTTTTCCTCCCTTTTCAAAACTACAAATGTATCCAACACCCAATCTTTTACTCACAAATGATGTCCTTGCCTCAACTGGCAAAGCAGGAGCACTATAGTGAACTGTCTTTCCTTCTCTGTGGGTGACTCCTTCACATGTGCTTGGTACTCATCCCATATCCACTAGCCTTATTGGTTTCCCTCCTCTGGTTATTCCCTCTCTTTCTTGCATATTAACTTTCTTCCCTCCTATCTGATCATCCTCACCAGGCAGCACACCGTAGTTATTGCCTATTTTTTTTTTTTTTACAAAAAAATTCCTTTGACCCCCACATCTCTATTCCAGGTGACACCTCATTTCTCTGTTCCTCTTTACAACAACATCTTACAAGCAGCCTATAGTCACCATTCCCACTCTTAACCATTCTTTTTTTAAAAGATTTATTTATTTTTAGACAGAGTGAAAGGGAGGCAGAAAGAAGAGAAACATCAATGTGAAAAATATCAATCAGTTGCCTCTCCTACATACTCCAACTGGGGACCAAACCCACAACCCAGCTGACCAAGAATTGAACTGGTGACCTTTTGATTTGTGGGACAACACCCAACCCATGAGACACACGAGTCAGGGCTTAATCATTCTTCTTTCTTTCCTTAACTCACTCTAATCCAGTTTCTGTCTTCACCACTCCGTAGACACTGCTTTTGCCTACGTCGTCAATGACCTTTGTGCAATCAAAGTTAGTGGACTCACAGCAGGACTTGAAACAGCTGACTAGTCCATCCATTTTTAAAACCTGTTCTTCCCTGGGCTTCCAGGACACTGCACTCTCCTGGTTCTATTTCTATCTCACTGGCCTCTCCTCAATCTATTTTGCAGCCTCTTTTTCTTCTCACTCTAAGTAACCTTATTCAGTCCTATAGCTTTAAATACTATCTATGTGTGGATGACGCTCAAGCTTACATTTCGATTCATACGTTCAGCTGCCTACTTGAGTGTCTAATAGGTACCTGAAAACTAACATGGTCAGATCCAAACTCAAGATTCTTCCTGCCAAAATCTTTCCCCCTAGTCATTTCCAGTTGCTCACATAAACATGAGGATTGATTCCATTCTTTTTCTCACCTCATGTTCAATTCTTCCACAATCCTCCTTCTTCTATCTCCAAAAATGTATCCTGGTTCTGTCTACTTCCATCTGTCACTACTATTACCATTCCTGATCTGACCCAAAGCAATTGCTTCTGATATTTTATTAGCTTCTGTAACTGCCTATCATCCATTTGCCACTCAGCACCAGCATCATCTTTATAAAAAAAAATCAAATCATTCGTCTCTTAAAATCTTCCAGAGACTACCCATCTGACTTAGAATAAAACCCTAAATCCTTTTCCTATCAATTTTTCCAACTAGTCCCATGGGGAAAGCCAGGGAGATATTTCAGTCTTCACTCTCCAGGAAAAAAAAATAGGGGAGAGGGCATGAGAACCAACGTAGAAATACCCACTTTGTATCTGCCCCTGAGGAGAAGGAGACTGTTTTATTTGCAGGAAATTAAAATCCCTTGGCAAATCTTTTCCAAAAGCATGGGTCAATCTATCTGCCAATCTGAGCCTTCCCGGGGGGCTGCTTTCCAGAGAACTTCCTGCTTCCAAGGGTTTGTTAGAATTTCTCCACCCATGTCTTTACCTCACCTCCTACTGCCTTTCTCACTAACTAGCCAAATGCCACCATCACTCACTACCAAAGGAAAGGCAATGAAGCCTTGGCCTTATGTCTTGTGGTCCAGATCGATCTGCCACTAACTAGCTGCGTAACCCTGCACAGGCTACAAAACCCCTCTGTGACATAATGTTCTTGAAATTGTCCCTGTTAACACTAAGATTCCATAGTCAACTGCTAGTTTTCAAGTCACAACACATCACCAATTCTACTAGCACCAGGACAAAGTGAGGAAAAATAAATGAAGAGGAAAAAACAAAAACAAACAAACAAACAAACATTGGGCATTTCCCTTTTTTTCTTGGAAAACCTTTATGGTTAACCAAAGCTTTGATCTTTCTTTTGTGAGACAGAGAAATCTTAAACTCCTGAATCAAATAACCAAGATCTACCCACTTATTGGCTTACAATTTGCAACAGTTTTAGATTAATTTCGTTAAAGTGATAGGTCTTGCTTGACTTTTCAAAGGAGATTTTTCCTCATTATCTACAGTGTAAAATGTTTTTTAAAGAAATTAAATGAGGAACGATGAATCGATCTTTGAATTAGCCGTTAATCAGCCAGATGGGGCTGCAGCAGCTCAGGGAAGCACTGGCTCTGGTGGCCCAGATTGAGCTACACAGAGAAAGTGGGCTGGGCAAACCAAAACTGCCTGCCCAGTGCCCAGGCCTGAGCCTGTTCTGGCTTCCTACCTCCACATGCTCTGTCCCCACTGCTATCCTATCCACTCACCTGCTCCTGGTGAATCTACCTCAGAAACATCCCCCAGATAAATCCAGATCCAAATGGCCAGCCCTTTTTCTCTTCACCTTCACCCACCTTATGCCTTTTGTTTTCACACTCTATGCCTTTGTCTTCTGCCTTTACTAAAATCATTTCCTCTAATACTCAGACTTTATTCTCATTCATCTTCTCAAATGCAGCTGAAGTGGCCCCTCTTCTGGGAAGCACCTCCTCAACTCTCCAAGGAATAGGCTCGCTTTCCTGCCCGGCACTCTCCCAGCACTCTGCCCATACCCTTCCTGAAATTCACAGCAGTGTATTGGAATAACTTTTAGAGTTTAACACTTAAGGCTGAATCATTGACTCTTCCTTATCTCGGTACTGCCAGCATCTGGCATAAGGCTGGTGCATTTTCAAGGTACTTAGTCACTGTCTATTGAATAAATGAGCATAAGAATGGATCCTCAGAACTCGGATCTACCCATTCAGGAAACAACACTTGTACTTCCTTGACCCAATGCCTAGTATGAAGGCAAGGTCTGCCTTTTGTATGTCAAATTGTTAATAGACTGCTTTTTTTTAGGGAAGTCTTTCTCCTCTACCATCAGTTGTGTTATTGCATTTGAACTGATGTTGGGAGAGTGAGCTGCTGTTTTGTATTAAACTGCAATCAAAGGACGTAAAGAGGCTAATGTGAGCTCCTAGATTATTGTCCTAGAAGGTTCCCTCGGTGGTCTGAATTGTAATATCTTGATGTCTGCAGCAACACTTTAATTTCTGTACAATGTGAGATATTTATGAACAGTCAAGCTGGTTTTGTCACTCTAATGACCCTAATTGGAATTAGCCAGTAAAACAAGACAGAAAACTCCATGAGCATTCAGCTAGAAAAGCGAAATGCAATTAAGAAGGGTTCATTTGTCAGTTGTCTACATTTCTCAACCTATCCCCAGGACATTTTTAATCTCTATGAATTTTGAAAGGAAAGCTTTGATCTGTGGCCTTGGTAACAAAATGTTCACCATAGTTAAAATGGTTGCTCGTTAAAACTTAATTCACCTCCAGCTCCTTTGTTCCTTTCTAAACTCACATTTACACAATTTTACCCTAGAGTGAAGATTGACTTAACTCTATCCTAAGAAATTAATTTTCAGGGGCATAAGTTGAGTAGTGTTTCTAGTTTCTCACAACATCATGTTTCCTCTTCTAAGTGGAACTTTCTCTTTTGGAGGACGCAGATGCATCTGCATTGCTCCATAGCACTTGGTACAATGTCTGGCATAGATCAGCACACTCTAAATTTTCGCTAACGATGACAACAGTAATAATAATAAATTTCATTAATGTGCATTGACATCAATGACATTTTCTGTACATTTTATTGTTAAATCCTAATATCTCTGCAAAGAGGTATTATCTCTAGCCTGTGGATGAGGAAACTGAGGTGTAGAGTATCTTGCCCAAATTACATGGTTAGTGGGTGGCAAAGCCAGGAAATAGCCCATGTCTCGCTCGGTCCAAAGGGAAGGTATCTCTCTCTTACAGGAACCTCTGACCAAAATGGATTTCTTCATCACATTTGTTTTGCAGGTGAGTAAACTGAGTCTTAGAGAGGTTAAAGTAACTTGTCCAAAGCCGTATCACCAGGAAATATTGGAGTAATGTGCAACCCAGTTCTGTCAGACTCCTAAGTTCATGATCTCTCTCATAAACTACCCTGTTTCCACGAACTAATGGACGTACAATGACCTGAGACTGATCTCGTGGGGTGTCAGGAGAGTCTGGAGACTTGAGGGCATGATGGATGAGGAGTGATATTTAAAAAGGTGGCAGTGGAGGACAGTCACAATCCTGTCATCATATTTCTAGTTCAATTTTGCACTGGACAGCTAGATTCCCTGGGGTTCAGAGCATCACTGAGGAGTGTTGAGTCCCTTGTAGTGGGTTATATGGTGACTCCCCTCAAATAGGTGCCCATACCCAAGTCCTCGGAACCTGTGAATATTGTCATATTTAGGAAAAAAGATCTTTGCACATGCGATTAAATTAAGGATCTTAAAATGAGATCTTCCTGAATTATCTGGGTGGGCCCTAAATCCAATTACAAATAACCTTATAAAAGAAAGGTAAAGGGATATTTAAGACAGACTGAAGAAGAGAAGACACAGAAGAGGTAGTGATATGAAGACAGAGGCAGAGATTCAAACGATGCACTTATAAGCCAAGGAACACCAAGGAGGTAAGTGAAGCCATGCCAACAACTTGATTTTGGATTCCTGGACTCCAGGTAAATGAGAGAATACAATTTAGTTGTTTGAAGCCACCAAGTCTGTGGTAATTTGTCATAGCTGCCACAGGAAACTAATACACACCCTGAGTATGGTTTGAGGTACCTCCATCTGCAGACACACAAAAGGAGAGTTCTGTCTACCTTTAAGGCTGAGTAGTTTGATCATTACAAACCCTCACCCAGGGATCCAAGAGGCTTAGTATGCAGGCCAAAGTTCTTGGACTATAGGACACAGGGAGTAAGTGGATGGTAGTCAGGGCCTAGCAAAGGGTCTGTGATCAGAAACACCAAGACTAATATGTGTGAGAGGGAAATCTTTGTAGACATGAATGTAAGGATTCTAACTAGAAATCAATTCTATACCAGATGCATTAGCCTATAAACGTGAGGACTTCAGCTAGGCTTCAGTTAGGACAATTAACTGTGCGTTTAACTTCATCTGAGGCCTGCAGGATGTGGAGAAATGGGCGGGGATATTAGTCTAAAAACCTTGGGTTTGCATTCTCGCCCTAAGGTCATATAGTCATTGAGCTGACATGGCCAGAAAGTTTCACAGTTTTTCTTATCTGCAAAATTAAGACAATGGCAGAAACTCTGCCACTGAGATGTCAGGATTAAATTCAATATTACAAGTTTATGTGTAATATCACTCACACAGAATAAGAGCTCACTACATGGCAGTTGTTCTGTCCACTCATGAGACCTCAGTGTGCAGCTCTATCACTGCCATCCTTTCCTTCAGCTGGTTCAGGAGGCAGGAGCGGGCTCTGTTCTCAGGCCCAATGCAGTGACCTAAGGGCAAGATGGCCGAGAGAAACAGCCTCCTCTGCCTCCTGGATCCACTCCTCAAGGTGGGACAGTGGTGAAATCCCATGCGTTTCACAGCTGGGGAAAGAGGTGATTGATGGCTCCTCACTTTATCTGCTAATTGTTTCTCAGATCTTACAGCAAAATTGCTTGGATGAGTGATGTGACTATTTCCAACGATTATTTTTTTTGTAACTTAAGAGAGAATTTAGTACATTTATGAAATAACTGATTCATAGGGATTTTTTTTTTATAAATGAAGTCAAGAAAACAATACAAGCTGCCATCACAGTTAATGGGCTAGATTCTGTCATGATGTTCAGTGATGGTATCCACTTGAATGGCTGGAAAGATTGGATGACACAAGGGACATGGCATTTGGAATGAGTACTTTCTACAAAGTCACACTTCATTTACATCATGACATCAAACGACTCAATTCATTTTCGTCTGTTACGCTCAGTTCACATGCCTTACCTGCAGTCTAATCTGTCAGATCTTTTCAGAAGAGTTACAAGTAAGATCTGTCAGCATGACAGGTAGTCTTTTTTATTCCTACTGTTCAGTGTTCTTGCACTCTGAAATTCTGACAACTGAGAAAGCTCCTTATGCAATCATGGGGAATCTCAGAGGTGAGGAAACTGACCTATTATTGTCCCAAAGGCAATAATTCTGTTTTAAAAAATTCTCCAGGGAAAGGAGAAGTCAGGATGAAGCAAACAAAATTTGGTGTACTTTGAACAGTCTTTATTACTGTTACTAAATCACGGGTTAACTCCTGCTTTAGAATGTCAGTCATTTAAAAAGAAAAAAAACAACACAGAATTATAAATAACTCGAGCCAGGAATAATACAATGCACATGTGTTTGTCCTTAACTGAAGAGTTATTTTGACATTTTGTGCTGTGCCTGACATCATAGAGTTTCTCCACAGAAGTACACAAGAAGTCAAACTCTGACAATCCAAGTGAGGTTTTATTTATTCTGTTGGGAGTTCTCTTTACAGCTGCAAACATTGGGTATAAGAAGGGTCAAGTCATTCCCTCAAAAAGCTAAACTATAGGTGGAGTGGTGCCAAATTAATTAACTCATACACAGGTTTAAGTTATTTATAAATCTGAGAAATAAGCACAGCCCGGATTTCCAAGTGCCTCTAGTTAACATATGTAACTTTTTATTGACCAGCTGAAAGTATTCAGATACTCACTTCCACACTGGAGAAATTTTGCTTTGGCCAAGCCAGTTCTGCCATCCTCACTTAATTCTTCATACAGTATAATGTGGCAAAGATGCCTACAGTCCTAAAATAAAGCTGGTGAGCCTAGGCTAGGCTTTACCATGAGTTAATCCTGTGGGTAAGTGACAGATCTACTCTCAATCGTCAAATCAGTCCATATTGAATGCCTGACACGGATTCTTGGCAGATGACACATGAATAGCAGGTCTGGCAGGAGAGCCTCAGAGCCTCTATATTATAAGACATTACACATGTTTTAAGACTCATGTTTGGACACACACAACTCGCGTTGTGAAGATGATTTCAGAAATGATTTCCTTTCATTGACCACATGGCACACATAAGGGTCCCCTTCCAGTCGAGTTCAGAAAGCCCTTGTGTAGGCAAGAGGAATTATAGGACTGCACTAATCCAGATGAGTCTGGAGAAGGGAACCATAAGTAATAAATATAATGTCCAAATCAGGATATTTTTGAGGATGAAATAAGAAACAATTAATAATTACATCAAGACCTAGCTATAACGCAGGAGAGGGCTCTGCTAATATAACTGACACCGGCAACAAAATGATAACACCTTGCACAATGCCTGGCGAGTAGTAAAGTTCAATAAAGGTTTCTTGAGTGAATAAGTTAATAAAGTAAAAACTTTATTGCTTTACTTCTCCAAAGCCTTTCAGTTACTGACCACTGGGGTTGATATACCATTATTTAGGTCTTGGTGGTAGTGATGGTCTTAACTCACTTGTGTTATAATAAATGGGGAGAACAGAGTTCTACCCACCAAATCCAATGGCTTTGTCTCAGCTCACATCCTCCTCAATTTTTTGAAGTATCTAATATTATTGGCCAACCTCCCTCTTACCTTGGTTTCCATCACATTGTGCTGTCCTGGTTCTTCTTATTTTTCTGACCACTGCTCCCTGACCCTTTTTCTTAGTTTCTCCGCCTTTTCGCCCTCTGTGCTAAAACCAGGTATTCACAAGGGATCCATCTTTAACTCCTTGTCCTATCTTTCAATATGTGTCCTCTTAGTGGTCTCATCTACCCCTGTATACTATCATGTAACTCTCAAATTTTGGCCTCTTTCCAAAGCATCAATTCTGCAATGCAATTTCCCATCTGCACCTCACACTCATACTATTTGAAACAGAACTCAACATCTTAAACCAATTCTTCCTTCCAATTTCTTTTTGTGAAGGGCATCTCCAGTTGTCAATGGACCCAGGCTCGAAACCCCAGGCTCATCAGTTTTTTTTTTCTTCCCTCTCTCTGGGACACAACCTAGACAACACCAAGTTGTCCCGGGCCATTTTGCCCAATCACTCCCACATTTGTCCAACTGTTATGGCAATCACTTTGGTTCGGGCCCACCATTTCTTTCTTGCTATAATATAGTTACCTCCTAATTATCCTTTCTGCCTTCATTTCTAGCTTCCCAATTCAAATCACTAGAATTTCAAGTTTCCCTTACTTGGATGTCAAGTCCTCACTTATATTAGCTGAATAATTGCTACTCCTGGGTGGGGGCGAGTAGTGACTCAGAGGCCATGCAAGCACTAGGTAAAGAATTTGATTAGAAATCTCTACAATCCCTTTGAATAGCTAGCAGGGCAGGTAGGAGATAGGGGCCTGGAATTTGAGCATCCAGACAGCTGGGCTGGAGGCTTCCTCATACTAGAGCCTATTTTGTTCATCTCTGATGTGGATTTCTCTGTTGCACATTGCTGTTGTCCTGGGTGGGGGTCTTGGCAGTTCAGACTGAACCTTCAGGACTTCCACCCCCACAACCTACTGGATGAGACCCAAATGAGCAACACCTGTAGAATCCCCTTTGGAGGCCAACTTTATGCACAGTCCTTGAGCCCCAGAATGTGATTTTTAGGCTGGGCTTATGAAACTGCTAAGATAGTGGCTAAGTTATCTAAAGATGACACTGTTGGGAATCTCCTGTCCACTAGAGTCATCTGTTTGCATATCCTTCCCAACTGGTTGATGATGTTTTGTTCTAGCATCCTGATGAAGCCTTCCTCTCACACTTACAATCCCACAGTGTTCCAGAAAACTAGCAACGACAATAGTCTTTACAGAAGCACAACTTTGCAGCTACATTTGCTTCCTCTGCAGCAGAGTTAGTCTTTTGATTTGCTGCCAGATGGGATGACAGCACTGAGTCAAATTTGGGAACTGAGAAGCAAATGAAGAAAACAAAAGCCATACTCTGAAAAACAGTGCCCACATTGGTACAGTCAGTCCCATCCTTTCTGCCTGAGTCCCAGAAAGGAGTCCGTTTTCCAGGTGACCCTCCAAAGACAGGGATACATTATCACATTTAGACTTAATGTGCTTTACAAAACCTGACACACTTTGCTCCCACAGAATTTGAAATTTCCTCTTCATTCACTTAAAATATCCTGAACTCCCTAACAAAGAAAAAGAAGTGAAGTTAAATGGCAAGCACTCTGCTTCTAAGTTATCCTCTCATACCCCCTCCATTAGCTTATTAGAACCATTCACTTTACTGTTATGGACAGCTAAATTCTTCAAATGTGGCATTACATTTTCTCAAAAAGCTTTCTATCTCATTGTCACAGCTCCTCCTACCATCGCCATTACCTGCCATATATCACCTGTGCCTGACTGGTGCAGTCCACTGTGGACCTGAAAGTGTCACGCAGAAACTCAGATTCCTATTTTCAGTATGCACCTATAGGTACAATCATTGGGAGCCAATAACACTTGCCCAAAGTTGTCTTTTAGCATAATTCTTGGTCACTAATTAGTCCAAAGTTATTTATGTGCCTGTGGGATATGTACACACACACTTAAGACCACATACATTATGAAGATCTTCCTGGTTCACAAATGGAGAACCACTGACATAATATACCACTCTACCTATATACTTCCTGTTCATTTCTGCATCATCAATTTGACTTTAGCTCTTTTTGTATACACACGCCTTATGTTTAAAAGGCTTCTTTGCAATTCAACTCCATGTTGTGTAAGTATATCAGAAGAAACAGTTCAATTCATTCTTGCTTTGTGTTATATTGTGGTAAGTTTTGAAAGGGATAAATATTCAATTTTTGAGACTGTATTCCCCACTGAACTAAATTCAAATAATTTTATCCCTGAAAACAGTCTATAAGCTCTGACTATCTTTGAGGCTCCAGGATAGAACACAGTGGGTTCTCAGTAAGTAGCTGTTAATGAACAAATGGATTAATGACAAGAGATCCTTAAATAACAGTACTGTTTTCCAAAATACTTTTAATTACTTAATTCTATAGCAATTGTTGTATATATATATGAGGTCTGCCTGGAAAAAGCCCAGCCATTGTTAATATAATGAGAATGGTTTTCATAACATTGATGTAACCCAGCAGCCACAGAGAGGGGGCTGGAATGCGCATACAAGAACAATGACAACTTCACTGTACTAGCCACTGGGGTGGCAGATGCCATCGAGTGAGCACATGTACTGTGTGGCCATCACAATAAAAATGACTGAGTGAATAGAGCAACAAATTTGCATCAAATTTTGCCCTAAGCTAGAACATTCCTCCACAGATGATCAAACTATTCAGATGATTCAGAAGGCTGCAGCAATGGGCAATTGGTGACTGGCAGATTTATCATGACAACACGCCCACTCATGCATCACATCTCGTGCTGAGTTTTTTGGTGAAACATCAAATCACCCAGGTGACTCAGCCCTCTTATAGCCCAGATTTGGTGCCTTGTGACTTGCTAGCTTTTCCCAAAACTGAAATCACCTTTTGAAAAGGAAGAGATTTCAGACCGTCAATGAGATTCAGGAAAATACAATGGGGCAGCTGATGGCAATTGGAAGAACTGTGTGAGGTCCCAAGATGCCAACTTTGAAGAGGACTGATGCGTCACTGTCCTATGTATAATGTTTCTTGTATCTTGTATCTTCTTCAATAAATGCCTGGACACCTTCTGGACAGAGCTCGTACTTCTCTGTGCCCATCTTATTCTAGTCGCTTTTGTTGTTATTGTTGAAAGATTTAAATCCCCTTAAAACTCATATTTTTCTTGCTGTATGACTTACCCAATAATTATAATAACCATGTTGACCAGCAGTAAGAAAACAGTTATAAAAAATTCCAATTTAACAAAAGAATCTAGTCAAATTAGGAGTATGACTCTATTATGCATACTTTTTAGAACAATGAATCTCATACTTTATATAAATGAAAATATATGTAAAACTCAAAATGCAAAACAAGTAAAAGCAGAGCTAGTCTGCATGGAGAGGTGGCCTTTAGCCCTGCCCTCAATGTGTCTGTCCCCTAACTGCATCATCTTTCTCCTAGCACTTCACAACTCAGAACCCCTAGGGTTCCCAAAAGCAGTTTGAAAACTACCACTCTAGCAAATGTCCTTCAGCGAGGCTAGAGGAGGGGAGCTGGGTTCTATCTCAGGTCAGGGATTTGAGGACATGAATTTGGCACTGTACAACATGGACGGACTTGGAAGAATGTATCACAAGGTAAAGTGTGCAAGAGCTACAATCAGGTTTGGTGACTTCCTAGAATAGCACAGCCTGTGCTCCTGTGGGTAGCAGCTGCCTTAGCAGAAACACACAACCTGCTGTCTATATTCAGAGTGCACTGTCAACACTTCCAAGTGCAGGAAGTGCTTTTGCCTCATGTACCCTCCCACCTGCGCATCTGTATTTCCTTCCATAGCTTCTCCACTTGAGCAACTGAGTTAGAACTACTCTGAGAGAACCACTCTGCATCCTGGTCCAAGTAGGGGATACAGTCCCAGGAGGAGGTGATTAGCTCTGTGCTAGAGATAGTCCATACAGGGCACAAATATATGAGATTCCTTGAATGCCATGTGCCTTTGCAGCACTCCCCTATTCACTTCTCTTAACCATGAGCAAATACCATTGCAAAATTGGGGCATTTCCACCCCTAAGCAAAGTGGATCACAGCACCCAAGGCACTCTCAGAAAATGTCAAAGTCATCAGGTCAAGTTATCAGGTCATGAAGCACACTCTCTTGAAGAACTAAGGCCATACAGTATTTTTATTTTAGAGCTTTGCGTGCTCACACCCTTCCTCTATCCCTGGGCATAGCCTTCAAGGTCCAGAACAAATGTTATCTCTTGCTGGAAGCCCTGTTTACTACAGTCTTCAGTGATCTGTCTTCTCAGGCCTTCATTTGCACTTGTCATTTCTACCACACCTCTTTCTTTAATTGCTTACTTTTGCTTCTTGAAATGTTCTAAAATGGTTTTTTGTCTCCCGAGCTAGGCTGGACACAACTTTCGGATAGATACTATATAATACATAGTAATGAACCACTTAGCTCTTGCTCAGACTACTAAACATCAATCATATAGGCAAGAGGTACGAACAATTAATAGATTCAATATTGACTTGTCTTTTTATTTCCACATACATAAAGCCAACTGCATATCAAATGCCTTCATTTCAATGTTGAGTAGATATTTCAAAACTGACATCATAAAAGGACTCTAGATTTTCAATCCCACCACTACTCCATTCTGATTTCCCGATATTCTCTATCTCAGTAAATGATAACATGATCTCCTGAGTTGTTCAACCCCAAATCTGAAGTTCATCTTTCATTGTTGGCTCTCCCTCATCTCCTACATCCAATCCATCAACAATCTCATTAATTCTACCTATAAAATACATTCTAAATCTAAACACTTCTCACCATCCCCACTATCAGTCTTGAGTCTAGCACAAATCACCACTGTCTTCTGCTTATACTGTGCCAACAGCCTCCTGACAGCCCTCTGCTTGTGCTGTTGCCCCATTTTAGTCTATTTTCTCATTCTCATGTCCTCACTCCATAACCCCTCTCTTCACCTCTTCTCCCTGCCACACAAACTCTGATCAACTGAAACTTTACTAGGAAATTGAAGAAGAATCAAGAGCTGCCCTCTAGTCACTTTCCTGTTGCTACTTGTTTAGCATTGCTGAGATCCTCAAGACCTATTTATCAAAAGATAAGCGCTCCAAGTTTTCTCATCCTTTTCTCCAATATCTCCACCTCTATCAACAGTTCCTCACAGCAGATGCTTTCTTGACCCCTTGACATCTCTGGGTGCTCTTCTCCAGAGTCTTCCTAGTTTGTCCATGTTTCCCTTCATTTATGATGCTTCATTGCAAATGAAGAGAGTGCTACTACAGGTTGCTCCAAACAAAGCAGTGAATGGCTTGCTTTAATCTGGCCGCCACAACTGTTTTAATGAAGCTTGTATGAATATACTATTTTATATTCAGCTGCTAAATAAAAAGTATGGGCTCTTGGTACGTGTATGGGCCAATCTAGATACCTCCTCGAGATATCAAAAGCACTGTGGCTGAAGCAGTTTCTTCTTGACTTTTACCTCTGCAATTCTACTTTTGAACCTCAGTATAGAATTTTCTATACTTGTTAAGGTTATGCTGATAACTCTAGACTGTTAAAATATTTTTGATCTTGATTATTATCAGTCATGACTGTTATCCCTTTCAATTACTCTCTTTGGTTTTGATAACTTGATTTCTGCCTTCAGTGAAGCCCATGATGAAACCAAATGAATGAATGAATAAATAAATAGTAGAGTAGGACATTTCCACTTTGCAGTATAACTGGAACAGGTTTGGAACAAATCTTTTCTTTTTAAATTGCTATATATGTGAATGAAATGAGCATTAAATATATTTCTTATGTTCTGAAAAACTTCAATAGTCCAAATAAAAATCTAATTTTCTTAATGTAAAGTTTTTCCACTCAAAGACACAGAAGTAGACTTGAAGAAATGGAAAGACCTTTTCTGTTCTTTGATAGGAAGAATGCACAGCATAAACAGTTCCCTTCATTTATAAATTTAATTTATACACTTATATAATCCCAATGAAAATGTCAACAAAACTTTTATAGTATTAGACAAGTTGTCACTGAACCTCATGTGGAAAAATAAAATAGCCATGGAAACACAAAAATAAAAAAACCCAAAACACCTCTGAACAGGGACTAGCCCTATTAGATAATAAAACATATTATAAATCCTCTATAACTGAATAGTTGTGGTACTAGCACATCAACAGAGACCAGTGAAAAAGGGACAGACAGTTCAAAAATAGACCCAAGTAAATATGGAACTTTAGTATATGATAAAGATGGATATTTTGAATAACTAAAGCAAAGATAGACATTTCTGATAAATGGTGTTGGGACAAAGGTTAGTCATTTGGAAAAAGACAAATAGATCTGCAGCTCACATTTTACTTAAGAAAAAGTTCCAAATCAATCAAGGATCTAAATGTAAAGTGAAACCACTTACAAGCAGTAGAATAAAATATAGGTGAGTTTCTCTTTAAGCTGGGTGTAGTAAGAGGTCTTCTAACTAGAACTCTAAACCCAGATACAATAAAATAAATGATTGTTAATTTTTCCTCATAACAATAATTAAAATATAATGCATGTCAGTAAGTACCATAAATAAAGACAACTGACAAACCAGGACAAATATCCATAGCATGTACACCAGATAAATGGCTAACTCTAATATATAAGTAATTCTGAAAATGTGAAGGAATAAGCCAATCCCACGTGGAAAAATGGCCCAAAATATAAATAGATAACTCACAAAAAAGATTACAATGACCTTAAAGCTTATGAGGAGAAGCACCCTCACTCACAATAAAGGATATCCAAGTTAAAACTACATTGAGAATCTATATCTCACCTATAAGACTGGCAAAAAATTTAAAGTGTAACCCCGTGTAGGCGAGGCTTTGAAGAAACAGACACTATCATACATTTCTGGAAATACAAACTGGTACAAACAACCCCTTCTGAAGGGACTTTGGCAATATTAATCAAATTATATATGCACTTACCTTTTGACTCAGTGATCCTACTCATCAAGATTTACCCCAAACGCGCATCTCCAACAATATGAACATACATAAGCATAAGGTTATTGATTGTAGCATTTTAATTACAAAAATATAGGAAACTGTGCACCCTAAAGCGTATTGTTCTTGTGACTTTACTGGAAGTCCAAAAATTGTGTCAAAAGTAAAATAAAAACAATTTAATTTTCTCTCCTCCAAATACTTTCATGAGTTCATCAGGAGAATTTTCAGGACTCCCATTGTCATGTCACATCACATTTAAAAAATAATTACAGAGTCAAGGATTTGAACGTATAAGCAAACAGAATATTCAACAAATCATTAATCGCACTGTTGTAGTGCTTTCCAGACTGGCAACAGATTCTAGAAGCAGTCAGTCAACACATTTAGTCGGAGATTTCCTACTGTGTGGAAAGTACCACAGGATGTCCTGCATGATATGAGGGTAAAAGTGATAAAGGTGGTTCTGCTTATTCTTCTGTGTCTCCCTAGAATTATTTATTGAGTACCTTTGAGTCCTGTTTTCTGGGCTTAGGCATTCTCCAGAGTGGTAAAAGCATGGTTGCAGACAGTGGGCTCTTATCCTTTTGTGTGGGAAGGGGACAGGCCCAAAGCCTTTATTTCCTCGAGTTTTCTATAGATCAAAGTCATCAGCATAGGCCAGATAAAGAGTTAGAACACGCTTCATCTGAAATTCAAACAGTAACATCAAGATCAGTGGTTCTTAATCCCTTTTAAAATGCAATGGCCACCTATGGATCTCTCACATTTTTTTCTGCATAAATTGGCAGGCTAAATTTTATAAAACATTGCCACTTCTCTGCAGGGAGCAGGTATGCTTTCCTTTTTTAAAGGAGTGACAGGGTATCAGGGATGCTGTAGAGACCATAAGAAGAGGAATGGGTGAGAAATTGGGACAGTTTTAACAGCTAAGGTCTCTTCCCACTCAAAGGTGGCATGATTATATGGTTTAATGTCTCTGAAAAATTTCTGATCTCTCTTCAAGAAGAGGTAATTATACGTGCTGCCCTTGTGCCTCCTCCAGTCTTGTCCTTAGGCCACTGCAGTGAAGTTAAAGATGTACATGTCTGTCTACAACAAGTGTTGGCCAACTTTTGCTGTTAAAAACTCAAACGGTATATATTGTAGGCTGTGAGGGCCCTATGGTCTCTGTTGCAACTACTCAGTTCTGCTGTACTAGTGCAAAAGTATCCATGGAAAACACGAAAGTGAACATGAGTGTGGCTGTGTTTCCACAACGTTCTACTTAGAAAAAGAGACTCTGGGAAGCACTTGGCCTACGGGCTATAATTTGCTGACCCCTTGTCTACCACATTCAGGACAGAGGCCATGTCCTAAGTTTTGATGTCCCCAGGTCTAGCACAGTACCTGGAATACTCAGATACTCAATAACCAGTTGTCAAATGAGTACATCTTAAACCACAGGGTCAGGTTGTGTGGTTATGCCTGGAAATTCCAACATATTCTGTGCAGTATAGAAACAGTCTTAATCATAAAATTGTAATCCAATTATTAACATCTGAATAACTTCTACAATATTCCCACGAAGTTGATATCCATTTCTGCTTAAATATAGAAATTCTGCAGCTCTTGAGGTATCCCAGTTCGTCGTAGCAAGGCCATGCCTATATGAAAGAATTTCTTACATTGAGCCAAAATCTGTCTTTTCTCATTGGTCTCGGCACCTCGTAATTACACTCCCCAAATCATAAACTATTTGCCCAGGAAGGACTGTAGATTTCACCTAGTTCAGGTTTCTCATTTCACAGATAAGAAATGAAGGCTCAGGGAGATCTCGAGTTGCTCACAGATGCCCGGCCTGTCAAAAGCCAAACTCTGAAATATGCAATTTGCTGTGTACGGGTCTCTCTGTCTGGGTTTCCTGCAAATTTTGTACAACCAAACCAGCTTTGGTGTATTTCTGGAGTACAGGTTCATTTTCTTTCCTCTTCTTTCAGGAAAAATAATTTGTTTAAAATGAATCTTAAAATACGTATTTGAAAAATAAAAAAAAATGAGTCCTAAAATAAAATGAGTGTACACTTATTTACACCCAACCAGAAATGTAAATGGGGATGTAATATAAGGAGCACTGGAATAGGAGTCAGGAAACCAGAGTATTGTATTTACCACTCACTTAGCTAAAGTAATGTGGGCAAGTTATTTGACTTCTTAGGGTTAAATCAGGGGATTTTTCTGGCGCCTTCTAGCTTTATGGTTTAATCCTTCAAATGAAAAAGGTAGAATATTTCAAAGCGTAGTGTTTGCACTCCTTCACCCCTCCAGAGCCTAATTTCTTTCATCTCAGAAAACAATACAGCTTCTATAGTGGTTAAGGCCATGGGCTCCTGAGACTTAGGCTCAAAGTCCAGATCTGCCACTTACTTGCTACGTGACCTGGGTACAGGACATTGAGTGTTTTTTGAGGTTCAGTGTCCCTGCTTGTAAGAGGAAGATAATAGTACCTACTTCAGAGGATTATTATGAGGACAAGAGATGATAAATAGAATCATCTAACTTAAGAATTCTAAGCAAAAATAAATGAGCTAGAAACCTAACCTCTAACACTGGGTATGGATAATTAATTTCTCTAGATATTGTCAAAAAACAAAGTCCTCCTAGAAATGAAGTTCCCAATGACAGCCCCTCCACCTTTTGTCTCATGTCATCAAGTTTCCAGACTTCTGTGCATGACCTCTAGCCTCTCATCCTTCAAGTTCTTCATTCATAAAGGTATGGCTCAAGTGTGGACACCATCTCTAACTTTGTATTTCAGAATTCTCGTTTCAAAATACATTAGAAGTCATGACCAAGTAGTCTTTTGCTGTTAGTACTGAATCATGATGGGATTATTGATGGCCAAAATTTCTTCTCCCAAACAGAAAACTTTTACTAATGGAGGCTAACTCTAAGCAATATTTAAAACGGGTGTCTATACTGCCTTTTTCTCCATTGTCTGGAGGAAAAATACCTGCTTTTATTTTAGGAAAATCTACGTTATGCTAATAAGACTCATTACAGAATTGTACATTGTATTCACACACACTTTAAGCAATAACTCGAAGGTGGGTATCATAATTTATGCTAAAGAATCAGAAAATAACACTAAAGTTAGATCAATTGTCTTATCCAAACTAACCATTTAAGCCAAAGATCAAGCCAAGACTTGAATTCACAGCTCCTGCCACTTCTGTGTGTTGGAGGCACTCAGGTGCTCAGGATTTAATTATTTTATGTCCTTGGGAAATGGGTAAAATCAAATAAACTACAAATTATAGGTAGTACATAGTATTACAAAAAACGAAGGTGGTAAAACAAAATTGTTTTATTTGAGCAAACAGTTGCCAAATGGCAATAAGATATCATAAAGAATTCTAAAAAGGAGCAAAAAGGATTTTCTTTTTTTTATTGTTATTCTATTACAGTTGTCCCACTTTTCTGCCACTGCCCCATCCCCGCACACACACAGGGAACCCCCACCCTGTTGTCCATGTCCATGGGTCATTTATACCTGTTCTTTAACTCGGCGGGGATTTTCTGTCCTCAAAAAATTTTATTAATAACAGATAAAAAGATCAACTTTCATTCAATTAATCAATCAAATTTCACCTGTTGTTCAAGTCCACAAACATTTATAGACAACTTGCCACATGCCCAGTGCTGTGCTAGGCACTGCAGATAGACAAGACACAAACTCCATTCCCTAGGACAGAGAAGTAGGCAAACTTTTCCTGTAAAAGGCCAGATAATAAATATTTTAGCCTTTGTGGGTCATTCAGTCTCTGTTGCAACTATTTATCTCTGCCACTGGAGCGTAAACAGAACGATAGACAATATGCAGATGAATGAGCAAGGCTGTGTTTCAGTAAGACTTTATTTAGTAAGACACACAATTTGGCCCTGGGTCTGTAGTCTGCTGACCCCTGCTCTGAGCTTCCAGATGAATTCATGAGCCAGATCAACTCACATCTGATGATAGTAAAATGGGAAAAGTGTATTATTTGAGATATAAATGGGGACATTAACGTTGCCTGGCAGCACAGCTAGTGGAAGACTTCTTACAGGAAATGACATTTAATTTAGGCCCTGAAAGACTAGGATTTGGGCAAACAATTTGTGGCGAGCTGTTTGCGCATGATGCTTTTTGAGAACAGGGAATAGCCCCATGTGTTTGAAACAGAGGATGGACAAAAGAGGCCAGGGAGGTTGACAGGGACCAGGTCAGTGCCTGGTAGGCCATATTAAGGAAATTTGGGCTTTATCCTGCAGTCAACAGTGGGCACCAAAGAATCCTCAAGCAGTGAAATGATATGATCAGATATGGTTTATACCAAAATCCTTCAGGAATCAGCGAGGGTGATGGCCTTGGGTGAGGGAGAGATTAAAGATAAAGAGGTTGTTTAGAAAAATGGTAAGAGTCCAAACAACCAATGGCAAAGCTTTCATCTGAGGCTGTATTAGAGAGGTGAAAGACATGCATTCTGGAGATAATGTAAACCTGCAATGGTCCAATACAGTATCCACTAGCACTTGACCTGTGGTAATTCAACTTGGGAACCGGACGCATAACTTACTTAAAATTTTGATTAATTTAAATTTAAATGTAAAAGCTAGTATTCATGCAGTTATTGCAGAGTTTTCAAGTATGTTTGGAACAACTTGGGTAATAGACATCTACCATTTCAATAGTAAATTTAATGAAATCAAAACACAGATTAAATGTTTCCAATGGATATTTGGTATGTACATGGAAATGCGCTTTTGGTATAAAATATACAAATTTTAAGGACTTAGTATATTGTTTTGAGATTTCATTTATTTATTTTGAAAGAGAGGGGAAGGGAATGAGAAAGAGTGGGAAAGAAACATCAACGTGTGGTTGTGTCTCATGCACCCCCCACCAGAGGCCCAGCCAGCAACCCAGGCATGTGCCCCGACCGGGAATCGAACCGGTGACCCTTGGGTTTGCAGGCCAGCACTCCACTGATCCACACCAGCCAGGGCAAAGGACTGAGTATTTAAGAAGTACATTATTTCACTAAATTTTTAAATATTGATTAAATGTTGAAATGACAATATTTTTCATGTATTGGATTAAATAAAATATATTATTAAAATTAAGTTTGCCTGTTTCTTTTTAATGTGGCTCCTAAAAAAATATAAAATTAAACATGTGGCTTGTATTATGTTGTTATTGGACAGAGCTGCTTTAGAAGGGGAATTTCTATGATTTGGTAACTATGTGGAACAGAGTGGAGGATTGATGGTGATCAGATTGAATAAGAGGAAGAGTATAAAGGAAAGATGATTTCACCCTGGCTGGTGTGACTAAGTGGACTGAGTGCCAGCCTGCAAAGCAAAGGGTCGCTGGTTGGATTCCCAGTCAGGGCGCATGCCTGGGTTGCAGGCCAGGTCCCCAGCAGGGGGTGCAAGAAGCAGCCACACACTGATGTTTCTCTCCCTCTCTTTCTCCCTCCCTTTCCCTCTAAAAATAAATAAATACAATTTTTAAAAAAATAAAAAAAGGAAAGATGATTGCAATGCTTTCAAACAGAAAAAAAACCCAAAAAGGAAATTACCTTCCCATAGTCTAGGTGCCCAGCCCAATTTCTTCAATCTGAGAAAAAAGACCAAGGCTCATACATTCTGTACCCCTGTACCCAGCACTGTGTTCAGGTCATCGTATATGAGAGGTACACACTATCTGTTGGCTATTATTGATAGTAAAGATGACATGATCATTAATATGCACTGAACCCCAAGGTCATATCAAGTCAAAAATATGGTAATTGCTTTGCCCAGGATTTCTGTGCTTGGTTCGAACCATTCTAAAGCAAAGACAAAGCCTCCTTTATCTCTTCCTGCAGAAATTAGGACATTGTAAACACCATATTCTTCATATTCAATGAGTCAAAACAATCTCTTGCCTTTATTTTGTTACACATAGTAATGTTGAGGTTTGCCAACAACTTTCATTGACCAGAGTTAAAGATAGAGAGATTGGAGATTTACAAGACACATCAGGGGCAGAAAGTGCCCTGATGGAAAGAAATTACCAAAAACTGCCTGGGTTCACTGAAAGAAGGATCATCTCACATAGGCAGCTTCCAAGAAGGAAACAGATGGCACATTCAAGGGAGTAACTGAATAGTGTCTAACAAAGGGACCATTTACAGAAACATGGACAGCATTCAGGGAACCACTATGAAATGGTGAAGTTTTGAGGGATGAGGAAGGGTAGAAATTTGTTATATCATTTAAATCTGAAAGAGCAACGGGAGACAGTTATTATTGGGAGCCAGAGAAATCTGCAGCCTTTGAAGAAGGGCCACCTGAAAGAAACTGTGGCCAAAGATGGGAGACTCCCAGCCTTTCTCTCCCCCTTTCCTCTAATCTCTTGCCTGCGCTCCCCATTGGCCTACTGTAATGTGAACCAATTTGAAACCAGAGGGCAAAGGACTCTAGGTGACTGAATAAGCCCACACCCTATGGACAGAGCAGATCCTCCAAAAGGTACAGAATTAGTTTAGAGGAACAAATGAGGAATATCTACCTTCAAAATATATTCTTCAGCCCAGATGTATAATCTATGAATCTATAGTAGAAATTAAAACACAAGCATGACCTATGCCCAGATAATCAGGAAATCAATTAATGGGAATAAAAGTAAAACACACCATTCCTTACCCTAGATAAATACTACAAAAATATCTGGAAATTGAGTTGGATTGACCCACATCATTCCTTAAAGATAAATATGCCTTGGCCATCATTTTCTTTTCTTTTCCTTCCTAAAATAGAGAATTCTTCCCATGTTCGGGCACTGAGGCTTCAAAATGGACAAAATGCGGTAAAGCAGTGATTCTCAACTGGGACTGTTTTTGCCACCCCTCAGAGCACATTTGGCATTCTAGAGACATTTCTGTTTGTCATAATTTGAGAGCAGGGCTGGTGTGCTATGTGTATGTCAAAGGTAAAAGACCAGGGATGCTGCTGCACATTCTACAATGCAAAGGACAATCCCTGACAACAAAGTTATCTGGCTCAAAATATCAATAATGTATAGAAGCCTTGTTTTAAAAGTAAGTGCTAGAGTTGATTTAAGAAAGTGAGAATGAGGCCCTGGCTGGCTACCTTAGTTGGTTAGAGCATCGTTCTGATACGCCAAAGTTGTGGGTTCGATCCCTGCTAAGGGCACATACAAGAATCAACCCATGAATGCATCAGTAAGAGGAACAACAAATTTCTTTCTCTTTCTCTCTCTCTCTCTCTCCCTCCCTCCCTTTCCTTCTCTTTCTAAAAATCCATTAAAAAAGTTATTTATAAGAATAAATGAGAATGTGTAAAAAGAATATAAATAATTCAGACATGTGGTCTGCCAAAACAAAACAAAATAAAAC
Source organism: Pteronotus mesoamericanus (assembly GCF_021234165.1). Taxonomy (NCBI): domain Eukaryota; kingdom Metazoa; phylum Chordata; class Mammalia; order Chiroptera; family Mormoopidae; genus Pteronotus; species Pteronotus mesoamericanus. Next base: position 2,769,900 of record NW_026555198.1, read on the forward strand.
AAAAAACCCTTTTAAAAATGATATTTTAGGCTTCTAATTGCAAATATATTTCTTCTTTAACATAAAATAAAGGTAGATCTTGAAATTTAAGGGACTCTTTAAAAATGTTCAGATGACTCTTTTAAAAGCCAGGCCTTAGTCCATCACATTGCTCACTGATTAAATTTACTTATACATCTGACTTTTCAGATAACTGATGACAGTGTACAATACCGTTCACCCTACTTGCTCCTGATTGAATCCTGGCATACAAATTGTTAAAAGAAAGAGGGACCAACTTGAGGTAATGGTCATAGATGAAGCTTCTTCCCTGAGACTCTAGAGGACATTAATAAATAAATGTTTTCACACATCTGAAGACAATTGTGCTTGTTCTGCAGGGTCTCACAGCAGGGGGAGGGTGGGAGGAAAAAGTAAAATCAATTCATAACAATAAAAGTCAACTTTTCCTCTGTACTCTCCATTGAATATTCACAATGATCCCAAAAGGTAGGTACTAATATTATGATCAATCATATTACATATATGGAAACCAAGGCTTAGAGAGGTTATATACCATGGCCAAAGTCAATTATATGGTGAGTGGATAAGCTGGAGTTGTTAACTACAATGCTCAAGATAGAGGTATGGGCAGTACTAAAATGACTGAAGCAAAAATTATAAAAAAAAATTTGGATAAATCGAACCTTTAGGTCACTTCTACCTGAGGCTGCCAAGAAGTGAAGGACTAAGTAGAAAATATACTTTTGGAAGAAAGGGCGTGATCTCCTTGCAAGAAAAGGAAAGTAAGGTCTTTTAGATATCTGTAGCCAATGACTTAGATGTGAACAAACGAGTAGGTGACAGAAGGTTGCCAACCTCAAAAGTATCAATCTAGTCCCCTGGCCATGGAAGAAGCCTTGCATGCATCATCCTTCCTCAACCCATTTCCTGCCTCATCGCTCTGGCCCTGTCAATGTGGTTGAGGCTCAGCCAATTGAATTCTCTTGTACGCAATTCTTTGCTAAATGCTAAAGCCATGCTTTGCATCACGGATAAAAGAGTAAATTGATGATAATTACTGCCTCCAAGTTTGCTAAGTGGCCTCATACACATTGAACAGGGAAGATGGCATAGTTGCCTTTCAAATTGATGCAAAATCACTAAAATCATTCACGCCCTCACAGAGAGGTGAGAGAAGAGTGGATGAGAAGGGATTCTCTTTATTGGAGACAATTATTTTTAAGAGGCTACTTCCTGCTTATAATCAAGAAGCTAAAAGGTTTGATTTCTTAGCATCAATTGGAACATAAAGGAGGGAACTATATATTGTATTAATTCCCATCTTTAAGAATGCTTAAGAAAGGAACATTGTTACTTAACAGCTTTAGAAGTAAAAAAAAAAAAGAATCTACAAAAATGTGATATAAAATTTGTTTAAAGTGGGCAGTGTCATGAGGACATAGCAGTTGATCATTACCATACTTATTAGGTTTTTACTGTGTTTCCATGCATTGGAGATACCAAGCTTATCTCATCCTGTTCCTCCAGGAGGTCCAAGTGCAGCAGATGGAAAAGCAAGTCAATGAACGTCAATGTGGGACAATACACATAAAGCTATAGAATCACCAAGTCTAACCTAAGTACTGTTGGGATGAGGAAAACACTGCTAATCAAGGTACATCACTCTAGCTCTTGTGGAGAAGGGGGAAAGGCAGGGAAAGCAGAGGGAATGGCATGAACAGAGTCATGAGGCATGGAAGTCCACAGCATGATTGGGGAGGGGCAAGTGGTTGGATATGCCTGGAACAGTGTGGCTTGGAGAGAAAAAGAAAATGGGAGAAATTTTAGATACAGGTATAATATATTAAACACTGTGACAAAGGATTGGACAGAGGACTGTGGGATCCCAACTTGTACTTGGAGAAGTATAGGACAAGTTGAAAATATTTCAGTTCAATTTCTCCATATAATTACTCCCATGACTACTAGAAGCAGTATAAATAATACCATGACCGAAACTACCATTGTTTTTGAGCATGTACTAGGTTCTAGCTTCTATGTTTGGTGATACACACTGTTCAGTGATACGTATTGTTTCACTTAATCCTCAAAATAACCGTATTATGTCCTTACTATTATACCTATTTAAGAGATCAGAACATTTCACCAATGGGTTATTTTTATATAGGGGCTAGTTGAAGCATGGGAATGAACCTGAAACTCACTTTCCTGTATTCTCTATTCCTGCACATTAGCACCAAAAAGCATCCAGTCTCCAGAGCTCCTTTACCTGAGCAGAGTCATATTCCAAATGCGAGGACAGCCAGGAGGAAGGAAAAAGCTAGACGTTAAGGGAGAGAGAAGAACTGATTGAGATCCAGGTCAATGAAGTGGCAGGAAGAAGGTCTATCACAGCACATGCAGAAAGGAGGGTGAATTTTGAGCGGGAAAGGAGACGTGTCCTGGGAGATGGGGAACGGAATGGAGGATGACTGCAAATGCTGGTAAGTTTGAAGGTTCAGGGAAGGGAAACTGAGCAAGTTCACCTGGACTTTTTTCTGTAACGCTGGGAGTTCACTGGCTAAGTAGGTGTGATAGCTAATTTTATGTCAACTTGATTGGGTAAGGGGTTTCCAAATTGCTGGTAAAACATTATTTATGAGCGTGTCTGTGAGGGTATTTCCAGAAGAGATTAGTATTGGAATTAATAGACTGAGTACGCATATAACCCTCACCAATGTCAGAGAGCATCATTCAATCTATTGAGGGTCTAAATAGAGCAAAAAGGCAGGGGAAGGGTAAAACTGTCTTCTGTATGGTCTGATCATCCATCTTCTCCAGCCCTCTTATATTGGTGCTCCTGGTTCTCAGATCCCCTGGTTCTTAGGCCTTCTGACTTGGATTGAATTATACCACCAGCTCCTCTGCTTCTCCAGCTTGCAGATGGCAGATTGTAGGCCTTCTTGGCCACACCATGAGCCATTTCCTATAATCAATCTCTTTCTCTCTCTTTCCCTCTCTCTCTCTCCCCCCCCACACCAATAGATATACCCCATTGGTTCTGTTTCTCTAGAGAACCCTGAGTAATACAGTAGGCTTCAGATGGGGCAGAAGCCCGAGCCAAGTGGCAGAAACTTGAGGACATCTGCTGTGAGAGATGAAAGAGGGAGACAGACAATAGGATGCATGACTGACCTGATGACTTTAGTGGCAAGGCTGTATATGCACTAGATGTACTTTACTGACTCAAGTTCTAGTGTAAAGGAGCAAAAAGTGAAATTCTTCTTTTGTTATATCCCAGACTATAAATAATCTTAAAAATTAGAATAAAACAGACTATTCTACTTCTAGTAAAAACTGACTTTATAGAGGTCAAAGTTAAAGGATAACTAAAGATACATAATACTAATATGTTATTTTTAGTGATGCACAGTACATCTTGAAAGTGGAGAAGTGTCAAAGATCTTGGCTATAAATATAGGCGAAGTTTCATGAAATTCTACTGATAGTCTGTCTAAACATATTCAAAGAGTTCATAATATTAAAACACTTGGCTTTTAAAGAGAAGGAATCAGGAGTGGTCTGGTTAGGATTTTCTATGTTAAAAAGCCTCTAACTCATATCCCTCCCTTCACTTATCCCATACCTTCACAACTCCTAAGCAAAAAGAATTGTTGTCTTTCTGTTTCAGTGAGCAGATTATTATATTTTTCTGGAAGGGAATTATATGCCCTACTTGATTTGTGCTTAAGAACGATATTCCTGCTGAAACGTTTTCCCCTTTGGGCATTTCTTTTACCACATGGGTAGGTACCAATCCATTTCTTATGCAGACAGGACCATTAGCCCTAGAAGTTGAGCAATGCATTTCTTTAAAGAAGATGAGTCTAGGCTCATTGGAAAAGATCATGGGAAGATTGGGCTGGGTTGTCATTTCACTCACCTTCCCTTCTCTAAGCCATTACTGCTGTATCCTGGTTGTAAGTGATAAATGCGGTGGTCAAAATGTCCTCTGAGTTGCTCATTGGGGCAATACATACAGAGTAGTTAGAGACCATAGTTTTTGGAGTCAGAGAGATCTGGGTTCAAATCCTGGCACCACAACTTACTAGCTAGTTACCCTTGGGCAAGAGAATTCAAATTCATATTCTATGTCTCCATTTTCTTGGGGGCAAATAATAAGGTCAAGCCTCACAATAGTGGTGAGAGGGTTACAAAAGATAACACATTCAATAAAGCCTCAGCTTGGTACCTAGCATATAATGGTGCTTCATAATCTGCAGCAGAATACAATAATTCAGCACTTCCTCTTGCCTTTGTTTCACAGGGAAGAATAACTGGTCCTTTACCTCCTCAGGGCCCCATGACAAGCATGAAGACCCCTTCAAAATGGACAGGAACTATGGGTAAGAACTTGACCTCTGGACCCTGGCTGCCCAAGTCCGAGTCCCTGTTCTGTTACTTACATTGGGCAAGTTATCTTTCTATGACCTAGTTTTCTCACCTGAAGATCAGGAATTAAATGAAATCATGTATGTAAAACACAGTGATTGGCATGCAGTATACACTAAAAATACAGGCAATTGATACTATTGAGTAGGCTCACATTTAGCTCAAGATAGGATGACATTCTCCAGAGGCAGTCTGAGAAAGTTGAATTCTATTACAGCTTTCCCAGCAATAGTGCCCCAAACTCTATCTACACTATACTTGGTTCCATAATGGCAGTCACACTCATGCCAGGATGGTTAATTGTTAGGCTTCTTAAACAGGGACTTTCTAAATCCTCAGGGAATGAAGAAATGGTTCAGCTCTACTAGGCTAACGTGAGGTTTCTAGAAAATGTGAACCCCACCCTCTCCCCAATGGTGATTCTCATGGTTCATGTGAGGGCATCTAACAAAAAGCTTTTCCTGAGAAAATCAATCTGTCCTCTCAGTCCCCATCAGTTTGCTTTCTGATTTATACTAGGAGATCATTATATTTGCCCTTCCTGAAATATTTGGTGTGCCATTTCCCACAGGACCTTAGTATTCTAGTTCTTCAGAGTTTCAGGATGATTCACCCAGTGCATTAGGTGCTCTCAGGAATGAGGTTGCTATTTCTGAAAACCTCTGATCTTTTTTAGGCTAAATGAATGCCATTAGACAACATATGTCTACAATGTACTAATGACACCCAGGTGGTCTAAAAGTTGGCACACCCCTTAAATGCCTTACTCATTTCCCTACTAGTCAATCCGAGTGTGCAAACAAAACCTATCTGAAACAAAACTGAAGAACAGTGCCTTTTCAGAGAATATAAAATATGAAAACACAGGTCTAAATACAAATTTATCAAGTGGTAGAACAAAAGACCCAAATGGTAATATTTTACAAATATTCTAGTCATCAAGGCCTCTTCATGGTCTGCACATTATACAGAAACAAAAAAAAAAAAAAAAAAAGAGAGAGAGAGAGAGAGAGAGAGAGAGAGAGAGAGAACCAAATAATGTTGCTGAGGGAAGGAATCAAACCACACAGCCCAAGGCTGCTATCCCTGACTTTATCTAATAAAGTGGTTTTATCTTAGAAAGTTTTGTATAAATCAATGCTTATTTAAGTATTCTAGTTTGGAAAGGACTTACAAAGCAATCTTGCAGTGAATCCATTAGTAAAATTAATAACCACTTCTATTTACAGCTTTTATAAGTTAAAATGCTCAAATGGTAATACTTAAACTGGGATTTATTTTTGACCCAAGAGATCCTAGCACAGTAGCTATACACTGTAAGCAACTTTTATTCCAAGATGGGCATTATGGCACTAAACTGATATATTGGCATATTAATTCACAGTAAATGCAAAGACAAGTCATAAATCTTGTGACACATGGAATCGTAGCACGGAGGTGTATATATGGCATACAGACAGACTCCTCTATATGAGATTATGCCTTGTTCTATTGGCTGTACTTTAAAATTCAGCTGATATCAAAGGAAAAGCCTGCCAGCTACTGAAGCATGTTGTGATGTAGGAAAAACTTGTATACAAGCTAGAAAATGCACTGACGACCAGCCACCTGGAAACTTCTAATAAAAAGATTGGCATGTTCTGTGGTCCTGGTGGCCTGATCACAGTGACTGCAATTCCATAGTCCCTGTCTATTAAAGGGCTCTCCTGAAGTGGGTTGAGTGAAAGAATTATAAGGGTCATTGATATTAAAATGAAGACAGCAAAAACAGGCGAGCTTTTATAGGGGGAGGTACTCTGTAATGGCAAAAGCAATTTCATCTGCATAAAATAAGAATGAGACAGGGCTCCTCAGAGTCTATAATATTCTAATGTGCAGTGCAAACCTCCAGGGCAGGGAGATAGCAAGCAGCTGTTTCTCAGACAGTTTTTACTCTCAGGAGCTTTCCCTATGGGAGCATTTCATTTGGGTAACATATTTGGAAATGCTGCTTTAAAGACAATTTTAACAACAATAAGAGTAACTAGCATTTATTAAGCTCCAGGGATGGAGCTTCATGTGAAACTCAGGAACTAGTCTAGAAGCACAGTGGAAGATGGGTCACATTAGGTAGTTTGGAATAGTGGCTGAAAACTGTACATGCCAATGGCTGGATTGGCGGAAGGAGGACCCAGTGTGTTAAAGGACTCATCCAGAGCTCAATTTTCATCATCATTATCAATGATAATAATAAAAATAGTTCAGCTTTATTGATCACTTTCTGTGTTTCAGGCACTGTGGTCAATCAATCCTCAAGACAGCCCCGTAATTTCAATCTTCTGATTGTCTCCATTTTACCCTCATTTGTCCTAATGACCCAGCATGTGTTAGAGGTGGTGTTGAAAACCAGGTTTGTTCCACAGTGAGTTGTGTTCTTTCTATTCCACTAGCGCTGTCTCTCGTGAACACCTTGGTGAAGACAAATTCTGAAGGACCTGCAGAATATCATGTACAGTGGTTTATGCTGTAGTTAATTACACCTGGCAGAAGACACTAGGAGAAAATAATATTTATGAATGGATTCTCACAGCTCAGAACTTAAAATACAGAAAAATACAATCAACTGAAATGTTTGTAACCAGAAGTAACCTGCAAGCAAATCCTATGTGGAGGCTAATTGTCTTGATAAAGTAATGAATCTATTGTTTACTCTGCATTTTAAAATTTTCATTAAGGTAGAACAGTACTCAAGAGACAGACTTTATTGTGCAACACATTCTGTGAAAGTCTTTTACTAGTAAGACAAACATGCCCTTCACAGAGATGTGTAACACACAGTATTTTCCAATTCTGAGAAGTATTCTTTGGTGCATTAAGAGATAAGGGGGTGTTCTATTTACTTAATATGCCAGCCGTCTTCATGTTTAAAGCAGTAGGGTTTCAGCCTTTGGTGGAGAAGCTTGTACTAGGCACCGACTATGTGCCAGGAAGAAGACATGGGTCCTGCCCTCTATGGGAAGACAAAACCCTTTATTCTTAGGCAAGCAGTGAGAAGACCTAAAATGAAGGAGTTAGTAAAGCGCTGAGAAATCGACAAGGAGGGACTGATTCCAAGACGGTCTCAGGATAGGGGCATTGGGAATAGATCTGGGTGGGTAAAAGCTGAGGTTGCATTTAAGCAAGGCTTTTAAGAGTTGCACTTGACCAACTGCACTTACAAGGATGAACTGTGTTGTTCACAGTAAAAATAAAATGGAAGACCCCAAGTTAAAACAAGGCCCCAAAATGTAAATACTCAATAAATCAGGTCTTTTATTTATGGACAAACAGATTGGAATGCATATTTATACAGCTACTATCTTATGGCCAACAATTTACCAAAGCAGTGTCTTGTGTGTAATACCTATTACTTCAGAATAAATTATTTTGTAAAGAAATATATATGTATATATAAATTTAGTCACGTGTTAAGCAATGGCTCAAGTCACTGACATAGGTACTATTCCAGATGGAGGAGTTACTTTATCAAAAGACTGGTTTAAATCACTTACAGTTCAAAATTCAAATCGAATTGCTATTTTTAAACACCTACTGGGTTCCCAAGTTCTGCCTAACCTAAACTCTCCGAACCTCAGTGGATAAAGCTAGCCCAGAATCAAGATCATTAGTTTGAGTAAGAGCCTGAGAGAGGAGAAGCCTGTGGTCATCACCATATGACCATGAAGCCCCTCTAGGTTTTGAACCTTAAACTCTCCAGCTGAAGGCAGCAACATTTGAAACTTATGAAGTCAAGTGTCATCAATATCTATTAGTCCAATGTCCTAGCAACAAATTGAGTCCTATTTTGAACCATTCTGACATAGAGAATAGTTCAAAATGGGAAAGGAATTCAGTACCCATTCAGTCCTTATTTTTTTACTTTACAGGTAAAACTATGCAGACCCAAGGAAGGAATATACCGTGCCCAAAGTTACATACCGTATTTTGCCATGTATAATGCACACTCACATTTTGGTGTGCATTATACATGGGATTATGGAATCATTTTACCCATGTATAAAGTGCATCCTTATTTTTCTCTCAAAAATTTGGGCAAAAGTGCACATTATACACAGCAAAATACGGTAACTTACTATGGTAAGGAAATAAAGGCAAAGCTAAAAATCAAGAACCAGCTAAACTGCAATTGCTTTTGAAAAAAAAATAAAAATATATTAAATTAGCTGAGAGGTAAATTTCACTCTACTCTTTGATAATTCTTTAGAGTATTAATTTCTCTGAACTTTGATGAATTTAATTTCTGTATGTCACCTAATATATTATGCAAGGCTTCACAAAATTCCTTCTTTCCTCCTTTCACATACTTTTTGGTGTAAATGAACCAAGAGGATAAGGAAAATGATGGTACATTTTTAGAGCTGTTTAAAGGACTCAGAGAGAAGCAACTAGTCAAGTGTGGTCAATGTTAGTTGAATCTTGATGGTTATATTTTATGTTCTAAGCTTTTGAATTTTGAATTTGAAACATACAAATGCAAATACTGAGGAATACTTTCACCTTTGCTCTTCATCAGCTCTGCTGAAAATATAGACTGGACTGAGCAGAAGCTTTCTAAAAAGACTGCAATGAAAAGACCTTCCTGCATGAGGTCCTGGGCCCAGGACACAAACTGACTTACATTGCTTCTCATAAATGAGAGTTTGATGCTAAGCTCCTAAGGGGCAAGAGCTCTGTCATACTGCTCCAGACTTCCTATAACAGACACAAGGAAAAACCAAATAGGTACTCATTAAATGGCTGTGGAAGGACTGATTTAACAAGAGGCCTCAGTTTTCTTAGAACAAATCACTGCATTGAGTTCTACTGGAAAGTTTTATAGTTTAGATAATTTAAAAAAGCTTTTGGAGGGGTGAGGGAAGGTTTGGAAGGGTAAGGCAGAATTTGGATTAAGTTGGAAGTGTTAGTACCCAAGGAAGGATGACATTAGTTATGATTAAACAGAAGCAGTTTGACTGTCTCTCTTAAAAAGAGTAATTTTCTGACCATATCTTTCTTATTTGCATAGTTATTATACAGCCGAGTGGTTCTTAATGGGGTGATTTCTCTTCTCATGGGATGTTTGGCAATGTCTGAAGACATTTTATTTGTTGCCACAACTTGGGGGTGGGCAGGAATGTACAGAGTCCAGGGATGCTGCTCAACATTCCACAAAGTACAGGATGGCCCCTGACAACAAAGAATTATCTGGCCCCAAAGGTAAATAGAACCAAGGCTGAGAAACCCTGTTCTAGTTTATCACAGGGCCTGAAAATAATTGAAGGAAAAAATACGTCAATTCATTTTTACAGCAGGAAAGAAGAATGAACAAATATGTTCACTGAGTTTTAGTTCTCACTTGTTTCTCATGGTTAATTTGGTATTATTTTTAACCCAATGTTATTTGGTATCAAGTATTAGAATGTGTTGGTTGATTTGTTTAGACCTTCTGTTCAGAAAAAAAAATTGGTGCCAATGCACAGAGATGATAAATATTACTATTTGGAGCACTCTAGGGACACAAGTCAGTTTCTGATTTTCCCAGTGTCTACTCTCTGCCACCAGCAGGAATAGTACTAAGCAGAAGAGGAAATAAAGTTCAGATTGTGTGTTACATCTAAATTTTCCCCCTGCCTACAGAGGTATTTATTCTTCCTCCTCAAAGCCCTTTCTCAGAGCCAACAGACAATGACAAGAGAATGACAGGCTATCAAATGGTTTCACAAGCTGTAAGAATGTACAGTCTCCTTGGTTAGCTAACATGTTTCACTATTGCAACCCCGACCTATATTTTAAGGTACAGGATACTGTCTCAGCACAGATTTAAGAGAAACATTATCAGGCGAAAAGAGAGCATTGGATGGGCTAAGGGCAAACTGAATGCTGTTTGGGGTAGGTGCATGAATGCTGTGTTTTCTACAATGTAATTTTCCTGTCCTGGTAAAAAGGGCTCCGGGGAAAAAGGGTCTAGTGGCTGTAGCTTCTGGTCTTAGAAATGCAATTTTAATTAAGGGCTGATCCAAGTACAAGACTTTCCTTGAAAATAATTTTTGCCAAAACCCTCTGGACTAACTTACATTATGAAAAAAGTTAATTAATTTAATTTTTAATATCCTCATCCTGAAAACACAAAGCTTTTTTTCCTCTCTTGAGGCCATTAAAGAAGAGTTATTTTACATTGGACAAGGGGACAACTTGCACTGAAAACTTTCATCGTATTTTGCATGAGAAGTTAACATTTTCATGGGATCTGAATTTGTAAGTAGTAGATGAAAACTCTGCTCTATTATATAGGCTCTATATCATATTGTCAACTCAACAGTTCTTCACCACAAAACTGTGTGTTTGTTCTTTTTAAATACTACCCCTTTGATTCAGCAAGAAACCTTCACTGCTAGAAAAGGAATCAATTTTCAGTCTAGCAAGAGCGTACATGTTTGTAGTATTGGCAGAAAACTTGCTTTATTGGAAACTCATGTCATATCATCCTTGATCACAGCATATTAATACAACTCCAAAGTATGTCAGTTCAAAAATCCTGAATGCCAAGGGGCAATTTACTTTTAATTTGAGTTTCCAGTGGTCCAATATTTTTAGGCTATTAAAAATATGGAGCAAACTTAACTCCATTATAAAGGACAAATAACAAGAATAATTTAGCCTTGGCAAAGACTTAAACAATACATGCATTATGGAAAAGAAAAATCAATGACAATTTTAACAAAGACCTACTGCTAAAGAAATAAAACATAGGCAGTATGTAATTCCTTATCACTCTATCTATCAAGGGTCATTCTAATCAAAACCAAATCAATGATTTATGCCAGTTATTTACAAGGGTGTAAGAAGTGGAGACACATCTGTTCTATTCAGTCATATGCTGCTTAATGATGGGGATAAGTTATGAGAAATGTGTCATTAGGCAATTTCGTCATTGTGCAAACATCATAAAGTGCCTTTACACAAACCTAGATGGTACAGCCTACTACACACTTAGGCCATATGGTACAGCCTATTGTTTCTAGGCTATAAGCCTGTACAGCATGTTACTGTGCAAAAAAAGAAAATGGGATGAAATCAAGCACAAGAGAAAATGATGCAATAAAGAGACACAGTAAACACGAGATGTATGAGGCTGCTACTGGTATAACAGGGCATAATGTTTTACAGCAAATTGTTTTATAAGTAGAAAGAGTACACTCTAAAATAACAATAAAAGTATAGTATAGTAAATAAATAAACCAGTAACATAGTCTTTTATTATCATTATCATGTACTATATAGTGTACAAAACTGTATATGCTACACTTTTATACGACTGGTAGCTCAGTAGGTTTGTTTATATCAGCATCACAACAAACTCATGAGGAATGTGTTGTGCTATGACACTAGGATGGCTACATCACTAGGCCACAGGAAATTTTTCAGCCCTAATATAATTTTATGAGACTACCGTCATATATGTATTTCCATCATGGACAGGAATGATATGCAGCACAAGCCTGTATTGAAATAAATTGGCCAAAAAGTAAGTGTTAAGAGGAACACAGGACATGGCAAAAGTAGGTTTATACTTGTGAGTATGCAAAACACAGAGTTTATTCTTGTATCATTATTCACTAATCATTGCATTATTTTCCATAAGAACAACTGTAAACCTACTCTTGCCCCACCCTCTATACGAGAAGCTTGCATTAAATTAGTGACTCCTTACTACATTCTGCTCTACTGATCTATCGCTGCTTTCTAGAGGTCAGTCCTCCCTTGCTTCCCAAGCACCACATTCTCCTGGTTTGCCTTCTTTCACTTCTAAGCAGTCCTCTCTCTTCTATACCACCTTAAAATATCAGTGCACATCAGGGATCACTTCTCTACCCACTCTTTCTCCTTAGGTGATCTCCTTTGTTCTCATGGTTCCACTGTAGGCTGAAAAGTGAGAAACATCTGCCATAAACCTAGAACACATTCCTGAGTAATTTGAAGGCAGGGCCATACAGTGTCTGACATACAGCAAAGTAGCTCAATAAGTATTGAACAAATAAATAAGTTAAATATAAAAATGGATTCATGGGATTTCAGTTGGAGAACTGTGAAAACAGTTGAGTTGTCCTAGACAGGCCCACACTAGAACAGTCAGAACCGATCTGGCTAACCAACTGACCACAAATGTACAAGTGCACTCAGGCAAGATCAGCAATACCCAGCCTAGTCCAGGAGACCCTATCAACTCTACCACTGCAGGGCATCTGGTCCATGGTTCTTTACAGCATACAAATATTTAACCTTGTTTAAACTGTATCAATGTTATTATTCTTGCAATTCATGAGGAATCTTGGATTTCATATTCATTTTTTTCTTTCTCATCATGAACATCAGCAGGGTTACTCTGAAGTCAATGAGCAACTGCTCTCAAGTATATAATGGCCTGATTACTGGCTTTGTGTTTGTTTTATCTGTGAAAAGTTTTGGTAATAGGGACTTGATTCTATCTTTGTACAGTCAATGGCTGTATTTAACCGTGACGACAAAGAACCTGGGTAACTTGTTCATGGACCTGTTGTTCATCTTTTTATACTTTACGAACCTTTCAGCATGGAACACACGTCTCCATGGATGTCTTGGAACAGGACCAGGTATCAAGGACTTTTTGGCATGGACTAAAAGTCTCTGTGGACATTTTGGATAGGATCACATGGTCTGGGCTAAATGTCTCCATAGATGTTTTAGACAGGACCAAATGTCTGCTAATCACAGACTATCTATAGCAGATCTACCCAACCTGTAAGACTATGAGAAAGAATAAATTTGTTCCTGTTTTAAATTTTTGTCTTTTATTTATTCTAGAGAAAGGGGGAAGGAAGAAGAAAGAGAGAGAGAGAGAGAGAGAAGCTTTGATGTGAAAGAGAAATATTGATCGTTTGCCTCCGACACACACCCCAACCAGGGACCGAACCTGCCAACCCAGGCCTACGCCCTGACCAGGAATCAAACTCACGATCTTTTGGTTTGTGGGACAACACCCAATCTACTGAGTCAAAGAGGCCAGGGCTTGTTCCTGTTTTAAGCCACTTTGTTTTAGGGTGACTTAAAATACAACATGAGCTAACCGGTAGACTGGTCCAAAATCTGTTTTTCCCGCCAGTCTTTCCTTCTCAGGAAAGAGATAGTACCTCTTGTCAATGCTGAGCCTGAAAACCAGAATAATGCCTGGCTTGTACAAGACAATGAATATCTATTGACAAATACATTCATTATGTTAACAGTGACTGGAAGCACTGTCAGTCACTTGCTGCCTAGAATTAGGGCAAATGGCCAGTTGAACTCAGAATATCGAAATTTGTTATTTAGTTAACTGTAATGAGAAATATTTCCTGAGTATTTATTGTTGACAGACACTGTGTTTTGCCTGTCATATCTATTTAATAAAGCTCTATTCAGGAGGGATGAAATAAAGAATGTATATTTAAATATAGTTCTAATTAGGAAGGGAGATAGATTTCTTTTAAGACACCAGTAACTGCTCCCAAACAAAAAGCTGCACTAGAATAAAAGACTCCTGAACTATTCTGATTTGCTATGGGGATTTTTTTTTCCTCCCACAGTAAATACTCTGGATATATTGAACTAATTATCCACTAAGTGAACAGCTAACCATGCATGTCAATTAGAAATTTACTGAATCAGTTCATGAATTTTCTAACATGGATCCAAAATGCTACCTTCTCAGAGAAAAATCAAGCGATTACAGAGGGAAAATGGCTAAAGAAGGAACAAAAGGAAAAATTACTCATTGGCAGCAGCTCTAAACCCCACTTTCTGAAATGTCCTTTGTTGCATGAAAAAAAAATAGATTCTCTTCAGAGGCTAAGGCGGCCTGCTAGACAAATATCCTCACTGTATGAACAGCCTGATTGAGCCCACGTTGCCCTAGAGAGGGCTGTGATCAGGCTGCATATTGCTGGGCTGAAAGGGCTCTAGTAGATGGACAGTGTGAGCTTGACTACCTCTCTGCTTTTAAATGTTTTTTTTCTCAATAAACTATTTCAACTAGTGGTGTGAGTGTGTTTGTATGTGTGTTTCCATGTGTATGTTCACACATTCTTTGAATGCTAATCAGAGACCACATTTCACTTGTACTACTGTTTTGTGTTTTTGGAAGGGGCAAAGTCAACAGTGCCACCATGGGGGCAATGGCAGGTATGTGGGGGAGTTGTGCTGAGACAGCTCCAGCCCCAATGAGGTCCTTGGTTAAGGATAGGCACATAATCCAGGGAGTCACTTGTGCTCATACCAAGAGAGAGGAACACAAGGAGCAAATAACCCTAATATGGACATGTTTATCTTATAATCTCTCTAAATCTCAGACAGACTACCCTAAAAGGACGTTCACCCTTAGTGCACAAGATCACTCTACCCCCAGGTGGGCACAAAAATCCAGAACAAGAGTGGAGCCTCTGAGCTCCCACCGGGAAGCACCAAAGCTGGATGACTTAAAAACAGATTTTTTTTTCCTATCTGTGGGAATCCCACCCACCTCAGAAACATGCACTCCTGGAACTCTTCCCTTTTTAAAAAAACTTTATGTATTAATTAATTAATTAATTAATAGGTGAAGGGAGGGAGAAAGAGAGGGAGAGTATCATTAATGTGTGGTTACCTCTTGCACACCTCCGACTTGGGACCTGGCCCACAACCCAGGCATGCGCCCTGACTAGAAATAGAACAAGCAACCTTTCACTTTGCGGGATGATGCCCAACCCATTGAGTCACACTGGCCAAGGCTAGAACTCTTCCCTTTTCTTGGAGAGGCAGTTGATGGAAGAACCAGTTAAGGTTATTTTAAGGTCTAGTGGTTCCATGAGGAAAACTATGGGTTTGATGCATTACCCCATTTAAGGAGGCACTGCAAGAAAAATGACCTGCACTTAGTAGATGTTCATGTAATAAACAAAGGAGAACATGTGACAAATCTCAGGCCTGCTGCTTTAACCCCTTGTCTACTGCTTATAGGAACTTTCAAAGCAGGATGTGGATGAACAAGAAAAGTCTCCCAATGGATGTCCTGAGTTAAGTGTACATTCTCTCTCACAAGCAGTAGATAAGATGGTGCTGAGCTGTTTTCTTCAGCCTTGCTCCTGAAAGGGGTAGTCAGGGGTTAGCATATAGGATGACCTGAGGAAGCACAGTGTAGTAAAAGAGGTCTGTCTTCAGACACTTGGCTTTAAATTCCAATCAACACACATTAGTTCTGTGTGACTTTGAACAAGTTACTTCACATCTCTACATTCTAGTTTCATCATCATGTTAAACCAAGATTGATGACACCTACCTCATGGGTTGGGAAAATTAGCGATAATAAACCTGAAGTGCCTGACACAGAAAATATGTGAAAAAACTGATATAAAAACTGATAGCTAAGCATCTAACCAAACCACAGTATACAGAATGTACTGCACAGAATACATTACACAACTTCATGAGGCCTCCTTCTTCATGTTTCCAGAGGGAAATAGACCATTTCATACAATCTCACTCCTTGTGAAAGTCACATAGAACACTTTCTTGACAATGACCCAGCCTGATTTGGCAGGACATTCTCTTCACGTGCCTTAAGCTAGTTCACACTATGCAATGAAAGTTTTGTCATTCAAGGACTTAGGTCAGCAGATATTTTGTAAGACCAGGTTTTGAGGTAGAAGGTCAATTGGCCTGAGGTGATTAAGACCTGGCCTGAAGCTGAATAAATGTACACCAGCATAGGGAATAAATCCCTATTCTGACATTACAGATTCTAAAACATTTTTGACCAAGTCAAATTTGTTGAGAATTTGCCCTATAAATATATTAGAGTTAAACCTCACTGTTTCTCTTATTTTTCTGAAGAACAAGCCCCATTTTTAATCTACTGTTTTTCTGACAGCAAGTACAAGGTCCCTCCACCTCTGTTCATGTAGTATGCCTGCCGATGTCTCTTAACAAGATGACACTAGCGCACATGGAGAAAAAATGAGAGCTCTGTGTAGGACCAGTCTTGTTATGACAGTCAGTTGTAATCGAGACCATGGAATTTGTAAGTAAGACAGGCTGCATTTGAATATTGGCACCATTTCCTAGTTATGTGACCTTGGACAAGTTATTTCTCTTCTCTCAGTCTGGGTTTCCTCATCCATAAAATGGAAAGTAAAAAGAAAAAAGAAAGAAAGAAAGAAAAGAAAAGAAAAGAAAAGAAAAGAAAAGAAAAGAAAAGAAAAGGCCAACCTAATTCCAATGATTGCTGTGGGAATAAAGATAATGTTAGATAAAGTATGTGGTACAAAGTACATTAGTACATTCTGGATAATAGCTAATTATTATTTTCATTATTTACATCAAGATAGATGAGTGGATAAAACAACTATGGGACATTTACACAATAGAATACTACTCGGTCATAAAAAAGAAGAAAGTTTTACCCTTTGTGACAGTGTGAATGGACCTGGAGAACATCATGCTAAGTGAAATAAGACACTCAGAAAAAGACAAGCGCGATATGATTTCACTCATATGTAGAATCTATGAACAAACTGAACAAGGAAAATGGGACAAACTTAGAGATGGAGGACAGGATGGCAGCTAGTGGGTGGGTAGCTTAGGGGGTGAAAGGATTGAGCCAAAGGGAGAAAGGGTTCCTGGACATGGACTACAGTGTGGTGATTGCTGGGGGGGGAGTTTTATAAGGGGACTAAATGGTAATGGGAAAAATACAATAAAGATAAAAAATTTAAAAAAGATAAGAGAGTAGGTTTCTAACAAGTGATAAAATAGGGTTCATTGCTAATATCCAGACCTGTAGGTAATAGTGGAAGTGCTCAGAGCAAGTCGTTCCTATAAGAGGAGGCAATTTTATCGTGCTGAGAAAAAATGAAGCAACAGAATCAACTTCTTAATAATTAGAAATGATACTTCTTCATTTATACCATTATAGGTGAAGGACATCCTCTGGCTTAAAGAGAGGTGATTAGGCAAGTGACCTGTTTATATGTTTTTTAAATCTGGGAACAGTTCTATTAAATTAAATTCAATTTAGTTATTCACTAACCATTCTAGTCTTTCTTCGTGTACCCTGGACAAAGTAATCACATCCTTGAAGACAAGGGTCATTTCATTTACCTCATTTGAGTGCTGCACTCCACCTAACTATAGGTCCACAGAATTGGCAAGTACCTCCTGAGATCCTTCTGCTTATGACAACTCCTTATCATAGAAAAGCTGAGAATGCACTGTGGAGAACATTTCATTCCTTTAAACCTAAGATGTCTCTTCTGCACTAAAATTGCTTTTGGGCAACAAACTCACATGTAGGGCGAGAAGGAGAAAGCCAAGCTTTTGGAAAAGCCATGGAGGGGAAAGGGTGTGGGCTTCAGAGGCCAGAAAAACTGGATTCAAATCCAGTCCTGTCATTTATCAAGAAAGTGATTTGACCTTTCTGAAACTTAGTTTGCTAATGTGTAAAATGTTGGAAGCAGCCCCTATCTGACAGGGTTTTTGTGATCATGTCTCTAAGCGGCTTTGCAGGACGCTCTCACTGCATGCAGAAGTAGCCCCATGGAACTATGAACTCTTTCCTTCCTTTGTGTAGATCTAGTCTTCCAGCCAGTGTACACTTGTTACTTCCAAAGCTGGACATGCTGAAAGGTTGACCCGGAGCAGCTCTGAGAATATATTTCTTAAAATAGCTGGGGCTCCTAAGTAGAAATATGCTAGCACATGGGTGGAAGTGGACACGTGATTTTGATGTTGTTGGAGAGAGTGTGGATATTGGCTGTGAAGCAAGACAAGGGTAAGTGTTGATAAACTGTAGGATGTTATATCTCTCATTCCACACTTTCCTGAGGGCATTACTCAAGCCACGTATTCTTAAGCAGACTAACAAATGCTATAGCATATAACACATAAAAACCTGAATCATCAAAATATACAATGCTAAGGGTGATTTACAAACATGGGTAGCAATTAAAGTCTCTCAATCATGTCAAAGTCAGTTTTCAAACCCATGTTACTGTAATAAATTTACGCAGCCATAACTGGTGATGTCTATATGATAGGTGCCTCAATGATGACTGTGTCTGGTGTAACGTGGGGACAGACATTCAGGTCCTGAGCAGCTTGAGTCAACTTTTTGGAATCTCACCCCAGAGCAGCAGCAATCAAGTAAAGAAGTAGTAGTACTTTCCTGGCCTATGAATACTCCTTCTCTACCTTCTTTAAGTACACTCATACATGGTCCCTAGACACTCTTCTACCCACATTTGCAAGATGAATCATATTTTGAGAGCAGAACAAATGTTGCAACAATTACTTGCAAGAAAGGATGTTGGTCAAAAGGTGGAACTTAACCGCACTCCTGTAGAGAAGCCTAATTATTTTTCTAAAAGCACAGTGTGGCAAAGAGGCAAGGGGCCACCAAAAAGTAGTGTGTGGCTGTGGGTGTGTGCTTGGGGGTGTGGTAAGGTGTGGAATGGTGAGTGTGTGTGGTGAGATAGATGGATACCTTACATGCCTTCCAGTCCTAAAGGTCATATAAGTGCTGCCTGTCCAGCAATGCCTCTTAATCACAAGGCACCTCCTAAAAAGGCCCATGCAATCAGCATAAGAATTCTGAATTGACAGCTGACATCACACAACAGACCTTCTGCCGAGGTGATATTTTTCTAAGGCCAAGATTTTACCCTGTTAGCATATTAGAAGCACCTGGGAAGGTTTTCTGTTTTTTGTTTTTAAATAAGCCATGTTGAGGTTGAGCCTCTGCCACAAGAGATTTTACAGGGTTTTTGTTCGGAGAAGCGATTGGTAAAGCAGCTGGTTTGGATCTGAAAGACAAATACCATATGATGTCACCTATAAGTGGAACCTAATCAGCAAAGCAAGCAGGCAAGGAAAATATGACCAGCAACATTGAAAGAAAAAAGAAACTGACGGGGAAGGGAGGGAGGGAGGGGACAGCGGGGAGGGGAAGAGTAAGGGTCAGATCAAGGAACAGGTGTGAAGGACACATGGAGGAAGACAAGATGGGGAAGGACTGAGGGGGGAGGTGGGGGTGCATGGGGCAGGGGGAAGTGGTGGCGCGTACATGGAGACAAGTGTATTTGAAAAATTAGAAAAAGAAATTTAAAAAACTTATAAAAATATAAAATAAAAATATTATAAACAAACAAAGAAAAAAGTCCTCAGGTGATTTTGATGTTTAGCCACGGCTGAGAATCATCTAAGTGTATAAACATCACCATTTATGGTCCACAGACTTGGCGCTGATCTGTGAACTATGTCCTCAAGTATGTTTTTAAATTTAGTTCAGCTGACATTTTTTTCCACTGCAAGACAGAAATACTGTCTTGATGAAGGAAGCAATGCATTGGCTTACATTTGGCACAAGCTCCTTATCTCACTGTGGATAAGTCACAATTTCAGACCCAGCACTCATCTACGGATCACACTTGGATTAGCACTTCTCTCAAGACAGTAGGTGAGGGTCAGAGGAAAAGGGGACAGTATTCATTTTCAAAAGTGTGCCCTGGCTGGTGTGGCTCAGTGGACTAAGTGCTGGCCTGCGAACCAAAGGGCTCCCAGTTTGATTCCCAGTGTAGGTCACATGCCTGGGTTGCAGGCCAGGTCCCCAGCAGGGGGTGCGTGAAATATGACCACACATTGCTGTTTCTCTCTCTCTCTCTCTCTCTCTCTCTCTCTCTCTCTCTCTCTCTTCCCCTCTCTTCCCCTCTCTAAAAATAAATAAAACATTTTTTTAAATATGTGTTACTTGCGCTGTAAAATACACTGCTCAGTGGAGCCAGCATGGCATTTCCCTAAGCGAACTTGTGGGATGTTAATAGGTGTTATGAATAGAAAAGGTCTCACAGTTGGACGATGTTTGTCACTGAGGTGGCCAAAGTAAGAGAGATTCCCAATCTGTAAGACTCCTCAAAACCTTTAATATAGTCTTTTGCATTGTGACTCACTATGAGTGGTGAGGAATTTGGGAAACACGCATTTGACCACGGAATCTGTCTCTTCACAAAGATGTGATTAGTGCTCCATGAAACATAATCTGGAAAATGTTTGTCTGATAATTATTTAAGAACATGTCAAAGAGAGTAGAGTTAATCTCCGCATTGTTTTTCTCCATATAAGTGAGTTATCATTTAAAACAAAAGGCAGTGGAAAATTGGGGCTGAGGCAGCAGCACATTCTGGTGCATCTCCTTAACTGCGTACACCTCCATGCATTCGTTTTGGGTTTGATTTGGGAAAGCAGCTAAAAGCCACTCAGGCTCTGCGATTCGAGACATGGAAGATATTCCACCTGGGTCATACCATGCTGGAGCAGAAAAGCAGATTTTTAAAAATTGTTTTTTCTTTCTAAGTATTTGTTATCATTATGCTAAGTGACCTAAGTCAGTCAGAGAAAGACAAATACCATACGATTTCACCCATATGTGGAATCTAATGAACAAGCTGGACTAACAAGTAAAATAGAAACAGACTCTTAGATGGAGAGCAGGATGGCAGCTGTGGGGGGCAGGGTTAGAGGGTGGAGGGATCAAGCAAAATGGAAAAGGGACTCATGGGCATGGACAACAGTGTGGTGATTGTGGGGGGGGTGGTTATAAGGGGGATAAATGGTACTGGATAAAATGCAAGTAAAAAATAAAACAACTTTACTCTTTGATTATATTTATGTAGAAAAATATGTGAAGACCGAAAAATATAAAGAAAATTAAGATTATGTAGTATATCCCCAAAATATACGAACAAAAGATTATATTTCTTTCTAGCCATTTTATACATTTACATAGAATTTTAAAACAAAATTAGTAGTGTAAAATGCTTACATACCCTTTTTTCATTTCATATTATAGAGCAACCAATTCTTTAGCACATTAAATATTATATAAAAACATGACCTCCAGTTGGCTGCTTTGCAATCTAATTAGAGCTAAACTATAATTTGTCTCCAATTTTTGAATATTCAGATTGTTCTGAATATTTGCTATTAAAATTAACACTATATTAAACATCCTTCTTTATATATAATTCATCATGTGCATTTCTAATTTTTTAAAGATAATTTTTTTACCATAAGAGGAGTAGAATAACCAGCACAAAAGATGCATTTTTTTAAGCCTTTTGATACCTTTTACCAAACTGCTCTCTGGAAAGATTGTACCAATTTACAGTGACACCAGTAATTAGTCTCAGAGTCCCATTTCATCTTCACATTCCTTAGCAACATAGGAACTGAATGTTATTTCCCACCCTTTATTGTTATGAATTTAGTGGGGAAAGGGTGAATTGTGTCTTCATGTCTTGTTTGCAGAGTGTAAGAATTTTTCCACATGTTTTCCATTTGCTTCCCCTCTTTGTTTTTAAGCAGTTCACATCCTTCAGGAGGCATCTTTCACATTGGCGTGGTCTTGTCTTATTCCATGTTCTTCCTTGGCGGGCAAGGGCATGGAAGTTTTCGCACATTTCAGATTAAGCAGGAATTTCCCAAATGACTAGAATTAGAAAGTCTTCTTGTCTTCCAGGCAACCATACTATGTTAATGCCTTGGTAATAAAACAGAACTGGGCCATATTTTTCAGGTTATGGAGGGTTTCTGACCATTCCATGGACTCTCTCTGAGGTATGGTAGTGAGGAGGAAACTTTTGGATTTACTGACATTTTCTTTCAGGATCTTTAAAACCTGGTCCACTGTAACAACTTCTTCGTGCTCCTTCCAGCAATTATAATCTGTTGCCATGGCAATACTTGCAAAGCAAAGTGCAGCCTCCTTAGCAAGAACTGCCTCTGAAAGTGTGGTCATGTTGGTAACATCTACCCCTGCCAGGTGCAAAATAACAAGCTTTCTGCCCATGAATTAAAATTAGGTTTTTTGATTGTCAGCATCATCCCTTTCAACTGGCACTGCAGTCCTAGCTTCTTAGCAGTCTGTGTGAGGGCAGCTCTCCTTCTGGGGCAGAGGGGCTGAGGCACTGGGATGTGGCACACTCTTCTGGCACAGGAATTACTCCTACCATAGAAGGTCTGAGGCCTTATGGTGGTCTTGTCAGTGAACTGATAATAATGGCGATATTGCCGGGGTGATTCTATTCCCTCAAGGAACAGCAAGTTGTGGTTACTATGACATGAGTACATCTCTCCCCCTTCGGAGCCCAGATGTTTGCCCAACAGTTGACTTTTAAAGCCATGATGGTACATAGTCTACCTGGATCATACCATGCTGGGTTAGAAGGCAGAATTTCTTTTCAAAAAAGTGATTTTGTGAACTGGCTGTGAAGAGAAAAAAATTAAGAGGAATTGTGAAGATACCAGATCCTCAGGAACATGCCACAGATCCCTTGAAGGAACAGCTTTGTTGGGGCAGCACCAATATGGATAGATAAGTTCTAGATTCTTTTCAGGTATCAGCACTTAGATTTTGACATTTAAAAAAAAAATCGCACCACCATAACTCTGTCATCCATCCAGTAGACCTTTCAGGGCACTTTCCCAAAGTGGTATTACTTCAAACATAATTACTTGAAACGAGTCATCAGGGCTGGCTTCACACAGGAAGAACTATCTGCCTCCAATATTATAAAAGGGAAACCTCAGTTATGAGAGCTGTAAAGAAGAGGCCACTTCTTAGGAAAACATCTCCACCACCTCAAAGGGGACTCCTAGGTTCAAGGGAGAAGCGGGGGTCTGTTGCTTTAAAAAGTGAGTCATCAAAGAATTAATGGTTGCTAGTTTCTGTGGTAAAAGCCAGTCTGGAGACAGAGTTGAGATGCATCTATCTAATAAGAGAATGATAAATGCCCATCCTTGCCTGAAATTGAATTATTGGCTGGTTCAGTATACTTCCTTGATCACATTATTAGTTTCCCAGAGAGTAGAATCTATCCCCAAAATATGACTTAATTTTGCATTTGCTGCCATAAGGTGGGGAAATAGCAAAGAAGAGAGAATGTACTTCAGTGCCATTATTAGTTTCCTAATGTTATTAGGACATAACAAGTTGTCTTCTAAGAAGTAGCTGACATGCAACCAAGAGAAACACATTGAAACACTCTGTAGGGAAAGGATGCTGTTTACTCGTTGCTAATCATTAGTTTGACTTTGATATGGACCAATTTTTCATCTTTCTTGTGACTCCACAATTAAGCTGCCCTTTGCTTCAATGAGCAAAGAAAACTCTCTGGCATCATTTTTGTCAACCCTCAGATCATAAACCAAAGGTAGTGAGACCCTAAGACTCAGTTATTTTGAAATTAAAAAGCTAAGAATAAAGTATTTGATCTCTTCAGAGTCACCCAAACATATGGCCCTATCTTTTCCTAGTAAAATAGAAACATCCCCTCAATTCTCCACATATGGAACCCATTTATATCTTTTCTGAAAGTCAAGACATTTTCAGGTGTCAAGTATCAGAGTTTGCTTCATTTTACTGAACCGACTATTCATTCAAATAGTTTGAGACCCATTTGTCTCAAAAGGTCAATTGGTATTAAAATGAGGAAGATACACAACAGGAGATGACAGTTGAAGAAAAGGTAAGGAAGGAAATTAAAACATTTTCCTCAGTGTGTTCCTTAATGTCCTTCTATCTTCTTCCTCCCCTGCCATTTAGACAAGACTGATATGCATGGTGACATATTCTCTTTCTGGGATAAAAAAACCAAGGCATTATCAGTAATAGTCATTGTGCTAGTTACAAATAGGCCCCCTTCACGTTTGGCAGAGAAATGTGCTTTCCTTTGGTTGGTGAAAGGTGCCATGCTTCACCACCGGTCTGAGGCACAGATGCTCTTCTTCAACCACAGTCACTATGGTTGGATGCCTCTATGTATCAAAAAGGTGACAGATGTCCTAAGGGAGATGCAATGTGCGCACATGCATGCATGCATGTGTGTGTTTTCAATCACATGAAAACAGGATTACAGGAAATAGGCCAAAGGCTTGATTAAACGATGGTGATGAATCTCTGAGCTCTACAATATTTTCCCACGTTATGTTGACTCCTTTAAATTTACTATTGTACATGAGTCCTTGCTATATGTTCCTTGACTTTCCCCTTCCCTTCCTTTTCCCCGCCCCCTTCCCTCCTTCCCTCTTGTCTCTGTTGATTTCTTTTCCTTTCAGTGTTGCTGGTCTTATTTTCCTTGCATCTTTGTATTGTTGGTTAGGTTCCGCTCATAGGTGAGATCATAATCAAGATTCTCAATCCTTAAAACAAATGCTAGGAATCCATGAGTGGACTGTCTCTATAGATTTTGAAGAGCAACCACATGCAAGCATGTGTATCTTGGTGTGATTCTTTTGCACAATCTTCAAACATCAGCAAAAGCACAATGACTAGTGTTTAGGAAGCAGCAACTATGCTGATAATAGGTTGGCTTTGAGAAGTTACTCTAAATCAGTGATTTCATTTTGGCACACATGACAATGAAAGAAAAAAAATGAACAAAAGAACATAGCTATGAAGATTATAGTTTCTCTTTCAAAAGGCTTCTGGAACAGTAAGAAAAAGATTTTGCTAATGGTCTCTACTCTCCATGTGGCTTTCTCATAACAAAGAGAGTTGCTGGTCCTGGGCCAAATTAGACTCTCAGATATTGTATGTGCTTCTTCAGCCAAATTCCACTACACACATAAGATTACATCATAAGTGGTTTTTATGAAAATAATCACATCACTAAAAGTCACAAGCATTTGGAACAGATTTAAGAACTTATTTTAGAATTGGTTGCCCAGAAATAGAAACCTGTTTTTGGCAAAGTGTAATTTGGCCTTAGTACATCCTGAAAAGCCAGTGAGATGCATCCCTCATTCTGTATATTGTTTTACATGAATTCTGAGGGCCCTGGGCATAATACAAAACTCTAAAGAGACAGATGACTGTGAACAATTGTAAGTAAGTTATCTGTACCAAATCTCAGGTGGCCACAAACTATGGAAATTACCTGTCGCTTACAAAAAACCATCACCAACCAAAAGAAACACCAAAATTTTGCCTGCAATAATGCAAAAAAGTTGGTAGATTTATCAATTCAGTAAGGAAGAAGAAAATTAATCCCAGCTTGATCATAATCCACATAAATTTTTTGACCTAATTTAGTCATTCCTCTGGCTTATCCAACTCAAACTTTTACCCCCCTAATTTAAATATATTTTTCATTTGCACATGAGGGCTATATAAACACAACCTCATTAGAAGCAGTCCTACTGGCAGTTTCACGTGCACACCTCGAACAGTGGGTGGCTTCACCATCCTCTCCATTGCCTTCGCCTGCAGTGCAACTGGTGGGCGTCCATAGACAAGGCCGATTGCTGTCTCATCCTTGGGCACAGAGATCATGAGAGGAACTCCCTCTTTAACATGCTTCATATGAGGATAAAATGTTTCAAGATATGGACATAATTTAGAACTAAGATTCTATCCATGGATACTAATTATAATAATACACTCCAGCAACTGCAAGAGAAAACTGAAGCTGTACCTTACAACATTTAAAAACCAATCTTGCAAAAAAATTCTATGTCGCCAAAATGGCCACTGAAGACTTCTAAGCCCATAGTTACTTCGCCTCCTGAAGTAATTTCTTAGCAATGTTTCCTTATTTATCCAAGGGCTCTTCCACTGCAAGTTTTCTTCCACCCCCATCTTAGGTCTTCTGGATCCTGTTAATTTGTACAGAGATCAAGTGGTTTCAGGTTAAGGTCTGGATTCATCATTAGCTTCCGGGCCTTTGCTTGAAAAGGGTGTAGTAAAATTGTAAATGTCATCCCAGAAAACCTGAGCAGGGGTGTCCAATCTTTTGGTGTCTCTGGGCCGCACTGGAAGAAGAAGAGTTGTCTCGGGCCACACGTAAAATACAGTACAACAAGTAATCACACAAAAAAATCTCATAATGTTTTGAGTAAATTTACGATTTTATGTTTGGCCACATTCATAGCCGTCCTGAGTCCCATGCGGCCTGCGGGCCACAGGTTGGACACCTTTGCAAGAAAGGTCTACTACTATTTACAGATAATTCATAATAAGGAATAGAGGGAAATGTTAGCTTCGCTATTGCAGTGGCCCCGACAGGAGTGCAAGACTAAGGGAGGCCTTCAGTCTGAAAGAAGGCAATGCCCACCGTCAAAGTCTTTACAGATGGAAGGATGACAGCCACAGCAGGTGCAATGGCAGCAATTCAACTTGTGGATGAAAGGACAGATTAAAAACGATCCAAGGCTTGGATAAGAGTACCCATTCTCTAAAGAATTCTTCATATCTGAAAACTTTCCTAACAGTATTCACAATACACTCCAGATGATATTTTGAAAATTAATAGATCCTGTCAAAATTAGATGTAGTAAGAAAAGGGATTGGGACTTAAATTTAGCTATTCAAATGTTCTTTTTAAAATCTAGGCATTGTTAAAAAGAATTTGAAGTTTTGAACCGACGGCTTGACTGAATTTAGCCAGCTGCTTCTTAAATGATTTATTTTCCTTACTGAAACCAAAATTTGTTTTTCAGGATGATGTACAAGTAGAATAAACAGTATTGTATCTGTTATATAATTATATAATAAATAGTATATATCTATAATACAGATCCTGTTTTGTACTTGCAAATACACACGCATATAATTTTAGAGAAAGGAGAGCAGAACAAATTGGAATGCATTATATATAGCAAAGTAATTGTCACCAGTTAACTTTTTTTCCCATTAGAGCATAAGACCAAGTTAAGTATCTTCTCCATAAATCACCAGAAGACTTATTTTATCAACTGTAAGGGGTCACCATTTACATCTCCAGATAAGTACTAAGTGTAGACGTCAGAACTCACACCCAAAGTGGATAGCTTGGACATCAAAGTATGGGTAAAATAAAATAGAAATGCTTATTATATCGCTGAAATAAAATTAAACATAAAAAGTACACTTCTCCTTTTCAGCCAATGAAAATTCAAAATCTATTTGAAAGGAAGGACGGGGGAGACTTTGAGATGTAAAAACTTGCTTTCAAAACTATGAACTAGGGTCAATTTGGAGTAATTTCCTTACACATCAAATTGAATAGCATCACGTAGCAGTCTTTTCCAAGTCAGAAAGACAGTTGTACTGAAGACACCCATAATGTTACAAAAGGGCAACTTGAAATGGGAACCAGGTCGCTTTTAGAAATTGATCAGAATCATTTATGCAAAAGTCTACACCAACTGTCATAGGACAGGTGAAGTTTGTCACTTCAACGTTATTCATGGGTAAACTGCTTTTATAGTATTTGATATGAGGGAACAGGCTGTTTTCCAACAAGCATTTAATTAGCATACACAGCACACATCTTAAATGTCATTTTGAAAATTGAAATGTACACAGCTGGCAAAAAGTTTACCACATTTTGTGATGTGAAAAATGTTCCGGTTTGACATATGCAAAAAAAGTTAGAAAAAAAAATGAATGAATGTTCTTTCTGGGGAGACAAGACACTTCCGAGATAGATTTGTAGCATGGATTGCAAGGAACACCTTGACCTTAGTTTAAGTAAGAGCAAGTAGAGCTTTCCAAACCTGTGCTTGAGCTGAAAAGAAAAACAAACTACTCACAGTTTCCTTGAGGCATGCATTTCACTATGGCAAAGTACAGGTGGGCGTGCATTACATGGCAAGTCTGCGTCTGCTTCAGCAAACTAAGTAGACCATGAGCATTCTTCGAGCGCAATGCAAAAGCTTTATGGAGTGGAGGAGAGTAAGAAAATTTGGAACAATCTTCTCATTATTTCATTTTTGAAGTGCCATTCCTCAGCTGACTGCTGCCTCAGGAATGCCAGGTAATAGGAACAGGACTGGGCCAGATGTTGGCTACAGGAGCAAGCAACTTGAGCAGCCAAACTGGGGCAGTGTAATGACAACAGCTGAAAACATTTCAGCTGTGAGAAGCAGGGGGATGCTGCGTGCTGTGCCAGAGATGACTGTATTATACAGCATCCTATCTGAGGCTGCATAACACACTCGCCAGCGAGCTGGGGCACCTCCTAACCATGTCAGGGGCCGACAACACACAGCACACCAGAGGGCAATAATGCACAGTCAAAAAGAAAGATAAAGAAAGGAGAATGAGAGAAAACAAGCAAAACACGCGTCTGTCGTGCACAAACCTTCGGGCTCTGTGTTTTCTTTGTGGTGTACTTGCTTCAGCGGGCAGCAGAAGATTTCGTGACACTTAGCACGAAAGGGGGACTCTTTTTTCTTTAATTCCGCAGATTGGATGGAATCTTGCCGTAACATAATGTATTCCTGTGTGCCAGGAGGGGCGTCATCCAGAACTGTGGTCACCACATAACAAAATGAACTCAAGTTAGAGCTTCATGAAAGCAGCGAACGTCTTAAATCAAATCTACTCCCAGGGAAGACTAAGGTTAACAACATCCCCCAAAAATTTCAAAGAAAAGCATTTAATAGCTTGACAATTTTATTTTTAAGAGGCTTTGTTTAAAATTCGTAAGGCCTGGAAATAGCTTACTCAACTACAGATACCTCTATTGCTAGTACAATGAAAATGTAACAGTGTTAAATTGTGTCTGGAGTGCGATAAAATATTTTAATACCAATAACCATATTGTATCTAAATAAACACCATGCAAAACTCACGTTTCAATTTCAGATACAATATAAATACAGTTGTTCTTATGGAAAACAATATAGTAATTATCAAATAATAGTACAAGAATAAATTGTTTCACGTGCTCACAACTGTAAACCTACTTTCGCCCACCCCTGTGTTAACAGGAGGAACTGCGTATCACTATCAGTTTATTTTTCTTTCTTTGGTCTGCTGCTGGCAAGAACCTGACTTCCACACAGTATGTACTGAGTCGGATGGAAGAATCAAGGGCACTGCTCTTTAGTCTTTGATTTCCAAAGAGAATTAGGACTGTTGCAAATATTCCTTGGATGCTGAAAACCCCTTAATGAAGATAAGGAGTCCCAGCTGTGAGCCTAGCCATGCGCACTGGATCAAAGACCTACCTTGTTGAACTGTGGAAGAGCAGGGCCTGGTTCACTGCTTTTCATCTTAGATACACACCAAGCCCCTCTCAGCCCACATTTTCTTCCTAGGCCCTTTGTCAATTTCCTAAGCATGATTGTGAATTTCTAGGTTTTCTTTCTTTTTCCCCTGTAAGAACAGATGTCTGCTTTTATAGTGTCCACTGGGACATTCTTTAGCCTGATTAACCACCCACCAAAGAGGGTACAAATTTGATCTGCATTTGTAGAAAAACAGAAGTGAGCCCAGAACGGATTTTTTTTTCACACCCTTCCCAGCGAGGATGTGAACTTTGCCAGGAGTGAGTCAGTACCTCCAAAGCTGTGATTACTGACATGCTGACTCATTGTACTCCCCCAAAAGCATACACTCAACCTGCATTTAGGAGGACTGGTCCCATCACCAAACTCCTTATGGGGAGAATAGTGCTGTGGTGTTTGGAGAATATAAACAGCTTATGGCTGAAATTAAATGGGATCTGAAGCTTCTGTCTTTGGCAAAACATTTCCAGCTCATTGGTTGGGATTTTAATGGACTTCAAGAATATTTTTTTCATGTTGGGGTAAAAGTAGTATAAAAACCAACATAATATTAAATTAGTATTGAGTTTTGAACAAGTTCTAGATATATAGCCTGTGTGTAAAATTATTGTCTTCCTTTATGTCATTAAATTATACAAGAAGGTGATGAATATTTCAGTCAGTTTTCTATTTTCCTCCGGCATTCAGCAGCAGTACTCAAAAATTTTATATAGACACACCACCACAGCTTTTCCTGGCAGAGAGTTCCCTTCATCTACTAGGAATGTGACTATAACTTCTTAGAACTGCGTTGAGTGCACATCTTCGCTAGCAACAGCTGCTACTCAAAAACATTTGCAACCATTTCCTGCCATGAGCAGATAGTTATGATAATATAGACACTTATCAAATTCCAGCATCGCAGCTGAAGACAAATTCTGGTTTTACCATCCAAAATATTTATAGAAAACATCCTAAACTTGGAACTCTTTTTTTAAAAGAGACACCCACGATTATATAGAAGCTGAGAAATTCCATTTTCATGCACTGTATATAAGAACCTTATTTTTAGATTAAAGGACAATTGTAAAATTAAAAAGGGCAACTTTCAATAATACATAGGGAACTTGTTATTTAGAAGTAAATGACAGACATCAGTAAACGGTCTCCGATTTTTATTTCTCAGTACCATCAATGACGTCACAAATGGGCATTTCTGGAGATTAATGGCAGCCTGAAACTAATAGCTTTTGGCTGACTCTCCAGCCATCAGCTTTTCCCAGCTGGTCATTAATTCCCAGGAAAGGCCTTGCACTGCCATCATTATTGTTTAATTAGATACAACTAGTTATCTATAACATACAACAATGTTCTGGTGAGTGGGACATGCTGACTGATACAGGAACAAGCCCCAAAATCCATCATGATGGGAAAAGCATGAAGGTCACAAAAGTGCAGGATAATTGCTCTCCAAAAAATTCTCTCTCTCCTGTTCTTTCTTCAAATTGAATTTAGCAAGTGCAAAAGGTGCCAAGATGAGAGCATTTAAGGAGCCATCTGCGTAACAACCACAGGCACAGAACATTTCCTTGGAAATTGTGAGCATCTGGGAGTTAATGGCTCAGCTTTGGGTCTCAGCCCACCTCTTATTCAATGTCCCAAACATCAGTCCATTTAGGCAAAACAGTAGCTTGGGGTCATGTTGACACCAGAGCTAGAAATATTTTGGACCTTTTAACCATGAGTGAAACTGTACAGGCAACATCTCACTCGGGTCTATAAAATTTCTGAACTTGAGAATATTTTGGGTGAAAAAATTAAAACTATGACATCAAATCCGTTTATTACCAGGATACCCTCAAGGAAGATAGTGGCTCTATATGCAATTGACAGCAGCAAGAGTGACAGGGGACCTTCCCCAGCACCCCAGCACTAAGGCAGGTAGATACCTTAATTCTACTTCCCTAAAAAGAGGTGGGGGCACAATGCTTCCAAGGGACACTAGCTCTAGAAAGGAGAGAGTAAGTTCTCAAAGAAGTCAGCTCATCAAAACAGGAAGAAATTGGATTTTTTGTTTCCCTGACTTAGTCCAATATTTTCTACCATTTCCCCCTTTCTAAGGCATCCCCTCTTGCATACAATCTCTACCATCTAAAAATCACTCCTTCTTCTGCTCATTTCAACCATTTATGCACATTTCTCCAATGACCACTGCTACCCTTCCTAACAATAGATTTATCTAACCTTGGAGGGAGACCAAAGGCTTCAGTGATTAGGTAGACAACAGATTTACACAAAGTTCGCTCTAGTTTTCTGAGGTTCAGGTTGACTCGACAAGGCAGGTAAGAGTGGCTCGTGGTTGATTTCTAAACTGTGCAGTCCTGCATTTTGAGAAAGGCTGCTGACCCCCATGACGATTGCTGCCAAGGGGTAGACCTTTTGCCAGGAAATTGTGCCCTTGGCTTCGATCACACAGCTCACCCACTTAGGGTCCCAAACTCCCACAAGAGTAGTAGGGAGTTGGAGGAGACAAGTGCACACACGCAAATCCACACATCCACAGACATGCAGACCCTGACAGGTGGCATACTCAGACATGGAGGTGACAAAAATAAGTGACTTTTAGTGGCAGGATGATAGTTATGACACAATTTATGAATGAGCTACTTCCCAGTACAAAAGTTTTAGTATTGACTAACCATTGGATGGGCAAGCCTGCGTCTAGACTTGGTTTCCCAGTAGCAGCACTCGGCTGGCATTAAACCATCCCCACTTCCCTCCAGCCTCCTCAGCAACCACCAAGATCAAGTTCAGAAGTGGAAGACAGTCACGGTAAGAGAAGAGAATTTAAGTCTAAGCCTCATAACATGGCTTAAGCTACTCATGTTCACAGAAGTGTAGTACTCCCATTTCACATTAAACATAAAGAAAAAAACGATCTCTGGCAAAACAGTCATTGCGAAACTAGTTCACAGAAACATAGTACTCCTATTTCAAATTAGACATAAAAAAGAACCAAGCTATAGCAAAATAATCATTGATAAATTAAAAATAATTGCAATGTAGTGGATTCTTTTTTTTAGAGAGAGGGGAGGGAGAAAGAGAGGGAGAGAAACATTGATTGGCTTACAATGTAGCAGACTTTTAAAATGTATTTTAATTAAAGAAGTTGACAATAATTTATTCTTCTTATGTTTATAAAATTCAGCTCTTGTTTTACGCTATAACTTTTATCAATAAATATAACATTGGCTACATGAAACAGGTATCCATACATTTAGTGTTACCACAAACATTACAATGCAGTCTTCCATGTCGTTCTAAACAAAATTTCTTTAGAGATCATAATAATGCAACATTTTTGTCTTACAACATAAGGAAAATAAGGCTTAGGGAAAGGAAGTAACTTGAGAAGTCACACAGTTATTGGAAAAGCCCAGCGTAGAAGCCAGGATTCCAGTATGTTTACCAGGAAGTCTAAAGTAAAACTGCTTTGTACAAACATTGATATATTAAATAGGGACCAAGATCTTCAGGATTTTTTAGCTTCAAAGATATCCCCTTGTCTCCAATGATTTTTTTCTTTTTTTTTATTCAAATACAGAAAGGCAAGTTTCTTGGAAGCAATTTAGACAATGCTACAAAGGCACCTGGCCCTCTCCAGGACACTGTAATTGGCAAGGTTTGCTGACTTCAAGCTGGAAGCAGTTAACAAGCTCTGAATTATTTGATGAGGCTGTTTTTTTGCTTTTAAGTTAACTCATCACAAAGATGACTCAACATACTTAATGATACATAATTTTAAATCAAAGCAAATCTGAGATCACCAGAGCTACGGAAATCATGTACAGCCATGGGATTCCCAATCAAAGTTATCAGTGACTCCAACAAGCAAATAGTTCAAAACATCTATGAAACAGAAAATATGACAAACACACAGATTATGAATGACCTCACATAATGAGAAAGTGAGAACAAAACAGAGTAATTAGAACGATTACTCTTCCATGTCACTGAACACCTGTCATGCTGAAAAGTACGTTCAACCGCAGGATGAGTTAGCTCAGACCTCCATTTTGCTTCCCAGCTTACTAACCATCTACTTATCTGTGCATGATCTTCAAGCTTTACTGGCACAGTGAACATTATCAAGATGGCGGTTTTAATGTAAATAAGTAACTTAAGTAATTCATTCACTGAGCGGAACTGATCAATACTAATGATCATTTCATTTGACCAAGATAGAAATAACAAAAAGTATTTCTAAAACGTACCTTCTCATTTGCAATCTCCCCCATTTCCCTGTGGAGGTCTTCCTCCAAATTCTGTTTGTTCACAGTTTTGCTCTTTTCATGGTAGAATGAAATGGAAACTCCCTACTATAGCAGCCCCCAACCTCCTCAATTCCACTGCAGGCCTCTCCTCTCCCTGCTCACAGTAGCTTTCCACTAGTGTCTAGAATATGCCAGGCTTTCCCCCAACCATATGCCTTGCACTTGCTGTTCACTGTGATTCCTCTTTTATATCCTTCTGGGTTCTACTTAAATGCTACTTCCTCCAAGATGTCTTTTCAGGCACGTTAGTTACGTTTGCACTTGTCACAGTCTGTATTTGTATGTATGTATGTATGTATGTATGTATATACTTGTCTCTTATCTGATTCTCCCACAAATATACAAGCTCTCTGAAACAGAAACATTATTTGTCCCTTTTCCATTTAATATGTGGGTCCAATACAGTGCCTCCCTTATAATACACACCCTAAGAATTCTCATTAACCAAATGAAGGATGCCCTCCTTCCTGTTTTTGCAGGCTTCCCGCAAAGCTAAGGTAAAAAGCTCACTCTAACTCTTCATTTCCATATAACATTTTAGGAAATTTATCTTGTTTTGTCCTGGGACAGCTTTTTTGTTATTATTGCAAGCTCTCCTTGAAAAGTTAGACTGATCATTATTTTCATATGCATGTCTTTCCTCCACAACTTGAATGTAAGCTCCAGGCAGATGAGAACGATGTCTCTTTTGGTATTATTGTTGTTTTCCTAATGGCCTACAATACTTCGCTCATGGTAGTTTTCCAGGCACAAAATGAGCCTTTCCTAGCACCTTGAAGGTATGTGCTGAGAAGATGAGGAAATAAATGGGAAGATTTCAGCACACTACCTGGCATCTGCCGTGGAGGAAACACTGTCCATGACAGAGATGAAACTGTTGGAAAATGTTCTCCTGGAGGCTAAGAAACCAGAATCCGCACCCTTGAGTTGTTGCTGACTTTCTAGTGACCTTTGAAATACCATGCCACATCCCTGAGCCTCAGTTTTCTCATTTTAAAAATAAGTGATATAAACTAGGCCAGGGCGTCTGAGCATTGCCACTTTTGACATTTGGAGCTAGATACTTCCTTGTTTTAAGAGGTCATTCTGTGCACTGCGGGATGTTTAATAGCATCCTTGGCCTCTACCCACTAGATGCCAGTAGCATCCCTCTCCAACTTGTGACAACCAAAAATGTCTCTAGATACTGCCAAATATCCTTCTGTGGTGGGAAGAGGGCAAAAGTGCCTTAGATGAGGATCACTGCACTTGATGATGGGTAAAGACTCTTTGGTCTACAAGCCTCTTTGTAAAGAAGTAGTACCAATCCTTGAAGTTCCTTTGTGACTTTTGGAGATGCTCAGCATCCTGCAAGGGCTCATTCAGGGGAGTTTGGCCCCAGAAACCCATACAAGAAATAGAAAAATGCACTAGCAAGCATGGCCAATCATTCAGGTCACAGAAAGCCTCAGACTGGCAAGATGTAAAGCATTACTGCTACCCATAAGTGCGGTCTTTTTTCAGCCTGGGACAAGGGCTTTCTCCAGTGAGTGATGACATCGGACAAATTCTGCCTCCTTTTCCATGCATAATTAATAACTGTTAATACAGACACTCAGGTTAGGCTCATAAAATGATGTCATAGCTACTGAAGAAAACTTTCTTGCCTGGACTCCTCGGCCTTTGATCTTAAGATCTCACTGGGGCTACAACACAGACTAAATTGCTATAGAAAGCCTATTTTTGTCTATCAGTCTTTCCCATTTTTGGAGCATTAAAGCTCAGAGGACTGAAGCATCCTCAGAGGACTGAAGTATACTACAGAGTGCACTCTCAAGCATTACAGCCATGTCCTCCTGGAAAATGTGCTCATTGACACTGTACTTATTCCCATCACATGCTATGAGACTCTTGCATGACTTATTACAACTATTTCCTTCATATTGTTATTTCATCTTTCAAAAGCTAACCTCTGATCTAAATCTCATGATTGCTCCAAGTCCCCAGGATGTCTTCAGAGTTCAGGAAACCCAAGCTCCAGGCTATGTTCCTTGGTCCTAGTGATAATGACTGGAAAATTTTACTGTAATCTTGCTTTAAAATTATACGATTGGAAGAGTGATCAATACCATCATTCACCTTTCCCTCTCCATACCCCCCCCAAAATGTATCTAAGTAGCAAATTCATTTTACTTTATCAGTCAGGAAATACCACCCTTACTTATAAGCAAGTCAGGCTTCTCTGATTTTCCCTGCCTGCTAGTGTTCTATGACCATGTGAGCTTCTATTACCTATTGGTGCCTCCTTCCACCCACAGTGGCATGGATAAAAGTTCACTCAAATACATTAACAGCTCATCTTGACTAACCCTTTGGCAGGAACCATAATGCAAATACCAATAAATGCACTGATATATTAAAAACATTTCTCAAAAACAATGAAGTATATGTATTGAATTGTGGCTTTGTGCTACCTGGCATTCCATTTGTACCACTGATTCCAGAAGCAGTAAAAAACCAAATGAAGATGGAGAGGAAAGAGGTAGGAGAAGACTCTTGAAGCTGATCAAGAGGTGAGTCCTGGTATGTCTTGTTTCATTTAAAATATGCACCGGTTATTTCCAGCCAAGGTGGAGGAGTAGGTAGATACACTCTGCCTCCTCGAGCAAGCAAAAGGACAACAACAAATTTAAAGGCAAAAAATAACCAGAACTGCCAGAAAATTGAACTGTATGGAAGTCTGACAACCAAGTCTGTATGGAAGTTTAACAAGCAGTTAAAGAAAAAACATTCATCCAAGCTGGTAGGAGGGGTGGATATAGTCAACCGGGGTGGAGAGGACATGCAGAAAAGCAGTAGCTGGAGGACCAGGTGGGCGAGGTGGCAGCTGGTGGACCTGGAAGTCCCAGATTTGCATGTAGATAAACTGGGAAGAACAACTGGGGAACAAGACAGACTGCACAATGCAGGATTCCAGTGCGGGAAAAGAAAGCCTCAAAACCTCTAGCCATAAAAACCTGTGGGGTTTTCAGCAGTAGGAGAAACTCCCAGCCTCACAGGAGAGTTCATTGGAGAGACCCATGGGATCCTAGAATGTACACAAACCCACCCACCCAGGAATCAGCACCAGAAGGGCCCAATTTGTTTGTGGGTAGCGGGGGAAGTGACTGAAAGCTGAAGGAGAGCTAGGCCAGTGGCATTGTTCCCTCCCTGACCCCTCCCCCACCTACAGTGCCACAACACAGCGACATGGGTTGCCCTGCTTTGGCGAATGAAGGCTCTGCCCCTTACAACATAACAGGAGCACCAAGACAAAGAAGTATGGCCCAAATGAAAGAACAGATCAAAACTCCATAAAAAATACGACTAGGCAATGAAGAGATAGCCTCCCTTTCAGATGCAGAGTTCAAAACACTGGTAATCAGGATACTCACAGAAATGGCTGAGTATGGTCGCAAAATAGAGGAAAAAGTGAAGGCTATGCAAAGTGAAATAAAGAAAAATATACAGGGAACCAACAGTAAAGGGAAGGAAACTGGGACTCAAATCGACGATTTGGAACAGAAAGGAGAGACAAACATTCAACCGGAACATAATGAAGAAACAAGAATTCAAAAAAAATGAGGAGAGGCTTGGGAACCTCTGGGACAACTTTAAATGTTCCAACATCTGAATCATAGAAGTGCCAGAAGGAGAAGAGAAAGAACTAAACATTGAAAACTTATCTGAAAAAAATAATGAAGGAGAACTTCTCCAATCTGGCCAAGGAAATAGACCTCTAGGAAGTCCAGGAAGCTCAGAGTCCCAAAGAAGTTGGACCCACGGAAGCACACACCAAGGCACATCATAATTACATTACCCAAGATTAAAGATGAGGAGAGAATCTTAAAAGCAGTAAGAGAAAAGGAGACAGTTACCTACAAATGAGTTCCCATAGGACTATCAGCTGATTTCTCAAAAGAAACCTTATAGTCAAGAAGGAGCTGAAAACAAATATTCAAAGTCATGAAAGGCAAGGGCCCACATCCAAGATTACTGTATCCAGCAAAGTTATCATTTAGAATGGAAGGGCAGACAAAGTGCTTCCCAGAGAAGGTCAAGTTAAAGGAGTTCATCATCTTCAAGCTCTATTATAGGAAAGGTTAAAGACATTCATTTAAGAAAAAGAAGATCAAAACTATGAACAGTAAAATGAGAGCAAACTCACACCTATCAACAACTGAACCTAAAAAGAAAAGCAAACTAAGCAAACAACTAGAACAGGAACAGAATCACAGAAATGGAGATCACATGGAGGGTTATCAGCAGGAAGAGGGAGGTGGAGAATGGGGGAAAAAGTACAGGGAATAAGGAGCATAACTGGTAGGTACAAAATAGACAGGGGGAGATTAAGAATAGTATAGGGAATGGAGAAACCAAAGAACTTACGTGTACGACCCATGGGCATGAACTAAGCGAGGTGGAGGGGGGAAGCTGGTGGGGAAGGTGCAGGGTGGAGGGGAATAAAGGGGAGAGAAAATGGGACAGCTGTAATAGCACAATCGATAAAACATACTTAAAAATAAAATAAAATGGGCACTGGAAAATCCTTCTCTTCTTGGTTAGTCACAAGCTGCACCTGAGCTCATCAAAAGGCAGTTAGTTCAGTTTGGTTGCAACATTATATTCACCAATTTGGAAGCTCAAACAAATGGTCCTTAACATATCCAGGAAATGCAGTTCTCACCTATGTGCTGTGGAAAAACTTGACCCTCTTAGATAATTAAAACAGGCACATTTTTAGTGAATGGAAAGCATTAGAACAAAATTCCCAATTACAATAGCTGAAATCCAAAAAAAAAAAATCATTCTAAAAAATAAACATTTCAATTGAAAGGGTGTTGTTCTTTGCACTTCTGCCTGCCACAGTCTCTAACTCCCCATTCAGTAAAAAAGGAGTTGGTGTTTCTGGGGAGAGGGGGGTGCTGTCCCCGCAGGGATTACAGATGGAAAATATGTTGCGCCATGCTGGAGCCCACTCTAAATTGGAGAAGAATTTTAAGGCAAATGGTATTCGAGTTTGTTTACTCTTGGTAGCATTTCTACATCAGGGAAAAAAAGGCATTACAGTTATTTTAAAAAGCCTTGAGCAATCAAACTCCTTAAAATAGCATTTAGTGATTTAGGTGTAAATGAATCATAAACACTTAGATTCCAATTCCCCTTCATTGCCTACAAACCCAGCTGGTTAAGTGGGGTTTTAGCAAAACAACACTCAGCCTCCTTTATCCTATTAAAGGCAAGGTCTTCTGAGGTGGGCCCTAAGCTGGGTTTGGTGCTCACATTTAGAACAGGAGGAATATTCATAGTATATATTAAAAAGGAGTAAAATAGAGTGCCTGGTGCACATCATTTCCAGTATTCACGACAACCCTACGAGGCATGTATCATTATTGTCCTCATTTGTCACACAGGAAACTGAATGTCAAAGAGGTTAAGGAACATGTCTGAGTACCTCAGCTTCCAAGTTGCAGAGCTGAGGTCCAAATCCAGGTCTTCATGCCTCTAGAACCTGTACTCCTTCTCACTATACCATATCTCGTATTAGCTTGTATGCCTGTGGTAGGTAGAATGAGGGCCCCTCAAAGATACCAACTATCCTAATCACTGGAACCTGTAAATATGTTACCTTTAAGGTTGGCATTGTAATTAAGGTGGCTAATCAGCTAACCTGTAAATGAAAGAGATTGGCCTGAATTAGCCATTGAAGTCCTAGGGCTGCATGAACTCTTAAAATCAAAAAGAAGCATAAGAGTGGGCCAGAGAGATGAAAAGGAAGAAAAGCCAGGGCTGATTAAAAGTGTGAGAGGATGCAACCTGCTGCGGCTGGCTTTGAAGACAGAGGAAGGAGGAAATGAGCCAACAAATACAAATAGCGTCTAGAAGCTGAGAAGAGACCTGAGTTAATGGCTGGCAAGGAAACAAGGATCTCCATCCTACCCGAAACCAAATTCTGCTAACAACCAAAATGAGCAAGGGATGCAGCCTCCAGAAAGGAATGTAACCATGCCGAGACCTTAGTTTTGTCCTGGTGAGATGAGACGAAGATAATTTACAGAACTGTAAGATAATTTGTATTGTTTAAGCCGGTAAGTCTGTGGCAATTTTTATGGCAGCAATAGAAAGCTAATAGAATATCCAAACCTCAATGCTGAAAACCTAATTAGATTTTAAAGTCCATGAGCCTTGTACAGTTATTTTAATAACAACAATTATTATATGTGGAATTGACATATCTTCACCATCTCACACCTGAGAAGAAGACACGCACAAAGATGCTTCCTTTGGCCTTTTCGTTTTCCTTTCCCTGTCACAGCACCATCTTTTCCAGTATTATTTCAGCAAATACTTATTGGGAATCTACTCTGTGCTAGGCACTATTCAATGCATACAATATATAGGAGATGAAAAAATGTAAACAGAAGCCCTTGCCCTCATGGTGTTTACAGAGATGGGATGGGAAAGGAAGGGGGTAAGCAGTTAGTAAACAAAACAGTAACAGGGGTGTCCAACCTGAGGCCCGTGGGCCGCATGAGACTCAGGATGGCTACGAATGTGGCCAAACACAAAATTGTAAATTTACTTAAAACACTATGAGATTTTTTTTTCGTGTGTGTGATTACATGTTGTAATGTATTTAATGTGTGGCCCAAGAAAATTCTTCTTCTTCCAGTGTGGTCCAGAGACACCAAAAGTTTGGACACCCCTACGTGAGTAAGATGAGACTTCCAAGGGTATCTGAGTCACTAATGGGAAGGGAGCAGCTCTGAACTGCTGCTAGATCTCTAGAGTGAGAGAGGAAAAAAAAAAAAAAACCTTTACAACTTAA
This sequence comes from Pteronotus mesoamericanus, assembly GCF_021234165.1. Classification (NCBI taxonomy): domain Eukaryota; kingdom Metazoa; phylum Chordata; class Mammalia; order Chiroptera; family Mormoopidae; genus Pteronotus; species Pteronotus mesoamericanus. The sequence continues at coordinate 2,810,604 of NW_026555198.1, forward strand.
GCTCCTGACATGTCAGTGAGCTTTCTGTCACTGCAGCATGACTTAGCCTCATCTGAATAACACAGAACGCCTCAGTAAGAAGGTGACACTAGAGCAGAAGCCTGGAGGAGGAGCAGAACAGAGCGAACCGTGGAGGTGTCTAGAAGAGTGGGCCCAGTAGAAGGGTCAAAAATGCAAAGATCCAGAAGTAGGAGTATGACCTGATTTATATTTATTTTTTTAGAAAATGAAGGAGGCCAATGTGGCTGGAACTGAGTGAGCGGAAGAGTGGTAGGTGAAGTCAGAACGCTAACAGGAAGCCTGCTTATGTAGGCCACTGAAATAACTCTGGCTTTATTTCTGAGTGGCGGGGAGCCATCAAATGGTTTTAGGCAGAGCAGTGATATGATCTGGCTTATGTGATTAGAAGCTCACTCTTGCTGCTATGCACAGACTTCGGGGCACAAGGATAGAAGCAGAGAGAGGGGTACGGAGGCCACTGCTATAATCCACACAACAGATGATAGTAGTTAGTGCTCAGTGGTGTAGGTAGAAAGAAGCGGCTGGACTCTTGGGTATATACTCTAGGAATTTGTGAATAGTATGTCTAACTGTAGGCAGCATGTATTTAACATAGCTCACCTTTGATAATGGTAATTCCATGGAATATATACTTCTCAGAGGGAAAATATTTTCTGTAAGCTACCTAATTCTACTCTTTAGGCATAAGAGGGGAGAAGCCTCCTCACAATTAACTCTCCCCTGCAGTCTCATTGTAGTAAATATATCTTACATAATATGATTAAGTAGGTACCCAGCAAACATTAACACTGCATGCGATATTAATGGTAGTGATGGAGATGATGATGGGCAGTGTGCAAAACAACATTCCTGAGAAATTAATTCTCTTGAGCCTTGTTTCCCTTCAGTATGTCTATTTGCCATCTGTCATTATGTCAAAGAGACCACCAAACAAATCTAACTCCTCGTGGATTAATGAGAGAGAAGAATGGAGGGGAAACAACCTTAGAACTAAGGTGCCTGGACTCCTAGCCCAGCCTAAGAGCCCACTCCTAACTATATGTATCACAGCATCTGCGTGAGCCCAGATGTCCTCAGATGGAATTGACCAGGAGATTGTGAAAATCTTTTCTACCGCTTAATTCTTAAAGGGGAGTGTGTAGGGATTCTTCCCTCTCCTTTTTATTTTCTTCACTATGAAGCTCACTAGCATAACACTGCTGGCTTCTCCTTGTCCCAATTTTAGCTAGTTTCTGGATGGGGTACCAGTGAGGTTTGAAAAGAAAACCTGGCATCCCTGGCCTAGCCTCTCCCTTTGCTCTTTCTCCTTCGGAGCTAGCTCACCACAAAAAGCACACATTCTGCTCTGCCCCTCTGCGCCTTAAGTTTTGCAGGTGGAGGCTCTGTGTGAAGATAGGATAAGGAGAATTCCAGGGGCGCCTATGGCTGAGTGGGTACATACATCTGTCTAATTACGAGGTTCATTATTAGAATGTCCACCTTCTTAGACAAAGGTGGTCATCTCCTAGTATTAGCTTCATTAAGAATAAAGGTGATATTTTGTTGTTCATATCCCTTTCTCTTTTGACTTGTTTATTCACAACATGGACAGAGAAAGGCAGCATCGTCCTCCCCACCACCCAGTAAGTGCTCAGAATTATGGCTTGGGAGAATTGGGAAAGTCCTAAAACCTCTACAGAATGTCAAGCTCTGTGGGCCAGTTTGGCTCATGGACGATACAGAGACACTAGCAGGTATTTTTCAAAGCCAAGATCATACCAGGAGACCTACAATCAGAGGCCAGAATAAATAGGAGAGAGGAGTGAAGAAAAGAAGATGTAGAAAGGAGAGAAGACATGAGTGCTGGCTTGCTCCTTCACAGATGGAAGGAGCAGGCTGCCACTCTCATTTCAAACCCTTTTGCTGCCATGGAAATCACTAGCTATTGATGATGTTCTCATAATCCCACAGGAATCTCAGTAGGAAGTCTGATTTCAAAGCAGCAAGGAGAGGATGGAGAGGGATACTGCAGGTCATACATGGGCACAGAGACTTTAATGCGAGGGAGACACGCAGCTGTGAATCCTTCCTCTTGGATTGCGCTGGAGCAAAATGTCTGTACCAGGAGGCAGCACAAGATTCCCAAATCTGATCTCCCTGTCTGTTATGATAGTCCCTGAAGTTAGTCCCCTCTGACAGGCCTCCAATATTTGCATTAATTAAACTCAAATTGAAAAACCAGGTCATTCGAGGAGTGCCGGTTGGCAACATCAAGAATGAAAGCGGCCACTTTCACAAGCTGAGGGAGTGGAACCATTTCCCAGCTCTCATATTAAAGATGGCTCTTTTCTTTCTCCTTAATGGAGAGTTAAGTGGAGTTCAAGATCTCCTGCAAGGGAGCCAGGGTGAAGTGTTCCATGTAAATGCTCTCCCAATTAGACGTTTAATTGCTATGTGGTAGACAAGATACCGTTAGAGTTCCTATAAAATGCAGGAGTATCACCAGCAGTAACCTTTTAGAGCTGTATACTGAGCAGCTCCTTTCTTTCTCCTTTCCCAGTGTCTTTGTGTAACACTTGTTTAACTGACAACTTCCCAGAAACGAGGTTAGTGTATATGAGATATTCTCCCAGGCTTGAGACCTCACCCTTGAGTCAGTCCCTGGTTGGCAAAGAGATCCTCAGGTTAAGCTATGGGAACCTTGACAAAATGTTCTGGGCTGCAGTCAGGGTGGGTCACAATCAGATTCAGGAAGCTGCAATGATCATGGCCTGAAACATGCACTACTTTGAGTTGCCAGCGTTTTGCTGCAGACTATTCCTTTATGCTCTCTTCCGGTCTTCAAGGACTTTGGGAGTCCCTTACCAGATTTCCGGTGACAGAAAATGAACACAGCGTGCTTTAGACATCCATATTCAGGTTGGCTTCGATGAATGGAGGAAGTGGTGAAGGCAAGTAGAAGAGGCAGTAGGCATGCCCACCTGGGATTCTCCAGCAAGAGAAGGCCTCCCGCCACTGCCCCAGCTTCATCTTTACCTCCTTGCCAGGGAGCAAATGCGGCTTGCTTGTCTTCTCCCAGAAGTTCCCTGGAGGCCCACAGCCTAAAATGCTATAACCAGGCTTGTAATGTGCTCCCACAACAGCTGTAGGAAACAGCCTGAGGTAAGACCCTCAGCCCTGACTCAGGTTCACAGGTAAAGCAGGAACTGGATGAATCATAATAAATGGGTTAGCCCCACATGTCAGGGAAAAGGGCCTGTAATTACTGAAGAACCCTGTAATGGTCATTTTATATAGGAACTTGACTGGGCCATAGAGTACCCAAATATTTGATCAAACATTATTGTATTCCTGTGAGGGTGTTTTTGAATGAGACAAAAATTTCAATTCATACATTGAGTAGAGCAGATTGCCCTCTTTAATGTGAAGGGGCCTCAGCGAATCAGTTGAAGGACCGAATAAAACAAAAAGCCTGACCTCCCCATAAGCAAGGGGGATCTCCTTCTGCCTGAATCATCAGCTATTTTCCTGACTTTGAACTCAAAGTGAAACATAGGCTCTTTTTGGGTCTTAGACCTGCTTGCCTTTAGTCCAGAACTATGCCATCAGTTTTCCTGGTTCTCAGGTCTTGGGACTTGGACTAGAACTCACCCTGCAGATCTTGGGAGTTGCTAGCTTCCGTAATCATGTGAGCCATTTTAAGATGTAATGAAGGTCCAGGTCATTTGCTTTTAAGTTAATCAAGCAGATTAATTTGTGTGGGCTTGCTGTAATTGAGTGAGAGCATTAAAAGAGAAAGATTCACCTGCCGGCTTTGAAGAACTAAGATGCTCTATGAGAAGTCCTGGGAAGGGGCCATGTGTCCAAGAACACTGGGCAATCTCTAGAAGCTGAAATTGGCCCCCAGCTGACAGTCAGCAAGAAAAAGAAGGACGTTGCTCCTGCAGCCACAAACAAGTGAACTCTATCAACAATCACATGAGTTTAGAAGAGGATCCTGCTGCCTAGAAAAGAATACAGGCCAGCCAACAGCTTGATTATGGCCTTGTCGGATCCTTAACATATGAATCAGCTATGCCATGCCCTCCAAATATTTATTGGCAAGGACTTTATTAGCCACAAATGTGCTGTTGTTTTGAGGCTTTGATTCTTATGATTGAAGAAACAGGCTGTGGTGATGGACCAGAGTAATTACGATGAATTGCTTTTTTGTGTTCTATAAAAATTACCATGATAAAAGAAAACAATTATATTAATATTTAGCATTAGTCACCTCAGAAAGGTTACAACAAAAGAAAATTTCTAAATAGAATCTGAGTAGACCAAAGCGTCTGTAATATTTCTTCCATTTAAAGTCACTCTAAATATGAAATATAAAAGCTTCCTTTTGATGAGTAGTCTTTTATTCTTAGGAGCGACTCATTTGTGGTCATCTTTATTTTCTGTGTCAGAGGAAAAGATGACTTGAAAACAGCCATTTAAAAATAATATAACTACTATTGAAGGAAAATAATTTCTCTCTTCAAAATAGTTTTTGTGGTAAAATGTGTAAGATAAAACTTGCCATTTTAACCATTTTTAAAATATACAATTCAGTGGAATTAATTACATTCAACTTGTTATGTAACCATCACCGCTCTCTATTTCTAAATATTCACCACCATAAACAGAAACTCTATAACTATTAAGCAATAACTCCACATTTGCCTCTCCACCCATCTCCTGCCAACTGCTAAACTTCTTTCTGTCTCTACGATTTGCCTAAGTAAAATCATACACTATATGTTTTTTGGTGTCTGGCTTATTTCACTTAACATAATGTTTTCAAGGTTCATCTGTGTTGTATCCTGTATTGGAATTTACACTGTAGGTACATAACACATTCTGTTTATTCATTCATCTGTTGATGGACACTTGCATTATTTCCAACTTTTAGCTACTGTGAATAATGCTGCAAAGAATTTGGGCATACAAGTATTTGTTTGTGTCTCTGTTTTCAGTTCTTTTGGGTGTATAAGTAGGAGTGTAATTGCTGGGTCATATGATAAGTCTATCCCTTTGAGGAATTGTTAAACTGTTACCCACGGTGGTTGCACCATTTTACATTCCCACCAGCATTGCATGATGGTTCTAATTTCTCCACTTCATTCCCAACACTTGCTATTTTCCTTTCTTAAAAAAAATTATAGCTGTCTTGGACAATAACATGAAAAGATCCTCAGCATCAGTAATCACCAGAGAAATGCAAATTAAAACTACAATGATGTATCACTTCACACCCACCAGAATGGCTATCATTAATAAATCAACAAACAACAAGTGCTGGTGAGGGATGTGGAGATAAGGGAACCCTCATGCCATGTTGGTGGGAATGCAGACTGGTGCAGCCACTGTGGAAAGCTGTACAGGGGGTCCTCAAGAAATTAGAAACGTAGGACCCAACAATTCCACTTCTGAGTATATATCTGAAGAAACCCAAAGCACTAATTCGAAAGAATATATGCACCTCTATGTTCTCTGCAGTGTTATTTACAATAGCCAAGCCATGGAAGCAACCCAAGTGCCCATCAATAGATTAGTGAATAAAAAAGTGGTGGTACATATATACAATGGATTATTACTCAGCCATAACAAAGAATGGCATTTTACCACTTGTGACAGCATGGATGAACATAAGAGGTATTATGCTCAGTGAAATAAGTCAGTCAGAGAAAGACAAATACCATATGATTTCACTTGTATGTGGAAACTAAAGAGCAAAGTAAATCAGCAAACAAAATAGAAACACTCATAGATACAGAGATCAGACTGATGGTTGTCAGAGAGGAGGGGGGACTATGGGTAGTGAAAAAGGTGAAGGGATTAAGAAGTGCAAATTGTTAGTCACAAAACAGTCATCTGGATGTAAAGTACAGCATAGGAAATATAGTCAATAATATTATAAAACTATGTATGGTGTCAGGTGGGTGCTGGAAATATCAGGGGGCCCACTTTGTAAAATATATGATTGTTTAACCACTATGTTGTACACCTGAAATAAATACAAAATAATATTGAATGTAAACTGTAATAAAAAATATAGCCATCTTAATGGGTATGATGTGGTATCTAATTATGGTTTTGATTTGCATTAATCTAATGACTAATGATGTTGAGCATCTTATCATGTGCTTATTGGATATTGTATATTTTCTTTGGAGAAATGTCTATTCAAGTCCTATGCCCATTTTTTCTCTTTTTGTGGTTGGGTTTTAAGAATTCTTTACATACAGGTGCTCCTCAAATTACAATGAGTTTATGCATGATAAACCAATCCATCAAAAGTTCAAAATCTCATAAGTTGAAAATGCATTTAATACATTCAGTAATATGTATTACTGAACATCATAACTTAGCCCTGCTTAACTTCAATGTGCTCAGAATACAATGTTAAAAAAAGAAAAAGAAAAACACACAGTACACTACAGAGTTCCAGTTATTTACCTTCATGGCTGCCTGCCTTAATGGGAGCTGTGGCTCACTGCTACTGCCCAGCATCATGTCAGAGTATCACAATGCATAGCGCTAGCCAAGGAAAAGATCAAAATTCAAAATTCAAACTATGATTTCTACTGAATGTGTATCACTTTTGTACCATCATAAAATTGAAATATCGTAAGCTGAACCATCATTTGTTGGGGGCCATCTGTATTCTAGATAATAAACCTGTATCAGATATACGATTTAGAAATATTTTTACTATTGTATAGGTTGTCTTTTAACTTTCTTGATAACGTCTTTTGCATAAAAGTTTTAAATTCCGATGAAGTACAATTTACTTAATTTTTCTTCTGTTGATCATGCTTTTGGTGTCATATCTAAGAATCTGTTGCCAAACTAAGTACGTAAAGAAATACCCCTGTGTTTTCTTCTAAGAGTTTTATTGCTTTAGTGCTTATATTTCATTTGTTAATCATTTGGGTTAATTTTTACATATGCTATGAAGTAGGAGTCCAACCTGATTCTTTTGCATGTGGAAATCCAGTTGTCCTGGCATTATATCCTGAAAAGACAAGTGTTTTTCCATTGAATGGACCTGTCATCCTTGTCAAAAAATGAATTGGCCATAGAATGTATCAGTTTATCTCTGGATGCTCAGTTCTATTCTATTGGTTTATAAGTCTCACCTTATGCCAGTATCACACCGTTTTGATTACTGTAGCTTTGTATTCAGTTTTAAAATGAAGAAACATGAAGAAACAAAACAAACAGACTCAGACACAGAGAACAAACTGAAGGCTGTCAGATGGAAGGGGGATTTGGGGCTTGGTGAAAAAGGTAAAGGGATTAAGAAGTACAGATTGGTATTTACAAAATAGTCATGGGGATGTAAAGCACAGCATAGGTAATATCATCAATAGTGTTGTAATAACTATGTATGGTGCCAGGTGGGTACTAGACTTATCAGGGGGATCACTTTGTAAAATTACATAAATGTCTAACCACTAAGCTGAACAATGGAAACTAATATAAAATAATATAGAATGTCAACTGTAATTGTAAAAATAAACAAAATAAAGAACGGTGGGTTCTCCAACTTTGTTTTTCATTTTCACAACAATTTTGTCTATATTGGGGCCCTTTATAATTCTATATGAATTCAAGTACTGGCTTTTCCATTTCTGCAAAAACAAATTGCATTTAATCTGTAGATCACATTGGGTAGTATACATATTTTAACTATTAAGTTTTTTTAAGATTTTATTTATTTATTTTTAGAGGGGAAGAGAGAGAGAGAAACATCATGTGGTTGCTTCTCATGTGCCCCGTACTGGGGACCTGGCCCGTAACCCAGGGATATGCCCTGGCTGGGAGTAGAACCCTACAACCCCTTGCTTCACAGGCTGGCATTCAATCCACTGCACCACACCAGCCAGGGATAACTATTAGTTTTTTGTTTTTTGTTTTTTTGTTTTTTTATCCATGAACACCAGATGCCTTTCCATTTATTTAGGCTTAACGTAATAGTTTTCAGTGTACCTGTCTTTCACTTCTTTGATTAAACTTGTTCCTAGGTATTTTCTTCTTTCTGATGTTACTATAAATGAAATCTCTATTAATTTCCTTTTCAGATTGTTCATTGCTGCTACATAGAAACATAACTGACTTTGCATGTTGATCTTGTACTCTGCATCTGATACCTAGGCCTGAAATTCGTACACCAGATCCCATGTGATTTTTAACTTTTCTTCAGTAGCAGAACAATTTTTCTTTCAAAGAAACTCTTGCATGAAACCCAATATAGGCTTAGCTCAGAGATAATTGTGAATTTGGTTCCAGACCGCTACAATAAAGTGAGCACAAGCATACCTTCAGAGACACTGCAGGTTTGGTTCCAGACTGCTATACTAAAGTGAGTCCATTATAATAAAGTGAGTCATAATCATTTTACTTTGTGAAGGGTCTTGCCTTCAATTTGTAAAAAAGTGCAACACCTGTGATGTGTAATAAAGAGAAGTGCAACATAACGAGATATGTCTGTACATAAACTAGTTTTAGGAGCGGTTAGAGAAGGAGCCATGTGAGCTTATCTCTTCCTCTTCCATCCCTAAAATTGCCCTCGTCATGCTAGGAGGTTTGAAAACCGCTGCCCTAGATCACTGGTTTTGAGATCCGTCCCAGACAACATTTCTATTCTCTGGGACAGTGGCAGCCGCAACTTGTTACTGAAATTCCAAGTCAGGCACCGAGCAGATGTGATGTGAAGAAGAAACCTGGACATATGGCTCTGTCAAGACACAGCCCAGGCAAATCGCTGTGTTGTCATATTCAGCATCAGCCACCCAAGGCTGGCATTGGGCTTCAACAAAGAGGCTTTCTAATGCAGTATCAGCATTCATCACGCTTCCACTCATGTGTGCGCCAAGCAAATAAAATCAGCCTAGCACAAACATTTTCTCTGTAACACAAAATTCCTACAGGCTGCAAAAGTTAAGCCTTTGTGGTTTGGAAGTAGAGCCAACTTCATCTCTATCAGCAAGAATTTGTATTTAGTTAGCCCTGTCTCCAGCCAAGGTACAGGAGTCAGGCATGGTGGGGGAGGGAAGGGCGGGGGGCAGAGAGGAGCGCATGTGATTCCTTCTCATAAGAAAATGGTTTCATTCAGGACCATAAGGTAAGCTCATCTCCCAAAAGAGATACCAACGCCTACACTTAGGAAAGCAAGCCCAGAGAATGGAAGGAAGATCAATCTCTCCAAGGGGACAGAAAGCATACCACTAGGGATCTGGGCTCACAAGTCATGGTCACCAAAAGCCTCATTAAACAGGGACACTGAGCTCAGTTACTCCAGCTGTGGAGAACGGAACTGTTCTAAAGTGAAAATGCTCACAGCAATCAGAAGAATATGAATTAATAAGAAACACAGGATTCAGAGAATCATCCGACAGTGGGGCTCATAACCCACAGGGATGGAAAATGTCCAATCTCTGCTGGTGATGGCAGAGCCAGAGGGGACAGCCAATGACCAGGAGAAGTTGCATGAGGCAGTGAGCTCCAAGTTCTGGCTCTGCCTCCGCCTCTCCTTTGCTGTGGGACCTAGGGCAGGTTAGTTCCTGTCTGGATCCCAGCTTCTGTCTCTGTGAAATGAGGCAGTTGGGAGGGATGAAGGACTTCTCTCACAAGTCAGAGGAGTAGGGCCTGAAAAACAAACACTGAACTGGGTGAGTGTCCTAGTGCAGACTAGATTATGTTCCAACCACTCTCACATTGTTTGATAATGATGATAGATAATAACAAATGAGATATTAATGATGATAGCAGCTACTGCTTATTGAATGCTTTGTAGGTCCCAGGCACTCTTGCTGGGTAACCATTTTTATAAATCTTCCTGAGTGTCTTCTAAGAATGCTAGGTTTGGAAAAACTCATAGATGCTTAAGCAGCAGGTATGGCAAGAGGAAGATGCATTCAAAGGTCACAGGACCTCAGTTTCCCATCTTCATCTCCCAGTCCTTTCACTCCTCCTAACTGATACATGCTATTTTACTTCTTTTTTTTCCAGATTTGAAACTGATCTAGCCCACTCATAAATTTAATGACTGGGTTCCAGTGCTTACCCCATCCTCCTGCAATTGTCCCAAGTACCCTGGGAAGTACTTTGCCTCTGCAGAGTTGGACTCTTCCCTCAAATTCCTTCAGTGGTAAAACACAGTGAATTTTTATTTGATGGTAAAATATTTTATCTTTCAATCCATGTGTCTATACACACTGGAAAAGTTTAAATAAAATTAATGTCTCGACATAATTCTGTGCTCTCTTAGCTCTGAGGTGATTATCCTAAAGAGATTTGTCAATGATCAGTGTCATTTTTATTAAATGCCATCAAAAGATTTTGATGCAGTGAGTGAAAAACACTAAATGTTCTCACTCACTGATAACACAGAAGAGATCCCAAACCAATGCCATGTGTTACTAGTAGCATAGTAACCAATTCAATGTGTTAAGTATTTCAGTTTAAGAAGTATTTTTTCACATAGTACTTTATTTTGATTTAATTTTGATCTTCCTAACAAGTACATGACAAAAAAAGGCAAGCATTATCCTGATTGTTACAGTGAGGGAAGCTGAGGCTCCAGCTATTTGCTTAAGGTTACACAGGGAATACATGACAGAATTAGAAACACAACCAGGTCTCTGATTCTAAACCCAGGGTCTAATACAGATATATCTCTTAGTTTCAATAAAGTCATTAGCGTATCCATTTATTCAGCACCTACTATGTGGCCAATCTATGCTAGACTCTGTCTGGGACCTACAGAAGTGAGAAGAATCAATGAATGTTCACATGAAGTTAATATATGAATGAATCGGTCTTGTCCACTTCTAGTCTTATCCTATACAGTTCTCCAGAGAGAGAAGGTGTATCTGTGGAGGGTGCATTCATGTGATAATATATACTTTTCTTTCCATGGAGCTAGGCACCATGTACAATCTGAAAACTTTTTGAGCTAGACAGGCAAAATAGGGTTAGTGACAGACTTAGAAGCAACCCTGGCAAGAAAAACACTGTTGGAAATGGATTATTCAATTAAGGACCATCAGCATTGCCTCTTGAGAGCAAATTACTCCACACAACCCCTTTTCTTTTCCTTTTTCAATTTAAATACTGCTGCAGCATCAACAAAAAGAGTTGAAGGGGGTCCTCCAAAGCAGTCATACTTCCAGAGGGAAACACAAAGATCTAATCAGCACCTCCACATACTTAGCTGCTGGAGGAGATGGCAGGGCTTTTTCTCATTGAATTAAAAGGCAACAAACCTCTAATTTTTTCCATGTTTTGGCAAGAAAATTATAAGTAGCTGTGCCCCCCTGGGTTTAGCTTGAATCTAAATACAGCGGGTGGACATAAGCCCGATGCGGGAATGCTGCCCTTTAGAGGTATTTACGTTATTCGGCATTTGGCGTGGGAGGAGGCGATATTGTAGAAGATTTCTGTAGCCAGGTGCCCTGCAGGAGCTGCCCAAGTGCAGGTGGTTGTTTTACAAAGGGTGTGTGGCCTAGTCCAGGCTTACTCTTTATAGTTGGATGGGGCATAGTGCCCACTTAGCAGGTGCCCTGGCACCTATGAAGAGTTGTCACAGGTTTCTCTCACACCCCCCGCTTCACCACAGGGTCTGTGGTAACTCAGCTTGGCCACTTCATACACAGCATGGATCAATTTGGGAGGAAAGTTTCAATCCTGTGCCTTGTGCCCTGGCCAAGCCTGTCGCCAATGATTCCCCTTGGGCATAAGGAGAATGAAGTGAGAGAGAGGCGATGACTCCGTGCGAGCTAGCCCTGCTACTGGCAACACAGGTGTACAGCGCCTTAAAAAGTCTACCAAATACCCAAGCTATCAAATACCAGACAATTGTCCTATGTTAGGTGTGACCAGCCACAAAGACAGCCCATTAAGGTCCTGCTAAGCAAGACCCCTAGAAAGTCTTCTAGGAGACCCAATATTTGTAATTGAATTGCTTCCCTTTGGCCATCTTTATCATAATGGCAAGAGAGGTTCCTCCTCTCCTTGATGCTCTGAATCATTGAGAGATTTCCACTTTCCTCTACAAAAGGAAAAATAAAAGTCACAACCACCAGTTTCTCCCATAGGGCACCAAGTATTTGTCCCCCGTATGTTACAACACGCCCCAACTGTGCAGTTGAACTGGAAGCAAGATGATCCAAACGTACTGGGGTGGGTTGGTAGGTTTGTTTGTCTATTTACTTGTTTGCTTTTGGGAAACCCTGGGGAAGTAACTGGAGCTTGATTATAAAGGCACAGGCAGCACTAAGACCAGTTCTCAGGACTGTCTGGATTATCATTCTACACAACAGAGCATGGCTTTAATTGACGACATTTCTCAACACTAACTAATCAGGAGCCAAGGCAATACACTGGAGTGGAAAATACGCTGCCACGTGATTGAGATGAACAAGGACACAGGTGGCTGTGCAAGTGATGAAAATGAGTGAAAAATGAGTGAAAAATGAGGCCCAGGAACAATACAGCCACAGTCTAGAAGTTCAAGTCTTACAGAACCACTCCGGGGTAAGCACAGGCAGCCACTAGGAGGTGTTACTGAGAAGAGCGCTACCTAGGCAAACTGTAGTAGTCCTCCCTTTTCTGTGGGGGATACACTTCATTCCAACACCCCCAGTGGATGCTTGAAGCTGCAGACAGTCCCAAACCTTATACAGTACATACATTCCTACAATAAAGTTTAGTTTACAAATTAGGCAGAGTAAGACGTTAACAACAATGATTAATAACAGAGTAGAATAATTATGACAGTGTACTAGAATAAAAGTTATATCAATGTGGTTTTTCTTTCTCAAAATATCCAAAATTATCCATTTAAAATTCTTTGGCCATGGGTAAGTGAAACCACGGAAAGTGAAACTACAGCTAAGGCAGGGAAGTCCTGTGCTTGAAGAAAACAAAGACACCAGGAGGGAGTCAAACAAACACACCACTAAATTAGTCCTTGCTTTTTCATAACACATTTCTCTGGAAGGGCACAGCAAAAAGACCCGGGGACTATCTCGGACCCCACCTATTACCAGCTTTGTGATCTTGGGCAAGTCACTTAAGTTCTGAATCTTTATTGCTTCATCTGCAAGGTGTGGTCAATTGCACCTCCTCTGTCTACTTCCCAGGGTAATATTAAGAAGTGAGACTGAGTAACTCACCCCATCAAGAGTACTGGAGATGATTATGCTGGGGGAAGAGAGCAGGGCAAAGGCGCTTGAATACATGGAATCAGGTTAAAGCTAGGCTCGAGCTGAGCCCATCTCCGCCTTGCTAGATTAGCTCTTTTCCCTGCCCCCTCCTGCTCAGCCCCGTTCTCCCCCGGAATCGCTGTCTCAGAATCTGCCTCTAGGGAATGGAAACTAAGACGACCAGCTCTCAGCAACACAATTTTAGAAAGCTACTAGGCTCTATTTTCCTTATGAATGCTGACTTTGAGTTGTATTTCATTGAACCAGGTACCCCGGATGGCGAGACAGATATAGATCATTCGTGCCAGTCTCCACAACCTTCCCTTGCCTCAGGGAACCAGGAAAGGTATTTGTGAGCTAGATGGCCCTAGAGGTGCCACTGCTGACATCTGTGACTGTCTAATTCTGATCCTCAGTGGGGGGAGGTGGGTATTTTAACTAGGTTCTTGATGGCATTGTGTTTCAGTGAGCCTTAAGAATCCCAAAGTATCCTATGTAATATGAGTTGCCTTGGCCTTAGCAGTGGCTCTGTAAAAGGGGAATCCGATGTCCTCAGGACCATGGGAAAATCCTATCTCAAAGGCAGGTATTGGAGAACCTCAGACTTGGAGAGGCCCTTCAGAAACTTGGCTTTGCTCATTCACAGCCCATGCAAGGGAGAGGGCTGTCAGCTGGAGTTTAATCACACCAATTGCTCAAGTTTGGACTTACAACCAAATCCTTGTTACCCAAACACATGTTCTCTAAACCTTGTCCCTGATAATAAAGGCAGTTTGCCCACACTAGTGAGAAGGGGGAAAGGCAAATTGATCACTTGCTATTTTTCAGATGGGTTCACATTGGCCGGCCACGGCTTATTTTCCTTTTCTAAGGTACAGGACACGAATAAGAAGCTGTAGTTAAACAGGTGTATAAAACACTGGCGTTTCTCAGAAAAGGACAGATACTATATTCGCTCACACACAATTGCAAGATTGTAGGAAGAGGTCAATATGTATTGATTATGAGTCCAAGTAATTGAAATAAGGCATCTAAAGGGACCCTCTGGTGGATTCATTTACCAATGAAAAAAAGAATCAATCAGCGTAACACAATATCATCAAGACCCTCGTTTAAAATGACCAGAATTAAAACAGTCACAGGTGTCAGCAGTGGCACCTCTAGGGCCATCTAGCTCACAAATACCTTTCCTGGTTCCCTAAGGCAAGGGAAGGTTGCGGAGGCTAGCGTGAATGATCTATATCTGTCTCACCATCCAGGGTGCCTGGTTGAAAAATATAAGGCAAAGTTGGCCTTCATAAGGAAAGTAGAGCCTATTGGCTTTCTAAAATTGTGTTGCTGAGAGCTGGTCGTCTTAGTTTCCGTTCCCTAGAGGCAGATCCTGAGACCGGGATTCTGGGGGAGAATGGGGCTGAGCAGGAGGGGGCAGGGAAAGGAGCTAATCTAGCAAGGCGGAGATGGGCTCGGCTAGAGCCTAGCTTTAACCTGATTCCATGTATTCAAGCCCCTTCGCCCTGCTTTCTCTTCCTTCAACATATTCATCTAGAACAGCCCTGATGAGGTGTCTAGCTTTAACATGCCCCTATGAGGAGCTGTGGGGCACAAACTGCAGCACAGGGTCGGTCCCACCTTGAGGCAAGGGGGTTGAACAAGTTATTGGCTATGGGATGCCCCCAGGGATGAGGAAGCAAAAGCTCTCTGGCAACAGGGATCCTGTTACAGAGGAAGAGGTAACTAGGAACCTTAGTAGCCAACACTCCCAGCAGCCAAGGAGTAGCTACACACTACTGGTAAAGGGAGTACAGGCGAGGCACCAAACAATGTCAACTACACAAGTTGAACATCAGCCAGATATCTTGCAAACAAAACTTCCTACTATGGGCCGGCCAGCTTCCTGGCTGTCTCTCAAGCTGATCTCCTACTATTCTCCCCCCTTGCTTATTTCACTCCAGCTACACTGGTCTTGGTGGCCTTTGAACATGCTTTCATCTCGAGGTGTCTGCACTTGCTGTTCCCTCTGCCTGGAGCTCTTTGTGCAGATACTCAATATTACCTCCACCCTTAACCCTTCAGGTCGTTATTCACATGTCATCACAATTTAGCCTTCTCTAGCTCCTCACCGTCCCCCCAACAGACACACACAGACACACACTCTAGCCCCCTCATCTCTCTTCTTGCCTTATTTTTCTCCAAACTATTCATCAACATCTGACATAAAAATGTTTTATTTACGTTTATTGCCTCTTTTCACCCTCTCGAATGTCAGCTCTAACAGGGCAAGAATTTTTGTCTTTTTTCCCCCTTTACTGCTTAGAACAATGCCTGGCTCATTAAATATTCATTGAATAAGTGAATAAATATCTCCTTAATTTTTAATGCTCTCACCTAAGCTTTAGCCAACTGGAATATATTTCCAATGTTCACATCTTTCCCCTCTATTTCATATACACCATTTCCAGTGCTTTAGGTTCCTTAAAAAAAGTGCTGTTCTTGTTTATTCCCACTTCATAGTTTGAAATGTTCACTAAGCCAAACGCAGTCATTGTATCTACACGAGTTATGAGCCATGTTTGTTTTGAAAGTGAATATGTTTAAAGGTACCCATCTTGCCTGTCATGAGGGACAAGACACTGCAAGGAAAAAAATCCAAAGTAGACAAATAAAATCCAAATGCAGGAAACGTACATCTTAAAAGGAACAAAAGCTCCTGCCCTCACCCCCATAAGCTATATCAGAAGAGAAACCCAGTAGCTTCTATCAGCTAAAGCTATCCATATATACTACTTATTTTAGAAAACCTAGAAAATAATACATGCTACTTTTTATATTTCTTCTTTAATATATTATACAGTGTTTATGAACACAATCAGTACTTTTAAAGTTTTGCATCTGGAATGAAAAAGAAATCTTCATGCATCATTACACACCTGCATAAATAGTACACATTTTGAAAATTCAAATATGTTACTAATTCAAATGTGTTACTAACTGGTTCAGTTCAGTAGCTGACACAAAAACAGAATTGCACGTTGGGATAAGCTTCCCAAAGGCTGGGCATGTCTTCACCCATGTGCAACAGCAAAAGGTGCCCACAAATGGCTTCTAATTCCTCACTAGCTCCATGTCCTTAGGCTCTCTCAGCCTTACATTTCTTCAACTATAAAATGAGAAGAATCTTAGTGGGGCTGCTGGGAGGATGCCATGAGATCATGAATGTAAAAGGACTTTGTGAATCAAGATATACAATAGCTATGAGGTAAATCTGACCTCCCAGTAGGCCTCTAAAATCCAGCTTGTATATGTTCTGTAGCTTAAATTACCTGGAAGAAAAACACAGTAAGAAGACAGAAAAGCCTCATAAATTATGGCACAGTGGTAGAAAACCAGGATTCAACAGTCGCTTGACATCTGAAATTAGCAGATGTGGTCAATCTGTTCTTCTATGTCCAATCTTGTGCTTTTTCACCTGTTCAACAACTATGACTGGGAGCCCTGCCAGGAAGAGCGATCTTTGTTGGACTTTGTCCCAGACTGTCCCTTTGTCTCTGGGCTAGCATCATCTACTTTATTCCAGTCTGGTAGATAGATTCAGCATAGCATGGTGATTCAGAGCACAGGCTATGGAGTTGGGTGGCACAGGTTTATATTCTATAGCCCTAATTTAGTAGCTGAGCAAGTTTTACAATGCTGCGTAACTTCACTGAGCCTCAGCACTCCATCTGTAAAACGGGCAAATGTGTATGAGTATGTACCTCACTCACAGGGTGTTTGCTAGGGTTACATAACATGATATGCGTAAAATGTCCAGCCCGCAGAAATAATTCAAAAAGGGGCGTCCGTGGTTGTCACACAGATGAGCTGTGGCCAACTTCTGTTTTTCTTTCAACTTTACTGTCTATAGCCCCAGGTTTCCAATGTGCTCAATGAATGTTAAGGAAGTCCTTGTCAGCTGCTAGAACAAAAGCCAAGCTGCCTCATCTGGCCAAGTCATCATGGATGTGACTGACAGGGACTCTTCCTTACTGAGCCACAATGTGACAACATGGAAAGGACACTGGACCTGGAATCAGAAGACCTCAAATGTCAGCCCTACCTCTTACCAGCACTGTAACCTGGGCGAACTCACTCTACTTTCCCACTAGACAGTACGCTCCTGGACGGTGGGAACCATACCAAAACCTGTTTATCTGGCCACAGCCCAATGACTTAACCCCAGTTAAGGGGTACTTGATAATGACTCATTACATGAATTAAAGACATGACTATATCGGAGTCTCAATTTCCTTTTGCACTCAAAGGGATAATACTATAGTTGCCCTGCCTATCTCTCAAGGTCATATGGAGACTAGGCTTGGCTCACAGTATCTTCTCCTTCCCTGCTCCTAGCATTTATCCCACTCTTATTTTATGCTGACTTTTTATGCTGGTTCTCTCTGCCTAATAGAAGGTCTCTCATGATTTTCTTCCTCTTTCTGCTCCCTTCTAGTTAATGCCTAGTCATCCATCCATTCTCAGCTCCAAAGGCCCTGAGTCTGACTCTTCATAGCTCCTCCTGCTATCATAGCTCTTCCCTTCTTTCCCCCAAGAACTCAAATTTATTATATTTGTATGGTGATTTCATTTTTTCCCTTAGACTGTAAATGCCACCAGGGCAGGACCCATGTCTATCTCGTTTGCTACTATGCTTCTTGATCCTCGGCCAATTGTTAACCTACATGAACAGCTTATTAAAGATATTCCTTGGATGAATGGGTGTTTGAAGAAACGAGTGAATGAGCAGCAGCTGAAACAATGGAAATGATCCTCCTTTCTATTTTACCCTTTTCCAGAACACTCTGGTTGTTAGTTTAAGATGATTGCCATTGTGTGGTATCATTTCATTCCAATGCTCATAGGGGTGTCACTTTGCAAGCCCTATTACTTAACAGCAAAAATATACTATAACAAATTTTCAGATACTGAAACTGTGAAAGCCAGTGCTCAAGCTCGATTTTTGTGGGCACCCATCTTTCTAACCCATTATCATCATAAAGGAACTTTCCTGCCCTGAGACCCTCATCATCTCCTCTGTCTCTAGCATTTGAGGCCCAGGACCCCATTTTCTCCAGCTTGCCTGAAACCTGACTCAGTGCTCTACTGTTCCGACCCTCCAAGATCCATGCTGAGCAGGTCCTCATTTGGAGTGGTGCTTCCCAGGTTCCCTACAGTGGATGGCTAGCATTCAGCACTACTTTTCGCTTAGCAAGAGTGGTGGGGAGGGGAACGAAGTGGGAAGCAGGAAGAGAGGTAATCCTTGCTTGTTTCCCAAGGCAGTGCCATTGTTCCGTCTTCCCCACCCTTCTACCAGCTCATACGATAGGGTGAGAGGCAAAGCAAAATCCCTCCTGCCACCATAAAGGCCAAGAGCTAGAGCCTTTCAGAGGACCTTCCCACTGAATCCCTACAAGCTTCCTGGGGATTCACTACTATTATTGTTCCAATGTTCCAAATGAAGAAACGCAATGACCGACCATTCCTCTGGCAGCAGTCCCATGAACGCCAGCGTTCTGCTGATGTCTGTCCACAAGAAGCCCTTCGTGTGATATAATTGTGATGTGTGGCACTGTAATTGTTCTTGCTGACCAACATGGGCAGTAGACTCATTCATCCCACTAATATTTTTTGAGCACCAACCATCAGCTCAGTACTGGGAAGACAGCAGTGGATGAGACAGACAAAGAACTGCGGGAATGGCAGTGAGGGCAGAAAGACAGAGCGACATTACAGTACAGCAAGTGCTGTAATGAGGAAAATGAAGGATGTTTGAAGGTACAGAAGAGAGCTCTGTAGGACATACTAGGGGTATAGGTGAAGGCCCCCGCAAAAAAAGCCTTCTTTGCTGTGGTACAGATGAGAATAGCCTAATTCAAAGAGACCAACATAAAGTATTTCCATTCTTCCCCTTGCAAAATACTCGTTTAATCAATAGATATCTATGACTTATCTACTTGAGGCTAAGCATAGCGCTATGCACTAGGGATGCAAAGGGAAACAAGGCAAACATGGTCCCTGCCCTTAAATGGGAATTTCAGCCAGGTGGTCTCAAAGGTGCCTCCCAGCAAGAATGCTTGGTGGATTGTTTTTCCTCCCACTGTACAAACGTCCTTCGATTTGATGCCACCATGACAAACCCTAGGGGTAACAGCAGGCCATCTGTCCACGATTAGAAGGGCATCTCCTTCAAATCCCACCAAAAAGAAAACCCATCAAATCTCCCTGGTGTCTTAGAGGAGACGATGCACGTGGCTTTCACCAAGCATCCCATAGCCCAGCTCTCTTGAACAGGCTCATCGAGGAAATGACAAATCAGGCATGAAGCACTCTAAGAAAAATCATTCTCATTCATATGCCAGAGAGCAAAATTACTTCTATGTCATCCTTGCTTATAAACGTATATCAAGGCTAGAACACAGAATGATCTGTCATGGGAGAGGGGCCCTGCCACAGTGCTGAGCCCAAAATTGGGCTTCAGGGGCTCTGAATAGAGGGAGAGACTGGATGTTAGTGTTTATGGGGACCCACTCATTTGTAACATGAGGGAAAGATGTTATCTAACCTGTACCTTTTGAACTTTTTCTACATAGGTATTTCAGCACTGTTACAGGGTTTGGGATCAGCCCACAACTCATTCATTCTCCGGTATTTTTGTAGGACCTGCTGTGTGTCAAGTACTGTACCCAGTTGAATATGAGAGCACGATAGCACTTCTCTTCCCTAAGACATATGGATCACTGGTGGCATTATCAAAACCACCCTTCTCCATTCTATCAAGTTGCACGTACTCACAACAACAAACCAGTAGTAGAAACCTACAGGGATTTCTCTGCCATCTACTATGCTAAGGATGGCTCATATATTAATCCATTTATACTTCACAGTAACCCTGAGGTAGGTACTATTATTATTCTCATTTTTCAGATAAGTAAGTTAAGGCACAGAGAGGTTAAGTAATTTGACCATGTTATACATCTTCCTTCCTTCCCTCCTTTCTTTCTTCTTTCCTTCCTTCCTTCCTTCCTTCCTTCCTTCCTTCCTTCCTTCCTTCCTTCCTTCCTTCCTTCCTTCCTTCCTTCCTTCCTTCCTTCCTTCCTTCCTTCCTTCCTTCCTTCCTTCCTTCCTTCCTTTTGCTAAATTATACAGTCTGGTGTTGAACTGCATCATCCCAGGAATATTTTCAGTAGACTTGCCATGTGCCAAACTAAGATATGCCAAGCTGGCCTTCAGTGAGGTTCATTAGTCTCTCAATTATTAAACAATCAGGGCATGTGCAAGTATTGAGCACCAAAGAAGTCCCTGACTCTGTTCCAATGTGCTAAAGGGAGTGACTAATTATATGCTATAACAAAATACCATAGACTAGGCAGCTTAAAAAACAGAAATTTATTTTTCAAAGCTTTAGAAGCTGGAAATTTGAGATAAGGGTAACTTTTTGAGGAATCACCATGCTGTTTTCCATAAAGGCTGCACCAATTTACATTCCCATCATAAGGGTTCCCTTCTCTCCATATGCTCATGAACACTTGGTAGTCTTTTGATTTTGAAAATAGTCATCCTCACAGGTTTGATGGGATTTCTCATTGTAGTTTTGATTTGCATTTCCCTGATAATTAACGATGTCAACCTTATGTAAACTTAAGTATCTTCCAAAGGTCCCATCTCCTAATGCCATTACCCTGGGGCTTAGGGCTTCAAGATATGAATTTGAGGGAGACACAAACATTCAATCCACAACAAGGAGATACATGATTTCAAACACTTCCCTTCCCAGCTATAGTGTGAGCTCTTTTAAGGGCATAGGTGAATATCAAATAATGTACTAGTTAAAAGTATAGGCTCTGAATTCATATGGGAACTAAATTTAAATACCAATTTCACCACTGATGAACTATGTGTCCATGGGCAAGTTACTCAATCTCCCTGAATCTTATAAAATGGACAAAATTAAAATTCTTAATGGTTGGGATTAAGTGATATGATCAATATAAAATAGTAAGTACGGTGCGTGACCAAAAGCAAACAATACATGCTAGTGAAACATATGTGTATATCCCATGAAGCAGAAAATAATTAAGTAGGCAAAGAGTGATACTGAGGACAGGTACTACAGGAAGTCAGCAGAGCAAGAATCAATATAAAAAGCAGGTGTTAGAGAAGACTTTCTGGAGGAGGTAGAGCTGAAGGATGTTTCAGAATAAGCAAAGTAGAGAAGGAAAGGCACTTCAGGCCAGGGAACATTCTGAGCTGACAGAGTCCTGAGTGTGGGAGTTAGCAGAAGCCCACCAGGAGTGACTATGGGGGTAGGTTATCAGAAATAGCTTCCATATTGTAATATTTGTTATTACCATTCTTGTTCCAAAATAGTTCTGCATTCCAGAAAACACTGGTTCCCAGGAGGTTTGGAAAGAAGACTGAGGATGCATACTACCTTCCATGCTTACCTTACCCAATTATTCTGAGGAGAAAATTTAAAGTGGTGTGAATATACTAGGAATTCAGAAGAAAAGAAAAATGGCTCTGTGAAAATCAAAGTGATTATCATATAATTAGAAACTGCACCTATGCCTGAGCTTGTATTATATAACAGCTAAAGTCTAAGTGATAGCAACGGCTGTCAAATTATTACAAAATAAAAAAACTATCAGTTCAATCCACTAGGAAGGCTGGTGAGACAGTGATTCTGTAACAACAGTCCAATTGGCTTACCCTGGACTGTGTATTTCACTTCCCCATGCAAGGGCTCCAGTGGCTATTGTAGATTCTCTATTATGATAGAAATGGAATGGATGTATGTCTGGGATTGGCTCCCTTGTAGTCCTGTTAGCTTCTAAATGCTATTTTTTGTGGCACAGAAGCATCTTAGTATTTTCACATATTTGATTTGGAAGAATCTTCTTCTTAGGCCTTTTGACTAATCCCCAGAGTATTTCATTTTAAAAAGAACATGAGGAAAAACACTGCCTGGGTTATTGCACCCTACTTAGCTCCATGTTCACATCACAGAATCAAAACGGTATCTGATTATGAAGACTACGTTGTTATTACCAAGGACGTAGTAACAGTTTGCAAATAATTGAAATCCAACTCCTTTTCTCAAAAGAAGTGAGAAAACTGCATGCTGTGACACACTATCTACAGCCTGTTTTCTTTGCTAACACTTTATTGCATCAATTCCTATTATTTACAGCAAGTCATTTCAATTTTCCCAGGGATCTGGAAAGTCTTACTGCATACATGTGCAATCAATGTTTTTTAAATGCAACCTGTAATGACGATTAACATTTTAAAGCTCAATCTCCAAGTTGGATTAGTATGGCCCTAGTGATTTTAGATTTTACTTATTTATTTTTAGAGAGAGAGGGAGGGAGGGAGAAAGAGAGGTAGAGAAACATCGATCAGTTATCTCTTGTATGCTCCCAACTGGGGACCTGGTCTACTACTCATGCATGTGCCCTGACTGTGAATTGAACCAGTGACCTTTTGGTTTGTGGGATGATGCTCAACCCTCTGAGCCACACCAGTCAGGGCTAAATTTAGTGGATACTTTTAGTTGCATCATATTTACTGGGAAACTAAGTTCTTCCTGCAAAAAAATGACCTCATAAGTATATTATTGCCTCTGCACTATATTCATAAATAGCACTAGGAGAGATTTAATTCAGCAATTCTATGAGGAACACAAACAATAAATAACTAAGGAAATAAAATGCAAATGGCACAGTGAGAAAAAATTAAACAAAAGAGTAACATTCATTTGCAAAGGTTCCTGAAGCCTTACTGAAAATTTCTGGTCCATCCAATTTGTTTGATATTCATGAAGTATAAATTAAAATAAATAAAGCTCAACTTACACTACTGCCTGCGTGGCTACTTCATTCCAACCAGCTTTCCATTGGGAATGACATGCATTAGATAAATATAAGACAAGTAATAGAATGTACCCAAGAAGGGAAAGCAAGTACTAATAAATTTCCTTTTTAGATAATGCTATATTGATATGAGGTAGGAGGCACAGAATTGATCATATTATGTTAAAGGAAATCTATGATCCCCATCCCACCTCAAATTACTGAAATGTAATTGGACTCTGCATCCTTCCCTGCCTCTAGCCTGTGGCATTGATATTTTTAAATTAACTAATTTCTGCTTATGCCCATTGCACATGCCCATTGTGGAAAATTTAGAAGTTAGGGAAAACATAAAGAAGCTAATAACTACACAGAAACCCACTAATTGGAGATAATCTTATGTTGACATCTTGGCATGTTTTTTCCTTCCTATTCTTTTTTTCTACATTTTTTCTACATATTCTTAATTTTTCTCCCATACAATTAGACCCAAACTTTTATAGCTCAATCTATTCACATAACATAATATAATAGGTATTATCCATGTTATTAAAATTCATCGTACACGTCAAATTTTAAGTGGTCACATAATATGCTACCAAAGAATACCCTAATGTTGAACAACTGGGTTGTTTCCACTTATGTTATAATAAATAAAGCAGCGATAAACATCTAAATCACATTTGCAGATAAAATGCAGACAAAGAACAATGAAATTTCTTAGTTTTTGTTCTAGGTGTAGAACTACAACATCAAAGGATATATGCATTTTAAGGCTTTATTTCTATATCTGGTCAATGTGATTTTCAGAAGGATTGTTTGAATATAAATTTCTAACAGAATGTCTCAATTTATTGCTCTTCAACAATGGATATTATGATTAAAATACAAACAAATTAATGAAACCACCTTTTGTCAATATGATGAATATAAAATATTTTATTAATTTCACTTTTCTTGATTACTAGAAAAAGAAGCTGAACATTTTCTCATAGGTTTTATTTGCTCTTTGTGGATTTCTTTAAGCCCTTTGAGACAGACCATTTTAAAAACGAGATTTTAAATATTTTAAAATGAGAAATAACACTTCCTTCTATCTTTCTAACTCCATCCTAAATACCCCTTTCTGCTGTCCAAATCTACTTCTGATTGTGCTTTCCTCAATGGGGAGAGATCGCTTTCTCTATGCCTTTATACATATAAAGATCTTAATTAGTTTAGCCCTCAGCCTCCTGACCACTGCTGAGACTCCTGAGAGATGCTCTGTGTGTGCACACATCTCTAGCCCAATGTTACATCTGTTTCTTTTTAATAACCCCATATCTACTTGTTATTCCTCAGAGAAGATGAAGACAGTTGGCACATACACAAGATGGTAGAAGTAGAGCAGAAGAAAATCTAGGGGACAAAGAGCATATGTCTCTCTTTTGGCCTCTGCATCAGTATCTTTTTTTTTTTTTAAGCACAATGGAAACAAAACAACAAATAGTTGCTTTACATTACACAATGATTGCTCATATGTCTCTCAGATAGTAAAGGCCTTGCCACTCTTCCCTAAAGCTTCACCCTATGTCTAGGCTAACTCTGATTTTAGGCAACCAGATTGTTGCTGGCATTGGAGGTGAAGGTGTATGTCCCCTTGGAGTGCACACCACACAAAGGCAGAGGTAGGAAGAGCGAGGCAGTGGGTCTATATCAGGCAAGCTCTTGGCAGCCAGAGAGCAATGTGTGTGAAAGCACACTAATATTTTTGGTCACTGAAAGTTTTGATGATCCCTGGGCCTTCTTTCTCTTTCTTCCTGGCAGTTAGGCCACAGTGAGGACAGCTCACCATGTAAACAGCTGCATTAGTACAATAGTTGGTAAGATGTTAGTAAATGGAAAGAATCTATTTCTGCCTCAGTCTATGGAATAAAATGGTCCAGCTAGCAGGACTGTCGGCTTCTTGGATTCATTTTATTTTTTGTTCTAAGTGGGCTGGAGGAGACAGGCTGAACAAGTGACTCTTCTAGGGATGGCTTCTAGTTAATAACATCATGAGGATCCTGGGGAGCACTCAGAATGCCAAGCAGAAAATGTGTGGTGGAGCTGAGAGTGAGCAGGCATACAATAGAGAACGCGGAGTAGGGGCGGGCATCAGAGTTGCTCCTACTGCTTAAATGACCACTGTGGAGATGACTGCAAGAACTTTTTTGAGAGCTGGAAAGACAAGACCCCCAAGCAACAGTGACTCATTAATTATCTGGGTGGTAGTATCATCAGGGCATTCGTATGTGCCTGTTGGTAGCAAGGACAATTAATGAGTCCTGCTCTCCAGAAATTGTGCAATATGGTCAAATTGGCCATATGACCACTTGGCAGCATAAAACACTAATCATCTTTTGTTCCTTTTCCCAACTCCCCCTTACTCAGCTCCCACGGCTGCACTTTGTCTTGCCTGCTATATGGCCCCAATGTGTTCAAGCTTACACATTTGGACTAGGAATACAGAACACCCCATTTGGCTCTCTGTATCTACGTTCATGCTTCTCTTGAGCTCTCCTTACATGACAACCTGTTTTGAAAGTGTGTTACTGGCTCTACCAAAGCAAGTTCCCTCAGAACAAACCTTTGGTATTCACATTCCTACCCAGAACTGTTAGAGAAGAAGAATCTGAAGTCTCTGCTTCAGCCCAGATGATCGATCTGTTGAGTGTGTGCCCTACCCAGACAGCCAGCCAGGACAGACGATGAGCATCTACTCTGCAGGCTCTCCTCATACTTCTCTGGCTTGTCTGTGACCTTGGATAAGACACTCCTTTGTCAGCTCCCCTTCATCCTCTAGTCTGCTGAGTTCAGTTATCAACCTAGGTAGATGATTTCGGCCTGTGAGCTTCACACTCTACATTCTTTGTCCTGAAAAGACTCACCTGTTGCTCCCATGCTGATAGCTGCTAAACTTCTACTCCAGCCTGAGATCTTATCTAAGCCCCATTTCCCTATCATCAGCGATTTACTGAGCATATGATCTGTACTGGGCTGGCCTGTTGCTGCTACCTCAAAAGACGTCTAAAACCAAAATTCTCAAAACCATAGATCAGTAAGTCAAAAGAGACCTCAGAAAGCATATTCTCCCCTTTCTTACTTTCCAGCTTCAATCTTCTGCCCCAAATTCTCCCAGGCCCTCAACAGAGTGCTTATAAATGCAGTCTTTGGAATTAATCAGACCTGGATTCTGGCTCAGCCTATTCCTGGCGGTGTGACCAACCATTCTTCCCCTTCTTTTTTTCCAGCTCTATTGAGATATCATTGATGAACAGCATTACTTAACTTTAAGGTTAACACATAGTTACCTTTGCATGTGTGTGTGGTGAGAACATTTGAGATCTATTCTCTTACCAATTCTCAAGTATACACTACAGTATAGTCACCATGCTCAACTCTACCCCTTGTTCAAGGGAATTTCCTCAGCTGTACAAAATAGGACCTACTTTCCATGCTGGCTGCGAAGATGAATTGAGAAAAAGAAGTTAAGGCACTTGCTGAGCTCACAACAAGTGCTTGTGAAATGGCAGCTATTATCCTGACTCTAATGCTTTAAATGTTTATCTACTTTACCTCACCAAACCATTTCAAATCTTCTTTGTCGTCCTTTATTCATATTCTTTCCTATGTATATTTATTGCATATTTACTACATGCATGGAACTGTGCTGGGCACCAAGGATAAAGCAGTAAATAGGAGAGATGCATTCCCCATCCTCTTTAAGCTTATAGACTACTAGGTGAAAACCAACATTAAAAAACAGAAGCTTAGCCCTAGTTGGTGGGCTCAGTGGATTGAGCACCGGCCTGTGAACCGAAAGGTCACTGGTTTGATTCCTGGTCAGGGCACAGGCCTGGGTTGTGGGCCGAGTCCGTGATTGGGGTTGCGTGAGAGGCAGTCAACTGATATATTTCTCACACATCGATGTTTCTCTCCCTCTCTTTTCTCCTCCCTTCCCCTCTCTCTGAAAACAAATAAATAAAATCTTTAAGACAAAAGAAGTGTTATAAATATTATGAAAAGGGAAGTAAATATCAATAGCTTAGCACACAGTAATGAGCCCTAAACCACTGTGTCTAGGCTTTAACAATATCCTCCAAATGGTCTTCAGTGCTAGGCTCTCACTTCGCTAACCCAGCCTCCACACAGCCACTGAATTGGTCATCTGAAAATACTGCTTTCTTCATATAGGCCTCCCTCCTAGCCTTTTAATGGCTCACCACTTCTTACAGTATATGGCCAAACTCTTACCCTGGCTTTCATGAGGCAGTGTATGTGCAAATGCACAGGCTTTGAAGTTAGACAAAATCTGGGCTCTGCTACTCACTAGTATGTAAACTGGGGCAGCATGTCTAACTCCTCTAAGGCTTGGTGACCTAATTAGTAAATTGGGAAAACAATTGCTCTCCCACATCTGGGACTTTTACAGGCTATTCCCCTTGCCCAGAATGATCCCCCAACCCTTCCTCTGCTGCCTCCATCAGAACAGCTCCTGCGTATCCTTCAACCAGTGATTCAGTAGCAGAGTGGATGGAAGAGTAACGAGATGATGTAGATGATGCAAAGCATCTAAATCTCCGATCCAATCAAAAGTCCAGGGGGCATTCAATTTAGCCTTGCTTGGCTAAGTGAGCATGGATCCCAGACTTGGAATGGTTCACACTCCATTGATCCCTAACTACTGTGAACAATTTCATGAGAGGGCCCTAAGGCCACATGATATCAGGCACAGTTGTTAGAAATCTAAAAGGGAAACCCAGCAGCGTAGCCTCAGAGCAGCAAAGCAAACCTCAGCAGATGCTGCGCTATTGCCACACCTCTGGCTGCTGAGCCAGCACTATTTCTACTGTGCTGCTTTGGAAGACTTTTAGGGAGCCACCCGTGGCTGGGAGTACTTGCGGATTAACCTGGGCACATGACCAAAAAGCTCTGTCCACCAAACTCCTACCGAGCTGATGGATCTCAGGCCTCGCACCACAGTTAGGACCGATAAGGTCAACCATAACAATCTGTCATATGAATGCATTTCGGGGCCAGGGCACTGGTCCAAATTCAGATCTGAACCGGGATTATTCAGTCTGTGATAAAGGAATCCCAAAACCCATGCTTTTGTTTATTCTTGATGAGGCCAAACATTCAGAGGACTCTCGCCAGCACCTGCTGGATGAGGAAACACCCTCTCAGACTTTCAGCAGTGCTGCTGACAAATTGTTCCATGTGTACAAAGCTTAGACACAGCATCATCTGCCTCTGCAGTTCAATCCCATTTGCCTAAATAAATGTCATGGGATCTCTCTCCAGTTAAAGAGGCGCATTTGCTCTTCTGTTTACAAAATGCTTTCTCTGACATTAACAATAACAACAAAAATTAAGATTTTCTAGTGGAGCGGGAAACAGATGGCAAAAAGGAGGGAGTAAGCGCACTAGTTTATGCCATTGCGTACCTTTTAACTACCCAAAATCTGAAAGCTGTTGGAGGACAAGTGCTACCTGTGTTATTCACCTCTGCATCATCAGCCATTAGTACAGGGTCAAAGCTAAGAGCAGTGGGTCCATAAATATTTATTGAACATCCACTTGGGGACAGGCACTTAACTAGGCACTAAGCAGGTATCCGGTAGATGCGTGGGAGATTAAACTGACGGATTTGTCACGCCTCCTTCCACTGAGGCAGATGGTTAAGTGGGAAGACCCTAGAGAGCCCAGGACCTGCTTTACCCCTTAGTTCTTTGTGGGAGAAACACATGGAGTAGTTTGCCTTCACTCAGCGTGTCCAGACTCACTTTTTCCTCTGTGTTCTGTTAAGATTTTAAAGTATTCAGCCCTGTTTTTACCAGAAGGTTCAAAGTATACTGAGAGATGATTCAACGCCCCAAGTTTGTTGAGGAAGGGGAGATTCAGGAGAGGGGGAGAATCAAAAGGAAAATCATTTCTTTTACCATCTTTGTAAAATATCAGATAATTTTATAGCTGGAAATGAGAGAATCTGCATCATCTGCCTTTCATATCCCATTGGCAGTTTGGAAGAAACAAACTCAGTGAAGCTACCTAGTGCTTTCTTATTGTCACACTTCTCTTCACTCCTATTCTCTCAGGCCCACCGCAAGGGCTCAGGGGGAGACTAAAATTGTTGGAACACTTCCATTCACCCAGGAAAGATGTTTCTGTCATTTGCCTTCATGCTGGAGGGTTCAGCCTCTCTTCCCTGCTCCACCACATTTCTGGCAGTCGGATTCCCTGAATTAGAACCCAGATTCAATGTTCTCTCTTGTTCTCTCAGATTCTCCAGCCTTTATCCAGTTCTTTATTCAGGGCACAGACAGTTACTGCTGTGACTCGTAGATTGGAAGGGCTTAGAGGAGGGAGAAAAGGAAAGAAAAGAAAAAGCTTGTGGGAGGTGCATTATCAGAACTTTAAGAAACTCAACACTTGCCGGCCGTGGGTTGAGGTTGATATGTGTGAGTAGAAGAAACAGGGAAACGGAAAGCCTATATTTAAATACCACTGGCAATGTCACGATTGTTAAGCCAATTAGTCCTCTTGCCATGTGCAGCCCAGTGTGCACGGCCCAAAGTGTACACTGCACTCAACATCTCACAGAGCTGCCTTCGAGACTGTGGAATGTCATCTTTTCAGTCTGTCCCTTGGCGCAAAAACCCAGTCACATCGGCACAATTCACTCCATTTCTGGAGCAACAGTTGCCAAAGTTGCCATTCTTGAAAAGTTTTGGTGAGGTTGGGAGAGAAACTTAGGTTTGGGGCCCAAGCGTCACATACCCAGAGAAGCCTTCTGGATCTCGAGGCAGAAAGCAGCCAGAGATAGAACATCCATAACTATAGGCACAGAGTAGGCTAAGACAAGAATGAGTTTGCTATACTTTCACGTTGGATTTTTCCAAGAAGGAAATCCCCATGGAATGCATTTGACCCCCAAAAGGCCTATTTTTAGCCTTTCCTCAGGTAACTGGTAAATGAGTAACTAATTCTCAAATCCCCAGGAAACTGCCTGCAGTTAAAAGCATGAAGCAGAGAGGTAGGCCAGCTCCCTAAGTGAGGCCATTCACTTCCAATCTGAAAACTGGAAATAACACGGGGTGTGTGTGTGTGTGTGTGTGTGTGTGCGCCCTCATGTCGAGTATATGTGCATGTGCTCTGGGTTTATAATCATGGAAAGAGCTATGTTTTAGACAGAGAAAATAGAAGGCGAGAAGAACAATAACTTAAGCTGTATATGAGCAGAAGTCGAATCAGGTCTGGGAAGTCAGCAAGGCTCTTCTTGCTCATGAGTCACAACAATTTTTACTCTATCTCAGTCAACACGTCGAGGCTGCCACAGGAGG
This sequence comes from Pteronotus mesoamericanus, assembly GCF_021234165.1. Lineage (NCBI taxonomy): Eukaryota > Metazoa > Chordata > Mammalia > Chiroptera > Mormoopidae > Pteronotus > Pteronotus mesoamericanus. The sequence continues at coordinate 2,841,090 of NW_026555198.1, forward strand.
CCCTGCTGCACTATAAAGTCCATAAGCTGATTGTGTTACAAGTGTGCAAATCTCCACTAACTCTGGGTTCTGTACAGGATCACATCCTCACCCTTTGCAACATGTTCTTATGCAGCGTCTCCATGCTAATCCTCTACCCCTTGGAAGGTCCAAGCTGAAACTCTTGATATTTAGCTGTGTTCCTCCTGCTGGTCTTCCGCATCTCGCTAAAGTGTACCACCTGGAAATTCCATACAGAACCTTGGTTTCCCTCTTTCCTATACCCTCAATTCCAATCCATCAGCAGGTCCTCTAGGTTCTGCCTCCAAAATAGGTCCCAGATCTGATCACTCCTCCTCACTCTGGCACTCTAGTCCAAGTTACCACCACTCCTTTGCTGCTGTCTTCTAGTAGGTTCCTAATTTATCTCCCCTCTTAGTATTTTTGTCTTTATTCATTTAATTATTCACACATCACCAGAGCAAACCTTAAAAAACCCAAATCCCAGCCCTGACTGCTGTGGCTCAGTGGATTGAGCACCGGCCTGTGGACCGAAATGTCACCAGTTCAATTCCAGGCAGGGAACATGCTTGGGTTGCAGGCCAGGTCCCCAGTTGGGGGCATGTGAGAGGCAACCAATCAATGTTTCTCTAGCACATTGATGCTTTACTCCTTCTCTTTATCCCTCCTTTCCCCCCTCTCTAATAATAAATAAATGAAATCTTTAAAAAATAACCAAACCCCATGGTGTTACCTCTGGCTTAATACTGTCCAATGGCTTTTCCTGTTGCTTAAAAAAAATGTCCTAACACCTTCACATGGCCTACAAGGCCTTTGCTGGCATGGCCCCTGTCTACTTTCATGGCTTCATCTCTTCTGACTCTCCCCTGAGCTCACTGCTCTTCTCAGTCCTTTGGACATAACCCATTTGCTTCTGCCTTAGAAGTTTTGTGCTTCCTCCGCCCTCTGTCTCTTTTCTTGGCAAGCCACTTCACATCATTTAGGTCTCTCTCTTAACACCACCTCAGACCCCCCACTAAGCTACAGATGCATTCTTCCAATTACTCTCTGCCTGTTCATGTTGGATTTTCTTCAGAGCATTTGGAGTTTATGACACTAGTTCAGTATTAAGTTACATATTTATTATGAATCTCCTCATTTTAGCACATAATGTTCATGTGAATAGGGACCTGGTCTGTCTTGTGCATTGCTGGATCCCCAGCATAATGTCTGGTACATAATGAGGGAGTATGTGATGAAAAGGGTACTAAATCTGCTTCTTTTTTTAAGTTGGTAATTCCTCTTTCCTCCCCAGGTGCAGTATTTAGCATCTGGACTGACATAGTCAATTACAGTATGACACAGAGGGTAAAATTGTGTGCAGGCCTGATGGCGCTGCCGCAGGTCCTAAGCCCACTGGGGGAACATGTATCCTTTATCTCCATAGCGTTCCTCTTGTCGGCAGCCATCAACATGCCTGTCTCCATGAGTCCCAGCCTCTTGTGAATCTCTGAGCCTTTGAATGCACAATGTTTTCCCCTCTCTTCCACGCTTTATCCCCCTGGCACACCTGTAATGATCCTTCAAAATCCAGTACATGCATTGCTGCCTCTGCAAATATTTCCTTGATTCCCATTCCTTTCACTGGCTCCCAGTATACCTTGTACAGATGAGTTAACGATTCCAAAGCGATGTTATGGCTTCCGTTTTAAGGTGTAAGCAACATGAGGTCAGCGACTGGGTTTTTCATATGTATAGAGGGGAATGAGTTCACTGATTGATCTGTTAATCCAATCAATTGTTCATCGGACATTCATTGAGTGCTTTCTGTCAGGAGAAATTCCAAGGGATGTACTCTTTCCACCACAACACACTCCATAATTACTGATTGGGACCTCATGTCTGCGTTCTTTACTCCAGTTGAATTTCCAGTTAGTTTGAAGGAGTTTAAAGGTGTCAGGAGTGATGAAATTTAAGTGATCAATACCTTGCTGTTTTAAATCCATGCAGATCTGAAGAACTGGTAAACTAGAAGCTTTCTGAGAAAAACAAACCCCAGGCTGCAGTATGGAGAGCCAAACAGATAGAAATTAGGAAAACAAGGTTAATAGACAGGGAGGCAAAATGAGGAATGCCAAGCAAAGTCTAAAAGGATTTTCAGAAGGAGATAATAGAAGGGTGGAGGGGAAACAGTTTAAAATATAATGGCAATAATTTTCAAGAATTGCAGTAAAAGAAATGAATCCTCAGATTTAAGAAACACACTAAGTTCCAGAAAGGATAAAATCAAATTCATACCTAGAAACATTTCAGTGAAACTGTAGGACCTTGAAGAAAAAACTATTTAAAGTGACTGAAGAAAAACAAAAGATTGTTTATGAAAGATAACTGGATTGATCTCTGGCTGGTGTGGCTCAGTGGATTCAGGGCTGGGCTGCAAACCAAAGGGTCGCTGGTTCGATTCCCGGTCAGGACACATGCCTGGGTTGCTAGCCAGTAGTGGGCACATGAGAGGTAGCCACACATTGATGTTTCTCTCTCTCTCTTTTTCCCTCCTTTCCACTCTCAAAAAATAAATATATAAAATCTTTAAAAAATATTAAAAGAAAACAATTGGATTGACAACAGCAACAATGCTGAAATTGGCACTGGGAACTAAGACATCTCTATCCAGTTAAACTATCATTAAAAAAGTAAAAGTGAAAGGTCAACATCTTCAGACAAAAAAAAAAAAGTGTATTGCTTAGAGAGCGTCACTAAAAGGATATACTATAGTTTGAAAAGAAGGCACCAGAGTCCAAATGAAACGAGAATGTAAGAGAAAATGACAAGCAAAGAAGTTGCTGGTGACTCTAAATAAACATTAACTGTAAATTTAAAAAAAAGATGGGCAATGGAGGGAATGTGAAAACAAGGTGGAACTAAATATTGGTAGACAATAATTTGATACATGGTAATTGAGAAATTGAAGTTAAAAACATAGATTTACAATTTGTTACAATTTTGGGGAGGAGAGTAGAGAAATTGAATAGTTCTAGACTTGTTAATCTAATCAATCATATGGTTAAAAAAAGGACAGTAAAATAACAGAAACAAACACTAACAGATTTTCCCCCTTCCATTGTAGGTGTTCAACTGGTGACTCTAAAATCTACCTTCCCTGATGTTTTGATAGCATCCAAACCACTTAACCTGCAAGTCACAGGTTGTCAAATATGTCTGTTAGACGGCTAGAGCAGGGCAGCACTTCACAGTAATTGTGATTTTCATGGTTATACCAAGGGTTACCTACAGCACCTGTTTTTGTTACACACGCACATGTTCTCCATGTGGCCCATCAGCTGAATAACAGATTGAGGGAATGTTTCACTTAGTATGCTATGTATTTCAGTCTCAGCCTCATCTGATTTGTTCCTTGTTCTCTGAAGGAAACCACCCCTCTTTTCCTAACAGGATTCGACCACTGCTGCTAACTTCTCTTCCTTTCCACAGATAGTCTCACAATCCCATTTTAACTAGATGTTTTAACCTTCTACCCATTAACTTTGTAACTGTTTTTTGGAGAAGCAAAACAAAGTCTAAAAAGGATCGATCTCTATTTCTTCCCCATATTTCTGTCCAAGCAACAAATAGAAAAGAGAAAAGAGGAAGAACAGAAAATCATGAAGTGAGTAAAATCCTGCATAAGACACATCTTGGTAGAAACATTTAAATACCATAAGTACATATTTTCAGGCAATGGCTTTTTTTAATCTATGGAGGCATTCTGGATGTATTTGTTAACGGTCTCTGTGTTTGTAGAAAAACACAAATTGTACACACAATCACCTAAATGCTTAAATAAAAACACAAAATCAGTTGTAGGTGTGTCTGAGGGGACCTGCATTCAAATAAACACCCCTTTTTAAAAAAATTACACTTAAATAACTATCAAAAGAATCAATGGACAAAAACTTATGAATTTTATGGAACAAAGAGGAGCACCTAATGATTAATATTTGAATCCAGAGAACTGGAGTAGACGCTGAGTCAACTTTTTATTATCTGGTATAGGAAGAACAGGGCCTAAATGATGATCAATTTCATAGAAGCTGAGATCTGCTATTGCTTCTGGAAATGGTGAAAAGAAAAAGCAGAAAGAAAATCAAGGTCCCAGTGAGTTTCCAGTCCCTACCAGTTTAAAAACAGCTTAACAATTAAAAACAGAAAAAAGAAACCTAGTGATCAGGCATAGATGACTATCCCTTGCATACAATCTTCTAGGCTGTTAAATAAATGAGTCTCCAAATTCCCATTACTGAATATGCCAACGGTCAAGCCTGAATGTTGATACACTACTGGAAAACGTATTTGTATAACAGAAGACAAGAAAACTGACAAGTCTATAAAAAAATTAAAGTGGCAAAATGAGTAAGGACCAATAAAACTATACTCCATCAGCTGAAAAGCGACCAACCTAGTCTGGAGAGGCCATTTTTCCTGGTGCTGCAAGGTCCCTGGCTGTTTACCAGGGAATAATCGTGCACCCTGGAGAGTTAGACAAGCCCTTGGGGCTCCTCATGTATCTCACCCACATTGCGGGTCAGGCTGAGAATTTGCCTCAAGTAGTCAAAGCACCTGATTTCACACAGTTCATACCTCTGCTTCATAAAACGGGAAGGAGCGGTCCAAGTGGATCTCAGACTGCATCATGATTATTCCTTCTTCCAAACAGGAAGTCTCCAAACCCACAGCTACTAGGTCAAAAGGACACCGGTTTTTGTCAGGATTCTTTAAGTACAGCTACATAGGTGTTGCTCAAATAAGATTCCAAAGAAGCACTTTGCAATCTCCAGGAAGACACTGATTTAGTATTTGCGTGGGAAGGTGGTATGGGAGCGGGGGTTCACAATGAAATATAGTCAGAACCGCATTGATATTTCTGGTGATGGTACAAGGTGACTGGTGCAAATTGAATTATCTGGACTATTTATTATCCTCTGCACATGTGTGCTGAGCGCCTGGAAGGCTCAAGGGCCATCGCTAGGCACTGAACAAACAGGTGTTTAAATATAGGGTCTGCCCTTAAAACACCTCCTTTCTATGGCACTGGTTCTCTATCAGCACTGGCTGCACAGTTAAAGTGCGGATGGGGGCCCTGAAATTTTTGTCATTCAGTGGGTTTTGATCTTAGGTACACGTTAGAATCCCCCTAGCAGTGCCCCGAGACATTCTGATACATGTAGCCTTAGTAGATCCTGGGCATGAACAATTTGTAGAAGCCCTCCTAAGTGATTTTAGCATACAGCCCAGATGAGAAATCCTGAACTAGGTGGATGAAGAGACATGTGCACCCCAAGAGAAAAAGTCACATGGGCTATTTTTCCGGGACAATTTATGACTTGAGCTGATGAAATAGACTGAAAAGTAAAACTGGGTAACCAGTAGATTTTTCTCTAATGTAACAGGGATTCAAGTATCAGGAGTCTGTACTCCTTCTATTAGTGATTTACTCATTATTGATAAATTGCTACGAAATACTGAAGAGCCCTTTGAATTCTCAGTGGTTTCATAATAGATGTAAGTACAATCATGCTCCGACCCAAAGGAAAGAAAGAATGGCTGAGGAAATCTGCTAGTGGTTTGAACACTGCGAAAGAACTTTGTCCTAGATTGGGTTGAATGGCACAAAATTTCCCTAAAATCTTGGATTCTTGGGGCCGGGAGGTGACTGAGCACAGACTCCGTGGAGTACATGACACTTGGTCCCCTTGAGTCTCCCAAGGAAACACATAGTCTCTTTCTTTCTCTCGCTTATGTGTAGGTTTCCTCTAAGACAAACAACAGAGCTCTTTAAGTGGCTCATTATAATACAAACACATGATAAGAGACTTTAATTTTCATAAACACAAGATAACGCTGTGACTGCTCTGACAATGCATTGCACCAGGAGCTGCTGTGTGGATTCACTATGCTCGGGATGACAGTGAGACTCAGCGCACTGCCCTGGCCGTCATGCCGACAGCACCTGGGGGCTCCCAGAAGGCAATGAGCTTCTGAAGGGCCTTGGGGACTTTTATATACACAGTGACCTTGGGGATCTCAGCGGGCTGCTATTAGTCAGTGTGTGTTTTTGGTCTAATGTACAGGGTCCAGCAGAAGTAACACCTGCTTGAGTGCGGCTGGTAGGGTAATAATACGGGTGTAAAAATTTATAGTTTTAATTTGAACAGTTCACCTAAAATATCATATGGTGTGCTTGACTGTGAGATTGTTACGTTACAGAGTTACATGCCTATGATTTTGTACTAAAAGATTTTGTAATAAAAAAGGGGCGTTATTTGTGCCAGACCCTGTATTTTTGTGGCATTTTATGTGGAGAGAGGGAGTACCTGCGAATTGCAATTTCATGAATAAAAGTGACTGCAAAAGTGACTAAGAGGCCCTGACAAGCTCTGGCTTTGTAAAGCGCTGTAAGTAAATAGGGTTGTCTAGGCCCTGTCTCCAGCAGGAGAAAGTCAGTGTTAGAGTACATCAGAAGGGTTGTTCATCTTTATTCCAAATCTTCAAGGAAAGAAACTGCCATTATCTACCAGGTATGGCCTCACCACTGAGCTCCAACTGTGCCAACGAATGTCTCTGCCACAGAGCAATGAGGAACAGTCTGCTCTGCCAGTTTTGGTTTGTGATGACAAGTTCATGGGCATCCCAGGTTACGCAGACACCAATGAAATTTATCCAGCTCATGTGATCATTTTAGTGAAAGAGTTTTACAGAGTTGGGTAAGAATCAAGGGGAAAAAATTCCAAATAATGCAATTCAAAATATTATCCAGTGAATCCACAGTCTGGTGTATCTGGAATAACTGTCCCCAGGCCCGTGATCACATCATGATCTCAAGGCCACACAGTCAAGTCATTTAACTCCCAAGTCTCATTTTCCTTAACTGCAAAGTGGGGAGAAGGACAGAATGTACCTCTCAGAGTTGCTGTGGGGACTGAGTATATTAATTAGTATTACAACATTCAATAAATATCAACTGGTATTGTTGTTGTCATTGTCATTGGTATACTCATCAGTCTTGTTAATACTAGATTCATTCATTCACACAATCCACAGACTTATTTATTATATATTTCCTGAGCCTCTGCCATGTGCTGGGTACCATTCTATCTACACAAAAGTCAACAAAAACAAGTCCCTGTTTTCTTGGGCCTTACATTCTAGTGAATGAGATGGACAACAGAAAAAAATAACCAACAGCCCTGGCTGGTGGCTCCGTGGGTCAGACATCATCCCAAAAGGTGAAGGGTCACCAGTTCGATCCCAATGAGGGCACATGCCTGGGGTGCAGGCCAGGTCTCCAGTTGGGGACATGTGAGAGGAAACTGATCAGTGTTTCTCTTTCACACTTATGTTTCTCAACCTCTCTTTCTTCCTCCCTTCCCCTCCCTCTGAAAAAAAAATAAAACCTTCTAAAAAAAAGTAATAAACAGATTAAAAAGCATATTGTCAGGTAGTAATGTGTACCAGAAAGAACAATAATGCAGAGTAAAGGGGCTAGTTTACACAGAGTGCCAGGGAGGATCTCATTGAGGGTGACATTAGAGAACAGACTTGAGGTTTCAGTGTTCTTAGTGACCAGGCCACCTATATTTTTTTTCTAATCCAATTTCTCAGGAAATTGGTCTAGTAGGCTCCCTTGGCCTTCAGTCCTCTGTCTCGTTGTGGCAGCATTCATGTTTTGGTTGCTCAGTAATGTGCAGTGAGGCTGACAACATCACACTGAGGCAAGCAAGAAAGTCTCCTTTGCTGCCCAGCTACAAAAACTTTAACATTAAAGTCCAGCAGATCGTTATTCTAACACCCTATCCTGAAAGAGTACGCTGCTGCCTCTCCCGCCCCTTCTAAAAATAGATGGCTGCTTCAGCGAGGCGCTGTGTAACAAAGAGGCCACATGGCTCTCCACCCCATGGATTTCCTAGGATTCGAGTTGGCTAGGACAGTAGTGTTAGCTTCTGTCACCCCGAGGAACTGTGGTCAGACAGTGAAGCACACAGGATGTGGAGACCTCTGTTAAGAAAACTCTTGGGGAAGCTTCTTAGCTCAACTTAACAAACGGAACAAGAACAAAGGGGTTTCTACTCAGAATGCTATAGCATTACCTCCATTAAGGAAGAATCAACTGGAAGGACATTTTGAACTGTCTCAGTCCCCCACAGTGACATCTCACTAGCTCCTCCTCCTCCTTCCCTAACAGACTGATAAGAAGACTGTGGGTTGGGAATAGAACATGGAGTTAAAATGCAGGCTGCAGCTGGAGTTCTAGTAATCCAGTCAGAGGAGAGAGGACAGAACCTGAGTCAAAATGCCTTGGGGCCTAGGTGTTGCATCCCTATCATTAAGGAACCGCAGGAAACATTCCATTTAGCCTTTGCATTTTTTGCTCCCTTTCCAGTTGGGAAGAGCAAGGCTTAGAGGGCTTCAAGCAGGGAGGCTGCCATGAAGCCTGATCTCTGAGGACAGGGGCTAGGGCGGGGTATGCTTTGGGGAATTCCCCTGAGACTGTAGCACCAACCGGGCTTTCTGCTCTGGGCCATCGTGGTGACCTAATTTGTTCCTGATCTCATTATTGCACCTGCTTTCTTAATGTGCCACATATATTGGGGGTTCATTGGCAGCTTTACTTGGTTTTGAGAATTACAAACCTAACTACCGTTTATCAAAAGTCAAATAAGGCTGATTAGAAAGCATGATGTGCTAGACAAAGCATTGAGAGTGAGGTCAGAAGCCTTGGGTTTCAATATTGAGAGAAGACAGAAAGGCAATTTCACAATCAAACAGTAATAGTGGATTTGTCTGTGAAATGAGATTACAGATGTTTTTCTCCTCTTTGTCATTTTTTAAATATTTTTCAAGTAATACCTATACATCAGAACACTGCCATCATAGAAAATAAAAGATCAGGGTAAGAATCTCATTTTTATCATTTATTTGTCACTTTGGAATCAGGTATAGTGCCTTCTTTGGGTCTTTAGCGTTCCCATCTATAAAAGACGAGGCAGAAGCTGGAAGAGAAGACTTTAATTCTACTATTCTGAGTTTCTAATGCCTTTCTGAGTGGGTAATATTAATACATTTAGGCAATTTAAAGAGCTGGGACATTACCCGCACTTCAAGTCACCCTGACCAGAGTGGCCAAGTGCTGAGGAAGCTAATCCTTTCTGCAGGGTTCTGACACTCAGTCTGAGAGCTGGCAGGTGCTGCTATTATTCTGCATTTGCTTGTGAGTCACAGTTGTGCAGATCTTGGATCTTTAAGTAATTTTGCGACCAAAAGTGTGGGACTAATAACAAAATATTCATAACATCTGCCTTGAGCTGAAGTGATTTCTTTATTTCAAGTCCTGCCTTGGGGGACACATCAGAAACATATATAAAAAAGTACATCGATTATCTCATTTCATCTGTACAACCACACTATTAAACAGGAATAAGTATGATTATCCCCTTTCTGTGAATGATGAAACAGGCTCAGAGAAGCACACAGCCAGCTACCATGCTAAAAGTCACTCCCGGAATTTCACTGAAAAAAACAAAAAAAAAAAAAAAAAAGAAAGAAAATGTGGGCAGCTGGGTGTGCTGGGACGTCACTGAGCTTCTGGTTATCTGTATCTGGTTTTCCTCTGTAACTCAAGGTGAGCGAGTCCCCTAGGAAGAAGGAGTTGTTGTTTTACTTTTTCCCTAGTCCCTGGAGAATGAAAATATCAATTAGCATTAAAAAGCCCCTCCATCACCCCCACCCAAAGCCAGAGGCTGGAGGCTGGTGAGTGGGTGTGGGAGATGATGACCCCCCCTTCCCAGGCAGAGCAGGCAGTAGCTCCGGCAGGATCTGAGCTCCTCTCATGGGAGAATTCCGCCAGGCCTAGGGAGAGGGAAAAGTGGCTGCAGCCCCAATGGCGAACTCCTGGGTGCAAGATATAATGTACCAGTAAGAAGCATCCTGACTTTTCTTTCTTGTCTGAGTTCAATTCAGTCTCAACGTAGAGCCCACCCATGCTGTAAGATTCGGGGCATTAACATTGGCTTCTAGTTCATATGGGTGGCCTATGGAAGGGTATTGTTTCCCAGCTTTGTGCTAACATGGCATTCTTATCACACGGGCTAAGGACAGGGCTGGCGCATGCAGAGACGGAGTGCGGTAGAAGAGCATCAGGATTTCCAATTGGCATGAGCTCACTGGGTGACATTGGACAAATAGCCCGATCTCTCTGAACTCTATTTTCTACATCAATAAAATGGAGATAAACTATCTTACCACATGTTTATGAAGGCTGGATTAGGACATTTTCCCAAAGTATGGAGAGTTCTAGCTATGATAAATAGGTATTTGGTGGGCGTGTACGTGAATCAAAGCGCATGTGAAAAGGGAGAGTGCCATGATCTAATGATTTTGGGAAACACTGGGTTAAACAAAGTTAAGCCAATATATTTTAGGACTTATGCCACCAGCTTCCCAGCCCATTGTAGAGTCTAGAAGCTGCTCAGAAGCCCCATGAACGGCTCAAGGCAGGCCAAGGGTGTTAGGCTGACCTGAGAGAGCCATTCTGGACCACCACCAGCTTGTTCAGAGTGCGTTGAGACAAGATCAAGCTATGACCTACAGTTCCTCCTGCCTCTGCCTAAGGGATATCATATGTCAGGAGTTGCCAGGACTGAGGAGTCCAGCTCAAGGTCAAACAGCACTCACACTGGCCTCAAGCTAGTGCCCAAGGCCCCCAAGTCATGTCCAGGTTGGTCACCTGACAAACAGTAATCCATATGATCGGCTGGCAATATCTGCCACAGGCAAAGACCAGAGTGCATTTAAGAAGACATTAAGATAGTCTGGCCTGGAGGTGACATTGGTACCATGGAAGGGTTGGTGTCAGTCTCCCATATATAGGACAAAGCCAACAGAATGGGAAACTTCAAGTAGGAGCCAGAATGTCAAAGGGTAGCAAGACGGAAGCATCAGCTGAAAGAATCCCCAAATGATGAATCCGCTGCAAGTTCTGAAGGGATAGTCCTTCTTTCTGCCAGACCAGGAATGTGTGATGGGGCATCCAGATCCTGGATAAGGCCAAACAAAGAGCTGAGATGTAAAGGAGATACAATATCGTGTAAAACAGCAAGAGAAATAAACTATGGCTCTGCGGAAACCTAGGTGAGCATCTACCATGGCTCTTTGAAACTTGGCCTTCACATGCATGACTCAAGCAGTTAAATTTCTTGAACATTTACAATGTATCAGCTGCAACAACTACACTGCACCCATTATACTGCATTTAATGATTGCCTAGGATAACACTGGTAAGTGGCAGGACCAGAACTGAAATCCAGGTTCATGTGATTGCAAAACCCAGGCTTTTTCATCTACACTCTGAGCAATGCAGGTTGCTTGGCTTTCCTAACGCACTAGGCCTGTTTCAGTGAAGTGTCCCAGTGCCGGATCCTTACCAGAACCCCACAACTGGCTCCCATGCCTGCAGGGCTACTGCCATTTGTTCATACCCACAGCTCACAAGCTCTGGTAGCCCAGGCTTTTTTTTTTAATACCAAGACAGTTGTTGAGATGCTTGATGACTAAAAATCCCAAGAAGGGAAATCCGCCCTTTTCCAGGATAACCTAAAAATCTTTCAGTAGATTTTGAAGACAATTTCCAACATATCGTGCCTGTGCCCACCATTAGGCCATTGCTCTAGTTGTTCTCCGTAGTGGGAATGCCTTTGTCTGGTTAGATCCTGCGTGTTTTTTGAAGTCCATCCTAAACCTTGTTTACCACCATGAAGTATTTGTTTACTTCTCTAATGCCATAGGACTTTTTGCTGCTCTGCATCTCCATGGCAAATATTTTATCCTGCATCACAGGCAACTAATACCTTACATCTACCCCAAACTTCCCAACCATGACTGTAAACTCATCAAAGAAGAACTGCATACTCCTCATATCTATTTATATGTCCTGAAACAGTCAGGATGATAAATACCCAGAAAATGAACCCTGTCCTCAGAAGGTACTCAGGAATAATTCCATGACTTGAATGGCTATATAAATGCCCAACACAGATCCTGACAGAACACCTACTTCCCCTTCCTGGAAAAAGGAAGAAAATGGAGTGAGCCTCTTAAGTCCCCGAGCAAACAGCTTCCCACTCGGTTGGAGATCAATCTTTGTGTATATCCCAGAAGTAACATAGTACATTTTAAAAAAATGTTTAGGACTGACATAAAATATAGTAACCCAGACAAATTCAGTCCAGAAATCTATAATTCCTTTTAAATCACTCTATTTAAGATGACAAGCAGAGATTGATCAATCCAATGTTGATGAATGAGTAGTTTCATCCCCCCCCATGTCTTCCCCTTCATCTGCTGAGTATACATGTTTTACTGACACTATATTGTTTCCACAGCAATCTGCATTTTGAGCTTTTCACAGTCATTTTCCCTTTGCTTTCTGCATGCTAAACAAGAGTGGTTAAGTCCACAGAGAAGAAGGGGAAAGCTCAACCACAGCGATGTTCAAGGCCATCCTTCAAATCAGAGGCAGATCTGAGAACAAAACACTGACTTCGGAGACATGGGCTTCGAGGGCATATTAATCAACAAGTCAGATGTCCACACAAAGGAAAGGGGGGGGGGAATGGAACCCAATTAGACTTAGAAAGCTCTTCTATCAATATAACATTATTTTATCGATTTAGAGTAAGGGTTTGACACAAATTGACCAAAATTGGGCAAGTCAAAGGGCAGATGAAAGAGCACAGACTCCCAGTCCCCATGCTACACCCACTTTATCAAAATCTTGGCAATGCTGCATTTTAATAGGCTTCCACATGATTCTGTTGTGTGGCTGTGTTTGAGCCCATGAATTTATGTCATGACAAAGGTCTCAGAGTTGTCCTGGCTGGTGTGGCTTACTGGACTGAGCACCAAACTGTGAACCAAAAGGTCACTGGTTTGATCTCTAGTCAGTATACATGCCTGGGTACCGCTTACGGGCCAAGCCCCCAGCAGGAGGTGTGCAAGAGGCAACCACACATTGATGCTTCTCTACCTCTCTTTCTCCTTCCCTTCCCCTCTCTCTAAAAATAAATAAAATCTTTAAAAAATTTTTTTAAAAAAGTTCTCAGACTTGAAACCTTACACCTAGGCTCTGTAGTGTCTTGTCCTGAAATCCCTATTCAAAAGGGCAGTGGGGGTTAGGGGAGGGTGGGGATTGTTCTGAGGCTGCATTCTGGGAAGATGAACTCCTGAAAGAGAGCCTGTACAAGTCTCTGGAAGGGAGCGTTCTGACCCTACCTTTGGTTGTAGCCAGGATTTGGCCCTGACATTTCCTCAGAACGTGCTTTTCACTCTTCTATTATCTTGGTATGAAGAGAAAAACAAGCCCCTGACAAAAACAACTCATTCAAAGCCAGGCTTGAATTCCACAGTGACAAATTGCACACACTGTTTCATTACATCTCAAAACCTATTTGCAACCAGACAGCATCATTCTTCTTTTAGGGGCAGGACCTTATTATGATTTTCTTCTCTTGTACCTACGCAGAAAAAGCCTCAACTATTTAGAAAGCTCAATGACCATTGGGATCCTGTTAGACTTGTGAAAACTAGATGACTTAAATTACCTAGAATTACAACAAGAAACAAGGCAGGAAGGAAAAACAAACAAAAACAACTATGACACTGGACAAGCAGCATTTTAAAATCAGCCTTTAAAAAAGGATTTGACAGGTTTTGCCAATCCTTAATGATTGGAAGAATTCAATAGCTCGTTTTGGGGTTGTGGTGCAAAGGGAAGACTCCAGGAAGAAATAACTTAATGGAAACAGCATGCCTCCACCCCAGGATTCAATGCAGACCCACCCTCAGGGAACGCTCTCACCGTTCTCCTGTTAGCATTGTTTGCACTGTGCTTGAACCACAGGAGCTAATGCCTCATTAGTGACAGCAAGGCTACCGCTGAGATAATTCCTTCCCTTCTGGGCCTTCAAAATGAAGAAAATACAAAAAGCCACGGAAATTGTACAGGAGCCTTTGACAAGCTTCATTCACTAATTACAAATCTATCCTCAGTTCTCTCAGAGATCCTGCTCTTAGCGCTCCTCCTGAGAGACATCCCCACCTCCCTCCGACAGCTCCCCTGGACAGCAAGCAGCTAATGGCCAAGAGAGTATTCAGATCCAAGCAAAGGGGCGCTGGACCAGATGGTTGGACCCACTCATGTCCCCTGAGCAGCCATTGCTTTCCACACAAATCTGCTTTTAGTCCTTTGGGCCTCACGCCGCTCCTTTGAAACTGTCTCCCACCACTGCGATATAGCCACGCCACATGGTAATTGAGGCCAAGTCCCTGGCCTCTGCCTGTCCTCCCATTTCCCAAACTAAAGCCTAGCCCCTCATTCTTCATTCCTTCTCAGTTCCCTAGACAACAGGGCTGGGACGTCCAGGGCTGAGGATACACTTCTCTCTGCCCCTTTTCTTTCAAACCAATTTGCCTGAAAGCACATTGACAACTTCTAAGCTCGTTAATGGTTTCCAAAGCTTGTGTAAAGCCAAGACCTTGCTACTGTTTCTGAGCTTCTCTTGGACCTTTCTTGCTTTACAAACCAAAAAATAAAAGAAGGGAAAAAAGAATCTTTCTTATTTGGACCAAAGGAAAAAAAAATGCCCTGCGTAGGTTGGGAGAGTCTCAGTGAGAATTCCTTAGGGAGGACAGGAAGCGGTACAAAAACTGCTCCAGGGAAAGGCTTAGTCAATCTTAGAAAATCCAGGGTCAGGTCCTTTCAGGTTTCATGGCAGTCTATATCCCACCCACATCCCCTTGGCTCGCTCTGTTCCTGTATACACGGACAGTTTTCCACTGCAAGGACCTGCAATTTCTGCCTGCCAGAATGCACTTTCTGGCCTCAGAAACTCAGCCAGCCTGGGCATGGGGGAGTCTGGGAATGTAGTAATTCCAGGGAATTGATGTTTCCAGGAATAGTTCTTAACAGAGAGGAGTTGATCAATAAATATTTGTGTTTTCAACTCTGAGGCATGTTTTGCACAACTCCTACAATCCTCAGGATGAGTGAACCCTCCCCACCCCCATCCCTGGCCCAAAGCGGGAACCTGCTAAATAATGTATTCTGTATTGGCTTTTACACTCCTTACCTCCTATATCACTTACTTACTCCAATAATGGTGCTTCCTGGAATCACCTCCCAAATCAACCAGTTGAACTCAAATCTTGTCTTAGGGTGTTCTTTAGAGAGAAGCTGACTTAGGACCTTATCATTATCATCCCTAGTCCCATAACTAACTCATCGCAGGCCCTGCTGCCATTGCCACGTGACCACCTCTGCTGGAAAGCCAACAGCTCTGGGAACAGTGCTGTAGACAGCAGCCTTCTTGCCCGTGGGTGAATGCTAGCTCTTTTCAAGGATGGTGCATACACGCAGTTTAAATGCATAACAGTGTAGTTTGAGACTAACTAGGTATGTTTAGTCCTAGGGGAAGGACCTAGGGAATTTCTGAGATGTCGCTAGGATTTTACTGTCTATGATGGAGAGGAATATTGGTGAATTGGCCAGAGATGCTCACTACAGGGTGTCATCTTAAAATTGCTACTCAGAGTTATTCATTAAGAGTTACATGCTAAGACTTTTTGCTTAGTCCCCTGGACTGACCACTCTAAAAGATTCTCAAACTAAGCACTGTACTTCTTGGCCATGGTCTGGATAATTCGGCTTCCCTGTGACTGACACATGCCATTCAACAGCGCACTCTATACCTATTAGGGGAAATTTCTTCCACCATGTTCATCATTCCATGTGGAGGGACTGCCTGAAGTAGAACAGCCTTGGTCTCTTTCTACTACCTCACGCACCCCATCCCAGGGAAGGAGTAACTCATCTATTTTATAAGTTTGGAAGAATGAAATAGCCATATTCAGCTGAGATCCCTGCTTTCTCTTGAAATCTGCTTCCTTGAAGGAACATGTTCTGGTCTGCTTGGCCCAACACCTAACTGATGATCTCTAAATAGCTTTATCAGAAATCAAAGTGATATGATTATCTCCATCTACCTCACTGCTATGTCTCATTCTGTTCAGAATTCAAATGGAGGATGAAGGAGTAGTTTTTATTGATCCACTAAAGCTTCAACAGGAGTTTGTGTCTTCTCACCTTCCACTGTTAGAAGGGACCCAAATCTTCAAGAGTTCATTGCTGTCATCAATTTCTGTACACACACTTTAGAGCAGTAAAGCTACTCATTAGTTGTCATGTGAACTTTAGAAAACTACTTAAACTTTCTGCATCTCTGTCATAGGATTGTCACGAGGATTAGATATGAAGGAAAGTGCCTTTTCAAGTGCCTGACATATAGTATGCATAGAACAAATGGTGGGTCAATTTATATGGTGCACTACCTTAGTTCTCCAATGCTGGTGCCAGCGCCCTCGCCAATGATATTTACTTCTTACCCATTTCATAGCAAACAATTCTATAAGCACATATTTGTCCTGGATCATAATAAGCTGCAAAGCATGACCAGAAAGTAGTTCTGTGATGTTTGGGTAATTTTCCTCAATTGGTCCTGCTGGTGTCACACAAAGGCTTGTCCAGAGCTTTGGGAGGCTCATAGAGCAACATCTGCTCACAGTCCCCTGTGAGTAGATTATAAAACATCAGGATGTGACTTGAAAATCTCATACCAGTTCTTACATGATACATTCCTAACATGTTGGTCACTCTGACAATCAATTCTACGTCTGTAGTGGCCGAACGGTCCTCACAATGCTCCTGAACACAGATTCCTGATATCTTTCACCAACTGATTGGAGTTGGCAAGTTAAATGAATCCATTTGCAATCTCTGATCCATGTAAGCTACACCACAGAAGGAACAGACTTTGTAACGCGGGGAGGCTTGCCACGGGTGTTTGGATTACAAGGAACAGAGAGTGCACATTCTGCTCGATCACCATCAGCAGGGGGCAGCAATGAGTTAGAGAAGGGCACGCTTTCACTGTATCTCTGTGATTATAAAGTCCAATGTCTGATGTTGACAAAGATAGAAATATTTATATGAAGCAGGCAGAACACATTAACTCCTTTCTGACAAATTGATTCCTTAAAAAAAAAAAGCTACTTTAGCTGGGAAAATGATCACATTACTGCCTGATGTTCAGACATAACATCAATATCCAATTGAGCAGTGATCATATTTCAATGAGACCAATATGAGCAGAAGCAGGAGGAAGTTCAGAGATCAAGTCATCCAACCCTCTATTTGTAGAGATGGAAATACTGAATTCTACAAAGGACAAGGAATTTGCCCAAGTTTATATAGGTGAGTCGGTGTCAGGATCGTGACCTCAGCCAAGACGTCCTGGCCTCTGGACTGCAACTCTTTTTACTAAACCAGATTGTCCCTGAAGTGCAGAAGAGAGCGATGGTGAAGGAGAAGGAGACCAGGAGAAAGAAGAGCAAGATAGTCCAAAATATGAAAGATTTTTTTTGAAGCTGACCCTAATTATAGTTATGCAGTGACTTAAGCAATACTAACTATATAAGAATAAGGATAAATAAAGAAAAAAAGGAGCAGCATTATACTGAATAGCCAAACAGTCTAAGACTTAAGAAAATATATATTTAGCTTTGAGCCTCCCCCATCCTTCACTTTGTGAGCATCAAGTCCCGCCTAAGGGAATTCCCTTTCCTATAATTTACCACAAATTCTAAATGATAATTCACTCCTGGACGAGTGCTTCCAGTTCAGGAAAGATTAACGTGAAACAAACTGTTCCCCATGACTCCTGCTTTCTGGAACTTTGCTCTTTATTTTTCTCTTTTCACTTTAAGTGGCTTTGCTATGAGCATCTTTGGCTGCTGGCAGCATCCAGGAGTGTATATTTCTTCGGCAACAGGTTGCCATGACATAGGTTAGGCTTTCAGCTCTCTGATTAAAAAGAACTTCTTGCTTCCAATTGACAGTCAAAGCCCAAGAGCAGCAGGAGCTACCGGAAAAGAAGCCAGTGGAACAATTTTCATAAGTTACGAGGATTCTGAAAGGAAAGTTGGTGATCGCTTCATCTGAAATAAGGAGGTGCCAGGAATTTTATCAGCTCTGACCCATCTTTCTTGGACAGAATGAATGCGTGTGTCTCTGTGTCCCTATCTGACAAGGGAGGGGAGCCATACCACCAGAGTTTAAACACCTTGGAGTAAAACCATTCTGAAACAATGGACATACCTCTGCCTCCCTAAATAGAGGACAAACAAATATATACAACTCCTGGTCTGCTTGTGCTTCAATATTATTTTCATGTAGCTCTTGCCTATGGACACTACACAAAAGTAATATTTTCCTGTTTGTATCTGCTCTCTCTGGGAACTGGACCTTCCCTCTGTTTTTATTTAACTGACCCCTTCAACTACCAAGGCCTCTGACTGCCTTGAGCATAAAACTCTCCACTGTAGCCTGTGAGCGCCAGACCGTTTTCTCTGGGCAGCTCTGCCCACAGAGCTCTGACCAGCCTGCTTCTCCCATGCAGAAAGAAGTTGTGGATTACAAGAGAGTCTGCCTCTGACAAAGTACACTGAGCTATTGTGCTTCCTGAAGTCTAGCGTCTCATTTTACTTATTTATTTTCAGACTTGAGGGAAAGAAAGGGAGAGAAACATTGATGTGCGAGACATACATGGATCTGTTGCCTCTTGCACACCCCCATCTGGGGACCTGGCCTGCAACCCAGGCTTGTGCCTTGGCTTGGAATTGAACCGGTGACCTTTTGGTTTACAGGCCGGTGCTCACTCTACTGAGCCACACCAGCCAGGGATTAATGTCTGATTATTTTAAATGGATCTCCTTCATCCCCACACTCAATAAGAGAACCTGATCACTTACCATGGGACCTGGCCCTGCACTAAAAGGATACAACTGTCAGACAGGCTCAATCTCTTCTTTCTTGGAGCCAAAATCATATGGGACATGTAGGTGAGTGATGTGCAGTTGCATGTGGTGTGAGAAGTGCTATAATGAGGGCAGCACATGGTGATGTGGGAATGCAGAGGAGGAACTTGGAACAAGACTTGAAAAATGTCAAGGAGACCTTCCCAGGGAAGTTGCTATTGAGTTCTGAAGGATGAATAGAAGTGAATGACTGGCTGGCAGAACAATTAGTAGAGATAAATAGAAAATCATCATTAGGTGCTGTCATCAGAGTGTCTGTCTCTAGAATTTTCCTCACCTCTTCTGTGTGAGGTGCTTCAAAATCAGATCAGCAGAAGTGTCGGTACTGTGTATAAGTTAAGAGCAGATAGACTATTTGAAACTCTGAGAAGTTTACCTATGAATAAAGAGCAAAAGGATTTCTTATTCAGGACCACAAAGCCCACAAACCGTAAAGGATAAGAGTGATAAATATGGCTACATTAAAATTTAAAATATATACATTAAAAAACATACCATGAACAACTTAACAGGTCACAGGCTGGAAAACATTTGTAATATATGTAACCACAAAAAAAGGATTACCAGTAACAATAAGTAAAGAACTGCAACAGAATTAATGAAGCCAAAAAACTCATTAGAAAAACTGGGCAAATTACATGTATAGGAATTTCAAAGAAAAAAAAAGGCAAAGGAACATACAAAAAGATGTTCCACCCCAAATATAATCTTGAAAATGTAAATTAACAAGAGGGAAAAAGTACAGACACTCTGGAAAATTGTTTGGCAATGGCTTTCAAAACTAAAAATGGACTTGACCAAACATATAACCCAGCAATTGCACTGTCAGGCATTTATCCCAGAGAAACGAAGGCTTACTTTCAAAAACTATAAATTATCCAAATGTCTTTCAACATATGACTGGTTAAACTGTGATGCATCCATACCACAACATGCTACCCATAACAACTTGAACTCCAAGGAAATTATGCTGAATTAGTGACAAAAAAAAAAAAAACCAAACTCAAAAGGCTACATACTGTATGATTTATTGCATATATCATTTGTATAATACATAATTATAGCTATGGAAAACAGGTCAGTTGCCAGAGATTAAGAAATTAAGGAAGGGGAGAGCAGAAGGCAATATCCCCAAAGGCATCAACATGTTAGCTTCAGGGAACTCAATGTGTGGTGCTCCAACAATTTCTTGGAATCTACTAGACTATTTACCTTCCAGTTCAGCTCCTGAGGCTATTTACTTTAGTACATTTTTAAAAAAGATTTTCTTTATTTATTTTCAGATAGAGAGGAAGGGAGGGCGAAAGAGATGGAGAGAAACATCAATGTGTGGTGCCTCTCGAGCGCCCCCTACTGAGGACCCGGCCTGCAACCCAGGCATGTGCCCTGTCTGGGAATCAAATTGGTGACCTTTTGGTTCCCAGTACAGCACTCAGTCCACTGAGCCACACCATCCAGGACTTGGTACAAAATTTTCTATTAATATTTCCTTTTTTTTTCAGACATCCATCTTTTAAGATATCTGATAGCCTTGCCTTAAAGAGATTTTTTAATAAGATTAATTAAAATAATGGATATAATGTGCCTGGCAAATAGCACTGATGTGATTAATGACTGGTATAAAAGGATGATAATGATGATGATAAGGTTGTTTCTTTTCATATAGCCTCAGCTGAAATTAATTTGACATGTCCCCACAAAGTAAGCGAAGATCACTCAAATAACCTGTGGAGGTGTTCTTAATGGACGTGTCTACCTTTGGTGGTTTTCTTTACTTTGAGCAACATCAAATCATGTTGTCCATTAGATAATTCCATAAAATGTTATAAGATAGAAGGTAAATGAGGATAAACGATATGCTATCAACTCCGCCACAGAGTTGTGTGACTACTTTTCAGTGGTTTAACCACAGAGAAAGTAAAACTTAAGGAGCACGGTGAGAATAAGTGCTGGGGAAAATGCCCCATGTCCTTTTGGTGTTGGCTACTCTCTACCTCGTCTCCATAGACAAAGGGTTCAATGGTTCACAGCAAGACTCCATGAATTCCAATGTGCCTCTATATGGGCACTGATTTTAATGCCGTTAATATATTGTGCAAACACAGCTCTTAAGAGTATGGCTCTTACATTCAACCCTAGATTTCAGCTGACTCTGCCACTTCTTGTATGGCCTCAGATCAGTTACTTTATCCCTCTGAGCCTCAATTTTCTTATCTATAAACATACAAATGATAAAACTTACTTCATGGGGTCATTTCAAGTATTAAGGGAAATTATACAGAACACTTAGATGGTGCCAAGTAGATAGTAAACTTTTAAGAATTAGTTAATATTAATGTATCCAGCCATTAAGTATTAGTCATAACAAAATCTAACTCTACTGACCATGACTTCGTGTCTCAGAAGTTCTTGAGAGGAATGAAGAAGTCAGAAAAAAAATGCATTGGGTTAGAAGATACCTCCTTTCATCATTCCCACCCGGGAGAAATTCTGCAATGTGAACTCCTAAGTTTGGTAATACCTCATTTTATCGTGAACTTGGGCGGTGATGCTATGGACATATATCAAGTTCTTTGCAAATTTAGTATTTCATTTTATGGTATTAATTCTAACTCCAAAGTGGCCCTGCCTTTTTAGTGACAAGGTTGATGGGACATGTATTCTACAAAATGCTATTATCAAGTTCCTTTGGGTGAGTCTTACATTTATCCTTTCCCATCTCTATTATTGTTGATTCCCTCGGTATTTCTGACTTCCAGCTATAAAGAGTTCTTGAAGCTATGGTTTCTCCACATGACTTTTTTTTTTACCTCAGCAAAGAAACATATCTTGTGATTCATAAGGAGAAAGTCAATATTTATGGGACAGCTTGACTGCAGTTCTACACATAAGCTGTGAATAGACTTCACGGTGTTTCAATGATCTTTCTATCTAGCCTCATAATTCTACTTATTGTGATGTGTTTTTTTTCCACAAGAGATATTTCAACGTATGTTAGAGTAGTTCTGCACTGTGCTAGGAGTTGTAGGGAGATCCAAAAATTATGAGGTAGAACATACGCATCATAAGAATAGAAAATTCATTGGGGAAGTGAAATGTATTCACATGAAACAATCAGAGAAACCAGGGTGTCAATGGCTGATTTTACTACTGGTTATGCCCCCAAATAAACCTCTCCAAGAAACCCCTTCTCATTTCTGAAAATCTTAAATGTTAGACGAGGGATCCCTAACTGTATCCTGAGTGAAAGCGATGTTTATGAATGTTTGAGGCCCATCATCCAGGCATCAAACACGATTCCAGTGACAGGGTTTGGATTTCCTCTTCCACAGCATAAGGCTTAAATCCCAAATCAAGATGGACCCAGTGGTTCCAATCACTTCATGGGGAAAGCCGTGGTTGGTTACTGCAGGCTGACCTGCATAGGACTTTGTAATCCTCAATCTCTTAGAATTCTCTTCTGTCTTTACATTTTCTTACTGGGTGAGCTCATCTATTTCCAAGGCTACAGCAGTCATCTCAGGGGTGGTGGTAGGGGAAGAATCTCTAGAGCTGCATCTTCAGGATATAACTGGATGCTCAGCTCTAGATCTGCCTCCCAGATGTCCACTAGGAAGCATCTTTCCAAACTAGACTTCCTCAAGAACACCCAGTTCTATCTACAGCACTATCATTTTCCCAGTCAGTTAACCACAGTCTGTTGACTCCATACACACACATTTGACTCCTGTCTTTCCCTATTTCCCCAAATCTAAATTGTCACCAAGTCCCGGTAGATTAGTCCCTAAATATCTTTAGCTGTCCACTTATCATCTTGACTGTCACTGTCATAGCTCATGCAAATATTTTCTCTTCTCCAGAGTACTAGCAATGTTTCATAAGAGACCTCCCTGCTTCATCTCTTGCCCCGTCCAATCACTCTCTATAAAGGGAGCTGAGCCTCATTTCTAGACTGCAAATCCATACCAAACACTTCATATATGTTTGTTGAATTGAGATGAATTCACTTGGATACCAAATCTTCTTAAATGATAGTTTTGTTATGCAGTACATGTGCACATTAATGATTTAGAGATGATTTCAGTGCCAGAGAGTAGACATGATTTTGAGGTATTTTGCAAGCTCAGAACTTAAAAAGAAAAATACACTTCTATTATATTCACATTCTATCATATCATCAGCATGTTTGAAGTGCATAAGCTTTATAATATCAATTTATTAATGTTATGATTTCATGTTTTATGGTATTGCCCTTTGAAAACCAAGCAGAATTCTGAGAGTAAGGTGCTTCCACTAAGATAGGGTATACCACTGGCCCATCTAGGGCAATGAGGAGGTGATCACTAAGTTAAGCGCTGGTGAATCTGAGAGGTTAATTTGTTTCTCCTTTATTCCTATTCATTCTCATGTATTCTCAGCTCTGCTAACTAACTAAAGGATCAAACAGAAAATATGTAACTATAAGATCAAAGCAGAAGTGTGATTCCCTGACTTTTCTAGGTTGGTAGTGTAGCAACTGATTTGCTCCTACAACCCTGCAGATACGTTTGTGTCCCGCGGCACCAAACAACACAGTGCCAGCCAGGTAAGCCACCCTGTGATGTTATTGGATTGAATGCAGGCCTTCTATACTGCATTTCTTGATGCCAATTTTTACTCCCGTATCACATCAGACAAGGGTAGATGCCCAAACAGCTCATGATTCCACAAGCCATGCCTTCTCCTGAAAGATTTGTTTCCTCTCCATGCCCATCCATCATCTCCTCTTTCACAAAGCTCCAGCCACATGGACCTTCTGGGGAGTTCTCAAACCAACACTGAGCTCTTTCCCGTCTCTAGGCCTTTGTGCTTGCTGATTCCTCTATGTGGATTCTCTTCCTCTAGATAAGCGCTTGTCTGCCTGCTTCTCATCATTCATATGTCAGCGCAAATGTCACTTCCTTTATCTAAAGCAGCAACCCTCACCACCACCTCAGGTGCTCTTTAGCCCATTACCAAGGCACTCTGTCTCCAGTGGCATCGTTATCTCTGCATTCCTGAATTGATCAAGGCAGAAAAAGAGAACCATGTAGAAACTTGAATACCAGAATTTATAACCTTTTGCTGATGAAAAGTTCCCTTTGATTTTCCTGAAGCTTTATGAAGTAGAGGTGAGAGGGTGTATTAGTCAGTTTTCTTTTGATTGCCGATGGCAGGGACCTCACTCAAATTAGCTTTGGTAACAATGGGAATTCACTGGCTCACAAATGGGATGTCCAAGGGGTGTGTTGGCTTCAGGTATGACAAAATCTAAGAGTTGAACAATGGCAGCAGTATTCTGCCTCTCTTCTCTCTCTCTCAGCTTTGCTTTTCTTTCTGTTGACTTCATTTACAGGCAGGATTTCTCTCACAAATTTGAAAAGAGGGTCATCAGAAGCACCAGGCTCTGTGCTGGGGACATAGCAAAAAAATATGAGACACGGTCCCTGCTCTCTTGCAGGCGTGACTTAGGGAATGATGAGCAGTCTGGGCATCCACCTCCATCTGACATGACACAGGAGTAAAACAGGCAACAATGTGTGCGGCAAGAACATATATACAGAGTCTGGCTCAAATAATGCCCCTTTTATTGCAAAACCATAAGCATGTAATTCTGTGACATAACAATATCACACTCAAGCACAACACAGGACATTCTAGGTGAAATGTGCAAATTAAAACTATAAATTATTACACCCATATTATTACCCTATGAACCACACTCAAGCAGGCCTTACTTCTGCCGGACCCTGTATGTGCACGTAAAAAAATAAATAGGGATCATTTCAGATAGTGACAGTGATATTTAACATTTGTCAGGACACCTTGGTCACAGTTTCCCATATATTTGCATTCTAGCCAGGCTTTACAGAGCACCTACTCTGTGCCTGCCTGTGCCAAAGGTTGCACAGCAGGATTGAATAACCAAGACCCTGTCCTTGAATGGCACACAGTACTATACTATTCCTTCATACTCAACCACCCAGTAAGCAGA
Source organism: Pteronotus mesoamericanus (assembly GCF_021234165.1). Lineage (NCBI taxonomy): Eukaryota > Metazoa > Chordata > Mammalia > Chiroptera > Mormoopidae > Pteronotus > Pteronotus mesoamericanus. The sequence continues at coordinate 2,866,063 of NW_026555198.1, forward strand.
ATTGGATGGAAACCATAACGAACATCCTAACCAAAAGCCAGGAGCACTCTAGTAGGTGAATTTCCCTTCCTCATAGGTGGTTGAGGCATGGAATTTCAAGAAAAAATACTGGTAAACTAATTCATGTACGAAGCAATGGAGGGCTGACCTAGAGTACTAGTAGTGGTGACAGAGAGGAAGAGATGGGCCATCGAGGCATCGGAGAACATCTGGGAAGTCAAGGAGCAGCAGCTCTCAATGAGAACAGTAGGAAAGGGAGTGATGAGTTGGGTTTGGAACGTATTTCTGTGAAGGCTATAGGGAAAGCAGTTATCATTATCATTTCTGTTCTCATTTGATGAGGGCCAATATGTGCCAAGAACTATCCTTCTGATACTTAATTAGACATGCAGTGACTCTCATGAAAGCGGGTATTGTTAGACCCACTTTTGATTTGTGAGACACATGAAAATCAGAGAGGTTATAGAACTCCTGCAAGGTCACATATCCAGTTAGTGACACAACCAGCATTTGACCCTCTACCTCCATCTGACTTTTTCTACCTTAACCCCCTGACTTATAACAACCCATATTTTTAAAACTGGCAAGCACAAAGATCTTACTGGCTCACCTTCCCATTAAAATCATTTCTAGTTGATGAAAGAAGCAAGAGGGATGACTAAACCCCATGTTGATTTATTTTGGAAGACTTTGCAAGACTCTTTAAGAAGCTCTCTGACAGTGCTAATTTTAACAAAGTCATTGTAAAGCAACCTTGCATTTCTCCATGCAAGGCAAAGTACAAGTACAAGAGTATGACTCAGCAAAAAATCCAGCTGTGGTTCTCCTTGTACCCCATTACCCACACCCCAAAAGGGATGAGTAACAGTCCCATAATTCACAACAGAATTCAAAACTTGCTTAGATAGCCCCCACATTCCCTATCCCCTCATTTTCCCTCAATGAGGCTTTTGTACGATCTCCCAAAGAGTCTACTCCTAGTGGATCTTCTTTTTCTAATCTTTTCTTGTCCTGGTGTTGAGGGCAAGGCTGAGTTTGTCTTTGGGACAAGTATTGAAATGATAACCTGCTGTGAGCATCTGTTTGCTCAGACCACTGATCCCTGGAGAGGTGGTCAAGGAAGGGCTGATTGTAGTAGTAGTAGCAATAGCAGCAGCAGCCATGGAAACCTGGTCTCTATGTTTGATCCAAAGATGAGGTCCTTCGCTTAAAGACCTCTGAAATGCTGGCTTGCATTACTACTACCATAACAAAGCTGGCCGGAACATCATAAACTAAAATTCTCTCTATAATTTTGTCCTCTCTCTCCTGCTGATCTCACCGCACACCCCAAGAAACGGAGGAGGGTGTTTCTTCAGACTTTGATCTGGAGTCTACAGCCCAGGGGATGGAAGATTTCCTCCCTTGCTCTTCGGAATACGCTCTTCAATGTCACCTGCCCAGCACGTGATCAGTTATTCACTCCACAAATACGTAATGCTCCCTTACTGTGTGCAAGACACAGACTGTTTTAGGCTGCAGGGATATAGGCTGACCAACACAAAGATCCTTGCTTTCATGAAGAAGTGAGGGGAAACAGACAATTAGCAATCAGCATAATAAATAAGTATATTATACAATATAATAACATACTACAATATACTAATGTACATTATACTATTTTATATACTATCTATTATACTAATATAATAATAATGTACAATATACTTTGGTGGGGAAAAAAGGAAAATGTGAGCACAATAAGGCAGAGCAGGAGTGCCTGAGCTGCGGATTTAAATAGCTTGTGGTATTGAATCGGGTGGTCAGTGTAGGCCTCACTGACATTGTAAGATATGAGCTGGCTTGGAGGAGACAAAGGATTTGGCCTAGTGGGCATTGGAGAAAAGCCAACATTCAACACCGAAGGAGCAGCCAGTGCAAAGGCCTTAACTAAGGTGGGAGCATGTCTAGTGTCTTTGAAGAAAAACAAGGAGGTCTATGTGGCCAGAGAAGAGTGAGTGAGTCTTACTCAGTCAGCCTCTTGGAAAACTAAGATGATTCTTTAGTCCTAGAGTACAAACCTTGTACCAGCTTCCTTTCCTAATGCATTTGAGCAAACTATCAGAACAGGAGCTTTAGTACCATGTCAATAGCTGCATCACCACTATGGAAATAATGCCAATTCAAAAAATATTTGTTAAAGGAATGAATTAATGAATCAATAAATATAAAATTCTGACTTTTATTATTGTGGTTCTCACTTAGTCTTAGGCCCTGGGGATCCTCAGACATACTTGACTAGGTCCAAGCTTTAATCTCCTGATTTTTACATTGAAACAATCCATAGTCATCTTGCGCTTAGCTGCATGGAAGATATTGTATCTTTAACAAGTTTCTCTCCCTGGCCCTACTTGCTTATATTAAGTTCTAATGTATTTAACAACATCATTAGCCCTTCACTTCTCAACCTCATCTTTCCACTACTTCTTCCTACACATGCTTCAATTAATTTCTTCTTGCCTTCCACACAGACCTGGAGCAAATCACATGTAATACTAGTAGACCTTACAGCCTTCCCTTTGACTATGATTTATTCAACAAATATGCATACTGTTCCTGATATGTGTTGAGCGCCATTAAAGAAGCTAATGTCATTGTCCCTACCCTGTAAAAGCTTTCCCGCTATCCGGCTGATAGAGATTACAAGCTGTGCCATCACTTAGCACCAGAAAGGATGCAATAGTCAGCCACTTGCATGTACTGTTGCTGGAAGTATATATTGGTACATTTTTTCTAGCAAGCAATTTGGAACTATGTAACAAGACCTTAAAATATCACATCGTTTCCCCTAGTAATTTCCATTGTTGAAAGCCAGACTAAGAAAATAGAGACATTGTCGAATGTTTTCAGAAGAAGATATTTATATGCATTATCATTTCAGAGAAGAGAATCTGACAATTAAACTCTCTCAAATAAGTAAATATATTTCAAAACAACTATATGACCACTGTGAATATTTAATGATGGGGAAATGGTCACTATATACTACTAGCACTAAAGTGGAGCCCTGACTGGTATGTCTCAGTTGGTGGGGTGTCATCTGGCAAACTGAAAGGTTGCTGATTTGATTCCTAGTCAGGGCATATGCCTGGGTTGTGGGCCTGGTCCTGGTCAGGGCATGTGTGAGAAGCAACCAATTGATGTTCCTCCCTCAAATCATTGTTTTTCTCCCTCTTTTTCTCACTCCCTTCTCCTCTCTTTAAAAATAAATGAAATTAAATCTCTTTTAAAAATGGATACAGCCCTGGCTAGTGTGGCTCAGTGCATTGAGTTCTGGCCTGCAAGCAGAAGGGTCGCTCGTTCAGTTTCCAGTCAGGGCACATGCCTGGGTTGCAGGCCAGGTCCCCAGTAGGGGGCACGGAAGAGGCAACCACACATTGATGTTTCTCTTCCTCTCTTCTTTCCTTCTCCTTCTAAAAATAAATAAATAAAATCTTTTAAAAGATGGATACAGAACTGTGTGTGCTACATTATTATAATTTTATTTTAAATAATACACAACATATATAAAACACAGGAAAGGAATATAACGAAATGTCAACCTGATCTTCTTTGAGTGTTTAGTGTCACAGGCACTTTGTGTGCTTTCCTGAATATCCCATAGTGATAAAATATTCTCTTTTCTATATTAAATGTTTATAAATGTGTAATCTATAATTGTATCATATATGTGTAACAAATTGTGTAATAAATATGTAATAAAAGAAATAATTTAAATATTCCAAGATAAGCAATAGGCATTGTACAAAAAATCCAACCCTATTTTGGGGGGTGTCTTCAATAAAAGAGGCATGTCTCAAGAGCAGAAATCAAGAGATTTTTTAATCTCTTCCATTTCTGCCTTTGAAGGACATAGTCCACTTGCGCAAAGGTATCAGCACAGCGCTCTCCAGAGGGAGAAGGACAGACCCAGTGGTGCCCTCACCTCTCACAAGTCTTCTGATCCCCAGCAGGCAGTGTCTTCCTCATGGAGAGAGAAAAATCACCAAAGTTCCCCTCTGAGAGGCATCTGCAGGAGCCTCAGAGCAAAGACCCGAATGCCAGGGAGCGATCTCAGAAAATCCTTACTCCGGTCCCTCATCTCCCTATCTCAGACAGGAGTTTTCTCTACAGATTCCCAGAGAGTTGGGCTGTCGGTAAATACCTTACTACCAATAAAACACACAGACTTGCCTTGCCCACATTTAAAACAACATACTAAAACCCAGGCCCATGCTACCTACTTTTCCAGTCTACATTCTCACCACTTCTCACCATGACAAGCCTTGTGTTTAGTGATGCCGTTCACCCCACTGTTTATCCAACACACTATGTTTGGGTCAGACATAAAGCTTCTGCTTGGGCTTTGGCTCTTTCCTAACAATGACTGTCTGTACCTGAGATGACAGTCATGTCTCTTCCTCTCATCTCAAAGTCACATGACTTGTGCCCCTAGGCCTAGCGGATTGAATCAGAATGGACAATTGAACCAAAGGAAGTCATGTGGGTATTAGGACACAGGAATTCTGATAAATTTCTGTTGGCTCTTTGGACCAGGAAGTGGATATAAATTTGAGGCTGATGGGACCATAAGTCTGTAAAAGTAGAAAAAAACAAAACAAAAAGTGTGTGTGTGTGTGTGTGTGTGTGTGTGTGTGTGTGTGTGTGTATGTGTGTGTGGTGTGAGGAAAAGGAGAGAAGAGAACTTGAAGTGGTCTTAGACACAGCGATGTGTGTCTATATGACCCAAGATGATGAGATGAGTAGTTTTAGTTCTTGATCTTTTAGTTCTTGGAGCCTTCCATGGGATCCAGGGCAGGGTATACTCACAGACCACTCTAATCTCTTCACCTCCTTTATTTAAGCAGATAAAAAAGGATTCTCAACTTCTGTCCAGCACTTTGCACCTTTGCAATACCGTGCAACAATAAAATATAATTAAAACAATCATTTTCATAGTAAAGGGTAAGTTCCAAGCTAGCGCAGACAATGCCAGGCTTATTCATCACTTGCCCTTAGCATTTAGCAACTAAGAGGTCGTCAACAATCAGACTGATGGTTGCCAGAGGGTAGGGGGTTTGGGGGACAGGGGTAAAAAGGTGAAAGGATTAAGAAGTACAAATTGGCGGTCACAAAATAGTCACGGGGATGTAAAGTGCAGCATGGGGAATAGAGTCAATAATATGGTAATAACTATGTGTGGTGCCAGGTGGGTGCTGGAAATAACAGGGGGACCACTTTGTAAAGTATATGATTGTCTAACTGCTATGCTGCACACCTGAAACCAATACAAAATAATATTGAATGTACACTGTAATTGAAGAAATAAAAAGAATTAAACAACACAAGGTCTTCAACAACCATTTGCTTTATTTGGGTAACATCATGGCTCCCTCTCCTCCGCGCTTACAGTATTTTTCCAGATCTCCTTAGTCCAGTTTAATGTTCATTTTTCCAGAGCCATTTCCCTGGATCCATGAGTCCACAGGGTTGACTTCCTTTCCCTAAACTACTCCGCAGCAACTGTGGTCCATGCTATTCACCCTGGTCCTCAGTCATACACAATCATGAACTATTATTTCCCTGCCTTAGCTGCCTCTGTGTGTGTGTGTGTGTGTGTGTGTGTGTGTGTGTGTGTGTGTCTGTGAGAGAGAGAGAGAGAGAGAGAGAGAGAGAGAGAGAGAGAGATCTTCTCAACAGCTTGTAAGCTCCTTTCAGGCAAGGACTACTGTGTGTTCCACTTCCAGTCGCTACCACTGTTTTTGGCCAGAGCGGGTGCAAAATAAATACTTGCCTAACAAATGCAGTATCATTTTAAATTCACCTTTTTCAGTCCCTCAGCCAATATTTGGCAGAATACTGATAGTTTTCAAAGCCATGGACTCAAGCCAGGAGGGTACTGCGTGCCTAGCAGCAAGTGGCCTGAAAGAGTTAATGAGCTTCATCAAGTCTGAGAGAATATAGCTTGTTTACTTTGAGGCCAACGTATTTGTCAAGCTCCCAGTGAAACATGTGTTGTGCTAAGTTGTCCATTTTTTTTCTGCTGTGTTTATGCCATAATAGAATAATGTTTCTATCAGAAAGCTGTTTGATTCAACTAATAACTACTTGTTCATTTACTCAGAAAAAAAAACAAATTTATGGTGTAGGGTGTTGTTTATTTTAATGTTCACAGAAACAACGTAGATGGATAGTAAAATGCATGTGCAATGGAAAATGTGACCTACTGCTTTCCGAAAGGGACAAACTCCCCTCTGCAAAAGATTTCTCCAAATCCAGAGAAGAGGCAGAATTGAAGGCATATGAACAAAACATTCTGGTGTTAGGAGGACAAATCTAAAAGTCTTTTAATCTTTTTTCTTTAAAGTCAAAAACAGTCATTCGCCAAGCATCATTCTACTTCATGAACCCAAGAACCTACACTGTTAAACTCTGCCCACTTTCACTTGCTAAATCACCCTCCCCATGCAGTTATCCTGGCAGCTTAGTAGAGATGATAACAAATAAGGCCTGAGCTGCCTCTGTACTGCAGCTGTTTACCAAAAGCCTGTCACAGGGACCACACACAGCTTAAACCATAACCTGACCAAATGGATTTATAATTGAAGTTGAAAAGTCAAGGGCTGTGGAGATACCCCAAGCCTCCCTCGGCTGCTCTGGGCTGAACCATTCGATGTACCCCTAGCAACTTGGGTCAGTCACCAAGACATGCACATATCTTATATTGAATAATTGGCTGTCTGCAGGACACAATAAATGAAAAGAAAGGACAATAGAAATGGGGGAGGGAACCCTCTAAAATCAATTCTCTTCTGAAGTAAATCTCTTATGAACTATAACTTGAAAAGGATTTTCTACCATAATCAGAATTCCAGTTATGTTTTTTTCCCCTCGAGGCCATTGCTTGGGGCCATTTACTTCCCAAGTTCCCACAATGCTTAGCAGAAGGGAATATGCACTGCAGTAGATGCTGGAGAAAGCCCATATGCTAGACCAGACTTGGTTGTTACTGATAGAAAGAGACGCTAGTTTTTAGTAACTGTCAAGTGTTCCCTAGCCAGCAGTGAGGGCTGCAGTCCCATCTTCAGCTGGGGAATAGGGATTGACAGGGAATCTTCTAGCTACAGATGTTTATGGAAAAGCTTCTAAGGAACACTGTCAGCGACAGTACGAATCCCCTTCGCATAGCAAATGTTTTTATGAAACTCCAACCCACCGGAGTGCTGAGATTCCAAGCAGAATGCTTTTGTTAAGTATCAAAATGGCCCTGGGAAGGTAGCTCAGTTCATTAGAGCATTGTCCTGATACATCAACATTGCTGGTTCAGTCACGAGTCGGACACACACAAGAAGCAACAAATGCATGCATAAATCAGTGAAACAACAAATCATTGTTTCTCTCTCTCTCCTTTCCTCTCTAAAATCAATAAATAAAAAAAATTTAAAAGAATCAAAATGATGAACCAACATCTCTAAGCTAAAACAGGAAAATGCATTCATTAAAAATAAAACATGTCACAATGTGTAGTTTGGCAGATGAATTTTCTTCCAAACCTAAGAACACCCTATGGCTAAACTGCCCCAAGCCTCCAATATACCTAACAGAGCTATATGTAAGTAGAGTCATAAGCTCTTGTCAATTGATAGAAAAAAGAGTGCATATTTCTAGTTTTACTCAAGGATATGAAGATCAGAGTTTTTACTGTTTCTAAAAACTCCTGTCCACTCTACTCAGCTGTCCCAGAATCACAAGTCTACTATGGAAAGCCTAATGAAAGACAAAAAGGCATTCAAAAATACCTTTATGTGCTCAAATAAAAAACAGGTAGATAAATAGGGAAGAATGACCACAGCTCAGCTTAGAAGAAATGGGCTCTGAATCTGTTGCTAGTGTTTTCCCATGTGCATTTCCCAACAGCTTAGGAGCCCACACAGGATGAAAGCCAGCAGCTAACTAAATACCCAACCCCATCCCAACATTATAAAGGTGACTCCTCCATGGAGTTTAGGGTAGGTCACCCCTCCTGAAGACAGGCTTTAGTCGATGATATATCCTCTCTAAAGGAGCTCATTTCCATGGAATGTTCCTGAGATCAGTTCCAGCAGTGTACTTGTCACTCCCAACACTATCCTTTTAAACCTAAACATCGCCATGAAGGTGAGAGGTACCTGGTGTAAATTCAGAAGAGATCAGGACATTGTGGAGCAAAGCACCACACTGATCCCATCCTTCCACACCAGGTCTCAGTTTATGGAGCCACCAAAACCAATCCTCTCCCCTGAAATAAACTGAAAAATAACCTCAGCTAAAAAGGAAGAAGGGTGGGTGGGGGCAGTCTGCCAGGAGTGTAATGTGTCACTTTATTTTCTAAGTTTTGGGTTTGTTTGCTTCTTGGTTGTTTTCCAATTGCCGTACTGTTTGTGAGAACCACCAGGAATCCATTTAGTCTGGGCTTCACTGCAAGTTTTCCAGCTCTACCGGCCTTGGTGTGCGGAGGCTCAGCCATTTCCCCGGCTGGTAACCAACCTGCATGTATGGGCTGGGCCATCATGGAAGCAGTGGGGAGCTTAATTTGAGACACACCTCTGGCACTTATTGACTATATGAGACCTTGGGGTAGTAATGACCTCTTCAGGTCTCCTTTCCTCATCTAGCAAAGGAGAGGTCTCCTAGTTTTTTCTAGCTTGAAATATATCTTTGGTTCTATAGCTTTCTGACTAGGAGGATCCGTATTTTAAGAAAATGTTTTGTAAACCTTACTTTTTTTCAGATAGCAAAAGTTGAACTAGAACACATTATTTTTAATGCATTATTTTCCCAAAAAGCAAATACATTTATTGGTTTCTTGTTATAAAAGACTGATTGTTATTTTAAACTTCAGATAGGATAAAAATGCACAAAAATATCTGAAATTGCCTGCCATTACACTGCAGACTTTTTAAAAAGATTTTATTTATTTATTAAAGTATATTTTATTGATTATGTTATTATGGTTGTCCCAATTTTTCCCCATTTGCCCCCGTCCCTCAGGCAATACCCACACCATTGTTCATGTCCATGAGTCATGCATACAGGTTCTTTGGCTACTCCATTTCCTGTACCGTATTTTACATCCCCATGACTATTCTGTAACTACCTATTTCTACATCTTAATCCATTCATCTCTTCATCCATTCTCCCCCACACCCCATCCCATCTGGCAACCATCAACATGCACTCCATATCCATGATTCTGTCTCCATTCTTCTTGTTTGCTTAGTTTATATTTTTAGATTTAATTGTTGACAGATATATATTTACTGCCATTTTATTATTCATAGTTTTGATCTTTTTTTCTTAAATAAGTCCGTTTAACACCTCATATAATAACAGTTTGGTGATGATGAACTCCTTTAGTTTTCTCCTGTCTGGGAAGTTCTTTATCGGCCCTTCGATTCTAAATGATAGCTTTGCTGGGTAGAGCAATCTTGGCTTTAGGTCCCTGCTTCTCATGACTTTGAATATTTCTTGCCAATTGCTTCTAGCCTACAAAGTGTCTTTTGAGAAATCAGTTGACAGACTTACAGGGACTTCCCTGTAGGTAACTAACTTCTTCTCTCTTGCTGTTTTTAAGAGTCTCTCTTTATCTTTAACCTTTAGTGTTTTAATTATGATGTGTCTTAGAGTGAGCCTCTTGGCATCCATATTGTTTGGGGCTTTCTGTGTAGATCCTTCACCAAATTAGGCAAGTTTTCTTTCATTATTTTTTCAAATAGATTTCCAATTTCTTGCTCTTTCTGTTCTCCTTCTGGCACCCCTACGGTGTAAATGTTGGAATGCTTGATGTTGTCCCAGAGGCTATTTATACTTTCCTCATTTTGGGGGTATTCTTTTTTCTTCTCATTGTTCTAACTGGTTGCTTTTTGCTTCCTTATGTTCCAAATCATTGATTTGATTCTTGGCTTCATCCACTCTTTTGTTGCTTCTCTGTAAATTGTTCTTTATTTCAATTAGTGGACACTTCATTTCTGACTGTATCTTTTTTATGCCGTTGAAGTCCTCACTAAGTTCCTTGAGTATCCTAATAACCAGTGTTTTGAACTCTGCATCTGACAGATTGCCTATTTCCATTTTGTTTAGCTCTTTTTCTAGAGTTTTGATCTGTTCCTTCATTTGGGCAACATTTCTTTGTCTCCTTGTTTTGGCAGCCTCCCTATGTTTGTTTCTATGTATTAGGTAGAGCTGCTTTGACCCCATGTTTTGGTAATGTGGCCTAATATAGTAGGTGTCCTGTATGTCCAGTGGCACAGCCTCCCCTATCACCCACTCAGGGTGCGCCCTCTGTGTGGGCTGAGTGATCCCTCCTCTTGTAGTTGGGCCTTGGCTGCTGTTGGCAGGTCAATGGGAGGGATTTATCCAGACCATTCAGCTGCAAGGACTGGCTGTGACCCCTTACCACCAATTTCTGCCCTCCATGGATGATCAGCTGTGCAGGGGCAGGGTGGTGGTGCTCTGAAGTTGTCTGTAGCTGTCCACTGGGTGCGCTGGCCCTGGGGTTTCTCAGGTGGTGCAGGCCAAGGTCAGCCCCAACCTCTGTTTTGCTTGGGGCCACTCTGCGTGAGCTGTAAAGCAATCTGAGATGGCTGCTACCTGTGCTGGACTTGGAGATTCCCAGGTGAAGCCAGGCTGTGAAACTAGACTGGTTGCTGCTAGTGCCAGGCCTGGGGCCACTTAGCAAGAGGTATGGGGGCAAAGGGTCACTGAGGCCAGTTGTTGCTTATTTGAAAGGATTTAGGAAGTTGTGAAGTATGAGCCAAGAACAGCCACTCATGGAAAAGCCACTGTTAACAGCTGTAAGCTGGGTGGAACTGAGCTTCAAGGGATCTCCAGGGTGGGGCAAGCAGTGTTAGCCAGGTTGATGAAGTCTCAGATATAGCACCAGTCTGCCAGCTCTGTTGCTCTGTCGGGGGAGGCTTGAGAAAATGGACAATGACCTCTGTCTGCCTTTCTGTCTGGGAGGAAGCTGTCTCCTAGCTCTCGCCTTGATGTTAGACACTTCAGTTTTTCCCTATATACCACTGGTGCCTTTCAAGATGCTACCCCAGTGCTGGAGCTCAGAGGGAATGAGTCTGAGTAAGTTCGTGTATGGTTTCTTTAAGAGGAACTGCTTGGGACTCCAGAATTTTCTTCTACTGACTCAATCCTTGATGATTTTTGCAGCCAGAAGTTATAGGGACTTATCTTCCCGGCACTAGAATCCTGCGCTGGGGGTCCTGGGGTGGGGCTGGGACTCCTCACTCCCAAGATATCCCCCCTGAATTTTTATCTACCACATGGATGTGGGACCAGCCCATTCTCTGTCTGCACCCCTCCTACCAGTCTGGGTGGATGTGGTTTCTTTAATTCTGTAGTTGTCAGACTTCCACTCAACTCAATTTCTGATGGTTCTGAGTGATGGTTGTTGTATATTTTAGTTGTAATTTTGATGTGGTTGTGCAAGGAGGTACGCCCAATCTGCCTACACTGCCATCTTGACCAGAAGTCTGTACACTGCTGACTTTTTGAGGTACATTCTTCCAGACCCTCCTTTGGGTCACTGCGTGCTTTAGTTACTTCTTGTACTGTCCAGCCCATCTGTTTTACTCACTCAAAGCTCATTAGCAAAATTTCACAATACCTCACATCTGCTAAATTTAGAGCATCTATATTTAGAGCATTAAGTGTCTGAAAAAGCATGTCTTGCCTCAAGATCAGTCCCACTCCTTCCATAATACCAAGTCAATTTTTAACAAGACAAAATTGAATTCTGTTTAGTTTGACTTGTAAAACATCAGTCTGTATTTAATCATTAATAATGATAATCCTTGATAGCCCAATCACTTTGGTAATAAAGCAAAGTTATTCAATACACTTGATAAAACAAGCAATTCTAATTATCAACATTGGTCTCTTGAAAGTTGTCAGTGAAAAGCATCCAGATTTTTAAGGAAATCTAAGTTGCTTGGTTGGAGGGTATCAGGGATAGACTAGGTAGGATTCTCGAAGATATTTTTTTTAACACGGACACCCAGTGGCTGACCTGCAGGTTAACGATATGACCCCTGCCACTCAGGTTCTGCAGTGTGGCCTGAGAGCTCAGCTGCTCAGAGAGAGAGGAAAGCGTTGCCTGTTGTCCTTACATTGAGGGCCTCTCTGAGCCCCTTGTTGCTCAGTATTGTGAAAGGCACAATAATAGCCTCCAAGTCTCATTTTTGGAAGTCCCTAGGGCGAGTAACTTGGGAAGAGGGTCACTCTGGTTGAATGACATTGTCTTTATCTTACAGCCAAATAGTAAAATGTGTAGCCTCCTAGCAATGGCCTTCTAACTGGTCTCTATGCTTCAGGCTTCATTCTCTTTACATTACCCTGCTTACTGCTGTCAGATAAATATTCCTTCAATATTTTTGTCTTGTCAGTGTCCTGCTCACAACTTATACTGGCTCCCTATTGCTTGTAGGACTAAGTTTATGTATCTGTCTTTCCCAACAGACTCTAAAGTTATGAAGGCATTGACCATGCTATGATCATCTTTAGATTCATAGCATCAACCATAGTAACTGTACAAATTAAGCTGGATTAAGTAATAAACATTTTAACCTATATGGTGCATTATGTATTATATTAACTTTGTTTTGCTTATCGATATATGGAAATGTTCTGCAATCAGCAGTTTTGGTTTTGCTTCTCTAAATAAAAAAAAAAAAAACAACAGTCTGCTTTCTTAGAATCCGCTGCAATCCCTTTTGCTTTGAACTTTGAGCTCAAGAGCTAAATCCAGATACCAGCAATGCATAAGGTGCTCTGCAGAGTGTTCTAATCAGGATGCAGCAATGATGCTGTAGGCCAAATATGGCAAAAACTGTAAGAGTGGTCCCAGCAAAATGTCATGGGAGTTCAGCAGAGGGAGTGAACTCATAACCAAAAAGCAGGAGAGGATGCTTTCTCCTCAAAAATCTGATATAGCACTGGCTGGTGTAGCTCAGTGGATTGGGTGCTGGCCTGCGAACCAAAGGGTCACTGGTTTGATTCTCAGTCAGAGCACATGCCTGGGTTGTGGGCCAGGTCCCCAATAGGGGTCATGCAAGAGGCAACCACACATTGATGTTTCTCTCCCTCTCTCTCCCTCCCCTCCCCTCTCTCTAAAAATAAATAAATAACATCTTTTTAAAAGTCTGATATAGACAGAGGATCAAGAATATCCTTCACCCATATAACCATGTCTAAAAAATGCTCAGTCTGATCGTGGATAAACACAAATGAAATTACAGTCATGATAAAAACTGCTTTTTAATCCTGCCTAATTATTCCACAGCACACTAACAATTTGGCATCTTTTGATACCTTGATGGGAACTTGTATTTTATTTCAAGTGTTTCGCTCATGGAATGTGACTCTCTCTTCAGAGCTTTGAAAATAAATTGGATGAAATGTAGTATAGGTTGCAAAAATGCATGTGTAATTTGGAGGCTATTAAGGTTGGAAATCAAAGCACAGGATTCCATGGGAAGAAATTGTAGGTGCCCAAGGTAGTCCATCATAAATCCTATTCAACTCACCCTTATCATGATACAACTGTGCCCAGCACTTTGACACTAGACTCAAAGAGTCTTTCTGTGGTTTAAGCAAGGCAGGTACTATTATCCACAGGCTGCAGATGAGGAAAAAAATCAAAGAAGTTTAAGTGCCTTGCCAAAGGTCCATTAACGAGTAAGGGGAGGTGTTTGGGAAAAGTCTATGCATATTACCAAAGCCAGTCTAGCCAGAATATAATCTGTGACAAACTGTTCCCCCTCTTCCCCTCCTGTACCCTGGACTATAGCAAAACCTAGACTTTAGGAAGAGGAACTAGAAGAGGGAGAAGGGAAAAAAATAAGTCCCAACTCTGGCAGAGATGAGTGGTCCTTCTGCCCTATGGCACGAGGACTGATGATTCCAGTCTTTAGTCCTTGCAGAAAACTTGGTGGGTGACCCCTCCAATGGGTCGGGGCCTATTTTAAGCCAAGGGCCACCTGCTCTCACTGCAAGTACAGACAAGCACTGAAGTCATGTCAAACACTGACAGAATGCTGGCAAGTTGAGCATTTGGGGACTGTGGGTTGCAACATTGGCAAAATGCCCTTTCTCCCAGCTTCACATGACTTCCCTGGAGTGTGCGCTATCACCATGCATCATCCCGCATTGCCCACGTGGCATTTTTCAAATGAAGGCGTTCAGTAGCTCAACAGCAGAGACAGCACATGGGAGGATAAATTAGTTTCTCATGACTTGAAAAGAATCATGTGCCGAGTTCAACCAATTATTCTCTTATTACCCTTCTTCCAACCCTGCCAAACCATCAAAGGCTTTGAGTGCCCGTGTTTTTGTGCAGGAACTAAGAGGTGAAAAATTAAATCTACATGGGGTCTGCTTGCTTCTTTCTTAAGTTTTGTTTTGTTTTTTTTTTTTAAATTAACAGACAGTAAAATTGATTCTCCTTGGTGGACAGTTCTCTGAGCTTTAACAAGTGGATAGGGTGGGGGAACCATTACCACAGTTGGTCACTGCAACACACTTCCTCACGCTACCTCTTTTTAGTCATGCCTGCCCCCCTCACCCCTACCCCTACTTGGTTCCACATCATTATAGTTTTGTCTTCTGAACAATGCCATACAAACGAGAAAAATGGAAGCTTTGTGGTGTGTTCATTGTGATGTCAACGAGGCACACTTGCAAGGCCCTGCTGCTTCCAAATGCGACTAGTGAAGGGTGCAGCCTCACTGGGCTGAGGGCTCAAGAAATCCCTGGGGAGACTTAATGTCTGCACTGCTTCTTCTGTGGGCCCCATCCTTTGGGCTACAGACAGGGACAGGACACTCTGGGTGATTCTAAGGTCCCCGAGAAGCATCTCAGCAAAGATGAGTCATCTCAAAATTCTCACTACGGCTCAATCATCTTTCGGAAGGAAAGCCCCGTAGTCTATACCGGGTGTGCTACCATGAACCAACTGGCCTACCATATTCTATTGCTTCTCCCTAAACTCCATCTCTGGGCTGCCTCTCTCTGCACAAAAAGAGCTGTCCCTGAGTGACCTTATTGAAACATGCCAAGATGCCCTCAAGCTTCAACCAAGACTGAAAAGCAATAGCAAGAGCACTTATAAGCCTAAGTTTTGGAGTCCCTCTGCCTGGTTTGAATCATGGCTTTGTCACTTTTCTCTCCGTCACTTCACTCCTTGTGACAGTTCCTTCATTTGAAGAGTGGGGACTCATAAAAGATCCCCCATAGCTACTGTAAGGATTGAATGAGGTCATTCACACAAAGCATTACCTGGACATAATAAAAGCTCAATCAGCATTAGTTGTTATTATAATAATTATAACACCAAGCAGTGCCATTTACTCGTTAACATTCCAGTCACTTGCATTAGACTCTGAACTGAAGTCCTTGATGGCAGGGACTCAGGGTGGTCCATCTCTATATTCTTAGTGTCTAGCATCAAGGGTGGCGAGCAGAGATTCTGCTGAACTCCTGCTCACACTGTGATGCATTCATTCATTCAACAAATACTCATTGAGCGCCTCATATGTGCTCCTTTCTATGGAAGCACACCTTTTATGGGAATATTTGTGTGAAAACCCACATATGCTGGTTTCCACAGGGAGCTCTAATGTTTCACCACTCCCCACCACCCGTCTGCACCGGAGCCTTCAAGGGCTGATAGTGTAAAAGGCAAGGCCATGGCTCAAGGGAGGGGCATGATGCTATAGGAGCGAGTTCACACTTTGGTGAGGGAGAGCATGGACGTTAGATATGAGAATGAGGGTGACTTTGGCTTTTGTTATATCTGCTTGAAAGATCATATCCCTGCGTAGCCAGGGCACCTCTATGACATGACTGGTGTGACAGCAGCGATCCGAGGGCCCCCTTCTGCTTAACAGAGGTGCCCTCCTTTCCCTCCAGCCCATCTCTCTTCCCCTCTTCAGAGAGCTCAGCAGAAACTCAGAGAAACAGACTTGAGACAAAATGAGACCTCCTGGTCTTGGAAGCTTAGCTCACTGGGGCTAGGGTCACAGAGTCATGCTGGGAAGCACAGCCCCAGAAATTGCTCTTGGGCATATTGTGATCGACCACACTGGCAGGGGCTTGGCAAATACCAATATTTTCAACATAACTTACAATAACACAAAACACATATGCAGGCTGGAAGTGAGGCCTTCATCTATACTCATCTTTGTACCTGAATCATCTCTGTGGGATGCTTAACATTGCCTTTATGATTGCCTTCGGGCTCTCTAACTAAATTATGGGATGCATGTGAGCAGGAGCTGTGCTCAGGTCCACACAGTATCCCTAGTGTGTGGCACAGCACTTGGTACATTGTAGGCTCCCAGTTAATACCTGCTGGGTGGCTATTTATATGCAGCTAGGTACTGATTAATGACTGCATGAATGAACGCACATTTCTCTGCCAGCCTATGCAATCACATATCCTAGTGCGTTGTAATTGGCTATTCCCTAACCCCCAATCTGTATAGCAGCCGGCACTATGTCTAACACAGTGTAGATAATCTGTTAATATTTTCTGAAAGTGTAACTCTAGGTGAATGATCTGAAAATGAGAAATCAGAGGCCAAGGCGAAAAAAGAGAAAACCAGTAAAAAATCAGTGTTCTTCACAGTTAACCCCACTTCAGCATTCTGCTTTAGAGAGAATACTTTGCACGACACATTTGGGGAACAAATTATGAATGAAAAAGGAAATATGGAAGTCAAATTCATAAAACATCAAAGCACTAAGAGTGGACAAAATCACTGGGACAGAAGTATTGATAGAGAGGAGAAGAAAGCCCAGAAGCAAGCTCTAAGGAACCCTATCATTGAGAGATTGGTTAGAGGGACACAAGACTGTAAAGGCGACTGAGAAGGAGCATTCAGGGAGGAAGGAGAAGCAGGAGACTGTGAAATCAAGTAAACCAAGAAAAGAGAGCAGTGTACCAGTGGATGCTACTAAGAGATCAAATGAGAGGCAGAAAGAGAAGTGCATTTTACTGAGCAATGCAGGCGGTCACTGATGCCTTTGAAAAAGGTGGTGTCAGTGGTGGGATGAATGGAGTGAAAAAGAAGAGCATGCGAGGAGAGGAAGTATAGGTTGTCAGTACAAACACAAAAGGTCCTTTTCCCAACTTTCGGGGAAACTTAGTCTTCTTGCCAAATAACTTTTTAGTAGTTCATTTCCTGCCCACTACTTAAAAAGACATTTCTCTGGGCCAAATCAGAGCAGTCCTGGGATGCAAAGAGCAGGCATCCAGAAAAGGGAGGCAGGGTGGCAAGCCCTTGGTCTGAGATGTACTGGATTCTGCAGCCCCAAAGAGCATTGACTTACCTGCCTGTGCTGCCCTCCGTTTGCTGCTGAGACTCTGACACATCCTTGCCCCCTCCATTCCATCCATTATTAATGACATCATTGTAATCAAAAAAGAATTAGGGAGAATTTGGACTGCATCAAGCAGGAGTTGCAACAAAATACTGTGCTATTCAATGATAAATTTTTAAATGAAACATCTAAATACAGATTTCTTCCCCAAGAGATGTTCTGATTTGAGACCGAGCTTGATGTACTTCCAAGAAACTGTCTAATTACAAATGAGGTCCTTAAACCTAGATGCTTAGGTAAGTTTCTTATGCAGAACACAATGCAGTCTTTTCTACCCAGCTCCTCCTGTGGGCTGGGGTTCAGAACAAGGTGAAAGCCAGATAAGCTCTGAGGAGAAGCTTGTCCAGTAGGTCTTTGGAAGCATCTGCTAAGGTTTTCCTGTCTTGGAATGGTTAGGTTTGAGTGTCCTTTTAATTTTACTTCACTTTTAAAGGGCTTGGGGAAGAAAGGCTGGTATTTTAAGCCATTTCCTGGAAAATAAACTTTTGATTTGCCTCAAGATTTTCAGGCTTGGTGGACACAGTGGCAGGAAATAATGACTCTGGACCTAGCCTGATGTCCTCTTGACATCGCTAAAGCTGCTAGTAAGAGTTTATTTATGCAAACCAAGCCATAGGTCACCTGACCTAGGACAGGACCTAAGTTAAACGATCTCTTCCTGTATTCATCTGCTAAAGGCAGGAAATCAAAGATGTTGCTTTATACTTCACAAATTGAAAATCCTGAGTATGGCACAGAAAGCCCTGAAACCTCACACAATGGCATACAAGTGGGAGGTCCCTGCTCCCAAATTCGAAGCTGTATTATGTTGTACCCATGGCCTCACACTCTGAAAAAGTGGCACTGCTACTAATCTGCAGGTGCCTGATCCTCCTCTCCACTACTGTGTATATACTGAAGCCATGTCTCACCAGGAGTCTCTGGAAACCAATGCTCCATTCTAAAAGAACACCAGACAGAGCTTATCTGCAGTCCATAGGCCTGTGTCCAAATTATTCCCTGATAAGACTCACTGGCCCAAAAGATGAGGACTTCTCATTAGAATCGCATTCGAAGAAACAGTCTATAAGCCCAGATAGATCTCTTTCTACAAAACACTGTCAATATCATCTATTTTTTCTTTTTAAAATGTTTATTGATTTGAGAGAGAGAGAGAGAGAGACATGTGAAAAAGAAACATCGATTGGTTGCCTCTCATATATGCCCCAACCAGGTATTGAGCCCACAACCTATAATCTAGATATGTGCCCTGATGGGGAATTGAACCCCCAACTGTTTGGTATATGGGATGACACTCCAACAAACTGAGCCACACCAGCTAGGGCTCATCTATCTTTTATTGAGCAACTACTTGCTATTATACCCAGCATGGCGAGAAGGGCTTTTACATGGTTTATCTCATTTGGTCAATGAAATAAGTCTTGGAAGTTGGCATTACCACTCTCTCCATTTCTTAGACAAGCAAACTGAGAAAGGGAAAAGCATTTGCCTGGGGGAGTATATGTAATAAATGTCAGAGCTTAGACTCCCCAAGCCCAGGGTCCCACTCCTGCACATTCCCTCCTCTAGAACAAAATACCTACCTGAACAAAGAAGCACAGAGCACCATCTTCACTCGGAAGCATGGCTTCAAAATAGCCCTTTCTGGTAAAGAAAGGGACAGCTTGGAGGTGGCCTCAGCTCTGGGTCCCTGGTCTTTTGAGCAATGAGATAATGTCCTGTTTGGTGCTTTTCTCTTCCACTGGCTTCCTAAGAAAAGCCAGTAAGAAAAAATTCACCTTTTTGTTGACTTGCTGCAGAGCTCATTCTCCCTGGCCATAGAAAGAACCTTCTCAGAATTTTACCTCACACAACAAATCTCTAGACACTTAATTAAGAATCCATTCTTAAGTAGACTTAAAGGTATTTTTCATCTCCTTAGTTCACAAGGAAAAAAAAAACCCTCGATATTGAAAGAAAAACAAAACTGGGAAAATTCTCATTATACTGGCTTGTTGTACATTGTGCTCTTCAAGTATTTTGCTTGTTTTGCCATTCAACATGTAACTTTTCATCTTCGAGATTGCTCTAGGCCATTTACAAGATTGAAAAATTTTATCTGAGTCTGATGAAGTTAGTTTCTGCAAGCATTAGACCAGCCAAGATTCTACTTTGCTCATGAAATTTACATCAACTCTACCTAAAATTCCAAGGGGGGTGGGGAGAAAACCTCATCTGTTCTCTCCTACTGAATCACACTATATATATATATTTTGTTTGTTTGTTTGTTTGTTTTTGTTTTTGTTTTTTGGAACCATAGGGGCCAGGAAAGGGGACTGGTGATCAAAGCCTGGGCAACCTGTCCCTCTCCTGGCATCAAAGTGGGCTCCAATGTATGAGAGAGTTGCTGGCTCACTCCCCCACAGCTCATGGCCAATGATGAGGGTCTGCAGAGACCTCCTGTGAACTCCAGCATGGAATGTGGAGTAGGATATGGCCACCCATTCTTGTAGGCTGTGCACAATTCATTCTAGTCAATGTGAATGGCACCGTACATGTAGGACAGTAAGCGGCAATCAAAGCCCTAGAATTAAGACCGTGTTTCAACATGTCACTAAAACTAAGCGAGCATGAGCTCGCCAGGGCTCCCAAGTAGGAATTCCAATGAAGATAACATCAAGTAGGTACTCCTGAAGCTTTGTTATCTCACCTTCTGGGAAGATCTGTCAAAAATATCAGTCACTATGAATGGCCAATGGATGTGTCCCAGGTAGTTAACGGCATCAGACTAAAAGAAGGAAAAACCAAAAAGCTAAGTGGAACTTCACGAGGACTCTATCTAGAATGACAGAATGAGCCATCCTGGGGTATTCTTATTCAAATTCCAATCATTTTAGCAAAGATCATCTTTGTAAAGGGAATGAAGGCAAAAAAGAAGGACGAACTTCACTGCTGAGAATAACTCCCTGCCTTCTCAGCCCTCAGGGACAAAGTACTAGAGGATAACATGGACACCATTTGGCTGCCTAAGCGAATCTTTCAAAGAGCAATAACACCTGAGATATTCTATAAGGAGATGCCTGAAATAATTCATGGAAAGGAGTCTGGCTGGATACAAATTCAGAACTGAGAGTTGCCTATTAGTATTATTTTATAGGTTATGCAATGACTCCCTGGTGGGTTTTTATTTTTGGCATCTCCCGTATTAGGCACATTACAGTAACTCCATTTACATAATCTCACTCAACCCATACACAATCTCATGAGGTAAGCATCATTGCCCTACTCTACCAATTCAGCAAACAAATATTTATGGAATGCCTACATATATCAGACACATAAGTTCACAGTAATAAGGAACTGACCCAGGGTAACATAGCCACTAAGTGGCAGAACCATACATTGAATGCACATATTCTTTACTGCTAACATTGTGCCCTTTCCACAAAACTACACTCTCATTCCAGCTCCCTTGGTACCCTCTGTTATCCAAAAGGTCTGTACCAAAAACTGCCATACTCCAAGTTCCCCAAATACTGTGTCGTTTTCTCCTTCCTGTGTGCTCATGAAAAAGTCCTTGCCACCAATGAGTACAAGACAACATGGAGCTCTCAGATTAAAGCACGTGAAAATTGAATATGTGGGAGAGAATTGAGACTCAGACATGCATTCCGGTCCTCACAGTCGTTAAGATGCTATGTAAACCTTGGGCAGATCTCTTTGGTTATTAAATCTTACTTAGTCTCCAGCCCTGATGGACATGGCTCAGTTGGTTGAGCATGATCTTGCAAAGCAAAATGTGACTGGTTCAATTCCCAGTCAGGGCACATGCCTGAATTGTAGTGGCCCAGTCTCCAGCTGGGGACAAATGCGAGAGGCAAACCAATCGATGTTTCTCTCCCTCTTTTTCTCCCTCTCTTAACCCTTTCTCTAAAAATAAATAAATAAAATCTTTAAAAAGGTATCTTAGTCTCCTCATTAGTCCTTATAGGGAGAGAAGATTAATCCTCTCCACAGGATTACAAGAAGGTCCTGATGGGAATCTATGAGCTGTTTTTAACATTTCAGTAAGCCCAAAATAGAGTGTAAAGATCCTTGAAATCTAGCAGACCCCAGGTTAATTCAGCCACAGAGTATGTTTGCTTTGGAAAGGAATTACTTCATCTTGCTGTGGTCACATTGATTACTTCATGCTGACCAGATGCTCTCATGGGTAGTTATCAATGGCTCTGAGCAAAAGAACTATGGGAAAAGAAATTATGATGTGATAAATGTAATTTGTTTAGGAGGCCAGATATTTCATAACAGGAAATGCAGGAGAAATTAATTAAAGGTGCCCTTGCTGATGAAAACTTTTGGAGCCACTAGACTGGACCATCTCCAAGGGCCCTTCCAGCTCGAAAATCCTCCAAAGCCCTCCTGAGCGGCCGGCAGAGCATAGGCTGCGTCTTAGAGCCAGCAGGCTAATTTCAGGATGAAAGATTAAAATGCAGCTTCTAAGTCGCTGCTCCTCAAATATGCTTAGACACTACATTTTTTAGTGGCTGAAAAGCAGTGGCAATTTTCTCACTAGTATTTTTCTATTCAGGAAAGAAGTCATGTAAAATTTTAAGAATAAACATTTCCCACCACTCCACCACAAGCATGGAATTAACAATACTTTTTAAAATTTTGGACATGTGTCCACCTTCCGTCCTTCCTTCTGGGCTTATGTATTGAAGTGCTTACTATTTATCCCATACACAGTTTTCTTTTTCCCAGTTTACCTCCCAGAAAAGCTGTTGGTCACCATTGCTCTAAAGATTCTGTTTCCGTTGGTGGCGGGAGGGCTGAAGTGTTAAGTAAGTGGGCAGAGGCAGCCCACACTGAGGAGAAGTCAGAGTGCACTTTCAAGGAGCAGCCTAGGAAAAGGTCGCTGTCACTGTCTGAAAGGCAGAGTTCCATGATGGACTTGTAGTGTAATATCAGGCCTGGACTTTCCTTTCCTACATCTTTACTTCCAAAATAACATTCCTCACTGCTGCACAGGAGGATTCAATGGGACATGCACTGAACCTCTTCACAGGCACCATTCTGCGTCCTACGAGTATGTGGAGTCATTAGGATGCTTTGCACAAGGCCTGCTCCTCTGCCCCTCCAGCACAGATGCTGACCTCCAACATCTTGTATAATGAGGGTAAATCATAGGTAGAAACAGAAGGGGCAGTCAGATATCTACAGATCACTCAGGCAAGGGAATACGAAGGACTCCTTTGTAGTCTTGTTCAAGACTCCTTGCCAGCTCCATGAACTGAGGGTGCTATCCCTAGTAAAAAAAAAAAAGAGTTACTTGCCCAGGGCTCTTTATTATCGCACTTATTAACATCACTTGCCAACAGAAGTGATCTTCATAAGGAGAGCATTTAAGAACCGAGACTTATATTGGTGAGTATGTTTTCAATTAAGTGATTATGCATGGACTAAAATTAGGTATATGGAAACAAGATTCAGTGGGTTAGAGATATATAGGAAGTCAGAAATAATTTTGTATTGAGTTGGTCAAAATGTCTGTTATATTTTTTTCTCTATAATGGCTCTAGTAGTGCTCAGTTGTCTTTAACTGTATTTGAAACAATTTTGTTAGATTATATTGTGATAACTGTTATATCAGTGTGTGTTTATTAAAATTTACCAAAATTGGTGACTTTTTGTGCAGCTGTTTTAATGTTCAGGATGGAAGAAAATATGCAACATTTTCAGTGTATCATGCTTTATTATTTCAAGAAAGGTAAAAATGCAACTGAATCACACATACACAAAAATATTTCCACAGTATATGGAGAAGGTGCTGTGACTGATTGAATGAGTCAAAAGTGGTTTGCTAAGTTTCTTGGTACTATTGACATGCTGGCCAAATAATTCTTTGCTGCGGGGCTGTCTTATGCATTGGAAGATGTTTAGCAGCACCCCTGGCCTCTACCCACTAGAAGGCAATAGTGAGAGATAGACGATATACTCAAAATGTCCACATCAATAAAGTCACTGGTGAGAATGAAAAAAATGTGTCTTTTATTTTAGGGAAAAAAAAACTAAATAGACTTTTTGGCCAACCCAATAAAAGCAAAGAAGGCAACCTCTGTGCACACACAGTGACTATGGGCTACCTCCCCAGAAGCCTGCTTATACTGTACGCTTTTCATCTAACTATAGGAAACTGTTATCTAATTAGATTATGCAGATTATTTGACAATTTTATATTCCAGGTACATATTCCATTGTATTTTTCTAAAATTATTATTTAATTTTAATTAATCTATTTCCTTAGGACAAACTCCTTCCAAATTAAAGAGGTATAGTGATGAAAAGAAATGGTCCGGTGCCAGATTGGATGATTTCAAGTTCTAGCTCTGCCACTTACTCTATGGGTAACCTTGGGAAAGTTACTTTATAGCTCCAAGACTCAGTTTCCCCATTTGTAATGTGGTTATAATGATAATTCTCTCTTAAAGAATTCTTGTTAGGATTAGAAATAATGCAAAGACAGCACTTGACACATGGCTAATATTCAATAAATGGTGGCTATTTGTTATGAGTAATTAACAAAGAGAGGAAAGCATTAGATGGAAGACTGAGCTATGGACTGAATTCACCAAGCACTCTCCTCCATGCAGCGTAGGGAGAAAAGAGCCACTGTATCTTGATTGCCATCCACTGGGCATTGGAAACTAGTAAGAAATTATTCATGGCCCCAATTTGAATTATAAATTTTTCCGAGAGGACAAAATGCTCAACAGTTGAAAGTGAATTAATTCAGTGCATTGGACTTACAAAGAGGAATTTAGCAAGGGAGTCAGGGGTGATCAAAAGACTTCAGAGTTTGCACTACCTCCATTTAACCTCTTTGAGCCTCAGTTTCCACACCTGGAAAGTATCAATAGATATAACAATCCTTGACTGATCACTTCAATATGTTTTTGTGAAAATCAAATGAACTAGAGAAGGTCCATGTAAATCGTAAAGAATTCTCACCGGTAGAAAGCATTGCTATTACTGCCATTATCATTTTCAACTGGCCCTCCAATCCTTTGAAATGTACTGGAGCTGTCATTTAAACACTCATTCCTCTGCAAAGAATTCATCAGTAGGAGCTGAACTATTCTCTGGTAGAAGTAGTATCACAAAATATGTCACAGTCATAGAAAATGTACCGAGAACTGGATGCTCCTGACTTTCCCTGTTTGATATCTGACCATTTTCAGAGTTTGGGAACAAAAGTGCATGAGAACAATACATACGAACAGACCATTGTTGGTACTGCAAGCCAATGTTTTGTGACAAAGCAAACTGAAGCTTGATTGCAGAGGCCCTAGGAAAAATCTGAATCACTTCATTACACCAGCAGGGCTCAAAAGACTCTCTGCACCATCACCCCCCAGTTCTGTTTTCAATTTATAATTGACCACTTTGATGTCACTGCTTCCTAATTCTTCGTTGTGCAATCTGCATGACAAGCTTTAAAACAGAAGTAGCAAGTGAGGCAATCCTAGCAAGAATATATGGGTATTGGATAAATGAAAGTATGAAGAAATGATGATTGTGAACATTTAGAAACTCTTTTATAAAGGTATTTTTTTCTTCCATTTTAATGCAACAGCTTGAAATTTAAAAAAAAAAAAACAACAAAAAACAAAAAAACCTTGTTTTTCAATTCCAGATAAGAGATGCCTGTGGAAAGGACATGGCTTTACAAACAGACAGATTTATATTCAAATCTCCACTGTAGTACTTACTAGTTTTGTGCCCTTGAGTGAACTGCTTTAGCCTCTCTCAATTTTAATTTTCACATCTGAAAAATGAGGGTATAAATATCTATTTTGCTGAAGAGAGACTGAGAAATTAAATATAAAATCCCATTATAGTGCTTGGCACATGGTAGATGTTCAACAAGTATTAGCTTTCACTCATTTGCCTCTCCTGATAGAAAAGACCAGTGAATTGTGCTTAAATAACTTCTCTCTATAAAGAATAAGCCTAAAGTCTCAGTCCTTAGAAGATGTTATATTTGGAGAACCAAGATTAAACAATAAATTCATCACAAAGTGACCTCAAAGCCTTTTGATCCTGATCATACAGCAACTACAGGACCGTTAAAAGCTGAACTCTGTGTGCCCGAAGTTCATGTATTGAAGTCCTAACCCCAAGTACCTCAGAATGCGATTATCAGGAAATAAGGCCTTTAAAGTGGTAACTCAGGGAAAGTGAGGTCATTAGGGTGAAGCTCTAATCCATACGACCGGTATCCTTATAACAAGAGGAATGCTGGACACAGATACACGCTCTCATAGACAGAAGACCACATGAAGACACGGGGAGAAGCCCACCATCTGCAAGCCAAGGAAAAAAGGCCTCAGAATGAAACAATCCTGCTGACATTTTGATCTTGAACTTCTTGCTCTAAGAACTGTAAGGAAATAAGTGTCTGTTGTTCAAGTCACCCTGTCTGTGGTATTTTGTTATGACAGCTCTAGAAAACAAATACAATGGCTTATCTAGATAGAGGGGGCAGGTACGTTGTACTTATGTACTCTGCCATGCTACCAGAGTACAAGTCAATACCTAGAAACACTCCAGCATGATTTAACAAAAAGGCTCTCAAATAATTCTGATGGTATACCTGGAAAAGAAGACAATGAACTAAAAGTAACGGGATGATGTTGCTATTGACCATTAAAAAGAGACTGGTGAGGGTGGGGACTGAGGGTCCAGACAGCCAAAGAGAACTCGGGACAGGGTGTACACACTGAGCCCTCAATTTGTGGCCTGGCAATGAAGGTTCCAGGAGAGAAAATAAACCAGAGAAATCCTCAAAGAATGAGGCCTTTGAGAAGATGTCATAGAGGAAGAGAGACCAGAATGTCACGGGGTACAAAATCATAAGCATGTGATTCTCTAACATAACAATATCACACTCAAACATACCATATTACATTTTAGGTGAAATGTTCAAATTAAAACTATACATTATTACACTCATATTATTACCCTACCAACCATACTCAAGCAGGCGTTACTTTTGCCGGAACGTGTATATTGACACAACAACCCTATTAAGTAGGTGTTATTATTCCCATTGTGTAGATGATAAAATCCAGTCTGTAGATGGCCGGAATTAGAGTCAAAATGTCTCTGGCACCAAAGTTTATGATCTTTCAACAACAGCATTGCTACAGAGATCAAGAAAATTGATGAACTGACATCTAGTTGAGGAGAACTGGGAAGATGTCAGAGTTGAGCTTGACCTTGAAAAATGGCACATTAGTTTCCTAGGGCTGCCGTTGTTATATGTTAATTATCACAAACTGGATCACGTGAAACAACAGAAATTTATTCTCACACAATCCTAGAGGGTAGAAGTCCAAAATCAAGGTGTCAGCAGGGCCATTCTCCCTGTGAAGGCTCTAGGGAAGGACCCTTTTTGCTTGTTCCTAGCGTCTGGTGAGTGTCAGCAATCCTTGGTGTGCCTTGGCTTCTAGCTACAGAAACCCAATCTCTGCCTCTGCCTTCACATGGCTTTCTACTCCATGTGTCTTTGACACTGTGTTGTCAATGACTTCTTATAAGGACTTCTAATCTTAACTAATTACAGCTGCAAGGAACTTATTTTCAAATAAAGTCACATTCTGAGGCTCCAGGGGGATGTGAATTTTGAGGGGGCACTATTCAACTTAGTAGAGAGGGATACACTTTTAGCAGACAGATATGGCCAGAAAGGCTTCTCAAGTATGTGAGGTGAGGGAGGGGGATGGCAGAAGCAAATATGCAGAAACAGGAAATGATGAGAATTATGTGGAGAACAGTATATGGTTTACACTGGCAAGAAAAGAGGTAAGGCTATAAAGGTAGGTTAAGACCAAAGTATAAAGGGCCTAGAGTGAATCCCATGGAGAGAACTTCAACAGATGTAGCTCTAAAGGCCTGATTAAAGCCTTTGATGACTTCAGCAGACAGAAATAATGCCCAGCCAATAGCCCTCAATGCTTTGGTCTATGTATTCACTCTGAAAGCAGTAGCAGCAGCAGAAAGCAATTTACAAGCACAAGCCTCTCTTTCCTCGCCCCACTACAACAGGAAGATGTTACAATGGAAGGTGTTAAAAGGAGAAATGTATGGAGTAAATGCCACATTCTTCTCCATTACATGGAATCAACAGAATGTGTGTTTACATCATTCAGACATGACCAATAGACAGAAATACTCCTCTAGTGTTCAAGAATGCGTAGAATCAATGAGTGATTGCAAAGGACCTCACACATCAAACAGATGTATTTTGTGAACGTAATTCCCTAACACAGAGAGGAAAAAAATCTATCAAAAATTATTTTCCTCTTTTAGGATATAACTCATTTGAAACTCGATATTCCACCTTCATTTGCTATTAAATATAAAAGTAATAACCCAAGCCACTAAACATATGAGGCAACTCAATAACTACCATTTTTGAGGGCCTACTATGTGCCAGATTGTGTACTCATATTTTATGTAACACAAAATACTCGCTACTACTTACTTAAACAACTTTTTACAGATGATAGAAGTGGGGCTCACACCTATCAAGTAATGTGTCCAAGAATTCTAGTTCCATGGTGGTTTCTTCTCAAAGTCCCTGCTCTTTCAACTGTACAACACTGGGTTAAAAACCTTCCACACACCTGCATTTAACCACATTTAACCATCACGTTGCATTTTTTTAGAAATGAATTACATGTATTCTTTCATACAATTTCAGTTTTCAATAAAATTGTCTTCTATTCCAGGGAGTTGTATAATTGTATGTGTCATATCTGTGCTGGGAGATTCTGTTATTAGCATTAATGAAAACTATAAAGATGTGATTTTAGATATATATATATATATATATAAAGAAATATGTCCATAACTATAGCTTGTCTCTTCTTTATGGGTCACCTCTATGGTCAATGATTCTGTTCAAAGTCTGCTAAGGAGAAAAAAAAGGCAATTCTTCCTTTATTTGCCTCTACCATTAAGAGCTCTTGGTGAGACTGCTATCGTATGAAGTAAAATTATTATATCTATGGCAAATACCATTTGTTGAGGACTAACTATGTGTTATACCCTGTGCTAAGAAGTGGTCATACAATTGTTCATTTAATGCTCATAATTAAGATAAGTAGGGGGTATTGTTTCCTTTATACAAATGAAAGAACTGACCCATAGAAAGTATTGGAGCCAGGATATGAATTCAGTTCTGTTGAACATCAAAGATGTCCTGTTGAATTCTGCAGTATACTGTCTCCCATCACCTCATTCTGATAAAAATTATCTGACGAACTAATGCATCGACTATTAAAAAGACAAGGTAGAAAAAGGGGGCGTATGTTAATGTGGTTAAAATAGAGGCTTTAGAAGACACCACAGAATATCTTCATGGCTTTGGGGTTAGAAAATATTTCTTAGGGCACAGGAGGTATGAAAAATAAAATTAAAAAAAAATCAATAAATTAGGCTTCATCAAATTAAAAGATCCTGCATCCAAAGAGCAGAAAAAAAAATAAGCAAGCCATAGTCTGGGGACAAATATTCCCAAAACATTTAACTGATACAGAACTTATGTCCAGATACAAGGTATGCAAATAACTCCAACAACTCAAATGTACAAATATAAACTAACCAATAAAAAAATAGGTGAAAGTCTTTAACACGCACTTCACAAGGAAAATATATGAATGACCAAAAAGACATGAAAAAATGCTCACAAGGGACATGTCAGGGAAAAATACCTGTTGAAATCATAATGATACCACAACACACCCATTAGAATAGCTAAACTTTAAAAAACTGCAAATATCAAAGAACTGACAAGGATGTGGCGCACCCACAACTCTCATACTGTGCTGGGGGATGTCTGTTTTGAAATATGTTTGGCGATTTCTTGAAGTGTTAAACATACTGTTTCCATATTAATCCAGGAAATCTGTGTGTAGATAAATATGGAAGAGAAATGAGAACATCTGTTTACAAAAGGACCTGAACACAAATGTTCATGGCAACTTTGTAAGAGCCAAAAACTGAAAACCACCCCAATGACCATCAATAGAATGGTGAACAAACTGTGCTATATTCATACATTGGAATCCTAGTTAATGATTAGAAAGGAATTATTGCTACACATAACACAGACTCATGCTGAGTGAGAAAACCTAGGCACGGGGAACTTCATAATGTATAACGCCATTTGTATGAAATTCGAGAAAAGACAAAACTAACCTGTGATAAAAATAAAAACAGAAAAGCCTTTGTCTCCAGAGTAGGCAGAGAAGTTGACCAGGAAGGGACAAAGGGGAATACTAGGGTGACGGAAATGTTCTATATCTTGATGAGGTTGTGGGTTACACAGATAAGCATTGGTCATAAAATTGCACACTAAATATCAGTACATTTCACTGTATGTAAATTGAATGTCAGTAAAAGATGTGTGTGTGCATGTGTGTGTAAGAATTACTGAACAGTGAGCTTTAAAATCAGACAGACTTGGGCTGAATCCAGGTCCCATCAAGTAAAGCATCCCACAAGTATTTATTTATTGAGCCTCTGTTATATGTCAGGTACTGTTCTCGTGGCTGGGGATACAGCAGTAACCAAAACAGACAAAAGACTCTGCCCTCACAAAGTTGGCTACTTCCCTAAGGGTAAGGAATAAGTTACTAAAGGATTTGAATAGAGGGAATAAGGTAATCCAATTTTCATTCGCAAAAGACCATTTTCATCCCTGTTCAATAAATGAAGATCATGTATCAGTGGTGTGCTCTTAGGTAAGTCACCTTACTTCTCTGAGTTTTATCTTTGTTTTAAAATGGGGGAAATATTAATGCCTATCTCAAGGGTTATTATAATGTTTATGGAAATCTAGGTAGCAACTGATTTTCAGAAAGTGCTCAGTAGCTATTATTACGATCTGCCCTGAAATACTTCTTTCTACTTCATTACATGAATTGTTAAACTTCATTACTTCAGCTGCAGTTATAAAAGAGAAAATGCATTTTCAAAATGATCTGAATGATCATCGGGGGAAACCAGCACAAAGCAGATCCCTCAAAGTTCACCCTGTTCAAGTATTACATCCCTTGGAATCGGCCATCAAGCCACTAAAGTGGGGGAAAGAAAGGAATTCTCCATGGGGAGTAATCTCATCTTTGAGGTCCTCTTGAGAAAGTGTAAATACTCTGTGATCTTGTGTGAAAATCACCAGGTTTGACTGGTGGGCCTCATTAATGGGGAGAGAGTAAGAAATTCTAAGACTGAAGAAAGTCAGGGAAGGGAGAATCTTTAAACTCTTCTGCATCAGTCCCCACACCTGACTATGCATTCAAATCACCTGAGGAACTTGAACTATACGACAGACGTGTGACCACACTCTAGGTCTCCTCAGTCAGCCTGTCTAGGAGGCGTACCTGTGCTTCTGTGCTTTTTTAAAAAAAAAAAAGAATAGCCCTTTAAGATGATTTTGATATACTCAAGTCCTAAATCAATGTATAGAACAACTGTTCAAGGGCAAACTCCTCCCTCCCTAATGGAAACACTGAGACCAAACAGAGAAGAAGGATCCAAATCATGATTCACACAATAGTTTCAGTGGTTCAGTTTGTTCGTTAGACAGACTCACAGATGGAGTACAGATGACAGCTAGTGGGTTGGGGGAGGTTAGGGGTAGAGGGATTGAGCAAAAAGGAAAAAGGACCCATGGACAAGGATGACAGTGCGGTGACTGCTGGGGGGAGGGGGTATAAGGGGACTAAATGGCAATGGAAAAAATATAATAAAGATTATATATTTTTTAAAAAAGAAAAAATAGTTAGTGGTTAAACTTGTGCCCTCATACCCATGACCTGCCACATTTTCCATGTTCTCTCCATGCAATAAAGACATAGATGACTGGTGATAAACACAACATTCAGAATACAAAGTCTGCTTTAGGGTTCCAGTGAAAGTAGCAAAGGAAGCAAAATGTGGTGCTCTGTGTCTCTTTTACTCCTCAAAACATTCTTCTAATCTGGACACTATTTTCTCCATTTTGATAGATGAGGGAATAGAGAGAGGCCCAACAAAGACAAGTTAACTTGGCCAAGACCACACAGATAGTAAGTGGAAGAGCCAGGATTCAAGCCATACCTGAATGCATCTGAAGTGTGTACTCTGAAGCACTATACCATGCCATTATCCTGGTCTGGAACTCTGGCCTGGCAAGCTTTCATTAATTTTCAATGCCCTGGACTGGCTGAAGCTTTGTGTAAGTGGAGCTGCCTTTGCTTCTGATGCACAGATAAATTCCACTCAAAGGAATATTGGTCTTCAGCTCAGGAAATGTAGATACCAACTTATACCTAAACCCAACAAAGGTGTCTGTGAGCTGCCTTTTTGCTTTCTTGAGTTTGTTGATTGGTTTCTCTCTCACCACTCTGGTACCCAGAAGGAGCTCTCCTTATCTTGGAACAACATACAGCAAAGGGAGACCAGGACAGATTTGGTTTGGCTTATCCATAGTCAGGTCCATAACAAGTCTAGAGACAGCACCTGGGGCTCAGTCAGGTTTCCTGACAGTGACAGAGTGGGTTGGAAGACTGGGGTGGAGACAAGTCCAATAATAGACTGGGTTTTCTAGCTAGTGGCCTGCAGCCAAGCAGGTACCATGCCAGGGGTGTGTCTAGCTGCAGCTTCTTTAAAAATTACAGCAGAGTGTTTGTGGAAAGCCAACAGTATGGCACTTTATTGAGGACAAATGGAATGCTTTAGACTGTGATGTGTATTCTAATAAAGTATGAGCTATAAAATGGATGCCAACAAGGGAACCAGCAGAAATGAGACAAAATGAAGATGGCCTTAATGGAAGGACAACACAGGAGTCAGCTTTACTTCCATTTCCTGCTGCTGAAATTGTGATGATCACATAAAATTGGGGGTTTAAACTGTGTAAACACCCCCAGATTTACCAGGTTTTTTGTGAAGCTGATGTAGTTGGGTGATAGGAGAATTGCAATTACAAGAGGAAAGAGAAACGCCTGAGGCTCCTTTCCATAAGGGCCAGGGTTTCCACTCTCAGCTGTGCCGCTGACTGAATGCATAGCTTTGTGTTACTCATTTCTGTGCTCTTTGAATCAATATTCTCATGCAAAGGCATGAAGAGATTAGACTAAATTATATTTCAAACTGTATTCCTCAGAACTGCAAATCAATTAATGTTATATACCACATTCATGAAACAAATAATTAAAATCATGATCATCTCAACAAATGAAAAAAAAAGGACCTTAAAAAACGCAACATCCATTTATGATAAAAACTCTCAACAAAGTGGAAATAGACAAAACACATCTCAACATAATAAAAGCCACATATGGCAAACCAACAGCCAACATCATCCTCAATGGTAAAAAGCTGAAAGCTTTTACCCTAAGATCAGGAACAAGACACGTATATTCACTCTCTCAACTTTTATTCAACATAGTATTAGTAGTCCTAGCCACAGCAATCAGACAAGGAAAAATAAATAAAAGACATCCAAATTGAAAAATAAAGTAAAACTGTTACTTTTAACAGATGACATAATACCATATATAGAAACTCCACCAGAAACTGTCAGAACTAATAAATAAATTCAGTAAAGTTGAGGATACAAATTAATATACAGAAATCTGTTGCATTTCTATAACAAATAATGAACTGTAAGAAACAAATTAAGAAAATAATCACATTTATAATTGTATCAAAAAATAAAATATCCAAGAATAAACTTAGCCAAGAAGATGAAAGATGTGTACTCTGAAAACTGTACAACACTGATAGAAGAAATTTTAGACAACACAAATAAATGGAAAGACACTAAGCTAATGTATGGAAGAATTAATATTGCTAAAATGGCCATACTACCCAAAGCAATCTACAGATTCAATTCCATCCCTATCAAAATACTAATGGCATTTTTCACAGAACTAGAACAAATAATTCTAAAATTTATATAGAGCCACTAAAGACACAAATAGCCGAAGCAATCTTGACCAAGAAGATGTAGGTTCATGCTTCCTGATTTCAAACTATATTATGAAGCTATAGTAATCAAAACAGTACAAAACAGACACATAAATCAATGTAACAGAATAGAGAGCCAAATAAACCCCCACTTAAAAGCTCAATTAATCTACAATAAAGGAGGCAAGAATATACAATGAGGACAGGACAATCTCTTCAAAAAATGATGGAAAAAATCGACAGCTACATGCAAAAAAAAAAAAAGAAACAGAACCACTTTCTTACATCATAAAGAAAAATAAATTCAAAGTGGATTAAAGACTTAAATGTAAAACCTGAAACCATAAAACTCCTAGGAAAAAACATAGTTCATAAACTCTTTGACACTGGTTTTAGCAATATTTTTTTGGATATGTCTTCTCAGGCACCGGCAACACAAACAAAAAATAAACAAATGGGACTACATCAAACTAAAACATCAACAAAATAAAAAGACAACCTACTGAAGACAGGAGAAAATATTCGTACATGATATATCTGATAAGAAGTTACTATCCAAAATATATAAAAGCACATACAATTCAATATCGAAAAAAGAATAATCTGATCAAAAAATGAGCAGAGGGCCTGAACAGACATTTTTCCAAAGAAGACATACAGAAGCTAAAATACACATTAAAAGGTGCTCAACATCAAGAAAATGCAAATCAAAACCCCAATGAGATATCACCTCACACCTGACTATTGCCAAAAAGGCCACAAATAACAAGTGTTGCCATGGGTGTGGAGAAAAGGGAACCCTCGTGCACTGTTGGTGGGAATTTAAAATTGGTGCAGCCACTGTGGAAACTAGTATGGATGCCCCTCAAAAAATTAAAAATAGAACTGCCATTCAATCCTGCAGTCCCACTTCTTGGTATTTAATCCAAGGAAATGAAAACTAACTTGAAAAGATATATGCATTCTATGTTCATTGCAACATTGTTTCCAATAGCCAAGATAAGGAAGCAACGTAGGCATCCATCAATAGATTAATGGATAAAGAAGAAGTGGTATATATACAATGGAATATTAATCAGCCATTAAAAAGAATGGAATCTTGCTATTTGCAACAACATGGATGGACCTAGCGGGTGTTCTGCTAAGAGAAATAGGTCAGACCAAGAAAGACAAATGCCATATGATTTCACTTTATATGTGGAATCTGAAACAGAACAATGCAAACAAAACAAAACAGAAATAGACTCATAGATATACAGAACAAACTGATTGTTTGCCAGAGAGGAGGGGGTGAGGGATGGGTGACAAAGGTGAAGGTGATTAAGAGGTACAAAGTTCTAGTTATAAAATAAATAAGTTATGGAGATGGAATGTACAGCATAGGGAATATAGTCAACAATATTGTAATAACATTGTATGGTGACAGACGGGTACTAGATTTATCATGATGATCATTTTGCAAGGTGTATAAATCAAGTCAAAGTATCAAATCACTAAGTTGTACAACTAATATAATACTGTATGTCAATTACATCCAATTTTTAAAAACAAATAAAAAGGAAAGGAGAGCAAGAGAGAGCTCCCATCTAGTGTACCACACTGGAATTAGAGAAATCTTTACAAGACACAGAATCTCTTCAAAGAGGAGACTGGGAGCATTGTTCAATCTAATTAGAAAGCTTTGAAGTGAGGAGAAACAATTAATACTTCCATAATACAATATCAAAATGCACAAATGATTTCATGGCATTCAGAAAGACTTGGCATAGCTGCTGGGTACTATTTAGCAGAAAGGTGGATGAAGAATGAGCAGGCACAGAAATAGATTTACTTTCTACTTCCAGATCAGATTTACTCAAATCAAAGAAAACAGATGGGAGTTACAAGTTCAGCTGCCAATAATAGAATCTCCATTTGACTTTGTTGGCACATAGTAGGCACTCAATAAATACTTCCTGATGGTTCAGATAATGTCCCAAATGACACACTGGTAGGAATATTAAACTCTTTTGGGGCTTCCGGATTCCTTTTCCATGAGTCATGAAATACCTACTCTAGCTTTTCTGTGCCTCAGCTAGCACCTCACTCTTGGCAAGGCTCTCTGATCACTCCCATTGCTGAACCACTCTCCGTGTTCCCACAGTTACAGACTGGTGTGTAGCAGTTTGGAGAACAAACCACCTGGGAAAGTTCATGACGGTCCCTACACATGTGCCTTAGAGGTGATTGTTGCCTTTGCATTGGCTAGCCAATCCCTACGTCAGTACCTCCCTAGAGAGGGGTATCCTAGGTGATTCCCACGGCTGGGCCTAGTACATGCCTTCCACCTTCTCTGTGTCGCCACATCTCCACAGCAGTGCTCACAGACACAGACCCTCTTGGTACTTGGTGCAAACTACCCT
Organism: Pteronotus mesoamericanus; assembly: GCF_021234165.1. Lineage (NCBI taxonomy): Eukaryota > Metazoa > Chordata > Mammalia > Chiroptera > Mormoopidae > Pteronotus > Pteronotus mesoamericanus. The sequence goes on from NW_026555198.1 coordinate 2,901,912, forward strand.
GGGTTGTTGGACTTATTTTCTATCCAGTTATCGGACCTCCCTTATTACACTATATACCCCATGGGAATGAAGAGAAAACAAACAACATATCTTCTTTATAGTTGGTGTTTTGCTTATATAAAGTCCTATTTACCATGTCTTATTTCTTTCATTTACAAACATGCCCTTTGAATGTTTAAAATGTTTTTAAAAGCAGTGTGGTTAACTGGAAAGCTGGTAAATACAGCTCTTTGACTTTGGTCTGGGTCAACTAGGTATGCCTCAATTTCATCATCTGTAAAATGGGGATAGTGATACTCAGCTCACTCATACATACTTGTTGAGAAGCTACTCTCAGCCAGGAAGTGGGCTGGCAGTTTGGATTTAACTGTTAAAATAAATGTAAAACTACACAAGGATAGACTTTACTTTCCTCAAGTTTCCAGTATATAAGGAGACTTAAACATTAAGCAAATAACATCTTCCAAGTATGATGTCTGACTTGATAGGGAAGTCACAAGCATGCTCCAGAAACATACAGCAGTAGTGAATTCAGTTCCCACATAATCTGTAGAGCAAAAAGGCTTCACTGAGGTTAAGTATAGACTTAAATAGAAGTGGGGTTGAGGGACAGTTTCCTAGGCAAATTAATAGCAAATGTAAACAAAGGATCTGGGGTCTGAAAGAAACTTAACTTTAGATCAGAAATCAGCAAACGATGCCCCCCAGGATCAAATCTGCCCCAACATTTTTTTCTATGACCCACAAGCTAAGCATGATACCTAGTTATTCTAGGGCTCATAAATTTAGAGGTAACCCTTAGAGATAAGGAATGCAGTGGATATTTGTACTTTCTTCTGCCACAAATATTTCACACATTAAACAATATGTAGTTCCACCCATCCTCAGAGGCAAGCACAATACACAGCTTGGGTTGGGTGTAAAATTCTGGTGTAGAGACAAGCCCCACTGTTCCATAAATACCTGACCCCTAACCGGAGGAATTCCCACTGCAGGTCAAGTCCTCAACGGAGCGTGCTGTTTCTTTGACCTGAAATGCCCTTCCCAGGTCATGCCTCTCACCTCCACCTCTTTTCCCCCACGTCATTATTTGGATGTCAGCTTCCTTCAGAAGACTCCATTATCTCCTCTTGCGGGCAGTGTGAGGGGCCTCTACTCTGTGCTCCCTGCTGCCCTCTGTGATCAGCTCCGCAATGATTTGTGCTCTATTCCCTTGTGTCTACACCTCCTTGAGAGCAGTGGCAGCATTCATTTACTAACCACTGTATCCTCAGTGCATAGTACAGGGCTTGGTACAAAAGGTGCACTAGGAAAATGTTTGCACAATTAATGAAGGAACAAATGAATGGATGATAGGATATATGGTGCACAGGCAAGATATGGAACAGGTAGGTGCCCTCTACATTCCAGTGGTAGTCCAAGTTTACTGAAAAGGTGGTTTCCTACATTCTTTCACCAAGCATCATACAAATGAACATGATGTAAGAAGTATCACTGAGAGCAAGGAGGTTCTAGAATGATTCAAGAAGACTTGGGGCTGGGTACATAATTTGTGAGGCCCAGTGTGAAATAAAAAAGCAGCATGTCCCTGGTCCAAAAATTAAAATTTTCAAGGCGGCAACAGCATAGCATTAAACTAAGCACAGATCACACACCCATGAAACCAGCTCTGAAAAGATTCTTAAAGACCAGAATTCTCTTTAATGTATAACATGATTAAAGGGAGCATTAAAGAAGAGTTTTTAAGCATGGATGGACCTAAAGGGTATTATGATAAGTGAAATAAGCCAGTCAGAGGAAGGTCAATAACATATGATATCACTTATATGTGGAATCTAAAGAACAAAACAAGCAGAAAATAAAACAAACTCATAGACACAGAGTGCACACTAATGGTTGCCAGAGGGGAAGGCGGTTGGGGGGCTAGGTGAAAAAGGTGAAGGGATTAAGAAGTACAAATTAGTAGTTACAAAACAGTTACATGATGTATAGCATGCAGAATATAGTCAATAATATTGTAATAACTATGTATGGTGCCAGATGGGTAATGGAAATATCAGGGGGAGCACTTTCTAAAGTACATAATTGTCTAACCACTCTACTGTACACCTGAAACTAATACAAAATAATATTGAATGTCAACTCTAATTGAAACATGAAATTTAAAGTTCCTTTCAAAAAAGAAATTTAAAAAAAGAGCTGATTTTATTTTCGGTATTCTGAGAAATAGAGGAGATTCATTTTTTCCCCCCAATATAAATTTATTTTTTTATTTTTTATTAATTAATTAATTTTTTCAAATACATTTGTCTCCGCCTCTTTTAAAATAAATTTTGACATGTCAAATCTATTAATCTGCTTTGATTAAATGTATTGGGATGACACTGGTCAAATAATGTACCCAGGTTTCAGGTGCACAGTTCTACAGCACGTCATCTGTACACTGTGTTGCGTGTTCACCACCCCAAGTCAAGTCTCCTTCCATCACCATTTACCCCCCATACCCTCCTCCAGCCCCATCCCAGCAATCACCACACTATCATCCATGTGATTTCTGCTTTTCTACTTCTTGCAAGTTCTGACTGTTATTACATAGCAATAGGATGTGAAGGCAAAGATTAATTGTGTGCGAGGGAGATTTCATTTAATTTCTTAGTTTAACATAAAGTTGTCGAACAGGCAAATCAACATGGCGCAGACTGACAGTGATCGGAGGGGTGGGGGCAGGGGGACAATGGTGGAAAGAAGGGGAAGGAACTAGACAAAGAACATGTGTGAATGATCCATGGACCTGAACAATAGTGTGGGCTTGACTGTGAGAGCGGGGGATGGGGTGGGATGGGCGGAGAAGGGCAAAGGGGGGAAATTGCAACAACTGTAATAAAATTACAATAGAAATGATTTTAAAAAACCATAAAGTTGTTGAAACAATGACTTATAAACCAAATCACAAGGGGGATATTCATTTCTTCTTCCGTTTTTAGGAAATATCACTTGTAAAATTGAGGGGCACTTTCTTGACTATACAATCCTACTGGGTCATAATTCAAAACTAGTTAAAACTTAGAAGCCAAGAAGAAGTGGAAATAAATTGATCTCTTTTCTCCTTCCCTCTTTTCCTTTTTTCCTTTCAGTCTTTGTGTTTCCATTTCCTTCCTTCTTTCTCCTTCCTCCCTCCCTCCTTTCATTCTTTCATGGCACTGAAACCCCTTCTGGGAGTCCTGATAAAGTGCCACCACAGTTCAAGGGACTGTGAAGACAAAGCAGAAAGAGATACTGTCCCATTAAGTGAAAGAGCATCATGAGGGCTGGGTATGACATACAAACAATGAGAAACCATAGCAAACCAGGTGCTATACTGAAAGTAAGCATTTAAGTACAGAGAAAAGAGGAAAGCAGGCTGAAATCTGCCTTAGATGTAATGCTTAAGAGAGGAGCAGGCAATATCTAGACAGAGGGTAAGGAAGTCTCTTCAGGCAGAGGAAAGGGTATATGGAAAGATAAATAAATTGTAGAAATAATGTATATGTTTATTGTTTCCCCACATAGAATGTAAACTTATGAAGAAAAGCTCTTTTGTCTCTTTTGTTCATTGCACTATAGTATCTAGACATATATATCCATTGAATGGATGAATGCTATGTTCTGGAATTATAAGTATTTTCGCATGATTGGAAAAAAAAAATCAGCCCTGGCTGGTGTGGCTCGGTGGACTGAGTGCCAACCTGCGAATTGAAAGTCACTGGTTTGATTCCCAGTCAGCGTACATGCCTGGGTTGTGGGCCAAGTCCCCAGTTGGGGCATGTGAGAGGCAACCATTGATTGAAGTATCTCTCACACATCAATGTTTCCCTCCCTCTCACCCTCCCTTTCTTCCCCTCTCTAAAATAAATACATAAAATCTCTTTTAAAAAAATTGGGGATGATGGGAGTTGAAACTGGATAGAAAGAAAACAAACGGCAGAGTTTTGTGTATCATTCTAATGAGTTTAGGCTTTATTTTGTAGGGGCAACAGGTAGCCATTGAAAGGGTCTGAAAGGGAGAGTGATATGGTCAACTTACTGTGTATAGAAAATGTATTCTAAAGCAAGGGGGTTGGGAGGTGGAAAAAGAGGAGGAGGAGGATTAACTGGAGGTAGAGAGGCCCTTTCGGTGATTGCCATCATTGATGACTGAGCTAATGAGAGCATGAAGTAAGGTGGTGGCACTGGAGATGGAGAGATCTATTTATGGAGCAGACTCAAGACAAGTTCGCAATAGAACAGATTTGGGGGAAGGGGGGTGACAAAGAAATGCCTAGGCTGACTTCGAGATTTCTGAGTCATTGGGTGGTGTCACAAAGATGTGAAATACATGGGGCAGAGCCTATGTGGAGGAGGATGATCAATTAGTACTTAAAATCACAACATAGCAATATAACTTGTATAATGCCTGCAAAATCGAATGAATTTGTGGGATGTCATATTTATGAAATTTGTCATAAGTTAGCGCAGTGTGTTTTTTCATTACTAGTGTAGTTTTCTTATAAGAGCACTGGCTTCTGAACTCAAAATGCAATGTATTAGGGATCTTTTTAATTAGCACATCAGTATAACACACTGGAGAGCTGATAGCTTGCTATTGCCTCTCATATAAGCAGCAGCAGGAAAGTAAGTTTGAAATTCTAACACCAATGGAAGCCCACAAAGCCACCTGACTCAGTTACCATATTCATACATCCATTCTGCTTATTTTTGTAGGCTAGTCACTCAACCAAATCGATCAAGCCCGTTTTCGACTGGCCGATCCACCTACCATAAAAGGGCTGTGTATATGAATGGCAATAATCTTGGACTAAAGCAAATGAAAGTCACACAGACCTGAGTGCACGTGTATGTTTGTGTGCCTAACTCAAGGTCACCTCATGCAAAATGGGGAGAAGGAGAGGAAATCCACACCTCTGAGCACTAACCATGCTCTGGCCACTCTACACCCACCACTCTCATTTAATCTTCACAGCAGGTTTAACATAGGTTTATACGACTAGAACATAGGTTTAATCTGGCACATGGTCGCAACTCAATAAGTATTTTCTATAATTTAATGGAGAGAGGGAAAGAGAGTGGGCTTCAAGCCCCATTTTACAGTGACTCGGGCAGTTAGTAAGGGGAAACAGCTGGGATTTGTATGTTCTTCTCCCATAGCCAATGCTATGTCTATTCCGCCATATCGTCCACCTCAATGAGATAGGTCGGGGGGAAGAAGAACAATGTGTCCCTCTATCTAGAGTTGGGTGGGCTACAGAAAGAGTGACGATTCAGATGCTCCTACAAACAGCCTCCCCCGAAAGGCAAGAGCTTGCCACAAAGCTCCTAGTTCAAGAGTGTTTCCACTATATCATTACGCTATACAACTGAAACTAATACAGGATAATTTTGAAAGCAAACTGTAATTGAAAACAAAACAGAACAAAACAAAAATAAATTAAAAAAACCAAAGGCAAGTAATGGCCCATTTAACTGATGGGATACTTGTACCTGTTAAAACAATTATCTAAATTTCAGTTGATTAACACAAAAATGTGTTCATAATATAATTATAAGTAAAAGAAAAAGGAATAAAAGATTTGCAAAAGAGTATTTCCACTCCTACTAGTTCACCTCCAGGAAAAATTTCTGTTCCCACAAAGCACCAAGTGGGCCCACAATATCTGCTAGTGACCAATGCACTTAGGAGTTGACAGACCACTTCTATACTCACCCTCATCTACTTGAGTTTTCATACAGCCTTTTTGATTCCTCTAAGTTCCCACCTATTATCCACACTTGATGCAGCAATCAAATCTTATTTTCAAATATGGAACAGAATAAAACATTTTTAGCTACGATAGTTGAGAAAGTTTAGATAAATATTACATTTAGATGCTTAAGGTCCTAAAGAGACTACAACAGCAATACTAATTGCTTCATCTTTCAGCAAACTCATTTGCAACCTGAATAAAAGTAAAATTCAACGACTTAGTCTCAGCTGTTAACAAAAATTCAATGGGTTCATGGTGCACTTATCCTCCTAGACTTGAAAACTGAAGCGGTTCCATGTAATGCAACACAGTATAAGCAAGGTTGTGCAGAACTGACCTTGGCGGCCCATCATACCAGTGTTTCTTCGTAAGACGTAGGCCAGGGAATTGCCAGGGACCCTGAAGTCAAACAGATATATTGAATTCCTGGCTCTAGTACTCATTAGCTGTGTGGCTTCTAGCAAGTTACTATCTTCTTCTCAAGACTTCAATTTCCTCATTTATAAAGTGGGAACAGTACCTACCTCTTAGGGAGAGTGTTGGAATTAAATAAAATGTTACATGTAAAGTGCTTAACTTAGAGCCTACTGTAGAGTAAGTGCTTGATTAATGCTAAGTGCTTTGAATACAGGGAGTGGACAAAAGTGGGTTTACAATTGCTCATATGGAAGGTAATACAATAATTATTTAGTACTAATACAAGAATAATCTCCATGTTTCATGTTCTCACAACTGTAAGCCTACTTTTGTCCACCCCTATATCATCCTGGGCACATTAACAAAATCACATGAACCAGCTGGGTGGTTTATTTTTACCTCAAGATCATCCTTCCTTCAAAGAGCTTATACTTTGGCTGCACAGATAAGACAAATCCATGAGACATAAAGGGTTACACCATCTGATTGGTATATATTCAGTAAGTGTTTATTCCTGAATGCTATAACCTAATGAAAGGTTCATGTAGGAAGTAGGAGAAACCGCCAGAGTTCCAGCATGAAGGTTATCATTCAGGAAGCAATTCCTGGTCTCAGGCTTGCACAGTGGGCCAGACGTACCCTACCTCGGGTCCTATAATAGCCTGTAAGATCAGGACCCCATCTGAAAGGGGAAAGGATATGGCAACCAGGTCATCTGTTGCCTCTAGGATATAGAGCCCAAAATGGTCACCAGACCCAGCGGGTGCTAATTTCCTTACAGGAGCTGCCTTGGCCTCAGTGATGGAGGATGAAGGGGAGCTTATGTCATAGGCCAGAGCTGAGCTGAGTGTGAGAGGAGCATGAATTGGACTGATCCAGAGAAAAAATATTAAAGGCTGAGCCTATGATTTCCCCTGGGAGTATCAAAGCTACATCAATAGGTGATTTCGAGGCTAGAAAGTGTAATAGGGGTAAGAGGCCAGGAGTTGGGTGAATACAGAATTGGAGAAGAGAGAATAGAGCAAAGTTTGGAAACATATAAGCAGCCGAAGAGAGTATGGTGTTAAAAGAACCAGGCTGCCCATATCTCTTTACTATTAGTTGCTAGGTACATGATAAATTTCAAAAGAGTATGAATAAGAGAGAATGGATCTCTCTAGCTGGTGCCATTTGGTTCATTTTATAATAAAAGCTGCTTAGGCCCCCCTGACCCTGAGAACAAGGACTCAGACAAGCACGCCACCCTGCTGAAGCCTGGTCTCTACAGTTCTGCCAAGTCTCTATTCTGAGACCCATTCTCACCTCTCAGCACCCTTTCCACTGAGTCATTATCTCCTCTCTCTACTTCCAAGTCTTCAACTCTCGAATATTTAATGAAGATTAGGAGAACCTCTCAACTCTGTAGGAAAACTAAGGAAAGAGAGAAGTCTAACACTGTATCAGACTGGCACACATGGGTTTTGGACTCTAACAGCTAGGGTTTCAATCACATGTGTTACATCAGATGTTTTTAGCATTCATCAGACAGCTCACTAGAGGAGACTGAGAATGAGCACATTCTATGTACCAGCATCAGCATGGCACTAAGCATTATGGAAGACACAGAGCTAAGTCAGATCCAATCCATGTCCTCATGGAACTCATTATCTAGTGCAAGCAAGTGCTGTGATTCCAGTAACCCTGTCTTTCAACCCCTAAATCAGAACATGCAGTGTGACTAAAGATTGTCATGCCTCTTCCAGTGCCAGAGGCAGCCTGGAAAGTACAGTTTGGAGGCTCAAGTCCTGCAGTTTCTGGGACACTTTGATGGTCATGTCCAGGGACCAGCTGAGCAAACTTCTTCCCCTCTACGCCTTTCAGAATGATTGCCTTGAAGCAGCCTTGGCTGATTTTCCAATTGAAGGACAATAATAAAAGGAACCACACTGCCCGTGTTCATGGCATTTCACTGTATACTGAGAGCTGTCGTGTGCATCATCTCCTTTGAGGTTCACAGCAAGCCAGTGACATGTGAGGGAAGGCGTTATTATCTCCATTTTCCAGATGAAGGCACGGGCTCAGAAAGCGAGGTTAAATGTCTTGCCCAAGATCACACACCTAGAAAAAGGCTAGGGTTTCTGATTCCCAGCTCATCTTCTATATCGTGGTGTCAAAGTGCCAGAACACTAGAGAGGAAAAAAAAAAACCTTCAGTTTGTCTGGGGGCTACGGGAACTGTCCTTAGTGGAGGTAGGATTCAAATTGGGATTAGAAGAATGGACAGTTCTTTGCCTGAGAGATTCAGAGGAGACAAAAGACCATGGAGGAGGAATGGTGCAGGCAAGTGAGAATGGCAAAAAAGTATGGCGGATGACAGAGAACGGAAAGCAATTTACCGGGGCGGTAGGAGGGCAGCGCAGTGAGAAGAAAGGCTGGGAAAGAGGGAAAGGGCAAAATCGTGAAGGACTTGACTTTTAGGTTGTGAAACATTCAGGGGCACACAGAGGTTTGAACAGTAAAGGGCAAGATCACTATGCATACTGGGAAGGAGGCGATTTGGCCTACACAGTAAGTTCTCACTCAATGAGATTGATAGGTTCTGTGACTTGAAGCTAAACAACATATAATGAAACCAACTTTTTTCCAACCGTAGGCTGATTGCTATAAATTGATATACATAAATTGATAAAAACAGTTTACTTCTTATGGCATCTCATCAATGTTCAAACAAAATGACTCTGAACAAAATGACATTATTGTAAGACTTGCAGTACAGGAAAATGTGATTTGAAGGAGCTGTCTGTCTGGGACGTGCTGTATTAGATTTTTGAGCCACTGTTCATTGGATACTTCTAGCTCTCTCTGTGTAGGAAAAAAAAAGTTAAAGCCTGGCCTTGCCTTCATGGGCATTCACTAGCAACTGTTTTTTTCAGTCTGGCCTTCCAGCACTATATGACTGGGGTTAGGCACGGGACTCAGAGAAGCTTCTGGGCCCTGACGGCCATCCCAAAGCAAGACCCCCTTTCTCATGACGTCCCAAGCAAATTAGCTGTAATGTATGCACTTCCTCTGTGAACATGTGTGAGAATTTACAACAATTACCTCTGTTTTCAAGAAAATAAAAAGTATTCATGAGGATTTCCTGAAAAGGAAAAGGCCATTGAAAATGGATTAAGGTGAGTTATTAGGAGACAGAGAGAGAAACATTTGCATGAAGAAAACGGTCACAATAACACATTTGGGACTTGATTGTCATAATTATGGTTCTCTTCTCCATGGTCAATTGGGATAAAAGGTCAGATTCACCATTTTCTCCACAGAAAGCTGCTAAAGTTATAATTTTAATATGGATGGGTTCCACAAATAAAAAGGTTTTACAGCACTCTACAAAATAGCTTGTTTACAATAGCAAATGTTCAGGCCATTTCACATATTGACTATGACTCAGTACACACTTCAAATACTTAAAATACTAACAATGAACTGTTTTAACCTGGATATTAAAATGCAGAAAGGGGTGGTTTGAAAAGGTCTATAACTTTTTTCACATGGCAAACACTGGCACTAGACATTGTATGAATAACAATAAGCACGACTCTCAGTTCATGCAGTCTAGCCAGTACTCCTCTTCATCTTCCAAACACAATAAATACAATTCATTTTCTTGACTTAGATTAAGTTTTACTTTTCCTTGCTAGTTAAGCTTTCAAAATATAATGTTTTATAAGATGAGGAAAGTATTGAAATATCCTTACCAAGTGTGGGAAAACTCTTCAATGATCTTGTCCATGATCTGCTACTTAATAGACGAATGGAATTGATGGAGGGTAACTCTTCATATCAAAATAGTATGGGAAAAGAGTGCTTTGCATCACAGGTGTCTTAATATACTTCCTCATGGGCATCTTATTAACCTTAATTAGTTGGTACTTAATTGCTAAGGAGTTAACTACATGCAAGTCTCAAAATATATTTGGCAGAGGAGCCTGGCTGTAGGGAAACAAGGGAGAATGATGGGGGGAGGGGATACAGAGGAACAGTGAGAAAAAGGAGCAGATCTACAGGGAGAGATGAAGGTGTTGACATATGAGGTCCCACTTGGAACTGGCCCCTAATGCCAAGTCACTGCTACCAACCACATGGCATTCACTATCCTTAAGTTAGGATTAATTTCATTGGGATTTAAGCTGGCTTAATACTCGAAGACTTATGGTCTGACAAAAATAAAGCATAAGTCTTGAAACTGCACCGGCCAAAATGGTAGTCTAAACACAGGTGGTTATTTAAATTTAACTATAAGTTAATTAATATTAAATACAATGAAATTTTTAATTTCTCATTAAGATTAGTCACATTTCAAGTGCTCATGAGCCACGTGTGACTTGTGGCTACTATATTAGATGTTGTAGACATAGAACATTTCTGTCATCATAGAAAGTTCCATTGTACAGCATTGTCCTAAACCATTATTTCATATGTGACTTGATGAGCCTTCCGTAACCCAATTTACCCTCTCTCCCTCAGAGCTTGCCTCTGGGTGAATTTAATGTACTTTTGGTCCTGTTCACTCTCCATGGGCTCACTCCCCTGTAATCTCTTACTGTTACTGTTAGATTACTTGATGGTTTCAATCAAAAATAATGATAACAGTAGCTAACATTTATTGAGTACCTACCATAATTATACCATGTATACTTGACTTATATCACATAAGAGTTCTGTCCAGAGAAAGTCCAGCCATTGTTAATATAATGAGTACAGTTTGTGTGACTCATTAGTTTGTGTAGATTGGAATGCGCATGTGTGAACAATGACTACTTCACTGTGCCAGTCAATGGGGGCAGTAGACACCATTGAGGGAGCATGTGTACTGTGTGGCCGTGGCATTCAAAATGACTGAGTAGAGCAAGGGATCTGCATAAAATTTTGCAATAAGCTTGAACATTCCTTCACAGAAACTATTGGGATGATTCAGAAGGCTGCAGCTACGGGCCACTGGTGATTGGCAGCTTCATTGTGACAACACGCCCACTCACGCATCACATCTCATGCAGGGTTTTTTGGTGAAACGTCAAATCACCCAGGTGACTCAGCCCCCCTATAGCCCAGATTTGATGCCCTGCAACTTCTGGCTTTTCCCAAAATTAAAATCACCTTTGAAAGGGAAGCGATTTCAGCTCATCAGAGATTCAGAAAAATACGACGGGGCCACTGATGGTGACTGGGAGAACTGTGTGTGGTCCCAAGGTGACTACTTTGAAGGGAACTGAGGCGTCATTGTCCTATGTACAATGTTTCTTATATGTTGTTCTTCAATAAATGTCTCTATTTTTCATACTACCTGGCTGGATACCTTCTGGACAGACCTTGTATTTAATTCTTACAACCCATTTTACAGAAGGGGAAACTGAGGTATTGAGGGGTTGATATTTTGTCTGGAGTCACACTGCTTGCAAGCGGCAGACCCAGTATTTGAATGTAGGCAGTTTGACTCCAGAGACATTTGTGTACCTACTACTACTGAATGTTTCAGAGGATTTCCAGATAAAGATGTAAGACAGAGTTGATATACTTTGAGACCTTAACATGTAATCTAGGAGACTAACAAAATGAGGTAAATACTAAACTATTCGAAAAATTGATGATCACCAAGAAGTTTTGACCACATGGCAGAGTGCCTCTTCCAACATGGAAAAGGCTCGTTAAATTACAGGCTTTTGAACAAAGGCTTGTTAAGTTGTAACTCTACCCACTTAACCTGCCAGTAATGTCAGAGCCGATACAACTACCATTCTTGAGTCCTCTATGTACAAATACCTCCCTGTGAAGAAATGTCAAGGTCAGATCTCTTATCTTCTATGAGAAAACTCCACTGCGACAGCCTAAAGAGACTACAGTCACATAAATGTAGGACAGATTAATGAGACATTTTGGAGGCAGGAAGTACACTAACAGAAATCAAAGTACCTATTTCCATTAGTGGCTCTACCACTGGTTAAAAAGCATTTCCACCTTAGATAAGTCCAGGCTCCTTTCGAGGTCTTAATTGGCCCATCAGTAAAATGAGAGAGGAGTATACAGATCAGAGATTTCCAAGTTTGGATATACATCTGACTTTGCAGAGGGTGAGGAGGCTGGGATATCTGTCTATCATTTGTAGATTCTCCTTTTGCATCTCCATTTCCACAGTGTGCCTTTTCCCATTTGACAAAAGCAATAGACCTCTGGACCATCTTGAATTTTACCACCGAGCAGTCTCAGGGAAAAGCCCTCCAGCGTATAAAACAACGAAGGAATATGGGATTGAGAAATACATATTGGTAGTTACAAATAGTCATGGGGATGTAAAGTACATCATGGGGAATATAGTCGATAGTATTGTAATAACTATGTATCATGCCAGATGGGTACTGGAAATATTAGGGGGAAACATTTTGTAAAGTATGTGATTGTTTAACCACTATGCTGTACACCTGAAACTAATACAAAATAATGTTGAATGTAAACTGTAATTGAAAAAAATAATAAATAAAATAAAATAAAATAACCCCCTCCAAAAGGATGAATTCCAGAACATAGAGGCTCCTGAAGGGGAGTCCTATAGAGCAAAGCACAGAGTGTTCAGGTAGGAAGTATTGATGAGGCAATGTCTTTATTTCATACAAGTGACAAACATTCCAAAGGGGTATGCCTTGTCTGCCTATCCTCACGTTAAAAATCAGTAGTGTAATGCTTGTCACGGAAGAGTAAAATCAGACTCTTTCAAACAGAAAGTCAATCTGAGTTGGCTGACTGGTTTGACAATGGGGAATGATCTAACTATTGAGGTTATATGGTGGGCATTTTCCATTAACAGAATGAGCTAACTGAGCATTTCCAAGGTTGTAATGAAAATGTACTTAGAGTGTATCATAAATATACAACATGGTGAAAATGACATCCTTTGCAACTATTTAAACTCATGATTTATGTATATAAAAATAATGACATGAACAGTTATACAGTTTTCCCATATACTTTTATCATTTTAGGAAGAATCCAAGCAAAAAAGTTTTGAGGGTCTCTGAACTAAATGTCAAAAGCCTACCTCTCTGTGCTTCTCTAATGTTCAAAACACACTTCTTACCCATTCCTATTAATCCTGGAGCCAAATCTTACCTCTTTTTAAGTCTCCAGCATTTGTATCATTGGATTCTGCAAATTTCCCTGAAACATGGAATATCTTACCTTTCAACTTCTTCACTAGGAACCAGAAAGGATCTACCACTTCATCTCTCTCCTGGCTCATGAATGCTGATTGGTGATAATTTCAAGTTGTCTTTACCATGTGGACTTGCTTAGGGAGAGAATGTTTTCTTTTAAAAACCAAATTTTGCATTGGTAGCCACTTTTTTCCTGCAATTAGCTACAAAATGCTAAACAATTGCTCAAGTTCTTCCCATGAAACAGCTGGTTGAAAAATGCTAGTAATCTCTAGAGAATAGTAATACTAGTCAGCACTATCGATGCTTCCGGAAGTATTTTTTTGTCGTTAATGCAGGAAAACTGTAGAAGAAATTCATGTTTAGGAGAGATACAGGTGTCTTTTGTTTTCTAGATGATAAAAATGAATAGGCTTTGCTTGTCAATGCCCATTAATTTTGGTGACTTCATGGTCTGTGTATTCGGTTTACAGGCAAAAACAATAAAAGAGGTGAACAAAAGAGTCAAATGGAGCAGACTAGATGTGTAGGGAGGAGGTTTCCATTCACATGTTTAGGAAACAGATACTAAAAGTCTAGTATGTGCCAGGCCCTGGGTTAAGCACAAGGGATAGAAAGAAAAAATCAATCCAGCCAGTACTTTCAACAGCCTCACAGTTTTGTATCAGATGAAATCAGAAACAAAACCATCGTGTTCTGTTTATTTCGCCCTTATGACAATGATGCCATAATGTGAAAGGCTCTGAGAACACAGAGGAAAAACATCTGGGGGAGTGCCAGAGTCAGCAAGAAAAGCCTCTTGGATAGAATAATGCTCGTGCTAAGACTGGAAGACTGAACAAGAGTTAGAGAGAAAGGACATTCTAGACAGAGAAACAGTGGATGCAAAGGCAAGAGAATGTAAGAGAACATGGCCCAGTCAGAGATCCACAGTCCTGCATGTGTGTATGTGTGTGTGCATAAGCATCAGGGAAGGGGCTGTTTGTGGAGAGAAATGAGGCAAGTAAAAATCAGAAATTTGAGAATTATCTCAAATAAATGATTTTATATTGAGCAAATGTTCTATGCCAGTTATATGACAGTATGCTAGGAGTGAAGCGGAAGACTTGAGGATGGATAGGACATACTCCTGTGAAGGACCACAGATGAATTCTTCCCACTCTTGCTCACCCACACAGGGTTCCAGAGAATCTTCAATCAGTCCTTCCCTTCAGGATCAAGTGATATAGTCCAATAGTCCACTTGGTCCATAGTCCATAGGGTGGTGAAAATTGGGAAGCAGCCCATATAATTTATTCAACTCACCCCCAATCTCTATCCAAAAGCAAAGGACATTAATTAATTTTAGGCTCAGGAGCCACATCCTGAAGTTCCTCTCATAACCAGCACTCCCCACCCACCTTTCTCATCACCCCTTATTTCTCTCTCCCTCCCACACTACCTCTTGATTCATTTCATTCCTTTGTTTACAGCCTTGCCTTAGGTCTGGCTTCCAGAATCAGTCACCTGTAGGTAATTAGGATCAAGGATCGGTCCGGGTAATGATCAGGACAGAGTAGTTTGGCAAGACTTGGAAGAAGAGTCAGGGAGGGTATGTTCAGTACTATTGGGGTGCAGCCATTTGGGAAGCATGAGGGCAGGAGTGTAGTCAGCACTGGAGGACTTCACAAATGGGGTAGAATGGTGTCAGTTAAAGTGGCTCTTTCGGGTTGAAGGATTTAATCAGGGTTGGGGGAAGGTCCCTAAGGTCAGGAATGCAGGTGTGACCAGGGGTGGGGAATGGACAGCTCTGGGGAAATCATCTGAGTTGTTGGGTGTTGTCAGGTTAATGAATCTGATTTGAGTGAAAGTGAAGAGTTGTGCTTGGAATGATTACTTTGCCCTTTTTTCTTATTTCAACCCCATTTTCTCTACCAATATGATTAACCCTTTCCCAACGGAATGTCACAATCCTTGTGCAGCCCACCCACATAGTCCTGACACATATATACCAGGGAAAATCAAAGACAATAAAACTGAACTCTGCATGTGTGTTTTTCAATGAAGGACAAATTATTGGTAAGTGATGGGAAACAGATTCTGCATTTCAGTAACAGATGCCTGCGTGGAACTCAGCAAGGCATTGAAAAGAAGCTATAGAGTACACTGCACGAAAAGGCTGAGGAATGATCATTTCATCCACATATCATCAAATACATGCCTCCACACACTGGTAGAAGAGAATTTTAATTTATATGATCCATCGGCAGGCAAAAATCAGCTCAAGGTGGAGTGGGAAAACCAGGATCTAGGAATCAGAAGGCTGAGGTCCCTGTCCTGGCTCTGCTACCAGGAAGCCAAGAGTTTTTGGGAAAATTACATTCCTCCCTGGCCCTTAGTATCTCCATCTATGAAATGAACAGGTTTGACCAGTGGGTAGCGAAAAAGACCGGAGACAAGGAGGAACTTCAGCACGGGGCAGTCATACCTCAGTACTCATCGGCTTCAGAACTCATCAGACCCTGTAATCGTCACATTTTGATGAGGGGAAAAAAATGTTTCAGTACCCGGTGCTTGCTCAGGGCTCCTCGCACTTGCTAGAACTTGTATGAGTCATGAAGCTGCCCCACAATAGAAAATGCTTTATTGTTTGGTACTCTGGTTTTGGCACTCGTCACGAGTCCTGGAACTAATTGACGAAGAGTACTGAGGCACCAGTGTATATGTATTAAAAAAAAAAAAACAACTTTAAAACCAGATGGAAGGTAAAAATGTAATGTACTAAGCTTCTGGGTCAGTTCGCTGTGTGTTCTGTTGCTTTTTTTAAAAATTTTTGTATTTTCTTTTTCTTTCAGAGCAATGAAGCAACACCATCCTAAGTCCTCACTGAAATAAAAGCACACAACTGAAGATGTTTCCAGGCCACAAAGATTACCTACAGCACTAATAGGATAAATGCAGTTTGGGGAAATATTAATGGCATCACACCTAATCATACTAATGCTTTTTGGTTACATAGTAGCTTCCTCACATAGAACTCAAAGGATGCACCCTTCCTCTCAGCACGGTTGTCCGCTTGGCACCACTGAGGACTGAGGAAGGAAAAGAAACATTAGCATCCTCCATCAGAACGATGGGGAAGAGAAAGTTAGGCTGTTTCTGTATCACAGCAAACACATTGTGGCAAGGAACTCAGTGACACAGATTCACAGAGAGGAACTGATGTTCCAGTTTTTCGGGGGATTTTGGGGGACTCTGTGTGTGTGTGTGTGTGTGTGTGTGTGTGTGTGTGTGTGTGTGTGTGTGTGTCTACCCAGCACACACACACACACATGTTCCAGTTTTTCGGGGGATTTTGGGGGAGTGTGTGTGTGTGTGTGTGTGTGTGTGTGTGTGTGTGTCTACCCAGCCAATCTAACAAGGTTCATAGACTTGCAGCCTTTTATAAAGACACTGAGAGGGTAAAGGACAGTGAGCAGGGAACTGAACTCAGATCAGCTGTCCACGGCCGAGGCTTTTTCACTTCATATCTCCGGTAAACAGGATGGAGTTTCCCTCAACAACTCACCTACAGTTGCGTAGCTTTTAAGTGATAGAGATAAGATTCAAACCCAAACAGGGTAGCTCCAGAATGAGTTACTTAACCACCATGAGCTTCTGCCTATGCGCGTGGAAATTTACCAATGGTGGGATTGTTTGTTTTTATTATTATTTTTTGCTGTATAAGAGCAATAGAGCCCAGCTCCATGACCGAGCATGGTAATGACAACCAAAGTAGCATTCGGAGCTCATCTAGCATAATTTCTCTCATTTTACTCAAGAGGAAACTGGGGCCCAAGCCAAGACCAAGATCAAACAATAAGTAAATGGCAGAGCCAGAAACTGAAACCGCGTGCCATGACCCCAGCCTGAATTGCTTCCATGACACCGTGCACTTGAAGCTGAACAGGCCTCCTACTGGATTGGCATATCCAGTTAATCCCTGCATCATCAGGAGTATGTACTACCCCACATATGAAGGGGGAAGGACACATTTTCCCACACCATAGAAATAGTTTTAAAGAGAAGACTAACACATCAACCAAATAGGCTCTAGTGTTAATTTCTATAAAGTAATGAAATTTTCCCATTGAATCAATTTTAGATGTAGGAATATGTCACATTTGATTGCTTTTCACAGGATATTCTGAAAAGCATATCAAGCTACTCACAGCAAGGAAACATGGAAAATTGACAAAAATAGAATGAACATTTTTTTAAAAATCACCCATTACCTAACATCTCTTCAAGCCAAACATTTAATACTGTTGTAATGTTACTTGTGATACAAATATTGTAAATGAACAACACTACAAAAAACCTTCTGAGGAAAAGAAAGGAAACCTCGCAGTTTACTAAATGCCTGTGTCCCTTTGGAGGCATGTCCTGAATTACATGGCCCAGCCACACCCCACATGTGACCCCTACACATGGAGGAACTGGAGATAAGGGACAAGAGACGATAGAAGATGGTTATGATCGCTCTGAGGTATAGCATTAATGTTGTGACATCCACAAAGGCAGCAGCAGTTTCGGTAAGAGTAACAGTAAGCATCCTCTGTTTATCCAGGGATATTATAATTTTAAATATTCAGGTCTTCTAAGGGTCACTGTAACCTCTGCGCCATCCTTCCTCTTCCCCTACAGTTAGCTCCTAGACTGCTCCTAATCTGCAAATAGCCCTCTGGGTTCTTCTCAACACCCTGCCACTCTGCCTGGAACCAGCATCAGTGGCAAAATTCAAGGTGCAAATCCTACAAGTAGCTCCAGATGTGCAGCTCCGCAGGTGAAAGACATGACACATTCATTTCACCAACTTCTCGAAATCAAAACTGGACAACTGTCAGCTGAAGCAAAGATTTGACTGGTGTGCATTTAGTTGAATAAACCCAGCAATGACCAAAACGACTACTTATTGGCTTAGATAAGCCAAATGATGTAATGTGAACATTAGTAAATTAGCTGATGGTAATAGGACTCAGATACATCGGTAGAGGGAAGGAATTCTTGAAATCATATTGGAAATATCTCAGGAATGGTGGCTGAGGTTAACATTTGTTTTCTGAACATATACTATTCAGATTTTGGCTATAAAATACATGTACAACATTTTGATGATGACCTAAGTATATACGAAACATATGCTATTCATTTGTGAGTTCACTTTCAGTGTTGATGAAGAGGCAAAAAAAAAAACCCCAAAAAACCCTTAATCTATATGACTTTATTAGTAATGAAAAATACATTTGAAGATAGGAAAGGATCTTTTCATAAGAATAAAAATAAACCAGTTTTATTGTTACAGATAAAAATAATAGCTTAATTTATAAAGCCTGATCACTACTCTGTCTGGTTTTTACTTGTTCCATAGTTAGGAACCACAAGCAAACTCATTTTCCTCATTTCTCACTCTGTGTGCTCCAATAGGCTTTTATTATTATTTTTTTTTTACTTATACACTATTTGCTTAGATCTAGATATTTCCAAACCTCTTTCATTAACCCCTTTCTCTTCTCTCTTGATACTCTCTATTGCTGTGAATGTAATATGCTCTTTGGCTTCAACTATCCATGTGCTAACAAGCCTTGAATGATCTTATTTTCTGTAGCCCACTAACTTGCCAATCAATCAGCAAATGAAATTTCTAATTCTCATTACAGGTGAATAGGCACATACGAGGCACGCCATAACTATTTAATGAATGAACAAAGGAATAATTGAATGAATCTATATTCTATAACGATGAGCTATTATCACAGGTTCCTCAGCTGGGATCTCCAAATCAGGTTGTTTAGACATGTAAGGAAGACCAGATTGGAAACGTGCCAAAATTTGTTAGCATAAGGCTCCAGGTAGATACTGGCATTTAAAACGGCTCTGCTGTTATTGGCATGCAGAAGGGATATACTTGAAGGAGTATGCAAACACTAACATCTATGATTGCAACAGATACATGACACAGGGAGCCCAAACTTCCTCTAGTCTGGAACCAAAAACTTCAGTTTATGCAAGATGAATAAATTCCAGAGATCTGCTGCACAACTTAGTGTCTGTAGTTAACAGTACCATATCATACACTTCAAAATTTTTTAAGAGGGTAGATCTCATGTTGTGTTACAACAATTTTTTAAAAAGCCAAAGACTTAGGTGAGTGGACAGCCAATCCATCTAGCTGCATCATTTACAAATACAATGACAGAAAGCAGGACGTAGAACTAGCATGAACACAGTTGTATGGCTTATGCAAGGGGTAAAAGAGGAAATTATTATGGATACCTCATTCTGCGCATGCTCCCTGGCATCTTCCCTGTGGTAGCTTATCTCACAGTGAATTTCTGTATTTCATTTCTTGGCAACCAGGAGGTTTATACAAACATTCTAGAGATTGTGGAGGAGAAGAGAAATTACTAATGACTTGCATAATAGTTTGAGAAGCAGAATTAGGGCTAGGGCTTTGACATCCTTCCCTTTACCTTGTATTGTTGGTTGTTTGCTACCATTTATAGGTGACTCAAACCTATGTTGTGCTGCCATAGCAAGGTGGGGGTTAAGTTTCTTCCTTTATGTTGATGATATGCTTTTAATATCTCCAACCAGGAATAATCCCAAGAGAAACAGAGAAGTGGTACTTTTATTTAACGATCCAGAAGGACTCATCATGAATTGTCATCAAAATGAAAACTGTGGTCCCTGGAGGCCAGTATGTCAATATGGAAGTAATCCATCTAGCAAGTCAATTGATTTGGTGTCCTGGGATTTTATTTCACTGCACAGGTGTCCTGTCCAGGATCCCGAGAGGCTGCACAGATCACAGCCACGATTCCCACAGGAGCCTCAGTGGGTTTTTCTCCAGCTTGGGTGGACCACTGGTGAGACCTACCTACCTTGAAAATTTCCTAGCCCAAAGTATTTCCTTAGAAAGGAACTTCAATAAAGAGTAACTATTACTTTTGATTTTTCATGTTTAGGAATCTCTAAGCTAAAGATACCTGCAGTGGGAAGATGCCATTTGAAAATAACATTCAAAATTAGGGGGTCTGACAGAGACAGAGCTACAAGGGAAATTATCACAGACATGGGGAACAGCACAGACGTCTAACCATAATAGGAAACTGATGAAACTGGATAGTTGAGTCACACAATTAATATTGTGCAGACATACAAATAACAATGTAAAAGAATAATGACATGGGGAAGTATTCATGATTTACTATTAAGTGGAGAGAAAAAGGGTTACACACCTCAGCGAGGTTAAATGTCCTGCCTGGAGTTGTATAACTACCATGGGGAACACCAAGAATAGAACCAACACTCATCCAACCCCCATATCACATTATCACCCCCAAATTCAAGGTTGAAGTATGAGAGTACACTACAACATCCATAAGCCTTGAGTTAAATGAAGCCTTACCATAGACTTCTAAGCAGAGCTTGTAAAAGGACTTGGTAAAAATACATTAATGGTGGGAGCAAGTTTTTGACATCTTAAAGAATCTGTGTAGACTGTGTGTGTCCAGGCCTGGAGAGTTCCTAATTTGTGAAATTAAAGATTTCTTCCCCACCCCCCCACAGAAATGAACTGTTTAATACCCTTAGATTGAGATATTTTGATGGTACAAGCAGTCCCAGACTGAGTATCAGTCATGGATTCTAGGCCTGAGTCTGTACTGTGTGACCATGTGCAGGTCTCTTACCCATTGGAAGCCTAAATTCTTGTCTATCTCTAAATGTTAAGGTTTGAATTAGATATATTTCAACTTTATTTCAGCTTTCTGAGTAAAGAGTGAAAAACACAGGCTTTAGACTCAAACAGATTTGGTTTTGAATCCTCACCAGGGCTTCCACAAGCCTACATGGCACTTCTGTAAATTAGAAAAGCTCAAGGTAGGACAGAACATCATCCCAATACATGAAGGTTGCTGGTTCAATCCCAGGTCAAGACACATACAAGAATCAACCAGTCAATGCATATATACATGCAACAACAAATCGATGTCTCTCTGTCTCTTTCTGGCTCCTCCTCTCTCTCTGACATCAATAAATAAAAATTTTAGAAAAAGAAGAGCTCAATGTAGGCAGTACGCTTTGCACAGATAGACTGGGCCTATCAATGAACAGTGTCCCTTCCTTGGGAGGAGGCAGTTACCAGCCAGGGCTCATGGTTTTGTTAGCACAGCATAGGCTAGATTCCCCTACCCCTAGCTTCCTCCCTAGGCATCTTTGCGCGTTGGGAAAACTGCAAGCCTCCTTTAAACTAGAGGATCCAGGCCCACTGCAGACCCATAGATGCTAAAACTTAGATTCCAAGCATCAGTAGGAAAGGCTAGTGGGCCTGGCCCAGAATTTAGCAGTGCACACGCTCTCACCTGTTGGTACCTTTCCATCCTGTTATGGCTGTAACTGCTAATGGACTGCTGCTAACTAAGGTTCCCAGTGATGCTACACCAACCAAGTGGTCAACGTTAATATCACCAGTAAGGAGACATACTGAAATAATGTACCTCCTAATAGGACATAATGGAAAGGACATGATATTGTTTCTGTGATATTCCTGCCAAAGATTCATACTCTGAATTTAATCATAGAAACTACAGACCAAAACATATTGAGGGACATTCTGAAACAAAACAAATGAACAAAAAAACCTGACTAGCACTCCTGGAAAAGTGCCATGGTCAAGGAAGATAAGAAGATACTGGGAACTATCACAGATTGAAAGAGACTAAGGACACATCGCAACTAAATGCAATATGAAGTCCTGGATGGGATCCTTGACTAGCAGGATACTAGTGGAATAACTGGTGAAATCTGAGTAAAATCTGTAGT
Source organism: Pteronotus mesoamericanus (assembly GCF_021234165.1). Lineage (NCBI taxonomy): Eukaryota > Metazoa > Chordata > Mammalia > Chiroptera > Mormoopidae > Pteronotus > Pteronotus mesoamericanus. Next base: position 2,924,133 of record NW_026555198.1, read on the forward strand.
TTAGTTAACAGTATTACATCTATGTTGGTCTCCTAGTTTCAATAATTATACTATGGTAGTACAAGAAGTTAAAATTAGGTAAAATTAAGTGAAAGGTGTACGTGAACTTTGTACTAATTTTGCCACTTTAAGGTAAGCCTAAAGTTATTTCAAATTCATCCAAAGTGGAGAACTTGAGGAGTAAAGCATCTTTCCCCATTTGTGCTTAATGAAAATGAGTATCTAAGACAATAGAATACTCATGCTTAAACTGTAGTTACTGGTTCACCATCAGAGCTGAATACCACCCCTTCTAGAAACTCCTACCATGATGGTGAGCAGAGGCATATGAGCCAGGCAAAAGAAATTCTCGCTCTTTTGCAGATCATAGCCACGTGGTCTTTCCACATCTGTCAAATTAAAATAATTACCAACTTGAAAAGATATAATGAGGATTAAATGACATACTTTGTTGTCATAAGGACTGAACGTCTTAAGGTGTAAGAATGCCTCTATCAGTGTCAGGAACTTAGTATATGCTTAATAAGTAATAACTATGGTTTTCAATATTTTTATGAAATGCCAGTTGACTTAACCTTTTGTCTCATGACCAATGCATTTAAAATTATTGAAATTATTTCCAGTGATTAGAGATATCATGATTTTTCTCCTCTATCTGACTAGAGACTAGTGGATCGCTGAAATAGGATGCAGCCCCTCCAGTTTTGTTGTTGTTGTCTTAGTCAGCTCAGGCAGCTTAACAAAATACCATAGCCTGGGTGGCTTAAACAACAGACATTTCCCGTCCTGGAGGCTGCAAAGTCCAAAATCAGGGTGCTGGCATAGCAAGAGGTTTTTGCCTACCCTGCAGACAAGGCTGCCTTCTCACTATGTCCTCACCTGGCAGAGAAAGAGGAAGTCGTGGTCTCCTCCTTTTCTCAAAAGGGCACTAATTCTAGCATGGAGGCCCCAACCTCAGGACTTCCTATAAACCTAATTGCCTCTCGAAGGCTCCGCCTGCAGATGCCATACTTGCGGGGGAATAAGGCTTCAACATGTGAATTTGGAGATGTAAATGTTCAGCGTACAGCACTGTTATTACTCTTTTTTTAAATTTCAAATACCATTTCTCTTGGTAGATGTGAATTCAAATTTTGAAAATAACATTTTCAACACATAATATAGAGAAGTTGACATTATGCCAAGATACTTTCTCTTGTACTTTCCTATACATTCATTGTGTATACATAGACCTTATGAATTATATTGAGTATATAGTGTGTTTTTTCACTTAGCATTTGCATCAATATACTTACTGACTTATTTAGGAAACATTAGGAATTTAGAGTTTTTAACCATGCTTAATATTTTATCAGAGCAAGTACAATATTATGGTACTAACTAATGCTGTAATGTTGCATAGTCTATGGTTTACTTGGCCATCACTCTCATAAACAATGCTACACTATGCTGAAGGATGGATAAACAAGGACCTCTACCTTTGAGAACATTTCTCTATACCAATAATTATTTTGTCAAAAATGCTTTTTAACAATTGCATTCTATTTCTTCATGTTTTCTATTCTCTTAACTAACTTCCTATTATTGGCCAAGAGGCTGTAACCTCACATTTTCTTATGAGAAATAAACCTGCAACAAACTTACTTGAAAAAAATTGGCTTTATGCACATCTGCACATCTTTGACCCTTTATTTCAAATGAAATTCCCAAAAGTGGAGTTGCTGGATCAACCAATTTACAACTTTTTAAGGTTTGGACACATACTGCCAAACTGTCCTTTAAAAAGATGCATTATTTTAACCCTCACTAGAAGGCAATGAATATGCTCACTTCTCTGTACCCTTACCAACATACTTCATCTTAGTTTTTAATCTCTACTATTTTAATACATAGAAAATATTTCACTTGCGTTAACTTGTTTTTCTTTTAGTTGAGCTAAACATTTTAGTCTCATTTCAAATGTGAATCACTTGGACTTGTGAGAGCGTTTTTTGATGATAAGAAAGTTTGGTGTTTTATATTTTGATAACAAGAAATATGTGAGAAGAGTACAAGAGGTATTATTATCCTTATCTCTATTTTTGCAAATAAAGAAGTTGTTCAGAGAGTCAAAGCAATTTTCCCAAGGTGAGTGAAAGATCAAGACCCAGCAGTCTTCCTAGGCCCTTCCTATCCTGAAGTTCCTGAGTAAACATGGAGCTGGTAAACAATCAAAGCTTTTCAAAAACAAATAAAAATGTAACATATATAATTCAGTCATCCCAACCCTCTCCTCTCGCATCTCTCCCTTCTAGCATTATCTTGGCAAAAAAGCAAAGGGAGGAAGAAAGTAAGGCAGCTGGGCTTGGGAGGTCTCCCAAGCATAACTAGAACATATTTTATTCACTTCAGCATTTGGCTCCACAACAGCACTTGAGATGACAGTCTGTGAGGTGCCTCAGGGCCAATCACATGGCTTCCCTTCGGATGTCCTATCTAGGTTGCTCCAGCCTCCCTGGTCCCAGCATGTCTCCGGTTTGCCTTTTGTATGGAGATCCAAAAAGAAATGGGCCACTCGAGGGACAGTTGCTTTCTCCCACACCATACAAATATGAACATTTCTTAATTTTAGTTTTTCTGCTTTTAAGAAAGATGCAAATGCACTAATTCCTCTCAGTCAAAGTCACATTTTATTTCATATCTTCCCAAAATATTCATTTTTTTCCTTCACACCAAATACTAAATACTGAACTCCGTGGTAAAGAATTCAGCATTCTTTCAAAGGACTTAATGATCAATAAACTCATTTTACTCTATGAGATATATAGCAAATAGAGAGAGAGATACATTAGATATAGAGTATATTATGTATATATGTATACATACACATACGCACATTTATACACATACATAGTGTACATATACATATTCATATATATATACACACACACCTCAGGTTCCCTCCCAATCTTGGGGATGTTTTCAGTAATTCTGCATCAGGGGACTTCCCTTTGGGCTGTGTTAAGTCAGGTTGGTTCAAAGTAGAGACAACTAGATCGAACTCCTTATAAAATCAAGGGCCAGGCTGTGTCATTTCAGCTTCCTTCACGTTTTTCTGTGAAGATCAGTGAATGGAACCCCTTACAAATAGAGGCCCAAGGTATGTCCCCAACTTTTAAATCTTCCAGACTGTACCAAATGTCTCCACTAAAGAGGCATCAAAGTAAATCCACTTTGGAAGATCTTTCTCAGTGGAGACATATAGTAAATCAAACCCGTAAAAGTTATGTCCTCAACTCTATCAAATGTCTCAAGTAATTCAGCATTAGTGTCATCAGCACTACCAGGCCAAATAAATTTGCAGTGAACCCAAGTAGATCAAATTCCTTAGGGAGATGGCCAACCTAGAGTAAACAGAAAGATTTTACTGGGCTTTGAGGCCCAAGGAACTACATTGCCCATCATCTCAGAAACTTTCCCATCCTTTACTTACTATTTCTAAACATTTTCAAATAGCTTTGTTGAGATATAGTTCACATATCATACAACTCACCCTTTCAAATAGACGATTCAATGATTTTAGTATATTCACAGAATCGTCCAAGCATCACTACAATCAGTTTTGGAATATTTTTCTTCCTTGCCCGCCAAAATCCTACTACCCATTTCCCCCCTCACACCCTCCCATCCCTGGGCACACACAAATATATTTTCTGACTCTATAGATTTGCCTATTCTGGACATTTCATACAAATGGAATCATATAAGAATTCTCAAAAAATGTAACTGAAATGTAGCTATTTTTACTTCTTATAAAGAAGGAAACAGGAAATTAAGTAATTTGCCCATGGTCACACAGGTGCAAAGTGGTGAAGCCAGGAAACAAACCAGGATCTGCTTGGAGCTAAAGCCAATGAATTCTATTTTCATCTTTCCATCATAAACCTTCCAAAAGACTTGGATTCTGGCCCTGCTTTAGCCACTATTTTGCTTTGCAAAATGGAATAATGCAACACATCCTTTGGATGTTTGATAGGAAAGACTTGGTGAAGGTTTGTCTATAGGTGTTCAAAGACAGAAAGCAGCTGGCTTGAGCAAGTGGGTGGATAAAGGTCCCATGTACTGAAATGGGTAAAAAGCGGAGAGAAAGGCAGGTTAAGAAAGACACAAAGAGCCAAAATAACACTATAGAAAATAAAACCAAATATTCACACTATGAAGATCTGCAGGGTACAATCATGAAAGACTGAAATATGGTGAAGAGGTAGAAAGGATAAGTGATATGAAGGGCAGAACTAATTTCGGCACGATAACCATTCCTAAGAAAGAAAACAGAATGACTGGAAGACAAACAATAATTTACTTTGAGGATGACTTTCTAAGCTGTTGAGAAAGCTGAGGATGCTGCCAAAACGGGTTCCTCAAATTGCAGGCAAAACCAGTGAGAAGAAGTCTACACCTACATAAACATGGGTTTGTGTGCACAGGTGTGCAAGTGCACATGTGTGTCTGTGTAAAATCCTATAAGAATGCCGCCTAGAAAGAAGAGGTCAATTATAAAACACCTATCAGGCTGGCCTTCTTGGGGATGTTTATGTTTTTTCTTTCTTTCTGATATTTAGTACAGCAAAATTTTCTAAGGAAAACCAACACCTTAGTCGTCAAAAAGTCATGGAGTAAAAACACTAGCAACCATTATTACATCATTCAAAACTTGTCATGTTTAGCCTGGAGAAGCAGTATGGAGTAATGGAAAAACCATCAAATTAGGTGCCCTAAGATTTGGCTCATAGTGTGGTCATATGAAATCATTCAACCTCCCTAAGGCTTGGTTCCTTTCCATTTCATATGAGGATAATTAAAAATATTCGTGAAGTTTTGTAAGAATAAAATGTGTTGGTTTTTACTTATTTAGATCTACAGATTCACCAGTAAAATCAGCTTCATGTTTGCACTTTCACTTCTTAAAGTGGTTCTGTCCCATCCTTTCCTTCTCAGAAGAGATTTACGGTTAAGACAGCATGACCCAAGGAGAAATAAAAATTCCTTCCTTCTTTCTCTTTTCAATGCATCGACAACATAGCTACAGACATCTCTCTTATGCACAGAGAATAGCAATTCTCTTGACGGTCTAGGTCCTCCAGAACTTGGTCCCATACTGTTTAGAGTGAATCCTATCACCCTCCTCTCTAGAGTGAAGTTGATGGGTCTTTCTTTACATTACTGTGGCCTGATCTACCACCATCTATCACCCATTCTGTATTATGGGGCCTGGTTCATGCCCTCCCTAGTACCTTTGTTAAATGAAGCTGGCTTAGCATTGAGGAAGACAATGTTATGTAAGCTTAGATTTCACCTTTGCTATGGAGTTTTCCCCAAGGACTGCAACCATCATTGAAATTCTATAATTCAAATTTCCTAAACTGCGGTATAAATAATGCGATTGATGTCCAAGTCATATTCCTTAATTTCTGTAATTCACAATTAGATTCTGTTCTATTTACTATTTTAAGTATATTTGATTGTATCCCAAAGTCCATTTTAATTCCTTTGGTGGTTAGGGGTACAGAAGTATGATGTCCAAAAAGGGCTTGTATTGACATGAGAAAATATTTATGAAACAGTGAAGTTAAAACAAATCGACAATATAATATTGTATTTTATATATGATCTCAACTATAAAAAATGCACAGAGAATAATGAAAGACTGTATGGTGTAAAGACTGCTTGGCAGTGATTATGACTGGATGACGGAACTGTGATTTAAATGGAAGATAAAATAAATCAATAATAATTCTAATTTCCACAATGACTAAGGTATTACATTTGTAAGTTTAAAAAATTATGATATATTTCAGGAGGTAAACATAAGGTCTCCATCTGCTAAATATTATAATACCTCTAATAGGTAAGTTCTTGTTTGAGGTTTAATTTTTATTAATTTTATTAGAAATAGAGGTTTATTATATAATTACATGTAAATATATCTGTAATGTAGCAATACTGTCTAAAAGTAAGTGACACAAAAATGGCATATCTACAGGGAAAAATCAATAAATACATAATTATAGCAGAAGAGTTTTAACAAACATCTCTCTGAAAGTGACAAATCAATCAGGCAAAAAATTACTACAGGCGTAGAAGATATGAACTACATAATTAACAAGCTTGATCTAATTGAACCACATAGAACCCAATGATTAGAGAATATGCCATCCTTTCAAGCACGTGTAAGACATTAAGAAAATCTGATCATATACTGGCCATAGAGGAACGTTCCAAAATCCCAAAGTGCTTTAAAAAAGACACAAGATCCAATACCAGTGGTAGCAAAAGAGGTGGGAGGGAAAAAGGGAAAGAAGAAGGGAGAGATATACTTGGAAACTGAAATAGCAATCTGAGTAATTTTTCAAAGAAAACATTGTAAAGGGATTTAAAATGTTTTGAATACAGTGAGGACTTTAAAGGTAAAAACTGCCCTGGCTGGTGGGTTGGCTGCTGGCCTGTGAGCCAAAGGGTCACAAGTTCATTTCCCAGTCAGGGCACATGCCTGGGTTGCAGGCCTGGACCCCAGTAGGGGGGCGTGTAAGAGGCAACCACACATTGATATTTCTCTCCTCCTCTTTCTTCCTCCCTTCCTCTCTCCCTAAAAATAAATAATAAAAATAAAATCTAAAAAAGAAGGTGAAAACTTAAAAAATAGCTGCCGTATCAACTTTGCATTCCATCTATCTGGATGACGGAGAACTGACTGTGTTAGGAGACATCAAGAACTGGTCTCTTTCAACATATGAAAGGATGCTCAGCATCACTAGCCATAAGAGAAATGCAAATTAAAAACCACAATGAGATACCACTTCACACCAGTCAGAATGGCCATCATAACAAACAAATCAACAAACAACAGGTGCTGGCGAGGCTGTGGAGAAAAGGGAACCCTAGGGCCCTGTTGGTGGGAATGCAGACTGGTGCAGCCACTGTGGAAAACAGTGTAGAATTTCCTCAAAAATCTAAAAACAGAACTGCCTTTTGACCCAGGGATTCCACTGCTAGAATTCTACCCTAAGAATCCCGAAACCCCAATTCAAAAGAACCTATGCACCCCAATGTTCGTAGCAGCACAATTTACAATAGCCAAGTGCTGCAAGCAACCTAAGTGCTCATCAGTAAATGCGTGGATCCAAAATTTATGGTACATTTACACAATGGAATACTATGCAGCAGAAAGAAAGAAGGAGCTACTACCCTTAGCGACAGCATGGATGGAACTGGAGAGCATTATGCTAAGCGAAATAAGCCAGGGGGTGAAAGACAAATACCATATCATCTCACCTATAAGTGGAACTTAACCAACAAAACAAAGAAGCAAGGAAAATATAACCAGCAACATTGAAAAAACCAAACTGACAGTAATGAGAGGGGAGGTGGAAGGGGGGTAACGGGGAAAAGAAGGGGAGGGTCAAGCCAAGGAACATGTGTAAAGGACCCATGGGCAAAGCCGAAGTGGGGAAGGATTAAGGGTGGGAGGTGGGGGTGAGTGGGGCAGGGCAAAGTGGTGGAGGGAAAGTGGATACAAATGTATTTGAACAATAAAATAATAAATTAAAAAGAAAGAACTGGTCTCTTTCATTCATATTAGATGCCCTGCTTTGTGTTCCTCCAAATACCAAGAGGGCCCTGTGATAAAGTTTCTATAGAAAATATCACTTGGAATGTTTGAAGATTAAGGGACATAGAAGAATAATTGATGAAGAAGATGGGAAATTAACCAGTCAGGGATGAGACAGGAGCCTGGTTCTTAGTCTTGGTAGGAGGAAGGGGCTGTTTTCTTCTAAGATGGAAGAGAAGGAAAAATATATAATGGATATGTAAAAAAGCACAGAGATGACTTAACAAGTTCTATAAAAAGGGTAAAAACCAACCCTTGGGTTTTGAAGTTATTTCTAGTAATGTGCTTAAAAGCCCATGTTTTCTGTACATTGTTTCCTGTATTCTTTTTTGGGCACACAATACGCAGCCACTTTTAAAATGACTCCTGAATCTGGTGAAAGTTTTCAAAAGTCATCATATTCCAATGGTTCCCCTTCTGTCTGCCTCCCTCCAGTCTGTCAAGTTTCTCTTCTCCTTATTCAACCCAATTCTTATCGTTCCCTTCATTATCCTAATTTTCTAGAAATTGTTGATTGTATGAACATTTGTAATCCATGTGCTGATGATGGTGACTTTGTAGCAGAAGTGAAACATATTTGAACACATTCAACCACCAGGAACACCCAAAATATATCTACCAAGTCCCCAAGCCGAAGAGACTACTTGATCCATGAGATTAATTCCCACCCCAGCCACATGAGGGAGCATCTGCAATGGCCTTAGAAGGCAGATACATGTCCAACATATATGAGGTTCAAAACAAACAAGCTTGGGCTTCCCTCCTTTGAAATAAATGGCACACCCTCCCAAATGAACAATCTGCTTTGCTCTCCAGTGACTGTGTATCAGTTCTAAGTCAGCCACTATTCCAAACACTTCAAATGAATCATCCACTCTTCACAAAAACCATGTGAGATTGCGATTATTATTATCCTCCACAGATAAAGAAGCGGGGACACAGATTTACAATATAGATAGGTTAGAGCATAAAAGCAAAATATTCTAAAGTCAAAATAAAGGATTGGTGTATTAGCTGTAATAACTTTCCAAAGCCCTCTGACCTAAATCAGAGACCATCACTCTTATCATCGAAAGGGCCAGATAGGAAATGTTTTAGATGCTTGCACACTGTACAGTCTCTGTTTCAACTACTTAGCTCAGCCACAGGAGCATGAAAGGAGCCATAGGCAATATATAAACAAATAAGTGTGACTGTATTCTGCATTTTACTAATGAACAATGAAAATTGAATTTCATATAATTTTCACATATCATAGAATATCATTCTTCAGATGTTTTCCAATCATTTACAATTAAAAAGCATTTTTGGCTTATAGGCCATACAAACCCTGAGGCAGGCTGAATTTGGCCCATGGGCTGAAATCTGTTAACCCCTGGTGTTATCAGGAGCACATCTGATAAATCCACAGCACCAAAATCACAGGGACACATCTGATTTGAAGTATATATTGTAACAAGAAAGAAAAAGGCAGAAAGAAAGGACAACAGAAAGGCAGGAGGGAAGAGAAAGAAAGGGGAAGGGGTGGGGAGAACACTTTGATCCACCTATTTTATTTCTAAGAATTCATGTAAGTAATCACGAATGTCTGCAAGATTAATTTCCTCCCGTATATGTTCATATCAGCATGATTTATATTTCCAAAAATATGAAAACCCCCAAAAAATAGCATGAGGAAATTGGTTAAATATAGTAAATCAATGGAATACTACATTGAACATCATTTTGTGAAAGAGTATTAATGACATTTGATTATGTATATAAGACAATCAGGAAAAAATTTTAAATGCTACTGTGATCTCATTTTTTTGCTAAAAGCATGTAGATGTAAAAATGATTAAATAATGTGCATCAAAACATTAACAATGCATACCTCTAGTTGGTGCAATTAAAAGTGATTTTCCTTTTTTCTTTGTTTCTCTATATTTTTGGTTTTAATATTTTTTCACAACAAATATATATCCTGATTTCATAAAATGAGAAAAAAAAAACAAAAAACTCCTACTTGCCTTCACCCCAGTCAAGAAATGCTATAAACTTCTGAAGAGTCTCCGAAACTTTCTCCTGCTTTTAAGTATTCTGGCTTACATACATGAAAAAAAAAATTTCTCCCCCTCATGGGCTGGTTCTTCTGCTCAGTGAACCCGTAGAAGATCATCAGGTACATACAGCCATGCCACTGAGCAGTAAGAAAACAGTAATCAAATAAATGCACAAATACTGCCCCAAACATCATTTTGACCAGACGTTTCCCTGGAAGCCATTTTTAAACACTGTTGCAAAGTAAATAATTTCAATATTACATTCACTTTATAGTCAAATGGGGGTATTTTCAGGTCACAGAATATCTAAAAACTGGGTGGGGAAAAGGCCAGATCCACCCCCTTGAAAGCTTTCCCAAGTTACCTAACAAAACATTCTTAGTCAATTCCATTGATGCTTCCTACCAGGAATCTCAGATGCTGCATACCTGCCTTAACTCCTTGAAATAAGCAGGGGCAAAAGAAATGAATAAAAGATATCAAAAGCAAACAGAATACGGAGTATTAAGGAATGTGCAATGTTCTCAAGATATCACTCCTCACAGATGAAGCTGTAGCCAAGCAAACTGTCAGCCTGGTAACAAGCAAATTGTCAGCCTGGTAATAAATAGTGACTTACTACTATGCCCTGAAGGTTGGGGTCCTTATCCACAGTCAGGCTTTGGACTCCAAGAGCTCTCATCCATTTCTCACTTACATATAATTCACAGGGCTGCAAAGAAGTGCCATAAACCTTCCCACTGGCTTCAGGCACCAACCTGGACAATCTTCCACCTACACATCATATCTCAATACTAGAATATTGTGGATATGGCCCTATTGTTCCAATAACCCAACATCATAATTCATTATTCCTGAATCTTTATGTAAAAACCTCCACTATCTTGAGAAGTTTGCCTCCCAGCTATATACCATTCTATGCCTTCTAATGACCTATTCAGAATGATTTTTGATTATGGTTTGCCACCCCTTTCTGTACCCCAAGTCCTGGCGTCGCCCTCTGAGAGGCCAGCCCTTTGATCTCTCTATTACCTTCCAATCTACCAGACTTCTGTCTTCATTTCCATCCCTACTCTGCCTAGATCCGATGTCTACAAACCCAAGCCTTCTGCCTCTTTTCACTGCCATCTTCTGCCACAACCTCAATCTCAAACCCTGGTGCCATACTAAAATCTACCCTTTCTTCTTTACCCAGCAAGAGAAAGCCATGCAAACCAGATGGTTTGGCATCATTAGAAATTCATGTTCCCCAACCTTTGCTGGAGTCTCAGCAACTTCCCAGTGCATTTTTCCTTCTCACCAGTGACCATGTTAAGCCTTCACTATCTTGCTCAAAAACACCTCACTCGAACCTGCCTTTTACAATTTCAATATCTGGCTTGAACTCCTCATGCTTCAGTAACCCAATTGAGGGTTTTGGCTGTGATTTTTTTTTTAACTTTCCACATCCCCAACATAATCACTTACAAATCATACCCTTCCTCATGATCTCCCTTCAAGAATGAGGATTGAGAGGTCCCTCCTTCAGTCCGCGGGCAATCTTTCCCTCTGGGCCATGACCCACATCTTCTCCTTTCACCTCTTGGACACTGGCCCCCAAGTCCTGCCCTACACCTCAAATCACTTTCTCTATACAGACCCTTTCCTTTCCAACTGTGCTTATGGTGGAGTCTCTTCACTGCCTTAACATTTTTTAAAATTTATATTTTATTGATTATGCCATTACAGTTGTCCCAGTTTTCCCCCTTTTGCCCCCCTCCACCTAGTACCCCTCACTCCCTCAGGCCATTCCCACACCATTGTCCATGTCCATGGGTCATGCATATAAGTTCTTTGGCTACTCCCTTTCCTATACTGTACTTTACATCCCCATGGCTATTCTGTAACTTCCTATTTGTACTTCTTAATTCCCTCCCCTCTTCATCCATTCTCCCCCACACCCCATCCCATCTGGCAACCATCAAAATGTTCTCTATATCCATGATTCTGTCTCTGTTCTTCTTGTTTGCTTAATTTATTTTTTAGATTTAATTGTTGACAGATATATATTTATTGCCATTTTACTGTTCACAGTTTTGATCTTCTTTTTCTTAAATAAGTCCCTTTAACACTTCATATAATAATGGTTTGGTGAGGATGAACTCCTTTAGTTTTCTCTTGTCTGGGAAGTTCTTTACCTGCCCTTCGATTTAAATGATAGCTTTGCTGGATAGAGCAATCTTGGCTCTAGGTCCCTGCTCCTCATGACTTTGAATATTTCTTGCCAATCCCTTCTAGCCTACAAAGCGTCTTTTGAGAAGTCAGCTGGCAGTCTTATGAGAACTCCCCTTCAGGTAAAAATACCCCCCCTCTTAAGGACCTGTCCCCTAAAAACCACACCCTCCTCCCCTCCCTGACCCAGCAAAACCATTGGAAGCAAGAGATTAATCACATACCGTCTTCTCTTCCTTCACTCCCTACTCACCCCTCATTTTATAATATCTATTTCTTGCCCTTTCCACTTCATGGAAAGGGCTCTTGGTGAGGTCAGCATTGAACTCCCAAATGCAAAATACTATAGCTTTTTTCAGTCCTTATCATTCTGGGCCTCCCATCTACATTACACAATGTTGAGTCCCTGCTTCATTTTGAAACCTCCTCCTCCTTCAGCGTCTATCACAATGCATTCTCGTGGTTCTACTTGCACCCATCTGACTCGTGGCGTTTCTTGTAATGCCTCCCACAGGACTCAGGCATGGCCTTGACATGTAAAGGCTCAGTGTTACACATTATAGTCCAGTTCCCATTGTCCCAACTTTCCTGCTCTCACACCACTTCACCAGTGAAATGTCCTTAGTACTCTTCAATACCTAAGATGATTAGCAATGACATATATCTTTTAAAAGATGATCATTTTTATGTCACATATGTAATTTTATTTATGAAAATGTTAATATATTTTACCCTAAAGTAAGAATAGCCACAGCACAGGTTAGTAGAAAGGGCCTTAATTTCATATTTAAAAATGGGAATAGTAGGATTACCCTCAAAATATTATTATATGAGATAAAGTTGCCAGAGTGACCAGCACAGTGGCTGGCACAAAGCAAATGCATGATAAATGTTTGCGAATCAAAATCTAAAGTCATTGAGTCTCTTTGGCCATCAAACAATTGGTCAGTTGGAAAATACAGAGTGAATCAAGGCAAGTAAAGCATTATTAGTCCAACAAATTGTCTGTTGTGTTCATATTAAGGCCAAAGGCTAGTCTCCCCTGGCTTATGCAAGTACTGGTCCAGGCAATCCATTGTCTCTGGTGGGAGGCCCAGTGCCGGCCTCCATTCTTTTCTCCACCACTTGTGCCAGCAGCATGGTGAGAACCAGGGGCAGCAAAGAGGTGGGAGAGCTGGAGCCTGAGTCTATGTGGCTGGCCAGCAGGCATAGCAGACCTGACAAACATCTGCTGCTGCTCCAACCAACGTTGCGGCAGCAGTCTCCTCCTTCACCTGTGACCCGGAACACCTGAGCCCGCCCCTTTATAAATCTGCCAAACACCAGCATAAAGAAAACCAGGGGCAGATGGACTGGATCTTGATTTTTGCAAGCAGTCATTTTGGTATTATGCAGCCAGTCTTTGAGTGCTTCTCCTCCCCAAGATTAATGAGGTCACCATGGGAGTTTGTAAATAGATGCAGGAGGTGAAACTGCCATATTTCTTTAGCTCCTCTTTTTTGGCTGTCAAGTGAAATTAGCCAGTGTGGCTTTAGTAGTGCCCGAGGCAATCACGAATTTAGCACACATTACACATATCCATTGCATCTCTTCTACTGTGCCCCTTATTCAAAGTGGCATTTGATTGTATTGGGAAAATATTTATTCTTATGTAAGCTTCCTTAGACCTTATAAAAGGTACTGTCATTTACGATCTCTAACTGATACAGAGATGTTTACATAATGTGACACTGATCTTTTTGAATTTAAGAGGGACATTAATGTGTAACCTGTTTTCCTAATGGGATATGGGTTTCTTTTTTACATTTTCTAAAAAATGTAAATGCTTAAAGACTTACTTATACAGTCAATACACTTTTATGATGTATAAAAGTCTTTGTCCAAAGCAATAGAACACATCATATAATCTTTCATGAGTCCTAAATACTCATTTGTAAGTCTTTAAATTTTTCAAATCATTTATCTGCCTAAATATAATCTCATTCATACATTTTAGTTACTGCATTCAAAACATGCAATGCCAATTAACATCTGTGCTTCTTTGTTCAAAACACAGACAGCTTTACTTCAAGTCAAGTTTTCATTCAATAGTGATTGGCCATAAATAGAGATATATCTTTAAACACACTAAATAAAACACCAAGGGCTTTTTGTACCCTTTCTTTAATGTCAGTTTAAATGAAGAGGCATAAAAATACAGGCAAGACAAGGAATGAAAGGACAATGCGAGGCTCAGAGAGGAGGAATTCAGGAACCGGCATGCTTCTATTCTTCCAGGCCAGCCATTTTGTCTCAAATTTTTGAAACAATATCAGAAAGTGTCACAACACAGTGCATATAGATACTTATTTTGGGCAAATTGACTGTTTCTACATGCTTTCAAAAGAATAGACAATACCGAAAGCTCTAAGGCAAACAATAAAAAAATCACACAGAACCTGTCCCCCCAGAGATGACTGTCAACATTTAAGCACAGGTCTCTCCAGTTCTATTTGTCGAGGGGTGAGTTAATGCACACGTGTCCGCCCAAACGACATCAGGCAAAACTGAGATCATAGTGCATATAGGGCTCTTTTTTTAAAAGATCAGACTTGCACTGTAAATATGTTCTCATATCCCTAAATACCTTTATAATTTTTAATCTTCATATCTAAAATCCTATCGGATGGGTGTACTAAAAAAGACCAACAGTATTCAGGTTACTTTAGATTTGGATCAGGAGATTTAAAGCTTGGGAGTGGTGACAGCAGTCACACAAACACAGTTGTGCTTGATACTTCTATACTTTTTTTGTTATTGTATGGGATGCCTTGGGAATTGCTGGCACTGAGGCAAAAGGGCAATGAGACATTTGTGCTCTAGGAGAAACAAAGACCAAATGATAAAGTCCCAAGCCTCATGTCATTCCATGTTTGCTTATAAGTCCTAAAATGGTCCACACTGTATTTACCCAGATTAAGGCTGAAATTAAAGTGTATGTGTGTGCGCGCACGCGCACACGTCAGCAGGCACCAGCTGCAATGAGAGGTGTGATCATGGAGCACTTTGATCAAAGAAGTTCCACTTTAATCTGTTTTACATACAGTGGGCTCATGGGTAGCATATTTGTGATTAAAAGAAGGTTCGCCTGCCAAACACTTAAATACATACATACATACATACATACATATACACATACATACATACATAAAGTGAAATTAAACTAAATTTTGAAAAAACACTGGTATAGGAGGAAAACGAACAGTACTTGGAGCCTGTGGACTGGGTTCACATCCTAGCTCAATTATGTCAGCAACTATATGACGTTAATAAAATAATGTTTTTTCTTGAAGTCTCAAATTTCCTTATGTCTAAGGTAGGGATGAAATATTTACCTCACAGGATTATCACATGCAGTAATGGATAATGCACCAAAAAACATATACCCAGAAAAGATGAAATTAGAACAACATCATTGTGAAGTTAAATTCTCAGATTCAGTCAAAGTATAACAGTGCACATATTTACAATATCATCAAACTGTTACCTCAGTCCTCTAGACGAGGGTTTGGCAAACTTTTTCTGGAAAGGTCATATAGTAAATATTTTTGGCTTTGTACATCATACCATCTGTCAAAACTATTCAACTCTGCCACTGTAGTGTGAAATCAGTAATAGGCCATATGTAAACAAATGGGCAAGTTCCAATACAACTTTACTTATAAAATGGATCTTCTACCTGCAGGCTCTACTTTGCCAACCTTAGTTTTGACAGTTGCATGAAGTTAGCCTTGTAAGTACTTTGGGGAAAAGACAACACAGAATTTTCTATAAAAATTGTCATTTTAAGAAAGAATGTATGAACTTAGGTACCAAGAGGTTCAGCAGGAGAGATATAAGCTGTATTCTTGCACAGAGTTCCTACCCAATCACAAATTTGTTTTTAATTTGTTTTTTTGTTTTGTTTTGTTTTTTGATTTGAGGGTTAAGGCCCATCAACTTGAGTCAATGGCAACCAACCTGGCCCCTCTTACTAGGAAATCACATATCCTCTAACAGTCCTATCAGATATTCTCCTGGCAGCTGCATACAATTTACCATTTTGTGTGTGTGTGTGTGTGTGTGTGTGTGTGCATGCGTGCGCACACCTGCCCATCCCATGTTTGATTTAGGCATTCTTTTCAGTTACCTATTGCTGTAAAAAAAACCAAACCCAAATTAGTAGATCCGAAGAACAATTTACTATATTCTATCTAGCTTTTCTGTGGGTTAACTGGACTAAGCTAAGAGTTCTTACTTGGGTTTCTCCTGCAGTTGGCAGCTAGAGCACTATAAAGATTCACCAGGGCTAGATGCCCAAGACAGCCTCTTCCCTCACATGTCAGCTAGGATGCCTGGGGCAGCTGAGGGTGGGGGAAGGCCAGATATCTCTCCATGCAGCTTCTTCACATTTTAGCTTCTTTGATCATGGTGGAGCTAGGGCAGTTGGACTTATTACCAGGTACCTAACTTCTCCCAGAATGAGAATTCCAACAAACTGAGACTGATGTTGCTGGACTTCTTACAATCTAGCCTAAGAAGTCATGCAGTGTTACTTCTACCACATTCTATTGGTCAAAAGCCAGCACAGGTTCAAAGAGAGGGCCTAATACAAGAAAGCATGGTTCATTTGGATGCTGTCTTTGGAGTGGAGCTACTGCACCAATGACAAAAAGTATCTATTTTGAAGATCAAGTTTTTGGAACATCACATGGTTGACATTTAACAGTATGAAGCCCAATCAGATCACAAATTCCAAGCTTACACTGTCTACTCAAAATTGTGTAGTTCCATAGACTATTTGGCTACAAGATGAAACATATCAAAGGTTTTGTTCAAAGTCTCCTCAACTTTCCAAGGGGCACGCAGAGCCACTTCACAACAAAGATGTGAAATCTCTTCAAAGAAGCTGAAGATATTTTTAAGATATTTTTTAAAGCAGACCTTTGATGTGAAAAGCAATCATGACCCAAGATCTAGTCACAAAATCTGCTTGAGGGTTAATCCAAAGCAAGAAGATAACAGTTTCTGGATTATTCAACAAAACATCGCAGAAAGGATAAACCAACAATGAATCTCAGAACTACAAGGGACTTGAGAGAGCATCTAATTCAACTTTCCACACAAGGCAGGTGCCCTTTGCACAATAAATTTTAGGAAACTGACATTTTGACCAACTACTCTACACCATGTTAAATACATTAAGTCCTCACAACAACTCTATGAGGTCATTATAAAGTAGACAATACCATTGTTCCTGGTTTACAGATAAGGAAAACGAGGCCCAGATAAGTTAAACGACTTGTCCAAGGAAACATATGTAGGAACTGGCAGCAATTGGATCTAAAACCCATTCTGGCTGATGCCAAGTCCAGTGCTTTTTTCTGCTATGCCACTGTGCCCCTCTGGCCAGCCAGCATCTCTACCTGGCAGATAATCAAGTATTCAGTCTCTTATGAACTAGACTTTCCAATATTTGGAAGATCTAATGATCAAGAAAAAAATAACATGCTTCCTTAGTGTGTATTTACCTCAACAACTTGTGTGGTCAATCAAGAGAAGCCTTTGCTGCAAGAACTCTTAATCTCAGAATATGTGGTTGAATTGCCATGACACCATAATTCCTTGAAAGAATATGTAAATTGTACCATTTGCAACCATTTTTCATGATAGCAAGTCTACAACTTTGATCAGACTTTCAATAAAAGATAACTTGAAAAGTTTAAGAGCAACCAATCTATGAAAAATATATTACTACATCCAATGGGAGGTGACAAGGTGTCTATTCATAAACGCAGTCAGAAAATACAAACCCTGGTTTTCACAAATTCATATTCCACCTGAAGAGAAAAAATGTGCATCCATGCAACCAAATCAGGTGCACAATAGCATAATTCCCAATGAACAGGTTTCTACTCTTCTACGGATATGTGACAGAGCTGGAGCAAATGCTTTCTCTACTAATTGTACTAGCCATAGAATCATTCATTTAAATAAAATCTCATGCTGATGCCAAATTTGAGGTGCAGATAAAAATAGAACTTCTCTAGTTGAAGGAATGATAGGTTGGTCACAGCCTTCTCCCTTCAGCTTTTTTTGGCACCCATCTGCTACCAACTTCCTCCCTGTGAAGTCCTTCGTGCCTCTTGAGAGTATATCCATAGGGTATGCAAAGCACAATTTGAAAACCATGAAGTATAGCTGTCAGGATGGTGTCTGAGAGTCCATTTATACTTCTATACTTCTCGGTAGTTCTATGTCCCTGATTTCTGAGGCTTTAACTTACATTTTTTTTTTTTTACTTTACCATTGTATGAAAGCAATACACATTCAGTAGAAACCATACCTCACATTTTCAATTTTCTTCATTTCCTGGGCTAGTGATATGTGATACAGTCCTTTCTCATGATGCTGGGCATCAGCAATGAGCTACAAGTCCCAGTCAGCCACCCAATCACGAGGGTAAACAACCAAGGCTCTACAGTGTACACAGTCCTGCCGGCGTTTTTTGAGCACATTTAGTGTAGGCTGGGCTAAGCTATGGTGTTCGGTAAATTAGGTGCATTAAACACATTTTCACTTTAGGATGGCTTTATTGGAATGTAACCCCTTTGTAAGTTGAGAAGCATCTGTACTGTACCTAAGTAACAATGAACATATAATGTGTTCCCAGATAGATTGCACAGGGAAGTTGTTAGGGACCAAAAGTGAATGAATCAAGAAGGAAAGAGGAGAATCCTCAGTGCTATAGGCAAAGGAGGACTTGGCTTGGACATCGGGAGGCACAGATAGGAAGGAAAGTATCGGCCACATTACTGAGTAGCCTGAGTTTTGGTATATCAGTAGCAGCAAGTGGGAGGGAGCTCATGTTTGTATTTCGCAGCTCACTGCTCCCTGCTCTGTTGGGGTCTGAATTACAGAGGAGCCATGACAACTGAGATGGATGGATGTTTCTTTACTCATTTCTCTACCACCTTCCTGCTTCAAGTTAATAACCTTGAAGTCTCAGGAGCCAGATCACACACATTTCAAAAGAACAGAGGAAGACTTCAAGGGACTTTCTGTTTTTCTTTGAATTTTGTGGTACCAAGGAAGAACCAGGCTTACTTGTCAGCTCACCTTTCTTGGCCTGGTGGAATAATTAAAAGACTACCGTCAGAGTATCTGATTATACTCTGAAAGAAATGCTGCTGAAATTCAGGGGCTAATTTAGAGAGATTTGTGGGCCTTCTTTTTCCACTCAGCTCTGTAGGGAAACTCCCAGTTTGCATTTAGATTACATCAAAGCAGAGCAAAATTAGAATTTCTGGCAGCCATTGCTTTATTAAACAAATCAATTTCATTTGGAATGGTAAGTTACTTGACATTCTTTGTCTATATCTTTTTGGTGCAGAGGGGTACTGTGTAAATAGGCAATGTTAATAATAACAATAAAAATGTTTAAATTTATCCACAAACTCAGAAAGAAAACGGCCAGAATGTTCACACTTATTCCAATGGGGTACATCTTTTTTGACATTTGAACTTAACAAATATTTTTCAATCACCCACTTAGGTATGAGAAAATTTCCACCAGATGGCCACAAGGCTTACATTACTGGCCCTGTTTTAAAGATGAAGAAATAAAGGCTCAGGGATCAGTCAACCTGCCCAAAATAACACTGTTAGGAAGTAGACAGGTAAGAAATCTTGACTCCAAGTTCAAAGCTCTTTCCAATACACACAGCTAGTTTCTTTCTTTCTTTTTTTTTTTAAATCCTCATATGAGGGTATGTTTTTTTTAATTGATTTTAGAGAGAGAGGAAGGAAGAAAGAGAGAGAGAGAGAGAGAGAGACATTTATGTGAGAGAGAAACATCCATAGGCTGCCTTTCATATGTTCTACAACCTGGGATCAAACCTGCAACCTAGGTACCCTGAATGGGGACCGAACCTGCGATCTTTTGGTGTACTAGGTAACACTCAAACCAACTGAGCCACATGGCCAGGACACACAGCTGCTTTCTTACAAGGAAATAGACAAAATTTTAGTGCCCAAAAAAAGCCATGTAAACAGCATGACATTTCATGACACCTGCCCTTGTGCCTCTACCCCAAACAGCCACACTTCAGGTACTTTCCACTTCACAATAAAGTACGTGCAGTGCAGGGCAAAGGCCCAAAAGCTCCTTTGAGTTGTTGGAATGGGCAGTCATCTTGGAATCATTCAAACTCCCAAGTAATACGAGCTTCTGTTGCACAGAGCAAGAGTGAACTAAAAGTGAAAATTAGTTTGGAATAGGCTGATTTCTCTCCATTGCTGCACATCCTGTGATCCCGGACATAATACCTACACAGCATGGAAAAGCAATGTCCAGCTACACAGTCTACATGCTGCTTGAGCTTCTGTCTTCTCTCACTGATTATAGCTGTTTTCCCCCCAAATGACTTCAGTCGGCACCATCGGCATTTACCAACTGCCTTTCAAACAGGGAAATACACAGTTTGCAATCACAATAGTAAATTTTATTTATTGAGTTCTTGCTCTGTGCTCACCACTGTGGTCAGTGCTGGAAATTCAGTCACAAACATTCAGTCCTGAAGGCATACAGTCAGGGAGGAAAGTTAATCAGATAATCACTATTCAGTGGAAGAAGTGGCCCAATAGGAAAAGTAGCCACAGTAGGGAAATGAGAAGTCTGGAGACTCAGGCAGATGTTCTAGTAGGAAGTAACATCTAAGCTGAAACATGAAAAGAATGAGGGGGAGTTAGCTAGGTGAATGGGGGAAGGAGGGAGAGAATATAATCCCAACAAAGGAAAACAGCATATATGAAGGCCCAGAGCAAGGGAAAGAATGTTCTAGAAACTGAAAGAAGTACATTATGACTAAAATGGGGGAGGAGGGTTTGAGAGCCAAAGAGGTAAACCAGGCCCATTTTTAGAGGCCTTTGTAGACAGACCATGATGTCTGGAGCACAGTGGAAAACCACTAAAACCAATGGCTTGTTGATCAGTCTCCATGATTCACAGGTAGCAAATGTGTAGTTTAAGTATCTTCAAGACTGGGCTTATGGTTGTTTTTTTTTTTTTTTAATAAATACTTGCTTTGCTGATTTTTCTACCCTTACTTATTTTGCTTAAAGAAAAGCCCTCTGAGGACAGATTGGTTTTCTGAGTATTTTTGCCATGATGTGTGTGTGTGTGTGTGTGTGTGTGTGTGTGTGTGTGTGTGTGTGTGTTGGGGGCAAGGGGTGGAATTAGGATTTATTTTTTACATTTCTTTATTTCCATTTTTAAAAAGACTTCCAACTGTTCCTCTTCTCAATTAAAAAGCAAAAGAGCTATGGGAATGTTTTTATGGTAACATCACAAAGGATAGTGTCTTCTATTATCTCTGCAGCAGTAGTGACCAGTACTGTGCCATGTGCAGTTTCAACGCGTGTAAGTGCCCCACGGCAGTGAACACACCCATCATAAACACTGTGTAGAACTGGTCTGGATTTGTATCATCTCTCCACCCATCAATCCATCTTTTGCCTCATTTCGAAGATCATTTCAAACAGCCTCAATAAATACAGAATGACTATGTGATTTTTTAAAAACAGTTAGGAGGAAGTGTAAATTAGAATGTGACTAACATCAAGGCCAGACCAGAAATGCACTCCAAACTGCACACCATTAAGTCCTATACAGCTGTAGGAAAATGCCCTGAACTTGATTTTGAGCACTTCAGTGGCCAAACCAAAGGCACCCAATCAGTTATAACAATTCTCAGCTTTAGATAAGGAAAAAGAGCTTTTGAAAAACTATATTCACAGTAGAAAAATTAAATTCCTGACAGTGGGGCCATGCCTTAATTAATATTTTTAATATGCAGATATAGTTCTGCTATTCCATGTGCAGTGGGTGTGGCCACTGAATAAAGAAATTCCAAATGCCCATAAGTTAGAAAACACATTAGTAGCTTATGAGAAACAGAGCTTTTCTTGTCAGTGAGGACTAAGAGAGTCTCCTCCCTCCCATGGGTTCTCCTAAAGTGTAGAATGGGATACGGTGCCAAAGCTCCCGACACCTTCTCTACTGTCAACACAATGGCAGATCTCTGATGACTAGTCCTGGGAAGGTGCTCCGCTGGAAGCACGGTGCCTAGTGCTGAAGTACATTTCAGATAAGGTGAGCTTAGGAGGCTTGTGATGCAGGGACAGAACTCTCTGATATGCTCACTTCATTCACAAAGAGCATTTCTAGAGGAGCAGACAGAAAACTATAGTTTTTTTTCCCCATTGCCCCCAAAGGAGAGCCTTTTGAAACTCTAGCAGATTTCTCAGAAGCCAGGCAATGCTCCATGTGCAGTAATTCCAGATGATATATTTAAGGTATTAGAGATATAAAGTGTCCTTTGTTTGCCAAGGGACCAGTAAGTAAACATTAAAAGTCATTTTTATGTCAAGTAAATACTTAAGTATCACAGAGAAATTCACTAGTGATCTATAGAATAATAGCGTACCTGACCTATGAAATAGGGGAAGATTTGAGAATTCTATTGATTTTGACCTTGAGCAATGCCACAGAAACACCCTGGCATCACTAATGTGTTTAAGCCTCATGGGTGATAGAACTCCAATTTTCACAGTGCGTTTTCAACGTCAAATAACAGCCCACATGCTGTCATATGCATGACAATCTGCTGCTTCTCAAACCCACCCTCTTCTTGGAAGCCAGAAAGCCAGGCCTCTGGGGGGCTCTGCAAAGTCTGCTCTTCCCTCGCCTTTCTCTGAGTCCCACGGGGTTTGATTAGCCATCACCCCAGAGCTTTTGCTTCTTCTTATCTTCTACAGTATCAATTTGAAGAATGTCCACCAGCATTTTCCAGTCTTTCTAGCCCCAAGATCCATATTTTTTAGTGGAATCTGACCTACAAGTCCAATATTTTCTCTGGTTGAAGAAATCCCATCATTTTGTCTGCACCAAAGCCCTAGGTCTCTGGGTTGCTCACCTAGCAGTAAACACAGTTTAGGGTTGAAGCCCTAAAATTGAAGAGAGGCTCAGATCAAGTGGCACACTTTCTTAGCTCCAATAAAAATAGCTTTTCTACCATCATTGGACAGTGTTGCAACTTTTATCTTCATCACCTACTTGTCCCATAACTCCATGCACCATGGCTTCCTTCAGTCACTTCTCTGCAGTGTATGGTGTCCAGTGAAAAGGACGCTGTCCTTGGAATCAGGAGAGCTCGGTTCCATTCGGAGCTGCCTCTTTCACTAGCTGTGGGCCAGCCTTTCCAAATCTGACCCTCACTTTTCCTCTCTATACAATGAAGAAAAGAATTCTTCCTCATTCATGAACCTGCTTACAGAACTAAAAAACACTATGGAAATAAAAGGGTATCGGATTAGTTTCCTATTGCTGCTGTAAAAAAAAAAATGACAGTGTATAAAACAATACATATTTATTCTCTTGTAGTTCTGGATGTCAAAATTCCAAAATAGGTTTCACAGGGCTGATAGCAAGGTGTTAGCAGGGCTGTGTTCCTTCTGGAAGTTCTAGAGGAGAATCCACTTCCTTCCTTCATTTTTGCAGCTTCTAGAGGCCACCCACATTCCTCGGCACATGGCTGAACATCAGTCTGGCCCCGGCTTTGGTTTCCACGTCTCCT
This sequence comes from Pteronotus mesoamericanus, assembly GCF_021234165.1. NCBI lineage: Eukaryota > Metazoa > Chordata > Mammalia > Chiroptera > Mormoopidae > Pteronotus > Pteronotus mesoamericanus. Next base: position 2,947,688 of record NW_026555198.1, read on the forward strand.
TCAGTGACTCCCCTGCCTCCCTCATTCCCTTATAAAGACCCTTCTGATTACAGTGGGGCCCCTCAGATAATCCAGGATAATCTCCCCATCTCAAAATCCTGTGAATTGCTTTTTACGATGCAAAACCACTTATTTGTATGTTCCAGGGTTAGGTGCTGTACATGTTTGGGGATCAGTATTCAGCCTATGGCAGTCATATATTAGATACTGCACTGGACAGTTTCCACTTGTCTCTCCAGACCTACACCCCATCCCTTTCCAATGTGCTCTAGAAGGCTAATCTCTGTGGACTACCTCCCCCGTTAGCTTCCAGTTGGGTTTGGCCCATATGAGGCTGGCAAGAGAGTGAATGAAGGGCGGGGTACATGGCCCCACCACCAGACTTCTTGGTGCTAGGCTACAGGTTGGAACTACCTGTGTTCCTCTACCAAAGGCCACAGGACTGACAGCAGGCTTTTCCAAGCAGCTACTGCTCTCTCCAGGCTCTGTAAGAGCCCCTACCCCAGCTATATCAGGAGGGTGGGTGATAACAGCTTCCTGGCCTTGTTTGCCCTGAAATGCTTCCCCCTCCCTTGTTGGTTTTCTTTAACCATTAACCCTAAACCCTGATCACAGCTTTGTAAATAGACCCTTCATTAAATTTTCCTCTAGTTCTTCCTTTGGGTGTGCCACTTGCTTCCTGCTGGGACTCTAACTGGGAAAAATACTGAAATTACTTTTGAAAGGCTTACCATGGCCACTTTCTTAAAATCTTCTTGCCTACCTTCACTCCCTTGATCTCTCTAGAATATTTGATTAATGTAAACAGCTCTTCCTTACTTTTCTAAATAAAGGATGGGGTATATTCTTTCAAAACAATCAGGACAACAAGCTCCTTTAGCTCTTTGAACAAGCCAAGCTATTCCTGTCAAGACCTTTCTACATGCTGTTCCCTCTGGCATAAATGCTTTTCCCATTGCTAGTTCCTCTTCATTTAGAGCTCAGTTTGGATGTCATCTCTTAAAACAAGCCCTTCCTGATCCTTCAATTTAAAGTAAACAACTATTATTCTCTATAGTAGCAATGCGTGTTTCCTTCATAACTTTTTCACCATCTGTGCTTATTTAATTAATTTGTCTGTCTCCAGGGGAGCAAGAGATCAGGTCTATCTTGGTCTCCACTGTACCTCCAGGGCTGAGCACAAGACCTTAAAAAAATTTGTTAGTGAACACCAGATGTAAGAGTGAAAGGACTATGACCTATGACCTGTACAATGTCATTAAATATTTTTTCTCATTTAATCCTTAGAACAATCATGAAGGTAAGTAGACATCAAATTTCATTTCACAGAAAAGAAAGCCAGTCCTCAGTAAGAGTAAGTAATTTGCTGAATGTTAGCCAGTCTGTAAGCTTGGAACTGAAATTTGAGACCAGGTGTCTCTTACTCCAAGGCTCTTACTTAAAAAAGCTAATGTTTATCGAATACTTACTTTATGCCAGGCATGCACTAAGTGTTCATAAACATTCTCCCATTTTAATGTTTACTACAATCCTACAAAGTGGTAATTATTACTGTCAATTAACAATGAGGAAACTAAGGGTCAGAAAGGTGAAGTGACTTGCTAGAGGTCACAGAACTAGGAATCAATGAAGTTGAGATTCGAGCCCAGCTGGGTCTGACTCCAAAGCCCTTTCCTTTGTGCCAGGAAGTGCTAGAGCCCTTTGAACAGTGTCAGAAACACTGAAGCCTGCAGAAGGTAAGGGTTACCTAGAAATGACTTATTCCATCATTTCCCAGACAGGATGACAGAGGAATGGCTAGGCTTGTCCTTGGGAACAACAGCATGTTGTAACCAGAGGAGAAGGAAAGCATAGATTTTCAGCTCTTAATTTTCTCCAATACTCTCCATCGAAGGTAATGAGCCAACATTACCTTTGGAAAAGGTAATTTCCAATTACCAATTGGAAAAGGCAAAACTAAGGTAGTTTGGAAGAGAATAATGGTAAGGGTAGGGCAAAGCTAAGCAAGGAGACTAGAAAAGAAGACCTGACTATCTTAATTGATTTCAACTTTACTAGGAAAGAAGGAGGGATGTTGTTTTGTTCACCCTAGAACAGCAACTATTACATAGCAGGCCCTCCATCAGCATTTTATGAATCAATTAATTAATCAAGTCTTCTGGCTCATGTAGATGACATCATAGGCAAAGAGAGCACCTGTAAATTAAATTTCTGGTTGACCGTTTATAATTTGAAGAAAGGTGAAGAATGTGAGACATGTCAGAAAACAAGGGATGGGCAAATGATTTTCAAAAGGTATGAATATTTACATTTTCAAACAAATTAAGTGAGACCAATGGGATACTTTTCCAGAGCAGTTTGTTTAACACGGTGGCTTGGGAGGGCTTTTCTATGAGGAACCCTAGTGTTCACCATCATCTTTTGATACATTCTTTGAGCATTTACTGTGTGCATGGAAGGCAGGAAGTGTTTACCCATTCAATCTTCACGGTAACCCTATAAAATAAGTATCATCATCATTCTCTTTTCACCAGTAAGGACAGTGAGACACAGAGAAGTTGAGTTCCCTGTCCTGGTATGACTTTAATGCCTGACCACATTATAGCCCCATCTCATCACTATGGTAGCTAAAACAGCGCAGGAAGTCGGTGACACTCTCTGGTCGTACAAGTCAAGTAAGAGACTCACAGAATAAGGAATTCGATCTCACTGAAGCATTACTTGTGTGAGGGGAGATGAGTTTAGAGATGGAGGGCAAGAGAGATGCTCTGCAGCAAGAACTAAAATGTAGACTAGACTGGCAACATCAAAGGAACCAATATCTTTAGAGAGAACCAGGGAAGGGTGGGGAATCAGAACTTGTCTAAGGAAACGGCAGCTCAGATAAACTTGAGTAGACCAAAGATACATATGACACAACAAAGGTGCCTTTTTTTTTAAATCTCCTGTTATGTGGAATAGAATGGGCAGATCTATTTTCTCTTATCCCATGATTAAATGAATGAGATAGCACTCGAGAGGATTAGCTAGAACTACAACGTGCATATAAAAACACTGATATTTTATATGGTGAGCTTGTCGAAACAAGAATTTTTGTTTAGTCTGAGTCTCTTCTGAAGGATGGACTTCTCCCACTGACACCTAATATTCTGTATAACTTCATTTTTTATTAATTACATGCATCCATTCATTTAATTGGCATTTACTAAGCATTTTCTACTTTCAGCACTGTGTTTGGCCCTACCTCGGCTTTGCTCTTCCACCTAAACCCAAGTACTTAAATAGAACTCAATTGCTTGGATAACTTTAATCCTGTGTTCTAATTGCAATCATTGTTCCTAACTTTTTTTCAGGTAACCCTAATGGGTCTTGTTGACTTAGATTAACCACACCAACTTTGAGTTTAATTTAATGTAAAAGCTGGCATTTGAACAAAGCATCACAACACTTACTGATTGTGGTTGAAACAACAACATGGAAAATGGACTACTAGAATTTGTCCAAATTTTAAATATCAAACCACAAAGGCATTTACTCTCTAGGAAAAAAATGATGTGCATTCTTCTGTCGAAAACACTCAAAAATTCCTTGTGGTAATTCCTTGTGGTTTAGTAGCCCAGCATAGACAGGAAATATCCTGAACATTCAATCACATGAGTAAAACCGCTGACATGTCAGAACATTCCATCATGGTATTTGACAATATTGGGCATTTAGCCATTAACTAGAGGAACAGGTATGTCTACATTATCTAAGAGTCTAAATGAAATTTACACAGAGCAATAAAGGAGGCATTGTTACCTGTATCTATTCCTATTCAAAAAGTCTGATATATGCTTTATCTATACAATAGTGCCATTATTCTTAGCAAGAGATGTGTATTCTCTGTGGCCCACACTAATGTAGTACCCAATCATGCAAACATAGATCTGGGGTGTGTGGAGGCAGACCCATAAGAAATGAGTCATTTGGACCAGGAGTCATTCTGAGAATGGAGTGTTGCACTCAGTAGTATGACATCCCAGGCAGTGCCTGACAATGGTTTAGTGGAGTAGGTGAAGATATAATCAGCCCACTGGTAATACCTGCATTTAGGAGTTTAGGAACAGAGTCACATATTACATGTGTAAATTCTCCTAGTTGTACATGGAAACTGACAGACATAATGATGGCGGTGTATGGTGCCTACGTATTAACATCCATTTATGTAAAAATATTTGATTTTAATAATAAAGTACAGCTAATGATTCCATTTGGTTTCTTAATTTAAATATTATTTTTAAAAGACAGATGATCCACTGTAATTTATTCAATTTTGTGCAGTGCTCATCTAAACTGAATTATGTGTAATTTTTTTTTGGATATGACCCTTTAAATATTTTATGCGCTGACAAAATGTGAGTCTGAGTTCACTTATCATTGAAAGACTCCACCATATAATGTTAAATTTGTATTTCAGAGAATTGGGTTTTTAAATATATCATGGATCCAGATTAGTGCATTACTTCATTTTTTAAAATATATGCTCAGCTTTTGGAATGTGAACCTACAAAGGACAGAAAATGTTCCTTGATTCTGTCACACTCCCTGGTACATTATCTGTCCTAATAAGTTAGTGTGGTTAATGTAATTCAATAACTGATGTGGATGTCATTTATTTTTTTCCCAGCTGTGTGTCATCTGTTGCAGAAGGGAGGGGTGCTCTATTTTCCTGTCCTATGTGTACATGTGAAGGGACATCAGCTGGAGTCATAGTCCTGGCTTCTTACCCACCTGTGACTTATTCTATACCACAAGGAGGACGAATAAGTGATCTGACCGGTGTGGCACATCCATTGGGTTACACTTTTCCATCAGGGACAGCTAACTTATAATTAGAAGGTCAGGAGTGTAGACAACAGCTTGGTGGTTTCTCAAGAGGTTAAACATAAAATTACCATATCACCAGAGATTCCACTCTTAGATATCTACCCAAAAGATTTGAAAGCAAGTATTCCAAAAATACTTTAATACAAAGTTCACAGCAGCACTATTCACAATAGCCAAAAAGTGGAAACAACTTAAATGTTCATCAACGGATGAATGGATAAAGAATGGACTTGAAGGCACTTCGGGGATAGGGTGGAGTCAAGTTGTTAGCAGACACTTCTCACCACACATCTAAAGCTGAATTCTCCCATCAGCATTATTCATAATAATGCTAGCATTCTGTCTCCATTTGTTTGCCTTTTGAATTTTATTTCTCAACTAACTTGAAAAGGACAGAATGAATTGTTATTTATTAGGATCCCCTTGCCCCATCAACAAAACTGAAAAGTTTGACAAGCATGGCTCCTGTGGCTTCAACTAATTTAATGATTTCAAGGTTGAACGGTAGAGAGTTAGTGATAGAGATGGGCCTATAGACCTCCCTCCTCTACAGCCCATCCTCCAGGATCTACCAAGGAAGACTGAGCATCTGTTCAGAGAATACAACGAAGGAAACAACCTATCTGCCCTAAAAAACACTGGAACAGTATAGGCACTAAGACTTAATTTGGCGTTCTTCTAGTTCAGTCACTCAAACTGCTCAGGCATCCATCTCATGGGATCTGGGAGGCAGGCCCAAAGTTGCCCTGTGAGTTAGTGGTCAGGACAGAATCAATAGAACAAACTCCTTAGCTACTTGAAGTCCTCCTTGAACTAGAAAGCACATCATCACTATGCCAACAATCTCTGGATATGTTTTCTTAATAAGCTAAGAATCCACCTATGTCACTATCTCACGCATCTTCTCAGGTTCTGAACATTACGGGGTTTAACACTGACTTTAGAGCCCATAGAACTGCATTAAAGTGCTGGCTCTGCTATTTAGGGGCTTCGTGATCACAGACAAGTTAGTCAGTCTCATGGAGCCTCAATTTCCTCACCTGTAAAATGGAGATGATAGCATTACTTACTTCTAAGATTAGTTGGAGGCTTGAATGAGCAAATGTATGCAAAGATCTTAGCACACACTGGATGCTTCCTGGCAGTTGGTTTACTCTCTCAGCAATGGGTCCTTTCCACTGCCCTTGAATGGGCACTATTTACATTTGAAGGGCTTTTTAGCTCTAACAAAAATTATACTGGTCTTCAGTTTTATGGCTCATTATAACCTTTCTGACAATACAGAAGTAACTAAAGTAAAAGTAACAGCATCCTCTTCCCTCATACAATAACAGTCTCAATGCAACCACCATCAACAGCTTTGTGTTTATCTTTCCATATAAACCAACAAAAAAATATATGTCCATATTTAGGCTAGCTTTTTAACAAAATAGGGTCCCATACTATACATGCAATTGTAAAATCTGTTCATTTTATTTAATTATATATAGTGGACAGTCTTCCAAATTTGTAGACAGCTAAATGTAAGTTGATAGCAACTTTTTTCTAGCTATGTGTTACTCCAAAATAGGAAATTATCACAATTTATTAAACTATTTCATAGAGGGGAAGGAGGGTCGGGGGAGGTAGAAGAGGGTAAAAGAGGTCAAATACAGTGACAGAAGGAGACTTGACTTTGGGTGGTGAACACACAATGCAATATACACATGATATGTTATAGAGTTGTATACTTGAAACCTATAATCTTATTAAGCAGTGTCATCTCAATAAATTTAATAAGATTTTTTAAAAATACCACCACATTTATCTCCCAATAGGTTGTAGTCATTGGCACCCTCACCAGTAGTGCAGAACAGTACTTTGGCTCCACACCCTTGACAAATGTAAATGTTACTGATGTGTTTATATGGGCCAGTGTAATAGCATCTCATTTTAAGGTGCTGTTACCTGACGATTAGTAGAAATGAGAACCTGTCCATCTTTGTATTTTCCCTATGGATATTCATTCAGCTTCCTTCCAGTTTTTTTTTTAATATTCCAAATAAACACTTTAACAAATTTGTAGTTTCTCTCTGAAATTGCCTGTTCAATTCCTTTGCTCATATATCCATTGAGTAGTTCCTTCACCTTCAGAATTTGTAGGAGTATTTTGTATATTAGCAATAGGAACCTTTACACTGCCAGATGTATGCAAATATTTTACCCCAATTGATTATTGTTTATAATAAAATCTGTAAAGTTTTTTTTCTTTAAATAGTCTAGATCCATGTCTTGCTTAAGGAGTATCACCCTGAAGTCCTATACACATTCTCTTACACTGTTTTTCAATACTTCAATAGTTCTCTTCTTACATTTCAATTTAATACATTTTGTATCTTTGTGTATGTCATAAAGAAGAGGTTCTGTTTTTATATTATAACACCATATCTTGAAAAAGCCACTCTTTCTTTACAGACTTCAATAATTCCTTTAGCATATAATAGGTTCCCATATATATTTGGATCTATATTTTCAATTCTGACCTATTTATGTGTTTTTTCAGTTGGGTCAATATCACACTCATTTCTTTATAGTCAATTTAATATCTGACAGGAGAAATTTTCTCTCACGCTTCTTCTCCTACAAGATTTCCTTATTTTATTTATTAGCAAGAGATGCTAGCATATTTATTCTTCCATATAAACTTCAAAACCTCAATCTCAAGTTTAAAAATATCATGTGTTTAAGATAATAATTCTTGCCATGCACAGCATGATATGCCTCCGATTTTGAAGAGGTCTTGTTTTCTGTCATTATATTAAAATGTTATTGTTTTTCACATAGATTATACCTTTCTAATTAATTCTACTTCTGGGTGTCTTTCTTAGCTAAGCTTTGTTGTGAATGGGATTTTGTCTTTTTTTCTGACTGGTTAGTACTGTTATAAATTAAATCAATTGATTTTTTTTAATACTTATTTTGCACCTCATTAAATTCTTATTCATTTTGAAGAATTTATAGTTGAACCTTTGTTTTTCATAGATATACACTGATACCGTATTCAATAAGGATAATTTTACCATTTTTTGTTTATAAAACTAATTTATTTTCTTTCACACATAACGTTAATGATAGCCTCTTAAACCACACTGAATAACAGTGATGATGGAAGAATCCCTGTCTTATTACTAATTTTAATAAAAATGCCATTTGTATTTCTCAATTTATTATGGTATTTACTATTGGTTTATAGTAAACATACTTCATTATGTTTAAGGACAAATTTCCATCCAATTTTTACTTAAAATGAGCATTCATTCCTGATTTTTAAAACTCTACAAAGTATTTTTTCCCTCTATCTGCTGATGACATGGCTTTTATGCTTCTATCACAATGATAGATTTCCAATTTTTGAACCAACCTTGCATTCCTGTAATAAACCTAACTAGATAAAGTATCACTCATCCTCTCTAATGCTCCCTCTTCTCTGCCCAACTGCCAACTTGAGTCCATGAAAATAAATTAGTTAATTGGAGCCTGTTTGTTCAGGAGTGTCACAAAACTGGTTTGTATACTGCCCCTGTCCTTTCTAGTCCCCACCCTGTAGAGAATGGAGACTACTCTCTGTTTCTTAGGTTTTTCAGGCTGAGAATTTTCCATGAGTCACAACGGCAGCTGGGCTTCAGAGGGAAGCTGGTCTGAGTTTATTGTCTGCCTACGCAGATGTTATTTGCATCTTGCTGACTGAATGAATTCTCATAATTCATCCATACATGGCACAAATGGCAATAAGTTTTAGAATCCCGATGCATTCCTTCTGATTTCTAGGATCAATGATTTTGTATAATGCGCAGTCAGGAGAACAATTTGGGCTCCATTTGGGATAAGACTGGCATGAATATTTGGGAGGGATCTAAATCTTTACCTGTCATGGTTCAAAGCCCAATCAATTAAATCTTCCTCATCCCACATGTCAACAAATGTGTCAAACAATGCGCTGCAACATACCTTTACCACATTTTACTTTTCTAAAACAGTCTCTCGCAAATGATAGCTCAGATTCCCTTTCTCTCATTCACTGAATAGGATGTGCATAGCCAACTCTACAGGCAGTGTGCTAGATTATGGGAATCCCACATAAGTAAAAAACCTGCTCCCAAGGCAATCAGTCTAGTAAGGGACATATACTAACAAGTTAATGTGATATGAGATAAGGTGTAATAAAGGAAGAACATATAGGACCCATGACCTTCCAATCTTCCCACCTTTGCTTCCATCTTGGATATAACATCTGAATTCGTTTCACTTGCCCTAAACAAGAGCCCCACCTAGAGTGATAATCCTTCAAAACACTACCTTCCAAAATGAAATAACATACTATAGAAAGCAGCTCATCATCACTATCCCCAACAGCACCTATCACAGAACCTTGTTCTATATCAGCAGGCATCCTGTCTAGGTTATGGATTGCATGACTGCAGTAAATTATCAAAAGCATTAGAGCCTATAGAGGAAGGTGGCAAAGCAAAAATGAAGGAATGAAAAGGTAAATAGATAAAGAGGCTGAACGTAAATGGATAAATGCACTTAAAAGTATCAATAGTGTCACAAAGTTCTCTCTCCTATGTAAAATGACATTAATAGCACCACTGTCACTCAGAGGGAGGCCACTACATTTTAAAATGGAATGTATAATACGCCTCCAGTTTACATTCTTGGAGATGCTGGGTGCATCCTGACAAAAATTAGATTTCTGCTTTCATACATGTGGGGTTTTTTTTGTTGTTTTTGTTGTTGTTGTTTTAGTCATTTGAAGTATAATAGCTCAGATGAACCATTTTTACACATAGTTAATTCAGGTTGCCTGAAATAACTCTATGCCTCAAATAAATCAGCCTTTACTACACGTCTATAAAAAAAATGACCAACATTCATATACATGCCTCCTCTCTAGCTCTACCTCATGGCATTCTTTGTATACATGTGAGAAGCACTGCTCCAAATTTAAATTGTTCACTGTCCGATTCAATAAACTTTCTGCTACCTGGCATAGCTCAGCAATGGAATGAATGGATTAATCAAGCATTTTATTTACTGGAGGCCCACCAAATATACTTAGATCCCCACTAAATACAGTGCACAAAGATATGAATATGCAACGGTAAACAAAATTAAGTCGAACTCAACATTCTTGTGATGATTCAACACTCTGTTGAATCCAACAGTCCAGGTGTCAGATGTACCTAGGTAGCATAGTGGGCACACCTATTACCATCATCATTCCAGCCTAAGGACTGGGTAACATATCAGTACTTGAAAATGACACAGACATCCTTGGGTTATTCAGATATCACAGAACCTTAAAAAAAACCAAAACCTTGAGGATCACTTAGCCTGGGGGTTTTCAGTTTTACTCAGGCCTTGGAACCCTTTATTCAAATGAAACCCTGTTAAGAGCCCCTATGTATAGAGCAGTAGAAAACGGAACTACTTGGGTTGGGGTTAAGGGTTAAGGTGGCAGAATGCGTCCTCCAGTGATCTTGGAGACACCTCTGTGGAACCCTACAAATCTGTGGAATGCAGTTCTATAATTAAGAGTTTTGACTAGATTGGTAGCTTTCAAATGAGGAAACTGAAACCTATTATAGGTTTTCATGAATATGTTGCTATGAACACTTATGAACAAGTTTTTACATGGATATGTGTCTTCAATACTCTTGGGTAGATACTAGTAGTGGAATTGCTGGGCCATATTTTTTTTTTCTATTATGGAAGTGACATGCCGAGGGTCACACTATAAGGCAGTAATTGACCTGGAACTAGAAGCCAGGTCTTCTGACCCCCAGGCAAAGCACATTTTTCCAACCCTAGCAGTCTTCCTTGCAGTTTCTCCTGCCAGGTATTTGCCCTAGAAAATAGGAGTTAGCACTGGTTTCTGAGATGTCCATGATAAGCCTATGACTGATTTCAGCCATGTTCTGAAAGTCCTCTTTGCCAAAAAGAAATAAGAAAAAAGGAAGGGAGGGAGCGAGGGAGGGAGGGATAAAACTACATTTTTGTCTTATTCTAGGCCATTAATCTAACTAAGGGGTATACCAGGTCCAGAAGTTAGTATACATTACAAGTCCCTGAAGCTTTCTTTCTAACATTTACTTGATAAGAGGAGTTGCTTTAGCTCATCTGTTCATTTATATCATTACGTGATATATGATATAGCAGTTTTTTCTATTGCAACATTCTTTATGAGCCTTGCTTTAGGATGTTGGACACTAGCACTTAGAGTAATGGTTATTCATAAAAATCTTAAGTTAAAAATAATAAAAACTAGGAGTTCTAGTCCAGATAGTTGTATAGAATAACATCAAATGTAAACTGTAATTAAAAATAAAAAAATAATAATGAAAACTGGAATGTGACATGCTTGAATGTGAAAACTGTTTTAACATCACACCTCCCTCCACTACAGGATTATGAAGCAGTTGATTTATTCTCAACAAATGAATGAATGAATGGAGAGTTTACAGTATCTGGGGGGTTGGGAGAATCAGCAAAGCCCTCTTTTCTAGCCCACAGGCTTCTCCAGTAAAAAAGCAACAGTCACTACCATACAAGAAAAACCTACTAAGTACTAAGTGCTTTACATAAATTATTTCTCGGAAATGGATATATGATCATCACATTTTACAGCCTAGGAAGGGAGGGTCAGACAATTACTGAAGAACTAAGGTTCTTCCTATTGAAGTAAATTCACGGGTGTCCAAGGGTCAAAACTTCAAGCCTAGACAGCCAGTCAGAGCACTAGTGTCTCCATCTGACATGCAGGTGTAACACGACTGACCCAGGGCAGTTGCTGCACAATGAGAATTAGGAAGTTCATGTTTACAGCATCTCCCCTAATCTCCTTTGAAAAATACAAACTCCATGAAATTACAGAGCATTATTGTTATTACAGGGATTTTGAAAATGGCTGAATGTACTTTCAACTTGAAAGATTGTGCAGGGAATCATTTTAATTCAGATTCTCATTTGGTATGAAAGCAATAAACATCTTTTTAAAAGATTTCTTTCTTTGCTGTAAGTGGTTATGAGTAATAATGTGGGTGTAAATCTTCTTAATTCTCCCTGAGCTATTTGAAATTCTTAATCATGATCAGAGTATAAAACAGAACAAGATATTATATGTGTATCATTAAAAACTGTATTTGCTGAAAAGTCACTTTCAGTTTCCTTTCTGTGACTTAGATGACAGTGGTTCTCCGTGCTGGAGCATGCAACTTTCAATGAAAGGAAAGACGTTTCTTTGACTTTCAATTTAAGCCCTGGAAATGTACAGGCCCCCACCCCACCCCCCATGGCTGCCAAAGATTGGTTTCAATCTCTGTAAACTAGCAGCAAAGGGGAAGCAAAGGTGAGTGATGGAAATTGTCTAGGTAGGTAGGAAGACCCCTGGAATAGGAAGGTGTCAGGGGACTTGCTCACTAAGCCCATGTTATCTGGCAATACCCATTCCTCTCTCTGAGCTTCAACTTTTCTCATCAGTAAAATTAAGGGATTGAGTAGATGACTTCTAAGTCCTCCCAGAACTTGGGTGCAAGATTTTTTGAGATAATTGAGTGTAGGGTGCAGAGTCTACCAGGAAAATCTAGTCACTCAATGAAGGTGCATGTGGGCACCTACTTTGTAAGAGGCCAGGCTGAAAGACACAGAAAGGAAGGACACCTTCACAGGGAAGTCATCACATTTAGACTAGGTAAGGGAGAATGGGGGAGCCTTTCCAGTAGAAGTGGCACCTGAACAAAATCTTGAAGGCTGTCTCCACATTTGTAGAAAAGACAAAAAAACTGGTTGCTCCAATTAAGGCTCCGGATAGGAAGCAATCTAAGATTAGTTAATTTAGAGAGGTAGCTTTGGAGTTATTTTCTGAGACTCACAAAAAGACATAAAAATCTATAGGGAACAAACTCCATAGATTTCCTACCAGAATGGCTAAAATTAAAAAACACCAAGTACTGACAAGGATGTGGAGCAACTAGAGAACTTTTATAAGCCACTGATAGAAATGTTAAACGGACCTTGGCTGGTGTGGCTTAGTGGCTTGAACACTGGAATGTGAACCAAAAGGTCACTGGTTCAATTCCCAGTCAGGGCACATGACTGGGTTGCAGGCCAGGTCCCCAGTAGGGGGCACTCGAGAGGCAACCACACGCTGATGTTTCTCTCCCTCTCTTTCTCCTCCCTTCCCCTCTCTAAAAGTGAATAAATAAATTTTTTTTAAAAAAAGAGAAATGTAAAATGGTATAGCCATTTGGAAAACAGTTTGGCTATTTTTTTAAAGTTAAAAAAAAAATATGGCCCAGTAATTCCACTATTAGGTATCTACCCAAAAGAACTGAAAATATATGTCCACCCAAAAACTCGTACATAAATGTTCATAGTGACATTATTCACAATAGCCAAAAAGTGGAAACAACCCAAATTTCCATTGCTACTATATCCATACAATGCAGCATTATTTGGCAGTATGAACAAATGAGTACTGATACATGCTACAACATTGAGGAACCTGGAAGACATAATGCTAAGTAAAAAAAGCCAGTTAGAAAAGCAACATATTCTATAATCCTATTTATATAAAATATCTAGAATAGGAGAATCCAATCTATGGTGTTCAGAGTTATGGTTACCCCCATGGCGAGGAATAAGTTCGGGATGAGGACAGGAAAGTGGCTTCTGCAGTGCTGGTAGTGTACCTCTATTGATCTGGGGGCTAGTTACCATGATTTGTTCCCTTTGTAAATGTTTAATGAGCTGCACACATAGGATTTGTGTACTTCCCATATGGATGTGATTCATGAAAAGCAGTTTATTAAAAAAAATCTAAAGAGGCTATTTACAATTCAGCTGTTTCTGACTTCTGGGAGAATATTAACGATATATAATCAAATACCTGCATCATCTTGAACACTATGTTTGAAGTCAAAACCAAAAAAGGAGCAGCACAGCTTTGATGTGGTTTTCTTCCCTTAGTCCACACAATGGGCTTCAAACATTTTAAAGATCATAAATTGCAACTAGCCTGTGGCTGGCACCCTGGGTATCCAAAGTAAAAGGGAAGATATTTTAAATAAGAAAGGCAATGTTCTTGGCAAAGTGAATACCTTCTTCACGGAAGCCCTTCTCAAAGCAGATTTCTCCCACCCTCTCCCTTCCTTTCTTCCTTCCATCTGTCCACCCATCCATTCATTTCACAAACACTCAGGTCCTACCATGTGCCTGGACTGTGCTAGGCTGTACCACAGTAAACAAGACAGGCAAACCCATGTCCCCACGGGGTTTACCAAAGAACCTCACCAAGGTGACTGAGCATTCTACAACTACATCTAAGATCAAAAATCTTTTTGTGGTTTATAGAGACTTTTAACCTTCCAGACCCATAGATCTAGTCGTGTAAATGTCTAAAATGATGTTTCTTAGACAGTGGACTGGATCCAATTTCCTATGTTACTTGTTGATTTGACCATTCTCTATACCATTAAAAGAGTGTGCATACATGCTTATTCCCAATGTAATCTTGTGAAAACTGCCAAAAAGAGATTTAAAAGAGTCCATAAACCAATAATGATATCACAATGGCTTCTAAAATTAGCACAAAACTGCACGTCGATAACTGTGCATAATAATTGCAGGTTCCCAGAGTAAATAGAGCAAGTTCCCAATGACTACATAATTCAGTCATGCTCTTTCATATTTGCAAAGAGAATTTTGGATCAAACGCTAGGACCCCTGAAACCTACCAGCTAAAATATGGTGACAGGAGCCTGGGTGGCCACATGAGATGAGGTCCTGATTTGATCTGTAGTCACTTCTCCATTTCTCTTTGAAAGTTACACTGAGTTCAAGGAGATTAATCAACCAAAAAGTTACTTGTCAGAACTGCCTTCATCAATCAGGTTCTGAGATTGAAAAAAAAAAAAAAAAAGGAGGAGGGGAGTGTGGGGAGAGAGGAAAAACTTTGAGCATCACTTTCACTATTAATATGGCCAAAAGCCTGAGAATTCTGCTGAGTTTTTGAGAAATGACTTTCAAATCTTTAACAAAAGCCAACCAAAAGTTAACCGATTGAAAAAAATAACCACTGGCTCCCTTTCTTTCAAAAACTTTTCAGTGAGGCATAAAAGAGAGGAAAGAAACACACACACACACACACACACAATTTAAGTTCCTCTGTTTCAGCTTGTAGACTCGGCCTTTTAATATAAAATCCTGAGTCATTTGACCTCTGAACTCTCCCAGGCAGAGAGCCACCACACAATGTACTTGAGTCACCGCCACAATAATAGATGGTGTTGCACCAGGCTTTCCTTCAAGGGTAAAGAGAATATTCTCCAAGTAAACATGTACAGGAGGGTCTCCCTGCTTCACTGTTTCAGGTTTGTCAGGCACAGGAAAATAGGACAAAACTTTTTCAATGGTCTCCTCAAAGGAACTTTGTGGGATATGCGTGGCCCACTACATAACAGCCCCAAGAGACCCCTTTTTTGTTTTTCATTTTTCAATATTTTATTTCAATCTTATTTTATTCCCAAAATTAGACATTCCTATTACTGCTGTTTTATGAAGATAGTAATTGGTTACATGTATCCACATTTACCATTTCTTTGCTCATCATGGAAAAAAAAAAGAAAAATGTAAAAGAAAAAAACCTAAGCTCCAAAGACCCTCTTGACATAGCCAACTCTTTATTTTTCTGTTCTTTTACACAAATGTACTGCACATACCCTTTTCCAAATTGCTTTGTATGCCAAACAATATTTTCCAGATTCATCTGTATTAATGTATATGGATATAGTTCATTAATTTATGTGTTATAGCATTCCATTCTTTAAATGTGTTATTTACAATACTAATGCACTCCCATATTGTTGGACCTGAATTTTTATATAGCAATAAACATTCTTATTCATGTCTTCTTACATGTGCAAGAATTTCTCCATGGTAAGATTCTAGAAGAGATTCTTCGGGATCTTAATAAGATATGCACATTGCTGACTTTGCTAGATATTGCCACAGTGCTCTCCAGAGCAGGTGTATAAATTTATACTCCCACCAGAACTCCTAGTTCCCTACATCTTCCCCTGGCCTAACCACGTGCCACTATCACGCTTTTTAACGCTTGCCAATTTGATGGCTGTAAAGGACTGTCTTATTTTGAATTTAATTTGCATTTTCCTTATTACTAGAGAAGGTGAGTACCTTTTTTCAGATGTTTATAGGTAGATCAAGTTTTCCCTTCAATAAATTGCCTCCTCATATCCTTTGCACATTTTCCTAATGAACTGTTTGTCTTTTTCATAATGAATATTAGAGTACTTTATAGCTTCTGGATATTAATCCTTCCTTATTTATAAGAGCTAAAAATACCTTATACCAGCCACTGTGTCATTATTTTAAATTTTCTTTGTGGTATATTTATCAGAGTTTTTTTTTAATTAAGTCAAAGTTATCGATGTTTTCTTTTTCAGGTTTCCATGCTATGGTTTTAAGAAATCCTTTTCCATGGAGCAGGCTGAAAGTAACCAGAGGGGAGGGGGAAAGAGGACAATGGTGGAAAGAAAGGGAAGGGACTAGACAAAGAACATGTACGAATGACCCATGGACAAGGACAGCAGAGTGGGAACTGATTGCGGGAGCAAGGGGTGGGGTGGGATGGGAGGAGGGGGTAAAGGGGGAAAATTGAGACAACTATAATAGAATAAACATGATTTATAAATAAAGCAATAAAAAGAAAAAATTAAAAACAAAAAAAAAGAAATCCTTTTCTTATGTGGAGATCATTAAGATACTCTTCAAAACTTTCAGAAGCAAGTAATTTTTGCTTTTAACATTTAAGTCTTTAATCCATCTTGAGTTGACATTTATGTTTAGACTGGGGAAGAAAATTTACATTTTTCCCATGAGTTTATTTCTGAAGTTTCAATTGCATTCTATTAGTATATTTGTCTATTCCTGTACCAATATCACAGTTTTTATTAATATGTCTTAATAACAATTCTTAATACCTCATAGAGCTTATTTTTCTTCTCCAAGAGGATCTTAACTGATCTTTGCCCTTTCTTTTTCCACACAAATTTTAGGATGTTTGTCGAGTTTCCTGGGAAAAAAATCTGTGGGGTTTGATTGAAAGTGCACCAAACTACAGTTAAATTGTGAAGAACTGAGTTCTTTATTACACTGAGTCTTATAAACCTTTGAAATGTTATATTTCTTTTATTACTTATATTAGGTCATTATTTATGTTCTTCATCAAAATTTCATATTTTCTTAAAAGACTTATTTTGTTAAGTATATCTCTAGATTTATTATGGGTTTTGCTACAGTGTGAATGGGTTTTTTTTCCTTTCCAAATTAGTGATTTATCTTGCAAATAAACTCTAATTCTAGTATATATTCATAAATTACATAAAGAGCTAAGGAAATAAGACTTTATGTGCTTGAAAGTAGCTGATACTCTGAGCTCACCAAATTAGAGTCAATTTTGACCTTCCATTAACTAAAATAGGAGAACTCCAATGATATTGGAGACTGCTTTTTAGTTAGTACAGCATTGGTTCTATATTTCAGGAATTAAATTTTTTTCCTATGAAAGTTTCTACTTTTCCTGCATGGGACTAACTCCCTTGCAGTAGTCCTACATGCAAAGTTTTTTCTTCTTATTCTTTAAAATATGTGTTGGTCCTTTATTTGCATTTACTATATACACTTTTTCAAAATCATGCTTTTTCTCCTTAGAAGGTTGTGAGTTTAGAGGATATATGTACACACACATACACACATTCGCATACACATGCAAACACACTTCTTCTGTTTTTTAAATATATAAAGTGTTTCTTCTTGGTACTGTTTTCCTTGTTCTGCCCTTACATCCCTTTCTAACTATTCTCCATTTCCAGTAATTCTGTCCTTGCTTTAACCATTAATGTTTTCATCTTTGAAGACAAAGATATCTGTCTTCTTTATATTTTTTACACGTGTTTATATATGTTTTATATGTGTTTATATATATTTATAAACACGTGTGTTTATAGACAAAGCAGGGTTTTTTTGGACATTTTCCTCTTATTTTAGATATAGGTTCATATTATTCAGTAATTCAGTGCTCATTATGAAGGCACTATCTTCTACCAAGTTGATATCACATTTATCTGTATATTAAACATAACATGTATCCTCTGCAATGGACTTGATAACAGGTGAAATGGATCCACAACCATCTAAATACTCATATCTGTAAACATCAAAATCTTCTTTTACTAAATCTTCACCAATATCCCTAAATTTGAAGGATTTCTTAAGGTGATATCATACTTTCATTTTTCAATACACTTTAAAAATCTTCTTGCAATGATTTGCTCAAAGGTTAATTTCCCACATGCACCCCCTCCCCCATCCCAGGGAATGACTTCCTTCTATTCTTTGAACCTAATCACAGGAACCAGAGCTTTTGTCTTTAAATAATTTTCTTATTTATTAGTGAAAGTCATAAACTATGTATATTTCTTTTTGGTCTTCCCTTTTTTATATTTCTTTTTCAAAGGTTGTATTTATTTATTTTTAGAGAGAGGGGAAGGGAGAGAGAAAGAGAGGGAGAGAAACATCAATGGGTGGTTGCCTATCACGCGCCCCCTACTGGAGAACTGGTCTGCAACCCAGGCATGTGCCCCAACTGGGGATCGAACCAGTGACCCTTTGGTTTACAGGCCGGCACTCAATCCACTGAGCCACACCAGCCAGGGTTATTCCTTTTTCGTAAACATTTCCAAATTAGCTTTTTAAAGTTAACAGGGTTGATTGAAAGGAAAGTAACTTGATAAACTTTTTGCTTGAATACACTCAAGTGAGGAACACATACATACTCTAATAGGGAGTTGACTCCTCAGGTGAGACAGGAGTGAATTGAATAAGCTGATATCAGAAGAGGCAGCGTTATTACCATGGTTTTCAATTTTCATAGCAGTAGCTATATCAAGACCACTACTGACTTGGAAGATGAAGCATTACAAAGGAATATTCTCTAAGTTCTTCCCAACAATCCTGTTTCCTGATTTGTTCTTTGCTTTAAATTGGTTAATTTTTCTTTAGAAGGCCTGGAAAAAAAGGAAGAATCTTATGGCCCCAGCATTTTGGGGGACAAGGGACCAATCTTGCAAAAACAACTCAATATCCAAAAGAACGGGAGAAAACACACCAATGCACAGTTTTGGATGCCATGTTGGCTGTTAGAGTTTGTCTTTTATAATATTTTCTCCTTGATTCTTGCTGTTGAAGAGGAGCACTAATGATTTTTATATATTGATCCTACTCCTAGGAAACCTGTTAAACTCTGTATTAGTTCTATTAGTCTGTCTGCATGTTCTCTAACATTACTTGTGTAGACAATCCTGCCATCTGTGACAAAAACAATATATTTTCAGTCTTTATATTTTTCTTTTACCAATGAGCCAGTTCAAACCACATTTGTAATACTGAATACAAACAGCGATTAGAGGTTTTCATTAGTCTTGTTGCTGACTTGAGAGAGACATATCTAATATTTTACCATTAAGCATAATGTTTGCCATAGAGGTTTCATAGATAGCCTTCATCTTGTTATTAATCATGCATTTTATTGAATGAGTTCTGTACCAATTGAGGTGACAATGTTTTTTTTCCCTCCTTTAGTCTATTTTATAGTTGTGGATGTCACATAGTATTGCACTTTTGTCAAATAGCCTAATCTATATGATACTGGCTTTTTGATATTAGAGAGTTCCTTTAAGGCTTAGTAAAAGATCAATTTTTATACTTGTGCCCTATTTGTTAGAAAATAATTTTTATTCTCTAATCATTGGGTGCAGTGCTCACTATATTTTACCATGTTGGTCTTCAAATCTTCCATATTTTAAACTTGTTTTCTTGCTAGATCTCCACCATTGCCTTCCCTGAAGACGTCTAACACAAGGCATTGCCCAGAGAACCTGCACCACAACAAATATCAATCAAATGGAACTAAACCATTTGAAAGGTTTAGACAAATAGTTTCAGTGTTTGCCTACCGTCACCAGGGTTTGTCTGCAAATGTAATGTTATTTAAATACCTAGAATCAAAATCATCACTCACAGAGTCATTTATGTTCTATTGGACATTGTGCAAAATTAATCCAGAGCTTAGTGTGATGAGCTGGCAAGAAATGTTTGCCAAGTTTCAAAGATTTAGGGTAAGACACTATAACCCTGAAAAGCACTTTCTTTTTATTTTGTTTGGAAGTCTTTGTAACTCTAAGATCAAAATGTAGTCCTTGAACTGCCTCTTCACAGGGTAGCTAGCACTAAATTTCTCTTCACTGTTATCAGTTTCCTAACTAAGCATAGTTGTATTTAATTACTGCTGAATGCAAGGAGACTTCTTTTGGATCTTTTTTCTTTTTTTTTAGCATTTTAGGATGAGAGGAATAACAGGTGCAGTGTTATATTAATGTTCCTTCATTTATTTCAAAGCTGATTTCTACCACAACAATGTATTTAGACCATCAGTCTCAAGAAATTGTAACAAATGCAATTCAGAAGACTTCAGAGCTAGCTTTGTCTTTCCCTCATATATCAAGTACGGACAGAACATTTCTGTTGAACAGTTGACATTGAAAGGGAGATTACACTTAGCAGATGATCTGAGTAGTGAAGCCTACTCTTTAATCAATAGATATGACAGACTAAACCTGAAAGTTAATAAGCCTAATTAGGCTCAGAGAGGTGAAGCAACTCTCCCAAGGTCACACAATCCATCCATGTTTCCCTTCCACTGCTTCCATCCCAGTCTAAGCCGCCACCAGGCCTTGTATACTCTTCTGCAACAGCCTCCTAAATAGTCTCCTTGCCTCCAGTATGACTCCTGCTTTAATCTATTCTCTACCTCCTTATAACTAGTCATTTAAGGAAAACATTATCTTACATAAAACCTGACAATGGCTTCCCATTGTTCTTATGAAAATGTTCAAACAGCCCTGGATGGTGTTACTCAGTGGATTGAGTACCGGCCTGTGAACCAAAGGGTCACCGGTTTGATTCCCAGTTGGGGTTGCAGGCCAGGTCCCCGGCAGGGGGTGCATGAGAGGCAACCACACATTGATGTTTCTCTCCCTCTCTTTCTCCCTCCCTTCCCCTCTCTCTCTAAAAATAAATAAATAAAATCTTTTTAAAAAATGTTCAAACACTTTACCATAGACAGGAAGTTCTAGAAGGCTCTGTCCCCTTTCCATCTTCTTAGCCTCAGTTTTTACTTTCTTCCACACTTGCTATGCTCCAGACAGGCTTGCCTTCACGTAATGCATTAGAACACACTCTATTCTTTCCTCAGGCCCATTTTTCTCTCTTTCAGGATTGTTCCCTTTACATACCCTTGCCTAAACAATTCTTCATTCTTCATATTCATTGCTCATATCTCACCTCAAGTTTCACTTCCTTGGGCCATGATGTTCCATCAATGCAGTTCACTGATGCCCCAGTCTCTCAAAATCTATACTTTTGTGCATAGCATCTACCACGTCTGTAACACAGTAAGTTCAATATCTCTTTGGTGAATGCATGAGTCATCTGATTAGCACCTATCTTCTCGTATAGACGGTAAGTTCCAAGAAGATCACTATGCCATTTGTTGAATGAATAAGTAGTAGATTCATGATTTCATCCAGAGATTCAACGCCTCCCTACTTCCTCCTGTTCCCCAGACTCTATCTTCCCACTCTGCCTTTATCCAGATCTCTGCTCTTGTCCCTTACCTGCCTTCCCAGGGCCTTCTTCACAACAGGCACTGCTTAATTCCATTGGTGGCTCTGTGGGATCTGTTCCTAGTTCCACCTAGACACTCACTGGCAACTGTCCCTTGTCTAAGGACAGCCTTTGGCATAGGCAGAAGCAGTTACCTGCTAATAGCTGAAAAGCGACCATCAGGATATTGTTCCTTCCCATTAAGGATGGCTGTCTGCATGTAGCCCTCTTTCAAAACGTCCACGAGCCTACTGTGTGGAAGGTAACACTTGCTTTATCTATCCCTCAGAGTCAACACGTTTGAGCCCTTACTCTTCACCTGGCTCAGAGTCATCTGCAGTGCTCAGATAATTAAGTGGAAGAAAGAACTAACATCAGAGGGATTGGAGGAGAAAGAAAAGGCTCTCAATTTGGCCCCAGGCTAATTATTTCTATTCTAGCTTATTTTACCATTAGTTTGAAATGGATGACTTAATGTTAAACCTGTATAGACCTGTATATTAAATTACCCATTCCAAACCAATGGCAAATGGCATGTGTGTGTGTACTTCTCCAATTACATTCATTTATGTGGCTTGAATCTATAACAATCAGCCACCATTACTCAGAAGAAAAAGTGCCCTCCAATAATTATACTGGTGCCCTGTTCTGACCACTTAGAGCCTCGATCTGTGGAGATAGCCTTCCCTACATTTAAACCTCTCCATTAGCAAAAACATTATATAAATGGCTCTTCTGGTCACCTAACACCAGAGCACTCTTTAGGCCATTAGTACATTTTGGATTAGAAAACCCAAAAGGTGTAAAATGGGAATTTGTGATCTGAATGTGGCCTAATTATCACATGGTCAAACACAATCAGTGCAATCACCGGAATAAATGCACTGGTATGGAAGTGTAATTTGAACTCATTTGGATACCTAACTGTTTACTTGAAACAATGTCTGTTTTTCATGTTCAAAAGAACCTACAGAGAAAAAGTGAAAGGAAGCAAGGAGCCACAGCATCTTCTGCAGGTACAAAAATAAATTTGCTTTAAAGCAACCAACATTAGTGTTAGATACCTATATTTTTCTTTCATTTTAAACCAGCTGATGTGTTTTCCCTGTTATATCTTTGGCCAGTGAAATAAAAACAGTAAGTAGAAATATAAATAAAATGCAACCTTATGCTATCATAATGCTGCTAATGAGTTCTGATCACATGCAAAACTAAACACAGAAAAGGTAAAAAAAAAAAAGAAAGAAAAGAAAAGAAGAAAAGAATCACTTAACGGAGGCTGCCATCTGATTCTCACCTGGGAATTGGCAAGGAGAAAAGTGCCACTTTTTTCTCAGGGCTCTCCCGCATCTTCTGGCAACTCCATCTGAGAACTCAATGCCTTGAAAGTGGTGAGGCAACTTGGCACAGGTAGTGAAATGTACCTCTGAGGTTTGCCCAGAAGAACCAGAGGAAGCACTGCAGCCTCCCACCCACTACGGCCCATGGCATGCGTGTGTTTATTCGATTTCTCCAAAGAGGAGAAAGAACGTTCTCTCTGAAACGTTTAGATGTGAAGAGGTGGGTTTTGCAGAACTGCAGGGCTGTTTTTCCTGTCTTGCTGAGCCTGAACTTGTTCTGCTGCCAAAGGACAGGATAGCATGATGCTGACTGACACTGAGGATACAGCTTCAGTTCAAGTGCATCGATTTAACATTAATGGCACTGTTTTCTACTAGGCTGTAGCTGCCCACTCCCCAGACCCCTTGGTGGTCCTGACTTAAAGAGCAGGAGGCATCTCTGCAACTTAAACATGCACCTTAACAGAGCAAATCAGAACCAAAATGTAAAACACATCATTTTGCTGTTGCTGTTTTTAGTATTCAGTTTGATTCAAATGTAAACTCTGTGAACAATCTTACACATATAGTTCAAATAGAGGTCATGGAGATGCCTGAGATGAGCTGAAGGACATGTAAACTAGCAGCACTGAGGACCACACAGTTGATAACCACAAATTATTATTTCATCATTTCAATAATTAAGCTCAACTTTAAACAAATTTAATCCACTCAGCAGAAAAAGAAATTGAGAGAACACAGCCCATTCTTGACATTAAAAGTGATCTCTAACCTCAACACAGTTAATATTTCTTGGGCACTTACATGCATTTATCACATTCATTTACTTAGCCCACTTTAAAAATGTTTAAGTGGCCTTTAAACACTGCTCAGTAATTAGCTCTCATCTTTAACTCCTACATGCATGGGGGAAGGGTGGGCAGAAAATGTGACTAGGAGTCAGACAGGACTGGATTCAAATCATGCCTTTGCCTTTTACTAGCTATAGTTGTCTTGAGCAAGGTAATAACTTCTCAGAGCCTTCAGGTCCTCATAAACTGTCAGAAGGACAACTTCACAGATTGTCTTGAGAATGGAAAAGGGAGCATCAGTAAAAATGCCTGGCATATGGCAGTTCTCAATAAATGCCAACTGAGCCTTAAAAAATGTACCTCCTGCCCTGGCTGGTGTGACTCAGTGGATTGAGTGCTGGCCTGTGAACCAAAAGGTCACCAGTTCGATTCTCAGTCAGGCACATACCTGGGTTGCAGGCCAGGTCTCTTGTTGGAGGTGCGGAAAAGGCAACTGATCGATGTAGCTCCCATATATCGAGGTTTCTCTCTCTCTCCTTCTCCCTCCCTTCCCCTCTCTCTAAAAGTAAATAAATAAAATCTTTAAAAATATTTTAAAAATGTACCTTCTTTTAAAAAGCCACTAGAAGGTAATTAAAATAAAGATTACCAATGGAAAGTTTATTGCAAATTAGTTTACAAAACAATTGTGTTTGAAGAAGCTTAGGTTTGTTAGAAATAAAACCCACCTTTGAATGCCACAAGGAATGTATGTCACATCATATTTGGAAATATTTTGCCACTTCACCACAAAGCAGAATGAAGTATTAGCTGACTCAACTCTTATGGGTAGGGGCAATATTTCATGGTCTCTGTGTCCCCAATAACTTGCACAGTGCCAGGCAAAGCATAAACAGCCACTATATACATACTTGCATTAAGTGGCATCATAGCATGGAATCTGCACCAGCTGCAAAGAACAATTTAGAGGAAGCTGTGTTTTAGGAGTAGTGATTCCCAGTGTGACTAGAACTCCAGATACCCTGTAAACTTCTTAAATGGCAGAAGCCTCATCACCACTTAACAGCTGATTAATATACAGTAACCATTCAAATATTAAGTATACATTATTACCTATGTACTACTATCTACTATCCATCATGACAACCACATGAAAGCAGTGCAAACATTTTACCCATTTGACAAATGAAGAAAGTGAGGAGATTTGGAGAAGGTAAATGATTTGCCCAAGGGCACATGACTAGCCAAGTGATGAAATCAGGATTCAGAGCAAAGTCCAGGTGACTTCCTCGTTGCCACTACCTTCCATTTACTTGAGCTATTTGAACATCTCTAGGTCTTAAGCTTGTATATTTTTCTTTTCTTTTTTTTTTTTTTTTTTTTTTTTTTTTTAGTTTCCAGTGGTTCTGATTAGTAAGCCTAGGTAAAAAACAGTAAATTAGGGAATGATTGAAAACACGTGAGAGAGATAGCAAGGACGCAAACAGTTCAGGTCATTAGCCCAGTTGTCCAAAATCTAAATAGAGCTCTGAAAAATAACCCAACCCTGAGTCAAGCAGAAGAAATTGGACCTTTCCACAGCTGCAAATCATCTCTGCAAGTGTTCTAACACTTCTGACGCTATTGGCTTACACTAAACAAACTGTCACCACATGGGAAGGTTGGCCCGCCTGTTTCCAGAAATGGCACCATTGCATGGTGCTCCCCAAGCCTGATAGATGAGATTGACTGTAAGGGCAATGACACAGCCTAGAAGGTATCCTAATTTAATATCAAAGTGTACAGGTTATTAGCAGTTAACATTGCTGATTCTTTTTTCCCCATTAAAATTTTAAGGAGTTTGTAAAATAGCCTAAGCCTCAATGTTACTGCAGAATCAAGAAGCAACTACTGCCCTAGTTTCATAACGAATGCAGATCAAATACATTGAATTGGAAAAGTAAATTTAATTTGCAGGTTTCTGTTTACATGTTCTGCTCTATTTTCTTTGATAAGATTTTTCTTTGATGAGTGAACAAAGTTCAGAGGACTTTTTTAGTTCAAACGTTTTTTCATAACGGCAAATCAATCTGCTCTGGCAAACAACATCAAAACACTAACAACAAGGAGCTATCATTGGAAGGTGATCCGATTTCCACATAAATATACCCACTAAAATTTGAATGAAACTTTACAGAAGAACAAACTTGGCTAAAGGATTTGTCGAGTTTCAAAGCAAGTACTACAATAATAACTGCAGAAGAATGCACAAATTGTGTCAATTCTAATCAATCTTATGTATTTCTTCCACGATGTTACGAAGTACATTTCATAAAAGGGTAAAGCAAGCTCACAGCAGGCAAAATATGGTAGCTGAAGTCAAGCATAGCTAATTTGCTGTTTAGGACAGATGTGATCTACAGAATTCACTGATCCATGGTTATCAGCTCTGAAAAGGAAGACCAGTTCCCAGCATGCATTGCCTCTATGGGTTTTATGTTGATGATACAGGCTTCTTGGATTTAGACGGATATAAGAGGTGGTAGCAGTATGTAAGCAGAAAGCATATTCTATGTACATGCTGCCATTAAGTATAACAGGAAGGCAATCTGTCATAGCCTGGTCGGGGGGGGGCAGGCCAGGAGCGGGTCCCAGACTCTCCTTCAAGGGTTAAGAGTTCAGAAAAAGGGATAGGGGAAGAAACAGATGAAGAGGAGGAGCATGGAGAACAAGGTGGCAGCCTAATAGCCACAGAATCAGCAAAACCAGAAGATACCATCACAAGTTCTCAGAGATGAAGGAGGCATAGGTACAGTCTTATGGGCTTAATCATCAGACTATATAATGTGAGCCCAGGATACATGTCTCCAGAACAGCTTCCAGGCAGAAAGTTCACTCCCCGTTTAGCTTCTTCAAGGATCCCTAACGAAGCACGAAAAGAATGAAGGATCTGGGACTGAACCACACCCACACCCTCATCCTACCCCAGCAACTAACATGATTACTTACAACAGAGTGGGCATTGGGAAAGTTACATTGAATGGGCAGAGACGGATGAGTGTACAGATTTTAACATGCAAATTCTTGGGCACTGACGGGCAGTGCAGGTGTGGTGAAGGGTATATACTAGGTCATCGCAAGTTTCTGGGTTCAAAACCTAGTTCTGAAACTTGCTAAGTATGTCATCCTGGACAAATCAGCTAACCTCATCTAAAAATAGTAGAAATGGTACTTAATACCTGTAACTGTTATGAGGCTTAAATGACTTAATGCACCTAAAGCACTCAGTGATATACCCTCATCATGGTAAGCACTTAGTAAATGTTAGCAGTTGACATTGTTAACAAATGACCAGAAGGCTCTTACATTGACCAAAATGGAAACACTGCCACCTCAAAAGCTCACAAAAAGCAGAATTACAATGAGGTTTCCCCCCCAAACTATCTGTTCTAAACTTCCTTAAAATTAAGTATTCTACAAACTCAATGCCAATCTCTCTTGCTTACAGTCATGTGCTTCTCCTAGCGCTCTGACATTCTCTCACTCTCCCCCTGTGCACTTGTAGCTAGAGAGGACACGTTTCATATCTGTGTAGAAGTATTACCTATCTGCTGAGCTACAAAATGAGAGGGACACACAAAAGTAATGAGGAAACATTGAGGAGACTGAGGGAGACGAATCTGAGAAAAGATAGGTATATACCTAAATTCCCCCTTCCTCCCTCTACCATCCACCCTTAGCCAAAACCCCAATATGGGTTAATCCAGCTCTTTAATTCCTGCTCCCAAGCAGCTTAACATGGTTGGAAAAACACACAACCATGCCATCTGTTTTCCTATAAACTGAAGACCTGAAACCTCAAGAGTGGGCCTTCAGTGCAGTCTGCCATCCTACTCTCTTCCCCCAGCCCATTCATTTGTCTACTCTCTCTGAGACTATTTTATACTGTCTCCTCTCTGTTTACACCTCTAACTCTCCTGTTTTCCTTAAGATATTTTTTATTATTGTTCTATTACAGTTGTCCCAATTTTCCCCCTTTGCCCTCCTCCACCCATCTCACCGCCAGTTCCCACAGTCAATTCCCACACTGTTGGCCATGTCCGTGGGTCATTCATACATGTTCTTTGACTAGTCCCTTCCCTTTCTTTCCACCGTCATCCCTTTCCACGCCCCCGCTTCCTCATGCTCTGGTCACTGTCAGACTGTTCCATGCTTCCATGCCTGCTGTTCTATTTTGTTCATTAGTTTATTTTGTTCATTAGATTCCTCTTATAGGGGATATCACATGGTATTTGTCTTTCACCAACTGGATTATTTTACTTAGCATAATATTCCCCCATTCCATTCATGCTGTCGCAAAAGGTAGAAGTTCCTTCTTTTTTTCTGCTGCGTAGTACTCCATTGTGTAAATGTACTGCAGTTTTTTGACCCACTCATCTACTGATTGGCACTTAGGTTGTTACCAGCACTTGGCTATACTATAAGATAGGTCTATTTGTTTATTATCTACCCCCATTAGAATATAAACTGCTTGAGGATAACGTATCCTGCAGCGAAAAGCAGTGGCAAGCACTTATTAGGTACTCAATGCATATCAGTGGAGTAAACAACAAAATGAATGAAGAAAAGAAAAACAAGGATTTCTCACTGTGAAATTACCTTTTGCATGCTTATAGTTCTCTCCCTCTCTTCCCCCACCTCTCATCTTTTGGTACAAATCTATGCCTCAGGAGGCGAGGTTATTAAAAACTGATGCTCTTTAGGACCCTGGTTAGTGTGGCTCAATTGGTTGGAGCGCCATCCCATAACCAAAAGGTTGTGGGTTTGATTCCCAGTCTAGGCACATACCTAGATTGCAGGTTCTATCCCCGCTCTGGGTGTCTACAAGAGGCAACCGATTGATGCTTCTTTCTTGCATCAGTGTTTCTTTCCCCTTCTCTCTCCCTTCTTCTCTCCCTTCCTGTCTGTCTGAAAAAAGTAATAAAAAATGTTTTGGGGTGAGGATAAAAATGTTTTAATAAAATAAAAAGTGATGCTTTTTAGGGAGGCAGACCCTGGGCATCCATGTGAGCGGTGAGGCCTGCACAGAACCTGGTCTTGGCTCAAGAGTACCCATGAGTGAGGACCTACCATACTGCAGGAGCAGCCATTAACATGGGAAGCATGCTTGCCAAGAACGTTCTATTTAGCATCCAGATCCAATGGCAGGGAAGCTTCTTGAATTCCTTCCTTCCTTGCCACAGAGCCTGAGGCTGTGCCAGGGACAGTTCAACCCTCAAACACTTCCAGAAAGTATCCCAGGGAGGAAGTCCATGGCATGTATATACCATCTGTGCAACCCTCAGGATGCCATGCAGCCTGAGTGGGGAGGGGCCTCCGGCTTGCACTCTCTGTGAGTAAGTTACTCGGTTTCTGAGCACTGTGGCCAAGATGGATGAAGGACCAAATGAAATTATGGATATAAAGTGGCTTGTTAATTAGAGAGCAGTCACGATACACACACCAGAGTGGTTGTTAAGAATATGAGAATAGAAGAGATGAAAACGAAAGAGGAGGAGGAAGAACAGAAAGGGGAAATGCGAGAAGGGAGGAAGCATGAGAAAGTAGAATAAGCAGAGGAGGAAGAAAAGGAGAAGAAACGAAGTCAGTTCTACATGTCTGTGGTGAAACAGCTTGTGCTGAAGATTGCAGATGTGACTACTGAACTCCGACATTGAAAGTCAATTGTTTGGGCACCTTGCGCAAGTCCCTTTCCTTGTCTGGCCCTTGCTTTCCGCATCAGTCAGTCCAGGAAGTTAGTTAGCATCTTAGATGATCTCCTCACAACTCTGGCCTGTCAATACCTAACCTTTGCATGTACCAGCATGACGATCTGGGTCAGTGGAGTCACCAAGCACCTAGGCCAACCAGGACATAGTTTGGAGCTTTAGCAGATATCCTTGAAAACAGGCAGAGACTCCTCATGCCAAAATTATTTTGGTCCCTGAATGTACCCTTAGCTGCTCTCCCATAGCCCGTAGCTTTCTTTGTGAGAAGACATTCTCTCTGGGGGCCTATTAATATGTAAGTTTCATTTTACAGCTTCTTCTTCCTGAGAAACAAACAGCACAAACTATCATTTGTTCCTCAGCACAGAATGAGACAGTCCCATGAAGTTCAGCCAACCTTTAATACATTTTTTGGGGGCTCTTTAATGATGAATTCATTTGAGCGCTTGGCGTCGGAACCTAATTCGTAGTGACTTTAAATAGAAATGGGACCTCTCCTAATCTCTGCTCCTGGCCTCTTTGGGACTTTCATAAATCACACCTGACCCCTTGGGCATGGCCACTGTAATCTTACTTTGGGAAAGGATCCAATATGGCAGGCACCACACTTACAGTTCTTATGGACCACATCATGAAATCAGCCAGAGGCAGGCGTCCCCAGATGAAGCCAGCCTGGACTGGGAAGGGAGGGAACACAATCTGTGAACACCATGTTGTTTCCTTATTCTTAAATCTTTCCAGGTTAACTGGTATATGGACTTTAAATCACTTGTTCATATATAGCCTTGCAATATAATTCACAAGCTTGTGGTATACCAGAGAGAATACTAAAGCTAGAATCCAAAAAAAAAAAAAAAGTATAAAATTTGGGCTCTACTACTTACCACACATTGGACAATTTACATAATTGTTCTGAGCTCCTGATGCTCCCCATCTCTAAAATGGATAATAATAGCACACAACAAATAAGGATGAATAAGATTCCTCTGTCTAAAGTGCATAGCAGTGCCTGGTACATATATGTACAAAAAATATTGGCTTCTTGCCATTGGCAGTATGAAATGAAATAATGGCCATGGGTGTGCTGCCAAAAATAAAAAGAGCCACCAGAAGTGTGTTTGCAAATACCTGGTTCTAATGTAAGTAACTAAATTTTTGCTTCATTTCATTACATTGCAACCTCACCCTCATCAGCGAAAGAGCACAAAGCAAGTATTCACAGCTATCTAAGGGAATGAATCACAGACGCAAGCACAGATTTGGGCACAGGCCGCAGCACTGTTATGATAGCGAAAGACCGAAAACCACCTAAATGCCCAAAAGCGGAGTCTAGCTGAGGAAACTGTAATATATACTTAAAATAGACCACTAAGCAACGATTAAAATGAGGCTCTGAGTGTATATTTACTGGCAGAAAAATGTGGCCAAAATGTACTGTTGAATGAAAAAAAAATAAGAAACAGGTGTTTTGTTTTATTCATTAGAAACCTATCTTGTATGAATTTTAACAAACATGTTTTACCTAGGAAACAAAATAATAAGCATACCATATGATCTCACTTTTCAAATACATAGTGTGTGTGTTAAAATGCAGAGACAAATCCTCAATGACTTTACACTAAAAGGTGATTCTTTCTGCATGATCAAAATTTAGGTTATTTTAACCTTTTATTTGGACAAATGACAAATCCAGACTTCGTACTCAGATCTGTCTTATTGTGAAATAACTATTAATAATGATAATGGAAAGAGTGCATCGTCATTGCATGCTTACCATGCACAGGCACTGTACCCAAAGTTAAACCTGCAACACAATGGTGTTATGCAGATTCTGCATGACTTTATATTACTGCACTGGTTTCCAGGGTCATAAATTAGAAAGACAATAGAACTATTGGAAGATCTGGGGTCCAAGAAGGCAAAAATAAAAAAGCAAAACGAAACAAAACCCAGAGGCTATCCCTTGATCTCCTTCCTTATTCAACACCACCAAAAGGTAACACAAGCCCATGCTACAAAGGCAAACATTTGGACCTTAAGAGAACACCCCATTACACAAATATTTTTTTGTAAAGTTGAATACTAGAGCTAGCCAGGACCTTGACCATTGCCCCTGATGGGCAGAACAGAAACCTGAAGTCCCGAGAAGGGGAGTAAAGAAGGGGAGTCATCACCTCCCACAGAACCTCGGGGTTTTTACAAGCTCTTCAGAGTGGCAGGTAGGGCTACCCTAACAGTAACCACGGACTCTGTTAGGACACCATGTAACAATGTGACAATGAATCTAGCATGGGCCCTGACCCTTAAGGAACTTACTGTCCACTGAGGGAGATAAATAAGTCACAAACATGAATTCAAGCCAAGAAGGAAGTTCAATGACCAGACTATGTGAGTTCAGAGGGAAAAAAATCATATACAGTTGGGGGCAGAGAGTCAAGGAAAGCTTAACAAAGTAGGTGATCCTGACAAATGACAGACAAAATTATGAGGAGAAATATATTTAAATAAACACCTATAAGAAGTAGAAAACTTCAGGGTGTGTTCAGAAATTAGTGAGGAGTCTTATTTGCCTGGAAATGAATACAGGTGAAGGAGACCAGGGCGCTATTCAGTTGATTGGGAAGCCCATAGACAGGAAGCTGAGGAGGGCAGACTGTTCCTGAGCTGCTGAAGTCTGAGTACAGGGCAAAGGTGGTCAGAACTGGGCCTTAGAAGGATGTAGCTGGCAGTGCGTTACAGTAAATGCTAGGAGAAGAGGCCGGAGAGGAGAGATGTGGGAAGGTAGGGAACAGGAGGCTGTTGCAACAGCACAGACAAGCAGTAATAACAACCTCCCTGAAATGGGGCAGTGGCCTGGGAAGTGTAGAGAGGTGGCCGCTGGGTATACTTTTCCTTCTCTTCCACCAGGTCCACACTTGATTGGAGAGTGGCACTTAAGTGATCTGCAGCAGTAAGTAGTCACAGATCACACATACCTTACTCGTTCTTGTTTCCTGAAGGGACATGACTAAATAGCTTCTAAATATTCAGTCCCTCTACTCTGGGCTATATTTGGCCAAACTCTGAGCACCTTTGTACATCCTCAACTCCTAAACTATATGATCGCATCAAAATATTTCAGTAATTGCCTTATTCGGGGAGGGATTTGGGGGTGGGATGTACAGCTATTGGGTTGGCCAAAAAGTCTGTATGTTTTTTCTTCTGTAAAAGACACATTTTTTATTTTGGCCATAACTTTATTGATTTGGATATTTTGAGTATGTTGGCTATCTCCTGCTATTGGCTTCTAGTGGGTAGAGGCCAGGGCTGGTGCTAAGCATCTTCCAATGCATAAGACAGCTCCACAGCAAAGAATTATTTGACCAGAATGTCAATAGTACCAAGAAACTTCACAAATCACTTTTAAAAAATATATTTATTTATTTCTAGAGAGAGGAAAAGGAAGGGAGAAAGAGAGGGAGAGAAACATTAATGTGTGGTTGCTTCTTGCGTGCCCCCTACTGGGGACCTAGCCCGCAACCCAGGCATGTGCACTGACTGGGAATCGAACCAGTGACCCTTTGGTCCACAGGCCAGCACTCAATCCACTGAGCCACACCAGCCAGGGTGCAAACTGCTTTTGACATCTTTGATAACTCTCAGCACCTTCTCCATACACCGCACAAATCTTTTTTTGCCTTTCAGTTGCATTTTTACCTTTCTTGAAATAATAAAGCATAATACACCAAAAATGTTGCCTATCTTCTTCCATCTTCAATATTAAAATGGCTGCACAAAAGTTCACCTATTTTAATAAGATTTTTAAATGCACACTGATATGACAGCTATCACAATACAATCTAACGAAATTGTTTCAAATGAAGTTAAAGGCAACTAATCACTACTAAAGCCATCGTACGGAAAAAACTAAATGAACTTTTTGGCCAACGCAATAGAAGCCAGCCAGTTCCAGAAAACAGTCTTTAAAGGCCTGTGATCTCTGCTTTTCTGGGTCTCAGCTTCTAGCTGGGGCTTTTGGCTATAGCATTCTTCAAGCAGCATACCTCCCAAGGATCAAAACTAACAGAAGCAGCTACTTGGCAGGCAATTAGGTATATCCATTCAGATGCGAGTCCTTACCAGCTTAAACTCTGCAAAAGTGACTGGGAAGCATTGCCCAGGAAGATCCACCATGTTTCCAGAAGCTTAGGTTTGACCTACTCAGAGCAATTTTCATGACCTTCTCACCATTCAATGACAATAGCTGCTGAAAATTAACTAGGTAATTAACCTGGCTTTCTCTACAAGGATGAATTTCTGATCTTAAGATAAGGCAATCACACTCAATAAAGCCAATCAGATCTCCAATCTTCCTATAACAAAATGTGTTTCGCACTCTCACCAAGACTAAAAGCAGAACAACCACAAGAAAGCTGCAGAGCTTGAAGCGCCTGGCAGGGACAAGAACAATAAAGTCTTCCAGGGATGAGTACTGGGGCATGCTACAAACACCTGTGGACTACTATGTACCAGACCAGCGAAGTCATCCCTATGAAAAGAGTAAAATTAATGGGCCGATCAGCTCCTTGCAACGCACCAGGGAGAAGGTACAGCTCCCATGGGCTGGGGATAATTTTGTCACCATCACACTGCAACTTACACATCCATGTGCTCTCTTGCCTTCAGAGTTGTCCCTTGCTAAATTCCAACTTACTGCCTTGCACGTGCTCACAGTTTTCAGGCAGCTTCTCCTTGGCAGCTGCCTTCAGAATGCTCATGTATACTCTTCAACCATCTGCTATTGCTAGGAGAGCCAGGGGATGGTGAAGAAGCGAGTGACAGCTGGAGCTGTCTAAGAGAAAAAGATAAGCCCCCACTTCTGCCGGCAAGCAGGGGGCTTTTGAAGATATTGAGGAGGGCTCTGGACTTCCTGCAGTACTCAATAAGCTATTATTTTGTATGTTAAAGGAAGGGGTGATCCCAATGAACTTCCCGAGCCTGCCAAAGGTATCAGTGGCTCCAACCTGCTGGGTGTCCATGGAGCGAAGATTCACTTGCTTGGTAGCTCTCAGGATACCAGGCTTAGGAAACCTGTGCGCAACAGTGTCTCCGTTCTTCTGACACCTCCTACAACTGAATTTTACTGTTTTCTGAGCCCTCCAACAATGAACAATCATACTACTGCCCGGGGGCTGCATATATCATGACTAAGCACTTTGACGGCATTACTTCATTGGATCTGCCCTGTATTTTTTTATCTTTGTCAATAAATGAAGAGACTGAGGCTGGGAAAGAGGAAAAGACTTGACTAAGGTCACTCTGCTTGGAAGAGGATGCCAGGAGAAGCACCTCAGCCATAGAAATTTCAATGAAGAAAAAAAGTAGCAAGTATAATGGACCATTCAGAAATAATGTCTTTTATGCAGGCCCTCTATAGTGACTGTTTGTTGTAGTTATATTGCTACCTCAAGGGAGGCTTCCTTTCTTAACGTGGCAAGACCCAAAAAACCAAGATTCATAACCAAATTATTCTGCACTTTATAGACACCGTTAGACATAATTATACACCTTTTTTCATGGTGCTATGCGTAGAATTACCATATAGCTCTAAAGTAAAAAAAAAAAAATTCCAGAAACTGTGCGCATGCAATGTAAGACCATTTATAGCAAACCTGCATGAATTGGAAGCAAAATATGGAATGGACTTCAAGTAACTGGAGCTAATGGATGTGGAACTGAGGTTAATGGAGGAGTGGAGATGGAAATACTGAGCTTCAGTGCACTGAGGAGCCACTTCCAGATGAAAGGATTTGCATCTGGTGGAGGACTACACCTTGCCAAGGACAATGCCATAACAAAAACTAGGAGTCCTGTCGAATAAGGATCAGAAAAGGAGAAGGCTAACTCTTTGAAGCCACCAATCCCCCACTGAGGACTAACTATGTGGGAGTCATGGCAGGGAGTCCAAAACCAATTACAAAATGTGCTCTCTGTCTTCAAGGCACTGAATGCTCAGATGAAAATAAAGACTACGTCACCTTGCAAAAATAACTGATAAGAAAGGGTAGTCTGCACAGAAGGCCAAGTTCCCAATCTGGGTCATTCCATCAAAAGCCCTGGATCTCAGTGCAGGCTTGATTCCCACTTTACTGGACTCTGGGTGAGATACTGCCCCCTCTCTGGCCTCCATTCCCTCATGTTCACAATGACGGGGGTTTGGACCAGATGACCTGTAAGACTATTGATGTGGCAGCCTTGAAGTGGCTCTGTGGATTAGTGCGGTGAGAGAACTGCCAGGAAACAGTAAACCACAATTGCCCCCAAGTATACATAGACCCCAAACACTCCTGGTCTCTGCTTGGCCCTCTGAGCTATTTCCCAGCTTCCTTAAAATAGCTGTCTCCCTTCCCTCTTAGGTCTCAACTAAATGATGAAAGAAGACTTCTTCGAGGTAAAGACATCCTCACATTACCCCAGATTGCACCATGTGACCTACAATTCACTTTTTCAATTTTACACTTTGCCTGTTCAGTTCCACTCAGTTTAATTCAGTTCAATTGAATTGCACAGATTCTGAGCCGTCCTCTGCTAGGTGCTTCGAATCCAGGCAAGAATAAGACAGAGTCTTGCCTTCAAAAGAGTCACAACATACAGGGCTTTGCAGACATGTAAGCAACTCATTAAACATAAAACAGAAAGTCATACTTGCTATGGAGAAGTTTGGGGGACTATGTGATGGAAACACAGGAGAATGAAGTATCTGGGGGGAAAAGGAGGAAGCTTCATGGAACAGAATTTGAGATGATCCTCAAGAAACAATAAGTATTTCAAAGGATGAAAATGTAGGAAAGGGTGGGAAGGGCATAAATGAAGGTACTGTTCAAGAGATGTTAAGAATACACCAGGAGAAACACAGTAAGGTCCAGTGTGGATGGAAATCAAAGTTATGAACTAAAAAAAAAAAAAAAAAAAAAAACAGCTAAAAAATGTAAAGTTAGGCTGGGAGTAGATCATAAAGAGCCTCGAAAGCTCTCCTATGATTTGTAACTGTGAAAGATAACTATATGATTAGTACCATGTTTTAATAACATTGTTTTGGTGATTATGTGAACTTGGAAATAAAAGGGAGTAGTACTGGAAACAGAGGCACAAATAAATGACATTAAGAATTAAAAGGAGCATGGCTGTAGATGCAGCAAAGAATTTAAAAGTCAAATAATATGAGCAACTTTACTCCCATAAATTTGGAAATTTTAATGAAAAATTCAAGTTCTTAGAAAAGTATAAATTTTTAAATGGACCCAATGATGGTTCTATATAATCATTATTTTTTTAAAGCATTCCATTAAAAAAATGTGAGACCCAAGGGGCAGATGGATTACAGGCTAGCTCTACTAAACATTCAGAAAACAGGTAATCCCAGTATTATACAAATGCTTTGAGAGAAAAGAATAAAGGAATATTTCCCAACTTATTTTATCACGTACCTCTCACTTTGGCATCAGAAATAGGCAGGAATAATAGAAAAAGGTATATATACTAGTCTAACTTGTGAACATAAATGTACAAAATGCTAAACAAAATATTAGCAACCAAAATTTAGCAAAGTATAGAAGTGAAAATTAATTGTGACCAAGTTGGGTTAATTCCAAGAATTTAAGCTTGTCTTAACATTAAAAATTCCATGAGTGTAAAACACTGCATTGCTTTAAAGTATTAAAGTAGAACAAAAGAAAAAAGTATGCTATATGATCATCTCAAAAGATACAGAAAATATATTTGATAAAAATCGACATCCATTCACAATAAAATTTATTAGCTAATTACAGCTGGTTATTTCTCCAACCTGATAAAATCTGTCCCTAAAAATAATTTGGAAGCATCATAACTCAACAGTGAAATATTATAAGTATTCCATTTGAAATCAGGAACAAAAGAAAAATGTTCACTTTTACCACTTTGATTCAACATTGCTCTCATAGGTCTTAACCAGCGCAGTAAGGTAAAACAATGGAAAAGTCGTCACAAGGACCAGAAAGGAAGAAATAAAACTGTCATCATTTGCAGATGATATGATTGACTACATAGAATAAAAGAATCTTATAAATTATTAGAATCCTATTAAAAGAATTTAGCAAGATTGTCAGATTCAGGATTCTAAAGTACAGGTAGTATTATTCTATTTCCCTGGCTACATGGTGGATACATGGGGGTTCATTTTATTTTTCATTATAATTATTTTTAATTTTGAGATATGTAATATGCACTCTTCTGTATCTACATTTCACCATAGACATTACCAAACAAACAACCACCTCCCCCACCCCCTTTCCCTCTGGCTATCACTATACGGTTGCCTATGTCACCAACTAAATTCAATAAAAAAATTAAAAGAAATAAAATAAAAAAGTAAGCAAACAACCAGAAAGTATGGAGGCAGAAAGATCACTGCTGTGCCCTCCTGATAGTCCAGGTTGGAAAGAGGATGGCTTCAAACAGGGCGGCGATGGCGAGGATGGCCAGCTGAGGGTCATTAGAGGAAGCCCACTATTCCACTCCATAGCTCAGAGGGGGAGGCAAGATGAAAAGGCGTCTAAAAAGAGTGTAGAACCACCCCTCACCTCTCTGTCAACGAGGCCTATCCTCTTTGAGCCGCCTTTGCCCCAGAGCCCCTTTCCTGACAGCACGGGTCCACACCTCCTAACGGCGGACAGTAGAGCTGCTCTCCTTGTGCTGCTGGCCCTGCTGCTGTGGTCTCACCACAGCTCCCTGCCTTGCTTGCTTCCCAAGCACATCCCGTCTTAGCCCTCACCTTTGGATGACAGAGCCAAATGAGTAAATTGTGATTGACAGAGCCTCAAGTAAATTTGTATTTGCTGGGTCTGACTGACCCAGCCTCTCTTCGGAATAAAAGTTGAAAATAACCTCATAACTAAGAACAAATCTCAATCTCTTAATCTCCATCAAAAGCATAGTAACCTGTCAACCTGCTGTCTATGGCTGATTCTGCCTGGGTTTTTGGATGAAGGGAATAGGGATAGAGAGGATTTTTTTCTATCTCAAAAGGAACAATGACTCTACTACATCCTAAGCCCCAAGAATGTCTAGAAACCTATCAGAATACTAATATAAATTTAGATTCAAGGGTTGTCCCTTCATTCATTCAAGATCAGTGACTGGGCTCCCAGTTGCACAATACTTCAATTATCTGTCCTTCACCCTTTCTGTACCATGGCCTCTTGCCTGCCCTACCTCTGGATCTCATCTATGAACTAAAAGAGGGGACAAGCCCAGGGGTATATCAAACCCTGCTATGAAGAAACATAGTACTCTCCACGGAATCCCTTGGTGGGCCCCTAAGGTAGGGGAAGAAGAAGGCAAGCTCTGAATTTCTCACCAAAATTTCAAGCAAAGTGGCTCCAATTTGACCTGTTGGAAATACTGGACTTGGCATAAGATTTCAGAGAGGATTTCTAAGAGTCTCTGTTAAAAGAATACAAAGCAAAACAAATAAACCAAAAATGTGTGAAAATTGCTATATTAGAAGATCCCTGGTCATGAAAATGACTAGTTATTCCTTGATCAGTTAAGTCTGAAAAGCCTAAAATCATAACCCGAGATACTGGCAGCAACTGAGAGGCAGACGGGAGTATAAGGAGGGCCCATCCATACCCTCAGAACAGTGCAATAGCCATGTGGGCCATCCTGCCACTTACTGAGAAAAGCAAACACACACTCAGCAATCACCAGGAAGGCAAAACAACTTCTTTGGGACAGCGTATGAGCAGGGTTTGCAGAGCAGATGGCCCCAGCTTGAAACCCAGCTTTACCACAAGCAATAGACCATGTACTAAGGACACACGCACAGATTACGGAGGTGAGGAAAAGCTACCAAACAAGTACCTCAGCCAGGAATAGGCTAGCACCTACAAGTGAGAGAAATGGAGAAATGAAAGAAGGGAAAGGAAGCAACAGAAGAAAAGAGGGAGAAAGGAAGGAGAATAGACAGGGACAGAGGGGAGAAGGGACGATGACGGGCCAATAAGAACAGGACTGGGAGGCTCTGAGCAGCACTGACAATAAAAGACACTAGGGATTTTATCAGAAGACTAAACCCCAAAAGGCAACCAACTCAGGGAAGGCAGACTTCCATGCAGAAAATTGGTACCTCAGAGGCCCAGCTGAGGCCTCTCTGGGGGAGCCGTGATACAAGGAAGAGGGAGGGCTTTTTCTTTCCCTTTTGAAAATCATGAACACCTGCAAACAATAGGCTTCCTCCACTAGCCAGGAAAGGTGGAAAGCTTCATAATTATTCCCACTTTCTTGAAAAGTAAAAGCTCAGACACCGAGTCTCAATGTAGGGATGTGATCTCATATCCTGAAAGGGAAATGCGCACTGTTAATTTTATATGTGAGCCACGTTCCTTGGCCCAAGTGGAAAAAAATGGATATACTACCATCCATCCTCTGCTCTTTTCCCACAATAACACATGCCAAGAAAAGTAGTTGCTATGGCTTAGCATCTTCACAAGACATAGAAAAGATTGAGCAAGAGGAACAATCTATTTTTCTATGTGATATTTAGTGATAGCAAATACCATAATCAATGATCTTTAATGTATGTTATATTAGTATCAGTGGCATCTGAACCATTAATTTCCATTTATCATCCTTACTTAAGAGGACCTCTTCGGGATTACTCTTCTTAACAAGCTAAGGGGTTTTGGCCCCAAGTCTGGCCCTTTCTTTCAGACTCCATGCCTTTCTGATTTAATGACAAGAACTGGCTGACATCCCTCTCTTTTAGTCCTGTCATGGAAACAGGGAACTAAAATAATTCAGATTTCTGAGATTGAAATTATTTTGTCCAATCGATATGTAATTTTCCTCTTAAGCTCTCTTGTAGGTATACTCCTAAGCTCTGCTCATGCTAATGGTACACCAGCGTTTAAGTGGCTTTCAAGTAACTTAGTGCCAATTTTGGTAGAGGAGCAATCTTTTGGAAGGTCAAGATGTTCTGAGTTTGTTCAGTCCTCAAACACGACTCATTCGCCTTCAAATTGAACAAGTCCATCAAGATTGGGGGAAATTTCCTGCCTGACCATAAATGCGCTGGACTCAGAGACCCAACTCTAAACTCTGCCGAGAAGCTGGCATTAGAACCAAAGGCCATATCCTCCTTAAGACCATTCAGGCAAGAAGCCAACAGTCCACTATGCCTCCAGATATTATTAATATTGTGGTTTGGTTAAAAATCAATAAATGTACATTTTAATCATTCTTGAAGCCAAAAGCTAGTGAATAGTCCTGCTGCAATTACCTAAAAATGGGTGAGATTTATTTTACTGCTATTCCAACTACAGCATTTGTTTTGAAAACATTCTGTTATCTGTGGTTTTTAATCTGACATGGTATATTTTTAAGTGAGAAACAAGCTTACAATTTTTGAAAAAGAATATTCAATGGAGATTGGATATTTGCCTTTCAAGAGAACTAAAAGAGCTGTTATATGAGGAGTACTTGAGGAATAAAAATAGAATGTGAGGAAACACAAGATCTTCAGAATAAATATGAAATACTTTTGCAATGAAAAAGAAATACATTCAAGCCCCAATATATCCCCTTTAAAATTGTAGTAAATGAAATTAAATGCAGATTTTTAAAATCAGTTTCATATCTCAGCAGACCACCATATGTGCTTCCTGAAAAGCTCTGTGACACTGTACTACAGAACAATTTCAGATGAGGAGGACAAAACAGTACTCTGGAAATACAAGTTCACTATATAGACAAGGACAAATCTTAAGAATTTCAAGTAGACTTTACAAGTGGGTTGTTCTGAGGACCAAGAAGGGCTTTTGAGAGAAATGCAAAGCAGAGCCCAAAGCAACTAACTACAGGCTTCCAAGCCAGCCCAGACTCCCCATTACAGACCCAGGCATCTAACATGAGCTGTCTTCAGTCCTTATGGTATCCTGGGGGACTCCCCAGGAGAATGCAGCCAAAGCATTATATAGGACTATGCTTTCTGAAGAAACTGAGCTATCCTGACTTTGATCGAGTCAAGAGTTTAGGCTTGTGCCGTCTGCTTCCATATTTCACAACACAGAACTAAACGAGGAAAGAGGATAACTTACATAGGCCGTGGCCTTTGCTTAGGGCTAATACCCTAGTGAGAAGGCCTGTGACTTGCCACAGCCACAGCATGCTGTAACTACATCTGTGCATGATTCATGCTTAGATGCATAGATGGTTGCTTTTCAGAACTCTTCCAAAAATTAAAGTCATTGAAATGCTGTTGATATATTCACCAAAACAAGTTTATTTAAAATAGAACTTCAACTAATTCTGATAGACATCATCCAAATGTATAATGTCTTCAACTGTCCCTTTGAGAAATATAAGCATATTACAAAACCACATGCTCATGTCCATATTATGCAACTATTTGTTCCTTTCTTAACAGTTATCCTAATGGTAGTTATAGCAGTGCCCAGACTGGTAGGGAATCTGGGTCAATGTGGAAGACTGGGCTAGGAGAATAGTCCTATGGGAAGATTTTAATCTCTTCCTCTATCTCCTTCTTTTTGCCTCTCTTTCCCTCTCTCCTCTGTGCCTCACTAAACTCACCCCTCCTTCAAGGTCTAGCATTAGGATTCCCTCGTTTATGAAGCTGTCATTACTCTTCTCCAATTTCCACAGCATTTATAATCCTTATCACTATAGAGCGTCTTATAGTTCCTCTTGTTGTTTATGTATGTGCATCTTCTCCTTTCTACTGTTTTATAACATGACAATTATCATCATCAAAGAGCTTGCTGAGGCCCCAGTACATACTAATGCCATAGTACACTTGGGGAAAAGAAAAATATGCTTACGCACAGAAGTTCTCATTTTAAAGTCCCTGCACCATCATTTATTAAGAACGTGACCCTGGAAAAGACATCTAACTTGTCTGCACCTTAATTTCCTCATCGTCAAAATGGGAGTGATGATACCTGATGACGGAGGAGGAGGAGGAGGAGGAGGAGGAGGAGGAGGAGGAGGAGGAGGAGGAGGAGGAGGAGGAGGAGGAGGAGGAGGAGGAAGAGGAGAGAGGAAAGAAAAGGAAGTCCTTGTCACCATCGCATTGTGGAAGTACGAACTTGGAATCAGATGAACCTGAACTCTATCATCATTAACCTACTGAGTCACCAAACATTCAATACACGTTACTTCGATCCTCAGAGTCCGTTTCCTCATCTGTGATATTAAAATAAAAGTACCTTCCCTGATGCCTTGTTAGTTAAGGAATGAAAGGACCTAGTCAAGGTCCTGGCACATAACACCGCCTCCAACAAATGACGGGTATTATTATTACACTAGTGATAATCAATATGAGTCATACTCAAGGGTTCCCCAGATCAGCAAAGGAAATGAGACACATAAAGAAGCATCTTCCTCCCAGGGTGCAGCAGTACATGCTGAGTGCCACATGGGCAGAGTAGATGGGAGAGCCCTGGAAGGTAAAAAGGAAGGGAGGAGGTCACAGGAAGCAACAGCAATGTGGGAAGAGCCCATCGATGTGGAAAGGGTCCAGCAACGCGAAAAGGCTCCATGCTTAGTAAGGCCCAGTTCCTTCACCAGGCCCTACCCAGCATAAGTGTGTACTCCATGCCAGTCACTTTCCCACAGTAACATCCAAACTCAGGAGTTCAACAACATCCTTAGAGGCAATAGGAAATAAGAGATGACTTTCAATCAGAGGGATGACATGGTGAGAGCTGCACTTTAAGAAAAATTCATCTGAGTGTGCTGCGCAGAATACATTTAAGAGGCCAAGTAATTCAGAATATACAAAAGGTAGAAACAACCCAAATGTCTATCAATAGATAAAGGGATAAAAAATATGGTCTATCCGTACAATGGAATAGTATTCAGCCAAAAAAAAGAGCAAACTACTGATATATGCTACAACACTGATGAACCTTGAAAGCATAATGAACCTTGAGAACATTATGCTAAGTGAAAGAAGCCAGTCGCAAGCATCCATATACTCTGAGATTCCATTTATATGAAATGTCCAGAATAGGGAAATCCAAAGAGACAGAAAGTATATTCATGGTTGCCTAGAGCTGAAGAGAGGAGGGACAGGGGATAATGGTGTGGCAGCTGAGGGGTTTGGGGCTTCTTTTTGAAGTGACAAAAATGTTCTTAAATGGACTACTGGTCACTTGTATGGTGTGTGAACTGTATCTCAATAGAGCTATTTTGGGTCTTTTATTGTTCAATTACAGTCGTCCCAATTTTCCCCCTGTTGTGCTCCCCTGCCCCACCCAACTCCCTGCTCCCTCAGTCTGCCCCCACCCTGTTGTCCATTAGCATGGGTCCTTTATACATGTTCCTTGACTACACTCTTCCCCTTCTTTCTCCCATGATCCATCCCCCTTCCTCTCTGGTCAACAGAGCTGTTTTAAATAAAGGCCGGTCAGGAACCACCGCAGCAGTCCAGGAGCAAAGTGCTACAGGCCTGAGACTGGGAATCAAGGACAGACAAGAGTGACGTGGGAGAGCGAGAAGTGAGAAAACATTCTCAGGCCCAGATTCAGAGGAAGATGGAGGCTATGACTACTTTGAAAGGCAGGCTAACTGTGCCCTCAAGAACCTGGGGCGGAGATGGAAGTGTGGTGGAGTGGTCAAGACCATAGACTTTATCATCACACAACCTGGGCTTTAGATCTGCTTCAGCCACTTAATTGCTCTTTGACCTTGATCAAGCCATGAACCTCTTTGAGCCTGAATTGTCAAAATTGTGCAAAATGGGGGAAATGATAGTATCTGCCTCACAGAGTTGTTGGTAGGAGTCAATGATGAAAACAGATTAATGTCAGGTGAATTGCCCAACACATAGAAGGTCCTCAATAATTATTAACCAGCATAACCATCATTATCATTATTCAGAAATACTTTTGCCTGACTAGGGAGAACAATGGTGGGGTGGGGAATTAAGTTCAGGGGGGCAGTTTGTAGGCCTGATATTTGGTGAGTCCAAGGCTGGGGCTTCTGTTTCTTTTTTTTTTTTAATTGATAAAAATTTTTTGTTTTACTTAAAATTTTAAAAATATATTGGGGTGACAGTGGTTAACAAAATTATACAGGTTTCAGATGCATAATCCCACAACCCATCGTCTGTACACTATGCTGTGTGCTCACCAGCCCAAGTCAAGTCTCCTTACAACATTACCACTAGGAGACATTAGCTGATATGACTTCACTGCTCAAAATACCTCTTAAGCTGTGTTTCCAAAAAGAAGAGTGAAACTCAATAGCCACTCTATCAGTAAGGAATACCCTCCGAGAAATGTGGCCTTTGGCACACTCATGGATAACCAGGGACCTTGGGCAACACTAGACTGCTCCACCCTAACTTAGGCTTAGCCATTTCCTGCCTGACTGACAAAAGAATACATACCCCAGTGCAGTCAGAAACATACCAACTCACATTTCTTG
Organism: Pteronotus mesoamericanus; assembly: GCF_021234165.1. Taxonomy (NCBI): domain Eukaryota; kingdom Metazoa; phylum Chordata; class Mammalia; order Chiroptera; family Mormoopidae; genus Pteronotus; species Pteronotus mesoamericanus. The sequence continues at coordinate 2,992,682 of NW_026555198.1, forward strand.
ATATAGGACCAGGATTGTGTAAATCGGAGGTCAGCAAACTACAGCTCATAAACCAAATCCAGACTGCCACCTGTTTTGTAAGTAAAGTTTTACTGGAACACAGACCTGACCATGTGTTTCTGTACAGTCGACGGCTTTTTTCATACTACAATGGCAAAGGTCAGTAATTGCAACAGAGACCATACAAACTGCAAAGCCTCAGGTATTTACTATCTGGCCCTTTACAGATAAAGTTTGCCCAACCCTGGCTGAAATTATATTGGGCCCACTACTCTGTCTTTTGTGATTTTCTATGTCCTTCAACATTTTTCCATTTTTAACTATATTCTTCTTTACATATACTACCAAGGCCATTATTAATATTAGCATTGGTTTTCAGTAGGATTCCTTATCTGGCCAAATGTCACCAGACTTAAACAGGTCTCAGATACAAAAGGCACTGGACTCATGGCTGCTGGGCACTTTAAGATATAAAACCTATTGATGATTTATTCATTCCTTGACCTGCGACTGCCATGATCTGGCATCCATAGATCATGAGGTACTATGTGCAGTAGAGACAGGGCAGTGTGGAGAACAGACTCTGGGCTGGGGGCCTGGGAGCATCCTTTCTAATCCCAGCCTTTCCAATAACTTGCGGAGTGTCTCAAGCGAAATTGCTTTCCATTTCTGGGCTACGGGTTCCTCCTCTTAAGCTGAGATCCTCTGTGTTCTCTCCCAGCCCCACGACTCAGACTCCAAACTCTATACAATATAAACTACTCTAGTCCAGCTTCATGACATTTGTCAAATAATGAGGCTCTGATAAGACAGAGTATATAAAGCTGTTAGCACAGTGTGGGCTGCATAGCAGGCATTCAATAAACAGGTACAATGTCTATCACCATGAATAAGTATTTGCTCTTTATTTATTAAACACTTAAATTACATTATCATCTTTTTAGAATATGATAGAGCACATTATTTTCCATTACAATACTTTAGGATACATTGCAGACTGAATAAAAAATGACACAAGAATCTAAACTTATAGAAGAAATAGAAGATTATTATTCCCATTACAAAAGGGCTTTTTTCCTTTACCAAATAATTCATCACAGGTTCCTTGCAAAAAGCAAACTTCCTTCAAGTAAATTTGAGTTGTTGTATGACTGTGATTTTCACTCGGTTCTTCAGGATCATTTCTACTGTGTAAAAAATACAGCATGCTTGGTACACACGCTTGGCACTGTTGACTTCTCCGGGCAATAACAGGATTTCAGAAGTAATCTGAGTAACATTGTACAGGAATACTAATCTTAAATGTCTGTAAACTGGAGCTAAAGCAAACTTGGGCAAGATCTGTGACCAAGCAGCCACCCTAAGAGAAACCCCTCCTATGTGCATGTCAGCACCTTCCAGCTTACAGAGCACATTCCACACACTGTGGTGCCCTTAAACTGCCTGGTAACTCCACGTAGGCACTCAGTATTGAGTGCCCTCACTTGTCAGATGTCTCCACAGAGTCACAGAGAAGTTTGGTGACTTCCCCACGGTCATGGAGCTTGTCAGCCACCGAGGTGGTTGTTAAGGTCCAGTGCTACTTCTCTCTATGTCTTTAACATGAACTTGTTCAATTCCAATGCCATGGACTTCTAAAGGAAAGGTTGGGCTTCGCTTTTAGAGGCCAAGAGTTTTGTAATTTCCTGTTGACTGTGGTCTTATGGCCCTTGTACTTACAATCGTTTAGGGCTGGATAGAGAAACAGCTTTCACAGATGGACTGGGAGCACAGAATAATCAATTTGGGCCTCCAAGATGTTTATCCTCATTATTGTTTCTGGCAGCTGAATTAAATATTTTAATGATTCATTTTATTGGGCTCAGACTCAGAGAATATGTTAGCAGGCAGAAACGGCAACTTCTAAGATCTCGTTAGTACTCTAAACAAAATGAAAACATGGGGAAGTTAGTACATAGACTTAAAACAGGGCTTTGACGTTCTTTGTAAACAGACCGTAAACTCTTCATTGCCAAGTGTGAAGGAGCCAGGATTTGCTGATGCAAGCATGGCCCTGAAGGACAAGGAGGAGACCAAGAAGACTAAGAAGAAACAACAGGGTGGAGGGAGAGGCAAGCCAGAGTCCCTGAGCAGCCACTCTGTAAAATCACTCCTGCACCTGCTGAACAGATGATGAACTCAAGCCTCAGGATATTTCCAGAAAGCTTCAGAAGCTTGTAAATTATTCTTTTGTGCAGAGGCCATGTTATTTTTCATTGTTATTCTACTTTTAATATGTATCAGACCCTGGGGATATAAAAGTGATTAAGACGCAGACCTACCCTTAAGGAGGATGCAGTAGAGTGAAGAGGAGTGGGGTGTGGACAAGTAAACTGACAAGTACAACAAAGTATGATAAATAAAGGCATATGCTAGGCACTATTATAGCCCACACCTGGCCCCTTATAGTAATGCTTGTAGATGTTATTTTATCACATCTAAAATTACAGTTGGGTGGGAAGCACATATTGTAACTTGTCCCTCTAAGATGACTTTCCTTGAAACAAAAGCAACTGGTTATTTGTCATGAATACATTACATACAACAAACATTTTAAAAAGCCAAGGCAACAAATTAACCAGGCTCCGCTGATGGAAAGCAATCAGAAAGCCTGAGTTCATCGATAAAATATGCTGATCGTAAAATATTTATCTTTCGCTGCTGAAAAGAGAAGAATCCGGTTATGAAAGCTGGCCTCTCAGGCCATCTGCCATGGCTAAGTCTGAATCTCCAGTGACTCTCCAGGAGAGTTTAAAACAAGTATTTATAGCGGAGAAGATGGGGACCGGCCCGAGGAAACTCTGTTTGGAGGGTTACCTCAGAACGGCGGATGGGATTTTCTGGCGTAGTCCTCTGGGAGGGGCACATGAATTGGAGGAGCATGTCAGGGGGCGGTGGTTAAACGGACGGTTTCCATGGCGCCCGGGGTATTGGGAAGGAATGCACCCGGCAAACTGTGGCGAAACAACTGGGCCTCCAGGCCCAAGGTTATTGGGAGGGGGACGGTGTAAGGGGAAGAGAAAGGAGGGGCGAGGTAGGAGGGCCGGGGAGGCCCAGGGAGGCCGGGCGGGATGGGGGCGGGGCGGTCACGTGGGCCCTAGGGGGCGAGGCCCCAAGTCAGCCCAGGAACGGGCAGAGTCGGGCGAAGTGGCTATGCAAAGAGCGAATTCTTTCCTGGACCGGGGGCTGAACGTGGCCCGAACGCCTTAAAACGAGTAAAGGCACCGGCGGCCAGGACGCGGCTGAGGGGTCTTCAGCTGGCCTGGGAGCAGCGGTTGGGGACAGCGGGCCCCACGGAAAAGTTGGGAGCAAAAGCTTGGAGGTGAGCTTGGGAAACCAACTTGTGGCTTTTATGCATGCTTGAGTCTCCATTTCGTCTGGGACAGACCGACAGACCGAGGCAAGTGCCCTGTCAGCTTCAGGGGACCAGCCGAGGCTACTGTCCCTTAAGAGTGCCAGAATCCTCAGCACCAGTTCAGGGCTCCAGGAGAGGCCGTGGTCATGGTGGATGAAGATCCCAACCTGGAGGAGAGAGACGGCACCCCTGAGCAGGAGTTTGCGCTTCAGGCGGACCCCAGCATCTCTGTGTACGCCAGCAATTCAGCCCACCGCCGTACCTTGCTCCAACCGGCTGGCTTGGCCCACCCAAGTAGCTCAGCTCGGGAGGACTTCAGTGTGATCAAGGTAAGCAAGCGCCGTTGGGCGGTGGTCCTGTTATTTAGCTGCTACTCAATGTGCAATGCCTTCCAATGGATCCAGTATGGCTCCATCAATAACATCTTCATGAACTTTTATGAGGTCAGTCCCTTTGCCATCGACTGGCTGTCCATGTGCTACATGCTGACCTACATCTTTCTACTACTGCCGGTCGCCTGGCTGCTGGAAAAATTCGGCCTGCGCACCATTGCCCTTGCTGGCTCTGCTCTCAACTGCCTGGGGGCCTGGGTGAAGTTGGGCAGCCTGCAGCCACATCTCTTCGCAGTCACCATGCTGGGCCAGGTCATCTGCTCTGTGGCCCAGGTCTTCATCCTGGGCATGCCCTCCCGCATAGCTTCAGTCTGGTTTGGACCTAATGAGGTTTCAAAGGCCTGCTCTATAGCTGTCTTTGGCAATCAGCTTGGAATTGCAATTGGGTTCTTTGTCCCTCCTGTTTTGGTACCCAATATCCAAGACAAGGACAAGCTTGCCTACCACATCCGCCTCATGTTCTGTATAATAGGAGGTTTTGCCACTCTTCTTTTTATCCTTGTCATCATCATATTCAAGGAGAAGCCTAAATATCCCCCCAGCAGGGCCCAGTTCCTGAGCTACGCCTTGGCATCCCCTGATGCTTCATACTTAAGTTCCATCGCCCGGCTCTTCAAAAACCTCAACTTTGTACTGCTTGTCATCACCTATGGTCTGAATGCTGGGGCTTTTTACGCCTTGTCCACCCTGCTGAACCGCATGGTGATCTTGCACTATCCAGGGGAAGAAGTGAATGCTGGAAGAATTGGCCTGACCATTGTCATTGCAGGAATGGTTGGGGCTGTGATCTCAGGCATCTGGCTGGATAGGTCTAAAACCTACAAGGAGACAATCCTGGTGGTCTATATAATGACTCTGGTGGGCATGGTGGTGTACACAATGACCCTGAACCTGGGACATCTGTGGGTAGTGTTCATCACCGCTGGCACAATGGGCTTCTTTATGACCAGCTATCTCCCGCTGGGATTTGAGTTTGCTGTGGAGCTGACATACCCAGAATCAGAAGGCATGTCGTCTGGCCTCCTCAACGTGTCTGCCCAGGTATTTGGGATCATCTTCACCATCTCCCAGGGCCAGATAATCAACAACTACGGAACTATGCACGGGAACATCTTTCTCTGTGTGTTCCTCACCCTCGGAGCAGCCCTCACTGCATTCATCAAGGCAGATCTCCGGAGGCAGAAAGCAAACAAAGAAAATCCTGAGAATAAACTCCAGGAGGAGGAGGAGGAGAGCAATACCCGCAAAGTACCTGCCACTGTGTCTGAGGAGCATCTCTGAGAGAAAAAGGTGGTTGTAACTCAGGACCACCACCACCACGTCTTCAGTCAGCACGGCTCTCACTGCCAGCACAAAGGTCTTTGTAGCGGCAGCTTTTGCAAAGAACTGGCTGGAATGTTTGCATCTTGGACAGCAGTGCCTATGCCTCCTGAAACCCACTCAGGAGCCTGCATGGTCTGGTTCAGGCAAATCACACCTTTCTCCAAATGCAGATTCCATTCCCACCCCCTCCCCTTCTAGGTTCTGGGACCTGGTATTGGGAGAGGCTGGTGAGTAGTGGAGTCAGTCCTGGCTTGGTGCCTTGCCTTTCCTCCTCACCTCTGTCCCTCTTGGAGAAAGCCTGCCAAGTTACCACAGAAAGCAAGCTTATTCAGGATATTAACTTCTTCTAGTGTCTTAAGACCCTTAGAAGCCCAGATTCTAAGGAGCAGCAGCTGCTCTGGATGAGGGTCATCAGACTGACTGCTAACATTCTATGGGAGAGAGAGCTCCAACAGAACAAACCCAAGGGCACCCTGGGCCTAGGTTTTCCTGGCCTAATGTTGGGATGTCTCCCAACCTACTCTCCTAGGAGCTGATCAAACTAAACATCAATTAACTTGAGAAAAACTTTGTTGTGGCCATGAAGGAAAAACCGATTAGAGAGAGGTGTGTGAGGGAGCTGGAGGATACCTTCTGAGTGCGTTTGTGGGGGCCTGTATTTGGGAACTCTGGTAGCTCGATTTGGGAATGGGAAGGTTCTTCTCTACAAAAGAAGTCCTTGTCCAGAGATTCTGTCTGTGTTGCAGTCACTTCTGGTGCCTTCATCTGGACACTGCCTTCAGAAACTAAGGGCTTGTTTTCTCTGGAGAGAGGGCAATACCAGCCAACTTCCTGTGATCTTTACTGAGAACAAACCTTGACTCATCCCACCCTGAGAAATCCAAAGCTGCTTCTGAGATGACAGGAAAGGGGCAGAAGGAAAGGCGGCCCCTGTAGTGGGAATTGAGTCTGCTTGATTAAGTGTACCCCTCCTCTGATGGGGACAGTATCTGCACACCCACCCCACAGCAGTAACCTTTTATCAAATGTTCTAAATTTAAAGGGAATGCCTTGAAACCAACCCGAGCTAACCTCCTCTCCTGCCTGACCTGCTGTCTGACTCCACTCGTAGGCCTAGGCAGCATCTCCTGAACATAAAGCATTTTGGTCATTTCTCTTGTACATTGAGCAGCTGCAATCATGACCACTGTGCTGTTTTTGCTGTGGCTACTGCCCTGGGTTCAGCATCTAAGGAACAGCGTGCACTGGCAACAGTGCTGTGGTGCTTGGGTCACTGCCAGAAGAGCCAGAGGTGTGTATGGGGTGTGTGTGTGTGTGCGCGCGCGTGTGTGTGTGTGTGTACACACACAGACTCTGTACATAATAAAAGAAGTTCATACTTCAGGTGGGGGGAGTAAGTTAGGTGTGCAAGAGAAGCAGAGAGAAAGTATGCTTTACTTTTTTGACAAGGAGAAAGGTGTTTACTCTTCAGCCCTTTAAAATACAGAGTCTGGCAGAGTAATGCCTATTTCAGTGTGGTTGGTAGGGTAATAATATGGGTGTAATAATTTATAGTTTTAATTTGAATATTTCACCTAAAATACCAAATGGTGTGCTTGAGTGTGATGTTGTGTTACAGAATTACATGCTTATGATTTTGTAATAAAAAGGGACTTTGCTTGTGCTGGACCCTGTATGTTAAAATGTTTACCAAATCCATTGCTTTATTTTAAAAACATAATTTGTATTTTCTATTTGTAAATCAGGTGTTTTAAGGCAATAAAAGATTGCCCAAAATATATATTTATAGAACTAACTGAAGGATGAAAGATGGAGGGAAGAAATAGGAGAGTGAAAAGAGAGGGAAGGAAATGAGACAGGGATGATTTTCTGCCTTTGGCGTCTCCCCTCCTCTTCTGGGGGTTCTACTACATTCATAAACAGACATTAAGCCTCTCAAAATACAATATGCCATAAGGACACTGAGTACAAGACGAGGCAAAAGAAGGAGGAGGACTGTGATGAGAAGGAAGTGGAGAAGGACAGGCAGCAGTGACAGTGGCTATCATTTTATTGAATACCTAGTATCAACCCATTTAATGAATGGAAATGCTGTGTTGAAGTGGTAAGCATCAAAGAATGTGGATTCTGCAAGTCTTGGCTGTGCCTCTTCCTAGCTGGACACTCCAGGCTTCAGTATTCTCAACTATAAAATTAAATATCAATCCCTGTCCTAACCATGTAGAAGACCGTGTAGACCAAATGTGATAACAAATGAATAGACCATGTAAACTCTAAAATACTGTGCAAATGTTAGTGATCATTTTTACTTTTTTATTCTTTGTTGTATTTATTGGGGTTGCATTGGTTAATAAAATTATAGAGGTTTCAAGTGTACCATTCTATAATCTTCTGATTTTTAAATAATTTTATTTCTAACCTGACCAATGTGGCTCAGTTGGTTGGAGTGTCATCCCTTACACTGAAAGGTCATGGGTTCAATTCCTGATCAGGGCACACACCTAGATTGTGGGTTTGGTCCTCAGTTGGGACACTTACCAGAGGCAACCAATCGATATTTCTCTCACATTATTGTTTCTCTCTCTCTCTCTCTCTCCCCACCTCCCTTCCTTCCTCTCTCTCTTCAAACAATACATTAAAAATTTTAATTAAAAATAATAATTTTATTTCCCACTATGGAATACTCTTTGACTTTGAGATAACATAATGTACCTTCTCAAGTCCCTTATGAGTTAGAGATCTGAGTAAGGAACAGTTTTGTTGTTTTCACATCAAATAAGGCCCATAAAACTATGTGTGAAAATTCATTCTGAAAGTCAAAAGTCACAAACATAGAGAGTCCTGGTCACTGAAAGTTCTAAGCTATAGACAGACTGGTAAATGCTGAAGTCAGGTTTCTGTGGGTAAGTGACATGCAAGAGTGTTGTATCTCACTGATTGAGAGTCAGGGGCACAGGGGAAAGGCCTGCGACAGATTCAGCTTTAAGAGCATGCCAATTCAAAGCATGGTCAACATTTTGCTTTGTCATTCTTCTGTTCTTACAAACATGATAGAAAAAAATCAGACTATGCACGTAACAAAATAAAATCAACAAAAAGTCATAACTTACTACCTACATAAAAACATGGGTAATAACTTTAGTATGCATTTCCTGACCTCATTCTATGCATATAAACATGGATTTTAAACCTAAGATGACATTGAACATTTTATTACAAAAATAGGTGGGTTTTATAAAAAGAACAATATTAGACAATCAATGCAGAGAAGAAATTGTTCAATATGGTGTTCTCTAGTTTTTAATCTCTTGATGGCTATCAAAACCAGGTCCTGGGGTATGTGTCCCTGTTCAGGGAGATGGGACCAGCTCATAAGTGTTTATCAACAACCAACCCAGCAACGAAAATTGCTCTCTGCTTTCAACACATGTCACATGTGTTCAATACCAAGAAACATATTCTTTACTTCAGTTCCAAGAAAAAGGGTAAGACTCATAAGATATAGGCCAGGGGACCTGCTGTGCTTTTGAATGATGATGAAATGAAAAAAAAAAGAATACATGGGAAGAGGAGAAGGGGGAAAAGATGACAAAACTACACCTAAGATGTCATTCTCTCTGAGAGAAGGAAGACTTTGGAGTCAGGCAGACATGATTTGGCATTTGAGCTCAGCCACTCACTAGTGGTGTGACTGTGGATCAGCGACTTCTCTTTTCTGAGCACCCATTTCCTCACATGTGAAGCAGGGATGGACAAGGACCATAACTTCCTCGTGGGGCTGTTGAGAGGCTCAAAGGAAACGATGAATGCAAAGTACTTAGAATAGAACATGGCACACAGTTAGAGAACTATAATGGTAATTCTTCTTGTAGCTGCCCTTGTAAATCAACCCAAGGAAGCTTCAGGGATATAGGCTAGGAAGAATTTAGAGATCAGTATGTCCAAGCCCTTCACTTCTCAAAGGAGAACACTAAAACCCAAAGAGAGGAAGACAGTTTCCAAAGCGTATCTACTTTCAATTGATTCAGTAAACATTTATGGAGCATTTGGGCAAAACACTATTCTAGGAGTACGATGCGGGGGCATAGGTAATAAAATGTGTTTTTAGGTCAAGATGCTTACAATCTGTGCAAGTTACTTAATCTCATAGTTATATATTTTGTATTTATATTTGGTGTTTAGGTTTACATATACAGGGCCAGCAGAAGTAATACCTGCTTGAGTGTGGTTGGTAGGGTGATAATATGGGTGTAATAATTTATAGTTTTAATTTGAACATTCACCTAAAATGTCATATGGTGTGCTTGAGTGTGATATTCTTATGTTACAGAATTACATGCTTATGATTTTGTACTAAAAGACTTTGTAATAAAAAAGGGGTGTTATTTGTGCTATACCATGCATATTCATTTTATTTACTGTTATATACTCATGTATTTAGAAGACTAGAGTAAGGCAAAGCTCATCTTCCTACATCTTCATCTGTTTTGTCTTTTACTCCTGACAAGCAGTGTTCCAGTGTCCAGTCACTGCCTGCAAGGGTGTTGAGAGACCATTGCAATGGCTGTGGTGGCGACCGCCTCCCCCTGGACTGCAGCCCTTGCTGTGTGTCCTGAAAGCCATTGCTCCAGCGGTAGCCTTCTGATCACCCATCTCCCTGGATGTGAAGACAGGAGTGGCTCCCTTTGTGGGCCAGTTCAGTGCTGGTGTTATGGGTGTCATGCCTGGAGACCCAGACCAGAGGCCCCTCTTCCACCCGTCCCAGTGATTTTGTAAGTACCTAATTAAACAGCATTGATAAAACAGCTACACTTGCTTCAAACAGCAAGAGTAGCTTTTGATGCCTATGGACAGATCACTGTTCACTGCTACAAATGAGTAAGATCTCAAAAGGCAGAGGCAGAGTGGGGAGAAAGGGTAAACACACCCAAGCTAGTGGGGACAGCCTGAGCAAAGGGACAGAGCGGGGGGTGTGGAGGGTATAGCCAGGTGACCATGAGAAGTGACCTCCTGCCAGAGCAGACAATCACAGCTAGTCTGACAAAGGTTTGCCCTGGAGACTGATGCACCAAAATGAACCCCGTGGTCATGTTATTAGACATCAGGGAGGACTGGGAATAATTGTACCATCCCAGGGAGGCAATACTGGGGGATTCTCAGTACCATTACAACCCTCAAGAGTCCTCTTTTTAAAAAAGCCAATTTCATAGAAACAAAGAGTAGAACAGTGTTTGCCAAAGGCTGAGAGGAAGGGAAAATAGAATGCTGTAGGTCAAAGGATATAAAGTTCAAGGTATAAGAAGAAGCAGCTCTGCCCTGGCTGGTGTGGCTCAGTGGATTGAGTACCAGCCTGTGAACCAAAGGGTTGCCAGTTCGACTCCCAGTCGGGGCACATGCCTGGGTTGCAGACCAGGTCCCCAGTTGGAGGAGTGGGAAAGGTAACCACACATTGATGTTTCTCTCCCTCCCTTTCTCCATACCTTCCCCTCTCTCTAAAAGTAAATAAAATCTTTTTTAAAAAATAAAATAGATCTTTAGCATTCTTACCATACAAAAAAGCTACCTATGTTAACTATGCAAGGTGATGGATGTATTAATTATCATCATCTTGGTAATCATTCTATAGTGTATATGTATATCAAATCATTACACTGCACATTACACACACACACACTTATATTTGTCAATTCGTCGTCAATAAAGTTTAAAAAAAAGCAGTTCTCTTTTAGCCCTGGCTGGTGTGGCTCAGTGGATTGAGCACTGGCCTGCAAACCAAAGGGTCGCTGGTTCCATTCCCAGTCAGGGTACGTGCGTGGGTTGTGGGCCAGGTCTCCAGTTGGGGGCATGTGAGAAGCAACCACACATTAATGTTTCTCTCCCTCTCTTTCTCCCTTCCGTCCTCTCTTTCTAAAAATAAGTAAATAAAATCGTTTTAAAAAGAGTTCTCTTTTAGTACTAGGGAAAGAAATTTGGAGATATATGGTTATGGCGTCACTCTGAAGAAGGAGGATGGTTTTAGCAGGCAGGATAAGGATAGAACCAAGGCTGCCTAACAATGAACGACTTTACTGCTTCTAAACAGAATTTTTTGATTAAAGTATATCAATAATAACTCTATTTTATAGGATTCCAGTATTTCTGCCAAGACAGTTCTGTCGCAGTGCCACAGAAAATTTCCCCAATGAAACTTTCAGTTTATGAATGCTATCTATTTCTAGAAAAAAAAATGAGCTGTTATAAATGGAAGAAGTTTACATAAGAGAAACAAAACAGCACCCAAAAATGAACAGTGCATTTAAAATAAAATGCTTTGGTGCTGCCAAAAATGAGTATAACAAATAGCAAATACATTTTCCCCACTCTAAATTCCTTCGACATGAAGCATTTTTCCAATCTCTAATTTATACCTGACATAAAATTTAATCATTAAATTGCTGGATGAACAACTGCACCCCCCAGCTTCTTTTACACAGACAATAATACAAGTGAGCTGTGATGTGGCAGAAGCACTGCAAAGTTCCATTCCATGACCATTTAGTAGTAGAAAGGATAGTAAATCCTAAGACCAATAAACACTAGGGCCATATTTCTCCGACACTAAAAAGAAAACCAATGTCTACCATGCTTTGGGGAAACAGAAAATGTACAAGCTTTAGAATCAAATAGATCTGGAATTGAGTCCCACTCCAATGCTTACTAGGTGCATGATCTCAGACATACATCTTTATCTTTTTTGCGCCTCGATCTCCTCATCTGTAAAATGGGGATTATGGCACACCTACCTCACAGGGCTGTTATGAGACTAAATAAAATAATGTTTGTAAAACTCTTAGCACAGTACACAACTGATAGTAAGCTCCTAATTAGCATAAACCACCAAGGTACCCTGCCCTTTCATAATAACAGCTTTGAGATATAATAAACATTCCATAAAATTCATGCATTTAAAATATGCAATTCAATGATTTTTTTGTATTAATTCACCGAGTTGGGCAACTATCACCACAGTCCAATTCTCAAATACTCTCGTCACCCCGAAAAGAAGGCTTTTAACCCCTTAGCAGTCATTCTACTGCCTTTTTAATGCACTTAAAAAAATTGCTAAGACCTTGAGCCCTGGAGCTGTCCACAACTGGGTTCAGGTCCAAGCACTAGTACATGCTGGCGGTGGGACCCTCAGAAAAGCTGCTCAATCTTATTGGGCCTCAGTTTCTTCACTGTAAGACGGCACTGATAATAGCACAAACCCTAGAGGCCAGCTGTGGGAATCTGGTGGGAAATGCGTACATAGCCCCTGCCAGTGGCTGGCCCATGGGGAGCACCAGATAAATGGCAGCCATCATCATCACAGTCCTCCTCCTTTTCTTTCATTCTGCTTGTTTTCCCCTGCCCATATTTCACCTGGATTTCACTATCATTTCATAAAATGCATCTCCAGGACCTATAATAGGGCCTTGCACGGGGTACGCACAATACACATTTCATTAACTAATTCGCGGAGTCCTCAAATAACATCATTCATGGGTTCTTGGGAACTGCAGCTTTAAGGGAAACAACATATAATGAAACCAATTTTACCAGAGACTTAATGATAGAAACAAGAGATCTATTCCTACAGCATATTTCTGGTCACAAGATCATCACGAAAGTTTTCAATAAAGGCCCAAAACACTTGCAATATTGAACACTGAAATAAATGTGGGCTATACATACATTTTCAAAAATGAATAAAAACAAGTCAGATCTTTTATTTTCCAACTCATTCATTCCAGTTCTGGGTCTCAGGATCCCAGAGCCTCTCCGGGCAACTGAGGGTGCAGGGCGGGATCCACCCTGGACAGGCTGCCCTTCCATCACACTCACGCCCCACACTCGCTCAGACTGGGGCCGCGTAGATGTGCCACTTCACCTGTCGGGCCCATCTTTGGGATGTGGGAAGACACTGAAGGACCCAGCGAAAGCCCACACAGACATGGAGAGGATGTGCAAACCACACAGATAGTGAAGTTGGCTAGGAACTGGTTTTCTTTTTTCTAAATCAACGTTATATCAAAACATTAATCAAGGACCTGCTGTACTTAATTATGGAGTGGTTGTGTGTGTGTTGTGCAGAGACGCACATGTATGTGTGTGTATCTTTTCATTTAGAGAAGGTTCTAATCCAGGAAAAAAATTAAAGTGGCTTCTTGAATAGCACTAACACATTATGAAAGCAAAGGGAAATAACTGTTCACATCTAATGCCAACTAGAGGCAAGTTTAGCCGAGGGCTGTGTCTATCGACACTGATCCAAATTATTATAATCACTGTCTAAATTCAGCCACAGGCACCTAGTGGACTTCAGTTGCATTCTAGAGCTCTGGACCAAGCCATCACCTCCCTCCTCGCCTGCCCCCCTGCCAGCCTTCAAGTGTGTGAGCCTCCAGATTCTCCAGTCGCTCTGAGAAGGTTCTTATCAAAGGCTCACAAAGCTGATGGGTTGTGAAGCTGGTAGTCAAAACCAGGTCACCTGACTCGAAGGCCCATGCCCTTTGGTCACATCACACTGCTGCCTTATTAGACTCTTAATGTTTTCTTAGGAATCCAAAAAAAAAAAAAAAAAAAAAGTATACTTGCCTCCTCATTCATCCTGCAGTGGTGGCAGGTGACACCAAATTAGGGAAACTCTACTAAAAATACCAATATAAAATATAAAAAATATAACCTCTCCATGGCAGCTGTTGCTCATTCAAACCAGGTTGGGGTTGACTGTACTTGACTTATTATTTGAAAGATATGGTTAAATTATAATGATTCACCTCTTTACTCTGGAGCGAGAGTCCATTCACAATCCCTCATTCTCGGAAAGGATCCCTTTTATGTGCTGCATAAGTGGCAGCAGGATAGAGCAGAAAGAACGCTCAAGTGGGAGTCAGGTGGCAGGCCTGCTATCTGCTTGCTTTGGCCAAGTGCCTTTGTTGCTCTGAATCTCCATTTCCTCTTCCTGGGAAATGATGAGACTGTACCAGGGATGACTAAGGGCCTTTCCGGCTCTAATATTCTCAGGTTCTTTGATGTCTCTAGGCAAAGTAAAACTGACTTCGGGTTCTCTTGACACCCACTTAATTTAAATAATTAATGTCTTTACAGCCTTGGATGGCAAGTCATCAAATGACTTGATCTTAAACTGTTTAGACAAAAACACAGTGCTCAGGTCTCTACCCAAGCCCACAGGGCCCAGCTGACTGGAATCTGGCTTACTAAAGGGAATGGGAGAAAACGCATGGGCACCATAGGAATGCCCTTTGTGTGGAATGATTTGCCTTAGAGGGTCTGTATTGTTTTCCCTTGAAGTAAACAAACAATGAAGCAAAAAAGAGAACTGGATCTGCTTTAGAAAACACAATTTTCTAAAATCTAGATGTACGGTGATACTTTATCAACCTTCCGGGGCAGTGAGAAAAATAATATAAAACCTGGATGTACAAAATAGAAGAATTGGGGACAAGTGTACACGCTACCAAAGGACACGGGCTTGGAGTCCAATAGGCCTTGATGGATTCAAATCTTGGCTCTGACACTGAAATGCTAGGAATGTGAACGCCAGCCAGTTCTGTTCAACCACTGGACATTTATTGGGTACTGACTAAATGCCACGTCCTGGGTCAGGGGATAGGGCTATCAAACTCAGTACAATCAGTCCCTGCCCATGAAGATCTCACTGTTTCATGGATGAGAGAGACTTGAACACGAAGCTTTCCTGGAGGCAGCAACACCTGAGCAAGAGTATGAACTTGCTTATCCAAATTCTTCAAGCCTCTGCTGTTTCCTCACCTGTTCAGTGAGGGAAATGAAGTCTGCCTCACACCACTGATGTGAGAGTTCAATAAGGTAACTGGTGAAGAAACTGAATACAATAAAAAACCCCTAACAATAGTGTCAATGATGTTTTCTCAATCTTACATAAAATGCAACCGATATAATCTACTTATTTTTATGTTATTTCTTTTGTGTCTTACCCCACTTGAATGCCCTATGTGACAACAAGGACCTTTGAAGTGTTCTTAAATAGGGAGGAAGGAAGGAAGGAAGGAAGGAAGGAAGGAAGGAAGGAAGGAAGGAAGGAAGGAAGGAAGGAAAGAAGGAAGGAGCGAAAGGAGGGAGGGAGGGAGGGAGGGAGGGAGGGAGGAAGGAAGGGAGGGAGGTCATTTTTAAAACTTTGTATTTTTAGCAAATTCAATCAAATTCTGTGAGCTGACTATCTAACACCCATTCTCTTGTTTTTTACTAACAGAACTCTCATTTTATTCAGTGTGGGTCACATGTCCAGCTCAAAGACTGCATTCCCAGCCTCCTTTGTAACTGGCCCATAAATGGAGTTGTTGGGTGGGGCTTCCAAGATTGCTCTTCAAAGTAACTGACTTAGCTGGGAAGTAGGCCCTTTTGCCTCCTCTACTTCCTTTTTCCTCCTTCCTTACTGGAAAGCCAGCAGGTCTCCTGGACCAAGAACTGACGTTAAGGATGGAAGCCCCACTCTAAATCCAGAGTACCCGGATAAGCAGGAACCTTGAAGGTGCCCGTGTCCTGATGACACTGGAACTGTGCAGAAACCTCAGTTCCTTAATATGACCTTTTCTCCTTTCTTTCCTTATGATTCAAACTGGCCTCATCCAGCACCCAGCTCGCCTGCCTCCTTATCCCTTGCATGTCCACTCCCTTAGTCATTAAGCCCTCGGGACAATGAGGCTCTGATAACATCAAATAATCTCAGGAACAAAGCATCAGGTCTGTTGCCCACAGAGACAGAGTTCTGGCCAAACAAGAGGTAACATCTAGGCCTCCGTTGTGTTTCAGCTCCAGGCCCAGAAAAGCAGCAACACCTGACCATGCGATGCCATGGCTGCCACGTGGAGCAGCTGCACCGGTCAACTACTGCTACCTTAGTGCCGGCCACTCAGTAGAGATCGCGATCCTAACCCCCTCAGTCACCACAACTAATGACATCTCTCATATATAACCCATCCCCTGGAATCTATCGGGGAGCCAAGGTCTTGTGAGCATGAGCTCACCTGTGACTCTGGGCATGGGCCGCTATCTAAAAATAAACCCTTACTTTCTTTGCTGCAAATTCATGTTCATGTCTTATTGGGCTTTGGTGTGTGTAGGCAAATGGACCCCTTTAGTCCAGTAACAACATCATAGAAACACTATACCCTGGAACGGTCACGTTCCAATTTCTTTCATGTGACAGAAACATATTTAAGCTATTGTTTTGAGAAGGTTCTGTCCCCTGGAGGTGAATGACTTTTCTGTTACATATAAGCTCTCAGTTCAAATATTAGTTTGTATCCTCAGTTCAAATATTTCTTTGTATCTTTCATAGCATTTCCTAACATTTGTAAGTTATTTCTTCGTGGTTTTGTTGTTGTCTGTCTGTCTTACCTACTAGAACTTCAACTCTATGACTACAGAGACTGTGAACCATCTGTTTAGTGAACCATCTCCTAGTGTGTGCCTGACACATATTAGGAGCTTAATAAATATTTTTTATAGAAATGATTCAAGCGGTTTTAATATGGCATGATATAGTGGGTGCACCCAGTCGCTCCCATTTTTAAAAACTGAGTGGCCCTTTAACTCAATGAGCAAAACTTCGCAGATTTCCAGGGTCAATTCTGCTAATACAGTTCAACAAAAGTCTCTTAGGCACCAACTAGGTGTTAGGCCGTATGCTGGGAACTAAAGAGAAGTGTTCCTAAATGTTTATATCATAGCACTTCACATAAAAGCTCACAATATCAATAGCAAATTAACAAAACAGCCAGACTCTGGTCAAGGACACTACTGTGCAACCTTAACAAGGACTCTATGGTAAGTGGTCATTGCTAATTTTCATTGAGAATGTACAAATTCCAAAATAGTAGGATGCTCATTTTATGGCATTAAGATTAGTATCCTTAATTTAGTTTTCTCATTTCTGGGAATTTTTTCCTCCTAGATCAAGAAAATAAAGAAATAAATATTTCTCATCCATCCCAAAAGACCAGCTTGTTTTTGGTAACTAATATATGACAGGCTATAATGATCCTATTGTAGATTTGTATATTCTCATGGTTGAATTCTTCCCATAAATACTCTTCTGGCATTTTCTTTTCTCTTCAAGGAGAATATGAACATTAATATAAAAATGTCAAACGCCCCTTCTCATTGTAAACCTAAAAGCTGATTCTAATGGTCTTTCAGTGGAAGCAACTTAAAAGTAATACAGGAAGTTGTTCTGGAGGTTGAATCCTGTTGCTTCTAGTTTAGTAAAGAAAGAAAAAGGGGGGGGGCAGGAAAAAGTTCCATTTTGCAGTGTGTCTAGTTAACCAGCAAGAGAGAAAATCACACCAGGGGGACTGTTAGTGAGGACAGGAAAGGCCAAATTTAAGAACATACAGCAGGAGGGAAAACAGTACAAAGTGACCATGTTCCCATCTCCACCATGGCAACCACCTGATTACGGATGGCTAGACTTCTCTGGGGACTGCTAATAAGAAAGCAATGCAGGCCATTTTGCTTCCTAAGATGAGCTATGCTACCAAAGTGGACATTAAAAATATCAGTCCCAGTATTAGAAGAGAATAGCCAAGCTAGGACTAATAAAGAGAAGCATATAACAATAAGAACAGCTACTATTAACTGAGAACATAAGATGAACCTCCTAGGACTAACCACTTAGGACATAAAAAGGGAGACAAAATAGGTGCAGGAGACCACTTAGCCCATTGTTTCTCAACTTGAGATGGTTTTGGAGCCCTGGGAGCATTTGGCAACATCTGCAGGCATTTTGGTTGTTAAACCTTAGGTGGGGGCAGGAGGGATCCTACTGGCATCTAGTGGGTAGAAGCCAGGGATGCCACTGAACATCTTATAATGCACAGCACAGTCCCACACAGCAAAGAATGATCCAGTCTAAAATGTCAGTGGTTGAGAAATTTAGATTAAGCACTACCCTTAGAGTACAGAGGAGATCAAGGTCCAGAGGGAGTATGTCTTGTCCAAGGTTACTCTTTCCTATCTATTGTCTATCTATATTTATCCAACCATCTATTAGCTAAAGTTTAAAATTTCATTTGAATAAAGGGCCCTGCTACTTTAAAAAAGTGGGAAAACTACTGCTCTAATCCCCAGCTATTATCGGAAACTAAATCAAGTACTTCTTCCCTATCCCAAGAAGCCCATTACTGTCCAGAAAGGCATATAACCGTCTGAGTTAAGTCCTCCTACTATCATGTTTTAGATGAGAAGCACAGCCATAAGCAGAAAGGAAGACAGCCACCCCACCCCATCCTTGCACACGTACATTACATCCCACGGCTGTCTGGGGTGGTACCCCTCTGCTGCTCAGGCCCCAGACAATGAGCACCCTACCTCACCCTCCAACAATCACCACCCACTTATCTACTCAATGAAGCATCCCCTTGCCAGATTCCTCACGCATCTAATTCTCTTCATATCTCCTTGGTGTAAGGAACTAAGCTGGGGTTGAGAGTAAGGGATCAAGGAGGTCTAGAGAAAAACAAGGTACAGTCCATCCAGGTTCTCTCTGGGCTCCCCAGGTTTGTATGAAATGGGGAGAGAACATAAACAATTTTCCACTAGGTAAGCTGGGATAAGAGACTCTGGAGGCTACACAGTGCTGTAGGAAGCCACAGAAGGAAAGGAGTACAGCAGCTGGAAAAATCTGGGAAGGCTTCCTGGAAGAGTAGGCAGGCATCCTGCTTGAGCAGAGGCAAGCAGCAGATTACCCCTTTACAGAAGTATATATACTGGAAAATGGGGAGAATCCACAAAGGAGGCGACAGACAGAAAAGGCGCCTCAGATCTGCTCTAGTAGTAGAGCTTTTGACATTTAGGCAAAACAACAGAATCTCCCTGAAACCGCTAGACCACCTACTCAACGATTTATAGCTTCTATTTTTAGCAAAATAAAAACAAAATTCCTTACCTGGTATCCAGTACCCTTTACTCTCTAGTTTAAACCACATCTCCCACTATAGATTCCTGCCAAGGAAATCCAAACGGCTGCTCGTGGGGAGTTTCTCACTTCTCAGCCTTAGCCGGTACCTAAACTTCTCCCTTTTGAAGCGCCCAGGTCCTTGTCTACCTTTCACACTGGCAGCTCGTCCTTGGCCTGAGAACAATGAGTTACTCCTGCCACTCACTGCCACCATGAACGTGAATAGTAATTACTAAACATCTTCCTTTACTGAGCACTGACCATGGGCCAGGCACTTTAAGTCTATTTGTTTATACAATCCTCCCAAGGATGTAACGTTATCATCTCCATTCTGCAGAGAAACTGAGGCAAAGAGAGGTGACATCAGTTGCTGCAGGTCACTCAGCTCACAAGTGGCTGAACAGGGATCCAAACCCAGTTCTGATATGCCCCACGGCTGAGCTGTTCCCCACCAACCTATGCAGTGTCCTTAGGGTCTGCCTGCTCAGTGATGCCTTCCTTGAGCCCCCAGCTTTCCAAGCTCCCTGGTTTCTCTGAATTCTGAAGCACATGGGGTCTGCTACTCTTGTAGTCCATGTTGCCTTAGGCTACTAATGGAAATGAGCCAGCAATCGCAAAGCCAAAGTGGGGAAGGATTGAGGGTGGGAGGTAGCGGTAGGTAGGGCAGGGGAAAGTGGTGGTGGGGAAAATGGAGACAAATGTATTTGAACAATAAAAAGGTAAATATTTTTTTTTAAAAAGGAACTAGCAATCATAATAGCAGACATTTAAATAGCCCTTCCATATGGCAGGAACCCTTTTAACTACTTGACACAGGTTAGTTCATTGAACCCTGCCAAAGACCCTGTTATCATTGCCATCCCCAATTTACAGATGGGGCAAGTGGGACACGGAGGTTAGGACACTTGCCAAGGCTCAGCAACTAGTAAGTTATCCAGCTAGGTTTGAACTTAGGCAGTCTGGCTCCCATGTTGTCTTCAAGTCCCTGTATTGCATTGCCTCTTACACACTTCTCCATTTTTACAGATAAGGAACTAGATATTCAGAGATGTTAAGTAACTTGCCTGAGGTCACACAGCCAATAAGAAGAGGAACTAGGATTGGAATCCAAGTGGTCTGGCTCCAAAGCCCATGCTCTTAACCACCACACTGTAGCCAACACTGCAAAATGAGCTCTCTTGGGTCTCCCCAGCTATATAGCCTTTACTATATACTACCAACGAAAACCAGCAACTTCTAGCCACCCCCCCCCAAAAAAAAGCATTTTAGGTTTTCGACATACATTGCTACAGGCCCCCAGGGGGTTTCCTCCAGGAGGTCTACTTGGATCCTGACCTCAGGTACTTCTGATCATGTCCCCAGGGCAGTTGCCAGCCTGGGCCTCCCAGCCCTCCAGGCCCCGTGAGGATGGGTCAGCTGGAAGACACAGGCCCCTGCCCCTAGAGCCCCAGCCTAAAGTCGGGCCTAAACTGACAACCAGGTTCACTACTGAAACACAGATGACTAATGAAGGCACAGGAGGCAGGGAAAAATGACGAGCATATTACTCATTTTTAAACCACAAACATACAATTATAACCTTACTCACTAATAATTTCAAGTGGCATTCTCCTGACAAGTAAGGATGACTCTTTGCGTGCAATAGTACCATTTCAAAGTAGCAAGTAGAACTGGGAGAAGCATATAATCATTTAGTGTTGTTTTTATTTTCTCCAAGGGCTTCTAATGTTACAATTCTGACATCACTATAATTTATTGTATTTCCTTCTATTCCTCATCCATAGAGCCTCACACAGAATGAGTTACCGATTTTCATCCTCCATGAAGAGATCAAACAGGATTTTAAATGTTTAAGGTGCTTTCTTAATAGCAACACCTCTGCACTGTTTGTAAAATAAGCAACCATATGAATAAAAGAAGCAGCATATGTCTCTATTTTGGGAGATCTGAATTCCAGATGTGGCTCTATCAAAGCCTGTGTGACCATGAGCAAGGCAGTTACCACTCTAGGCCTAATTTAATGGTACCCTGGATTTGTTTTAATCAAGTGTAATATGACATGCAGACAAGGAAGTGACTGTCATAAAAAAAAAGTTGTTATACTACTGAGAGACCTCTAGAAGCAGGAAGCACGCTACACAAGGTGCCACATGAGGAAGCACTGGGGCCAGTCAGGAACACAGGAAGTGAGAGGAGAATGTGCGGCCCTGCAGACAGTATGGTGTCCTACTGCCCTGGGCTGTGAGTTTTTGCGACTAATAAACTGCTGTCCATCTCATCTGCTCAGTGGCAGATGTTGTGTGTTGGGCCAGTGGTCTGTAGCCTGTTAGGAACCAGCCCCAAGGGAAGCTCGTGTGAGCTCCACCTCCAGTCTCCTCCCCACATCCCTGATCCGGAGCCGACAAGGGTGTTAAGCTCACCCGAGGTCTGCCTCCTGCTGTCACACCGCCCTTCCAACCCATCTCCCACCAAACCAGTCTCTGGTGCTAAAAACGCTGGGGGCCACTGTGCTGGGGGCATCCCCATAGCCCTAGAGCACAAACCTCTTCCTCACCAATGGGGTAAATAGGAGGCGATTAAAACAATGAATCAATGAACACAGAAATCTGTTCGCAGATAAAGCCCATCACATAGGAGTTTAGCTAATACTTCTCCCTTCAGTACCTTCACAGGCCTTGATTCCCAGACTCTATTCTCTTACACTGTTCTGAAAGTCCAGATATCATATGTGCCTTGCAGTGCAGGAACTACAGCTAAGCACAGGCACTTCCTTCCACAAGTGGGCCAACCGCTGAAATGACAACAACGCAAGCCCCGGAGTGAGACTAAATTTCTGGGGTCCAGTCAGAGCTCTGCAGCTTCCACTCAGAATCATCCTGGCCAGTTCTCCTCACCCCTTGGAGTCTCAGTTTCCTCATCTGGAAAGTGGGAATAAGAGCTAGGCACTCTCAAAGTTTTCATGAGGCTCCACTGAGAGCATGTTTGTATGCAGCCAGGCCCAGAGTTGGTGCTCATGAAGTACTTGCTGTTACAACCACAATCAAGTCAAGAAAGACAAATGGTACAGGGGAGTACACTAAGGCTGGAGGTGGAGGGCAGGCTGAGAGTGGGCTGGCTTCCAAATGGAACTCTCTTACAGATATCCCCTGTGGAGAAGGTGCTACTGCTAAGTCTCACCCCAGCTACATGGACAGCGGACATGTCCTCTGGCTCTAAAACAAGAATCCAGTGACCAAAATCACATAACATACATTTTATACTTCTGTCCTTGACACAGAAAAAAAAAAAAAACTCTTTTTCTTCAACATTAATAAGGCAATAATGTCATGACATGGAACAAGAACCAAACCAACTGAAATTCATCACAGAAGCAAGTGGGGAGGGGAAGTCACAGGAATAGAAATTGCTATACATCTGACTTCAGGGGTATTTTTAAGTCTCCTTAGAAACAGCCTCCCTAGGGGAATATTCATATTTAGGACTGATTATTTCATAAATGTCTTCAATCTGATTCAGGAAAAAAAAAAAACTGTTGTCATTAACACCAGTAAATTTTGTTGGCAAGAAAAAGATGTTCAGTTCTTTATTCAGCTTGCAAAATTATGGATTTTGTAGTGTTCCACCTGCCATTCATTTTAAAAATAATTAGTTAAGAATGAAAAATATTTTTTCCCTTTGGGGAAACGCCAGTATAATCTGGAAGAGTTCCTATGTTTATGATGCAGTTCCATAGAGTTGAATGTCTTCATTTTTATGAGCAGTACGTTACATCAATTAAAACAAATGGAAAGAGCTAAAGAATTTTTTCCAGTTGTATTATAAACAGTGCTTTAAATGATCCATAGCCCTTAGCGGAATCCCAGGTTAATCAATTAAGCAAACATGAACTAAGCACTTCCTCAGTGCCAGGTCCTGTGTTAGGGGAGCCGGTGCGAATGAAGATGTGTAGCTGACAGGCCAACAGCTGCTGCAGAATCAAGGCCTTGGAAAGGCGCAGTCCAGTAGGTGTAAAAGAACAAGGGTAGAAGGTAACAATAGGTTCAAGTGCTAGCACCAGCCCAGGCCCACCTCCTCCAGCTCATCCGCATGCCATATTCCACATGCACCTGTGGCCCCAGCTACCAGTGCCTGAATCCCCTTGTGTCTGGGCCCTCACGTGTTCACGTGAGGTGCTTAAAACACAGGTACTGGTTGGCCTTTGAGCAACTCACTTCACACCATGGTCCCCCGTTTCCTCACACCTCAAATCAGGACAGCACCTTATATGGCAGGGCATACTTGGCAGTCAGCTATGGCAGCTTCTGCACTAAAAGGCAGAAGTCAGTAGCTGAGATAGAGACTGCATGGCCCATCAAGCCTAACACATTTACTGTCTGACCCTTTACAGGAAAAGTGTGCAGATCCCTGCCCTAGAATGCCCTCCTCCCCTTTCTCTCCTACATCAAGAAATCCTATTTATCTTTTAAAAATTCAGGTCAAGAATCCTCTCCTCCAGGAAATGTTCCCAGACCTTTTCACCCTGCCAGTACTCCAAGGGAATTGGACCCTTCCTCTTACATGCATCCTACCTCTACTTTGCACTCAGTCTGTGCCCCTATGAAGCACTAATCGCACTGGGTTAGCACTATCTGTCAGAAACCCAGGAGAGTGACCTCTCTGGGACTGTGGCTCATTCATCTATGGATCCTGAATACCCAGCACACAGGGCTTGACCCAAAAACTGGTACTAAATAAATCCTGCTGGAACGAACAGGCCTGGCTGTCCTATATTTGGAATGTGACACAAAGCTATACCACCCACCACTCAACAATCACCGTGGCATTTGTTGAAGGCAGAGTCATGGCCCTTCAGCGAGAATTATGACTGTTTGAGGGAGGTATTCTGCAACAGACAAGAGTAGCTGAAGAGACAGCGGCAGAACAGTAAAACCTGCCCCTGCTGCTTGCACAAAAGGTTCACCCACCAGGCTCAGAGCCTAAAGGCAATTTTCAGCTCTGAGCACAGCTTGCCCAGGGGTCTGTTGGCTGGGCCGCATCAGGCCATTGGGTCTTCTTACCAGCTTCACTCCAGCTGACCACACCCAGCTCCAGCCTAGCCTCCAACCAAACCCACCATGACTTCAGTACTACCTTCATACAGGTCTGCCAGCCTGTCTACGTGCCTGATTTTTCACCTTGGCATTTTTTTCTCAGGTACTCATCTTAATATCAGGAATGGGGCACAGTGCCACAGAAAGTGGTACTGGACTTGGAGTCAGAAGACCCGGGTGTCACTGTTGGCCCCCCTACTTTCTAATCGTGAGAAACTTGGGCAGCTGGGGCCTCAGCTTCCTTCTCTAGAATTTGGAAAGGATAATGCTGCTAGATCAAAAGAAATAAGGAAATCATAGGAGTGAAAGTGCTCTTCTCCTTGGGAAGTAGTGATGCTCAGGGATTACGAACGTGGCCCCAGGAAGATATTTCAGAGTAATCTGGAGACGTTTCTGAAAACATATCCACTCTGGAGAGATCCAGATCGTGGCCTTTCCCTCCTGAGAATCAGAGCACCATTAACCACTGGAGTGGTATTGTCTCTCAAGGATCCTCAGCAAGAAAAATGTTGTATGCCACCAGTCTGGTGCTATAGAGATGGAAGTGGACACAAATGTGCAGCACTAAAGAAAACGCCAACAAGGGCCTGGCTGGTGTGGCTCAGTGGATTGAGTGCCAGCCTGGGAACCAAAAGGTCACAGGTTTGATTCCCGGTCAGAGCACATGCCTGGGTTGTGGGCCAGGTCCCCAGTAGGGGGCATGCAAGAGGCAACTAATTGGTGTTTCTCTCACACCAATGTTTCTCTCCCTGTCTTTCTCCCTCCCTTCCCATCTCTAAAAATAAATAAATAAATAAAATCTTTAAAAAAAAGAAAAGGCCAACAAGGAATGGGCCCAGTGATGTTTCTCAACCTTTTTTCATGTTGTGGCACTTACGTAGTATGTCAGTCACACGTGGCATGCTGAGGCTACCCGCCACCACAGACAACCACGGCCAGCACTCCCTGGAGTCAGGAGGGCTTAGGGGAACAATATGTCAAACACACCATAATTCATTTTTCAGCACATCCTTTGGAAGCTATGCTGAAACAGGATTCAGTAACTTCGAGATCTATGATCACCTTTCAGAAGCAAATAAGCCAGCTGTGGCCACCTCCCCCCAACTCAGGAGTTAGGAGTGTGCCTGTAATTATTTCCTCATCAAGCCTCAGCACATTAGAAGGGCTCTGCAGTGTTCCATGACTTTAAAAAGGTTCCCAGTGCTGTGATCCCTTTTCACCTTGGTTTGTGGTTTGATGTCACTTTAAGTCCTCACCATGCTTTGAAGGTTCTTCGTGGGCCTCTGGCCTCAGTTCTCCCCTCTCCTCAGGCTGGTCTCACAGGCACTCCCCTACCCTAACCTGGGTTCCAGCCTAGTTGCAGTCAGGAATGCAATCCACCCAGGGCAGGAGCTTAAAAAGCTCAGTATCAGCAGCAGATCACCCTGGGGATCAGGGACACTGGTGCTGCCCTGGCCCTGGTCACTAGCTCTTGTCGCCGGAGTTATGCTTCCTACCTTCGTGACACCTACCTCATTCCCCAAACCCAGTTTGGGTGGGGATACTGTCTTCGATGCTATGGAACCAGAATTCCCAAATCTGGTTTTTCAGCAAAATAATCCGGGATATACATGTGTACATACATACATACATATATAATGTAATATAATATGCAATACTATGTAATATATAACATAATGCAATATAGTCATCATATATTAGACCTCCCAGGTCTACTGAATCAGAATAACCACGGTCAGAGATATATAACACTTCAAAATCTCCTCAAATGATTTTGATGACCAGACCAGATTGGGAAGTGATGCTGTGAAGAAAAGAGAGAAGGGGCCTAAATCTCACCCTCAAGGAATTTGGTGGAAGAGGCGTGCCTGTCCAGGCAGTCCTTGTTTTATTGTGCTTCACTTTACTGCACTTCACAAATGTTGTATTTCTTACAAATTGAAGACGAGGCCCTCCGGCAGGATAAAGATTATGATTTGCTTTATTGCAGTTCTCACTCTATTGTGGTGGTCTGGAATCGAATCCACAATATCTGTTAGGCATGCCCACACGGGCGTTAATGTGGCTTCCTTTAGGCTTTTCATGAAACGAGTAAATTATTGCAAAAGTGGGGAGCAGAAAGAGGTCTTTGTTAGGGGCATTTGAGAAAGATCTCATACCAGAGATGAGCCTCAAAAAATGGAGTATTCCTTGTATCTGAAAAATAAAGGGGGCAGACCCAAAGCAGCAGCAGAAAGCAATGAGATACAGACTGGTCTTCATGTTCAAACTTCTCTCTTTGAGAAGTTTGCTTTATGCAGATGGTGACCAATGAGTGAGAGTTCCCAAGTGTCATGGCAGCACTGCCTGAACATTCCACATGCTGAGAAAAGGCCCAGGCAGAAAGATAGCAGCCAGGTAGGTCCCTTTTCTGCTAGAAAAATGTCATCATGCCGACTATCAGATCCTGGAACATTCTCATCTTTTCTGCCTATGACCATTCCTGCCTTGCTTGCTTAAAGATGAGGCCAAGTCCCCAATGTTCCTTTTCATCAGCTCTCTGACACCTTGTGGAAAGCCACTAGTCAGTCCCTAGCTTATTTTCAAATCCCTACAATAAGGATACCTTCCTGTCTTCTTTCAACTAATATTTATAGAGAACCTTCTATGAGTCAGGCACAGTTGCTCGGAAATGGCTATGGAAAAAGAGACTACCTTAGATAGAAAGTATAACTTTCAATGATTAAATCCAAAACTCTTTAGGATTTCTGCCTATTTTTCTAGATGAATTTTGCCAGCAATTTATCACATCTCACAAAGTATCCCACCAGGTCTTTAACTGGCATGCACTGACACTCTATACTAGTTCAGGGAATACAGGAATCTTCCCCATATATTTTCTCTTCAACTAGAGCAAGGTATCTCTCCCTTCATTTATTTAATGCCTTTGATTCCTCCCTTTAGGATTATTTAAATAAATCTCATGTTCCAAATTAAATTAATGCCCTCGTTCTAATGTATTTTTGTCTCCATTGCAAATGAATTATCTTCTTTATTATATTCTTCAGTTGTTTGCAACTACAAAAACATAACTATTTGTGTTCATTTGCCCTGAATTTCAAGATGATGTTAACCTCATTTATATCAACTAGTATATGGTGACATTGTATGTTTTAGATATGGCTAGTTTTTCTGGGGTATATCCCAAGTACCTATCACAATGTCTCACATACAGTAAGTGGTAGGCCTTCTATTTTAGATTGAATAAAGGCATGGCTTTCTTTCAATGATGATGGTATTCATCTAATTTCTTTTTCCTTACCAATGACTATGGCTTGCATTTCTACTACAATGTTTAAATAAAATAGTAGAAACTCAGCCTACCTCTGTCATTTGTAATTTTTCCTATTTTTATGAGAACTCTTTTCTCTGTGAAAGATAGTACTAGGTCTTATATTAAAATATGTAAAAATCATATTCTTCTTCAGGTTACTAAAATCATTGTCAAACAAGAGTTGTTCCATTCTTAGATTCCTTTTCAATGTCTACTAAGATAAATATTATTTTAACTATGTTTTCATATTAACATCATATATTGTCACAATAATGTTCATTTTATCATCTTATCCTATGCTCTTGGATTAAATTCATTTGATCAGATAATATTTTAAAAGAATGATTTTCTATTTATATTTATTTAAATAACGAATAGCCATAAGTCAAATTGACCTATAATTTTTTCCTCAATTTGGAGATTGAAATTATATTTTGCAAAAAAAAAAAAGTAAACTTAGAATTCAGTAAAGCAGCATCAACTCAACATTTAAAAACAATTTAGGAAAGATGTGATTTTTTTTTCATTACTTTTAGAAAGTATAATATAGGGAAAATTCTTACATTTGTAGCTAGAAAGATCTGAGTTCAAATCCTAGCTCTACCATTTATTTGCTGTGTGACTTAAGTAAGTCATCTAGCTTTTCAGAAACTATTATATAAACTGTAAACTAGTGTTACTAATAATGCCCATATATAATCACTATATAGATCAAAACTTCGATGTGGTATGTGTATGTGTATGTGTAAATGATCTAGGCCCTAGCAGACAGTCAAAAAATATTATGGCTTTCAAAGTTTGAGGTCTTTTTATGAATGTGTTGTGTCCAAATACTCATGACTTATGTGGGTTTCATGGCAAGACTTCAATGACTTCTTGTTGCTTCCACTGTAATTGTTCTGCCCATGTTTCCCTTTAACCTTGCATGAGTTTTTATATTTTATAATTTTGTGAAGAGTCATTCTCTCCAGCTCTGATTTATCTGATTATTAGCATACAGTGGAGGGTAATGTTACTCTACAAATTTCTTAGTCTTTTACATTTGTTGTCAGATCTCCTGTCTCATTTCTAATTGAATGAATCTGTGTTTTCTTTCTTTTAGTTAGGCAAGTCGTTGTTCATTGGTTTTCAAAAATCACCTATAGGGTTTATCAGCTTTTCTTCAGTTTATCTATCTATGCTATTATTACTTCCTTCTGCCCACTTTCTGGCTTCTGACATTGCTCCTATTCTAAAGCATCTACATGCAGGCTTAATTCATTGTGTTTGCCTTTCCTTGCTTAGCAACATAAACACCTGGAAGAACGCATCTTCCTCTAAGTATCACTTTGGCAACACCTTACATTACTTTGATATGTTCATATTTATATTTGTTTTCCTTAATGGAAAAAATTTGGGTTACTGGGTTCTGTACTTCTCTCAGAATCAAGGTGTTATTTAAAGGAGTATGTTGTTAATTTCCACTATTTCACATTCCATTATGGCTTTGTAAAGTGTTTTTTAGTACTTTTGTCTTTTTATATTTACAAAGTATATATCTAAACCCAGAAATATTATTAAATTTTATGAATGATTCACATGCATTTGCAAAGAAATATTATCACTACCTTAAGAGTAAATAATGTGATTAGTTTCAAATTTATGCTGTAATTTTTAATTAAAATAAGAGCAAGAGGACTCTGAAAATGTTCATTTTCTTTTTTAGGTTCTAATCTTAGTTATGGGAATTCTTCCAAAGGAGAATGAAACGCTGTTAGTTAATTTTCTAATGTTTCCACTTAACATAAGAATGGCAGTCTAAACAAAATATTTCAATGTGTTAATTTAACCAAATGTAGTAATTCATGGTATTTCAACTTGGGGATAGTAGTAGAATCAAAATATTACAGTGTTGCAATATGTACCTCCTCTAGACAAATGACGGGGGGAATCTACATACTTCTTTTCTGACAATTGACCAGCACTTTACAATACATATCCATCCCCTGTTGATGGGGATTAAGTGGGAAAAAAAAAGGGCTTCAGTGATCAAACACATTGCGAAATGCTAACTTACCCAAAGGTTTCCCTACTGCAAAATTTCTCAGGATCTTCATATACTAATGTAGATTATTAATCGCTAAAAACGGGATATCGGTTCTCCAATATTTCACCATGGAACCCATCACTGCTAAGCACTAGTATTTTCATGGAATACACTTTGTGAAATAATACTGGTAAATAACAAAGCAACTCTGCAAAGGCAGGGTTGTCTGGCCTTTGGAAGCAGGTTCCCCATGCAAGCACAAGCATACACCAATAGGAGGCTTAGTGAAGTTAAGCTGGGGAAAGTTCTTGTAGGAAAATGAAAAAATTGCCCTGGCTGGTGTGGCTCAATGGATTGAACACCAGCCTGCGAACCAAAGGTTTGCTGGTTCGATTCCCAGTCATGGCACATGCCTGTGTTGTGGGCCAGGCCCCCAGTAGGGGGTGCACAAGAGGCAACCATACATTGATGTTTCTCTCCCTCTCTTTCTCCTCCTTTCCCCTCTGTCTAAAAATAAATAAAATCTTTTTTAAAAAATGAGAAAAATTTTCTCACCAGGAAGCTGGGGCAAAGCAAATGCAGAGGATGTGGGGAGCAGCTAATGAGAAGAATGCATGAGTGGCTGGCTATTCTACAGATTTGAAAGTATGTCTATCCCTTAGGACCAAAGGAGGTCAAACTGAGATTCAGATGGCAGAGGAAGAAGAGTAAATTCCTATTATAGGAAGCATGTCCCTTCTCCTTTGAGTTTCACAGCCATGCAGTGATAGTACCCTCTGCCTCTCATCACTGTCACCTTGGGACTCAGCAACTTCTCCCATTCATGGGGGGCTTTGGCACCTGGCTCCCAGTCTGCCACTCCACCAAAAGTTCCTCGTTCACCCTATAGGACTTCAGTGTACATATGAGTAACATACCCAACACTGGCCTCTCAGTTCTTGGTCTTCTAATCTCCAAAGGTTACCGCCATACACTTCTGTTGACCCCTAGAATTTACACTCCCCTGGAATAGTTCAACTCTGATAATCTTAAGTTCAAATAGCCTATTTTCTTGTCACTAGCTTTCTCAGCCTGTTACTCTCACTTTTCAGCACTCAGAAATAAAGTAGAGAAGTCAGAAGACTGAGGACTCCAAGAAGTGTATTAGGTCACTTTTGCCTTCCATCTTAGATATGGCAGTCCCTGACTTCAATCACTTTTGCCGATATCCTTAACTTCTGTAACTCCTTTTCCATCTATTTCTCCCATATGGCAAACTCCCAACGCCGGATCAACATGGTAGAACTGTAAGGACTGGTATGAGTACATATTCATGCTATCCAACCTTTCCTGGCTCTCCACCCTACCCAACAACTGTTCTACATGTCCTACTTCATTTCCTCTCCCAGTTCCTCAATAGAGCTCTTGCCTACCTCCTGTTCATCTGCTACTCGCCAGATACAATGAACTACTTATTGTTTTCAAAGATATCGTGGTCCTTTTTTTCACTGCATTTCACACATGCTGTTTCCTCTTCCTGTAATGCCTTTCTCATGTCAAGGTTGAAACTTACCTGTCTTGCAAGATGGGTACTGGAAATATCAGGGGAACACTTAGTACAGTACATGACTGTCTAACCACTATGCTCTACAGCTGAAACTAATACAAAAGAATACTGACTGTAAACTCTAATTGAAAAATAAAATTAAAGAAAGAAGAAAGGGGAAAAAAGAAACATACCTGTCCTTCTGACTAGATACTGCCTCTCAGGAAATGCTTTGCTGACTACTGGCCCTCAGGCTAGCACTCATCATCACAGGCATTAACTTCCATCATGACTGCCTCAAAACCCAAACATCTCAGCCTGACTGGTGTGGCTCAGCGGATTGGGCATCCTCCTGCAAAGCGAAAAGGGCACACGCCTGGGTTGTGGGCCAGGTCCCCAGTTGGGGGCGTGTGAGAGGCAGCCAATTGAAGTTTCTCTCACACATTGAGGTTTCTCTCCCTCTCTTTCTCCCTCCCTTCCCCTCTCTCTAAAAATAATTAAATAGCTCTGGCTGGTGTAGCTGAGTGGATTGAGCACCAGCCTGCAAGCCAAAGGGTCACAGGATCGATTCCCAGTCAGGGCACGGCTGTGTTGTGGGCTAGGTCCCCAGGGCATGTGGGAAGCAGCAGATCGATGTTTTTCTTTCTCCCTCCCTTCCCCTATCTCTGAAAATAAATAAATAAATAAAATCTTTAAAAATAAATAAATAAAATCTTAAAACAAAGAAAACAAACCTCACCACATAAACTTTCAGAACCCCCTAGAAAGTATGGACCATTTCTTTTCACTCCTGGGCCCCTGCATCACAACAGAGTAGTTTACAACAGTCAGTCCCCAATTCCCATTTGATGATTGAGCATAAAGCCATTAAACAAACAATTTTAAAGAGTGACTCAGATCTAAAATGATTTAGAGGACCCTATTAGGTTTTAATGGTGTCTAATGTCTTCTCCTCCAGCTTCACACCACCAATGTCTAATTACCCTTCAAGATTGAACTCAAAGAGCTCTCCTGGTTCCCCAGGGCTAGAATGAATGCCCCTCCCCAGGGCTACCCCAGCCCCTCCACCCGCATACACTAACCTCATTCACTGTACTGTAACTAAATATTGACATGTTAAACCTTTTATCTAAAGTGTGAGTATTCTCAGGGCAAACAATGCGCCTTATAATTTTATCTATATCCACATGTCCACATCTCCAAGACCACCTCCAGTTTCAATGACGTGCTCGGACTAACAGGACTCAACAAATTGTTGCACTCACAGCTGTGATTTATTAAAACAAACGATACAAATCACAAACAGCAAAAGGAAAAAGCCCATGAAAACAAGTCCAGGGGAAACCAGGAGCACGTTTCCCAGGGAAGACACACCAAACATGCCTAACTCTCCCTGCAACGAGTGTGACAACAGAATTGAATTGTGTACCAGAGAAGCACATTCGACTAAGTGCCCAGGGTTTATCTTCTGGAGCTGGTCTCATAGACATTCTCTGCCTAGCACATATTAAAATCCCTGCTCCCCAAAGTCAGCATAAACCACATTGTACAAACAGTTTAGGTACAGTGAGACATCTTATCATTTAGGGAGTGCTAGGAACCCTTCTGAAATCCCAATTCACAGATGCCAGCCAGGGACCAACCATGTAAGCAGTCCTTTCAGAGGATCACATTTAGGCCTGCCATGTTAACACTTTTCTGCACAGTCTATATCACCTACTACTGAGCCCGGCATAGAGCAGGCATTCAGTCAATGCAGGAAGAAGGAACGAATGACTGCCAGACACTTAGGCAATTTACCTATATAACCCATGACTTTTCACAAGCACCTGCAATGCAAATATTATTATTCTAATTGTCAACAGAGAGAAACTGGCTCAGAGAGATTAAACAATGTACCCGGAGTCTCAGCCAGCAGGACGGTGAGGCTAGGATTTGATCTTATTGACGACTCCAGATCTCGCTTCTTTGGCACTTTTCTACAACTGCCTACTCGGTGGGGATGATGTGTGTGTTTAGGGAAAACCTTTCATAACTCTCTGAAGCAACCTTTACACATCCAGCTCAAGTTCAAGCTCTTTTGCCTTGTATTCAGTGCCTGCTCTGGCCAGGGCACTAGCCTGGGCTCTGGGAAGACAGAGGTGAGCAGGTGCAGTCACCATCCTTGAAGACTGTGTCACAGCGTGAGGGTTCAGAAGTGGATGGTCCCTTGCTCCTCTCACCAGAGACTGACTGGGGACTGTCTCTGTCAACGCAAAGTTGATAGAACCTCCTAGAATCACTATCGACAATAACAACAATAGCAGCCAACATTTATTTAGCAATTAGTGGGTGCACCGGGCACCATGCTTAAGCACACTACGTGCAATCTCATCATAGCCCTGTGAGGTACATATTCTTATTAGCCTCAGACTGCAGATGGATAAACTGAGGCTTAGGGGGATTAAGTAACTTTCTCAAGCCCAAACACCCAACATGTGATATAGCTGGGATTGAAATCTCCCTCTGCTCCTTTACAAAACCAAAGCTCTTAACCACAGTGCTCACTGCCTTTTGAGAAGTTGGTGTGAAAGGAGAGAAGGCCAGCCAAAGACCCGAGACAGCAGGAGTTGGCCACGCTGCCTCTTACTTCCAACCCAAGGGCTCCTTCTGCGCTAAGGACAAAATGATCCTCCTTGGAACCTTTGCACCTACTCTTCTGCCTGGACCACTCTTCTCTCTCAAGCTTCCCATTCTCACTTCCTTCAGGCCTTTGCTGAAATTCCACATTCTGTGTGTGGCCTTCCCTTACCACTCTATATAAATTGCGATCTTTTCCCCCACTGCACACTCCTGGACCATTGTTGCTCTTCTATATTTACTTGTTGATTTCTTAAATACTTCCCACCCACCCGACCAACCCCACCCCCATGCCCACACTAAAATGCAAATTCCCCAAGGGCAAGGGTTTTTTCCCCCCCTTTGGCCAGTTTAATTCCATGACTTAATCCCAGAACCGAAGACAATGCCTGGAATGTAGTAAATGCTCAATAATTATTTTTGGAATGAACAGTAACTGCACTGACCTTTTCAAAATGCAAATGCAAATTGGATCATGTTACCCCAGGCTTAAAATCCTTTAATGACTTCCCATGGCTGTGCAAAAAAGGTTCAATGCAGCATCATGTGGTGCCACCCTCTGCTCACTAGCTCTGCTCCAGCTCTGTCAAACTTCTCTCTTCCTATTGTTTCTTTCCCTGATGCGCCTTCACATCTGCTGAGCCCTCGACCTGCAAATCCCTCCTCCCTTCTCACCTTATACTAACCCCTCCATATCCATCCCATTCCAGCCAAAAAGTCACTTTCTCAGGGAAGCTTTCTCACAACCCACAGACCAGGACAAGTCCCTTGATTTTGTGCATCTCCTCTGCAGCCCTTCCCCACTCCTCTTATTATCTTACTTACACATATTTAGCTCTTAGATGTTCTGTTTCCTCTAATAAATCATGAAGATGGAAAACATACCGATCTTACTCAGTACTCTGGTGCCTAAGGGGTACATAGTAGGTACTCAGTAAATATTCGTTAAATGACTGCTAAAAGCAAGTGCTTGATAATGCAGCTCAAATCTCATAACTTCTGTAAGTGTACGGTCATGGGTTTGGTGCAACCTGGTACCAACATACTGATTAGGCTGAGGGCCAGAAAAAAGAGTTCTCTGGCAATTACTCCAAATTAAGACTGAAACACTCAAAGGATAGGCAGGCACTGCCTGAGAGGCCCCTTGGCTGAGAGAGACCACCTCATTCTTCCTATGAGATCTGAATCAGCACTGTAAACACCAGTTCTTTACAAGTGCATCTGTCACCTGAATATGAAGACAGATCGTTTCCAAAACTGAGTTAACGATAAATGTGTTTCGCCACATTTTGTCTAAGCTGCAAGCAATGACTGAGATGTTTATTGTCAATATTTTAGTTGTCAAATGAAAAAATAGCACAGATAATCAGCTATAGGTTTGGCAGATAAAAATGACAGCCAACAGAAAGAGAATGATAAAAATACCACCACATAAAAACCTAAATGGCATCACAGACAATAAAAATAGACAAGGTGTAAACTTCCAGAGAATAACAAAGTACTCTCTCCAAGAAAAAAATTAACTAAGTACATCATTCTT
This sequence comes from Pteronotus mesoamericanus, assembly GCF_021234165.1. Classification (NCBI taxonomy): domain Eukaryota; kingdom Metazoa; phylum Chordata; class Mammalia; order Chiroptera; family Mormoopidae; genus Pteronotus; species Pteronotus mesoamericanus. The sequence continues at coordinate 3,027,885 of NW_026555198.1, forward strand.
CCAAATCTGCTGCTAAATAGTAAGTCTCTCTAATTCTTAACAGACTGGGGGAATAAGTGTTGTGTGGCTTTTAGACATAGTGCACCGGTTAATACAGAGGACTTGGGCACCAGTCTGGCTGGATTCAACTCCTGGCTTGGACACTTTCAAGGCATGTGACCTTAGTTAGGCAAGTAGTGCTACTGCTATGGCCCTTGATTTTCTTGTTTGTAGAATGAAATAAAACTAGTATGTTCCTCACAGGTTTTATGAGGATTCGATGCACTAACACATGACAAGAACAGAAGAAGCACTCATCAAATGTTAGTGGCTTCATTGTGGTGGTGGTGGTGGCTCTCAGGGTCCAAAGGTAACAGGAGGTAAAGGCTGAAGAGATATTGGCAAGTAGAGGTCCTGACAGATTTCCTCTAATGAAAAGAAGAATGTCTGGGCATCTGAAGAATCACCTAAGGCCATTCCAAAGAACAATGTTAGGATGACACACTGCCAAAGACAGGGCTCTGCAATGCAAACATTACATTCCCCCAAAGTCTGATAAGTGGAATAAACAATACAAGGAACCCATGAGATTAAAAGGCCAATGAGAAACTTCTTGTCTCTGAGAAACATGCTATGAAGATTTTGAAAAGGACGTCAGGAATCTGTAAGCACATTTATGTTTTGGATATTTGCGTGGTAATCGGAGTGGCTGATTCCGCGTGCCAGAGTTAACTGGCCCAGCAGTTTGGAACAGCTGCCACAGTTCAGCCAAAAACCCTGGAGTCAGAAGCTGCTTCCCTCTTAACCGCTGCCTGAGGCTCTTCCCTTCCTTGAGGGTGGGGGAGGGGGAGCAGTTCCCGTCCACATCCTATGAAAACAAAGTCCTGGGACGGTACCTCTGTCCTAATTACCCCTCAAGGCAGAACACTGCTCTCCACTTCCCGTAGCCACGCCCCTCAAGCAGGTCCTCCTTTTTAATGCCTAGACTCCTATAGCCTTCAGCCTTCCTGAAGCTGCCAGAGGCCTCCTTCCAAAACCAAGGCAGATCCTGTTACTCTACTGCTGGAAAGATCTCCAACAGGCCCCCACTACTTAGGGAAAAAAAATTGGACAAACCTCGGCATAGCATTCGAAGCCCTCCATAGCAACAATCCTAAAACTTTCTGATCTCAGTGTCTGAAAAAATATTTGAAAGGTGGCAGGGGGGAAATAGGGGAATTTTCTTGAAAAAAAACATTGTGGAGCCCAAAGAGCTTTTGTTTTTTGTTTGTTTGTTTCTTTTTTAAAAAATATGGAACGCTTCACAAATTTGCGTGTCATCCTTGCGCAGGGGCCATGCTAATCTTCTCTGTATCGTTCCAATTTTAGTATATGTGCTGCTGAAGCGAGCACAAGAGCTTTTGTTTATATGGGTTACATCTGTCCATATTTATCCTATTAGAAATCCTAATTGCAAGAAGTTTTAAATATTCAGATATTAATGTATGTAAAATAAACAATAATAGACCTACTACATGTTAACATAAATAATTACCTGGTAGCATAAATACCATATTTTTATTAAATATAACCACATTTTATGTTAAAAAAACTATTTTTCAAACAACCAAAAATGTAGGTATGAGCAACACTGTATTTTCACAAATCGCTTCAATATCTGGTTTCCTAGAGGAGAGCTGGATTTTCATGTCAGCATTTTGTTTTCATTTTGTTGTGAGGTTGTTTTTTCTGAAGTACACACACATTAAAAAAAAAAATCCAGTCTTACACAGATATGTAACTAGAAAAGGTAAGAGTTCTCAGACCCGCTCAAAGGGACTGAGGATCCCTGGGGGTCCTCGGACCACACTTTAAGAAATACTTCATCGGTGGCTTCCTAAGGACAAAGTAGGGGCACTGGAGTCAGCGAGGGGTGGAAGAGAGGGATTATAAAAAGTACAAGAAAACCTGGGAGTGATAGATATGTTCATTATCTTGACTGTGGTGATGGTTTCACAGTATAAATATACTAAAACTTATCAGACTGTACATTTGAAATATGTGCTGTTTGTTGTATATCAATAATATTTCAATAAAGCTGTTAAAACTAGGAGAAGGCGGAAAGGAGAAGAAATACTGCCCATGATGGCCTCAACCTCCCTTTCCTCCTCCTGTCCCCGCAAAGCCACACAACCTACACTCTAACTGTTACTAACATTGGTGCCCCAGCCCTACCCCAGCCCCAGCGCCTCTCTGCGCCTCCTCTCCTTGCCCATTTCCCAGCCTGAAATGCCTTCCCTCCAATGCATCCGCACTGCCTCCCTCTCTTTTCCCACTGGAGAAATTCCTCAAAATCCACATCAAATGTCACCAGCCTAAAAAGCCCTCCCAGAGCTCCACACCCTGTGCAGGGAATATTAAGCTATTGTCTCCTCAACTTTTATGGGTCAGAAAAGAATCAGGTGACAGCAGCTAGGGACACATCTTCCTCTGAATTCCCTCAGGTTGGCTTATCCCTATTAATCTTCTTTGAATCAAGAAGAGACACCAAAAAGAGGAGGAGGGGACCAAACAAGTGTATAAGCAGATGAAGGCAGCCCAGGACAAGCAGCCTCCTCTTACAGGGCCTATAGGGAAAGCCCATCTCCATTGCCAGCACCCCATCACACACGAACACAATACAGAGGACTCCGTAAACATACTCTGGGAGCCTCCTGGGGTGAAGGCTACATTTAGCCATCTATACACCTTCAAGTGCCAGGCCCAATCACAGGTACTCACAAAATATCTGTGCTGCCAGTGAAACAGGATTTTCTCAATAAGACCCAACTTCTCGATCTTATACCAGGCATCTAAGTGCACCCGCCTGTCCAGGTTGTCCTAAGTCCTTATTTACAGAGTGTCTTAGTTTCTAGTGCGCTGTAAACAAAATACCACAAACTGGGTGGCTTAAAACAACAGAAATGTATTTTCTTACAGTTCTGGAGGCCAGAAGTCTGAAATGAAGGCATCAGCAGGGCCATGCTTCCTCTAAAGGTTCTTCTGGCTTCTCCTAGCTTCTGGTGATTGCCAGTCTTTGGTGTTCCTTGGCTTATGGCTGCAATGCAAAGCTCCAACCTCTGCCTTTGTCTTCACATCGCCCTGTATGTCTGTGCATCTCCAAATCTCTTTCTCCTTATAAGGATACCAGTCACCAAACTTAGGGCCCACCCTAATTCTGCATGGGCTCATCTTAACCTGATTAGATCTGCAAAGATTCTATTTCCAAGTAAGGTCACATTCTGGCATTCTGGATAGACATGAATTTTAGGGGGGTCACTACTCAACCCAGTACACAGAGCATGTGTGATAGTGCCTGGTTCATAGTGGGTTCCGAGCTTATGTGAACATCCTCCCTTCCTTCTGCAAATGCGGAAGAGTAGCAGAGTGCTCCCTTAACAGCGGGGTGTCTGGGCTTTCAAAAGACTTTCTACATACACGGCTATGAACGGGGACTCAAAAAAAACCTGGAATTATTTTCTGGAAGGTGGACCCCTTGCAGTACAGGCTTCACCCACTAGGCAAGTGTTCTAGGAAGCCATCTGCATCAGTGTCCCAGCTGGCTTGGTGTGAGAGGCTGCGCTCGATTTCAGTGAATTTTTCTGAACTCTCTTTCAAATGCATTTGCCCATTTCATGATGGGTGATTTGAGCACACCTGCCCACACCGTGCTGCGTGTTCAGCAGTTTTGGACCAAAAACAGCATGGCCCCATGCCCCACCCTCCCTATCCACCCGATCTCACCTGGAGCGACATTTTTTGTTTGTTTGTTTCCGTGGATGAAAAAAGTCCTCAAAAGGAAACAGTTTGCCAATGTGGAAGAGGTAAACCAAAAAACAGCAGAAGCACTAAAAGGCATCAAGATTGACGAGTTCAAAAACTTCTGAGCAGTGGGAAAACATCTCAATAGGAGTATTGCATCAGATGGAGAGTACTTTGAAGGTGACTGAAGTTCAGCCATGTAAAAATAAATACACATTTTTTATAAATGTATTCCAGGGTTTTTTGCCACCCCCCCAACCCCACGCATACTTATCAAGTGTAAGAGACTAGCAAGGAAATCAAAGCAAGCAGTGGATGATAACTGTTTTCCTTCTCACCTCCTGCCTTCCTCCCACAGCTGCTCGGCCCTTCTATTTCCTTGCGCCCTCACCCTATGCCCACATGAGCAGTCCATACAGAACACACACCTGCCTGTTCAGAATAGAACTTCAAATGCTGTCCAGGAATCACTTCCTTATACTTAGGGACTATAATGTTAAAATTCTTAGTAAGGGAGATAGAATTTCCCAGTGAGAGAATGTTTGGTGTACACAGCTTATACAATAAATCTTAAAGGGTGGCTTCATCGAACGAATAAAAAGGAAAGAATGATTCTGAATATCATTACCCTAAAAATGCCTTCCCAAATCAGCTCCGATCCAGAATGCTGCATTGTAATTAGACTTTCTAATGTCAGTGGCAACTAGTTGAAAGAAGTCATGAGATATTATGGTAAAGCATCATGAAGTTTTTGTTTAAAATCAGAAACAAATAATTATGGTATATCCACCTTGAACATTGAAAGGCCAACAATGTTCAACAAAACTCACCTTTGGGGACCTGCGCTTGAGCAGTTGGCTCTAGTAAGCCTGAACCTAATGTCAGTTTTGCTGTCAATGCATATGAGGCCTGCTGTCCCCCTCCCTGCCACAGGCTTAGATGCCTGGGAAGTATTTTGAGAATCACAGGGGCAGGTGTGGTAGTGTCCTGATCCCCATACCCAGAACACAGGGATTTTTCAGCTAAGGAGGTGCCCAGCCTCAGAATCCTGCCATGATTCTCTTTTGTCCCTAATATCAAATATTAAGTACAATATTGAGTTACTCAAAAGATCATTATTTCTCCAAGGCAACTTGGACTTAGTCCCCTGCAATGTTAAAATGGCCGTGACCTTTTTAGCTGTCAGTGTCAGTGATTTGGTGATGTATTTACGAAGACCCTATTATTTCCCTTGAGGATTCTTTTTTCTCTCTCTGCTTTTTTCCTGTTCTTTACCCTTCCTCTTGTCTTTCAGGATGTTCGCACATCGTGAATTTGCACCATTTCAAGGGTTTTCCATTTCCAGACCGATCAACATAATACATACTATTGTAATACATAAGATTAAAGATTTAAGAATTAAATTAGAAACATGGAATTGACATCAAAAGAGGGGCCACATGCTGTGGTACATTGAGAACACTTTGTTAAATGGCTACAGGGTCAATACTCAAGGACTCAATCTTTACAAATGCTGAAAATTTGAAGTACTCACACGTATAATGGCTACTAATATTATATCTGGTTAATATGTTTGGTGAAAAAAAAGTCTGTTTAAGTTTAAAGTGTCCTAAGAATAGCAGTTAAGTATCTGGGTCAGAATTCCCACTCAAATAATTACATTTTCCCAATCAAATGTTAATTAGCACTTTTAAAAAACACTGTTGGATAGTGCTACTTGATATAATTACTTGAACAGGTACGTGCCATAATGTACAAAACAGCCTAGATCTCCCATGGGTTACTTTTTCTATGAATTGAAAATCTATAGCCCTTGATTCAAGAATGAGCTCCCACAAAAGGAAACTTGGACAGCCTACTGAGACAAAGCTAACCTCCTCATGGGTATACTTTCCATAAACTCTCCTGAGATGTTACACCCACCAGCTGTTTATCCAGCACAAAACTTATTTGCACATTTCACCTGTCCAGAACTTGGATGGTAACAGGAAGAGAGGCAGAATAGGTCTCTTTAAAGCGCTCTCTCTCTCTCTCTCTCTCTCTCTCTCTCTCTCTCTCTCTCTCTCTCTCTCTCTCTCTCTCTCTCTCTCTCTTCTGGAATTTTATCCACAGGGAGCTCTTCAACTCCTCACTGGAAGTTTCTTTCTCCTACTTTATACAAAGTGTTTACAAGATTTGCTACTGATCATTCTCTGAACATCTGAGAACCATGAAATGAGAGGGAGGAGAGCAAATGCTCCTAGTGGGCCACCGACAACAGCTCAAAGTGACAGTCACTGACCTGCTAGGAAAGGAGACAAAAAAGCCAACTCAGAAACTGCAGCCAAAACTCGAGAGGGCTCTCAGACCGCGTGGTGCAGGATAAAATGCCCCTCTTACCTCAAGAATGGATTCCCCTTATGAAGATTTTGAGCCTCCAGCAAAAGGTAAATTACATTCAGCATTATTTGTTTCAAAAAAACAAAAGTAGTTAACTAGTATATTTTAGAAAGATACCCACTCCAACGTTTCACATTAAAACTATTTTGATACTTAATTGGCAAAATGGTCAAAGTCAGCATTCCATAATGACTTCCTTCCTTTGGCTGAGGTAGATGAGGTGATATTAAAGAGAAGGCTTTGTTTGGAGATGGTGGCTTGGGAGTCTCAACCCATAGTACATCTTCTATTTTCCTGTTGGATCCAGCCCTCATCTAGCCCACAAAGTAGCCCAAGTCCATCTGCAGTGCCTTCTCTCTAGTCCATGAACAAATATTTTACTGTGCTAGATATCGGCAATAGAACAAGATGCAATGTCTGCACACAGCCCACAAAATAGATAGCATATAGAACACTAATTGGTAATTGTATAAAAATTATTGGAATGCAATGAACCTAAGAGACAGAAGAACTCCAAGGAGGTGCCCTTAACCCTGCATTGACCCCACTGCGGTACCATCCTCATTAGTGGCCCAATCCCCTTGTTTCAGTGCCCCACCCGAGCTGCTCTCCAGGCCAAAGGTTCATGCCCTGCATTTTTTCTGGTCCTCTGCCCTATATCCTTCTAATATGCAGCTTTCACAGGCCCTATGTGTTAGACTTCTAAGAGAACACAATCAGATAAACATGCTTCTTCTTGCAGGTGATATAGCCCTCAAGGGAGTGAAAATTGTTTTGGGGGAGAGGGAGGCAAAACTCACAGTGGTTTTTGGCATTCCAAAGCTCACCCTACCCAACAAAATCTTATTGCTTAGCATTTAATTTCTCCTGCTGGGTTTTCTTGGATATCACATGAGCAGCACTGGCAATGAATTCATTGATGGTACACAAGACATGCAAGATCAGCGCTACAAAACTGGTCAACACATGCCTGTGCATGCCTACTAGCTACCACTGGCAACCTTGTGATTCTAGTTTATATTTGATCCTCACTTTATATTTTATTTAATTCTAAAAACATTGTTCGACTCATGATTATGTCAAATGTAAAGAAAAACTGTCAGCAAGGTCTGAATAAATACCTAGCAGCTAAATTAGAAGTTTATTTACCCACATCAAGTAAGAGTTGAAAATTAAGTCTATAAACATACTTTTAAGAAGTTAATTTAATTTTTACTGGGAAATAAGTTTTGAATGATATTTTGTAATTTGATCACATTGCTATTATCATTACATATTTCTATAAGTTGGAAATTTGCATATCTAATTTGACACATTCCAATTTTTATGAAAATCAATTGAAAGTTACTCAGTAAATACAAATTAGTTTGTTAGTAGTTTTTTTAATTTTCAATTTAGCTTTTACCTTTAAAATGTCCGCATTCTTAATTCTGCATGTTATAAAGAACAAGCCTATACTTATTCTTTTTGCATATAAAGCACAGACATACATACAGTACACAAACAGATATACAAACATCTGTGTTATTAAAGTTTCATAAGCTTGTAACTAGGGACAAAATGTCTAAAAAGGATCTTTAGGAGAGCAATAATAAAATTTTAAAAGCTTGAGAGACACTGAGATAGACTAGTATCTATCACCTTAACAGGAACTAATTGCAACACCATGAACAGAGCTGGAAAACAACAGGGTGCCCAATATAGTCAAGTTTGAGGGATTCTTTGAAGCTGGAAAGCACAGGATATGATCAATGACAGAAGAGGAAACTATAGCCAACTCAGTGCAAGAAGGTAAAAGCAAATCCAAAGAAACTCTAAGCTCACAGTGAACTATTACAAAAAGATGGAGAAGGTCCTGGGGTAATTATCAGAGAAATTAAATTAAAAAACAAGACCAACGTATGACTGTTTTAAGTGCTCCTATGTGGGCCAGGGTGCACATGCACATACACAGAACAGGAAACTGGGGCCTTTAACCACAGACTAAAAGCTATAAACCATACCCTACAGAAAACTCTCTAGCTCCAGGGCCTGAGACAGATGCTGGAGCTAATTCTTAACCAATGCATAACAAAGGGGAAAGACTGGAAAGGTGGTTTTACCCAGGATGGAGATACCCTGAAGCTTTCTTTATTCAAACTAAAGCTCCGCTCAATCTCATTTGGTAGCTGAGTCCCCAGCCTGAATGCCTATTCCAAGCACAGATACCCTGAAATGAGTTCCCACTGCCTCAGGAAAAAAATAAATAAAATAAAATCCCAGAAAGAAAATTTGCAAAGCTGTTCGCAATGACCCCTTCCCATACCCTGTGCTTCAGCCAAAATGAATTTCTTTCAGTTCTTCCAAAGTGCCCTGTTCTTGCTCACCTCCAAGTCCTCATGCACACTCTCCCTTTGCGGGGAACACTTCTACACTTCCGACCCTTCTCCATTCTTCCTTTTCTGGATAACTCCCAGTCATCTTTTGGGTCTCAGCTCCTCAACTTCCCCCACCGCACCCCCCCCCCCGACCTTCAGGTCGAACTGGGTGCCCCTGTTGTGTATGGCTCCTGTCACAGCCCTCAGATAAATGAGCACACAGTTGAGTATAGCATCATTTTAGCCCTCACTGGACTGTGAGCTCTGTAAGGGCAGGGACAGTATCTGCTTTTCTCATTAGTGAATCCCCAGAGTCTATCAGTTTAATAGCTCAATAAAAATGTTGACCAGATTGAGCTGAAATGGACGGAAGAGAGATTTGGAGTCTGGAAAGCCTTTTGGCTGTCAATTTACCCCCACAGACAGCCCAAAACTCCAATACTGCTGGAACCAACCTTGGCTTCCACTTTCCTGGCAATTTCTGGTTTTACAGGAATTTGCTTCAATTAACTGTGGTCACATGAGGTTGGTTATATAAGCACAACTGCCAACATCATTATCAAGAGCAAATGGAAAACAAAACTGACCTGGAGGTTAAAAAACATGGGAATTTTGATGACCAGTTCTACCACTTACCGGATTTCCAACCTTAACCAAGTACTCTCCTTACACTAGGTCTCAGTTGGTAAAATAAAAGAAATGGACAATATCTTCTATTTTCTTCCTCCTGCTCTCAACAGTCTATGGCTTTTCATCCAAATTTATAAATCAAGTTATTCCTGTACCACTGGGTTGTTTGGGGGAAGCAGGGGGAGTTTCCTTTTTTAAAAAAAAGAAATATAAGCAATATGAATAATAAGAGAGAAAGGGGAATAGCTTCTGTTGTTGGTTGAATTGTATATCCCAAAAAGATATGCTCAAGTCTTAACCCCCATGATATGGACTGAATGTTTATATCCCCCTAAAATTCATACATTGAAGCCTTAATGCCTAATGTGATGGATGTTGGCGGTGAGGCCTTTGGGAAGAAATTAAGTTTGAAAGAGGTCATGAGGGTGGAGTCCTCATAATGGCACTAGTGTCCCTATAGGGGAATCAAGAAACCTGAGCCAACTCTCTGCCACGTGATGATACAGCAAGAAGATGGACATCTCTAAACCAAGAAGAGGGCCCTTATGAAAAATCCAACCAGGGTGGTACCCTGAGCTCAGAATTCCAGTTTCCAGAACTATGAGAAATAAATGTTTGTTGTTTCAGCCACCCAGTGTATGGTATTCTGTTATAGCAGCCTAAACTAACTAGGATACTTCAGTACCCATGAATATGCCCCTGTTTGGAAGTAGTCTCTGCAGACATAATCAAAGTAGATGAAGTCATATTGGATTAGGGTGGGCCCTAATTCAATGACTGGTGTCCTTATAAGAAGACAGAAATTTAGACACAGAGAAAGAGGATACACACACAGACACACAGGGCTGAGAAGGCCATGGGAAGATGGAACAAAGATTGGAATGCCAAGGATTGCCAGCAAACCCAGATGCTAGAAGAGGCCTTCGGAGGGGACATGGCCCTGGCAACACCTTGCTTTTCTTGCTTGCTCCAGAACTGTAAAGACAATGGATTTCTGTTGTTTCAAGCTACCAAATTTGTGACAATTTGTTACAACAATCCTAGGAACCTAACATAGGTACCATCTTGAGAAAAGACCAAACACAGAAAAGGTCTTCTAATTTTCCCTATGATCTAATATCCAATAACTATCCTTGGATGGCAGGTATGTCCTTGGGTCCTGGTAGTAAGAGGACTTTCTTGGACACTTGCTAGTGATATGGGCCTCTAGCTATACAACAAGCAAGCACATGTGCAGGAGTGAATGAGGGGGCCAAAAATGTTGAGTTACCATGAGGTTTTTCTATTCAAAACGTTTTGTGCTGCTCACAAAACATGCAATAAATCAATGCTTTAAGAGCATCAATGAAGCGATGCTCAACCCCAAATCAGTGAGAGAGGTATTCAGGACGACATATCCATTGTCTCAGGAAAGCATTGGATGAATATATAACATAACCATGGAAGCAAACAATTATGAACAAGGGCTCTTCTGGAAATATTAACTGTGAAGAGAGTGCCCAGACAATCACTGCTGGTTAATTAAAGGGGTCCCTGATATCAAAACATAGCTACTTAAGGACAATAAGCCCTGATCAAAAAAAAGAACAACAAAAAAGTCAACTTATTTTCCTTAAGCAAAGGCTTTAAGAGACAAAAAGTAGGGTCTGCAGTAGCAAAAATTATGTGGCAACTGTATTCAGGAATCCTAGGCTCCATCCCCAGGTCTGCACTCATGTAAATTGGTACTTTCAGTATCTTCTGACTAAGAAAACACTGAACCAGCTAGTATGCATTGAGTAGTTCTGTTAATTTGTATTTTATAACAATAAAGGTTAACACAGCACTTACCTTGTGCCACAAACTGTTCTAAGCACTTTGTTGAAAGTAACTTAAGCCTTACAAACTTCTGAGATACAATTATTGTGTCCATTTTACAGATAACAAAACTGAGGCTCAAAGAAGTTAAGCAATTTGTCCAGCATCATCACACACCCCATGGCTTGGGCATTCTAGATGGAGAATCTCAAACCAAGCAGTCAGATTCCAGAGCTGATGTCCTTAACCTGCCATCACAATAGTAAACACATACATGTGAAAAGTAGAAACACAGATACAGGCCATGTTGGTCATTTAGTCTACAGCCAATACCAGCTGTGCATATATAGCACCGGAAGCATTACTGACACTTCCACATCCTTAGGGTCCAGGACTCACGTGTTAGAACCCAATGCTAGAAAACCTGTAAAGCCTAGTCCAGCTCTGTGTCTCTATAGAGGTCCCTGCCAGGTCAGTGCAGGCCAAAAAGAACCTACTAGATACAGGGGTATCCAACCTTTTGGTGTCTCTGGGCTATACTGGAAGAAGAGTTGTCTTGGGCCACATGTTAAATACATTGTGACACATAATCACAAAAAAAAATCTCATAATGTTTTAAGCAAATTCACAATTTTGTGTTGGGCTGCATTCACAGCCATCCTGGGTTGCATGTGGCCTGCGGGCTGCAGGTTGGACACCCCTGTAAGGAAAGCCCGGAACTCCCCACCTTAGGCAAAAATATCCCCCAGCATGCAGATGGTGAAGAGTGTAAAGATACAATTTATTTGATTTGTTCAGTTGTCTTACCTGAGTTATCTTCAGGAGACTTCAGCTAACTGGGGACTCCTTGACTTATCATTCTGGGGTAGAAACATATAAGGTCCTGTGCTGGTCACCATGCCACCTGGTTTCAGGGACTGTAGCCTCGCCAACAGGCGAGAGGGCCCCAAGGCTGGAGCTGAGCAAGGAGGTTTTGGGAAAACAGGCCACTGAGGAGACAAAACCTGTCCCCCTGGCAGGGGTGCAGCCCCTGCCTCCCTCACATCACTCTGCTCGGCCCCGGAGGGTGGCTGGTTAGTTACTGATGGGTAAGACCCCTCAGTGGCAGGGGCAACCTCAGATCGGCACAGTTGCTTAGGGGCCACCAGGGAAGGACTTGGGAGACACAGAAAAAGAGCAAAAGACCCTCACTCCTGGGCTTTGTCATGGCCGGAGTCCTCATTCTATCTGAAAGAAGTCTCCGTATCTCTTGGCTGCTCTGCTCCAACCTCCTGGCTCAGGCTTGAAACAATACTAAAGGCGGGTACAGCCCTAAACTGGATCAGGCGGTTCTCGGGGACAATTAGGCCTCAAAAAGCAATGCATTAAATCCTATGAAACTTTGCTAAGAATGCCCTGGAGTTAATGAGTACTGATGTTTAGGGTTGAGCATAGAATGTGATCAGTTTCCCAGGTTTCAGGCTGAATGGGTGCCACCCTGTCTACCAGACTTTGACCTGAAGCAAATCTCTGTGTTCCTTCAATTGTTATCTATCTGTTTTCTGTAAACATAGCCTTTTAACATTGATTGATGAGCTTTGCATCCGTGCTGTATACCCCTGTGCTTGAGGTTCTCAATAAAAGCCACTATGAGAGAAGGGCTCGGGGCATCCCCCACTAGAGTGAATCGCCACGCCCTTTTCCTGGCAAACTGAGAAGTATCTGGAATGACTTATTTTCACCATCCGTGGTGACCCAGGGGGACTCTGCGGGAACAGGGTACCCTCCTCATCTGGCGCCCAATGTGGGCCCGCCCATAGTCCTGGATACAGGAAGAAATGCAGAAACATTCAATGGCTCTTACTGGACACAACTCAGGAGCCAGGACCCTGCAGTCTTCAGAGGCGAGTTTGCCCTGGAGATGCGGCTGCCTAGATAGGTAGAGGGGAGCATGCAAATATCTGCCTGACAGTTCTATTTTCTCCTCTTTACTTAGCATGAGTTTTCAACGAATGCTGGGCCAGATACAGAAGCAGTCTCCTGGAATATGTCCTCTTTGCTCTTCGGAAAGTGCTTGGAATAGTGATTTAGGGATTCCCGGTGCTAATGACCACCTTTTGGTAACAGCCACTGGGCCAAGGTGAGGCAGGCCACAGGTAGGGGCTGTTTGTCAGGGTGAGCTTTGGGCAGCAGGGACTTCTCTAGCGAGAGCAAAGACATCTCCTGAAGCAGAACTCTTGAGACCAGCTTGCTTGATAATATTGGGGAACTTGCCCAGAACTGCTGTGGATTGCCCATGTACTGGGCACTGACTGACCTTTCTGCTGAGCTCCAGACCCAAGAAAGTAACTGCCTACCTGACAGCTCAACCAGCAGGGCAGATCTACGTTTTGCAAGGCCTAAAGCTTATACAATTCAAGAAACTCTTTTTAGAAATAGGATATGAAATTAAATATATAAAATTAGGTATCGGACCTTGTAAGGGGCAATTTAAGTGTAAGGCCCTCACACTGAACCTTTAGATTCGTGACAAATCCACCTCTGACAACAAGTACCTTAAAAGTCACACATGGAAAACTGATTCACCATCTCTCCACTCCTCTCACAGTGGGTGGGGTGCAGACTCTAAGGTGGCCCCTATGCACCCAGCCTCCTGGTGTCCTATCCTCATATAATCTCCACCCCCTGAGTAGGGGGTGAAATCTGTGACTTGTTTCTAACCAAGAGGACACTACAAAGGTGAGGGGATGTACGTGATTATGTGTACACAATTACATTGCACTAGAATTTAGCATACATTTTGCTAAGAGACTCTCTCCCTTGCTAGTTTTAAAGAAGGAAGCAGCCATACTGGGAAAGGCCATTTGGCAAGGAGCTGAGGGTGGCCTCTGGCAAACAGCCAGCAAAAAACTGAGACCCTCAATCCTATGGCCCACAGGCCTAAGTAAGTGGTTCTCCAACTTTAAAAGGCAAAAGATTTATACGATCTGAAGAGAAACCAAAGTATGGTTCTCCAACTTTTGTTTGCAGAAGAGTAGTCAGGGGAGCTTATCAGAAAACAGGGTCCACCCCTCCAGAGGTTCCTATTCAGCAATAGTATAGCAGGGGGAGGGAGCAAGACTTCTGATCATTTTTTAAAAGATTTTATTTATTTAGTTTTAGAGAGAGAGGAAGGGAGGGAGAAAGAGAGGGAGAAAAACATCAGTGTGTGGTTGCCTCTCACGCAGCCCCTACTGGGGATCTAGCCCGCAACTCAGGCATGTGCCTTGACTGGGAATTGAACTGGTGACCCTTTGGTTTGCAAGCCAGTGCTCAATTCACTGAGCCACACCAGCCAGGGCTGATCTTTTTCTTTCTCTCTTTCTCTCTTTCTCTTTCTCTCTCTCTCTCTCTCTCTCTCTCTCTCTCTCTCTTTCTCTCTCTCTCTCATTCTTTTTTTTTTAACAAAATAGTGATGCTGATGCTACACTTTACCAAACAATGAATCCTAATTCCTGTTTGTTTTCCTGCCTAGAGTCCTTCTCACTTATCATTTCTTCTCCATTCTGATTGCCACTGGTTTAGGGTATCTCTCATCTTCTCTTACCTGTACTAATGGAATATTCTCTTATCTACCCTTTCTTCCTGCTTCAAATCTCTCATCTTGTTAATAATTTTTCATAAGGACCCCAGATTGCTCCTCCTAAAATTGACACAGGATCACGTCCCTCCCCTTCCTCAAAAACCTTCACTGACACTACAAAGATTAACAAAGTCATTCATCATAGCCCTCATACAGAATTATAAACTTCTGAAACAGCCAACAATTGAAGAATGATTAGATAAAATGTATTACACCCACATGATTGAACAGTATGCAGTCATGAAAAATGATGTGGTAAGGATGTTTTAATCACACCAGAAAAAGAAAAGTTCACAACATGACAGGAGAAAAAAATGTAAGAAGTAGAACTGTAAACATGTATATCTCCACTGAAGAGATTAAACACCAAAAAGAAATCCACCAAAACCTTAACCGTTTTTTCTCTTGAGTTAATCATGCTGTCCTTTTTTGCATATTTTCCAGGTTTCTTACAATGAGCAGGTAATGAAAAAAATAATAACCTGTTAATACTATGCAGGACTCCTCAATGTCAGGAATACACTGCCAAACCCGGCAGTCAAGGCCATCCAGGGGGCCTCGCTATTTTACTCAGCCTCATCTGCAAATACATCTACCCTCCAACCACAATGAACGACAAGCTCTTCCGCAGCTACACACTATGTCTTTGCTCACACAGCACTGCCATCTCCACCTTTAGATCTCTTACTAAACATCCAAGGTTCAGGTCAAAAGCCTCCTTCCTCCAGGAGGTACTTCTCTGATCCCTTCCTAATGAATGTCTCCCTCCTGTGCTTTCCCACAGTAAATCATTTGCTGGCTTATCTGCTCTTTCATTGATCACTCATTCAATTCTACTGTCAGTCCCGTAGCAGTTTACACGCCTCCCTGCCCTACAGAAAGCAAGCTCTGGGAAGGCACAGGCCATGTTTGAATCAACTCTCAACTCCTCCCTTGGCCCAATGGCTTGAATAGTACAGACACTCAATAAAAGGCATGTTGAAATGAAATGGAACATACAGGGTATTTAAAGCAAGTATGTCCCTGCATCTTTTGCAAAGTAGCTGAACATGATTTGGATCTAACGGGACATCAACTCTGAATTAAATTCATCATTTTACAGGGTAAAAAGAGCTATAGAACAAAATTTTTTGTCTGTAGATATGACTGTGCATCATCATGAGGAACCTGCTTAAAATATAAGGCAGGACTACGTACACTGCAGTCCACAAGCCAACACCTTTGAGCTTTATGTGCCACGATAAATGATGGTAAGGAGAAAGTAACAGGTCCTTAAACTGCTGTTTCTGTCAAATTGAGGTGAGGCATCAGAAGTTAAGTGAACAAGTAAACACCACAAAGCCATCTGAGAAAAACAAGACCCAAACAGACAGTTTTGGGAAAACCTCAGAGCAAAATAGACTATTCTAGACAGAATTTGAAGGGCAGGAGTGAAAATATCAGGAGTTAGGAAGAGAACTGGCATTTCCTGAGCATCCACCACAGGCCAGGCATGCGGTGCAGCTGATACATGCCTAATAGTATTTAGGCAACACCATACCCTGTAAGGTAGGAATTATCATCCCCATTTCATGGATGGGAAGCTGAAGCTCAGAAGAGAGAGAGCATTTGCCCAAGGTCACATGGCTTGTAAGTGGTAGAGCAAGGACTCAAACCCAGGTATTTCTGATTTAGCCCCAGGCTCTTTGCATTTGACCAGATCACAATGGGGCTCCACCTTGCACCACTAACTCAGCTGTAGTTGCTCCATGTTGCCACCAGAGAGCTCTTCCTAAATCCTAATTTGAACATGCACTTCATCTAAATCTCTCCACCAAATTCTCCATCACCTAAAGCAACAAACACGTGCAAGCTCCTCATCTAGACACATGAGTTCCTTTAGGACCTGGCCTATTGCCTGTATGTCCATGCTCCCTCTTAACCCCACGCATGCTTCCCAAACTCTTCATCCTCTTTCACGATTCTGCACCTTTGCAAGTAATGTTCCCTCTGCATTTCAATTAGGCAAATTTCTATTTATTTACCAAGACTCATGTCAAGTATCACCTCCTTAGAGAAACCTCCCTTGAGCAATTATCCTTTAAAATTAACATCTCCTTCCTCTCATGTTCCTCTAATAAACAGCACATAACTCAAGTGAAGAACCTGCCTAAGTAGACTGTCTGTCTCCCTTATGGGGTTGTGAGCTCTTCAAGGGTAAAATAATCTCTCTACACCCTGTACTTGGCCTAGCAGCTGGCACATAGTAAAATGTTTATGTGAAAATGGCAGGTTTAATCTAAACATCAAGACAAAATATATTCTAATTACAGAGATGAAGATAAGCAAAAGTCAAGTCAGCAATTACATTCAAACACACACACCCCAAACCAATATGTCAACATTGCATTAATTATAGCAAAGTAGAGGCTCAGTCAATGTCAATCATCTCAACTCACTCTGAGCAACCAATCTTTGAAATATGAATGTTGGCAACACCTGAAGAAAGAGGGCAACTCACTCAGGGATGTGGTAATAATAGTGCCCCAGATAAGTAGCATCCAACAATGGCAATACACCAAATACACAGCCAGGTGTCCAAACCTCAAGTGGCCCTGATCTCTCATGCGTGATAGTGACAAACATGACTATCACCTATGATTCTAGAGTCCCAGCTGGCAATCTCAGAGCCCATAAGTGATATCGGCACTGACCAGCCACACATCTGACCGAGAAAATAAACATGGCACCATTCATCAGCCCACAAACTCAGACAAACTCTATTTAGCAAAAATGAGGGACAATGTCATAATAAATATGCCACAAACTGCTTTAAAAAAAAAGCATAGGAGTCCTCTCAAACATTAATGTGTAAATACTGTGGAGTAATAATTTGCAAAGCGTAACAATGCAACTTTACCGGAATATAAACTACAAATATCTACCCTTTCAAAGACCATATGATTACACTTACAGAGAAGACATACTTCACAAATAAAGGACTCGAGTTCAAAATGAGAACTAGGGCACTATTTCATGCTCAGGTGAATAAATGTGAAAGCACACAATTACAGCTGCATGGAGTTTCATTTAAGACCATTTGTGAACTCAACTAGTTTTCATGAAAGTTTCGTACTTAAGAGTCAAAATGCCAAATCTCTTAGTCCAGGCGTGTGTTGTATAAACAAAAACCAGCAAGTTTCCCTTTCCCTGCCGCATGGAGGAGTTTGCGTAAGATTTCCTTGGAACATAGAGTCCTAGTGCTAAAACTATAGTATTAATTAAAAGCATAAAAGCCATTCCCCTAAATACATTCAGTCCACTCTCCACGTCTATCCCAGACTCTAAGCCCCAAACCCAGTTTACACATTTGGGTCCCACTGCCAGCCCTCTGTCCCTGCAAGCCAAGCTTTCCCCACTTGTGCTAACCCACCCTCCTTACCACAGCTACAGTGGTGTTTCTAAAGCACTGGTCCATCAGGCCTCTTTCTTGCATATGGCCCTTTAAGTCCAAGCTGCTTATCCTAGCCTGCCAGGTCTGTTGCTATCTGGTGCCTGCCCTCTACCTAGCCTTATCTCTTGAAACACACTTACAGCAACACTTCCTATACCAAAGTAATCACCTTGCCCCAGCATGGCATGCTCTGACAGACCTCTCAGACTTGGCAGGTACTATTCCTTCTGCCTGGAAGGCTATTCCACAACTCGTCCGCCGCAGAACTCATACCCACCTTTCAAGACTCAGCTAAATGTCATCACTTCCATGAAGTCTTTCCTGACTATTCCCCAGCTTCCATACTTAGCATCTTAGTGGTTCCCTTCTCTGTGCTTCCAACCATTTTGCACTCATTTCTATAGGGTTTCTTACCACAATACGCTATAGATATCTTGTCCCTAAGGGTGCCTGGCTATTCCCCTGAATATGTCTTAGCACTGCCTATGAATAAAGTTCAAAAGATGGTGATCTGACATGCAAGGCTGTCCTTACCAATCTAGCTTCAACTTACAGTACTAACCTGACTTCCCGTCGTTTCCCTCCACAACCCCTATACCCCACAAAAAATCTACTTCTCATTGTCAGCCATCATGCGATGTGCTTTCTCAACTGTGTGACTGTTCCCTCTGGCCTCCCTATTTCTGTGTGTCTGGATCCCACCTATCAATCAAGGATCAGCTCCAACTGCCTTCTTCCAGGGGGGCCCCAGCAGAAATCAATTTCCCCCTCCCCTGAATTCCCATGGGTCCTTGATGTTGTCTTTGTATCTCACCCCATGGGGCTGAGGGAGAACAGAGCTTTGCTACCCCCAAATATGCCGTTTTAGGGATATTGATTATTTAAGCTGGTTATTTTTAAGAAACAAAAGGCTCAAGGAGAGCCTTTTACCTCACTTTTACCGCCTAGAGCAATTCAGATAGAAAAACCTGCTTAAAGAAAAAGGAGCTGCCTGCTTTTCCTTTGAAGTCCAAACCATTACCCACCCCCCAGCTCAAGATGGCATATAAACATCAACTGTCAGATTTGTCCTCAGGTCCCATATTCTTACACAACCCCCATATGTATTTATGTAACAAAATTGGTTATTTTCTCCTGTTAATCTGTCTTATGTCAATTTGCTTATTAGATAAACCAGAAGAATTTTGAAGGGTAGAAGGAAAATTATTTTTCCTCCCCCACAGAACCTACTAGATTGTGAGCTACTGGCAAACATGCTATGTCCCATTCATCTTTGTGTCCCCAAGAACTGACAGTGGGTGCCCAATGTAAGCTCGATGAAAGAATAAAGTTCCATTCTCAGAGCTATTTTTAAAAGAAGAATCCTTATTAGGAACATGTGAAATGCAAATTCTAGATTGTGCTCCTTTCTCTTCTTTAAGAAAACTATTATTAGATGCTGAATTTCTTTCAGGTTGTACAACACAGTACCCAAAGAATATTGGAAAAGCTTGTGAAAGGAACAAATACAGGGAGTAGGGGAAAGAGAAAGTCTATGAATAGCTTCTGATCTGAGGTTCTAATCCAAACCTCTACTATATGCTCTTAGACTATAACCTCCCTTCAGCAGAAATGGGGTGTGAACAGACCCTGCGTCCCAATCCACGCTCTGCCTCACTGCCTTGTTTGCCTACCTGCTTGTCTCTTTATCACCTCTCATACTGACTTTTGTTTTGTAAAAAGAAAAATTCAATTTCATATCCAAATTTAATGCTTTTTCTAAAATATAGAATGCATTAATAACAAATCAGCATGCCCATTACTCAACAGCTTCCTGAGTGGGCCCAAGGACTTACCACTGTCATATGAAAGAGCAGTGCTAATTGTTTTCTTTTCAAAGTGTTATTTCCAAATGAATAATTTAGAATGCTAATGACTTTATATAAGAAAACAATGGGTTATCTTCTCTACATTGTGATTATGATACTGTTTGACATGCCGCTGATTCATAAACTTTTCAAGAGTGAAGAATATGCATTGTTCTATTATTTTCCTTTATAAACGTTCAAGTCACTTCAATGTGACTGGTTCTCTCTCTCTCTCTCTCTCTCTCTCTCTCTCTCTCTCTCTCTCTCTCTCTCTCTCTCTCTCTCCCCCTCTCTCTCCCCCTACCACCCCGCCTTTGTAAAAAAAAAAACTGAAAAGCATACCTAGAATGTGTTTTGCCCCCAGTGAGTCCTCAATAAATATAGTTGTTTAAAACTAGCTCCATCAAAATATGATTCCAACATAAAGTTCAGACATGACTGTGTAGTTCTATTTTATTTGTATTAAATTCCCTACAGGTCCATAAAAATCCCACAGTTTCATAAACATATGAAATGACTTTGAAATGTTTTGTTGTTATTTTTTTTTTTTTTTTACTTCTTAATATCAGGGCTCAAATCCAATTTGAGTAGAAAATTTTATGTGATTAATTTGATGGTTCTTGGGCTTGATCTGCAGCAGAACGGAAGGCCAGCCTTGGTGAAGGGACACATTAACCCTTTCTGGCCAGCAGGTCATGGCCAGAGATGACAATCAGCCAGGCCCACAGGAGCCTTGTTTTCTGATTCAAACATGAGGCTTCTGCCAGATTCCTGCTTGCATTGCTTACACTTTCCTTTTCATCCTTTCTCTTGCCCTCTCTCCATTTTCTACCTGGACTGCACTGGCTTCCCCTTTCTTGGTTCTTAACAAAAGCCGGGTATTTGATCCACCCTTGCTTTTCAAGGTCCTGGTTTTAGGAGCAGAACATTATTCAGTGAACCTCTGCGCAAAAAATCTAAAGATAGAAATCTTAAAAGGAGAAAAAAGATTAACTTGTTCACTATTGGCAGACACCAGAAAGCTCTGGGGATCATTTAGATAGTATTCCACAAACCTTATGCCAGACCTCTGCAACCACACATTAATCTGTATATTCATGTTCTAACAGTCAGAATCTGCTGGCAGACACAAAATTTCTCAAATCAAGATAAAAACTTTACATAACACCCTATTAGGCTAGGAGACTTGTGAATTGTTTTACCCATAATTTTTTTATCCTGAGCCAAGAACCAAAAGACACTTTAATTTTCATATTTCTATTAGACATATGTCAGCCTCCAGTTTATTTCACCTATCAGCCAATCAACAAAAATATTCATCAAACATATATTATGTGCTACGTACCAAGGGCTGTATAAAACTTGCCTATCCCAAATCTTCAAAGAAATTATAATATAGCTAGTGCTACAGTCTGAATGTTTGTGCCCTCAAGATCTCATGTTGAAAAATTAATGCCCAAAATGATGGTTTTAGGTGGGGCCTTTGGGAGGTGATTAGGTAATGAAGCAGAGCTGTCATGAATGGGATTAGTGCCCTCATAAAAGTGGCCCCAAAGAACTCTCTAGCCCCTTCCACTATGTGAGGTTATGATAAGAAGTCTGCAACCCGGAAGAGGGCCTCACCCAACCATGCTGGCACCCTGATCTTGGACTTCCAGCCTCCAGAACTGTGAAATAGAAACGTCTGTTTTTTATAAGCTATCCAGTCCGTGGGATTGTGTTATAGCAGCACAAATGACTAAGAAAGTTAGAGAAACAAAATAGCTACCAATTTTCAAAGGTAATTACCACTCTGAGGCAATATGCAAGTACCAATGAAGAGTAGTGTCAAAAAATGATGTAGGAGGTACTTTGACAAACTCAACACAACAGAAATGACTGTTCTAGGGGGGAAAAAAAAAGATTCAGAGGCATGACGGTGTCCTACTAGAAATCTGAAGGTCTGGGCTTCAGTCCCAGCTATGCCACTGTCTCTTGAATCCTGAACAAGCAATTTTACCTCTCTGGCTCTCAAGGGTCTCATCTATACAATGTAACAAAACAACCTGCCCCACCTACCTCATCAAATTGTTTTAAAGAGCAAGCAATATGATTAATGGAAAGCATTTCCTGAAGCTATATTTTGCTATACAAAAAAACCCTTAGGCAAGTGTTTTATGCCCTGCAGGCCTCAGTTCCTTCTACTGTAGAACGCTGGGTTGTTCTCTAAGGTCACAGAGTTTAGGAGGATGACAGAGAAATGGAAAGAAGGAATGTGAGAGACATCAGTTACACCATACTGCCACAGATGACTTTCAAATCAATCAATACTCCTATCCATTCAACTCTAACAGCCCCAGAGAGAATGCTGCCAAGCATATACAGCTACTTCCAGGGTAACACCCCAACAATCCCATCACAAATTTACAGCCAGCAGTCCACACTCCACACCGCCGTGCCACATACGGAATTTCTTCTGCACTATTGCAAAGTTTGAAAGTCTCCATGAAAACCTCAAGGGAGAGGTCCAGAATGTGATTACCTGAGAGTGAATTTCTCAACAGTCAGCTTGATATCTAAGAGCTTTAAAGAAAGATCAAGCAAACTATGCCTGGAAAAACACTGCACCATGTGCTCATGTGGTCTCAATCTGCACAATTTGGGTGTCAGGTCTATAATCATAATTTTGGTGTGAGGTCTATAATCACAGTCAATTTCTTTCCTGCCTTGTTTGCCACAAACAAATTCCAGTTATCTCCCTACTTTATCTTCTGATTGCAGGAAAGAATAAGAAATTAAACTGCACACAAGTGTTCTAGATCTTTTTTTATATCTTTATCTTAACATTATTGACTCAGCAAAGGAAGAAAGGAAGGAAGGAAGGAAGGAAGAAAGGAAGGATGGAAGGGAGGGAGGGAGGAAAGAAGGGAGGGAGGGAGGGAGGGAGGGAGAGAGGGAGAAGGAAAGGGATGGAGGGAGGGTGAAATCCATGTAACCACCCTAACTACCTAACAGTTTTCCTTTTTAAAAATATATTTATGAATTATAAGCCAGCAAGATCAAGAATTAACACAGGTGATACAGGTGATAAGATACCACATGTGCCTTTTTAACAATAGCTTTACTTTACAGTACTTTACAGAATATTTAACTCTATAGTTCATATCCCATGATGCCAACTGGCTTGTCTGGGGGCAGCCTAGGTCTGGTTATTTGGGAAAGAAATAGATCAAAGCAATCTGAGTGTGGTGTGAGGGGAACCATTTGGACACAGAAGGCTCTTGTCTGCTAAGTTCTCGTTTTTAATCAAAGTCCTCTCCAAATACTGACTGCCTTCGTCATCAGGAGTCAATCTGGAAGGATTCCACAACTGCAGCCGAGATCTGAGGCAAAAAAGAACAGCATGGAATGTACCACAGATCATGGCTAATCCACACTGAGGATCTCACAGTGGACTAGTGAAGCAATATACCCAGACACAGCGCCTTCTTATGTTTTAGTCCTTTATTTACACCCCCATTATGTGTCTTCAAACATTTCACAACCTCCTCTGAGATGACAGCATTTTTCCCATTTAGAGAAATCATCCTTTCATATATTTAGGAAAAGATGCATCTCTTCCCACCAACACTCGGTTTTCAACCTTTACTTCTGCTCATACAGTTCTCAATCAGGCAGTCTTGTGATCCCAGGACATAAGAGAAAAACATACAGGAGAACTGGGTTCCTGTCCCGGTTCAGCTGCTTCTTAGCAGTGTGAGAAGAAGCAAATGGCTTAACTGCTCTATGCCTTAGTTTTCTAATCTGTGAGATGGGGAGGAGAATGAAAACAACCTCACAGGATTGCTATGGGGATTAAACCAGCCTCATATGTGAAAAAGCACTTTGCAAATGGTGAATGCACATTTTCATATCTGCATATGCCTACAGTATGGAAGTCTCTTGGACAGGCCTGATTTATTTCTGTGTGCCCAGCACGCATTCCTGAGTGACAGGCAAACGAGGCACTTATTAGATGTTTGATGAAGGCATGAATGACTGATGAGTAAAGGAATGCACTCCCTGTGTGTCTCCATATTACCAAGAGCAGGGACCATGTCCTATGTATCTCTGTTCCCTGGAATACAGCACAGTGCCTGGCTCAAAGTAGCTCATCAAATAAATTTCACCTGATGAATGAATGAATGAATGAATGAATGATCCTGTCAGACTGGGCCTACCAGCAACAGCCCTTGATCATTGTTACTTCCATTCCAGTCTCCCCCTAACCCTTTACATGGACTGAACTTTGCACTCCCTTTTCTGGTCTCATCCAAGGCCTCTCCGCTTTCATACAGCTCCTCTGATTTACCCCGTCCTTAGCATGATCCCTCTTAAGACCTCCCACATGTACAAAATAAACAGCTTAGGTTTATAGTTTATATCCTCTCCGCTGGCTCACTGCCATTTCAGATATTAACTTCTGAGATCAATGAAAATGCAAACTCTTTGGGGGAAAAGAGTAGACCCTATCAATCTGTGGTATTCTTTACAGTGCCTGGCACCATGCTGGGCACTCAGCTAAATGATCATCTAGAAGTGACGTTCCCTGAGGTTTTCCCATGCACTAATTTATCTAGGCTTGGGTGGCCACTGCAAAAATGCTATTATCCAGGATCCTTAAATACTGAGTTTTCTGAAATACTGGGCGTTATTTTTTTTTCTTAGTTCTGTTTTTTTTCTCTGGATGAAAAAACACATCCTAACAAATACCATATACTTCCTCAACTTCTCAAGTAGAGGATCTCAAACATATGGGGCTGCTTTATGTGCATCATAATTACAGTGGGCTGTGCATACAACTTAAGATAGAGTTGAAGACAGTATGCAGTGGAGTCACCTGATTAATTGGTGACTGCGTGGTCCTTGTACCCATCACTTTCGAACTGCATAGTTGGTATGTTGACACCCCGCCCCCAGTGAGAACTGTGCTATAGGTTGCTGATCTGTATTCCTGCCACCAAATACACCCAGGAGGTAGAAGTACCCCACATCCGTGCTGCTTTTGGGTATCATTCAATTCAACAGTCATTCACTGAACCCTCCTGTGTGCCAGGTGCCAAATGAGAGTGAATGTTTCCACAGTTTGCTGAAAGTTGGGTGGCTGAGAAACAAGTAATTGGATATGGTTTTCAACGGTATTTGGGCAGATTGCTGAAGTATCAGAAGGATAAACCAACTCCCTATTTCCTCTACTCATTTAACAACCATTTAGCGTAGGCTGCTCCATAGAGTCAAAAAAGACAGTCCCTGCCCTCTTGCAGGGCTCGCAGTCTAGTGAGAAGCAAACAAGCTGTGATTTATGTATTATTTATGATGCAATAAAATCACTTCTTTAAGAGAGATGTTCACATTGCAGTGAATGCAAGAGAGGAGCAGCAGCTCAGTGTGCCTGGAGGCCTTTCGGAAGGCCTGTGAAGAGACAGCACAGGGCAGCACAGGGCGTTTAGCTACCGGCCCTGCCCTGGGGGTGGGGGAAGAGATGTACTGTCATTCTAATTACCTCTTCTCTTCTGCCCCAGTAAATTGCCACAGCCCACCTTGGTTGCCACAATCTCCTTCAGCTGTCCAGCTGCCCACTGCTGAGAGAGTACAACCTCTGGGCAGACAGCACAATGAGGTCCCCTGTGGCTGGCTCTAGTCTACTCAGGGGGAAGACAGTCACCACAAGGAAGGACAGCGCTGTGAGAGAAATCTCCTACCCAGCTGTAATCACCACTCAACAAACACAAATTGAGTGCCTACTGTGTACCGAGGTACTGTACTTAAAATATACCAGGCTGCCCTCAAGGAACCCACAGCCTAGTGAGGGGGACAGACCCACTCACAGATAATATGATGCAGTATGATAAATGACATCATCTAAGAATTTAGTAGATAAAGTGCTGAGATTATACTGGAGATTATGGAGTAGGTTTAGGGAGAAGAGCGGGGAATGTAGGGAGGGTGAATGTTTGAAGTAGGCCTTGAAGGCACTTGAATGATGTGGCAAGAACGTTTGTGACAGATATCGTTCATTATCTACTGAACATGATTCCTTTACCACCCCCTTTTCCTTCTCTAGAGAACACAGACTTTATTCGGGCTTTTGTTTTAGACAAAGACCATTTAGGCCAATAATCTCAGTTGTGGGCACATAAGTAATAACAGCAGCAGACAATCACTTATATAGTGCTTACTATGTGTCTGTCGCTATTCTGTCACATACACTAACTGACCTAATTCATACAACAACCCAATGAGGTACACACTACGGTTATTCCCATTTCACAGGTGGGAAAACTAAGGCACACACTCTGTGTGCTTAAGCACTGCACCATATTGTCTCTTCATTATGAGATGCTGAGAGTCCACACAGCAAAAGTGACCTTAGTGAACAGTCTGAGGAGTACCTTCACTTGAATATCAAAGGGTAAAGCCTCAAAGGGGACACTGAACTGCATACCCTAAATATTTTCAAGGGTCCTTACTGAAAAACTTAGTTTTCCATTTTGAATTTCAATAGGACCATCAGTCTTTTATGTTAAATAAAGTGTCATAAGGTTCCTTCTTTTGAAATTGACTTCTGTTCTCGTACATATAGTATGAAACATTCTATAATATTTCCATCACTGAATGACAGCAAAGCAGCAGAAACGCAAGCCCTCCTGCTGATTTGGGCCTCTCCCTCTCATGGTACAATATCTTTATTTGTCAATAGTAAATTTCCCACATATTTCCTTGGAGCAGGGTGGGGAAGATATCAAAATGAAATGATCTGGGTGATAAAAATCTTAGGAACCAAACATGTAATTTCCAATGTGAATAATGCTAATTTGGGGTAATTTCCTGAGAAAAGGCAGTTTGTCATTTGAATAGTTGAATAATCTTCCACCATTAAAGGATTTCTTGGGCAAAGCTAGTCTATTCATTTATAAAAGTATACACACGTATAAATGTGCTACACCAAGTGTTTTCACATACTGTATCTCATTTTACTCCCCAACAAGTTTGGTAGGTGCTTGAAAATACCATTCTCATTGTATATAGGCTCACAAAACTGAGACCCAGTGACACAAAGAGGCTCATCTAAGGGCACTCAGTTCCTGTCTTCTTCCCCCAAGAACATATAGTTCCCTCCTCCCTACCCCTGTCCCACTCAAATCTTTGTATAACAAATGAGCACTTAACTGAATACAGGAGAACAAGGTCAAACTGCAGACCCTTCCCAATTACAACAGCTCCTGCTCCTAACAGAGATCCACCCCAACACTCCATCTATTTGCACACAATCATCAGGCAGGTAAGTACCAAAGATCAAATATCACATGCCCAGATCTTGTCCAGTAAAGGCTCAAGCAGTAACTGTTCACTCTGGGATTGTGTTCTCCCCACTGCAGGATCAGAGCTCTGCTCTTTCAGTCCCAGTGAGTCTTCCTAGTCATCTACCTGCAAGTGCCAAGGAGTACAGCACTGTTGAAATAATACGCATCTACTAGTCCTGCCACGAACCCCCAACAAATACTAAAGGGGGACGTCTCCTTCCCTGGACTGTGACTCATTCACTACCTGATGAAGTGGCTCCACACTGCTCTCCCTCACCTGTACCTTTTAGGTCTTCGGGACAGGCGGATCAACCCCACTGTAACTCCCTCCTAGTTTCAGAGCTCAAATGGTCCAAAGTAGCTTGAGCTGAACTGTAACGTCATACAAACTTCATGTCTTTAATATGAATTTTTCCTTAATTCAAGCTAGTTTTGTCCAGTCTAATAGCATCATGACATACTAACGTGTCCACTCCCTTAATCATTAAGCCTGTAGGACCTCAGGTTCTGGTTAGCACCAAACTGTCAGGAATAAAGCCTTAGGTCTCTTGATCAAGGGAACAGAGTGTCAGTCAAACTACACATAATGTCTTGACTTCAGTTGTGTTTCAGCCTCAGGGCCATGACAGCTGATGAAGAGCCTAGGACCACACCTTCACAAAACTACACAGAAAGACGCCATGGCTGACATCAGGACCTGACACAATGCTCAACTTCTCCCAACCCTGGCCTCCACCAATCAGTAGAGTCCGTGATCCAAACTCTCAATCACTATAACTAATAATTTTTCCATAGATACGGGGTCCGGCACAAATAACGCCCCTATTACAAAATCTTTTATTACAAAATCATAAACATGTAATTCTGTAACATAACAATATCACCCTCAAGCACACCACAGGACATGATAGGTGAGATATTCAAATTAAAACTATACATTATTATACCCATATTATTATCCTACAAACCACACTCAAGCAGGCGTTACTGCTATCGGACCCTGTGCCATGGCCCGCTATGGGCCATCATGAAGCCAGGTTTTGAAGCAGTAGTTCATCTGTGTGTCCTGACTTGGCACCATTTCCTTAAATATACCTTTACTTTCTTTGCTGCAAACTCTTGTTCGTGTCTTATTGGGCTCTGATGCACACAGGCAAATGAACCCTTTAGTTTGGTAACAAACCTCCACACCAGGGAGATGCTCATTCTTCCAAGATATAAAAATGGTTCATGCTTTCATTTCCATAAATGAAAATTTTGGCATGCTTGCATTTGCAAATCAGCAAGTAGTTTTCAACACCAAAGCAGGTGTACACATGGTACAGACCAATTTAGCACACACAATGTTATATGGATGCAGAGACCGCAATAGAGAAAAAAGCCGTTTGTACACTTTTAAGAATCAAATAACTGTATACTGCATTTGAAATTCTGCTTTGCCGAATTTATAGAGGAATGGAGAAAGGACTCCACTCCTGTTCAGTAAAAAACAACTCTGACTATCTCAATCCTGGGTAACACACATTTTATTCGTGGGCACTTTTTCCCCCAGGCAACATGGAAAAGTTTCCGATCCTCTTCCTGCATATACCTGCATGGCTTTCTCTTATGTTTTTCCTCAAATGTCACCTTAGTGAGTTTTTACTCAAATGTCACCTGACCATTACACACACCACTGCACACAGTCACCACCGACACCACCACCACACACTCTCAGATTTTTCTCCACATTTGCCAGCAGTTAACATACCTTTTTACCTATGTTTTGCTTATTATGTGCCCCCACCTCTATATACATATACACGCATACACAACTGTAAGAAGGGCGGGGGTCTTAGCTTGATTCACTGCTATATCACCTATGTCTCCAGCAGTTCCCGATACACGGTAGACATTCAGTAAGTATTTGTTGAACAAATGTTATACCAAAACCCCTTGCTTTCAAAGTTGAAATAAAATTTTACCATACAAACTTTAGTTTTATTTTAAAATGAACAACTTTTTTCATTTCTTCATGCTTGCTAATGCTTTTCTGCATTAGCATGAGTGTCTTCTTCAGAGAGAACACTCAAATCCATTTTTGGAACAACTCTTGCTATTATAGCCTCAAATGTAAACCACTTAGTAGTTTTCGTTCATGCACCGACGACACCGGCCGTGGTCAGTACCTGTGTTATCTTTGTTTTGCACTGGAGTATAACTCATTAGATTCGACTCATGGGTGCAGAATTCACAAATCCCACAGGGGCCAACCTGGGCTACCTAAGGAGAAGCGGCATGCTGAGTACATTGGGACACGTGCCCAGCAAATCTAGCGATACCTACTTTCTAAAAATAGTAAGAGGTTTTTTAAAAGATCTGTATTTCTTCATTACGACAAAACGATGAAATCTGTCAAATTTTGCTAGCTAGAAGTTCATATTATTTTGGATGCTGTGCATAAGAAAGTATTTCTTTCAACCCCTTATATAATACCAGCTTTCCTTTCTACTGTTCAGAAGATACCAGTCCCCTGGTGCAATGATCTCAAAGCTGTGTGACTTCATATTGTTAACCTTACAATCTAGCCTAGGTCAACAGCACTCCCAATACCTGTATATTTTCTCTTCACTATGTTTGGGTTCATAACAATTGTGGTTTTGCATGTGGTGTTTCTGGAACAAAAGAACACCATGTTACACAAGACCAGGAAGACCAGGACCTCTCCCCTGAGGTGAGCCGAGGGATCCGACAGGTAGCCCGCTGCTGCGCAGGTCCAGCCCACACCCACCACTGCAGGGCAGTAAGCCAGAGACTCCAGATACCCTGCTTTTCTGAAAAAGCTCTTCAGGCGCTTCTATTGTCTGCCTTAGCCCAGGGCTATAACAACCGCCCTTAAGTTCTTAGGGGAATGGTCTACTATAAACAGTAAAGCTTAAATGCTATTATCTTGTTAATAGCACCCCTTAACACTTAGGATCTGGCATTATCATCTACATTGTACAGACATACATATTGATATAAAGCTCCTAAGTGATTTTCTCAATGCAAGACAAAAAAAATAGGAAATAAAACCTGAGTTCCTAAGTTCCAGTACAAAATGGGGACCATTATGAACACACTCACTCTAAGGTTTTGACTGGTTTAGTCCTTATTTGAAAATAATAGAGACAATATGCTAATATTCTCCTAACCAGGAAATGTACCCACGTAAGGAAATGAGGGGTGATTGACTAATGCTAGTTCATTTATTTGACCAATATTTATTGAAGGTCTGCTATATACCTTACAAATAAAGGATATTAGGCTCATCATCAATCACCATTGAAAATGGGTCCACAAATCACAGTGGGGAAACTTAAGAGATGAACAAAAGGAGACACCCAGAGAAGTGATGCTGCCCAAACCCACAGTTTATGAATACTAGAGATGGAACTGGATTCCAGAAATATAAGAGTCATCGTTCTTGACTCCTCCCCCTTAATTAAATATCAATGCACCACTTATGTTATTATTAGCATTAAACCCAAACTCCTCCAACCCCTGAATAGTGCCCTCAAGTCTTCAGACATTGTCCACCTTCATTCCTACCCTGCTGAGTCTAAGCTTGGGTCCTTAAGCATGTTCACTGTTCCCTCAACAAGAAAGAGCTTTTTTTTTTTCTTTTTTTTCAATGAAAAAAATGTTTATTGTGTACCTACCTAAAAGCAAACAATACATCCTTTTTGATAAATTTATATAGGGTTTGAAATGTCCTATGTTCTTGAAAATAAACATAAATGATAATAATGGTCATCATCTTTGAAAAGTTGGTTCTTCAAAGCAAAATTAACTTTTTCACGTCTCTTGGGTGCCATTTTGTGTCTTTTTTATTAATTAATTTATTTTTTCAAATACATTTGTCTCTGCCTACCCCCCACCATTTTCCCTTGCCCCCTCCCTCCCCCCTCCCTCCCTCAACTCTTCCTCTTTGGTTTTGTCCATGAGTCTTTGCTATATGTTCCTTGACTTTCCCCTTCCCTTCCTTCAGAAAGAGCTTTTTAAAAGGTACATCAGATCATGGGACCTACCCCCCGCCCCTGCCACCATGCAACCCTCCAAAGGCTTCCCACTGCAAAAACTAATGAGCCAAACAGAACCACAGACATGGAAACAGGGAAGGGACTGGCAGCTGCCAGAGGAAGACCAGGGCAATGGTGGAAATCAGGTGAAGGGATTAGTCAAAGAACATGTATGAATGACCCATGGGCATGGACAATGGTGTGGGGATGGACTATAGGAGCAGGGGTGGGCTGGATGGAGAAGGGCAAAAAGGGGAAATTGGGGAAACTGTAATAGAATAAACAAGAATAAATAAAAAATAAATTTTTAAAAATTAAATTCAAACTCCCCACCCCGACAGACAAATCCCTCAATGCCTTTGTGTCCTGCTGCCTGCCTACCTCTCCAGGTGCATCCTTTGCCTCTCCAGGTGCATCCTATGCCTCTCCAGGTGCATCCTTTGCCTCTTCTAGCCATAATGAGTATTATTCATTTATTCACATTTATACTTATATTTGCAATCCCTGTCCCTCCCTCACTCTCTCCCTTCCTTCCCTCCATTCTTGCCATCGCTTTGTCTTAAAATGTGCTGTTTTCTCTGCTTGAAATTCTCCTGCCCTTCCTCTTTGCCATGCCAGCTCCTACCCCACTTTTCAGATTCCAGTTAAACAGCTCTCCTCAGGAAGCCTCCCCCGACCCTTCAAAAGCTGAGTTAGCTGCCCTCCTCTGGCCTTGCACAGTAGGCTTCTCCTACTACAGCACTGCTCACATTTTGTTTATCCCATGTGACTACTTTTTTTTGACTTCCCTCTAGACTGTGAGCCCCATGACGGAAGGGGCCATCTATAGCTTTGTTCACCATTGTATCACCAACACCTACAATCAAGCCTGACACAAAGCTGGCACCCCATCCATGTTCAATGAGTGAATACATGACATGAATGGAACTATCCTGAAATTCCTACGCGGCAACATCTGGGCAATCAATATTAGTGAAAGCACATTTACTTTCATGCAATGTTGAAATCAAAGCTTAGAGCCGACGGAAGTAATGCAACTCGGAGTCAGAAATAAATTGTGTCCTGCTTGATATTATCTGTTAAATAGCAATGGTTTTTTTTTTTTACTTAATAAAAATTCATGTCCCATGAATGCTAGCTGTATCACTAGCACGTACTTTTATATGAATAAAGTTGATTAAGCTGCTTTCTGTACTGGTAGTGTCTGACTGCTAAACAATCCATATTCTGAATAGCTAAGAGGTGATCTCTCACTCCTGTTACCAATAAAAAGAAAATCACATTGCATATACATGTGGATTTCTGATCATGGATCACACAGCTGACAAACTTCCAAGGCCTCTGACTTCAGCAGCAAAAAATAAACAACATTGACAAAAACAACATTAAAAAAACAGGTTTCTACTTAAAATCTAATGAGTTTTATTCATTTAAAAAGATAGCATCTCTTGGTTTTGTTCAGTCAGTATATAAATATGTACATAAGTTAACATTGAGCCTGCTGGAATGTTGAGCAGTCTATCTCTTTGTATGTTTCATCCAATCAAAGGACCTGTTCATTAATACATGGAGAAATGGTATTTTAGATAGTCTTGCTTAAAATCTGGAATTAATGAGAATATTCATTGAAATGTGAGTGGCGTAATCCAACATCTGCAAGGACTGTCCATGGAACAAGGGCGACTCACTCTAGGGATAGTGAACTTCCTTCCCTTCTCTAAATAGGCCATGTTCTCGCTTATCTCCCAGCCTTTGCATATACTGTTCCCACATTCCAGGATGCTCTTCTTTCTTTTCATCAACTGATAACCTCTTGCTCATCCTTCAGGTGTCAGGTTAATGTTCCCACTACTACTACCACCCAACTAGGTCAGTTCCCTTTCCTAGGAGCCTCCCTAGCTCTCTATTCTCCTGGTCAGGATACTGATTCCTTGTCTATTTCACCCACTGTCAACTCCATGGGAGCAAGAGCAGGGAGCCCCTCTCTCACTAGTGTTTCCCTGGTGCCTAGCACTGAGCCTGCCATATGGCTAGTGCTCCTTGAAAGAACGGTGTCCAGATTCTCAGGCATGAGCTTCTGGAGTGCTGTCTGTCACTTGAAAATAATGTAGCTCCATGCTCTCTGTTCACCAATGGGAAACAAAATATATTAAACATTGCTAGGGCTTTTATTAGAAGGCAGAATCCACTTTGAGAGATTTCTATTTCTGGAAACACATAAAGATGTTAGGGAAGGTTCAGAAGACAGCAGGGCGCATAAAAAACAAGGCTTGGGAGCCAATACAGAGAGTGGGATATCTGTGCCCTAATACAAATCTCACCGACAGCACTAGCTGTACAATCCAAAGCCACAGATGATACCTGTGCAAACCAGCTTTCGAGGTGGCTGGAAGGGGAGAATGCACAGTGAGGAGGAGCAGAGGACCTACACAAAGCAAAAATAAAGCCCAGGCCTGGACAGTTCCTCTGTTTGATGCAAAGTACTCAGCAAATATTTCTTCCACTCCCCAAAAAGGACTGAAGGGGAAAAAAAAGCCTTAATTGCCACATATTTAAACCTAATTTGTGCTCCTGAACATAAGCCATGTCTCACACATAAAAGAAGCAGAGAAAAACAAATAAAAATGTCAAACTGTTTCAAGACTAACTAGGAAGTTAACATTTTCCAAATGACAGATTGAGTCAAATTTCTATTCAACCAAGCACTTATTGCATTTGCTTTATGGGCTCTGTCCTAGGTCCCAGAAATCCAGAGATGAATGACAGGGTCAAGAAGTTTACAGTATAGTGGGACAGACATACAAAGCAAAAGGCAAATGGAAATCAATTGCAAAGGGCACGGGAAGGCACAATCCACTCCAAATGCAGGGATAAAGGTCTTGAAAGCTATCACTGAGGAACCAAATTATTTCTACAAAAAATCACTGCACAAAAAAACACCATAAACAATAAATATACCTAAGAGGACCAAGAAAAGCCCTCTCACTCTTTTCATAGTTCTCAAACTTGCAAGTCATTGGCTTAAGACCTCAGTATTCTAGGCACCTGATGGTTTGGGTTTTTCCTTCACTTTATTCACCATGTTATTTTGATGACCTAGGACTAAATACTGAGGAAACAAACTGATTATTTAAAACAATTTCTCCCATCAATTAAAAAAAACAAAACAATCAACACCCATGTTCATAGCAGTGTTTATTCACAATAGCCAAAAGGTGGAAGCAACCCAAATATCCATCAACAAATGAATGCATAAAGAAAATGTGGTATATACAGTCATACCTCAGTGTTCATCAGCCTCAGAACTTGTCAAACACTGTACTCATTGCATTTTGAGGAGAAAAAATGTTTCAGCACTCGGCACTTGCTCAGGACTTGTCGCACTTGCTAGAACTTGTATGAGTCAGGACGCTGCCCCACAAGAGAAAATGCTTCATTGTCCAGTGTTTGTCACATGTTCCAAAACGGATTAATGATGAGTACTGAGGTACCACTGTATATATGTGATGGTTAATAATATTTGTCAACTTGATTGGGCTAAAGAATGCCCAGGTACCTGGTAAAACATTACTTCTGGGTATGTCTGTAGGGTGTTTCTGGAACAGATTAGCTTTTGAGTCAGTACCGCCCTGGGACATTGGGGTTCCAGGCTCTGTGGCCTCGGACTCTGGGACTTATACCAGCCTGCCCTCTCAGGCCTTCAGCCTCTGGCTGGGAATTATATCACCAGCTACTGTGGTTCTCAGACCTTCATACTTGCACTGAATTACACCATCAGCTTTCCTGGTTCTCCTGCTTGCAGATGACAAGATGAAACCGAGATGGGACTTCCCAGTTTCAACAGCCATGTGATCTAATTATTATAATAAATCTCCTCTTATGTATCTATATCTATCTATATATACATAGATAAGTATGGGCTGTTTCACTGGAGAACTCTGACTAATAATACAACCTGCAATAAAATAGTATTCAGCCCTTAAAAGGAAGGCAGTTCTTATGCATGCTACAATATGGATGAACCTTGAGGATGTTAAGTGAAATAATCCAGTCACAAAGACAATAAATGTCATATGATTCCACTTACGTGAGGTATCCAAAGTAATAAAACTCACAGAAACAGAAAGTAGAATAATGGTTGCCATGGGGCTGGGGGTAAGGAGGAAGGGTAATTGCTGTTTAATGGGTAGGGAGTTTCAATTTTGCAAGATGGAAAATATCACAGAGATTGACTGCACAATAATGTGAATATAGGTAACACTTCTGGAATCACACACTTAAAAATGGTTAAGATGGTAAATTTTATGTTATGCACTTTACCACAATTAGACATAGGATAAATTTTTAAAGGATCACGCTATAATGATACATGGTATATAACATGATGCTACATGGTCCATAAAATGATATTGTTATGAACCTCTACTCCAAGAAAAAGTAGTTATGGTATACAAAGTCCCCAAATGTTTAACTTGTGTAAATGTATTCTTCTTTCAGTGAAAGTTTCCTCATCTAATACATAAATAGGAAAAACAGCAATGCTTTAGTTCTTTCAGTCATGGGCAAATATGGTGGTACGAGAGGAGATGAACACACTTTTTAAAAATGTTCTTGCCTTTGTGGGGGAAAACAATACAAGCAATCTTATTTAGGTCACAGCAGTTACTGTAAACATCCCGAGGAAAGCATATTAATAACAGCCACCCACAAAGGACCTGGTTTTAACTATGGAATGTCATGGAGTCAGTG
The DNA here is from genome assembly GCF_021234165.1 of Pteronotus mesoamericanus. Classification (NCBI taxonomy): domain Eukaryota; kingdom Metazoa; phylum Chordata; class Mammalia; order Chiroptera; family Mormoopidae; genus Pteronotus; species Pteronotus mesoamericanus. The sequence continues at coordinate 3,063,799 of NW_026555198.1, forward strand.
GAAGGAAGGCAGGGGGAAAATTTGCCAGGATTTTTAGAAATTAGGATGTTAGCATCTTTTTGTAGTTCAATTTAGATTTAGAAAAAGCAAGTAGAGACAATATTTTAAATTAGGAATTTGGACAAATGGTGTCTGAAGGGCTTTCTGGTCCTAATTCAGAATGATTGATCACTTATTTGATAAAAAAGGATAAAAATCAGAGAAACAACCAAAATACTTACATTGATCCTTGATTCTACCGTCAGTAGAGTAAAAGAGGCCCCTGCCTGAGTCTATCAGTGTGGTCACGTGGAAATGCACTGGGCTAGGCCCCTGCCACTAGCTTTGTCTAAGACCTTGGGCACCTCACTGCCTCTCTGTGCACCTGATTCCCTCGTTTTTGCAATGGCAAGGTTGGAACACATGGCTATTATGGTCCCTTCCAGCCATTACCACTTCTGATTAAGAACCTGGGAGGCATGGTCGTGATGGTTGCAGAACAGTATGAGTATATGTAACACCACAGAACTGTACACTTAAAATCATTACAATGGTAAATACTGTTACACGTTTTACCATAACAAAAATAAAGACAACTTTAAAGTTTTTAAAAAGAAACGGGGAAGCACAAATAGCCACTCTGAGCAATGACTTATACTGTATTTTGCCATATATAATGTGCACTTTTTTGCCTGAATTTTTGAGGGAAAATATAAAAAAAACTACATGTGTAGAATGATTACATACCACGGGTATAATAATCCCGTGTATAATGTGCACAAAAACGTGGGTGCACATTATACACAGCGAAACACAGGGTAACTAGATTTTGCATGAAACCTAAATACTTCCACAAGAAGCCTCTAGGCTTGGCTTCTATTTCTTCATTTTTAATCAAGTAATTCTTGATCCCCAAAGAAACATTCAGATACACTAGAGACGATGTTATTAAAAGAAAAACTTTTCATAAAACAATAACTCCTTCAATATTGTAACCACCCCCCATTCACCATTTCAGTCCCATCTGTACATATGGGGCTTTCATAAACCGAGTCTCACCTGTACACAGCATGGTCAAGAGAGATGCAGCCTGGCCCAAATCCCACTCTCACTGGAGCAACTACTCTCATTTCCTCCTGCCATAGAAACTAAGCAACTCAACTTCTGGCTCAAGGGCAGAGGAACAAGTTTATGACCTTCTACCAGGTTTTCCAGATCCTAAGAAGATGGCTCTCCACTAAAAATCAGTGCAAGATTTTTCAAGGTATTTGGTTTTGTCACTTGTCTGGAGACAATGGCCTTAGAAAAGAGGATGAACTGTCTTACTTCCCTTTCCTCCCCTTCTGTGCATGCTGCCCTTTAAAGACATGCTTTTTGTTCCATCAATTCAAAGGTTGCTTTTATGTCCAGTGGGGTGGAGGGAGAAAGCTGTGTGTTTTTTCAATGGCAAAACCTGTCAAAGTCCCAAAGGCTCTTATGGTACAAATCAGGTCATTCTATACAGCCTGAACCCCCAATTACACCAGGGAAATAACAAAAAAGAAACTTTTATAACTCAAAGTAACTAGCAGTAATAGGTCAATGCACTTGATTGGTCATGAACCAATTACAGGGATACTGCTTGGCGCCTGAAGGATGAAAAGAGATAGGGGTACACCTAGGCCTGGTCCAAACCTCACATTGCTATCCAGATATAGGCAGGAAAGTGGTGCCCAAGAAAAGGAATTCCCTTGTCCACCTGCTCTGAACCAGCCAAGGGAGATCACAGAAGTTCCACTTCTACCCTTTATCCTACCACATTAAGATCCATTGAGGTACAAAGCCACCAGAAGGGTTAAAGTATTTGAGCGTTGACCTCTGCCATGCTAATAGCTATGCTGGGATTGCCAGCTCTGGATGGCAACCCCAAAGCTCCCTCCAAGCTCTGCCCTCACTGGCTTCGAAATTCCCTTCTTCTCCATTTTCTTTTTACTGTTTTATTTATTTATTTTTAGATAGAGGGAAAGGGAGGGGAGAGGAGGGAGAAAGAGAAGGAAAGAAATATCAACGTGTGGTTGCCAATCATGTGCCCTCTCCTGGGGACCTGGCCTGCAACCCAGGCATGTGCCCCGACTGGGAATCGAACCTGCAACCCTTTGGTTCACAGGCCGGTACTCAATCCACTGAACCACACCAGCCAGGGCTCCATTTTCTTTTAAAGAGAATTCAGCAAGAGGAAGAATGAAGAAAAAACTGGCAATAAGAGAAAAAAAGAGGAGCAAAAAGGAGAAAGGAGGCTTCCAAACAGAATATTTGCATATGGAAGATGAACAGGGCTGAGAGCACTGGAGTTATTCACTTCAGCCTACCAGAAAACTCAGGACCCAAAGCATGCAGTTCATCGACAACAATGCTGGGCATGGACCTCAGGGCTCTACCTCACTTCACATTTTTGGAGATACTGAACAATTTGAGAATGTGTTGAAAGCTACAGAAACCATTCACCAGAAAAATATGCATTGATGCCTAATTTTTAGGGGTACTTTGATGTCTCCAGGACAATATTTCCCCAACTTGCCTGAAGATAAGAATCACCCAGATACTTGTTTACAATTCAGATTAGCAAACTCTCTTTCTAAATTTCTGATTCAGCGGCCAGGGTAAGGGGGCTAACTTCTCCTTTTTAACAAACCCTACGGATGATACTTAACTTCAGGCAAACTTGAGAAACACTGCTCAGGAACAGTAAGGTCCTAAAGAGGCTGAGCATTAGAATCACTTGAGGAGATTTATTTAAAAATGGGTCCACAAGCCTCACACTCAGATATACATAATCAACTTCTTACAGTGAGAGATGTATGTGCTAGGAGGTGATGCTGATGCACAAGCAGGTTCAAGAACTTCAGCTCTAGCGGTCCCTGGGACAAGGATAAACAATACCCTGTGTATCCAGGGTGCCTCCTTGATGATCTGGCCTGAGCAGAGCCTGCATGGCCATGACAGGCATCAGGGCACTAAGTGCTTGACATACAACCAACATGGAGCAGAGTGCTCCGTGCCCTGAAAGTCTGGTCCCTCTAAGTAAACTTGCAAAATATCGGCTCAATGAAGGCACGGATGATTGCCTGTTCTGCACACTACTGTATCCTCAGTAATTGGTGCATTACCTGGCCCATAAATATTTATTGAGTAATTAATGCATGAGTTAGTACACCAAAATTCCATTACGCTGGAGTATGACTGTCACACAGACGTATAAATCTGTGTATTTTTTTTCTATGGCCAACAAGCCTCCTAAAAAGAACCTTCTAACTTGAATAATCAGTATGAAAATCACTGCAATTTTAGGAATATTATCAATATCACCATTGACCAAATTCTAAGTATGTTTTCCATGCATTATTTCATTCTTTCTTTAAAATAAGCCTGGGAGATAAATATAACTATCTCCATTGTAAAGAGACTTGGAAAGATTATTTGCCCAAAATCACACAGCAAATCGTAAAGGAAATTAGATGTAAATCCAAGTCTCTAAAATCCATGCTTTGAACCATGTGGCCACTTTTACTTGGTAGATGGCCCATTGTAAAGTAGGAACTATACTCCAAATTAAATTAGCAATATTAAATCCAGAGAGAATGTTGGTGCTATTCTAAAGGCTTCTGGTATGGTTTGGAGTTTACTTTTTATTATATCATTAATATCATTCTACATATATAATTTATATATATCTTATATATATATAATCTTGACACACACACACACAGACACACACACATATATATGTATAATATCTTGACTGCAGAGAAAAGAGAAGATACAAATAAAAACCATACATCTTCTATAGCCAACCACCCAGAGAGTCCTTTTGGTTTCAATCCCTTCAGGATTTATTCTAAGCATATTTGTGTGTGTATATATACACACCATGCATTTATTTTTCTATTCACAGATTTATGCATGCATATATGTATCTTTATATACACACACATCTTTATATGTACATTTGTAAAATACAACTGATGTTTATGGAGTTCAATGAGGAGGCTCTGAAGGCCATACAGAAAAACCTTTCACACCCATAGGCACAAAATCATCATCTCTCCTTTGTCACCCTCAACTCTCAAGTCCACTCCGAGTACACACACTAAAAATGATGGTACAGATTATTTAATGACATAGAAAAACATTCTAACATGCTGTTGAGAGAACAGAGCAGGTTTTAGAGTATATGTTGTTATGATTTCCCACATACACTTGAAGAAAATTATCCTTGCATATGAGTGTATCATAAAATTCAGAGCAAAAAAGACAAAAAATCTCAAAAAGTTAACCTGGGAGTAGAACTCTTGGGTGATATTTCCTTCTCTATGTTTTTAGGGTTTTCCCATTGTCCCCAGTAAACATGCTTTATTTTGTAACCTGAGAAAAAATCAATACAATGAAACATAAGCAATATAAAATCACACCAATAAATTCAAAATGGTCCTGACCATTCGGCACAAGATGTATCCTACGTTTTTGAGCTGCTAACACCGAATTAGCATTGACCAGAAGACGGAGGAACCAAAGCTCTTGTGTTGGCCAAGCCCTGACTTCTAGGCTTTGATTGGAACCCGCTTTCCTTGTCTGCTTTTCTGGCGTTGGGCGGGTGGGTCAAATGCATGCAGAGTAAAGAGGGCAGGATGGCCGGGTGGGGGCGGGGGCGCTTCCTGCAGCTGCCACCATCTTAGCGCCACTATCAAGACCTGAAGACGGACCCTTCCCGCCTGCAGCCGACAGCACCGCCGGCTCTGGCCCCGGCTCACTTTGCAGCGCCCCCACGCAAGTGGGTCGGGCCGTGGGCATCCCGGGCAAGTGGCTAAAGCCCTCCGCTCCCCGCCGCCACCTCCTGCGAGGGAGCTTTGTCATGCCCGGCGCTCAGCGGCTCTTCGTCAAGTTTCACCTTTCGTGACACAACTTTTCCGTGTTTCTTTTTTAGGCAGCCGCCACATCACGAGGCTAATGAGCACACTGAGGTTTGTAATAAACCCGCCTGCCAGACCCACGGTGACTGAGGGACGCTGGTTAACCTGACTGACTGGTCAGTGCTGCTGTCCGATTTCCAGCTGGTCGGGAAACAAACGCTCCCTGAAATGAGAGCAGCGAGGAGCGCCTGGCCCTGCTTCCACGGGAATGGCTCTCACATTGTTCCCAGCGCTCTGAAAATCACTCGTGAATCCAACAGCTCTTGGAAGTCTTCTTGTTCAGTAAACCCCCCAAGAGGAGAGGCAAACATAGACAATCAGAGGCAAAATAAGCAGGTAAACTCACAATACTTTCAAAGTCATGGTTGAAAGAAGATTCTGAAAAGTATCTACAGGCATATTCAAGAACTGCACTCAGCCTGCCTTCTTTAGGTTGTTTACTTTTACTTTTAACAGCAAGATAGATATGTAACAACTCAATCTGTTCACTAGCCCACAGTTCAAGAAGAGCAGAAATGCTACCTACATCATTTGAGAACTGGGTTTTACATTTGCTATTAAACTTACCTATCACCATGCAAGAGACACCCCACTGTTAATTACGGCTGTTAAACATAGGTTCTGCAGCTCAGAGAAACGACATGATTTCTAACTTTGAGAATATAATTAATACGGTCGTTCAAAGTGTGTCTTTGTTAACAAGATATATTTTGGGAAATATTATCTAACTGAAGGCAGCATAAATAGTGTAAAATATAAAGTTCACACTCTTTTCCCATTTAAAATGAGTTATATAATGAGTAGTGAAAGGATTCTTCTGTGGAAGAGGGGGGGAGGTTCTTTCGCTGAAGTTAGTACTGCTGTCAAGGGGAAAAAATCCAGAAATCGAGAACTCTCCCATGATCCCTGCATCCCCTAAGGAACCACACTTGGTTAAAGAAAACCACTGACATCTGTTGACAAGAACAGGAAAAGAAAAGGAGAGAGGGAGGCAGAGAGGGATGGAGGGAGGATGAACAGGGTGGGATTGAGACAGACGGAGAAGGGAAATGAGAAATGATTCTGATGAGAGACAGACTCAAAACATATGCCATGTATTGGGAAAAAATAAACAACTGGAAGTTTTACCCAGCAGTGAACTGAGAAGAAATGGAATCTTAAGAACAGGTGAAACAAGCTTCTAGACACAGCTCTGGAAAAAAGTACTATTATTTTCAAACTGACAAGATGCCTAAATCTTAAGAGTCACAGTCATGGCCAGGTGAGAGGCAATGTACATTGGAAAGCAGAAAGTTAATGTCTAAGGCCAAAGAGGAAGGAATGGGCACCCCTAAAGCAGGACTGGGTTTGTTTCATCTCCGCATGAATGCCCAGGCCCTGCACAGTGCCTGCTATGCAAAAGTCACCCAAGAAATGCTGAACAATCTATTCAGCTGCACCAACACCACAGCCCTGGCACACTCACTCATGTAAAGGTACACTCTTCCTAATCAGGTCTCCATGGGCAAACCAGAAGTAATTCGGTCTTTGTGCAAACCTACATTAGAAAAGAACCAATTGTATTGCCTAGGGAGAGTATAACAAAGTGGTCAAGAAATGGATGTGAAGTTAGTGAAACCTGGCTCCAAGTGTCACTCTACATCTTGCTAGGCAAGTGACCTCTGGCTGGCCTCAATCTCTGAGACTCAGTTTTTGCATATGTCAAATGAGAAGAATAACAGTATGTATATCTGTCCTCCAGAGACTATTATGAAGATTTCATGAGATATTTCATGTGAAATACCTGGCATATAGTCAGCCTTCAGAAAAACTATTATTTTTAGGACTGCAACCAAAATTACTCCCCAAACTATCTGGGCGTCAGAAAGCCAACCAGACATTAATTCCTTGGGGTTAAAGCTCTGCCTCTGGTAATCATTAGTTAAAATGTAAATACCCCCAGGCATGTTCACATTAAGCCACAGTGCATCACTGACAAAGACTTGCTCCATCATAGAGCTTTCTGATAGGACAAGAAACTGGAAATGAACATAGCATAGGACCAAGTGAGCTTTGATAAGTGCATGATACATGCGTTATACAATTATTTATTGATTAGTGCAGTGCTAGGCACTGTGCTAGTAATTTGCAACCCACCAGCGATGACCTCATACAAACTACATAATCTCTCTAAACTTCAATTTTCTCATCTGTAAAATCCCTAAATACTAATCACCACTTCATTTGCCTATCATGAGGATTAAATGAGATATATGTAAGAATAACGTGTGCCTAGTAAATAATAAGTGCTCAAAAATTTAGAAGCTACTATAATGAAACTGTAATAACTACGATCACTACTGCTATTGTTCTAAACGAATATAAAATACCCCTGCTTAATGGAATTCCCTACCTGACTACATCATTCAACAAATACTCCTGTCCTGGCTGGTGTGGCTCAGTGGATTGAGTGCCAGCCTGCAAACCCAAGGGTCACCAGTTCAATTTCTAGTCAGGGCACATGCCTGGGTTGCGGGCCAGGTGCCCATCATGGGGCGCACGAGAGGCAACCACACATTTGATGTTTCCCTCTCATTCTCCTTCCCCTCTCTCTAAAAATAAAATAAATAAAATCTTTAAAAACAAACAAACAAATACTCCTTATGGGCTTGCCAAGTATAAGACTCAGTCAAGTGCCCTAATGTGGGACACGTGGGGTCTTCCAAGAAACCAGAGAACAAGACAAGAAGAGGTGACAACCAGGGAATGGCTAGGTGTCAAAAACAAAGAATGTATACTGCATGCTTCCATTTATATTAAATTCAATAACAGGCAAAACTAATATATGACAAACCAAAATAGTAGTTGCTTTTAAAAGGAGAATGACATGAAAGGGACATGAGAAAACTCTCTGGGATAATGAAAATATTGTGTATCTGGATTTTGGTGGTGATTACACGGGTGTAAACTTTTATTAAAAGTGAGATGCATGCTTTAGATTTGGGCATGTTACTATGTATAATCTGCAATTCCAAAAAAGGAAATGAGTTCACAACTACTTTTTAATTTGGCCTCTGACCATTTTTTAATTTTGCCTTTCACCAAAACTTTTTTTTTCCTTCTTCCGAGGCCTTACCAACAGGATCCACAAAGAAGGACAGATGCGTACACCTGAGAATTCCTTTGGGCCAAAATAGTATTTGTCCAGACCAAATCTGAGGTCTCCGCAGAAAGCTGACAGTAGGCAGGACAAACAAGCAACCCCAGCCCAGCCCAGCCCTACGGCACCCCCTAGAATGTCAATCCAAACCTTACACCGGCAGCTGAGCCAGAGTTAAAAAGAATCAGCAAGGATGCCTACTGCCCTCTCCCCTTTGCCAGTGCAGAAGGTCATCAGCTAGTGACACTAACACCATTTCAACTTGAAAATCAATGCTAAAAGTCATTTCAAAGGGCAGAGGCAAGAGCGGGGTATGGGGGCTGCTCTACAGTAATCTCAACATATAGTAATTGTAATCAAGGCTTTGTTTCTCACAAACCCAGATCCTTAATAAAATAGCCCTCCACATTTCCATTGTGCCCCAAGAATCAAGAACTTCTCTCTTTCCTAATAGAAAGCTCCCATTTTCAGGGTTAATGCCCTGGAAAACACCTCTTTACAGGAAAATAAATGGCCATCCACTTCAAGGAGAAATTAGACCTGCCAGCTGGAATGGTGATCATAATGATTACTAACTGTATACTATTTCACTTTCTATGGGAAATTAGTGCATTTACCCAGAAACCCACACCCCCGAGAAATGTTTCCTCAAGATATGGCATTCATCAAAGTGATAAAATGTGACATTTAAGAATGTCAGAGATCTGATTCAACTGAGTTTGTAGAATTGATGTATCACAAATAGGTCAGCTAAATTTTGAGTTAGTAATGACTGACTAAAATGAACCACATTACCCAGGACAATGAGCCTGAAGTCCAGTCCTCAGCATGTGCTGAGAAATCCTGGTGCTGACATGCATTCTGGATAGAGAAATGTAAATCCATGACTGCAGACAATGATTTATGCAGACATTTGTCTTCTCTACTAATTGCTAAAACCATAGTATGTGCCCAATCCTCACATCTCAAAGATCATGTTAAACTTAGCAAGGTAATAGTCATGTAGGATCCCTTCCACCCACTGTACTTTAATTCATGTATTTTTTTCTCTTCTTGAATTATTTAATTTTAGCAATTATTTTCTATTCCTTTCAAATTTCTCAACTCTAAAAATATAAGCCATAATGAAGCAGGCACTAGAAATCCTTTTTTATTGGATGTATTTGAAGAGCTGCAACACATTCTGGTTGTTCTGTTGATTGTAATTCCCAGAATGAGGAGTTGATTTGAACATAAAACAGCACAGCTGCAAAGAGACCTGGAATGTTAACAGTTTCATCTCCCTACTCACTGCCTCACAAATCAGCCCTCCAGCTTACCACTCAAACCCTGATTCCAATTTTCTCCATAGTTCTGATACTGTTCTCAAGGCCATCCTACACTTCCCTGCCCTAGGCATAAGCTTCAACCCGTTCCTTCACCCCACAGCTTACTTTCTGCTTCTCACCCAGGCCCCAGCCCAACGTTCATTCCCACCCCAACCTCACCTATATCTCCAGCTCGAGGACACATTCTAACCCCTTTTGATGATTTGAAGTCTACTAGAAAGAGACTTAGAGGAAGAAGTACTGAGTAACGAAGAGGATACAGTACCCCTAACCCATGTTCCAACTTGCTCTCCATTCTACCTTCAGCCTCTGTCAATAAAGAAGCTACACCCTGCTAAAAATAGTAATGAAGAGTATTTGGGGGCACTGTGCATTCATCTCCTGTGCCAATCCCCGAGAACACACTAACATTTCTGATTCGAGAGCTTCCTGGTCACACCCCTCACCAAGGCTGCAATCACCATCTTCAGCCCAGAAGAAAATACAGGGCTTACAATATTCCATAAGAACACTGGTCCATGATGATTTATTCACAAGGTGAAAGAACAAGTCCCTGCATGAGTAATAAGTAGATTATGATTGCTAGTTTTTAATATGAGGTCGCCAACGTCATGATTTCTTGTGGTTAAAATACCTCTGAACACCTTCATTGCCTGGCCCAAGCCTGAGAATGACACTTGCTGGATGCTATGACAGTAACCCACCAACACCAACATGATCCTTTGGAATGGCATTCAATGTTCAAGAAGTGACATGCTGGCTGCATGACCACAATGCCCTGTCCTTCTTAGGTATGATTAGAGAGGCCATTAGAAAAAGCCAGGAAGTGAGCAGAAAATGAGCTGCGCTCATAAATGCGTGTGGCAACAGCTGTGCAAGTGGCTGGCTTCTTGGACTACGTCTGGAATTGTCCTGCGCTGCCCAGCAGCCAGCCAGCATAAGCCCAGCATGACGCTCGTTCCAGCAGCCCCACTGTGGCTTTGAAACTTGCATAGGTGTGATAGCTTTCTGGCTAAGCACAAAGGAAAAGGTTATAGGAAAAATACACCCAACTCCAAACAGGTAGCTACATACAAACCAAATGATAGTTTTGAAATCGACAATTGTTCAGCAATTTTACTCAATCCAGAAATGATTTCGTTTTATCTGTATCAGGCTACACATTTTCCAAATGCCAGAGGAACACAGTTACAGTAAACCAGAAACAGCCTTAACTGAATGCTTTCCCAACATAGAACTGCTGAAAAGATCTTATATGACAAGGTAGAGAATAGTGAGTCAAAGCTAAGTGAGTACCTGCTTGAGCAAACAAATGTTATGCTTTGTTTTTCCCTGAAATGGAAATAGGTCCTCCTGTTCAGGACCTGAGTGCCCCGAACTATATATACATCTGCCAGTTTCAAAGTGTATGCAAAGCCCGAGTAAATACACAAGAGATGATTTGTTGTACAAGAGGCTAGAGTAACAGTTTCAAAGAGAATCAAGATGCCATCCCCCCTGCCACAGAGGAGAGAGTCTATTTCGGCTGGCTACATAATTGAAAAGGTTATCCAAAAGATCGTTGTCCATCACTAGCCTTAACCTCCAGGAGTTGAAAACATCATTTAAAGAGACAATTGGCAATTTATATGCTCTAAAAGCCATATTTCATTAAGCAGCACAAGATAATTTACTGATTACCTACGGCCTGTGTTTTAAAAACTCTAGAATGCTGTACTCTATGATAATGACTTATGTAGTTATGATAGGCTGTTGGCATGAACCCCAAATGATGGGGTGGGAGGCTGAATTTAAACGAGCAGTAGACTCTTGAAAACAGATTATGAAATTCATTCAAACCGTTACTAAATTATTTGACTTGATTCAATCATTTCTGACACCATTGTTCAAAATCAAACATGTGGATATTCAAATTCTCTATTAAATGTTCAATCCTATACTTACTATGTTGCACAGAGTATGCTCACGAGTCTCCTAGCTTAAAAAAAATTAATGACCTATATATAGGAAATTTATAAATAACCAAACTTCTTCATAAATATGGTCAATGTACTTTACTGATTAAAAATATCAATAAACCTGGTATCTGTCATCTCTAACATAAAAAGCAGTGTTTAAAATTTAGTCACAGGAGACTTTTAACATACCTGAAAGGGAAAATACTAACAACTATTAGGCATTCACTATTTTGAAAATGCTCTACGTTCAACAACCTAACAGATAAGCAGAGATGGGACTCTGCTCTTAGCAGCCATAAGATTCCATCTCCTCAGGAAAGTCAATTCCTTCTTAAAAGTTGTCTTATAAAATTACTTTAATTTATTCTAATTGTAACCATAATTCCAAATGCTAATTACACAATTCCTACAGAGAGGTATTCAGTTTCAGATGTGGTGAGTCAACATAAGAAAATGTTATGACATACACCTAGTAAAATTTTCATTATTGAGCTACAGAAACTTGCTGTAATGTTTCCACATTTAATCACTTCTGGACAATTGCAAATCATATTTCTAAAACAGCAATTCACTTTCTGTGAATGAATTTGATTTCAGGGTTCTCCTAAAGGTAGCCTGAAATAAAGTTTAGGTAACCACCTGATGGAGATTGGAAATCTGGAACCAAAGTTCCAAAAACAAATTTGAAATACAATCAGATTCAGAAGGGGAATCACTTGCCTAGATCAATTTGGTGGTACAATCTTCAATTTCATCTACCTCTCCTGGCCCTCAGTGGGGGGTGGGGGGAACATTTTAAAGACCCTGAAGTCACGTTCTCTAATTATGAATGCCCGATTAAGACGCATTACAATTAGAAAAACTCTGGAAATGTGTAGCAGTTCTACTTTGCAAGTGACTGTTTCAATTAACCTGTGAGCTTCAAATAGCCATCTGGTAATGAGAGGTCTGAGGTGTTGAACTCCAGCCTTGAGTCAGACTGGTAGCAACATTGACCCTTAGGGCCACAGATCTAAACCCCCCACAAACTTCCTGAGCCTTTCGTCAATGCTTTGCCTGGTTGGAAGAGAAGCGGTTCCATTTAGAAGCAAGGATAGAGGCCCTGAGCTGCATACTTTGACAACTTTCCGCGGGGGAGGTCTGGCGCTGCCCTAGAATCTCCCGGGGAAAGAAAGCTCTGAAAGATGGGTAGAGGCGAGAAGGAGGAGAAGAGAAAAAGGAACAGGGAAAGGAGTGGGAGGGAAGGGGGGCCCAGGGCTGAGAGGAATCGGAGCCCCATGAACGAAAGCTGCGCACAGCCCCCCCCCCTGCAGTTCCACTTTTGTAGCGTGGACTCGCGTGGGTCGCTGCGGTTCGGGCGGATCCAGTCCATTCCAGCGCCTGCTCTGTGGCCATTCTGGACACTTGCACCTAAGGCATCTGCCTTTTCCCCCACTGCTCTACCACACCCCCTCTCTGTGCCTCTTTCTGTACCCGGATTTCCAAGGATGCTGTCTCCAGTTTACTGCCAGGGCTAAGCCGGGTCCTCAGCAAGGCAACGGCTAGGACGGGCCAGCGGGGGCCAGAGGGGATGCCTCTTCCTTCTCCTGAGTTCTCCCTAGCTTGAGCCCTGCTCCGCTGCGCCTCCCCAGTCCTCCGTTGGGAGGCCCCAGGCCGAGACGCACACTCTCGGGAACCCGCGGCCAGGCGCCCCGGGCCAGGTGGCTGAACCCCAAAGAGCGCAGAGAGGGGACTCTCCTTTCCTCGGAGGCCCACTCCCGCTGGGCACTAGTGGCAAGGGGACAACAGCCTTTGTTCTCCTGGGGCTTGGCGAGGCTGCGCTGCCTAGGCGCAGCACGGGCGGCGCCGGGGCACCAGGAATGCTCACTTTTGCTCGTGGCATGTGGAAGGTTGCAAGCTCCTGTCTTCTGGGGAAGGGGCTACAGAGTTAGGGAGTAGGGGGCGTGTGGGGGAAAGAAGCGTGGGGGGAGGGGTTTTGCGTCTTGGCCAGGCTCTTTGTTTGCATTGGGGGCGGGGAGAGGGGGTTGTAGGTGGATCGAAGCTTGGGCTCTTACAGTGGGGCAGATTCCTGAGTATGTCACCATGTTGCACCCGCGCAGCACACATATGCACACTCGCACACTCGCACACACATGCACTCGCACGGACAGTCTGCCGGCGGGTAGCAGGCAGCGCTGTACACGGCGCTCCGGGCTGCAGCAGCTTAGGCTGTCCGCAGCGCCGCCTCCGTGCGTCCAGAGGAGGAGTGGAAGAGGCTGGAGGCATTCGCGGGGCGACAGATCCACGAGAAAGGAGGGAAAGTGGTGCAAACACAGAACCCCCCACAGCGCCCCTGGTCCCCCCTTTCTCGTCCGGGGTCGCAGAGGTCATGGGCAGCTTACGCTCCGGGAGGGAGGCCGGGAGCCGCGGAAGGGCGGAGCGCACGCGACGGGGGCGAGGAAAACCAAGGGAAGGGAAGCCGGTGTACTCGGCGGGCAGGCTTACCCTTAGAAGCATCTTTCTCCTCTTTGGGCTTGGTCACCTTTCCACTCATAGATCCCAGCTTGCTTGACAAATTTCGCCCAGGAGACGGAAGTCCTCGCCGAGCGGGCCGGACTTGGGAGAGTGTTTAGGGCGGCAAGTCGCGACCGCGAGCTCCCTTCGGTGTGGCTCGGGGCGGGATCCGCTTTCCCCCCACCGTTGCCGCCGCCGCCGCTGCCTGTGAGAGAGTGGGGAGGAAAGGAGAGAGGTGAAGGAGGAGCCGCTGCTGCTGCCGCCGTCGCCGCCGCCGCCGAGAGCCCCAGCGGCCGGCCGCGGGAGGAGCCGCTCGCCTGGCTCAAGAAGTGGAGAGACAAAGCGGCGCTCCCTCCGCGCCCCTCGCCAGTCGCTCCAAACCGCCCGCCTGCCAGCCTGCCCGCGCACAGCCGCACTCCCAACCCCGGGGCCGCCTAGAGGGGCGGCCGGCACTCCTCTGTTCCGCCGCCGCCTCCCGGGCCGCGCGGGCCGCCCGGGGAGTTGCCTGGGTGGGCTGCCCCGCGCGCCAGCGGGCTGTTGTACCCCCCTTTCCCAAGCCGCAGCGAGCCGCCAACTCAATCAAAATAAAATCCCAGGGACGGTTTTTAAAAAATCAAAACAAAGACGAAAATATTCATTTAAAAATAACGAGCCTCTCCGAAAAGGAAATGTTTGAACATGTGATGAGCAACGTGTTAGCCTGTTACACCGCATAACCGCGCAGCTCCTTGCCCGCGGAGAATCCAGAGGGGAGGGTCGCACCTTCCTTTCTGTTCAGTCAATTCACAGGTTCCTATTTTGCTAAAAGGGGGGCCCGAGTTGCTCGCGGCAGAGGAGCGGGAACCGCTGGCCCTTACCTGCTCTCTCACTACACCAACACCCCCTCGGAGCTCGCCCGCTCCCTCGTTCGCGCTCTCTTTCCAAAGAACTCTCGGGTCCCGGAGCCGTGACTCTACACGGCGACACCTTCTACATCCACGACAAGGTGTGGGCACGCGGGAGCGGGGGCCGGCGAGGGCGGGGCGGCACACAGCCGCCCGCCCGCTGTAGTAAAGGGAGAGCTCGGCAGGGGCGCGCCGACGTCAGCCGCCGGTTGTCAAAACCCCAGCGAGCCCAGCGGAGAGCGGGCAAGCGTGTCGACTGGACGTACCCCGGCCCCTCTGGGGCACGCAGGGACGACGGGCGCTGCCGGAGCACACTCGCACAGTCGGCGGCCGAGATCCGAACCCCACTCCCTTTGCCCCTGTTACCCTTCTGCTCCTAGTGCCTGCGGTCCCCGCAGCGCTGTCCGGGCCGCTCTGGTCGTCACCTACACTTTGGAAACTCCGCTGTTGGCCACAGCCTGCAGCGAGCGGTGGAATCTCACTCCAGGAGTCGGCGACTTCTCTCCTCCAACGGCCAGCTGCCCAAGTTGAGATAGCTGGGATCTCTGTGAGAAGGGCGCGCTGGGATCTGGATGTCACTAGGGCACCGATAAACTGACAGCAGCGGCTGCCACCTCCCACCCCAACCCCCACAAGCAGGCCCCTCCTCCTACGGCTGGACGCTCTGGTTGGCAAACTGGGAGTAAAGAGTGCCCACCCCCAGAATGGCCAACCCCAGGCAAACGGAGTGAGGTGGGATTGGGGCGAGTGCTGGAATAAGTACATATCGCTTGGGACACACTAATCACAACACACATGTAAGGTCCTGGAATATTTGAACTAGAAGGAAAACTGCTCAGAAATTGTACAAGAGGCGGGGGGACTGAGAAGAAGAAAGAGCCAAACAAAGAGGACAGGGTAGACCTGAGGCGTCCTGGGAAACCTTTTTCCCGATGGCCTTTACCGGGCTCACTTATACCCAGAAGCCCGATGCTATAATGAGGGACTGGGACGGCCGCTGGCAAGACTCAGAGCCATTCATTAATCAGGCCATAGGCTCCAGACTGGCAGAGGAGAGGCGGCTCCCACTCCCATGCAGAAAGTATGTTTCCCCTCGTCCCACCCAACCCCAGCCGCTCCTTAATTTAGTTTCGTTAATGGCATTAAACAAGGCGAAGAAATTATATAGATGGATTAGTCCTACTGAATCCCAGGCGGTAACCCAATTATAAGAGCCTGCTGTGGCTATCAAGACCAGGAGAGTGGGCTGCCCCTTGCAGCCAGCCTGGGTCTAAAGGTCGGCAACCCTGTAAATGAAATTTGCAGCCTCTATCCTAGGACTGGGAGGAACTCCAGGCCTGTTTTTCTTGTAAATAATATCTAATAATCAGGAGGTTGATGACACAATGTGATTATCCAACCCAAGGTTAGACCGTTAATTAATATCAGTACTCCGGGGGGAGAAAAAGGAATTTCTCTTCAAATGACCGAAGTTCAAAGGGAATGGAGAGTCAGATGGTTTTAGAGAAAAGGTAGAGGGGAAGAAGCTAGAGTCCTTAAACAGTTTATACCCAATAATAGTCAGTCACCATGGATTTAGTGCCTGCCCTGTGCCAAGCAGCATGCTAAATACTTTACATCATTATCTTATTTCATCTTCACAACAGGCCTAGGAAGTGTTGAGAGTTTGTTAGTTCCATTTTACCAATGAGGAAATTGGGGTTCTGAGAGGTTAATCAACTTGTTGGTAAGTAGTGGAGCCTGGATAAAAAACTAGGAGAGCCAGGATAGAAATCAGGTGGGTCTCTTTTTAGATAGTACCCTTCTGTTAAACCACATGGTCTCTCAACACTCCTATCAGCCTCTTAAAGGGAGGTGGGAGGCAAAGTTTCACTGGACCTATCTGCCAATCCTAAACTCTTACATCTTTTCGAGATCCCTTAACTCAGCACATTCAAAAGCTCTCCCTCTGTCTCTCCCTCTCTCCCTCCTTCCCTCCCTCTCTTCCTCCCTCTATCCTTTCTTGTATATATATATATAACATTTGCTTTTCCCCCTTTCCCCTAGTAAGCAACAAGAACTTTTAGGAAAAAGTCAGTCTTTGTCTTGGGAAATCTTAAGCATCATACTTACATCCATCCTGTCTCATCTTTCCTGCCACATTGAATTTTCTAAGAAAGTTCTCTGCACAGATCAGAACTGGCCCCCACCCCATACAATATCACTAATGGCACCTCCAGTAAGTGTAACTTCCTGTTGGAAGCAAGGTAGCACCATGTTCTTTGAAAGAAACTAATAGTTGACATATGACTAAAGCTAGGTTAGTTAATATGATTGAGGTGAGTTGAAAAGATATCTACTTGGGAGTATTCATGGACTCTGTCCATGAATACAAACAAAGGACAAGTCAAGTACAGATCACTTCACTACCTACAAAAGAAGTAATAAGAAGACAAAGAAAATGAACAGTTCATGCAAGAAAAATATAGTGATGTGTGTCCATACTGGGGCAAATCAATGATGTCTTAAGGGCATTCGTGGCACAGAGCAAGGAGTATGAATATTTAAGTGCCAGGACAAGCAATCTCATCTAAATGAAGGCCCTGCTAAGGAGGCCACAGGCATCCTCGTTTCTGAAAGGCAAGGGGGTTTCCCCTCTTCAAAGTCCTGTGGGATGTTTACTATTGTATGAAAAGAGTGTTGGTACTGGCTCAGGAAAGGGCATGCTCCAGTCTCCAGCCCCCAAGCTACTTGCTAATTTGGGATGGTCAGCTGGAAGGTCTGACATCTACGTGAGGGCATTAAGAGAGTGGTCTTTCCCCAACACCAAATGGACTCACTCTTAAGGCATCAATAAAGCACTGGCTTAGTCTGTAGGTAGCACTTCTTTTCCCCACCCAGATCCTTCTGCCCCATCCCACTGGGGTGAAAGGGCCTTCACTTTTCAGTCTAGCCATTTGCACCACCTGATCACTGAACTTTCCTCTGCCTTGTCACTATGGCAGCCCCGTAGCCCCTGCTATGGGAGAGAACATCTGATAAAACTTGGGGCACAACTCTTATACAGATGAGTAACCTAGTCCTGGAATTAAATCAATATTCTATAATAAAATGCCACATGGCCATACCTCTGAAAACACCAGTGGCGGGCAGGGTGGGTGGTTTCTGGACTAATGGGCAGAGGCTTGAATCTTTGGTATGAAAGTGGAAAAGGTCCCAAGAGTCTCGTCCTCTTAGCCTTGTGTCTATTTCATACAAAATGCCAGTGGACACGAGACTCTGGATTCCATGTTTGCTTGTCCTCTACCAGCCCTGAGCAGTGTTTCTGGGCAAGATGCCACGAGGTTTCAATGTCTTCACTGCAGGTTAGGGTTAAGGTGAGTGGGGACACAGAGGACAGATACAATTTAGGCTTTTTCCTGGCAGGTTTGGATTAGCTGAGTGTAGGGCCATTGTCATCAGGCATGACCAAATCAGATGTTTTAGTGACAAGACTGCTTCTCACTTGACCAAATGTGTTTTTCATTTGGGGTGGGGGGAACCACAGCAGGCAGTTGGTCCAAAAGGAAGCAGCCTGGCATAAACTACACTCCCAAGCAGAGTACCTGAGATCAAGAAAGGCCCACTGGACCAAGATCTGGAAGTTGGAAGTCACTTTAATTTTAAGCTCACATCTCAGCAGTGTGAACTCTGAGATCCAAATACTAGAGCTCTGCAAGGATTCATTTCTGATTCATACCCTACAGGGTTGATCTACATCACAATTTAAGATTACTTTCTACCGGAATCTCAGGTGAGCTGGTGGATTCTGTGAGATAAGGCTTGGGTAAGATAATCTCCAAAGATAGTGACTGTGGCAGTTTTAAAGCACAGCCATTGAAAGGTGGCCACTATGACCTCTCCCCTTGACTCTGAGTGGGCTTGTAACTGTTATACAGTATGGCAGAAGTGATGCTCTATGAGTTTTAAGCTAGGTTTGAAAAGGCCATGTAGCTTCTACCTGGCCCTCTTGGCATGTTTGTCTGGGGGAAAGACAGGCGCCAAGCATGCAGTGTGTGTACCCTCAGACCGCTGTGCTGGAGAGTTTACATCTCGGCTCTCTAGCTGACAGCACTAGCTGAGCTCCTGGATGACAGCCAGTGTTGACTGCTGGCCAAGAAAGAGACCCACGCTGGATGTCCAGCACGGTCAAACTACCAAATGACTGCAGTCCCAGTTGATACCTGACCGCAACCTTGTGAGAAAACCCCTCGATGGGGAATTCAATGGACCTCTTCTCAAATTCCCAACCCATAAAATGATGAGCAAAATTAAATGGATGATTTTAGCTGCTACATTTTAGAGTTACTAAGCTATGGAGGAATAGGAAGAGTAAATGGAATAGTAACCATCAATTTCTCTTGAGCCTGTATACATATGCCACTCCACTCTCTAGAGGTCATGTCCCCATGAATCCAGGCTGGCCTTGTGACTTGGTTTTACAAATAGAATGTGTACAAAGTGATGCTATGCCAGTTCCAAGACTAACCTTTAAGAGAGCTGGCAGTTCCACGTTCTCTCTGAGGGAAGTCAGCTCCTATATAAGAAGGCAGACTCTCTAAGACCTGTATTACGTGGAAGCCCAAGCTGACTGGAATGGCCATGTGCAGGAGAACCGAAGAACCCAGCTGATAATAGGAACCAAGGCTCTAGACATATGACCCCAGAAAGGCCATTGCAGTCAGCTCCCAGCCATTCAAGCTTTGAGGCTCTAGTCTTCATTGAGCAGAGGAGAACCACTCTTGCTATGCCCTGTCCAAATTCCCAACCCACAGAATTGTAAGCAAAATGGTTTGGGGTTTTTTGGAGGGTTTTCTTGTGTTTTTTTTATTTTTGAGCCACTCAGTTTGGGGGTGATTTGTTTTTGTTGTTTTTTTTTAAGATTTTGTTTATTTATTTTTAGAGAGAGGGGAAGGGAGGGAGAAAGAGAGAGAAACATTGATGCGTGGTTGCTTCTCACGTGCCCACTACTGGGGACCTGGCCTGCAACCCAGGCATATGCCCTGACTGGGAATCAAACCAGTGACCCTTTGCTTCGCAGTCCAGCGCTTAATCCACTGAGCCACACCAGCCATGGCTGGGGCTGATTTGATATACACAGCAATTGATGACTGAAATGAGAATCCTAGAATCAGTTTTGGACCAAGCTGTCTCTGTTTCTTGGTCTTCTATAGACTAGAATGAGACTTTAGAATGGGAAAAAGTTATAAGAGGGATGTTGATGATTTTTCCAAAAACAGCTTCACACTAAGACCTTTCCAATCTTGGATGGACCTGGAGACTATTAAGCTCAGTGAAATAAGCCAGTCAGTGAAAGACAAACACCATATGATCTCACTTACATGTGGAATCGAATGAACAAAATAAACTGATGAACAAAGTAGAAACAGAGGCATGGACACATGGAACAGACTGACAGCTGTCAGAGGGGAGGAGGAGACTGGCTGAAAGAAGCTGAAGGGATTAGCCAAAGAATGTATATGCGTGACCCAGGGGTGCGAACAATGGTAAGGGGACTGCCTGGGGGGGGTGCTGGGTGTAGGTGGGCAAAGTGGGAAAAAGTGGGGACAACTGTAATGGCATAAACAACAAAATCTAATAAAAATAAATCTTAAACAAAAAAAAAAAACATACCTTTCCAATCTACACCAAACATATATGTTATTTTCTGCCTCCTGTGAAACTGAACCTTTGGACCACTGTAACGCAATGTTGGGATGCCTGCAAGGAGTGAACATCTTTAAATATTTTGCCACTTTCTTCTCCAGTGAAGAAGGAAACAATGAAATAGAGCTTGTTCAAGGACCTACTCTAGCTCCAAACAAAGAACACCATTGGGCAGCATCGGAGCTCCATCCAGAATCCGTATCAGTCCACATCATTCAGAAGCTCCTGTGTCAAGAAGAATGCATAATAAAGGTGGCCATTTCCTCACAGCACGGTCCCAATTCTCCATATCAGAATAAGAGGACTGAGTCACTGTCTCTCCCAGTAAATAACACACACACACACACATACTAAAGACCATGGCCTCGGTGAATTTCCAGAAGATTTTCAAATCCTGCTCTTGCCTCCATCCTAGTGGTTATACTGACAATGCTAACAGAAAACACTTCAGGTAGAAAAATTTTATTTCTTGAAAGATTCTTGGATGGAGTAGTAAGTTGCTAGCATACTTTCATTTGCCCATATCTTGACTCCTCAATGAGACTGTAAGCTCCTATATGACAAGTACTGGGTTAAACTCTTCTAAGACTAATCCCCGCACGCCCACCCCATGGTTTACACAGTGACCAGCACATGAAAGGCACAATAAAGAGCCTCATCATTGTAACACCATTTATTTAATTTACTGGATTTCTTTTAAAAAATTACTGGGTTTCTTGCTCTGTACTAAATATTTCTCCAGATTATGCCATTGTACATTTAAAGCAGCCCTCTGAGTTAGTGACTATTATTTTCTCCATTTTCCAGATGAAGAAACTTGAGAGGTCAAACAACCTACCCAAGATTACAGTAAAAAGGAACACCCTAGATTGAGACTGAAGTAGACTCTCTGTTCCCAAGGTCCCTGCTTTCGTACTATGTGACACTGCATATTTTGTAAATATTATGAAATAATTAGTGCCTATAAAATTTCTCCAAAGGTAAAACCAAGCATTAGAGCAAGAGCAGAGATCTCAGGGATAATTGGGCTTTCATTCATTTCCTGCCAACACATGACCCTCCACGTATCAGACGTGGATGGGTGCTGTTCCGATTCCCCTTCCAAGAAGGGCTTGCTGCCAAATGTGGGGAGCAGGGTCAGTGGGCAGCCTCCAGCTGTCAGCTCCTTCAGGGTCTGTATCAAGTGTAGAATCCTGACCTCGCCTGAGGTCACCTTCTTAAAGCAGCCCGTATCCGGTGAGTAAGCAAGACCTGGCCACTTTGGATGAGCACAGGCTCTCTGATAGACACTGCTCTCTCCAGAGCTCCCCATCTGATTGGCAAAGGCTTTGTTGGTCCCGCTGCGCAGCTGAACTTCTCCGTCTGCCCGATCCTGCCTCCTCTCCCTTCCTTTCATAGTCATTGACTCCTAAAGAACAGCCTTCACCACAAACTCCCTCTGCTTTCAGAGATGCCAGCCTGAGACTCCTCTCTCTTTTTCTCTCCAATTCTGTCTTACGGCCCAGGCTATTAGTAAAGAGATTCTGAGAGTCCAGCGCTTCCTCTAGCTGTTTAAGTGAGCCTCACTGTGTCACAAGTGCCTTTTGCCTCCAACTTCCCTGTCTATGGGAAATTGCTTGGAACCTACTTTAAGGCCCGGATTTACACTTGCCAAAGAGCCCTGATACCCAGCTGATACTGATATGACTGTTACATTTTAGGGAAAAAAATAAGTCACTTGAAGATGGTTGAGAAATATCAAGCTGAGTTTCTAAGAATGAGACTCTCGTACCTGTACTTTTCTTGACTTGAAATTGTTTGTGGCCCAATGGGTGTGATTTACCTGGTGCAGAATGAATAGGCTCCTGACACATGGTCCGAGTGACTGTACCTATCACATTGCTGGTGTCACTGGAACTGCCAGACTGTGGCTAATTGTGACCTTCTCTAAGGAATACTTCCTATTCACTTTCCTTCTTCTGTAATTTTTTATTCTCCTCCATTCCACTTCTGCCAGTGCCACCTCCTTTTTCCCTTTTCATGTTCTCATCCCCTCTCCCACTGCGAGGGTCCAACAGGACTGTTCCCTCTTACTCCCCTCACCCATATTTATTTATGGACACAGAGAGCAGACTGGTGGTTGCCAGAGAGGAGAGGTGTTGGAGGATGGGGTGAAAGAGGTAAAGGGATTAAGAAGTACAGATTGGTAGTTACAGAATAGTCACAGAATTGTATAGTACAGCTTAGGGAATATAGTCAATAATATTGCAATAAACATGCATGGTGCCAGATGGGTACTGGAACACTGTAAAGCATATGATTGTCCGACCACTATGCTGTACACCTGAAACCAATACGAAATAATATTGAATGTAAACTGTAATTTTGAAAAAAAATTAGATGTTGTCACCCTTTATCTATAAATAGTGAAAAGGGCTGAGAATGAGCAATTTATCTGTTCAGGTTCCCAGGGCTAGTGATTAGCACAAGCAAGATGTGAACCCAGGACTTTCTGTGGCAAAATCCTATGCACTTTGTCCTGCCAGATACTGGCACAGTCAAGAAGGCTTACATTACAGTCTTGGCACTGGTTGGCATGGACTTGATGCTTCTAGAAAAATGCATGACCAGTGAGTAGGCGATGGTCTGGCTTTGGTGTTAGTCAAGAAGACACCTCTGAGACCAACATTAAACCATGCTAGTCAAGGGATCTACGCCATTGGGACCCAGCACCTATAGGTCCTCTCCAGGGGCCATTTTAGCCATACCCATAATCCTGCATCGCTACGCTTGGGTCTTCCTGCTGGGGTACAGTGATAGAATGTCTGTTGTCAGCTCAGCTGCCATTGCCACTTCTGACCAAGGCCAGGAACTAAGTTACCCAGAAGACACTTCCCTATGTGGCTTCAGGTTAGAGTTTGCAACTGAGAGAAACTCACTGAAGTCTTGGAAGGTGGGAGGAAAGCAAAAGTCAGTATTCTCAGCAGTCTGTGACAGTCCATGTGGCCTCACAGATATCTCTATGAGCTCCCGCACCCTGGTCACCTTTTGCAGCTAGATCTGATGACTTCTCAGAATCCCTGTGAGTTCTGGCTTCCTCACTCCCAGTGCTTCCAGTTGAAGTCATTAGAGACATTTCTCTGATCCTCTTGTATGAACCTTCTGGACTTTCACTCTCCTAGATCCTCCCAAGTTGTATGAGCCTAGTTTATATACAAAACCCCTTTTTATGTCAATATTTTCATGACTATACCCAGATTGATATAGATTCCAGCCCACCCTTACCTCACTGCCAGCCAAGTGTTATTATAAATTGACTCCCTGGGAAGTCATGTAACTAAGGTCCAGTCACATAAAGGCCTTTTTTTCCTTCAAAAACCACAGAATATTCTGGAATGATGATAAGCTAAGCACGAGTCATTTCCCATTCCTAATTCCAGGCTGCTAGTCCATCCTCAGATAAATAGCTACTAATGTCTATTGAGAAGAAACGCATGTGAGTGACATCCTCAACATTGTGGGAGTTGCAGCAGAAAGAAGTGTTCCCAAGCTTTCTTTTCTTTGCTCTAGTACTCATTTTCTGAGTGCTGAACAAAGCCTGGATCCAGCACCAGTAAAGTGCAGCACAAGGTGACCAAGAGGTTGGGGATACAGTATGAGACTATTTTTCCAGACTCCTAGATCTCCAAGGGGCCAAGAAAGAATGAACTAAAGCAGCAGATCAGGTCAATGAAGGAGGAAAGAGGCAAGGAGACCTGGGAAGAGGGCAGCGACCTTCAGGTACTTCATTTCCCACCATTTGAGGGCCCACTAGCACTTGAGGGAGCTCTCAGAGATCTCTTTAACAGTGAGCTGATTCTGATAGGCTGCCAACAAAACAGTATATAACCGTCTGTGTGGGTCCAGTGGTCAGCAACCAGAGGAAGTTTAACTAGGCAACGAACGCCTAAAAAATGAATTGATCAGACAAGAGACAAGTGATTACTTGAACAACAACAGTGATAACAACAGAACAGAAAAATATACAAAGATGCACGTGTAGCATAAAAAGAGATTTTCATACAAAATGTGATTCCCCAAAGAAACAGTTCAGTAGATGAATTGAAGGAGAGGATGATCATTGCTAAGACTCAAAATAGTGACCTGGAAGATCAAGTGGAAGAAGATTCACAAAGCACCAAGTCAAACCCACCAGGAGAGGGAAATCATGAAGGAAAATGTAAGAGACATGTAGATCCTGGAGAATGATAAGTCCTCTAGAAAAAGAAGAGGGAAAAGACAGAAAAAAAAAAGGCAGTAATTTTCCTAAAAGGTACTATAACAGAACTCTTCTGAGCATAACAGCTATAGAATTTAAATAAATAATTTAAAAGATGAAAAAATATCAGTTTGAAAGTTAAGAAATACACTCCTGGAACACCACTGGGTCAAAAGTAAAATCACAAACTATCTACAAAGCAATAAAAAAGAAGACTTTATTCTAAAACCTACCTAGCACAATGATGCCCTAGCTGGTGCGGCTCAGAGGATTGAGCACCGGCCTGCAAACTAAAGGGTCACTGGTTCGATTCTCAGTGTAGAGCACATGCCTGGGTTATAGGCCAGATCCCCAACAGGGGGTATGTGAGAGGCAACCACACATTGATGTTTCTCTCCCTCTCTTCTTCCCTCTCTTCCCCTCTCTAAAATTAAATAAATAAAAATATTTTTAAAAAGGTTCAACTGTAATAGCCTAATCAATAAAATATATTAAAAAAATAAAACCTACCTGGCACAATGAATGCTGTACTCAGAAAAAAGTTACATTCTGAAATGTCTTCAGTATTAACATACAAAAAAGAAAAGGTAAAGGAACTTAGTATTCATCTTAAGATATTTGCGAAGACCGCTTGGAAAAGGGTTTAACAACAAAGAAGCTGGAATTAATGAAATAATGAAAAATTGTTCTTTGAGAAGACAAATAAAACAGATAACCCTCTTGCATGACTGATTAAGGGAAAAGGAAGAATAAATGTTGACAAAATGGGAAGGGAGAAAGTATACACAAAGATTTAAATAATTATAAAGTGATATTACATTAAACTCTAGAGCAGAAAATTTGAAAACATAGAGAAAAAAATTTTCTTTTTAAAAACCAAAACTAACCCAACAAGAAGTGTTGAATAAGATAATTATCAAAAAAGAGATTGAAAAAGTGAATTAAATAGCTACTGCTCAAAAAGTAATCATAACAGATTGGTTCATCTGTTTTAATTCAACTTAAAAAAAACAACAAGTAATTTCAATGTCATTTAAACTATCCCAGACCATATGTATATATATACACACATATATAATATACATACATATATGTATATTTCACATCTTCTTATCCATTCATCTATCAATGGAACATTTATGTTGTTTCCATGTCTTCTCTATTGTGAATAATGTAAGTGGAGACATTGCTTCAAGATACTGATTTCATATTCTTTGGATATACAGCCAGAAGTGGTATTGTTGGATGGATCATATGGTAGTTCTATTTTTAATTTTTTGAAGACCCTCAATATTGTTTTTATAGTGGTTGCATCAATGTACATTCCCACAGCTATACACCAGGGTTCTCTTTTCTCCGCATCCTCACCAGCACTTTTTGTTTCTTGCCCTTTTTATTATACCCACTGTAATAGGTGTAAAGTGATATCATATTGTGGGTTTGATTTGCATTTTCCTGATGATTTAGGGATGTTGAACACCTTTTCATGTCCTTGTTGGATACATTTATATATCTTCTTTGGAAAAATGTATATCTTCACAGGTGAATTTAATTTTTTGGAAGCTATTTAATTCCAAAAAATTAAAGAAGAGGAAAGACTCCCAAACTCTTTTTATGAGGCCAATATCATCCTAATTCCAAAACCAGGCAAAGACACAACAAGGAAAGGAAACTACAGGCCAATATCTCTGATGAACATATATGTTAAAATCCTTAACAAAATACTGGCAGTCCAGATCCAGAAATACATTAAAAAGATCATACACCAAGATCGAGTGGCATTCATCCTAGGGATGTAAGGATGATGCAATATTCACAAATCAATATATGTAATATACAAAACAAAGAAAATGAAGGACAAAAATTACATGATCATATCAATAGATGCTGTAAAAGCATTTGGTAAAAATCCAGCACTGATTTATGATAAAAACACTCATCAAAACGGGAATAGAGGGAGCATACCTCAACATGATCCATGAATATAGGATGTCTTTCTATTTAGTGCTGTCTTCTTCAGTCTTTTTCATCAGTGTTTCTTATCGTTTTTGGTGCATAGATCTTTCACTTGCCTGGTTAAATTTATTCCAAAGTATTTTATTCTTTATATTTTATTTTATTTTATTTTATGCTATTGTCAATGGGATTGTTTTATTTATTTCTTTTACACATAGTTCATTGTTTATGTATAGAAATGCACCTGATTATTATATATTGATTTTACATCATGAAAATTTACTGAACTCACTTATCAGTTTTACCAGTTTTTTGATGATGTTTAGAATTTTCTACATAGAAGATCATGTCACCAGCAAACAGAGATGATATTACTTCTTCATTTCTTATATGGATGCCTTTTATTTGTTTTTCTTGCCTAATTGTTCTCACTAGAACTTCCAGTACTATGTTGAATAGAGGGGGCGAGAGTAGACACACTTGTCTTGCTCTTGATCTTAGAGGAAAAGCTTTCAACCTTTCACCTTTGAGTATGATGTTAGTTGAAGGTTTGTCATATATTATTATGTTGAGGTATATTTATTCTATACACAATTTGCTGGGAGATTTTCTTTTATCATGAAAGGATATTAAATTTTGTCAACTGCTTTTTCCATAAATATTGAGATGATCATATGATTTTTGTCTTTCATTCTATTGATGTGGTGAATCACAGTTATAGATTTGTATGTTGAACCATCCACGGGGAAAATCCCACTCAATCATTGTATATGATTCCTTTACTGCACTGTTGATTTCAGTTTGCTAGTGTTTTGTTGAGAGCTTTTGTATCTGTATTCATTAGGAGTAGTTATTGTTTCTTGTGGTATCCTTATCCAGGTCTGGATATTAGGGTAATACTGGCCTCATAAAATGAGTTTGGGAGTATTCCCTTCTCCTCTGTTTTTTGGAAAAGTTTGACAAGATCCAGCATTTGAGAGCTTTCCTCAGCTGGGAAGTTTTTGATAATTGATTCAGTCTCCCTACTTGTTACTGGTCTGTTCAGATTTTCTATTTCTTCATGATTCAGACTTGGTATTTTTCTAGGAATTTATCTATTCCTTCTAGGTTATGCAAGTTATTGTCATATAATTGCTCATAGTAGTCTCTGATGATCCTTTATATTTCTGTGGCATCAGTTGTAAAGTTTCCTCTTTCATTTATATGTTTATTGTTTTAGTTCTCTCTCTTTATTTCTTAGTAAGCCTAGCTAAACGTTTGTCAGTTTTGTTCACCTTTTCAGAAAACCAAACTCTTAGTTATCATTGGCTTTTTTCTATTTGTTTTTCTATTTTTCATTACATTTTTTCTGCTTTGATCTTTGTTATCCTTCCTTCTGCTCAGTTTGGGCTTACTTTGTTTTTGTTTTTCTAGTTCCACGAGGTGTAAGTTTAGGTGGTTTATTTCACATTGTTTTTTAAATGTAAACATTTTTTGCTGTACACGTTCTTATTAGCACTGTTTTTACTGTATCCCATAAGTTCTGTTATGCTGTTTTCCATTATTGTTTGTTTGAAGATTATTTCTATTTCATCTTTGGTCCTATTGGTTGTTCAGGTATGTGTTGTGTAATTTCCACACATTTATGAATTTTTCAGTTATCTGGCTGTCATTGATTTCCAGTTTCATACAATTATGGTCAGAAAAGATATTTGGTATAATTTCAGTCTTAAAATTTGCTGAGATTTGTTTTGTGATACAACTTATCAACTATCCTGAGGAATTTTCCTTGCATACTTGAAAGAAGGCATTCTTCTGTTGTTGGATGGAATGTTCTGCCTTTCTGCTGCTGCATGATCTCCCCATGGGCATGCACAGAGCAGAAGAGGCCATTGTTGAGAGTCAGGCTCGGGGCATGCAGGTGCACAGCTGGAGGGGCTAGCTTCTGCTAAGCCCACTGGTTCAGACCAATGACAAGAGGCAAGGCAGGATCCAGGCTCACAAGCAAATGTGGGAGTCTTGATTATCAGCATGCACTTTGGTAACTGTTAAGATTTTGCCACATGTGTGCTCATGGCATTGGAGTCCGGTAATGGGTGCTGGGCTGGCAGCGTGCAAGTACACAGCTGGAGGGCCTAGCCCTGAGAGTGCACATAGTGGTGCGGTCCCGCTGTGCGGTGCAGGTTTGAGTGTTGCACTTATGAAGCTGAAGAGGCCTGGGCTGGTTGCTGCTGTGGGTGTGGGTTTGGGTCTGGGACTCAGGCGGTAGCAAGGGGAAGGGAGCTGGGAGGGACTCAGATGGCTGGTGTCAGTGAATGAAAATACCCGTGGGGCAAAAATGCAGTGAAATCTCAGGGGGGTCTGTGATGGCTTTGCTGGCCATTGATTTCTTTAACGGCAAAAGCTGGTAGGGGTGTCTGCAAAGCAGGCCACTGGGAACCTCTTAATTGCTTTTTATGAAGCCAACCCAAATTCAATATCCAAACGTACAACGGAGGTTACAAAAGAAAAATCTATAAATGTTCTATTTAAAAATACAGATGCTGAAATTTTGAATAAAACATTCCTCCAAATACAATCCAGCTGCCTTTCAATAAAGTAAAATTATGGCTACATAAATGCATGGTGGATTATAGTATTGACCACAATTCTTTCCCCATCCTTGTTATCTAGGATTTTTTTTTTCCATGTGATTCTGGAGCTCCTGCCATAAATACTTGTATGGTATACATTTCCCTGTCCCTTAACTTTGGAATCAGCCAAATGTCTTCTTTGGATGAATAAATGACAGGGAAATGTGCCAATTCCCAGCTGAGGCCTTCCTTATGCATTTCTACCTTCTGTTTTGTGGTTTGGGCAGTCACCTTGAGACAAGTTTGACTAGTCTATGGACCCCAAAGAGCTTTCTGGTGTAGAGCCACTCTAGCCATCACAACCTGAAGCAAAGCAGCCCCAACAGACAACAGACCTATAGTGACAAGCAGTGTCACTCAGCCCAACCCAGGCCAGATAGGCCAGACCCCAGCTAATATGAGCAATAACAAATCATTGTTGTTTTGAAGCATTTGCTACACTGAGATACTGGCTGATTTGTTTCACATAAATTACTAACTGACATATAGGATTACATTTGGAAATGCAAAGGAAGTTCAATATCAGCAAATCTATCAACATAATTCATTACGTCAATAAATTAAAGAGGAGAAACATATGAATAATGATATCAAGAAATGCTTTAAAGTTGACTGATAAAATTCAGCTTTATTCCCAATACATTTCTAAATTAAATATGATTATAAGAAAATTTCTTAAAATAATACAGACTTTTTACCAAAGGCAGATGCCAAATATTATCTTAAAGGCCAAAATACTGACTTGTTCAAATCAAATTCAAAAGTAGACAGGAATGTTTTTTATCCTTATTATTATTCAACATTGTCTTGGAGATTCTAGCTTATAAAAAAGACCAAAGAAAAAAGAAAGAAAGATCTAGTATAAACATCAAAAAAAAATCTATTTCTTTGTCTGCTAATGGTATATTTGTACAGCTTGCCAAACAAAACACTAGTAAAATTGGTGAGACTTATTTAGAGAATGTGGTACGGTAAAGAATACAACATTACTACACAAAAGAAATAGCATTTCTCTATTTGAGCAATCAACACCAAGAAATAAAAATGGGAAATATTATATTCAGAATAATAAAAAAACTATATAATACACAGGACTAAATTTAACTGGAAAAGCATTAGATCAGTATGAAGAAAATTGCAATAGCTTACTAAAGAGCGAAAGCAAAATCTGAAAAAAAATGAATAAATGACAGAATCATAGGGCTTTATATTATAAAATACAAATTTTACCAAAATTAACATTACTTTTAAAACTCTGATTTAAATTCTCAACATGATTTTTTGAGGTGAAAAGTGGGGATTTGTTTATATACATTATATTAATAGTTATATGGAAGAATAAAAACCTGAGACTAGCCATGAAAAATAAGAATAATGAGAAATATCTTAACCAAACATCAGAATATACCTTAAGGTTGCCATAATTAAGTTATACTATGATAGTATCATAAAAATAACAGGCAATCAGATCAGAAGAATAAAACAGAATGCAGAGTTTAATCCCATATACTTATTTAATATATGGCAAAGTTGCTACTTCATTTCAGTGGGAAAAAGATTGTTTATAAACAATATGGATGCAACTGGCTATTAATTTCAAAGAATATAACATTGGATCTTTATTTTACACCAAGAATCAATATAGTTTCTAGATAATGTATATTTAAATATAATAACAGTAAAAGTCTTGTCAAAAAATCTAAGAAGATACATCCATGACATAAGAGTGGGGAGACCCTCTTGACCAATCCTCAAAACCCAGAGGTTATAAAAGAAATTTAACTATATACAATTTTTCAAAATTTTGGCACAATGTACAATAATTAAAATCAATAAAACAAGAAATTGAAAACATATCTGCACACAGATAACAAATGAGGGGCTTATAGATATAATTAATATACCAGGATCTCTTACAAATTGACAAGGAAAAACATCCTATTAAAACAATAGGCAAAAGATATAAAAAACCACTTTACAGAAAAGCAAATCCAAAAGACCAACAAATTTTTCAGAGGATATTCAGTCTCCTGAGTAGCCAGAGAAACTAGAGTTAAAATAACAATGAGGTGACACTTTGACCCAATAGGATTGTTAAAATTTAAAAAGAACAGATCAACTGTTGATTGGCTTGCAGGAAGAGGTATACATGCATACATTGCTGAAGGAATTGTGCATTTGCTACATGATTTTTAGAAAGCAATGTGGCAACAAATAATGAAATTAAAATAATATGTATACACTCTTCAACCCAGCTACTCCCTTCCTGGGAATCTGTTCCAAAGTAAGAAAAAACAAGGGCATATAAAGGTATAGATACAAAGGTGCTTACTGCAGTATTGCTTTTTAGTGACAAAAAGGGTACAAGGAGTTTAAATGGTAATGAAAAAATCAATAAAATTTTTTTAAAAATGGAAGCAAAGTGAATGCCCATTAAAAGTCGTATGTTTGAATAAATCTTCATCTGTATAACAAAATTCTGTGCAGCTGCAGGTGCATGGAAATTAAGCAACGTCAGCTGACTTGTAGGTTTTGTTGAATGAGTATAATAGTAACAATATATACAGCAAAACTCATATATAGCACTGTTTTAAGTGTTGTATGTATTTTAACTCATTGAATTCTCACAACAACCCTATAAGTTAGATATTATTATCAACCTCATTTTCTAGAGACAAAACTGAAGCTCTAATGTCCACAGCTAGTAAATGACAAGAACTTTCTTGTAACATGCAGAAAAGTGTAACATGATATAATTTCTGTAAAATAATCTATAATACAAAATATATATGCATGTATATGTGTATATATGTATGTTTTATATAATTACGAGATTAGAAACATGGAAGGATAGATACTAGGCAAATAATATGGGTTATTAACTATATTTTATATAATTATATATTATATAGATATGAGTAAAATTAAAAATAACTAAAGAGCCACAACATTTCAGTCACAGACAATTCCAGAATGACTGCACTCGCTGTACCAGGTCAGGCAAAGGGAAGCCTGTCCCAAGGGAAGACCCTGAAAATCCCCATCACCCAATGTCTCCTGCACTTCCCTTGCTCTCCCACCCCCCTCAGAGTGCTCATCCCTCCCTTATGTCAGTATGACTGTATTTAGAAATGCCAGGTGCTTTGCCATCCTACCTAAGCCACAGGACTCTCTGGAATCCAGTCATCACTGCACTCGCTCTGAGATTGCCCAACCAAAGAAGGCTTCACAGATACCACTCTTGTGCATAAATCTCAGATTTTGGGCATGGAGACGGAAAGGATTTGCCTCACATCCACATCTTTTAGGAAAAAATATAGCCTCATCTATTGAAGAGGCATTTAAACTTTGCCATGCCCACTGACACATCCCGCACTCATGCCTGAGGTGTTTACAGAAAGAAATGGACAGAGACCCTTCTGCCAAGAAGCTGGGGTACTTTTTATATTATGTACTCCGTGAATGTAGAGTGAAGGAAATGACGATGTATAGGGATAATCCAAATAAAATGTAGAGGGTGAAGTGTTCAATTCCAGAGCTAAGACCAAATGCTGTGGAATTGGAGTGGGGAAACATGAACACTTCGAGAAGCAGTTTTATAAACCAATGACATTTGAGCTAGATGCAGTGTTTCTGAAAACAGAGTAAGAATCAGATCCTTTGAAGTGCCTAAAAATGCCTGACTTGCTGAATCAGAATCCCCAGAAGTGAGCGCCAGAATCTGCTTTTTTTAAGATGCCCTCCAA
Organism: Pteronotus mesoamericanus; assembly: GCF_021234165.1. Lineage (NCBI taxonomy): Eukaryota > Metazoa > Chordata > Mammalia > Chiroptera > Mormoopidae > Pteronotus > Pteronotus mesoamericanus. The sequence goes on from NW_026555198.1 coordinate 3,096,762, forward strand.
AGAGCATGCATGAATGACCCACAGACATGGACAACAGTGTGGGAATTGACTGTGCGGGGTCGGGGGAGGAGATGTGCAGAGGAGCACAAAGGGGAAAAATTGGGACAACTATAATAGAATAACAAATAAAATCTTTTAAAAAATGCCCTCCAAGTCGTGCACACTAAAGTGCACATCATGAGAAATGGAGCAGGTTTGGGTGTGCAGAAAAGTTAGGAAGGACTCAGCAGTCAAAAGCAATAACATTAGCAAAGTGTCCAGGCCTGAAAGCAAAATTGAAAACATGGTCAATTCAATTTGACTGGGGGTGGGAGTGGTGAAAAGGAATAATGAAGAATGAGACTGGAAATGTGGGTTAGGGCTAGATCATGGAGGACTGGGGAATGCCAAGTGAAGAATTTTAAACTTAATTCATGGAGAGAGTTGACACAAACAAAACAAAAGCAGGAGGACCTTGACTTTCACAGTGCTTCCTAAATCTGGCCATGCATCAAAATTATCACAATTGCTTTCAAAAGTCCAGGTTCTGGGGGCTTCATTCCCAGACCTTTTAAATCTGAATTTCCAGGGAGGCAGCCCAGAAATTATATTTTGAAATAATCTTTCCAGGTTATTCCTGGGCAGCCAGCCTGGCATTGGTTCATGAAATAGAGTTAGTAAATCATTGCTCTACTAACAAGTGCATTCCTAAAAAGTTGTTTGTTCGTGGAGATTTTATTAGTGGAGTCATTTGTTCAAAGTAACAATGCAAGTGTGATATTTAGAGGCAACCTCTAGCAAATTGCTTTTTCTCTAGTGGGTTTCAATAAAACACATGCTCAATTAAAATGCAAAACCCCTGATAACTTTCAATAATATGTGACAACACTTTTGGGTGGTGGGACCATTGCCTGCTATTAATGATGGCATACGGTCGCACATGTGCAACATGAGGAAAATAATTAAATGTGCTAGTTTCATTTAGCTTAGTAGCAACATGAATGAACCTTAAAGTAATATTGGAAAGTAGAAAGTGCTAGTGGAATGTGATGCCGACAGAGCCATAGCTTCAAAGTAGAAATATCACAGAGGAAGTTGAGGCAACAATCTAGGTATAGACCAAATGATCACATTTCAACTCTTGCACCAATTCACATAAAAGGTAGATCATATGATTTCCAAGATGTTTCTTTTAGGATTAAGATTTTAAATTTATGTTATTTGGACAGTCATGTACTTTGAAGATAGGTGAAAGGAAAAAAAATGAAGAGGGATTATAATGTTTAAATAGTATCAGTCAGTAGTCCATCAAAAAAAAAAAAAAAAAAAAAGCAGACACAGATGATTCCGAGTCTGTAGATTTGTTTTCTCCAGCCCCATCATATTTGGAGATTGTCATTTTCATTTAAAGTAAACATATCCGTTACTAAAATGTCTCCTCATTTACATGAAAACAACTTGGTTTGGCAAGCTGGAATGCTGGTATAATAGCTTGCTTAGTGCAAGTCTCAAAAGTCAACTTTAAGCAAGAGATTGTTAGTGTTTAACCTCCCAATTACCACGGCAGCTTCTTTTTGTCTTAGAAGGCTCCTAACCTCAGACCCAGAACTTTCCAATTCCCCTTCAATTCCAACCCAGAACTTTCCAAGTCCCCTTCAATTCCAACTCCTTCTCCAAAGGCCCATTGCTATAAACAGGCTAGAAACCAGAGATGAGTCCTGACAGCAGTATTTAAGGAAGGAAAATGGAATCCAAGCAAGTGTTTTGCGCACCTGTATTGGATTCCCTCTCTTGCACGGGCTGCCCAACCTATGCGAATCCCTGCTCTAGACAGGCCTGTATTACGCTGTTGCTGTACAGAAGAAAAGGCAAACATGCATGACCAGTGCCCTGAGCCAAATTCAAATTCTCAGTGTTAATATCAGGACAGGAAGGACAAGGTACCTAGTATAAAGCATCTATAGACAGAGAGGTTGAGAAAGTGTTAAATTTAACACTTGAGCTGCTTTCTTGCTAGCTAATGCCTTGGTTTTGGGTTAGGAGAGTACAAGGAAAGGAAATAATTCCCAAATATTGCTGAGGCTTGATCAGTGTGTCAGGAATATGGACCTAGACTTTCATTTGTAAGCTATGACCTACCCTAACATTTTTTCTCCCTGCCCCAGGCTGAGGAAACCTGGGCCGGGGTTACCTCAGAGCATCACAATTCCAGTAGCACTTCACCCAATGAGTTTGGATTCACCTACCTTAGAAGTGGAGATGCAACAGGCCTGGTGGTGATGAGCAAGCAAGATCTCACCATGGACCAAAATCTTAAAGGGACCTGTTGTTATGAGTGCCAGCAGTCACGCGCTCCCTAGAGGAGGAAGCTTCTTGGTCATATCATCACCACGCGTTTCTGATATTTGCAAGAGTCCTCATCTGAGCCAAAGCACCCCCAACTCCCTAAACCCCTCCTGGTTTCAAGGACTCCAGGCAGGAAAAGCAAATAGTCCAAAGTGATTGCAAGGGTCAGTGAACCCTGTGTGGTTCATATCAGACTGTTCCGAGGAGTGGTAGTCACAGGGTCTATGTTGCAGCTATTTTTAGTGAAACCAAATTCCTTACCCAAGTTCTCTTGCTTCCAACTTGTTCTAAGTGTAGGAGACCAGCTGTGGTCAGATCATCTTACTGGACCAAGGCTCTGTCAAGTCGAAAGGACCAAACCAGGGAGGTGGAGCAATGGGCTGGTAACTGTTGGTGCTTTGGCTATTTTTCACTGTCTCAGCCATCTCCAGAGGGAGTGGGCATTCCGCTCCAACCTGTTAGAAACTGGATATGTTGGTGACATAAGAGTGAAAAACTGAGAAGTTGGCAGTCCTTCCCCTCATTTCCCCAATTCCTACAAACTCTCTCTCTCTCCCTCTCCCTCTCCCTCTCTCCCCCCTCACACACACACACACACTCGCACACACGCACACACACGCATACACATGCCAGGTTGTACAAGCCAAATACACATCTTGGTCTGACTTGCTAGAAAGGTCTAGAAAAGAGAGAGTATCATCATCCAGGAGCCAGGTCAGCAGTGAAAGCATGAAGAGGACTGGTGTCTAGTCACTTTGCAGCTGTCATTCATTGTTTTAAGAGGTGGCTCTAATAGGGAAGAAAATTCAGGGAACATTTGCTTTGGCTCCAGACCTTTACCGGAGGTGTTAATTCAGAAGAATACAGCTCTCAGGGATTCCAAGAGTGGTAATTGTTTCGTCCAGATTCATCTAGGAAGTGTTTTTACAAACTAAGGGCCAAGACCCATTAGGCAGTAGTGAAATCTGTTTAGTGGGCTGTGACCAGGACATAAAATAGAGTAGAGTAGAATAGAATAGAATAGAATAGAATAGAATAGAATAGAATAGAATAGACTACAACTGAGTAGAATAGAATATAACAGAATAGGACAGAATGAACTGTACACAGTAAAGGTGAGTATTGTTCTGTAAAACTTTTGTTTCTTTTATGTATATATGTACTCAATCACCACATAAAATATATTTCTTATTGCTGGTCATCACTAAATTTCACTTTTCTAAAACCATACTGATCTAGATTATTTAGTAGAAAAGAACATAAAGAAAAGCCCTTGGGCTGCCCCCAGTTTCATAAATACTACTATTGCTAGCGCTATTTGGGGAATTTCATTATATGTGAGACACTCTTCTAAGTGATTCATATTTATCATCTAAGGTAATACTTATCACAAACTTCTGAGGTAAATTTATCCAAGTTTTTCAGAAGAAGCAGTAAGGCTTCATATCAAATTCAATCAACTAGTAAGGGGAAGAGAACCTAGGGGTATGAATCTAGGCCTATTTGTCTCCAAAGTTTGTGCTAACAGCTTTGGACCACTTGCTTCTTCAGTTGTTCAATGCACAGTTAAATTCCTTATTTAAACACATATAAAACTCCTGGCTATGCTAGTAGCTTCATAAAAACTAAAGTGAGAATGTTTAGACAAATAATTTCAGATTCATGGAAACTTCCAGTAACCTCTTATTAAAAAGAGGGTTAAATTTGAGATAGTTGCCTATTTGACTCAGAAACCCATGTCTCAAACCTATCCTCAACATCCTCTCAGGGGCATCTGAAAAAAATCAGCTTGAAGAATATTATTACAAGGCACTAGATTTTCATGGTCTTACTGCTCTGGTTGCTTCCACTCTATTCCACACAGAAATCTTGTACCAGGTCACATTTGGTTTTTGTTTTTTATTACTTTGAGCTAAATAAGTTCAACCACTTTGAGTTGAGGGGGAAAAATCATACTTCTTCCGTTTCCAAAATAAGCTCCTCCTTTAGGCATACAGAAAGCTTAGAAAATTTCCCCTTCACATATTGGTACTTTTAGGTCCTCGTTACTTTTTTTTTTTTAAGCTTTTATTTATTTACTTTTAGACAGAGGGGAAAGAAAGGAGACAGGGAGAGAAATATCAATGTATGGTTGCCACTCATGTGCCCCAACCCCGCTGGGGACCTGGCCCACAACCCAGGAATATGCCCTGACTGGGAATCGAACTGGCAACCCTTTGGTTCGCAGGCCAGTGCTCAATCCACTGAGCCACACCAGCCAGGGCTGGTCCTTGTTACTTTTAAATTTACTTTTAAATTTCCCAGTGCTTTTTATCATTTTGCAAATTCCTATGTTCTGTTGTTATTTTTCATAATTCCCATAGCACACACTCTGTGTGCATGCCCAGTGTGTTAAAGACCTGAGGTAGCCCTGACCTGTGTGTCTCAGTGAGTTGGGCATCATCACCCACAGCGAAAGACTGCTGGTTTGATTCCTGGTCAGGGCACAGGTCTGGGTTTTGGGTTCAGTCCTGATTGAGACCCGGACAAGGGGCAACTGATAGATGTTTCTCACATCGATGTTTCTCTCCCTCTCTTTCTTCCTCCCTTCCCCTCTCTCTCAAAATATCTTAAGGAAAAAAAGAAAAGAAAAAAGACCTGGCCTCAACAAGGGCCACCTTGTGGAAAATTTATGTAGGGTAAGGGGAGCAGAGTAGGAAGTAAAACACTGACTACAGCCTCCTGCAAAAGCTCTTGCAAAACCCCCTCTGGAGTGCAGGTTAGGTACAAAATGCCCATAGGGAAGGTCCCCTTTTGCTTCCTGGCTGCCTGCTTGGCTCAGAGTATATCGCATGGCTGCTGGCTTCAGAATAGGATTCTCTCCAAACCAGGGAAGGCTGAAACTTGACCTCACTGGCTATTAACTTCTCTGTAGTAGTTCTTGGCCACTCATCAAAGCTTCTCTGATCTTTTTGTTTGAAATGAAAACTAATTGACTCATAAATATGTGCAGAATTTCCAGATGAGAAGTTCTTCATTGTCGCCAGTGACACTGGGGCCACAGGTGCTGTCAGGAGTCCAGCCTAAATCTCAGCTCTCCCCTGTGGGGCCCAGTGACTTCCTGGCTGGGCTTCCTTGTTCGAGACAGACATTCACCCCCACCTGCAGCTACATCCTTCCGACACTTATCAAAACAGGAACAGTTGTCTCAGTCCTCCCAGTCTCTAGGCTATTCTATATTTGCCTGGATGGAATAGGATATTGCAGGCCTGCCCCAGCCAGAGCAGGGCTGACTTGTCTGAAGGGAGCCTTGGGGCTCCCCACCCCAGGGCATGCTCCTAGCCCTGACTCTTACTTGCCACACTCAAGGAAGCACAAAGGACAAAGAAAAGGGGTTCTACCTCTCAACCTTACCACTCTGCCTGAAACTTCTATGAACAAAGGACATTTAATAATAGAACTCTTGCCCTGGTATTTATAGCACCAATTGCTCAAAGCCGTTTTAGGTTTTATTTTTAAAATCCCAGCCTTTGTCACAATCTTCCCAGGAACTGGAGCAGAAGGCAGGTATTAGCTGCTCCACTTTGTGGATGGGGAGACTGAGAGGGTCAATGAAAGGAGACTATCCCAAGGATGGACAACAAGCAAAGACTTCTGAGAAGTAGAAAGCCCAACCAAGTGTTGCACCAGGCTGATGAGACTGTGGCCCTTTATTTCCTCATTCATTCACAAACAGGGGAAAGTTCTGAATCTTTTCTAGGCACCAGGAAAACAGTGAGGAAAAAGTTTATGGTCTCTCATTTCTTGAACAAGGAACTTCCAAGTAAATGAAAAAGAAAGGGGAACATAATAAATGAAAGACATTTGAGAAACATAACCAAAGGCCATGCATGGACCATGTTGGGACCCTGTATCAAACATAAAAATGTAAGAACATATGTGAAACAATAGGGGAAATTTTTTCTTTTTTCCTCTTTATTGAATTTATTAGGGTAAAACTGGTTAACACAATTATATAGGTTTCAGGTGTACAACTCTATAATATATCATCTGGATATTGTATTGTGTATTCACCACTCCAAGTCAACTTGCCTTCCATCACCATTTATCCCTCTTTTACCCTCTTCTACCTCCCAACACCACTTTCCCCTTCCCTGGCAATCACCATACCATTGTTCATATCCATGAGTTTTTTCTCTCGCTCTTTTTTTTTTTTTGGCTCAATCCCTCCACCCCCCAAGCCCTTCCCCAGACAACTGTCAGTCTTCTCTCTATCTATGAGCCTGTCACTATTTTGCTTGTTAGTTCAGTTTGTTCGTTAGTTTCCACATATGAGTAAAATTATGTGATACTTGTCTTCCTATGACTGGGTTACTTCACTTAGCATAGTTCTGTCCAGGTCCATCCATGTTATCCCAAATATAAGATTTCTTTCTTGTTCATGGTCAAGTAGTATTCCATTTTGGAAATGTACCACAGCTTTTTATCTACTCATCTACTGATGGGCACTTCAGCTGCTCCCAAATCATGACTATTGTAAATAATGCTGCAATGAACATAGAAGTGCATATATTTTCTTGAATTCATAAATTCTCAGAAGTGGAATCACTGGGTCATAAGGCAGTTCCACTCTTAATCCTCACCCAAAGATAATTTTAGAGAGAGAGGAAGGGAGGAAAGTGAGAGAGAGAGAGAGAAGGAGACATCGGCGTGAGAGAGAACATGGATCGGTTGCCTCTCATACTCGCCCCCAACTGAACATCCAACCTGCAACCGAGGTATGTGCCCTGACCAGGGATCAAACCCACTACCTTTTGGTGTATGGTACCATGCTCTAACCAACTGAGCCACCAAGCCAGGGCCAATTTTTAATTCTTTGAAGTAACTTTATATTGCTTTCCACAGAGGCTGCACCAATGTGCACTCCAACAGTGCACAAGGCCTTCCCTTTCTCCACATCCTTGCCAATACTTATTTGTTGATTTATTGATGATGGCCATTCTGACAGGTGAGAGGTGATATCTCACTGTGGTTTTAATTTGCATTTTCTCTGATGATTAGTGACATTGGGCATCTTTTTTGTATGTCTATTGGCAGTTTGTATGTCCTTTGCCCATGTTTAATTGGATTGGTTTTTTGGTGTTGAGTTTTTTGTAAGTTCTTTCTAAATTTTGGAGATTAACCCCTTATCAGATGTATTATTGGTGAAATGTTCTCCCATTCAGTGGCTTGCTTTTGTGGAAGGCTTCCATTGCGGTATGAAATCTTAGTTTGATGTGGTCCCAATTGTTTATTTTTCTTTTGTCTGCCTTGCCCGAGGTGAATAGCAGAAAAAAAATACTGCTATGAGAAATGTCTGAGATTTTACTGCTTATGTTTTCTTCTAGGATTTTTATGGTTTTGAGTCTAACATTGAAGTTTTTAATTCATTTTGAGCTTATTCATGTGTATGGTGTAAGAAGGTGGTCTAGTTTCATATTTTTGCACATATCTGTACAATTTTCCCAGCGCCATTTACTGAATAGACTATCTTTACCTCATTGCATGTCTTTGGCCTCCTTTGTCAAATATTAACTGACTATAAAGGTGTGGATTTATTTCTGGGCTCTCTATTCTGTTCTATTGATCTGTAGGTCTGTTTTTATGTCAGTACTATGCTGCTTTGATTACTGTGGCATTGTTGTATACTTTAAGATCAGGTAGTATGAGTCCTCCAACTCTGTTCTTCTTTCTCAAGATTGCTGTGACTGTTTAGGGTCTTTTGCAGTTCCACATAAATTTTTGGAATATTTGTTCTAACTTTTTAAAATAAGCAATTGGTATCTTGATAGGAGTTGCATTGAATCTATAGATTGCTGTGAGTAGTATGGACATTTTAATGATGTTAATGCTGCCTACCATGAACATAATATATGCTTCCATTTATTTGTATCTTCTTCAATTTCTTTCTTTGGTGTCTTATAATTTTCCAAGTACAAGTCTTTTACATTCTTAATTAAATATATTCCTATGTATTTTAGTCTTTTTAAAAAAAATTTGTACTTGATTTATTATTTTTTTTTAGAGCAGGTAGAGTTATACAGCAAAATTGAGCCAATTTTACAGTGATTTCCATGCACCTCTTGCCTCCATAAAGTTTGGTCTTTTTGAAGCAATTGTGAATGGCAGTGTTCTCTTAGTTTCTTTTTCTGATCACTCATTATTGGTGTATAAAAATGCCACTGATTTCTGTATATTTATTTTGTATCCTGCTATTTTACTGAATTCATTAATCAGTTTTAGTGTGTTTTTTTTTAATGGAATCTTTAGGGTTCTCTTTACACAGTATCTTGAAATCTGCAAATTATGACAGGTTTACTTCTTCCTTTCCAATGTGAATGCCTTTTATTTCTTCTTCTTGTATGACTGCTGTGACTAGGACTTCCAGTACTATTTTGAATAAGGTGATGAAATTGGACATCCCTGTTTTGTTCCTGAACTTCAGGGAAATATTTGTAGTTTTTGCCCATTGAGTATGATGTTGGCTGTAGGTTTTTCACATGTGGCCTTTGTTAATTGAGGTATCGTCCCTCTATTCCCACTTTGCTGAGAGTTTTTTTCATAAATGGGTGCTGGATTTTATCAAATGTTTTTTTCTGCACCTATGAAGATGATGATGCAATTTTTATCCTTCCTTTTATATGTGGTGTATCACATTTATTGATTAGCAGGTATGGTACCAACCTTGATTCCCTGGAATAAATCCCACTTGATCATGGTGTATGATCTTTTAAATATATTTCTGGATCCAGTTTGCTAATATTTTGTTGAGGATTTTAACATCTATGTTCACCAGGGATATTGGCCTATAATTTTCTTTCTTTGTAGTGTCCTTATCTGGTTTTGGAATTAGGATAATGTTAGCCTTTTAAAATGAGCTTGGGAGTCTTCCCTCCTCTTGAATATTCTGGAATACTTTGAGAATAGGTGTTAGTCGTTCATTGAATATTTGGTAAAATTAACCTGTTCAGCCATCTGTTAAGGACCTTTGTTTGTTGGGAGTTTTTTGATTACTGCTTAAATTTTGCTAGTTGTAATCTGTTTATTTAATTTGTCTGATTCTTTCTGAATTCAGTTTTGGAAGACTGTATGTTTGTAGTAATTTATCCATTTCTTTCAGGTTGTCTGATTCATTGGCATATAATTGTTCATAATATTTTCTTATAACCTTTTGTATTTCTTTGGAGTCAGTTGTTACTTCCCCTCTTTCATTTCTGATTTTATTTATTTCGGTCCTCTCTCTTTTTTTCTTGATGAATCTATTTGAAAGTTTATCAATTTTGTTTATCTTGTCAAAGAACCAGCTCTTAGTTTCATTGATTTTTTTTTTGTTTTATTGTTTTAGAATCTATTTTGTTTATTTCTGCTCTGATATTTATTATTTCCTTTCTTCTACTCACATTGGGCTTTGCTGTTCTTTTTCAAATTCCTTTAAATATAAAGTTAGACTGTTTATTTGAGATTTTTCTTGTTTCAAGGTAGGCTTGTAATACTATGAATTTCTCTCTCAGGAATGCTTTTTCTGTGTCCCAGAGATTTGGGGTTGCTGTGTGTCCATTTTAATTTGTTTCAAGGTATCTTTTTATTTCTTTCTTGATCACATTGTTAACCTATTCATTGCTTAGTAACATGTTATTTAGCCTTCATGTCCTTGCATGTTTTTCAGTGTTTTTTTTTCTTGTGAATGATCTCTAGTTTTATACCATTATGGTCAGAGAAGATTCTTAATATGATTTCAATCTTCTTAAATTTATTGAGATTTGTTTTGTGTCCTAACCTGTGGTTTATGCTATAAAATATTCTATGTGCACTTGAAAAGAAGGTACATTCTGCTGCTTTGGGATGAAATGCTCTGAAGAAATCAATTAAATCCATCTAACCTAGTGTGTCATTTAAGGTTACTTCTTTTAAAATATTTTATTTATTTATTTTTAGGGAAGGGAATGAAGGGAGGGAGAAAGAGGGAGAGAAATATTAGTGCGGTTTATCTTGCCCCCCTCCTACTGGCAACATGGCCTGCAACCTAGGCATGTGTCCTACACAGGGAATCGAATGGTGACCCTTTGGTTCCCAGGCTGGCGCTCAATATACCGAGCCATACCGGCTAGAGAAGGCCTCTGTTTTTTTGTTCATTTTCTGTCTGGAAGATCTATCTATTGATGTCAATGGGGTGTTAAAATCCCCTAGTATGACTGTGTTACTGTTGATCTCTCCCTTTATGTCCATCAATGTTTGCTTTACATATTTAGGTGCTCCTATGTTGTGTGCATAAATGTTTACTAGGGTTATATCCTCTTGTTGAATTGTTCTCTTTATCATTATGTAGTGTCCTTCTTTGTCTCTCACTATAGCCTTTATTTTAAAGTCTACTTTGTCAGATATAAGTATTGCTACCCCAACTTTTTTTTTCTTCCTATTTGCATTATATATTTTTTTCCATCCTTTTACATGGAAAGATACATCCATGTGTATCTTTCATTCTTAGGTGGGTCTCTTGTAGACAGTATATACATAAATCCTGTTTTCTTATCCATTCAGCTATCCTATGTCTTTTTTGTGTTTATTTTTACATATTAAAATTATTTTTATTTTTCAGTTATAGTTAACATGTATTATTTTATTAGTTTCAGGCATATACCCCAATGATTAGACATTACATAACTTACTAAGTGGCCATCCCAATAAATTTTGCACTCTTCTGACACCATACATAGTCATTAGAATATTATTGACTATATATTTTTTAAGATTATTTATATATATTTTAGAGAGGGGGTGAAGGGAAAAATAAAGAGAGGGTGAGAAACATCAATGTGCAAGAGATACATTGATCAGTTGCCTCCTTTACACTCCCAATTGGGAACCTGGCCCACAACCCAGGCATGTGCCCTGACCAGGAACTGAACTGGAGACCTTTCAGTTCACAGGCCAGCACTCAATCCACTGAGCCACACCAGCCAGGGCTCATTGACTGTATTTTTATGCTGTGCTTTACATCCTCATGATTATTCTGTGACACCAAATTTGTACTTTTTAATCCCTTTATCTTTTTCAGCCTTCTCCCCATTGCCTCTCCCATCCTGTCAAAATGCTGTTTGTATCTATGAGTCTGTTTCTGTTCTGCTTGATTCTTTGTTTTATTTTTTAGATTCAATTGTTGATAGATATGTATTTATTTTCACTTTATTGTTCATTTTTAAATTTTTCTTCTTCTTTGATTGAAACATTTAAGCCATTTACATTTAAAGTGATTATTCATAGGTACATATTTTTGCCATTCTATTCTTTAACCTATGTTTCTGTTTTTTTCCTCTTCTTAGTAGGGGGAATTTTAATATGGACCAGATATTTTATAGTTAAGAAATTGTTAATTTTTTAGATGTGATAAATTACAGTGATAAAATTACCTTATAATTTATGGACATATGTTGAAGCATTTACAGATGAAACAATACAATGTTTGATTGTGGGAGCAGGGTGTTGGGTGAGATAGGGGAGAGAAACAGGAGAAAAATTTGGACAATTGTAATAGAACAACAATAAAATAAAACATGATGTTTGAGATTGGCTTCTAATAAAATATGATTGATAGGAGCTAATGTGTAGGGATATAGATTAAACCAGAATGCTTTTGAGTGATGATGATTGTAGCTGGGTAATAGGTACAGGGCAGTTTTAGTCTAGTGGAAAAAAACTTTTTTCCAATAATTCCAACCAAAATTCTAGAATTGAATCTCTTTGAACTAGATTGTCACTGGGGATAAGGGCTTAGAATTCATCAATAGGCCCATGAGTGTGGATGAGGATCAATCCCATCAAACACAATTGGACTAAGAGTAAGTGACAACTGGTTGCTCAATTAAAAACAGGTATCATCAGAAGATGAGGAAATGAATGCTAGGTAAAGAATAAACAACAAATCCAGAGTACTGGAGGACAAGACTAGAAAATAATGTGACAGAGTAAAATGCTGGGCCTCTCTGAAGCCTGCTTTGTTCACATGGCCTTCAGGCTAATAGCTTCTGTTTAGTCTTGCATATGAACATGCTAATCATTAGAGAAATTCTGCTTGCGGCTTAAGGAGATAAGGTAAGTGTATAGTGTTTATTGAAGATTTGTAGGAATCTTGTGGACTCACATCAATTAGCACAATCTTCCTTGAACCCCTGCTGGCGCTTAGATGTCTTTGCTTATCACCTCTTGCCCCTTCTATTTCCCCTTCTCTTGACATAAAAGAAACCTGAATTCTGCCTTGGCTGGTGTGGCTCAGTGGATTGAGTGCGGGCCTGCAAACCAAAGGGTTGTTGGTTCATTCCCAGTCAGGGCACAGGCCTGGGTTCCAGGTCAGGACCCCAGTAGGGGATGCTTGAGAGGCAACCACACATTGATGTTTCTCTCCCTCTCTTTCTACTTCATTCCTCTCTCGAAAAATAAATAGATAAAATATTTTTTTAAAAAAGCCTGAATTCTGTACTTTTTTCATATGGATTTGAGGTACAACTAAGTCTTCTGTCTCCTTGGTTGCCGCCTTCTCAACCAATAAACCTTTCCTTTCTCCAAACTCCAATATTTTGAGTTTTTGCCTTTCAAAGCATCAGGCTCAGCTGAGCTATGATATTCAGTAGGTTAGTTGTACTAAATGCATTTTTGCCTTATGATATTTTCAACTTATGATGGTTTTATTGGGATGTAACCCTACTGTAAATTGAGGAGAATCTATATTTTATTAGCTAAACAAACTTCTTTCAACATACAGCTACAATAAGGTCTTTTAGAGATGAGGCAAATAGACTAATTAAATGACTGTTCCTCAAAGAAAAGAGTTGTCCTAATATTCATCCAACCAGGACTGATTATGTGGAGTGTGGTGCATGAGGGAAGGAAGTCTCTGGGCCTACGCCAAATACTCAGAGGGCCTTTAAGTTAATTTTTTGACATCATCTTTAAATGATAACGGCAACTGCAAACACATAGTACTTGATATGTACCAGGCCCTGTTCTGAGCCCTTTATAGATAATAACTCATTAATCTAAATAAAATTATACTACAGTGATATTTTAAGTGCATGTTAAAATTGGTAATATATTCACAACATTTTAAACATAGCACAAGTGTTGTAATTTTGTTCTAGCATTATTTCTTTTCTTAATATATCACAAACTTCAAACAATGAAAGAGGCCTGGGTATGGACCTTGGAAAGGCCCTCTAACCATCCTTTCATCCATCTATCCATTCATCCACCACCTACTCATCCATACAACCATCCAGCTTTCTACTCGTCAATTCATCTATCTATTCATCTACCCACCTACCCATCCATTTGACATTTGCCAAGATTCTCCCATACACCAAGTCCTGTGGTGCTAGTGATGCAAGATGAAGAGAATATGCTATTTGTTCTTGAGTTGCTCACAACGTGATAGAGAAGGAAAAAGTATGGACTTATATGGAAACCACTGTGAAAAAGTGGCATAAAGACATGGAGGAGGGGAACCTTGTCAAGTCTGTTTGCTTAATTACTTTTAGAGGAAAGTGTCAAGAAAGACTTGCCCAAGGAAGTGACACCCCAGAAGATACTAGGAATATAATAATAGGAGATCCTAGCAAGAGTGTTTCAGCTTCTGGTGTCATAATACCCTTGAAAAATCTGATGAAAATTGTATCTCTTTAGATAAGGGCATATGTACACACATTTCACCTTATCAGAGGTAAGTTTAAAATCCAGCTCCATCACTCACTAGCCATGAGATTTTGGACCTCAGTTACCTAATGGGTAATCGGAGAGTAACAATGGTCCTTGTCTTGCTCTCAGGGTAGTTGTGACAATCAAATGCAAAATTGTGTGGAAAGCACCTACAGAGGCCTGGCAATAAGTAACTCATAGTTCCCTTTCCTTTCCCTAAGTGGAATTTAATTTTCAAAAGCAATGAGATTACAACATAGCCAAGAGGATAAATTGATCTTTTCTTGTTTTTTTTTATGGAGTCTTTTTTAAAATTTTTTTTGGCTTCTTCTATCATAGGTTAGTCTGCTTGGCCTCATTTTCCCAGGTGGCTTTTTATGGCCAGTGTCTTAAATTACTAGGAACCCCTTGGGTACCTATAAAGATGTGATCTCTGCTTCGGGCAGGAGGCCTATTTTTCCCTTGGGAAATCTTTTCTATCTAAAAGGATTTCAACATACCTTTTTATAGGGCTCCTAGAAGTCTCCAGACACATACAGATCCCCAATTGTAACAGGGTAATGACTTGGGCTGGAGGTGCTGTGTCAAGCCCGTGGGAAAATACTTCCATCACCTCAACTAATCTCTTACATTCATTTCTAGTGTCTGGATTAATTTCTTAGAGTTCCTATAAAAAAGCACCACAAACTGGGTGGCAAAAAACAACAGAAATGTATTCTCTCACCATTCTAGAGGCAAGAAGTTTGAAATCAAAGTGTGGGCAGGGATGGTTCCTTTTGGAGTCCCTGAGGGAGAATCCATTCACTGCCTCTCTCTTAACATCTGTGCGTTGCTGGCAACTCTTGTCATTCATTGACTCGTATGTGTATCAATCACTCCAGCCTCTGCCACTATCTCTTTTTTTTATCTCTCCTACCTTTATTTATTTTATTTTTTAATTACAGTTTACATTCAATATTATTTTGTATTAGTTTCAGGTGTACAGTCTGCTGCTATTTTCACTTCCCCTTCTCTGTGTCTCTCTGTGTCAAATCTCTCCTTTCTCTTAGGAGGATACTTGTCACTAGACTTAGGGCTCATCCAGATAATTCAGGATGATCTCATCTTGAGATGCTTAATTTAATTATGTCAGCAGAAGCCCTGTTATACAAATAAGGTTGCATTCCCAGGTTCTGGTAATTAGAACATGGACATTCCTTTGAGGGTCCACCATTCAAGTCATTGCAGGTCTTATTTCTAGGACCAAAGTCCAGCATTTTCCAAGACTGGAGGTTTGGATTTTTCATGATGTCCCTAGCTTTGAGTAAAGGGGAATAAATATGTATCAGTTAAAAACTGGTGCCAGAGACAGTGCTGGGGGTTATATATGCATTACCTCACTTAATCTTCATGACCATTGTAGGGGGCAGATGCTGTGATCATCTTTATTTGGCAGATGAGGCTGAGAGTACTTCAGTAATTAGCCCCAGGTCATGCAGCTAATATGTAGTGAAGTTGCATTCAAACTCATCTCTCCCTGATTCTGAAACTTAATTTATTGAGTGCTGACCCAGGGCAAGGCACTCTTCTAAGTGCTGTAAAGTCAAAACACATCTAACATTCTTAACAACCATACAATTTAAGTACATTATTAAAAGCCCCTCTCTCAATGGATGAGGGACCCGAGGCACAGAAAGATTTAGTAACTCTATTCAGTAATAAAGCTAAACTACCTGACCCTGGATGCCCCTGGTCTGTAAGATTAGGCATGAAGATTCTTGAACGACCTACTACATGAGGCACTTTGTGTTTTTTCACATGGAGCCTTCCCTGTAAACTTGTAAAACAGATATTATTTATTATTATTATTATTATTATTCTGTTTTATAGATGGGAAACTGAGGCTCAAAGGGATAAAATGACTTGCCCATGCATGACGGAAGTGGGATACAAACCTGGGCCTTTGCAATTAGCCAGCTATAGTCTTTCCACTACCCCTTACTGGCTTCCAGATTTGTTGCATGGATCTAGGGACATGATGTGAATGACTGGGACTCACTTTGAAAAGAAGATGGGTCTTAAAGAAACCGTTTTCCACGCTCTGATGCAGTGGGTGGGGCATGATGTGCAGGCCAGGCAGCAAGACCTCGCCATGCTGCTCTCTTACATCAGACTGTCCTTACTGCCACCACAGTTACTGGCAGATTTTGAAAACAGCTCCATGTTTCGTGGTGATCTTGAATGTCAGAAACTCCTGATAGAAGCTATGAAGTATCATCTGTTACCCGAGAGAAGGCCCATGATTCAGAGCCCTCGGACGAAGCCTGGAAAATCAACTGTGGGAGCACTTTATGCTGTGGGAGGCATGGATGCCATGAAAGGTACCACTACAATAGAAAAATATGACCACAGGGCCAATAGCTGCCGACATATTGGAACCATGAGTGGCTGTGGGCTTCATCTGGAGTTGCAGTTATTGATAACAAGCTCTATGTTGTAGGAGGTAGAGATGGTTTAAAAACTTTGAACACTGTGGAATGTTTTAATCTGGTTGGAAAAATCTGGACTGTGATGCCTCCCATGTCAACCCATAGGCATGGCTTAGGTGTAGCCACACTGGAAGGACTAATGTATGCTGTTGGCAGTCATGACGGATGGAGCTATCTACATACTGGAGAAAGATGGGACCCTCAGGGGCATCAGTGGAATTGCATGGCCAGTATGTCAATCCCCAGAAGCACAGTGGGTATTGCTGCATTAAACAAGCTATGTGCTATTGGTGGACATGACAGAAGTTCCTGTCTCAAATCAATGGCATACTTTGACCCACACACTAACAAGTGGAGTCTCTGCTCCAATGTCCAAAAGACGTGAAGATGTGCAAAATACAATGGATTCTTATATGTTACTGGGGGTCATAATGCCCCTGCTTCTAACCATTGCTGCAGGCTCTCTGAATGTGTGGGACGGTATGATCCAAAGCATGATTCATGGTCCACTGTGGTGCCTCTGAGTGTCCCGCAAGACACTGTTGCTATGTGCACTCTGGGCGACAAACCTGTGGTCGGCATATATGACAGACATTCTTACTTGAATACCGTTGAGTCATATGACGCGCAGAAAGATGAATGGAAACAGGAAGTCTCTGCTAACATTGGAAGGTCTGTGTTGTGGTGGTGAAGCTACCATAGAGCTATCTCATCAAAGGGAAGAAAACTGGATAATTTGAAGAAATAGAGTAGGAAGAAGAGAGGAGAAAAAAATGTGTTCTTCCCTTCAATTAGTAATCAAAAATGAAAATTCTTGGGTCCTTTTAATATGTAGGTGTGATTGCTCTCATTTGTGAAGCCAAAAGAAATTTTAAACATGCATTTCATATAGGTGTTAAGTGCATTTGTGTTTAGAGCTGGTAACACACATGGAAATCTGCTTCTCTAAGTGTCGCTTCATTACTTCAAAATATTTAAAGGAAATTAACAGTGACCAAGGTATGAAAAATTAAACAAGCATTGTTAGTTTTTAAGTTAATAATCTGAGAAATTAAAAACAGTTTCTATTTTGAAAAAAAAGGGTACTTTATTATCTGGACCATAACTAAAATAAAAGAGAACCTCTAAAGCTTAAAATATAAAGTCCGATTTTCAGTAAGACATCATTCTCTTACTCAAACAATATCCCAAATGATTGAATAATACCTCACATCTATTAATAGGAAAGTTTTTACTGCATTGGTGAAGAAAAAGAAAACACATGAAAAACTCATTGGCATAATTTGTTATGATGATCACGGAATGTGAAAATGTTCAAAAATTTACTCTCTTACTGTACCATCTTCCAAAGCACACACATAAACTTGATATCCCTTACCATGTTGTCTTGTTAGATGTGTTACAAGTAAAACATGACTGTAACTTCATATGCACAATCTATACAATAATAAAGTGAATATTTATCATATTGATAGAAATGTGACCTCTGCTTAAAGCATCAAGGCCTCACTTGTACAGAAATTAATATTTTCTTCAACCAATTCTGTGAATTCTGTCAACACCTACCATTTTTAATATTTCCAAAATCAATTTTTGAAGCACGGTAAAATTGAGGACATGTTCTACAATAGTAACACATGGAAACATCAAAATGTTCAGCATCCGTGGTAATTTCTGCATTTATCTTTTATGTAATGATGCATATTTTTCTGTTAATGTTATAGTCATCCCGTAGAAAGTGTTAAGGATATGTACAGTACAATAAACATTTTTAAATTAAAAAAAAACAACAAAAAAGGGTTAGTTGGGTAGTACTTTACCTTTAAATTTTTATTTGCATTTATCCCATTATAAAAATATTTAAGATAAAATATTGAAAAAACTTCTTTATGAAAGTAACCTTTCAAATAAATATACAATTTTAGAATTTCTGCTAGATGTTTTTTTAAACAGGCTTTGTATTGTAGTATGTGAAACCAACAAGAAAAATCCAGGGAGATGTTTATCAAATGTACTATTACCTTTTAAGTTTTTATAAAAGAGCAAATTAAGGTGTACAAAAGCATTTGCACTTTGACAGATTGAATTTAAATAAAATTTATTTCTTCTGGTTAAAAAAAAAGATGGGTCTTATAGAAAATTAAGTAATTATCTGTATGCTTATAGTACTGCTCTTCTCCATCATAATTGTTATTGTTATCCTCATCATCAAAGTATTATTGGAGTTGTCCAACCTGAAAAGTCCAAGGCCAGCATCAGCAATGCCCAGGGGGTGCTCTGATCTAATTCTGACAACTTAAGAAAAAAAATTATATAACCTGAGGGAAAGAAGATGAGTTGGCATGAAGTACACAGTTTGGTCACATTGTAGTCACGCTTGGAGTGTCTAATTAAGTATCGAGTGTGTGCCTCCTGGCCATGGCTGAAAAGGGGGTCAGGACACAACCACTCACCACATGCACAAGGAACTAAGAAAGTAGAATATGAAACCTCAGCAGAGCCACAGATGACCAAGAGCTTTGCCAGGCAGACCCAGTTATTACCAAGGCTGGGGCAGGGCTGGGGATTGAGGGTAGGCTGGAGCTGATGTCATCAGAAATGTAATCTATTGATGCACTTGAGGTAAAGGGCATCAGGGATCCAAACACACCAAGCACGTTCCCCAACTTGCCAGCTCTATCCCCTGCTTTCCTGATGTTTCATTTTGAATGATAGAATTAAGCTTGAACCTTCAACCTGCCTCGACTCCTTCTTCAACTTCAACTGCTGTGGGACCTGCACTGTGGTAGTTGGGCAGGTTCCAGAAGTCTTCTCAGGTGCTAAGCCTGTGGTCCCCAATGCTCTTTTGAGAAACTCTTCCTCCTGCACTGTGATTATGTGACACTAGGAAGCACCCCACCCCTATCTCTGCTGTGGCCATGGAGGTAGTTCCATGTAAGCCTGGGCGATCTACATCCATTTCTGGGAGTCTTCACCTTGGAGTTGGAGATGTGAACCCTCTTTGTTCTCCTATCAATGGCCCGGAAGTATGCGAGCTTGAGGTTGCCCTGTGGTCAGGTGTCTCACCGCATGGAGAATGCCAGCCACCAGCAGGAAAGAATAAAGTTGACACATTAAAAAAAAGGGGGAGAGAGAGAAAGGAAAGGAGGAAAAGAATACCCAAAAGCATTCTTCTTCCTGCTTTCCAGATATCCGCAAGGCCAACTTCATTTTTGTTTCTCCCCTGGCTTGATTATGGAAGCCAATATAGTCATCCTTTTTTTTTGGTTTAAACTTAATTGAATCGTGTTACTATCATTGCAACAAAACAATTCTTATATTCTCCACATACCAATAAGAATCTCAATTATTCGATGTAGTCCATGTCATTGGGTGCCTCAGAACATTTCTCTAAGGCAGCTAGCCCCATTTTACAGGTGAGCAAGCTGAGCCACAGAGAACTTAAGGGAATTGTCCTAAGTCCCAGGGCTAGTCAGTGGGAAAGCCTGGAACCTGTGTTTTCCCCCCTTTCCCTTGCTACTAAATATCATTAACTTAATCCCTGCAACGTGTGTCATAACACTCCTTTTCTTTCTGTCCCTCATGCCATCTGCCTCGATGAGGGCCTCTTACTCCCATTCCCAATGCAGTGGAGTAGCACCCTAAATAGTCTCCCTGCAACTCTCTTAACTACAATCTACTATTTCCCAGACAGTATTTCCAAAACATACCTACTGGTTATGGAATTTACCCACTTAAAAAAAAAATCTTTCAGGGCTTCCCATTGCCTACTCAATTTTTTTCTTACCCTGGCATTGAAGGCTGTTCACAACCTGGGCCTAATCAACCTTTAGATGTTTCCCTTTCTTTCTCTTGCTACCCACTGTCGAGGCTTCAGCTGTACCCACCATGCCCATGCATTCCTACTTCCACCCTTTTGCTCAAGTAGATCCTCCATCCAAACCGCCCCTGTGCTCTCCATGGAAATCCAACTGGTTCATTAAGGCCTATCTCAGAGATTGTCACTTTGATAAGGTCTTCCCAAGGCCACTAGTTGTATGTCATGCTCCCCTCTAGAGAATTCTCAAGGACACTTCATTCTTCCCTTTCAGGACACTTTCCACATTCTTCTGGGTAGAATAGCTATCCTGAGGTTTCTCAAAGTTTTTACCCAGCCAAGAGGACTAGGAAGACAAGATGTGTGACTCCTTTCCAGATTTCATTCAACCTATATCATTCAGCACCTTCAATGATTGGCCCTCTGTGTTAGATGTAGTAAATTATATTAGACAACATGCCAAGCACTGTTCTAATAATTCTATGCATAATAGCTCATATAATTCTTACAATAATTCTACAAAGTTGGTATTGTCATGCCCATTTTACAGATGAGGAAACAGAGGCCCAAAAAAGTTGAGTAACTTGTCTAAGGTCACACAGCTAGTGAATGGCAGAGTGGGGATACAAACCCAGCTAGTCTGGCCACAGAGACTGCATTTTTTTTTCAGGCTTCCTCTGTACGCTTTCTTCTCTTTCATGACTCCCTTTCTAGGTCATCCTACCTACCACTGCATCATCATTTATTTATTCTTTTATCCACTCCTATCACACAGTTTTCTCAAGTGCGTACTATGAACCAGGCACTGATGGTGATTTCAGCAGTGCAGTGGGCCAAATAATGGCCCCAAACACATGCCCACATCCCAACCCCTGGAACCCATGTATACCACCTTATATGGCAAAAGCTATGATTAAGGATTAATTTATGATTAAGTTAAGGAGAAGCTTACCCTGAATTATCTGGGGGAGCTCATTCTAACTACAAGAGTCCTTATAAGAGGAAGACAGGGGGATCCGAGTCACAGAAAGAAACGTGAAAACAAAAGTAAAGGTTGGAGTGATGCAGCCACAAGCCAAAATGTTCTGGAAGCTACCAGAAGCTAAAAGAGGTAATGAACAGATTCTCTCTTATAGCCTCTAGAGGGAGTGTGGCCCTGCCAACTCCTTGATTTTGGCCTAGTGGCAATGGTTTCAGACTGATGGCCTCTAGAACTGTGAGATAATACGTTTCTGTTGTTTTAGGTCACATGATCTGATAAGTTGTTATGGCTGCCCTAGGTAATTAACACAAACAGTGATCAAGATAAATGTGATTTCTGCTTTCACAGAATGGGCAAGACAGATACCAATTTAAAAAAAATTAGAAGGTCCTAGATGAAAGAAGGCATATATGTGTATATGTGTGTGTATGTGTATATATGTGTGTATATGTGTGTGTGTATACATACACATATACATATACACATATATGTATATCACATAGACACAAACAACAGTGTGGTGATAGCCAGAGGGAAAGGGGGTGAGGGTAGATGGAGGTGGGCAAAAGGGAGTACTGGGGATGAAAAGAGACTTTGCTTTGGTTTGGGCGATGGGCACACGATGCAGTATATAGATGTTTTGCTAAGCTGTATGCTTTAAACCTGTATGGTTTTGTGAACCCATGTCACCCCAATAAATTCAATAAAAATATTACAAATGTTAAGTGTAGTGTACAACGAGAGTTTATATATCAACAAGCACACAGCCACAGCTCCCCTGCCCTATCATACATGTGAAGAGGACAAAGGATGAGCTTGATGGCCGAGGGCTGGAAGAGGGACTTAGCATGCTGAAAAAGCAAGGCGGGAGTGCACTTTGAACACTACCACTGAAAACAAGAATTCATCATGGTAGTGATTTATAAGACTAAAAAATAAATGATCCAATCCTTATCCTTGCTATTAGCATTTTGATAAGTTACACAGAGGCTCCGGTAGTCCCTGCCCAGAGGAAGGCCTGTCTCCTGTGTTAAGATATGCACACAGGTTACTGTACAGACAGTCCTATGGCCCCTTATGCTGGGTTGACAAGTAGGTCACCTCCATTAAATTGGTAGTGACTGACTAGAATGCTCTTTTGAGAAAGACTCGGAGGCCATGTCCAGATTCAGTTAGAAAGTGTCATGATTGATTAGCAATACCTGCCATGAGCTGCTTATAGTGGAATGGGAGTACATAACCCATGGATTTCAGACCACCCTCTAGAGCACTGGTCTCAAACTTTAAATTATATCAGACACACCTGGGGGGTGTTAAAACACAGGTTTCTGGCCCCTGCCCCAAGAAGTTCTGATAAATTAGATTTGGGGTGAAGCCTGAGAATCTACATTATTCACGGTTCCTCAGGTGATGCTGATGCTGCTTGTCCAGGTCGAACACTTTGCAAAATGACTACTCCAGAGCATTCTCAAACTTTAACTTGAGAATGAATTCACCTGGAGTCCTTGCTATGGGGCCGATTCTGATTCAGCAGGTCTGATTCTGATTCTTTATTTCTTGTAAGCTCCCAGGCCATGTCCATGCTGCACTATGGATTGACAACACACGCCTTGAGTGGAAAGGAGCTAGAAAAACACTTCTCAATCAAGGTGGCATGGCATACAAGTTTGCCAAGGACAATTGTGAGGTGCCACAAGTGATACAGAATGAAATACTTTCTCTAAAAGTAAATTAGGAAAGATTAACTGTTTTCTTTATTTAAAAATCTTTTACTTGTATATTTGTGCAGAAAGGTGTGATTATAGCAAATCTACCAGGAATTGTGTGTGGACTCAGAGACCAACCCATGCCTCTCTCTCTCTCTTTCCCATTCAAATCCCATTTATTTATACAGATAATACAGGGAGTTATGAATGACCTGGAGGACCTCACTGTGTCTTCTGTATATCCAAGGGAAAGGCTAGAGAAGGACATATTTCCCCATGGGTGACCCAGAAGGGGAATTGGGGTGTTGCCCTTGGAGGAGTGTTGAGGTAGGGGCGGGCTCCTCCCCGATGGTGTCACCTGCTAACCAGGCTTTACTGACCCTGGAGGCGGTGGGCAGTGTCTGGAAACCTGTGTAGAGGGAATTAGAAGGGAGGGTGGTAGACTGAGTGTGATTCCACAGTGGTCCAGGCCTTACACTCTCATTGAGTACAGTCTGGGGTCCAACTGGATCCATGGCCCTCTGAGAGCAGGGACATCTGGAGTTCCTTGGAGCTCAGCTCCCACCCAGGTCTAGGGAGGATGGGGAGCAGGAGTTGGGGGTCTGAAGAGAGAACCTGACACTTTCTGATGGCTTGGAAAAGCTGATCCCCAAGGACACCCAGCTGTGATTATATTGCCCCAAAGCACACTTTAGTAGTCCATAGTGCATGTCATGCTTCTACAGGTCATCTATCACATGTAGCAGCAGAGAAATGCTAAGATCACTGGGCTAGAATGTAGGGCTGCTGTCCTTTGGAAAGGGCATCCCACTCCTTACCCCTAAGCTGAATTACAAGGACAATATGAAGGGTGAAAACAGACACAGTAAACTCTATAAATAGAAGGGCAAGAGGGAACACAGTCGGGTAACCAATCATCCTGGTTTACCCAGGCTGAGCGGATATTGCTCCATCCACTGCTGAAATGCCCAAGCCTCCCTCTAATTTTTGTGCCTCTGTACCCTGAACGTTGTTCTGTATCATTCTCTCTCTGACTTGCGTAGCCTTGTCAAGTCCACTGGCCTACTTTTAAGCACCACCCTAAAATAACGAGCCAGAAGAGTATGTCAAGTAGTGTTTCCCTAATCATTCCATACCACCATTGCTGTTGGCACGGTGTAGTAGATGGAGGCATATTTCTCTGCTGGCCCCAGGATATCTGGATCAGAGGGTGCTTCTTTCCTCAGATGGCAAAGAAAGGATCAGAGTAGCTTCAAGAGGAGAGAAAAAAAGGAGCAGATTTCTTAGCCTGCCCCTGGTCTATGCAAAAAGAGTCTGGGTCATTCAATCCCGCTCACCAGGAGGACTGATTACATGGGGATCTGGAGCCAGAGCCCCAGCTACTCTGTTTTTTGACATAATTTCAACTTCAAAAAGCAAGAGCAGTAAGAGGAAATGGCTTGAAAGTTAGTAGATCTGGGAATCTGACTGAACTGTAACATCCAGGGAGCAACTGAGCTTTTTTCTTCTCTCCCTATCAGTTATTTCTGTTATTTTCCCAATGTCTCTAATAATGATTTTGGCATTAGCTTATCCCAGTTATGTTAATAAAAGTTAATGTAATGTCCTTTACACATTTTCTCAAAGAATCTCATTATCAAATGTTTTAGTGATGGTAAGCCTAGCATTTGGCCCTTCCCATTAGTTTAGATTATGTATCTGAAATTTTTAAATCAAATTCATACATACCTTAGTAAATGAATAGCTCTTTCGATATAGAAATTGTAATGCTAGACTATTGCAATAACTGAAATTCTCCCAAAGGCAATTGAACCATATGTAACAATGTCTTTAAAAATGTGTTTATGCATATCTTTTGTTTCAATTGCACTTCTAGGAATTATGGTAAGAAATAATTAAAGGTCTATGCACAGAGACTGTACTTAGGATGTAGAAGAGTGCAAGAGAACGTCATTTGCACCCCAACTAGGAGAAAAAACCTGGGTAATTTATAAAAACATAGCTAATATTTTTTGAGCCAAACAGAAATCTGAAGTCACAAGGAAAGCAAGTAAAATGACTTCTAGGGTGACCAAATCCTTTGAGAGGAGATGAGACACATGATATATTTCACCTTTGGCAGAACAGAGGGAAACATTAGGCTGCCATACAAGTGGTATCAGCTAACATTTTAATGAATTCATAAAGGCCAAGCATGGGTTAGCATATCAGTCTGGAATAGCTAAGAACCGTAGACATGAGAGGTCACCCTCACTTCCACAGGCTTCCACTGTATGTTCACTAGAAGGATTAAAGGGAAGAAGGGAGACAGGAAAGAACTCTCCTTGTACACATAGGCATTCAGGAGGTCATTAGCTGCTAATGGGGTTTCAGGACAATGTCCCACTTGCTTCCCCAAACCTTCTATTTATGAAGTGAAGGCTTTAAGTCACTGCAGGAATGGCAAAAATTCTTTTACTGCCAAGTTCCAAGCAGAAATGTATTGCTTCAGCTTCAGGAAGAGAGATAGAAACATACACTTTCTGTCACTGAGGGAGAGACAGAAATGTGTTTGGGGCTCAGGATCCTGCAAGGACATCAAACAACTATCCACATCATCTAGGAGAGGGGAAGGGAACTGTCATACTAGTTCAAACACCAAAAGAAGACAGAGTTTGGCTGCCGCAGGACAAAAAGAAAAAGAAAAAGCATTGAGGAAGCCCTACCCTTGAGGTCTAAGTAAACAGGGCTCAGCGAAGAAAGAGGCTGGAGCAGGAGAGAGCTCTTTCATCCCTTACCATGAGCCTGAGTACCAAGCAACAGCAATTTAGCAAGAGTGTAGAGTCAACCTCTGTAGGGCAGGTGTAGAAGAACTGGCCATTTTCCTAAGGGGAAGAATAGAAACACTGAGAAAAACCCATCAGCATCCCAGTCCCCTTCTAAGAACAAGGTAACAGTAGCAAATATCTGCGGGCATTTGAAGTCTCTGGCATATTTGAGGTAAAGATACCAACAGCAAAACCCAAACCCCACCAAACTCCTAACTAGATTGACTCAGCTCCCAACACTTACAGCCTAACAGGAGAAAAGGTGTACTCACTGCCAGGATAAATACCATTTAACTGCTTCTAAGATTCCTCTACCCATGATGTCCAGGACTCTATATAAAACTACATGAAATACAAAAAAAAAAAAAACAACATTGTCAAGAGATGATATAATCAATAGAACCAGACTCAGCGATAACCCATTTGTTGAAATTTATAAACAGGGACTTGAAAGTGAATATTATTAATATGTTAAAGACAGAAGGAGTATGATACTAGATGGAAATTTGGATATGTGCAAATAAATTAAGAATGGAAGAAATGGTAAAAGTTAAGGTAAACATCAAATATCTTATTTCCACATTTTAATGGCTTTGAAGATAATTGATAAGTTCCAATTCTGAATAACTTGGAGAAAGCACACTCAGATGCTCTTTCCCACTGAAAGCAGTTATAAAATCTTGATAAAATGTATGAGGTTCTTTTTGAGGACATTGAAAGTAAACAGTAGCAGGTGGGTTGAAGCAGTAGATCATAATTCAACATATCATCAAATTTGCAGTGAGTCTATCATTTTCTACCCCTTCTGCTATCAAATCCAAATTTATTGCAACCTAAAACCTGGAAGTGGAACTGGCATGGACAGAGGGAGCTTCAGGACATTCCCTCTAGTTGTTGCTCAACGAACAGGAAAGTAACTCCCTCATGCTCAGAGAAAGCGGGGGAAATCCACATTAAATTTTTTTCTCCATCCTTTCACACTCCAGCCTTCAAGTTAACTTGTTTCACAGGAAGTAGTCATGGCAAAAAGCAGCAACAGGGATTGTTAAGAGCCAAAAAAACTCTGAAAGAGGGGAAACATCCTCTCCAACCAGAGAAACTGAGATCCTAAATGGGTAGGCAGAATCTGCATTGTTTCCCCCTGCCTCTGTTCTCCCACAGATAGTGCCAAATATGTGCACAGTCATGGGAACTGCTGAGCAGCGCGGGGTAAATACAGCCTCAGGTATTGAGCAAGAGGACCAAAATGGGAAGACAAAAGTACACAAGATCACAGAGAGAAAGTAGATCAGATTCAAACCGATGAAATTGTTCATGAAATCATGTGCACATGTGGATCTAACCCTAAACAGCATAATATTGCTTTTTAGAACAGAAAGAAATAATAGACCACCACCCACGTCCCAGACTGGCCACTGGGTGGTGCAGATACCAAAAGCACTGTAAAGACTTTGAAGATGGAAATTGAAACTACAGCCCACAGAGAGCTGGTTGTAACTTACACCCTGAATGAGACAGGGTTGATTACCTACAAAAGCTAAAATATCGCGATATACAGATGATGTACTATAGAATTGTACACCTGAAATATATGTAATTTTACTAACCAATGTCACCACAATAAATTCAATTTTAAAAAAGCTAAAATATCAACATTCACTATTGGATTTAAATAAGACTTAGAATCTCATAATATGATATTTAAAATACACAAAATATAATTCAAAATTACTAAACATATAAAGAACCAGGAAAGTGTACATGTTTTTTATTTTGAGAAAGCGTTTTTATTTTTTTAGCTTTTTAAAGATGTTCAAATTGTTATTCTATTACAGTTGCCCCAATTTCCCCCCTTTGCCCTCCTCCACCCATCTCACCGCCAGTTCCCACAGTCAATTCCCACACTGTTGGCCATGTCTGTGGGTCATTCATACATGTTCTTTGGTCCCTTCCCCTTCTTTCCACCACTATGCCCCTCATGTATCCCCTCTGGCCACTGTCAGTCTGTTCCATGTTTCCATGCCTATGGTTCTATTTTGTGTGTTTTTTTTTTTTTGTTCTTTAGATTCTGCTTCTAGGCAAGATTGTATGGTATTTGTCTTTCACCAACTGGCTTATTTCACTTAGCATAATGCTCTCCAATTCCATCCATGCTGTTGCGAAAAGTAGGAGCTCCTTCTTTCTCTCTGCTGTGTAGTATTCCATTGCATAAATGTACCACAGCTTTTTGATCCACTCACTTACCGATGGGCACTTAGGCTATTTCCTGCACTTGGCTGTTTTAAATAGCACTGCTATGAACATAGGGGTGCATAAGTTCCTTTGAATGGGTGATTTGGGATTCTTAGGGTATATTTCCAGCAGCAGAATCACAGGTTAAAATGCAGTTACATTTTTAGTTTTCTTAGGAAATTCCATACTGTTTTCCACAGTGGCGGCACCAGTCTGCATTCCCACCAACAGTGCACTAGGGTTCTCTTTTCTCCACAGCCTCACCAGTATTTGTTGTTTGTTGATTTATTAATAATGGCCATTCTGACCTGAGTGAGGTAATATCTCATTGTGGTTTTAATTTGCATCTCTCTGATGGCTAGAGATGGTGAATATCTCTTCATATGTCTCCGGGCCCTCTGTATGTCCTCCTTGAAGAAGTGTCTATTCAGGTCCTTTGCCCACATTTTAATTGGATTGTTTGTCATCTTGATATTGAATTGTATGAGTTCATTAAACATTTTGGAGATCAAACTCTTGTCTAATGTATATGGGCAAATATGTTCTCCCATACAGTTGGTTCCCTTTTCATTTTGCTAATGTTTTCTTCAGCCGTGCAGAAGCTTTCTAACTTGAGGTAATCCCATTTGTTTATTTTTTTTCCTTTATTTCCCTTGCCTGAGGAAATGTATCAGCAAAAATATTGCTATGTGGAATATCTGAAACTTTACTGCCTATGTTTTCCTCTAGGATTTTTATGGTGTCATGATTTATATTTAAGTCTTTTATCCAATTTGAGTTCTGGTGTATGTTGTGAGTTGGTGGTCTAGTTTCATTTTTTTACATGTACCAGTCCAGTTCTTCCAACACCATTTGTTGAAGAGGCTATTTTTACTCCATTGTATGCTCATGACCCCTTTGTCAAATATTAATTGACCATAGAAACATAGATTTATTTCTGGATTCTCTAATTTGTTCTAGCAATCTATGTGTCTGCTCTTATGCCAGTACCAGGTTGTTTTGATTACAGCTGCTTCTAGTATAGTTTGATATCAGGTATTGTGATCCCTCTTACTTTGTTCTTTTTTCTCAAGAATGCTGAGGCTCTTTGTGGCATTTTGGGGTTCCATATAAATTTTTGAAGTATTTGTTCTAGGTCTATGAAATATGCTATTGGTATTTTAATAGGAATTGAGTTGAATCTATAGATTGCTTTGGGTAGTATGGACTTTTTAATGATGTTAATTCTTCCAAACCACAAAGATGATATATGCTTCCATTTATTTGTATCTTTCTTAATTTTTTTTCAGTGTTCTATAGATTTCTGAATACAGGTATTTTACTTCCTTGGTTAAATTTATTCCTAGGCACTTTATTTTTCTTGTTGCTATAGTGAATGGGGTATTTTCCTAGTTTTTTTTTCTGATATTTCATTGCTGGTGTACAAAAATGCCATTGATTTGTGAATATTGACTTTGCATCCAGCTGTTTTGCCAAATTCACTTATTAGGGTGAGTAGTTTTTTGGTGGAGACTATAGGGTTTTCTATGTACACTAGCATGTCATCTGCAAATAATGACAGTTTTACTTCCTCCTTTCCAATTTGGATGCCTTTTATTTCCTTTTCTTGTCTGATTGCCATGGCTAGAACTGTCAGTACTATGTTAAATAAGAGTGGTGAAAGCAGACACCCTTGTCTTTTTCCTGATCTTAAAGGGAAAACTTTTAGTTTTTGCCCGTTGAGTAAAATGTTGGCTGTAGATTTCTCGTATATGGCCTTTATTATGTTGAGGTATGCTCCGTCTATTCCCACTTTGCTGAGTGTTTTTATCATAAATGGGTGCTGGATTAGAAAAATGTTAATTTGCATGGGAAAAAATAATCAATAAACACCAATGCCAAGATGTCACAGATGCTAGAAATATCTGACAAAGCAGCTATTTAAAGTTATCTGTTTAAAGAAGCAGCTTTAGAAATGAAACAAGTAAGGGTGAATAAATAAAAAGATTGAAAGTCTCAGGTACCTCAGCTGGTGTGGCTCAGTGGATTGAGTGCCGGCCTGTGAACCAAAGTGTCGCTTGTTTGAGCCCCAGTCAGGGTACATGCTTGGGTTGGATGCAAGGTCCCCAGTAGGGGACACTCAAGAGGCAACCGCACATTGATGTTTCTCTCTCTTCCTCCGTCCCTTCCTCTCTCTCTGAAAATAAATAAAATCTTTAAAAAGAGAGAGAGAGAGAGAGAGTCTAAGCTAGAGAGAACACTCTTTGGGGGAGCTTTCTTTCGTGGGGGTGTGCTCATCTCTGTTTATATGTTGCTGACTTCTTTAGCTCCATGTCTGGGACATAGGAGGTTAAAGAAATCTCAGGGAACTCAGCATCTCAGGTCCTAAGGTCCACAGACAGTTTTCATTTTTCTTCACATTTGAGAATATTCTCATACTTGTTTTTTATGTAATTTCTACGGCTTTTAGTTGTACTTAGCAGAAGAAATGGGATAAAATAACTCTCCTCCATCTTATCAGAAATGAAAAAAAATCATCCAAAATATTTTTAAAATTGAAATAATACAAAGTATGTTTTCCAGCTACAAAAGAATTAAACTAAAAATCAGCAACACAAAGATATCTGGAATTTCCCCCAAATGTTTGGAAATTAAGAAATACACTTCTTTATAACTTATGAAACAATAGAGACATCAGAACGAGAATTATGAGAAATTTTGAGTTAAGTAAAAACATAACATAATCAAAATGTGTTGAATGAAGCTAAAGCAGAGCTAAGAGGGAAATTTACAGCACTAAAATGCATGAATGAGGAAAAAGGAAAATTCTCAAACCAATACTATAAGCTCCCACCTCAAAAAACTAGAAAGAGTAGGGAAAATTAAAACCAAAACAATCAAAATGAAGGAAATAATTAAGAGAAAAAATAAATAAATAGAAAACAAAAACAATACAAGAAATCAAGAAACTAAATTCTATTTCTTTGAAATGATCGATAAAACTGATAAATCTCTATCAAATCTATTCAAGAAAAAAAGAAAAGACAGATTATCACCATCAGAGATGAGACTAATGTCATAACCAGCTTCTAAAGATATTTAAAAAATATTAAGGCCATATTATGAACAACTTTGAGCCAATAAATTTGGTAAGTTAGATGAAATAGAGATGTTTCTTGAAAAATACAAACCATTAGTTATTCAACACTTTATCTTAGCCAAAAGGCCGAGAAGCCATGACAGTTACTGGGGGTGTGGGTGGTTGGGGGGTGGAGGGATTGAACAAAAAGGTAAAAGGACTCATGGACATGAATAAGAGTGTGGTGATCGCTGGGGGTGGGGGGTATAAGAGGACTAAATGGAAATGGAAAATACAATAAAGATTACATTTTCAAAAGTTACTTAAGAAGAAATTGATCACCTGAATGTCCTTATTGTTAGTAAAGGAATCAAATTCATATTCAAAATATTTTTGCAAACACGACTCCAGTCCCAAGTTAAAAACCTCCCCAAAGAAAACTATTAACTCCCAAAGAGGAACGAACAATTAACAACTCAGGTTATGAGGCCAGCTTGACCTTGATACCAAACCAAAGACATTACAGGAAAAAAACAGACAATATCCATCATGAATATAAATGTGAAAATCCTTAACAAGATGTTAGCGAATTTAAGCTAACAATATAGAAAAAGAATAATAAATCTTGCCCAAGTAGATTTTAACCCTAGACTGTAAGGTTGGTTTAAAATTCAAAGACCAATAATGCAATTCACTATAACAATAAAGTAATTTTTAAATTTTGTTTATTATTTCACTCCATGCAGCAAAAAGATTTGGCAAGATTCAACATTCATTAATGTTAAAAACTCTCAGGAATTAAGAATAGAAGAGAAATTCATAAAACTGATAAAGGGCATTGATCAAAAACTACAGTTAGTAGATCTTTTGAAAAAATGTTCTATCTTATCAAAGCGGTGAAAGGGTTAGTTTTTTCCCCTATGATCAAAAATAAGACAGGGATGTTTACTCTGACCTCTATCTACTGAACATTGTACTAGAGATCTTAGATATAAATATAATGGAAGATGATACTTATTTTCATTCTTAATCAAAATAGATTTGAAAGGAAGCAATAATACTTTCTTCACTCAGAGAACACATGATTATTTCAGTGAAAACATTCAATATAACTCAAAACTTAAAACTAATTAGTGAGTTTATCAAAGTCATAGGCTATAAAGTCGATACATAAATATCAGCTGTATTTCTATATTGGCAAGGAAAAATTAGAATTGAAATTTTAAAAGAAGCATTACCTTTTACAATACAATCAGAAACATAAAATACTCATGCATAACTCTAACAAAACACATGCCAGATCTGTATCCTGAAAATATCACATCATTATAGTATTATTTTTAATAGATAAAAACCACAAACTAGATAAAAGCCCATAATAGAGGACTGAATGAAAAATTTATGGTTCTCTCAAATAAAGGAATGCTATTTAATTACTATAAAAGACATTACAGGTTATTATTTATCAAAATGTATTTTATTTTTTGTTTGTTTGGTTTATTTTGGATTTATTGGGATGATATTAGTTCACAAACCCATGCAGGTTTCGTATACAGTGCAACAAAATATCTGTATACTGTATCGTGCTCCCATCACCCAAAACAAAATCTCTTTCCATTCCCTTTTATCCAACCTTTGCTTTCTTCCACTTCCTCCCACCCCATTTCCCTCTGGCTATCACCATACTGTTATCTGTGTCAATGTGAGATATGTATATATATTTTTTGCTTAATCTCTTCACCTTTATTCACCCACCCCCAACCCTTCCGCCCTTCTGAGAGCTGTCAGTCTGTTTTAAATATGTATGTTTCTGTTTCTATTTTCTTTGTTAAAGTATTAAGTTCATTAGCCCTGGCTGATGTGGTTCAATGGATTGAAGGCTGGCCTGCGAATCAAAGGGCTGCTGGTTCGATTCCCAGTCAGGGCACACACCTGGGTTATGGGCCAGGTCCCTGGTAGAGGGTGCATGAGAAGCAACCACACATTGATGTTTCTCTCCCTCTCTTTCTTCTTTCCTTTCCCTCTCTCTAAAAAATAAATAAATAAAATCTTCAAAAAATGTTTAGGTTCATTATATTCCACATATAAGTGAGATAATGTGGAATTTGTCTTTCTCTGACTGGGTAATATCACTGAGCATAATACACCCCAGGTCCATCCATGTTGTCTCAAATGGTAAGATTTCCTTCTTTTTCACTGCTGAGTAAGCAATCCAATGCGTAAATGTGCTTCAGCTTTTTTATCCACTTATCTATTGATGGGCAATTGGGTTGTTTCCAGATCTTGGCTATTATAAATAACACTGCTATGAACATAGGGGTGCATATATTCTTTTGAATTAATATTATGGGTTTCTTCAGATATATTCCCAGAAATGGAATAGCTGGGTCATAAAGCAGTTCCATTTTAATTTTTTGATGAAACTCCATACTGCTTTCAACAATGGCTGCACCAATCTGCATTCCCACCAATAGTACACGAGGGTTCCATTTTCTCCACATCCTTGCCAACATTGTTGTTTGTTGATTTATTGATGATAGCCATTTTTTTAAAATTAATTGATTATACTATTACAGTTGTCCCAATATTTTCCCCTTTGGCCCCTTCCACCCAGCATCTCTCACTCCCTCCAGTGATCTCCCCTCCTTTGTTCATGTCCAGGGGTTGTGCATATAAGTTCTTTGGCTACTCCATTTCCTATACTTGCTTTTAACATCCCCCTGCCTATTCTGTAACTACTAACTTGTACTTCTTAATCTCTTCACCTTTTCTCCCATTCGCCTAAATCCCCCTGTTAACTGACCACCATCCCAATGTTCACCATACCTATGATTCTGTCTCTGTTCTGTTTGCTTCGTTTATTTTTTAGATTCAATCGTTGATAGTTATGTATGTATTATCATTTAAATGTTTATAGTTTTTATTTTCTTCTTTTTCTTAAATAAGTCCCTTAAAACTTTCATATAATAATGGTTTGGTGATGATGATCTCCTTTAGCTTTACCTTGTCTGAGAAGCACTTTATCTGCTTTTTGATTCTAAATGATAGTTTTGCTGGAGAAAGTAATCTAGGTTGTAGATCCTTGCTTTTCATCACTTTGAATATTTCTTGCCAATTGTTTCTAGCCTAAAAAGTTTTTTAAAAAATATTTATTTATTTTTTAGAGAAAGGGACAGAGAAAGAGAGGGAGAGAAACCTCAATGTGTGGTTGCCTCTTGAGCGGCCCCACCTGGGGGCCTGGCCCGCAACCCAAGCATGTGCCCTGACTCTGAATTGAACTGGCGACCCTTCAGTTCACAGGCTAGCACTCAGTCCACTGACCCATATAAGCCAGGGCCTCTAGCTTGCAAAGTTTCTTTTGGGAAA
This sequence comes from Pteronotus mesoamericanus, assembly GCF_021234165.1. Lineage (NCBI taxonomy): Eukaryota > Metazoa > Chordata > Mammalia > Chiroptera > Mormoopidae > Pteronotus > Pteronotus mesoamericanus. The sequence goes on from NW_026555198.1 coordinate 3,131,226, forward strand.
TCAGCTGACAGCCTATGGGAACTCATTTGTAGATAATCATCTGCTTTTCTCTTGGTGCTTTTAAGATTCTCCCTTTATCTTTAAACTTTGGCATTTTAATTATGACGTGTCTTGGTGTGGTCCTCTTTGTGTCCATGTTGTTTGGGACTCTCTGTGCTTCCTGGACTTGTATGTCTATTTCAGTCACCAAATTAGGGAATTTTTCATTGTTTTTTCAAATAGGTTTCAAATTTCTTGCTCTTTCACTTTTACTTCTGGCAACCCTACAATGTGAATGTTGGAATGCTTGAAGTTGTCCTGAAGGCTCCTTACACTGTTCTTGATTTTTTGGATTCTTTTTTCTTCTTGTTGTACTGGTTGGATGTCTTTTTCTTCCTTATATTTCATGTCATTTATTTGATTTTCGGCTTTATCCATTCTACTGTTGATTCCCTCTAAATTGTTCTTTATTTCAATTAGTGTATCTTTCATTTCTGATTGTATCTTTTTTATGGTGTTGAAGTACCCACTGAGTTCCTTGAGCATCCTAATAACCAGTGTTTTGAACTCTGCTTCTGATAGATTGCTTATCTCCATTTTGTTTAGTACTTTTTTAGAGTTTTGTTTTGTTCTTTCATTTGGCCCACGTTTCTTTGTCTCTTCCTTTTGGCAGCCGCCCTGTGTTTGTTTCTCTGTATTAGGTAGAGCTGCTTTGACTGTGTCTTGGTAGCATGGCCTAATGTAGTAGGTGTCCTGTAGGGTCCAGTGACACAGCTTCCCCTATCACCCAAGCTGGGTACTCGAGGTGTGCCCTCTGTGTGGGCTGATTACTCCCTCATCTTGTAGATGATTCTTGATTGTTGTCAGCAGGTCAATGGGAGGGATTTACCCAGTCCAAATAACTGGTAGGACTGGCTGTGTTTCCTGGTCAACAACCACCTCCCTCTGTGGCTTGTGAAGGCTGTGGTGTGATATGACAACATGATCTGTAACTGTCGACTGGGTTTACAGGCTCTGGGGTTTCCCGGGTGGTACAGGCTAAGGTCAGCCACCACCTGTGTTTTGTCTTGGGCCCCTTGGAGTTAACTACAAAGCAATCTGCAGATGGCTGATTCTAGGACTGGTCCTGGTGCCACTCAGAGAGGTATGGGGTCTTGGCTCAGCTGTTGCTTGTTTGAGCATATTTAGGAAGGTCTGAAGCCTTCATCTAGCACAGCCCTTCATATGGAAAAGCCACTGTTACCACCTGGGGTGGGCCCTTAATTTGGATGGGGAGGACTCTTCGGTAATCATCAGGTGAGAGCCAGGTTGATGGAGATTCAGAAATGGTGCCACCTCACTGTGGCTCTGTGAGGAAGAGGGCTCAGAAAAGGAACTATAGCTGCTGTCTGCTGTTCTGTCTGGGAGGAAGCTGTCCGCCAGCTCTCACCCTGATGCCAGACACTTCAATTCCTTCATATATGCCACTGGTGCCCTTCAAGGTTCTGTCCCAGTGCTGGAGCTCAGAGGGAGTAAGTCCATGTGCGGTGCGAGGCCCTTTAAGAGGAGAGGTCCGAGAATCCCACAGTTTCTTCCACTGAACCACACCCCACTAGTTTTTACAGCCAAAAGTTATAGGGACTTATCTTCCTGGCAATGGAACCCTGGGCTCGGGGGTCTGGTGTGGGGCTTGGATCCCTCACCAAGATATCCCTCCATTTTATAACTACCACACATGGGTTTGGGACCAGCTGCTACCGTGACTCAATGTCTCTGCCCTTCCATCCCTCCTACCATCTGGATGAATGTGGTTTCTTTAATTCTTTAGTTGTCAGACTTCCATACATCTCAATTTTCTGATGGTTCTGAGTGATATTTGTTCTGTAGTTTAGTTTTAATTTTTCTGTGGTTGTTCAAAGAGGTGAGCTGTGTTTACCTTTGCCTCCATCTTGAATTGTTGACGAGAGCCATACTGACAAGTGTGAGGTGATATCTCATTGTGCTGTTCATTTATATCTTTCTGATGATTAGTGACATTGAACATTTTTTCACATGCCTATTGGCCATCTGTATATCCTCTTTGAATAAGTGTCTATTCAGACCCTTTGTCCATTACTTAGCTGGATTGTTTCTTTGTGTTGAGTTGTATAAGTTATTTATATATTTTGGATATTAACTCCTTATCAGATGTATGATTAGCAAAATGTTTTCCCAGTCAGTGGGTTGCCTTTCCATTTTGTTGATGGTTTATTTTGCTGTGCAAAAGCTTTTTAGTTTGATGTGGTCCTATTTGTTTATTTTTTCCTTTGTTTCCCTTGCCTGAGGAGATATATCAGTAAAAATATTGCTATGAGAGAAGTCTGAGATTTTACTGCCTAGGTTTTCTTCTAGGATTTTTATGGTTTTGTGACTTACATTTAAATCTTTAATCCATTTTTAGTTTATTCTTGTGTATGGTGTAAGTTGGTAGTCCAGGTTTTTTTTTTCCTTTTTTCTTTTTCTTTCTTTCTTTTTTTTTTTTTTTTTTTGCAGGTATCTGTCCAATTTTCCCAACAGCATTTATTGAACAGACTGTCTTTACAACATTGTACGTTCTTGCTCCATTGTCAAATGTTAATTAACCATAAACGTGTGGGTTTATTTCTGGGCTCTCTGTTCTGTTCTTATGCCAGTACCATGCTGTTTTGATTTCTATTGCCTTGCAATATAGTTTGATATCAGGTAATGTCCTCCAACTTTTTCCTTCTTTCTCAAAGTTTCTTAGGCTATGCAGGATATTTTGTGGTTCCACATAAATTTTCTGAATATTAGTTTTAGAGTAATGAGATGTGCCATTGGTATTTTAATACAAATTGTATTGAATCTACAGATTTCTTTGTGTAGTATGGACATTTTAATGATGTTTTCCTATCCATGAATATGGTATACGTTTGCACTTGTATCTTTCTCTGTTTCTTTCTTCAGTATCCTATAATTATCCAAGTACAGGTCTTTTATATGCTTGGTTTATTCCTAGGTACCTTATTTTTTGTTGTAATAGTAAATGGGATTGTTTTCTTAATTTATCTTTCTGATAGTTCATTATTGGTGCATAAAAATGCCACTTATTTCTGAACATTAATTTTGTATCTTGCAACCTTACTGAATTAATTTATTAGTTCAGTAAAGTCTTCAGCATTTTCTGTATACAATATCATGTCATCTGGAAATGATTATAGTTTTATATCCTCCTTTCCAATACAGATGCTTTTTATTTTTTCTTTTTGTCTGATTGCTTTGGCTACAACTTTGAGTACTATGTTGAATAAAATTGGTGAAAATGGACATCCCTATCTTGTTTTTGGTATTAAGGGAAATGCTTTTAGTCTCTGCCCATTGAATATGACATTGGCTGTGGGTTTGTCATATATGACCCTTATTATGTTGAGAAGTGATCTTTCTATTCTTACTTTGCTGAGGGTTTTTATCATAAATGAGTGCTGAATTTTATTAATGCTTTTTCTGCATCTAATGACATGATCATGTGATTTTCATTTTATTTACGTGATGCAGCATGTATATTGATTTATGAATATTGTACCAACCTTGCATTCCTGAAATAAATCCCACTTAATGATGATGTATGATATTTTTACTGTATTGCTGAATCCAATTTGCTCATGTAATATTGTATTGAAGATTTTAGAATCTATGTTCATCAGGGATGTTGGCCCATAATCTTTCTTTGTAGTGTCTTAATATGGGTTTGGGATTAGAATACTTCTGACCTTGTAAAATAAGCTTGGACGTTTTCCCTCCTCTTGAATTTTTTGGAATAGTTTGTGAACAGAGGGGTTATTTCTTTGAATGTTTGGTAAAATTCATATGTCAAACCATTTGGTCCAGGATTTTCCTTTCTTGGGAGTTTGTTTTTGTTTGTTTGTTTGTTTTTAATTACTGCTTCAGTTTCATTAGTTGTAATTGGTATATTCAGATTTTCTGATTTTTTTTCTGATTCAGCTTTATAAGATTGCATGTTTCTAGAAATTTGTTCATTTTGCCTAGGCTGTCCAATTTGTTGGCACATAGTTATTTGTAATATTTTCTTACAGTCCTTTGTATTTCTATGGTGATAGCTACTACTTCTCTTTTTCAATTCTGATTTTATTTATTTGGGCCCTCTGTCTTTTTTTCATGAGTCTGGTTAAAGATTTGGCAATCTTGTTTATCTTTTCAAAGAACCAGATCTTGGTTTCTTTGAACTTTTGTATCATTTTTAGTCTCTATGTCATTTATTTTCATTCTAATCTTTACCAGTTCCTTTCTTCTATTTACTGTGGGTTTTGTTTGTTATTCTTTTTCTAGTCCTTTTAAGTATAGGATTAGATTATTTGAGATTTTTCCTATTTCTTGAGGTAGGCCTGTAATACTATTAGTTTCCCTCTCAGGACTGTTTTTTCTGTGTCCTGTAGATTTCGGGTTGCTGTGTGTTCATTTTCATTTGTCTCAGGTAACTTATGCTTTCTTCCTTAATCTAATTTTGAGCCCATTCATTGTTTAATAACATGTTATTTAGCCTCCATGTGTTTGAGGATTTGTGAGATTTTTTATTGTAATTTATTTTTAGTTTTATACTATTGTGGTAGAAATGATGCTTGATATGATTTCAAACTTCTTGAATTTAGTAAAACTTATCTTGTGTCCTAGCATAAGGTCTATCTCAGAGAATTTTCCATGTGCACCTGAAAAGAATGTATATTCTGCTGCTTTGGGATGAAATGTTCTGTAAATGTCAATTAAATGCACCCAGCTCAGTGTGTCATTTAAGGTCACTATTGCCTTTTTGGTTTTTTGTCTGTAAGATCTACCCATTGATATTAATGTGGTGTTAAAATCCCCAACTAGAACTGTATTGCCGTTGATCTCTCCCTTGATATCCACCAAGATTTTCTTCATATATTTAGGTGCTCCTAAATTTGGTGTATATATGTTTACAAGGGGTTTATCCTCTTGTTGGAATAATCCACTTAATATTATGTAATATTCTTCTTTGCCTCTTGTTATGGCCTTTGTTTCGAAGTCTATTTTGTCTGATACAAGTATTCCTAGCCCAGTTTTTTTTTTCATTTCCACTTTCATGGAATATTTTCTCCATCCTTTCACTTTCAGTCTGTATCTTTTGTTCTGAGGTTGGTCTCTTGTACACAGCAAATATACAAGGTCTGTCCAGAAGGTATCCAGCCATTTATTATGAAAAATAGAGAAATTTATTGAAGAGGACACAAGAAACATTGTACATAAGACAATGTCACCTCAGTCCCCTTCAAAGTAGACAGCGTGGAGCCTCACACAGTTCTCCCGATTGCCATCAGCTGCCCTATATTTTTCTGAATTTCATCAACAGTCTTAAATCTCTTCCCTTTCAAAGGTGATTTTAGTTTTGGGAAAAGCCAGAAGTCGCAGGGCACCAAATCTGGGTGGTAATAGTGCTGAGTCAATTGGGTGATCTAATGTTTTGCCAAAATACGTTACACAAGATATGATGCATGAGTGGGTGCATTATTGTGATGAAGCTGCCAATCACCAATTGCTCATTGCTGCAGCCTTCTGAATCATCTGAATAGTTTCCGTGGAGGAATGTTCACACTTAACACAAAATGTGATGCATATTTGTTGCTCTACTTGCTCAGCCATTTTGAATGTGATGGCCACATAGTACTCATGCTCACTCAATGGAATCTACCACCCCTGCTGAAAGGTACAGTGAAGTCATCATTGTTCACCATGTGCATTCCAGCCCACTCTCCTTGGCTGCCAGGTTACATTGGTGTTGTGCAAATCGTTCTTGTTATATTAACAATGGCTGGACTTTTTGCAGATATATCTCGTATAAATCATGTTTTCTTACTACCCATGTCTTTTAATTGGAGCATTCAATCCATTCATGTTTAAAGTTGTTGTTGATAGGTACTTATTTATTGCCATTTTATTCTTTACACCAATGTTTCTCTATTTTTTGTTCTTTTTTCTTAAAGAAGATCCTTTAACATTTCTTGCAGTACTGGTTTGTTGGTAATAAACTACATCAGCTTTTTTTTTTTTTTCTGGGAATGTCTTTATTTTACCTTCAATTTTAAATGATAGCCTTGTTGGATAGAGTAGTCTTGGTTGTCAGTCCTTGCTTTGCATCATTTTGAGTATTTTATGCCAGTCTTTTCTGGCCTGAAGTATTTCTGTTGAGAAATATGCTGACAGCCTTATGGGAGCTCCCTTTTAGGTAACTGTCTTTCTCTTGCTGCATTTAAGATTCTCTCTTTGTCTTTAACCTTTGTGATTTTAATTATGATGTGTGTTTGTGTTGGCCTCTTTGGGTTCACCTTCATAGGGACTCTCTGTGCTTCTTGAATTTATGTGACTTTTTCCTTCATCATGTTAGGGAAGTTAACAGCCATTGTTTCTTCAAACAGTTTCTCCGTCCCTTGTTTACTCTCTTCTCCTTTTGGTACCTCTGTAATACAGATGTTGTATGCTTAATGTTGTCCCAGAGGTCCCTTAAACTTTCTTCATTTTTAAAAATTCTCTTTTTCTTGCTCTGTTTGGGTGCTTATTGATATCTTGTTCTCCAAATTGCTCATTCAAATGTCTGCTTCATCTAACCTTTTGTTGATGCCTTCTAGCATAGTCTTCATTTCAGATATTGCAGTCTTCATTTCTGAATGGTTCTTTTTTAATGGTTTCTATTTCCTTTTTAATGCTTACTGTCTCTTTGTTAAAATTCTCACTAAGATCATCCATTCTTCCCCTAAGGTTCTAGAGCATCCTTTTAACCATTGCTTTAAAATCTGTGCTTGGTATCTTGTTTGCTTCCATTTCATTTCATTCTTTTTCTGGGAGTTTCTCTTGTTCTTTCATTTGGAGCATATTTCTTTGACTCCCCATTTTGTCTGACTTTTTGTATGGGACTCTGTGTATTAGGTAGATCTGCTATGATTCCCAGCTTGCTATGAGGGCTTTCTGATGTAGGCGCCTTATGGTTTTCAGTGGTGCAATCTTCTAGATCTCCTGAACTAGGTACTTCAAAAAATGTTTCTTGCGTCGGTTATGTGCCTCCTCCTATTGTTGTTGAGCCTTGAATGCTGTTGGCCCATTTCTGGGTGAAGTGAACCCTCAGGCTGGCCAACTATAAGAATAGACTTCAACACTGTGTGAGTCACTGTTCAGGGCCTGCCCCCTGAGGAGTAGTTGTTCCCAGGAGGGTCTCGTGCCCACCAGAGCCCCCATTTTGATATGCCATTTGTGTGGCTAGTTGGATTGAGTTTGGTGAGGTTTTTTCAATGTTGTGAACTTTATTAAAAATTGAGGTAAGGTAGAGGAGGGCGAAGGGGGAAAAATTTGGACAACTGTGATAGAATAACAATAAAAATGATTTAAAAATTGAGGTAAATTTTATACAACATAAAATTAATTATTTTAAAGTGTACAATTCAGTGGCATTTACTGTATTCAAAACATTATGTAATCATCATTTCTCTCTAGTTTCAAAAATTTCTCATGACCCCAGAAAACATTTTTCCCATACTCATTAAGTTGTGGACCCATTAAGTTTTGTGTAGTACCAACTTTAGTCACTATCTATTCTCTCTCTCTCACCAACCTCCTCCACCCCTCCCATCAGCTCCTGGCAACCACTAACCTTCTTTCTGTCTCTATGGATTTGCATATTCTGGGTATTTCATATAAAAGGAATCATGCAATATGTGACCTGTTGTGACCAGCTTCTTTCACTTAGCATAATGATTTTGAGGTTCATTCAAATTGTAGCATGTATCAGTATCTTTTATGGCTAAATAATATTCCATTTTGTATGTGTGTGTGTGTGTGTGTGTGTGTGTGTGTGTGTGTGTGTTTATCCCAATTTATCCATTTATCTGTCAATAGACATTTGGATTGTTTTCACCTTTTGGCTATTATGACTAATGTTCCTATAAATATTTTTGTAAAGGCTTCAATGTGGACGATATGCTTTCATTTGACTTGGCTGTATACCTAGGACTGGAATTGCTGGGTCATATAATAATACTATCTTTTAATTTATATATATATAATTGATTATGCTATCGCAGTTGTCCCATTTTTTCTTCCCTTTATTCCCCTCTGACCTGCTTCTCCCTTCCACCCAGCTTAGTTCATGTCTATGGGTCGTACATGTAAGTTCTTCGGCTTCTCCACTTCCCTCTATACTTAATCTCCTTCTGTCTATTTTGTACCTACTATTTATGCTTCTTATTCCTTGTAACTTTTCCACCACTCTTCCCCCTCCCCGACCCCTCTGATAACCCTCCATGTGACCTCCATTTCTGTGATTCTGTTCCTGTTCTAGTTGTTTGCTTAGTTTGTTTTTGTTTTTGGTTTGGTTTTTAGGTTATTTTTTTGATAGTTGTAAGTTTGTTATTTTCCTGTTCATAGTTTTTGATTTTCTTCTTTTTCTTAGATAAGTCCCTTTAACATTTCATATTATAAGGGCTTGGTGATGATGAACTCCTTTAACTTGACCTTATCTGGGAAGCACTTTGTCTGCCCTTCCATTCTAAATGATAGCTTTGCTGGATAGAGTAAACTTTGCCTTTCATGACTTTGAATACTTCTTTCCAGCCCCTTTTTGCCTAGAAGGTTTCTTTTGAGAAATCAGCTCATTGACTTATGGGAATTCCTTTGTAGGTAACTGTCTCCTTTTCTCTTGCTGCTTTTAAGGTTCTCTCCTTATCTTTAATCTTGGGTAATATAATCATGATGTGCCTTGGTTTGTGCTTCCTTGGGTCCAACTTCTTTGGACTCCCTGAGCTTCCTAGGTTTCCTGGAAGTCTATTTCCTTCTCCAGATTGGGGAAGTTCTCTATTATATTTTCAAATAAGTTTGCAATTTCTTGCTCTTTCTCTTCTCTTCTGGCACCCCTATGATTCGGATACTGGAACATTTAAAGTTGTCCCAGATGTTCCTAAGCCTCTCCTCATTTTTTTGAATTCTTGTTTCTTCATTCTCTTCTGGTTGAATGTTTATGTCTTCTTTCTGCTCCAAATTGTTGATTTGAGTCCTGGTTTCCATCACTTTACTGTTGGTTCCCTCTATATTTCCCTTATTTCATTTGGCATTGCCTTCACTTTTTCCTCCATTTGCAACCATACTCGGCCATTTCTATGAGCATCCTGATTACCAGTGTTTTGAACTGTGCATATGATAGATTGGCTATCTCCTTGTCACTTAGTTCTATTTTTGGATCTTTGATCTGTTCTTTCATTTGGACCATATTTCTTTGTTTCAGTGTACCTGTTACATTGGGAGGGGCAGAGCCTTAGGTACTTGCCAGGGTGGGGCAACCCAGGTCACTGTGCTGTGATGTATGTGGGGTGGGCGGGTCAGAGAGGGGAAAATGCGGCTTGCTCAGCTCTTGGCTGGCTTTCAGACACTTCCCCCATTACCCACAAACAAATTGGGCTCTTCTAGTGCTGATTTTCAGGTGGGTGGGTTTGTGTACATTCTAGGACCCTGTGGGTCTCTCCAAGGCACTCTCCTGTGAGGCTGGGAGTTTCTCCTCCTGCTGCTGCATCCCCAACAGTATTTTTGCAGTCAGAGGTTTTGAGGTTTTCTTTTCCCGCACTGGAACCCTGGGTTGTGTGGTCTGTTTCGCTCCCCGGCTGTTCCTCCTGGTTTAATCTCATGCAAATGTGGGACTGCCTGGTCCTCCAGCCACCACATTGCTGTGTGTCCTCTCCATGCTGGCTGCCCATCTCCGCCCCTCCTACCTGTCTGGATAAATGTTTCTTCTTTAGCTCCTTGGTTGTCAGACTTCCATACAGTCTGATTTTCTGGCAGTTCTGGTTATTTTTTTGTTTTTAAATTTGTTGTTATCCTTCTTTTGGTTGTGCAGGGTGTATCTACCTACGCCTCCATCTTTGCCAAAAGTCCTGAGTTTGGTGAGTTTTGAAGCCCATTACTGGTTGTGTTGTTTGTGCACTGACTTGGACGCCATTCTGGTGCAAGTCCGTGTCAGTGTGTATAACCAGTTTTGAGTTACCTGTCTGGAGCTACCATGCTATTCACTGCTTGTGGCTGCATGTACTGGGCCCGCATAGGTGTGGGAGGGGCCAAATTGTATACAAGGGTTGGCTTCTTGAAGCTTTCAGCTGGGGACACATTAATAAAACATTGAAAGCTCTCTGAGGTCAGCATCTACCTGTTGGCTACTCTGTCACCCCATAAAGTTGCCTGGAATTCCTCCATAGCCGTTTGAAGAAAAACTGTAGAGTGGGCCCCACCTGGCTCTTCCCCACTGCCCCTACCACATGACACAAGCTTGGCAGAGTGAGGCACCTGGCCAGGAGAACATGGATAGTGTGTCCTCTACTTGGGGGCATAATGGTCAGGCACTCAGTGGGGATAGTGTGACCCCTACTCCTGAGCCATACCACTCAGTATCTGCTGAGGTTTCCAACTCTAGCTCCCCTAGGAGGAGCATGCCACCGGTTAAGGTTGGGTGCTGCCAGCTCACTCCACTGCAGGAGCAAGCAAAGCAGGGCAGGGCCACTAGGACTTGGGAAAATAGATCAGGACAGTCAACTGTTGGTTGTAGCACCAGCCAAGCCTGTGGGAGGGGGAAAGCTCCGCAATTATCCTAGCTCCATAGGTGGGCCCATATGAGCACTGGACTGGAGCCTCTGATAAAGAAACACACCAAAGGTCCCAGCTCTCTACGGTACTTCCTTTCCCCACAGAACGGAGCTCAGCAGAGCAGCTACTGGAACTTGGGAAGGTAGAACGTAACAGTCTCCCACCAGGGGCAGTGCTGGCCAAGTCTGCAGGTTGCTGGGGTGGGGGAGGCTTTCCCTCATTCCAGTGCCTCACAATGTCTGTCTGAGTATCTGCCTAGTTTCTCTAGAGAAAGAGTGCATCAAAGGTCCCTGTTGCGTACATCCAACAGTCCTTTCTGCCAGACTCAAACTTGGCAGGTTGGTGTGGCCAGTATTTGGAGGACTGGGTTAGTTCACTCCCCAGGCTGGTGCTATTACAGTAGGAGTACTGAGCTTGGGAGGATGGTGCTTGAATGCCCTGTGAAATATTGAGTTAGGACAGGGACCACAGTAGCTGACCATCCAGATCTTCTCTTAATGACTCTCATATTCCGAGTCACCTTCCCTCTACCAGAGCCCCACATGAGTGCCCTAGAGAAAGCTCCTATGCATTGGCCTTTTAGAAATGCACCTGGGATTCCAACATGCTCCCTCCTTTTCTCAGCGGAGAGAGACCCTGCTGATTTTCACTTCCAAATGCAGGCTCCTCTTCCCAGCCCTGATGCGCAAGGTTAGGGATCCCAGCATGGATTTGAAACACCACGTTCTTCAGGGGAGACTTTTACAACGAAGATATGCCTCCAGATTCTCCTCTGCTGCAGCACATGGGTGCAGAGGCCAGTCCTCTCTGCATCTCCGCCCTTCTTACTGGTCACTATGTAGCTTCTGCTATAAATCCTTGGAGATAATACTCCTATTCAGCTGTCTTTCAGTTTGTCATTCAGGTTGATTGCTCAATAATTTAGCTGTACATCTGGTTTAGTGCCAGGAAGAGGTGAGTGTAGTATCCCCCTACTCTGCAGCCATCTTGAAATAAGATCCTATCAAAATGTATTTTAAATTTTATTTTTTGGAAAGTTTTAAAACAGCCCTGCCTGGTGTGGCTCAGTGGATTGAGTGCCAGCCTGCAAACCAAAGGGTCGCCAGTTCAATTCCCAGTCAGGGCACATGCCTGGGTTGGAGGTCAAGTCCCCAGTAGGGGGCGCATGAGAAGCAACCAGACATTGATGTTTCTCTTCCTCTCTTTCTCCCTCCCTTCCCCTCTCTATAAAAATAAATAAAATCTTTAAAAATTTTTGTTAAAAAGTTTTAAAACAATATATGAAGTAAAGTTTTGTTTAAAACTTTGTTCAAATCTATACATGTGTGCATAACAATAAGCTGAAATAAACATCAAGATATAAATGACAATTCCCACTTAGTGATAGCATTATGAGTGTTTTAAACTTTCTCATCTATTTATTTATCTGCTTTTCCTCATTTTTATACATGAATACATATAGCTGACATTATAAAAATAAAATAAAAAAATATTTGTATATAGTTTTCTTATATGGATGAGAAGGAATATTATAGAATGACATATGTGTATTACCTTTTTCAAATTTCTATTCATCCTTCAACTTAGTGCCTCTCTTGATAAATTTGGCCCCAAACTTACGACGTAACTATATTAAGATTTAGGTGGTTCAATTTGACCTTCATATTTTCAACATCCTAGAATCTCAATTATATTTCCTATTTCCCCAAAATACTTTGAGATACAGTAATATTTTGACATTCATATACAATTTCACCTATTCAAATTTCCTTTATTTTAACCCTATTGCATTTGGTGTAATAATATGACACATCACTAATTCCAAGATTAGTTTTAATCAAACAATAGTTTAAATGATCACATTTCTATTTGCATTTAAAAATATTTTAAGCATTCACATCATGCATATATTTAATTCAGGTACTGCTTAGGAACATAATTTCTGTTTTACTTGTACTACGTGCATTGGGGGAAAAAATCACTAATTTACATCTTGAAATTATTATCATGTTAAAATATTCCTGAGCAGAAATCAAACCCTGAACTGTCAACAAAGTATTTTGCCTGATATTTTTTTCTAAAAGTCACTTATTCTACCCTCTCTATTAAAGAATTATGGAAATCAGTACATACTGGTCAGTTCCTGGATTTGAAAGAGCAAGAATGCATTCTTTCCTGGATAGCACACAGATACAAACCTGAAAAGGAGAGACCAGTAAAGATGGTACCATGACCTAAAGTACAAGCATTTGCATGATTTGTGAAGGTTTTTGTTTTGTTTTGTTTTGTTTTTTTAGTGGTTATGAGTTTATAGAGCATGTATGATCCGATTCTCTGGCAAACCTCACTGAGAAGCACAATAAATTGAAAATTTTGCTTATGCCTAAGCCAAAGATGAGATAACTTTGGTTCTTTGAATAAATTTGGTTCAAATTTATTTAAAAATATTTCCTTTGTTCAATCCCTGGATGGTGTGGCTTTGTGGACTGAGTGCTGGAACCAAAGGGTTTCTGTTTCGATTCCCAGTTAGGTCACATGCCTGGGTTGCAGACCAGGTCCCCAGTGGTAGGCGCGAGAGGCAACCACACACTGATGTTTCTCTCCCTTTCTTTCTTCCTCCCTTTCCCTCTCTCTAAACATAAATCAATTAAAACCTTCTAAAAATTATAATTATTACTATTACAAAATAGTTTGAAATGATATAAGTATTTGATAAAAACTACCAAACCTAATAATAAAATTCTACTCATCTCTTAATGCATTGGATGAGGATAAGCTCTCAATTAATTTATGCATCTCTGAATTAATATTACTTTTTGGCAAAATGAGACTGGTTTCCATTCTATACCTCTTACATTTTTGTATATATGAGGATTAAGAAACTTTGTTCACATAAAAGCTAGAAGGAGTTTGGTATAGCAATGTTACTAAATTCCCTAAACTACTGAATAACATATCCAAATCACTTAGTATTATTTCATCAGGAACTATATTTAATGATCTAGCTCAGTAGGCAAGTCTATTAAGTCCTTCTGACATCTTTTTTTCAGGCAGATCAGTCAGGAGAGCATACATAAACGGTAATGTACACAGAGTGCCTGTGTACTCCCAAGGCTATATTTCCCCCAGCTCAAAAACCACTAGTTTATTCTACCACCTTAAAATTGAAATGTTCTGTAATATTTTTTAAATTAAAAAATGAAAAAACCTGAAGCAAAATGTTAACATTTATTAATTTTGAATGCGGGTATATAGGTATGTCATTTTATTTTACTGTGAATTGAAAACATCTTACTTAATATAACTCATTCCACCATGACAATCGTTAAAAAGGACCTAGGGAGAATATATTGCCCTCTCTGAAAACAAGCCACACCCATTGTCTAGCACATGTCTCCACTGTGCATTTAGTTGCTTTGATTTCTTAGATTTCACTGGGAAGTTTAAGATTTACTTTTTAAAAAATAACCATTTAAAATCTACTGAAGAGCATGTAGAGAATGTGCAGGGTTGTAAAATTTTAAAGCCCCAGAGATGGCTGATGGGCTTTATGTATGTTTGAGCAGTCTCCACCACCACCCCTGCACCACCCAGAATGCCGACATCCATACATTCTGAAAATGCACTGGGTAGAGGGATCCTTCAGAACAGGATTAGAGCCAAAGTTTGATAACTAGAATATGTGGCCTAGGAACTGATGGGATTAGGACAGAGTATAAAAGTATAGACCAAAGAGTCAGATGACGTGGGTTCAAATCCTAGTTCTCCTACCATGTGCTAGCTTAGTGACCTTGAACAAACTGCTTAATCTATACAAGGCTTAGTTTCACTGCATGTAAATTGGGGTTATAATGCCTATCTGAAAATATTGTTTTGATACTTATATTAAACGAGGTGAATTTATGTGATAGGTCCTGGTCAAGCCTACCACAAAGTGAGCATTCATTCAGAACATGTTCCTTTTATTTTGTCATTTTCTATAATAAAATACACTTGCATACAACTTCAGGCATTGGAGGTAAAGAAGAATAAACAGATAAACTCAGGAATAATACCTGGATTTTGCCATTGGGGAATTTATGAGTTCTGGGTAGACAGTCTCATGCAGGGTTGGGATAGTGCACTGGTTAAAGAGCTCTGGGTACAGCTATCTAGATATGATTCCTGGCTCTGCCACTTTCTAGATGGATAGACCTAGACATATTATTTCACCTCCTCTGTACTCAGCCCCACAGTTGTAATTGTACTATTATAAACTGAATGTAATTATACTGTTACAGACTGAAACCCATATGTTGACATCTAATCCTTAATGTGATGGTAAAAGGAGGTGGGGCCTTTGCAGGTGATAAGGTCATATGGTGGAACCTTCTTGGTTGGGATCAGTACCTTTATAAAAGGGTCCCCAGAGAGCTCCATAGCCCTTTCCACCATGTGAAGATACACCGAGAATTCAGCTGTCTATGAACCAGTAAATAGGCCCTTATCAGACATTGAATCTGTGGACACCTTGATCTCAGACTTCTCAGCCTAGAAATGTGAAAGATAAATTTCTGTTCTTTATAAACCACTCAGTCAAAAAGACAAGTGCCTTCATCACAAGATTGTTATAAGGATTAAAAAGGGATAATCAATGTAAGGTTTTAGCATTGTGCCTGGCATACAGTGAACACTCAGTGTGTTACTTTATATACCCAATTGTATTCAAGGTCCTTTGTGGAGGATGTTTGCATCAATATTTATAAATATTATGGATCTGTAGTTTTCTTTGCTTGTGATGTTTTTGACTTTGATAGGGTAATGCTGGCTTAAAAGGATGAGTTAGGAAATATTTCCTACTCTTAGATTTTTTTGAAGAGTTTGAGAAAGATTGGTGTTAATTCTTCAAATGTTTGATACAATATGTCAGTTAGGCCATCTGGTCCTGGGCTTTTTTTATAAGTATTTTTTAAATAACCAATTCAATTTCTATTTGTTATGAGTCAACAGATTTTCTATTTCTTCTTGAGTCAGGTTTGAGTGTTTCTAGAAATTTGTGCATTTTATCTAGGATATCTAATTTGTTGACATGTTATTGTTCATAGTATTGTCTTATAATATTTATTTCTGTAGGTCAGTAGTAATGTCCTCAACTTTATTTCTGATTTTAGTAATTTGAGTCTTGTGCTTTCATCGGTCAGTCTAGCCAGAGATTTGTCAAACTTGTTTCTGAGGAACCAGCTTTTGGATTTATTAATTCTCTCTCTAGTTTTTCTATTCTCTATTATTTAAATTTATGCTCTAAGCTATTTCCTTCCTTCTGCTACTGTAGAGTTTAGTCTGCTCTTATTTTTCTTGTCCTTTAAGGTGTAAAAATAGGTTATTTGAGATCTTACTTTTTAATGCAGGCATTTCCAGCCATAAATTTCCCTCCAAGTACTTCTTTTATTGCATCTATTAAGTTTTGGTATGATATCATTTCATTTCATTCACCTCAAGTATTTTCTAATTTCCCTTGTGATTTTTTTCTTGATCCATTGGTTTTTTAAGAGCATGTTGTTCAATTTTTACATATTTGTAAATTTTACAGATTTATTGTTATTGATTTCTAGTTTCATTTCTTTTAAGATGGAGAAAGTATTTTATATGATTTCAATATTTTTATATTTATTGAGACTTGTTTTATGGCCTAATCTATGGCCTATCTCTCTAAATAATGTTCCATGTGCCCCTCAGAAAAATGTATATTCTGTTGTTGGTGGGTACAGTGTCTGTTAGATCTAGTTGATATTGTTCAAATTCAGTATTTCTTTATTAATCTAGTTCTACTGATTTTTGAAAGTGAGGTATTGAGATCACCATTATGTAGAACTTTTATTCAATTATCTCAATTTTTCCTTCGTTTTAGGGCTCTATTATTAGCTATGTATATATTTGTAATTGTATCTTCCTGATGGAATGTCCCTTTAATCAATAAGTAGTGTTGTTCTTTGTCTTTGCAACAATTTTTAATTAAAGGGGGTATTTTGTAGACTTACTCATTCTGCAAGTGCTTCCCCATTCCTATTGCTTTTGGTTCTACTCCCATAGTGTCTCTGTGAACTTGAGCTACTCACATTACTTCTCTGGGCTCTCTTTCTCTGTACAACATAGAGGGGTCTCTTGGTATGAACCCTGGATTACCTCAAGATCATTCTTATTACTTAGTCAAGGCACTTTTAACTTTTCATGAGGAAACATATTCATACTCTATTTCTTTTATTCTAAGATAAACAACATTGCAGATATTAGAATGTATAATTGCTACATAAGACAGCACTGATCCATTGTTTAATTTTCAGCATTAAAAAGTTTCTTAGTGGTTCAAAAGAAAGCATTCTATAAAAGTAACATCTTAGATTCTATAAGGTATGTTGAATTAGTCCTATTTAGGAGACTTTGAGATACATTAAATTCATGGCAAGATGATTGAAGCTTTTTAATAAAGGTGACCAGGTGATATCCTATTTCTTCTCTTCAAGTTCTGGATACAGGCTGTACTGATAGACTATCTCAAACACTCCTCGTTTATAAAACTCAGAGCGTGGAAAAAAGGGGTAAACTTTAACTTGTTGATTTTGAATATTAGATCATTAAAACTGGCATGAATCATGGAGATAAATGTCCAACCTCCTCTTTGCTCACAATGGGACACTGAGTTCTGAGCTGGCAAAAAGAGTTCTCAAGGTCACATGGAGAGTTAGTGGCAGACTGAGAGTTAGAAACATGGCCTATTATTTTTCTCTACTAGATGAGGCTGCATCCTTTTACTCCTTCCCTCTCAGCTTCATATGTATCTGTATATCATTTTCAAGTAATTCTAAAGGCATTCTTCCCACCTTAATGGGCAGTTAGAATGGAGACAGCTACCCATTTTTAATATTGTTAAATCATTTTTATAATTCACATAATGTGATTTCCATTTGGACATGAGTTAAAATGCCAACATAAGCCAGAGCTGCATTGCAGACTATGTTCTCTTCCTTCCAGGCACCAGCCAGATGAATGTTGGTGAGAAAGGGGGATAGCAGCCTTTGTTAACCCTTAGTGGCAACTCAAATGTTTATGTCAATTGGATTAGGAAAGACAGGTATTAGCCTCTGCCCTGACATAGCTATCTGGCTGTGTGACCTGAGGTCTTGGTTGGTGGCAACACTTGGTCTGAGGTTTATACACCAAAAATGGAGGAATTTGGAGGGCAATATTTTTAGGAGAAGCTGGATCAAATGCCAAACAGAGATATTTAGAACCTTGAGTCCTGGCTGGTGTGGCTCAGTGGATTGAGTTCTGGAATGAGAATTGAAGGGTCGCCAGTTCAATTCCAAGTCAAGGCACATGCCTGGGTTGTGGGCCAGGTCCCCAGTAGGGGGCACATGAGAGGCAACCACACATTGATGTTTCTCTCCCTCTCTTTCTCCTTCTCATCCCCTCTATCTAAAAAATAAATGAATAGTGTTTTTACAAACTGGTGATTAAACAAAAGAACCTTGAAAAAGTATATATAAGTAGAAATTCAGTTTCTATCAATTTATTCTTTGGAAATAAGATAGGCTGCAAATACGTTTATATAAGTATGAATATAGAAATTACTATTCATTATAGTGAAAAATTGGAAATACTGTAACTTAAATTCAAGAACATGTGATTAAGTACATGATAGTTCTTTACAGTGAGATGTTATGCAGCCACTAAAAATAAAAATGAAATATGTATTTGTGGTCATAATTTTTTTCTAAATTGATAAAAAGGCAGGTTATAAAATAATGTGTGAAATATAATTCTATGCATATAAATTAAAAATGTATGTATGTTTATATGCATATGAAAAAAGACAGGATGTATGTTCATTAAATGTCAAAGTGGCTTCCTGTGGTTGGTGGAGTTAATGCATTATTTTCTGTATTTGCTTGTCTATATGTTGTATATCTTCTACAAAGAATATCTTTTTTTGAATAACTAAAATATTTAATACTTAATAAAAATCAAGACAGACCATTTAAAGCAGAAGAGGCTAAATAGCAGGGAAGACTATGGTAATGAATCCATGAAGCTGAAAATATGGATCTTGTACAAAGCAGTGCTGACCAAGGAAAGGCAAAACTCTGCTTTGTAGTCAAAGCTGCTTTGCTTTCTGGAAGGCTCCTGTGGAGCAATACAAATTTGGGTCCCAACAGCTAAGGGTCTGTGTCCCAGAGGAAGGCACTTTGGCCCACAAATCCACACCTAACATAGTTCCACAATAAGTGCCCAGTAAATGTTTAATGACTGAATAATGATAAACAGATAAACAGCTATTAGTCGTGCATCAAGAAACAATTTTTTTTTTTTACATAACATGAGGCAAACACTGCATGATTTCAGGCAAATGTCCAAATTAATATTTCAAAGGGAAACACTTCATTTACAACGTTCTGATATTTTCAAATAAATCTATACACAAAGAGATTACTCACTCAGCTATATTTCCACAACTTTCCAGGGTTTGGGGGATGATATGCCTCTAAGCCCAGCACACTATAAAAGATTTATTACCTTAAAATTACTTCTCATCTTTGTGAAATGATTAAGCCCAAGTTTGCTTGGAAATGATCTGAAGCAGTCAGCCTTAATCAAGTTCTCACTCTGGCACTGACAAGCTATGGGGTATTGAACAGGTCATGTCCACCCCATCCCCTGAGGCTTCCATGTTTTCACCTGTACAATCTTAACAAAATCCCCTCTAAATCCAGGAGTAATGACTCCATAGCTTGATGAAATCTACAATAAGTGTATGTGACACCTGTTAAAAATATAGAAGATTATTTGCATTTTTGCCCAAAGCCCTGTCTCTATGAGGGTTTCTGGTATTGACCATGCATAACTCCCTTCTCCCAATCAGATGATTCTGCTTATTTGACACTAATGGGTCAGAGTCAACTGCTGAAGGACTGAGAGGACAGGTCGATTTCCAGACAGACCCATGAGGACTGGTGGTGGGGAATAAAGACTCCTCTCTTATTAGCAGTGATTACCACATAGTAGATTCCTCCTCAAAAATATCCCTCTCCACACACAACATATTCCACCAACTGGAGAGACATTGGTGTCCATCGGTGGATTTGTATATACACAGAAGTCATTCACCCATTGGTGTCTACTGTTCTTAATCAGCTGTACATGGGAAAGAAATGGTCTTGTCCTAAGTTCTGTTGATTCCTTTGCAGGAGGGAGAAGAGAGGAATAAATGGAAGATTATATGAAAATGGCAAAAGGCAGTTATTCACTCACTATATATCAGATTCCTCCTAATCAGTGACTTTGTTTTTCTTGGCTTGTTATACTGCCTTCCTTTCCATCTATATTACAGACACTCAGAAATTATTGTTTTCCTCTATATTAGTTAAGGGAAATAAAGCTATCCTCTCTAAGTCAAACCTTAGGGCTCAGCAGAAAAAGAGTTGTCATTTACATCCCAATCCAATGCAAGTATTCCTGGTTGGGTAGCTCCCTCATTGTCATCCTGGACCTAGAGTCCTCTAAATTGCAGAGTTCTCTCCATCAATCTGATGTATAAGAACTGGAATGAAGATCACATGGAGTTGTTATGGTCTGCACAAAATTCACATCATTTTCACTCATATTTTGTGTGGAATAGTCATATGGCCACACCTTATTGCAGGAGTGCTTGGGAACCATAGTTGAGCTATGTGCCTAAGAAGAAGAGAACACAAATATTGATGAGGGTTAGGGGCTCTCTGCCACTTCCTCCAAGGTCAAGTCTTCCATTCTTTGATTTTAATCAGGAATACAAATTACTAAGTCATTGCAATAAATCTGGAGATAAGTAAAGACAAAAGGAAAACAAGTTGGGATACTGAAACTGACCACAGCATGACTAATACCTCCTCCAAATTACCCAAAGGGACTATTCAGATGACAAATTAGTGGTTACTTGAATGAAAACAGAACCTCTACTTACAGAAAGGATCTGCTTTCTGACAATAAAGTACTCAATGTCTGAGTCACATAATTAGAGATGAATGACAGATGATATAAACCATGCATACTGCCTTCTCGGCCTACAGAGGAAGTTAAAACAAATGTAATGAATGGGGGATGTGCAGTAAGAGAGGTTGCAGAACTCCCCATATGTCTGAAGACCACCTATTTCTAGACTTTGGGATATAGCAGGTTTAATGGAAATAGAGAAGGCTCTGGAGATAGATAGTTCCATTTTAAGCCCTGGACCTGCCACTTACTGGGCCTTGGGAAAAGACCTCAGCCTATCTAAGCCTTGGTTTTCTCATTACTAACATGGATATAATGATGATACCTTTTTCACAGAGCTACTGAGAAGGGTAAACAGGTCATGTACAAGTGATTGGCATGAAAATTGGCATAGGGAAATGCCCAATGGAGGGTCTCTCTTTTTAATAGTGGCATTCTAATTTCTAAATGTGAGCCTACTGCTCTAGCCTGTCTTTCAGGTATCCAAGCAGGTAAAGGAGGAGATAAAAGATAATGAGATCAGAGAGCTAACAGGGACTTTTAGAAAGAACTTGCAGGCCATTGCAAAGGCTTTGGATGTTATTCTGAGTGAAATGGAAGAAGCTTTAAGGATAATATTAGTACTTATCTCACAGGTTTGTTTTGAAGGTTAAATGAAATAATATGTTTTTATCATCTCTAAGAAGTTCAGAATATAATGATCATCTTGATCAACACTTTTTTATTCTTTTTATTGAATGTATTGGGGTGAAACTGCTTAATGAAATTAAGGTGCACAATTTCACAACACATCACCTGTACACTGTATTGTGTGTTCATCATCCCAAGTCAACTGTCCTTCCATCACCATTTATCCCTGCCCTTACCCATCCCTTGTGATCACTGCACTGTTGTCTGTGTCCATTAGTTTCTCTCTCTTTTTCTTTTTTGCTCAATCCCTCCACCCCCTACTCATCCCCTAACCTCCCCTGACAGCTGTCAGCCTGCCATCTATCTATGAGTCTGTTTCTATTTTGCCTGTTAGTTCATTTTGTTCATTGGATTCCACACATAATATTGTTTATTATTCTTATTCTGAATAAGAGGAAAGTGGTGCTTGTTGGGTAAGGAGAAAGAGAAAAGAAATTGTTGCATCCCTTTGGCTGGCCTCAGTCTTCTCAATGATGTGGAATGGGGGTGCCATGGAGGCCTTTGGGTGAGTCACAAAGGCCTGGCAGAGATAACATAATAAATGTTGTCTTCCTCAGTCCAGCCTCATAGGGGGATGTCTAAAGACAGGGTGAGATCATGCCTGGAAAGTTCTTTGTGCTCCAGAGAAGAAAGATGTCCTGCAAATTTAAGTTGCTATTATTTTGAAAGCCAAATGCCAGTCTTTGAAATGCAGCCAGCCTCTCTTCAATATCTAGTTATGTATCCAAAGCATAGGAAGAAAAAGAAGCCAACTGTTTATACGCAGTAGTATTTCTGGTAACTGAACTTATTAGTTTAAATGGTAATATTTACAAAGCTCACAAAATAGCATGCTTTCTGTCCACAGAGACCTGTTTTAATTAAAGCTCTCCCTTTAAAATTCATTAAAGTAATCAGTTCTAAGAGATGAGGAGCCCGCATATGAGATTTGAACACATGAGTGCTGCAGATCCCCTTCTGCAGGTGCAGAAGGCAATGATTTCAACAATTGTGAAGAGCTCTTCTTTCATTTGATTTGGTTTTATTTAAAGGCACTGGCTGTCTAGCCTCAGGAATTTCATTTTTTTTTATTAGGCATAAGCAGCTCAGTTGCCTATAATGTAGATCACCTCACTATTATTGTCACCTGGGCAGAGCCATGACTCAGAAGCTCTCTCTCCCAGGGAAGAGAGGATGGAGAAAGGGAAGTTGACTACTGAGAGATAAAACGTCACCATGTTCCCAAGCCACAAAGAGGTTTTGCTCTTATAACCTGGAGCCTTGGCTGTGCAGGGAAGAGTGATGGCTGGAAGGGTTCAGTGGGGGTAGCTTACAGTGGTAATGATATAACAACAGCAACAGCAACTACAACCACAACTATTATGGCTACAGACTATGGAGCACTTACTATGTACTAGGTGCACACATTATTGTGTTTTGAGCCTTATAGCAAGCCCATGAGATGGCCACTATTAACCATCTTCATTTCACAGACAAGGAAACTGAGGCTGAGAGAGGCTAAGTCACTTGCCAAAGCCCACATAGCGAGTAAGTAACAAGAAACCACTGCAGGAGGAAAATGACTGGCCTTAGAATTCCATTATGGCCACTTTCCAGGTGTGAGCTCTTTAATGTAATTTCTCTGAGCTTCAGTTTGCTCATACATAAAATAGACATGATTATGTTCATCTTACCACGTTGTGGCAAGAATCACATGTGGTAACACAAGTACAGAATTTAGCACAGCCCGGCACAGAGGACTCGCCGAATGCACAAAAGCCATTCATATCATGAGACTGTGAAAGAGAAGCTGTGCACCCAACTGTCAGGGAGCCATCTCCCCTGTGCCTCAACTACCTCCCTGGCAACCCCAATTGGGAGACAAGGAGACGTGTCCTGAAAAGGGAAGATGGGATTTAAATCAGCTTGCGTTGAAATGTAGAAGAGCCCTAAGCGTGACTGCGCTGTGGCAGCCTGTAATAGTCTGCCCCTGTCCTCACAGGGCAACAGGAGCAGAGGTTTCATGGAAGGCACTGAGGAGGGTATACTAGGTAGAGGCTGACAGCACAGTGCAATGAAACAAGAAAAAGCGACAGCTGGGCTCAGAAAGGGGTCTCAGTCACTTCTCCCAGGAAAACAAGCTGTCACTGCCAGACGGAAACACTATAGCAATCTTGTCCAGCATCCTCAGTTTTCACAAGGGGATAATAAAAGCCCCATTAGTGTAAGTCTGTTTCACTTCATGTCCAGAGAGCAAGTCTCTACATGGGAGTTCTAGATGATTGTCCCCTTGTTAATTATATAACCTTGAAAAAATTACTCAATGTCTTTATGCCTCAATTTCCTCATCTAGGAAGAAGCATTTACTTCATAGTTTCCCAAAGATTAAATGAGAGAATGCCAATGAAAATCTTAGCACAGTGTTAGCACCTGCAAAACATTCAATTCATAGAAGTTTCTGCTTGCCTTCTCTATATTCTCTGAAATTCTACCCACCTGTCACAGCCATCTTCTCTGCTGTCCTGCACCTCTGTTGCCCTTAAGCCATCTTTCAAAGCTTGCCTGGTAGCCTGTTGCTCACGTCTATTACCTGTGACAGTTAGGTCCTCACTACTAATGCTCACACTAGTGAGGTGTCTATTTCTATGGTAAATCGAGGACCTCTTTCAGTATTGCTGCTCTGGAAGCCCCTTTGGGATAGTTGAGCCCCAGAAGAGTTAGCTCTTAGACTCCCCTCTGGGCAGGTCTTTTTTACACACTATGGCTTCTCCTGCTGCAAATACTGAGTATGCCTCCCATAGGCTTGGCATTCAGTAGTAGGCTCCCATAGCTTCCTTGCTCTGTATCCCTGAGGTGTGGCCAGTGGCGACCCTTGAACTAGATTCACTTCTTTGCCAGAGAATGAGCTAGGCACTGAGACTATAGCGATAAGCAAAATGGATGCTGTCTCTGCCTTTAGTGATCAGAAACACCCCTTGACTTGGCAAGAAATAACAATAAGAAGGTGATTAGAGCTGTTCATTTATTTATTTAACCACTATGAACTGAGCACGTATTCTGTGCCAAGTCCTATGCTCAGTGTTAGAAATATACTGGTGACTCAAAAGCAGACATTGTCGCAGACCATATGGTTCTTACAATCTAGTGAAGGGGATTGCATAATTGTCATTATATACCTCTTATTGTAATCACTTGCTTGCTGTCTAGGTGATGGAAAGAAAAGGAACAGGCTGCTAAGGGAGCAGATAATGGGGGCTTGATTCAGTTTGGAGGATCGCAGAAGTTTCCCCTGAGGAAGTAATGTGTGGTCTGAGCTCTGAAGGATGCAGTTATCTAGGCAGAGGCAGTAGGAGGCCAGATGCTGAATGGAAGAAATGATTAGAGGCAAATGAAACATTAGGGAAGACCCCAAGAAAGGAAAGCGCATGGCAAGTTTAAAAGAACTGAGAGATTGCTAGTGGGTTTAGGGGTAATCAGCCAAGGGAAGAGTGGTATAAAATGAGGTGATGAGGTTAGTGGGCTTTTTGTCCACCATAAGGAGCTTAGAATTTCTTTCAGGGACAGTGGGGGAAGCTGTTGATTAATTTTAAGCCAGAGAGTGGCATGATCTGACTTACGTTTTTGAAAGATCTAACTGCTGTGTGAAGAATGCGTTGGAAGAGAAGGCAGACCAGAGAGGGGCATACAGAGACCTGTTCGAATGCTATTGTCCAGGGAGAGATGTTGGAGAAGCTTGGAGCAGGAAAGTGGTAAGAGGGAATGAGAAAGTGGGTTGATTTGAGAGAGATGTCAGAGTAACTGAAAAGACTTGATGATGAATTGGATGTGGACTGTGAGGGAGAGGGAGGTGTCAGGGATGACACTGTTTTCAGGCTTCCATGCAGGGCGGATGGTGGGAGCTGTTCACTGAATGGGAAATACAGAAAGAACAGGTATGACTGGGGTGAAATGACAGTGAGCTCATTTTGAGATGTGTTGAACTGAGGTGCCTTGGAGGCATGGCAGTGGGCAGTTGCATATATAGACCTGAAGCTCAGAGGAAAGGAGATAAAAATCTGAATTCTGTCAGTTCAGCACAGAGGTGAAAATTGAAGCCCAGGAGAGAAGGAGTTCACGTAGGGGGAGTAGAAAATGAACACAAAGGATGATTGACTACAGAACTCTGATAAATAACATTGAAAGGTCAGGTAGAGGATAAACTGGGGAGACTGAGAACAAGCCAGAATAAAAGCCAGAAAAGTGAGTGCTTCAAGGAGGGAGCAATCAACAATAGTTGTTGGGACACATATCAAGTAAAATGAACACTGAAAAATATCCATTAGATTTAGTGATATAAAGAGGTAATTGATGAGGATGAAGACTCAGCGCTAGCCCTCCCACTTGCCCCTTTAGCTGAGAGGTATTACTCTTCAGGTGCCAATCATTAAGTTGCAGACTCCAACTCCAAGTTCTTCCCATGTCCACCCATGTGTTGAGGAGAACTCTGGTGACTGAGCAGAACCTCCCTCAGTACAGATAATCCAGTCCTTCAGGTCTCTTGGGTAACTCCCAACTGATTGGTGCTCCAGGCATCATTTTCTAACTACCACTTATCACTAATCTGGTCCTCATGCTGGCTCCATGTTGTTTTCCTTCTATCAAGGGCTAATTGTTATGCATTAGCTACCATTTATTCCTACAATTACTTTTGAAGGGCTCAGCAATGATAGTCATTTTCAATCCTATAGTATAAAATGTGGTTTGGGGCTATTTTAATCACACAATTATATAAATAAGTGAATGAGCAAATCATTCAAAGCAAAATATTGTTAGACTCCAGGCAGCCCATCTTATTTCCTAGTACTAGAGGTACCTTTCTTTCCAGTTGCCTCCCAACCACCTTCCTCACCCCTGTATGGAAAGGTAAAAACTAAAATGCAAAGCTGAATTACTAGGATGGCAGACAAATCTGTTCAGGCAGGAAATTTGAGGATGCAGATGTCATTAAGAAATGGGCAGTTTTTAAAAAGAAAGAAAATCATAATTAAATAAACCAAATACAGGATCACAATTCAATTTGTTTCAAAATTAGTTGTTTTCTTATATAGGAGAGCAGAGCATAATTAAGGGTGGATCGACTTCATATTGTACAAATTCATCTGTTAACATCTCTTTTGAGAATTCTCATCAAGTTTAATTTCAAAGATGTCATCAGTGACTACTTAACATTTGAACAAAATGCTTCCCTCTTAATCTCTAGTTATGTTTAAATTTATTAGGAATGTAATTGAATATTATCCACCTAGTTTGCCATCTCAGAAATAACATGTAGTTACAGGTAAGGAAGATAAGATCAAATGTGATGTGTATATATCCTGTAATGTTTACCTGTGGCACAGATTCTGGAGGCTCCTTCAGGGAATTTTGCCCAATGTTCTGAGCCCCAGGTCCCACTTCACAACTTGAAGGAATGCACCTTCTCAGTTATCTGGGCACTTCCTACCAACAACTCTAGCTCAATTCACAAATAAGTTTAAAACCAATTACTTGTTGATACTGTGTCCTCTCAACAATGTAGTTGGTCTCTGTTCCCTTTTCCGGTGCTCAGTCTTTGAACACAGATACGAATTTGCTTCTAGAAGTCTTGCTTCTCACTGCCTGGTCTCCTTGGTTCTCCTGAGGATTGCTGGTTTGTGTCCTTGTTACTTCTAGTTACCTCCTGGGAAGCCCCATCTTTAAGAAAGGGTCCAAGAGCACTGGGATCACCAGCCCACTTGCAATGTCTCCTCAGGAAAAGACACATCTCTTTCATTATAAGCTTCCTCTTACTCTGCTGTTGCTGATGATCAATAAAATAGGTCTCTATTCAATTGGAGTGATCAATGCTGTGGCCCAAACCTACTATCCCTCCAATCCCACTTCAGAATTGGTAGTTTCTTTTTCAGAGAACTGTACCCTAAATCTCAGTGGGTTTCTCCAACTTCGTGTTTATGTTTCAGATACCCAGATGGAACTGCATGAGTACAACATGCAAATTAGCCAACTAAGAAACACAGAGTCCCCAATGTCCATCAAAGGTTTGAAGGGGGTTTTTGTTTGTTTGTTTGTTTGTTTGTTTAAGGCAAAACTTTTTGGTTTCAACTGATTTCTTTTTAATGACTTCAGTAACTTAACTCCAGTTTAATAACTGAAAAAAGAGAAAAGTCTTTCTGCCCTTTTTGGAATGCATAAGGCCACCTACTTTATTTTGCAAAAGAAAAACAAAAATGAAAGCAAAAACAAAGATCTTGATTCTATTATCCTGATATTTGACACCTGGCTTCTCTTTTATTCCAAGACCTGCTGGATTTTTGTCCTTGTTAGTTTTGAAAATCTCCTGCAAAGTTTCCAAAGCTAAATGGCTGTAAAACAAAGTCAGTATTTTGCAAGACTTATTAACAATAAAGAAAAACAATGGGATATGAATTTCTAGATGGGCTGTGTTCTAAAATGAGTTTATAAATAAGCAATATATTTGTGATTTGGGGCATTACTAATATATCCTCTAAGAAAATCCTTCACACAAAACTCAGAAACAATACAGATAGATTAGAGGGAGCTTATTTGCATTACAAAAGGTCTCTTCAGTTTACAAAAGGATTCATCACAAGGCTTCTTTAATGAGATATCATTTATACAAGATTTCTGTTTACAAAAATAAAAACACCAATTTGTACCAGAGTTACAGGAACTCTCCAATGTTTTTATATGATATTCACCCTCTGTTAGATGATTTATGATGGGCCAGCTGGGATGGAAGGTCACTCTAGGGAATGTGCCAGCTGACTCCACCAGGAACCTGGAATCCACTGAATAAATTCTAAGCTCAGATTTCCCTGATGTTCCCCTCTCCTTATCTGTTTTCTGTGTGCCCATGTGTGGAAGGATGTCCTAAGAAAAGAATCTTTTGGGACATTTCAACTTAGAAACTGAGGAATCATAACACTCTTACTCTCCCATTCCTTTGCCTTCTGACCTCCAAAACTGGAATGGGGAAGTTTGGTGGTCAAGGCTCCCAGACCCACAGGTCTTGACTTTAAAGCCTATCTGTGGAAACAGCACGCTATATCCCTGATGATTTGAGGCTTGGATGAAACTGCTTGAAATCTCTGTTTAAAAACTTTGATGATTAAATTAAAATATCTACAAAGATTCTATTGTGGAACAAGCCTCCACTTGTGACTGGAAGCTCTGTCCAACAAGGCCATTTGTTAGTTCCAGCAGTTACTGGAGGAAGCTCTAAAGCATATTTTAGTGATGTTACATTTCTTTACACTTGGTAGTTTGCAGAGAAAGGAGCAAATAACACAAAGAGAGGACCATTCTGTTCTTCCCTAAAGAGGAAATCAGTGCGCAGTCTTTACCATTAAGGGGCACATCCTAGTGTGATTTGCCAGCTCCTCTTTCTGTTTCAACTGGGAGAAGAAACAAAGTAAAGATCTCATGAAGGAGGACTGGTTCCCCTGATCTGGAGATGAGCTATAAAGACAGCTGGAAGCAGTTGAGCATATTATTAGAGTCTATGGAGCTTGGTAGCTCAGCAGACCTGAGTGTGAATCCCAGCTCCACTACTTTTTCTCTATGGAACATGGGCAACTTATTTCCTCATCTAGGAAACTGGGGGAATACCATCAACCTTGCAGATAGTGTATGTAAAAGGCTTAAAGAGAACAATGTAGGCTCTCAGTAAATGTTGAATTAATAGCCACTTATAAACATCAGAATTAAGTCTGTCCCTTTAATTCTTTCTAAAGCTCAAGCAAGGTCAAGAGAATACTGATGGTTGTAACACAAAGAAAACTCAAAGTTATTAAGCGGTTGCTACAAACTCTGGACCCAGGAAGGATTTAATTTTCAGATATCATTTACAGTAAGTTAACAAGGATGGTCTAATCAAAGTCTATGAGCAGAAACAGAATTAGATTAAATGTGGGTGATTACCATTAATGGACAGTAAGCCCACCAGGTTAAGCCCCGTACTTTGGGTCACATACCCATCCATGTACATGGTGATAGCATTGATGGTTTTGCCTACCCCTTTCCTGAAAGGAAAAGTGTCAATGCAAAACTAACAGGGTAGGTCAGGCCAGATCACTGGGGAGCAGAGAGGTTGAGAGTACTGGTGCCAGAGCCAGTATCTCCCCTTAAAAGGGCAGAGAGAAACCCTGAAGCAGTGGTTTGAATATGCAGCCTGTGAATTAGGCTTCCTTATCCCAGGGAAGGGTAAACAACCGGTGAGCTCATGACGGATCCAAACAGAGTTTGTACAGAGCCTGCCTGAGCTGCGGGGGCCAGATTTCCCACCTTGGGCCAAGACACTTGTGCGCCTGTACAAGGCTGGGAAACTTCTGTCCCCTTCTGCAAATGGTGGGCAGAAGAGGGTTAAAGACACTGGAGAGCTGACAAACACGGTGGAGTTCAGCACGCATTGATTGAAATGCCAGACATTCTGTTGTACATGAATTTCTGGGCTGAGTCTTTAAAATGGAATGTGCTATGAAACATGCAGCCTTTCCCCTCCCCTCACTAGTCTGGTTGGCCACAAGGAGCCTGAGTTCTTGAAACCACTGGGCCCTGGAGACCACATGGTTTGAGAAAATTTCCAGCATCCCTCCTGCACAGAAAGTGGCAGCAGCTCTGTCTGGTGCTACATGGCCCTGCCCAGCCAGGTGCACACAGACTTGTGATAAACACCTGGAGCCTAGCTGTGCCTGGGAACCTGTCAAGCAGCCTGGATGAGCATGCTATAGCCACTTGCATTTCCCAAAGGACAGTACTTTTAAATGGGAAAAGGGATTCCAGGCACTTTCTGAAACTGGTCTGGCCTGGCAGGGCTATTTGTCTTTTGGTGTTTTAAAGGGAGCAAGGCTCTGCAGCAGAAACCTGCCAATTATTTCAAATCTGTATAGGCTTTAAATAAACCACCGTTGTTCTTTTCCACCAAATTTCTGACTCCAGAGTTTTGCCTATAGGTGGCAAACTGTAGAACCCCACTGATTGCCCTGCAACAGCACTGGCTGTTCTTCAACAAAACCTATTTGTCTTATTACCTCAGAAGTGTGGTAACCATGATCACAACCCTTTCCAATCACTGTCAATGACTAAACTTGGTACTTTAGGGAAATAGAGACGATTCAAATGTCTTATCTTCCAAACCCGTGGCTCCAAATCATAGAAATCTTCAGAAACAAGGTAGCCCCCTTCTAAGGATTTCCTTCTGAGATCACTAGGCCACTTGGCTCATCTCTTTGTTGTCTTGGATATAGTTCAATGAGATACAGGGCTAGAAACAGAGTGACATTAACAGGTGTTCTACAAAGCAAGGCAAAAGAAAACAAAGCATGAAACTTGCTCTGGCTTAATGAATCTATTTTTCTTGTTCCAGTTTGGTACTGGTGAAAATTTTGCTCATCCTTCTTATTCGAGCTGCATCTATCAGTAAAATTTTGCCCTGGCCCCCAGCTGAACTCACTTTATATCAGGATGAAAGATGTTTTCCTATGGCTCTCTGTGCACATTTCCAGGCAGCCTTTATCTCATTTGCATATAGGATGATCTGAAACCTGGTGCTGTAGAAATGTAATGTGGGCTCCAAAGTGCCATTTACACAGAACCCCACTGAGGCTATCCAAGTGCTCCTCAGGCAACTATGAACATCTCTACTTGTACTATACTAATTTCAACAGGTTGTGTTTTAATTTCACTTTCTACTTTTCACAGGTACCACTTATATATGTCTCCATAAAGTATTTATTGAGCACCACAGTGAGGAACACTTACATGACTGATAAATTTTGGTATGTTACTGGAAATACTTAATTCAGTTCAATCCTCCTTTCTCTTGGGAGCAACTGTACTCATGAGAGCAAATGTTCTGCCCTACTCCTCCAGTGCTGCCTGCATTTATTTATTTATTTACTTACTTGCTTGCTTATTTATTTATTTATTTATCTCACCAACAAGGACTTATTTGCGAAAAAGAGAGTTGAAACCCAGTGCATGCAGACATGGCAGCCATGTGTACACTCTGGCCTGTGTGCCAAGAAGGAGAGGTATTTATAAAAGGAAAAGGAAGAAAAGGGAGGGGAAGGTTAGAACATAGAGCTTTATTAAAAACATAGAGTTCTTTCTGTAGGGTTCTTGCAATTACATAGAGTTCAAGAACTTCCATGAGCCTAAGCTCCTCCCATAGACCCTCCCTACTGACTCTGCTTAAAGTTGTAGGTTGTCTTTTTTTTTACATTTTATTCATTATGCTATTACATTTGTCCTAATTTCCCCCCTTTGCCCCCATCCACTGAGCACACCACACTTCCTCAGGCAATCTCCACACCATTGTTCATGTCCATGGGCCATGCGTATAAGTTCTTTGGCTACTCCATTTCCTACACTGTACTTTACATCCCCCTGGCTATTCTGTAACTACCTCTTTGTACTTAATCCCCTCATCTCTTCACCCATTGCCCCACAATCCCATCCCATCTGGAAACCATCAAAACCCTTTCTGTATCCATGGTTCTGTCTCTGTTCTTCTTGTTTGCTTTGTTTTTTTAGCAAAACACAAAGTTGTTGATAGATATGTATTTATTGCCATCTTATTATTCGTAGATTTGATCTTTCCTTTTTCTTAAGTAAGGCTCTTTAACATTTCATATAATAATGATTTGCTGATAATGAACTCTTTTAGTTTTTTCTTGTCTGGGAAACTCTTTTATCTGCCTTTCGATTCTAAATGATCTCTTTGCTGGGTAGAACAAACTTGGCTGTAGGTCCCTGCTTTCATGACTTTGAATATTTCTTGCCAATCCCTTGTAGCCTGCAAAGTTGCTTTTGAGACATCAGCTGACAGTCTTATGGGAACTCCCCTCTGTATAACTAACTGCTTTCCTCTTGCTGCTTTTAAGAGCCTCTCTTTATCTTTAACCTTTGGCATTTTAATTATGATGTGTCTTGGAGTGGGCCTTTTTGCATCCATCTTGTTTGGGACTGTCTGTGCTTCCTGGACTTGCATGTCTATTTCCTTCACCAGATTAAGGAAGTTTTCTTTCATTATTTTTTCAAATAAATTTCCAATTTCTTGCTCTTTCTCTTCTCCTTCTGGCACCCCTATGATGCAAATGTTGGAATGCTTGAGGTTGTCCCAGAGGCTGCTTACATTATCCTCATTTTTTTGGATTCTTTTTTCTTCTTGCTGTTCTGATTGGCTGTTTTTTACTTTTTTATGTCCCAAATTATTGATCTGATTCTTGACTTAATCCACTCTACTATTGTTTCCTTGTAAATTGTTCTTTATTTCAATTAGTGTATCCTTCATTTCTGACTGGATCTTTTTTATGCTGTTGAGGTTCTCACTAAGTTCCTTGATCATTCTTACAAGCAGCAGGGCTGCATCTGATAGATTGCTTATTTTCATTTTGTTTAGTTCTTTTTTCTAAAGTTTTGATCTGTTCTTTTATTTGAACCATGTTTCTTTGTCTCCTCATTTTGGCAGGCTCCCTGTGTTCATTTCTATGTGTTAGCTTCAGCTGCTATGACTCCCTGTCTTGGTAACATGGCCTAATATTGTAGATATCCTATAGGATCCAGTGTCACATCCTACTCTGTCTTCCAACCTGGGTACTCAAGGTGTACCCTTTCTGTGGGCTGAGTACACCCTCTTCTTGTAGTTGAGCATTGGTTGCCCTTATCAGGTCAATGGGAGGGATTTACCCAGGCCAGTCAGCTACAAGGACTGGCTCTGACCATTGACAACCAACTTCTGCCCTGCCTGGAGGATCAGCTGTGCAAGGGCAGGGTGGTGGTGCTCCAGTATGATCTGTAGTTGTCTACTGGGTGCACAGGCTCTGGGGTTTCCCTGGTGCTGCAGACCACGTCAGCCCCCAACTGTGTTCTGCCTGGGGCTACCCAGCATGAGCGATAAAGCAATCTGATATGACTGCTAGTTGTGCTGGGCTTGGAGATTCCCAGACAAAGCCAATCTGTGAATGTAGGCTGGCTGCTGCTAGTGGCAGTCCTGGTGCCATTTAGCAAGAAGTATGGGGCTGGGGGATCACTGAGCTGGCTGTTGCTTGTTTGAGAAGATTTAGGAAGTTGTGAAGCATGAGCTGAGACTAGCCATTCATGTGAAAAAGCCACTGTTAACAGCTGTATGTTTGGTGGTATTGAGCCTCAGGGGATCTTCAGGGCAGGGCAAACAGTGTTAGCCAGATGATGGAATCTCAGATATGATACTGGCCTGCCAGCTCTGTGGCTCTGTGGTGGAAGGGTTCAGAAAAGGGACAACAGCCTCTGCCTGCTTTTATTTCTGGGAGAAAGCTGTCCAGCCCTTGCCTTGATTCCAGACACTTCAGTTCCTCCCTGTATGTCACTGGTACCTTTCAAGCGGCTACCATGGTGCTAGAGCTCAGAGGGAGTGAGCCTGAGTAAGTCCATGGTATGGGTTCTTTTAGGGGAACTTCTTGGGATTCCAGCAGTTTTCTACTAACTCAATCCCCACTGGTTTTTGCTGTCAGAAGTTATGGGGACTTATCTTCCTTGCACTGGAATCCTGAGCTGGGGGGCCTGGTGTAGGGCTGGGACTCCTTGCTCCCAAGTTATCCCTCCTGAATTTCTATGCATCACACATATACATGGGACCAGCCCATTCCATGTCTCTGCCCCTCCTACCAGTCTGGATGGATGTGGTTTTTCTTTCATTCTGCAGTTGTCAGACTTCCATTCCACTTGATTTCTGATGCTGTGTTGCTTATATTTAAGTGGTGGGTAAGTCTACCTAATTTTTACAATTCATTTAACAGACAAATTTTCCTTGCTTGTTAAACTAGGTTGCCTAGCCTGGACTCCAAAAATAATAAAGTGAGATTTAAAGCCCATATTTATTGTTTTTTTAATTAAATAAAGTGTTATTTTTGGGGGGCCTTTGGAAGACACAATGAGTACCAACTTTGTGCCAGGTATAGAGTCTAAGTCTAAGTCACAGGGATATAATAATCAATGTCATAAGTAGAGTTTTTGTCTTCATGGAGTTTATATGTCTAAGTCTCCCAAGAGACATTTCTGGTGTGAACTGCATTCTCTTACCATCACTTGTGCCACATGCTATCTCTATGGAGTAGCCAATTGGGACAGTCTCCCAGCCATGTGACATCAGTGGCAGAGCCACGTAGATATTCTGCCCTACTTTCTTGCTCATGCCTCTTCCCAAGATATCATTACTTGGAGTTGTGTTCCTAAGGGATAGGACTATTGCTGAAATAGAGAAAGAATTCTGCCTATTGCATCTAATGGCAAAATTTGGTACTTTCTTTCCTTTTCAAATACTGTTCTCTTCTTGTTTGTAGATCCCATTGATGCTATATGGTGGAGTCAAAGCTTTTGAAGGTTCACTGTTTAGGATTCAGAATTACTACAAAGCCCAGGAAACTTTAATCCTTTGCCAGATATCATATATAGGTTTCCAAATAAAACCATAGAGTTTCCAAAAATATTCTATGTGGTATACCAGACTTAAAGTTCTGAGGTTGTTTCAGTGTTTTTAGGTGTGCAAGTCCAGAATCACAAGTTGGAAATAATTATATTTTTGCTGGGTAGATTGGAATTATCCCCAAGAAGTTGTCTAAATCTACATGATCTGACTGGGTGTCAACAGTGTGGCCAAAAGTGTGGTAATTGTCAATGCTTACTTGCCCCATCTCTGCCCAGTTTTAAGTATTAAAAGCCTATAAAATATATGCAAGGTAAGATGCCAGAAGCCAAATCTCCACCAGGGATAGGATTAGTCTCAGCTATGGTGCCTAGAACCTGTTCTTTGGTGTATCTAAGAGGAGACTTTGGACATTCACATGCCAATTGAAATATACATTGTATGTGCTCAAAAACAGTTTCTAATTATCATTCCAGTTCCCCACTGGTACTGGAGCTCTGCTCTGCCTTCACTATTAACATTTATCTCATGCTCAAGAGTTCACATTATAATTAGCTTTATAATCATCTTCTTTATGTGTATAAGGTTAGACTGCCAAAGTCACAGTTACATATGACCTGGGACTAATTTCAATTAGAGTCACACCTAAAAATTCCAAAAAGTTTGCTGTGGAAAGATTTAGGTGAGAAGTGAGCGATGATTGGTTTGGAGAGATGAGATATGGTCTGCTTTATCATTTCTCCCTTCTCATGCACTGACTGAAATATGGGTTAACTATGGTGATTATTTTCTGAACCATCAGTCTTCAAGACATGGACTGTCAAACAAACATTTATGCTATTTACAGTGTGAAAGACATTTAGAAATAGAGTTTGTAACCCCAAATATTGACAGTATTTATACATTTTGATTGTTTATATAAGGGGTAAAAACTCAAATGTCTACAGGGGTCAAATACATAACATAAGTGAATGATATGGGCTAAATTTAAGACAATAGGAAGTGGAGGGGACATTGATGAGCTGGAGTGTGTCTACTCTATTTGAAGACATATCAATAGTTTTAAAAACTACGGGACAAATTAATCAGGTCTTTGGGTTGAATTTCTCTTGGGAGCCATCAGTTTGTTGAATGTAGGTTTACAGAGATAAGACATTATTGTACCATCTTTGAAACCTCACATTTTTATGATTTCTATAGCTAAAATTCTTCTTGATAGAGTTGTTAAGCTTCGCACAACTGTGGAACAATGGAAGAAACCCTCTACTCAGGAGTATAAGACCTGGGTTCCAGTTTCAATCGTATAAAATGTTCTCTATGATATTGGATAAGTCCCTTCTCTTACCCAGGCCTGAGTTTCCTCATCTGTAAAGTTGTCTGCCCTAGACAGCCTTCAAGGCACCAAAGCACCTTCATCTTTAAACATTCTTTGTTCCATTTCGAGACTTACCCTCAGAAATGAGGTTCTGGGAAACAAGCGGAGAAAAATATTATACCACTGTTTACTTCCATTATATGCAAATAAGATATTCATGGTAAAGATTTAAAATGAAGCATTCTGTTAAGACTCATGACAAGCAGTTAAATTCAGTGTGTATACATGTGTATAAATGGTTTGGGACAGGATATGTAGAGGGAGAGCAAGGTGGCAGAGTTCCATTTTCATTTTTCTCCAATAATGCTGATGTATAGGTCTGATTCATGTAATTGTGAGCACAGAAATAGGAAACAGATGCTGCCTAAGCATTTTTCATTCACCATTAATTGATTATTCACTCATTCATTTAACTAACATTGAGCACCTCAGATTCTGGTAATGCAGGGCTAAATGAGCAAGGTCTCTTGTCCCATAGACCTCATTGAGAAGCATTAAGAGGCATCTAGTTTCACTGAAGAATATAATGACTATACTGAGGAGATGGTGGCTGAGGTGTTTTCACATAATATGTTTGCTTCAGGTATAAATCAGTTGTATTAAAATTGGTCCTAGAGCCACAAAGTCCCATTTGGGTGCTTCTGTGACTGCCACAGGTTGGTAGTAGTAGAGACTGAATCGGTAAGATCTTAACTACAGCTGTTCTGCTTTGGTGCAATTTACATATTAGGGTTCCTCATATGGTTTCACTTGAAAAAAAATAGTTTCACTAGTTGCAGTAAGCTAAAAAAATGTCCCCCGAGAGGTCCACATTATCCCTGAACTTTTGTGAATGTTATTTTGCATGGCAAAAAAAAAAAAAAGGATTGGCGGATATGTTCTAAGAATATTGAAATGGACAAATTATCCTGGTAGGACTAATGTAATCACAAGGGTCTTTAACAGACAGAGGTAGAGGGGTCAATGTCAAAATGAAAGGGAGATGTGACTGTGGAAGCAGAAGTCTAAGTGGTGCCACCATGGGACCAAAAAAAGTGTGGTACCCTCTAGAAGCTGATAGAGGCAAGGAGTGGATTTCCCCATGAGCCTTCAGAAGGAACTCAGCCCTGCTGACACCTGGATTTTAGCCCGGTGAGAATCATTTTGGATTCCTGACATACAGAACTATAAGATAATAAATTTTCATTGTTTAAACCCACTAAGTTCATGGTAATTTGCTACAGTAACCATAGAAAATGAATACACTTGTATAAAACGTGACATTTAGAGGCCTTTTCAATCAAAGCCAGGCCTCCTTTAATCTAGATATAGAAAGATGTGCCTCTCCATGATTCTTACTAGGGTCCCTCTAATCCTGGCACTTCAGTTAGAATTCTAGGTATGAGCTACCCAAATTCCCTATTTTGAACTACTTCCACTCCAAGTGGCTTCCCTGGACCAGAAGCTGATTGTCTCTTGCTTTAGGTAGAGCTCAGAAACCTCCAGTTTCCCCCTCTGTAACAGCACTGACCCATTTCTGTAAGCCATTGCTAGTTAATGATCTGAAAAATCTATGTGAATGCTTATTTTTCTCCATCCAATTTTCTAACCTGGCTGGACTAACAGCTAATCAGAAATTAATGCTCTGAGTAGGCACTTCTTCTGACTCAACAGTGAGCAAGTCAGCAAAAGTTTGTGACCATTTTATTGCCCACCCCCATTCCAATAGGGTTAATGATTAGGGGGCAGGGAACTTAGCTGTCATCATTTCCCATTGGGATTTTGGCTGCTCTTTTAGTTCCTGAACTTAAAACAAAACAGGAAATAAACAGCGCATGGTAAAAATTCGTTACCTGGTGAGGTCAAGGGAGGTTTTCATCGGTTCCTCTTTCCATCTGGAGCATCAGGGCGGGAGATAGGAAGGCTCAGTAGCCTGGATATCAAGTCATGCAGTTCTAGTCCTGGTCCTGCTACCAACTTGCTACGTGAGTTTAAGTCCTTCAGTTGACTTATCTGTAAAATCGAGATGGGAAGCTCAATTTTTAAAATCCTTTCATCTTTGGCAAGATGAATCAATTGTTTCCAGATTTTAAGATTTCATAGAACAATAACATTTTTCACAAACATTTTGAGAACATATGTAGGATTTCCAAAGTTTAATTGCTAAGTGAAAACATTTTTAAAAGCTACCACAATAATCTTTAAAACATTTTATCCCCCAAAACACTAGACAGGCATAATCTCAAAATAGAGGACAGGTCATTATGTTGAATCCTTTTAGCTTTATGAAAAATTTACGACTTTCTCTTTATTTTTTCTCATTTAGATACAGATATATAAAACATTGTCAAAGACTGGCAAAGTACTTCAGACACATTTTTGGGATTCAGTGTTCTACGGCACTAAAACTTACTTATTTCTCCCCTTAAGTCAACCCTGGGTGAGTGACTGCTACTGACAGATCTGCTCACTGCTGCTCCAGTCAGAACCTCATCAAGGGGGATACCATCAGGCTTTTTCCTCCCCAGTAGAAAAAGGATATCTATGCCTAAAAGTCTCAGCAGTGAACGAGGAGAATAAAGTGGCAAAGGAAGCTGGGTTTGATCAGGTGGAAAAAATCAAACAAACAAATAAAAAAGATGTGTATGTATATCATATATGCATATATGTGCATGATTCCAAAACAAGAATCTAGGAAATTTTAAGTTTGGCTTCAGGCATCTGAAGCTGAATCTCATTCATATGACTCTGGTTCACAGAGAACAATTCCATACCCCAGATTTCTCTACCCTTTAGAGAGGGCAGGCCTTTCTAAGCATTTATGCAAATGCAACTGAAATAATCCTATCTCAGAAATGTTGGGGCTGGAATCAAGATGGCAGAGGAATGAATGGAAGTCACATTGACCTCCTCCCAGGACCAACCTGGAATTACAACTAAATTGGGGAGAAACCACCTGGAACAAACAAATGAACACCAGCAAGAGAGGAGCCTTATAACCTTCGGCATACAGAAGAATCAGCTTTAGCACAACCTAACTGGTAAGGAGTGTGGTAGAGACTTAAGAAGGCAGGTGGGGCCCCCACAGGTGGCAGCACCAGAAGGATATTGAAATGGGCAGTTGGATCCCCCTAAGAAGAGTGTGGTAAAAACTATAAGAGGGGATCTCCAGCCTACAGCACCAGAGCCCAAAAAGTACACAGTAACAGCCAGCTGCGAAAAACGGCTGGGTTACTCTCTGCCAGAGACAGACAGCTGGAGATGCAAAAAACCGTTTAAAGAGCCAACACATAAATTTTTATTTGCAGCCACTTACCCTGGGCTTCAGCAAAGGCAGGGCAGAATGGACTAGAGATGCCTAAAGAGAGACTGGGGAAGGAGGCTTTGGGGAGAGAACTGAGAGAGAAGCTGGTGGGATCCCAGTGCTGACTCCTCCCCTATATGACATCAGCCATCTTGCTCAGGCAGACCACTCCCCTGTGCAGCAGCAGCATGAAAGGACCCAATAACTCCGCCCCCAGGAGGGACTTTGCCCCACCCTGTGCTGTGTAAGCTGGCCTGCTGAGTGCAGAGTGACTAGATTAACAGGTAAAGGAGACAGCCACAGACGGTAGAATCCTGGAGTCTTGAAGAGGCTACCTAAGATGAGACAGGGTCAACATCTGACATCATTAGAGGCAGATCCAGAAAGAAAGAAAAATAAAACAGCCATCTTCTATCATAGAAGTTCAAACCAAAAAGTCAGGAAGTCAAGACAGATCAATATAAGAAGCAGAAGCAAAAGAGAAGAGTCTTACAAATAATGGGAAGACAAAGAAACACCCCCGAGTCAAAGGGAAAGGAGGAACCACCAGAAAGAGAACTAAATGAAATAGAGGCAAGTAGCCTATCAGATATTGAGTACAAAACAACGGTTCTAAGGAAGCTCAATATACTCAGTGAACTCGGAGAGAATTACAAAAAACTACAGGGACATTACAAGGAACGTATTGCAAACTATATCAGCATGAAAATG
Source organism: Pteronotus mesoamericanus (assembly GCF_021234165.1). Classification (NCBI taxonomy): domain Eukaryota; kingdom Metazoa; phylum Chordata; class Mammalia; order Chiroptera; family Mormoopidae; genus Pteronotus; species Pteronotus mesoamericanus. Next base: position 3,171,312 of record NW_026555198.1, read on the forward strand.
GACATAGAAACTATCAATAAGACACAAGAGGACATGAAGAATACAATTTCTGAATTGAATAACACAGTAGAAGGAAAAAAAAAGCAGGCTAGATGAAGCCGAGGAACAAATCAGCATGCTGGAGGAAAAGGTAGATAAAAGCTCCCAGAATGAGCAAGAAAATGAAAAAAGGACTAAAAAGGAATGAAGAGGAACTGAGGGATATGCAGGACAACCTGAAATGTAACAATATCCGTATAATGGGGACACCAGAAGGAGAAGAGGAGCAAGGGATAGAGAACCTGTTTGAAAAAGTAATGATGGAAAACTACCCTCATTTGAGGAGGAAAAAAGTCACACAAGTCCAGAAAGCATGGAGGGTCCCATTTAAGAGTCACCAATAGTTGATATTACCAGTATTTTTAACACTTTTTAATCTGATTGTGACAGTGATGTGTAATTTTAATTGTTCCTTTATTATTTGTTGAAACTTAACCGGTTTTTGTGTATTTCTTGCCTATTACTATTATTTTTAAAAAATTTTAAATGACTTTTTGGTATTCTTTATCCATTTTTTGATTAAATGTTTGTAGAATTTTTTCCTAAAAATCAACCAAACAAACAAAAAGCCATGAACCTTTTTTAGATGTGTGGTAAATACTTTCCTATTCTATTTCTTGTCCTTTAACTTTTAAAAATATGTATATTACTATAGGGTCTTAAAGGTTTAATATAGTCATATTGTCAATATTCTACTTTATAGTTTCTGGGTTTGAATATTTTACTTCAGGGTAAGAAAAATATTAGTTTGTACTTTCTCCTAAAACTCCTTAGATTTTACTCCTTATATTGATTTTTTTAAACTCACCTGAATATTTCTTGTATAATGTGTGAAATAGGGCTCTATATTTGTTTTATTTCAATAGTGGTTCATACACCTTATTTGTTGAATAAGCCTTATTTTCCCCATTGATTTGAAATATCAATTTAATCGTATGTTACATTGTTAGACAGATATATACATTTGTTTCTAGAATGCTGATTATATTTCATTGATCTACTTGATTATTTCTGTGCTGGTGTCATGTTGTTTTAATTGCCGAGACTTTATAATGGATTTAAATTTTTTAATATTTTATTATGGATTTTGACATATAAAAAATAAATAAAATCAATCTGCATTTAAAAAAGAAAGAAAGAGAGAGAGAGAGAAAGGAAGGAAGAAAGAAAGAAAGAAAGAAAGAAAGAAAGAAAGAAAGAAAGAAAGAAAGAAAGAAAGAAAAGAAAGAAAGAAACTCCGACCTTTTGCAACAACATGGAAACATGGATGGAACTGGAGAATATTAAGCTAATTAAAAATAAGCCAGTCGGTGAAAGACAAATACCATATGATCTCACCTATAAGTGAAATCTATTCAACAAAATAAACTAACGAACAAAATAAATCACAGGCACGGAAACATGGAGCAGACTGAAAGTGACCAGAGGGGATGGGGAAAGAGGACAATGGTGGAAAGAAGGAAAAAGGGCTAGAGTAAGAACATGTATGAATGACCCATGGACATAGACAACAGAGTGGGAATTGACTGTGGGAGAGAGGGGCAGGGTAGGATAGGTGGAGAAGGGCAAAGGGGTAAAAACTGAGACAACTGTAATAGAATAAGTGTGATTTAAAAATAAAATTAAAAAAATTGGGGCTGCTTATTGATTCAGAGGATGGATTACTGGCCAGTGTTGCTAGACCATACTAACCTTTACTCTCTTAGTTACTCTCTAGCCTTTACTGTCCCCATTATACGGATATTGTTCCATTTCAGGTTGTCCTGCATATCCCTCAGTTCCTCTTCATTCTTTTTTAGTCCTTTTTTCATTTTCTTAGACTTAGACTTAGAGAAGTTGGGTGACTTACACAAAGTCACAAGGCCTATACACTGAAAAGTAAAAGACATTGATGAAAAGAAAAAGAAGACACAAATAAATATAAAGATATACCATATTCATAGATGGAAGAATTGATGTTGTAAAAATGTCCATACAACCCAAAGCAATCTATAGAATTAATATAATTCCTACCAAAAATTCCAGTGGCATTTTATACAGAAATAGAACAAAGAAACCTAAAATTCATATAGAACCACAAAACCCTGAATAGCCAAAGCAATCTTGAGAAGAAAGAACAAAGCTAGATCATGCTATGGCCTGATTTCAAACTATATTATAAAGCTATAGTAATCAAAACAATATGACATTGACATAATAAGAGACACATAAATCAGAATAAAGAGCCTTGAAGTAAACCTATACAAAATTTATGACAAAGGAGCCAAGAATATACAATGTAGAAACAACCATTTCTTTGAAAAATGGTGCTGGGAAAACTGGATATCTTCATGCAAAAGAAAGAAACCAGACCACTCTCTTACATCACATACAAAGTTAGCTCAAAATGGATTAAAGACAGGAATGTAAGACCTGAAACCATAAAACTCCTAGAAGAAAACATAGGTAATAAGGTCCTTGACATGACTTGTTGATGATTATTGGATTTGACACTAAAAGCAAAGGCAACAAAAGTAAAGATAAACAATTGGGACTACATCAAACAAAAATGTTTCTGCCCAGTAAAGGAACCAATCAAGAAAATTAAAAAGCAACTTACTGAATGGAGAAAATATTTGGAAATCTAATGCCTGATAAAGGGCTAACATCCAAAATATATAAAGAACCCATACAACTTATTAGCAAAAAAAAAAAAATCTGATTAAAAAACAGGCAGAGGACCTGATAAAACATTTTTCCAAAGAAGACATACAGACAACCAACAAGTACACGAAAAAGATTTAACATCACTAAGCATCAGAGAAATAAGAATCAAAACCACAATGAGGTATCACCTCACACCTTTTAGGATGGCTCCTTTAAAAAAAAACAACAAGAAATAACATGTTTTCAGGAATGTGGAGAAAGAGGAACCTGTGTGCACTGTTGGTGGGAATGTAAATTGGTGCAGCCACTGTGGGAAACAGTATGGAGGTTCCTCAAAAAATTAAAAATAGAAATACCACATGATCCAGCAATCCTACTTCTGGGTATGTATCCAAAGAAAATGTAGATATTAACTCAAAAAGATATATGGACCCTATGTTCATTGCAGTATTATAACAGTAAAGACATGTAAACAACTGAAGTGTCTGCTGAGAAATTAATGAATAAAGAAAATGTGGCAAACACACATACACAGTGGAATAGAATTCAGAGTGCCATAGAAAAGAATGAAATTTCACCATTTGTCACAATATGATTAGAAATTGAGGGCATTATCCTAAGTAAAATAAGTCAGACAGAGAAAGACATATACTCTATGATCTCATTTATATGTGAAATTTAAAACAAAAACCAGATGTGGTAAGTGAGTATGGGTGAAATGGGTACAGGGGGGTCAAAAGGTACAAATTTTCCGTTATAAAATAAATCATGAGGATATAATGTACAGCATAGTGAGTACAGTTAAAATTATTGCAAGTATTGCATATTTGAAAGCTGCTAAGAAAGTAGATGTTAAAATTTCTCATCACAAGAAAATATGGGTTTCCCCACTATAAAGTTCTTATTTGCCCCTTTCTTACTAATAAATATGTTGTAGATGAGAGCCTTTCAAAGTATGTAAATATGTCATTCCACATCAAAATGTAACCCAATAATTTTAGCATGCATTGACCATTATTGGCAAATGATTATCTTTTATTATTTCTTCCACATTTACTAACACTTTTGTAACAAAGTGCTCTCACTAATCCTCTATTTATTGGTCATTTATTTATATTTGTAAGGACTCACTGATTCTTAGCAGAGCCGAGTAAAAAGAGACAGCTGGAGCACAAAATTTTAGGAGACACTGTGTGCAAGTGCCTTCTTAAAAGTAATATGCCTAAGGCCTTTTCTTTCTCCCTGTTTCTATTTTTATCCCTTACCATCTGGCATTTTATAGTTGTCTCCATTCAGCCCTACAGGTCCCTATTCCAAAACCAGGTCTTACAGACTCAGTTTGGAGTTTCTGCCCAGTGGTTATGTTGAGCACTTGGTAGGTCCTTTCACAGAACAAATGGACATCTTGGTTCATTCTTAGGTCATGAGGTTGTATCTGTGTCCTCCCATTTTCTAAGGCCTATATCTTGTAGGAGATATGGTCTCAGGTCACATTTTGCAGCTTCCTTTAAAAAAAAAACAAAAAGAATTTTATTTGTTTATTTTTAGAGAGAGGGGAATGGAGGGAGAAAGAGTAGGAGAGAAACATCAGTATGCGAGAGAAACATTGATCAGTTGTCTCTCGCAAGCTCCCAAACGGGGAACTGGACCATAATCCAGGCATATTCCCTAACTCGGAATCAAATCAGCGACCTTTCACTTTGCAGGACAATGCCCAACCAACTGAGCCACACCAGCTAGAGCTGCAGCTTCCTTTCATGAGACAAAGTGAAATATTCTGTCCTCCACGCCCAGTTCCTGATTTCAAGCACTGAGTTAGTCCTGATCCCCCTTCCCATGTGAAGCATGTTAGCTGCCTTCAAAAAGACCTAACTTCTTGGCCTTCCTTGCCTGTTACTAGAGCAGGACCACAGCAATACTCAGCCCTGCTCATACTTGTGTTTTCCTTTCTTGTATCTGATCCAGGGAGATGCTTGTCTTTTATCCAAGACCAGCTGTGTCTTTTTTGTTTATCTTTGTGATATTTTATCCATCAATACTATTGCCTGAAGCAGAGGAGTTATCAAAGTATGCGACCTCTCATTTCTCCTATATTTCATTCAGAAATATTTGACCTATCAATGTATAGATACATTATAAATGATTGATCATTAGGTTAATTATAATTTTAAAGCCTCCTAATGAAATTTCTATGTTCTCTTTTTATTTCAATTAGGTATTCAAAATCTACCTAATAATATATTCCAGTGTTAAACACAAGCTTTAGGTTTCAAATAAGGAATACTATAGAATTAAATGCAAACAAAATAGGAGAACTCCATTAAAATACTTGATTACCATTGCAAGGTGAAGAAGAAAACAATGAAGTGAATTAATCCTACTAGATCTTACTGATTGAGCTGTATCAAATGCCTAAGAGAGAAGGAGGTGCTATTTTTGTCTTATACATGCACGTGAATTGTATTTTTGTTAGCAATTATGATAATAGATCTGTTCTCAGTGGAGATGTTAATTGTCCATTTATCCAGGCTCTAGCCAACTTTACTATAAAATTAATTTTGTGGCATATACTGTATGTTTAATGATCAACTAATAAACTCATTTTAGGAAAGGACTGGAGGTTGGCATTTTAGAATTTTTTTATTGTGGGCTGAATATTGAAATCAAAGCCATATTCCAGACATTAAATTCCTAAGCTTATTTTTTCCATGGCCTGATTTATGTATCAAATAGCTGACATGGGTTTGTGGTGGAAACATTCAGTTCTAGCTACCTAAGACAAGTGACTAATTACCCTGGACAGCAATTACATGAACAGACAACCTCCCTTTAATTAAATATCAGAGTTAATACCTATAACATTAATGTCAGTTCAGAAAATGTGATGGAAATAATGAAAAGGCAAGTCTTTTGGAATCATAGAATAAAAGGTTGCAAAAATGAAATTCAATCTTCCATTTTAGGGCTCATTTTCATTTATCAAATCCATTGCTTAATCTCAAAAGGCTTTGGTTAGATATGACACCAACACATTGAATGCTTAAATAATGATAGATATAACAAAATTGGAGTCAATGTCTTTCAGTTTAACAAAAGCCATACAAACACTACACTGCACATGATAGATAATTTTCATTTTCAAATCTGTTTTGCATTTGACAGCAGAATATGCTGGCTAAAGTAAGTTTTTTTTTTCCTCAACAACCTAGCCATGTAAGAAGGAATCACTGTCACTTACCATTATTTCCTCTCTTCCAATCCTCTGTAGTCAACATGTCAGGCTGGGCCCTTATTACCTGTGCATGAATTACTTTAATAGCCTCTAGGCTAGTATCAGTTTTTCATGAAACAAAATAGGGGCTCTCATGATTACTAAGGATCAGGTATTGAGCAGAGCATTTCACCTATTTTGTCTTGTTTATTCCTCACAGTATCCCTGTGAGGCAAATACACTGCATTATCATCTTCATATACAGCTGAGACAACTGAGAGTCAAGAGAGAAAGAATGCCTTGCCTAAGATCACATGGATAATCAATGACACAGCTCAGCTTCAGACATAGGCCTCCAGGCCAGTGCCTACTGTCCTGTGCTTGGGGTATAGAAACAGCATCTTTACTCACTCTAGTTACTGCCATTCAATTCACCCTTGCAAACCAATGCCTAAGGACCTTCCTAAAACAATGTTCTCATCATCTCATTTCTGTCTTCTTAGGAAGTTTGACCAACTCTCCATTGTCAATAGGATAAGAGTCCCAGAGCTCCTGCAATCTGGACCCAGCACTCCTTTCTAATACCACTTTGAATTTTGTTCCAGCAACATCTCTACTAATGATCCCTGGGCCATTCATACCATTCACTTACATCTGGCTACATCATTTTGCTTTGCCTCTGTTTCCTCGCTGCAAACCGGAAACAATGACATTGTTCTTGTGAGACCCAGTCTTAATGGATGTAAAGAACCTACTGCAATGTCAGGCATATAGCAGGCTCTAAATAAAAGGAGGTTCTGTCTATTCAATTATTTTCCATCCCTCAAAGATGCACTTAATGTCTCATTTTCAATGTAGCTCTTACTGGACAGGGGGCCTGGTCCCGAATGGGTCTGCTTAGGGCCAACTGGTAATATGTGGATTCTTGACTTCGCATAGGGAAGATTTCACAACACGAGTCCAGGTGACTATGAGGGTAAGTTTATTGAAGCTGGGGATAGTGAAACAAGGAAGGACTTAGCATAGAGGAAGCAAAAGGAGAGAGCCTAGGTTGGGTTGCCTTAGCCCACTGGGAAGTCAGAAGAAAGGGGCTTTGGGGACAGGGTCAGAGCGTTAACCTGGGACAAGCTGCCACTACCCACTGCTCCCCTGATTACAAGTCTTGGTGTCTCTTAGAACTTAGGGAATGTGTGCCTGTGGGGGAAGAAGTGAGGTAAAAAAAGGAGGCAGGGAATGGCATACTGCTCCCCAGAGGGGGCACTCAAGTGCTGGGCCCTTTGTCTTGAGTTTTTATCTCTCTCTTGCAGTTGGGAATGTTAGGGGAGGTCTCAGTGGAGGGTTTCAGCAAAATACTCATCAGTTCTCCAGGGGTGCCTTTTCAGGGTTGTGGTTTCTACTGATTGGTCAGTGCCAGGGCAGGCATTGTTAGTCATTGTAGCTGGTCCTGGCATCACTCACCTGGTTTTGCTGCTTTTCTGGGCTTGGAGCTGAAACACACCCGAGGCTTAGATGTTATCTCTAGGGAGATAACCTTCTGTATCTGACTGCAAATTGCTCGGCCAGTTTGTTCAGCCACCTGTCTCAGTTTCCCCCTTCCACTTGTCCTGGCTAACTAGCCTGCCTCACAGCTATTTATGAACAGAAATGGAATTTCTCTCTTCTACAGGATTACTTCTCCTTCTCTTTCTTCTTTCCACTTCCGTCTTTCCTCCTCCTCCCATTTACCCTCTCCCCTTCTTCTCTTCCTTCTTTTTTGTTACTCATATGGAACTTATTACAATGAATTTTAAATTCTAGTTATTCATGTCCAAGGTCCATTCCTCACTTATTAGAACACAAATTCACATGGGCAAGGGTCCTGTTTTATTCATCTTCATAACCTCCTTACAGGCTGGTGTTTCAGAATCAGAAAAACTGTAGTTTGAGTCTCAGCTCTGTACCATAAAAGTTAGATGACCTTGGGGAAGTTTTTGTGTGCCTCAGTTGCCCTATCTATGTGGTGCTGATGATAACAGTATTTATCCTTGAAGGCTGCTTTTTTTTTTTAATAAAGTGGTCCAATCAGAATAGGACACAAGTATTCTAATGAATACATTGTTAAATTTCTGTATTGATGTTGTGTACAAAGCAATGCAGCTGTTTTTTTTTTACACTGATGAAAAACTGGGCCTAGTGGTTAAGAACACAGGCTCTGGAATTCAATCTCAGATTTGCCTCCTACTGACTGTCTTTGGAAAATTATTTAATTTCTCTACACCTTGGTTTTCTCATCTGTAAAACTGGTATGAGAATAATGGTACCTACCCCACATAATTGTTTTGAGTTTGGCAATACTGTTAGTAAAACATCTACTACAATATCCCAGCACATCTTAGGTGCTTGATTTGTTCACATGATTGATGCTCAGTAAACACCAAGTTTTTCATTAACTGATTTATTTTTTATTTTATTTTATTTTATTCTTGGTAGCAGGAATGGGTCTATAGCATCTGCTGTATTCCCTTGCCTGTTCTCAGGGTGATGGCTGGCCCTGGCCATGTCAATACACAGCACACAGTTATGTGGGGAGGCCTAATGACACAAACCTACATTCTTCACTCTACTTCTTTGAGGAGCATGGCTTGCTATGTTTTTCCATTTCCCAGTGAGAAGATTGCTACATACAGCAGTGATGTGATCCTCAGTACAATTATAGCCAGAACCCCAACCCAGAGCCGTGTCTGGTTCTATAGCCTCACTGGAATATATGGCTTTCATAACAGAGGACTAGATAGTGTCACTATTTCCATTCACTGTTCATAGGAAAAAACAAACTAGAATCTACACACCATATATTTTAGTGGTAATGAGAATACCATACCAGAAAAATATTAATTTCTCTCAGCCAAAATGACCTTTTCCTTCAAAACAGGGGCCCAGTAGTTCTCCTTGGACAATTATAGTTGAGTTACTAGAGTGCCTCTTCATCTGGAAGGAAAATTCCCCATTGTTACAGTCAAGCAAGGATAAATAAAACATGCTGGTGGTGAAATACACTAGGTATGAGGTCCCATTGAATTCCATTCCACTGCATCAGCACATTCTATAGAAAGAATTGTACTAGATTGCCACAGGATTTTGCTATTCAAAACTTAAAATAGCAGGGATTGGGTCGCTTGTTGCTTCCTATCATGTTGAAGCAGACTCATGTTCAAGTATAGCGTATAAAAGTAGAAATGCTTCTGTTTATAGAAGATATAGGTGAGGTTGACTCATTGAAAACAGTGCCTCTGCTTAGAAGCCTCTGTAGTTTTAGTACAAATCTGAGGATCTCAGGGTTAGCCAGCTTCTCCTAGCTGACCAGCAACTTCCTAAGAGGGACTCTTCATACACCATGGAATCGATATTTGCAAATTTGTCAGGCAGTATTTGGTCCAGTAAGACAAGGAATGACTCTAATGGTCTTCATTTGAGAACATAAGGATTAATGAGGCTGAAGAACTGATTACCCTATTTTAGTACCAGGATAATTCATCATCATCATAGTCATTATTAAAATTTACTAATATTTACCAAATGCTTACTTTGTGAAAGGCACTTTCCAACATGCATATAATGCTCTCAACAACTCTGGGAAAGAGGTATTATGATCTCTACTTTCATTATCAGTTTTGTCACCTTCAACAGGTTATTTTATTTCTTAGTTCCTCTACCTATTCATTAGTAAACAGTTGCCTGTGGGAATTTTCAGGTCCCCACAGGTACAAACACACACAGTGGCATGCACAGATGTCAGGAACAAAAACAATGATTCGTCATTATGTTTGTAAGCAAACTTAGTCTGTGCTTGAGAAACTCTTCATAGTTTGGGCATTTCAAATAAGGGCTGATGTTGCCAACTGCATCTAAATGGGTATAGTGGAATCTTGGAGTACTGCAAAGATCACAGAATACTGGGACCTGGATGTGGGTTGCAGTTCAACTGCTTAGTCTCCAGGGGACTTTAAACAAGGCAGTTAAGGATTGTCAAGATTTCTCTGGAGACCAAGTGCATTTGAATCCCTTTTCTGCCACTTGCTAATTTTTTTTTACTTTAAATAAGTTATTTTAAATTGTGTATTTTCTTTTCTATTGAATTTATTGGGGTGACATTGGTTCACAATCATGTCCTTATCCATGAAATGTGGTATCAATTTCATAGGGTTCTTTCAAGCATTAAGGAGAATAATACATATAAAGTATTAGCACAATGTATGTCCTATAGTATGCAGTTGATAAATTTCTAGTGTTACTGTTGTTATCTTTTGTAAATTGAGGATAATAGTACTTAATTTGTGTGCCTTATAGCAGGGATCCCCAACCCCGGGCCATGGGCTGGTATGGGAACTAGGCCATACAGCAGGAAGTGAATGGAGGGCAAGTAGGTGAAGCTTCACTCCCCTTACCACCTGAGCTCCACCTCCAGTCTCCCTCCACCCATTCGTGGAACAACCATCTTCCACAAAACCCTGGTGTCAAAAAGGTTGGGGACCACTGCCTTATAGGATTGTTGCAAGGATACTACATAGGGAAAGTCATGACAACTTCAAATGAGTAGAATTTTGAATTCAGTCTCTAAGCTGTAAGAGACTATATGTTCAAAGTTATTTTTCCTTCTCTTTCTTACTCAAGGATGCCAATGTCACAAATGGAACGTACCTGCAAATGTTGCATCTATGCACAATTCTCCTAGTAGGCAGAGTTACCTCAGCCTATCCTGCAGGCCCTCCTTCCTGGTAACCATATATTTCTGAAGATGCCATCCAGTCCCAACTCAGGTCTCCTGGGTTCATCAAGCCCTTTCTGAGCTGATAAGGTTGAGGCCCAATCCTTCCCTTACTCCTAAAACATAGACCTAGAGATAAAAAAGAAAACATGGTACTTAAAGTAATCCTAATGTATTTTTGTATTCAATGGCCATATAAAAAAGATATCTCTGGTATTGGTTAGAATCAATTATAAAATATATTAAAGTCAATTATGGGTGATTGATATATAGATGCAATCAAGAATCTGTAATATTTGACAATATATGTCAAGGGCCTTAAACATGTGCATATATTTAAAACAGTGATTCTACTAGGAGTTTTTAACAAGAAAATAATCAGTCAAAAAAGTTGTCAAATGGAGTTATGGTAGAATTATTTGTAATTGGTTTTGTAATAGCAAAAACTGAAAGCAGAAAAATGTCCAGTAATAAGAGACTGGTTAAATGAATTATGGTACAGTTGAATGGCATGCAACCAGCAAAGTGCTTTCAACATTTAATGACTTGAAAATATGCTCACAATAAGAGGTTAAATGTTAAACGTGGAGCACAAAACCATGCGTAAAACTTGTTCATTTAAAAAATACCTATCCATCAGGGGTAAAGACTTGAAGAATATGTACCAAGTAAAATAGATATATCTGGTGGGCAGATTAGTGAGGCATTCATTGTTTTCTGCAGTTCATACTGATGAGTTGGTTGGAATTCAAGAGAAGAACCCTACCTTCTAAGGGCTGAAATTTAGTGACACAGATCTCTTAGACTTCAGGCAGCATGTCGATCACAATTGCCAGTGACAGTTTGCTTTCCTTTTTGGGATGGATGAGCAACTGCTGAGTGATCTGTTGATGGGAGCAACTGGAATAGTCAGCCATGTCTGTAACTACATGGAAAAAAAGACAAATCAGATATCGGAGGCTTTTGAATGGAAGGACTGCTCTTCAGCCTTGAATTATCAGTTTTGTGCTCAGAGATTTATGAACTTTGTGGTCAAACTAGGTTTTGGAGTGTCACAGATCAAAGCCATCATGACTGTTGTGTCTGGATTTCCAATAGACCCACTCTGGCTTCCACTGCAGAAATCCTCCAAGGAGTTTACTGATAATGTGAAAGCTAATCTGAGGAGTCTGGATTTCATTTCTTTTACTGATTTAAAGAGTGGAAACTTGGCCCTGGCTGGTGTGGCTCAGTGGATTGAGCACCAGCTGGCGAACCAAAGGGTCATCAGTTAAATTCCCAGTCAAGGCACATGCCTGGGTTGGAGGCCAGGTCCCCAGGGGGAGCACATGAGAGGCAATCACACATTGATGTTTCTCTCCCTCTCCTTCTCCCTCCCTTTCCCTCTGTCTAAAAATAAATAAATAAAATATTTAAAAAGAAAAGTGTGGAAACTTGGAAGCCTGTAGCTAATGCCTTTCTATCAAGTCAGGGTGTGTACATTGAGATATATCTGCCCTGAATAGTGCTTTCATTTCTAAAGGACTTTATAGATGAACTTGAACTGAATTCTTTCCTAGCAAATAATGAAATCTCACATTAATCAACAAGTATTTAAATACCTACTATGATCTTTAAAAAGTTTTATTTTTTGAAGGGGCAAAAACTCCAAAAGGAGTCATGAGCCCCGAGCCATTCAATGCTGCACAAAATTTTTGCAGAGAAATTTCTGTTTATATGGATAAAATGGAATCAAGAGGAAAATTGTAACTGATTAATTCCATCTGCCTTTGGGAGCACCTATTATCTTAATTTCTGTTTTTTTTAATCCTATTTTAAAGTTTTCTAATTTTAAATCACTATAATGTACTTTCATTTTAATAAACATTCATTTGGAAAAAATAGATATCTCTAGGTTAAGGTATTATAAATAATTTTTTCTTCATTATAATTTACATTCTTCAGATTTGCTGTAATAGTCATGTATAAAGGTAGGATTTGGTGGCAGTAAAGTGTGCTGGCTCCAGTATCAGAAGACCCATGTTCTAATTCTAGCATTATCGTTTCCTGGTTGTCAAACTAAACAAGATACTGGATTTCTTTGGACCTCCATTTCCATCTGTGTTAAATGGAAATCATTATATTTACATCCAAAAAGTTGTTGTGAGGATTATTCAATGCATGCAAAAGACTGAGTCCTGCACTGTGCTCTTAGTATCAACTGGAAAGCATAAGTCATTGTTATGCATTACTTTTATAATCAGAAAAGAAATGTTATTTTAAAAATAGCTCTGGACTCCAGTACCCACAGTTGGTCATAGGCCCCAGGCATTTTGTTTGCCTAGCAATTTGTTGGAGAGCAAAACATGAGCAGAGCACAGAAATTGCTTAAATGAAGGCCCTCATTTAAAACACATCACAGAAAACTTGTAATGGGTAAAAAAGGAGTTTCACTCTGAAGCCCCTATGGGAAAGGAACAAATAGTTTCTTTCAGTGTGAGCACAGAACTAACAAAATTGGACCCCAGCTTCCCAGGATATTTAAGGAGGGTTTGTCCATTATGAATACACTGAATGTTTTCACCATAACATGTATTTGACATTTTGTGAGATGGCAATAGTATCAGTTGTACAACAGCGACCTTTTCCAAACAAGCTATGTCAGGCTGTACCACATATATCTATCAGCCTCCTTATACAAACTTGAGGTACCAAAGGACACTGGGCAGGTGACTGCATTAACTCAACTGTAAATAGTTCATCAATCACTCTCCAGAAACCAGGGTGCGAAAAATTATTCCGTCCTTCTCCATAAAGTAATCAGCCCTATTAAGATGACACAGAGTCTTTCCGAGATGCCAGCCTGACCACCCAATGTCAGGTCAAGAAGCAGGAGGTGGGTTGAGTTCAGACACAGAAGGAAATGTAGACAATTCACCAAACTATCGTACATAAAGCAAGCAGTGCCCATTATAGGTGAAGGTCAGATACTGGGCTAAATGACTGAAGATATGAAGCCAGAGCAGATGTAAGGTGGGAAGGATTCAACTTCAGATTGAAGATATCTCAATGCAAAAGAAAGCTGCACAGAAGGACCAAGATACTCAGAAATTTGCCTGTGAATCTTGGTAGAGGAAGGAACATCTCTGCTTGTTTGATTATTCAGGGACAATTTGGATACTCTTGAAAAGTTCAAGGAAGCTCTTTAGGAAGAATACTCCCAAACCCAAATAACTATCCTAGAAAATGATGCAAAAACACTAATGCAACTCTAAGTGCTCACTAGACTCACTTAGAGTCTATGTATGCTCACCAGTATCCAAATTCTTTTCTCCCTGGGCATACAGCTAGATTACATTTCACAGTCACCCTTGAAGCTAGATGTGGCCACATGACTGAGGGCTGGCCAACTAAATGTGAGTGGAAGTGATCATATAACTTCTGGGCTGACCCCCTAAAACCTACTATATGCCACAACACACCCTCTCTGTCCCAGTCCCTGTAGACCTACGTTAAATTATAAGAAAAAAGGAAACTTCTCTTATGTCCAACTGCTCAGTATATGGGATAGTTTATTACAGCAGTTAGACTACTGTGATTATGCAATTGTTCATGTTGTTCCCTTCCCCCCTATAGAAGCACCACAACTGTACTGCAAAGTTACATCCCTTAATGATGCCCTGGACTCTTTTCTCTTTTTAAAATATTTTTCTTCTTGATATAATAGCAATACATGTTCACTGCAAGAAATAGGGAAAACACTGGACACCACAAAGAAGACAACAAAGATCATCCAGAATCATCATCCACTATTCAGAGATAATCAAGGTTGGCATTTGGGCTCATGTCCTACCAATATATTTTCTAAAAGTCTCTATATATGTCTATATATTTAAAAACTGTAACTAGAGTGCTCATCATGTACACACAAAACATATGCTTCCCTGTCACAATTTTAGAGCTACATAGGAAATTATTTAGTAAAAATAACATTAACTTTCCTATATATAATAACCACTTAGAAAAATAATCAAAGAAAATAACCCATTTGATTAGCAATAGAAACAGTTCTTACTCAAACAATTAATTCTATCAAGAATATTTATAATTCCAAAAATCCAAATAAAATACAAATAGCCACTTGTATTCTAAACTTTAAATGAAAATATAACTTTAAGAAACCCAAGGAAATTTTGAATAAGAACAGTGATTACAACTAATGAAATTGAAGCAGTAATAAAAGAACTTCCAACAAACAGAAGTCCAGGACTGAATGGCTTCAAAGGTGAATTTTACGAAACATTCAAAGAATACCTAACACCTATTCTTCTCAAACTATTCCAAAAATACAAGGGAAGGGAGGATACCTAAGCTCATTTTACAAGGCCAGCATTATCCTAATTCCAAAACCAGATAAACAATCTACAAAGAAAATTATAGTCCAGTATTCCCTGATTAACCCATATGCAAAAATCCTCAACACAATATAAGCAAACCTGATCGAGCAATACATTAGAAAGATCATACACCATGATCAAGTAGGATTTATTCCTGGGATACAAGGTTAGTGCACTATTCTTATATCAATAAATGTGATACACCATATAAACAAAAGGAAGGATAAAAATCGTATGATCATATGAATAGATGCACAAAAAGCATTTGACACAATCCAGCACCCACTTATGATAAAAACTCCCAGAAAGTGGGAATAGAGGGAACATACTTCAACATAATAAAGGCCCTATATGACTAACCCACAGCTAACATTACACTCAATGGGAAAAAGCTAAAAGTGTTTCCCTTAAGATCAGGAAAAAGACAGGGATGCATGCTTTCACCTCTCTTATTCAACGTAGTACTGGAAGTCCTAGCCACAGCAATCAGACAAGGAGAAGAAAAAGGCATTCGAGTAGAAAAGGAAGTAAAGCTGTCATTATTTGCAGATGAAACGACACTATATTGAGAAGAAACTAAAGATTCCATCCAAATAACTATTAGAACTGATAAATTAATTCAGTAATGTAGCAGGATACAAAATAAATATACACAAGTTGGTTGCATTTTTATACACCAATGATGAACTATCAGGAAGGGAAACTAAGAGAACAATCTCATCTACAATTGCATAAGAATAAAATACCTAGGAATAAATTTAACCAAGGAGGTAAAAGATCTCTACGCAGAAAATTTTAAAAACTGAAGAAGATACAAATAAATTGCAGCATATATTGTGCTTACAGATAGGAAGAATTAATATTGTTAAAATGTCCATACTACACAAAGCAATCTATAGATTTGATGCAGTTCCTATAAAAATACCAATAGTATATTTCACAGAACTAGAGCAAATAATCCAGAAATTTACATGGAACCAAAAAGACACTGAACACCCACAGCAATCTTGAGAAAGAAGAACAAAGTTTTTGAAACTATACTACAAGTCCATAGAAATCAAAACAGTATGGTACTGGCATAAAAACAGACAATTAGATCAATGGAATAGAATAAAAAGCCCACAAATAAACCTACATCAATATGGGAAATTAATACATGTTTTAAAGGAGGCAGTGAGGTAAAGACAGTCTATTCAATAAATGGTTGGGAAAATTGGACAGATACATGCAAAAAAATGAAACTAGACCACCTTCTTACACCATATACAAGAATAAACTCCAAATGGATTAAACACTTAAATGTGAGACACAAAACTATAAAACTCCTAGAAGAAAACATAGGCAGTAAAATCTCTAACATTTCTTTTAGCAATATTTTTTTTGATATATCTCCTCAGGCAAAGGAAACAAAAGAAAAAAATAAACAAATGGGACTACATCAAACTAAAAAGTTCTTTCACACAGCAAAGAAATCCATCAACAAAATGAAAAAAACAACCTACTGAATGGGAGAACATTAGCCAATGTTACAACTCATAAGGGGTTAATATCCAATATATATATATACCTCATACAACTTAACACCAAAAGAAGAAAAACAAAAACAAAATCTAATCCAGTAAAAAATGGGCAGATTACTTGAGTATACATTTCTCCAAAGAGGACATAGAGATGGCCAACAGATATATGAAAAGATGATCAACATCATTAATCACCAAAGAAATGCAAATTAAAATCACAATGAGGTATCATCTCACACCTTTCAGAGTGGCTATCATCAGTAAATGAAAAACCAACAAGTGCTGGCGAGGATGTGGAGAAAAGCGAACTCTCGTGCACTGTTGGTGGGAATGCAGATTGGTGCAGCCATTGTGAAAAGCAGTATGGAATTACCTGAAAAAAAATTAAAAATCAAACTGCCTTATGACCCAGTGATTTCACTTCTGGATTTATATCCAAATAAACCCAAAACATTAATTCAAAAGAATATATGTACTCTTTTGTTCATTGCAGCATTATATACACTAGTCAAGCTACGGAAGCCACCCAAGTGCCCATCAATAGATGAGTGGATAAAAAACAGTGGTACATCTATAAAATGGAATATTACTTGGCCATAAAAAGAATGAATTCTTACCATTTTCAACAGCATGGGTGGACCTAGAAGGTATTATGCTAAGTGAAATAAGTCAGTCAGAGAAAGACAAATATATGATTTCACTTAGATATGGAATCAAAAGATCAATATAAACAAACAAACAGAAAACAGAGAAAGACTCATGGATACAAAGTATGGACTGACAGTTGCCAGAGAAGAGAGGGCTGGGGGACATGGTGAAAAAAATGAAGGAATTAAGAAATACAGATTGGTAGTTACAAAATAGTCATGGGGATGCAAAGTATAGCATAAGAAATACAGTCAACAATATTGTAGAAGGGTAGTGAGAGAATGCTAACAATAACACCACTTAAAATATTATAAAATTCATGTAATTAACACAGTTTGATATCAGTAAATGAATAGTCAAATCAATGGAATGGAACAGAGAATCTAGAAAAAATGATTGATAGATAGATAGATAGATAGATAGATAGATAGATAGATAGATATAGATAGATACCTCTCTACATATTTGTCTATGTATAAAACCTGGTTTATTATTAAGAAGGCATTTAAAATCAACAGGGGAAAATGAATTATTCAATAAATGGTGTTGGGCCAACTGGCTAGGCATTTGAAAAAATACAGTTGGATACCTGCCCCATTTTTATGCTAAAATAAATACCAGGTTAATTATAATACTAAATTTCTTTTTAAAAAATGCCACTAAAGTAACAAAAGAAAACAGAAAAAAACTGATTATTATATTCTTACTAATGTTGTATAAGTATGATATATCACCAAAACCCATTAAACAAAAGAAAGACATTAAAATTTGAAACATCCCATATCATGATCAAAATATCATGTATCAAAATATTATGAATACCCTGAATGAAGTCAAAAGTGGTGAAGTACTATCAATATACAGGGTCCAGCACATATAATGCCCCTTTTTATTACAAAATCATAAGCATGTAATTCTGTAACATAACAATATTGCACTCAAGCATTCCATATGATGTTTTAGGTGCAATGTTCAAATTAAAGCTATAAATTATTACACCCATATTATTACCTTACCAACTGCACTCAAGCAGGCATTATTTCTGCCAAGCCCTGTATATGGTAAAGAATCAAATTTAATACATAAAGAGGTTTGACAAGCAAGTAAAATAAATTTAAAAGTTCATAAGAAAAATTGGCAAGGAACATCTATATTGAAAAAGAAATCCAAATGATTCAAATATATGAAAAGATGATCAATTCACTCAGAGTAAAAGAGATATGAAATTAAACTAAAACAAATGATCCTTTTCCAACTAGAATTGAAAAGAATAAAAAAAAACTACATGTACTGTATTCCAGGATGTGAAGAAACACCCTCATTCATTGTTGGTGGTAATTAAAGTGCGCCACCCTATTTAAAGGACAATTTGGCAAAACTTATCACCATTGTAAATGCATATACACTTTGATCAAGAGATTCCAGTAATAACCATTTATATTATGACTCTGTACATGTGAGCAATGATGTGTGTACAAAGATAATGCCTTCAAAATTATTTCTAATAGCAAAAGACCATAAACAATTTTGGGACTATTTACATAAATTATAGGATATCCACTTATTTGCATACCATGCAGCCATTAAAAGTAATGAGGGAAATCTATTCATACTGAAATAAAAGATTGCCAATACACATTGTTAAACAATAAAAACAAGGTTCAAAACTGTGTGTAGAATATGCTATCATGTTTGTGAAAATGAACAGGGAAATGAAAAAAAGATATACTTTTAAATGCACAAAATATCCCTTGAAAGACACAAATAACTGCAGTGCTTACTTCTGAGAAGAGTGACTGGGGATTGGGGGTCGTGGAAATGAGCAATTTATTCTTCAGTGTATACTCTTCATTAGCTTTTGCCTTTTTCTCCATGTGCATGTATTATTAAAAATATAAAGTAAGAAAAAAAGGTCAAATTTTGCAATCCTCTGTGATGTACATTCTTTGGGAGGTTTGTATTTCCATGTAAACACCCAGAGAACAAAAAGCTGGAATTTTTCAGAGTGGGAAGGGGATCAGGTACAAAATTACTCCAGCTTAATTTTCCCAATTCTAACATAGAAAAAATGATATATTCCTAATGTGAAAAATAGTTGAGCTAAATTTTAGCCATGACTACTGCAAAGGTGAAGCAGAAACCTGCCAATGGTCCACAGAAAGACGAGATCTATAATTATAGGAAAGGGCAGGATAATGAACGAATAGATGCTGGGCTAGATAGTCAGCATGCACTTTCTCATTTAGTGTTCCTGGCAAGTTTGTGAGGTAGGAGTTATCTCCACTGTACAGATTAAGAAACAAGCTCCTAGAGAGGAATGAATTTGCCCAGGATGACATGGCTGGTGACTGTGAAAACGAAGAGGTAACTTTCTACTTTCCAATATTTCTCAGAGGTCCACTGATTAAAAAGAACAGGAGATTTTGTGCTTTTTACCAGCTCAGGTAGTGTCTCATGAAATCTGTTAGTGTACAGCCCTTGTGCTGCCAAAGGCATTCTTATGCTTACCATTCTTACCCATCTTGAAGGACAGGAAGTTGTTGCCTAAACTCTATGAACCCCACATTCCTTATCCATAAAATGAAAAGCACCTATTTAGAAGCGTTATTATGAGGATTCAAAATAAATTTTGTAAAGTGCTTGGCATATGATGGATGCTGAAGGTATGGTGGTCACTAGTACTGTTACGATGATCAACTGGAATTGAAAGATGCCTGGGCAACAGTGAAATTCTGATTCCAGATTAGGGAAATTTCTGGAAGCAGGATAGTGAAGAATTTAAGAATGTGATCTCCGTCTGACTTATCTTAGCATAATGCCCACAATGTCCATCCTTGTTGCAAATGGCAGGATCTCTTTTTCATGGCTGAATAATAGTCATAGATAGATAGATAGATAGATAAGCAGATGATAGATAAAGGATAGACAGACAGATAGATAGATAGAGATATGTCATATCTTTATTCATTCCTGCAGATGGACACTTAGGTTGTTTCTAATACCTTGGCTAATGTGAGTAATTCTGCAATAACCTTGTGAGTGTTGTATGATATCACTTATATGTGGAATCTTAAAATGCCAAATTAATGGAAACAAAGAGTAGAGTGATGGTTGCCAGGGACTGGAGGGTGGGGAAAATGGGGAGATATTAGTCAAAAGATACAAACTAGCAGTTAGAAGATGAATAAGTTCTGGAGATCTAATGCACAGCCTTCATCCAAGTCCTTCAGCAATGGAATCAGTGAGGATTCTCAAAAGCAGTCAGCCTCTGCTCTTACTCAGTCAGGAATCTCCTGTGTTTAATAAGGCCAGAGGCCCCACAATTCTCCAGGCCCACACCATTCAGTTCCTGTGCAGATAATGGAGAAGGGGCTTGTATGCTCTATCCCCTTCACTGACTCTGCAGGACTCAAATGAGCCCCTGAGGATTGGATCTGTCTTCGATGGACTTCTTTCCTCCATCCAGACAGCCCACAGTCATAGATAGCCCAGATATTTTGATGTCAAGTAGAGAAAGATAGAGCCAACTCAAAGAAACAGGGAGGGACCATCATCTCCTCTCTGAAGGCTTCCCTTCCCAGGATGGGAGTCCGAGGTTTGGAAATATTTCTGCAGGTTGGAATGAATGTAGTGACATCTCAGAGATCACCCTGTATGGCTCCCTGAGAAATAAATAGGCTCACTGAAGCAATTCTCATACAGACACTGTAAGCAGATACTTGTTCCAGAAATGCGCTTGTTCAAGCCCTGGGCCTCGGAAGAGCCAGCCTGCATGATCCTTGCACCCCTCTTACTACCTTAGTCTCTTAATTTTCTCCATCTCGTTTTGCCACATTTTTTAGTTGATGCTATTATATTTATGATGAGAAAGAAAAAAATCTAAGCAAACCTCTGGAGTGACAGAGAGAGGAATTTGAATCCTGCTCTTCCAACCACTGGCAGTGTGGCATCACTTGTTTCCCACTGGACCTCAGCTTACTCACCCATTAAATGTAGGTTAATGATGTTTACTTTGATGGACAACTATGGGCACTACATGAGGAAATACATATAAAAATGTTTTGTAAAGGGAAAAATGGAGTAGGTAGCATAGTGCCTGACATATCAAAGTGTTCAAGAAATGTATAGTTGTGATGAAATGTGAGTTAGGATGTTTTCCAGTGACAGGTCACTGGCATGTTGAACAGTCACACAAGAGCCCAGATAATTCCTCTCCTCAAAATCAGCCAGCGGCTTTCCCTTAATGTCCCACAGCGTGCTATTTTCCCTTCTAATTTTGACCATGGTTGAGGCTGGCTAATCTGTAACAGCCGTTTGTCTAATCCAATGTTTTATATTAAGTATATATTGGACTGAAATGGAATTTCTCAAATTTATTCAGAGTAAACAGCTTTGGAAATTACTCACTTTGCCCCTTCCAGAGGGTAGGTGGAAATGCGGGCCAAATGCAAGCATTTGGCAGGTGCATTTATTTAGGTATCAACTTGATTTCAAAACCCTACCTTCTTTACTTGTGTACAAAGAAAGAGAAATTGATTTTGAGAATATGAAAGCATATTTTAACAATGGCTGGTATATAAACAATAAGTATCCAGTTATCCTGTGTTCATTATCTTTTCTGGCTTTTTAGGATGTAAGATAAGGTTGATAAGTCCCATGTGTAGTGAATATCAAAATCAATAATTCCTGCACCAAGATGATGTGCAGTTAATTTAAGTACTTTCATCTGGAGCTTGAAATACTTTGATATCTTCATCAATGCATAAAAACAACTTTGAATACATAATAAAATGCTGGACTTTTCCATACTCTATTCCAAAATACCATGAAATTTAGGAACATTCCAATTGAATTGCTAGGTAAGCATAGGAATAATTCAAGGAACAATACACACCTAAAAGATTGATTATTTCCTGGTGACTAACAAACATCAAATTTTACTTTCTGAGCCAGAGGCTGGAATAAAGACATCTCAAGTTGCCAACAATAGGAAATACCAAAGCGAATCCAGTCTGAGCTGTGAAAAGTACACACTTAGAGACTCCCACACACAGCTGACTTGGTTTCTTGGATGATGCCAACCCTCACCCAGTGAATAAATGTACAGTCCCAGCCCCTCCTAGATCAATGCATAAATACTATGTATTTATTCAACAAATATTTCTTGAGCACCTACTGTGTACACTGAGCTAGAAACTTTTAAAAGACTCTCCTCTCTTGGAGATTACATTTCTGTGGGAGAGACAACAAACAAGTAAACACATGATTAGAGACTATGACAAATGGCAAAATAAACAACAAAACTGGGGAGCTATAATAGAGAATAATGGAGTTGGGGGGAAACATTCTTTTCCACATTTTTATTATAGCTAATATATTTTATCAATATTTTCTCCAGGCATTTGACTTGTCTATTAATTTTCTTACTGGTATTTTTTGATAAACACAAGTTCTTTATACTCATTAAGCCTAGTTGACAAAGATATTTGTTATTTTATATATATTTCTTTCTGTGTACTATCTACAAAAAAAAAATGCTGACAGCCAGATTGAAAAGATATTTGCTATGCTTCCTTCTAGAAGCTTTGTAGTTTAAGAATTACATATATATCTATGATTCATCTTGAATTACATTTTGTATGTGGTTTAAGGTCAAAGTTAAGATTCATTTTTTTCTGACATGGTTATTCTATTTTTCCAGTGCCATGTTTTGACAATACGGGACTATTTTTTTTACTGAATTTGCCATGGTGACATTGGTTAATAAAATTATATAGGTTTCAGGTGTATAATTATATGATACATCTTCTGTATATTGTATTGTGTATTCACCACTCCAAGTCAAGTCGCCCTATGTCAAAATTTATCCCCCCTATATCCTCATCTTCATCTCCCCACTCCCCTTCCCTTCTGGTAATCACCATGCTGTTGAAAGAGAACAGACTGACAACTACCAGAGGGAAAGGGAATTGTGGGGCTGTGTGTCAAAGGTGAAGGGATTAAGCAAAAAAAAAAAAAAAAAAGCAAACAAACCCATACACACAGACAAGACTCTATTTTCCTAACTGAACTACTTTGGCACATTTGTCAAAAATCAATTGACTTTAGAATTTTGGGTTTAAAGCTAGAATCCCTATTCTATTTCATTGACCTAGTTTTCTATCCCTATGCCAGTACCGCACTGTGTTAATTTCTGAAACTTTATAATAACACTTGAATTCATATATATGTTTACTTTGATCTTCGTTTTCAAGATTTGGTTATTCTATACCTCGACACAATAAAGGCTATATACATAAAGCCCACAGGTAATATTGTAATTAATTAGGAAATTATAAAACTTATCTTCTAAGATCTAGTACAAGGCAAAGGTGCCCACACTTGTCACTTCTATTCAACATAGTACATGTTAGTCCTAGCCAAAGTGATTAGACAAAAATAAATAAATAAAAGCATCCAACTGGGAATGAAAGAAGTAAAATTATTCCTATTTGCAGATGATATAATCACATATGTAGAAAACCCGAAAAACTAAAAAAAAAAAAAGCCTACTAGAACTAAGAAACAAATTCAGTAAAGAATAGGATACAATAATCAACACAGATAAAAATTAGTGACATTTTTTTCCATGTAAATAATGAAGTATCCAAAAAGGAAATTAGGAAGACAATTCCATTCGCAACAGCAACAAAAAGTATACAATACTTGAGAATAAACTTAACCAAAAAGATGAAAAACATGTACACCCAAAATCATAAAATATCAGTTAGGGGAAACACAGATAAATGGAAAGACAGCCCATGTTCATTGATTGAAAGAATTAATATTGTTATAATATCCACACTACCCAAAGTGATCTATAGATTCAATGCAAATCTTATCCAAATTCCAATGACATTCTTCAGAGAAACATAAAAAATGATCCTTAAAATTCATAAGGAATCACAAAAGACCCCCAAATAGCCAAAGCAACCTGGAGTAAGAACAAAGCTGGAGGCATCATGATTCCTGATTTCTAAATATATTATAAAGCTACAGTAATCAAATACACAGAGTGTGATCCTGGCATACTAACAGGCACATAGACTGATAGAACAGAATAAAGGAATAAATACACACATTAACTGTCAACCAATGCTCATTCTCCCTAAACTAACTGCTAGATTCATGCAATAAAATAAAAATCCTCCCTGGCTTGTGTGGCTCAGTGGACTGAGCACCGGCCTGCAAACCGAAAGGTCACCGGCGCATGCCTGAGTTGCAGGCCAGGTCCCCAGTAGAGGGTTCATGAGAGGCAACCACACCTTGATGTTTCTTTCCCTCTCTTTCTTTCTCTCTTCTCCTCTGTCTAAAAATAAATTTTAAAAAATCTTTTAAAAAATGAAATGAAAAAAATCCTAAAATGTTCTTTTGTAAAAATTAACAAGCTTTCTCTAAAATTTATAAGGAACTTCAAAAGACTTAGAATAGCCAAAATTTTACCCATATTTATTGAGGTATAGTTGACAAATAAAAACTACAAATATATTATATATTATACATACACACATATTATAAGACTTGATGTCTTGATATACATGCACATTGTGAAATAGCCAAATCAAGCTAGTTAACATATCCATTACCTTACATAGTTACCATTTCCTTCCTTGCTTCCCTCTTTTCTTTCTCTTTCCTCTTAGCAAATTTCAAGTTTAAAACACAGTATTGTAGATTGTATTCACACTGATGTACATTAGATCTCCAAAATTTGTTTAATTTGCAATACTGAAACATTGTACTCTGATCAAATATCCTAAACACTGAAATGATATCATCATATACACAGGTCCTGCCTTCATTTAAGGAATAGGGAAATTTATAGAGCCAAATCCAACCAGTTAACACTTCAAATCTTGGGAGCCATCTCAGATTTCTGCCTCCTGCAGTAGATTTATCTCTAACCTTTGCTTTCCTGTATAACTTCAATTTTGACTCAACTACTCTGTCATCTCCTCTTAATGTCACTCTAGAATTATAGGACTATGTATAGATTCTGGAATACATATTTCCCCATTTCTGTACATGATGAAACTCTCTACCTGTAATGCTCTCCTCTTTGTCTTCCTGGTGGGTAAACCCCTATTCATCCTTAAAGTCTCAGCTCAAGTGCTACATCCTCAGTAATACCTTCATTAACTGCCAAGTAGACCTGCCCCCTTAAAATTAAGTTCCACCATACTAAGTTTCTTGACAGCAAGTATCCCATCTTTTTTACTATATCTCCAAACCTAAGTATAGTGCTAAGCATGAGTAAAACATTTGGGTGAACATTTATAAAAATTACAAGAAGTCTAGTATGGGGGAAAAGGGTGAAGAGCTGAGAAGCTACTCCGTGGAGGGTTTTGTGTGCCATATCAGGGGATTTGGACTTTATCCTAAAAACAACAGGGAGCCATCCAAAGGTTTTAAAGCAGCAAGTAAAATTGTGAGATTTGGGTTTTTAATAAGTTCATTCTAAAGCTGTAGCCCAGTGTGTCTCAAAGTAAATTCCTGACTATCTGCATCGGAATCAGTGATGTTGGTAGACATGCAGATTGCCAGTCAATTTTAGACCTATTGCATCAGAGTACCAAAGGGTGGGCTATTTTAACATGCTCCCTCCCCCATGATTTTTATGTTCACTCAAGCATGTGAATCACTGCAATGCAGGATGAATTGGGTCACTTACTGCATGCATGTATGTAAAACTAGCCTAGTTTCTTCACTGCTTTCTGCCTCAGTTTCCTCATCTGTAATATGGCTATGAAAACAGCACTTATCTTATGGGGTTGTTGTAAAATTAAACAAGGTAAGGCATATAAAGGTCTTAGAAAATACCCATTGTAGAGTAGTATAGAGGAAGGAAACTATATGTGTTATTATTACCATTATTTCTTGGAAGAGCAAAGAATAGGAAAAAAAGAATCTGTTACAGTCATCTGAGTGGGTGATGCTAAAGGCGTGACTTAAAGCATTGACAGCCGGAAGAGAAAAGAAGGGCAGAGTTGAACATGTGGAGGGACTATCAGCAGGACGTGGTTACTGATTAGGCTGGGGTGGGGAGAACAAGAAGTCAGAATTCAAACTCAAGGAGGCAAGGGAGAAAACAACTTTTGGAAGGGAAATCACAATTTGAAATATGGCGAGTCTAAGGTGCCTACAAGCCTTTTAAGTGGAGCTGTCCTGATAGGTTGGCTGACACACTAGGGAGGAAAAGAGTATGTTGTGAAAACAACAAGTAACAATTGGTTGCCAAGACTTTCACAGTGCAGCCACATCTGTAGTCCCAAGTTACTTACCAGTTAGTCACCCAGACCCATTAGGAGTTCCTTTGCAACCCCAACATCGGAGTGTGGTAAGGTGTGTGTAATCTTACCTTAACCCTTGGAGTCTACCCAGAGACTAGATTCAAGTAGAACCTACCTCATTAAACAGTTTCTTCTCAAGCCATGTAATGTGGCTGAATTGAACCAAGACTAGGAGTTTTTATCTACATTTGCAAAGGTCTCTGAAATGTACCTGAAATGACACTAGGCAGAGCATGGTAGCCACTCAGAGAATTAAACCTAAGTGTGACCATGTACAAAACTGGGCAGGGAGAAGGGGTGCTGCAATGATTCCTCCCAGCCCTTAAGGTCTATGGAAGCGGGAACCAAAGGCCCAGATTTTTTGTTTTAAAATGTCTTAGCTGTTTTAAACAGCTGATCATCAAACTCCTTCTTAAGATGTAAAGCAGGAAGCAAAAATAAAAATAAGGGGATAAACAGGTCTCATGATGAAAATGTTACTGTGGAGTAATGATGTATCAGAGATCTTACATCAATATCAAAAACAAACATTTTCAAAATCATACTGCCCCAAGGTAACTTAAGTGTGATACACCACCTTTGCAGTTTACACAGACTCCTTTGTTTGTGGAGTCTTGCCTCTGTATGTGGCTGATGCTTACATATAGCTGAAAAGGTCTCAAAGAATTTATACAATTTTTTTAAATTTATTTACTTTTTAAATACATTTGTCTCTGCCTCCCCCCCACCTCTTTCCCTTGCCCCCACCCACCTTCCCTCCCTCAGCTCTTCCCCTTTGGTTTTGTCCATGAGTCCTTGCTATATGTTCCTTGACTTTCCCCTTCCCTTCCCTTTCCCTGCACCCCCCTTCCCTCTTGTCTCTGTTGATTTCTTTTCCTTTCAGTGTTGCTGGTCATATTTTCCTTGCATCTTTGCATTGTTGGTTAGGTTCCGCTTATAGGTGAGATCATATGGTATTTGTCTTTCGCCCCCTGGCTTATTTCACTTAGCATGATGCTCTCCAGTTCCATCCATGCTGTCGCAAAGTTTAGTACTTCTTTTTTTCTTTCTGCTGCGTAGTATTCCATTGTGTATATGTTATTGCACTGAAGACCTGCTCCCTAGCTGTTCCTGATTTAGTTACAATGGATCGACCTTTTGGCGAGTTCTGCTACACCCAGAATTAGGTCCAATTGATTACTGTAATCTGTGCATCAGTTCCTCTCTTCCCTACTGGTAGGCTGTAGGAAGTGTTAGATACCAACTACTGAGAATATTGTTGATATTTGCAATTGAGCATTAGAAGGATATAAAATTTTAAATTATATATGCCTGCCTTCATGAACATATTTAAAAAGTGATCAGTGAGACAGTATACATGACAAAACACTACCACAGAAAATCATTTCTTCAATACAGTTTGACATCAAAATATAGTGCCTTCAGGAACTTTTTAAAAACCACCATGAAGATGATATCACAACTCACCCCACTCCCTGGTGATAGCTTCCTTTGCAATTTGTTCATGCCTGGAGTATGGAGTCTTGGGGGTATCAGAGCAATTGGAATCACTTTTTGATGGATGCATTAGTATCAAATATAAAAATTCACATTTAAAAACTATTATGTTGATTACAAGTTAATGTATGTAAAGCATTTGGAGTAATGCTTAGCACATAAGATGTATTCAAAACTTTTAGTCATTGCTGTTGTTATCCTCATCACAATTAAAGAGTCTGAATTTAAAAAAAACACTGGTTTATATTTTATGTATGATATTCTAGTTTCTATGTAATTTTTAGTGTAAACAACCATTATAGGCATGTGTTTTTGTTTTTTTTTTAAAGTTAAGTACCAGTACCAGGAAAGGGCTTATTTTGAAAAGTGAAGTTTCCTCCCATGCTAGAATTCCCAAAGGCCACTACTTCAATAGTTTCCTATGCCTCTGTCCAGCAATTTTTGATGTTGATATACAAATATGTATATATGCATCCTTTTAAATTATAAATGTGAACACAGTACACAAACTCTCTGTACCTTGTCTTTTTTAATTGGATAATACACTGACAAGACCTCCATTATCGTCCAATTTTCTCATCCCTTCACTAGACTTCTGCAGTAGCATGTTTTCTTACTAACTGAAGATTCCCATGCAGTTGTAAAAAATACAGAAAGATTGCTTGTTTGCTTTGCCCAGATCACCCAAATGATAATGATTTTAAAAACTATAGCATAATATCACAACAGGATATTGACTCATATAATCCACCAATCTTACTCAGATTTCCCATTTTATTGGTACTTATTTGTGTATGTGTGTGTGTGTGTGTGTGTGTGTGTGTGTGTGTGTGTGTGTGTGTATTGTCTATTTAGTTCCATACATTTTTTTTCTCCTGCATAGGTTCAGGTATCCATCACAAAAGTCAAAATACTGAACCGTTACAACCACACAAGGATCCCTCCTATTGTCCTTTTATAACCATACCCACTTCCATCCTGCCACCCCTCACTTGTCCGTAACTCCTGGCAACCATTAATCTGCCCTTTCATTCTAAAATTTTGTCATTTTAAAAATGCTATATAAATAGAATTATGCTTTAAAAAAACTTTTTGGGATTGGCATTTTCCACTAGCATAATTCCTGGGGATGTATCCAAGTTGTTGTATGTTTCAATAGCTTCTTCCTTTCTATTTCTGAGTAGCATATTCCATCATATGGAAATGCCACAGTGTGCTTAATCATTCATTTGTTGAAGGACATCTGGGCTGTTTCCAGTTTTTATTTATTAAGAATAAAGATGTGCAAGCCCAGCACAAGTAGCAGCCATCTCAGATTGCTTTATAACTCAGGCATGGTGGCCCCAGGCAAAACAAAGGTGGGGGCTGACCTTTTCCTGCACCACCCAGGAAACCCCAAGGCCAGCGCACCCAGTGGGCAGCTACAGACCACATCAGAGCACCACCACCCTGTCCCTGCACAGCTGATCCTCCACGGAGGGTGGAGGTTGGTGATCAGCAGTCAGAGCCAATTATTGCTGCTAACTAGCCTGGGTAAACCCCTCCCACTGACCTGCCAACAGCAATCAAGGTTCAGCTACAAAAGGAGGGTGTACTCAGCCCACATGAAGGACACACCTTGAGTACCCAGCTTGGGTGACAGGGGAGGCTATGCCAACTGGATCCTACAGGACACCTACTACATTAGGCCATGCTACCAAGACAAAGAGTCATAGAAGCTCTACCTAATACATAGAAACAAACATAGACAGGCTGCCAAACAAGGAGACAAAGAAACATGGCCCAAATGAAAGAACAGATCAAAACTCCAGAGAAAGAACTAAATGAAATGGCAATAAGCAATCTATCGGATGCAGAGTTCAAAATACTGGTTTTATGGATGTTCAAGGAACTTGGTGAGGACCTTAACAGCAAAAAAAAAAAAAAAAAAAAACAAAAAACGATCCAGTCAGAAGTGAAGGATACACTAATTGAGATAAAGAACAATTTATAGGGAAACAACAGTAGAGTGGATGAAGCCGAGAACCAAATTGATGATTTGGAACATAGGAAAGCAAAAAACAACCGATCAGAATAAGAAGAAAAGAGAATCCAAAAAAAAATTGAGGATAATGTAAGCAGCTTGTGGGAAAACTTTAAGCATTCCAATATTCACATCTAGGGATTCCAGAAGGAGAAGAGAAAGAGCAGGAAAGTGGAAATCTATTTTAAAAAATAATAAAAGAAAACTTTCCTAATTTGATGAAGGAAATAGATGTACAAGTCCACAAAGCACAGAGAGCACCAAACAAGATCGATGTAAAAGGGCCCACTCCAAGACACATCATAATTAAAATGCCAAAGGTTAAAGATAAAGGGATGGGAGGGTGGGTGTGGAAGGATGGCTGAGAGGTGAGGGGATTAAGAAGTACAAATAGATAGTTATAGAATAGTCATGGGAATGTAAAGTACAGTATAAGAAAGGGAGTGGCCAAAGAACTTATACGCATGACCTGTGGACATGAACAAGGGTGGGAGTAGGGGGTGCTGGGTGAAGGGGAGCAAAAGGGGTAAATCAGGACAACTGTAATAGCATAATCAATAAAATATAATTAAAAAATATTTTCCCTACTTTTCCTTCTAGCCTATCAGTGTCAATGCACTAAAGGTACATTTTAAAGGCATCTTTCTAAGTGAAAATTTAAAGCCATTCTGAATGTCCAATCCTGGAAAAAGAAGAAAATAAACTGTAGGTATACTATGTGGGTAAGGAAATATTATATAATCATTTCATTATATACATAGTATCCAACGTAAAATGACATACAGTTGATACCAATTATGTGAAATATATATTCATATCAAAAAGATTTGAATATGTACATAAAAATGCTTTCTCTGGGTGGTGAGATTCTTTTATTTATCTATTTATTCATTTTTTTCTAGCTCTATTGAGGTATAGCCAGGAAACAAATTTTTAAAAAAGAATAAAGATGCAATGAACAGTCATGTACAGATTTTTATGAGAACATATATTTTCATTTTCTCTGGGATAAACACCCAAGAGTGTTCTTTCTGGGTCATATGATAATTGCACATTTAGCTTTGTAGTACTCTGTGAAACTAGTTTCCAAAGTGGCTATACCATGGCAACATAGGAGTGATCTAGTTTCTCTGAATCCTTACTGTCATTTGGTGTTTTTTAATTCTTTAATTTATTTTAATCACTCTGTTAGATGTGTCAATTCATTTTGTTTTTAATTTGCATTTCCCTGATGACTAATGATGTTTAACATCTTTTCATATTTATTTGCCATCTGTATATCCACTTTGGTGAAATGTCTCTTCATCATGTCTCTTGATCATTTCATAATTAGATGTTTTTGTTTACTTTCGTCTTGAGAGTTCTTTATATATTCTTAATACCAGCCCTTTGTCAGATATATTGGTTGCAAATACTTTTTCCCAGTTCATAGTTTATCATTCATCCCCTTCACATTAACTTGTTTTGATATTTTTGTAATTATATAATGTCCCTCTTTGTAGTAATTTCTTTTAAAAATCAGAAGTCTATTTTATCAGATAGTAACATAGCCACACCTACTTTTTAAAATTAATATTTTAAAGAACAAAGGTTTTTAATTTTGATGAGGCTAGATCTTTGTATTTTTTTTTATGGATTATGCTTTGTGTCAAGTCTAAAAACTTCTTGGCTAGCCTTAGTTCCCAAAGACTGTCTCCTTTGTTTTTTCTAAAAGATTTATAGTTTTACATTTAAGCCTGTGATGCATTTTGTGTTAATTTTTGTATAAAGTATGAGGCTTAGGTGAAAGTTTTTTCAGGTTTGGGGAGAATTTTTATTTGTTTGTTTGTATGTTTGTTTTTGCCTTTAGATGTCCAATAGGTCCAGCACTGTTTGCTGAGAAGTCTATCCCTGCATTAAATTACTCTTGTAATTTGTTAAAAACAATTGAGAATATATTTGAGGGTCTATTTCTGGATTCTTTATTCTATTCCATTGACCAATGTGTCTACCTCTCCACCAACAGTACACTGTCTTAATTACACTAGCCTTTTTATCAGATAGAGCATTTCCCCCAACTTTATTCTTCTCTGTCAATATTATTTTTATCTATCCTAGGGCCTGAGCATTCCCATATGCTTGGAAAAAAATGTTTGTTCTGTTGTTGTTAGGTGGAATCATCTATATGAGGTCTGTCTGGAAAAAGTCCAGCCATTGTTAACAAAACAAGAATGGTTTATGCGACATCGACATAACCTGGCAGCCAAGCAGAGTGGACTGAAATGTGCATGTGTGAACAATGACAACTTCACTGTTCTAGTCAGTAGGGGTGGAGACATCATTGAGTGAACATGTGTACTGTGTGGCTATCACATTCAAAATGACTGAGCGAGTAGAGCAATGAATCTGCATCAAATTTTGTGTTAAGCTTGAATATTTCTCCATGGAAACTATTTGGATGATTCAGAAGGCTGCAACTATGAGAAATTGATGATTGGCAGCTTTATAATGACAACATGTCCACTCACGCATCATATCTCGTGCAGAGTTTTTTGGCAAAACATCAAATACCCCAGGTGACTAAGCCCCCCTACAGCCCAGATTTAGTACCCTGTGACTTCTGGCTTTTCCCAAAACTAAAATCACCTTAAAATCACCTTTGAAAGGGAAGAGATTTCAGACCATGGAAGAGATTGAGGAAAATGCAAGAGGTCAGATGATGGCAATTCCAACAAAAGATTTTGCAGAGGGTTTTGAACCATGGAAGAGATGCGGGGAGAACTGTGTGAGGTCCTAAGGTGCCTACTTTGAAGGGGACTGAGGCATCATTGTCCTATGTACAATGTTTCTTGTATCTTGTATCTTTTTCAATAAATGTCTCTATTTTTCATAGTACATGGCTGGACACTTTCTGGACAGACTTTGTTGTGTATACATCAATTCAATCTTTTTGGCTGATAGCATTGCTTCTATATCTTTGCCAATTTTCTGTATAGTATTTCTATCAGTGGCTGAGAGGGGAGGCTTTAAAGTCCCTAACTGTAATTGTGGATTTGCCTATTTCTATTTCCAACCCTATCAGCTTTTGCTTTATGTGTTTTGAGACTGTGATTTTGGATATGCACACTTTTAGGATTTTAATATCTTCCTGGGTGATTGATATTTTTGTAATTATATAATGTCCCTCTTTGTAGTAATTTTTTAAAAATCAGAAGTCTATTTTATCAGATAGTAACATAGCCACACCTACTTTTTAAAATTAATATTTGCAATATACATCTTTTCCCATCCTGTCATTTCCATTTATTTATGATATTGAATTTACTTATGATATTGAAAAATAATACGGAGAAAGAAATTAAAAGCACAAAATGCTTACATTAGAAATGAGCACAGATATTAAATCAATAACCTAAGTTCCTACTTTAAACTAAGAAAGGCATTCAGGTTTTTGTAAATAGTATATATTTGGGTCATTTTAAAAAAATTACTTGTCTAATTTTTGTTTTTTAATTGTTATATTTACATCATTTATATTTCATGTGATTATTGATATATTAGCACTTGAGGAGAGAGGGAATATGGTGGAGGAGTGGAAGTTACACTGATCTCCTCCCAGGGCCAAACTGGAATTGCAAATAAATTGTGGAGAAATCACCTGGAAAACAACAGAACGATAGTGAGAGAAGAGACTTGGAGCCTCAGACAGACAGTGGAATTGGCTTTCGCACATCCTAACAGGTGAGAAGAGTGGTGGAGGCTCAAGAGGGTGGGCTGGGCGTCCACAGGCACCAGCACCAGAGGGATATTGAAACGGCCAGTTGGATCCCCCTGAGAAGAACAGGGTCTGAACCATAAATAGGGACCTCTAGACTACAACATCTGAACCCCAAAAAGCACACAGACAAAAGACAATGGCAAAAAGCATAGGGGTGCTCTCTGCCAGAGACAGGCGGCCGGAGACACAAAGAGACATTTAAAGGGCCAATGCAAGAATGGCAGCCACCTTCCTTGGTCTCTGGGCAGAGGCGGAAGCAGAGTGGGCTGGTGCCTGAGGAAAGATTGGTGAGGAAAAGATGGGGGAGAGAAAGGAGATGGTGGCGAGTGGGGCCCCAGTGATGACTCACCTCCCACTCCACAGCTTCCATCTCACTCAAGCATAAAGGAAACAATAACCCTGCCTTCAGGACACTCCACCCAGGATTTTTGTGCAGGCCTGCACCAAAAGGGACACAGAGCTGCCTAGAGACCCTTGAGGAGAGACAGGAGACAGAAGTGTTGGGGAGAGAACTGAGGGAGTAGCAGGGGGATCCCAGAGCTGACTCCTTCCCCATTCCATGGTCTCCATATTGCTCAGGCTGACCACTCCCCTGAATGGCAGCAGCCTGTAAGGATGATAGCGCCACCCTCAGGAAGCACTGCCCCACCCTGTGGTACTTAAGCCTGACAGCTAGGGCAGAGTGACTAGATTAACAATTGCATGAGAAAGACACAGGCAGTAGATTCCTGGAAGTCTCGAACAGACTGCCTAAGGTCAAACACAGTCAACAACTGACATCATCAAAGGCAGACCCAGAAATAAAAGAAAGAAAAAAGACCCTCCTACTAGCATAGAAGTTCAATCCTCAAAATCAGGAAATCAAGACTGATCAATTTAAGAAGCAGAAGCAAAAAAGGAGGAGGAGGAGGAGGAGGAAGGGTAGGAGGAGGAGAAGAAGAGAAGAAGAAGAGTCTCACAAATAATGGGAATGAAAAGAAACACCCCCCAAATGAGGGGGAAAGAGGAATCCACACAGAGAGAACTAAATGAAGGCAAGTAAACTATAAGATACTGAATTCAGAACAATGGTACTAAGGAAGCTCAATGAGCTCAGCAAGCTCAAAGAAAACTATGAGAAACTACAGAGAAACTATCAGGAACTTACTGCAAACTATATCAACCTGGAAAAGGACATAGAAACTATCAATAAGAGACAAGAGGAAATGAAGCATAACATTTCTGAATTGAAGAAAACAGAAGGAATCAAAAGCAGGCTAGAAAAGTAGTGGACCAAATCACAAACTGGAGGACAAGGTAGAAAAAACCTCCCAGAAAGAGCAAGAAATGGAAAAAAGACTAAAAAAGAATGAAGAGGCATTGAGGGAAATGCAGGACAACCTGAAATGTAATAATATCTGCATAATAGGGATACCAGAAGGAGAAGAAGAGGAGCAAGGGATAGAGATCCTGTTTGAAAAAGTCATGATGGAAAACTTCCCTAATTGGAGGAAAGAAAAAATCTCACAAGTCCAGGAAGCACAGAGGGTCCCGTAAGAGGAGCCCAATGAGGCCCACACCAAGACACGTCATTATTAAAATGGCAAATATCAAAGACGAAGAAAGAATCCTAAAAGCAGCAAGGGAGAAACAGGTAGTAACATACAAGGGAGCCCCAATATGGTTAGCAGCTGACTTTTCAACAGAAACACTACAAGCCAGAAGGGAATGGCACAAATATTACAAGTAATGAAAAACAAAGGCCTACAACCAAGACTGCTCTACCCTACAAGGCTCTCAATTAAAATGAAAGGTGAAAAAAGGAGCTTCCCAGACAAAAGAAGAATAAAAGAATACATCTCCACCAATCCAGCACTACAAGATATGCTAAGGAGACTGGTTTAAGAAGATGAATAAAGAGTGAGAAAGAGAAGAACACAGGTACAGAGGGAAAAAATGAATAAGTACCTATCAATAATAACTCTAAATGTAAATAGACTAAATGCTCCAATCAGAAGACACAGGATAGCCGAATGGATAAAAAAACATGACCCACATGTATGCTGCCTACAAGAGACCCACCTCAGAACAAAGGACCTACACAGACTGAAAGTAAAGGTATGGAAAAAAATATTCCAAGAAAATGGACAGGGGAAAAAAAAAGCATGGGTAGCAATACTTATATCAGACAAAATAGATTTCAAAACAAAGGCCATAAAAAGAGACCCAGAGGGACACTTTATAATACTCAAAGGAAGAATCTATCAAGAAGACATAAACATTGTTAACTTATATGCACCCAACATAGGAGCACCCCAATATATAAGGAAAATCTTGGAGGGCTTCAAGAAAGATATAGAAAGCAACACACGGATCATAGGGGATGTTAACACCCCACTGTCAAATATGGATAGATCTTCCAAACAAAAAATAAACAAAGATATTATGGAACTGAATGATGCATTAGATCAAATGGACTTAACTCACATATATAGAACCTTTCATCCCAAAGAAGCAAAATACACATTCTTTTCAAATGCGCATGGAACTTTTTCAAAGATAGACCACATGATAAGACACAAAGCAAGCCTCAGCAAATTCAGGAAAATTGAAATAACAAACATTTTCTTGGACCACAAGGGCTTGATACTGGAAACCAACCTCATGGAAAAAACTCAAAAACTTTCAAACTCATGGACACTGAAAAGCACACTATTAAACAATGAATGGGTCAATAATGAAATAAGAGAATGAATGAAAAATTTTCTGGAAACAAATGAAAATGAACATGGGACACAGCAAAGGCAGTCCTGAGAGGAAAGTTCATAGCATCACAGGCCTACCTAAAAAAGATAGAAACATTTCAGATAAATGACCTAACCCTACAACTTCAAGAACTGGAGAAACAACTATGAATAAATCCCAGAGCAAGTAGAAGGAAGGAAATAATCAAGATCACAGCATAACCAAATGACATAGAGACTAAAAGAACAATTCAAAGGATCAACCAATCCAGGAGCTGATTCTTTGAAAAGATAAACAAAATCAACAAGCCTTTAAGCAGACACATCAAGAGAAAAAGGGAGAGGACCCAAATAAATAATATCAGAAATGAAAGAGGAGAAATAACAACTGATACCAAAGAAATACAAAGGATTGTAAGAAATTACTATGAGCAATTACATGCAAAAAAATTTGAAAACCTCTATGAAATGGACAGATTTCTAGAAAAGTATAATTTTCTAACACTGAATGAAAAAGAAGCAGGGAGCCTGAACAGACTGATAATAGCTGGGGAAACTGAAGCAGTAATCAAAAAACTCCCAGCACACAAAAACCCTGGACTGGACGGTTTCACAGGAGAATTTTACAAAACATTTAAGGAAGAGCTAACCCCTGTCCTTCTCAGATTATTCCAAAAAAAAATCCAAGAGGAGGGAAGACTTCCTGACTCTTTTGATGAGGCCAGCATCACCCTAATCCCAAAACCAGATAAAGACCCTACAAAGAAAGAAAACTACCGGCCAATTTCGCTGATGAACATAGATGCTAAAATCCTCAACAAAATATTGTCAAACTGCATCCAGCAATACATTCAAATGATTATACATCACGATCAAGTGGGATTCATCCCAGGGATGCAGGGATGGTTCAATATACGCAAGTCAATAATCGTAATACATCACATAAACAAAATAAAAGACAAAAACCACATGATCATCTCGATAGATGTGGAAAAAGCTATTGATAAGGTATAACACCCATTTATGATCAAAACACTCAGCAGAATGGGAATAAAGGGGGCCTACCTCAACATAATAAAGGCCATATATGAAAAACCTACAGCCAATATCATACTCAACTGACAAAAACTAAAAGCTTTCATATTAAGATCTGGAACAAGACAAGGATGTCCGCTTTCACCACTTCTATTCAACATAGTATTGGAAGTCCTAGCTACAGCAGTCAGACAAGAAACAGAAAGAAAATGCATCCAAATTGGAAAAGAGGAAGTAAAATTATCATTGTTTGCAGATGACATGATAGCGTGCATAGAAAACCCCATAGACTCCACTAAAAAACTACTTGACCTAATAAGTGAATTTGGCAAAACAGAAGGATACAAAGTCAATATTCAGAAATCAAAGGCATTTTTGTACACTAACAATGAAAGAGCAGAAGCATAAATCAGAAAAAAAATACAATTTGCTATAGCAACAAGAAAAATAAAGTACCTAGGAATAAATTTAACCAAGGAGGTAAAAGAGCCAAATGTATTTCAAAAATAAATTAATAAAAAAAATAAAATATAAAAATTATTACCACAAAAAAATTAAGGAAGATACAAATAAATGGAAGCATATACTATGTTCATCTATTGGAAGAATTAACATCATCAAAATGTCCATACTACCCAAAGCA
Source organism: Pteronotus mesoamericanus (assembly GCF_021234165.1). Taxonomy (NCBI): domain Eukaryota; kingdom Metazoa; phylum Chordata; class Mammalia; order Chiroptera; family Mormoopidae; genus Pteronotus; species Pteronotus mesoamericanus. The sequence continues at coordinate 3,209,503 of NW_026555198.1, forward strand.
AATTATAGATTCAACGCAATCCCTATTAAAATACCAATGATGCATTTCACACACATAGGACAAACATTTCACAAATTTATATGGAACCATAAACGACCCTGAATAGCCGCAGCAATTTTGAGAAAGAAAAACAAAGTAGGAGGGATCACAATATAGGACATCAACTTATATTACAAGGCCACTGTAATCAAAACAGTCTGGTACTGGCACAAGAACAGACACATAGATCAGTGGAACAAAATAGAAAACCCATAAATAAACTCATGTCTCTATGGTCAATTAATATTTGACAAAGGGGGAAGAAACATAAATTGGAGTAAAAATAGCCTCTTCAACAAATGGTGTTGAGAGAGCTGGACAGCTACATACGAAAAAATTGAAATTCGACCACCAACTGACACCATACACAAAAATAAACTCAAAATGGATAAAAGACTTAAATATAAGTCATGACACCATCAAAGTCCTAGAGGAGAACATTGACAGGAAACTCTCAGATATCCCACGCAGCAATATTTTCACTGATGTGTCCCCTAATGTAAGGGACATAAAGGAAAGAATAAACAAGTAGGACCTCATCTAAATAAGAAGCTTCTGTATGGCTAAAGAAAACATCAGCAAAATGAAAAGATAGCCAACCGTATGGGAAAATAGATTTGCGAAACATTCATCAGATAGAGGTTTGATCTCCAAAATATATAAAGAACTCACACGACTCCACTCCAAGAAGACAAACGGTCCTATTTAAAAATGGGCAAAGGACCTGGGCAGACACTTCTCCAAGGAAGAGATACAGAGGGCCCAGAGGCATTTGAAAGGATGCTCAGCATCACTAGCCATCAGAGAAATGCAGATCAAAACCACAATGACATACCACTTCACACCAGTCAGAATGACCATCATAAACAGATGAACAAACAACAGGTGCTGGCGAGGATGTGGAGAAAAGGGAACCCTAGTACACTGTTGGCAAGAATGCAGACTGGTGAGGCCACTGTGGAAAACAGTTTGGAATTTCCTCAAAAAGCTGAAAATGGAACTGCCTTTTGACCCAGTGATTCCACTGCTGGGATTATACCCTAAGAATCCCAAAATGCCAATTCAAAAGAATCTATGCACCTAATGTTCATAGCAGCAAAATTTACAATAGCCAAGCGTTGCAAGCAACCTAAATACTCATCAGTAGATGAGTGGATCAAAGAACTATGGTACATTTACACAACAGAATACTATGCAGCAGGGAGAAATAAAGATCTACTCCCCTTCGCAACAGCATGGATGGAACTGGAGAACATTATGCTAAGTGAAATAAACCAGGTGGCGAAAGACAAATGCCATGTGACTTCACCTATAAGTGGAATCTAATAAAAAAAAACAAACAAGCAAGGAAAATATAACCATCAACATTGAAAGAAAAAAGAAACCAACAGAGTGAAGAGGAAAGGAGGAGGGGGGCAGGGAAAGGGAAGGGAAGGGTGAAGTCAAGGAACATGTACAAAGGACCCATGGACAAAGCCAAAGTGGGGAAGGATTGAGGGAGGGAGGCAGGGGAAGATTGAGGGGAAAGTGATGCCAGGCAGGTGGAGAAAAATGCATTTGAACAAAAAATAAAAATTAGAAAAAATATTAGCACCTGAAAAGTCATTTTCTTTTTTAATCCCTCTGGTTCTCATTCCTGTGTTTGTCTTTTCTTGCCTTCTTTCCTACAGTTTTTTGACATTTTTTTACTATTCCATCTTGATTTTTACAGTGTTTTTCAGTCTATGTCTTTGTATAGTTTTCATAGTGGTGGCTTGGTATATTACAACACAAATATGTGCCTTATAATGGTTTACTGGTATCGTCCTTTTACCATTTCAAGTGTAGAAATCTCAATCCCATTTAGGTCTCTTTACCTTCTTCACTTTAAAATATCTTTATTTTTAGTATTAGAGGGTGCTATATAATATTTGCTTTAATCATCATTTATGATATAAAACTCATGTGGGGATGGATGGGCTATTATGTGTACTCATATTCCTGTTCTTTCTATTTTTTCTTCTTTCTTCATGATGCGTCACATGTCATTTATTCATCATTATGTTTCTGTTTGAAGAGCATACTTTAGCTAATATTTAATGGTAAGTCTGCAAGTAAAATAATTTTTATAGTTTTCTTTAATATGTTTTATTGATTATACTATTACAGTTGTCCCAATTTTTCCCCCTTTGCTCCCCTCTGCCTTGTACTCCTCTTCCCTCCAGCATTCCCCCTTTAGTCCATGTCCATGGGTCATGCATATAAATTATTTGGCTTCTCCATTTCCTATACTATTCTTAATATCCCCCTGTATATTTTGTACCTACCAATTATGCTTCTTAATCCCTTAACATTTTCCCCATTCTCCCCTTCTGCCTCTAAGCTCATAACTCTCCAAATGCTCTCCATATCTGTGATTCTGTTCCTGTTCTGGTTGTTTGCTTAGTTTGTTATTTAGATTTAATTATTGATAGTTGTGACTTTATTGCCATTTTAATGTTCATAATTCTGATCTTCTTTTTCTTAAATAAATTTCTTTACCATTTCATGTAATAATGACTTGGTGATGATGAACTCCTTTAATTTTACCTTGTCTGGGAAGCACATTATCTACTCTTCCATTCTAAATCATAGCTTTGCTGGATATAGTAATCTAGGTTGTAGGCCCTTGCTTTTCATCACTTCGAATACTCTTATCAGTCCCTTCTTGCTTGCAAAGTTTCTTTCAAGAATTCAGCTGACAGTCTTATGGGAACTCCTTTGTAGGTACTTTATAGATAACTCTCTGCTTTTCTCTTGTTGCTTTTAAGATTCTCTCTTTATCTTTATTCTTTGAATTTTAATTATGATGTGTGTTGGTGTGGTTCTCTTTAGGTCCAACTTGTTTAGAATTCTCTATGCTTCCTGGACTTGTGTGTCTATTTCCTTCACCAAATTAGGGAAGTTTTCTTTCATTATTTTTTCAAATAAGTTTTCAATTTCTTGGTCTTCCTCTTCTCCTTCTGATTCCTATGATTCAGATTGGTACATTTGGAGGTGATCTGGAGGGTCCTTATATTATCTTCATTTTTTAAAATTCTTTTTTATTCTTGCTGCTCTGGTTGAATGCTTATTTCTTTCTTATGTTCCAAATTGCTGATCTGAATCCCAGCTTCTTCCCTTCCACTGATGATTCTCTGTAGATTTTTCTTTATTTCACTTAGTGTGACATTCATTTCTTCCTTTATGTTGTTGCCATACTCAGTGAGTTCCTTCAGCATCCAGGTCACCACTGTTTTGAACTCTGCATCTGATAGCTTGGTTAACTCCGTTTGTTTCATTCTTTTTCTAGGGTTCTGCTCTGTTCTTTCATTTGGGCCATATTTCTTTCTCTCCTCAATTTGGAAGCCTCCCTGTATTTGTTTTTGTGTATTAGGTAAAGCTGCTTTGACTCCCTGTCTTAGTAGTGTGGCATATTGTAGAAAGGGCACCTGTAAATTGTATGGGGTGGAGCCTTAGGTAATCACCAGGGTGGGGCAACCTGCTTCACCACTTTGTGGCTCTGTGTTGGGGGAGGGTTCATAGAGGGGACAGTGATGCTGCCTGGCTTCTGGAGGTTTGCCCAGTACTTGCCCCTTTTCTAGTCTCTTCACCCACTTCCCATATGTGAATGGAGCCCCTCCAGCTGTTGCCCTACTACTAAATCCCAGACAGGGTAGTTTGTGTACATTGTAAGTCTGTGCGGGCCCTTTAAATGGAGTCTCCTGAGAATCCAGCAGTTTCTTCCACCACTCAAACCCCCACTGGTTTTTACAGCCAGAAGTTATGGCGATTTATCTACCCACCACTGGAACCCTGAGCTGTGCTGTCTGGCCTGGGGCTCAGATTGCTTGTTCCCAAGGTATCCCTCCCAATTTTTATCCACCATACATGAATGTGGGACTCTGTTGTACCACCATCACCACCTCTCTGTGCTACATCATCTCTCCACACCTCTATGCCCACCACCACAACTCTGTCCCTCCAATGTTGCGTCTTTAAATCCTTGGTTGTTGGACTTCCATACAGGTTGATTTTTGTGACAGCTCTGGGAGTTATTTGTTTTGACATCTAGTTGTAATTCTTTCTATGTTTGTGCGAGGAGGCGATGCGTGTCTACCTACAACCTTCATCTTGACCAGAGTCCCTTGTAGTTTTTTGCCTAAAATGTTTTTATTTTCTCTTCATTCTTCTTGAAAGATAGTTTCAACTAATACAGAATTTACTGTTGATAGTTCTTTTCTTTTAGCACTTGAAAAGTGTGTCACATTGGACCTCTATATCTTCAGATAAGAAATACACTTTGGAATCAGTGTCCCCCTATGGATATTTCTCTAATTTTCAAGATTTCCTTTGTCTTAATTTTCAAAAGTTTAATTATGATGTGTCTTAACATATTCCTTTGGTTCTCCTATTTATAGATTGTTCAGCTTCTTAGACCGGTAGGTTTGTACCTTTTGCCAAATTAGAACTTTTTGGTCATTACTTCTTCAAATACTCTTTCTGCCTCACTATCTCCTATCTTCCTGAGTTACTAATTACACAAACATTGGAATATTTTATTACACCATAAGTCCCTTGGGCTCTGTTTCCTTTCAGTCTATTTTCTCTCTGTTCTTAAAAATGGGTGCCTTCTATTATTCTGTCTTCAAGTTTAAATCCTCTGTCATCTCCACACTACTATTAAGCCCATTCAGCAAGTTATTTATTTCTGTTATAATTTTCAGTTGTATAATTTCTATTTGTTTTTTTATGACTTCTATTTTTTGCTGAGATTTTTTATTTTTTATTTGTTTCAAGAGAATTTATAATTGATTGCAGAAGCATTTTGTGAACGCTGCTTTAAAATCTTTGTCAGATCATTCCAACATCTGATTCATCTCAGTCTTGGCATCAGTTGATTTTTTTTTCTCATTCAAGTTGTGATTTTTCTGGTTCTTGTTATGATGGGTGATTTTCAAGTTTATCTTGGACATTTTGTGCATTATGTTAGGACACTCTGAGAACTATTTAATTCTTTTATTTCAGCAGGCAGCCATCCCATTTTAGTTTAGCATGCAGGTCCTGACCTAATTTTGTGGGCTGTGATTCCAATGGCATTTTGTTTCTAGAGACTTCGTGGTGTTATTTTGGTTTTATTCATTTAGCTGATGCCACTGATGCTCCCTGTCTTGCCTGTTAGTGCTGATTGAGGTGTTCAAGAGAAATCTCATAAAGTCAGCCTACATAGTGTTCTTAGCGGGGGAAAGGAGGGGTATGCTGGGATCCCTTACTGATGCCACCAACTGCTCTACTGTCACTGAGTACAGGGTAAAAAAAAGTTTACTTTGGAAAATAAAGAAGTTTCCAAGTTATAGCCAGTTGCTATTGACTGGGTTCTTTTTTCCAGTTCCTCCTTCCTGCTCTGGTGTCTGTCTTAGCCAGGGAGTAGAATCTTCAGTTCATTAGGGCAAAGGTACTTCCAAGAATATGCCTCTGTCAACCTTTATAAAAATGTTTAATTTTTAACACTTCTAGTAAGGTATAATTTACATTACACAAAATTCATCTATTATAAGCATTAAGAAAATGACTTTTGGTAAAATCAGAGAGTTTTGAAACCAGAACCACAACCCAATTTGAAAACATTTTCATTGCCCCAGTTTGCTCACATCCTTTTACAATTAATCCATGCACCCACTCTCAGCCCAAGGCAACCACTTATTTATTTCAGGTATCTATAAATATGCCTTTTAATGGCCTTTCTATAAAGTGAATCATATGAAATATAGGGATTTTTGTGCCTAGATTCTTCCACTCATCACGTTTTTCAGGTTTAGCTGTGTTGTTGCATGTACCTATAGTTCATTCCTATTAATTGCAAATAATATTCCATCATATAGATATGCCACATTTTATTTATGTATTATGTATTGATTAACGGTTCTTTGGATTATTTTCAATTTTTTAACATTATGATAATTTTGAAATGAACATTTGAATGCAGGTGTTTGTGTGCACTCATTTTTTTTCCCATTTATCTTTGGTAGATTTCATTTATCTTTGGTGGAATTGCTGACTCATATGCTAAGCAATTGATGAGCTGATTCCAAAGTGACTCTACCATTTTTATATCCTCACCACCAATGTATGAGGGCTCCTGTTCCTGTTTGATGAGTTATTTTTGGTCATAAAATATATTAATCATTTAAACATCATTTCTTTTAGTTTTTTTAATATATTTACAATAGTGGCTTTGAAGTCTTCTGCACTAACTCCAATATCTTAGTCAACATGAAGACAGCTTCTTTGACTGCTTTTTTTTTTTTTTTGTACAGGTAGCACTTTGCTGCACCTATGAATGTCATGTCATTTTTTGTTTAAAACTGAGTATTTTCAACAAAATTATAGAAACTTTACATAGATTCCCCCAGGGGGTGTAGTTACTGTTGTTAGTTAGATAGTTAATGGACTTTATCTATAATCATTGTGTAAAGTCTGTAGTACCAAAACATGTAGCCACTAAAGTCTTTGCTCAGCTTTTTAAAAAATTCTTTGTTTTAATTTTTAAGCCTGTCTTCTTATGGGTCACCCCCACATCATCATATCTTTGTGAGCAGCCAATGACTGTTTAGATATTGTGCACAAACACCTTGAGTCAGTAAGGCTTCCTTCCTCCTTTTGCTAATTGATTTCTGTGTGGGTTGGAGGTTACATTTAAAGTTCAGGCAGTTTACAGCTAGGTCCCAGCTTCAACTTTCTACCAGGCTCTCTTAGTTCCCTGTCACATGCGGGGCCTCACATTCAAACAGGTCCTTAAGCTTAGAAGGACTCTCTCTTGTTTCTTAGCATTCATGCAGCCTTGAAAATGTGCACATCCTTCTAGACTGCCAGAGAATTGTGGGAGCTTATCAAGGCCCACCATGTTGTCTCATTTATTGGATTCTCTTGTTAAATTTAAGGTTAATCTGTCAGTTTTTTGCTTTCCAACTAGGTTAACACCAGGCAAGCTGTGATTTTATCCCTTCTCTATTCACTTGTCACCAAGATCATTTGTGTTTCCTACAATTCCCAAGGGCATGGAGTTTTCTATGCTGCATTCCAAGTTGATTCAGTCACCTGTGGCAGCAAAGTTGTTGGTTTCACAGCCTGTCCTGCCCTAGCAGAATGGTTGCACCGATAGAGGTAGGGGAGGTAGGAACAGGACCAGGCTAAAAAAAAACCCAAAACATTGAATTCCTACTGTTCTGATATTAAGTTCAATAGTTTTTATTAAATAAGCAATTCTCTATTTATTCTATGCCCTTGGTCAATTTCTACAGTCCATAAATGGGTATTTTGTCAATTTTCTCCAGGTCTATAATTGCTTGTAGGGGAGAATATTTGCCCATCTGCTCCTATGGCCATAAACCATAAATCCTTTAACTGTTCTCCTTGCTGCCCTTCTTGTGCTGGTACATTGCAGTTATCAGAAGCATCCAGATCATATCATACTTTCCTTATATAAAACACACCATTCGTTTTCTATAACACTAAAAATAAAATCCAAACTTCTCAATGTGACCTAAAGCATCCTAAATCATCTGGCCCCTGATAGCCTCTCCTAGTATATCTCCTAATACTCTCATCACTGCTGCTACCCAGTCAATCCACTATGCTTCAACTATAGCACACTTCTTTCTGTCCCTAAAGCATGCATGTTCTTCCCTTCTCTGTGCTGTTACATTTGCCGTTCTCCCAGACTGAAATGCAGAATGGCTGTCTTCTCCTCAGCACTTAGATCTCATCTCCTTAGAGAGGCCTTCCCTGTCTAGCCGAGCTAAGACACCCACAGCTCCATTTAATTTTGTTCGGAACACTTACTGCAGCCAGATGTGATATTTGTGTTTATATTCTGTGCCAAGCCCTCCTAATACAAGCCCCATGAGGGCAGGCTATTGTGTTCCCCAGCACCTAAAACTGCTGCAATCATATAGTAGTTACTCATGGGCCTTTTAAAATATATGAATAAACAAAAATAAATTGGATATCTTCCTATTCTTTAAATCCTTACCCAAGGACATATTCATTGATTTTAGAGAGAAAAAAGTGAGTGGAGAGAGAGAGAGAGAGAAACATCGATCAGTTGCCTCCCATACACTCCCTGACTACGTATCAAACCCACAGCCTTTTGGTGCATGGGACAACGTTCCAACCAACTGAGTTACCTAGTCAGGGTTATCTTTCCATTTTTTAATTATTTTTGTAATGGATGAATATTTTCCCACTGTAAAATATACTATCATTTGGTTCTTTAACATCTTATTACTATAAAGAGCTTTGTGTCACATGAGTGTTCTGGAATCATTCATCAGTGTGATTCACTGATCACTTGGAATCAGACAGACTTGGGGTCAAACCCTGGATCAACTACTTACTACCTATTTGACTTCCTATCAGCTGTTATTTTCTCTGTGTCTAACACAATTTCTTATCTGAAATATAAGGGGCTCAAAATTGTGCCATGCTCCTAGAAAATGGAAGTTAAATTGCTTTATTTTGTTTTGACTGAAGTGGCAAAGTCATCCCATCATGTTTTCCCTTCCCTGGCAATCCTTCATAGTAAGAACACAACCCAGCCCAACTGGACTAACTGAACCTCGCCTTCCTTTTTCATTTGACCTTGCCTTTGTACAGACATTGCTGGAATTTGGGACCCCTGCACTCTATTTCTAAGCAATGGCACATGCCAGGTGAAGAGGACAAAGCTAAGGTTGTCCCAAGCACATCAGCTGAATGGGCTATAAAATGGATACTGAAATATCTTCTGCTCCTCCTGCCAGAACTAGAGGATTTGGGAATTCTCCGGGCCCCAAGAAAATTGTGAAACGAAATGAACAAAACTGGTTTGATTTAAAATCTTCCATGTGTAAGGTCGGCAACATTCCAGCCACCAGGTTAGCTTGTGTCTCTTAGAATATTGCTCTTAAATTAGAAACATTTTGAAACAACAGTGGGCTATCTTACTTATCAACAAAAAAAGAAGAATGTTCTCTGGCCCCTGAAAGCTTATGTGCTGATATAGGGGTTTTATGTCTACATGGGAGAGGGATGGAAGGAATAGGGGCAAAACCATGTTTATTTGATTTCCATCTATATTACAGAAAACTAATGCTACTGAAGAATGAAATTGTATACCTCAGATTTTTCTTAATCATAGCCTTAAAAAGAGAAAAAAAGAGGTCTATTTTATATGTAGTATTATTATTGATAGAAGGTTAAATCCAGATAACAAAATAAAAATTAATTTCCTTACATGTTGTATAACCCAGATGAGGTAGAAGGTCTTTCCTTTCTGATATTAAAGGCATCTTTGCCAACATATTGCACCAAGGGATTCATTTTCTTCCCTTCTCTGTGCTGTTACACTTGCCATTCTCCCAGACTGAAATGCAGAATGGCTGTCTTCTTCTCAGCACTTAGATCTCATCTCCTTAGAGAAGCCTTTTGCACCTGGGGCCTCCTGTGTGATATGATCTACTGCAGGTGACCAGCAGAAGCTCCCCCTAATGATCCAATTGGCAGAGGGGTACCTTTCTAGCACTATCTTATTCTGAGCAATATCAACATAGACTACCATTTGCAGTCCTATGAATATCCCTTCTCCTCAACCTTACCAGAGCACAAACCAAATTAAAATGGGGGAATATAAAATTTTTACTTAAGAGTGAGACAAAGTGAGACTAAGTGGCAGTTATGGTCTTTTTTAACCTAATCACAGAAGTAACCTCCTGTCATTTTTTGCCATATTCTGTTCATTAGAAGTGAGTCCCTATGCCCAGCCAACACTTAAGTGGAGGAGATTACATAAGGGTATAAATACTACCTAGAATGTGGGAATCCTTGGGAGCCCTTTTAGGGATTGTTTACTACATCTGATACCCAATGAAGGGGGCACTGAATCCCAGTGGGAGAAGGATGGTCTTTCCCACAGAAGACACTGGTTCAATTGTATGCCTATATGGAAAATTAACCATGATCCTCAAGTTATATACAAAAAATAACTTGAGATAGATCATAGAGTTAAATGTAAAAGGCAAAAGAATAAAACTTCTAGAATAAAGTATCAGAAAATACCTTCATGACCTTGGGTTAGACAAAAATTTCTTAAATGGGGCATAAAGAGTACTAACCGTAAATGAAAATATTGCTGAAGTGGACTTCATTACCTGCGAACTTCTTAATGATTTTTAAATACAATATGAAAATCTATTAGCTTAATTAGCACTAGATTCTGAAACAAGCAATGCAACTACACTTTATTTCTCACTGATAGGATCAAAGAGTGTGGGTCAACTCTCCTTTAAGCAGTGACTCAAAGACTCAGAGTGCTTCCATCTAGTGGCTTCCAGGTCAACCTGGTGTACCCAGACCAAACAGGTGAGAAAGTTCAGAAAAGGCAAACTGTATATTTACCTTTCTAGGTGCAGAAGTGACACATGTCACTTCCATTCAAATTCCATATGCTAGAACCAGTCTCGTGGCCAATCCAACTCCAAAGGGATACTGGGAAGTACAGAGTAGGTCAGCGCTATCCATGAGCATTAGCAGACTCTGCCAAGATTAGGAAATAGAAAGCAAAGTACTTCTCACTTTTGAACATTGTTATTGTATGAAGTTGAAAGAATCTTGAAGTAGACACATCACAAAAATTAATGTGAAGTAGAAGTAAAAATAAACTTAAAGTTTAGATATTCAAGGAAGCCCTTGCACCTCTTGATTTATAAAGATCCTTTTTCTGCCATCCTGACCACTGAGACCACTTGAAACATTAATAATGGACAGAGCAGAAAGTTACTGGCAAAAAAAGATGAATAAATACAGTAAATGAGAGGAAAGAGCAAGAAAGACAAGAGTCAGCAGCACAGGCTAGATTTGAGAAAGATTTGGAGAGAGAGACTGAGAAAGAAATATTTGAGATGTTTGTGGTATCTGTACTGTGTAAGCTATTGAGAGAAAGGCATGGGAGGTTTAAGAAAGATCTTCATGAAATTTTGACAAACATGGAAATTTGAATCCCCTTTGGTGAATTCTGAGTCCACATTGATAGTACTGATTATAATTGTTTTAACATTTTTCTTGGTGTTCAGAATGTTTCTTTGAATGTTACCTTGGGCCAAGCCTGGGTCTAGAGGTAATCAGCTTCATAGAGGTTACAAAAAATTTATTAGAACACCCTGACAAACATTTGCATTAAGTGCTCACTTGCAAGAGGTGATGGGAAAGATGCTCTATGTAAAAACTTCTGGAATGACCATATCTGGTTCCCTGTGAATATAAAGGGCATTATGAAGTATGAATGAGGCTCTTGTGTCCAGGAACTTCAACCCTCACTGAATGTTATCTCATTGATACCAGCTACTGGTATGTTTCAAATTGTTACCTTAATGTTAAAATTAATGTAGTCAGGACACTTCTACTGGGAGGCTAACGAACAACAAAATAAGGAAGATAGAATCAGTTTGGTTTGGGAGAAAGAGCAGAATCTTCGGAGTCAGTCAAATATGAGTTTCTATCTGGGTTTATTAGTTTATATAACATGGGACCAATTATTCAAGATTTCTGAGTGCCAATTTCATCCTCTGTGAAATGGTGGAAAGGACACTACTTCAGTGTTATGGTGAGTGGTTAAAAATCACCGTGTTTGGTGAATAGCAGGTGCTCAATATACATTATAGCCTTTTCCCTTCATCTCGACTTCCTGGGGTGCAGGCATAACACTTGGGGCAGATCGTGTCGCAGCTGTACTTCTAGGCAAACTGGTGGGGAAAAGGGCTCAATAATGCTACCCCGCAGACGAAGCACCAAGTGCAGGGTGGACTCTTTCTGAATGTTGTAGTCCGAGAGAGTGCAGCCATCCTCCAGTTGTTTGCCCACAAACATCAGTCACTGCTGGTCAGGTGGGATGCCCTCCTTGTCTTGGATTTTAGCTTTGACATTCTCAATGGTGTCACTGGGCTCGACCTCAAGGGTGATGGTCTTGCCAGTCAGGGTCTTCACAAAGATCTGCATCTCTGCGTCTGCTGGGGAGACCACTCCACCACCTCATTGAAAAGAAAGAGGACCTTATTGTGTGTTCTTAAAGTTTGTTAGTCTTTATCACTGGAGACAAGAATAATACAAGAACTGACAGGGGTGGTGGTGATCATGACATTTGCTGAAAAGGACAGTGACTTCGTCAGGGGAAAAGCAAAAGGTAAAGTTGTATGTGTCTTACCCATAGACTGCTGGATCTTTCATGGACTTGCCCCTATAACCTCTCCAGCTTCATCTTGTACCTCAACACTCCTTATCTCTGAATTTTACCTACAGTGGCCCTCTCTCAGTTCCTTAAATATTCAATTCTTCTTCCTATGCTTCTCTCTCACAGGGCCTTTGCATATGCTGTTGCCTCTGACTAGAATGCTTCCCCCACCTCTACTCCCTTTACTGTCCTATTCATCCATTACGTTAGCTCAAATGTCAGGCAAGCCTTCCTTGAAACACTCAACCAAATCAGACCTGTTATATGCTCTAAAAATAACCTGTAATTTTCTTTTCAATCAGTGATCATGACTTGGATTTATACATTACTCGTGTATTTGTTTAATGTCCATATCCCCCAGCTGGCCTTGTTTGTTTTGCCCATCACTGTATCCTTAACATCTGAGGCATAAAAGGCCTTCAAGAAATACTTTTTGAATGGATACATGTTTTCTGTGGGGACTAAAAGTCAACCTTCTCATTCAAAGATCTCCCCAGTAGGCCCTCTGGAGAAGTAATGACAGAATGGTGTGAAAAACCCATGGATGTCCCAAATCTCCATTCTGGAGGCAGTGCCCATTGCAATGTTTTTTGCCAGCTGAAGGCTGATAAATACCTCCCTAGTGATCCTTTTTATATCATCCACCTGGGTGTATATGTAAAACAGTTCTCAATAACTGGAAGGGAATTAATGTTCTTTTCCAAATGCTTTACCTAAGTGCTTTACATGAAGTATCAAAATCTCTGCTTAAATGCTTGTTTCTCTAAGCAACAGCTCTCTCTGCTGACATAAGCCAATAATTATGGCACTGTAGAGGTAAAGCCAGAAGCCTTTACTTCAACCCTTTTGCTGTTTTCCAACTTGTAAAGAATTGGCTTGTAAAGGACTCTTATTCTGTTGATCACACAGAAAAGGTATAGAACCAGTTTACAGAATGGCAGACAATTGTCATTCACGTAAAAAAAAAATTTATTAGAACTGTTCCAAGATTCAATGGATAGCACTGTTAAACAATGAGTTCTTTGTCACTGGAGGTATTCAAGAGTACACTGGATAACCCTGACAAAATTACTGCACATCAGATGAGAATGAAGAAGAGAAGAGATCTGAGGTTCTTTCCAACACTAACATTGGAAGATTCTGAAATGTGTGTTCTCTGAGCTGTCTCTTCAGTCATAGAGGATGGGTTTACTTTTATACTAAGTCATATCCTCTCTTTCCTGGATTCCATTGACCCCAAGAGTCTTTTGGCCAGAGTTGGAGTGCAGTTTATGCCCAGGGAACATAACTAAGACACTTACGGATACTGAACTTGGGACTTTGTCCTCATTAGCTCTGTCCCCTAACCACCACAACCACTCCCACCAAGTTCACAGGCACATTTCTGATAGGGAACAGTGAAATTAACTCTAGAGAGAAAGTTTCATACCACAGCAAAGTGATATGATACAATGATATCCATTTAATCATGATAACATTGTGCTTCATTTAAAATGAAATTTTCAGGGATGATAAAAAATTGAAAGGACAGGTTTGAAGTATTCTGAATGAAAATTTTTCGATCAAAGAGGAAATGTTATACAAAAGGATTTGCAGCTTCAACCATGCGGAGACATAAATATCACATATTAATAGATTTGACCTAGTTGCAATCATAGTCAGCTTCATTCTCATCTTGTCTCCTTCACATGTTTAGGCTGTATTCGGGTAGCTTATTCTGAAAGTCCATGGGATATCGTGGATATGTGAAAAGAATGAAAAGTAGGCAGTTAGCACAGTAAAAAGCAATACTGAAAATAAAGTGGGCCTGAAGAAATTTTTTATTATTACTAATGTGACAAAATTATTGAGGCTTGGAAGTTATTAGTCCTTATTACTTCTCTGTCTCCAATTTAAAAATCATGCATTATGTTTTCTCATTACATAGTTAGATTTTCAATTATGCTTGACTATGGCAAATGTTATACAGCTTCCACTGGGCTACCTGTTGAATTTCCTATCACCTTCCCCTCAACTAAGGAAGAGCAGTAATAAATCTGCTTAGCAAATATCTTTGAACTTTAGGGTTAAAAAGGAACTCAGAAAGCATTTTACTCAGAAATTCTTAATTTTCCGGGGTACATGAACATCTGAGAGTCTGAGAAAAGCCATAGACTCTTTCCTCACGCATTGCACATATGTACTTATGCACACATGCCAAATTTTGCACACAGTTTCCTGGGGCCTAGAGACCCCCACGAATCCCACCCATGAACCCCACCCATGAACCCAGATTAAGAACCTGTGTTCTAATGCAGCTTTTTCCTTTTGAGAACAAAGAAACTAACGGTAAGGGCTGTTCTAAATTGATCTTCCCAAAGATGCTGCTCTAATTGCAATCTGATTGAAAAATAGAAAATTTAAAAGAAATGGAAGGCATAAGGTTAAAGAAAGATGTCACCTGATGTAAAAGCACTAAGCATGAACTTTGAGAGCCAGGGGTAATCATAAAATGTGGGACTTGCATATGTATTTTCTAAATGGAATATTATATTGAAGTGGTATGTCCAGAGAAGAACAAAGCCCATTCCACCAGCTAAATTCATTATACATTCTTCTATTTCACATTGTTGTATATATTTTAATAATTCTATGCTTGCCTTCCTGTTACTTTCCTTGGAAATTGCACATATCAGTTTAATCACATTTTCTTCCCATTCTAAGGAAGGCCTACAAATGTTTTATTTGTATGGTTGCCTGTTGGTTTGTCTGTTTGTTTGCTCAAGGCAATAAATTTAGTGTGGACCCACTGATACATGAAAAATTTCTCTTGAACCTTGTGGTTAAATTTCTTGAAGTGCAAAATGAACATTTACACATTGTTCAAACCCTGGTTGTTTCCACATTCTCTGCAATGGAGTGATTTCCCTGGGGTACCCTTTTATTAGGGTCAGCCTATGAATGTTATCTGGAGCGGCTGCTGTAAAAACAATGTATTTAGAGACCAAGCTCTTACCGTAAATATATCATCTGTAATTCTATCAAATCACAGTTACCCACAGAGACATGTGAAGGGTAGGACCAAACACTGACGCCAGGAATCAAATATAGCATCACCTACTGCCGTCCATAAATTCCCTTTCCTTGAGTATAATGGAATCCTTTGAACTATGATATGGTCTATAAACCTCAAAGCAAACATTGCCATCCTAAAAGGTAAGCACAGATCCTGGTGAGAATATGGGTGCTAACAGATTGGATGCCATGGAAACTGAAACAGACCTAATTGGAGCAGAAACTCTCGCTATTTATTTATTTTATTTTATTTCATTTTGATCAGCCTTCTAAATTGAATAAGAGTCTGGGGGCTTCTAAAAATAACACATTTGTAATGTTTAAAACCACTTGTGTTTTTCCAAATGTAGGGCACCAAATAACAAATTTTTCTTGCCACTTGCTTCTTTTTTTTTTGCAATGAAATAGGGAGCTTCAGGATTATGAAATTCTTGAGGTTGGGCTTGGAAATTTTTCTTGCAATTATAAGAAATTGCAAAGATGCTCAAAATTCTAATCTCCATCTGCAGACTCATATACTTTTATAGTTAAAATTATTTGGAACCAGTCCAATTCAGAGATTATTTAACTGCACTACTGATAAGTATGCCTTCCCTCTTTTCTCCAGGGAGAAGACATAACATGGTGAGTGCTGGTGTTATCTTCACTCATTTAAACAAAAGGTTGATTTGGTCCACAAAAGAATGAACAAGAATGGAATTAGTTGACTAGGAAAAAGGGCTCAGTTTTCAGTTTTGCAGGAGAAAGGAGATAAATCCAGAACTTCCTGTTTCCTGGATGTTGACAATTCTTGCTCTTGGTAGCCCTGACATGAACCATACAGAATAGGGATGGCAGACAAGCAAATAATCACACATACAGCATGAAGATCAATGTATCACACTGCAGTCTTTGTCAATGTCCTGGCAAGTACTGTGGCCAAGTTCAAGTCAAACAGAAGCAGGCTGTCCTCAAACGATAAGCAGAATCATATTTTAGCCACTATTTCCCCTCCCTTACATAGAATGGTGTGAGATCATGTGCACACTCTACAGAGTCATACTGCCTGGGTTTACAGAGCTGGCATGATCATATCCTAGCTATGCATTTTTGAGCAAGTTACAATACTTTTCTCTTCCTCAGTTTTTAAATATATAACATGGTGATGATAATAATTGAAAAGTACCTACCTCTTATGGTTGTTTTGAGTATTGAGTGAATTAATGTGTACATAAAGCACTTAAAACAGTATATGACATATACTATGTGCCACATAGATACTAGCTATTATCATGGGATTTTGCCCATTTCTCCAAGTGCCAGGACACATGGCTGCATTCGAGAACATACTCAGAGGGAACGAACTTGTTTTGCCTTTCTCTTCTTCATTGCACTATAGTAAAGGAATGAAGGAAGTGAGACCTAGGTGATATTGACAGGAATCATGGCTTTACATAGGCAAGGCGTCATTCCAGTGACAGGAACTGTACTCTTCTTTTCCTCTCGCTCACCTGCCCATACTCCAAGCATGCTACAGGTTTATTATTAATGAGCCTCTCCCTCTGGAATAACATGAAAATGCAATAAGCTGCTTCTCTTCTGAAATGCCATAATCCCTTAGAAACCAAAACCATTAACTTCCCAGTATATTAGTGTGAAGTTTATGGTACGGATCATTTGTAGAGCAACTTCAGCAGGCCAGCACCAGCTGGTCACCCGGGGAAATGATGAGTTATTAAGGAACAATGGACTGTGTAAGCCAAACTCCTACTCTCCCTGGAGTCCATGGTAAGGCCTGACTGCCAGTCAGGGCATGATTTTTAGGTGCTACTACTGATTATCCCAAAGGAAATGGGAAAAGAGCTCTCAGAAGGCTCCAGTCTCAGCATACTTCTGGGAGTGGAGCATCTGAGAGTCTCATATGGTGGTGAAGCAGTCCCCACTTGGCTCAGGGTTTAACATGTGGACTGTGAAGCAAGACAGAGCTAGGTGTGAATCTGGGGTCTGCAACTACTTGCTGTTACCTTTAGTAAGTTATTTAATAGTTCTAGTCCTCAGTTTGCTGATCTGTAAAATAAGATAATAAAACCAACCTTGGAAGATTACAGTGACACTCAAATGATATACTATAGGTGTGATAATTAACCCTTATTTGTCTCAAAAATTGAGCATGTAAGCAAACATCATAACATCTGATTATATTAGGGGACCTGATGTTTGGCATCTATTATGATTTCTACTTTTTAGGCTTGAGTTGCAACCTTTTCTCACTAAATCATGTAACCCCTTATACTGTAGTTTAGGCTCTGCTAAGTGCACTGCCTAGAAGGCCAACCCCAAGGCACAATTTTGCCCAAGCAGCTGTGGCTTATCAGTATAGTAGCCCTGACTTAGGGACACAGGTCAAACCTCAGTCGCAGTCTTGCTCACTTCCACTTCCAGGCATACACCCTTGCTGTGAATCATCCTCCCCTTGACTTCAGTATCCTCATTTATAAAATGAAGGGGTTAGGGTAGAAAACCATCTCTAAAGGCCTTTTCAGCTCTGATGCTCTCAGTTCTTACAATTTTGTATCTAGAAGTATAAACATTTAGAAACATCATGCTCTTGGAGAATTTTAAAGAAGGGACAGAGACTAAAACAGGGTTGAGGGGGTGCCTCAGTAATGGGGTTAGTGGAGGTAAGGATAAGGTTAGCCCTAGCAATAAAAAGTGATAGAGTTATGAGACTCCCATTGGAACTTCTAACTGGAGAGTAAAAAAAGGGGGTGTGTGAGAATTAACTACTTAACCACAGTTTTAGTGAAGACAAGAGATAATTGCTGGCGGTGGGATATTTACGTCTCTCACTCAACGACAAGGAAGACCCCTGACAACTCAGAGTCATGGACCAATTCTGCCCTACTGAACACTCACTAACTGGGATCATAGACTAGTGAGCTCTGGCCAAGGCCAAGGATTTCTTACAGAAAAAAACACTCCATGCACCAAGGCCAATTTGAATGCGAGTTTACCCACTGAAGTTCTTGGCATGAAGCAAGAAACAGATTTGTTTGCGCAGAGCAGTATTTCTATTTGCAATCATACTACTGTGTGCTGTGATCCTATTAATTCTCACAAGCAAAGCAGCTCAGTGGGGCTGGCTGTCTTCCTCCATGTGCACACATGCAACCTCCATGGGACACTCAAAATGGTAAGATGGGGGCAGTAGGTAACAGTCCTCTACTTTCTGATGCAGGAAGAGTTCCGGGATACGAAACTGTCTTCTGCTGAAGGCAAAAACATGGACCCAAATACTCCTCAAAAATGCACTACCTCCTTTAAGGATGAGGGAAGGCATCAGATCTGCTCTCCTCCAAGGGTAGAGCAGAAAAAAAAACAGTTCATCCCTTAATGGGAAGCAATCTGGTACAGTAGACAAAAGCATGAACTCTGGAGCCAGAATGCCTGGGTTTTCCTCCCCAACTCTGCCACTTATTAGCTGTGTGACCTTGAGCAAATGATTGAATGTCTCCACACATCAGTTTCCTCATATGTAAAGTTGAGGTAGTTATAGAGCTTAGCTCATAGAATTGTTGTGAAAATGGAATGAGTTAATATTTTTAAAGCAGTTATAACAGCACCAGGCAGAGTAAGTGCTTTTTAAATGTTTATTAAGTAAAATAAATAATCTTTATATGTTTGGCACCAACTAAAGTATCTGAAGGTCAATAGTCATTTAACTGCTTTTTTCCATTATTAAAAATCTTCAGCCTGCTTGCAAAGCACAAGTACTAATTCTCAAAATCAGTAGAAAGGGTTCTAGATAGCAAGTTTGAATCCATGACTTCCTTAGATTGACTTTTTGTGACCCTTCAAATTTCACATGTTGAAATCCTAACCCCCAATGTGATGGTGGTAGGTGGGACCTCTGGAAGGTGATTAAGTCATGAGGGTGGAGTCCTCATGAATGGCATCAATATCCTTACAAAAGAAAGTCCAGAGAGTTCTCTCTCCCCTTCTGCCATATGAGGCACAATGAGAAGACAGCTGTCTATGAACCAGGAAGCAGGCCCTCACCAGACACTGAATCTGCCAGAGCCTCAATCTTGGACTTCCCAGCATACAGAACTATAAGGAATACATTTGTTTCTTGTAAGCTACCCAGTCTATGACTTTTTTTTTTGTTATAGTAGCCCAAACACACTAAGAGAATGACCAAACTCAGGAAATGTGCTATCTTAATTATAAATCCAGAAAGATGCAACTAACATAAGGCACTTGCGTTAAATAGAGTAGGGTAACTCATAAAACAGACTCAAATATGTGATAGGTTCCAATATAATAGAACTTTCACTTCTTACTCATGAGTCTAAATGGGTGTTCCTGTTATGCAGACAGCTCTCTTCTAATCAGTGACTCAGAGACCCGGGCTCCTTCTAACTTTAACACATGGCTCCCCAGATCACTATGCTCCTCTGCATCTGCTCAGTAAAAAGGGAAAAAGGGTTGAAGAAAATGTTCATGATTTGCCTGGAAGTCATACAGATTTCTTTATTCATAAGCAATTGGTGAGAACTAGTCTCATGACCCCATCAAACTACAGGGGCAGTGGGCAAAAATAGGTTTACAGTTGTAATGCAAATAAATAATTCAATAACTAATAAATAATAATACAAGAATAAACTCTGTGTTTTGTGTAGTCACAACTATAAACTTTCTTTTCCCCACCCCTGTATAATCAATACTGAGATACGTAGTCCCTAGTTTTGTACATGTATTGTATGTATGGGTTTATGTACATATGGTATGGGTATGTTTATATGTATCAGTACAATGCATGTTTGTATTGGCAGATGCGTATTTGTGTTTGTATGGATATGAATCTGTATATATGTATGTGTAAATGTGTGTGCATGTGTATATGTGTTACTTTATGTATGTGTTTGTGCATGTGTGTATGCATGTTAATGTGTTTTTATATATTTGTGTTTGTATAACATGTATATATTTATACATACAAATATGTATATATTTTCATGTGTACTCATGTATGTGTTTATGTGTCTGTATATGCATGTGTGTTATACATGCACAAACATAAACATCTGAAATAAGTTTCATGAAATAATATTTCTAACATTCACTGCACTCACATTTTTTATTTAATCCTATTTTATTAGTGAAATATTCAGGTCATCACTGTCTATATGATTTTTCTCATCTATTGCTGGATTAAAGCCATAGTGTGAAAAATACAGGTAGAAGGCAATAGTAATATAAATAATAAAAATAGCAAATATTTGTTAAGCACAAGCTGAGTTCCAAGTACTTTACATACACTATTTCATTTAATACTCATAACAATCCCATGAGGTAGGCACTATTTTGAGTTCCATTTTACAGATGAGAAAACAGAGATGTGTAGGAGTTTATTAACATCTTACATGCCAGTGCCAGAATTAACAAGTTAATTGTGTTTACTAAGCAAGCCAGAATTTGAAGCTAGACAGTGTGGCTCCAATGCCCTAGCTTATAACCAACAGTCCATACTACTCTGCTGCCTATTAGTAAAAGGACCTCTCTAATCCACTTGTCCATGGTTCCTATTGAAAGTAGATCCCTCTCCCACACCAGCTTATTCCATTTTCCCAGCTCCAGGGCCTACTGCAGGAGCCAGGGCTGGCAGCCTCCCTAACTCTGGCTACAATTACTCAAGTGACTCTGGCATTGCTGACTGAGCCGATGGTCACAGATGTAGTAGAATCAGATGCAGCTGTAAGATGTAGTCATTATTCTCTGGCAAGTTTCATTACCATGATTTTTCCTGTAATAATGTGCCTATGTCTTTGGGTCCCAATCAATCACATGAACAGGGTGAAGGGCCCCAGCAAATCAAGTGACTGACCCTCTCTGGCATGTCTGATTGCACCATGGGCATAAATCCATGTCCAGCATCATCAGTTTGCATCTTGTTTTGACATTCACTACATGAAGACAATAATAACTGCAATTTTACCAAGCCCTCCTTGCTGATTTCCTTTAGTTTTTTTACTTGGAAATGAGGCTTATCTTTAGTTTTTATACTTGGCAACTGGACTTTTCTCTGTGTCTTTTTGTACTTGTCTTTCCACCCCCCAACAATTGCTCTGCTTTCCATCACCCTGTCTAGATCATAAGCAATTCAAGTTCCAATCCACCCATCTCATTTCCTGGGTGTTCCTCTGCTAGTTGAAGCAAGTGTTTGGCAATGTACAAAACATCCAGTGCAGCTGTGCCTCGCTCAGTTGTGTACTGAACTCCTACCCTGTGCCTGACACTGTGCTGGGAACTGCAGATACAGAGACCCAAAAAGATATAGCCCTTGACATTAAATAGCTCAGTGTAATTGGTACTCTGGAATATATTAGCAGTTCAGTCTCATTTGGCTTGAACTTGATGAGTCCTTTGCCCCTCATGGGGAGAAAAGGAAAATGCCCGCTCTTGGCTTAATAATGACCCACTAATACAAATTCCTTCTCTCTCAAGGCCCTGCCCTTCAAAAAGCCCCATTCTTCTGCTTATCTAGGTTGGATGGGGTGGAAGGTGAAGATCTCAAGGGGAAGACTTAGCTACCTCTTAGCAAGTATTGCAATGGTGTGTTTGGTAGCTCTTTGGTTGATCCCATGAGACTGTGAGGAACAGCTGAAGTGTAGCTGTGGAGAATGAGGATTGCAGAATCAGACTCCCTGGATTTAACTCATAGACCCAGCACTCACTGTTTGTGTGTCTTCAAGCAACTTGTGGATTATCTCTGTACTTCAGTTTTCTTTTCTGTAAAATGAGAAAGATAATTGTACCTGCTTCATGGAGTTGTATTTAAATGCATCGATCCATGTGAAAATACTTAGAAACATGCTTGGCACATAGTAAGTGATGAATAACTGTAAGCTTTCATTATTATTCATTTATCTAACACCCATTGCCCCTAGTTTTGAGCTTCAATCTAATTTCCAGGACTACTTGAAAAGTCCCATCATGTATCCTATAACATTTGCCTTATCTCATTTTATCCAGTGTGGCTGGAGCAGAATTAGAAAGGAGAGTGACAGGACATGAAGCTTAAGAGATCAGGAGAGCCTAGACCATGCAGGGGTTCATGGTAGGTGATAAGAAATATGGATTTTTTTATGAATATAACCAAAAATGGTTAAAAACTTCTGAACAGGAGAGTGAAATGATGTGATTAACATTAACAAAGGCTCATTTGGGTTTCTACTGGAAAAAGAATGGATGCTATGGGGAAAGACTGATCACTTAGGTTGACCAAAGAGATTAGTTAGGAGGCTATGGCTATGGTCCAAGTGATGGTTTATCAGTATAGAATATTAAATACATAATCACATTCTGGATATTTTTGAATGTGGAGGCAACTGGATTTGCTGGTGAATGCTATATATATAATATACAATATATTTATTATATATTCTTCTGCCAGTGCCAGAATTAGCAAGTTAATTGTGGTTCACTAAGCAGGCCAGAATTTTATATATATATATATATATATATATATATATATATATATATATATATATATATATATATATTTATATAATTATTACAAATTATTATATTTATTATTATATTATTTATAGATTTGTCATTATATATAATATTGTGAAGGCACTTAGAAACATGCCATATCTATATCTATATCTATATATATCTCATATGATCTCACCCAAGTGGAATCTAATCAACAAAACAAACAAGCAAGGAAAATATAACCAGCAACATTGAAAGAAAAAAGAAACCAACAGTAATGAGGGGGCAGGAGGGAGGGGGTAACAGGGAAAAGAAGGGGAAGGGTCAAATCAAAGAACATGTATAAAGGACCCATGGACAAAGCCAAAGTGGGGAAGGATTGAGGGAGGGAGGTGGGCATGGGTGGGGCAGGGGAAAGCGGTGGCGGGAAAATGGAGACACACATATTTGAATGAATGAATGAATAAATTTAATTTTAAAAAAAAGAATTCAGACAAGAGGTCCTGAAAAAAACCAGCTTGTTCATGTAGGGGTATGGTCATGTTCTATAATGAAGACAGCTCTGATGATGATGGTAATGGATATGGTTTGTAGATAGTGAGGTAATGATATGACGGTAGCTGGTGGGAAAAGGTTACCACTAATGTAAGAAGATGAAGACTGTAAAGAATACAATGAACACCCCTATCCCTGACCAACCTTCAGTGACCAAGCTGGTGAGTCTTCTTACAGTGTACAAAAGATAAAATTATCAGAAAATGCTTGTTTTTAAAGCTCTTTACACCTTCCTAGCATGTGTGCTATCATACTGCTGCCAGTTCAAGGATTATAATTCTTAGGTATTGCCTTTAGTTATGAAATATTCATTCATCAGTGAAGGTTTAATCTCAGCTGTGAGCCAACACTAGAAGTAGTATAGAGCGTCCAGCAGAAGTAACACTTGCTTGAGTGTGGTTGGTAGGGTAATAATATGGGTGCAAAAGTTTATAGTTTTAATTTGAACATTTCCCCTAAATGTCATATGATGCAGTTGAGTGTGATATTGTTATGTTACAGAATCATGTGCTTATGATTTTGTAATAAAATATTTGATAATAAAAAGGGAGACATTATTTTTGCTGGACCCTGTAGAACATGCTTTACACTTGCAAAATCACATGCAACCACGGTCCCAAGATTAAAGATGAAGATCCAAGGATGGCTGTGCATTTGAGAGCTCTGGGCAAAGCTAATTATGGCCTAGTTTCACCTGGCCAGAAAGTGATATTTTACTTTACTAAGTGATGTTCTTACTTTACTAAGAATTCCAAATTCTTAGGACATAGGAAAAGAAGAAAAACAAAGAGCTCCAAAATAACTCTTTGGGTACCTTGAAATCAGTGTTTTATCAGAAGGTGTTTAGTGGATTTGAGATTGGTGAATGAAGTGTGCTGGAGGGATCTGGGGCAACTCCCTTTGGAGGAGCCATGCTCAAGTCCACCAGCACACTCCATTCACCAAGGTACCAGCAATCATCAGTAGAAGGTTAAGGAAAAGTGGAGGGAAAACTTGCAGCAGTGCAAAGATGTTCTTTTTAAAGTATGTAAAGGTATTGTATAATACTCACTTTAGTGTTGGCTCCAAGCTAAGATTAAAACTTCACTAATGAATGAAACTCTTTCTTAGCATTCTACTGATTCTTGCTCCATTGTCAAAAGTCTGTATTTCAATCATCTACTGAAGGACATTTAGGTTGCTTCCAACACTTGGCTATTGTAAATTGTGCTCCGATGAATATTGGGGTGCATAGGTTCTTTTGTATTGGTGTTTTGGTGTTCTTAGGGTATAGTCCCAGCAGGGGAAATAAGCCAGGTGGTGAAAGACAAATACCATATGATCTCACCTATAAGTGGAACCTAACCAACAATACAAAGATGCAAGGAAAATAAGACCAGCAACACTGAAAGGAAAAGAAATCAACAGAGACAAGAGGGAAGGAGGGAGGCGGGGCAGGGACAAGGAAGGGAAGGGGAAAGTCAAGGAACATATAGCAAGGACTCATGGACAAAACCAAAGGGGAAGAGCTGAGGGAGGGAAGGAGGGAGGGGGCAAGGGAAAGTGGTGTGGGGTAGGCAGAGACAAATGTATTTGAAAAAATAAATTAAAATAAAAATTTTTTTAAAAAGTCTGTATTTCAGGATACAGCTGGAGAAGATGGAAGGATGCATTGATCTTTGAAAGTAAGGCATCTATTCCTAACAAAACTACTCTCACCAATATTTATGGAAAACTGAATATGTGCTAATCACATATAAAGTTAAGTATCAGGCTATCTCACCCTGACGCAACACCCACATTCTTCCCACTATACACTGCTTCAGTATCTGCTATGTTACTTTCTCTTCTCTATAGCAGCTTTGTACATTTAGATAAAGTGAGATAATTTATTTTAAAAAAAAAACTAAAGAAAATGCTATCTTGAGGAAATATACCAATGTATTGGATCTTGCTTAAATCAGGTGCTGGTCTCAGAGCACTGTGTACCAGTCAGGGAATCACTATGTTATGCTCTAGATCTTCAGATTAATGAGACAGTTCACAAACTGTAACTGGTACTGACACAGGTAACATGAATGGTATGGGAAGTAGCAGACATGGAGATACATTACCCAGATCCTGTTTCAAGGAAGGACCTGTTACACACCTGCAGGGGGTATGGTCACACACAGTTACCTGCTGTCTGCTCCTTTTGGGTCTGCCTCAGATGCAGAGAGTACCTTGCCTGAGGTAATGCATGCAGAGAGGAAAGTAACTTGAGGTTGAGGCTGCCAAAATCTAGTGACTGAGCAAAGTGGGAGAGGGGAGATGAGTAAAGAGGCCTGGTCGTTTCCATCTGCCACAGGGCAGCTGTGAAAGGCAACTTTTGCTCCAGGGCTCCTCGCTAGGTTGGCCAAGGCATTGTCAGACCTGTACTACAGTTGGATTCCTTCCTCTACTCAATCATGCTTCCTTTCACAGGTTGTTGGTCCCAAAAATAATCCTGTACTCCAAATTCCAACTTAGTGTCTGCTTCCAGAAAACCCAGTATGAAGATATTGGTGTGAGGAGTAATACAAGAAAGCAAGTGATAAGACAGGCCTTTGGTGCTGGATCACTCACTGACAGGCAGGCTGTGAGAGTCCCCTCAGCAGCAATAGGTAGAACACAAGCAGTTCCTGGCCCTAAGTGGTAGTCCAATTGTTAAAACATTCACCAGGATTGGAAGGGTGGTTCCATGAAAAGGAAGGCACTAATCAAGACATATCAGGCTTTTATGAAGGAAATAGTAGACACTTCTGAACCTTGTGAGCCTAGAGAAGTGGTCCACCTGGTAGGAGTAAGTTCATCCCACTGCCAGAGATAATTCAAAAGTCTCCATACAAAGGGCAACAGGGACTCCCCTTAGTATCTTCCTCCCACAACCTCTTCAACCTCTTCTCACCACTAGGCCCATGACTAGGGTTAAGTTGCAGCATTAGCTGGGAAGGTGTTATACCTGATGAGGGAGGAAAGGGCCTATATCCCCATAGAAGATACAAGAACTAGCCAGTGTGTACCACAGGGGCTAAGAAAGTAACACATGAGACTAGATTGTGAAGGTGCTTCATAAAGGGGAGATGGATCATAAAATTGGATATGGAGTCTACTTACCTGTGAGTATTCTCTAGATATACAGGGTTTAACACCCTTAATATGACTTCAGGAAAAGATATGAATCCCTAATAGGATAGCTTCTAAAAGCATGGAAAAGTTAATGGCCCATGCTGAGCGAAGCTGAAACGTTGGGATTGCCAAGGCAGATGATGGAGGAAAGGATTTAAAAGTTCAGCAAAATATGGGTCCTCCATTGGGGACACACGAGAGACAACCACACATGGATGTTTCTCCCTCTTGCTTGCTCCTTCCCTTCCCCTCTCCCTAAAAATAAATAAATAAAATCTTTTTTAAAAAGTTCAGCAAAATAGGCAATATGGAATGGATCTACTTTGTAACGCTGAGGAGAACCATGAGATGATTATGTTCTGCAGAATGGACCTGGGGACACACCTTGTACCAAGGTCATAAAGAATGCTCTGATGAGAGGGGCACCAGTCTAACTAAAAAGTTCAGTGGTGGATACCCTCTGCAGACTAGGGCTGATAGTAGGAGAGGCAGTCGCAAAACCACAGATTGCTCATAGCAATGTATATGAGAAGACACCAAAACTATAGAGGCCAGTGTTAGAGCTTAAATGCCAGAAGCCATGAGGCCACAATTGTCATAACGGATAGCAAGGTAAGAGTGGCAGTTAAGGGGGTCTGATAGGTAAGTGTTATGGAGGTGGTTCATAGAACATGAGATGTTCTTTCAGGCAAAATAGATGGACAGGGAACAAGTGTATTACTCAATTTGTACCAACAAAAGAAACTAAGTCTGGATGACTGGGACACAAATACAGTCACTCTCATAGAAATTCAGGATTCTTGGCCCAGTTTCTAAACCTGAGCCCATATTCTGGCCAGATGCCATTGATTAAAGAGGCTGGGTACACGGAAGAAAGGTCCCTGAAAAATCAAGGCACACATACACAGTAATGATTCCCTCAGTCCTTTCCCAAACAGACCTATTGCCATTTACTCAGAAAAATGTATACTGGGGAAAGGAATGCCCAGTGGTTCCAAGAACTCCTGGAACATGGGTCTAAGTTGATACTAATATCTAGAGATCTCAAGTGCTATTATCATCTTCACTGTTAGAGTGAAGGCAAAGAAGGGCTAGGTAATAAATGGAGTCCTGCCCAAGGTTCAGCTTACAGTGGATCCTCTGGAACTATGGACACAATTGATATTCCTCCCTGCTCCCTGCCCAAATGTATAATTAATATTGACATATTTTGAAGTTGAAGAAATGGCCACATTGGGTCCTTGAACTATGGAGCAAAAGCTATCACAGTGAGTAAACGCAAATGGAAGCATATGATAAATTGCCCCTTGACCAAAATAGCAAATCAAAAACAATATTGCATCACAGGAGGGAAAGGGAAATGATAGAAATTAGTGCCACTCTTAAAATATGAAGGATGCTGGTATGAAATCTGAAGGATGCTGGTATGATGGTCCTCATCATATCTTAATTTAATTCACCAGGTTGACCCTGCATAAACCCAATAGTTCTTGTAGGATGACTGTAAACTATATCAAGCTCAACCAAATAGTAGCCCTTAATTGTAACCAATTTGCCAAATGTGGGTTTTTGTTACAATATATTCATATGGCCACAATACATGGTTTGTAGACATTGATTTGACAAATGCATTCTGTTCCAAGCACAAAGGAGGATCACAAAGAGCTAACATTCACATAGAAATGAACAACAATGTGTGTTTATAGTTTTGATTCAAGGCTAGTTAATGCTCCTGCCCTTTGACATAATATAGTACACAAAGCAGTCTGGGCCATTTGGAAACCATGCAGAATATCACTTTGAACCACTGTATCAAAGACATGTTAATCGAGACAGATGAGGACGAGGCACCAAATATGTTAGAGGTCTTGGTTGGACATAAATGCTCCATGTGGTAAGAGATAAATTCTATGAAGAGTCAGAACCTTATTTGCTTTTTAAAATGTTTAGGAGTTCAATGGTCAAAAGTGTGCTAGAACATCCCCTTCTACCTGAAAGGCAAATTATCGTATCTTGCATCTCCTACCATAAAAAGGAAACAAAACATCTGATGGGCCCCTTTAGGTTCTGAGGCACCTTACTTATACCACGCCTATGAATATAACTCCAGCTTATACACTAGGTAAAATGGAGTTCTGTTAGCTTTGAGTGGGGCTTAAAGTAGGAATGGGCTTTGCCATCAGGTCCAGGCTTTAGTGCAAGCAACGCTGATTCTTGGACCATGTGGACCAGCAGACCCTATGGTGCTGGAGGCATCAATAGTGAACAACAATGCCACCTGCAGATTTTGGCAAGATCCAGTGGAAGAGCCACAAAACAAGTTGCTGGTATCCTAGAGCAAGACCATGACAATAGCAGTGGAGACCTGAAAACCTTAAAAAAAGCAACTCACAGTGTGCTACAGGGTCCTAGTCCAGACAGAATGCCTGACCATTAGACACCAAGAGTCCATAATTTCACCTATGGTCTGGGTTCTATCAGATGCACCAAGTCATAAGATTAGGTGGGCCCATTAATAATTCATCATAAGATGGAAGTAATTCATCTTGAATTACACATGAATAGGGCCAGAGGGCACAAGCAAGATGTGTAAGCAGGTAGCCCAGATCCTCATGACACTCACTAGTCTTTCCCCTAGAGCCCTCTATTAGCTGACATTTATAGCCATATGAAGGAGCCCATACCACTAGTTGACAAAGGAGTAAAAAGCCTGAACTTGGCTTATGGCTTCATAGGCATTCACATGTGGGTGCTAGCCAAAAACGGATAGCACCTGCAGTACAGCCTCCCTCAATGATGGTCTTGAAAGATAGTGACAAGGAAAAGTATTCTTATGGACAAAGTTTTGGATGATGTACTGGTCATTTACTTTCTATGGAAAGAGAAGTTGTGAATGGTCTGGCCAGCTGGTTAGCGGCTTAGAAGAAGAAAGACAGGAATATAGAGGGCAAAGAGCTCAGTGGTAGGGGGCATGTGGATGGGCATGTACAAGTGAGGACAGTGTAAAGACACTTGTATCACATGTTAACATCAACCAGAAAGCATCTACCATGGAAGAGGCCCTGAAAAACCAAGTTGACATAATGACTTGGCAGGTCGTCCTTAGTCAACGATCATTATCAGGCATCCCAAAACTGGCATGATG
Source organism: Pteronotus mesoamericanus (assembly GCF_021234165.1). Classification (NCBI taxonomy): domain Eukaryota; kingdom Metazoa; phylum Chordata; class Mammalia; order Chiroptera; family Mormoopidae; genus Pteronotus; species Pteronotus mesoamericanus. The sequence goes on from NW_026555198.1 coordinate 3,239,163, forward strand.
GATGCATAAACAAACTGGCTATGGTAGGAGAAATGAAGGCTACATGTGGGCCAAATAGCATGGGCTCCCACTTAAGAAGACTAATCCAATTATTGCTGCCTCTCAATATCCAACAAAGACCAAAACTGAGCGCCCAATATGGCACTATTCCTTAAAGAGTCCTACCAGCCAACTGGTAGCAGGCTTGCCAGATTGAACCCTCCCTACTTGTAAAGATGAGTGGCTTATTCTCATAGGAACAGTATGAGTGAGTTCACTTTTTCTCTCTACAAGGCTACAGCCAGCAATAGTCTCTGAGGGCTTAGGGAATATTTGATTCATCATCATGGGGACCCACATAACATTGTATCAGACAAGCATACCCGCTTTACAGCACAAAATATGTGGGAGTAGGACCATGACCATGGGATCTACTGATCTTATAACAACCAGAACAACCTGGTATGATAAAGCATTGGAATGGCATGCTGCAGGCATAAGCAAAAGCACCAGACAACAGGCAGTATTTGATAAGGATAGGGAACCACCTTCAAGATGCAATCTATGTATTGAATCAGATACTTCCTTTTGCTGGTGTGACCCCAATAGAAAACATATATAGGCCTGGGAATCAAGAAATGGAAGCAAAAGTAACCACACTTGTTATGGGCTGAATTGTGTCTTCTCGCGCACGCAAAAAAAAAAAATAATAAAAAAAAAAGGATTTGTTAAAGTCCCGACCCCCAATACATCAGAATGTGACCATATTTGGAGATAAGTTCTTTACAGAGAAGTAACTAAGTTAAAATGGGGTCATTAGAGTGGGCCCTAATCTAATATGACTGGAGTTCTTGTAAGAAGAGGAAATTTGGACTCAGACACATCCAGAGGGACTACAATGTAAAAGATACATGGAGAAGATGGCCTTATACAAGCCAAGGAGAGAGTCCTGGAACACATCCTTTCCTCGTGGCTGAGGAATGGGGACCAAGAGAGGTGGAGCATAGTGTCTGGCCATTTCAGCCTGCCTCTGGGCAACTCTGACAGCTAATACTCTCTCCAGAGCTCCCTAGCTGGTTAGCTGAGACTTTGTTGAACCTGAATTGCAGTTCAACTTCCTCATCTCTCCAATCTCATTTTCCCCCAATCCTTTCACAAGTATTGACCCATAATAAATATCGTGTACCCTTGAGTCCCTTTCAATATCTACTTCCACAGAACCTAATCTGTGACAGTGTGCGGAAGCTATGTCCTCTGAGGAACAGCTGTACCAATTGGGGATTTTCTGAAGAGGGACAATTTCAAACTGACAGAGCTCTTTTTAAATGTATCAAGGCTTTTCATAAGGTATCAGATACAGTAGAATCTATTAAACTTATGCTGTGTGGTTCTTTGAGGCAAAACTTGGTAGGCCTAATGGAAGGTCATCATTGGCAAACAGATTTGGGCTCAACATAGAAAGATAACATTATAGCCTTTCAAATTCTATGAAAAATGAAAAGACCTGGATGTGAAATCTTGCCCTAAAAAATGTGCAGTGGAAAATAAATGAGTTCTCATGAGGTGAAGGTAGTAGAGTTTCTTGCACTTGTTGGGGGGGGGGCACAGACTACATGACCTCTGAGCCTACTTGGAGACTCTCTGGAGTCATGGCATGGGAGTCATCTGCTTTTGTCCTTTTTTTGGCAGTTAAAAAAATTACAAAGGTAAATTATGCCATCTATAAATTTAAAACAATGCAGAAGAGTACAGAAATAAACTGTGAAATCTCCCATTTCCCCCACCCTCCCAATCTCGCAGCCCAGAGGTAGCTACTGAGGGTATTTGACACGTCATCCTTCAGATGTTTATCTGATCACCTACTGTGATCCAGGCACTGTGCTCTACTTTACATATATTTTCTGATTTAACCCTCACCCTCAACAATCCTGTGAGGTAGATACTAGCATCCCTGTTTTGCAGATGAGAAAATTGAGGCTTACAGAATGTCAAAAATTTAGGACACGTGATAGTGACAGATCCAGGAGTCAAAACTATCTGTGTCTCTAACCATGGATGGAATCACTATGACATAATACTGCCTGAGATGGAATGGGGCAAAAATGAACAAATATAACCATGACAATTATTTCTTAATGAAGGACCGATGTTTCTCAATGTTTGAGAAGACAAACTTCTCAAGTTGTCAATGGCCATGCACAACTCACTGTGAATCAAATGATTTATCGCATTCCAGTGGCTCATCAGATTCTAGGAAGTTACCTGGAATTTATGCTACCCTGACCCTTGGGGATCCATTTCCAGCAACAGCAGCCTCTAGGGATCTATGCTAGTTGCGAGTGTTTAATCTCAGCTGTTAATGATTCAGATTATTCTGCAGCAGAGGATATCAACCCTTGCTATACATTAGAATCATCTGGGGAACTTTTATAAAATACCTAGCTAGGGCCCCACCCAGGAATTTTCAATTAATTGGTCTAGGAAAGGGCTTGCACACTGAGATTTTTTAATAAACTCCTCCAATTATATATATTACATATATCATATATTATTGGATATATAGTGGATAAACTGGATAATTATATCTAATATATAAAATTGGAGGAGCTTATTAAAAATATTGATTTTATATTAATTATTTACTATATATAATTAATATATTTTATATATAATTTTATAATTATTTATATATATTTATACAATATAGCATATTATATATTTATATGTAATTATATATAATATAATATATAATTGAAGGGGCTTATTAAAATATAATAAATATATATCATTCTATACAGTATATGTAATTGCAGGATCTTGTTGAATATATTAAATATTAAATATATTAAATATAATATATTATATAAATATATAGCAAGGGGTGAGAACCACCACTCTAAATCAATACCTAGGACATCAAACATGGAAGCCATAGCTAGGATAAACAATATCATTTGCATCTGGACAACAGGATCCATATAAAAAGTAGTGCAGTCACTGCTTCCCTCTACTAGGATTCCAGAATAGTCTATGGCATTACTTTCCTAAGAGTATGTAAAGATTCCTTGCTGTGTCTCCCAAAAGCAGAATACTTTGTGACCCTGACCACAAGGCTCAGAATCTGGGATTAAGGCTAACTTGATGGAGGCAGAATTTTAGAAGACCAAAGTCAGCCCCTTTGGTGACACAGGGGTATTTATTTATTCAAATTTGCATACAAACTCACCCTAAACCTTACTTTATCAAGTCTTTGCTTACCGCTGTATCTCCACCACCAACTCTGCTAAGTCCATAACTGGTACTTATTAAATACTTATTGAGTGAATGAATGCATGAATGACTGAATGGACTTCTATGGCTAGCCCTCAGCATTTTGGTCCTCAGCTATCAGCATCACTTGAAAACCTGTTAGAAATGCAAATTTGTGAACCTCAACCCAGACCAGGAAGTCAGGGAATGGGGCCCACTAATTTGTGCTTTGTCAAGCCCTCCAGATAATTAGTATGCACCTGACAGTTTGAGAACCACTGATAGAGAAGAGTTTCTAATTCCTCAGGAGGTAACCAAGACCCTTCATGCTCTGGTCCCAACATCCCTTTCCAGCCCTATCTCTCTTGATTTCCCCCCAGGCATTCAAGGCACCACCGAACATCTCCCTCTCTCCAGAACACAGCATGTTCTTCCTATCAAATATTTACTGATTCTCTAAGAACACACATATGTCTCTTCTTTGGCATTTTTCTCTCATTTCTCCATTTCTTTCCTGTTGCCCATTCAGTCACTAATTCAGTCAGCAGACAAGGAGGCATTAAGCCTATAGCCATGCCCTGACCAGTGTGGCTCACTTGGTTGGGCAACTGGTCGATGTTTGTCTCTCACATTGATGTTTCTCTCCCTCTTTTCCTCCCTCCCTTGCCCTCTCTCTTAAAATAAATAAATAAAATCCTTAAAGAAAAGCCTATAGTTTCTGGGTAATGGGTATCTACAGATAAAAAATGTTGCTGTCTAGTGGGACAGACTAAATACTGAAATGAAAAGTTAAAACACAATGTGGTTAATATACGTAAGCGTAGGATCCTATGAAAGTTGAGTCAAATCATACCAACTCGGGCTGGATGTAAGGAGAGTAGTAGTCTGCAAGTCTCACAGATGACGTTAACACCAACAGAGTCCTGAAGCACCACAGGAAATAGCCCAGGATTCAAGGTACAGTACAGCACTCTGACTATAGTTAACAGTACTGTATTATATACTTGAAAGTTGCTGAGAGTAGATCTTGAAAGTTCTCACCCTCCCACAAGAAAAATAAAATGGTAACTATGTGAGCAATGGCTGTATTAAATGACCCTACTGTAGTAACCATTTCACAATATACATGTATATTAAATCATTGAGTTATGTGACAATATATGTCAATTATATCTCAAAAAGCAGAGGGAAAAAAAGGATAAAAAAAATATTCCAAAGGCAAAGAAAGTTTCCCCAGTTTCTGTACACAATTTTGGCAGTTCCTTTGTGAAAGCTCACCATCCCTTGCCACTCCTTGTTGTCCTTTAGCTCTCTCAACACAATATTCAATCTGCCTGAGGAGCCATCTGCTACGTGAAGCCCTGGGTTGACCCCTCCAAACACCTGCACTCTTCTGGGGTTCATTTCTGGTCTTTTGCTCTACCCTCTACCATCTTCCTAATATGGCCCTTCTCCTATGGCCTAGAGTTCTGAATACTCATGTCCCTGTTTTCCAACTGGAAAAAGCTCTTACAGATCCTCAGACAGCCTGGATACCAAGCTACAGTCTTATTTATGAGCATACTGCATTGCAACCTGGAAGTCAATGGAGAGCTGTAATCTGGAAACACATATACACACACAGAGAATAACTTTTATCTGCTATTTAAAGTTAAAATGACAGTGTGGGTGGAACTGGAGAGTATTATGCTAAGTGAAAAAAGCCAGGCAGCAAAAGACAAGTACCATATAATTGCACCTGTAAGTGGAATCTAATGAACAAAACAAACAATGAGCAAAATAGAACCAGAGACATGGAAATAAGAAACAAACTGACAATGATCAGAGGGGAGGGGAGAGAGGGAAAACAGGAGAAAGAAGGGGAAGGGTCTAGTCAAGGAACATGTATAAGGACCCATGATAATGGACAATGGGGTGGGAACTGACTGAGGGAGTGGGGGTTGGGCAGGACAGGGGAGAACAACAAAGGAAAATTGGGACAACTGTACTTGAACAACAACAAAAAAAAGTTAAATGGCCCATTTGGTATTAAATCTATGACATTATGACCTTGGCCTCATCGGTGCTGCACTCTAGCCAAGTGAGAGCTGACTGGCTCGGTGTGAGTTTGCTACAAATAATATTCTCAAGGTATTTCTATATTAGTGATAAGACAGCCCTTTGTAAAATAGATGGTGTGAAAAACTCATTGGTAGCTATGTTGTGTATAATAAACAAGGAATCTGAGCATTCATCTCTCAAAGCCACTTGAAATCTGGCAGAAGAAAACATTTCAGAAACTGCTCCATGGGCACTGTTCAAGAGCAACGTGATCAAGCTGAGTACAGGCCCTGAGCACCTCAGGACTCCAGAGGGTCTATTTTCTGCTCAGTTAATCTCTGGCTGTTTAATAGAATATCTTATAATCATCCATGGAATGATATATAACTTGAGAGCATCTTGGTTTTCCAGTTTGGGGGAACTAAAGCTATTTCAGGAAAGAGTGATTTTTAAAATATTCCTAGACTTGAATTAACTAAAAATAACCAGTGAAAATAAAACGTCAAAACGTGGTTTACCTTCTGTCTCTACACAGTTAGGCCCAGAATTAGCAGCTCACCTCCCCTCTCCCTTGCTGAATTAGGCATTAGTCCCTGGAAACTGACTCAGCAAGCAAGCAGAATGGAAAATACCTGCCTGTGTGATGGTTGTAAGGCACTAGAAAGACCCCATTTGTACCCCCCAAGTAATCCCCAGTTACCATACCATTACCTCTTTCTAGCTTCATTCTTTTTAATCCCATTAAGCTTTTCAGTCTTCTGTGGCTCTCAGTGAAATAGACATGAGAAACCCTGGAAAGCATCAAAGCATGAAGTCTCATGGTTCTCACATACCAGGGAGAGGGTAAATGAGGCTCCCAAGAGATTTTCTGGCACTGTATCCTGGACAGCAGGTATGAGAAGAGAGGCAGGATTTTGCCAAAGACATGACCATTGGGCTGGCTTGGGTATGGCAGAGCCAGAAATAACTGATCTTACTGGGGTTTGCCATTTTCAGACGGGATCCCTTTCTTTCTTCAGCAGCCTTGGAGTCCAAATTTAGAGGCTGGGTAATGCCAATTCTATGTATTAAACACAAAGTTCTGGCACCATGCCTACCCTGTGGCTCCCTGGGTTCAGACAGCTTCTTTCAGACCCTCTGTGCGGTTCCTCTGTGCCTATCTCCAAAGGTCCCCTCTTTGGGACCGGGTTGTAAGGTCACAACTCTGAGTCCATATGGATTCTGCCAAATTCTGCCCTGATTCCAAGAATGAAATGTGCATCAGGGAAAGGCAAAAAGAGAGCAGCAAGATTTTGCTCACAAAATCAGGATCTATTTCTTCATGCTTGAAATCCCTTTTCTCTCCTTATTTGGCAAAAATAGTAACTGGGTCAAATATAGAAAATTCACCACCTCTCCCTTTTATTTACTTCTCCATCTGTGTACAGGCTTCATCAATGATGACAGCGGGAACTGGCTTGGCTTTGGAGCTCTGGTTAGCTATGCAATGTGAGGAAGCAGCTGGGAGAATATACACACATGCCATTCCTGGGCCCTGCTCCAGGGGGGCCTGCTATTGGGCTTCTCCCCATTTGCCAGATGACTGCTCCGGGAGCTCATTATAGGACCCTAAGAAAAGATGCCTTCCCTTATTTTCTTTCTTTTTTTTAAGTTGCACAAAAGAGGTATTTTAATAATATCTGTTTTATATATTTTTTCCTAAACAAAAAAGTAGTACATGCCCACTCTGCATCACTTGGGAAACAGAAAAACAAAGTGAATAGAAGTCATCCATTACCTGACTACTATAAATTAACCATAATAATTGCTTTTCTTTATGTCCTTTTGGTTTTTCCTGTGCATACTTATAAAAAATAAAGAAAATTATTAATTATTTACAATCTCCATTACCCTTTCCAGGATTTTTTAAGTAAGGTGATGCTGAGAAAAGTTGAGTTACCCCTCACATATCCTGTATTCAACAAAACCAGACTGAAGATTCCAGAGGAGGCCTAGCTTGTTCCGCATAAGAAGGGACTAGAGCTATGCTATCCAGTATGATGACTACGAGCTGCATATGGGTAATTCATTTCAAATTCTATACAATTACATAAACTTAAAAATATATTTCCTCAGGAGCACTAGCCACATTCCAAAGGCTTAATAAGCCACATATGGTTAATTTAACTTAAATCAGTTGTAAATACATAAAATTTATTTATATATATTTTATTGATTATGCTATTACAGTTGTCCCATTTTTTCTCCCCTTCATCTCCCTCTGCACCCTTCTCCCACCAGCATTCCCCCAATATTAGTTCATGTCAATGGATCATACATATAAGTTCTTTGGCTTCTCCATTTCCTATACTATTCTTAATCTCCCCCTGCCTATTTTGTATCTACTATTGATGCTTCTTATTCCCTATACATTTTCTACCATTCTTCCCCCTCCCCTCTGATAACCCTCCATGTGATCCCCATTTCTGTGATTCTGTTCCTGTTCTAGTTGTTTGCCTAGTATTTTTTGTTTGTTTTTGTTTTTTGGTTCACCTGTTGAGAGTTGAGAGTTTGTTGCCATTTTATGGTTCATAGTTTTTGATATTCTTTTTCTTAGATAAGTCCCTTTAACATTTCCTATAATAAGAACTCAGTGATGATGAATTCCTTTAGCTTTACCTTATCCGGGAAGCACTTTATCTGTCCTTCCATTCTAAATGATGGCTTTGCTGGATAGAGTCATCTTGGATGTAGGTCCTGCTTTTCATGACTTTGAATACTTCTTTCCAGCCCCTTCTTGCCTGTAAGGTTTCTTTTGAGAAATCAGCTGATAATCTTATGGGAACTCCTTTGTAGGTACCTGTCTCCTTTTCTCTTGCTGCTTTTAAGATTCTCTCCTTGTCTTTAATGTTGGGTAATGTAATTATGATGTGCCTTGGTGTGTGCTTCCTTAGGTCCAACTTCTTTGGGACTCTGAGATTCCTGAATTTCCTGAAGTCTATTTCCTTCTCCAGATTAGGGAAGTTCTCCATTATTTTTTCAAATAAGTTTTCAATGTCTTGCTCTTCCTCTTCTCCTTCTGGGACCCCTATGATTTGGATATTGAAACATTTAACATTGTCCCAGAAGTTCCTAAGCCTCTCCTCATTTTTTTTTTTTTGAATTCTTGTTTCTTCATTCTCTTCTGGCTGAATGTTTATCTCTTCCTTCTGCTCCAAAGTCTTGATTTGAGCCCCGGTTTCCTTCCTTTTACTGTCGGTTCCTTGTATATTTTTCTTAATTTCACTTTGAATAGTCTTCACTTTTTCCTCCATTTTACAACCATACTCAACCATTTCTGTGAGCATCCTGACTACCAGTATATTGAACTGTGCATCTGATAGGTTGGCTATCTCTTCATCGCTTAGTTCTATTTTTGGAGCTTTGATCTGTTTTTTCATTTGGGCCATATTTCTTTGTCTCCCACACCTGTTATGTTGGGAGGGGCAGAACCTTAGGTATTCGCCAGGGTGGGGCAACCCACGTCACTGAGTTGTGGCACTTTATGTGTGGGAGGGGTCCAAGAGGGAACAATGCTACTTACCCCACTCTTGGTGGCTTTCAGTCACTTCCCCCACTACCTACACACAAATTGGGCCCTTCTGGTGATGATTTCCAGGTGGATGGGTATGGGGGACTCTGGCCTGTGAAGTCCCAAATTTATCCATGGATAGAAGAATTGTTCCAGACACCATTTGCCTGTCAAGGAAATGATTCCCCCTAGTGGGGAATGCCCTAAACCCCCATGCTCCATAACTTTTATTGAAAGGGTTACCAGCAGGGGATAGGTAGCAGGAATGTATAGGTAATCTAATTATATCAGTATGTTAATGTTTATAGAAAATAGGTGATGTCTGAAGAAGACAAATGGCAGGAAACACACCAAATTGCTTGGTTCCTAGATGAGTGTAAACATAATGGCGCCAAATTGTTTAGCGTCAGGGTCCACGAATAATGTAAATTTCCTTCCCAGTGCGAGCTGGTTGTTTGGTGTGAGAATAAGAGAGTTTGAGGGAGAAACAAAGCATCTTTCAAGGAGTATAATTTACTTCTAGGCCTGATTTCTCCCAGGGACCCTTGGAACTATTATCAGGTCCTGCCTATCAACCACATTACCAGTTTTCCAGCCAAGACTTACATAGAATCTCCCAGGCCCCAGCTTGCATGACACTACAGTCCCCGATAGCACTCAAAGCGGCTCCCAACAGGTGGGTTTGTGTAGACGCTACAATCCTGTGGGTCTCTCCAATGAACACTCTTGTGAGGCTGGGAGTTCTTCCCACTGCTGCATCTCCCATAGGCTTTTACAGCCAAAGGTTTTGAGGCTTTCTTTTCCTGCACTGAAACCCTGCACTGCGCAGTCTGTCTCACTTCCAAGTTGTTCCTCCTGGTTTATCCACCTGCAAATGTGTGACTGCCCAGTCTGCCATCCACCACCTCGCCCACTTGGTCCTCTAGCCGATGCCTTGCCACGCATCCTCTCCGCCCTGGCTGCCCATCTCTGCCCCTCCTACCAGTCTGGATGAATGTTTCTTCTTTAACTCCTTGGCTGTTGAACTTTCATACACTTTGATTTTCTGCCAATTCTGGGTATTTTTTCTTTTTAAATTTGTTGCTGTCCTTCTTTTGGTTGTGCAAGGAGGCAAAGTGTATCTACCTATGCCTCTATCTTGGCCAGAGCAATTAAATAAAATTTAAAATACTTTTATCACTTGTGCCAGTCACACATCAAGTACTCAATAGCCACATGGTCCTAGTGACTGCCATATTGTACAGAAAAGCTTATAGGTCATTTTAATCATTAGAGAATACTCTATTGAAAAATGCTTCACTAGGGAATCACGGGAGAAGAAGGGGAGATGTTGGCAGTAGAAAGGGGGAGTCACTGAAGGGAATTGAGAGAAAGGGAATGGAGAAAAGTAGCCACAGAAGGACATTAAACAAAGGCAGAAGAGAAATATTTTAAGAGAAAGTGATTTAGAAGGTTTTGCTGTTTGATATGCAAAATAATTCTATCCCTACTCTATCTTTTCAAGAAATCCTCAGTAAAACACATGTCATTTGTCTGTTTATAGACTTGGATTTGTGGGTGCGTATATTTTAATCTGATATATGTTACTTACCTCAAGGTGGACACCTGGTGGAGATAAGACAGGCTTACCTTTGGCTAATGTATGAGCTACAAGGGTATATAAAATACACAGAATGATATTTTTTTTTTAGTTTTTTAATTTTTTAATTTTTTTAATTTATTTTTTCAAATACATTTGTCTCTGCCTACCCCCCACCACTTTCCCTTGTCCCCTCCCTCCTTCCCTCCCTCAGCTCTTCCCCTTTGGTTTTGTCCATGAGTCTTCGCTATATGTTCCTTGACTTTCTCCTTCCCTTCCTTGTCCCCACCCCCCTTCCCTCCTTCTCTCTTGTCTCTGTTGATTTCTTTTCCTTTCAGTGTTGCTGGTCTTATTTTCCTTGCATCTTTGTATTGTTGGTTAGGTTCCACTTATAGGTGAGATCATATGATATTTGTCTTTCACCTCCTGGCTTATTTCGCTTAGCATGATGCTCTCCAGTTCCATCCATGCTGTCGCAAAGTTTAATAGTTTTTTTTTTCTTTCTGCTGCGTAGTATTCCATTGTGTAAATGTACCATATTTTTTGATCCAATCATCTACTGATGGGCATTTAGGTTCCTTCCAACACTTGGCTATTGTCAATTGTGCTGCTATGAACATTGGGGTGCATAGGTTCTTTTGAATTGGCGTTTTGGGATTCTTAGGGTATAGTCCCAGCAGGGGAATCGCTGGATCAAAAGGCAGTTCCATTTTCAGCTTTTTGAGGACATTCCACACTGCTTTCCACAGTGGCTGCACCAGTCTGCATTCCCACCAACAGTGGACTAGGGTTCCCTTTTCTCCACAGCCTCGCCAGCACCTGTTGTTTGTGGATCTGTTTATGATGGCCATTCTGACCAGTGTGAGGTGGTACCTCATGGTGGTTTTAATCTGCATTTCTCTGATGGCTAGTGATGCTGAGCATCCTTTCAAATATCTCTGGGCCCTCTGTATCTCTTCCTTGGAAAAGCGTCTGCCCAGGTCCTTTGCCCATTTTTTGATTGGATCGTTTGTCTTCTTGTGTGGAGTCGAGTGAGTTCTTTATATATCTTGGAGATCAAACCTCTATCTGATGTATCATTAGCGAATATATTTTCCCATATGGTTGGCTCCCTTTTCATTTTGCTGATGTTTTCTTTCGCTGTGCAGAAGCTTCTTATTGTGATGAGGTCCCACTTGTTTATTCTTTACTTTATGTCCCTTGGTTTAGGAGACATATCAGTGAAAAAATTGCTGCATGGGATATCTGAGAGTATCCTGCCAATGTTCTCCTCGAGGACTTTTATGGTGTTGCAACTTATATTTAAGAATGATATTTTACCAAAATATTCTTTCTTGTCCTTCGATTTAAAAAAATTACTTTTCAATAGAAGTTGGCATAGAATATTATATTAGTTTCAGATGTACAACACAGTGGTTAGACATTTATATAACTTATGAACTGATCCTCCTGATAAATATAGTACCCATCTGACACCATATATAGTTATTACAATATTGTTGATTGTATTTCCTATGCTATACGTTACATCCCCGTCACTGTTTTTATACCTGTCAGTTTGTTCTTCTGAATCCCTTTCCCTTTTCTGCCTATCTCTCCTATCCCCTCCTATGTGACAACCACAGCTTTGATCTCTGTATCTATGAGTTTTTTTCCACCTAGTTTCTTTGTTTATTTTGTGTTTTAGTTTCCACATGTAAGTGAAATTTGATATTTTATTTAGCATCATATCCTCTTAGTCCTTCCACGTTGAGAGTTTTTGTACAGTGAAGGAAACAATAGGAAACAATCAACCTATTGAATGTGACAATATTTTCACCAATGTTACACCCAATAATGGGTTAATATCCAAAATAAATTAGAAACTCATACAACTTAACAACAAAAAGACCAAACAATCCTATTTAAAAATGGACAAAGGACTTGAATAGACATTTCTGTAAAGAGGACATACAGATGGCCAATAGACATGAAAAGATGTTCAATGTCACTAATCATCAGAGAGATGCACATTAAAATCACAATGAGATATCACCTCACATCAGTCAGAATGGCTATCATCAATAAATCAACAAACAACAACTGTTGGTGAGGATGTAGAGAAAAAAGAAATCTCAAGTGCACTGTTAGTAGTATTGTAAATGTGTCCAGCCACTGTGGGAAACAGTATGGAGTTTCCTCAAAAAGTTAAAAATATAACTACCATATGACATATCATTTCCACTTCTGGATATTTATACAAAGAAATCCAAAACACTAATTTGAAAAGACACATGCATCCCTGTTTATTGTGGCTTTTTTTACAACAGTCAAGGTATGGGAGCAACTTAATTGTCCATCAATAAACAAATGGATAAAAAATATGTGGCACATTTACACAAGGGAATACTACTCAGCTGTAAAAAAAAAAAAAAAAGGGAATCTTACTTTTTGCAACAGCATGAATGTACCTGGAGAGTTTTATGCTAAGTGAAATAAACCAGTTAGAGAAAACAAACACCATATGATTTCACTCATATGTGAAATTTAATGAACAAAATAAACAAACAGACTCATAGATACAGAAAACAGACTGAAAGCTGTCAGAGGGGAGGGTGGTTGGGGGATGTGTGGAAAAGGTGAAGGGATTAAGCAAAACAAACTCATAGCACAGAAAAAAAAGAAGAGGCAGTACATATATGCAATGGACTATTACTCCACCATAAAAAAGAGTGAAATAAATGTTGCCATTTGTGATATCATGGATGTCCTTCAATTTTTAGAACTATAACAAAGATTTCTTGTATTCATCCTTTACAAACACAAAATATATATGTAATCACATGAAAACACACATTCATTTCTTCTGATATATTTCTATAACTCAGATATACTTAGTGGATTAGAAGATATACACATTTTTAAAGCTCCCAATATATACTGTTAACTTTTCATAATTGCCAACAGTGATGTATGCATATTCACATTTCCTTGCATCCTTCACAAACCTACACATTTTCATTCTTTTTATTTTCTGTTATTTTTCAGATATAGTATTTATTTTAATTAGAAGTACTTTTGAATTTTCTCCAAACAAGTGCAGAAAGAGCCAATGCCAGTGCTAATTCTAATCTTTAGCTTCTCAAAGCATCATGGAAATCCTCTCCATAAGATCCAGAAGAAGCACCTCAAAACTATAATTCAGTTTGAACAAATCTCTTCTGACTTCAATCTCTGTGTTACTTGGTATGTCTATGCAAACACTTAGCAACCTGCTTGTATTTTATATATTTGCATACATTTCCATTTGCCCCAACTGAATCAGGATTATATTTTATTCCCTTATAGAATACTTCTGGGACTTAGCATGTTTCATACACAGAGAGAATGATGTATATATTAATTGGTGTGGCATGGGATGAGGGAGGTGTATGTCTTCATGTGAACCTGCACATGCAAATGTGTGTGTAAGGAGAGGGAAGGAGTGATTTATGGACGCTCATTTTTCTTCTGGGAGTCCTTAGAGATAAGGAAAAAGGTGAAGAGGCGGCAACAAGTTTGAACACCAATTAGATAATGTTTCAAGATACACGAGCCCATTCTAATAAATTGTTTTGAGATTCCTGTTCTGGGTCATTGGGGAAAAAGTTCCCAGAATACTCTGTGCAGCTGAAGGTCATATTAAAGTGCCAACATTTGCACTGTTCTTTCCTTATAGAAGTAGCAACTAAAAATGTCTGTATAGCTTAGTTCTTGATTAGAAGCAGCAAGAGAATTTCTAACATGGGTTAGTAACCCCCCGAGGCTGATGCTGAATAGTTCTAATATTAAGAGCCTCTATTCTAATTACCACTTGGAACAAGCTTTATGCCAAGGATAGATCACTTCATCAGTGGCATATCTTGATGCCACGGCCTCATGAATAAATGACAACCTGGTTGTTAGTTGGAGATTTTTGTGTGGTAGTAAGAGTTTGCAGAAGGCCTGTCTTTATCCTTACAAGGATATAGTCATTTAATAGGATACCACAAATATCCAACATTCTGGTTACAGAAAAGGCAGCTTTTTTAGGCATAGACCTGAAGCCAGGATTGCACTAAGTACTATCAGTCTGTGGGAATCTGCTACTCTGCCTTGTTTTATTACATATGAATTCATTGGATCAGGGAGCTTTTCCATAGATTCATTGTGAAGAACCACACTTACCAATACAAGCTGCAGTGCTTGAGAACACGAAGAACATTAAAAGTTATTTTTCTAATGGGTTAACTGATGCCCCAAGAACAGAAAGGATTTTCCCAGGGTGTTCAAGTAGTAGAACTGTGACAAGAAGCAAAGTGCCTACTCTCAGTCCAGTAGAAAATATTGAGGAGCACCCCTGCTTCTGTTTCATTCACACGACCAATATTGACTGAGTATATACTGTGTTCCAGGCATGGTGCTAGGTGTTTGGGACATAACTGTGAACAGACATATCTGTCTTCCTGGAAGCTTACAAGGATGGTTGCTTCCTGACACTATAAACCACTTGCCAGAGCTCCAAAGCCACATCTGAGGTCCATTTGCACTAGGACCAAAATATCAGTGTTCACTTACTGTAAAGAGTCCAAGGGACCTCATTTTGGTAACTGAATAATTTCCAGATTTCCCTTAATTTGCCACATCCTCTCAACAATGTACAAAGGACTAGCAGCCATTTATATCCCTCTTTGTTGTGGAATTTCAAAAAATGTTCTCTCTTCTCTATCCATGTATTATGGAGACCCTAAAATAGAAGTAACATCCTGCCAAGGGCATCGGTACCAGTCATGGATTGTACCAAATTCACAGTGCCTTTGAGACCACATTTTCATCAGTTTAGAAATGTTTCATGCTTGTTTCAGGAGAAAGAAAATAAACTAAAAATGTGTTCCATCCAGTCAGACAGCTGTAAGTGACTGAGCCAGGACCAGAACCCCAGGCCTGTTTGACTACAAAGAGACCATATGAGAAAAATAATTTTATTAACTCTGGAACTTGGACAATGATGTGGGAAGAAGACAGACATTCCCAAGATAATCATCAGAAGTAATGGGTCATACATCCACAGATATTTATTGAGCCCTTGCTATGTACCAAATTTGTGCAAGGGGATGAAAATGGAGTGATGAACCAGATAGGGTCTGGATGCTCAGAGTTTAAAACAAGCAACATCCAATCTTAGGAACTTGACAAGGCTGACATTCTATCCCTCTGCCTTCCTGCTGTGTATCATCTAGTACACTATTTATCTTCAGATGGAAGAGCGCAATTAAGGTAATCAAAGTCCGTGGAAATAAATCACTATTCTGTTCTGTCCTGAGCTAATTCTGAAAGTAGCCCATATACTTTCAATTACAGACTTTGTAATTTCTGCCTACTTTACTGAATGTTCTCAGAAAGCTGAGGAGAAAAGGAAGACCACAACTTCCTGCCATCTTAAGAATAAACCCCGACTCTGTATATGACACTCAAAACTTATTCCCAGCTCCTTTCTAAGTTCTAGTTCTAATATCCAGCTTTCTGGTGCCATCTTTACCTGTTTCTTATGTTGTGCTCCTTAGTTCTGGGAGTGACACAGTCATCCATGCCCAAAGATTGGCATCTTTGAGTTGTCCCTTCCCCATGCTCCCCACCTCTAATTAATTGTCAAGCCTTCTCTATTCTACCTTCAGAGTCTCTCTCCCATCTGTTCCCTCTTCTTCATCTTCAACATCTGAAGGGACTGTGATGACTAATTCTGTGTCAACTGTCTGGGCTAAGGGTTGCCCAGGGAGCTGGTAAAACATAGTTTCTGGGTATGTCTGTGAGAATATTTCTGGAAGAAATTAGCATTTGAATCAGTAAACTAAGTAAAGAAGATCACCCTCGCCAATGTTAGTGGGCATCGTCAAGACTGTTGAGGGCCAGAATAGAACAGGAAGTCAGAGAAAGGGTGATTTGCTCTCTCTGACAGAGATAGAACATCTATCTTTTTCTGTCCTTGAACATCTGAACTCCTGGTTCTCAGATCTTTGGATTGGACTTGAACTTGAACTTTCACCATCAGCTCCCCTGGTTCTCAAACCCACAGGCTGACTGAATTACACTACTGGCTTTCCTGGCTCTCTAGCATACAGAGAGCAGGTTGTTGGACTTTCTAGCTTCCATATCACATGATCCAATTCCTATAATAAATCTCCATATTTATATTCTGTTCCTGTAGAGAACATTCATATAGGGACTAAGATTCAGGCAGGACAAGTGACCTGTACCAAGATCATACTGTTCATAAACAGCAGACTTGGTGTTATAGACCATGTATATCTGACATCAAAGTACATAGGCATGCACTTTGGCAGATAAGGCCCTTATTTACTCTCACTTGTCCAGCTCCAACACTTTATTACACCTTGTTTACTATATTTCTTCAGCCTTTACTGCAAAATATTTACAATTAATTTTATTAAAGCACAACTTTTACTAAAAGCTTTTATCATTGTTCTCTACATCTTATCAGTTTCTCATTGCTTGGTGTATTCCAGGAACAAAAACGAGATCAACATGGCTTTAAACATAGTAGATGCAAGAATATGTTTTCATCATTGTGGTGTCCTTCTTCTTGTTCCAGAATAGTGTTTAACATATAAAATGTGCTCCAATAATATTTACTTCTGTAGCACCCTTTAAATCATGATTTGTCTCCAGTTCCATAGATGTACCTTATCTCCTCAACTAGAATGTAAACTCTTTTAACTCAGATGACATGGCTCATATGTATTTGCATTTACCTTCACAGTGTCTTTGAGAAAAAAAGAAATTTTAAAATACTGAAGAGAGACAGGTTAAGCAGTACACAAAAGAGCCACTTTTGTCTTCTAGCTGTCCTCAAGGACTCTTTAGTACAGAACACACCAATGCTGCCCCGAACTTTCCAGCTAGAAAACTTGCAAGTGCTTATTTTGCCATGCTCAACATTCTATTGGTTCCCACTCAACCCATCTTTACATTTCTCCACTGCCTTGTTAACTACTTATATTAAAAGAAGTTTGACATTGTTATTTCTTGAAGGCAAGCACTATGTCTCACTTATCTCAGTGTTCACCCTCCCCCGCATAGCACCCAGTGCATTCATTACTCTGCACATACTACATATAAAAATAAATAATTTTTAAATAAAGTATAACAACAGTAATAGGTTAAAAGAAGTTTTGCCACAGTCCATTGACCTTCCGTTTGTCCTGGTTTGCCATTCTTCCAAATAGATCATATCCAAATGGAATTCTTCATTTCCCTACACCAGCCCCTCTACCATCTCCCTTACCCCTGTCTTTGGCATTATTGGCACAAGTAATCTTCCAGTCTTCGAGACTGCATACTTTACAGGTCTCTTTGATGAATATAAGATATGCATGGCAATACATCGAGGTTGAACTGTTCAATAGACACTTGGAAACTAAGGCACAGGTGGAATGACTACTTTTAGAAAAAAGGAAAGGTCTTGTCCTTCCTTTGAGATTAGAGGAAAGAATGATAAATATCAATAGAGGCAGACATTTATTCAGGTGGTGATAAGAGGATATACAAGGAAGGGACTCAGCCTATACAAAGTAGAGGAGGTCATTTGCTAAGGCTGGCAGTGGGGAGAGGCTTGAGGAGAAGAGGTCTGGAATAACTGGTTTTTGGAATTCCCTTGGGTATTGATAATACTGAAATTCTGCATCAGGGATCTTGAATCAACCTGGCATCCTTAAATAAAAGTCCCATTGTTTGTATTTTTTGAAAAATAACTGTAGAGGCTGGCTAAATTAAAAATTTATCCTGGACAATTCATGGTTATAAGATGGATGTTTCTGGGTAGAGTGGCCCATTTACACAGGTCCCATTTATGGCACAGGTAGCACACAGTTCCTCTAATAAAAACAATCATTCTAGATATAGTGTGAGATGATTCTCCTTTGCAATTCCTCCACTGCAATATTAGGATAGGATAGAAAGTCAATTTTAAATTATTAGTTTTTTATCATTATTATTAATTTTACTTGAAGAAATAGGTGGGTAACCCATATTTTTCTTCTCCTTCTTCCAACATTTAGCTTTATATATGTCATTTTTTACTTTCTTATTTTAAAGACAGAAAACCACACAAATAATACCCTTGTAACCACCATCCAGACTAAAAAGAAAAAAAATAGCCAGTCTAGAAGCTCTTCCAAATACCCAATACAAAATACCATCCCATTGCTCCATCCAAATATAACCATTATGCTACATTTTAGAGTAATTATTTTTTTATTCTCATGGTTTTATCACCCAAGGGTGAATAACTAAACACTATAAAATAATCTTGCCCAGTTTTTAAAAAACTTGATAAGCATTTTAAGCCTACTTTAATCTGTAGGTTCTCCCTCCATCCATTTATTTTCCCTACAGTTTATTTGCCAAAGAATTCATGCTGCTTTGCCTGCACAGTTGCCCATCATTTGCATGTTGCTGATTGCATACTCATGGTAAATTTCAACATGTTCCCCTGCATGTCCTGGTGGATTCACGTCTTGATCAGTCTCCGGTTTTCATTTTTTTCTTGTTGGCAGCCACTGATGCTCAATTTCAAAATGATCATATTCTATCATCTTATTTTAATTTAATTTAATTTAACCATAAAATTAACCCTTTTAAAGTATGTAAGTCAGTGATTTTTAGTATAACAAAGTTCTGCAATCATCACCACAGTTTGTTGTTGTTATTGTTCTTTGGTTAGTGAATTTTTTCTGAACTAATTCTGCAATCTACATTCTTTGTTACATATAGTCACTGAAGTCCCTGCTTGGTGAGCATAGTGATCAGTTAATGAGTAGACATAGATTTCCTTAAAGGCCTGGAACCAACAGTCTCCCAGTCTTTACCTGGAAGGTTCTGTGTGCCTTTTAGGGAATGCTTTCAACACTCAGCTAGGCAGTTCACAACTATACCTTAGCCTTCATTTCCCCCTTTTGCAAAGAATGAATCCCAATCTGCAGGGACAGTTTAGGGTCTTTCCATGTCTTTATTGAGTGTGTGCATAGCTTGATAAATTGGCATGTCCTTTTAGATGTTCAGGAATACATGGGAGCTTTTCCAAGTCCCTACTGACATCCCAGTCCACAAATTTTACTTTTTGGCTTCTTGACTAGCCAATCATTTGGCCCATTTGACTGCCTCAGGCAGAATAAAAGTCAAACAGCTGTCCTCAAATATTTTCAACAAACACCCCCAGGGAAGAGCATTTTTGTACTAGGTGAACTGTGTCAGATTTCCACTCTACAAGAATAACTTTTTGATCCTCAAGGGCAATATTAGCCCCAGTGAGAATACATGACTTAGGATATTCCACAATTACTCATTTCCTTTTTTCATGTATTATGCACATAGTAATATCTGCATAACAACACTATCACTGCCTTCACCAATATTACTGATAGTTTAAACATTTTGCATGTACTACACCTTTTTTCCTCCCATTTGTTTTATGGTTGTACTATATCTACAATGCCTCATAATACAGTCATACCATATTCTCTTCCTTTTAACTCTCACTTAGACATAATTCTAGGAGTAATTGTATATTTATTTGGTGCTCACAATTCACCATATATTGATATATCTCTAGAGATACATAGACATTGTTTGGTTATCTAAAGTTCATTCTCCATTATTTTTCTCAGGATGGGATTATATCAATATTCTTTTAGTTCCGAAATGTTAACAATTTACCTGTGCCCTCTCTACTGGAAAGTCAGTGTTCCTGTATATAAAATTCTTGGCTCACATTCTCTTTCCTTGAATATCTTAAAAATATTACTCAATTCCATTGTGACTTAAAGTACTGTTGTTAAAAAGTCAGATGACACCTGATTTTATTTCTCCTTATAAGCCTTATTCTCTTGATTAGAGAATTTCTTTCTGTAAAATGCAGTGATTTTACTAGAACATATAACTGGTGTTTGTCATTCTGGGTCAATATTCTTAGGTACACAATGTATTTTTTCAATGTGTAGTTTATTGATATATATTTGTATATAAATATATATTGTATTTGTATATACAAATATATTTTTATGTATATATATTTGTGTGGAGGCGTATGTGTGTGTGTTTTATTCCCTTGCTCAGTTTCGTCCTTTAGGAATTCATATAATCTGTATGCGGGATCTTCTTTACTTATCTTCCATATGCATCATTTCCAGGCAAGTTATTTTGTCTCTTCATTTACTTATTTTTTAGGTTGCTAAAGGTTAGATCTTATATCAAGTGTTTTTGTCACAAAGTTATAATAAATAGAGAAGGGGATAGGAAACTTTTGGATGTAAAAATAAAATAAAAACAAAATTTTTCTTTTAATCTTATTTCTCATTAAAGTGTCATTTATTGTATTTCTCCTAGTTTATTCTTCATTTAAAAATAAATTTTCCAGCCCTGGCTGGTGTGACTCAGTGGATCGAGTGCCAGCCTGCAAACCAAAGGGTCGCTGTTTCAATTCCCAGTGTAGGGCACATGCCTGGGTTGCAGGCCAGGTCCCCATCAGGGGGCAAATGAAATGCAACCACACATTGATGTTTCTCTCCTCTTTCTCCCTCTCTTCCTCTCTCTAAAAATAAATAAAGTATTAAAATATATATAAATAGATGGAACTGGAGAACATTATGCTAAGCGAAATAAGCCAGGGAGCGAAAGACAAATACCATATGATCTCACCTATAAGTGGAACCTAACCAACAATACAAAGATGCAAGGAAAATAAGACCAGCAACACTGAAAGGAAAAGAAATCAACAGAGACAAGAGAGAAGGAGGGAAGGGGGGTGGGGACAAGGAAGGGAAGGGGAAAGTCAAGGAACATATAGCAAGGACTCATGGACAAAACCAAAGGGGAAGAGCTGAGGGAGGGAAGGAGAGAGGGGGCAAGGGAAAGTGGTGGGGGTAGGCAGAAACAAATGTATTTGAAAAAATAAATTAAAATAAAATTTAAAAAAAGAAAAAAAAGAAAAAGAAAAAGAAAAAAGAGGACTAAAAGGTAAAATATAAAATACAATAAATATTAAATTAAAAAATATATATATAAATACATTTTCTTGTTATTCCTAATTACTTTTTTAGTTTAATACTTTTATTCATGAGTTTTTCTAACTCTGATTTATATTATTCTTTCCTGTCATATATCATATTCTTAATACATTTTCATTTTTATATATTTTTATTTTTTTAATTTTTAAATAGTCTTAATTGTTACTCTATTACAGTTTTTCCACCTTTTCCTGCTTTGCCCTCCTCTGCCCATCCCACTCCCCACTCCCTCAGTCAAATCCCACACTGTTCTCTGTATCTTGTTCCTGATCTTCAAGGGAAAACTTTTAGTTTTTGTCCGTTTATTATAATGTTGGCTGTAGGTTTCTCATATACGGCCTTTATTGTGTTGAGGTATGCACCCTCTATTTCCACTTTGCTGAATGCTTTTATCATACATGGGTGCTGGATTTTATCAAATGCTTTCTCAGCATCTGTTGATATGACCATGTTATTTTTTTCCCTTCATTTTGTTTATGTGGTGTATAGCATTTATTGATTTGTAAATATTGTACCTTCCTTTCATCACTGGGATGAATCCTACTTGATCATGCTCAATGATCTTTTTAATGTATTACTTGATCCTGACTGCCAATATTTTGTTGAGGATTTTAGCATCTATATTCATCAGAGATATTAGCCTGTAGTTTTCTTTCTTTGTTTTGTCTTTACCTGGTTTTGGAATTAGGATAATTCTTTTAAAAAGATTTGGGTGTTCCCTCATCATGAATTTCTTGGAATAGATTGAGAAGGATAGAAGTTAGATATTCTTTAAATTTTGGTAAAATTTACCAGTGAAGCCATCCAGTCCAAGGCCTTTGTACGCCAGGAGATTTTTGGTCACTGCTTCAATTTCACTAACTTGTTATCAGTCTATTCAGGCTTTCTACTTCTTCTTGATTCTTCTTTGGAAGATTGTATGTTTCTAGAAATTTTCACCCATGTTGTCCAATTTATTGGCATCTAGTTGTTCATGGTAATTTCTTACATTCCTTTGTATTTCTTGATTTTGGTTGTAATTTCTCCTCTTTCATTTCCGATTTTATTAATTTGGGTCTTCTCTCTTTTTTTTTCTTGATGAATCTGGTTAAAGGTTTGTCAATTTGGTTTATTCTTTCAAAGAAATAGATCCTAGATTTATTGATCCTCAGAATTGTTTTTTAGTCTCTATGTCATTTAATTCTGCTCTTATCTTGATTATTTCCTTCCTTTTACTGACTCTAGGCTTTGTTTGATCTTGTTCCTCTAGGTCTTGTAGATGTAGGGTTAGGTTGTTTATTTGAGATTTTTCTGTCTTCTGCATTTAGGCCTGTATTGCTACGAACTTCCCTCTCAAGCCTGACTTTGTTGTGTCCCTTAAGTGTATGGTTTTTATGTTCATTTTCATTTGTTTCCAGGACTTTTTGACTTCTTCCTTGATCTCACTGTTAACCCATTTATTATTTCAGAACGTTTCATTATCTATGTATTTGAATGTTTTTGAGTTTTTTCTTTGAGGTTGGTTTCAAGCCATTGTGATCTGAACACATGTTTGATATGATTTGAATTTCCTTGAGTTTGTTGAAGTTTGTTTTGTGTCCTACTATGTGGTCTATCTTTGATAGTGTTCCATGTGTATTTGAAAATAATGTATATTTTGCTTCTTTGGAGCAAAAGGCTCTGTATATATCAATTAAGTCCATTTGATCTACAGAGTCATTCAATGCCACAATATCCTTGTTGATTCTTTGTTTGGAAGATCTATCCATTGTTGACAGTGGTGTGTTAAAATCCTCTACGTTGAATGTGTTACTGTTAATATTTTCTTGAATTCCTCCAAGATTTTCCTTATATATTAGGTGCTCCTATGTTGTGTGCATTTATGTTTACAATGGTTATATCTACAACGTAAGTGTTATGTAGTCACCTTCTTTGTCTCTTTTTATGCCTTTGTTTTGAAGTCTATTTTGTCTGATATAAATATTGCTACCCAAGCTCTTTTTCTTGTCCATTTGTTTGGAATAATTTTTTCCATCCCTTCACGTTCAGCCTGTGTAGATCTTTTGTTCTGAACTGGATGTCTTGTAGGCTGCAGATATGTGGATTGTGTCTTCTTATCCATTCAGCTACCTTACATCTTTTGATTGGAGCATTTAATCCATTTACATTTAATGTTATTATTTATAGGTACTTATTCATTGCCATTTATCCATACCTCTCTCCTCCTCCTTCTTCTTTTTATAGCAGCCTCTTTAGCATCTCTTGCGGTGCTGGCTTATTGTAGATGTACATTTTTAGTCCTCTTTTATCTGGGAAGCTCTTTATTTGGCCTTCCATTTTAAATGGGAGCCTTGCTGGATAGACTAGTCTTGGTGGCAGTTCCTTGCTTTTTATTACTTGGAATATTTCATGCCAATCCCTTCTGGCTTGTAGTGTTTCTGTTGAGAACTCAGTTGATAGCCTTTTCAGAGCTCCTTTGTATGTTACTAGCTGTTTCTCTTTGCTGCCTTTAAGATTCTCTCTTAGTATTTAAATTTTGCCATTTTAATTATGATGCGTCGAAGTGGGCCTCTTTGGGTTCATCCTGATTGGGACCCCCTGTGATTCCTGAACTTGTGTGACTTCTTTCCTCACCAAATTAGGGAAATTTTCTGTCATTATTTTTTCAAACAGGTTTTCTATCCCTTGCTCCTTTTCTTCTCCTTCCAGATATTCCTATAATCTGAATGTGTTATGTTTCATGTTGTCCTGAAGCTGATTTAAACTATGCTCATCCTGTTTTATAATCTTTTTTTGTTTTGCTCCTCTATTTGTTTCTACTTTGTCTTCCAACTCACTAATTCAGTCCTCTGCTTCACCTAGCCACCTTTTGATTCCTTCTAGTGTATTCATCATTTCATATATTTTATTCTTTTCTTCCTGCTTCCTACTCCTAGTTTCTATATCCTTTTTCATGCTGCTGTCGTTCCCAATAAGTTCTTTGTAGTTCTCATTGAGTTCCTTGAGAAATCTTATAACCATTTTTTTGAATTCTTTATCTAATAGATTGCTTGCCTCACTTTCATTTAGCTCTTTTTCTAGGGATTCCTCCTTTCCTTTCAATTGGGGGTTATTTCTTTGTTTCCCCATTTTAGGTGACACTTTTTGTTTGTTTCTGCATCTGAGATTTCTCTACTTCAACTGCCTGTCTTTTTTAGGGTGGCCTTCTGTAGTAGGAGTTCTGTGGGACTCAGTGGTTCAGTCCCTTTGATCTTCTGATCTGGATGCTCTATAGATGCCCTTTATTCAGTTTATGTGTGCTCTCTTGTTGTACTTGGGCTTTGATTATTGATGGCTCCTTCTTTGGCGGGTTCTCCCTTCCAGCTAGCTAAGTGTGAGTCACATCCCCCGCATGTCTTGTATGCATTTGCATAGCCCTCAGCTTGCTAGCCACTCTGGGGTGGGACCAGAAATCCCTTTGCTGTGCAACTTTCTGATCTCCCTGCCTTGCTGTATTCAGCAAGAGCAAACTTCACTTTCAATTTTGTCCTTTTGCTGACAGGGCAGCTGCACACAGGGTCCCTGCCCAGCATGCTTCAGCTCCCTTTTTAAAAAATCTCTCTGTGACACCCCCACTGAAGCACCAAGTCACTGTCTGGATTTCCACACATACCACCTCTCAAAAAAAATGTTTTGTTTTTTTTAAATTTGTAACAATTTTATCTGTTTATAAAGTATGTCTCTTTAATGTGTTTTCATAATATGACGAATATTATTTTGCTCCTTATTCTCTTTTCCTAAAGTAACTTTACATAAGGTTTTACTTTGATACATTCCTTTTGCTCATTTTAATATGAATTTAGTTTGACTCAACTTTTAGAAAGAGGCATAATTCAGATAGACTTTCTAACTTCACAGGGCCACTCTCTTTTGTTGTTTTCATGTAGCATTAAACATGGCTGCTCTCTTTCTTATATTTCTTATATCTGTTTCCCTCCCAACTTTTACTGAACATTCTTTTTCCATCCTCTCTATTGTCCTTAACATGTTCAAATTTTATTCAATTGCCAGGAATTCCTCCTCAACCTGAGGCTTCATCATGATAGGGGAGTCATAGTGGATCAATTTTAATAAGTCATCTGAATACCCAACTCCAGCCCTTTCAGATCTTCCAGCATGTTCTCTTATAATTGGTTTTGATTTAATTTTGAATTATTTAATTTTATATTTAGTATATATTTTTTCATGTATCTCAATAGCCATCACGTTTATCATGTTCATTTGTCGCAAGCAATACAATTAAAATACGATAATTTTATCGTATATGGTTTATAACCATCTCTCTATAATGGCTGTTTGGCACATATCTGGTTTCCATGATAATAAAAAACATGTAATAATTTCCCTCTGAATTATATCCTTAAAACAAATACCCTGGAGTGACATTATTTAGTAAAAAGGTAAGAACAGTTTTATGACTTGCTAAAAACTGCCAGATTGTTCATCAAATTGACTAAGGTAACTTATAATGCTCCTAGAAATGTATAAATGTTTCAGTTTCCCCAAAAGTCCCATCATGAGTTTAAATAATGTTCCATTATTGTTGCTAATTTTAGAGGTATAAAGCAACATTTCGTTGTTTTAATTTGCACTTCCTTTACTGTTGGCAAGACTGCACACAGTTTCCTATGTTAATTTACTAATAGTGTTTCATCTTGTGTAATGATTCTTCATAATTCTTGACCATTGTCCACAATGAACTTAATGCAAATTTTTTTAAAATTTTTAAACATATTTTATTGATTATGCTATTACAGTTGTCCCATTTTTTCCTATCCTTTATCCCCCTCTGCCTTGCACCACCCCTTCCTACAGCATTCCCTCCCCCTTAGTTCATGTGCATGGGTAATACATATGAGTTTTTGGTTTCTCCATTTCTTCTACTATTCTTAGCACTGCCCCCTGTCTACTTTGTACCTATCAATTATGCTTCTTATTCCCTGTACTTTTTCCACCATTCTCCCTCCTCTACCTCCCCGCTAATAACCCTCCATGTGACCTCCATTTCTGTAATTCTGTTCCTCTTTCAGTTGTTTGCTTAGTTTGTTTTTGTTTTTGTTTTTTGGTTCACCTGTTGGTAGTTGAGAGTTTGTTGTCATTTAACTGTTCATAGTTTTGATCTTCTTTTTCTTAGGTAAGTCCCTTTAACATTTCATATAATAATGGCTTGGTGACAGTGAATTCCTTTAGCTTTACCTTATCTGGGAAGCACTTTATCTTCCCTTCCATTCTAAATGATGGCTTTGCTGGATAGAGTCATCTTGGATGTAGGTCCTGCTTTTCATGACTTTGAATACTTCTTTCCAGCCCCTTCTTGCCTGTAAGGTTTCTTTTGAGAAATCAGCTGATAATCTTATGGGAACTCCTTTGTAGGTACCTGTCTCCTTTTCTCTTGCTGCTTTTAAGATTCTCTCCTTGTCTTTAATGTTGGGTAATGTAATTATGATGTGCCTTGGTGTGTGCTTCCTTAGGTCCAACTTCTTTGGGACTCTGAGATTCCTGAATTTCCTGAAGTCTATTTCCTTCTCCAGATTAGGGAAGTTCTCCTTCATTATTTTTTCAAATAAGTTTTCAATGTCTTGCTCTTCCTCTTCTCCTTCCAGTACCCCTATGATTTGGATGTTGGAATGTTTAAAGTTGTCCCGGAGGTTCCTAAGCCTCTCCTCATTTTTCTTTTGAAATCTTGTTTCTTCATTCTGTTCCAGTTGAACATTTATTTCTTCCTTCTGTTCCAAATTATTGTTTTGAGTCCCAGTTTTCTTCCCTTCACAGTTGTTTCCCTGTATATTTTTTCTTTACTTCACTTTGTATTGCCTGCTTCCTTTGTTTTGCAGCTGTACTCAATCATTTCTGTGAGCATACTAATTACCAGTGTTTTGAACTCTGTATCTGATAGGTTGGCTATCTCCTTGTTGCTTAGTTTTTTTCTGGAATTTTGATCGGTTCTTTCATTGAGGCCTTATTTCTTTGTCTCAGTGCACCTATTACGTTGTACGGGGCAGAGCCTTAGATATTCGCCAGGGCATGTCAACCCACGTCACTGTGTTGTCGCGATGTATGTGGAGGAGGAGTCAGAGAGGGAACAATATCACTTGCTTGGCTCCTGCCCTACTTTCAGCCACTTATCCTGCTACTCCCAAGGGAATTGCACCCTTCTGGTGCTGATTCCCAGGTGGGTGGGTTGTGTACTTTCTAGAATCCCATGGTCCCCTCCAGTGGACCCTTCTGTTAGACTGGGAGTTTGTCCTGCTGCTGCAACCCCCACAGGTTTTTACAGCCAGAGGTTTTGAGGCTTTATTTTCCCATGCTGGAACCCTGGGTTGCATGGTCTGCCTCACTCCCCAGTTGTTCTTCCAGGTTTATGCACAGGCAAATGTTGGACCACCTGGTCCACCAGCCACCACCTTGCCATGCATCCTTTCTGCCCCGGCTGCCCATCTATGCCCCTTATACCGGTCTGGATGAATGTTTCTTCTTTCACTCCCTGTTTTTTCTATATTCTGGCAGTTCTGGTTGCTTTATGCTTTTAAATTTGTTGTTGTCCTTGTTTTGGTTGTGGGAAGAAGCAAAGCATATCTACTTATGCCTCCATCTTGGCCAGAAGGCTTTAATCCAAATTTTTTTAAAACTTAATATATTTTGCAAATGCCATTGTATGTAATAAATAATTGTCTATTTTGTCACTTAACTTCTGTGTTGGTTTTATTGAGTTTTATTTGTATTAACATTTTGTGCAATAACACTGCTTATCTTTTCCTTTGTAATTTTTTTCTCCTTTAATCAAACATTATCTCCCTTCATAACTGAATAAGTGCTCTATTTTCTCCCTTTAATCCATGATAATTATTTTTCTAAATACTTAACACCAATTTTTGTCATTGATTGTGATATACTATTGCATGAAATGTAGGTTTGTTCATTTCCCCCATGGTAACATCAAGTTACCTCAATAGCATTTATGAAAATGAACTCCTTTTGTATTTCTCTGTTAAATTTAGTCGGGTATGTATTGAACTGTTATGAATGTTGATTAAAGCCCATATTCATGTTTGCTAGAGGGTACATAATTAGATTCAAACAGTCTGTGTTTATAATGCTGCTTTTTGAGAAACAAAGTCAATGCTGCAGTGTCATATCATCAGATGGCAGAGTGGCAAGTACTCAAAAGTAGCCTTTATCCTTTCCTTCACACCTTTTCCTTTCTTCCTTCTTTAGAGAAAGTGCTATTCACTCCTTGTCTCTATTCCCACTATAAACATCAGAGTTACCAGCTGAAGAAAAGTCTCTGGCACTTCTATGCTTTATGGATGGAAAACAGATGGAGAATGTAGAAAACCAATGTATGTACACAAAGGCCTTTTCTAGAAATCTCCTTCCCTTGTGCCTTCTTTTCTATCCAGCATCTAACTCTTCTCTGACAGAATTAAAGAAATTCTGCCGACTGAAAAGAAGACTGGTTTGGAGAGCTTGGATTGACAATCACATCCACACATTCCTTACATTAGTCAGTAGATATGTTTCTAGCATGTCAACTGAGTTACTGTAAATTTAGCTGTGTTTTTCCAATGAAAGGAGATATAATACATACTTTCTCTGTGGCATTATTGAAAAGTAACTTTGTAAACTGAAACTTTCGTAAAGCAAATATATTAGGCGTGTGTCGGATTATCTGTGATTGTTTGAATTTTTAAGCTACTCATGCTTCTCTCCAAAGATCTATATGCCTTACTGCCAGACATTTTAAAAGTAAAAATGGAGAGGAGAAATGTGGGAGTGTGTGTAGTTTGACAAAGCCATACAGGATAATCTTATACCTATCCCTTACACACACCCACACACACACACACATCCCTGAAGCATAGTACACTGATTTTATCCTATAAATTCAGATTTTTTTTATTTATTAGGTTTTCTTAATTTGGAATGCATATGTGGAGTATACATACAGCCGGCCCATATAATATGTCAAAGAATGTAGACAGATATAAAGAGGGTCATACATAATTTTTAAATTAAATTGAGTTTTCAGGGAGGGAAAGATGGCGGAGGAGTGAATGGGAGTCACGCTGACCTCCTCTCAAAACCAAACTGGAATTGCAACTAAATAATGGAGTAATCACCTGGAAAGCAGTGGAGCGATAGTGGGAGAGGAGCCTTGGTGCCGCGGACAGTGGATTCTACTCTCACACATCCCAACGGGTGAGAAGTGTGCTGGAGGCTCGAGAGGGTGGGCTGGGTGCCCACGGGCACTGGCACCAGAGGGACATTGAAACGGCCAGTTAGCTCCCCCCCGAGAAGATCGGGGTCTGAATCATAAACAGGAACCCCTAAACTACAGCAGCTAAAGCCAAGAAAATACAGACAAAACGCAACCCCAAAAAGCTTAGGGGTGCTCTCTGCCAGAGACAGGTGGCTGGGGATGCAAAAAGACATTTAAAGGGCAAACGCAAAAGTTGCAGCAGCAGCCACCCTCCTTGATTGCTGGGTAGAGGCGGCAGCAGGGTGGGCTGGTGCCTGGGAAAAGACTGGTGAGGAAAACTTTGTGAAGAGAACTGACACGGTGGCCGGTGGAGCCCCGTTGATGGCACACCTCCCACTCTGCAGCTACAATCTCGCTCAGGCTTAAGGGAATCAATTAACCTGCCTTTTGTGCGCTCCACACACAGCTTGTACGTGTGTGAGCTGCAGGGTTGAGTGCAGACGGGATGGGAGAGCCTTGAGGAAAGACTGGAGACGGAGGCGTTGGGGAAAGAAGGGGAGGAGGAACCGGGGAGTCCCGACTCCCTCCCCGTTCCATAGTCTCCATTGTGGGCTGGAAAGGCGCGACCCCATAGAGGCAAAAGCGGGGCGCGCATGAACCAGACTGCCTGCGATTGAAACGCACTCCGCACAGGGGTTGGATCCTCAGCCGAAGGGGTCACAGAACTGCCCAGAGGCCCCTGAGGGGAGACTAGAAACGGAGGCATTGGGGAAAGAAAAGGAGGAGGAACCGGGGAGTCCCGACTCCTTCTCCTTGCCATAGTCTCCATTGCCCGGGAAGAGGCCACACCCCCAGAGAGCCAAAAGCCGAAAAGCACACATAGACACCCCCAAAACACCCAGAGCAGGCGCGCACACTTGCGCCGAGTGACCGGCCAGGGTTGACGAGCGTGTGTGTGACCCACGCGGGCTGGCGAACACTTGCACCTGCCGGCAAGGCCTCACACAGACTGGCACCCATTCGGCCTGCGAGGGAGTGCGCAGAGCGGCAAGGGCAGGCGTAAATTGACCCGCCCGCCCCGCGATTGTGGAGCAGCTCACAAAATTAGTAGAGCTGCCCAGAGTCCCTGGAGGAGAGACCAGAAACAGGATTAACCTGAGAGTCCTAGAGCTCATTTCCTCCCATTTCCATAGTCCCCATTTGGCAAGAGCAAGCAACGCACCCAAAGAGCCAAAAGCTGGGAAAATACACCATAGAAGACCCTAAACTGACCAGTGCCGCGAAGCTCGCGTGCCAGGGGGGCCAGATGAGTACACGAGGTCGCGAATAAGCCCCCTGGTCTGGGACAAGCACATGCTAGCCCAGGCAGGTGGGGGACCCTGCCACGCTGGGAACGCGCTCAAGGAGCCCGCGTGAGAGCGCAGAGAGATCCCAAAAAATAGCCCAGCCCTGACCGAAGGGGTCACAGAGCTGCTCCAAGCAGGAGTCAGACACAGGCATTAGACTCCTGAAAGGCTCAAACAAACAACCCAAGGCCCTATAGGGTCAACAACTGACATCATCAGAGGCAAGCCCAGAAAGAAAAGTAAAGGACAAAAATACTTAACAGACTCTCACAAAAATGGGAAGAAAAAGAAGTTCCCCTCAAATGAGTGGAAAAGGGGACTCCCCACAGAGAGAGCTCAATGAAATAGAGGCAAGGGAACTATCAGATATGGAATTCAAAACAATGGTTCTAAGGATGCTCAATGAGCTCAGCCAGCTCAAAGAGAACTATGAGAAACTGCAGAGAAACTATCAGGATCTTACAGCAAACTATATCAGCCTGGAAAAGGACACAGAAACTACCAAGAAGACACAAGAGGATATGAAGAATACCATTTCTGAATTGAAGAACACAATAGAAGGAATCCAAAGCAGGCTGGATGAAGCCGAGGATCGAATCAGTGAGATGGAGGACAAGGTAGAAAAAAGCTCCCAGAAAGAACAAGATATGGGAAAATGACTCAAAAAGAATGAAGAGGCATTTAGGGAAATGCAGTACAACCTGAAACGCAATAATATCCATATAATAGGGATACCAGAAGGAGAAGTAGAGGAGCAAGGAATAGAGAACCTCCTCGAAAAAGTAATGATGGAAAATTTCCCTAATTTGAGGAGAGAAAGGGTATCCTGGATCCAGGAGGCACAGAGGACCCCACTCAAGAGGGACTCAAGGAGGTCCACTCCAAGACACATCATCATTAAAATGGCAAATGTCAAAGACAAAGAGAGAATCCTCAAGGCAGCAAGGGAGAAGGAGAAAGTAACATACAAGGGGGCCCCGATACGCCTAGGAGCTTACTTCTCAACAGAAACACAACAAGCCAGAAGGGAATGGCAACAAATATTCCAAGCCATGAAAAGCAAGGGCCTACAGCCAAGGCTGCTCTACCCAGCTAAGCTCTCCATTAAAGTAGAAGGAGAAATACGGAGTTTCCCAGACAAAAGAAGGTTAAAAGAATACATCTCTACCAAATCAGCACTCTAAGATATGCTAAGGGGACTGGTTTAAGCCAAAAGCAGATCCCAAAAGCAGATAAAGACACTACAAAGAAAGAAAACTACAGGCCAATTTCACTGATGAACATAGATGCTAAAATCCTCAACAAAATATTGGCAAACCGCATCCAGCAATACATTCAAAAGATTATCCACCACAATCAAGTGGGATTCATCCCAGGGATGCAGGGATGGTTCAATATACGCAAATCAGTAAACGTGATACATCACATAAATAAAAGAAAAGACAAAAACCACATGATCATCTCGATAGATGCAGAAAAAGCATTCGATAAGGTACAGCACCCATTTATGATCAAACACTCAGCAAAATGGGAATAAATGGGGCATTCCTCCACGTAATAAAGACCATATATGAAAAACCTACAGCTAATATCATACTCAACGGGCAAAAACTGAAAGCTTTCCCACTAAGATCGGGAACACGACAAGGATGTCCGCTCTCACCACTTCTTTTCAACATCGTATTAGAAGTCCCAGCCACAGCGGTCAGACAAGAGAAAGAGATAAAAGGCATCCAAATAGGAAAGGAAGAAGTAAAACTATCATTGTTTGCAGATGACATGATAGTGTACATAGAGAACCCTGTAGACTCTACCAAAAAACTCCTCAACCTAATAAGTGAATTTGGCAAAACAGCAGGATACAAAGTCAACATTCAGAAATCAAAGGCGTTTTTGTACACCGCAATGCAATAGAAGAAGAAGAAATCAGAAAAAAAAAACATTCGATATAGCAAGAAAAAAGATAAAGTACCTAGGCATAAATTTAACCAAAGACACAAAAGACCTGTATGCAGAAAACTATACAACATTGAAAAAAGAAATTAAGGAAGACACAAATAAATGGAAGCATATACCGTGCTCATGGATTGGAAGAATTAATATCCTTAAAATGTCCATACTACCAAAAGCAATTTATAGATTCAACGCAATCCCTATTAAGATACCAATAACGTATTTCACAGAATAGAACAGACATTTCAAAAATTTATATGGAACCATAAACGACCCCGAATAGCTGCAGCAATTTTGAGAAAGAAACACAAAGTAGGAGGGATCACAATACCGGACATCAAACTCTACTACAAAGCCACCATACTCAAAACAATCTGGTACTGGCACAAGAACAGACCCATAGACCAGTGGAACAGAATAGAAAGCCCAGAAATAAGCCCAGGTCTCTATGGACATCTAATATTTGACAAAGGGGGCAGAAGCATAAAATGGAGCAATAACAGCCTCTTCAACAAATGGTGTTGGGAGAGCTGGACGGCTACATGCAAAAAATGGAAATTGGATCATCAGCTGACACCATACACAAAAATAAACTCAAGATGAATAAAAGACTTAAATATATGTCGCAACACCATCAAAGTCCTAGAGGAGAACATTGGCAGGAAACTCTGAGATATCCCACGCAGCAATTTTTTCACCGATATGTCTCCTAAAGCAAGGGACATAAAGGAAAGAATAAACAAGTGGGACCTCATCAAAATAAGAAGCTTCTGCACGGTGAAAGAAAACAACAGCAAAATGAAAAGGGAGCCAACCATTTGGGAAAATATATTTGCTAATGATACATCAGATAGAGGTTTGATCTCCAAGATATATATAGAACTCACTCGACTCCACACAAGAAGACAAACGATCCAATCAAAAAATGGGCAAAGGACCTGGGAGGATGCTTTTCTAAGGAGGAGATACAGAGGGCCCAGAGGCATTTGAAAGGATGCTCAGCATCACTAGCCATCAGAGAAATGCAGATCAAAACCACCATGAGGTACCACCTCACACTGGTCAGAATGGCCATCATAAACAGATCAACAAACAACAGGTGCTGGCGAGGCTGTGGAGAAAAGGGAACCCTAGTCCACTGTTGGTGGGAATGAAGACTGGTGCAGCCACTATGGTAAGCAGTGTGGAATTTCCTGAGAAAGCTGAAAATGGAACTGCCTTTTGATCCAGTGATTCCCCTGCTGGGACTCCAAACGCCAATACAAAAGAACCTATGCACCCCAATGTTCAGAGCAGCACAATTTACAATAGCCAAGTGTTGGAATCAACCTAAATGTCCATCAGTAGATGATTGGATCAAAAAGTCATGGTACATATACACAATGGAATACTACGCAGCAGAAAGAAAAAAAGAACTACTAAACTTCGCGACTGCATGGATGGAACTGGAGAGCATCATGCTAAGCGAAATAAGCCAGGGGGCGAAAGACAAATACCATATGATCTTACCTATAAGCGGAACCTAACCAACAATGCAAAGATGCAAGGAAAATAAGACCAGCAACACTGAAAGGAAAAGAAATCAACAGAGACAAGAGGGAAGGGGGGGGCAGGGAAAGGGAAGGGAAGAGGAAAGTCAAGGAACATATAGCAAGGACTCATGGACAAAACCAAAGGGGAAGAGCTGAGGGAGGGAAGGAGGGAGGGGGCAAGGGAAAGAGGTGGGGGGGAGGCAGAGACAAATGTATTTAAAAAGTAAATAAATTAAAAAAAATTGAGTTTTCAAAAAATATATTTCCAAAAGTGTTTGTATATTTGGCAATTTTTGCTGTATTGTTTAACTAAATTGGCACACTTTTGAATTTAGATGGCAATAAAATAAATGATCAAAAAACTGCTTCATAGTCTAGGTGTACATCAGTAGATGAGTGGATAAAAAAGCTGTGGTACATTTACATGATGGAATAATACTCAGTCTTAAAAAAGAAGGAAATCTTACCCTTTGTGACAGTATGGATGGACCTGAAGAGTATTATGCTCAGTAAAATAAGTGAGTTAGAGAAAGAAAAGTACCATATGATTTCTCTTATATTTAGAATCTAATGAACACAATAACCTAACAAAATAAAAACAGCCTCATAGAGACAGAGAACAGACTGACAGCTGACAGCTTTTGGAGGTGGGGGTGGGGGGTTGGGAGGCTGGATGAAAAACATAAAGGGATTAAGAAAAAAAAAACCTCTTAGACACAGACAACATTATGGTGATTAACAAAAGGAAAGAGGGGGTGGGAGAAGGTAGAATGGGGTAATGGAGGATAAATGTGATGAAAGGAGACTTCACTTTGGGTGGTGAACACACAACACATTATATAGATGATGCATTATAGAAGTGTACACCTGAAATCTATATGATTTTATTAACCAATGTTCAATAAATAAATTTAATAAATTCAGCAAATAAAAACAAAAAATAAAACTGCTTCAGAGGCAACTTTTTAGCTTCAGATACTCAGGCTAGGACTCACGAGACATAATTTCCTACTAGGTATTGGGCTTGCAATGAATCTAAACAGCAGATATGTGAACAAAATATCATCTCTTATGCAGTAAGTATCCAGAGATACTTCACACAGGGAATCTGTAATTCCAGAGGTCTTGCCATGAGTCACACACTAATGTAGGGGTTTTTAAAATATTCTCCCTAATTTTTACAGAAACTCTAGGAAGTAGAGAATACGTTGATAGATTAGGAAATTGAGGCTTGGAGGAGTTTAGAAACTGTCCAAGTTCATATAAATAGTAGGTGATAAAGACCTGGGATACAGGTCTTTCTAACTTAACATCCCTGCTTTTAATCACTAAATTTGTATGTAGCAGAAGCAATGTAGAAACATTATCAGCTAGACAGACAGCAGATAATTAGCAGTAAATATCACTAGGGTTGATTGTAGGCATGGTGATGTTCAGGTTTCCTGCTGCCTTCTATCTACCCGTGGAATGATGGTGTTAGTGGCAGGCCAAGAATAAAGGCAACAAAGCAGAAAACAATCACAATCCATGGTGAGGTTTCCACATGTCTATTGTAACCTGAAGAAGAAGGAGGACACTGTCAATCACTGTTGAATGTGTGGAAAGCCATTTTTCTGGAGAGAAAGGAGAGAAGTAAACTAAAATTTGAGTAAATCAGCATTCTTGACATCATCTGCTGTCATTTGCCTTATCTTATCTCATCATTTGCCACACGCCCATCCCTTGCATTTTCCCGTTCAGCATTGAGGACAGTATAAGCTGCTCTTTCTTTTGACACTCACAGCTCAATCTCAACTTTAATCTTCCTGACAGCTTTTTCTAAATTTGTCATCAACACTTGGTATGCAATTTGGTTAGATACCTTTATCTTTTATGATGGTTTTATTAAATCCAATTTCTTTGGAAGTTTCATATTCAACAAATAAAAATAAAGAAATAGATAAATAAATAAATCAAATGTGGTTCATAACCACAGTTAAATATTTTTAAATATTTAATTGTGGTAAAATATACATAATATAAAATTTACCATCTTAACCATTTTTAAGTGTTCATTTCAGTAAAGTATATTCACATTGTTGTGAAACAGATCCCCAGGACTTAATTCATGTTGTAAAACATAAACTCTTCCTGTTAAACAACTCTACCTTTTCTCATTCTCCCAGACCCTGGAAACTACCATTCTGTTTTCTTTCTATGAGTTTGACAATTTTAGATACCTCATAAAAGTGTAACTATACAGTATTTGTATTACTGTGACTGGTTTATTTTATTTATCATAATATCTTCAAGGTTCACCCATGTTGTACCATGTGTCAGAATTTCCATCATTTTAAATGCTGAATACTATTCCATTGTATGTATATACCACATTTTGTTTAATCATCTATGTGTCTTGTCAATGGACATTTGAGTTACTTCCATATTTTGGCTATTGTAAACAATTTTACTATCAACATGGGCATATAAGCATTTCAATTCTTTTTGGGATAAACACAGAATTAGAATTTGCTGGATTATGATAGCTATTATTAATTTTTTGAGGAACATCCCTATTGTTTTCAATAGTAGCTGTACTGTTTTATATTCCAGCCAACAGTACACAAGTTTTCCAATTTCTCCACACCTTCACCAACACTTGTATTGTACTTTATAAAAAATAGTAGCCTTCCTAATGGGAGCAAAGTGATATCTCATTGTGGTTATGATTGGCATTTGTCTAATGCTTAGTACTGTTAAACAACTTTTCATATACTTGCTGGCCATTTGTATATCTTCTTTGTAAAAATGTCTAACTCCTTTGACAATTTTTATAACAGGATACTTGCTTTTTGTTGTTGAATTGTAGGAGGTTTTTTTTATATGTTCTAGATATTAACCTTATTAAATATATCATTTGCAAATATTTTCTCCCATTCCTTAGGTTGGCTTTCACTCTATAGATTGTGCCCTTTGAGGCACAGGAGAGTTTTGTTTTTTTTTTAATTTGATGCAGTCTAATTTATCTATGTTTACTTTGTTTTCTGTGTTTTTTGTGTAATATCCAAAAAATCATTATTAAGCTAAATGTCATAAAGCTTCTCCCTTATCTGCTAAGGATTTTTATAACATTAAGTCTTATATTTAGGTCTTTTATACATTGAGTTAATTTTTTTATATAGTGCAAGGTAAAGTTCCAACTTCATTCTTTTGCAAGTGCATATCCAGTTTTCCCAGCACCAGTTGCTGAAGACAGCCATATTTTTTTAAATGTTCCTCCTTTAACTTGCTTATTGGAATCATTTAGGAAAGATCAGCTTCATTTTTTAGAGTGCCCCACCTTTCTAGAGCTATCTTCCTTTTTAGAGTCTTGGGCCATAGATTCATACCTGACTTTTCATTGAACTTTTTGAAATCATAGCCTATGATGGGCTTTTGTGCACAGCTTCCTCTTTGTTTGCTTTTATAAATGTTATGATAAAGCCTGTGTTTCACAGTTACCATTACTTCTTTTAATTTTAGAACCCAAACTGAAGATCTATGAATCTAAGTCCCATTGTCTGTCAGTACTATATTAAAGGACAGAACATTAAATGCAAAAGTCCACTATTATACTTGGCCTGCACATTGGTCCCAAATATGTGTGTGGACTCTATTATCTGATTAACAGGGTGATGCTTGAAGAATTCCTTCTGCTCAGATACAGAAAGGCCATGCAGCCTCTGCCTTGGTTCCTTTCCTTTAAACAACCCACCTTCCCATCCACCAAATTCTGGCCCCTCTGATTTAACTTTCCAGAAGTGGTAGAGAAAAATCCACTGTAAAAATTATAGCACTTCCTGGTCCTCGTCCATTCTAAGGTAACTGGTGTATGGGGATGAGTTTGATTACGCTCAGCAAAGGAATACTAATAAAGGGCCCTTCTCTAAGAAAAATGTGGTCCAAGCACATATTACTGATTGGAAAGCATGATGAAAAGAGAATATAAATTGGGTACACCACCACAAAGAGAAAGCTCCACCATCTTCAATAAGTGATATTACTGGAAATCATGAGGTAAGTTCCAGAAATAAATTCATATTGCTCTTTTGTACAATACTTGCTTATTTTAGAGATACAAATTCTGTGCCTTATGACAATGGCTTTCTTATCCCAGAGCACATAAAGTCCTCTATTTGAGAGTTGAAATTACATGCAAGGTGAGTCAAGAACCTTTTGGATGGGTATAGTTGTAATGTGCCATTAGTGCTCTATCTTGCTTTTCTTCTATTTTTAATGATATTATGAAAGCGTTACCCAAAACTGCTGTGTGTACAAGAATTCTATAGTATTCTCCCCAAAATATCATGACCCACCTGCTTTTTATCATGTTTCTCAATCTATGGATTGACATTGTGAGATACAGAATTTTGAAACTCTTAACCCCTTATCAGATAAGTTTTTTAGAAAAAGTGCATACATCTACTGCAGCATTCAAGTCAGGAATTCCACTCTATGTACCTCAGGAAAACTTAGAACATAATAACAAATCCATGTTTGAAATCTTTAAGGTCACTTTAGCCATAATGCATTCTCTATAATTGAAAATTAATATCTAAAGCCATGAAAAATTATCTTCATACTTTTGCATTGTGAATACCAATACCATCTTCAATTTTTATTCTTATATAGCAAGATTTTAAAATCTTTTTAAGGCATAAATCTTCTTCAATGAATTTCTAAGCAAAAGCATCCCCCCAAAAAAAAAACAAATGGATAAAATCATAATTGGTCTGGTTAAGCTGGTGTAAGAGATCTGAAGCCTCGCCTATACCATTCTCTTCCTACTCTTCCACCACCTGTGTTAGTCCCACAGGTATTTGCACCAACTCAGAAAGCTCTGCATGGCACAATTTAATTTTATATTTCTCCTCCATAGTATCTTATTGTGGCATTTTTCTCCCTTGTCCTTACTTTAGCTCAAAACCTTTTTGATCTAATTGGTGGGACTGAATGTCTTCAGCACCTTTTGGCACTTAGGTATCCACATGGCTTAGCAGATGCAAGCATACCTACAATGTAAAAGGGTAA
Source organism: Pteronotus mesoamericanus (assembly GCF_021234165.1). Classification (NCBI taxonomy): domain Eukaryota; kingdom Metazoa; phylum Chordata; class Mammalia; order Chiroptera; family Mormoopidae; genus Pteronotus; species Pteronotus mesoamericanus. The sequence continues at coordinate 3,278,736 of NW_026555198.1, forward strand.
TTTTTCAGGTCAAAACAGCTGGTTGAATATACACTTTAGGATTATCCAAATCTACTTGCCGTGACTCTGTTTTAATTATGCATCTTTCTGCTCTTCCAAAGTTTCCCAACTAAATTAGAATCTCTCTTAAACAACCTCTCTTTAAATTACTCAAAAATTAATCAAAGACTTCATTCTATCTGCAAAATGTACTGCCAATCCATGGCATGCTGAGTTGTCAGCAATAATAAGCTATGTTCTAGTGTATGCAACTACTCTGCTTCCACCATTAGGTTGTGTGCATACTAAGTATAAATTCCATTTATTTCCAAATCTGTTTGTTCAAATGTTACTCATTATTATAATTACCAGGTTTAATTAAATATTAATTAAATCAAATAAACAGAAATTTTAAAAAAAGGTAAGCTGTTCTTTGTATAAAAGCTAAGCTGGAAAGCTCTGTGAAAAAAAACAGTATCCAGAAGATAAGAAAACAAGTCACAGATTGGGAAAAAATATTTGCAAAGGAAACATCTGATACAGGACTGCTATCCAAAATATAAAGTACAATACAATACAAAATACAAGAAACTCTTAAAACTCAACAATAAGAACACAACTCAATTAGAAAATGGACAAAAGACCTTAACAGACACCTCACCAAAGAAGATATACAGATGGCAAGTAAGCATATGAAAAGATTCTCCACACCATATGTTCTCAGAGAAATGTAAATTAGACAATGAGACACTACTACACATCCATTAGAATGGCCCAAATCAGAAACACTGACAAAGCCAAATGCTAGACAAGATGTGAGGCAACAGGAATTCTCATTCAGTGCTGAAGAGAATGCAAAATGTCACAGCCACTTTGGAAGACAGCTTGGCAGTTTCTTACAAAAATAAACATACTCTTATCCTAGATCCAGTAATCACACTTCTTGGTATTTACCCAAATGAACTGAAATCTTATGTCCACATGAATACCTGCACATGGGCTCTTTCCAGCTGGCACCAAGCCAAGGGCATCTCTTGGGACAATTTGAACAAGTGCTGCAAGACCAGGGGCAAGGGGAAGCCCTACCACAAGAAGCAAAAATATGAGCTGTGGCACCCTGCTGCTAACTCTAAGATTGGCCCTCATACAGTTCGTGTGCAAGGAGGCAATAAGAAGTACCAAGACTTGAGGCTGGACATGGGCAACTTCTCCTGGGGCTCAGAGTGTTGTACATGCAAATCAAGGATTACTGATGTTGTCTACATGTCTCCAACAATCAACTAGTCTGTACCAAGGCCCTAGTAAGAACTGCGTCATGCTGACCGGTAGCGCACCGTACCGGCAGTGGCATGAATCCCACTATGCACTGCCCCTGGGCCGCAATAAGGGGAACAAGTTGATTCTTGAAGGGGAAGAGATTTTAAACCAAAAACAATCAAAGAAAATTCAGAAGAAACATGATGAAAGGAAAAAGAATGCCAAAATCAGCAGTCTTCTAGAGGAGCAGTTCCAGCAAGGCAAGCTCCTTGCTTTGTGGCCAAGCAGATGGCTCTGTGCTGGAGGGCAAGGGGCTGGAGTTTTATCTGAGGAAAATTAAGGCCTGGAAAGGCAAATAAATCTTCTTCCCTCTTTTCTTTAAAGCTCATGTTAAAAAAACAAAAGGCTCATGTAATAAAGGGTTCATTTTCGGGGGGGGGGAACCCTGCACATGGATGTATATAGCAGCTTAATTCATAACTGCCAAAACTTGTAAGCAACCAATATGTTCTTCAGCAAGTAAAAGGATAAACTGTGGTATATCTACACAATGAAATGTTCAGTGCTAACATGAAATGAGCTATCAAGCCATGAAAAGATGTGGAGGAACTCTAAATGTATATTACTAAGTGAAAGAGGCCAATCTGAAAAGGTTACATACTGTATGATTCCAACTATATAACATTTGGAAAAGGCAAAATTATGAAGACAATAAAAATATCAGTTGTTTCCAGGGGTTGGGGGAGGAAGGGTGGGATATGACTGGGTGCAACACAGAGAATGTTCAGGGCAGTGAACATTCAAAGCAACCTATAGATTCAACACAATTCCTATCAAGATACCAATGGCATATTTCATGGAACTAGCGCAAATATTCAAAAAAATTATATGGAACCACAAAAGACCCTGAATAGCCACAGCATTCATGAGAAGAATACAATTGGAGGAATCACACTACCCGATATCAAACTATACTGCATGGCCATAGTAATCAGAACAGTATGGTACTAGAATAAAAACAGACACATAGGTCAATGGAACAAAATAAAGATCCCGGAAATAAATGTATGCCTTTATAGTCAATCAGTATTTGGCAAAAAAAGCAAAAACATACAATGGGGTAAATGTTGTCTATTTAATAAATGGTATTGGGAAAATTGGACAAATACATGCAAAAATGAAACTAGACAACCTTGTTACACCAGACACAAAAATAAACTAAAAATGCATTAAAGACTTAAATGTTAGACTCAAAGGAATAAAAATCTTAAAAGAGAAGAACATAGGCAGCAAAATTTTGGACATTTCTCATAGCAATATTTTTTTTCTGATATATCTCCCCAGGCAAGGTAAACAAAAGAGAAAGTAAACACATGTAACTCTATCAAACAAAAATGTTTTTTGCACAATGAAGGAAATCTTCAACAAATGGAAAGACCAACCACTGAATTGGAGAACATAGTCACTGATACATCTGATGAGGGGTTAATATCCAAAATTTATAATGAACTTATAAAACTCAAGAGTAAAAAAATAAACAGTGCAACTAAATAATGAATGAAGTGCCTAGTCACTTTTTTAAAAAGGACATACAGATGGCCAATAGACATATGAAAAGATGCTCAATGTCGCTAACCATCCGAGAAATGCAAATTAAAACCACAGTGAGATATCACCTCACACCTGTCAGAATGGCTATCTTCAATAAATCAACAACCAACAAGTGTTAGTGAGGATGTAGAGAAAAGGGAACCCTCATGCACTGTTGGTGGGAACAGAATGGTGCAGCCACTGTGGAAAACAGTATGGAGTTACCTCAAAAAAATAAAAATTAAATTGCTTTATGACCCAAAAATTCCACTTCTAGGAATTTATCTGAACAAACCTGAAACACTAATTTAAAAGAATAAATGAGTATGCACCCCTATGTTTATTGCAGCATTATTTACAAGAGCCAAGATTTGGAAGCAGCCCAAGTATCCATCAGTAGACAAGTGGAGAAAAAACTCATGGTACATTTACACAATAGAATACTACTTAGCCATAAAAAGAATGAAATCTTACCCTTTTCAACAACATGGATGGACCTGGAGAGCATTATGCTAAGTGAAATAAATCAGTCCAATAAAGACAAGAACCATATGATTTCACTCGTATGTGGAATCTAATGAACAAAATGAACAAACAAGCAAAATAGAGACAGACTCATAGATGGAGAGCAGGCTGACAGCTGTCGGGGAGGTGTTTGGTGGGGCTGGTGGGTGTAGAAGGATTGAGCAAAAAAAAAAATGGAGAAAAAATTCATGGACACTGACAAGAGTATGGTGATTTCCAGGGGGAGGGAAGGTGGAGGAAGGGATAGTTGGGATAAATAATATTGGAAGGAGACTTGATTTGGGGTGGTGAGCACATAATACAGTGTAGAAATGTGATGTGGTATTGTGCACCTGAAACCTGTATAAGTTTGTTAACCAATATCACCCAATAAATTCAATAAAAAGGAAAAAAACATATTCCAAACATTTCACTCAAAATTCTGTATTCAGAAACTTGTCATTACAAAGGTAAGGTTAAAGGGCACTAAGTGAAATAGGCCAAAGAAAGACAAATCATATGATCTCACTTATATGTGGAATCTTAAAAAAAAACTCACTAAACATAGGTCCAGAAAACAGATAGGTGGTTGTTAGAAGTAGGAGGGTAGGGAGAGGGGAATGAATAAAGGTGTTCAAAAGGTATAAACTTCCAATTATAAGACAAATAAATTACCGGGATGTAATGTACAGCATGGTGACTATAATTAATAACACTATTGGTATATTTAGAAGTTGCTAACAGAGTAAATATTAAAACTTCTCATCACAAGAAAAAAAATTGTAACTGAATGGTGATAAATGTTAAATAAAGGTATTGTGGTGATCATTTCACAATATGTAATACACATAGCAAATCATTATGTTGAACACCTGAAACTAATACAGTGTTATATGTCTCTATATCAATAAAAATTTAAAAAAAAATTAAAAACAGCTCTGGCTGGTATGGCTCAGTGGGTTGAGCGCCAGCCTGCGAACCAAAGGGTCGCCAGTTCAATTCTCAGTCAGGGCTCATGACTGGGTTGCGAGGCAGGTCCCCAGGAGGGGGCACTCGAGAGGCAACCACACATTGATGTTTCTCTGTCTCTTTCTCCTTCCCTTCCCTTCTCTCTAAAAATAAATAAAAAAATATTTTTAAAATTATATATATAATGCTGAGAATGTATGTCACCAATAGACGTACAAAATTTCTTTGGGTGTAAGGAAAGGACACCAAATTGTAAATCACATCTACAGGATATAATTATGAGCATTTGAATTAGTAAATATGTGGATAAGCATAAAGATTGTATATTTTTCTTCTCTTTAATCTTTATTTGTAGTATTTATAACCTATTCAGATGTAATATATATGAAAACTATAGGGCAAAGGACATGAGGCTAAATGGAATTGTGCAAGTACAAAATTCTTATATGTCATGTGACATAATTCTGTATTAATTCTATGTAGACAACAATAAGGATGCATGTAGTAATCTGTAGAGCAATCGTTGGCAAATAGTGAAGAGTCAAAATTTAAAAGTTAATAGAATAATTAAAATGGAATACTGAAAATACTCAATTACTTCAAAAGGAGGAAAGAAGCAATATATGGTGGGAAAGACAGGAAATAAACAAAAGACAGGAAATAAGCAAAAAACAGAAATATAAAATGATAGACCTAAATCCAAATAGATGAATAATTACACTAAACCAACCATATTAATAAATACATTAAATACAAATGATCTAAACTTAATAATAATCAGAGGTGGACTGATTGTATTAAAAAGCAAGACTCAGCTGCACAAGTTCTTTCCAGAAAGTATCCATCCATGTACATCTATTTTTCATCCATGAAAAATAGAGACATTTATTGAAGAAGATACAAGAAATTGTACATCATTGTACATAAGACAATGATGCCTCAGTCCCCTTCAAAGTAGGCACCTTGAGACCTCACACAGTTGTCACTTTGGGATCTCACACAGTTCTCCCATCAGTTGTCTTGTCATACAAAGTCTGTCCACAAAAATCCAGCCATTGTTAATATAATGAGAATGGTTTGCATGACATCCTTGTAATGTGCAGCTAAGGAGAGTGGACTGGAATACACATGTGTGAACAACGATGACTTCACTATACTAGTCAGTAGAGGTGGTAGGCGCCATTGAGTGAGCATGTGTACAGTGTGGCCATTGCATTCAAAATGACTGAGGGAGTAGAGCAATGAATATGCATCAGATTTTACCTTAGGCTTGAACATTCCTCCACGGAAATTATTCCAATGATTCATAAGGTTGCTACTATGGGCAACTGGTGATTGGCAGCTTCATCACAACAACGCACCTGCTCATGAATCACATCTCATGCAGAGTTTTTTGGTGAAACATCAAATTACCCAGGTGACTCAGCCCCCTACAGCCCATATTTGGCATGCTGTGACTTCTGGATTTTCCCAAAATTAAAATCACATTTGAAAGGGAAGATATTTCAGACCATCGATTAAATTTGGGAAAATATGACAGGGCAGCTGATGGCAATTGGGAGAACTGTGTTAGGTTCCAAGGGGCCTACTTTGAAGGGGACTGAGGTGTCATTGTCCTATGTATAATGTATCTTGTATCTTCACCAAATGTACCTATTTTTCATATTACATGGCTGGATATCTTCTGGGCAGAACTCCTATAGCTGAAAGATATTTTAAAGGGTAAAGATATGTTGGAATTATGCCAAATTTTGTTTCAATTCTTCCTCCCTAATTGAACACAATTTCTGCATTATTTTTTAAGCCATTTTAGGCTTAAAACTAAAGACCCACTGTTTTTCATTGCAATATTAAAAGATAACCAAAAGTCAGGAAGAAGTCTTTGAAAATCAGATCTGGCATCAGAAAATTAAAGAGAAATGTAACAGAGTAACCCTGTAAGCACATGCATGTTAAATGAGGAAAAGTCACTTGGGAAAAAAAATTAAAAATGAGTTTAATTAGTTGGAAACAATGTTGTTACCTAGGGATGTCCAACCTTTTGGCATTTCTGGGCCACAGTGGAAGAAAAAGAGTCGTCTTGGGCCACACATTAAATATACAAACACTAACGAAAACTGATGAGTAAAAAAAGAAGTCCATGCGTAATTTTTGTAACATCCACCACCAGAGATAAGCAAAAAGGTCCTCACATAATAGCCTTAATAATGCAGTGGCTATTTTGATAAGCTTTTATAATCATTGAACAGGTCCCAAGTTTGTGATCACTAATATAGAAAATGTACATATCTAAGTAATATAACAGTATAAAACTTAGTAATAAAACTAAGTAATGTTTTAAGTAAATTTAAGATTTTGTGTTGGTCATATTGGTAGCCATCCTGGACCATGTGCAGTCCATGAGCCATGAGTTGGACACCCCTATTGTTAACTGTAAACATCCAAGTATGTCTCCCAAGGAATTAAGTCAGGATTTGACTATGGGTATTTGTTAAATTAAACATAGTGAAAATATATGTGTGCCAGACCAAAGGCAATGGTTTTACCTGGCAAGGTGAAGAAAAATGCAATCTGAACATTGTTTCTCCAAACTAAAGCAATGTTTTTATTGAGTGAGTAATGTTATAAATGGATGATTTATGAGTTCCAGAATATTCAGACAGAAAACTGAATGTGCCCTCTGAGCAATCATTTGTTGCTCTTCTAAGTAGAAAGCAAGAGAATACTCCATTTCCCAAGTGTCCAAGAATGCTCATGTCAGTGAGAAAAAACCTTGGTGTTTGTGCAGAACAGGCTGAAAGGGTCAGTTCTTGCCTATGAGGAAACGAGCTATGATCTGAATCTAAAAGAGCTACTACTGTCTTACCTCCTCTCCTTGCTAAACACATGAAAAAAGAGTCAAGGAAAAGAATGAAGCCAGAATACAATGAAGAGTAAAGAGATTATTTGGATTCATTGGGTGCTCTTATAATTTCTATATTCAGAAAATCTATCGCTTTATTGTGAACTCACTGAATTCAACTCAACATATTTGAGTGCCTACCAGTGCCAGGTATTGTTAACTCATTTGAGGATAGTCCCAGTAAAGGACAACTGTAAGTGCAAAGGCCACGAATAGGAGTTTTCCTGGAATGTTTCAGAAACAGTGAGGGGGCTGAGGAGGCCAGCATGGAGTGATCAAGAGGAAGGAAAGTAAATAATGAGGTAAGAGAGACAACACGGGACAGATCATATAGGGCCTTGTGGGCCATTATAAGGAGGTGTCATTGTAGAATTTTGAATAAACAAGTGTAGCAATCATTCTGAGAAGAGACTGTAGTGTAGTGGGCAGGGTGGAAGAAGGAAAAGTGAAGAACCTAATGCAAAAATACAGATAAAAGATGATGGTGGCAGACCCAAGATGGCTGCAGAGTACCTGGAAGTTCTATCCACTTGCTCCCAGACCCTGACAGGTCTTGCAGCTAACCCACAGAGAAATCAACTCCAAAATCCAGCAGAGAGTGAGAGTGTGTGCGTGTATGCAGACCAGTGTGTGGGATGGGGGCTGTGGGCATGAGTGGGCAAGAGCCCGCCTGCCTGCCTGCCAGGTACTCAGGAGCAGGCAGCCTGGTCTCTCCTAGTGGAGAAGCTGCTGCCACCACTACCCAACCCAGCACTTCTGGCTCCTCAGATCTGGGGAGGGAGCCATTCTGAGGAATTTAAAATATCCTCCTCAGGAAGAAGCCTCCAGGGTGCCTGCACCTCAGCACTGAATGGGACAAAATCTGACTGAGGAGGCTGTGCTTTGGCTCATGAGCCCTGAGCTCTGGGGGCAGAGAGAGACAGCTAGGTGGTCCTGGCTGCAGAAACAGTATGGCGGGAGCAGGCCTGCCCAAAGCTGAGAATTACTGGAGAGAGAGGCAAGAGCACCCCACCACCACCCCATGATATAGTATCGCTGCTGGACTCTTCACAGCATCATCTGGGAGATATCCAGAGAGACCCTATATCTAAAACTGTAAGAGGCTCTGGCAGGTTGTGGTCCCCCCTGACCAAGAGAAACATTGTGCTTTTCAGGGACAGGGAGTGTGCAGAGAACAGATTCTACCCCAGGGCTCAGTGCTACACTGTGTGGACCACACAGAAACTCTTTTAAAAGAGGAGCTGAGGCAAGACTCAAGATTCAGCAGGGACCGTGTGCTCGTGTGCTGCTGTGTGCATGTGCAGCAGCTCTGCCAACAAAGGACTCAGAGAGAAAATCATGTTGAAGGGGCTGTAGGAACTGACCCAGCAAGGCTCGTGAGTAGGGGATAGCGCAGACTGGAGAGTTTGGGCCCAAGTCTCCTGTGAGAGACAGGCTGGGGTCTGGATGACCAGGAGCTGAATGCCTGAGATTCACTGCAGCCAGGAAGGTTCCCTCACAGGCAGGCATGCCTGGCCCCAACCTGCAGGATTACAGACTCTGCACATCAGTGAGGCCAGGATCAGGAGACCCCTTCTGGGTGCATATCTGCAGGGGCAAGAAGGAAAAGCTCTGAAAAGGCCCTTTCTGAACTTCTACCAGACACTACAATCTACACGGTTCCTCAGGCCCTGATCCACTGAAACCAGCACAGCAGAGAGATTAGAAACAGGCGCAACAGTGGGTGTTCAGGACCCCACCCAACCTCACCTCATACAGAGCTGCCATGATCCCACCAGGAAAGAGCTGCCCCTTTTACACAGATTGGACCCTCACAAGAAACAGACAGCTAGTTCACCAAGAACCATACATTATTGGAAAGAATCTGAGGCAGACCAAGACATGTGGTTAGGAGGTAGGGAAACACTCCCACCATCTTCCCTGAAGACTGAACAGCACGCACCCCAGGGATGACCCAGGATTCCCACCCTCCTGATCACACCAGAGGCCCCCTCTGGAGGCAGGGGGAGAAGATACTGGCAGTCCTTTCAGATCATTAAATGAATCATTCTTGGGCCTTGGGCTGATGGAAAGCAGGCAGGACAGAAGAGTGGGGACCAACCAAATATGAAGGAGACAGCCACAGACTATGGATTGCTTGTAGCCTCAAATAGGCTGCTGAGGGCCAGACTAGGACACTATCCAACATTATCTGAAAGAGAAGACAGTGGTAAACACTGGATTCTACTGACACGAATTCCACCACCATCTTCATTATTTGTGTTATTTTCTCTCCTACATAGCTTTTTTTTTAAAGATTGTATTTATTTATTTTTAGAGAGAGGGAAGGGAAGGAGAAAAAGAAGGTGAGAAACATCAATGTGTGGTTGCCTCTCACATGCCCCACACTGGGGATCTAGCCTGCAACCCAGGCATTTGCCCTGGCTGGGAATTAAATCAGCAACCCTTTGGTTCACAACCCGGCACTTAATCCACTGAGCCACACCAGCCAGGGCATCTTTTTTTTTTAAATTAGTTCAAGTTTTATTATTTGAAAACAGGTAGGACTGACATATTAAATTAAATTGGATGAAAAATTACATTTACCAAATAAAACAGATGAGATTTTATGATGTATAACATACCTACAAAAAGTCTGTTGCAAGCATTCTAGAAGCATCAGGATATTTAGAATAGTTGATGTGATCATTGCAAATAATTGAATTCTGTTAATTAAATAAGTTCCCAGATATTTCTATTTGGCTATGGTGGGTAGGCATATATTTGAAAGTAGTGAAACTTTTTTCTTTTGAAGTATTCTTTTATTTTCAAGTCTCTAAAAATACAGACTGATTTTTTTTTTTTTTTTTTTACTTTAGAGGTCTTACCCACACAGGGTTAGCCACTGACTGATGAAGAAGTGAGATAGAAACAAAAGTGGCCTGTGGGCACAGACCTAAATTTTGAAGCAGAGATAGTAAAGGGTCTTTTTAGGTCTCACAGACTTGAACACCAGGGAACTCAAGAGAAGAAAACTCTCCAAAATTCCCATTCAAGTTTAAACAACTTTGTGAGTGCCATGAAATAGGAATTATATTTGTATGGGTGAGAGTTAAGAATTTACTGCATGAACTCGAAAAGTTAAATAATGACACTGTGATAACCAGAATTATTTTTAAAAAAATTTATGTTATTAAAATAGTATAATGCCCATAGCAGAAATTTTTAAAAGATGCAGAGATTTAGAAACAATCTCTCTCTCTGTAAAGATCAGAAATATAAAAGAAAAAGAATATTGATAATATCAAGACCCTGAAATAACATCTGTTAACCTATTTTACCCTTTAATTTTTTATGCAAATATCCATATGTTTGCATACTTATAATTACATGGATTTACAATTTTGTGTCTTTTTTTTTTCCTCCATTAACAGTATATGGAGTATTGCCTCATTAAATATTCTTTGAAAAAAAGGCTTCCCTGCTTTTGGGGACATTGATTTAACCTGTTTAAGAAACAGAAAGACTCAGAAAGAACCTTTGACCCCTACCAATTTCCTGCCTTAAAGATTTAGACAGAGAAACCTGCTTCCAGAAGGAGAATTTAGGATGTCACTTTAGCCTAATTTGAATTGAGTATGGTCAGTAGGAGGGACTCAGGCCAGGGCTTTTTAGCTAAATACCCACTGTGTCCCGCTGTTTCGAAGTCATCTAGCAAGGATTTGCCTAGCAGGTGTGTTCTGCTCTTCCGCAACTACCTATAAAGTGCCCATTCTCACTTCTGAAATGTAATAGCCCATTTCCCCCCTTTCTCCTTTGTCCAAAAATGTTTTATATACCCAGTGTTGCCTCACTGTGTTTAGAATTTCCATGGTTTTATCAAATCTGTGTGAATTTCCCATGCACACGTATTAAACTTTGATGTTTCTCCTGTTAAAAAAAAGTCGTTGCATAATATTGTCATATGAATTTTTTAACTTTTTTATTGTTCAAATATATTTGTCTCCATTTTCCCACCACCACTTTCCCCTGCCCCACCCACCCTCACCTCCCACCCTCAATCCTTCCCCACTTTGGCTTTGTCCATGGGTCCTTTATACAATTCTCTGACTTGATCCTTCTCCTTCTTATTCCTGTTACCCTCTCCCTCCTCCCCTCTTGTTGCTGTCAGTTTGTTTTTTATTTCAATATTGCTGGTTATATTTTTCTTGCTTGTTTTGTTGAAGAGGTTCCACTTATAGGTGAGATCATATGGTATTTGTCTTTCACGCCCTGGCTTATTTAACTTAGCATAATTTTCTCCAGTTCCATCCATGCCGTTGCGAAGGGTGGTAGCTCCTCCTTTCTTTCTGCTGTGTAGTATTCCATTCTGTAAGTGTACCATAGTTGTTGTTTTCTTTTTATCCACTCATTTATTGATGGGAAATTAGGTTGCTTCCAGCACTTGGCTATTGTAAATTGTGCTTCTATGAATATTGCGTGCATAGGTTCTTTTCAATTGGTGTTTTGGGATTCTTAGGGTATAATCCCAGCAGGGGAACTGCTGGGTTAAAGGGCGGTTCCATTTTTAGTTTTTTGAGGAAATTCCACACTGCTTTCCACACTGGCTGCACCAGTCTGCATTCCTACCAACAGTGCACTAGGGTTACCTTTTTTCCAAAACCTCACCAGCATTTATGTGTTGAATTGTTTATGATGGCCATTCTGACTGGTATAAAGTGGCATCTCATTATGGTTTTAATTTGCATTTCTCTGATGTCTTTTTGTATTACAAATCTCAAATTTTACAGTTCCCCTCTCCTACTCCATTTTACCTTCCACCTGCACATTCTTTTTGTTTGTTTGTTTTAAATTTTACTTTTTCCCCATCTTAGCATGGTTTTCATTCCTCACTCTTAGTATTTCTTCTCCCTCTGTCCTCTCAAAATCATTTTTCTTTCCTCCAGACAACTCATAAGCCTTTTTTTCTTTTTTCCTTCTTATTCCCATTCCACCAGTATTAATCTCAACTCATTTGTTGTTGATGTTGCTGTAGTGGTTATTTTTCTCCAATTTTGTTCTTATTTTTTAAATATTGTTTTTAAATTTTTTAAACCTCATACTATACTCTTCCCCTTTCTTACTCCACTTTGTCTTCTTCCCCCCTTTCTTAAGTACAATGTAAATTCTATTTTCTTTCATTTTTCACCTTGTTTATATTCCCTGCTCTTATTATTATTCCTCCCTCTACCCTATCAAAATCATTTTTCTTTCAGTTACTCATTTCATATTTAGTTTTCCTTTCTTATAATAGCCAATCTCTTTATACCTTTATTAATATTGACTCATTTGCTGTTGATAGTGTGGTTGTGAATGGGGGTTATTACTGCAGATGTGGCTTTTGTTTCCTGGGTTGTTTTTGTTTGTTCTGGTAGCACCAGTACAACAGCATACAAGATGTGGTAGGAGGTGTGACTCTCAGTCAGCCAGCCAGAGGGAAGAAGTCACAAAAGAATTACCCAAAACAACCAAAATCCAATTATAACAAGACAGCCCATATAAATGTCATAAAGGGCATCCCAAGAGCATCTAGCTCAGGAGATTAAGGAGATGCACCACTGAGTCCCACAAGTCTCCTGCCACAGAAGTTCACACCATAAATACAGGGAGTCAAAACAAATCAATCTAATATGCAGAAATAAATAAGAAGAGTCACCTAAAATGTGGAGACAAAGAAAAAAACCCCAATATAAAGGAAAGGAGGAATCCTCAGAAAGAGTGCTAAATGAAATTGAGGCAAGAAATCTATCAGACACTGAGTTGAAAACAATGGTTATAAGGATGCTCAAGGAGCTCAATGAGAACTACAAGGAACTTTGTGGAGCTACAAGGAACTTACTGGGAACTACATAAGCATGAAAAATGACATAGAAACTGTCAATAAAAGCCAGGAGGATATGAAGAATACAACACCTAAAATGAAGATCACACTAGGGTGATCTTCACATTAGAAGGAATTAAAAGCAGGCTGAATGAAGCTGAGGATCAAATCAGCAAGCTAAAGGACAAGGTAAATAAACTACCAGGCAGAGCAACAAGATGAAAAAAGACTCAAAAATAATGAAGAGGGTTTAAGGTTGCTGCAGGACAACATGAAATGTAATAATATTTGTATCATAGGGATACCAGAAGAAGAAGAGGATCAAGGGATAGAAAACCTGTCTGAAAATGTAATGACAGAAAACTTCCTTAATTTGATGAGGGAAAAACTCATGAAAGTCCTGGAATTACAGAGGGTGCCAATCAAGATGAACCCAAAGAGGCTCATTCCAAGGTACATTATGATTAAAATGGCAAAAGTCAAAGACAAAAAGAGAATCTTAAAGGCAGCAAGGAGAAACAGCTGGTAACAAAAAAAGGCGCTATGAAAGGGCTATTAGCTGATTTCTCAACAGAAACACACAAACCAGGAGGGAATGGCAAGAAGTATTCCAAGTCATGAAAAGCAAAGGCCTGCAGCCAAGACTGCTCTACCCAGCAAGGCTCTTATTTAAAATGGAAGGTGAAATAAGGGGTTTCCCAAACCAAAAAAAAAAGTTTAAAAGAATATCTCTACAAAACCAGCATTGCAAGAGATGCTAAGGGGATGGCGTTAAGAATATGAAGAAAAAGTGGGAGACAGAGAGTGGAACACATGTACAAAGGGGGAAAATAGCAATGAATAAGTACCTATAAACAATAACTTTAAATTTAAATGTTCCAATCAAAAGACATAGGGTAGCTAAAAGGATAAGAACACATGACCTGCATATATGCATATATTCAAGAGACCCACCTCAGAACAGAAGATCTTCACAGGCTGAAAGTGAAGGGATGGGGAAAAAATTCAAAGCAAATGGACATGAAAAAAAAAGCTGGGGTAGCAATATTTGTATCAGACAAAATAGACTTCAAAGCAAAGGCCATACAAAGAAACAAAGAAGGTCACTACATAATACTTAAGGAAGTAGTCCAAAAAGAGGACATAACCTTTGTATATGCACCCAACATAGGAGCACATAAAAATATAAGGAAAATCTCAAGGACTTCAAGAAAGATATTGACAGCAACACACTCATCATAGGGGATTTTAACACTCAATTGTCAACAATGGATAGATCTTCCAAACAAAGAATCAACAAGGAAATTGTAGCATTGAACAACACTCTAGATCAAAAGGAATTAATTGATACATATAGAACCTTTTACCCTAAAGAAGCAAAATATACATTCTTTACAAATGTAAATGAAACATTTTCAAAGATAGACTACATGGTAGGACACAAACCAAGCTTCAACAAATTCAAAATAATTCAAATCATATCAAGCATGTGCTTGATCACAATGGCTTGAAACTAGAAACCAATCTCAAGAAAAACAAACTCAAAAATGTTCAAATACATGGAGACTGAATAATATGTTATTAAATAATGAATGGCTTAACAATGAGATCAAGGAAGAAGTCAAAAAGTATCTGGAAAAAAATGAAAAAACACATAACCCAAAACCTATGGGACACAGGGAAGGCAGTACTGAGAGGAAAGTTCATAGTAATACAGGCCTACCTGAAGAAGATACAGAAATGTCAAATGAACAACCTAACCCTACATCTATGAGAAATAGAGGAATGACAACAAACAAAGCCCAGAGGAAGTAGAAGGAAGGAAATAATCAATATCAGTGCAGAATTAAATTATATAGAGACTAAAGAAGCAATTCTAAGGATCAATAAATCTAGGAGCTGGTTCTTTGAAATGATAAACCAAATTGACAAACGTTTAACTGGATTCATCAATAAAAAAGAGAGAGAGGACCCAAATTAATAAAATCAGAAACGAAAAAGGGGGTATCAGAAACTGATACCACAGAAATACAAAGGATTGTAAGAAATTACTATGGACAACCTGGGTGAAATGGAAAGATTTCTAGAAATATACAATCTTCCAAAATTGAATCAAGAAGAATCAGAAAGCCTGAATAGACTGATAAAAACTAGAGAAATTGAAATGATAATCAAAAACTCCTGGCACATAAAAGCCCTAGACTGGATGGCTTCACAGGCAAATTTTACCAAACATTTAAAGAAGAACTAAGGGGGGAGAGGGAAGACTCCCCAGCTCTTTTTACAAGGCCAGTATTATCCTAATTCCAAAACCAGGTAAAAACACAACAAAGAAAGAAAACTACAGGTTACTATCTCTGATGAACATAGATGCTAAAATCCTCAACAAAATACTGGCATTCCAGATCCAGTAAGACCTTAAAAAGATCACACACCATGATCAAGTGGGATTCATCCCAGGGATGCAAGGATGGTTCAATATTCACAAATCAATAAATGTAATACATCACATAAATGAAAGACAAACACCACATAATCATATCAATAGATGCTGGAAAAGCTTTTGATAAAATCCAGCACCCATATATGATAAAAAACGCTCAGCCAGGAGGGAGTAGAGGGAGCATACCTCAACATAATAAAGTCCATATACGAGAAACCTACAGCCAATATCATATTCAACCAACAAGAACTAAAAGCTTTCTCCTTAAGGTCATAAACAAGACAAGGGTGTCCTCTTTCACCACTTCTATTCAACACAGTACTGGAAGCTCTAGCCACAGTGATCAGACAAGAAAAAGAAATAAAAGGCATCCAGATCGGAAAGGAGGAAGTAAAACTGTCATTATTTGCAGATTACATGATAGTGTATATAGAAAACTCTATACACGCCACCAAAATCTACTTGATCTAATAAGTAAATTTGGCAAAATAGCAGGATATAAAGTCAATATTCTGATATTGAAGGCATTTTTTATACACCCACAATGAAATAGAAACAGAAACTAGGGGAGGGAGGTAATCCCATTTACTATAGCCACAAGAAAAATAAAGTACCTAGGAATAAATTTAACCAAGAAGGTAAAAGACCAGTACTCAAAAAACTATAGTGCACTGAAGAAAGAAATTAAGAAAGATAAAAATAAATGGACGTATATACCATGTTCATGGATTGGAGGAATTAACATCATCAAAATGTCCATACTACCCAAAACAATCTATAGATTCAAAGCAATTCTTATTAAAATACCAACGGCATACGTCACAGATCTAGAACAAATATTTCAAAAAATTATATGGAGCCGTCAATGGCCCTGAGTAGCCTCAGCAATTTTGAGAAAGAAGAACAAAGTAGGATGGACCACAATACCTGATATCAAACTATACTACAAGGTCACTTTAATCAAAACAGTCTAGTCCTGGCATAAAAAACAGACACATAGATTAATGGAACAGAATATAGAGCCCAGTAATAAACCCAAGTCTCTACAGTCAATTATTATTTGACAAAGGGGACATAAGGATACAATGGAGTAAACATAGCCTCTTCAATAAATGTTGTTGGGAGAACTGGACTGGTACATGCAAAAAAATTAAACTAGGCCACCAACTTATACCATACACCAAAATAAACTCTAGATGGATAAAATACTTAAATATAAGTCATGACACCATAAAAGTCCTAGAGGGAAACATAGGCAGAAAAATTTCAGATATTCCACGCAGCAACATTTTTGCTGATATATCTCTTAGGGCAAGGGAAATAAGGAAAAAAATAAACAAAGGAGAGTATATCAAATTAAAAAGCTTCTGCATGGCTAAAGAAACCATCATCAAAACAAAAAGGGAACCAACCATATGGGAAAACATATTTGCCATGGATTCCTTAGACAAGGATTTGATCTCAAAAATATATAAATAACTCATACGACTCAACATCAGAAGACAAACAATCCAATTAAAAAATTGGCAAAGGACCTGAACAGACCCTTTTCCAAGGAGGATATCCAGATGGCCCATAGACACATGAAAAGATGCTCAGCATCACTAGCCATCAGAGAGATGCAAATTAGAATCAAAATGAGATATCACCTCACACCAGTCATACAGCCATCATTAATAAACCAACAAACAAGTGCTGGCAAGGATATGGAAAAAAGGGAACTCTAGTGGTAATGCAGACTGGTGCAGCCACTGTTGAAAACAGTATGGAGTTTCTTCAAAAAACTAAAAATGGAACTGCCTTTTGATCCAGTGATTCCATTGCTGAGGTTATACCCTAAGAATCCTGAAACATCAATACAAAAGAACTTATACACCCCTATGTTCATAGCAGTGCTATTTACTGTAGCCAAGTGATGGAAACAACCTAAGTGCCCATCAGTAAATGAGTGGATCAAAAAACTGTGGTACATTTACACAATGGAATGCTATGCAGCACAAAGAAAGAAGAAACCCTTACCTTTTGTGACAGCATGGGTGAAACTGGAGAGTATTATGCTAAGTAAAATAAGCCAGGCAACAAAAGATAAATATCATATGGTTTCACCTATATCAGGAACCTAATGAACAAAACAAACAAATGAGCAAAATAGAACCAGAGGCATGGAAACAAGGAACAGACTGATGGCAATCAAAGGGGATGGGGCGGGGATTAAAGGTGGAAAGAAGAGGAAGAGACTATTCAAGAAACATGTATGAATGATCCATGGACATGGACAACAGGGTGGGGATTGACTGTGGGTATGAAGGGTGGGCTGGGTAGAGAAAGGCAAAGGGGGCAAAATGGGACAACTGTATTAGAGCAACAATAAAATATTTAATAAAAAAAGGTGATGGTGGCTTGGACTAGGGTGGTTGTAATGGGGGTACAAAAAAATTGTCAGAATTTAAAATAAAAGAAAGGATGGAAGGAACCAATCAGGTAGAATCAACAAAATTTTCTGATGGAAGGGATGTGAATTTTAAGAGTATACAAAAAAAAAAATCAAGATCAGTTCCAAAATATTAGGCCTGATCTAAAACAAGGAAGGCTGGAATTAGTATTTAATTATATATGGAAGACTGTTAGTGGAGCTAGTATGAGAGATGGGTAAAGATCAGAAGTTCTGTTTTCAACATGTTAGTTTTGAGATGGTTCTGAGATATCCAAGTAGCTATGTTAAGTATAAAATTGAATAAGTATGACGTTTAATGAGGAAATTAAGATTAAGGTAAGAAATAGGCATTTGGTAGTTGAAAGCACATATGACATATTTAAATCCATGAGACTGGATCATATTATGAAGGGTCTGAACATAGACAAAGAAAAAGGTCCAAGGACTAAGCCTGAGTCATACCAAAGTCAAGAAGACAAGAGATGATGTGGAACAAGCAAAGGAGACTAAGAAAGAATGGCCAGTAATATAGGAGGAAAACAGAGCCAGTAGACTGTGTTGTTCTAGAAACTAAGTGAAGAAAGTGCTTCCAAGAGAAGGAGGTGGTCAATTTTGGCAAATGCTGCTAATAGATCAAGTAAAATGAGGACTGAGAATTGACCATTGAATTTGAAACAAGGAAATCTTAATGACCTTGAGAAGGACAGTTTAGCAAAATGGTGAGAGTGAAAGCCTATCTGGACTGGGTTCAAGAGAAAATGGGAAGAGATGAATTAAAGACAAGTAGTGTAGACAACTCTATGAATTCTTATGTAGGTGGGAAATGGGGTGGTAAGTAGGGTCAACAGAAGACTATTTTAAACTGACAGGACAAAAAGCATGTCTTTATGCTGATGAAATTGATGCAGTAGAAAAGGAAAATAATACACAAGGGAGAGGGTAGAACTGCTGAAGTGATCCCCTTGTGTAGGTAAGAGGGGGGATTGGTTCTCCTCTTGTAGGGTTGGAAATGTTGGCTTTAGTAGCAGTGGGATTTGCTTCTATATTTAGTGATCAGATAGAAGGAGGAGAATCAGTACACATAAATATATGTGGGTAGATGTTTTGGGAAGAGTCAGCTGACATTTTCTTCTGATTGCTTCAATTTTCTCAGTGGAGTAGGAAACAAGAACATTATCTTAAAGAGAAGTTGAAGGAGGAGGTGTTGAGTGTTTGAAGAGAGAAGAGAATGTGTGAAGCAGTCATCTGGGAAAGTGGGTGACAAATGAAATGGGGAAAAGTAATGAGATTTTAGGTGGCACTAGGAGCCCATTTGAAACCAGTCAGCAAGGCTATGTGTTTTCTCAGTCATGTTCATTGCACAAGTGAATGGACAGAGAAGGCAGAGTTGGATTTAGCCAGGATTGTGGTTTTGCCACATAAGACATGAAGAAAAGTGATTAGGGGATATGCACAAAAGGATCAATAAAATAATTGAGCACATAATATGAACTGGAAATGGAAGGAAAAGATGATTCTAGATAAGTAAATTATAGTGAATCATAGTAGAGCATACTGTGGTTGTGCTCCTAACTCCCAAGTACACTTGTCAGAAGCAGAGCTGGAAAAAATGAAAATGAGTCCAACAAATCATGGGAGATTTATTAATATACTTCAACTTACAGAGAAATGAAACAAGGCAGTACATACATCCCCATGGGACCTCAGCAATGGCAGCAAGATCCATTAGGATTCATCACTTTTTCCAAAGCAATATGTTAAGATGAGAAAATGAGTCAAAGCCCACACAAATGAAAAAACTCCTGACAGGGTAGAGGGGCCCTGACATGTTTAATATAATTGAGAATATCTGCCTGTTGATTTTATACTTGAATAACTTGTCTGGGTAAAGTATTTTGGAGTCACATGTACTTTGCTTTAGGAGTTTGCTCTATCTTCCAGCACTGAAAGTTTCCAGGAAAGAATCTGAAGCCAACAAGAATTTTCCTCCTTGTAGATATCTTGCTTTTTTCTTCTTGCATCCCTAAGGAATTTTTCTTCATATTTTAGGTTTAATAACTTAACCAGAATATGTTTTATTCTTTTTAATTTTTCAAATTAGAGTTGACATACAATATTATATTCAAAGAGAAGCCCTCAACATGGGTTTTTCCCAAATACCCATGCTGCAACAGCCAATCTCTCTACCAATAACACCAATTCACCTAAGGGAATATCTTTCAGCACTGAGACTACAGAAACCAATAATACCCAGAGCTCACAATGTACCTCAACATTGGACTGGGATTTAAAAAATAGACCTAGATTAAGCAGGAATGCTATCAAAGATGCTCATTATGCACTATTGCAGAGCAAATAGAAGGCTTGGGAAAAGGTGCCAATAATAAGCAGGAGGTTGGTGTAAATTTACAAAGCAACTATGTAAACACTACTTCAGGAAAGGAGACAAGGTGAGGAAAGAAGGGGAGTGGAATAGAGGAAGACTCAGCAAGCCTGGATGAAAACAAAACTTAAGAAACCACAGCAGTTTTGTGTTGTTTTATTTCTGGAAGGGCTTCACATTTTTTTAAAGGAAAGAAAACAGTTGTTAAAATATAAGATAAAATCAGAGGAGAGAGATGGGGGGTGGCTAAGAAAGTAAAATGAGCCCTGGGTGGTGTGACTCAGTGGATTGTGCAACAGCCTGTGAACTAAAGGGTTCCAGTTGGATTCCCAGAGTAGGGCACATGCCTGGGTTGTGGGCCAGGTCCCCAGTAGGAGGCACATGAGATGCAACCACGCATCGATGTCTCTCTTCCTCTCTTTCTCCCTCTCTTCCCCTCTCTAAAAATAAATAAATAAAACCTTTAAAAAAGTAAAATGAAAACTAACATGCCCCTCATACAGATTATAATAAATTGGAAATAACAAGAAAATAGAATCAATGAATGAAAGAAATATTTGAGATAACATAGGTGGATAAAACTGTCCAGATCCCAATTGTGATTCATGGTGGGGAGGGGTTTCCCTACCACTTCCAAGCAATTCCCTGGAAACCTGGGTGTTGTCCTATAATCCAACTCAATGCTGACGCTATCTACCAGGAGATAGTGTTAGAATCCACAAGCCACAGGCTCAGTCCTACAAGATTCCCTCCCCACCATTCAGACACTAGCCCCAAGCCCAGGTGTTCAACGACATATTTTACTTATTAGATTACCAGTTGATTATAAAATGACATAACTCAAAAACCAGCCAGATGGAAGAAATACATAGGGTAAGGTATGGGGAAAACCATGTTGCAGCCCCCAGAAGGAGAACATCTTTCCACCCCCTAGCAACAAGGGACTTTTACTTGTGCCCTGGGAGATGGACATCAGCTCTCGGTTGGCTAAGCCATCTCTCCCAAGTACCAACTCAACTAAATTTGGACTTTATTCCTTTCATTTCTTCTTGACTGGAATATTAATGTGATTAATCTATTATTGGTTTGGAGTATGTTATTTGTTTCTTGGCTTAAGAGACATTATTCTATATGCCATTGGCTTGTGGAGGTATTACAATTCCCTCAGTGAATCTGTGATTAAGTAAACTATCAGCAAAGACAATCTCAGTCTCCAAGCATAATTTTACCCTCCAAAGAAGGACAGATGACCCATAAATTTGGTCTCTGAAATAAAGAACATTTCCAGGAATGAAGAATTGGATCTTCCAATCAAAAGGCACACTATATACCAAGAAACACTGGTACAATGCAAATACCATCAAAACATATTCTGGTTAGTGACGTGTCAGATGGGTACTACACTTATCAGGGGGATCACTTTGTAAGTTATATAAATGTCTAATCTCTATGTTTTACACCTGAAAGTAATATAATATTGAATTTCAACTGTAATTGAACAGTAAAAAATTAGCATATTCTGGTTAAGTAATTAAACCTGAAGTATGAAGAAAAACTGTGTAAGTATGCATTAATGAAAAGTTATCTACAAGTAGGGAACTTCTTGCTGGCCTCAGCTTCTTCCCTGGAAACTTTCAGTGCTGGAAGATAGAGCAAAATCCTAAAGAAGAGCACATGTGACTCCAAAATACTTTACCCAGACAAGTTATTCAAGTACAGAATCAACAGGCAGATATTCTCAAACACAAATAAATTAAACACTCAGGACACATAGCCCTGTGAGCTCCTCTTAAAAGAAATACTACTTAATAATGCAATAGAGCCAACCAAGAGGGGAGCATAATGAAGAACTCAGGACAAGATAAGATAAGGTAATGGGACAATAAGCATTAAATGCAATTAAATGTAGAATTTAACTGAGAGAATTGTGATTACACAATAGCATGTAAATAATTATAAGCTCTGATGACATAAAACCCAGACCAACTGCAAAAACTGAGAGGTGGAGGGCAAGGAAGTGAGAGAAGTCATAAGAAAACTAAGTACCGGGTCTTTTAAGGTCACTCATACTGTTAAAAACTGAAATATGGAGTCCTACCAAAAATAATTACTTCATTCTCTTAATGATCTTTAAAATCTGATTTCTTAATTTTAAAGGTACCTTTTAGGAACCAATATCTCTTATGGCAAAGAAAGTTTTACCTAGCATGCAGTGATTTCTTTGGCTCAATTTTATTTTATTTTCCTTTTCTTAAATTCAGGAAAAAAATCTAATGTTTGTTATTATGAATATAATAATATGCTTCTATATGACCCAATTATTTTAAATTTGCTTTTATCTGCACACCTATATATCCATTCATCCTTCTATCTTTATAAAAAAGAGCTACTTATAACAATGACCACTAAGTATGATAATATCACTCATTTCTGAATACTGAAATTTACTATATATAGTACTTTTTTGTATTGCTTGAATTTTTATAGCTAGCCTGTTTTATTTTTATAAAAATATCCATTCCTATTAAAATTAGAGGGTAACTCTATGATAGAGGAAATGGAAAAAGAGAGTTGGATAGGTATTTCTGACCCTAAAATGAGGCTTTAACTTAAGTCTCCCATGTCAGAACTATTTTACAGGGTCATCACTTAGGGCAATTTCAAATTGATTTAACTTACTGAACATGTGCTGCCCGTACTATTGCAACATGTAATTCTTTTTCCTTTTGTTTGTTGTGAAACAAATCCTGGCCAACAGAACAATGACAGCAGACATAAATTATCCTGTGAGTTAAAGGTGCAACCAAGGGTTTTATTGTCTGCAGCAGTTTAGGAGCTGTTCAGAGACTGAAAGCAAAAGAACCCTGGGGGCAATAGCTGCAGACTGTAGTAACTGTCACGGCCATCTACCATTCAACATACAAGACCATAGCACATGTCTAACATTCATAACCCAACATACATAACCCAAAGCACAGCCTGAGAGAAATAATGCCTATTTAGAAGCATGTAGAAACAACATAAGTCTGAGGTTCTAGGTATAGTGATAACAGGATCATTTTTTATTTATAGACTTATTAATCTGTAGGTTAACTACCAGCCCACTGAAAATATGACTAATAATGGTGTGTGCCCTATGAAGATATTAATGGGAATCAGTTTCTCCCCACCCCCTCTTGAAAATCAGGTGAGCCTTGCTCTCAGGGATGGAACCAGAGTTCTTCAGAAAAGGAACTTTCCAAGTGAAAGATTACAAAAATGAGGGAGTTGATGCCTACTCTTTATCCAGCTTTCCCTAACATTAACATCTTATGTAACCATAGAACGATTATTAAAACCAGGAAATTAACATTAATGAAATTCTATGGAATATATGCCTTATTCAAGTTTCACTAGTATTTCCACTAATGCCCTTTTTCTATTCCAGGGCCCCACCTTGCATTAAGTTGTTGTTTCTCTTTAGTCCTCTCCAATTTACAATTCCTCAGTTTTCACTTTTCTTTCATGATGTAGATACTTTTACAGAGTACTGAGCAGTTATTTTGCAAAATGGGCCTCTATTTGGGTTTGTCTGTTTCCTCATGACTGGACTGAGGTTATGTACTGTTGGCATGAGTGCCACAGAAGTAATGTGTACCTTTCCCAGGGCATCGTATCAAGAGGCATGTCATGCCATACTGTCACCATTATCCCTAATTACTTGGAGTAGGTGGTATATGATTGGCTTCTCCACTGTAAAGTTAATATTTTTCCCTTTCCAAATGATAAACATCTTTGAGATATTTTAAAATATGCCAATATCTTGTTTCTCCTCAACTTTCACTTAGTGATTTTATCTATGAGCCTGTCTTACTATAAATAATTATCATTGTACTGTTTGTCTAGTGATGATTTTATATTTTGCCCATTCTTCTGCAGATATGAGGTATGCCCAGAAGGTATCCAGCAATGTAATATGAAAAACAGATACATTTATTGGAAAAAGCACAAGAAACATTGTACATAGGACAATGACATCTCCGTCCCCTTCCAAGCAGGCACCTTGGGACCTCACACAGTTCTCCCCATCGCCATCAGTTGCTCTGTCATATTTTCCTGAATGTCATTGATGGTCTATAATCTCTTCCCTTTCAAAGGTTATTTTAGTTTGTGAAAAAGCCATAAGTCTCAGGGCACCAAATATGGCTTATAGAAGGCTCAGCCACCTGGGTGATTTGATATTTCACACACACACACAAAAAAAAACACACATGAGACGATGCATGATAGAGCATGTTGTCATGATGAAGCTGCCCATCACAAGTTGCCCATAGCTGTGGCCTTCTGAATCATCTGAATAATTTTGAACATTCATGGAGGAATGTTCAAGCTTAACACAAAATTTGATGCAGATTCATTGCTCTACTCAGTCATTTTGAATGCAACAGCCGCACAGTACACATGCTCACTCAACAGTGTCTATTGTCCCCAGTGACTAAGTACTGTGAAGATCTCATTGTTCACCATGTGCATTCCAGTCTACTCTCCTTGGCTGCCAGGTTACACCGATGTTGCACAATCCCATTCTTGTTACATTAAAAATGGGTGGACTTTTTCCAGACAGACCTCATATTAATTGGAATCCTTCCATGAGAAAGTGCTGTCCATACTCTTCTGTCATAACTGAATGTTTGTGTTCCTCTAAAATTCATATATTGGAACCCTACCCCACAATGTAATATTGGGAGGTGGAGCCTTTGGGAGATAATTAATTAGATGAGGTCATGAGGGATTAATGGCCTTGTAAGAGTCAAGAGATTGCTTACTGCTCTCTTTCTGCCATGTGAGGATACAAGAAGTCATCAGTTTGCAACCTAGAAGAGGGCCCTCACCAGAACTCTACCATGCTGGCACCCTGACCTTAGACTTCCAATCGCCAGAATTGTGAGAAATTAATTTCTGTTGTCTATAAGACTCCAAGTTTATGGTACTTTGTCTATAGCAGCGCAAGCAGACTAAGATACGTTCCATTTGCTTATTCATTATATTGCTTATTTATATCAATATGGACAAATTGATATTTATTTCATTCTATAGTTTATAATACAATACTATCATTATTTTGTTGCTCAACTTGTCCCAGATTTGGCCATTGGGGGCCCCATCAGATTGGATCTTACCTAATTTTTACATGCTTTTCTAATTTAATAATTTCTTTACTGTATTTTGTAGTACCATTTAGTCCCCTTACACCCCCCTGCCACCCACAATCACCACACTGTTGTCCATATCCATGAGTCCTTTTTCTATTTTGCTCAATCCACCCAACCCCTACCCTCTACTCTCCTTATCTGTCATCCTGCTCTCTATCTATGAGACTCTCTATTTTGTTTGTGCAGTTTGTTCATTATATTCCACATGTGAGTGAAATCATATGGTATTGTTTTTCTCTGCCTGGCTTATTTCACTTATCACAATGTTCTCCAAGTATATCCATACTGTGGCAAAGGGTTAAACTTTCTTCTCTTTCACAGCCAAGTAGCAGTCCATTGAGTAAATGTCCCATACTTGTTTTATCCATTCATCTACTGATGGACGCTTGGGCTGCTTTCATATCTTGGCGATTGTAAATAATGTTGCAATGAACATAGGCATAGTTATGTTCTTATGAATTAATGTTTTAGGTCTCTTCAGATATTTTCCCAGATGCAGGACTGCTGGGTCGAAAGGCAAAGCCATTTTTAATTTTCTGAGGTATTTCCATACCACTTTCCACAGTGGCTGCACCAGTCTGCATTCCCACCAACAGTGCAGAAGAGTTCCCTTTTCTCCACATCTTTGCCAGCACTTGCTTGTTGACTTATGGATGATGGCCATTCTGACAGGTGTGTGATGATATCTCATTGTGGTTTTAATTTGCGTTTCCCTGATGATTAGTGACATTGAGCATCTTTTCATATGTCTAATGGCCATCTGTATGTTCTCTTTGGAAAAGTGTCTATTTAAGATCTTTGCCCATTTTTTAAATTGGGTTGTTTGTTTTTTGATGTTGAGTTTTGTAAGTTCTTTATAAATTTTGGATATTAACCCCTTATCAGATGTATTGGCGAATATGTTCTCCTATTCTGTGGGCTATCTTTTTATTTTTTTAATATTTTCCTTTGCTGTGCAAGACGTTTTCAGTTTGATGTAGTCCCATTTGGTTATTTTTTTCTTTTGTTTCCCTTGCCTGGGGAAATATATCTGATAAAATATTGCTATGAGCAATGTCCGAGATTTTGCTGGCTGTGTATTCTTCTACAGTTTTTATGGTTTCGGGTCTAACATTTAAGTCTTTAATCCATTTTGAATTTATTCTTATGTGTGGTGTAAGAAGGTGGTCTAGTTTCATTTTTCTGCACATGTCCATCCAATTTTCCCAACACCATTTATTGAACAAACTATCTTTAGCCCATTGTATGTGCTTGTTTCCTCTGTTGAATATTAATTGACTGTGAAATGCTTTCTTTGTGTGTGAACATTTTCTTATTTTCTGGGGCCACAAGATGTTCCAGGTTCATCCTACATTTTCTGTGCCCCAATTCTGAAATCAGTCATTTTTCTGAAGAGCTTTTCTTTCCTTTTACTGGAAAATTGTGTTTAGAATTCAAGGTCTGGGCACTAAGTGTGCCTACTGCCAGTGGGTTGTCATGAGCCCTAGGCCCTCTGAGGACAAGCCTAGAAATAAAAGTGTATATGCTAATCCATATATAGCAACAACAATGTCTATTTATTTCTCTGTATCTATACTAAAAGCCATGAGTTTATATCAATACCTCTATATCCAAACAAAGCCTCAACCATTTTCCCCTTCCCTCTTCCCTTATTTTTAACATCTTTGTTTCTCTGCCAAAGAGAAAACTGGCTCTCATTATCCACAATAGATTCATTTTATTTGTTCAATCTTTTAAAAAAAGATTTTATTTATTTATTGGTACAGAATTGCTAAACAATACCATTGTGATAACAGGGTTACCAAAAAGAGTATTGATGCAGTTTTTTCTTTAACCTTACAATATCAAGTCACAATGCTGTTTTCCAAAGTTACTATATTAATTATCTATTGCTACATAACAAATTTCCTCCAAAATTTAGCAAATGAAAACCACCACCATTTTTCTCACAATTTATTTGAGTCAGGAACCTGGGCATAGCTTAGGTAGATGCCTTTGGCTCCTGGTCTCTCACAAGGCTGCAATCAAGGTGTCAATCAGGGCTGCATTCATCTCAAGGCTCAAGTGGAAGAGGACCTGTTCCCTAGCTCACTTATGTGCTGTTAGCAGGCCTGTTTCTCAATGACTGTCAACTTGGAACATTAATTCCTTGCCACGTGGACCTCTCTGTGGGGCAGCTGACAACATGGCAGCCAACTTCTGTCAGAATGAATAAGGAACAAAGGGTGCCCAAGACAGAAGTCCCATCTTTTTGTGCTCCAATTTCAGAAATGACATCCCATCACCTCTGCCACATTGTTTTCACTAGAAGCGACTGCTAAATCCAGGCCAATTCAAGAAAAGATTACACAAGGACATGAATGCCAGAAGGTGGGGATCATTGGGGGTCATCTTAGGGGCTACCTATCAGAGTTATTTTCGTTAGTTCTTTTCTCACCATCCCTTTCAGTGTGGTTATGTTATTCATTTGACATACCCTTTGGGTCATTTGTTACTATTTGTATTCCAACTGGGTTCTCCCTCCCGCATCTTTGTTGATTTTAATTATTGATTCATTTTTGGCAGGGTATGTGGAACATTACCACAGTTCTAAGAATCAGAGCTATACAAAAAGATAAACTCTGAGAAGTGTCACTGCTACCTCATTTCCATTTCCCCCTTCATCACACCGCTTTCTCACCCAGACTCTGTAGGTAATCAGCCTCTTCAGTTCCTGGTTTATCCTCCCTGTATCTATTGTACAAATGAGAAGATACGTATGTATTTTCTTTTTTTTTTTTTTCATTTTCACCAATAACTTTTTTTTATTTTTTTTTATTTTTAATTAATTTATTTACTTTTTAAATACATTTGTCTCTGCCTTCCCCCCCTCTTTCCCTTGCCCCCTCCCACCTGTATTTTCTTTATCCCTTTCTTCTTTACAAATATGGTAGCATAGCATAGCTAGTCTTTTGCATTTTGTTTTTTCAATTAACAGTATATATCCCTGAAATTATTCCAAATCAATTCATTAGAAATCTCCCTCACCTTTTTTTCACATCTATATGGTACTCCATTGTGTGGATGTGCCACAATTGATTCAACCACTTGGGGGAGGAATTTCTGACTATCCCTTTTTGACCAAGAAATACTCCTCAAACATTTAAGGATAATTTTCAAGTAATAACTAAGGAAAAGGAATATGCTTTCTCTAGGCTTCTCTGTAGATTAGAAATGTAATGTTTTAATTCTCATTGCCTGATAAGGTTCAAGTGGAACTAGAATCTCCACACTCTACTGGTGGCCCTATGAATAGAAACATCAGTATAAAAGCAGCATAGCAATGTGCCACCTCCTCTGGAGCCATGTGGCTGAATTTAGTCAAAGGAGCCACCTCCTTTGACTAACTCAACTCATGAGAATTTACTCTAAGACAATAATTTAACAGAAGGAAAACTCTTGAAGCAGAAGGATGTTCATAGAAAGGCATTTTATAATCCTCAAAACCACAAAAATAACCCAAAAGTCCAATAAGAAATGACCTAATAAATTATGATTTATCAGTACAATAGAATATTATGTGGAAACTAATAATATTCAGCAAACTATGCAGATACAGAAGGTTTTACTATATTGAGTGAAAAGGCAGGATCAAAATGATATATTATGATTGCAATAATGCCAAGTTGAAAACAGTAGCTGTGTGTAGCTGTGTCAAAGTGTATTGATGTTGGGAAGTGGCTGCCCTGTCAGTTAATACATTTCCTAGTTCCTCTTGCATTCTTGCAGAACCATGTGGCTGAATTCTGGCCAATAGAATTATGTAGAATTTATATGAGTAATGTCCTGCCTAGTCTATACACATTTCCCACACCTTTTTTTTCCTTGACTACCAGCTGGACGTCAAAACCAAAAAATCATGTGTTAAAGATGGCAAAGTCTGTCAGTATGAGTGCCTGAGCATGGGACAGAGCCTCCTCCCCCTTAACATTGGTAGTTGGGCCTTAGTAAACATGAAATAAATGTCTACTATTTTAAGCCACTGAGATACCAGGGCTCATCTGATTCAAACTTTTCTTTAATGCTAACATTTTACCATCTTTTGATAATAAAAATAATTAAATACTTCAATCTGTAGGGAAAAAATTAAAAATAAGCAAGTGAGTTATTAGTATTCTTCCTATGGTACTTCATCAGGAAGACAGCCAATGGAAGACAAATGTCCATGGTACAGCTGCTTATTCTAAGCAGAGCCTCAGAACACTCCTGAGTAGGGACTGGAAAGTGTATTTATGTTCTTTTGACTCTCAAAATGCTGTACTCACAGGGCTGCCACAGCCAGCAAGAATACAATCATCTAGGAAGCCAAGAGTGTCAGAGATTTGGGGTTATAAAAGGTAACTAGCAATATGTCAAAACATCACCTTAATCCAATTGTTCAAGCAAAGATATATTAGAACAGCTGCCTTGTGCCTGTTGGAGATCGGCTGACACAGCCCTCCAGACCCTGACAAAAGGAGGCCATGGGGCTGTATATCATCAGCCTAAATATTTGCAACCACATCTAAGAACAGCATTTCTTCTCTTGTTAGAATTCTTGCTACCAGTTTGCCTCCTGTGCCTTTGTGCTGACAGTGTTTGTGGCTTACTACACACTCAGAAATCAAAACACAGAACTAGACAAATGAAGAGCTAAAATAATTGTACTATAAACATTTTAATTAAATTTATTGGGGTGACAATGTTTAATAAAATTTTTTATGTTTCAAGTCTACATTACATGATACATCATCTGTCTATTGCATTGTGTGCCCACAGCCCAAAATCAAGTCTCATTCAATCACCTTTTATCCCCTCTTTAACCTTTACTTCTTCCCTCACCCACTTCCCTCTGGTAACCACCATACCATTGTCTATGTCTATGAATTTTTGTTTATTATAAATATTTTTATTTTTCTATATATTATAGTGTTTTGATGTCCTCAAAAATAAATCAACCTCTGTTTGGTAGAGGTCTGCCCACCCTGAGACTAGCCAATTCTTAGTGATAACAAAGGGCTCAGCCAAGATCATGTCTTTGATATGCAAACCAACTAATCCAGAGACCTATCTCCTCTGTCTGACCCCTTATACCCATGCAAAACAATATTCCTTTGCCTTAATCATCCCAGGGCCTGGTGCCAGACAACAAGGGAACACCCTTATATCCCAAAGCCCATTGAAATTATTCAAACTAATCAATCCAAAACTCTGTACCCTGCCTTGCCTTTCCCACAGAAACCCTTTGTCACCTAAACCCTTTCCCTTTTCTCCTGTCTTCTGCCTCCTGAGAGCCTTGGTGCTTTCCCAAGTGGCCCTGCAGGGCCTGCCATGCCTCCTGTCTGTAGTACCTGTGAGTATAATAAACTTTGCTTTCCTGAGCCTCTACCTTGTCTCCTCTTGTAGCCACACCTGACTAACCATCCATAAAATAATACAAATAAGGAGCCTGCATCATTTAAAAACCCAGGTAGAAGCCCACTCCATCCACAACACCATCCTGCCACCTCTCTCTCACAACTACACCAAGGAGAAAAAAAACCTTCATTCTTATGAGCTGTTGGAATGTATTCAGTGTGTGTTATGTGTATTGTAGTAACTTAAGTATACTTCTTTCCCTGGCCAGGTAGTTCATTTAGTTAGAGCCTCATCTTGATATGCCAACGTTGCAGGTTCAATCCCCAGTCAGGGCACATATAAGAATCAACCAATTAATGCATGAATAAGTGGAACAACAAATCAATGTTTCTCTCTCTCTAAAATCAACACATAAAAATTAAAATTTTATATATATTTCATATATTTTATAAATTTATATATAAATTATATATTTTACATATAATTATGTATTTATATATTTTATATATAAAAATTATATATTATATATATAAATTGTATATGTGTGTGTGTATATATGTGTATATGTATATATATATATATATATATATATATATATATATATAATCTCCCCTCCTACAAGTTCCTCAGAGCAGGAACTGTGTATTTTTACTCACCACTTACCCCTACTCACCTTCTCATTTCAGGGCCTAGAAAAGGGCCACATAAGTCCTCTATACTCATTTACTGAATTTGAAATAGATTTGCAAACCCCTAAACAGTCAATACATTTCAACTACAGAATGCTTTCACTTGAGTAGACCAATAATCTAAAGATGATGGTACATTAGTAAACCCCAAAAATATGTGTTTTAATTAAGGGAAATTTTTACACAATGTCTCTCCTGATTAGGCTGACTGTATTGGCTTTTCTAATAACCCAGATACTTTTTTTAAAAAAAAATTAGTACCAAATAGCTGATTAGACTGGTTTTCTTTCCGATGGAGGTAACCAATTTTGGATATAAGCAGTTGTTGAACCTACCCATTGCCGTATATAAATATAATAAACTCTCTATTATTAGACCTATTATAGCTTAGGGAACCTGTTGAGTGTAACTAAACTTTCAACTCATGTAGTTTTCATTGACACTCTGATATGTAGATATTATGCCCATTTAACAAATAGAAAAACTCAGGCTCAGAGAAGTTAATTGATTTTTCCTTTGCCATGTGATAAGAAAATGACAATACCAGGAGCTAAATTCAATTCCATCTGATTCCAAAATCCACTGCAGTAAGGCACATCCATGGAGAAAAAAAAAAATTTTTTTTTAAACCTAGTGTTTTCTCTGTGTTGAACAGGTCCTCTACTTTAAATGGAGTAGCTGGAATATCAGGGATCAGAAGGGAATAAACAATGGGGCATTGAGATTTATGGAGGAGTAATTAAGTAGATGGGGAAGGAACGTGATCAGTCCCTAGGAGGGGCTAAAATTGGTATATGTTGTGAGACTTCCAATTATGGTGAATGGAACTAAACACGGTTATATCCATTTCATTCCCAAACACCATAAAAATGAGGGTAAAGGAATAAAAATAGGACACGTGCAAAAGGACACAATTTAGGAAACAAGATATACTCTTATGGATTAAGAACGCATAACAGAATTTCTTTTAAAGACCACATAAGTGTTGGAAGCTAAAGTTGAGATGATCTGATCTCCTTAATTGCAGATTGGCTAGCTACGTAGGCTGAAGAGGAGGTTTGAAATGATTCATCTTTAAAAGCAGCAGAAACAATCAAGTAGTTGTCAACATGAATGATGCCCTGGCTGGTGTGGCTCAGTGGATTGAGCGCCGGCCTGTGAACCAAAATGTCATCAGTTCAATTCCCAGTCAGGGCACATGCCTGTGTTGTGGGCTAGGTCCCCAGTAGAGGGTGTGTGAGAGGCAACCACACACTAATGTTTCTTTCCCTCTTTTTCACTTCCTTCCCCTCTCTAAAAATAAATAAATAAAATCTTTAAAAAAAAGAAAAGAATGACTACTGTCATGGGACTCGCCTGGCTGCTACAACAAGAGACTCTAAAGAGGAATACCATACTAACTGTATGTCCATAGTGTCTAACATTGTTCTGTTAACTCCCCAGACAAAAACATATGCTCAAAAGAATGATATCTCTTTTTCCACCCCCAATACCTGGTTGACTTTGATGAACATAGTCTAACCATTGTCCAAATGCCTTGATCTTAGTGAAGAACTTCCCAAGGCACATACCAGCAATCTTTGGCATCACTCACCCAGGTAAAATACAAAACTACATTCCTACAAGAAACTTACCCCTCCAAAATTAACACCTAAAATCCCAATTTTAGGTGAAGAAGAGCATTGATATCAGTTTCAACAGAGCGTTGTTATATCTGGGGTGCATGCTTTGGTCGGCAATATAACTGAACCTATGTTATAGAAAGGTTGGTGTTATAGAGTTTTGTTGTCTTAGTCATCTTAGGCTGCTATAACCAAATTCTATAGACTGAGTGGCTTAAACAACATACGTTTATTTCTTACAATCCCAGAGGCTGGGAAATCCAAGGTGCTGGTAGATTTCGTTCTTGGTAAGGGCTTCCTTCCTACCTTGCAGACCGCCACCTTCTCACTGTGTACTCACATGGCAGGGAGAGGAATCTCTGGTGTGTCTTCCTCCTCTTATAAGGATACTAATCCTATCACGGGGGCTCTAACCTGATGACCTTATCTAATTCTAACTTCCTCCCAAAGGCCCCACTGCCTAATACTGTCACATTGGAGGATAGGGCTTCAACATACAAATTCTGAGAAGATACAAACATTCAGTCCATAAAAGAGTTCTACTTCATTTAGTCTTTGCAGAGGCAAAGAAAACTCATCCTCTACTGTCCTTCTAGAACTGAGAGCAAAACACAAGTTTATAGTCAAGATATTTTAATTCCAAAAACTTAGATTAGGCTAAAATTATTTTTGAAAAATATTCCACACTATATCTCACTCAGACCATCTAATTCAAGGAAGATTTATATCTCTTCCTTCTTGGTGCAATTATAACCAAGCAACAAAGCACTCAAATTAAAATGCATAAGAATACAGATGATAGGCCCAAAACTGAAAGCATGAGTTAGATTGTCTTCATTGATCTTGCTTCGCAATGTAATAATGGAGCCAAACTACGTACACAAGTGACTACACAGACAGTTCATCAGTCTCTGGCTTCTCTCCTAGAATCCCAAACAGGGAATAGGTAGCTGAGAAGTTTTTTGTTTGTTGGTTGGTTGGTTGGTTTTTAGCAGTTTTTTTGTTGTTGTTGTTTGTTTTTGCATCTCTTAGAAAATGAAATTGGAAAGGAAACCACCCCCTGCTATTGGTGTGAATTATGTCCTCTGTAAAGATGCTTCCCAAGGACCACAGCAGCTGTACTCACAAATACTGTCCTGACACAGAACTATTTGAGGAACACACAAAGTGAAAAGAAGGATAATAAAGAATTCATTATCAATTTACATTTACTGGAAATCTTCTCCTGCTTTTTGAGACTTGAATTTTTTTTTAACACAGTTGGCCATTATCGTATTTTATTCTTCTGTAACATAGGAAATAAATGACTCCCATTAGTTTTCATTTGACTAGAGCCAGATGTAATATTCAAGATATTTAACAATCAGTATCCCACAGGCATCAAACAATTTAAAAAGATGCATATGTGAGCTATTACTGAATGTCCGCTACTTCACTAGAACTTAATTCTTTAGTTGCTAGATTTGGGAGGGTGTGGGGTAGGTTGAGAAGGCTTGTTCTGTCCTTGCAAAGCAGCTGGAACTGGAACTGACTGCAACTGGAAGGTAGGCTACAGTAGTCTCCAAGTCACACAGCTAGTATATAACTGAGCCAAGATTGGACCCCAGAACTCCCAAAACTATGCTAATGCTGGCCCCTCCTGTAAAGAAAGGAAATCAAAGGCTAACACTCTCCACCTGATGTTTCACATCTCATGACTCATTTATGACACATACTTTTACAATTTATAATTCTATAATAAGCTTCTGCAATGGAACAGAAAATTTGCAGTTCACATGGAAAGGTTTATCTGTAAGGATTATAAGTTTCACCAGTAAAATTAAAATTTTGGAGTAAGAAAAAATTATATAACCATTGTTTTGTATGCTAGGTCAATCTACATTTTTTTATTTAAAGATAGAGGATGTAACCACTTAAAGACAGCCAAAGTTCCCCTTTCCAATAGCCTCTAGTAGTTTTCACAATAATGGTTACATGTGGACTTGACTGACAGGTGTAGTGACTAACATTCTTCTCATAAGAACTTCAGGCTCATTTTTTAAAATTTTTTATTCTTGTTTATTCTATTATGGTTGTCCAAATTTTCTAAACCTTGGAAAACTCAGAAAAATATAAATACTATCAAAATCACCCATTATCCTACTATCCAGGGAAATAACCAGTTAAAATTTTGGTATATTTTCTTTAAATCATTTTATTATGCATATATACACACACCAATTGAAATCACCTATATATATTTAAAAACTAAATATTATAAGCACTTTCTAATGGTCATTAAAATTTCTGAGAGACCAAATTTAAAGTTTTCTTAATATTGCAACATACAGATGCAGCATAATTTATTTAACCATTCCCCTATCTTTAGAGAACAGCAGGTCTTGGTCAGGAAATGAATGGTTATGTAAAATAATGGGACCTGCTTTAACTGCAGATTAAGAACTCCAGGTTATTCCTTGGTCTCTGCAAGGTAATAGTATCCAGAGAGGCAGGACAATCAAATACAGTATTTTTAGCCTCTACAAGAATACATCCATATACATATATGTTTAGCCTCTTTTTTTGCAATGTGTTATGCTGAAAGGTGTCCCCAGAGCAAAATGTTTAAGACAGGAGTTCCTTACCACAATGGTGAGAGTCACACTGTAGGGTAGAAAGTAGTACTAGAGAATACCACTCAGGGAACTCAGTTGGGCCAATCAAAACCCAGCTTTTGTCTTAGAAAAGTGAATCAAGGTTTCTATTTACAAAACTTATGATATTTAACAAATATGAAAACTTTAGCTGAAATTAGCCAATTATGCATTTTGTTATCCTCTAAGTGATAGTCCAATTTTAATGAGAGAATTTCTAGCTCCAGAAAACATAAATTGTAAAGTGTTGTAGCTAGGCACATAAAGAGGTGCCCACTCTCTTCCACATATGTCCTTTACATTTTTAAAAAGGATGACATTTCTTATTGGTGGCTTTGATTTAAGGAAAATAATGTGATGACACATAGTTCGGCTGGAATAGGGAACAGAGCTATCATTTAGGAATGGATCAGAGAGCTGAGGCACTCTCACAGAATGCTGCTTTCAGAGGATAGTGAAAAAGAAACAGACAGCAGTACACAGAAATGTACTACTGTCATTGGATACTGACTGCCAAGCCAGGGGCTTCATTTCCCAGTCCCTCTTGCATTTTGTGGGACCATGTGACTGGTTCTGGCCAATGAAATGAAAAGCAGAAGAGGAATATGTAACACTTTTGGACCAAGTGTCAAGTATTCCATCCTTGCACTTTCCCTTCTTAAGTGACCATAGAGGCTCATACTGAACATGAAAGAAACCCAAGATGGACAGAGGATGCATCTTGAGTCACCATTTAGAGGAGCTGCCTAGGATAACTGACTACCCAGGAACATCAACAGTGGACTCTGTGTGACTGAAAAATAAATATTTATTATGTTAAGTCATTGGCATTTGAAAGTTGTTTGTTAAGTTACTCAGCCTATCTCAACAGGGACTCACTAAAAAGGCTTCTGCTATCTGACAACCTGATTTGGCAAAGATGGAGCATGGGGGAAAGGGAGGAGCACTTCTTGAAATAGACTGACAGCTGTCGGGGGGTGGGAGGGCGGACTGGATGAAATAAGTGAAGGGATTAAACAAAGAACATATATGCATGACCCATGGACACAGACAACAGTGTGGTATTGGTCAGAGGGAAGAGGACACAGGGGCTGGGTGGAGGTGGGCAAAGGGAGAGGAAATGGGAACATCTGTAATAGTGTCAACAATAAAGGCAAAGAAAAAAAAGATGGAAATCATTATTCCTCAATAAAACTATGGTAGAAATATGGAGAACAATACAAATGGGAGGAAAGACAGGGCAAGAAAAAAAAAAAAACAAAGAACCGAGATTTATAGTCACAGAGAATCAAACTTGAAGTTCCAGAAAATCAAGGTGGTAGAGAGAAGTCTAAAATCAAATTTCTTTTTGATACTACTGAGCTCCTGATTTGTTCCCTGGCCTACATGACCAATGAAACAAGTTACACACATATATTTCTGGCAACAAGCAGTGTTTCTTTAGTATTCAAATCATTTCTATTCCCCCAAATAATCTCCCTTTTTGATTGATGACTCTTGATTTTAGGTCACATTCCAATTCATTGAGTCCTCTTGAAATTTTGCTTACTGGTTGAAGCAACAATAAAAGCATGAAAAATAGTTCAAGATTTCATTACACAGATTAAAGATGTTAATCAAAGCTTTTTGATCCTGAGCAAGATCACTGAGGGCTTTTTAGTCAGCTATAGATTTTTCAGAGCTCTAAGAACATTCACAGTGACATGAGCTGCACCAATCTGCTTACTGATATCTTGAGTGGTAAATGTTCCTTGTATTACTCTCCAAGGATAAAGGAATATTGAATTGTTATAGTGTTAGCCCTGGCCTTCTGCAACGCCCTCTACTGGAATTGCTGACCTTCATTTCCATCTATCTATGTATCTATATGTCTGTCTGTCTATTGATTTTATCCTTGCTAGCCAGCTAATTTTATGCCTTAACAATGAGCTAGGCAGGGGGTATACTAACTGCTAAAACCAAACCTGACTAGGGCATAGATTCTTATGGGAGCCCCAGACACACCAAAATATGTCCTGCTGCTCTAGTATAAGGTGGGGCAAAAGTAGGTTTACAATTCTTCATATGGAAAATAATACAATAATTAATCAACAATACAAGAGTAAATTCTATTTTGGGTACTCAAAACTGTAAACATACTTTTGCCCCCCTGTATGATCCTAGGTTGGCCTGGTGTGTACTATTTCCACTGGCCTCTCACTTCCTTATAGTATGGGCATTATATCCTCAATGTCCAGCCAGAACCTGGCCTATAGTAAATGCTTGATGAGTGTACACTGAGTGGAACTAATTTCTGAAATGCTCAGAGTCATGATTTTCTTGGAAACCTTTCTGAATTTGTAAAGTCTGTTTGCATGGGCTTCTTCCCCAGTTTCTTATTAGGGCTGAATGACATCCTTGCAAAGCAGCCATGGCAACCCCAGAACTGCTCAGGACCCTCTTACAGGATTTCAGCCCTTGTTCTCGATAGATTCAGCTATTGTTTGGGTTCAGCTATTGTATCCTTTTCCAAAAGAAACAAAAGCCACTCTCCACTTAATTTAAGAGCATCACTCATTCCTGCCAGATATTCCCCTCCCACTCACATACATACATACAAATTAGGATTTTGAGGAATCCCATATAAACTTTGATCAAGGAAAAATTCACCCCATTCCACTGGATTCTGCGTTTTCCATTGTTGGATAGTCATGCCTTAGAAACATAGCCTGTAATTCAACTGCTTTTTCTCCTAACTTGTCCCACTATTCCCACTGCTTCTCCCTCAACACCTGCTCACTGCATGGCTCAAGTAAGTCCCTCAACAGAGCCTCTTCACTCACCTAACTCCAAGGTATGGCCTACAGCTAACTGGAAGGACCTTCCAAATGATTTCTGCTACTTATCTGATCTGAAGTTTGCTATACGCAATTAACAGAATTAGAAGGCCATAAAACATGGTTGTTTTCAATGAATAACTCATTTGATCCAGGATATATTGAAGGTAGAAGAACTCTGCCTACTTATAAAAGAAACTGAGGTGACATATACCTGTGGCTAATTATAGATAAAACGAATGGGGGGGAGGGAGGCATGGTTATAAAACAGTAACATGAGGGATACTTGTGGGGTTATAACTGTTTTATATGTTGACTGCAACAATGTCAATATCCTGGATGTGATATTGTATTATCATATTTGCAAAATGTCACCTTTGGGGAAAGTGGGTGTTGTCTGTATTACTTCTTGCTGCATGTGATCTACAATTATGTCAAAATAAAAACACTCAATTAAAATAAAAGAATGGGAGTAAAAAAAAGCTAGGCACTTTGGGAATTTGCTCTTAAAAGTCTTGTGTACATAATCAGAAAGTCCATTAAGCTTTAGCTGAAAATGACTAAATTGATTTGCTGGAAAGGAAAATTCAGATAAGACACAGATTAGTTAGGCAGTTCTCAGTAAGGAAAATGAAGAGCCACTAGAAGCATAATATCAGAACCTTCGAGGACTTATCTGGATACAAACCACTCAACTTCTGACAATAATATGGAAAAAAACTCCTCAAAGCAAAACATTTATTTTAGTTCCTATATGGTATATGTCACAGTGATAGCTAGAGATATAAAAGAATAGTCTTGCCTTTATACCATCTTCCATTTAGAAGTCTAGCATGTGAAGCAGCAATATGAAGCTCTGATTCTAAGACATATGAGAGAAAATGCACTTAAAAGTCAAGATGCCTGATGACCAGAGAAAGAAGTATTAGGCTGCAATGAAAAAGTCAACTGGCCCTGGCTGCTGTGGCTCAGTTCACATTGGAGCATTGGAGCATTGTCCTCTAGAGAGAAAGGTCATGGGTTCAATTTCTGGTCAGGGCACATACCCAGGTAGTGGGTTTAATTCCTAGTCAGGGTGCATATGAGAAGGCAACCAATTGATGTTTCTCTCTCACATCGATGTCTCTCCCCCACCCCAACAAAATATCAATGGAAAAAAATGTCCTCGGGTGAGGTTAAAAAAAGAAAAGCCAACTAAATAAATCCATAGCATTAACTTGGAACATTTCTTGACCATTGCAACATAAACCAAATTATTAATGAGATGATTGCTGATAAGCTATAGTCCTCTGGGTAGTGATGCTAAGTTACACATCTCATATGTACATTCAGTAGGAAACAATCATAATTACTTTTAGTATAGCCTTGAACTATCATTAGTGATAAATAATGATGATGATTACATTCAATGTTATTGACTATACAACTGATAACCCTATTAGCAAATTAGACTGAAGATCTTATCTACAACAAATGTTCTGATGAAGTAAATTCCTTTCAACAAGAGGCCCAGAGATACTCACATGTTGCTAGTACTGCTTCATATGAATTCTGATGGTATAAGGTGGACAACCTAAGAGATGATAAGTCTCCAATGCAACAAACACTCAGGCCCCTGCTGTGAGTGAGAATGAAGAATATCCTTGTACTTCTTACTTGCATTAATTAGGCAAGGTTTCCAGCTTCCTGGAGAGAGACCCAGAAAGCTGGCACTGGAGGTACCTAATAAACTGGGAAAGATTCAGGTCAGGTCAGTGTTATTAGAGTAGAGATCTCTCCAGAAATGCCAAATCACAGGGTAAGTAAGAATATGAAGAGCTTGTGCTCATTCAACTGAAATGAGCCATCAGACGCAGGCAGTGGCCAGGTTCAGAATGCATACTCAAGCTCTCAGGACGCAGCCAAGCATGGGTGTGTGCCCATTTTCCTTTCTCCATCTCCGCCCCCGAAGCCTTCACTTAGTTTTTACCTTGAACTGTCTGTCTGATTGCAAGTCATCTCAAATTATTTTTTGGATAAAGTACAAAGGAAAGAATAAAGTAACAGTCAATAATACAGTGACCTTTCTTGCTGCCTTAAAGGCCTGTATCAGCCTTCTTTCAGGGTGACATGTTGTTATCTGGGCATTTCTGGAGAGTTGTCCTGATTAGGCATCTGGCCCCAGCAAGTAGTGGTCTCTGAAAAGAGAGATGTCCTGCTTAGAGAACTACCCCTGTACCCCCTGGTCCCCAAAGATAATGTCTGATTATAAGAGCTGATCTGGACCAATCAGCACTCCTATCATTAAATGCCTAGGTAGAGTTAAAATATTCAACAATTTTATGTTTTCAAGTAATCTGAACCAAAAAATCATTGACTATTATTACTCTATCTATTTCCAAAAGGATTAAGCATGTTCAACAGCTGTGACTAATCGTACATAAAAATGGATTAGGGGGAATAAAGATTGGTCATTTTTGAAACTTTCTCTTAAAGTCCTGTCAATACATGCAGGAAAGTAAAGAAACTTCAGCTGAAAATTACTGAATTGATTTAATGAGAAAGAGAAAGTAGCCAAAGCATAGGCTCTTCAGTCAATTTTCAGTGGGGTGAATGGGAGCTGGAGGGCAAGGAGAAGAAACCCTAAGAACAGTGGGAGAGAGTACCTCAGGTCTACTTACTCAGTGTCATTCTTCCCACCTGGAAATCCCTTCCTACAATTTTCACACCCACCATGGATATGTCTCTATTGCTCATTAACTCTTTCCTATTTTGATTTCTCACTCTCCTACGGGTGATCCACTCCTTTTGTGATTAAAAATAAAACAAGGCAATGAAGATGCAGTGTTTGGAATAAGGGAATAGAGGTCAAGTACGCCCAAGCCATGACATGGTTTTCCTTGGCTGGTGATAGGATATGTTGAGATGTGTAAAAAGGTCTGCAGTCCAGGCTGGCCCCTAGAGTGGAGGAGTAGATGAAGGGATGGCAGAGGTGAATGAGGTGAAATTCACTTCCCTGTCTCCAGAAGCCTCTTGTGTGGCCCAAGGGCCCAAGCATAATGTCATTATGGAAGAAAAGACACAGGAATAAACCAAAAAAAAATTCTGTGTGAGTGAGGAAAGAGGGAGGAATGGCACCCAGGGGTTAACTCTTCCCATTATGTCCCCAGAAATAGATTGCCACATTTAGCAAATATAAGCAAATATAAACATATAAGACCCCCAATTAAATTTGAATTTCAGATAAATAATGACTGATACTTAGCATAAGTTCAAAGAGGGACCCCCCCAAATGGAATTATCTTCCAGAGGCCAGGCCCCTTGTAGTACAGGTTTCCCCCACTACATGAGTGTTCTAGGAACACATCTGTATCAGGGTACCAGCTGGCATTATTGTGACAGGCAGCGTTCACCTTCTG
Source organism: Pteronotus mesoamericanus (assembly GCF_021234165.1). Lineage (NCBI taxonomy): Eukaryota > Metazoa > Chordata > Mammalia > Chiroptera > Mormoopidae > Pteronotus > Pteronotus mesoamericanus. The sequence goes on from NW_026555198.1 coordinate 3,320,762, forward strand.
TGAGTTTTTTTGAAGATTCTTTCAATACATTCGCACATTTCATGGTGAGTGCTTTATGAGCACACTTGCCCATACTGTGCTGAGTATTCACCAGATTTGACCCAAAAAAAGCATGACCCTTGTGCCCCACCCTCCCTATACACCCAATCTTGCCCCTAGTGACTTTCTTTTGTTTCCCCAGGTGAAAAAAAAACTCCTCAAAAAGAAATGTTTTGCCAATGTGGAAGAGGTAAAATAAAAATAGCAGAAGCACTAAAAGGCATCAAAATCGATGAGTTCAAAAACTGTTTTGAGCAGTAGAAAAAAAAAGTCTCAATTGGTGTATTGAGTCAAATGGAGACTACTTTGAAAGTGACTGAACTTTAAACATGTAAGAACAAATACAATGGTACCTTGGTCCTCATAATTAATTCATTCCAGAACGTGTGACCAGTGCCAAAACTGGGGAGTACCAAACTGTTTGAGAGCTACCATGAGACTGACACATCAACATCTGTTTCAGTGTGAGAGAGATGCAGAGAGTGGTGAGCAAGTACTAAGCACTCAAACATTTTTTTTCTCATCAAATTGTGAGGACTTTAGGGTTTGATGAGTTCTGAAGCCGACAAGTACCAAGGTATGATGGCACACAATTTTTAGAAATAAATTTTGGGGGTTTTTGAGCCCCCTCATAAATCTCAAATACGGAGATCTATGCACATAATAGACCTACTTCACAGGCCTATTATGAAGACAGTAATTACTCAGACAACGTTAGTTTGATATTATCCGGAAGCTCATCAAGGGACACAATAACTGGATCAGAAAAGTGGCAGTAAACAACTTGCTCAGTTTCATTTGTGACCTTTATAGAAATGAGCTCCCAAAGCAATCTCTAACAAACTCTTTCTCCACTGGCTGCTGATAGACCAACTTCCACAGACTCTCAGACTGTCCAAGACAAATATAGTATCTTCTCCAGAAGCTACAACTCCTCAAGACAACCTTGTATCTGTCAATAGCACCAACCACCGTTCTCCTTGGCTCAAAATGTACAAGTCATCTCTGTCACTCCCTCTCTCCTGACCCCACATCTAATATCTTTGGTTGGATTCACTATTTGCAGGTTGCATGTTCCTTTTCAATACTCTAAGACTATGAAATTGTGTCTTGGCATCATAACCATGCTCTTCTTGGTACATGACACATGGTGCTTATTTGACCAATGCTCCTTTCAGAAGCAAGAGATATTTTTATTGTTTTTGGTGTAAATGCCATAGCCATAGCTTCCTTCATGTAAGAAAACAATAATGTGAACCTGACCAGAGATCAAACCCACAACCTTAGTGTGTCAGGACAATGCTCTAACCAACTGAGCTACCTAGCCATGGTCATGCTTCTTTAATTTTTGTTACTCCTTCAAATTAACATTTTGGAGCACCACATCAGATGATGTAACACAGATCATCTCATTTATTGCTCATAAACAATCTGTCAAGTGATTGGTATCATTATCATCATTTTATTTATTTTTTAAAATATTTTATTTATTTTTAGAGAAATGGAAGGGAAAGAGAAGGAGAGGGAGAGAAACATCAACATGAGAAAGAAACATAAATTAGTTGCCTCTTGCACAAGCCCCATTTGGGGACTGAACCTACAACCCAGGTATGTGTCTAACTGGGAATCAAACTGGTGACCTTTTGCTTTGCGGGACAATGCCCAACCAACTGAGCCACACTTGTCAGGGCCCATCATCCTTATTCTATATGTGAGGAAACTGAGGCTGAGAAGTTTAGTGACTTACTCAAGGACACATGCTAGTGAGTGGCAGAGTTGGGATCTGAACTCAAACCTCCCGACCCAAATCCGATACTCTTCCCACTACACCAAACAGCATCCCTTGGACACAAAGTGCCTTCAGCTGCACCCCATTCCAAATTTGCACCTGTGAAAATGCTTTTTTTAAGGTCTGTTTCAAGTACTATCATTATAGTCTTCCCTGATAACCCAATCCAAAAATGAGCTCTCTTTACACTGATTTCTTTAGCATGTTCTTTGTCCATTCATTCAATGAACAACTGAGCACCTACTGTGTGCTAGCTTCCACAGTAGGTGCTAAAGAAAGAGCAGTGAATAACAGATTAAGAGACATTCTCTTCTCATGGGTCATATATTTTTATGGTTTATATGATAAAATCATAGAATGATAGCTTTAAATTTCATGTCATCTAAAGCCTTATTTTACAGATGAGTAAACTCCTACATATGAAGTTCAGTGTCAGGCTTTCATAAGCAGAGCCCAGACTAGGGGGCTCCATCTACACTTCTCATCAACAATGTGTCCATGACTTCTTTTCCATAATGGGCTGCCAGCAGCTTGAGGGCAGCAACTGTGTCTGAATCATCCCTGTACATTCTTCAGCATTAGCACGGCCACTCCAAAAGTAGGTGGAATGTATGATAATGGTGGCAAACAGGACAGATGAATTATCTATACCTTTAGATCCCAAATGGACAAAAGAATCAGATATTTAACATTTATAAAGTATGTTACAATTCAAAGTATTCCCCACATTCCTCAGCAAAGGAGTTTTCATAAATCATGAACATACACTGTGGAGTTAAGCTTGTAGAAAGGATTACATATTTTAAAAGTAGAAAATATTGTTTTCTAGAATAACCTATATTTTTTCTTTGTTTCCCCTTAATTCAATTCCCAGAATTACAAATAGCATATTAATACCTAACGTATCTGAACACTACGTACCTATTTACTTCAACTATGAAGAAGTCACCTTAAACAAAAAAGAAAGCAAAAAATTCCTCTGAGAAGCCAAAACAGATTTTATGAAGTATAGGCACTAAGGATATATATTGCGTTAAATATTTAATGTTTGTTCATTGCACAGTGACTGAGTGCTCATGCTTTCCATGTGCAATTCACTCTGGGACTCTTAACTCTAGTTTAGGCACATTTCAGATATATAATTTTCATATCCTGTAGTCAATGAAAAGGAGCTAACAGGAGTTGGAAAAGATTGGCCAAAAGCAGGCTATTTCATCCCATTCTCATAGTTCACTGTAATTCCAACAGCCATAGGCATATGTCATAAATGCTAAAGAATGGACACAATGCAGTACCAGTCTATCGATTATGGTACTTTATAACATCTGTGAAATGTGTTATATAAACATGCTGTGCAAGAGAAGTTGTATTTCTCCTTAGCAGCACCGGACTACAATGGCTGAAATCAGAAATTATTCATTTATCTTTCCGTATTTAAAAGGCATAATCATTACCTTTGTGTAAGTGAAGGCATTTTATTACTGCGAGACTCAAATTCCCCTCTCTTACATTTTTCAGCTTCTGAAGAGATTTTATGTGGATTATTTTTCACCAGCAGGGGGAGGTTAAAACAAGGAAGCCGTAAAAATGTCTGAGTCTTCACCAGAGGGGCTGAGCCTCTTGGAATGTGACTTTAGCAGCAAGGTCTCATTTTAAAAGGTCAGGAAATAGTGCTTAACATTAACTGAGGAAAAACAAGTGGCAAAAAGGAAACACTCTCAGCAGGACTGGCACTTGCACAGTGGCTTCAAGAACAGCTGAAAGAGAAACTCAGCAATTTCTGCACCACTGCACACTGACAGGAAATCTTTTTTGCCATAAACTCACACTTGGCATATGTTTACAGGATGAAGACACCGACAGGTCAACTCAGAGAGAGCCAAGTGCTTACTCTTCATCGCAATGAAACTGATGACGTAAAGGCATTTCTTGTTATTTTTATGTGGAAATCATTATGAGTAAATCCAAGTGTTTGGCCAGATCAAAGGAATGGGCAGAGGGCAGCCATCTCCCCACAGTAGCTGCCAGTGAGTTCCAGCAAAGATGGGCGTGGGTGCCTGAAGGAACATGCTGTTACCAAACCAAAGTGGGGTTTGGCCATCTGCCACCACCAATAGGCAAATTCTGGAGGCAGAGGTTGGTAAGGAAGGAAAGAGGTATTTATTCAAATGCTGCACAATCTGGGAGATAGGCAGACTCTTGTCTCAAAGTCCATCCCTTCTGGGAAACCCAGAGGAAAACCCCGTCACTCTCGGTCAGACCAAAACCAAAGGCAGCATCCAGACTTCCTCCTCCCTTTCAAAGTACCGTCCCTTGGGAGCCGCAGGTGACTGCTGAGTGGTTATCCAGGCAGGTCTCAGGCTCTCTCCTTGGAACCCAAGCGTGGGACTGGTGACACCACTGGCCACATGGCTTCCAGGGCCAGAAACTCTGCAAACCTACTGGCCAGTATGTTCACGAAGTGGGCAAGAGACCTGTCCCTTCCTTTCCTTGGGTTTATATCTGTTTTCCCGCATGGGCGGGACCAGGTGCTTTCTCAGCCCAAACTTCCGCATACTCCAGGAGGGTCCATCCTCCAACCAATCCTACTTTTCCCCTGGGTAGACTGACAGATTGCTTCCCTACAGCACCTCTCCCTGTTGCCATTTTTACCCTTATGGTGCAATGCCTGCCTTCCCCTGGTCCCACCCCCAATCAGGTATTGGAAGTTGGTAGGAGGGCTTTCCCCCCAATCCAATTGATTCACTAGCCTTGCGCATGCTCAGTGCAACGCTTCCTCTTGTTGCCATCTTGCCTGGTGGCAGGGGATCTGCTGCCAGGCTCTCAGTATCAGTACTGCACCACTCAGGATTTTTCTGGGAGGCTGGATGAGCAACCAACTATGAAACTTACCTTTACCTTAGCACAATATGAAAGAACCACCAGACAAAAATCACAACCCAGGGGAGAGGGAGGTCTGCTTTAAAAATGCAAATTTTACCAAGTCATTTGCATCTCCTGAGACACAAGGACAGGCATAGAAAATTCAGGGGGAGTCCAAGCTCTAACGCATACTTGGTATGACCTCAAACAAGTTACAGATCTCTTTCTTCAGTTACTCTGTGTACAAATTAACAAAGGAGTATGGGCTACACACTCTCTAAAATAATCTCAGTCTCAACATCCTGAGCTCTATGATTCAATTACCAGATCAAAAATGTGAGTGGCATTATCTTCCCAAAATAGCGTTATCAATTTTATTTGTTTCTTCATCATAAAAAAGATGGGCCGATTATTGTAATTATAATGGGACAAACCTCCTTCATGAGATCTGCTTAAATTCTGGCTAGGTAACTATATTGAAGAACAAGAACACTTGCTATGCTGAGTTGGCTGTAAAATTCCTCTGTGGGAGAGAACTGTTTATATTTAGGACAAAGTCTATGTCTGGTTATGAAGATGAGCCCCCTGGGCTGTGACTGAATAGTCTGGGCTAAGACTTGCCTAACAGCTAAACTGCTCTCCACAAGAAATGAAAGGAAATTGGTGTGGTTAGAAGAAAATGAGTTGCAGAAGGACAGAAAAGAGGTGGAAAGCAGGAGGAGCAAGAGTTTGTACAGCTCAAAGAGCAGCTGAATCATAAATATAAAGGAGGTCTGGAGAATATCTCCCAGGGCTAGTGTTACAAATCAAACTTAACTAAACACTTTGTATTTTAATTTCAGGTGAACCAGGCATAATTTTAAGTATTCAAGTGTCCCAAATATTTCTTGGGGCATAGTTATGCTTAAAAAAAATTCATTGTGTATCTGAAATTTAAATTCAACTGGGTGTCCTGTATTTTTATTTGCAAAATCTGGCAGTCCTACCAGGGCAGAAATGACAAATATTTTAAGAATTTCACTCTGATGCTGTTAAGCTGTACTAGGGTGTAAATCCCTTCAGGGCTGCTACTAACCCACATATCAAGTTTGAGTTAATTAGTAAAAGGCGCCCCTTTCACCCAGGACCCAGTGAGGGCACAAGGCTTGAGGAGTGGCTCATGGGTTGAATTTCTGCCTACGTTTTCTCCTCACTTCCACCTCCGTTCCATGTTTTCAGCCCTTAGCAAATTCAGCTACACACAGTCCTAGGTCAAAGATATGGGGAACAGCAAAGCACCCCCCCCCACCAAACCCCTGACACACATACCCAGTGCAGGACCTATGTGAAGGAATGCAGGAAAAAAGAAGTAGGTTTATTTCAGAGGATAAGCCTCAAAGTAAAGATCAAGTGGGCACAGAGAATAGAATTCAGAGGTGACTAAATAAAACAGTGCTCAACCCTTGACAAGAATCCCTAGATATTGAAGGAGTAAAGACTACTGCTTTGTATTGGGTGGGATTAAAGTCCATTATAAATGCCAAAGTAAAATTCAACCATAGGTATATTTGGGGGTATGAATGTGGTTATATAAGTAAATAAAGAAGCAGAAGAGTGATGAGAATTTAGAGATCAGAAAGAAAGAGGAACTCCTACTCAGACTTCAAGGCAGGTCAACTGTTATCTGCTCTGTGAAGATTTTCCTGATGGCTCTAGGTATAATTCATTCCTTCTTTGTGCTCCATTATTCCTGGCATCGACCTCTGTTAAGCCACAGGGAAAGAAACAATCAGAATGTAATGTGCAAATCTCTCTCTCCAACTAGATTATGAATTTGAAGGTGTTGTAAGAAACCTCCAAACCTGTAGAGAATTTTTATGAATTCATTTGAATCAAACTGATAACATATGCTGGGAAGCAAGATCCTAAATGCTCTGGAGAATAACAGTTTTGCAGCTTCTTTTATGCATTTGAAATTAAGGAGGGAATTTAAGGAAGATTACAAAGTGGGGAAAGCAAGGCAGATATTGGATTACAGGGTAGTTAACAAAAGTATGTGCTTTCTTGTGGGCGATTACAATTCATTTCAAAGATATGTTAACCTAGATGCATAGAAACAATGGACAGAGCTTGCTTAAGGCAAAGATAAACCTTTTATTAAGAAGTTATATGCCTGGGGCATGACTACCCACCATGACCTGCCTAGTTAGAGATTTATGATCAGACCACCATGTGAGGTTACTTTCCATAGAAATCCTTTTTTGTTTTCCTCCAAAAAAGGAGCAAATATGTCACCCCAATGTATGCTTCTTTGGCAGAAGGATTATCTTTCTAATTTCTAGGCACTTTGCATATTTTATTTTTGCTCTTGTATATAGTATTTTTAATTTTATTTTTCAGATACTGTTGACATTCAATATTATATTAGTTTGAGGTATACAGCATAGTAGTTATGTGGTAGGCAGTTAGACAGACATAAACAGAGCAAGAACAATGGGCCAGGTACAGAAGGTCACCAGTGTGGAAAGCCCCAGGTGCCTACCAATGGGAAACAAGGGACTTACCTCCAGGGAAACATTTCTTACCCTAGCATATAATGGGCCATGCAGTTTAGACCCCCCTGACCTTTCATAGTGCTGATCATGTGGCCCAGATCCTCCCTTGACTTTTCTTCCTCTGGCATGTCACTAGTCATGCAGTAGACCTCGTACAGGTAGAACAAGGGGCAGAAGAGTACCCCCATGCAATTCCCATGCAGGCCCTTTTATAACCACTCCCTTAAGCATTAGCTTCTAAGGATGACATCTAGGCCTCAATTGTGTTTCCACTTCAGGCCAAGAGAAGCAGCAAAACCAGACAAGCCATGCCATGGGTAACATCAGGACCAGCTATAATGACTAATGACCTTCTGCCCTCACACTGACCCATCAGTGGAGACCACGACCCTGAGAGGACACATCTGGAGAGCTGATTAATATTCTATTGGGATCCTCCCGTGGGACCTCCTGATAAATACTCTCAAGATGGAGGACCCACTGTGGCTCTCTCTATGGAACAAGCCAGCACCTTTCCTCACCCTCTTTCTCCACATACACTTTCCTTGTCTCTCTCTTTCTCCAAAGAAAGGGCTTTTGTTACCTCTGTAACTTGTTTCCTGAGTCCATTTCTTCCATGGCTCACTTCTTTTGCCTCTGTGACTTTCTAAATAAACTTTCTCTTATAGTTTGAGTCTTGACTCTGAATTCTTTCTTAGCCAGAACTCAAGTACTTAGGTTGCTGAACCAAGGTCCAGTCTGACTCCACCAGTCTAACACCTGGTGCCATTTCACCTCCAACAGTTAGACGTTTATAAAACTTACAAAGTGATCCTTTCCCCTCAAAAGTCTAGTACCCACCTGGCACCATACACAGTTACTACAATATTATTGACTATATTCCCTATGCTGTACTTTACATTCCTGTGACTATTTTGTAACTGCTAATTTGTACTTCTTAATCCCTTCCCCTTTTTTACCCAGTCCCCCAACATCCCTCTCGTCTGGCAACCATAGCTTGTTCTCTGTATCTATGAGTTTATTTCTGCTTTGTTTGTTTGTTTGTTTATTTTTATATTCTACATGTAAGTGAAATCATATGGTACTTGCCTTTGGCTCATTTCATTTAACATAACACCCTCTAGGTCCACCCATGTTGTTACAAATATCAAGATTTCATTCTTTCTTATGGCTGAGTAATATTCCATTGTATATATGTACCACTCTTTATCCAATCATCTATCAATGGACGCTTAGGTTGCTTTCACATCTTGGTTATTGTAAATAGTGCTGCAATGAACATAGGGATGCTGCGTCTTTTTGTATGAATGCTTTGGATTTCTTCAGATAAATACCCAAAAGTGGGTTTAGTGGGTCATATGGTAGTACTAGTTTTAATTTTTTGAGGAACCTTCATATTGTTTTCTGTAGTGACCACACCAATTTGCAAGGCAGAAGAATTGTCTGTAGGGGCTGTTTTTTCAGAAACAACAGATGGGGAGAAGCTCTGACAACCAGTAGAAGTTACTCTTTTTTAAGAGTTATTAACATTTATAAGGGAAATCTCTATTAGTAAGGGGATCTCCTTCTCGGTACCAGGAAGAGGAGGATGACTCAATCTCTAGAAACTCTTATCAATAAAGAAGGCAATGGCCTAAATCTATAAAACAACCATACCCCTGTTTACTGTGCTTTGCCCCAAAACCTCCCAATATTGGCCTCCTCCACCCCCAACATCTTGTTTTTAGCTTGAAATGGCACTTAAAGTGATAGCTTGGGCAATTTCTGGGAACTACTCAGTTTTCCTGGGTCTCTCCCATGTATACAAGAGAGATACATGTTATTAAACTTCCATTTGTTTTTCTCTTATTATTCTGTCTTTTACTATGGGGTGGGTGAGGGGGTCTCAGCCAAGAATCTAGAGAAATATATGGAAGATTATTTTTTCTCCAAGTTTTTTTTTTAAAGCAAAGAGTGATTCATTAACCTATTAATTTTATAGCTGCAATAACTAGTAGATATTAGCCACTTGATATATTTCTGGGAAAGAGAAATAATACTTTGAGTTTGAAATTAAGACTGTGGTAAGCTATAATAATGGTTTTCTAAGAAAAAATGAATATACAGAAACATCATTTAAAGTGAAGTAGGGAGGCCAGAAGGGGGAGCTCTTATGCCCTACATATCTGGCAAAGCACAGCAGGGAGACAGCTGACCCAACTTCTTCCTCCCGTTTATAAAAGACATCATTCTCCTTTGTTTTACTGGACTTGGCTCACGATGGTTGCATGTACTGGATTTCAATTCCTTGTTGTTCCTGCATAAACCAGTTTTGCTGGAGAAATATCTGGCTGACTTTTATTTTACAGTCAACACTTTTCATGTATATAAGGGCTTGCACAGTTGTTCTCATGTCCATAGAAAGCCAAAAAAAAAAAAAAAAAGGACAGACATTTCAATGCAAGATGAGGGAACTAGCTTACCATAAGGAAGAACAGAAACAACTGGGTTATCAGCTTCTGGTATGGGCTTTTTAAAATAGAAAATAAATCATTTTTCATTTACTTTAGTCAGTTTAGTATGGTCCTACCTCAAGGTCCCTTGCAGATCTAGAATCCTGTTTCTCATGATATTGAATTGTAAATATAGTGGAAGCAATAACACTACTATTTCCCTAACCCAGTAGGGTAGTTCACTACTCAAATTGTAATGGTATGACCATAGCCAGGAAAACTGACACTTCAGGAATCTTCACACGAAAATGCCATTCAAATAGGAAAACATGCAACTGCCAATCCATAGGGGACCCTGAAGTATCTGCTTTGATTCAACTCAGAACTTTACCTTTAAGATGGGATAGATGCAACTGACTCTTGAGTGCCCCCTTAATTCAGTTCTGTTGACTAATTGCCTTACTGTAATTTTGGAAGTGCTGGAACTGTCTGAACTCTCATATGAAAGAACTGTAAATAGAAATCTAGAAGGGAGAAAGGAAGGGACAAGTCAAGTCTCAGACTAATACTGCTAATAGTGATAAATTTTTGTGGCCTACAAAATCAGAGACTTCTTTCTCCCTCTTTTGTTCACATTTGACTTTTCGTCTTTCTTAAGGGTCAAATGTGAAACATCACCCTCCATAGGTACTTTTGTGCTCATCCTTCTTCTAGGACTTTACCCTACTAATTCTTGTTTTTTTTCTCACCTTTTTCCTTCTGCCCTTCAAATTCCTCTTCGTCTGGCACCTTTCTCTTGGCCCACACACATGCTTAGTTCTCTCCCAAGCTAAAAACACTTTGCTGCTGCTCTGGCTTCCTCACCAATATCTGGTTCTCCTCTCTTTCCAGGAGTATAAAGTCTTAATTTCCCACTCCCATGCAGTTAGGCAGACTAATATGACTAGTTCCGGCCAATGAATTGGGAGTGAAGGCAACATGTCATTTTGAGACAGAGCTTAAAATAGTAGGTGTGAAATGTCCACATACTTTTTTCCTGAAGCAGCAACTAAGGAGAACTCATGTTCCACAATGTATGGCAGCAAGATGATTGAAGCCTTGTCAGCCAGGTTCAGCAGGACCTCCCCGCTGACTTACGATGATCATACAGTGTGAGTGAGAAATCAGCATTTTTCACTGAGAAATGGGTCAAAAACACTGAGATGTGGGAGTTGTTAGCACAATATTTCCTGTCCCATCCTGATCGATAGCCTTCTTTCTCTTCTACTTAACTACCGATTTTCTTCACAAAACAATCTAGTAAGTGGTTCTCAAATCTTTCTGTGCATAAGAAACACCTAGAGTACTTTTTAAAAAACCAGATTTATAGGCCTCAGCCCAGACTGGATGCATCCGAATGCAATTCTGGGTCTTAGACTAGAAATTCACCTTTTTATAGTCTTTTTTTTTTTTAATAAATTTATTTATTTATTTATTTATTTAGAGAGAAGGGGAGGGAGGGAGAAAGAGAAGGAGAGAAATATCAATGTGTGGTTGCCTCTCATGCGCCTCCCCCATCCAGGGACCTGGCCGGCAACCCAGGCATGTGCCCCGACTGGGAATCAAACCAGCAACCCTTTGGTTTGCAGGCCGGTGCTAAATCCACTGAGTCACGCCAGCCAGGGCTATAGTCTTACCAGCTGATTCTGAATTAGCCATCCTGTACCACTCCTCAGACATGTTCCCGCATGAATGGACCACCTCCCATAGTCACGGTCCTTCACCTCCCATTTATTCATCATCATCCTGTAACCTGGCTTCTCCATCCCCTACCCCTTACCATAGGCCATGTAAGACTTCCAGGACCTCCCAATTGTAAAACCATTCCGTTTCTGTCCTACTCAAATTCCCTGTAGCATTTGGCACTGTTATCTGCCACTCCCTGTTTTGAAATTCTCTCCTCTCTTGGTTTTCTGCTATTCTTGTTCCAACTCTATGACCAAGTACAGTTTTGTGTTGTTGTTTTTTTTTTGTTTGTTTGTTTTTTAATTTCCTGTCCTCTTTCATCCTTGGTAGAAGTGGTCCTATGCTTTTAACTTTAGCCCTCTGCTCTACACTCCATTATATACTCTCTTCCTCTATTTGTGTGCTTGAGTTAAAATAGCAAGTTACCACAAAGTGGGGGGGTTTAAACAACAGAAATTTGTCTCACTGTTCTGGAGGCTAGAAGTCTGATGTCAAGGTCTCAGCAGCGTTGGTTCTGTCTGAGGCTATGAGGGAAGGAAGTGTTCTAGGCTTCTCTCCATGGCTAGTAGGTGGCTATCTTTTCCCCACATCTCTTCATATCTTATTCTTTCTATGTGAAAGGGAGCAGAATATGTTACCCCAAAATATACCTCTTTGGCAGAAGGATTAGCTTGAGCTGCTTATTTTTAAGAAATACCAGACAGGAGAGGAGCTCTAAAAACCAAGTAGAGGTTACCCTTTTGTAAGAGACATTTACATACATGACGGAAATATCCATTTACAAGGGTGTCTTCCTCTCAGTACCAGAAAGAGGAGGATGATTCTAAATCTCTAGAGCTTTGCCTGGTAACCTTCTATAACTTACTCTCCTTCCCCCAACATCTTCTTTTGTCTTTAGCTGGAGATGGTATTTAAGGTGATGTCTTTGGCCATTTCAGATAGTTGCTCTGTTTTCCTGGGTATCTTCCATCTATGCAGGGGGTACACAGCTTATTAAACTTGTTTGTTTTCCTCCTATTAATATACCTTTTTATTACATGAGGGTCTCAGTCAAGAACCTAGAAGGACAGAGGGGAAATTATTTTTCCTCCCATACATGTGCATGTCTGTCCCTGTGTCCAAATTTTCCCTTTTTATAAGGACATCAGTCATATTGGATTAGGGCCCACCCCAAGGACCTCATTTTAACTGGATTATGTCTATAAATATCCTAAGTCCAAATAAGGTCACATTCTAAGGTATTAGAAGTTCAGACTTCAACACATAAATTTTGGGAGGAAACAATTCAACCCTTGATACTCCCTCAGTGATTTCATCTATTCAGTGGCTTGAATGATCACTTTGGTAAATGTGACCCATCAGTCTTGGCCTTGACCTTGCTCATAATCACTGATTTTAAAAAATAGTATTGTGAACCTATGATTTCTCAGTAATACACCGAACAAGCAAACTTCTCCATACAGAGCTAACAGAAACTCATTACACAGCTGCAAGGGAAGGTGGTGAGTGTAGAGGTAGGGAAAGTATGGTGATCTATGGAAACCTATGACAATGAGATCTACTCTCACCTTTTCGATGTCTCCATTTAGATGTTCAACCTGTACCACAAACCCAACACATACAAAACCAAGCAAATATCATCTTTCAAATCAATTACTTCAGGTGGCTTCTCTATTTCCATGAGTGATTCTATTCAACAAGTCACCCAAGCTTCAAATTAGCTGTCATCTTTGTTTCTTGTTCTCCTTATTCCCAACAGTCAATCACTAACTGAGAGCCAACTTAGCTTTCTAACATGTCTGTCAGTCCTGTCTCTATTCTTCTCTATTCTTTTCTCACTACCACCAGCGTAGATCAGACCCACATCATTTCTACTTAGACCAATGCAATGGCCTAACTGCCTTCCACACTTCCAAGATATTCTACACAATATGATCCAATTAACATTCTTTTTTAAAAGATTTTATTTATTTATTTTTAGAGAGAGCAGAGGGAGGGAGAGAAACATCAATGGGCTGTTGCCTCTCACGCATTCCCACCCCAGGGAGTGCCTTGCTTTGTAACACAGGCATGTGCCTTGACTGTGAATCGAACCAGTGACCTTTCTGTTCACAGGCCAGCACTCATTGCACTGAGTCACACCAGCCAGGGCTCAATTAGCATTCAAAGTAATAGCTGCTGTAGATAACATTGGAGTCTACCCCCAACATATCTTTCCAACCTCATTTCTTGTCACTTTAGTTTCCCCTACTTCACCTGGCACTATACCTGGAGCATGACCCATGTTTTTTCATCTCTCTCGATGCCTTTATTATCTAAGATGAGATACTTTATATTTACTGAGTGCATGGAATGTAATACCCATTTCTATACCCACCTTACTCTAGTATGATTTTCTCACACTCAATAAATAGAGCTTGCTAAATATTTGTTGAATGACATGTGTGGTATTCTATGTTTCACAAAAGATATCATATCATTAATCCTCAAATTAACTTTTCAACATAGGCATTGCATTTGGAAGGCGTCTACTAATCCCACCCATACCTCAAAACATACAGTTCCTCATGGTTGTCAGCTCTTGGCTAACATAACTGGACCAGGAAGTGAAGAAAGACAGCAATTCTAGAGCTTTAAGAACATACCCCTTGCCCAGCAAAGCATACCAGGCCATGCAGAGATAAACTGTATTCCTGAAATTACTTTTGTCACCAGTTTCAACCCCCTGTATTTTGCTTTCCTCTCTGATTGTTCCCTTATGCTTATCTGGCTTCCAGCTAGTACTGCCCTCCCAGTATGGTGACCTTTTTGATCAATCTTGTGGCTCTTGACTCTCCTGCTTTCCTTTCCAGCTCTAAATTGCTTTCTTCTACCAGACTCAGAACGTTCTGAGACACTTCCAAGAGACCTTTAGGCTTGGCCCAAGGACCTTAAGACTAGGAAGAGCATAGTGCCATTCCTTTCCAGGAGGTATCACACATCTAAGGAGTAATTTTCAAATTTTGTGCTCAAGTCTGATAGCCGTAACTGAAAACCACCTCCTGTCTTGTTTTAGCATGAGCAGTACAGCTTGCAAATGCCTGGGTGCACCACCTTCCATCAATTATTCCTGAAATCCTGGGTCCTGATGTGGAAGCTGTCAGGACCAAAGTTGATTAGTGTTGTAGCAAAATCTCCTCTGAAACCACCATATTTATTGACCACAGAGGGACTGTGCATTGATTTCTCCCATTGTGTGTGGCGTCCTTATCACCTCCCAGCATAAAGCTCCTTGTTGTTACTTTTTCTACACTGAAAAGAGAAAGCATTATCTGTTTGTCCCCATTCTCACCTGTTTAAAATCCTGTCATGCTTTTATGCTTTTTAGATAAGTGATAGAAAGGTTTTGTCTGAAGGGCTTCAGGACACTAATCCAGACACGTGGCAGATCTGGTATCAGCGTGTTTGTTGTGCTTCTCTCTTCACAGTTCCTGAACAAAAAGCACCCGGCCAGAAGGAAAATATTCACACATTCTTTCCACAACTATCTTAAGAGCACCAGCTCTGCACTAAGTGGAGGGAAACCAGAGGTTGCATCCCTCGAGTAGCTCATGGTACAGCAGGAAAGAGCCACACAGATCATTTTCTTTTATTATTATGATCATTCAAAGAACACATGTCTCACCTTTGGGAGGGCCCTGTTCAACCTTTTCTCATCAACTTCTGCTTTTTTTTCCCCCTGAAGGAGAAAATGCAAGTTTTGCCTAGGGAATTTTGCATGTAGACCCAGTGGGCAAAAGATAAAAGATTTCCATGGCAGTGGTTTATTATAGCCTTTTCTTTGTAGAGATTATTAAGCCATAGACAATATTCCGTCCACAGGAGAGTTTGCTTCATTTTCTCTTTCTTCTGTCTTGAAGAAACCCTCTCATCAGGTAACATGAACTTGAAAATGGTCCACCTCCACAAAGAGATGACTTCCACAAATTGTGAGTAGAGCAGAGATAGACGTGAAGACATGCTGCCAAAGAAATACAAGAGTCCAGGCCTGGTATCGAGGCCAGGCTGGGAAGTGAGAATTGGAAAGAACATCTTAGAGGTGATGTTTGAGCCAAATCTAAAGGATTGGGGGAGCAGGAGTAGGGTGAGTCAGAGTAAGAGGGCCATGGTGAGGGAAGGCCCCAGGCAGAGCAGACAGTAAGAGCAATGGCATGGAGGGAGGAACATAACACCAAGATTACTGGACCACCAGCAAGAGATGGGAGATGAAGCTGGCACAGTGGAATGAGTCATGTCACCAGTAAGCTAGTTTCACTTCCCCAGCAAGTAGGAACAACAAGATGTCTGCAAATGATTTTTCTTTGGTATTTGGGAAACCTCTTCATCAATTTGGGAGTGATTTCTCTCCATGTTGCTATAAAGAATTTCCCTTTCTCCTCTCTGTATAATATATCAAAAGTGTCCTGGGGGCCCATGTCATTTCGGAGCTTCTTCAAGTCACTGCAGATACCGTCTCAAATAACATCTCATTTTAAGGTTGTTGCGATGCTGTAGGAACATAACTCTTGTTTACATCAATTAGCCTGAAGTAAAATTGGTATCATTATATGTGGTTTCACATAAAGTCGCAGGACCTATTGATGACATTAAGTGAGGACTTACCCTATTTTACAGTGTAGTGAAAGTCACTGGGTCTCCTTTGAAAATACAGAGGCCCTAGGCAGCCATTAAGGACCTTTTGTGAATGTATAGTAACAAATGTCCTATTGCCAAAGAAAACTAAAAGACAAGCTCTCAGCCCAGAACCAAATGACAGGTGCAGTCTGTAATTATCAAGAGGAAGGTCTAACAAATGACAATGAAGAGAAGAGTGCCAGTGAACTGGCAACAGAGGTCAGTATGGCTCTTTGAAGATGGTGAACTGAGCAGGGCTGAGGAGAGCCAGAGAAAAGATCCCGGTCAGGCATTCATGTAGAAGGAATAGCCCATTGTGGCATGTATTAGTGTCCTGTGGCTGCTGTAATAAACTACCACAAACTTAAAACAACAGAAATTTATTTTCTGACAGTTCTAGAGGCCAGAGGTATACCACGTCAAGAGGCTCTATGGTTGACTACTTCCTTGCCTCTTCTGGCTTCTCATGGCTGTTAGCATTCCTTAGCTTATGGCCACATCATTCCAAAGCCTGCCTCCATCTTCACGTGGCTTTTTCCTCTATATCTGTGCCTTCTCCTCTCCCATCTTTTATAAAGGCACTTGTTATTGGATTTAGGGCCTACCTGAATAATCCAGAATGATCTCATCTAGAGAGCCTTAACTTAATTACATCTTCAAAGACTTTTTTTCCAAATAAGGTTCCATTCATAGGTTCCAGGGATTAGGATATGGACACATATTTGGGGGGGGTCATCATTCCACCCACTACAACAATGTTTACAAGGGGGAGAGATATCCACTCTTTTTAATGACTGTAAATTTAATACATGTTCATTATCAAAGTATAGAGAGTATTTTCAGAGCACAAAGAAAAATAAAACCCATCTTTAATTCCACAACTCAAGGACAGTCACTGTTACAAATTTGAAAAATCATATTCCAGGCTTCTATGAATTTATGTACATATTTTATTTGGCTCCTACTGTACTTACTAATGTGTAATCTGCTTTTATCTAATTATGGATATATTGTGAACATCATTCCATGCCATTAAGTGTCTTTTAACAACATTTTTACCAGCTGCATGACACACCATCACATGACTGTATTATAGTTTAATTAACCAGTTCTGTGCTCTTTGACATTTGGGCAGTTCCCAATTTTTCAGTGTTACAAGTAACATGGAGATGAGAGCATTCACGCCAGTGTATTTAAGAGAAGAATTGGGTTGTATGATACAAAAGGATATAGACTGTGTATAACCAACATTCTCTGAGTTTTATAGTAAAGCGTACACTGGACTGCATGGAATCAGGCCAGAGTTAGGCTAAGGATTTACCCTGAAGTTCAGAATCACTTTATGACTCTTTTTCTTTCTCAGAAAATGCCTCATTATTCGGCTTTGCCTCCTTTCATGCCCTGTCTTATGCTTTTTATTTTCAAGGCAGGGGTAACAAAACCATTGTCTCTTTTCAAATCTTATTAGTATTTTTTAATGCTTACCATCTTATCTAGCAAAGCAAACATTCTTATTCAGTGATGTATAAATACACCTCTTTATTTCAGGCTGCATGATAAAGTCTGAAATGAATAGCCCTAGAAAAAACTACCATGATTCTTTTTTTTCCTACACCTGCACTGAGAAATATATGTATCTAGACTAGAATAAATGCAGGATAGAGAGGGGTAATGGGTAAACTGAGTAAATAGACAGTTGTTTGAAAAAGCTACTGAGGCTCCAGAAAAACCAGGAAAGATAGCTCTCAGCCTGATATGAAAGAAGGGAAGTTTATGTTGAAATTACAACAAAGTCAAAACAACCCATATCATAGTCTCATAATATGAACAACTAAGAGCCTCCACACTGTTCATTAAAGAAAATTAGTATGTGCTGAGGAAGCTCATTCATTTTTTAATTTAAATTTTACTTCTCAATTATAGTTTAATATTATTTTGTATTTCTTTCAGGTGTACAGCATAGTGGTTAGAAAATCATATATATTACAAAGTGGTCCCCCCAATATTTCCACTACCCACCTGGCACCATACATAGTTATTATTGACCATATTTTCTGTGCTGTACTTTACATCCCTGTTACTCTTTTGTAACTACCAATCTGTACTACTTATTTTATTTTTATTTTTTAATTACATTTTACAGTCAATATTATTCTGTATTAGTTTCAGAGGTACAGAAAAGTGGTTAGAAAAATCATGTACTTCACAGAGTGGTCCCCTGCTGCTTGAAGTACCCACCTGGCCTCACACATAGTTATCATTGACTGCATTCCCTATGCTGTAATCTGCATCTCTGTGACTGTTCTGTAACTAGCAATTTGTACTGCTTAATCCCTTCACCTTTTCCACCCTGCCCCCAACCCTCTATCCCTTATGACAGCTCTCAGTCTGATCTCTGTATCTATGAGTCTGCTTTTATTTTGTTTCTTCACTTATTTTGTTCTTTAGATTCCACATGTAAGTGAAATCATATGGTATTTGTCTTTCTCCAACTGACTTATTTCACTTAGCATAATACCCTCTAGGTCCATCCATGCTCTTGCAGAAGGTAAGATTTCATTCTTTTTTATGGCTGAGTAATATTCCATTGTATATATGTACCACAACTTTTTTAATCCACTTTCCTATTGATGGGCACTTGGGTTGCTTTGAGGAAGTCCATTTTTGTGATTATCCAGCTTACTTTTTGAAATGACATAGGAACTATCAAGTTCTGATATATTTGTGATTTCTAGGATTACTGCCATAGAATTTCAGCCCCTAAGGTGAATACTCTTTCTGGTTTGGCATTCTGCATTCTTAAAATGAGAACTGCTAAAAAAAATTTTAATTTAAATTTTTTGATGTTAACTTGATGTTATCTCTGCATCTGAGTAGCATAAGTAAACAATTCAAAAGTGACAGCAATATACAATACTAGTATATACAGTTTCAAAAATATATAGTGAAAGTGCATTTTCATCACTCACTCAGGTTGACTCCAATGGTGATTTACTAAAAATATTTTTTTTTATCCAGTCCTAGAAGAGGGGCTTGATGAGAACTTCAGAAAAACACATTTCAGTCCAAACAATCAACTCAATAGCAGCTTCTGCCATCTTGCAGGTTCATACAATTCACTGCTTTCTACCCTGAGGCTTGATACAACAACATGAACACTTAGTCATTGGATCAGTCAAGAATGTATTTCTAGATTTGTCCCATTCAGTAATATCTTCATTCATCAAACATTTACTATGTCCAGTATCAATGATCTCAAAATCTAATAGGAGAGGAAACTCATAGCTGAAAGCATTCAGCCTGCTAAGTATAGTGAGCAAGGTAATAGCACAGAGGAGGAGCAAACACCTACCAAGGCTAAGCCATCCTCTGTCTCTCACTTGCAGAGTTCTACTATGTGACTTAGTATCTCATCTGACTACTCAGTGTCTAGATTCTTCCCAGTTCAATTACAGAGCTAACATTTAGTTTTTATATCTATTGTGCTTACTGCATGGCACATATTTTACATATGTAATCCCCACAAACACCATATGAGGTACATAAAAATTCTATTTTGTGGGTGTAGAGACTATGAATAGAATTACCCAAGAATTTGAGTTCAGCTTGGCCTCACTCTGGAACTTTGATATATTGTATATCATCATGCTGAGTCTCCAATTTTAAAAACGAAAGTGGCTAAGAAGGTTGAAAAGGACAGAGAGGTTGGCCAGGGTGAGTAAGAAGGGGATCTTTGGATTTCAACCTTAGGAAATCATATTTGTGCTCATTGTACTAGTGTCCTAGGGCTGCCATAACAAAGTATAATGAACTGGGTGGCTTACAAAACAGAAATGTATTGCCTCCCAGTTCTAGGGGCTCGAAGTCCAAGATCAAGTTGTCAGCAGGGTTAGTTCCATCTGAGGGCTCAGAGGGAGAATCTGTTCTGTGTCCCTTTCTAAGCTTCTGGTAGTCACAGGCATTCATTGGCTTGTACATGGTCATCTTTTCCCTGTGTGTCTTCATATTGTCTTCCCTCTGTTTGTTTCAGGCTCTGTATCCAATTTCCCCTTTTTATAAGGTCATTGGTATTACTGGATTAGGGCCCACATTAATGATGTCATTTTAACTTGATTATCTCTGTAAAGACTCTATTTCTTTTTTAATTTTTATTTTGGATTTTTGAGAGAGAGAGGAAGGGGGAGAGAAAGAGAGATCTATTTGTTTTTCCACCCAATGATGCACTCATTTGTTGACCCCTGTGTGTGGACTGACCGGGGATGGAAGCTGCTATGTTGGCATATGTGGACAATGCTCTAACCAACTGAGAACCCAGCCAGGGCAAGACTCTGTTTCTGAATTATTTCACATTCTGAGGTACTAGGGTTAGGACTTCGGCACACATATTTTGGGGGGGCATGATTGACCCTGTAGCACATACTAAATAAGGACTTTCAGCTCAATAACTACAGAATTCAGGGAAGTGATAAGTGCTGCGATGTACAGTGACAGGAATCATCTAGGAACTAGAGGAGGTGTGATAACATTTTCCAGGTGAGAGAAAGTCTCCAGGAAAAAGAGAGAACTTCAAGAACTATGGAGAGAGGATACCTGATGGAGCAGAGTCTGGCATGGAATTGGAGGGGGTGTGGATTCTCAGAAAGAAGGTAGGATGCCACTTCTGAAACAAAGAAGGAGGGGAGAGATTTAAACAACTGATATGTACATGCATCTCTGGAGACATCTGCATTACCTCAGCCCCAGTGTCATCTCAGATTCTCCAGAAGCCCACCTCATATTTCTTCAGTAACTTAGAGTTAGAGCTTTATAACTTTATAACTGTTTGATTTGCAGATCTGTAATTCTCAGGTATTGCTTACAACTTAATACAAAGTACCACAGGAGCTTTCCCATAGTCATTTTTAGAAAAAAACATTTTAATGATTGAGTAAAGAAATGAATGCATAAGGATAAAGAGAAGGAGGAAACATCACACAGAATAATCAGGTCTTGTATGACACTGCTCTGCATGGCTGAAGTTAAGCAGTGAGTCAAAACCTGCGGGCACAGGCAGGGAGAAGGCTCTGAGCAAGGGTGTCAACAAGGCACATGCCTGTGCCAAGACACAGGATGGAGAACAACCCTCCATTCGCACCTGTTAATACTCCAATAACAGGACACTAGGAAAAAACAAGTGCAAAATTCATCATCTTAATTTCCTGCTAGGGTGAGCAGCAGCTATGCGTGAACTGAAAACCTCATCATACAATGAGCAGTTTGAATTAAAAGGATGCTTTATTGACTGAAACTTCAGTATTTCAAATCAGTTGTCAAAATCTGAAGTGATTAGATAAAGGGCAAGTGTTACAAATTGGTGCAAGGTGGGCATTTTGGACGTGGTGACTGACCAGCTAGCAAAGTGCCAGCGATTCCAGCAGGGCTGCATGGAGTCAGCCCTGGTGTGCTGACCTGGGACTTGGTAACGCTTGGCTCTTGCACCCTCATCATGTTCACTTCGGCACATTAAGAAAAGTTCACTAGGGAAAATCGAAATGCTTTCCCTGGGATCTTTTAGCAGATCAGTGCAAGTGTCCAGACTTTGACTAGAGAGGCCCCTGGGTGCCCAGCTTGTCTCCTACTCATGAACAGTGGCCTTAAGGACATAGCACAGAAGGCAAGTATGACAGCATTACCAGTATTTCAGACTCCCTTTCCAATTTCTCTTGGACTCATACACATTATATTTATGGAAAGAGTTTATATATAGCTTACCTGCCTAAAAGCATGATTCATTCCTTATAAAACATATCTTATAATTGAACACATACTCTATACTCTTTATTCACTAATTTGACAGTTCTCTTTTGAAATGAAAAGCTCTCAAAAACCATCTCTGTGTGTGTGCATGTGTGTGTGTGTCATAGCCAAGAGAATATTTTAGTATTTAAAGCAACAGGGGGCTAAATTCAATAAGCCTATCCCAAAAAGAAAAAGAAGGTTTCAGAAAACCTGACAGGTTCAAACATTAAGCCTTTTCCCTTCAAGGTATGGACTCAAAGAAAGGGATTTTTGAAATTTTATATCAAATTACAAAAAGTATTATGTAGTCCCACTGCTACACTGCCTGTTAATAATTCAAATATTTTCTTTTCAAAGTAGAGTTCACATGTAAAAACAAACCACAGAAACAATGCCTGTGGAGTAATGAAGTCAGACGATTTCCTGCTTGGTTTTCTTTTTGCCCTTCTCTCTTCTCCTTTTGGGATCTAAGAGGCAATTAGTGTTGTCTCTGTGCACTCTGGTTAACCATGGCAGAACTCAATTCGGAAAGCCCAACTGTTGTTCACTCACACCAATTAAAGGGCTCTGTGCTTAAATGTGCTCCAGGCCATCTTTCATAAATGAGTCTTCCTGACCAAAATTCTCAGATGGGGAAAGACACTGAAAATTAATTAGTACTATTCCTAGGTACCAGTGAGGATGCTGCGGTGCCACTGTGCTTTAGGAAAGCTCACCTGGGACTTGAAGGTATGCTCAGAATTTGTATCAGCTCACTGATTTTCTAAATTGATTCTTACAAATGACAGATACTGGCAGACAAGTTCAGGGAAGATACAAGTCAAAGAGTAAAGAACCAGAAGTTGGGCTGAGCTTTCAATTCACAATACACATGGCCTTGACCTTCTGCTTCAGAAGAGTTTTGTATAGCAAGGATGGTCGCAGAGGTGAAAAACAGCTTTTTGGTCCTCTTTTGTGTGACCTAATGTTGAATGTGAGAATAAACAATGTCAAATGTTCAATTGGCTAGTCTTTCTTGGCTCTTCTGTATCCTATCACACCCTACCCCCCAAAACCAAAAAAAAAAAAAAAGGAAATTGGCAAAGTACTAAATTGACTTGTCATCATGATGGAGTGCAACACTGTCTTAATTATAACACATTGCACTCACTAGAACAAAAAGTAGTTCTATTACAATATTTGCTTTGACAGATTTGTCACTGCCCAGCATCTTTGCCATCTCGTAACAAAATTATGAGGAAATTATCTCCCACCAAATTTTTAAATGAGTGAGGAGTCCCCTTACATACAGTTGACTCTGAAGCCCTACACCCTCAACTGAGGGAAAATGCAAGGTCTAACAGAATGATGGGACTCCTGGAAACAAATTTTGTTCTGCATTTACTGTCAGTCATACATGTGGGGTGTCTCAGATCACCTCACTGGCATCTCTGTTTCAGTCATCTTTGCTAACTGTTCCCCATCTCCTTGACCTTTAAATGTCAGAGGGTCATATAGCTCAGTGTTCACACATCTCCCCTTCTCTACACTTACTCCCTTGGTGAGCTCATCTGTTTCATTTTTTGTCGCTGTTGTTTTCTTATTGTTGACATTATTACAGATGTCCTGCATTTTTTCGCCTATATGCTGATATCTCATATATGTGGTGTGACAAAAGTAGGCTTACAGTTTTATGTGAAACACAGTTAATTCTTATATTATTATTTATTGTATTATTTTCCATATGAACAGCTATAAAACTACTTTTGCCCCACCCTGTGTGGGTGTGTGTGTATGCGTGAGGGGTGTATATGTATCCTTTGAAGCCCAGGTGTATATATCCACCTGCCTCCTCAATAGCTCCACTTGAATATTTAATAGGCATCTCAAATTTAACATGTCCAAAACCAAAACCCAGACTTTCTTCCTAAACCTGCTCTTCAATTTTGTCCATCTAAATTCCTAACAATCCCATCATTCCTGTTGTTCCAGCAAAATCCTTAAAGTCATCCTCACTTTTCACACCCACACCCCATCTGTAAGAAACTCCTGTTGGTAATACATTTAGAATCCCATCACTCTTACTGCCCTGGTCCACCCTAGATTGCTGCTTCTTCCCCGGCTTCTTTAAGTCTGTTTTCAACACAGCAGGCAGAATGATCCAGTTAACACATGTCGGATCATATTGCTTCTCTGTGCAAACCCTTGTACTGGCTCCCAACATCTTTCAGTCCTTGTGCTGGACTACAAGACCCTCCATGATTTTCTCCTCCAGGTGACCTATGACTTTGTCTCCTCCATCCTCTGCCTCCCTTACTCAGCCCCAAACACCTGATATTTCACGGATGTGACTACATACAGGTCCATGTCAGGGACTTTGCACTTGATGTTCTCCCTCCACCTGGCCTGTCCTCTTCCCCAGATGCCTGCATGCATCATTCCTTGAACTCTGTCAATTTTTCACTGAAAGTGTGCCTTCTCAGTGAGGCCTTCCCTTGCCACCCAATTCCAAATGACACCCTCTCCCATTTACCACAGGTACACTCCTTGTTTTACTCCATAATAATGACAGAATACATAACCAACATAGAGTACAATTTCATTTATTGTTTAATTCTGTCTCTGCTAACACTTGAATGTATGTTCTATAAGGTCAGAGATTTATTGTTGTCTTCTTCTCTTCTTTACCCCTAAGCCCTAGAACAGTACATAGCTTGTAGTGGGTGCTCCATAAGTATTCATATATATAACTGGTTACACATTGGCTTCATAATCACCAGTAACAGTTGGCACAGTTCATCATGTAGGCTCAGGGTCAACCTCTGTTTCAAGATCAAGGGCATTTCATCTCCATGTTGTTTTCTTAAATAGGCAATGTCACAGGAAACTGTGTACAGACAACCAGAGTCCCCTTTCGCTTCCTTCTGTCTTCTGGAGTGGCTGGCTGGAGGCAGACAGGATCAATGCAGCCAGATGCTGGACTCCGAGGCCTGGTTTTTGCATGTAAGCATGTAGCCATTGAGATAGCCATTGGTCTGCTGCTTGGAAAGTCCTCCATTCAGGATGTCGCAGATGTGCTGCACAATGAGGTCGATGGCCACTAGATTGTCCACACCTCTAAGAATCATCAGGTCTGCATATATCTTTGTTGGCAAGCAGAATTCTTCAAAGGCAGGTTTCATGAACATAACGTACTGGGATAAAATCTCTTCCAGGTCTTGCCCTCTTTCGCTGACATCTCTTAATACTATGCGGGAGAGCCGGGTGTCTGCATCTGAGTCTAGGAAGATCTTCATCTGGAACAGGTCTCGCACTTCCTGAGAGTAGAAGGCCAAAATGCCTTCGAAAAGGACCACTTTCGCGGGGTAGACAGTGACTGTTTCCTCCTTCCGGGTATGGGAGTCAACGTCATACACGGGAATCTGCACGATTTGCCCTTTGGCGATTTTTTTTAGCGTTTTGAAGATGAGTTCATTGTCAAAGGCGTCTGGGTGATGGAAATTGAACTGACCTTTCAGGGCTTTAGTCTTCTGCTCTGAAGTGAGGACGCGGTAGAAGCTGTCCTGGCTCAGGATGACCACCTGCTTCTTGCGGTAGTCCAATTTGTTCTGCCCTAGAAGCTGCACAATCTTTACACAAAAGGAGGACTTGCCACTGGCCCTGCCCCCACTGACCCCAATCAGGAAGGGCTCGCCACCGCCACCATCGAAGTTATTCAGCTTGTGGTTAAGTTGGGTCGGCTTGCCGTCGCCATCACCATCACCCGCCATGACTGCCGCCACCCCTTCGCAACGGTCTCTGCCTCCCTTCTCAACGGCCTCTGCGTGAGCACGCTGACGCACGCATGCACGCATGCACGCACGAGGCCTCGCTAAGTATTCTTTGAATACATTAAAATTCCAAGACAACTGGTCGATTCAGAAAAATGAGATGAAAGTATTCAGGTAACTCGATATTAAATAGAATGTGAACTCCAGCCAATTATTTGTAGGGGGAAAGTGTAGTGTGTGTATGTGTATCTATGTGGAGAGAGAGATGGAGGGAAATAGAGAGGAAAGGAGGGATAGAGAAGAGAGGTTAGAAGGGAGGGTGGGGGGAGAAAGAGGGGGGAGAGGGGAAATGGGGGAGAGAGAGAGAAAGAAGGAGGGGGGAGGAAAGGAAGAGAGGGAGAGAGAGAGAAGAGAGGGGGGAGAGATGGAAAGGAAAAGAAAGAGGGTTGGAGGGAGAGAGAGAGGAGGAGGGAGAGAGAGAAGGGAGGCAGGAAGGGAGGGAGGGAGGGAAGGAGGAGAGAGAGAGAGACAGACAGAACCTTTATCAGTGAGCAAGGAAGCAATAGAGACAGAAATGGAGATGGGGTGACTAAGCAGAGATGCTCCCTGCCCCTGAGGCCCCACCAAAGCCAAGGCCAATTTTGCAGACCTAATGTTTTATAAAAATAACTTGCAAAGTTATGATGAAGTATTATTGACAATCCAGTAAGCCATACAAAAAAGGCAGATTCATCCAACCCCAGGCTAATTTTTTTTTTCATTGTGCTACATATAATGGCTATAATCAGTTATAGCTATAAACAGAATTACCAAGTCTGATTATTTTTTATCTGATAGTTCATCATCAATAGAGAAACATACTAGACTCAGTAGAAGGAAAATGATAGATGCTACAGGAACAAAATGTGGTTTATTAACAAATTAATAATCATGTCTGTCTTTTCTACTGTAAAGCCTTGCGTTTCTTACCACTCATTTCTGCCATGTGAGTAGAAAAGCTATCTTTCAAAAAAAACTAAAATCAGGCATTTTATGTCAGCCTGCATTTTTTTTTTAACCATTTGATATTTTTATTCCCGGACATATTGTATACCATGAGAGAATTTCTCATATGAAAGCCGAAATCAAAGTAAGTTACTTACTATATGTAAATCTAATTAAATATTTGAGAAAAATAGGTCTTTTGATCCAGTAAGAATTCAAAATTTTACTTATTCATTTGTGTCTAGTAAAAGTAAAAGGGGGGGCATTAAGATGGTTGAATGAAAAATAAGCTGGTTCGAAGATACACTCAGCTTGTGGTACAGCAGAATGAGATAAAGGCAAGAACATTGGCCAGTTTCTAAGAGTCTTGGTTTCCATACCTATAAGACAATAACTCTTATTCCTGCCTATGCCAAAGGGTTACTGTGAGATCCAAATATGAAAATGAATGGGAGTGGGCTCTTTCAATTTTGAAATGCTTCCCACATATAAGCCAAGATATTGAATACTTGCAAAACTAGAAGGAACCTGCTTCTACTTGAGTCCAAAGATGGGAAAGCGAATGGAATTGTTAAAATGTAGAAACTTTTGGCTCCCAAAGAAAATGAAATGCTTTAAAAATCAAAAGAACGTTGTTGTGTTGAATCACTCAAAAATTCCTTTTATGTTTCATCTGCTATGATGTATTATCTTTGGAGGCAATATGATGCTTCTCTTCTAAAAATGTCACAGCTTTGAGGATAATAATTTAAGAATTTCAGACAATTCAATGAATTTTTCTGAGAACATCCTTTTTGAAAAATGATCAAGTATAAATCCTTTACCCTCAATTTGTGTCATAACAATTGATAACCAGAATGTCTGACTGACTTATAATTGCCTACATCCTACCAATATGGCTCTTGATTCTAGAATGCAGCAGGGCCACAACTACCTTTATAAGAATCAGAGATACATATTGAAAGCCAGCTACTTATATAGCATTATTTTCTTATGCATCAAAAACCTTATTATGTAACTTGGATAGAATGGTGTCCTCTCTGCTCCTTTTTATCCATGTAGTCACAATATGCTGTACAATTGTACCTCATTTCCCCTGAGCTCCTTTACTCATTTACAGATTCTTATGCAGAAAGAATGCCAAGTGATTATCATGACACCCTCCAGTTAGAATTCATAAAGAGATTAAGTACAACTTAACATGTTTCTGCAGCTGAACTATGAGAGGTTTTACTTCACAAATCATCCTCTGGTGCAATCTAAATCTCAAAACCATAAAATGGAAAAAAGTCAAATTCTTATGCTGTCAGTCACAAGACTGAGCTCCAGCAAACCTGTATAAGTAGGTCAGCCAATTGTACCTCAACATTCCAGCTCTGTAGTCTTCCCTGATGTTTTGTCTTGCTTTCTTTATTCAAAAGCAGGCAAAATTACTAATAGGTACAAATATTAGCTTCCACCCTACTGTGATATACAGTTGACAGGAATCAAAGAGGAAAGAAAATACCATTATTTTATCAAGTGCCTACAATGTGACCAGCAATTTATAGACATCATTTCCTTGCATCATTCATTCATTCATTCATTTATTCACAATGACCTCTGTCAGACAACCCAAAATAAATACAGCAGACAATGTTCCTACCTTCATGTAGATTACAATCAAGTTTAAGAAAAAGATATTTAAAAATAATCACACACCTTCTACAGCTTGGTAGAACATAATAAATCACAGCAAGTAAATAGTCCAGTTGTAATAATTAATTAAATGTGAATACATCACAAAAATCGCATTTTAATGCCTGAGAGATCTTCAATAACAATTAGGACTAGATAAACTACAATTTCAGAGATTATAGAACCATTCCAAACTCTGTGCTACAGCAAAGAAATGAGGGAGTCCTTCAGCATGGATGGACCTGGAGATTAGTATGCTAAGTGAAATTGTACAAGTAATTCAACAAAGGACAGTCTTTTTGTAAAGTGGTGCTGGAGGAATCAGACATTTAGAGGCAACAAAAATGAAGTTCAAACTAAACCTCATACCTTATATAAAAATTAAAATGGAACACAGGCATAAATCTAAATTTTAATACGATAAAATTGTTTTAATGGGAAAAAGCTTCAGGATTAATATTAGTGGAAGGGTTCTAAATGTGACAGTAAAGGTGTGACCCATTTAAAAAAATGTTAAATTGGACTACATCAAAATTAAACATTTTGCCTCTGTAAAAGACCCATTTAAGAAGATGAAAAGGCAAGCAACAGTCTTGGAGACAATATTTGCAAACCATATATCTGGAAAAGGACTCAAATCTGTAATATGTAAAGAACTCTAAAAATCCAACAATATAAAAAAATCAGTATAATTGGGAACTAGGCAAAAGACATGAACAGACATTTCACTGAATAGGATATGCAGATGGTTAATAAGTAAATTATAAGGTGTTCAGCATTATTAGCCAATAGGGAAATGCAAATTAAAACACAATGAATTAGCCCTGGCTGGTGTGGCTCAGTGGATTGAGCGCTGGCCTGTGAACAAAAGGGTTGTAGGTTTGATTCCCAGTCAGGGCACATGCCTGGGTTGTGGGCCAGGTCCCCATTGGGGGGTGCGTGAGAGGCAACCACACATTAATGTTTCCCTCCCCCTCTTTGTCCCTCCCTTCCCCTCTCTCTAAAAATAAGTGGTGGGGGGGAGGCAGAGACAAATGTATTTGAAAAAATAAAAGAAAATTTAAAATAAATAAATAAATAAATAAATGAAGTCTTTTAAAAAAAAACACAATGAATTATTGTTGCACACTTATCAGAATGTCTAAAATAAAAAATAGTGACAATGCCAAATGCTTTCAATGGATGAGAAACTGAATTCCTCATCCATTGCTAAGGAATATAAAGTAGCACAGCCATTTCAGAAAATAGTTTGATACTTTATTTAAAAACTAAACATCAAGCCCTGGTTGGTGTGGTTCAGTGGATTGAGTGCTGACCTGCAAACCAAAGGGTCGTCAGTTCAAATCCCAGTCAAGGCACAGGTCTGGGTTGTGGGCCAGGTCCCCAGTGGGGGGGTGTGCAAGAGGCAACCACACATTGATGGTCCTCTCCCTCTCTCCCTCCCTCCCTTCTTTCCCCTCTCTAAAAATAAATAAACTCTTTAAAAAATATAAAAACTAAACATTTAACTACCATATAATCCAGAAATTGTATTCCCGAGCGTTCATCCCAGAGAAATTTAAGTTACATCAGTAGCCTGGTTGGATGGCTCAGTTGGTTGGAGCATCATCCCACACGCCAAAAGGTTGCCAGTTTTTTCTATTGCAAGTAATGTGCTGTGAACATTCTTGTACAGGTTTCTATGTGGATGTGACCTTTCTTTTAATTCTCACTTGAGGATATGTTTTATTTATTGTTTGTTTTTATTTTTATTTACTTGTTTTATAATCCTTGTCTAAGGATATATCTTTTTTTATTTTTACTTATTTATTTATTTTAATTTTATTTATTATTTTTATTTAATTGTAATGTATTTTTAAATTTTTTTAATTTTCACCCAAGGGTATATTTAGTGATTTTAGAGAGAGAAGAGAGAGAGAAAGAGAAACATAAATGTGAGAGAGAAACATAGATCAGTTGACTCCCATATGTGCCCTCATTGGGGATCAAAACCACAACCCAAGCATGTGCCCTGCCCAGGAATCAAACCCATGACCTTTCGGTGTATGGGATGATGCTCTGACCAACTGAGCCACCTGGCTAGGGCACCAAATTACTTCTTAAAAATGAAGGTAGTCCTGGCCGGTGTGGTTCAATGGACTAAGCGTCAGTCTGTGAACTGAAGGGTTGCTGGTTCAATTCCCAGTGAGGGCACATGACTGTCTTATGGGCCAGGTCCCCAGGTAGGGGCACACAAGAGGCAACCAGTCCATGTTTCTCTCACACATCAGTGTTTCTCTCCTCCTCTTTCTTGCTCCCTCCCCTGTCTCTAAAAATAAATAAATATTAAAAGGAAGGTAAAATGGAGACATTTTCAAATAAGCAAAAGCTGAGAAAATCCATCATAAGCTCTATGCTATCAAAAATATTAAAGAACATTCTTCAGAGTGATAAAAAAAATTTAAGAGATTGAAACTTGGATCTATACAAAGAAATGAAAAATATCATAATGGCAAATACATGGCTAAATATAAACTATTTTTTCTCATTTTTAAACTTCTTTGAAAAATTATTTACTACTTAAAGCAGAAGTAATAATATAACATAGGGTCTGTAACATGGGGAAATAAAATGTATCGCAACAACAGCACAAAGAACAGTAGGTAAATGTTGGTATAATGTTAGGAGCTTTTTTATATGTGAAGTAGCATAATATATTAATCACTATATAATAGTCATTTATTTTATATATTTAATATGTAAGTATATTTGCATACACATACATTCACACACAAGTACATATGTTCTTAGACAGGGTCCAAAGGATTCACCATATGGGTACATGGTACAACAAGTTTTTATCAACTCCTCATTGTGAGAAGGAACACAAAAGATCCACCAGGTGACTCGAGGTATGTAAGCATTGAGAACGTTTTAAGGATGATGACAAAATGCCTTTGAACATCCCATCTCTTTATCTTTATATGACAATGGTGTTCCCTAACAAGCATAAGATGGATTCCACTGATGAATTTTGCTGCCAGAGCAACCTCAGCCATTATACCTCCCCTTATTTTAATGATGTGTCACTTCCTGCTTCAGCATCAAATCAGCCACAGACGCAAAAGTCCATGGAATGAGAATGAAGTGTAATGGTGCCTGCTGCCTATTCTCTTCACTTAACCCAAGAAGCCATTTGCAAATAGCCCAAAGACCCACTGTGGGAGATGGACATTGTTTCCCAAAAGTAAATACAGCTCAGCTTGTACTTTGGAACAATTGGTGAACCTTGCTGCTTGCACAATCTTCTAGCAAAGGTTATGCAGTGCCTGAACATGATCATGGCAGAATCACCAGGCCTCATCACCATCTGCCTTTTAGGATATCTCCTCAGTGCTGAATGTGCAGGTTTGTTTCCTTTTAAAAGATACATTGAGTATGCTTGTCTTTTAGATATAAAAATGTCTGGTGCTGTCTTCTTCACTAAATAATGATTACAGGATTCCACAGCAATATTTAAGATTCTGGTAGTCAGCCTGTGTGTTAGCAAATACTGGTTCTCTGGTAGCTGTGTCGCCTTAATTTTTAAAACTAAATAGATTTACAATGCTTATGGTACATTTTTAATGGACACTGATGGACTTAGGATTTGACAATGTAATTCCTAAATGGTCATCTCCTTGGTTAAAAAAAAATTAAAAATGGAAAAATACTTTAACAAGGAAATAGCAGAAAATGGAGAAAAAATTAACTGTCATTTTGGTTATTTTTACTCACCACTTTGAAATCAAAATGGGAAACATTAAAGCCACAAAGAATGCTTTTATCTGCACAAAAATTTTTATTTTAAGCTATATGATGTTTTGAAATTTTATAACTAAATAGTAAGGCATGCCTATAATTTTAAAAATATATAAAATTATATACCTTCAATTTAAAGTTTAAGTTACAACAGACAAAACTTTTCATTAGTAAGTTGTTATTTATCACTAACATTTTTCATAGATTAGGAAGAGATTATTATATGTCTGATTCTAAACATCTCAAAGTTAATACGTGGGGAAACTCAATACTCAAGCTCTTAGAAGAGCAAAGCCAGTCAAAGAATTGACATAAAGGGTAGAAATTGGTTAATGCAACGTGTGCCACTTGTTTTTGTCACAGCTTCAGTGACTTTATACACTGTCCCCAAAGGAAAGCACACAGGAAAGAAATTACCTCATTTAGACAAACAGCATGTTCTCACAGGAAGCATTTATCACACTTACTTGTCAGCCTACTATAATCAAATCTAGTAGCTGACAGTGCCAGGATCAGGGGTGCCAACCCTAAGGGTCTCCAGAAAGCAGACTGGCCCTGTGGTTCCCACTCCAGACATGATGTCAGACTGAAATGCAGAAATAATGATACAAGAATGCAAAGGTTAAATCAAACTGGCCAAGTGGGTAGAGTCCAGGAATAAAGAAATTTAGCTGGAAAACTCGCAAAGCAGAACATAAAGCTTAGCCTTTACACATGTCTCCTCGGTGTAAGATAAGCAGGACAAAGGACCCAAGCCCTTCCTTCAGGATAAGTGGTGAGATGATGGAGATTTTAAGAGGGCTGCTGACCTCTTGAAGAACTCAGATGTTGGAAAAAAAAAAGACAAATGGGAAGAAAAAAGTGGAACTGGGATTTCAGAGCTTGGGAAACAATAACTCAAATAGATAAACCTGAAAAAAAAGTAAGATATATGATCCTCAAACAATACTGAGGAGAAAGGCAATGTGATTCTGGAGTGACTGCAGTCACAGATAAAGGGCCCTTGAGGAGAGACGCAGGGGGCTTTCCCTGAGGATGGACGGTATTGATGCAGCACGCTCTGCTGCCATTAAATTGTCACTGACTTCTAAAAGCAGTTTTGATGAATGATCTACTGAGCTGTTGCATTTTCATGGCTGCTGCCCTTCGGTTTTACTGCATCAATTTGGATTTTGAAATCAAAACTATTCTGTGAAACCAATTCAGCTTTGTAAAGGGCATGGACCAAAACTGTCTTTCATTCAGAATGAATGAATGACATGAATGTGAGAGAGCATCAACCCATACACTTCAGAAACTTTACAAAACCAAGTGACTACTATGGTTCCAGGTACTGTGGCAAGGTACCGGTGATGTGGGGACAAACCAGACTCCCCTCCTTGGCCTAAGGCATCATGAGGTCAGGAGAGAGATTTCAATATAACATGCTAAAATGTGTACCAGGTGCTAAAGGAGCATAGAA
The DNA here is from genome assembly GCF_021234165.1 of Pteronotus mesoamericanus. NCBI lineage: Eukaryota > Metazoa > Chordata > Mammalia > Chiroptera > Mormoopidae > Pteronotus > Pteronotus mesoamericanus. The sequence goes on from NW_026555198.1 coordinate 3,354,226, forward strand.
AAAGAAATACATTAATTGGGGAAACACCTAACAGAGAATATTTTGAGCTGGGCCTTATAAATCAGTAGATTCACTCTTGAATGTCTGATTCAGGGCATTCTAAGCACAAAGGATCACTCTTGTACACACATCCAGATCCACAAAGAATGTGAAGGCTTTCGATAACTCAGTATGTTTTGAATGTTGAATATGACAAGTGAGGCAGGATAGCAAGGCAGGGTCAGGTCGTCAAATAACAAAAGCCCTAAACTAAGCAGTTTGGACAATACAAAGCAATGTGGGGTCATCAGAAGTACAAAGAAATACCACTGACAGCTGATTTTGGATGCTCAGCCTGGCAACATTCTAGTCAAATGTCTGAGAAAGGGCTGGCAAGACTAGAGAAGACCAGTCTTGAGGCTACTGTAACCAACCTGGGAAGGCAGGAGGGCCTGGACGTGGACATTAGCTGTATAGACAAAGGAGGGAACAGAATTCAAATGACATTCAAGGAAGTAACGTTCAAGGAAGTAGAAATCCTATGACTTAACCATCTGGGTATGGGAGGGGAACAGGTTTACAGAAAGTGTACAGAGTATGTCTTCGGCATTTTATGTGATTACTGGACATAGCCTAGGGCCTAAGAGCTTGAACTGTGCATCTTCCAGAGTCAAAATCCTGGCTCTGACACATTCGTATGTTACCTGGAGCAAATTACTTAACCTCTCAGAATCTCTGTTTTTCTCAGTTCCAAAAATGAGATGACAAGACCTATCTCATGAGACTGTTGCGATTATGGAATGAAATAATATTTGCAAATAACTGAGCACAGTGCACAGCACATCAGAAGCATAAATAAACATCAGCGCTCCATCAGATTGCAAGGTACAGTTAGGGATCTGGAATTCAGAAGATGTATCTGACCAGAGATGAATATTTGGAACTCGCTATCAAATAACAGTAATTACAACTATATGAATGGCGATCCAGGAAGTGATCATGGGTGCTGTGGCACTTAGTATAGTGCCTGGCAGAAGTGAGTGTTCAGAAAATTGTGTTGAAAGAGCCAGGGCTGTACCAGGGTGAGACAGGCAAGGCAAGTAGGGCATCATTGTACTTGTACACATTAAAAGAGAGGGCCTCCTGCAATCTTGTGCCCTAAAGTCCTTGTTTACCTCACGCGAGTCTTGGCCTTGGCAAGGATGGATGGAATGAAAAGGGAAAAGGCCGAAGCTGGAGCTTGGGAGAACTCTGAACATTTAACGGGCAGGCAGAGAAGGTGAATTAACTGATTTCATGTGGCAGATGAATAACAAGAGTTAGAGCAAAGAGGAGAACCAGAGTAGAGTGATTTCATGGAAAGAGTGTCCTGAAAAGGGAGAGATTAACAATTATAACTGTTTCCAAGCAGTCAGGAAATACATAAACTCAAAACTATCCTTTCGGAGGCCATGGCTGATTCGCACAAGTCATTTCATTATATTGATAACAGTAAAGAAGGGAAAGAGCTACAGAAAAGAGCATTAAAGAGCTAAAGGGAGTTGAGGAAATTTTAAGACAGCGTAAGTTTTACAGGTTGACTTAAGACCATCTACATGAACAGAAACTAACCTGTACAGCAAATTCAGAGTCCGTTCAATTTGAGATCCAGTTCTATTTTCCAGGAAGGAAGGAAGGGGGTAAGTAGGGAAGAAGAGAGAGAACTAACGTATGGGAGGGGGGAAAAAAACCCAGAATTACCTTCTGAAGGGCAGGTCCCTTGTAGTGCAGGCTTCCCCCACTAGGTGAGTGCCCTAGGAACCCATCTGTATCAGTGTACCAGCTGGTGGTGTTGTGAGAAGTTGCATTCAGCTTAGTGAATTTTTTTTGAAGACTCTTTGAAAGCATTTGCCCATTTCATGATGAGTGATTTATGAGCGCACCTGCCCACACCACGCTGAGTGTTCAGCAGTTTTTGACCAAAAAACGGCATGACCCCAGTGCCCCACCCTCCCTGTTCATCCAGTCTCGCCCCCAGCAACTTTTTTGTTTTTGTTGTTTCCTGGATGAAAAAAGTCCTGAAAGAGAAACAATTTGCTGATGTGGAAGAGGTGAAACAAAAAAACTGCAGAAGCACTAAAAAGCATCAAAAATCACTGAGTTCAAAAACTGTTTAGAGCAGTGGGAAAAAAATGTCTTGATAGGTGTTTTGAACCGTCCTTTGAAGGTAACTGAGGTTTAAATATGTAAAAATAAATACACAATTTTTTATAAATAAATTCCAGGTGTTTTGGGTCCCCCTCATATACTAGCCTACACATACTATTCTCTCACTGATCCTGTCAACAACACCGTGAGGTACATATTCTTTTTATCCTACTGATACACCCATTTTACATTGAACCAGGTTAAGCTTCAAAGATTATGTGACTTGCCTAAGATCTCACAGCCAACAGGTGGTGGATTGAAATCCAAAAGTGTCTGATCTGACTCCACAACTCTGTTTCTCCACTAGACCACACTGTAAATGGATTCAGACATACATGATATTGTAGTTGTGCCCAGGAGCAAGCAAAAGAATTGCCAGCAGGGACAAGGGCCTGGTGGAGGCTGGGAGGCATCAATATGCGATGGCATCCACCTGCAGCACAGGAATTGTCTCACAAGGTGCTCAGGTGCCTCAGAAGGGAAGGCGCGCGCATACAGCTGCACTGATCTAGGGCTTGGGGCTGCAGGATATTGCAGCCCTGAAGAAGGGGTCAAGGGAATTGAGAAAGTTGGCAGGTGAAGCCCAAGAGAACAAGAGAAAAGAAAGATTGTCAAAGGACTGGAACGGTCCCTAAAGTGAAGAGCTGCAATTAAAACAGAGGAATATACTTTAGTTTGCTCTTTTTTTATACTTTTTTTGGAGTTAATGAGAAAGCAGTCCCAAAATGCCCTGGAAAGTTCATCTTAGAAGCACCTGGTCCTATGAGACAGTAACAGATAGTCTCTTGAAGAACAGAAAAAACTCCAGGCAACTTTCTGGAGTTCCTGAGTAAGTAGTTCCTGAGTAAGTTCCTGTTATTATAGATAGATAGATAGATAGATAGATAGATAGATAGATAGATGATAGATGATAGATAGATAGATAGATAGATAGATAGAGATAGAGATAATAGATCTGTATCTATTATCTATAAGATAATATCTTATTATCTATAAGATAATAAGAGAAATGAAATGAAGATTTGAGAGTGGGGAGACAGGGAGGGATGGGGAAAACTGGTTAGAGATCTTAGTCTTCTGGATCTCAGAAGTGCCCCCACAGGCTGGGCAATCAGAGCTAAGATAAACTATATCCTGAATCCCAGGGAAAGAGTTACATCATTGGAATTCCTACAACACATGCCAACTGAAGGTGGTGTGAGTATGAAGAAAAAAACAATGAAAGCAGTGGGTTTTCTTTTAAACCTAGTGTAAGAGTCTGGGGTTAGGGACCAGAATTAGGCTTCTGTTCTTCCAAGAGAAATTTGTTACAAAGTAATTTGGGCAACTGCATCCTGAAAACAGAGTGGAGCATGGGTGGGGCAGGCGGGGACCACCTTGCAAGGATCTGCAATTAGGATCTATTTTCAAATGATGACAAAGTATGAAGTTAACTGCTTATTTAAGAACTTTCTTTTTAATGCAAAGTAAATTCAAATACAATTGAAAATCTGACCTTTTATTACTGGAGCTCTCTTGACTAAGAGTAAAATTGAATTTCAATTCCTCAGTCTCCATGTGTATACAGTACCATGAGAACATCATAAATTTTGGCTCTATGCCCCAAAGATAAATTTGCTTTAGGATTACTTGGATTAAAAACTTTTCCTAAGAGTTGTATTTAATTTTCATGTTTTCTTTTTCCTAAAGCTAAATAATAGTTCTTTTAAATTTCAGTTTTTCTTGATCGTGAAAATGCCACCAAAATTCTGAATCGGCCAAAGAGATATAATTCAGGTAGATTGGAAGAATTTGTTCGAGGGAACCTGGAGAGAGAATGTATGGAAGAAAAATGTGATTTTGAAGAAGCACGAGAAGTTTTTGAAAACACTGAAAAAACTGTGAGTATTTCCACCTAACATCCTTCAGATACAGAACGAACAATAGTAACCCTTTTAAAAAAAAGAGAGAAACTTCTCTTTGTAATTTTAAAATATCTATACATATATGCATATTATAAATGGTATAAAAGAGAAGGAATCAAATCCAAAACATTTTAAACGCCATCATTAACCTCTTCTCCTTCTCTTTATAGACTGAATTTTGGAAGCAATATGTTGGTAAGCATTTCGTTTTATCTTCTAGCTTGCATATGAAACATTTCAGAATTATGTATTTTTCTCTGTGTAAATATACAATCTATTAAACTCTGTCAAAAGGACTCAGATAAATAAGTTCCACTCTTTTACCCAAGATTGAAAGGTGATATACTACAGGTTTATGCCAGCATAAGAGACATCAGTTAGCAGATAAGCTGACTCCTCCCTAGGGCTTCAAAGAGAACATCGTTCCACCCCAGGAAGCTGGAAAGAAGAAACAGAGATGATTGCATCTGGGGACTGAATGAGGGTTTGCAGTCCCCAGTGGAAAAAATCAGAGAATGTTGATTGACTTAAATGTTTATTGTTTAACCAGTCTTCTCCTTATGATGGTCTGTAGGGCCCTCCACAGTTACTCTGCCCTTTCCTTCCCATTGCCCCTCCCATTTTATCTCCTACTGCTCCCCACCTCACACACTGGACCACAGCCATCCTGGCCTCCCTGGTGCTCCTTGTGCACTCTAGGGATGCTTCTACTTTAGAGCCTTGGACCTGGCTGCTCCTTTAATATGGAATGCTCTTCTGTTAGGTTTCCCTAGGCTCACCACCTCACCGCCTTTGGGTCTATGCCCAAAGTCACCACATCAATGAAGCCGACCTTGATCATATATTAATATGTCAACCTGTGCCCCATAACCCCTTCACTCTAGACACTGTATCCTGCTCTATTATTTTTCATACATAGCACTTTTCACCATCTGAGATACCATATAATGTTCTTACTTATACTATCATTCATTTTTCCCACCTCACTACATGGCAACCTTCACGTTGGTAGGGGTATTCAATTTTTTGTTTATTGATGTATTCATAGTAACTTGAACAATATCTGGTAAAGAAGCACTACATAAATATTTGTTAAATGAATTTACCAAAACGAGGAAAACTTTAATGACAACTAAGTTTTTTTTTCTCTTTTTTATTTAATTTTATTTTAATTTATTTTTTCAAATACATTTGTCTCTGCCTACCCCCCACCACTTTCCCTTGCCCCCTCCCCCCTTCCCTCCCTCAGCTCTTCCCCTTTGGTTTTGTCCAAGGGTCCTTGCTATATGTTCCTTGACTTTCCCCTTCCCTTCCTTTTCCCCGCCCGCCCCCTTCCCTCTTGTCTCTGTTGATTTCTTTTCCTTTCAGTGTTGCTGGTCTTATTTCACCATATGATCTCACCTATAAGCGGAACCTAACCAACAATACAAAGATGAAAGGAAAACAAGACAACTAAGTTTTAAAATCAATCTAAAATATAGCAGCAGGATTTTGTGGCAGTGTAAATTTCGCAGGTTCACTTACACAGGCAGCAAATTTACTGAGTTCCTTCAATTTGAGATCCAGTTCTATTTTCCCGTTTCTGTTCTGGAGACACTGTTGGGCTTGTTCCTGCCTTTGTAACTCATAATTCTTCCATTTTTGTTCTTAAGTCATGGTGGAAGAAGACATTCCCTTCATTACATGTGCTTTATCTTCCTTTACTTGTTCTTGATAATTAACACTACCAGGCCAATTCTCTACTGAGGTATTCCCCTATGGTTAGTCCAAACAAGGCTTCTCATTCTCTGTTTCAACTATATTTAAAATTTCTTGCCCTGGCTGGTGTGGCTCAGTGGATTGAGCGGTGGCCTGTGAACCAAAGGGTTACCAGTTTGATTCCCAGTCAGGGCACATGCCTGGGTTGTGGGCCGGATGCCCAGTTGGGGGAGTGAGAGGGGCAATCACACACTGATGTTTCTTTCCCTCTCTTTCTCCCTACCTTCCCCTCTCTCTAAAAATAAATAAATAAAATCTTTAAAAAATAAATGAAAAATAAAATTTCTCATTTTGTGACATATTTTTAAGGCCCAACAATTCCTAAATTTCCCCCCAAAATATTCCTGGCTGTACTTAAACTCCTATAATCCCTTCATTGTCCGTCCCCTGACCTGACCTCCCACCCCCTAGCAGCATATGCCAGGGCCTCTTAAGACTTATATTTTGAAGTTGGGTTCCTGCCTTCTAGATCACAGGCAGTGGTTACTGTATCTCAGGTAAAGACATCTCAGAAACATTAAGGACATGATTCTGTCACTACTGCTTTGTCTATTGAAAAATAAAACACAAACAAGAACAGAAAAAGAAAAAAAATAATAACACCATGCCTCTTTTCCCTTGCTACTAAGATTCCTAATTCCCCAAATAGCCTATGCTAGTTCTCACTATGTGGGCTACCCCATACATCAGGGACACAGCCCCCTCACTGCTGCCCTGTTGTGTACCATCAGCTCACCATATAAAGAGCCAAGGTGAAGAAAGAATATCGTGCAATCACATTAAGCAGCATCTGTCAAGTACTTTACAGTTTACAGAGTGCCTGTCACATTTAATCCTCACACCAACCCTAGGAGCAAAGTGTTATTAACCTCATTTCATAGAGGAGAAAACTGAGGCTTAGGGAGATTAAAAGACTTGCCATAGGTCACCCAGCTGTGGAGTCATGGAGCCAAGAAAAGAATCCACGCTCTATTATGCCGAACCCCTTCACTATTAGCCCTACCAGCCTTCAAATTTAAATGCAGTTATTTATTAAACACCAACGTAGAGGCCTTAAACAGGAACCTCTCACTTGGCAAGGTCTTGTCCCTTGTTGTCTTTGACCCCTACTGTCTGTGGCTTTGCCTCAGCCCAAAGTACACACAGACAAGCACCCAAAGGAGAACTAAATGCAGGATAAAATGACACTCATTTTAAAGATATGTCCCAGCAAATGAGTTGCTGTGTAGCTGGCTGCAAGCCCAGACTCTTTCAGTGAAACATCCTAAATAATTCAGATCCGTTAGTCTATAATATAAAGTGCAAATGTTGCTCGTTTTTTAGACCAGTTCCGAACATCAATAATAATAAGCCAGAGATAACATATTTTGTTTTCATGGAATTAGAACAAATTGAAGTATTTGTGCAAAAGCACATTGGATCAAGGGGCAGAGAGGACAAGGCCTAATTTTTACAGCAAGCAGATTTTCCAGAGAGGGACTATTTCTGAGAAAGGGATATTAGTCCTTAATCAATGGGACCTGGATACATGCTACTGACAGAGAACATGACAGGCATGCTACTGCTCTCCCTAAAGCAGGATCTCCATGCTAGGTGACAGGGAGCTTTGCTCTAAAGTGTGACTGATGATCAGAAATTATTTGCCCCCTTTTTCTCATTCTTTCATTCCTATGTCATCTTCAGCTCCCCACTGTTTTGCTTCTCTATGTTGTCTTGCTTATTTAGCTCCCATTTTTTTCTTCAGGGCTATTTATTTGAGCTCACCGTGCATACCAGTCTACCTTATGGTCCTACGTTCATCCCTTTCTCCTGAAGCTTCCGTAGAAGTATGGATGGAGGCAGAGCTCTAAGAAAGCAGACTTAAGTGTTCCCTTCTCATCTTGACCCTTCCTTTCCCTCTTGTCTATTTCTTCTTTCTGTTTTCTTATGACCGGTGCCTTCAAAGGCTTTCAAGAACTCTATAAAGGTAGAAACTTTAGGAAAGGTAGTAAGGATGCATAGTCAATCTATACATAAAAAAGGACATTTTCAGAATTTTTCTTTTTTTAATTCTTTGTATTGAAAGTTGTTTCTCACTTAGACCATTTGGGACCTAACTCGTAGATAGAATATCTTTAAACAGTAGTATATGCTTCTGACATCTTTTCTATTGTTTTGAACCACTACTAAATATTATACTTAAAAGTTAAATATACACAACACAAGAAAGAAGATGCATTTGCTTCACGCCTAGGAGTGGAAGTACCATATCTTATCTGACTCAGCTTGCACTGCAAGACCTGTGATAGAACAGGCCTTGTGTGGCATACAGATAATAATTGTTGAAGTTATGTTATTTGATTTGGAATTAACTCTGCCACCATTCTATAAGAAAGGATTGAAAATTCTTCTCACCCTGTGCTGCTCCAGTACAGTTTTATACTCAACCATTCTTCTCCCTGTTGCTTTTCCCATTTTGTACCTATGTATATGTCTTCCTCGAGGCAAACTCCTAAGAAAGTGTTAGCATAAGCACCTTTGTCTGGGTTGCTTTTAGAAACAGAGAAAGACAGGGACATCCCATAAGCACCTGGCTTCCAGGTCAGCAGTTCTTCCCTGACCCTAAAATTGGGCCCCCCTTCCCATGAGTCTGTGCAGGGAGGATCAGGCATTGTAAACAATTTATCTGCTAATTTAACATCTTAACCTATCTCAAAGATGGAGACCAGTGTGAGTCCAATCCATGTTTAAATGGTGGCATGTGCAAGGATGACATTAACGCCTACGAATGTTGGTGTCAAGCTGGATTTGAAGGAAAGAACTGTGAATTAGGTAAGTAACTAGTTTTGGATTACTCATGATTCAAAGTTCCCCTTTGAAACCAGATGAAACCGGAAAACACAATATTTATATATCATAATTTTCCCTTAAAGCCATATATACTTTTATTATGGTAGAAAACACAACATGATATCTACACTATTAACAAATTTTGAAGTGTACAACACAGTATTGGTAACTACAGGCACTATGTTATACAGAACATCTCCAGAACTTATTCATCTTACATTACTGAAACTATAGCCATAGAAGAGCAGATCCCCATTTTCACTTCTTCATTCTCTGCTCCTATGTGTTTAACTATTTTAGCCACCGCATATAAGTACAATAATGCAGTATTTGCCCTTCTGTAACTGGCTAACTTCACTTAGCATAATGTCCTCCACATTCACCCATGCCCTTCACATGAAAGGATTTCCTTCTTTTTAAAGCCTGAGTAATGTCTCTTTGTATGAAATATACTTTCAAAGCTTATAAAAATTCATTTTATCTGTAGTCATAGTTTCCAGGATGAGTTCAAGAAACTATATTCAGAGCAATAATACTATTTGGTAGATAATAGGTAGCGATGTTCCACTCACTTGTTAATCCTCAGTGCAGCCACATGCGGTCAGTACCATTATTATTATCCCAATTCCATGATAATGAGAAAACTGCAGATCAAAAAGTAAATGGTCAAGCCAGGAATTGGACTTCAGTTTGACCAAAATCCATGCTTCTAACCACTATCCACAAAACGCAAAGAAAACAGAACCCATCAACTGACCTCATGACTAAATTGCTATCAACATAGGCAGTGGAAGTCAAGCAAGTATAGAATTGGGGTATGGCAAAGTCAATCCTCTCATATAATAGGTACTTCTCCATTCATACAAACTACTTTACATGTGAAATTTGTTGACAAAAATCTGAGCTCATAGACTGATTACACTGGAACAGTTAGTTACATAGCAAATTTAGGTTCAGTGTGCATCTTCTCCTCTCATAGCCTACACTATTTTTTTTCCTGGGATTTTGGCAACTGGAGCTGTAAACCCCCAAAGTCCCTCAACTACTTGTTTATTGACTCCGGATGCAAGATTACTGGTATTGTGATTGTGAAAAGCACACAGTGCTAATGACAGATTCTCTTTCTACTCGGAAACTCCAGAAGAATGGAGATGCAATCCTGGGGAGTGAATTTAACACCACAGGCTATATGACTAAGGGCAAAGAGTAGAAAATTAGCAGGATTAGCTAATTATAAGGCGTTATAGCAATCCACCTGACACAGAAATGAAAAAGGCAAAACACAAAAATGAAACAGCAGCTGCACTTGTCCTATTGAGAAAGGGAAAAAAAATCACTTGCAATGTTCAGAATTCCTTTCAGTATTAAAGAAAAATCCATTGATCATCTTCCTCTGAGATCAAAAAGATAAAAAGAATAGAAGGAAAGGTGGCAGGGACAAAACATTTTATAAGACAGAAAAGAGTGAGTGCAGGTGGATTAACCGGTACACCTGGCCTGCATTCCCTTTCCTTCGGATCTCCAGAGAGGGGACAAACCAGTGCCTGGGCTCCCTTTCCTGTGGGTGTGTTGACTGGTTCAACATCTCTGAGGTGGTCCTGTCATCTGAAACATTATGATTCCAAACTCAGCTTCATCGAGATAAATTTGATCCTGCTATTATGGAAATCTACAGACATCTTTGGAGTAGTTACTCATTTTCAGCTTAAATAACAACTCTTGGAGCTCAGGGAAGGAGTAACTCAATTAGTCTCAGTTAAGAATGAAGGACACATTGTAGTAGAGTATAATTGAAAGTAGTATCTAGCATTAAATATTCCTAAATATCTTCAGTTTAAAAATAAAGACACTGTAAAGGAAAAAGAAGAGCCCTGAAGAATGTAAATAGAAGCACAAAAATCCCCTAACAGGTTTTTGCTACATGTGTGAGGCTACGGTCCACATAACAAAAGTGCTAAGTCTACAACTGGACCCCTCAGTCCTCTTGGGTTTCCCACATTTTGGTTTGGTTGCACTACCTCCACCACCAATCCTGGCCTCTAGGTTACATTGATCTCTCCAAGCACATTTTATCAAGGCTTACAAAAATCCTTCCAGCTCAGTTGGTTCAGAAACAAAGTGGGAATTCTCTCAAAAAGCACTTTATCTCACACGCTGGAGGACAGCAACAGCAAAAAGATAGAAACTCCCATTTTTCACTGTTGCTTCAAACTGAACTGAAAACTAATCTCTAAAGCTCCTAGATAGCACAGTTTATGGAGTACGTTGGCCCCAAGTCTCTTGCCTCATCCTAGGTTCGAAAGGGAAGGGAGATTTCCATCATTCAGACCATTTTGTTCTCCTTTCCCCTTGTCCATGAGGCTCCTCTGCAGGGGAGAAAGGTACAAATATTCAGGACGCGCTTTCTAGTTAGAGGAATAACAATTAATTGGCTATAGTGTCCCTTTGGCTAGAATAAAGATGACTGTATGTCCCCAGCTACACATCACATCTGAGTCCTTTTCAGATAGATCAAGAGCTGTTAAGAACTTGGTCATTTCTGTCTTTTCTAAGAGTACAAGAAGCATTTCCCACAGTAAGATAGGATGGAAAGAAAAAAAGTCACAAGCACATAAACACTTTGTTTTTTCATTTTGCTAACACATCACAGACATTACTGTCTCATTTGCTATGTATTTCTGTGGAGTAAAGAAAATACCTTCAATTTAGCTAAGTAACAGCATGCTCTGTTGTAAACTTGTTACACAGAACATTTTTTTTTTGTCCAAGCTTTCGTTTTCACATCAGTGAATATATCAGGGTAGAAGAAGGCAGAACAAAATAAAACAGAACAGTAACTTTTGTGGTAGACATGAGGGGGATGAGAAAGAGAAGTTTGCACCAACATGGAAGAAGAACAGAAGTTTTAGGTGCTGAGACCAGTCTTAGAACCAGGGAGACCCATACCCAACACAGTGCCTGACATCAAAGTGCTCAATAAATGATTGATGAATGAGTCCCATGATGACTGTTCCTTAGATCCTGGACTTCAGACCTTTCCACTGGATGTCCTTGTGCTATTAAACTATGTCCAGAATTTTGAGTCCATTATCTGAGGGCAAAAGACTTCTGATTGGACAGCAATATTTCCCCCTGCATGCACAAACCAAGCCGTAAAGGAACGACAACATACTGGGCCGCAAAGAGCAAGGACAAATGAGGAAAATCACGGAGAGGTCTAGTTACTCAGTCAAGGGCACAACATCAGAATTGGGAAAACCACACTGAGTGCATACTCATACCTGTTATGCATGCCCTGCACCAATCCAGGCTGGACCTACCACCTACCTCTGTTAACTTATCACAATCTTTTATTGACTGAACACTTTGCACAGGTGGTATTTGATTTGGCTGAACACTTTAGTACTGCTTTGTAACAACAAAAATGATAGCTAGCCTCATGAAGGAGCCAGGAATTGAGTCACCATGATTGCAGAGACAGGTCTCCAAAAAATAGGACCAAGTGATGTCATTTTGGATCATTCACTTAATGGATTACTGGTAACAAAGGTTAAAGCTCAGTCTGGTTTCCCTCTATCTGGTAACATTTGATTGGTAATTAGCCTCCCCTTATTTCCTCAAGTGTCAGTAAGGAACATGAGGTAATTATTATCTTAGCCTATGCTAGCCTATATAAAATATAATCAAAAAATTTAGGCCTGTCCCTCAAAACTCCATAATAGCCATGGCTGGTGTGGCTCAGTGGATTGAGTGTAGGCCTTCAAACCAAAAGGTCACTGGTTCGATTTCCAGTCAGGGTACATGCCTGGGTTGTGGGCCAGGTCCCCAGCTGGAGGTGTGCCAAAGGCAACTGATCAATGTAATTCTTGCATATTGATGTTCCTATCCCTCTCTTTCTCCTTCCATTCCCCTCTCTCTAAAAGTAAATAAATAAAATCTTTATTAAAAAAACTCCATAATACACTCCAAAAACATACAGTCACTATGTTACCCTGGATTCCCTCAGGGGAAAAAAAGGACTCTGTGATACATGCTTATTCATTACAGTGTGCATTCCTAGGGAATGAGAGTAAAGGATGGGAGTGACGCAGGGAGGAAAGGAGACATATAAGATGAGTCTTCTCTTCATCCACAAGTGATTGTGTAATCTCCTGGGACTGTTTTTCAAGGAATCATAGGAACTATCCTCAGGATAGTCCAACTAGGAAGGGGGAAGAAGTGAAAAAATGTGTCCTTCAGCATCTGTCTCCCATTGGTCAAAAGTTTGGCCCATGGGTTGAACACATCTCTAGGTTATACATGCTGGGACACTTGGAAAGGTCATGTGGCACCCCATGTCTCAACATCAACAGGGAAATGCCAAGGTAGGAGATGAGAGGTATACAGTCCAGATGTGAGCCAAGGCCACTCAAAACCACACCTATGAGGCCAGTGGAAGTCTGCGCAGAACTGATCACAGTGCTAAGAGAAGACACAGGCAGAGCTGAGAGGAACTAAGGTGGTGCATAGGAAGTATCTAATACAGTCACTCATTTTCAATTTTTCCATGTTCTAACTGCACTGATAAGTGAGCATTTCTATTGAAAGTTGTATTGTGCCCTGGCTAGTGTGGTTCAGTGGACTGAGCACCGGCCTGCAAGCCAAAGGGTCTGCTGGTTCAATTCCCAGTCAGGGCACATGCCTGGGTTGCAGGCCAGGTCCCCAGTGAGGGGCATGCAATAGGCAACCACACATCTGTGTTTGTCTCCCTGTCTTTCTCCCTCCCTTCCCATCTCTCTAAAAATAAGTAAATAAAATCTTTTTAAAAAAAGAAACTGCCCTTATCAACATTAAAAAAAGAAAGAAAAGAAAGTTGTATTGCTTTTGAGCATATAGGTAAGGCAGAAGTCTTTTTCTCTCTCCCTGTCTTTTTAAGATTTTATTTATTCATTTCTAGAAAGAGGGGAATGGAGGAAGACAGGGAGAGAAACAACCCTGTGTGAGAGAAACATCGATCGATTGCCCCTCATACCCCCCCCCCAACTGGGGACCCTGCTCGGAACCCAGGAAAGTGCCCTGACCAGGAACCAAACCAGTGACCTTTCAGTCCGCAGGTGGGCACTCAACCTACTGAGCCACATTAGCCAAGGCAGAACGTATCTTCTAGTCATTGTGTTCCTGTGCTACTCTAGAGACAGAAATATGCCCAAGAGCAGAGCCTGTTTCTCTTAACTCAGTTGTCTCAGCTAACAATCCCCAAACCATGCTACTTCCTGCTACTGAGATGGCACGGGAGAAACAAAGGGAAAACATGGTCATTAGAAAATATGAAATAAAATGGAAGAAATAAGCCAAATACATCAGGAATCATAATTAATGTGCAATGATGTTGATTACAGTTTTCAAGTCTGGTGTTAAAAATCAGTCTGCTGTTGACAAAAGAGATACCTGAAATGAAAATATACCAGGAGGATAAATTAAAGGAATATAAAAAGATTTTTAAGGTAAATACTAACAAAAAGTAATGGGTGAAGCAAACTTAATATCAGACAAAACAGAATCCAAGACAAAAAGCATTACAAGAGACAAAGAAATATATTTTATATTAATAAGGGATATTGTGTAGGAGAATAAAGAAAATGTGAGCCACTAGAATGCTTATCAGTGTCAAAACATAATGTGTTTGGCATTTAGCTACCTTAAAGAACTCTATTTCACTCTCTTGTGTTGGTACATACCCACCACACCCAGCTTCAAGATTCCTCTGATAAATTGGGTTATATTAAAACTATGAATTGTATTCAGCAAAATACACTATGTAGTGTGAAAAGGCAAGTCACAGAGCGGGGGGAGAAATATGTGTCACATATACCCAATACATGGAACTCTCAAACACTGCTGGTGGGAATTTAAATGTGCACAATTATTTTAGAAAACTATTTGGCAGTATCTACTAAGCCTGAACATATAATCCAATAATTGCATTTATAAGTATACATCCAGGAAATATGCATGCATATGTTACCAAAAGACATATACAAGAAAATTATTTTTTAAAAAAGATTTTATTTATTTATTTTTAGACAGAGAGGGAGAGAGAGGGACAGAAACATCAGTGTGTGGTTGCCTCTCACAAGCCCCCAATTGGGGACCTGGCCCACAACCCAGGCATGTGCCCTGACTGGGGATTGATCCTGTGACCTTTTCGTTCATAGGCCAGTGCTCAATCCACTGAGCCAGGACTAGAAGAAAATTCTTAACAGAATCATACAAAAGAGCCCAAAACTGGAAACTCAACTCAAATATTCATCAACAGTAAAATGGATAAAGGTAGTAATTATACAATGGAAAACTACACAGCATTTAAATGAAGTACTGCTATACAAAACAACAGGGATGAATCTCACAGAAATACATTAAATGAAAGATACAGATGAGTGCATATTGTGAGTTTCTATTTATATGAAATTCATGAACAGGAAAAACTCATTCATTTTTTAGAAGTTGGAGTAATGGTAACTTTGGAAAAGAGGAAGTGTATAGTGTTTGAAAGGAGGCATTAAGAGAGTTTCTAAGGTGTTAATAATGTCCTGAGTATTGATCCGTTCAGGATTTAAACTGGTGCATCCCCTTTGTGAAAAATTCATACTAAAGCTCTGGTTACTTTTCTGAATATGTGATATAGTTAATAAACATTTTTTTAAAGATTTTATTCATTTACTTTTAGAGACAGGAAGGGAGGGAGAAAGAGAGGGAGAGAAACATCAATGTTTGGTTGCCTCTCGCACACCCTCTTCTGGGGACCTGGCCTGCAACCCAGGCATGTGCCCTGACTGGGAATCTAACCAGAAACCCTTAGGTTCACAAGCTGGCACTCAATCCACCAAGTCACACCAGCCAGGGCTTAATAAACATTTGTAATTGTAGTACATGATTTCATGAAAGCAGAATATCCAAATCTTCAGTTTTATTGCTGCCACCATTTTATGCCTTATTAAGATTTTTTAAAAGAATTTCATTTCATGTTTCTGCTCTTAACTCAAAGCTCCCCCAGCTTCTCTCCAAGAATGTTACCAGCTTATACTTGACCTATACCTGAGTCAGTAGTTTCATGTTCTTTTTGAAATGCATGTTAAATGATGCTATTACTGTTGATTTTGCTTTCTTTCAGATGCAACGTGCAACATTAAGAATGGCAGGTGCAAGCAGTTTTGTAAAAAGGTCACTGGTAACAAGGTGCTTTGTTCCTGTACAGCGGGATATCGACTAGCAGAAGACAAACAGTCCTGTGAACCAGCAGGTCAAAATCTAAATAAGTTTTTTTTTAAAGCTCGGCAGATACACTCTCCAAATCTGTATTTGAAACATTGGCATTTTAACTAGCCTACATAATTATAATCCCTACTTGTTTCTACTTCCTTTTGAAAACATAGAAAGGAGTAGTCACTTGAATTGGAGAAATTAATTTTTCCAGTTACATCATCATTTTAAAATAGAAATTCTGTAAATGTCTTTAGTCTGAATCTGTCCAATTTTTTTCTCTGACTTTTACATCATGAAGCAATTGATTTGTGTGATTTCCATATATGTGTGTGTGTGTGTATATATATATATTTGTAATTTGTATGTATATACACAAATATATCCATCCAGTCAAATTAATATAGTAATCCTATGCCATGAAAGGTACATAAATGATTGACTGATTAATAGGCTTCTAGTGTAAATATGGTGAATTTTAAGCATAATTCTGCCAACGTGTGGCTGGTCTCCTCTGAGAAAGTTATTTCCTATCCTTGGGTCTCAGGCTGAGTTTACACCCTTGGCATCAGAACAGTTCCAACAACTATCTGTTTTAAGTTGTGCCAGGCTGGTCAGTACAGTCCATCTATTCAGCAGTGGACAAAGCAGTGTTTCCCAGTCATGTCAACCATGCCGCCATGTTGACAGCTGACTGGTGTATCCAGAACATCACCACTCCACACTCACACTGCTCTTCTCTGAAAATTAAAACAGTAGAAACTTTGATTTAAAAAAAAAAAAGTAGGCTCTGCAGGATCAATTTTATTTGATAAATGAGGGGCCTTTTTGAAGCAATATACAATTTCTTTTGCATTTCCAAAGCCTGATATCTTATTAAATTGGTACATTAAATCATGCATCATTTCTCTGTAACTGGGTTCGATACCTATCTCAGCAATGCACTCAGCAGAGGAAATTAAAGAAAGGACCAGAAGCCAAGAGTATTTATTGTAACTAAAATTCAAAGTATTTAGTGCTTCAAGGTACCACTTGCCTGTCCTACCTGGTTCTTCACATACACCACTTCAAAGCCAGCCTACCTTGGAAGGAGAATATATAAATGTTCCAGTGTACACAGATGGCATAGTAGGTAAACCCTTATAAACCCTTCTATGTTATAAGAGAAAAGAATTGAGAACCACCTCTAACTATTAAGTATTATATCTGTATATAGCCTTAGCTTTAGCAGAATAAGTAGGCCAAATCTAAAATAAGCTTTTCTGCCTTTTGATAGTAATGGTCCCTTTTCTATAACAAAATACATAAGTATTTTGAACTAATTTCCTGTTTTCCCAACCACATGGTGTCTTCATGATACTTTGCTGCAGCTGGTTGCTATAGAAATGTCTGTTAGAAGGAATGTGGCTGAAAGGAAAGTGAGAAATAAAAATGAAATGTAAAGTGACTTCGCTTGACTACAAATTTCCATTCGTGTTGTTCCCAATGCATCAGAAGACCATTTCTTTTCTTTTTTATGTATTGTTTTATCCTCACCCAAGGACTGTTTTTTTTTTCCATTGCTTTTAGAGAGAGGAGGAGAGAAAGAGAGGGGGAGGGGAAACATCAATTGGTTGCCTTATTGTACACACCATGACCAGGGTACACACCCCAATTGGGGATCAAACCTGCAACCTAGGTATGTGCCCTGACCAGGAATTGAACCTGTGAACTTCCAGTCCACAGGACAATGCTACAACCAACCAAGCCACAACGGCCAAGGCAACAATTTCTTTTCTTTAGGAAATAAACCAACTCAAGGTAAAAAGGTGGCCAGTTCCCATTCCCAAGCGGATATGGCTGTAATAATCATATTAGTAATTTATTTGGTTAATACTTGACAGCCAGGTAATTAAATAACAGTGATCTCTCCCCCAAGAGATACTTAAAATTCACCTTGGAATCTAAAAGGCATTCTAGTCTACAAACAAAATCCTATTAACAATAAGCAGCAGGAGTCCCATTTACCTAATTCTGAAGTTAAAGTTACATGGCACCAATCATCAGACTTCCATTCAGGGAGATCACTTGGGAATGACTTTTTAGTTAAAAAAAAAAAAAAATCTGTCCCAACTGCGGGTGAGGCTCAATGGGTTGTGGTTTGGGCATCATCCCACACACCAAAATGACACTGGTTCTATTCCCAGTCAGGACACATGCCTGGGTTGTGGGCCAGGTCCCCGGTTGGGGGCATGCGAGAGGCAACCAATCGAAATTTCTCTCACACATCAATTTTTCTCTCCCTCTCTTTCTCCCTCCCTTCCTCTCTCTCTAAAAAAATAAATAAATAAAATCTTTAAAAAACTAAACAGAAAGTCATTAGACTTTATAAAAGTCTTACAAAATTTGATTCTGAAACTCTTATCCTATTTCTGTAAAGATGATGGATTCCTGAGCCAAATGTTTTTTTCATGAAGGATTTGAAAACTTTCCATGAAAATAATACAATTAACCTTTTAGTTTGAGACTATATTCATTGATTAAATTTTTTAAAATATTGATGGGCCTACTTTTCAGAACTGACAAGGATGGGCCTCATTTTTGATCTTTGTAATACATGTTCTGCTTGCCAATGAGAAATATTCAAATACTAATTGTTTTTTCTACATTTCTAGTGCCATTCCCATGTGGGAGAATTTCTGTTGCACTCAATTCTAAGAAGTTCACCCGTGCTCAGACTATTTATTCCAATGGGGACTATGATAATTCTACTGAAGATGAAAAATTTTGGAATAACATGACTCAAAACACCCAACCAATTAACGACTTCACTCGAGTTGTTGGTGGAGAAGATGCCGAACCAGGTCAATTCCCTTGGCAGGTACTCTATATTGATGCGTCAAAACTGGAGTTCAGAGGACAAGGGGCAGACCACGTGGGAGGCTGAGGCTAAGACAGTAGGTAAACCTACCAGGGTGAGGGAAATGTTTAGGCAAGTTTCAGCACTGAGCAATTTGAGGAAGCCCCCGTAGGTGGGGATCTGGTGAAAGAGAAGTCCAGAGACAGCTACTATACAAGGTCAAAGGGAGTTTGGAATCAAGGAAATAGCATAGCAGGATCCCAGACAAGGAATAGAAAGGGCTGGAAGTGAGGTCGCAGGTACTGGGGCTCAGGATGCTACTTTAGCTTCAGCCCCTGAGAGAAGTGGTAAGAGTCAGAAAATCCCTAAGTCCCTAAAAACTGTATTATTTCAAAGGGATTTTAAAAAGGACTCAAGTAGGAAGAATTAAGACAAGAACTGGGCAATTGGAACCAGAGTATGAGACAAGGCTGTGGTCCTCAAATTGTGGGAGCATCAGAATCACCTGGGAACTTGTTAGGAATGCAAATTTTCATACTACATCCTAGACCTACAAAATCAGTCCCTGAGGGTGGGGCCCAGTAATCTGCGTGCTATAAGCGCTTTGGGTAATTCTAAGACACACTACAATTTGAAAGCCACTGGTCCAAAGGCAACAAACTTGTTGCAGAAACTGAGGTCCAAAACCCCAAAGAGTAGACTCGCAATACCTAATCACTCATTCCTGCAGGCATGATCTGCAGACAACACACGTGAGAATCACCTGTGCACATTTTTGAGGCAACAACCAAGAGCTAGACTTGTAGCAAAGCCTGGGTTGTAATTGGCTATCGCTAAAGCCTTAGTGATTCCATCAGAGAGAAAAAGTGGGCCCCAGAGGCAAGGAGTCAGGTCAGTCCTTATATAAAGTTGTGCTGTTGAATAAGGTAACTACTAGCCATATGTGGCTATTTAAATTTAACTACCATTAAATCAAATTTAAAATGCACTTCCACAGTCATATCTGCCACATTTCAAGTGCACAATAGCCACAGGTGGCTAGTGGCTGTACCATATTGGAAAGTGCAGATACAGAACATTTCCATCATCATTCTATTGGACAGCACTTATATTAGTTGAGCCTAAGATAAAGACTCCTCATGGCCACAGTCATGTAATTTTGTAGTAATCTCAAGAATGCTTCACTGAACCTCTCTACTGAAGTTTGAGCATTTGCCATCAAAGACCAATAACTTTAAAGAATTTTTAATCATCAAAGAAGTTAACAATTTAAGCCAAGTTTAGATAAATGTCCCCAGGTTTAACACTAATGGAATTTTCTGAGACTAGCTATCCAGGATCCTTTAGATTGCCTGCTGTTTTATAATACAATGGGTTGGACCATCACAGCCAAGACTTTATATTTTCCTTTCTTTTACCTTTGCTTTTAATAACATTTGTTGGACTTCATCTTATAGACAGTAAAATACACATATGTCCCTTTACATGCCCTCTGTCCCCTACTTAAGCATCCTACCAGTGCTGCTACCTTCATCCACTCAACCACATCTTTACTTTCATTCCTGACTCTTTGTAAGACTGACTCTTGACCTCCTTCCTCAACCTCTCCTTGAACAATCCCTCTTGGGCCAGTCTCTCTAATTATGCTTCATTCTATTTAACGTCTATGTATCTAATTCCCTCTAATTTTACTACTTGTGTTCTTGTGTATTTTCTTTCATTCTGTATCCAACTTCAATGGGTAAGGTGCTTAGAACAAAAAAAAATCTACTTTTTAATTATTATCTTCCTTGAGTTTGTGGTACATAAAGAAGTACCTATAGTGGAGGTTCCAGTCACCCGGGGGTGGGGGCGGTTCATTAGCTAAGAAGATGACTTTCATTAAAAAAATAATAATAAACCCAGGATTTTTTTAAAAGTCCCAGAATGCACTCATTGTGGGCTTAGCATTGTTCCCTTGTCATCCCAGAAATGAAATGCAAACACATTTAAAGGAGAGCTAAAAAAAGAGGGTTTTATAAAGTCTCAGTTGAGTCATATAATCTCTGTTCCCCACGCATCCCCTTTAAGCCAGTTCCTTGCCAATGTTTTAACAATGCCATTCTTTCCTAATAGAAATTTTACTCTAGCAAGCCATTTTTTTTCTTTTAAGCAGAAGAAACTATAAGATGATGGTTCTACAGTTGTACTGTGAGGAAGAAGATATAAATGATACACATCCTTTAAAACCTGTCAGGTCCTCCTCACTGCACACTGGTAGTTCATGTACCTGTTGTCTCTTTCCTATCAAGCAGCTAAAATCATTTGGAATGTTCAAGATCATTCCTTGACATGTGTGTATATATGTGCACGCACACACACACATTCACTCCCTGTTTCGCTCACATGAAGTGAGATTACTGACTGGAGAACTACAAAGTACTAGGTTTTAGTGTTTTCCCAAAGGTAAAGAACTGTGAGCTACTTTCTAGAATACTTGAAAAACACCCAGTCATACTTCAGCATTGTTTTCGTCCATCCCCAGCCCCACCCAGTTTCCCATGTAAGGTTACTTGTTTTCAAAAATATGAGATAAATTGAGTATAGGAGAGAAGCTTTTAGATAAAGATGAAACAGAAATGAAACAAACCAGAATCTCTCATTTGTGGGAGAGCCAGCTCCACGCCATCGCCATCACGGTTAATCTGCAGGGTGGAAATACTTGATTTGATTGCAGACAAGACTGCAATGCACCTGCTGCAGCCAAGGCATCAAGAGAAAATAAGCAACAGCTGGGGTTTCAAAGGCCAACCTAGTCTATGGCAATGAAATAGAAAGTACTGTTTAGCAACGAAAACTCAGAAAAGTGTGGTTTAAAGTGCTGGTGTTTCAAAAAAGAGGGTGGGAGATAAAGCGAATACTTAGGCGAAGAAATCCCACAAAGAACATAGGGATATGACTTTCATCTGGAGTAATGAACAGTCTGAACGAACTGGAAAGGTTTATTTCGTTAAAGAAAAGCTTTAAGTGGGCTGTTTTGCAAGAGCTGAAGTGCCACAGGGGAAGGGGAAGACGACTTTTTCTTTGCGGATTTACCGGTGAAAGTTACAGGCAGATGGGCAGGTTCTGGCCACGGTTGCGAAAGCCCTTTCCAAGCACAGGTTCGGTTATGTGGGCTGGGCAGCTTTGGGAGAAAATGCTGGTTGAAAAAATGTTTGACTGCTGTCTTGAAGAGCTGTTTTGTCCCTGGGGAAGAAGCTGGCTGCATAACCCCATGAGGAGAATGTCGAGAGCACTGGTTCGCCTGGGGGGAGATTAGAGTAGCCTAGGGCTCAGCTTTGACACTCTAAGGGGCTATGTACACCTTCCATGTGGCCCTTCCATGGTCTTGTTCATTTCTTACCTTATTCTATCTAGGGCTTTCATCTCTGGGAGTGGAGGCAAGGGCTCTGCAGCAGCTGCTGTGGTTGCCACGGGCTTCTAGGAACAGCTATTGGTTCCAGCCTGCAAGCCTCTGACCCAACCCCCAACCTCAAAGGTGCAGGCCAGCTAGCCTGACCTCAAACCCTCATCTACTTGACAGAAGGCCTGGGAGAGAGCCTGAGGGAGGTACATGGCTAATTTCCTTCATTTGCCCTCCAGGTGGCCAGTGGTAGGCTCAGAGCCACTTGAGAACTTGGGGAAAGGGAGCAGGGACTCTGCAGGGACGCGTCAGGAGGGAAGAGAGGATGTTACAGGGTTAAGTGCACTATATAAGAACAGAAAGGCTATTTCCTCAAGTCAGTATATCCTCAGCCTCCTTAGCACAGTGAGAACTAAAACAAGACTCAATTTTCATACAGATACATGGGGAAACAATGGAAACTCTTGAACATTAGAGAAAAGAAGGGAAATTGCAAGCCCTATACTACAAGACCACCTTCATCGACAGCTTAAAAGTGAAAGATTTGATGAAGTGTGGCGGTGTTGAGGCTTTCCAAGCTTTTATTTGGTTTTGGTCCCATGACCTTGAGCCTGTCAGCTGATAATTCTGAGCATGCTCAAACTTACCACAAGAGCTCCTCCCACCTCTTCTGCTTTGGCTTAAATGTGTCCAGCCTTGAATGCCAAGTACCTAGTCTTCTATTTTCTGTTTTATCAAGAGCAGAAAACAATGGACTCCAGATCCTTAAACTTTCCCTCTCCTCCATATTAGGTTGTACCATATGCAATTGCTGGTATTTAAACATTTTAACAGATAAAATATGTCTGTCTATTCTTTAGTTTATTCTTGGCCTAAATAATCTTAAAATGCCTTAGCATTTTCCCCAGTCTGGGCTTTCCTCAACTTTGGCCTGAAGCTATCCTTAAAGGTATGCAAGCTCTTGACTGTACAGCTACCTACACAGACCCAATTCTTTCCATTCTATTAGGACACACTCATGGCAGACAGCATGCAAAGTTACCATATGTTTGAACCAGAACTTTTCCTTTTGAGGGGGGCATTGGGAGGAAGATGTTATATCAAGATCCTAAGAATATAGCAGTATCTTCACCTGGAAAAGGTGACCCTCTATTTTTCCTAGCTCAGATGATAAAGTTCCAATTAAAAGAAATAAAAAGATGACAAATGTAATCTCACCTCACAAAACTACTTTGGACAGAACATTTAGGCTATTATTCTCTAGGATGGTGTGATGGAATCTATTGCAATGGCTAATCTAGTTAACCAGTCATTAAAAACTGAAACAGCATCGCCTCTGTGCCCAGAAAAAATGAAGTAGGGCCTAGGGCTGGGCAAATCACAACTGTGGCCCTAACAAGCTATACATCATTCAGAAATGGTGTTGCTTTTTATGTGAGAGAGTAAGTATGCAGACGTAGAAAAAAATATTGTAAAGCTGGAAGTGGCTAGGTAGGAAGAATAGAGGTTTACTAAAATCACAGGGCAAGACCAGGTTCAAGTTAAAAGGTTAGGAAGTGAACAGCAGGGCAACAGCTATTACATCTCAGTTGGTATTGTCAATGAAGAGCACCAGAACAGAGATGTAAATGTGTTCTGTGGATGCATGCGGGTGTATGTGGTGTGTATTTGCTTGTGTCTGAAAGGGAGAAAACAGGCTCCTATTAGGACATGACAAACATTAAAATGTTTGACAAGTCAGAACTCACGTGCCATGCTCAGAACATATGCTTTCCCATTTTTCCCATCACTCTCCTAAGGGGCACCTTATAAGAACTTGTCCTTGGCCAAGCAGGCAGTTCATCCTCAAATCACTAATATTTAGGTAGCTGTGACCCTAAGGTAGTGATGCAAACATTCCAAAACCATGTCGTTTATAATATCTTTAAATGCAAATATATTTTAGGACTTTTCTTGGCAAAGATGTTTGCTAAAATATATAATACCAATCAGAGATTGGCAATAAATCCTGTTTAGGCCTAAAAGAACACAACCCTATTTCCCGGTCATCTACCAGAAAGCAGTTGAAACTCCAGGCAGCAAGTCTTTGGCAGGAGTCAGACTGGCTACACCATAGTCTCTGTGCCCAAGGGCTGTGGATATCAGTTAGTCTGGCCTAACTAGCGCGTTGTGCTGAGAGATGTCTAAGACACCTCTAACACAGAGGAGAAGCACGCTTACATCACCGCTTGTGAATTCTTAACTCCAGTTACTTGAACAGAGGTATTCAGTTGTAACCCTTAAGACCAATGTAGAACAGGGCTGCCCAAATTTGCTTGGTGATGAAAATCACGTGGAGTCAGAACCAGCTTTATGAGCTTGTAACCAGTTGCACGGGGCCCTGCATCCAGGAGAGCCCCCCATTTGGAGTTCAGTGCTTTGAATTTGTATTTTATGACTCAAATCCAATGAGACAATGGGGCATACGTGAGCTAAGGACTTGGAACCTCAAATCGCTGCAGTCTCACTTCTCAGTACCCTGAGGGGATGGATTCTGGACCTCCCACTCCCCTGTCTCCTGGTGCCTTGTCCAGCCCCGCCTCTCCCTCCTTACGCTTGCCCAATGACCACTGCCACCCCTCAACCCATGGCACACGGGCATAATCTCCTTCTTCATCCCCAATAGCTACCACTGTCATCCTCCTCCTGCACAGTCACAGGGAAGGTTGAGGTGGGTGCACACACCCTATGCCGTCTTGGGAGGAGGCATGGCCACATGACATCTCAGGACCAAAAATGTGTCACAGAAGATTTAGAGGGTGAATGGTGGGGCAAGCCTCTTGCCCACCTCCATACCAGGTACTGAGCGCATGCTGGCATGGAAGTTGCAATCCCTTGGGAACCCCCCTTCTGCGAATGATTGCTGCAGTGGGCCAGTGGGAGAGGAAGACTGATTTACCCTGAGCACTGCTGGGGCACAGGGCACCGGTCTGGTGGGAGGAGGGTGCATGTACTCGCATGCTAAATTGCAGGACGCAGCCCCTGGGCGCCTGTGAGTATCTACCCTCGCAGTAAATATCCACCATGCCTAAGGGAGCAGGGCATTAAATAGTAAATTAAAAACACCCCGATAGGTTGCCAGAGGCCATAGAAGAAAAGGAAAAATCTTGTATTTTAATGTCTTCAATGCTATTTTTCTTGGCTTTTGAACAGGGGTCCTGCATTTTCATTTTGCACTGAGCCCCAAAAGTTATGTAGCCAGATCTCCCAGAGTGAGCACTTTTAAAACATTAAGGTCACCAAGACTTGGGAATTCTGAAACAGAATTTTTCAAAATTATTTATGCATAAGGAAATTCCAGAGATCGTCATTTTTCTCTCGTCCCACCCCCCTCCAAATATTCTGATTAAGTCTGGGTGGGCCTCCAAATCTGCATTTTAGAAACATCCCAGGTGATTCTACTACAATTTCACCAACCACAGTTGGAGAAATACTGGGTGCTTAGAAGCATAGACTCTGAAACCAGGCAGACTCAAGTTTGCATCCTAGCTTTGTCACTAACCTTAGGGGAATTAACATGCATATCTAACACTCACTTAGCTCATTATAAATGGAAATGTTAATATCACTCCCCAATGTGTTGTAGTATTAAATGTTCATAAAACACTTAGCACAGTGACTAGTCCCTAGTAAGCAACCAATAAATGTTCCAAAAAAAAAAAAAAAGAAGAAAAGAAAAAGACTGTTAAGTCTAGGTTATGTGTACAATGGAGTTTATTATATTATGTGAGCTTTCCTATATTTTTACAACTTTTCAAAGTAAAAAAGCAACAGCTAGAATGAGTGGGAAAACTGGAGTATGGCAAAGGGGGTCGGAAGCTTGCAATGAGTCAGCCCCATACGTCTCCAAGTAGGATGCTGGTGCTCCTGCATCTAGGACTTAGTGGGTGTTCAGTCAATTGAATTCAGAACAAAAAGAATCTTCACTAGAACAGGTCCTAAGGACCTTTTCAGACACAATGAAAGGAACCAACAATTGCCTTCTCCTAGTTTATGAATGGGCTTACGCCTGGGGTTATATGTGCTTTATTTAGTTAAAAGAGCATCTATTCACAAGAGCTAGTCAGAGCCCACAGAGGGTTTACCAAATGTTGAGTGTGCCCTCTAGTGTTCATTTTCTCTGCTTTCTTCCTGAAGAAGTGGATCAAGGCCTTTGCTGACACTGGAAATAAAATTCTCCAAGTTGATCTACTCATTGAGGTGGTGAAATTATTCACTGTCTATTCTGATTATTCTGATTATGCCATGAATGTACAGATGAAAGACTGGAGTGGCTTCTTACTAAATAATGCCCAGGCTCAATGCAGCACCCAAACAGTTTTGTCCTCTGTGCCCCAAAATAAGGCACAACTAAGTAGACCTTTTAGGACAAAGGCTGCTGACAAATCCAGCCAGGGGCAGTCAAATGTGGTTAGGGACAATAGAAGGAGTGGCTGGCCATTAACATAGCCCTTATGGAGGCCATAGGTCTCGTTTCTTAATATTCCACTTTAAGAAGGGCTTGAAAAGTCCTCCTCTAAAAAATAATCAATAGTTTTTCTCTTCAAATAACCTGCAGCAAAAAGATTTCTTCATGCAGGGACAGAAGACTCAGTACTAACTACTGATCTCAAGGAGTCAAGTCAGCGCATTTCTGAATGTACAATTCTGTCCATCAGAGAATCTGATTCACCTGGAAATGGAATCTGAGGGTCCCAGGTCTCGAAGAGAAGTTATTCCTTCATATTTGCCTCATCCAGAGCTCCTCCTGGCTCTCACTGCACGTTCTCTTCAAGACAGTTAGAGAAATGGCTTTTTTGATTGTGCTCCAGAAACACTAATTAATCTGCTTTGCTGACACTTTCCAGAAACACTCCAGTTCTGCCAGCACCTACAGGCCAACTTTTTGCCCACTTCTATAAACAGCACACATATTTATTTTGTTCTGAATCAAATTTATCATGTTATAAGATTCATAATTTTGTTTCCACAGGTAATTCTGAATGGCAAAGTTGACACATTATGTGGAGGTTCCATCATTAATGAGAAATGGGTCGTAACCGCAGCCCACTGTATCAAACCTGGTGATACAATTACTGTTATCGCAGGTAAATAAACAACAACAACAAAAAAAAGGATAGTAGTCTGCGGCATCACTTGATCGTCTATAAGACTAGTACACCATATTTTACCAAGGTCTAATAAGATCATTGTTAAATAAGTTGGGCTAATGGTAGAAGGGACATATTTTCAAAACTCAACTTGTTTTATACTTCAAGCTCCCAAGAGTTCTTTCGGTGTATCCCTATTAGCACTCACTTCAGTGGGAAACAATTGTTTATTGATGTCCCCATAAAACTGAGCCTTCCCAAAAGTTGTGTCATATCACAGATCTTTTTATCACTGGTCCTGGCACAAACTGTGGCTGGCCCTCAGCTAACATTTGAATGAATGACCAAAAAAAGGGGCCAAATTCTTGCAATTGGGAAAGTCTAGAATAATTCATGACAAGTAGATTATCACCTGTGATCAACGTAAGACTTGTGACAGCAAGGGTGAATGACACCATCTCTATGATGGGTCTTAAATCATGTTTTGGTCTGAAAAGAATGCATTGGCCCTCATTGCACTTTACCCAAATGATACCAATGTAAGATTAAGATCTTTGACATTTGGCTGCCAGTTAATTCTGCGATGCTGAGTGGACACTTTGAAGGCCTGTTTCTTTATATGAAAGACTACTTGTGACTGAAGATACATTTCTTTTCAGTGCGTGAAATGCTAGTTAAGTAAGTGATGCTTGGTGGACACTTGGAAAATGTGTCTCTATGTGAAAGACAGTGACTGACAAAGAAATCTGTTTTCGATAGGTAAACATAACATTGAGGTGAAGGAAGAAACAGAGCAAAAGCGAAATGTGGTTCGCATTCTTCTTCACCACAACTACAACGCAAGTATTAACAAGTACAGCCATGACATTGCCCTTCTGAAACTGGATAAGCCCTTAATGCTAAACAGCTATGTAACACCTATTTGCGTTGCTGACAAGAAATACACGAACATCTTCCTCAAATTTGGGTCTGGCACAGTGAGCGGCTGGGGGAGACTCTTCAACCGTGGGAGATCAGCTTCAGTTCTTCAGTACCTTAACGTTCCATTTGTTGACCAAGCCACATGTGTTGACTCCACAAAGGTCACCATCCTTAATAACATGTTCTGTGCTGGCTTTCATGAGGGAGGGAAAGATTCATGCCAAGGAGATAGTGGGGGTCCCCATGTTACTGAAGTGGAAGGAATCAGTTTCTTAACTGGAATTATTAGCTGGGGTGAAGGGTGTGCAGTGAAAGGAAAATATGGAATATATACCAAGGTTTCCCAGTATGTCAACTGGATTAAGGAAAAAACAAAGCTCACTTGAAGAAAAATGTATTTCTAAGGTTGATATATTTGGGATTGAAAATGAACAAGGTCTTTTACTTACTAATCACTTTTCTATCTCATCAGAGTTGAATAGATACATTCTATGAATATTGCTTTTTCACTTTATGGTAGAAGTCTATCTAGAATTGATATTTTACTAGAACAAGTGGACTAGAAAATGTAATCACTTGAGAAATGCAGGGTCTGGCAAAAGTAAGGCCTGCTTGAGTGTGGTTGATAAGGTAATAATATGGGCATAATAATTTATAGTTTTAATTTGAATATTTCACCTAAAAAATCCTATGGTGTGCTTGAGTGTAATCTTGTCATGTTACAGAATTACACACTTATGATTTTGTAATAAAAGATTTTGTAATAATAAAGGGGTGCTATTTGTGCCAGACCTGAATACTGTGGTAAGAATTTGTGACCATGACAAAATTGTGAAGTTAACTTCGTTATCCTGCCCATCTGGCATTATGTTTCTCCATTGAGGCAGTTTCCTGGTTCTCCCTCCTTAGAAGCATTCCATGTTTCAGGTCTTTCTTACCTCTTCCACCAAAACACCAAAATGTATTAGAAATGAATCCAGGATAGTTGGTCTAGTCCAACACAAGTCCAGCACCACACTCATAAAGGAAGAATACTGGAGCAGATGACAGGTTAAATCTCAATAGAATCACTACTTTTTCTGTACCCTTATTTTTGCATCCTTTATGTTTTCCAACTTCTAATCTCCAAATCAGTCTTTCTCTCTCCCTCTCTCCCCTTTCCCAGACACGTAGAGGAGGGAAGGGGAGCATCATACTGTTTTACTGGTATGCACAATTATATATGTCTACCAAAGCCAGACTTGCCTTCAGTTTAGTCTTGGACTTGCATATCTGAACATAGGGATTAAGTAAATCCTAGAGAACTTGGGTGAAAGTTCTTCTCAGAGTGTCACATTATTTTTTTTAAAGATTTTATTTATTTATTTTTAGAGAGGGGGAAGGGAGGGAGAGAGGGGGAGAAACAGTAGTGTGTGGTTGCCTCTCGCGCGCCCCCTACAGGGAAGCTGGCCCACAACCCAGGCATGTGCCCTGACTGGGAATCAAACCAGCAATCCTTTGTTTCTCAGGCCAGAGCTCAATCCACTGAGCCACACGAGCCAGGGCAACAGTATTAAAATACATACATAATGGAAGGAATGCCTTATCAGAATAGTTCCCTAAGAGCTTGTCATTGTGTTATTATGGAGGTCTGACCAGAAATGGCTCTATAAAGGCAAACTGACATGGCATTGTAACTAAGAAAGCTGAAAAAATGTTAGCAGAAAGAGCAGTTTGCAATCTAAGACTAGTGAAGTCTGCAAGGAAGAATTCATCAGTGTGTCTCCAGTACCAACCAGGGCTAAGGAAGAAGTTGCCCAGACCAGATAACATGAGCATCATGTCCCCCTAACTGGTGTATCCCCAACAGTGGAAAAGGGTGCACCAGGCTCACAGACATGAGTCATTCCAATGAGCCAACTAACTCCCCCTTTTCTGGCTTCATCCCCACCAAGCAACTTTTTTTATTATACATAGGCCTTCTATATTGGGTTTCCTATAGGGTTGCTGGCCAGTCAACACATGTACTTCAATCGGTTAGACAGAGTATCTCCCTTTTTGAATTAATAAACTGGTGTTCTGGTTCATAAATCGGCTTTCTGACTATGGTTGATATGAACCAGTCACCCCAGCCAGACCTTACTATTGTTGATTTCTTTCAAGTTATTCCAGTTAATACTTTAGTTTTTTTCAAACATAAGTGTCAATAAATGTATTCTTCAATTTCTCAAAAAGTGGTTCTTGTTGAGTCACTCACAGAAAAGGATCCCAAACACTACATTCAGCCAAACAATCAGAAGAATGTGTCCAAAAGCAATACAACACATCAGAGTTTTGATGCTCGGTTACCACTGAGTTTTCATTTGAGGCAGTGTGGATCCCCCTGGGACAGAACTGAGTTTAAATAGCTGCAAATATGGTCTTGCATAAGTCACTCTACATTTTGGGCTTTGATCTCTTCATTTGTATAATGAGTTTGACAGAATTCTCTCCAAAAGCCCTTGTTGATCTTGATAATCTGTGCTTACATTCCTTCATTTAAAAAATATTCAGGGAGGGATTACTGTGTGCCACGCATCAATAGTGTTCATTAAATTTGAATCCATATTTATATATTTTGTGAGTTAAGTAATTATGTAAATTGCCTTGTCAGTGCCGAGTACATTACTACCCAGTAGATGCTCAATAAATGTTAGCTGAGTCTGAATCTATGTTTATTACAGAGAAGGAACAATTATTGTGTCATGAAAAGAGGCCATACCTAAATAATGAGTGGGATTGAGGTTTAATTTTTTTTAAATCAGTTCTGCTATTTTTGGCTAAAGAAGGGAGAGAGAGGGGGAAGACACTGGAATTGTCCACCTTATGTTGAAGGAGGATACTAATTCATGCATGGAAACATGTTATTTCAAATTTTAATGACTAAGGGTCTGTAGACCCAGTGCTTGACAATTGGTAAAAGTGAGGAGTCACTCTGGCCTTGTTGCCATGGGGACCATCCCTCACAAAGGCAGCAGTGGGAGCTTGGCCTTATACCTTCTGTGATTGGTCTTGCCTGTCACAGAAGGAGGTGGTCTAGGGCCCATAAATCTCTAAGACACAGTTATCCTTTTTGCCATGAGCTCGAAAATGACTGAACTAATCATGAGCCACCTGTAGCATGTTGCCATCATTAAACTTGTGGGTCCCTTAAGCTCACCTAAAGGCCAGCGTCTTCAGAGCCATGCCCCGCTAGATTCTACCTAGAACATTTGCAGTCAGCATAAAAGAATCATTAGTGCTTTCAAAATCGCTGTAGCTTCTTAACCTAAATGGGCTGAAACATACATGCTGCTGCAATACTGGAAGCAACAGATTAAAATAGAGCTCTTGCTGAGTGAAGGAAAGTGTGTTAATGAGCGCAGTCATTTTAACTTGTTTTAAGTATAACTGTTTTTGGTTCTTTTTGAATATTAGATGCTTCATGCTGACAGGAACTAAGTATGGTCCAATTTTCTCTGCCAAGGGAAAAAGAATGGGTTTTTACCCCTACTCACCTGAACCGTGACTGACCAGATCACAAAACTGCTTCATAATCATTCTGCAACAATTTCTGAATGCAATCTAACAACATCCAATCTAAGAATGTCAGAGCTGCAAAGGCCCATAGACACTATCCAAACCACTCAGCCCATTTAACAGATGAAGAAATTAAGACCAACATAAGGCTAGGCCCAAAGTAATAGTGGCAGAGCCAAAACTAGAAGTCAGGTCTCCCACTAAATACTATGGAAGCATAGTGCTTTCCACTGGAGCACTGTCTATATTTTTAGAGCAGCTGGGGAATTCTGCACTGGTTGCAATCCTTTCAGCAAACTTGGGAATAAAACTGCCTGGAATTCATACTAGTGATACTTGACAAGTGACTAAATCATGAAGATGAACAGATAGCCTGAAAAGCAGAGTGGCAGTCAAATAAAAGACTGAAAGTACAGTCCCTGACTCATAGTAGGCACTCAGTAAATATGATGGGGCCGGCGGGGGGGTCTGAAAACCAGAATTTATTTATAAAAAATTATGCATTCATTCTTACATGTTTAAACTTCAGTCACCTTCAAAGTCTTCTCCATTTGATGCAATACACCTATCGAGATATTTTTTCCAGTGCTGAAAAGTTTTTGAACTTGTTGATGTTGATGCCTTTTAGTGCTTCTGCCGTTTTTTGTTTCACCTCTTCCACATCAGCAAAACACTTCTCTTTGAGGACTTTTTCCATCCGGGGAAACAAAAAAAAAAGTTGCTTGGGGCAAGATCAGGTGAATAGAGAGGGTGGAGTACAGGGGGTCATGCCGGTTTTGGTCAAAAACTGAACACTCAGCACAGTGTGAGCAGGTGCACTTGTAAATCACCCACCATGAAATAGGCAAACGCTTTGAAAGAATGTTAAAAAAAATTCACTGAAGCCAAATGCAGCCTCTTACAACAACGCCATCTGGTACACTGATCCAGATGGGTTCCTAGAACACTCACCTAGTTGGGGGAAGCCTGTACTATGAGGGGTCCACCCTCCAGATGATAATTCTGGGGTTTTTGGGTCCCCCCTCATACTCGTGGAATGAAACTGTGCTGCTGGTGTCTGGTTTTTAACCCAGCTGTGAGCACTGACCCTTCCAGATGTGACATTTGACTACTAGAGCAAGTTCATCAGTGTCGCCTGGCACAGTCATGTAAGCAACATTTCAACTTGCATCATTACAGCTCCATTGGTAAGACATATGTGGCACTGTAAGAGAGCAGGCTACTCCAGAAACTATTGTTTGAGGATTGAAAGAAGGCTTCAAAGGCCCACTGAAGGTGGGATTCTGACAACGTACTGCCAGATGAGGGTGACTGGAATACAAACTTCAGTGGTTGACAGGTCTATCTGGGCAAAGCATGCAGGAATCAGGGCTCTTCTTAAATCTGAAGCTTAGGCCATCTCCAAATCTCATGGTTAAAGCCACAAAAACTAGTGTGTTCTGCAAACTGTGGAGGCTGCTGAAGGAATCACAGCAAGGAAAAGACTGTGGCACTCCTACCCTTTTCAATCAGTCCAGGTACACAGATCACTCTACTCATTTTCTCTAACCATACTTTCAAGGCATACTTTTTTCACCCTGTCTTTGGGGTTATGGCTTGCCCTGAGATTCCCAGAGTTCATCTCAACCTCTGCTATGGATAGAGGTATCCAAAGGGATGAACAGCAGGTAGACCCTTTCTTATACATAGAGATAAAGAGGCAACAGCTTCTGGAACAGGACCAAAGTTTCTCCACTCCCTCACAAGACAGCAGCATTTCAAACTCCTAGGCAGATCATCTCACTCTGGTAGGAGAATTGCCCTCTTGGTAGAGAGAAGAATTAAAATAGGAACAGAGATATTCCTGATTCCAAAGACTTCCCTTCAAAAGGTTGCTCCATGGCAATGTTAAATATGACATCCAAATCTATAAGAAGTTGCCAACATAGTAAATATCCTGGATGCTGTCATTCTTGAACTTTTAGAAATCCTGTATTTAGAACCTCCAGATCAATAACCATGAAGTGGCTTAAGTGCTGACCTTATAAAGAAAAAATGTATCTCATGAGCTACACATTACATGCTCTAGTAAAGATCTATATAAAAATCCATTTCCCTCTCAGAATATATTACAAAAATAAGCATGCATCTTCATGATTTGAAAACTCAGCTTTGCCCAGGCTGGTATGACTCAGTGGATTGAGCATCACCCTGCAGACCAAAAGGTCACGGGCTCGATTCTCAGTCAGGGCACATGCCTGGGTTGCAGGCCAGGTCTCCAGTAGGGGGTGGGTGAGAGGCAACCAATTGATGTATCTCTTGCACATTGATATTTCTCCCCCTTTTTCTCCCTCCCTTCCCCTTTCTCTAAAAATAATTAAATAAAATATTTTCAAAAACTCCACTGTAACAGTAAAAAGCCACATCAAGAATGCAACAAGTCTCTGAGAATTGAGTGAATGCTTCTTAATGAACCAGCAGTGCAAAACTTGGTCATCTAAGTTAGGAATGAGATAATCATCCTGAACACATACAGGAATATGCCATAGGAGCGGAGGCAGACAAATATAGAGAGACTTCCTACATTGATTTCCTTCCAAGGATATAAAAAAGGAGTTATCACTAGTTTCCAGGAAATGTAAAAAAAAAAAAAAACACAAAAAAATATTAGCTTAGAAGAGGCTGTGGTTATAGCCCTGGCCTTTTCCTCTCCTGTTAACATTTATTGCTTTTGTATCTGTGTTCTCCGAGGCTATATTATCTCTTGTCTATGCTTTGTACCTTCATTTTGGTAGGTATTCTGTTGTTATACCTTGTTATTTTCTTAAGGAAGCTCTTGGGTTCCATTTGCATTTTGAAGTTTTATATCTGAATCAAACTGTCATTCTTGGTCACAGGGATTAAGTTTCTCTCAATACACCTCACATATTTTTCACTGTCCATAGTCTCTTCCTTGTGCTTTTTCTAGAGCTCTACACAGTCATGCTTAAGATCAGAATCTCTGCTTCATTTGTTTAGAAAATGTAAATTTGGGTAACATGTGTGCCAAAGGGATAGCCACACATTACCTAATGGTCAGTTAAAATTCAGAAGTCTTAGCACACTCCAAAAAGGAATTTTGCTGAACACTCACTATTGGTTTAGCACTCTATCTGTTTCATAAGACAGAATCAGTGGTGTGCTGGAACTGGCTTATACCAACTCCTAAATGCCAATTTTGCACATCTCTTTCCTAGTTCAGAGACTTCATGTCAAAAGCTTGAAATCCATCATGGTAGAGATATTTACACCATAGATATTGAAAAATGCTACAAATACATATTTTTTGGAAGATGTCCCATCGTTTAACATTTACAAACATACCAAATTGACACATTCTAATTA
The DNA here is from genome assembly GCF_021234165.1 of Pteronotus mesoamericanus. Taxonomy (NCBI): domain Eukaryota; kingdom Metazoa; phylum Chordata; class Mammalia; order Chiroptera; family Mormoopidae; genus Pteronotus; species Pteronotus mesoamericanus. The sequence continues at coordinate 3,389,293 of NW_026555198.1, forward strand.
TGACTAAAAATTCATCATTTTTACAGTCTTCTACTCAATTATTGCTATGAGTGAGCATTAAATACACTGTAAATGAAAAGGTAAAGTTGTTTAAGGAAGCTAAATGTTCATGAGTAGAAATATTGAAAAATTAGACCTTTAAAATTATTCTCAGGTGGCAACAAGCCATTATTTTATGCCGTCAAATAAAACATAACATTTCTTCTTTAAAACTATTTTATTTACTTATTTTTGGGGAGAGAAAGAGAGGGAGAGAAACATCAATCAGTTGCCTCTCAGACACACCCCGACTGGGGACCCAACTGGCAACCCAGGCATGTGCCCTGATCAGAACCTAACCAGTGACTTTTCACTTTGAGGGACGATGCTCAACCCACTGAGCCATACTGGTCAGGGAAAAACATAACATTTCTTAAGTGCAAATACTTCTCCTACACAACACATTCACGCATTGTTAAGCCAACGGAGGTTTATTCTCTGGTAGTTTTCTGCTGGTATGTTAGTTCACAGTAATTTGTAATTTATTTGTAAATACTGTGGGAAAGAGTTCTTATTTTCAGCCAGCAGGTAAGATTAAAAAAGAAAAAGTCCTACAGGCATGTATGGAAGATAAGATGTCACAGAGTTTTACTACATTTCAATCATCAGGGGACATGGTATTATATTTTCCTTTTCCAGTACTGAATTAAAGTGAGAATTTTTTAGTGTGAAATGTTTCAGATATATAAAAATATACAAATAATGTCATGAACTCTGAGGTACCAATGTTCATCCATTCCTTTTCTTTCCCCATCCACCTTAAAAGGCAGCTATCATCCTTAATTTGGTGTTAATCACTATCCAGCATACCCATATACCTTTACTCTAAATTATCCATTATACGTTTTGTTTTGCATACTTTAAAACTTTACAAATGAGGTCATATTGCATCTCTCCTGCAATTTGTTTCTTGTGAGATTCACTGATGTTGATACAGGTGGCTCTAAATCATTCATTTTAATTTCTATCTAGTATTTGGTTGTATGATATTCCATTATCATGTTACCTCTTCCAGTGCTCAGTCATTCATGTTGTTTCCAAATGTTTCACCCTTCTAAACAATTCTACTATAAACATTCTGACCCATATGCGTCTTTGAGCACGTTTCTCCAGGGTAGATACTTAGGAGTAGATTTGTCAGCCTTACAGTATTGACTTTGACTTCATTTGACATTAGCAAATAGCTCACAAAAGGGTTGTGCTAATTTATGCCCCCTGTAGCAACGTGGAAGAGTTCTTTTTGCTTTGTGTCCTTCCCAATACCTGGTGTTTTCAGCAATACACGTACGTTTTTAAGCTACTAATACTAACATTTTAAATGCCAGCTTTGCATTGAATTCAGGGATTTTTAAACTAGTTGTAAATGTACAGTCTGTCTTGTGCCCTCCCTGGGGTCAGTAAAAAGAACATTCTAGCCTCTAATATTATATTTCAAAACGTCCACTATATTTTTTCCCTTTTAAGCATTTTTATTATGGTTGAAAAGTTAGAGTTCACTTAGTTACATTTTATTTGCTCTCATTTGATTTCTCTCATAGTTTGCCATGTTAAAAAGGACTTTCACTATTCAACTGAGATAAAAACTATTAACTAAGAAAATCCTCAGCTCTCATGCTTCCAAATCTTCCTGACTTCCTCTCCTGCCCCATTATATTTTCATTTCTTCTCCAGCCTGGTTTTATTCAGTTATTTTCGTAGTAATTGAGTTAGTCTATCTCACAAATACTTAGACAAAACATATCTTTGAAATGGTTTACATTTTATTTTGGTTTGGGTTTAAGGAAAGTTTTGTTTAGCCTAAGGAATACATTCTCACAAAGTCCAACTTCATTGGCTGTCCTCAATATACCTGTTCAGTCTTATTTGGTGGACATGTGCTGAAACTATCTCCTCAGAATTTAATATGCTAATTTGGACATGTGAAAATGAGGTCATCAACAAATATTGGGTAGACCCTCACAAAGTGCAAGGAAAAACTTAAGACTTGAATATGTCATGAGCCTTCATACAGAAAATATATTTTGAACTAAAAGGGAATTATGTTTTTAAAAAAGTGCCTGTTGTTGCATGGATGGGCCTGGAGAACACTATGCTAAGTGAAATAAGCCAGTCAAAGAAAGACAAGTACCGTATGATCTCACTTTTATGTTTGGAATCGAATGAACAAAATAAACTGATGAACAAAACAGAACCAGAGGCATGGACACATGGAACAGACTGACAGCTGTCAGAGTTGGGGAGGGGAGGCTCAATGAAAGAAGGGGAAGGGACTAGACAAAGAACATGTGTGCATGACCCATGGACACGGACAACAGTGTGGTGATGACCAGAGGCAAGGGAGGTGGGAGCTGGGTGAAGGGGGACAAAGTGAGGGGGAGGGAACAGGGACATCTGGAACAATGCCAACAATGAAAATAAAGGTAAAAATATTTCTTTAGAAAAGTGCTTGTTGTAACTTTTATTAATTTTCTTTGGAACAAAAATATAAAAGGTTTTAGATTTTGTTTTTCATACTGTTTTTTTCCTAAGCATTTTTCTGTCCTTGGGAAGGCCGCAAAAGACCAACTGCAAACTGGCCATTCCAAATCAATGTAGGGAAGTGTACTAAAATGTAATAAAAATGACTTGTTTTGACAATTTAATGCTTGATACTTGATTCATTGAACACTCTAGAAACTACTGCCCCTGTGGGAAGCTGATTCCTGTGGTCTAGTATATTAATAAGCATTATTGTACTTAACAATAAGCATTTTTCTCAGAGAAAGTGTGAAGCTGGATTGATTTGACTAAACCCAAAACAAAATCATTGACCTAATTTCTCTTCAAGTGGTGCATTTCATACACGCCCTTACACTTTCAAAATTATACTCTGAAATTTTCTCTTTTTGTAATAGAATATTGAAGCTTAGATGCTGGGGTGTTTTTTGTCACAACTATATATTCTATGTTGTGAGATTCACACATAATTTTGGGCAAATGTAAACAATAACATTTACTCCTCAGCCCACATAGGAATAAAAACTTAAATACACTTTAATTTTCAAGGCGTTCTTTGTAGTTGGATTAACTTATTAACTAGTTCACTGATCGTGCTTCCTCCAAAGAGCTCAAAAATAAATTTCAGGGCAAAGGAAACAGTTGACCCTGTGATGGGACGCTCATTAAGACGTCTGAAACAATCTCAGTTTTTAAATAACAGAAGAGTCAGCCAAACCAGTTTGTTAGGCCTTTGTCTCCTAATGAATATTAAGACACAAGTTCTAGAGTCCAAATAAGCTGTGAAAGAAACCATTAAGTCTGGCAAACTCAGCTAAGAGTCCTTGGCATGCAATGACTCAGAACACAAGTACAGGTGTGTAGATGCTTTCCAGGTTTCCTTCGGCTGCATTATATGAAAGAAGATTTTTTTCAGTGTGGAAAAATATCCACTCACAAACATGGTTATTTAACTCAGGAAACCTCATTTATTGCTATGCTAGATTTGGGTGGAGGGTTTTTTTTTTAATTATTTTTAAAGATATTTTTATTTATTTGTTTATTTCTAGAGAGAGGGAGAAAGGGGGATAGAAACACTAGTGTGGGATTGCCTCTCGAGCGCCCCCTACTGGGGACCTGGCCCGCAACCCAGGCATGTGCCCTGACTGGGAATCCAACCAGTAACCCCTTGGTTTGCAGTCCAGTGTTCATTCTACTGAGCCACACCAGCCAGGGCTAGGTGAAGAAGTTTTTTGAGCCGACATTTTACCTATTGCTAGTCAGATATCTGTGTCTATCTCTGTCTCTCTCAAAGAATCATCAAGTTAGGCTGAAGGTAAACATTTAACTCAAAATGTATATGGTGCCTATAAAGTATAACTAATAAACTAGATGGAAAGAGTTTTCAATATATAATTTATACTATACTAAGGTGAAAAACTATATGAATGAATTTAGGTTGGACATTTTTAATGTGGGATTAACGCAAGTATATTTACATTGTAAGTATATTCACAATGTAATTAAAATTTGAAGACTTAAAGGGAAATTGCTGCTATATATTTTATAGTAACACATTTATAGCCCAATAAAATGAGTACAGCGCAGTTACATATACAAATATAGCATTCATTGTACAGTGATTAAAACATTAAAAGACTATAACTATATGCTTGAATCTATAGAATTCAGTATTGTCTTAAATGATTAAAATCCCTAGTTTGATACCATGAAATTAAAACATTTTGTGCGGAAAGGCATCATTATTCAAAAATTTTATCTTCTAATTCTCTCTTCTAATCACAGGATCAGCACACAAAAGGAATGAATTTTAATTTCATTTAGTTGTTATTTTTGCAGAAGCATTAAGTGAAATATCAAATATATGGGCATTTTCATGAGTTAGTCATAAATCAACCATCATAAATTCCAGCGAGTATACATGGGAAGATTTATAATTTCTAGGTATCTTTGAATAAAATACAACCAGTTTGTCATACAAATTGTTACATCAAAGGATACCACTGGCATAAACTATGATCTCAATATGACACACAAACCTATTTAAAAGATAAAATATTTATGTATTATATAGTTATTGACTTGTTTATTGTAACACATGTCATCAAAAAACATGCACCTAATATGCCAACTTGATAATAAAATGCATAATCCATGATTCAAAAGGCAGCAATTTCAAACCATTGTCTTCACTGCTCCTTGATATAAAATACACCAAGCATAAATTCAACATTGCATGCAACAACTGGCCCTGCACTATAAAACAAGTCATCACACTGTTTACATACATAAAAGAAAGACATCTATACATGTATTATTAAAAAAAAACCTAGGAACAAACACAACATAAGTAAAGAAAAACTTTACTACAACAAATTTTTTTTTCCAGAAAATTCAAAAGCAAGTGAAGACACTGGAAGGTAGAGCATTGTTACAGGAACACCTCTTGTGCATATATGGGTATTTAACTTAAAGCTGTGAGATGTGTGTCTAAATTAAATTGCAATGCATAAAATGTAAACTTCAACACATTCTAACTACAGGATTTTTAGCTTTGGATCTTTTTAAAACTATAAGACAGCTCTGAAAACCTTAAATACCAGCCAAAGTGCAAAAGAGGTCCTTCAGAACATCTCCCTTTGGTATATTTTAATCACATAGATCACAGAATTAAATAATAAACTATGAATTAACAAAGTGGTTTAAAATTTGATTCTCTTCTCTCTTTGGATTTTTTGTTTTGTTCCTGAAAAGTTACCAACAAAATTATAGGTAAAGCCTTTTATCTATAAATGTTCAAACTAATTGATTTCCAGACTTTTTAGATGGAATCTGAATGCATGCCATAAAAAAAAAACCCTTCCTGGAAACAAAGTAACACTGCACTTTTCACCTGCTGGAAATGGAAGGTGTGAAGATGCTTCTTGCAAAAATGAGACAAACTGTGAGTGATGAAGTCCACCTCAGTCCTGAGATTCTGTGAATGCCATGGGGCAGCATAGGATCATCCTGACTCTTGTGATGTTTACCTGTAACACTTTTAAGAGATATAATCTAGTTCACACCTCCAAAGGAAATCTTAATTTTAAAAGTCTATTCAGTCTCCTTTAATTCAAGGGGAAGTTAGTTTCCTTGAGTTACTCAGAGCAGCATCTACAAAATAATGAAGAATGATGTTAATATTCAAGTGATTTTCAAGGTCAAAAATGTTCTCTGTGCTATGATTTCTAACACTGATTATAATGTACAAGATGGAATCAGTTAATTTGGGGAAAAATGTGATTCATTACAACACATACTTGGCTTAGGAAGTATTCCAAATGTTAGTATCTTAAATTTTATCTTATTCTAATAGGCATACTATTTTAATGTTGTGAAGTGCAATGTTTCTTTGTATATCTCTTTGATACTTCTCTTTCCTGGTTAGTGCTTTTTCTGCTCTGTACAAAAAAGAAATTGTTCTCACAAAAGTTAGGAGTTTCTTCTTTCTTTCTGCTGCATAGTATTCCATTGTGTAAATGTACCACAGTTTTTTTGATCCACTCATTTACTGATGGGCACTTAGGTTGTTTCCAGTACTTGGCTATTGTCAATTGTGCTATGAACACTGGGATGCATAGGTTCTTTTGAGTTGGTGTTTCAGGATTCTTAGGGTATAATCCCAGCAGTGTAATTGCCAGGTCAAAAGGCAGTTGCAGTTTTAGCTTCTTTTGGTGGGGCGAGGGGACAATGGTGGAAAGGGGAAGGGACTGGACAAAGAACATGTATAAATGACCCATGGACATGGACAGCAGAGTGGGAACTGACTGTGGGAGTGGGGGGTGGGCTGGGCAGGGGAGAGCAATGGAGGGAAATTGGGACAACTCTAATAGAATAAAAAAAATTGTTAACCACTCTGCCATGAAGATATTGTCCTGTGTTTGCTTTGGATCAAGCAAAAGAGGGGAAAAAAACTCATGGGCATGGACAACAATGTGGTGGTTGCGGGGGTAGGGGGTGAATAAGAGGGATAAATGGTAATGGAAAAAATCAATAAAAAATAGTAATTGCTCCTGGAAACAAAAAGAAGCTTTATGATTCTAGCTTTTATGTTTAGGTCTATGGTCCAATCTAAATTAATTTTTGTATATGGAGTAGTGAGGTGGAGAGATGAAGGTTCATTTCTTTTCCCATGTAGATATACAGTTACTCTAGCACCATTTAATAAAATGTTCCTTTCTCCAGTTAGTAGACTTGGCACCTTGATTGAACATTAATTGTTTATCTATATGTGGGTCTACTTCTGAACTCGTTTTTATACACTGCACTGTATTTACTGTAGCCTTATAGGGTCTTGAAATTAGGGAGTGTAAGTCAGTCTTCCAAATTTTTCAGATTCTGTTCCAGATTCTTTGCTTTCCTGTATACATTTTAGAACAAACTTCTCTTTATTTTTTCCCCCCAAAAGGACCTGCTGAGATTTTGGTTACATTAACTCGAAAGGTCAATTTGGGGACAACAGACTTCTTAACAATGCTGGTATTTCCAATTCTTGAACATTATATATTGTTCCCTTTCTTAGGTAATTTTAAATGTGTTTTCAGCAATGACTCATGGTTGTCAGTACAGAAGCCTTTAGACATTTGTCATCAGATTGATTTCTATTTGTTTTACGGTGTATATTACCAATGTAAAATGGTGTTCTTTATTAAATTTCATTTTAAATTCTGTTGCTAATATACAAAATTACAATTTATTTTGTATAATGATTATGTATACTGTGGCCTTATAAAATTTACTTATTACTCCTAGTAGGGTCTTTTTATGTATAGATTCCTAATGATTTTGTACATACACATGATCTGCTGAGCACAACAGTGTTGCCTTTTTCTTCTTTTCTAATCTTTTTGTTTATCTCTTTATTTTGAGTTATGGCACTGGCTAGGATTTCCAGTATAAATGTTGAATAGAAATGGTGAGAGTCAATATCCTTGCCTTGCTGCCAATCTGAGGGGAAAAGCTTTCAATATTTCACCATTGAGTGTGATGTTAGCTGTAGTTTTTCCACAATTGTACATTATCAGGTTGAGGAAATTCTCTTTATTTATAGTTTGGTGAGAGTTTTTATCATGAATGAGTATAGAGTTTTGCCAAGTACTTTTACACATCTATTGAAATGATTACAAAAATTTCCCCTTAATTATGTTAACATGGTGAATTACATTGAATTTTAAGTGTGTAATATAAGTATTTAAAGCTATAATAATTTCATATAAAATTTCCACCCTCTTTGGCTGCATCCACAAATTTTGATATGTTGCATTTTTATCCAGCTTGAAATAATTCTCATTTCTCTTGTGCTTTTTCTTCTTTACCCCACATGTTGTTTAAATTTGTGTCATTTAATATCCAAATAGTTAGAGATTATTGATTTCTAATATAATACATTTGAGATTTTATAAGATTTCAATCTTCTGAAATTTATTGAGATTTATTTTATGGCCTAACATATGCCATATCTTGCTGAATGTTTTATGTGTACTTAAAAGTAATGGTGTATTCAGCAGTTGTTGGGTTTTAAATACATGTTCCTTAGTTCAGATTGTTGGTATATCAGAATGTTCTGATTACTAATTATCTAAATAATTCCATAATTCAATAATTACCTAAATAATTCAACAATTAGTACAGAAAACATTTGAAAGGTGATTCAGATTTGGAGTACCAAAAAACCAACCAAACAAGAAGTGACTCTATTTGCGGGGTTCCTGGGTGATGTAATATTTACATTGAGCCCTATCATCCTTAGATTTTATTTTATGCCATTAAATGAAAATTTGGAACCAAATAAGTTGCTACTGGTTTATTAGATTCATCTAAACACAATGTACCACTACCTGGAATTTAAATACAAGTCCAAAACTAGAAATTCAAAGGAAATATGTACATATAGAAATAATAATCTTGTTCACAAACAAGTATGGTTTCTTTTCTGTGCTGCCTTTTCATAGATAGATCAGTATAGTATCGCTCAAGGAAAAAATTTACAAAAATATGGGTTTGTATACAGAAATTTTATGTACAAAGGGTTGGAGCAATACAACGGAACACTAGGTTAGTTCTCATTGCTTCTTACTACCTTTGCACATTAAATCTTGGGCACAGACACAAAGAAGTGGTGTGTGTGGCAGAAACTACCGTAACGAAAGAACATGTTCTGTGAACTGAGTAAAAACATACTGCTAAAGCATTCATGGATAGTAAAGCTGGTACCTTGAAAGTATTTTATCAGCATTTGGTTCTGAATGATCTCTAATAAGACACCACATGATCATGGTATCTCCCCTGGTAGGTCAAGTCCAGGAACATGTGTAAAGGACCCATGGACAAAGACAATGTGGGTAGGATTGAATGTGGGAAGTGGTGGTGGGTAGGGCAGGGGAGAGTAATGGGGGGAAAATGGGGGCAACTGTAATTGAACAACAATAAAAAAATAAAAATAAAAAAAAGACACCACAGTTCCTGGAACTCTTTCAAACCTGTCAACCTTATAGGGAAAAGTTTAACGTGTTTATTAAATCATAGCTAACGTAATAAGTTTGCAGCTTTAATTTCTAAGTGTAAAGAGGTTCTTTCCCTATGCCAATTTCATGTTTGGTAAAGCTTTAAAACTTGTAGCCTTTAAACAAATAGTATACATTCTGTTCATATTATACCTGTAACTTTGGCATTCCGAAACCTATAGTCACCGATTAAAATCTGCAAACTGTTCCCTGGAACCAGGCATTTTTTTCTTCTGTTTAGATTTCTCACAAACCTAAATAATAAATGAATTAGTAGCCAACAATGGTGATATAAGCTAATAAAAAAACAAAGACATTGCATTGCAGCTCAAATTTCCACAAAGCTATTGCGTTTATTCAAAGACCTTCACTCACAAAACTATTGCACATATTCAAAGACACTGTTCTTGAGTCTTTTGAGTAACCTACAAAGGATTGGGGTTTCTAGCAAAAATGGTTATTATTTTAACTAAACATCATTAATTTTCACCCTTGTGTGTATACTCTCCCATCTTTAGGGTCAGAGTACATGGTCAATATAGCATTTCAGTAAAGTTGTTGACACAATGAAATAATAATTTCATATGAAATTTCCCAGATTTGTGGAAGCTTCATTCAGCCCTCTTCCAAACAATATTCCTTCCTGTTTGGGGTTCTCTAAAAATTAAACAGTACATTTGTCAGAACCAGCTTTGCAGTTGGTGCTACATAAAGTCAAACATATAAAGATAGGATAAGACAAAAAATCAATTATTTGAACTGATAAAGAGAAGTGTGGCTATGTTGTAAAGGAGCAAGGCATGATCCCTGGCATACAGTAGGCATTCATTAAAGATGTGATGATTTAATGAATGACTGAAATTACCAAGTGTAATGCAATCTGTAGCCATTACAAAGCCAGATGTATCAGCTGGAATGTCTGAGCCAAAGGCAAACCACAAAAGAGCATGCACTCACAGCATTTCATTCTTTGAAAGCATTTTTCACTCACCGAAGGTTAACATTCCTTTCAGTGAGCTATATAGGCATGGCTGAAGCAATGAAAATGAAACACTGATAAGAACTGTATTTCTGCTTCTTGAGACTGTATATCAAAGATACAAGTAAAGCAGAATATTTTATTAGACCATGTGCCCCATGCAGAGGTCATCACAGGCATGGAGAACACACCTACCATTGACCCTCAACATCCTCATGGAGAAGCTGAATGACATCTCCATTTCTAATCAGGAGGTCTTCTGAGCCTCTATTCCTGCAATCTGCTAGGGCTTTATATTTGTCTGGAGGCTGTAAGGTTGTTTTGGAAAATTACATTATAAACTTGTTTGCAAAACTACTTGCACAACTGCATGCTCTGTGAAAAAGAATTCACGTGGTACTTCAATGGTAAATGTAGCTGCAGCAGCTTTGCAGGAACGAACAAACATGAGGCAGTTTGTGATGGGAGAAAAAGCAGAACATGTGTTTATTTAACCTGAAGAACTTGGTTTAATTTGTGGAAGAGAATTACACCATGAACTACACAGAAAATAACAGAGTACAACTAATTTAAGTTACACGAATCATAAGCATATATCCAGAATAAACAAATGTAAAAATAATTTTAAAATATTATTATTCGTAATCTACTCTCATGAAAAATTTATCATGGCACATACAAAAGGCAATGGCTCTAAACAAAGATTTACTAATGCTCCCAAAGGACTTCTGGTCTTTATACTGTTTGGCACAGGTGAAAATAATGGGCACAAAAGCTCTGGGTCCAACAGAAGCAGGTTAAATGTTGAACTTTATCTGGCCCTAATCTTTTGCAGCTATAATTTTAACTGGATTCATTAATAAGCTAAAAAAAAATCCAAGCCACACTGATTGTATTTGGTTACAAAGGAGATGGAGAATAATAAATCTCATGTCCAAAAGTAGCTAGAGATGTTTCCAGCACAATATCTAACACAGTCAAAACACGATTTCAAAAAGTAAAAGTACCATAACTCAATTTTTTAATAAAAGAAGAGAAATAATTATGTGATGTCAATTCTTTACACATCCACAGGAATTAACCTAAAAACAATATCCGCGTCGCTTGAGCTGAATGTCTTTTGAGCAGCACTTTTATCAAATGGGCTGAGGAGCAGGCAGGAAAGAGCTACTTGCCATTTAACATAATAGCTTCATCAAAATAGGAGAGTCATCCCCGACAGACTCTACAAGGTAAGCAGCACCCATTATTTCTGGCTCTTTGATTTGATAAAGCAACGCTAAAAGAGCAGCTCATTGAAGCACATTTTGCTTGGGGGAGGGTGTCTTTATTTTTTTGTATGCATTTTTTTTTTTGTATGTGTTCCTTAGTAACACGACTTGGGGAACTATTGGGAGAATAGAGGAAAACTAATAAGTTTTTCTACATTCCCATCCCCTATGATTAAAGCACTAATCAGTTTTGCATATTTGCTTTATTTTCTGACACCATAGCTAGGGAAATGCTTACTAAAGATTTTGTCAGTTCTTGACAATCCCCTTGCAGAGCATCTAGAGCAAACATTTAAACCTCAACTGGCTTCCCCTGATTTTTCACTCACATCTGAACAGTTACCATTCTCAGACAGTATTAATTTAAAAAATGAAAGTTAATTTTATTACTAGTCTAAACTGGTGGTTCTCAAAGTTTAGGGGGCAGAGCTTTAGAGGTTTCCAACACCCATCCAAGGGTCTGCAAGGTCAAACCTATATGAAGACATTATTTGCTTTTTCACTCTTATTCTCTTGTAAGTATACAGTAGAGTTTTCTAGAGGCTACCTGATGTGTGATAACACAACGGACTGAATGCAAAAGCAGGTTAAAGTGACTTGCAAAAATATTTAAAATGCCACTCTTCTAAGTAAATGTTGTTTTGAAAAATGTAAAACTTTAATTAAAATGTTATTTATATTAACTTACAATGGTTTATTAATATTTAAAAATAATGAATAACTTTGTCAGTTTTAATTAATAATATGGTAAATATTAATAGATGTAAATAGGAGCTCTTTGGGATTCTCAATAAACTTTAAGAATGTAAAGGTTTCCTAGATTAAAATGTTTGAGCACTGCTGGGCTAGACAATTAGCACTGGACAAACCTCCTAGCAGCACCGAGCCTCGGTTTCCTCCTCTGTGCATTGGAGGTAATAAAGGCCTGCTCTTCCTCTCAATAATACTATGAATATTAAATGGGAAATTATATTGTAAACTGTAAAACACCATACAACTATGTTTATGGTCATTGCATTATTAGTAGAAAGAACACTCTGCTACTTTTTAAAAGAAACCATTCAAATTGATGCTCCGTAGCTTTGTGGTTATCCATGCCATTATTCCCTTACTCCAAAATTAAAACTGCCAAATGGATGGTGTTGCTCTGAAGGGCACCAAGGAGCAGTCCACTACAAAGCGCCATTCCCCCCCTCCAATCTGGTGACTTCAGAAAATTGGAGATATACCCTAAAAAGTCTAACTCCCCTCTAATAATCCAATAGGATCCAAACAATATTGCAAACTACTTCTATAAAACACTTACTTTTACCCTAAAGCAACCTCCTTTCGTTTTATGGGGTAACTCCTTGCTCTAATATGCTGAAATTTAGTATCATTAGCACATTCTTTGATAGCCTATTAAACCATATTCCCCAGGTGTTATTAAAGAATTTTTAATGTGTAAAACTTATTTCCTATATTTTCCAATCTGGAATCTAAATTGATTTTTAAAGTATATTTGCCTTTTCTTTCTTCTTTGACTAAGTCTCATGTGCCTCAATTGAAAACAAAGTAATGAAGCTCAATTAAAGATAAAACTGCTCAATATATAGAGACGTGGAATGATTGACTATTCGTCTCATCAGCTTTAGTAGGAACTCCACATATAGCTCAAACAACCTGAATGTTGATAGCTGTTTCCAATCTTTTGGCCATGGCATATACCTAATGGCCTCAAGGACACTGACAAAAGATTTCCCCTATGTACTTCCCCTATTTCATCAGTACAATTGCCTCAAGAGTTTCCACTTACTTATTTTAATATGTCATTACTAACCATTAGAGGTCTTTCTTCTTCATTGTCAACATAGGAAGAGTAGAAATAGTCGTTGGACCATGTCTCAGGCCCTTCAGAGATTTCTGCAGTCCAAACAATAAGAAAAACATGGAGGGTGGAAGTTACTTAATGGTACTGGTCCATCAAAGGAGAGAAGTAAACTTAACAGTAGTAATCAAGGCTACAGTGGTCCAAGAATAGTACCTCCCTATACTAGGACCTCCAATTAGACTATACTGTTTTAGAATTGCGGATATTTTGAAAGGGCCCGGAATGCCATGCACTTCTTTTATTAGGATGGTTTCGAGTTGGGGTTGGTGGGAGAGTTATTAAAAATAGTAAGTTAAATAACATTCCAGAGAATATTTACCCCTTCTTATAGAAAATAATCTCTTCCAATTTTTTTCTATAGCATTGTATTGATCCATTCAAATAGCACTTATAACATTCTACTTAGTAATATTATTTTTGACTTGTCTTATCTCTCTTATTAGGCAGAGAACATGTGTTATTCATTGCATGTCTCATAAGGACCTTGCATCTAAGAGGTGTTTCATTAATAAAATATTTTGAACTGATATGAATTAAGCAATCAATATGGGCAGAGGATTAACAGAGTCTCAATTTGGGCACACTAAACACTAAACCAGTCACGTAGCATTGGAACAGTTATGTCAACTTTTTTTAACTTGGTTTCCACACCTATCAAATGATGGCATTGATACTAGTCTCCCTCCTGACTTCTCTGGGGGCCACAGCATAGATGACCTGATGGAAGTGACCTTTAAATTGACATCTGAAAGTTGAGTACTGTTATCATCACTTATTTTTAAAGACCACCATATTTAAGTGGTACATATTGTGCACTCTGCTAGGCATTTCTCCAGAAAGTCTATGCTGTTGATCCCAGAGTGGTTTAGGTAGCCCTGGTGGATGCTTCTGCAGTACCTTGTACTTACTTCCCTGTTAAAATAAGCATCACATTTAATTTTAGTTGCTTGTTGAAGTATCCTTCTATGTTCCTAGCTTCCTGGGGATGGCAGCTGAGTGTACCTTTTTTTAAAAGATTTTATTTATTTATTTTTAGAGGAAGGGGAAGGGAGGGAGAAATAGAGGGAGAGAAACATTGATTGGTGCCTGACGGGGGATTGAACCTGCAACCCTGGCGTGTGCTCTGACTGGGAATCGAAGTAGTGACCTTTTGCTTTGTGAGATAATGTCCCACCAACTGAGCCACACCGGTCAGGGCATGACAGTATCTTGATTACACTATATGCCCAGGGTTTTGCACAATTCCTAAAATACAGGCTGTGTTATATTTGTTGAATTAAACAATTTTTTGAAATCAGTTTTAATGAAACAATTTCCATTAAAAAATTACTCCAGCTATAGATGACTCTTTTCTATTCATTAAACCTATGGTGAGTAAAGTATGCATTCCTTTAAGCCAGTATATGTTTTATTCATCCCTGTGCCCTGTGTAGAAGGAGTTCTCAAATATGAAAATGCATCAGAACAACTGACATGGAGAGCTTACTAAATCACAGATGGCTACATCTCACTCCCAGAGTTTCTGATTCAGAAGGTCTAGGGAAGAGCCAGAGAACTCACCATCCCTACACATTCACAGGTGATGTTGATGCTACTGGTGCAAGAACTGCACTAGGAGAACCACTGCTCTACAGTGTTCACCAGCATCTTGCATATGCAAGACATATAAGCCTTATAAAAACTGGTTAATTTTGTTTTCTTCACATAATGACAACAGGCAGATTTTCCAGATTAACAATGGGAGAAAAGAATTTGCACAGCCGTGAATCTTACCTCCAGATAACCATGACACATACCTGTATTGGCTTCTGCCTCAACTGCCGGGATGGCCTTACAGACCTCCACCACCGAGCTGGGGTGCTCTGATTCAGTTTCCTGGGGGCCTATACAATCCCCCTGCTGCTTTCTGAAATAGTAAATATGCAAAAATAAGTGAGCATTTATACAGTCTAAGAGTAATAACAGAGTTAAAATGGCATTTTTTTCTATGGCTACCATGTGTCAAGAACATACCCTGAGAACCCATTCAGACAGAGCTAACTCTCCCTTACTTAAGTCTGTGTGGTAATAGTTCATAATATACAAAAGTTTAATTCCTAGGATCCAAGCCAGCAGGGCCTCTCTTTAACATGCAAGAAAAAAGTTACTCCCTTTGTGACCTAAGGCGGGTAAAATTCCCACAGCATATTATACTGTATATTTGAAATTTGCTAAGAGGTAGATCTTAAATGTTCTCACACCACACACACACACACACACACACACACACACACACACACACACACGGATAACTATATGAGGTGATGGATGTGTTCATTAGCTTACCTATGGTGAATATTTCACAATGTATGAATGTATATGTAGTTTAAATCCTCATATAATCTTTAAAGATACAAAATTTTAACTATCAACTACAACTTAACAATGTTGGAAAAATATAAACAACAAAAAAATCCCTATTACTCTATGAAATGTTAGCCTTAATAAAGTCAATAAGATATATGTAAATGACAATGAAACTCTGATTCATACTGTTGAGTTGTATAAGCTACTATAAAGTCAAATATTACATGAAATCTAAAGATTTTACTTCTATAATGTATGACAAATGATCAAGTATTGTGAAGACAAAGACTTCCAATGTGACTTTTTAAATGGTTTAAATGGTTGGTCCCAAATGAACCAACACATTTTTGCACCTGATTTTAGCTACCTCTGAAAGATGATATACAACAAAGAGAAAAGAGCATTCTTAGTCAGTCATTCAATGATTGATCTATCAGACAGAGGATGCATGGTAAACTTCTGTGTCCAAGCTTTGGAATCAGTGTGGTGAATCTTTCTGCATATCTGCAAATGTTCTATGGAACTCTACCTTTTAAAATTCCTAGTGGCAGAATGCAAAAACCACATCTCTAAACCAGTGCTCATAAGTGCTATCTTTTTGGACTGCTACCTTCCTCAAAGACTTTATGGTTGTGTCCAGGCAGAGTTCCTGCCAAGGATCAGTACCTCATCTCTAACTACGTAAAAAGAGAGACCAAGTCACCAGCAAGTGGTCTCCATCAATGGACCACAAAGCTGTGGGCCAGGAGAGGCTGCCAGTCCTCCATCATTCTTACAAGTCTCTTTGTCCAGTCAGACAGAAGGTAACCAATATATGTTGAAGAGAAATCATGAGTGCAGCTGCTTTTATGGTTAAGCCTACATGCCAAATCCCCCCACCCCCTACTATACTGAGAACAAAGCATTTGAAATTGTGTTTAGCCCAAACTATTGTGTTATTTTTAATGTCATGGGGAACAACTGTATAACTATTAAGCAGTCTCCAAGTATAAGGATAGTACTAGAAAATGATGTGTTTATGGAATTTGATAAGTTATTGCTAAAAGGGCAGGTAGTTTCTGTCTGAGATACGCAGGGAAAACAAAAGACTGTGGGAATGATGGTTCTTAAAGAATAATCACTTACTCATCATTCTGCTGAGAAGAAAGCTGGCCCTCTGCAGTTAACTGATTATATTGCTCTTGATGTTTAACTGTGGAATAAAAGAAAGTTTATACAAGCACCATTTAGAAGCCACACTTCTTCCTTCCTTGAAGACCAATGACTTTCACATATGCACCCACATACCCCCTACCCCATTCCCATTAGAGTTAACCTACAGACTTGAAATAACCAGAGGGAAAGCCACTCTGAACTTGGAATATGAAAAAGGACTGAAAAATGTAATAATTCATTCAAGAAATGCAATTGTATTACTAGAATCCCACCCCAACATTACAAAGCACTGATAATACTTGAGGCCCTGAACAGTTGTCTCATGGGAAAGACTCAGAATTGACACTGTCTCCTTGGTATATTAGTTCACTGTTTCTCAAGCACTACAGTTCCTTTTCCAGTGTAAAGTTCATTCTCCAAAATAGTTTATACAACCCCATGAATCTTCATCTCCTACTAATTAGTCTAACAAACCCTTCAGTGGAAATAGTACAGAGTTAATATGAGCCCCATTCCCTGCAAAAAGTATCACAAAACCTGAGTCAATGAACTATTACAGTACTTCTTGTTCTGAAAAATGCACGCTTAAATGTACCTGTTGTAAGTTCCTGTTGCTTCAACAAAATACTTTTTATTTCTTTCAACCATATCATCTTCATATCTATATTCGAAGCCTAAAAATTTTTAAAAGGGGAAGAAGAAGAAGTTTCCTTTAAAAAAAAACAATGTAATTTGGTGTATCAAACATAAACCTGAATCTGAATCCTGAACCACCACATTCAAATTCTAACATTTTGATTCTTTGGACTTCTAAGAAGCAAATAAGTAGCCATCATATTAGATGAAATAATAGTCAAACCATTTTGAGCCCTGGCTGGTGTGGCTCAGTGGAATGAGTGCAGACCTACAAACCAAAAGGTCACTGGCTCGATTCCTGGTTGGAGCACATGCCTGGGTTATGGGCCAGGACCTCAGTTGAGGGGTATACAAGAGACAACCGATCAATGTATCTCTTACACATTGATGTTTCTCTCCCTTTCTTTCTCATTCCCTTCCCTCTGTCTAAAAGTAAATAAATAAAATCTTTTAAAAAAACATTTTGAAATTGCCCTTAAATAATAACACTCACAGAAATGTGAAATAAAATCTCTCATTTTTCTTTGTAGGGGGGTTTTTTAAAAATATATATGTTTTTACATTTAATTTCAGTAAAATAAAACAAGTTCTACTTTTTCTGAAAAGACAATCAATCTGTCGCAGAGTGATTTTTTTCATAGTTTCTTTTTTAAGATTTTATTTTATTTTTTTAGACAGAGGTTAAGAGAGGGAGAAAGAGAGACAGAAAAACATAAATGTGTGGTTGCTTCTTGTGCACCCCCTACTGAAGAACTGGGACCTGGCCCCCAACCCAGGCACGTGCCTTAACTGGGAATCAAACCGGAGACCTTTCCGTTCACAAGTGGGTGCTCAGTCCACTGAGCCAAATCAGCCAGGGCAATTGCAGAGTAATCTTGATGGTGAGAGCATGCAAGCTTCCTTAAATAGCTCCCCATTACTTACAAGATAGGTTTGTTAAAAGATAGCAGGAACCCTGGCCGAGTGGCTCAGTTGGTTGGAGCATCATCCTGTACACCAAAAGGTCATGGGTTCAATTACTGGTCAGTGCACATAGCTAGGTTGCAGGTTCAATTCCTGGTACACGCACATATGAGAGGCAGCCAGCCTATGTTTCTCTCTTACATTAATCTCACATTAATGTTTCTCTTTCTCAAATCAATAAATATATGCTTGGGTGAAGATTTAAAAAAAGGTAGTAGGAAGTCTTATAGTTAAATCAAACCAAGAAAACACTTTACAGATTGTAATCACCCAGTACAGAATTGAAACAAAGAAAAAACCAACACTGGGCACTTTCAACAGATAACAGCACATTCACCTATGACAAGTCCTGATACAAATATTGAAATGACAACATCCTCTTGACACGTTCTCATTTCTCTCTCCTTCCCTGAAACAGATTGGACCTTATAGCATATCTGGCCACGGCTTTAACTATAGTCTTTAGAAACAACAATCAAGTCTGAATCATCACATCACCATGTTTTGTAATCAAGTACTCTCCGAATGTCAAGCATAAGAGGAACTCAGAACTAGTATCAATTTGTAACCCTAGAAACTTGATGGGGAGAGAGAAGCACCTGCCAAGCTTTTGGCTATCAGCTAAACCTCCTAGTGAGGCTGTGAAAACTTGAAGCCCTGGAAAGCACCATAAACATATCTCAAGTTTAAAAAGTCACTGAAAAAAATATTTAACTACATCACAAAAAATAGTAACAAAACAATATTTAAGTGACCTATGTGAGAGGAATGAGAAGTTTTGTAATATAACTAGAGCAATTTTTAAATGACCAACCTGGACAATATAAATTTCTTCCTTCCCACCATACCAGATTTCAAACTTGCGGTTATCTCCTTTTACATGTTCAGTGATTCCAACTTCATCCATCTATAATTTATAAGTCAAAATTTTCATGAGCATTTTATTTTGAATATGAAATGACATTACACCTACCCCCATCATGTTCTAAATGAAACAGAATTTCTTACTTGGAAAAAATACACATTTTATATTCAAAGAACATGAAGTGGTATTTTGATCACAGACATGAATATCTAAACATTCTCACTGATTTATGCACTTCTAGTACAGATTACATGCTCCATTCCAGTGATTAAAACAAAGGTTATAAATCTGAATATCCAAGTAGTCCATCTAAGATTGAATTGTGTTATAAATTAACTGTATAGTCTGAAAACAAATTATTATGTCAAACACAGAAGTAAAAGTAATCAAATATCAGTGTAAAAGGTCACCTAAAATTAATTTAAATAGTTCTTTTTAATAATCACTTGCAAGATAAGTTAATCTTGTAGGTTATTACTTATCTATACAGATACCCTACGAGTTACAAAGATCTGATTTATATGGGGCAGGGGAAAATCAGCCAGGTACACAAGGAACGCCTCTATTTCCACCAATCTCTTAGCCTCTCTAAAAGACAAACAATTTGTCATGGGAGGATGATGTCTTCTTGTAGCTAGTGAAACTTTTATACACAATATCCCTTCCTTACCAGTTTTTCTTCTCCTCCCTATAATTGTGCAAAGCAGAACCCTTTCCATTTTCATTCATTCTGTGCTACTATAGCGTGGTTAATTCCATTTTGAACAATTTTACTCCCTTAGTCCCCTTCTGCTTTCTTTTTTTTCAATTCCTTCCTCATTATCTAAAGGAATATCTCACACTCTGTTCCATTTATAAGCCCCACCAATGACCTGAATCAGGGCTGATAAGCGGTAAATGAGTGGATCAAAAACTGTGGTACATTTGCACAATGGAATACTATGCAGCAGAAAGAAAGAAGGAGATCCTACCCTTCGCGACAGCATGGATGGAACTGGAGAGCATTATGCTAAGCAAAATAAGCCAGGGGGTGAAAGACAAATACCATATGATCTCACCTGTAAGTGGAACCTAACCAACAAAACAAAGATGCAAGGAAAATAAGACCAGAGACATGGAAATAAAGAACAAACTGTCAGTGACCAGAGGGGAGGGGGAGGGAGATAATGGGGAAGGAAGGGGAACGGTTGTCAAGGAACACATATAAAGGACCCATGGACAAAGCCAAAGGGGGGTAGGACTGAGGGTGGGAGTTGAGGGTGAGTGTGGCAGGGAAGAGTAATGGGGGAGAATGGGGACAACTGTAATTGAACAACAATAATTTTTTTAAGTAGTGCTAATGAGACCTTCATATCAAGGAAAAGAAAAGGGATTACTAAGAAATGATATAGAACATACAAATGCAAGAGCTTGTGACATCTACCCTGAACGTTGTCAGAAGTTACTTTCAGAATGCCCCAAAACATCTTTCTATTCCTATTCAACCACTCTAACCTACTTTTGCTCAAACATCAGAATTTAAGATAAATAATAATCTCATATTCAATATCTATTTAGATTAACTTTGCTTCAGTGCATGATTTTGTCTCAATAGCATGATAAGGTGGAAAGCATGAGGGCTTCAGAGTCTAAGAGGCCAAGGCTGGAACTGCATGTCTACCACTTAGTTGCTATGTGTCTTGGTGCAAGTTGCTTAACCTTTCTGAACTTCAGTTTCCTCAACTATAAAATGGGAAGAAAACCTATTTTCATGGAGGTGATATAGGATTAAATAACAGGCATTAAATGTCTGGGTCATATCCTTAGCTTTTTAAAGTATTAGTTTGCTTTCTCAACTTTCCCTTATTTGAATTGCAATAGTTTTTGTTATTTTTCATTGCACATATCTGGCACATTATAGATTAAACAGACTTTTTCAAGTTACCCTGGAAATCTATCTATTATATTTATCAGGCAATATTGTTCTCAGTTCCAAACAATTCACTTACAAATGATCCACTGGTATACAATCCATTTGTAATTTGTGGATTGTATATATTTCCTCAAATAACAAAACATAAAGGCTTTATTGAAAGGTTTCATTAAATGTTCACTCTGTCATGAGTATTTACTCGGTTGAGAACCAATAGGCAGAATTAATGGTCCAACTATATGAGTATACTTATATATAATATATTATACAATAAATAATATATAATTAGGCTGATTCCACAGTTACACCTGTGGTCTCTGCTTTATCCTTTATATTTTCATTGATGATTCCTGATAGCTCTAAATATGTTTTCTTTATTATAAAGCATTTTTTCGTCACTATTATCAAGTGTTCAGAGCCCCAACTTTTAACCGAATTGTCTGCAATGAGGAAAGTGTGAAGATGTCAACTACCTTGTTAAATGTCACCCAGTGCGTGAAGAACTCTGGGATTATAACCAGTAACTACTAATATTTTCCCTCCTTTTCATTGAATTTAATGGAGTGACACTGACTCACAAAACCATGCAGTTTCAAGTGTATAACTCAACAAACATTATCTGCACACAGCATTGTGTACCCATCACCCAAAGCAAAGTAACTTTCCATTCCCATGTATCCCCCAAAACAACTGCCAATCTTAAGACTTTTATTTACATCTCTGGGATACAGTTTAGTTATTTGGGGGGGTTAGTATTATTAAGAGATTGATCTCGAATCACATTAACAAAAAATGTAGCTAGGCTTAGCCCTGGCCGGTGTGGCTCAGCTGGAGCATTGTCCTATACACCAAAAGTATTCAAGTTCAATTCTGGGTCAGGGCACATACCTAGGTTGTAGGTTTGATCTCCAGTCAGGGCACATAATGGAGGAAATCATTCAATGTTTCTCTCTACCATTGACGTTTCTCCCTCTCTCTCTCAAATCAATAAACATATCCTCACGTAAGGATTTAAAAAAAAGGTAGCTAGACTTAAGTGCTATGACGCATTAGAAGCAAGATACTAGGTATAAAACAGTAACATGGCTATATCTCAAAAAGAGTTTTTGAGATCAAAATAAAGGAAATGAAAATTATAACAGAATGCAATTAATATATATTAAAACTACATGTGCACAGAACATTAGTATACATTTATCAAGAACACACAAACTGAACAATATGCATCAAATAAATTAGAATGGTTGCTAGAAGGGTAGAAAGGAGGTAAGTGTGGAGAATGGGGATTAAAAAAAGGAATGAATGAAGGAGTGAAAGAATGAATGAACAAGAATAGGCTTCCCGGCACAGTATAGTGATTGAGAGCATGGACTGTGGAGCCATCTGACCAAATGAGTTAACAATATTTATAAACAATCAACAGCCCCTAGCACATAGTAAGCACTATGTTGGTTAAATTTTAAAAAAAATGATGGCAATAATAAATGCATAAAGTGAAGGCTCTGAAGAACTCAAATCTCTCCATCTGACTAACCTTAGGGACCTATCTCAGGGACCCTCCTTTGCACAGGAAAGGTCAAGTTAAAATACAGCACACAATCATTATAAACTACATTGTCAGGCCAGGGAATTGCAGCTTGATATGATGAAGCCAAGGCAACAGTACACTGACAGTGAGAGAGAAGTTGCTCCGCCATAGAGAGCACCTGCATTGACCCTCTCCACCAAGTGGAAGACTTTGAAACCAGTAACCCAACTTTTAACCTAACACAATGACCAGTAATGCTAGCAATTATCTGATTCTGGAATCTCGTGATAGGTAAGGAAGAGGAAGTATGCATAGTGTGGCTTAAGAAATAGCCTCACTTCTTTCTCTATGAGAAGCATCACCATTTTCCTAGTAACCCTAGTCTAAATCCTTGCAGGCATCACTGATTAATCTCTTTTATTACAGATACCAAGAATTACTGGGGAACCAAAGAAAAAATCAGACTCATTTTTTTTCCATCCAATGTCAGGTATTTATTTCCTGTATCTAGTAAGTCGTCAAGCCCATTTGTGTACCTTCTCCACAGTGAACACTGTAGTTTGAATTTTCATGATGTCATTACCTGAAACCAGTCCCTCCTTACTCTAATGTACTCTAGAAATATTCTGTTGGTGGGTCCATCATTGTGACAAATTAAAGGTAACATGAAAAGTCAACACAGCCCTGACCAGGTGGCTCAGTTGGTTGGAGCATCATTTCCACACACCAAAAGGTTCGATCCCTGGTTGAGGCAAATATGGGAGGCAACTGATCCATGTTTCTCTCTCTCTCTTTCTTTCTCTCTCTCTCTCCCCCTGACCCTTCCTCTCTAAAATCAATAAACATATCCTCAGGTGAGGATTAAAAAAATATTAAAAAGTTAATACAAACAAGAAACACTTAGATATTAACTAAGTCACCCCACAAGTGAACCAAATGGATTTGGGACAAGCACGTTTATGAAGGTCAAGTACCTTCCCAAGAAATAGGCATTCTTGGTTCTCAACCAGTTTTTATTAGACCCTTCAAGATTTGAGGGGCTAGGAGGTGGGTTACAAATATCAAAGGAGCAGCTGGGCATCTGTTATTTTAGAAAGTGAGAGTTTTGAAGAAGTTGTGACACTGCTCTGAGTTCAGAAGCTAACAGAGTAAATGGACAGTAGGAAGAAGTTGGAGTCCTGACCCTGGTCAGGAACCTTGTTAGGAAAAGCATGGAACTGGTGACCCTCTGGGAAGAGTGAAAAGCAGGGCCTGCTTATCTAGCAGCCTTCTGACACAAACACCTCTGGCCTGTCTCAGGACACTTTGCTCGTCCTCTTTATTACTGCTGATAAAAATGTCCTCACTTCTCAAATATATGAGGGGGACCCAGAAAAAAAACACAGTTTATTTATTAAAAAACTGTGTATTTATTCTTACATATTTAAACTTCAGTCACCTACAAAGTAGTCTGCATTTGATGCAATACACCTATCGAGACATTTTTTTTCCACTGCTCAAAACAGTATTTGAACTCATTGATATTGATGTCTTTTAGTGCTTCTGCCGTTTTCTGTTTCACCTCTTCCACATCGGCAAAACGTTTCCCTCTGAGGACTTTTTTCATCCAGGGAAACCAAAAAGAAGTCACTGGGGGCGAGATTGGGTGAATAGGGAGGGTGGGACACAAGGGTCATGCAATTTTGGTCCAAAACTGCTGAACACTCAGTGCAATGTGGTTAGATGCACTCATAAATCACCCATCATGAAATGAACAAACGCACTGAGTCTTCAAAAAAAATTCACTGAAGCTGAATGCAGCCTCTCACAACACCACCACCTGGTACACTGATACAGACGGTTCCCAGGGCACTCATCTAGCAGGAAAAACCAGTACTACAAGGGGCCTGCCCTCCAGAAGATAATTCAGGTTTTCTGGGGGGGGGGCAGGTCCCCCCTTTATACAACTATGAAAGAACATGCTCATGCAAAATAACTAAAATGATAGTTGTTGGGGAATCGAGGGTAAAAAGTTTCTCTCTTTCCCAAACTTTTCTCTAACAAATGCTATATTGCTTTTATAATTTAAAACTTGAAAGATAAAATTAATTCAGTGCCAAAAAATCGAGTTCACCAATTACAGACTCATATGAACTGGAAGTTCCTCTTTCAAAATGTCAGGCCCAGCTGGGAATATCATTGGACTGCCTGTGACTTCCTCAAACAATATTGCTCTCATTTTCACATCAAACTAGTATGTAGAACAGAATGGAAGTTTGGGTTATTGGAGAGAAGAAACTCATTTCAAAGGATAGGACAAGATAGGTGTGAACAGGATCCAGCTGTAGGTATGTTTGAATACCCAGGAAGGCAGGTGCTAGTGAATGGAGGAAGGACACAAAAAGGAAAGTGGGGATTCACTAAGCACATGTCCATTTTTAAATTACACTTAGGAAAATAAACTGTTTCCTCCTAGTCTCTTCTGTTATAAAGGCTCCCTGTTACCAAGACCAAGAAATCCACAGAATACCAGCAGTAAGAGTTCTCCTGGGGAAGCCAGGTCCCTTCTCATTATTTCCAACTGCCAAGCTCTGCTCTCCCTCCCTCATTTCAGGCAGAGAAGTTCTGCTTTACCTAACTTCTGTATTAGACTTCTACTTAAGATTTCATAGGTTAGAGAAATGGGTGGGGCAGGCGGGGAGGTGTCAAAAGGAAAAAAACTTCCAGTTATAAAATAACTTAAGTCCTAAGGATGTGAAGTATAGCATGGTGACTATAGTCAGTAATACTATAGTACATATTTAAAAGTTACTAACAGAGTAGATCTTAAAATTTCTCATCACAAGAAAAAATATTTAACTATGTGAGGTAATGGATGTTAACTATGATTATTTTGGTGATCATTTCACAATACATACAAATATCAAACCATTGCTGTACATGTGAAACTAATACAATGTTACATGTAAATTATACCTCAATTAAAGAAAGATTTTATTTAAACAAAGGGATGTGCCAGTAAAATATAAAAACGACTTATTTGAACTGAAAAAGTCCACAAACATGAAAATATGTGAAAGAATGTTGCATTATACAATTCAAATTGTCTTACTTTTAAAGAGTGCTTAAAACTGTACGATGGGTATCTCAGAGAGTCTTCCCCACTTTCAACACGTCTTTTACAAAAAACAATGGCCTTTTCATACAAGAAAAGGTGCCGCTGCATTGGTTTGAATCTAGCAAAATCCTTCATTTTAGTAGCACCTTTTTTGTGGCCAATCCAAACACTGAATGCACCCTGTATAATCATCTTGCCCAGATCATTTAAGTTTCCCTAGAATGGAAAATCAAAACTGATTAGCACAAGGCAGAGCTACATTCAGATTTCTGACATCAACACTGCAGCATTTAACTTGAACTACTAATACCCTGAAGCATAACTGATAAGTTATTAAAATTTAATCATAAATTTTTACATTAAAACATGACATGTGTCAAATAGTTACAAAATCACTATGGAGTGGGACATCTAAGAAGCTTCCTTTCCCCTGGCTTCATGTCTCCATGTGGAGGTAGTTGAGATAGGGTAACTCCCCACCTCTTTCTCGGTCCTGATTGGCAATGGGATCAACTAGTCCAAGCTTCCTCATTGGGTGGAGGAAACTCTTAAGATTTGATCTTTTTCTTCTATATCTATCCTGGACTAGGACAAGGAGCAATTCTAAGGCAATATATCTCGTTAGAAGACCTAAATATTCCTTCAAGTAGGATCAGCCAAGGTCTAGACTTATGACTAGGCTGTTACGGACAAGGGCAATGTCACAAATCCACTTGGCTAGTGATCTGAAGCCAATTCTCCACTTAGCATTATCAGTAATAATGCTGGCATTGAGGTCTATCTCCATTTGTCTGCTTCCTCTTATTTCTCAATTGGTTCCAGGAGAGGAAGATAGGGGTATGAACATGCTTACCCCTTAAAGCTCCAACAATCATTAAAATCTACTTACAATATAGCCATTTATTGCAATCTGATGCATAGAGTCATTAACTGACTTCAGTAAATCCAGCATTGTGTCAAGTGCCTCCTTTAATTGTTCATGTCCTTCACAGTCTTTGCTATATTTTAATAATTCCTGTAATTATAAGTCAATAATTAAACTTTTATAAATTAAAGAAGCAAATTGTAGGCACATATTAATAGCTGGAGAAAATGAATAAAGTTTTGGCCAACATGCTTTCAAGGAGGAATTCAAATTAATGTCACTTTTTGGAGGAGGTTTTTTAATATGTTATTTGGCACATTATTACTACATTTAATAACAATGTCAAAATTGGAGAAGAAACGGAATATTGACTAAACAGTGTAAAGCAAAGAACTTCAATGCCTTTGGAGCTGAAGAACAAAACTTTCAGGACATTCTAGAGATTAGTTTGTAAAGCAATTATAGATTTTTTTGGTCCTCTACATACAACAATTTGTTTTATTTATTATGCATAGACAATAGAACATTGTGAAAATACATTGTAAAACAAGCTATGCTGTATTCATAATTAACACAACATTTCACATTACACAAGGGATGTACCATCTTCACTTTCAATTGAGAAGACCCGTGTGAAATGTAGTTGCAAAACTCTTAAGAAATATTTGCTTGGTTCTTCTTAACAACAATAAAAGTTCTGCAGTAAATGTGATACATATGTCATTGTAACTTGTATGGATAATTAAATAGCTAAAAGGATGGCACATATTCTCAGCTTTATGTCTATGCCTCCAGTATTGGAATAGCCAGTGAATCAAAGGCTACACTGCATCGATCCTACTGCAAAATCTAGCTTTCACAGTCATTGAGTCTACCTATTTCTATTGCTTCCTAGTCAGCTACTTCATTTTTAATGGCTTTGGCACATCTGACCAAAGAAGTAAGTAAAGAAGCAAATGTTTAACGTACTTACTTTCAACAGTAACTGATATTTAGTGAGTCGTTGCACTGGTTTGAGTAAATAAGAATCCAGGCCAAGTCTGTGTTTTAATTTTCTTTGGCATTCCTGTCATTAAAATATAATTATAAATGAATTTAAATTAACACATATACCTGTGAAAATGCCAAGTGATTAGACCCAATGCATGCTGATTTCTTAACTCACAAGGCAAATTCACCAGAAAATCGCTGTTATATATGGTATGGTCATTAGAGGCAGAAAATTCTGAAATTTCAAAGGCTACGTTTTACATATAAATTCACATTGATGTGGAATGTTTAAAAAGTGAGAAAACAATGAGTGACCATAGATGAACATTGCTCAAATGTTTTTCAGTATATCCAAGAAAATTAACAAAAGGCTCAGCTCCATAGGCCAAGGCCCAGAAAAGAAATAGGCTTTACTGAATGTAAGTCAGACTGGGCATGAGAAGAGTTTTTTTTCTTTTTTTTAATATCACAAGAAAAATACAGTCCTCATCAACTGGTGCTGTATTTCATTTAATTATTGCCTCACTGCCACTACAAATATAAGGGTCATGACTTTGGGTCCTGGGAACATTGTAGGATCCATAATAAGGACCAGATGGGGGCTGGATAGGATGAAGAACTGCAGAACACAAAAAGAGTGAGAGAGATTATACCTATGTAAGATCCAGGACCCCCTTTTGGATATGGATAAAATCCAATATATAACCTAACTCAAAAAATTATCAACTGACAGAGATGGTGGATAGATGCATGCATTTACCTCTCCTCACTCATTAAATCCAACGAAAATGATAGAGAAGTTATTTTTACAAGGCAAAATCCAAGTTACAAAGATGGGAGAGGAAAAAACATTGACAAAATTTGGAAACTGGGAACCAAACTGACAAGTGTTAAACAACTGAGCATATAAGAGAAAGTGAAGCGGAAGTTGACAGAGGGAAAACTCAGGGAGCAACTCAGTTTATGATATAGAACACTTTTCCCATCTCCACAATGAATTACAGACACCAACTACCTCTGAAAGTGGGAGGTGAGGGCAGGGTTTGAAAAAAGATGGTTGTTGAAAGTCTGTTTAAGAAGTAATTAAATACGCCCTGACCAGCATGGCTCAGTTGGTTGAGCGTCATCCAGAAAAGCAAAAGGTCTCCAGTTTGATTCTGGTCTTCGCACAGGCCTGATTGGGGCATGTGCGAGAAGCAACCAATCGAAATTTCTCTCACACATCTATGTTTCTCTCCCCCTCTTTCTCCCTCTCTTCCCCTCTAAAAAAATATTTTTAAAAAAAAAGAAGTAATTAGATACTAGCAAGTGTTGGTAAGAGTGTGAAGCAATTGGTACCCTCATACGCTGTTGGGAGGAATGTAAAATGGTGCAGTAACTTTGGAAAACAATCCAACAGTTCTTCCAAAATTAGAGTTACCATATGACCCAGCAATATCACACTCAGTTATATGACCAAGAAAGATGAAAATATATGTCCACACAAAAACTTGTACACAAGAGGTGGAAACAACCCAAATATTCATCAGCTGATGAATAATAAAATAGGGAGTATCCATACAATGGAATATTATTTAACCATAAAATGAAATGAAGTACTGATACATGCTACAATGCGGATGAACCTCAAAAACATTATGCTGAATAAACAAAGCCAAACACAAAAGACCACATATTTCATTATTGCATTTATATGAAATGTTCAGAATAGGCAATTCTATAGAAAGTAGATTAGTGACTGCAGAGGACTGTGGGTATTGGAGGAAAATAGGAAGTGACTGCTAAAAAGTTATAGGGATGTTTTGTGGACTGATGAAACAGCTTGCGATATATCACCCAACAGTGAGGGCCATGGTCAATAAACCCACATATACACAGGAAACTTCCAATGAGCTTTTTAGTGCATAGTCTAATGTAAGGGGACAAACAAGTATAATCAGACTTTGAGGAAAGTATCTAACATGAATAATAGAAATGAAGTGAAGGAAAAGAAAAGCAAGCTGAATACAACAGAACCTATGCAGAGAGGATAAAACTATTTTTAAAAGAAAAATCTATTATTATTATCCTCCTATATATATAAGTGAAAAAAAATGAATCAAAAACTGAGTTCTATTAAAAGAAACATTGAGAGAACAAAGAAAGAGTAGAGGGTCTTCAAAATTAAAAAACATAATGGCAGAAACAGAACCCTTAGTACAAGCACTGGAAAGACAATTCCAGAAGCAAGTCTAGAGCAAAAAGACAAAGAACTAAAAAAATGGAAAGAAAAGATTATCCAATATCTGTACAACAGATATTCCAGGAAGAGAGAACTGAGAAAATTGTGTGGAGAGAACCCAGGAAAAAATCCAAGTAAATTTGGATAAGAGGTTCCAAATTCAAAGGGATCATCACAAGACCAGCATAATGGATGAAAATAGTGCTAACATTATGGCATAGCACTGTGAAATTTCAGAACCTTGAGAATAAAAGAAATTCCCACAAGCTTTTAGAAAAGGACAAAAATCAGGTCACATGCAGGAACAAAAATCACAATGGCATCAAATTTTGAAACAGCAACATTGGAAGCTAGAAGACAATGGGGCACTTGCCTTTAAAATTCTAAGGAAAACTATTTCGACACAGAATGCTATACCTAGCCAACCTAGCAATCAAGGGTTAGGGCAGAATAAAAGCCCTTATCTGCCATGCACACTTTCTCAGTAAAACTATTGGCGAATGTGTTCCACCAATCAAGTGATTAAAAGGAAGACAAAGACAGGGCACCTAGGAAATAGAGCCTATGCAAGACACAGGTGAACAGAATCCGCAAAATGATATTCACCAACATCCCAAGAGGACAGCTGCATGACAAGTCTAGTGAGTCTAGACAAGTAGGCCGGAAGACTCCAAAAGAGATTTATTCAAAATGAAATTCAGTTTAAATTCACTGAGAAAAGATTCATATAACGCTTACACTGGGAAAGTCTGGGGTAGAATATGGATAAGTACCTAGAAGATTAAGTGAGTAAAGAAAACAATTGCAAGAAGAACAAAGACAAAGGAAAAACAACCAACTTATGGCACATAATTCATCTAAGCATAGAAATCACAGGGTCTTAATAATTTAACACCGTATACCATCCTAACCAAAATTATGATATAACTATAGTCCATGATTTGGAGGAAAAAAGCATGTATATGGGTGTGGAGGGGCAGATGGGAGTAGTGAAAGAGAGCTAACTCCTCATCTTCCATAGTGGGAAGTAGCAATATAAGCATGATATTGCAGATATGGAGGCAAGTACCAAAAGAAGTAGCAAAAATTGCTGAAAGTGGTTGCCTCTGGGGAGCAGCGTAAATGTGGGCGTGCGCGCGCGCGTGTGTGTGTGTGTATGTTTTGGGGAGGGAAAAACTGCTCTTCAATCAATATATGCATATGTGGATTAGAGTACTTAAAGTAGAAATTGAATTTATAAATAAGAAATATCCCAGTATCTTCCAGAAAGAGTATATCCAAAACCTGAAAAATTACTATACCTGGAAAAAGGCGCATTCTGAATACTTCTTCCAAACTGCCTCTGATCTGGGCTTATTCTGACAATACTTTGCATACATCTGAAAATCAGCTTTCTGTGATAAAAGCAAATTCAAACATATTACCAATGTGTGACCATGTACTTTTCTTATCAAGAAAGGCTGAGCAAGAGTGAGTGTGGCTAAGCACTACAGGGAATGCGGCCGAAAGGGCTGCCACATAGGCAGCAGGTCAGGAAGCCACTTTGTAGTCCAAGAACAGCATGCCCATCGGTCCAGGTAGATGGACACATAATTATCCCAGTGACTTCACAGCTTCCACTTACCAAGTTTGAGAGTTAGAGGGAGAAAAACCTTCTCTGCATGTACTATAAAAGCAGACTCATTTTTTCACAACTGTGAGCTAACAGGGTACCAAGAAATATGCTCTTCCTATGCTGTTAGTCGCCCGATTCCCTGGTGAGTGAACTCGTAGCTAACTTGCAAGGCCCTTGGTTTATCATTAGGACATCACCATTGTACCATAACCCACTAGGTATCTGCTCATGCTATACTCTCTCCCTGGAATCATCTTTATTTGACCCTTATCTAATGAGCTGCCTCCTACTCGCTCTTTAACATTCATATCATGAGTCATGTCTTCTATAAAGCTGTCATTTATAACTCCAGTCTATGTAAGATGCACCTCTTCTTGGCCCCTGTATGTCCCTTTGTATATCTCTAACATAGCACAACTCACAGTGTATACAATGAATTCCCTGTTTTTCCTCCATGAATAGTCTTGGGCTTGGTACCCACATAGCCTAGTACAGTGCTTGGCACTTAGGAGGCTCTCAGTAGATGGTTGTTAAATGAATGAACATATCAAAAGGCATTAATTAAACTAATACTGGTTGCCAAGAACTCTGCTAACCTTATGAGAGGTACAAAGATATACAGGATATGGACCCTGCCTCAAAGTGTTTTCCATCAAGTTGGAGTTTGAATGCATGTAAAGATGCATAGTAAATGAAAAATCCCCAGTGAGTAGCACAGTCAATAAGTCCTACAGGAGTCCAAAGGAAGGAGAGACTGCTGTCGCTTAGGGAAGAATTTGGACATAGTTTAAACGTGTTTAAAATTAGGATATGTAGAGAAAGGTAACAACATAAATTACTTTCTTAACCGTATTATTTTCTCAGTCCATAAACACTTTCTGAGATATCTATTAGGAAGCTTTCAATAATCACTCTATCCAATTGACTCTCAAATTAAGACAGAACTGTTATTGCAGGAACAGGAGGAACTAGATAAACAGAGAACATCCTGAGAGGAAACTCCAATGGAGGAGAGTATGACTACAAAACTTGGGAACTCAATCATATTAACTACACTCCTGGGACATGGAGAAATGAGCCTCTCTGAGTGATCTCATAGAATAAAAATAACAGGCAGCTCTCTGTTTTTGCAAAGTTCCTGTGATAGATGCCTTGGGTCTGAATGCCAGATTACATTTGATTCTACTAAGACTTCACATGTATTTGAGGGAAACTCCAAGGCATCTCTTAAGCTAAAAATTAACCAAGCCAAGAATGGTTGTGTGAAGATGATCCCAACTCTCACATCGTCATAGAGAGGATGGTCCTTAAACTCCTGGGATCACCCAGGGGTCAGTGGTCACAAGCTGAGCCATTGAAGCATTTGCTAGCACAGAACACAATGGCCATTTGCATGCTCTTGATACCCCATTGCACCAGATTCTGTAACAAAACCTAGTTTAGCATTAAATACTTGCTGGAGTGATGTGTCTCCTCTAAAAACATAAAGACATAAAAAACAATACCTACCTTGTCTCTAAATCTGTTCTTATAAAATGAGCTGCTATTTTGGTGGTCCATATTTACATATTTTTAAATAATAATTGAACTAACCCTTTCCAGGAAACAAAGTCCCACTCTTTCTGGAGCATCAGTGCAATTTTCCAGACTGCTCATGAAAAAGCTATGAAAATTTCAGAGAAAGAAAAGAATATATTTTTATGTGAGATAAATTGGTCAATTGCCCTTTAAATAATATCATGAAAAAATCAATTTAGCAATTACATACTTGTTATGGAATTCATATATTTCTGCCATATTTCCAAAAAGAATATCCTTTTTATTTCTCAGGAGAGGTGGCATAAGATCAAACATCTCTGGATTATCCATCTCCTCTCTATAGCCCTACCCAAAATAAATACATTTATTCAGTTAAAAATATTCACATTAACAGTTGGTTGAGCCACCAAAGGTGGAGGTACAGCAAAATGTATAGGGGATTAGTGGGTGAAACTGTATGTAATTTTTTACATTCAAGGCTTCTAGTTCCCAAATTGATCCATTATCATTTTTTTTTTTTTTAGAAAGTAGGACAAGGAAGTGAAGGTTTTCCACTCAATGGGTAGAACAAAGTGACAGCTCTATGGCTTTTACAGTAGTTTATAGAGTAGGAAACAAAATAGAAACCAAGTATGAAAAATTATATTGCACCTGGTTGGTGTGGCTCAGTGGATTGAGCGCCAGCCTGCAAACCAAAGGGTCGCTGGATTGATTCCCGGACAGGGCACATGCCTGGGTTACGGGCCAGGTCCCCAGTAGGGGGCACACGAGAGACAACCACACATTGATATTTCTCTCCCTCTTTTTCTCCCTCCCTTCTCCTCTCTCTAAAATTAAATAAGTAAAATATTTTTAAAAAATTATATTACAGATCATCAAGAAGTGTTTAGGTGTTTTTGGACCAAATTCATACTATGACATTTGTATGAAATTAATGTTGTTCTCCCATTTTTGATTCTTTACATCACATTCTCTACATAGCACCATGGGAATAATTTGAGCAATCTGCTATATCCCTAAAAGAACAGCTTCTTCCTTCTGTAATAAATTGTGAATCCCCAATTCTCATTCCTGAGAGAGAACCTGAATACACAGATCTGACAAACGTGCAGCCTCACACCATAATAGAAATACCCACTGCTGCCATGTGACCATGAAGGAAGGGTACAGAAGGAGAAGACTGCCCTGAACACTTCCTAACAGATGTAGCAGGGAGCATTCTGGAAAAGAAGGGAAAAAACAGTGAGTCTCTTACCAACAAAACAGTAAACAGCTCACAAACATACACCTTCTCGGTCTGTATCAGCTCATTCAGGACATGGCTAAAATGAAAAAAACATATATATCAATTATTTTATCACTTTAGAATTGTATCATAATGTTTCAGTTATTATCACTATAAGCTGTCTAATGTAAAACCTGTTTACTCACAGGAACTACCAATGGTTTTAGTTTTATTATCAAAACATAAAATTAATTCTATGTTTCCAGAATAAATACCAACCACAAGATTCTAAAATATATTTAAAAGAAATGGGAGTGGGGCACATAAATTATTTTTAAATTAAAAAAACTTTATTTCTAGCTCACTAAGCTTCAGAATCAATTCACTAAATCCTCACAATCTCTACTACTAAAAATCTGGAAATAGTTTTTTGGGGGGCAGCACAGTTTCTGAGTTATCATTCCCTCCCTATCTCTCCCTCCCTCAAAAGAAATATTAGCATTTTAGGAATAATTTTTCCCTTTTTTGAGTAATGTTCTGAAATTTTCTAAGACATTAAAAGGATTGATCATTGTGGTTTTCCCAAGAATAAATCATACTAAAGTTTCTATAGTAATTTTGATTACTGTCTCCATAAAATAAATTTTCCTTCCAATGTCATTTCCAATTGACATCATATTTATAATTCATTACCTCATTCCCCTAAAAAAGTAACTCTCAATTTAATTTCTTTCTTTGGCCTCTTTTTTTTATGATTTTTACCCTTTAAGCATTAACATTTAATAATCATACACATACACATACACACATACACACACACACACGGTGGGGCAAATGTAGGCTTACAGCTGTGAGTTCATGAAACACAGTTTATTCTTGTATTAACTTATTAATTGTATTATTTTCCATACAAACAACTGTACATCTACTTTTTCCCCACCTTGTATATGTCCATATACACCTTGCCCTAAAATACTGGCTACTTACAGCTCTATGATATAAAAGTTAAAAGGTGGACATACTTATGTCTGGATTTTAACAAAATATTATAAAAATGAAGAAAACAGTAATTATTAATATTTATAAAATAACATTGTACATATACATAATCCTTTGTAGTTGTTGGAACACTGTCCCATTCACTCGGACCTCTTTTACATAAGAGGAAACTAAGACTCTGAAAAGGTCTAGTTAATTTTCAAGTCACATAAACTGAGCATAGATTGGCCAGGCCTAAATCCAAGACTTATGATATCTCATCTAGTGCTCTTTTCATCACACTCCGCATAACCCCATACTGTGAAATCAAAACCCCGAGTATGTCAGCCTTGAACACTGAATTGGTGACTGCTACTGGTAGATTGTATATGAATGTCTGTTAATAAATAAAAGATACTTCTTTAAAATATCCAAGCTATTGTTATTGTCCAAACTGGAGGATTGACCAGAACTTGTCTTCTCCAGACAATCATGCACCACTTCAATCTGAAATGATGAAAATAACTTAAATTAGCATCTAAGTAGGTATAGTTCTCCTTCAAGGAAATCAAGTTCAAATTAATTTTTTCTCTAACTTTGTAGATAAATTGAAAAGTATGACTATTATTCTTTCAGACATAACTGATAAGCACTGGTAAAAAATGTTTTGAGTTGCCTAAGAGAACAGATTTAACATACTAACTAGAATTTATTTTATATATTAAGTCATGTTTCATCATTTGGCACTTCGGGAAAATAAGGCTAATTCAAAAAACAAAGCTGATTGTGCAAATAACTAAAGTTTATTCACTGAAGAATCAAAATGACTTTTTAACCTTAATGACCTTTGATGGAAACTTTTCTAGAAAATATTACATGAATCCTTGAATTCTTTAACCAAGGATGCAGAACATCATTGGCCCCTTTCCCACTGACTCAGTGGCATTAATCCTAAACATGAATGACATGATAAAATCTAATTGTAGACTCCAGGGCTAGTAAGATGTGCAGAAGTGTCTGTTTCTTGGAGTGGCTGTAACCTGTTCATCTATCTCTGTTCCCTGCCACATGTCAGTTTTTGCCACAAGTGATCTCCCTGATCCTCAACTGCTACCTTATATGCAAACTCTATGGGACTCGGTCTGTCTTACTGAGTCAACTGCATGAGATTTATCACAAAATGAGGTTATTTGCTCTTCAGAAGCATCTAAAGTATTCCTGGGATCCTGGTTTCATTGGACAGCTGAGATGTGTGAGAAAGCCTAACCTCCAAGTAAACGTAGCATTACTTTGCAGCAACTAGAACCCAAAATGAAGTATGGGATCTATCAGCTACAAAGCATTTCCACAGAATATGACCTACTTATTACAAATGCAGGTGGAGAAGACCGAACATTTATTGACTACTTTATGTACAATACATTATGCAGGCATAGTCCTAGCTGTTTAACACACATCATTATATCAAATCTCCACCGCAATTTAGCAAGCTATGGCATACTTATCCCCATTCTACAGATGGGAAAACCGAGGCTGAGAGGTTTAGCAAGAGGGCCAAGGCTGCATACCTAGTAAATGATGAAACAGAGTCAAGTCTATGGTCTGCCACCAATATCATGCTCCCTCTTTAAGAATGTGCTTTGACTTATGTCTGCTCAATGTACCAACTGTTATCGTTTTAATACTGTAATTAAGACTGACAATACTGCATACTGCACTTATCAGATAGGTATACATCATTTAGTCCCAAAGGGTTTCTAAAATACAAGTTGGGAGAGTTCTGAAACACAAATTTATATATGTAAATATGTATGTAAATATGTAAATCTTTTAAATATGTAAAGATTGTGCAAATCGACTTGAATTGGAATAATGTGTGCATTCTGGAACCAGGCCCACCAGCTATAAATCTCACCGAGAAAAAGTACAGAGCCACAGCTTCCCATTTTTTTCTGGGAGATATGCAAATGAATACACAGAGCAGAATGTTATGGTAGTTGTGAGTTAAAACTAGAACCAAAAGACATGTAAAACTATGGAGTTTGGCATTCAGCCTGTTTCCTTCTTGAAACCAGAATTTGTGGCTGTAAAACATGATAACCAGGCATGGTAT
Source organism: Pteronotus mesoamericanus (assembly GCF_021234165.1). Classification (NCBI taxonomy): domain Eukaryota; kingdom Metazoa; phylum Chordata; class Mammalia; order Chiroptera; family Mormoopidae; genus Pteronotus; species Pteronotus mesoamericanus. The sequence goes on from NW_026555198.1 coordinate 3,426,538, forward strand.
GTCAGTATAGGCCATTCACTAACCTGCTGATAACTGCATAAAACCCTTAGAACACTACCATATGGACCATATGCCACACATTATTCAAAGTACTTCACAAATATCCGACTACTTTATCTTTAGACTAATTCCATGATGAGGGGTATTCTATTATTATTCCCATTTTATAGATAAGGAAACTGAGTTCCAGAGAACTTACCCAATGTTATACAGCCAGGGAGTGATGGAGCTGGGATTAATAAACCAGGCAGACCAGCTCTACAATCTGTATTACTATGACAAACTGCCTCTTAGAGATAGATTCTTGTCCTTATTTACCATCAAGAATACACAAAGAAAATATAGGGTGTTGCAGTTATGATGAGGCTACTCTCTGCAGGTACCAGAATATCATGAATAACAGAAAGGGAACTGTGCATTTATTAAGAAATGCATAAATGCCTTTTTTGAGGCCAAAGTATGGTCCGTTAGAACTTGTCCTTTGTCCATGCTTCATGCTTGCAGGACTAGACTGCTTATGAAAGAGGTCTTTTATAACGACAGGCAACCCTTATTTAGGTTTATTGAGGTGAGGTCGGGGGAAGAGATGCTGGAACTTACATGAGATATTCTACAGAAATTATTCTGAACTTGACCCAAGACTTGAGAAACTGCTCATACATCTGGGGATATGCCAGGACTGCAATTAGACACAATGCAATAGCAGCTTTTTCTTTCAGATGAAATAGGCTTTGAAATGCACAATACTGGTTGATTAAATTAAAATATGGTTTAATTTCCCATACAAATTCTGCAACCACAGCAATAAAGCCAACTTTGAATTAATTAATGATATTTACTTTTAAGTTCCTCTGACTTTGTTTCCAACTCTTCTTCCCTGGGAGAGAAATGCGAAAGAAGAATTTCAGACCAGAATGAAAATCAACACTTTTAATAAAAATACATGAATGTTTGCTAAATAGAGAGATAGTAAGATTACAATGTCTTTATACTATTAGTATTTTTTAGATCACACTACGCAAAACAGTTGACTGGTTAAACTTAAGAATATGATCTCAACTTCTTATTGAGTATGATTTTGCCATGTATTAACCCAATCTCTCCCTCATCAAACATTTGCTTGATTGCCAAGCAAGCATGAAGTGAGGTGTTACTACTCATAATTTATTTGCAAATTTAGTGTTCATTTTGACACACAAGCATTTAATCATATTGCACATATTTTCTTTTCCTCCTTCACAGGACCCATGGCAAGGCATACTCGGGGAAAGGCTATGCTTTTGTTTTCTGAATTTTATACTTCACTTTCATTATTTAAAATATATTTCATTTATAGTTTTATATGTATATAATAATGTATAAATATAAATTAGGCTTACTGGAAATTATGATATAAAATCAATTTCTCAATAATTTCCTATGCCCACCACTTTAAAGCCACCTGATATAGAGATCTGAACTGATTAGCTGGGTCAGAAAGAGTTTTGAAAAAAAATCTAAATTTAACTAATAATTATAGCGTTTATTTGGCACTTACAACATGCTGGCACTCTTCTAAACACTACACATGCATTTTCTTTTTTAATCCTCAAATTACTCTAAGAGATAAGTACTACTTCTATCCCTGTTTTAAAGATAAATAAGTTAAGGTTAATATCTTGGCCCAAAAGCAGAGGTGGTATTCAAATTCAAACCATCTACTGTCAGAATCTGTGTTTCTAACTACGATATAAAACAACATTTGTGAAGCATGTTAAAATGCTAAAACAAAACAAAACTAAAAACAACTTCATCAACATTCCAAGCTTTAATCTTTCTGTTCTTCCTGTTTAATCTTTTCTTTTTTTTTCTGTTTAATCTTTCTCTTCTGTTTAAAAAGGGTGAGCCCCTATATTGTTAAGCGAGGAGTCCAGATGTTCCGACAAAGCCCAGGGCATGGTCCACTCAAAGACTAGGTCGTTTAAGCTCCTAATTCTCAGGGCTGCTGAAAAGGCTGCCACCCACACAGGCTGCGTGGATCTCTCCTCTCCATGGAAGAAACATCGTTTTTGTCTTTTCCTCCTCAGCAGGAGCTATTGCAAGGCACACTCAAGGAAAGGCTATGCAGTTATGTTCTCTAAATTTTATACTTGACTTTCACTTATTTAAAATATATTTTATGTGTACATAATCATATACATATAAATATAAACCAGACTTACTGGCAATTATCATATAAAATCAAATTCTCAATAAATCCTGATGTCCACCCCTTCAAAAGCACGTGATATAGAGATCTGAACTGATTTATAAAGGTAACTTAGGGAGCTTCACTAATTAGCTGTACTAATTAATTATTGGCAAATGCATTAAGAGATGAAAAAGGAATATTGACGACTTACGAGGAATGCAACTTTTTCTGAAAAGCAAGATAGATGAATTCATTCTTTTAACAATGAAAATATGTATATAAAAGTATTGAGTGCCTATACTATACGCCAAGCTCCATGTTTGGTGCTAGGCATACAAACATGAATTGCACACAGCCCCTGACCTTACAGAGGTAACAGTCTATCAAGAGAAACACAAAACAGGCAGTAACACTAAAGCTGAGAAGAAATGAAGGGAGGACCCGTTATCACATAGCTTGAATATCTAATTGAACTGGGTACAGGGGAGGAGAGGCAGGAAGGAAAGGCTTATCTAAAGGGGAACGGGAGAAGGACGGGAACAGTGTTCCTCAGAGAGAACAGTATGTGTGAAGTCCAAACACAAGATAACTAAGGGCATCTCAGAAGGGAAACAGGGAGACTGCTGCAGTTGTCAAGGCAATAGATGATATAGATTAGCTTGGATTAGGTAAGTGGCAGTGAGAAACAGCAGTAAAAATGGAAAGCAGTGGACTTTTTGGACTGATTAGAGGTGGGGTATGAGTGTCAAGGTGGAGCCAAGGGCCTGGGAATCAAGGTGCTAATTCACTGGGATGCGGAACATAGGAAGAGCAGTAGGCTTGCAGCAGAGAAGGAATCAGTTTGCGGTGTACCGAGTCTGAGTTGTCCACAGGAAGTTCAAGGATGCAAATTGTAAATGCGGGATTAAAGATTAGGAGAAAGATCGAGACCACAGGTACAGATTCAATAGCTCAAACCACATTTTACCCCTCATGGATGATGTTCTTCCCTAACTTCCCTCAGTATTAAATGTTAATTCAACAAGTATTTATTACATCCTGCTAGGTGCAAGCAGGCACTATGCTAGGTACAGGATTCTATTTGATGCAAATTAATAAAAATTAAAAAGAGCCCTGCCTGGTGTGGCTCAGAGGATTGAGTGCTGGCCTGAGAATCAAAGGGTCACCGGTTCAATTCCCAGTCAGGGCACATGCCTGGGTTGCCGGCCAGGCCCCCAGTAGGGGGCACTTGAGAGGCAGGCACACAATGATGTTTCTCTCCATCTTTTTCTCCCTTCCTTCCCCTCTCTCTAAAAATAAATAAATAAAACCTTCCTTAAAAAACTAAAAACAAAGAACAAGAACAGTCTGACTTGTTTTATGAAACATTAACACCTATGTTTTGATTTGACTGAAACTTCTGTATCTGGCTCAGTAATTAAAACTCTTGAAGAATTATTTGGAACTGATTCTTATAATCCCCATTATATAACTCACAGAACAATCAGGTAAAATGAACAATGTTTGTAGCAAAAATAATGCTTTGATTTAATTTATAAACCATGATGGACGATGAATAAAATCATTTATCTAACCATGTCATTTATTCACTAAGCTGCCCTCTTCCTCATAAATACATTAGGCAGTCTTAAATTGCAGAAAATCTAAACTACTCCCAACAAACAGTTTTATTCTGGATGACACAGGGGTCTATAAAATGAAAGAAAGCTTGATTTATTTTAGCATTGCTAACTGTTTCCCTTGTTTTCTTTTTATGAGTGGTCATTTGATGAAAGAGCATAATCTACATTTTATATAATCATTTGCCAAGGCTAAGTTTAATACAGAGAGAATAATCAGTGGTTATTATGAAAAAGAAAGTTTATTGTAGGCGAAACACAAGAATGAATGCTGCTGGTTTTAGAAGCCAAACCGGTGTTTCATGTACACAAATTGAGAAGAATGTACTGATGAAAAGTAATAAAGATGGGTTCTTTTCGGAAAAAAGCTTACATGCTTGAAAGAAAGAGCATCCAACTCCCACTGCAGAAAGAAAGTGTAACACCATTATCTAAGAATATCAGACAGAAAAAAAATGCAACAACACAGAACAGAATACACTTTTAGCAATTAAATCGGTAAGTGGGATTTGGAGAGTCTTTTCAGAACCCTGTTCCTCAATCGTAGGTGTGCCACTGCCGGAAGCCTTTCAAGGAGCCCGACTGTTTAGAGGACTACAAAGCAAGAAGCCCTACTCAGAAGGATAGTCTGGTTTACTGAGTACTTCTTATATTCTACAGTTTTTTCACAAGAACTCTTTGAAGTCAGTAGGTGTTAATGTTCCTATTTTACAGAGAAGGAAACTGAGGCTAAAAGAGGTTAAGTGAACTGCCAAGGTCACATAGCCAGTAAATGAAGGCAGAAGTCTGAGATCTTAGGAATATCAATCTGTTCTGTTTTTATTCTCAATAGTTATTGGTTTTTAGCCCCTTATTGTTTTTTTCTTTGTTCTTTTTACTTTTCCCCAGTATCATCTTAGTCAATGTTCTTCATTTATGGGATTGTTTATAGTTTTATTTGTGAATATATTTTTATATTTAATAACTACTATTTATATAACTTGGATCATCTTAGCCTAGCTACCTGCTTTGCTCACTCCTTTTTATTCTGATCTATGCTGCAGCTGAGCTGGACTTTTATACTCATTACACCTGGCTCAACCTTTCTATGAATTTCCAAATAGTTCCCATATATTAATAAAGCCTCTGATTCTCTCAGATCAGAGAGACCAAATTTAGTTCCATGTTCACTCAACTTACTTAAGGCTCCAAAGCCAAATCTCTCCCCCCACCAACAGGCCCTAGAGGCAGCTCAAGGTAAACCTTGGAGCAATAGAGTCACCTCATTTCCAGACTAGTTCAACATCACAGTGAGGATAATTATTTTATCCCACAGAACATAGAAAGGAAAATGTATATTACATGATTAAAATGAGTCAATGAAGACTAAGACCAGAAAACAGACTCGGTCACAGGTAATTACCAGCAAAATTATTCTACTTACTGTCACCTATTTAGAAAAGGCAATCCATTCTATTACCTAAGCCCTTCACTTACTATAAGCTTATAAGAACCAAGTTATAGTTTATCGAGGTAAGTAGTAAATAACTATGCATGAGTGTGTGCAGGCACACATGTGTACCAGTTTCATATGCCTTCCTCCACCGGCTGAAAAAAAGCATGAATTTGATGCTGGGACAAATGTTCACACTCACTGCAAGGCTGGAGTATTTGGTGCAGCTCTGCATCATCCTGTGCTACATCAGATCATTACTGTGGTGCTGTTGTACAACAGTGTCGACCACAACTCCTGCCTTGTGCAATATTACTAAACATGATCAAAGATGCTGAAATAACATTGCAATCTATCAGGACTGAAGAACAAATTCAGTATTTATATCAAGAACAACAAAGTAAATAAGAACAGAAAAAGAAGAACTGGAAAAGGTGAACATAAGCTTCTTTACCAGGTTTAGGTAAAGTAAATGGTGTTTTCAATCTGATCACTTTGTTGGAAGCAGATGCCACAAGCTGGATTGGCCTCACACACTTATCCTCCGGGTTCTTGAAACCAGCTTGCTGGTTCTCAAATATACTTCGAATGCTTTCAAGCTTGAGTTGTATAGTCTGCATTTGAACCTACAGTCATAAGAATTTTATGAAATATTTTCTGAAATGGGGTCATTACAAATCTTAATCGATTTCTCAGACTCAATCACAATTTAATGTAGAGTTTAAAATATAACTAGAAGAAATTTAAGAAAGTAATGGAAAACAGATTAATGTATTATCTCCACATGGTTATAAAACCAGAAGATCTCAACCACAACAAATAAAAGAAGAAATTCATTAAGCAGTCATGAAATAGGTCACTGCATAAAGTGGTTTACCCTTCATAGGCTGGAAGGGATATTGTCTGGAAAAGAAGGCCTGTTTAGCTTGAGAAAGTCACCAAGTTAAGCATTGTCTCAATAGTTTGTTTTAGCCTACAGGACATTCTTTAGTCTCCATGTTGTAAAAGGCTCCTCCGGACCACTGATAAAAGATATAACCCTTCTGCCTCTCTTAGATGATTTGAGGCAGTTAGCTAAGCTTGGTGGCTTCCAGCGAATGACTGGGTTATTGCCACAGCCAGCCTTCTGATGTTGGGGGGCATGCCCTAAGAACTGCAGCTAAAGATGGATTTAGATACTGCTTCAAACTTCAAGTCAATTAGACATTTTTAACAGCAAATAGCATCACAAACGCACTTATCTACAATGTGAAAACAGTGCTTCCTGACATTTCCAATGGGGCGGTGCCGGACAAACCTATAGCTCTCCACCCTGCCAAAAGCAATTTCTGCCTGCTCCCCCCACACCTACAAGACTCAGATGTTTTCTTTAAACCTTCCTTCTCAAACTGAGCAGAAAAGCAAGATTTGTATCCACAGAGCATCTATTTGTGGCCACTGCAGCACAAAGAAAATACGTTTAGGGTAGGGCGTTCTTAGCATGGGCCCAGTATTCTCCTGTGACAGCTTTGGACCCTTCTCCAAAGATGCTCAAGAAAATGTATGTGGAAGCTCCCAGTATATGAAGAGAGTTTAAAAATAATGGAGTCAGAGCTCAAAAAGGATATTGGCCTTTATTAAATAGCAAGAATAAGCCTTTGAACTTTTTGGTGCTTAACAGTGGCACTGATATCACCCTTAATCCTTAAGAGAGCTATATAATTGCAATTTGAAACAAAGGTAGCTGTGAAGTAACAAACTCTTATAAACACTACTGTACTTATAGTTTTTAAAAACGTGTTTGCTTAAAAAGAAGCTTCTTACCTTGAGTTCAGGAGATAAAATTACATCAAATTCATACTGTAGGGTTTTCGGATCACAATTTATAAAGGGCAGAGCCGTTTCAAGAAAATGTTCAATATCTTGGCGGGTTTTCTGAGCATCTTCCTTAGACTGAAACTTATCTACATCCTGATTAGCTAGAATATATTCTCCTTCATCACAGCACTGACGAGCCTGGTGAGACAACACACACACACACCCATGAGTGAATGAAAAACAAATATGTTTGTCCCTTAAGACAGTATTTATCAGTCCTGGCTTCTGTCAATCAGAGCTGCTTTCAGAGCTATTAAAAAACAAAGATATCTGGGTTGAGCCCCCAGAAATTCTGATTCAGTGGCTCACGATCATAAGCTGAGCATTTGTATGTTTATAGAGTTTTAAAGGTATTTCTGATGCACAGCCAAGGTTGGGAAGCTCTGCACTCATTTCATAATAAGGAAATCATTCTGCAGCAGCAGTCTGACCATTTTCTCAATAGTAACACTTGAGCCACATGCTATTTTCCCAAAATCAATAACTGCAATATGAAACTCATAGTAAAATATCAAGTATAACATAAAAGTATAATGATTGCACGGGACAAGTTTCCTTGCCAGAAAAGGAGATGTGCAGATTAAAATGTTCATGTTCAGATACGATGCCTATAAGTGATACCCCTGTTTTACCTCTCACTGCCAAGACAAGATCATTTCTTCACTGTTTACTCATGAATGGGGTCAGACCCACAAGACATGGAGGAATATGTTCCGGTCACTGTTTAATTTTTTACTGCTTTAGCTGTGAAATGTAGGAGTTTCAGGCTTTCACAAAATGCCCCCAGGGCTTCTAAAAGTATTCTGACTACAAACTATCACCAGAGTACAAGCTTCAGGAATGTACCCAAAATAGAAAGAAGACATCAAAACAACGATTTCAATATTCAAAATAGAGGCCAAAATTCTTACTATACTAGACCTGCTATGAATTCTGCAGAGATAATATGGATGAAATTAGCATAGTTTAGCTCAGACTCCTTGCAAATTTAATTCCGAAGCTATACCATACCCTGACCCTCTAACCTCTGAAAAGGACCCAAGAAAAATATTTATCTTCTTTTTCAGAAATGCATCACATCCCATGACACTACCTGCTGTAGGAGTTTATGCATTTTTAAGGTCCTGCTGAGCTGTATCCATTTGGCTTTGATCTCATTAACCAAAATATCAGAAAGATAACGGAGCTCGTTGCACCTCTGACAGATCAAATCAAGTGCATAATGGTGATTTGCTGCAAGTTTGTGTCCATGTAAAATCACAAGCTGGGCCCTTGTTAACAGATCCTGTTTTTAAGAAAGAAGTAAAACAATGACTAGACGATCTCTTTTCAAAAACGGGAAAAAAGTAATTAAGAAGCAAATTGGTTGAGCACAGAGATATTTTGCCAAAAATATGATTTGATGTCACACTTCTGCAGGCTGCAAAACAGCTTATGGTTACAGTAATTAGCATAGCAGTTGATGTCATCAGAAACTCACCCATTTCTGGTAACAGAAAGAGAAAATTAACCAGCCTCCCAGAATGGTGATGAGATTTGCTTCTCCTATGATGTATATAGATTTAGAACAGCCGCATATATCAAATGAGGTACACACCAGCCAAGGAAAGCTAATTGACTTCACACATCTCAGCCTTGGAAATCCCATTAGAGGTGTCAGCTACCTGACTCCTTTACAGACCTGAAGTGAACGTATCACTGGGTTTCCATGCCAAAAGGGATCTTACCTGCCTTGCCTCCAATTCAACTGCTGACCCACCTCCTGTATAGTGACTGAAACATAGTAGGAGCGCAGGAAATGTTAGTCTAGGTAAAGAAAACTGCAGCCCCAAATGAAGAAGTGAGTAGCCTATCTAGCTAGTGGAAAAACCAGGGTCAAAATAGGAAGTCGTTGTTTAATGGGAGCAGAGTTTCAGTTTTGCAAAATGGAAAAGTTCTGGAGGTCTGTTGCACAACAATGTGAATACACTTAACACTACTTAGCTGTACAATTCAAAATGGTCAAGATATTAAATGTTATTTTATGTGTCTTTCATCGCAATTAAAACTAAAAAAAATATTAAAAACAAAAGAAAGAAAGCAAAAAAAAATCAAAGCTCCCTAGTTTCCAAAGCAATTTGCCTTCTCTTTCTACTATACCATAGAGATTTGTAAATTGCCCCACAATCACAAGGATCTCCAAGCACAATTCCAGAACTGGTCACCACAGCTGCTTCCTCTCAATTTTCATTTTTGGTGCTTCTGGCTCACCCATAAATCTATTTGTATGCCGAGAAAGCACCTTAAAAAGCATGGTCTTGCCCTCACATACAAGGCAGGAGAGGAAAGCTAGAGTTTGTTAAGTAGTAAAGCCATGAGTCCAAGCTTTAAGACTGGCAGCTGGCTATTTTGAGTACTTACTATATATCTATATATCTTAGGTAGTACATTGAGTGCTTTATCTACACCTAAATGAATCCTTACAATCACTCCAAAAAGTAGGTTATTTCATCCCCAAATTTATAGATGAGGACATTGAAGTTTAGAAAATGTAGTCGATTTACCCAAGGTCACGCAGCTAGTAAAAGTAAGTAGATCTATCTGTATGAGTGTACACTTGGTTCAAATGCATATAACAAAATGACAGAAGTTTAAGGACTTATGTTCTCGTGACAAAACTGCCTTCTTGATAGACATTTGTCTAGGTTCTTCAAAAATGAGTTCTAATCTTGTTCCCACTGCTAGGCCTACAACACGTCACACTATTACCTCAGAGGCCTCCTACATGACATATGCTGTGTCTCCTCATGGCCCACATTGAACAGAACAGGAAACAGTCCAATATTATTGAACCAATTATTTAGATTGTTGCTGACAATCATAATCATAATAAGGGTTTAGACTAATGAAAAGCAGCAAAATGTAACTATCACACTCCATAAATATAATGAACATTTGAAATGCAATCTTACCTTAGACTTTTCATCTAACTTTTCCAACTGTTTTATTTTTTGTTTTATTTGAGCTATATTCCCTGTGACATCTGCAAACTCCGCTTGTTTGGCTAATAGAAGTTCAATTTCATGTGCAAGCTAAAAATAGAAATAAAAATTAGTCTTAAAAGCATATAAATTATTCAGCATTTCCCTTAATCAAATTTTGTAGGGAATGCTATTAAATCAGAACACCAACATGAAAAAAATTGCACATATGGAAAATACTTTGTTATTTTATTCCCAGTAATTGTTATAACCCATTTAAATTTAACTTCCTAGATATCAGTGTGTACTAATTATTTATAAAATATCATTATGTATGCATGAGAGCATGTATATGTGGACATGAATAGAAGTATGTATATGTGTATATACCTGTATGCATAGCCCCTAGCTCAATGGTGAACAGTTCTAGAAACAAAGAACCTTCAGTAGCAATGAGCACATCTAACACCCAGACCTTCATTCTCAGTATCATTTTCTAGGAAAAGAAACCAGAGCTTCTCTGGAAAATAGTTGGCTCCAGGGCTGAGGCAGAGTAGGAGTAAGATGACCTTGGACCATCTCTTTTTTATTTTAAAGATTTTATTTACTTATTTTTAGAGAGAAGGGAAGAGGGAAGAAAGAGAGGGACAGAAATATCAATCAGTTCCCTCTCGCAAGCACCCAGCCAGGGACTTGGTTCGCAACCCAGGCACGTGCCCTGACCAGGATTTGAACCGGCGACCCTTTGGTTCACAGGCCAGTACTCAGCCCACTGAGCCACACCAGCCAGGGCTAAAAGCATTTTATATCTAAAATAAATCTGAAGAGCCCTGGCTGGGTAGCTGAGTTGGTTAGAGCATCATCTTGATACACTAAGGTTGCAGGTTTGATCCCCAATCAGGGCACATACAAGAAGCAACTAATGACTGCATAAATAAGTGGAACAGCAAATCTCAATCTCTCTCTCTTTCTCTCTCTCTCTCTTTTTCCCTCTGCCCCCTCCTTCCCACCTTCTCCCATCCTCTCTCTCTCTCTCTCTGTCTCTAAAAACAATAATAAAATAAAACTGAATAACAAACGTCAGGGTAGATTGCAACTTTGTCCCTCTCATATTTGTTAGCACATAATTATGTGCTCTTTTGAAGGAAATGAGCAAGCCACAGATGTAGAAGTCTTGGCACTTAGTAGTTGCTTTCTTCATTCAAAGTCAAGGTTCACTCACAGTTACTTCCCTTTTCCCCTCATCTCTCTATGAGTGTAAATGGGTATCTCGTGAGACGGTATTTATAATGATCAAGGAATAATGCCATAATGAAAATTACATATATAATGAAAATAAATGTATAAAGAAATGTTTAACTGACCTCTTGAAAATCTTGCTCAAACTTCCATAGTTGCAGATACTGCTCCATTTTTTGTTGGTGTTTTTCCCAAAATCCATCAAAAGCAACTTCCATATCATGTACTTGAGTCAGCAATCTTAACAAAGAAAGGCCATAAAATTCCTTAGAAACAATGGCTTGTTTTATAGGCATGTAGGTAAACCTGGCCAGAACACTAAGAATTATAGGCAAAGTCACAGCACATGACACTTGGTCCAGGCAGAGACTCTCAGTGTCCACAGAACCTCTTCTACAAGCAAACTGACTTCTGTGAGACAACTCAGGGATGGGTTCTCAGATTTCCAGAGATCCAGGAATACGTTAACACTTAACAGATTACAGCAAAAAAAAAAAAAGTGTAATTCTCTTTCAAAAGTATGAAAGAAGAACCTCTAAACCCAAAAGAAAGTACTCACTTATTAATAGTTTGCCAGTCACCACTTGTTTGTTCATGATGTTCATATCTTGAACTGACAGCTTCTTCAGTGTCAGGCACTTCCAGGTTTGTTAGCAGAATTTTTCCTTCTTTGGTTACAGCTGTAATATCATTCTGCACAAAGGTATGATAGGATGCATCATTTGATGTTAGTAACCTAACCTGAATGACCTAAAGAGAAAGAAGCATATACCTCTAACATGCAGAATAGAAACAGTAGTTCTAGAATGGCCTCTGCTTTCATAACTGAAAAATCAAGGAATACCTCAGTACCACAGACTCCAAACGCTGTGAGAATCTCCAAGAAGCCTCTGCCAGTTGAGAAGGATGTTACAATCACTATATCTACAAGATCTTTACAGGCAGAAGTACTTTACGCAGTGTTTCTAGCTTTCTCATCTTACTGGTAGAAAGTTCCAAGTTACTCTATTACATTCTGCTAATAATTTAATGTATGTAAATAAAGCAGTGGCAGCAGTACAAAGACTAAAAATAATATTCAATATATATTCAGATATAGTTAGAAGCCTTTCTTACTAATCATTAATTGTTACCCATCACTGCCTACCATAAGCATTATTATGTTCATGTTTGGATTATTTAATCATGAAGCATATGCTTCTATTCAGAAGGTCTTAACCTTGGGTGATAGATTCTTCAGGAATGTAAGAGTGATCTACAACTTCCATCAGGAGATCTAAAAATTTGGGTGTATATGTATTTTTCTGGGAAAAGGATCCATGACACCACCACCAATGTGAATTAGAACATAAACATTTAAGAGCTAGTGCAAGTCTATGCCAAACACTGTTGTATAACACACTTTACTTCATTCCATCCTCTCAACAACCCTACAAGGTATGTATGCATCATCATCATCAACCTCATTGTACATATAAAAAACCTTGAAATTTAGAGAGGGTGAGCAAATTACCTGATCACACGGCTTGTGAGAGACAGTGCTTTCTTCCCTTGAACAGAGTTTTGCTTTTAGATTATGATTCAAAATTTCACTTTCTCTCCTCCTCTTAATTTAAAACTGTCACCTCTATATAGAGCTTGTATCTGTCAGTGACCAAGCAAGCCTATTATCATATGAAGGACATGAGTTCTACCGGGAAGTCTAGTGCTTGTTCAGATCATTCATAAACTTCTGGGGGAAAGTGAATGTAAAGTAGTTGGTGATTGAATCGTGTCTCAGAATCTTTCACAAACCAAACACTCCAGACAACTGGGTAGGAGAGCCAAATCAACTTGCTGCTTATTGTAGAAAACTGTAAGAACCAGTCCTCTGAGGAAGAGAAAGCTTGTAATCAATTTATCAACGTTTAACTTGGTCTCAATGCTAGTATATGGCAGAGTTGATACAAGACACCAGGCTTCCTGACTCCTCATCAAGTTCTCCATTTTACATCATGCCTGTGGTAGATGTTAAAATAGAATACCTGTGTGTCTCTTTATGCTCTAACTTTCCAAATGAGAGGGCCTTTCCATGGTATAAAGAATATGTGGTAACAAAAATGACTGGATTTCTTATTCTGGAGCATTTATAAGCTATTCTATTTATAAATAAACTTCTCAAGAGAACGCACCATTTACAAACGGAGCACCTAGATACAACAATTCCAGGGCATTCTCCTCTTGTAAAGTATTCTTATTTTTTATGCGTGTTTTATAGTATATAAATGTATCTTTTGTCTCCCTACCCACCAATCACTGTGAAATGGACACACTGAACACCTCTCTAGAAAAAGACCGTGGAAAACATTTGTTTGTCCCCTCTATCAGACATACCTTCAACAGGTGATACCTTTCAGTATGAATTGCAAGGATTTCTTCTATTGAAGAAATATCATCCGGTAGTTCTGTCTCAGCCAGTTCGGTTCCAAAGGACTGTAACATCTGAGCCATTTCTTTCACTGTGAGGGCAAAATTTTCTATTGCCTGGAAAGAGCCAGTGATTCTTTTAATGTTGTGGGATCCGTGCTAGCATATCAAAACCTGGATCAGTAATTGTATTTACTTTTATTTAGGCATGACAGCAAACACATATACTATGAACTTTCCTCTGCTAAGGAAAGTTGGCATTGCCCTTGGCAATCAACTCTAACTTTGCATCTAAGCCTCTACAAAACTATAGTCAAGTGAAGAGTCATCTTGAATGTCTTTTCTCTAAATTTCTGTACTTGTTTCCTTTACAATGATGAAAACTATTTCTAAAAGATGCCATGCACTGAGTAATTTATTTTATGACCTTGAAACCCCCAGTGTTTTCCTTATTCTCGTAAACTCTGCAATTGTAAAATTGCTTTATAATAACTTTACTTCTGGAGAGAGATGAAAACATCAAGGCCACTTGATATTTATTATAGTTTATGAACAAGTATTAGCATTCCAAATTAAATGATGGAATGAGGCAATGTGGGGACTCAAGTCACAATTCATTTCAGGTTTTGCTGCCCTAAATGTCAAGTAACATTTTGTTTATTCTGTTTCCAAAAGCAATTACTCAGAGAAAGAAGAATACCATATAGAAACTGTATAAATCCCCTCTTTACCACACAGCTCAAGGTATCTGCTCTTTTATTTATAGCTTTATCAGTTATTTAAGGCTAGCCACTGTTAATTTTGACAATATACTTGCATATGAATGACTACTGAATTCAGAATAAACAAGACGAAAATAGAATAAACTTCTATTATTACAAATAAACAACTCCCAATTTAATTAAACATTAATTACTCCCTTCAGAAGGTTTCCTATATCTGTGGGATTTGGAGTAGAGACTCTTACACCACGAACTCACCCCTTTGAGGCGCAGGACCCTTTCCTATTTGTAAATTTCTAGAACAGAAGGACTCTCTGCTACAAAGCTGTCTCAGAAGCACCATTCCAATGGTACGTTTAATAATGTGACTTGCATATTTTGAAGGCCCGCAATACTCATAGGCTAGGCACCATGCCAAACATTTTACATTTGTTATCTCATTTCATCTCCCCACTATCCCTCTGAGTTAAAGTTATCTATTATTCCCATTTTACAACTGGGAAAACTGAGACTCAGAAAGGTGATATAACGTGTGCAAGATTACACAGCTAAAAACCATCGCAGATAGGATTTGAATCCCAACCCTTTGTTTCTTCAAGTTACTACGTGGCCAGGAGGGGGTGGACAGAGGAAGATCTCCTTATTGCCTAGGCCTCTCCTTCAACTGCCATCCTCAAAGACTCTTCATCATTTCTAGATATTTCCTATGGAAGAAAATCAAGATGTTGAATTTTATGTTTTTAAAAACTAGGAGCCCCAGAAATCTGTTTTTCCCAAAGAGGAAAAGAATTCTAGCACTATATTTAAAAGCTAATATGAACTTACAAGCTCTACAGTAAGGGCAAAAGAAACATACATTTCTGAAGAGGATCCATTCACTGTGGCAGTACTGCAAGGTGCCGCCTAACTCAGGGGTTAATTGCTTGTCATCAATGTATGTCAGCAATTCACTAACTGAGCTCAGCATAACAACCTATATAAATAAGCAAGAAAAATACTGTTAACTGCCCTTTGTAGCATCCCTCCATTCAACTATACAATGCACTTTAGCATTCGCTTAGCAGAAATTTATCTTTTATAAATGGTTCTAACAATTCTCTCCTGTACATCCCCCACACATGTATTCACTACCTTCTTCAAGTAGTAACAGTTCGCATTTATAAAACATTTCTCTATAAAGCAAAATCTCCATAGAAACCCAAACACCTTGATTCTCCTTGATCTAAAATTTTGCACTGTTAATGATCAACCTTCTGAAAGAATATTATGCCTACCCCAGAGTAAAAGGGCTTTATGTAGTCAGTTATAATTTATCAGGAGAGGCTGATCTTTGCAAAAGGATCAAAATTTATGAGCACTTTAGCCCTAAAAACATATAAAAATATCTTTAAAAAAACAAAAACATGTCACTCTGAACTAGCTCAGGATGTAAGTTCATGGGAGTTCAAATACATAAAACAGTCATTTATTATTTTCTAAAATGAAATGTTCTGATTTTATACACACATGCACACATACACATATACACGCATACAGGGTAAGGAAAAAGTAGGTTTACAGTTGTTCATATGGAAAAAATTTCATATTGATGAAAAATAATCAATAAACAAGAATACAATAATAAACTCTGTTTTACATACTCTCAACTGCAAACTTACTTTTGTCCCACCCTGTATATATAACATACGTGACATATATCATTTTCAAAAGGAATTGCTTTGTTACAAATTGATTAATCTATTCCTTTAACAGTAGAAGCAGAAGACTTTTAGTCATTTTAAGTTTACATTTTTGGAAGGCAAATTCTATTTTTTCCTTTTAAAGTTTTCATGAGCACATATAAAACATGAACAGCATGGTAAAAAGTCTTCATGAGAATAAAAGGAACAAAACATTTTTAAAAATATACTCTTACCGGTAGTTTGAGCATGAAATCTTCCTGACTAAATCGAAATCCAATGTCTGTGAAAGTCCGTTGAAGAAAACTGGTTGGACGTAGAACCAATACCAAGTGTATGTTCCCAGGGAAGGAAGCCTGAAAAAGAAAGGACACAGGAAAGAAAGAAAACATTGTCAAAACATCCACTCAACTGAACACATATCAGAAAACTGTGATGAAAGGAAACAAATTTTAAAATCATAAAAGCCACTAAAAGGACAAACTTTAAAAATGGATAGTGATAAAATCTAAAAACATGAAAATAAAAATACAACCACCTAAAGGTCATCAGATCAGATCTTTGCAATGCTCATGGCATGGAATTTTCTCCCACTGAAGTCCCAAGTTACAAAGAATTATACTCTTAAGCTTCATTTTAAAGTTAGTTATTTGTACTCAAATTGCATTTATTCCCTGTAAACAGAATTAGGAGACAGGTTCCTAGAGTATCCCTAAAAGTCAAAGGGGACTAAAATCCTGTATACTTGTATTAAATAACAGAAGAAAACTATATTATGAACTCAAATTTTTATTTTCATCCAAGCAACGTTCACTGAATATCTTTTGTGTGTCCACTCCATGAATTTAAGTGAATAATTACCAGGCACTGTTAGAATTCAGTGTACCCAAATTAATAAAATATAATTCCTACTCTTCTTGCAAGAAAATGACAGTCTAATAGTGGAGCACATTAATAACCATTAGCTCTACAGCATGATAATTTAATCAGTGAAGCAAGGGAATCAGAATAATATACAAGAGGAAGTGGTAACACTGTGCATTCCTGACCTAGGAATGTCAAGAAAGATTTCAAAGCATAAGGAAAAATTAATTGGCCCTGGCTGGTGTGGCTCAGTGGATTGAGTGCCGGCCTGCGAGCCAAAGGGTCACAGGTTTGATTCCCAGTCAGTGCACACGCCTGGGTGGTGGGCCAGGTCTCCAGTAGGGGGAGCATGAGAGACAACCACACTGATGTTTCTCTCCCTCTCTTTCTCCCTCCCTTCCCCTCTGTATAAAAATAAATAAATAAATAAGATCTTTTTTTAAAAGAAATTAATTGAAACAAAATGTCATTCTAGTGCACCAACATTTCCCCAGCTTCTAGAATACTGGTATATAATAGGTGGTCAAGAAATAATTGCTAAATGAAAGAATGCAAAAGACAAAGAGGAAACTATGCAAAATTAGTAAGGGATGGACTAGTATAGACCAGTATTAATAATAAACTACTACATATAAAATGCTTTACTCTGTGCCAAGTATTTTGCCAGTATTATCATAGTTCCTCTTCATAATAATTCTTTGAAGTAGTTAGGCTATCCTCCTTTGCAAAGAAAGTAAGGCTCATAAACTTAAGTGTAACTTGACCCAGCTGGTGAGGCCTTAATATGCACCTGAGTCTGTGCTCTTGCTCACTACATTACCCCATTTCTTCCAAGAGGTTCCAATCAGGAAAGCTAGGGGGAAAATGATGCTGGAGTACAGCAATGGGAGCTAGTGCTAAAAAGATAGGCATGAGCCAGTTCAGGAAGGACCTTGGGTTTTCCCCTGGAGAAAAGGGGAGACTCTAAGAGGTTTCAAGCCACAGAGCAACATGATCAGTTTGCATTTTAGGAGGGTCACACTGGCTTTGGGACTGAATTTGGACAAGAGTGAAAATAGACAGGTGAGCTAGGAGGTTAGTACAGTAAGCCAAGCCAGGGATGGGGAATTCCTGAACTGGAGCCACAATAGCAGGGATGAGGGTAGAATTCAGGAGATACAATCTGCAAGACACGATTACTGAATATGTCTGACAAGAAACAGCCTAAGTGCCCGTCAGTAAATGAGTGGATTAAAAAACTGTGGTACATTTACACAATGAAATACTATGCAGCAGAAAGAATGAGCTCCTACCCTTCACAACAGTGTGGCTGGAACTGGAGAGCATGATGCTAAGTGAAATAAATCAGGCTGTGAAAGGCAAACACCATATGATCTCACCTGTATGTGGAACCTAATCAACAAAACAAACAAATGAGCAATAGAACCAGGAACATGGAAATAAAGCACAAACTGACAGTGACCAGAGGGGAGAAGGGAGGGGGATAATGGGAAAGGGGCAGGGGCAAGCCAAGGAACATGAATAGAGGTCTCATGGGCATGGGCAATGGGGGGATTGACTTTGGGAATGAGGGGCAGGGGAGAGAACAGGGAAAAGGTGGAACAACTGTGACTGAACAACAATAAACAAATGAATTTAAAAAAAGGAAGGAAACCAACCTCCAGATTTCTGACTTGAGTAACTGGGTGAATGGTACAACCCTCACTGACTTGGGGAACTCAAGAGGAACAGATTTTCATGAGGGGGACAAGAAATTGATTCCCATTCCTGGACCTGTCAGGTTGGAAGGGTGAGCAGAACATCCAGATGATGTGCATGAGCAAATGTATATACAAGAAAGAGAGTCAGCCTTGAAACACAAGATTAAAGCGCAATAAAACAACATATGTCAAAAATGTTTAAAATACAATAATATCTCTGCCCTGGCTGGTGTGGCTCAGTGGGTTGAGCATTGGCCTGCAAACTGAAAGGTCATCAGTTTGATTCCCGGTCAGGGCACATGCTTGGGTTGCAGGCCAGGTCCCCAGTTGGGGGCACATGAGAGGCAAATATACATTGATGTTGCTCTCCAATTCTCCTTCCTTTCCCCTCTCTCTAAAAAATAAATACAATTTTAAAAAATAAATAAATACAGATTTAGAAACACAATAACATTTGAAGCATGTTGAAATATTGGTAATTAAAACTATTATACAAAAATTATTAAGATATTGTGGGGCAAAGGTAATGGGAACTCTGTATCTTCTGCTCAATTGGCTGTGAACTCAAACCTGCTCTAAAAAAAATAAAGTCTAATAACTTTCACTGAGTTATAATACCTAAACTCTTAGGGAAATTACATGTAAAACCTTGAATTTTAATAATTCAATTGGAAATAGTGATAAAACAAAAAAAAAACATTAAGTGGCAATGAGAACTAGAGGAAAAGAGAACTGAGTGTCATACAAACAGGTAAAAGAGCACAAAATTAAATCACTAAATTAAACAAAGATAATAAATAGACACAAATTGGGATGGCTGTCCAACTCATAAGCCCTCCATGGGGCCATGTGTGTGCTACCCGCTCTGTGAGAAACTTCCTCCCCTCTGCTATACACTGAATGTTTATGCCCTCCCCCATTCATATGCTGTAACAACCCCAAATGTGATCAGATTTGGAGGTGGGGATTTTGAAAGGTGATTAGGGCATGAGGTTGGAACCCTCATGCATGGGGTTAACAATGTTACAAGACGGATTCCAAAAAGATCCCTCACCGCTTCTGCCGTGTGAGGACAGAGAAAGATGTCCTTCTATGAACCAGGAAGTGGGCCCTCGCCAGACATCAAATCTGCCATCAAAAGACCTTGATATTGTACTTTCAGCCTCTAGAACTATGAGAAATAAATTTCTGTTTATAAGCCACCCAATCTATGGTATTCTGTTACAGCAACCCAAATGAACTAAAAGAAGGCTCTTACTATTGTCATTGGTTCCTAAGAAAACCTGTTATCTTTCTATATGACGTTGCCCTTCCAACACACAATGAGTAGTAGTGGGATGAAAATTTGATGTAAGTAGGAGCAAAGTCCTGCCCTAGGATTTTTCAAATTGGTGCCGAGGGAGGGAAACTCTGAGGGTAAAGTTCCAGAGCCACTGATAGCCATGACCCCTGCTGCTGGAGAAAGCTTATTTCATAAAAGAAAACTTTTATAGAGAAACAGACAGAGAGTTCCAATGATAACTTACATCCTATCCTCTATTATGTACATAATGTATATTATGTTTTATGCTAAGCATGGTACTCATCTCCCATGGTTATTGGAAGAATGAAAATAAATAGTAAATGTAAAGGTACTTTGTAAACTCTAAAAAATTAACAACATAATTTACTTTGGATTCTTAGACCTAAGGACAAGCAGATTTAGGTACAAAACTACCAGAATATGGATACAGTCCTGCTTAAGGAGAGACTCTGACAGATTTGTGAGAACTCTGGACCTATTTTTAGATTGAAATCACAGATTCTATTTCTATCCCATTCACTTTAGCAGTTAAGCCATTCCTTCTCCTTCACATGGGTAAATTACAAGTATTATTATTCTTACCTGCTTTGATCCAGGCTTATTTTTTTCACTTTTTTAAAAAAATATTTTATTTATTTATTTTTAGAGAGAGGACAAGCGAGGGAGGTAAAAAACAGGGAGAAACATCAATGTGTGGTTGCTTCTCATGCACTCCCCACTGGGAACCTGGCCCGCAACCCAGGCATGTGTCCTACACTGGGAATCAAACCGGCAACCCTTTGGTTCTGAGGCTGGCACTCAACCCACTAAGTCACACCAGGCAGGGCTTTTTTCACTTTTCAATGGAACTGAAAGCACCCTACTTTTGCCAACATTTAAGGCAAAATTACTCTTATTCTCTCACTGATTCTAGGTTGGTGTGGTCTCATTGTCTCTTTCTCTCTGACTTAATGTCATCATCTCTGGTATTGAGTAGAAAATCTCTGGATGCAGGACCCTAGGGATGACCAGCTTAAAGTCTGGAATAGTCACCCTCCTCCCAAATTGGGGTGGAAGCTACAAGGAGAACAGAGAACTCCCTGTGGCAACTCTTTGCCTGAGATAAGGCCCAGGTCTCCACCCTGCCATTCCCAGCACAAGGCTGCCCCAGCAGCCAGGTCTAGGAACAGCTGATCACACTGCAGAGAGCAAAATACAAAGAGAGAAGCAGCCTTGCTGTCTACAGAATCCATAGGGAAGAGTTTGAGCCAGGTTTGGAAGTGTTTGGCTGCTCCTAAGTCAGAAGGGCTTAATGTTGGCTGTTTATTAAATTAGTTATTGTCATTATATGATAAAGTAGTTTACCCCAAACATTGACAGCTGTACAGAATGCTTCAGAACATGACTCTACATTCTAATCAGATAATTTTTAAAAGATTTTATTTATTTATTTTCAGAGAAAGGGAGAAAGAGAGAAAGGAAAACATCAAAGTGTGGTTGCCTCTCACATGCCTCCTACTATGGACCTGGCCTGCAACCCAGGCATGTGCCCTGGCTGGGAATTGAACCAGCAACCCTTTGGTTCTCAGACTGGTACTCAATCCACTGAGCCACACCAGCCAGAGCTAATCATATAATTTTTAAATAAAACTTTCTGATTATTTTATTATACAGTCTCCTTCCTTAATTCCTTGAAAATGTTTAGTGACATGCTTATCACCAAAAGCTCACAAAGAGTTGTATTTTTAAAGAAAATGCACTATCAAGGATGTAAACTTCACTTATTGCCTGTATAATAATATTTACACTGTTTTTCAATGTAGAATAATTTTAAGATCTTTATTCAGCTACCATGCAAATCTTCCATTCGGATGAATAAATAACTTGTAGGCAACAGCTGTAAAACTACTAAATAATTCGGTGGTACTCAGACAATTCATTTGATTTGTCAGATGTTTTTGCATTTTTGTTTTAGAAAACTAAATTATAATATTCAGGCAAGGTATATTGTTTCTATCCCTCATGCCCATTAACTCCCATGCATGTAGCAAATATACTTGATTTTTCATTCCCAGGCCCATTCACTTATCCCAAACTTAAATAGGTGTGTTTGCCATGTTGTCTAATTATAGCAAATCCACGACCTCACATGAATGACTACTTTTCATAGCTTCTTCCTCTCTAACAAAAAAAAGATATACATAAATATATATTTGTATATATTCAGGGCCTTTCAAAGACTTAGGTGGGAAAAGGAGATTGGCTAGTTTGCCATAGGTGGGAGCATTGCTTTTTATTCAGTTCTTTTATTTTTAAATCAACCATCACTTTAATTTTTTCTACATATTTTTCTTTCTTTATTGTTGCTCTTATTGCAAAAATTATGCTAACCCTAGCATTATTGTGACATTGTGCAAAGTACTTTACATGCATTAGGTTCTAATTTTATCCTCATTCCACAACTGGAGAAACTGTGTGTGGTAGGCAGAATAATAATTCCCCAAAGATGTCCACATCCTAATACCTGTAACTTGTGAATATGTAATATTACAAGGCTAAAGAGACTTTGTAAATGTGATTAAGTTACAGATCTTGAGATAGGGAGATGTCTCTGGATTATTAGGATAGGAACAATGTAATCACAAGGATCCTTATTATACAGAGGGAAGCAAGAGGATCAGAGTAAGTGAAGAGATGTGGTGACGGAAGCAGAGGTCAGAGTGGCATGGGGCCACGAGCCAAGGAATGTGGGCGCCTCTAGAAGCTGGAAAATCAAGGAAACTGATTCTCCTCTAGAGCCTCCCCAAGGAATGTGGCCCTTCTGACACCTTTGTTTTAGCCTAGTAAGACTCATTTTGGTCTTTTGACTTTTGGAACATTAACATACAGTTTGTGGTAATTTGTTACAGCAGCAATAGAAAACTAATACACTGAAGTTTTGCAAGGTTATTTTTCAAGAACTTATAGCTTGCTTGTAAGTGGCAGAATTAAAACCCAGATTCATCTGACTTCAGAGCCAAACACTTAAGCTTTAATTGAAAAAATAAAAGGAGAATATATATACTCGTGTGTGGGGGTGTGTGTGTGTGTGTGTGTGTTTATTTCAGCTTTCCTTCCTCTGGAGAAACACCTAGTGGATAGCGAAAGAAACAAGAGGAGAAATTTGGGGCAATATAGCAAAGATGGTACAAGGATCAGATTCAAGGTCCAGAGTCTAAACATGAAACCTAAAGCAAAGGTAACAAACTTGAATGCCTACTGTATGTTAGGGAAATAATGTAAATGCATGAAGTAGGCAGGGTTTAATTAAAATACAGCCTGAATGTGGTGGAAAATAACAACTCACACTCTTCCTAGATGATAAGAAGAAATAGGAGATGTGGTGAACTGGAAAGCATGATGGAAGAGGCACTCACTACTCAGTTCCAACTAAATGTCATGTGGCAAGGTGGGCCCAGATTTGCCAAATCTTTTGATTTCTCACAAGAAGCCAGAAATTCACATTTCTCTGTGAAACATCAAGATTTTTAAAGATGAGAAATAAATTGAAAGTCTGTTAAAACACTAACAAACACAAAATACTGTATGGTCTAAACAAAACACATCTATGGACTACGAGTTTGCAAACTCTGAATTAGAGCTTCATTTTAAGCTTCATATATATGAACATGGGCCCACATCAATAATATGTACACTTTTCTGTCTGTGATTGCTGGCAATGAGAATCTGGAGAGGACAGAGACCTCTTGAGAAATTTTAACCTGAAAGGCCATTAAGATGTATTTGTAGATAGGTATATAAGACAGTGGTCTTCCTCTATATAGATATTTATATAATTAAAAGGTTGAAGATAATTCATTTTAAAGCTAGCATTCAAATGAGCAATCAAATGGCATATCACATCCCATAAATAGTATCAGATGCATGCACGTATCTCACAGCAAATACATCTCAAAACCATTGAGCTTTCCCATTTTGGTTTGGAGAAAATACACTCCTAAATCCTTGGGTATGCTGCTTTAAGGCTCTCTAAACTGTATGGTTATATACACATGAAAAGGCACAATTTCTATTTTCTGCAAAGTGAAACTCTAGAATTTAAAACTAGAAATCATTTTTAGGAACTTGTCAAAAAAAAGCAAAGAGATGTGGACAAGGGTCAGACCTGCTTTGTCATTTTTTCCCTTAGAAAAAAAGGTAGCATGAAAGAAAACAGTGTTGCTTTTAGCTTACTGCAGGCATTGTTGTTTTTTTTGTTTGTTTGTTTGTTTGTTTTGGTTTTGTGGTTGTTTTTTTGTTTTTTTTTTTTTTTTGGAGTTCCAACATGTGACTGCTTCAAGGCACTCGAGTAAAAGCCAAATACGTTGCTCATCTTCATAGGGCTCAGAGCCCTTTCTCCAATCACTGTGCATGGCCCCACCCCAGCCTTCTGCAGTAGTTCTTACTGGTTCTTCAGGTTCATGGGCACAGAATTAGCTTTCTCTTGCCTTTCACTCCTAGAGAAGAGATTTCCTCCCTTCTCCTCACATGTTCCCTCAGGTCACCCACTCACACAGACTTACAGCAGTAAGGACAGCAATAACACCACCAAAAGGCATAAACTTTATACATCATTTCACTAGCAAAGTCTAGAAATTAACCTCGTTTCATTTCTATTGTACAGTCCGTAAGGGAGGCAATTCATACACCTTATGCACACTTTCACAAGTTCTAGTTTTCTTTAAAATTGTCTAAAATGGCTTATATAATAAAAAGTGTGGTTGCTTTACTATAAAAACCATTTATATTCTTATAGTTTTTTAAAAAATATTTAGGATAAAGAAATGCAGTAGCAATCAGAGGGAACTCTTGACTGAAAGCGAATTACATATGTGCCAGGCTTGTTACATATATTACCCTATTTACACTTTGTAACATTGCAGTGAAGTAGGTATGATGGCCTTTGCAGGTGAGCAAACTAAAGCAGAGTGGTGAAATAACTTGCTCAAGATTACAGACAGGGAGCAGTGGCACCCAGGCCTACCTGGATCCTAAGGGCAAGCTCTTTCCAGGGCACATAGTACTTTTTAAGGCAGGTACTTAACGCATAGACTGAATGCGCACTCAGACTTGCCGCGTAGCACTTAGGTATGGCTTGACATTGACATCCACAAAATGGGATAAATATTAACAGTCAAATAAATTGTTGGAAGCAATTTGACATCATGGAGCCCATTGGACAGACACTATTATAATCTAATACTATTATGGGATATAATGTTGAGTTGTTGGAATGTGATTAGAGCCTTGATAAGGTCCAAACTATCTGTTTAGAATAGGCTGCGAAAAATCTCATAACCACAAGCTATAGAGCAGAGTTTCCAAGGCTGTGACTGACTTCTGTACTCCTCCACACCCCACCCCACCACACCCTTATAGGGTACAGAAAGTATGAGTTACTCTACAGATCATCAAACAACTTGCCAAGTGACCTCAAGGGCAGCACAGTCCCAGGAAATACTCCTTCCCTGTGGGTTGCCCTTCTTGTCACGTACCTGTCCTCCTCTCTTCCCTCTCAGAGGCCACAGTCACTGCAAATTCCACCAAGTAACTAACGTAATCCTCTCTGTGAACTGTAAGTCCACTGTACCATCCTGTCAGGTACTACCTATCACAGCCTCCAGAATCAGGCCAACGCCAGAGATTCTCCAAGGTTAAAACCGTTGTGTCATCGGCTGAGTTTCAGATTTTCTACTCTGGTCAAGCCCTATCCACATAAGGAGAACACATCTGTCTTCCAGTATAGTTTTGGGTGCAAAGACTTAATCTAATCAATTTTATATTTTATTTCACGATATCTGTTGCTAAGGGCCTCTTAAAGTAATTCACTTAAGAGAATAGTGGAAGAAAGAAACAAAGAAACTTAACAGAAACATGTGTATCTGTGCAAGGTCCAAACAAATGTCATCTCCTTTATGAGGCCTCCCCCAGCATCTAGGAGTTCATTTATATCAGTTATTTATGAACATGTCCTACCTTTTCTACTTGACTGGGAACTCTTTCACCTCAATATCCATTCCATATTTACCTTTGTAATTTCTATTGTGTGTAGCACAGCACTAGATGTCTCTCTTCAGTGAGTACTTGTATGCTGTATTTATTTGTATGCATATTAATATACGTGCATATACATGAAACTAAGCTTTCCCACTAAAAAAACATCTACATATAAAGGAATTAGGAACTTTCTGAAAGCTTCAGTCAGGTACTTTTGATAACAAAAGTATGAATGTCAGTCGCACCCAATACTGCAAAGCAGCTACACAGACATTTTTGGGGGACCATAGATTGCCAATTAAAAGTCTGAAGCTATTATTTCCATAATATGAAATCATGTGTAGATCTGAAGATACAATTTTGTCAAAATAAAAAGACTCATACCTCAAGCTGTAATTTTAAAACAGCATTCTGTGCTAAGAGCTTTTTTTAGAACATAACTCATTTACTCAGTCACTAATGGTCACTGTCTTTCAACAACAATACAATTCTTACTCATTTACTTCCCTTATCTTACTTTTGATTCCAAATGTCATGTTTGATGTCTGATCTTTACTTTCTTACTTTTTATGTTGTATCAATGATCAAATATTTTTAATTATCAAGTATTATGTTTTAAATCATAACATACATAATGTTATCTCAAGTTCTGAAAGAAAAAGTGGCGTTTAAATTCCTGTTGATAACCAGTTGTTAAATTAGCTAGTATGACTTCATATTTACCCAAAATATAAATCACTTTATAAATTTGCTTGGAATTTAGTATACAAGTGAGCTAATGAAGGGAAAAGTTTAGGTAGAAAAATGTTGGAAACATATTTGCAAGGAGAGATTTCTAAATTCTAGCCTATAATGAAAAGTGAGTCATTGGTTTTTCCTTTTAAAAAAAAAAAGTTGTCAACAGGCTGAAATTCTGTATCTTTAAAGCTTTAACTCGAAGACGAATTAAAATCAGAAAGACTTCCTTTCATTAGACTTTAAAATGTTTTCACTTGTACAGTAACACCCAGGAAGGGCTTCCTTTTTAAATGCTGATGAAGTTGTCTCCAGACCTTATCCATGATATCACACTGTACTTGACCATGGTGAAAGAAAGAACGAATCCTCTCGTTAGTTGTTATTTTAACCAGTGATTTAAAGCTACTCTGCCAAGTGATTCGAAATTGTCCATATAGACTTAAGTGACTAACAGCACTTCCTCGTAAAAACTTGATTACATTTAGATTTTGAAATTACATTCTACGTTTCCCTACGGCACCATCACAGTAATCACATCAATGCAATCCATGCAAATACAAGTCTCCATTCTCTCCATCTGTCCTTAAAAGCCCCATTCAGCAGTTTGTGCTATAGCACCATGCTGCAGCATCCCTGCACTTGAACTTGGAAGCAGGCTTTCCAGGACTGCAGGCAGAGCCCTTACCGCATTCCTTCTGAACCTCATCTTGCCTCTCGGGGGAGTTGCTTCTGCCATCTCGCTTACACACAATAACACTCTTCTTTTCCAATTGTCAGTGCAACATTGATGGAATATGAGCTGCTTCTGAGGTAGTATTGAAAAGCGGCAGCCAAAAATCTCTACCAAACAAAGCTACCGTAGCTGTAGCTGCTTCCCCTACCACTGTGGCAGCACTGTAAGAAAACCACTATCCCTGATTAGTCAGCTGACAAATCCTTCCCTGCTGCTCATTGTAATTCAGAGTTGACACATTCCCCAATTACTTAGCCTGATTGAACCTCATGGATTAGCTTGTGCTGGACTGCTCAAGACGATCAGGCATGTCCTAAGAGTGAAAAAAGGGGGAAAAAAACCCAACTCTCCTCCTAGGGGCTTGATGGGACTGGCTTTCTCCTCTGCGCAGTTTGATTTTTAAGGTGGAATGGTAAGAATCTTTGTGAAGGTAGTATTAACTGATATCTTCATCCCTGTCTTACCCTGGTCTATAACCTAAAATTCAATTTCATTTTTTTAACTAAATCCTATTCTGTGTTTAAGCCTTGTGAAAGTTGACAGTTTGTGAAAGTTTTTCCTGATGATAATCTAGAAAGAACAAAACACGTAACCTGTCTAAGATGGATAGGATTCTCTCCCAAATTAATAGTTCCCCAAAATGTATAACTAATCTTGTCTCCTATCATGAATTATGAAGTAAAATCTAACTGCATAGTTTATCTTGGAATCTATAAATTAAGGTCTTCAAATTGAATTATAAAAATATTCTATAGATACTCATTTAAAATAATATACCAAAGACAGTTACACCTATCAATGGAATGGAAATTTTCACCAGAAATCCTTTCTGAATGCCAATATTTGCTCTAGAGGTTGGCTTGTATTCAGTATTTACCTTTATTACAAACAGTGCTGAATGGTTGAGATACAATTAATGTGCTCTTGATTTTAGTAACAGAAACTACCACAAGCAGAAACATTTAAAATGTTAAAAAGAAACACTTAATCTATAGCTAGTTACATGTTGCTATCACCTGTACCCCCACTGCTTCCTAGTGCCATCAATTCGATACTTATGAGACTAAAGGGAAGCTGAGTGCCCAGCTCTTTGCTGAACATGATTCATTCTGTCTCAGCAACAGAGCATTCCTAGGAAAATAAGGCAGAATTACCTCCCAAATATTAAGTCAGTGTTCCTCTGTTGACCCCAAGTCAACAGGATCATGACTGAATCTTATATTTCGGTTTCAGGAAAAACAAGACTTCTATTCCAAGCAACCTATTTGATCAATAAAAAATAAAACCACCAAAAAACTGATGCCATGTGTCAAATAGTCACTCAATAAAATTAATTTAATCAAGCAAGTAGTTATAACCAAAAGAAAAAAGTTAGGCTAGGTAATTTTAAAAGTTTTATTATAGCCCTGGTTGGTGTGGCTCAGTAGATTGAGTGCCAGCCTGTGAATCAAAGTGTCGCCAGTTCAATTCCCAGTCAGGGCACATGTTTGGGTTGCAGGCCAGGTCCCCAGTAGGGGGCGCACGGGAGGCAACCACGCATTGATATTTCTCTCCCTCTTTTTTTCTCTTCCTTCCCTCTGTAAAAATAAGGAAAATCTTTTTTAAAATGTTTTATTATAACAAGTGTTACATTTAGTATAAAATAATTGATCAGTGTCACAACCTGAAGTCTGCTCAACAGACCTAAGGACCAATCCTAAAAAGCCAACGGAAGGTAAGTAGCTTTTACTTCATTATCACCACCGATAGGGCCCAACACTATATGGAGGGCATTTACTCTCTCCAAAGGAATTTTACCTTTTTCTAAAGAACACTGAATTTATTTGTCTAAACACAATTGATTTGGAAAATGATAGAAAGAAGCAGGTAGAAAGGGTACCAACTGCAAATTCATGAAAATTCAATTCTTGCTCTGGCTCTTTTTATTACTTAGTTATTTGACCTCACATAACCTTTCCTAAGTGTGTGCCAACATAATTTCCTCATCCATAAGTGAATAATAATGACACCTGCCTGGAGTACTTAATCAAGAAATAGAGAATCAATATTACTTAATAAATGTGACTGCTTTTATAAAGGCAAAAAGATATTACACAAACTCAAGGCTTTGTTATTTTATTTTAGTAACTTGTGTCCATCTGGTGTTAACTCTTCTCTCCACTGTTTAACTAAACACCTCTGTTAAAGAAAGACACAAACAAAACAAACAATTTGCTGACTTGCCTAACATGAGGAATAATTCATAGTGTGTGTGAAAAGAATAATGATCTCATTCATTTTACCATGTGACTTCCAGTGTACAGTTGATCCTTAATGCAAGATTAGGGTCTCAACCACCCACATAGTCAAAAACTTGCATATACCTTTTGACTCCCCAAAACTTAACTACTAATAGTATAATGTTGACTGGTAGTCTTACTAATAATATAAACAGTAGGTTAACACATATTTTGCATATTATATGCATTATATACTATATTCTTATAATAAAGTAAGCTAGGGAAAATAAAATTTTAAGCATAAGGAGGAGAAAATACATTTACAGTATTTATTGAAAACAATCTGTGTATAATTAGACCCACATAGTTTAAAGCAATGTTGTTCAAGTGTCAACTGTATTTTTTACACCTGTTAGCAACTTAGTATAGTGGAAAGAACCCAGGCTGAGAAGTCCAACAACCTAGATTTTTGTCTTGCCTTCACATGTAAATCAACTTCCTCTGCTGGTTGCAGCCTCCTGTGTTAGGAGACAAAGTAAAAATTTCAGATGGTTGATAATGTTGGACTCTTGGAGAAAAAACTATATTGATTCCCAGCTACTCTGAACTGACAGAGGAAGTTGACAACATGGTACTTCCACAGACAGCTCCACTTGCCAGCTCAAAAGGAGTCTATGGGTTCCTCATCTCCCTCCTCTTCTAAGAAAGAGAAGTGTCAGACAAGGCCACTATATCCAGGTGAGCCTAATGTAAGAGATCATCTTTCCTGTGGGCAAGATTGTATCTCTCATAATATTTTCTTTAGGAAAACTGTTTTCTCTATCTTGATCTTGGGAAGCTGGGGACTAGACTCCAATAGGAGAGATACAGCATTTTGCAGGTGACTCACTTCATGGCGGGGGCAGAGTCTGGAAAGATACACTTGCTAAGAATCAGCAAAGCAAGCAGGCAAGGAAAATATGACCATCAACACTGAAAGAAAGAAGAAACCAACAGGGATGGAAGGGAGAAAGGGAGAAGGGTAGCGGGAAGGGGAAGGGTCAGATCAAGGAACAGGTGTGAAGGACACATGGAGAAGGACAAGTTGGGGAAGGATTGAGGGGGCGAAGGTGGGGGTGGGTGGGGCAGGGGAAAGTGGTGGCGGGTACATGGAGACAAATGTATTTGAACAATTGAAAAAGAGAGAGAAATAAATAGATTTTTTAACAAAGTGCTTATTTCTGGATTGTTGGATTATTGACTACTGTTTTTTTAATTTATTTATTTTTTTGAATACATTTGTCTTATTGACTACTGTTTTAAACCTTCTTCTTTATACTCTTTCATATTACAGTGAGTATACAACACAGCTATTACCATTTCTTGTTACTTTTTTTAAAAAAAAAGATCTTTATTTTCAGAGAGAAGAAGGGAGGGAGAAAGAGAGGGAAACATCAATGTGTGGTTGCCTCTCAAGTGGCCCCTACTGGGGGCCTGGCCTGCAATCTAGGCATGTGCCCTGACTGGGAATCAAACCAGTGGCCCTTTGGTTCACAGGCCGGCACTCAATCCACTGAGCCACACCAGCCAGGGCTATTTTCATTTTTTTAATAGTTCCCATAAAAACTTGCCTAGCTCTGAAAGTCATAGGGAAGCATAAGTCTCTTCTCACTCATAACTTGAACCATTAACTACTCATTCTTTCACATTAGGTTTTATTTTGGGTGGAGTTGTTCAGCTCAATCTCCAGTACCAACTCTTCTTACTTTCCCACTTTACCATCCCATCTATTTTATTATCTCCATCAGGAATTTTTTGTCTCCATCACTATCAAAATAATCTATACCCCCACAAACAGAAAGTATAATGTAAAACAAAAGTAAGAAGCTACTTAAAAATGCATTGTTACTTACTGAGATTTTCTGGAGAGATATTTTGACAGAAGACCATGTATCTAATCGTCGATCAAGAATAATGGTAAACTGCGAGTCAGATCCATTTTGCCTGCAAAATAAGAGGAAATGTGTATTTCTTAGTAGTAATCTGAATTTGCTAAACATATCATTATTTCTGATTATTTCATTTACATCTGATGTCTCAACTGAAGACAGATTTGGATTTGGAAGCTGTCACAAAGTGCTACCTTGGTAATCCAAATTTATTCCATATTTCGCTACTCACTATTTAAAATTTTTTTCAGGAGCCCTGGTCAAGTAACTCAGTTGGTTAGAGCATCGGCCTAATACACCTAGATTGTGGGTTGAATCCCCAGTCAGGGCACATACAAGAATCAACAAAGGAATACATAAATGGAACAACAAATCAATGTCTCTCCCATTCCCTTCCTCTCTCTTTCTCTTGTTCTAAAATCAATAAAAAAGTTTTTAAATTTTCTTTTCAGCATTAATGTCAATCTTTTAAATGGGCAAGTGATTCGTGTAACAGAGATAGGTCACTAAAACGGATTTGGAATACTGCAGACTTTGGTATGAGTGAATCTTATAGACAGCTGTCTTTGATGACATCACATTTAACTTGCCATGGCAATCCATCACAAGTCAATGACCATTCATTCACTCATTCATAAAAATATTATTAAATATGTTTTAATCTCCAGTATACCTTTCTAGGGAAGGCAGTTTCATGGATAACAGAACTTTTTTTTTTTTTTTTTGGTTGTCAAATGATCTTTAATTGAAATATTTTCCTTTGTGGTTCTTTTTTTAAAATATTTTATTTATTTACTTCATAGAGAGAAGGAAAGGGAGGGAGAGGGAGAGAAACATCAATGTGTGAGAGAGATGCCAATCGGTTGCCTCTCACGTGCTCCCTATTGGGGACCTGGTCTGCCACTCAGGCATGTGCCCTGACTGGGAATCAAACTGGTGACCTTTTGGTTCTCAGGCTGGCACTCAATCCACTGAACCACACCAGCCAGGGCTCCTTCGTGGTTCTTAACTGGCCGGGCATTCCACTGTCCCAGTGCTGATGTCATCTATGAAGTCATGAGGGTGGGAGCCATCAACACTGAAGCCCACAGACTGGGGAGTCCCCGGACCTCTTTAATGGTTCCCGGGAGTTCTCTAGCTAAAGATCAGTACTGCATCTGTTGGGCAATGTTGACAACCTCATCAAAAGTGAAATTTCCACTGTGCTTAAGTTTTGTTGTTGTTGTTGTTTTTGTTGTTGTTTTGGGGTTTGATTTTTTTGTGTTTTGTTTTTTGCTTCTGTCTCATGATGGTTCATTGAGAGCTTTGATGATCAGGGCAAGGCAGGAGGCACTACCTCAATCGGGGCCTGTCTGCTCTGAATGGTCTGGTTCACTGTGATCCTCAGACCCTTCCAATCACCGGTTGCTTTGGAGATGTCCTCACCAACTTTTTCTGGAGACAAGCCCAGGGGACCAGCCCTCAGGGCAAGGGTAGATGTAGCACCAACTTCCCCAATGACACCAGTGCACCTCAGGTATACAACTTCGATCTACCCGGGGTCGAACTTTGGTAGCATGGTGGAGGCAGCTCGTGTCAGGTGAACCCGGTTTCAAGACAACCAAAGAAAGCCGAACCTAAGCTTCCTCTGAGCCAAAGCTGAAAGCTAGAACTTCTGTTTGCCCTAAAAAGACCACTTTTGAGCTTCAAGGGGGGCCCTGTAAATGTAGTTTTCTGGGATTTAACTTTTGTTCATGAAGCTCTTCACAATTTTATCATTCTAGATTTGTGTCCTCTTAGTCTTCAGGATTAGTAACTAGAAAATATTTACTTTAAAGACTGTCTTTGACCTAAATAAAATCTTTGAGGAAGCATTTGAAATATTCCCTCTTAAAGAGTCCAAGTCTCAAGTGTTCTCCAATATCAAGAAGTTCCTCCTAACATATTCCTACCACTTTTGAGTCTATTTAACATTCACTCTTCTTATTTTATCCTTGGAAGAAGTGAAGAATAGCTACCTTCACTCTTAGCTAGTAAGATTTCCTTTGACACAAATTAAAGGCTTTATGTATGACCATCATTTTCAATTTATGTTCTTCATGGGGATAAACTTGTAGACCCCCAATTTTGTATTTATAGATCCTCGGTATACATTTTATAGCTATTTAGGTAGCTGACAGCTTCCCCTTCTATTTCTCATCTACTCTGAAGATAAGTCTTATGATCATTTACAATAATAATAATAATAATAGTCACACTAAAAAGCCATTTTCCTGTTATTACGTTCATATGAGTATCCGACATAAAACAAACTGAAAAAAATGTTAGCAAATGCTATACCTTGCAATAGATGTCAAATAAGTCAATACTTTTGTTATCACTTCTTCTGATATACATTTGAAATTACAATTTTCTGGAAACGTAATGATCCAAGTGTTGTCCTTTCCCCGACCACCTAAAATGGTATTTAAAAAATCAAGCAAATTAATAATCTGTGTCACAACAATGCATAAAAAGAGAATGTTTACACTTGAGAAGAGCACTTAGGAGACAGTTTTTGGCCAATGTAATTTTAACAAGGATAATATCTCCACATAAACCAAAATGACACCATGTTCCTAACTTTAAAAAGTGACAGAGTGGTTTCTAAATAGACAGAGAGAGTGCAAGACAGAGAGTGCAAAATGAGTGCATATAGTTAGAATAAAATTTCATGGCATGTGTAGTCAAAAATATAGTTGATATCTCAAATTGGACAACAGAAATAATAATTGTTTCTACACCAATGCAATGAGCCTAAATTGAAAACCAGTAATTGTCAGTTTGACAGCAAAGTGGAAACCTTGATATAGGCAACCACTTTCAGTCATGGTAAGCATGAAAGAATACAGGATACTACTATAGGGAAAAAAGTGATGTTCTAATGGATTTGTGGAAGACACAACATAAGCAGTAATAGCAACAATGGTATAGAAATCCTACCAGTGCAAAGAAAGACTGACCATAAATTATCTGTGGGTTAAAATTCAATGTGCATCCCACTCCATAACCCCCTCTGCAGCCTGGAGCATGAGGAACATTTAGAACGAAAGCCACCCAAGTGCAGGTATGAGCCTTACTTACACATGTTTAAATTTCCACTCTACATCCAGCCTAACACATGGGTCCAGAATAGTTGCTCAATAAATATTTAGTGCCAAACTGAAATTAAAAAATTATTTTAGGAGGAAAGTTGTACGGTGGTCTTAGAATTTAGCTCACTAATAGAAATTTCTAAAGAGGTTTAATTGGAATTCTTACTTAGCTAAATTTCAGTGAATAGAGATATAAAGATAAAAAATTCAATGTACAATAAAAATATGACAGTGGCAAAGGAGATAGAGTAGAATGATAAATACTCCATCCAAAAGAAAGCAGAAATGGAGGGAAACCCCCCACCAAAAAAAAAAAAAAAAACGAATGGGACAAATAGAAAACAAACAGTAAGATGATAGATTTAAACCCAGCCATATGAATAATCACATTAAATGTACATGATCTTGACAATCCAATAAAAATTTAGTGATTATCAAATTGGATAAAAAAAGTAAGACCCAGCTATAGGTAGTACCGCCTACAAGAAATACACTTTAAATATTAAGGCACAAGCACATTAAAAGCAAATGGATAGATTCCACTTATAGGTGACATCATATGGTATTTGTCTTTCGCCCCCTGGCTTATTTCGTTTAGCATAATGCTCTCCAGTTCCATCCATGCTGTCGCGAAGTTTAGTAGTTCTTTTTTTCTTTCTGCTGCAATACAAAGATGCAAGGAAAATAAGACCAGCAACACTGAAAGGAAAAGAAATCAACAGAGACAAGAGGGAAGGGGGGGTGGGGACAAGGAAGGGAAGGGGAAAGTCAAGGGACATATAGCAAGGACTCATGGACAAAACCAAAGGGGAAGAGCTGAGGGAGGGAAGGAGGGAGGGGGCAAGGGAAAGTGGTGGGGGGTAGGCAGAGACAAATGTATTTGAAAAAATAAATTAAAATTAAATTAAAAAAAATAAAACACACACACAAAAAAGCAAATGGATAGAAAAAGATATGCCATGCTAATATTACTCAAAGGAAGCTGTCTAATTTTCAATGAAATAGATTTTAGGGTCAAGAATATTATTAGGTATTAAGAAGATCGTTTGATAATCAAGCAGCAATAAATCCATCAAGAGGACATAATCTCAAATGCTTATGTTCCTGATTACAGTGCTTCAAAATACATGAAACAAAAACTAATAGAGCTCCAAGGAGAAACAGACGAAACTACAATTTTATTCAGAAATTTCATCACCTCTCTATTAATAATTGATACAAGTAGACAGGAAATTTACAAGGACCCAATACACTTGAACTACAAATCTCAACCAATATGACCTAACTGATGTTTACAGAACAATCCCTCCAACAAAAGCAGGATACACAGTCTTCTCCAGTGCACTTGAAAAAAATACCAAATTCATCTAACCAAGGGAAACTTGAGGGAGTGTCCCCATTCCCAAATTATCTTTTGATTCAAACTACCCCAAAGTATTAAATCAAATAATGATAAATCTTCAGTGTATAATAGACTTAAAGAGCAGGATCTCTAAGGAAGATATAATCATGGAGAATTATGGCATCCAAACAAGAATCTTAAAGGAACTCAGAGGTGAAACTGTACAACTCTGAACCAAGAGATTTAGTG
The DNA here is from genome assembly GCF_021234165.1 of Pteronotus mesoamericanus. Taxonomy (NCBI): domain Eukaryota; kingdom Metazoa; phylum Chordata; class Mammalia; order Chiroptera; family Mormoopidae; genus Pteronotus; species Pteronotus mesoamericanus. The sequence continues at coordinate 3,462,826 of NW_026555198.1, forward strand.
CATGATTAAACAAAGAGTCTCTCTAGATAAGATACAGTATAGAACTAGTAGTATAAATTTTTTACACACACACACACACACACACACAATATAACATAGACCTGCCAAGTAAGCTGGTAAGCACTCTAGTTAAAGACAGAACCAACTAGCACTTAGCAAACTATACCTACCAAAGAAAAGGAAGCAAGGTTATTATAAGGGTAAGTTGTCATTGACTAATCTATAAACTGTATACCTACAAGTGCTGTACTAGGTAGTGAATTTGTAAGAAGAGAACAAAAGAGATGTTTAAACTGTGAATTGGAGATTGTAATTATTTACCCCATCGGGAAACCTTTCTTTAAAATAAAACATATGCAGAAACATTCTGAAACAACTACAAAAAGCAAGTAAGGAAGGAATTGTGGAGAGGGGTCTGTGTGGGAGAATAAGCCCTGAGGGTCATTATATTTGCAGCACAGTTTGAAAAACACTGATGAGCTTCAGTAAAATATCCCAAACTCCACTGTGACAGTGTGTCACACATTTATACCGCTTACAAAATAAAACATAAAACCACATTAAGTCACCACTAATTCACAATTACCACTAATTATAATCATTAAAGCAGAAGCTAGATTGAAGTGCCCAATTAGGATCATCTATAAAGCAAATGCTTGTTTAGTAAACTGAGCACGTAGGTATCATTTCAGGAGGAATAATTAAACAACTGAACACTTAAAGAAGCATTCATTTCCATGCAAACAATGCACATACTTGTAAATTTTTATCTGTTTAATATAATATATAATGTTTCATAGTATAGTTCAAATTACTCTAATACCTGAAAGCAATTAGCTTGTCTTTAAGCAAAAGTTCCCTAGATATCTGACTAAGTAAAAATGAAATGGATGGTTTACCATAGTTTTATCTCTAAAAATATGTAATTCTTTTTTTGAGCAGCATTATTCACAGTAGCCAAAGGCAGATGTAACCCAAGAATCTATCAACAGAAGAATGGACAAAATGTAGTATATACATAACATGGAATAGTATTCAGCCTTAAAAAGCAAGAAAGTCCTGATACATGAGACAATATGGATGGACCTGGAGGACATATGCTCAGTCAAATAAGCCAATCACAGAAAGACAAATACTGTATGACTCCACTGATATGAGATACCTAGGGTAATCAAATTCATAGACAGTAGAGTAGAATAAAGGTTGCCTTGGGCTGGGAAAGGAGAGAATGGGAAGTTATTTTTTAAAGAATAAAGAGTTTTAATTTTGTAAGATGAAGAGTTCTAAAGACTGATGGTGATAATGGTTGCACAACAATGAGAATGTAATTAATGCCACTGAAGTGTACACTTAAAGTGAGGGAGGGGGTGGGGGGACTGGAAGAGATTAGCCAAATAACATATATACATAGGTGGTCTAGCCAGAAAGTATCCAGCCACATCCTATGAAAAATAGAGACATTTACTGAAGAAGATATAAGATACAAGAAACACTGTACATGAGACAATGATACCTCAGTCCCCTTCAAAGTTAGCACCTTGGGACCTCACACAGTTCTCCCGGTGGCCATCAGCTGCCCTGTCATATTTTCCTGAACCTCATTGATGGTCTGAAATCTCTTCCCTTTCAAAGGTGACTTTAGTTTTTGGAAAAAGCCAGAAGTCACAGGGCACCAAATCTGGGCTGTAGGGGCGCCAAGTCACCTGGGTGATTTGATGTTTCACCAAAAAAAAAAAAAAAAAAAAAAAAAACCCTGCATGAGACATGATGCATGAGTGGCCATGTTGCAGTCATGAAGCTGCCAATCACCAGTTGCCCAAAGCTGTGGCCTTCTTAGTCATTCAAATAGTTTCCATGGAGGAATGTGCAAACTTCATGCAAAATCTGATGCAGGTTCATTGCTATACTTGCTCAGTCATTTTGAATGCAACAGCCACAGAGTACACATGCTCATGCAACAGTGCCTACCATCCTCACTGACTAGTACAGTGATGTCATCATTGTTCACACATGTGCATTCCAGTCCACTCTCCTTGGCTGCCAGGTTACACCGATGTCATGCAAACTGCTCTCATTATATTAACAATGGTTGGACTTTTTCTGGACAAACCTATATATGCATAGCCTATGGACACAGACAACAAATTGGTGAAGACTGGGGTTATGGGAGGGGGGTTGGGGGCTGGGTGGAGGGAGGCAAAGGGGGGAAATAGGGGAAATCTGTAATAGCATCAACAGTAAAAAACAGTGAAGATGATAAATTCTTTGTCATGTGTATTTTATGACAATTTTTTGAAAATATTTTTTATTGACTATGTTATTACACCTGTCCCATTTTCCCTACTTTGCCCTCCTCTACCTGGTACCCCCTTCCTTCCAACAATCGCCCTCCTTAGTTCATGTCTATGGATCGTGCATATAAGTTCTTTGGCTTTCCCATTACCTATACTGTTCTTAACATCCCCCTGTCTATTTTGTACTACCAATTTATGCTTCCTAATCCTTGCATATTTCCCCCCATTTCTACCTTCCCTCTCCCTACTAATAACCCTCCAAATGATCTCCATATATATTATTCTGTTCCTATTCTGCTTGTTTGCTTAGTTTGTTATTTGGAAGTCTCTGTTACTGCAATTTTTTAAAATTATATAGCAGTACTATTTACAATAGCCAAGTACTGGAAACAGCTGAAGTGCCCATCAGTAGATGAGCATACTAAAAAACTATGGTACATTTACACAATGGAATACTATGCAACAGAAGGAAAGACGGAACTCCTACCTTTTGCAACAAGATGGATGGAACTGGAGAGCATTCTGCTAAGTGAAATAAGCCAGGCAGCAAAAGACAACTACCATATGACCTCACCTATAAGAGGAATCTAATGAACAAAATAAACAAAGAAGAAAAATAGAACCAGAGACATGGGAACATGGAAGTCTGACAGCTGTAGGAAGAGAGGAGGGATGGGGGAATGGAGGAAGAAAGGGGAAAGGACTAGTCAAAGAACATGTGTGAATTACCCACAGACATGGACAACGGAGAGGGGATTGACTGTGGGAGAGTGGGGTGAGCTGGGGGGAGGGGCACAAAATGGAAAAAAAAAATTGGGACAATTACAATGGAATAAACAAAAAATATACAAATGCATATACATATACAAATACAGATATATATTTCAGAAAAGTAAACTTCTTTTATAGTATAAATGAAATCATAAAGAAAAACAACTTAGTACAGCTGCTTGGTTAGGTAAATGACTTGACAGAATTTTTAATAAACACTTAAATATCAAAGTATGGTGGAGGAAAAAATCTCAAAGAAGTCACCTCAGTTGCCACCCTCTCACCCAGTCAGCACCTAAGAGATGTATTCTACTTCCCCTCTCAGGGATTCCTAAAGGCTTGTCTGAAAATCAAATTTACAAGCATGGTAAGACTGGTTTTAATCACATATCTAAACACATTGAAAACCTCCAATTATTCTCTAAATGTCCATTTTTTTAGCAACTATGTGCAAAATGTATAAATGTTTACTAAAATAACGTTTCTCAAAAATATACACATATACTAATAAGGACCAAACTAACTTTGCTAATCAATGCATACATTTATCCAGTCTAAATATATGTCAAAGTCTGCTTACCAGACAAAAAGGCGATGTCTTGCATTAAGAAATGACTGATGTCCTTTACACGGAGTTGCAGCTCGGAGTCTGACAAATGAGAAAGAGAGAGAAACAACATACATGTCAAAGTACAGCTAGAACCATACATGTGATTGCACATTGTCCTGAAAAGAACTCCAGGGGTCCCACAGATCTGTGTGCACAGACACACTGGGGGTCTCTTCTTTACTCCTCAGCTGCTTGGCAAGGAAATTTCACTGCTGAAAATATCACTGAGTAAGTAGGACCAGTGTCCTAGTTCTCAGAATCTATGCCCAGGACATAAACTACTCTTGCTCACCGGAAAGCCAGGGGTTAAAGGTCCAAACTCCAGGACATCTGGATATATATTTAAAGGGTAAATAGTCATATGGAGACACTAGCAGATTGTCTTCTACTTCTGATAATGCCTTTCATTCCGCAAAGCTCTATTAGAGACCACAGCGGGCGTCTCAGATCTCTTATCTTATTGTATCCTTAAAATAACCCCAAGGAAGGTATTATTATTCCATCCTGTAAGTCAGGAAAAGAGGCGGAGACTACGCCCAGTATAGTGGTTAAGCATGTGGCTTTTTGAGTCAGGCAGACCTGAATACAAATCTTAGTTTCTTGCATTTACTTACTGGCTGTGCAAAAGTATAAGTTACTTAGCCTGTCTGAACCTCCAATTCCTTACTTGTAAACTATGCATAATAGTATCTACCTCACAGGGTACTGTGCCAACTAAATGCAAAATACCTGGCATAATAGTGGGTGTTTTATAAACAGTAGCATATTAACTCACCTTTGATCATTACAGGTGGAACAACATCCATGCACTCATTGTTCAATATGTTTCAGTTGTCCCTGATCTTAAGTACTGATTTCTAATGTTCAATTTTAGTGAACTCTACAGGGGCCAAAAATCAAAGTCCACTACCTCCCTCTGGCCCCTGAGCAAGGATAGCTTTTTAAAAGAGAGCAGGTCATCAAACGAGGCTATTTTGGACTGTTGGTTTTAATGCCTGTGGTTCCACATCTCTTGTAGAAGCCATATTTCCACTTGCTCTCTGACACAAAAAGCCTACAAAGACCTAGTTTCTGGTGGTGTCTGACTGATGACACATTACCCTTCTTAGGGCTCCTCAAATCATACTGGGTGGGCCAAAAAGTCTGTTTAATTTTTCCCCTAAAATAAAAGACACATTCTTCGCTTTAGCCATTGACTGTATTGATGTGGATATTTAGAGTATGTCGGCTATCTTTCACTATTGGCTTTTACTGGCTAGAGCCAAGGGGTGCTGCTAAACATCTTACAATGCATAAGACAGCCCCACAGCAAAGAATTATTTGGCCAAAATGTCAATAGTACCAAGAAACTTCCCAAACCACTTTTGACACATTTGGTCAGTCACGGGACCTTCTGCTTACACTGCAGAAATCTTTTTTTGCATTTCAGTTTTGTTTTTACCTTTCTTGAAATAATAACGCATAATACACTAGAAGTGCTGTGTATCTTCTTCCATCTTCAATATTAAAACATGCCTTCACAAAAATTCACCAATTTTAATAAGTTTTTGTTAATGCACGCTGATATGACAGCTGTCACAGTACAATCTAACAACATTGTTTCCAGTGAAGTTAAAGACAACTGAGTACTAGTAGAGCCATTGTAGGGAAAAAAAAATAAATGAACTTTTTGGCCAACCCAATACCACATGGAGGTGGTTTATCTGGACCAACCCTGCTCCAGGGGATGACAAAAACAAGTTCTCAATGGCTTCACACTAGATACTGGAATAGGGCATCTATTACAGAATGAGCCACCCCTCATCCTCCCCCGACTTAAAACATAAAGAAATTAATTTACAGATTTATTTTCATAAGATCCATGCCGTCAAAAATCTTAAATTTGTCAGAAAATATAAATTAATTCCTAAAAATGTCTTTTTTTATTTTAAATGAGGCTCCTGGTATGTCCTATGCACTTTTACATTTTTGTGTCTCCACAACCAGTCTGCCTAGTGCAGTTACTTTTCCAGTGCTCCATGTTTCCTCAGATAAAAGAATGTGTTTCTGACAGCCGCAAGTGTATCACACATTGATGTTTTTAGCCATGGAGACATGGAAGAAGGGTGAGAATGGGGATCATGCAAAGAGGACTAGAACTCTTTCTGCCTTTCAAAGCCCATAAAAGTGGCAATACTCCTAATGTGTCCTGCCATTTAACTAGGAGCATCAGACATTAAATTATTCCTACATAGCCCTGGCTAGTGTTGCTCAGTGGACTGAGTGCTGGCCTGTGAACTGAAAGGTTGCTGATTTGAATCCCAGTCAGGGTACATACCAGGGTTGCAGGCCAGGTCTCTGGTTGGGGGCGTAGGAGAGGCAACCAATGGATGTATCTCTCAAACATCAACGTTTCTGTCCCTCTCTTTCTCCCTCCCATCCCCCTCTCTAAAAATAAATAAATAAAATCTTTTAAAAATACTTTAAAAATATATTCCTACATAATAAAACTCAAACTCCACCCCTGCTTGGACCAGTCAAACATAAATTGATGACTTTTATGTCAGATGGCAGATCTGAATGTACTATCAGTAATAACTGTAACTTGATTCCTCCCATACCATTAAGGCTCTTGCATAGATACAGAAACTATGTCTACTTACTCTACATTTTCTTATCCCACTTATGTAATAAGAGAGGTATCACACATAAAAGGCCAAGGACTGGGAGTACGAGGACCTGGGCCTACTGCTGGCTCAGTCAGGGTGCTGCTCTGTGATCCTGGGCAAGTCACTCCCTACACTGCACCTCATTACCCCTATTTCAGCAGTGAGGGTGATACAGCAAATGCCTTTAAGGCCTGTTACATTCTGTAAGATACAACAGCAGGTAAAATCCATAGGTATAAGAGAAATATACTGATGTTTCTACTGTAAAATGTCTCCTGCAATGTGCCAACAGAATAACATTTCCATATCAATGAAAAAGGATGAAATAATGATTAAGAGAGGAGATGACATTACTTTAAGAAAGGATAACATTTTGGGATGGAGACAAACTGAAGAGAGGTGATAGCATGGGAGAGGAAACAGAAGATACAGGGTTACCACTGAGCAACCACAAAAAAGAGACAGAGTACTGACTTTGGAGAAAGTGGACACTGAGTTCCACCCAGCTCTGTATCCGACTCTCTTGAATTTCTGCAAAGATTTCTGACTAAAATACAGAAGTGAGAATACATATGATTTATAATGTTCCTCTTGCTGACCCTTTAAACTCTCACTCCAGAGCATGAGAAATAAAAAGCCTAGATCAGCAATGCTGGATCAAGTCCACATGACAGCATGTTCCTTGTTGGCCAGATTCACACTTGATAGGAGGCTTGTCAGGCTGCCCCAGGTGGAAAGCTCAAATACTCACAAAGGAAAAGTTTGCACTCTATTTACTTATGACTAGTTGCTAAGCCCCAAAAGAGCTGGTTGGGAAGCCAAAAAAAAGGTAGGCACTAACTCAATAGGTAATCTGACAAACAGCCTTAGAAACACCCAGTTGCAGCAGCAACTTGGTTAAGTAAATTGGCATCTATAAGCATTCACTTAAGAAGCTTGCCGAAACATCATGTGCTCGTAGAATCAAACACAATCAGGCACAAACTGGAAACAAAAGACAAGAGCAGTGCTCGCCAATTCCTTCATTCCATACATTTGATCAGGAAGCAAAGAGACAAGCTTTTGTTGTGAAGTCATCACTAATATTTCTTTGAGAACATAAAAGGTAGCTTGTGCAAATGAGGATACAAACTCCAATTTCAAATAAAAAGAATTTTTAAAATCCTAAAAGATGTGGAAATAAATATTTAGGATGGTTTACAGAGGAGGAAGGTATACCCATTCAATTTTTGTTATGTCACTTGCAGAGATGGAGAACACTTGTCACTTTGACACAGGATACCCTTTATCATTTTGAGAGATTTATTTTACATTCATTAACTTTCTTAAACAACCATTTATTGAGCACCAGCTACTGTTCTAAGTTGTGAACAGATGTTCTGGGTAAAAGCAAAGGTTCACAATCAAATAAGTTTGTGAAATACTGGGGCTTAGACATACTGAAATATTCCCCAGCAGATACACATAGAAGCGTTTCAACTCCTTGGGTATGAGCCCTGTATGTAGTGTTTCCCAAAACTATTTGATCAGGTACTCCTTTCGTTGGTTGGTTGGTTGATTTTTTCATTGGTTGGCTGGTTGGTTTTGAGAAAGGGGGGAGGGGAGGGAAGACAGGCGAGGTGGGGGGAGGTGGGGAAGGGAGGGGAAGGAAAAGAAGGGGATGGCAACAGAGCTACAGAGACTTCAGGTGAAGAAGTACTTTGTTTTAGAAGATGTAGATGAAATGATGGCCATGGTAGGTAGAGAAGACTTTCACTATCATTAATAGTTATTTCAAACAAAGGCTGAGCAGCTCTGTGGAAAGGAAGCTAAAGACAACAATCAAGTATGTATCTGGGCTAGAATAATCTTTTATGTCCTACTTCTCCAAGAGTCTATGCCTTCATGATTTGAGTATGTATTACTCTTCCAAAGAATTTCAATTCCACTGAGTTTATTAATGAATCTTACAGGGAAAATGATAGTTTAGCAAGTTAAGTAAATTGGCATCTATAAGCATTCTCATTTTATAGAAAGTATTTTTACTCCAGATTATGGTGTATAACAGCAGTAATTCCAACCCTTGAGCTTTATTTCACAGTGACACTCTCTCACGTCATATACAAAAGAATATGAGTCTTGAGCCATGCTGCACACACATAGCATTTTGTCCAGGCACTACAGAGCCATGGCAAATAAACTGCATGAAAGAGCAAACACCTCTACTCTCATGTTTTCCTAAAAACGAGAGGCAAAATGGAGCACAAATTAAAATAGAAAGGAGAACAAAGGAAATGTCAACCAGAAAGATACAGGCTCCTCCATGGCAATCAACCCTCTGCCACCACCAATACGAAAACAGAGGGGAGAGTGTAGTAAATGATTAACAATAGATGTCATTTGAGGAGTTATGACTTATGAGCAATCTGCCAGATGCCGCATAAAGCAGTTGGTATGCATTTTCTCTGGTCTTAACAATAATCCTCCAAAGTAGATACAAAAACCCTCTTCTTGCAGATGAGGAAATATGCTCCCATTCATGCACTTAATCATTCAAGAAATTCAGACTGAACAATTGCCAAGCACCAGACCACTGTTCACACCCAAAGCAGAATCTAGTAGATTTTTAGAAGCCACTTTTATGGTGTCATCTATCTGGTTCCCTAATATCAGACAGGCAATCTCAAAAGTGCACGCGGAATTGCACTCAATTAGCTCTACTGCAACTTACTAACTACATATAGCTCCATACCCTCCTCTTTTCTTCCAGCAAGAGTCTCATCCCAAACCATATCAAGAATGTTTTTACACAATCTTTTGCAAGAAAAGCCATTATTTTTACAGCCTGAAATTCTTAACAATGGTGCTTCCTTTTAGCAATCATCTCTTTGAAAGTCCCCTATTGCTTATGTGAAGGACTCAGATGAAATTGCGTTTTGTTTTGGGGTCTAAATCCTGTTGCGAGGCAGATGGGATTCTATGAGTATGATTTTCCCCTTTCAAAATGAAAGTCAGATACACTAGCCCATCTGTAAACAGTAATGATTTAGCACATGCAACAAACTGAAGTGCTGTCTTGACACATGTTGTGCTTTAAAAGGTGGAACAAATAACAGGGTAACTGTGAAACCATTACAAAATGAATTCCCATTAGACTATAGCAGAACAAACTATGCAGTACTTTGTTCTGCAATAAAGGTACAGTATGAAAGACTCGCATAATTCTGTACTAACAAAAGAAAAGCAAGATTCTTGCTAAATCCTCCCTCTGTTAACAACCTACCAGACCTCCTTCCAATCCATTGTAATTCAATTCAGCAAACATCCACTGGGTTTCTATTTGCTCCTCTCTGCTAGGTGCTGAGGCCCATTGGAATATGAATAGTTCCTCACTTTAAAAAGCTTAAAAATTTAAACTCATGGACAGGGACCACAGTGTAGTGATTGAGAGGGACGGTGGAGGAGGGTACAGGGGCGATAAATGGGGACTAAAGGAGACTTGACTTGGGGTGGTGAACACACAGTACAGTGTACAGATGATGTGTTGTAGAATTTTGCACCTGAAACCTGTATACTTTTGTTAACCAGCGTCACCCCATAAGTTCAAATAAAAAGGGGAGAAAGCTTAAAAATTTAACAAAAGCTATGGCATAAACAACTGGCCATAATATAGAGTATAGTATGTACTACATCAGAAATATACAATATAGTGTATAGAGAGGAGGAAAATGATTAAATCTAAATTGAAAGAGTGAGAAAAGGAAGGTTTCATAGGTGATGTGCCATTTGAGCTGGGCCTTGAAATTTTCTTAGAATTCAAATGCATGGACAGGGGAGCAGAAAAGGACTTTCGAGGTAAAAGATACAAGGCACCAGCACAAGAGTAGGTAGAAGAACAGGGGATTATATATGGCTTTATATGGTTTGAGTTTAGAGCATGGGCAAGTCTAGCTAAAGCTTGAAAGCAAGACTAGAAGCTAAAAGTGGAGAACTTTGCAGGCTTCCAGAGGAGAGCAGGCTTCTGGAATGCCTTTGATCCAGGATCACTGACTTAGCACAAAGGTATTTTCCAAGCAAGCAACTCCTACAACAGAAAAGCTGGGATGTAGAAACGGGCGAATTCTACAATCAATTAGCTACCAATTTTTGGTGCAGCCTCAGGCAATTCACCGAAGGTTCCCTATGGCTCCCGTTGTTTATAAGCACCTATACAACACAAAGCCTGTGGGAAGGGAAAGGGAAAGAGAAAGCCCCCCTTTTGTGTTATAATCTCCAAATAAAACTTGGCTTGAGTTCTATTCTAAGATTTTGCTTTGCATCTGTCTGTTGTAATAAATACTAGTTATGAGTGCAAATATAGGCAGAGACCTGTGAGTCCATCTAGTAAAAGGCATAAAATCTGGGGTGGTCTTGAGGGTGCCCCAAACTCAGTTCCACAAAAAGAGAAGTAAAACTATCTGTATTTACAATTCACATGATACGATCTTGTATATATAAAATACTAAGAAATTCACATGCAAGAACACTTGCACAATAAAGTCTGTTAGCACAAACAAGTTCAGCAACGGTAGAGTATTGATTTTTGTATACTATAGATCAATACACAATGATCTACAATATACAAAAAACTGTATTTCTATTGTGCAATGTATAAATGCAAAACCTATGCTCTGAAAACTACAAAACATTACTGGAAGAAATTAAAGATGATCTAAATAAATGGAAAGCCATCCCACATTCACGAACTCGACATAATATTATTATGGCAGTACTACTCCCTTCATTGATATACAGATTGAAAGCAACCCTTATGAAAATCCCATGTTGGCTTTTTTCCCTCCAGAAATTGAAAAGTTGATCCTAAAATTCATACGAAAATGCATGGGAGGCAGATTAACCAGAACAATCTTAAAAAAGAATGAACAAAGTTGGAGGACTCATACTTTCCAATTTCAAAACTCACTGCACAGAGCTACAATAATAAACAAGACAGTGTAGTGCTGGCAGAATGCTAGACATAAAGATCAATGGAATAGAATTGAGAGCCCAAAAATTAGCCCATATATCTAAAGTCAATTGATTTTTTTTAACAAGGACAAGACAATTCAATGAGGAAAGAATAACCTTTTCAACAAATGGTAATGGGAAAACAGGATACCCACATTCAAAAGAATGAAGTTGAACCCCTACTTTACACCATATACAAAAATTAACTCACAGTGGATCAAACATTGAAATGTAAGAGCTAAAACAATACCATTCTTAAAATAAAATACAGGAATAAATATTTGTAACGTTGCATTAAGCAAACCTTCATATATATGACATCAAAAGCAAAGCAATAGGAAAAAAATCAATTTGACTTTGTCAAAGTTTAAACTTTTGTGTTTCAAAGGACACTGACAAGAAAGTGAAAAGATAATTCACATAAAGGAAAACTATATTTGTAAATTATCTGCTCAGGAATATGCATCTTGAACACATAAAGAACACTTACTAATCAATAATAAAAAGGCAAATAACAATTAAAAATGAGCAAAGGATTTGAATAGACACTCTCCAAAGAAGATATAAAAATGGCCAATAAATACATGCAAGGATGTTCAACATCATTTAGTCATTATGAAGTGCACATTAAGACCACAATGAAATACACACTTCACACCCATGGACATGGCTATAATCAAAAAGATGTACAATGACAAGTGTTAGTAAGTATGTGTACAAATCAGAACCCTCATACACTGTTCATGGGAATGTAAGATGGTTTAGCCCCTGTGCAAAACAGCTGTGCAATTATTCAAAAAGTTAAACAGTTACCATATGACCCAGCAATTCTACTTCTAGGTATGTATCCAAAAGTAAATGAAAACATATGTCTACACATGTACAGGAATATTAATATTATTACTCATAACAACCAAAAGGTGGAAACAACACAAATACCCATCAACTGAAGGACAAACAAAACATATTATCTCCATACAATGGAATATTTTTTGTCAATAAAAAGTAATGAAGGTCTGATATATGCCACAACATGAATGGATCTTGAAGGATATTGCTAAGTGTAAGAAGTAGCAAATTATATGATTTAGTTTATATGAAATATCCAGAATAGACAGAGAGAGACAGAAAGTAGATGAGTGGTTGGTTAGGGATGGGTATGGGGGGACTGGGAAGGCGGCAGCAGAAGCGCAGGATTTCTTTCATTTCTGATTCAATGAAATCACCTAACCTGTTGGCAGTGATGGTTGTACAACTCTGTGAACGTGCTAATAAAAACAACAGATTTGACACTTTAAATGGGAAAATTGTATGGTGGGTGAATTATATCTCAATAAAACTGATTTAAAAAACAAATAAAGGATGGCTGTTTGGAACAAAAGAAGTTCATCTGCACACAGAATGTATTTTTTTTTCCAAAGTGCACCCTTTCAGAGGAATGTAATCATGAAACGCAAATAGAAGAGAGCTCAACTTTTAAAAATATACGTTAAAGAAAAAAAGATGAAGGTTGTGCATAAAGATAAACCACAATGACATCACAGTACCAACAAGTTAACATGGTCGTTATATTTGGATGCTATCTTGAGTGATGTATATACATAAAATTCTGATTCTTTTCACATAAGCATTTCTTATAGGGTAATATGGCGTGGTATTTTTGAGTACATGCTCCAGAGACCGATTGCCTGGATTCCAATTCCAGCTCTACTATTGGCAAGTGGTATGACATTGGGCAAGCTGCAGAAACTCTGTGTCTCAGTCTCCTTTAGCGGTAGAATGGGGGAAATGATAATGCCTATTTCATGGGGTTGCTGTAATGTTGAAATTGTCAATACATGCAAAGACTTGGAACAGTGCCTAGTATATAGTAAATGCTCAATAAGTGTTGACAATTGTTAGAGAAAAAAGAAAAAATAATAATACCATAATTTAAAGGGTTTAGTGTACAAGTAAGCATTCAGGCAGTGGCATACAATGACTTAGTTAGCATTTTGTTTCTGCAAATATTTTAATTCTCACCTTCCAGTTACAACTGCTTTAAGGCCAGAATACCACTCCCACCTTTCAGTTCATCTGCAAATAGAGGAACAAGACCAGGCTTCCTTATCCATATCTCAGGTCTTGTATACAAGGAAAACTCTTAAATGATATCACATCTGAATATAAAAATTGAACTTTCAAGTTTGAAAACCATGGAGGATTTTTCCTAACTGGTCACAATGGGGACTAAAAGTCTTGAAAACCCGTCTTGCTACAAAACACAAAAATATGGTGGGAAAAATAAAATTAAAGCCTTTCTAATGCATGGCCGAGCTGGCAGAAAAGACAAGGAAATCCACACAGGCCAAAACCACTACTAGAGCAAATGTCCTGAGAAGTAAGCCAACTAAGAACAGAAGTTGCTCCCGGGCATCTGCCAATTCCCAGGTGACTTACAATTTGGTTTTAATGGTCATGCACTGGTGAAGATTCAAAGCCTACAGCATTAGGAATCAGATCAGAGAGAATACAAGAGAATATCTGTATAACCTGTGGGTAGGATAAAAATTTTTAATCAGGATACAAGAAGCACAAAGCATAAAGGAAAAGACTGATAATTTAAGCGTTAAGTTTAAATTTTTCTTTCATCAAATGACATCACAAAAACTAAGACAGATGACCAACTGGGTGCAGATATTTGCAACACATATAATTGACCAAAAAATACTATCAAGGATATATATAAGACTCTAAGTTAATTTTTTAAAAGACAAAACACTGAATAGAAAAATGGAATAAAAAATAACACAAACAGGCATTTCACAAAAGAAATAGGAATGGCCAATAAGCATCAGAAGAAACCCTCCACTGCATTTGTAATGTGTGAATTACAAATTTCAAGGACAGTAAGATAATCTTTTATACCTACCAGTTAAGCATCAATTTAAAAAGTCAGCATTAGCAAGGATTTTATGTGCAACAACATAATCATTACAGATATGTTTTGGTTTTGGCCTTGGCTCTTACTACAGATTTTTTTTTTTCATGAAGCACCCATTTTGAAGGAGCACCTTACAGATTGTTTTAGTGATAACTGGAAAAGAAACACATGAGATAGAGTTTTACCCTGACAGAGTTGAAGAGTAAATACAGTGGCTTTACACAGTCTAAAGTGGTGGAAAATTCAGTTAGATGTGGCAACAAAGATCACAGGAACTCCGAGGTTGCACTAAAGATCTGTATAATGTGAAATCAAACATTGGGAAGTGTTGCCTGAGTACCCACTAAGCGTTCAACATCATTTTACCACTTGTTTACACAGCACATAATAAATAGGTTCCAAATCAGAGAAGCGCATTCGCAAATCTCACTGTCCTCAGTTGTTCACCTGTGGGATGATTTTACCCCCAAGTAGCATGACGTGGAATTCTAGGGGAAGAAGGAAAATGTAAGGAAGGAATGGGAGAATGGAGGGAGAGAACAGGAATGCAAAACAAGAACCCATGGTTCAACACAACTTTAAGTGCCTTTGCCTTTTATCAACCACTCTACTCATTCATGTATTTCCTCTTTCAACAATCCTCTGCTACACTCCCATCTTATGCCAGGCCCTGCGTGGTGCTGGGGCCACTGGCCCAGATCTCATGGGGTTCTTCATAGGAACAGGAGACAATTACAGTCCAGTGGGATGTGTTACGAGAGTGTGAACCAAGATGCCTTGAGCACACAGGGAAAAGATATCCAGCACTAAACTGATAAAAACAGATTATGTATTTAAAAAAGAAAAGAAAAAAACAGTTTTATGGCCGAGCCTATGCTGAGTACCTCCTGGGACTCACTTTCAGCAATAAGTTCCAGATCATGACTTAATGTTATATTAAAGTCAACAGACTCTGAGGTGCTTCCAAGAACGGGGGCAATCAGGAAGCAAGCTCCACCATCTCTTCATGGAGCAGACACATACTTGTGCCTGCTGCAGGCGATGGGGAATTATTCATTTCTGTAACTTTCGCAAACACTGGTGTTCATGTGCATGCATACGGTGCACAAATATGGAAATATTAAGTATTGTAACTAAAATGGTCGGTTTTGAAAATTCACTCTTACATCTTTAAAATCACATGTTAAATCAATACGCAATT
Organism: Pteronotus mesoamericanus; assembly: GCF_021234165.1. Classification (NCBI taxonomy): domain Eukaryota; kingdom Metazoa; phylum Chordata; class Mammalia; order Chiroptera; family Mormoopidae; genus Pteronotus; species Pteronotus mesoamericanus. The sequence continues at coordinate 3,478,259 of NW_026555198.1, forward strand.
ATGAGGATGCTCACACAGGCAGGAAAAGGAAAAACATGCAGCGTGGAGCCTTTTCTTACTCTTCTCTAGTGCAAAATCACTTTTTTGTGACTTGGTCATGTGTCTTTTAAAATCGAAAGTTCATAAAGATTGACAAAGTGTTTGCAAAATTCTGGAATTATGGTAAATGGGCTTTTAGGATGTACCAGCATCTCCTGGAAATATCATGGGGAAGACTTCATAAGGTACATGATTGTCTGACCACTATGCTGTACACCTGAAACCAATACAAAATAATACTGTGATTGAAAAATAAAAATGCAAGAAAGATGTATTGGCATCATCTTCAAAACTCTACAGTATATGTTGTGAAAATAAATGTCTTTGAAAATTAGTTTCCTAGGGTCCCTTGAAAGAATAGTTTAAAAAAAAACTCTTTGGCACACAATTTTGAATGTTTCAGGTTATTTCTTAAAAATAGAAATTTGGGGGAAAGGCGCGAAAACCCAAGGGGCATCACTTTATTCATCCAAATCATCCTCACTCAGTACCCACAGTGCAAATGAGCAAAGACCTGTTTGAACATGAGTGTAATGACAAAATGGCAGTCCCTAACCACTATAGCTATGGCCACCACTAGATAATCCTAAGCATATTAACTTAGCAACAGGTAAATATTAACATTAGCCACTTTTTAAGGTTTTATTATAACATTAGGCCTCTGGAGAGCAGCTACTTCAAGCACAAGCTTTAAAAGTAGACAAGATGACCCACTAATGTCAGAACTCACAATGTCCATGTAGACACAAGGCTAAATGTCAGATCTCCTATTCCATGACTCTTCTTGGGTTCAGAAAACCTAATTTGGAAATACACAGCATCTGCAAAGGTAATCCAATTAAAAACGATTTTGCTTTAGTTTACAAGGCATGCAGAAGAACTCATATCTGTTAATGGTCCTTGTGTCAACTAAGAAATCAAAACTGACCCTCTTGTAAACAGACAAGTGCAAAATGGCAAATAAAAACAGAGATGCTGCACTTTGCTCTGTGTTTAATCACATGATCCAGCTTGTAATTGCAAACTCAAAAGACATCACTTAAATACACATAATATTAATTTTAAGTGTCATCAAACAGTCTAAGAATATCTAATCACACCACATATTTAAAATAACTTCCTATGGTTTATCTTGAAATCAGGCTGTACATTGAACAGCTAATGCTTCAACTTAACTATCAGTGACACAAGAGCACAAATGAAGTCTTGATGAACTGAGAACCCACAGTGTCCTGGAAAGGGCAGCTCAACCACTACAAGACAACTCTGGCACAAAGTTATTCAAAAGTAATGTTGAAGTAGCATTTACTACCTTTCTATTTCGCCTAGAAGTTTTACAAAGAGAGTCATTAGCAACTTACTGAAAATGAAGTCAGTATATAATACTATGTAATTGTATATAATATATGAAATATGTATATAATACATATGCATACATACACATGTACGGTATATATGTGACTTGATTTTAAAACTTGATTTCCAGGGAACACTGTTATTTTCATGGAACTGTTGGAGGGTGGTGGGGAGGGATAACTAGATTTTTTAAAAGTTCAAAATTTCAGTTCTTACTAATTGAGTAAGAGAGCATTTGAATATCAATAAATTAAAATAATAACGGTGACATTAACTTTATATTTTAAAGCCATTGGCTCTTTATTTATTTTTTTAATCCTAACCTTGAGGAAATTTTTTTATTATTTTTTTCTTTTTTTTAATTTATTTTTTCAAATACATTTGTCTCTGCCTACCCCCCACCACTTTCCCTTGCGCCCCTCCCTCCTTCCCTCTTGTCTCTGTTGATTTCTTTTCCTTTCAGTGTTGCTGGCCTTATTTTCCTTGCATCTTTGTATTGTTGGTTAGGTTCCACTTATAGGTGAGATCATATGGTATTTGTCTTTTGCCCCCTGGCTTATTTCGCTTAGCATAATGCTCTCCAGTTCCATCCATGCTGTCGCGAAGTTTAGTAGTTCTTTTTTTCTTTCTGTCGCGTGGTATTCCATTGTGTATATGTACCATGACTTTTTGATCCAATCATCTACTGATGGGCATTTAGGTTGCTTCCAACACTTGGCTATTGTAAATTGTGCTGCTATGAACATTGGGGTGCATAGGTTCTTTTGTATTGGCGTTTTGGTATTCTTAGGGTATAGTCCCAGCAGGGGAATCACTGGATCAAAAGGCAGTTCCATTTTCAGCTTTCTGAGGAAATTCCACACTGCTGTCCACAGTGGCTGCACCAGTCTGCATTCCCACAAACAGTGGACTAGGGTTCCCTTTTCTCCACAGGTTCGCCAGCACCTGTTGTTTGCTGATCTGTTTCTGATGGCCATTCTGACCGGTGTGAGGTGGTACCTCATGGTGGTTTTGATCTGCATTTCTCTGATGGCTAGTGAGGTTGAGCATCCTTTCAAATGCCTCTGGGCCCTCTGTATCTTCTCCTTGGAAAAGTGTCTGCCCAGGTCCTTTGCCCATTTTTTGATTGGATCATTTGTCTTCTTGGAGTGGAGTCGAGTGAGTTCTTTATATATCTTGGAGATCAAAACTCTATCTGATGTATCATTAGTGAATATATTTTCCCATAGGGTTGGCTCCCTTTTCATTTTGCTGATGTTTTCTTTTGCCGTGCAGAAGCTTCTTATTTGGATGAGGTCCCACTTGTTTATTCTTTCCTTTATGTCCCTTGTTTTAGGAGACATATCAGTGAAAAAATTGCTGCATGGGATATCTGAGAATTTCCTGCCAATGTTCTCCTCTAGGACTTTTGTGCTGTTGTGACTTACATTTAAGTCTTTTATCCATCTTGAGTTTATCTTTGTGTATGGTGTCAGCTGATGATCCAATTTCAATTTTTTGCATGTGGCCATCCAGCTCTCCCAACACCATTTGTTGAAGAGGCTATTATTGCTCCATTTTATGCTTCTGCCCCTTTTGTCAAATATTAGATGCCCATAGAGACCTGGGCTTATTTCTGGGCTTTCTATTCTGTTCCACTGGTCTATGGGTCTGTTCTTGTGCCAATACCAGATTGTTTTGAGTATAGTGGCTTTGTAGTATATTTTGATGTCCAGTTGTGGTCCCTCCTACTTTGTATTTCTTTCTCAAAATTGCTGCAGCTATGCGGGGTTGTTTATGGTTCCATATAAATTTTTGAAATGTCTGTTCTATTTCTGTGAAATACGTCATTGGTATCTTAATAGGGATTGTGTTGAATCTATAAATTGTTTTGGGTAGTATGGACATTTTGATGATATTAATTCTTCCAATCCATGTGCACGGTATATGCTTCCATTTATTTGTGTCTTCCTTAGTTTCTTTCTTCAATGTTGTATAGTTTTCTGCATACAGGTCTTTTACCTCTTTGGTTAAATTTATGCCTAGGTACTTTATTTTTCTTCTTGCTATATCAAATGGTGTTTTTTTTCTGATTTCTTCTTCTTATATTTCATTGCTGGTGTACAAAAATGCCTTTGATTTCTGAAGGTTGACTTTGTATCCTGCTGTTTTGCCAAATTCACTTATTAGGTTGAGGAGTTTTTTGGTAGAGTCTACAGGGTTCTCTATGTACACTATCATGTCATCTGCATACAATGGTAGTGTTACTTCCTCCTTTCCTATTTGGATGCCTTTTATGTCTTTCTCTTGTCTGACCGCTGTGGCTAGGACTTCCAATACGATGTTGAAAAGAAGCGGTGAGAGCAGATATCCTTGTCGTGTTCCCGATCTTAGTGGGAAAGCTTTCAGTTTTTGCCCGTTGAGTATGATAGTGGCTGTAGGTTTTACATATATGGCCTTTATTCCATTCAGGAATGCCCCATTTATTCCCATTTTGCTGAGTGTTTTGATCATAAATGGGTGCTGTACCTTGTCAAATGCTTTTTCTGCATCTATCGAGATGATCATGTGGTTTTTGTCTTGTCTTTTATTTATGCGATGTGTCACGTTTACTGATTTGCGTATATTGAACCATCCCTGCATCCCTGGGATGAATCCCACTTGATCGTGGTGGATAATCTTTTCAATGTATTGCTGGATGCGGTTTGCCAATATTTTGTTGAGGATTTTAGCATCTATGTTCATCAGCGAAATTGGCCCGTAGGTTTCTTTCTTTGTAGGGTTTAGTTATCTGGTTTTGGGATCAGGGTGATGCTGGCCTCATAGAAGGAGTCTGGCAGTCTTCCCTCCTCTTGGATATTTTGGAATAGTCTGAGAAGGACAGGGGTTAGTTCTTCCTTAAATGTTTTGTAAAATTCTCCTGGGAAACCGTCCGGCCCTGGACTTTTGTGTGCCGGGAGTTTGTTGATTACTGCTTCAGTTTCCCCAGCTGCTATAGGTCTGTTCAAGCTTTCTGTTTCTTCCTCCTTCAGTGTTGGAAGATTATACTTTTCTAAACATTTGTCCATTTCATCAGGATTTTCAAATTTCTTGGCATATAATTGTTCATAGTAGTTTCTGATGATCATTTGTATTTCTGTGGTATCAGTTGTTATTTCTCCTCTTTCATTTCTGATATTATTAATTTGGGTCCTCTCCCTTTTTGTCTTGATGAGTCTGCTTAAAGGCTTGTCCATTTTATTTATCTTTTCAAAGAACCAGATTCTGGATTGGTTGATCCTTTGAATTGTTCTTTTCGTCTCTATGTCATTCAGTTCTGCTCTAATCTTGACTATTTCCTTCCTCCTACTTGCTCTGGGATTTATTTGTTGTTGCCTTCTCATACATGCCCCGACTGGGGATGGAACCCACAACCTGGGTATGTGTTCTGACCAGGAATTGAACTCGCTACCTTTTGGTCTACAGAACAGTGTTCCAACCAACTGAGCCACACAGGCCAGGGCAAAGCCATTGGCTCTTTATATCCATAAATACATTTCACTCAAACACTGATCCATTTCTTAAATAATATAAGTATTAGAACCTCACTTTCATGTTAACTAATTTCCTGAGTAGCAGGGGGTGGTCTCAGCATGCAATTGCTCTGGTCTATATCAAGGAAATACAGAAAGATTAAATAAAATTTTATCTGCTTATTCAGATATAAGCAGTGTGAACAATCATGGAAAGAATGCACCTTTCTAAAATATACCAACTTCTACATGGGTCTTATTTAAACTATAAACCTACCAGGACAAAACTAGACAAATACTTTTTGTGCTAAAAAGATACAGTAGCCTCTTTGTGCTTGATGAAAGGAAAAATTTTAAATAATGTAACAAAATAATTTTATATTATATCTTTTATTTCCTGGACTCTTGTGTGTATCAAGAATTTCATGCCCTGCCCTGGCTGGTGTGGCTCAGTAGGTTGAGAGCCAGCCTGCACACCAAAAGGTCACTGGTTCCATTCCCAGTCAGGACACATGCCTGGGTTGTGGGCCAGGTCCCCAGGTGGGGGCGTGCAAGAGGCAACCAATTGATGTTTCTCTCACACACTGATGTTTCTGTCTCTCTCTTTCTCATTCCCTTCCCCTCTCTCTAAAAAATAAATACAACCTTTTTTAAAAAAGATTTCATGTTCTGACCATGTGGCTCTGTTGGTTGGGCATTGTACCGCAAAGCAAAAGATCACTGTTTGATTTCCGGTCAGAACACATGCCTGGGTTGCGGGTTTGGTCCCCAGTTGGGGTGCATGTGAAAGGCAACCAATCAATGTTTCTCTCTCACACCAATGTTTCTCTCCCTGTCTTCCTCCCTTCACATGTCTCTAATAAATAAATCTAAAAAATTTTCATAATGAAATAATTTTTAAATAAACATACCCAAATGTAACCCATAGGTCAACATATGGGGTATGATCCCAGTTTGGTAAAATACCTAGATCATGTGGATTCTTTATTGTCATTCTTACTAGTTAGAAATAAGCTCCATGAACATAGGGATTTTTTGTCTGCTTTGCTCTCTGAAATATCCCAACAGTGTCTAGCACATAGGAGGTGATCAATCAATGTTTGTGGAATTGAATTGCTATACATATATCTATATCCATGGAGAGTACCTATGGCCAAAAACCCAAACTGTTGGCAGCGCTTTCCTGCAGAGAGTAGGACCCAGCTAGGCCCAGGAGTGACTTTCACTTATTAGTTTATGGGTATGTGTATTGTTTAGATGCTTTACAAAGGTCATATATAAATCACTTAATTTAAAAACACAATAAAATGGAGGGGGAAGACCCTTACCAAAAGCAAAAAAAAAAAAAAAAAAAAAAAAAAAAAAGGAAAGTATTGGGTTGGCCAAAAAATTTGTTTAGTTTTCTTCTGTACAATAGCTCTAGTAGTGCTTAGTTGTTTTTTTAACTTCATTCAAAAAAATTTTGTCAGGTTGTACTGTGACGGCTATCATATCAACCTGAATTTAAAAAAAAAAACTTATCAAAACAGGTGAATTTTTCTACAGCCATTTTAATATTGAAGATGGAAGAAGACACGCAACATTTTTGGCATATTATGCTTTGTTATTTCAAGAAAGGTAAAAATGCAACTGAGATACCAAAAAAGATTTGTGCAGTATATGGAGAAGGTGTTGTGACTGATCAAATGTGTCAAAAGTGGTTTGTGAAGTTTCTTGCAGTGTTGACATTTTGGCCAAATAATTCTTTCCTGTGGGGCTGCCTTACACATTGGAAGATGTATAGTAGCAGCCCTGGCCTCTACCCACTAGAAACCAATAGTAGGAAATAGCCAACATACTCAAAATATCCAAATCAACCAAGTTATTGGTGCAAATTAAAAATGTGTCTTTTATTTCCCCAAAAAAAAGGGGGGAACCGCCATCTTCCAGTAATTCACCAAAATGACTAACACAAAGGGAAAGAGGAGAGGAACATGCTATATGTTTTCTAGGCCTTTTAGAAAACGTGGGGTTGTTTCTTTGGCTACACACATGCGAATCTACAAGAAAGGTGATATTGTAGATATCAAGGGAATGGGCACTGTTCAAAAAGGAATGCCCCACAAATGTTACTAGGGCAAAACTGTAAGAGTCTATAATGTCACCCAGCATGCGGTAGGCATTGTTGTAAACAAACAAGGGCAAGATTCTTGCCAAGAGAATTAATGTATATATTGAGTATATTAAACACTCTAAGAGCCGACATAGCTTCCTGAAACGTGTGAAGGAAAATGCTCAGAAAAAGAAAGAAGCCAAAGAGAAAGGTACCTGGGTTCAACTGAAGCGTGAGCCTGCTACGCCCAGAGAAGGACGCTGTGCGAAAACTAATGGAAAGGAGCCTGAGCTGCTGGAACCCGTTCCCTACGAATTCATTGCATGATAAGTGTGAAAAAAAACAAGACCTTCTATACTGATTTAAAAAAAAAACAACGGACTTTTTGGCCAACCCGATACATAAAGCACTAGGCAAGAAAGAAAAAAACAAGAAGAGAGAAGGATGAAAGGGACAAAGCCAAAAAGTACAGGAGAAAAACGAGGTGCAGCAGGTGGGAAATGACAAGGAAGTGACCTCCACCCAAGGACTTAGTGTCCCAAGTTGCTGGGCCTCTCCTGTGTCTCTCGCAAGTGTTTAATTAAAGGCATGGCTATGGAAAGCTTTTCCAGCTTTTCCTTCCTCCCCCCTTCGGATTAGAAACCACCCAATGGAGACAGCAGGTTTTCCTTATACAACAGAGGGAGCTGCCATTGTCTCAGGAACTTGCCTAGCAATTACAGCCCAGTGAATTCATTATTCAGAAACTCAATACATGTAAGTAAATTCTGAGAGGGACTAAATCATTCCATAAAGACAACTGCCTATATGGTGATTCACTGTATGCAAAAATGAACATAAAAATGTTTTTCCTGCTTAAAGCATCAGCAAATCCACAGCAGAGTGGCCCAAGCTTATCTGTTTAGCACTGAAACCTCTTTTCCTAAAAGACATCTCCTGCCATAGGAAGGAGGATTACACACTTGACTGACAGATGGTCTTGTCCAACCTAGAAAGGTCTTTGCAGATTCCTGGTCAATGTGGTATCAAAACACATGCCTCTCACTTCCCCTGTTATCTCACATTAGTTCTACACAGACTTTCATGCTAAATGCTGAATCACAAAAACTAAGGCAATTGAGTTAGTGATTATACTAGCGGGGTTTTTTTTAATTTTCATTTGTGTTCTTGCTTTTCCTTGGGAGAACCCTTGTGGATACTTACTTTTTTTGCCTCTTAAGCTTTTAGGAGGGTCTCTAAAATAATTCCATAGTATGAATTAATTAATATGTTGGAATCCTTCTAAACTCATGAAAAAACTATATATGAATAACCATCCAATATTAGCATTGATGGGCCACAATGCATTGCAGTAAATAATTCCCAAACACCTTTAATGTGAATACCCCATATTTTGGGAAACCTCAATTTGCACAAGTATAAATATGAGATTCAGACATTCCCTAAATTGAAATGTAGATTCAATGCAATCCCTAGCAAAATCCCAGCTAGTGTTTTATGCAGAAAATGACAACCTAATCCTAAAATTCATATGGAAATGCAAGAGTCCCAGAACAGCCAATACAATGTTGAAAAAAAAAAAACATTGGAAAATTCACACTTCCTGATTTCAAAATTTGGTGCACAGCAACAGTTATCAAGACAGTGTGCTACAGGCATAATGATAGACTTACAGATAAATCAGGGGAATGAAACTGAAAGTTCAAAAATAAACCCTTGCATCTATGGTCAATTGATTTTAAATCAGGGTACCAAAACATCTGAAAGAATATTCTTTTCAACAAATGGTTCTGGGAACACCTGGATATATGCACATGCAAGAGAATGAAGTTTGACCCTAATTCACATCATACACAAAAAGTAACTCAAAATTGATCAGAGACCTAAATGTAGGAGCTAAAACTATAAAACTATAAAACTCAGACAAACACGTAAGTTTGACAACATGGATGGACCTAGAGGATATTATATTAAGTGAAGTAAGTCAGACAAATGCCATACGATCTCACTTATATGTGGAATCTAAGACAAACAAACAAAGGAGTTCATAGACAAAGAAAACCCATTATTGGTTGGGTGGGAGATGTTGGATGAAGGGGTTCAAAAGGTACAACCTCCGAGTTATAAAATAAGCAAGTCCTCGGGATGTAACGTACAGCATTGTCACCATAATTGCACATTTGAAAGTTGCTAAGATAGTAAATTATATCTTAAAATTCTCATCACAAGAGAAAAACTAACTATTTATGGTGATGGATTTTAATCAGACTTACTGAGGTGATCATTTTGCAATATATAAAAATATATTGGAAAATAGTCTGGGAGTTAACACACAATTTCCCCATAATCTAACAATTCCACTCATATATAGTATATATTTGAGAGAAATGAAAACATATGTCCACACAAAAACTCGTATAAGGATGTTCACAGCATCATTACTCACAATAGCAACTCAAATGTCCATCAATTGAAGAATAATTAAAATATACTCTATATCTATACAACACAATAATATTCAACAATATAAAAGAATGAAGCACTGACAAGCGCTACAACATGGATGAAACTTGGAAATCTTATGCTAAGTCAAAGAAGCCAGTCACAATAGATCACAGATTATGTGATTTTATTTATGTCAGTATTCAGAATAGGTAAATCTATAGAAAGTATATTACTGGCTGCCAGGGGGTGGTGGGAAGCGCTGCAGGGATGAAAAGGGGAGTGACAGGTGATAGGTAAGGCCGATGGGTACAGGAGTTTCTTTTGGGAGTGAGTGATAGTAGTAATGATTGCGCTACTCTGTGATTACACTAGGAACTCTGAAATGCGTATTTTAAATGAGCTAATTGTATAGTATGTGAATTATATCTCAATAAAGCTGTTTAAAAAAAAGACTAGAATGGAGTCCTGTTTCTCCCATTTCCCCTCTGGTTAACAAAACTGTTTTCTGCTCCTCCGTGCTAGGAGTGGGTCTCCTTCCTTTTTTAGATTAATGCAAAAAATTATCTGAAAACAGAGAAGACATAATCCCCATAAAGTTGCTGGCTCATAATTTTCCAGAAACAGAATACACATATGTGAACTATAACTGCTGCTAAAAAAAAGTCTGCTTTCCCAGTATCTGCAGAGTTAACAGCTGACTTAATTTCTTCATGGTAGAGGTGACAATATCATTAATAAATATTTGAATGTCAGAGAGAAGGTAATCCACCTTAAGAGTAAATTTCAATATATTAAAATGTCACTGTATTTGCTAATTCAAATATTTTATTTTATTTTTAACTGAATTTATTGGAGTAACATTCATTCATAAAAGCATAGGCCTTGAACTTTACTGTGAGTGAAAAATGGTCCTTCTTTCCAATTTGCAATCAGACTTTGGCTTTCCATTAAAATATAATTTTTTTTAAGAAAACTATACCATGCACTGAAAATGTAGGAGGTAACTGAATAAAGGTCTTCTCAATTGGAAAGCAAGATTGGGTGCTTAATATTTCTACTAAACAAAAAATAAGATGGGAAGAGATTCATCTGCAGCCTGAACTTCAGCCTCAAATGACTAACCTGCAGATTTCTTGTACCCACAAAGAAAACTCATTTAAAAGTGAAGTTGTAGTTTCCCTCTTTGAAGAGTTTTAAACATAGAGCTCATCTTTCCCCCCAGGCAAAGACTGCCATGTGTTCCAGACTGTGAGCAAAGGAACATGAGTCAAAGTGACCTGTGAGCATACCCAACAGCACGAACATTTGAACAACAAACCAGATAAATGATTTGTTGTTTGGAGCACTACCTTCCTCCCTCCTCAAATAAATGTTGCTTTGGGGAAGAGTCATAGGTCATTCATGAGTCTGTCTTGGCAGGACACAAACCACTGTTTCTTCTGACTGATCTCTATCTATATTCACTCATCCAGGCTTTAAATACCTCCTCCTAGAAGACACAGATTCTGATATTTATATCCCCAGGCTTGATCCCTTCCGTCCTATATGCAATTGGCTACTAGACGTCCACATGAATAGCTTATGGGCCCCTCAAAGTTAACAGGTTCCATATGGAACTTCTGATACTCATTGATTCCCCCCACAAACCTGCTCCCCCTGCCGGCATCTCCATCCTCATTAATGACAATTCCTGCCATCCACCTGTTCAAGCCAAAACTCTCAGGGTCATTGTTGACTCTTCTCTTTCTCTCATGGACAAACCATTAGCAAATCCTTTCGTCTCTACCTTCAAAATACACCCCGAATCTGACTACTTCTCAACACCTCCATTATTACCTGAGGTTCAAGTCACCACCATCAATCCTAATAGCCTCTTTTTTTTTTTAATCCTCACCCAAGGACATGCTTATTAATTTTAGAAAGAGGGGGAAAGAGGGAGAGAAAGAGGGAGACAAACATCAATGTGACAGAGAAATATAGTTCTGTTGCATCTCCTATGCACCTGAGAGGAGACCGAACCCGCAACCTAGGCATGTACCCTGGCCCGGAATGAACCCAGGGACTTTTCGTTTTATCGACGATGCGCCAACCGAGACACACCAGCGAGGGCAATCCTAACAGCCTCTTAACTGGTCTCCCTGTTTCCACCTTTGTCCCACCTTTAGCCTATTCTCCACACAGCATCCAGAGAGATATAAATCAACCTTCTCAAAACCTTTCTATAGCTTCTCATCTAACTCAGAGTAAAAGCCAGAGTCTTTACCAAGACCTGCATGCCTTACCTCTCTGGCTTCAGCTCATCACAGGCTCACAGGCAAGCAGGCATGCACGCAAGCAAGCACGCACTCACGTGCGCACGCACCTGTGCTTGCAAACACCTGACTGCACTCAATGCTTCAACCACATTGATCCCTTTCCTGTTTCTTGAATTTGTCAGTACTCTCTTAAGGCCTATACATCAACGACCCCTTTCTGCCTGGGAACACTCTCCCCTTCAGATACCCCTGATGACTTCCTCACCTCCTTTAGGTCTTTGTTCAATGTCACCTTCACAGCACTAAAAGTAAGGAGACGGTAGTCAGATACTTACTTCTGTTAAAATGAGAAGAGGGTTTGGATGGAAAACATTACGTTGGTCAAAAAGTTCATTTGGTTTTTTCCGTAAGGCGGCTCTAGAAGTGCTTAGTTGTTCTTAACTTCATTTGAAACTATTTTTAGATTGTATTGTGACAACTGTCCTATCAGTGTGCATTTAAAATAAACTTACCAAAATTTGCGAATTTTTGTGTAGCCATTTAATATTGAAGATGGAAGAAAGTACACAACATTATCAGCATATTATGCTTTACTGTTACAAGGGAGGTGAAGACATAACTGAAATGCATAAAAAGATTTGTGCCATGCATGGAGAAGGTGCTATAACTGATCGAATGCATCAAAAGTGGCTTGCGAAGTTTTATGCTGGAGATTTCTCGCTGGACGATACCCCGTGGTCATGTAGACCAGGTGAAGTTGATAGTGATCAAATCGACACATTAACTGAGAATAAGCAATGATATACCATGTGGGAGACAGCTGACACACTCAAAACACCCAAATCAATAAAGTTATTGGTGAGAATGAAAAATGTGTATTTTATTTTACAGAAAAAATACGTATAGACTTTTTAGCCAACCCCATAAATGGAAGGAAGTTCTGTGAGTGACACTGGTCTCTTCCCAGGAGCTAACTGCCTCTGGGGCAAGACTTTGGGAGCAACCAAATAAGAGACAGCTCCCCTTCTGGGCTGACCTGTGCTTCTGCCCTGAGGCAGATGAGTTGCAGGCTTTTTCTGGTGCCTCCAGAGAGTGCTTACTTGAGAGGATGCTAGACAGAGACATTAACTTTCAGTCCTTGGGGGCAACCTCTAAGGTTGAAGTGCCTCCTAGTGAAAAGCACTTATAGGCATGCTCAAGACATGTAATGAATAAAATGCTTCTTAATTTTCTGATAGATTCTGAAGATACTTGTTTGTTTTCAAAGAGAGCAAAATATTACAAATTCACATCGTGTCACACCTCAGTTTACAAGAGAACACAGGTTTTACTGATAACGTACTAAACAGCATCAACCCTCCAGAAGATAACTAAGAACTAGGGAAAAAAAAGAAAATAAGCTTTTATGCAATCAGAACAGGTATCACAGAGTCCATACACTAAAGTTGGTACACATGAGTAGTAGAGTATCACAGACCTACTCGTAGTCTATTTACTCCTATTCTGCAGACAATTCTAACAAGTTTGATTATCTCATTTCTAGCTCATAACAACATATCAGAAGGAGGAACAAAGGAGGGAGCATAGAGGATCAGGTGGTAACTGCTCGTTGGTATAAACCATTAAAATAACAATAGCAAGAAATGACAACTAAACAGAGAGGGGGTATATGGAAAGACTAGAAAAACAGGCATTGCAAATTAAGAGGCAGAACAATCTATGTCCAATATAATGTAGAGAAAAAGAGCCCTCCACAATTTAGGAGCCCTTGAGGCAACACTGTATACAGCACATTAAAATAACGAATACTATTAAAAGGATAACCTGGAGTCATTAAGAAAGGATGCAGCCCTGGCTGATGTGGCTCCATTGGTTGAGGGGGCCAGTCCCAGTTGGGGGCATGCCAGAGGCAGCTGATCCAATGTTTCTCTCCTCCTCTTTCTCCCTCCCTTCCCCACTCTCTGAAAATAAATAATAAATAAAATATTTTTAAAAAGAAAAAAGGAGTGTTATAGTAAATGTGGACTACTTCTATGCTAGCCTTTCTGAGTTACCAAGATAATCCATCTAAGTAGATTTAGAGAAAGAACTTCACTTCAGTGCCAGGCATTGTTTAATGGATGCCACATATGAGGGTAAGAAATAAGATTCACTTCTTTCCAGCTCCAGACCTATATTGGTCAGCTCCTTCTGAGTGTTCCACAAAAACCATATAAGCAAAACTGACCCCAAAATTTGTTTTTCCTCTCCCATTTCCTTCTTTAATGGTATCCCTCCCCACTCAGTCACCCTAACTAGAAACCTGGAATTAACCTAGTCTCCTTCCCTGTTCTTCAAACCTCACACATAGTCACCAAGTCAAGTAAATTTTACCATCTCAGTTCCTCAAACTTCCCCCCTTTATCCCATCCCCAGAATTGACTAAGTCCATGCTTCTATCTATTCTTTCCCTGGTTTCTACAATTGCTGTCTTACTGGTCGCTCTATTTTGGGTCCTCTTCCTCTCTGCTGCACACTTTACACTGTGTCCTCCACACAATGACCAGAGTGATACTTATAAAAGCAAGAAGCCCCACCACGCATTGCCATTGTTGACCACTATGCACAGGCACTGTACAACCCTAGCAAGGACCAGTCGTGTGAATGCAGCCCCGAAGGGTTTTGCAGTGCACAACCTGTACGACTATATGGAGAAGGCATTGCTCTATTCCCCGACTTAAAACACTCCACTGAGTCCCCATGACCCTACAAATAAAGCCTTTTAATATGTCTTACAAAGCTCTGACTGATCCAACCCCTACCTACTTCTCCAAATATCTCTCTTATACTTTCCACAACTTACATTCCACTCATTTTTTTTTAAATTTTCCAAAACCTATTATGCTGTGACCTTTCTGCTTGTTCTTGCACATCTTATTTCCTTTGCTAGAATATTCCTCACCCTGCCTATTCCCACCACACTGCATCCTCATCCCCATTGCACAGGAAATTTGTCCATATACTTGAAGATTCCATTCATGCATCACCCTTTCCCTGAAATCTGCCTTTATCTCCCTAAGTGGAGCAGATCTTTCCCTCGTCTGGCTGTTGCCCACAGCAGATCATGCATGTGCAAGTGTTATCAGCTTATCACACTGTAGCATGTTTCTGGTAGTCTATAAATGGTCATTATTGAAATGATCTTCCAGGAAGTTCTGTACCACGATGAAAAGCTTTGTAAACATATTTTAAATCTATGCATATTTTTAAAATACACGAAATCCTTTTCACATGCAAGAGCATTGTGTTCTAACAGCATAGGTACAAACCACTTCCAGGACACTCTGTTGGTCCACAGGAAGATAGATGGCACTGCTAGAAATGCTCAAAGGCAGAAAAGTACTGCAAGCCTGCGGGAAAACACAGCACAGCAACTGGTGTCATTCAGGTCTGCGATGCACAGTCCCCAGGAAAAGGGGTCTGCCTGCCCTGAATAAGGAGGAATATCTGGACTGTGTGTTGTGGTTACCTCTTCTGTGGGAAACTACCACCAAATCTATTTTTTTGGATGCCAAAACTCCCATTGCAAGACTTAGCACGTGCTAAACCAAACGACAATGGGAGCAGAGGAAAGCATGTCCATCAACTGCAGGACCTCTCAGACTGGTCTGAAAAGCCCTAGCTGAACTTAAAAGTCCCAGAGTCGCACCCTGTTCTTGGCTTGCCCCCGCGCCCCAGTCTGCAGAGTCCCAAAGGAACTGAGGTCCCCGGGGCGAGCAGCAGAGTCTGCAAGCACCAACCACAAAACTTGGCACCTCCAGCTGGGTAAACGTCTGTGCATCACGGATGGCAAGTGACCAAGCTCAGGTCACACCGCTCACACCCCTTATGCAAACCGCGACAGTGGCAGAAAAGTTTTTGTGGGTTTGTTGGGTTTTGTTTGTTTGTCCTCACAGATGAAAACGTCTGCCTTTGTAGCCAGGACCCCACGAGGCAGGAAGCTCATGGACCAAGCGGGAAAGATGCACAAGCCGGGAGAAAGCCCGAGTCGCCGGCAGCACTGCCTCTCTCCAACTACGGTGCCACGCGCCGTCTCAGAATCCCAGCTCCTTTTTTGACTTGGTTCCCTGCACGTAATATTCAACACCCGCCCCTCGATTCGGGTAATATTACAAGGGACGTGCACCCCCGTAAGGCTGGCTTCTGGTCTGCGGGAGGCACAGTAGGAAGATACCGTCTATCTCCATCTCTCTGGAAACACACAGGAACGGGTGAGGTCTGCAGAGGGGACCTGAACCAGCCACGGCGGAGACATCCTCACCCCGCTGCCCACACTTTCTCACGGTGCGCCTGCGAGCCGGAGCCGGGAGAGAGGCACACCCTGCAGCGCGGCGGCGGCCGGAGAAACAACGGGAGCTGGGAGAGCCACCGCAGTGGGGACGGGTGTGCGGGCGCGGGGGGCGAGGGAAGACAAAGTGTGCGAGCCGGGCGGGCTAGGGAGGGAGCAGAGAGGAGAGGAGCGCGCCAGCCAGCGAGGCAGGAGCCGGGCCGCCGGGCGGTGCGCGCAGGAGAGTACCTACCTGCGACGAAGGTGGTTGGCAGGAGACAGAGGTAGCTGTTGTCGCACTTCTCCACACGCTTCCCGCGCTCCTGGGCCATGGCCATGTCCACCTGCAGAGGCATAATCGGAGCACTAGGCACGGACGCGCAGCCATCCTGGTCAGGGGGCAGGTCCGGGGTCCTGCCGCTCAGCAGAGGGGTCTGTGGCGCCGAGGCCTGAGGCACGTGCCGCGCCGCCAGAGTGGGCGAGCCCAGGTAGGGCCGGGAGCCGTCCGCCGCCATCCACACGCGGGAGTCCGGGCTGGGACCACCACCCTGGCCGTCCGCCGCTGAACTCCGCCCCGCGTCCGCCCCTGCGCGTCCACGCACCGCCGGAGGGGTCGTGCCGCCGGGCCCGTTCGGCTCCGCGGTGGCCAGCTCGACCGTCCGCCCGCTCACTAATCCGCTAGTGGGGCCAGGGGCACCGGAGGTGGCAGAGCGCTGCGCGCCGGGAGCCCCGGAACTTGCTAGGAGTTTGGGGCACCCGGTGGAGTGCTTCAGGCTGCCGCCACCGCGAAGGCAACTCCTCCAGGGTGCGCACACACGCCCCCGCTTAGCTTCCAAGAGGATGGGAGGAGGCGGGGGATGTGGAGGAGGGGCTCAAGTAGCCAAAAGGGAGAACCCCTGCGGCGTCGCCCATTGTCAGGGAGGGAAGGCCGGACTAGGCCAGCACACGTGGTGGGAGGAGCTGGCCCGTCCTCGCACTCCCATGGCAACTCTTGCAAGTCTTGGCGGTTCCTTAGCATCCCGGCCCGCACTGGCCAGAGCGAAGATTCGCCACTCGGGGGAGTTGCTCAGTGCAGGCACAGGCAGGTGGCCCCGCCAGGATTGCTGTCCCTGCCGGCGCCAAGAGACTAGCCCTGGGCAGCGTGAAAGAGTCTGTACTGAAGCCGGGATACCTGCCCTTCCCACCCCAAAGGCGCGCACGCAAACACACACACATTCATTCCTGTCTTTTGGGGGACGCTAAATCCCTTGCCCTCTAGATCCTTGATTCTTAAACTCTGAGATCCTAGAAAGCCCCCTGTATAGATACCTGGGCTCCCATCTCTGAGGCTTGGGTATCTTCACATGTCTTAAGGCACAAGAAAACAGGAAGGCACAGGGAGGCGACTCCTAAAGAAGCTCTTTCCTTTCTCCAAAGACCTCGGGGATCTGGCAGAAAGATGGGGCTCTACAGGCCTGGAAGGAAAGGAGTGAGCACGGCCTGCGGGATCCCTGGGCATCCCAGGAAGCTGCAGCCGGCAGAGAAGAGACCAGGGATTGTCAGTATAAAAACTATGCAAGTCTGAAACCAAGTCAGTGACACGGGCTCTCCTAGTTTCGCTCCAATGCTAGAATTCTTCATGGGAATTGCAAGCGCCAATTCTTTTTTTTAAGCATACCCTTTTCAGAATGGTCTATCCGGAGAGTGGTCTGATGTTATATAGTCCAATCATTCCAAGTGGATCTTTTAAATACTCTATGGGGAGTCACTGATTTATACCTGAAGAGAATAGGTCCACACGAAGTACAAAAAGAGTGAGTATAGGAGGAACACACACCCACGCACACACAGACACCTTTTCCTCTAGCCAGCTTAAGCTCTGTCTGAATGTGTCAAGTCAATAGGTAGAATGTTTGCCAGCCTCTCTCTTGAATATGTGCAGAGGGGAGAGGAGCAACTGCTTTTAATTGTCCCCTCTGTTGTGCACAAGATGACATTAAGAGTTCCTCCAATGCTGCAGTCGTTCTTTCACAACAATTTAAGTTAAAAATAAATAAAAATAGCATCCTATAAAAGTAGTATACGACTATATAGGACGATATTTTTTATAACCATGGGGTGGAGAAGGCTTTACTTAGCATAATAAGAAAAGTATGCAATTGGTCCACATATGGAAAGACCCCCTGCTATACTGTCAAGTGAAAAAAGTAAGATGCAACGCTATATTTGTAGTTTAATACCACTTTTTAAATCCCATACATGTACATGTGCACAGAAAATAGTTGGGAAGGATACAAACCTCTAACAGTGGTGGTGCCTGGAGACCAAAAACGGCCCTTAGGACAATTCAATGGAAAAAAATACTTTTTTCAAAAATGGTGCTGGGACAACTAAATATTTATATGCAAAACAATGAAATTGGACCTGTACCTTACATCATATACAAACATTATTCAAAGTAGATCAATGATCTAAATGTGTTAAAATTACAAAACTACTAGAGAAAACAAAGGCATAAGTATTCATGACCTCGAATTACACAATGGTTTTTTTAATTTTAAAAAGACTTATTTATTTGTTTGTTTGTTTGTTTCCAGAGAGAAAGGAAGGAAGGAAGAGAAAGAGAGAAACATCACCATGTGGTTGCCTCTAACTCGCCCCCTACTGGGGACCTGACCTGCAACCCAGGCTGACTGGAAATCGAACCTGTGACTCTTTGGTTCGCAGGCTGGCACTCAATCCACTGAGCTACACCAGCCAGGGCTAATTTTTTGTTGTTGTTGTTGACTTTGGAGAGAAAAAGAGGAAAGGAGAGAGAAAAAAACAAAAAATATCTATTTGCTGTTACACGCATTCACATATTTATTGATTGATTCCTGCATATGGCCTGAGCAGGGATCAAACCCACAACCTTGGAGCATGGGGATGGTGCTCCAACCAACGGAGCTATCCAGCCAGAGCAGACACTGTTTTCTTAAATCACACCAAAAGCAAAGGCAGGAAAAGAAAAACTAGATAAAGTAGATTTCATTAAAAACATTTTTTAATGTGTGTGAAAAAACTCTGTCAGGAAAATGATAAGACAACTCAGAGAATGAGAGAAAATGTTTGTAAATCATATGTCTGGCAAGAGTCTAGTGTTCAGGATATATAAAGAACTCTTACAGCTCTAAGATAAAAAGACAAATAAAGTAACCTAAAAACAAACAGAGGATTTAAACTGACATATCTCTAAAGGAAATGTACAAACAATGGAGAAGGGAGAAGTACATGGAAAGATGCTCAACATCATTACCCATCAGGTAAATGCAAGTCAAAACCACAATGCAATACTACTTCGTGCACTCTAGAATGGTTATAATTTTTTTAAAAGACACACAATAACAAGTGTTGGCAAGAATGTAAAGAAAATGAAACATTCATTCATTGTTTATGGGAGTGTAAAATATTGCAGTCACTATGGAAAATAGTCTGGCAGTTCCTCAAAAAAATAAATAATTAAATATAGAGTTAACACATAACCCCAGCAATTCCACTGGCAAGCATTTACCCAAGAGGGATGAAAATGTGCCCACTCAGAGACTTGTACACAAATGTTTATAGCATTATTATTCATAATCACCAAAAGGTTGAAACAACTTCAATATCGATCAACAGATAAATGGATAAACAAAATGTTCTATATCCATGCAAGAAATATTGTTTGACTTTAAAAATAATAAAATTCGAGTATATGCTACAACATGGATGAATCTCGAAAACAATACACTTAAGTGAATGGCACCAGTCACAAAAGACCACACATTTTATGATCCCATTTATATGAAATGTCTAGAATAGGCAATATAGTGATAAAAAGTGTAATAGTGGTTGCCAAGGAATGGGGAGGATGGAGGGATTGGGGATAACAAATAAGGGGATTGGAGTTCTTTATTTTTTATGTTCTAAAATTGTGCTGATACATGGTCAATTCTGTGAATATATTAAAAGCCATTGAATTGTACAGTTTAATGAGTAAAATGCATGGTATTTTAATTTTATTGCAATAAAGCTGTTTAAAATACCCTTAACATGCAAATAATATTCATAAATTAATATGAAAATAGTCAAAAGATAGGAACAGATAACTATCAGGAAAAAAAAATGAAAAAAGCCCTAATACATACATGTACATATGTATGTTTATATAAATGCTCACCTTCAATCATTATAAAAATAAGCCAAAGAATCCCAAGATATCATTTTTTCACTCATCAAATTGGCAAAGACTTTTTAAACACTCAACATTAGTTAATGTGCTGAGTCAAGCACTTTCATGCACTGCAGAAGTATAAGTTGGTACAACCTTTCTGGAAAGCAGTTTGGCAATTAGTATTGAGAACCTTAAAATGTACATATCCTTTGACTCAACAAACCTCCTTCAAGGAATTTCTCCTACAGAAATAATCAGAGATTTAGGCAAAGATTTATATACAAGGATGTTCTCTATAGCATTATTATTATAGTCCCAACAGGAAACAACCAGCATTTCAAACAATAACAAGGTTAATAAATTATGATAGAGTACACTCATAAACTGGATTATGAAGCATTTATTTCAAATGATATTTTCTTGCGGTGATGGAACTCTTCTGTGTCTTGATTGTACCAATGTCAATATACTGGTTGTGATGTTCAACTATAGTTTGGCAAAATGTTGCCATTCAGGGAAACTGGGTAAAAAGATTATATGAGCTCTCTCTGTATTATTTCTTACAACTGCTTATAAATCTACAATTATCTTAAAATAAAAAGTCTAATTTTTAAATTATATTTTAAAAGAATTTTTACAAACATAAGAAAGCATTATGATCTCAGTTGATTGGATTATCTGTATTCAGTATAATCTCAACTACATGCCCACCCTACCAGCACCCCCAGTCCAGGGTAGGAAAGTGACCCAGCCCCAGTAAATTAGTGTAATCTCAGGGGTTTGCCACTGTGATAGGTTTAAACCAATGAGACACTGGCCCAGGGCTTTCTGGAGACAGTGAAAAAGAGAATAACTCTTCAATAGAATTATAAATTATAGGGATGAGATAAACCCGGGGCTGCAAACAGAGCCTGCCTAAGAATGAAACCAATGCAATAAAAGCAGTCGCATGAACATCTAGATCCAGCCATGCCCAAAGAAAAGTCCACTCCCTGGATTTTTCAGTTACAAAGATCAATAAAATTTCTTCTGTGCTCCAACCAGTGTGCAGTTGAGTTTCTATAATTTACAATCACAAGAACTCCAACTAATGCATTATTATTGGTACAGATAGTCTCATTTAACTGTGAATTGGCATCGTGATACCTTCTAGGTACATATATAGACCCAGGAATGCATGTTAGATGCTGGGGAGCCTCTTTGATGGCCAGAGATAAGCAAGATCAAACAGGTTAATGAATTAATTAATGTGATTCCAGGCCCTGACATTGACCTAAAGTTTACCCATTCTCACAGAAATATTATTTCATTTGTTGCCATTTTAACAGCCAAAACTTTGCTTTCCAAGGAAAACACTGTTTCAGAGGCAAATATTTTAATTTCTGCTGTTTGTTGCAGGAAGCAATTGCTTGAAACTTTGTTCTGAAGACAAAATGCTTGTTCTTTTTTCATCTTTTAGGTTAAAGTGACAACTAAACCAAATAACTTTTCTTAAAGAAGGAATTTTATTTATTTTCTTATTCATTGATTTGAGAGAGAGAAAGACCAGTATGTTGTTCCGCTTACTTACACATTTATTGGTTGATTCTTGTATGTGCCCTGACCCAGGGGTCAAATCCATAGCCTTGGCATATTGGAATGATGCTCCAACCAACTGAGCTATCCGGACAGAGCCCAAATACTTTTTTAAATGCTTTAAGAATATTTCCAAATTGATTATACTTGTAGTGAAGCAAACAACTGTTCTGCTACATGTTGGCAGTCCTTTTATGAAACGCTTTGGGCACTTTCTCAGACTATGAGACTAGATTGGAAATGTAAATGTTAATTACTTGGGGCAAAATGTGATTCAGAAGTAGAAATTTGGAATCATTACTTCCCAACTCTTTAATTTTTGACTAGAACTGCTTCTTTACACATTAGCCATGATGAGTTTAGGCCTAAACAATGAAATGGAAACAGATTGTTTGCTGCTTAATTTCTGCCCAATCAAATATTTATTTAGGTGAATTGGAACTGAAGACTGGCATCTGAAAAGATGATCAAGTTATACAGCTTGGTTTAAGAACACCACTTTCCCCAGAGTGATTATATAGGTCACATGAGAATAAAAATATGTACAGGGAAATAGACCCAAGCTGAGGTCCATAATTATACATAGTACCTGGTTATTTCTCAAAAGTATTTATTCTTTGGTAACAGTGACCAATGAAAAATATAAGATGTGTTATTTCTTTTATATAAGGCCAAACTTAAAGATCTAAGTTTTCATAAGATTAGCTAGCAGGTCACCATCTTAATTTGATATAAGCCAGAGTTGTTAGTATTACTACTAATAAAATTAATAAGTGAACCATCTTCATTTTTGCACTTCATCTTCATTCATACTTGCAAGTACTTTTTCATTTGTCATCTCATAGGATCCTCCTGACAAGCCTGCAAGGAAGGCTCACTTTATTTATCCTCACTTTCCAGGTGAGGAAACAGGTTTAGAGAGACTAAGTGTTGCCCAAGCTCATGCTATTAGTCTGTAGCATAATTAGAACTGGACTATAAGTCTGTTGACTCATCCTAGCACTTTTGAAGTAAAAACAATCACACAAATGAATTGTGGCTTTCAAATCTTGAGCTTGAAATGTTACTCCAAACCAAAATTCTATATTTCTCTCTCTCTCTCTCAGAGAAAACCAGTTTTTAAAATATGTTTAATTGCGGTTGGCATTCAATATTATATTAGTTTCAGGTGTAGAGGATAGTGATTGGGCATTTATATAACTTACAAAGTGATCTCCCTAATAAGGATTCCTCTCTTTTAAAGAGGAATCTTAGTGTGTATACAGTGCAGTCTCCCAAATCCACTAAGAAATTCACCTATTAGTGATTGCAATGTCAGCATTAAGGATTCTAGTATTCCAATATACCATGCTTTTTCTTTTAGTAACAGCTTTATTGAGACAGAACTCACCAAGATGTGCAACCAGCACAAAAATCTAATTTTAGGACATCGCATCACTCCATAAAGAAACCCATACCCTTTAACTGTCACCTCCCCAAGTGCCCTACCCCCACCAGCCCTAGGCAACTACTAACTGAATTTTTGTCTCCATGGATTTTTTTATTCTGGATAATTTTATGTAAGTGTAATCATACAATATGTGGCCTTTTGTGCCTGACTTCTTTCACTTAGCATAATGTTTTCGAGGTTTATCCAAGTTGCAGCATGTGTCAGTACTTCATTTCAAGTAGTATTTCATTGTATGGATATGCCACATTTTGTTTATCCATCCATCATTTGATGAATACTATGCATTTTTCATATATAAATATTGAATCCTTGATATCTTGGAACTAAAAACACTTTTTTCTCCTTAAAACACTCTTATTTTAAAAATCTGAGAGTACAGAAGAATATCCTGCACTAAAATTTCAAATCAGAGATACATTCTTTTTCAAAGTGTTCTGAGGACCTCCCTCCTCTGTGTAAAACCCTTCCAAGGTCTCTTAACTGTTGTTGAAATGGCTGCTTATGGGTTATTTCTCAGGTTGAACACCATCTTCTGTTTCTTAGTCACCTAGATGTTTTCTTGGAGACTGTGACTTTGGTCTGCTTCCAGAGGTCTCTGATGAAATAAACTTAGGATGAGGTATGTGTATTAAAATAAAAGGGCTGGGGAAAGAAGGAAGTTATGGTAGGAGATGATGAGAGGAGAAGGATGGGGGCTGGGGGTGTTCTTAGGCCCAATTACCAGAGATTCCCCTTGAACTTGACCACCTCCTTTTCCCTGATTTAGGTTTTCTCTGTTTCCCTCTTGCCTTTCCATCCAGATTTCTTTTCTTAGGATAAATTACCTTCTCAATGGTAATTTATTCTACTCACAACCTTCTTTTTCAGTCATCCTATCTTGAGTCACTCAAGCCAAAAGAACAGAACAGCCTCATCTGAGCCTCTCCCTGGAGGAACACGTTACAGAGAAGGAGATGACAACGATATTTCAATTTTTAATAAAATACTAATATTCTGGTGTGACTAGCAATACATTTGCAGCTGAAGGAGAATACCACCAGTACTACCAAGCCATGAATCCAGAGGCCTGGGACATCAATTAAAATCTAGCATTCAGCTGGATCTTAGCCATCTGTTCTGTTTCCATTGCAGACCTCTCCGAGCAGCTGCGGTTCTTAGCAGGCAAAGGACAGTCCTCCCCTCACCTTCTTCCCAATGTTTAACCAAGGCTATTCCATGCAGAACTTTGCCTGAGTGATTTGAAATTGCAGAAGGAATGCACTATTTGTTTCTTTTTTATTCTAAGAGGCCACACAGCTTTTGTTTTTAAATTTATAAATCCACAAAAATGAAGAGAACGGGAAAGGGTCTCTGAAACAAGAAGAGATTTCAACCCAATTTGGAAAGTCAAAAGTAAATAAAGGCATGATTATTAAATATGAGAGAGTCGCAGATTGGGTGGGAGAGGGGTGGGACTCACAGAAACAGATATGGAACACAGGGAGTTAATTTTCCTGTCAGAACCCTCGAAAATCTTGGGACTCGGAGATACTAGGTACTATGAAGGGTGAGGGTGAGACTTGGACCGAAAAACACGGAGACTCATTAGAAGACACTGGAAAAAGTCTCTACTGTCTTCTCAGCCGCATCTCTTACACCTTCTGCCCCATTCACACACAGCTCTCCTCACCCTTGCAAGAGAGCAGAGACTTCTGTGGGGAATTTGGAAGGCCTTCAAAACATTCCAAGTTCTATTTAGGGGTCTCCCATCATATGATTCTACTCCTCATCTTTCTCACCCTAAAGTAAAGGCTTCCAGTTTGTCAGCCCCACCTGTAAACTGCTCAGTCACCTTTTCTGGGCTTCATTTTAAAATATGAACAGGCAGGCAAGGATCATTAAATGTTTGAAGTAAATGACTCTAATGGTCACTTTTATATGTCAATTTGGTTAGGCCGTATTTATCCAATCAAACACTAACTTAGGTGTTGCTATGAGGTATTTTGTAGAAGTCCATTAACTTCTACAATCAGTTTTCTTTAAATTGTCCTTGAAAACTTGGATGGTCTTATCCAATGGATTGAAAACCTTAAACAGCTCCACAGAGGTTTGACTGAGGAAGAAGTAACTCTGCCTCAAGCCTGTAAATTAGCGTCTGCCTGAGATTCCATCCTGCAGACCTGCCACGTTGATTTTAAATGCACAATTATACAATAACACTATCTGTATAGTCATTGAATTGTGTGTTCACCACCCCAAGTCAAGTCTCCTTCCATCACCATTTATCCCCCCTTTTATCTTCTTCTACATCCCCCCATCCCCCCTTCCCTCTGGCAATCACCATAGTGTTGTCTGAGTCTGTGAGTCTTTCTTTCTTTTTTTTCCTTTGCTTAATCCCTTCACCTTTCCCACCCAGCCCCAACCCCCTCCCCTCTGACAACTATCAGTCTATTCTCTGTATCCAGGAGCCAGTCTCCACTTTTTTTGTTAGTTTATTTTGTTCATTAGATTCCACATATAAGTGAAATCATATGGTGCTTGTCTTTCTCTGACTGGCTTATTTATATTGAGTTGGTCAAAAAGTTTGTTTGGTTTTTTTCCCATAAGATGGTTCTAGTGGCGCTTAGTTGTCTTGAACTTCATTTGAAACAAGTTTGTTAGACTATATTGTGACAGCACACATTTAAAAAATCAAAATTGGTGAATTTCTGTGTAGCCATTTTAATATTGAAAATGGAAGAAAGTATGCAACATTTTTGGCATATTATGATTTATTATTTCAAGAAAGGTAAAAAAACAACTGAAACAGAAAAAAGATTTGTGCAGTGTATGGAGAATGTGCTTTGATTGATCGAACATGTCAAAAGTGGTTTGTGAAGTTTCATGCTAGAGATTTCTGGCTGGACGATGCTCCACGGTCAGGTATATCAGTCAGTTGAAGCTGATGGCGATCAAATCAAGACATTAATTGAAAACAATCAATGTTATACCACTCAGGAGATAGCCAATGTACTAAAAATATCCAAATTAATAAAGTTATTGGTGAATATGAAAAATGTGTCTATTATTTTATGGAAAAAGCTAAATGATCTTTTTGGCCAACCCAATATAATGACAGATGGTTGCTAGACTTGTTATGGTGATTATTTAAAATGTATACAGATATAAAATCTTTACGTTGTACACTTGAAACTAATACAATGTTATATGCCAGTTATGCTTCAATAGAAAAAGGAAGAACAGAGAAGATGGGAAACAGCATTTCAAAGAACTAATGGAATAGAAAAAAAATTTTTCTAGAACTGAGGAACAAGAGTATTTTTTAAGGATTTTATTTCTTTTTAGACAGGGGAAAGGGAGGGAGGGAGAGAGGGAGAGAAACATGAATGTGTGAGAGAAGCATTGATCGGTTGCCTCTTGCACACCCCCAACCGGGGGCCTGGTCCACAACACAGACATATGCCCTGACTGGGAATCAAACCATCAGCCTTTCAGTCTTGGGATTGCTCTCAACCCACTGAGCCACACCAGTCAGGGCAGAACAGGAGTATTTGTATTAAAAAAAAAGTCTATCAAATGCAAAATGAGATGATTTTTCAAAAATACACTGAAACACACCCTAATGAAATTTTAAGGACATCAGGGATATGAAAAGCACCTAGATATTTCCAGAGGCTGCGGGGGGGGGGGGGGGGGCGGGGCGCAGCGGGGCGCAAATAAACCTCTTACAAAGGAATAAGAATCAAAATGGCACTGAACTTCTCGGTAGCAATACAGGAATTCTAGAGACTAATGGAAAAATACATTCAAAATTATGAGGAAAATATTTTTCAACTTAGAATTATTTACTGTGCCAAAATGTCGAACAAATCTGAAGGTAGACTAAAGACATTCTGAGACATGCAAATAATATTTTAAAAACTTATCACCCATAAAC
The DNA here is from genome assembly GCF_021234165.1 of Pteronotus mesoamericanus. Taxonomy (NCBI): domain Eukaryota; kingdom Metazoa; phylum Chordata; class Mammalia; order Chiroptera; family Mormoopidae; genus Pteronotus; species Pteronotus mesoamericanus. The sequence continues at coordinate 3,505,355 of NW_026555198.1, forward strand.
TTTTCTTAGGAAGTTACTAGAGAATGCATTCCCCCAAAATGAAGAAATATATCAAGAAAGAGGAAGACAAGGAATTTAGGAAATAGTGATACAATCCAGGAGCACAGACAAAGGAAATTCTAGAAACAAAGATATGCAGCAAGCCTGGACTATACAACCAGCTCAGAAGCAAAAGGACAGAGGGCTCTAAGAGGAAGCTACTCTCAACTCTTTCTACTTATTTGTAACCAAATTCAGTAAATGTTCCCTCGGGCCTTTGGTCCACCCAAACAGGCTTTAACAACTTTGCATATCAGAGAATAAGGAATAGGAGGTCCAACCCCTCATTCTTAGAAGACCTCCAGGCTCTTTACATAAATGTGCCCTCTCCTTTTCCGGAAACTGTCTACCTACAGTTTACTATAGAACAAGAATGAAATGTAAAGTTTTGCCTCACTAGCCACTCTCCTCAAAAAAAGAAAAAAAGTGAGAAAGAAGTGTCACCATATTTTTCCATAGAAATTGTCCTCAAATCCTATCTTTCTTTGCTCTCCAACTCTATGCTTCCCAGACACCTTCTGGGGACCAAAGTGGCTTCCAGGCATTGTGGGGCTTTTAAAAATGTGCTTAAAATGAACTAAACACAAATAATGGAAAGGTCTTTCCCCCACCTTTTTGGTGTCCCAATTTGCAAGCCCTCTTGTGTAAGTTCAGGCAACAATGAGGTAGTTTCTCAGAGACTGAGACCCTGGGATTCCACAGGGAACCCGCTAAGGTATAGCAATCCCAGGAAGCCCAGCTTCCAAAAACCAGATGGGGAGATCTGTTCCACGAGGAATCCCAGCTTTACTATTGGTGAAGTCCTAATCAAGAAATGGGAAATTCCTGCCTGCCTTTCCTTGAAGTCCTTAATTATTTTAGGAGGCACCTGCAGGGCAGACAAAGAACTGGAAGAAGAATCTGAAGCAGGTTATCACAGTGTGTATGTATAAATACACCCTTACAAGAACTGCATTATATCTGCAAGTCATGGATGGTCCTAGATCTGTGAGATTCTGAGGAAAAGACTACTGCAAGGAATGGAAGTGACTGGCTATGGGGGATGTTATTTTATAGGGAAATATTCCAGAACTGACCTACTTATGCCTAAATCCATATCTTATATTAGTCTCAGGCAACAAAAATCCCTACTACAACTATTTGTCCTTAAGATAGTCACTGCTCAGTCTGTTTCCTCAGCCAAAAGGAACCACAATTCATCATAGCCTCTCTCTCCACTTGCTCTGAGAGGAGACACCTTCTCACTCTTAACTTCAAATTAAACATGAGAATTTGGACCTGGGCTAGGTAGCTCAGTTGGTTAGAGTGTCATCCTGATATGCTAAGGCTGTGGGTTCTGATCCTTGGTCAGGGCACATACAATAAGCAACCAATTAGTGCATAAACAAGTGGAACAACAAATCAATGCCTCTCTCTCCTCTTACATCCCCTCCACCTCTAAAATCAGTAATAAATAAAAAAAATGTTAAAAAAAAAAGATTTGGGAATGTGTCAAAGCCAACCCTCTATCAGCAATTAAAAACTCAGAGAAGCCTTAAAGTATAACTCAGAGAACATTTTTGTAAACCATACACTGTATCACAGTGGAGCAAGAGGACCTACAGTTGTTTCATTTACAAGAACGACACTGAGGAAATTGAGCTTCCACTAAAAAACTAAAGAAAACCATCCTGCTGGATTCAAAGTAAAAGATTTTTGCTCAAAATGTTCAAGGGTCCCTGACCGGTGTGGCTCAGTTGCTTGGGCGCCATCTTGCAAAGGAAAGGTCATCGGTTCGATTCCCAGACAGGGCACATGCCTGGGTTGCAGGCTGATCTTCATTGGGGGCACATACGAGAGGCAACCAGCCAATGTTTCTCTCCCTCCCCTCTCTCTAAAAAAATAAATAAAATCCAAAAAATATATTCAAGGGACTAGAGCAGAAGATCTTTAAGGTACCTCCTGACCTTAAGATATGAGTGTGTGAATGCACACACACACGTATCTGTGCACATATGTGCATCCCTAAAGGCTTATTAAAATACCCTCACCCTTACTTAGTTCTTCTTTATTTTTTTCTCCAGCTAAAACAGCAGAAGAGATGATTTATTGTACACACTACATTCAGTCACAACTGAGACCAAAGCCAGTCCAGAAAGTTGCAAGTCCAGGGCAAAGGATCAAAAGGGACTATTTTTGTCTGAGCAATGTGGGTCTCTCAAAAGCATTTGTTTCTTCTTCCTCTTGGCACAGAGGTTTCTTCGAGAGGTTAGTGGTAAGGCTGAGAGCTTTATACTTTTCTATCTTATCTACATATTTGAAAATGGATATATATTTAGCTTATAATAAGAAAATGCAAATCATATTTAAAAATAGACGATGACAGAATTAGACTAAGTGATCCTTTTTAAAACTTAAGTCAGATCATGTCATAATACTACAAACTTGCGTTGAAATCAGAATAAAATCCAACATCTTCACCTTGGCCTACAATGTTCTACATGAGCTCGTCCCTCACTACCTCTTTCATTTCAACTCCTACCACTCTCCCTCCACTTCAGCCACATGTCACATAAGCTCCCATCTCGGGGTCTGTGTATTTGTTGTTCCCATTGCCGGGACTCCCCTCATCCGTACATACAAAAGGGACCCTCTTTTGCTTATTTCAATTGTCTGCTCAAATGTCAACTTGTCAGAGAGCTTCTTTCCCTACCATATCTAAATCACAGCCCGCTGTCATTCTCTAAACACGTACATTAGAACTTCATTTGTAAGGAGATGCCATACATGACACAGGGAAAAATACTTGCAAATATATGACAAAAAATGTATTTTTCCTAATAATAAAGAACTTTTACAAGTAAGGAAAGAAAAAAGAGATGAGCACCCTAAAAGAACAATGGGCAAAGGAGATGTAATTGAACAGAGAAGAAATACAAACACCGACCTGTTTAAAGTATTTAAACTCACAAATAAGCAAAGCAAAGCAAATACTACCAAAGAATAACACATTATTTTTCTCTAAACCAGTGGTTGGCAAACTTTGTCTGTAGAGATCTAGGTAATAGAAATTTCCATTTTGTGGGCCACAATGCAGTCTGTTACATATTCTTCATTGTCTTTTCTTTTTCTAAAAAAAACAGCTCTTTAAAAGTAAAGATGCTGACTATGCTGACTGGATTTGGGCCATGTGTCCTAGTTTGCAAACCCCTGATTTATTGGGGGGCGGGTAAAGATGATACAGGTTTTCTGAGGGACAGTTTGTCAATATGTATCAGAATTTTAAGTGTGCATACCCTTTACACCAGGAATTCCCCAACTATGATTTTATTGGATTGGCCAAAAAGTCTTTTTGAATTTTTTCCCCATAAAATAAAAGACACATTTTTCATTTTCACCAATAACTTTATTGATATGAGTATTTTGAGTATGTCGGCCACCTCCCACGTGGTATAACATTGACTTTTCTCCATTAATGTCTCGATTTGCTCGCTATCCATTTCAACTGGTCTACCACGAAGCATCATCCAGTGAGAAATCTCCAGCACAAAACTCGCAAACCACTTTTGGCACATTTGATCAGTCATAGCACCTTCTCCATACACTGTACAAACCTTTTTTTGTTTGTTTATTTCAGTTGTGTTTTTACCTTTCTTGAAATAATAAGGCATAATATGCTGAAAATGTTGTGTATTTCTCCTAGCTTCAATTTTAAAATGGCTGCACAAAAATTCACCAATTTTGATAAGTTTATTTTAAATGCACGCTGATATGACAGCTGTCACAGTACAATCTAACAACATTGTTTTGAATGTCATTAAAGACAACTAAGCACTACTAGAGCCATTGTACACGTTCACATTGACAAAGTTAGAACAGGATTTCAGATTAAGCTCTTAGAAATGGAAGTATTACACTGTTCAAATTTATTATATTTTTATCTTTGAGAAGAACTGCTGATTTGTTTGTGTGTGTGTGTGTGTTTATTATAAAAGTAATACATGCTCATTGTGGAAGATTTAAAAATTATGAAAAAGCATAAATAAACAGAAAAGCAAATTCCAGTCTTAATGACATTATTCAGTGGCCACTATGGTTAATTATGGTTAATTATGGCATTTTTCCTCCAGTCATTTTGAGATATTTGAATATTTTTTTATTAAGCATTAAAGCACTCACTTCTCATTGGCAGTATCTCTTTAATAAGTGTGAAGAAAAACATGTCAAAGCTTTGAATATCAAACTAGTGATGAAATAAGGCTAACAGATTACATTTGCACAATGCGTTTTTTCATACTTCTATCGTTAAAATCTAGGGTCCTACACAAAATTGCATTTTAAATACCACAAAAATAATATTTAAAAAACCACAGCAATCTAAACAATAAATTAGACATTGCTTTCAATCAAATGGTCAGAATATTTTTTATAATCAAAAGGAGAGTCTTTAGGGGGAAGTATTAAATATGCCACCAGGAACACAATGTTACTCTCTGATGACACTTCAGTGATTGACAAGAAAGTTAAAATTGCTATTCAGATTTTATATACAAACCAATTTTAAGGCATGGAAAGAAAACAAGATAAAAATCTGTCATCCCTTTCTAGTTCCAAAATTATTCAATAGAACAGATAATTTAAATGTCAGGAAAGAGCCTTTTAAAAGCTTTCAGAAATATTGACAAATTGCATAAATAATCTTCATCTGACTAATATTTTTGTAATTTAAGATGTATTTTAAGGTATTAAAAATATTCTGAAGTCTTCACATCAGTTTCACCTGTTAAACAATAGTACACTATTCAATTAAAATTCAAAGCAAATTTATATTTAGATTTCAATAGTACATGTTCATCCTTAAAGGTTATAGTTTGTTTGAAATAGCACAGCCATCTGTCCTGTGACGGCTCATATGAGTTTAATTATCAGAGAAGTCCAAGTGGAATTTCTCACACAAATACACATCTTGTTGATCTGTACTAAAACACGAGATTTGACTCTGATAGTTCGATTTTACAAGGGAATTACAGTATTGAGTTCACTATTTTTTAGTAGTATAAATCACAAATGTCTGCCACCATATATATTACATTGAGCTATCATCTCCCATAAAATTATAAAGCCGTTATTCTGGAACTTTCTCATCATGACTGTTGACCTGTTATTGCAATGATTATATATTTAGGTTTTCTCTGTATATAATTTTTAATATAGAGAGTTTGTATAATGACTTGTCCTCAAGTCATTATTTTGGATCAACGACTTAAGTCAAATCTTAAAAGGCAAGCCTGTCAAATTTGCACATATCACAGATTTTGAAGGTAGCATTATTACCAGAGATTATAGAATCAAGTTTTAAAAGATCTTAGCAAGTTGGGATAGTAGGTTAAAAACCAGTGTAGCATCCTGGCTGGTGTGGCTCAGTGGACTGAGCATCAGCCTGCAAACCAAAGGTTGCTGGTTCGATTCCCAGTCAGGACACATGCATGGGTTGCAGGCCGGGTCCCCAGTAGGAGGTGTGCGAGAGGCAACCACCCACTGATGTTTCTCTCCCTCTCTTTCCCCCTCCTTTCCCCTCTCTAAAAATAAATAAATAAAATCTTAAAAAGAAAAACCCAAAACAGTGTATTGAGGACTCCAGCTCAGACATAAAATTGTGGCATTTTCATGATTTATCCCTACGGTAGCATATCTGCATGTGTAAGATGATTTTGCGTTAGGTGTAGATCTAGAGAAAGGGACTAAGGAGCTTCATAAAAAGGAAGTCATTTAAGTGATATGGCAAGGCACAGGGACAATAATTAGGCTAGTTATTAGGAGAGGAGATAGTTTGAATACAGAAGGTGCATTAGTTCATTTGTCCATTCATTCAACAAATAGTGACCTCATACAATTTTCTAGACACTGAAGGATTCATGGAGAGCAAAAACAGACAGGGGTCTTGCCCTCAGGGGGCTTACAAGTGTAGTGGGGGAGAAATATGTAAACCCATGAAATATGATGTTATTATTTGATCAAAGCTAAATAGCACCTACTTTGTGCCAGGTGCTTTCCTAAGTGCTTTACTTACAGTTCACCTATATAACAACCATATAATGTACACGCTGTTATCATCTCAAATCTACAGATGAGGAACCTACAGTACACAGTGGCTTGCTCAAGGTCACCCCACTAGTGACTAGCAGAGTCCACACACTCCACTCCTATGCTGTATTGCCTTGGGATGACCATGATGCAGGTACAGAACAACAGAGGTGACTCTCACAGCCTTCTCTCAGGTGATTTTGTGTCACCAGTTATTCAGCATTTGCTCATTCAATCAACGTTTACTAGGGGCCCTGCTCTGTGGCTGGCACTGCATTGGGCAATAAGGACACAGTGATGAACAAGTCTTATTTAGTCACTGCCTTCAATGGAGCCTGGAGACCAGCAGGGAAGGAAAATATTGAACAAGTGACATGAAAAGGAAAGTACGGAGAGTGATGGGAGCAAATAGCCTGGGCCCCTGGTCCAGGTCAGGGAGCAAATATGTCCATCACTCAGACTGTCCTTTGGCTCTGGCCCCACAGGGATCAGACCTGCAGGCTCTCCTCCAAGCAGGGGAAGACAGCATTCTCTGACATCTGTGTGAGACATAGGCAGCACAAGGGGAACTGTGTAGGGGCCACAGACGAGGTGGAGGGAGGGCTTCTGCCTGTGACACCATCTAAGGGAAGACAGCATCGGTCACACGGTGAGGTCCACGGTGGGAAGTAACGGATAGTGTCAGACCTTTACAGCAGCTTCGCAGATGTAGATGGGACCTTATTTGGTACAAAGATGTTGGCAGATGTCATGAAATACCTTGATTTCAGACTTCTTGCCTCAAGAACTATGAATGGACAAATTTCTAGGGTTTTTTCAGCCACGAGGTCTGTAGAATTGTTATTTGTTATGCCAGCCTTAGGAAAGTAACATAGGGATACGTGGCTGGGCAACAGTATATGTAAAAATAACTGGGCCAATATCATACAGTGGCTGATAAAGTAAAGGTCCTCGGCCACGGCAATAGAAACAGAGTTCATAGGCCAAGGAAAATAATTGCTCTACCATGGAGCTGCAAAATCGCACTCTGTTCTTATAGCCACCTTTTGGGAGGGGATGCTGATGAATGGGAGCCTAGTCAGAGACAAGTGACTAGGATGGTGATGGTTATGGGAAGCTTGTCACACAAAGGATGAGTTGACAGCATTGGAGATGGGTATCCTGGAAAAAAGGTGGATGAACATGAGAACAACCCTGAAATATATGAAAGGATGTCTTATCAAAGAGGGTATCATCTTGCTTTGTTTTGCTCCAGGAGGAAAAATTAGGTCTAGCAGGTGGAAAGTAAAGATGGAAAAGATGTCTAACAATTGTCAGTTATAGAAGTTCGAAGCATTGAAAGTGTTTGAAAAGGGAAAATGTTTTGGCTTCCTATTTCCAGAGATACAGCATGTGGTTCTGCCTGTGCAGTTAACTGGTTGTGTGGCTCAGGATATATCATTTGCTCTTCTTTGGACCTCGGTTTTCTTCTGTGTAGAATTAAGGGGCTGAATTGGGTGCTTGCCCAAAGTTTCTTTGCTTTTGGTTACTTCCCATTCCATGGTTTAATAAAAATGTTAAGATGTTTTTATAATTTTGCCCGGGCTAATGTGGCTCAGTGGATTGAGCTCCGGCTCATAAATCAAAAGGTTGCCTGTCCGATTCCCAGTCAGATTGCTAGGGTTTTATTCCCAGTCAGGGCATATGCCTGGGTTGCAGGCCAGGCCTCTAATTGGGGCGTGTGAGAGGCAACCCATTGATATTTCTCTCACACATTGATGTTTCTCTCCCTCTCTTTCCCCCTCTCTTCTCTCTCTAAAAATAAGTAAATAAAATCCTTTAAAAAATGTTTTACAACTTCTTAGTATCTAGTATGGGCTAAGGCTAGCATCTGTGCTAGATGTTTCAATAGGTATGATCTCATATAATCCTCTCCGCACTGTAGGGTAGGTAGGTATGCTACCATCATTTTACATGTTAGGTCACTGGGAAATTGTGATTTACCCAAGGTCATAACACATATCTTTGGTTGAGCTAAAACCTGAACTCAGATCCTCCTGCTTCCATTACTGTTCCCACTACATCATGCTGCATCTTTTATGCTGTACTGACCCTTTGCCACACCGGAATTTAGCAAATGATAAAATTCAGTGTCAAATTACTCCCTGAAAATCAGTTACCAGCTGATATTAACTATCTTAAACACACTGAAGATCAGAACATTTCTGAACCATCCAACTGATTGTGCCAAAGTCCATTCATTAAAGTTCATAAACTTTATTCAGAAAAATCCTTGGGGGGATGTAGGGAAAAGGAAACCCTCGTGTACTGTTGGTGGAAATGGTGATTGGTACAGCCACTGTGGAAAACAACTTTCCTCAGAAAATTTAAAGTGGAACTGCTTTATAACCTAGAGATTCCACTTCTAGATATATATTCAAAGAAACCCAAAACACTAATTTGAAAGAATATATGCAGCCCTATGTTCACTGCAGCATTATTTACAATAGCCAAGCTATGGAAGTAATAATGCAAGTGCCCATCATTACATAAGTGGATAAAAAAGTGGTGGTACATTTACACAATGGGCTATCACTTTGTCATACAAAAGAATGAAATCTTACCATTTGCAATTGCATGGATGGACCTAGGGGGTATTATGCTAAGTGAAATAACTCAGAGAAAGACAAATAGCATATGATTTCACTTATATGTGGAACCTAAAGAACAAAGTAAACAAACAAATAAAATGGAAACAGACTCATACACACAGAGAACAGACTGATGGTTGCCAGAGGGGAGGGGGGTTGGGGGACTGGGTGAAAAGATGAAAGGATTGAGAAGTACAAATTCGTAGTTACAGAATAGTCACCGAGACGTAAAGTGCAGCATGGGGAATATAGTCAATAATATTGTAATAACTATGTACGGTGCCAGGTGGGTGCTGGAAATATCAGGGAGAACACTTTGTAAAGTACATGATTGTCTAACCACTATGTTGTAAACCTGAAGCTAGTGCAAAATAATACTGAATGTAAACTCTAAAAAAACTTTTTTAATTAAAAAAAGTTTCAGGGGCTGCTCACTCAGAGCCTTTCTCTCGTCATTTCACATGCCGTCTCTGATCTTCGTCTCTGAAGAGAAGGGCAAGCTAGAGGGGCTGGTCAGCGGTGCCCTGGGAGCCTGGGCAGCCTGGGTTGTTGGACTGCAGAGCATGGAGGTGAAAGTAGAAAAGAGTAGCAGTGCCCTGTGGAGTTTCCACAAAAGGGGAAGACAAATGAGAACGCAAGTTCTAGCTCCTTGGAATTCCATGCATGAGAGGCTCAGCACAGGAAGCCGGCAGAGTGGGCCTGGAGGAATGTCTTGAACCAAGGAGTACTCAGCCAGCTGCAGGCTTTTTACATGATCCCTGAGGCTTTGGGGTGGGAAGGAGTGGGCACCATCCCTGAGAGCTCAAGCAGTCCAAGAGCAGCATGCACAGAATTCTGACACGCTTATTCATGGGAACCTTTAGTCAGTTACATGTTATAATTTACAAAGAAACTGGTGGGAGAAGAGGAAGAAAGCAGATATGCTATAAATATAGCAAGAAGTAATAATAATTGACAATGACAGCACAGGAGGTACCAGGACGACTATAGAAAGAAATCTGGTATCCACTTAAAGCCAAGCAGCGTGGAGGCACGCAAACGTGGGCATCACTGCACTCCTTGCCTGGCGCTGTACTGCGTATCTGTAATGATGACCCAGTGTCATCAAGAGACAGTGAGGTGGTATTCCGTGCCTTCTGTATATAAGGGCAGAAAAACGGGGCAACACAGTATAAGAAGACTTGCACTCAAAATGATACAGAGAAAAAAGTTTTGATGCCTAAGTGGGTATGTTATTTGGAAAATCCAATCAGGTAGACATTGACAGTAGAAGATGAAAGACATAACGCTGTTAAGGAAATGCAGCAAATGCAAGGGCAGGTGTGCGCTCAATAAATATGTCTAAAAAATAAATTCAACTTCTGACCCTGCCCAGCCCCCATCCTGCCGGGCCGCCTAAATAAATGAATGCGTGAATGAATGAAAGAAAATCATTGTTCCTGGGGTCCCCGCTTCCTCAGGGTTGTACTATGGTTCTCGGAGCAAATGCAGTGTGCAGGTGCTGGGAATGGATGAGGGCACCCATCTGGTCCTCCATCATCTACACATCTTAACACCCGAGAGGTCCACTCCTGTGATCGACACGGTGTCTCCTACAGCCAGTTCTCCTTCCTGGCTCTTGCCAAGGCTGGCCAGGACCTTGTCTGCCTGGATGCACCCCCCTGTTGAGCTCTCCATTCCTGCTCTTTCCCTGAAGGCGCTGCTTAGTAGGAGAGCGTAAGTCCTGCCTGCTCATTGCGCTCCAAGACCCCTTTGTCAATTCTCCCTCAGCAGCCTGGCGAAAGGCTCTGTAATCCTGTAATTGCAAGACACTCCTTGCCCATGACTGCCTCTTTCAGCAAACCTTCTACATTCTTCATAGTGACGTACTTTTGGAACACAAAAGCCAAGATAATGAGCTCAGGACTGGCTATCTGAACGTGAAGGTAAAGAAGGAAATGCGAAGGACACTCTCCGCTGTATATGGTAACATCTCTCTTCCCTGTGAGCTCAAAGCCAGTTGAGAAATAGGCTCAGGCAACAGTCAGATATAAAATAATAATCATTACTTAAACATATATTTGTCAAATATCATCTGTGGTCCCAGCATGGCTCTAGGCCGTAAAAACACAAGAGTCTAAAGCAGACAAAACAGCCATCTATTATTTGCAAATTTGCAATTTAAAATTTGGCCTAGCCTGAGGCCAAAATGACCTCCCCTGAATTTTATTTAAGATCCATTTAAGAACACGTGGTATATATGTTCCTGAAATTTGAATATGATGTAGGTAAACTTATTTATCTAGATACAGTTACTCCTTTATTTATCTCCAACTTTTGTAATGCTTAAGTGTCTTTATTACTAATTAAGAAGGTGGTGTTATACAAGTGCCTCTACTTCCATTAATATATGCATCCATAAATAATCATCATCTATCTTACACTAAATATATTACAGAGGTGAGTTAGGATTCATTTTTCTGTATTCTCTTCATATGGGAAATACAAAGGATGAAGTTTATGAAGGGGCTAAAATCTAGTTTCTGACAGTTTCATCTTTAATATACACTCAGTTATAACATTGGATTTGAGCCTGGCTCCTTAAATCTTAGATGTGCCTGTTCTGGGCCTGTTTTCCCTCAGAGGCATCTCTTACCCATCACTGCTCTGCTCTGCACTGTAGGGATGGCAAGTGACCCCTTTAAACTGTTTCCCAGGCTCCCATGTTAGCTGCCTGCAGCCAGTGGAAGGCACTGGCTGGAAGCCTGGGGACGGGCAGGAGAAGCCAGTGTTTCTGTCTCAGGCTGCATCTTCAACAGTGACTGAGCTTCTGTGGCCCCAGCTGCTCGATATACCCACAGTGATTCCCATTTCTGCCAAGTGACCAGGCCATAGGATCCAGAACCCCCACCTCTTTGTCCCACCTGCCGAACAGTGGTTCTGGCCTCCCGCTCCTGCTAATCTGTGGGCTGCTTTGCATAGAGTTCCCAATGGGCTTTTCATCTCTGCCATCACATACTTCATCAATTCTCTATATTAAGTTCCCTCCAATTTAAATACATGGGATGGTCTGTTTTCCACTTTGGACTTTGCCTGATGCTTTTGGCTTAAAAACTGTATTTCCATCTTTCTCAGATCATGAAAGTGAACTCCATCAAGTGAGTGGGGAGGAGTGTGTGATTCATATAGTTACCAGTATAGAGAACTTAGCTATTGTTTTGTTTTTCAAAGTGAAATACCACAGAAAACTGTACTCCAATGATTTGCTGTGATGTCCGATGCAAAAAATGGGTTCCTCAGTCCGGTGTTAGCAACATAGTGTGTTAAAGTCCGATGGCTTTCTTTACTATTACATCTCTCAGAGACTTTAATGTTCCAGTATGCATTGTAACTTCTCGAACAGGGACATTCATACACAGAACTTCCCCAAGTTATTTGCCCAGGGAACTCATTTTTTTTTTTCAAGAAAACCTAATAACATTTCCTAGGACTCAACCCAGTTTGTGAAATGCTGAATAACAATTTCAATCGGATTTTGATAGAGGACCGGGATAGAATAATTTGAGATGGAGTGCTGGCAGTATCTCCATGTTCTTGCCTTAGGTATGTACTTTATATACCAGGGGTAGAGGTAGGTGACTAATCTGATGCCTCATAATCAAATTGAAGGAGCCTGCTTGTGTCCTCACTCAGATGGCAGGAGGAGGGGGTAGGCTAAAACTTGCCTGGGCACCTGAACAAGCAGTATTTGGGGGGGAAGCCCCATTTACAGACCAAAGGGAAAAACCTGGCCCTAGGGTATTCTGAGGCCACCCACCTCATCACTAAGCGTTGACAGGATTCCTGTTTATGGTTTGATTTGGAGTAAGACTAACTGCATCCTGATGGGTCCACAGGGGAATGACTGCTCTAAGTTTTGTTTTATAATCACTCCAGAATCTAGCAGGACATGCTTTAGAAGCCCCAGACAAACTGCAGTGTGGCGTAGTGGGAAACGCGTGGGGCAGACCTGGGGTTCAGTCCTGTTGCACCAGCGGCAATTAACCTGTCTGATCCCGCGTCTTTATCTGTAAAAATCTGGAGCTTAATGATCTCCAGGTAGGGCTGTTGTGAAGATTCAATGAGGTATATAAATGCATGCCAGAAAGTGCTATGCAGGTATTAGCTGACGATTTATATTTCAGTCTTCTCCATTCAGTTCAATTTAATGTTCCCTCAGGTTATTTTTATGCTTCATTGTGTTTTAACTTTTCAAACTGTAATTTTAAAATAACTTCAGACTTCAGTTGCAAAAACAGCAGAAAAAATTCTCACATACTTTTCACTCAGACTCCCCAAAATGTAATATACATAATCGCAGCACAATTTCTAATCTCAGGATACTAAATTATAACACATAATTGTATATGATGTACATATCAAAGTTTAGCAATAATTCCACTTATGTCGTTTCTGGTTCAGCATCTCAGGGTCATACACTGCACGTAGTTCTGTCATCTGTTTCCTTTAAGTGGCTATTCCTTAGCCTTTATCTTTCATTATCTTGATAACTTTGAAGTTTACAAGCCAGTTAATTTGTAGAATATCCCTCAACTTGGGTCTGACTGATGCTCTCATGGTTAATATTAATGGTTTTGCATTAACATCGTGATGGTTTATGTTTATTCATGCCATCAGGGGTGGTATAATGATGGGAATAGTGTCCTGGTTAAGTGCATGAGCTCTGGTCAGAATACCCGGATTCAGTATCTGCCTCAAACTGCGTGACCTTGGTTTGTGAGTCAGTTTCCTTACCTGTCAAATGAATACTCCCTTATCTGTGAAATGAAATGTTAACACCTATGTCATAGGGTTGCTGGGTTACTAAAGGAGTAGATATATGCAAAGTCATTACAATAGGGCTTAGGTATATGTGCTAAGTAATAGGGAGGTATTAGTATTAGTTAGCTAATACTCCCCTATTGGTTAGGATTTAGTGACTTTACTAGTAGGAAACAGGCCCTTGCAAATTGATGAAGAGACCAAAGCAGCAGCAGGCATTTACCCATGAGCATCCTTTGCCCCCTCCCCACCCAAAGAGCCAGGGTTAAAGACCTGTCGCTGGCAGGAACTCTGGCCCACCAAAAGGTGCACTGTCCCTTGCAGCCAGAGGCCTGCACCAAGCACTAGCTCCTAAGTCCCATGAAATGAGGACTTGCTCGATCCACACAGCAGTATTTCTTTGGCAATAATAGGTCCACGTGCCAGAAACTGAGCCCGCGTCTCATTTCTCCATCAGTTGCTGGGGAAAATGTGTCAAAATAATTTTTAAAAATGTCGTGAAATAATTAAGACCCCCGTCCCCTTTTTTCCTGACAACTATTTTGAGAACTCAGCCCTTCAAGCTTCATTAGTATGCATCCAGCACTTCAGCCATGGACACATTCACTGAATAACCATAGTGATAACCTCAGCCCCTAACCTTTGCATGTGCTTCTTGTTGAAGGGGCCAGACCACTCAAGACCCTCACAATACTTACTTTATTGGCCAATCCTGGGCAGACTCAGCATTGAGGCAGCTCCCCGCAAGGTTGGCTGGGGGAAGGGAAGGAAGCCTCAATAGACTAATTCTAAGAAGGTAGAAAGAATCTAAGACAAATCTATGAAAATTTGGTAAATGACAACTATTCATTTGAAAAGACAAAGCAATCAATATAAACATGATGCTTTCATCTGAGTAACAAATGACATTTTACAAAGCAATTTTGATCCTTTATATCATTTGACCACCCCTCACTCCCAAGACACCATTTCACAGGGGAGAAGAAAGAGGACTGAGGGGGAAATATCCCAAAGTGGCAAAGCTGAAACTTTAACTCAGGTCTCACCTTCAAATACAATCCATTTCCCACCTAACAAAACAAAGGGCCAGAAAAAGAAACTCAAGTGTAAAAATGTAATACATCTAGCTACAGTGGAGACATTTTAGTTTCTTAGCAGTGAAGGAGAGCAGGGTTTTTCAAATGGGACTCTCTCGTGTCTGAGAAGGGAGGAGGGGAGGGAGAGAAGTCAGAGAGAGGGAAAGGAGGAGAAAGAGAGGTGTACACACACATTTGGGACCAAGTTTCAAGCTACTGTAAAATCCCTGCATCTTTGGCTGCTTAAGAATCAAATGATTTCAATGGGATGGAGACACAGACCATCCACGACACCACTACCAATGCGCGGGCAGCAGTAAGTACACTGCCAAGCACGCGGTAGACTTTCAGTATGTATTTGCTGATTTGGCTGGACTTTTATCTATGCAGTAACAAGATACAGTCTTATTCAATACTCCTGCCAATATCATGACCTCCACAAATTAGATACTGCCCTAAAATGTCAGTTGAATGCATGTAGAAATGGTCAATCTTTTGTGATTTGTAGAGGAAAAGCGGAAATGAGAAACTTATTTCTCATCACCAAACCGCTTCCATATTGTTTTTATGTCAAACGGATCTTTCCAAAAAAGAGGCTGAAATATCAATCATATCATACCAAAGTTTATTGATTACATCAAAGAAAACTTCTGTAATGAAAAAGGCAAGTTGCATTCATAAAAGATGGCATTCACATTCATTATAGAAAGCAACAACATAGATGTAAAAAAATTGCCGAAGTGAAAAATGTCATATTGCAGTCCCATTTTGCAAGCTGAAAAATGATTTTGTCAACACGCATAAAATCTGCACAATTATATACTGCATGTTATTAAAAATGTCATTACTAAATTATTATGAATTTTGCAAATTTACGCTTCCATTCATACTGTTGCTGGTGTAAATGTAGAAGGTATGGAATTAATTTTTTCAGTTTAGTAGATAACATCCTCAAACAATGGACAACAGCTGTGAAATTACAAGGACATTTTGATAGTTCAAAATTATTCAAATGATGCAATATGATCCTACTATTACATTTTCTCTTTCTCTGTCACAAAATAAGGTGGTTACATTATAGTGCTGGGCATACTGGATGGCTTACTTCAAGTTGTTCCATCTGCTAACCCCACACTAGCCATTTTATAGCTCATTAATAAAATGTTTCTCAAAAAGGAGAGTCAGGTCCCCTAAAGGACATAAACCATGATATTACACATCACAGCCATCGTGAATCTGAAGTGCAGTATCATGTGTAGCTGAGACGTGACATCCCCCTTACTCATCTTTCTTGCCGGCTGCAAGAAATTTTAAATGCTACCAGTTATAGTTCCACTCCCATGGATATTCTGATTATGTCAAATCTCCAATGGCTCTGCATTAAACAACCTTCTTTATCCACTGTGGCTCTCTCATTTGTATTCACAGTCCCTATAGTTCTTACATAAAACAGTAACAATACAGCGACAACAATAAAAACAAGAACAAGAACAAGAAAACAGCAAAAGCTTTCTTGGGTCTCTCTTTTTAGCTCTTTGGAATAGGCAAAGAATATATAGACTTTGTTGTCAGCACCCTGCCTCAGATACAGGCTACCAGAGCACAGAATACTTAGGTAAGGTGTGAATGACACCAAACAAAATACTCAAAAATAATACTGAGAGATGAGAACAAATGCAATAATGAAAATGGGTCAGTAATGATGAAATGGTTCTGATTAAGTGTAATTATGTCCTCCTAAAATTTAAGAAAAGTTACCCCTAAACATTAATACAAACTACATATGGAAGAATCAAATGTGCCATATGGACTATATAAAGATAGTGGTACAGACTGAACCTAATACTTTTCCAAAAAGGTACAATATAAACACTAGTAACAGTAGAGGCAACCAAAAATGGAAACTGGTACGAAAACACTTTTTAAAAGACCATTTCAATCTAGTAGTCAAATGTCACTGATATCCCCAAAAAAGTACTTTTAATGTTAACATGTAATAATGACATTTCACATTTATTTTTATGATTTAAGTGAACTCATTAAGAGGCTAAAACCTCCTTCTAGTCCAGTAAGTCAAGGACTTTCCCAAGGTGAACCTCACGGTTTAGAATTAGACCACTACCCAGCCAAGTTTGCTAAGAGAGACAACATTTGTGTCTAGAATTATGGCTCTGCAGGCTGAAACCCACCGTCTTGGGATGGATTCTTCCCTCCCAAATTGGCAACGCAAAACAGTCCTGAACATATGCACAAATGTAGCCTCTTTCAAATTAAAACCTGAAATTAAGTCTGAAAGGGGCTACTTACATTCTCCCTACAAAAAGTCATGAAAGACTGATGTTCAGAATGACCTTCACTTTTATGTAACAATGGTTTTGCTTACCTTACCTCATCCCAGTGCAAGTAATGTGGGAAAAATCTGTTATAACTATTTCCAGGGGTTACTAAGTGATTGAAATGTTTTATTTGCAAATCTAGTAGCCACACACCCATTAAATGGGGTTTATTCAGAAGAATGAAAATAAAATACATTTTTTGGATTCTCACAAAAACATCCAGAATTAACATTATTTCCACGTAAGTGTTCAAGGTATTTTTCTGGCAAAGATATTCCATCCAGACAAACTTAGCATGTGGGTAAACAGAAAGGATTAATTATTCTACGTGATGCATTGATATCATCATTTAGCCTTCTTATATTTTCAAGTATTCCTTGTGTAAGTTGAAAAAATAATTTAAGATTATCATTCAGCAGGAACAAGAAATGTGATCCAAACAGCCAATTTCTTCCGCCAGGCAAAAAAGGAAATATTAGCAAAATCTATTCATTCCCATTGCATGACTTCTATTTTATACTATTGTATTAAAATCCATTTACAAATTTCATGGGTTAAAAGAGCACCCATTTGGTAAGTTATATTATTCTATTTAAAGCCAGAAATTCTAAATATTCATACTTTCAACTTTCATATAATTCATAACTTAGAGCTTTGGCCATAATGGCTACTTACAATAACTGTAAATGATTATGATAGTCATTTGGTATTTTAATGGACATTTATTCTGAACTCTAGACATAAGAGACTGGTTTAGTTTGCTGCATATCGAGTATCCTGAGATGGTAACTTTTTGTAGTTGTTTCTTCATGCTTTCTTTCTTAGCTGTAACCATTGTCAATATGCTTGTAGGACAATAACATAGGTAGTTCAAGATTCTGATTCTGAAAAATGTAAAATATACAGAGTTAAAAGGTTTATTTTAATACGAATAATGTGAAACCGTCTGTATAGCATTTAAAACAATAAATCAAGTAGTAAATCTTGTTACAGGAGTAAAGCAACTGTCTTAACAAAGTGCCAAGTTTTATTCACATGCAGGGAAAAAGAAAGAGTGACACAATCACCAGTTTTTAATCATTTCGTCATTTGTCAGGAGAGTAAGATTCAGACTTGCTTTCTGCTTTTGGATTGCTCCAGGGTTCTCCTAATAGTTGTTGCCACTAGAACTATGCACCACAGTACATCCCTTCCTCTAGTCTGTGAGCTCCTTGAAAACAGGGACATTTTCTTTCTTTCTATCTACAGTGCCTAGCACATGGTCGGGCACATAGCCGATTCTCAGGACATGCTGAGTGAATGTACCAATTACTGTTTTTTGAATGTGTACATTTTGACAGAGAATGTCTGAAGATGTATTGTTTTGAAAGGCTGTTGTGAAAGTATTTTTCCTTTATTGAAAGAAACATGATTGCTCTCCATAATATTGAAGTTAATTTTCTTGTTGGTAGGTCACGTATCTAAGGGTCAATGGACTCTTCTGTTTTTCTTAATCATTACCTTTTAAGAAAAGAAAACAGACATTTCCCTTAAAAAACTGTAGATTCTTTTCTGTCCTCCAAATATTATCAAATGCTATGATCGGGATGGGGCATGATATGCCAGTGGATCCCTGATTAAATCAGGTATGTTGAAAAGAAGAAGTTGTGTGTTGAGGGAGGGAGCCTAACTTTGATTCTCTACTCTAAAATCCAACCTTTTTAAACCAGAGTAGTGGAAGGCTTTAAAGGGATGTGCTATGTTCTTCCCATTTTGGCGCACTTTCCTTGCTGTGGTTGGACTGGAAGTCCTCCAGAGTACCTTCCATTCCTTTTTATGCTCCACACTCTCACATTAGTTTTCCAGACAGCAGGGTCATGGTGACTAACGAAAATAGGTTGCCACTGTCACACAGTTACCTTATCAAGTGACAAACTCGGTGGGGCTAAATTAATTGCCAAATATTTTCCTTGGAGAACTAATGCCAAGTGAATGTATATTCCTGGAAGAAATAAGTATACTAAAAAGCACAACTTCCTTAGCTCTCTATTATGCATTGTAAGAGTTAAGACCCTGGAGAGCCCAAAAGCAGTAGTAGGGTCTGCGACCCAGCCTAGTCCCCCAAACCACAGAACAAGCTAAAGAAAGCAATCCAGGGGGATACAAAATTAAGTGGAAACAATATAGCTAAAATGCACCACACAGCTTAGGACAAGGCTATCTGGGACAAAAGAGTCAAAGACTTTGAATGCTACTTGGAAGCAGATTCATCACTGAGGGGAAATATAAGCAGGTGAGCTGCTCAAAAGGGGGAGTGCGGGGATGCTGACGGAGGCAAAATAAGTCAGCTTCCAAAATAACACATGAGATGCAGACTGTGATGAACCGTAGGAGATAGGAGAACCAATGGGATCAATCCATTAGTTCAATCTATTCTTTGCTGGAACATTGAGAAGTTGACAGCCAGCAGAAGAGTGGACCTATGAGGTGGACTCACAACCTCAAAATGAACTGACCTACAATTTCTTTCATGATAATCATTAATGTTTCTGTGTGCAGGAAAGACAGCCCTGCCCTAAGCTGTATAGAGTTGTTTCCAGGATGACAAGCTTGGAAACCTCATTCATGAATTACTCTAAATTCCCAGTAAGGGATAAAGGACCTACAAAGGTCTAGGGTAACAGAGGCCAAGCAGTGGGAAACAGAATACACACGGAGGAGTCATTCTGCATTTAAGGATTCCTCCCATAGCATATTAATTCCTCTCAAATATTTTTTGTTGGCAAATGAAATTTCTTCATTTTTTGGAAAAATTAATTATGAAAGAGTGTATGGAATTAGGCTAGCACCCCCCTGAATGGCTAGGAAAGATTTTACCTCTGAAAGTTGAAACATTTAGCTTGAATAAAACTTGACATTAAAAGTGATTAGAGTAGACTGGCTCATTAATATGTATTTGGGGATCAGACATTTACAAGGACATTAAGTTTAAACCTGCAAACACACAGACACAGCACATGGAGGTACAAACACACTAAATTATTTTCACATAATTCCCAAAAGAACATGCAGTGCTAAACTGATTTGATTATTATACAGATGCAGTTTTGGAATATTTATTTTCAATTTTCCAAATGACATTTAAACATCAAAATTATGCTTCTTGATCAGTATTAATGAGCATTTTCACATGATTCACATGATGGTACTGACGTGACTTCTTGTCCCTTACAAATTAAATATATTGCATATTGCATTACCCTTCAGCTCTGAAAAATGCTGAAAATTTTATTTGGGGGTTAGCAAATTTAAAATACAAATTTCTCCATATTCCAAGTAATGCATCTTTATATTTTGGCAAAGAATAGTATAAAGTTCACCACACCAACAGCAGAAAAAATTTAGAGAGTGGTATTTTCATTTTTTCTTTATAATGCTGTTAATCTTTTTCTTTAAAGCCAGCCCACTTAACACTAGGTACCTGTTACAATATATTAGATTCGTCTGAGAATGTTCGTAAAAGAAGTGGTCTGACTGAAGGTCTGGCGGATAATGAGTCAGATGCCTTTTTACGGCTCAGATTTCTCTGTAATAGTGAGGTAAAGATACTTAAAAGGGTTTGAAGACTGGTTAACCTACCTGGTGATAAAAATGTAGAAGAAAAAAATCATTTTCTATAGACTACTCTTCTGGCTAAAAGAACAAACGATCACGCTATAGCAAATGCACAACATTTAAATGAATACATTTAAAGACCCAGGAAGTCTCCAGCTTGAATTGTTCTCATGGTAGAAGTATACAGACATTAGTAGTATGTGCCAAACTTGGGTTTTTGGAATGACACTGGTAGGTTAAGTGGTAGATGAGTCAATATGGTCTGATTAGTAAACCACGCCATCCTTTTGGTGAACACCTCTGAGAGTTGTGGCAGTGCTGTCAGTGTATCGAACAAAGAGAAATTTGCGCAAAACATTCCTGTCTTGGTGAACAGATTAGCTCTAACATGCTGTGGCTTCTACTGCATACTAGGAATCAATGGGACCAGACACTTACTGTCCAAGTTTTTGAGCATAATTTCCTCTCCAGTGTGACAATTTCAGAAGATGAACAAATGATCAAAGAAAAATGACAAAATACTCTTAAGTATCAATAGAGGATATAAAAATGAGTCATGAGAAGTAATTCCTCATCATCAGAAAATGGTGTCAAGCAGATGAGAATGCAGGCAAGTTGGTACATTAAGAAAGGAAATCACCTTATTCACTCCAAGAGAAACTGTGATTGCTGGAAGTTTGAGAAAGCATGAAGATAGTAGATGTTCCTGAGGAAGGGAGGCGTTTCGTTACCTTGTTCACAATTGCACAAAAGGTGGAAAATTGCAGTAGAACAAAGAGAAATGCAGAAACCAAAACAAACAAAAAAAAAAGTAAATATCCTCTGAAATGTAAGACATTTAAAAAGAAACCTTGAGAATTTGAAGTCAAAATGACATGTTATCTTTGAAGACATTACTTTCTCAAGTAAAAGTAGAAGTCAGAATTAGGAAGTCTATTATATGTGCAAACTACTATTTCTCTGAATATCAATTTAAAATTATTTGTTAATGGGTAAATTGACTATTTTGAATAAAATAATTTAAAAATATGCTTCTCATTGAAATAAAGCTTATCTCTAATCTTCAATTTACTAGTTCTTAATCCATTGTTCAAAACCCATTGATTAGGCAGCTATGTACAAGGTCCATCATCAATCTACCTTGAAGAGACTATTTCCCCTATCCAACTGCACACCATAGGAAGGGACTGACTGCTCTTGAGCAGCTGCAGGTTAAAAACCTACTCAAAACTAACACAATGGGAAAACATTTGGTGAAACCACACTTTAGTCCCATTTACCTCTGAGCCAGTGCTTGACTACCTTTATTATAACATAATGTGATGGGTTTCCTCCTTTTTCTTACAGAGATCTCTTCAAAAGGGTAGGCTAAGGAGCTATACATTTTTCCTTTAAAACACCCAGAGAAAAGTAAACATTGATGAAGTTTAATCAGAAAACCAAACAAATTATGTTTTTCCTTCTTATTCTGTGCCTGAAATTAAAAGCTAATTTACAAACTTGGTTTTGGCATTCCCCAAGTAAAACAGAAGATGAGTGGTTGACTATGGGAATAAGTTTAACAATGCTGCTAATTACTTACACATATTATCTACTTAGTGACTAAAGAAAATAGGCTTAAAAAAAAAGAAACCAGTTAAAGTAATATATATATCCAGTAGAGTCCAATAAACAAACATTTAAAGGCAAATACTTTGATTTATTCATGTTTTAACAGTACTATGTTTTTTCCCTATTAATATTTTACCTTAAAGAAAGTTGGGGACATGTTGGTAACATGCAAATTACAAATGAAGCTAGAGAAATATTTAGTTTATAAAAAAATTTTGAAAATTGCTTTGTCTTCTATTTTGTGGGCGCACACCATGATAAAGTTCCCCATCCTCATGTTTACTATACAGCTTACCTATTTAAGACTGCAACGACAAGCACATTTTGGTACACTCAAAACCTTGTATCCAACCATCGAAGATAATATTTCTATGAAGCATAAATTTTAGGGGTTTATAGATTATGTTACTTTATCCAGGAAAAAAAGGAAATATGAAAGTATAGATGGCAGCAGAAAGCATGGAAAGAGTATGTAAAGCAATCAAAAATTGATATAGCTGGCAGAGGGAGGGAGATAATGAGCTAAAACAGTATGAAATTTCCACATTCCTTTGCAGTCATCTAGAGAGTTTTGACACCAGCTCAGCCAGCATTATGTCAAAGAGGCCAATGCATAAAGATCCATCTCAACAGCCACAACGTTAGAATTCACCTTTATTTTCGTCTAATCCAGTTCACAGGACTATTATCCTCAGAACATGGTTGTAGGTAACTGTCAGCATTTCAATAGTAATAATGATTGTCGCCATTGTTATTAGAAGGATAAATTGCATTTTCCAAAATTTTCAAAGCGCTTTCTCTGGGAATTTTGCTCAGACAGCTGACATTCTTCCTTGTCTTCCACTCTGAAAGAGCTCCCTGCATAATGGAATATTTCTTCATGTTTGTGCAGACATCCCATGCTAGGCATTGCCATATCGCTGGGTCCCTTCCCACTGGATTATAGTGTTCCTATCTCTAATAGGCAAAGTCAAGTCTCCCTTTTTATTGTTGTGGTTTACATGGGAAAACTTACATAAAGATACGTGGAAAATTCTTCCACTGGTAATGGGGAAGTGGCATTTACTACTTGGCCAGAAAGTCTTGATATATTTCACTGATTGAGAAATAGCCCAACAATTGTGCTCAGAGGGAAACACAACTTTTGAAATATCAAAAATCCTAAACTTTAAATTTCCTTTGAAATTTCACCATACACTGTCAGCAGTATGGCAGTGCAGCTCTGTCAATTTATAAGCTACAGAAAAGCCCTATGATTCTTAATGATGGAATCTTAGCTCAAAAATTATGTACACTGTGCCCTGGCAGGTGTGGCTCAGATGGTTGGAGCGTCATCCCATGCACCAAAAGGTTGGGGTTTGATTGCTAGTCAGGGCACACACCTAGGTTGCGGGTTTGATCCCCAGCTGGGGTGCATACAGGACGCAGCCAATCGATGCTGCTCTCTTGCACTGATGTTCCTCTCTTTCTGTCTTTCTCTTCCTTGCTCTCTAAAATCAATAAACGTATTTAGAAATTTAAAAAAATAATTAAGCACATTGCTGAAAATATAGCTGAGGAATATATAGCTTAACCATACCGCTGAGTTAAATGACTGAGGGAATTTATATCTGAAGATAGCAGAATTCCTTTTTCCCTACACCTTTTAAAAATTAAATTTAACAAATTTTTTCAGTTATAGTTACTATACAATACTCAATTAGTTTCAGCTATACAACCCAATGATTAGACATTCATATAACTCACAAAGTGATCACCCTGATAAATCTGGTACTCACCTGGCTACACAGTTATTACAATATCATTGACTATATTCCTTATGCTGTACTTTACATCCCCTGACTTTTCTGTAACTACCTATTTGTACTTCTTAATCCCCTCACCTTTTTGAAGATAGAATTCTTTATAATGCTACTGCCATAACAGAACTTGGCTGTGGTAGAGGCCATTACACAAGCCTTTTTACTGGAGGCTTCAGGAGATAGTGACTCAGACACTGAAATACCTCAGTTGTCTTAAAACAAGCCACATCATTGAGTCTACTATTCTGATTTATATCATATGAATTCCCTTTATAACTTAACTAGAGTGAGACTCCTTATGAGCTGGGGCCTCATCTGATTTATCCCTGAATTAGCAACACCTGGTACAGTGGCTAATTTATAGTGGACCGTCAGGGAATATGGGATGAATTGAACAGGAGTCACCAGAAGGTGACTTCTGTAATTGTTACATGTAAATGGCATAGCTTCTTTCTCAAAGCCCACAGAGACATTTCAGTACCTGCTGCTAAATTCCCTTCTCAGAGAGGCAGCCAAGACGCATGTGAGAATAGCACTGGGAGCTTACTTGCCATAGGCATTTCTGGCAATGTGTACAAAGTATCCAAGATGCTTACTAGTTGGTGGCCAGGGGATCTTCTACTTCTAGGTAGGGACATATCCTTTCTCATATTAGGGAGCCTCTCAGGTAAGGGGCCAACCAAGTGGGAAAGAATATTTTGCCTCTCTTTAAAATAAGGCCAATGCCTTAGCAAGGGATGCTGAACAAAGTAGGAAGTCACTCAGGATGTCAGATTATTGGTCATTAAGATATTCTTTCTCCTTTATCTTAGAAGTGGCCTCTGCTTCTTTGATACAGCCAAATAGGGCCTTATGGAAATATGTGACTTACCAGAATACCCATGGCTGTGATGTTTTAGTTGGCCTTTATGCATTCGTGTTCACTACTTTACTCTTGCATTTTCCCACAAGAGAAAAAAATGGCAAAAAAATGAAAAAAGAAAAAAAAGTGGCAGCACTGCTGAGTGCCTACAATGTTCTGTCTCATCTGCAACTCTCAAAATCACATAGAGCCTGAAAAACCATTTAGCCTTTCAGACACTGGTTATAAAGAGAGATGTTCATCATTAGGCGGTTCAACATGTTCATTGGTTCAATGAGGGTAGGTATAAATGAATGAATGATTGAATGCATGAAGGTGATTATGGAAATTCTCCTCGTTGTTCTAGCACATCAGCATGCCAAGCTATAGCACAGACACTAGATTTCTTCCTATAATGTACATAACCCATGACAGACAAATCTCATACTGAACCCCTTGCAACATTCTATACTTGCTAATGTAAAAAGGGCTGCAGTCCCAGAACTGCTTTCAACAGAAATTAGGAATGTTCTAGTCTTTATCTGTGACTGCTTTGTAGCATCCTTCCATTTAATAATCATTTAATTTATGTAAAAGTCACCTTTAGCCAGTACCGAATTTTTTCATGTCTGTTAATAGCTCTTACCACCTAAGTATTTTTTTTAAAAGAAAGGGCCTAAGAAAGGGGATAAGATATGTTTGAAGGTACTGATTTCTGAGATTCTTGTATTATCTTTAGAGCATGAAGCTGGGTGCAAGCCATTATTTAGTACGAACTCCATTACCCCTAATGAGAAAAACATTTAGGACCACCCCAAAGTGTACTCCCAAATACGGAGAATGGAAGAACACCTCAGAGATCCTTCCAAGACAAATTCTTTATTATAATAAGGTACCAAACCATTTTTTACTGTGACATTTTTTATTTGGCTTTATGCAAATTGCCACTTGAGCCATTCTGGGAGGAACTTGTTTTACCTCTGCTCAACTGATATTAAAATATAATCAGACAAGTAAATGTCACTTTGCCATCCTCAGACTAAACACCACGCTAAAGGGAGTTAGTTGGGAGTCTACTGGAAAGATTAAAGAGTAGACTAAGGAAGTCTTGGCTAGGTTAACTTTATTGTGTCTAGTTCTGCATAAGGCATGCAGAAGCGGGGACTTAAGGACAGTTCTAACCACTAAACTGTGCACTGATGGGCTTTCTATAGCAAGAATCAATTTGGCTTATGCCACTGATAGTCTATTTGATGGGGGCCTATACTAACTTGTATCAATGATATGCCTATTTTATATATCTAATCACTGCAGATATTCCCACTATAATTGTTTTAGTTCCCCATGTCTGCACGATGATAACCACTGGATTCTATCAATTCAATAGGGAAAAAACCAACCAACCAACCAACCAATATTGTGGCTAAACTGGTTCAGAAATGTGATCAAATAGGTCAGGTAGATATAGCTTAGACTATTTCCTAAAAATGTTGCCTTGGAGGGTATACAAGATCTAGTTGGTGTCAACGCGATCGAAACATGGTTTTGTTTGGTAAAATGAACTAGTGTTGGCTGGAATGACATACTTAATTAACGTGTTGGTCAAAATTTTCCAGAAGTTTTTTTTGTGTTCCAGGGTAATCTACCTGTTTCACTTTAAAGGCTTTTACATAAATGTTCCAAAAATATCAGACAATGCAGAGGCCAAGTGATGAGGCTAACAGAGGGCGATACCTTCTCATTCCCGCAGAAACATTTACAATTTAAGCAGCAATAATAAAAACACACTTATAAAACCATCTTGAATTTTTACAAGTGTGTCCAGGAGGGTAAGGATGTAGAAACCACATCCAGGGAATTTTCTTGGGTTCGATTATACTCTGGACAGACAGGGCTAGAAGCAACTCAGAGATTAAGCAGCACTATAATTAAAGGAAGGGGAAAGGTTTTGAAGAGGCAAATTGGGATTATCGACTGAAAAAAATCTGCACACAACCCACAGGGAAATTTCTAAGGTTAAAGCTGGAATGTTGGTGTGGAAATTCCTGGTGTGAACATTCTAGGCTAAAGAAAAACATTTATTTTTCCATTTAAAATTCCATATGGAGCATATGCGATCGATACTCCATATGGATTGCTAAAGGTCACATAGAATACTATTAAGGAATCTACTTACCACCTGTATTGGATAACGAAGTTTTTACTATACTTTTTATGCAGAAGAGGAAATTAAGTGATGAACCTGTAAGGAGGGGTTTAACATGCTGTAACTAATGCAATTCTCTAAACAAGGCTTTTAGTTCACGGCAGATATTGAAGCTCCTTCCAAAAATCAGGTTGTAATATAAAGTTAGTTCTTACCCTGGTGCTTCTTCTTCTTACATTCTTTAATACTATCAGGAGAATCTCAGGGAAAAGGCTGATAAATATTAGAAGAACTATGGCCAACCATGTGGATACAGAAGACAGCATTTGAGCAAATACAAAATACATTCTCTGTTGTTTGAGAAAAGGCCTAGAGTGGAAAGAAAATACATAATGGAAAAACAAATCAGTTCATGTCACATGAAACAGAAGTGTAATTGAAACTGTCTTTTGTATTTAAAAGGAATTTTCCTTATTTACATTAATAAAAATAATTGTCTTTAGGACATTCCAAAAGTAGTGAACTGGTTTCATTTATCAAATGTTTGAAATGATAATAAAAAGAAAAAGATGATAAAATATACTTTTTTAATTTTTAAAAATATGGTTATTGATTTTAGAGAGAGGAAAGGAGAGAGAGAGGAAACATTGATGCGAGAGAGAAACATTGATCGGTTGCCTCCCATATGCGCCCAGATGGGTGATTGAACCCACAACCTTTTGGTGTATGGCACGATACTCTAACCAACTGAGCCACGCAGCCAGGGCAAATGCACTTGACTTTAAAACAACTAAGCAATCAACTTTAGAGCTGCCAACTGGAAAATACTTATTTACATTAGAAAATGTTAGGGCTCCAAAGATATGCAAGAAAAATGATGGCTGATTTTTATGCTAAATAACATTTTATTTTGTTGGTTGTTTTATTAATATGAGAGTGGATTTGTGCTCTATATTCCAAATTTAAAAGATATTTTTATAACCCCCTCAAATCCCTATATAAATACAAAAAAAAAAAAAACAAAAAACACCCTGTAGAGCTTATCTCTTTCAAATGGAAAGACTCTACCACAAATATATATTGAGTACTAGTGTGTGCCAAATTGCTTGATAGATAGCAGAATATTGCTAATATGACGTTAAACCTTGGAGTTCAGAAATCCAGGATGACTTCTCATTCTGATGTTGGATTTCATTCCAAGTCATCCAATGAACTACTGTTAGGTGGCTATGTAGAAGCATAAACAGGTTTTCTTCCCCTGCCTGAACTGAACCAGAGAGACACTGGTCTAGGTCGGGATTCACATCACACTATCCTTGGATTAGGAGCCCTAGGCAGACAACTGGTTGTTCCCATTTACTAGATCACACATAGTGCTCGCTGAAAATAAACTTGGTTCTCATTTAAAAATTGATGTTTGTGCACTCTTATATAACATGATAAAAACAAGCTTGTAGCTCTACATATATGAGGACCAGACTGAAGGATAAAAAGTGAGAATAGCCCTAGCCCATGTGGCTCAGTTGGTTGGAGTGTCTTTCCATACGCCAAAACATTATGGATTTCATTCCTGGTCAGGGCACATAACTAGGTTGTGGGTTTGATCCCTGGTTGGGGCATGCATGGGAGTCAGCTGATTGATTGATGTTTCTCACATCGATTTCTCTTTCTCTTCCTCTCTCCCTAAAATCAGTAAATATATACTCAGGTGAGGATTAAAATAAAAAAATAAGAACAGTGAGGTGGAGGAACTTAAGAGGTTTGGGAAAAACTGGTTTCTAGGGTCCCTACCATTCAGAAAAAAACATCTTTAGAACTCTACCCATTATATTTCTAGTTTTGAAAAGCACCCTGACTAATTTTCTAGGCAGTTAGTTAATTGAGCCAAAGGGTTCAGCAGACAAGTGATAGCTCGTCACAGGGTATTCCTTTGCATAGTACCCACAATACTCTGTGATTAATATCTCTGTATTTTTCTTTTTCCTTTCCTTTTTTCTTTTTTAACCTTGATGGTGTCTATAGAGCTTTGCAGGGGACTAGTAAAAACAGAAGATATTATGGGATTAGGTTTGGAGCTCAGAAATCATCATTCTCACTGACCATTTCCAAAGAGGAGTATGTAATAATGTCTCAGGATTGAACATGTCCAGAGATAGTAGCTGCAACCAGCATTCACCTGAAGATGGCTTCTAGTCACATTTTGCTGGTTGCTTTATAGTATAAATTGTATATTCATATAGTAGCTCAACTCACTTCTACTTAAAGACAACACTACAGGCAACGAAATAAAGATTAATACTTTATTTTCAGGAAGTATCTCTAATGAATTCAAATAGGTATGACGATGTCAATCACTTAAAGGATTTATTTACATTAATAAGGAATAGTCTATGGTAAGAGTTAGATTCATAGAATTAATTATGGTACTGTGGCTGAACTACAATTGCATATTATATTTGGTTAATCACCTTTGATTCATGTGTGTATTATTAAAGGAAATAGAGGCTTCCTTCAGCTTTACTGCTTCAATAATTATCTATACAGCTGCCAAATATATGCTCTAATTACACTTTTTGGAGCAGTACTTCCTTAAGTGATTAATTTTTTCATATTTTTTATTTATTAAGGCTTTTATTTTAAAAAGTTTTTTGAAACAATATTAGTTTCTTCCAATTAAGTCTCAAGGGACATAAACATGGTCCTCGCATCTCTGGTAACATGGAATATTTTGCATGTATGATTTTGCTCGAACCAGTGAAAATATGGACTCCTGGAATCTTTATGGTTTACTCTAGCCATGCTTTCTGCTGCTGGCATCCTTATCAGGGGAAGCCACTGATTAATGAAAACAATTGTAATATTAAAAAAATACAGATGGCCCTTGAACACATGGGTAAATATACAGTTGGCCCTATGTATCTGCAGTTTCATATACACGGATTCAACCAAATGCATATGGAAAACATTATTTTTGATCTGTGGTTGGAAAGCCACGAATGTAGAGGGCTGACTGCATTGTTTTATACTATTTTATATAAGGGACTTGAGCATCCACGAATTTTGGTATCTGTAGGGTCCTGAAGTAAATCCCCAGTGAATACTAAGGAACCAAGGATAACAAGGAATGACTGTAGTTTTAAAATTTTTTGAGTCAAAATATTGCACGTGGATTTTCAACTGTGCAAGAAATGGTAGGGGGCCTATGGTTTGGTGTCTCTAACCTCCATGTTGTGGGTAAAGAAAAGAGCTGAAAATCTAACTTACTTTTCATTTCTTATAACTCTCCCAATCATAGCTATGTGTCTCTCAATGGACTCTAATTTCCTTGAGGCAGGGATGCAGTCTATGTCTTTGTATCCCATAGATTATCTTGCACAAAATAAATCCTGAATACATGTATATTAAAACCAAAATGAACTGAATGAATTTTAAGGCCAAGCTGTACATTCTGCCTTTACCCTCCAAAACAATGAAAGAGCGATTTTAAGATATAACCCTCTGAGTATTAAGTGGTATATATTCTATACCTTGAACACCTCTGTAGTGACATGAATGACAGCTCTATACCATAAAGACAGAATACGGGTCAAATAGATAATAATGTACCTATCAGCCACTATACTGTTTAGAAACTTTACACGATGAGTATTTCCACAAGAAATCAAATGTTATGTCATGCTAGAAACTGCACTTTCACTTCATAGAGAGATGTTTACACACTTTCAAGTTGAAAGATTTGGGCAGAGGCTACCAGAAGAGAGGTTTTTTGAGTAACTCACGCAGTCTACATACTTATATTTGAAATCTCACTGAAATTAGCAGTATTATTCATTAGAAGTAACTTCCAGTCCATTTATATTGAATATTTGCCATCTTATATAATAAAAACTTTTAAAAGTATAATATTTGCATATATCATGTATATACATATACTTATTTTGTTATTTACATATCACTCACACATATACAACTGCTTACCAAATAATTCCTCCCCAGAAGAATGAGAAAAATACATAAAAGGCTAAAGAACCCCAAATCACAAAGTGATTTATCCACGTCCAGAAATGAGTATCCAAGGCAAGCTGAAAAGATACAACACAAGAGATTTCACGATGGGTATGACTTATACCAGGTAGTAATGCACTATGGTATTTGGTAACTTGTATACAATATGATACCTACAGGAGGACCTAGCTTGGGCCAGGCTTCCAGAAGGGATTGGAACTAAAATGGGGACAGAGTCCAGGCTTTTCGAAAAGCTAGGGTAGGAAAGAGCTGAACTCTGCCCTAAGTCCTCTAGACTCTAGAATACAGGTATGGAGATGTGGTCAAGCAAGGAGCTAGCAGGTATGGGGTTACAGATGTCTCACTAGTAAAGGAAGGATGAAGAATAAGGTAATGGTAACATGTAGGAGTCTGGAGCCCCAAGTCCTCAGGTAGTGGTGGCCAGGGAGATGCTAGCAAGAGGAGAAACCCTAGCTCATGGAGGCAGGTATACTGAAAAGCAGAAGAGGGAAGGGTAACTAGGAAGGGTGAACAAACTACAAAAAGAGTATTGATAACTCATACACAACAGATGGGAGTAACTAAATACAAAGGAAACTGGCTCTATACATCTGACTCATGTAGCAATGGATCATGGGTCTGACTATGCAGTGTGCCTTTCAACTGCAAAAACCCTTATCTAGCAATTAAATTAACATTTTCATTTGTCTTAGATTTTAATCCCTTCATGTTCCTGACAGGGTCGATATTTTCAAATGCAATATAAAAGCAAGAGAGTATGGTCTGCTTCGCTTGCTTATAATTTCTGGGTCATGTGAATTAATATCCAGGGCATTAAATGATCAAAGAGGAGGTAGTATCTCAGTTTTGGTACTTGCTGTGACACCGTGTTCCTCAGCTCTCTGATACAGTTCCTCATTCATAAACAGGATGTTGATAACATTGTTAATGTAGCCCAGCCTTGCATCCTCACCCTCTAGGCTGCTAGGGGAAAATGTCACAATAATATCCATCCAAAGAACAGGGAGTGGATGTCTTCTGAGGGACTCAATGAAAGATGTTGCGGTAAGGCCAACTTTAACTATGAAAGGCCCCTGGAAGCCCTGGGGCCATACACAAGGCTGGGGGGGAAAGGGTGGCGAGGCTTCTATTTAAAATCATGAGCCTGTAAAACATAGTAATAAATAACAACTAGCATTTATTGTACTGACCATATTCTATGTGTCAGACTCCATTCTAAGTGCTTTATGTGTATCACTAATTGACTTCTCACACACACATACACACAAATGCTAAAAGAGCTAGGTGCTAGTTTAATCTCCATCTTATAGAAGAGGAAATGGAAGTACTAAGAAACCCAAGGTTATATATAATCCACTAATAAGTAGCAAACTGAGATGAATTGTAACATTTTTGGTAGTCCTAAAATATTGCTGTAATAGTAGATGCAAACATATGCTAGTTCTTTATGGTGTTAAGAAATTAACCAGGAATAAAATTTTAGAGGGGGATTGTTTAGAAATCTATTGTCAATTATACTTCTGAATTCTAGTTCTGACCACTGGGTGTACTGGAATTCATTTAAGGGAACTCATTCTTAGACCTCATGTGAGGTGTTTATTACTGCAATGATCAAAAGAATTTGATTCTGTTTTCAACTATAAGAGAGCCTCAACTCATGAGCCTCAAGGGTAGCATTCATCAAGGCTTCAGAGCCATTATTACGTGACTGCCAAAGATTTTGCCAAAACTACCCTTGTATGTTACCTGCTATATATTTTTACACATTTGATCATGAATACAGGTAAATTTCAGTGATGAATACATTATCTAAAATTTAATCACTACCAAGCTCTTCTGCATACATATTTTGCTGAACTGTCTTAAGTACCCAAATTCATTTAAGGCCTGGTGTTCTTAAAGAAATATATAAGTTTCAGAAATATTTAAGTACTTAACATGGTAACATACACACACACATACACACACTCTCTCACAGTCTGATTATATACCACTTATAATATCTTGAAAATAGCTGGAAAGAAGGAACAGATTTCTGACACAAGTATAACGTATGAATTAAAAAAAAAAACAAATAAAGAGGAGAGACAATATACAGTAAAAAAAATGATTTACAAATAGTATACAAATGCCTAAATCTCCAGTATCATACATATTTTAGCAAGCATTCAGATTTGGATGACAACCCATAATAAAAATAAAGCTTAGAAGACAAAAAAGACATGTTAGTGAAAGACCAGAACGTATTATAAAAAATGGTGTTAAATATAGTTGAATAAATGAAAATCTAACCTTCAGAGTTACAGTGAATACTAAGACTGTAAAAACAATGGTTCCAAAAGTCCAGTTTCCATAGACCTGAAAAAAAATTTATAATTACATGTACTAACAACACACAAGCCTGCTTAAAAAAAAATAAAAGCCAAGTTTAATCTTGTGTATAACTGCAAAAAAAGTTTGTGTGAATTATTTGGGGAAGATCAGGTCAAAATGCTGGATTTTATTGTGACCTTAGATTTTCTTAGTCAGGTACAGCACATTTGTGGTCAGTAGCATTTATTTCCATTATTCCATGCAGCATCAAACAGGGAAAACACTGGTATAATAAAGGCAGAAAAAAAATCCCATTCCACTAACAGCAATGTTCATCAAAACAAGTCATTGCATGACTTGTCGCTAAAGAGATCGATATGGGCTTTTCCTGTAATAAAGAACTGAAGCTCTGAAAAGGACTAATTTACAGACAAATGGACTCATATTTTTAAAACAGAGTCTTTTGGCTGTAAATATTACAGCTGTCAGCATGTGCACATCAAAGAAAAGCAGATACCATGTATAAATCCAAACAATGGCAATGAATGGCACATATGCTTGCCAAATGCTGTCAAGATCTGAATGCATAACATTAAAACAGAAAATGAAATGTAAAAGGTTTTCAAAAAATAAAAACAAAAAATTAAGGTTAATAGAAGCAAAAAAAGAACTTGATCAAATCATACATGTGCGTTACGTTTAAGTGCTGATGGCAGTTCTTAAAATGTACTGTAAATTTAGCAAACATTTAGGATGGTGCTATATACAGTAAAATCTAATTAACCTGGACATCATGAACCAAACAGGGGCGATGAATTGGACATAAGCTATGTTGAGACTCCCCATGCACCACCTGAAGAATTTGCTGAGCAAATGAACCATGTCAGTAGGACTGCAGGAAGAGTAACCACCTACTTTGCAGCAAACTTTTTAAAAAGCAAGAGTCATGTCTATATAATTCATGTGCCAAATAAACGTAACATAAAAAGTGAAAGTCACAGAATGAGTCATAAAGCTAAAAACTTGAGAAATCATAAAATCTAATTCCTTCTTTTTAGTGATGGGCAAAGTTGACTTGGAAAGCTGAAGTGACTTGCCCAAGGACATGCAGAGATATGAAGTAGGGCCCGCTTCTTGGCAAGTGCTGCACGTGTTACTATAAAATACTAGATCTGTATTCCCTAACACATATGACTACCTAGGTTCTAGACATAGTCATTGTATTCAGGAAATTCATTCTGAACCTTAATTTTGTTTCCGATTATGAATATAAAAAATGAATGATCTTAAAAGAGGAAGCCCAGAAATAGCAAACATAGTGAAAGCAGCACGCAGGGTGGTGGGTTTGATTTTTCTCCTGTGTGGCTGAAGGAAGACCTCACCCCATTAGCAATTCTCTCCTACAGCATAGCCAAGGCAAAATCATCCCAATGCAGGTGCTAACCTATGTAGTTGCTTGCTGGGAAGGCACTGGGAGGAACAGTGTAGCCTTTCTGGAGAATACTACGCCACCATGCGGAAGGGAATTTTAAAGATACGGCAGTTACCCCCTTGAACTCTAAGCATGGAAGGCCACTATGAATAAGAACTGAGTGGGGCCAGACTTTGCTTTTGAAACAGGAAATGCTTTCTTTGGTCACATAAAAGTGCAGTGGTCTAAAGTATGAAATCCCAAAAACTCTGTTCATCCAATAAAAATTACAGCCAAGTTAAATTAAGCTTCCAGAAAGTTTGCATGTAACCTCTCTAATGCACACAGGAAGTTAATTTTGTACTTCAACACTTCTATTGTTCTAAAGAAGTTGTGAAAACTAAGTACTGTACCTTTTAAAAATTTGCAAAATGATTACAGCTAGAATATGTGTATCATCGATCCAATGTCTATGGAAAAAAAGATTTTCCATAAGTCATGTTTATAATACCAAAAGGGTAATAACATTTTTTTACCTTTGCATTTTCTTCTAGGGATGAAGTCTGAAAAAGAAAATAAGTCCCAAAGAAGAACACTGTCCCTTCAAATACGGCCAGTAACGTCCAATATAAGAAGGGGCCCAACTGTAGCATGGCATTGCCAGAAATTTTCCTATTGAGAAACAGGAAAAAAATACAGGTTAATGAATCTTTGTAGTCTATTTAAAGATATGGTGAAATGCCAAAAGTGCACATGGAGTTTGACCCTATTATAATGACGGGAGCTACCCCTGAGGGTAGGGGCTGAGGGACTGAAAGGCTTTTGGTAAAAGGTCAGACTGAGCTACAGGTTTATTTTCATGTAATCACCTCCTGACTGAGATATTGGAGTAAACTGTCTGAGCACTTCTAAGTTAAACTTTTGGCCACCTGACCACAATATGATCACTAATAATGAGCCCCCATTTACTGAGTTCTTATCATATATCAGAAAATTAGGTTAAGAGTTATATATATATATATATATATATATATATATATATATATATATTTTCCATTTTAATCCACAGAAAAACCACACGAGATAGGTACTTTTACCAATCCTATCTATAAATATTAAGGAGCTGCAAAAAGGTGTATCATAATGCTTCGCAAACTTTGATGCTCATTAGAATCACCTGGGGATCTCTGAACACACTGCCAGCATGGTTCCCAAAGTCATTCTGATTTAATTGGCATGAGGCTAACCTGGGCATCAGGGTATTTTTAAAGCTCCCCAGGTGATTATACCATTTGGGAATCACCAGTGTAGCAGCACACTGGGGTTCACTCATTTAGTGAGGAACAGAGCTAGTATAGAATCGTAGATTTACTCGACTTCAGATCACATGCTCTCAACCAAGATACCTTTGTTTTCCAACTATAGTTGTTAAAGTATTTCTTTTAATCATATTTCTTCCTGGGAATTTAACCTTGTTTGGTCTTGGGATGCCCTTTATATCTTTCAATTGAGTCAAACAACATGTTTGAAGCTGGACAGCCATGCTTTGATGAATGGGAGGTGGACAGATCAAAAGTTTAAAATCTGTCAAAAGTAACACAGTCTTGTCAGTTCAAGCCAGAATATTAAATGAGGCTACCAATTCTAATGAAGCAGAACTACAGAAAGAAGATGGATTTGTGCATAGGTTTTTATTGGACTCTATTTCAAACCACTCCTAACATTTATCAAAAGGTATCTAATGCCTTGAAAACAGCATGCCAGTCCTCAGTACTACCAAGAATGTCACTGGGCTGTATGGAATAAGAAACACCCTTTTAATATAAGTGCAACTGATCCTCATTCAACTGGTACTGAGTACTGTGGGCTTTCCTGAAATGGTGGTAAGAACACAACTTTTACTTAGTAAGATTTCCAGGTATGTTCAGATGAAGTTGAGGGGATGCATAAAGCAACACACTGCTGTTTGCCTTAGAAAGATTGCAGGAGAAAAGAGGTAGCTGCTTCCCAGAAATGAGCTCTCCCCATAGTCATTGAGCTGGATTCCTAAGGCACCTGGGAGCCACAGAGGAGGCACCTCCTTAAAGATCCTTGCAGGAACTGCCCAGCAACTGTCAGCCACTGGGGCTTTGAGAGTCACTGTCTTGGGCCGAGGCAGAAAGTGGTTCCTGTGTTTCCAGACCTTCTCTGGCAGTTACGCTACATACTGTGGGAAGATGGGCAGGAGCATCATGGCTTTCCAGCTGCACTCAGATAAAAGGCTAAGTTGCTAGGAACAGAATATGGCAGCCAACATGCACGAGAACATCAGAGAGAATATAGATCTGGGGAGCAGCTGACCAGCAGCGCAAGCCTGAGCACCTCCATAGGACGGGGGGCAGCTACTGTACTAGGACCTTTCTTTTGCCTTTTAAAGCTGTAGAAGAAACACACCATGCCTCTCCCTTCTATTAAAGAACTAGTTTACTTTTA
The DNA here is from genome assembly GCF_021234165.1 of Pteronotus mesoamericanus. NCBI lineage: Eukaryota > Metazoa > Chordata > Mammalia > Chiroptera > Mormoopidae > Pteronotus > Pteronotus mesoamericanus. The sequence goes on from NW_026555198.1 coordinate 3,542,515, forward strand.
TCATTTCTTTTGAAAATATTAAACCATCTAATTATGTTTTCCTTGTTTCATGACAAAATGTATGGAAAATGCTTAAGTCAGTAAATCCCTGATAGTGAAACATAAAATATGCAATGCAACTGCAGAGAGAGCCACATACGAAGACGAGGATTTCATATTTACAAAAGAACACACGGAGCAGTGGCGCAATCTACAGTGACAGGCTGACAGCAGGGTCTCATCAGAGCAGGCAAGAAGGGAAACTGAAGTTTGGGCTGGGCAACAGGTTTGCCATGGCTTTCATTTCTGCATCACATGTGGCAAGTATATCCTCTATCCAAAATTGTTTAGTAGTTGAAGACCTACACTTGCTATTCAGTAAGTAAAACTTCACGAAAACCCTTACAATAATTTGTACTCAACAGTTTTCTTCACGTTTTCAACATTCTTAATGTTCAGAAGTGCTCAATACAGCCCTGAAGTGGAAAAGGGTGTTAGAATAAGAGAAGATCAATAGCTACCATCTATTAAAAACTTAAGGAGGGAAGGGGGGCAGGGGAAAAGGAAGGGAAGGGGAAAGTCAAGGAACATATAGCAAGGACTCATGGACAAAACCAAAGGGGAACAGTTGAGGGAGGGAGGGAGAGAGGGAGAGAGAGGGCAAAGGAAAGTGGTGGGGGGTAGGCAGAGACAAATGTATTTGAAAAAAATTAATTAATTAATTAAAAATAAATAAAAACTTACTATATGCCAGGCACTGTTTTTTTTTTCCAAAGAGATTTTCACAATTCTTTTATTTGTTCATTCATTTAATTTATTTACTTTTTAGAGAGAGGGGGAGGAAGGGAGAACGAGAGGGAGAGAAACATCAGTGTGCAAGAGATACATCGGTCAGTTGCCTCTCACACGCTCCCAACCAGGGACTTGGCTCACAACCCAGGCATGTGCTCTGACCAGGAATCGAACTGGCGACCAGCACTCAATGCACTGAGCCACACCAGCCAGGGCCAGACGCTGTTTTTTAAGTTCTTTTATGTGTAGTCACTTGTTTAATCCTCATAAAAACATTGTGGATTAGGTGCTGTTGTTACCCAGATTTTACCGAAGATGAAATTGAGGCACATCTCAGTTAAGTAACCTGTGCAAGGTCACATAGTTAGTGGGTTGCAGAGCCAGGACCGGAACTCAGGCAATTAGCTTGAGCTCTTGCTGGGACTGAGTGGGAGGGATTCTGCTTATTGCCGCCCAACCCCACTTCAACTAGAGCAATAGCACTATTGGCCTTCACTTTTGCTGTTAGAGGACACAGTACACTGTTGCCTCAGTTTGAAAACCACCGGCCTCCTGGTAAGAGCACAAGGCTAGTCATCAGGAGGACTGAATTCTGAGCTTGGTTTGGCCTCTAGTGATACCTGTGTCCTCAGGCAACTCATTTCTGCATCCTGGTTACTCATTTAAAAATTAAATGAGAGCCCTGGCTGGTGTGGCTCAGTGGATTGGACATCGGCCTGTGAATGAAAGGGTTGCTTGCTTCGATTCCCAGTCAGGGCACATACCTGGGTTGCGGGCCAGGTCCCCATTTGGGGGCATGGGAGAGGCAACCGATTGATGTTTCTGTCACACACTGATGTTTCTTTCCTTCTCTTTCTCCTTCCCTTCACTTCTCTCTAAAAATAAATAAAAATAAAACCTTAAAAAAAATGAGAGTATGGGAGATGGTGCTCTGTAAGATTTCTACCAAGGTTTCTATGATTCCCCTCTACCTATGACTATCCATTTACAACAAATGTAGAGAAAGAAAGAACATGTTAAACAATGCCATCAATGCAATGGGCAAACTCTAGATCAGAGGAAACTATACAAGTTAAATGATCCAGTTTCATCAATAAAAATTGCCAGGTTAACCTCAAGAAGCATATTAACCAATTGCAATATGTGGACCTTACATCCTGAATCAAATAAGAATGCTATTCAAAGAAATGAGTCAGTTGGAGAAATTGGAACATTGACTGAATATTTGATATTATGGACTTGTAAAATTTTAAGCTATGATAGGTACTGTTATTTTTTAAGTCCTTATCTTTAAGAGGTACATACTGAAATAACTGTTTTATACAACGTTTGATATTTACTTGAAAATAAGTCTGGCCTGTGATAGAGTAGACAGGGTTATTAATGAAAGGGAAATGGTTCAGAATTGATAATTGGTGAAGCTGAGTTGTGAGAACAGGGACATTCACTGTATTAATAGGATTTTTGCTACTTCTGTGCATGTTTAAACATTTCCTTTAAAAGTGATGATGATAAACTTTATAAATCTAGTTAAGTCTAACAATTACTAAATGTGAATTTTATGAGTCATACTGGTTAAAGAAATTCCTTAATTTGCACACCTTTCCTTCATACATGTCAACCACCCAAGTCTTTCTTCTGCACTTGCTGTCCACTATTTAGCAATGCTTATAATCTGCGGCAAATTAACATCTTTATCCTTATTTTTACTTACAAAAATTCAATCAGAGCAAAGGTTAAGCAACTGGCGCTAGTGCCAACTCCACTCATCCATACAGAAATGCATGCATTTCCAATGGACACAAAATGAATTTAATGGCTTGATGAATTATTCCCTTCAACAAAACAGTTTTTAGAATGGGGATAACAAAGGGAGAGAGGCTATGCTTCAGGGGCATTTTATAAGAGAAAGCCTAACATAGAATCATCAGTTCAATCCATTATAGGTAGGAATCAATATTCTAAACTAACACAGCTCTTTGTGTGAGGCTTTTTTTTGGTAGCTAAAATACTGTCTTCCTCTAAGACTCCATAACTCTATGACAATGTAGTTTCAAGTTTTAGGAATTAATAATTTTGAACTAAATGGTTCATACATATTCAAGTAAAGGACCTATACCTAGGAAATATGAGTATATCATCTTCCTATTGAATAGAACAGAACCATGTGATCAAACTAGGTGAGGAGTGTGTGTCCTTCTCACCTTCATCTGAAGTGAAAACCACAACTTTGTAAGTCTGAGGAGTTTTAACTGTAATATTCAACTTACATATACAACCGGGGATCTGAGGTCAGAGTGTCAATGTTGATATGTTGTTCCAGTAGACTATAGGCCAGGATGGGCAAGGATGTGAAGCAGATATTGTACATTGTAAGGTAAGCAGCATCATATAGTGGCTGAAATGACAACAAAGGAGAAAGAAATGTACTGTAACAATCATCAAGATGATATTTGGGTGTTTGAAAAAACACAAGCTAAAACAAGACAGATGCGTGATTTTCTTCCTACCTCACTAACTATTCCCTCCCATTCTCCTATTTTCCCCAAGCCCTTTGTTGGAATGTTGCAGAACTCAGTGTTTGGAACTTTTATTTATACTCATTCTCTAGGTGACCATGTTCAGTTCTGTGATTTTAATATTAGCCATTCACTGCAAATTCCCAAATATCTAGCTCCAGCCAGACCTGTCTCCGTATATCCAATTACCGACTTGACATCTGTTCTTGGGTGTCTATTATATTTCAAACTTATGCTCAGAACTGGATACCTGATCTGTTCTCACCTCAAACCTTTTCCTCCTGAAGTCTTCCCCTTCTCAGGCAAGGGCAACTAAATCTTTCTGATCAATAAGAACCAGAATCTTGGATTCACTTTTGACTATTCTTTTTCATACCTCACATCCAATCAATTAAGAAGTGTTTATTGGCTCTGTCTTCAAATATATTCAGAACTAGTGAGCACCTCCACTATTACCAACCTACAAGCCTCCTAAATGGGTTCCCTGCTTCGGCCTTTCACCCAAAGTCTATTCTAAGCCCTGAGTAGATCTATTAGAAAATAAGTCAAATCAAGTCATCACTTTTTTCCAAGTTCTGAATGTAAAAAGAGAACATTTCTGGGGTGGCCATAAAGTCCCTCTTGATCTGGCTTCTCCTACCTGTCTGACCTCATTTCTCATCTTTCCTGCTCCTTGGCTCATTCTACTCCAGCAGCAGTGGCTTCTTCACTGCACTTCTAACATGTCAGGCACATCCCTGACTTAAGACTTCCTTTGAACTGGCTGTTGCCCATCTGGAACATTTTTTCCTGTAGACAGTCCTCCCTCACTTCCTTCAAATCTCACCTTCTCAGGGAGACCATCCTTGATTTAACTTGCCACCCCCCGTCTCTCACAGACATATTTCTCCGCTTTATCCTGTTTTTTTTTTCCCCTATAGTACCAATCACCTACTAACTTATAAATTTATTATGTTTACTATTTCCTCACACTAGGATTTAAGCTCTATGAGGGCGGGGATTTTTATTTATTTTTTGACAGCTGTAGCTTGAGAAAGAGCAAAGCAGCCGCTGACATCATGGAGCTGGCCTAGCACTCACAGCTAGTCAGGGGTGTTCTCCTGTCAAACACACACAATTTCACAGAACTGCAACATAAGATAAGGACATTCTGTGACTGTGATGAATCAAAACAAAAAATAAAACCACCCCACAATCACATCTGACAGAGTATGAATACCGTCCAAATCATAAATAATGACCAACATCCCCATTCTGGCTAATATGAGTGACTATTGCTTCTTGACCAATGATAGCATAAGCCTCCTTCTAGTCTTTGTTCCTTCTGGATAAGATATATGAAACACCCATTCATAAAATTACCCCTGCTCACTAACAGCACCTCATCTAGAGCAAGGCCCTATTTCTTAAATCCCTCTCCAAATTACCCGACTTAATCCAAATCTTATTAAGACTTTTCTAACACTCTCTTCCTGAGAGGCCCCACTCTTTCTCATGGTGCATACCCTTTCTCACTGCATCGAGTAAGAAACAGAATTTGATCAACTACAAGTGTGTTCCTGGTGTTGTTTGGCTAGAGGGCTTTGAAAACGTTGAGCTCTTAGAACTCAGCATACAAAAAGCATTCAATATTGAATGAATGAATGAGTAGAGATTGGAAGCTATAATATATTTGCGCAAGACTGATCTGATATTTAAAATTTTTCTTCATGGAAAAAAATCAGGGTATTCTCTGAACATCATTTTGATGAAAATACTTACTGAGTTCAGTATTTTCCTACACAGTGCTAAGTGTTGTCATGGAACCATTGCTGGTGGTCTAAATAAATAATATCCCATATTTGTCTGTATTTTCCCACATATAAATCCTATTTGATTAATAAAATGCATTTAAATGTGACATAAATTAACAAAATTATGCATTTTCAAACAATGGCTACTAAAGATACACTTACTATCATGATGAGAGCTGTCTCAAAAAGGTTGAGAAAAACTTGAATAGACCCTTAGTTTTTTCATTAGTTGACTTCAAAAACATTTACTGAGTGCTTATTCAGTGATAAGTACTGGGGACAGAGAAGATTCATGCCCTTGTCTGCCAAGGCACACAAATCAGAGAGGAGAAGGCAGACTCTTGAGTGTACAAAGAGCTGGGGGAACCCAGAGGAAGGGATGATTATGGCCTATAGTAGAAATAAAGTGAGATAATGTGCATGCAAAATTCTTAATGAAGTTAAAAAGATGGCTTTACATGGAACATGGAGATACTTCCCATGTACAAAGATTTTAACTCAGCAAAAATATTCTATGGAATTAAAAAGTACTCCCAAAAAAGTGTTACATTCCTTTTAATTCTCAAGGGAAAGGACTAGCCTGCTGGCATGTAACACTATATCTTCATCAGAAACTACCCATTTTCACTAATGAGAAAATGGAAAAAAAATAACTCAGACTGATTGGTGTGTAATTTGTCTTGAATTTCATTCAAACAAAAGAAGCATCAATCTACTTTTGTTCCACTATGGTACTCTGAGGTTACATGAAAGAGAATTGTAATTCTTAGATGCATAATTAGGAAAGATAGAATGTTCTCAAAACAAACAACAGGTTTAGCTGACAATACTGTTTCTTAAACCTGTTACAAATTTTTTTTTTTCATGAAGAAAAAAGATCAGTACTATTCTAGCTTTGCTAAATTAAGAGCTGCTTTTTGCTTAAAGAATCAGGATTTGGTCACATTTTCACATTTTCCATAGCTCGGTCTCCAAGTTCAGGATTGAAGAGAACACCTGATACGGACCTAAGATGAAAAAGGCCGACTGACTACCTGTAAGTACTCGAACAATATCTGCAATAAAGGTTGCTGCACTCAGCAGAAGCACCAGGCCAAATTCAGAACTAATGATATTGTACATGAAGTCACCATCTCACAGACCTTCCTTTTACCTGATATAATTTTCCCCTAAGTCATAGGCCCTAAGACATCTGCATAGCTCCCTCATCTCCTTAATATCTCTGTCCAAATACCTCATCAGAGAGAACTTTCCAAATCAGCTTCTGTAAAATAGTGACCCTCTTCCCCAGTCATACTGAATTAATATACTATACTTTTTCCTCCTTCAGAGCACTTATTGGCACCCAACAATATATTTATCTGATTGCTGTCTGTCTTTTCCCTAGCACTACATTGCGAGCTCCATAGAGGCAAGGCTTTTTGATCACTGTTGCATCCCCAGCACTTAGCCTGGCACATGGTAGGCACAAAGGAAACATTTGTTAAATGAATGAACATACTAATTGAGCAACTGGGGAAGCCAAACACCAATTCCTATGGAAACCTAAGCAGTTAAGGTGACCTAAGCAGACCCCAGGCAGCCCATGGTCTGAATCTCAGCTGGTTTTATTAGGAATAAGTCCTTCCTTTCTTCATACAATTTGTGCTTGGTAAACATCTTTTAAAAGGATAACTAAGCCACAGACTCCTTTCAAAATAAAAACAATGTTTTAACCAGATTAAGCCTCTTTTCCTTTAGCATTTTCCTACAATATTTGAAACATCTTTTTAGTACTTGTATTCATCTAAGCAAGGAATTAAAACAGTTTGATCAACAGTAATCTGAATGTGCAAGAAAAGCAGCTCATCAGAATTCATAAAACTCTTTGTAGCTAATGCTGTTAGTTTTGAATACAAGAAGGCTGACCGCACTTCCTACAGCTAGATGATTAATTTGTAAAGTGAACTGCTCAACTGGCATCGTGTGGCTGATGACGTGGCACTGATGTAAGGGAGAGCATACCAAATGGTCAAGAGGCAAGTTCAAGGGAAAGAGAGAAGTCACCTCCCATTGGGAAGAATGCATTCACTTAAAAATACTGCCAAGAAATTAGAAAAAAATCACTTCTACCATGAGGAATTAAGCATATCTTGAAATTTAGAAGCTGAATCTGTAACACCTATGGTAACGTTACCAGTAGCTCATCTTGGCGATATCAATGAACTGCTCACAGATTAACTACGAAAATTTCTGAGTCATTGAGCATTATAGTTCCTATATTTAGCTGTACCTGCACTAGAAGCAATGCAAAATCCATTTCAGTTGTTAAAATGGAGAAATGTGCACGCTCATCCCACCTCTTAAATATCAAGTTAATATACAGCATATTCTTTATGTAATAAATATTCAGAAAACAATAAAGGGCAACCCTGACCAAGTGGCTCAGTTGGTTAGAACATCATCCTATATACCAAAAGGTCAGGGGTTCAGTTCCCGGTCAGGGCACATACCTAGGGTATGGGTTCAATCCCCAGTTGGGGTGTGTTTGGGAGGCAACTGATCAATTTTTCCCTCTCATCAATGTTTTTCTCTAAAATCGATAAATATATCCTTGGGTGATGATTTAAAAAAATAAAAGAAAACAACAGGGGGCAAAAAATGCAGAGTTGTTCAAATAATCCAAGGTTTTATACAAGAATTACAGCTTTATGGCCAGCTTAAAGGTTAATATTTTTCTAGAAAATCAACCTGAGAAACTGCAAAGGTGTGAGATTTTATGTGAAAATATTAAATTATAACATTTCAGAATTATTGGAAAACACTGTATACGTTAATACAAAGAAAAAAATCAGAATATTCTTTTAAAGCTTATCTCCATTCCAACCAGGTATACTAAATAACTTTTAAAATGAAGTAATAATAAGAACACTGCTAAAGCAAAAACACAAACATTTGCTATTGTCAAAATGCAAGACAAGAAGATCAACTGTTGAACCAAAAAAAAAAAAAAATCCAACAAAACACAAACCTCCCTTTACTTTGGTCATACCTCTCTAATATCTACAATCCAATAAATATTATAAAAAGGTAAGTTATTAATAGCAAATGTAAACTACATTTTAAGAAATAACTAAGGAAACAAACCTGTTGTGAGAATCCGCAGAAGAACTGGTACAAAAATTGTGGCAAAATGAAACAAAGGTTCTAGAGGGAAAAATGGAGAAAAGCGTTAACGTTTTCACTTAACTTTCTAAACTAAAATAGGAAACTACTCCATATAGTTTACAGTCAGTCCTAAACCCTTCCAATATCAGAATGTAATTAAGTCTCTATTCTGGAGTTATAAGGAAATAACCCAAAAACAAATGACTAATTCATATTAATACCAACTTTTGCTCTACCAAGGCAGAAAAGTTCTTACTTTATGAGAACCTCTTGCTATTCTTTGTTTAGGCAAGAAACATGACCATACAACACAATACAAGTACCTAATGGTACTGTACTTTAAATGCCAATTACATTTGCAAAATCATTATAAAGTATAATGACATAAAGTTAAGTGTATACAGGGGAGGGCAAAAGTAGGTTTACAGTTGTTCATATGGAAAAAAAACATTTGGTTATGATTATTACAAAAGCTTTATTAACTCTGAGTTTCCTGTACTCACGACTATAAACCTACTTTGGTCCAGCCTGTATTTTAAGTCAATTGATGTCAATAAAGAGTTAGGAAATTATTACAGTGTATGTTGACATTAACAGTATCAACTAATGCTTTACTACCTTTATTACTGCCTCATCAAGCAATCAACTTATTAATACTGATCATTTATTATATGCAAAGATGGCACTGTGGGTGATACAAAAACAAAACAAAATTTTTTATTCCTAAGGGACTTACAATTGAGAGAATACCAAAAACAGATTTAAAAAACACTGAGAATTCACAAGGCACTAAGTTACTAGGTATGATTCTAAATACTGAAATTAATGTCTTCAGACCAAACTATCAGAACCAATACTTTCAAAGGAGTGCTACCCCTCAGGGCATCCTGTGACCTTATTTGAATGCTGCTTGTCACCTGTTCAAGTTGTCTCTGGATTTCTCTTGGGCTACATTTTCAAGAGCCCATTTCTGAGCCATGTCAAAAAACCAGTGTCCTTCTTTCTGTCACACATTCTCATGTAGGTAATTTCCCAGGCTGGGACACTAGAAGCTGTTTTAAAAAATCCAATGTATCCTCAAAGAATGAACATCTCCCAGGCTGAGGACTCTTAGGTGATATACTATAGGCTCTGGAGAATGTTCCTAAAGGAAAGCGCTATCTGTTTTGAATAACTCCTACAGCATCAGAGTAAGTGTCATAGCTTCAAAGGGCTCGTCACCTGGAAGAGCAACATTCAATTTTATGTATCAGTTCTAGTTGAATGCAAAATATCATAGGAAGCGTTTCTACAATCATACTTTATTTTTTAAAAAGTTCTGCTGTTGGAGGAGGCAGTGCTTTGTGGGGATTATGGGGGTGCTTTGTTGGGAAGGGGGGTCTGACACTCCCAACTAGAATGTAATTTCCATGAGAACTGGGACTTTGCCTTATTCCGTTATGAATTCTTAGGGCCTAAAACAGTGCTTGGCACCTGGTAACACATTCAAACATATTTGTTGATTTTGACTGAATGAATAGAGAAGTTAGGGGTTGAATTAGGTGCTAAAGATGAATTGGATATGTTGATAGCAGGAACCAAGGTAAGGCCTTATGTATTTTAAACAGATAAGTTAAGACAGGGCAAGACTATGGGGTGCCTTAAAAGCCAGACTAATCCTTAGACAATGGAGAGTAAAGTTTCTGGAAAACAGCTGAAAAGTGGTTTTTGGTTTTTGTTTTTTTTTTTAAAGCGGCATTTTTTAAACATTAACCTGGCTGAATTATGAAAAGTAGATTGCATGTAGAAACAAAGCAAGAAAACCTGTCACTGAAGTACTCCAGCGGTGGGGCAGTAGCAGAAGATGCAGAAAGGCCTCTTAGCTCCCCAAAAGAGGGTCAAAAATATTAGAAATCATCTTGGGACAAAAGGCAGCACTAAAAAAAGGAATACTGCAAAGTCAGTAACTAAGAGATAACAGGCACAGAGATCCTATGAAGACAGAGGGCACCACCTACAGAAATAATCCCCTCAATTGGGAACCATTAATTACTGACCACACTAGTAAACTTTAGCCATTTTAATGCTTGTTTTGTTTTCCTTAACAGAGTATTCCTTCCATCTGGTGGCAGCTGAATGAATTGCAGGTCAAAATCTTAAAGAGGCAAACCAAGCGTCTGGAATTAAGGATCAGATGGTAGACAGATCTCTATGGCAAATCTTCATGGGCTTTCCCACTAGGGGAGGTAAGAGGGAATAACAACCCATCTCCACGTGCTGCTCAGTTACTGAGTCTAAGGCCTGACAGACCATAATTATGATGTACAGAGTCCTGGAATTAGAGTAAGTAAAGCTACTGTGGAAATCTTGCTCTGTCACCTCCTACCTGACTCCAAAGGCAAGTTATGTAAGTTCTCCGAGTCCTAAATTCCACATATTTTAAAGGGAAATAATACTAATTGCCTCATAAAATATTTGTGAGGATTAAATAAGAAAGTACTTTTGTCAACCAGTGAATTACATCACACACAATAGGTTAATCATCATTATTAATTACCATCGGTATTTGGCCTGGATACCAGTTGATATCGGTTGACAGGGTCTTACCAAATCTGTAAACCTGAGGTCAAGGCTACATATTTTTTTGAAAATATAAAGTTAATAAAACCTGAGTTTCATCACAGAAAACTGACACACAAAAGCAGTTGCTGAGCTTTCCCTCCTGTGAAATATAGGGTAAAAAAATACCCTAACTACTTGAATCATTTAAAACTGGTACATTAACTTGATAATATACCAATAAACTGGAATCTAATTAAGATCTTTGGTAAATTATTCTCTGATAGACAAAAATAAGTACGCAGGCCCAGTTTAACATGCACCCTGATTGGTGCTAAAAGAAAATCAAGGGGTTGTTGGGGAAACTACCTGAGTGTCCAAACATGGTGGTCTGGGATACTGCACAGTAATTGTGTTTTAGATGAATATTTAACTGGGTGAAAAAATACTCACAATATATTAAATAAAAAGGGCAAAGTGCAAAACAGTATGTTTTGGGGCTGACTGCTAATAGGTTTGAGGTTTTTTATTGGAGTGATAGAAATGTTCTAGAATTAGTAGTGACAGTTGCACGTCATAGTGAATATACTAAAAACCACTCTTTTTTACACTACAGTGAATTTTGTTATTTGAATTATACCTCAATAAAAAATGAAAAAAAACTCAGTACATATAGTATATAAAAACTATGTATACAGACATTAATTTGTGTAGACAAAAGAACAGGTCACATAACAATGTTGCCATTTGTTCTTTCTACTGGTATGCATTTACAGAGGACTTCAAAAATTTCATTTTAGGAAAGAAGTTATGTATGAAAAATATCTTGAGAACACTGTTATATCATTCTTTTATTTAGAGTATTAACCCACTAAGTAACATCCTCAGAGAACTTCATCTTGAGGAGAACCATACCAGTTTCACAGAATTGAAAATTAATCAAAATCAGTCATGATTAGAGAGGAAGGACCCAAATGGAATGCAAACAAAAACTTAACTAAATATATTACATATAAATGACACAACCACACTAAAATGGGAGAAAAAGGGGAAAAAGAACACCTTTGGAAATAGTTTTTTGACTATATACTCCAAGGCTAAAGACAAAAAGAACTGCACGCAAACATATTACTGAAGTTAGTCAGTTTGTTTTTCCCAGGAGTATGAGTTAGCAATTCTGAAACTACTTTAAATGTATTCTAGGACTGAGCAAATAAGTAAACATACTGAGGGTAATGAGAACCAGGTTTCTCATCACTGGAGAAAAGAGTTACAAATAAGGAAAGGGGAGAAGTTAGAATGACCCTTGTGGTATTGGCTGGAATCAAACTGAGTTTACATACTGATAGCTTGGATTTGTATTTCCTAGGTCTGTCAACTAAGACCGAGAACCAACTTCAGCCCAGCAGCAATGAGTACAACTAGCACCCAGATCTTGATTTTTTTAATTAAAAAAAAACACACTTATTGTCTTTAGAGAGAGAGGAATTGCAGGGAGAGAGAGAAATATCGATGGGAGAAACATCAGTTAGTAGCCTCCCATATGTGCAATGACAGGGAATTGAATCTACAACTTAGGTATGTGCCCTGACCAGGCATCGAACTCCCAACCTTTTGGTGTATAGGACAATGCTCCAACTGAGCCACACCAGCCAGGACTTGATTTCTAAATACCATTTGCAAATAAAAGAAATTAGTGTTCCTTAAAGAAATGTTTGAATCAAGGGCAGGAGCAGGAAAAATACAATATGAGCTTAAAACATCATGTGGGACTAGAAAATGAAGTCGTCAAAAAAGATTGGGGATGTGGGCAGGGAGTAATAGGGAGTTGCTACTCAATGGGTATAAAGTTTTAATTATGCAAGGCAAGTTATAGAGGTCTGATGCACAATAGTGTGCCTAAAGTTAACAAAACTGTATTGTACACTTCAAAATCTGTTAAGTGTGTAGATTATCACAGTAAAATAAAAGTGTTATCACAATAAAATAAAAACTTCAATCTATGACAACCTGAGTAATAAATAGTAATGCATTTTAACTCAGAAAAAAAATGTTTCAGTAGCAGAAAGCTCTCTCCCCACCCCACTGGGATCACAGGCTTTATGGTCCAGTAGAAGGAACAGACATAAATATATAAAGAAAGGTACCATATGTCTCAGTAATGATTTCAGTGGAGGGCAATGGCAACACAAGAAGGAAGTGGTCAAATGTACACAGCAGAGTCAGGAAGGGCTTCATAGAGGGTGATGAAGCCACTAGTTTGTGTGTGTGCATTGCTTTTTTTTAAATAATGGAAATCAATTCTAAGGCTAATCGCCTCTTTTCTTTCTTTTTTAAAATTGAATTCCGAGGGTGGGCAAGATGGAAAAGGAGTGAATGAAAGTCACACTGACCTCCGCCCAGGACCAATCTGGAATTACAAGTAACTTGTGGAGAAATTTCACGGAACAAACAACTGAACAATGGGAAGAGAGGAGCCTTTGCCATTACAACCTCGGACAGACAGAAGAATCAGCTTTAGCACAACCTGACTGGTAAGGAGTGTGGTGGTGAATCAAGTAGGCTGGATGGGTTCTCAAGGGCGGCAGTGCCAGAGGGATATTTAACCAGCCAGTGGGATCCACCTGAGAAGAGTGGGGTCTAAACCATAAGCGGGGGTGCCAGGCCTACAGTACCAGAGCCCAAAAAGTACACGTATAACAGCCAGCTGCAAAAAGCAGCAGGGCTGCTCTTTGCCAGAGATGGGTGGCTGGAGACGGAAAGAGCCATTTAAATAGCTAACTCATACATGTTTATCTGCAGCCACTTACCCTGGTCTCTGGCAAATGTGGGGGCAGAGTGGGCTAGAGATGCCTGAAGAGACACTGGGGATGGAGGCTCAAGGGAGAGAATGGAGACAGTAGCTGGCAGGATCGTGGTACAGAGTCCTTCCCCATATGTCAGCACCCATCTGGCTCAGGCAGACCACTCTCCTGAGTGGCAGTAGCATGAGAAGACCCAATTACTCCACCCCCAGGAAGGACTCTTCCCCGCCCTGTGGTGTCTCTAAGCTGGCCTGCTGAGTTCAAAGTGACTAGATTAACAACTGAAGGAGACAGCCGCAGACAGTAGATTCCTAGAAGTCTTGAACAGACTGCCTAAGTTCAGACAGGGACGGCATCTGACATCAGAGGCAGATCCAGAATGAAAAAACACAGCAGTCTCCTACCATAGAAGTTTACACCACAAAGTCAGGATCAAGACAGATCAATTTAAGAAGCAGAAGCAAAAAAAGAAATGGCTCACATATAATGGGAAGACAAAGAAACACCCCCCCCAATTGAAGGGAAAGGAGGAATCCCCACAAAGAGAACCAAATGAAATAGAGGCAAGGGAACTACCAGATATTGGGTTCAAAGCAACGGTTCTAAGGAAGCACAATGAGATCAGTGAGCTCAGAGAGAATTACAAAAATCCGCAGCAAAACTACAAGGAACTTACTGCAAACTAGATCAGCATGAAAAAGGACACAGAAACTATCAATAAGACATAAGAGGAAATGAAGAATACAATTTCTGAATTGAAGAACACAGTAGGGGGAATCAAAATCAGGCTAGATGAAGCAGAGGATTGAATCAGTGAGCTGGAAGATAAGGTAGAAGAAAGCTCCCAGAAAGAGCAAGAAAATGAAAAAAAAAAAACCCAACAAAAGGACTCAAACAGAATGAAGAAGCATTTAGAGAAACGCAGGACAACCTGAAACATAATATCCATATAATAGGGATACCAGAAGGAGAAGAGGATGAGGAAGGGATAGAGAACCTGTTTGAAAAAGTAATGATGGAAAACTTCCCTAACTGGAGGAGAGAAAAAGTCACAGAAGTTCAGGAAGCACAGAGGGTCCCATTCAAGAGGAACCCGATGAGGCCCACTCCTAGTCACATCATCATTAAAAAGGCAAATATCAAAGACAAAGAAAGAATCCTAAAGGCAGCAAGAGAGAAAGAGGTAGTAACATACGAGGGAGCCCCGATATGGCTAGTAGTGGACTTCTCAACAGAAACACTGCAAGCCAGAAGGGAATGGCAAGGAATATTCCAAGTAATGAAAAGCAAAGGCCTTCAACCAGGACTGCTGTACCCAGCAAGGCTCTCAATTAAAATGGAAGGTGAAATAAGGAGTTTCCCATACCAAAGAAGGCTAAAAGAATACCCCTCTACTAAACCAGCACTGCAAGATATGCTAAAGGGACCGCTTTAAGAAGATGAAGAAAGAGTGAGAAAGAGAGAAACACAGGTAAAAGGGGAAAAAAATGAATAAATACCTATTGATATAACTTTAAATGTAAATGGATTAAATATTCCAAACAAAAGACATAGGGTAGCTGAATGGGTAAGAAAACCTGACCCACACATATGCCTCCTACAAGAGACCCACCTCAGAACAAAGGACCTACATACACTGAAAGAAAAGGGATGGAAAAAAAATATTCCAAGAAAATGAAGAGGGAAAAAAAAAAAAAGCCAGGGTAGCAATATTTGTATCACACAAAATAGATTTCAAAACAGAGGCCATAAAAAGAGACCCAGAAGAGCACTTCATAATACTCAAAGGAAGAATCCATCAAGAAGACAAACATTGTAAACGTACCTGCACCCAACATAGGAACACCCAGATATATAAGGAAAATCATGGAGGGCTTCAAGAAAGATACAGACAACAACACACTGATAGCAGGGGATTTGAACACCCCACTGTCAACAATGGATAGCTCTTCTAAACAAAATATCAACAAGGATATTGTGGAACTGAACGACGCATTAGATCAAATGCACTCAACTAATATATAGATTGTGTGTGTGTGTGTGTGTGTGTGTGCGCGCGCGCGCGCGCGCACCTTTCATCCCAAAGAAGTAAAATACACATTCTTTTCAAATGCACATGAAACATTTTCAAAGACAGACCACATGACAGGAAACAAAACAAGCCTCAACAAATTCAAGGAAATTGAAACCATAACAAGCATTTTCTCCAACCATAAGGGCTTGAACCTAGAAACCAACATCAAGGAAAAAAACTCAAAAACATTCAAACTCATGGATACTGAATACCATGGTATTAAAAAAAGAATGGGTCAATAAATAATGAGATTAAAGAAGAAATCAAAAACTTTCTGGAAACAAATGAAAATGAACACACAACAGTCCAGAGCCTACAGGACACAGCTAAGGCAGTCGTCAGAGGGAAGTTCATACCAATACAGGCCTACTGAAAAAACACAGAAACATTTCAAATAAGTGAACTAACCCTCCAGCTTCAAGAACTGGAGAAAGAACAACAAAGCCCAGAGCGAGTAGAAGGAAGGAAATAATCAAGATCAGAGCAGAACTGAATGACATAGAGACTAAAAGAACACTTCAAAGGATCAATAAATCCAAGAGCTGGTTCTTCGAAAAGATAAACAAAATCAACAAGCCTTTACGCAGACTCATCAAGGAAAAAAGGGAGAGGGCACAAATAGACAATATCAGAAATGAAAGAGGAGAAATTACAACTGATACCACAGAAATAAAAAGGATTGTAAGAAACTACTATGAACAATTATATGCCAAGAAAGTTGAAAACCTGGGTGAAATGAACAAATTTCTAGAAAAAATCTTTCAAAATTGAATGAGTAAGCAGAAAGCCTAAACAGACTGATTACAGGTGGTGAAATTGAAGCAGTAATAAAAAACTCTCGGCACACAAAAGCCCTTGATTGGATGGTTTCACAGGAGAATTTTAGAAAACATTTAAGGAAGAGCTAACCCCAGTCCTTCTCAGACTATTCCAAAAAATCCAAGAGGGAAGACTCCCAGACTATTTTTATGAGGCCAGGATCGTCCTAACCCCAAAACCAGACAAACTCTCACCAAAGAAAGAAAACTATAGGCTAATATTACTGATGAATACAGATGCTAAAATCCTCAACAAAATACTGGCAAACAGCATCCAGCAATACATTAAAAAGATCATCTACCATGAGCAAGTGGTATTCATCTCAGGGATGCAAGGATGGTTCAATATTTGTATATCAATAAATGTAATACTTCACATAAACAAAAGGAAAGAGAAAAACCACATGATCATATCAATAGATGCAAAAAGAGCATCTCATAAGGCGCAGCACTCATTTATGATAAAAGCATACAGCAATGTGGGAGTACAGGCGGCATACCTCAACATATTAAAGGCAATATATGAAAAACCTACAACCAACATCATACTCAACAGGCAAAAACTAAAAGCTTTCCCACTAAGATTGGGAATGAGACAAGGATGTCTGCTTTCACCACTTCTATTCAGCATAGAATTGGAAGTTCTAGTCACAGAGATCAGACAAGAAAAAGAAATAGAAGACATCAAAATTGGAAAAGAGAAAGTAAAACTGTTATTGTTTGCAGATGACATGACAGCGTACATAGAAAACCCTATAGACTCCACCAAAAAGCTATTCGACCTAGTAAGTGACTTTGGCAGAACAGCAGGTTACAAAGTCAGTATTCAGAAACTGAAGGCATTTTGTACACCAACAATGAAATATCAGAATCAGAAATCAGGAAAAAAAATCCCACTTGCTATAGCAACAAGAAAAATAAAGTACCTAGGAATAAACTTAACCAAGGAGGTAAAAGACTTGTACTCAGAAAAGTACACAATGCTGAAGAAAGAAATTAAGGAAGACACAAATAAATGGAAGCATATACTGTGTTCATGGACTGGAAGAACTAACATCATTAAAATGTCCAAACTACCCAAAGCAATTTATAAATTCAATGCAATCCCTGTTAAAATACCAATTATGTATTTCATAGATATAGAACAGACATTTCAAAAATTTATATGGAACCATAAACGACTCCTAATAGCTGCAGCAATTTTGAGAAAGAAGACCAAAGTAGGAGGGCTAATACTTGATATCAAACTATATTACAAGGCCATGTAATCAAAACAGTCTGGTATTGGTATAAGAAGTGACACATACCTATGATCTCCTCTAGGAGTTTTATGGTGACGCGACTTATATTTAAGTCTTTTATCCATCTTAAATTTATTTTTGGGTATGATGTAAGTTGGTGGTCCAATTTCATTTTTTTGTATGTAGCTGTCCAGCTCGCCCAACACCATTTGTTGAAGAGGCTATTTTTACTCCACTTTATGCTTCTGCCCCCTTTGTCAAATATTAATTGACCATAGAGACAGGGGTTTATTTCTGGGCTTTCTATTCTGTTCCACTGATCTATGTGTCTGTTCTTGTGCCAGTCCCAGACTCCTCTGATTACAGTGGCCTTGTAATATACTTTTATGTCCTGTATTGTGATCCCTCCTGCTTTGTTTTTCTTCCTCAAAATTGCTGCGGCTATTTAGGGTTGTTTATGGTCCCATATAAATTTTTGAAGTGTCTGTTCTTTGTCTGTGAAATACATCATTGTTATTTTACTTTCTTAAAGTTTTATTTATTTATTTTTAGAGAAAGGAAGTGGAGGAGAAATAGAAGGAAACATCAATATGCGGTTGCATTTCATACTCCCCCTGCTGGAGACCTGGCCTGCAGCCCAGGCATGTGCCCTACACTGGGAATTGAGCCAGCAACCCTTTGGTTCTCAGGCTGGCGCTCAATCCACGAGCCACACCAGTTACGGCAGTCATTGGTATTTTAATAGGGATTGCATTGAATCTATAAATTGCTTTGGGTAGTATGGACATTTTAATGATGTTAATTCTTCCAATCCATGAACACAGTATATGCTTCCATTTATTTGTGTCTTCCTTAGTTTCTTTCTTCAGTGTTGTAGAGTCCTAGAGGAGAACATAGGTGGGAAACTCTCAGATATCCTATGCAGCAATATTTTCACCGATATGTCCCCTAAAGCAAGGGACATAAAGGAAAGAATAAACAAGTGGCACCTCATCAAAATAAGAAGCTTCTGCATGGCTAAAGAAAACATAAGCAAAATGAAAAGGGAACCAACTGTATGAGAAAATATGTTTGCCAATGATACATCAGATGAGGGTTTGATCTCCAAAATACATAAAGAACTCACATGACTCCACTCCAAGAAGACAAACAATCCAATTAAAACATGGGCAAAGGATATGGACAGATACTTCTCCAAGGAGGACATACACAGGGCCCAGAGACACATGAAAGGATGCTCAACATCACTGGCCATCGGAGAAATGCAAATTAAAACCACAATGACATACCACTTCACACCGGTCAGAATGGCCATCGTAAATATATCAACAAATAACGGGTGCTGGCGAGGCTGTGGAGAAAAGGGAACCCTAGTGCCCTGTTGGTGGGAATGCAGACTGGTACAGCCACTGTGGAAAACTGTGGGATTTACTCAAAAAGCTAAAAATGGAACTGTCTTTTGACCCAGAGATTCCACTGCTGGGATTATACCCTAAGAATCCCAAAATGCCAATTCAAAAGAACCTGTGCACCCCAATGTTCATAGCAGCACAATTTACAATAAATAGCCAAGTGCTGGAAGCAACCTAAATGCCCATCAGTAAGTGAGTGGATCAAAAAACTATGGTACATTTACACAACGGAATACTACGTAGCAGAAAGAAAGAAAGAGCTACTCCCCTTCATGACAGCATGGATGGAACTGGAGAGCATTATGCTAAGTGAAATAATCTAGGGGGCAAAAGACAAATACCATATGATCTCACCTATAAGTGGAACCTCATCAACAAAACAAACAAGAAAAATATAACCAGAGACATTGAAATAAACAAAGAACTGACAGTAACTGGAGCAGAGGAGGGAGGGGGGTAATTGGAAGAAGGGGAAGGGTTAAGTCAAGGAACATGTATAAAGGACCCATGGACAAAGTCAAAGTGGGGATGGATTGAGGGTGGAAGGTGGGTGTGGCTGAGGCAGGAGAAACTGGTGGCAGGAAAATGGAGACAAAAGTATTTGAACAATAAAAAAAAGAAAATAAATTCATTGTGGTGACATTGATTAATAAAATTATATAGGTTTCAGGTGTACAACTGTATAACACATCATCTGTATATTGTACTGTGTGTTCATAACCCCAAGTCAAGTCTCCTTCCACCACTAACTGCCTGTTTTCAGGACTTGGGGATAGGTGACCTTGGCTTTTTTTTTAAATTAAGATATAATTGACATAAACCATTGTGTAAGTTTAAGGTGTACATGTTGGTTTGATACATTTTTATACTGCAACTGATTACTAGCATAATGTTAGCTAGCACCTCTGTCATATCACATCCTTATCAACACTGAAGATCTAGAGTCTTAGCAACTTTCAAGTATATAGTACAATATAATTAACTATAACCACCATGTTGTACATAATTCTCCAGAACTTATTCATCTTCTAGTGGCAAGTGTGTATTGTTAAATAACATCTCCCTATTTCTCCTTCGCCCCAGCCTGTGGTAACCACTAGAATGATCTTTTCAAATGAAATTACACAGAGCAAAGTTGTAGGGTCTAGAGATACCCAAAACACCATTTCAATTAAGTTATCAAAGTCAATACTGTCAGGAATGAAACATACTGACATGTGCCAAAAATGCATAACTTGAATCTAACAGTAAGCAAATGTTAGATAAACTCAAATTGAGGGAGATTCTAGAAACCACTGGCAAAATTCCAATCTGGTATGTAGGCTAGTTAATAAAGTGCCAGTTAATATCAATTTACTAATCTTGATGTGGGTTATCTAAAGTGTTAACAGGTGGCAAAACTGAGAGACTATGTAAGAATTATTTCCAGTAATTTTGCAACTTCTTTAAAGTCAGAAATTATTTTAAAATGAAAAGTGAAAAAAACTTTTAAAAAAACTATACTGAACATAATACAGGACAGGAGATCAATTTCTGGGCTATCTTGGCTAAAAATGATTTGCATAGTTTAGACTAGTTCCTTCACGTTCCTGCATGACAGGTTCATTATGTGTAAACTGAGTGGCTTAAATTATATTCACAGATTCCGAATTGTGCTCTGAGAAACCTCTGGGAAGAACAGGGAGGTTGAGCAAGTACACAGCCCTTGCCCCATCATCCTTTAGTCAATGCAATCCTGCTTCTATCTGCTGTTAACTGTGTAATTTCATTTAAAAAGAGAACACTAAAAAGAATACAAATAGGACTCATGGGCACAGACAGTGGCAGAGGATTAACGGTGCGGGGGGTTTGGGGTGAACAATGAGGAAAAAGGCAGAACAACTATAACTGAACAACAAAAAATAAAAAGAAAAAAGTAATTACAAAGAGGAAAAAGAGAAAGAATAGTTTAGAATACTATTTGGAATAAGAAGGGACCAATTATTGATAGATGGTACAATATGGATGAAACTCAAAAACATGCTAAATGAAATAGGCCAGGCACAAAAGAGTACCTATGATTCTATTGAGTTCTAAAACAGGCATACATAATGTGTATATTGCATAAATTATATCTAAATCTATATATTATATGCTATATATTACAATACTATATATTTTAATATAAATCAGGTTAGTCATTGTTTGGATCAGGGTGGAGGACAATGGGAAGGAGCACATGGGAACTTTCTGCGATGATGAAAATGTTCTAGTTTTGATTGGGGTGGTACTTACATGAACGTATACATTTGTCAAAATAGAACAGTATACTTTTTTTTATCCTTACCTGAGGACATTTTTTCACTGTTTTTAGAGAGACAGAGGGAGAGGAACATTGGTCCTTTGCCTGCCATATGCATCCCACCTGAGTGGGAGGGTTCGGGTGAGGGATTGAACCCGCAACCTCAGCATGTGACCTGATCGGGATCAAACCTGCATGCAGCCTTTCAGTTTACAGGACGCTGCTCCAACCAACCGAGCCACACCAGGGCAGAACTGCACTTTTAATGGGTACACCTCATTTATTTCAACTATACTTCAAGAAAGCTGACTTAAATTTCATCTCAAATGTCTTGCATTAAAAGGAATTTCTTGCTTCCCATTTCATAAACAGATCTCTGTTTTAATGACCACATATTTCAGGGTGAAGAGAGTGAAAGGAATAAGAGAAAAAGAGGAAAAACACTATGACTAAGCTGAGCCCATGCTGGATTAAGTAGTCTTAAAATAAATTGCAAATGTATGATCACATACCTTATAGAAGAAATATTGTACAAGGTGTGCTATTCTCACATAATACAGATGTCCATGAGCCAATAGCAGTTTCTTTAAATGTTTAAACTTTGGAACAGAATAATCACTATTCCTGGCTGCTTGGCGACCTTCTTTGCCTTTAATACCTAAAAAAAGAGAAAATCTCTAGAGGGTGAGTATTTTATTGAATAAGCAAGACGTGGATTTCTCATTTTCATATTTTTAACTTGTTTATATGTTATAGTTCAAATGTACAGTTTAGCTTAGTTTTTTTAACCAAAAAGTGCTTTCTTTATCAATGACTGAGACACCAATAAATGATAAAACTAAGTTTAATTGGTAGTCATCTATTTATAACACAATATACAATTAAATTGAATCATTATTTTAACAATTATAAGGCAAAAATTATCTTGAGAAAAAATTAATCTGGAAATCGGTTAAGGGCACTGAGTGCTTAACAGTGCATGGCACAAATCTAGGTACAATATTAAAGCAACCCAGAGACCTGTGGTCTGTGGTCTAGGAGCTCAGAACTGAAAAGTTACAATGAGATGCTAAATTTCCTTCACTGAATGAAACTCCCAGTAGCAGCGCAAGTTTCTATGAGCTCAAGGAGCTTTAGGCCATTTCCCACTGGATAACCAATGCATAGAACTAAGAGTTCCACACAACATAGGGTTACTTCCAAATGAAAAGAATTTGGGGATTTGGGAATCCAAACTGCAGTACAATAATTCACAAGATAGTAATTCCATTATTTCTCCCCCTTCAAAAAAAAACCAAAAAAACAACTTGCTGGGTGGTTAGCATGGTTGCCTCCCAGCAGCCTGACCGAGGGGTGGGGTGGGGAATGGGACAGGTTGTACAGGAGCTGTTTGTCAGCACATGCCAACATATTAATTCACCATTAGAGCCCAAACCACCAATAAATATGGCCATGTGGAAAACCAGCCAAGCACTTATCACTTCTTAGTACCAAACAATTAAGAATCTCAAAAGATATAGTGCAGCAACATAAGCAGGAGATCTGGCCGGAACAGAAAAACAATACAATTTCACACGTGCTGTCAAAGTGAGAGCTAAACGATCAATTGTGCTGCCAGTAGGTTTGGAAATTCACTTTATTTGGCTCATATAAAAAGATCCTCAATTTTGTATTGCTACATTCCCCCCATGGGTAGGTCAGTTTTTGGGATGGATATGTTGATGTTGCATGATCAAATGAGGACATTAATTCAACTAACTATTATCATTCCCAAATTAGATCTCAGAATGAGCAACCAAAACAACCTCTCTGGAATATAAAACCACTCTACCTAAAAGCAATACTGATACCTTACAGCTGCCATCTCATTAGGTGTTTCTTACCTATTCCCACATGGGACTCCAAGATCATACTAACATCATTGGCACCATCACCTATCGACAGTGTTATTGGGCTGCCTTTTAAATTCTTCACCATTCTGACAATCTAAACATTAAATAAAAAAGAGGTATAGAAAAGGTCAAAGTTGAATGTGAGACTATGCTATATTAGGGGTAGATGCCTCATTCACACTTGTAAATGGAGGCCTTGCAAACAGAAACGGAGTTTGTGCATATATGTACAATAGTCTTGAATTCTCAGAGGCATAAGAACACAGCTTTTCAAAATACAATACCAGTGCCCACTTGTTTCTGGCTCTTTGAACATATGAGCTGTCAAAAACCCCTGCCTCTTATCTATATTAAATGCTAACATGTTTCTCTCTTTTTCGTGCTTCATGTATCCTTTCAGATCAGGTGTTGACTGTATGACAGCGGAGACCAGAAAGCTATCTGAGGTACCATGCACAGGGCTACAAGAACAAAAGTGGGAAATGACAAACAACGTTTCGGGGAACCCCTCCTTCTCTCCTCCCTGCTGGCACTCGCACTCCCCCTTGGTGCACTCCAAACCTTATTCTCAGGGGCATCTAATGTTAAATTATTGCACTCATCTAGCTGTCAATGAAATTTCTCCCACTGCCCAATATTATTTCATCTCTCCTATGGGTAGCATAGGTAGCTGTATTTTAAAAGAAGACATCTTAAAGGTGGTGAGATTTGCAGAAGTATCTGAGATATGTATGTGTAAAAAGCCTGTCACTGTTCCTTGAGTGTCTCTTCAAGGTGTCAACACAGTGTAGCTCCATGCTGTGTTCATGGTAGGTACTGAATAAAATAAATCCTCTGGTGGAGTTACTTGTGGGAAGTGCATTGGGTAAGCAGCTGTCCTCCTACTCCGTTTTAGATAATGACTGCTTTATGTGTCAGCCCTCAAAAACCCCTTGGAACCTAGCAGCTTTTAAAAGCTTATATAATCCAGTAGTTAAATAATGCCTTGTAAAAATTCTGTCCTCACAATTGCTTTCACCAGTTAACATAAATAAAATCTGTTTGAAACACAACTGAAGTGATTAAAAATAGTTTATACAAGGCTAAACCACCCCATAGTCTTTTCTTCAAACAAAATTCAGTCAGGTTTTATTTGGTAGTAAATAGTGTACCCCAAAACCCACATCCAATTCAACTGAACACAAGAATGATGGGATTGTGAAATGCCAACTTTCCTCCAATCCCTCCTCTCATTTGAGTTCTTTTAAAAAACTTTGTAAGGCTGTCAAAAATAATCTGTGAGCCTCTGGCAAAATTAGAGAACCCAAACTAAATTGGATTTTTATTGGCTACAACACTGGCTAAACTAATTGCACTTGTTATACTACGTGCAGTAATGACTTGCACCTCAAGGAAGAAAAACTGCAGCCAGGAAAGGTCTACAAAAGACAAGGAAAATTACCAAGAGTGACAGCTTCTGCAGGAACATATAGATTAAAAAGATTAAAACTTGCCCTTGCAGAAAGATAAAAGGATATATGGTCCTGAACTTTATAATAATAAAAAGATTTAGAGAGAGAAACTTTTTTTACAAAACTGAGCCCCAGGTCACCTGGATTAAGAATTTCTCCTCAATCTCTAGGATAGCTTCATGAAAAAGAAATTGATTTACCAAAAGCTATTTATTGATCAACCATAACTGCATGTAATTCAATGTGTAAAACAAAGCACAAAAGACCAAAAAAGATACAAGGCTTGGTCACACTCCTTAAAAAGCATATGCTGAAGTAGTAGAGATAGGGAATGAATACAAGAATATTAGATAATTAGATTAACAATACAAGATAACAATATGCAATAATCTGTGCAAGGGAATACATAACGTTGTCATGTAAGTTGTCCACCTAAAAAGGCCTATGATCTTAGAAGAGGAAGAAGACACTACATGCCACAGTGATCAGAAATGATTTTACAGAAGAGTGTGTTTTGCTCTAAATCATAAAAGACTGTTGGGATTTGTATGGATGGGGGAAGGGTGTTGGAGGAATATTCCAGAGAAAGAAATATCATGTTCTAAGACATACGGCTAGATAAGTACAACATATGCTCAGAAAATAGGGCTGGCTTGAACAGAACAATGAGTTTTCATATAGCAAGAATGGACAGGTATACTTGGGGCCACAACAACAGGGCGTGATATTCTGAAAGTGGCAGGCAGCAGGGTGCAAGAAGAATGGGAATTAAAGCAAGACTGCAGGCAAAGAGAAGTTAGGTGGCTAGTTATAGGTGCAGTTCAATTAGTTGTTAAAGGCCTGGACTAGTAAAGTAACGGAGCGAGAGGAATGAATGGAAAAGACAAAAGATACACTAGGAAACAGAAAGAATTCAGTGACTGAGATCATGTGGTAGGGTAAAGCATGAGGGAAGTCAACAGAGATTTCAAAGTTTTGAATCTAGAAACTACGAAGTACAGTAAGCTCGGAAACGTATGTAGAAAAGGCAAGGAAAATTACAGTTGGGCTCTAGAGAAGGCTGAGCTGAGGTGACAATGACACACTCAAGAAGATGTGTTCAGTAAGAAGCTACAGAAGTAAAGTAGAAACCCAAAGATTTGCATTGGAGAAGTGACTTGAAAATCACCTATCCGGCCATGACAGATGAGTAGGTATAGCGAGAGAAATAAAACAGACTGAGGACTGCAACACACGGGGCTCCATATTCTGGGTAGGAGAAGCACATGGGGCCAGGAATTCAGACACCAGCCTGAGCAATGGAGTAGTTAAAACACAGGTGAGCAACTTGAGCAACGATGATTGTGAGGGGTGTAAAAGGGCTATGGCCTCTAAGGGGACAGATTTCTATGGATCCTGTTCTGGCAGGATACACTTCCCCAGCTGAGGCTAACCAGGGCTCTGAAGGTTGAACAAAAAAGAAGAGCAGCTGACTGTGGTGGGGATTGAGAGTGAGAAGAATGTAGACAGAGACAATGCTCTAAATTAGGATGGGATGTGTTTGTGTGGGTGCATACGTGTGCATGCAAGTGTGAGGCAGGGGGTAGTTTATATATAAAGGAGATTCCAAAAACACAGTTATCTCATGGGTGTAGAGGAAGCGGTTAAAGAATCTGAAGAAGCAAGACTAATACATATGAAAGAATACTCCACAGTGTATGTTGCAGTAAAAAAAGTGTGCAACTGAGACTCTAAAGTTCCTTGGACCCAGTGAGTACAAGAAAGCAAGGTGAAGCAGATCAATGTGGGCTGGGGGAGCTGAAAAAGACAGCATATGGGAAGTGGCCCTTGAGTTGCGTTTTATTATGAGTATAATTTTTGTTAGGCTAAGAGGAATTCTGAGAGAATTCCAGATGAGGAAATGATGTGAGAAAAGCTTGGAAGTTGGCATGTGGAAAGGACAGAAAGGGAGAACAATTCACACTGGATATGGGAGTTACGGTGGACACAAAGTATGTAGACACACATTTAGGGCCAACAGGGTGTGCCCTGAGTGCCACATTGAGTCATCTGCCCTTCATCCTGAGCAACTAGGAAACTACTGAAGGTGTCTGAGCAAGAATATATGACGAGAGAAGTAGTGTTTTAACAAGATTAATTTGGGAGTTTTGGGAAAAAGATTAAAGTGGGAACTGTGAAAGCAAGGAAACCAAATCAAATAGTCTCTGTGCAAAGTTACAAGGGCCTGGACTGGGCTGGAGGTAAAAGGTTTAAAAAGATGGCACCAAAATGACAGCTATGACAAAAGGTAGAACCAATAGGGCATGGTGAGTATATATGGCGTGAAGAAGAGCAGGGTCAGAAGTACTGGAGACTTACAAAGGAAAAGAAGAATCGCACTGGTAACAGGAATAATGAAGATATAAACTGGCCTGAAGGACAAAATTATAGGATCTGTTTGGAACACTAGAATTTAATGTGATGGCAGGGAATCCATATGGAGCTGTCTAGCAGGCAGCCAGAAATACGAGACTTAATGAAAAGAAAAAATCAAGACCAGAGAAAACTTTTAATGAGGGAGAAGACAGAGGATGAAACAAAATAAAAAGACACTAGATTGCCAAATAGGGAAAAAAATAACTCAGGACTGTGGATCATCACGGAAACCAAGACAGAAGAGTTTTAAGGAGGATGTAATTGATAGTGTCACCTGCAGTGAAGAATAGAGGAGGAGAATGGAAGACAGCATGATGGATTTGGCAAGGAGGCTGTTGCTGTCCCCCTGGCGATCCCACAGAGTAAGATGAGAAGAAAGAACGCATGGGACTAGGAGAGGCAGCAGGCACCAAATACTCATTAGAGAAGTTTGGAAGGTGAGGAACTGGACAGCCAGCTTGAGGGAACAATAAGGTGAAGCATAGGTTTAATTCAAATTGGTGTAAAGACTCCTGACTTTGACCGCAGAGAGGATGAAGCCAGGGAAGATGTAATAATGGCTTTTTAAAGAAGAAACAAATTGAAAGTGAAGTGAACATTTGCACATGTGTAACAGAACTCCCCAGAATGGAATATTAACTAATATCTAGTTACCTGTGCTTTTTGTAATGGTGCCATTCGGCAGCAGAGCACTGCAGTGCACTTCATACAAATCTGCAGGAAAATGCTTTTGTAGTTAGAACCGGAGTCTTGACTAGAATTTAATATGAGTGACAATGTGGAACCATCAATGATCAATCCGTACTCCTGATGTTCTGTCCATGCTCTGAAAAAGAAAAACAACGCTGTATTTTGATCTATTATACAATTTTATTTAGGAACTTGATTTCTTTTAAACTACAAAAAGGACTGCACATGAAAGTCACCATCAGTTTCTTTTCTAAACCTATACATTCTAAAGCAGCAACTGTCTCAATTAATGACACAACAGAGACCTTTCACCACATGTTTGAGACTTAAGTTGCCTACACTGATGACATTAAGTTCCAAAAGGTATAAAAATAATGAACATTTAGCAGTTGGTCTCTGCATAAGAAACTGAAAGTGAGCCCTGGTAGGTGTAGCTCAGTTAGTTGGAGTGTTGTCCCGTAACCGAAGGGTTGAAGGTTTGATTCTCGGTCTGGTCTTGGAAGGTAGCCAATCGAGGCCTCTCTCTCTCACTTCCCCTCTCTCTAAAAACAACAACAACAACAACAACAACAACAACAACAACAACAACAAAATGTCCTTGGGTTAAAATTAAATAAAAAAGTCTGTTAAAAAAAGAAACTGAATGTGAATTTGGGAAATTAGTTGAACTTGGAAATAAAGGCAAATCATTAGTCAGTCTACTCCCAACAATAGAAGGAAAAGACAAAATGGCTTTGGGGTATACAGTCACAGAATGCCTTTTCCTAATATTTTTTCCTGAATGACATAAACTATCAGTAGACCTGGTTTCTAAAATAAGATGGAGTACCTAAAGTAGATGGTGTTCATTAAATACCATATGGTGATATATGTTCCTTAAATAAGTATCATTTTACACTAGGTTAGTGGTTCTGAACCATAGCCTTCCAATTAGAATCATCTGAGCAGCTTTAAAAAATTGCCCATGCCTGAAGTCTCTCCTCAGACAAATTAAATCAGAGTATCTTGAGAAGGACTCAGTCATACATAGGTATGCTTAGAAAAAGCTCTGTAGGTGATTCTCATGCAAAGCCAGGACTAAGAGGTATTGGGTGCCAGGAAAGACAAATGTAACCAGTGCCATGTATTTAAGAAAAACACATGAGGAAAAACTTACAGCTGAGAAAATTCTATCTATTAATGTGTCACTTTTTTACAATGAAGAAAAAACTAGGGATCAGTCAATATTAGCTCAGGAAATCTGAGGTGCCATTTGAGAACCACTGCAGTGAAAGTATTAGACACAGCTTGATCTCATCTCTATAGATTCATTTGTCTAACTTGATGATTCTCAAAGTTTAGTGTTTAAAGGAATGTTTAAACATTAAACTGTGTCCACCAAACCCTGGCTGGTGTGGCTCATTGGACTGAGTGCTGTCCTGTGAGCCAAAGGGTTACTGGTTCGATTTCTAGTAGGGGCGCATGCCTGGGTTGTGGGTCAGGTCCCCAGTTGGGGACACATGAGAGGCAACCACACACTGATGTTTCTCTCTCTCTCTCTACCTCACTTCCCTTCTCTAAAAGTAAATAAATAAAATCTTTTTAAAGGAATGTTGTTAAAATTTTTGGGACTCTTTTACATTTGGATTCAATAGGTTTGGGATGGAATATGAAATTTTGTATTTCTAACAAGCTTCTGGTGATCATGTTGCTGCTGTTCTAGGGACTAAACTTTGAGTAGTGAGAGCCTAATAAGCCTCATCTATCCTTCATTCTATATTTCTTGGGTGTATACTGCTAACACCACAACATTTTGTACTTATCGAAATTTTGCTTCATAATTTTATGACCATTTTTCTCACTAATTCAAGAAATTACCAATCATGTGTTCTCCTTTGCTTTCCTATCCACAGAGCTAACTTAATGTACAGAAAACAGTGGCTCAATAATCAATCAAGCAATATTGTTAACATCAACTATAACTAGGCTATGTAGAAGAATGAAAAGAATTATTAACTAATCTTTCCTTGAAGAACAGAAAATCTCCTTGTGGTGACAGAAGCATAGATGATAGATTATACCCTACCAAATAAGACATTAAATAGCCAATATCCAATGATCGGCACAACAAATACACAGGAAAAACAGCGGGTTCTTGGTGAGGTGTAATATCTGAAATGGAACTTCAAAGACAGTGCAGAAATTGGTGGGGGAAGAGAATGTATGCTATGGTGCGCTACGGAAAGCAAGTTGAAAATGTCACTTGAGGCCTTAGATGCAAACTGATTCTGTGGGTAATGTAGAACCACTAAAGGTTTCCGAGCAGGGACATGATATAGTCAGTACTTTACATTTAATTAAGGCCCATTTGTCTGGCAGAGGGACTGAAGGGATTTGAGGCTGGAGTTGCTACAAATCTGATATGCAGCACTAGTGGTGAAACTGAGAACATGAATAGGGCTCAGTAGCTGGCAAAGGTGATTTCAGCTCTGACACCTATGTAAGCTGGGGAAAGACTGCAACCGCCCAACTCTAGACAGATGAGCAAGGAAGAGGGAACGTTCTGAGCTGGTGAGTTAAGCTTTCCATAAGCCCTGGCTTTTATAAAAGTGCTCCAGAGCTGCTGGATGGTGCTATGGACTAAACTGTGTCCCCCACCAAGTCCTATCTTGAAGCTCTTACCCCCAATATGATGATGGTATTTGAAGATGGAGCCTTTGGGAGATACTTAGGTTTAAATGAAGTCATGAAGGTGAGGCCTTTATGATAGGATCAGTGCCCTTGTAAGAGAAAGAGACACCAGAGCTTCCTCTCTCTCTGTAGTGTGAGAACACAGTGAAAAGGCTACCTTCTGCAAGCTAGAAAGAGGGACCACACCAGATGTGAGAAATCAACTACCACTGTTTAAGCTACCCAGTGGTAGCCCAAGTAGACTAAGACAAATGGACAAGTAAAATGCATGTAATTTGGACTGCCTTTATAAATATCATTTGGCTAAAGAAAGGAAACATCAATGATAGGCAATTAAGAAAAACCTGTTTATTTCATTGATGTCCAAACACTAAAAGAACTACAGCTGTTTTAGAATTTGCCATAGCCTCCTAAACATGGGCTACTCATTTTTAAAGTTGATTTAAACACTAAAGATGAGAATGCGGATATCGTTAAAGATATAGCATGGGCTCTGGAATTGGACAGACTTGTTCCACCCCTTATTAGCTTTGTCTTCTTGAATTAAGTCATTTCATCTCTCTGAGCCTCTGTTTCCCTATCTGTAAAATGAAGAAAATAACATTGCTTTACTGCGTTGTAGTGAAGATTAAATGAGAATAATTATATAACCAAAGTGGTTAACATTGTTCCTGGAGCAAAGAGCGTGCTCAAGAAATGAAAACCAGGATTATCTAGAGGGGCTTTGAATTCAGTTCGGGCACATCCTGTAGCATTCCTGAAGAGGAAATCTATTTGCTAATGGCCAAGGTAAATTCCAGAAATTGGTTTAGATACGGCTAAGCCTTGGTCAGTGATACATATAGAAAAATTTATCACTGAATTATTGTGGATCAGTGGCTTTCCTTGAGATCCTTAGGTTCCACAAGTTATTTTTAAGCAGCTAGTTTAAAGCAGAGTTGAAGAGTCCATGTTAACGAGAATTTGGTTCCCTTTGGAATTCTGGGGCATGAAAATCCACACAGAAAACGATTCCAGGGTCTCCAAATACATGGAAATTATTACAAAGACCATTGTATTACATTCGGTTTAAGAGACTGTGAAAAGAAGCATTTTCTTCTTCACGTGGACCAGGACAGAATGTCAATGTTAAATACACAGACCCTAAATATTGAGAAACTGAACTAGTTCCCTAGACAGTGTTTCCTTTTAAATTAAAGGAGAGGTAGAAAGTGCTAAATAATGTCAACTGGGCTGTTAGCCACATCCTCAGGGACAGTTTTAAGTTACAAGGATAAAATACCTGCAAACAAAGAGTGATAAAAAAGGGTGCCTTCTGCATAAGCAGCTGTGATTTACATCTGCACCAATGTCTAAATATAAGAAACTAATGTACTTTCTTACTTTTTAAGGCTTCTAGTACTTTTAGGAAATTCATGCACCAACTTCTTATGATAGTCTCTCAACAATTCATGTAATCGGTCTTCTTTCCTTTCACTTTCTTCAATGGTTTTTGTGGTCAGTTCCAAGAGCTCAGTGCTGGTTTGGAAAAGGCGGCAGGCATAGCAGGTGGATTTGGCTGTCTCCATCTTATCCCCAGTAAGCACCCAGACTTTCAGACCTGCTGCATGCAGAGCTTCAATGGTCTCAGCTGCTTGATCTTGTAGCCTGGGAACACAAAGGAAATCTTGTTATTCTCAAAAACTCCCCACAGAGATGCTGCAAGAAAGCTTATTAAAGAGAATATTTTCACAATTCACAGCATTTCTAGGGTCCGGGCATGTTATCACAGTTGGTTTTCTTATATATCCTCTACTCTGAGTGTGTTCTCCCTGGCACAGTTTACTTATTAGCCAATTTCAAACAATGAGGTTTGGGAAAATTCATGGCATCTCTTGATATAATTGGTATCCTACAGCAGAATTGAGAATAATCATTCTTAGCTAAAATACTTAGAAACTCACCAAGCA
The DNA here is from genome assembly GCF_021234165.1 of Pteronotus mesoamericanus. Taxonomy (NCBI): domain Eukaryota; kingdom Metazoa; phylum Chordata; class Mammalia; order Chiroptera; family Mormoopidae; genus Pteronotus; species Pteronotus mesoamericanus. The sequence continues at coordinate 3,574,980 of NW_026555198.1, forward strand.
TTCTTATTCATTGTTACTTTAGCATATTACATTATTTTTTATATCTCACCACACAAATACTTAACATGGTTCAAAACAGAAAAGGCCAAAGACATTCTCATGAGATATAGAGGAAAGTTAGTGAATCACATCCCTGAGCAGCTTTAAGAATAGGAAAGCCAACAATCCTGAAAGAGAATTTAAGCATAATTCTGAAAGGCAGGGATAAAAGGAGGATGATACTTTCTTTGAGTTTCTTTAGGCAAGAGAATAAAAATGAAATTAGACTAAATGAATTTCATTAGCTTCCAATGTGTCTGAATATATAGGTTTGTAACTTTTTGTTTGATTAAGTCTCACAATTTGCACTTGTAATTTCTAAAAAAAAAAAAAAAAAAGGCTCCTAAAATATTAAAAGTCTGAAACTGTCAGGATGATCAATGCTGGAACCCTACAATGACGTCTGTCAGAGCTCAACCTATTAGTTAAAAAAGATGATTTTAGAGTATGCAAAACAAGCTCTAGCTGTTAAACCAGGTCAGAATAAGCTCTCATGTTATTTGCTTTACCTTGACTTTCCTTTCTGCTCATCTCTGCTAAAATTTTACCTATTCTACCAGGCACCAGCTCAGCTGAAATGATGCCTCCAGCACAAAGCTCCCTACACATAATAAGACTATTTCATAAATATCTGCATAAATAAATGGATGGCTTAGTAAATATTCAAAAGACATTAGAGATGACCGATTCATTCTTTTAAGCCACAAATATATAACTTAAAAACCATTCCCATAAACAGTTCAAGATCTGGTGTGTAAATAATGCAAAATCAAATATTCCAAAATTGGAGATTAAATTACCAATCTGAGCAGATACCACCCTAAATGAATGGTCATTCAAATAACAAGAATATAATTTTTCAGTTACTTGTCTTCTACTGCAGTGGCTCCAATTAAATTCATGTTTCTCTCAATATCATCAAAAGTCTTTTCCATTTTTTCTTCTCTGTCTTGTAAGGCCATTTTCGCCTCCGTGAGCTGTCTGTCAATTCTTTCATAATCATCTGGAGCAATTTCTTTGAAGGCTACACAAAGTGTCCGATACCCATCCTAGAAGCAAAATAGGAGACCTCTAGTTATCCAAATAATAATAGGAAAAAACCATACTCTCTTTAAATACTCTTGCTTTACCATACAAAAGAGAAACTCTGACACATTTTTAGTAAAAAGAAGAACAAATCACAACTATAAAGGTAACATTCAATTAGTTTCAAAATAACAAAATAATTATCTCTGGGGGTAAAAATAAAAGCAGAACATAATACAAAGATTCTCGAAAAGTCTTTAAGGCTACAAATTCTGAAAAGAAACTTGCTGTAGGATAATGTTCTTTATTAAAATAAGAAAAACAATATTACTAAAGCCCCAAATCTAAAAATAGACCATAAAAATAAGCTCAAAAACCAGATATTTAAATAGCAAGCCCATAAACATAGTCATCTCCAGCATTTCTCTTTCTATTTCTTGGGGGTAGAGGTGTAGGCTCACCACTGCATTTCGTTCCACATGGACTTTAGTTGGCTCAATTTCATGATTTTGCACCCTGGGGAAAACTGCTGAGTCTGCTCCTTTACAAAAGAGAAGTATATCTCCTACAATAAAGAAGCAAAGTACTCAACTTAGAATTTTAAGGCTTGTACTGGGACTTTAATAACCGAATAACTTTTAGGGTGGACACTTCCACCCAGATGTTACATGAGTATATCCTGAGCCTGCCTTGCAATGCTCACCCAAATGCAATGAGATATCTTCCTCTTTTCTCTGTCAGGACAATATTCACCACCTCTTAAGACCAATACAGACATAGCTAATAACTCATAGTTTACAACATGCACCTCTGTCAAAATATACTTCCTTCTAGTGGATCACGAAAAACTGTGCTTGTGTCAAGAGGCTGCACCCAAATGATCTTTGAAAATGTCATCAGTCATGGTGTAAAGAGCATGTGTGGCATCTACAGGTGTCAAGGACAAAACTCAAACTAAACAAGATAATTTTCAAGAACTATACAAATTAGCTTTTAAAACACTGACTTGATAGTTTTTACCTGAAACTTGAGACTAGTTTGGTAGAATGATAGTACAAGTATAACTTTGTATCAGTCCCTGCAGCCCAGAAAGTAGTCACAGTTGAGCATTAAGAAAGAAACTTCATCCTCATAAGGCAAAATGCTGAGTTCAACAAGTTAAGAAAAATATGTAGCTCTGAAATCAAGGCCCTTGGCCAACCACTTCCCCAGGCATCTCACCTTTGCCGTAGAATGCATGTGTGCAGGTGCACAGGGGAAAACAGCCAGTATTTCAAATGTTAAGGGTTTTTTTTTTCATTTTTTTTCTCACACATCCAATTTGTCTGAAAGTCACAAAGCAAATTCCACACTGACATAATGTGAAGTTGGATATGTTCCCTGTCGAGTATGTCTGTATCTTCCCATTCTCACATTAAGGAATTTGCAACAGATTTAATACTAAAAATTGAATTACTAGAAAAGTAATCAAGGCTATTTTGGGAAAAAAAAATAACACCTGGAGACAGATACACTCACATACACACAGAGATACAGAGGCTTCTGAGAGCCCTCAAATGAAGCAGTTCTTTCTATGAGTCTTCCTGAATTCAACCACCAACCACCATGACTCCTTCCAAAGATATGGGGGGGGGGCCCTGGCATGATGGTACTGGTTCCCTCGCAAAGGATAAGCTTCTTTACTCTGTCAAAGAGGTGAGTGCTGGGGTAAAATTACAATGCCCTTTCCCATTAGGTGAGCCCTTAGTTATCTTTAGCTCACTGGCTTCAAGGGAATGTAAAGCAGCGGGGAATGAGGAATGTCAGGGAGGGATAACCAGCAACTCTCTACACTCAAGCACTTTATGGTTAGCGATCACAAACCCCCACGATTGTACTGGGCTGCTGCACGTAGACATTGTTGGTGATTGGTCAGTAGTACCAAAAAATGTACCCTTTCAGTTTGTGTTTGGACAACCAGGACTGAGGAGTAGAGTTCAGTTTCCAAGAAAATGCAAATGCTGTCATACCAGGGGTTCTGCCGCTGACAATCTGGCAGGCTGAACATATGTGCTTACTTACATAAATACATTAGGCCTATAAAAAAGCTACTGCTTTGCATGATGTTAGGTAATCATATACCACTACTGAAATATTTTCTTTCTTGAAACTGTCAACATGTAAATCTAAAATGTAAAAAGAGAGAAAGTCAAATTTTCAAAATACGGACCTGCTTGAGTCTTCACAATGACACTCATACGACGGCGGACAGAATCAAAGTTTAAGGTGTGAAGAAGTTCATACCTTTATGAGAAGAAAAATGAGAAAAGTAAAACACCTAGAGCACATTGGAGAAAAATAAAACACTAGAGAAACATCTTAAGACATTCAAACACCTTAAATGAACAGGGCTCTCCTCTTTGGGCAAGGGGTGTTGGTTATGTGTACAACCGTTGGTTTCCATTGCATTTGTTAAAGTTCTCAGCGCTTAGAACATGCTGTCAAGAGGACACCATGGTCAGTGAGGGGTATCTGTATCCTCTCACCATAATACTTAAAATCCTAAGGAGAGAGTAATTACATGGGAATGTGGGGCAAACAGATGTCCCACCAAGTCATATCTGAAGAGGTCTAGAAATAGTCCCATCCTGCCAATTATTTTAATCATCTACAGAATGCCTACTATGTGTCAGGCACAGTGCTAGGTGCTGGAAAATAGACAGGAATCTGCCTGAGTCCCTTCCCGCAAAAGGCTCCCCATATGATAAGGGAGTCAGAGGTAATGAGATGAGTACCTCCCAGTCTGTCAAACACTGTGTAATAAAGGAACTCACAGGGGAGATGCAGGGGCAAGAATGAAGACATCCAAAGGGAGGCTTCCTGGAAATAGTTGTACCTGAGCTGTATTCTCTAGAGGTGATATAATGAAGAAAGGGTAGCATGGCATGCTGAGTAGAGGGAAGAGCATGCGCGAAGGCACAAGAGCATGACAGCACATGGACCATGGGTGGGGGGATATAAAGGAGTTCACCGAGGCTTGAAATCTAGTTGGTAGGGGAATAGTAAGAAAGGTAAGCAGGGGCTGGGAAATGAGAACATTGTGGCCTTTTATCCTAAGAGCAATGGGAATCCACTGAAGAGTTTCAACAGTAGAATGGTATAATCAGATTTGTATGTGGATGTCTGAGTTACAGTAATCAAATGGAAGAATGCAAAGGGGTAAAAACAGGAGTTAATTATTAACAAAATGTGAGGAAATATTTTCTTGAAAATAAATAACTTGAATATAAGCATTTGACCTAAAAATGTTTATTACAAAGCTTGTTTTTGATGGGAGTGAAGAGGTCATCAATTTCGGATATGTGTGTGTGTAAGGTATCAACATGCAGCATTTCATTTGGCATTGGCCAAGATGGGGGCACTGTTGTGAACTGGCTAGAATCTGATCTGATGATGATTCTGGGCTCTTAGCAGTCAAGTCAAAGAGCCTTCCTCCGGCTTCTGAGCATCTCTCCCCAAAGGTGCATATTCCCCAAGCACATATACATGTAGTACAGGTTTGTGAGATGGGTCTCATGAAAAGCTACAGGCCAGAATGTAAGCCAGAAAAATTACAATTCAAGTTCAGATGAAGGAATTCAAATTAATCACAGAGCCTAATTCAAATTTGCCAAGGTGGCTTTCTTTGCTGGGGAGACACTCATGCATCAGAGCACTTGTCCCGAGCTTCGACCCTAAGCATCTAGAACAAGACAAAGCTTCTGACACCAAAGCTGCTATGACTGGCTGGGCTTGAAAAAATCCCGGAGTTAATGGGTTGGCTTCTGGACAGAAGGTTTCATGTATGTCCACTAACTGTTCAGGCAGTGTGTGCTGGAGACCTGAAATGGCATTTTCATTTCAGAAGGAAAGTCCAGGCAGACTCTCATTCAGGCTACTGGACTCATATGTAAACCAAACTGGCATCCTTTCCACCTTAAATCTCAATTTCTGCCATTCTATGAAAAATGTCTTTCTCCTCCTCCAACTATATTTACATAAAACTCTGAACCGGGAGAGCGGAGTCCTACACTTACAGATGCTATCAGTTTCCTTTGCTGCCCTTACTAAATTCAACTAAGGTTGACTGTGGGGTGAAGACGTGACAAACAAACACACAGCGCTACTTACTCTTCTATTTCTTTTCTTTGGTTCTCTACTCTCATATGGCCATTCTGAATTCCTAAAAATGTGAACCCATACCTGTCAAAAACAATAAAAAAAAACCTTTGTATATCTTTAAAGAATGATTAACTTTCTTTGCACTGGGGTTACTTGTAATCTTGTGTTTTCTTCTCTTTCAGAGGAACTCAATGTACAACTGTATTTCCCTTTACTGGCTGAGATGATAACACAGAGCAAGTCAACGCCCAGTCACAAACTGTAACCAAGAAAGAGGCAATTTGTAATACCAATTCTGTAACTAACACACTGGGTAACCTTTTAGCTACTTAATTATCTTGGGTCTCCTGGGTAAAATGGGACTGTTGTTCCCAAATGATGTCCAAATTGCTGGGAGCACGTCAGAAATAGTGTGTTGTACAAAAAGTGGCCATTGTTATGATTTGCAAAATATAACATGAACATTTAGACAGCTGGCTGAAATGCATAAATAGCAATGCAAGTTATCTCTATGTATTACTATTTTCCTTTTGCTCTTAATTGTTAGGGTTTGGAAATTTTCCATAAGCTTTCAGATAAAGGAGTCGACTTTCTATTAAAGAATAAGAATATTTATAAGATAAGGTAATTGCAGCAAACAGAGGAAAAGAAATAACTCCTGTCCTGTCATTTCACTTTTTCAGGACAAGTACAGTAAATGACTTTTTTTCACTCTTCAAAAATGCTAATGTATTTCTCTACAACTTCCCTTAGGGCTTTAAAAACAACTTTATTGAAGTATAATTGATATACAAAGAACTGCACATATTTAATGTGTGTGATTTGATGAGTTTGGATACATGAAAATACCCATGATATCATCACCACAATTAAGGTAAGAGATATCTGATACCTCTCAAAGTTTCCTTGTGTCTCTTTCTTATTTTGTTGTGGTAAAAACACTTAACATGAGATCTACTCTCAACAAATTTCAAAGGGCTAAAATACTGCATTGTTAACTTTACATATGGCGTTGTATAGTAGATCTCTAGAACTTATCTACAATAGTTTAAGTGCTTACTTTGTAGCTCCTTTCACCAAAGCTATCTCATCTGGTGAAGAGGACATATAGGTTAATTCAGCTGCTTCTGTAGCTCCATCAACAGCATCATTTGTTTTAATTTCTACAGTATGGCACAAACACAAGGCACGGAGAAAGAGCTCTTCTCGATTCTGTTAAACAGTAACAAAAAAAACCCTATTATTTTCACTTTGATCACCGGTAACTAGTCCATGAACAGAGATATTAATGGGAGAGAAAGCTATAACCTCTGGCAAATTGAGCTAGCGAAATTTATAAATTCTTAATACTCAATTGAGCTATATATCCTCCTGGTACCTAACAGCATTCCTGGTTCTCAGCTAACATACCCTGGGGGCTGTGTTAACTCTTTCAGGTTAGTGTAACTCCAGCTAATACCAAAGCATTGCCTTCTTCATGGCGTAAAAGAGTTCATTCAGTATCTAATTCACAGTCTGGCAGTAGTTCAGGCACAGGGAGACTCTGGTTCATTTTATGCCTAGATACTCCTGGGACTTGAGTGATTTCAATAGATATAATTCTTGGAGCAGCTCATATTTTAAAGAAAAAGCACAAAAAATTATGATCACACAGACAGGAAAGTGAAAGATTTACCCAAACACAGTCTCCAATAATTCTCTCTACTTATAAATTCTACAATACTTGTTTATAAATTCTAGAGGTGTTAGTAAAACAAGAAAGGTAAAATGAGAGGACAAATGGTCATTGAAAAGTCTATGTCAGAGGCCCAAATTCTTCATTTCTACTATGCGGGGTTAACACATGCATACATAGATTGATTTCTGAAGGTAAAATGGTAATGCAGAAAATGGCACCTTATCTGCTTTGTCAAAATATGTTAAGGGTCCATCAGTTTGAGAGAGTCCATCAGTATCGTGAGTTACACCTTCATATTTGTGCCCATCTATGCAGCACTCAATGAATTCCATGCTGTTTTCAGTGAGTGTTCCAGTTTTATCTGTAAATATATAGTCCACCTGAAAACAAGGACATAAACATACATTTTAACTTTGCTCACTGTGATTAGGTTTTAGTTGGGTATAAGGTAGAGCAATTTCCATATCCATAAGAAACATCTTTTCTAAGACTTCCTGTCAAATGTCAGGCAGTTACAGAACCAATATTATCAAATGAATGAGAAATGAATGAGTATTTTTAAAGACACCAAAACAATATCACATGTCTAAGGCAGATCTACTCCAATATAGAAGGTTATTAGGAAGAAAGAATGTGTCTATTTTATCAAAGAACCCTTCAATTTAATACTTATTCATTTTGATATAAAGAAGTTACAAAAGAAAAGTCAATTTTCCAAGGGGAAGACAAGAATAGACTGACCACTTCTTTGATGTGTGTATGCATCTGCACACACACACACACACCCTAAATTAACTGGGATATAATAAAACTTTCCCTTAAAAAGTAAAATATTCTATAACTATATTGGATTGAAGTAAAATGCATTGTTTCATATAATGTGTATAAGAGCTACAAAATATAGATGGGAGAGGGGAAATAATAATGTTAAATCACTTGATCAAGAGACAGAATAAGTCAATAATGATCAAAAACATAATTGAGATTTCTTTTCATGAACTATGTATATTTTCAGATCCATCTCAGAAAAGTTTCCAAACTAAAAAAGCAGAGTTTTATGATAGGTTAAAGTATAATATAAGCATACTTTCACAAATAATGGAAAAAATAAGCTACAAAGTAAATTTTCCATGTAAATAAGTCATTTTGAGCATTTCCATTTTATCTCAGTTTTTATCTCTTCTATTTATAACATCTGGCTTTTGGAAACCCACAATTTTATCCTTCTTTTGGCAATTTATGCTTAAATAGTTAAAATTATGGGCTGACAGAAAAAAGCATAAGCCCAAGATTAAGGTTTCTATTATGTAAGGGAGAAAGAGATGAACTCCAGAAGTAGTTGCTTTCTAATTATTTTTCAAAGCTTTTTACGTTAGCAGCACTGGTACAAATATAGCATTCCAATCTTCTTCTTCTTCTTCTTTTTTTTTTTTACCTCTTAGCCAGCCAAGTTTGAATTCTCTCTTTAAATTAATCCAAGTGGTATTATTCCTGTGTTGTTAGATTTTTTCCAGTTAAATGAGTCTTTGGGGCTTTTTTTCTGATCAAAATTATTAACCTTCATTTCCCCCTAAAGGTTACCTGAGTTGTTGCACCTCCTGTGCTAGGGTGAACATTAATTAACCCATTCAGAAATCTTTTATGAGTGTCAAAGGTGGTAATTTTAAAAAATATAAAGTGAAATTGTTTACTGATATAGAATAGGTTGTACAGTATGGCTCTGTGTACAATAAATCTCAAAGGAACAGGCCAATAAACTATAACCTAATATAGTAATTATCAAACTGTAGTGTGCATCACTCTTAATTGGAGGGCTTGTTGAAACTCAGATCAATGGGTTCTATCCTGAGTTTCTAATTCAGTAGCTCTAAGACAGGGTCAGTTAATGAGAATTTCCAGAAATCTATTAAGTGATGTTAATGCTCCTCATTCCAAGATCATACTTGAGAACCACTGCTCTAATATACACCCTATACTCAGGAAAGGGGGAGGGGATTGGCTGTCATTAAAAAGCATGTATTCTAATATTAAATGAAGAAAGACGGCTAAAGAGTGACAGACTGCTGGTTGCCTCTGACTCAACAGCTTCTTCCTCTTTAGTGGTGGGTTTGAAACAGCAAAGAAGGCCCCTCTCTATCAACAGGCTCAAACCCACCACTTTACAGATAGAAAGCCTAAAGTGAGATAGATGTCCTAAGGTAGAAAGGACTCTGAACTGAAGGTTGAACACATGAAATTGCCTATCTCATAGTTCAAAATTGGTCAACCATGTTCAAGCTAAAGGAACACCTGGAATGGAGTCTCAGCTCCAGTGTCTACTAACTTTGTGACCTTGGGAACATTCTCTTCATCTCTCTGAACTTTAAATATTAGCCTTAAATAACTAAACCTGCTGCACAGGGCTGCAAAGAATACAAAATAAAGCTCAGCAATACACATGTTTGCAAACTATGATGTGCTCAATAGATGTTGATTGTCATTGCTATTGACTTAAGCAAAACTAAACATATTGGACTCTTTCTATCATCCCACCCTCCCTAATTTTTCTGAATTATTATGATCACATTGCTATAGTTAGGTATTATATGTGTATTTCTCCAACTAAATGGTAAAAAACTTGAGGATTTCTTATTTACTTTATAGAAGTAACCGCAGTACCAAGAACATATCCTAGATACACAGAAGTTCAATACACATCACCGGATTGAATTGTTGGAATCAGAGGATATACTCAGACAAATCATTAAGCATAGCTGCAAGCCTGGGAGGGGATATTAAAAAGGAGGCTATCCCCACAGGTTATTTTTCCAAAATAGGTTGAAACCACTTGGTTGTGTAAATGACTGATGTCTGATTGTAAAAGACCCCATCCTTTTCCAACTGAACTGAATGAGCAGTCTACTTCTTTTTGTTTCTCAAGTAAAACAATGTCCTAAACACATCTTCCTATTTTTATAAAATACTAAAGTAGATCATTTTTAAAGAGGTTATGCAAGCCCTGGCTGGTGTGGCTCAGTTGATTGAGTGCCAGCATGTGAACCAAAGGGTCGCCGGTTCGATTCCCAGTCTAAGGCACATGCCTGGGTTGTGGGCCAGGTCCCCAGTGGGGGGAGTGGGAGAGGCAACCACACATGGATGTTTCTCTCCCTCTCTTTCTACCTCCCTTTCCCTCTCTCTAAAAATAAATAAAATCTTAAAAAACACAGGTTATGCAAGTGCTTGCAATGGTGTTGATGAAAATTAATTGATACTGCTTTTAGCAACACAGAAAGCCCTATATATCTTAAATTATGACTCATCAAAGAGGAAACTGGTTATACTGCATCTTGTGTGTAATGTTCCATTGAAAGCTGAATGATCTAAGAAACTATTTCAAGACTTCTTTGCATTTTCATTCCGAGAGTTTCTACATGTGTAAGCTGATAATGATGGCAAATTGTTTTTTTCCCTGCATATATTGAGGTGGTGGTCTGGTTATATTAAGTAAATGGCAATCACACACAGAAAAGCACGTTTTGTTTGGAGAAAGATGCGGTGGATGAAATGAAGACAGTAGTTTCTTTTCACTGATCAAATTTACCAGATCATTACCCAAAGCTCCACTTTACTTTCTGCAGTGTGAATACAGTCTAAATGATAGGGATTACATTCCCATAGGTAACATGGAATCTGCTGAGGTGGAGATCTGAAAGGAAGAGATAAAGAGTTTTTTCTAGCGGAACCTGGCCCAGATATCCTGCCTGTTTCTGGTGGGCATTAGGCATATGGAATGATGGCTGTTTTATCTGCAGTAGCCTGAGCCTAGCTAGCCATGTTCATCTTTGGGTAGGTTAATCCACACAGCCAAGCACTGAATCTGCTCAACTGAACCAGCTGTCACAGGCACTGACCAGTGTGGCTCAGTTCATTGGGCATCATCCTGCAGAGCAAGGGGTTGCCGGTTCAATTCCCAGTCTGGGCACTTGCCTGGGTTGTGTGTTCGGTCCCTGGTCGGGGCACATGCGAGAAGCGACCCATCAATGTTTCTCTCTCACATCAATCTTTAGCTCCCCCTCTTTCTCCCTCACTTCCCCTTTCTCTAAAAATAAATAAATAAAATTTAAAAAAATCAGCTGTCAGGAAAAAGTTCCCAAGAGGTGGCTTGTAATTTAATTTTTGTTTTTCAAGCAAAAATGCCACTAATTGATGCCTTTTATACTGGAGTAGTTTTGCTCATATACCTCTGTCCCTGATGAAAACTTCTAGTTTAAAAAGGCTAAAGTCAGCTGTTGCTGCTGAAATCACTTACAAAAGAATCTTCTGGGAAGAGTATCTAAGGGGAAAGCATTCATTCATTCATTTCTTGTTGTATCCTTAGAGACTTAGTATCAGTGTGAATTGCAGATTCCATGGTTTGGAATTCTGGAGTTTTGAAGACAGGTTTTCAACAAAATAATATCTGGAGAGTTTTTTCACTCTTGTGACTATAGCTGTCAAGAGGGTACTTTGGTTTATGTAAAGGCTGTGTAAAGAACAGAAATAGAGAGCGGGGGTGGAGGGGGACTAAATTCAGTGAGAGTTTTGAAATGTAGATGCAAATTGGAACCATTTAAAACAAGTGTGAGGCCCTGTTCCAGCCACACAGTTCCATTAACTGAATTTGCTTCTCACAGTCACAGAAATGACATTTCCACATGCCTGACATTCTAAATATCATGAGAATTAAATGCAGCCAAAAAGTTCCCTGAGTTTGTGAAGACCATTGCATGACACAGTAAATTCAAACAAAGGGAAAAAGTCTCTCAGTGCGGATAAGAAAGCACCTACGAAGTCATCACTTGAAGAATTATAGCTAGATTGCATTGCATGGGAAAACAAATGCACCTGGGTTAGAAACACGGTCACAGCCTGGGCTACATTGGTATAGGAAGCAAAAAGCATTTTGAGGAGTGCATGCCCTCACACTTTTCCTTCATTTAAATTTTTGAACTATGATAAACAATTGCTTCTAGGTCTATATTGCATCTGTCCAGAAATGTACTAAGAAAATGTCAATAGGACAACTTTGGTCAATCTAATTTATGGAACAAAATGCATTTATAAAATAGTTTTATTTACTAACCCATATTCTATCCACGAATGGTTATAGTTGGTGATGAAGACTACGTTTCCTGTTCCAAAGCAATAACTAATGATCTGAAAACATCACCAGGTGAGTTTTAAAGAGAATTTCTTTAACATTAAAATTCAATACACAAATTGAAGTCCTTCTCAAAAATGCCAGCAAAATGACTGATGTTATAGTTATGGAAAAGTTGCGTGCCTTCATTGCATGTCTGTATAAATTTTTTCTCTGAATCACATTCCCAAACGTGAAATGGTTACATGTATTAGTAATCCAGACTACAAGGAAAAGATATTTTAACTATGTTAACGTATTTTAAGTAAAAATAAGTTCCAACCTGACCAAGTTCTTCATTAAGGTCTGATGTGTTAACCAGGGCTCCTTCATTAATTTCTTCATCATAAAAGTCCTTATCCCATGAAATGAAGAAGGAGCCCAAGAATTTCTGCATTTCTACTGTGACATACATGGAGACAGGAATGATAAAGTTGAACAGAACCATAAATGATAGGAAGTCGGTGAACATTTTCAAAACCTAAAACAAACAAATAGTTCATGCTAATTAGGTGCACGGTTCCATTAAACAAGTGTAATATAAATAACTAGGTTAACTTTCTATCTTGTGTTTCAATGCTGAAAGCACTGCTCTTGCTATAAAGACAAAAACTTCCAAAATTCCCTATTCATCGGTCAAGATTATTATCACAGTATGTGAAAACACCCTCAATTTTGTCATTATTCTTCAGTAAATGTACATTTTCACTCTATCCTTTTTTTACTTCCTTAAGTTGTCTGCTCTTCCTACCCCAAGACAGGAATGTAGGAGCAAAGTTTATACGTTGACATTCATTATGCTCCTCGCATAATGTACCACAAGCTCATATTATATATTAACATGCCAGCTTCTTGCCCGAATTATTTAAAACTCTTAAAGAGCCATAAACAAGCATAGAAGCCAAAGTAAAAAACCAAAAAACCCCCACAAAACTCTAAAACTTAACTATGTAATGGCTCAGGGCTACCATACAAGCAAGAGAGAACCCAGAAACTAACAAAAGGCATCATTATCTGAGCAGCATTTCAATAAAGGGTGGTGTGGTCAAAAAGTGCTATAGTTAAAATTTTCAGCATAAAATAAATTACCTTCAAAGTATCCCGTTCTTTCTGGGTCTTTTGGTTATACCACGGTTCATCATTATATGGGGTACTCTGCCAAACATACTTTAGAGTAGTGCATACTGCAGCTTTGGCCAGTAAGATAAATAAATACACAATCAAGAAGGCATTAATGGACCTGAAAAATAAGATATTATAGGTTGAAAAATCATTTAATTACTTAAGATATCATCCAGGTTTAAATTAAACTATTCAGTTTTCTAAAGCTTCTCCTGCATATGATGTGTAACCACAGCACAAGCCTGTATGTATGTATGTATGAACGTATGTATGAATGAATGAACCTCGGTTATCACTGCTAAGTGTTACTATCAAGTGGTAAAATGGAAAAGCCATGCCTGACCTGTATGTTGGTGACCAATGCTCCCCAATGTGCAGTGGCGGACTAGATTAACACAGCCTTAGTAAGGATCCTATAAAGTGATAGGGGACACACACACACACACACACACACACACACACACACACTCTCTCTCTCTCTCTCTCTCTCTCTCTACCTACTCAACCCTTATAGGAGTAGGTTGTCTCTGTTTCCCTGAATCCTAAAGATCTGGAGTACTGGGTGGGAAAGCAAATGTGAAATCCTCAAGCTTACTGCGGATTCTTTTAGTTTCAAAGTAGATCTATGGAGAGGGTGTCACTGATGTGCTGGATATCTGTGCCAACAAGTTAGGTCCCTGCCAGTGTCAACTGGCTTGAAGGTCTACCAGGTTCTACTTCAACATTTGCCTAGAGACTATTATCTATGTTGTAGAAACTCCTTAAATATAACAACTATAGGACCCCAAGCCATTATCCAGAAATAAAGGAAATAAATTTATATTTCAACTAAACTCTGCCTTTTCATAGCTGGGTGAGCTTAGGTAAATCACTTATCTCTGAGATGATTTCTTCATCTGTAAAGTGAATAGGCTAACAGGAATGACTCCACAGAGCTGCTCAGGGGATTAAACAAAATCAGAAATACAAATCATTGTGCACAGTTTCTGTAACATAAAAAGTGCTCAAAAGGGTAGCTGCTAGTATAATTGATACTGTTTTTTCATTATGGTTCTTATTGGAATTACTGAGAAGTAACTACCTCAGTTCAATAACAACTAAAGAAATTGTGGCGCACACTAACTTTTCAACAGCAGAACGTTTCTGAGATTTCCCTTGGTAGTTCAAAGCCATTTTGGTTTCCATTCCAGTGTAAACAGCAACTCCTAAGGAATAACAGAATAAAATGAAAACTAAGTTACAACCAACTACCCATCTAGCTGGATCTATCCATTTTTTTTTCATCCTATAAAAGTAGGAATTTTAAACCTTGTATTCAACAGTTGATATATCATTTATAGTATAATTTTAATTCTATATAATTTGTCATATTTCAAATTGGTTTACTATCTTATAAATTCCCGATGCCTAAAAATAAGCTAAGATTAAATAGCAATTATCTATGTTCAATTTTTAACATCTACTCTTTATGCACAGGCTTTATAAAGTGTATTTCTGATAAGTATATCTTAAAAATTGTTCACCATATATCCTCTTGGTATTTTTCAGTGTAGCTCCTTTCAACAAGAGATTTTCAGGTCCCAAAGACCTAAATAAAAAATGAACACAGCTAAATAAAGCATGAACAACCCAATAAATAGCACCATCAACTTTGGGGACATAATTTTCCCATATATCAATGTCCTGGGTTCAAAATATATCTGTCTACTTATATCACATGCTTCCTCCCCAGGACCAGCTGAAAGATCCTTCCCTCTGAAGTTACTTGAGGGTACAGCACAGATAAAACCACAATACAGGAGTAGCCAGCAACACGCAGAGGTAAAGAGATGCAGAGAGATAAAGGGTTATGAGCCATAGACAGCAAGACAAGAACAGAACAAAGCAGCAGACAGCAAGACACAGAAAGAGGTGACAGATAAAAGACCGGGGAGGCAAACATCAAGGTGGGATAGACACACTAACATATTTATAGAGAGGAGAGTAAACCCGCCTTTGGGGGGATCATTGGGCAACCGGGCGTTTCTTTTACTTCCTTTTGAGTATTGTATAAAGGCCAAGTGGAAAAGTTGAGGTACTGGATGATAGAAGAGGGAAAAAAACACCCCTTTTTATATGAATTGCTTTGTTATAAATGATTAGCCTTTCATTTTACTTAAGTCTAGGTAATTATTCCAGCATTTTATCCACTGTCCATACCCTCAGTGACTCCCCCTTAAACCACTGAACAACCAAGGACAATAAATACAGTGCCTAGAAGAGATCTGGGAATATCAAAGTGTCTGGAGCTCTGCAATTTTGGAAACCTTCGGCATCACTTCTAATACCACCCTCCTCCCAGGACGGACGGACACACACACACACACACACACACACACACGCACACACACACACACGCACGCACGCACACGCACGCACACGCGCGCGCGCATATACTACTCCACAAGAGCCCCTACCAATGAAAAGGTTGGTTACCTAAGAACCACTAGTGGGACACTGTTTAGTTATTCCATATTTATTCACCTTTACATCTCTCTCTATAAAAGAAGTATTTGGCTAGTTTAATGGGCTTAAAAGAGAAATACCAACCCCTCTACAAGGACAGATTATAGGAATAGTAAACTAACCTCGCAACAGCCTCAATACTATTACTATAGATATTGATTCGCCCAACAAATCTGCAAAAAGAACAAAATAGCAAATGAGTTTTCCATATCCAGGTAAAATCTACATACCACAAATATGAAAATATATCAAAATACAAAGATTACAAAAGAGATAAAACTTTGAACTAAGAATGTGTATTATATTTTTGAAAAAGCTATGAAATAACAGTGAGGTGTATACCATTTTAACCTACTTCTTAAAATAATATTTTAAGAATGCAAACAAATATTCTAAATTGATTTTCAAGATCTCCTTGGCATTGTGTATGCACATAACACCCCTATCATTTATACTTTATATAAATAATTGGCTTCTATTTTAGATTCATGTGAAGAAAATTTTTTTGGTGCTAACACAACTTTAAAAAGCAGTATTTAGATCAGTAGTTCTTTCACTTTAGCATGCATCAGAATCACTGGAGGGCTTATTAAACTACAGATTTTTGGGCCCCATACCCAAGATTATGATTCAGGTGATAATTTGCATTTCCAACTGGTTCCTAGGTGATGCTGCTGCCACTGGCCCGGACAACCCTTTGTAATAGTATATAATACAATGAAAGTAATTGGCACACTTGGGGATAAATCCTGTTACTCTGCTGTTGTTGATACTGTAATCAACTAAACTGACCAGCTTAAAAATCAAATTCCAAATTTCTGACAACTCACAATTACTGTTAATCAGCAAATCTACTCCAGAAAGCCTGAGTATAGTAAAATAGAGGATATTGTACCATTATACTACTTCTTCCACTTAACTGTTTACTGTGGACAAAAAAGAGCTTATTTGCAATATGCAGTTCATCATCATCATCACATAAAAGAAGAGAGCTCCTACTAATTCCATGGCTCCATATCCACTTCTATCTTTGATGTCAGAAGACACACAAAGTGGTTTATTTTTGTTTTAGTTAATGTATGAGTTTGGTAGGCCAGTCTTATGGGATAATATCATTTTAATATTTGATAGATGGCCATGCTTACAAATAACAAAAATAAAAAAAAATCAAAAGTAAGATGCCTGGGCTCATAATGATTTATCTTGGGCTGATAATGAACAAGGCTGATTTGATTCATTTCCCTGCCAGAAGGAAGGAACAGCTCATAAAAACACAAATGAAAGGAGGCTGTTAAGTGGTGGGTGTTTCTTTCCAATACTGGTGGCAAAGACAGGGACAGCCAACAGACAGCAGTAAAATGAAACCAGGTGATGTTTACTTGTAGAGATCAGGTTGAGGCTGTTCACATTCAATGGCTGCTCGGAGGGTGTCAATGGATTCAGCTGTCCACAGTCCAATGGTATCACGTACTGCATAATGTGTCTAGATGAAAGCAGAAGCAAAAGCAAAAACAAGAAAGTATTTCTTTTCATAATCATACACCCACCTGATTCCCGAAACACAGTATGTTTTAGTAAGAGGCATTGGCAGAATAATACAAGTACTGATGCACATTTCCAACTAAATTAAATTCTTAAAATACATTACAAATAGTTAGAGAGATGACCCTGTCACAAGGGGATTCCAAAGATAATGAAAAAAACTGAAAGCTTTTCTTGATACTGACAGCAGAGAGAATCCCATTTGCAGCATGTATATAATCAGCGGAAACCCCCATAAAAATTTAATGCATTTATTTTTACTGAACCCTATTATTCTGCTCACCGTAGTGTATGGTGATATAAATATCCACATATTAATTAAATCCTTTTTGGTCATAAGACTGCTAACGTCTTGCCATCAGAATGAAAAAAAATCATTAATAGTTTCATTACCCAAATAGCATAATGAATGATCTTAAAAATGCTCCAAGTGGCTACATTTCATATAAGGAGCAAGAAGATGATGTGTTTTGCCTTAGTCTGACAGAATATTCTACTAGGGTATATCATGTACTTGATTTACCCAGAACTCAAGGCAGGCTCCAGTGAACCCATTTATAAATCATCAAAGAAAGGCTGACAGACTCAAAGACTGCACCACTTACACAGAAGGGAAAGCTGTTGCATAGCCTTTGAGGAATACTATGGAGCTGCCTGAACTATATTTAAAACTCTCTCCTGACTTTGAAAACCTATGTGCTTTCAGCTGATTTGATTGGGTCAACTAAACAACATTTTCCCCTATTAGGGAATCTTTAGGTAGATTTCCTGATTTTTACCTTGACATTCCCTTGAATATAACTTTGTTTTTGAACAGTTGAAATGGGACTAGTTTATCACCACACCCTTGAAGTACAGAATATAGTCATCTAAGGCATTTAAGTTCCTTCTTCATATACTAAGTCCTGGTTCTCAATTCCAGATGGAATAAAATAAACAAAGGAAAACCCACAAGTATACACACAGAAGTGAGCACATTAGTAATATTTCTTAAAGGCAGCATGTAGAGAATACATATTCATGCTCTGCGGAACTCTGGATGATGGCCAAAAATTGACTGTGTCAAAAAGTACCAGGAAAGTAATTGATTTTTCCAGTTTAGCAAATTTACTTTCACAGATTTATAATTCTTCCTAGTTGCAATAAAGCAAACATTAGCCAAACTACACCCTAAGGTATTGTTTAAAAAGCAATCAAATTACTCCAGATTAGATTTTCTATATGCCAGGAATAAACATTTTTAAAGAAAAATATTCATCACTTTTAAAATAAAAACAGATCAAACTGTAAGATGAGAGTACTTAAAATTATTTTCATAGTTATATAGTTTCAGCTTATGATGACTCTCATTTTTAAGAGCCTTAATAAAATATTGAGTAGGTTATGTCAATATGATATGCAAGCAATGCTATTAAAAAAAAGGGGTGGCTTTCATTTGGGACATGCAGTTTCTTCACTCAACTCCACCCTTTTCCCCAAAGTTAAGAATTTGCTTAGAAGTTCGAAGATAATTATATACAAGCTGTCTTCAAATACAAAACTTATACAAATAAAATAAGATAAAAGATTAGGGGGCAGTGAAAAGGAGTATTTTAACTATCCTAAGCTTAAAATGATTAGGCCAGGTTTAGTTTTCATTACCTTGCAATTGGATTCCCCATCAAGACTGGCTGTAGTAACATAACAGGTTCCATCACTAGTGCAGGAAGACAGAAGGATAAGATCACAGGGAAAGGTTTCATCTGCTTGGACTTCTACTACGTCACCGACCTAGAATGGAAAAAAATATAAATATTCTTAATTCCAAACAAAGTATTCATTATACTGCAAGTGAAAAGAACAGAAAGAGACCTCTCCTGTTCCGGGATTTAGAAAGTGTCTCAGCATTTTACACCACATGAAAACTGATGAAAGGATATTACTCAATATTCAGAATCCTCTTTAAAGTCATAAGGACTTGTGATGCTTTCAGTGTACCTTAGTATTGAACTTTAATCTCTAATGAATGACACTTCAGCACCCAGGGGGGCCGTTTGCTCTCTGATGTTTCTAGCACTAATCATTATCACTTTGTGAATGAATCCAAAAAAAAATCTACATGTCTAAACTCGAGCACTTCTTGAATAGCAGCAGGACACTCCCACTCTGCATTCACACATATTTTAATATGTTTTCCCTTCAATGTGATAACAGCTATTTTTTTGGGTGCCAATTCCTTCTTCAGTGCTCAGAAATTCTCACTTAATTACAGGCACCTATTTTTCTCATAACATTTCAAAAATTCAAATAGGTCATTTTCCAACAATTCATCTGCTATCAGAACAATCAACTAATACAAAAATGAGAAACAATTTCCTCTGTGTAAGTACCAAAAGCTCAAGGAGAAAAGAAAAACATGAGAGAAGAAATCATGCACCCTTTCTATTGCACATAATTTAATAATGTAGGGAATAAATCATAATGGTTAAGACTTCCAGTCAAGATGGCAGTGTAAGCAAACATAGCTTGTCTCTTCGCACAACCACATCAAAATTACGACTAAAATATACAACAGCCATCACTCAGAACCGTCAGAAATTGAGTTGAATGGAAGTTTGACAACTATAGAATTAAAGAAACCACATCCATCCAGACTGGTAGGAGGGGTGCAGACATGGAACAGGTTGGTCCCTCACCCAGTGTGGTGGATAAAAATTCAGGAGGGATCTCTCTGGAGTGAGGAGTCCCAGTCCCACACCAGGCACCCCAGCTCAGGGTTCCAGCACCAGGAAGGTAAGTCCCCACAATTTCTGGCTGCAACAATCAGTGGGGATTGAGTCAGTGGAAGAAAATTCTAGAGCCTCAAGTAGTTCCCACACATGGACTTGCCTACTCAGACTCACTCCCTCTGAGTTCCTATACTGAGGTGGCAGCTTGAAGGGCACCAGTGGTGTACAGAGCAAGACTGAAGTGTCTGGCATTGAGGTGAGCATAGGCCATTGTCCCTTTGCTATGCCCTCCCCGCACAGAGCTGGTAGGCTGATGCCATATCTGAGACTCCATCAACTTGGATAACACTGTGTGACCCACCTTGGAGATCCCCAGAGACTCCATCCCACCCAACTTACGGCCTTCCCAGGCTGCTTTCCTGTAGGAATGGCTAGATTTATTTGGCTCCTGTTTCACAACTTCCTAAATCCTGTCAAACAAGCAACAGCTAGCCTCAGCGAGCAGCCAGCCTCCTTTCACAGCTTGGCTTCACCTGGGAGTTTCCAAGCCCAGTACAGGTAGCAGCCATCTCAGATTGCTTTATAGCTCACGAAGGGTGGCCCTAGGCAAAACACCGGTGGAGGCTGACCTTGGGCAGCACCACCCAGGAAACCTCAGGGCCAGCGCACCCAGTGGACAGCTACAGATCACACTGGAGCACCACCACCATGCCTTCCCACAGCTGATCTTCCACAGAGGGTGGAGGTTGGTGGTCAGTGGTCGCAGCCAGTTCTTGCAGTTGACTGGCCTAAGTAAATCCCTCCCATTGACCTGCCAACAGCAACCAAGGCTCAACTACAAGAGGAGGGAGCACCTTAAGTACCCAGCTTGGGTGATAGGGGAGGCTGTGTCACTGGACCCTGTAGGACACCTACTACATTAGGCCATACTACCAAGATAGAGTCAAAGTAACTTTACCTAATACATAGAAACAAACACGGGGAGGCTACCAAACAAGAAGACAAAGAAACATTGGCTAAATGAACAGATTGAAACCCCAGAAAAAGACTAAATGAAATGGAGATAGGCAATCTGTCAGATGTAGAGTTCAAAAGACTGGTTATAAGGATCCTCAAGGAACTTAGTGAGGGCCTTAACAGCATAAAAAGATCCTGTGAGAAATAAAGGATACACTAATTGAAAAGAAGAACAATTTACAGGGAAACAACAGTAGAGTGGATGAAGCGAAGGATCAAATCAATGATTTGGAACATAAGGAAGCAAAAAATAACCAGTCAGAACAACTAAAAGAAAAAAGAAGAATAAAAAAAATGAGGATAGTATAAGTAGGCTCTGGGACAACGTCAAAAGAGGTCCAACATGAGCATCAGAGGGGTGCCAGAAGAAGAGAAAGAGCAAGAAATGGGAAATCTATTTGAAAAAATAATGAAAGAAAGTTTCCCTAATTTTGCGAAGGAAATAGACATGCAAGTCCAGGAAGCACAGAGTCCCAAACAAGATGGATGCAAAGAGACCCACTCCAAACACATCATAATTAAAATGCCAAAGGTTAAAGAGATGATCTAAGGAGCAAAAGAGAAAAGCAGAGAGTTACCCACAAATGAGTTCCCATAAGACTGTCAGCTGATTTCTCAAAAGAAACTTTGCAAGCTAGAAGGGATTTATTAGAAATATTCAAAGTCATGAAAAGCAGGGACCTAGAGCCAAGATTGCTCCACCCAGCAAAGCTATCATTTAGAATTGAAGGGCAGATAAAGAACTCCCCAGACAAGAAAAAACTAAAGGAGTTCATCACCACCAACCCAATATTATATGAAATGTTAAAAGGATTTATTTAAGAAAAAGAGTATCAAAATTATGAACAATAAAATGGCAAAAAATACATAACTATAAACAATTGAATCTAAAGAACAAACTGAGCAAAGAAGAACAGAGACAGAATCATGGATATGAAGACTGTTTTGATGGTTTCCAGGTGGGATGGGGGTGTGGAGGAATGGGAGAAGAGGGGAGGGAGTACAAATAGGTAGATGCAGAATAGCCATGGGGATGTAAAGTACAGTATAGGAAATGGAGTGGCCAAAGAACTTACATGCATGGCCCATGGACATGGACAAGGGTGGGGAGATTGCCTGAGGGAGTGGGGGTCCTGGGTGGAGGGGGAGCAAAGGGGGGAAAATCAGGACAACTGTAATAGCATCATCAATAAAATATAATTTTAAAAAATTACAATGGTTAAAAGGTAGGACTTTTTGACCTGATTTTATGCCCCAGCTTTGCCACTTAACTTACAACCATGGGTAAGTGCCCTAGATGATTATACCTCATAGGACTGGTCTGAGCATGAAATGAGGACAAAGGTAGTGTTTTTCAAACTCTTGGCACACAGACACAATCTGATAGGTATTCATTATAATTATTACCAATACCTTCCAACTGCTTTACTCCTAACTTTTTTGGGGGGAAAATGTAGGGAACTGTCCAGTCCAACACTTCCCAATGTTTTTCACACTGTGGCACATTCAGAAAATACTTTTGTACAGCACCCTCAGATAAAGGGAGGAGGCCACTGATGGCAGAAGATAATCCACTTTACGAGTTTAAACAGTCGATATTTCGCACACCTAGACACACTCATTATGAAATGCTAGAGTAATAAATAATACACCTGCCTATTTGCTACATAATTTGGCAGATAAAGATGAGGATCTTAAGATCTATTTGGGAACAATTTTATTTTCTTTGCCAATCTTCATCAGTCGCCAAGAGTAATAGAATCAATAATTGAACTAATTTGTAAATAGCATTTTAATTTGTTGGGTATTTCCTTCCTCAATTACATATACTCATGTTGCTTTCATAAAACCATAAGTGATGCTTAAATACAGAAAAGAAAAATAAATTAAACTCTACAGCATGTTACAAGAAGGAAACACTCATTAAAGGATGGAAGGCGATTCTCAGGCACTGAAAAATAAAGACCACAAACAGAGAATTTCTAATACGACATTTAGGGTTTGCTTATATATTAACTATCAAGGTCCCTGCCTCTGGAGTGCAAATCAAGGCTTGATGAGATGGATACGGGCTATATCACAAAGGTCCTGGCAAGCCAGGCTTAGGGGTTTAGGCCTCACCCTGAAGGCAAAGATGAACTGGGAAAGGACATTTAAAGAAAGGGAACAACATGGTCCAGTCAGACAATTCCAGAGTTCTGTTTCCACTTAGCAACTTAAAAGCCTCAAGACAGTAGCACTGTTCCTCAACATAAATATTAGAAAATCTACAAAATCGTAATTTTTTTCTTTTTTACAGCTAAGGGTACAAGACAACCAAGTGAACTGAATTTCAGAAGTTAAAAAATCCCTCTGAGGAGAGGCAACTGTTTCACAACTGACAAAAGCACAGGGTGAAGAGACAGTTTCCATAAACGTGTATAAGAAAGCTATATTTTAACCAAATCTAAAAGGCTTGGTAGGAGCTAACATGACATTAGAATCTATGCAATCTTGATAGAAAAGAGACCATAACCACTCATTGTATCTTCTCTACAGGCATCCACCGGGTGCTCATGAGAAAGGAAGAGGACAGGAGACCTAAAAGACCTTCCTCGCTGGTATGGGCATATAGATCGTGATGGACTGTATGCCAGAATCATGGACCCTTTTCTCATTTGAGACAAAAGCCATCTGTCTAGGAGAAAGGCAAGAAATTCTCCCTGGCACAGTACCAGGGAAATGTCACTACTGCTAGAGGAAGTAGAAGCAAAAGCCATCTGCTGCTGGGGATGGGACAGGAAACTCACTCTTACCAAGGACTTAGCACTGATAAAAGGCAAAGTTCAGCTGTCATCGGAGGTGGGGTGGGAGTAATGGGAAAGTTCCACCCTGAGTTAAAGGTACATAAATGTGCAATATTGAGGTTAGGGCATGAGGTCCAAGAAACCACTCTGTTCCAAACAGGAGCCTTGCAACGAATAACAAGAAGTTGCTCGCTCTTGAGCAACTGAGGGAGGAGAAAGGGAAGAGAGGGAGGCACCCACTGGGTCTCCGGGATATAGGATCTGCAGAGGGCAGAAAAGGAACACACACAAAAAAAAAAAACCATTTGGCACCCCAGGCCCCACATAAAGGACAAGGCAATGGCAATCTAGCAGTCCAAAAACATGAAGTCCAGTGGTGTCCTGAAATATCAATAGCTACAACAAAAACCAAAGCAGTTCAACTCCTGACTAGACTGACGTAACGCCCAACACCAATGGGCTGGCAGAAGAGGCCTGCCCAGTTCAGAATATAAATACTGTTTACCACGTCTCTAGCATCCTTTTATGTAGTGTTCGAATTCAATTTAAAAAACGAGACACACAAAATACATGATAAAATACATGATAAAAATCAACCTGTCATCAACAGATAAAGGAGTCAATAGGACCATCCCCAGAAATGTTCAGATTTTGAAATTATGAAACAGGAATGTAAAAATAGCTCTGATTAAGATTTTAAAGTACTTAGTGGAAAAGGTAGACAACATTCATATTCAGATGAAGAATTTGGGCAGCGAGAAGGAAACTATAAAAAAATAGAACAAATGGAGGAGCTGGAAATGAAAAAAATATGACATCATAAATAAAGATTTCCTTTAATGGGCTTATCAGTGGACTGGATACAGCAAAGGAAATAATCAGTAAACCTGAAGAAACTCTTCCAATATTTCTAATGCCAAAATGCCCATACTCTTTCCCTTACAAATATCTGCAACTGGATTCTACAAGTTCTGTATCTGGGTTGTCTTCTCTATGCTCTATGTGATTTCATCCAGTCTCATAGCTTCATATGCCATCTATATGCTGATGAAATCCAAATTTCTATTTCCACCTAAAACATCTCTGAGCTCCAGTCTTGACAATTTCATCTGGATGTCTAACAGATATCTCAGTACTGACATGGCCAAAGCTTAATTCCTAATTTCCCTTCACTTCCACCTGTCCCTCAACCTGTTCTTCTCCATCTTACTTAATAGCACTAGCATTTTGTTTAATTGCATTATTTAATTTATCCAGTTGTTCTTGCCAAAACCAAAAAGGCTATCTCTATTCTTTTTTTTTAAATTGCTGTTCATTTACAGTTGCCTTAATTTTTCCCCTGTTGCTCTTCCTTGCCTCACACACCCCTGCTCCCTCAGTCTGCCCCCGCCCTGCTGTCTATTAGCATGAGTCCTTTATACATGTTCCTTGAACAGACCCTTCCCCTTCTTTCCCCACTTATCCCCCTCCTTACTCCCCTCTGGTCACTGTCAGTTTGTTCCTTATCTCCTTGTCTCTGGTCTATTTTACGCACTTGTTTCTTTTGTTTGTTAGGTTCCACTTATAGGTCACATCATACGGTATTTATCTTTTGCTGCCTGGCTTATTTCACTTAGCATAATATTCTCCAGTTCCATCATGTCTCACTCTCTCGATCCAATATATCACTACATCCTGATTTCCACTAGTTGTGTGTAAGTTTCTTAGCATCTCTGTGCCTCACTATCATCAGTTATAAAGAGGGGATAGTAATACCAAAAAAAGGCACATCCTACCTCATTGAAGTGTTACAAATTAAGGATGAAATTAGTTAATATAATGTAGAAGGGAGTGTTTGGCATATTGATGTAATATGTAAATGTTAACTATTTTTTATAATTATCTTTACTACTATCATCCTAATATAAACTCTTACCATCTTTTGCAGTAGCTATCTAACTGGTCTCTCTGATTCCACTTTTGCCACTGTCCAGAGTTGTCTTTTTAAAACAGTGTCTTAAAGAGAGAGAGAGAGAGAGAGAGAGAGAGAGAGAGAGAGAGAGAGAGAGAGAGAGAGATCATGTCACTCCCTGACTTTAAAACCCTTCAAAGAATTCCCACTGTTCTGAGGATATGGACCAAGTCATTCTCCTGCTCAACAATTAAACATTTAGACACTTTTGGTTTATAAGCCTCTCTTTATACATACAAATCCTACAGAAAAGACTCAATCAAATAATCAAACAGCAACAACTGATTTAATTAATATGATTCCTGACTGTAAAGCCTTAAGGCAATGAAGCCTAGTGAAGGGAAGGTAGAAGATGGGTGTCTTTCTAAGAGAGAGGAGGTGACAGCAAAATCAGAAAGAGAAACTGGAAGAAAGGGACAGAAAAAGGAGACTTTTACTTGCTTTGCAATTACACTAAGTGCCTTGTGAGCAACAGATTTAATGCTATGAATTATTAAGGATGTCTTGATTCTGCTGAACAGCAATGCTGAGTTTCTACCAACTGGTTTGAAAAATTCAGATTGCACCCGCTCTAGTACATCACAGGGTCTTCCCCTCTGGGATGCAGAGAATGGAGGAAAAAGAATAAGGAAAAGACATTCTATGCCAAACTCCGGTAACTCTCCTACTTTGTAGCCATCTTCCCATCATTACTATAAGATGCAACACAATTTACTTATCACTGGGGCTATAGAGAACTTATGTCCAGAAATTCCAGTTATTTAGTAAATAATTCAGCAGTGACAACACTTGATAAAAGTACAGGAAGTATCATTTTTATGAATTTATATGACAGTCCTAAACCATTCTGGGATGCTACTTTCACCTACCTGCTTCTCTTTCGGCTCCAACCATCTTTTTCCCCTAGTTCTGGGGAATTTGATTTATATTATCTTTCATATTTTAACCACATTCACACAGAAATATCATTTTAAAAATAATACCATGCAAAATCAACAAAATTGACAAACCCTAAGCCAGTCTAAGAAAAAAAAAAAACACCCTCAAATATCTAAAAAAAAAGACATTACAACTGATGACATGAAATAAAAAGGATAAGAGACTACAAACAACTATATTCCGACAAGACAAACAGGGTAACATAGAAGAATCAAAAATATGCCTAGAAACATAGCACCTGCCAAAACTGAATCATGAAGGAATAAGATACCTGAACAGATCCAATACTAGTGAGAAGATGAAACCAAGAATAAAAATCCTTCCCCAAAAGAAAAGAACAGAACCAGATGATTTCATTGGATAATTATACCACGCATTTAAAGAAGAAATAACATCAATCCTTCTAAAATTCTCCTAAAGAATGGAAAAAGAGGGTATACCACTAAACTTATTCTATAATACCCTAATACCATTACCAGAAAAATACACAAGAAAATACAACTACAGACCAATATCCTCAAAATATTTTGAAGCAAATATTGCCAAATATTTGCTAAATAAAATATTGACAAACCAAATTTAACAGCACATTAAAATGATCATAGGCCATAACCTAGTTGGACTTATCCTTAGGATTCATGGATACATGATGAGGTCTGTCCAGAAAAAGTGCAGCCATTGTTAATATAATAAGAACAGTTTGTGTGACATTAATGTAACCTGGCAGCCAAGGAGAGTGGACTGGAATGCATGTGCATGAACAATGACTTCACTGTACTAGTCAGTGGGGGCAGTAGATGCCGTTGAGTGAGCATGTGTACTGCGTGGCCGTGGCATTCAAAATGACTGAGCAAG
Organism: Pteronotus mesoamericanus; assembly: GCF_021234165.1. Classification (NCBI taxonomy): domain Eukaryota; kingdom Metazoa; phylum Chordata; class Mammalia; order Chiroptera; family Mormoopidae; genus Pteronotus; species Pteronotus mesoamericanus. The sequence goes on from NW_026555198.1 coordinate 3,602,446, forward strand.
TAGAGCAATGAATGTGCATCAAATTTTGTGTTAAGCTTGAACATTCCTCTGCGGAAACTATTTGGATGATTCAGAAGGCCGCAGCTATGGATGACTGGTGACTGGCAGCTTCATCATGACAAAGTATCTGCTCACGCATCATGTCTTGTGCAGAATTTTTTGGCAAAAAATCAAATCACCCAGGTGATTCACACTCCCTACAGCCCAGATTTGGTGCCCTGAAACTTCTGGCTTTTCCCAAAACTAAAATCACCTTTGAAAGGGAAGATATCTCAGACCTTCAATGAGATTCAGGAAAATACAATGGGGCAGCTGATGGTGATTGGAACTGTGTGAGGTCCCAAGGTGCCTACTTTGAAGGGGGCTGAAGCATCATTGTCCTGTGTGCAATGTTTCTTGCATCTTCTCTAATAAATGTCTCTATTTTTCATGATATGACTGGATACCTACTGGACAGACACACACACACACACACACACACACAATGGAGAAAACCTACATGATCATTTCAATTGATGCAGAAAAAACATTTGGCACAATTCAATACCCTTTTCATGATAAAAAACACTGTATAACCTAGGAAGAGAAGGAAATGTCCCCAGCATAATAAAAGCCATATAGGAAAAGCCTACAGCTAATATCATACTCAATGGGGAAATACTTTTTCTCCCAAAGCTTTTCCTCTAAGATCAGGAACAAAGCTAGGATGTCTACTCCCAGCACTACTATTTAATACTGTACTGGAAATTCTAGTAAGAGCAGTTAGAAAAATAAACATAAATAAAAGGCATACAATAAAAATTTGAAAAGAAGTAAAATTATCCTGGTTTGCAAATAATATGATATTATAGGTTAAAAACCCTGAAGAGTCCACAAAGAAAATTAGAATTAGTAAACAAATTTAGCAAAGTTGTAGGATATAAAAAAAAATACACTCAAATATCAGTTGCATTTTTATATACTAACAATGACCAATACCAAAAGAAAATTAAGAAAGCCCATTTACAACAGCATCAAAAGGAATAGAACATTTAGAAATAAACTTAACCAAAATAGGTAAGGATTTGTGCATTGAAAGCTACAAAGCACTGCTAAAAGAAATCAAAGATAACAAATACATGGAAAGATATTTCATGCTTGTGGATTGAAAAACCTATTATAAAAATGTCTATAATATCCAAAGCAATCTGAAGATCCAATGGAATTCTTATGAAAATGTCCATGGCATTTTTTTTAAATAGAAAAAAATCCCAAAATTCATATGAAAAATTTCAAGGGACTCCCCCCAAACCCCAAATAGCCAAAACAATCTTGAAAAAAAATGAAAAGAACTTGGTTGCCTCACACTCCCACATTTCAAAACATACTATTAATAACAGTAATTAGGATAGGTGGTATTGGCCTAAAGACAGATATATAGACCAATGAAAGATACCTGAATAAGCCCTTGCCTATATGACCAAATGATTTTCAACAAGGGTGTCAAGATTATGCAATGGGCAAAGGACAGCCTCTCTTCAACAAATATTGCTGGAAAAACTGGGTATCTCCATGGGAAAAAAATGAAATTGGTCTGTTACCTTACCCCATATATACAAAAATTAACTCAAAATAAGTTAAAGTACTAAATCTAAGATCTAGATCTATTAGATTCCTAGAAGAGCATGAGGGAACAGATTCAGGACATTGGATTTAACAATGATTTCTTGGACATAACATCAAAAGCACAGGAAAACATCAATGTTAGAAATGCAAATACGTCAAACTTAAAAACTCCTTACCAAAAGACACTATCAACAAATTAAAGAGACAACACATGAAATGAGAGAGCATACTTGCAAATGATCTATCTGACAAAGGGTTAATAGCCAGCATATATAAGGAGCTTCTACAACTCAACAAGCAGCCCGATTAAAAATGGGCAAAGGACTTGAATAGAAACTTCTTCAAAGAAGACATACAAATGATCATAAGTACATGAAAAGATGTTAACTAATCATTAGGGATATACAAATCAAAACCAAAATGAGATATCACTTAACACCCATCAGGATGGTCACTATCAATAAAGAAAATAACAATTGTTGGATAGGACGTCAAGATGTTGAAACCCTGTGCACTCTAGGTGCAAACATAAAATGGTGCATCCATTATATGCACCATTTTGCATATTAAATTGTATGCAAATTGTTTTGTTTGCATAGAAAATTGTACGGAAGTTCCTCAAAAAATTAAAAACAGAATTACCATATGATCCAGAAGTTCTGCTTCTGGGTAACTATCTAACATAATTCAAAGCCGAATGTTCTTTAAAAAATATTTAGTTTAAAACTTTTTTCAATTACAGTTCATTTTCAATATTATTTTGTATTGGTTTCGTGTGCACAGCATAGTGGTTAGACAATCATAGACTTTACAAAGTGATTCCCTTGATATTTCCAGGACCCACCTGGCACCATATACAGTTATTACAATATTATTGTCTATATTCCCTACTCTGCACTTTACATTCTTGTGACTATTATGTAAATATCAATATGTATTTCTTAATCCCATCATCACTTTTACCCAGTCTTCCAATCCCTCTCCACTCTGGTATCCACCAGTACACTCTTTATGCCTGTGAGTCTGTTTCAATAGTTTTTGTTCACTTATTTTGTTCTTCAGATTCCACATATATGGTGGAATTATGGTATTTGTCTTTCCCGACTGACATTTTTTACTGAGCATAATACCCGCTAGGTCCATCCATGCTGTCACAAATGGTAGAAGACTTTGTCTTTTTTTATGGCTGAATAATACTCCATTGTATGTATGTACCGCTGTTGTTTTTTATCTACTGGTCTACTGATGGACATCTGGGTTGCTTCCAAATCCTGGCTATTGTAAATAATGCTGCGATGAACATAGAAGTGTATATATTCTTTCAAATTAGTGTTTTGAGTTTCTTTGGATATATACCGGAAGTGGACTCACTGAGTCATAAGGCAGTTCCATTTTTAATTTTTTGAGGATGCTTCATATTGTTTTTTTTGTAGTGGCTGCACCAATCTACATCCCCACCAATAGTACATGAAAGTGTCCTTTTCTCCACATCCTTGCCAGCAATTGTTTGCTGATTTATTCATGATGGCCATTCTGATGTGCTCTCTTATTGTGTACTACAACTTTTTTATTCACTCATCTACTCATGGGCACTTGGGTTGCTTCCACATCTTGTCAAAGCAGGATCTTGAAGAGTTATTTATACATGTGTGCTCATCACAGCATTATTCACATAGTCAAGAGGTGGAAGCAACCCAAATATCCACCAACAGATTAACTGATAAGGAAAATGTGCTATTTGTATACAATCAAATATTTATGTAGCCTTAAAAAGAAGAAACTCCTATCATATGCTACCTTGTGGATGAAGCTTCAACATGTTACACTAGGCAAAATAAGCCAGTCTCAAAAGGACAAATACTGTATGATCCCACTTTTAGGAATTATCTCTCTGAAGTAATCAGTCATAAAAACAGAAAATAGATGTTTACCAAAGGCTGGAGACAGGGGGAATTAGTGTTTAGTGGATATAGTGTTTCAGTATTAGAGGATGAAAAAGTTTTAGAGATCTGTTGCACAATGCAAATGTACTCAAAAGTGGTTAACATGGTAAATTAATGTACCCTTTATCATAAAAAAATAAAAAAAAATAAAAATAATACCTTGAGACTAGGATAAAACATTTGTAAAAAACATATCTGATAAAGGACTGCTATCCAAAATATACAAAAACTGTTAAAGCTCAACAATAAGAAAATGAACAATCTGACTTAAAAAATTGGCAAAACACCTACATAGTCACCTCACCAAAGAAGATATTCAGATGACAAGCATATGAAAAGAAGTTCAACACCATATGTCATTAGAGAACTGCAAATTAAAACAAAAATGAAATGCCACTACACACCCAATTAGAATTTCCAAAATCTACAAGACTGAAAATGAATGCTGAAGTGGAACAATAGGAGTTCTCATTCAGTGCTGATGAGAATGCAAAATGGAATAGTCACTATAAAGACAGATTGGCAGTTTCTTACAAAATTAAGTATGCTCTTAATATACAATCCAGTAATCACACTTGGTATTTACCCAAATGAACTGAAATCTTATGTACACACAAAAAGCTACACATGGATGTTTATCATAGCTTTATCCATAATTGCCAAAACTTGAAAGCAAACAAGATGTCCTTCAGTAAGGGAATGGATAAATAAACTGGTATATATAGACAGTACAGTATCATTCAGCATTAAAAAAAAAAGCTCTCAAGCCACAAAAAGGTGTGAAGGTAACTTAAATACATATTGCTAAGCCAAAGAAGCCAATATGAAAAGGCTACATATGACATTATGGAAAAGGCAAAACTATGCAGATGGTAAAGAGGTTAGTGGTGGTCCCGGGTTGAAGGGAAGGACAGAGGGATGAATAGACAGCACAGAGGATATTCAGGGCCGTGCAACAATTTGGTATGATAATGTAATGGTGGATACATATCATTGACACATTTGTTCAGGTTCACAGAATATACAACACCAACAGTGAATTCTAATGTAAACTATAAACTTTGGATGACAATGATGTGTCAATGTAGGTTTACTGATGTAACAAATGTACCACTCTGAGGAGGAATGCTGGTAACAATGGAGGTTGTACCTGTGTGGGGAAAGGGTACATGTGAGCTCTGTACTTTCTGCTCAGTTTTGCTGTGAACTTAATCCTGCTCTAAAAAGTGAAGTTTTTTATTAATTAAAATAAAACTGTTGGTCTTCCAGTCAAGATGGCAGCACAGGTAAACACGGCTTGCCTCCTCACACAACTACAGTAAAAATTACAACTAAACTACAGAACAACCATCACTCAGAACCATCAGAAACTGAGTTGAATGGAAGTCTGACAACTATGGAATTAAAGAAACCACATCCATCCAGACTGGTAGGAAGAGGCAAAGACATGGGATGAGTTGGTCTCACATCCATTGGCTGGTGGATAAAAATTCATGAGGGATATCTTAGATATCTTAGAAGTGAGTAATCCCAGCCCTACATCAGACCCCTCCTACCCAGGGTTCCAATGCAAAAAAGATAAGTTCCCATAACTTCTGGCTGTAAAAACTAGTTGGAATTGAGTCGGTGGAAGAAACTTCTGGAGTCCCAAGCAGTTCCTCTTAAGGAACCAATACACAGACATACCCAGACTCACTCTCTCTGAGCTCCAGTACCACAGCAGCAGCTTAAACGGCAACAGTGGTATACAGGTCTGGCATCAAGGCAAGCAGAGGACATTGTCCCTTTTCTAAACTGTCCCCCAACAGAGGCACAGAACCAGCAGGCTGGTAACATATCTGACTCTCCATCAACCTGGCTAACACAGCTGCCACACTCTGGAGCTCCCCAGAGACTCCATCTCACCCAATATACGGACCCACCCAAGCTGCTCTTCCATATGAATGGCCAGTCTTGGTTCAAGATTCACAACTTCCTAAATCCAGTCAAACAAGCAACAGCCAAGCCAGCCTCAGTGAGACCTCAGCCCCCTGGACCTCTTCCTAAGTGGCCCCAGGCCCAGCACTAGCAGAAACCAGTCTGGGTTCACAACTTGGCTTAGTCTGGTTATTTTCAAGCCCAGCACACGTAACAGCCATCTCATACTGCTCTATAGCTTATAGATAGGGCTATATAAACAGGGTGGCACTAGACAAAAGAAGGTTTGGGAGGACCTTGGCCTGCACCAACTGGGAAACCCCAGAGACTGCGCACCCAGTGGACAGCTACAGACCACGTTGGAGCACCAACTCCCTGCTCCTGCACAGCTGATCCTCCATGAGGGCAGAGGTTACTGGTCAATGGTCACAGCCAGTCTTTGCAGCTGACTGGCCTGGGTAAACCCCTCCCACTGACCTGCCAACAGCAATCATGGCTCAACTACAAGAGGAGAGTGTAGTCAGCACAGATAAAGGGTATACCTCGAGTACTGAGCTTGGGTGATAGGGGAGGCTACGTCACTGGACCCTACAGGACACCTACTACATTAGGCCATGCTACCAGGACAGGGAGTCACAGTAGCCTTACCTAGTACATAAAAACAAACAGAGAGAGGCTGCCAAGACGAGAAGACAAAGAAACAAGGCCCAAATGAAAGAACAGGTCTAAACTCCAGAAAAAAAAAAAACATGGCTCAATGGATTGAGTGCCTGCCTGTGAACCAAAGGGTCACCAGTTGGATTCCCTGTTGGGGCACATTCTGGGTTGCAGGACAGGGCCCTGGTAGAGGGGAGGTGGCATGCAAGAGGTAACCAGACATTGATGTTTCTCTCCCTCTCTCCCCACCTCCCTTCTCCTCTTTAAAAATAAATGAATAAAATCTTTAAATAAAAAAAGAAACCCTCCAGAAAAAAAAGAATTAAATAAAATGGAAATAAGCAATCTATCAGATGCAGATTTCAAAACACTGGTTATTAAGATGCTCAAGGAACTTTGATTAAAGTAAAGAATAATTTACAGGGAAACAACAGTAGAGTGGATGAAGCCAAGGATCAAATCAGTGATTTGGAACATAAGGAAGCAAAAAACAACCAATCAGAACAACTGAAAGAAAAAAGAATCCCCCCCAAAAAAGAGGATAGTATAAGTAGCCTCTGGGACAACTTCAAGAGGTCAAACATTACCATCAGAAGGGTGCCAGAAGAAGAAGAGAAAGAGCAAGAAATGGGAGATCTATTTGAAAAGCTGAGGAAAGAAAGTTTCCCTAATTTTGCAAAGGAAATAGACATGCAAGTCCAGGAAGCACAGAGTCCCAAATAAGATGGATGCAAAGAGACCCGCTCCAGGACACATCATAATTAAAATGCCAAAGGTTAAAGGTAAAGAGAGACTCTTAAAAACAACAAGGGAAAAGCAGTTAGTTACCTACAGAGGAGTTCCCATAAGACTGTCAGATGGTGCCTCAAAAGAAACTTTCGCAGGCTAGGAGGGATTTGTTATAAATATTGAAAGTCATGAAAAGTAGGGTCCTAGAGCCAAGATTGCTCCACCCAGCAAAGCTATCATTTAGAATTGAAGGGCAGATAAAGAACTTCTCAGACAACAAAAAAACTGAAGGGGTTCATCATCACCAAACCATTATTATATGACATGTTAAAGGGACTTATTTTAAAAAATGAAAAATATCAGAATTATAATAATAAAATGGCATTAAATACATATCAATCAACAACTGCATCTAAAAAAAACCAAACTAAGCAAACAAGAAGAATAGAGTCAGAATCATGGATACAGAGAACATTTTGATGGTTGCCAGATGGGATGGGGGTGTGAGGGAATGGGTGAAGAGGGGAGCTGATTAAAAATATAAATAGTAGTTACAGAATAACTATGAGGATGTACAGTACAGTACAGGAAATGGAGTAGCCATTTCCTTATGCGCATGACCCATGGACATGACCCATGGACATGAACAATGGTGGGAGAGGGAGTTGTGTGAGGGACTGGGGGTGCTGGGTGGAGGGGGCAAAGGGGAAAAATTGGGACAACTGTAATAGCATAATCAATAAAATACAGTTAAAAAGATAAAAATAAAAAAGACTATTGGCAATAAAAATATTTGATGTAGAAAAGTTTGAAATCTTACTGACAGGACTCTTATTAGGTAATAATAAACACTGATTAGTTTGAATAAAAAATTAAAATGCCTGAGATATTAAAAAATAACTTTGGAATTCTTATACATTGCTGGTATAAAATGGTAAGCTGCTGTGGAAAACAATTTGTAGTTCATGAAAAAGTTAAACATAGAATTACTGTTATCACACCTAGCAATTATATTCCTAGGTATATTTCCAAAAGAATTGAAAACAGATGTTCAAACAAAAACTTCTATATGAAACGTTCATACCAGCAATATTCCTAATAGGTAATAGGTGGAAAAAACCCCAAATTTCCATGAACTGGTGAGTAGATAAACAAATTGTGGTATAGCCAGACAATGGAATGTTATTCAGCTGTAAAAACTAATGAATAATACATGCTTCAACATGAATGACTCTAAGGAACATTAAATTAAATGAGAAACCAGCCAAAAAAGGCCACACAGTGTATGATTCCTTTTATATAAAATATCTAGAATAGGTAAATCCATAGAGACAGAAAGAAGATTAGTGGTTGCCAGGGCCTGGGGAGGGAGGAATGGGGCATGACTGCTTAATAGCTTAGGGGGGTTTCCTTTTGGAATGATGAAAATGCTCTAGAACTAGACATTGTTGATGGTTGCACAACACAGCAAATGTACTAAACACCACTGTATTAACTGTCCATTTTTAAAAGGTTTGTTTCCACCACAGTAAAAAAGAATGAGCTACAAAAATTAATACCTTGATTTTTTCACTCTCTTTTCTAACTCGCTTTGCATTTTCAATAATGTAAACAGTTTTCTTGTTGACTTCATTGTCAGCTCTGTGTCTCAGCCAATCTTCATATCCCTAGAAGGATTACAAAAAACCTATGTCAAGCTTATGTAATGAAGCTGTTAATTTCTATAACCCCCTAAATGAGTTTCCAGCAGATACTTATAGTTACAGTATTTATTTCAATTCATAATGTTAAAGACACAACACTGTACATTTTTATAGAATAACTAAGGTATGCTTTCAAAATACCCCTTAAGTAAATAGCTTTACTGTATTAAAAGATTCCTCCATTCTACATTTTAACTATTAATGAAAACACAGGCATTAGACCCTTAATATTCTTCAACTGTGAAGGACTATGATCTATTCTTCTAATTCTACTCTTATTCAAGTTAATGTTTGTTGTTTCTACTTTTGAATTTGAAGGAAATCTTTTCTGGGTGGTATTTTCTTACAGACTTAACCACTTAAATATTGCGTATTTTGCTATGTATAATGCACTGTCATGCATAATGTGCACCCATGCTTTTGTGCATATTATACACAGGATTATTATACCCATGATATGTAATCATCATACCGATGTATAATGTGCATCCTTATTTGGGAAAAAAAATGTGCATTAGACACAGCAAAACACAATCTTCTTCTGTAGTACACTACTGTAATGATCATCTCTGAGGAAACTGAATTCCTCCCAGGAACCGAATAGAAAAGGCAAGCTAGGATTATTTTGGCAGAGAATATACGAGAAGTGTTAGGGATCAACAGTGAAACTTCTACACTGACTTAGTGATAAAAGAATATAAATTGGTGTTCATTTGTTAGAATTAAAAGTAATCAGGGAAAAGTCTAATGGCTCATTTTTCTTTGGGCTTTTCATGTGAAGTGTATTTAAGGCAAAAGAACCAAGGAAGGAGGATGTTCATTTGCTTGAGCACAAGCTCCTCTCCTTGTTTTTACATCACTTTCTTTTTATTCTTTATAATTGTGTCTGTACCTTTTCAGATAAACTGTTTAAAGAATCCCTTGATCACTTCCACCCTTTTTTTTCTCAGTTTCTATATTCATTCCTACTCTGTCACTCTTTATCACAATGCTAAGCTATCATTTCAGTGAGACAAGAAAGGCCCTAGAATGAACTAGTACTGAGAATAAAATGAATCAGTAAGAGCTTTTGAAACCATATAGGCTATTTTGTGAAGTAGCAATTCTATGATATTAAAGAAAATAATCCGAACAGCCTAACGGAAAGAACATTCCAAAAGTCGTGATTTAGGAACAGAGAACTTGATTAAATATTCTTGTAGTTTGTGTTAGGCAAGAGAGAAGACCAGATAACCAAAAAAGGAAAGGAAACCTTGTTCCCAATACTGTTAAGGAGACCTTTATTTGGAAGTCAAGACACTGTTAAAATAAATTTGGTAAGTACTGTCTAAAAGGTACTATCATATAAAATGCTCGAAATACTTCAAACACATTGTAACCACACAGGAACTTCATTTCTTTATAACCTTTTCTCCTTTCTTTCCTTTTGATTTAAACTGGCCTCGTCCTGCACGCGGCTCGCCTGCCTCCTTCTCCCTTGCATGTCCACTCTCTCAGGACAATGAGGCTCTGATCAGCATCAAATAATCTCAGGAACAAAGCATCAGGTCTGTTGCCCACAGAGACAGAGTTCTGGCCAAACAAGAGGTAACATCTAGGCCTCCGTTGTGTTTCAGCTCCAGGCCCAGAAAAGCAGCAACACCTGACCATGCGATGCCATGGCTGCCACGTGGAGCAGCTGCACTGGTCAACTACTGCTACCTTAGTGCCGGCCACTCAGTAGAGATGGCGATCCTAACCCCCTCAGTCACCATCTATTTCCTGTATCATCTCTTTCCTGGAGACCACCCAGGAGCCAGGTCTTTGAGCATAAGCTCACCTGTGACTCAGGCAGGCCACTTCCTAAATATAACTCACTTTTTTTGCTGTACACAGGCAAATGGATGCCTTTAGCCCCTTTAGTCTCTTAACATCAGCATTACAAACTGTAGCAGTTGTCAGTTTTGACAGGAAACAATAAAAGTCTCCTCTACCCACCATCCCCTTCAGCATCTGCAGGAAAGGCAACAGAATTTGAAGTACTTATACTCTTGAGTTCTCTGCTATAGGCAAAAACAAAGAAACAAACAAACAAAAAACCCCACTAGAATGGATATTTTTCTGACAGACATACCACAATGAAAAAATTAATGCACATTAAAAATTTGCCTCCCATTTCCCGACTAAGCTATACTTTCCACCTACTGTTTCTTTTTGAGTTACATCACCACACACAAATACTGAGGAGGAAAGGAGCAAGGAAATTAAGCATGTACTTTACAATCATTTTAACAGGTTTTCAACAGGAACCAAATATAAATTAAATCCATCAGAGATAATGCCCACTCTATATACATTTGGGAAAAAAAAACCCAAAACCTTTGACAATGAAATTTAAACCAGAGAGGAATAAAATGCAGGCAAAATTGTAAATAAGAAATTTACCTGCTTGATGGCCGTAACAGTTATAACAAAGAAAAGTGGAAGTCCACTGGTAACTGGGCTAGTTGGTGTATCTACTATGACCTAAGTAAAAATATTAAATTGAAAGTAAAGTGAAAATAAGCTAATAACTTCTATGTGGCACTTACCTGCTGCAAAAATTTCAGCCAGAATGCAGACAAAACACATTCTGGTAGCAGGGTGAATGTTAACTTTCAGTAAAACAAAAGCAATTCATACAACAGTTAATTTAAGAAAATAGTTCTAAATCAGGTTTAGTTTTCATCCCAGCTTAGATTAACCCCTTTACTGAAATACATCCATTCATTTAGCATCTACTTTTTGAGCACCATTCTGTCAGGCCCCGTGCTATTATCAGCCAAGCTCTACAGATGCTGCTTTAAACAGATGGAGGAAAATCCCTAACCTCATATAGCTGGCAGCTTACAGAGAAAACCAGGCATTAAACACATGACTCATTGAAGTTAACTAGGTGAAAGGGGGGTTGCTTTCCAGGAACAGTAAACAGTGTATACAACGTCTCTATGATGGGAGTGTGGCAGAGGTTAAGGGAATAAAGGAATCCAGTAGCAAAAGATTGTTGTGAGATGGGGCCGGAGAGGGAAACGGGACAGACCAAGCAGGACCCTCTTACACTGGAATTTATTCTTTATCCCACCAACAGTGGAAAATAATTGAAGCTTCTAAGCCTGGAGAGGTCACATGAAGAGAACTACATTTTGAAGATATTCTCACTGCTTTGTGGAAAATAAAATGGAAGAGAACAAGAGTGGAGACGGGGAGTCTGTTGAGGAGGCTACTGCTCTAATGCAAATAAAAGATGATGGCTTGGGCAAGGGGAGTAGCAGCAGACATGGGAAGATGTTCCAGAGATATTTAAGAGGCAAATATGGCAGGACTGGTAAGGAATTTCTCATGAGGGCTGATTAAAGATGTCTTCCAAGTATCTCGTTAAGATAGCTGGTGGATGATGTCATCAGTCACTGAAATAGGAAATAATAAAAGAGAACTAGATTTGAGGGTCAGAGGACCATGAGTTCTATTTGCCCTCACAATTCATTGCCTCTCATCTCTAACCCCCATCCAGTCCTGCCCCTGCCTCACACGCTGTGTTGCAGACATAACCTTTTATAGGCCTCTGTGCCTTCATGCACAGACTGAAACACCAGTCTTGAATCCTTCAAGGCTTAGTTCAGAAATCACCTATTCTTTGAAGCCTTTTCAAGCTCCTCCTGGGTAGGAAAAAAGTACAACTTCCACCGTATCTCCATAGCATTTTGCTCATGCTATTTTTATGACTTCCACTATATTAAATTAAGTGAATACATGACTGTTTTTGGCTATACCATAAATTCCTTAAGGATAGAAAAGCCATTATCTCAATTTTCATTGTATCTGCTAAAATCTTTGCTGCCTGGACTACTGAAGGGCACATAATAGGTGCTTGGTATATGTTTGCTGAACTGAACTGAAACACCCTGCATGCCAAGTGGAATGACTCTTCTGAATACAATTCTCTAAGCATTTTATCTTATGCTGTTCTGTAAGACATCTTACCACGAATGTAGAAGAGCTCCTTTTCAAATGCCCTGTCATTCAAGATTGAAACTGGCTCTTTCCCATATCACAACCCAGATTGGTTTTAAGAAGCAGGGCTAAATTCAATTACAGTACCATTTACTCAAAGACTTAAAGTGAATAAACAGAAGCACTTAACATCAACAAGGTATTTGAGCAATTGCACTGGATGTTTCTCCTTCATTTTAAAAAATGAAGTGAGAAGAAAAAAGTACCTTTAATGTAGTAAACTTTTCAGGGGGTGATTTTGGCAAGAGGAAGATTTTAATCACTTATAGACTTAAAAATGGAAGATGCAATTTAAAATGTCTAAATACTAGGCTATCACCCTTAAAATAAATGAATGAAAAGCAAAACTGAGAATCAGGAAGTGATAAATTTTCAATTAAGCTGAAACTAGTGCTTAAAAAAGTAAACTATTAAACTATTTTCAATTTAATACATACCACTGTGTTTAATGGTATCCAGTACATGTCCTTCTAGCATGAACAGAGATATAAAATCCATGAAAGTTTTTAAAAAGAATCTCAACAAGTTTTCTAGTGAAAATGCTACTTTAGAAATATACAAAATAAAACTTAAAATGTAATGAATATTAGTACTTTAAAAAGTATTATTATAATAAGCCCTGAAGCATCTTTTTATTCACAGGGCATTTTAAGACTGGAAATGGATTGAAAATTTGTTTGAAGTAATTAAGTCTCTAAAAGTAGAGTGCCTATTATGGAGCTCTTACCTGTACAAGGAAAATGATGAGAAAATAAAAATTTGCAATTCTTCTAAACTGTTCAAACAGGTTCTTTGGGAGGAAATTCCAAAGTGTATACTGTAAAAAAGAAAGAAAAATATATTATTAGAAATCAACTGATATATCTTAGTAGTAATAAATAATACGGTCCAGATTATCCCAACACTCTGAAAACATGTTAAAACCCACATCTCACACATATGAATAAGCATATACTTAGAGGTATAGTAAATAAACACTTTTTAGTAATAAAGTTTGTACTTTGATCATTACAATCGGACCATCTAGTCCCACACATCTACTTTCTCTGACGTAATTTAAATTAGGTTCCTTGTTATGTGCTCTCATATCATCCTATACTCTCTTGATAATACTTGTTGCAGTGGATAACTACATATGTGTGCATTTTTAATTTAAAATGTCCCCCTCGATAGGCAATGAGTGGGCTGTCCATTTGTCTTTTCATTATTTCCCCCAACATCTAGCATGATGCCTGACACAAAGTAGACACTCAATAAAATTAGTTGGATGAATGAATGAACAAATTAATTCCTCTGGCTCAGCTACCCTTTGGAGTCTTGATCGCAGTCATAGATATAACTCTGTCCCTATCAGTACCTCCATGACAACTGAGGTGTATACATAACCGTGGATCACAGAGGGCTTTCACTTTAATTAACATACCACCCTGGGCTTTGGTAACTGGTAATATGTAAAGGTTTCAATGCTAAAGTGTACATGGGCAGGAGGAGAGACCTCTTGAGCCAACAATCAAATCACATGGACTTTCTTTCTCACCAATAACTTAAGCTCAAGGAGTGGGTCACTAAAAATCACCAGAAGTTGGATTTCATAGATGTCTTAATTAAGAAGATGAGAAACCAGAAAAAAAAATGTTTAACCTAAATATCTAAATTTATACTAGAACAGCCCAAACTATCTCCATAATGTGAAAAAAAATCCATTAAGTAGGGTGTATAGAAATATACTACTAACGCCTCTTTAAAAGGTTTATGGGCTCAATATTTCCTAGGGGAATATCAAGAAAAATGAAGATGAGCAGAGGGAAACATATTCAGTGATGTGGCTGCCTTCCAACCAATAGACAACCTACAAAGTTCTTCCCCCAAGGTTCAGAAATTCCTCAAGGAAGCCCATCCAAAATGAAGTGCAGAACTGTGGGTGCCTGGGCATCAGTTGGGAGAAGAGAGTTCACACTTTCATCAGATTCCCAAGGCAGCTTGTGTCCAAAAATAAAAGGGATCGAAACCATTGATCCAGTCACACTTTCAAGCTGATGCAGTCCAGATCAGCACCTAACTATCCCAACAATAGGCTAAGAGCTGAACTTCTGGCTTGTTGACCTTATGTTCCGTAACTAAAAGATTTAAAAAACAAACAAACAAACTTGGGATGTTGTTATTTATTTTTTAACTTTTAGATTTTATTTATTTATATTTAGGGAGAGGGGAAAGAAGGGAGAGAGGGAGAGGAACATCAATGTGTAAGAGATACATTGATTGGTTGCCTCTCCCATGCCCCCCAACTGTGGACCTGGCCAACTGGGAATTGAACTGGTGACCTTTTGTTTCTCAGGCCATTACCCAATCCACTAAGCCATACCAGCCAGGGCTAACTAAAGGATTTTTAATTAAACAAACATTAGGAACTGTCAGCGTCCTCTCATGGGTCTTAACACATAAAAGGGAACATTTTTGTTGTTGTTTCTAGGGCCTCATGGTTCCTTTAGCACTTTTGTAACTTCCTAAAGAATGGCTTCCTATAGGAACTATGCTTACTCCCTTTATAGGAAACTACCGGTATATGCCCTTTCCTTTCCTATTTGAGGTCATGAGTTACAATGAGCTGCAATGACATGGATGGACTTAGACGGTGTTATGCTAAGTGAGATAAGTCTGACAGAGAAAGACAAATACCTTATGATTTCACTTTTATGTGGAATCTAAAGAACAAAATAAATGAACAAACAAAATGTGAACAAACTCATAGGTAAAGAACATCGTGATGGTGGCCAGATGGGAGGGGAGTTGGGGAAATGAGTAAAATACAGGAAGGGATTAAAAAGTACATATTGGTAGTCACAAAATAGTCACGGGATATAAAGTGCAGCATAGGGAATATAGTTAATAATATAATAACTATGCATTGTGCCAGGTGGGTACTAGATTTATTGGGGTGATCAGTAATCTCGATCTTAGTTGCTACAAACCAAATACAATGTTAGTTCACAGGAAGAAAGTGTTTATAACATTTGTTTCATTAACAATCAGAATGAAGATGGGTGGGTGTCATAAGTAAGTTCTCGCTCAAAGAAGTCACTAAGTAGATCTTTTATGCTATCTTAACATGCAATTATAAACTTACAAAGCAACACCAACATTTAGAACATGTGTAAAAAGGAGTTCTATGTCCTGGTCAGTGTGGCTGAGTTAGGTGGAGCACTGTCCCATAAACCAAAAGGTCGGGTTCAGTTCCTGACCAGGGCACATACCTAGATTATAAATGGTTCGGTCCCCAGTCAGGGCGGGTGTGAGAGGCAACCAATTAATATTTCTCTCTCACACTGATGTTTCCCACCACCTTCTCTCCAAAATCAATAAGCATATCCTCAGGTGAGAAAAAAAATAAAATTTAAAAAATAGATTCTACAGAAAAACACCAGCTTCCCAAGTATATATAATGCATTTTACATCTGCTCTGTAGTTAACTATATAATTGGTACATAAATGTGGCCTCTTCAGATGCAATTATGTAAAACAACTGTGGGTCAGCCCCTCTAACATTAACCACTAATTAAAGGAGGGGGGATTGAAATAAATTAAATTACAGTTTGAGAGTCTGTTATTTCAATTTAAGCCAAGAAGGGGCTTTAGAACATTACCTGTTTTTACCTAAGGTCCACAATTTTTCTGATTTAGCATTAAAAATGTAACAGTGTAATAAGTCTCTAAGTAACTTGTTCTACTCTGTCAGTACATCACATGGGAAAGAGAAACAGTTAAAAAGTAAGCAGTTACTATTTAAAGTAACCATAAAAGTTAACAGCCAATTGTGAATGAGCTATCAGAAGGAGCACTGACTTTTCTAAGTACTAAGATTTGGATCTTATGGAACAAAATAACAACTTTAAGATTAGTTGTAAATAAGCACCCAGTTGTAAAAAAGCAGATTTATAGCTGGAGTGACTATTCATTCTGTTTAAATTACTGTATTCATTTGATTATCAGCTCTCCTTATTATAGGCATTAAATACAATTTTGAGCATCATAGCAGTCTACTTTCATTTCCCTTACCAATGCCAAGCAACGTTCTCTTTTTAAGTATCACTCTCTCTACCATAAATTGAGAAGAACAAAAAGAGTAACCAGGATATTACTGCATTAGGATTTAGTAACTTCAGCTAAAAAGGGACCTTCCGGGAATTTGATAAGACTCAGGCAAAGAGATATCTAAGAAATTCTACAGGCAAATCTGATATTTTATTTATTTTTTTTATTGTTGTTCTATTACACTTGTCCCAAATCCCGCCTTGGTCTCTCCTACCCTGCCCACTCACCCCCCTCCCCTGCAGACTCTCAGTCAATCCCCACCCTTTTGTCCATGTCCAAGGGTCCTTGATCTGATTTTTAAAATGAGGATAAATACTAGCATATTTTTAGGCTTGAAACTTTAATCCAAGATGTTCTTTTACCTAAGAGTACTCAGATTAACCTGGGGCATACCTTCAAAGAGTTAGGTGAAGTTCACTGATTCTTATCCCACTGAAGGGCCTTCAAGGTAAGGCTTAGGATTTTTAAAGAAAAAGAGAAAATTGGAACAGAGGAATACAATGAAAGCTAAAGATCCTGGCAGGAGCAATCAATTCTTCTTTTACTGTAGGAGGGGATTTCCAAATTTCATACCAACTACATAATTCTGGTGATTCCCAAGCAAGTTTTTCTAAAGAAAATGTTTGTATTCTCAGAAACAGAGAAGAACACTAATTTTATAAGTAAAATTTTAAGTCCAAGTTTTTTTTTAAATCTTTAGTGCTCCTTACATCAGCAAGACTTATTCCCAGTGTTACACTGACATTACTGATGGCCATTTGTAAACAAACAGAAAGCAATCAATTAAAAGAAAATTATTTTTATTACTAAAGAATTGAGAGAGAAAATCAACAGTTGCTACAAAGTTGGAAGGCAGCTAACATATTCTATAAATTGTACATTTCTTCAGCTTTCCAGCTTGGGCCCGGCATAATGGCTCCCGCAAAGAAGGGTGGCAAGAAGAACGGCCGTTCTGCCATCAACGAGGTAGTGACCAGAGAGTACACCATCAACATCCATAAGCGCATCCATGGAGTGGGCTTCAAGAAGCGTGCCCCTCAGGCACTCAAAGAGATCCGGAAATTTGCCATGAAGGAGAAGGGAACTCCAGATGTGGGCATTGACACCAGGCTCAACAAAGCCCTCTGGGCCAAAGGAATAAGGAACGTCCCATACGGTATACAGGTGCGGTTGTCCAGAAAACGAAATGAGGATGAAGATTCACCAAACAAGCTCTATACGTTGGTCACCTATGTACCTGTCACCACTTTCAAAAATCTACAAACAGTTAATGTGGATGAGACGTAACTGCTAATTGTCAAATAAAGTTATAAAACTGCCTTTGAGGTTTGGTTTCCTGTTTCTAGTGGCAATGTAATGTGTTTGTATATCTTAAAGTACTTGCCAATTAAAGAATCATTTGGAAAGCTTAAAAAAATTGTACATTTCTTCAATTAAAAGATTCTGGTGCAAATACAAATAGCCAAAAGACAATGTGAGGAATAAAATGTCAAATTATGAAACTATTATTCTCTCCAGAATGGATCCAAAGGCCTCTTTTTAAGAGAAATAATTCCATACCTTCAAAGCACATGAAATTGAGGAAGTCAATAGTACTGTTCAGGACTATAGTAACAATAACCACAGAAATATAAGTAATAATAGCAGCTACCATTTATTGAGTTGTTACTGTAAGCCAAGCACAATGCTCAAATGCTTTCTGTGGGTTACTTTATTTCATCCTCATCACAATCCTGTAAATATTGTTAATATCCCCACTTTACAGATAGGAAAATTGAGACCAGAGAAGTTAGAAGTTAGATGACTTATTTTAACTTCAAACCTAGGTTTTCTGTCTACAAGAATGGAGCTCTTTATCAACTGCACTGTGTACTATCCTCTTATAAATATCATTGCATGAAGATTTTGTTTTTTGTGGTTAGTACGAGGGGGAACCCCTCCCCCCAAATAACTGGAATTATCTTCTGGAGGGCGGGCCTCTTTAGTACAGCCTTCCCCTGCTAGGTGAGTGTTCTAGGAACCCATCTGTATCAGTGTACCAGCTGGAGCTGTTGTGAGAGGCTGCACTTGGCCTCAGTGAATTTTTGTTTTGAAGATTCTCTCAACACGTTTGCCCATTTCATGATGGGTGGTTTACAATCGCACCTGCCCACACCGCACGGAGTGTTCAGCATTTTTGACCAAAACCATCATGCCCCGCCCCCCCCATATCCCACCCTCTCATTCACCCTATCTCGCCCTGAATGACTTTTTGTTTGTTTACCCAGATGAAAAAAGTCCTTAAAGGGAAACATTCTTGTTGACGTGGAAGAGGTGAAACAAAAAAGAGCAGAAGCACTAAAATGCATTGAAATCGATGAGTTCAAAAACTGTTTTGGGCAGTGGAAATAAATGTCTCAATAGGTGTATTGCATCAATGGAGAGTATTTTGAAGGTGACTGGAGTTTAAACATGTAAGAATAAATAGACAACATTTTATAAATAAATCCCAGGTGTTTTTGGGTCCCCCTACTCATACACTGTCATTTCTTCTTTTTCTGCTCTAGCTCTTTTATGAAAAAACAGATTAGTTAATATGCAGTTAACTAAAAAAACTGTAAACATAATATTTACAGAGAAAAAAGAGATCTGTAAGTCCATCAATGTTAAATGCTTTATTCTGGTTTCTAAAACATATACATACACATATAAACAAACCTGTTTGGACACATTCTTTTTTTGTCCTGTGAGCTCCTGAATATTTAAAAAAATATCCTATTGCATTATTTTACCTGCTGGCAAAACTGAAGCTAGGTAAAATATGAGAAATATCCTATTAAATACAAAAAGAGTTGAGAATTAAACTGAGTTTTAAATGTTCTTTGAAAATATGAAAATGCAAAATATATCACAACAAAATGATTAACACTAGTCCAACGGAAAGTCACTTTGCCATCTTCCACATAAAAAAACTATGGAAAACAATAATTCCCTAGAAAGTACTTTATATTTCACTTGATGCAAAAGGGGAGATGAAACTGAGAAAGAAGCCCAAATAGCACAATGATATGAAAAGGGCTTTATTACTAACTCAGTTTGGAGACCACATCACTTACTCACAGTTCCTCTAGGTTTGCTTTCTCCATCTGCAAAGTCATTGAATTGAACAAGATGACATCTTAGGATCTTTCAGGTCTACAAGTCTATGATTCTGAGCCAGATAACTACTATTGATTGTTTTCTTAGATATTAAGGGGTAAGTCACAATTTTCAGTGAAGGACTATTCATTATTTTGGGCACACATATGGAAGTTACTGATTGAAGATAAATTTTCTGCCATAAGGCTAAAAATTAACAGGAAATACATCACATCCAACTATACTCATAGTGTTCTACAGGGCATCAGATCATAAGACAACACAGTTTTTGTTCATTCTGTCCATATTTACATGTTAATCTCCTAGCTAAGCATAATCTGCACATCACTACCCAAATATAAATCATATATATGTTTAAAAACTAAAATGTTGCTGAGACTGGTGTGGCTCAGTGGATTGAGTGCTGGCCTGCGACTTAAAGGGTTGCGTGTTCGATTCCCAGTCTCAGGCACATGCTTGGGTTGCAGTCCAGGTCCCCAGCAGGGGGTGCACAAGAGGCAACCACACATTCATGTTTTTGTCCCTTTCTTTCTCCCTCCCTACCCTTCTCTAAAAATAAACAAAATCTTTAAAAAAATAAATTTAAAAAATCTATTCTAAAAAAGCCTTTTGAAAGAAAACGAAAATGTTAAAATTTTAAAAAATTGCATAATATTGTGTTGCAGGTTCTAAGATGTTTGTAAACATGCAGTGAACCAACTGTCAACCACATTTTAGATATCTCTTGTCAGGTTGCATGAGTAAGTACGGAAAATTACCAAAATCTATGCCATGGTACAAGAGATGGCAGTGGGTCAACCATCCAGCACCTAGCACCTAATCTGGTCAGCCAAAGGTAATGATTAAGGTTAGTAAACTAATACTTGTAGAATGATGACTATAGGTACTAGAAACTATAAAGAGTGCTTTCACACATTGACTATCAGCTGTATTCCACTGAAGAGAACATTCAGACTTAGGGATTAATTTGGACAAAGTCACAGTGCTAGTAAATCCTCAGGCCGGGATTTAAACTCAGATCTTCAGATTCTTAACTGTTCAAGCATTGTACTGAGCAGGGTACACCCTTAGAACCCAGGCATGTACTTGAGAAGCTCCTCAGTGAAACAGAAAGAGAAACAGATGTTTCTCCCCACCAAAATGTAAATTATTTACAAACTAGTCCATCCAAGTAAGGGCATTATCAGAAGTTTTAAGCAAGTAAATAATTCCTACTTTCAGCACACTTTACGGCTTAAAGTAAGATGTATAATCAACAGACACTGTAAATCATAATGGAAGGCAAGTGAATAATGTTTCAGCTATAACGAGACAAACTGATACTTTTAAAAAAACTGTTTTTTGGTGGAATAATTATCACAGTCAGTATATGACTGGTATAAGTGCACGGCCATTTATGCATATATAAATGCACCAGCTTCCTCAGAAACATAAAAACAAGTGCATTATCTGGCTCACTATATGAATGTATGTGGAGTTAAAAACTTACCTTAGATGAGACTATCCTATTATCACAAAACCTTTGTGTAATGTAAACTTCTGCTGCTGAATCTGGATGATTGCCAACAAACACTGTGCGTGTACCAACTCGCTTCTCTTCTCCAGCACACTGACCGAAAGAAAGAGGAAGAAAGTCAGTTTTCTCCACGCTTCCACAGAACTCAAAATTCTTGTCTAAGCATATTTAGCTATGGTCTAGTGAGAAAGAGCAATAGAGAGAGGACAAAACCTTCTTAGGAATGTCAAACTCCACTAAGCTCTTAGTTGCTGATTTAGTGAAAGTGCTGCGTGAGCCAACTGTTCTGAGGCCAACATTGCAATTCTAAAATGTTTAAATTACGTAAAGTATCCCAGAGAAACAATAATTTTTATTGTCAGTCATTTTTCTTTCATCCATAGAATATCAATTATCACCATCATGGCAACACACTAACTTAGGAAAGGTCTGACTGGAAATACTTGATTTTTATACAACTATTGATGACAGTCTCGTCAATACCCTTACCAGACAGCAGAAAACAGAATGCAAATTACTTCTAAACACAAAATAATTACTTATAAGAATACAGAAATACCATGGCTGCTTCTACTACCAAAATGATCAGCTATTTCTATCAAAAAAATTGTGAATTCTTTGGCTTTACAGGAAAGACATTCCTTTGTGATCTCTCAGGGACTACTGTCAAAAAGCCCCATTTCACAAAATATTTCTCTAAAATCCCTTTTACATTTTAAAAAAGTAGATCTGCTGAATCTAGATGTTCTGAAGTTGAGCTCCATTTTACCTCACCCCTTGTATTTTACTGAGGCTTCACTCTATTTTCTTTTCTTAAATCAGGATAACACATTTTCTTATATAAATTTAGGAGTCTCCTTTGATGGCACTACTTTACCATGTTTGAGACAACAACATATTTAAGTCAAAGGAAGTATGACAGAAACCAATATCCACTTACTTACTTCCATTATTTTTGAAAAAATAAAATCCCTCAACCTAAAATATTTTAAAAGTATATAGCCACAAAGATTTTCCTTCTTTTTTGATGATCTATTCAAGGTTCAAAGATGTAAATCTCTACCTGAAAGTAATCACTTTAAACAAAACTACTTAGGGCTTGCAAAATTCTCTAAATGTCTATGTTTGGATGTATTCTAGTCTGAATTCTTTGCACCTTATATATATAGTACAGGAAATGTGTTTTTATTTTAAAAAAATAAAAATCACCCCCAAGATATAGATAGGTAAGACCTTCTGCCTCACCATCTTTTTTACTTAAGCTTATTAAATAATTATTTAGTGGGGGATTTCCTTCAAAATCTGTAGGGAATCAACTGAAAAGCAACTGGGTTAAAATCAAGTAGGAGAGGTTGAGGCTTTACATAAAGGATAACTTCTGGGGATAAGGGAGGCTGTGGGAATCTCTATTCATGGCAAACTGCAAAAAAATCAGTTAAGTATCAGTGCTAGATGGCACAATTATTTACCCATCTGCCTAAACACAGGACAGTAGAACCAATGGTACAGGTCCTTCACATGCCAAGAGTAAGTGATTAGCAGGTAAATTTTCAAACAGTTCCTGGAAACAAATAAAAAATACCTTTACCAGAATGGTAGCTATATACATTTTGATTCAGGAACTGACTTTGTTTGCAACAGTAAAATATAAGGTCTGATGCAGCTTACTGAAAAGATCACTAAATTTTCCGTAAGATCCATTTTGTAAAATGTAAACTAAAAGTGAATACACCTACTAAAAGTACAGTTTATTCTCTTTCACACTTACCCTCACCTTCTGTTTCAAGTTACCGTTTCACTGTAGTTTCTAAAACACTTCAACCTTGCAACGTGCCAAATCGAATGACAGAAATTGTTAAGTCCATATATACACACTGCAATTTACAACATCTAGTTTAATATTCATATGGTTTAGTTTTCCACACAAGCAAGAAGTGGCATAGAGTAAATAGAAAAGAACTACCTTTCATGCCAGTTCTCAGATCATTCTGCAAAAGGAAAGGGGAAAACTAAAAGAAAAGTGGCAGAGGGTCAGTGAGTGTTTTCTGCAGGATGTTTCATGTGCTGCCAATATAAATTGTTCCCCTCAGTTAACAATGGTCACTGCTTAACTCAAAACGAAATTGAACTAGTACTTCCCCACTTTTGAATTGTCTTCAACTTTCTTCTCTGGCAGGTCACAGCATTCCAGAGAACAAAAGGAACAAGCAAAATGCAATTTTTCAGGCACACGATAGTTTTATGAATTCTGTACATCTAAATAGCATTTACAGTCTCCCTAGGTGCCTTTGCCATACATCTCTGGGATCTCTTTCAAATATGCCTAAGTGACCTCCATCTCCATTGAATTGGACAAAATGGATTAAAATTGGTATTCGGGTGGGGGGGCAGATCCGGGCAGTGATCACTATTAGATGATGAAATAGAGGACTGAGAGCTGCGACTTGTCCACTCCAGAGGACTTTTCATAAAAGGACAGTCTCCTCAGCCCAGGTAGGATTGAGTTTGGAGCTTCCTGAGAACTAGGGGTGAGGTAGAATGAAACAGATAACTTCTCCATGCCTGTTTTCACTCTAAAATCTGATGAACCTGCAGTTTCTGGTGCAATCTGCTCTCTTTAATGTTGTTTGGTCCGCATATAAAAATGGCAATGCTGAACCCGTGTAAATTCACTGTAATTTTCCACTTGCTGCCAATGAAGTATTTAAACAATGGTTTTAATTCCTGGGATTTTTGAATAATGTACGTGCCTTACCCAAGGCAGAGAAACTCCAAATGGGAATCATAAAATAATTTCCCATTTGGATGGCATACAATGTAGTCTGGGGTGGGTGTGTACAATTCCTACCACCTTATAGTGAGTTTTAATCTATTAAGAGTTCCATCCTGTGTTGAACTGCTTCCCATTCATATGTCCTTAGAAACAATTTTAAAAATTGAAATATATTGGCACCAATTCTATTTTCATGACACGGTATACAATATAATGAAAAGTATTATATAAAGAATATTAAAAAGTATATTTGTAACACTGAATTAACAGAGAAAGCAACTTAATTCTCTTTCTCAAGATAAAAATTATCCTTTCATACTCTTGCTTCATAGCTCCACAGTATACATTGAATATTGTTTTAGCCCTGGCTAGTGTGGTCCAGTGGGTTGAGTATCGTCCCAAAGGCTGAGGGGTTACTGGTTCGATCCCCTGCTAGGGCATATGGCTGGGTTGAGCGCAAGGTCCCAGGTTGGGGACATGCCAGAGGCAACTGATTGATGTTTCTCTCTCTCTCTGTCTCTCCCTTCTCCTCTCTTTAAAAATAAATAAAATCTTTAAAAGAAATTTAAAAATAATAAAATAATTAAAAAAAAATAAGAAAGTAACTTTCACCAGAACATATTCTCTCAATAAAATTCCGAGTAGAGCCTTCGCTGGTGTAGCTCCATGGATTGAATGCTGGCCTGCGAACCAAAAGGTCGCTGGTTCGATTCCCAGTGCAGGGAACATGCCTGGATTGCAAGTCAGGTCCCTGGTGGGGAGTGTGTGAGATGCAACCACACATTGGCGTTTCCCTCCCTTCCCCTCTCTAAAAATAAGTAAAATGTTTTTAAAAAAGAATTAGATTAAAAAAATTCAGAGTGGTACTGTTATTCAACTAGTACCATCTTAAAATCCCATGCTTTTGCAAGTCATAAAACACAGAAAGCTTTTGGAAGTATAATTTGTTTCTTAATTACCTAGGCTAGTGACTCAGTAAGAACTAACGGAAAATAGAGACCTCAATACAAGACTGTCATTATAAAAGCTGGCACAGGATCTGAAACAGAGCTCACTCTCTCCATTCTTTCCAGGTGTTGGCTGACTTAAATATATCACTTAGTCATAGATCAGTGGTTCTTAATTCTTGCCACACATTAGCTTAAACATAGTATTAATGCCTGCATACTTTATTTAAAGTTTAATTTAATTTTTCTGAAAGCTCCCCAGGTGATAGTTCTAATTTGCAGCCAGGGCTGAGAAAAACACAACAGAATTATTTCTCATTGAGTTATTGCTCTTAACTAACATCCTACAAGTTTTTAGCCATAATCCTACACTTTTAAGTAATTAAAATAATTTAAACAATTTGCTTTTCACAAAATGCCCCCCTCCAATCATTTTAAGCTGTTCACAAAATGAGATTCTCCTTCAGTAGTTATTTTGCATGTGGCTAATCTACCACCAGTTATTCAGATCACTGATAAAAATTACAGGCCCTGATATAATGCAAAACAACTCCCTTTAGCAACAAATCATCACTGATGTCATCCTCGGCAATCATAGCATTATTTTTTCTTTTTCGTCAGACTGTTCTTTGTGAGTTACTAAAGCAAATATTATTTGTTAAAAAATGAACAAAAATCCTTATTAAAAATCTGAAACCTTGACAATGATTTAAAACTGTTCTCTGCACCCCAGCCCCAAAGCTATTTTCTTCTCTGAAGCACCAGTATACTCGAACAGCACAATCAGTCTTAAAAAGTCCAAATGAATTAAAAATTAAAAAAGAGCATTTCATCAAACTTTTAGCTGTCTATTAAAATGTTCCCAAAAGTCAGCATTTTTGTACCAGGGTTGGAGGGGTGGGTTGTGCAAGAAGAGCACTACCTTGCCAGGAAACATTTCCAGTGAGTGTTAATAGCTTCTTGGTTAAAATTGCTGCAATGTATTCAGTGGTCAAACTGCTGAGGTTTCCAAGCCCACTCCATTATAACAAGCCAAAAAGAGTAATCTGGATGTTTAATTTAGTCATAACTTTAAAACAAGCCTTAAAATTCTACTTTTCACAATTTGCTTTTATTGCATCTTTTTAAGTGATTAAGATGTCTCTCCCTTCTTTGCCAGAGGCAGTGAAGCAAGACCAAGACAAGACAGTTTGTGTCTTCTTGCCTTTAAAGATTAATTATGGTCCTATTAACCGAAACTCTCAAACATATGATCAAAAGACAACTGAATATTCAAAGTACATCCCTAGACACAAAGATTATCTCTAATTAGGCATTACACGATGGCAGCACATTTAATTGAATAGAAGTTGCTATAGGAAATAGGTTAAGTCCTGAAAAAACAAACACCTGAAGTCAGCAAGCAAAATGCTTAGAAAAAAGCAGTGACCATGAGGACTTGGATGAGAACACCTTGTTTGCAGCTTAGAGTTAGACTTTTGTTATCTAAATGTGATCTATGCAGCAGCTTAATTTCACCAAGAACAATCAATTCTGAGTGTTTTCAATCTGATACCATTCCACACCCATGCCCTCACCCCAAGGACCTCAGGGCTACAGAAATGTGGCTATGAAGATGAAATACAGCTCTCTTACAGGATGGCTAATAGAGTCAAGTAGATAAGAGTAAAATGCCATAAGCATTTAGTGATTCAAGATTCTTACAAGAATTTTTTTTAATGATTCAGAGATTCTTCCATTTAAAGAAAGTAACCTGAGACACTTAAAAGTTCGTCCTGGGGTTCCACTTTCTTTGTTAACAGTATTCCCCCAACAGAGAGCCTGACAATGTAAGGTCTGTCCAGAAAAAGCCCAGCCATTGTTAATATAAGAGAATTGTTTGCAAAACATCAATGTAATCTGGCAGCCAAGGAGAGAGGACTGGGATGTGCGTATGTGAACAATGATGACTTCACTGTACTAGTCAGTGGGGGCGGTAAAGGCCGCTGAGTGAGCATGTATGCTGTATGGCTGTCACATTCAAAATGACTGAGTGATGGAGGAAGGTGAGGGAGGGGGGCAGGGGAAAGTGGTGGTGTGAATGTGGATACAAATGTATTTGAACAATAAAAAAAATAAAGAACTTCAAGAGCAGTGTGAAAAAAATGACTGAGTAAGTAGAGCATCGATTCTGCATCAAATTTTCTGTTAACTTTGAACATTTCTCCGTGGAAACTATCTGGATAACTTAGAAGGCCGCAGCTATGGGCAACTGGTGATAGGCAGCTTCATCATGACAATGTGCCTGCTCATGCATCACATCTTGTGCACAGTTTTTTGGCAAAACATCAAATCCCCCAGGTGACTCAGCCCCTCTGCAGCCCAGATTTGGCACACTGTGACTTCTGGCTTTTACCAAAATTAAAATCACCTTTGAAAGGGAAGCGATTTCAGACCGTCGATGAGATTCAGGAAAATATGACAGGGCAGCTGATGGCGACTGGGAGAACTGTGTGCGGTCCCAAGGTGCCCACTGTGAAGGGGCCTGAGGCATCATTGTCCTATGTAAAATGTTTCTTGTATCTTTTTCAATAAATGTCTCTATTTTCCATATAACATGGCTGGATACCTTCTGGACAGACCTCGAATGCACACAAACTTAACTAGACATAAGCTGAGCACATACGTCTACAAGGCCTCAGAAGTTACTTTTCACTTTCACTACCCATACCTACACACCAGCTGGCATTCCAAACACTTAACAAACTTTAAAATATAATTTGGGAGGTGCATAACTTCTCAGGATAGGAACCGTGAAGCTGATTGACAATCCAACTAAACATTTCCCATAGCCCTGGGGAAAAGGATAAAGACACACATGCAAATCGAAAGCAAGTATAACGAGGCCCAGGACCTCAAAGCCCAACCTGGCTTAACGATAACAGAATAAAATACTACTGATTACAAACAGCAGAGGCAGGAGGGAAAGATGGGACCACCTGCATAGCGACACATGAAAATTTCCCCACACAATGGCAGCTAAATCACTGCCGATTAACAAGTAACTTGTACTAACCCCTGTGATCCTGGTAAAGTTTTCCAGAATTTGGGAAGACAATTGTTTGCAAGTTTGTGTAGTTCAAGGTAGGTGGCCAAGGAAGCACTGGAGGACTGGTCTATTTCTTAAGATCAAAGCAACATTCTGGTGGTCTGACCTCCATTATAGTATTTTACATCTTTTTGTTACTCTTTGAAAAGACCTGATTTGCCTTTGTAACTTTGGATTTTAAAGTATTATTATTTTAAAATATTAGTGTCTTGCACCACATAGTACTTTCTCCTCATCTTGTAAAGTTCTTGTCTATCCATGCCTGCAATAAATGGACTGTGATAAGAGGTGGGGCTAAAAATCAAACTTCTGAGGAAAAGTTCAATTGAACTTTTGGGTCTAGGCAGGTAAATAAGAGGGAAAGGTATAATGTAGGTATTCACTATGATACACTGAGTCCTCCCACTGTGAGAGAGTGACTGTAATACCATACATTGAAGTTTCAAAAATGTGTGCCAAAATAACCACTTTCTAGGTCACCAGAGAAGAATCTTTATTACCGAGATAAAATCTGGCTAGAGCAAAAATATATATATTGTAAAAGAGGTGTTTGCTGTCCCAAACAGGGTTTTATCTGCCATTTGAGTGATAGCATCATTATTGTAAAATTGATAATAAGTCAACTGCTAGCAAGGTCTAGGAGTTGAAAGACATGCTGGAGCATGTTGGTGAGACTAATGAATGCATTTTTCCTGGTATTGTTAAATATCATACAGAAAGAAAACTGCCTAGGAAAAAAATGTCAATGCTGTACATGCAATTAATTTCAATAGCACATCCAGGCTACATCTTTTTATTTTTTAACAGCCCCCCAACAAAAGAAGTAGGTAAAACAAGTGTCCATTGTGAAGCACAGCCGAGCTGAATAAGCAAAGAAAACAAAGGGGAGGGGCTCTGAGCTGTGACTCAAGCCTCACAACTCTATAGTCACTTCCTCAGGGAAGCATTCTTAGCTTTCCATTAAACCACAGTATCTTGGCCAACTTGGCTCAAATGATGTTTTTTTTTAAAGATTTTATTTATTTATTTTTAGACAGAGGGCAAAGGAGAGAAAGGGAAACACCAATGTATGCTTGCCTCTCATGCATGCCCTACTGGGGACCTGGCCCACAACCCAGGCATGTGCCCTGACTGGGAATCGAACCGGTGACCCTTTGGTTCACAGGCCGGCACTTAAATCCACTGAGCCACACCAGCCAGGGCTCAAATGATGTCTTAAAGAAATGTCTGTTCTTGAAAAAAGTATCCTCCCTACAGGTGAAGGCCTTTGGGGACAAGGTTTGGAGGGAATAGGAGAAACAGTAAAGACATGACCCTAGGAAACATTATTGACACATCTGGCTTAGCTGAGCCTCTATTTCCTTAACAGTAAAATAAGGTGATATAACCTAAAAGACTACTTACAGTATGATTAACAACGCCTGGAGATCACTTTAAAGGGCTCTAAAGGCTATTCGTGTGAGATGAGGTTTGTTAACCAACTATGATTATTTTTTTTAAATTTTATTTATGTCATTACAGTTGTCCTAATGTCTCCCCCTCTACCCCCCTCCACCGAGCCCACCGCCCACTTCCGTAGTCAGTCTCCACACCATTGTCCATGTCCATGGGTCCTTCATACATGTTTTTTGACTAATCCTTTCACCTTCTTTCAGTCAGTCTCCAGTTCTTCCATCCCCTCTTAGAGCTGTCAGTCTATTCAGTGTTTCCATGTCTCTGGTTCTGTTTGGCTCATTAGTTTATTTTATTTATTAGATTCCCCTTATAAGCGAGGATGTATGGTATTTGTCTTTTACGACTGACTTATTTTACTTAGCATAATCTAGTTCCATTCATCCTGTTGCAAAAGGTAGGAGGAGTTCCTCCTTTCTTTCTGCTGCACAGTATTCCATCGCGTAGATGTACCGGTTTTTTAATCCACTCAACTTACTGATGGGCACTTGGGCTGTTTCCAAATCTTGGCTATTGTAAATAGCGCTGCTATAAACATAGAGGTGCATAAATTCTTTTGAACTGGTGTTTCAGGCTTCTTAGGGTATATTCCCAGCAGTGGAATCGCTGGGTCAAGAGGCAGCAAAATTTCAGATATCTCATGTAGCAATATTTTTGCTGATATATCCCCTAGGACAATGGAAATAAAGGAAAAAAAAAACAAATGGGACTAGATCATCAAATTAAAAAGCTTCTGCACAGCTAAAGAAACCACTGTCAAAATGAAAAGGGAACCAACTTCATTTTAGGAAGAATATATTTGGGATAATATATTTGCCAACAATACCCCAGACAAGGGTTTTATCTCCAAAATATATAAAGAACTTATATGACTCCACACCAGGAAGACATATGATCCAATTAAAAAATGAGCAAAGGACCTGAAAAGATACTTCTCTAAAGAGGACATACAGATGGCCCATAGACATATGAAAAAATGCTCAACATTACTTACCATCAAGAGATGTAAGTTAAAACCACAATGAGATATCACCTCACACCTACCCAAAAGGCTATCATCAATAAATCAACAAACAATATGTGCTGGCAAGGGCGTGGAAAAAGGGGACCCTAGTACACTGTTGGTGGGAATGCAGGCTGGTGCAGCCAGTGTGGAAAGCAGTGTGGAATTTCCTCAAAGAAATTAAAAAATGGAACTGCCAACTATAAGATTATTAAAACTCCAGAAACTAGGGTAGCACAGAACTAGGAAATGGCCTCACCATAATTCAGATGTAAATGTTTTATTTAAAGCAAGAAAGTTTCTGGCTCTACAAAAGAGCTAGAATAGGCAAGTCTGCTGCCACCCCTGTATAAAGGCACAGGGTGAGTGATGGCCCACTGTCAAAGTGCTTGGTGTTTAAAACACCATTCCTTAGTGTGTGTGAACATGGCTAGAGTTGGCCAGGCGGGCTGACAGGTAGCATATTTGACCTCAAGTGAGGGCCCCTCAAGGTCTACCCTGGAGGCTGTTGGACATCATATAAGCCATTGGTTCTTTGGAACTGTTGATTTGACACCATGGGAGTAAAATTAGGAATACGTTTCTCCCTTTGTGGCAGAGCACATGGTCACTTGGGAACTGCACTGGAATTATTCACATTGTCCCTTAATCTCCCTTCTCTCTGCCCAAGTTTTGGATTAAAAGCTCCTGTGCATTATAAAGACTGGGTATGGCTATAAATTTAACAGGTGATCTATTTGTAATTATTCCTAAAACATGCTTAAAAGAGACATTAGAAATTAGCAATATGTATGAAGTAGAACATAACTTTCCATATATTGAACCATAGAAGGAAGGGTACATCAAATGAATACCTGACTTTTTTTTTTTTTTTTACGGCTTAATAGCATTATTTATGGTTTGTGTATAAAGTTGGTTTTTGAAATTTTAATATACCTTTGAGTACTGCTAACTGGGAAGTCCAAAGTAAGATAAACTGGCAAGAATATTAGAATACATCACTCAGTGTTTCTAAAACTGCATTACATGGAACAGGCTGATAATGATGCTCCTTAGCGAGGAGGGAAGGAAGGCTGCTCCTATAATCCTCCTCCTGGTTATTAACAATGCATATTCATATAATAAGAGCTCTAAAGTCTTAAAGAAACGTCTTTATCTTTGGTTAGCATTTGCCATAGAAATGTCACCCCCACCGGCCCCCAGCCGAAAATCCAATGACATCATATTCTTTTTTTATTCTTACATGGTTTTTTGGGGGAATAACAATAAAAAATGATTTAATTAAAAAACAACAGAGTAAAAAGGAAATAGGAGAAAATATTTGCAAACCATATATCTTTTTTATTCGTTCCCCCCCCCCGCCCTACCCACCCCCACCTCCCACCCTCAATCCTTTGACATCATGTTCTGTAAGATGCAGTTTGGGTACTGCCACTCTAAGATATTTCTTAATCACAATCAGCTACACTGGCAAAGCATTCAAGGGTATGAGGTGAGATAACTGTTGAATTTGTGATAATGTCTCTCCTTGCATGCCAAAAATAGGTAAGGGAAATTAAGTGTCTGGCCATGATCCCAGGTGGGTGTGCTTTTGCTTCTAAGCTTAATTATGAGAGGCAAGAAACCTGGAGACCTTGGTTCTAATGCCTTCTACTTATTGGACTTTGTGAATCTTGGAGGAAGTCCCATATTGATTTCTTCATAGGTAACTGCAAGAGAGCTTAACTAATAATCTAATCAAGAGGATGCAAAGGAACTGGGTCCCAATCTTCTAGCAATAAAATTTGAAATGTGGGCTCTGGCCAGGTAGCTCAGTTAGTTAAGAGTGTCATCCTGATATGCTATGGTTGTGGTTTCAATCCCTGGTCAGGGCACAAACAAGACAATGAATGCATAAATAAGTGGAGCAACAAATCGATGTCTGTCTTTCTCTCTCTCAAATCAATAAATAAAAATCTAATGAAACAAAACATAACAAAACACCCTTGAAATGTGGTTTTGGATGTTGTACTATTTGCCACCTTTTTGTACCTGGACCTAAAAAACAAACAGAAAACTTTCTAAGGGTGGGGAAGAGATGTTTAAGGAAAAAGAATAACTTACTAACCAATATACAATGAGATGACAGTGTATTCAGGATGAAATTTATTCATAAACTTCAAAGTAGAGAAGAAGTGAGAAATAAAGGAAATGATGAAAAGTCACAAAGACCAGGGAAAGGCTCATGTGCCTTCAGGGTACTAATTTTGGTATATTAGAAGATATAGTGGCTCTTTCAGGCTGTAAGGATGCCCACTTAAAACAACACAGTAATTTATTTAATGATAGCCTTTAGGTGTTAAAAAAAATGAATGCCTTCTCAAATGTGCCCAGTATGGAAAGGAAATAGTTTATTCCTCTGATAAAGCAGAATGAGATTTGCCCGGACTGGTGTGGCTCAGTTGGTTGGGTGTTGTCCTACAAAGTGAAGGGTGGCTGGTTCAATCCCCTGTAGGGGTGCGTGCATGGGTTGCGGGCCCAGTCTCCAGTTGAGATGTGTGCAAAATAGATGTTTCTCATGCACATCAATGTCTCTCTCTCTTTCTTCCTTCCTTTCCCTCTCTCTAAAAATAAAATCTTTTTTAAAAAATGAAATTTATGTCACAGTACAAACAACTTTAAGTTAAACACACAAGGCACAAACAGCTTCAAGTTAAAATACGTTAGGATTGGCCCTGGTTGGGTAGCTTACTTTGTTAGAGTGTTGCCCTGATACTTTAAGGTTGTGGGTTTGATCCCCTGTGAGGGCACATGTAAGAATCAACCAATGAACGCATAAATGAGTGGAACAACAAAGCAATGTTTCTCTCTCTCTCTCAAATCAATTAACAAAAAGACTTAAAAACAGGTTAGGATTAACTGCTATAAAGGCAATTAAAAAAGAATGAACCATATATAATTACAAGTTTTACTTGAACAAAAGGTTTTTGCTATAAAATGAAACACACACACCCCTCCCCCCCCCAATTTTTTATCAGAGCACACACATTCAAAATGTATGACTTTTCGAAACAAACCTTACTCATACCTAAAGGTCATACCACCCCCAAACCAAACAAGACAAACAGCAGTTTGAGGTTCTGTTCAAGTATATGATTTTAAAAAGTATGGATTATTTCCAAAGCACATATAGGGGTCCATCCAGAGCAATTGTAAGAATTTACAGCTGACATTAAAAATAATTGGCAAACTTCGAAGAGGAAAAATGCTTTTAGCTAAATCACGAAACAGCATGGTAGTTGTAGCATTAAGTGACTGTTGCTCAGTGGAACACAAGCAGATTAGTTATGACCAGTACTTGTTAATTAAATGTTCACAAAGACTTAATTCTTCTGACTGCAACACATTTCACTTTACTTCACATTATTATAAAAGGCAGGTGTGTATGCAAATCTGTCAATACATTTCTAAGCCCATTCTTAGTCTACTTTGTAAACTCATTTAATGTAAAACCTTCTAAACACTAACAGAAAATAATGAACAATGGCATTTAGTTAAGGGTGGAAAAATGGCAGAACCCAGCTAATACAGATGGTTCTCAAAGGCTGGAAATTTAGGTGTCAGATTAGTCATTTATACCACATCTTCTATCCTAAAAATGGTAGATAAGAGAAAGGGGTGGGGTTAGCCTAACAGTTACAATACTTTTTTTGGAAGGCAATGTACCAGAATGATGTTGAACACTGGTTTTACGGATTTAGAATCCAATATAGCACAGTGTACCTTTGAGCTTCATTTTTTCCATAATGTTGAGAAACAATGTGATGAGGTATCAAAGAATGAAATATTCACTGCAAATAAAAGGAGGTTCGTTCATGCATTTTAAAGGTAAGATCCTTCTAGGATGATTACAATTTTAAAAAGATATAAAAAATAAAAAGTGTTGGTGGGGACACCCTGTGAAGAAATTGGAACCCTCGTACAGTGCTGGTAGAAATATAAATAGTTCAGCCTCTGTGGAGAACAGTTTCATGGGTCATCAAAAAGCAAAACAAAGAATTACTATATGAGCCAGCAAGTTTACTCCTTCATATACACTCAAAAGAACTGAAAACAAATGTTCAAACAAAACCGTGTGTGCTAATGTTCGTAATAGCACTATTTACAATAGCCAGAAGGTGGAGACAACTTTAATATCCACCAACTGATGAATAGAATAAACAAAATATGGTGCATCTATGCAATGGAATATTATTCAGGTACACAAAGGAATTAAGTACTGATACATTCTACAACATGAATAAACCTCGAAAATATTACATTAAGTGAGAGAAGCCATACACAAAAGGTTACATATTGTATGATTCCATTTATATGAAATATTAAAAATAGCTAATTCCACAGAGACAGAAAGCATATTGCTGGTTGTCAGGACACGGGGGAGGGGAGATGGGTACAGAGTTTGCTTTTCAATGATGAAAACATCATGGAATGCGATAGCTGGTAGTGTCATAACGTGAGTGTACTAAATGCCACTGAATTGTTCACTTGAAGGTAGGTAATTTTATGTTATGCAAAATCAGTTTAAAAAATACCCTTGCCTTATAACAAGTCATAAGACAAAGCTGTTAACATATATGGTCGATACATTCATTCAACCAATATATTTATTGAGCCCCTACTATGTCCAAGATGCTGGGAATAGAGTGATGAAAAAAATAGACACGGTCCCTACCTTTACTAAGTTTAGAGTAATGGGCGGTGACCAGACATTAATCAAACACTTAAACAAATCTGTTAGGTAACAAGAATGATGGCTGTACAGAATGAGGGCTGACCCAGCCAGGACCACACAACAACCACATACAACACAAGCCTGATCATATCCTTCTTCCAGTTCCCGTTTTAATAGTTTCCCACTGATCTTAGAACTGGAACCTAAAATCCTTACTCTGATCTACAAGGTCTTGCAGTCAGGTCTCTTCCTTCCGCTTTTCCAACCTAGTCTTATTCTAAGCCTCACACATTCTTATTTTCTCTGTTATAGCCCAACAGCCTCCCTTCCATTCAAGGTGAGCCCCAAGCTCCTTCCTGCCCTGTCCCAGGGCTTCTACTCCATTGCTTCCCTCCAGGTATGATCCTCTTCCATCTCCTCTTTACCTTCTTGTAATAACCATTCAGATCTCTCAACTCTATTTTCTCACTAAAGCCTTCCCTGATGGCAACTCAGACTAATAACTCATTCTCCAAAATCTGTCTGCTACAGGGAATTTACAGTGAGCAATATAAAGCAAGAAAAAAAATCTCAATTCAGCTTTTCAAAAAACCATAACTCTGAGTCTCCCCAAAATTCTCCCCAAATATTCTTGTCAACATGTACCCAAAGAAATCCTTTGTGAATTCCTTGCCTTTGTAGATAGCTTTTTTAACCTTCTGATTTGTTTCAGTAAAAACAAGGGTGTGATTATGACAATAACTCTTTATGGTCTACTGACACTTTAGCTCATTAATCATAATTTACTGTGACTGGCTATTGTGATACCTTGTTAATTGATTTATATAAACTTCAGACAATTTTATCCTCAGCAGTATTCAGATTCATCATTTCTAGTTGATTGAACAGTTGATTAAAATGAGTGGTTATGGTCACTTTTATTAAAAAAAATAGTCAAGCATCAGACCAGGAATGTAATCCTCAATGTAATATTATTTCTGTGACTAAAATCAGATTAAACTTATATTACTTTGATTTCCATGAACATAACCTGCCATGATGCACAAGGACAAGTTGTAAAAGGTGTTCAGGAGGGTCTATCACCTAGCCAGTGTGCACTACAGAACAAAAGCTAGGACAAAGACCAACATAATTCAAATCAGCCAGCCATATGCTGTTCTCCTTTCAAAACCACCTCATTTAATAATCATAAACTGGGGCAGGGTATTTTTCAAAGCCCTGATTTCTCTGCAAGCAGAGGGAAATATCACTGACCTATAGAAAGTCCCACCCAAAAAGACTGTTAAAGTTGTCAAAGGACATTTATACAATATAACAATATCCCTGGGTTTTTCAGAAGTAAAAATAAATTGCATTTAAAAATAACATCTCGCCCCGGATGGTGTGGCTCAGTGGACTGAGCACTGGCCTGCGAACCAAAGGGTTGACAGTTCAATTCCCAGGCAGGGCACATGCCTGGGTTGCAGGCCAGGTCCCCAGCAGGGAGTGCATGACAGGCAACTACACACTGATATTTCTCTCCCTCTCTTTTTCCCTCCCTTCCCCTCTCTAAAAATAAATAAAATCTTAAAAAAATAAAAACATCTCAATGATTAACAGATATTATTTATACATATTTGACATAACAATCAGTAATAAAGTTTACACAAAGGGTTTACTAATAAATGAGTAAACACTAGCATGTAATCTGTACTACTATTTCTTGAATTACAGCTGCTAATCTTAAAGAACACTACTGAAGGGCAGGTAAGAGGGTATGGAATTTAAAACCTGAAACACAAAATCTAGATACTCCACTCCAAATAGAAAACAAGACCAGTGGTTTTCCCCCGGTAATTCCCACCTGTACCCCTAAATGTTTATAAATACAAAATACCAGTTCATGACTTATCCTAAACATTTTGCTAAGATCAAATAGTTGTTTCTATTTGATCACAGAAAATGCATTCTATGAAAAGAATTTCCTACAGGTTAAGGTATCGTAGGGAAGGAGGATTGCAGGTTGAAATGGCTGTCAGTACAATGGGTTGGGAAAGGAAGCTGTTTGTTCAAATAAAACTACAAATGTGAAGATTGAAATTCAACATTCAAGAGCAACACAGCTGTAAAGGAAACTTCTCCTTTCATCATTCAAAAACATGTGAGTGAATTTTCTCCCTTCAGCTTTTGCTATTCCTCTACTGAGACTACAGTGGATCTGTTTCAAAAAAAACAACTTGAACATATAACAAGTGATATACTTCAATCACAAAATGGCCACTTACTAAGTTTTTAGCCTCCCTGATAGTAGTAAAGGCACTAAAGATGAAGTTTTAAAAATATTTTACACATACACCATCTTGCTCTGGAGTTGATAAACAATAGAACCTGACAGATGATTTTTTAAAAAATTAATTAATTTATTTTTCCAAACAGATGATTTTTTAAAAAGTGATTTGAGCCCTGGCTGGTGTGACTCAGTGGACTGAGTGCTGGCCTGTGAACCAGAGGGTCGCTGGTTCGATTCACAGTCAGTGCACATGCCTGGGTTGCGGGTCAGGTCCCCACTGTGGGGTGCACAAGAGGCAACCACACGTTGACGTTTCTCTCCCTCTCTTTCTCCGTCCCTTTTCCTCTCTATAAAAATAAGTAAATAAAAATCATTTTTTAAAAAAGTGATTTGATTTCCCCGGGGAAAATTTTTCTTCCTAGTTTCCTTAGCTAACTAGGTTCCTGGGACTAGGAAATCTCAGATTACATCTCAAAGATGAGCCCATGGCTCTATGCCCCCAAGTATCTTGTGTATCCCAGGGTATAGGGGCAGGTTTTAAATTCTTTACCCTCTTACTTCCCCCTGCCACCCTGCCAGGCAATAACTCTCCCCTCTTCTTTCACTCTTTCACCGTTTGCCATAGTGGGAGGTCATCAGTCAGCAAGTGGGGGGAGACTGAAGTAAATCCCAATCACTTAGCTCTTTGTTCCAGGACTCTACCTCTTACTGACCAGGGTCATACCCCAGTTCCTAAACTACAGTTCCTGAGGTACAATCTCACTGGACTGACAGAAAGAACACAAGTAGGATTTAAGTGAAGGAAGTATATAAATACATCTGCAGCACACTGTTAAGCAAACACAGTAATAAGAAGGAAGAAAAAAGGTTGCTGAAATGCAGAGGCTGACAAGGGCCAGACAGAGTTCGTCTAGGAAGGCTTCCAGGTTAATGCAATGTCTGAGCCTTGGGTAATTTTGGTCTCTTCTAATCTAGAGCATGATCAAAATCATCAATTTTTTTTCCTTTTTTTATTGTTGGCATTATTATAGATGGCCCCATTCCCCCCTCCCTTTGCCCCCTCTTCACCCAGGCCCCACCCTCCCTTACCTCTGGTGGTCACCACACTGTTGTCTGTGTCCATGGGTCATGCATGTATGTTCTTTGGCTGACCCCTTCCCCTTCTTTCATCCAGCCTCCCCTCCCCCTATGCTGACCACTGTCAGTCTGTTCCATGTGTCCATGCCTCTGTTTCCATTTTGTTCATCAGTTTACTTGTTCATTAGATTCTACATATAAGTGAAATCATATGGTATTTAGCATTTCTAAGTCTATTGCATATTTCACATGTGCCATGCTCCAAAACTTGAATTTGGATAAATTAACAAAATAATTTTACTTTCAGCCACATACTGCGCTTGGTTTTACGACTCCTCTTAACACATCTGGCCCTTTCCCAGCCACTCTAACTCCATTTTTTGTTAGCAGTCCCCACCCAGAGGGTTCTGCGCTCACCAAACTGATCTTCTCTCATTCTCTCCCTAAGTATCTCAAATTTATTCTGAACTGGACTGAAATTACCTGAATGAGTCTCCTTGAAAGTAAACTGAAGGTTAGACTATGCCAAATTCAGCAACCTAATTAAGAGACTGTAGATGCATAAAACTGGCAAACCTTTACAGACTGGTTTTCCTCTCAAGGTGATTGGCCAGTGATCCTTGGAGCTCTGTACCTTATTCTCTTTAATATACATTTGGGATTTGCTTCCTCAGTAAGGATAAGCAATACCTTTGTCTAGGTTATAGGCAGATGAAGAATTCTGTAGGTGGATAGATAGAAGAATAGATGGACAGAATGACAAAAGATCACAGGCAAACAAATATGGTTCACTCATTTGACTAAACCAACCTAGCCCCCAAATCAGAGCATCATTTAGAGCCATTTGAGATCACCAAGAATCATCAAGCTATAACCTCAGATGACAATATAGTTTGATCAAGGCCAGACTCTCAATGTTTAACAGCTTTCTAAATATCTTCTAATGGTGGTATTTTTAATGCTAAAAAAAAATAACAAAAAACCAGAGGCATTCTGACATTTGCTATTCTAATGACCTTCTTTCAGAGTGGCAATTACCAAGTTGTTTCAAAGAGGCTATAAATGAGATGGCAAGGAAGGGGAGCATACTGGCTAAACGTATGGGTTCTGGAGCAAGATGTCTGGGTTCAAATTCTAGTTATGCTACTTACTGGCTAAGTGACCTTGGGCAAATTCTTCAACCATATTATTTCAGTTTCCCTATCTGTACAAATGATGATGATGTTGATAATAGGGCAATTGTGAGACAGTGCTTTCACATAGTAAATACTCAAACAATATTAGTCACCATTTTATATATACAGCATAGGGAAATAGCAAATTCCTTTGCTGCCTCTAATCAGTTGCTTCCACCACAGATAAAAAATAGTCTATGTAAAAAAAGATATGTAATCCTATCACAAACAATTAAATACATCTACAGGGTTATTACACTTGAAATGCAGTGCCACAAACGAAATAGCTAACTTCAAAACGCTTAGGATTGGAGTCCAGAGAGTATCAGAGAGTGGAGGGCTCTGAGTAAGGCACTAAGTTGGAAGCAGAAATAAAACAGTATGTGTAATCAAATGTACACAGATATGAACTAGCACATGGCTCCATAACACCTGCTGGAAGTGAGAGGAAATCACATACACAAGCAGACAGTATGAGGACAGCTCTCACCCTGCCCTGGGAGCACCTTTTCTAAAGGGAAGAAGGTGGTTGGAGCAGGGGTGGGGGGGGGGCTTTGGACAGAGAGGGCCACGAGTTTATACCTGGAAACAACTGGCCTCAGACATTCACTTACTTTACATTTTGTTCTAAACCAAATTAAATAATATGTGCCCGGGGGGTTGTGTATTTGTGAGGTCCCCTAAACTAAGACCCATCTCCCACCCTTATAATTGAAACAAATGTTTAAAGAGCATCTAAAGAGCTAAGCACAGTGATAAACATCATTCCTATGATCAACTCAAGAGGCTTACTTCATCAGAAAGCCAAGTCTGAGTCTCAGTTCCCATTCTGAGTCTGTTTTCCCGTTCATAAAATGTGGCTCCCAGCTGGTACTCCAGCATCAAGTCTTGCTTTTCACCAAGCAGCAATGGCCCCATGGTTTGATTTTAGTGGCTGGGGCCAATATGGGACTGGATGAAATCAGTAACCCTTTCCAGAGCTTCTGCTTGTATGAGATGTGGAAAAAACTGCCATACATGTTTCTGCCTTTTCATTAATGTGTTCTTATTAATAAATGTTTAATTTATTTTTAATGTCATGAGAGATCAGGGATTTCTAAGAGAAAAATGGGAGTATATAAATAAAGGGTAGGGCAATGGGAGGGGTCTGAATATAGTTCACATATTCAGGTGACTAGAGAAACTGAAGAGAATTTGATGGGCCTAACTAACACTGCAAACTACATTAGAGTTTTTAAATACTGGAGCACTCAATAAAGTTTATAAATAAGATACTCTAAAAGATGTCATTTAATATGTAGTCACCTTTCAGAAACTACTGCCTTTATCCATAATTCTCTCTACTTAAGACTCAAGGTAGGCCTTTCCAAATAACTGTTCCTGGCATGAAAACACTAATTTTCTGCTTTTCTAAGTTGTCATCATTACAACTTAAATCCTTAAACATCTTTGCAATCACTTTTCAAACACGTGTATATTTGCCAAACAGGCTGTCCCATTCATTTTTGATATGTTTCAATGGACTCGAATTGGGAATAATAAAATTTCAGAAGGAAACTCCCAGAGCAAGAAAGTTGTAGGCCACTATACACATTGCTCAGACTAGTGTCTAAGAACCTCTGCCATATCAATTTCATTATGAATCTTCTGATTTTAATATGATCCTTCAAAAATAAGGTTGTCTTATACATTTATATTTAAAATTTACAGTAACAGCCCATATATCCCTTGACCTTAAGAAATAGTACCTCTTACATGAATTCAGATAACTTCTAGCTGTTAACTGGTATATTATATAATATAACAAACAGAAGAAAAATTTGCTAAGGGGTTTCAATTGTACTGTTGTTCAGTTGTCTCCAACGTAGTGAACACTGGATTTCCTTCTTAAATAATCCCCCCACCCCAAAGAATTCCTAAACATCTAAATTTTAAGAATTTGTGGTGTAAGACGCTATAGATCTCAGTATTAATCATCTCTGGACTTGATTTAGTTGACTGAAGTCTATCTGATTATCAGGATCAAAGAACTAATATCAAAACTGGTTTTGTAAATGTTCAAGCAAGTTTGGGTTGAGCAATTGTCTGTGGCATAATGTAATTCACCGTGTAACTCCCAAGGTTTACTTTTGCCATCATTATTTCTTCTTTTCTTTAGAAATACGTAAGTAGATAAAATTATTTACATGAATAAATACCCAATCACCCAGCTTCTATAGTGAAAGCAGGATGTGAGCTCTGATGGTGACCCTAAAATACCATGAAGAAATTCCTTTGTTCACTCATAGGAAGAAACATTTAAAATTTGTAAAACAAAGTTGTAAAAAGAAAACATTTGTAACGATATGAAGTAATGAATGTACAACACATGGACAACCCATCCAGAAACTAGATTTCTCAAGGTCAAGAAGTCTTTTGCTGTAAGGATCTGCACCTTTGCTCTACTTTAGCTAACTACTCTATGGTGACAGAGTAGGACTGGTTAATACCTACTGCTTCATTTCTGACACCTCAAGAGACAATAGCTCTTGCTTCTCCCCCGCCACAGCTTTGCAGCTTTCCCTCCCACTACAGTAGCTCTTTAAAACATCTAGTCTGTCTTTCATCTTTATTTTTTATTTATTTTTTCAATTACAGTTCATATTATTCTGTATTAGTTTCAGGTGTACAGCACAGTAATTAGACAATCACATACTTCCCAAAGTGTTCTCCCCGATATTTCCAGTACACTCCTGACACCATACATAGTTATCACAACATTGGTGACTGTATTTCCTATGCTGTACTTCATACCCCGTGACTATTCTGTAACTACCAATTTGTACTTTTCAATCTCTTCACCTATTTCATCCAGCCCCCTAAATCACCCCCACCTCTCTGGCAACCATCAGTCTCTTCTCTGTGTCTATGAGTCTGTTTTTGCAAAAGTTCTAGTGTCTTGACTCCACCCTCAGTTTCTCAAAGTCCTTACCTTCACTTTCCCTAGGACACCCGAACACCATGTTCACTCATGGAACTTACCAGGCCCCTTCAATTCCTTCCTAGCCTGGCTTTCTGTCATAATTGGCATACAAAACTGAAAATCCAGTACCAGTCTCAGAAACTGCTTTCTTCATTCCTGCATGTAGGAAGCTGAGAACAGTTTTGGTATAACCACACTAACGTGAAGAGTGATGGCATTACGAATCACTCAGTGCCACTCCACAGACCTCTCACTTGTCCTTGTTCATCTCATTCTCCGTTTACCCTAAGTGCTGATTTCAAAGCTTTGTGACTGTCCTCCAGTCCCTTATCACACTGTTTTCTATATGGCTGACCTTGCTCCTATAAAATCAGGCTCATTTGGTGGGCATTTCTTCACACTTTCCTGATGTATGCACATCAGCTCTTTCCCTCCAGTTTTAAAAGTGGGAATCTTTCATCCTGCTCAGGACCAATAAAGAGCCTCCACATATGTTCTTGATCTCCATCTTCCCATCTTTTTGCACCATTATCCCATCTCCCCTATATTCTCAACCATGTAATCTTTACTTCTATCCCTCAATGGTTTCTTAATTTAAGTGTTCAAGCCCTTATTTTCTTAAATGCATGTGCTCATGGAAACACAGACACACTTTGGTTGATAAAGTACCCTCTTCCAGCCTTATCTCTCTCCTTCCCTACACAGGCCCAGGAAAAAGTAAAGCTTCTTTAAGGCAGGGATTATGGAAGAGTTTTTGTTTTATTTTGTTCACAGGCATACCACTAACCTACAGCAGGGCCTGACACATAGTAGGAGCTCAATAAATAAATAATTGTTTAATAAATGAGTAACCTCCTCAAAAGAATGCACTCACTAGGCCTACTTCCTCACCTCTTTTTCACTCTCTCAGCCATTTCTGCATGCTGGTTCCTGTCCCTACACTCCCACACTTCTAACTCGCCAAACTGAATGCACAGTTCCCTACTATCCTCTGTTTAGTACTGACACTATTAACCATCGTCTTGAAAGACTGTTTTGTCCTTTGCATCCATGACATCATACTGCCTCTTATAGCTCTGGACACTCCTTTCTGGGTCTCCTTTGACAAATCTACTCATCCTGCCACCATACTAAATTACTAAATGCTGGTATATCCCTAGATTCAGCCCTCAGCTCTCTGTCCTTCACCATTCTGTATACTCTATCTAAATAACATAACCCATATGCATGGCTTTAATGAATATCTATATGCTAATGGCATTCTAGCCACTGAGTTCTCTTTTGAGCTCTACAAGCAATAGGAAAACAATGACAACCGTTGACATTTGAGGTTTTACGTACCAAAGCACAATTCTAAAATATTTATATTTATACTCAGTCTCCACAACCAGCTCATCAGGAAGGTACTATTATTGTCACCATATACAGATGAGTAAGTCATGGAACAAAAAAGAAAGCAACTTGTTCAAGGCTACATAGTAAGTGGTAGAGCTGGTAAGCATGAGTACCTTTTTAAAGTAACAGCTTTACTGACCCTGGCTGGTGTGGCTCAGTAGATTGAGTGCCAGCCTGCAAATCAAAGAGTTGCCACTTCAATTCCCAGTCAGGGCACATGCCTGGGTTGCGGACCAGGTCCCCAGTAGGGGGCAGACGAGAGGCAACCATACATTGATATTTCCCTCCCTCTCTCTCTAAAAAGAAGTAAGTAAAATCTATAAAAAAAAAAAAAAAGACCTGGCTGGCCAGCTGGCTGGCACAGCACAGTGGATTTAGAGCTGGCCTGCAAAACAACGGG
This sequence comes from Pteronotus mesoamericanus, assembly GCF_021234165.1. Lineage (NCBI taxonomy): Eukaryota > Metazoa > Chordata > Mammalia > Chiroptera > Mormoopidae > Pteronotus > Pteronotus mesoamericanus. Next base: position 3,647,027 of record NW_026555198.1, read on the forward strand.
TCATTGGTTTGATTCCCAGTCAGGGCACATGCCAGGGTTGCAGGCCAGATCCCCAGCAGGGGGTGCACGAGAGGCAACCACACACTGATGTTTCTGTTCCTCTCTTTCTCTCTCCCTTCCCCTCTAAAAATAAATAAAACCTTTTTTAAAAAATTAACAGCTTTATTGATATATAATTCACATACTATAGCATTCACTTGTTAAACAATGAGATAAGTTTTATACTCATGTTGCACAACCATTACCACAGTCTAATTTGATAACATTTTCAACCTCCCAAAAAGAAATCTAGTACCTATAAGCAGTCATTGACATTGGGTACTTTTTAACTTTGATTTTTAGATACATTAAAAAAAAAAACAAATACAAAGTTTTCTTTCTTTTTAGAGAGAGGGGAAGGGAGGGAGAAAGAGAGGGAGAGAAACATCAATGTGTGCTTGCCTCTCACGTGCCCCCTACTGAGGTCCTGTGCCTCATGTGCCCTGACTGGGACTTGAACTGGCGACCCTTTGGTTCACAGGCTGGTACTCAGTCCACTGAGCCACACCAGCCAGGGCTCTTTTAAAATGTACATTTCTGTTTATAGAATACGAGTGTTTATTTTTTGTGTGTTTAAAATGGGGGTTTTCTACCAGGTTTGGATTTACCCATATGGTACAAGACATTCAAACAAGAAAAAGCTACACATTTCTATAACTAGGCAAATATTGCAGCCTTAAGGTGTTACCAGAAGACAGACACTCAATCCTCACATGAACAGTAAAAAGAATATCTTTAGCAGACTGAATAAAGAATGACCTCTTTTTACATACAAAGTTTTACACAATACATGTGTCTAGTTACGTGAAAAAATAAAACCAATTGTATAAAGTTAGTAGAGTATGGAAATGACAATTATTAACAGCATATATGGCACAAATTGAAAAGAAACAGCTTTACAGAAGAAAATGTAAAAGGCTTTTTAAAAATAGAACTTCATTAGACTTTTAATGACTCTAATTAGAGAAAGTATTTCCATGCTGCTCCAGGTGGAAAGATGCAATGAGAGTAAAACTGCACCGTTGACACCAGCTTTCCTTGCCCAGTAACTGCAAAGCACTAATGAGTTATTTCCAATCCAATTTACTGTGTAAGGACTTGAGATAGACCAAGAAAGAAAAGGAAATAAAATAGATATGTAGGTTTTAAATGATACGAGAAAAAGGCAACCAGAAGAAAAGCATCAGCATGCAATTTTATGAAACAGAATTTCTTTCCAATGTTTTGTTTCTGGCTCTTCCCTCTCATAGATCTGTACCTAATTTGAGGTTCAAAATGTGTTACTTCACAACAAGTCAGGTTCAGATCCCACAGCAACTAACAATCTCGAAACCATCATTGGTTTAAAAAGGCAGCTCTTTATTTCCATCTTGAGGAAGGTGAATTCAAGTCCTGACTGTGTTCAATTCAACAATCATTTATCAAGCACCGACTATGCCCCAGACTCTATGTTGGGTTCTGGGGACTGGAGAGGAAGAAGACAAAATTCCTTTCCCTCACAGTTAAGTGGGAGAGGAGGCATACATCTAAATAAGGTGGAATATGAGATTATGATAAATAGCACAGCCTGGATGTAACAAGAATGTTCTGCTTTTTACACCAAGAATCCCAAATTTTTGTTCTAGAAAACATAGTGAGTCCAGCTGCAAAAATCATGTGAGTCATGGGAGAAAGGGATTAGTTTCTTAAGAAATGGAGAGGGTAAAGGGTAAATCTGAGACCAAAAGGAATCCCTTCACGCACTACTTCCCTAAGTACCTACTGTATGCCAGGCTCAAAAGCTATAAAGGTTTAGTGAGCACAATAAACAAACACTGATATTGTTGGCTGAGAAGTAGAAATAATAATAATGATAATAATGGTTAACATCTATTGAATATTTAGTATGTGCCAGGTAGCGTTCAAAGCATTTCATATGTATTAACTCATTTACTCCTTATAACCATTCTATGAAGTAGGTAACTATTAGTTTCCCCATTTTATGGATGAGGAAACTGAAGCACAAACAGATTATTTGACTTAGTCTCTGGCAGGTGGCTAGGAAGGAACAGAGCCCACGTTTGCATGCCACCACTCCGAAGCCTGCACCCTTAACCCCAATACTACACTGTTTTAAGCAAATGCATAAATCAAGAGGATGTAATCCTGTTAAATAATCCCCATAGCAAAGCTACAAAGTAGCTTTTATCACCCTAATTTAGAGACGAGAAAATTGAGGGACAGAGAGGATACCTAAATCGTTCAAAGTCTTCCAGTTAAGTAGCAGAGCCAGAATACAAATACAAATCCACCATAAATCTCTATATATTAGAAATGTCAGCTCTAGCTATACTGGAAAAGTAAACCACTATGTATACAGTTCTTCCAGAGCAGCAGTATCATACTGAAAACATACTAAAGCATTTAAAATGCCTTATGCACATGGTACCTTGGTGAGTAACTGCTGCAGCATCTGTGTCTGCATTAAACAGTTACCACAGAAACTGATAACTCCTGAGGACCAGCAATACACAGGGCACTTTGTTTTTATAAGAACAGAAACCCCCTGGAAGAGAAGACAAATAGGACATAGGATTGACATGACAGTTTTGTTGGTAATATAGTTGGAGCTGCTGTTATTACACTGTGTGCTGCATAGCAACTTGTTCAGGGAGATTTCTGTTGCCTGTGGACTTTAATTTCAAAGTAATTTTACCAATTAATTCTACCACTTAGAACACATTTGTTTTCATCATTCTCGAGAACTATATGAAATAGCGCTCATCAGGGCCACGCAGCAGCCCCAGCGGTATGCACTTACTAAGGAGCTTATTCAAATGTAAACGACCAATGACACAGATACTGCTTCAGAGTTAGAAGACAACCTAGAACAATTTTATTAATGGAAAATGCAACATTTCCCAAAAATGTTTAAGCCATTAAAAAACTTCCTAAAGTATTTTTAAAGAAAATGTATTAGCAAAAAATGTATTTTAGAATAACTGAAACATAATCATGTTAAGGGTTCTCTACACATCTAAAATAATTTTATACTTTATGAATCACAGTGTATGTGTGATTTAAATACTAAAGTATAGTTTTAGAGATATTAATTTTTAATGTGCTTGTTGAGTACATTTTCCAGTATATTTTTCAGAAAAAAAGTAACTTTGGTTCTGGCCAAGATGGAGGTGTAAGTAAATACACTTTGTCTCCTCGCACAACCAAAAGAACAAATTTAAAAACAAAAAATAACCAGAACTGCCAGAAAATCAAACTGTACGGAAGTCTGACAACCAAGGAATTAAAGAAAAAACATTTATTCGGGCTGGTAGGAGTGGCGGAGGTGGGCAGTGGGGACGGAGAGGACGCACAAGGCAGCAGGCGGCAGACGGGAAGGCAAGGTGGTGGCTGGCAGTCCAGGTGGCCCCACATTTGCTTGTGGATAAACTGGGAAGACAAACTGGGAAATGAGACAGAATTCAATCTGGGGTTCCAGTGCAGGGAAATAAAGCCCCAAAAACCTCTGGCCATAAAAACCTGTGGGGGTTCCCCTGGCAGGAGAAACTCCCAACCTCATAGGAGAGTTTGTTGGAGAGACCCACAGGGTTCTAGAATGTATACAAACCCACCCACCCACCCAGGAATCAGCACCAGAAGGGCCCAATTTGCTTGTGGGTAGTGGGGGAAGTGACTGGAAGCCTGCAGAGAGAGGAGCAAGCAGCACTGTTCCCTCTCAGACCCCTCCAAGACCTCGGCTGCCTCACCCTGGTAAATACCTAAGGCCCTGCCCCTTCCAATGTAACAGGTGCTCTGAGATTAAAAAAAAAAAATGTGGCCCAAAGAAAAGAACAGATCAAAGCTCCAAAAACAGAACTAAGTGATGAAGAGATAGCCAACCTATCAGATGCACAGTTCAAAACATTGGTAATCAGGATGCTCACAGAAATGTTTGGGTATGGTCACAAAATGGATGAGAAAGTGGAGACTATGCAAAGTGAAATAAAGCAAAATGTACAGGGAACCAACAGTAAAGGGAAGGAAACTGGGACTCAAATCAATGATTTGGAGCAGAAGGAAGAAATAAACATTCAACTAGAACAGAATGAAGAAATAAGAATTCAAAAAAATGAGGAGAGGTTTAAGAACCTCTGGGGCAACTTTAAATGATCCAACATCCAAATCATAGGGGAGCCTGAAGAGAAAAAGAAGAGCAAGAAATTGAAAACTTATTTGAAAAAATAATGAAGAAAAACTTCCGCAATCTAACAAAGGAAATAGACTTCCAGGACATTCAGGAAGCTCATAGACGCCCAAAGAAGTAGGATCCTAGGAAGCACACACCAAAGCATATCATAATTACATTACCCAAGATTAAAGATAAGGAGAGAATCTTAAAAGTAGGAAGAGAAAAGGAGACAGTTACCTACAAAGGAATTTGCATAAGGCTATCAGCTGATTTCTCAAAATAAACCTCCCAGGCAAGAAGGGGCTGGAAAGAAGTATCCAAAATCATGAAAAGCAAGGACCTACACCCAAGATTACTCTATCCAGCAAAGCTATCACTTAGAATGGAAGGGCAGATAAAAGTGCTTCACAGATAAGCTAAAGTTAAAGGAGCTCATCATCACTGAGCCCTTATTATAGGAAATATTAAAGGGACTTAGAAAAAGAAGATAAAAAATTATGAACAGTAAAATGACAACAAAGTCACAACTATGAACAACTGAAACTAAAACCAAAACCAAAACCAAAACCAAAACCAAAACCAAACTAAGCAAACAACTACAACAGGAACAGAATCACAGAAATGGAGATCAGAGGGGAGGATGGGGGAACAGGAAAAAAAAGAAAAGAAAGACTTTTTATGACTAGAGCTACAAATTTCTCAACTTGCAGATATTCAAGGCTGTTTTTTTACTTCGTGCCAATTTTTGAAAAGTACCAGATACACTAGCCCAGTCCCAGCCTGGAATCCTATAATAGAATCAATATTCCTCAAAAGCTGAAGGGGCTTCTAACCTCAGACACTGAGTTGGCTTACTGCTCAAATAAATGTCAAAGTTCAAAGTTCCCATTTTTTTCTACAATGATTATGGTTTTCCTTTAGGTATTCACATATCTAATTTAAACTCAAACTGCTATAGTAATTGTTAAAAATTCCAAACACTAATATAAAGAAAAAATAATTTTGAATAATCTGTTTAAATTCCATCCAAATATTTATTTCACAAAGAATTAGTTGATATTTTCAAAGCATGCATCATCAGGCTGGACTCTGTAAATTCAGACATAAACATGTAGCTATACTAGGTGCCCCTAAGGCAATGTCCTAAAAGAGAAATACCAATAATGAATACTGATTGAACATTTACTATTTACCAGGTACTCCTGTAATATGTTATATAGCCCTACTTAATCTTCATAAAAACTGTACAGGAAATATGACTATTGGATCCATTTTATAGAAGAGGAGACTCAGGCACAGAGAAATTATGTATCCTATTCATGGTCACACAATTAAAAAAAATCACATGTTGTATATAGAATCAGGCATTTTTTTCTCCAGACAGTACACTCCTAACATATAGAGTTGACCCTTGAACAACATGGGTTTGAACTGCATGGGTCCACTTATATACAGATTTTAAAAAAATACAGTAAATGTAATTTCTCTCCTTATGATTTTTTAGTAACTCTTTTCTTTAGCTAACTTTATTGTAAGAACAGAGTATATACATACAAAATGTGTTTATCGACTATGTTATGGGTAAGGCTTCCATTTGATAGCAGGGTATTAGTTAAATTTTGGGGGAGTCAAAAATTATGTGAATTTTCAACCGAAGGGGAGGTTGGTACTCCTAACCCCTCGCATTGTTTAAGAGTCAACTGTACTCCCTGAGGCAAATGAAGCAAACATTCTTTCAATCATTCAACAAATATTAACTGAGTACCTACTATGTACCTGGTACTGGTTTATGCAGTAAGACTATGACAGTTTTAAAAACTATCCTCATGAAGCTTATATTCGAGTGGGAGAAGACAAACCACAAATAAAGTAAGTGAAATATATAGTGCTAAGGAGAGCAAAAGCAAGGAAGAAGGATAAGTGTTGGGGAGGGTTGCAATTTTAGAGAAGATTACAAAGGAAGGCCTCCCTGAGAAGGAGATCGCATGACTAAAGGAAGGACACCCACCTTTCCTACAGAGAAAGTAGAATAGGATTGCTCCTCATGGCTGCAGTCTCTAAAACCTTACCATCTAGTAGAGAAGACAGGCACTCAAATAGATCATGATAATCCAGTGGGGTAAATGTCATATCAGAAGAGCTACAAGCAAGATAGGTACTGGGTTTGGTACCTAACTCAAATCCAGCCAGGGGTTGGCAAAGCCTTCATGGATGTGATGCCTGAAGCAAGTGTTACAAAGATGAATAAGGGTTAGCTAGACTAAGAAGTAAGGGGGAAGATCTAGCAGAGGGGCCAGCAGGTCCAAAGGCCCAAAGGCAGAAGATGGCATTGAATGATGAAGTGACCTACAAGTTCTCCTATTGTTAAGAGAAAAATGTATTTAAAAAAAAAAACAAAGGAAGATGTGGAGATACAAAGCAGGAGATGGACCAAACATACAAGTGCACGTGACCGCATTCACTTTGACAGGAACTGTTGAGGGTCTGGACCATAGCTGCTCACAGGACATTGGCAAAGGGTAGATGGTGTTGTTTGAGGAAAAAAGTAATAGAACTTGGAGGTCTATCACTTGGCTGATGGTAAATGGGAACATAATCCACTCAGACAGGAAATACAGGAAGACCAGATTTGTGAATGGAAGTGATTATGAGCTGAATTAGACAGTGCTGTTTCTGAGGGACCTGTAGGAAAGCCAAGTGGACCCCTTCAGTAGGCTGCCTCAAATACGGGTCTGTAGCTCAGGGGACAGGACTGGCTGGAGAAGAAATAGATTTGTTCGTTATCTCCATAAACTTACCAACTGAGGGAATGACACTGGAGATGACTCCACCAAAGAGCCAAGGACAGACCTTTAAGGAACAATATTTTAAGGGCTCTGTGTTGTTTTATAATGCTAGACAATATATAAAACTAACATGTTTAAAGTTATAATTTGATGGTTTATAATACATTCAGAGTCAGGCAATCATCATGATGATTCAGTTTCAGAATGTTTTATCCCCTAAATGAGACACTATAACGGTTAGCAGGCACTGATATCCTCCCATTTCCTCCCTTCCCCCAATCCCTGATAATCACTAATTAATTTTCTACTTATTGTGAACCTTTTAAATAAATAAAATAATACACTATGTGCTCTTTTCTTACTTCTATCACTTAATGTAATATTTTCAAGGTTCATCCATATTGTAGATTTATCAGTAATTCATTTCTTTTTATGGTCGTAGAAAATGTTCCACTGAGTGGATATACCACTTTTTGTTTATGGATGCATTCCTTAGTTGGTGGACATCTGAGTTGTTTTCACCTTTTGGTTATTATGAATAATGCTGCTATAAACATCTGTATATAATTTTTTTGTGCAAACATGTGTTTTCATTTCTCTTAGGCATATACTTAGGAGTAGAATTGCTGGGTAATAAGGTAATTCCATGATCAGTTCTTTGAATAACCAACAAACTGTTTTCGACAATGTCTACACCACTTGACATTTCCACTAACAAAGTGTGAGCGTTCCAATTTCTCTACATCCCACCCCCACACTCTTATTTTCCCTTTTAAAAAAAAAAACAGTCATCTGAATGGGTGTCAAGTGGTATCTCACTGTAGTTTTGATTACCATTTCCTACACAATTAATTTTGTTGAGCACCTTTTCATGTGCTTATTGGCCAGTTCTACATCTTTGGAGAAATGTCTATTAAAATCCTTTGCCCATTTTTCAATTGGGTTGTCTTTTCATTGCTGAATACACACTGCTTTGGAGTTTTCACTCTGATGCTACCTATGGGACCCTGGACAAGTGTTTAATTTCTCTAATCAGTTGGAAACAAATAATAGTACCTATCCATAGTGTGAGGATTAAATAAGGTAATGTTGGTGATCATTAAATGGTAACTCTTATTGTCCAAAATAATATTTACACACATTTTTACATATACAAGGGTGGGCAACAGTAGGTTTACCTTTAATACAATAATAAGTAAGCAAATACAAGAGTATTTGAAAACTGTGTACTCACAGCTGTAAACCTACTTTTGCCCACTTCTGTATCTATTCAAGTGTGTGCAATGATAGTTTTCATTGTTATTGTTCCAAAACTTCTGTTTACACTGGTTTTAGTTTACAATTATGATCAAACAGAAAAACTTTCAGTAGTATTAATCCAATTTTTAAAAACAGCTGTGTGATTCTAAATTCGAGTAATAAAATGTGGAAGGGTATTTGTTAACACCATTGTTCATAATAGTGAAACAACTAAATGATTCAAATGTCCATCAGGAGGGGGCTGTTTAAATTAACAATGGACTACTGTGCAACTGTTAAAACATGAGTAGCTCAAAATGTACCAATATGAAATCATCTCTAACATACATTAAGTGAAAAAGAAAATGAAAGAATATTATGCATTCTGATTCCTACTGTACATAAAAAAAGAGATGTATGTATGTGTGTGTCTGTATCCTCATATAGATATAAAAACAATCTGGAATTTAACAGTGGTTATCTTTGGAAAATAGGGCTGCAAATGAAGCAGGAATGTCAACTTTTTTATACTTTCTGGAGTTTAAAAATATTTAACCACATATAATGCTTTACAATTTTTAAAAAATCCTGAGTCCTGAACCGTGTGGCTCAGTTGGTTGGGCGTCATCCCACAAAATGAAGGTTGCGTGTTTGATTACGGATCATGGCACATGCCTGGGTTGCAAGTTCAGTCCCCAGTACAGGCACTTAAGAAAGGCAACTGATCAATGTTTTTCTCACATCAATACTTATCTCCTCTTCTTCTCCCTCCCTTCCCTACTCTCTAAAAATAAAAAAAAAATCTTAAAAAATAAAATAAAACCCTGATTACTCATTGTCAATCAAGTTTTTCTCAATCATATCTATCCTAAGTTACATAAAATGCCAGTGAGAGACAGACCATGAATGAAATCACTTATTGATTTTAGGATTAGATAAAAATTGATCTAAATTTTAAGTTATTATCAAGTACACTTCAGTCCCTGTTTGGCTGACATAACTTGAGTATTTTAAGACAATCCAAGAAATTAAAACACAGGAACGTTACCTTTAAATATCTAAAAACTGATTTTGACCACAATAACTTTCGGAACAACAGCATTTGAAATAATCTACACCAAGCTTACCTTTGATCAGACTCATGAAGATGCTAGGTAAAAATCCAATCTTACAACAGTTCCTAGGAGCTACCAAATACAGTTTTATTTATTTTTTTATTGTGATTTCCCTATGGCTCCACTGTACCATCTTCTAATCTGCTCTAGAATAATTGTAAAAGAAATTTCAATATTTTTTAGTAGTGTCCCATTGTACATATATACCACATCTTCTTTATTAAATCATCTATTGAAGGACACAGAAACGACTGAAGTGTCTCAATCGGAAAAAAAAAACAACCCTATTATCTTTTTTTTACCCACTTTAAACTGCACTTCTGGTGATTTAAAGGCCCTAGAATCTTTGACCCCAGAATATTTCATTCTTTTCCCTACCAGTTCCTCACCCTGAATCATCCCCACTATCTGCCTGTCTGAATATTCCCAGGCCATAGGATATTACTGAAAAAAATATTGTAATGGAACTAAAAGTAATTTTGTTGTCACTATATGATTTCATTGTTGAGGACATAGAATAAGCTTTACAGGTTGTATTCTAAACTTACTTCCTTTTCCTGATACCCTGAAATTTTCCCTCTACACCTGGCAGATAGTATGTATTAATAAATGGAATCAAGATCAAGGACATCTGGTTGGTTCCTGGTTATCTTTATTTCATCATTCTTTTGTCTTTTTAACATTCCCTTTCTTCTTGATTTAGGGAATGAGCATACCTCTCATTCTAAAGCTAATATTATCTCATTCATTTACAATTCTTCCTTTATGCCTTCCTACATGCATGTTTTCTCACCTCAAAAAATATTTTTATAGGCAAACAGAATTAAAGAGGAGTAAAAGCCCAGTTCTGCTTCATATTAGCTACTACTTCTTCCTAAGCATCATTATCATTTTAAAAAATAATAGAAATATCTATCTCATAAGATTGACAAATACTTAAGTGTGTAAAGTACTAATTACAGTGTATAGTGCATTATCTTCCAATAAGTAGTATATATTTTTAATATATTTTATTAATTATGGTATTACAGTTGTCCCAATTTTTCTCCCTTTGCCACCCTCTACCTGGTACCCCCTCTTCCCCTCTGGCAATCCTCCCCTTAGTTCATGTCCGTGGGTTGTATATATGTTCTTTGGCTCCTCCATTTCCTGTACTATTCTTAACCTCCCTCGTCTGTTCTGTATCTACTAACTTGTACTTTTTAATCCTTGCACTTTCCCCCCATTCTCCCTCTTTCTCCTCCCAACTGATAACCCTCCAAATGATCTCCATTTCTATGATACTTTCTCTGTGCTTCTTGTTTCCTTTTTAGATTCAATTGTTGATAGCTGTGAATTTATTGCCATTTTAATGTTCATAGTTTTGATCTTCTTTTTCCTGAATAAGTCCCTTTAACATTTCATGTGATAATGGCTTGGTGATGATGAACTCCTTTAGTTTTACCTTGTGTAAGAAGCACTTTAACTGTCCTTCCATTCTAAATGATAGCTTTGCTGGATAGATAATCTAGGTTGTAGGTCCTTGCTTTTCATCACTTTGAATACTTCCTGCCAGTCCCTTCCAGCCTGCAAAGTTTCTTTTCTTTAAAGTATATTTTGTTGATTATACTATTACAGTTTCCCCCTTTGCCCCCTTGTGTGCGGGGGCGGGGGGGGCAGTTCAGAAAGGGGACAATGCCACTGCCTGGCCTCTGGAGTTTCGCCTAGGAAGAAGCTGTTCCCTAGCACTCACCCCGATGCCAGACACTTCAATTTCTCCCTGTATGCCTCTGATGTCCTTCCAGCTGCTGCCTGAGTGCTAAAGCCCAGAAGATGTTAGTCTGTTGTGGGACTTCTACAGGGCAGGCTCCTGAGAATCCTGCAGTTTCTTCCACTTCCCCAACCCCCACTGATTTTTACAGCCAGAAGTTACAGTGACTTATCTTCCTGGCCCTGGAACCCTGGGCTGGGTGTTCTGGTGTAGAGCTGGGGTCCCTCACTCCCAAAGTATCCCTTCAAATTCCTATCCACCACACATGGGTGTGGAATCATCCATTTGCGGTGTCTCTGCACCTCTCCATGCATCTCTGTACCTCCTACCCAACAGGATGAATGTGACTTCTTTAATCCCTTGGTTGTTGAACTTACATACAGTTCAATTTTCTGATGATTATGGGTGATATTTGCTTTGTAGTCTAGTTGTAATTTTTGCTGTAGTTTTCTGCAAGGAGGCAAGCTGTGTTTACCTATGGTTCTATCTTAACCAGAAGCTAAGTTCAGAGATTTTGATTTTCAGGATTTTCCCAGAATGGGAAGCAAAAGGGAGTTGGTGGGGGAACTGTATCTTCAAATGCTTGATATGAAAGTATTATACCTATGTAACCACAGCATTCAGTTTTCTAAGTATTAGTAACCTGGGGGCAATTCACTTAAAATAAATGATGGGAGGAAAAAGTAAAGTGGGGCTTCAGCTTTCATAACCATCACTTTTAGCATATAATGTTTTGCTTTGTCCAAAACATCCCAAAATATACAATCCCATTATTTACAGTTATTGAGTGTAATGGATTTTTAGTATGATGCAGCAATTTGCATGAATTCATGTGACTGAAATTGTATTTATTTTCCAAAGAAACATCCAAGGATAAAGCTTGTTTTTCCGTTCAGTGCAGTTTTCTTATCTGCAAGTTGCCAAATATAAACCTAGTTCTATACAGTGGTGTGGACCTCAAGTGCTTTAGGAGATACAATCTCTCATTCTTTAAGGCAGGCTAAATTCTATTTAAAGTATCTTTGACTTTATGTTTCAACACTGAGTATATGTTTGTAAATCCTGGTTTGATTTGTAATATTTTTATCTAAAAAAATCAATAGTAAAGCTGGTGGCTATGGAGATTAATGGCATACTTTTAACATAAAAGTTGGGTGACTCTACCATAGAGACAGAAAGTAGAGTGGTGGCTGATAGGGATTAGGGGAAGGGGAGAATGGCGAGTTTGTACTTAATGAGAACAGAGTTTCAGTGCTGCAAGATGAAAAGAGTTCTGGAAATGGATGGTGGCGATGCCTCACAACAGTGTGGATGCACTTAATGCCACAGAACCATACACTTAAAAGTAGTTAAGAAGGTAAACCCTTATTTGTATTTTCCTACAATTAAAAATAACCAACAAAAACACTAAATTGGCTTGTTTCTGAAACATTTTTTTAAAAAGCTGATTGGTTCCAAAGAGTGCAGTTGTGGTTAGAGTGCCCCCAAGTAGTCTTGAAGCAAGGATAACTATGATTCCAATTTCTTTTTTTTAACTTCTTTTAAATTATTTTTACTTATTAATTTTTAGACAGAGAGAAGAAGGGAGGGATGGTAGGGAGAGAGAGAAACATCTGTTAGTGGTGTTCCACTTATTTATGCACCCATTGATTGCTTCTTGTATGTGCCCCAACAGGAGATTGAACCTGCAACCTTGGCGTTATCTGGACAATGCTGTAACTGAATGAGCTACCCGGCCAGGGCCTTGATTCCAATTCCCTGACCCTGAGATCCACTAAGAACAGAAATAGAATGCGGATGGGAGTAGCTTGCCTAGATAAACTTCCTGCTCTGTTCCTAATTAGTTTTGTGATTTGGACAAGTCATTTTAAACTCTCTGACCCTCAGTTTTCTTCCTCAGCTATTACTAGCAACCACATAAATATACAAAGTTAATTTTTCCCAAACTAAACAGAGATGCATTCGCTCCCATTTTGACAAAGGTGTGAGAGGACAAGCGGATGTGTGTGGCTGTATGTGAACACTCAATGCTGATTGTAGGTGTTCTCTCAATGGCTGACCAATTAATTATGGGGATATCTGGGCCCTAGGTTGAAACCAGGCTTTCTCAAAGGATGCCTCTGAGCAGGTCTGCAAGAGAATCCCTGGGGAACTTGTTCAAAATACAGAGCTCTCTGCCCCAACCAAACCTAGTGAATCCCAATCTCTGGAGGTAAGGAGGCTTGAGAATCACATCCATACTGGCTGTGAGAAGACAAAATGAGGGGAATTTGAGGGTATGGAAGGTGGGAAAAGGTAACAAAGGGACCTGGCTCTGCAGAAAGGCTTGCTGATTTCTTTTGCTTTGATTAACTTTACTAGCAGATACCTGGTGCCTGAACCTTGACATCCATATCCATGACTAGCCATATGCCTTGTCTAATTTATTTTTTCTTCCCTCTCCTACTACCCTCCTCCTCCCAATCTCATTTCTTGATGGAAAGCACACCAGACAAATTTGGAACTCAATCCTCTTGCCATCATACCACTTTCATTACCCATTTGTTTACTCCCATTGTGGGAAAAGAAGATGAAACAAATATATTTCTCAGACTATTACTGCACAACTTGTAGGCATTATAATACCTATTTCTACAATCTACCTGGTTTCTCACCTGGCTACTTAAGTCTTGGTATTGCTCTTCTCAAGCTCTTTATCCAAGAAAAGAAAAGACAAACGCCTTTGAGGACCCTTCCTCAGGGTAAGCAGGAGGCCAACCTGGAACATTATTAACCTGGAGAGCACCCTAGCCTTTGGGGAGGTGTGAAATTTTCTTAAGACAAAAGAAGACAAGGTTCAACAATGAAAAATGAAAAGTCACAAGATGTCTCTGAATTTTTTTAAAGAAGTGCTTCTAGCTCATTTTTCCTGTCAAGTTGCACAGCAGAGTTATACATTTACCTGACAAGAAAACACATTACTTCATCTGCAGTACCAGGAACTGACAAAAGAGTCAAACAGTTGACCATTAGCCACTAACTCCATCTATAGCTTAGAATATAACAGAAAGCAGGGAAGTCTGGGAAAAGAAACAACATGTCCCCCTCAAAACCACTTACTAGAAAAGTTATTGATGAAGTATCAATTGAAAGAAATGCCACAGTCACTTTTCTAACAAGTAGAACAGCAACAGAAATGGTTTCCCCCCCAAATGATTACACATAAGTGATTCCAGAGAAAACCATTATCTCCAGAAGCACACTCCCAGCCACACTAATGTTTTTTCAAGTGCCCTTTCCAAACAAAGCCATAATCGGAGGCACAGTGCAGTTCCAATTCCTAACACAACAAATTTATTTTACAAGAAATCTTGGTTGCAAGTGATAACCCATTTGCATCCTGAGCTTTAAAGCAGGGATAATAATATTGCCGCCTCAAAGGATCTGTGAGAGTACTCTAGAAGATACATATGTGGTTAAAGCAATTTAAACAGCACCAAGCATTGCTAGAACTAAAATTGTTAGCCACTGTAATTTTTGTTAGTTTTGAAAAAGAGTTACATGCAATAAGGGTTTACTCAACCAAACTTTCTAGATGAGCTTTGGTAATTTGCTGAAATGGAAAGTTGACTTTAAAAACCAAAATACAGTAAGAGACTTCTTTAAAACAGACAAGAAACACTAGCAGGTGAGCAACGCCCTATCTATGCCATATGCAGGACTCAGTGGTACTACGGGGCATGAGGCTCAAAGAAAAAGTACAATTTCTGCCCTGGGGAAGCCGACATACTAGTAGGGGAAAAAAGATAAACACTGACACTGCCATAGGCACATGTGTGAGACCACACATCATGCATTTGTGTTCCTCTCTGCCCACCTACCAGAAATGATTTCCTAAATGGCTGTCACTCCACTGCTCTGGTCTCAGACCCAACTCCTCCAGAGTCCCTGGTCTGGGTTTCTCTAAGCCCCATGGTATGTATGTGGGACCAACTATTGGAGCACTCCTGTACTGGTATTCTTCCACTTAATTGTTTCTTTAATTGTTTATACTTGGATTTCCTTTTAGCACCTCAAAGGGAAGTTAAGAAATAACCATTAACATTAATGACCAATATAATTTTAAAAGACACAAGGTATCACCTTGCCAGGCACAAGGCAAACAATCCTTAAGGCAGCAGCCATAAGCTAAATAATACATGTAGCCAAGAAGGGATATGGCAATACAAGAGCAATCTCCTTATTTGTGGCTCACTGAGAGCCATTAACCAAACCACCACTCATTAGCCACAAGAAATACACACCTAATATTAAAAGGCCTAGAGAGAGCCCTGAACAGAAGCAGTTTTGTGAAGGCAGAAAGAACTTAAAAACTGACTAGAGCCTAGTGTGACAATGGGTAACACACTTCCACAAATAAACCATGCTCCACAGACATTTTGCAAAGATCCATTATTTGAAACTGAGAACATACTTTCTCTCTTTTTTAGATTATTTATTTATTTATTTATTTATTTATTTAGAGAAGGGAATGGAGGGAGAAAGGGGGAAGAGAAACATCAGTGTGTGGTTGCCCCTCATGCGCCCCCTACTGGGGACCTGGCCTGTAACCCAGGCATGTGCCCTGATTGGGAATTGAACTGGTAACTCTTTGGTTCGCAGGCCGGCACCCAATCCACTGAGCCACACCAGCCATGGAAAATAAATAAAATCTTTTAAAAAATGATTAACAGTAAATTAAATACTGGAAATGATAAGTATTGACAGAAAATAATCTAATAAAACTTTGTATAAAATAGAAAGGAATGCTTAAGGAAAAGCAAGCTTGATCATATAATCAAGTATATGATTCTGTGTCAATTGTGAAGAAAATGTGATACCCTAAAAGAGCTTTAAATATCTTTTACATATATTCATTCATTCAATAAATCTTTACTGAGCAGCTACTATGCATTAAACAATCTGTTATGTACCAGAGACAATGATAGATGCTAATAAAAGAACATGTGTAAAATATTATAATGGACACAGAGCACAGGGATGGGAGGGATTCATTTTGTCCCAAGAATCTCCAGGAAGGGAGACCCAGGACAGCGGAGCTTCACAGCAGAACTGACATCTGAGTTGGGAACACAGGCGACTCCAGAAGGCATAAGCAAGTGCCTGGATGTATATGGCAAACACCTAGAGGCATCTGAGGTAGTTGGGAGCCTGTGCATAATTCAGTATGGCCAGACACTGGAGTATTAGGGAGAAGAGCATTCACGAAACGGAGGCTGCCAAGGTGGGCCTGAGAAAACCCGTGAGGGAATTTCTGCATTTCCTAGGCCTTAGCATAAAGGTAACCAGATATGGCAAGACTGATGTTTTTAAAAGTGCCCTTATGATAAAGAAATGCAAGGAAATAACTACTTTAAAAGTCAGAATAGTTATTTGGGAAGGAGGGAGGGTTTCTGATTGAGACAGGCATCTGAGGGGAGTTCAAGGGTGGTTGACAATGTTGTTTCTTGATTTAGATGTTTGCCTTGTAACACTGTATTAAGCTACACATTTGATTGGTTTTTTTTTACATCCATGTGTCATTTAATAATTTTAAAAAAGTTAAAAAAGGAAAAAAAAGGCACCCTTTTGTAACACTGTAGTCAGAAGGGGGAATAGTGGGAACTAGAAGGAACATAAAGAAAGAAGTTATTGCCTCTAGATGCAACATGATGAAGGCCAGCCCCAGCTGGGAGTGAGACAGTGGGAGTGAGGACGAAATAAATCCATTTGAGAAAGATCTTGAGAGTTGACTGTCGGGGCACAGAGAAGGCACAGACAGTAAGTTCAGATTTGAATATACTGAGTATGAGATACCTTTGGGACTTCATATAATACTCCCCCCATCCCCTTTTCATGTATAGCTTTCCTTTGCCTTGGTACATATCAACCAATAGTAATAGTCTATTCTCTATCAGTGATAATTCAATTATGTTTTGGGGTTTCAAAAAGAGAAGTGAGACAGAAGTAGTTCTTGATGTAATGTCA
This sequence comes from Pteronotus mesoamericanus, assembly GCF_021234165.1. NCBI lineage: Eukaryota > Metazoa > Chordata > Mammalia > Chiroptera > Mormoopidae > Pteronotus > Pteronotus mesoamericanus. The sequence continues at coordinate 3,664,130 of NW_026555198.1, forward strand.
AGACTTGGGGGGAAAAGGAGGAAAATGGTTAAGAGACGTGTGTAAACACACATGAAAGAGAAGCTCTTTGGTGAAATTAATCACAGAAGTAAATGGATAGTCTCCCGAGTGAACTATGCCACTAAAATGTAAAAAATGATATGGAAGGCAAAAGCTATTAGGTCAAAGAGTTTCCCAATATGATAAACAAAAACATCAAGGCAGGGAAATGCATCATACACTCTTCTGATTTTCACATGTCTTTCTTAAGTTAGGGACTTTCATAACTTAGGTATTGTAAGCTAAAGAGAAATTATGATAGAAATTGGAAGGTGAAAGAGATGGATCCAGGAGAAAGGAAAGGTATTCCACACCAGGTCAGAGCACAGTAGAGGAAGTGATTCTGCTCATGTACAAGCCAAATTAACTGTCTTCACTAGAGAGAAGAAACAGGTATCAGCAACTATGTATGTTAGATTAATTATAGAGTGGGCCATAGCAGCCCAAGTCCCTAGAGTTCCTTTCTGCTTTATCACAGAATAGGCACTCACTTAATGAACAACCAACTTTGATAATACTTATGTAGAAATAAAAATTTACCCTCAGGCCCCTACTTATACTGCATAATAATAATAAAAGCTAGCTACTATTTATTGAACAAATACTTTATGCCAGGCATAGTCTAAGTCCTCAGCATACATTACCTGATGAATCCTCACAGTAGGCCCATGATACCTTTATTCATCCCCACAGTACAAATGAAGAAACTTGCATCCTTTCAAGTAGCAACTCTAGAGAAACAAGACATGACAAAGACTGCACAGGACAGACTTGGGCCTAAGCAAAAAGAGCCTGCCTCATACAGAGTCCAACCCAAGTCACCAAGGTATGTAACATTATACAGAGATCAGGGGCTAAATCTCCAGTTGCTGATAAAGAGTAATTTTGTCTTATCCTTAGTGTGTCTCTCTCATCTGACAACATGTGACAGTGGTAGGTAGTTGGCAGTGATTTGGGTTCCTGGCTAGCTCTGTTTCTTTCCATAAAAATATGACCAACATCTGGCAGAGTCAGCAAATGTCAAGATGAATGGGTCTCCACTAATTCATACATTAGAAACTGAATTGTCAAAATTGGTCAAATTCCATTACAGAATTACAGTTCAACTACACTTAATGCTGAACACACATGAGCCATTAGCTGGAACTTTGAAATATCTTTGCCCTATGGAAATTTCTATTCTGGTAGAAGTTGTATGAGATTTGATCTTTATCACTTTTCCTGGCAGCAGTAAAATTCCATTTCCACGAATACTGTTTCCTCTCAGGAAATACTCTAAGCATGTTTCTCAACAAAAGTTCTCAAATATGAATCATTTTTAACTGCCAGGAAGACACTCCTTCCCCCACTGTTTTGCATCATAGTAATTTCCCTAAAATGACAGTTTTGGGACAAGACATACTTATTTGAAAAAAATAAAAAGACAGAGTATATTCTTCATTCTTCCCCGTCAATGGCTTTGCTCAAGCAGTTCATTCAGCCTCAATGATCTTCTCCCATCTATCTGTTTGTTCATGTCCCACCAACTCATTCATTTATCCAACAAATAGTTTTTGAGCACCTACCTACTAGTTTTTCAGTCCTGTAATTGGTGGTAGGGTTTCAAGAAAGTGTATTAGGAATTAACCAGGCAGAGATTAGGAAATGACCATTGTATGCAGTGGGGCCATCATGTAACATGCTGAGAATTTCCTTCAAGGAAAAGTTTCCCAAGAGAGGATACATTTAAAGCTGGCCTTATAAGGAAAAGTAGGAGGACTTGAAAGAGGAAAGGCATTTATGCAAGCTTAGAGGAAAGCCAACTACCAAGATCACAACTGAGTTGCTGCCTCAGAAATTCATCCTAATGTTTGTACTGAAGCCACACTTCCAATGGACTGTACCTACAGGCTAATGGGCCAAATCAGAGGAGTCTTGTATGCCAGTTAAGAATTTTGGATTTGAGAACTTCTGGTCAAGATGGTGGCATAGGTAAACGCATTACTCAAATCCTCTCACCACCACATCAAAAATACAACTAAATTAGAGAACAACCATCATTCAGAACCACCTGAAATCTACCTGTGTGGAAATCCTACAACTAGGGATTTAAAGAAGTCACACTGAGACTGGTAGGAGGGGCAGAGTCATGGAACAGGCTGGTCCCACACCCATGTGTGGTGGTTTAAAACTGGGGTGAGGAGGATCTCAGTTGTGGAGGTCCCCCTGAGGAGCAAGGGGTCCCAGCCCCACACTTGGCCCCCCAGCCCAGGGTTCCAGTGCCAGGAAGATAAGTGCCCATAACTTCTGTCTGTAAAAACCAGTGGGGATTGTGGCTGAGTGAGATGGAGTGCTTCTAGAGTCCCAGGCAGTTCCTCTTAAAGGGCCCACACACAGACTTACTTGGACTTAATCCTCTGAACTCCAACGCTGGGACAACAGCATAAAAGGCACCATAATATACAGGGAGGAATCAAATAGTCTGGCATCAGGGCAAGAGCTGAGAGGCAGCTTTCTGCCAGAAAGAAGTGCTATCAGAGGCCATAGCTACTTTGCTGAGCCCTCGCCCTCCCCCGACAGAGACGACAGCTCAGTGACATATCTGAGTCTCCATCAACCTGGCTCACGCTGTTCACACTGGCCTTGGGATTCCCAGAGATCACCCCACCCAACCTTCTTCCAGTGGCTTTTCCATACAAAAGGCCTCTCTTGCCTCATGCTTTGGGCCTTCCTAAAATCTCTCAAACAAGCAGCATCTGTGCTCTGCGTACTCCTTATCTCTTATTAAGTGGCCCCAGGCCCAGCACTAGCAGCAGCCGGCCTTGGTTCACAGCTTGGCCTCTCCTGGGCACCTCCAAGCCCAGCACAAGTAGCAGCCATCTGTAGAATGTTCTGTACCTTGTGCCAGGTGGCTCCAGGCAGGGAATCAGGCAGACAGCTTAAGAATATGTCAGATTACAACCCTATCACCTCCATGAGTGACATACTCAAGGGACGAACTTGGTTACCACCAAAGTCCCACGAAACAAATCCTGCTCTGTAGGGTTTACTCCAGCACAGAAGCTCTTCTGCTGTTGTCACAGGCAACCCTTGCAGCCAATTGGCCTGGGGGTATTTCCCTCCCAGTGATGCCAACAGCGATCAAGGTTCAATTACGACAGGACAGTGCACACAGCCTACACAGAGGGTGCACCTGGAGCCCTCAGCTCGGGTGCCTGTGAAGGCTGCACCACTTGTCTCTGCAGTACACCTGCGACACAAGGCCACTCTACCAAATCTGGGACATGTAGCAACTCTGCTTAATATATATAAACAAGCATCAGGAAGCAGCCAAATTGTGAAGACAAAGACAGGTCCCAAATGAAAGAATAGGAGAAATCTCCAGAAAAAGAACCAAATGAAATGGAGGCAAACAAACTACCAGACACAGTTCAAAATAATGGTTGTAAGGATGCTCACAGAACTTAGTGAAAAAAGGGCACAGAGACCATAAAAAAGAACAAGTCAGAAGTGAAAGATACACTAAGTGAAAAGAATAATAATTTACAAGGAATCAACAGTAGAGTAGGTGACGCCAAGAATCAAATCTGTGATTTGGAATATAAGGAAGTAAAAAAACACCCAATAGGAAAAGCAAAAAGAAAAAAAAGAATCCAAAAATATGAAGACAATGTAAGGAGCCTCTGGAACAACTTCAAGCACATCAATATTTGCATCATGAGGGTACTGGAAGAAGACAGAGAACAAAAAATTGAAAACTTATTTGAAAAGATAAAGACGGAAAACTTCCCTAACCTGGTGAAGAAAATAGACATACAAGTCCAGGAAACAAGGAGAGTCCTGAACAAGAGGAACCCAAAGGGGCCCATGCCAAGACACATCATATTTAAAATTCAAACACCTAAAGACAAAGAAAGAATCTTGACACCAGCAAGAGAAAAGCAGTGAGTTACCTATAAGGGAGCTCCTGTAAGACCCTGGCTGATTTCTCAACAGAAACACTTCAGGTCAGAAAAGAGTGGGAAGAAATATTCAATGTGATAAGAATCAAGGACCTACAATTTAGATTACTCTACCCAACAAAGCTATCATTTAGAATCAAAGGACAGATAAAGAGCTTCCCAGACAAGAATAAGCTAAAGGAGTTCATCACCACCAAACCAGTATTACATGAAATGTAGTAGCAGCAGCAGCGGCAGCAGTAGTAGTCATTGTAAGAGTAGTAGTCATAGTCATAGATGTAGTAGTAGGAGGAGATCAAAAATATAAACAATAAATGGCAATGATTACATATCTATCAACTGAATCTAAAAATCACAATAAATGAACAAGCAAACAGAAACAGACTCATACACAAAGAGAACATTTTGACAAATGCTAGATGGCAGGGGAGTTGGAGGATGGGTGAAAAAGGTGATGGTATTAAGAAGTACAAATTGGTAGTTACAGGATTGTCATGAGGATGTAAAGTACAGCATAGGAAATACAGTCAATAATATTCTAATAAATATGTGTGGTATAAGATGGGTATGAGATTTACCAGAATGATCACTTAGTAAGTTATACAATGTCTAACCAGTAGGGTGTACACCTGAAACTAATATAATATTGTATGTCAACTGTAATTGAAAAATTATAAATGATTTTAAAAAGAATCTTGGAGTTGATAAGTTTTTGTACAGCAAAGGAAACCATCAACAAAATGAAAAGATAACCCATAGAAAGGGAGAACACAGTTGCCCACACATCTGATAAGGGGTTTATATCCAAAATTTATAAAGAACTTATAAAACTCAACGCTAGAAAAATCAAACAATCCAATTAAATTTAATTAATCCAATTAAAAAATGAGCAAAGGACCTGAATAGACATTTCTCCAAAGAGGACATACCGATGACCAATACGCGTATGAAAAGATGCTCTATGCCACTAATCATCAGAGACTTGCAAATTAAAACCACAAAGAGGTGTCTCCTCATACCTGTCAGAATGGCTACCATCAATAAATCAACAAACAAGTATTGGCAAGGATGTGAAGAAAAGGGACCCCTTGCGCAGTGTTGGTAGAAATGCAGACTAGTGCAGCCACTGTGGAAAACAGTATGGAGTTACCTCAAAAAATTAAAAATGGAACTGCCTTATGACCCAGCCATTCCACTTCTGGAAATTTATTCCAAGAAACCCAAAACACTAATTTGAAAGAATACCTGCACCCCTATGTTTACTGCAGATGTTATTTATAATAGCCAAAATTTGGAAGCAGCCCAAGTGTCCATCAATAGATGAGGGGATAAAAAGATGTGGTGCATTTACACAATGGAATACTACTCAACCATAAAAAAAGAAGGAAATCATACCCTTTGCAACAGCATGGATGAACCTGGACAGCATTATGCCCAGTGAAATAAGCCAGTCAGAGAAAGACAAATACCATATGATTTCACTCATATGTGGAATCTAATAAACAAACTGAACTCACAAGCAAAATAGTAACAGACTCATAGAGAGCAGGCTGATGATAGCTGTCAGGAGTGGTGGAAGTGGAGGGATTGAGAAAAAAATTAAAAGAAAGAAAAAACTCAGACATGGACAACAGTGTGGCAATTGCCCAGGGGATTGGGGAGCCGAGGGAGGTATAGTGGGATAAATGATGATAGAATGATGAGAGACTTGACTTAGGGTAGTGAACACAAAATACAGTGTAGAGATGTGTTGTAGAATTGTGCACCTGAAATTTGTATCACTTTGTTAACCAGTGTCACCCCTATAAATTCAATAAAAAGGAAAAAAAATCGACTCTTTAAAAAAAAAAAAGAAGAATCTTGGATTTGGTCCTCTAAGAAACAGAGTATCACCAGAAAGTTTAAAGCAGGGAAAGGGCATGTGTTTTCAAAGCACTGTTCTGCTTGCAGAATCGATCATGGACTGGAGGAAGCAGAAAATGGAAGCATTTCTATGTGTGATTCTATCTTGTCTGCTAGCTTTTGAGGTCCTAAAAAGCAGAAATCATTTGTTTCACTTTAATCTCTATGCGCCTATAATGCTTAGAATAGTGTTTAACACGAAGTAGTTACTCAAGAGGACCTGCCATATCTACCAGGCTGGGCCTCAACTCACTGCCCAACATTTTAATTAAAACCACTCAAAAGTTTAAGGATCAGCTATTGAACATTCCTCCTTTGACACTAGAACTCTCTGTCTAGCCAATCTAGAACAGTTAAGTTACAGTTATAAAGGGTACAAGTTATTCCGAAAACATTAGTTTTTGATATGTAGGAGGTCAGTAAAGTATAGATAGCCAGATAAAGCTCAAGGCCCAGAAGCTTAAGCACAGAGCACTAGACAAAAATCAGAATTGGGTTCCAGATACTGGTGCAATATCCAATGAACTTTGGGAAAACATATCCCTAAGGTCTGTTTTTCCATCATAAAGAAGAAATAAAACCTATTCTAATTTATTAAATGAGAATATGTGGTCAATGTGCTTTGAAAAATATAAGGTAAAATTCTGCATTGTCCATTAAAATTTTAAGAGAGCAGATCTCAAGTTAAGCGCCCTGGCTGGTGTGGCTCAGTTGACTGAGTGCTGGCTTGCAAACCGAAGGGTAGCTGGTTCAATTCCCAGTCACGGCACATGTCTGGGTTGCGGGCCAGGTCCCCAGTAGGGGGCATGCAAGAGGCAACCACACATTGATGTTTCTCTTCTTTTCTTTCTCCCTTCCCCTCTGTCTAAAAATAAATAAATAGCCCTGGCTGGTGTGGCTCAGTGGATTGAGCAATGGACTGAGAAGCAAAGGGTCACCTGTTCGATTCCCCGTCAGGGCACATGTCTGGGTTGCGGGCCAAGTTCCCAGTAGGGGGTGCGCGAGAGGCAACCACACATTGATGCTTCTCTCCCTGTTTCTCCCTCCCTTCCCCTCTAAAAATAAATAAAATCTCTTAAAAATATATGAATAAAATCTTTAAAAAATGGATTAAGATGGTAAATCTAAAAACAAACAAAGTATTTTTACCATACACGCATACCCCCAAAAAATAAGGGCAGAAAGAGAATTTAGAAGGTGATGGATATATATATTACCCTGATTGTGGTGATGATTTCAAGGGTTCATAGATATGTTCAACCCATCAAGCTGTATATATTAAACACATGCAGTATTTTGTAAAACAATCACACCTCAATAAAGCTATTAAAAAAAGACTAGCGATTGCCAATTCTGATTTGCAACAACATCAAGAGATGGTGTAATATCCAAAAATTCTCAAAATACAATTGATTTCCCTTTATTTTCATCTGTCAAACAGCAAATTTAGTTGAGAGGGCACTGCTACGAAATCAAGTAATAATCAGAATCAATTCCTAGAAGGCTATGCATTGTTGGAGCTGGAGCTAACAGCCCTCCTCATGTCCTGGGCACTGCTGATCTTTCACTCAGCTTTCTCATAGCTATCCCCTAGACTTGCCTGACAAAATACAGGAACTCCTGGGACCTATGGTAGGCAGTTAAACAGACAGAAGCAGAGCAAAGATCATGGGCCAGGTACAGAAGGTCACCGGGGCAGAAAGCCCCTGGCACCTAAGCAATGGGCAAAACTGGGAAAACAAGGACCTCACTCCCAGGGTAATCTTTTCTCCCCTAGCATATTGCAGGTCATGTGGTTTAGACCACCTGACCTTTCACATCACTGGTCATGTGGTACAGACCCCCCCCCCCGACCTTTTCTCCCCTGGCATGTTGCTAGTCCTGTGGGTTAAAAGTCCCTTAGAGTGGGAACAAGGAAGCTGGAGAATAGCCCTTGAGAATTAAGCCCCAAGGACAATGAGGCTGTGACCCACACAAATACATCTAGGCTTCTTCTGTGTTTCAGTTCCAGGCCTAGAAAGCAGCAAAACCAGACAAGGGCCACCATAGCTGACATCAGGACCAGATGCAATGACTGATGACTTCCTGCCCTGGTTCTGACCTACCAGTGGAGATCATAACCATGAAAAGACACACCTAGAAAGCTGATGAATATTCTATTGGGACCCTCTCCAGAGATCTCCAGAGAAATACCGTCAAGATGGAGGACCAGTGTGGCTCTCTCTATATACAGCACTTCCATGCCTTTCTCTACCCCCTTCCCCCAGGCACATTTTCCTTGTCTCTCTCTTCAAAGCTCCAAGAGCCCTTCATTTGCCTCTGCAATTTGTTTCCTCAGCCCATTTCTTCTACCTTTGTGACTTTCTAAACATAGTCTCTTACAGTTAGTCTTGACTCCAAATTCTTCCTTAGCCTGAACTGAAGTACCAAGTTTGCTCAACCGAGGAGGTCCAGTCTGACTCCATGGATCTAACACCTGGTGCCATTGCTGCCAACAGGCCCTACTTGTGATAACCAAAATAACCTTACTGAAAAAGGCAATTGTTACCTGCAAACAGCCTGAAGTGGTTTGTGTCAGTTAGAGAATAGAGTCATGATGACTTAGAGACTGTCAGATCAGATTGTCATGAGCTAAGGAAATAAAGCTAGCTATCAATGGCTGGCTATCCATGCAAAAGGAAAATGGCATCACCAGTTCTCCATACTAAGACAACCACTTCCAGACCTCCCCCCACCAAACATACACACTTCTGAAACACAAAGCATTCAGCAGTACTTTTTAAAGCTTGTAAATCTGTAAACTGATTTAGTAACTTGCTGTTGATTTTTTTGTTTTTGTTTTTGTTTTTTTACTTAGGAAGGAGACAGGTAAAAAGTAGAGGAAGCAAAATCCATTTTTATAAAAAGGAACTTGCTCTAGGCTATTTTGGCAAAAGAACTATATAAATTGCAGAAATCACTCTAAGTCACATTTCACATTTTCCAAACCCAAATTAATTATTTCCAGTTATAAAGTACATTAAATAGTAGGAAATCAATAATGATGAGTGTAATGGACACCACTATATTGATTGAGCACCTTCTATGTACAAGGCACTTTACATATATTATCTGTATTTATCATAATAACCCATGTTAATATTCTACAATTCAAATTAAAATAAAAATGAGTCTCAGGCAAATGTGCCACAAATCGAGTAAATGACAGAGGTGAGATCCAAACCAAGATACCAAAAAGCCCAGATTTTTAGATGGCAATCAAAGTTGGTGGAACATCTCTCCCTTTCCTAATCTCAATCAATCTCTTGCCTACCCTCCCTGTCCCTGTCCCTGTCCCACTTCCTCCCTCCCATGTACATGCATGCACTCATTTACAAAGAAAGGCAATACAGTATAGCAGGTTAATCATGGGGTTTAATAAACAAATCCACACCTAAGTTCTGACCCTGTTATTTACCAGATGAAAATTTCAGTGGTAAAAATTACTTATGGACCACAATTTCTCAATATACTTAACTAATTTAAATAAATGTACACTGTCTAGTACATAGACACTTGCTGTATATTTGTTGCCTTTCCCCTTTCTCTCTTTTGATAGTCTGAAGACCAAATGAAGATGAAGCAAAAAATACCTGTATTTTATGATAAGCAAGGTCAGCAAGTGGTTCTAGCGACCTATAAAAACACATATGGTTAAGGAACTGTTAACAACTTTGTGGCATCTAACCACAATTTTTATCCATAAAATATAAGAGAATAATACATAATGGTCACATGGGATTTAGCCTATGAATGCAAGGTTGGTTCAGCATTCATACCTCAAACACTGCCATTCACAGTATTAACAGCCTAAGGAAGAAATTACATATGATTATATACTTAGATGCAGAAAAAGTATGACATTCATTCAACAGCCATTTATCCTTTTTAAAAATACTCATTTAACTAGAAATAGAAGGGAACTTCCTCAGCCTAAGAAAGAGCATCTGTGAAAAAACCTACAGCTCACTCACACTTAATAATGAAAGATTGATTGATTTCACCCTAGAATAATGTACAAGGCAAGGAATACACTCTTACCAGTTCTATACATCTTACCAGATAGAGGTCCTAGCTAATGCAGTAAGGCACAGAAAAGAAATATAGATAAAACTGGAGAGGAGAAATAAAACTTCCTTTTTGTATAGGTAAAATTGGAAGAGAAATAAAACTATTTTTTTTTTGCCACAGAAAACATAATTATCTAAGCAGAAAGTCCAAAAAGTATCTATAAAAAAACTACTAGATGTAATAAGTAACTTCAGCAAGATTGGAAAATAGAGTATCACTATACAAAAATCAATTATAGTTTTATATACAGCAGTGAACAACTGGGGACTGAAATTTTTATAAGCACCATTTACGATGGCACCGATAAATATTCAATACACAAGGATCAATCTAACAAAGTACTGTAAGATTTACATGTTGAAAATTATTTTAAAAATTGATGAGAGAAATCAAAGAAGACGTAATTGAAAAGATAAACTGTGTTTATGGTGCAAAGGACTCAACATCATCAATACTGCGATTCTCTCCAAAATGAATCTATAGATTCGATTCAACCCAAGAAAAAATGCAAGCAAATTGTTCTTTTAGAAATTTGAAAGATGATTCTGAAAGTTATAAAGAAAAATAAATAACCTAGGATAACTAAAACAATTTGGAAGCAGTTGGAGAATCAAACCAGCTGATTTCAAAACTTACCAAAAAGCTATACTATTCCAGACAGTATGATATTGGCAAAAGGAGAAACACATAGGTCAATAAACAGAGCAGAACAGAAACTGATCCATGTATACATATATGGATGGCCAATTGATTTTTGTACAAGATGTCAAGTTAATTCAATAAAAAAGATAATCTTTTAGTGTTTCAGCAAATGGTGTTGGAACAATAGAACATACCTATATTTGAAAAATGAACCTTGCCCTGGTTAGAGTGGCTTAGTGTATTGAGTGATGGCCTGCAAACCAAAAGGTTATTGGTTTGATTCCCAGTCAGGGCACATGCCTGGGCTGTGGGCCATGTTACCCAGTTGGGGGCATGGGAGAGGCAACAGATCAATGTATGTTGCGCATTGATGTTTCTCTCCCTCTCTTTCTCCCCCATTCTTTTTATGTGAATAAATCAAAATATTTTTAAAAAATGAACCTCAACCTAAACCTCACTCTATATACAGGGTCTAGCACAAATAATGCCCCTTTTTTATTACACAAAAATCTCTTATTACAAAATCATAAGTATGTAATTCTGTAACATAACAGTATCACATTCACACCATATGGCATTTAAGGTGAAGTATTCAAACTGCTGTCCATCTCGTGCAAGACATTCTGTACCCTAACGACCACACTCAATGGTGTTACTTCTGCTGGACCCTGTATATACAACTTGGAATGAATCATAGAATGAAATGTAAGCCAAACCAAAAGCTTCTAGGAGACTTCTATAAAACTTCTAGGAAAAAAAAACAATTAAATCTTTATGATTTTAGGTCTAGTAATTATTTCTTTTTTTATTATTGTTCAATTACAGTTGTCCTCATTTCCCCCCCATTACTCTCCCCTGCCCTGCCCTCCCCCCTACATTCAATCCTGCCCACCATTGTCCTTGTCCATGGGTCCTTTCTTTATACATGGTCCCTGACTTGACCCTTCCCTGGTTATTATTTCTTATGCAAGGCAGAAAAAGCATGAATCATAAAACAAACAAAAAAAATAAACTGAATTTCACCAAAATTTAAAACATTTGCTTTTTTAAAGACAGTAAGAAAACAAGTCACAAACTGAAAAATGTATTTATAAAACATATGCAACAAAGAGCTGGTAACCAGTATACAGAACCCTCCAAACTGTCTGTGTGTGTACACATAAACACACATACAGACAGTCACTTGCTCAAAATCATTAGTCATTAAGAAAAATGCAGAATAAAATTACAATGAGATTAGCACTAACCACCTACTAGAATGGCTAAAATTTAAAAAGACAGAGAAAAACAATGTTGGCAAAGATATTGGAGCAAATGGAGTCTTATTATTGTTGATGGGAATCCAAAACAGTATAGTCATTTTGGAAAATAGTTTTACAATTTCTTATAAAGTTAAACACACTTATAAAACCAAGCCATCCCAATCCTTGGTATTTACCTAACAGAAATAAATACACATGTCCACACAAACACCTGAACATAAATGCTTATAGTAACTTTATTCATAGTAATTAAAAACTTTAAATTCTCAAAATGTTCATCAATTTTTGAATGGATAAGCAAAGACAGCAAACTTTGAATAAATGCAATGACATGCGTGAACTCTCAAAAGCATTAAGCTAAGTGAAATAAGCCAGACTTAAAAGGCTACGTATTCTAATCCCATTTATACAAAGTTCTGGAAATGATAAAACTAGTGAGACAGAAATCAGACCAGTGGTTGCCAGAGGTTGACAGTATAGGGAGGGGAGTAACTACAAAGGTGCATGAGAGAACATTTTGCATGGCAAAAAAATTCTATTCTCTTGATTTCAGTGATAGCTACAAAGTATATAATTTTGTCAAAATTCATAGACTTGCACACACCTTAAAAGGGTGATTTTTACTGTATGTAAATTATATCTCAATACAACTGAAACACAAAAACAAAAATACATCTCACTTCAGAAATGGCCAACTATTTTAGGCAGAGATCTACAACTAATCAGAAATAAACATATTGAATTCTGATGGTAAGCTTATGATCCATGATTAAAGGACAGAAGACAGGGAGAACAAGTTCATGACAGTTTTTGTGTGTCTTTTACTGCTCATTGATAAAATTGTGTAAAAGAGGCCTCTAGTAAGAAGGAGATAAATATGTAATTTATGATCAAAATTCCCCATTTGCTATTTATTTGAAACATATTAACCTAAAATGATGGATGGCCACTAACTGCCTTTACCAATTGCTAGAGTTTATAGATGACTCATTCAAAGGACTGCCTAATGGGACAGAAAACTATTCAAGTACTAATTCTCCTTAATTTACAAGTGTTCTGATTTATAAGAGCACGGAAGAAGTGTTTTCATTCTGTGCAATTTCTTTCTCTTGGTTAGTTTTGAAGAGACACAGGAAAAGCTTATCTTGGCACCAGAGGCTGCAGGATGGGAGAAGGCAGAGTTGTCCAAAACCCCCCAAAGGGCCTTTCTCCTTGTTTGGCAAGCTATTCAGTGATAGGTGCAGGCAGGTGTCTAGTAGTAGATAAGCTAATGTGAATGGTCCTGAATTTGCAGGGAACTATGATCAGAACAATGGTAGAAGTCATGTAAGTAGCATTCTCAGAGGCCCAAGGGAGACCTAAACTGGAGAACAGACTACAGAAAACTTGTTTTCATTTATTCATCCACTCATCCAACAAATATTTATTGACTGCCCATTCTAGGCCAGGCTCTGGGTCAAGGCTGAAGACACAGAGATAACTACCTGGTCCAGAGTAGCTTACAATCTTCTGGTGGAGAGGGGTGGGGGTGTATGTATAAGGTCTATTAAGAGACAATAGGATGAAGTGCACCTTAATGGAAGAGAAAAGCTATAGTTGTGATTTATTACTCCTTGTACACCATTTTCTATTAGGCTCTCAGCACCCCAGAGTTCACCTAGAATACAAGACAGGCAGTCATTCCAAGCAGCAGGAAACAGCATATGCAATAGAAACGTAAGCTCAACATAGTGAAGAAACTACACGAAGTTCCGTGGCACTGACAACCGGATGGGAAATGGCATGTAATGAGACTGGAGAAGTAGTTATAAGCCAGGAAGGCTGAGGGCTTTGTAAGCTGTGCCAAAAAATTAGACGTCTGTCTGTGGGGTAGACAATGGAAAGCCTATTAACAACAAAGTAATGAACCAAGATTTGCATTTAGAAAGATGATTCCAAGGGCAAGCCAAGGATGGACAGGGGCAAAAAGGAGATGGAAAGTTTCCTCTTTTTTGGGGTAGTTGAAAAGCTTATGGATGCCCTGGCTTGGTAGCTCAGTAGGTTGCGGGTTCGATCTGCAGTCAGGGCACATATAACGAGCAACCAATGAATGCAGAGATAAGTGGAACAGATATCTCTCTCTCAAATCAGTCAACTAAAAAAAGTTCTAAAAAGAAAAGCTGAAGGAGTACCAGAAAGTTGGTGTTCATTGTAGAGCCTCTCCATAAGCCAGCCTGAGTCATGCAGAAGAAATGACCCATTCTTTTGCTTACTGCATGTCCCTAGCTAGCAACTGTGATTATTCCTCTCTCCACCCACCCCTCTTCCACCAAAGTATCAGCTGCCTAAGGACAGGAATGGACACACACACACACACACACACACACACACACACACACACACACACTCTTATATCCTAGTGCCTTGCTAACAGCAGTAACTATGTTGACTGAGCGAATGAATAAATGACTGAATTGACAGTTTGGACCCAAGAAATCAATTGAGAGCTGTTGCAAAATGCGACTGATGGGTTATTTAAGGAGTTGGCAAGCTACCCATCACACAGAAAGTTGAACTGGATACCTTTGTAAGTCTCTTCCAATATGAAGACTTTATGATTCTAGGCCACTCCCGAGAAAGTAACAAGTGGCTGAAAATGAGATATGTGAGACTTGTTCTATAGAAAGACAAAAATATCAGAAAATAATGAACTAAGTTAGCTAAAAGCTAATAGCACATTTTGTATAAAGGCCCCTGAGAAAGAAAAGCACCGATTATCATAATTAAGCTTCTGAAGGCAGTCAGTGTAGTAGATCAGGCCCTGTAATCTACACAGACTCCTCCACACAGGAGGGAGGGAATGTCAGGTGCTTGGAGGTGGGCCCAGAAGTAAGGTCTAGGAGGAATTCCAAGTAGGCAAGAACACATAATTGGGAAATGAGAGTGGGCAGCAATAGGCAGAGGTCTATGCAGGTGAGCAGTGAGCATCAGGATACTCATCGTGGAGAAAGGAGACAGAACACAATATGAGGGAAAACTGATAAAAAGCAATTAGTGAACATCAGTATCAAAAATGGGCAGCAAAATCCCAACCACAGGCATTCGTCTGGGCAGTTCTCAAGTTCTTGAGAGGCCTGGCTAGGAAAGCGTATCATTCACTCCCTTCGGAGGAACTAGGGCACCAACCACTGTATGCAGACAAGGACTTCACAGGGGAAAAACAGGACAGGGCCCTGTTTTTGGCACAGAAATACAAGGCCATTCTTAATCACAAGGAACTAAGCAAAAGCAGCCTTACAAAAATCTAAGCACACAAAGTTAGATGAGACTAGCAGACATGCTGATCTGCTCAGCTGGTTGTACGAGGTTTCCGAAATTCTCCCCAACTCAGGACAGGTTAAGGCCCAAAAGCCTCATTCAGGTCTTGATCCATCCCAACTCTGTCAACCAAATTGCTGTGAAGACATGAAGCCAGCAGGACCTCACAGCCCTCCAAATATCAGATAGCATGAGGCAAGCCATGCACAGGAAAGAGCTGCTTAGACAGTATCAATGAAAGAGAGAGTCACATGGAAGGACCAGGGAAAAGGAATATGGAATTCAGTGTACAGACATCTCTCTGTTCACATTCTCCATCCCCCACCATTTCCCTAGTCCAGAATACATAGCTTAAAAAGCTCTATGGCCCGTAGGTATCACCCAGAAAACTATTCGTTTTTATATTTGTGGCTATATCTAGACAAAAAATAATAATTTGTCATCAGTTCCTTGGTCAAGATCCATGCCCACAACTATATATAAAACATGCTGTGGGAAGATCAGATTCCCATTACATTTTTTTTCCCTAATGTAACATACACCACGATCATAATGTATAACTGGGATCACAGCCCATATTGCTACCCTTCTTTCTCATTCTGAACCACAGACTCAGAAGGTCTTGAAGGGTTTAAGCAATGCTCTGGCCTATCCATTCTCACGGTACAGATGAAACTCTGAGGACCACTTAGGAAAGTTACATGAGGTGGTGTTGCTCAGTGGATTGAGTGTCGGCCTGTGAACTAAAGGGTCGCCAGTCTGATTCCCAGTCAGGGCACATGCCTGGGTTGCGGGCCAGGTCCCCAGTGGAGCGTGTGTGAGAGGCAATCACACAGTGATATTTCTCTCCCTCTTTCTCCCTCCCTTCCCCTCTCTCTAAAAATAAATAAATAAAACCTTTTAAAAATATTTTTTAAAAATTACACAATAAACTCGTGGCAAAGCCAGCAATGAAACCCAGATGTCTCTGTTCCTTCTATGACTGCAGTATCACCAAATCTGGTAGATATGCCTGTCACTAGGAAGCAAAATTCAGTTAAATGCATTCACTCCTAATTGTTAACCCTTCCCACTTGAGCTCACACACAGCCCAACATAAAATTTCTTTCTATCTACACAGACATTCCTTGATTCATGGCAGAATGGAAATACCCCTACAAGAAGTTACACAATTTGAATTATCCAACTTCAAAGTAAGAGAGAGCCTCAAGCAACACCATCTGATTATATCTTGCTGCTGCAGAAAATTAATCAAATTCATCCTAGAGGCTCATCTGCTTCATGACATACTCATTTCTTGATATTGAAACTCCCTAACAAATTTCAGCACAAGATGTGCTGATCACTTCTTTGCTAGTACTTTCTCATCTTCATCTGTTACTGTGAGTAGCATTTTAAGAAATGTAAATAAGGAGGTTGCTTGACCCATAATATCTATATAATCCTTTGTACTGACATGAAAGATGGGAGGATATAAAGGGTCTAATATAGGGAAATACTTTTCACTGTTACTTCCAAATATAAAGTAAGTGAAAAGAGAAGGCGAGAAAGTCTAACTGGTAAGCGATGAATAACTGAGTTGCATCAACATTTGAAAAATGTGAATTAAATTATTTAACAATAGTCATCTGTAATGAAATAGTTACTTGTTTAAATTCCGTAGAACTTTCCTTCTGGAACAAGCTTTCTAAGAAGTGCTTTAAGTTTTGTTAGGCACCAAGGATGTGAATTATTTATGACAATGTCCCCATGGCACTGACCCTGGTCATCAGTCTTGAAACAAGCACTGTCACTGTTTTAATTCTTACTCCCTCATCCTTTGCTCCATTTGAATCTGGTGATTTCTAGGAATGAACCTTCTTTATGACACATGCTGTATATTATTTGGTTTGAACAAGCCTTGAGTTTATGTGAAGTAAAGCAATGTTCTTTTTCCAAAGCTCTCAGTTCTTAAAATATCAGAACCTGCAAAAAACACACACAGAGTTGTTGCTATCCCTTCAGATCAATAGCTCAGTCACTGCTATGAGATATTAAGAAAGGAGTTGGGAAAACAAAGCAAATCTTTATGGCTGCATCTATTCTGGCAAATGAAGCACAGCAGAGAGGCACAAACATATTAAAACCCATTTTAGCAAGTGAGATCTTGCCAAGGAAAAAAATCTTGGGCCACTCTATCTACCCAAATGTTTTCACAGAGATTTTAGCTAACAGGCAATTAAATTCAAGGAGCAGCTACAGGCAAACAGAGACTTGGAGGTTGAAAAATAAGAGTGGATGTGGGCAACAGCTGGAGATAGGAGTATTTGCAAAAATATATTAGGGTCTCCTAACTGCTCTGGAACAAATATTCACTAAAATACTCATTTTAATTTTAAATCCCTTCAGCTGAATAAACTTCACAATTTAAATAAACATTTGAAACATGTCAACTGCATATACCTGTCTCCTAATTAAAATAAAACTTCAAAGGAAATACTAAAAATTAATGGAGAAGGTCCCACTCAGCCAGAAAGATATTATGTGGCCCTGGCCAGGTGGTTCAGTTGTTTGGAATGTCGTCCCATACACCAAAAGGCTGCAGGTTCAATTCCTGGTCAGGACACATACCTAGGTTACAGGTTTGATCCCTGGTCAGGGCATTTATGGGAGGCAACATATTGATGTTTCTCTGTCACATATCTCTCATATCTCTCCCCACCCTGCTAGCCCTCCTCTGTCTCTCAAATCAATAAACATATCCTTGAATGAGGATGAAAAAAATAAAGATATTATATGGAATTTCATATTTAAAAAACAGCCCTGGCTGGTATGGCTCAGTGGATTGAGCATCGGCCTGTGAACCAAGGGGTCATCAGTTCAATTCCCAGTCATGGCACATGCCTGTTGTCGAGGGCCAGGTCCCCAGTTGGGGGCACATGAGAGGCAACCAGACGTTAATGTTTCTCTCCCTTTCTCCCTCCCTTCCCCTTTCTCTAAAAATAAATAAATAAGATATTTAGAAAACAACAACAACAACCAATCTCTTGGGCTAAACTTAGTGACTTGTTTCCAAAGAGGACAGTATGGAAAGGAGGAAAAGAGTAACTAACTACATTATGGAGGAATCTGGTAAACACTAGTGTAGACAGGCGATTAAGTTCAACACCAACAATGGTAAGTCATATTGATAATATGTACTCAATATGGTGTGTTAAAAATGACAGTGCACGGTCTTCCAAACTCAATAGCCTCAGTCTAATTAATCATGAGAAAAGTAGACAAATCCCAATTGAGGGACATGCTATAAAATTCCTGACCAATACTTCTCAAAACTGTCAACATCATTTAAACCAAGGGAAGTCTGAGAAACTGTCATAGCCAAGAGGAGTTTAAGGAGATACAACTAAATGCGATATAGTATCTTGAATAGGATCCTGAAACAGGAAAAATACATTAATGGAAAACTGAGGAAATCTAAATAAAATATGGACTTTAGTTAATATTGTATCAATATTGGTTCATTATTCTGACAAATGTACATTACTAGTGCAAGATAATAATATGGGAAGCCACATGTGGGGTATATGAAAACCCTCTGTGCTAATTTTGCAACTCTTTTTATAAATCTAAAAATACTCTAAAATAAAAAGGGTTTTAAAACATTTAAAACTGTTTCTTGGGGGGGTATCTTCCATGTCCATTCAAATCCTGTGCTTCTAACCAAGTATCAGAAAGAGAATCAATGAGTCTTGGCCACGTGTTCTGTGAGAAAGAAACCTGCATTTAATTTCCAATAGATCACCTAATTGTCACTTGGAGGGGACAGTTTTCTCAAAATAGTGTCCTTGTGTCAAATATGCAGCAAACTTAAAATCAATGGCAAAGTTGGGGATAACTGACCTTTAACAATGCAGTCAATCCATCAGCAAAAACAGACTGATGGTGTAACACGCTCTGAAATTTAAACATAGCGAAGAATATGTGCAATTAAACCTTGGTAATGCTTCAAAATGCTTTAGATAGAAATCTAGAAACTACAACAACCTAAGCTTTGGCAAAAAAAATACGTTGATCTTGTATAAAAAAACATTTAAAAAATTTAAAAACACAATGTTCCAACACTGGAATCATGGGCATTATCAGCTTTACAATCATTTCCTGGATTTGGATGGCAGTAGATAAAAGATTTAGAGGGGTAAAGGTTAAAAAGTACTATGTAATTTTTAAAGTCCAGGTTTGGGTTGACTAATCAAGTAGACCTTGTTTACATTTCAGATGACATCTGAAGACATCAACTGACACAATGGGGTTGGGGGGGGGGTCAGAGACTGAAAAGTAGTTTACTAGCAGCTGTTGGTTAGAAACAACGTACTTGATTTTGGAAAGTTTAAATTGAATCAAGTCTCAGCCAATATTTTTTTATAGAACACTGGTTCTCAAACATCACTGTGCATCAGCATCACCTGAAGGTCTTGTTACAAAACAGATTTCCAGGCCCATTCCCAGAGTTGCTAATGCAGTAGGTCTGTATCAGTGGCCTGAAAAGAGCATTTCTAATAGCTCCCAGGTGTTGGGGATACTTTTCTTTGATACTGTCTTTTGTAAACATTCCAACATTAGAAAACCTACTCAACTCAAACTTACATGATTTGGGACTTTTTTGCTTTTCCTTTAGCAACAAATATTTTTGAGCATTTATTCCAGCGTCCAGCACCATATTAGACACAGGCTCAAGAACAGAGAGCAGTGAACAGGTAAAAAGCACACAGCCCTTAGATCTTGTTGTAGAAGGAGAGGCAGCTAATAATTAGTTCCAAAATTCATTATTAATTATAATTCCAGAAAGACTTAAGAGAAGTACAAGGTGCTACAAGACCCTGTGAAGTAGTAGGGTGTTCTGACCTCAGCAGGGGTCAAGGGGATGTCCTCTTTAAGCAAGTGATCTTAGCACTGAAGGATGAATAGAAATGGGTCCTTGAAGAGGATTCCATACAGTAGGAGCAGAGTGTGCAGCAGCATAATGGTGCCTTTCCACTATCTAAATACTTTCAGAATAAGGTCTAAGATTCAAGCATGTTAAAAACCAACTGTGCTATGGTAGACCTCATAACAACTCAGAAGGACATTTCTTGCTCACAGACTTCATTCACAGCTTCATTTTATTCACATAGCACCTTTTCAGGGAGACCTTCCTTTGTCACCCTATGAAAGACTGCAACCTCCACCATCTGATACTTCCTATCCTCCTTCTCTGCTTTATTTCCCCTTTATCACTCATCACTACAAGATATTACAGTTATGTATTTTGTTTATTATCTGTTGCCCTGTCTACTACTGGTGGTCCACCCAAACCTGTTCTTCCTTTCTTCCTGAGCACCTGGCTTTTCAACTAGTAACTACATTTGCCTGTCTCCCTTGTGGCTAGGGAGGACCATGTGACTAAGATTTCTCCAAAGATATGTGTGTAATACTGATGTGTGAAACTCTCTGGTCATTTTCCTAAATAGGCTTGCCCTGGACCCCTCTCTCCTCCTCCTTCTAGCTAGCTGGAACATGAAAACCAGATGCCGAGGAAAGCAGAACTGCCCCAGCTAGCCTGGCATCCTGAATGACCTCATGGAATAAAGGCTGCCTGCTGACTTCTTGCCCTGGGCTAGTACATGCCACATAACAAACATCTATCTTTTACTGGAAACAGCATTTTGGAGCTTTGTTACATCAGTTTGCCCTTTACCTTACCAACATCCTCCCATATTAAAACGTAAGGTCCGTGGGGACAGAGATTTTCCTCTCCTCACCAGTGCACCCTTAATAAGTAGAATGGTGCCTGACACATGGTAGAATACTTAATAAATATGCGTGAATTGATTAAATGGACAACTTCATTATCACCGCCGTTCCACATCTACAAATCACCTTTGTGGCTTCAAGAAGTCCAGATTAAGAGAACCAAACTGTTCCCAAGACAGTGCCCCAAAATACTATACCTCTTTCACTGCCATCTTCTCTCCCCTTCCTCCACTTAATGTGCCCTTCAGCCACATTACCCTCTTTTCAGTTTCCCAATGTGCCTAGCTCTTGCCCAACTCAGGGCCTTTGAAAAGCTTGGCTCCAATATCTACTCCCAACCCCCTTTGCAGAAGTAGTCCCTCATTCCTTCAGTTATCTGCTTAAATGTCATTTCCTCAGATGGAACTTGCTGGCTACCCTTTCAAAATACAGACCCTATCTGTTATCTCTGTTTCTATTTATTTTATTTGTAACTTATGAAACTGAGTCATTATAAATTTTTTGCTTCTTTTTAATTGTAAATTAGATTACAACTCTCATAATACATAAATCACTTGTTTTTATTCACCACTTGGTCCCCACTGCTTAGCATAGTGCTTGGCCTGTCCTATAAAGTCAATAAAGTGGGGAATAAATAAGTTGCACTGAAGATGGTGAGTGTTTTTAAAATACTTTGAGGTAGGCATGAGTGAAAGCACACAAAGCTCTCCATAAATGCAGTCCTCAAATGTCCTTGACTACTAACCTGAGGGTAACATAAGTTTCTGTTTATGGAGCTATAAACCAATGTAACATTCTTTCATGCCTTTGTTTTCTTAGGATTATCATTCCTCCTTTTGGTGACTAGTTTTTAGTTGCCAATGACCAGGTGGGATTTGAATGATTCCTACTGGTGCGATGGACCAAGAGCAGGTTTTACCAGCATGTTTTAAATGGAGGTTCTTACGGGCATATACAATTTCAAATAAATGATTATATTTTGTGGGCCTGCCAACCCACAGACCCAAGGACCAAAGTTCCGCTTATCTCTCAGGTAAAGATTTCAGCTCATCAATTTGCTTCTGGATTATGTAATCTGAGGTGGCCTACTGGAACTGTGTCGGCACAAGCCAAAGTGGGCACTCTGGAACACTGGAGGCACTTGGGGACACTGTTTTTAAAAATTTCTTCCTTCTGTATCTTGTAAATATACAAACCAATACATAGGATAAAACTACACAGAATTAAACACATACACACAGACACAAATGAGTACGAGTATAACAGGAAAAATAAGAATAAGATCAGTGGATATTATCAGTATCAATATCCTGGTTGTGACATTATACTAGTTTTGCAAGATATTACCATTGGGAGAAACTAGGTAAAGGGTACATGGGATCTCTATTATTTCTTACAGCTGCACGCGTATCTACAATTATCTCAATCCAAGTTTCAATTTAAAAATTCTGCTTCAACATAGAAACTCGATGCTGCAGAATTCTACTGGTTACTTATCTTGAAAACAAAACTGAAAAACAGGAAAAAGAGGCTGGGGAAATGAGAGAAAGAGAAGTAGGAGTGAATTGAGATAAGTAAAAGTGAAGTAGGAGTGAATATGAAACTTCATATTTGGGGATATTACTGAAAGAATACTGCAATATCTGAAACTATACACACAGTTCTTCAGTGTACTTCCATAAAAAATAAAATTATGAAATTAGAAAAAAAAGAAAACATATACACACATCTTCAGTGTACTTTCAGGTCACAATGTCAAAGAATAAAAGACTGTTACAGAACACCTAGTTCAATCCCTGCATTTCACAGATCTGAAAAATAAGGCTCAAAAAATAATTTGCCAAACTTTAAAACTTTTAGGAAAAAAAAAACAACTTTGGCATAGGGAAGGACTGCTTAAACAAGACACATCAAAGCACTAACTATAAAGAAAAAGACCAAGAAAATTAACTACATTAAAATTAAGAATATGTTTATCAAAAGATACCAAACAGTAAAAGGACAAGCCACTAACTGAGAAGACATTTGCAACAAATATAACCAACCAATGATTAATATCCTGAATATGAAAAGGACTCATAATTACAAATAAGTATGAGAAAATAACCCAATAGAAATAGTTAAAAGACAGAGATAAGTGTTTCAGAGGGGAAACACAAGTGGCCCCATAACATGCAAAGATGTCTAACTTCATTAGTAATACAGAATGGGAAAAGAAACAAGTTAGACAATACCAAGTGTTGAAAAAAATACGAAACAATGCGAACTCATACATTGTTAAGGTAAGTGTATACTGGTAAACCACTTTGCAGAACAATTTCACCTCTTCTAAAGTTGTACACTTCATAATTTAACATTACATGTATGTGTCTTCTTGAGTGTATATACCTGAGTGTGAATGTGAATGTTTGTACGCGTATTTGTGTACACACATACACAGGGGAAAACCCCTTTTATAAATATACACTAAAACACACATTTTCTGATCATAACAGGAAAAAAAATCCTGCAAACAACCTAAATGCCCATCAACAAAATAATGGATAAGTTCTAGTATAGTCCCGAAGTGAAATATTATTCAGCAGTGACAATGAATAAATTATAGCTATATAAAACCTTATAAACAATCTTAGGAATATAATACTGAATAAGAAAAAACAGTATACTATTTCTAAAGCTCAAAATAAGAAAATTAATATATTATCTAGGTTTGCATATATGTGTTAAAAATTATTTTTTAAAGCAATAGAATGACTCACAGAAATAAGATTAATGGTTACAGAGTGGGGGGAGGCAAATGAGCAAACAGGTAGACAGAATTATATTGGTAATGGTTTAATTCTCAAATTAGGTGGTAGGTACAAGGGCATTCATTTCATTATTACACATATATTTTACACATATTCTTCAATATGCACTAAATATTACATTTTAAAAAGAAAGTGATTTTTGCCCTACCAGGTAGCTCAGTTGGTTAGAGCATTGTCCCAGTACATCAAAGCTGTGGGTTCAATCCCTGGTCAGGGCATATACAAGAATCAACAGATGAATGTATAAATAAACAAATCGGTGTCTCTCTCTCTCTCTCTAAAAATCAATCAATAAAAAAAAAAATTTTAAAAAGGGATTTTCCAAAGGCTATACTTCTGTTTAGTGGAGGCA
The DNA here is from genome assembly GCF_021234165.1 of Pteronotus mesoamericanus. Lineage (NCBI taxonomy): Eukaryota > Metazoa > Chordata > Mammalia > Chiroptera > Mormoopidae > Pteronotus > Pteronotus mesoamericanus. The sequence goes on from NW_026555198.1 coordinate 3,688,257, forward strand.
CCACCATAACAGAGAAGTTTCCAGTTCCATACTTCAAAAAAATTTGCACAATGCTAGGAACCATATTTTGCCATGTATAATACGCACCCACATTTTGGCCCAAATTCACAAAAAAAAATCTTTTGTTTTAATTTTTAATTCAATTAATTATTTATATTTTGATACTTGTTTTTTATATTATAAAGGAATTTTAGCATTTATTTTTGAACATATTATAGTACAAGAAATTTTATGTGACAAATAATTACAAAACACAAGAATGGAAACAAGGTATTTCATGTACTACCCATCGATAATGTGCATCCTTATTTTCCCCTCAAAATTTGGGGGAAGAAAGTGCACATTACACATGGCAAAACACGGTATACATTAGGACCTAAAGAGACATTGGTTGATGCAACAGGAATTTCATGATTACTTAATTTATTAATTCTACACATGAAATCTATAAATCCATTATGTCTTCTAATTTGATTGGGTTTTTATTACATTGCCTTCATTAGTAACTTTGATAAGTAATAGGTCTAAATTTTCACAACAATATTTTAATAGCACTGCCTTACAATTCAAAACAGTGATATATAGTCTACTGATACTTTTCATCAAGGTTTAGGGTCTAACCTAAATTAACAAATGATTATGACTTTGAAAACAGATTTATAGAATTCCATTTCTTGAAACTACTTGTTTGCTATGTTCACTATCGTTTGATTGAATCATTGCCTATAATAAAACATAGCAAGCACAGGATTCTGCTTCACAATACTCTTGGTTCTCAAATATATACATATGAATTGTCTACTTACTGCCTCCAACTGTCTCCTAGCCACTGTCACTCAGACAATCCAGGAGATGCTTCACTGTCTACTGTTGGGCAGATAAGTATGTTCATGAGTAGAGATGAGTAAGTGTCTTTGAGAAATAATGTTAGATGCCCAATGGTGAAAAAGACAGTGGTGGTGCTCCCCAGGAAGCCTGCCCATCATATTGTAGAATCACCAAAAAATGTTCTCCACCATTACAGCTGTTAGGTAAAACCAGAGATGACTTTAACTCTACCCTTATATTACTAACAAAGGTACAGGCCTACATTTGATCCCCCATTATTCAGGTCAGGGTAAAACCAAAAAGCGCATGACTATTAAAAGCCCATAAATAACATGAATAGCACTTCCTAAAATTTGTCACTGTCCCCATTCAAAGTATAGACGATTTAGTTCATAAACATTATTATTAAAGAGGAAAGTGAAGTCTCAGGCAGCATACAAATCACCGATCAAGAGATGGAGACCTGAAGAGTAACAGAGTTTACAAAAACCAATAGAAAATAGTGAAAAAAAATTCCACTGCTAGACTGTGAAACCTAAACAGAGTACAAAATTATAAACCTGGGAAAAAAACTTAAATACACAAGACCTAGGTGCCCTCATGATTCAATAAGAGGAAACTGAAGACAGGGTACAGAGCTGACCTTGAATTCCGTATTTCTGAACTCCCATTCACTAAATAATCTTAGACAACCACTTGCTCTCTCTCTCTGTCCATTTCCTCAGCTATAAAATGAAGAGACTGTATGAATAAATGGTCTCTAAGATTCCTTACCAGTTCCAGGACTCACTGAGCCATACAGACCATGTAGCAATCCAAGCCTTTCACTTTATACGTGGGAAGGCTAGCAAATTATAGTTATTTATGGTAAGGTCTTCCATTCCTGGTCTATACACACTTTAGATTTGCTCATTTGTCCTCACATGACTGTGGGACATAAATATAATTGTTAATTGTACGTGTCACCTTGATCAGGCCACATAGTGCTCAGATATTTGGTCAAACATTATTCTGGGTGTCTCTGTGAGGGTATTTTTGGATGAGATTAACATTTGAATTGGGAGACAGAGTAAATCAGAGCACACAGGTTGCCCTCCCTAATGTGAGTAGACTTCATCCAATCAGGTGAAAGTCTAAAGAGAACAAAAAGACTGACTTTCTTCTGAGAACTCCTCCCTTTGAGCTGCAACATCAGTTTAACCTGCCTTCGGACTTGAAGTAAAACGTTGGTTCCTCCTGGGTATAGAGCCTGCTAGCCCTCACCATCAGCTCTGCTGGTTCTCAGGCCTTCCTAACCATGTGGCCAATTCCTTATTCATTTATATATTTATATTTACACAAACAATGATATTAAGTATATGAAATACATAGGTATTTACATATACACATAGAACACATATAAACATATACACCTTATGGTTCTGTTTCTTTGGCACTGACTAATAAAATAATAAAATTTGTATAATGAACTAATGCTTGTAAAGCACTTAAAACAGAGCCAGGAACTTACTACTCTGGTGTTAGTTGTTATTATAATGGTAAGAAAGCAAAGACAACTTACAATTAAAACAAGTCTATATACTTGCAATGTATCAATGAAGCCATGGATGCATAATTCAAAGTACTGATTGGAATAATTAGTTCTGCAGACAGACCGCCTAATATAACACAAATGCATACATTAAAGGTAAAATTTTTGTAAAAATATAAAAGAAATCTCATTTCAAATTTTGATCCATATAAAGAGAGATCATTTCCATCCTCATGTATTAAGGGCTTAAATCAGACACCACTGTCGTTTCTGAAATCTGGTAACCAGCAAAAGTGCAATAAACTCACAAAAATTATAACATTGAAAGTACTTACACCTCAATATAACTTCACCTCAATATAACTTTTTAAATTTAAAAATCAGGTATTTATAAAATATGCAGATAAAATTATCAAAACACAAAATAAGAAAACATTTTAATCAGTAAGTACTTCATGTTTTTCATAGAGAAGTGAGTACTTTTAAAGTATAATAGCAAATTCTCAAGAAAGTCAATGATGTATTGGGTTGGCCAGGAAGTCCATTGTGTTTTTTCCATAAAATGGCTCTAGTAATTATCTTTAACTTCATTCAAAACAATTTTGTTAGACTGTATTGTGACAGCTGTCATATCAGTATGCATTTAAAAAAGCTTATCAAAATTGGTGAATTTTTGTGCAGCCATTTTAATATTGAAGATGAAACACAACATTTTCGATGTGTTATGCTTTATTTCAAGTAAGGTAAAAATGCAACTGAAATGCAAAAAAAAAAAAGGTTTGTGCAATGTATGGAGAAGGTGCTGTGACTGACTGAATGTGTCAAAAGTGGTTTGCGAAGTTTCTTGGTACTACTGACATTTTGGCCAAATAATTCTTTGCTATGGGTCTGCCTTATGCACTGGGAGATATTTAGCAGCACCCCTGGCCTCTACCCACTAAAAGCCAATGGTGGGAGACAGCCAACATACTGAAAATATCCAAATCAATAAAGTTACTGGGGAAAATGAAAAATGTGCCTTTTATTTTATGGAAAAAAATGTAACAGGCTTTTTGCCAACCCAATAAATGAATGTGTGCACAGCAATGGTGATGCTCATAAATATAAAATATTATTTATTAACTGTATCAGAGAATATTAAATACCTAAAAACATAATGTAAAAGACATATGATGCTGTATATATTACAAAACACAGCATGTGAGCCTAGAGTAAATGGCTTCATTTCTAAAGTCTGAGCAAAGATAATTTTATTAACTGAACACAACAGTGATGTCTAAAGACTGAATGATTTGATTTCCCAGTCAAGTTCTAAAGGTCTGTGATTATAAATGGGAAGTAAAATTAGAAATACAGAGAGGAATCATATTTCATTCATTAAGCAAATATTTATTGAGCATATACTATATGTCAGGTACTGAAGCATTAGCAACAGTAATAAGCAAAAACAGTCACAGTTCTTATCTTCATGGAACTTACTATGAATCAGGGAAGCTTGATACTGAATAGGCTTGCAAACAAATATAAAACCAACTGTAGTAAGAGTTTAAAGGAAAGTTTCAAAATGCTAACCTGGCATTGTCTGAGGGAAGGATAAGGGACAGCTTCCTCGGGGAAGCGACGAGTAAGCTGAGCCCTGAGAGATGACTAAGAGTTCAGGCCACAGACTACAAGAGAGAAATTTACAAGACAAGGAAGATGGTATACACAAAGGACCTGTGGCAGACAGAACACAAAAAGTGAGGAAGACTTTGCGGAAATAGGAAAATCCATCCTAAAATCCATATAGAATCTCTAGGGGACCCAACTAACCAAAATAATCCTGAAAAAGAACAAAGTGGGAGGCTTCATATTTTCTGAATCCACAATATATTACAAAGCTAGAGTAATAGAAGTAATGTAGTACTAGCAGACAGACAGACATAGATCAATGGAATAGAATAGAGAGCCCTGAAATAATCTCTCACATACACAGTCAAATCATACATGGTCAAGTGATCCTTGACAAGGGTGCCAATGCCACTCAATGAGGAAAAGTGAGTCTTTTCAACATATGGGAAACCGAATACCCACATGTAAAAGAATGAAGTTGGACCCTTACCTTACACTGTACACAAAAATCAATTCAAAAGAGACTAAAGACCAAAATGCAAGACTTACAATGATAAAAATACTAGAAGAAAACATAGGGGAAAAGCTTCATAATATTGGATTTGGTGATGATTTCTGAAAATGTGGACTTACTATGTAAGTGAAATAACTAAATAACTAGTCATTTAATATTACATAAAGCAGTGTCATGAAATATTAACCCAAATGCTTATTCCACCCCAGTCCTTCCCCTATTTTTCCTGCACTAAATCAGAAGCTCAAGGACCATCATCACTGGAGTAACTTATTTCAGAAAAGAGCATTTGTGGGAAGATTCCTGTAGCTATTGTTGTGGAGGCAGAAAGCCACCAGGTGTCCATTTTTAGTGTTCCCCTTTTTAAGTCTAAATTTCACCACAGTAAACATAAAACACTGAAAATCAAGGTTTTGGTCTTTCTGCTGCATTAAGAGTTGAAACCTATGCCCTCTAAAATAACTGGTTCTCCTGTTGTAAGTACCATAAGCAGTAACTACCCAATTGTTGGGTAATTGCCTCTACCTGCGGGTTCCTTACCATCCAGTTCACATGCTACCTCCTCTATAAATCCCACCCCCAGCCACTAGAGCCAGAGTGAGATTCAGTGCCCTCTTCTGAGTGTCAGCTGCACTTACTGTGTGTGCCTTCAAAAGGATGACACTGATGATCTGCTTCCTTGTGATGAAGTTGGTCCTGTGTGCTGTCCTTCCTCTAACAGACTGCAAGCTACTGGAGAGCAGGGCTGAGCCTTACATACCTCTACAGCACCAAATACAGCATGAATGTTCAAAGGAAGCTTGAGGTTCATATGTTTTCAGAAAAGAAGTCAAAGTAAATTTTGCACTATACTATAGATCCTTTAATTCATACTACTGCAAACTACATTAATTGTAAAGCTTAAAGAACATCCCCACTGCTTAGACAAACAGATGTGGCTTACATAATCTGCTCTGTCCAGCTGTTACTTATTTGTGACAGATCCTTCCTAGCTTCTGTCAATCTGTAGGATTACTGCAACTTTCAGGTTTGATTTTCTAATTTATTCCTTACCCAAATCATAAAAGAATTTTAATTTCCTTTTCTTAAAAAATTCATTGATTTTAGAGAGAGAGGAAAGGAAGGGGGAAGAGAGGGAGGGATGGAGGGAGAGAAAGAGAAACATCAGTTTGTTGTTCCACTCATTTATGCATTCATTGGTTGAGTCTTGTACATGCCCTGACCAGGAATCAAACCTGCAACCTTGGCATATCAGGATAATACTCTACTCAACTGAGGTACCTGGCTAGGACCTAATTTTCCTTTTTGATAACAGGAGAAAAAGCTGACACTTAAAAATAACCAGAGTGATATCCCTGGGGTTTTCCATGACTATAAAACTCAAAAACAAGCCTGGAATAAAACAATATTTATAAATGTTGTTATAAAATTCATTTATTAGTCCAAAAGTTTTCTTCTTTTGGCAGTTTTTCCTATATAATATTCCTTAACTAAATATTCTTCGGTATGCCTGCTCTTTGGGATCGTGTTTCCCAAAAGGACTTCTAAATCACTGCCTATGAGCTAACAGGTAGCCATGTATAGAATAGGATGAAGTAATGATTCAAATAAGTATTGAAACGATGGGTAAACAAATGGAAGAAGGACGGTTGGGGTAGCAGCAAAAGTGCAAAAGTCAAGAAAAAGAAAAATGAAAATCCACGAACCTGGTGATGCTCCAGAGAGGAAACCAGCAAGTGTTGACGCTAAACTAGCAGAAACATCAATACTTCCTGGCTCCCCCACTGGATGCATCAATTTACCACCGGCAAGCTGCTCTTCTGCTGCAAGTGACAAATAGTAAATGTGTTCAACAATCTGAAAGGAACGACCCATAATCCAGAAGCAGGGCTCTGTGCAGCAATGAAAAAAAGTTAGTGATTGTTGAAATTCTCACTCTCAGCTCTGCTGATTAGCTTAACGACCAGGGGAAAGTCATTTCCCCTCACTGAAATACACCAGTGTTTCATAACATTAGTGTGTATGAGACAGTTAACATAGCAGGCCTGAGACTGCTATTCTTAAAAAGATCCACTTGCAAGGTTGGTACCCAGCTGGTGTCTAGGGAATTGGATTTTGAGAAGGTTCCCAACATGCTAACTGGTAAGAGTAGCTCACTGTACATAAACTGTTTGTGCAAACAACATGGTTTATGCTAAATACCTGTTTTCCTTCTTGGAGTCTGGAATTTTGCACATACCAGGCATAAGGAGTCTATGTAACCAGCCCCCACATAAAAGCCCTGGGCACTGAGCCTCTGATGAGCTTCCATGGTAAACAGCATGTCACACAAGGTGTCACAACTCACTGCTGGAGAAATTAAGCACAACCTGTGTGACTCCAGTGGGACAAGACTATTGGAAGCTGCGCCTGGTTTCCTCCCAAGTTGGCCCCATGTGCCTTTTCCCTTTGCTGACTTTGCTTTCTGCCTTTTGCTGTAATAAATCATAGCTGTGAGTGCAACTATGTGCTGAGTCCTGTGAGTTCTGCCAATAAACCATCAAACCTGAGAGGGGTTTGGAGGACCTCTGACACTTGTGGTATTGTTGAACAGTCTACCAAGCATCTTTCCAACAACCTTGTGAAATAGGTATCATTATTTTCACTCTACAGACAAAGAAAGTCAAGTTCAGAGAGGTGAACAGTATGCACAGAAAATAAATACTGCAGTGTTTATTATATATGGGCATTCTCAAATTTTAGTGAAACAAAGAACTATCTGGAATGCTTGCTAAAAATACAGTTTCCTGGGCTCTATCACATGAGTTTTGAATTCAGGAGGTATGAGGCCCAGGAGCCTGTATTTATAATAAACATTCCATATGATTCTTATGCAAGGAGCCCAAGAATCACATTTTGAGACACATTTTGATGTATATGAATTCCAATACCCAGTTTCCCAAGCTGGGCAGTAAATGGCAGAATTAGGATTTGCACCAACACTTTTTAACAAGGTTGAGACTCTTTTCACAACAAAATTGCTTCCAAATATCTCAAACTCTTCAGTTCCTCCGGTTTGCTCTGCCTTCTTGCTATAGGTATCCACCAAGCTGATGGCAATTTGGTACAAAGAAAGGAAAGCGTCTTAAGTTCCCAGCACCAAACACTAAATGGTATCCTGAAACCAAATAATGCACACTTACTACGGAAAGTAAAAAAGCATAACAGCTCTTGGAGAGTTAACGCTACAGTCTTAGTTTTCAGAAAAGATTTGGTGTGCTAGTGGCAACAGAAAATATATGCTTATGCACACATTTAATGAAAAGAATATGGATTTGCTCACAATTTTAGAAGTTGAGGACATGTTAATTATCATTTTCTCTGAATGACCAAGAAAGGGAGGGTGATAAAGATTTAGGATACCAAATTATCTCTCTGGCTAATCAAGAAAACAGCCTTAAATAAATGATCAAATTTTTTATTATTTTTAAGTGGGCATAAAAGTATTATTTTTCTCATTTATAATAAGCATATTATAGTACTTTGTCCTTTGAAAGGGAGTTTTTTCAGTGTTTTGCACCTAATAGTAGCCCTGTCAGAAATGCATAAACTCCTTGGTAGCTGCTTACTCAACTGATCATTTCTCACCTGTTATTACTGACTCAGACTGTGCTATCAGTTCAGTTCAAAACAATTCAGGCAGTATTTATTTAGCATCTACTGTTTACTTAATGCTATACTAACTGCAAGATCATTATTAAGAAAACTCATTTTCCCAATACCTAGGTGAAGAGGAAGAGACTAGGAAAACACAGCCACTATAATAGCATAAGAAAACATAATGGAGGAGCCTAAAAAAATTAATATCTGCCTAAACAGGGTAGGCCTCACCAATTTTCCCGTATTCTATTAGATAAATATGAGGGAAAAAAACTGATGACAAATCTGGATATCCATGATCCAATGTTATCTCTAAACCCACAGATAATCAAGAAGTCAGCCAAACCAGCAATCTGTCCATACACCGCAGTAATTGAGAGGTGTCTGCCATCGTGCTCGCATAGGGCATCTTGTGCCCTTATCTGCAGTGCTGAGCACTCATTCATCATTAAACTGCAGTAGTGTTAACATATGCTGCAGTCGTGCTAATGTTTGTTTTACAATCACCGTTGATCTACTCTTATACCAGCCACGAAGGTGTCAAGTGACCGGAAATAAACTTGAACATAGCACCTAATTCAACCTCCCTCCACCAAACCAGGAAATCGTCCCCCCTCCAAAATCTCAGGGACTCCAATGTAAAACAGTAATCCATATAAAGCCCTATAGATGTACAGGAAACTACACTACCCTGATGAAAATATAGTATTTTTATTTTGTGTCCCATGCCTTCACCCTCTTTGGGTAAACAAATCAACGATGTCAGGCAGTCAGCTTTGATTTTTTCCATCACTCAACCAACCAAAACTTGAAATCACTCATGGGCCAGTTCTTTGCATATTATCCAGACCCAGCGGAGTTAGTAATGGTTCTCCTAGGGGCCACTGACCATCCTTTATCTCCTAGAACTCATAGCCCAGCTGGTGGTCACCTAGCAGAGGAAATGTGAAAAGGGCTAGCTTCACCTGCCTAAATTTCACCTCTGCTAAAAGTTCATTAAGAATACAAAAAACTACGTGATTTGTAGGTGCTCAATATTACCCACTAAAAGGTTGAATTATGAGCAATAATCATAAATAAAAGCAAACGGTAAACCATCACAGAAGGTATTTAGAAGAGATTCAGCATTTTAGGTTGCTTAATCAGTAAAAGGCAGATCAGAAAAAAAAAGACAAAAACTTGTTTTCAGGTTCTTTAATATACAGCTAATTTAATACTAAATAAATATTTATTTGAAGTAACGGAGATGCGGTCCTAAATAGGTTTCCCATCTTACACAAGATTCAGCATGAACTAAGTCAAAGGGGGGAATTCTTGTTGTTTAGATTTTCATTAAATCTTTAAACCCATGTGAAAATGCTACAGCAATCACTAAATTTTATTAAGAGTAGAAGACAGGATAACATAAAAGTCCCTGGCTCTTAAGTCTCAACTAGTCCAAACTTCCAATTAAATATTCCTTCACGCAGGGCTGTCCAACCTGCAGCCTGCGGACCACATGCAGCCCAGAATGGCTGTGAATGTGGCCCAGCACAAATTGTAAATTTACTTAAAACATCATGAGATTTTTATTTTGTGATTATGTGTTGCAATGTATTTAATGTGTGGCCCAAGACAACTCTTCTTCCAGTGTGGACAGAGACACAAAAAGGTTGGACATTCCTGCTTTAAAGGAAATAAACTGTACAGGCAAACTACAATTTATTTTAATAAATAAATTTATGGAGAATGGAGATGCTGATTGGGAACAGGCAGTGCTTTTATTATACTCAGAGGTATCTAATTCTGAAATTGTTTAAGACACCCCTTACTTGCCTAAATTTTAAAACCCTATACCAAATCCACCAATTTCTTCCTCAAAACTGTCAAAAGGGAAGTCATTACACATCGGAAAGGAAAGTATTAATGCAAACACGGCAAGGCCATGTCTTTAAAAAATACAATGAATTACTCTATTTTTTACATATCTCTTTTTATTCAAATACCATTCTGATCACTCATGATCCAAGAACATTCAAATAATAAACCGAAAAGAAACGTGAAAGATTGGTCTTCAGATATTATAGCCAATGATGCCACACTTGCCTATTTCAAACCACATCCACACCTCAGTGGCAATCAAAACATTCAGGAGCGCTTCCTTAACTGTGAGCTGTTTAAAGATACCAATTTGAGCACTAGTGACTATTTTTTTTTTAACCTCTGAAAATCTGTAGGGATCTCAGCATGGTTTGGAGGAATCAGCTCAACCATGGCATAGTGCCAAAATGTGGCTGATCAAGACTTCAAGTGACAGCATCTTCACCAGTGAACATAATGGGAAAGGCGGAGTGGGGGCTGGTATTGGGCCATGGTTCGAGGACGGAAAGTCTCTCAATTACTACGTCTTTTAGCTTGAAATTTGAGATCGTGGGGAAATAAATGGCCTTTTTAAAATGATTCAGCAAACATTACTAAGCCATAGATGCTGCTGCTCCCAAGAGACAGTTACTTCCCATGTCAGGTTTAAAATATAAAGCCCTGTCCTAACATGTAATATCTAGTTTCAGTGACCAACAACTACAAACACCACTATAATTTATTTTGCATTCTAAGTCAATTTCAGACTTTAGTCATACAAAAAAACCCACTTAATTTTGGTAAGAATTCATAGCCTCATCTCTGAAATATAAAAGCAATCACAAAACAGCACACAACTTGGACTACACTGCTGTGCAAGTCTCGAAGTCCAACCTAAATCTTTAATGGTAGCCTTACAGTAATTAAAATGCAAGTGTCCCTCAAATAATTTCTACCAGGCAAAAGATTAGGATATGTGGCTTTCTGATTTAAAGGAGATAAAATTTGGCTCCCTTTTGCCCCCCAAAATTTTGAAGTCTTTCTTTAGCGACGAATATTTCATAGCATGTTTCACATTTAATCTGATGGTTTGCAGATTAATTCCTTGCCCTAGGCCTGAGATACAACTCCTGAGAACCAACCAGTTTATGACACTGGTAGAAAATCTGAGACTTACCATAGTCATAGTTGCGTAGGAAAATGTGAGCAGTCAGGTATTCCAGCTGAAACAATGAGGTCAAAGCTCATTTCAGTGTGAGCTTAAGTAGTTCTCTGCAGAAAGATTTTGATTGGGGATGCAAAGTACTAGCCTCAAAACTGCACGCTGGCACCTCAAGAACCGCTGAAAATTCTACTGCATGCCCTGGCTTCCTGGGTCAACACTGCTTAATTACTACTCTGATACAATGCAGATTGCTGTTAGCAAAAGAAAAGCAAAGGGGGCTTTTAAACCAATACTTGGGTTGTTTGATTTAAGTGTTCATATTCTCAGAAAAAAATTGATGTCAACATCTTAATTTTAAGGTAATGAATTTATAATGAACCAGAGGCCAGTTGTTTTCCACTGTAAGAGTGCCATGTGAAAAGAGTGCCCTTTTCCCAAATATTACAATTACCTCTTGCCACCTTTTCCTTTTTGCCACCCACAAACCTGAAATCCCAAGAATCTATGGGAAATAGAACTATGAAGTAGAATATTCTTCTAATTTTTCAGGATAAATGTGAGAAACCAATTTTAGTCACTTGCTGTATAGCAAAGCATCCAATACAAGCCAATGTCTATGGATTTCAAGACCCTTGATATGTACAACCTATATTGCTCTGTGCCCCAGATAATCTGCTCCAGTGTCACAATATATGTTTATGGGTGAGGTAAACATTTAGAGAAACGTTAATGCAGCGCTCTTGTGATAACAATTGCCTAAACAGGGATGTACAATCCTTTCTTTTAGCCAGGGTACATTTGTGAAAGTTTCAAATGCAGAAAAAAATGAGAGCAAAACCATCCGATGATAAAAAATGTCAGCAATGCTTTGATCAAGAATAAATTCATTAAAAGAACCAAATAGACAAGTTATGAAACCTATATTGTGAGGGAGGGATGTTGGGAGCGCACAGCACTCAACCGTTTTTCCTGAGGACAGAAAAATCTAAACTTAAAGATGAACCCTTTCTTTCACATTATTGGCAGCAATAAAATCCTATTCCCGCCACCTTATCTTGCAATTAAGGAAGTTGCTACAAATAGCAGCATAGAAGTCACGGTCCCTATTCTGCTCCATTCTTAACGTACCCTCTAGAAGTAAAACAGGTTACTCAAAAGTCGGTAGACAGAAATCGCTTTTCCCTATGCCCAACTCCCTATTCTGCGGACTTGGAAGCGGGTAAACGTGGGCGGAAGAGTCCGGCAGCAGCCTGCTTTTTCTCCCAAGGGTTCAACGGCTGGGGCGTTCGGCGTTCGGCGGCGAGGCTTCAGACGAGACGCTCAGCAGTGGCTGTGCCGCCTCCTAAAGTCTCCACATCCACACAGCCCACCCTGACAATCGCCCTAGCTTTTATGAACCCCTAAAGGTGAGCTTTTCAGGCTGGGTCTCCAAAGTTTGCCTAGCCTCCGATCGTCAATCACCCACCGACCGCCCGGCCGAACCCCGGGCAAGGCTGAGTCCTGCCCTGGCCTCCAGCGCCCTCAGCCCCCAGGGCTTCTGGGGGCCACAGAGACAGGTTTACGTTTACCTCCATGTGCTCGCAGCACAGGAAACAAAAGAAAGCCACCTCCCTGGTAATAAAACGCCATCTTCAACTAATTGGCAAACCGAGGGGCCTCTGGGTCGGTTCCCCACCATCCGTCCCTAGGCGACGCCCCCCACCCTAGTCTCAGGCGGAGTTTGTAACGACCAAGGGATGCTCTGCTTAAATCGTTTGATGGGGGGGGGGGGAATCAGGGACTCTGAGAGCCCTACCTGACTCCCCACCCTGGTCGCCGGGGCAGCGTATTTCAGTGAGAATTAAAAGAGGTGGTAGTGTCTCCCACAGAAGCACTTAATCTTCTCAGAAAACTGTTCTGAGGTACCTAGCGGAGGGGCTGATGAGCTAGCGAACCGGCCCGCGTGGAGCCGCAGCGTGTGTACTTACAAAGCGATTAAAGCTCCGGCGGAACATCGCGTCCAAGGCTGGGGGCGCCAAGCTGGGCTCTGCCGTGCTGTCTGGGAAGGTGCCGTCCACGGAACACACTGCAGCGTGGGCCGGTGGCGCCAAGTGCACTGGAGGGAGGCTAACCCGCCACCAGCCCGCTGCTGCCGCCGCCGCCCTCTTTGGCTCTGCGCGCTCCCCCCCACCCCCCAACGCGCGCGCCCTAGCCCACTCCACACGCCCCCGCCCCTCCTCACTCACGGCCCGCGCCCGCCAGTCCTGGGGTCTGTGGCCCTGTAGCTCCCCCTTATCTGGCCCCCCCGCCGCCCCTCCTCTCCCGCAGCAGCCCGCGGAGAAAGCGAACCCAAAGCGAGAGGGAGGGAAGGCGGAGGAGCCCTAGACTCCTCCTGCGGTGAAGGGACGCCCCTATCTCTCCGCTGGCGCCAGAGTCGGCCCCCCGCGGTCTGCACTCTTCCCCGGAGCAGTGCCACCGCCCGCCCCCCGCCCCCGTTGGCCAGCTCGCGTGCTTCCGCCCCACTCCGGGCACGGGGTGGGGTGGGGACTCTCCGAGGCACCTAGCGCCTCACCTTCCCTCAGCCAGGCACTACTCCACTGTCTTGGTCGCGAGTCACAGTCTCCCCTGCCCCGGCCCTAACTCCTCCGCGGCACCACTTCACTTGCAGCCCCTCCTTGGTCCGCGGCGGCCGCGCCGCCCCGCGCTTTCGTCCCGCACCCGGGCTAGGGAGCCACAGAGCCGCCCACCTGCCCGCCCCGAACCCAGGAGGCAGCAGGTCTGAGAGCAAGGAGTGGCAGGGCACTGTGGAGACCCCAGAGCTAGCAGGGCAAGGGAACTAGTTATGAAAGCCGCCCGTCCTCATCTGGAAAGGCGCGGGCCAACCCACTACCCTCGACTAGGTCCGCTCCCACCTACGTGGCTGTTTTTCCCGTAGTTCTTTCCCTCGTCCTGCTGCCCACCTAAGCCATCTTACTTCCACTTTCTCTACGAGCTTAGTAAAGTCAAGCTTTGTGTCGCCACTGCGCAGCAGGGCGGGATTTCCCTCCTTCCCCACCTCAAGCCCCGCCCCCACACTTCTTCCGGAGCAACCTGGGAGTTGTAGTACAGCCGTACCTCTATGCAGCTTTCTACTGCGGGCTGGGAGCTCCCCCACTCGCCCGTGCAGGGTTTGCCCAGAGGGTTGAAGGAGGAAGCGGCTGAGACCGCTTGGCTGAACCGTGGTTCTCAGCACCAGCTAGATGTTGAGGCCAGGACTGTTCGGTAGATTGCCCGCGATGGGATATATGAGAGGGATAAATAAGACGAAGCCCGGAATGCGGGTAGCTGTCCCTAGGGCGCGAAAATTGTGAAACCCTCTACACCCTCGGCTCCTAATTTAGAACTGGAATTTGCGAAACTTTCAAAATGAGATATGAAAGCTGAGTCTAGAATTGCCCTGAGACTGGGCATTCCAACCCCCCACTCCATGTTTACGGCTTGCCCCGAGGCTGTTAAAGAACTTTCGAATCCCTCTATAAAAGTAAAGAACTAAGTGCATTTACCAGAGCCTTCTGCCGCACCACATTCTTCTGCCAGTCTAGAGCTGAGGACAGGGTCCAGCTACTCAACGGGCTTCCCCTCAGGTGGTGAAGGCCCTGCACTGCTGTCCATAGGGTCTTCTTTTCCTGTCAGGGGTTCATACTCACTTCAACAAACCATTATTGGGCATTTTCTTTGTATCATGCACTGTCGTAGGGGCTGAACGCAGCGACTACTTGAAAGACCTCCTCAGTAGGCTGGTAGCAGTCCAGTCAGGGGATACCTGCTGGGGTAGAGGTTCAAAAAATGGGGGAGAGCAGTATTGCATTTGAAAAGGGGGTGTGGGAAGCTTTTCTGAAAACGCTGAAGCTTAAACTGGACTTTGAAATGTGAGAAGATTATACAGGAGCTGACAAAAGGAGCCCAGTGGGCAAAGCCCAGGATGGAGGGAGAGGGCCGTGAGAAAGTACAGGACAAGCTAAGAAAGAGAACACAAGGCCCTGGCAGACACCCAGGATGTGTGAGCAGGGGCGGTAGGAATGAACTAAACCCCAAAAACCATCTTCAAATATACACTATGAAGGTTGAACTTGATTCTTTGAGTGAGGAGCTGAACCCCAAAGAAGTGCAAATTAAATAGACTTAAGGTATGTTACGAAACTGTCCTTATTGCCAAGAAGTAAAACAATACTTTTCCACTTCTTTCCCTATTGTGGTTCCGTCAGTTTGCTCACACTTGAGGCTATATCTAATGATTTTTGAGGTTTATATTAAATATATATATTAATTAGATATTAGGATGTTTTATTTTATTGCAAATGGATCTAAGCTTTTGCTATCTATTTCAAAGATCTATTTTCAAATAGAGTTTATTTTCTGCCTTTACTTTTATTGAACACAGCAACTAATATAATTTAACTCGCTAATTATTTGTTGAGCATCTACTATGTAAAAGACCCTATCCTAGATGCTGAAATTTGGGGGTGGAAGAAGTTATTGTCATTTGCGGTAGGCCTAAGATTAGAAGCCTTATCAATAAAATGCATCCTTATCAATAAAATAGGTAGTAGAAAATGAATTTAATAATAATAAGTAATATATTTCATATAAAATTTTGTTAAACAAATGAAAAAATTTTGTTATGAATTCAAACAGATAAACTTTAAAAATTAGAGAGTTGGAAATTGTTTAGCAGTGTTCTCTCACACACCATTTTGTGAGTATTATCTCACATGCCGTTCTCATGTTGTCCAGCTTAAAAGCAAACCGTTTAGCATCACCCAAGATACAGCAATTCTGTTTGTCATATTTTCATGTGTTGTTATAGTTTCACTATCTCTATGTCCTGCTAATTTATTTCATCACGACATCTGTATTCATGGGTTTAGACTAATTTGCTTGACTATAAAAATTCTATAAAAATGCAATTCCCTGCAAATCAATATATGCTCAGCAAAACATGAAATTTATGCAAGGTAATTTTTTTTGTCCATATTCAAACTCAACCTGAAATTAGAGTTGCTCTAACACACATCTTTCAGAGTTACTTTCCTCTGAGGTGTTTTTTAAGACAAGAAGCCATTATCCTTGTTCTTTTTAGTGCTTCTTCACAGTTTCTAAAGAAAACCCAGGTGTTGTAGAAAGCTGCTGTCAATGACTATGAAAAGGAAACTTTCAGCCTGCATTTTCATTTGGCCAACTCCGTAAACAGAACTGCAAAAACTAACTTCCTCCAGCCTAAACTGTCAGAAGCCTCAGTATATTTAACGCCAACTCTTGTGGTGTAGCAGCTGACTGCAGCAGAAGCCCCAAGCTCCTGCAGGCAGGAATTGTGAGGAAGCAGTCTTCTGTCCTTTTCACATCTTGACTAGATATAATGCTTACTGTAAGATAAAGGAAAGGGAAAGCGATCTTCCTTGACTATTTTAATTCTGCTGCTCATAAGCGCTTCTTCTCTATTGACCCCCTTGTTCTCTCCCATCTTTTACCTCAACCCCTCAGAAATCTCACCATGGCTAATGGGCAAAACAAAATGTCGGGTACGGGATGCAGTCCATGATCGCGGAGGGGAGCATACTGCTTCTGCGATCAGCCAGTTGGTCAGCAATTCAGGGATCCAGCAGGAAGGGAATGGTAAGAAGGAGTCACTTCCTCCATCTAATACTAAAAAAAGAAAAGAAAAAATTGAAGCTGTTATATCAGCATCTAAATCAGTGCCATCAGCAAGTTGAAGAAATTCAGGTGTCTCTGCTGAGCTTTCAAACATACCTCATAAGACTACATTTTGCCCATTTGAAATTTTTTTCTCCCGATACTGACCTTAATGTTTATTTTAGACCAATTTTACCCATATCTTCCTAACTATTGGCCTCCTCCAATTCATTTTTTACACTGCAACCACAGAAATCTTTGGAAAACAAATCAGATCAAATCATTCCCTTGTTTGTAACTTTTCAGTAGCTTCTCATTACCGTTAGAACAAGTCCCAAATCTTGCTTTACCATCATTTACATGGCCCTGAATTCTCTGACCCCTACCTTCCTCTCTAACCTTAGTGGGCCTACTCTCCCCCTCATTCACCAAGCTCCGCCCCACTTGACACCCTTCTTCCCTTGAGTTTCCAAAGATCTTTCTCCCCTGACAGCTTTTGCACAGGCAACCGTCTCTGCTGGAATGCTTTCACATGGCCTTTGCTATTCATCTTTCAGATCTTAGCTTAAATTACACTTTGTCAGATGAGATCAGGGCTACCTGTTACAGTGCTTCAAATAGCTCATGTTAACGACATTGAGGGTACTGACAAATGAGGTTAGCAATCATGGAGAACAGCAGAATTCCAAGGGCATTGCGGATGATCTAATATTGTTTTGCTTTTCAAAAAGGGGAAGTTGGTGTATTCTAATAATCGTGATGTCAAAGAGATGCACGTTTCTAGAACCAACTATTAAAAGGATAAGGTATTTTATTACAGTAGAAGGGAAGAGGCAATCACTAAGAACCACAATGAAGTCACTGAGATATAGTTGGGCCTTCAAGATTGTGAGAAAATGATTTTGAATTCAGAATTCTACCTCCCCCCCAAACTATATTGGGAAGATAGAGAAGAAGTTAGAAAGGTTATGGCATAGGAAGACAAAAATCTTTCTTTCATAATAAGAAATCAGCTTTTGGCTTTCAGGTCAGAGGAGGCGAAGGTGCAACTTTCTTTGATCATCCCGAATCTGGGTTCGTCTGACATCAGCTGCCTCCACCATGCCACCGAAGTTCGACCTCAATGAGACCAAAGTTGTATACTTGAGGTGCACTGGCGGGGAAGTCAGTGCTGCATCTGCCCTGGCCCCCAAGATCGGCTCCTTGGGCCTGTCTCCAAAACAGGTTGATGATGACATTGCCAAAGCTACCAGTGATTGGAAGGGTCTGAGGATTACAGTGAAACTGACCATTCAGAACAGACAGGCCCAGATTGAAGTAGTACCTTCTACCTCTGCCCTGATCATCAAAGCCCTCAAAGAACCACCACAAGACAGAAAGAAGCAAAAAAACCCCCAAAAAACAAACAAACAAAAAAAACAAAAAAGCAAAACAAAAAACATTAGGCACAATGGAAATACCACTTTTGATGAGATTATCAACATTGCCTGACAGATACGGCACCAATTTTTAGCTAGAGAACTCAGCTAGAGAACTCTGTGGAGCCATGAAAGAGATCCTGGGACTGCCAGTCTGTGGGCTGCAATGTTGATGGCCGACACCCTCATGACATCATAGATGACATGACGTCAGCAGTGGTACAGTGGAATGCCTGGCTAGTTAAGAACTACCAAGGAAAACATTTCAATTAAAGATCATTTGACAACCAAAAAAAATCATTAAGTAAAAATATATCAATACAGTTATACTATTTAGAAATAAGGAAGTAAATACCAGAAGAAAGAGCTAAAATAATGGAAAGTATTTGCCTCTAGGAGCACAAATTGAGAATGGAAAAGAATGGGATAAGGAACTTCTATTTTTCCTTTTTACAAATCTTGTAACTAATTTTTAAACTATGTGCATGTATTATTTTCATAAAAATAAAATTTTGTTTGAAATACAAATAGCATTTGGACATGCAGAAGGGAAGTTGGAGAGCATTCTAACCAAGAGAAATGGTGACGATGTAGAGGTAAAAGTATCCCAGTAAACGGCAAATGGACCTGCATATAGGAGCAATGGGTCCATATTGAGGATTAGTAAATGATATAAAATGTAAACCTCCCTTCTCAAGAAGCCACTGGAATGTGCATTCCATCATACAAAAGAGTAAACAAAAAAAGATATGAGACCCAGAAAATGTGGTATGAACATAAAAGATAAGTGAATTTCCTAGATGATAATGAAAGAAGGTTCAAGATAAATAGTTGTGTGTCATACCTAGAGAGCAACCAGACCCAAAGAAAGTAGGAAGATAGAGGGACATAGGAGGGCTCTACCTAAAAAAAAAAAATGTTTTAATTAACTGATAGATTACCTGCTATGTTTGACCACAGGGAGAATAGTATTCAGAAAAGTTTTACAATGATATGAGACAATTAATGAAGAATTAGTGAATGATACATAGAAGAGGCAGCCAACAAGCTAACAAAAAACAAGGCAGTTTTTAACTCCAGGAAAAAAATAGAAGTTCCTCAAGACAGTAAATGAGTCATGGTAAAATGCTACTTGGCTCCAAAGCAAAAGGCAGTTACATAGCCATAACAATGAAAACACTGCCTTACTGATATACCAAATTAAAACTCTTTAGTAGGACGAAAGGAAAATATGTTGGAAAGTTTGGTGCTATGAGAGGTCTAAATCTTTATTTTCCATAATAAGAAGTCAGTAAATGCTATCTGAAAACTGAAAGATCAAGAAACATCAGTATAAGTACATTATATAGAAAAGTAAATACTAGAAGGAACAGCTAAAGTTGCTGAAAGTGGTTGCTTTAGTTGTACAGGTCAGAAGTTGGGATACCCTAGCTGGTGTGGTAGAGTGGATTGAGTGCTGGCCTGCAAACCAAAGGGTCCCAGGTTTGATTCTCAGTCAGGGCACATGCCTGGGTTGCAGGCCAGGTCCCCAGCAGGGGGTGCATGAGAGGCAACCACCCTTTGTAGTTTTTCTCTCTTTTTCTTTCCCTCTCCCCTCTCTAAAAATAAATAAGAGATGTAGTGTTCTGCTCATTCTATTTATAAGTCTTATTAATCTATTTAACTTTTAACTATGGATTTGCATTACTTTCAAAAAATAAAAGTTAATAGAGAACACTTGAGATCTTGCTTCCTGGCAGTGTTGTCGGTTTGGCTCAAATAAACTCATAAAAATTCTGTAAAAATTTGGACTTTTTAAAAAGATTTTTTTAAAATTTTATTTACTTTTTAGAGAAAGGGGAAGGGAAAAAGACAGAGAGGGAGAGAAACAACGATGTGCAAGAGACACATTGATCGGTTGCCTCTTGCATGCCCCCAACTGGGGACCTGGCCTGCAACCCAGGCATGTGTCCTGACCCAGGAATCCAACCAGTAACCTTTCAGTTCACAGGCCGGCACTCAGTCCACTGAACCACACCAGCCAGGGCAAATTTGGATGTTTCTTACATTGACATTTACTTGGCATTGCTGGCAGGATTTTGAAGAAGCCCACCCAGGACCATCCTGTGGACCCGGACCCTATGCTAGGTACCAGCATAAGTCCAGTGTGCCCCACCATTTCCCCATTTCAAATTGGGTGAATTTGGAAAGGACATCAAATAAAGACATTCTCCAACCCGGTTGGAAGGGACCTTATCTGGCATCTAACCATAAATGGACACCAACCCTTGCCTCTGCCTACAAAGGACATCAGCCCTGGCTGGTGTGGCTTAGTGGATTGAATGTAGGTCTTCAAACCAAAAGGTTGCTGGTTCAATTCCTGGTCAGGGCACATGCCTGGGTTTTGGGCTAGGTCCCCATTTGGGGGCTTGCAAGAGACAACCAGTCAATGCTTCTCTCACTGTCTTTCTCCCTTCCTCCCCTCTCTCTGAAAGTATATAAATAAAATCTTTTTTTTTAAAAAAAGGGACATCAAAGATTACTCTAGGATGAGAAGCTGTTAACATCAGAGGTAGACAGCTAGCCCAAGACATTGACAAAGCCTGTATACCTATGGATTGATACTGAACTCAGAAACCATTTTGCTTAATTGTCTTTACCTGTTTGCTAACAATATTAGCCATAATCATACTTCTATTTGTTCTTTGGGTTTTTCTATATAGCCCAATTGTTTATTACTAAACATATATAATATAACTGTTAATACTCGTTTCATGGCTCATGTAAATGTTATATTAGATGCAAAATACAGAAAAAATGAAAAAAATAAAAGTTAATGAAAAGAATAAATATTTTCTCATCTTTATTGACATATAATTGACATATAACATGTAAGTGAATAGCATTTTGAATGGGCTGAAAGGAGAAGAGCATTCTAGCCACTTGAAACAGCAAATATAGGAAGTACCAAGTAGACCTCCCTAGGGGAGTATAAGTTTACACTGGGGACTAGTGAAAGGTAATTTGAATAGCTATCAGTTATTGAACCCTTGCTATGTGCCAGCCACTGTGCTAAGCACTTTATATGCATTATCTCATTCTTACTAACCTCATAAGCTTCCACTCTTATCCTCATGTTATAGATTTAAAAACTGAAAGGTTAGGGAACTTGCTCAAATTCACAGCTAGAAAATAATAGAGCAAAGAGTCAAACAGGCCCACTTGACTCGAAATCCATACACTTAACCACTACATTTGTAGGCAGAATTGACAAATTTGATTACTGATTTAATCTATGGGACAAAGGAGACAAGTAAATCCAAAATGACTATAAGGAATTAAGGTTTGTGAGTTAGGAGAATGATGTTTATTCATTTATTCATTTCAACAAAATTTTAAAAAGATTTTATTTTATTTATTTTTAGGTAGAGTGGAAGGGAGGGAAAGAGAGGCCACACCAGCCAGGGTCCAAGAAATGTTTTTTGAATGTTGACTATATCCAAGCAGTGTGACAGAGGTATAGTAATGTACTTGAGAGATATGATCCCTGCTCTCATAGAGCTTACCATCAGTCATGCATAGGAAAATCATTCAGGGGGAATATCAGTGGAGAAAATTATGAGTTCAGTTTTAACTATGTTGAAATAACAGTAGAATGCTCAAATAAAAGTGTCCAGTATGCATGGAAAGTGTGATATTAGAGCTTTGTATAAAATGCTCTAAACCTCAAAAACCTATTATTGGTCAAGGGAAATCAAAACTTAGAGAAGCTATTTCATTTAATGTTTCAAAAATCATGCATGAGCTTTAAGAGTACAATTTCAATGGTAGTTGGGCCAGATTGCAGGAGTTTATAGGTATAAACCATTCATTTGCAGAGTCTGATGTTGGAAAAAGGAAAGAAGTACAATAGCTAAGAAGGCCATCAGAATGAAGCAACTTCTTTTCTAAATTAAATGAGACCTATACATGTTTAAAAACAGAGAGAGGAGGATTCTGTAGAAAGGGGAAGCTAAAGATTTCAGAAAGAGAAATAACTGAGAAAGCTGGGTGTGAAATGAAGTAAGATGGGATGGACTGGAGAAAATGAGGCTCAGATTCGAGAAGGGAGGAGGGAACCTTTTTCCTCTAAGACAGGAAAGAAGGCTGAGAGGGGAGAGAGTAAATCAAACTATTAGAGAAAGAGGATGCACAGGAGTGTGCAGTCTATATTTTGAACAGAGCTTAGTTTTTGTTTGTTTGTGTTTTGTTTTGTTTTTTAAGAAAGGTCAATTGGGGAAGGGGACGGAGCTTTGTAAAGAAACAAAGAACTGAATTTGAAATTTAGATCTAAAAATTAACAAATTTTGGGGGTATTCAACAGCCTTATTTCAACCATTTTCTACTATTGAAAATAATAGTAGGTTGCACCATCCTCCAGTCTTTCTAATCAATTAATTCAAATTTTTATCTCACCCGGGCCAACATTTAGATACTAAGACTCAGGCAGGATGCCATCAAAATCCATTAAAAATGGCTCTCTTCCCAGCGGTGATAGTGATACAAACTCCCCTTAACTATCAAATCCAATCTTGAATTAATTAATATCTCTGTTGGTGTCTGTTTTATTTTTAAGTTGTACAGTTATTAGTGCCTCACTTTCTAACATTTTTTAATTCCTTTTGACATTCTTCAACAAGTATTTAGTTTGCTCTACTTGAAAAAGTGTTTGCCATTTTTGTTTCACTTATTTCTTGTCACAGGATATGACTAGAATACACAAACATGTACAAAACAGAACAAACACAAGAGCTTCTTGAGGGCAGAGATCATGCCTTATTTATATTTATCCCTATTTCCCAGGGAAGAGGGTGACACACTGTTGAAGCTCAAGATATGTGACAAAGGAATGAGTGATTATCTATGTGCTGTTATGGGGAGAGCCCAAAACTGAGATCCAGAAGATGTCAATTCTGGCTGAAATCTACAGTTCCCCTTGGACCGATCTATACAGACTCCGGGCCTTATTTTCCCCATGGTAAAATGAGGGGATTGGATAATTTATTTATTACTTCTGAATTTTTATGCCATTTTTAAGCAGATAAAATTTCAGGTTTCCATGTAGCCATGTTTAGATTGCTGTTAGCAACTTTTTCTAAGTTCCCAGCCATCCAGATGTGCGACTCAAAGTTCTGTCCATTGGGAAGATTTCACTCCCCCAGTGTCTTTTTGGAGCACCTTATGGTGGGGTTGTAGTGCTGCAGTCATTCACTTTCAGGTGGTGCCAGCTTGACTATGTAAAGTTATGTGCAAACTAGGCTCATGTATTTATTTTTCATCTTAAGACATTTGGTCACAGGTAACTTATCATGAGACCATGGGTATGAATTTAGGGAGGGACAGCAATATGGCAGGAGGAGGTGCCACGGGAATCAGGGCCACTTGCTTATTAAACTAACTTATGTCTTCAGAGCCTGATCAGGCTCCATCCCACATATGCATCTTCCATGAGAGGATGAAATATTTCTGGGCACTCCAGGCTTTATGGCCAGGCAAATTAGATAACACTGTTTGTGATGGGCAACCTCTGTTTTTATCCTCACTTGGCCAGGCATTGTCTCCACTGGACACCATCAGCAAACCAGAAGATTCTTCTCAAAAGAAGAACTCCCAGCAAAACTGACAATCAATGGAGGTGAGCAAGGTAGACATCCCAGAGGTTTCTACTACACATTTTCAAACTCCACGCCCCCTACTTTTAACACCGCCTTTTCCTAGCCCTTGCCTCAGAACCCAGGGCTCTCCTGCAATCCCCCCTTAAGATGGATGAGACCAGATAAACCTCTTCAATCTAAGAGTTAGGGAACTTTTAAAATGTTTAATGTTTGTAAAGAACCACAGTGAATGAGCAATGCTGAACCAAAGTAATGAGTTAATGGTAATAGGATTTAAGTATCAATAAGTAACCTATTTGGTTGTATAGAGAGGGTTCACTCAGCTACTGCTGCTCAAATCACATTGTCACTGCCAACTACTCTGCCCAATAATTTCTGCTTTACAGTTATGGGGAAGGCCAAGTTTACTCTCTGCTCCAGTCATCCTACCTTTAAATATTTAATACCTCCGCTTTACTCCACCCTCCCTACACCATACTACCATTCCTGTGGTTTATGAAAATATTCCTAGTCAATTCTGGGTTGTAAAGAGAATGCCCAACAATAAAAATAAAAAATAAAAAAACCCAACTAAACCCATCAAATAAATTAAGTACTTACACTGCACATTTCATTAACATTCAGAATAAAACTGCTTTCATCCCTTTGTATATACGTACTTATAGGTTGTCCTAATCACCCAGGCAACAAGACAGAATACAGACTTCAAGGAAACAATGGTCTTGTCATTCTTCACCAGAAGTTAATTAGATCCTACCCTGCAGAACACTACTAAGACTACGATTGGCAATGTCTCAACTCCTTCTCAGCTGTAAGTCATAATTAATAATTAGGCTATTTCTCTGGCAGCTCTCATTCCGTAACTACTGGGCAATCTCCTATCGTTAATGACTGTTTTCCGTTGCCATGGGGCAGGCATGTTTCCAACGGCCGGCAGCATTCCACAGGTGTTTTAGCCAGCTTTAATCACCCTGAATCACCAGCAGACCCACTCCCTTCCGTATCCCAATACTGTTATACAACTGAACTTATGTTTAAGGAATAGAAAAAGTCACAGAAAGTGTGGAGTAAAGCTTATAGACCGGTTGTGTGTATATTTGACAGACAACAGTTCTCTTTCTTTTTAAGCATTCACTTAGACCATTTCCTTTCTTATCTCCTTTGGGCTGCCACCCCCAGTTATTTCTCAGTCTATTAGATAGTTGGTGTTTCCTAAAGCACGGGAATCTTGATAATTGCACTGATTCATTCCGGTTTAGGAATGATGTTTCCTGGATGGTGTACATATTTGTAATATGTACAAAGTCCTTGGTATCAGCGATTTGTATTTAATAGAGAAATTTGAGACTACTTTACTTTTTAACAGTCTGTAAAGTGCCATAGTAATATTAGTTGTTATTAATTATTATTATTATTTAGTAGGAAAAGTCAATATCTTCTTTGGTTAAAACCACAGCTGCCTCGGGAATATATGATGATTTCCTTAATCGGCTTTTGTTCTTGGCTCAGATCATAAACAATATTCATGATTGCAAATGTACAGAGAATTTATTTATAGACTGGACATATTTTTTGAACTGTTTAAATATCAACATAATCCAAATGAAGCCTGCCAGGAAAATAATTGATTCATATTAATTTCTATTGGTGACCTTCCATAGAAAGAAACTAAGGATTGCATAAATAAAGAACAGATAGGAACAGGCAAAAGTTCCACAGATTGCTGTTATTATAGTTGATACAATTATATATATATATAGATTTTTTCTGTGTACCTCATATTTCCACAATGTAGTTCTATAATGACCTTTGGCACCTTTTAGAGGAAGACATATGCTTATTTTAATTTCTTCCTCAACTGCAGGGATGGCAAATATATGGCACATATGCTGCCAGTCACCGTTCTCCTGCTCATAGCAGACAGTGCTAGTCAATCTTGGCATTCTTTGTCATGCATTTGGAAGTAATACCATAATCTTTTGCAATTCAGCCCTCTATACAATTATGTGAATAGATCAAGCGTAGTTACCTGAGATGAAAACCATTTATCATTTTTTTAAAAAAAACCTTTTTTTCTGACTTTTTAGCCCTGGCTGGTGTGGCTCAGTGGATTGAGCGCCGGCTTGTGAACCAAAGTGTTGCCAATTCGATTCCCAGTGTGGAGCACATGCCTGGGTTGCAGGCCAGGTCTCCAGTAGGGGGTGCTCAAAAGGCAACCACACATTGATGTTTCTCTCCCTCTCTTTCTCCCTCCTTTCCTCTCTCTAAAAATAAATAAATAAAATCTTTAAAAATTTTTTTTCTTGTTCAATTACAGTTGTCCCCATTTTCCCCTATTACTCTCCTCTGCCCTACCCACCCCCCACTTTCCACTTTCAATCCTCCCCCTGCATCGTTGGCTTTGTCCATGGGTCCTTTTTACATGTTTCTTGACTTGACCCTTCCCCTTCTTCCCCACTTTACCTCCCTTCCCGCTCTCCCCTCTGGTCACTGTCAGTTCGTTCTTTATTTCCATGACTCTGTTCCTATTTTGCTTGCTTCTTTGTTTTGTTGATTAGGTTCCACTTATAGGTGAGATCATATGGTATTTGTCTTTCACTGCCTGGCATTCTTGTTCTAACCTTAAAAGGTCATCCCATATCTCATCAAGGATCAGTGGTGTCAAGGAGTAGAACCTCAGTCAATCTATCTTAAGAGAAATTTATTATATGAATACAAGAGCCCTGGCTGGTGTGGCTCAGTTGGTTGGAGCATCCTCTTGTACACCAAAAAGGTTGCCGATTTGATTCCTGGTCAGGGCACATAACTACATTGCAGTTTCAATCCCCAGTTGAGGTGTATATGGGAAGCAAGTGTTCGATGTTGTTTTTTCTCTCATCAATAAACTTTTTCTTTTTAAAGAATACAACAGACCCTATTATACATGTGTGGTCTGTGAGGTACAGTTAGGCCACAGAATGATTGGAATTAGAAGTGGTAAATTGCTTGCTCTTTCTCTCAGTGAGCACGTAATGTCTCTCCTACATTCTCTATCTCCTCTTTTGAAAATCATCTTCTACTTTCTAACTACTTTCTAACTAACATGACATCCCGGCTGGACTCTACATGTTATTTAATTCAAGCACCCACATAGTTCTCTCACTAGAATCTCTGTGTCTTTTACTGAAAATTATCAAGAAACCAAATCTGATAGCCAGCAAGTTTATGGGTTCCTAGGAGGTCAGTTGTATCCTTTTGGTTCAGCCAGGGTTAGGGGAGTGAAATCATTATATGAAGGTCTGTCCCTCACAGAGCTATGAACATGCCAGGTTAAACCTCAACAAGTTGTGTCATGGTGAGCAAACTGACCATCTAATCTGATCATATGTATTCTCTGTTTGTCCTGCCTGGATAAGTTTGCCAGATAAAATACAGGAGACCCAATTAATGTTGTATTTCAGATAAACCTATGAATATTTTTGACATATGCATACCAAAAAAGAATCGAAGCTCTTTGGGGGGTAGAGTCTGATTAATGTTCATTCTATGTGCATTACTTAGTAGGGTGTTTGGAAAACCATGAATATATAACAAATGTCACAATCTCAAAAAATAACTTTTCTGGGAGAATTTCATTAAAAGAAGGATTTGAAGGGGTGTAGACCAGGGCTTGTGGCTTTTGGGTAGGATTTGTTTAGGGTTTTCGGCACCACTCATTCCTCTTCAATGACCAAATCAAAACCATGGTACTGATTACAAAGGACTGAATTATTCATAATAGCTGGCTAAGACCCAATAAGCAAACACTGGGTGCTGCTAAGAGGTAGAATGTAGATACAGCTTAGACTTTCAACTTAAGAAAACGGCCTCCAACTCAACACGTAAATTGTATCTACAACCTGCATATTCCTGTGTATAGGAAGAGTGTGGGGGAGGGAGGGGAGAGAGAGAAAGAGAGTGAGAGAGAGGGAGAAAGAGAGTTTTAAAGTACACTCCAGTCCACTTACCCAACCAGCAAAATGAATGAGGACCCCAGGTGTGCCTCACATAACATACCTGGTCAGAGGTTGTATAGAAAGCATGACAAACACAAATCACCCTTCAAGACAATGACCTTACCCAGTAGTGATATGTAACCTAATGCATGTTAAACACTGTACAATCAGATTAGTCACTTTTTCCGGTGAGGAGGAGTCAGTGCAAGGGTTGGGGTGTGAAAGGACACTTCCTCTCTAGTACTTCCCTCTTATTTTTCTATTTTATTTTTTAAAAATATTTTATTTATTTTTTTAGAGAAGGGAAGGGGGGGGAGAGAGAGAGAGAGAGAGAAAGAGAACATAATGTGTGGCTGCCTCTCAAGCACCCCCTACTGGGGGCCTGGACTGCAACCCAATCATGTGCCCTGACTGGGAATTGAACCTGTGACCCTTTGGTTCACAGGCTGGTGCTCAATCCACTGAGCCACACCAGCCAGGGTAATATTCTGAAGTTAACTATTATTAAGGCAGTAGCAAACTTCACCAAGTATATTAGTTTCCTGGGACTGTCATAACAAAGTACCAGTTGGCTGAAACAAGAGAATTTTTTTTTTTAGTCCTCACTGAAGGATATGTTTATTAACTTTAGAGAGGGAGGAAGGAGAGAGAGAGAGATCAATGTGACAGAGAAATGTATATCAATTGCCTCCTGTACACATTCGGACCAGGGATTGAACCCACTACTTAGGCATGTGCCCTGACTGGGAATTGAACCTGCAATCTTTTGGTGCATGGGATTATGATTCAATCAACTGAGCCACCTGGTCAGGGCAACAAGAGAAATATTTTATCTTGCAGTATTGAAGGCTAGAAATCTGAGATCAAGGACTATATTCTTCCCCTACTGAAGGTGCTAAGGAAGGATCTTTTCCAGGCCCTTCTCCCAGCTTCTGGTAGTTCCTTGGCTTGTGGCAACATAACTTTGATCTTCACATGGCATTCCCTCTGCTTGTCTAGATCTGACTTTCCCCTTTTTATAACAACACCAGTAATATTGGATTAGGGGTCCACTCTTCTATGGCATGACCTCATCTTAACTAATTTCATTTGCAACGACTCTATTTCCAAATATAGTCACATTCTGAGGTACTGGAGTTAGAACTTCAGTAATAATTTGGGAGGGGGCACGATTCAACCCATAATACCAAGGTATTCCATTACTCTTAAACCACATATTCCTTGCAGCATCTCTTGGATTTATTTGTCCTCTTATTTAAGCACTCCTTACGAACGTGTTTCAGTGTGGATGTTTGTGTGGCAGGCCTTATATGCTCAAATAAAACTTGATCCACATTACCTGTACAATAGAGGTGTGCAACAAAATATGAGCTTTAGAAAAAGAAACTAAATGATAAAAACTGATATATATATAAATCAGTTGAATGAGCATTCCTTCAACTCTTCACAGCTGCCCTTCCCCACAGGAGAGTAGGAGAGAGAGGATCTCTAAGCATCCTTTCAGCTCCATGCTTATATAATTTCATGTAGAAAATACAAGGGTTGGCAAAAGTAGGTTTACAGTTGTTCATATGGAAAAATAAAAAAAATAAATGAATAATATGAGAATAAACAAATAAATAAATGAATAATAATATGAGAATTTCCCAAAGTCACAACTATAAACCTAGTTTTTACCACTTTTGTATATCTGAGAAATGTTTGATATCTGACCTTTTAGGACTTTTGTAAGGTTATGGGTTTTTACAAAGAGATGTACTAAATAAGATGAGATAAATATAATTCATTTGACTCCACAGCCAGAAGCAAGGCATGGATTTCAGAGATGAGTGTAAGGAAGGTGGATTCTATAGAAACAGAGTGCAGATGTTCTGAGAGGAAAGGCCATGCTTAAAATTGGCTTCCCAGTGCCCTCTGGAGAACTGAAATGGAAAGAAGCCACGGGTTGACTGAGCGTATGGTCCTGACTTGCTGAACAGAAGGAAAGAAAGAGTGAGAGAGGAGGAAGGAGTAAGGTACTGTGAGAGATGAGACAATGCTGCAACAGACCAAAAAATAGAAATTACGGACTCTTACTTAAATTAAGGCATTACCAAAAATTACTAGAGACTATCTATTAGAATGGTAGGATTTAATTATTTTAATTATTATCCCAGGCAAGTTTTGACTGGTAAATTTGTGTTTTTACTAAAATTCTTCTCTGACTCTTGGTACCTATTTTTATTATATATGTTATACTGTTTTTATGTATGAAGACCCTATTAATTCACTTAGAATTTTGTATATTAAATGAGCTTCAAATATTCTATAGACTCCTACTCTATAATTAACTATGGTTTAAAAAAACCATACATACTCATGTATGTATGCATGCATTTTTCTGAAGATACCATTGTCATTAGTTGCCACTGGCAGTTAATCACCTTATTAGATATTAATATTCACAGTTTTTAAAGTATTACAAGTTTCTAGCTTCAAAATGGGAAAGAGAATAGAGTATAGATTATTTGGCTTTACCTCCCCAGACATCAGTTACATTTAATCTGGAAACCATACGATTTTGACTTTTGGTATTTTCCAGGCTACTGACAGCTCAGATTAACTCCAAAATCATCCTACAATAAGAAACCAGATCACCCAATCAAATTCTAATTTTGATTTTTAAAGTCTTAGTCTTAGATGCTGTCAAATGCTGATCAACTGCCTCTGAACAAAGCAACCATAAAACAAATGAGTAGACCTGGCTGGTGTGGCTCAGTGGATTGAGTGCCGGCCTGCGAACCTAAGGGGCGCTGGTTCGATTCCCAGTCAGGGCACATGCCTGGGTTGTGGGCCAGGTCTCAACTAGGGGGCCTGAGAGCAGCAACCATACACTGATGTTTCCCTCTCTTCCCCTCTTTCTCTCTCTAAAAAAAAAAAATTAGCAGAGGGATGGGGAAATTCAAATACTGACTGGATAATTGATATCAAGTAATTATTGTTAATTTTTAGGTGAGATAATGGTATTGTGTCTTTTAGAGATATAAATGTGAAGGGGAGTGGATGCGTATAAATTAAACAAGATTGGCTATGTAGCAATAATTGCTGAATCTGAGCAATGCTTACCTATATGGGTGTTCTACTTGCTTTACTTTTGTATATCTTTATTTTTTTTCATAGTAAATAGTTTAAAAATTAGACCAGAACTTTTGCTTCTCTTTGTGAATTTTTAAAAATCCAGGCTAACCTCAAACAATTGCAACCCTTTTCAGTTTGTCTTTTTCTTAAAACATTTTTTAAAAAAATATTTATTTATTTTTAGAGAGGAGAGGGAGGGAGAAAGAGAGGGAGAGAAATGTGTGGTTGCCTCTCATGTGCCCCCCTCTGGAGACCTGGTCTGCAACCCAGGCATGTGCCCTGACTGGGAATCAAACTGGCAACCCTTTGGTTTGCAGGCCAGCACTCAATCCACTGAGCCACACCAGCCCGGGCTACAGTTTGTCTTTTTAAAAAGGGTAATACCAGTAGAAAATCAAGTCTGTCATTTCCCACAGTGTTTTTTATATGCATATATCATTGCTTAAAACTTTTACATATAAGCAGCTACTTAGTGGCATCTGTGAATCTCATGATGACCTTATGGGTACAGACCCCACCAGCAGAACTACCAGTAGAGGCAGGGGCCATGGAGAAGTCAGATCTGAATGAATATAAGACATCATTATATACCCACGAAAAACTGAGTGAATGGCCCAGACTGATTCAAAATCAAGTAGGGGTTTTGCTTATACCAATGAATTGGTTGATCTGTGAACAACAGTAGGTTCCCTAGAAGCTCGTAGCGAGAAAACAGTATGGCATAAGGAAAATTCGAGCACAAGCTAATTATAGATTCATATCTTAATTTAACCAATTACTAGATGTGATCTTATTATATGTTGGAGAACTTCAGTTAACTTACATAAGTCCCTGTATAACGGGGGGATTGTTGTAGATTAAGTAAAATATGTGATGTGTGAGAAAGAATTAACGCAGCAGTGTGGTTGTTTAGTCCTTGTATGTCTTCGAGGGAACCTGGAACCATGACTGAGCATTGGCCAACCTCTCGGAATGTGGCTCTCAGAGTATCTTATGTTAATGGTTGATTATTATGTTTTATACATGTGGAGCAATGGACCATGCCATATTAGCCTGTCCATATTTACTTTGCACAGATATCAGCATTTATGATGTGCATCTGGTTTCATTGTTGGGATCCTGAATTTCAATTGCTATGGCTGGTCATGTAGCATGATTTACCTATGTGATCACTTTTCAATAAAAGCCTCAGACCCAGAGGCTCAAACAGGCCTTCCTGGGCAGAGACATTCTGCACATGCTATTCTAGTTTGTTGCTAGAAAGAAAGCATGTCGTGGGTGGCCCTAGACAGAAAAGTACTCAAAAGCATGTGCGTGATATCTCTGGGTTCCTTCTGATTCATATCTTTTTGCTGTTGCTCTTGGCCTATTTTTGCTCTAATAAACCTTAGCCATGAGTATAACCCGCTATTAAGTCTTGTGAGTGAGTCCTTTCAGTGAATCAGCAAATTTGATTGCAACCTTCAATACAAGCCAGCTACTTGCATCTAACTTATGCCTGGTAGATGATATGAAGGGACAAACTCTACTGTATTAGACTATAAGCTGGGAATTCAGGACTTTGCCTGCTTTTCTCAACCATGCCCTTGGAAGAAGTCAAGAATAACATCTCTTCAGTGGGGAAGTTAGAGGTTATAACTCCAAGGTTCTCCCCTGTCCACTCCCCGCCAACCCACTCAGAGTGAGGAGGTACCATGTAGGGAAAATGGGTAGATGATCAGACCTCCAACTGGGACCTTTTGAGAATGTACAGAAGGGAAATCTCTTTTTTACCATTTTGAAGGGTAACAAAAGGGATGAAAAGTCTAGTTGAGAGTTATGAAGACTGGAACACTTAGACTGGTATACTGGAGCCCCAGGTGTGCATGCTGGAGGCTGGGGCCACACTTTACCGTCGCAGTCACAGGAAGCAGTGGTGTTACAAAATAGCTATCAGGAGTTACCCCAACTCACCAGAACCAAGCACACAGAGTCATTTTTTGCCAAGCACGGAGCACTATAGAAAGATAATCTTAAACTGTGAGGACTTATGTAAACATTAAAAAATAAACTTAATTGGGTTGGGACTTTGAGGGCAAATCTAAGGGAAGTAGGAATCCAGGGTACCCATTTTTCAGTTCCTTTCTAGATTTGTGTATGTTTGTACGTTTATGGTTCCCGTCCAAGTGACCAGATCTAAATAAGATACATCAAAAGAGCATTATGTCTCTAAAATGCAATAATAATTACAATAAAATCATTTGTTTTGCAATGCATTTAATTAATATTTTCCAATAAATTGCCTCCAAGATGGATAGGACTAATCTTCATAGTGATTGCCAAGTGGATTTTCCCTCTGTATGGTCTATCTTAAGGATAGTGGGCATAAAATAGCTGGTATAAGTTTGCTTCTTCATAGGTGTTTTATTTTTATTGAGTCCTTAATTCCTTGGAGTGACATTAAGAATGACTTCATCAAGTTTTACTCACAAATAATGGTTATTTCCCTTTCACTGTCTCCATCATTGCCATAGAATGCATTGTCTTTGGAATCTGCCTTATTAAAGGACTTGGGGAAAGGCTTCATTTCACATGAAAGGGGTGGGTTTTTAGCATTTGTCTTCTTGGTCTCAGAAGTATCATTGACCAAAGACTTAGAAATATTTCTGCAAACAAAGCATTTTCCCCCAGAGAATTGACCAGAGTTGACTATCTCAGACTTAGATAACATGTCCACCATACTTGTACTAAATGACCTTTTTAGATTAGGATGCCTGGGGAACTTGGTATATTTCTGTAAACTGGATGACTTTAGTAGTGGGATTTGATTTTGCAGACAGGTTGGACAAGGTGTTTCAGTTGGCCCGAGTGGATATTGTAGACAAGCTAGCAACGGTGGCCTGACTGCCCTATTTGGATGGGATGAACGAACTTGCCTGCCTAGCTTATGGGCATGAGCTAGCTTATGGGACTTAGGTAGACTGCATTTTCTATGTGACTTTCTGGACACTGTTTTGGGATTTGATGTTTTGTTGAAATTTTCTGTACTAGATAGTACAGATGAATTTTCCAGACTCGAGGAACTGATTCTATTTTCTGAACTGGATGATGACTTTTCTGGACCTGAAGGCTCAGATAACTTGTCAACATCAGATAGCATAGGTTGTTTTTCTGGAATGCATAGATCATCTTTCTTGTATTTACTGAATGACATTATGGATGACTTAGATAGCTTGGCTGCTACATGTTTCTTGATCCTGTAAATATAGAAAATTTGGAGTATGACAATTTAAAACAAACGAGTGTTATTGCTATCACCAGAAAACATAGGCTACTGTGTAGTTTAGACTTTTGGTCTTTTTTTGGCTCTACTAGGAAAATTGCACACAGTAAGGATTGGAGTGTGGTGAAAGCAATGACTCAGGTTACAGATATGAACTCCTGTTGAATTCATGCTTCTGCTTTTTCTTCAGAGTATTTTACTGTTTCAACCACATTAGATAACTATATAGTCTACATATGGAATAATGCAAAGTTGTTTTAAATCTACTATTGAGAAAGAGAATTTCACTTATTGCAGAAATTGAACTTTTTATAAAAAAGCCACAAGTTGATACGGAACTGATAAATAAATGTCACAACTTGTCACAAGGAAAAAAAGCACCTCTTTAGACCAAAGTCATTGTTTTCTTATTATATTTATAACATCAAGTTATCTATCCATGCATATTTATATTCACAATATTCCTCTAAAGTTAAAAGATTAAAAGCAGTGGTATATTTTAGTCATCAGTCCTTGGATTGGGAAATATTTAGGAAACCACTACATTAGGGCCAGACTCATCCTCCTATATGAGAGACAGTGACTGAAATCATGAGAACAGTGAATAACTTTTCATGTTAATACATCTTAAAATGGTAGATTATCCAAAATGTTTCATTGTCTTTGGAATGCAGACCAACTCTCTCTCCCCTTTTTCATTATCCCTGTCTTATTTGGATAGTCATGCCCTATTTTCCTAGACTCAATTTATAATGAAATTAATAGCCTGGGGCTCAGCCGAACCCTGAATAGGAAACAGCTTTGGCTACAGTTGATAATGTACCTGTGAATATTTAAGAACTGATGTCATTTAAGTGTAGGTATCCACCCACAAGATGTTGGGTGGCACTTTAGAATTCTACAGTTAACATTAAATAACCATTCCAACAATGAAACCTACTATATGTACACACCCACACACACCCTTTGAATTCTTAACTCAAGGTGTAAAACTTACGCTTCTGCTTTGGGGAAGTCATCGTTCAAACAATTATAATGGAGAAAACAAAAAGAGATAATGATAAAAGCTGTGCACGTAATACCAGCTATATGAACATATGGATGTCTTCTGAAATCGTTCATTTTGGTCTGTGTTGTTGGTTCAAAGTCTTTAGCTCCTGTTGGAGAGACTGTATTACCAGAAAATGTGTTAGGTTACCAAGTTCTCTTCCATTTTGATAGTCGCTTGCCACTATAGGTCAAAATCAAATCTCTTTGGCTTTTTAAAACATAAATGTTTGATTGTCATTTTCTCCCCTCTGTCACATTCTTAGCCACAGTCCAGAAGCCACGTCTGGGAGATATCTGGCTAATCAGCATAATTACCTGGGTTACCCCTGCATCATGGCTTTTTTACACCATTACTTAAGATTTTGACTGTGTGTGTATGTCTTGCATGTTTGAATGCACTTGAGTGTTAATGTGTGTGTGTGTGTGTGTGTGTGTGTGTGTGTGTGTATAGTGGGAAAGAGGATGGGACAAGTAAAACCCTTGTTGAAACCTACTATGTGTTAGATACCATGCCAAATTCAGTCACATATTATTATGTAGTTTGGTTGGGAATGGGGGTTGGTGGATTGAGTGGAGGAGAATGAAGGGAGACAGTATGTCTGTACTCTTTATGTTCCTATGTTGCTTGGATTTTTCACACAGAATAAAAACCCTCTGATGTCCTAGAAATTCTTAAAGACTTACTAAATGGTAACATCCAAGAAACAGCAGGTTTCTTAAACACAGCTAGCTTGTCTAATTAGGTGCTTAAATGTATAATACAATAATAATTTCTAGGTTTTAAGGTTGGGTTCATACCTGTAGTAGAAGATCCATTACTTCGGTTTGCATTTAAACAAGTACTTGTCCAAATGAACAAAAGTAGGACATAAATGAAGAGGCCCATGTCCAGGGCTTCATTCAAATGTTTCTTCTCCCAAGGAAACTGCTGTATTTGATATGGTACAGCCTGTTCTAGGGGTTTATGACATCATATCTTTTGTGTCATATTCTGACAACATAATCTCACCATGGAGACATATGAACTTCCATGTAGGTCAAGTTAAGTACATGGGATTCTATTCTAGGAAAAATGGGGTGCCACTAGAGAGTGACATGATAAAATCTGCATTTTAGAAAAACCATCCAGGCTGTTGTATAGAGAATAGATTGAACAGGCACAAGTGGAAGAAAGTAGCAAGACAATTACGAGGTTGTTACAGTGCTCCAGGTGATAGAAGATAGTAGCTTGAAGCAGAGTGGTGGTGGTGAAGATGGAGAAAAATCAATGAATTTGAGAAATAGATTGATAGTGGACAGAACTAGATGATAGGCAGGCTATGGAGCATGAGGGATAGAGAGGTAGCAAGGATGAATCATTCATTCACTACAAAAAGTGTTCAGTGTGTGTGTATTATGTGACAGGAAGATTTGCACTAGGTACTAAACATCCAAATAGACATGGTTTCTGTCTTCAAGAAGTTTGAAATCTGAATGGAGTAACAGACATGTAAATAAGCAATCACTGGGGAGTGTGGGTGTATAATGTCATGCAGGCTGTGCAGGGTATAGTAGCACACAAAACGAGTATGTATTCAGAGTAGGGAATCCTGTAGGAGATGACTGTTGAGCTGAGGTGAGGTTTTTAATTTGTTGTTTAATGAGAGCAGGAATTCCTTGAACCCAGAAAGGAAGGCAAGAATATTGTATTGCAGACAGATAAATCAATATTTATAATACGGCCAAAGTGAATAATAGGGGAAGGAAATAGGTGGAAATAAAGCTGGAATGGGTAAGCAGGGTAACCCTTATAAAAAGGTTGTGTGCTAAAGGCCTTTCTTTAAGTCTATTTCCTCATCTCCAAAATGAATAGAGAAGAGATGAAAAAGCATGGCCTATAAGAGGAGCAGTCTTTGAAATCATCGTTTCATAGGGACCATAGGAAAAGAACAAAATTGAGTAGTTTTTGGAAAATACAAATTATTTTTACCCTGAAACTCTAATCCTGCTCCCCAAATACCTTTATATCTCAATAAAGCCAGAAAAAACTCCTAAAGCAGGAAAATGTTCTTTATTCCTTTTTGAATAAAATGTTCTTAATTTGAGTGATTCCTGTAAAGTGAAAGAATGCACCTGTCAATTCTTTTTTAAATCAGGTTTTTTTCCAGTATGGACAGACAGTTGATTGACAATATCTTAAAGCCACTATTTCAGAAATAACTTTCAAAGGAATTTAAATATTAACTTCATTTTCACAATGAATAGAGAAGCGCTACTTTTTTTACTTTAACATAAATTTATATGATTTTATTTGTAGGTTCACATGAATGGCATGTTAGAATTTATTTCACTCAAATTCTGGGTAGAATTTTGATTAAAATTGTACCCAAAGTTGTACTTTAAAATCTTGGGTTTTTTTGCTTCAGATGTTATTATTGTTTTTTATTGTTGCCAGAACTAAGCTGAGGCCCCATGAGGCACTTCCCTCTGGCACAAAATTTAAGTAGTGCCCAAACACTCAGTAATCAGATAAATAATATTTTAGTACAATATTTAAAAATAAAAACTAATGCAGAAAAATCTATGATATACAAAATGTCAAACAACTTTTTAAAAGGCAGACTCTGATCCTGTACTTGTACTTATCCTATAATCCACATCTTTGGCCTGCTGGGCCATCCTTATCCTTGTCTGCTTTAAAAATCGGAAGAGCAGGGTTCAAGGATTCATCTGCTTCTAAATGGGGCTGTACTGTCCTGAAGACTCCTAGAAATCTCTCTTGGGTATTTGCCCCAGAACTCTGCTCCTAGGCTGCTGTTTGATGATTTCCCCTTTTTATCTTACTATCTTGCTCCCATAGTTTGGCCAGCACCGTTCCAAGTGGAATCAGAAGCACCAAAGCTTGTCCTCACTCCTATAAGGGAAGTTGGGATCCTTGGCCTTTTTCCCCCTGAACCCCTATGGGGTTTCCTCCTCATGGCTTTCTACTGCCCTCCTCTGGATCTCAATTGTCAGTGCAATTCCACTGCTGGCCTTCAATTTTTTTACCAACAGATTTTTAAAACTGAAAAAATTATATATGTACCTTATAAAAATTTCAAATGCACAGTGGTAGTGGTATTTAATCTTTCCTTTATGCCTTCAGTTCTTATGACCCCTTAAAAATTGTTCTAAACATATCTTGTCCATGGCCTGTCATGATGTCTGCAGTCTTCATCTTTATTTTTAATTGTATTTTAAAATTGCATAAGGGATATATTAATCTGTTCTCATTATTCAAAATAAAAAATTACAGAAATATACAGAACACAAAGTTATAGTCCTTTTCTTCACTATACCACTCTTCCCATTCTAGAAATAATGACTCAAACGTTTTATGTGTACCTCTCAGATATTTTTCTACACATTTACATACATTTCATATATATGATGCACACTCACTAACCATAAATGAGATAATTCTGTATTATTCAAGGTTTAAAAAAATTACACAACTATATGTACACCCATGTTAATAGCAGCATTACTCACAATAGCCAAATGGTGGAAATGATCTAAATGTCTATCAAAAATGAATAGGTAAGCAAAATCTAGTTAACCATGCAATGAATATTATTCACACTTAAAAAGGCATTAAACTTGGATGCCTTTTTAACATGGATGAACCTTGAGGATGTTATGTTGAGAAATAAACCAGTCACAAAAGGCCAAATACTGTATGATTCTTCTTCTATGAGTTACCTAGAGTAATCAAGTTCATAGAGACCAAAAGTGAAATGCTGGTTGCCAGGGGCTGGGTAGATGGGAGAATGCAAAGGTATTGTTTAATGGGTACAGAGCATCAGTTTGGGGTGATAGAAAAGTTCTATAGATGGATGATGGTTGAACAACTGCACAACAATATGAATTTATTTAATATCACTGAATTAAATAAAAAAGTTAAAATGGTAAAATTTAAGTCACACATATAAGGTCTGTCCAGAAAAAGTCCCGCCATTGTTAACATTACAAGAATGGTTTGCCTGACATCAATGTAACCTGGTAGCCAAGGAGAGTGGACTGGAATGCACATGTGGGAACAATGACAACCTCACTGTACCAGTCTGTGGGGGTGGTAGACACTGTTGAGTGAGCATGGGTACTGTGTGGCTGTTGCATTCAAAATGACTGAGTAGAGCAATGAATCTGCATCAAATTTTGTGTTAAGCTTGAACATTCTTCTGAGTAACCTATTCAGATGATTCAAAAGGCTTTCAAGGACAATGCAATGAGCACAGTGCAAATAAAAGTGTGGCACAAATGCTTCAAATATGGTTGAGAATCTGTTCAAAGTGATCCATGTTCTGGAAGGCCTGCAACAAGCAGGACACCTGAGAATGTTAAAGGTGTACAGGCTGCAATCAGCAAAGATCGGCGACTGACAGTGCGAGAATTAGAAGCGGATCTGGGAATTCCAAAAACTACTGTGTCTGAGATTTTGATGCAGGATCTTGGCACGAAATGTGTCATGGCAAAATTTGTAGCAGCTGATGGCAATTCTAACAAAGGATTTTGCAGTGTTTTGAATAGTGGAAGAGACTCTGGGAGAACTGCATGAGGTCCCAAGGTGCCTACTTTGAGGGGGACTGAGGCATCATTATCCTATGTACAATATTTCTTGTATCTTGTATCTTTTTCAGTAAACATCTCTATTTTTCATAGTACATGGATGGCTATGTTCTGGACAGACCTCAAATTTTAGCACAATAAAAAATAGAAAAAAACCCATACCACTAATACCAAAATAATTTCCTTTTAAAAGAGGCAAAGCCCAGATAAAAGACAAACTTAAAAAAAAAAGGTCAAATGTAAACATTTACAGTGCAAAGCATGACTGACCTCATTGACCACTTTCTCTTCTCAGTCCCATTCTGCCATCCCAAGCTAATGGCTTTAAAACAGTCTGGTGCGTGTTCTTTGAGTTTCTTTTCTGTGCATTTACATACATTACAGAGCGTAGGTCTGGAGCTAGACTGGGTTAAAAGCTTGGCTCTGCCATTTGCCAGTTTGGTGACTCTTGGTCAAATTAATGTTTCTGTACTTTAGATTTCTCATCTGTAAAACGGGAATAATAATAGAAGCTTCTGAATAAGAGCTACAGTGAGGATTAAATTAAATAATGTATGTCACAGTGCCTAGGACATAATAAGTGGTCAAGAAACATTAGCTGTTACTACTGGATGTAGTGTCCATCTTTAGAGAGTCAGCAGAGTAGACCAGCAAACATTAAGTATCTGTAACATTAAAAGCAGAAACCAGGGACTGGAAAGAATTTAAGGATGGGAGCCAGAAAGGGCAGCAGAAGAGTCCAAGAAAGGAAAGTGCATGGTGCCAATCAAATCTAGTATCCACATTTATAGAAGAAAAAGTAGAGGAGATACAAGGAAACATAGAGAGATGCATAGTAATAAAGGAGACTTTAATACACTACTCTCAGTGCAAGTGGCAGAAGACATGAACAATATAATCAACAGAGTTGATCATATATATAACTTCATGCTCCTTTTTCTCTCATAGGCATGATAAGTTGTTCTAGTAGCTTCTTGGAATAGGAAATCCATTTTTTGGAAAACCACTTCTCCCTACCTCATCCTGGTCCTGATAAGGGCTAACAACCATAGAATCCCTCTCTCTTAGCCACAAAAGTGGGCATGTGGCTCAGGCTAGACCAATAATAGTTTCTTACCTCTGGTCACAGTAATTGGTTTATAGTTAGCCATATGACTCAGGGCAGGCCAATCACAAGTCTTCACCAAGTTATTTCAAACAATTTGGACCAAGAAGTTCCTTTACTACCACTGGTGGAAACCCTGGCAAGCATGTGAATTCAGAGTTGTGGTGGCCCCTGTTGGCAGGAGTAAGCTAATTTGAAAGAATAAAAGTAACATAAAGAGAAACATAAAGAGGAAAGATTGAGAACGTTTTCCATGGAGAGTCAGAATTCTAGTTGTTCTTGAGGCCATCCTCATCTGTGCCTTTTTGGTGGCTTGATAATATGTATCTGTATATTTCCAGATTTACTGATTGGAATTGGGCTTATGTCATTTGCAACCACAAGAGTTCTACCTAATGTATATCGGTGTGGCGTGGTGGCCAATGTTCACTGGAATTTCAAATTTCCCCCTATTAGCAGTTATCAGCATACCTCCTCTTTGCAGGCTTGAGCTCTCTGGTGAGAAGGCTATTATTAACTTTGTCTCCTTATTCCCCTATTCTTACTACTATTACTTCCTTGCCAGTGCAAATGGGTGTGTGTTCTGACCTGCACACATTTACAACATATGTCTACATGTGTGTCCTCAAGTGCCTTCACAAACAGGTACATAAATATGTATGAGATCCCGGGTGAAAGCTTGTAGGAAGCATCTATAGGACTGTAAATTATGTTTTGTTTATTTTTAAGTCTCATATGCCTGCTAATATGCTCTAGTAGTTACCACATAAAAGGTGAGAAATAGTTTTGACCTCAACTACTGGTCCAGTCTCAGTTTATTTAGTGACCATCGTTAATGAAATTGCAATAGATTACTTTCTAGAAGGTCTTGAACATCCTCAAAAGGAGATCTTGACAGTTCAAGTATCCGTTTCGCAGTTCTCTGCCTGTTCTGCCATGGTGTGGGCAAGAAATACAAATGCTAAGGAGATAATGACTCAACTTTCATTTAAAAAGATCTCTAATGATCAGACATTTTCCCCTCCAGGGGTAAAGGAGGAGTGGGAGGGACACCAGGAGAAAAAAATGAGTCCCAAATTAATGAAGACTGACTGCTTTTACTAAACCTTTACAATCAGTGCAGGCTGCTGGGTTTGCTCATCTGAATGCAGTGTCTGTCAGAGGACCTAGTCCTTACTAGCACCACTAAGTGCCAGGCAAGGAGTTCCTACAGTTGTCCTCCCAGTGGCCAGTGGGGTAGGCATTATTACTACATTATTATCTTCATTTTACAGATGAGCCTACTGAGGCTCAGCATGGCTAAGTAGCATGCCCAAGTTCCCAAGCTAGCAAGTTGCAAAACCAGAATGTTCTGAAAATAAACTGGGAATACACAGGAAATATGAAATTTTTGTATGAAATTAAAATTAAATACAAAAGAACATAGGTGACATATGTGTGTGTGTGTATGATGCTAAATAGTAAAACAAATACTCATATATCTACCAACTAACTTTAGAATACCATCAATGGCAACTGAGTTTCCCTGTGTGTCTCTATACTTCTACCTCCCTGCTCTTACATCTTGACTTCTTCCCATTCCCTTGATTTTCATTAATATTGTAATCCAGAAGTATGTGTACCTAGTTTTGCTTAATTCTGAAGTATATAAAAATGGAAATATATTTTACCTTTCTTCTGTGACTTGCTTTATTTATTTTTAATTTTAAGGCATTTTTATTATGAATTTTTATTTTTTAATTTTATTTTTTAATTACAGTTGACATACAATATTGTATTAGTTTCAGGTGTACAACATAGTGATTAGACATTTATATAACTTACAAAGTGATCCCTCTGATGTGTCTAGTACCCATCTGGCACTGTACATACTTATTACAATATATTGACTATATTCCCTATGGTGTACTTTACATCCCTGTGACTATTTTTCATAGCTTTTCCCCCAATCTTTACCTAAGGCTATGTTCTTATTGATTTTTTTTTAGGGAGAGGAGAAGTGGGGGAGAGAGAGAAAGAGAAAGAGAGAGAGACATCAGTGTAATAGAGAAACAATGATTGTTTGGCTCCCGTATGCATCCCGACCCAGGATCCAACCCACAACCTAGGTATGTGCCCTGACTGGGGAACTAAGCTGCAACCTTTTGGTGTATGGGAGGATGCTCCAATCAACTGAATCACTAGGCCACGCCCTTCCCTGACCCCCATGACTATTTTATAAGTGCCAGTTTGTACTTCTTAATCCTTTTACCTTTCCCCCCAATTCTCCTAAGACCCCTCCCATCTGGCAAACATTAATTTGTTTTCTGTATTTATGAATTGGTTTCTGTTTTGTTAGTTTATTTAGTCTTTTAGATTTCACATAGAAATGAAATCATACCATATTTGTCTTTCTCTATCTGACTTATTTGTGACTGACTTTATTTACTCATAATTGCTTGTGACTTCCATCCATGTTGCTGTGTGCACTTGCAGCTTATTTTTTTCAATGGTGTATAGGACTCTAGTATATGAGTATACCGGAGTGTACTCATCCATTCTCCTGTTAACGGACATGAGCTTGTTTCCAGCTTTTCTTCTATTACATCCAATGCTGCTATAAATGTCCATGTACCTGACTTTTGGTACATGAATATAAGGGTTTCTCTAGGGAGTATACCTGGTATACCTGGAAGAGAATGGCTGCCTTGTAGGG
The DNA here is from genome assembly GCF_021234165.1 of Pteronotus mesoamericanus. NCBI lineage: Eukaryota > Metazoa > Chordata > Mammalia > Chiroptera > Mormoopidae > Pteronotus > Pteronotus mesoamericanus. The sequence goes on from NW_026555198.1 coordinate 3,731,874, forward strand.
AATGCAAATGTTCAACTTTTACATGATATTCTAATATTCTTCCCAAAGTGGTTCAATTTATAGTCCCACTGAAGTGTATGAGAGTTCCCATTGGTTCAAATCCTTGCTATCATTTGAGTATACCAGAACTATAATTTTGGCCAATTAGTGCAAAATGGTATGTCACTGTTGTTGCCAGGAGTTTGTCAAATTTGTATGTTTTCAAAATTAGTTGCATTAAGCTGGATCACTGGATGGGGCAAAGGGACAGCATGTGAGAAGAGGGAAATACTTGGGAAATTGTCCATTTGAGCTGCTGTAACAAAATAATACAGAGTGGTTGGCTTATAAACAAAGTAAATGTATTTCTTGTTTTGAAACTATGTTTTTATGTCAGTTGAAGAGAAATAATAAGTTTGTCTTTTTTTTCTATTTTATAGGCATTATAGTTTTTCTTTTTTTCAGTAAAATGTTCAATTACAGTTTACATTCAGTATTATTTTGTATTAGTTTCAGGTGTGCACCATAATGGTTAGACAATCATATTCTTTACAAAGTATTTGCCTCGATAAATCTAGTACCCCCCTGGGACCATACATAGGCATTACAATATTGTTGACTATATCTGGCATGCTCTACTTCACATCCCTGTGAGTATTCTGTAACTACAAATCTGTACTTCTCAATCCCTTTACCATCTCTACCCAGTCCCCCAGACCCTTTCCCCTCTGGCAACCATCAATCTATTCTCTGTATCTATGAGTCTGTTTCTGATTTGTTTGTTCATTTATATTGTTCTTTAGATTCCACATATAAGTGAAATCATATTGTATTTGTCTTTCACTGACTGACTTACTTCACTTAGCATAATACCCCCTCAAGGACCTTCAATTCCATTGCAAATGGTAAGATTTTGTTCTTTTTTTATGGCTAAGTGATATTCCATTGTATGTTGTGTTGAAACCTTTCTTTTCTTTTTCTTTTTTTTTTTAAGCTTTTACTTATTTTTTAGAGGGGAAAGGAGGGAGAAAAAGAGGGAGAGAAACGTCAATCTGTGGTTGCCTCTTGCACGCCCCCTACTGGGGAACAGGCCCACAACCCAGGCATGTGCCCTGACTGGGAATCAGACCAGCGACCCTTTGGTTTGCAGGCCAGCATTCAATCCACTGAGCCACACCAGCCAGGACATGTTGCCACCTTTCAAGGCCAGACAGGTTCTGGGATTTGGGCAGACAGAAGAAAACTCACGGAGCCATTGGGATGTCTGACATGCCTTTATTCTAGGGTGGGGTGATCCACGCATATCACAAGCTCTGTGTCACACTGGCAGGGAGTCCCAACTCCCTTATATACTAAATGCCCACAAAACTGACAGGGTGCCAAGATATTGTATAACAGAGCATGATTCTGCACATTTGTACAATCCACCCCTTCAGGGTTCCTTACTGTACAATCTATGTGAGGGTATCTTCTGCAAAGGAGAAGGATGTTGTATGCTCGCGAGAGCATCCCCAGAGGCCTGTGGGAACTACAGGGCAGGTGGTGCAGGGATGGGTTCCACCGTCTCCGTGGCAGGTGAATGTAATCAGACCCTTGTCAAGTTCAGAGGGGTATAAGTGTGCAAACACATGTGTGAACATGGCTACTTTTAGCTGCTTACCCTGCGAGCTGTGGCTACCGCCTCCATGCTGGGGGGTTGGATGAAATGCCTATTGACTGTCCTCCAGATTCTAAATGAAAGGAGTCAGAGGGACCATCTCCAATGGAAGCTTTACTCCACCAGACTGCTGCTCCAATTCAGCTGCAGGTACAGACTAAAGATGCTTTGCTGAAACCAAGCATGAGAAAATGGAAATATTCTCTTGCCTGAACCTTAGGCCCTGGAGCGAGGGCAAAAAAAGGGAAAACATTTCCCTTGTGGCCTTGGGAAATAAAAGCCCCCCTACATGCGTTGGGTGGCTCTTGTTGCCCCTTGGGGGTAAGTGGTAAGAAGAAGTTTGCGAATAGTGCCCTGGGTAATTGGGCATCCGTGCCCAGGAAGGCCCCCTCTGCCAGCCACTGTCTTACTGGCTGACCAGAAACTTGCTTGTATATTGCTTGAGGGTAGTAATTTGCCATTGTTGATGCTTATAACATCTTTGTCATTTTGCCCCTAGGGTGCAAAGTAAAACATAGTGGACTAGGTACATACTTATGCCCCAGTGGCTAACCAATCAGTGTGCTGGGTCTGCACTGAAATCCCCCTGTACACACCTGCCGGCATCCCATGGCACTTTTCTCCAGCTTCTTTCTCAAATTGGACTTGGTTACAGTACAAGTGGAACAATGCACTTTCCTTGAGGAATGCAACCTGGACTGGCATCTGTGCTGGGGAGGAGCAGCGGTGTGACTGGCCCTGGCCATTGATTGGCTGCTCCATGTGGAGTGGCTCAGGGTTGGCTCACTGCCACACACAGGTCTCTCAAGCTTCCTATACCTCTGCTAAGGTGAAGGCAGTCCCCAAGTTTTTATAGTTGACCACATGGTTTTTTGTCCAGCATGTAAGAGGTGACATTGTAGCCACTGGGCTACTTCTTTTCCTGACAGGCTGGTGGGCACTGTTTCCAGCCATTGCATCTTGGCTAGAGTGCCAGCCTCATCATTCCCAGGGGAGGCAAGAGATGCATGCCTGGACACATGATATACAGTGATTTGTTTCTGGTGGCTTAATTCCCATAGGTCTTGCCACAAGGCCTGTCCCCATAATGGCCTATGCATAACCATCCATTTATCTGCATGCCATGTATCAATTCATAATGTTAGCCCCCAGTACACTGCCCAGCTATCTGTGTAAATAGTCAGAGGTGGTGCTTCAGTTGTAGCCATGAGCCGCATGGCGTGCAGTTCTGCCCAATGGCTACTCTGATCTACTTCAGTATTAAGCCAGATTGTGTCTGTTTAGCTGCCGTTACCCTTTGTAGGGACAGTAACTAAACAGCGAGGGGAATTCCCAACATATTCCTGGCAAAGAGCCTCAGCAGACCCCCACAGGGGACCCAAGGTACACTCAGGAATGGGGGACACCTTAACAGTATACTCACAGGTGAACAGTCACCCAGAACCCAGGGAAAGCCATAGGGCCTTCACCTTTTCCAGTCGTGGCCTGTCCCCTATGTATGGGTTCTTTGGCCCTCACCCATTCAAATTTCCAAAGGATATTTTCTCCCTCTTCTTGGGAGGTTGGCACAGCCATATGGTTCTTCAGATGCACAGGACAGGCCTCTCTGTGTCACCCTGGGTTTTTGACAGGTAATTCAGGCCTGAACCTGACACTGGTGTGGGTGTTGCACTTGCACAGCACCGGTGCCTGGAGACCCACACTCACTGCAGGCTCTGGCTCCTTCTTCAGCTGCACTGCCTCTTCTGCCAGGGCGTTCAGGTCCTGGCAGTAGCATCTGGCACGTCTTCTGCATCCACCCAGTTCTCGCTGCCTGGGCGGCTCCATCTGCTGGCGCCACCTCTGCATCCCCTCAGGCTGCCCTGCCACGGTCACGGCCTTCTGGGGCTGCGCTGACGGGGCGCCGCACTCACCTGCGACTGTGGTGGCAGTGCCGCGACCTCTGCAGCCCCATGGGACAGGAGCCCTCCACTGCTGCAGCTCTCTTGCCCCCTCCTCTGGAACAGGGGTCCCCCCCACAAGGTGATGCAGAACAAACCAAGCACAGGCCCCTCTTGAGGGAGCAGCAGGGAATAGTGCACATAATACTATCCACCCTTAAGTTCCAAAGGCAGAGGAACCACACGGCCAAAGGTTTCCCAGGTCTCCGCCACTGCTGCCTTTGTGGCTCCGGCTGCCGCCACCTCTGCCATCTCTGCCTGCTCCGCTGTCCCTTTCTGCTCCACTTTTGCCGTCTTCTTTGATCAGTGCCCTCAAAGCAGAGCTTTACAGGAGCAGGTGCTGCCGCGTGCTCCACTTTGGAACCATTTTTGCATAGCACCTGCAACTTGGCAGGTGCCAACACCAGTGCGCTCTGCTGGAGGCCCCATACCAACGCTGCCAGCCAGCAGCCCCACTGCCCCCCAGGCCAAGCAACCACCCCAGGCCGCAGTCCTCTGGGCCAGTCGCTCTCGGCAACTGTTTTCCAGGAGGGGAATTGCCGCTTCCATACCCCTTCCCCTCCTCTGCTCCACACAGACACGCTCAGTCTCACTTCCAAGACTTTCTTCCTTGGAGTTCACGTAGCGTCGCTGTGTCGTGAAGTGCAGTCTCCATCTCAGCTTGCAAAGCTGAAAGAAATATCCAGCCCATGGCCCCTACAGCCGTAGGGGCTCTTGGCTTTTCTAGGGTCTCCCCTACCACCCACAGGGCCTTCATTCTACCGTGTGAGGTGAGCCACTAACATTGGGCCAATTCTGGGGGGAGCCCACCCTGCCAGGAGACTCACCAACGGATACCTCATACCAGTGACCAGCCACCCTTCCAGACCCTCCTCCAAGAGGGCCAATGGCTCCTCCATACCATACTGAGATGCATCCTGCCAACTACGCCAATTGTGTCACAACCTCTCAAGGCTGGACAGGTTCTGGGATTCCGGCAGACAGAAGAAAATTCATAGAGCTGTTGGGATGTCTGACATGCCTTAATTCTAGGATGGGGCGATCCTCGTGTGCCACAAGCTGCATGTTATACTGGCAGGGAGTCTTCATTCCCTTATACACTAAATGTCCACAAAGCTGGCAGGGTGCCAAGATACTGTATAACAGAGCATGCGGGCCCAGTCAAGGTTATGGAAATGTGGTAAATCTTAGTTGCCCAGACATCTAGGTAAGAGAGCCTGACTGACTCTGTTTATCCTACATATGTATATATGTACCACTGCCTTTTTCTCTACTCATATATTGATGGGCACTTGGGCTGCTTCCATTGCTTGACTATTGTAAATAACATTGCAATGATAATAGGGGTGCATACATTCTTTCAAATTACTGTCGGGTTTCTTTGAATATATAACCAGAAGTGGAATCACTGGGTCATAACGCAGTTCCACTTTTAATTTTTTGAGAAGCCTCCACACCGTTTTCCATAATGGCTGCCCCAATCTGTATCCCACCAACAGTACGCAAGTGTTCTGTTTTCTCCACATCCTCACAAACATGTGTTATTTGTTTATTTATTGATGATGGCCATTCTGACAGGTATAATGTGATATCTCATTGTGATTTTAATGTGCATTTCCCTGATGATTAGTGACATTGAGTATCTTTCCATATGTCTGTTGGCCATCCATATGTCATCTTTGGAGAAGTATCTATTTAGGTCTTTTGTCAATTTGTTAATTGAATTTTTTTAGGGGGGGTGTTGAATTGTGTGAGTTCATTATAAATTTCTGATGTTAACCCCTTATCAGACGTATCATTGGCAAATATGTTCTCCCATTCATTGGTTATCTTCTCATTTTTGTCGGTGGTTTCTTTTGCTATGCAAAAATTTTTTGTTTGGTATAGTCCCATTTGTTTATTTTTTCTTTTGTTTCCTTTGCCCAAATAAATAGATCAGAAAAAATATTACTGAGAGAAATGTTTGCAATTTTACTGTCTATGTTTTCTTTTATGGTTTCAAGTCTTACATTCAAGTCTTTACTCCATTTTGAGTCTATTCTTTTATATGGTGGAAAAAAGGTGATATAGTTTCTTTTTTTTTTGCATGTATCTGTCCAATTTTTCTAATACCATTTATTGAATATACTGTCTTGACCCCATTGTATATTCTTGCCTCCTTTGTCAAATATTTATTGACCTATAGGTGTGGGTGTATTTCTGGACTCTCTATTCTGTTCCATTGATCTATATACCTGTTTTTTATACCATGCTGTTTTGATTACTGTGGCTTTGTAATATAGTTTGATATCAGGTAGTGCGATTCCTCCAACTTTGTTCTTTTCCCGCAAGATTGCTGTGTCTATTTGTGGTTCCATATAACTTTTTGGATTATTTGTTCTAGTTCTGTGAAATAGGCCATTGGTATTTTGATAGGAATTGTGTTGAATGTATAGATTGCTGTGTATAGAATAGACATTTTAACACCATTAATTTTTCCTATCCATGAGCATGATATATGTTCTATTTGTTTGTATCTCCTTCAATATGTTTCTTCAGTTCCCTATAATTTTCCAAGTATAGGTCTTTTACATCCTTGGTTAAATTTATTTCTAGGTATTTCATTATTTTTGATGCAATTGTAAATGGGATTGTTTTCTTACTTTCCCTTTCTGATAGTTACTATTGGTATATAAATGCAACCAATTTCTAGATATTTATTTGGTATTGTATTACTTTACTGAATTTATTTATCAATTCTAAGTTTTTTTGTGGAACCTTTAGAGTTCTCTGTATACAGTATTATGTCCTCTGTGAATAATAACAATTTTACTTGTTTATTTCCAAACTGGATGCCTTTTATTTCTTCTTCTTCTTCTCCAATTGTGGTGGCTAGGGCTTCCAGTACTATGCTGAATAAGAGTGGTGGAAGTGGACAACTTTGTGTTGTTTCTGATCTTACAAGAAATGATTTTAGTTTTTTTCCATCGAGTGTGATGTTGACTATAGGTTTGTCATATATGGCCTTTATTATGTTGAGGTATATTTCCTCTATTCCCCCTTTGCTGAGAGTTTTTTTTTTTTATCATAAATGGATGCTGGATTTTATTAAAAGTTTTTGGTGCATCTATTGATATGATCATATGATTATTCTTCCTTTTATTTATCTGGTATATCATGTTAATTGATTTGTGGATATTCTACCAAACTTGCATCCCTGGAATAAATCCCACATGTTCATGATTTTTTTTTTAGTACATTGCTGAATTTAGTTTGCTAAAATTGTGTTGATTATTTTTGCTTCTATATTCATCAAAGATATTGACCTACAATTTTCTTTCTTTGTAGTGCTTTTAGCTGGTTTTGCAATAAGGATAATGCTGACCTTGTCAAATGACCTTGGGAGTCTTTGTTCCTCTTGAAATTTTTGGAATAGATTGAGAACAATAAGTGATAGTTCTTTGTTTTTTAAAAAAATTATCAGCATCAATTTTTATGTTCATCTTTGTATTATGCAATGCCAATTTTAATTTTTAATATATATTTTATTGATTATGCTATTATAGTTGTCCCATTTGTTTCTCCCCTTTATTCCCCTCCACCCTCCACTGCCACATTCCCCAGGACCCCCCACATTTGTTCATGTCCATGGGTTGTACAGATAAGTTATCTGGCTTCCCCATTTCCTATACTATTCTTAACCTCCCCCTGCCTATTATGTACCTAATATTTATGCTGCTTATTCCCTCTACCTTTCCCCCTATTCCTCCCCTACCGCCTCCCCTCTGTTCTACTGTTCATAGTTTTTGATATTCTTTTTCTAAGTCCGTTTGACATTTCATATAATAAGGGCTTGGTGATAATGAACTCCTTTAACTTGACCTTATGTGGGAAGCACTTTATCTGCTCTTCATTCTAAATCATAGCTTTGCTGGGTAGAGCAATCTTGAATGTAGGTCCTTGCTTTTCATGACTTTGAAAATTTCTTTCCAGCCCCTTCTTGCCTGCAAAGTTTCTTTTGAGAAATCAGCTCACAGTCTTATAGGAACTTCTTTGTAGGTAACTGCGTCCTTTTCATTTGCTAAGATTCTCTCCTTATCTTTAATCTTGGGTAATATAATTATAATGTGCCTTGGTATGTGTTTCCTTGGGTCCAAATTCTTTGGGACTCTCTGAGCTTCCTGGACTTCCTGGAAGTCTATTTCCTTGGCCAGATTGGGGAAGTTCTCTTTCATTAGTTTTTCAAATGTTTTCATTTTCTTGCTCTTCCTTTTCTCCCTCTGGGGCACCCCTATGATTCAGATGTTGGATCATTTAAAGTTGTCCCAGAGGTCCCTATGCCTCTCCTCATTTTTTTGAATTCTTGTTTCTTCTTTCTTTTCTGGCTGAATGGTTATCCCTTTTTTCTCCTCCAAAGTGTTGGTTTGAGTCCTGGTTTCCTTCCCTTTACTGTTGGTTCCCTGTATATTTTTCTTTATTTCACTTTGCACAGCCTTCACTTTTTCCTCCATTTTGTGACCATACTCAACCAGTTAGTGAGCATCCAGATTACCAGTGTTTTGAACTGCGCATCCAATAGGTTGGCTATCTGTTCATTGCTTAGTTCTATTTTTGGAGCTTTGATCTGTTCTTTTGTTTGGGCCATATTTCTTTGTCTTGGCAGGCCTGTTAAGTTGGAAGCAGTGGAGCCTTAGGTATTTGCCAGGGTGGGACAACCCAGGTTGCTGAGTTGAGACACTATCTCTGGGAGAGGTGTCCAAGAGGGAACAATGATGCTTTCTCAGCTCTTGGCCAGCTTTCAGTCACTTCCTCTGATACCCACAAGCAAATTGGACCCTTCTAGTGCTGATTCTCAGGTGAGTGTGTTTGTGTACGTTCTGCGACCCCATGGGTCTCCCCAGTGGACTCTCCTGTGAGGCTGAGAGTTTCTCCTGCTGCCACAACCCCCATAGGTTTTTCCCGCCAGAGGTTTTGAGGCTTTATTTCCCCACACTGGAACCCTGGATTGCATGGTCTGTTTTGCTCCCCAGCTATTCCTCTGGTTTATCTGCAAGCAAATGTGAGACCGCCTGGTCTGTCAGTTGCTGCCTTGCCGCATGTCCTACCCACCCCTCCTACCGGTGGGATGAATATTTCTTCTTTAACTCCTTGGTTGTCTGACCTCTGTACAGTTCGATTTTCTGGAAGTTCTGGTTATTTTTTGTTTTTAAATTTGTCATTGTCCTTCTTTTGGTTGTGTGAGGAGGCAAAGTGTATCTACTTATGCCTCCATCTTGGCTGGAAGTTCCAAGTGATATTTCTTTGAATGTTTGGTAAAATCCACCTGTGCGGCCATCTGGTCCACGACTTTCATTTTTTGGGAGTTATTAAATTATTGCTTCAGTTTCATTAGTTGCGATCAATATGTTCAGATTTTCTGTTATGAGAGGTATAATAAAAGTTATTTCACTACAAATTCCACAGATACTAAAAGGATCACAAATATAATAAACAAAAGTATGCTCATAAGTTTGACAACTTAGAAAGATACAAATGACTAAAGCTCCACCTTCAAGACTGAAACTTTCAGGAAGTTAAATAAAATGTCTAAGCTTTGCTTTCTTTGTTTGCAAAATGTTAGAATTGTTGTGAGGAATAAATGCACATGAAATTCTTAGTTGCTATTATTATTATCATCATCAGACTGACACTTGGAAGAAACCATGTGATCCACAATCAGCTACTGTAGGGGCTGGTTGATTTCGTAAACCACTCTCTTTGGACTCTGATCTTGTTCAATCTTATCTTTTTTATTTTAAAAATTCTCCTGCCCACTAGAGAGTACTTACTGTGCCTTGTGCTTTAGAAACCTGACTAACCATTATCAATAAATTATGCTGATAAAAAGGTGATTCATTTAAATAACTGGTAATTTCAATAATTCAGAGCACCCATGGAAAAATAATTTAAAAAACGTTCTGTGTATATTCCTGGAACCTAGAACAGTATTTAGGATTAATTCGAAACATTTTGCTAACTCAAAGTGTAATTTAAGACACTAGAAATGAAATGATCAAGTGTGTGGGTTTGTTTGCCTGCTGTGTATCCTTTTCAAGCTGGGTTTTCCCAGATGATCTACCGAACACAGAAAATATTTGGGTGACTATTTCTTCAATTTCTCCCAAGGAGAAATGACTAGTACCACTCCAGATGCATAGTAACATAGTTAATTTATTTCATAGCGGGGATATCTTAGGGCATCAGGGCTTAATGTCCTTGCAGAACCTCAGTTGAAAAATGCTGATTTATAAGAATGAGACATCATCCACCTATTTCACAGAGATGCTCTGAGGATTATTAAGATAAAGTCTATTAAGCTCTCATGAGAAGCAAACTCAATGTACTCTAAGATAATGCCAAGTTTTTGATTCATTATGCTTAGGCTGAACCTTTTAAAAATGTTTAGTTAAAAAATAATATATATTTACTCTTTTAAAAACTGGGAACATAAACAAAAATATCACTCAGAAACACACCACCTAAAGATTGTCAAATTAACATTTAAAATGCATACCCATCTGGTTTTTACAAAAATTATTTGTATATATTTAACACAAGTGGTATTTTAGAAGTTGGAAACTTAAAAAAAAAACAGCTTTCCCTTTAACATCAGTCATCACATAGACTTTTGAAGTTGAAAGGGATTTGGAAGAGAAAACTGAGTTTCAGAGATTAGAAATAATGTGATCAAAGCAGGGCAGAAGCAGTGCTGAGACTGCAGACTTCTGCTCCATAGCCTGGAGGTCTTTGCTTTTTCTTCACTGTGCCGTCCATTATTGTAGGCCCGCTGACTTCAGGCTTTAATTAAATATCTTTTTCTCTTAAAATATCATTCCTTTTTCTTGACAAGTATGCTTAAGAAAAATCAGCCGGAAAATAGGGAGAGAGGAAATTTGGTTAATACATGGTTTGATTAAACCCTAATATCATTCATTCATTCAAAAGAGCTTTCGAAAACCTGGTTAGATTAGTTTCTGGCTCAACATTTTTTTCATTATAAAAGTGAATCGGCGGGTTAGACACAGTGCTAGTGAGTGAAATAGGCCTAATTGTTTTATAACATGTTTTTAATTTAATGTTCAACAAAGGTCAGTTACCCTGCACGCAAATCAATAAACAAACAACCAAAGCTGATTGTCAGGTGACAAAAAACACCACAAGTTGATTTCTGCCTGCCTGGTTTCCCAAACATGGTCTAATGCAATTTGAGATAACCTTCAAGCCTTACACAAGCCTTATTGAAATAGTTATTTTGAAGTAGTTTAGAGTAGCCTTTAAATTTGTCAGACATCCCAAAGCAGCTTTCCAGATTCTGACCATGTTTAGCAAGAGCTGAAGATCAGGCTCAGAAATACACCTTGAGATAATAACAAAGAAAGCAGACTAAAATCTTCTGGTTTATGGGGCACCTGGAATGCTTTCTTTTTTTTTTTTTTTGTGAGCAGTCATTCGGTTTATAGAGGTAACAAATATTAAAATGATACAAAATATCATTTTCAAAACAACATCAAAAAGTGAGTGCATTTAACTATACTCAGCTCATAACAGAGCAAGTGGGTGAGTGGAGCAATAATAACTCATTCTGTAGGAGGTTTAATATGCTGGCAACAGAGAAAGTTGGTTGAAGTAGACGAAGTTTGTCTTTTAAGTATTAGAACCGAGGGGCTCCATAATCATCTGGCATCTGCTCAATGTTGTACCTATGATTAGAAATGTACATGATGGGAACTCCAGGGATCTTCCTGATTCTCCGTTTAAGGTCCCGGTCAACTGTTGCCACAATGTAACACTTGTGCTGAGTTACTCTCTGTACTAAACAGTCATCTGCATAGGTTCCTTTGTGTGTGCACGGTAATCGTTCAAATCTTAGATCCTTGGCGATCCTTAGAGCCACTCGATACTTCTTCCCCAGTTTTTCAATTTCAGCCATTACACAGTCAGTTATACAAGGGATACACTTGGCATAATCTATCATTGGACTGCATCATTGGAACCCATCATTGACTGCACTAAGTCCAGTTTAGCCTTAATGGAAAAGTTGATAAAGTTGGTATCAACCAGGATGTGGTAAGGTGGGCCCAGTTGTGTGTTATATTGGAAGAATAAGCAGGAAGAGTATTGGGGAACTTCTCTTTCCTTGAGTGCACTAGGATCTTTCTTTTCCTTCTTTTTAGGTTTTAATCTATCCTTTTCTTTAAGCCTCTGATCTCTCAGACTAAGCATTCACTTCATGGTCGCTTATTTCCTTGTTTTCTTTTGCTTGCCCATGATCACGCCGCACTCTTGTTTCTTCCGGAATTACCCTGGAAGGCTTTCTTATCCAAAAAAACTTTTTCCCATCACATGTCAAGTGCCTGAAATTCCAGTCACTGTAGACTGGAGCCATATGACTAAACAACTGTCTTAGTGGGGATTAGTTTTGGGAACCTAGGTGAGGGGACTTAGAAGAGAGCAATTGCTATGAAAAGCGGGTGGCTGCACAAGGGGGTCTTTCCAAGTTTTGTCCAGCTCTTTGGAGAAAAAGGTGTAGAGATTTTTGTTTAAAGTTTACTTTCCTTTTAAATTCAGTTCACATAAAAAACAAATCATTTTCCCACTTTCAATAGAGGTTTACTTTGTTCAACACACAAGTCTCATGACCTATGTAAAAACATTGTGCTTTGCAACACAAATTGTTCAAATGTACCTCTCAGCAAGTTCAAGTTTGGATTTGAGTTTGCTTAAAGTGAGAACTATCGTTATATTGAAAAATGAATGCGTTTTAGTAAAAGAAAATAATTTCATCTTTATCTGAATGACATATCTCAAAAGACTTAAATTGCCCTGATGAATCTTTAAAACATCAGGATAAAATCTGTCCTTACAGCAATGATAACACCTATGTGCTAAGCCTACCTAGAATAGGGAGAAAGTAGATCAACATCACTGTCTAAAGTGTTAGGATGTGACTTGTGGTCTTTTATAAACATTTTTAAAAGTAATATATGTCTTTCCTTAAACACCTTCACCCAGCTTTGATGTTTTCTTAAAATGTGTAGGTATGGATTTTAAATGACCAATTTAAAAATATAATGAGCTACAATCTAGGTATGTTCATAATGTCTGACAATGTGTGCTTAAATTAGTAATGAAGACAGACAGAGCAAACCACTTAATGTGACAATACTATAAGAATAATGAATATGCCAGCGAGGCTCTTGAAGTTATTGAAATTATGCTACTTGTAAACCAAGATGTTGTATTAGGACAGCGGCATTATGGTTTATGTTTTCCCTCTGCTTTCTGAGCTTTCTTTTAATGCAGTAATAACATTTTTGTCAGTAGCTATGTTTGTATGTAAGTATGTACATTCTGCTTTGATTCATAAGAATACAATGATACCGTTTTTGCAAATTACAATGTTAAATGTTGTCAGCAGCGAGATATGATGTAGTTGAATGAGGACTAGTTTGAGAAGTCTGGGAACCTGGATTTAAACCCCAGTTCTGCCACCATGGTCAAGCAATTCCCCACTCTGTCCCCTGGTTTTTCCATAGGTAAATGAGGGTGGTGGGCAAGATGGTCTACCAGGTCCCTTTTCAGTCCTCAGTCTTTTAATTTCTTTTATACCATGTGTTTAATGATTACTCCATTCAAGCTCAAAATACTTGAGAGTATAAAAGGTTCATTTAAGTTTAAAGACCATCCCAACCAGAATATTGGTTTGTTTGTTTGACTTGGAATGGGAAAATAAACCCTATCTTTTTCACGGTCAATGCAGCCATCTCTGACAACATGCAGAAACCATAGTGGAAGGAAATGATTGGTAGGGCCTTCTGTTTATTCCACGTATCCACTAAAAATAGTGGCACTGCAGAAACAAACTAAGAAAGAAATAAAAAGGAATCGGTATGTAAACATCAGCAAGCATTCGTTCATAGAGGTAAGAATAGAAACATGGGGCTGGGCAAGTGACTAGATAAATTCCATGTAAAAGCTGCCTTCTCTATCAATGAAAGGATGTGGACTTTCAGCCCCAGTGCTGACATTAAGAAACTGTTTTATTTGGGTTTAACTGTAGGGAGAAGGTAGAGAGAAACATTTTCATGTGAGGATAGTAATATTAAGGTTGGTGATCTGAAGTCAAATTCTAGAATTCAGGTGGATAAAATGAGAAAATGTGCGTCTATGATCTTAGTAGTGTAGTCATATTTGAATTCTCATCTATGGACAAAGAAAAGATTCATATTTGATTGACATTTTTTATTATAATTGCCTTTAAACACATGGCGGTCACATATTTTTAACTTTTATTTTGATATGATTTCAAACTTAAAGAAGGATTGCAATAATAGTAAAAGAACTCTGATGGATCCTTCTGCAAGATTTATCAGTTGTCTACATTTTCCCACTATGTTAGTCCAGATCCTCTGAAAAGCAGATGCAAATGAGGGATTAATTATGCTAGAATTTTATTAGAGGAAACACCTTTGTGAAAGGAAATAAGGAGGTAGCTTGGAGTGTCTGAGGGTGCAGTCAGACTGCAATGTAATTCTGACTTTGGATGCAGGAGACAAGGAGAAAAGCTTGGGTAGAAGTATCCTGGATTGCCACTGGTTTTAGACATTCCCCTGCCTTCAGGAAATCTTTGAGCCAAGGAGAGCTGACAAAGGAGTCCTATATCTCCCGCTCAGTCACTGCTGAGGAGCGGTCAGTTGGAGGTATGGCCTTGGCACAACAACCTCCTTTAGATTTCACAGTGTAGCAGCTGAGGGCCTTGGTCAGTCATGCTCCCTGTAGTAGGAGGTACATATGGTTCATTCTTATGGTCGTCGCCATCAACCCTTTGGGATCACAGATCTATTTGACACAGGTTAGCGTCTGTGCACTTCCCATTGACATTTCTTTCTGAGGGAAAGCTCAGAAAAACGTGGTCAGTCAAATGGACACCACCACCAGTCATTGCAGTTGGTTTTGGAGCCACAAGTGGCACTCTTTTCTCTGTCTTCCACTATCCTTTCTAAATTCACCTTGACCCCAGCTGTCTCCTTAGCAGGTCTTGGTCCTTAACTAGTGGTGGAACCCAAACATTTATTCTTGAGTGGTGTGAGACCCTCTCTGTCTGAGATTACAGTACTTCTCCATTCACAGTTACAGTGGGGCAAGGAGGTAACACTATGCAGGTCACCTGGGATCCACACATAATTCCCCCCTGCTGCCATTTTGTAAAGGCCACTCTGCCTCCTCCAGAACACCACAATCCATTACCCTTGCCAGGACGGTGACTTTTTCTCTCACTTTCTGGTCCCTGGGCACAAAGAATCCAGAGTGCCCTGGAATCAGCTCTGACTAGTATCCAATAGTTCTTTCGGACTCTTGCTGTGTTCCCTGCAAAGCATGTGCCCCCTTTGGGAAACAGGATTTCCAGCATTGCAGAGCCGAGAGATATGTCTCCCAGTAAGTCCTTAGGAGTAAAGACATTTGGGGCCACTCCTGCTTTTACCCCTTGGTTCCTGGATTTGTGTATACTTAATATTAGAGTACAATGTCATAAAGAGGTGTGTGATTTAACAAATACACTATGCCTTTAAGCTTTGCTCTCTATTTTTAGAGTGTTTCTTCAAATCTGTCCTCTGCATGTTGTGGTACGTGATATGAGCAGTGAACCCCATTGTCATCGGCCCACTCCTGCGCCTCTTTCGCTGTAAGAGGGTAGTTTTGTCAGATGACATGCCATGTGAGGTGTCAGGACTATGGATCATGAATTCTATAAGACCACAGGTAGTGATGCTGGCTGAGGTTCTGGAAGCAAGAAAGGCAAACTCATGCCTGAATAATTGTCTATCTCTGTGAGAATCAGCTTCTTGGCCCTTGCAGGATAAAAGAGCCAAATAAGATAACTTGCCACCAGTGTGCCTTTTCAAGGAATAGTGCCATACAGTGTTGGTCTGTATTGCAGATAAGTTGGGTATTCAGAAGTAGCAATACTAGATTGGGCTTCTTAAGTAGGAGTTAATGCTGCTGGACCCATATGTAGCTTCTGTCTTTGCCACCATGACCATACCATTCATGGGTACATCTTGGAGTTCTGGAGTAGGTGGTGACAATGTCTAACTAATGTTAACTGGCAAAACTATTTAGTCTACTTGGTTGTTCAGTGCCATTTCTGTGGTGCCTATTTGTACCCATTCCTATATATCCATCTACATGCCTCTATTGCAGAACTACTTGTCTCTGATCTTCTAGTCCTTTTCCTTCCAGGACCCTGATAGATGGCTAGCCATTGACCACTTCCCAATAATCTGTATACATTTTCACCTCAGGCCATTTCTCTTTGTATACAAATTGGCTGACCAGATACACTGTTTGGTCAGATGTTCTCCCTTTTGTAGTCAGTCTGTGAGGGACAGTTACTTTATCATTCTGTCTCTCTCCCATAAAGCATTTGAAAGTAATGAAGCCATCATGTCCATTTATTCTTAAACACTTCAGGCTGTGTTTCCTAACAACAAGGATATTCAGTATACAACCACAGTATGATTATAAAAACCAGAAAATATGGCATTGAAATAATACTATTTAAACTATAATTCATATTCCAATTTGAAATTGTCCTAATAGTGTTCTTTTTTAAAAGTTATTGTTCAGTTATGGTTGTCCCACCTTTTCCCCCATTGTTATCCTCTGCCTCGTCCTCCTTCTATACTCAGTACCCACCCTGTTGTCCATGCCTATGAGTCCTCTATTCATGTTCCTTGACTTGATGTTCCTTCCCCATCTTTCTCCCATTATCCTCCTTCCCCTCCCGGGGTCACTGTCAGTTTGTTCTTTATTTCCATATCTCTGGTTCTGTTTTGCTCATTTGTTTGTTTTGTTGATTAGGTTCCCCTTATAGGTGAGAGCATATGGTATTTGTCTTTCACCCACTGGCTTACTGCACTTAGCATAATGCTCTACAGTTCCATCTATGCTGTTGCAAAGAGAAGGAGTTCTTTTTTTCTTTCTGCTATGTAGTATTCCATTGTGTAAATGTACCACAGTTTTTTGATCCACTCACTTACTGATGGGCACTTAGCCTGTTTCCAGCACTTGGCTATTGTAAACAATGCTGATGTGAACATTGGGGTGCATAGGTTCTTTTGAATTGGTGTTTTGGGATTCTTAGAGTATAATTGCAGCAGTGGAATTGCTGGGTCAAAAGGCAGTTCCATCTTTAGTTTTTTTGAGGAAATTCCATACTGTTTTCCACAGTGGCTGCATCAGTCTGCATTCCCATCAACAGTGCCCTAGGGTTCTCTTTTCTTCATAACCTTAGCGGCACTTACTGTTTGTTGATTTGTTAATGATGGCCATTCTGACTAGTGTGAAGTGGTATCTCACTGTGGTTTTAATTTGCATCTCTGATGGCTAGTGATGCGGAGCATCCTTTCATATGTCTCTGGGCCCTCTGTATGTCCTCCTTGGAGAAATGTCTGTTTAGGTTCTTCACCCATTTTTTAATTGTATTGTTTGTCTTCCTGGAGTGGAGTCGTGTGAGTTCTTTATATATTTAGGAGATCAAACCCTTGTCCGAGGTATCATTGGCAAATATATGTTCCCATATGGTTGGTTCCCTTTTCATTTTGCTGATGTTTTCTTTAGCCGCGCAGAAGCTTTTTATTTTGATGAAGTCCCATTTGTTTATTCTTTCTTTTATGTCCCTTGCTCTAGGGGATGTATTGGTGAAAATATTGCTGCGTGGGATATCTGAGAGTTTACTGTCTATGTTCTCCTTTAGGACTTTTATGGTGTCATGACTTACATTTAAGTCTTTTATCCATCTTGAGTTTATTTTTGTGTATGGTGTCAGTTGGTGGTCTAGTTTCATATTTTTGCATGTACTTGTCCAGATCTTCCAGCACCATTTGTTGAAGAGCCTATTTTTACTCCATTTTATGTCCTGCCCCCCAATAGTGTTGTTTAGAATTTCTTTTTTCTTGTCCTGGATCTGATCTAGCATATGCATTGCATTTAGTTATCATGCCCTCTTAATCTCTTTTAATCTTCAACTGTTTCTCGGTTTCTCTTTGTCTTTTTTTAACCTTAGGATACAAAGTGGGGCAAAAGTAGGTTTATAGTTGTGAGTAAGTGAAACACAGAGTTTATTCTTGTATTATTATTTATTAATTATTGTATTATTTTCCATATGAATAGCTGTAAACCTACTTTTGCTCCACCCTGTATTTGAAGAATATAGGCCAGTCATTTGTATATTGTGTCTAAGTTTGCATTTTTAAAAATGTTTTTTAAAGATTTTATTTATGTATTTTTAGAGAGGGGAAGGGAGGGAGAAAGAGAGGGAGAGAAACATCAATGTGTGGTTGCCTCTCGTGCATCCCCTATTGGGGACCTGGCCTGCAACCCAGGCATGTGCCCTACACTGGGAATCAAGCTGGTGACATTTTGGTTAGTAGGCCAGTGCTCAATCCACCTAAGGCGCCTCTCTCGCTATAGTTCAGGTTTTGTTCCAGGTGATTTCCTCACAATTTAGTTGTAATTCCAGATTGATCTTGGGAGGAGGTCAGCATGACTTCCACTCTTCCACCATCTTGATTCTCCTGAATAAAATCTTTTTTTCTGGAGGAGACTCTTGTTGCTTTCCTTAACAATTCTTGTAGTTCTAGTTTTTTCTTTAAACAATGTGTATATACAGGGTCCGGCAGAAGTAATGCCTGCTTGAATGTGATTGGTAGGGTAACAATATGGGTGTAATAATTTATAGTTTTAATTTTAAAATTTCTCCTGAAATGTCATATGGTGTGCTTGACTGTGATACTGTTATGTTACAGAATTACATGCTTATGTGTTTGTTGTAAACAGTAACGCTATTTGTGCCAGACCCCATATATTTCTTTAATAAAAATAAAACTAATTTAAAAATGATATTCCTCATCCTAATCAGTCTATCAATTTCAGTAGTTCACTAAACCTCATCTTGTCATGGAGGCCAAGGTCCAGGGCCCTGGCATCTATGAAAGCTCACTGCCTTTGTGGGTGGACCATGATTTTTAGAAAATAGACACTGTTTCTGTAGTCCTTAGTGTTTCTGAAAAAAAAGCTGTAAAAATTGTTCAACCTCATTAGTAATGGGAGAAGTGCAAATTAAAACAATAGTGATTTGGAATAGGGAACAAAAGAGTAGAGTGGTTAAAAGCATGATTCTTGAAATTAGATTGCCTCTATTCAAATACAAATTGTGTTCCTTTCTAGCTTCTTGACGTCAGGCAAGTCACGTCACTTCTCTGAGCTTCAGTTTCCTTATCTGTAGAAGGGAGTATAATAGTATTTGCTTCCTACGGTTGTTGTGAGGATACAGGTTAAGACATGTGAAGTGCTCAGAACAGAGCAAATGTTTTGTAGAGCAATTTGGTGAAATCTAGTAAATTTCTAAGTTCATTTATCTTATGACACAGTAGTTCCAGATATTGAAATTGTACTAGAGAGTTACAATTTATGAGTACTCTTTAGTGCAACTCTGAGAATTGGGCACAAATAAACATGTAGAAGAGCATTTTCTTCTGCACTCTTTGTAATAGTAAAATATAAAATAAAATGAAAAAGTAGAAATACCTTAATTCCTTAGTTGGAGAATGTATAAATAACCTGTGATTTAGTCATATAATAGAATGCTGTATGGTTGTTAAAATGAATGAACTAGAGCAACAACTAGGGTAACATCAACACAAATGCATTTTAAAAACAATGTTGCATGGGAAAATGAGGTCCAAAATGGTAAATATGCACAAATGAGTTTACATTTTTTAAAGAATAAATAAAACAATATAATACATTATTTTATTTGTATGTATGAAAAGTATAAAAATATCCATACAAAAAAGTGATGCATGGCAACTGCAGGACAGTGGTTACTCTAGGAGAGATATGAATAGATAGGTGATAGGCTATATGAGTTTATGCTGTATTTATTTTTTCTTAATTTAATTTATTTATTTTTAGAGAGGGGAAGGGAGGGAGAAAGAGAAGGAGAGAAACATTAATGTGTGGTTGCCTCTCCCACGCCCTCTACTGAGAACCTGGCCTACAACCCAGGCATGTGCCCTACACTGGGAATCAAACCAGCTACCCTTTGGTTCACAGGCCGGTACTCAGTCCACTGAGCCACACCAGCCAGGGCTGTATTTCTAATACATTATTTCTTAGAGAGAGAAAGAGAGACTGAAAGCAAATAAGGCAAAACACTAATTGGGTTAATTGGGTGGCATGATTATAGATGGCTATTTTGTCATTTTCTGTATTTTCTATATGTCTGAAATGTAATTAATTTGTAAATGTAATGTTTATAAAATGTGGTTTCTTTTTTTAACCTACTTTTTTATTTGTCTCCATTTACCCACCACCTCTTTCCCCTGCTCCTCCAACCTCCCCTCCCTCCCTCAATCCCTCCCAACCTTGGCTCCGTCCATGTGTCCTTCATACATGTTCCTTGATTTGACCCTTCTCCTTTAAAACGTGGTTTCTAAACTGGAAAATATTATACAAATGCTAGGCTATTATCCTTATTAATATTATTACTACCAATATTCAGGCAATATATGGACATGCAGCAAAAAGATAATGCTTAAGTTGGGTGATAGCCAAGGTAGATAGTTCTGATTTTCAGTTAGGTGTTTCTTTAGTTACATGTGGATAATAAAGGGTAATAAACAAAAAATAAATTGGTTCCAACCTGGAAATTTTCACCTAACACTGGAAATAGCAATGGAGAAAACTTGTAAAAGACCAAATAAACACCAGTATAAGTTCTCATCCTTAAAGTCTGACTCAGCTATATTCTTCTCTGTGAACCCTTCCTTCTGTTACCACTCTCTACCCTTGTCAGAACCTGCTTTCTTGTGCTCCCACAGCATTTCATCACATGCTGTGTTCTTGTTAGCTTTTTGTGAGTTTGTCTCCTCTATGGGACTGTGAGACTGAGAGCAAATAATATTCCTATTTCACCTCTTGTATTCTCTACTGAGAATAGCCTCCCTTGCCCCTACTTCAAGCCTCAGGTCAGGTATCACTGTATCCAGGAAACCTTTACTGACTCATGTAATTTGGGTTAATCCTCCTCCTCTGTGTTCCCATATTGTCCTATGTGAACTGCTATCACAGTGTGCATCACACCTGAATTATTATCCCATATTTACCTTTATCTCCATAGAGACTCTGAGCTATTTGAAGTCAGGAACTGTGTCCTCAAGTGACCAGCAAAAGTACTGGTCCATAGAAGGATCTCAATAATGGCATATTGAATCATAATTTAGTTAAAGCAAAAAAATACACGAGCCCTGGCTGGTGCGG
Organism: Pteronotus mesoamericanus; assembly: GCF_021234165.1. Classification (NCBI taxonomy): domain Eukaryota; kingdom Metazoa; phylum Chordata; class Mammalia; order Chiroptera; family Mormoopidae; genus Pteronotus; species Pteronotus mesoamericanus. The sequence continues at coordinate 3,752,790 of NW_026555198.1, forward strand.
CTCAATGGATTGATTGAGTACCAGCCTGACAAAAGTGATGAGATATCACTTATGTGATTAGGTTACAAGAGGTTTTAACCTCTGTCTTTCTGGCTGACTCTCTACTTTTCTGGCTTTGATGAAGCAAGTTGCCATGCTGAGGAAGCCCATGTAGCAAGCAACTTAGGGTGGCCTATGGCCAAAAGCCAGCTAGAAATTGAGGACCTCATTCTCACAGTCCACAAAAAAAAAAAAATGAATCTTGCTAACAACCTTGTGATATTGCAAGCAATTCCTTCCCCAGAATCTTCAGAAGAGAACCAATCTCTGGTTGACACCTTCACTGTAGCCTTGTGCAAAATTATGGAGACAAACTTATTAAGCAGGGACCATATTCACGACCTACAGAAATAGTGAGATAATATGTAAGTTTTGTTTTAAGCTGTGAAATTGTGGCAATTTGTTATACAATGATAGATGATTAATATGGCTATTAAAGATACCTGTTAAAATTAAGTTTTATAATGAATACTGCATACACTTACAGAAACTTAACACTACATCATGCGCTGTTCTAAGTATTTTACATGTATTAGCTCATTCAATCATCCTAACCATGCTATGAGGTGGGTACTATTATTACCTCCATTTTCTAGGTGAGAAAACAAGTACAGAGGTGTTCAGTAACTTGGTCACACATGTAGAAAATGACAGAATGTGGATATTCATCCAGGCATTCTGACTCTGAGAATCACACATCTTAAGCACCACCAATCTGCTATATTGATCTCAATGTCATACTTTCTGAAAAGGGTGCATGAGATAACTTGGCCACTAAACTTTAGCTAGAAATTTTATTAGTGAACATTTATTTTGAAAGCATGATGTCTTAAAATGGCCAAACCTAAAAATGAATATCATAAGGAAATCTAATTTTATCTGCCACAGCTCTAACAAGTAAAGTCTCTCCAAATGTGACTATGGAAGATGAAGGACTGGGATCTAAATGGATGAATCTTTGAGCAAACTCTTGAATATTTTAACTCTTTTAACCTGGCTGAAAATTCTCTATCAGAACAACACACTCTACTGTAGTTTACTCTTGAAATTCATGTTATTCTGGAGATAAAACCAAAATAATTTACATATTCATATATTAGTGTTTCTTATTCAGTGCTGGTAGTTGGGAGAAAAGGAAGGCTTTTTTATGTTTTTATTTTTTTAATTTTTAAAGTATATTTTATTATTCTATTATAGTTGTCCCATTTTTTCTCCCCTTTATTCCCCTCTGCCCTGCACCTCCTCACCCTCCAGGATACCCCCCCGCTTAGTTCATGTCCATGGGTCATACATATAAGTTCTTTGGCTTTGCCACTTCCTATACTATTCTTAACCTCCCCCTGTCTATTTTGTACCTAAAAACTATGCTTCTTATTCCCTGTACCTTTTCCCCCATTCCCCTTCCTCGCCCTCCCCACTGCTAACCCTCATGTGATCTCTATTTCTGTGATTCTGTTCCTGTTCTAGTTGTTTGCTTAGTTTGTTCTTATTTTTGCTTTTTAGGTTCAGTTGTTGATAGTTGTGAGTTCGTTGACATTTTACTGTTCATAATTTTGATCTTCTTCTTTGATAAACCCCTTTAACATTTCATATAATAAGGGCTTGGTGATGATGAACTCCTTTAACTTGACCTTATCTGGGAAGCACTTTATCTGCCTTTCCATTATAAATGATAGCTTTGCTGGGTAGAGTAATCTTAGATGTAGGTCCTTGCCTTTCATGACCTTGAATACTTCTTTCCAGCCCCTTCTTGCCTGTAAGGTTGCTTTTAAGAAATCAGTTGATAGTCTTATGGGCACTCCATTGTAGGTAACTGTTTCTTTTTCTCTTGTAGGTGCTTTTAAGATTCTCTCCTTATCTTTAATCTTGGGTAATTTAATTATGATGTGTATTGATGTGTTCCTCCTTGGGTCCAACTCCTTTGGGATTCTCTGAGCTTCCTGGACATGCATGTTTATTTCCTTTGCCAGATCGGGGAAGTTTTTCTTCATTATTTTTTCAAATAAGTTTTCAGTTTTTTTTTGCTCTTCTGCTTCTCTTTCTGGCACCCCTATGATTTGGATGTTAAAATGTTTTAAGTTGTCCCAGAGGTTCCTAGGCCTCTCCTCACTTTTTTTTTTTTTTGAATTCTTGTTTTTTCATTCTGTTCTGTATGAGTGTTTATTTCTTCCTTTTGTTGCAAATCTTTGATTTGAGTCTCAGTTTCCTTCCCTTCACTGTTGGTTCCCTGTATATTTTTCTTTATTTCACTTTGTATGTTCTTCACTTTTTCCTTTATTTTTTGGCCATACCCAGTCATTTCTGTGAGCATCCTTATTACCCATGTTTAGTGGTCTGCATCTGATAGGTTGCCTATCTCCTCGTTGCTTAGTTCTTTTTCTGGAGTTTTGATCTGTTCTTTCATCTGGGCCATATTTCCTTGTCTCAGAGCACCTGTTACATTGTAGGGGGTGGTGCTTTAGGTATTCACTCAGGCAGGGCAATCCACTTCACTGTGTTGCGGTGCTGTATGTGGGGGAGGGGTAAGAGAGGGAACAATGCGGCTTGCTCAGTTCTCACCTCGCTTTCTGTCTCTTCCCCTATTACCCACAAGTGAATTGGGCCCTTCTTGTGCTGATTCCTGTGTGAGTGGGTTTGTGTACATTCTAGGACTCTGTGGTTCTCTCCAATAGACACTTCTGGGAGACTAGGAGTTTCTCCCGCTGCTACAATACCCTCAGACTTTACAGCCAGAGGTGTTGAGGCTTTATTTCCCTATGCTGGAACCCTGGGTTGTGTGGTCTATCTCATTCCCCAATTGTGCCTCATGGTTTATCTGCATGTGAATGTGGGACTGCTAGGTCCACCAGCCTCCACCTTGCCACATGTCCTCTCTGCCCTGGCTACCCATCTCTGTGTCTCCTACCTGTCTGGATGAATGTTTCTTCTTTAACTCCTTGGTTGTCAGACTTCCATACAGTTCAATTTTCTGGCAGTTCTGGTTGTTTTTTGTTTTTAAATTGGTCGTTGTCCTTGTTCTGGTTGTTTACAGAAGCAAAGCATATCTACTTACATCTCCACCTTGGCCAGAAGTCAGAAGGCTTTGTGTTCTAAACAAAATACTGAGATTGATAACAGGATAAGAGAAAGAAACATTAGTTTAGTCATGGAAAAATTATACATTATTTCTCCCATCTTTTCCAGTATGCTGTAAAATTTTAAATAGATTAAAATATCTTTATACCAAGAAATAATGCACTCACCATAAACAACATCTATCTGTTACTAGAATTCTGTATGATGAAGAACTTCTGGGTAGGTGACAACAGTGGCAGCCACTTAGGTCCCTGTCTCCTAATACTTCCTTGAAAAAGTAATACAGAACAACAAAGAGAGGAAAACAAAATGATGGAAAACCATGTCATCACCATAACTTTAACAGAAAAAAATACCTAAACCTTAAAATAACTGTAAATAAAGCAGAAATAATACCAAATTATTGTGTGTTATGTCTCATGTTCCCTTGCCCTTCCCCCTGCCTTCCTATAAGGCTTTGTGGTAAGCAAGGCCAACTGAGAAAGCCTGAGGGGAAAACAGAAGAGAGAAGATAGGTAAAAGATCTATGTAAAAACCATCACCAAAAAGATCAAGTTCACCCTAAATTTAAAAAAAAAATGTGTAGGTGGAACAGACATAAACTACAGGGAAGGCTTTAAAAGCATGTATGGCCCTGACTGGTGTGGCTCAGTTGGTTGGGCATCCTCCTGCAAAATAAAAGGTCACTGGTTCTATTCCCTGTCAGGGCACATGCCTGGGTTGTGGATTCAGCTCCCTGTTGGGGCACTTGTGAGAGGCAACCAATTGACGTTTCTCTCTCACATCAATGTTTCTTTTCATCTCTTTCTCCCTTCCTTCCCCTCTAAAAATAAATAAATAAAATCTTTAAAAAATTAAATAAAAGCAAGTCTGATTTGAAGGGGTAGTCTTTGAAACACATAGCTTCTGGGAAAGGATAAAAAGGTAAAAAACAATAGAGAAAAACATTTTGTCAATTGAGTGAAGGAGAAAAGAAGAAAGAGGTCAAAATTTAGGGCCAGGATGACTAAAGAAAACCACAGAATCAGAGAACACCCAAACACTCTCCTATCACATAAACAGAAACAACAATTTATGAAATATCTGGACTTTGCTATGCTGACAGAAGAGGGCGCCATTAAAGTAAGAATCTTGTAAAAACAATCAAACAAACTATAACGAACAACAAAAAAATTAACATCCATAAAGAATTATTGCTGAGAGGGAAATTTATAGCACTAAGTATTTAAAACAGGAAAGAAGAAGGACCTCAAATGAATAATTTAAGTGACCACCTCAAAAAAGAAACTAAAGAAAGAGTAAAATAAACCCAAAGCAAGTAGAAGAAAGGAAGTAATAAAGAACAGAAATAAATGAAATTAAAATAGAAAACAATAGAGAAAATAAATGAAACAAAAGCTAGTTCCTTGAAATTATCAATACAATTGATAAACCTCTAGCAAAACTGAAAAAGATATAATGAGAGAAGATACAAATTTCAATACCAGGAATGAAATGGATATTACTACAGACTGTTCAGTCATTAAAGAATAGTAAGGCAATACTATGAACAACTCTACTGTCATAAATTCAAAACCATAGATTAAAGAGATCAGTTCCTTGAAAAGCATAAACTACCAAAACTCATGCAATACAAAATCAATACCATGAACATTGCTGTAACTATTAAAGAAATTGAATTTTTAATTTAAAAGCTTTCATACAAGAGTTTCATGACCCAGATCATTTCATTGAAGAATTCTACCAAACATTTGAGAAGAATTAGCACCAATTTTCCATAATATTTTTAGTATATTTTATTGATTATGCTAGTACAGTTGTGCCAATTTTCCCCCTTTGCTCCCCTCTGCCTGGTAACCCCTTCCCTCCAGCACTCCCCACTTAGTTCATATTCATGGGTCATATGTATAAGTTCTTTGGCTTCTCCATTTCCTGTACTATTCTTAACATGCCCTGTCTATTTTGTACCTACCAACTATGCTTCTTAATTCCTGCACCTTTCCCCCCATTCACTCCCTTCCTCCTGCCAGCTAATAACCCTCCAAATGATCTCCATATTTATGATTCTGTGCCTGTTCTGGTTGTTTGCTTAATTTGTTTTTGTTTTTTAGATTCAGTTGTTGAAGTTGTTGATAGTGGGGAGTTTGTTGTCTTTTTAATGTTCATAGTTTTAATCTTCTTTTTCTTGAATAAGTCCCTTTAACATTTCATGTAATAATGGCTTGGTGACGATGAATTCCTTTAGCTTTACCTTGTCTGGGAAGCACTTTATCTGCCCTTCCATTCTAAATGATAGCTTTGCTGGACAGGGTAATCTAGGTTGTAGGTCCTTGCTTTTCATCACTTGGAATACTTCTTGCCTACAAAGTATCTTTTGAGAAATCCACTGATAGTCTTATGGGAACTCCTTAGTAGGTAATTCTCTGCTTTTCTCTTGCTGCTTTTATGATTCTCTCTTTATTTTTAATGTTTGGCATTTTAATTATGATGTGTCGTGGTGTGGTCCTTTTTTGGCCAACTTGTTTGGGACTCTCTGTGCTTCCTGGACTTGTATGTCTATTTCTTTTGCCAGATTAGGGAAGTTTTCCATCATTATTTTTTTTCAAATAAGTTTTCAGTTCATTGCTCTTTCTCTTCTCCTTCCGGCATCCTTATGATTTGGATGTTGGTACGTTTAAAGTTGTCCCAGAGGTTCCTAAGCCTCTCCTCGTTTTGTTGAATTCTTGTTTCTTCTTTTTGTCCTGGCTGAATGTTTATTTCTTCCTTTTGTTCCAAATCATTGATTTGAATCTCAACTTCCTTCCCTTCACTGTTGATTTCCTGTATATTTTTCTTTATTTCACTTAGCGTAGCCTTCATTTCTTCCTTTATTTTGTGGCTGCACTCAATGAGTTCTCTGAGCATCCTGATTACCAGTGTTTTGAACTTCGCATCTGATAGGTTGGCTATCTCCATTTATTTTAGTTCTTTTTCTGGAGTTTTGTTCTGTTCTTTCATTTGGACCATATTTCTTTGCCTCCTCAATTTGGCTATCTCTCTGTGTCAGTTTTTCTGTATTAGATAGAGCTGCTTTTATTCCCTGTGATAGCATGGCAGAGCCTTAGGTAATTACCAGGGTGGGGCAACCCACTTCACTGCTTTGTGGCTTTGTGTGTTGGGGGGAAGCTTGGAGAGGGGTCAGGGCTGCTGCCTGGCTGTTGGAGGCCTGCCAGGCACTCAACCCGCTTTCAGTCACCTCACCCACTTCCCATATGCTATTGGTACCCTTCCATTTGCTGCCATGGGGTTTGTGCATATTCTAAGTGTGTGTGGGCCCTTTAAGTAATGAAAATCTGACAGTTTCTTCTGCCACTCCAACCCCCACTAGTTTTTATAGCCAGAAGTATTGAGGGTTTATCTTCCTGGTGGTGGAACCCTGGTGGGGGGTGCAGTCTGGCCTGCAGCTTGGATCGCTTGCTCCCAAGGTATCCCAATTTTTATCCACCACACATGAATGTGGGGCCCGTGCATGCCACTGCCTCTGCCTTCTCTCCATGAAACACGGCATCCTCTCTGCCCCAGCTATGCGACTCCATCCCTCCTATCCATCTGGATGAATGTGGCTTCTTTAAATCCTTGGTTGTCAGATTTCCATAGAGCTCAATTTTCTGATGGTTCTGGGTGTTATTTGTTTTTCAGATATGGTTGTAATTCTTTCTATGCCTGTGCTAGGAGGTGAAGCGTGTCTACCTATGCCTCCGTCTTGACCATAAGTCTCTCCATAATATTTTTCAGAATACAGAAGAAGACATTATACTTCCCAACTCATTATATGAAACAAACCCTATAACAAAACCAGATGTATGCAGTAGAAAAATGGGAAAAGCAATGACCAATATCTCTCATCTTAGATACAAAATTTCTCAAAAAAATCATTGCAATTCTTATATAAAAAATAATTATACATCATGATTAAGTGGGGTTTATTTCAAGAATACAATGCTGGGTCTATATTAGCAAATCAAAGTTGTCTTCTAAATCAACAAGCTAAAGGAGGAAAATTATGTGATCATATCAATTGATGCAGCAAATGCATTTAACAAAATTCAACACCCATTCATGATTAATAAAGCCTCCTAGAAAATTAAATCATATAGAGGAACTTCCTCAACTTGATCAAGCATATATATAAAAATCTTATGGCTCTTATGATACTTAATAGCAAAAAGTGCTTTATCCCTAAGAACAGGAACAAAGCAAGGACGTCTGCTTTTCCCACTCTTATTCATCATAGAGGTGGAAGTCCTAGCCAGCTTAATAAGGCAAGAAAAAGAAATAAAAGGCATGCATATTAGAAAGGAAGAAATAAAAATGTCCCTATTTTCATATTACACGATTAATTGTCTATGCAGAAAAGGAATCTAAAAACAGTTTGTAAAATTAGTGAGTTCAGCAAGGTTACAGTATACAAGATCAACGTACAAGTCAATCATATTCCTATATACTAGCAAAGAACATGTGGAAACAAAAATTTAAAATACATGCTGTTTATAATCACAACAAATATTGGAATTCTTAGATATAAATCTATTAAAACAATTACAAGATCTGTATGCTGTATACTGAAAATTTCAAAGCACAAATGGAAGAAATCATAGAACTAAATAAATGAAGAAATAATGCATTCATGGATTCGAAGATTCAGTATAGTAAAAATATCAATTCTTCTCAAATTGATTCATGGGTATAATGCAATTCCTATCAAAATCCCAACAATATTTTTTGTAGATATAATCAAGCTTATTCTAAAAACTGTAATAGAGAGCAAAAAAAAAAAAAACCAACTAGAATAGCTAAAAAGAATGAAGTGAGAGGAATCATTCCTATTTTTAATATTTCCTATATAGGTACAGTAAGCAAGATAGGGTGGTGTTAGCTGAGAAATAGACACTTTGATCAATGGAGCAGAATACAAAATCCCAGAAATAGTCCAACACAAATATCCCTTATAGATTTTTTTGAGTTTATTTTTAAAATGTGTAGTGTAAAATTCAGTGGTATTCACATAGTTGTGCAACCATTACTATTATCTAATTCTAGAACATTTTCATAATCCTAAAAAGAAACCTTGTACTAATTAGCAGTCATTCTCCATGCCCCCATTCCCCATCCCCTAGGCACTGGAATTGATTAATCTGCATTCCATTTGCATGGACTGACTTACTCTGGACATTTTTTGTAAATGGATTCCTACAATATGTGGCCTTTTCACTTAACATTGTTTCCAAGTTTCACCTATGTTGTAGCATGTATCAGTACTTCATTCCTTTTTATGACTGAATAATATTCAATATTGTTTATCCATTTATCAGTTGATGGGGATGTGGGTTTTTACTTTTGGATATTATGAATTATGCTGCTATGAATATTTGTGTACAAGTTTTTATGTGGACATACATTTTCCATTTTCTTGGGTATATGAGTAAAATTTATGGGTCATATGGTAACTCTATAACTTTTTGAAGAACTGCCAGACTGCTTTCCAAAACAGCTCCATCTTTTTACCTTCCCACCAACAATGTATGAGTGTTTTAATTTCTTCACATCTTTGCGAACACTTATTTTTAGTTTTTTAAAAAAATTATAGCCATCCTAGTGGGTGTGAAGTAGTATCTTTTTGTGGATTTGATTTGCATTTCTCTGATAACAAATGATGTTGAGCTTCTCTTCATGTGCTTATTGGTCATTTGTACATCTTCTTTGGAGAAATATTTATTCAGATCATTTACCAACTCTTATGAAACTGATGCAACTACCTACTGTACTAACGAGGCACCTTCATTTACCCACTTTTAAAATAGGTAATTTGTCTTTTTATTATTTAATTATAAGCATTATTTTTTATTCTTTATGTATTTTATTTTTTAAAGATTTTATTTATTTATATTTAGAGAAAGGGGAAGAGAGGGAGAAAGAGAGGGAGAGAAACATCAATGTGTGGTTGCCTCTCACATGCCCCCCACTGGGGACCTGGCCCACAGCACGTGCCCTGACAGAGGATCGAACCAGCGGCACTTTGGTTCATAGATTGGCACTCAGTCCACTGAGCTGCACCAGCCAAGGCATATTCTTTATGCATTTTAGATTAAAGTCCAGGATCAGATTTACTTGCAAATATTTTATCCTATTCTATGAGTTTTGTTTTACTTTTTTGATAGTGTTGTTTTTAATAAAATGCATTTATTGTAATTTGAAAATGTAAAAGCTAAACAGATTAAACAGCCTAGTTGCTTCATTTGTAACAGATGTAGCAGAGCATAAGCAGAGCAAGACATCTATCTCACTGTTGTAATTTTGAAACAAAAATGATTACTCAAAACAAAGGCTTTTGACAAAATGGCTTCACTAAAGTATAAGCTCTCATATTACCTCATGTATAATGAAATGGGTACACATGCATTGAGAATAATAATATATGACCAGAATGCTAAGAATCATAAGAACATAGAGTTCTTCTCTCCTTCATTCCAGAAAAGGAAAATTCTGAATTGGTCTACAATTTGATTCTCCCAGATTGAATTTCCTATTGCAAGAACAATTCCCAAGCATACCAGAAACTCAAAAACCTAAAATGAAAATAGAAGTCTGGTTAAGTTTAAATTTAACCCAAAACTAGTCATATTAATACAATCTAAAACATTTCTAACTCTAAGAAATTGTCATTTGAAAAGCAAGCTATACAAAGCTCTTCTTACTTATTAATCATACAAGTAAAATTTAACATTATTATGTAGGGAACTCAGCTAAATATTTTACATTCATATTCTCAGTTCTCCCATTGACTATGAAATAGGAACAATCATTTTCACATACTACTGGTCAAAAACAAAGCAAAATAAAGTGGAAGTCCAGAAAAATGATATCACCTGTCCATGATCACAAAGCTAATAACTTTAATTCCTTGATTCATAATGAATACATATATTTAAGTGGCTTAAGTAAAGAAGATCGTATGTTCTTATGTGCCCTCCTTAACCCCAGTTTATATCTATTGTCCAGGTGTAATATTCATAGCGATCTCTTCTTCCACCTTCAAAAGTATCCTGTTTAAATGAAAAGTTATATGATCACCCAAGGCACAAAAGCAAAAGGAAGAAAATATCTTGATAGTGTTCTTTTTAAAAAGTTTTTATTATACAATATTTTTATTATATTTTCCATTTCGATTTATCTCCCCTTATACCCTCTTCCACCTCCAACCCACCACCCTCTATCTCCCACCCCTGCAGTCACCACACTGTTGTTGGTGTCCATGAGTTCTTTCTCTCTATTCTTTTCATTTTTGCTCAATTCCTCCATGCCCAACCCTTCCCCCCGACACCAGAGTTGTCTGCCTTGATAGTGTTCTTAAAAGCCCAAAAAGTTTTTAATTGTGATGAAACCTCATTTATGTATTTGTTCTTTGGCTGTTTAAGCAAATGAAACCATTGCTTAATCTCAGGCATGGACATTTATACCTATGTTTTCTTCTAAGAGTTTTATAGTTTTATTTCTTACATTTAAGTCTTTGATCCATTTTATTTATGTGAATGATGAGTTAAGAGTCCATTCACCTTCATTATTCTGCTTGTGCATATTCAGTTGTCCTAGCACTATTTGTTAAAAACAATACTCTTTCCCTATTGAAGGATCTTGGCACCCTTGTTGAAAATCTGTTAGCCATAAATATCTATTTTTTTTATTTTTAGAGAGAGGAAGAGAGGGAGAAAGAGAGGGAGAGAAACGTCAATATGTGGTTGCATTTCACACACCCCCTGCTGGGGACCTGACCTGCAACCCAGGCATGTGCCCTACACTGGGAATAGAACTGGCAACCCTTTGGTTTGCAGGCTGGTGCTCAACCCATTGAGACACACCGGCCTGGGCTAAATAGCTAGCTTTTAACGGAAAGTGACATTCATCTTAAAATTACATAGCAATCCAATCATGCTCATGTTAAATAGAGTAGAATATGCAAGTTTTCAAAAATTTCCTTCTATGAACTCTTTCTCTGGAGTTTGTAGAATCCTAAAATGAGGGAGTAAAGCAAGAAAAAGGAAGACACAGTATAAGATCAAGGAAACAAATAATCCAGTCCCTAGGAGGACAGCCGTATTTCAGGCTGAGATAACTGGCCTAGTTCGTAGCAGGGGAACCGAGAGCTGTGAGGGCAATCTTCAGGTACATGGTGGGTTTGTTCACTCTGGCAGATTTCGATGGGTTGCAGTGTTTGGAAAATGTATTGATAGGTATTTTACAGAACTGTTAGAACACCTGGATAAAAATAGCATTAGAAATATAGAAATCTCAAAAAATGAGATACTGAAGCAGATATTCATGTCAGAAAAAAAATCAAAGGACTAACAATAATATGCTAAGATTAACTAAAGACTAATGATAACTCCTTTGCAAAGCAGTTAACAATAATTACTTAGTCATAATCGTGTATATTTGGCTACTGATTTAACCAAGAATTGTGATAGAAGGATTGAGAGAAGTCAAGAATCTGAGGTTTGGGGAAGTAGAGTATAAGAAAGCTAAATTCTTAACTATTGTAAATAAAAGTAAATAGATAACATCTAAAATTGTTAAATAGCTGTTCAAATATATTATTTAGATTATATAATGTATAGACTATATAATGTATAGGTAATGTATAAGAAACAGCTACAACCATAGAAAAGCATTCCTTCTTATGAGAATAACGGCGAGCAGTGGAGCAAGGACCTGCTGTTATTTGTTATCAACCATGCTTCATTATTATTTTATTTTTAACTTTGTGTGTGTGTTACTATGAGAAAAAAATAATTATTCTTTAATTCACAGCAGGAACCACAAAGGGATTACCACCTTATAACCTATGAGCCAGCTGCAAACTTAAAACTTCACTTTTGGTTCTCTGAGCTGGCTTCTACACGGGTGAAGTATGTGGCAGAGAAGACAGGGCCTCAAACCTTCTAGATGCCAACCTCCGATGATGTGAATTATGCATGCAGGTGGCTTTCAACTGGCCAGCTAATTTCTGTAATACAGGAAATGACTGTAATTTCTGTTCTGCATCTGGCCTCAAAAGAGAAAGTGGCCCCAATTGCCTATTGAATTTATGGAGATGAGATCTCAAGTATCTTGGGATAATTGTTGGATGGAGGAACAGGCTTTGCCAGAAAAGCAATTTTAGTACTTCCCCCTCTCATAAGGTACTTTGACACAATTTTTCTATTTGAAAAATGTTAAGTACCATATCTTAAGAACTCCTTTCTCGCCAGTGACAAGCTTCTTTTTGTTAATGCATTTTAGCTCCAATTTTAGTTTATAAGTACACTTATAAAATAGGGTTCTGTGTAGCAAGCTTCCTTTCTTAATTACCCTGCTTTATTATTATGTGTTTGTCTTTCTACCTGTGTCACACACACAGCTCCCATTCTTGATCATTATGTTTCTGCACCTCTTTTTCTGTTACTCATCTCTCTCTCTCATCACCTCCCTAAATCTTTTTTTTTCCTGTTTGATGGTTGTTTTGCTTCGCATGCCCACATTTTTCTTTCCATTGACCATTCATTTAAGAAGTATTCATCGAGAAGCTATAATATGCATTCAAACATGACACTCTCAGAGACACAGGCTCTTAACAGTATAATTGAGGTGACATACAAACAATTAATAGAAATAGTAATTAACTATAGTTAATGACGTAATGACAAAATTATTTCTATATATGATGAATGGTACAGGATTAAAAAAATAAAGGTAGTATGTGCTCATTACTGGAAATTTGCAAAGTATAGAAAATATTTAAAAAATGAAAATTGAGTCAGGCTATCTACGTTGGAATCATAGTTTTATCCTTATTAGCTCTATAACCTTGGGCAAGTTGCTTAACCTCTCTCAGCCCCACTTTCTTCACCCATTAAATGGGGATAATAGTATTACTTCCCTACCTCACAGGACTAATAGACTTACCACAGAGTCTAGTAAATTTAATTGCTAGTAGTTGCAGGTGCCACTACCACCACCATCAGCTTTTTGGCATATGGTCTTCAAATCTTTTTTTTCCTGATATACACAGGGTCTGGCAGAAGTAACGCCTGCTTGAGTGTGGTTGGTAGGGTAATAATATGGGTGTAATAATTTATAGTTTTAATTTGAACATATCACCTAAAATGTCATGTGGTGTGATTGAGTGTGATATTACGTTACAGAATTACTATGATTTTGTAATAAAAGATTTTGTAATAAGAAAGGGAGTTATTTGTGCCAGACCCCTGTATTTTGTGACTCTTTATTGCTGTTTAACATGTCTTTCTCAGTTTCCATTTTTCCTAGATTATGCTTTATTTGCTAAGCTTATTAATGTTATTTCCCCTTCCTGTAATTGTTTCTCTAATTTTACCTTTTTCTTTATGCCTACAACTATTCTCCCCACCCCCTATCATTTGGCAAGTAGTCAGTCAGGCATGAAATATTTACTGAGCCGCTACAAAGTACAGATACTCTGTTAAGTCCCAAGCAAATTAGAAATAGAAGGTGAAGAAATTCATTCTTTTTCCATAAACTTACTTACATAGGGAGCCTGCCCTGACATAAGAAATGAGAACTGGACTCTGGACCCTAGCTCTGTCACTTTCCAGCTAGTGTGACCGCTAGAGACCTTACTTTCTCATTTGTACAAATGGGTACATGAAGGCCCACCTTACATATATCATTAGGCTGTGGATTGTGAATGTCAATGAGCTTTGTAAACTAGACATATGAGAAACATTGCAAGTACTCAGGTTGAGGGAGAAACTGGTTCCCACCTTGTTTATTAAGTGAGAAGTGTAACTTGTTTGTATGTCTTTTTAATAAAACTTCTTGAAGATAATTTTAGCCTTTTTGCCTTCACTAATTTTGTCAAGAATAGTTGAATCTTTGATCAGAATTACCCTCAAGCCAAACTGCTTTAATATTCTAAATTAGATACACATTTGGTGTTATGAATCCTGTTATTATAGAAATGAAAATGCTGCCCTCTGCATAGAATAGCTGGAAACCACTCTCCCACCTCCAGCTGCTTGTCTTCCGTAGACAATTGGAATTCACTAGCCCTTCACCTGAACTGATGAACTGATGTATTATTTAGATTGAAGATTGTATTATTTATATTAGATTTAGATTTCTGAGACATTTTAAAAGCAGAAATACCGAATGAAATCAACAGTAGCTTGGATTTTGCCAGATTTAAAAATTACCTTTTTTCCCCCCAGGATTTAAGAAAATCAGATAAAATTCCCTCATTATCTTTGTCAACATCAAAAGTAAAATATTGGGAGGCTATAAAACAAGGAAGGTAGAGTTGATAATCATTGAATTGAGACTGGGTAATTGGTCATGGGGGTTCATTATGCTATTGTCTTTTCTTTTATGTATGTTTGAAATTGACATAATGAAAAATAAAAACAAAACAAATTAAAACAAAGAGACCATAGTCACTGTTTGTTGCAGTTTGTTTCCACAGGTATTTTTTAAGGTGTAAGAATATTTGGTATGTTATTGGGGAATCTATGAAATCACATAAAATTCTGAAATTTTCCAACCATTTCAGATTTGTGTTTATTTTATACAGATAACTCTGTGAAGTATATGATTTCTTTTTTATTGTTTTTATGCAAACAAGGAAACTTTGTGGTCAAGTGACTTGCCCAAGGTCACATAACTACCTAGCCCCAGAAGACAGACTAGAAGCCAGGCTTCCTGACTGCTGTGCTGGAGCTCATATTACAGAAATGTCAGGCAATAAACTTAAATAAGCCTCTGAGAATTGCTGGAATATTTTGTTAATGTGATGACAGCATATTTTTTATATAGGATTTCAAGTTCGCAAGGCCTGATGATGGATGAGGGAATGAGAACCTGGCATTAACCAAGCCAGGCACTGTTTTAGGTGTTTTATATTCATTTACTTTCCCCCAAATCTTTGCCCTTGAATCCTGGATCCTCCAACTCACGAGCTGTGGGAACTTGAACAAGTTATATGAAATCTCTAGACCTCAATTTCCTCATCTATGAAAAGGGGCTGATAATACCAACCTAACTGGGGTTAACTAGATAATGTATATAAAGTGCCTAACACAGTGCCTAGAATATACTGAAATTATTAAAAAGATATTAAAATAAAGGCCAGGAGGAGGTTGCCTGTAAGACTCAGGAGAGAGCACAAATCATTTAGAGAACTGTCCACTGTCTGATATGGCTGTCTTCAAATTCTCCATTCCTCTCACTCTGTAGTTTATGGTAGTCACCTTTTTTTAATGACACAGATATAATCATGTCAATTATTTGCTCAAAACTCTTAAATGGTTCCATATAATCTTTCAATGCTCCAGTATCTTTTTGTCAGTGAAAAGCAAACCATTCCAAAGTTTACTATGAAATTTGAACCTTTGCAGCTCTCTGTAGAGCATGACAATGCTGTGTGAAATAGATGCTGGTGATAACAATTCAATGAAGTAGGGAAGAACAATTCAATAAATAGTGATATTTAAAAAAAAGTATCCTCATTTCTCATATTTAACATCAAAATTAATTCCAGGTGAATAAAAAAGTGAAACCATAAAAATGTGGATATCTGTCACACTTTATAGAGAAGGATGTGCTAAGCTTAAAAACAATTGGAGAAAAATCATAAGTACCTAGGAACAAATTTACCAAGGAGGTAAAAGACCTGTATTCAGAAAGGTATAGGACACTGGAGAAAGAATCTGAGGAAGATACAAGTAAGTGGAAGGATATATTGTGTTCATGGATTAGAAGAATTAAAAACATTAAAATGTCCATACTATCCAAAGCAATCTACACATTCAATTCTATTCCTATTAAAATATCAATGGCATATTCCACAGAACTATAATATTCCAAAAATTTATATGGAACCAAAAAAGGCCCTGAATAGTCTCAACATTTTTGTGAAAGATGAACAAAGGTAGAAGCATCACAATACCTGAAATCAAACTATATTACAAGGCCACTTAATCAAAACAGTCTGGTCCTGGCATAAGAACAGAAATATAGATGAATGGAACAGAACAGAGAGCCCATGTTTCTATGGTCAATTAATATATTTTATAAAGATTTTATTTATTTATTTTTAGAGAGAGGGGAAGGGAAGGAGAAAAAGAGGAAGAGACATCAATGTGGGGTTGCTTCTCATGCATTCCCTACTGGGGACCTGGCCCACAACCCAGGCGTGCGCCCTGACTGGGAATTGAACCAGTGACCCTTTAGTTTGCAGGCCGACACTCAATCCACTGAGCCACACCAGCCAGGGCAGTGGTCAATTAATATTTGACAAAGGGGCAAGAGCATACATTGGAGTACAAATAGCCTTTTCAATAAATGATGTTGGGAGAACTGGACTGGTAAATGCCAAAAAATGAAACTAGGCTGCCATCCTATGCCATACACAAGAATAAACAGTTGGAGAAAAATTATAAAACAAACTATTAAAATATTTGACAATATACAATGCAAAGCTTTTACATGGCAAATACAATAAAAGAACAAGCTTGGGAAACTGCCGTAAATATGGGAGAAGAAAATAATATATTTAATATCTAAAGAGCACATACAAAATAATAAGAAAACACAAAGGCTCTCAATGGGAAAATGACATTAAGGAATAAGTTACAAAGGAGGAAATGTGAATGGCTAATAAACATATGAATAAATGTTCACCTGCACTAGTAATCAAAAATGCTAATGTACAATAAGAGACCCATTTTCACCAATTAATTAGGAAAAATGAAAAAGACAATACTTTATGTTAGCTAGTGGCCATAAGAAAGGTGTTCATATGCTGATAATGGGAGGCTAAACTGATGCAGTCTTTTTGAAAGCAATTTTGCAGTATGTTTCAGGAGCTAAAATATAGTCCTACCCTCTGACCTGGAGTTCCACTGTTAAGAAAAATCATTCCCCAGGAAGTAAGGATAAGTCTGGAGAAATGTGTGCAAAGCAATGCTTATTTACAGTAAGCAAATTGTGAACTAACCTAAATGTCCAACAATGGATGTATGGGTAAAAAAATTATTGTATAATCTTAACATAGAGTATAATGCAGCTATTAAAAATTGTACCTATGGTGAGTATTAAATGACATGTAAAATTCTTATTATATAATGTTTGGAAATATAAAGATTACATATCACTGTACATATATCCTCTCACCTGTGGAAACAATATGCCTACAACTAAAAGGAAAAACTGTTAATGTGGTAGGTATCTTAGAGAGGCAAGGTTATGCTTATATTATCCTCGGTAAATTTTGTTTTGCAAAATTTTGACAATTGCTATGTTGTTTTTCTTATTAAAAAACAAGTGTTTAGCCCTGGCTGGAGCTGCTCAGTGGATTGAGTTCTGACCTGTGAACCAGAAGGTCACCAGTTCAATTCCCAGTCAGGGCACACGCCTGGGTTGCAGGCCAGGTCCCCAGTTGGGGGCCTGTGAGAGGCAACCAGTTGATATTTCTCTCCCTCTCTTTCTCCTTTCTTTCCTATCTCTCTCTAAAAATAAACAAACAAAATCTTTTTTAAAAAAACCCAAGTGTTTAGAACAGACCCTGACAAAGTGCTACAGACTAAATATGAGTTATCAATATTTAACCACTATTTATTATTATGATGTTTGATGTCCAGCAGATGGAGCTGCATCCCTTAACATTCAACTTAACACTCTGGGAATATTAAAAACTAGGACCACATTTTCATTTGTTTTGTTTTGTTTGAAGGATATCCCTTCTATCCTCCTCAAGGTTTGTAAAGCATATGTTCTTTAAAAACAAAAAAGATTACATTTAAAATCTGTTTTTGAGAATTTCGTGAAACGCCTCTGAGATAATTGGGGACACTTTGGGGTGTCACAAAAACCAAGGCTATGTAGTAGATTTGGGGAACTAGAAACTTGAGAGGTTAGCTGATTGCATGGGGCCACACAAGGAGATGGGGCAAAGCCAGGAAAAACAAGCTGAGGGTCCTGTTCACTGGGCTTCATTTTCTGAATAAAGGCAGGGTAGGAAATTGAATTTTGATGTGTAAGTGCACGAAGTTAGTATTTCAACATAATTTCAGAATTGATGTTTTCATTGGTCCTCATCACACATTTAGGGTGGTGATTAAAACCACTGGCTTTGGATTTAGAAAGACCAGAATTCCAAGCCTAATTCCACAACTTCCTAGCTGTGTGACTTTGGGCAGGTCGTTTCACCTCTCTCTGCCTTATCTTTCTCATTTGTAAAATAGGGATAGTAAAAAAAAAAAAAAAAAAGGAAACCTACTTCTAGGGTTGTTGTGAGAGTCAAAAGAGATAATGCACATAAAATGTTTGGCATAGAGCCTGGCACATGGTAAGTGCAAAGTAAATGTTAGCTGTGATTATCATCCATTCATTTATTCAAAACATATTTTGACATACTGCTTGCCAGGTGTGGGCTCTGCACTGTTGAGAGAGAAAACTGAGACAGTCCTGCCCTCTGGGAGTTTAGGGAAGGGATACCATGTGGAAGCAGCACTGTGAGAAAACTTGGAACCAGGATTTTTTGATCTCTATCTCACCCTGATTTACTTTAAACATCAGATAAATTACTTAATCTCTGTTTTCCTCTTGGTAAAACAAGGGGTTTGGACAATATGATCTTTAAAATATCTTTCTGCTCTGAAACATTATATGACTATTTCAAAGAACATTACTGAATGAGATCAAATCAAATTTATTACCTTTCAAATATATTCACATTATGCAGTCTCTTTTCCAGAGGTGCAAAATTGTCATAATAAGGTAAAGGTCCAAAGGCAAACAGAATGATTACAGCAGAGGATGGATAATATACCCCTCTTTGAGAGGTTGGAGTAGAGAAAAATCAATCTTCCAAAAAATATGGAAATAGTACTTTACAAAATATTTATGGCTAGTTTAATCACCAAAGAATACAAATGGTTTATTTCCACTTTCACAAACTTTATGGAGCATTAAATGTATTTGATATTTTCAAATTACAATAAAATGATATTCCATTATTTACAGCGAATTCATATGTGCATGAGTGTGTATGTATGAGCGTGTCTGTGCTTGGGGGTGGGTTTGGTTCTGCTCTCTTGATTTTATATACTTAAATCAATAATTGGTAAACTTCTTTTTTTAAATATTTTATTTATTTATTTTTAGAGAGCAGGGAAGGGAGGGAGAAAGAGAGAGAGAAACATCAATGTGTGGTTGCCTCTCTCGCACCCCCTACCGGGGACCTGGCCCACAACCCAGGCATGTGCCCTGCCTGGAAACTGAACCAGTGACCCTTTGGTTCACAGCCCAGCACTTAATCCACTGAGCCACACCAGCCAGGGCAATAATTAGTAAACTTTTCTTAAAGGACCAAAGAGCAAATATTTTAGGTTTTGTGGGCCATATACTTTCCTGTTGCTTTAGCTCCTCCTCTTCCTCCTCCTTCTCCTTCTTCTAACCATTTAATAACATGAAAACCATTCTCAAATCCCACTGTCTATAAAAATATACTGATGATTAAATTTGGCCTGCAAGACATAGTGTGCTGACCCCCATCTTAAATCAAATTTTCAGCCTCCCGTCACTACTGGCTTGGTTTCATAAAACCCCTCTATTTCTATCCCATCCCACCTCACTCAGGGCTTAGGTTGTTTCTCACCTCAGTCTCCTCTACTTGTTCTCACCTGGCTTTGTACCTTCCCTGCTTCCCATCTAATCTTCTTCCCTCTAATTCCAATGACAGGCTGGCTAACAGTGCAGCTCCAGCAGAAAGCATCACCCCTGAACCAAACTGGTGGTGATCTAGTCCAACAGACTGAATGCTCTATGGACAGGGACTCATCAACACATTAGTCCCATGAAACAATTTTCCAGGTTTCCTGGGCCCAGCTCCCTAACGATGGCAACAGCATGGACTTAGTCTCCACCCAGAACCAAGTTTTTCATTATTCAGCAAATGCTTACTGAGCATCATGTTTTGTGCTTGGCATTATACTATAGATTCTGAACACAGCAAAGAAAAGCCTGCTTGTGGTTGCGGCCCTCACGGGTCTTATACAACATAATGCAGGAGGGAGACATGGAAGCATTTCTGTGTGATAATGCCAGAATTTTAATGTAATATTGCAAGAAGTACAAGGTGTTATGGGAGCACAGAGGAGGGCACTTAACCCAGACAGGAAGGTCAGGGGAGGTGGCACCAGGAGGAAATGATACCTAACTCTGGTTTCTATGTAGCAGAGAAAAATGCAGTTCTATATTAGAGCGACCAGAGCAGTAGGTACCCTGATCTTCTTAGCAAATGGGTCTTGAGTTCTGCTTAGACCTTTGCTAGTAATAATCCTGCCCAATCTAGCTTATCTATGCCTTTGGCCTGTGTTCCAGTTTCCATCCTACATCCTAGGCTTCCTACTTCCTAGGGTCTCTTGGTTCCCAGAAATACTATCTTAATAGCCTCCAGCTATGCACCCACATCTATAACACTGACCCTAACATAATCCTGAAGGTCTACGTCTTCCAGGTAAAGCATTTTTGCAAAAGTGACTGCAATTGAGCAGCCAACTGGCAAGAACATTTTTATCAGCTTTCAATTATTAATATTGATACCAGTAATCACTCTTTTCAGATATTACACATTTTGACTTTTTCAGTGTGCTGGGATGATTATAAAGGAGAAAAGAGTAGTAGAGCGTCCAATTTTAAATAGATATTTTCTACACTGAACATTTTAAGTTTAAATTCTGAGTCCCCAAGAAAATTGGTCAGAAAGAGCACTTCTTACTCTTCATTAACTACAAAATGAATGAAAAGATCTCCTCCTTTTGTGCCCCACCCCTGCAGGGGCTTCTTGGGAGGTATGTCAGCCTATTCATATGTTAATTTTGCAGAGCCCTCAATCTTTTCACAGAGGCCCTGTACAATGAGAGGGGAGCCTGCATATTTCAAAAGAGCAGCATATGCTCCTTAAGGTGAACGTGCAATATAACACTGCAGGGGAAATACAGTGCATTATTCTTTGCCCTTTGCTGAGAGAGTTTACAAGCAACATTTGGAAATGGATGGCATTTTTCTATATAGAGACTGAATTTGACAATTAACCATGATTTTTTTTTATTGAGAGATTCAGGTCTTCTAAACTACCTTTCTTTTATGTAAATAAAAGAAATAAGAGAAAAGAACATTTCAGTTCCTGAAAAAGCCTCAGAAGTGCCTTTCCCCTGAAGCTGTTTAACTGTTCTTTTGAAACTAAATTCTGCTCAGAAAAAATTTTGAGCTGGTAGGGAAGTGGACAATGTATATAACTTAATATCTGAAATTTCTCTCTTATTCTCTTTTTTTCATTACTAAGCCTAGTGTGGCCTACCACGAGAGTGTCTAATGTTTAGGTTATAATTTCAGATATGCAAATGATTCATTATTTGAGCATTTGAGAATCATATTTCAAAAAACTTCTGAGCGACATTAATTGCTTCTCCTAGAATTATATTCTAGTGCTCAGTAATGACAAACACTGTATATTAATTTCACATGTATTAGAAATAATGATTAAAGTAAAACCTATTTGATAAAATGACCATTAGTTCAGAGCTGTTGAATGATGCTTCATGGCTTAAGATGAATAATAATGGCCCATTTTTCATTAGACAGATGTTCCATCTTATTGCAAAAAGAAGTTACGTCATTGAAATAGAAAATGTAAAAGAATTAGAATATACCATATCACTAAGCCTAATTAGCCAATTGAACAATTAATGTCTCAAAAGCATTAGCATTTGCAATGAACTATGAGCTGTTTTTATCATGTTCTCTATGGTATCAATTTAGAAGAATATTTTAAACAGAAAAATTAAAAAATTAGAAATCCATAATAACATTACTTTTGTTTACATGGAGTAAGAAATGATGCAATGTCAAACCACAGTTCTGTAAAAATAAAAAGGAAAGTTTTTAAATTTGCAAAGCAACTGGTAACAGTAGCTGTCTCCTGGGTGGGTTACTGGGCAGTTGGGGGACGAAAGTGTGGAGACTATTTTAGACTTTTCACTATTTTTTTAACCTTTTGCATTGTGTACTCTATGCATATATTACCTATTTTAAATAATTTCATTATAAAAATTGTAACAACAACAACTCATAATCATATGTTAAAGTGGAGACGTAGCATTAGAGGCACCAGCACAGGCTTTAGATAGAGACACACAAACCCTGCACTCTACACACACAGGAAGAGTTAATTTCCCAGTTCTGCCGTTTTCTAGTTATGAGGCCTTGAGCAGATTGCTTGCCTCATAGGCATGATAGGGGGATTTAAATGGGATTTAGTATGGCATTTGGCATATGGTAAGAGCTTGATAAATGTTTCCTATCATTGTACGTTATACTAAAGCAGTTTTATCTAATACAATTACCCCCTAACATCTACTACTCTTCTTTTCATAGTATCAGCATTAGAAGCATAGCTTCACTGTGGTAAATTTTTTAAAAGTTAGTATTTATGTGTGCTTGTTTTTATTTTTGTTTTGTTTTGTTTTTTAGTTATAGCCCACCACATTCCATTGGGAAAGAAGTGAAACAGATTAATTCCTCTCTTACTCTCTCCTTCCCTCCCTGTCTTCTTTCCTTCCTACTACAAAGTTTTCCTGGGTATCTACTAAGTGCCAGGCACTGTGCTAAATTCTGAGTGCACGCAAAAACCTTAGAAATCATCTATTCTATTTTTTCTTTTTTTAAAAGGTTTTATTTATGTATTTTTAGAGACAGAGGATGGGAAAGAGAAAGAGGAGCTGCAAATAAGGAAGGAGGTGCCTTTCTGGGTGGCTGCCATTGGGGCAGGTCCTGGGTAGGACCAGGAGGGGGCAGCAGAGAACTGGTCTATCAATGAACCGGAGGAACCCAGGGTTGAGGAAAGTACAAGGGAGACCTCTGAGCTGAAGTGTGTAGAATTCTCAGCCAAATGGGTAGAAGAGATGCTAAGAGGTAAGAGGAATATTGATAAGATTGCCAGGTCAAGACAATGCAATAGCAGATGAGGAAACTTCTTGATGGCAAATCTACCAACTCCAATGTCAGAGCCCACTCTTGTATTTAATGGAATGACTATGAGCTTGGTTGGGGTCAAACAGACATTGGCATGAAATTAGGCTCTGGCTTGGGCAGGTTAACATCTCTGAGTCTTGATTTCCTCATGTATAAAAGGGGAATAATAATAATACTTACCTCATAGGGTTGTTGTAATTCTGGCACATAACGAACAATTAAAAACTACACAATAACAACAATAACTACCTACTTCTCTTCAAAATACAACGCTTGTGAAATGAGGATTTGAGGAAGCACTAAGCAGAACCTTCTGAACAGCAAGGCCAATGGTCTTTCCTGCTCCCCTCTGGAATTTCACATTTGGGCAATAAAATCATACTATTAAATTGTGTCTATTCCTGATGATTTCCAGATGATTTAAAAGTCTGAATATAATTTTCCCAGTTATCACCAAAAAACATGTAAATATTCACATAGTTTCAAATATCTATGTCTAAACATTATCTCCCAGACTGTTGTTTACACCTAGAATTGCCACAAGAATTTCTTTGAAATTTGGATCAGAATTTGTGGTTTGGAAAATAGGTTCAGCCTTCTGAGGGGGGAGAGAAAAGCTCTAAAGAGGACCAACTGGGGATTTTGAGTGGGAGGAACTTTCTGAGCACAACCTCTTACAGATGCCTGGGGCCTGTGTTTGAGGAACTATCAGGATTTCCCCCCTCCTCCAAACATATCAATACAAAGTTCTAGGACATTTGTAGGAGTTGGGCATCTGAAGAACCAAGATAGGTGTCTGCTAGCTAGAAAGTTCCAGTACTTTCTTTCTAGTAAAATAAACAATTCCTACGGGTGTGGAAGTTCACTTGCAATTTATTCTTTGAAGTGTACTAGGTATCAGATTGGCAATTAGGGCATTACATTTGCTTAATGATAACAAAATAAATGTTCTATTATTTACTTCACCACAGACTGTGTGATGGGATAGTTAGAAATGACCCTTTAAATAGTTTACACAAATTTTAAAATTCACTATTGTCCAAGAGCTTAGAGGATTTTAAGTCTTTTCATTTGTCACCACCTGTTTGAATCTGTGATACTCAGTCTAGGCATCTATCACAGCAATTTAAAATGATTATTTACATGCCTGGCTGCCACAACTGTTGAGATTCTTGAGGACAGAAGCTAGGTTTCTTTCATCTTCTTAATTCGAAGGCCCAATGCAGAACCTGGCATATAGCACACATTCATAAAATGTTATGTGAAAACATATATGACATAAGGATATGAAATACTTCTAGTTCTTTAGGATAAAATAAACTATCCATCTGATAGGAAAGTTGCATATTGTACTTATTTTTTTTTATTTTAAAATATTTATTTTATTCTACCATGTACATTTATTTATTCCAATGGTTACTTTGTTTTTACTTTTTAAATGTTTTATTCTTTATGCCATTACAGTTGTCCCATTTTTCCCCCTTTGCCTCCCTCCACCCAGCCCGCCCACTTCCATAGTCAGTCCCACACCATTGTCCATGTCCATCGGTCATTCATGTGTGTTCTTTGACTAATCCCTTTACCTTCTTTCAATTAGTCCCCCCTCCCTCCTCCCCTTACAACTGTTGGTCTCTTCCATAATTCCATGCTTCTGGTACTGTTTTGTCATTAGTTTATTTTGTTTATTAGATTTATCTTATAAGTGAAATCATATGGTATTTGTCTCTCACAGACTGGCTTCTTTCACTTAGCATCATAATCTCCAGTTCCATCCATGCTGTTGCAAAAGGCAGGAATTCTTTCTTTTTTTCTGCTGCATAGTATTCCATTGTGTAAATGTCTTATAATTTTTTTTATCTACTCATCTACTGATGGGCACTTGGGCTGTTTCTAACACTTGGCTATTGTAAATAGTGCTGATATAAATATAGGAGTGCATACATTCTTTTGAATTGGTGTTTCAGATTGGTGTTTCAGGATTCTTAGAGTATATTCCCAGCAGTGGAATCAGTGGGTCAAAAAGCAGCACCATTTTTAATTTTTTGAGGAAACTCCATACTGTTTTCCACAATGGCTGCACCAGTCTGCATTCTCACCAACACAACACAATTCCTATTAAAATACCTATGGCATATTTCATAGATCTAGACCAAATATTCCAAAAAAGATCCCAAATAGTCTCAGCAATCTTTAGAAAGAAGAACAAAGTTGGAGGGATCACAAGGCTACTATAATCAAAACAGCCTGGTACTGGCATAAGAACAGACACATAGATCTAGAATAGAGAGTCCAGAAATAAACCCATGTCTTTATGGTCAATTAATATTTGACAAAGAGGTCACAAACATACGGTGGAGTAAAGACAGTCTCTTCAGTAAATGGTGTTGGGAGAACTGGACTGGTATATGCAAAAAAATGAAACTAGACCACCAACTCATGCTATAAACCAGAATAAACTCAAAATGGATAAAAGACTTAAATATAAGTTGTGATACCATAAAAATTCTAGTGGAAAACATAGGCAGTAAAATTTCAGATATCTCACATAGCAATGTTTTTGCCAATATATCTCCTAGGGCAAGGGAAATAAAGGAAAAAAAATTTTTAAAGGATTACATCAAACTAAAAAGCTTTTGCATGGCTAACGAAACCATCATCAAAATGAAAAGGGAACCAATTGTATGGGAGAACATATTTGCCAATGATACATTGGACAAGGGTTTAAGCTCCAGAATATATAAAGAACACATATGACTCAACACCAGGAAGAAAAATAATTCAATTAAAAAATGGGCAAAGGACCTGAATAGACACTTCTCTAAGGAAGACATACAGAGGACCCACAGACATATTAAAAGATGCTCAATGTTACCAGCCATCAGAGAGATGCATATCATGTTTAATTTTAGGCAGGCTAGTTATAATTTTTTTTGAGATTGATCATATCTTACAAAGACTACGAACTGTATCCTATACCAAATCAGTTTAAACTCTAGTCTCTTATACAGCATGCCATCTGATTGTAATCAGAGACCTTCATCTGTGGCATTGCCTTTCTGTCAAAGGGCAGGCAGAGGCAAAATTTTGAACTGGATGAAGTTCATTTTCTGTATCACCAATTTTCACTTTCATTAGCATTTAAACATTTTCTTACATCAATAAGAATTTTTAGATTAAATACAGAAAATTTTCAAATACACTTTTTCCATTTGACACTATGGTTTGTTGCCTACTTAGCTAAATATATGTCAGGTGCTCCTAAGGCCATCCACATATTTAATTTACTTAAGTATTCATTTTAAGTAAAGCGCTCACCGGATATATGAATTTATATTTTGGAGGTGCTTGATCTATCTACAAAGAAAAATTAGGAATCATTTTATTATAAAATGCTCCTAGAAGTCTTAATTGTGTTTATTTTTTGAAAAAACTGTCATATTAGGCTTATGTGAATGGAAGTGATTAAGGTACATCATTATTGTAGTTTAAAAGTTCATGATAAGACATTTTATTTTTACTGTATGTTTTTACTGAATGATCTATTCTCCATCCCAAGGCAAACATGAATAGAATTAGGTTAAATGTAAAAAAAAATAATTTATTGAGCATTTACTATGTACCCATTTTTTAAATAGACATTACAGCAAAAGATACAGAAGTCATGGAGACAAGTGAAATCACCCAAACTTTTAGGGGGAGATACATGGCAAGGGACTGACTTTAGAGGCTACATTGTTCAGGTGCAGATTTTAAGTGCTTCAGGAGGGTGGAGGGAGGAGGGTATTGGTGATGGAGGAGTGTTCTGGGAAGCCTTCCTGAAGAAAATGGAGTTGAAGCTGGATCCTCAAAGATGGGAGAATTTAATAAGGAAAACGGCAAGAGGAGGATAGTACCAGGAGGAAGGTCAATGTGAACAAACACCAGGAAACAGGAATGAGTTGTTCACATCTGCAGCATGACAAAATGGCTGCCCCATAACGGAGTGTAGTGGTAACTATTTCATCGTTAGTTCATTCTGGACCTCGTGATGAGTGCTGAAATTGATGAGTACAGAACAATGAAATATTTTCTCTTGCAGGGTGGTGTGGTGACTCATACAAGTTCCAGCAAGTGCAACGAGTCCCGAGCAAGTGCTGAGTGCTGAAACAATTTTTTCTTGTCAAAATGAAACGAGTATAGGATTTGACAAGTTCTGAAGCCAACGACTACCAAGGTATGACTGTACCTTTTTCCTGGTTCAAAGTCAAGACTTGTTGAAGAGGAAGGCTGGATACATGAGGGGCAAGCACTGTGGACAAATCATAATGGGTTTCTCAGCACTTCTTACTCCTGATTTCTATTATATCTTTGCACTATCTGTATTCAAATGGTAGAGGAAGATGAACGTTGTGGTTATAGAGTTCTTGACTAGCTGGGGCTGGTGTGGCTCAGTGGATTGAGCCCCGGCCTGTGCACCAAATGGCTGCTGGTTCCATTCCCAATCAGGGCACATGCCTGGGTTGCAGGCCAGCTTCCCACTTGGGGGTGTACAAGAGGCAACCACACATAGTTGTTTGTCTTCCACTCTTTCTCACTCCTTTCCCCTTCTCTAAAAATAAATAAATAAAATCTTAAAAAAAATAAAGTTCCTAACCACAATAAATTGCCTTGTGAGAACTGGCTGCTTTTCCCAATTAACTGCTGCTCTAAGCTTGTTGTATCCAAAGGAGATCATACTGGCTAGAGTTTGAGTTTGGATAGGTGGCAGGGACAAAATTATATGCAGTTCAATACCCTTTCAATAGAGTTTAGATGACAACAACAAATTATTGATGCTTTACACCTTACTTGAGTGCCCCCATGTCATTTGTCTCCCTTTGTCCTCAGGAGAACCCTGTAAGGGAGTCAAGAAAGATATTTTTATTCCTATCTTTATAGATGGGGAAGTTGATCTCTTAGCTTCTAGGTAGATTGCCCCTTACTGGCTCACAGGTGAATTGAAAGGGGCCAACATGTAAGCAAATAATTTGAATTAACACTATAATTACTCAAAACCCATAAAATTAGTAGAATTCCTGAGCTGTGGTATGTGGAGACCTGGAATGGGCATAGGAGGAGCAATATTTGCCTAGATTTGCAGTGCGTAGTGGTAGGACAGCCAACCTAAGAGGTAACAGCCTGGGGAGATACCAACCCAAGGCCAACTATCCTAATTCAAACAGGCTAGGCAGAGGGGGAGAATCTGGATGTGAGCCAATGGAATCAAAACCAGGAAAACCAGACAAGGGAAGGAAGGTTTATTCAGGAGGATCAGAGGCAGAACACAGAGATATTCTCTGAGCTGTTGAGGGAAGCTGTAATAGCCATTTAAAAGAAACCTGGTTGTTTGTGGTGAGGTGTCATTAAAAATTAAAAATTCTGATGGAGCCTAGACACCAACATTCCCTCAGACCCTACTTCCTGCCCTGCTGATGTAGCTGGTATTTTCCTATGTTTGCCTGGACAAAGCCATTGATGTGCTCCAGAGAATGCATACCTTTTCCAGAGCTGAACAATCTAGGCTCACACAAGTTTCCAGAAAGGCCCGAGGTGGTTGTGGGGGACTCCATGTTGTGTGTTACGTTGACCTGAATTCCATAAACCCAGACATTTCTAAAGTGACCTTTCAAAATTTTTACATATTTACATAGCTATCATGGCTGGGTACTCATGTCCACAATCCTCTATAACTATGTGAATTTCTAGGCCTACTGGCTGAATTAATGCTGCAATAAAGAAAGCAACTTTACTAGTGAATTTAGGTTCATGGATGTGTCAGAGCATTTGTTGAGTTCTACCCCATGCTGCAACCTGGTCTTCACTCTTATAACAGAATGCTTTTCATTTACAACTCCATGTATAGGCTTCTGTCTTTGGAATAAAATGATGATAGTTCCATGAACCTAGCTCTGATTCACAGACATGAGGCAATTCAGTTAGAGGAACCAGTATTCCATGAGATCATCCCCATTGAGATGGGTGTGTATCTAGCATCCTAAAAGTTGTGCTATCCATAACACCCTGTTTTTGCTTCCTTTTGATCTTTGGACTCTTCTGACTTGAGTCCCATGAAATAACCTTTCTATATAAAACTTAAATCCTGTATTTTATGCCACCTTCTTGCCAACCACATTGCTGGTACTTCTGCCAAATCCTATCTCATGTAATAGCCTCAAGCCAAGGGTGCTAGGAAAACCCCTGGTTCATGATGAAGTATTTTTAGGTATGAAAGGAGAAATAGCACTTCCCATCTCCACTAAGACTGTGCAATTGATCTTGGATCAAGGTGGCCTTGAAACTACCGAGCAAATTCATTCCCACTCCAATGCCTGGCAAGGATTCTTCAGTTCCTCCCCCTACACCCGAAGGTAGACTGCTGCTCCCACTTAGCCTTGATCTCTTGGACCAGCTCTGGGAGATTCAGGTCCTTAGACACTGGAGACCCTTCAATCTCATCCTTAGAAGCAGGTGGTTAAAAGGGGATGCTGTAAGGTCTTGGAGTTAGCAAGACTTCTTATTAGCCATAACAACCCTCTTGTTCTTCAAACATCCCAAGCTCCTTCTCTCCCATGGGGCCTTTGCACTTGCTATTTCCTTGATCAGAAATGCTCTTTCTGTTCATCTTCATGTGCCTGGCTTCTTGTTATCATTCAGGTCTCTCCTATGAAGAGCCTTCTTTGACCACCTTCACTAATATCATCATCATCATCATCATCATCATCATCATCATCATCACTTTTTTTGCATTTATTCCACTTCTTTTCATAAACAGTTACAGCTCCCCAATTTTACTTACATACTTCTTTCTTTTGTTCTTTGTTTATGGCCTGACTAATAGAATGTAAGTGCGGTGAGGTCAGGAACTTCGTCATTTATGAACTGTTTCTGGCACCCAAAACAGTGCCTGGCATATAGTAGGCATTCAGTGAGTGTTTTCTAAATGTATAATTACTATTACTATTAGTACTATAATTACTAAATGTATAATTATTATTACTATTATCATTATTTTTCATTATTGTTATCAACTGGGTTAAAAAGAAGTTATCAAGGAAATAGAAGTCAAAATAAAGGTTTCCCTGTCACCACTGACTGCAATCTCATCCCTGAGGACCATGAGAAAGAAAAAGGCAAAAACAAAAATTTAAGCCCCATGTGGTAGCTTCAGGATATCACGTACAGACTCATTGTGACTTAATTGTCTCTTCAACCCTGTAATCCAGTTAGTTCTATCACCTTTAATCCATCCCTTCAAGTCCTCTGGAATTCACATTGCCTGTTTAAAAAATTCACCTCCAAACTCGGCCCTTTCATAAAGCAGTCACTTTGTGACTTAGCCTTAAATGAAACCTAGTTCTTTAGTGAAGAGACCATAACCCCAGCTGCAGGTCATGTTCCCACTTTTCATGGTACAGCAGGGCCAGTTTCTCTTCACTGTCCAAAGTCACTTTCAGTTTATTGCCCCTCCACCATCTCATAAACAAAAACTTATGCCAATCAGTTTAACTGTTCTTTAGCCTTCCTTGCTGCTGTCATCTGTTGGTCTCCTCAATATTCCTCTGTGTTCACCAATGACTTTGGTAGTAGACCCATTCTTCAGCTCTATCACAAATCTTACCATGCATTCTGGATGAAGTCAACAGCAATGCGATCAACCCATCTGACACCTTGATCTTGAAGGTCCTTGACTTTAACTTCAGCCACCTATATCTTCCATCTCACCTTGGAACTTTTTGGGACCCAAAATTTATTCCACCTCTAAGATCACAACTTCAGACATTCCTTTCTGGCTACAGCTTCCTAGCTTTACAGTTTACTCATTCAGTTTTCCCCTGTTGCCTCATCTCTCTACTTTCTCTTATTTTTCCTTTATTTTTCACCCATCTTATATAACATGGTCCATCACTGTAATTACTCTGTCAATATTCATCATGACCCTATGCAAATATACCAAATTTATATGTGTACAGGTGGGTCCAGGGTGAGGTGAGTGAGGTTTTTCTACTACCTCTACTCCTTTTCCAACCAAAAATGTAAGGAGGCACTCACTGGCTGGTGCCAATCCTACACTTGCATGGCCCTGAGAATGAGTGGCTCCTTAAATTTTGGGCTAGGGGAGGGGGAATGTGGGAGGGAATCTCACTCACCTCACCCTACTATCTAGGAAATTCCCAAACCTGGATGAGTTCAATTAAATTGCCTACTTTCTTTAGATATATACCTTTTCTGGGTTGACTAAGCACTTCCAGAAAAAGTCACACAACAAAGTAATATTTTCCACTGTAAATTTGTGATTATTCACTTCAAGTGGTCCTTCAAACTCAGTCTAGCAATTCACTCATTTCCCACTGTAAGCAATATAAGTCTTTTCCATGTTCTTCAAACCTCTGCCCCTACTACTTGCCTGCATCTCCACTCTTAGATGGTGACTCCTATCTCTTCTCAGGTAAAATAGAAGCCATTGGATGTAAATCTTTTCAAGTCTCTACCACCACGTTTATAACCTTTGCTGCATCCTTTTACATGTTAGGATGAGGTGTCATCTTACTGCCATGATCTCTCTTCTTCTCCTGACGTTTCTGGAATCTTGCCTCATTTATTGTCCTTTCTTTCTTCCTCTGTCTAAATTCTCTTTCTCTCTGTTAATTTTTCCTCATCAGCATTTAAATGTGCACCCATCTTTTTAAAATATGATCCTTCTTTGGTCACATGTTTCTCCACCAGACCACTGCCCTGTCTCTCTCTTGACCTTCACAGACAAACTTCTTTTAAAATATTTCTCTCACTTTCTCAATAACACTCACTGCTTCATCAATCACAATCTTCTCTCTGCCCATCCTTCTGACTACCATGAAGAAATTGCTCTCACCACTGATCTCTTTGTTGCTAACCTAATGGAAACTTGGGTGCCTTCAATTACCTGACTTTTCAGTAGCATTCAACATTATTGATAGCATTCTCTGCCCTTGTCTTCCACAACAACAAATAATCTTGGATTTTCTTGCATTTCTCCAAATGTTCCTTTGTGGTCTTTGTGTTAATTGTCCATTGACAAACAGGCTGTTTCCAATCTATTTTTACATTTATATAGATATTATTTAGTCATATAAAACAAGGAAATCTTGCCATTTGTGACAACTTAAATAAAATTTGAAGGCATTAGGCTAAGTGAAATAAGCCAGATGGAGAAAGATCAAAAAAAAAAAGTTTACTATGTGAGGTGAAGGATGTGTTAACTGACCTTATTGTATTACTCGTTTCATAATATATATGCATACCAAATCACCACAGTGTACACCTTAAACATACACAGTGTTATATGTTAATTATGTCTCAATAAAGCTAGAAAATTATTTCCAAGCTATTTTTATTCACATTAAAGTCCTGGAAGTACTGGCTCAGACTAATGGTTCTTAACTTAGCCTGTGCACTGGAATACCTGAGGAGCTTTTAAAAATTCCAGTGCCCAGACCAATATAATCTATTTGTCTGGGAGTGAGACCCAGGCATTTGTATTTTTTAAAGATTCCTAGGTGATTCAATGTACAGTCAAGGTTGAGAACCACTAGTTTTGGCTCTAAACATTTCTTAAATCTATACATTTCTCTTTATTACCACTAATATCTCTCACCTGGACAAGAGGCAAAGCTTTGCAACTAGTCTCCTTACATCCACTCTTGCCCCTCCATTCCTCTCAGTACGGAGTAGCATCCAGTTTTACAGTGTAGTGTGATCCTTTAGAGGGGCTGGAGTATGGTTGAACACATGGACCCTGGTTTGGTTACAAGCTCTGTTTTTGTTTTTGTTTTAATCAATGGAGGAAATTAAAAAAAATATTTTATTTATTTGTTTTTAGAGAGGGGAAGGAAGGGAGAAAGAGAGGGGGAGTAACATCAATGTGTGGCAATGTGTGGGGACCTGGCCCACAACATAGGCATGTGCCCTGACTGGAATCAAACTGGCAACCCTTCGGTTCGCAAGCCGGCATTCAACCCATTGAGCCACCCCAACCAGGGCACAAGCTCTGTTTTGTAAGTCTATGCAAGTTATTTTCTTGCAGTAAAGTTGAGTTGCTTTAGTTGGGAAAAATATAAAATAAAATAAATGTCAGTTGTTACTAAAATGTAGACCGGATTATGCTACTTCACTTTTTAACACCTTTAGGATAACCTCCAAAATCTTTAACGTTTTCTCCAAAGCCCTTACCAGCTCTCACACACCTCTTAGCCTCGCCTCTGATTCAGGACTTCCCATCCTGTGGCACACTTTGCCCTGTAATGACTTGCTTGATGTTGGTCTTCCCTGCTAGACTTCAAGCTCCATGAGAGGAAGGGCCCAAAGACTGATCCAATATACTGTACATATCCTAGCACATGGTACACACCCC
This sequence comes from Pteronotus mesoamericanus, assembly GCF_021234165.1. Classification (NCBI taxonomy): domain Eukaryota; kingdom Metazoa; phylum Chordata; class Mammalia; order Chiroptera; family Mormoopidae; genus Pteronotus; species Pteronotus mesoamericanus. Next base: position 3,786,391 of record NW_026555198.1, read on the forward strand.
CAAAAATTTGTGGGATTAATGAAATAATGAGCTAATTGGTAAGAAAAAGTGAGGGAAAGACTTGAAAAGCCAGGAGATTGGGTGAAGGTTGTCCCGAAACACTGCAGATCATGGGACTCATGTAGGGAGCTTGTTCAGAATGCAACTTGCCAGCCATACCTATCCACCCCCAGAGTCTGGAGGGGATGCTGGGAGTGTTTAAGAAATGCTGGGCAAAACATTTCATTTTCAGGTAATATATTTATCTGAAAAATTTATATTCTCTAAGGGAACAACAAAGAAAAGATCTTACTTAACTTTCAATTATGTGAGTTTTGTACCTGTGGCTACAGTTAGACAATCTAGTATAGGCAGAGGGTGCTTTTACTGTATGAGAGACCCCTTATACTTAGGCAAACATTACAGTGTTTATTTTTATACATTTTTAATTATTATAAATTAACAAGAAGTAAAATAGACTTTTCAGTGTAGTTTTCAAAATAGTTGAGTGCATTTCCCTTTGCATTCTGTTTCACAATTTGCAAAATTTAGATATTCATGGTCTCACAAAAGCCTCTTGTAGTGGGTACTTAAAGGCTTATTGCCACTTTTAACAGGTGAGCAAACAGACTCTGGGAGCTCCAAGAAATGGGTACCTGGGCCCTGGCTGATGTGGCTAAGTGGACTGAGTGTCAGCCTGTAAACTGAGAGGTCGCTGGTTTGATTCCTGGTCAGGGCACATGCTTGGGTTGGAGGCTGGGCCCCTGTTGGTGGCTTTGATATTTCTCTCCTTGTCTCTTTCCCTCCTTTCCCCCCTCTCTAAAAAACAAATAAACAACAACAACAACAACAACAACAAAAGAAATGATTAGCTGGTGTCTTAGAACCTGAGACAGGGGATGAATCACCCTCTCTCTACAGCATCCATGACAAGATTGTTGTTATTGGGATGTTATCATAGTTATTATTAGCTCTAAGCAGTTTTGCAAATGTGTATTATTTCACTGAAGAGATCCTGACAATCTTGGCTCCACTGTGTCAAATCGGGGGAGAATCCCCACTAAATACTATCGTGTTAGGCATTAGAAAGAATCAAGGTTGAAAGAATGCATGTCAACCTTGAGCATGCAACAAGGTAATATCATTCCCAGAGAACATTGGTTCTTGGATGACAAGAAAGATTTTCACTTTCTATGTAAAGCACAGATATACATACAGTACATAAGCAGATATAGTGTATCTGTGGTACTAAAATTTCATGAGGGGCATTTAGGACAAAATGTCTAAAAAGATTCCTAAGGGTGGGAGGGCAATACGGGAAACAAAGTTTGGGATACCGACATAGAGGACCGGAGGACCTCTGCCCTTCAGAAGAGCTGCAGAAAGACTCAATTTAATTCAGCAGTTATACTTTAGTTTGTCCTAGAACCCCCTTGAAGCATAGTTCCTATGAAGAATGCAATGGGGATATGGTATTATGGACTGCCACAAAGAATTGGATCTGGATTCCATATTCACCATCCTGCAGCTATAGGTTCCACATTGGGCAAATCATTCCAGGCTTTGTTAGAGGGCCAGGGCTAGGAGCTCAGATCTGAGGCAGGTTGTATGGGTTTGAATCCTGGCTCTGACATATACCAGGTAGGGTACCTTGGGTTTAGACAAATCTTTTAGCTTCCCTGAGTCTCACTTTGCTTATCTGTCCAATGGTTCTAGGTAAGACATTTGCCCACTAAGTAAACATTTCATGCTTGCTGTGTTCAAGGCACTGGGGCACGTGTAAGAAGCATAAAGACATGTCAGAAGTAAACTTTTTTTCTCAGAGAGTCTACTATCTTTCATGTGCAGTAATATGGGTATGAAAATAACTAGAACATAAAGCGGTGTGTGTATAGTTAGTGTCATGAGTGATGCCCAGCACTCTATAAATAGAGAGGGGGAGACAGTATAGTGGTGAAAGCTTCAACTAAAGAGGTAGGACTTTACCCTGGCTGGTGTGGCTCAGTGGATTGAGCACCAGCCTGCGAACCAAAGGGCCACTGGTTTGATTCCCAGTGTAGGGCACATGCCTGGGTTGCAGGCCAGGTACCCAGCAGGGGGTGTGCAAGAGGCAGCCACACATAAATGTTTCTCTCCCTCTCTTTCTCCCTTCTTTCCCCTCCCTAAAAGTAAATAAATAAAAATAAGTGGATTTCATTTGGGTATTGAGGACAGCATAGACATTGTGCTAGGTGGACATTATGAGAAATGGGGTGGCAAATTATTATTTTTAAATTTTTTTGAGAGACAGAAAGAGGCATCAATTGGTTTCCTACCTTTTGGTGTATGGGATGACATGCCAACCAACTGAGCCACTCAGCCAGGGCTGGGGCGGCAAATTATTAGCAGAGTAAAGAACATGTAAAGAGTCTGGGAGGAAGGAAAGGCTAATGCATGTTTAGGGAAAGGCGAATAATCTGGTTTTCACTGAGGTATAAGGTATGCACATGAAAATAGGAGAAAAGTCCAGTGGGTGCAGACTGGCGCCAATAATGATTTCTGTAATAATTTCTTTTTTAAAAAAAGGTATTTTATTTATTTATTTTTGGAGAAAGGAAATGAGGGAGAAAGAGAGGGAAACATCAATGTGTGGTTGCATCTCCCATGTGCCCTACTGGGGACCTGGCCCACAACCTAGGTATGTGCTCTACACTGGGAATCGAACTGGCAACACTTTAGTTTGCAGGCAGGCATTCAATACACTGAGGTACACCAGTGAGGGCATGATATCTGTAATAATTTCTTTAATATTAATTTCTCCCAGATAAAATGCAAGCATTAGGACATCAGGGTCTGGGCCTATCTTGTTCTATGTTGTATCCCCAGTGCCTAGCACAGTACTTAACAAAACGTAGGGTCTCAAGAAGAAAATGTTACATGAATGAATGAAACAGGTTTCATGAAAACACCTTTTTAAAAAATTATTTATTTTTAGAGAGAGAGGTAAGGAGGGAGATAGAGAGGGAGGGAAATACCAATGTGTGGTTGCCTCTAGCGCGCCCCCAACCAGGGACATGGTCTGCAACCCAGGCATGTGCTCCAACTGGGAATCAAACCAGCGACCCTTTGGTTTGCAGGTCGGCACTCAATCCGCTGAGTCACACCAGCTAGGGCTCATGAAAAGATCTTAAAAGAATATTTGGGCCATGGTGTCAGAAGAGAGAAGATTCTGAAGGAGAGAAAGATATAAGATTAAATATCATAGGCTACAAATATTATAGGCTAGGTCTTTGGGAAGTATTCAGAATATATGCATCAAACACCAGAATGTAAAAATACTTTGCCCAGGAGTCTGAGTCCAAAATGAGCTTCATAATCCAAGCATACAGGTCAGAAGTAAAGGAAAGTTGGAAGAGAAAAATCTGGGCAGGTAGCTATATCCATGATCAGCTATGGAGGCAGGCAGGGGAAGGACTGATTGGACAAGGGGGAAGCTTAGGCCTTAGAGTCATTGGTGGGCATGTGACTACTTTACCTGCATGGATTTAGCAGGAATTTGAACCCAGGAATGCCGATGACATCAATAAAGCTTGGGGCCAGATTAGAGAGCGTCTTAGAGATTGATGTACGTGGGTCTGGCAGTGACCCAGGATAGTCCATTGTCACCAAGCCACCAGATCGATGCTGGCCTGAGAGAATGGGGCCACACACTGAGTGTTCAATAGTATTTTGATTGTTAGAATGAAGGACTGGGTGGAGCGCACAACAAAGGCTGGGGGACTGAGCATTTTTCTGCTTTTGCATCAGTTATTTTCCCTATTGTTTTCTGACTTGGTAACATTAACATTCCTAACTGTATGATCGTGTCTGAAGTCAGATTTATAAACACACTGTATACCAGAAGTTGAATTTTATGTAACCTGCTGGAAAATTAAGGTGACCACATGATCAGGTGTTTTGGTAGCAGAAACAGACCATGATTTTGTGCCAGCTTTTCTATCTGTGGGGCTTTGGGCAAATCCTCAAGACTGTTTCTGTCTCAGCTTGTTCATCTGTAAAATGCAGATAATAATGATGTCTACCACATAGAGTTGTTGGAAGGATTAAATGAAGTAATGTTTGGTATGTGCTTAGTATGTAATGATTAGCTTCTGACCCCAACCCATAAAACCTCTAAGGTAGCTGGCCTACAGGACAAAGAAGACAGACCCACTGTGCCTTATGTGAAATCCTAGGGCCAAGGCATCATCCCAAAAAGGAAAACATTCATAAATTGGACCTCATTGAAATTAGAATATGTGTTCTGTAAAAGCCCAAGCAAATAAGATGAAAAGACAGTCTACAGTCTTGGAGAAAATATTTGCAAACCATATATATGACAAAAAACTAGGAACTCACAAAACTCAGTGAAAACCAATGATCATAAATTGGACATGAGATGAGAAGTCATTTCACCAAAAGGGGATATTCAGGTGGCAAGTAAGCACATGAAAAGATGTCCAATATGATTAGCTCAACATCATTATCAGGAAAATGCAAATTAAAATCAAAATAGGATATCCCTACACACCTATCTGAAAGAGTGGGATAAAAAATAGTGAAAACACAAAATGCTGGCAAGGATTGAGAAACTGGAAGTCTAAGTACATAGACTGGTCAGTGGAAAGCAGTGGTTTGAACCCAGGTCTGGCTGATGGAAAAGCCCATGACTACATTCAGGGATCTGTCTAGGGCCTAGACAGGGCTCATTAAATACTTGATGCCACTCAATAAAGCTCACCCTGTGACAGTGCTGGTCAATCTCAGAGTAAGAGTGCTGAAATGCAGTAGCAAACTAGTCAATGGGTGTGACCCCAACTTATGCTTAAAATGCCTATATCCTTGAAGGAGGCATAAAGGACAGAATTTTAGATGTCTGTTGAGCACCTGCTGAGCACCCTGTATTGGGCCAGGGGTACGTATCAAGGATGAATGAGACAAGATTCCTGTTTTAGGAAACACTCAGTGTTGTTAGACCAATGTCAGTTGTGAACTTCATGATGCATACTTTCTATATTCATCTTGTGAGTACCCACTTTCCCCGCCTTCTTGCCTCTGTTAGCAATCCTGGTTGCTTGGTATGTGTTTCCATGATCTACTGAACCAGAATCTGTGGGGGGTGGGCCTAGCAATCTGTGTTTTAATGAGCCCTCCAAGTGATTCAGATGCCCACTAAAGTTTGAGAACCACTGATTTATATAAAGGGCTTGGGATGTAGCTGGTGCTTCATAAAGGGTCAAGATGTTCATTTAAAATGGTCGTGATACTTGTAGAAGTGACTAGTCAAGAAATTATGGTCCCTGAAGGAGGTGATATGGACTAGTATTAGTTCTATTTTGGCCAGGATCTTCTTGGATTTAGCTGTGCAAGTCCCACACCCTAGACACCCCCCAGGCCCAAGCAACTGATTATCCTATCGGTAAAAGACAATATGATGTAGGCCCATTTTTTCCAGGGTTGTCAGGGTGCCGTTATTTGCCAGGGTTTTATAGAGAGACAGACTGTGACAGAGAGAGGTCATAAAGTCAGGAAGAAAGTGGTGGTATCAGAATTCAAATCCAGGTCTGTCTCACTCTAAATCCTGTACTTTTAACACATTACTAGAAGTGAAGTTGCTATGTCAAAGAGTATACATGAGAAAAATTTCTAACACTGTTGCTAAATTCTTGTCCCAGATGCATAGCACGTATTTTTTTATTAGATGAATTCATTTATTTGACATTAAATTAGGCAAAGAAAAATATATGCAACTGCATAAAAAGAATCACATTCACATACTACTTGAACATACAGCAATGGTAAAAAATAATGAATTGTGGAATGAATCCCAGCATTAATTGCAAAAAAAAACCCCAACCCTGTACAGAAAAACTATACATTTTTGTGTATTTGTGTATACATTAACACAAGGTATATGTATGACAACAATATACAAAAATGTGTGTTTCCCATAAATCTACCAACCAGGCCTTATGAATCTGATTAATTTTTGTCAATCTGATATGCAGTCCTTATGTTATTTTTGGGTGCACATCTTTTGACCTTGTTTAGTGTGCTCAGTTGGTCAGCAAAGCTGAGTGTAATTTGGGATAGAAAACTGAATGGGGCTCTCTGGGTTTAGTGTGAGCTTCATTGAAGTGAAATCCTGATGCACTTCAGAAGCTTCCGAGGGCACAATGATACACATGAAAAAGTCCCATCGAATTGGTCCCAGGTGATCCCAGGATTGGAAAAGCCACTTTGTGAAGAAGCTGCTGGACTTCTCTAAGCCTCCAATGCCGTGTTCCTCCTCCAACTTGCAGTTACATTTCTGAGGCTGGGCTGTTTAATGTTTAAGCCCATTAGGTTACTTGGGAGAACAGGGTTAGGAAGGTTTGGGCCACATGTTTGTCCCTCAAGGGAATTTGTCTCTCTCCTCCCACCTCTTGAAAGAGGTGGTAGAGAGGAAGATTTGAGCTGTCACAGAAATAGGGGAGGGCAAATGAATTCAAAAGAATGAGGTTGCAGGGAGGTAAGTCCGGAAAAATCCAGTCATTGTTAATATAACAAGAAAAGTTTGTGCAGCATCCAAGTAACCTGGCAGCCAATGAGAGTGGACTGGAATGTGCATGTGTGAACAATGATGACTTCACTGTACTAGTCTGTGCGGCGGTAGACACTATTGAGTGAGCATGTGTAGTGTGTAGATATCGCATTCAAAATGACTGAGCCAGTAGAGCAACGTATTTGCATCAAACTGCATTGAGCTTGAACATTCCTCCACAGAAACTTTGGATGATTCAGAAGGCCGCAGCTATGGGCAACTGGTGACTGGCAGCTTCATCACAACAACATCACATCTGGTGCAGAGAATTCTCCCAAAATATCAAATCACCCAGGTGACTCAGCCCCTCTATAGCCCAGATTTGACACCCTGCAACTTCTGGCTTTTCCCAAAACTAAGATCACCTTTGAAAGGGAAGAGGTTTCAGACCATCGATGAGATTCAGAAAAATGCAATGGGGCAACTGATGGCGACTGGGAGAACTCTGTGATATCCTAAGGTACCTGCTTTGAAGGGGACTGAGGTGTCATTGGCCTATGTACAATGTGTCTTGTATCTTGTATCTTCTTCAATAAATGTCTCTATTTTTCATATTCCATGGCTGCATATCTTATGGACAGACCCGTATAAATGTTATAAATGTAAAGGACTATGCAACTAAGTCAAAATGGGAGCTGTACTCCTGGGTAAAGCCCACAAAGAGTTTGTGACTGAGATGTGGGAAACACAGAGGTGGAAAGAAAAATGGAAATGGAAATGAAGAATTTAAATATATATTTGAGTGTATACATACATGTATTTGAGTGTTCACACACACGTAGACACACACACATACATCTTAGACTCTGAAGGGAGGAAGGAAGCTTCAAGAAAGATCTAGAGACTGGAGGAAGCACCACCTAAGAAGGCTAAAATTTTGAAGAAAGGAAAGTTCTTCATGCCAACCTCCAAGAAGGAAGCAGTCTGTGTGGACTGTGGATTCCCCATGCTGTGAATGTGGTAACTTTATGATATGATTGTCCACTTGGAAAATTTCTCCTAGTGTGACTCTGGACAACTAGCATTGATTGGCACTTTGGTGAAGAGGATACCAAAAAATTTTTCCCTTTAGAAAATTTCCAACTTTATTGAGCTGCAATTTACATACAATGAGATTTATCTATTTTAAGTGTATAGTTGGATGAATTTAATAATTGTATAAAGTTGGGTAACCACTGTCATAATCAAGTTACAGAACAGTTCCACAACCCTAAAAAATTTCCTTGTGTCTCTTGATACTCTTCCAAGGCCCCTGGCCTCAAGCATCCACTGATTTGCTTTCTGTCACTTACACATTTGTGTTTAACTTCTTTCACTTAGCAAAATATTTTTGAGGTTTATTCATGTTGTTGGTCCATTAGTAATAGCCTATTTATTTTTTAAAAAAATATTATATTTATTTATTTAGAGAAAGGGGAGGGGAGGGAGAAGGAGAGGGAGAGAAACAAGGATGTGTGAGAGATACATCGGCCGGTTGTGTCTTGCACACCCCTAACCCAGGCATGTGCCCTGGCTGGGAATCAAACCAGCAACCTTTTGGTTCACAGACTGGCACTCAATCCACTGAGCCACACAAGCAAAGGCAATAGCTTATTTCCTTTATTTGCAGTTTGTTTATCCATTTATCAGTTGATACACATTGGAATTATTTCCAGTTTGGGACTATTATGATTAATGTTGCTAAAAACCTTATAGTGTACATCTTTTCTGCACATATATTTTCGTTTATTTTGGGTGGATACCTAGAAGTAATATTGCTGAGTTATATGTTAAGAGCTTGTTTAAATTCGTGTGTGTGTGTGTGTGTGTGTGTGTGTGCATCATACTGCTTTTTAAAGTGGTTGTAACCACTTTGGATTTCCACCAGCAATTTTTATAAGAGATCTTATGCTACACATCTTTGCCAACATGTGGTATTGTCAATCTTTTAATATTAGTCATTTGAGTAGGTGTATAGTGATATATTATTGTGGTTCTGATTTGCATTTTCTTATGACTAATGGTACTGAGTATCATTCATGCGCTTTTTGGCCATTCACATACTTTCTTTTGTCAAGCGTCCAAACATTTTGTCAATTCTTAATTTCATTGTCTTCTTGTTGAGTGACAGGACATATATATGCAGGGCTGGACAAAAGTAGGTTTATGGTTTTCATGGAAAATAATACAATAATTAATAAATAATAATGCAAGAATAAACTCTGTTTTGTGTACTCACAACTGTAAACCCTTTTTTGCCTCATCCTGTATACTCTGGATACAGATATATGTATTGAAAATACTTTTCTTCCTGTCTGTGGCTTGCCTTTTTATTTTCTTAATGGTAACTTTTGAATAGCAGAAGTTTTAAATTTTGAAGTCCAATTTATCCATATTTTCCTTTAATGATTTATGATGTTTGTGTCCTAAGAAATCTTTGCCTACTGATAAGTTCCAAATATTTATTTTATGTTTTCTTCTAGAAGTTTCATAGTTTTGGTTTGTACATTTAAGTTTATTTATGAACCATTTTGAGATGATGTTTTTGCCTGATGTGAGGTAAGGTTGAGTTTCATTTTTTCCCCACAAATGGATATCGAGTTTTCTGGCGCCATTTGTTTCAAAATATGTCCTTATTTTCCCCTTGTTTGTTTTCCTTCTGTTTTCTCTTTATACTTGTACTTTATTGAGCTAAAGGTCTATTGTCTCCATTGGTTAACCTTCTGGAAATAAATACTACTATTGCTTGAGAAATGGTGCCTAATTGTAAGGAATATGAGCAATTTATTTGTCCATGGCATTTGATAAAGCTCTGTGGGTGTGGAATTCATGCTTCCACATACTCTGTGGTTTGTTAGCACATCAGAACTTTGGGAAGATGGAAAAATCTGGAGTTTATGCAATGGAATTTGGGAGATGTTGAAAAAAATCTATGTGAGCCCTGGCTGGTGTGGCTCTCAGTGGATTGAGTGCAAACTGGCTTGCAAACCAAAGGGTCGCTGGTTCAATTCCCAGTCAGGGTACATGCCTAGGCACAGGGAGTGCTTGAGAGGTAACCACACATTGATGTTTCTCTCCCTCTCCTCCCTTCTCTAAAAATAAATAAATAAAATCTTTAAAAGTATCTATATCAGTTCCAAAGTATGAGGTCCTAGACTCCAAGAAAGCACTTAAATGAGGCCCCTGTAGCTGAATGGAGCAGAATAGAAAAAAAGTTTTATACAAAGTTTGAGTTATAAGTTTCACTCAGGGAACAGATAAAAAGTATTTTGTTGGTGCCTTAATTTTTCTAAGGGAATAGAAAACAGATTTATAAAGTATTGCAGGGTTCACTTTTAAAAAGTGATGGTAGCCCTGGCCAGTTGGTTCAGTTGGTTGGATCATCTTTCTGTGAAAACCAAAAGGTTAGGGGTTAGATTTCCAGTCAGGGCACATGCCTAGATTGTGGGTTGGAGCCCTGTTTGGGGTGTACAAGAGGCAACCGATTGATGTTTCTCTCACATCCATGATTCTCTCTCTCTCCCTTCCTCTCTCTAAAAGCAACGAAAAAATGTCCTTGGGTGAGGATAAAAAAAATTTTTAAAGTGATGGTAAATTTGGTATATTTTCAAATACTGTGGATATTATCTATTATACTATAATCTGATTTCTAAATTTTAAAGTAATCACTGACTTTAAACATGCTTCTATGCACACACACACTGTGATGGTTAATTTAATGCTTCAATAAGGTATGGTACAATCAGTGGTCATATGATAGAATATAATACAGATATCAAATAGATTTTGCTAATATCTATAAAGATACATATGCACATATGTATATATTAAATGTATCTCTGAATATATTCTACTGAAATAAAAGCAGATGTAGACCTTTATGTACAAAGGTGGTCACTATGGTATTATTTATAATGATAAATATAAAAATATAGTAATAAAAAAGTTAATATGTGGGAAACTGTTGAAATAAATATGGTATACCCATACAAGGGTATATCATGCTGCTGTTAAAAAGAATGAAGTAGATCTATATGTGAAGTTTTAAACAATCTCCAAAAATATTAATGTTAGAAAAAAGAAGTGTATAACAAGATAATGTGAAAGGTGTGCTCCTAGTTGTACATATACATTTGTGTGTATGAATATCTGAAAATATACATTGAAAATTTTAACAAGTGATTGACTTTGGCAAGGAAGATATGGGGACTGTTGTTGAGGGAGATTTGCCTTCAACTGCACACACTTTTACACTGTTTGAAATTTGTAACCATGTGTATATACTGCTTTTTCAAATGAAAAAACGCTTTCTTCTGAACATCTACCTAGAATTGAGATCTATTTATGTACACTGCAAGGAGCTTGAATTTGGGAGATGGACATTTATCAATTCTCTGTCTTTGATCCTAACAATATTGTTCACCTTTCACCAGTCTGATTCTGGATTTAAAAGAGGGAGTTTGGAAGAGGAAGGGCAAAAGAGAATATAGAGCCAGGAATAGCATCCTAGGGTGACTTGCATGTTAAGGATACCTCAAGTAGAAGCAAAGCACCTAGTAACACCAGACCAATATGCAACACGCTAAACCATTCATCTCACCTACTTTTGAAGACACCCAGGAATATTGGGTGTAATTTAGCTTGGTGGCTATTAGCCTCATCAGAATCACCTACAATGCTTTAAAACATCCTCTGATTTTATTACAGAAATAATACTACCTGCAAGTTTTTTTTTAAATTGAAGAGTATTGAAAAAAAGAAAACTATCATTTTTAATAGCTAGTTTCCAGTCTCCAGAGGTAACTGCTTTTAACTATTTCTAGTTTTGAGTTTTTCTGATGATTAATATCATTTAGAGTAATGATATTATACTCTAAATAATGTGGTTTTTAAAAAATAATTTTTTATTTCCAATTACAGTCAACATACTGTATATTAGTTTCAGGTATATAACAGTGATTAGACATTTATATATAAATAAGTTTATAATGTTATTTGTTTATCCATTTTAGACATATTTATTTGACTATCTACTAAGATAAGGAATCAGCATACTTATGCCACCTCTTTTAGCTACTTCTGACTTTTCAAAAAATTATTAGTTATAATATTCAAGACATTTAGTGATTACCTTTATAACTTTATTTTTTAAAAGATTTTATTTATTTATTTTTAGAGATGTGAAGAGAGGGAGAAAGTGAGGGAGAGAAAAATCAATGTGTGGTTGCATTTTGTGCGCCCCCTGCTGGGGACCTGGCCCGCAACCCAGGCATGTGCCCTACACTGGGAATTGAACCAACAACCATTTGGTTCGCAGGCCGGTGCTCAATCCACTGAGCCACACCAGCTATGGCTTATTTTATTTTTTTAAAAAGATTTTATTTATTTATTTTTAGACAAAGGGGAAGGGAGGGAGAGAAACATTAATGTGTGGTTGCCTCCTATGTGACCTGGCCTACAACCCAGGCATATGCCCTGACTGGGAATTGCACTGTCAGCCCTTTGGTTCACAGGCCATCGCTCAATCCACTGAGCCACACCAGCTAGGGCTATAACTTTAAATAATATACTTTAATCTCTATTTCTGGTTCCACTAATTCCAGACAATCTTTATTGACACATTTCAGAGATCCTTTCCTATACTCTCTTCCTCTTTCCTCTATTTCTGACTTTTGTCAGCTCTAATATTATGTGTACACTTATAACAACTACTGTCTTGGTTCAAATCCCAGCTTCATCATTTGTTATCTGTATTATCTGAGGTAAATTATTGAATGTCTCTGTGCCCTCAGTTTCCTCAACTGTTGAAAGAAGATGACAACAGCTGCTGAAAGATTAAATTTCATTTAAATTGAAATAAGTATTTCAAAAACACTTCAAATAGTATTTGATATATAATAATAGCTTTTGAAGTGTTAAACTAAAAACAAATAAAATTAAAAGTAAAATAAAATCTGTTTTACAACTCTAATTAAATCCTCAGTATACCTCATCTATAGCTTGATTGTAAAAAATAAAACAAAAATCCAAAAGACACAAAGAAACAAATGAGGATATAAAGATGGTAAATAGGCATATAATATGTTCAATATTATTAGTTATTAGGGAAACACAAATTAAAACCATTATGAGATATCACTATGCATCTATCAGAAGAACTAAAAATAGTGAGAATACCAGATGCCGATGAAGACGTACTGAAACTGGGTCATTCATACATTGCTGACGGAAATGTGACATTGTACAGCCACTCTGGAAAAACAGTTTAGCAGTTTCTTTTAAAAATTAAACATGCAAGCACTATACATCCCATGATTGTACTGCTGGGCACTTATCCAAGAGAAATGAAGATTTAAGTTCACACAAAAACCTGTGAACTTCGCTGATTAGTTATATTTGAGAACCCATCTAATTATCCCTTATAGTTGTATAACTGATATTATTATTATTTGTAATAATATGTACTCTGTTATGAGGATTTACTATGTTCCAGGCATTGTTTTAAGAGTGAATGTCTGGCCTCATTTAATCTTTACAACAAGCCTATGAGGTAGGTTCACTTGAGGTTAGAGAAACCTCAAGTATCAGAGAAATTACATCACAGAACTTTCAAATTGCAGAGGCAGCATTAGAACCCAGACTTGTCTGACAATAAAGTCTTGAATTTTAACCAACAAACTATGTTAATTTTAAAATGGATTTTAAATCCATGGAAAGGATCTAGAAGTGAAAGGACTTGGTGTGGGAGCACAGGTAAAAGGACTGTATTGTCAACAATTTTATAGATAAAATCTGGAGTCTTTTAATCAGTTAAACCAATTAAGCAAAGTCATCTATGTGAGATACCGGAAGTCTGAATAATGGACCGTGGATCCTGTGGGAAGAATTAGCAATATCTCTTGAATCTGAATGTTTTGGATACTACAGAAACAATTCACAAACCCTACCAATAAATACCTTAAAAGTTTTCCCATGTCAGCATCTCTAACAAAGGTTGTTATCTATGGGTTATCTGCGACTTTCTCTTCCCCATTTTCTTTGGCTCCCATTTAGATGGATAGTTGGAGTTAGCTGTATTAGTTTGTGAGTATTAGAAATGGAATGTCTAATTCAATCATGGTTCAAAGAAATAGAGTAGCCTCCAAATGGTTTGGTCACTTTGGTAGCCAAGTATTGGAATTATATATTTTTCCATTATTGAACTAGAGCTTTAACTTTTACAAATACCAAATATGACTCAAAACTATTCACATTTAAGTAGCATGTCCTAGTTGCTCTTAATGTCCTGATCTCCAAAATCTCTCAGGTAAAAAATACATTTTTTATAGTATACTACTATTTGTATAAAAAGGAGGAGGCATGTGTATTTGTGTTTGGTGATAAATACATTAAAATATCCAAAAGGATACATAAGAAGAAAATAAAAAAAAAACATGCCCTAGTAATGGGCACAAAAATAATGTTTAATATCTAAATTTATGTTGTTAACAGAATTTGCAAAATCACTACACACACATAATAGAATAGTGAATTTTGTGCTACATTACACCACTGTATGCTTTCATACTGTATTGGTTGTTTTTCTTGTGTAATTAAAAAACCCAAACCAACTCTGCTAATTAAGCTCTCCCTGGCCTGGAGCTCATTTGGATCCCTGACAGTCCCTAGTTAAAGCCTAGTTTGTAGTTTTTTGACAGCAAACCAAAACTGTCTTGTTTGCTTCAGGAAACCTGGCTGGTTTTAGTCCCTGACATGATTTGGGGGGGTACCCTCTTCCTAACAAGTCACCCATCCTCTTGACCATGACTTACAGAATTTTGTGCCAGATTTGTCTTGGTCTTTTTTTTTTTGAGACAAGTAGTAGTAGTAATGATGAAGTTACTGTTAGCTTGCTTTTAATTTATGAAAAATTATCTTGGAAACAGGAGTAAGATGGTATACTGATATGATAAAATAAGGGCAAAAGCAACTAAATCATATTACTTGAACTAACATGTGTTTTTGACATACATTTTAATTCTCCCATTTATTGCTTCCTAATTAGTCTGTAACTCAGAAGATTAAAAACACCATAGTCAAGTCTACAAAATTTTATGAAATGAAATGTTTAGAATGTACTTTTCTCTGATGATGGCAATCGATGTGAATAGTATTTAGTAATTTTTTTTTTTTACAATTTTACTTGTTTTGTTGACATGTTTGGAAATAGGGAAAGAGGCTGAGTCAGAAACCTTCATTACAGTTATTATTTAATTCACCTCATCTCCCTTTATGTGACACCTTACCAGAAAAGAATTTCTACCTGCCTGATTTGACATTTGTAAGAAATCTTATAGTACTTTGATTTCACAACTAGTTTTTACAACCCTTGCCCTCATAAGAAGCCAAATGCTAAGCTCAAAGAGATATCACAAACCTTGCAAAAAATTTGGAAATATTTCTTTCTCCTATATGGTCTACTGGTGTCACTTAACTAAAACTCCTCAGTTTGTGACCTTGAGAAACCTAGAGACTAAATAGGAAGAGTAGAGAACTGAAGCTCATCCCCTCCACCACCACCCAAAAAGGGGAGCAAATATTCAGCATAACAGGTAAGTGTTTTTATGATTATGGCAGATGGTGATTGAAGCAAAGGCAATTCAAAAGGGGAGACACATGAAAGCAATAATTTTGAATGTTTGACATTTGTTTTGAAACTACCTTACTACCCTATACCCTTCACCATCTGTCTGCTATCCCTCCCAACACCAACCCCTGTCTTCCCACAGGGCTCCATTGTCTGCAGTTCCTGTTTCTCAGGGGCGGAGCTGTGGGAGGCAGCCATGGGTGCCATAATAGGCACCTGCGGCCAGCACAATGGGCTGTGGGTGCTTGTGGGAGAGACAGATTGATGTATTGTGCATGGGGGAGGAGGGCTGTCACTTGAATCCATGTGAACCCAGGCTTTAGGGGCAAGGGAGATTGACAGCTTTTGTAGGTTGCATTTCTTTTTCAAAGCTTGGCTTTAATAGACAGTAAGTTTGGGGCCCCAGGCTTTCACTCCCATAATTCTAACAGGGCAATCACGAGCATTCAGCATTTCTTTTTACCCCCCTTGTTACGCATTAAATGATTTCAGTAAAGGAATGTGCAGCATTAATTAGAATTTGTTAGCAGATACCAAGGGGAAAAGTTTCTTCACAACAACTATAGGAGGTGTCATTTGTACAAAGACTTTTTTGTTTTCTTTCCCCATTACATTATCACTGCAATATGTAAGGTAGTGATTCTTTTCATTTAAATTAAGTGGAAAGCTACTAAATCTTGTTTTATTCTTCAAAATGAATAAGGTCCTTAACACTTATCTTTTAACTTCTTTCATTTCCTAAGGTTGGTGTTTACTTTTGCTTTCAGTCCTACCCATTTACTGATCTGTGTGGTTGTGTATCCAGTTTTGTGTACCATTTAGCTCTTACAATTACAGGCAACCCACTACTGATATATAAGGATTGTTTCAGGTGAAAATAGCTACCAGTAATATTGAAAATCATCGATACACTGGAGCCCTTTTTGGTAATTGTAAATTGAGAAATGCCAAAAATTAGACTCCTTTAGGTTTGTGTCCTAACTTATTTTCTAAAACTATTTTTCCGTAGTTGCTATTTAACCTTAGCCATGACATCAAATTTATGGAGGAATGGGACAGCATCTGAGGATTTTTTTTCCTGTAGAAAACTCATTCCTAAACCATGTCAGTATTTTTAAACATCAAACGTCCCCTATTCAAAATGTATACAGATAGCATCATTTACTTACAGCTAGTTAAAATGGTCTTGTTTTTTTTTTGGGGGGGCAGTTGTTTTGTTTCTATTTTCTATTCTTTTTTATTCCTTACATTTTAGACTTATTTGGGAACAATACTACTCTCAGGATATACTGTAAACCTACATTTTGCCATCTGAGGAACTGATAAAACATTAAAAATTTTTTGGCGTGATTTTTCTAATATCTCTCCTATATAAAATCATTTTCTCTATGGAAGAAATTGGAGTCTAATTGAATTAGAATTTTCCCCTTTCAGTTGTTTTATTTAAATATGTTAAGGGCAACAGTGAAAAATATTGATTGTCTACCATTATTTCTCAGAGAGAACATATTCCCACACAGTTGTCTGGCTCTGTCTATTATAATAATTTGGAGCAATGGTTTTAAAAGTAGTGAGGTGATAATAATTAGGATGTGTGACAGAAATTTCAGTGCTAGATTCAACATTTTGCCATGCAGGGCATGAAAATTGCCGACCCGGGCTAGTCAGCTCTAAGTACTAATTAACTAATTAATCAGGTGCTGAAACCAACTGAATGGAGGATACCAGACAGACAACTCAAGCCCAAGCAGAGAGAGGATTGTGTTCTTTTCAAAGACAGCACAATCTTTCTTCTTGGTTTTTAACCCAATCAGAAATGAGGAGAGAAAATGGGATATGGTGTACTACTCAGTCATTTTAGTCCTAGCTTTTTACTTAGAGAAGATAAAGTAAAAACATTATTTTCTGACAATAACTGTGAGGCAGTACATGCAGGGCAACACTCAAGGCTCTGGCAAACCCACTAACTCCTTGGCCATGAACTATTTCAGGGCTGATGTATATGGGTTCGTGTGGGATGGGGGGAGGGAGCCCTGCCTTCTTGGAGTTTTCTCCTACAATTTTTTTTTTTAACATAAGAGAATGAGAAACATAGTTCTCTTTTTGGGCCAGTTTTAGGTCTTTTGCCTCATCCCTCCTTTATGTAAATGAGAAGAGTCCAATTACACATATGGAAAAAAGGGTTTAATGAATCGTGAAAAAGCCCAGTTTGCAGAGAAAGGACACAATCCCCTCTTCTTCTTCTTCTTACCTTTTATATTTAATTTAGAAACATGTATTTCTTTTAAGGAAGATCATAAAGGTTAATGATTAGATCATTTTATTTTAGATACTAATTTTCATACTTGGGAAATCTTAAACAAACATAGCTTCCTTTATCTAAATTGTAAGGCTTTCTAGAGATTTAGCAAATATTCTACAACAAAAATTGTGATATTCCAAAAAAACTTTTCCCTAAATTTAAAAAATCATTTCATTTTATTTCCTCTCCTTTTTGATGTTATTCTTAGCTCAGTGATAATTTTTCTTCTCTTAACACAGTTTGCTCTGGAATTGTCATCACTAAAAAGGGATCACATCATTAGAAGGACGCTGTTATTGAACCCAAGGAAAAAGACTTTAGTATCACATACAGTTTTAGCTTAATTTTGATATTATGATGTTTTAACTAGCTAGAATTTTAAGGATGTTGGAAGGAAATTGGATTGGGTTCCCCCCCCCCAAAAGTACTGAATTTTACACTAGAGCAGAAAAATCTTGTGTTTGGGATTTCATTTTTTAAAATTGTCTTCATCTTGCAATTTTCAATAATTGAAAGTAGACCCCACAGAAATCCTCTAACCCATTCTTTTAATGACAAAAAGCCTTACAAAAATATTGTAGGAAAAAAATCAATACCATTTCTGAGAGCGACTCTTAGGATTTGATACGTGTGCAACTGCCCAGAAGATATGCTTTGCTGGGACAGCAGGAAAGTTCTAAATCACGACTGGAAGTGCTTTCTGGAGACCTAATCTAACAACCTCATTGGGCACTTGGGGAAACTGAGGTCCAAGGGAGGGTGAGGCAGGGGGACTGGAGAGAGGGGTTGACGTGATGTGATTTTTTTCTTTTTCTTCTACAAAATGCTGCCTCTATGCCCAGAAAACAATTTTCTTGGGTGCCTACTCTGCGAAGGGCATTGGTGGGATTCAGATGATTGCTTATTCAGATGCCTGTCCTCCACTATATCTCGCACCCCGCACCCCCCTCCAACCCCCCGCCGGCCTTCCCGGATCGGCGCCCTGGATGTGATTGACACCATGAAGTTGCCCCCATAATCCTCTCTGGCAACATAGGATGTAAAATTTGATCAGCTCATTGGATGAAGCCGACAAGTCTCAAAAATGTGTGAAAAGGGGGCCAAGCGGCAGGCAAGCGCCGCATTGAGGCCAGCGCTTCAGCCAGCCCCTCTCTGAGTTCTAGGTGCGGCAGCCGCGGAGGAAAGGGGGTTAGGGCCCAGCTGAGGGGCCGCGGCGGCGGCGGCGGCGGCGGCAGTGGCGGCGGCGGCGGCAGTGGCGGCGGCGGAGGCGGCGGCGGCTACCGATGCTGTGGCAGTAGCGACAGCGGCGGCTTTGGGGAGGCCGCAGCGCATTGGAGGGGGGAGTTCCTTAGGAGCCGATCGGGAGGCCGGAAGGGGGCAACCAGGCGGCACAGGCGGCTTTGGAGTTCTGTCCCGCGCACAGCCTGGGGTCGGACCAGGCGGGGCGGGGCCAGGGCGTGCACCCGAACCGCGGGCGGTGCGTGCGCACCAGAGCTTTTGGTCTCAGGGCCGCTCAGTCAGCTCCTGCCCCGCCAGCGCACGCGGAGAGGGTGGCATACGCTTAAGGAGGAGGGCAGCTCTCGGAACAGGAGTCAGAGGAAGGAGGCAAGCAGCTTAGAAGATGGAGGAACAGCTGAAGGAAGACGAGGCCGAGGTCGCAGAGCACTGGTTCTCTAAGTGGGAGCGTCAATGCCTGAACACAGCCGAGCAGGAAGAGCAGCTGCCTCCCGAGATACGAGACAAGGAGGCTGAGGAGGACGAGGGAGCAGAGGAAGATGAGGAGGACGAGGAGGCCGAGAAAGATGAGGAGGCTGAGGAGGACGAGGAGGCTGAGGAGACCGAGGAGGATGAGGAGGACGAGGAGGCGGTAGGGCCCAAGAGCGAGCAGCAGAAGCTGTGGCACCTCTTCCAGATCTCTGCCACGTCCGTGGCCCAGCTCTACAGGGGTTCGGGGTACCCACAGCCAGAACTCTCCATGTGGGACCCCTTCCAGAGCGCGGCCATGGCTGTGACCAGCCTCTACAAAGAGAGTGGGAAGGCCCACCAACGAAGTTTTGACCTGGGCGTACAGGTTGGCTACCAGCGTCGTATCAAAGATGTTCTGGATTGGGTGAAGAAGGGCCGAAGCACTATTCACCGCGAAGATCTGATTAGCTTCCTGTGTGGAAAAGTGCCCCCAGCTCCTCCACCACAGCATACCCCCAGGACTGCCCCGAAGCCTCCTGCTGGGGCCTCCAGCCAAGCTGCCGCCACTGAATCCAGCTCGTCGGTAGACGTCGACTTGCAGCCCTTCCATGAGGCCATCGCCCTGCACGGCCTCAGTGGTGCCATGGCGACCATCAGTGTGCAATCTGGCCCACCCAGCTCCCCACCTCAAGCCAGTGGTGTTTCCAGCAGTGTCACTAGCGCTGGTCTCCAGAGAAGTAGCATCCTTGAGGACGACTTGAACTCCAGCGACTCAGAAGATCTGCCCCTCCACCTGGCCAGTGGGGGGTCCCGCAAACGCACCTTGGCCCAGTGCGGTGAAGGCGTCTCGGACTCCCCAACCCACAAGCGCAACCGAATGGTCTAACTGTCACTTTGGTCACCACTCGCCATGTTGCTTTAAACCTAACTTGACCTTCAACATGATTGTTGAAAGGATACTCGACACCATTTCTTCTTTAAGTTAAACAAAGGTTTCTATCGAGTTTGCCATAAAGAAATTTTAAAAGTATTCCAGAAGAGGCCTCATATGACTCTGACTTTAACAAAAATATGATACTATCAGAGAACAACTAGTTAGCAACATCATTTAAAGCAGTAGTGTCCAGCTAGGGCTGGAACCTGGTTTATCTTTGTTACCGTTATGTTCCTTAGCACCTAGCACAGTGTTGGTGCTCAATAAATGTTTGTTGAATGAATAAATGTGACCTTATTTAAAAGTCTTAAAGGGGAACAACTAAAAGGCATTTACTTGGTTATGGGATACTTTTATCCTTTATTGTTTGTTTGGTTGTTTGCTTTAACCATTTTGGCCAGTTCAATTACATTTTATCAAAATGTAAAACTAGGCATCTTTGTGAAATCTGGAGTCTTTTATTTTTGCTCCACTGTACCATACACCTAATTTCTAGAAAGAAACTGTGCAAGTAATACATATTAGGCTGTGAGGTGTTTTTTTTTTATGCCCCTAGAGGGACACAATTTTTTTAAATGGTTGATTATATTCGTGATTATGCAATGGTGTAAAGTGGTGCTATGATGATTGGCCAGGTGAGACTTCATAGTAAGTCAATTTAATCCTCTTTTTATGAAAATTAAACCTCAACAATTGAGATCCTGAGATCAATGGCAGTGGCATTCTTAGTCCAGTGATGCTCCTTTTTCTTAGAAATGTAAGAAGTTCCTTTTGCTGAGGTTACACCTTTTTGTAACCTCTATTTTGAAGTGGAAGATGAAGTCAGAATGAACTGGGTTTTACTTGAGGATACAACATGATATAACTGAAAGAACATAAGCTTTTATTAAAGGACCAACAGTAAAATACTAGCCCCACAAATTGCATAATTTTGTACAAATCACTTAATATCTATTGACCTCAGTTTTTCAACTGTAAAATGGAACTATGGGTCTTCTAAGGTCATTGTGAAGATTAGATGAAGTTCATATTTCAAGTACCTAGCACAACGCTTGGCACCTAAAGGTACTCAATAAATGTTCTACCTTCTCTATAGATAAAAATAGTAAAACATTAAAATTCATTCTATTTTGGAAAAAAGAGCGGAAAACATCAATTTAAAAAGCAGAATATAGAATGTCTGTGTTTCAGCTTGAAACTACTGTTATGTAGTTGAAACTTGCCTAAATATCCCAGATCTTGTTTAGCTCATGAGTACACAGGATCATCACTCTGGATATTAGAGTAGCCTTGGAGTACCTGAAATTGCCTGAGAGATAAATACACTTTGCAACTGGAGTAATGAAAGATCTACCTCTTCTCTTATGAAAGAATATTGTGAGTGGAAGAGACTTGAAAGCGAAAGTCCCAGGGACACCTAAAAGGCTGAAGTTGTTCTGAATAGGGGGTAAGGTGGAGTGATGAAAGAGGTAGAGTGGGTGGGGTGGAGGTGGAGGTATAGGAGGTGGGAGTGAAGTTACAGAAGGGGTAGGGGTAGTTAAATACCCAAATGTCCCTAGGCTCTCTCAAAACCAGCATATAACATAAATACCTTGCTTTCAGGTTCATATCAGAGAGTTGTTTCAGTTTCATTAGCATGGCCTTACGATAGTACAACAAAATAAGATGAATTCCCTGATAGAATAAAAACTTGCTATTGAGGCATTCCACAAGTAGTTACTGAAGCACTGTGTTAGGCCCTGAGAAGGGATATTAAAAAAAACACACAATAAAAGTAAACCTATTCTCAGAGAGCACATTCTTGGTATGGAAGGTAAATTAATGTAGTAAAGAAAGCACTTTGATTGTATGAAAAGTACCCAAGGGCTATGCAGAAGAATTCAGAGGATAGAAGCCCTCCCTACCAAGAAGATCACAGCTTCTGGAAGAGGTGGCATTTGAACTGTGACTAGAAAAATAGGTAGAAAGGGAGAGCACATGGCATATCAGCAAAAGAAGGGTATCTAACAAAATTTGAGAAGAGGAAAGTGGTAAAGTGAGTTCAGAGGATCACAGGAGCTGGATAGGGGAGATAGGGGAGGCAGGGACCAAAGTATAGAGGGTTTCTGATGCTTGGCCCAGTACTTTAAATTCTGTCCTGGGACTGGGGTGACACCACCCAGTCTGTGTTTTAGGAAAACTGGTCTGGCAGGATTCTTAGTTGTCCACAGCAAGACACTGGAGCAGGGATAGCATTGGGTACCCCTGAAGGATGCTTTTTTTCTGGGGACGTTGCCATTTGGTTAGCCAGGGTTATGAAGATGTTGACCTTGACAGGGCTTTCTCTGGGAAGCCTTTGCTCGCTCACACCCTCTCAACCCTCAAACCACACCAGGTAGGAAGTATTGCCAGTATGTGTTCTGCCCTGCTTCTTAAAGGCTGACAAAGCCTTCAATTCCAGCTGCAGAATCTCTTAAAGGGTTAATCTTTTTTTTTTTACATTAAATATTTTGTGTTAGCTTCAGGTATTAGTATAGTGGTTAGACAAACACTTTAAAAAAGTATTCTCCTTGACATTTCCAGTACCCAACTGGCACCTTATGTGGTTATTACAATATTATTGACTATATTTCCTATGTCATATTTTTCATCTCTGTGATTGTTCTTTAACTACCAATCTGTATTTCTCAACTGCTTCACCTTCTCAGCCAAGTCCTCTGCCACCCCCTCACATCTGGCAACCATCAGTTTGTTCTCTGTATCAATGAGTCTATTTCTATTTTGTTTGTTCACTTATATTATTCTTCAGATTCTGCATATTAAGTGAAATATGGTATTTGACTGACTTATTTCACTTAGCATACTACCCTGTAGGTCAATCTGTGCTGTCACAAATGGTAAGATTTTGTTTTTTTATATGGCCAAGTAATGTTCCATTGTATATATGTACAACATTTTTTGGGGGGGGTCAGACTTCATAGATTATTTCCAGAGTATTCATTCACTCTGGAAAAAGGTAGTGCATTTTAAACCAATTTTGAGAAAGAAGAACAAAGGAGGAGGGATCACAATACCTGATATCAAATTATATTACGAGGCCACTGTAATCAAAAGAGTCTGGTACTGGCATAAGAACAGACACATAGATCAATGGAACAGAATAGAGAGCCCAGAAATAAACCCAGGTCTCTAAGGTCAATTAATATTTGAAAAAGTGGGTGGGAGCATACAATGGAGTGGAAATAACCTCTTTAACAGATGATGTTGGGAGATCTGGACAGCTACATGCAAAAAAATAAAACTTGACTACTAACTTACACCATACACCAGAATAAACTCAAAATGGATAGAAGACTTAAACATAAGCCATGACACCATAAAAGTCCTAGAGTAAAACATAGGCAGTAAAATGTCAGATAATCCCATGCAGCAACATCTTTACCAATTTCTCTCCTAGGGCAAAGGATATAAAGGAAAGAATAAACAATGGGACTACATCAAATTAAAAAGCTTCTGCATGGCTAAAGAAAACATCAGCAAAATGAAAAGACTTTACACTAGGTCAGAATGGCCATCATTAACAAATCAACAAACAGCAAGTGCTGGTGAGGATGTGGGGGAAAAGGGAACCTTAAAGGTGCACTGTTGGTGGGAATGCAGACTGGTGCAGCCACTGTGGAAAACAATGGAATTTCCTAAAAAAACCCTAAAGATGGAGCTGCCTTTTGATCCAGTGATCCCACTGCTGGGACTATACCCTAAGAATTCTGAAACACCAAATCAAAAGAACCTATGCATTCCTATGTTCACAGCAGCGCTATTTATAGTAGCCAAGTGCTAGAAACAGCCTAAGTGCCCATCAGCAAATGAGTGTATGAAAAAACTGTGGTACATTTACACAATGGAATATTACACAGCAGAAAGAAGGAACCCCTACCCTTTGCGACAGCATGGGTAGAACTGGAGAGCATTGCATTAAGTGAAATAAGCCAGGGAGCGAAAGACAAATACCATACGCTCTCACCTATAAGTGGAAACTAGTGAACGAAACAAACAAATAAGCAAAATAGAACCAGAGACATGGAAATAAGAAACAAACTGACAGTGACCAGAGGGGAGGTGGGGAGAAGGATGATGGGGAAAAGGTGGGGAAGAGTCTAGTCAAGGAACATACAGGATGGGAACTGACTGTGGGAGCAGGGAGGATTGGCAGGGCAGGGCAGGGGGAACAATGGGGCAAAAATTGGGACAACTGCAATTGAGCAACAATAAAAAAATAAGTGTTTGATTTTTAATAACCTATTATTAATGTTTTTCAGATGTAAATGCTATTGGATTATGTTGTTTTTCAATCCTCATCTTCATTTTTTTCATCATAGAAAGGATTCAGGGAAAAAGAAAGGGCTGCACCCAGTGAATGTAAACATAGAAGCCAGGTACACACTCTTACTCCTCATCTTTTTACATCTTTATGCATCAAATGCTCTCTAAGATTAGCTCCAAGATAATATGGTGGAGGGAGAGGGTGAACTATAGATGAAACTAGACACAGGGTGCACAGTAGGTGTGGGGGAGAATGGGCATGCATGTCCATTATACTATTCTATTTTCTGTATGGTTGAATTTTTTCATGGTAAAAGGTGAAATAAGTAAATAAAATGAGAAAAAAATAATAAAAAAGAAATACATTTGGAAGTTCCTTTTCAAGATTTGTGCATGACTCACACTGTGGCCAGGTTATTTACTTTTTTGCCTAAGTATGCCCATTTACAAAATGTATGTAAAATTTGCCATTTGCTATATTTTCTTTTATTTAATTTTTTCCAATTATAGTTTATGTTCATTATTATTTTGTATTAGTTTCTGGTGTATAGCATAGTGGTTAGACAATCATATATTTTACAAAGTGTTCCCCCTAATATTTCCAGTACTCAGCACAATACATAATTATTACAATATTATTGACTATATTTCCAATGCTGTACTCTACATACCCATGACTATTTTGTAATGATCAATCTGTACTTCTCAATTCCTTCACTTTTTCACCTAGTCCCCCCAATACCCTCCTCTATGGCAACCATCAGTCTGTTCTCTATATCTAAGAGTCTGTTTCTGTTTTGTTTGTTGATTTACATTTTTCTTTAGATTCCACATATATGTGAAATCATATGGTATTTGTCTCTCTCTGACTGACTTATTTCATATCACTGCTTTTATATCGACTCTTCTATTGATAACCATCTGTATTGCTTCCAGATCTTGGCTATTATAAATAATGCTGCAAAGTACATAGGGGGGGCACATGTTCTTTTGAATTAGTGTTTTGGGTTTTTTTTGACATACAAGGGCTGTCCAGAAGGTATCTAGCCATGTAATATGAAAAACAAAGACATTTATTGAAAAATATACAAGATACAAGAAACATTGTACATAGGACAATGACACCTTAGTCCCTTTCAAAGTAGGCACCTTGGGACCTCACACAGTTATCCCAATCACCATCAGCTGCCCTGTTGCATTTTCCTGAATATCTTCAATGGTCTGAAATCTCTTCCCTTTCAAAGGTGATTTTAGTTTTGGGAAAAACCAGAAGTCACAGGGTGCCAAATCTGGGCTGTATTGGGGCTGAATCACTCAGGTGATTGGATGTTTTGCCAAAAAATTCTGCATGAGACATGATGCATAAACAGGTGTGTTGTTGTGATGAAGCTGCCAAGAAACCACCAGTTGCCCATAGCAGCGGGCTTCTGAATCATCCGAAAAGTTCCCCATGGAGAAATGTTCGAGCTTAGTGCAAAATTTGACATAGATCATTGCTCTACTCACTCAGTCATTTTAAATGCAATGGCCACACAGTGGCACCTACTGCCCCAACTGACTAGTACAGTGAAGTCGTCATTGTTCATGCATGTGCATTCCAATTCACTCTACTTGGCTGCCAGGTTACATAGATGTTGTGCAAACCATTCTTGTTATATTAACAATGGCTCGACTTTTTCCAGACAGACCTTGTAAACACAGAAGTAGAAATGTTGAGCCCTATGGTAGTTTTATTTTAAATGTTTTGAGGAACTTTCATACTGCTTTCCACAGTGGCTGCACCAATCTGTATTCCCACCAACAGTGCATGAGGGTTCCTCTTTCTCCACATCTTTACAAACACATGTTGTTTGTTGATTTTGTGATGATGGCGATTCTGAGAGGTTTGAGGTGGTTATCTCATTGCATTTTTCCCTTTTTGTTGAATTTATTGGGATGACATTGGTTAACAAAATTATACAGGTCTCAGGTGCACTCGTTTTGATTTGCATCTCTCTGATGATTAGTGACAATGAACATCTTTTCATATGTCTATTGGCCATCTGTATGTCCTGTTTTGGAAAGTGTCTAATCAGGGCCTTTGCCCATTTTTTAATTGCATTTTTTGATTTTTGGTGTTGAGTTGTATGAGTTCTTTACAAATTTTGGATATTAACCCTTTATCAGATATATCATTGGCAAATGAATGTGTTCTCCTACTCAGTTGGTCATCTTTTAATTTTGTTGATGTTTACTTTGCTGTACAAAACCTTTTTAATTTGGCGTACTCCTATTTGTTTATTTTCTCTTTTTTTTCCCCTGGCCTGAGGAGATATATTAGAAAAAAATATTACTAAGAGAAGTGTCTGAGATTTTCCTGCTTATGTTTTCTTCTAGAATTTTTATGGCTTTGAGTCTTACATTAAAATTTTAAATTTATTTTTAATTTATTCTTGTATGTAGTGTAAGAAAGTGGTCTAGTTTTATTTTTTTTGCATGTGTCTGTCCAATTCTCTGAACACAATTTTTTGAACAGGCTGTCTTTAGGACATTGTATGTTCTTGCTTCCTTTTTTAAATATTAATTGACCACATAAGCATGGGTTTATTTCTGGACTCTCTATTATGTTCCATTGATCTATATATCTGTTTTTTTTTAACAATATCATGTGGATTTGATTACTACAGTGTTATAGTATTGTTTGATATCAGGTAACATGATTCCTCCAACATTGTTCTTTGTTCCCAAGATTACTGTGGCTAATCATGTTCTTTTCTGGTTCCATATACATTTTTGAATAATTTGTTCTACTTCTGTGAAATATGCCATTGGTATTTTGATAGGAATTGTATTGGGTAGTCTGGACATTTTGACAATGTTAATTCTTCCTATTAATGAGAATAGTATGTGTTTCCATTTCTTGCACCTTCAATTTCTTTCTTCAGTGTCTTTTAATTTTCTGAGAAGAGGTCTTTTAGCTCCTTGGTTAAATCTATTCCTAGGTATTTTGTTTATTTTGATGTAATTGTAAGTAGGATTGTTTTCTTAGTTTCCCTTTCTGATAGCTCATTATCGGTGTATAAAAATGGTGAATGTTAATTTGTCATCCTGCTAATTTATTGAATCCATTGATCAGTTCTAGTAGTTTTTTAGTGGAATCTTTAGGGTTCTCTATATACAGTATCATATCATCTGCAAATAATGACAGTTTTACTTCTTCCTTTCCAATTTGGATGCCTTTTATTTCTCCTTGTCTGATTACTGTGGCAAGGACTTCCAGTACTATGTTGAATAAGAGAGGTGAAAGTACACATCTCTGTTTTATTCCTGCTCTTAAGGGAAACACTCTTGGTTTATCCCCATTGAGTATGATGTTAGCTGTGAGTTGGTCATACATGACCTTTTTTATGCTATGGTATGTTTCCTATATTTCCACTTTGCTGACAGTTTTTATAATAAATGGGTGTTGGATTTTGTCTAACGCTTTTTCTTTTAGATTTTTAATTTTTTAAAATTTTTTATTGATTATGGTATTAAACTTGTCCCATTTTTTTCTACCCTTTGTTCCCCTCTGCCCTGCACCTGCCCTCTCATCAGCATCCCCCCACCCTTAGTTCATGTCCATGGGTCGTACATATAAGTTCTTTGTCTTCTCCATTTCCTATGCTATTCTTAACCTCCCCCGTCTATTTTGTACCTACTAATTATGCTTCTTATTCCCTGTACCTTTTCCCCCATTCTCCCCCTCTCCCTCCCCTCTGATCTCCATTTATGTGATTCTGTTCTTGTTCTAGTTGTTTACTTGTTTTTTTTTTTTTAGGTTCAGTTATTGATAATTGTGAGTTTGTTGTGATTTTGCTGTTCATAGTTTTGATCTTTTTTTCTTATGTAAGTCCCTTTAACATTTCATATAAAAAGGGCTTGTTGATGATGAACTTTAAATTGACCTTATCTGGGAAGCACTTTATCTGCCCTTCCATTCTAAGCGATAGCTT
The DNA here is from genome assembly GCF_021234165.1 of Pteronotus mesoamericanus. Lineage (NCBI taxonomy): Eukaryota > Metazoa > Chordata > Mammalia > Chiroptera > Mormoopidae > Pteronotus > Pteronotus mesoamericanus. The sequence continues at coordinate 3,814,774 of NW_026555198.1, forward strand.
TGCTGTATAGAGTAATCTAGGTTGTAGGTTCTTGCCTTTCATGACTCTGAATACTTCTTTCCAGCCCCTTCTTGCCTGCAAGGTTTCTTTTGAGAAATCAGCTGATAGTCTCAAGAGCACTCCTTTGTACTAACTGTCTGTTTTTCTCTTGTTGCTTTTAAGATTCTCTCCTTATCTTTAATCTTGGGTAATTTAATTATGATGTGTCTTGGTGTGTAATTCCTTGAGTCCAACTTCTATGGGACTCTCTGAGCTTCCTGGACTTCCTGGAAGTCTATTTCCTTCACCAGATTGGGGAAGTTCTCCTTCATTATTTTTTCAAATAAGTTTTCAGTTTCTTGCTCTTCTGCTTCTCTTTCTGGCACCCTTATGATTTGGATGTTGGAATGTTTTAAGTTGTCCCAGAGGTTCCTAAGCCTCTCCTCATTTTTTTCAATTCTTGCTTCTTCATTCTGTCCTGTTTGAATGTTTATGTCTTCTTTCTGCTCCAAACTGTTGTTTTGAGTCCTGGTTTCCATCCCTTTACTGTTGGTTCCCTATATATTTTTTCTTTTTATTTTATTTTATTTTTTTTTTACTTTTACTAGTATTTATTTTATTTATTATATGCTGACTTTACTCCCGAGCCATAAGTTTTTGTTTCTTCAGTTTCTTCTGGGATATCTTTTTCTTCTGTGCAACTTCCTCTTCTGGTTTAGGAACAATTTGTTCTTTTTCAGTGAGGATCATCTCAATGTGGCAGGGAGAGCTCATGTATGGGTTGATCCGCCCATGAGCTCTGTAGGTTCTACGTTGCATCTTGGGAGCTTTGTTCACCTGGATGTGCTCAATGACCAGAGAATCTACATCTAAACCCTTAAGTTCAGCATTACTCTCTGTGTTTTTAAGCATGTGCAACAAAAACTCAGCACTCTTTTTGGGCCACCGACCCTGGTCCAGCCCCACTGATTGGCCTGGGCACACCTATCAACTCCACCGTTGTATCGACGGAATGGGACACACTGCTTCTTCAAAGTGACATCTTTCAGATACTTGGTGGCTTTTCAAATATGCATACCCTTGATGGCCTGGGCAGTTTCATGGGTGTTCTTGAAGTGAACCCGAAGATTTGAACCTCGTGATTTGCATGATTTTGTGGGGTTTTCTGGGTCAAGTGAATAGTGAACCATCTTCAGGGGTGACCTCTGGTCGCTTCTGGGAAGAGGAAGAGCGGCTATATTTTTTCTTTATTTCACTTTGCAAAGCCTTCACTTTTTCCTCCATTTTGTGACCATATTCAACCAATTCAGTGAGCATCCAGATTACCAGTGTTTTGAACTGTGCACCTGATAGGTTGGCTATCTTTTCATTACTTAGTTCTATTTTTGAAGCTTTGATCTGTTCTTTTCTTTGGACCATATTTCTTTGTCTCTGAGCCTGTTGTGTTATAAAGGGTGGAGCCTTAGGTATTTGCCAGGGAGGGGCAACCCAGGTCTCTGCTTTGTGACACTGTAGGTGGGGGATGAGTCAGAGAGGGAACAATGCTGTTTGCTTAGCTCTCTGCTGGCTTTCGGTCATTTCTTTGGGTACCCACAAGCAAGTTGGTCCCTTCTGGTGCTGATTCCCAGGTGTGTGGGTGTATGTACATTCTAACAAACTCCAACAAACTCTCTCCACCAAACTCTCCTGTGAGGCTAGGAGTTTCTCCCCCTGCTGCAACCCCCATAGGTTTTTTACCTCCAGAGGTCTTGAGGCTTTCTTTTTCCCCCCACTGGGACACTGGATTGCGTGGTTGTTTCTCCTGGTTTATCAGCACATGCATATGGGACTGCCTGGTCTGCCAGCCACTGCCTTGCCACATGTCCTCCTTGCCCTGGCTGCCTGTCTCTGCCCCTCCTACTGGACTGGAAAAATGTTTCTTCTTTAACTCCTTGGATGTTGGACTTTCATCCAGCTCAATTTTCTGGCAGTTCTGGTTGTTTTTTGTTTTTAAATTTGCCGTTGTCCTTTTGGGTATGTGAGGAGACAAAGTGTATCTACCTAAGCCCCCATCTTGACCAGAACTCTAATGCTTTTTTTATATCTGTTGATATAATCATACGATTTTTACCTTCCATTTTGTTTACGTGCTGTATGGCATTAATTGATTTGCAGATATTATACCAATCTAGCATCCTAGGAATAGATCCTATTTGATTATGCTGTATGATCTTTTTATTTTGTTTTTAATTTTTAATTTTTAAAACTATTTTATTTATTAAATTTTTTAATCCTCATCCAAAGATTTTTTTTTCATTGCTTCTAGAGAGAGAAGAAGGGAGAGGGAAAGTGAGAGAGAGAAACATCTATGTGAGAGACAAGCAACCATCAGTTGCTTCCCTTATGCATTTGGACTGGGGATCATATGATATCAGGCCAGGGATGGAAACTGCAAGCTAGACAAATGCCCTGACTGGGAATCGAACCTGCAATTCTTTGACTATGGGATGATGCTCCAACCAACTAGCCACACTCGCCAATGCTGGTGTATGATCTTTTTAATGGATTGCTGATTTGGTTTGCTAAAATTTTGTTGAGAATTTTTGCATCTATGTTCATCATGGATATTGGCTTATAATTTTCTTAGTAGTGCCTTTATCTGGTTTTGTAATTAGGATAATGTTGGCTTCATAAAATAAGCTTGAGAGTTGTCCCTTCCCCTGGGTTTTTGGAATTGTTTGAGAAGGATAGGTGTTAGTTATTTTCTTCAATGTTTGTTAACGTTCCCCCTTGAAGCCTTCTGGTCTAGGACTTTTGTTTGTTGGGAGTCTTTTTTTATTAATTAATTTATTTCTGCAAATACATTTGTCTCTGCCTACCCCCCACCACTTTTCCTTGCCCCCTCCCTCCCTCCCTCAACTCTTCCCCTTTGGTTTTGTCCATGAGTCCTTGCTATATGTTCCTTGACTTTCCCCTTCCTGTCCTTTTCCCTACCCCCGCCTCCTTCCCTCTTGTCTCTGTTGATTTCTTTTCCTTTCAGTGTTGCTGGTCTTATTTTCCTTGCATCTTTGTTTTGTTGGTTAGGTTCCACTTATAGGTGAGATCATATGGTATTTGTCTTTCGCCCCTTGGCTTATTTCACTTAGCATAATGCTCTCCAGTTCCATCCATACTGTCGCAAAGTTTAGTAGTTCTTTTTTTTCTTTCTGCTGCGTAGTATTCCATTGTGTAAATGTACCATAATTTTTTGATCCAATCATCTACTGATGGGCATTTAGGTTGCTTCTAACACTTGGCTATTGTAAATTGTGCTGCTATGAACATTGGGGTGCATAGGTTCTTTTGAATTGGCGTTTTGGGATTCTTAGGGTATAGTCCCAGCAGGGGAATCACTGGATCAAAAGGCAGTTCCATTTTCAGGTTTTTGAGGAAATTCCACACTGCTTTCCACAGTGGCTGCACCAGTCTGCATTCCCACCAACAGTGTATTAGTGTTCCTTTTTCTCCACAACCTTGCCAGCACCTGTTGTTTGTTGATCTGTTTATGATGGCCGTTCTGACTGGTGTGAGGTGGTACCTCATGGTGGTTTTGATCTGCATTTCTCTGATGGCTAGTGATGCTGAGCATCCTTTCAAATGTCTCTGGGCCCTCTGTATCTCCTCCTTGGAAAAGCATGTGCCCAGGTCCTTTGCCCATTTTTTGATTGGATTGTTTGTCTTCTTGAAGTGGAGTCGAGTGAGTTTTTTATCTTGGAGATCAAACCTCTATCTGATGTATCATTAGCAAATATATTTTCCCAAATGGTTGGTTCCCTTTTCATTTTGCTGATGTTTTCTTTTGCCATGCAGAAGCTTCTTATTTTGATGAGGTTGTTGGGAGTTTTTTTATTACTGCTTCATTTTCATTAGTTGCCATCAGTCTGTTTAGATTTTCTGTTTCTTCTTGATGCAGTTTTGGAACAATATATGTTCCTAGGTATTTATCCAATTTGTCCAGATTGTACAGTTTGTTAGTATATAGTTCAAAATATTTTAATTTAATTTAATTTTGTTTTATTTTTTAACATTAAAAAAGTGTTTATTTATTTATTTTTAGAGAGGAGAAGGGAGGGAGAAAGAGAGGGAGAGAAACATCAATGTGTGGTTACATCTCATGTACCCCCTACTGCGGACCCGGCCTGCAACCCAGGCATGTGCTTCAGATTGGGAATCAAACCAGTGACCCTTGGTTCACAGGCCATTGGTCAATCCACTGAGCCATACCAGCTATGGCTAATTTTGTTTTATTTTTTATTGTTCAAGTACTCGTCTCCATTCCTCCCCTCCTACCACTCCCTACCTGCCTGCCCATCCTCACCTTTCACCCTTGATCCTACCCCCCTTTGGCTTTGTCCATGTGTCCTTTATACATGTTCCTTGGTGACCCCTCCCCTTCTTTCCCACGTTATCCCCCGCACCCCCCCTCTGGTTACTGTCAGTTTTTTCCTTTATTTCAATGTCTCTAGTTATATTCTGCTTGCTTCTTTGTTTTTGTTTTTGTTTTAGTTTACACTTACAGGTAATATCATATGGTATTTTTCTTTCACAATCTGGCTTATTTCACTTAGCATAATAGATTCTCTCCAGATCCATCCATGCTGTCACGAAGGGTAGGAGCTCCTTCTTTCTTTCTGCTGCATAGTATTCCATTGTGTAAATGTACCATAGTTTTTTGATCCATTCATTCAAGGAATATAAAGATTGTTTTAAAAATATTTTGAGCAATTTTGAGAAAGTAGTTCAAAATATTTTAAAAATAATCTTTTGTATTTCTATGGTGTCAGTTGTTACTTCTCTTTCATTTCTGATTTTATTATTTTCGTCCTCTTTTTTTCTTGATAAGATTGGTTAAAGGTTTATCAATCTTGTTTATTTTTTCAGAACCAGCTTTTGTTTTATTGATTTTTTTATTTATTTAGAAACTATTTTGTTTATTTCCACTCTTATTTTTATAATTTTCTTTCCTCTACTCATTTTGAGGTTTGCTTGTTTTTCTTTTTCTGTTTCCTCTAAATGTAAAGTTAAATAGTTTATTTGTGATTTTTCTTATTTCTAGAGATATGTCTAATACTGTGAATTTCACTCCTAGGACTGTTTTGCTATGTCCCATGCATATTGGGTTTTTGTATTTCCATTTTCGTTTGTCTCAAGGTACTTTTGATTTCTTCCTTGATCTAATTTTTAATGCATTTATTGTTTAGTAACATGTTATTTAGCCTCAATATGTCTGTGTATTTTTCAGTCATTTTCCTGTAATTGACTGTTTTGTATCATTGTGGTTAGAGAAAATGCTTGACATAATTTCAAAAAATTTATCCTCACCCAAAGACAATTATCATTGCATTTAGGGAGAGGAAGGGAGAGAGAGAGAGAAACATTAATGTGAGAGAGAAACATCGATCAGTTGCCTCCTGTACAAACCCCAACCAGGGACTGAACCCACAACCCAGGTATGTGCCCTGACATGGAATTGAACCTTTTGGTGTATGGGAAAATGCTTCAACAAAACAAGCCACACTGGACAAGGATGATTGTAATTTTCTTAAAATTATTGAGACTTGTCCTGGCTGGTTTAGCTTGGCAGATTGAGCACCAGCCTGTGAACCAAAGGGTTGCTGCTTCAATTCCCAGTCAGGACACATTCCTGGGTTTCAGGCCAGACCCCCAGTTGGGGCCGTGCAAGAGGCAACCACACATTGATGTTTTTCTTCCATTTTCCCTTCCTTGCCCTCTGTCTAAAAATAAATAAATAAAATCTTAAAAATTTAATGAGACTTGTTTTGTGTCCTAACATGGGGTCTAGCCTTGAAACTGTTCATGTGCACTTTAGAGGAATGTATGTTCTTCTGCTTTGGGGTGAAATGCTCTGAAAATATCAATCATATCTAACTGTTTTAGTGTGTAATTGAAGACTGTTGTTTCTTGTTGATTTTATGTTTGGAATGTCTGATCAGTTAATGTCAATGGAGTGTAAAAATCCCCTAATATGACTGTATTATTGTCAATCTCTTTATGTTAATCAGGATTTGCTTTATGTATTTAAGTGCTCCTATGTTGGCTCCATAATTTTTTAAAAATATTTTTAATTTAATTTTTAATCATGATTATTCTATTACAGTTGTCTCAATTTTCCCCCCTTTGCCCTCCTCCACCCATCCCACCCAAATCTTCTCGCCCACAGTCAATTCCCACTCTGTTGTCCATGCCCATGGGTCATTCACACATGACTTTGTTTAGTCCCTTCTCCTTCTTTCCACCATTGTCCTCCTTCCCCATTCACTCTGGTCATTTTCAGTTTGTTCCATGTTTCCTTGCCTGTGGTTTACTTTGTTCATTAGTTTATTTTGTTGAATAGATTCCACTTATAGGTGAGATCACATGGTATTTGTCTTTCACTGACTGGCTTATTTCACTTAGCATAATATTCTCCAGTTCCATCCATGTTGTCACAAAACATAGGACTTTCATCCCTCTTTCTTTTTTTTAAAATGCTGATTTTATTTATTTATTTACTTATTTATTTAAACGTCAAGATCCACTATAAAATATTTAAAAAATTAAATCCATTATAAAGTCTTAACAATTAAAACAACATGACACGGCACAGAAATGATCAAGTAGATCAATGAAATAAAATGAGCAGTCTAGAAACAAATGCATATAACTGTCTAACAATGTAATATAGGATTAAATTGATATTTCGAATCAGCGGGGAAAATAAAGCTTATTCAACAAATAAGGTGGATGGACCACTATTACTTTAAATAAAACAAATATAGGGCCCTTTTTCACACATTATACAAGAAATCTTCAGGTGAGTTAAAAATCAATATTTAAAATCTAAGGAGTTTTAGGAGAAAATATGAAATAATATTTTTCTTACTCTGAAGTAACACATTCAAACGCAGAACCTATAAAGTAAAATATTGACAATACGGTAATATACATATTAAAAAGTTAAAGGACAAGTAATAGAATAGGAAAGTATTTGCAGCACACCTAAAAAAGGGTTAATACTATTTCTCTTTTTTTTAGGGAAAAAATTCCACAAACATTTAATCAAAAAATGGATAAAGAATACCAAAAAGTCATTTAAAGCTTTTTTTAAAAAATAATAGAAATAGGCAAGAAATATACAAAAACAGGTTTAGTTTCAACAAATAATAAAGGAACAATTGAAATTACACATCACTGTCACAATCATATTACTGAGTATTAAAAATATTGGTAATATCAAGTAAATCAAGTATTGGTGACTGTGAAAGCAACTGGGTATTCATAGACTTTTTTCCGCTCTTAAAGCAGTCCCTTTATCATATCTTGCAATGCTGGTTTCATGGAGGTGTATTCTTTTAGCCTCCTTTTGTCTGAGAAGCTCCTCATTTCACCTTCCATTTTAATTGAGAGCCTTGCTGGGTAGAGCAGTCTTGGTTGCAGGCCTTTGCTTTCCATTACCTGGAATATTTCTTGCCATTCCCTTCAACTTATAGTGTTTCTGGTGAGAAGTCAGCTGCTAGCCGCATCGGGGATCCCTTATATGTTACTGCCTCTTTCTCCCTTGCTTGCTTTAGGATTCTCTGTTTGTCTTTGATATTTGCCGTTTTAATGATGATGTGTCTTGGAGTGGGCCTTGTAGGGTTCCTCTTAAATGGGACCCTTTGTGCTTCCTGGACTTGTGTGACTTTTTCTCTCCTCAAATCAGGGAAGTTTTCCATCATTACTTTTTCAAACAGGTTCCCTATCCCTTGCTCCTCTTCTTCTCCTTCTGGTATCCCTACTATACAGATATTATTACGTTTCAGGTTGTCCTGCATCTCCCTAAATGCCTCTTCATTCTTTTTCAGTCTTTTTTCATTTTCTTGCTCTCACTGGGAGCTTTCTTCTACCTTACCCTCCAGCTCACTGATTCGATCCTCTGCTTCACCTAGTGTGCTTTTGATTCCTTCTACGTGTTCTTCAATTCAGAAATTGTATTCTTCATTTCCTTTTGTGTCTTGTTGATAGTTTCTATGTCCTTTTTCATGCTGATATAGCTTGCAGTAAGTTCCTCCTAGTCTCTGCAGTTTTTTTGTAGTTCTCTCTGAGCTCACTGAGCTCATTGAGCTTCCTTAGAACTGTCGTTTGGAACCCCGTATCTGATAGCTTACTTGCCTCTATTTCATTTAGTTCTCTTTCTGGGGATTCCTCCTTTCCCTTCAGCTCGGGAGGGGGGTGTTTCTTTGTCTTCCCATTGTTTGTGAGACTCTTCTTTTTTGCTCCTGCTTCTTAAGTTGATCTGTCTTGATTTCCTGGCCTTGTGGCGTGAACTTCTATGGTAGGAGACTGCTGGGGGTTTTTTCCTCTGTGGATCTGCCTCTGACGATGTCAGATGTTGACCCTGTCCAACCTTAGGCGGTCTGTTCGAGACTTCCAGGAATATACTGTCTGTGGCTGTCTCCTTCAGCTGTTACTCTAGTCACTCTGCACTCAGCAGGCCAGCTTAGAGACACCACAGGGCGGGGCAGAGTCCCTTCTGGGGGTGGGGTTATTGGGTCCTCTCATGCTGCTGCCACTCAGGAGAGTGGTCTGCCTGAGCCAGAGGGCTGTTGATGTATGGGGGAGGAGTCAGCACCGGGATCCCGCCAGCTACTCTCTCTAGTCTCTCCCCAAGGCCTCCATCTCCAGTCTCTCCTCAACTGTCTCTAGACTACTCTGCACCCCCTTTAGCCAGGGATCTACTATCTGTGACTGCCACGTTGCACTCAGCAGTCAGGCTTTAGCACTACCCAGCCTGGGCAGACCCTCCTAGGGGCAGGATTCTTCTTTCCTCTCATGCTGTTGCTGCTCAGGGGAGTGGTCTGCCTGAGCAAGATGGCTGCTGCCTCATGGGGGATGAGTCAGCACAGGGATCCCACCAGTTACTCTCTCAGTTCTCTTCCCAAAGCCTCCTTCCCCAGTCTCTCCTCAAGTGTCTCTAGCCCGCTCTGCCCCCACCCCTGCCGAAGCCCCGGGTAAGTGGCTGCAAATAAAAATTTATGCATTGGTCCTTTAAACAGCTCTTTGCATCTCCAGCTTCCTGTCTCTGACAGAAAGCAACCCTGCCAACTTTCCGCAGATGGCTCTTATCTGTGTACTTTGTGGGCTCGGGTGCTGTAGGCTGGAGATCCCTGCTTGTGGTTTAGACCCTGGTCTTCTCAGGTGGATCCAACTGGCCGTTTCAATATCCTTCTGGTGCTGCTGCCCGTGAGTGCCCCGTCTGCCTTCTCGAGTCCCTACCACACTCCTTACCAGTTATGTTGTGCTAAAGCTGATTCTTCTGTCTGTCTGAGGTTACAAGGCTCCTCTCTCACTATTGTTCAGTTGTTTGTTCCAGGTGATTTCTCCACAGTATAGTTGTAATTCCAGGTTGGTCCTGGGAGGAGGTCAGTGTGACTTCCATTCCTGAAGTGGAATTTGCCTTCAGGGTCTGATGGCTCCCAAGATTTCCTTTTTAATGTGCTACTCATGAAGCTAATTGGGTCCTGCTCTAATGTGGTCTGAAGCCAACCACCAGGCATGTTGCTTCTGGGACATTTTGGGAGGGACTCTGATGTGGGTCAGTATTTCATACTTTGTGACTGGCCTTGGGCTACCTGTTTGAAGCTACAAAGCAATCTACAGTTTGTGTCTGCCTCTCCTGGTCCTGGTGTGTATGAGAATGGCCAAGGTATGCACCAAGCCTGCAACATGTCAGTAAAAGGCCCAAGGCACCCCAAGTACTGCTTTGCCTGCCTCCCCCTGACAGCAGCCTATTAGACTTAGTCACTGAAAGAGACTCTCTTGGCATGCAAGTTGTATAAGGTAGGTTCTCAGTGATTCACCAGGTAGGGGTGAGTGGTGTTTATCAGATTAATGGAATTTAAACTTGGTGCCAGTGCTAGGTCTGAGACCACTCAGCAATAGTTCCAGGGTACATCAAGGCCAGCTGGGTACCTTCAAACCTTTGTGTTGGGGTGAGGTCTCAGGGAATCATCAGAGTGAGGCCAGCAAGGTTCATAAAGCCCAAACAGACAAAAATTTGGCCACATGAAGGGAGAGCTTTGCCCTAGTCTGGCTTTTGGGGAGAAAATGGTCTTTGCCTTAAAGCCACAGAACTCAGTCTGTCTCCATTCTGGCTGGACCTCCTCGAGCCCTAGCTTGGAAGGCTGGGCTACCAGGAGTTGGGAGCATGGGGCTAATAGGTCTGTTGTGGGGTAATGTGCCTACAAGGTTCACAAAAAAGAGGGAATTGCCCCGACCCAGAGCTAGTACACTTAGGATATAACTCCCCCTGAGTCTGCCTGGACGTCTACACCAGGGGCCCAGGAAACTGACTCCTTTGCAGTGTTTGAGCTCAGCAAGTGGTGGCAACTGGGAGTCAAGTGGATGAGCTGTTGCATTCCTTCAGGCTGATATCATATGGAGGGGAGTGTTGGGACTTAAGAAAGATGGCATCTGTGTGCAGTGTGGGAGACAGACTCAGCACAGGCACCCTGGTGCCCATCCATTCAGCTCTTTCCCCAAAGCCACACTACCCAGTCTGTCCTCAAATGACTTTATTCTACTCAGAGCCTCCCTGCCTCCCTCCCTCCTTTGGAGCCAAGGGTGAGTGGCTGTGAAAGAGATTTTGTGTGCTGGTTCTTTAACAGTGTACCTAGGTTTCTAGAAGAGTTGCATCTCTCTCAGGCAGACAGAATCCCTGCTGATTTTCACAGCCAGATGTTATATGGGCACCTCTTCTCAGCTCTGGTGCTCTGAGCTGGGGAGCCATGCTCCTCACGGGAAACTTTCTTGCTGAGGTATGCCTCTAAATTATTAGCCACCTCATGTGGGTGTGGGGCCAGTGCCTTCCACACTCTGCCCTTTCTAGCAGTGTCAATGTGGCTTCTTCTGTAAATCTTTGTAAGATTTCTGTTTACGTAATCTTCAGTTAGTTATCCTGGTTGATCTAGATTTTAGTTGTAATTCCAGTTTGATCCTGGAAAAAATGGAGTATAACATCCACCTAATCAGCTGCCATCTTGTATTCCTTAAGGCTTTTAATACAAATCTATTTCCTGTAACTTTTCTGACTTTTTGTTGTTGTTTTTTTGTCTTCCATTTTTCTACCTCCCCCACCCCGACCTTTTTTGCATTTCCAGCCTCTTGGTTGAATATAACACTTTGTGTTTCTATGATTCCTAATACATTGCTAAAAAACCACATATATATCATATTTATTATATCGTATGTCTTGCATTTACTCTCCTATCCCTTATAACAAACCTGGCTGCAAGTTTCTCATTATTTCCTCCTTGAAATCTCAGCCATTCTTAACACCAGTATCTGATTTTGTGTTTAAGTGTGAATATGTTACACTGGAAGCTTATGGGAAAGTTTGGGGAAATGTTAAATCATTAAGAATATCATGTGCCAAACAATGTCGGAGCCTCAAATACTGCTTTGGTGGTCATGACCCTGGCCAGAGGGGGAAGCCTGTGATTTCGACCCTTCCCTGAGTCCCAGTTTCATGGATAGTATCTGTGAATGGAATTGTCTGAGGCAGACTTTTTCTTGTGAACAAGTTCACATGATGGAATTTGAAGAGCTTGTTTCACTTGGAGCCCAGCAGGACAGAGTGGTTTGGAATGCAGCATTCACTGTGTTCTGTTTAGCTGGAGGCTGTCACAGGGAACAAGTACTTAGCAAACAGCATGAACAAGGATTTGAACTAGAAAATGAAGAGGACCTTGACAACACTGTAATAGTGGCTTGTCTCCTCAAAAACTTCTCAATTGTACACAGGGAGGTGATAAGAAGACTAAGAAAAATACATAAATAGATTTGGGTCTCATTCAAAACAACCCAGTGTCAGAGTGTTCTAATTATGGGTAAAGTTTGATCAGAGGTTGCTGGGTCACTGTGACCATCTCCACTTAACTATATCTGATTGGAGTTTTGCCTCTTTTAAGGCAATAGCCACAGACTAAGTGTGCCTACAGGATGTCCATACAACGTGTTGAAAATGGATTGATTAATCAACTGTTTAGTCTGTTTTCACAATGCCAAATGCCTGGTTTGAATGTTTTCCTTTTTTATATTTCACTGAATTATCTGAATAGACCTGTTGATACAATTTTTGGCTTTTCATATTTTAAGTGGAATTATGTGCAGTTCTACAGGGCTATTCTTTCAAAGGTTTATGTTCCCTTTGCTTAAAAATTGCTTCCTTCTATTTCTTTTTTTATTGAGGTATAATTGACAAACTCAATTATAAGATATTTAAAGTGTACAACATGATAGCCTTTTTTTAATAGTCCAATTTCAGGTGAAATCTGTGCCTTATACATAGAACCTAGACCTTCGTGGATGATAAAATTTAACTGCTGCAGGTGTGTGCAATAACAGAGGTTCTGCTATGATACTCTATCCTCAGGGGCCATGCTATAGGAGCTTTCCTGCTTTAGGTGAAGCATGGCTATAACAAGGCATTTGTTACAATGAAGGTCAAGTTTATACCTAATTCTGCCCTGTAGCTACTAGAGCTTTAGCAAGGATCCAATAGTTGCTATGTAAGAAGACCAAGACAGCATGGTATCCACCTTCAATATATGCTAATAGACTCAGCTGAGAGCATTAGTGTTGTGTATGCACTTACATACCCTGGTTAATTGACTTCCATTTAAAAAGATATCAAACTCAGTTAGACAACCTCTTCCAAATTCAATTCAATTCATTTCAGCAAACGTTAGGATGGAAGGCACTGTGCCACCTCATGCAAACCTTTTGGAGATTATGTGGTTTCTTGTGGCATCATGTAAGCACAAGTTGATTAATATTGAGGTTTTATTGTTTAGGAACTTTAAGAATGCCTTTTTTTACTTGTAACTCTTGACATTTTTATAATTCTCTTCTCTTCTTCAAAGGCATTTATCCAGAAGTCCTATTTGTAGCTTGGATACTGACACAGATACTTTAGAGATGAAGGCATCTTTTAACAGTGCTTTGTATCATAGCCCTTTTGTGTTAGAGGTCCCATTACCTTGAAGAGGGGACGGTGAAGGTGCCAATTATTATTGCTTAGGTTGTTTTAAAGATATTCTGTTTTTAAAATATGAGCATTATCAATTATAGTACCATCCAATGAAAATATAATGCAAGACCCATATGTAATTTTAAACTTTCTGTTACATTAGAAAAATAAAAGGAAGAAGAATCAAGATGGCAGAGGAATGAGTGGAAGTCACACTGACCTCCTCCCAGGACCAACCTGGAATTACAACTATACTGTGGATAAATCACCTGGAACAAACAACTGAACAATAGTGAGAGAGGAGCCTTGTAACCTCAGACAGACAGAAGAATCAGCTTTAGCACAACATAACTGGTAAGGAGTGTGGTAGGGACTCGAGAAGGCAGACGGGGCACTCACGGGCAGCAGCACCAGAAGGATATTGAAACGGCCAGTTGGATCCACCTGAGAAGACCAGGGTCTAAACCACAAGCAGGGATCTCCAGCCTACAGCACCCGAGCCCACAAAGTACACAGATAAGAGCCATCTGCGGAAAGTTGGCAGGGTTGCTTTCTGTCAGAGACAGGAAGCTGGAGATGCAAAGAGCTGTTTAAAGGACCAATGCATAAATTTTTATTTGCAGCCACTTACCCGGGGCTTCGGCAGGGGTGGGGGCAGAGCGGGCTAGAGACACTTGAGGAGAGACTGGGGAAGGAGGCTTTGGGGAGAGAACTGAGAGAGTAACTGGTGGGATCCCTGTGCTGACTCATCCCCCATGAGGCAGCAGCCATCTTGCTCAGGCAGACCACTCCCCTGAGCAGCAACAGCATGAGAGGAAAGAAGAATCCTGCCCCTAGGAGGGTCTGCCCAGGCTGGGTAGTGCTAAAGCCTGACTGCTGAGTGCAACGTGGCAGTCACAGATAGTAGATCCCTGGCTAAAGGGGGTGCAGAGTAGTCTAGAGACAGTTGAGGAGAGACTGGAGATGGAGGCCTTGGGGAGAGACTAGAGAGAGTAGCTGGCGGGATCCCGGTGCTGACTCCTCCCCCATACATCAACAGCCCTCTGGCTCAGGCAGACCACTCTCCTGAGTGGCAGCAGCATGAGAGGACCCAATAACCCCACCCCCAGAAGGGACTCTGCCCCGCCCTGTGGTGTCTCTAAGCTGGCCTGCTGAGTGCAGAGTGACTAGAGTAACAGCTGAAGGAGACAGCCACAGACAGTATATTCCTGGAAGTCTCGAACAGACCGCCTAAGGTTGGACAGGGTCAACATCTGACATCGTCAGAGGCAGATCCACAGAGGAAAAAACCCCCAGCAGTCTCCTACCATAGAAGTTCACGCCACAAGGCCAGGAAATCAAGACAGATCAACTTAAGAAGCAGGAGCAAAAAAGAAGAGTCTCACAAACAATGGGAAGACAAAGAAACACCCCCCCTCCCGAGCTGAAGGGAAAGGAGGAATCCCCAGAAAGAGAACTAAATGAAATAGAGGCAAGTAAGCTATCAGATACGGGGTTCCAAACGACAGTTCTAAGGAAGCTCAATGAGCTCAGTGAGCTCAGAGAGAACTACAAAAAACTGCAGAGACTAGGAGGAACTTACTGCAAGCTATATCAGCATGAAAAAGGACATAGAAACTATCAACAAGACACAAAAGGAAATGAAGAATACAATTTCTGAATTGAAGAACACGTAGAAGGAATCAAAAGCACACTAGGTGAAGCAGAGGATCGAATCAGTGAGCTGGAGGGTAAGGTAGAAGAAAGCTCCCAGTGAGAGCAAGAAAATGAAAAAAGACTAAAAAAGAATGAAGAGGCATTTAGGGAGATGCAGGACAACCTGAAACGTAATAATATCTGTATAGTAGGGATACCAGAAGGAGAAGAAGAGGAGCAAGGGATAGGGAACCTGTTTGAAAAAGTAATGATGGAAAACTTCCCTGATTTGAGGAGAGAAAAAGTCACACAAGTCCAGGAAGCACAAAGGGTCCCATTTAAGAGGAACCCTACAAGGCCCACTCCAAGACACATCATCATTAAAACGGCAAATATCAAAGACAAACAGAGAATCCTAAAGCAAGCAAGGGAGAAAGAGGCAGTAACATATAAGGGATCCCCGATGCGGCTAGCAGCTGACTTCTCACCAGAAACACTATAAGTTGAAGGGAATGGCAAGAAATATTCCAGGTAATGGAAAGCAAAGGCCTGCAACCAAGACTGCTCTACCCAGCAAGGCTCTCAATTAAAATGGAAGGTGAAATGAGGAGCTTCTCAGACAAAAGGAGGCTAAAAGAATACACCTCCACCAAACCAGCATTGCAAGATATGATAAAGGGACTGCTTTAAGAGGGGAAAAAAGTCTATGAATACCCAGTTGCTTTCACAGTCACCAATACTTGATTTACTTGATATTACCAATATTTTTAATACTCAGTAATATGATTGTGACAGTGATGTGTAATTTCAATTGTTCCTTTATTATTTGTTGAAACTAAACCTGTTTTTGTATATTTCTTGCCTATTTCTATTATTTTTTAAAAAAAGCTTTAAATGACTTTTTGGTATTCTTTATCCATTTTTTGATTAAATGTTTGTGGAATTTTTTCCCTAAAAAAAGAGAAATAGTATTAACCCTTTTTTAGGTGTGCTG
This sequence comes from Pteronotus mesoamericanus, assembly GCF_021234165.1. Taxonomy (NCBI): domain Eukaryota; kingdom Metazoa; phylum Chordata; class Mammalia; order Chiroptera; family Mormoopidae; genus Pteronotus; species Pteronotus mesoamericanus. The sequence continues at coordinate 3,830,409 of NW_026555198.1, forward strand.
CAAATACTTTCCTATTCTATTACTTGTCCTTTAACTTTTTAATATGTATATTACCGTATTGTCAATATTTTACTTTATAGGTTCTGCGTTTGAATGTGTTACTTCAGAGTAAGAAAAATATTATTTCATATTTTCTCCTAAAACTCCTTAGATTTTAAATATTGATTTTTAACTCACCTGAAGATTTCTTGTATAATGTGTGAAAAAGGGCCCTATATTTGTTTTATTTAAAGTAATAGTGGTCCATCCACCTTATTTGTTGAATAAGCTTTATTTTCCCCGCTGATTCGAAATAATCAATTTAATCCTATATTACATTGTTAGACAGTTATATGCATTTGTTTCTAGACTGCTCATTTTATTTCATTGATCTACTTGATCATTTCTGTGCCGTGTCATGTTGTTTTAATTGTTAAGACTTTATAATGGATTTAATTTTTTAAATATTTTATAGTGGATCTTGACGTTTAAATAAATAAGTAAATAAATAAATAAAATCAGCATTTTAAAAAAAAGAAAGAGGGATGAAAGTCCTATGTTTTGTGACAACATGGATGGAACTGGAGAATATTATGCTAAGTGAAATAAGCCAGTCAGTGAAAGACAAATACCATGTGATCTCACCTATAAGTGGAATCTATTCAACAAAATAAACTAATGAACAAAGTAAACCACAGGCAAGGAAACATGGAACAAACTGAAAATGACCAGAGTGAATGGGGAAGGAGGACAATGGTGGAAAGAAGGAGAAGGGACTAAACAAAGTCATGTGTGAATGACCCATGGGCATGGACAACAGAGTGGGAATTGACTGTGGGCGAGAGGATTTGGGTGGGATGGGTGGAGGAGGGCAAAGGGGGGAAATTGAGACAACTGTAATAGAATCAACATGATTCAAAAATAACATTTAAAAAAGATAAATAGAAAAGTGAATAAATTCAATAATATATTAATAATATATCCATGTATTTTCATTTTAATATACAAAATATAAAAATTACTGAGTTATATTATTTTAAAATCTTGTACTGTCTTTTAAATTCAGTATACATTTAATTTTTATTTTTTTATTTTTTGACTACACAAACTTTTTTCATTCAATCTCTTTTTAAAAATATATTTTATTGATTTTGCTATCACAGCTGTCCCAATTTTTCCTCATTTGCCCCACTCCTTCTGGTATACCCCTCTCTTCCAGCAATCTCCCACCCTTAGTTCATGTCCACGGGTTTGCATATAAGTTCTTTGGCTACTCCATTTCCTGTACTGTTCTTAACATCCCTCTATGTGTTTTATACCTAACAATTTGTGCTTCTTTGATCCCTATATCCTTTCCCCTCATTCTCCTCCTTTCCTGTCCTACCTGATAATCTTCCAAACAATCTCCATATCTATGGCTGTATTCTTGTTCTGCTTGTTTGCTTAGTTTGTTATTTAGATTTAATTATTGATAGTTGTGAATTTATTGCCATTTTAGTGTTCATAGTTTTGATTTTCTTTTTCTTAAATAATTCCCTTTAACATTTCATATAATAAGGGCCTGGTGATGATGAAATCCTTTAGCTTTACCTTGTCTGGGAAGCACTTTATCTGCCCTTCCATTCTAAACAATAGCTTTGCTGCATAGAGTGATCTTAGTTGCAGTTCCTTGCTTTTCATCACTTTGAGTACTTCTTGCCAGTCCCTTCTAGCCTACAAAGTTTCATTTGCAAAATCAGCTGATAGTCTTATAAACCCCTTCATAGGTAACTATCTGCTTTTCTCTTGCTGCTTTTAAAGTTCTCTCTTTATCTTTAATATTTGACATTTTAATTATGATGTGTCTTGGTGTGGTCCTGTTTGGGTTCATCTTATTCAGAACTCTTTGTGCTTACTGGACTTGTATGTCTATTTTCTTCGCCAAATTAGGGAAGTGTTCTTTCATTATTTTTTCAAACAAGTTTTCAATTTCTTGCTTTTCCTCTTCTCCTTCTGACACTCCTATGATTCAAATCATTATGGTTAAAGATGTCCTAAGAGGCTCCTTAGCCTATCCTTATCTTTTTTTAATTTTTTTCTCCTTTCTGTTCTGATTGAATGTTTTTTCTTCCTTGTGTTCCAAGTCGTTGATTTGATTCTTGACTTCATCCCCTCCACTGTTGGTTCACTGTAGATTTTTCTTATTTCAGTTAATGTAATCTTAATTCCTGCCTGGGTCTTTTTTATGCTGTTGAAGTGCCCAGTGAGTTCCCAAAGCATCCTGATAACCAGTGTTTTGAACTCTGCTTCTTATAGGATGCTTATCTCCATTTTGTTTACTTCTTTTTCTGGAGTTTTGTTCTGTTTCTTCAGTTGGGCCACATTTCTGTGTCTCCTCATTTTCGCAGCCTCCCTGTTTGTTTCTTTGTATTGAGTAGAGTTGCTTTGACTCCCTATCTTAGTAGCATGGCCTATTGTAGAAAAGTGTACCTGTAAGTTGTATGGAGTAGAGCTTTAGGTAATTGCCAGGGCGGGCAACCCATGTCACTGTTCTGTGGCACTGTGTGAGAGGGGACAGTGCTGCTGCCTGGCCCCTGGAGTTTTGTCTATGAGGATGCTGTCTCCCAGCACTCACCCTGCTGCCAGTCATTTCAATTTCTACCCATATGCTACTGGTGCCCTTCCAGCTGCTGCCACAGTGAGTCTGCATAAGTCCTAAGTCCATTGTGGGTCCTTTAAGAGAAGTGTCTTGAGAATCCCACAGTTTCTTCCACTGTCCCAAATCCCACTGTTTTTTACTGAAAGAATTTATGGGGACTTATCTTCCTGTGGCTGGAACCCTGGGCTATGTGGTCTGGTCTGGGGCTGGGATCCCTCACTTCTGAGGCATCCCTTCCAATTTTTATCCACCACATGTGGATGTAGAACTGCCCATTCTGCATCTCTGCACATCTCTGCACCTTCACTTCACGTCTCTGCACCTCTCTGTACCTCTCCCCCTCTCCGCATATCTCTGTGCCTCTCCACCTCTCTGCATCTCTCTGTGCATCTACATGTCTCCACCCCTCCTACTCATCTGGATGAATGTGGCTTCTTTAAATCCTTGGTAGTTGGACTTCCCATACGGCTCAATTTTCTCACAGTTCAGGGTGATATTTGCTTTGTAGTCTAGTTGTCATTTTTGTTGTAGTTGTGCAAGGAGGTGAGGCATGTTTACCTCCATCTTGACCAGAAGACTCTCAGTGTACATTTTATATTTACATTATATCTCAGTTCAGTCTTGACACATGTGCTCAATAAGCACATGTGGCTGGTGAGTCCTGTATTAGACAACATTATCATTGATGGACCAGGCCTCCAATTGGGATGGAAGCTTATGGTAACTCAAGTACACTGACTTCTTTCAAGGAATTTAACAATTCCATTATACTCAGGTCCGGATGGACCTGTTGTCATATCTGAGATCATCAACCACTTTGCTTCAAGAACAGTGATAATGGTTCTTTCCGTGCCTTGCATCACCATGGCTTGTGGTCCCAAAAAGCATCTGAAGTGTTTTGCACACCAAAGCATTGGCTACTGGATAAACTAACCAATGTGTTTGTTCCTCATCTAACAATCGGTCCCTGCAAGCTAAGAGAATGTCTCTCTCTCATCATTTTTCTGAGGTACAGGCTTAAGTATGTCCTAACAGGGGATGAAACAAAGATCTGCATGTAGCAGTTTATTTTTAAAAGATTTTATTTATTTATTTTTAGAGAGTGGAAGGGAGGGAGAAAGAGAGGGAAACATCACTGTGTGGTTGCCTCTTGAGCGCCTCCTACTGGGGACCTAGCATGTGCAGTGACTGGGAATAGAGTCTGCAACCCTTTGGTTCACAGGCTGGCAATCGATCTGCTGAGCCACACCAGCCAAGGCTGCATATAGCAGTTTATTAAGATTATGGCAAGGTTTGAACCATTATAACCTAGTCTGCTGGTTTTATGGATATCATTAGCACTGATGAGACTGAAAAGAATTTCTGTCTGATCTAAGAAACCAAGGGTCACTTTGCTGTTTATCAGATTATACCTGAGAAGGCCAAGTAAAAATTGTGCAAAGTGAGACAAACCTTTGTGGGAGCAAAAGGAATCCCTTATCTGTTGATGCATGATGCTCACAACACCCACTATCCTGATCCCCTCATCAAGGTGAATGACACCATTCAGATTGATTTGGAGACTGGAAAAATTTCTGATTTCATCAAATTTGAAGTAGATTCTAACAGAGTGGAAGTTCACTGATCACATAGGGATTTTCTGCACACATTTTCCCCACTCAGTCAATCTGGAGTGAAACTATTTTTCATTCTCACAATATGCGAGTGTAACAGACTCCACACAGGCTGAGTTAGCTCCAAGTAAATGTGACTTTCCTGGTGTTACCTGGCTGCATTCTTTTCCTTTTCAAGCTAGGGTTGCAACCAGGCTATTTGATTAAATTATGTTCCTTGATGTGGGGCCTTCTGGTTAGGGAACTATTGATTATCACTTCCATTGTCAACTGTGGAAAGGGGAGTAGGGGAAATTTAATGATTATTAATTATCAACTTTATTTGTCAAACATGCAGTTCAAGTGTTTTTCCACAGATAATTACATTTGATTCTCATAGTTTCCTTATCTGTCATTATTACCGGTAAGAAAACTGAAGCCCATAAAGATATACTGACTTGGCCACTATCCTTTGGCTAGTAAGTGGTAGAGCTGGATTCAACGGTCTTTTGACTTCTTGGCCAGTGTCCTTACCTTCCCCCTACTGCTTTTGTATGTCCCCTCAAGTCCTATCCTTCAAATGCTGAGAGATAAGGATATGAAGGTTAGCTCTCTGTTAAGAAATTTAATAAACAAAAATACAACCTAACAGTAAATAAATTAGAGGGGGTTATTCACATTACAAAACAATTTCATTCCTATAAACAGTGAGCACCACTGGAGAGATTAGCATATAATTTTGTTTCCAAAATATAATCTTATACAGTGCAGCTGAGGTGGACATTTATTAGGTAAAGTCAAGTATACTTAGGTACATGGGACTGGCCATTATTTGATATAAACCAGACAATTTTCTTCATATCAGTCAGTTTTTTAATGTATAGAAATGTATTCTAACCTGAAACCTCTGAATTCAGTGCAAAATTACAGAGCTTTTTTCTTTTTTCCTGGTAAAACATTCTTTTTCACACCCAAGAAGTTTAACAGGATAGAATGCACTTTTATTTTCCAAACCATAAAAGCAAAAATCATTGCTCTGCCCTTAGGAAATTTCACCTCTAGCCTTGTTTTGGTGAAACTCCTTCTATTTCTCTTTTCAATGATGTTCTGAAGGACCATCAGCCTTAACAATGGCGTGGAAGAATCGGATCTGACATACAATGCAACCAATTAACAAGAAAACCCTAGAAACAGCAAAACCTACTGGCATGGGTCACAACCTTATATATTCCGTATCTTATTACCATTTGATATACATGGAGATGAGGCAAATAAGCAATTTTAATGGGAGAGAAATGAAACTTAGGCTGTAACTCTTGACCTATAACATAGCAAGAAATGTTATTCATTTTCTTCCAAACTGCAATGTTAATGTATGGTTTTCCATTGGCAAATAAAAATCAGCAGATAACTAAGAAAATTAAGGGAAGAAATGTGTTATTAAAATGCTGTATGACTGGATTTCTTGAAATGCAGTATGGTTATCTTAAAAAAGCTCTTCTCTTAATTGAATATCATCAAGCATTTTCAAATGATAAAAGGTAGAGTGCTGAGTAAATATTTCTAGGGAGTTTTTGTTCTGACATATAGAGGGCTTGAGTGCTATTTTGACCTATTATTAGCATTCCCTAGCAACATCTATCTCACATACTCAGAATTCCTGAAAAGGCTTTAACTGAAATTGTAGTATTTTTCTGCCCACAAAAAGAAAACAACATGTTTAACAGAGAGGGGACTGTGAATTTAAGTAAGACTAAATCCAAATACTGTGTTCTGTGATAATATGAATCACCTCACTGCATGTCACATATTTTTTCCAAAAGGAATTTCACATAAACTTAAATTTGTGCATAAAATTGTGCAAGGCAACAAACTCTGAAACAAGACTCAGGAGACTGGGTTCTCAACCTTGTTCTGACCCTAATTAGCTTTGTGACTTGCCATCTCTTGACTTGAGTTTCCTCATACATAAAATGAAGGGAAGGCTTTAGCCAGGTATCTCAGTTGGTGAGTGTTGTCCTGATATACCAAAGTTGTGGGTTTGATCCCTGATTAGTAAACATAAGGAGCAATCAATAAATGTATGGATAAGTGGAGAAACAAATTAATATTTCTCTTTCAAATCAATACAAAAATTTTTAAATGAGGGGAAGGCTAGATTCACAGTATCTTTATTTCTGCTACCCCACAGCTTCATTGAGGTATAATTGACAAATAAAATAATAAGATATTTAAAGTGTACAACCTGGACTTCTGGTCAAGATGGCAGCATAGGTAAACACGGCTCACTTTCTTGCACAACCACATCAAAATTACAACTAAAATATAGAATAACCATCACTCAGAACTGTCAGAAATCAAGTTGAATGGAAGTCTGACAACTATGGAATTAAAGAAGCCACATCCATCCAGACTGGAAAGAGGGGCAGAGACATGGAATGGGCTGGTCCCACATCCACATGTGGTGGATAAAAATTGTGGAGGGATATCTCAGGATAGAGGATTTCCAGACTCACACCAGGACTCCAGCCCAGGGTTCCAGTGTCAGGAAGGTAAGTTCCCTAACTTCTGGCTGCAAAAGTCAGTGGTGGTTGAGTTGATGAAAGAAACTTCTGGAGTCCCAAACAGTTTCCCTTAAAGAAACCACACACAGACTTACTCAGACTCATCCTTCTGAGCTCAAGCACTGGGGTAGCAGCTTGAAAGGCACCAGTGGCATATAGGGAGGAACCAAAGTGTCTGGCCTCAAGGCAGGAGCTAGAGGACAGCTTTCTCCCAGACAGAAAGGCAGGCAGGGGTCATTGTCCCTTTTCTGTGCCCTCGCCCTTCAGAGCTGGCAGGTGGGTTCCATATCTGAGACTCCATCACCTGTTTAGCACTGTTTTCCCTGCCCTGGAGATCCCCTGAGACTCTGACCCACCCAAGTTAAGAGCCCACTCAAACTGTTAACAGTGTTTCTTTTCACATGAATTGCTGGTCTTGGATCATGCTTCACAACTTCCTAAGTCTTATTAAACAAGAAACAGCTGTCCTCAGTAAACTCCCAGCCCCCATACTCTTGCTAAGTGGCCCAAGGCCCAGCACTAGCAGCAGCCAGCCAAGATTCACAGCTTGGCTTCACCTGGGGAAATTCTAAGCCCAGCAGAAGTAATGGCCATCTCAGATTGCTTAATTGCTCATGCAGAACACAGGTTGGGGCTGACCTTGGTCTGCACCACCTGGGAAACCCCAGAGCCTGCACACCCAGTGGAGAGCTACAGATCACATCAGAGTACCATCACCCTGCCCCCACACAGCCGATCCTCCACAGAGGGCAGAGGTCAATGGTCAGTAGCTGTCCTTACACATCAGTGGTTTTAGCCAGTCCTTGCAGCTGACTGACCTGGGTAAATCCCTCCCACTGATCTGACAATAGCAACCAAGGCTCAACTATAAGAGGAGGGTGTACTCAGCCCACATGAAGGGTGCACCTTGAGTTCCCAGCTTGGGTGAAAGGGGAGGCTGTGCTGCTGGACCCTACAGGATGCCTACTACATTAGGCCATGCTACCAAGACAGGGAATCATAGCCACTCTACCTAATACATAGAACCCAACACAGGGAGGCTGCCAAAATGAGGAGACAAAGAAGTATGGCCTAAATGAAAGAATAGTTTAAAAAAATAGAAAAAAGAACTAAACAAAATGGAAATAAGCAGTCTATCAGATGCAGATTTCAAAACACTGGTTATAAGGATGCTCGAGAATCTTAATGAGGACCTCAACAGCATAAAAAAGATCCAGTCAGAAACAGTCAGAAATGAAGGATACACTAATTGAAATAAAGAACAATTTAAAAGGAAACAACAGTAGAATGGATGAAGCCAAGAATCAAAGCAATGATTTGGAACATAAGGAAACAAATTACAACCAATCAGAACAACTAGAATAATTTTTTTTTAAATGAGGATAGTGTAAGCAGCTTCTAGGATAATTTCAAGTGTTCCAACATTTGCATTGTAGTGGTGCCTGAAGGAGAAGAGTAAGAGCAAGAAATTGGAAATCTATTTGAAAAGAAATGAAAACTTCCCTAATTTAGTGAAGAAAATAGACATGCAAGTCCAGGAAGCACAGAGTCTCAAACAGATGGATGCAAAGAGGCCCACTCTAAGACACATCACAATTAAAATACCAAAGGTTAAAGATAAAGGGGGAATCTTAAAAGCAGCAAGAGAAAAGCAGAGAGTTACCTACAAAGGAGTTCCCATAAGACTGTCAGCTGATTTCTCAAAAGAAACTTTGCAGGCTAGAAGAGATTGGCAAGAAATATTCAAAGTTATGAAAAGTGAGGACAAACAGCCGAGATTGCTCTACCCAGCAAAATTATCATTTAGAATCATAGGGCAGATAAAAAGCTTACCAGACAAGAAAAAAACTAAAAGAGTTCATTATCACCAAACCATTATTATATGAAATGATAAAGGGATTTATTTAATAAAGAGAAGATCAAAACTATGAACAATAAAATGGCAATAAATACATATCTACAACAATTGAATCTAAAAAACAAACTAAGAAAACAAGAACAGAGACAGAATCATGGACACAGAGAGCAGTTTGATGGTTGCCAAATGGGAGCTGGGTGTGGGGGAACGGGTGAAGAGGTGAGGGGACTAAGAAGCACAAATAAGTAGTTACAGAATAGCCTTGGGGATGTAAAGTACAGTATAGGAAATGGAGTAGCCAAAGAACTTGTATACATGACCCATGAACATGAACAATGGATTGGGGGTTGCCTGTGGGAGAGAGTATGTGGGTGAAGGGGGACAAGGGAGGAAAATTTGGACAACTGTAATAGTATAATCAATAAAACAATTTAAAAATAAAGTGTATATCCTAATGATTTGACATATCATCAAACATATACATATACATGTATATACAGTATATACATGACAAACATGACATACACAGTGTAAAAGAATTCCCCCTCCATCAAGTTAATTAACACGTCATAACCAAAAATATTTACCTTTTTGTGTTTGTGTGAGAATGTTTAAAGTCTATTATCTGAGCAAATTTCAATTATATGGTTATCAACTATAGTCACCATGCACAATCTCTTTTTATTTTATCTCTAAATTCTACCTCTCCTTTGCCTCCATGCTACTACATATCATCCACACCACTTATTTGTTAGTTATGAGATTAACAAGCTTTCAGGTTTACAATTGGAGTAAAAATGTGACTTTGGGGAAGCTTGCCATAGTAACTGAATTTCCTCTGTGAAAAAAGAACCATGAAAGGCAATGTTTCCTATGTAGTTTCAACCCCCAGATGCCCTTAGACTATATGGCCCTTGCATATATTAGTGATGCAAATCTAGGAGAAGAGCAAGACCAAGATGTTATGACCAAGACACTTGATTTGCACTGGAATGTCCCATGCAAACAGCACATCAGAACTCATAAAGTGGCATTTGGCTTGAACTTTTAGAAGGCATGCCAGTCTACAAAGAATCCAAATAGAAAATGTTCCAATGAGAATGGCCCATTGTTCTTTACTAAATGCAACTTGATCCCGAATCTTAGGAGACTGGAAAAAATATGAATTTGATCATTTCACTAAAGTCATTTCCCTTATATGGACACCAGTGACCTCATCTTTAATATGAGGGCATAAAAGTTGGACATAGACCTTCCAAGTCTACCACTCTGTTTCTATTTGGATTTTTTTTTAAAGAGTGGGTTTAACATTTGCTTGTTGGAGAGAATGGAGAAAGCAGCTCCTGAGATGAGGGGGAGCTCTGAGAGAATTAAGGTTCAAAGATGGGTTTCACTGCCTTTCCAATTTTGTCCAGTGCTGTGCTGCCTGTTCTTTCCTCTCAGTTGCAAGAACCAATAAAGGCAAGGGGTACTGTATGTTACTATGTGTCAGTGGGGTATGAAATCAGTAAATGAGAAAACTGAGTATTAACCTTTGGACTCTTGGCTCCACCACAGTCTTCCCTTTCTGGCCTCTGGTCATCTGATTGCCATCTTGAAAAGCTGGTGCAAGGATGAAATACATCATCATGTCTCCTAAACTCTTGACAGTTGGAAGGCAGGATGCCAGGGACATGAGGGCAAAGTGAATGCTCCTAGAACATTACGGATTTTTTTTTTATTTAACAAAAACCCATAAAACTCATTTTTGCCAGGCACTCTTCTAGAGTTTTTCAAATATAAACTCATTAATTTTTATAACATGGATTAGAAATTAGGACCTAATACTGTCCCTTATTTTACAGAGGAGGAAATTGAGGCACAGAGAGGAAAACTGCATTGCCTAAGTTAATCAAACATTCAGTAACAGCAGAGATTAAAACCCAAGCACTTTGGCTTCAGTCTGTGCTTTTAACCTGTATGGCCATGTGATACTGGATTTTCTGGTGTGATTCTCCATGTGCTTCAGTCAAAAGGTATAGCAGGTTTTGTGAATAACTGGCAAACCTCAGCAGTTGGACAGTACCATGGCCTCCTCAGTTCTATCAACTTGCCTTTGACCTAGGAGTGTTACATTGTTAGGAATGTTAGATTTCCCCAACCCTGGGTTTTCAATGGTAAAACTCTTCACCCTTTCCTCACTGAGATTTTGTGCTCTCTGATTTCTGTCCTGTAGGTTTTCCCAAGTTCTCAGACTTTATCTACAGAAGAGCAAAAATTCCCTTAAGCCTCTTGGTTTACTCAACCAGCCAGTAAATCGAAAGACAGTCATGCCAATAAAAGCTGTTGTTTATTGAACCCTTACTATGTGTCATGCTCTGAGATAAACTATTTTCATGCATTATCTCATAATCCTCTCATCAAACCTATGAGATGGCTTCTGTTATTATCCTCATTTTACAGATGAAAAAAACCAAGTTTCACACAGACTGAGTTACTAACCCAAGGTCACACTTTTAAGTACTTGGTACTTAAGTACTTTGGCCATATCTGATTCAAAGTTCTTGGGTTTAACTATTACTTTATACTGCCTCTAGCATTGTTCTGGGACTGCCCCCCCAATACCAAATGTATATTCTGTAGCTGTTTGTCCATGTTATTATTGACATATCCAATTCTGTCTCACTGGTTTATAATTTTAATGCAGGTGTACCATTTTCTTATAATAGTACAAACTATTTTGGGGTTTTAAGGGAGCATTTGCCTTGCTCATAACTGGACACCTTGTGTAATGGATCTTCAAAAGGGCCAGCTCGTCTTACAGAAGTTATAGAAAGAGACTGTGAGAGAACTTAACTAAGCCAGGGGGACTAAGGCAGGTTGTATATCATACTCCTGTGGGCTTTCTGAATGGGGAACTTTGGTCTTCTATTGGAATGGATCTGGATAGAAAGAAAGTATTGTGAATAAAATATAAGAATTGTTATTGTAGCAGACACAAACATCTCTAGGGTTTGTGTATATATAATATTCCCAGCTGTACTTTTTTTTTCTTGTTTGAGACTAAATGATTGCTTCTCTCAAGTGAGTGCAGTTTAGTTTGAAAACAATTGAGGTGATATTAAAGCTATGGATGCTGCTAAAATATCCACACAAGAAGGCTAAATTAACAAAACCAGAATTTAAAACCCATTTGACTTTATTAATCTTTGTAACTCAAGTGACACTCCCAATCAGAAGGGATCCTACATGCCTTGGGTCTGATTCTAATTGCCAGCTAATAAAAATTCTAGGGTATTCTTAATCAGCCAATTAACTGACCTGACAAATATAATAGGGAAAGAAGATTGGAGGGGTTGAGAATGGAAATAACAAATTCATCAAGGTGGGGTAGAATTCTTCAGAGGTTAATGGTAGACACGCTTTAAAGTAAAAGGATTTTTTTCTACCTTGACGAGGTCCCCGTCTTTCTTTTTTTCTCCTTTCCCTGGCATTTGTAATTGTTGGAACCCCTAATTGGCTGATTAGCTAATTATGGGGGAGAGGAGAGAGAATTAAAGATGTGTAGAATATGTATTTTAAAAAAAACCCTATGGTTCTTTATTCTCTGAAATAATATTTGTATAAAAATAGTTCACTGTAGTTAAGAGTTTATTATTATTTGAAATTTAGTGCATCATTTTTTTACTGGAAAAATTACTTACCTCCTAATTTACCTTAACATGTAAATTGAGAGTGAAATATAATGTTAAAATTATGACATTAAGGAAGCCAGTTATTTGTGGCTTAAACATATCTTTATAAACATTTTTAAATAACGGTAAAGCAGAAGCTGCCTTTATTGAAAACGTGTATTAGTGGGATGGAATTATATTTTTATTTCCATGCTGAAAATTATAATACATTAAGAGTACTGGAAAAAATGTGCATGTAGGTAAAATTCTCAATTATCCTTTACCATTTTATAAATATGTGTATTCTCAGAAAGTTAATAAGAAAAAGTTTACAGTAAAAAGAACTGTTTTTGCTTTGAAAACTTAGTTGCTGGGGTTTTCTTTGCAGGTGCAAGCACACTGTTGTTTTATATTTTTGGAAACAGTATATTATGGAAAGCTGCCAGAGGGAGTTCAAGGTGCATCTGCTAAAGCTGCTCAAGTCCCACTCCCAGAGCTGTATGAATTATTTGTCATACTTCAGTACTTTTATCACTACTCATCTAGACTTTTGTCATCAGGCTATGGAAATAGAGATTACCTAGTTATACCTTCTCATCGAACAGAAGAGGAATTAGAGGCACAGAGAGGGGAAGGGACTTGTCTAAGGACACAGAAAATTTTCTTCCTGAGCTGAGGGCGGGTCTCCAGATTTCCAGTTCTATGTCCTTTCCTTTATTCCCATATCCCCCTTATATAAATGATACCAATGGCCAAAGGGCAAAGGCCAACCATCATATTCTGTCATAGACTGTTTCAATGCGCAATCTGTTGCACTCCAATGCTGGTTGCCTTCATTTCTAAATCATTAAAATTGGATGCCGTGGCCAAGTCCAAGGCATGTTTTAGTTTTATTCTTATGAGTCCGATCCTTTTCACTAATGCATTATTTACATCTCTTCTTTATTTTCTGAAATCTTCTTAGGGGAATAACTGTGTCCTGAATTTGGAAGTAAAAATGGTTGTAGGTTCTATTCATTTTAATCTGAAGGCTAGGAAGTGCTGCCCTTTCAGTTCTCTAAGATTCTGATTAAAAGGATTGTTCAAAATACTTCCTCTCTGATGCTGTTACAAACTCCACTGGGTCCTACAAGATATATGTACCTTGATTTTTACTTGTCATTTTTTTGGAGGGGAGAGAGGGTGTTTGTTTTTTGTTTTCTCAGTTTTTGGTTGTGTTTTGTTTTCAACCTTTAGGCTTTACATTTTATTTGTGTAGAAACTTCTCTTATTTTTCTTACTGAGGGCTAGTTTCTCTCGAGCTTGGAGGGTTCATCACAAATTGCTTGTAAAACAAGAACTGATTAGGAAGTAATATATTCATCTGTAACTCCTCCATAAAAGTTATTCAAGTATTGTGACAAAATAAGTGTTGTTTACTTTATACATTTTCTGCAAATTCTAAAGATTTCGTCTAACTTAAAGGCTCTCATGGAATCTCGGGGATTGTGTCTTGCCCACTGAGAGTATAAAGGCTTGCTAAATTAAGTTGATTTGCCTGTGAAAGAAATGCTTCCATTATTCATGTCAGAAGCCTGTCACATCAAATTGAGGGAGTGGAGAAAACCCTTTTTTATCAACATTTAGAACGAAGAAAAACCAACCATTGAGGGCCTGAATTTCAATTGGGGAAAAAGTCAGGCTGAAAGCAAGGTTCAAAAAAGGTGGGGGGGGGTGTCTGGGTATTTGACTAATGTTGAAAATCAGAGGAGATTGATTTAACTTTGCCCGAAACTTTTTATATACACAGACTGAATGAAACTTCTTAAAGCAGCAAGTAGTACATACAATCTTGGTGTCTTTCATGTGTAAACTTGTCAAAAGTAGTTAAGCTAATTCAAATTTAAATCTCCTTGAATTCCTATTCTTGGACTCTTAATTTGTTTATTTTAAAGGATTTAGGAATGCATTTCTTGGGTGTTACTTTTCAAACATTGATGAATGTATTTTGTTTTTCAAAGTTCAAGATTATAGGCTCTGGTGTGTGGTTAGAAGTTGTATTACTAAAAGGAAGACTGGCCAGTCAAGGATCAGCCCCCTTGTTTGTATCAGGTATGCAGGCATTTTGTCTCTGTGTGCATTTATTGTATACATGTATGCATACACACACATGCATAACTTCAAATTAAAAACAGATCATTGAGAGAACAATTGAGCTTAGAAAGATAAAGGGAGGACCATTTCCCAAGACAAAATATCCTTATGCAATATTAGTTTAGGAGGATTCTCTTGTATTTGCCAGGGTAGTGGAGTTTTGTTAAACTTCAGTATAAGGATAAATTATCTGATTGCTTCTGCAATGAAATCTGATGTTCACTCTTTTTGTAATATTTGATTTCTATCAGCACATGCATTTCAAATGATTGTGTGCTGCAGTAAAATCAATCACAAGGACAAAGTTTCTCATATTGGCAGACTTAATCCTTACCAACCCTCATTTACCTTGAAAGGGTTTCTGCTATTATTATCTAAGTAGTCTTCAAATGGTAATTTTAATCTGTCTTTTAAAAGACATCTTTTAGGATGTATTTTACTGAAAAAATGTGGGACATCATTTTGTATTAATTATTAGATATATATTCGCAGATTCTTACCTTATTTTGCACCAAAAAATGCTCCAAAAATGAAAATAGAACAAGTTAAACTGTTTGAAGGGATTTTTGCTTTTTCTCCCCTTTTTAAAAATGAGGACTAAAATCCTGTTAAGGAATAGGACTGAATCCCCCCCCCCCAATCTTTTTTTGGTGGGTGGTTCTGCAGCACTTCAATCCTAAATTGAATTTTATGCTTAATTGATATTTGTGTCTAGTGGAAATAAGAGTTGGTTTGTGGTGTTCAAAGTACAAAAGTAATTACTTCTCCGATTGACTGCAAATATGTGCAGGTTGTGGATGGGGGAGCAATGAATGAAATAGAGAGGCGATTGTACTGTGGAGGGCTGGAATAGACAAGGATTAATGGTGAACAGAATTGTATTTTGGTGTTCTTTCAGTAACGTTACAATCTCTGTGAAAGTGAATGCTGCTAACAAGGGACCAATGGGGCAGGGAGTTGGAATAGGGGTGGAGGGAGGGCGTGTTGGGTGTTGTGAACTGGTAAAAACAGAGAACCATGTCAAAGTAGGAATTGAATATCTAACTTACGTGTGTTTACAAAAGTACAAAACACACAAACAAGATAGCCAAAAACAACTTTGTAATTTGACCTGTGCTACTTCCAGATCATGAAACCACGAGAGGTCATTCATATTGTGGAAAACCCAGTCTCTCTATTTGCTGGCTGTTTCTAACTATCATAATATAGATTACTGTCTGATGAAGCAATCTAAATGGATGTGCAATAGGAGCTGACGATGGCAATAGCGAACTATTCAAGTTTTTGTTTTTCCCATGAGGTGTTATCATTTTAGGCAATTTTCATATGCTGATAATATTATTTTCTAATGAGTGAAATTTGAATTATGTAGAATCATAAAACAGTAGCTTGTTAGAACTGGGAGAACTTTAGAAACTGCATAGTTAACCAGTCTTACAGGTGAGAAAACTGGAAGATCAGAGAGGAAGAGGGACAGAGTTGGCATCAAAATCTACTTTTTCTCATTCTTAGGCCAGTGAACTTTTCACTGATTTACACATGACTAAACAGGCCCAGTTTTCCTCCACTTTGCGTCATACAGTACTGAAATGGACTATATTAAATAAGATTAAAGAGGGCTTGGAGGAAAAGGTGAAAAAAGTGAAGGAGAATAAGAAGTACAAATTTTCACTTGTAAGATAGGTAAGTAATGGAGATGTACAGCCTAGGGAATATAGTCAATAATATCATAATACCCTTGTGTGGTGACAGATGATTTCTAGCCCTATCATGGTGATCGATTTGTTAGTTATATAAATGTTAAATAACTATGTCATATGCTTGAAGCTAATGAAATACTGTATGTAAACCATATTTTAATAAAAAATGTAAAAAGTAAGATTATAAAAAAACATAAAAATAAAGTCTATTAAAATTAAGAGCATGAATAAATAAGTGGATAAATAAAAATTAAAGACTCCTGCAACCCCAAGCCCCCAAGACAACCATTCATAGCTAAGTATATTTCTTCTATGCTGTTCTCTCCCCAGATACAAATATAAACATTATTATTTTCATCTTGTTTTTTGTATTTTTGCTTATTATATATATTTGATAACTTGTAAAATATTTGATATATATAACATTATATATAATTTTTACCATGTGATTCTGTAGATTTTCCAATATATATGACTTTTAATCAACATTATTATAAAAATAGTTCAAAATTAGGGATTGCTCTTTCAATTTTATTTTTGGATTGTTCATTGCAAGAGTATAGAAATTTAATTGATGTTTGTATATTAATCTTTGTCTTGCAAGATTTCTAAAGTAATTTATTAGCTCTCATAATTTTCTGGTTGATTCCTCAGGGTTTTTTTTTTTTTTCCATATTAGATTATGTCATCTGCTAATAGAGATAGTTCTTCCTCTTTCTTTACAGTTTGGATGCCTTTTAATGTCATTTTCTTTGCTAATTGCCTCATCTAGAATTGCAGTACAATGTTGCATAAAAGTGGTGAGAGCAGACCACCTTCTCTTGTTTCTGATCTTAGGGGGAAAGAATTCAGTCTTTTACCATTAGGTATGATTTTTGCTGTGACTATTTCCCCTTCATTTTAAAATTTATTTGGTTAAGTGTGGAAAATTCTCTTTTTCTGCACTTTACATATGTAAGAACAGGCCGTTGAGTTTGGGAAACACTTTCAACTATGTGACTCTCTGCTTATGCATGGGAAGATTGCAAGCAGTGCAGTGGCAGACAAAGCACGTGACTCTGGAGATGCTAAGAATCACTTGATGCCTTCCTCACATCACCCATGTGTGTAGAGAATGGGGCCAGAAACCAGGTTTTGTGAGCATTCAGTCTCTAAGGCAATACAAGTGTCACTCTTTTCCCCAACCTTGGCTTCAAAGATTTCCATAGTTTTTATGGTCATCTCACAGAGGAGCAGTTTTCAAATTTGAGAAAGAGGAGAAGAAAACAGGCTATCTCATATGCTTCTTTCACCTCTGTAAAGCCTTCCAAAATGGCTTTTTAAAAATGAACCACCCTCTTTTGAAAGCGATAACATGCACCTTTACAAAAACAGCAAACCTTGAGCCAGTGAACCTGTACCACCTGTCCCAATCCACAAGTTATTTATTCAAGGAAAAAAATTGAACTGCTATTTTTGGCAAACACCAATAAATTGTTCTAAATATTCAGTGAGGGCAAAAACTCCCATAAAAAAGCAAGAAACTTTTGTTTTCCCTGGAGGGCTTGCGCTATCAGAAGCCATGTTGCTTCTCAAGCTTGGTGTCCTAACAGATTAGCCATGAATTTGTAGGAGGAACAGTTTCTGGTGCCTCCCTTTGGTCTTTCTTTTCCTGTGCTTCTAAAGCCCATTTCCCTTCATCTGATTTTTCCTTAAATATAAAATTGTCATTCTCTTTGAGAAAGCAAATACCAGTTTCATTATGCTGCAGTTTTCCCCTTTATAAAAGGAGATTAAGGCCAGCTGTCACTCAACCCAAGACAATGTTTCTGAGAGGAAATATAAAGACCAGAGTTTCCAGATTTCAAATTTCTAAGGAAATGAGACTACATATTTTTATTGGTGATTTCCCATTTATAATTGTTAATAGATTTTAATTTTACAGTCTGACAGAGGCCACATTTAATCTCTAACCCTGACCCAAGTGGAAAAGATTCAGTGATCTTTTAAGGTGATTTTTAAAAATAAATAAAAAATTATATATTTAGTCATACATTATCCATTTCTGGTATCCTTGGTTCCTTTGTATATATCCATATTTTCATCTGGTAGCATTTTCATTCTGCCTAAAAAACTTCTTTTAACATTTCCTGTATTGCAGTTCTGCTGGTTATAAATTCCTTCAGTTTTCGTATGTATTAAAAAAATCTTTACTTTAAAACATGTTTATTTTGAAAAATTTCAAACATACAGGAAAGTAAAATAAATAGTTCAATGAACACTCATATACACTCATCTAAATTCAGCAATTATAATAAATTTGCTATATTTGCTTGATCTGTTCTAAAACATTTAAAATGAATTACACACATCATTATATTTCACCTCTACATAATTTTTACTTGCATCATTAACAAAATGACATTTTTCTTTAGATAACAACAATACAATGATCTCATCTAACAAAGTTAACAATAATTCCCTAATATTCTTTAATATCCAGTCTGCATCTAAATTTCCTTGATTATATAAAAAATGCCTAGTGTATTCAAACCAGGTATCAGTCAAGGGTAATTTGGTAGTTATAGCTCGTAAATCTCCCGTAATCTAGAACACTCCTTCTGTCTCTCTACCTGTTATGCCCCCATGTGTGATGTTGTGATTTATAATAAGAAATATATATTTGGCCTTTTTTCCTATTTGTTTTTTTTCTTTGTCCCCATTTCTGATGCAGAGCTGCTAAAACCTTTGGCGTTTCCTAACCGATGAGAACATAATGGTGTCAAGGTGCATTTTATTATGTGAATAAGGTGACTTTTGGAAAGCAGCTAAGGTTAGCGGCTGGTGGTCAGAGGAATCAACCAGGTGATTAGAGGACTGAAACTTTTAGTCTCTCTCTGGGAGGGGAGACAGGCTGGAGGCTGGGTCAAGTGCCACTGGACAGTGATTTAATCAACCGTGTTTATGTAATGAAGCTTCCATAAAAGCCTGAAAGTACAGGGTTCAGAGAACTTCTGAAACAGTGAACACAGGGTTCTGTTGGGAGAGTGTCACACCTGGAGAGGGCATGGAAGCTCTGTGCCCTTTCCCCATACCTCACCCTATGCATGTCTTCTGTCTGGCTCTTCCTGAGTAAGTAAAATTTTTCTATGAATTCTGAAAGCCACTCTAGCAAATTAATCAAACTCGGGATAGGGGTCATAGGGACCTCTGATTTATAGCTGGCAGGATGAAAGTTCAGGTAATGGTGAGGTGGGGGGTCTTGTTAAGACTGAACCCTTAACTTGTGGAATCTGATGCCATAGTGTTAGGATTGAGTTGAATTGTAAGGCACCCAGCTAATGTCTAAGAGTTGTTTGTCAGATGTGTGGTAAGAACCTCTGGATCCCCACATTGGAATTTGGTGGGCAGAACACAAAAGATGATGCCATTGACTTGTTTCAGATACCAGGTCAGTTGTTCTGTTGAATGCCTCACTTTCTGAGTTTTTTTCATGCTTTCCTCATGGTATTGTTCAACTTGTTCTTTTAAATTGTTCTCCTGTATTTCCTAACAGTTGCATATTAGATCTGAGGGCTTGATCTGGTTTTCATTAAATATTTTTTCACAAATAATTTAGAGGTGATGCTGTACACATCAGGAGGCACAGAGTATCTGACACATAATTCCCACTATTAGCGATGACAAAATTGAACAGTTGGTTTGGGTGGTGACAGACTAATTCCTCCATTGTAATGTTTTCTCCCTAGTGCTTAACACATAATCAGTGGAGTGATACTTTGGCATCATGGGAATATCCACTTTCCCATCAGCTTTCACTCAATGGTTTATAAATCTATTGACGATTTTGTCTTGAATCAGTTATTTCCTTATGGTCAGAAAAGTTGTGATTTTCTATTTCTATCACTCTTTCAGTTATTGGCTGGCACTCTTCTGAAATAACTTTTCCTCATCAGCCTTTTCTGCTAGCTTTCTGTTTTATGTTCATTTTATCAATTTGGGTCTAGATTGCTCAGTATCATTGGCCTCAGGAGTCTCAAGTGGGGGTAAGCTGGCAGGTGATTGTAGACAAAAGCGAGTTTTTCTCTTTGGTAGTCCAGTTATAAGTAGATTACTTCCTGTACACAAGGGTATGCTGAGGGCCTAGTGGACAGCAACATTGATCTGCCTGCTGCCCATTGGCAGCCTCCTGTCAGAGGGGTAGATGCCAACTCTGAGGCTGCCCCCCTTGTTTAAAGGTGGCTAGCAGATGTTCTCTTTATTCCCATACAAATGGAAGGACAGCCACTCATTTTCATTTTCCCGCTGTGGCTCGCTTTGTTGTATGCACTATGTGCAGTGCTTTATGTGCACTAACTCAAGAAATATTCACAACAATACTTTGAGGAGCATATTATTTCCATTCTACAGATAAGGTAAGTGGAGCTCTGTTTAATTAACTTGCTTAGGATCACATAGCCAATAAATAGAAGAAGAGGAATGAAACCCAAGCCTGTTGGACTCAAAGTCTATGTTCTCTTTTTAAAATGGTTTGAAATGTAATGATTTTAGTAATAATTCAACAAGTATATGCAGCATACATATACTTGCAATATGTAGAAAGCTTTTTGGATTTTTTGTTTCAATTTATTTTTTTATTTTCAATTACAGTTTACATTCAGTATTATTTTGTATTAGTTTCAGGTGTACAGCATAGTGGCCAGACAATCATATACTTTATAAAGTATTCTCCCTGACATATCCACTATCCACCTGGCACCATACATAGTTACAAAAATATTATTGATTATATATCATATGCTGTACTTTATATCCCCATGACAATTTTTTAAAATTTATTTATTTTTAGAGAGGGGAAGGGATGGAGGAAGAGAGGGAGAGAAACATCAATGTGTGGTTGCATCCTGTGCGCCCCCTACTGGGGACCTGGCCCACAACCCAGGCAGGTGCCCTGACTGGGAATTGAACCGGCAACCCCTCAGTTTGCAGGCCAGCTCTCAATCCACTGAGCCACACCAGCCAGGGCCCCATGATTATTTTATAAGTACGAATCTGTACTTCTCAATCCCTTCACTTTCTTCACCCAATCCCTCCACGTTTCTTCCCCTCTGGCAACCATCAGTCTGTTCTCTGTATCTATGAGTGTGTTCCTGTTTTGTTTGTTTATATTGGTCTTTACATCCCACATGCAGTATTTGTTTTTCTCTGACCGACTTATTTCACTTAGCATAATATGACCTAGGCCCATCTATGCTGTTGTAAATGCTAAAATTTCATTTTTTTAATGACTGAATAACATTCTATTGTATATATGAACCATTGCTTTTTTATCCAGCCATCTATTAATGACCACTGGGTTGATTCCATAGCTTGGCTGTTGTAAACAATGCTGCAGTGAATGGGGTGGGGGCAGGGAGTGGTACATATATTCTTTCAGTTAGTGTTTGGAGTTTCTTTGGATATATTCCCAGCAGTGGAATTGCTGGGTCATGGGCAGTTCTGTTTTTAATTTTTTGAGGTATCTCCATACTGCTTCCCACAGAGGCTGCACCAGTCTGCATTCCCACCAACAGTGCACAAGGGTTCCCTTATCTCCACATCCTTGACAACACGTGTAATTGTTGGTTTATTGATGATGGCCATTCTGACAGGAGTGAGGTGATATCTCATTATGGTTTTAATTTGCATTTCTCTGATGATTAGTGACATTGACCATCTTTTTATGCGTTTATTGGCCATCTGTATGTCCCCTTTAGAGAAGTGTCTATCCAGGCCCTTTGCACATTTTTTAATTGGATTGTTTGATTTTTTGGTGTTGAGTTGTATGAATTCTATATAAATTTTTGATATTAAGCTCTTATCAGATGTATCATTGGTGAATATGTTCTCTTATTCAGTAGGTTGTCTTTTCATTTTGCTTATGGTTTCCCTTGCTGTGCAAAAACCTTTTAGTTTGACATAGTCCCATTTGTTTATTTTTCTCTTGTTTCACTTGCCTGAAGAAATATTACTAAGAGAAAACTTTGACATTTTACTGCCTGTGTTTTCTTCTAGGAGTTTTATGGTTCTCTATATATAGTATAATGTCCTCTGCAAATGATGACAGTTTTACATCTTCTTTTCCAATTTGGATACCTTTTATTTCTTCTTCTTGTCTGATAACTGTGGCTAGGATTCATAGTCACTATGTCACCCAGTACTATGTAGAATAAGAGTGGTGAAAGTGGACATCCCTGCTTTGTTCCTGATCTTAAGAGAAACACAAAATCTATGCTCTTATTTAATTGACTTTAAGATTTTGAGGTAAGAAACAGCCATGACAGGGGAAACAAGAACACACTGTTTCTTTTGAAGGGATTTTACTTGCTCTGTGTGGAAAACTCACTGGATTGGTAGTTTCTTACTTGGGAAAGAACATGGACCAACCAAGGGAGCCAGTGATAGACCTTGGTTATTTTTGTTAGGACCCTTAATTGTGAGAGGAAACCAGTTTGAAGTCCTTCAGGTAAAAAGGGTTATCCAAATCCATGGAGTAGTTTGAACAACTCAACCTCAGGAACAATTGGATCCAACGAACTGAGTACAATGAGATCCTCTGCTATCCATCTATACAGCAGTGTATGTGTCACACTCATCCTCTCTCACCGCACACTGTCTTCCTCTTCCTGACAGAAACCAGAGCTCTTGAAAGCTTGCTGGACTGTTATATCTTATGGCTTTGACTGATTTGCTCATCAGTTCTGGTTTTAAAATTTTTCAGGAAGGGCTCTAATTGATTCAGTTTGGGTCAAGGAACCACCTTGTGGGGGTCATGTAAGAATGTATTGATTTCCATGGGAACTACATTTTTACATTAATAGGAACAAAATAAGGGGTGGAGATTGCTGGTCCTAGAAGGAAAGGTAGGATATATTAAAAATAAATAGTAAGTGTATACTACCCTGAGGTTGAGAGAAAAAAAAAGCCAGCCTTCTTGGGAAGAGGGATGATAGATACTCCTCTCACTAGACTTTGCATCAAGTGATTGGAGAAAGGGAAGGATTGAGTAAAATATTGGACTAAGAAACATAAAGCTAAGCAATACCCTCCCCTTTAGGACCTGTGAAGTTATCTCATTTAATCCTCCCAATAGTTCTAATTTGGCAAGCATGTTATCATTACCTTCATTTAGCAGGTGAAGAAGTTGATACTGTTTTTAAACGACTTGACCAAATTCACACAACCACCAAGTGGAGGAGGTGGGATTTGAATCCAGCTCTGTGTAAGTCAAAGGCCATGTGCTTAATTGCATCTTTAAAGTATGATCTAAATGAATTAGTGAGTTTCTGGCCAAAGGCAAGTTATCTCTGCCTTAAATGAGATTTTACTTCTTACTTGCATGCTTTTAGTAAGGAGTGCCAAGTCTGAGATACAAATCTTTATTTTCTTGTAAGCATACTGTAGTGGCCATGAAAGGCAACTCTCAGATCTCTGATTTCAAGGAGCCTTATTGACTGCTCCCAGTCAGTGACTGAATACATCAAGGATACTAAAGTAGACCTACCCCTGGGAGATGCAGAACTCCTCTAAAGTGTAATTTTGGCTAAAGGCCTCCCTGTTGGTCTTGCTGAGATTTTTCTTAGAAATGCACTGTAGCATAAGACTTTTCATACCTAAGCTACTTTCCTTCCCTCTCCCCTCCACAGAGTCAGACTTGTATTACTGTCTGACAGCTCTTCAGCTTCTTTTGGCTCTCCTCACGCACATGGTGTATTTCCCCTCACAGGTGTTTTCTCCAATAAATTCATCTTTTTTGGAGGACTCAGAGAAATAAATACCTATATCTTGGTGCATTGACTTTTGCCCAGGTAAATAATTTCTGGAGATAAAATGAAAGTTCGACCAAATACATGGGTAATACAAAGAGAATTGTACAATTCCTCTTGGTTGGTGCAACTTGGGAAAAAGATGAATACATTTTGGTTGTCACCAATTCTGGAAATATTAAAGATAAATGAAGGCCATAACTTTTAAAGTAAGGATGTAGGGAATCATTTCTCATGGTTGAAAGAGTCCCACTATAAAAAGATTATTTTCTCTCTTCTGGGTTAAAGAGAGTAACTGCATTTTAGACTCTAAGCCTGGATTCTACACATTATTAAAAGTTTTAGGCTGCTGTAAGATGAAGGTTTGGAAGGAAGAGGAGGAGGATGGGAAGAAAGATATAACATACAGTATATGTCTGATGAGGCATTTGGATAGGACCCAAACACCAAATTCTCTACCTATGTGAGTTGGTAATATTCAGATTTTTCAAAGGTTAAAAATAAGATCAGCTTCAATTTCTGAGGAGCCACACATAACAAAGATATACTTGCTCGCACATATTTAAATCTTCAAAAATTCATAAAAATGAAGTAGTAAAATATTCATTGAATGTTCTGCTGTGTAAATAGCAACTTTTCAGGAAGCAGGGATATAACATAGAACCAGTCAGACACAGAAGGATGTTTGTGTGACACTCTTTATTGGTCTTCAGCCCTGCTATGCTATTTCTGTTTTTAAGAAAAATGGAAGTTCACAGTAGAAATGTTCAATTAACTGTTAATACTGATTGAGATCATTTTAAAATATGATGAATGAGTTCAAAATATCCAATTCATTCCAATCATAAGCTGGAATAACAGTACTACTGTCAAGAGGAAAAGAGCAGATAAACATGTAAATGAACTCCAAATCTTTGAAAAGTACTCTGCCTGGAATGACTGAATATTAATGCACAAAGTTTTCCACATGTTAAATATTGAACTGAATTATAGTGAGAATGCAACATTCAATGATAATCTAATTATTTTATTTTGTAACATATTTAATAAGTGCTAGATTATAACACATTGGGGATATAGCTAGGACAAGAAAAAACTGTTAAAAACTCCGAGGACTAAGTCCCATAGCTAGTGTTAGGCTTTGCAAGTATCACAGTTGCTCATCTAGTTTCCTTCTCTACGTGGTGCTTATTTCCTTCCTTCTACTGTCTCTATCCAATAGGAGATTTTAATTTTAGAATCCATGTCAAAAGATCAGCAATGCTGAAAGCCTTCCCTGATACTTAACCCTTGTGATGATCATAAAGACTGCACCTCAAATACCTCTGACTACAGGGAGCATAGCTGACCAAGATCCCAGCTGCTGTGCTGTGAAATTAATTTCCAAGTTAGCTTCAAGGCCATGCTTCTCATGGGGTGCTGCCAGTTAATGATTGAAGACTTAAGGGTTGTTAAAGTAGATTTATTCCTGGGAGATATTGGCTCTTCTTTGATTGTGACTTTGCTTTGAGGAGTCCCCAACAACAGCTTTGTCAGGCATCCTTTAGACTGCAGGACAGTCTAGGGTGCCACCCAAACTTTTCTTCTTCTCTCCTTTATTTATGTCAGACTGCATCATGGTTTGATGACTCTCCAAGTGTTTTTTTCTGGCTCCCTCCCTATTTTCTCTCACACAGGCATTTCCTTCTTACAATCTTTGCTCCTTTAATTCTTGCCATTTCTGAAGATCTGAACTAACAATCTTTCCTTCTCAGAAGTACCTGATTTCAGTTTTAATTGCAATTGTTTTTTTCTACATCTATTTTTCATATTCTGTTGTGAGATCCTAGAAGCTAATGTTTGTTTTGTCTTATTCATAGTTTTATTCTTGGTGTTTAGCATGTATTAGGAACATAATCAATGTTTGTTGAGTGACTGATGAATGTATGAATACAATAGAGTTGTTAGGAGCCACTAAATTAGAAATATGTGATTTCATATCCTGACTCAGCTGCTTACTAGCCCTGTGATCTTGAGCAAGTAAGTTATTTTATTTCTCTCTGCCTCTTTCTTAATCTACTTTCTGTCCCGTGGATTTGCTACCCTGGACATTTCATGTAAGTGGAATCACATGATATATGCCTCATATATTTGGCTTCTTTCACTAAGCAATATGTTTTCAGGGCTCATGCATATGATAACATGCATCACTACTTCATTATTTTTATGGCTGAATAGAAATCCATTTTATAGATAGATCAAATGTTTATCTATTCATAAGTTGATGGATATTTGAGTTGTTTCTACTTTGGCTATTATGAATAATGTTGCTATAATCATTTGTATACAAGTTTTTCTGTGACCATATGTTTTCAGTTCTCTCGGGTATCTATGCAGAAGTAGAATTGCTAGGTTACATGGTAACTTTATGATTAACTTTTTCTGATAGTGTCAAATTTTTTCTAAAGCACCTATTCCATATTACATTCCACTGGCAATGTGTGAGGGTTCCAGTTAATCCATATCCTTGTCACCACTTGTTATTTTCTGTTTTCTTTTTCTTTAATTATATCCATTGTATCACATATGAAATGATCTCATTGTGGTCTTGATTGACATTTCCTTTATGATGAATAATGTTGAGCATCTTTTCATATAAGTATAGGCTATTTGTATAACTTCTTTGGAGAAATGTATATTCAAATCCTTTTCCCATTATTAACTGGGATTTTAGTTTTTTTATTGTTGGGTTGTGTTGTTTACATAGTCTATATACAAGCTTTTTAAAAATCAAATATGTGATATGCAAATATTTTATCCCATTCTGTGGGTTGTATTTTCTCTCTCTTTATACTGTCCTTTGACCTACAAAGGCTTTCAATTTTGATATAGTCCACTTTAACTTTTCTGTTATTGCTTGTGCTTTGGATGCCATGTTAAAAAAAAAAAAAACACGACATTGCCTAATCCATGAGGTCATGAAGATGTATAGCAATGTTTCCAAACAGTTTTACAGATTTAGTCATTATAAATTCATTTTGGGTAAATTTTTATATATGGTATGAATTAGGGGCCCAAATTCACTTTTTGCATGTGGATATCCAGTTGTCCCAGCACCTATTGTTAAAAAGGTTATTCTTTCTCCATTGAATGGACTTGGCACCCTTGTGAAAATTCAATTGAGCATAGATATATGGCGTTATTTCCTGACTCTCCAGTCTATTCCATCGACCTATAGGTTTATTCTTATGCCAACACCACACAGTCTTTCTTACTGTAGCTTTGTAATAAACTTTGAGATTGGGAAGTGTGAGTTTTCCAAATTTGTTCTTTTTTCACATCATTTTGGCTATTTGGAATCTCTTGTCCTTCCATAAGGATGTTGTGAGCAGCTTTTCCATTTCTTCAAAAGAGACACCTGAGATTTTGACAGGGATTTTGTTCACTTTAGATTATTTTGGGGATAATAAGTCTTTTCAATACATGGACATGGGATGTGTTTCAATTTATATAGGTCTCCTTTCCTCTCTTTCAACAGTGTTTTCTAGTATACCGTGTGGAAGTTTTGTACTTCTTTGGTTAAATTTATTCCTAAATGTGTTACTATTTTTGATGCTATTGTAAATGTTTTCTTAATTTTATTATTGTATTGTTCAGTGTGTAGAAATACAACTAATTTTTATATATTGATCCTTCATCTTGCAACTTTTCTGAACTCATTTTTTTTTAGCTTTAATACTTGTATGTGTGTATTTCTGAGGGTTTTCAATATATAAAATCAGGGCATCTGTGAGTAGAGATAATTTTACTTCTTCCTTTTATTTTTTCAAACTGTTCATAATTCTTTTTATTTTCTTTTTAAAGTATGTTTTATTGATTATGCTGTTACAGTTGCCCCAGTTTTCCCCCTTTGCCTTCCTCTGCCTGGTACACCTCTTCCCTCCAGGAATCCTCCCTAGTTCCTGTCATTGAGTCATGCATGTAAGTTCTTTGGCTTCTCCCTTTCTTGTACTGTTCTTAACACCCCCCTATCTATTTTGTTCCTACCAATTATGCTTCTTAATCCCTGTACCATTTCCCCCATTTCCCCCTTCCCCCTCCCTGCTGATAACCCTCCTATGATCTCCAAACCTATGATTCTGTTCCAGTTCTGGTTGTTTGCTTAGTTTGTTTTCATTTTTGTTTTTTAGATTCAGTTGTTGATGGTTGTGAGTTTGTTATCTTTTTAATATTCTTAGTTTTGATCTTCTTTTTCTTAAATTAGTCCCTTTAACATTTCATGTAATAATGGCTTGGTGATGATGAATTCCTTTAGCATTACCTTGTCTGGGGAGCACTTTATCTGCCCTTCCATTCTAAATGATAGCTTTGCTGGATAGAGTCTTCTTGGTTGTAGGTCCTTGCCTTTCATAACTTTGAATACTTCTTCCCAGCCCCTTCTTGCCTGCAAAGTATCTTTTAGAAATCAGCTGATAGTCTTATAGGAACTCCTTTGTAGGTAACTTTCTGCTTTTCTCTTACTGCTTTTGAAATTCCCTGTTTGTCCTTAATGTTTGGCATTTTAATTATGATGTTTCTTGGGATGGGCCTCTTTGGGTCCAATTTGCTTGGGACTCTGTACTTCCTGGATTTGTATGTCTATTTCCTTTGCCAAATTAGGGAAGTTGTCTTTCATTATCTGTTCAAATAACTTTTCGATTTCTTGCTCTTCCTCTTCTCTTTCTGGCAACCCTATGATTGAAATGTTGATACATTTAAAGCTCTCCCAGGGGTTCCAAAACCTCCCATTTTTGTTTGTTTGTTTTGTTTTTGTTTTTGTTTTAATTCTTGCTTCTTCTTTCTGTTCTGGTTGAATGTTTATTTCTTCTTTTTGTTCCAAGTCATTGAGTTGAGTCCCAATTTCCTTCCCTTCACTGTTGGTTCCCTGTATATTTTTCTTTATTTATTTCACTTTGTGTAATCTTCATTTCTTCCTTTTTTTTCTTTTCTGTATACAATGAGTTCTCTAAGCATCCATATTGCCAGTGTTTTGAACTCTACATCTGATATGTTGGCTATCTCTATGTCATTTAGTTCTTTTTCTCGGGTTTTGTTCTGTCTTTCATTTGGGTGATATTTCTTTGCCTTCTCAATTTGGCAGCTTCCCTGTGTTTGTTTCTGTGTATTAGGTAGAGCTGCTTTTACTCTGTGTCTTAGTAGTGTGGTGTATGTAGCAAAGACACCTGTAAATTGTGTGGGGCGGAGCCTTAGATAATTGCCAGGGCTGGGCAACCTGCTTCACCACTCCATGGATCCACTTGTTGGGGGTTGGCTGGAGAGGGGACAACACTGCTGCCTGGCCTCCGGAGGTCTGCCCAGCGTTTTCTTCATTTCCAGTCACTTCCCCCACTTCCCGTAAGTGACTGGCATCTCTCTAGCTGCTGCCCTGGGGTTTACGTACAGTCTAAGTCTACTGGGCCCTTTACGTGGCAACAATCTAGTAGTTTCTTCCACAGCCCCAACCCCCACTGATTTTCACAGCCAGAGGTAATGGGGATTTGTCTTCCTGGTGCTGGAATCCTGGGCTGTGCAGCCTGGTCTGTGGCTGGGATTGCTTGCTTTTAGGGTATTCCTCCCAATTTTTGTCCATCACATGTGAATGTGGGACTATCTGTTCTGCCACTGCCATGCTTCTTGTCTCCGCCACACTACCTCTCTGCCCCATCTCCACGACTCCGCCACTCCGACCCATTTGGATAAATGTGGCTTCTTTAAATCCTTGGTTGTTGAACTTCCACGCAGCTCAATTTTATGATGGTCCTGAGTATTATTTGTTTTTGAGATCTGGTTGTAACTCTTTTTATGGTTGTGTGAGGATGTGAAGCATGTCTACTATGCCTCCATCTTGACTGGGAGCACCTTCCTTTTAAATCTGGATGCCTTTTCTTTCCTTTTCTTGTTAACTCTCCTGGCAAGAATTTTCAGTACAGTGAGGCAAGAGCAGATATTTTTGTCTTGTTCCTGACTTTAGGGGGAAAGCATTCAATCTTTTACCCTTAAGTATGATGTTAGCTGTGGGTCTTCCATAGATGCCCTTTATCAGGTTGAAGTTCTCTTCTATTCTCAGTTCATGGAGACTTTTTATCATGAAAGTGTTTTACAACATCTATCAAAAAAGTTTTTTTCCATATCTATTGGGGTTATCATATGTTTTTTTTTCTTTTATTAATATGATGTATTACATTGACTGATTTTCATATGATGGCCCAATCTTGCATTACTGGGATGAAACTCATTTAGTGTATAATCCATTTTACATGCTGCTGGATTTTGGTTTCTGGTATTTTTGGGGGGACTTTGCATCTGTTCATAAGAGATATTGGTCTGTAGTTTTCTTTTTTGTGATCTTTTTGTCTGGCACTGGTATTAGGGTAAAGTTGTTTTTGTGTTACTAATTGTTCCCTACTGTTCTATTTTTGAAATAGTTTAAGAAGAATTGGTGTTATAATTAGTCTTTAAATGTTTCATAGACTTTACTGATGAATTTGTCTGGTCTAGGCTTTTCTTTATTGGAAGTTTGTGATTCTTGATGCAATCTCTGCTTGCTTTTGGAGTATATTCAGGTTTTGTATTTCTTCTTGAGTTAGTTTTGCGTGTTTCTAGGAATTTGTCCATTTCATCTAGTTTATCTAATTGGAGGCATACAATTGTTCATAGTGTTTTCTTTCTTTCTTTTTTAATTTTTATTGTTTTTTTCCCATTACTATTTAGTCCCATTATACCTCTCTCCCTACCAGCATTCACCACAATGTTGTCCATATCCATGGGTCCTTTTTCCTTTTTGCTCAATCCTTCCACCTCCTAACCTCCCCCTATCCCACAGCTGTCATCCTGCTCTCTATCAGTCTCCATGGTATTTTGCTTGTTAGTTAAGTTTGTTCATTAGATACCACATATGAATGAAATCATATGGTATTTGGCTTTCTCTGACTGTCTTATTTCACTTAGCATAATGTTCTCCAGGGCCATCCATACTGTTGCAAAGAGTAAATTTTTTTTCTTCTTTTCTTTTTTTGGCTGAGTAGTATTCCATTGTGTAAATGTCCCATAGTTGTTTTATGTACCCATCTACTGAAGGACACTTGGGCTGCTTCTATATGTTGGCAATTGTAAATAATGCTGCAATGAACCTGTGGGTGCTTATGTTCTTCTGAATTAGAATTTGGGTTCCTTTGAATATTTTCCCAGGAGTGGGATCCCTGGGTCAAAAGACAGATCCATTTTTACTTTTTTTAGGTATCTCCATACTGCTTTGCATAGTGGTTCCACCAGTCTGCATTCCCACCAACAGTGCAAAAGGGTTCCCCTTTGTCTACATCTTTGCCAGCACTTGTTTGTTGATTTATTGATCATAGCCATTCTGACAGGTGTGAGTTGATAGCTCATTGTGGTTTTAATTTGCATTTCTCTGGTGATTAGTGACATTGAGCATCTTTTCATGTCTATTGGCTGTCTGTATGTCCTCTTTGGAGGAGTGTCTATTCAGGTCCTGTGCACAATATTAAATTGGATTTGTTTTCTTTTTTTTTTTTTTGTAGTTGACTTTTGTGAATTCTTTACAAATTTGGATATTTACCCCTTATCAGATGTATCAATCGGTGAATACATTCTCACATTCTGTGAGTTTTCTTTTTATTTTGTTGATGTTTTCCTCTGCTGTGTAAAAACTTTTTATTTTGATGTAGCCCCTTTTGTTTATTTTTTCTTTTGTTTTCCTTGACTCGGGAGATATATCTAATAAAATATTGCTACAAGTGATGTCAGAAATTTTGATACCTATGTTTTCGTCTATGATTTTTATGATTTGGGCCTAACATTTAAGTCTTTAATCCATTTTGAATTTATCCTTGCGCATGTTGTAAGAAGGTGGTCTAGTTTAATTTTTCTGCATGTATCCGTCCAATTTTCCCAACACTACTTATTGAATAAACCATCTTTAGCCTGTTGTATGTGCTTGTATCCTCTGTTGAATATTAATTGGCTATAAAGGTGTGGGTATATTTCTGGACTCTCTATTCAGTTCCATTGATCTATGTGTTTGTTTTTATACTGGTACCACATTGTTTTGGTTACTATGGCCTTATAGTATAGTTTGATATTAGGTAGCATGATTTCTCCAACTTTGTTTTTCTTTCTCAGGATCTCTGTTGATATGCAGGGCCTTTTGTGGTTCCATATAAATTTTTGAAATATTTATTCTAGTTCTGTGAAATACATCATTGGAATCTTTTTTTATTGTTAAAGATTTTATTTATTTATTTATTTGTAGAGAGAGGAGAACAGAAGGAGAAAGAGAGGGAGAGAAACATCAATGTGTGGTTGCTTCTTGCTCAGGACCCAGTCAGCAACCTAGGCATGCGCCCTGACTGGGAATTGAACTGGTGACCTTTTGGTTCACAGGTTGGCACACAGTTCACTGAGCCACCCCAGCCAGGGCTAAATACATCATTGGAATCTTGATAGGAATTTCACTGAATCTGTAGATTGCTTTGGGTAGTATGGAAATTTTAATAATGTTAATTCTTCCTACCCATGAATACGGTATGTGCTTCCACTTACTTGTATCTTCTTCAATTCCTTTCTTCAGTGTCTTATAATTTTCTAAGTCTTTTGCATCCTTGCTTAGGTTTATTCCTAAGTATTTCATTCTTTTTGAAGCAATTGTGAATGGGATTGTTTTCTTAATCTCCCTTTCTGTTAGTTATTGGCATATAAAAATGCAATTGATTTCTGGATATTAATGTTGTATCCTGGTACTTTGCTGAATTTAGTCATCAGTTCCAGTAGTTTCTTGGTGGGATCTTTGGGGTTCTTTATGTACATTATCATGTCATCTGCAAATAATGACAGTTTTACTTCTTCCTTTCCAATTTTGATGTTTTTTATTTCTTTTTCTTATCTTACTGCTGTGGCTAGGACTTCTAGTACTATGTTGAATAAAAGAGGTGAAAGTGGACATCCCATAACATTTTCTCTTTTTTTAGCCTTAGGCATTAGTTTCATTCTCTTGGATACTGTAGGGAAAAAAAGGACACTTCCTTTTGCTGCAAAATATAGAAAAATAATCTTTACATAGGAATCCATTCATTGCTGCATAACTTTTTAAATCTCTGCAAATGGTGCTAAATGAGGGTAAATGAATAAACAGAAGAGGGACTATAGGGCAGCAGGAGGCTGGGCCAATCCTCAGGGACTCACCTGCCCAGATTCCTAGCTAGAGAACTCTGTTTCTTCCTGTTAGCACTTCCTCCCACCATCTACAGTTTGTCAGGGCTAAAGGTCAGGCATAAGGGGGACACAAGAAGACCAGGAGGAGCTGTAGGGTCAAGGAGTGGGGAGAAGTGAAGAAGCCTAGAAGTGGTGTTGACAAGTGCCCAATTGCACCCCGGCTTCCCTCCTGGGAGAGGGAGGAGCTGACAGGAACAGGGCAGTGGCGGTTGGACAAGCTGCCCTATAAAGTTAATATGGATCTTCATTCTGTGACACTGGGTGGAAACAAAGCCTGGGCTCAGGGAGGGCACGGGGAGGACACAAGTTGGGGGAAGGCTCCACAAAAGGAGAGGCAAATATTTTGGCTCCACAATGGAGGGAGCTGAGCCCCTTTCTCCTGTTCTCCCAGCACAATACAGGTTTCAGTGCAGGAGTGGGAGTTGTGGCCAGAATTGTGCAGTGAGGGAAGGCTGGGGAAGCCAGGAGTCTGTGGCTCTCAAGCTGTGGAGGGATGAGGTGTGGGGAGGTCCCCAGGCAGCCCTCAAGTTAAACAGTCTGTGGCCCAGCCACACAGGACATCTCTGTCAGTCAAAAGTTGAGAACAGGCACATCAAAGTGGTCACAGACACCTTCACTCTCATCCAGGTTGGCTTGTAGATGTAATTGTGGTCCCTGGGGGTTGGAGAAGGGAGGCTAACACTTTTTAGAACATCAGCTCCTCCAGCAGCTCTGAGCTCATGC
This sequence comes from Pteronotus mesoamericanus, assembly GCF_021234165.1. Lineage (NCBI taxonomy): Eukaryota > Metazoa > Chordata > Mammalia > Chiroptera > Mormoopidae > Pteronotus > Pteronotus mesoamericanus. The sequence goes on from NW_026555198.1 coordinate 3,864,279, forward strand.
ACTCTTGTGTGGGATCAAAGATTTCTGTCAGCTCTTTGGGGAGTTCCAGAATGCTTGTGGGGTCTGCCTTGATGAACTCAAAGGAGGTAGAAGGGTTGGGTCCAGATAAACTGCTGTTGCTGCTGCTGCTGTTGTTGCTGTTGTTCAGCAGAGCAGAAGACTGCAGTGGCCAGGCGTCCAGTGCTGTCAGGCCCAGTGGGAGCGAGCTAAACTCACTACTGTCCTTGCCACCAGTTCCAGAGCCGCCAGTTACTGTGATCTCAGCTGTTGGATTGGCCATACCTTGGGCTTCAGTGCTGCCAGGGACACAGGTAGTGGTTGTCATCTGGGGACTGCTTGGGTGTGAGGCAATCTGGGCAGGGCCACAGCTGGTTTGGGCGGAGGTGGAGGAGTAGAGACAGCAGGTGGGCTTCTGGAGCAAATCTTCAGGTGGTGGCACAGGCACTGCCACAGGTAATAAGCTCCAAGCCTCCTTGTTCACCAGCAGCATCTCAGTGGGGCCACACACACTCTTCAAATGAATCTGGTACTTCTTCTGCCCATTGAGGCCCTCTGGGATGGGCATCTCCAGACTGGTGCAAGATGAAGCCCGGATGGCCAGGAGGGTGTCTACAGCAAAGCATCTGTAGATGTCCTCATGAGTCACGTAGGCCAAGCAGCTGTTCTGCATGTCCTTGGTGATGTTCTGGATGACCTGCTGCATCCACACCTTGTGCTGGTTCAGTTCTTGCTTTTGCTGCTGCAGCTCCTCAATCTGTGCCTTGAGCTGAATCAGCTTGTCCACAATCTCCCAGGTATTGCAGCCAGACCCTACACCCTTTCATTGGATGCTATTCTTGGATTTTTTCTCAATCAGCCCATGTCTTCCAGCACGTTTGTAATGTTGTAAATCTGCCACTTCTGGCCTACAGCTAGGGTGTCAGCTGCCAGCTTAAGGTCAAGCACACTGTCCTTGGCTTCCTGCAGAAGTAAAATGAACTTGGTTGTGAGAAGTCCCAAGCTCTTCTCCTACCAGCTTGAAGTGCCCAGTGGCTGCGGCACCTGTGGCCCATCCACCGCCATCATGCCCCCCTCTTCCTTTCCCCCTCCCCACATCCAGGCCAGGCCAGTCCAGGCCAGGCCGGCGCCATCCACATTTTCTTATTATCATTTTCATCTCTGTGAAATCAAGAGCAACAGCCTCACATTCATTTCTAATTTTTATCATTTGAGTATTTTTCCTTTTTTTCCTGATAATTCTATTTAAAAGTGTGCTAGTTTTGTTATCTTTTCAAAGAAACAACTTTTGGTGTCTTTGATTTTCTCTATTGTTTTTCTATTTTGTATTTGGTTTATATTTACTCTGTATTATTTTCTTTGTTCTTTTGCTTTGGGTTTAGTGTGCTCTTCTTTTTCTAAGTAGTAGTTTAGGTTAGTCATTTAACATCTTTCTTTCCTTTTATTTTTTTTTTTACTATAGGCATTTACAAGTATAATCTCACTGCTCTTGTTGCAGCCCATAAATTTGGTATGCTATATTTTTATTGCCATTTATCTCAATGTATTTTTTTAGTTTCCCTGAACTTCTTTTACTTGTTGGTTATTTAGAAATGTGTTGTTTAATTTACATATATTTGTGAATTTCCAAATTTCGATCTGTTATTTATTTCTAATTTCATTCCAATTTGGCCAGAGAACATTCTTTACAGAATTTCATTTTTTAAAAAAGTTATTTAAAAATTTTTCATTTTTAGTTTTCAAAAGAATTTTCATTTTTAAAAAGATACTAATTTTGTGGCCTAATAGATGGTTTCTCCTGGAAACTGTTCCACATGCACTTGAAAAGATCGGGTATTTTACTGTCGCATGGCATGTTCTAAGAAGTCTGTTAGGTTCATTTGATCCAGAGTGTTCTTCAAGTTTTCAATTTCCTTGCTGATCTTCTTCCTGGCTATTCTATTCATTATTAAAAGTGGGATATTAAGTCTCTAAATATTGTTAAAATATTCATTTTCCCCTTGAATTCTGTCAGTTTTTGCTTCAAGTATTTATGCCCTCTTGTTCAGTGCATAATTGTGTTTTCTTGATGGATCGACCATTTTATCATTGCATAATGTCCTGTGTTTCTCATAACAATCTGGGTCTTTTTTTTTAAATTTATTTACTTTTTAAATACATTTGTCTCTGCCTCCCCCCCACCTCTTTCCCTTGCCCCCTAGCACCTTCCCTCCCTCAGCTCTTCCCCTTTGGTTTTGTCCATGAGTCCTTGCTATAAGTTCCTTGACTTTCCCCTTCCCTTCCCTTTCCCTGCACCCCCCTTCCCTCTTGTCTCTGTTGATTTCTTTTCCTTTCAGTGTTGCTGGTCATATTCACAATCTGGGTCTTAAAGTCTATTTTATCCCATATTTTTATATATAAATATTGTTTCTTTGGATAACTTTTCTTCTTTTTATACATTTTGTGTTTTAATTGTTTTTAGCATTTTATGGAATAAAATATAAGATTATTCATTTCTCCCTTACATTTCTACATCTAATTGAATTGTGCTAAAATAGTCAAAGAAGATTATTTCATGAAAGACTTTGATTTGAAAATCTTGTCCTTACTACAGATGCCACACCAGAGATAAATGTGGGCAATTCCTCAAGTTCAATACAAAAACCTCAACTGGGATGATAATTCTAATACATGAGTGCCTTGGTTTTACTTTGGAAACTGCAATGAAAATATGAAGGGTTGGTAGTTGTTCACACCACTTAAACTGAATATTTTATAGTCTTAATTTTTAAGATTTTTTTGAATTATGGTAAAAATCATGTATCTTAAAATTTACCAGCTTAACCACGTTTAAGTGTATATTTCAGTAGTGTTAACCATATTTACATACTTTGTGAAACAAATCTCCAGAACTTTTTCTTGCAGAACTGAAATTCAGTACTCATTAAACAATTGTCCTTTGCCTTCTTCCCTTAGCCCCTGGTAAATAACATTCTTTCTATATCTATAAATTTGACTACTGTAGATACCTCATATAAGTGGAATCATATAATATTTGTCCTTTTGTGACTGGCTTATTTCATTTAGTAGAATGTCTTTAAAGCTCATCCATGTTGTAGCATGTGACAGGGTTTCTTTCTTTCTTAAGGCTGAATAATATGCCATTGTATGTATGTACCACATTTTGTTTATCTGTTCATCTGTTAATGGACATTATAGTACTTCCCCTTCTTGGCTATTGTGAATAATGCTGCTATGAATATGGTTGTACAAAGATCTCTGAGACTCTGCTTTTAATTCTTTTGGATATATACCTAGAAGTGGGATTACTATATCATATGGCATATTTTTATTTTTTTGAAGATCAGATTATTTGATATATAATTCACATACTATAAAATTCACCAATTTAAGTTGTACACTTTAGTGCTTTCTAGTATGTTCAAAATACTGTGCCACTATCAGCACTATCTTATTCCAGGAGAACTCTATCATCCAAAAATGAAATTCATATCTGTTAGCAGTCACTCCTTACTTCTCCCATCCTCCCAAGCCTGAAACAACACTAATCTACTTTCTCTCTTTATGGATTTTCCAATGCTGGTTATTTCATATAAATGGAATCATATAATATATGATCTTATACAAATAACTTCTTTCACTTAGAATGATGTTTCCAAGGCTTGCATGTGTTGAAGAATGTATGAGTATTTCATTCTTTTTATTGCCAAATAATATTCATTGTATGGATAGAACTCATTTTGTTAATTCATTTAACATTCAGTAGACATTTGGATTGCTTCCAGTTTTTGACTATTATAAATAATGGTGCCACGGACATTTTTTTACAAGCCTTTGTGTGAATATATATCTTTCATTTCCTTGGGTATATACTTAGTAGTGGATTGTTGAGTTACATGGTAATTCTGTTTAAATTTTCAAGGAACTGCTGAAGTGTTTTCCAACATGGTGACATCATTTGACAATTTCACCAGTAGTGTATGAGGATTCTGATTTCTCTATATTTTTATCAAAGTTTGTGTTGTCCATCCTTTTTATTAGACTCATCCTAATGTGTGTGTGAAGTGGCATCTATGTGATTTTTATTTGAATTTCTCTAATGGCTAATTATGTTGAGCACCTTTTCATGTACTTATTGCTCACTTCCATATATTCATTGGGGCATGGTTATTCAGATCTTATTCTAAAACAAAAAGTTTAATTTTGAAAAACCTGGATCAATGTTCTACAAATCTGTGATGTGAATTACTTAGCTCTTTGGGATTTGATGACTTGCCCAATGAAGCACAGTGGATTAAGAGCAGAGATTGACTGATCTACCTACATGGGGCTTTCTGCTACCTTTTGATCCAGCAAATTACTCAATGCAGCTCACTGTGGTGGGGTGCAGGTGTCACAGGCTGTGGACACAGTCAGACCTGGGTTACATCTCAGTTCCTTCATTCCAAGCTTTGTGACCTTAGACAATTAAATTAAGGTAGCTAAGCCTCACTTCCTTTCTCTGCAAAATGGGGATGTTAATAGGACCTGACATGCAGTGTTCTCCTGAGGATTAAATGGTATAATGCATATAAAGTGCCTGTGTCTTGTTTGCAGATGAGATGATCATGTGTGTAGAATATTCTAAAGGACTGATAGAAAGAAACCTCTTGGAATTAAAGGGTGATTAGTCACAGGATAGAAAGGTTAATATATAAAAGTCACTTCTTTCATTCATACAAACATGAACAATTAGAATTCAAAATTAAAAATCAATACCATTTATAATAGCACCAAAATAAATATTTATATATAAGTCTAACAAAACACTGGCAGGATTTATATGCATAAAACTGCAAATCTCTGATGAAAGAAGTAAAAAAAAATCTAAATAACTGGAGGAATATTTCACGTTCATGGATTGAAAGTCTCAATGTTATTAAGATGTCAGTTCTCAACTTAATCAAGAAATTCAATGAAAGCCCAATCAAAATCCCAGCAAGTTGTTTGTAGATATTGACAAACTGATTCTAAAGTTTATATGAAAAAGCAAAAGGCTTACTCAGTCTTTTACTATGACTACAAGACAATGTAAAGCCACTGTAATCGAGACAGTGTGGTGTCAATGAAAGAATAGAATAGATCAATGGAATAAAATACAGAGCTCAGAAATAGGCCCAAACAAATATAGTCAACTATTCTTTGACCAAGGAGAAAAAGCAATTCAATGGAGAAAGAATAGTCTTTTTTAAAAACAGTGCTGGAACAACTAGACAGCGATTTTAAAAAAATAAAAAAAAAAAAAAGAACCTAGACGCAGACCTTGTATCTTTCAGAAAAATGAACTCAAAATAGATCATAGACCCAAATGTAATGTGCCTGGAATGTGGCAGGTGCTCCATTAATGGTCACCACGGTCATTTGGAACTGTTCTGAAGCTTTGTTCAGTTGGCTGGTCAAGAATTTGCGGTGCTTGAGGGAAGCTGAGAAGGCTTTTGGGAGGCCTGACCTTCCCCAGTGTGGCCAGGGACCACCTGCATCAGAAGTCACATGGGGTCTTTATGAGAAAGGCAAATCCTGGACCTACTGCAGGCTCAGACTCCCTGTGACTTTAGCGTTTTTGTTTGTGTTTTGTTGTTTCTTAAATAACACCCCCAGGTGATTTTTTTAATCTTCACTCGAGGACGTGCTCAGTGGTTTTAGAAAGAGGCGAAGGGAGGGAGAGAGAGAGGGAGAGAAACATTGATGTGAGAGAGAAACATCTATCTGTTGCCTTCTGCATGCACCCCGACCGGGGTCCAAACCCACAACCTGGACATGTGCCCTGACCGGAAATCAAACCTGTGATCTTTCAGTTTACAGGGTGACACTGCAAGCAACTGAGCAACACTGGCCAGGGCCACCCTCAGGTGATTTTGATGCACATTCAGGTTTGAAAAATTTAGGGTGTAGGAGTTAGTTAAATAGAGTCTGTCACCATTTAGGTGATAGACCCATCCATTGCCATAGCCCATGGTATAGTGGAAAGAAGAGTAGGTTCTGGATTCAGAGGAACTTGGGTTCAATTTCTGGCTCTGCCCCTTATTGATGGTATGACCTTAGGCAAAGCACCCTTCTCTCTGAGCCTTGATTTCTCTGTTGCTGAAAGAGGACGGTGAAATAGTGATGCTTGCCTCCTAGGCTTCTTGGGAGGTTTAAATGAGACAAAGCCTGGCCTCATTGGTATTGTTAGTGTCAGCTGAATTACATCTAAACAGCCAACCAAAGGAAGATAGGAGAGAGGGGAAGAATGAAAGGGAAAGGGGGTACTTTGTTGGTTGTGAGGGAGTTGCAGAGAGGAGCTTTTGATAACCAGAAGGCAGGGAGTGGGCCATGCATACTGTCACAGGGTAGATAGAAGTGATGCTGGAAAATTCAGTGGTTTAGCATTCTCTGGGAGCTGGGGCTGGGTGCCTGCTCTTATATAGAAATGACCCTGAGAATGGAGATTCGAGGTCTGAGTGGCTGCCTAAATTCTGTCTTCAGAATATGAAAAACCATTTAGAGACCATAGCTATCTATCCCCTTCAGGAACTGGCATTTCTCAAAGGAAGGTGTTTTTAATGTATGCTCTTGGCTTCTTCAAGATGGGGAAAAAAATTCCTGAGCCCCCTCTGCTGGCTGTACCAGAGAAGAGCAAGTGAGGAAATAACGAATGATTTCTAAAAACATGCACTTTCACAGGGACATACAGTCAAATACAATTACAGTAATAGAGAGCCACATGCACTCCCATGTCCTTGCACACAGACCACACACAAAGATATGCACAAGCATGTACTAACATAACCCACACCCACATTACTGCAGGGTGGCTGAGGGTACAGTTCAGGCCTCAGACCTGTGTGTTCCATTTTGAACTGTACAACCTTGGGCAGGTTTATTTTTTTCTTCCACCCAGATTTACTGAGGTATAGTTGACAGTTTAAAATTGCATATATTTAAGGTGTACAACTTGATATACATACACCTTGTGAAATATTCAGTGTAATCAAACTGCTTAACATATCCATCACCTCAAGTAGTTGCCATTTTCTTTTTTCCCAAGTTTCTTAACCTTTTTATTTTATTAATTTAAAATATACATATATACATACATATGTATAACTATACATGTGTATATTTTATGTGTATACTTATGTTTATCTGTATTATAATGTATGAAAACGGCCTTCTTAGCACATAGTAAGCACTTGGTAAATGGAAGCTATTACGCTTCTATTATTGTTATTAGTAAGTAAAACTCAACTTTTAAATTGGGAATATTAGCAAATGTTTTCATGTTGTTTACTATGTGCCAGGCACTGTTCTAAATGCTTTCTATGTATTTTCTCATTTCATCTTGACAACAGTCTTATGAGGTAGGTACTATTGTTACCCTCATTTTACAAATGAGAAAAATGAGTCTCTGAGAGGGTAAGTGACTTGTCTAGGGTCACATAACTAGTAACTGGAAAAGCTTGAACTCAAATGCTGACAGCCTGGTTCCAGAGATTGTTCTACATCTGCTTAATGAGTAGGATTAAATAGGATGTTGCATGCAAAGTGCTTGACATAGTACTAGGCACATGATAAACACTCAATAAATATCATCTATTACAATTCAGATTTAACCTTGCCACACTTACTAACTGGGCCTACACAGATCTATACATACATGTGAGCACATATGGAGAGGTTAACACCAGATGTGTCCACACATGAAAATATAGAGATGTATGCATAGATACACACAGGTCTATTAATTTGTTCAGTGTATTCAGTAACATTTACTGAGCACACATTACATTATGCAATGATTGGAGTTCTTCTAGGTACTGGGGATGCAGCACTGCATAAAACATAAAAATAATTATTTGCCATGTGGATCTGACATTTCAGTAAGTGAGAAAGAAAAACAAGATTAAAAAACTATATTCCGTTGATTTGATAGAGTTCAAGAGAAAATACATGCAGGGAAGAGAGACATGGAATGTTAGGGGTTAGCATTTTAGGTTAGTGTGGCCAGGGAAGGTTCAACTAAGATACACTTTTGAGTAGAGATCTAAAGGAGAGGAGAGAGTGAGCCATGCAGCTACCTAGGACAATACCTTTTGAGGGTGAGGGAACAGCAAGGTCAAGTGTCCTGGGGTGAGAGAGTACCTGGCATGTTCAAGCAATAGTGAGGAAGCTGGTGTGTCTAGAGTGGGCTGAACTAAAGGGAGAGTAGTAGATGAATGGCAATGGACTAGATCATAGAGGTCTTTGTAAATAGTATAAGGGCTTTGAATTTTACTGTAAGATGGAGAACTATGGCAGAATTTTGAGCTGAGGAGTGACATAATTTAATTTATATTTTAACAGAATAAATTTGGCTACTGTTTGAAAATAATTTGAAGCGGATCAAAGATAAAAGATCACAAACTAATTAGGATACTACTGTGGTGGTCCTGGCAAGACATGACTGTCGGTTGTCCCTGAAAAGAAGGAAGGTGGTGGAGGAGTGGTGAGGTTCAGGATAAACATGGAAAGTAGAGCCAACAGAGTCTGCTGCTGGATTGATTGGATCAGGGTTGTGAAACAAAGAGAGGAGTCAGGTTGACTCCAAGACATTGGCCCTGAGATACTACAATACAAATGTGGAGTTGTCATTAAAAGATAACAAATACTAAAGGAGGACCTGATTTGCGCTGGAAGATTGGGAGTTGGGTTTTTAACATGTTGAGATTGTGACTAGATATCCAAATGGAGATACAAATATTTACTTGAGTGTGCAAGTCTGTAGTTCAGGGAAGAAATTTGACCTGGGGATAAATATTTTCGTGACTTCTTGGAGAACAGATAGTATTTAAAGTTATGAAACTGGATACAATCACCAAGACTGAGAGTATAAAGAAAGAAAAAAAAGATTCAAATTCTGACCTTTGAGGCACTACAAAGTTAAAAAGTCAGATGTTAAGAAGGAGCCAGCAAAGGAGATGGGAAAGGATTGTCAATAAAATAAGAAAAGAGGGAGAGTGGAGTGGGGCGTTCTGCAAACCAAGTGAAAATAAAGTGTTTCCAGGAATGATAAACTGAGCCAAATGTTGCTGATGAGTCTAACAACATGAGGCATGAAAATTTACTATTGTATTTAAAAATGTGGAGGTCACAGGTAAGCTCGCGAAGGCCAGTTTAGAATAGAGCGGTGGCATGGAAAGCCTGACTGGAATGGGTTCAAGAAGAAAGAGGGGAAAGGAATTGAAAATAGTGAACAAATATTACTCCTGAGTTTTGCTATAAAGGAGCAAAGGAATGGAACTAGAGCTGGAGGAGAAGTGAGGTCAAGAGAGATTTTTTTTTTAATGGAGAGAAATCCTGGTGTGCTTGTATGATGAGTAGAATGATCCAGAATTACTGCATCCAGTAGAGAAGGGAAGATTCATGATGAAGAAGAGAGAAGGAAGAATTACTGAAGGCTCGATTTTGAGTACAGTAGCCCCCCATTATCCATGGTTTTGTTTTGTGTGATTTCAGTACCCACGGTCAACTGTGGTTCAAAAATATTAAATGGAAGATTCCAGGAGTAAACAATTCATAAGTTTTAAATTGCACACTGTTCTGAGTAGTGTGGTCCCACTCCATCCTGCCAGAGATGTGAATCATCACTTTATTCAGTGTATTCATATTATATCCAGTCCCTACTCCTCAGTTACTTAATAGCTCTCTGAAGTGTCAGATCAACTGTCACCATATCACAAGTGTTGTATTCAAGTAATCCTTATTTTACTTAATGACCCCAAATTGCAAGAGTAGTGATGTTGGCAATTTTGATATGCTGAAGAGAATCTGTGAAGTGCTTCCTTGATGTGAAAAGGTGGATGTTCTTGGCTTACTAAGGAAAAAAAAATCGTATGCTGAGGTTGCTAAGTTCTATGGTAAGAAGGGATCTTCTATCTGTGAAATTGTGGAGAAGGAAAAAGAAGTTCAATCTCGTTTAGCCATTACATCTCAAACTGCAGAAATTATGGCTACCATGCATGATAAGTGCTTAGTTTAGATGGAAATTAATTTTGTGGGAGGAAGGCGTGAACAGAAAATGAGTTCTAATGAACAACACATGTTGTACCAGAAAGCCCAGAGCCTATAGGAAGACTTCAACAAGGGATCCTCTGAAATGAGTGACACCAAGCCATTTACTGCAAGTAAAGGATGGTTATACAGATTCAGTACTAGGTTTGGACTGAAAAATATTAAAATTACTGGAGAGGCTGTGTCTGCTGATGAAGAAGCTGCTGTGACATTTACGGTAGCACTCACGGAGGTGATTAGAGTTTGGTACTACCCATGGTGTCAGGCATCCACTTGGGGGTCTGGGAACATATCCATTGTGGACAAGGGGGGACTACTATAGGTAGAAGGAATGGGACAGCATGTACAGGTGAAGAGATTGAGCTCAGCTAGGAGCCTAGACTGTTTTTCCGTAGTAACAGGATAGGAAATAGCATATATGGGGGAAAAAAGCCAAAGTGTTCTCAGAGAAACAGGAAACAATGCCATCAGCTAAGCATAGGCTGTTAGAGATTTGAAGGAAAAGAAGAAAGCATAAAATTTTCTTCAAGAAGAAGGCCAAAATAAAAGAACTCAGGGACTATAACACGGTTCTGCGGCAAGTTTAACTCCTCACCTGAGGTTAGTAATGATGAATTTAAAGTGAAACCAGCAGAATAATTGTGTTTTAGCCCTAGCTCCACTCAGGTACACAGTTGCAGACACAGAGGAGTTGGAGAGTTGGATTAAATAGGATTGTTGCTTACATAAGTGCTGCAAGAGATTCTAATGTATGACCAAAATAATTTAAGCTGGGTAAGAAGAGAAGAGAGGACATTAGATAGGTAGACAGTGAAAAGGTGGTAGGAATAATGAAATGGAGGTCTCAGTAGGGTTGAGGGATTCCTGGATTTGCAGTATAAGAGGATCAAGCTGCAAAGACAGCAGGTGGTAATCAGAGAAGGTGATTATGAAATTGAGATTGCTCATGGCAAAAACTAGGTATAGGTGATTAAAAATGGCTTCAAATTCTTTGCATCTCCTCCCGTCAAAAGTGAGGTCTCTTTCTCTGTCTCTGGAACCTGGGCTGAGCTTGTGACTTGATTTGACCACAAGTAAGTAGGAAGTGATGATCTCTGAGCCTCAACCTCAAGAGGCCTGGCAGCTTCTTCCACTTCGTCTTCTTGGTAGGCTGCCATCACCAAGGTTTGTTTTTTTCTTAAAACCCTTTGAGGATGAAAGATCGCATAGAGAGAGAGGCCCAGCTAACCCGCCATCAGGAGCATGAGTGAGCACAAGTGAGGTTAGCAGAAGAACTACCCAGCCAATCTATAGTATTGTGAGAAATAATAAACTGTGTTTGTTTCTGGCTTTTTAATTTACAGTTGATGTATGATGTTATTTTAGCTTTGGGTGTATAATCTGTTTTTAGACATTTATATAACCTATGAAGTGATCACCCTGATAAATCTAGCACCCATCTGACACCATACATAGTTATTACAATGTATTGACTATATTCCCAATGCTGCACTTTATATTCCATGACTATTCTGTAACTACGAATTTGTATTTCTTAATCCATTCACCGTTTTCACCAAGTCCCCCAAACCCCCTCTCTCTAGCAACTGTCAAAGTGTTCTTTGTATCTGTGAGTCTTTCTGTTCTGCTTGCTTGTTAATTTTGTTTTTTATTTGTTATTTTATGTTTTATTTTTCCACCTTTTGCCCATCTCCACCTATCCCTCACCCCCTTTCCTTTTGGCTATCACCATGTTGTTGTCTGTTTCTTTGTGTTATATGTGTATATATATATATATGGGGTTTTTTTTTTGGTTAACCACTTCACCTTCTTTCATTCACTCCCCCAACACTTCTCCCCTCTGACAGCTGTCAATCTGTTCCATGTATCTGTGCCTCTGCTTCTATTTTGTTCATCAGTTTATTTTGTTTATTAAATTCCATATATAGGTGAGATCATATGGTATTTGCCTTTTTCTGACTGGTTTATTTCACTTAGCATAATATTCTCCAGGTCCATCTGTGCTGTTGCAAAAGGAAATATTTACGTTTTTTTTTTTTTTATGTCCGAGTAGCATTTCATTGTGTAAATGTACCACAACTTTTTTTATCCATTCATCTACTGATGGGCACTTGGGCTGTTTCCAGATCATGGTTACTGTAAATAATGCTTCAATGAACATGAGGGTGCATATATTCTTTTGAATTAGTGTTTTGGGTTTCTTTGGATGAATTCCAAGAAGTGGATATTTATCACTGGGTCATAAGACAGTTCCATCTTTAGTTTTTTGAGGAAATTCCATACTTGTTTTTCACAGTGGCTGCACCAGTCTGCATTCCCACCAACAGTGCACTAGGGTTCTCTTTTCTCCACATCTTCACCAGCACTTGTTGTTTGTTGATTTATTGATGATAGCTATTCTGATAAGTGTGAAGTGGTATCTCATTGTGGTTTTAATTTGCATTTCCCTGATGATTAGTGATGCTGAGCATCTTTTCATATATCTACAGGCCATCTGTATGTTCTCCTTGGAGAATTGTCTATTCAGATTCTTTGCCCATTTTTCAATTGGGTTGTTTATCTTCCTGGTGTTGAGTTGTATAAGTTTTTTATATATTTTGGAAATTAACCCCTTATCAGATGTATCATTGGCAAATATGTTCTACCATTCAGTGGGTTCCCTTTTCGTTTTGTTGATGGTTTTCTTTGCCTTCCTTTTAGTTTGATGTAGTCCTATTTGTTTACTTTTTCCTTTGTTTCCCTTGCCTGAGGAGATATATCAGAAAAAAATATTGCTAAAGGAAAATGCCCGAGATTTTACTGCCTATGTTTTCTAGGATTTTTATGGTTTTGCAATTAACATTTAAGTCTTTTATCCATTTTGAGTTTATTCTTGTGTATGATGGAAATTCTTGGTCTAGTTTCATTATTTTTGCATGTACTTGTTCAATTTTTCCAGCACTGTTTATTGAAGAGACTGTCTTTACTCCATTGTATGTTCTTGCCTCCTTTGTCAAATATTGAATGACCATAAAGGTGTGGGTTTATTTCTGGGCTCTCTGTTCTGTTCCATTGATCTGCGATTCTGTTTTTATGCCACTACCAGGCTTTTTTTTTTTATTACAATGGTTTTGTAGTATAGTTTAATGTCAAGTAGCATGATACCTCCCACTTTGTTCTTCCTCAAGATTCGTGAGGCTACTTGAGGTTTTTTTAGGTTCTATATAAATTTTTGGAAAATTGTTCTAGGTCTGTGAAATATACTATTGATATTTTAATATGAATTCCATTGAATCTATAGATTGTTTTGGGTAGTATGGAAATCTTAATTATGTTAAATCTTCCTATCCATGAACAAGATATGTGCTTCTACTTGCTTACATATTCCTCAATTTCTTTTTCAATATCCTATAATTTTCCAAGGAGAGGTCTTTTGCCTCCTTGGTTAAATTTTTGTTAGGTAAATGGGATTGCTTACTTAATTTATCTTTCGGATAGTTTATTATTGGTGTATAAAATGTGAGCAATTTCTGAATATTAATTTTGTATCCTGCTAATTTTCTGAATTCATTATAAGATTTTAGTAGTATTTTAGTGGAGTCTTTAGGGTTTTCTATATATAAGATTATGTAATCTGTGAATAATGACAGTTTTACTTCCTTCTTTCCAATTTGTATCCCTTTTATTTCTTCTTCTGGTTTGATTGCTGTGTTCAGTACTATGTTGAATAAGAGTAGTGAAAGCAGATATTCCTGTCTTGTTCTTGATCGTAAGGAAAACACTTTTAGTTTTTGCTCATTGAGTATGATGTTGCCTATGGGTTTGCCATATATGGCCTTTATTACACTGAGGTATGATTCCTTTATTCCCATCTTGCTGAGGGTTTTTTTAAAAATCATAAATCAGTGCTGGATATTTATCAAATGCTCTTTCTGTATCTATTGATGAGATCATGTGTGTTTTATCCTTCATTTTGCTTATGTGGTGAATCACATTTATTGACTTGCAAATATTGTGCCTACCCTGTCTCCCTGGAATAAATCACACTTGATCATGGTGTATTATCTTTTTGGAAGGCAGCTATGCTCACCACTATACCACCAATACTAACTGCATGATCTTTTTGATGTATTGCTATATTCAGTTTGCTAATATTTTGTTGAGGATTTTAGCATGTATGTCCATCAGGGATATTGGCTTATAATTTTTTCTTAGTAGTGTCTTTATCTGGTTTTGGAATTAGGATAATGCTGGCCTCAAGTTTGAGAGCCTTCCATCCTCTTGGATTTTATGAAATAGTTTGAGAATGAGAGGTGTTAGTTCTCAGAATGTTTGGTAAAATTCACCTGTGAAGCCATCTAGTCCAGGGATTTTGTGTGTTGGGAGTTTATTGAATACTGCTTCTATTTCATTAGGTATAATCTGACTATTCAGATTCTCTGATTCTTCCTGATTTAATATTGGAAAATTGAGTGTTTTTAGGAATTTATCCATTTTTTCCAAATTGTCCAGTCTGTTGGCATACAGTTTTTCATAATATTTTCTTACAACCCTTTGTATTTCTTTGTTGTCAGTTATTTCTCCCTTTTCACTTCTGATTTTATTTATTTTGATTCTCTTTTTTATTGATGAGTCTGGTTAAAGGTTTGTCAATTTTGTTTATCTTTTCAAAGAACCAGCTCTTGGTTTCATTAATATTTTATATTTTTTAGCCTCTATATCATTTATTTCCCCCCGATCTGTATTGCTGCATTCCTTCTATTTAATCTGGGCTTTGTTTTTGTTCTTTTTCTAGTTCTTTTAGGTGTAGGGTTAGATTATTTATGCGAGATTGTTCTTACTTCTTGAGATAGGCTTGTAATGCTATGACCATCCCCCTCAGGACTGCTTTTCCTATGTCCCATAGGTTTTGGGTTTTTGCGTGTTCATTTTCACTTGTTTTCAGGTAACTTTTGATTACCTCATTGATCTCATTGTTAACCCATTCATTGTTTAATAACATGCTATTTAACACTCCATGTGCTTAAATGTCCTTCAGGTTTTTAAAAAATTGGACTGGATATCTAGTATCAACCATTGTGGTCAGAGAAGGTGCTTGATATAATTTAAAATTTCTTGAATTTATTAAGACTTCTTTTGTGTTCTAACATGTAGTATATCTTTGTGAATATTCCATGTGCACTTGAGAAGAATGTTTATTCTGCTTCTTTGGGATAAATTGTTCTATAAATATCAGTTAAATCCTTCCAGTCTAGTGTGTCATTTAAGGTTGTTACTTTGTTAGTTTTTTTTTTTTTTGGAAGAGCTATCCATTGATGTCAGCAGGGTCTTAAAATAACCTACTATTACTAAATTGCTGTCAATTTCTCCCTCAATGTCCAGCAAAATTTTCTTTATCTATTTAGGTGCTTCCTTGTTGGGTGTATATATGTTTACCTGTGTTATATTCTCTTGTTGGATTGATCCCTTTAGTATTATGTAGTGGCCTTCTTTGTTTCTTGTTATGTTCTTTGTTTTGAAGTCTATTTTGTCTGATATAAGTATTGCTATTCCCTTTTTTTTTCTTCGTTTGCATGGGCTGTTTTTTTTTTCCATTCCTTCATTTGTGTGTATCTTTCTATTGGAAATGAGTTTCTTGGAGGCAGCATATACATGGATCATGCTTTCTTATCTATTCAGCTACCCTATGTCTTTTGATTGGAGCATTTAATTCATTTACATTTAAGGTTATTATTGATAGATACCTATTTATTGCCATTTTGTTCTTTATACCTATGTTCCTCTCTATGTTGATTTCTTTCTTTTTTCTCCTTAAAGTAGGCCCTTTAACATTTTTTGCAATACTGGTTTGGTGGTAATAAAACCCTTTAGCATTTTTTTTCTTTTGGTCAGGGAAGCTCTTTCACCTGCAATGGTTATAGGTCCTTGCTTTTCATCACTTTGAATATTTCCTACAAATCCCTTCTGCCCTGAAGTGTTTCTGTTCATAAATCAGCTGATAGCCTTATGGGAGCTCCTTTGTAAGTGACTAATTGCTTTTCTCTTGCTCCCTTTAAGATTTTTCTCATTGTCTTTAATCTTTGGCATTTTTTTTACCCTCACCCGAGGACATGCTTATTGATTTTAGACAGGGATGAAGTATTGTGAAAGAGAAACGTTGACTGGCTCCCTCTTATACGTACCCCAACTGGGGACTGAACCCATACCCAGGCATGTGACCTGATTGGGAATTGAACCCACAGCCTTTCAGTTTGTGGGATGATGCACCAACCAACTGAGCCACCCTGGCCAGGGCAACCTATGCCATTTTAATAATAATATGCCTTCGTGTAGGCCTCTTTGGGTTTATCTTAAATGAGACTCTCTGTGCTTTCTGAACTTGTGTGACTTTTTCTATCACCAGGTTAAGGAAGTTTTCAGCCATTATTCCTTCAAACAACTTCTCTATCACTTGCTTACTCTCTTCTCCTTCTGATACATATATGATATGGATGTTTTCACACTTGATGTTGTACCAGAGGTCCCTTGGACTTTCCTCAATTTTTATATATATTTTTTTATCTTCTGCTTGTTTGTTTACTATTGTCTTATCATCCAAGTTGCTGATTCAGTTCTCCACTTCATCTAACCTGCTGTTGATTCCTTCTAATATATTCTTCATTTCAGATATTGTATTCTTCATTCATGACTGGTTGTTTTTTATGGTGTCTTTTTCCTTTTTAATACTTAGTGTCTCTCTCTTTTTATTTTTTTAGGTTCTTACTAAGATCATCTATTCTTTCCCTAAAGTTCTTGAGCATCCTTATAACCATTGTTTTAAACTCTGCTCTGGTGTATTGGTTGCTTCTATTTCATTTAAATCTTTCTCTGGGAATTTGACTTGTTTTTTAATTTGGAGCATGTTTATTTTTCCCTATTTTGTATCAGTATCTTAGATAGATCTGCTATGACTCCCAAACTTGTTATAATGGCTTTGTGATGGAGGTATCTCGTGGGACTCAGTGGTGCAATCTTCCAGATCACCTCAGCTCCATGTTCCAGGAATGTTGCTTGTGGGATATGTGTAACCTCCTATTGTAGTTGAACTTTGAATGCTGTTGACCCTTCCATGAATGGAGTTAACCCTTCAGTCTGGCTGACTACAATGATAAACCTAGATCACCACATATGCGACACTGTGGAGGGGCTGCCCCATGAGGCAGAGTTGTTTCCAGCAGGGTCTGGTGCTGGTTAGAATCCACCTTGAGTGTGCCACTTGTATGGCAAGTTGGATCGCGCTTTTATGTGGTCTGAAGCCCACCACTAGTTATGTTGGTTCTGGGCTCACTTGGTCAGGGTTCAGGTACAGGTCAATGTTAGACATTATGTGTAACTGGCCTTGGGATACCTATTTGGAGCTACCACACTATTTACTGTTTGTGGCTTCATCTACTGGGCCTGAGTGTGTGTGGGAGCGGTCAATCTATATACAAGGATCAACTTCATCCAGCTTAGAGTTGAGAGCAGATTTGTAAAAAAAGTGAGGGTCCCTGAGGTCTGCCTCCACCTCTCAGCTATTTCACCTCCCCCTGAGTCTTCCATCTAGAGTCTTACAAAGAAAGGCTGTGTGTCCCTGTATGTCCCTGGTGTCTTTTAAGCTGCTGCCCCAGTGCTGGGGCTCAGAGGAGTGAATCCAAGTAAGTCTGTGCATGGACCCTTTAAAAGGATCTTCCTGGGGCTCCAGAAGCCCTCTGTCTTCCACAGCCTCAATCTACTCTGGTTTTTACAGCCAGAGGTTATGAGAACTTCTCTTTCTGAGACTGGAAACTTGGGTTTGGGGTTCTGGTACAGGACTAGTACCCCAAACACTTCAAGGAGCCCTTCATAGCTGAGATATCCCTCCTGATTTTTAACCACCACATGTGGGTGTGGGACCCGTGTGTTCTGTGTCTCTGTCCCTCCTAGCAGTCTAGAAGTGGCTTCTTTATATTTTTAGTTACAGAGCTTCTGTTCAGCTTGATTTTAGATAATTCTGAATGATTATTGTTCTGTAGTTTAGTTGTAATTTTTATGTGGTTATGGAAGGTTCTGAGTACCATATTTATATATCCTGCCTTCTTGACCAGAATCAAAGTGTATTTGTTTTAAGGAACTAAGATTTTGAGTGATATTTTTCTTTTGTGCAGAAACATAACTAACATGTAAAATTTGGCTGTGGGAATAAGTGGCTGAAATGAGGTCAAGGATGCAAATGTTGAAGGGGTGGAGTTTAAGGAACTGATTAGCCAGAATGTTGGGAGAATCATTTCTGTGTATACTGAAATTGCTAATAATTGAGATGGGAGTAGTGTTGGAAGGAGGGGTAATGGGCCAGGAGTGAAACATCTTCAAGAAATGAGTGGGCATGATTTGTAGCAGTATGATCTGATAAAATGAGATTCCAAGCTGGCTATTTTTATGCAGCTAGGTGTTTCTATATGTACATGTAGACATACATAAATATCTATATAGTTATTTATACATACAAACATGCAGATATGTGCATAGATATACACACTGATAGACATGTGCCACATATTTTTTTTGGACAGACAGAATACCAAGCAATAAAGTATTCACACAAGTGCATATAAACACAGTGATATACCTTAATACATATACAGTAGACTCTCTTTATCTGTGGGTTATGCATTGTGGGTACAACCAACTTTGGACTGAAAATATTTTTAAAAATTACGCTGTTGCTGACATGTATTATGTAGTTTCTTTCAACAATAATTGCATCTGTAATGAACATGTACAGACTATTCTTCTTGTCATTATTCCCTAAACAATATAGTATAAAATCTATTTACACAGTATTTATGTCACATTAGGTGTTATAAGTAATCTAGATGTAATTTAAAGTATAAGGGAAGATGTGCATAGGTTATATGTAAATAGTATGCCATTTTTTATAAAGGACTTGAGCATTTACAGATTTTGGATTCTCCAGTGGTTTGTGGAACAAATTACCCACAAATACTGAGGGACAACTGAACATATACAGGTACATGCAAAAACCCATGAATTCAAGCCACATGTGCACAGACATGCACTCCCATATGCATGCGTAGAAACACACAAACATATGCACACAGTGAAAGACACAGACATATAGATAGATGTGCAATGAACCTGCTTACCCACACTTGGCTACACACTATCATCTAAATGCATGTACTCAAATAAATGTTAACATGGACACATAGACATCAATATGCAATACACATAACTACACATATGTATGATCAGAACACTTACACATGTACAGATGTATCCAAACACATAGACATACATACCACAGTTATAGCCACACGTTCACCAGAAGAGAAATGTGCACACATGCAGATACAGGCACCAAACATTTGTGGCCAAACAAAAGACTCTGACCGCACACATGTGTGCACATACATGTTTATGTATACACATGATAATATACACATACATGTACTTACAGGTACATAGAGGCCCTCATAGCACCAAAACACATGTGGATGCTTTGTTATATTTCAAAACTATTTTAGATTCAGATTTGTGTTCTGCCTGTATTTACCAAGCTGATGGGATAGGAGAGCTTTTCCAATGTATAACAGCCACTGGGCTCCTGCTTCACTGGGGCAGGGGGCAACTGGGGCTGCAAAGAGAGCAGACTACTGAGCTTCCAGGAAATGCAGTGGGTTGGGGGAGGGTGAAGTGGGTAGGGTCAAATACATGATAACAGAAGAAAACTAGACTTTGGGTTGTAAGCACACAATAGAGTACACTGATGTCAAATTATAATTTTGTACACCCCAAAATTATAGAACATTATTAACCAATGTTACTCCAATAGATTAAATAAAAAAGAGATGCAATAGAAATGGGGATGGTGCAGTAGGGCCTTTAGTGCTTGTAGTAACTTAACTTAGTGACTATGAATACAGACTTTGGAGTCCAATGGGACCACATTCAAGTCCCAGCCCATCCACTTGTTAGCTGTATTATCTTGGGTAAGTCATTTTATCTCTCCAAGTCTCGGTTTTGTTTCGTTTTTTAATTTGGGAAATGGTGATGCTAATAGCAATTCCTCAAAGGGTTATTGTGAGTACTAACTGAGTTAATGCTTATAAAAACACTTAGAACACTGTGTGACATGCTGTTAGCTCTTAGTATTAGCTGTTGTTGTTGGTGGTGGTATTTGCACTCAATCTCCCTCATCAGCCAGCCAAGAGTTCTGAATTCCCAAAATTATCTCTATCTGTTACTTATATCTTTGTCTTTAGAGATCTCTAGGAGCAGAATACTGAGGCCTGAGGGGACAGGCCGTGGAAAAGAGAAAGCTTGGACTTAGGGAGAGGAAGAAGGAATGAAGGGGACATTCTGGGAGGGACAGGCCTAACTGAGATGCTTCGGGGACAGGCCTTAGGTAACAGGAAGCCTAAGACAGAGCTCAGGTTCTCCAAAACCCTCTTCCAAAGACAAGTCTGTATGCTCTTAGTGGAATCTGTTCCTAGGGCTGCTGTAGGGGTGGACACTGAAGGGTTCAGCTGTTCCTGTCTTGTTAATTGTCCCAGGGCTATGATAGATTAGAACACAGCCCTCTTGTAAGACCCTCTACCTTTAAAATTTTTTAAATAATTGAAGAAAAGTACACATGTCATAAGGGTATAGCTCAAAGCATTTTTATAACTAATATATCTGGATAATTAGCACTCAGATTAAAAAAATCATAAAATTACCAGCATCCCCCAAATCTCGTAATTGCTCTCTTCTAGTCACTATACCCCAAATACAACTACTAGCCTGTGTTTTTTTTCTGCCTAAAGCTTTATTGTTTCCATTTGGTTAAAGGTATGGTAGAGGGCTCCATGGTGGTGAAAAGGATGCCTAGCAGTTTCAGGTAGAGGCTCAGTCAGAAACCAGACACCAGGGGAATGCAGAAGGGCCTGTCAAAATCCCCTGGGCTCCAAAGGCTTCAAGTTGTGACTGAGGGTGAGCCTTTCAAAGAGATATTCACCCAGCCCAGCTTGGGAGCCAGGTTGCCTGCAGAGGTGAGCCAGGTGTCGCCCATCTTCTTGATGAGTTTCATCTGCTCATCCAGGGCGTAGTTCTCCAGGAAGTTACAGAGCTGAGGGACTGTGCTAGTAGAACTCAGGGCATGCAGTTGCAAAAGAACCTGGTTCAGGTTCTTCTCCAAGGCCAAGATGGGTTCCATGGTATCCTGAGTTTTACCCCACTCATCTTGGGAAGGCCTCTGCACATTCTGGAAGAGGTGCGGCCACATCCTGGTTTTGCATCTTCAAGAGACACTTGGCACCTCCCCGCTTCTCCTCTGCCAGCTCTTGGAAGAAGTGGCTCACACCCTCCAGAGCCACATGGTCACGGTTGAAACAGAAGCCCAGAGAGAGGTAGGTGTAGGAGGCCCCGCAGATACAGGGTAGAGAAGCGGTTGATGGCAGCCTCCATGTGGGTGGGATAATTATGATGAATTTGGGAGCTCACGGTTGTTTGGCAACAAGGAGCTAAATTCAAAAAGTGGTGTTGGCTAGTTTTGGAGTCTGAGAACGGCTTACGTGGCTCCAAAAGTAGCTACTGGAAAAGAGGTTGGAGGGTGTTCAGAGGCTGTAAGAAGGTCTGTTCCATCCAAACACTGTTGAAGCAAAAGACAGATCTGGGGAACCCCCAAGGGTAGTGCTAGCCTGGTTTTAAATAGCTGAGAGTTGGTTTCCCCCTATTTCCAAATGAAATCATACACTTGTCCTCTTTTGTGTCTGGCTTCTTTTACTCAAATGTGTGTCTGCGAAGTTCATCCTTAGTGTTACACGTGTCAGTAACTGGTTCCTTTTTTATTGCTGTACAGTATTGCAGTTGGAGAATGTGCTAAACTTTATCCATTTGAATAGATGCTAATTTGGAGCTATCAGATACTATGAATGTTATAGTACATCTTTTGGTGAACATATGCTTGTATCTTACTTTTTTATTTATAAATTTTCATCCCTTATAAAAGGGCCACTCTCAATTGGATAATCTCTAGGCTCCACAAATCATGGATCTGATCCTTCCCAGGAGCCAGGTTTTTTGAAGTTTACCACACTTCCATGTGCTGTATATGAATGGCACCCCTAGGAAACGATACAATAGGTCTAGTGCCCCCTGGAGTTGTGCAATGGATGGCTCCTCACTGCTCTCTTTCCCTCTCATCCATTCTCAGGACTTGGGAGATGGTTAATTTCACTGAACTCAGGAAAACTTTTTTTTCAAAATCTCTTTTCCTTTATGTCCTTTTTGATTTTAAATTATGAGACACAGAATCACAAGAGCCATGGGCCATTGTAAACAATGCCAACAACCCATCGGCTAATTCTATGGGGAAAAAAATAACCCAAACAGTTACAACAGGTGTTTGATTTTATAGAGACCAAATCACGAGGCTGTATTTTTTTAACCCCTGCAGAGGTTGTTCAGACATCAGGTAGACACATTTCAAGTCTCTTCCAGCCCTTTTATAAAGTCAGCAAAGGAGAAACAATTTAGGTCTTAGAAAGGAAATTTTGGTTTAAAGGCAACACTCTACATTCTGTCACTGCCCTAAGTTCCAGGGTGGGTGGGTATAATATAGCAGTGGGGAACATATTCTCTGGAGGCAGATTTACCTGCTTTTAGTCACTACTGGGCCTGTAATGATCTGGGAAAGTGCTATAAGCTCTCTAGGCCTCAGTTTCCTCCTCTGAAATAAATGTTTCCTATATCATGTATAGGAAGCAAGGGTACAGGAAGGAGACTCATAACCATGGTGGACTGAGCAGCCTTGTTTATGGCAAAGAGAGTTGGCAGGCCCAGAAGTGACTGCATGGACCCTAGGCTTGGGCAGCCCAGCCCAGTGCCCAGAAGATGGGCAGAGGAGGAAATCCATGAATTCCTATTTGCCGAATTGACAAATCTTGTTGGGCAATTTAGTATCTCAAGGATTTTGCAACTGGACAGAGCACAGGGACATGACTACTTGAGCAAGATTACAAAGAAGCTTCTCCCGAGGGCCCAGAAGGGCTCTGGAGTAGGACAGAATTGCGTTCAAGCCTTGGCTTTGGGCTTTGCATCTTATCCTTACATTGATATGTTATGCTCTGAGCCTCCTATAATAAAATCTATTATATTATTATATTAATAATAAATCCTCACAGGATTGTTGTGAGGATTATATGAGGCTATACATAGAAATAAGTTTTCAGTGGGCCTACACATAGTGATTTGTAGTCATTGTTACCATTGGAGTAGAAATGATACCTTTCATTCCGTTTCTTCAAGTGTTTTCAGAACTCTGAGTTTCTGCCTAATGCAGTGGTCCTGAACCACATCAGATCCCATGCCCCCTTGATAGAACACTTATTTTGTAATGCCCTCTTTTCTGCCCTGCAATTAAATGCATTGATAAGATAGTCTCTTACTTTTCAAAGTTTGGCCCATGGACAAGAAGCATCATGAGGATCACCTGAGAACTTGTTAGAAATGCCGAATCTTGGGCCCTGATCTTAGGCTCATTGAGTAAGACTCTGTATTTTAACAAGAACCCCAGGTGGTCTTTCTGCACAGTAAAAAAAGACAGAATTTTGTACAGGCCTCTATTTAACACCATATATCATGTTGAGATGATCTGTGTACAAATCTGCCTCCTTCACTGGATTGTGACCTCCTTGAGGACTGGACTCAGGGTCTTATTCACCTTTGTGTCCTCAGTAGCTAACTCAGGGCTAGCTCAGAGTAAGACCTCAATGAAGCTGTGTTGCAAATCAATATACCGGTAAATCACTATATCATCACTTTCTGGCTTTCCTGGCATCCCAAGGCATTTGTTATCCAGAACTATACCATACATTTTGGCACTAAGTCATCTTCCTCCTGGTACTGATTGCTCTTGATTTGTTTCATAGAGATAACGCTGGGCTCCCCAACATGGCTAAATTCCTTAAGAGCAGGACATTCCTTTATGTCTTTCTGTACAGTGCTTGTGAAAATAATAAGTTGGCAACCACCACAGTTTGATTTTGAAACAGTACTGTGTTATTGGGGTGCTACCATTTCAGTGCCCAGAAAAATAGGAATCTGTTCTTTGATGGAAATGATCTCTCCTAGGCTAAGGGGTCTCTCTTCCATCTAGCTGGTAACAATGGATTTTTTTCACTACATACAAGCACCAGCAAAATTGAACTTTCTGGGTATTTGGACTCTTGCCCAATGTTGATTACATTTGGTGGGCGTGAACATCTTGATTATACAAGCAATTATTACAGACATTTGGGAGACCGATATAGCCATAAAGATATTAGAGTATATAGTGAACCATTGAGAAGCCAGTCTATAGAGCTATTGAGGGATTTGAACATCTAATGAGTGAATAGTTTTATAGGTTATTGAATGTGAGCATCAAAAGCATCAGACATTCCAACTCTTTATGTGCTTACAAATATTTATAGATATTTTAAAGATCAAGTCCGTCATTATCAGTTTCGGTGCTGTATACTGGCAATATCCACGGTGACCCCAGAGGAGCCTGTGCTGGCAGGAGTACTGCTGTGGTATGTTCAGCTCTGCTGAATCTCCATAGAGGGGGGCTGGAATGCCTTGTGAAACAGTGCCCCAGGCTCCGGAGAGCAAAGAATGAAGGGCAGCCTAGTTTGATAACCACATTAAAGCACTACCAACATCTGTTCAAGCCAAAGACAACACTATCTCCAGGAATTAACCTTCTGAACCACTGAATCATTACCCTCAGCAGAGTGAAAGTTGGACAACAAGAGCCTATTTGTCAGTGGTTCATCAGAGAGACATGGTAAGCCATATTTTACTGCAAACAGCGTGAGAAGAGCTGGCTCAGCTTTATACTTTTTAAACACAGAATATATTATATTTGTGTGGGAAATAACTAGAAATGAATGTAAATAAACTTTTAATGATACCTTGCAACTTTCAGCATTTAACCTACTCCAGAACAAATGGATTGTGGAGCGTTGTCCCAGAGAGTAGAATTTCCTGGATGTGTACTTAAATGTTTCCCCCTTATTTTAATGAAACATTAGGTATCAATAATGAGAATGTTAATAATGCGCAAGATGGCACTTCACATTTGCACTAATAGAAGCAAATTCAACTCTTTGTTGAAAGTAGCATAATTCACTATAATTGTAATAATAACTAATTGGCTGGGCTTTATGAAGCTGCATCAGATGGAGAGGGATGCAAGGAAGATGGAAAGGGAAAATCTAATGAAATAACATTTTTAGAAGGGAAGCAAGCATAGAAGAACCTGTCATCAAACTTTAGAAGACTCTACAATTTGGAGGGGTTTTTTCTTTTAAAGAAGACTTTTAAGTAAATGGCTGCACCTTCTACTATGATAGATTTTAAGTGTCACATCACACTAATTGAAAAGTCTATCTCCAACTTTTTATTTTCTGGTACATTCCTAATTGCACTGACTCACCATTAATAGACATGAGGCTTCTCTGCCAAATCTGCCTTAGGAGACTGAAATTAAACTGAGCTTTGTCCTTATATTAGTTCATGAAACATACATGTTTTATTTTATGCATTCT
Source organism: Pteronotus mesoamericanus (assembly GCF_021234165.1). NCBI lineage: Eukaryota > Metazoa > Chordata > Mammalia > Chiroptera > Mormoopidae > Pteronotus > Pteronotus mesoamericanus. The sequence goes on from NW_026555198.1 coordinate 3,889,916, forward strand.
TTTAAAAGAAAAATGTTAATACTATGTGGCAACTGACGTCTGTAATTGCTATAAAATATTCCCACTTTTAATGATTCAAAGTATATATAATATCCATATATAAAGTATTATAGTATATTAAAATGTATAATCTACAGAAAATACATACAAAGTATATAGACTTACTTAATCAAGTAAAGTAAGGCAGAATGGCTTGTTAGGATTGGACTTACTCTACTTGCCTTCCTAAAAGTCATCAGGTCTGTAATATTGTGGATGGCTCTGGGGCAGTTGTCCTTGTAGCCTGGTTTGCTAATGCTTACACAGTGTACCTGGGTTAGTGGCATGATATCCATGAGTGAGTGCAAAATGGCATGAGACCGTATTGGGTCTGGACAAAGAGGCTGCACTGGGAAAAGCCATCCTTGTGATCACCTGAGTGGACTCCTCCCAACTAGCAAGTTGGAGAAGGAGTTTTGTTTTAGTTCTAGCCCCTCAGCTTGATCTGGAGAGCAGATTGTAATGGTAGAAAATATAACTAAGGTGTAGGGGGGCTTACAACATAGCAGGTATTTAATGAATGTTTTTGAGTGAGTAAGTGAGTGAATGAGTGAGTGAATGAAATAAATATTTGGATGCAGGATGTATTTTCCCAGTGGTTCTGCCAACATGGTCCATGGCCTCTGCAGGTCCCCAGACCCTTCAACGGAATTTGTGAGGCCAACACTACTTTTATAATAATATTAAGATATTCTATGCTTTTTTCACTGTGTTGTCAATTGCACTTAAGGTGCAGAATCAAGGGAGATAAAGCTTCTGGCATGTTACTGTGAATCATGGCAGTGGCACCAAGCTCTCCCAGCAGTGATTGTACTTCCCACTGCCAAACACTCACAGAAAAAAAAAAGCTGGTTTTTCTTAATAATATCCATGATGAAGCAGTTAAAAAATACATTATTTTAAAATTTATTTTTAAAGTATATTTTATTGATTATGTTATTACAGTTGTCCCAATTTTTCCCCTTTGTCCCCCTCTGCCTGGTACCCCCTTTCCCTCCAGCACTCCCCCCCTAGTTCATGCCCATGGGTCATACATATAAGTTCTTTGGCTACTCAATTACCTACATTATTCTTAACCTCCCCCTGTCTATTTTGTACCTACTTTTTTGCTGCTTATTCCCTGCACCTTTTCCCCCATTCTCCCCCAACCCTCCAACTGATAACCCTCCATGTGACCTCCATTTCTGTGATTCTGTTCCTGTTCTAGTTGTTTACTTAGTTTGTTGTGTTTTTTTTTAGGTTCAGTTGTTGATAGTTGTGAGTTGTCATTTTACTGTTCATAGTTTTGATCTTCTTTATGAAACATTATTTTTATTAAATTTCAACTCACATGTACTTGTATGCATAAATTATTTCTAGTGCACACTGAAGTGCAATGGTTATCTTGAGGAAAAGCACTTGTAAAATTGAACTGCTTACTAAACTCGCCACTTTTTTTCCTGGAAGACCATTTATTTACTTAAAGGACAATAGATAGAAAAACTGTCATTATACACATTTGGATATTTGGCAGATATTTTCTCAAAACTGAACAAAGTAAGCCTGTCATTACAAGGAAAGCAGCTGACAGTACTTGTTGCCAATGATGGGATATGAACTTTTAAGCAAAATTTAGAATTTTAGAAAATACATTTCGACCACAGTGAGCATGACAGTTTTCCAGTAGCTAAAGTTTTATGATGCTACTGGTGATGGTAGTAACACTTATGACCTTTTGAATGTTGTAGAATTTAAAGTGTAAATCTTTAGAAGATCTTCACAACTCAGAAGTCAGTATTTTTAAATGATCAGTATATATTATGAAAGCATTCATGAGTCAAAGATCAATGCAAAATTCAAGATAGATCAATGGACTTTGGTATAAGAGACTATGTAAAGTTAATTGATATGACTTTAAATTCCACATTGCAGGTAACTTAAGAAACTATTTGCTGAGTTTTGCTTTAATATCAAAGAAGAATATACACAGCTGTCTCAAAAGGCAATTATAAAATGCTGCTCCATTTTTCAAAAGTACCTATTTTATGAGACTGGATTTTCTTTGTATATATTAATGATAACCACATATTACGACAGACTGAAAGCAGACACAGCTATAACAATGAACTATTTAAAAAAGAAATAATCCCATTTACAATAGCATCAAAATTATAAAAACTTAGGGAAAAAATTAACCAAGGAGGTGAAAAAGATTTACAAGATATTGAAATAAGAAATTGAAGAAGACAAATAAATAGAAAGATATCCTGTGGTTATGGATTGTAAGAGTTTACATTGTTAAAATATCTGTACTACCAAAAGCAATTCCTATTAAAGTTTCAAAAGAATTTTTCAGAGAAACAGAAAAAAATTTAAATTTATATGGACTCTGAATAACCAAAGCATTTCTGAAAATGAGAAACAAAGCACTTCCTGATTCCAAACTATGTTACATAGCTAAAGTAATCAGAACAGTATGGAACTAGCATAAAACCAGACACATACACCAATGGCACAGAATAGGGGGCCCAGAAATAAATCCATACATACATGGTCAACTAATATTTGCTAAGGGAGCCAAGAAAACTCAATCTGGAATGGATAATCTCGTCAATAAATGGTGCTGGGAAAACTGAACATTCACATGCAAAACAATGAAATTGGACCCCTATTTACACCACTCATAAAAATTAACTCTAAATGGATTAAACACTTAAATGTAAAACCTGAGACTGTAAAACTGCTAGGAGAGAATATAGGGAAAAAGGTCCTTGACATTGGTCTTGACAATGAGTTTTTGGATATGGCACCAAAAGTGCAAGCAACAAAAGCAAAAATAAACAAGTGGAACAACATCAGATAAAACAGTTTCTGTACAACAACAGAAACAATAAAAATATGAAAAGGTAACCTACATAATGGGAGAAAATATTTGAAAATCATATATCTTATAAGGGCTTACTATTCAAAATATATAAGAAACTCATAGAGCTCAAAAGCATGCTCTGCCCCTCAATTAATCTGGTTAAAAATAAGGAGAGGCCATACAAATGACCAACAGGTACATAAAAAGATGCTCAGCATCACTAATCATCAGGGAAATGCAAATCAAAGCCATAATGAGATAATCACCTCACTTCTGTTAGAATGGCTATCATCAAAAGAACAAGAGATAATGAGTGATGATGAGGCTGTGGAGAAAAGGGAACCTTTGCGCACTGTTGGTGGGAATGCAGACTGTTGCAGCCACCATGGTAAACAGTACGGAGGTTTTTCAAAAAAGTAAAAATACAACTGATATTATTTAGCAATCCTGCTTATGGGTATATATACCCATAGCAAAGAAAGTAAAGAAAGTAAAGAAACCAAAGAAAGTAAAATTAATATCTTAAGGGATATCTGCTCCCCTATGTTCATTGTAGTGTTATTCCCAGTAGCCATGACATGGAAACAACTTAAGAGTCCACCAATGGATGAATGGATAAAGTGCAAGATATACAGGGTCCAGCACAAATAACTCCCCTTTTTACTCTCTGAAATATATGAAGAACTCATACGACTCAACACCAGGAAGACAAGCAACCCAACTGAAAAATGGGCAAAGACTTGAATGGACACTTATCCAAGGATGACATGCAGGTGGCCCATAGATATATGAAAAAATGCTCAACATCACTAGCCATCAAAGAGATGCAAATTAAAACCACAATGAGATGCAACTACACACCAGTCAGAATGGCCATCATCAATAAGTGAACAAACAAGTGCTGGTGGTGATGTGGAGAAAAGACAACCCTCGTTGTCCACTGTCAGTGGGAATGAAGACTGGTGCAGCCACTGTGGAAAACAATATGGAATTTCCTCAAAAAACTAAAGATGGAACTGCCTTTTGATCCAGTGATCTCACTGCTGGGAATATACCCTAAGAATCCAAAAACACCAATTCAGAAGGACCTATGCACCCCAATGTTCAGAGTGCTATTTACAATAGCTAAGTGTTGGAAACAGCCCAAGTATCCATCGGTAGGTGAGTGTATAAAAAATCTGTGGTACAGAGGAGAAAGATAGCAGAGGAGTGAATGGGAATCACGCTGACCTCCTCCTCCTCCCAAGACCAAACTGGAATTGCCACTAAATAATGGAGTAATCACCTGGAAAACAATGGAACGATAGTGGGAGAGGAGACTTGGAGCCGCGGACAGACAGTGGATTCAACTCTCACACATCCCAATGGGTAAGAAGTGTGATGGAGGCTCGAGAGGGTGGGCTGGGTGCCCACAGGCACTAGCACCAGAGGGACATTGAAACGGCCAGTTAGCTCCCCCCGAGAAGAACGGGGTCTGAATCATAAACAGGGACCTCTAAACTACAGGAGATAAAACCAGGAAAACACACAGACAAAATGCAACCCCGAAAAGCTTAGGGGTGCTCTCTGCCAGAGACAGGTGGCTGGGGATGCAGAGACATTTAAAGGGCCAATGCAAAAATTGCAGTGGCAGCCGCCCTCCTTGATCGCTGGGTAGAGGCGGCAGCAGGGTGGGCTGGTGCCTGGGAAAACACTGGTGAGGAAAACTTTGTGAAGAGAACTGACACTGCGGCCGGTGGAGCCCGGGTGATAACACACTTCCCACTCTGCAGCTACCATCTCACTCAGGCATAAGGGAATCAATTAACCTGCCTTTTGTGCGCTCTGCACCCAGCTTGTGCGTCAGTGAGCTGGGAAGCTAAGTGCAAACTGGCTGGGAGAGCCCTGAGGAAAGACTGGAGGTGGAGGCGTTGGGGAAAGAACGGGAGGAGGAACCTGCGAGTCCCCACTCCTTCTCCTTTCCCTAGCCTCCATTGTGCGGGGAAAAGGACACACCCACAAAGAGCCAACAGTCAAAAAGCACACAAGAGAGAGCCCAAAACTACCCAGTGTAGGCACGCACACCTGCACTGAGAGGACGGCTACATGCAAAAAATTGAAATTGGATCATCAGCTGACACCATACACAAAAATAAACTCAAGATGGATAAAAGACTTAAATATAAGTCGCGACACCATCAAAGTCCTAGAGGAGAACATTGGCAGGAAACTCTCAGATATCCCACCCAGCAATTTTTTCACCGATATGTCTCCTAAAGCAAGGGACATAAAGGAAAGAATAAACAAGTGGGACCTCATCAAAATAAGAAACTTCTGCACGGCAAAAGAAAACATCAGCCAACTGAAAAGGGAGCCAACCCTATGGGAAAATATATTCGCTAATGATACATCAGATAGAGGTTTGATCTCCAAGATATACAAAGAACTCACTCGACTTTACTCCAAGAAGACAAACGATCCAATCAAAAAATGGGCAAAGGACCTGGGCAGACGCTTTTCCAAGGAGGAGATACAGAGGGCCCAGAGGCATTTGAAAGGATGCTCGGCATCACTAGCCATCAGAGAAATGCAGATCAAAACCACCATGAGGTACCACCTCACACTGGTCAGAATGGCCATCATAAACAGATCCACAAACAACAGGTGCTGGCGAGGCTGTGGAGAAAAGGAAACCCTAGTTCACTGTTGGTGGGAATGCAGACTGGTGCAGCCACTGTGGAAAGCAGTGTGGAATTTCCTCAAAAAGCTGAAAATGGAACTGCCTTTGGATCCAGGGATTCCCCTGCTGAGACTATACCCTGAGAATACCAGAACGCCAATACAAAATAACCTATGCACCCCAATGTTCATAGCAGCACAATTTACAATAGCCAAGTGTTGGAAGCAACCTAAATGCCCATCAGTAGATGATTGGATCAAAAAATATGGTACATTTACACAATGGAATACTATGCAGCAGAAAGAAAAAAAAAGAACTACTACACTTCGCTACAGCATGGATGGAACTTGAGAGCATTATGGTAAGTGAAATAAGCCAGGGGGCAAAAGACAAATACCATATGATCTCACCTGTAAGCGGAACCTACCCAACAAAACAAAGATGCAAGGAAAATAAGACCAGCAACACTGAAAGGAAAAGAAACCAACAGAGACAAGAGGGAAGGAGGCGGGGTGGGGGAAAAGGAAGGGAAAAGTGAAGGAACATATAGCAAGGACTCATGGACAAAACCAAAGGCTAAGGATTGAGGGAGGAAGGGAGGGGGCAAGGGAAAGTGGTGGGGGGAAGGCAGAGACAAATGTATTTGAGAAAATAAATTAATTAATTTAAAAAAATTAAAAAGAAAAAATCTGTGGTACATTTACAAAATGGAATGCTATGCAGCAGAAAGAAAGAAGGAACTCCTACCTTTTGCAGCAGCATGGATGGAACTGGTAACTATTATGCTAAGTGAAGTAAGCCAGATGGTGAAAGACAAATACCATATGATCTCACTTATAACTGGAATCTAATGAACAAAATAATGAGAAAAATAGAACCAGAGATATGGAAACATGGAACAGACTGATAGCTGTAGGAGGGGAGATGAGTGGAGGACAATGGTGGAAGGAAGGGGAAGGGAATAGTTAAAGAACATGTATGAATGGCCCATGAACATGGACAATGGAGAGGGGATTGACTGTGGGAGGGAGGGGTGGGATGGATAGAAGGGGGCAAAAAGGAAAAAATTTGGACAACTGTAATAGAATAAAAATAAAAACTTATGAGCTGTTTAAAAAAATAAAATAAAATTGTAATGCAAGAAACCCAGTTAATTTTCATAAAATATGTGAACATGTACTACATTTATTGTTATTTTAGGTGAATTAGTAAATATAATTTAAATTTGTTTTTACTTTTAATATAGTCCTTAAAGTCATAACTTACACAAATAGAACCTCTTTGAGATCATCAATAATTGTTAAATATGTGAAGGAACCTTAAGAACAAAACATTTAATAACTGCTGCTCTATTGGGTGGTTCTTGAGTGGTCCTGAGAGCACCAGCAACATCTTGGGACTTGTTAGAAATGACCCCACTCTAAACCTATTGAATCAGAACCTCTGGGGTTGGGACTCAGCACTCTGTGTTTTAAGCAGCCCTCTAGGGGATTCTGATGCTCACTAAACTTTAATAACTGGACTTAAAAGTTGGGATTCTTTATGTGCCAAACCCAGGTCCTGCCCTACAGATCAGTGCCCATAGTTATCCTAAGGCCTGATTATTGGGGACAGTGAGGAGCTGACTTCCCAAGCCAAGCATTACAAACTGGCATTTGCTTCCACCCCTTGAACAGATATCCTTTTCCTCACCAGTTGCCCAATAGCCACTTAGGTGAGCCCTGACAGGGAACTTTCTAGAACATCTTTCTAGAACATCTAAATAGTACCTTAGCGGGTGAAAGGAAACTGTTGGTGCGGCTGTATGGAAGTAGCATATAACATTACGCTTTCTCCCTGGCCCTTGCCCCATGTGTGCTTCTACTATAGTCCTTAAGTGAGCTCATTTTCAGAAGTCTGAGACCAGAATAAGTTTTGTAATGTTGATATCATCTCTTGCCATGATGTGCCTCCATTCCTGATCTCTGGGCACTGTTGGAACAGAATCCTGAAGCCAAAGACCTGCCCAGCACTTAATTACCTGGCCGTGGCAGCATTCTTTCACACTCTTCACAGTGACTATTCCATTCATTCACTGGCCTGTCTTCAAATTCCCAGGGCCTTAGACTATAGATAGCATTGAGTCTTGGCTTCTACCTCATTAAGAAAATGCATTGACATACTCACACATTGTATATCCAGCTACCGAAGCTAGAAAATTGGGCATCATCCTTGACTCCTCTCTGTCACCCTCCACATCCAGCAGCTGACAAACCCTGCCAATTCTGCTCCCCTTCCATCCATTGATTCCTTCATTAATTCTTACTCCATCCCTCCCTCCTTCCCACATGAATTGCTGAGAACTTAGGGAGTTAGCAGAGTAGAGCTGTTAAGAATATGGATTTTGGACTCAGATTGCCTATGTTCAAATTCCAGATTCTTAGCTTCTCTGTGCTTTGTTGTTTTTTTTTTCAACTGTAAAATAAGAAGCCTTAAGATAGTAATGGCACCTACCTTGTAGGCTTGTTAAAGGGGTTAAGCAAGACTACATAAGATGCTTGAAACAATGCCTGGCATATCTATTTCATTTAATAAGCACTTCCATGTGTCCCTCACTGCTTTAGGGTATATAGTGGTAAGCCAGCAAAGTTCTAATTCAGGTCCTGGTTGTTTCTCATGTGATCTATTAGTATCCCTGTCTTTACTGGTCTATGATCTGGCTCCTTCCAATCCATTCTCCACCCAGCAGATGAAGGAATCTTTTCCATCATGTTGTTCTCTTGACTAAAACCCTTCAATGGTCCTCCATTGCCTGCAAGATAAAGTTCAGCCTCTTTGCTATGGTTTATAATGGTTAACAGCCTCTTCTTCCTCACTACTTCCTGATTTATCCTGCCTGACTAAACCATATAGATGCACACTTACAGGTTCTCTCCCCTGTATTACCATAGCACTCTTTCTCTCCCTGTTGAAGTACCTACCACTTTTGTTGTGCTTATCTCTTATTCACCCATCTCTACAAATGGACTTTGAGAGTCTTATGGACAAGGTCCATATACTAGTCACATTTGTGTTTCCCATGTCCAGTACAGAAACAAGCAGGGAGAATGGTTCGGAATAATTGTAGAACACATGAATGAATAATCATATGAGCAGCTTCTTTAGGCTCCTTGTCATTTGAATTCTATCTCAGAACTTACATGGTATTTTCTTGTGTGTGGATTCTCATGAGCCAGCCTAGAAACTGAAAATTAACTCAGGCAGGGCTTCTGCTCTTGATTGTGAAGCAGAATCTTCTCAGGAGCTTATTAAAATGCAACTCCTAGGCCCTCTGCCCTAGGAATAAACATTCAGAAAGTATGAGGAAGGGCCTGAAATCTATATTTTTACAAGTCCCCTAGGTCTGTGATGATCATCCAAGTTAGGACTCACAGATTTTAGTGAGTCCAACGCCCCCCTTTTGTAGATGGGGAAACTGAGGCCCAGAGATTACATAATTCATTCGAGGTCATGTAGCTTGTCAGTGGAAGAGTTGGGATCCATTATACCAGTGTTTCTATCCCCACTTCACCCAGAGAAACTCCACTTCCATTTGCTTTATAGATGGGAGTTCATCAAGAGAGGTCTGTCATACCTAAGGAATGGCAGTGTGGTACAATGGGCTAAGCACTAAGCAGGAGCCAGAGGGCCTGAGTTCACTGCTTCTGGCTTTGTTGCAAAACACTGCATGATTGTGGCAAGTCATTTCACTTCTTTGGTTCTGAGTTTCTTCAGTTGTGCAATGGGCACAATGTGGGCCGCCCTGCTTAATGAGCCCCTGCTATTTGGCCAACATGTTTATTTTCTCCATAGAGCCAAGAACAGGCCTTCCCTGGAGCAGGAGTAGTAATAAATGTTTAGAAAATGAAAGTGTTTGGGAAATGAGAAAGTGTGTTATCAATGTAAGCTATTACTACTAATAAATTCAAAAGCCGGCTGCTCCAGTCGCATGGCCTTAATAGTAACTTGATTCAAAATGGTTTCTTACGGTACCAAGCCAACTTAACAGACTTTTGTTTTTGAATGTAAGAAAAGGACAACTTGCACTGACCAGTAGTGTCTACAAGATGTCAAAAGAGCCAGCTAATCTGGTCAATTCAATGAAAAAGCAGGGCCAACAGTATTGGGCATTGTGCTTTAAAGGAAGCTAAGTGGCTCGGGGCCTTTCCCATTGCTGTTCATTGGCTTGGCGTTATGTACACACAGCTATCCTTTCAGTTTCCACAAAATGGCTTATTTTCATTTCTGAAATGGCAGCCACGTGGGAGCCCCCATTGCTGTGGAAATGGCAGGGAGAGGCCCAGCTGGTTGACAGCCACTGGGCTCCTTGAGCCCTCCTCTTCGCCTTGGCTGCTGTTGGGAGGCGGGAGTCCAAGGTTTTTATAGTTCCTCTCTCGAATTAGTGCTCGCAGACTCTACAGCTATGAACATGCAATTAGCCTTTGTTTGTGCACAAAAGGGAGCTTGACCCTTGCCTGTCTTTGATTGGTATGTACAACTCTTGTGGCTACTTACCTAAGGCCCTCTCCAAGGGGCACAGTGCCTTGTTCTTGCACCTGCCTTCAGCTTTTCTCTTTTGTGACTTGTTTCACATAATGTTCATCCCAACTTGCAGCAAGGTTGCAGGGACGAAGGCATCATGAAGGCACAGTAAGGTTTCCTGTTTTTCAGGGAGGTTGGAGGAGTGGGTGGGAGGGAGGTTTGCATCTGTAATCTGAGTTTTGGATAATTGCTGAGCCCCAAAACACTTAGCAGGAGCCCAAAGAACTGGTTTTTCTTAATAAATGAATACTTTGCTTGCTTTCAAAAGCAGACCTCCCATGTCATGGAAAACAAGCTGAATGCACAAAGCTTTACATTTCTTTCCTGGTTCACCTGCTTTCTTACCAACATAGAAACTTCATAGTGAAAGGCACGCAATTATTGTGGCAAGAAAATTTCTCTCTAAACCATGCTTTCCAAGACACTAGAAGAGTGCTTATTAGCAGCATGAATGAGTTAAATACTGTGGTAGTGAATTGCATTTTCAATAAATGTTTTTGAGGAGACTGATTTGTTTTGAAATGCTCTCATTTCTTACTGTCCATGCCTAAATGTGCCATGCCAAATGAGAATAAACTACTCAGCTATGGCACTTGGGGGAAAACTCCAAGAATGTATCTAGTTTGAACTAAAAACCATCTAAAACTCCCAAACCTGCAGAGAATATTTAATAAATGGTTCAAAACAATAATAGCTGGCTTTTTATGGAGTACCCATTTAGGTTCAGGAATGGTACTAGCTGATTTATACATCTTTTTCTTTCTTGTCCCTAAAATGGCCCTCCATGTGGGGTTTCATTGTCTCCATTTTATAGAAAAATCAGTATTCAGAGATGTTAAGGGACTTGACCATGTCTGGACATCTGCTGAGAGGTAGAGCAGAGAAGTGAAACAAGGTTTCTGGGTTTGTTTCCCTATGGCACATTGCTGAATCCTTTGAAAAAATAAAAAGATAGACACTGGATTTTTACATAGCCAAAAGAGTCTTTTTTAATTGAAGTAACATTGCTTAATAACATTATATAAATTTCAGGTGTGCAACATTATAATTCAATAGCTGTATATTATATTGCGTGTTCACCACCCAAAGTCTAGTTTCTTTTCATTACAATATATTTTACCCCCTTCACCAATTTTGCCCTCCCCCAACCCCCTTCCCCTCTGGTAACCACCATTCTATTGTCTTTCCAACAATGTGATTATAGTTGTCTTCAGGATGCTGCTTCTGAGCTGACTCATGCACCGCATGGGAACATCCACCTCACTCCTTATGCACACCATACTGTTGACTATCTTCGCATTGCCCAATTTGATCATGCACTTTTTCACAGATCCTGACTCTCAGTCATTTTTGGCTATTTTAAAAAATCTCCAACCTTTGAGGGCAAGAATTTGCCAAAATTGAGGACATTCAGAAGAGAGTGCTTCCAGTTGCAGAAATGCTTCTAATGTAAACGTTTGTTCCAAAAATGCCTGTGATGACATAGCTGGTGTAGGTGTGTCCGTCCTCTGAATTCATGAGCTCTGATGTGCTTAGAAAGGCATGGAATGGTAAATAGGAGTTTGCCCCTTTGGCATTACACTCCCTGCATTTGAATCCTGGTTCCACTATCTTATTAGCTGCATATCTTTGCAAAAGTTATTTAACCTCTAATCTTAGTTTTCTTGCCTATAAAATGAGGATAATAATAATATCTCCCTGAACAGGTTTGCTGTTTGAATTAAATAGTAATATGTGCAATACCCTAGGTATATAATAAATGCTCACTAAATGGTAGTTTCCTATGCTCATCCTTTCTGCTGATCGGTTTGGTAAAGCAAAGTCTTTCTTTTTATTGGGTTGATCTCTTCTTTTCCAATTCTTTATCAGCAATATGAGTTTCTACTATTGTGTTGATCAAATTTGCTTGGTATTAGATTTAATTTTATCTATACCTATTCTCCTTTAAAAAATGACATTTTTAACTCTTAATAAGTGCCAGAAACCACTCTAAGATTTATAAAGATAAATTCACTTAATCCTCTTCATTCCTATTCTTTTCACCAAGTTTTTTTTTTTTTTTTTTTTTTTTGGACAGAGCCCATATTTTAATTATCTCTGCATCCCCCACAGTGGGGGATTTACACATAGGAAGCCCTCAATTACTGCTTATTGGATTGTTAAAGAAATGGCCAGAGATAAATCCAAATCATGTTAAGGGCTAGGAAACCAAGGGAAAGATTTCTAATAAAATGTACTCTGTTTTATCAGAGTCGTCCTCTTTAAAAAGTAACCAGAGACCCTTCACAAATCCTGACCTCATTGATTTATGTCATCCTGGCATGATGTGCTTGCCTGATTTCTTAAGCAAATATAGCCATTCTAATCCCCCTTTGGCTCTTTCTCCATCATTTTAAGGAAAAGGAGGCAGAAAAACCATCTTCCGCACAGTTAATACCTCAAAATATGCAAACAATTTGAAAAGTTTTAGACTAGGTAAACGACTTACAGCCTACAGTAAAAAGCAGAAGAATGGGTGAATGTTCACAACAGTTGTTTTCTAAAGTTAACTGAGGAAACTAATATTGGGAACTTTTTTCAGAACCACAGAATTGCTATACTTTGTCAAGGAGAATAATTGAGGGGAAATAATTGAGAAAGGCTTTGAAAAGTATACTGCATCAAATTCAAATGAGAGAAAACAACATAGAGAATAGTAGGAAAATATAAGAAATTCAGGACAATTTTTTTCTCCCTTGTAAGAGAGCGGTATTATGTGGGTATGCTTCAGTAGCTAATTACCAAACATAGTAAGATAGAAGATAGAGTAATTTTATGGCATAGTATTTGCAAGGGGAAATTTGTTTTTGAATAATGTGAAAACGCTTTAAATCTTATGTATTTAACTTAATATCTTACACAATAGTATATAAGATGTACAGAAAACATTTTTTTTTCATTCCACAAATATAAGGAAATCAGAATGCATAGGTTTTTAACTCATACTTTACTGCTTTGCTTGTATTATTGGTCAAAGATTGATTATCAGAGATAGGGCTGGTAGGACTTTTTGGATTTAAGATACAATGATATCAATATTTGGAGAGTGAGTCCTGTTGTATTTGTTTTATAAGGCTTAGTCCTATTATTTCATAATCATTTGATACTAAATTCTTGACTGATGATAAAAGAAACAAAAACAGGGTTCTAATGATGGTTGTCATACCCCAAGGCCAACATAGAAATGCTTTCCATGTTGTAGATCTGGGATCAAACTTAGGCTGGTGCATGTTTAACTTTGGCCATCATCATGCCAGAGCTTTGCGGGTTTTAATCTTGTGAAAGGACAAGTTTCAAAAAATCAAAGGATGACAAAATCTGTGCAAACAGGAGTTGGTTTGTACATTTTAAGGGAGGAGGCTGTCTTGTATAACACTGTTGTACAGACCGAAGCTGCTAATGCTGATAAGATGACAGCTCAAGAAAGCAGAAACTTTGCTTTGAAGGCATCAAAAAAAGACAAATGGCATGTTTGGTTAATGCTTATTCCTGGTAGCAGACAACTTATAACATTTAGAGAAAAAAAAAGGCAACAAAACAATTACCCTTGGATCAAGTTCTTAAAAATATCATCAACTAATTGTCTTTCTATGAAATCTTCTCAATTATTTCTGGAAATTTCACCAGAGAAGCTCTTTTGAATTCTAAGATCTCAATAGTATTCCTCCCCCTCTGGATTTGTTGCAGCAAACATGAGGAGGAATTGTAAGGCAGAAGGAGAGAAAGCACTGTGATATACTATATGCAACACTAAATTACAGTTTTACAGGGTAGGGTTCCTGTGTAATCTGTTAAACTTATGTTGTACCTGCACTTGAGAAAGCATCTCTTTGTACTAAGATATCACTTGTGTTTTGTGGTTGTTTCCAGAACCATGTTTGTCATTCTGGCTCTTCTGGTACACCAGTGGTACCTGGGTGTGTCACAATCACTTGGGAATTGGATTGCAAATGATTTGTTCCTACTACTAAGTTAAGGGTCTGAAATTAGTGAATGATTGCCTGTTTTAGTAAATTAGACTTAGTACAAGGTCATCTTTATGAAAATATTGCTCTTATTCACTTCCATTCTGAAATCCAGGCTTGATTGGGAGATAATGAGATGGGAATTTGTATAACCTTGATTAAGCCTCTGGGCCCTGGGCCCTATGTGTGAACATCTTCTAACATGTGTAATCCAGCTGATATAAGGCTGAGAATGGCCATGCTATTCCATTGTTTCTAGGAGAAACTCAGATATGAATTGGAGCTCCCTTCCAGGAATATAACCTCACCTCAAGTCTGCTTACTCATCCACCGTACTGCTTCAACAACTCCTGGAGAAATTAAGCAAGAGCTTACACTAACTATGGATAATTTTATTCTTTCAAATCTTCTTAGAGGGCTAAATAACTGAGACCATTCATTTGTTCAGTCACTCAACAAACATGTATTGAGTTCTTTTTTATGTACCAAAATACTACTTTATAGGAGAGAGAGAATTCTCACTTGTTAACACTTGAAAGATAAGTTGGATCTGGTTAGTTTGAGAGGAGGACATTGCATGAGCAAAGACAAGGAAAAGCAAATGGATAGTTTTCACCGAAGAAAAGCAGTCCAGAGTGTCTGAATACTAGGGAATTTGGAGAATTCTTGGGATGTATAGCTAGACAATTTGGAAGGACCCAGGCCGATGTCTGAGTGACCTAACTCAGCCCCCCATAACTAGAATGAAGAAGTGACTGGGCTGCTACTTTCTCTGGTTTGCACTGATATGTCACAGTATGTACTCAGTATAATTCCTGCCAAAAACATCTGAGTGTGAATCTGTCTGTCACATAGAAAGACAGTCAGCAGCCCCAGTCCAGCTTTGCCCAACAGACATCTGGCTCTTGGGTATGGTACTCTTATTCTCATTTAAAAAATTGAGATACAGTTCACACACCATAAAATTCACTCAATTAAAGTATACAATTCAGTGGTTTTCAGTATACTCACAATGTTGTGCAATGTTCACCACAATCTATTTCCAGAATATTCTCATCAATCCAAAAATTGATGAAAACCCTGTACATCACTAGCGCTCACTCTACACTTCCTCTCCCCCTACCACTGTAGATAACCACTAATCTACTTTGTTTTTTTTTAAGATTTACCTGGATAAATATTTGAAATATTTCACATAAATGGAATCATACAATATGGAAACTTTCTGCCTGACTTCTTTCACTTAGAAGAATGTTTTCAAGGTTCATCCATGTGGTTACATGTATCCATACTTTATTCCTTTTTTGGCAGAATACTACTCCATTGCATCACATTTTGTTCATCTATTCATCAGTTGATGGACATTTGGGTTGTTTCCACCTTTGGCTATCATGATTAATGTTGCTATGAACATTCATGTACAAGTTTTTGTGTGGACATATGTTGTCATTTCTCTTGAATATATACTGAGGAATGGACTTGCTGGGTCATATGATAATGTATGTTTAACTTTTTCAGGGACTGCCCAACAGTTATCCAAAGTTGCTGCACCATTTTACAATCTCATCAGAAATGTGATGGTTCCCATTTTTCCACATCCTCAACAAGTGTTATTATTTGTCTTTTTGATTATAACCTTCCTAATATGTTTGAAGTACTGAAATAGCATGACATTGTGGTTTTGATTGGGATATTCTTAATGACTAGTGATGTTGAACATCTTCATGTGATCATTGGATATTAATTTATCTTCTTCAAAAAAGTGTCTTATCAGATTATTTGCTTTCTTTTCAATTGGGTTATTTGTCTTTTTATTACTGAGTTATAAGTTTTTTTAAAGATTTTATTATTATTTTTAGAGAGGAAGAAAGGGAGGGAGAGAAACATTGTATGGTTGCCTCTCACATGCCCCCTATTGAGGACCTGGCCCTCAGCCTAGGCATGTGCCCCAACTGGGAACTGAAGCAGCGACCCTTTGGTTTGAAGGCTGGTGCTCAATCCACTGAGCCACACCAGCCAGGGCAAGAGTCCTTTATGTATGCTGGATACTAAACCCTTATCAAATATAATTTGTGAATATTGTCTCCCGTTCTGAGGTTTGTATTTTCAAATATGTTCTTTCTTGATTGTATCCTTTGAAGCATAAAAGATTTTGATTTTGACAAGGTCCAATTTATCTCATTTTTTTCTTTTGTTACTTGTGGGGATGGTGCTGTTTTAAATGAAAGAATAGCCCATGGAAATGACCAGTAGCCAATGCGGTTTGCCAAGGGTTGGCATGTAGCTAGAGTCCTGAGGCTGAAAAGACTGAACTGTTTTTAATTCTGTTACTAGAGTTAGATAGCATTTTAGAATTAGATAATCATTATGTAGTTGCCAACAATTCTGTTGTTAACATGATATAGATAGGGACCTTGACAAGAATGAAAAAGACTGTCACCTCTGAGTCTCCATTTTCAATGCCCTTGGGTTGCAAGAATAGAATAGAAAGCTGAGGGTTGGACAAGAGCAAGGACATTTTGCAGCACTAAAAATTAGCTTTGAACTCAAGGGTTAATTTTCAACTCACTGTGTAAACCTTTGGCCTTCATTTGAATCAAATTTGCATTTGAAAATAAAGAGGTCCTCCACTGGTAAGATCCTAACATTTTAAATTGTGAAAGTAGTTCCAAATTGTACACATTTTAAAAAGCAAGGGGAAGCTGTTGGAATTTGCAGCTTTGGATACTGCTGTATATAGAAGAGTGAAGTAATTTTGAAGTTTTTAAAGTGAGTTCATGGTTGTGCTGAGTAGATCTATGCTATTTTCTACAGTTTGCTCTCAAGGAGCTCTCTGCCTCTAAGCACTTTGCTCAGAGAATCTTCAACTCTCAGAGTTGGAAGGAATCTTAAAAGTCATCTAATCCAAACCTCCATCCTTTTCAAATCTGCTCTCCAACAATGAGTGGAATGTGGCAGGGAAAATGCCAGTAAGAACCATGAGGGGATGGGCGGCTTAAGGAAGTTATGCCTGCTTCAGAAAGGACAGACACTAAAGGAAGGGAGAGAAATGAAGTGGGGAAGGGAGTTAAGTGAGAGAAAAATAAATAGGGTTTGCAAACTCTAAGGAGGAAGGACAGCTTTTGAGAGTTAGTAGTGTAAAAAGGTATTATTTTTCTAAACACCTTCCAATTACACTTAATAATTCACTTCTCTTGGGTCCTGTCCCATTTTGTAAATTCTGTTCTAGCATTGGTTACTCTCTGTTATCTGTGGATCTATCTGTGAGTCCTATGACAGAAGCTCCTGGATAAAAATGCCATAAACTCACTCATCTGCGCTGGCTTTTCAGTGCTTGATATTTAGGGACTTAGTTGGGAGTATTGTGACATGGCTACAAATGTGGGTTTGGTGGGTCAGTAAGACTGACTCTTAACTTTGATAGCTCCAGATTCTGGCTTTGACTGGCTCTGTGACCTTGGGCAAGTCTTAACCTGAGCCTTAGTTGTAAGGTGGGAGGACTAATAGCTGTTGTAATACCAAGTTGTAAGGATAAGAGCTGAGCAGAGTTTTTGGTACTAGGCAAATGATTGCTGCTGAAATTTGGACTAGCAGGCTTCAAGAAATGCTTGCTGGGATTACCTGTGTGGGATAGGTGAAGAGCCGTGGACTCCCGAGACACTAGTCTAGCTGGATGCCGACAGTGCTAAAGCTATCCTTAATTCTTTGAGCCTCAGATTGGTGACACACTGACTCTAATCAAGGGGGCTACTCAAGTTCAGCTAACTTAATGACACATAGCTCTGTTGTTATGCAGAGCTGTTTGATTTGGTTCACTTTTCCCTTAATCCAGGGTAACAGGTCTGGTTTCACTCATCTGCTAGGGAGGAGACAGGTAGAACTCATCCTAAGAAGTTGGGAAGCAAACCTGTGCTCCCTGTCCCCTTTCAGAGGCTGACAGAGGAATTTTACCTCTGGAGTCCTTGGGTAGTTTTCCAAGACAAAATGGCCAGCTGCCTTGTTCTTGGTAATCATAACCATAATTGCCACTGGTATTATGAATGGTTTCTTCAACAACTGTATCCATGTCTACTCTCTGCTAGGTGTTAGGGGGATAAAAGAGATACAGTTTTGTCCCAGAAGAGCACACACCCTAGTGTAGGAGACTGGAGATTACAAGATAGAGTTTTAGGTACTGTTGTGGGGGAAGCACACAGAATGTTGTGGGAGCACAGAGGAGGGGCACCATTCTCATCCCTGGAACTTTGCAGAAACTTCCTGGAAGAAGTGCCTTCTGATCTGAGTCTCAAAAGGGAAACCAAGTTATTAGATAAAAGCAACAATGGGAGTTCAGTCCACTTAAAGGGACTAGTATGTGCAAAGACAAGGTGGTGAGAGATGAGTTTAACTGCAGCAGAGTGAGGTAACAATAATAATGTGATTATTATAGCAAGTAACAATGACATAGCACTTAGCATGTGTCAGACACTGTGTTCAATATTTAACAGTTGATAACCCATTTAAATGTCAAAGCAAAAAAGCTAGTAATTTTAACAGCTAAAATGTGATGAGTATAGCTCACATATCAGGCACTAGACTGAGTGGTTTTTGCACACTAACTTAATCTTCACTATTATCCCCAATATCCAGGCCAGGCAACTGGTTTTCAGAGAGATTTCAGTCAGTGGCCACAGACCACATAGATGGCAAGTGGCACAGATAGGATTTGTACCCAGAAACTGTTTGATTTTTGACGACTAGGCTATGGAGTGGCAGTTGTTTCCTTTCAGCGCCTGTTGGGTAGATGCCACCTTAGACAGGGTAGCCTGGATACAGATTCAGCCCTTTGGAATTCTTTCTGGAATAAGGCAAGTTATAATAAAATAATGCATACCCAAATGATCTTTGAAGTCAGCAGAGAGGTGAAAACTGATTACTCCTGAAGGAGAATCTTTCTGTGCAAGGGTTGAGAGTTCAGAAAATGTTATTAGGCAGAGCCTCTGTGAGGTCTTTTAAAGAAACGAAGTCCCATCTAGCCAGAGTAAACAGTGCATCACAAATTGGGTTCCAACGCAGTGGCAAGCTCTTTGTACAAAAAAGTTCAATCTTCTTTCCAGGCCATCAAAAGCCAATTTTCTCCCTAGCAAAGCTTGCACTTCTTAACCTAGGTTGTATCCAGCTGCGCTCCCCTGGGACTTGTGAGACCACTAGGCAACTCTGGAGCTTCTGTTTTATTTGCTTTTATACCCGGGTTCTGGCTCTGGCTCTGGCTCCATTAGTTGTGTGACTATGGGTATGTCTCTTAACCTCTCGGAACTTACTTTCGTCATCTGTCATGTGGAACTCTTAGCACTCACCTTGCCTTCACAACCAGATTGTGCGGGATAAAATGAGGTGGTATACAGCCTGGGGCTTTGAGAATGCAAAAACATGAAATAAACATAAGGGGTGATTATTCTCTTCCATTTGGCTGACTTCCTGCATTGATATTTTAAATATTTTTTAATGACAAGAACACAAGTTTCTCCTTACTTTTGGGAACTTGAGAATACTAGTCTTGTTAGTCTTGATGAACATTTGCCCAGAGGCCATCTTTGTGCTTCTGACAGCTACTTTATTAGGCCTTAGCAGCTGCTTATTTCTTTCATATTACTATGACTTCATTTTGTAGAGTTTCTAGGGAATGCTTCATACTCCTCTTCCCTTTGAAAATAGTGGTTGTCCTCAAATCTCTTAAATAGCAACAAAACCCCCTAGCAGGCCTGAGCAGACTCCTTTCACTTGTGTGGGCAAGGACACTTATGGCAGTAATTAATTAGAGGGGTGTTGGCTTTGTAAACTGAGGACAAATGAGCGAGTCATGGTACACAGGCTGACCCCCTCACCTGGGCAGCCTCTGAGGACACCTGCCTTAGATCATTAAGGCTGCTTGCCCAATTGACACCGTCTGACTGCCTTCGCTGGTGGGGGTGAACAAAGCCAAGCATTTACTGGCTGCAGTGCAGAGATGAATAGCACTCGGCTCTTTGGCCAGGCCTGGCCAAGACAGCTGCTCATGCAAAGGGATTTCAAATGAACGTGTTTCTATTTAGAGTGTGTATGTTTTGACTGAATTTGAAGAAAAGCATGAGGTGCCCCCCCTTTGAAAAACAAACTAATTATGTACTCCCGCGTTGTCTGATAGTCAGAAGCTGGACAGGTCCACAACAGCACTTCATGGAAAGATTTGTCCTCCCTGTTGAACGTGAGGCTCGTCTGTAGGACCACAGCTGCTGCTTTTTCAAAATCACATGGCAAGTGGCTTAAAAGAATACTTTAAGGAAACTTTGAGTACAGTAGTATATTTTTTTATTGGGAATTACCAGTGCACAGTTTTTGTGTTCTCTTGATTTGTGTTGATACATAATGAGTTTTCCTTGGAGTTCGGATACAAGGTTTAGTGAGCCTTGTGAGCCTTAGTGAGCCTTAGTGAGCCTTAGTGAGCTGTTCTGTGTGCAGTTTAAAAGGTTCCAGGGAGGTAGAAGCTGGTGGACCAAGTGATACCCCAAAGCACTTACTGGATTGAACCATTTGCATATCCATTCAGGTCATGCTGTCTCGGCCAAGCTGTTGACTTAGCGCTGTTTTGACTTGGGTGGCTTTGACTCTTCCATTCAGGCTTTAGAAACATCATTGAGTCAACAGGCCACACATCAATTCACTTTTCTCCCTCCCTACTCTTCAACTCCTTTGTGCTAGATAAGGGGGCCTTTCCCTGCTACAAAAAGGTAGTAGGCCTAAGTTTCCATGGGCTCTGTGCCCCTTATACCACCCCCAATTTAGTCTTTGTGCAGGGCTGCTTTTGTTTCCCTCTAAGAATTAAAAGTTAATTGATACCTCAAATGGATGTTGGTCACAAGGCATTTTACCATCGAATGCAGTCCCGCATCCCATTAGATTAACCCTCTTCTGCAGTTCATTGTAAATAAACATCCCACAACAAATAGCTTACCTGCTTGGAGCACTGTATTCATTTGGGTTTTGTAGTAGGCGAAAATTCTATGACAGTGTCATTGGATTAATTAATTTAGATTAATGGCTCTTGGAGTTCTGTTTTTCTTTGCCTTCCCTATTTGTCACAGACTACTGAACAAGCATTTCCAAATGTCTGAATTTATCAGGTTATCCAGTTTCAGAGATAGGTAGTCATCTCAACCTTAGACCTCTAATTGCAATACTACAAATCTTCCCAAATGAATCAAATGTCAGACCCTGATGTGCTAATTGAATATAGATGGACTATATGTTCATATTATTCTTCTCATTAGAGTTTGTTTTCAGAAAAGAATACGTGAACTTTTTTTCTAAATGTGGAAGAAAAAATTTCCGTGAGGTCAACTGAGAGCACAGTGGAATTGACTCAGTTAAGTTGACATATAAGGAAATAAAGAACACACTCTTGTTAAACTTTTGCTGTTACTCCAAGGTGCCCAAGAATGCACACCAATGATCTGACACATCCTGGTGTTCTGGAATTTTGCATCTCAGAGGCTAATTAAGTTGTTCTTCATGCTAAACAAACTTTCCTCATTAGCTAGTTTCTGTTAATTCTCAGTTAAGGCCACACAAATAAAAATAATTTTGTTGCCATTAGAAGAAACGGTTTTCTCTTTCCTGTAGGCTAAAATAATTAATGCATTAATGTTATGGAAGGGCTTAGTGAATATTGAATATATATTTAATCAGAGTTCCTGTTTCCATTCCGGATGGTCCCACCTGCGACATAATGCTTCCTGCACCTCTTGGAGTGTCAAAATGAAACCATGATTTCTCCAATAGTCTGTCTGGAAAAAGTCCAGCCATTGTTAGTATAATGAGAATTGTTTGTGTGACACTGATGTAACCTGGCAGCCAAGGAGAGTGGACTGGAATGCACACGCATAAACAATGATGACTTCGCTGTACTAGTCAATGGGGGTGGTAGATGCTGTTGAGTGAACATGTGTACTGTGTGGCTGTCGCATTCAAAATGACTGAGAGAGTCGAGAAATGAATCTGCATCAAATTTTGTGTTAAGCTTGAACATTCCTCTGCAGAAACTATTCAGATGGTTCAGAAGGCCACAGCTATGGGCAACTGCTGATTAGCAGATTTATCACTACAACACACCCACTCATGCATCATGTCTTATGCAGAGTTTTTTGGTGAAACGTCAAATCACCTAGGTGACTCAGCCCCCCTACAGCCCAGATTTGGCGCCCTGTGACTTCTTGCTTTTCCCAAAACTAAAATAGCCTTTGAAAGGGAAGAGACGTAGACCATCGATGAGATTCAGGAAAATATGACAGGGCAACTGATGGTAACTGGGAGAACTCTGTGGGATTCCAAGGTGCCTACATGGAAGGGGACTGAGACATCATTGTTTTATGTACAATGTTTCTTTTATCTTGTGTCTTCTTCAACAAATGTCTCTATTTTTCATATTACATGGTTGGATACTTTGTGGACAGACCATATGTGTATATATATGTATATGTGTGTGTATACATATGTATATGTATATGTGGCCAATAAGTACATTGAAAAGATGTTCAGCATCATTCATTATAAGGTAAATGCAAATCAAAACCATAAGGAGAGATTACTGCACACCCACTAGAGTGGCTAAAATAAAAAATGTCAGATAATAGCAAGTCTTTGGCCAGGGTGTAGAGAAAGTAGACCCCTATTACATTGCTGGTGGTAGTGTAAAATTGTGTTGCCATTTTGGAAAACACTCTGGTAGTTCTTCAAAATGTTAAATGTAGTGTTACCCGATGACCCAGATTCCACTCATAGGTATATACCCAAGAGAACTGAAAACATATGTCAACACAAATATTTATACTCAGGTGTTACTAGCAGCATTATTTATGATAGCCAAAAAGTAGGAATAACCCAAATGTTCATCAATGGATGAATGGATAAACAAAATGTCATATATCCTTAGAATAGAATATTATTTGACCATAAAACAAAATGGAGTACTGGTACATGCTATAACATGGGTGAATTTTGAAAATATTATGCTAAGTTAAAGAAGCCAGACACAAAAAAGGCACATATTGCAGGATTCCATTTATACTAAGTGTCCATAAATAAGTGAATCCATAAAGACAGAAAGTAGATTAGTGTTTACCAGGGGCTGGGGAGGGGAAAATTGTTTGGTGATGATGGCTAAGGGATGTGGAGTTTCTTTTTTGAAGGTAATGGAAATATTCTATAATTGATTGCAGTGATGGATGCACACCTCTGTTAATATACTAAAAGCGGTTGAATTGTACATTTTATATAGGCAAGGTGTATGGCATGTGAATTATATCTCAAAAAAAGCTGTAAAAAATTTGAAATCATGATTTTGGATTTAGAAAAGCAATCTTTTAACTACAACATTCAATACCTTATAATAAACTAAAATAAGGTGAAGGCAAGACAACTGTACATAATTTTCCTTGATACGGGTACTCAAGGGCTTAAGCATGTTTGAGTGGCTCAACATTTTTGGTACTTTCTTTTAGTCTGCATTAAGATGAAAACAAATCAGCCTCTATTAGTTTCCTAAGCTATACATAAAATAAGATTTGTGATGCTGCTGAATTCAAGTTGTATTTGGTATTTTTTAAATTTTCCAGTATATTTGTTAAAAGTGATGGTATAATGACAAGTTGGCAGGTTGAACTTTTCAACCTCGAACATTTTCTCTGAGTTGCAATCAGGTTTGTCAGAGCTCTAACCTGCAATGAGACATTAAGACTTGCATATCAAAATGTTTAGTCACAAAACAAACTAACATTGCCTTCTGAAAAGAATAATCACCTGCACTTGTGTATCTGAAGATTTGAGACATTGGAAATATGCCCTTCTTTCCTAGAGCACCTGTCTCTCTTTGCTCAGAAAAATGAGCAGCCCTGTCACTGTGGCACAGAGCTGACAGAAGATATACCTAGCCCTCTGATTACATCCCAACAGTAATAGTGACCAATGTTTTAGCATTCTTACCATGCATCATGTACTATCCTAAATGATTTACACAAATCATTTAATTTTCACAACCCTATAACCCCACAGGACTGAAACACATAAGGACACACATCTACCAAGTCTTGAACTTGAGATTTGACTCCAAGTTCATATGATGCCAGAATCCTGCCCTGAGCCACAGTGTTATCATACCCCTTTGCCTTTCAGGCTACCCAGTGATCCTTGCACACTCTGTCTCTTTCTCTGTCTCTCTGTCTCTCTCATGCAAGGGGTTCCTATGGCCCTACGTATATAGTATAGGTTCTTTTTCTTTATTTTTTAATCGCATAGGTTCTTCACTGGGGGAGTTTTGGCCCCCTTCCCAGGGGATATTTGGAAATATCTGGAAATAGTTTTGGTGGGAACAACTAGGGTGAAGGAATGCTACTGGCATCTTGTGTGTAGAGGTCAGGGATGCTGCTAAACAGGACAGTACAAAGATCAATAACAATACCATACCAGGTCACTTTTGAGCCCAAGACAAAAGAAAAAATCAGCAATGCTGATCCTGCTTTTACAAAATTTTGATATTCTGTTCATTGCAAATTTTGGAGGGCATTGATTTTGATTTTAAAAAATATATTAAAATATCACTAATGTTGATTACTGGTTTTTTGGTGTCCCCTTAAATATTGTGCCCAAGGCAAGTGCATCACTTACCTCACTTGTCTCACTCTAATCCTGGCTCTGCTGCTAACCATCCTACAATGCATAGGGCAGTTTCTGAAACTAAGAATTAGCCAATCCAAAATGTCTGTCATATCAAGGTTGAGAAACACCCACCTGACGTACTGGAGGGATTTTTCCTGTGAAATGGCAAAGGGAGAATAAAACGGAAGCACCATATTGTAATTCATAATAATAGCCACTATTTTAAAAAAATATGATTTTTACCTACGTGCTGTTGCACATATGTTATCTCACACAAGTGTTGATCTATCTTTTGCCAAACCCACCTTGCCCTGCCCTGCCCTGCCCTGCCCTGCCCTGCCCTGCCCTTCAGCATCAGAGCTGTCCTTTAGCCATTAATTAGACCATTGAACTGCACTTGCATAGGGTCACAGTAAACAATGTACCATATTTTCCCAACTATATGTGTAAAATGGATTTTGTTTCCCCCAACAAAAAATATCTTCCAAATCCTCTCCTAATAAATTTGGGAGTCATTTTTCTAAAGATTGTCACTGCTGTAAATTTTGGAGCTGCTGAAGACACAGAGTATCTTTTCTGATGCAATAAGGTAGCAAGATGTGTTAACTTCGTTTTAAGCGACACAGACAGATGTCCTTAGCAAACACTTTCTGTAGCTGCCTAGTCTGCTCTGAATGGTAAACTATACAGTGCTGTGGAAAGCTGGGGGATTCAAGGGTAGACAGAACTAAGTTCAAATCTTTCCTCCAGTCTTCATTAGATATATGACCTTGGATACAATAGTTAACCCCACTAGGCCTCAGTTTTTAAGGCTGGAAATAATATTTCTAGCTGGTGAGACATTAGTGAGAGAGTAAAATGTGATAGGTTATGTAGTATAATACACAATGAATGTTAGTTCTATTCACTCCCTTAAAAAATGTATCAAGACAGAGGCTTCATTGTTTTGATTTTTTAGAAATCTAAAACTTGCTTCTATTTGGAGAAAATAAACTAGATTTCATTATCTTTAACTGAAAATAATAGCAATAATAGTGAAACAATGCAACTTGGAAACTTCTTAAAACTTTTCATTATGAAAATCCACTAAAACATGTTCCATTCTACACCTCACCATCAATTTAAGGCTAGCAAGCTATTAATTTTTTTCGCCAGTTTTTCTTGAAGTAGGTCTTTACCTGATTCCAAAAGCCATCTGGGCTGACTTAGCTCAGTCAGAGCCTAGACCTAATGAAGCCAAGGTCAGGGCTGGATCCCCATGGGGAAGGGTTAGCTTTGCTCCCTCCTTTGGCCCTACCCTGCATCCCTAACCCTACCAGCTGGCTTTCCACCATGTGTTTGCTGCAAGTGGGGTGAGTAGGACAGTGGCTGTGGATCCCTTGCTACCAGCAACACAGCTGAACCCCTGAGTCTTCATATGAAAAGGGCTGCACGTGAAACAGCCAATCCCCAATTCCACTGAACCTTGAAAACAGATGATCAGTACTGATGGTCCTATAAAGGTGCTGAACCTATATAGTACAGATTATAATTATTTTCTTTATAACTTATCCCCTTTTCCTGAATGAGTGGTCCCATCAGAGCAGCCACTTTCTGATGCACTAACATGGTGCTTGGTCATTTAAGGCCACATAACTGATGCTAACTATTGTCAGCAATGCCATGGCAAGAACCTTCAGCAAAGCTTGCAAACAAGGTTAAATATTGGGAGGAGGCTCTATCATCCTATTACTGTTGCTGTGATACATTTGTCATGTTGACTGTAGACATGAACAAAAAGCTTCCTGATCCAAGGTGGAAATAGTTCTTCATGTAGCTTTTGATTTATCTTCTGTTACGTGTGTGTCTTTTAAAGGGCATTTGCTAGCCCATTACACCTGTATCACAGAGCAGCACATGTTTAACCATATTGGTTATAAACACAACTTTTTCCATTGTATAAATGGAATACTACTTGGCTGTAAAAAAGAAGAAAATTTTACCCTTTGCAACAGTATGGATGGACTTGGAGAACATTGTGCGAAATGAAATAAACCAGTCAGAGAAAGACAAACACCATATGATTTTACTCATATGTGGAATCCAATCAACAAACTGAACTCACAAGGAAAATGGGGACAGACTCATAGACGGAAAGCAGATGACAGCTGTGAGGGGAGGTGAGTGAGTGGAGGGATTGAGCAAAAGGGAAAAAGGACTCATGGACATGGACAACAGTGTGGTGATTGCTGGGGGAAGTGGGGTGTAAGGGGACTAAATGGTAATGGAAAAATACAATAAAAATTAAATTAAAAAAAAGAAAAATTTCAGCCAAAATCCCCAGTAAAGAGTCAATTTCAACTAGGATGTCTTACCTATTTCAATCTTTAGTGTCAAACCAGAAATGAAACCAATTTAAATATTTTCTTTTTTTAGCAGCTTTTTATTTAATTTAATTTTTTTTGTAAAAAAAACATAACATTTTAATTTATTTTTATTGTTGTTCAAGTGCAGTTGTCTCCATTTTCCTGCCATCACTTTCCCTCACCTCACCCACCCACACCTCTCACCCTCCCACACCTCTCACCCTTAATCCTACCCCCTTTGGCTTTGTCCATGGGTCCTTTACACCTGTTCCTTGATAACCCTTCCCCTTCTTTCCCCCGTTATCCCCCTTCCCTCTCTCCTCCGGTCACTCTCAGCTTGTTCTTTATTTCAGTGTCTCTGTTCCTATTTTGCTTGCTTGTTTGTTTTGTTGGTTAGGTTCCACTTATAGGTGAGATCATATGGTATTTGTCTTTCACCCCCTGGCTTATTTCACTTAGCATGATGCTCTCCAGATCCATCCACGGTGTCACGATGGGTAGTAGCTCCTTTTTCCTTTCCGTTGCATAGTATTCCATTGTGTAAATGTACCACAGTTTTTTGATCCACTCATTTACTGATGGATACTCTAGCACTTGGCTATTGTCAATTGTGCTGCTATGAACATTGGGGTGCATAGGTTCTTTTGAATGGGTGTTTCAGGATTCTTAGGGTATAATCCTAGCAGTGAGTGGAATTGCCGGGTCAAAAGGCAGTTCCATATTTAGCTTTTTGGGGAAATTCCATACTATTTTCTACAGTGGCTGCACTAGTTTGCTATTTTCTAAAATGGTATCTAAATTGTTCTCAAGCATTGTCTTTAGTGTGTTCAGGATATGGACCTTCTGCTTCTTTTGGAGTCAGTTTATGGTTTCCAAGCATTTCTGGCAGCAAAATAAGTAAAAAAAGAGAGGGGCCACATTTGTATGAATAAAATAATATACAGCTCAGACTAAAGAAATTTTAAAGGGGAGAACTAAGAACATTTTTAGGCATAGATTTTTACTATGGAAAACTTCCAACATGTAAAAATAGATTAATATAATGAACCCCTGGCTACCGGTCATCTAGTTTTCATGACCATACCTGTTGCTTTCTACCCTAACTCACACCCTTTCCTGATTATTTTGAAGCAAAACCAAGATATAGCATTTCATCCATAAATACTTTCATTTTTGAAATTTAATCTTTATTATTTTCCATACCATTCAGTCTCCTTATACATGTTGCAAGTTTTTCCATAAATACTTTCAAAGATACCACTACAACATAAAGACTTCAAGAAAATTTTAAATAAATTTGCAAACTGGCAGAAAACCCTGCAGTGAGAGAAAATATCCTGAATAGGGTTGGCTCTCCTGGTATCACTTTTTTTGTATCACAGATTTTTTAACACATTTAAAAAATTTTTCAATTACAGTTAACAATCATTATTATACTAGTTTGAAGTGTATAGCATGATGGTTAGATATTTATATAAACTACACAGTCATTACAGACTTTTTAATTAAATTTGTTGGGGTAACATTGGCTAATAAAATTATATAGGTTTCAAATGTACAGTTCTATGATACATCATATGTACATTGCATTGTGTGCCTACCACCCCAAGTCAGGTATTCTTTTATCACCCTACTTTGGAACCTCTCTACCCTTCACTACTCACCCCCTAATATTTCCTTCCGGTAACCACCATACTGCTGTCTGTGACTATGAGTTTTTTTTTGTTTGTCCTGTTTGTTTATTTGTTGCTTTCAGTTTTCTATCCCACATGAGTGAAATCATATGGTTCTTGGCTTTTTCTGTCTGACTTATTGTGCTTAGCATGATACTCTCAAGATCCATTCATGTTGTCACAAATGGCATTATTTCATCTTTTCTTAAGTCTGAGTAGTATTCCATTATATATATGCACCACATCTTCTTTATCCAATTATCTATTAAGAAATACTTCAGTTGTTTCCATGTCTTGGCCACCATGAATAATGCTGTAATGAATATAGGAGTTTTTTTTGAAATATGGAAGAGGTCATATGGTAACTCTGTTATTAATTTTTTGAGGACCCTCCATACCATTTTTCATGTTGGCTGTACCAGTTTACATTCCACCAGCAATAAATGAGGATTCCTTTTTTCTCCACAACTTTCCAACACTTTTATTCCTTGTCTTGTTGATGATAGCCATTCTAGCAGGTAAGAGGTGGTATCTCATTGTAGTTTTTTTAAAAAGATTTTATTTATTTATTTTTAGAGAAGGGAAGGGAGGGAGAAAGAGAGGGAGAGAAACATCAATGTGTGGTTGCCTCTTGTGCGCCCCCAACTGGGGACCTGGCCTGCAACCCAGGCATGTGCCCTGACTGGAATCAAACTGGCTACCCTTCGGTTCTCAAGCCGGCACCCAACCCATTGAGCCACACCAGCTAGGGCTCATTGTAGTTTAAAAAAATTTTTTTATTGATTGATTTTAGAGGAGAAGGAGGGGAGAGAAAAAGAGAGAGAGAGAGAGAGAGAAACATTGATCTGTTGTTCCACTTATTTATTTATGCATTCATTGGTTGATTCTTATATATGCCCTGACTGGACATCTAACCTGCAACCTTGGCATATCAGACAACACTCTAACCAACTGAGCTACCTGACCAGGGCTCATTCTAGTTTTGATTTGCATTTCTCTTATAGCTAGTGAAGTGGAACATATTTTCATATATCTGCTGTCCATTCGTATGTCTTCTTGGGAGAAGTGCCTGTTTAGGTCCTCTGTACATTTTTTAATTGGACTGCTTATTTTTTTGTTGTTGAGTTGTATGAGTTTTTTTATATTTTAGATGTTAACCCCTTGTGGAAGCTGTTGCTTAAAAATATCTTCTCCCATTCAGTTGGTTTCCATCTTGTTTTGTTGATAGTTTATTTTGCTATCCAGAAGCTTTTTAGTTTGATATAGTACCATTTATTTATTTTTACTTTTACTTACCTTACCTTTGGGGTCAAATTCATAAAATCCTAAGGCCAAGTTTTATAAGTTCAGTACCTATGTCATTTTCTATATAATTTATTTTTTCAGGTCTTAATTTAGTCTTTGATCTGTATCTTACTTCCTGACTTCAAATTATCTTATGAAGCAACAATAATCAAAACAGCATGGGATTGGCAGAAAAACAGACAGAGGCCAAGGAAACAGAATTAAGAGCCCAGAAATAAACCCACATGTATATGGGCAAAAAAATTTCAACAGGGGAGCCAAAAAACATACAATGGAGAAAAGAAAGCCTCTTCAATAAATGGTGCTGGAAAAATTGGAAAGTCACATACAAAAGAATGAAATTTGACCACTGCTTGTCCTCATATACCAAAAATAATTAAAATAGGTGTCACGGCCTTTTAAAATCTAATTAATTGATTGGAGGGGCCAGAAGGGAACAGGATATTTGCTTACTGGATGAGGCAGTGACACTGATACTAAGATAAGTATTCCAGAAAGTGTCGGCCACAGGTATCCTAGAGCCTATATAGCTGGGAAGAAGTCAGAAAGAAGAGTTGGACCAATAATAAGAAGGGAAGCTAATCAAAAGGAATTTACCAAGTGAGATTTGAACACTGCTTTTATTTCTTTAAAAGTTGACCCAAAGTCATCATAATAGTCATTAACATTTATTAAGCACTTAATATATACCCTATGCAGTTCATGGATTATCTCTTGTAGTCCTCAAAATATCTGTGATAGGTGTTGTTATTATCTCCATTTTATAGATAAAGAAACTGAGGCCTAGAAAGACCTGAGAACAGGGTTCAATTTGAATGCATGGAATCTGACTACAATGCCATTGTTTGTAACTACTATGCAGCTCTGCCTTTCAACCAGCTTTGAAAGTAGTAGGTTGGTTAATGGTTAAGAGTAGCTGTTTTAATACAGTCAGCTCTTTGTATCCATGGGTATCACAACTACAGGTTCAGCCAGCTTGGGATAGAAAATATTTGAAAATAAAAATCCCAGAAAGTTCCAAAAAGCATGAATTTGTTCATGCACTGAAAACTGCACTGAATCCATGCAAATGGAGTGATATGTAGGCATACCCTGTTATAACCTATATGCAAATATAGGTTATATGCACATTTCACACTATTTTATATAAGGGATTGAGCATCCAGATTTTGGTGTCCATTGAAGGTCTTGAAACAAATCCCCCCCCTCCAAAGATACTGAAAGACAACTGTACTTTTATTTTTTTACCAGTAAGATTTAGAAAATGTATAGTTATAAATTTATGGGCATTGAGCCTTATCCAAATTTCAGCTAAGAAGGCTCATGCCTGATTTGAAACACATGCCTCCATTAATTTATTCATTCATTCATTCAGCAAACATTATATGAGCATCTACCACTAAAGTATATGCTAGACACTGCTGGATGCCAGGATCATTCCTGTCTAGGTGGATCCTTGAGTGTAAACTCTTCACTTTAGGGTGAGTTTATATCTTTCAAAAGTGAAGAACGTGAAAATTAAATTTTCAATGTGCAGTCATTTGGAATCTTACTTATAAGTAACAGAGACGTGCTTTAACTAGTTAAGGCAAAAAGGAGGAATTTATTCTAAAGACCCAAGGATTATCAAGGAACCCAGGGGTAAGAATACAGCTAAGCTTCATGAATGACCTGGGACCAGAAATTGGGTTAGTGGTCGGGACTTTCCTTTCACTCCCTCTTGTCTCTGCTTCTCTCTGCATGTGAGCTTGAGTCTTTATTTCTCTGCTCCCCAGGCTGCATGACAGTAGATGGCTGTCCCTAGCACTTGCCTTCACATTATAAGCCCAGCTACCCAGAGTGAGACCAGATTTTTTTAGTCTCCTTTACAAATTCATGGATGACTACCCAACCCTAACCTGTGGTCAAGGAGGGGCTCATGTTATACAAACATGGCTGCCAGTAGCCACCCCTATAACCAAGAGGACTGAGGAGGGAGAGGAGTACTTAGGAAAGGAAGATCAGGATTGCCAGTAAGACACTGTAATAGGTATTCAATGAAAAAAGAGCTAATAAATACTATAGAAGCACATTAAAACATGTATATTCAAGTTTCTTAACGTCTTTCTGAGATGAAAATTAAGAATCCAAATCAAATGTTACTCAAGCATCTGCCTTTTGTCCACAGGCACAATCATGGCAATTATTATATAACACATATATTGTAGTTTCAAATCCCTTATCTTGATTCTGTATAGAAACATTTGAAGTCAATGGCAATAGGATTATAAAAAAATGTAACCGAACACCTCCATGATCAGTTGGAACCACTTTCAGTTTTATTGCAGGTACCTATAAGTTCCTAAATAGGAGAGGAAACTTGTAAACCATGTATTGATCCAAGTCCCTGAGACACCAAAAGGAATTAGCTTTTTGCTTTGTACTACAACTGGGAGAATACAATGAATGATACATGATTAGTCTTTTAGCACTGGTAATTGTGCTTTTGAAAATAATAAGATTTCCAGCTTCAAATTATATTCAGAATTAATCTAATAATACTCCACAATATGCACAGCATTCCTGTAATGGGTGTCTTTCACCTCTTAGCATTAGCTAATATGTCATTGTATGTACTTCACAGATAATACTGCATAGTGTATACACTACTTTGCCTATAAATATGTTGTTTAAACTGGGAAAAATTTCATGTCCTATGTGTGGTGGTGATTTTCAGCTATTTAAACCAATTTTACACTCAGTGAAGGAGATGCAAGCGCTTATAACAACATGTTCTTGAAGGTGGCATTAGTTATCAATGGGCTCAAATATTTGGCCAGTGGTATCTGGCAGCAGTTAAGATGCAGGCTACACGAAACCAAACAGGCTCTCTGTGTTTCCCTTCCCCTTTTGTCAGAAGAGGGGGAGGTTCAACTCCTCAGGAAGGAGCTTTATGCAAAAAGGAGCTGACTTTCTAGTTTAGACTCATGAAGAGTCATTGAGGGGATGCATGTAAGTAAAGGTTGCAGGGTCAGTCCTTCAGTCTTAAAGCCAGAATGATGCTTAACATTCCAGACCATGGCCTTCTGCAAAACACCAGATGCCTCTTCAAAGGCCACCTCTGCCCTGTTCCCACCCTGTTAGCACAAAGTGGAAATTCCATTTTAAATTCCATAATAAGAACAATCAATAACATTTTTATACGGCTTCACCATTTACAAATCACTTCTAAGTGCATTTCATTGGATTAGGACCATCTATTTTACAGGGAAGGCTATTTAGTGTAAGAGAAGTAATTTGTCTATGGTTACAGAGCCATTAAGTCACAAAGGCAGGACAGAAATCTAGGTTTTTGGCTCCAAATCCTACCTTTTCCCAAACATGTAACACATTGCTTCTCTCATGGGTATGTGTTGTTAGAAAATCTCCAAACCAAAGGATACCATGGCTTCTTGTCTCATGAGAATGAGACAAAAAAATTTAGGACAGTTGTACAGAGCAAGGATAAGGAAGTTGATACTTTACAGTCCAAAGTTTGGTAAACGAGCGACCACAGTCAATGATACGTTAAGATTCCTCACAACTACATCAAAAAACACACCTTGGGACTTTAAGGAGTGATGTGCAGGGGGGAAAAAGCCTATTCAGATAAGATGTTTGAAGACCTTTATTAGTATTTGCTTACCTACCTCATCTTCCTGTTTTCCCTCCCCCACCAAAAAAGTGGGAAGGACATTGAGAGGTTAAATTTTCTTATTTACATAATTTTATTTAGACAGCAGATCTAGACATCCAGCTTTGGGGAAATCCATAGCACCACTTTTAAAAAGTGAGCTCCATTTTCTGATTTTTTTTTTTTTAGTCTAGTGGTTAGGATTCATTGCTCTCTCATGATTTTAAAATGACTCAATTTACTAAAACATAACCAATTTCTCCAGAAGCACAGCAGTAATGTGAAAGGGGATCAGCCTCTAGTTCTGAGATGTTTTTTCTTACGAGATTGTCTGCCTTTCTCAGTTATTTTCTTCTGCCTTGTGGATGCTGCCGAAAAGCTACTGCTAGTCTGATTTTTACTAATGAGCAGAACATCAGAGACTCCTAACTCCTATTTTAACTCCCATTATGGGTTCCTAACTAGAGAGACCTCTGAGAACACAGGCAGGATATACTGCTGAACCTCTCTACGTTTATGTAAACATTAAATACAGGGTGGTGCAAAAGTAGGTTTACAGTTGTGAGTATGTGAAACACAGAGTTTATTCTTGTATTATTATTTATTCTTGTATTATTTTCTATATGAACAACTATAAACTTACTTTTGAACCACCCTGTATAAATACCAACCTCTTCGTGCCCCCACCCTCTGGAAAAGGAAAATTATGGTGCTTGCAGTCAGAATTTTCTGCATATAAATCTGAGTGAAAGAGGATGGGGATTTTAATGGCTGATAATAGTTGCATTATGGCCAGTTAGTGGCCTCTTGAGTGTGTGTGTAGCAGAGTGAACCATTTGCTTGATACATTCCCACCTGAACCAAACACTGTTATCTTCTTATTTCTTACACCCTCTCCCACTCATCTGGAACCAAACACTTCCCTTTGTTGTATCTTATCTAGGGACAAGGAAATACCACTAGTTACAGGTAAATATGACCTTTGTGAACTGGCAGAAACCTTCCTCAATAGCAGGGCTTGGATCTCTGGTTTCCGACATGAGATTCATTTCAAAGTGGTCTAGTCAGAGTTTATACTTAACCATGGATTCATTGGTAGTTGGTGGTTTGTTGATACAGTTATCAACTGTATCAGTTATGCTTAATGTTACTAACATGCATAATGTTACTAACAGTTATGCATAATGTTACTAAAAGCCATATTACTTGCATTTATAGAAACCTTGTTAAAATTTCTTAAAACAAGGAGTCCTATCATATTTAAAAGTATAATCAGTTGACTTTGTAATAGAAACTAGGAGTACTGACTGTTAAATTGATATTCTTTTTTAAATATTTTATTTATTTATTTTTAGAGAGAGGAGAAGGGGAGGAGAAACAGAAGGAGAGAAACAGCAATGTGAGAGAGAAACATCAATCAGTTGCCTCTTACACTCACCCCAATGGGGGACTGGTCCCGCAATGCAGGCGTGTGTCCTGACCAGGAATCGAAGTGACAACCTTTCCGTTTGCAGGATGAGGCCCAACCAACTGAGCCACACTAGTCAGGGCTAAATTGATGTTTTTATAAATTATCATCATCATTCATATATTTAGAAAGTTGTAAGTAAAGATGAATATTTGTACAAAAATAGGGTAGCCAGATGAAATACAGAGTGGTCAGTTAAAATAGAATTTCAAATAAACAATAAGTATATTGTTTTGCATAAATCTGGTCCCTGCAATATTTGGGACCCATTTACACTAAAAAAAAATAGTTATTGTTTACCTGTAATTTATATTTAACTGGGCATCTCGGTTTTTTTTAATTTGTTGAATCTGGCAAGCATAGTAAATAACACCTATTTCTCCATGATATGAAGCCATCAGATCAAGTAGCAATTATTCACAGCTCAACTGAAATAAGCCTGTTAATAACAGGCAACTGACTGGGAAAGAGTGTTTCAGCTGAATCTCTATTAGCTAGTCTATTCTTACAAATAATGACAGAATTGTGCATGGAGAAGTATATGATTTTATTCATTCTCTGAGTTCTATGATTCCATATTATAATTAACCATGTAGTAGCAGAGGGAATCTTGGCACAATGTGTCTTTCAGCTCTGACAGAGAGCCAGGCAGCAATTATGAAAAATTGCAGGAGCATACCAGGCATATGTTTGGATTTCTTTTTCTACTATTAGGAAAGACTACAGATCTGTAAAGGTGATTAGTCCACAAGTACTCGACAGCTTCAGTCAAGATGAAAAACATATATAGTATTCCTGCTTTTAATGTAAAGAAGATTTTAAGACTTTTCTGTGAAAAAATTAATTCATACTGAGAGCAGTAGCAGCAGCAGCAGCAGTTGCTGTTTGTTGAAGGTTGACCATGATGGGCCAGGCACTGCGGTGGGCTCCTGACTTCCTGTTGGACTCTGGCTGATTGAGGAGTCCGTGCCTTTTTTAGTAGACCGCTGTGCTTTCTCTTATACAGGTGGTACTGGAAAGATTGCAGATAACCAAAAGGACCTAATTTTTTATATTTTTTGTTTTGTTGTTATTATTGAAAGTTATTTTTATTATCAGCAACAATAACATAAGGGCTCTATCTGCCAGGCTCTGTACTTTTAATGCCTTTTTCATTGGCTTCTCATATCAGATCCATGAGTAGGCATCCTTTTTCTTCTTTTTAAGATGATGAATCTGTAGCTCATGGAAGTTACACAATTTGCCCAAAGTTACTTGGCACAGATAATTCTAGAATTCTAACTGGGTGGAAGTTCCTAACACTCTGCTGAATTCCTTCTTGTAAATGACTAACTCTATACAGTAGTATCTCAACTTAAAATATGGGCCATGCTTTCACAAGTTACTTAAATGCCTGTGATTTAGACAAATGGTGGAAAGTTCTGCCTTGGGTTTTTGGAATTTACTCACAGTATAATATCAATTTAAGGATATTATACTTGAACAGTCAAGAAACTTTTGAGAGAAATTAATGCCATCAATTTCTTTAATTTTATTTTCTACCTTATTGCAGAAAGGATTTAAGGCAAGTTGTTAACTTTTGTGGTTATTGATTTTCTGTTAAGAGCATATTTAGTTTTGCTAGAAATGTGCTACTCAGTCATTTCTTTAGCAATCCATTTTAGCACACCTCTGTGCTTGACTCTTACTCTTAAGGAACATCACCTGGTCTGGGAAAGAGACAAGTAACACAGAAGTACAACAAAGTGATCCTCTCAAAGATGTGGAAATAATCCAGAGATTAAATCTGTTTGAACGTGACCTGACACAAGAAGAACAATATAAATAATTCCATTTCCACTATCCCTCCTCCAATTCAGAAATTACCACAAAGTTTGTCTTTTGCAAGAGAATGGCAGTAATCTCTTGTCTGTTTTCCATTTTACCTCTGAACTCAGAGTGTTAGCACTGTCTGGGCTTCGCTTCCTTCAAGAACTAACTGATTGCACTTTCTCAGATGCCCCCTTTGTCATCTGATCTAGGATAAAAAGGAATTGTAAACTTTTGATGAGTGCTCCTGCAAAACCAATTCTGTTGGACTGGCCTGAGGTGGGAAGATGAGCTTCTTGATGGATAATCTCACTTAACCAAATAGCCTTCCCATTATATTACATTCAAGGTGTACTGGCTCCTGTCTTTCCTCCTTATCTCAGTGAAATTCCACAGAATTAGAAGAACTCTCATTTTCTGGATGAGGGGATTGACTAAGGATCAGAAAAGGCAAAGGGATTGATTATAGAAAACATAACTAGTTGTTAGTTACACAGGCAAAACTAGAATCAGAGCCATGGATTCTTGGTCTTATACTCTGCAGCTTTGTGCTGTCTTCAGACTTAGTTTGGGTCTTTAAGGTCTCTTCTTTGGTCTACAAACAGATTCTATAGAGTTGCTAATAGAATGTGACTGTCATTTACAAGAGCAGAAGCATGCAAGGTGAAAGTCATGAAATAAAGGGATGGGCAAAAGTAGGTTTATGGTTGTTCATATAGAAAAAAATGCAATAATAAATAATAATACAAGAATGAACTCTGTTTTGTGTACTCATAACTGTAAACCTACTTTTGTCCACCTCTGTAAATTACATAATCTTTCAGGTTTGAGAGCTTTCATATTTAAAGGCACAGATTTGAAGAATAAATGAGAATAACAACCCCTTCACACCAAAACAAAGCAGTTAGTGATTTGTTATTATTCCTGGGGGAATGCCTTTTTAAAACTGTTTTTTTTTTTGTTTTTTTGGGGTGTTTTTTTTTTTGAGTACTTTGAAGGAAGAAACGAGAAAGCTGGTGATGGAGGTATAGTCATAACCATGTTGTATTGCAGAAGGTAAATTACAACTGGGATACTATATAATACCCTAGTCACTTCTGTTGATTGAGAATGAGGAAGACGGATTTCTTTTTAAATGCAATTGCATTCTTTATATATGAGTTCTAAGTAATAACATTTGATCCTCAATTTTATCTGAGCTCTCCTTGAATAAACCTGAAACTGTGACTAAGCTGTTTGAAAATAGCCAGCTAGAGAAAAAGACAACAAGCAGTTATTTGGTAATGCACACACCAAGCTGAATTTGTACGGCATTTAGTAGACCTTGCTTTGGTCAGGCAAGCAAGGATCAATAATCAACATTTCCCAAATGCTTTAAAATTATTCATTGATCACAATAACAGATCTGTAAAGACATTTCCATATGAGAAGCATAAGGCTATGATCTGTTAAGATTGGACCACCTGGTCCCCAATTGGCAGCCCCCATTGACAAATGAATCATGTCATGTTCCAGGCATTATTATGTAAGTCAGTTGGAAACCTGGAGCATGTTTCCCCATAGAAACATGGTTAGTTTCTTAGCCTAACTGGAAAACACCATTGCCCTTGGATGACACTGTAGATTGGCTTACAAGTCTATTTAAACCACAGTGCAATTGATGGGCAATAGTGTCCTCTAGTTAGCCTAACAAACTAGAGGAGTAGACCCATACTTCTCAGAAGATACTGGTGAGGAATTGATGTGGGTGCTATGATTAGGTTGCAGAACTCAAATCAACTTAGTAGTAATTCCCCCAAGTTTGATTTGCCCCTATCATTCCTCATTTGTAAAGGGCTAAGCTAGACTAACCTGGTGTGGTGCTGTCAGGGAGGCAGCTGCTGTAGGGAGACCTGACCTGAGCAGTCAGCCTTGAGAATTCTATGGCTTAGGTACTGCCACTCATGTGCTTTGTAATATTGGACAAGTGACCTCCCTTCCCTGAATAGCACTCAGGAAAGTGGAGTAAGACCCATGGGGAGATGTGCCTCTCATCACCTTGTGTTCCAGTAGATGCCCTGCCCCATCCTGGCCCCAGCAATTCTACCTGGAGAAAAGGATGAAGGAATGGAAGAGAACTCATGAAATAACAAGGTGTTCAAGTTCTTGTTTTTAAAATTAAAAATAGGAATGTATATGTACTTACATGTATATGTATACATACACACATGCATGATTATAGATGTGAATATAGAAATAATGTGACAGTTGTGAAAAATTGACACAAATATTAAAGAAAAAAAATTGTTCATAATTCTATCACCCACAATCACTAATATTTTTGTGTATGTGCTTAAGTATTTTATTCTGTTTGTGATTATACACATACCTTTTTAAAAGTTGTAATCAGATCATACTGACATTGTTTGGTGACTTAAAAATTTTGAATAATAGCATATTGCTGATATTTCCATGTCAATAAATATAAATCTACTTATTTCAAAAGAGAAGACAATTTATAAATAAATAACTATAGATCTATTTCAGCATTTTTAGCAACTACTTGTTTGACCTTTGTGTGGATCAACTGTCATTTGTTTTACTCTCCTATTGATGGAACAAACTTCTTTCTTTATGCACCATACAGACTTCCCTGCTTTGCTTGTGCTGGCTCTGAAGAATTATTGTTAATACTGTACTTCTTCCCAACTTCACATTTGGTGAGGTCACACTGGTAGCTTGAAACCTGATAAGGTGGGTGTATTTAAATCATGGAAACTGGCAAATGTTACAAATAGGTTTTTTTTTTCTTTCTCCCAGAGAGCTACTTTATTAGCACATTATGCAGAGCCCCTCAGCTCTTTCCCTGGCTTGACATTGCCCAGTTCAGCTGGGCCAGTGAGGGGGATGATGAGAGAAAAGGGACTGACAACAAATAACCACAGTAACAAGCGGATTTGTGGCTAATGCTTCAGTCACAAAGTACAGGCATTGGATCTTAACAATGATGTATAAATAAATAATAGTAAGGTTTTGGAAGCCAAGTGTTTTGGCAAATAAATTAAAGCAATGCTATCTGTTAACCTAGTGATAGCTTTCAGATTGAATTACTTACAGGTGGGTAGCAGAGCCAGCAATAAGAAGAGTCTAAAAGAAGGCTACAACTGGTGTTTTGGCTCTTTAGGGATTTTTGTTTTCTCCCCGGGGAAGCATGCTTGCTGGTAGAATGGCTCCTGTGATCCCCAAATGTTTGTTCTGTATATTGTGGGACTATAAATCTGTGGGTGCAATACCAAAGATTTGGGGCAGCACTTTGGTTTCTTCTTTTCTGGTCAAGGTAGGACTTACCAGGTTCCAGTTTTTGGAAAGAGTGAAGAGAACCAAAAAAATGTGGGACTTACTACCCTTATGGATGCCACAGACATGTCACTTCACTACAGCCTGTTTTGTTTTTTTGCCTTGACGAAGAAGCAAGGATATAGTGTCACAGGACACCTCATTAATCTAAGGGTTGTTACTTGTATCAGTTCATGTCTCTCTGTCCCTCATACAGCACAGTACCTTGAGTGCCTCCGAAACTCTGCTCTACAACATTCCTTTTCTCCCCCTCACATTACTTTTTGCAATATAGTGCATGGTGATGAGTGTTGGCTTTGGGGTCCTGAGAGATCTGGGTTCAAAGCCCAGCTCTGCCACTTACAAACGACATGGCCCCAGACATGTAAATAAAATCCACCCTCTGCCTCAGTTTCTTCAGCTATGAAACGGGGATGTTTATCTGTGTGTTATTGTTTTGTTGTGAGACTCAGTTTTGATGGTGCATATAAAGTGCTTGTTACAGTGACTGGCATTTCAAATAAGTCCAGTACCATCAGGATTGCCTGCACTTTCCATACATTTTACAGAAACACAATCAAAAGGACCCCTGACTACTTTCATGGGCCACTCTCTAAGTGATCTTCAAAATGATCAAACCCCTGCTCTGATACAACTCATTTCCTGCTGAGCACAATACACACCCTAATTCATATCAATGTCAGCTTTTTCTCATGAAACAGGTTCTTGAAATTTTCTCCATCATCCCCATCCTTCTACATCGATCTCCTTCAGGGAGCCTTTCCTGATCACCCCAGTCGACAATGCTTGTGTACCCTCACGTAACTGATGACCTTCAACAATTCAACTCCTTCCTCCTCTCAGGGTCCCCTACTTGTCTCTGAACATTGTCCTATCTAGTGACAGACCTGGAGCTGCTACAACAGAGTGGTCATCTAGCCCCTTCTTCAGTGATAACTGCTACAGATTCCTCAGACACAGCAGCAAGACCTGCATCAATCCAACTATTTAGCAAATAAAAACACAGGATTCCCAGTCAAATTCAAATTTTAAAAAAGATTTTATTTATTTCCTTTTAGAGAGAGGGGGAGGCAGAGAAACATCAACTGGTGAGAGATACGTGGATTGCTTGCTTGCCCCCATCTGGGGCATGTACCCTGACTGGGAATTGAACCGGTGACCTCTCGGTTTGCAGGCTGGCACTCAATCCACTGAACCACCCCAGCCAGGACTAAATTCAAATTTCACATAAGCAGCAAATATTTTTTTAGTATGAGTATATCCCAAATATTGTGTGGGGGCTTACTAAAACTAAAATTTATTAGTTGTTTATCTGAAATTACAATTAAGTGGGTGCCCTGTTTTTTAGCTGGCAACCCCAATTGGGAATTGAGGAGAAAGACCCTGACAAGGCAAAAGATCTGTGACAAATCCTGGGCATGCTGGTGGCCTAAGACAATTGACTCATTTACTACAGACCTTTTAGCCCATTTTGTTATCTGGTTTCTCTGTCTACCAGGCCCAATGTGTCTAGTTGTGCATGGGGTGCTCACAACATCATTTTGTCTTGGGGGTACCATTCATAATGTTGATATTAAGATTTATTTATACCTGTTTTCTGGCAGATGGCAGTAGAGTGTTTTACTCTAATAAAATTAACATATATGACAATTTTTTTCACAAATGGAATTCAGCATCTTGAGGAAGGGACACCTTTTTCCAATTTATACCAAGGCATCATATGGCGGTTGGTGACCGTGTCACAGATTAGCCATAAAATGGGCTGCAAGGTTTTTCACACCATAGGTTGTGACCCATTAATGGGCTGAAAATCATTTCAATGAGTCACAACCAACATTAGTAATTATAATAAAGATGATGATGATGAAACAGACTATAACATAAGAATATATTCTATGTAATAAATGTGTTGCTGTTGGAGGTTTTGATTCTGTTACATACGTGTCTACTGGATAGCGATAAAAATATATTTCTGATTGTACCTCACTGTCAAAGAGGTTTGAAAGGCCTTGATGTGGCGGGAAAGACCTTGAAATCTTGAGAGCAGCAGTTCATGGTCCAAATGCTGGTTTTGCTATGTGCTTGCTATGTAACTGTAGGCAAATGACCCTTCTGGGTCTTGGTTACCCCATCTGTAATTTGGGGATAATCACTGTACCTGCCTCAAGGGCTGTTCTGAGGATTTAATTAATTAATCCATACAGAGCACTTAGCACGGGCCCTGGCATGTAGCAGAGGATCAATGCAGTTTTTGCTGTTATTATCAGTGATTAGTGAAGAGCTGAGAGGCTTGGAAGAGACAGGCTCATTAACTGTGGGTGAGCAGTGACAGCTGACAGCCAGATGTGGAAAGAAAGAGAATTCAGAATAATGCAAAAGCAGATGAGCTACAATAAAGGATATTCATATTGATGACCTCGAGTCATCAGGAAAAGGTTAAATTATGCCCAGAATGTTCCATTGAATAAAACAAATTTGTAATACATTTAGAAGGCTTTCCAGTGAATATGATCCAAATAAATGGGATAAACTCTTAAAAGAAAATATCAATTAGACAATTAATTTATATGAAAGTTCTGCTCCTACTGCTAGTCTGGATAAATGAGATAACTCCAGTCCTGTGTTTTTCCTCTAAGTAAGTCGTGACTCCCAGCTAGGTTCAGGCTCTCTGAGGGTACAGAATGAATTTTGCACTCTTGTGGACTACCCCCTGCAGAGTCAGAAGGGGCCAAGCACACAGCTGTTGTTCCTCGGCTCCCCATTCTCTAGGCTAAAATGTGGGGGCAGTCCCTCACCATGTATATTAGGGCACTTCTGCAAACTGGACCAGGCACTAGCCCACACTGTGGTTGGAGGGGTCGTAGTCTTCCCTTCACCCTGTTCCTATCTAGCTTTGGGAGATAAGAGATGGGAACAGGGTAAATTTGCAACCCTTCTCTTTCATAGACATGTTGCTGCTTGCTA
This sequence comes from Pteronotus mesoamericanus, assembly GCF_021234165.1. Classification (NCBI taxonomy): domain Eukaryota; kingdom Metazoa; phylum Chordata; class Mammalia; order Chiroptera; family Mormoopidae; genus Pteronotus; species Pteronotus mesoamericanus. The sequence goes on from NW_026555198.1 coordinate 3,933,243, forward strand.
ATACTAGCCAAATGCTCGTGTGTGTGTGTGTGTGTGTGTGTGTGTGAGAGAGAGAGGGAGAGAGAGAGAGAGAGGAAGGTGAGAGAGAGAGAGTGTGTATTATAATTTCAGAGATTTATTAGATTGGTGGTTCAAAATTATTTTGCATATGAAAACCCCTGTTTAAATAATGGTGATTTTTATTGAGCAGATCAAACAGCTAATCTTGTGGAATCTTTGATAAATAAATTTTTTAAAAAATGGGTCAACAATTACTTCCAAATCCATTTTAGGTTTTTGGCACAACAATCCAACATTCACTTAGAAAGCCAACGGTTCTTTCAAAGTGTGGAGAAGGGGGGTAAAGACCCCCTTTTAATGTTTGCAATTTTCATGAGGAATCTTGTCCCACCCCACACTCCCAACTGTCACATTGATTATAGTTGTGCTATTAGAATTTGGTGCTTGAGAAAACATATACAGGCAAAAAGTCACTATGCATTCAACAGCACTTTAAAGGAATCAATTATAGCTACATCTATCTGCATTAAAAATATATATAGCACGCTTGTGGAATATATTGCTCTGATAGCTCCCTGCACTCTTCCTTCTTTGCTGCTTCACAACTTTTAGTTATTTCACTTATTCACTTGTGAACTAATTTAATGACCGTCTTCTCCACTACACTGTAAACTCCACGAGATCAGGGACTACCTCACTTTCTGCTCACTCTCATTTCTCCAAGGCTTGGCACACTACCTGGGACCTGGTAAATATTTGCCAAATGTTTGGCATGGGTGACACATTTTCTAGTGCAGTTTCTGGGTTTTTCTGTGGTTCTGACGGAACTAGTCAAAATTGAGCTTGCCTAAGTTTTCCAGAAGGTAAGAGGCAACATCCTCCTAGGTGAAACTGCACACATGTGGTTGTCAAACATTGTCTGTAGAATAACTTTATTCAATAAATACAAGTAAGTACAATGTGCAACTAGGAGATGAAACAGAGGATCTAAGTTCGTCGCAGTGGTGGGGAGATAATATTCAAGCCAATATCAAAAGGGTATGTATGAGTTTTCTGGACACAAGGGACGGCGTGCACCCTGGCCCTGAAATGGTAAAGAAGGATGAGGTGCTAGAAGGATAGAGAGAAGGCTGGTGGTGTGCCTACTGAGGAAACTGATGGTAAATCATTGGTCTTTGAGTTTGTAGTTCTTGAGATATAACAGTTAAATTTTATTTCTTATTTTGAGTTAGTAATGTGCATGTGATAAAAATTTCAAAAGGAATAAAAGGAAAGAGTGAAAAGTGTATTTCCCTTCCTGCCAGTCGTTCCTGCCACTGCCTACCCAGTTTCCTTCCCTAAAGGAACTGTTGTTACCAGTTTTTTAAGAGAAAATGTCCCCTTAAGGAAATTTTCAGGTTCCACATGTATAAAATGAATAAGTTAACAAATGAATATTTTTCTACTTTTCACCCCTGTTGAGATATACATCATCTTGCTAAGCATTCTTTCTTCCTTCTTTCTCTGCATGCGTGTGTGCAAGTGAGCATGCACATGGACACACACAGTTTTACAGAAATGGGGCTATAAAATAAAAGTTTTCACTGTGGACACCTTTCTTTAAAAAATTGACATCCTTTTTTCTTTACACTCTATACAAAAGTAACTAATGTGAATAAATTGGTACAGATCTTTGCATGCCTCCCTCCATGCTTATATAATTATATAAAAACATTTATATTACACATAGATAAGGAATGGTTTATACATTTTATTTTACAACAACGGCATCCTAGTATATATTTACACTACCACATCTTGCTATTCTCATTGAACAATACACCATGGAAACCACCTCATTCTGTGAAATGCTGGTATAAAAGGCCATGGATTGGATGTGTGATTCAATCAGCCATACTTCTCCTTACAAACACCCCTTGCATTTCTAGTGCTTTTATTTCTATGGAATAGATTCCCAAGAGTGTATTTGCAATTCTGAAGTGTACCTGTATTTTTAGTTTTAGTAGATAATACCAGATTCCTCTCCAGATAAGCTGTAAGTACTCGTTTTTTCACCAGCAATATATTAGAGTATACTTTCTTCAACATTTCTGCATTCAGTTTGGTAAAGAACAAAGTTAAGATAACCTGTCAACATGTTATCAGCTATTTGTTGGCCCAAATTGTGATATATGTTGAACACTGAAGATGCATGGGTAGACTCATCTTTGAAGCCAGAGCTCCAAGAAAATGCTTTCATTTTATCCATTTTATTTCAGCTTAGGCTAATAATCAACATGATACCTACCAGTTGTTGAGTGCTTCTGCTGCATCCAACATTTATTAAGCAGTATCTCATTTAAACCTTAGCGCTATGAGGAGATACCCTTATTCCTTCCATTTTACAAATGAAGAAATCTACACACAGAAGTTGAGAAATTTAGCAAAGATCACACAGCTAGTAAGTAGCAAAATGTGTCTTAGTTCAGCCTGAGAGCCTTAACCTTATTGCCACTAGACTTTGATTAGGATGTATACCTTTGGGCTACCAGAGGTTGAGGCTAGGCCTGATCTTTGTACAGGTACACCTTTGCCCTTTTATAAAGATAGCGAAAAGTAAAGTAGGGAGACACCCAAGGTCCCAAGTGCTCCATGTTTGGACCAGGCCAACTGGATGTAGGTGGCTTCATATTGCAACTCTTGAATGCCAAGCCCCTCCTGAGGGCCATAAAGCTGAGGAACGCATGATCCTAGGATGAGAGGCTAGAGTTGATGTGTGCAGTGAGCTTTGGGACGATTTTTATCTCCTGTCCCCAAGCAGAATTTCAGTCATTCAGGAACTGGAAGTCTTTCCTTAGGTGCTCTTCCTCCACAGCTACTTCGCTGCAGAATCTTTCCAGCCTATCCCAGCAAAATAAGGCAGGCTTCTGGGGAAAAAGTCTTGGAGCAACTAATCACCAGGTCTTAAGTGTACATTCTTGTAGCTCTGTCTCTGTGCTCACAAGAACAGATCAGGATGAATTCTTTAATGTCACTGTGATAGCACAATTACCTATGTAAATGGATTTGCGGAGGCTATTAATTTCCTGAGTGCAGAATTCCAGCCAAATCTTCCTTGTGAGAGAAAGTGATGGACACATTACAATTCTACCCCAAGAGATACTTACAAAGAGTTCGTAAGATGCAGATTAGTTTGCCAAATAAGGGGGATCATTGATATTAATGGTTTGGCTGGAAATTGTTTCACCTTGAAAGGATAATCAAAGTAACTATCAATTATTGAGCACCCAATAAATGGCAGGTGATTTACATACATTATCTCATTTGATCCTCACTACAACCCTAATGAAGTAGGTACCATTACCGTACCCATTCTTCAGATGAACCAACTGAGGCTCAGGGAGGTCACGTATCTTTCTGTCTATGATCATACAGCAAGTAAGTGATGGAAGCTGGAATTGGAATCCAGGAGTGTCTTAGCCTTCCTTAGCGTCCTACTAGGTTCCTAGCCTTCTCAGGCTTCTAGACCATCCCCTTTTCTTGGACAATGGCATCTAAGCATCATCAGACATTTATTATGACAATAGTTTTCATTTATTAAAGACTTTCTATATGCTAGACACTTAACATCTATCCTACCCATGGCTCCAAAACATGTGCTTTTTTTAAAATTTATTCTTCTCACTTCATCTCCAAAGGTAAAGTTTCCCTCTGCAGGATAAAACGACATGCTTCGTATTATTTGCAAAGATGATTGTTTTTACATAACCCGTCACAGGTAGGTCTTATGTCTGAGTCTTCTAAAACAGCAGTCCCCAGCCTTTTTCATTCCAGGGACAGGTTTTGTAGAAGACAATTTTTCCAAGGACCTGGGGTCAGGGGATAGTTTCAGGACAATTCAAGCACATTACATTCAAGCTCACCTTCAGCTCTGTAGCCTGGTTCCTAACAGGCCCGGAGGTTGGGATCCCCTGTTCCAAAGTACAAAGCAAACCTTGTGTGCTCTTGTCTCTCGGCCCTCAGGAACATTATAGAAATTAGACTGACAGACCTGTTGACCAAACTCCTCAAGGGAATTATTTCTGTGGTGAAAAGCAGTAATGACTATGGGCCAATTTAGAGTACTGTGGTGGGAAGTTGGAAGAAACCTTATTTTCAAGATAGTTCCTCTAAAACTCTCAGCTCTTCCATTTTTCAGCTGTATGTCCTTGTATAAAGGAAGGCACAAAATCTGCATGAGCTCTCACAGATGTAAGAGGAGATTAGAATGGGAATTCCCAAGTCCCTAACCAGCCTTTTTCATAGCAGAACCAAGGGCTGCAGGCCCCCAAACCTTACCTTAAATCTCACTCTCTTGAGCCTACTAGATTCTAGTACTCCTTGCCCATTCTGTTTGAAATGCCAACCATTTAATCAGTGGTACTCAGTCCTGACTGAACCCCAGAATCATATGGGGAGCTTTTAGAAAAAGCAGTCATTCACTGAGTATCCAGTAAGTGACAGGTGATTTACATACACTATCTCATTTGATCTTCCTAACCCTAATGAGGTAGGTACCATCATTGTGCCCATTTTACAGGGGACTCAAGGGATTCTTGTCCTCTCCCCTAGCAAATTTGATTCAATTGATCTGGGCCTCAGAATTTTTTTAAAAAGCTTCCCAGGTCATTTTAATGGCAGCCAGGTCTGAGAGATCCTGACTGAGATTTAAAGTGTTGAGTCCTGTTATGGCTTGAATGCTTGTGTCCCTCCAAATTTATATGTTGAATTCCTAACCCCTCAAAGTGATAGCATTTGCACATGGGTCCTTGGGGAAGTAATTATTTTTTTTAATATTTTATTTCTTTATTTTTTACAGAGGAAGGGAAGGACAAAGAGAGAAACATCAATGTGAGGTTGCCTCTTACTTGCCCCCTACTGGGGTCCTGGCCTGAAACCCAGGCATGTGCCCTGACTGGGAATGGAACCGGCAACCTTTTGGTTTACAGGTTAGCACTCAATCCGCTGAGCCACACCAGCCAGGGCTCTTGGGGAAGTAATTATATTTAGATTAGGTCATGAGGGTGGAACCAATAGGGTTAATGCCCTTACAAGAAGAGGAAAACAGAGCTCCCCTTTCTCTCTGAGAATACATTAAGGAAAGCCTGTGCAAGTATAAATTCATTTGTAAAGGTAAATATATAGACAAATACAGAATACTATATTATTGTAACTGTCATGGGGAAATAGGGGAAATAATTTTTCATTTAATAATAAAAGTTAAAAGTCAAAAGTATTAAAACAACCAAAACTATACATATATGTTAATGGATACACAACATAAATAGGTGTAAATTGTGGCATAAATATCTAAGTGTGGGATGAGAGTAAAAGTGTAGTTCCTGTGTACAATTGAATTAAGTTGTTATAAGCTTAAATATACTTATTACCATAAGTTATTTTATGTAAACCCCATGATAACCACAAAGAAAATACATATAGAAGTTACACAGATGACAAAGAGAAAGGAATCAAAGAATATCAATACAAAAAATTAATGAAATATAAAGGAAGACAGCTGGAGAGAAAAAGAGGGACAAAAGAACTATAAAACAGAAAACAATTAACAAAATGAACACATTACATCCTTCCCTAGCAACAATTACTTTAAATGTAAACAGAATAAATTTTCCAATGAAAAGCCACAGAGCAGCTGAATGGATGAAAAAAACTACAAAAGACTCACTTTATTTTTCTTTATTTCTTTTTTATTTTTCAATTGTAGTCCACCTACCATATTATATTAGCTTCAGTTGTATAACATCGTGGTGAGATGTTTATATAACTTATAAAGTGATCAACCCAATAAGTCTGGTAGCCATCTGATATAGCTATATTTTATTATATACTCTAGTCCTTATGTTGTACTAAATAGCCCCATGATTATTTTTATTTAAATAATTTTTAATTTCTCAGTTAGAGTTGATGTACAATATTATATTAATTCCAGGTGTACAACACAGTGATTATACATTTATATAACTTAAAAAGTGATCACTCTGATAAACCTAGTAGCCACCTGGCACCATACATAGTTATTACAATATTTCTGACTATGTTCCCTATGCTCCCTGTGACTATTCTATTTTGTAACTACCAATTTGTACTTCTTAGTCCCGTAATCATTTTTACCCATCTCCCAAACACCCTCCCATATGGCAACTATAAATTTGTTCTCTACATCTATGAGTCTGTTTCTGTTTTGCCTGTTCATTTATTTTTATTCCACAAATAAGTGAAATCATCTGGCCCTTATCTTTTTCTGTCTGACATATTTCACTTAGCATAATACCTTCAGGTCCATTTGCATTGTATAGATGGCAAGACTTCATTTTGTTTAATGACTGAATCATATTCCATTAGAATATGCAACAGTTCTTTATTCATTGATCAGTTGATGGACACTAAGGTTGCTTCCATATCTTCTATATTGCAAATAATGCTTCAATAAACATATAGCTATATATATCATTTCAATTTAGTGTTTTGGGTTTCTTTGGATACTCAGAAGTAGAGTTGTTGGGTTCTTCTTTGCCTCTTGTTATAACCTTTGTTTTAAAGTCTGTTTTGTCTGGTATAAGTACTGCTACCCTGATTTTCCATTTGTTTGTTTGCTTGTCTCCATTTTCATGAAATATCTTGTCCCTTTATTTTTAGTTAGTTTTTCAACCTGAAGTAAGATATGTAAGGGTCCTGTTTTGTCTGTTTTGTTATCCATTCAGCCACGAGATGTCTTTTGATTGAATCATTTAATCCATTTGCATTTAAAGTAATTGTTTTTTTCCCCCTCTTAACACATTTATGCATGCATGCATGCATGTATGTATGTATGCATTTACCATTGTTCAAGTACAGTTGTTTCAATTTTCCGGACACCACTTTCCCACCCACCCCCACCTCCCATGCTCAATCCTACACCCACTTTGGCTCTGGCCATGAGTCCTTTATACATGTTCCTTGATGGCCCTTCTCTTTCTTTCCCCTGTTATCCCCCCCTCTCCTCCCCTCTGGTTACTGTCAGTTTGTTTTATATTTCCATGTCTCTGGTTATAATTGGCTTGCTGCTTTATTTTGTTGATTAGGTTCCACTTATAGGTGAGATCATATGGTATTTGTCTTTCACTGCCTCGCTTATTTCACTTAGCATAATGTTCTCCAGTTCCATCCATGTTGTCATGAAAGGTAGGAGCTACTTCTTTCTTTCTGCTACATAGTTTTCCATCGTGTAAATGTACCATAGTTTTTTGATCCACTCATTTACTGATGGGCACTTGGATTGCTTCTACCACTTGGCTATGGTAAATTGTGCTGCTATGAACATTGGGGTGCATAGGTTCTTTTGAATTGGTGTTTTGGGATTCTTAGGGTATAATCCCAGCAGTGGAATTGCTGGGTCAAAATACAGTTCCATTTTTAGCTTTCTGAAGAAATTCCAAACTGTTTTCCACAGTGGCTGCACCAGTCTGCATTCCCACCAACAGTGTACTAGAGTTCCATTTTCTCCACAACCTCACCAGCATTGTTGTTTGTTGATTTGTTTATGATGGCCATTCTGACCTGTGTGAAGTGGCATCTCATTGTGGTTTTAATTTGCATCTTTCTTGCTGAGCATCCTTTCATATGTCTCTGGGTCCTCTGTATGTCCTCCTTGGAGAAGTGTCTCTTCAGGTCCTTTGCCCATTTTTTTAATTGGATTGTTTGTCTTCCTAGAGTGGAGTCGTGAGTTCTTTATATATTTTGGAGAACAAACCCTTGTCTGAGGTATCATTGGCAAATATATTTTCTCATATGGTTGGTTCCCTTTTCATTTCAGTGATGGTTTCTTTAGCTGCGCAGAAGCTTTTTAATTTGATGAAGTCCAATTTGTTTATTCTTTCCTTTATGTTCCTTGCTCTAGAGGATGTATTGATGAAAGTATTGCTGTGTGGAATACCTGAGATTTTCCTTAAAGTAATTGTTTATAGATATGTTTTTTTATTGCCATTTTATTATTCATATTTTTAAAATATTTTTCTTCTTGTTAAAGAATACCCTTTAACATTTCTTATAATACTGGTATGGTAGTGATGAACTTGTTTAGCTTTTTCTTGTCTGGGAAGCACTTTATCTGTCCTTCAATTCTAAATGATAGCCTTGCTGTGTAGAGTAATCTTGATTGTAGGTCATTGTTTTTCATCACTTTGAATATTTCTTGCTGATCCCTTCTGACCTGTGAGGCCTCTTTTGAGAAATCAGCTGACAGTCTTATGTGAGCTTCCTTGGGGGTACCTAACTACTTTTCTCTTGTTGCTTTTAAGATTCACTCTTTGTTTTTAACCTTTGTCATTTTAATTATGTTGTGTCTTGGTGTGTGACTCTTTGGGTTCATATTGTTTGGTATTCTCTGTGCTTCCCAGATTTTATGTCTATTTCCTTATCAGGTTAGGGAAGTTTTGCATCATTATTTTTTCAAATAGGTGTTCAATTCCTTCCTCTCTCTTCTGCTTCCAGCAGTCCCATGATGCAAATATTGGTATGCTTAAAGTTGTCCAAGAGGCTTCTTAAAATATTCTCATATTTTTTGGATTCTTTTTTATTTTAAAAAAACTATTTTGTTTATTTAATTTTAGAGAGGGGAAGGGAGGGATAAAGAGAGAAACATTAATGTGTGGTTGCCACTTGAGTGCTGTCTACTGAGGATTTGGCCTGCAACCCAGGCATGTGCCCTGACTGGGAATTGAACTGGCAACCCTTTCGTTCACAGGCTGGTGTTCAATCCACTTAGCCATACCAGCCAGGGCCTTCTTTTTGCTCTTCTGATTGGGTGTTTTTTGCTTCCTTATCTTATCTTCCAAATTGTTGATTTGATCCTCTGCTTCATCCACTCTACTGTTGATATCATGTAATGTATTTTCATTTCAGTTATTTTTCTTATTGTTTTTAAAAAAGTTTTCTATCTCTGTTTTTATGTTTTTTAACAGAAAAACATATTTTTGTTGAGGTCCTCACTAAGTTCAACTAGTCTTCCCCTAAGTTCCTTGAGCACCCTCGTAACCAGTGTCTTGAACTCTGCATCTGGGAGATTGCTTGTCTCCATTTGGTTTAGTTCTTTTTCTGGAGTTCTGTTCTGTTCTTTCATTTAAGCATATTTCTTTGCCTCCTCATTTTGGCAGCCCCCCTGTGTTTGTTTCTATGTGTTACATAGCGCTGCTATGCTTACTGGTCTTCATATAGTGGGCTTATGTAGTAGGCATCCTGTTGGTCCCAGTGGCACAGCCTCCCCTATCACCTAATCTGGGCACTCCAGACCCACTCCCCATGTAGGCTGTGTGTAACCTCTTATTGTAGTTGAGTCTTGATTGTTGTTGTTATGTCAATGGGAGTGATTTAACTGCAAGCCAATATGATATGAGGACTAGCCACAACCTCCATGGAGCATCTTCTATGCAGGTGCTGACTCCACAAAGCAGGACTTGCTTCATCGGGGCTCTGGTGCCCACTGAGTTCACCCCTTAAGTCTATCACTTTTCATGGTAGTAGGGTGGTGCTTTGGAATGGTATGAAGCTGTCTACTGGGTGCACTGGTTCTGTGGCCTCCTGTGAGGTACAGGCCAAGGTCAACCATCAGCTGTGCCCTGCCCAGGGCCACCAGGCATGAGTTACAATGTGATCTGCAGATGGCTCTTACTTGTGCTATGCTTGGAGGTGTCCAGGAGAGGCCAGGCTTAAATTCAAGAGCAGCAGTCACTAGTGCCAAGCCTTGGGCTACTTAGCAAAAAGTAAAGGGCACACTGAGGCCAGATGCTGCTTGTTTGAGAGATTTTAGGAAAGTCTGCAGCCTGAGCCAAGACAGGCTGTTTGCATGGATAAGCCCCTGGAAACTGCTTGGGTGGTCCCACAAGTTGGGTGGGGCAGGATCTCAGGGAGTCACCAGGCAGGTCAGGCCATGTTAATCAGGTTGATGAAGACTCAGATATTGCACCTACCTGCTGGCTCTGTGATGGGGTAGGCTCAGCAAAAGAACAAATGGCACTGCCAACACTTCTGTCTGGGAGAAAGCTGTCCTTCTTGCCCTCGCTCTGATGCCAGACAATTCAGTTTGTCCCTACATGTCCCTGGCACCTTTTAAGCTTCTGTCCCTGCACTGGAGCTCAGAGTCAGTGATTTGTTCAGTAAGTCCATGAACAGGCCCTTTAAGAGGAATGCCTGTTGCTCCAGCCACCCTCCATCACACTCATCCCTGTTGGTTTTCATAGCCAGAAATTGTGTTCTCTCTTCCTGGCACTGGAATCCTGGGATGGGGGGCCTGGTGTAGGGCTGGGATACCTTGCTCCATAGGGGAGGATTTTTATCTGCCACAAGTCAGTATGCAGCCTGCTCTGCATCTCTGCCCCTCCTACAGTCTCCATGTGGCTTCTCCTTTATATCGTTAGTTGTAGGACTTCTGTTCAGCTAGATTTAAGGCAGTTTTGTATGATGGCTGTTGTGTATTTTAATTGTAATTTTGATACGGTTGTGGGAGGATATGAATACTGCATTTACCTACACTGCCATCTTAACTGGAAGCCTGCAAGAGACTCACTTTAGATTTTAGGACATAAAAGGGATGGAAAAAGATATTCCATGCAAATGGTAACTAAGAGAGATAGGGTTGGCTATATTTATATCAGACAAAATAGACTTTAAGTCAAAAACTGTCACACATGACAAAGAAGGGTATTATATAATGATAAAAAGGCTCGTTCAGTTCCATGGTTGCCTGGGGTCTCTGGCCAGTCTTCCTGGTCAGGCAGAGCTGAAGGCTTTTCTCTACAGTTGTATGCAACCTCCTCAGACAAAGAGACAAAGTTTGCCTCTTTCACTGTGTGGTATGAGCTCTGTGACTGGTATGGACCATGAGCTTCGGATCCAAACCAGATAGATCCCTGGCTAATCAGGGACACTGGCTTAACTTTGAAAATGGGCAGAACCACTGACTGGGATCTCTGTGTGGGTGCTGCTGTTAGTAGCAGTATGGTCCATTGAGATCTGTGGGCTCATTCCTGTAAGCCTCACTCCCTTCTCCATATCTATTTGATCCCCATTGATCTGATCCTGCCAATTCCCTCAGCTGTCGCTGTGAGGCGAGGTCCAATTTGGCCTCCTGGTGTGCATCTACCAGTGCCAGGAAAGCTGGATGCCCACTTTGGGCTTGCTTTATTCCTGTGGAGAAGCTATAGGCCTAGGGGTCCTCTTGGTGCTGTACTGTAATATCCTGGGGGAGGAGTGGTGCAATCAAAACAAATCTGTTCCACTTACCTCTCTAACACAGCCCTTCTTGGTCTCTGTAGTCGAAGGGTGTGATTCAGCCTCACCTCCAGGTTGTGGGATTTTCACAAAGGTGTCTTGTCTATGAATAGTTTCTAACTGCTCATTTTGTGAGGAGGAGACTGAAGTCAAGAATGACATATTCTGCCATCTTGACCTTTCTCTCTCTTTACTCTTCCTTCTTTCCTTCCTTCTCTTCCTCTCTCTCTCTTTCCCTTCCCGCTCTCTCTGCCCTCCCTTCAATTGTTCCCTCCCTTACTTTAGAGTGCTTATTACTCTCTGGAGTAATTTAGAGTACTTATAAGATGTTCCAGTCTCATCTTGCATATTTCCTGGTTCTGAACTGCAATCCCAGGAACCATGTAGGAGCAACATGAAATGCCAATAAAAGTAAGCATGGGATATAGAGAATGTGGAAGAGGACCAAAATTATATTCTATTCAATATGAGCCTCCACACCAAAATTTCAAAACACATGTAAAAATACACTAGGTAAGACCACCATGGAAATAATCAATCAGAATGTGAATTTATTCAGGATGAAGAGATTTTACAGTAAGGACTGTCAAAGAGTTTTTTAAAAAGTATATTGAGGATGTTCAAAGAGGAATACAAATAACTTGCATTAAAAATGGCAGGAAATTATGAAACAAGCATAAATTATGCATACATTATGAAAAAAACAAATGAAAAATGAGACCAGATAGATATGAAAAAAGCAATCAGAAATTTTGGAAAAGGAAATAAAGTCATTTAACTGCAAACTCAAGAGAATTTAAACTTGGGATTAGACACACAGAGAAAATAGTGAAATGTAAGACAGTACTGAGGAATTTTAAATGTAGTACAGAAAGAGAATATTGTTTAAAATGCAACATAACAGTGATGATATATAGACTATAAATTGAGAGGCTTCAACAAGTATTCCACAGAAGTTAGTGAGACGGCGAAGAGGATTGCAGAGAAATAGTATTTGCTGATATAATAACAAAAATTCCCAGTATTGAAGAAACACCTGAGTCCTCAGTTCTGGAGTATACTTCGGGTATTGTGCATGATAAATGAAAGTAAATACACAGCTAGATGCAGCAAAGTAAAACTGTACAGGATTAAGATAATACTTTTAAAACTACAAGAAAAAAGATTGATTACTTTTGAAAAAACAGCAATTAAACTCATAGTAAAAAGGCTATTATCTTGAAAGTGCTAAAAAATAATTCTCAAGACTGAGAATGAAATAAAGTATTTTGGGGCATGCAAAGACTCAACAACTTTAGAGCACAGAGACCCTTAAAATTGCTCACTTTAAACATGGATGGTTTGTTGTTAAGTCAATTTTACCTCAGTAAAGCTGTTCAAAACAAAAGTGAAAACAAAAAGAAAACAAAAAGCTCAGAGACTAGAGCCCAATTATGAAGGGCTTCAGACAATGAAATGCATCTCTCCTATGGCACAATTAGTGTATTTGTTACCTGGAGAGGCAAAATGTTTTTTATCAGTTTTACTGAGACATAATCCACATGTCCTATGATTCAACCATTTAAATGTAGAAATCAACATTAAAATGTACAATTAAGCACCTAATGTTCATAATTTAATGACTTTCAGTGTATTCACCGAGTTGTATTTTTAGTAATATGCATGAATTAAAACAAATAATTATAATCAGGAAGAAAATACAGTATAATTTTCTTTTATAAAACATTTTATGTAAAATTATCATAGTAAAAAATCATAAGAAAATTTTAATATCAAAATGTGCAAAAGGTACAATTGAGGCAACTATTGCAATACTAAATCATACAATTGATGAAAGACTTTATTTTGATTTTTATGTAGTATTCAAATAATTAATCATTAAGGCATACATTTCGTGTTTAAATATATTTTTCAGATTTAGTGTTACATTTATTTTCAAATGTTGTAGAAGTTTCATTACTTTCCAAATGCTACCCTTCGAACTGCACACTGTTTTACTGATTTACACATAAATAGAAACAAGCGATTACACAGAATCAGAGCTAAAGTTACACAAGTTGCTCTTTGTCTTTATGATCACTGTGCTCTAATTTTTAATACAGAATCTACTTCTTAAACATGGAATATGTATATTATATTATTAGCACAGGGACTGAAGTCTAGATGTGTGCTCAAAGCAAGCTCAAAGACTTCAAAATTGTTAAGAACTTACTTTAGAAAATAACAGCCTGGGTCTGGGGCCAAGGATTTAACAAGGATTTACCCAATTTAACTTCACTGTAGAATACAATGTTTAAAACAGGAGTACTAAAAATTGGCTGATTTAGACCTTACATACACAGTATCCCTTATCCGTGTATTCACATACCCGCGGTTAACAGCGGTCCAAATACATTAAATGGAAAATTACAAAAATATACAATTCACAAGTTTTAAATTGGGCCCTGTTTTGAGAAGTCTGGAAATCTTGTGCTGTCCTGCTTCCACCTGCATGAGATGTGACTCATCCCATTGCCCACTGTCTCCACACTGTATACCCTACCTGCCTGTTAGTCACTTAGTAGCCATCTCAGGTATCAGAGAGAGAGAGAGACCACATTCACATAACTTTTATGACAGTATATTGTTACAATTATTCTATTTTATTATTAGTTATTGTTAATCTCTTACTATGCCTAGTTTATAAATTAAACTTTATCATAGGTATATATGTATGAAAACGAAAGAACATAGTATATATAAAATTTGGTACTATCTGAAGTTTCCGATCTTAGAACATATCCCCTGCAGACAAGAGGGGGCTAGTGTGTGTGTATGTGTGTGTGTGTACACATATACATATATATTTTGATTTTTAATTTTTGAATCATGTTTATTCTATTACAGTTGTCTCAGTTTTTCCCCCTTTGCCCTCCTCCACCGATCCCACCCTGCCCCCCGCCACAGTCAAAGCCCACTCTGTTGTCCATGTCCATGGCTCATTCATACATGTTCTTTGTTTAGTCCCTTCTCCTTTTTTCTACCATCATCTTCCTTCCCCATCCCCTCTGGTCACTTCCAGTCTGCTCCAGATTTCCTTCCCTATGGTTAATTTTGATCATTAGTTTCTTTTGTTGAATAGTTTCCACTTACAGGTGATATCACATGGTATTTGTCTTTCACCAATTGGCTTATTTCACTTGGCGTAATATTCTCCAGTTCCATCCCTGTTGTTGCAAAAGGTAAGAGTTCACTCTTTCTTTCATTTTAAAATGCAGATTTCTTTTATTTATTTATTTATTTATTTATTTATCTATCTATCTATCTATCTATATGTCAAGATCCATTATAAAATATTAAAAAAATTAAATCCATTATAAAGTCTCAGCAATGAAAACAACATGACACCAGCACAGAAATAATCAAGTAGATCAAAGAAATAAAATGAGCATCCTAGAAACAAATGTATATATCTGTCTAACAATAGAATATATGATTAAGCTGATATTTCAAATCGATGGTAAAAATAAGGCTTATTCAACAAATAAGGTGCATGGACCACTATTACTTGAAATAAAACTAATACAGAGCCCTATTTCACATATTATACAAAAAATATTCAAGTGAGTTAAAAATCAAAATGAAGTATCTCAGGAGTTTTAGGAGAAAAAACAAAATAATATTTTCCTGACTCTGAAGTAAAATATTGAAACCCAGAAGCTATAAAGTAAAATATTGACAATATGACTATATTAAACATTTAACACTAGACAGTAATATACATATGCAAAAATTAAGGGACAAGGAATAGAATAGGAAAGTATTCACAACACATCTAAAAAAATGTTAATAGTTCTTTTTTTCAGGGAAAAAAATTCCACAGACATTTAATCAAAAAATGGATAAAGAATAGCAAAAAGTCATATAAAGCTTTTTAAAAGTAATAGAAATAAGCGAGAAATATACAAAAACAGATTTAGTTTCAACAAGCAATAAAGGAACAATTAAAATAACACATCATCGTCACAATCATATTACTGAGTATTGAAATTATTGGTAATATCGAGTATTGGTGACTGTGAAAGGAACTGGGTATTCATAGACTCTTTTTCTTTATCTTCTTAAAGCAGTCCCTTTAGCATGTCTTGCAATGCTGATTTACTGGCGGTGTATTTTTTTAGCCTTCTTTTGTCTGGGAAACTCCTTATTTCACCTTCCCTTTTAATTGAGAGCCTTGCTGGGTAGAGCAGTCTTGGTTGCAGGCCTTTGCTTTTCATTACCTAGAATATTTCTTGCCATTGCTTTCTGGCTTGTAGTGTTTCTGGTGAGAAGTCGGCCGCTAGCCGTACCGGGGCTCCCTTACATGTTACTGCCTCTTTCTCCTTGCTTCCTTTAGGATTCTCTGTTTGTCTTTGACATTTGCCATTTTAATGATGACGTGTCTTGGAGTGGGTCCCATTGAGTTCCTCTTGAATGGGACCCTCTGTGCTTCCTGGACTTGTGTGACTTTTTCTCTCCTCAAATCAGGGAAGTTTTCCATCATTACTTATTCAAACAGGTTCTTTATCTCTTAGCTCCTCTTCTCCTTCCGGTATCCCTATTATATGGATATTATTACGTTTCAGGTTGTCCTGCATTTCCCTCAATGCCTCTTCATTCTTTTTGAGTCTTTTTTCCATTTTCTTGCTCTTCCTGGGAGCTTTTTTCCTACCTTATCTTCCAGCTCACTGATTTGATCCTGTGCTTCATCTAGCCTGCTTTTGATTCCTTCTACTGTGTTCTTCAATTCAGAAATGGTATTCTTCGTTTCCTCTTGTCTCTTATTGATAGTTTCTATGTCCTTTTTCACGGTGATATAGTTTTCAATAAGGTCCTCGTAGTTTCCCTGTAGTTTTTGGTAATTCTCTCTAGCTCCCTGAGCTCATCGAGCTTTCTTAGGACCATTGTTTTGTACCCAATATCTGATAGTGTACTTGCCTCTATTTCATTTAGTTCTCTTTGTGGGATTCCTGCTTTCCTTTTGACTGCAGAGTGTTTTGTTGTCATCCCATTATTTGTGAGGCTCTTCCCTTTTGCTCCTGCTTCTTAAATTGATCTCTTGATTTCCTGACTTTGTGGTGTGAGCTTCTATGGTAGGAGACCGCGGTTTTTTTTCTTTCTCTAATAAAGCTTTATTGATGGGTACTGAAATTTGAATTTCATATAATTTTCACATATCATGAAATATTTTCCGTTTGAATTTTCTCAATCATTTAAAATGATTTTCTTAGTTCTTGGGCCATAAAAAAAACAGGCAGAAAAGGAACATGGATTGATTCATACCCTCCCAGGTGTGAATCAAATAAAATTAAATAAGGACACATCATGTTGGAGGGATTGTAGAAAAGATATCCAAAGTGGAAGCATATGGTAAAGAATGGAAGGGGACAGAACAAACCACTGAATGCAGGTGGCTGTGGGGAATGTCTTGGAGAAAATACGCCCCCCGCCAACCCCATCATGAGATCCACCAGAATTGAACATGGGGAAATGAGGAAGGATAGCAGGTCATTTTGGAATGAATCTTCAGCGGGTATGGAGGAACCACCCTGTTTCTCCAACCATAGCACTTTGGTCTCCCTGCCCCCAAAGAGGTGTCAGGAGCAGTGCTTTGTGATCTCTAAGCCATGTCAATGTTGCCATAGGCTAGGAACCACTGGCCATTTCCTCAGTGACCAAATAAAGCTGAAGGGTGTGGCTCCTCATCACCTAGCAGAGGGCATATATCTCCATGTAGAAGGGCCAACAGCACTGGGGGATGACCATTGGGAGGCCTAATTTGGCTGCGGAAATCCACACACCTGAGGACCTTAGGATAAATATGGAACAAAAAACTATAAGAATAAAACAACAAACCCCAAGAAACAAAAGGAAGAAAGAAATGAAGATTCCTTGTCAGCCAAAGACCAAGGGCAGTGGCAAGGTCAGATAACCCTACCCATACTCCTCTTCTTTCCCACTGATCTCCTTAAGACTCCTGCTCTACCCTTGCCTGGCACAAACCCCTTCCTCAGCCCACATCTCTATTTATGATGCCCCCCTTCCTACACATTCCCATCCTTTTCTCCCAAACCAATGCCCTGCTGACTTACCTGATTGCCCTTCTAGGTGCAGAAGAACACCATGAAGGTAAAAAGCTCCATTCAAAGAAATTCAAGAAGAAAATCTTCTCAATCATCCTCCTCTTGTTCAAGGATGTCTGGCAGAGCAATAAGGCCAACAATATTCATCTGTTCCCACAAACTGCATAAGACACAAAATGGAAAGGCACATAGCAGGAACAAGGGCCACTGGAATATCACACCATTCCAAGTAACATGCTGTGCAGCCAGTAAATACAAAGCCTGGGCAAGAAATGTAGAACGAGCTACAGCATCTTCAGGAGGCATTGTGAAGAAATGGCTACATACCAGAACCAAATCTCAGACCACGAGGGTGAACTGATATTCATTAAAATAAAGTCAGCACGTTATGAAATGGAGATTTGTGTGCCTGTCTGTGATATGGAGGGAGGAAGGGAATTAAAGGAAGAGTCAGGAATGTGAGAAGAAAGGAAGGTGGTGCTCCTGGAGGTTTGGGGGCCAGACTGGCAGGTCCATAGTTAGCCAAACATTGGAGGATAAGGACTGGGTGAGGGCTGAGAACTGAAGACAAATGTCCTCAACACTTTGTCCCACAGGCAAGAAGAAAGGGACTTTGGTGGTTCTACATGTGTTTGGGGTGAAGAGGGAGGGTAATTTCAGAGTTGTGGTTGCCAGAACCCAGGTCGCTTATGTAATTAGAGTAGGTATGTTGTGCCTTACCTGATGCTGTACGTGACTAAAGGCCCTCAGAAGGACAAGATACTGACCCTACAGAAAGCCAAAGACAGCACCCCCCATATTAAAATAGTGAGGTTTGGAGGCCAAAACCCAACACTGATTAGGTCACTTTCTTGCTAAGCTTGGGGTGGAGCAGCGGTCTACCAGGGGTGAGGCCGTGAGGCCCACCTGCAGGCAGTAAAGGAAAACACTGTCCACAGAGAATTTTAATGTAAGAATGATAAACATGAGTAAAAGTCAGTCTTGGTTTTATAAGCATCATAACCAAGCATTTCTACTTTTTTGCTCTCCCCGACCCTGCCACAACACACCAGTCTTTCTTTGGTCTAAATTCTAAAAGAGGTGTTGTGGTTAATATTAAGTTTTAATATATACTAGTCCCGTGCTCACTCCGGCAGCACATATACTAAAACTGGAACGATACAGAGAAGATTAGCATGGCCCCTGCACAAGGATGACATGCAGATTTGTGAAGTGTTCCATATTTTTGAAATAGAGGCAAGTACACTATCAGATATTGGGTACAAAACAATGGTCCTAAGAAAGCTCGATGAGCTCAGGGAGCTAGAGAGAATTACCAAAAACTACAGGGAAACTACGAGGACCTTATTGAAAACTATATCACCGTGAAAAAGGACATAGAAACTATCAATAAGAGACAAGAGGAAACGAAGAATACCATTTCTGAATTGAAGAACACAGTAGAAGGAATCAAAAGCAGGCTAGATGAAGCACAGGATCAAATCAGTGAGCTGGAAGATAAGGTAGGAAAAAAGCTCCCAGGAAGAGCAAGAAAATGGAAAAAAGACTCAAAAAGAATGAAGAGGCATTGAGGGAAATGCAGGACAACCTGAAACGTAATAATATCCATATAATAGGGATACCGGAAGGAGAAGAGGAGCTAAGAGATAAAGAACCTGTTTGAATAAGTAATGATGGAAAACTTCCCTGATTTGAGGAGAGAAAAAGTCACACAAGTCCAGGAAGCACAGAGGGTCCCATTCAAGAGGAACTCAATGGGACCCACTCCAAGACACGTCATCATTAAAATGGCAAATGTCAAAGACAAACAGAGAATCCTAAAGGAAGCAAGGAGAAAGAGGCAGTAACATGTAAGGGAGCCCCGGTACGGCTAGCGGCCGACTTCTCACCAGAAACACTACAAGCCAGAAAGCAATGGCAAGAAATATTCTAGGTAATGAAAAGCAAAGGCCTGCAACCAAGACTGCTCTACCCAGCAAGGCTCTCAATTAAAAGGGAAGGTGAAATAAGGAGTTTCCCAGACAAAAGAAGGCTAAAAAAATACACCGCCAGTAAATCAGCATTGCAAGACATGCTAAAGGGACTGCTTTAAGAAGATAAAGAAAAAGAGTCTATGAATACCCAGTTCCTTTCACAGTCACCAATACTCGATATTACCAATAATTTCAATACTCAGTAATATGATTGTGACGATGATGTGTTATTTTAATTGTTCCTTTATTGCTTGTTGAAACTAAATCTGTTTTTGTATATTTCTCGCTTATTTCTATTACTTTTAAAAAGCTTTATATGACTTTTTGCTATTCTTTATCCATTTTTTGATTAAATGTCTGTGGAATTTTTTTCCCTGAAAAAAAAGAACTATTAACATTTTTTTAGATGTGTTGTGAATACTTTCCTATTCTATTCCTTGTCCCTTAATTTTTGCATATGTATATTACTGTCTAGTGTTAAATGTTTAATATAGTCATATTGTCAATATTTTACTTTATAGCTTCTGGGTTTCAATATTTTACTTCAGAGTCAGGAAAATATTATTTTGTTTTTTCTCCTAAAACTCCTGAGATACTTCATTTTGATTTTTAACTCACTTGAATATTTTTTGTATAATATGTGAAATAGGGCTCTGTATTAGTTTTATTTCAAGTAATAGTGGTCCATGCACCTTATTTGTTGAATAAGCCTTATTTTTACCATCGATTTGAAATATCAGCTTAATCATATATTCTATTGTTAGACAGATATATACATTTGTTTCTAGGATGCTCATTTTATTTCTTTGATCTACTTGATTATTTCTGTGCTGGTGTCATGTTGTTTTCATTGCTGAGACTTTATAATGGATTTAATTTTTTTAATATTTTATAATGGATCTTGACATATAGATAGATAGATAGATAGATAAATAAATAAATAAATAAATAAATAAAAAGAAATCTGCATTTTAAAATGAAAGAAAGAGTGAACTCTTACCTTTTGCAACAACAGGGATGGAACTGGAGAATATTACGCCAAGTGAAATAAGCCAGTTGGTGAAAGACAAATACCATGTGATATCACCTGTAAGTGGAATCTATTCAACAAAATAAACTAACAAAAAAATTAAAGATAAAGTTTTATTAGAATGCAACTATACTCATACAAATAATATCTATGGTTTCTTCTAGCTACCACTGACAGTCTGCAATCTATAAAATGTTTATCTGTCCCTTTACTCATGCTCTATTGTGTTCCATTGATTTATTTGCCTGTCCTTATGCCACTGCAATTTTATAAGTCCTAAATTGAGCTGCTATATCATATTCAAATTTGTTCTGGTTTAACAAGATAATTTTGACTATCTAAACCCTTCACATGTACATATATATTTTATTTTTAAAAAATTTTAATTCAATTTTACTTGTCCCCATTTTCCCCCATTACTCTCCCTGGCCCTACCCACCCCCATCTCCCAAATTCAATCCTTCCCCACGCATTGTCTTTGTCCATGGGTCCTTTATACATTTTCCTTGCCTTGACCACTCCCCTTGTTTTCCCTATTATCCTCTCCCCCCAACTCTGGTAACTTGTCAGTTCTTTATTTCCATGTTTCTTGTTCTATTTTGCTTGCTTGTTTGTTTTGTTGATTAGGTTCTACTTACAGGTGAGATCATGGTATTTGTCTTTTGCCCCCTGGCTTATTTCACTTAGCATAATGCTTTCTGGTTCATCCATGCTGTCGTGAAGGGTGGTAGCTCTTTCTTTCTTTCTGCTGCTTACTATTCTGTAGTGTAAATGTACCATAGTTTTTTGATCCACTCATTTACCAATGGGCACTTAGGTTGTTTCGAGCTCTTCACTGTTGTAAGTTGTGCTGCTATGAACTTTGGGGTGCATAGGTTCTTTTGAATTGGTGTTTTGGGATTCTTAGTGTGTAATCCCAGCAGTGGAATTGCTGGGTCAAAAGACAGTTCCATTTTTAGCTTGCTGAAGAAATTCCAAACTGTTTTCCACAGTGCCTGCACCAGTCTGCATTCCCACCAACAGTGCACTAGAGTTCCCTTTTCTCCACAACCTCGCCAGCACTTTTTGTTTGTCAATTTGTTTATGATGGCCATTCTGACTGGTGTGATGTGGTATCTCATTGTGGTTTTAATTTGCACCTCTCTGATGGATAGTGATGCTGAGCATCCTTTCATATGCCTCTGGGCCCTCTGTATGTCCTCGGAGAAGTTTCTGTTCAGGTCCTTTGCCCACTTTTTAATTGGATTTTTTGTCTTCCTGGTGTGGAGTCATGTGAGTTCTTTATATATTTTGGAGATCAAACCCTTGTCCAAGGTTTCATTGGCAAATATACTTCCCCATCCAGTTAGTTCCCTTTTCATTTTGCTGATGCTTTCTTTAGGTGTGCAGTAGCTTTTTAATTTGATGAAGTCTCATTTGTTTATTCTTTCTTTTATGTCGCTTGCTCTAAGGGACATATTGGTGAAAATATTGCTGCATGGAATATCTGAAATTTTCCTGCCTTGATCTCCTCTGGGACATTTGTGGTGTTACAACTTATTTAGAATCAGCTTATAAATGTTAAAATCTATTATTTTTTTAATGTTGTGGTGTTGAATTTATAAATCAATATAGGGAGAATTGAAGTCTCAACAATATTGAGGCTTTTAATCTGTGAACATGTTAGATCTCTTCACTTATTTAGTTAATTTTGCTCTATAATATTTTTAAATATTTTACTTATTTATAGAGAGAGGGGAAAGGAAGGAGGAAGAGAGAGGGAGAAACATCAATATGTGATTGCTTTTCACACGCTCCCTACTGGGTACTTGGCCCACTGCCCAGGCATTTACCCTGACTGGGAATCAAACCAACGACCTTTTGGTTCACAGATCGGTGCTTAATCTACGGAGCCACACCAGCTGTACAATGTTTTTTCATTTTCAATGTAAAGCTCTTATATGATTTTTGTTAAATTACTGTAATTCCTAAGTTCTTTATATGTTGATGCCATAGTAAATGGAATTGCCTTTAATATAATTTCTGATTTTTTGCCAGTATTAAAATTGTATAGAAATGCAATTAATTATTATATGTTGATTTTATATTCTATAACCCTTATAAGTTAACTTATTGGTTCTAGTTATTGTTTTGTAGATGCCTTTAGTTTTTCTTCCTAAATAATCAGGTTGTCTGTGAATAAATGCAATTCTAATTCTTCTTTTCTGATACTTATGTCATTTATAATTTTATTTCCTTATTGTACTAGGCTACATCCTTCAATGCTGAATACAATTCATAAGAATTAAACATTTTACATTGTTGCTGATATTAGAGGGAATGTATTAAATATTTAACCATTAATTATGCTACTGGTTATAGGATTTCTTGTTGATCCCCTTTATCAGACTGGGAAAGTTCCCTTTGTTTCCTTGTTTGCTGAGAGGTTTTATCATGAATGTGTATTGAATTTTCTCAAATGCATTTTCAGCAACTTTTTAACCATGTTTTTCACCTCTATTTTATTAATGTGGTGAACTACATTAACTAATTTTTAAATATTACAACAAATTTGCATTCCTGGAATAAACCTCCCTTAGTCAAGATATATAATATTTAAAAAATAAATTACATTTGATTTACTAACATTTTGTTAATTTTTTCATTAATTTTTATGAGTGATTTTGCTTTATAGTTTCTTTCTTTGCAATTTCTTTGTCAAACTTTGATTTCAAGGTCATGCTGGCCTCATAAAAGTAGTTTAGAGGACCTCCTACCCCTAGTATCTGAAAGAGTTTAAGATTGGTATTATTTTTCCTTACATATTTGGTAGTATTCACAAGTAAAGCCTTCCACTCTTGGAACATTCTTGTGAGAAAATTTTGAATTAATTTTGATATTTGCATTATTTAAAAATTCTATCATGCTAAGTAAAATAAGTCAGATGGAAAAAGTCAAGAACCATATGATTCATTCGTATGTGGGATATAAAACTTACAGTAACAAATGAATGAACAAGAAACACAAAGAAAAACTAATAGACACAGATAAAGCATGGTGGTTACCAGAGGGAAAAGTGGGGTGATAAGGACATAGTACAGGGTAAAGAGGATCAAATATATGGTGATGAAAGATCTGACTTTGGATGGTAAATACACAATGCAATATACTGATGCTGTGTTATAGATATGCGCACTTGAAACCTATATAATTTTATTAACCAATGTCACCCCAATAAATTTAATTTAAAAATATTTTTAAAAATTTCAAATCTTGTATTAGTTTTGGTAAACCTTTTATTCAAAAATAAAATTTTTAAATTAGTACAACCACTATAGAAAATGTTATAGAGATTCCTCAAAAAATTAAAATTACCTAGATTATGACCTGGCAATTCCACTTCTGGGTATGTATCAGAAGAAAACCAAAACACTAATTTGAAAATATATATGCACCCCTGTGTACATTGCAGCATTATATAGAATAACCAAGATATGGAAGCAACCTAAGTTCCCACCAATAGACCATTTCATGAAGAAGGTACACATATATACAATGGAATACCACTCAGTCAAATAAAGAGTGAAACCTTATCATTCGAAACAACATGGATGGAGCTAGGGGTTATTATGCTAAGTAAAATAGAGAGAGAAAGACAAATATCATATGATTTCACTTATATGTGGACCTAAAGTACAAAATAAAATAACAGACAAATCAGACACTAACTCATAGATACAGAGAACAAACAAACCCCCAGATGGGAGGAAGGTTGGGGAGCTAAGTAAAAAGGTGAAGCTATTAAGAAGTATAAACTGGTAGTTACGATACAGTCATGGGATGTAAAGTACAGCATAGTGAAAACAGTCAATAATATTGTAATAACTATGTATGGGGCCAAGTGGGCACTTGAATTATTGGGGACATCACTTCATAAATTATATAAATGTCTAACAACTATGCTGTGCACTTGAAGCTAATATAAAATAATATAAAATGTCAACTATTATTGAAAAAATAAAAATGTAATAAATTTTCATCAAAGTTATTGAATTTGTTGACATAAAATTGTGTCTAATATTCACTTCATAGTTTTTAAGTGACTGTAGCATGTGTTGTGATGTCACCTATATAATTCCCAAGATCAGTAACTTGTTTTTTGTGTCTTTTTTCTTGATTACTTTTACCTAGGTTTTCATCACTTTTATTAAGCATTAAAAAAGTACTTTAGGAGATCCAAGATGGTGACAGAGTAGGTAAAAGTTAAACTTCTTTCCTTCCAGGACCAAACTGAAATTACAAGTAATATATAAAACTATCAACCTGAATGACCAACTGAAAGCTAGCTGAACAGGAATATTATTTCCAAGGATTTAGTAAAGAAGCCATATCAAGACTGGTAGGGAGGAAGGAGATGCAAAAAGGACTGTTCCTGCTCTTGGATCTTAGAGGCTGCAGCTGAGAATTTGGAGGGATATCTCAGCTGCAAATGTTCCCCCTGAGGAGTGTGGTGTCTCAACTCTATGCCAGGATTCTCAGCGCAGACCACCAAGCCCAAAAAGAGAAGTCCACAGAATATCTAGGTGTGAAAAATCAGCAGGGATTCTGACCAACAGGGAGAGAAGGGAGTCTGCTTTAAACACAGGTGCCCTCTTAAAGGGTCAGCACACTCGTTCATTGTCCCTCACTCTTAGCTCCAGTGGAGGGAGGGTGGCTCAGAATGTAAAAAAAAAGTCCTGTGAGGAGAAACTGTTTTTGTTTTTGTTTTTAACTCTGGATAGACAGCTGATGGGACAGCTGCAAGGGCCTCTGTTCTGAGTTCCTCTCCCATACCACCCACAAATGCCATCCTTCTTGAGATGAACGTTCCCCTCCATATTGCATCACCTTTGGGGAATATAATAGCCCCATCCTTTGGACTCCTCATGGAGTTCATGTCCTCTGGAGGAGTCAGTTGCTTAGGCCTGGTGTTTGGAAGTCCAGATGGACTCAGGGAGGTATCAGAGATTGAGTTGTGTGGCTCTGGTGTGGGGGCCAACACCCTACCTTCCTGTGAATCTGATCAGCACCACTACTTCACAGAATATCCGCTAGCCTTACCCTCCTGAATCCCAGCAGCTCACTCTGCAGAGGTTAGGCTCTCCAGGAATTCCAGGCAAAAGCCAGGACAACTTGTTTTGTGTGGCTCTAGGATGGGGACCATGTTTCTTTTGCATGGAAAACCAGTGCAGAGCCCTGCCTTCACATGGCCAAATCTTGGTCTATTTGGACCTGATAAACTCTGCTGGCTTCACCCTGATGATTCGCTGAGACTCTGCCCCACTACAGATGTCTGCAGGCACCCAGCATGTTGAAACTAGCCTTGGTGTACCCTGGGACTTTGGGTGAGTGGCCTCAGACCCAGCCCTGGTACTGAATGTGAACCTGTGCCAATCTGCTGAATACCACTTGTCCCTACCTGGTGACTCACTGAGAACCTACCTCACACAACTCATATACAACCAGAGGGTCTTTAAGTGACTGAGCCTAACAGACAGTTGGAAGACAGAGGCAGGCAGAGGCAACTCTCAGAGTTCCTTGGGCCTTTTGCTGACTTGACTTTGTGCTTAGTACTGGTGTAAGCTGGACTTGGGGAGCAGATTGGGCATTTCCACATGCACTCAGACCCAGAAAAGCCAGCCACAAACTGGATTGCTTTGCAGCTCCAAACAAGTAGCCCGGCCACAGGTAGTATCTGATACTGAGTCGCACAAGAGTCCTTCCCAAGAGGCCCCAGAACAGACAGACCCAGTGGACAACTTCAGAAAATGTCAGAGCAGGATCCCATTAGCTACACATACAGCACTTCCAAAGGCAGATCTTAGCAGGCACCAGACCCTGTTGAGGTGAATTCTGTACTATGTGTTCAGCATCCTCCAAGCAGCTCATACACGGGGGTCAGGGCCAATCCTCAAAGTCAGCCAGCCTGAGGGTCAACCCCATGCATGGATGTGTCAACAGTGATTAAGAAACAATTATAACAGGAGGGCTCACATAACCCACACAAGGGACATCTCTGTAATACCTAGCTCAGGTGATCAAGGAGACTATGGTCCCACAGAACACTTACTACATAGGCCACTCTAACAAGACTGGGAGACATTGATGATCTACCTTATACACAGAAACAAACACAGACAGGCATCCAAGATGGAGAGACAAAGATACATGACTCAAATGAAAGAACAGGAGAAATCTCCACAAAAATAATTAAATGAACTGGGAGCAG
This sequence comes from Pteronotus mesoamericanus, assembly GCF_021234165.1. Lineage (NCBI taxonomy): Eukaryota > Metazoa > Chordata > Mammalia > Chiroptera > Mormoopidae > Pteronotus > Pteronotus mesoamericanus. The sequence goes on from NW_026555198.1 coordinate 3,959,877, forward strand.
GCAATCTATCAGATATAGGGTTCAAAACAATTGTTATAAGGATGCTCAAGGAACAGAGGGGAAAAATAGATGAACTCAGAAATTAAACAAAAAGATAGTAACCATGAAAAAAGGATATGGAAACCACCAAAAAGAACTGGTCAGAAATAAAGAATACAGTATCTGAAATGAATTATACTTTAAAAGGAATAAACAGTAGTATAGATGAAGTAGAGGATCAAATCAGTGATTTGAAATACAAGGTAGCAGAAAACATCCAATCAGATCAGAGAAAATAAAAAAAAAAGAATTTTAAAAATTGGGGATAGTTTAAGGGACCTTGGAAACAACATGAAGTGTAAGAACATCTGCATCATAGGTATATTAGAAAGAGAAGAGGCAGAGTAAGGGATTGAGAACTTATTTGAAGAAATAATGACTGAAAAGTACCCTAACATGGTAAAGGAAAAAGACACAAGTTCAAGAAGCACAGAGGGTCCTAAACAATATCAGCCCAAAGAGGCTCAAACCAAGACATGTCATATTTAAAATCACAAAGACAAAGAGAGAATCTTAAAAGCAGCAAGAGAAAGACAGTTACCTACAATGGAGCTTCCATTTCAGTTGAAGGTGATCAACTGATTTCTCAAGAGAAACATTTCAGACAAGAAGGGATTGTCATGCAACACTCAAAGTAATGAAAAGCAAGGAACTGCAACCAAGACTACTTAACTCAGGAAGATTGTCATTTAAATTTGAAGAGAAAATATAGAGTTTTCCAGACAAGGAAAAAGTAAAAGACTTCATTACCACCAAAGCAGTATTACAAGAAATTTTTTACTTCTTTAATAAGAAGAAAAAGAAGGAGAAACACGGACAGTGTTGGGGGACTGACTGTGGGAGTAGGGGGGTGGGAGTGAGCAATGGGGACAGAGGCAGGACAACTGTAACTCAACAACAATTAAAAAAAAGAAGGAGAAACATAGTTATAAAGAATAAAATAAAGGACCCATGGACAAAGACAATGAGAGAGGGAGGATTGGAGGTGGGTGGTGTGGGGTGGGTAGGGCAGGGGAGAGTAATGGGGAAAAATGGGGACAACTGTAACTGAACAATAATAAAAATATTTTTAAAAGATTAAAAAGTCAATAAATACATACTTATCAATAATCACTTTAAATATAAATGGCTATAGTAAGGTAAAACAGAAGTACACTACATAGTGATAAAGGGAGCAATACAATAAGAAGATATAATCCTTGTAAATTACGGACCCATCAAAGAGCACCTAAATATGTAACGCAAATCTTGATGGACATAAAGGGAGAGATTGACAGGAATACAGTCTGATGTATCATTGGATATATCTTCCAGGAAGAAAAATCAACAAGAAAATGGTGGCCTTAAGTGACACACTAGATCAGATGGATTTAATCGATATCATCAGAGCACTTCACGTATATAATTGTATTTACCAATATTACCACAATAAAGTCAATAAAATAAAAATACAAGAAAATAGCAAGGCACTGGTTAAAAACAGGCATATAGATCAATGGAACAGACTAGAAAACCCAGAAATAAACCTGCATCTATCTGGTCAATTAATATTTGACAAAGGATGCAAGAAGATACAATGTGATGAGGACAGTCTATCCCATAAATGTTGTGAAAATTGGAAATATACATGCAAATTTGAAACCAACCTTTTTACACTATAAATAAAAATAAGTTGAATTAAAAATTTAAGTGTAAGACTCAAAACCATCAAACTTCTAGAAGAAAACATAGGTAGTAAAATCTTGGACATTTCTGTTAGCAATATTTTTTTCTGATATATCTCCTCAGGAAAAGAAAACAAAAGAAAAATAAACAAAAGGGACTGCATCAAACTAAAAAGTGTTTACACAGCAAAGAAAACCATTGACAAATTAAAGGACAGTCCTTTGGATGAGAGAGCATATTTGCCAGTGATACATCTGATATGGGGTTAACATCCAAAATTTATTAAAAACTCATACAACTCAACATCAAAAACAAACAGTCCAATTAAAAAATGGGCAAAGCAGCTGAATATACACTTTTCCAAAGAGGACATACAGACAGCCAAAAGGCATGAACTGATGCTCAACATCACTAATCATCAAAGAAATGCAAATTAAAACCTCAGTGAAATATTGCCTGTCAGAATCACTATCATCAAATCAAAAAAAATGACAAGTGTTTGTGAGGATGTGGAGAAAAGGGAACCCTCATTCACTGTTGGTGGGAATGCAGACTGGTGCAGCCACTACAGAAAACAGAATAGAGATTCCTCAAAAAGTTAAAAATGGAACTGTCCTCTGACCCAGTGACTTCACTTCTGGGTATATATCAGAAGAAACTCAAAACACTAATTTGAAAGAATATGCATCCCTGTGTTCATTGAAGCATTATTTATAATAGCCAAGCTATGGAAGCAAACCAAGTGGTCATGAATAGATGAGTGGATTAAAAAAATGGTGGTATACATATTATACAATGGAATATTACTCAACCATAAAAAAGAATGAAATTTTACCATTTGGTACAGCATGGATGAACCTAGAATGCATTATGCCAAGTGAAATAAGTCAGTCAGAGAAAGGCAAATATCATGTAATCTCACTTTTATGTGGAATATAGGGAACAAAACAAATGAACAAACAAAACAAACAGACTCATAGATACAGAAAAGAGACTGAAATTTACCAGAGTGCAGGGGTATTGGAGGACTGGGTGGAAAGGTAAAGGGATTGAGAAGTACAGATTGATATTTACAAAATAGCCATGAGAATGTAAAGTAAAACATAGGAAATATAGTAATTAATATTGTAATAAATATGTATGTTGTCAGGTAGATATTGGAAATATCAGGGGGAACACTTTGTAAAGTATATGACTGTCTAATCACTATGCTGTATACCTGAAATTAATACAAAATATTACTGAATGTAAACTGTTACTGAAAAAAATAATTTTTAGAAAGTACTTTTAAGCTTTCTTGATTTTTCTCTATTGTTTTGTCTTTTTCTATTTTATTGATTTCTCCTTGACTTTCTTTTTTTCTTTTTAGTTTAGATTCAATTTGCTCTTTTTTATAGCATCTTAAAGTGGGGTAGAATAAAAGATATAATATAAAAATGAAATGATAAATTTCCTACTTAGAAATGATTTAGCTGCAACTCACAGTTTCTTATTTTGTGTTTTCTTATGTAGTTTGATTTATTTTCTAAGTTCACTTGTGATTTCTTTTTTAACCATGGGTTATTTAGAAGCATATTGCTCATTTCCAAACATTTGAAGATCATACAGGTATGTTTTTGCTATTGATTTCTAATCTAATTTTTCTGTGGTCAGATAGTATATTTCTATGATTTAAATATTTTAAAATATATTGAAAATCATTTTATGGCCTAGAATTAGTTCTTAATTTACTGTAGGTCGAAGTTGGTTGATAGTGTTTTTCAAATATTTTATAGCAGGCCCTTGAATAAATTTTATTATAACATTGATGAAAAACCATAGGAAATTAATTCTTTTTTGTATCAATTAGCTGATGTTATATTGGTTTTGTTATACACTATTTCATTTAAAGTCACACAACCTGTCTATGATGTTAAGTGAGGACTTACTGGACATCCTTACTGATTTCTTCATCTTCCTGATTTATCAATTACTAATATGAGAAAATAAATATCCAGCTATAATTGTTGATCTACCTATTTTTCCTTTAGTTTTGTAAATTTTGCTTTATGTATTTGGAAGCTCTATTATTGCACACTCACTTATGTTGATTGTTATTTATTCTTAATATGTTAACAGTTTTATAATTATTGAATGATTTACTTTATCTCTGATAATACTCATGTTCTGAAGTCTACCTTGTCTGATACTAATGTAGTCACAAAAGCTTTTTTATTCCTTGTGTTTGTATTGTTTACCTTGTTCCATTATTTTGGTACATTTTTTTAAAAGACATTTATTTTTAGAGAAGGGAAGGGAGGGAGAAAGAGAGGGAGAGAAACATCAGTGTGTGGTTGCCTCTCATGCGACCCCTACTGGGGACCTGGCCCTCAACCCAGGCATGTGCCCTGACTGGGAATTGAACTGGTGACCCTTTGGTTTGCAGACTGGCGCAGAATCCACTGAGCCACACCAGCCAGGACTATCTTGTTCCATTCTTTTACTTTCAACTTAGCTGTGTCTTTCTATTTCAAGTGTGTTTGTTATGAGCGTAGTGTTTGATATTATTTTAATAAAGTCCATCAACCTCCATTTTTGCTTAAGTTGGATCATTTAAGCCATTTATATTTAATGGAATTATTGATATGACTGTGTTTAAGTCTATTCCTTTTTTATCTTTTCTGTTATATTTTTCTTCTTTCTTGTCTTCTTTCATTCTCTTTCTTCTATTGGCTTTTTAGCAATAACTTTTTGTGTTATTTTAGCTGTTGTAGGGATTACAATATACATACTTGTCACATTTTACAAAGAAATATTATATCATTTAATGTATAATAATATTAAAATATCATTACATTTACATCCATTCCATCCTTAGTGCCATTATTGTCATATATTTTACTTTTATGCAAGGTATAATGCCCAAAATACATTTTTTTTTGCTTTCAACATTCAATTGCCTTTAAAAAATTGAATGAAAAAAATAGTGTTTTATATTTACTATCTGAGAAATATTTTTCATTTCTTACCTTATATCCCAATTTTCTTCTCATACCATAATCCTTCAACTTGAAAAACTCACCTGAGCATTTTCATAGGGTAGATATACTGGCAACAAATTTTTGCAGCTTTTGTTTTTCTGAAGTTTTTTGTTTTGCCTTAATTTTTGCAAGTTATTTTCACTGAACATAGGTTTCTATATGAACAGAATTATTTTTTTAATTTCAGCACTTTAATGTATGTTATTCTTTGATTTTCTGGCCTCCATTGTTTCTAATGTGAAGCCATATGTAATTCTTATTGTTGTTTCCCCTGTTTATAATGTGCCTTTTTTTCCTCTGCTTTTAAGATTTTTTCTTTATCTTTGTTTGCTCCAGTTTTCCTATGGTATGTTTAAGTGGGATTCTCTTTTTAGGGTTCACTAACTTTGACCTGTGGGCTAATGTTTTGATCAAACTTTAAATATATTTTTGACATTCTTTCTGGGATTACAATTGCACATATCTTAGAGGCCTTGATTTTCCTTCATAGGTAATTGAGTTTCTCAATTTTTCAGTATTTTTCCCTTTCTTCATCATTTAGAATAAATTTATTGACCTGTCTTCAAGTTTACTGATCTTTATTTCTATTTTGTTCCAATCTACTGTAGATTTTTTTTAATTTAATGAGTTTTGGTTTAGATACTGTGTTTTTTAGTTCCAGGATTACCATTTAGTTATTTTTATAGTTTCTGAATCTCTCTTGAACTTCTCCATCTTTTCCAGTTTTATATCCATCTTTTCCTATATACATTTTCCCATGAAATGTATAAAGCATATATTATTTCATTTTAACTCCATAATAACCCAGTGTAAGTATAGTAACATGTCTATATCAAAAACAAAGAAAGAGATGATTTGTCCACAGTCAACCAGTTAGCAAAAGGTACCATCAGTTTTTAAATCTTGATCAATGGACTTTGAACGCATACTCTAAAGGTAGTCCAATTTTTGTTGTCATCATTTTGCTTTGTTTTCAAGTCTATGTACAATCTCATCTTGCCAGGATACTACTTCAAATCTTGAAAAGCATTTAGCATATGAATATGTCATTGCTACCCCGGGATGATAATTTGAGGTTACATGATTAATGAATGATGTGCACCTTTTAATAAAATGCTGATGACCTAAATAAATAAATAAATAAATAAATAAATAAATAAATAAAACATAGAATTACCCATTTTATTTATATAAAAAATTGTTTTTATCCCCATTTGAGAACATTTTTTTTACATTGCTTCTATAGACAGAAGGAGGGAGAAAGGGGGCACGGGGGAGAGAGAGAGAGAAACATCAATGTTTGTGAGAGAAACATCGAGAGGTTGCCTTCTTGTATGTGTCCCAACTGTATTTGAAACCTGCAGCCTTTCAGTCTATGGGATGACACTCCAAACAACTAAGCCACACTGGCCAGAGTGAATCGCCCACTTTAAAATGTACAGTTCAGTAGCATTTAATACATTCACAATGTTGTGCAACCATATGTTCTATCTACTTGGTAAATATTTTCATTACCCCGAACAGAAACCCCATACCCGCTGAGCAGTCACTTCCAACTTTCCCCAGCCCCTAGAAACCACTAAGCTTCTATGGATTTTCTTGCTGTACATATTTCATACAAATGGAATCATACGATATATGACCTTCGTGTCTGGCTTCTTTCACTTAACATAATTTTTGAAGGGGCATTTGTGTTGTGATATGTATTAGAACTTCATTCCAATGGAATACTACACAGCAGAAAGAAAGAAAGAGCTACTACCCTTAATGACAGAATGGATGAAACTGCAGAGCATTATGCTAAGCAAAAAAAGCCAGGTGGTAAAAGACAAATACTGTATGATCTCACCTATAAGTGGAACCTAATCAACAAAACAAACAAGCAAGAAAAATATAACTGGCAACATTGAAAGAAAAAATAAACCGACAGTAATGAGAGGGAAGGAGGGAGGAGAGTAAAGGGAAAAGGAAGGGGAAGGGTCAAATCAAGGAACATGTATAGAGGACCTGTGGACAAAGCCAAAGTGGGGAAGGATTGAGGGTGGGAAGTGGCGGTGGGTGGGGCAGAGGAAAGTGGTGGCAGGAAAATGGAGACAAATGTATTTGAACAACAAGAAAAAAATTAAAAAATTTTAAAAAAGAACTTCATTCCCTTTTATGGCTGTAAAATATTCCATTATGTTAATATATGACATTTTGTTTATCTATTAATCAATTTGTAGACATTGGAATTGTTTCTAGCTTTGACTACTGTGTATAGTGCTACTATGAATATTAGTGTGCAAGGTTTTTTTTTTTGTTTGAATGCCTGTTTTAAATTATTTTTGTTATATACATAGTAATGGAATTGCTGTATCACATTGTAACTCTATATTCAAATTTTTGAGAAACAACTAACCTGTTTTCCACAGTAGCTGTACCATTTTGCATTCCTATCAGCAATGGATGAGGGTTCTGATTTCTCCACATCCTTGCCAACATATGTTATTCTCTGTCTTTTTTATGATTGGCATTCTACTGGGTACCTCACCGTGATTTGATTTGTATTTCCCTAACGACAAATGATGTTGAACGTCTCATATGCTTATTGGCCATTTTCTTTGGAGAAATGTCTATTCAAGTTCCTTGTCCACTTTTAAATTGGCTTGTATGTCTTTTTGTTTTTGAGTTGTGTGAATTCTTTATATATTCCGGTTACTAGATCTTTCTCCACTATATTATTTGAAAATACATTCCCCATTCTGTGGTATGTCTTTTCAGTTTCTTAACAGTGTCCTCTGATGCACAAAATTTTAAAATTTTGATTAAGTCCAATTTCTGTATTTTTTTTCTTTTGTTCCTTGTGCTTTTACTGTCATGTATAAAAATCCATTGCCAAATCCAAGGTCGTAAAGGTTTATCCTGGTTTTCTCCTTAGAGCTTTATGGTTTTAGCCCTTTTATTTAGGCCATTGATGCATTTTGTGTTAGTCTTGGTATATGTCATAAGGCTTTTGGCTGTAGCATTAATTCATTTATTCAGATTAAATCAGCCACTACTAATGATTTCCTGGAAGGAATTTTTTTTAAGTCTTGAGAACTGTCACAAGCTTCATCTTCTGTTGCTTAATCACTACTTTGAACATATGTCAACCCAGCTGAAGAAAGAATGGCATCAAGAGCTCAGAGCGCCCATAGCTATCTGACATCCTCAGCTATCTGACACTAACCTTCACTTGCAGATGTATTTCCTACCGTTTCTCTAATAAGGTCTTCCAATCCAGGCAGATTCTCCATTCCTACCTCAATCTCAACAGCCCTTTCTTTTGTACGCATCTTGCTAAAGGTCATGTCTGTCTCTTTGACCGCTCTATTGCCAGCATCTAGCGTGATGCCTGACACACAAGAGTCACTCCTTACTCTGGGGCAGATCTTAAAGTCAGCATGTAAAATTAAAATCACATGCTCAAATTACTTTTGATGATGTCTTAGGGAGGTGCCATCCTGGAGAAAGATATTCTCCCAGAAAGTCCAGCGTGGCCAGCATTTTTTCCAGTGTGGATGCAGATCATTGGTTGTTTTCTTTGATCTCCAGATTAAGTATTTGTCTTGCACTTATAGTTGGCCATACTATATGAAAAATATACTTTAACCAAAAGAATGACAGTTAGCAAAGTGAGGTATTTACATAAAGAGATGAAAGAACAGCTTTATGCTTCTTAATCTCACACTCAATCTAGGGTATGTATTAATTGAGTGTAATGGTAGCAAGATTTGCCCATACCATTCAAACAGTTCATGGAAGTAAAATAGGGCTATGAATGCCAATGTCGTAGACACTCCAAAAGTTGCTTTGCATGAGTGACTTAATTAATTAAAATTGTTCTCTCTACTTCAACATTGTCTTTTTGTCTTTGCCTATCAAAATCCAATACATTTCTCAGAGCCAAGCTGAGACCCACTTATCCCCCTTTGCAAGCTATTTCATTTATTATGTGCCTTACTCTACAGCAGACAATGCAAAACACCTTATATGCTTTGTCCTCCTTTAATGCTCACAACAATCTTATGAGACAGAAATAAGGAATATTTTTCCAGTGTTAAGGATGAGAACATTGAAATTTAGAGAAGTTAACTATTGCGCCCATGGTAGGTGTAATCTACTTTTCTCATCACTGTCTCTCCAGGGCCAGGAACAGTTTCTGGCACACAGTGTGTGCTCAACAAATATCTATTGACTGTGTAGAATGACTGTCAGATTCCGAGCGTGCATGCTTAGCCCCTCTTTCAGGTCTTTTGTCTGGTTCCGACTCATGGCCCCAGTCATACTTTCTTACTCTGTTATTCGAATATTGGCACCAGCCAATAATATATCATGGATCTTCATTTGCTTTAAATTTGTATCACAAAAATATAGGTATCTTAAATATTTTTCAAAGTCCATCTGCTCCTGGAGACCCTGATATGCTTTTCACCTACTATTCTCCTTTCTCATAGCTCCCATAAGATATAAGGTCTGTATCATTCAGATGGCATTTAACAAGACATTTCTTTCTGTTGCAGAGACTCGAATGCATATCTCCCCTCCTCTCTTAGATAGATGCTGACTAACCAGTATCCCTCTCTGAGGCACTGATTACTGAACCCTACTCTTGATAAGCTAAATGTCTGGAGATAATTCTCTTCTGCCAACATGTTCAATACCTTGACAATCTGGACCAACGTAGATTTCTGACTCTCGAAGCCTCCAGGTTTCTCCCACATAAGCATTCCTTGTGCTGCCCATACTGATAGGAATTGGTCAAAGGATGATCATGCCTAAGTCTGCCTGGTCAGGTAACTGGCAACTTTTGAAACATCAGAGATTTACAAAATGCATTCTACTGCTGACTGAATGTGCAGAAGAGAAGAGAAAAGGATGACTTCTTAAATGCTGGTGTAATCTATTTAGAGCTTCTCATTTATTAATGATGTGGACGAGTCTGTGCCTATAGTTTCATGAAATCTTTAGATCATTCTGAAGTTCTAGAATAGTAATATGTTTAGATTTCATTAATCAGAAAAAGTGAGACACAATGATAATCATCAGCCACAACTCTCATCTTTTTTTAATAAGCAACCTTGTGGTGAGATTTGTAAATACAGAAATCAGGGTTAGAAAGAACTGCATAGTAAAAGGATCCAAGTTTCCATTCAGGAAATTATAAACAACAAAATATTGATGTGAACTGGGTAGATATGACTAATGTATACTTCTAGTAGAGTTTTTCATAGGCAGAAAATTATTCCTAGGTAATCAATAATTTCAGTTACTACAGTGGAGGATCAGAAGGAGTGGGTAAATAGATTTTGGTATTGCATAATAAGTGCTTACTGCATGTCAAGTCCTTTAATGTATTATTTCATTTAATTCTTATAATTCTGGGATGTAGGTACAGTTTTCACTACCATTTTACAAATGAGGAAACAGGTTCACAAAATGCAAATTGTTCATGATCATAGCCTTTAAAGAGAGAGCTGGGATTTGTATCCAGATTTGACTCCAGATCCTGTCCTCATTTTACTATACCACACTGCCTCTTAGTGGTCCCTATTAACCTATGATAATAATAGGCAGTATTTCGGGGGAACTATAAGAGCAAATGAATGGAAAACTGGATGCATTCCTTGTGCTTTATAAATAATAGTTACAATTTACAGAGTCCTAGGCATGGTGATAAGGGCTTTACATATAATAACTCATTTAATCATCAGAACCACTCTCTAAGGTAGGCATTATTGATATTCCCATTTTATAGATGAGGGCATTGAATCTGGGTGACCAGGGGTAGCTAAAGTGAGCATAGTTACTCAGCTAGAAATTTTCAGGGCCAGATTTCAAACCTGTTTTTCAGTTGCCAGTGCTAGAGCCTATATACCGCTATTTCAAACTAGTGAATGTGCAATAAGAATCACCAGTTGAGGGTGTTAAAAATATGGATTCCTTGGCCCCATCCCTGAGAATCTGATTGAATAAGACTTTCTAAAAATAATATTTCTGGGTTTATTGAGGTATAATTGACAAATGTGATATAGTGGAAATCATATAGCCTTTTCAGACTGACTGCTTTCACTTAGCAATGTGCAAACTGTTGAGACAATAAAAAAAGATAGTGGTTGCTAGGGGTTCAGGAGGAGGCAGGGATGAATAGGTGGAACATTGGGGATTTTAAGGGTGGTGAAATTACTCCATATGATACTATAATGATGGATACATGCCATTATGCATTTACCAAAATGCATAGAACTGTACACCACAAAGCAAAAACCCTAATTTACACTAATGACTTCAGTTAATAATAATGTAGCAATATTATTTTACCAAGTGTAACAAATGTGCCACAATAATATAAGATGTGATGTCTTTGCTGAATTTGTTTCTTTTCTTTGATGACTCTTCAGTCTGGGTAGTATTGGCCTTATAGACCAAATTTTGAACCATTCCCTAAGGTGGTGGCCACGCTGCATTCTTGGTTGCCCCTCCCAACATGGGAACAACACACCACCAGTGAACTTCAGCAGGGGAGATCAGGGCCCATTATATTCAATAAAGCTTCTGTGCTACAAGTGCAGCCAGGGTGCAGGAAGGGGCTGTAGACCTCTCTGCCATGCTGGCCTAAAATAGTTTCTGTAACTCTGAGCTAAGGCCTGCCCCTTCCACAGAGAAAGCGTAGCCCTAGACTGAGAGTTGAGAGTAGAGGAATCCCTATTTTCCTGACAGTATGTGCCTAGAGTGGAGCTCTCAGAGTGGTTTCCTCCAAAATGAAGCTGGCAGTGGAGAAAAGATAGAGCAGGTGATAGCTCAAATGCCAGAGTCACTATTCTTACCGTGATTTAGTAGATTTTCTTGAATGTGTTTTTCTCTATTTTTTTTTATGTCCTTAGGACAATTTCCAGAAACTTTAAATGATTATTTTTTATAATTTTATCCAGATAAGAGGTTGTTTATTTGGCAGTGAGTTAACTGTGCTCCTCTCTCTACCACTCAGGAAATCTTACGTAAGATTTTTTAAAAATATTTTTAAAGGCTATATTTATTTATATTTAGAAAGAGGAGAAGGGACGGAGAAAGAAGAGAGAAACATCAATGTGTAGTTGCCTCTCTCGCACCCCCTACTGGGGACCTGGTCTGCAACGCAGGCATGTGCTCTGACTGGGAACTGAACCGATGACCCTTTGGTTCACAGGCCAGTGCTCAATCCACTGAGCTACACCAGCCAGGGCATAAGATTTTAACTTCTGTCATGCTAGCAGATTCTCTCCCTTGCTGACCTTGATGAAGCAAGCAGCCATCTTGTCAGTTACTCTGTGGAAGAGAGCTATGCTGTCAGTTATCCTCAAGTAATTGAGTACAGCGCTGACTGACGGACATAAAGCAACAAGAAACTGAGACCCTCAGACCAACAGGCAGAGAAGAACTGAATTCAGCCAACAACCATGTGAGCTTCGAAATGAATCTTTCTCCAGCGGAGCCTCAACATGCAACCACAGACCTAGCCCATACTTTGATTGTAACCTTTCTGATATCCTGAAACAGGACCTAGCAAAGCTGTGCCCAGAATCCTGACCCACAGAAAGTGTGACCATAAATGCCTATTGTTTTAAATCACTAAGTTTGTGATCATTTGCTATGTGGTGATAGATAAATCATGTGATGGCATAAAATAAAATGCATACATTTTGCAATATAATATTATCTGCGCATCCTTATAAATGCATTAAATAACAAGAGAGTGCAGTGGATTTAATATTTGCCATTATTTAAAAGTAGTTATGAACCCTGGCTGGTGTGGCTCAGTGGGTTGGGCATCGTCCCATGAATCAAAAGGTTCCCAGTCAAGGCATGTGCCTTCGTTGTGGGCCAGGTTCCCAGCTGGGGGCACATGCGAGAGGCAACTGATTGATGTTTCTCACACACATCAATGATTCTCTCCCTCACTTTCTCCCTCCCTTCCTCTCTCTCTAAAAAATAAAAAAAAATCTTAAAAGTAGTGATGAGCATTAAATATATTTCAAGGTATCCGCAACAATAGTAATGTAGAAAGAACATATGGGTGATTTATTTTGGTGACAGGGTCACAAGTATTGTTAATACAACTATGAATTGTTGCCTACCTTCGTATGTGAAAGAAATGTTAAATTTTATTTAGAGGTTAGTGAGAAATAAAGATTTAGAGTTTTCTTCTCCTAATTTATATAAGCTCTCTGCATTCCATCCTCAAAACCACAAGTTTAAAAATTTCTCATATTGACCCATTGTTTTCTGGACTCCTCTAGTATCTGTCTTTTTTATTGCTTTTTAAGTAGCTTCTCTGCTCCATGTCATCCTGTTTCCTGATGTCCTGTGGAACATGCCATCTGGAGCAAGGCTTGTCTAATATGCCAGCTGAAAACTTCCTCTCTCTTGCCTAAACTTATTTTTAGGTGTATGTGTGTACCAGTTAGTTGAAATTAACCACAACAAACTTAATATCTCTCAAAATTTGAAATGTACATAGCACTTGACCCATAAATTATCTTTCTAGAATTCATCATGCAGGTGGACAAAGATATATGTAGGATAGTCATTACAATGCTGTTAGAAATGCTGAAAAACTAAATGTACATCAATAGAAATCTTGTGGCATAAGTTACCATACATCATGTAATGATTAAAAACAAAGAATTCTTATATACTGTTAAAAATTTATTCCAGGCTATATTAATCACAAGAACACAGATCAGAATGGTAAGTATAGTGTTTTTCTGTTGGGTATATGTCAAAATTTTCTAGAGTTATACAAAAGGAAGGTTAATACTTTTCCCATGTACCCATGGGAAAGAGGAATGAGAACTGCTTTGGAGGGATGTGTACTTTTCAGTGTATACCCATGATTCCCAAATTGTGCACCAAGTTTCCTTGGGACATTGGAGGATAATTGAAAAACCTGAGGCGCAGAGATAGTAGGAATCTGTTGTACATTGTGAAAACTACTAGGTCAAGGTAGTTTATAGTTTCAACATTAGATTAATATATTTCTCTCAATGATGCTATATCTTTACAAATTTGGGTTTTTGGCAGTTGTTATGCTAAACTAACAAGTGATGCTGTTGGATCATCTAAAAGATACACCATTACAGCTCAATTTATCTTCACCTGAACTGACTGAAGAGGCCCTGCTAGGTAAGGTAAAAAGATCCAGAGGATATTCTCATTACTAAACAAGGAAAAACTTCCCAACCCCCCAGATAGCATTACTATAAGTTTAGGTATGTATCATCATCAATTTATGTTATAGAAAATTGGGACTTTGTTAGCCATAGTTAGTAGGAGTTGACTTTGAAAGCTACTCAGATAATGGTAGCAGGATATGAAGTTTGAGGGAGAATAGAGATGAGATTAATGTGTATATTTCTATCTTGGAAGCCATTAAGGGCTATTGCTACATTTTGTAGTTGAGCAGCTAGCTCAGTCTTTTTGGTTCAGCCCCTTTGATCGAAAGTGATGCCACAATTTCTATTTGGTATGTTTGTTTATATTGTTCTTTAGATTCCATGTATAATTAACATCATATGGCATTTGTCTTTCTCTGACTGACTCATTTCACTTAGTATAACACCCTCTAGGTCAATCCATGCTGTCAAAAATGGTAAGATTTTATTCTTTATGTGTCCAAATAATATTCCATAGTATTGTAATAACTATATATAGTGCCAGTTAGGTACTGGTAATATTAGGGGGAATACTTTATAAAATATCTGATTGTCTAACTACTATGCTGTACACCTGAAACTAATACAAACTAGTATTAAATGTACACTGTAATTTTAAAACAAATTTTAAAAATATTTATCCAGTAAAGAAAAAAAAAAAGAAAAAAGTGCCCTCACTAGACTGACCAGGTTTTCTCATTTATGACATTTCCTCTAAGTGTGTTGAAGCTAACCACAGGGAATCAGCATTCATGGCCTGGCTTTCTTCCCTTGAGAGCTGGGCAGGAGCCCTGGTTCTAGGGACTTGACCGAGGTCACCAGACTGTGGCAGAGCCAAGACTACGAAATAGGTCCTCTGGTCTAAGTTCAAGTCTTCCTCCATTCCACATCACTGCTTCTAATGTAAATTAGAACATGAGGGACTGAAGTTCCATGCTTTGACAAACCTCATTTTCTTAATTTTTAAATAATATTTCAATTACAGTTGATCTTCAATATTATATTAGTTTCGGGTGTACAGCATAGTGGTTAGACATTTATATACTTTACAAAGTGATCCTCTGATAAGTCTCTCCCCTGACACCAAGACCAACTTTAGACTTAGGAAGTCTAGCAGACATCGTGTTAAAGGTCTAATCGTGAGACTTCTTAATCCTCATTTCCCTCACTTGTTTGATGGGGAGGATAATAATATGTACCCCTTAGGATTTTATGATGATTAAGTGAGATAATGTGGGTAAAGCACTTAATGTAGTGTCTAGCTGGGGTAAATTTTGAGTAAATGTTGACCCTTAATCTTAGCTAAAACCTGGAAATCTGGAGCCAGTAAGACCAGGTTTCAAGTTCCAGTCCTATCACTACATGTGTGACTTTGAGCTGCTGGTTACTTCAGTCTTTCTGGGTTTCAGTTTCCTCATCTGTCTCATAGGATTGTTGGGAAGATACAATTAGACCATACATGTAAAGCAGTGAATACTGTGCCTTTTACAGAGGAAGTACTCAATTTAGATAGTGTTACATGATTATTAATGGGGGTACTAACAGAAATTTGATGTGAGTTTCCTTCCTGGAACAATCTTGACTATTTAATGATGAAAGTCTACCATTAGAAATTATCATGGGGTCCTCCATATTCTACCCTTTCCTGCTCTCTGTCCAATTCCATTCACAGATCCTTTCTTCATACTCAAATATAAAGGGCCAACAGCATAGAACATGACTTCTCTCCATGGGATTTGCATTTTTCAAGGGACCAAAATCCGAAGATTGAAGAAGGAAACTCTATGTTTCAAATCCCAGCCCTGGTTTACTTCAGAGTTTCTCAATCTCAGAATTCTTAACATTTTGGGCTGGATAATTGTTGTGGGAGACTTTCCTGCACATTGTAGGATATTAAACAGCATCCCTGGCTTCAATCCACTAGATGCCTGTAGGTCAACATTCCCCTCTCAGTTATGACAACTAAAACATGTCTCTAAATATTGCCACATATTTCCTGGGGAGAAAAAGCACTCACAGTTAAGATCCATTGGAAGAGGATTCTCTGGAGAAGTGATGTCTTCCAGGATATATTAAAATCATATCAGATGTCATAAGTGTAAAATATCTTTAGGGGTCAGGCAGAGATGAAAATGCAAGGAATCAAAGAAGTATAACTACAAGGAGTGGTGAGACTTGTGGCAAACTGGAGAGTATATGCATTATCTAAAGGCATTCAAAAGGCATAGAAAACATCTCTGCAAGCCAAAGTACATCTGAGGATTGAAATAAACTGCCAGTTTGGATCCTGAGATGCCGGCTGTTCCTCAGGATGGCACAACTCTGGTACACGCTCTCTTCTTTTGGGCTAGTGATCCCTCACCCCAATTTCTGTTCTTTACCCCACCCTTTCCTGCCTTCAAAATAAAAATGCTCCTAAATAATCAAGGCATACTAAGTCATCCTAAAAGATTAAAATAATTTCAAATTCCATTAAAATTTTAAAAACATAGATGTGCTATTCAGATGAACACATTTCAAAGACTATCCAATAATTTGAAACTGCCTATATGTTATATGGAAAGAACAGTAACAGCAGGAAAGGAAATCACAAAAGAACACCAAAAAAAAACAGAGATCAAAATGTCAACTGGGGTTGTATCTACATGGATTTTTTTTTCTTTCTATTTTTGTTTTCGTATTTTTTTTTTTAAAGGGCAAATGTTATACTGTAAGAAGTCTACAATGAAAGGAGAGCTTTAGGTCACCCAGTACTTGTCCAGGTTGGGGAAGGTGTCACAAAACCAAATGATAAAAATTCCAGTGGCTAAGCTAGCCTTCCCCATCCCTGCCCTGTTGGATGCATTGTGTCTGGTGAATGACAAGAGAACCTGGAGTTCCCCACGTGTGCTTATTAACATTTAATAATAATTGGAACACTAATCTCTGCCCACTGTATTCTGTTCTCCAGTTGCTTTCTGCTGCTTTTTAATAATGCACTTTTGCTTTTTCCCATGTACGCTGCATTATACACACACACACACACACACACACACACACACACACACACACGCTGTAATGCTCTACCTTTGCTCGATTTATGCGTGTCTCTAGCAGATGGTTAGGCCAGTCCACCTCCGGTGCTTGTTTAGCATAACAGAGAGCTCAATGACTGGGGCCACTCACAAGGTTCAGCTCCCATTTCTGGATCCTGGTGGGGTAAACACATGGGGTAAAGGGCAGCACTTGCCATCCCTGACCCACCTTCACAGCAATTAAGGATGGGTTTCCCTGTTTGTATTTCACGAGTTGTTTTTCCTCTCTCCTTTATTCTGCCTAGCCCCCATCCTTTTCCTTGGTCCTCCCTAGATTTCTATAGCACTTCCCATGGTGGTGGTGGGAGCAGGGAATTTTCCAGGAAAAGAAATGTCATATTGAAAATCCAGAATTGAGAGTTCCTGTCTAATCTCTGTTTTTGGTGACTGAGTCTCAGTGAGGATTGGCAGGTCATACCTTACTTACCCATTCCTTTCCCTGTCTAGAGAAAAGTGTGCCACATCAACCATCCAGTCTCCTCAGTATGTAGGACTTTTGAGCACATGTGGATGTGGGTCATTGAAGAATTTGGGATTGACATCAAATCACACACTTGCGGTCTCTTGAAGCCTTTGGAGTAGTTCGAGTCACCTCCCAGGAGTTTGGCCTTCTGGCTGCCTCAATTCAGAGCTCCACTCCTCTCCATGCTCTTAGCATGTTGATTTTAAACTCCTGTGGGTCTAAGGAGTACTTATGGATACTTACTATGGCAAAAAAAGTTTCATTTTTGTTCATATGACCTGGGTCCTAAGATCTAGGCTTTCATGGTAGGGACTTCTAAGGAGTTGAAAGTTGTTTTTGTTCTAGGATGCTACAAGCTTTCCTTAACCACTTAAGATGTACACAGCTGGAGATGAGAGAGCTGTAAAGTGCCAGACTGAAGTTTACTATAATACGTTATTTCTATGTGGATGGAAAAAAAATTGATCTCTAATTCATAAAAGATATCCCCAGATGCCAGTCATTACGTACTTTTCCAGTTTCAGCTTAAAAGTACTCTGTGCAATATATTCACAGAAGGCAGAAAAGGGGGGCTTCTTCACTCTTACCCCAGGTGAAGAAGGAAAAAAATGGAACTTTGTGGAGAGGAAGCCAAGGAAAACGTTTGGGGTGGTGTGATTGTTGGGGGAGGAGTCTGGATAAATGGTGGTCTCCATATATTTTCAGGACGTCTCTTTTCTCTCCAGAGCTGGAGGAAAATCAATATCTTGTTTTCAGATGGGTAAATGGAGTCGCCTCTTTAAAGTGCCCCGGTCAGTTCACCACACGTCGGGCAGCTGCTGCTTTCTAGGCTGCCCCGCGATTCCCAGGCTAGGAGGATTGACAAGGCGATGATAAACTAACGTGCCCCCTCAGCTCTGGGTGTGCGCCATTGTTCCCGCAGCTGAGACCCTCTGCTGCTATTTGCTTTCTCCCACATACATTATTCAACAGCCCAGGAAAAGGCCAAGAACCTCTTTCATTCAGGAATTCTGTATTAAAATAATCAATTTCAAACTGAAGCCGGGAAGGCCAGCTTGCTACAGGGAGAGCCTATTAATAAGCCACCAGTCTTTTCCATTTGCATTGAACTCATGCCTGTATTGTGGTAATATGGGATTATTTTTTTTTTCAGTTTCCTCCAAGAAACTAAACATCACATTGGTTCTCCTGCTCTTTCATAAAGAGCATGTAGAAGAGCTTCTTCGTTTGATCCCGTCATTAATGGAACACTAGAGGCCATATTTGTGCCTTCTACTCTGCACTGCCTAATTCTGATTTTGAAAGTACTTTTAAAAAGCCATTAACTCTCCATGAAATGTACCAGGAAGGAAAGTTTTCAAGTGTTTTGTTTTCCATTCATTGGCCTTACATTTCTTGTCTTGCTTCTCCTGCCCTCTGCCTCTAACCCTCCCCACAAGTGCGCGCACACACACACGTTGTGATATTCCAACACCAAGTCAAAAAATTAGAAACCTTGCACGCGCGCGCGCGCATGCGCACACACGTAAGAATAAATTTTAAGTGTCTTCCAGCAGCACCATGAGATGCTTTCCCAAATGGGTGAGCTTTTCCTACTTGGTTAATAAAGGGTTAATCAGAAACTTCCTTTCTGTGGCTGCCTTATTGTCAAAATTCTTTCTAAGTTTGTGTCAGTCCTCTTTTGTGCCTGTGAATAACTCGGAGACCAAAAAGTAATTATTAATAATCATCATCATGTAATCAGTTCAACTAATGTTTATTGAACTCCAATTGTATATACAGGAAATCCTCAGGGCCTTAACTTGGGGCACTGCAATGAATCAGTTATGAGTCCCCAAGTGCCTTGTGAAACACAGATTTTTAACAAGGTTGCCAGGTTCAGCAAATAAAAACACAGGACACTTAAGTAAGTTTGAATTTTCAAGAAATAACAAATAATTGTTTAGCTTGACTATGTTCCATGCAATATTTGGGACATACTTACACTAAAAATGTCGTTATGTGTCTCAGATTCAAATTTAAGTGGGAGTCCTATATTATATCTAGAAACCCTACTTTTTAAATGAATTCTTGACATGACCTGGAGGTTTTTGATGTTGGTATTTCCTACTTCCCTCTTACCTTCAGAATTTAGAACAGAGAGAAGTTGCTTTACTGAAGGCTTATTTAGTAGGATTCAAGTTAATAAAAATTTATCTTTTTCATGTGAGGTTTTTAAACTAATTCGTAGAGGGTTTTTCCCCTCATTTTTCTTCCACAGGTGGCATAGAATAGATATTTTTCTATTTTTCAAATTTTTGTTACAAAATAAATTATTAAAAGTACTAAACTATTTTCAAGCAATTGTAAAATAACTCATAAAAATAAAATTTCTATCCCAGTAGTTTATTGATTTAATGAAAATAAAGGAGAGTTACCCAAAATAATTCAATGTGTATCCCATACAGTGTCAAGTACTACTAAGAATTTGAGGGACAAGGCAGAGGTGAATGTATCCATGAAAATGTCCAGTGCATGGATACTCAATGAATAATAGCCACAGCTGACTATGAGCATGTCATGTCACAGGAAAGACACAGAGGAGCAGTCACCCGCAACCAATGGTAGGGGTCCATCTCAGAGGATGTTGGATTCACTCAGTCTAGATTTTGGAAAATAGGAAAAATTAGAACTGCCAAAGCACAGGACTAGTGTGTACAACAGTAATTTTCAAACTTTTTCACCTCCTGGCACATATAAACTAATTACCAAAATTCTGCAGCACACCAAACAATACATTTTTGGCCTATCTGACAAAAAAAAAGTATGATTTTGCTTCATTCACACCAGATGACTATTGTGTTGGCTGTTGTAATTTTTTAAATTTGACGATCTAAGGGAAAATAGGTCAGTGCCCCGACTATATAATCAGGTGCTGCATGTTTTAAAAATTCTTGTGGCTTACCAGTGTGCCTGCCACAGCACACCGTTGAAAATCTCTGTTCTCCAAGAATAAATCCTGGTTAATCTTTTATTAAGGGCAGTCTAGGTGCTGAAGGAGCTAAGGCACAGTGACTGCCCTCCACGAGCATAAAGTGGTTACTAAAGGCAGACATCACGCATGCAAGACAGGATAGTTAAGTGTCAAGAGAGAGGGTATAATAGCAACTACCCTTTATTACAGGCTTACTATGGGCCAGGTACTTTACTAAATGTTTTACATTACTTGTTTCCTTTATCCTCACAATATCCCTTTGAAGTGTCCGTGTTCATTAGGGGCCCAGAGATAGGAGAGAACTCCTCTGAAAACTTGGGCTCTCAATGTAACAAGTATATGATTTTCTTTTCTGTGCCCTTTATCTAATGTGTCTAGTCCAATGCTGATAATATAGTCATTTAATTAGGTTGCTGTGGCTTTATAATATGTTTGAATATCTGGAACTACAACATGGTATTTTAATTTATTGAGGAAAAAAGTGATTTAACAAATGATAATGCATCTGACATCTTTCTAGAGGAAAATAGCATTGCATGGACACAATCTTTCATCATATATTAAAATAAATGGCACATAAAGACTTACATATTATAAAAATAATCAATATTGCAGGAAATTCCTGGCGACTGCACATACAAGACAGGGCACAAGGCTGGATACCCAGAAGCCGTAAAGGAAAAGATGAGCCTACTAGATATTATATGAATTTAAAACTTTTTATGACAAAAAAAAAACAGACAAAATCCACAGACAAATTTAGAAACTTATTTGTAATGCAAAGGAAGAGAGAAGGTATATTTACAATATACAAAAAGTTCTTGTAAATTAACTAGAAGATGACAAACACCCTAAAATAAAAATCAGTAAAGCATGTGAAGGGACACATTTCACAGAATAATAATTTAAAAGACTAAGCAAACTTATGACAAGGTGCTCAAATTCACTAGTGGCCAAGAAGACCCAAACTAAAGTGATAATATCTTATCAGCTCACACCCATCAGACAGGCAAATTTTTAAAAATGTAATATTGCCTTTTCCTGAATGAATGTTGAATGATCCTACAATATACCTTACTTCAGTGACCCAGCCCCTGAGAATATGTCCCATGGAAATAAAAATAAAAGCACAACACACAAGCTTCTATATACAAGCATGTTTACTGCAGCACTGGTAATACATCAATGCAAGGAAATATTATGAAGACATCAGAAAGAATGAAATAGAGTTCTACCTGGTGATTTTTTAAAATTTCCTTGAGGGATTGTTTAGTATGAAAATAAGATTCAGAAAAGTGTGTAAAATATCTAATTTTATAACATGCATATTTCAAAGTTTGTGTAATTTCTATATAATTATTTTGCCATCAAGAAAAATATGGAAGGATACATACTGAATTGTTAGTATAGCTTAGAAGGGTAGAATGAGGATATGGGGCAGTAAATGATGTGGGTGGAAGAGTGAATCATATAAAGGGGGGAAATACAAAGATTGCACTGAAGAAAAACCCTACGTGTGTGTGTATTTTTCTTCTTAAAGAAAAGTTTAGAAATTTTTTCCTGCAACTTCTCTTCTGTATAGCCCTAAAGAAGGTAATCATTGTTAGATCTGTTACTGGTGTCTGCAGCTGTATGAGGCAAACTCCCTTGCTGAGGAAGGAAATTCCAGTTGCTGCAAAGTGGAAACTTCACTACAGCACAGAGACCATCGCTTTGCCTAAGGCCATGAAAATTCACGGGGTGCATCAACTTAAAAAAATACTTTTAAAAGCTTAACTCTTAGTTAGCAAGAGCCACTAGCAAAAATGGGAAACTCCCTCAATGTCACGTGTTGCAATATAGCCCATCTCTGGGACATGTCATGAATTATGGAACTGATTTCAGGGTTGTTCCTCTCTACCTCCATGCCAAAATGGCTCTGACCCCCAGGATTCTGTTTTCTCAAATTTTCTGTGGCTGGCAACATTCCATTTTAGTGATAGGCTTTTGGAAACTGCATAGGTTGTGCAGGGTGGGACAAAAGTAGGTTCACAGTTGTGAGTACATCAAACACAGAGTTTATATTTGTATTATTATTTATTATTGTATCATTTTCCATATAAACAACTGAAAACCTACTTTTGCCTCACCCTGCTTTTTTAAAATAAAACTAAAGTAAGAAAAAGTATCCTGGAAGAGTTCTAAGATATCTGTGCTGCATTTCTTAAAAGGTGCTTGCAGTGGTTAATGGAAAATTTCCCACTCACAGTTCCTACAGCCAGAGAGGAGGTCCATCCCACCAAAAAAAAGCAATGCAATACAAAGCTGCAGGATGCAGCCTTCTTCATCTCTTCAGGAAAAACAATGACAAGATCCTGAGCTGAACCTCTGGTTAGTGGGTATGGAAAAGATATTCTGCTTGTCAATGTCATGTGAGTATTTTGAAGGGGGACTTAGAATACCACTTATGGAAACAGTCTGGAAGAAAAGGTTTGAGTAGATGAGAGATTGACTGTCCTTACGTGATAAAGGTTGAGCAGGGACTTGGAAATGTGAGACTTGAATTTAGGAGACGGGTAACATCTGAGAGAGATGAAAATAGAAGCCTGAATCACCAAGAACATCTAGAGAGAGAAGAGAGGAGGGGAAGGACTGTAAATATCACTTCATTTTAGGAATGGGTAGAGGAAGGAGAGCTGGAAAAAGATAAAGATGTTGGGAGAGGTGGGAGAGGCAAGCCAGAAATAGGAAGGGGCGATATTTGTTACCAAAGCCATGGTTTCATGAAAAAGAGCTTGATCAGCAGTGGAAGATCATGCCCAGAGGGAAGAGGTGATAAGGACTGGTAGGAAGTACTTGGAATGGGCAATTAGTAGTAGTGATTTTTAGGAGAGCACATCAGCAGAATAACTGATTTGAAAGTGATTGTCAAGGTTTTGTAGGGGTGTCCAACCCGTGGCCCACGGGCCTCATGCGGCCAAGATGTCTATGAATGTGGCCCAACACACAATCATAAATTTACTTAAAACCTTTGTTTTACTCATCAGTTTCCATTAGTGTTTGTGTATTTAATGTGTGGCCCAAGACAACTCTTAATCCTCCAGTGTATCCCAGAGATGCCGAAAGGTAGGGGTGGTTGGTAAGGATGCAAAGACAACATGAATGAACCTAGAGGATATTATGCTAAGTGAAATAAGTCAGAGAAAGGTAAATACCATATGATTTCACTTATATGTGGACTCTAAAGAACAACATAAATGAACAAACAAAACAGAAACAAACGCATAGATGCAGAGAACAATCTGATGGTTGCCAGAGATGGGGCTTTGGGGGACAACATGACAAAGGTGAAGAGATTGAGAGGTTCAGAT
The DNA here is from genome assembly GCF_021234165.1 of Pteronotus mesoamericanus. NCBI lineage: Eukaryota > Metazoa > Chordata > Mammalia > Chiroptera > Mormoopidae > Pteronotus > Pteronotus mesoamericanus. The sequence continues at coordinate 3,983,671 of NW_026555198.1, forward strand.
TGGAAGTTACAGAATAGTTATGGGGATGTAAAGTACAACATAGGGAATATAGTCAATAATGCAACAACTACATTTAGAGCTAGGTGGGTACTGGAAACATCACGGGGACACTTTGTAAATTATGTAACTGTCTAACCACTATGCTGTACACCTGAAACTAATATAAAATAAATTGAATGTCATCTGTAATTAAAAAAATAAAATTTTAAAAAGAGGCAAAGAAGTCAATGTGGACTACATTTAAAAGATGTTCATAGTGAAAGGTGGGGCTAGCAGAATGAGAGCACGGTTCAGTGAGAATGATTTGGGGCTAGTAGGAATGTGATCACCTGTAAGGACAGAGAGAAAGGAACCCATGAGAAAGGAGAGAAGAGCATTATAAGGGCAATAATTGATAGAACCATGTCTCCTTGGCAATGAGATAAGTAAGCGTAGGATAGGAGAAGGAATACAGGTTTCCTTAAGATTTGAAGGACTAGAGGGAAAAGGGGATGAGTGGGTCGTATTTAAATAGCCAGCTCTCCAACATGGTTGAAATTTCAGTCCCTACAGTGTATTAACTGTGAGTAATTAATATAAAATACCAACTTTCATGCTATCTCTTCAGTCCAGGAATCTCTTATGCTAGGTAAATAACAGAAGCATGGAATTCTTAATAACCAATCACATCACTGCTTTCAAAGCCTGGAGGCGATTGGTCATGTGCAAAATTGTAGTGTTGCCTCTTTGTCTCTCAGTGATAAACTCGTGTAGCTTTTTACAAAAATGGGTAATCAAAAGAGTGAATTGGCCAACAAAGATGAAAGTTCAGCAAAGAAACAAAAAGTGATATTGCTAGAAAAGAAATTAGACTAGAACATATATACAGTTACAGTAAAAAGTAGTCAACCCTTGGAATTTTATCACTGCTGCCCATGGAGAGATCCTAGAAATGCAGCTGGAAGAATTTAATGACATAATCGACATAAATGTGGTTATGAAAAATTATTGTGACAAAAAGGATGATGATGTCCCAGAGACAATGATGCCAGCAAACATCTACACATTGAAGAAACTCTTGGAGATATTTCACAGCATTGAAAATGCAAATGATAAAATCTCAAATGTTGATCCAAAACTTTAAAAATTATGTGACAATTTGTCAAGTCATAAAAAATATGCGCACTTGTGTCTTAAATTTTACAGGAAGAAAGCAAGCACTGTTAAAACTAACATTGATAAAGAAGCTTCTGCACGGCTAAAGAAAACATCAGCAAAATGAAAAGGGAGCCAACCATTTGGGAAAATATATTTGCTAATGATACATCAGATAGAGGTTTGATCTCCAAGATATACAAAGAACTCACTCGACTTGACTCCAAGAAGACAAACGATCCAATCAAAAAATGGGCAAAGGACCTGGGCAGATGCTTTTCTAAGGAGGAGATACAGAGGGCCCAGAGGCATTTGAAAGGATGCTCTGCATCACTAGCCATCAGAGAAATGCAGATCAAAACCACCATGAGGTACCACCTCACACCGGTCAGAATGGCCATCATAAACAGATCCACAAACAACAGGTGCTGGCGAGGCTGTGGAGAAAAGGGAACTCTAGTCCACTGTTGGTGGGAATGCAGACTGGTGCAGCCACTATGGAAAGCAGTGTGGAATTTCCTCAGAAAGCTGAAAATGGAACTGCCTTTTGATCCAGCGATTCCTCTGCTGGGACTATACCCTGAGAACACCAAAACGCCAATACAAAAGAACCTATGCACCCCAATGTTCATAGCAGCACAATTTACAATAGCCAAGTGTTGGAAGCAACCTAAATGCCCATCAGTAGATGATTGGATCAAAAAATTATGGTACATATACACAATGGAATACTACGCAGCAGAAAGAAAAAAGAAGTACTAAACTTTGCGACAGCATGGATGGAACTGGAGAGCATCATGCTAAGCGAAATAAGCCAGGGGGCGAAAGACAAATACCATATGATCTCACCTATAAGCGGAACCTAACCAACAATGCAAAGAAGAAAGGCAAATATGACCAGCAACACTGAAAGGAAAAGAAATCAACAGAGACAAGAGGGAAGGGGGGGGGCAGGGAAAGGGAAGGGAAGGGGAAAGTCAAGGAACATATAGCAAGGACTCATGGACAAAACCAAAGGGGAAGAGCTGAGGGAGGGAAGGTGGGAGGGGGCAAGGGAAAGAGAGGGGGGAAGGCAGAGACAAATGTATTTAAAAAGTAAATAAATTAATTAAAAAATTAAAAAAAAAACTTAAAAAAAAAACTAACATTGATAAAATATTCTGTTCATTTACTTTGTGTATGTGTAGCACTTTTTATGTTATTAATTTTTAAATCAGTACTTTTAATGGAAAAACTTGACTAAAAATCTGCCACAAAATTTTGAGACCCATAAAAACAAAGTTTATGAGAAAAAAAACTAACATTGATAAGATTTTTACAAAGTAATACAATACTTTAATTCTCAGTGTTTCTAATGTGTAAATGACAGTGTACTAAATAAATAATACTTTTATTATTTTTCATTGCCCTCTATATTTATAATGGAATGCATAGTAAGAGAACTTTTGGTGTTTTGACAAAAATTTTGGTGTTTGACAAAAAACAGTCATAATTTTCCCATTGATTATTAAGGTTGCTTTGCATGGTTTCAACATTTATGGTCTTTTTTTGTGGTCCTGTACTACCTTGCTTGTATTATAATTTTCTTCATATAGCCTATCCCATACATGCATTTCTTAATAAGATTTCTCCCAGTTGTTTTAACTTCATTGTTGCTGCTGGGAATGGTGAAAGCAGAAAATAATACTGGTATTATTTTCTAACAGTATACTGCTGATAGGTTAGGAAGCTCTTGCTTTTTGTATATTTACTTAGAGTCTTAATACTTTGTTAAGCTCTAACTATTTCTAATAGGTTCTTGGTTGATTTGATGCCTCTCCTCTGAGAATTATGGTTCTTGGTGTCACATGTAACAGGTGCATGAAAAAAAAAAGCCCTGGCTAACTCAGAGAGAGGGTTGCTTACTTTCTTCTGCTTTGAAGATGGTTCTCTGTTTCTGACATCATAGCTCAGTGGGCTTGTTTCCAGGGCAATCTAGGTGGCATGGTTGATCGTGCTCAGTTCAAATCTCCAGTAGTCACATACTAGCTGTGTGATCTAAACCCATGTGAACTAAACTTCACGGAGGCTGTTTTCTCATTGGGAAGTGAAAATAATTTTATCTACTATATAGATTATTAGAAGGGTTATGTAAGATATTGCATGTAAAACACCTTCCTGGGAGTTGGTCCAAAGAACAAGATCAATAAATGTTATTATTCTCAATCTTTTTTTATTGAGATATAATTGACATATAACATATTAGTTTAAGAAGTACATTTCTGATATTATTAATTTGGGTCCTCTCCCTTTTATTCTTGATGAGTCTGCTTAAAGGTTTGTCCACTTTATGAATCTTTTCAAAGAACCAGCTTCTGGATTGGTTGATCCTCTGAATTGTTCTTTTTGTCTCTATGTCATTCAGTTCTGCTCTAATCTTGACTATTTCCTTCCTTCTACTTGCTCTGGGATTTATTTGTTGTTGTTTCTCCAGTTCTTCAAGTTGTAGTGTTAGGTCTTTTATTTGAAATGTTTCTATCTTTTTTAAGGTAAGCCTGTATTGCTATGAACTTCCCTCTCAGGACCGCCTTTGCTGTGTCCCATAGGTTTTGGACAGTTGTCTGTTCATTTTCATTTGTTTCCAGAAATTTTTTGATTTCTTCTCTTATCTCATTATTGACCCATTCATTGTTTAAAAGTGTACTGTTCAGTCTCCATGAGTTTCCAAGTTTTTGAAGTTTCTCTTTGAGTTTGATTTCGAGTTTCAAGGCCTTGTGGTCTGAGAAAAAGTTTGGTATTATTTCAATTTTCCTGAATTTACTGAGGCTTGCTTTGTGTCCTATCATGTGGTCTATCTTTGAAAAACTGCCATGAGCATTTGAAAAGAATGTGTATTTTTCTTCTTTGGGATGTAAGATTCTATATATGTCAGTTAAGTCTCTTTGATTCAGTGTTTCATTCAGCTCCACGATATGTTTATTAATGTTTTGTTTGGAAGATCTGTCCATTTTGGACAGTGGGGTGTTGAAATCCCCTACTATCAGTGTGTTGCTATCTATATCTTTTTTGAAGTCATCCAACAATTTCCTTATAAACTTGGGGGCTCCTATATTGGGAGCATATAAGTTTACAATATTGATGTCTTCTTGATAGATTCTTCCTTTAAGTATGATAAAGTGCCCCTCTGGGTCTCTCTTTATGGCCTTTGCTTTGAAATCGACTTTGTCTGATACAAGTATGGCAACGCCAGCCTTTTTCTCATGTCCATTTGCTTGGAATATTATTTTCCATCCCTTTACTTTCAATCTGTGTAGGTCTTTTGCTCTGAGGTGGGTCTCTTGTAGGCAGCATATGTGTGGGTCATGTTTTCTTATCCACTCAGCTACCCTGTGTCTTTTGATTGGGGCATTTAGTCCATTCACATTGAGAGATATTACTGATAGAAACTTACTCATCTTTTCTCTTTGTACTTGTGTTCCTCTCCGTCTCATTCTTTTCCTTCATCTGCTTAAACCAGTCCCCTTACCGTGCTCATGGATTGGAAGAATTAATATCCTTAAAATGTCCATACTACCAAAAGCAATTTATAGATTCAACGCAATCCCTATTAAGATACCAATGACGTATTTCACAGAAATAGAACAGACATTTCAAAAATTTATATGGAACCATAAACGACCTCGAATAGCTGCAGCAATTTTGAGAAAGAAACACAAAGTAGGAGGGATCACAATACCGGACATCAAACTCTACTACAAAGCCACTATACTCAAAACAATCTGGTACTGGCACAAGAACAGACCCATAGACCAGTGGAACAGAATAGAAAGCCCAGAAATAAGCCCAGGTCTCTATGGACATCTAATATTCGACAAAGGGGGCAGAAGCATAAAATGGAGCAATAACAGCCTCTTCAACAAATGGTGTTGGGAGAGCTGGATGGCTACATGCAAAAAATTGAAATTGGATCATCAGCTGACACCATACACAAAAATAAACTCAAGATGGATAAAAGACTTAAATATAAGTCGCAACACCATCAAAGTCCTAGAGGAGAACATTGGCAGGAAACTCTCAGATATCCCACGCAGCAATTTTTTCACTGATATGTCTCCTAAAGCAAGGGACATAAAGGAAAGAATAAACAAGTGGGACCTCATCAAAATAAGAAGCTTCTGCACGGCTAAAGAAAACATCAGCAAAATGAAAAGGGAGCCAACCATTTGGGAAAATATATTTGCTAATGATACATCAGATAGAGGTTTGATCTCCAAGATATACAAAGAACTCACTCGACTTGACTCCAAGAAGACAAACGACCCAATCAAAAAATGGGCAAAGGACCTGGGCAGATGCTTTTCTAAGGAGGAGATACAGAGGGCCCAGAGGCATTTGAAAGGATGCTCTGCATCACTAGCCATTAGAGAAATGCAGATCAAAACCACCATGAGGTACCACCTCACACCGGTCAGAATGGCCATCATAAACAGATCCACAAACAACAGGTGCTGGCGAGGCTGTGGAGAAAAGGGAACTCTAGTCCACTGTTGGTGGGAATGCAGACTGGTGCAGCCACTATGGAAAGCAGTGTGGAATTTCCTCAGAAAGCTGAAAATGGAACTGCCTTTTGATCCAGCGATTCCCCTGCTGGGACTATACCCTGAGAACACCAAAACGCCAATACAAAAGAACCTATGCACCCCAATGTTCATAGCAGCACAATTTACAATAGCCAAGTGTTGGAAGCAACCTAAATGCCCATCAGTAGATGATTGGATCAAAAAATTATGGTACATATACACAATGGAATACTACGTAGCAGAAAGAAAAAAGAAGTACTAAACTTCGCAACAGCATGGATGGAACTGGAGAGCATCATGCTAAGCGAAATAAGCCAGGGGGCGAAAGACAAATACCATATGATCTCACCTATAAGCGGAACCTAACCAAGAATGCAAAGAAGCAAGGCAAATATGGCCAGCAACACTGAAAGGAAAAGAAATCAACAGAGACAAGAGGGAAGGGGGGGCAGGGAAAGGGAAGGGAAGGGGAAAGTCAAGGAACATATAGCAAGGACTCATGGACAAAACCAAAGGGGAAGAGCTGAGGGAGGGAAGGTGGGAGGGGGCAAGGGAAAGGGGGGGGGAAGGCAGAGACAAATGTATTTAAAAAGTAAATAAATTAATAAAAAAAAAAAAAAAAAGAAGTACAACATATTGACTCAATATATGTATATAGTGCAAAATGATCACCACAATAAGTCTAGTTAATACCCATAACCACACATAATTACAAATTTTATCTTGTGATAACTTTTAAGATTAACTTTTAAGATTTTAACTCTCTTAGCAACTTTCAAATATACTATACGGTATTATTAACTATAATCACCATGCTGTATATTAGATGTGCAGAACGTACTCATAATTGGAAGTTTGTACTCTTTGACCACCTTCACCCATTTCCCCTACCCTCCCCCACCCCTAGCAATCACTAACCTACTCTTTTCTGTGAGTTTGTTTTTTTCAGACTCCATATATAACAGAGATCAAATGGTATTTGCCTTTATCTGTCTTATTTATCTCACTTAGCATAATGGCTTCAAGGTACATCCATGTTGTTGCCAATGGCAAGATTCCTTCTATTATGGCTGAATAACATTCCATTGTGTGTATATTAAAAGATAAAGAAAATCAGATATATATTGCATTTTATCTTTTTTTTTTAAAGATTTTATTCATTTACTGTTGGGGGGGGAAGGGAAGGAGAAAGAGAGGGAGAGAAACATCAATGTGTGGTTGCCTCACGTGCACCCCCTACTGGGGACCTGGCCTACAACCCAGGCATGTGCCCTGACTGGGAATTGAACCAATGACCCTTTGGTTTGCAGGCTGGCACTCAACCCACTGAGCCACACCAACCATGGCATTTATCTTTGATTATTTTAAAAATTATTATACTTCTGGCCCAGCTGAATGCTTTGGAACCCACCTGTGTTTTACTTAAGGACAGTTTGTCAGGACTAGGGAAGATGGTTGTGACATGTTACTGATTTTAACTCTCCTGCACCTCTTTATCTCTTTGTGTTTTCTCATGTATTTAAATAAGGAAGGTGGCTTCCATATTAACCCAAAAGTCAATAAGATGAAATATTAGCTGGAAAGAAGGGTGTGATTTCTTTTCTTTAAAAAAAAAAAACCCATTTGGATCTTCATTGCTTAGAGGATCCTGAGTGAACTCTGGGCACCGAAATTCAAGAGTCTATCATCTGATTGCAAACAACCTTTGCAGTTACATTTCTAGCTGCTATCAATATTGAACGCTCTCTCAGTTCCCCAACATACCTTCTCACTATTGCTAATATAATTAGTAGTTTCACCTCTAAACACAGCCAGTCACTTCCCATTCCCCAATTATATCATGTGTTTTTCTTCCTCCATGTGTACTCACATTGTTTCTCCAGCCTAAAATTCTCTCCCCATCCCACCTCCATCTTTTAAAACCCTGTTCATCATCACATCATGCCTTCATGAAATACTTCTAGATTTTTCTTTTCTCATCTTCTCACTTGGAAATCAGAATGAATCACTTCTTCTTTCATGTTCTGAACATACTTGTTTGTACTTCTTTCTGTACATTGAGTTCATCTTTCTCCTTAGAAGTAGAGTAGATCTCTGTAAACTGGAAGTTTCTCAAGTACAAGAGCTACATCTTCAGCATCCAGATAAACCCTAAAGGATATCCACATCGTTTTATTTGCCTACTTGTCTTTCACCCATTTCCCCATTAGCCTCACACATTTGAAAACAGTGAGAACCATTATCTTGTTCATCACTGTATCCCAGGTGCCAGATACAGGGCCTGGCACATAGTTGGTTCCCAATATAAGCTTATGGGATCAAATAATAGCCCTCTCATTTCATTAAACCTGTGTTTTGGGCCTCCTGTGTGTTTCATCAACCACTACTATCACTTCCAACTGCCTGCTTCACTTCATAGATCTTGAACTTTAAAATGCCTTCCAGTTACCAGAACTTTCCATCTTTTGGTGGACTTGTTCAACCCCATTGCTGTGACTGATGGCCCCCTGACCTCTCTCTATTGTTCCAGTCAGTCCCCCTCTGACTTCCCTCACCTCCCTTCCCAGTTCCACATTCTGTTCTGTTCTTTCCAGAGCCCTGGCTAGGATGAGGTCACTGGGGCACAGAAACTTAGAGGGCACCACATTTTTCTCCCACCACCTCTCTGGTCTCTGTTGGAAGCCTCACCCTGGCCCCAGGCCAGCCCCGTTGGCAGTCGCAGAGATGGATGGAGCGAGAGGCCTGAGGTCAAGGGCTGGGAGCGTACCAGCCAGGGGTCCTTTTGTGTACAGGGTTGCCCCTCCCCCTGCCAAGAGCAGCTTCCACTGAAGAGAAGGCCAGTTTCACGCTGCTTGCCCCGGGCGCCAAAAATGTTAGTTAGGGCTCTGGTACTCTGGTTCTGTCCTCCTTTCCCTCACCCCTTGACACTGTGCCAATATCCACGCTGTTTTCCCTGATTCAGAGCTATATAGCAAGACCTGTTGCTTCCTGGGACCACCACTAGTTCCAGATGCCTGCCCTTGCTGGCTGCTTGACGACTGCTCAGCCATCTTTTTAACTGCCAAATGTTTAGTCATAGGGAATATTAGTATGAAGGGATATTTGTGTTGCAGGATGCAGGAGACAGAGAGGGGTGGGGGAGAGGGAGAGGGAGAATGAAAATAGGAATCTGAGGCTGAGTTTTATAGTAATGACAGAAGAGGCAACAAATCACCTCTCTAAGCCTCTGTTACTTCATCTGCAAAATGGGTATGATAATGATATCTATCTCATAGTGTTATTGTAGGGGAAAAATGCACAGCAGAGTGCCTGGTACATGCAATAAGTACCCAATAGATATGAGTTCCCCAAGTGTTAAACTATCCTCCTGCATTTACTCTTTCCAAGACAGTCGTGAGGATTACATAAGAAAACTAGTGAATTCACCTGTTAAAGGAGGACTAATAAATCTTAGTTAAGACCCACTCCAGAGGCCAGGCAGCAACTCAACTCTTAGTGTCCGCCATAGCACCCCTCCCATCAGTGATCTGAAAAGCTGAAGGGCTCTGAAGAGAATTTCCCATTCAGGATCTAGAAACTCAAAACTTTCTGAGCTAGTGCCAAGAATGTTCACTGTAATCAACTTTGTCTATCATAAGGAGGCCAGCCTTGGGTTTCAAATTCTACCACTGAATATTGGTCCCCTCCTTGAGTGCAGTGGGAGATTTAAGTACAGTTGAAATCAAAGCCAGTTCTTTCTTCCTATCAGTGGGCTTCAAAGACCCAGGGACATTCTTATCCATGTCTTTGAAATTGCAACCAAGTCTATGGTCAGAATTGCAAAAAGAGAGGCTGCTATAAAGTCCTTTACATAACTTTTACCCAAATGTGTTTCTTTTCCAAAGCCTGTCATTCTATATGCATGTTCATTATATGTTGTTTCCAGCTGATTTACCCTTTAGAAAAGTCATAGCCACAGGAAATGCATGCCCTGGAAGTGACTCAGGCACTACAATAGCACATATCCTGCATACTTAGCCTCCAAGGAAAGTTAGCCAGTGGACTTACCATTCCACATAAACTAAGCTGAGCAGTCTCTATTTGCTGCATATGGATACACCTGACCATGTTAACATTTTCTTTATTTTTTTTAAAATAAAAGAGTGAGGTTTTAAACTAGCAGAGATCGTAGCATTTTCAGAGCAAATTATTTTAATTTTGATGAGGTTCAATTTTTCATTTTTTTTTCTTTTATGATTTGTGCTTCTGGTATCAAGTACAAATAACCCTGGTCCCAAGGATTTTCCCCTATATTTTTTTCCCTGAAAATAATATATTTTGCTTTTAAGTTTATGACCCATTTTAAGTTCATGTTTCTTCATTCTTTTGCCTATGGGTGTCCAATTGCTCCAGTATCCCTTGTTGAAAAGACTATATATTACCTCTGTTGAATTGCTTTTGCACCTTTGTGAAACAGCAGGTGAACACATTGGTATGAATCTGTTCCTGAGTTCTCTATGCTGTTCCATTGATTGGTGTGTCTGTCTTTTAGCCAATACCACAGTCTTGTTTATGATAGGTATAGGATAACCCTTAGTATCAAGTGGAGTGATTCCTTCCATTATTTTCCTTTTCATTCAAGATTGTTTTAGCTACTGTAAGGCCTGTAACTTTCCTTATAAGTTTTAGAATATGCTTGTCTTCGTCTATCAAAATTCTTGCTGGCATTTTGATAACAATTGCATTAAACCTACACAGAACAGTTAGGGGAGAATTGACATCTCTACTATACTGAGTCTTCCAATCCATGAACACAACATCACTCCATTTATTGAGGTGTTCTTTCATTTCTTTCATCAACATTTTGTAGTTCTAACCATACAAGTCCTGTATATGTTTTGTTAGATTTGTACCTATTTCATTTTTCTTAAAATTAGTATAAATTATATTGTTTTTCATTTTGGTTTGCAGATGTTCATTGTCAGCATAAAGAATGCAATTGATATTTATGTATCTACCTTGTATCCTTATGGCCTTGATGAATTAATTTATAAGTTCTAGGAGCTTTTGTGTCAAAGCCTAGGAATTTTCTACATATACAGTCACGTCATCTGCAAATAGGGACAGTTTTATTTTTCTTTTCCAATCTATATGCCTTTTGTTTCTTGTTCTTGCCTATTGCAGGGCAAGAATTTCTAGTACTGTGTTGAATAAGAGTAGTGAAAGCTGTCATCGTTGCTTTGTTTTGGATTTTAGGAGAAAAGCATTCAGCCTTTCACCATTATTACTGTTGTTGGCTGTAGGTTTTTGTAGAAGCTCTTTATCAAGTTGAAGTGGTTCCCCTTTATTCCTAATTTGCTGAGAGGTTTGTTTTTTTTAATTATGAATTTTTTTATATCTCTGTTCCTTTCCTTTTTTGCAAACTGATTTAGCCAGTCTCACAACTAATTGCTATTCTAACACCCAGCCCAAGGTACATTATAACTGATGCTAATACATAAAGAGTGATGACTTATTTGATTTTATTCCTTTTACAGAGTGACAGAGCATCTGTATGTACACTAGGGTGGGGCTGGAGGCTGGTCTATGGGAAACAGGGAGAAAATGGTCACTAGTGAATGTTTTGCCCTTCTTCCTAAGGCTTTATTGTACCTTAGATGGAGTGACCTTAGGTATAGATTGTATGACAGGAAGCTTAGAAGTCTGTATGTTTGGTTCAATTCTGATTAATTTTATTAGTATCTTTCTAAGTGGTTGAGCAAATTTTTACTCTCTTGCCTCTTACTCTCCAGCTTCTGCTATTCAGTGGATGATCTTGGTAGAATATTTTGGCCTCTGGTCTCCTGGGGTATTTTGTCATACAACCTGAATCTGTAAGCAGAAGCCCTAGAAAATTGTATATTTTCTATCTATTAGCCATGTGATTTAGCTAGCCAGCAAACTGGCTAATGGAGCCACCATTTCTTCAACTATGTACTAAAAATAATAGCATGGTTACAGAAATGAAATAAAATAACATAGATTAAAATAAAATTATGAATGATTTTTAATTTTGTCAAATGTTTTTTCTGAATCAATTAACATGATCATATGATTTTTCTTCTTTAGCCTGTTGATATATAGATTTTATCAACTGATTTTTATTAATTGGTTTTTGAATATTGAATCAGCCTTGGTTAAATAGATCCCATATGATAATTGCTTGAATTCTTTTTACATTATTGTATTTGAGTTGCTAATATTTTTTGAGGATTTTTTTAGTCAAAGTTCGTAATAGGTATTGGTCTACAGTTTTCTTTCCCTTCCTTTTCTTTTCTTTTCTTTTCTTTTCTTTTTTAGTACTCTGTCTGGTTTTGGTATTAAGGTAATACTTGCCTCAGAAAATGAGTTGGAAAGTGCTTCCTCTTCTATTTTTTGAAAGAATTTGTATAAGATTGGTGTTATTCCTTTAAATGTTTAGTAGAATTCTCCAGCAATACTATCTGAACCTGGATATTTTCTTTTTGGGGGAGTTTTTAATTACAAATGCAATTTCTTTAATGGTCATAGGACCATTCAGGATGCCTATTTCAATGTGGTTGAGTTGTGGTAGTTTGTGGTTTTCAGGAAACTGTTTCCATTTATTTCAAAGTTGTCAAATTTATGAGCCTAGATTTGTTTGTAGTGTTCTCTTGTTTTTCCTTTTATGTATACATGCTCTGTAGTGATATCACTATGTTCATGCCTGATGTTATTTATTTGTATCTTCTCTCTCTCTCTTTAAAATCCTCACTTGAGACTATGTTTTTCATTGATTTTAGACAGAGAGGAAGAGAGAGGGAGAGAGAGAGATGTGAGAGAGAAACATTAATCAGTTGCCCTCCATATGCAACCTGACCAGGGAATGAACACACAAACTACGTATGTACCCTAACTGGGGGACAGACCTGCAAACCTTCTTGTGTAGGGGATGATGCTTCAACTAACTGAGTCACTTGGCCAGGGTTATGTCTTCTCTTTTGTCTTTCTCAGTCTTTTACTGATTCTTTCCAAAGAACCAATCCTTTGTTTCGTTGCTATTCTCTACTGTTTTTCTATTTTCAGTTTTATTGATTTCTGCCAACATGAATGTCATTTCTTTTTTCCTTCTGCTTGTTAAGTTGGGTTTGTTTTACTATTCATTTATAATTTCCCAAGGGAGGTATTTAGATTATAGATTTGAGACTTAACTTTTCTTTTACAGTTTCTTTTAACTTATTCTATTACAGTTGTCTCAATTTTCCCCCCTTTGCCCTCCTCCACCCATCCCAGCCCACCCCCTGTTCCAGAGTCAATTCCCACTCTGCTGTCCATGTCCATGGGTCATTCATACGTATTCTTTGTCTAGTCCCTTCCCCTTCTTTCCACCATTGTCCTTTCCCATCCCCTTTGGTGACTTTCAGCCTACTCCATGTTTCCATGCCTGTGGTTTATTTTGTTCATTAGTTTATTTTGTTGAATAGATTCCACTTATAGATGAGACCATATGGTACTGGTCTTTCACCAACTGGCTTATTTCACTTAGCATAATATTCTCCAGTTGCATCCATGGTGTTGCAAAAGGTAGAATTTCTTTATTTGTTTCTCTCTTTTTTTTTAATTGCAGATTGATTTCATTTATTTATTTATTTTAAATGTCAAAATACATTATAAAATATTTAAACAATTAAATCAATTATAAAGTCTAAGCAATTAAAACATCATGACACCACAGAAATAATCAAGTAGATCAATGAAATAAAATGAGCATTCTAAAAACAAATATATATTATCTGTAAAGTAGAATATTGACAATAAGACTATATTAAACATTTAAGACTCTACAGTAATATACATATAAAAAAGTTAAAGGACAAGTAATAGAATATGAAAGTATTAGCAACATGTCTAAAAAAGGGTTAATAGATTTTGGTTTTTACTTAGGGAAACAATTCTACAAACCTTTAATCAAAAAATGGATAAAGAATACCAAAAAGTCATTTAAAGCTTTTTAAAAATAATAGAATTAGGCAAGAAATCTACAAAAACAGGTTTAGTTTCAACAAATAATAAAGGAACAATTAAAATAACATGTCATTGTCACAATCAGGTTAATAACTATTAAGAGTATTGGTAATACCAAGTATTGGTGACTATCGAAGGAACTGAGTATTCATAGATTCTTTTTCTTCATCTTCTTAAAGCAGTCCCTTTAGCATATCTTGTAATGCTGGTTTAGCGGAGGTGTATCCTTTTAGCCTTCTTCTGTCTGGGAAACTCCTTATTTTGTCTTCCATTTTAATTGAGAGCTTTGCTGGATAGAGCAGTCTTGGTTGCAAGCCTTTGCTTTTCATGACTTGGAATATTTCTTGCCATTCCCTTCCAGCTTGGAGTGTTGCTGGCGAGAAGTCAGCTGCTAGCCATATTGGGACTCCTTTATATGTTACTACTTGTTTCTCCCTTGCTGCCTTTAGGATTTTCTGTTTGTCTTTGATATTTGCTTTTTTAATGATGATGTGTCTTGGAGTGGGCCTCATTGGGTTCCTCTTGAATGGGACCCTCGATGCTTCCTGGACTTGTGTAACTTTTTCTCTCCTCAAAATAGGAAACTTCTCCATCATTACTTTTTCAAACAAGTTCTCTATCCCTTGCTCCTCTTCTCCTTCTGGTATTCCTATTATATGGATATTATTTTGTTTCAGGTTGTCTTGCATTTCCCTAAATACGTCTTCATTCTTTTTGAGTATTTTTCATTTTCTTGCTTTTTCTGGGAGCTTCTTTCTACCTTATCATCCAGCTCGATGATTCGATCCTCTGTTTCACCTAGCCTGATTATGATTCCCTCTACTGTGTTCTTCAATTCAGAAATGGTATTCTTCCTTTCCTCTTGTCTCTTATTGACAGTTTCTACGTACTTTTTCATGCTGATATAGTTTGCAGTAAGTTCCTTGTAGTTTCCCTGTATTTTTTTGTAATTCTCTCTAGCACACTGAGCTCATTAAGCTTCTCTAGATCCATTGTTTTGAACTCAATATCTGATAGTTTACTTGCCTTTATTTCATTTAGTTCTCCTTTTGGGTATTCCTCCTTTCCCTTGGATTGTACGAGTGTTTCTTTGTCTTCCTATTATTTGTGAGACTCTTCTTTTTTGCTTCGGCTTCTTAAATTGATCTGTCTTGATTTCTTGTCTTTGTGGTGTCAACTTCTATGGCAGGAGACAGCTCTTTTTTCTTTCTGGATCTGCCTCTGATGATGTCAGATGTTGACTCTGTCTGATCTTAGGCAGTCTGTTCAAGACTTCCAGTAATATATTGTCTGTGGCTGTCTCATTCAGTTGTTAATCTAGTCGCTCTGCACCCAGCAGCCAGGGTTATACACCACAGGGCAGGGTAGAGTCCCTCCTGGCATGGGGTTATTGGGTCCTCTCATGCTGCAGCTGCTCAGGAGAGTGGCCTGCCTGAGCCATATGGCTGCTGCCTTATGGGGGAGGAGTCAGCACCAGCATCTAACCGGCTACTCTCTCCATTCTCTCCCTAAAGCCTCTGTCTCCAGTCTCTCTTCAAGTGTCCTCAGGCCACTCTACTCTCCCTCTAGCCAGGGACTGACTATCTGTAGCTGCCACTCTGTACTCAGCAGTCAGGCTTTAGCATCATTGGGCCAGGGCAGAGTCCCTCCTGGCGGCAGGCCTATTGTGTCTTCTTATGCTGTTGCTGCTCAGGGGAGTGGTCTCCCTGAGCAAGACGGCTGCTGCCAAATGGGGGATGAGTCAGCACCAGGATCCCGCCAGCTACTCTCTCAGTTCTCTCCACAAAGCCTCCTTCCCCAGTCTCTCCTCAGGCTGCTTCAGCCCACACTGCCCCCACCTTTACCAGAGCCCAGGGTAAATGGCTACAAATAAAAATATGTGCATTGGCCATTTAAATGGATCTTTGTGTCTCCAGCCTCCTGTCTCTGGCAGAGAGCAACCCTGCCATATTTTGCCACTGGCTGTTATCTGTGTACTTTTTGGTCTCTGGTGATATAGGCTGGAGATCCCTGCTTATGGTTTAGACTCCTCTCTTCTCAGGTGGATCCAACTGGCCATATAAATATCCCTCTGGCGCTGCCACCCGTGGGCTCCCAGCCTGCCTCCTCAAGTCTTTCCTGCACTCTTTACCAGTCAGATTGTGTCAAAGCTTATTCCTTTGTCCGAGGTTACAAGGCTCCACTCTTACTATTGTTCAGTTGTTTGTTCCAGGTGATTTCTCCACAATTGTAATCCAAGATTGGTCCTGAGGGGAGGTCAGTGTGACTTCCATTCACTCCTCCACCATCTTGCCCCCTCCCGAGCACTTTTTAATATGTCTATGGGTGATCCGTATGTCCTCTTTGGAGAAGTGTCTATTCCAGTCCTTTGCCCATTTTCTAATTGGATCGTTTTTATTCCTGTCATTGAGTCATATGAGTTCTTTATGTATTTTGGAAATCAAACACTTGTCCAATGTTATCATTTCCAAATATGTTCTCCCAAACAGTTAATTTCCTTTTCATTTTGATGATGGTTTCTTTAGCCTTGCAGAAGCTTTTTAATTTGAGGTAGTCCCACTTTTTATTTTTCTTTTATTTCCCCTGCCCAAGGAGATATATCAGCAAAAATATTGCTACATGAGATATCTGAAATTTTACTGCCTATGTTTTCCACAAAGACTTTTATGGTATCAGGACTTACATTTAAGTATTTTATCCATTTTGAGTTTATTCTGGTGTATGGTGTAAGTTGGTGGTCTAGTTCCATTTTTTTTGCATGTACCAGTCAAGTTCTCCCAACACCATTTATTGAGGAGGCTTTCTTTACTATATTTTATGCTCATATCCCCTTTGTTGAATATTAATTGACCATGGAGACATGGGTTTATTTCTGGGCTCTCTATTTTGTTCCATTGATCTGTTCTTATGCCAGTACCAGACTGTTTTGAATACAGTGGCCTTGTAGTATAGTTTGATAGCAAGTATTGTGATCCCTCCAGTGCAAATAAAAACTACAATGAGATACCACCTCATACCAGTCAGAATGGCTACCATTAATCAATCAACAAACAACAAGTACTGGTGAGGATATGAAGAAAAGGTAACCCTAGTACTGTTGGTGGGAATGCAGACTGGTGTAGCCACTGTGGAAAAGAGTATGGAATTTCCTAGAAAAATTTAAAATGGAACTGTCACATGTCCCAGTGATTCCACTGCTGGGAATAAACCTTTAGAATCCTGAAACATTATTTCAGAAGAACTTATGCACCCCTATATTCATAGCATCACTATTTACAATAGCCAAGTGTTAGAAACAGCCTAAGTGCCCATCAGAAGATGAGTGCATTAAAAAAAAAACTTATACATGTACATGATAGAATACTACACAGCATGAAAAAAGAAGGAATTCCTACCTTTTGCAACAGCGTGGCTCTCAGAACTGTAGACTATTGTAAGTGAAATAAGCCAGCTGGTGAAAGACAAATACCATATGATCTCATTTATAACTGAAATCTAATGAACAAAATAAACAAAGAAGAAAAATAGAACCAGAGACATGAAAACATGGAACAGGCTGACCACTGTAAGAGAGGAAGAGGAAGGAGGGAATGGAGGAAGGAAGGGGAAGAAATTAGTCAAAGAACATGTATGAATGACCCATGGACATGGACAATGGAATAGGGATAGACTGAAGGAATACGGGTTGGACTGACTGAGGGGAGTCAAAGGGGAAAAATAGGACAACTGTAATAGTATAAACAATGAAAAAACTAATAAATAAATAAATAAATAAGGAAAATGTAGATAGAAAACATAAAAAAGAACCAGTCAGAAATGAAGGATACGCTAAATGAAATAATAAATACATTACAGAGAATCAACAATAAAGTAGGTGAAGCAGAGGATGAAATCAGCAACTTGCAAATGGATTAAGTGCTTCAATCAAAAGACTTAATGGTAGCTGAATGAATAACAAAAAAAGACCCTTACATATGCTTTCTTCAAGAGACTCACTTCAGATTGAAAGACAAACAGGCTTAAAGGATGGAAAAAGATATTTCATGAAAATGAAAACAAAAAAATTCGGTAGAGCAAACAAAAAAAGCTAGACAAAATAGATTTTAAAACAAAGAAGAGTCCAGCAATTCCTTCCGAAGAAACCAAAAACACTAAATTGAAAAGACATGTGCATCCATATGTTCACTGAAGGATTATTTAAAATAGCCAAGATATGGAAGCAACCTAAGTGTCCATCAGTAGATGAACGGATAAAGAAGAAGTACATATATAGAAGGTCTGTCCAGAAGATATCCAGCCGTGTATTATGAAAAATAGAGACATTTATTGAAAGATACAAGATACAAAAAATGTACATAGGACAGTGGCACCTCAGTACCCTTCAAAGTAGGTACCTTGTGATCTCACACAGTCACCATCAGCTTCTCCCAATTGCCATCAGCTGCCCTACCATATTTTCCTGAATCTCATTAATGGTTTGAAATCTCTTCCCTTTGAAAGGTGACTTTAGTTTTTGGAAAGGCCAGAAGTCGCAGGGCACCAAATCTTGGCTGTAGTAGGACTGAGTCAGCTGGGCAATTTGATGTTTCACAAAAAAATTCTGCATGAGACCTGGTGTGTGAGCAGGTGCATTGTCTTGATGAAGCTGTCAATCACCAGTTGCCCATAGCTGTGGCCTTCTGAATCATCCAAATAGTTTCCGCAGAGGAATGTTCAAGCTTAATGCAAAATTTGATGCAGATTCATTGTTCTACTCACGTAGTTATTTTGAATGGGACAGCCACACAGTACACATGCTCTCTCAACAGCATTTCCTGGCCCCACTGACTAGTACAGTGAAGTCATCATTGTTCATACATGTGCATTCCAGTCCACTGTCCTTGGTTGCCAGGTTACATAGATGTTGCGCATTCTGTTCTTATTATGTTAACAATGGCTGGAGTTTTTCTGGACAGACCTTGTACAATGGAACATGATTCAGTCATAAAAAAGAATGAAGTTGCCCTGGCTGGTGTGGCTCAGTGGATTGAGTGCTGGCCTAACCAAAGGGTTACCAGTTTGATTCCCAGTCAGGGTACATGCCTAGGTTTCAGGCCAGGTCCCCGATAGGGGGTGCATGAGAGGCAACCACGCATTGATGTTCCTCACCCTCTCCTCTTCCCTTCCCCTGTCTCTAAAAAATAAATAAAATTTAAAATCTTTAAAAAAAATAATGAAATCTTGCCATCTGAAACAACATAAAGGGACCTATTTGGTATTGTGCTGAGTAAGTCATACAAAGAAAGACAAATGCCAGATGATTTCACTTACTGTACTTTGCCGTGTATAATGTACTCCCATGTATCATGTGCAGTGTTTATGGCCCAAACTTTCAGGAAAAGAAATCGTTCATTTTAATTTTTTAATTCAATTATTATTTATTTATATTGAGAAACCAAACCTATTATCATATTCCAGGGTATCATTTTGCATATGGATATCATTATTGCTTTCTAGAGTTATACTTTTAACTCATAAATAAAAGCACTAAAAACATTTATATAGATATGCAATTAGTACTCTCCATGTATAATGCACATCCTTTTCTTTTTCAAAAATTTGGGCAAAAAATGAGCATTATACATGGCAAAATATGGTATGTGTGGAATCTAAAAACAAAATAAATGAACAAACAGAACTGAAGCAGACTCATAGATACAGAGAACATTTTGAAAGTTACCAAATGGGAGAGGGATTTAGGGGATGGGTGAAAAAGTGACGGGATTGAGTACAAATTTGTAGTTATAGAATAGCCATGGGGATGTAAAGTACAGAATAGGAAATAAAGTCAGTAATATTGTAAAAAGTACAAAATGGATGGTACAAAATGGGTACTAGACTTATTAGGTTGAACATTTTGTAAGTTATATGTATCTAATCATGGGGTTGTACACTTGAAACATATATAATATTGTACATCAACTGTAATTTTGAAATAAAAATATATTTCAAAATACTTTGCTAGGGGTCTGGAGGGATCAAGCAAAAAAGAGAAAGGACTCATGGACATGGACAACAGTGTGGTGATTTGCAGGAGGAAGGGGGTGGGTGGTGGAGGTGGAAGACGGTATTAGAGGCATAAATGGTAACAGAAAAATGCAATAAAATAAATTTTAACAAGTAAACAAACTTTGTAACTCTGAGCATTCAAACCTGTTTTCTACCTACAAAAACACATTAGACTTTGATGTAATTTTTGAGTTATATTCATGGAACAACTTTTTGTAACTATTAACATCAGGCTTATAAACAATTATATAAACAGAGCCATTTTAAAATGAAGCTGGAGCTGCAGTGCCAGAGGAATGTCCTTTCAGGTCTATGACTTTGGAATGTTAAAACAGGACAAAACAACTTTTGGACTGGCTCTAAGGTAAGGTTGTATCCCAAAGCATAGTTTGCAAAGATAGCAAGAAAGCAGTTATTATGACTAATGGACTGAAAATTAAAAACATCGTTTAGAATTAGTACCTCTATGCTTTGTTATCTGCACCAATGGAAAAGACTTCCTTCTATTGTTGTAATTATTCCCTTTCTCTTTCTCATAAATACCCATTGCCTGTTTCCTATTGGGACACTATTTGGGCTTCTGCCTGAAGCAGTGCAGCCTCATCTAAGATAGTTTCTACAAAGAAATGAATATAGACAATAGGAATTTGTTGCTAGAATAAACTTTAGGGCTCTCAGTTTATGGACCAAGAATTTGAGGCTTAAAGCCATCAGTCATTTAAAGACAAGATTCTTAATCATGCCCTGTTCTAGAAGTGGGCAATCCAAATGCTGACATTTCTCTAAAACTTAATTTTCCTTAAGCTTATTCTTTAATTGTGAGCCAACTATATGTCCTTTGTAATGGTCAAAACCATGACACAAGCTTTGCAATCTAACATCAGGCTGAGGGACATTAGAGCTCTGTGCTTTCCTTTCCTGATAACAGAACATGCCTAACAGCCAGTAAGAGTGATGAGTCTTGGAAGGGAATTGCTACAGTAGTGTGATGAACAGTGCTTGTTATAACTGTAAACATGCTATGTTAGCTCTATGGACCAAGTCTGTTGAACCCTGAATTCTAGGATGGTAGCAGCAGACCCCACATTAATGACTCACATTTGAGTGGGGATATGGCTCTTACTCTTGGCACATGGTCCTCAGGATTGTAATCTTGAAATCCTTTCCTCCCATCCTAGAGGCACACTTTTTGGAGCTCCTTTTATCATCAGCTGGAGGGGGTGGGTTTAAAGTTGTGACTGTACATGTTTTCTGTGCTAATCTGAGAGCTGGACTCAACCCCAGGACTTGGGTCATTTAGACACAGAGATCTCATTGTGAGAGGGGAAGAAAATGGCAGCTCCTCAGCTGCACTTTGAAATTCTGTATTAAAAAAAAAACTCTAAGTATTCATAAGCCTTTTATTTAATGAATGAATCCCTTTGTATTTACATCTTTCACAACTCAGGGTACAAATAGGGTTTAGTTGCTAGAAAGTGAAAACTTCAAGCTCATCTAGAATGGGAAAAATAGTAGGCAATGTAGATGAACAGTGGAAATGGCTCTATCCCAATTTCTTGATACCTGCTCTTAAGGGCATGCCAATCAATGCTTTATTTTTCAGTGTTTCCACATCCAGTTTAGGGTGTTATCCAAAAAGGAGTAGTAAGATTCTGACTAGCATAATTTCACTGGTGATGTGTTCACCTGTAATGAGGAGACCAGGGAACACAACAACTAGTAAGATTTGGTAAGTGCCAATTGCCAATGTATGGCTTGCCTAATTTCTGCCTTCTTCTTGCTCCCTCCTCTTTTATCTTAGATTGTTGTTTACTTCTCCAGAATAAGCAAATGATTGAGGAAGCATTTTAAAGGCCCAACACTATCAGAACAGATCCAAAAGAAATTTTGAGTTGACATGATTTCAAAATGAAAATGGGATAAATTGATTCTTGGGTTCTCCCGCTCATATGGGTAGTTTCAAGAAACTCTTCAATATTAATTAGTAGGCTGTGAATTCAGTTCTATGCAATTATGATGAGCCAGATTTTAGAGTATGAAAGAGCTAACTTATCATAGTTTTGAATTACTCATCTAGAAGCCTGAATATTTTTGTATTTCCATATTTCTCGAGTAGCACTTAATTTAATCTTAGCCCCATTTCTTTCAATAAACCATTGTTGCATCTCATAAGCAGCACAGCTTCTTCCTCTAACTCATCTCCCCGTGAAATTGGTTTAATGAAGCAGAAAGGTATGAAGCATTAGCAACAGTGGAATCCATGTGGTAGCACTTCATTTTTCAGAGGCACTCACATTTCTACCCTAATTTATAAAATCAGCACACAAATGATTTTTATCACGGCCATTACATCAGTATAAATTACTGCCTTTTCTATAGCACGGCAGTTAGTCAAACTGTTGAAATGATATCTATTAGTCTAGGGATGGGGTGGGGGGAGAGGTGGGAAAGAGTTAGTGAAAATGAGGGCTGATGGTTGTCTTACAGGAACACTAATATTAATTTACCATAATGAACACCGATGGGGTATTTTGCAAATGTACAGTTGAAAATTAAATGCACAAAGTGAAGCAAATGGGTCAATTTGTTCAGGACAAAGAAGGGGACCTTCAATAAACAAGTGGTGCCATATAGAGACAGGCAGCAATGCAATTAGTCAGGCACTCCTCCTGTCCAGTGGGCAGGCCTCAGCTGCCCTGGGCCAGAGCCATTGTTGTTCTCTCCCGCGTGGGTGTCTTCATTTATCTCATTGTAGGAACTGTCATCCTGGTTTTGTGCCCTGCAGCCTTACCATGTCAAATCCATCCTGCCAGAGTCTCCTTGGAGAGTACTACCCATTGGCATCTCTTCTTTTCACCATTACCACCTAAGTTGCTTACCAGAACCTACTTTTGCCCCCCTTTCAAGTTAGGCAACCCTTAGTCATCTGACCTCTCTAATACAGGCCATGCAATTGTTTGGGTGGAATTAGGATGATGTTTCCCTTTGCTCTATCTAGCTGTGAGCAATAGTTGATTAAGCAGATTACCAGTCTGACACTTTCTTTTGGAGAGAAGGTATGGATGGATGACTGTAGGATGAGTTTAACCTTAAAAGAATAAATTGTTCAATACTTAAACATAGACAATTTGTGCATAAGTTGGAAGTCATTCTTGTCTATTGAATGGCTGGTTGCTCTGGGTAGACTTCTGTGCTGTGAATTCTATGTGACAATAATTAAACAATATTGAAAATGTATTCCCTTTTTCATACTAGCTTCACTACTATACCAATCTAACTTACTGAGAATATATAAAATCTTTATTGGCAGTTCTGAGTTCTGTATTTATTCAATAATTTATTCTGTTAAATATTATTGACCATGTACTATTTCTAGGGACTAGGCTAGGTGCTTAGGACCCAATGGCAAATGAGCCTTCTAGAGGAAAAAACAATCATTGAATAATAATTCCAAGCAAGGTTTATGGGGTTCCTGAGACTGGTTGTAATTCCACACTGGTTTCTATTATCCCTCATTATCCTCATCCAAGGTGTATTCAGAGAATACAAATTCACTGATCATAGGCAGTGGCCATGTCTATTTAGCTCTTTGTAATTTCTGAAAAAACAGGAGCATACTGGAGTATACTGATTTTTACCAAATTGGTACACTATTGAATGGTATGAAATTACAACTTAACATTGAATTTTTTGGGTCTCCTCCCTGCAATCCAATATATCCTGGTATTTTCAAAGAGGCAGCTCTTCACCTAGGTCAACATCACAAATATTTGCTTGTACTAAATGAGGTCAGTAGTTCATAAGCCCTTTAATCTTAATATTGGGCAAGCCAAAAGTAGTGATATCTGGTATCAAAAGTCCTATAACAGAATCTAAAATATTTTGCTTTAAACAGATACAGACTCACAGATGGAAAACAGGTAACAACTAGTGAGTGGGGAGTTTTAGGGTAGAGGGATTGAGCAAGAAGGAAAAAGGACTCATGGACATGGACAACAGTATGATGTTGTGGGAGGGAAGGGAGTATAAGGAGACTAAATAATGATGGGAAAATATAATAAAGATTATATTAAAAATAAAACATTAAAAAATAAAATATTTTGCTTTGGTACTAAGTTAACCATTGTTTGAGATTACGCGCACACACACACACACACACTTTTTTGATCTTATTTTCTGTCCTCATATAAGAGAAAGGATCTCTTCTTTAGATGATGGCCTTAGAGATGCAACTCTGTCCTTAGTTCCTTCAGTACTCTTTCTTGGTCCTAAAGCATGGGAAATAATCACATCCTGCCAATGGTTTTAAATGAGAGGGCTTTCACTTTTTCTGTAAAAAGGGCCAGATAGTACATATTTTTTTAGCTTTGCTGGCCATACAATGTCTGATTCAACTAAGCTGTTATTACTCAAAAGCAACCATAGATAATACATAAATAAATGGATGTGGCTGTGTTCCAATAAAACTATATTTGCAAATATAAGGGCTAGTCCTATTTGGTCCATAGGCCATAGTTTGCCAACCCTGGTTTTAAAGCATAAGAACCTTCTATGGTATTAGGTAAAGAAACACAAATAAAGGGCAGGTCAACAAACCAAGGTCATGAAGCATAATCAAGCTACACTTATAAGGAAGTTACCCTTGCCGTAAATACTCAACCTCCCCCTGCTCAGGCTGCACAGTTCCTAATTCACAGCTAACTTGAGCATTATGCCCTGCACTTATCCATCTAGCTTTCTTCCCCTAGTCGTCGTATTCTCTTATAACATCACCTTTTCCTGATGTTGATTTTTAAATTTTTGAGTCGTGGTTTGCTATTATATTATCTGTTACTCTTGATCTTTATGGGAGCGTGCCCTTTCTGACTGCTTTTTGAGGCTTGACTCTTGGCTTCCAGTTGAAACTTGTCTCCTAATAGTTCACCTTTGCCCATAATTCAGATTTCCCAGGCCTCACAATGGGGTATTTGTTCCACTCATTTATTTTCTAGGATTCAACCCTGTTCACCCCATCAAATGTTCTTTCTCCCACCCATGCTTTGATTGACTTAACATATTTCTCAGCCCTGAAGGGTTATACAAAGGTGAGTCCAGTATCACAACGTGTTCTGTATATCAATCCATGCCCCAGGAGGCCCTAGACTGCAGTAAAGAAACACAAGCACACACGCACATGCATGCTCGCTCTCTCTTTTTCTTCACATGTGCATGTGCATGTGCGCACACCTACATTATGGAACACTTACTATCTGCCAAGCACTCTGGTGAGTGTTTATACATTAGCTCATTTAGTTCCCACAGGTACTCTATTAAGGCATGCATTACATTATTAATATTATTGTTGTTATTTTATCTTTATCATCTCCATGACCTCCATTTTACACATAACAAAACTGAGTCCCAGAGAAGCTTAATTAACCTTCCCAAGGTCACACAATGAGACAGTAGCAGAGTGCATATTTGTACTCAGTTTGATATGAACCAGAGCTTGTGTTTGCATCATCAAAACAGCAGTGGTTGGTTGTTCTGCTGCTGTAGTTGCCCCAGAGATTCTAAGTAACAGAATTCACTGCTAGAAAGTTGAAGTCCCTTCTTATCTTTCTCTGTTATGTATAGGTCGTTGTCTTTCTATCATCTCACACTACTTACAGAAGTCCACATCCCTTAGAGTAGTCCACCCACCATTCTTGATCCAAACCTCTACAGTGATGGGATAGCTTCATGGGGACAGACTGTATTATGGCTGTGCAAAAGAGGTTCAATATCTGGCTCTGAGCCTTACAAATTGTGTAAAACTGGGCACATTACCTAACCTCTCTGACACTCAGTTTATTCATTTTTAAAATAGCATTACCTAATGTAAAGTCATGAAAATTTACCCATTTTCTTATAAGAGTATTATAGATTTAGCTTTTACATTTAGGTGTATGATCCATTTTGAGTTAATTTTGGTATATGATGTAAGGAAGGTGTCCAATTTTTTTTTTTTTTTTTTTTTGCATGTGGATATCCTGTTGTCCCAGCTCAGTTTGTTGAAGATACTATTCTTTCCAACTAAATTGTCTTGGGAATCAATTATATAGTATAATCAATTATTTTTCTAGAAAATGAATTGGCCATGGATACACGGTTTATTTCTGGATTCCCAATTTAATTCTCTTCATCTACATGACTTTCTTTATGTGAATGTCACAACACCCTTTTGATTACCATAGCTTTGCAATTACTATTGAAATCACAAATTGTGAGTCCTCAGACTTAATTTACTCTTGAGATTATTTTGGCTACTCTGGGTCTCTTTCATTTCCATATTAATTTTAGGATCACCATGTCAATTTCTGCAGAGAATTCAACTATGATTTTGATACGGATTGCATTTAATCTCTAGATCAACTTTGCCATGTTAAATATATTTAGGTTCCCAACTCATGAATGTAGAATGTTTTTCCATGTAAAAAATACTCCACAAATATTAACAAATCAAATTCAGCAATGTATAAAATAATTACACATCATGACAAAGTACAACTTATCCCAGGAACGCAAAGTTGGATCAACATATGAAAACCAATCAATGTAATATACCATATAAATAAAATAAAGAAAAAAATGATTGTCTTAACAAACACAGAAAGACACTTGACAATATTCAAAACACTTTCCTAATAAAACCACTCAGCAAAGAAGGGATAAAAGGAACTGGGTAAAGAGCATCTCTGAAAATAAGCATCTTTCATCACACTTAATGGTGAAAATCTTAATGATTTCTCACACTATGAACAAAGCAAGGATGCCTGCTTTTCCCACTCCCATGTAATCATATCATATATTTATGGAAAAATTATCAAAATGAGGAAGAGACAAGAATGTTTTCCATATCATAATGAGCATCCATGACAAACCTGCAGCTAACATCATACTTAATAATAAAATACTGAATGCTTTTCCTCTAAGCTTGAAAACAATATAAGCATTTATGCTCCCAACACTTTTATCTATGCCACATTATATTGCAGGTTCTAGCCAGTGCAATAAGGCAAGAAAACAAAATTAAAAAGTATCTACATTGGAAATAAAACTAAAACTGTCATTATTTATAGACAACAAGCTTGTCCTGATACAAACTATGATGAAATCAACAAAAAGATTTTAGAAATACAGACTGGAAAGTTAGAAATATTTGAAGATAACGTGATTGTAAATAATTGAAGATAGGTCAATTCTGATTATCCAATTTGAGGAACAGAGAGAAAAAATTAATGAAAAATCAACAGGGGCTAAGAGAGCTGTGGAAGACCTAAGAACTAATGAATATAATGTTAAAGGTGGCCTCAGAGGGAGGAGAAAAAGTAAAAGTAGGAGAAAATACTGCTAGCATAAACTCAAAGAGATCCACACCAAGACACAGTATGGTCAGTTTATCAAAGCAAAAGAGAAAGGGTAAATTTTGAAATCAGCATGAGATAAGTAACTCATCATGTGTAAGGGTAATCAAAATTAAAAGCCAATCTCCCCGTGGAAACTATGGAGGTCAGAAAACATGGTATCACATATGTAAAGTGCAAAAACAAAGGACTGTAGCCAAAATTTCCATATCTACCAAAACTAGCATTCAGAAATAAAAGAATAATTAAGACAATCCCAGATAAACAAAAGCTGAAATAATTTGTTACTAGTAGACCTACCTTATAAGGAATGCTAAAGGGCGTCTTCTAGGCTGAAATAAAAGAACACTAAACAGTAATTCACAGCCAAACAAAGAAATAAAGAACATAAAGATAGCTGCAAATATATATGAAAAAAGAGTAGTATTGCATTTTTGGTTTTAAGTCATCTTTTTTCTATATGATTTAAAAGGCAAATGCTTAAAATGACAATTAAAATCTTTGTTAATGGACATATGATGCCTATGGATGTAATTTGTGGTGATAACAACATAAAGGGTGTAAGGAGATGTAAAAGAGCAGAATATTTTTATATTGTTGAAAGGAAGTTGGTCTTAATTTAAACTCAATTGTTATAAAGTTAAGATACTAACTGTAATTCCCCAGGGTGACCACTAAAGAAAAAATGTACAGAAAATGACTAAAAGGGAATTAAAATGATACACTAGAAAAAAATCAATCACAGTAGAAGGAAATAATGGATAAATTAAGGAGTGAAAAAAGGTATAAAACATATAGAGAACAATTCATAAATGACAGAATTAAAGTCCTTTCCTATTAGTAATTACTTTAAATTAAAAGTTTTCAATTCTCCAATTAGAAGGCATTTAATTAGAATATTGGATAAATATTCATGGTCCAACTATCTGTATATAGGAGAGTTATCTTTAGATTCAAAACCACAAATAGGTTGAAAGTAAAAGGAAGGGAAAAGGCATTCCATGCAAATAGTAATGAAAAGAGCTGGCATGGCTAATATCAGACAAACTAATATCAGACAAAACAGACTTTAAGACAAAAATTGGAGTGGGAAAAAGATGGCGGAGGAGTGAAAGGGAGTCACGCTGACCTCCTCCCAAAACCAAACTGGAATTGCAACTAAATAATGGAGTAATCACCTGGAAAGCAGTGGAGCGATAGTGGGAGAGGAGCCTTGGTGCCGCGGACAGTGGATTCGACTCTCACACATCCCAACGGGTGAGAATTGCGGTGGAGGCTCGAGAGGGTGGACTGGGTGCGCACGGGCACTGGCACCAGAGGGACATTGAAACAGCCAGTTAGCGTCCCCCCGAGAAAAACGGGGTCTGAATCATAAACAGGAACCCCTAAACTACAGCAGCTAAAGCCAAGAAAATACAGACAAAACGCAACCCCAAAAAGATTAGGGGCGCTCTCTGCCAGAGACAGGTGGCTGGGGATGCAAAAAGACATTTAAAGGGCAAACGCAAAAGTTGCAGCGGCAGCCACCCTCCTTGATCGCTGGGTACAGGCGGCAGCAGGGTGGGCTGGTGTCTGGGAAAAGACTGGTGAGGAAAACTTTGTGAAGAGAACTGACACTGCGGCCGGTGGAGCCCGGGTGATAACGCACTTCCCACTCGCCAGCTACCATCTCGCTCAGGCATAAGGGAATCAATTAACCTGCCTTTTGTGCGCTCCGCACACAGCTTGTACGCCTGTGAGCTACGGGGCTGAGTGCAGACTGGCTGGGAGAGCCTTGAGGAGAGACTGGAGACGGAGGCATTGGGGAAAGAACGGGAGGAGGAACCGGGGAGTCCCGACTCCCTCCCCGTTCGGTAGTCTCCAGCGTGGGCTGGAAAGGCGCGACCCCAAAGAGGCAGAAGCGGGGCGCGCATGAACCAGACTGCCTGCGATTGAAACGCAGTCCGCACAGGGGTTGGATCCTCGGCCAAAGGGGTCACAGAACTGCCCAGAGGCCCCTGAGGGGAGACTAGAAACAGAGGCATTGGGGAAAGAACGGGAGGAGGAACCGGGGAGTCCCGACTCCCTCTCCTTGCCGAAGTCTCCATTGCGCGGGAAGAGGCCACACCCCCAAAGAGCCAAAAGCCGAAAAGCAAACATAGAAACCCCCAAAACACCCAGAGCAGGCGCGCACACTTGCGCCGAGTGACTGGCGAGGGTTGGCGAGCGTGTGTGTGACCCACGCGGGCTGGCGAACGCTTGCACCTGCCAGCAAGGCCTCACACAGACTGGCACCCATACGGCCTGCGAGGGATTGCACAGAGGGGCAAGGGCAGGCGTAAATTGACCGACCCGCCGCGATTGCGGAGCAGCCCACAAAATAAGTAGAGCTGCCCAGAGTCCCTGGAGGAGAGACCAGAAACAGGATTAACCGGAGAGTCCTAGAGCTGATTTCCTCCCATTTCCGTAGTCCCCATTTGGCGAGGGCAAGCAACGCACCCAAAGAGCCAAAAGCGGGGAAAACACACAATAGAAGACCCTAAACTGACCAGTGCCGCGAAGCTCGCG
This sequence comes from Pteronotus mesoamericanus, assembly GCF_021234165.1. NCBI lineage: Eukaryota > Metazoa > Chordata > Mammalia > Chiroptera > Mormoopidae > Pteronotus > Pteronotus mesoamericanus. The sequence continues at coordinate 4,013,345 of NW_026555198.1, forward strand.
TGCCAGGGAGGCCAGATGAGCACGGGAGGTCGCGAATAAGCCCCCTGGTCTGGGGCAAACACATGCGAGCCCAGGCAGGTGGGGGACCCTGCTGCGCTGGGAACACGCTCAAGGAGCTCTCGTGAGAGCGCAGAGAGATCCCAAAAAATAGCCCAGCCCGGACCGAAGGGGTCACAGAGCTGCTCCAAGCAGGAGTCAGACACAGGCATTAGACTCCTGAAAGGCTCAAACATACAACCCAAGGCGCTATAGGGTCAACAACTGACATCATCAGAGGCAAGCCCAGAAAGAAAAGTAAAGGACAAAAATACTTAACAGACTCTCACAAAAATGGGAAGAAAAAGAAGTTCCCCCCAAATGAGTGGAAAAGGGGACTCCCCACAGATAGAGCTCAATGAAATAGAGGCAAGGGAACTCTCAGATATGGAATTTAAAACAATGGTTCTAAGGAAGCTCAATGAGCTCAGCCAGCTCAAAGAGAACTATGAGAAACTGCAGAGAAACTATCAGGATCTTACAGCAAACTATATCAGCCTGGAAAAGGACATAGAAACTATCAAGAAGACACAAGAGGATATGAAGAATACCATTTCTGAATAGAAGAACACAGTAGAAGGAATCCAATGCAGGCTGGATGAAGCTGAGGATCGAATCAGTGAGATGGAGGACAAGGTAGAAAAAAGCTCCCAGAAAGAACAAGAAATGGAAAAACGGCTCAAAAAGAATGAAGAAGCATTTAGGGAAATGCAGGACAACCTGAAACGCAATAATATCCGTATAATAGGGATACCAGAAGGAGAAGAAGAGGAGCAAGGAATAGAGAACCTCCTCGAAAAAGTAATGATGGAAAATTTCCCTAATTTGAGGAGAGAAAGGCTCTCATGGATCCAGGAGGCACAGAGGACCCCACTCAAGAGGGACCCAAGGAGGTCCACTCCAAGACACATCATCATTAAAATGGCAAATGTCAAAGACAAAGAGAGAATCCTCAAGGCAGCAAGGGAGAAGGAGAAAGTCACATACAAGGGGGCCCCGATACGCCTAGGAGCTGACTTCTCAACAGAAACACTCCAAGCCAAAAGGGAATGGCAACAAATATTCCAAGCCATGAAAAGCAAGGGCCTACAGCCAAGGCTGCTCTACCCAGCTAGGCTCTCCATTAAAATAGAAGGAGAAATACGGAGTTTCCCAGACAAAAGAAAGCTAAAAGAATACATGTCTACCAAACCAGCACTCCAAGATATGCTAAGGGGACTGGTTTAAGCAGATGAAGGAAAAGAATGAGACAGAGAGGAACACAAGTACAAAGAGAAAAGATGAGTAAGTTTCTATCAGTAATAGCTCTCAATGTGAATGGACTAAATGCCCCAATCAAAAGACACAGGGTAGCTGAATGGATAAGAAAACATGACCCACACATATGCTGCCTCCAAGAGACCCACCTCAGAGCAAAAGACCTACACAGATTGAAAGTAAAGGGATGGAAAATAATATTCCAAGCAAATGGACATGAGAAAAAGGCTGGCGTTGCCATACTTGTATCAGACAAAGTCGATTTCAAAGCAAAGGCCATAAAGAGAGACCCAGAGGGGCACTTTATCATACTTAAAGGAAGAATCTATCAAGAAGACATCAACATTGTAAACTTATATGCTCCCAATATAGGAGCCCCCAAGTTTATAAGGAAATTGTTGGATGACTTCAAAAAAGATATAGACAGCAACACACTGATAGTAGGGGATTTCAACACCCCACTGTCCAAAATGGACAGATCTTCCAAACAAAACATTAATAAACATATCGTGGCGCTGAATGAAACACTGAATCAAAGAGACTTAACTGACATATATAGAATCTTACATCCCAAAGAAGAAAAATACACATTCTTTTCAAATGCTCATGGCAGTTTTTCAAAGATAGACCACATGATAGGACACAAAGCAAGCCTCAGTAAATTCAGGAAAATTGAAATAATACCAAACTTTTTCTCAGACCACAAGGCCTTGAAACTTGAAATCAAACTCAAAGAGAAACTTCAAAAACTTGGAAACTCATGGAGACTGAACAGTACACTATTAAACAATGAATGGGTCAATAATGAGATAAGAGAAGAAATCAAAAAATTTCTGGAAAAAAATGAAAATGAACAGACAACTGTCCAAAACCTATGGGACACAGCAAAGGCGGTCCTGAGAGGGAAGTTCATAGCAATACAGGCTTACCTTAAAAAGATAGAAACATTTCAAATAAACGACCTAACACTACAACTTGAAGAACTGGAGAAACAACAACAAATAAATCCCAGAGCAAGTAGAAGGAAGGAAATAGTCAAGATTAGAGCAGAACTGAATGACATAGAGACAAAAAGAACAATTCAGAGGATCAACTAATCCAGAAGCTGGTTCTTTGAAAAGATTCATAAAGTGGACAAACCTTTAAGCAGACTCATCAAGAAAAAAAGGGAGAGGACCCAAATTAATAATATCAGAAATGAAAGAGGAGAAATAACAACTGATACCACAGAAATACAAATGATCATCAGAAACTATTATGAACAATTATATGCCAAGAAATTTGAAAATCTTGATGAAATGGACAAATTTTTAGAAAAGTATAATCTTCCAACACTGAAGGAGGAAGAAACAGAAAGCTTGAACAGACCGATAACAGTTGGGGAAATTGAAGCAGTAATCAAGAAACTCCCAGCACACAAAAGCCCAGGGCCAGACGGTTTCCCAGGAGAATTTTACAAAACATTTAAGGAAGAGCTAACCCCTGTCCTTCTCAGACTATTTCAAAAAATCCAAGAGGAGGGAAGACTGCCAGACTCCTTCTATGAGGCCAGCATCACCCTGATCCCAAAACCAGATAAAGACCCTACAAAGAAAGAAAACTACAGGCCAATTTCGCTGATGAACATAGATGCTAAAATCCTCAACAAAATATTGGCAAACCGCATCCAGCAATACATTCAAAAGATTATCCATCACGATCAAGTGGGATTCATCCCAGGGATGCAGGGATGGTTCAATATACGCAAATCAGTAAACGTGATACACCACATAAATCAAAGAAAAGACAAAAACCACATGATCATCTCGATAGATGCAGAAAAAGCATTTGACAAGGTACAGCACCCATTTATGATCAAAACACTCAGCAAAATGGGAATCAATGGGGCATTCCTCAACGTAATAAAGGCCATATATGAAAAACCTACAGCCAATATCATACTCAACGGGCAAAAACTGAAAGCTTTCCCACTAAGATCGGGAACACGACAAGGATGTCCGCTCTCACCGCTTCTTTTCAACATCGTATTGGAAGTCCTAGCCACAGCGGTCAGACAAGAGAAAGAGATAAAAGGCATCCAAATAGGAAAGGAGGAACTAAAGCTATCATTGTTTGCAGATGACATGATAGTGTACATAGAGAACCCTGTAGACTCTACCAAAAAACTCCTCAACCTAATAAGTGAATTTGGCAAAACAGCAGGATACAAAGTCAACATTCAGAAATCAAAGGCGTTTTTGTACACCAGCAATGCAATAGAAGAAGAAGAAATCAGGAAAAATATGCCATTCGATATAGCACGAAAAAAGATAAAGTACCTAGGGATAAATTTAACCAAAGACACAAAAGACCTGTATGCAGAAAACTATGCAACATTGAAAAAAGAAATTAAGGAAGACACAAATAAATGGAAGCATATACCGTGCGCATGGATTGGAAGAATTAATATCCTTAAAATGTCCATACTACCAAAAGCAATTTACAGATTCAACGCAATCCCTATTAAGATACCAATGACGTATTTCACAGAAATAGAACAGACATTTCAAAAATTTATATGGAACCATAAACGACCTCGAATAGCCGCAGCAATTTTGAGAAAGAAACACAAAGTAGGAGGGATCACAATACCGGACATCAAACTCTACTACAAAGCCACTATACTCAAAACAATCTGGTACTGGCACAAGAACAGACCCATAGACCAGTGGAACAGAATAGAAAGCCCAGAAATAAGCCCAGATCTCTATGGACATCTAATATTCGACAAAGGGGGCAGAAGCATAAAATGGGGCAATAACAGCCTCTTCAACAAATGGTGTTTTGAGAGCTGGATGGCTACATGCAAAAAATTGAAATTGGATCATCAGCTGACACCATACACAAAAATAAACTCAAGATGGATAAAAGACTTAAATATAAGTCGCAACACCATCAAAGTCCTAGAGGAGAACATTGGCAGGAAACTCTCAGATATCCCACGCAGCAATTTTTTCACTGATATGTCTCCTAAAGCAAGGGACATAAAGGAAAGAATAAACAAGTGGGACCTCATCAAAATAAGAAGCTTCTGCACGGCAAAAGAAAACATAAGCAAAATGAAAAGGGAGCCAACCCTATGGGAAAATATATTCGCTAATGATACATCAGATAGAGGTTTGATCTCCAAGATATACAAAGAACTCACTCGACTTTACTCCAAGAAGACAAACGATCCAATCAAAAAATGGGCAAAGGACCTGGGCAGATGCTTTTCTAAGGAGGAGATACAGAGGGCCCAGAGGCATTTGAAAGGATGCTCTGCATCACTAGCCATCAGAGAAATGCAGATCAAAACCACCATGAGGTACCACCTCACACCGGTCAGAATGGCCATCATAAACAGATCCACAAACAACAGGTGCTGGCGAGGCTGTGGAGAAAAGGGAACTCTAGTCCACTGTTGGTGGGAATGCAGACTGGTGCAGCCACTATGGAAAGCAGTGTGGAATTTCCTCAGAAAGCTGAAAATGGAACTGCCTTTTGATCCAGCGATTCCCCTGCTGGGACTATACCCTGAGAACACCAAAACGCCAATACAAAAGAACCTATGCACTCCAATGTTCATAGCAGCACAATTCACAATAGCCAAGTGTTGGAAGCAACCTAAATGCCCATCAGTAGATGACTGGATCAAAAAATTATGGTACATATACACAATGGAATACTACGCAGCAGAAAGAAAAATGAAGTACTAAACTTTGCGACAGCATGGATGGAACTGGAGAGCATCATGCTAAGTGAAATAAGCCAGGGGGCGAAAGACAAATACCATATGATCTCACCTATAAGCGGAACCTAACCAACAATGCAAAGAAGCAAGGAAAATATGACCAGCAACACTGAAAGGAAAAGAAATCAACAGAGACAAGAGGGAAGGGGCGGGCAGGGAAAGGGAAGGGAAGGGGAAAGTCAAGGAACATATAGCAAGGACTCATGGACAAAACCAAAGGGGAAGAGCTGAGGGAGGGAAGGTGGGAGGGGGCAAGGGAAAGAGGTGGGGGGAAGGCAGAGACAAATGTATTTAAAAAGTAAATAAATTAATTTAAAAAAAAAAACAAAAAAAACAAAAAAAAAGACAAAAATTGTTACAAGAGGCAAAGGATGACATTATATATTGATCAAAAGAATAACCCATCGAGAAAATATAATGATTATGAACAGATATAAATAATAGAGCCCCAAATATATGAAGAAAAAAATGACAGATTGAAGGAAGTAATAGACGTTTGTACAATCATAGTTGAAGACATAAATATCCTATTTCAAATAATGGATAGAACAAGTAGACAGAAAGTGAATAAAAAATAGGGGACTTGGCTCTGGCCGGTGTGGCTCAGTGGATTAAGGACCAACCTGTGTACTGAAAGGTCACTGGTTCAATTCCCAGTCAGGTCACATGCCTGGATTGCAGGCTATGTCCCCGGCTGGAGGTGCTTGAGAGGCAACTGATGTATCTCTTGCACACTGATGTTTCTCTTCCTCTGTTTCTCCCTCCTTTCTCCTCTCTCTAAAAGTAAATAAATAAAAAATTCTTTTAAAAATAGGAAACTTGAACAACACTATAAAACTACTTAAACTTAACAGATATATATATAGAATGTACTACTTAATAATAAGAGAATGCAAATTATTCTCAAGTCACATGAAATATTCTCCAAGATAGATCCTATGTTAAGACAAAAAACAAATTACAATAATTTAAAATTTTAAATCATACAAAAAGCTTCTCTAATTAAAATGGGATGAAACTAGAAATGAATAACAGGAGGAAAACACAAAATTATTTTTAAAATGTGAAAGTGAAACAACATGGTCTCAAACAACCATTGGATTGAAGAAGAAATTGCAAGTGAACTTAGGAAATACTTTGAGATGAGTGAGAATAAAAATGCAACACACTGACATATATGAGGTACAAGGAAAGTAGTGTCCAGAGGGAAATTTATAGCATAAATACCTATAAGAGAAGAAAGATCCCTAAACTAATACCTTAAGGAACTAGAAAAAGAGCAAGGTAAACCAAACTGTACCAGAAGGAAGAAAATAATAAAGATTAGAGTAGAGATAGTTAAAATAGAGAATAAAAAAACAGTAGAGAGGATCAATGAAACCAAAAGTTGATTCTTTGAAAAGATCAACAAAACTGAAAAACCTTTAGCTAGATTGACCAGGAAAACAAGAAAGAAGACTCAAATTACAAAAATAATAAATGAAAGTAGCATCATATTGTGCTTTTCCTCTTACATCTGACTTATTTCACTTAGCAAAGGGCAGGATGAAGAGGGTAAAGGTGGTCAAATATATGATGACAGAAGGAGACTAGATTTTGGGCGGTGAGTATGCAATGCAATATACAGGTGATGCATCGTAAAACTATACACCTGTCTGCTCAGGTCCTCTGTCCATTTTTTGTTGTTGAGTTTTATGACTTCTTTATATATTTTGGATATTAACCCCTTGTTGGAGCTGTTATTTGCAAACATCTCCCCCTATTTGGTTGGCTGCTTTTTTGCTTTGTTGACCATTTCTTTTGCTTTGCAAAATCTTTTTAGTTTGATATAGTCCCATTCACTTATTTTGACTTTTACTTTTCTTACCTTTGATGTCAAATTCATAAAATCTTCTCTAAGACCTAGGTCCATATTTTTATTACCTATTATTTTTTCTATGTGATGTATTATTTTAGGTTTTATACAAGGTGGAGAAAAAGTAAGTTTACAGTAGTTCATATGGAAAGTAATACAATAATTAATGAATGACAATACAAGAATAAACTGTTTTATGCACTCACAACTGTAAGCCTAGTTTTGCCCCACCCTGTATTTAGGTCTTTGATCAATTTTTAGTTAATTTTTGTTTATGGTGACAAATAACAGTCTGGTTTTATTCTTTCACATATGTATTTCCAAATTTTCAGCACCATTTATTGGAGATACTTTCTTTCCTCCGTTGTATGTTTTTGGCTCCTTTGTTGATAATTATTTCTGTACATGTTGGTTTGTTTCTGGTCTCTCAATTCTGTTGTAGTGGTCACTGTGTCTCTTTTTCTGGAAATACTGTGCTGTTTTTAGAAACTTCTCCCAAGAAGACATGCAAATGACCAACAGCTATATGAAAAGATGCTCAAATTTATTAGCTATTCGGGAACTGCAACTCAAATCTACAATGAGATACCACCTCTCACTTGTTAGAATGGCTATCATCAACAAGACAAGTAATAACAGGTGTTGGAGGGGTTGTAGAAGAAAAGAGACCCTTATTGATGCTAGTGGGAATAAAAACTAGTATAGCCACTATGGAAAACAGTATAGAGGGTCCTCAAAAAATTAAGAACAGAGTTACCATATAACACAGCAAAACTTCCTTTGGGTATCCCCCCAAATTGAAAACATTTGTTCAAAAAGACATATGCACCCCTATGTTCACTGTAGTATTGTTCATAGTGGCCAAGACATGGAAACAACAGAAGTTTCCCTCAATAGCTGATTGAATAAAGAAGATGTGGTACATGTACACAGTGAAATACTACTCAGCCATAAGAAAACATGGAATGCTTCCATTTGCAACAACATGAATGGACCTTGAGATATAATGCTAAGCAAAATAAGTCAGATGGAAAAATTCAAGAACCATGTGATTTCACTCATATGTGGGATATAAGACAAAGCAGTAAATGAACAAACAAGACAAATTAACAAAAGCTCATGGACACAGACAACAGTATGGTAGTTACCAGAGAGAATGGGGCTGGGGGGTAGTAAAAGGTAAAGGGGGCCAAATATATAGTGATGGAAAAAGACGACTTTGGGCAGTGGACATACAATAAAATATAGAGATGATGTATTATAAAATCGTACACCTGGGCTGGCCCGCCACCGCCGCCGCCGCCACCGAGACCAAGCTGGCCGGGAGAATGACCCTGCCCACCCCCGCAGGATTTACCTCCTTTATCAAGAACGCTTGGTCCAAGAAGCCGGTGCTGGTCGCGTCCTTCACCATCGCCGGCCTCACTATAACCCTGCCCTTATTCAGCCGCTACACCAAGTACGCTGCCATGATCAACCAGGTCACTCCCTACAACTACCCAGTGCGCATCCGAGATGATGGGAACGTGCCTGACGTGCCCAGCCACCCCCAGGACCCCTAGGGCCCAAGCCTGGAGTGGCTGAAGAAGCTGTGAATACCTCCACTGACTGGGAGGACATCCCCCTCCCCTGTGGCCCACAATAAAAATATGAAAACTGAAAAAAAATTGTACACCTGGAACCTATATAGTTTTATTAAACAATGTTACCCCACCACTTTCTCCTCTCTTATTCAACATAGTACTGAAAGTCCTAGCCACAGAAATCAGGCAAGAAGAAGAAATAAAAGGCATCTAAATTGGAAAGGCATCTAAAAACAAAACTGTAATTATTTGCAGATGACATGATAATAGAGCCCCAAAGATTCCACCAAAAAACTATTAGAACTGATAAGTGAATTCAGCAAAATAGCAGGATACAAAATTAATATCCAAAAATCAGTTGCATTTTATGCCAATAACAAACACACAGAAAGGGAAGATAAGAAAACAATCCCATTCACAATTGCTTCAAAAAGAATAAAATACCTAGGAATAAGCCTAACAAAGGTTGTAAAAGACCTGTACTCAGAAAATTATAAGACACTGAAGCAAGAAATTGAAGAAGATACAAATAAGTGGAAGCACATGCTGTGTTCACGGATAGGAATAATGAACATCATTAAAATGTCCATAATACCCAAAGTAATCTATAGATTCAACACAATTCCCATCAAGATTCCAATGATGTATTTCACAGAACCAGAACAAATATTTCCAAAATTTAAATGGAACCACAAAAGGGCCCACACAGCAGTAGTGATCCTATGAAAGAAAGTTGGAGGAATCACATTACCTAATATCAAAGTATACTGTAAGGACATAGTAATCAAAACAGCATGATACAAGCATAAAAACAGACACATAAATCAATGAAACAGAAGAAAGAGCCCAGAAATAAACCCATACCTTTATATCAATTAATATTTGAGAGAGGAAGCGAGAACATACAATGGGCTAAAGATAGTTTTATTCAATAAATGGTGTTGGGAAAATTGGACAGATGCATGCAGAAAAATGAAACTAGACCACCTTCTTACACCATACAGAACAATAAATTCAAAACCATAAAAACTATAGAAGAACAGATATGCAGCAAAATCTCAGACATTGCTTATAGCAATATTTTATCTGATATATCTCCTCTAGCAAGGGAAACAAAAGAAAAAAATAAACAAATGGAACTACATCAAACTAAAAAGTTTTTGCACAGCAAAGGGAATCATCAAAATAAAAAGAAAACCCACAGAATGGGAGAGCATATTCACTGATACATCTGTTAAGGGGTTAATATCCAAAATTTATAAAGAACTTACAAAACTGAACACCACAAAAACAAAGAACCCAATTAAAAAATGAGCAAAGGACCTGAATAGACACTTCTCCAATGAGGACACACAGATGGCCAATAGACATATGAAAAGATGCTCCACATCACTAATCATCAGAGAAGTGCAAATTAAAACCACAATGAGATATCATCTCACACTTGTCAGAATAGTTATCATCAATAAATCAACAAACAACAAGTGCTGGTGAGGATATGGAGAAAGGGGAACCCTTTTGCACTGTTGGTGGGAATGCAGATTGGTATAGCCACCATGGAAAGCAGTATGGAGTTACCTCAAAAAATTAAAAATGGATCTGCCTTTTGACCCAGTGATCCCACTTCTGGGAATATATCTGAAGAAACCCAAAATCTTATTTGAAAGAACATAAGCACCCCTATGCTCATTGCAGTGTTATTTACAATTGCCAGAATATGGAGGCAGCCCAAGTGTTCATTAGTAGATGAGTGGATAAAACAACTATGGGACATTTACACAATGGAATTCTACTTGCCATAAAAAAAGAAGAAAAGTTTACCCTTTGAGACAGTAGGGACGGACCTGGAGAACATGATGCTAAGTGAAATAAGCCAGTCAGAGAAAGGCAAATACCGTATGATTTCACTCAAATGTGAACTGTAATGAACAAACTTAACTAACAAAGAAAATGGGGACAGACTCATGGATGGAGAATAAGCTGACAGCTGGCAGGGGGAGGTTAAGGGCTGGAGGGATTGAGCAAAAAGGAAAAAGGACTCATGGACATGGACAACAGTGTGGATATTGCTGGGGGGAGGGGGGTGTAAGAGGACTAAATGGTAATGGAAAAATACAATAAAAATTAAATAAAAAATGAAAGTGGCATTATTATCACAGACTTTACAATAACACAAAAGATTATAAGGAAAACTATGCACAAGTGTATGACAACAAATTACATAACCTATAAAAAATGGGCAAATTCCTAGTGTTACAAAAACTACCAAAACTCACTTAAGAATAAATACAAAAGGGGAGCCAAGATGGCGGCAGAATAGGTGGAAGTTACACTCACCTTCTGGAATTACACTCACCAAACTGGAATTACAACTAAAATAAAAAACAATCAACCTGAATGATCAGGTTGACTAGCTGAAGACTAGCTGAAGAAAAGTCTTATAACCAAGGATTTGCATCAAGACTGGTAGGAAGGGCAGAGGCACAAAACAGGCTGACCCTACCCCCACATGTGGCAGCTGAGAATCCAGAAGTATATCTCAGTTGCAAAGGTTTTTCCTGAAGAGCGAGATGTCTCAACCCCAAGCCAGAGCATCAGAGCCAAGAAGAGGAACACATATAATAATCTTGTTGTGAAAATCAGCAGAGATTCTGTCTATCAGCGAGAGGTGGGAGTCTGTTTGAGACACAGGCACACTCTTAGAGGGCCAACACACAAAATCTCATTCACAGCCCCTCATGCTGGGCTCCGGCAAAGAGAGGGCACCTTGGAGTGGACTAGAGTCATGTGAGGAGAATCTAGGTTGTATGGCTCCAGTAAGAGCTGAAAGGACAAACGTCAGGGTCCCTGTGTTGAGTCCCTCTCTCACAACACCCACAGACACCATCTTTCTCAGATCCATCACTCACCTCCAGATGAAATCAACTTGGGGGGAATGCAATAGCCCACCCTCCAGACTCCCTGATGCTCTGCCCTGCATCAGGGCCTGGGTCCCTGGCATAGAGGTCTGGGTGGACTCGGGGGGTGTCGGAGACTGAGTTGTGTGACTTTGGGATGGAAGCTATTTCCCCCTCACAGTTTCTGCAAGCCTGACTGTCACGATGCTCTGGAGATCCATGAGCCCCACCCTCCCAAATCTCAGCAGTCCTGCCCTGCCAGCTAGGGCTGTCAAAGAGGTCTGGCCAGAATCAGGAACAGAATAAGTTGTGTGACTCTATCACAGTGGCCATTTTTCCCTCAAATGCCAGACCAGCCCTACAATTCCTGTGCAGAGTACTGCCTTCGCAGAGCCAAATCTTGGACTCTTTGGGCCTAAGGAATTCTGCAGGCCTTACCATGACAAATCACTGAGATCCAGCACTACCACAAAAGTCTATGGGGACCTGGTGGGTGGAGGCTGGCATTGGTATACCCTGGGCCTTTTGTTGAGTGGCATCAGACCCAGCACTGTCACTGAGTTTGAACCTGTATCAGCCCAGTGACCACCACTCACCCCTACATGGTGACCCACTAAGGACCTACCTCAGGCAACCTTCAGAGGCTCTTTCAGGGACTGAGCCAAACAAACAGCTAGCAGGTGGTGGCAGGTCTTGGAGTGCCTTGGGACATTTGTTGACCTGCCCTTGGCTCACTTCTGGGGGAAACTTGCTTTGGTGTACAGCTTGTCCCTTCCAGGCACACCCAGGCCCATCAGAGGCAGCCATAAATGGGATTGCTTTGCAGTTTTAAACAGGTAGCTCAGGGCCAATCAAGGCAGTGTCTGATATTGACAGTGGCCAGAGTTTCTCACAAGAGGCCCCAGAACAGACACACCTGGTGGTGAACTTCAGGTAGCATCAGAGAAGGACCCAATTAGCTCCACAAGTAGCACTTCCAAAAGGAGATATCAGGAGGCGCAAGACCCGTCTGGGGCAAATTCTACTTTGGAAGCACCCATATAACATCTCATACACTGTTGTTGGGGTCATTCCTCACAGTCAGCGAAACTGTAGTTGACTCTATTCACAAAGTAGCCAACAGCAATCAGAATTCAACTACAACAGGAGAACTCACATAACCCACAAAAGGGCCATTCCTGGAGCACCTTGCTTGGGTGATAAGGGAGTGTGTGCTACTGACCTTCACAGGATACCTACTACATAAGGCCACCATGCCAAACTTGGTAGATATACAAAAGCTACCTAATACACAGAAACGAATACAGAGAGGAAGCCAAAAAGGAGAGACCAAGAAACAAGAAAGAACAGGAGAAATCCCTTGAAAAATAAATAAATGAAATGGAGTCAAGCTATCTACCAGATCGTGTGTAAAAACAACAATTATAGGACTACTCAGGGAACTTAAGGGAAGAATGAATGAACTCAGTGAGAACTCAAACAAAGAGATAGTAAGCATAAAAGAGAACATAGGAACTATAAAAATGAACCAGTCAGAAATTAAGAATACAATACTGAAATATGGAATACACTAGAAGGAATCAACAGCAGGTTATATGAAGCAGAAGATAAAATCAGTGATTTGGAATAAAGGTAACAGGAAACATTCAATCAGAGAAGCAAAATCAAAAAAAATTTCAAAAATGAGGATAATATAAGGGACCTCTGGGACAACATAGAGCATAACTATATCTGCATCATAAGGGTACTAGAAGAAGAAGAGAGAGAACAAAGGATTGAGAACCTGTTTGAAGAAATAATGATTGAAAACTTCCCTAACCTGGTGAAGGAAAGAGACATAAAAGTCTAGGAAACACAGAGGGGTTTCAAACAAGATGGACCCAAAGAGGCCTGCACCAAGACACATCATAATTAAAATGGCAAAGGTTAAAGACAAAGAGAATATTAAAGGCTGCAAGAGAAAGTTAGATACCTGCAAGGGAGCTCCCATAAGACTGCCAGCTGATTTCTCAACAGGAACATTACATGCTAGAAGGGATTGGCATAAAATATTAAAGGCAATGAAAAGCAAAGACCTACAACCAATACTACTCCACAGTGCAAGGCTATCATTTATTTATTTTTTTTAGTGTTTTTTTATTTATTTTTTCAAATACATTTGTCTCTGCCTACCACCCACCACTTTCCCTTGCCCGCTCTCTCCTTCCCTCCCTCAGCTCTTCCCCTTTGGTTTTGTCCATGAGTCCTTGCTTATATGTTCCTTGACTTTCCCCTTCCCTTCCTTTTCCCCGCCCCCCCTTCCCTCTTGTCTCTGTTGGTTTCTTTTCCTTTCAGTGTTGCTGGTCTTATTTTCCTTGCATCTTTGTATTGTTGGTTAGGTTCCGCTTATAGGTGAGATCATATGGTATTTGTCTTTTGCTCATATAATTTAAAATTGAGGAAGAAATAAAGTGCTTCCCAGACAAGAAAAAGCTAAAGGAGTTCATTACCACCAAACCAGTACAACAAGAAATGTTAAAGGGTATTCTTTTAAAAGAAAAAAAGAAAGAAAAGAGGAACATAGTTATAGAAAATTAAATGGCAATCAATATATACGTATCAATAATCACTTTAAATGAAAATGGCTTAAATGCTCCAATCAACAGACACAGGGTAGCTGAATGGATAAGAAAATAAGACCTATGTATATTCTGCCTCTAACAGACCCATCTCAGATCAAAAGACACACAAAAACCAAAAACAAAGGGATAAAAAAATATTTCTTGTAAATTTGAATAAAAAAAACTGAGGTAGCAATACATAGACAAAATAGACATTAAAACAAAGGCTATAATAGACAAAGAAAAACTCTACAACAACATGATAAAGAGATTGATCCAACAAGAGGATATAACCTTTGTAAACATTTATGCATCTAACACAGGAGAACCTAAATATATAAAGAAAATCTTCATGACATGAAGAGGGAGAGCCACAGTAATACAGTCATAGTAGGGAATTTTAACACCCCATTGACATCAATGGATAGATCTTCCAGGCAGAAAATCCACATGAAAACAATGGCTTTCAATGACATACTAGACTGAATATATTTGATATTTTCAAAGCATTTCACCCCAAAGCAGCAGAATATGTATTCTTTTCAAGTGCACATGCAACATTTTCTAGGATTAGACCACATGTAGGGACACAAAACAATTCTCAATAAATTTAAGAAGTTTGAAATCATATCAAGCATGTTCTCCTATCACAATTATATGAAAATGGAAATCACAGGAAAATTACTAAAAAAGCACTCAAATAACATGTTACTAAATAAAATAAGTCTTAAGAATGAAATCAAGGAAGAAATCAAAAGTTATGTTGAGACAAATTAAAGTGGAAATACTACAACCCAAAATGTATGGGACACAGTGAAAGCAGTCTGAAGAGGAAAATTTATAGAATTGCAGGCCTTCCTCTAGAAAGAAACAAATCTCAAATAAACAGTCTAATGTTATACCTAAAGAAACTAGAAAAAACAACAAACAAAACCCAAAGTGAGTAGAAGGAAGAAAATTATAAAGATCAAAGTAGAAATAAACAAAATAAAGTCTAAAAAAAGCCAATATAAAAGATCAATGAAGCTAAGATCTGGTTTTTCGAAAACATAAACAAGATTGATAAGCTTTTAACCAGACTTATTGAGAGAGAAAGAGAGAGAAGCCAAATGAATAAAATCAGAAATAATACAAAGAATTATAAGAGAACATTACAAACAACTACAGGCCAACAAATTGAAACTGGAAGAAATAGATAATGTCCTAGAAACATACAATCTTCCAAAACTGAATCAAGATGAAACAGAAAATCTGAACAGAACAATTACACCTAAAGAAATTGAAGCAGTAATAAAAACAAAAAAAAACTCCCCAAAAAGAGAAGCCCTGGACCAGATGCCTTTACAAGTGACTTTTGCCAAACATTTAAGGAGTTAACACCTATTTTTCTGAAACTATCCTAAAAGTTCAAGAGAAGGGAAAACGCCCATGCTTATTTTATAAAGCCAGCATTATCCTAATTTCAAAACCAAATAAAAACAATAAAAAAAGAAAATTATAGGCCAATATCCCTGGTAAACATAGATGCAAAAATTCTCAACAAAATATTAGCAAACCAAATTAGCAATCCATTAGAAAGATCATACACCATGATAAAGTAGGGTTATTCCTGGGATGCAGGGTTGGTACAGTATTCTCAAAACAATTAACATGATAAACCACATAAACAAAATAAGAATAAAAATCATATGATCATATCAGTAGATATATAAAAGCATTTAACAAAATCCAATACCCATTTTTGATAAAAACTCTCAGCAAAGTTGGAATAGAGGGGATATAGCTCAACATAACAAAGGCCATATATGACAAACTCACAGCTAACATCATACAAATTAATATCGTACCAAAACTCAGTGGACTAAGTGCCAGCCTGTGAACCGAAAGGTTGTTGGTTCGGTTCCCAGTCGTGGCATGTGCCTGGGTTGTAGGCCAGGTCCCCAATAGGGGGTGTGCAAGAGGCAACCACACATTGATGTTTCTCTCCCCCTTTTTCTCCCTCCCTTCCCCTCTCTCTAAAAATAAACAAAATAAAATCTTTAAAAATAAAATACCACAATGAGATATCACCTCACACCTGTCAGAATGGCTATCATCAATAAGTCAACAAACAACAAGTGCTGGTGAGAATGTGGACAAAAAGGAACCCTCCTGTACTGTTGGTGAGAAAGCAGGCTGATGCAGCCACTATGCAAAACAGTATGGAAGTTCCTAAAAAATTTAAAAATGGAACTGCCTTATGACCCAGTGATTCCATTTCTGGGAAAAAGGAAAATTAATTCAAATTAATTAGGAATCAGTATGTATAAGGCTTGGTGGCCAAAAGATGAAAAGTGCATGACAGGGTTTGAGGACATCCCCAAGGTTTTGAGGCTAGACACCTAAGTAAATAGCAACACCATTGGGATTAAAACCCATTTTACAGATGCAAAACTGGATAGGCCATTGGCTTTCCCAGTGTCACACATTCAGTAAGAGAAACATTCCCAGTACCATTATCCTGCTCTCTTGACGTCTGGTTCATAAGACTTTGCATGTAATACAGAAAATATGAGTAGTGACTTAAAAATCACCTGTATATTTTCAAATAACTCAATATTGGCATGCATTTGCCATCATGTTAATAGCTGTGTTTGGAATGATACCATTTTAGTCATGACCATATTCCAATGTAGCTACATTTATCCTTTCTAAAGCCTGGGTGTCTGCCCCCTCCCTCTATGCTTTCTTATCCAGCCCTGACAACCCTGAAAGGCCTGTTTCTTATTCACCTTCCCCTTTCAACCAACATAACCTAGGGAACATGCTGTAGCCCCTCCTCTTCTCTCTGAAGCTATATAGTTGTAAGGGACTGAATTTCTACAGCCCTGTGTCTTTTGGTGTAAAATAGAGGTGAGCCACTCAGAGCACTCCAAGTATAGGGATGAGTAGAAAAAGGCCCTGGGGTTGAGATTGGGGGCTGGGCAGAAGGAAGGAGACAAAGCTCATGACCCTCTCATGAGGACCTCAGTAGGTGGCTGCAGGAGGCAGTGGGGGTGGAGGCACAGCAAAACCTCAGCTGCTGGGGAGGAAGAGCCAGGACCCTTTTGTCTCATAATGTATGGAAGAGTGTGTGTATGTATGTGATGATGATGATTAAATGGTACATGGTATCAGTGAAAATTATCAGCACGGATGCTGATTAAGGATGCTGAAAATGAATAGTATGGAAGGAAACTGGAAAAATTGGTCCGAGTGTGGAAAAGTAATACTAATTACAATCACTTATGCGAACTGCCTACCATTTATGACTAATTACCACCCAACACAATAACCATTAGATATATCATTAAATATGTGTCAGATTAACTTTGTTGTCTGTTTTATTTGTGTTTAAAACAGTAAACTCTGCGTGTATGCCTGTGCTTAATAGTTTGTTGCTCATGCAAGCAAGGCTGTCAGCTCACAATTTAAAAAAAAACATTTTGTTAGGCCTGGAGCCTGGCAGGCTCTGAATTCCAGGCTAAGTAGTTTATAGTTAATTTAGGAGGCGATGGGGAGCCCTTACGGAATAATTAGCAGGGGAGATACATGATCAGTGCTGTATGTTAGGAAGCACAGACTGACAGGACTAGAAAATTCCTTAGAGATTACTCACCCAATGGTTATCTGTCAGAGGACACTGGCAACCACACTGGGAATTCTGGAGGGATTGTCAGCATTTCAGAAAGACTTCAGGGAACCATGATTTTTTCCATAATAATGTTGTATAGGTCAACTACATTGTCAATATCATTTGTTTGAGGCTGGAATTAATTGAACTGGGACACTGATTGGAAACATTGATTGGCAGTTATGAAAGTCTGATGAATTTTTTAAAATGAGGAAACAATTTAATTGTTTTTAACAAATGAAAATTTTACCATTTGAAAACTTTTTTCTATTCATGGACTCCATGGGTTAAAAACAAAACAAAAGGGGTCTTGGGTGGTAAAAATGTTGAGAGCCTCTATTGCAATCCAACCAATCCTTTCATTTACAGATAGGGAAACAGAGTCTAGAGCCGAATGGAACTTGCCCTCAAAGAAAATGGATAAAAGGATTGAATGGTATAAATGGAGGGTAGACGAGAATGACAGTTCAGTAGCAAATTGAGGTACCTAGATCAGAGTGGTAAACAAGGATCTACAAAGGAGAAGGGCAGATGGGAGAAAATGAAAAGGCAGTGTCAGATAGGACCACTGGTTAAATGTGGGCAGAAAAGAAGAGAAAGAAGTTGAGGACAACTCTAAAATTCCAGTGTGGCTGAATGGGGCAATGATGGCATCATTGGCAAAAATATAAAACCTGGAGGAATAATTGATTTGGGGGCAGAGGGGAATCATGGATTTGTTTTTAGAAATATTGATCATGACTTGTAGGGTTGCATATTTGAAGAGAGTATGGCAATCCAAATTAGAAACACTTGGGTTTAAATCCCTACATATTCATACTGTGTGTCTTGATGAGGAATTTTTCCTTTGAGTCTTAGTGTTTATAGTGTTTATATTTGTAGATCTGGAATGATGATATCTGCTATATAGAGTTAGTGAGAAGATTAAATGGGAGAATTATATAGAGTACTTAGCACAATATCTAGCAAGTAGCATGTACTCATTACTCTTTTTTGGAGAAAGAATGGAGAGTATGGAGATAGGAATGTTTTTTTTTTAATTTCAGTAGATATTTATTAAAAACACTTGACAAAAACTTAACATTTATTTAGGATAAAATCTCTTAGCAAATTAGGAAAAGAAATGTACTTTTTCAGCCTGACATAGGGCACATACTAAAAACCTATCATTAACATTATATCACTTAATGTTGAGAACGTATGCTTTCCTTCCAATTTTAGGAAGAAGACGAGGTTGTTTGTTTTCTCTCTGCTGGAGTTTGTAGCCAGTATAGTGAATCAAAAAGAAAGAGAGAGAGAGAGAGAAAGGAAGAAATAAACAAAGAACATGTACATTGGAAAAGAAGTAAAACTCAATTCAAGACGTGATTCATGACATAATCATGTATGTAGAAATGTCTAAAAAATCCAAAAGAACTAATAATGAATTTAGCAAAGTCATAGATATAAAGTTAATATGAAAATAATTAATTGTATACATATTAGTAACCAAGTCATTAAAGTGGAAATTACAAAATTTATGTCACAATAGATTTAAAAAACATGAAGTCCTTAGGTATACATTTTGAAAAATGTGTACTCTGAAAAATCACAAATTATTGCTGAAATTAAATAAGACCTAAATAAATGGAAAGATATATTATATTTAAGAATCAGATGATTCAGTTTTGTTAAGATGTCAGTTCTCTTCAAATTGATTTATAGATTTAACACAATATCCCCCCAAACCCGCACCCAGAAACCTTCTTCCTTTATTTTTGTAAAAGTTGACCAAATGATCCTAAAAACTTATGTGGACATGCTGAAAATTTTTACTACATAATTTTAAGACTTACTATAAAACTACAGTAATTGAGAGAGTGTAGTATTAGCATAAAAATAAACATATAGATCAATGGAACAGAACAGAGACTCTAGAAATAGATATACACATATAAAGTCAACTGATTTTTGACATAGATGCTGAGATAATTCATTGCAAAAGGATTTTTTTTCCAACAAATCATACTGGAATGGCTGGATATCCTATTAGAAAAGAACAAACCATGAACCTTGATTTTTGCCTCTCTACTAAAGACAAAAACTAAGTCAAATGGACCATAGACCTAATGCAAAAGCTAAAACTAGAAAAACTAGAAAAATCTAGAAAAATCATAGGAGAAAATATTTATGACTTTGTGGTAGGCACAGATTTCTTATGCAGGACATAAAAAGCATTAACCATAAAAAATTGATCAAAATAAATATTTCAAATTGATTCAAATAAAAATCTTAAACAAAATAAAAGTTTTCTGCTTTTCAAAAGGCACTATTTTTTAGTTAATTAAAAAGGCAAGCCATGGACAGGGAGGAAATATTTCCAAAAATTATATTTAAAAAAAAGGACTTGATTCCAAATTACAAAAGGAAATCTAAAAACTCAATATTAAGAAGACAAGTAACCCAATAAAAATGGGCAACATATTTTAATGGACATTTTATTGAAGAAGGTATATGAATGATCAATAAGGACATGAAAGATATTCAATATCATTAGTTATCAGAAAAATGCAAATTTGCACTGCAGTGCAAAATCATATGCACCCACTAGAATGGTCCAAGGTTGGAATGCATTTCAAGCAACTGAAACTCTCTCATATTGCTGGTTAGTAAAATGACCAATAGAAAATACAGAGAAACAAGGAGACAAGAAAGGAAGAGAGGGAGGGAAAAAGGAAGGCAGGAATAAAACAGGAAAGAAGGAGAAAGAAACTAAGAAAGAGAAAGAAGGGGGTGGAAAGAGAGAGAGAGAGAGAGAGAGAGAGAGAGAGAGAGAGACCTAAGAAAGAAAACAGCCAGAGGCATGGAAGAGAAATTAAAAAGCTTCAGCACATGTCAGTAGGAGTCGGAGTACCAAAAGAAGAGAATGATGGGAATGATAGAAGAGCAGTATTTGAAGAGTTAACGCATGAGAGTTCCCCTGAATTGAATAGGGATGTAACTCTTTATATATATGTGTGTGTGTGTGTGAGAGAGAGAGAGAGATATGTGATATATATGTGATATATATGTGAGATATATATATATATATATATATATGTTTGTGCTATTATAGTTGTCTCATTTTTTCTCCCTTTTATTCCCCTTTGCCCTATACCCCACTCCCACCAGCATTCCCCCTCCCACCTTAGTTCATGTCCATGGGTCGTACATATAAGTTCTTTGGCTTCTCCATTTCCTGTACTATTCTTAACCTCCCCCTGTCTATTTTGTGACTACCATTTATGCTTCTTATTCCCTGTACCTTTTCCCCCATCCTTCCCCCACCTCCTCCCCCTCCCCTCTGATAATCCTCTGTGTGATCTCCATTTCTGTGATTCTGTTCCTGTTCTAATTGTTTGCTTAGTTTGTTTTTGTCTTTTTTGTCTTATGGTTGATAGCTGCGAGTTTGTTGTCATTTTAATGTTCATAGTTTTCATCTTCTTTTTCTTAGATAAGTCTCTTTAGCATTTCATATAATAAGGGCTTAGTGATGATGAGTTCCTTTAACTTGAACTTATCTGTGAAACACTTTATCTGCCCTTCCATTCTAAATGATAGCTTTGCAGGATACAGTAATCTTGGATGTAGGTCCTTGTCTTTCATGACTTTGAATACTTCTTTTCAGCCCCTTCTTGCCTGCAAGATTTCTTTTGAGAAATCACCTGCTAGTCTTATAGGAACTCCTTTGTAGGCAACTCTCTCCTTTTCTCTTGCTGCTTTTAAGACTGTATCCTTATCTTTAATCTTGGGTGATATAATGACGTGCTTTGGTGTGTGCTTCCTTTGGTCCAAATTCTTTGGGACTCTCTCAGCTTCCTGGATCTCCTGGAAGTCTATTTTCTTCTCTAGATTGGGGAAGTTCTCCTTCATTATTTTTCCAAATAAGCTTTCAATTTCTTGCTCTTCCTCTTCTCCTTCTGGAGCCTGTATGATTTAGATGTTGGAACTTTTAAAGTTGCCCCAGAGGTTCCTAAGCCTCTCCTTTTTTTGAATTTTTGTTTCTTTATCCTGTTCTGGTTGAATGTTTATCTCTTCCTTCTGCTCCAAATCATTGATTTGAGCCCTGATTTGCTTCCTTTTACTGTTGGTTCCCTGTATGTTTTTCTTAATTCCCTTTGTGTAGCCTTCACTTTTTCCTCCATTTTGCGACCATACTCAACCATTTCTTTTTTTCCCCCAATTATAACATTCTCTGGTTCTTTAATATTCTGTATTTGAGGGTAGAATGAAGACACATGGACCTGAACACATGTTGAGATATGCTATAAAAAATATAAACAACCCAGAAATTTTGGATTTAGTTGGTGTTATAAATGAGTTCTGGTTTGCTTATACCACACCACAACTTCTGTAATCTGCTAGATTTATAATTTACCAATTAATAATTTCCAAAGAAAATGCATATGTCTGGGTAAACCAGGCATTGAATGTACCATTTAATCACAGAAATTCAGATATACCCAAAATTAAAGATACCAACATTGTTCTTTGCAAGAGCAGGTATGGCTCAGATATTGTTGCTCTAAGATTACCTCCCAAATCACAGCTGCACACAGCACTAGCCTGCAGGCATGCTGTACTCAACCATATCTATGAGTATCATGCTTACGAGTGTTTTGAACTGTGCATCTGATAGGTTGGCTATCTCTTCATTGCTTAGTTCTACTTTTGGAGCTTTGATCTGTTCTTTCATTTGGGACATATTTCTTTGTCTCAGCACACCTGTTAAGTTGGAAGGGGCGGAGCCTTAGGTTTTTGGCCAGGGCAAAGCAACCCAGGTTGCTGCTTTGTGATTCTGTATGTGAGGGAGGGGTCTGAGAGGGAACAATGCCGCTTGCTCAGCTCTCTTTTGGTTTACAGTCACTTCTCCTGCTACCCACAAACAAATTTGGCCCTTCTGGTGCTGATTCCTGGGTGGATGGGTTTGTGTACCTTCTAGGACCCTGAAGGTCTCTCCAAAAAACTTTTCTGTGAGGCTGGGAGTTTTTCCCACTGCTGCATCCCCCACTGGTTTTTATCTCCAAAGGTTTTGAGGCTTTATTTGTCCAATGCTGGAACCCTGGGTTGTGCGGCCTGTCTCACTCCCCAGCTGCTCCTCCTGGTTTATCTGCATGCAAATATGGGACCACCTGTTCCACCGGCCACTGCCTCACCTGCCTGGTCCTTCAGCCGCCACATTGCCACACATCCTCTCTGCCTGTCTCCAACCCTCCTACCAGTCTGGATGAATGTTTCTTCTTTAACTCCTTGGTTGTTGGACTTCCAAACAGTTTCATTTTCTGGAAGTTCTGCATTGTTTTTTTTTTTTAAATTTGTTGTTGTCCTTCTTTTGGTTGTGCAAGGAGGCAAAGTGTATCTACCTGAGCCTCCATCTTGTCTGGAAGTCTGGAGATGGGAATGTTTAAGAGAAACAAGGGAGAGTCCAGGAGAGATGACAGATCCCATGCTATATTTTTAAGATTTGACTGCAAAACAGTAATAGTACTTTCCCAGGGTTTCTAGGAGGAAGTCATGCTTACTGAGAATTTAGGAAGGAATCCATCAAAGGAACCTTAAGGAATAGGCAGAGAGGGATAGGGAGTATACTATCAATGCAGCCAAGGGAGACAGAATAACTTGAAAGCAGAAGGTGTGGTCTGGTCCACGGGATCAAATGCAGCAAAAAGATATAGGCAATAAAGACAGAGATGAGGCTATAAGGAAGTCACTTTTAGAGACAGCAGAGAGTTAGGGGTGAAGTAAATAAGTGGCTAGGTAGCAAGTGAAGATGAGGAAGCAGGGTCAGTAAAGAAAAGGCAACACTTCGAACA
This sequence comes from Pteronotus mesoamericanus, assembly GCF_021234165.1. Taxonomy (NCBI): domain Eukaryota; kingdom Metazoa; phylum Chordata; class Mammalia; order Chiroptera; family Mormoopidae; genus Pteronotus; species Pteronotus mesoamericanus. The sequence continues at coordinate 4,036,828 of NW_026555198.1, forward strand.
TGGCTCTTAAAAATAGAGGGGCAGAGATGAAAGTATCTCAAAAGAGTGGCAGCTATAAGGAAATCTTATTTCAGGCTACTTAGAACCTGAGCATGTTTTATGCCAAGGGAAAAGTGCCAGTGGAGAGAAATTGTCTGATAAAGCAGAAGAGAGAGGTCATGTTTATAAGCAGGCTCTCTTACACTATGCATAGGCAGCCCAAGGCTTTGGTTAATTTGAAGATGTGCTTAGCAAAGGATCTAATGTTTATGCCAGGAGAAGTCATCTGAGGTCAAACCAGAAGCCATAAATCCCAATGGGGATGTTTGTGTATGTTTGCAAACAAACCACATCAAATAAGGAGCTACTCTTCTCAGTGTGCAAGGTGCATGACACGATTTGGAGACTGTGAACTTGGACTATGATTCCCGAAGGCAGGGGGCTCAAAATTCTGTCTTTTGGGACTTACTGATGCAGTTAGGCTTTAATGACTTACAGTCATTAAAATTAAAACTTCTATTTTCTTTAAAGAGGAAAAACCCTGGATGTCTAATATTCCAATATAACCTTATTCTGGACATACTGGCTGATGTAATTAGACAGTAGAAAAATGAGAGATATAAAAAACAAAAATGAGAACATCTAGAATGACGGTGTGAAGAGCTTGTCAGATATTCTTCCCAGCAAAACCATTGAGTGAAAACTAATTTTTTAAAAAACAGACATAAATATTTAAAGTTTCTGAAAATTGTCTCAAAGCATAAAGGAAATGGTGATACATTTATTTAAGAAAGCATACTCAATCTTGGTAAGAACAATGAGAGTCTTTGGCATTTAAGCCAAAATTTCTCCCATCCCTTACCTTACCCCAGGTAAGTGATGCAAGCTGTAATCCGGCCAGGTATGGTGAAGAAGAGAGCTCCTTCTGCCCCAGGTCCTTGTCTGGAGCTGCTATATTACAATAGGAAAGGCAGGCTGATAGGATCTCTAGCTACTCAGCTGCCATTTGTAGGGTAAGGGCTCTGCCTCAAGCTTGACAGGCTGAGAATACTGGGGCTGTAATTGCCCCTACCCCAGCTCACTCATAGGTTGTAGGGTCCATGATTGGAAGGCAAGCAAAAGACATCAGGGGTTATTATCTCCCTCACAGTACCTACCAGGCTGTCACTCCAGGAGAAACAGACCATGGTTTCACCGCCCCCCCCCAGCTCCAGCACCATAGTGTAGAGATTCTGCCCACACTATCACTACAAGTGTACCAATATAGATATAGCATACGAGGTCTGTCTGGAGAAAGTCCAGCCATTGTTAATATAATGAGAATGGTTTGAGCGGCATCAATGTAACCTGGAAGCCAAGGAGAGTGGACTGGACTGCACATAGTGAACAATGATGACTTCACTGTACTAGTCAGTGGGGGTGGTAGAGGCCGCTGAGGGAGCAGGGGTATGGCGTGGCCATCGCATTCAAAATGACTGAGCCAGTAGAGCAATGAATCTGCATCAAATTTTGTGTTTAGCTTGAACATTCCTCCATGGAAACTGTTCAGATGATTCAGAAACCACAGCTATGGGCAACTGGTGATTGGCAGTTTCATCCTGAAAACATGACTACTCATGCATCATGTCTTGTGCAGTTTTCCAGTGAAACATAAAGTCACCAGGTGACTCAGCACCCCTACAGCCCAGATTTGGTGCTCTGAGACTTCCGGCTTTTCCCAAAACTAAAATCACCTTTGAAAGGGAAGATATTTCAGGCCATCAATGAGATTCAGGAAAATATGACAGGGCAGCTGATGGTGACTGGGAGAACTGTGTGAGGTCCCCAGGTGCCTACTTTGAAGGGGACTGAGGCATCACTGTCCTATGTACAATGTTTCTTTTATCTTGTATCTTCTTCAATAAATGTTTCTATTTTTCATATTACATGGTTGGATATCTTCTGGACAGACTTTGTATACATGGCATGATAAGATATGTAATATTGTGACTGGCTTCTTTCACTTTGCATAATGTTTTCAAGGTTTATCCATGCTGTAGCATGCATCAATACTCCATTCATTTTTTTTTTACTGTGGTAAAATATGCATAACTTAAATTGACCAGTTTAACCCCTTTTAAGAGTACATTTCAATGGCATTAAGTACATTCACATTGTGCACAACCATCACCACTGCCCATCTCCACAATTTTTTTTATCATGTCTCTATGAATTTGACTCTTGTAGTTATCTCATATAAGTGCAATAATACAATGCTTGTCTTTTCATTTGTAAAATGAAAATGGAATTCAGTTCATTTTGCTGAATCATATTCTAGTATATGGAGAAACTATATTTTGTTTATCTCTTCACCAGTTGATGTGTATTTGGGTTGTTTCCATCTTTTGGCTATTATGAATAATGCTGCTGTAAACATTTTCATTCCAGTTTTTGTGTGGACATATGTTTTATTCCTCTTGAGCATATACATAGGAGTATAATTGCTGGTCACATGGTAACTCCATGTTAAACCTTTTGAGGAACTGCCAAACAGTTTTTCAAAGGAGCTGCATCACTTTACATTCCCAACAGCAATGTCAGAACCTTCCAATTTCTGTCATTCTTGCCAACACTTGCTTGACTTAAAAAATAATTTTTTTAAGAGAGAAGGGAAAGGAGAGAAAAAGAGGAGACAAATATTGATGTGAGAGAGACACATCAATCGATTGCCTCTTGCACATGCCCTGACCAGTGACCTAACCTATAATCTAAGCATATGCCCTGACTGGGAATTGAACTAACCTTTAGCTTTGCAGGATGACACCCAAGCAATTGAGTCACACCAGTAAGGGTAAATTTTTAAAAAATTATATAGCCATCCTAGTGTGTGTAAAGTAATACCTCATTGTGGTTTTGATTTGCACTTTCCTAATGACTGATGACAATAAGCACCTTTTCATATGCTTATTAGCCAATTGTATATCTTTAGAGAAGTGTATATTTATGTTTTGTCCATTTTTTAATTGAGATATTTTTTATTATTGCTTTATAAGTGTTCTTTATATGGTGTGGGCACAGGTCCCTTGTCAGATAAAAGATTTTCAAATCTTTTCTCCCATATTGTGTGTTGTCTTTTCACTTTCTTGATGGTGTTATTTGAATTACAGAAGTTTAAAATTTTGATAAAGTCCAATTTATCTATTTTTTTCTCTAGTTATTTGCACTTTTGGTGTCATGTCTTAGAAACCATTGTCTAATCCAAGGTTACGGGGATTTATGACTATATTTTCTTATAAATGTTTTATAGTTTTAACACTTCAAAAATAAAATACATGGAATTATCAAGGATACAATCACATGTAAAAAGCTGTCCAACTATTTGAAAATTTGTAAGATAGTTTTACATAGATAGATATAGATCTAGCCATATCTTTTTGAACTTAGTAAATAACAAGATCTAGTGGTGGGTTTAATGCTATAATAATTTTGAAGTAATGGTCAGCATGATGATATTTTGAGATATCTAAAATGGTATTATGATATAAAAATATCTGTTATGTACTGATATTGCTGATGTTACTTTGGTCAGTTGCTTACACCACAACAAATGGAACTGTTACATTTCACTTAGAGGTTATTAGAAATGAAGATGTAATTTTTTCCTACTCAATAGAGTCTTTAAATTCTACCTGTAGATCCTAGGTATATAAGAATACTGTAAAATTTGGGTCTAAGGTACAATATCATTAACAAAGCAAGACTTGTCCATTACTCTAGTGTTTAATAATCAACAAAAAGCTAAAATAATAATGTTGACATGATGACAGCTGACTTAATTTAACTATTATCTACCTTGTTTTAGAAAGAGTTATTCAATATAAAAATACACACTTTGGCACAAATAACGCCCCTTTTTTATTACAAAATATTTTATTACAAAATCATAAGTATCTGATTCTGTAACAACAATATCACACTCAAGCACACCATATACATTTTAGGTGAAATGTTTAAATTAAAACTATGAATTATTACACCCACATTATTACACTACCAGCCACACTCAAGCAAGCCTTACTTCTGCTGGACCCTGTATTTTGGTAGTCCCTTCTGATTCAAATGTGATAAACAAAGAAATAATATTACTATCCTTTTACCAACTGGAGTAATGGGATTCAAATTTTATCTAAATACTCTAATTCCCTCTAATTCCAACTAACAGTTGAAAATATACATAATTTACTTTCTGGTTAGATTTATTCAAACAGTTCTCAGAAGAGACAAGCTTGTTGAGGCTACCAGCTGGAGGCTGCCAGCTGTTCTGGGCCTTTTCAGGTGAATAACTTTGTTCAGTTGTAAAGGAAAAAAATACCAAATATTAGAAATAGAGCACAGAGACAGTATCTAAAAGAAAAGTTTTATGAGGGGTTATATTTCCTAGGTCACTGAAAACAGATCTCTCCCCTTAATAGTTTATAGATATATTTGCTATTATTATGGTTTTGAATAGATAGCACATTTCTGTGGTTCAAATTCAAAGTGATATAATAAGGAATCCACAGAAAGTTTAACCCTCACATATAGTATCATTTATCCTCCTCCCCTAATCCCTATAGACAAGTAATTCTGTATGAAAATGAAAGCAAATACCTACATTTTTACCTCTTTCTTGAACCAATGGTAACATACCATATATATGGTTTTGCACCATGCATTTTTCACTTAATGGTATACCCTGAAGGTCTTTCTATTATCAGTTTAGTGAAAATGTCCTCATTCTCTTTTATAGCTGATGAGCATCCTACCATGGGAATGTGCATGTCATTATTTATTTCCCATGTTCTGTTTGATAGACCCTAGAATTGTTTCTAATCTTCTTACTGGTCTATTTTAAACTTTTGCACATTTTATGTAGAAATTGTTTTAGTCTAGATTCTTGGTGGTAAGTGGCAGGAATTCAATTTAAATTATTTTAAATAGAAAATGGGATGCTTACAGTACTAAGTGCTGACTTGGTCTTCTCTCCTTTTGTCCCATTCCAACTACTATGAAACCTTTGCTTTTACAATACACACCTGGTCTTTACCTCTCTTCTTTACCTATTAGTGCAGTACAATTCTAGTATCAGTTCCTGAAAGCTCCTTGATCTTAAAAGCACAGTTAAACCCAGGAATCATATGTCAATGCTCCTCTATAAGTTGGCCATCCAAAGGATTCATAGACGCCTACCTGAAAGGTCTTTTTTAGACAAACATCAAAATAAGAGCAGAAAATTAAAATATTCTCCTGGAGACTTCACTGTATTCTCCCAAGATCATTTCTGGAATCCTAAATGAGGCAATCACTGAACTTCAGTATATGTTTCTAGATATACTTTAGGTGCAAAACTAGGAGTCTGCTAACACAGAGTAAGAGAGAACTTGACCCAAGACAAAAAAAATATGCATTCCTGAAAAAGGACCATTAAGACCATTACAACTATTAAGAAATTGCCCCAAGAAGTGGGGATAATCTGTACTTCAGGTACTGCTGGATAGGAAAAGGGTCTCAAGGTCTGGATGGCTCTTGTTAAATGCTAAAGTGTAGCACAGTATTTTGCAAATGCAGCTGTAATCCAATGAGCTTGTCTGGAACCTAAAATGGATGTTTAGCCAACTGTAAAGAACAAATCAACATATAATTAACCAAATAGTATATATAAGCAATAGCTAAGCCTCTCTTCAGAAGGACAGAGCTTTGGATGTGAATCCCCAGTCTCCTTTACTTGTTTTCAAGTAAATACAACTACCTAACAACAACCAAGTCTCATTCTTAAGTAGAGCACCCCAAGCAACAAACCCCTTGACTTCAGTAACAATGCTTCTGCAAACTGAGAAATATTTCAACTGCTATAAATCAGTTTAGTGGGTGAAGCAGTTGGACTGACCTGTATTCAAAAGTTCATCCCCCCCTACTTTATGGAAAACTTTTCTAAAAAGTCACTTGAAAGGGCTGGAAAATAAGAACTATATGGGGGAAAAGTGAAATAAATTGATGTTATTCAGTTTGAGAATGAAAAGAATGAATTAGAATCAAATATATGAGTCAAGATGAAGACGAGTTCATTTATGGAGGAGAGAGAGAAAATAAATGACCTTCACTTGCAGGTATATTATGCATGAAGAATACTCCCTGATGATTAGAACATTGAGCTACAGAAAATTAGTAGTCCATTTGCCTAAAGGTAAAAAAGTAGCCATCTGTTTTTATGTGAAAATGGTGTGATGACCAAAGAACGCTTGCAGCACTCATATCAGCATGGTCTATAGAGCACTGTCTATGGCCCTCACTAACAGTTGAGGTAAACTGGACAGTAACTGGATGATTTTGGGGATTTGAATCAGTAGACACAGTTTATGAAAAGATCTCTTTTCTAAATCCATTTGCACTGGTAGAAGATTTCAATTACAGGTGTGTTCATTGTGGAAATGTCCAGACCTCTTAGAAGAGAATGATAAATTCTGCTGTTTTGTCTGCTCTTAAAAGTAACTGGAAAATTTCACTTTCTCACTTAATGAATTATGCGAGATTAACCTTATCCACAAGACATACAGCTTGACATTTTGTCTGTTTGGGTTTTTTTTCCCCCCAATCAACTCTTGTGCCATATACCTAGAGTGACCTTGTTTTCTGAAAAAGAATTGTAACACACAGTTTGAAAAGAACATGTTTGGGAATACTCATATAAATTCACCCATTTATTAATTCAATAATTATCCACTCTGCACCAACTATATGCCAAGCACTATTCTAGCTACTTGGAAAAGAGCAGTGAAGAAAACATCCAAAGTCTCCTGCTTTCATGGAACTTATATTAATGTGAGGCTACAGGGGTATGATAAACAATTGATATTTAAAACTAAGTAAATTGTATATTAGGTTAGGAAGTAATAAGTGCTGTTGGAAAAAGAAAAGGTAGAGCCAGACAAGGTAGATAAGACATGCTGGAGTGGGAGCAGGAAGCAGGTTGCAGGATTAAGTAGGGTGGTTAGCATAAGCCTCTATGAGAAACTTAGTTTTGTTCGAAGACTTCAAAGAAGTGAGGAAACTAGGCAAGTGGGCATCTGTGGGGAGAGAAGCTTGGGTCAAGGGGACAGCCAATGGAAAGGCCTTGAGAAAGGAGAATACTGGTGTGTTCAATGAACAGCAAGGAAGCCAGTGTGGTTGGAGAGGAGGGAGTGATAGGAAGAGCAGAAGAGGAGAGGCTAATCACAAGGGCCTTGCAGAGCACGGGAAGGACTCTGGCTTTTACTCTGAGGAAAATGGGAGTCATTGGTGTGTTTTGAGCAGAATGTCAGATCTGATTACTGCTTTTAAAAGATTGCTCTGGCTGCTGTGTTCAGAATAAACAGAAAGTAAGTGGAGAGCATGGTTCTGGTATCCATGAATTTGATTACCACAGTTTAATTAAATAACCACGTCCCTCAACAACACACTTCAAATTTCAGTTATCATTGCATATTAACTGAGTAATTGCATAAAGTACAGATTGTACTGATTGCTCTTTTCAGTCCATAAATCATTACATAAATAACAGATGCACATCATGATCAGTGACCAATCATGTCACTTCTTTCAAAGTCTTTTGGTGATTGGTGTTGGGGATTCATTTTCTTCAGTTTATGCACAGACAGCAAAGCATGTACTGTGTCACCTTAATTTGCAGTGATAAACCCACATGACATTTTTACACAAATGGATATTCAAAAAATGGGGAAATGGCCAACAAAAATAAAAGTCCCACAAAACATGAAAAATTATTATCCAAAAAGTGAAATTCAAATCAAAGCTTTATGTGGGATGGTGAACATACAATATAATATACAGATGATGTGTTATAGAATTCTATACCTCAAACTTACATAATTTCATTAACCAGTGCCAACGCAATAAATTCAATAAAATGCTACTTAAAAAACTATATGGAACTCTAGAAGAAATAGCTGACTAGGGGACCATGGCAATGTTGACGTTGTCACCATTTGAGAGACCCTAGATATGCAGCCAGAGGAACTTAGTGAAGGTGAACTTTCTAACCTAAATAAGGAAAGTTGTGACAAAAAAAGAAGAGATATCCCAGAGGAGTTAACACCAACAAAAACTTCACATTGAAGGAATTCTTCGAGATATTTTAAAATATTGAGAGTGCAAAGGATAAAATGCAGAAAGTGATCCAAACTTCAAAAAGAGTATGGCGATTCCCCCAGGTATGAAAAGATGTTCTCTTGGCATTATAAGTTATGGAAAGATGAAGGCAAGTATTGTTCAAACTACCCTTGGTAAGTTTTTTATAAAGAAATAAAACACTTTAATTCTCAATGTTTCTAGTGTTTTAAATTACAGTGTACTAAACAGACATTAGTTTTACATTTAAAAAACTTCTCCTATACACTTATAATGAAATGGACAGTAAGAGAGTTTTAATATTTTGACAAAAAAATTGTAAATCTCAAAGGACAATTATAATTTTCCCCACTGATTAAGATCGCTTTACACTGTTTCAGCTAGCAATCATTTTCAATATCCTGCACTGCCTGCCGTTCAGTGAGCACTGCCTGTATTTAGTAATAATGACTGGGTCTGGGGTTTGACCTTGAAAGTGGGTGGCTGCAGTGTAGTAAAAGTGGTCTTGTAGTTGAAGGCTTTTGGGTCCACCTTCTTAGTAGAAAGTCTAGAACCTTCAACAGGTGTGAGATATTTCTATCAGTGACTTGTTAATATAACCAACAAAACAGCCAAAAACTTGGTAGTGTGAGGAGAGGTGTCAGGAAAGGCCCACAGTCCCAGCCCTTCTCTCCCCTGTTGCTATTGTACTGTAAAATGCTGCCATTAGAGATTTAGTCCTTTGGGCTAAGCATTGCCCCTCTAGAATCATTTAAAAATATGTACCTTGAATGGCAACTATGTTAGGCAATGTTTATGTTAACTAACATTATTATGTATATAAAATAAAAATAATATATGGAAAGACTGATACAGCAAGTAAGTACACTAAGAAACTACTGCAAGAAAGAGGTACTTATGTTCCATAAAGGCATCTCTTTAGATAAAGAAAATAAAGTTGGCAATATGTAACAAAGCTTTAAAAAAATGTTTGTTCTTTTGGACCCAGTGACTACACTTGTGAGAGAGTTCATCTGAAGGGAAGTAAACTAAAAATTATGTACAGGATTTTATCACATGACTTTTTATAATAAATGTTAGGAATAACAGTGGGAAAATGTGCAACACATGCAAATGAAGCAACATCTTGCATCCTTAAAATACATTTATAAAGACTGGGAATTTTCTTTGGGTTATCACGAAAATGTCATGGGAAGAGTTTGTGAAATAATATAAATTGAGATAATAAGAATACAAATTGTATTAAAAAAGCTTCTGCATGGCTAAGGAAACAATCATCAAAATGAAAAGGGAACAGACCGTATTGGAGAACATATTTGCCAATGATATATCGGACAAGGGTATGATCTCCAAAATATATAAATAACTCATTCAACTCAACACCAGTAAGTCAAACAATCTAATTAAAAAATGGGCAAAGGATAGACACTTCTCCAAGTAGGACATACAGAAGGCCCATAGACATAAGAAACGATGCTCATGCTATACCCTAAGAACACCAAAACGCCAATACAAAAGAACCTATGCACCCCAATGTTCATAGCAGCACAATTTACAATAGCCAAGTGTTGGAAGCAACCTAAATGCCCATCAGTAGATGATTGGATCAAAAAGTTATGGTACATATACACAATGGAATACTACGCAGCAGAAAGAAAAATGAACTACTAAACTTCGCGACAGCATGGATGGAACTAGAGAGCATCATGCTAAGCGAAATAAGCCAGGGGGCGAAAGACAAATACCATATGATCTCACCTATAAGCGGAACCTAACCAACAATGCAAAGATGCAAGGAAAATGTGACCAGCAACACTGAAAGGAAAAGAAATTAACAGAGACAAGAGGGAAGAGGGGGGCAGGGAAAGGGAAGGGAGGGGGAAAGTCAAGGAACATACAGCAAGGACTCATGGACAAAACCAAAGGGGAAGAGCTGAGGGAGGGAAGGTGGGAGGGGGCAAGGGAAAGTGGTGGGGGGGAGGCAGAGACAAATGTATTTAAAAAGTAAATAAATTTTAAAAAAATTAAAAAAAATAAACTAATAAAATTTAAAAAAAAAAGAAATGATGCTCAACATCACTAGCCATCAAAGAGAGGCAAATTAAAACCACAATGAGATATCACCTCATGCTAGTCAGAATGGCCATCATTAATAAATCAGCAAACAACAAGTGCTGGCGAGGCTGTGGGGAAAAGGGAACCCTAGTCCACTGTTGGTGGGAATGCAGACTGGTGCAGCCGCTGTGGAAAACAGTACAGAATTTCCTCAGAAAACTAAAAATGGAACTGCCTTTTGACCCAGAAATTCCACAGCTGGGAATATATCCTAAGAATCCCAAAACACCAATTCGAAGGAACCTATCACCCTATGTTCACAGCAGTGCTATTTAGAAGAGCCAAGTGCCAGAAACAACCTAAGTGCCCAACAGTAAATGAATGGATCAAAATTGTGGTACATTTACACAATGGAATACTATGCAGCAGAAAGAAAGAAGGAACTCCTACCCTTCATGACAGCATGGATGGAGCTGGAGAGCATTATGCTAAGTGAAATAAGCCAGATAGTGAAAGACAAATACCTTATGGTCTCACCTATAACAGGACCCTAATGAACAAAACAAACAAATGAGCAAAACGAAACCAGAGGCATGGAAACATGGAGCAGACTGACAGTGACCAGAGCGGAGGTGGAAGGGGCATAAGAGGGGACTTAAGGGGAAGGGACTTCAGTCAAGGAACATGTATGAATGGCCCACAGACATGGACAACAGTGTGAGGATTGACTGTGTGAGTGGGGAGTGGAATGGGAAGAGGAGGGAACACGAGGAAAAGTTGGGAAAACTGTAATAGAACAACAATAAAATGTTTTTTTATAAAAGAATACTAATTGTATGTACTGTGTGTTCTCATTAAAAGTGTATAAAAAACTGGAAGAAAAGATGCCTAAATGTTATTATGGTTACTTCTGGGAATACTGGTTGTAGGAGAATAAAATGTAGGAAAAAATTGTGTGTGAACTATTAAAAAAAATGATAATCCCCAACATGATCTGGAGCCAGACTGCAGACTAGCTGCATTAATGTTGGGTAAGTTCCCTAGCCTTTCTGTGCCTCTGTTACCTCATCTATAAAATACAGATAATAGTAGTATTAACTTCCTAGGGGTGTTAGGAAGATTAAATGAATTAATACTTATCAAATAATGACATGAGTTTGTAGCATATAGCAAGTGCTCAATAAATGTTATCTGTTATTATTATTATTGACATGTATACAGTTATAAAATAAAAGTTAATTTTTAACTCATTTTCTATATTTCCACTCCTAAGGAATAACCACTGTTAACAGTGATAAGAATCCATTCAGTCTTCTTTTATGCAAACACACAAGAGTCATTGATCCTGTTTGTATAAATATACACACATGTACATATATACAAACATACATATAAATATGTGTGTGTGTGTGTGTGTGTGTGTGTGTGTATTTTAAACAGAAGTGGGGTCCTGGCTGGTGTGGCTCAGTGGATTGAGGGCCGGCCTGTGAACTGAAGGGTCACCACTTTGATTCCCAGTCAGGGCACATGCCTGAGTTGTGGGCCAGGTCCCCAGTGGGTGGCACATGAGAGGCAACCACACATCAATGTTTCTCTCCTTCTCTTTCTCCATCTCTTCCTCTCTATCTAAAAATAAATAAATAAAATCTTTTTTAAAAAAGAAGTGGGATCATCCAATTAATACTGTTAAACAACTTGCTATATTACTAAGCAATATACCATTATATTATGGACATTCTTATTTGTCAATAATGCAGATGTACTAATTTTTTATAATGGCTGCAGTAGCATTCCAGTGTATGTTCTGTACTTTATTTAACTATTTCCTTGATAATGAAGATTTATATTATTCTCAAATAATGATGCAATAATCTGACCTTATACAGGTATTTTTACACACTAGGATGAATAGTTTTGTAGGTCAGGTCACTAGAAGTTAAATTTTTGAGTCAAAGGATATATGCATTGATAATATTGACAGATATTTTCAATTTCTCCTCCAAAGGAGTTGTGCTAGTTTGTCAATATATAAGAATGTCATTTTCCCCAGAGCTTCATTCCCTCAAATATTATAAATCTTTAAAAAGTTTCCCATTAAGCAATAAATGTCTCATTAGGGTTATACTTTGCATTTCCTGATCACTGTTGCAATTGTGTATGTATGTGTGTGTAAAATTTCTTTTTATATCTTATTTCTTATTAAAATATATTATTATAAAATATAATATTTTATATACACACATATATAAAATATCAGCATTTCCTCATCTGTGAATTGCTTGCTCAAGTCCTTGACTGTGAGTTATTTTCCTTTTTATCTATATTTTGCTGTATTTAAAAAGAAAGATAAATGTTTTGTATTTTTTAAGTAACTGCAATCTATTCTGTATCAATCATAGTAGTAGAGGAAAGTATTTCCTCAATCCAAAAGAAGGCAAAATTTGAATATATACATTGTTTTCATGAGTCTCTCTGCAGAGGAGGGGGCAAGGAAGCAAATTTAATTGCTTAATTTTGTTTTTCTCAATATTAAAATTATCCTTTCATTCCCTGGGGCTCCACAATGGGAAGATCCTTGTGATAACTTCAAATTCACCATGAACCTCTAATGCATTTGTCTAAGTCGCTCAAGTCTAAACCTTCACATTTAACTCAATAATTCGATATTTTTTACAGCCATCCTTGAGGTGTATCCGGAAAGAAGTAGAGAGCTGCACAGTTATTTGATATATTTAGGTCCATTCTAACAACCCATTGTAACCAGTCGGGCAGAGGCAGATGCATTTTTTTTCAGAATTCTTTCAGAATGACCTCATAATTGAGCTGCCTTATAGGCTCAGTGTTGAACAATAATGAGTTTTTGAACGGTGAGGAGGACGTTTTGAAATAGAGGCAAATAGCGCCGATTATTTACAATGCTGCCGTCAGGGGCATCTGGACTAGAATGGCTAGAAATGCTCCTGTGATTAGAGCTGGATATGGCCATAGCAGAGGGTCCACAGTGACAATACCTAGCCTTTCCTAATTGTACTTGTTTCCATTTTTCTTTACATGAACAACATGCTAATCATTGAGAAGCAGAGAGGATAGCACAAGCATATTGAAAGTTGGCTTAATGAAAACTTTGTTCAATTACATTTCTCCTAAATGATACTTCAGTTGTTTAAGACAAAAAGGCATGGGGTAGGGGAACTATCCTATCCTTAGTTATCACTAGTAACATAGGCTTAGAGACAATGCTGTGGCCACACACAGTATGTATTGAATTCAGTAAACCTGATGCCTCCTAGACCCTTTCACTCATACAGTGCATGAAAAGACATGTTCAATAAATGATTTCTGACATTTTGGTTCAGTGTCTTGACTATGATATTCAGCTTAGCATTGTGTGTAATCTTGGATCCACCAGTGATTAAGTATTTACTTTGACCATAATTAGTATCAAGGAAGTGTTATTTCAGGAAACAAGTTTAGAACATTAGGATCTCAGGACTTAAAGATCATCTAATCTAATCCCCCCAGCCTTGAATATCCATTCCAGGTTTCCCCCGCTCCTTATCTTCCTCCAAGTGGTGAGGTAGCCTCAGCTCCACTTGAAGCTCTCCAGTGACATAGAGATCACTGTTATATGAGACAGTCCAATCCATCTTGAATAGCTCTGATAGAAAATTCTTTTCATTGAACTGATTTTTTTTCTCCCAGTAGATTCAATCCATTGATTCAGTGGGAGTCTAGAGGTGTCTTCCAGAACAGGTCTAATCTCTCTTACACATCACAGATCTTTAAATAATTTTTTAAAGATTTTATTCATTTATTTTTAGAGATAGAGGAAAGGAGGGAAAAAAGAGAGGGAGAGACACATGGATATGAGAAAGAAACTTCAATCAGTTCCCTTCTGTATGCACCCCAACTGGGGACAAAACAAGCAACCCAGGTTTGTGCCCAGACCAGGAATCAAACTGGTGACCTTTCGCTTTATGGGATGATGCCCAAAAAACTGAGACACACCAGTCAGGGCACAGATCTGCAAATATTTGAAGACAGGCCTGTCTTCCTTTTTCTATAGCTCTACCACATTCGACCTTCCCCACAATCCAGTCTAAAGGTTCCAAGCTTTTTAGACTTTTCTCATAAGGAACTCCTGACTTCTTCTCTAATCTAATCTCATCCTCCCTGCCTGTGCCACATGGCCTCCTTTTAGTCTTCAAACATGCCCAGAATATTCCTATCTCGGGCCTTATACCTTCACTCCCCACTACCAGAAATGTCCTTCATAATAGCAACATTTCCTTATGTCATTTAGCTCAAATATCAGCTCCTCAGAGAGGCCTTCCCTGACCCTTGTATCTAAAGAATCCCCACACCCAATTTTTATCACTATCCTTTGCCATGATATATTTTTCTTCACAGTACACATGACTTCCCGAAGGATTGTTGTGTCTGTTGTAAGTTTGTCTGTCTTTCTAGCTAAATGTAACCGTCATGAGTCCAAGGACTGTACATGTTTTCTCTAGCACATAGTAGGTGCTGAGTAATATTTGTCGATCAAATCAATAAGATGTGGTTTTTATTCCTTTCACCATTCAGGTCACTGCCTTGACTTTCACAATATCCCTCTAAAAGTGCAATGGCCAGAAGTGATCATGGAAATCTAGCTCTGAGCTGACAAGGGCAGAAATAAGGCATAACAACCACATTATTTAGTCAATAAGTAAAAACCATGCATCAGGCACCATGCAAGATCATAGATATATGGTAAAGAACAAGATCAATATGGTCCCTGCCTCCAAAGAACTCAGTGTTATAGATGTCCTTCTAGTATGAGGAAGTCCTAAGGCCACAGTTACTCTTTTTTGAATATATATATTTTAAGTATTTTATTCATTTATTTTTAGAGAGAGGGGAAGGGAGGGAGAAAGAGAGCAAGAGAAACATCAATGGGTGAGAGAAACATCTATTGGTTGCCTCTCACATGCCCCTAATGGGGGACCCAGCCTGCAACCGAGGCATGTGCCCTGACTGGGAATTGAACCAGTGACCCTTTGGTTTGCAGGCCGGCACTCAATCCACTGAACCACACCAGCCAGAGCCACAGTTACTCTTTTGGTGGCCATCTCACATATCACACTGGAGGATTTACAATCAATTAAAATGTGAAGATCCTTATCATGAGTGCTTTTTGTGCTCAATTGCAAAATCGTGTAGTTACTATATTATATTTCATTGGGTAAAATTCTGTCCATCATTCTATTAAGTCAAATTATTTTGGGATCCAAATTCAGTCAACCAAAAGATTTACTAGGCCATCCAGCTTTGTGTCACATCCAAATCTAATAAGTGGTCCTTCTATATATGAAACTCTTCAATGGAATCATTGAACAAGACAGAACCCTGTGGCACGCTACCAGAAGACTACTTCCAGTCAATACCCAAGTGATAGTACCTCCAAATGCCTGGATGATGTCCAGATTTTCTGCCTACTGTGTTTCCATATTTATCAATATGAAAACCCTGTCAAAGAAAAATTACATTTAGTTAGAAATGCCTTGTTCCTAGCAAACCCAACTTGGGTCCCAATGATCATTGCTGGCCCTGGAAACCAGTACAAATTCTATTAGGTGCACATAAACAATCCCTTTAATATTCCATTGATAACCTTATTTGATATTAACATCAAACTCACAAATTTGTATTGTCCAGAATTTAACTTTTTGCAGTTTTTGCAAATCGAAGTATATATTTTCTTGACTACAGGTCCTTTCCTGTTTGCTCTGATTCCTCAAGCTCTGTCATGATAGCTTATTCTCTCTCTCTCCCCCCGCCTTAGTTCTCTCCATTGGGGATACAGTCACCTGGGTAAGGAGTTTCATACTCATTTATATAGCACCTGTGTGTTCTCTTGACACTCTCATCTCAATTTCGTGCTTCCGCTGAGTCTCCCTAAAGTTCTTTTTAACCTTTTAATTCTGAAGCTCATTGTCTTTTTTTACAAAAGACAGCAAATTTGGAGTTCTGCTGTTCCTGTCTTCTATTAACATTACTCCTTCAGTCCCAAGCAGCATGCCTCTCCCCTGACTTTGTTCTTGCTCAGAACATAACTAATGAAGCCTCATGCTTTCATCTTAGACATTTCCTCCTAACCTCAGCTCATTGGAGACTTTCCCCTTCCTGACATTATTCATATCATCTGGTGATCCTCTTTTGGTTTATCCTTAATCTCATTTCCTACCACTCTCCCCACACTCTAACCAGCCACAAGGGCGTCCTTGCAGTTCCTTGAATATGCTAAGCATATCCCCAAAGTAGGACCTTTGCATTTGCTGAACCCTTCTAGAATGCTCTTTACCCAGATATTTGCAGGCCTTGACCCTCACTTTATTTAGGTTTCTTCAGGGAAGCCATCTCAGTGCCATCTTGGAAACAACACACACATACCCATCCCTGGGATCGCTCTCTGCCCCTTACCCTGATTTATATTTATTCTTGGCAAATATTACCATCTCAAATATTTATTTGGTTACTGTCTTTCTTGTCCCATTAGAGAATATGTTGCAGAGGGACAAAAATCTTTGTTTTTGTTTATTGCTACAACAGTGCTTGGGCCATAGCAGATGCTCAATAAATATGTTAAAAATTAATGATGCCTAGGTACTTCTCTTAGAACATTATTCCATGAGACCTATGTAGAATTTTTGCACCCACAAGATAAGTATGAAGGTCCTAATGACAAATAATACTGTGGTGAGAAGAGCAATTGGAAAGTGTGTATAAATAAAACTTAGATCCTGTACTTTCTATGACTTGATCCATGTAATATGCAAAGCCAACCTGAAGGTTTAATGCAGGGCAGTGTATGTGGGATCACAATACTCACTGTAATTTAGTGGGATAAGCCTAAAACCTGGAGGCTGCTCTATCTAAAAAGAGCATATCTGCTAGGAGAGGAGGTGAAGTCATACTGTATATTAAATTGACTTTCACTTAGATCTATAGGTGTTGACATGGAGAGAAGTCCATGGCATTCTGCTCAGTAAAAAACGCAGGAAATGGAACAGCATGTACAGTATGGTTCCACTTATATTCTATTGGTGAGAGAGTGAGAGAGAGAGAGATGTATAGAGTCTAGAAGAATACATTAATATGACTATCTCTGGATGGTGACATTTTATTTTAGATTTTTTTAAAAATTACTTTTGTTAGTCACCAGGCTGTAAAGTACAGCATAGGGAACATAGTCAATAATATTGCAATAACTATGTATGATGTCAATTGTGTACTGGAAATACCAGGGGGAGCACTTTCTAAAGTACATGATTGTCTAACTGCTATGCTATACACCTGAAACCAATACAAAATAATATTGAAAAGCTATTTTAAACTTTTTTCTGAATTGTTTGATTTTCTTTTAAAACAATGGATGTTGATCATTTCCCCCCAAATAATGGAATTGTTATTGAAAAGGTCCACTAAGAACTAGGAAAAGTGATTACCTAGCGAGGCTAACTGGAGAACTAGTAAAGAATGAGCAATACTCAGTTTTCACTCAATTTTCATTTAAAACTAATTGATTTTATACAATGTACATGGCTTGGAAAGCCTTGAATTTGATAGTATGTCTATAGGTACACTGTGTGGGATATTATAAGTTACCTGATCAGAGAGCAGCTGAAGAGTTAGAAAAATTGTGCTGACAATTTCCAAAGCCTAGAAAAAACAACTAGAGGAGCTATGGCTTTATACCTAATTCTGACCAACAGGGGGAATTGTTTGGGAAATAAAAGTGATAAAAATCTAAAGAGAGAGTGAGCAAAGGACCTTGGAATTCTTTGGCCTCCAGAAGAAGTATGGCTGAGAGAAGTCATGTCCAAATTCATAGCATGACATTCTTCAAGAGAAGACAATTCAAGAGGGTTGGGAAGCTCTCTGAAATGCCACTCTGATTGCAACTACAGATGATTTGTAGAGGAAAATGTGGGAAGGTCATATTTTTTGCATTTGCTGAGCCCTTCTAGAATGCTCTTTACCCAGATATTTGAAGGTCAACATATAAATGTCTGTTAAAAACATGAATTTTTAAGTGTAAAGAAGCTTTTATTTTTCTAGTGGGATGGAACAGACAATAACCAAAGAAATAAGTGAGATGGGATAATTAATTAGAAGAAGAGTGAAGCAGGGTAAGAGAGCAGACTGTTACCAAAAAGAGTGTGTATATGGGTGTGCTCTTTCTTCTGTGGTACCAAGGAGCCAATTGCAAAGAGACCCGAATGAAGTGAGAGGGCAAGCTCTGTGAATTTCTGGACATTCCACGCGGAGAGTTCAGAAAATACAAAGGCTCTGATATAGAGATATGTGTAGCATCTTTAAGGAATAGCAAGGAGGTGAATGGAACTAGTTCAGAGTGCCCAGAGAGTGGTAGAAGATGAGCTCAGAAAGGTAGAGGGAAGCCATATCATATTTGACCTCATAGACAGTGACCAGGACTTTGAATTTTATTCTGAGATGGATCATTATTGAGAGGTCTCAAGTAGAAGAGTGGCATGAACTGACTTATTACTTATCAGGATCAGTCTGTTGTTGTGTTGAACAGAAAATATGGGATCCAGAATGGGAGCAAAGGGAGCTATTTAGGAGGCTACTCCAGTAATAAAGGTGAGAGATGTTGGTGACTTAGACTGACGTGTCAGAGATAGGGCTGGGAGACAGGGTTACATTCCAGATATATGTTGAAGGCAGAGTCCACAAGATTTATGATGGGATAAGTGAAGGATACTAGAAAAAGAGAAAATTCAAGGATAACTCCAAGATATTCAGTCTGAGCAAGTAGACAAATGGTGATTCCATTAATTGAGATGGGAACAATTGAGGGAGGATCATGTCTTGGACGGTGAAACTCAAGACTGAGTTTTGTACATACTGAGTTTAAGATACTGATTTAGATATTCAAGTGAAGATGTTATGTTGGAGGTATATACCTGAGTGTGGAATTTAGGGAAGTAGTTTTTGTTAGAGATTACATTTCTGTTGTTCTCATCATATGTGAGGTCACTCCAAAAAAAACTCCAAGCCATTGTTAATATAACAAGACCAGTTTGCATGACATTGATTAACCTGGCAGCCAAGGAGAATGGACTGGAATGCGTATGTGTGAACAATGATGACTTCACTGTACTAGTCAGTGGGGGTGGTAGATGCCATTGAGTGAACATGTACATTCAAAATGACTGAGCCAGTACAGCAATGAATCTGCATCAAATTTTGCATTAAGCTTGAACATTTCTCCATGGAAACTATTCAGATGATTCAGAAGGCCGAAGCTATCGGCAACTGGTTATTGGCAGCTTCATCATGACAAAGCACCTACTCGTGTATCATGCCTCATGCAGAGATTTTTGGCAAAACATCAAATCATCCAGGTGACTCAGCCCCTCTGCAGCCCAGATTTGGCAGGACTTCTGGGTTTTCCCCAAACTAAACTCACCTTTGAAAGGGAAGAAATTTCAGACCATTGATGAGATTCAGGAAAATACAATGGGTCAGCTGATGGCAATTGAGAGAATTGTGTGAGGTCCCAACATGCCTACTTTGAAGGGGATTGAAGTGTCAATGTCCTATGTACAATCTTTCTTATAGCTTTTATCTTCTTCAATAAATGTCTCTTTTTCATATTACATTGCTGGATACCTTCTGGACAGACCTTGTAGATAGTATTTAAAGCCAAGGGACTGGAGAAACCAATGAACAGGTCTGCTAATTAGGCTTTTCTTACTACCCCCATCCCACTTCCTTTTCCACTGCCTCTGTCATGTCTGCTTCCCCTGTGCCTGGACCACAGGGATAACTGATCACTTGGACATATCTCATGGTCTTTTCAGTATACTCTGTTTGGAGAACTCTGGCCTCGAGAACAGAGTATCTCTACTGTTTGACCTTCATATGACAAAAATAAAATAAATAAAATAAAATAAATAAAATAAAAAGGGTGTGGTAGGCATGAAGAACAGGTATTGAATACAGGCAAAACAAGCAGCACTTCCAAGCGATGAATTCTGGGGTTCTGAGAAAATCTGTGTACCCCCACAGCACTGTAGCTCCTTTATCTACTGGCAGAATCCCCGAATCATTCCCTTACGTAAACTGGAAGTGGGAAACTTTGTTATTGTTGAGAACACATGACCTCTAGAGGGAAAGTTTTACAGGCCACTTTACAGATAAGCACCTTAGAGAGTGGGGGAAAAAAAAACACAACAACGTTCAACTGATCTACTTTTTAAATTGAGGAAACTTCAATGAATAACTGCAGAAAATGTTGAAATTATACTTTACTATCTTATAATGGTTAGTTTTAGAAGGGATTTAGGGGAAAGAGACAACAGGGTAGAATAAGTGACACCTTCCACACACAAAGCAGGAGAAAAGGTGGGGGAGTCACATTATATTTCTATTATAGACCTAGCACGTTGCTAGACCCTGTATTTGTGTTAGCTCAGTGATTAATCCTCTCAACAATTCTGTAAGATATCAGTCCTTGTGCCATGTTTACAGATGAGGAATGTGGCGTTCAGTTTGTCACTTGCCCAGATTCATACACCTAGTTAGCAAGTGGTATAGCCACTGATTTAGCCTTGAGTCCCCCTAGATTCCAGAGCCCACGTATAGAGAAGTGCAGGAAGTGAGTGTTACTCAGAGGTCACATCCTGGGGCTCTGGGATTTACAGTATTTATTACCTGTTACCCACCACTTTGAAATGTTGATTAGCCATCGGTCCCAGCTTGTCAAGGGCTTTCATCCTTAAACCTTTAAAGATTTTTTTCTAAATGGGGCAACTAGCCTTTCACACCAAGCTGCAAACTATTTTCTACCTCAGGCCAAACAGGCAGTCACCCAAGGTTTAGGTAAAGCCAAGCCACAGACCGCAGCACACCCCCACCCTCCAAGTGGTAAAGATTTGGATTCCTGTTAAAATGCAGATGCCCCTGATGAATTGCTGGCCTTTCCCAAGGTCAGGCATATATTGAGGTGAAGTCATATTTGTACGAGAGACCACAAGTACTTTAGAAGCAGGTTGTCCTCAGCCAGCAGAGCAAACTCCTTCACTTGTGCACAGCGTCCCCATGAGGTTGGTATAAGGCAGTTTTAAAAGTAGGAGGTAACTTCAGTTTAGCAACAGGGGACCAGCGCCACATCTTACAGATTGTGTTGTCTACTTGGCTGGTGGTTGGGCATCAGGGAGATGGAGTCGGATCTTTGTCCTGATGGGTGAAGCAAAACTGCTCATTATGGGGTTTGTTGGGCCCTTAGGAGTTGCCTTATACCTTCCTCACCTGGGACTAATTAACTGTATTAAAGTGGATCTTGGGCATCCAAGACAATCCAGAGGCACCATCTGGATACAGGCAGAATAGTCTAAAGTTTTGATGGCATTCTTTTATTCTGAAGTTGTTAGAGTGAAACAGTGTGTCATATTTATCCCCTCCTCTGCCAAGAAAGCTCTTCTGATGTTCTCAGTTGAAATTAATTTCCCCTCCCCATACTCCCAAAGCCCTTTGCTTGCACTTCTATTCCAGTGTTTCCCAGCATCATCCTTATTAACATTATTTATGTGCATGTCTGTCTCCTCTTCCAGATCATGAGCTCCTAGAGGGCAGAAACTGCAGTTTATTCATCTCTATCCCCCGTGGACTGCGCGCAGGGCCCCGCACAACGTAAGCACTCAATAACTGCTTGTTAAATTAAATTATTACTCTCTGCCACTGTTGTTGTGATTGGCATTCATTCATTTAGTCCATTTGCCCTTAAGAATCTCCTGCCAAGACTCAAAAGTAAAGACTCACAAATACAAAGAGACACATTTTAAACAGTTGATGGGTGTTTGGTTGTTTTATTTTAAACGAGCCCAAATGAAAAGAAACGTTTCCTTATGTCTTGCCAGCCAGACAGAAAAGGTTATCAGCAGATTAAGAGGAGTGTTCTCAAACAGCATCAAGTGTCTTTCAATGTGCCCAATGGGTGGAGAGCTTTGTGTGGCTGCAAAAGCTGGCTGGAAGGCTACTTGGATTCATTCTGACATATGTCATATTTTCAAGAGAGGTGTTGAAAGCAGAGTCAAACAAACAGCCAGTCAAAGTGCCGCTCAGCACACTGGAATTGGCATTACATGAAAGTGTTAGTGAGCACCTCGGTGAACAAGGTTGCCCCCAGGTCTTCCCCGGGAGCTACTTGAAAAGTTGAGAAGTGTACAGAAGTTCTCATCACATAGCCACATTCCCTCCATTCCATGCCATGTAGCTGGCCTCCCAAACACTTTGTACTGACTACATTCTAGCTGTCAGGTTGAGTTTATCTTCAACCTGTTGATGGTATCAGTTGAAAACAGCACACCTTCATAGACTGACACATTTAGGAAACTCTGTGGCATATAAAGTGCAGATTCCCCGTGCTATGCTGAGAGAATTGGACACAGAGGGAGACACTCTAGTATCTGCTGCACCAAAGGCAAGGGCTCAAGCAGGGAGATGGGCAGGTAGGCAACAGTGGATATTTACAGTGCACCCACTATGTGCCCAGTCCTGAGCTAGTGACAACCTAAGCAGACATGGTGCCAGCCCTTGTGGCATTTGTAGTTCTGGGCTGGGGGAGGCTCAAGATAAAAGTGAAGGGGTTGGGGAGAGGGAAGGATGTGCATTAAAGAAGCAATTGCATATGTCATGAACTAATTACATATATGATAAGGGCTCTGGTGGAGATTCTAAGAGAGCATGTGAGAGAAAATTAGAACCTAGTCCAAAGGGTCAGGGAAAGGTTTAATGAGGGAATATGTTTTAAACAGATCTGAGGTATGACTAGAAATTAACCAAGTGAAATGCATGGGTGCCTGTTGGAAGGGGTAGTGTTTAGAGAAAGGGGGCAGCATTTTCAATAGCACTGCAGTTGACTACATAATGACACATTTGAGGATCTATAAGAAGGCCAATATACTTGCAACACGGGGAATGAGAGGGTCTTAGGAGTTGTAAGAGATGAGTTTGGAGAAGTTAGCAGCGGCTGGATTGTGCAGGGCCTCACATCTGGTACTTTTTTGTTTTGAGGGGTTGGGGGAGGAGGACCTAAAAAATAGCTTTCAAAGACTATTCAGCAAATAAATGAAATAAACTACTGATATAGATAGATAGATAGATAATCTACATATACACACACAGAGACACGCACACACACTACAGCCATAAAATATTATATCAAGCAAAGAAAACCAGTCAGAAAAGACCATATGTTTGTTATATGATTCTATTTATATGAAATGTTTAGAAACAGCAAATCCATAGAGAAAGAAAAGCATGTTAATGGTTGCCTGGGGGTGGGAATGGGTGATGACAGTAAATGGGCATAAGTGATATTTTAGGGGTGATAGAAAGGTCCTAAAATTGAATTGTGGTGATGATTGTATAACTCTGTCAATGTATTAAATATCATTGAAGTGTACACATAAAAATTAATGAAAATTTAAAAAAAATTAAATGAGCCTTCTACTCTCCCATGGGAGGAATATAAGACATGTTAAATAGAGAAAAGACCCCTTCCTTCCATGTAGCCTAAACTTTCCCAGGGGCTATGGAGACCTCAGACCCTAATCCTAGTCTCTATGGGCAAAGATGAATGTCTATTTACTTGGTGCATTTAACTCCATGTGGACAGTAGGCACAAGCAGATCATATCTACAGAGTTCTGAATTGGTCACACAATGGGAGTGGTTAGTTATGCAAGTCATTCCTGTAGCTAAGAGAACAGAAGTGTCCATGACCAGCCATTGGAAGAGAGTTATTAGAGCCCACCAAACAGCTCTGCTTTCCAGAAGGCACACTGTCATGTTGGTTCCTGGCCAGAGAGTCAAGGGAAGCTGGGCCTCATAAGAATTAGGAGCTAACTGCCCATCCAGATGTTAGGAGAGTAGTGCTATCGTTTACAAGCCTCCGTGGTCCCTCGGCCTCTTCCAAGGGCGGCCTCCATCTGTTAAGTCTCAGCAGCTTAAATGGCAATAGTTAACTAATTGAAGAATTGCAAGTGAAATCAGGGGGAAATCTGTGGTTCATTCACTAGAACAGTGATTTTCATGTACCTCAGATGAGAGACAAAAGATTATAACTCATTTCCTGCTCTCCCCAAGGGAACAGTTTGTAATAGTCTAAAGCAATCAAGCAACAGAATGAATTGACTTTCCAACCTAAAA
Organism: Pteronotus mesoamericanus; assembly: GCF_021234165.1. Taxonomy (NCBI): domain Eukaryota; kingdom Metazoa; phylum Chordata; class Mammalia; order Chiroptera; family Mormoopidae; genus Pteronotus; species Pteronotus mesoamericanus. The sequence goes on from NW_026555198.1 coordinate 4,061,226, forward strand.
TCCTTGGGGAAAGTACTATGAAAAGCCACCAAGTTGTTATATTTGTATAACAAATATTTGTTATATTTGTATAAATCCAACACTTTGATCAATTTAATGAGGACAGTGCTGTCTGTTGCCTTTGAGGTCTATAAACCATCTCTCATCTCTGACTGTGTTGACTGTCTAACTGATGTTCATGAATAAAACCAGAGGTTTGCCCATATCTGCCTTTCTCCACAACAAAATATTCCATGAAAATCATGGAAGAACAAGAATGGAATTGAAGGAAGCCATAGAAATGCAAAGAGGGATAGCCTCAAATTAGTGAGTTTCTGAATTGCAGGCACTCTCTGCAACCAGTCTGTTACATGGGGAGCAACTTTCCTTGGGCCTTTTGATGAAATTTGTATTGACTTGAAGAAACAGATCCTCTGCTCCTCTAACTTCTCTTTGCTAAAGTTAACAATGAAGGCCACAAAAAAAGAGTATGGTTGGACAGGACCACCATCTGTTGCTGGTGAAAAGTTGCACAAAGAGCCCTGGCTGGTGTGGCTCAGTGGATTGAGCACCGGCCTGTGAACCAAAGGGTTTCCAGTTTGATTCCAAGTGTAGGGCACAGGCCTGGGTTGTAGGCCAGGTCCCCAGCAGGGGGCGCACAAAATGCAACCACACATTGATGTTTCTCTCCCTCTCTTTCTCCCTCCCTCTCTTTCTCCCACCCTTCCCTTCCCTAAAAATAAATAAAGTCTTTTTTTAAAAAAGACACTCCCTGCCCTATTGCAGAACTACAGCCTTTGTATTCACAGCCTTCTCTCGTCTTCCTCCTGGCAATCAGGAGGATGCCAAAGGGAGACAGATACCTTTTCAGAATTTGCATAGAATACAAATAGTTAAGGGCCAGAACCTGGCAGAAGATATATCACTTCCTAGTAGGATGGCCTTGGGGAAGTTACTGAAACTTCGTAAGCCTTCCTTTCTTTACTTGTAAAAGCAAATTAATTGAACCAACCTCACAGTGCTCTTGTGACACTAAAAGTAGTTTTAAACCTGTAATGTACTCAAAACCCTGCCTATGTCATCCATACTTTTTCATTCTCTATTCAAGCACCCACTGGATTAAGTACCTAGTATGTATAGGCAGTGCTATGGGGGCATATGGTAGATTATGAAATTATGAGTGTATGAAAGACAACATGACATCATGGAAAGAACATGAACTTGGAGTCAGAAATCTGGGTTCAAATAGTCACTTTGCCTCTTACTTGCTGTATGACCTCGGGCAAGTTACATGAACTCTGATCCTGTTTCTTCATCTGCCAAATGTAAATTATGACATCTTATATGGCTCTTCTGGTCATTAAGTGAGAGAACACAGTAGAGCCTCACAAACTTACACTGGACATGCCTGTAGCCTAGTACATAAGGAATGAATAAATGTGAGACTCATTTTTCCTCCCTCATTAGGCATAAACCCTGAACCTCAATTAATCTTCGTGTAGTTTGAGATGTAACTAACTTTCTGCACATTTTGAGGATTGCTGAACCAATATTCTGTGTTAATGCATTATTAAGATATCATAGTTTAGAGATCTCAAAAGTTTTATGTTGAATCCAGAAAAACAAATTGTAAATTTTGAAAAAAAATCCAACCAATTCTGCCACTCAGAAGATATGTGTGGCCTTGGGCAGGTCACTTCACCTCTCTCTGCTACACTTTCTTCATCTGTAATGTGGAAATAATTCCAGAATTGATCCCATAAAGTGGCTGGGATGATTCAATGAAATAAAGTAAGAGATGTACTTCACCCAATGTCTTCCAGTTTTAGGAACTCAGTAAATGACAGCTAGTATTAATATTCAGAGAAGAAAAGAAGAAGAATATATCAAGCATGTGTCGTTTCTAATTGTTTGGCTGTGATTATCTAACATTAGACCCCTTTACATTAGGAAGGAAAATTAGGCTATTTTGAAGCATATTACTAATCTTTAGGACTTAACATCAGAAAAGAACAGCCACATCCTCCCACAAACGACACAATCATATCCAGGGCAAAGACTGACAGAAAGATGCCCATGCTTACAATCATGATGTCCTTTTACCTAACTTACAAAGTCCCTTGCTCTCTACTTTACAGATGGAGACACTGAGGCACAGGAATGCTACTGAGAAGTAATGGTAGGCAAGGATTTGAAATGATCAGTTCCTGCCTCCTCTAATTCTGCCTCCTTATACCCAGTGAACCAAGGTAGAAAATGAATTCTTAACTTAATTTGCAAAAAATCCATGACAATTATTTTCTGTCCCTGCAATGGGTCTGTAAAAGCAAGTCATTTAAATGTTGTTTTTTTTTTTAATATTTGTCTTCTTTCTGCTCATAGCTTGTTGGAGTCTTTGTGGAGCACCCTTGTTTCTCCTTTGATGAGGGGCCTGCATAATGAGATCTTCGAAGGTTCCTTTTAGCTTTGACGTTACACATATTTAGGGATGTCCCTGGGATTTTCAAGAATGCATGCAATGGGTTTTCTTTAGTAAAAGATCCTTGTGAAAGAAGGTTATATACACCTTTCCTTGTATAATCGTGCCAAAAGTTTGGGAAATCACCAGGAATAATTAACGCGTTCTGGATGACGCGTGCTTAGCTAATTGGGCTGAAATACAGGGTTGGTTAGCAAGCTGGCTGAGTGCCAGGTAGCAGGTGTTTGCATAGAGTCAGCACTGATTCTTTTCTCAAAGAGGGGAAGAAGTCTAAAACGCATTTTGTTTTTGAAAAAGTTTGCCTAGGTTTTGCCCTACTCCTACCCTCATTTGAAAATGCTGAGAGCAAAATAAAACCAAGATTTTTAGCATTAAAATAAGAAGTATTTATTTTTAATATAGTTTTGTTTCTTTTCACCATTTTCAGTCTGGTTTTTAAGAGGTCAGTGCATCTTTCTATGTGTCTTTATTTACATCTTATTTTGATCAGAGGCACACAACCAGGATCACTTTACAGGATTTGCTTGGAGGCTAATTGTACTGAGGCTTTTTATATGTAGATCACTTTTCTCAATATATTCCCAATTGTTTAATGTTTTGCATTTCCAAATCAGTAGCTAATTTTCACCCTTGGGTTAACTTGTAGTTTAGTTCTTCAAACAACAAATTTATATTATATTCCTTTTCCTCCATCCAAATATTATAAAATTCCTCTTCACCAGAAGCCTTCCATGGAAAAGTTAAGACTGCTCAGTGATGGATACACAGATATTTGAGCAGGATTTCTGGATCTTGTAAGTGGGAGAACAACATTCTCCACATGCCACTGATAAACAAGCATCTCTGAATATGTATCTGAATCCCTGTCCCTGGGGGTCATTTGGATAAACACATACTTAAGTCCAAGGAGGAATCCTGAACAATTTGGACTAGAGAGAATTTCCCATGAGTTTCTGGCATCTTGCTGCAAATAATAGAAGCTCACTTGAGCTAGCATTACAAGGATTGTAAGTCTCGCAGAATGCTGAGGCGGGAAGTGGAAAGCTGTCGGGAAGCGGGCAACTGTTCTTTTTCTCTCTGTTCTCTTGCCTCTGCATTTCCCAGCACGTCGACATCCATCGCTCTGTGCAGTGAGGATTTCTAGGCATTCTCCTAGTGTTTAGAAGGCCCCAGGCTATTGTGTAAAGAGAAATGATGTAATTTTAGAAAAGCATTTGGTGGAATTTAATTTTTTTTTTAGAAAGACACAAAGAAGAGAGATCAGATGGTCTCTGCTCACCGTTGTAGCTCTGACATCTTAGGATCCTGTACATATTTGGACTTCTCTTAGAAGATATCCTAACTATTGACTATCATACTTCCTCAAGTGTACATTTTACCAAGTTGTCAAAATTCTTGAATCATACCAGGAATTGGACAATAATTGCAAATAAATCAGTCCTCTATTAGCAGGATGAAAAATCTGTGGCACATGGGAAACACCACAGTTCCCTCTTGCCCAGCATGTTGGCAGACATCCACAGCCACAGCACTCTCCCTGCTGCTCTCAGAGTTGACGTCAGAATCCTTCTCAGAACTGGTGAATCGATAAACAAAATGTGGTATACCCATCCAATAGAATAATATCCTGCCATAAAAAGGAATAAAGATAAAAAAGAATGAAATACCAATACATGCTAAATTGTATATGAACCTTGACAGCATTATGCTGAGGGAAAGAGGTCAAACTCAAAAGACCACAATATTGTATGATTTTATCTATGTAAAATGTCAAGGATAGGCAAATCCATAGAGACAGAAAGGGCATTGGTGGTTACGAGAGGCTGGGAGGAGGGGAGAATGGGGAGTTACTGCATAATGGATGAGGGGTTTCTTTTGGGGGGTGATGAAACTGTCCTGAAATTAGATTGTGGTAATAGATGCATCACTCTGTGAATATACTAAAGCCATTCAATTTCACACTTTAAGAGGATGAATTTTATGGTATATGAATTGTCTCAGTTTTTAAAAAATCACTCCTACCACAGCACTCCAGGAAATGACCGCTAGTGAAATTACCATGTCATAAAATTTGAAGTTTTGCGATTCATTTTTTAAAAATTTCACTTGTGCTTAGGCTGAGAGCCAATCAAGCTACATGCCATACGCTTACAGACCTGTGGACCTTCCCTTCTACTAGAATGTCATTGACACTTCTCCTTCCTACTTCCAGTACCAATGTCTTTGTACAAATAGAACACCCTCTGGGAAGCCTTTCCTAATTCCTTCTATTTCTACTCCCACCCAAGAAAAACTAAATTGTCTCTTAACTATATGCGATAGCACTTCGCACATCCCTCTATCCCAGTCTGTATCACATGGTGTTGTGATTGCCTCCTTATTGCTCAGAACTTCCCTCTTGACTGTCTTCCTCGCCTGTGGACCTGCAGCCACTCCACAGTCTCGTCCAGGGTAGTCTGCCTCAGAAAATGATTATAATATGGACCCAGGCCTCAGGATTACTACAGCTTTTTAGGAGGAGACAGATACTCAGTTAACTACAAAAGCATGCCCCCCAAATTAGACACTTAGGTATGTGGGCCCTGGAGAGGAAAATGATTGATTTTTTCTGTGGCAATCAAGAAAAAAGTGTTACAGAGGAGGTAATGTCTGAGCCTGCCTGAACATATGACTAAAAATTCTCCAGATGGAAAAGCTATGTGTGGTATTGGTGGGGGGAAGGGTGTGACTTTTAGTATTCCAGGTAGAGGAAATAACATGAGCTGGGACAAATATGTCAAGGTGCATGACACATCCAAAGACTCCAAATATAGGCTTCTTATGGCTGGCAACTGGAGGCGAGGTCAGGGCCATAGTATGAAAAGCTTTTAGTACCACATGAAGAACTTTAAATCTCTTTCTGTGGGTAGTGGCAAGTCATCAGAGATATTTTTAAAGGAACAATGTAATCATGTATAAATTTTAGCATGAGTAAGGGGGAATCCAGGGTTGGACTAACATGAATAGACCAAATAGGTCACTATATCAATAGTCCAGGCAAAAGATAATGAAAATTAAAAGTAAAGCAGGCTGCAGAAAGAAATCCACATGTATGTACACATAAAGAATATACAATGGAGTGAGGAAAGCCTCTTCAATAAACGGTGTTGGGAAAACTGAACAGCCACATGCAAAGAATGAAACTAGACCACTATCTCACACCACACACAAAAATGAATTCAAAATAGATTAAAGGTGTGACTGTAAGACCTGAAACAGGAAAATGCATAGATGAAAAGCATAGGTGCTAAGCTTCTGGACATTGGTCTTAGTAGTGTTTTGTGAAATTGACTCCAGAGGAAAGGGAAACAAAAATAAAAAGAAAGACTATATAAAACCAAAAAGCTTCTGCACAGCAAAGAAAACCATAAACAAAACAACAAGGCAACCAATAGAAAGGGAGAAGATATTTCCAAATGATATTTCTGATAAGGCGTTAATATCCAAAACATAAAAGAACTCATACAATTCAAAAACAAACAAACAAAAAAAAACAAACAACCAATTCAAAAAATAAGCAGAGGATCTGAATACACATTTTACCAAGGAATACCTACAGATAGCCAACAACCACATGAAAAGATGCTCAACATTACTAACTATTACGGAAGTGCAAATCAAAACCAATAGATACCACCTCACACCTGTTGGAATGCCTATTATCAACAAGACAGGAAGTGACAACTGTTAGAGAGGATGCAGGGAAAAGAAACCCTCATGCTCTGCTGGTGGGAATGCAAATTGGTGCAACCACTATGGAAAACAGTATGGATGTTTTCCAGTAATTATCCAGTAATTCCACTTCTGGGTATTTATCTGAAGAAAATGAAAACAGTAACTTGAGAAGCTATATGCACCTCGATGTTTATTGATGGATGAGTGGATAAAGAAAATGCAGTATAAATATACAATGGAGTATTATTTGGCCATTAAAAAGAAAGAAATTTTGCCATTAATAATAACATTGATGGACCTTGAGGACACTGTGCTAAGTGAAATAAGTCAGAGAAAGACAGATACCATACAATCTCACTTATATGTGGAATCAAAACAAAACAAAAACCAGCTTATAGATGCAGAGAACAGATTGGCGGTTGCCAGAGGTGAGGGCAGGGAGTGGGGCAAAGGGTACAAATTGCTAGTTATAAAGTAAATAAATCATGGGGACCTAATGTACAGCATGACAACTAGAGCTAATAATACTGTATGGCATATTTGAAAGTTGCTAAGAGAGAACTTAAAAGTTCTCATCAAAAAATAATTTGTAACTATGTGGGGTGATAAATGTTAACTAGACTTACTATCATCATTTCACCATATATACAAATATTGAGCCATTATGTTGTACACCTGAAATTAATGTTAGATATCAATTTTACTTTATACTAAAGACTAGATAACATTTTAAAATACAAGTATATACATATTTCTCATGTTGACTAAATTTGCATGGAAATCACCACAATATGTTACCACCCAAGTGAAGGTGCTGTTACCATACTGTCAATAAAGTGGTGGTACCTTCGTGCAGAGACAATGCCACAAAGCTCGGGTTAGCATGATTCACATACTCTGTGCAATAATAAAACTATAAACTTCCCTGGCTGGTGCCGGCCTGCAAACCAAAAGGTCGCTTGTTTGATTCCCAGTCAGGGCACATGCCTGGGTTGTGGGCCAGGTCCCCAGGAGGGAGCATGTGAAAGGCAACCCCTACACATTGATGTTTCTCTCCCTCTCTTTCTCCTTCCCTTCCCCCCCTCTCTAAAAATAAATAGATAAAATCTTTTAAAAATTTATAAATCATATTAATCACATGAGGATGTGAACTCTGGCCTTCCTTCCAGATATATGGAATCCAAAAGGAATACTTACTAAAACAGAGGAAAACACCTTTAACAAGAAGCTCTGTGAGGGTTTAGAAGTGTGACTTGATGAACTCAAAATATTATAGCTGAAAATTAAGATGGAAGATTCTTGGGGTATTGTACTAAAATTTAACAAGGGTCGGCTTTCTTGTTCAAAATTATTGTAGTTGACATTATATATTAGTTTCAGATATATAACAGTGATTTGACATTGGCTTACCTTATGATGTGACCACCACACTAAGTCTATAGTAACTATCTGTGCTCATGCATAGTTATTGCAATATTATTGATTATATTTTCTGTGCTTATACTATATCACTGTGGTTTATTAATTTTATCACTGAAAGTTTGAATCTGTGATATATATAACCTTCATCTTTATCACTCCACCCCCACACCTGCCCCTTTGGCAACCATCAGTGTGTTCTCTGTAATTATGGGTCTATTTATGTTTTCTTCTGTTTATTCACTTGTTTTGCTTTTTTAGATTCCACATATAAGTGAAATCATATGGTATTTTTCTTTGTTCAGCTTTTTTTTCCACTTAACCCATTACTCTCTACATCCATCCATACTGTCACAAATGGCAAGACATCATTCTTTTTAATTGCTAAGTAATATTCCTTTGTGTATATATACCACATCTTCTTTATCCATTAACCTATCATTGGACACTTAGGTTGCTTCCCTATCTTGGCTATTGTAAATAATGCTGTGAGAGGGTAGCTCTTCAATGGTCCCATAATGCCAAGTCTCAATGCCAGAACTGTTAGTCTTGAGAGATTGCAGAGGACTTCAGGCTATCTGCCTGGAATTCATTCACTCTACAATCATTTATTGAAGGACACTGTGTATCAGGCAGTGTTTCAGGCACTAAGGAATACAGTAATGAATAAAATATAAATAACCCTGCCCTTTTGGAGCTTGTATTACAGTGGAGGGACTCCAGCAGTAAACAAATAAGTGAGATATACAGTGTCCGGCAGAAGTAACACCTGCTTGAGTGTAGTTAGTAGGGTAATAATATAGGTGTAAAAAGTTATAGTTTTAATTTGAACATTTCACCTACAATGTCATATGGTGTGCTTGAGTGTGATGTTGTTGTGTTACAGAATCACATGATTGCTTATGATTTTGTAATAAAAAAGGGGCATTATTTGTGCTGGGCCCCATATAGGGTGTTAGATGGAGATACATGCTATGGAGAAAAATAAAACAGAGAAGGGAGATGGTTAGGATGACAAGGGGAAATTTCACTGAATAAGTGACATTTGAGTGGAGATCTATAAAGAGGTTATGGAACAAACTACATGATATTTGGAAGAAAATTGTTCCAGGAGGCAAGAATGTATCTGGTGGTTCTGAAAAACAACAAGAAGGCAGAGTGAGGTCAATGGAGAGTGGTCTGAGAAGTCAGAGAGATAGTAAGATACAAAATCAATACAGCCCTCCTAAAGGATAAGGACTTAGGCTTTTACTCTGAATGAGATGAGATGTCATTGGAGAGGTTTGAACAATGCAGTAGCATAATATGGCTTATGTTTTAGTAGGATTATTCTGGCTACTGGATGGAGAACAGATTGAGATGATGGCAAGATTAGAAGTTGAGAGACCAGTTAAGAAGTACCAATGCAATCTAGATAAAAGATAATGGACACCATACATCAAAAAGTTGGAAGTAAAGGAGGTTGAATGATTTCATAGCAATGGAAGTAGCAGGAAGTAGTCACAGTCTGGGTATATTTTGAGGATAGTACCAAGAGGATATGTTGATGGAATGAATGAGAATGTGTTAAAAAAGAGTCAACATAGGCAGAGAGGGTACAGTGTTTGGGGGACTGGATGAAAAAGGTGAAGGGATTAAGAAGTGTGAGGTCTGTCCAGAAAAAGTCCAGCTATTGTTAATATAACAAGAACAGTTTGCATGGCATTGATGAATGTGGCAGCCAAGGAGAGTGGACTGAAATGTGCATGTTGGAACAATAATGACTTCACTCTACTAGTCAATAGGGATAATTCATGCTGTTTGGTGAGCACGTGTACTGTGTGGTTGTCACATTCAAAATGACTGAGCAAGCAGAGCAATGAATCTGCATCAAATTTTGTACTAAGCTTGAACATTCCTCCATGGAAACTATTTGGGTGATTCAGAAGGCCACAGCTATGGACAACTGGTGAGTGGCAGCTTCATCACAACAAAATGCCCACTCATGCATTATGTCTCGTGCAGAGATTTTTGGCAAAACATCAAATCACCCAGGTGACTCAGCACCCCCCACCACCAAGATTTGGTGCCCTGTGACTTCTAGGTTTTCCCCAAACTAAACTCACCTTTGAATGGGAAGAGATTTCAGACCATCTATGAGATTCAGGAAACCACTATGGGGCAGCTGATGGCAACTGAAAGAACTGTGTAAGGTCTTAATGTGCCTGCTTTGAAGGGGCATCATTGTCCTATGCACAATGTTTCTTGTGTGTTGTATATTCTTCAGTAAGTGTCTCTATTTTTTGTATTACATGGCTAGATATCTTCTAGACAGACCTCATATAAAATGGTCATTACAAAATAGTCATGGGCACATAAAGTACAGCGTAGAGAATATAGTCAATAATATCATAATAACTATGCATGGTGCCAGGTGGGTACTGGAAATATCTACGGGACCACTTTGTAAAGTATCTGATTGTGTAACTACTGTGCTATACACCTGAGACTCATACAAAATTATGTTGAATGTGAACTTTAATGAAAAAATAAATAACATTTTTTTTTAAAAAGTAGTGAATCAAGGGACACTGCAAGTATTTGATGGCCTAAAGAGTTAGGATGGAGTTGTCATTGCTGAAAATGGAGAAAACAGTAGAAAATTAGATAGAAGTGGTGGTAATGAGAGGTACAGTTTGGGACCACTTTAGTCAATCAGATAGTTGGATGTGGGAGTGTGGAGATCAGGGGAGAGGTTAAGACCTGAACTAAAAGCTGAGAGTCACGTGCTTATATTTGGTATTTATAGGCATGGGACTAGAGTGTATTCACCAGAGGAGTAAGAGAAGTTAGAGAAGTGGAGAAGCACAAAGACAGAGGTCTGAGGCACTCAAATGCTTTGTACAGACATCCTTAAAAAGCAAACATGACCTGGGGAATGGGAAGATTTGGGATCAGGTTCTTGCTCTGCTATTCACTGATTACATAATTCTGGGCAAATCACTAGTTCACTTGGGGCACCAGTTTCCTTATGTGTCAAACATACCTTAAAATCAGTCCTTCAAAAAGTTGAAAGACTAATTTGAGATACTGTATTGAAAAGCGATGTGTAGTTATGGAACACTGTACACATGTGCGGTTCCCCCCCCACCTCTAGAATCTCAACTTACAGATGTGTCTAGTGGACATGTGTTGCTTTTAAGAGATCAGCTGTATGAAATATCAAAGTCACTCATGTTAGAGAGGTAAGGGAAGTTGAAGTTGCATGGGGTTGAGAGGTCTGTGGAAGTAGAAACCACAGACATGTGGAGAGTGAGAGAAACCCCAGGTACTTTAGATGAGGTCACAGTGAAAGAGCAGCCTGCCAACAGGAAGTACTTCAGGGTTTTTTTTTTTCAGTACTTGGTGAAGATGTGAGTCTGATGTCCTTCCCAAAAGCCCCAGAAAATTAGTGCTGCATGTTGGCAGGTGGAATTGAGCCCTACACGGACATGGTCCTCACTGTAAAGAAGGGTTTATGCCTACAGGAAGCTTTACCTAAGTTCCAGCCACTAAGAGAACCCCAGAGAGGTGGTAAGAGCCCCTGCTGCCCTATGCCACAGGCATTCTGTAATCTCTGTGATGTCAGCTGCGATTCTTGAGAACCAGCTGAAGGATTCTTCTGGATCACCTAGGGATTATTGATGAGTTTGGAGTCCTGGTCTATCAGATGCTACTAGTATAAAAATGTATGTTATGGTCATACACTTAGAGGAAATGTTAAGTTAAACAACATTAAAGGGTTGTGTTATTCAGAACTTCTCAGAGCCTTCACTTCGCCAAGGTACAGTGTGACATTCTAAGGAGGGCATATACAAAGAAATGATTCCCAAACATAGTTACTTGTGAATTGTTTTGTTATTGTTTCTTTTTCTCCCAAACTAGGCACACCTATTAAAATCTCCATGGAACGTTTGCTTCCAGTGAGTTCATTTTACAGCTATTAGAGTAGGACGCAGAGAGGGGACAGGACTGGCCAAAGTCATGCAGCTTACTCAGTGGCAGAGACAGGACTAAGACTGGGCTCCCCTGATCCCAAGACCTCTTCTACACTGCATAGCCCATGCAAACTCTCAGCTCGCTTCATTCCTAAGTGATCTGAATACAAGCCACAAAGTAAATAAGGAGTATCCTTGATCAGAGAGTAGAAAAATGCCACAGGACACCTTTCTAGATGTCATCTCTCATAAACAAGGCTTTGATTGCTTGTGCTCATCATTGCCTCATTATTGAAGCTCCAGTATACTCATAGCTTTAGAATTAGTAATGTGCCAGGAAAATGATGCTTGTCAATCCTTACAAGCAAAGCATATCGCCTTTGGAAGAGGTTTTCGCACAAATAAGTGGCAAGCAAAAGGCTTGTTTAGAGCGAAGGCTATTTGCAGATGACTTTCTATTGGCACTAGGCTATGATGGTAGGAACATGAAGGTGGAAGTTTTGAATTCTTTCATTAAAACAGTGGTTCTCAAAGTGCGGTCCCTGAATCAGCAGTATCAGTGGCACATGACAGCTTGTGAACAATGCAAAATCTTGGGCCTCCCCTCAGATCAATGGCATCAGAAATGGCGAAGGTGGGGCTCAACAATGTTTTTCACCAAGGCTTCCAGGTGATTCTGAATGCACAATCAAGTTGGAGAACTATCACATTAGAGAAAATGAGGCTCACAGTCAATTTCAGGTGTGAAAGCCAGGCAAGAGACACACTTCATAACAGCATTAAGATATTTCTTTTTTTTTTTTTTTTAATTCTGGGCCTTGGAAAGAAGAGAGATCAGGTAATAGGCAAGAACAGCATATAGAGCCTATTAAGAAAAAGGAAAAAAAATGAGAAAGGATCCAAGACAGAAAAGATAAGCGAACATGAGAGGGTAAATGCAGACCAGAAAATGAACGTACTTGCCACTTTAGAGGATGCCTTAAAACTGAGAGAATATATGTTCTGATTTTCTGTTTCAGTTTTTTTTTAATGACCTGCTTATATACTCAGTGTCTGGAATTCCTTGAATACAACAGGATCTCAGGAGAGCATTGCAGCTCTGGGGTGGGAAAACAGGAGGTCAAGAAAAGTCTGTTTTTAGATCTGCCAATGACTATTAGTCTGATCTTGAGAAAGTTGCTTGATCTCTCTCTATATATATATGTTTCCTATTCCTGTTTGATGGAGTGGCCAGCTTTGAGATGGGCTCCCATGGAGTCCCTACTCTTTGGGGAGCTGTTCTCATTTAATAGAAAGGTAACCAAACCCAGCTGTGGCCTGCTGTATACACATCCAAAGCTGGCTGACCACTTGCTACATCTGGTGACTGGCAGATGTTAAAGCAGGGAAGGAGCACAAGCAACTAATAGAAGCCTATCCTGATGTCCATAGCCAAGTGTGGATACAAATGATAGGCTCTGTTCTAACACTGACAAACCTGGCCTCATGCCACTTGGCCACATAGGCCAAGACCCATTGGAAAACCCTCAGGTCTGATGGTAATAGAACAAGCCCTAATCTCTGCTCTATAGCTTCACCTCCCTTTTGTGGAACATTATGAATAAATGTGTCCTGGCTGCCTATAGAACTTATGAAGCTGGTGACCACCTGGAGACCCCTAATACTAGTGGCCTCTGGACAGCCAGAAACTTTGTAGAATGGGCATTTGCATCAACAAGCCCATCTATAAATTCACTCCAAGTCCCCACTGCTGAGATGGTTCATAAATCAATTAATCAGGACCAGAAGATGCTATGCTAAGTACCAGGAATAAAGTGGGAAACAAATCAGAACATGGTTCCTGCTTCAAGGGAGACATGCTTAGTACATGAGAAAAACATTAATCAAATAGTATACAATTTATTTGATTACATGATGAATTCCTCAATGAGATGAGAGGGCAAGGCCTTGTGGGTCTCTTGAATACGCCATTTTTTTACTACCTATGGCTGCTTGGCCTTGCTCGGCTATAAGTCCGCAGGGCTGTGGGTTTGGCTATAGTCATTAGTGTTGCCTGTGGGAAGCAAAGGCAGCTTCGCGTGCTGGCTCACCAATGCTCAGGGTGTCAGGAAAATGTACTAACAGTTCAGAGAGCTTCCCAGGTTATTTAGCAAGAGACCTAGCCCCCAAAACCGGTAATCTGAGGCCAGGGCCCAGTACTATTACCAAGGATCAAAACCAGGGACTTCGACTTTACAGGAACCATCCATCTTCAGTAATGGTGACAATATTCCCAATCCCATCATCCTAGAGCTCTGGAGGTCATGCAGTTTAGATCAGCAACCAACATTCTCTCCTCTTCCTTCTACATGATCCCAAGTCTCTGCTGACTTCCTTCTCCTTTGCTCAGTCTCTTAATGTTGGAGAACCTTGGAGTTTGGTCTGTGTCCATTTTCTTTTTACTATATATACTCTTCCTAGGTAACCTCATCAAATCCCATGGCTTTTGTTACATAGTACCCCAGATAATAACATATTCTGATGACTCTCAAATTTATTTTTAAAGCCAGATTCACATCTCCAACTATCTAATGAGCATTTCCATGTATATATTTAAAAGGCTTCTCATACATAGCAAGTCGAAGACTAAACTGCTGGTTTTCCCTGAACATACTGTTTCTTTTCCCACCTTCCTTGGCTCAGTGAAGGGTACCACCACTCACCAAGTCATTTGAGCGTCTCTTTCCCTGAGGCCACTTCTTTCATTAGGAAGTCCACTGCATCTATTTCTAAATATACTGCAAAGTCCATCCTCCTTTCTCTATATCTACTGTGATCATTAGGGTCCAAATCAGTCTTCACCTTACTTTACAGCTGCAATGAAGGTCTTCCCTCTTTCTGATCTTGTTTCCCTCCAACCCAGTCTGCACAACTACAACCACTGTGAATATCAGATCATGTCATCCCTCTGCTTAAACCCTCTGATGGCTCCCTATTTCATCTAGAATACAACTCAAAGTGTTTACCACAGTTTAGAAAACTGCATGATTTGCTTGTAATCTTCTCTTCTACCTCATTTTGGACCACTTTTTTCCCCCATATATACCATATTCCCACAACATTGGTTTTTTTTTTTTCTGTCCCTTGAACATAGCAAGCTCTTTCCATCCCGAGGGCCTTTGCACATGCTTGTCTGAAACTCTCTTTGCCCTCATGCTTCGTATGTCTGTCCTGTCATCCTGTCATTGCCTTAGAGAAGCCTAGAGTTGGTGCCCGTAGCATTCTCTGTCTCAGCCTCTTACCTGTTTTCTTCATAAGCCTCATCAAAACTTACAGTTATCTGTTTATTTGCTTTATTATCTGTTTACTTGATTTTGATCGGGGGGTCTTTCTTCCCAACTAGAATGTGAAATTTTGGGGGACCACTTCCACTACAAGTTGTACTCAAAATTTAAAATACAAATTAATTTAGGAAATATAAGTCATTTCTATCAGAATTATATTGTTTATATAATAATTCCCAAGGTTTTCTTTAGATAACAAGGTCTGGTTTAGAATCTAAAATTATTATTTTAAAATTCAAGGTATTAGGGTAACATTGATTAATAGCATTATATAATTTTCAGGTGTACAAGATTATAATTCAGCATCTGTTTGGTGCTCACACGCTTAAGACCCCCTTTGCCCACTTTGCCCTGACCCCACCCCTTTTCTCCTCTGGTAACCACCATTCTGTTGCCTATATTTATGAGTTTATTCTTGTTTCTTAGTTTCTTTGTTATTTTTGTTTTATATTTCACATATGAGTGAAATCATACTGTTTTTATCCTTTTCCATCTGACTTATTTCACTTAGCATAATAATTTCAAGATCTATCAATGTTGTGAAAAATGGCAATATTTCATCTTTCTATAGCTGAGTAGTATTCCATTGTGTATATGTACCACATCTTTTTTATCCAATTATACATTGATGGGCATTTAGGTTGTTTCCATGTCTTGTCTATTGTAAAGAATGCTGCAATGAACATAAAGAGTCACATATCTTTTCAAATAAGTGTTTTCATATTTTTCAGGTACATATCCAGAAAAGGAATTGCTGGATCAATGGTAGTTCTTTTCTTAATTTTTTGAGAAACCTCCATACTGTTTCCATAGTGGCTACGCTAATTTATATTCCCACAAACAGTGCATGAGAGTTCCCTTTTCTCCATATCCTCTTTAAAACAACACTTAACTTGTTTTAAATTTTTTTCAATTACAGTTTACATTCAATATTATTTTGTATTAGTTTCTGATATACAGCATAGTGGTTAGACAATCATATAATTTTCAGAATGATCCCCCCAATATTTCAAGTACCTACCTCATACCTTACATAGTTATACAATATTATTGACCATATTCCCTATGCTGTACTTTACATCCCCATGACTCTTGTGGTTTTGGTTCACATGTCCTTGATAATTAATGATGTTGAACATCTTTTCATATCTCTGTTGGCCATCTGTGTATCTTCCTTGTAAAAGTGTCTTCTGCTCATTTTTAAATTGAATTGTTTGTTTTTTATTGTTGAGCTGTATGAGTTCTTTATATATTTCAGATATTAGCCCCTTATCAGAAGTATCATTTGCAAATATCTTCTCCAATTTGATTTACAAGTGCCTGATTCATTGTTAACATTCCTGGAGCTCTTCTATTTCAAAACAAATCTTTCATAGGTATATTCATCTTCTTTTACTGGCGTGAAAATTATGTTTTGTGAGTGTATCAAGGTTGGGAGGCTCACTGCTTATTTTTCTCATTTTAATTACTTTCAAAGAAGGCAGTGTGCTATAATGCAAAGAGCATTTATTGGCTTTGCAGACAAATAGAAGAAATGGCTGTCAGTCTCAGCTCTCCCACTGACAAGCTGTGTCACCTTGCAGAAGTTACTTGACTTCTCTGAGCCCCATTTGCTACTTAACAGTAATAATACTTACCTCAAGGTAATTTTTTTATCCTCACCTGAGGACATGTTTTCATTGCTTTTAGAGAGAGAGGAAGGGAGAGAGAGGAACATCAGTGCGAGAAAGAAGCATCAATTTTTCGCCTCTCACACACATCCGGACCAGGGATCTCATGTGCCCGGACTGGGGATCACATAAACCTGCACCAGAAATCATTCATGCCTGGACCGGGATTAAACCCACAGCCTAGGTATGTGCCCTGACCAGGAATGGAGCCCATAGCCTTTTGGTTATGGGATAACACTCCAACCAACTGGGCCACTCCAGTCAGGGCTCAAGGTAATTATTTTAAAGATGCAATGAGATTAGGGTCATGTAAAGATACCTGGCACATCGTGGGAACTCAGTAAAAGTTCATTCTTTTCCCTTCAGGGTTATCCATTAAAAAGAACATTACTTCTTAATTACTCTATTTTTAAATTGTGTTTCTTGGGCTACCCACTTAATTTTTGCTTTTGGGTAACTTATGGCTTTTATCTAAACATCCAACCCACCCTCCAAATATGTAGTTTTGTTACCATTGCAAACATTCTCAAGAATATGATTCAAACTCTGGAGCTGGTCCCCCAGGAGGGGTTTGGAAATGTTTTGGACAGTGGCAGCATTACTGAGATAACCGACTAGACCCCCGAGGGCTGTTTAGGTTCACATACATTTCCTGAAACTGCATCAGTAGCATCCAGGCTCATGACTTTCCAGGCATATCTTTAGATACATGACCATCATTTCAGAATGAATACAACTTGCCCCATGCGCTAACAGAGCCCCTTGGACTGCCTTTGTGGGGAGTACAGCAAAAGCAAAGACCCTATAGCCTCTAGCTCTTGGTAGGCCCTGTAGCCTGTTTATAGGACTAGTTGATGCTTTGGAACCATTTTGAACTCAGCTCAGGAATAGCCTTGAGGTTAAAAGATTCTAGATTCTAGAGGAGTTAATGCAGATTCTAGAGGAGTTAATGAACAAATTCATGCTGGAAAATGTGTCCCTTGGGCCAGAACTCCTGTTGATTCCTTTCACATTCCCAGTCCCTGAGTTCCAGAGGACTCCAGTCTCATATGACAAATGGCTGATCATCCAGATAAAGTACCATGCCATTCAATTTTCCATATCTCACCCAATGTAGAAGACAGCTCATTTTTCTCCTTAAGGATCTCCTTTCATTTGTATGAAATCCCAAATATGATCCACTGAGGCCTTTATCCCTGCTGAGGGAAGACAGCTCTTCTAACCTGCCTGCAGGATCTTTCTTCCTTGTAAAACGAAGATCGTGGAAGGGCCCTGAAGGTTTTATTGCTTCAAGTTAGGCTTGGCCAAATTACTCACAAGCGCTGAATCCTCTTAGGGGTGTCCGCCTGAGAGAAGGAGATCTATTCAGATTGGGGCCTGCATTGAGGCTGCCGACAAAGACCAATTAGTCTTGATTGTGCTGGCTGCATTTGGAGGGTGACTGCCCTCAGACCACCAACTCGTGCCACCAAAGTCCTCATCCCACCCAGGAGTCAGCTGCTTTCCCTCAGTTCCCAGTCCGGCTTCACATGACCCCTGGGTCAAATGCCTCTGTCTTGCCCTTGCTTTAGCGCTGGCCAGGTTGTGGATAGTGTTCTTCATCACATCTGCATTCTTTTCCCATTCTGTCAGGAAGCCGGTCATGTTTTTTGATTGTCATGAGAAATGAAGCAATCTAACCTTCCCTATAGAAAGTGCACATGACTTCATTTTGATCTATTTTGCCTCTTGGTGGCCCAGACTGTAAACTTTGTTTGGAGGGATTCAGGTCTAATTTTGATTGTTCAGCCATTTATAGGGTTCTATGTTTCTGTGACTGGATGTTACAGTCACAGCAATGAGATGATGGATATCATTCAGTCAAACATCCATTATTGAGCACCTACAAAGCACGATGCAACGTGAGAGGCTGGCAATTTAAGATATAACCTCTCCCTCTCCAAGACCTCACTGACAGTGAGGGATAGAGGCCACATACATAAATGACCATGATAACAACAGCTTACTTAAAGTGTTTAGTAGATTGCCACCATGTAAGTGTTATACATATTTCATTTAATCCTCATGGGTCCACATTCCTTTATGTACAATTCTAAAATATTAAGTTTTAAAAACCCAGAGTTGATTCATATCATTGTTTCATAACTCATTTGACAGCAAAAGCTGACCTGAACTTTTTCATGAACTTACATAGGCTATTTGACATTTTATCCCATTTTGTGTAATTATGCTTTTGTTTCACTGTAGAAATACTAAATGTTTGCTTTCAAGCCCTATGCCAGACCCCTGGGGGAATTCTGTAGGATACAAAATATGTACTATATATTTTTAAAGATGTTATTTATTTCTAGAGAGAGGGAAAGGGAGGGAGAAAGAGAGGGAGAGAATCATTGATGTGAGAGGGAAACATCCAGTGGTTGTAACTCACAGGCTCCCTACCAGGGACTGGGCCTGCAACCCAGGCATGTGCCCTGACCAGGAATTGAACTGGCGACCATTTGCTTTGTGGGGTGATGCCCAACCTGCTGAGCTACACCAGTCACAGCTGTACTCTATTTTTTTAAAATCCAAATTTTTCTGAATTCCAAAACTCTCATGACTTCAGGATTTTTTGAATGAGGAAATGATACTATTATTATGTCCATTTTTTAAATGCTGAAATTGAGGTTCAGAGAAATGACACAACTTTCCCATAATCACGCCATGAAGAACCAGTAGTAGCACCAGGATTGCGTCCTACTTTTGTTTGGCTCCTCAGACCATGTGTATAACCACTGAGCCATACTAACCTCCCTTCAGAAAACATACTCTAACGACATTAAAAAAGGAGCTCGGCCTGAGGGTTACAGAGAAATTTGAGGGGGGAAAGGGAGGGAGGGAGGGTGTATATGGACATGGATCTTGAAGGAAAGAGTGGACTGTGAAAGAGAAAAGTAATTTTGCCAAGGAAGGTTTAGGTAAATGGCAGACAGCTCTGGCCAGGGAGGAGAGAAACTAAACATCAGAATGAGAAGGTAGATCAGAGCCAGAATAGGAAGGGCCAGGATGACTAGACTAAGGACTTTTGATTGAGAACCAGCTATGTTCTCCTTGCAGATCCCAAAGCACTTATTGGGCCTCATGTCATCCTGCTTCCATCCTACTTTAGAGGAGCAAAGAGCAGATGGGAACATCCCCATATATTTTTGCTAGTTTTATTTTATTTCACTTTATTTTATTATCTATCCTTTTCATTAAGCAGATTTAGCACTCTGGGTGGAAAAGGCAGCCAAAGAAAGTGAAGTAGTCAAGAAGAACAACAGTCATAAACACCGATAGTAGAAGTTTCTGTGCTGGGCTTTGTTGCCTCTTTGTCAGCAGAGAGTTAAAATTTAACCAGGGCACTCCTCCTTCAGTGCAGCTGGCAGGGATTCAGTGGGAATGCAGCCTGCACCCCCATGATAACCCCAACCCCCCTCCTTCTGTGCCTAAACAACAGTTTCCTCCTCCTCCTCCTCCTCCCCCTCCTCCTCCTCCTCCTCCTCCTCCTCCTCCTCCTCCTCCTCCTCCTCCTCCTCCTCCTCCTCTTAGGAATCCCAAGAAAGGTCTTAGGGGGAAATAGTCATTACCAGGAATTTAAACCTAGAATCTAAATATGTACGCTTTTGTCATGACTAATCAAAGTTCTAAATTGATATTTTAGAAATCAGGTCCAGTTCATGAGTAGTGAATTGAGTGTGCCTAATTACATTTTATAGTCATTTAACAGCTGTTAATAATGTAATTTTGTGTTATGCCCAATTTGCACTGAATTACTTTAATGACACACATTGTATTTATTTTCCTTTTGATGTAACAGTAATCAAACACTAGGGAATCAACTTAGGCATGGAAAGAAGTAATTTATTATTTTTGTAAGTTTGAAAATAAGAGATTTTATTAAAAAGAATAAATCATATAAAATACTAGACTAACATACACCAATGCATTTGTTTTCTCTGGCATTTCTTTTTGTAAAAAAATATTCAGTGTGCACAACACATTTGTTTTTCATTCAAGTCTGTACTGTTTGATACAGACCAAGTGTTTGCAAATACTGTTTGATTGAAAAGCTAATGAGCTTCCTCTTCCTCCCCACCCCCAAGATATCCTTCTGGAATAAAAAGCCAGATTTCTAAATTTCTGGTGTATGAGTTAAAGAGACACAGCATCCATTTAAATAGACTCCCTAATGGAAACTTGTATTTCCAAGGTGAGGCTAGAGGAGAGAAGTAGTATAAAAACAGGAAGAAATACACCTTTAAGAGAAGAAAAATACAAAGAAAATAGGCAGGTATTTCTCCCTCAGGTTAGAAGAAAGTTATACATGAGATCTTTATTAGGCTGAAAATAATATTGAATTTTGTACCAAAAAAAAATGTTGATATAATTGGAATGTTACCTTATGAAAGGTCTTCTTGGTATTTTTCCTTTTTTAGGTATATTTTATTGATGATGTTATTTAAAAAGAAGAAAATCAAAACTATGAACATTAAAAAGGCAACAAATTCACAACTATCAACAACTAAGTAAAAAAAAAAAGCAAATCAGAACAGGAACAGAATCATAGGTATGCTCTGTATTTTTCGATTCACTTTAAGCCCTTGAAGAACCAAGCATCTGATATTTTACCCACACGTAAGTGCTTTCTGTAGTCCACATGGATTAATGCCCTTTGTATTTGAAGTGAGCTATAAGAGTGGAGCCGAAAGGAGTACTCCCTGTCTGTGGGATACTGGCTGCCATCACTACAACCAGGGCTTGACCTACCACGTTCAGCCTTTGTCTGATTGCCTCCTGGGACCTACATGGGAGGAACTACAAATGGATAGGTCTTCCCCCCAGGATAGTCAGAGTTGTTTTACAGTTTGTCAAGATAAGGAGGTTAACTTCATTCCCATTATTGCTCAGGCCTCAGTGCTTGGAGCACAGTGTGCCAAGGGGGCAGGTGTAGTGGTAGATGTCCACCCCAGGTGCAGGCAATAAGGGTTGGGAGGGGTACAACGACCATGGAGAATTCACAAACAATAATAAAACTGACTAAAAGTTCATCTGCTTTTTATGTTCATCGTGGGCTAGTTATTCTAAACAATGTCAGCGATCAAATACTCCTCCCTGCAGGTTGCCTGCTCCCACCGATGCCTCCCCAACCCAGGTATTCCACTGAGTTTGTGGGTGAGGTGGGGCTCTGAGCCCTCACACACCAGGAGAGTTACCAAGCTCCAAACTCTCCAGACTGTACCCTTTCCTTGCGATGCTGGCCGTTATTGTATTAATCTGCACCTAGCACCATTGTCACTCTTCTGTCAGCCTCTTACTGTCTCTGACTAGGAGCCACCACTTCTGTACCCCTGCTCTTTGGCTGTTGCATGGCTTTTTTCACCATTGCTGTTGCTCCTGCCAATGTGAGGGTTAGTTATCTCCCTGCCAAGGTTTGTTCCTCTTTATTACCTTCCTAAAGGGTACTGTGGCTCCTTTAGCTGACAGCTGTCTATTGAAGAATTGGGGACAACTTGC
Source organism: Pteronotus mesoamericanus (assembly GCF_021234165.1). NCBI lineage: Eukaryota > Metazoa > Chordata > Mammalia > Chiroptera > Mormoopidae > Pteronotus > Pteronotus mesoamericanus. The sequence continues at coordinate 4,083,301 of NW_026555198.1, forward strand.
AAAGGGCTGGATTGAGGGTACTTCAGTGACACCACCTGATGTCTTTCTCTGCCAACAATCAGCCACTGTCCCCTAGCCAAAGCTCACAGCTTTTGGATCTTTCCTGCTTCAGGGTAAATTTTCTCCTTACTCAGAGCACTATCCTCAGAGGTTGGTGGAGGAAGGGATAGACTTAAGGTTTAATCCTGGGGCCCTGGAGACCAACTCTAAATGCTAAAGTTCTCTTCATCTGACCACTGCTTCAGGGCTGTTTTAGTACAACCTTCTATATTGACCTTGTCTGTATGTCATGGTGAAGGGGACAATACCTATGCTTGAGTCAAGGAGCATCAAAATCTATGCAATTACTTCTATGATCCATGGAAATAAACAGGTTGAGCTATCTCAAAACAGCCCTGCATTGGATTTCTCAGTGCATCTTCATTACAATGGATAGTCTTTTTCTTAATCTGTTTTTGAGTGATAGATGGATCCCTTTGAGAATCTAGTGTACACTATGCACCCTCACCTCAGAAAAAAGCACCCCTCTTTTTATGTGCAGAAATTTCCATGCCACTTAATTGGGTCCAGTTATGGGAGTCAATGAACCTCAGATTAAGAACTCCTGGTCTAGCAATTCCTTATCTTGCTGCGTCTCACTCCCCAGAAACATATCCAGGGTGATCTTCTATGTTAGGTATGTATTGGAAAGCCTAATATTGTAAAGATATTGCTTTTCCCCAAATTTAACTATGAATTCAACACTATCCCACTCAAAATCAGAGCTGAATTTTATAGTCATAGACAATATATTTTTAAAATATACACGGAAATTCAAATGATCTAGAATATCCATACACATCTGAAGAAGAAAAGTAGTGTTTACATTTCTATGAGTTTTAGAATAGCTAAAACAAACTTGATCTAGAAGAAAACATTTGGATGATTCACACTATCTGATTTCAACAAACCATGGTGGGAAAACTGGATATCTGTATGGAAAAGTACACCTTAATCTCTAACTTACATGACACAAAAATTAATTTGAAATTGATTAAAGACTTACAGTTAGAAGCTAACAATATAAAACTAAAGCATTTTACAATATCTTCATGACCTTGGTGTAGACAAAATTTCTTAGTACACCAAAAGCATTAGCTGTAACAAAAATCAATAAAGTAGAATTCATCAAATTTAAAACATCAGCGTATGAAAAGACACAGCTATGACACTGAACAGGCAAGCCACAAACAGGAAGAAAATAAATGTATGTGTATATATATGAAGACTTGTATACAGAATATACAAAGCTCCCTAAAATCAATAACAAATAAATTAACAACCCCCCAAATGGTAAGGCTTAAATAGACAATTTGTAAAAGAAGCTATAGGAATGGCCAATGAGCACATGAAAGGGCACTCAATATATGGTAAAGGCTTAAACTAGAAAATATGCCATAACAAGAATTAGCTTCTGAAGGACTCTATTGGGCACTGAAACAATGATATATTGCTTTTTAGCAACACCAAAATCACCAGAAATAAACTAGAGCAAACATATTAGAACTTTAGAAGGATTCAAAACCTTTCAAGGGTGATGTGGTTCAGTTGGTAGATGGGCAATGCAGATGAAAGTTATCCTGAGTTTCCCCCACATGGCCTCCACAATACACAGAGGACTCCTCTGGAACCAAAACCACTATGGGACACCTGTTCCACCTACTGCCACCTTTAAAAGTTTTCTAAAATTAATGAAAAGAATGTTTTCTGTTTCAGAGGAGTTACCAATGTCATCAGTAAGTTCATTCATGACACAGACTGGTCTGTATCATATTTTCAAAGCCCAACCTACAAATGAGCAGAATGCGGATTACCCAGAACAACCTCATGGGCATATTGATGGAAACTCCTCAGTCTTACATTGCCATTGCCATTTCTATCTGCTCTGATTTTATACCTTTAAGCCAACTCACGCTATCTATGTCTTGTTCAGACAAGAACACATAAGTGCAAGCACTTCAGATGTGTTTTCTACCATCACCTGATTTTTCTCACTTCATTCTCCACCTAGCTTCCGTTCTGTTCAAGTTCCTCTTAGTTCCTGTTTCATGATACTTTCTAATGGCTGAGATTGTGTCCATTTTCTTTTCTTTTCTTTTTTTCTGTTTCTGGCTTTCATAAACAAGACATTCTTCTCCAGTTTTGGCTCCTGGGATTCAAATTGTGGCACTAGTCTACATATTGTAGGTCCTGTGGTATGTCTAGGTCATGTAACTATATCAGAAATTTTGTGATGCTGAAGAAAAGTTGTCATTTGGTGGGTTTTTCTGTAGATGAGAATCTGAAAGGTCAAATCCTGACCAACTTAATTAGAGAGGATTTGGGATAATATTTAGAAGGGGTACAAGGTACTGAGACTTGACATTATCTTGAGAATGGCAGACAATAGGCATTGTTCACTTCTCTTGCTCTGAAAGCATCAGCCTTCATAGCTGCACTTCATGAATAGTGAGCTGTTACAGATGGGGGCCACTGCCATGAAATGCCTGTAGTTGACTAAAGATCACTACTTGAGGAGGTCAGGAAGACCCAGGTTGCTAATGACTATGATAGAAAACTGTTGTCCTACTCATAGGTTTTATCAAATCCTCATCCTAGTTAGGAAGCTAAGACTGTCAGTCACTTATCACTAAGTATCTCTGAATAGCCTTAATTATGGTATACAGGCTCTCCCCCTACAAAAGAGATCCCCAGAGCAATGTCTGCATCACGCCAAGCTCAAGATTGTCCAAACTGTCATCTTGAAAATCCCCCATTTGGGGACTTTGACAAGTAGAAGCCTTCCAACCTGTTAAGAGGGAAGGAAGAACTCCTGCACCAGAAATATCATAACTGTAGACATTGATGATAACTGTCATTTCTAAAATGTGGTCACACGTGCGTCATGCAGACTCAAAGTCAACACTGCTATGCTGAGTGAAACCAGACTTCCTGTTGAAGGGCAGCCCCTGAGAAGGATTCCAGCTGCAGTTTTCCTTGTAGAGATCTCTACCCTCTAGCATGAAGGCTATCAGGTGTTGGCTTTACAATTGGGCAGTCACTTGTCTCAAAACTCCCCAACTTGGTGAGAGGTATTAGTGACCTTCTGATGACCCCACACCTACCCTTCAAACTCTATCCCAGTGCTCCTGACTTAGCATAATAACTAGGAATGATGAGAAAGGGCAAATGGATCTAGATGAAGATAGTATCAACAGAGAAAGAACAAGCTGATTGTCATGAGGAGGCTTGGGCCAAGAAAGAAATCATCTGGTCTCTCAGGAGTTAAAACTAGAATATACTTGGGTTTCTCCTCCTTACCAAATGTTACGAGCATCAGTTCATGATCACTAGCTCCATCTTCTGCCTACTGCTTAAGGAAAATGCGAATTGGGTACAAACACTTTTTCTAGCAGTATTACCAGTTTGTCAGGCTTGTCAATGAGATCAACAGAACTCTAAGGTCACCAAAACCACTTGAGGTTCTGAGTGCTATCTTGATAAACACCTCATTTGCTCTGATCTCAAAGTGTAGAAAATGGTCATTAACTAGGAAAAAGAAGGTGAGGAGAAAGAGGGATGTCCTACCCAAATTCATGTAAGGTCTGAGTTGTAGAATACTTCAATGACATAAAAGAGCATATGAGCTTGGAAGAAAGAAGAAAGAAACAGATACTGATTGGGTAGAGAATAACTAAGAGCGTGGGCTTTGGAACCTGAGATCCTGGACTGTAATCCTGGCATTGCCACTCACCACCTGTGTGACCTTGGACTAGTAACTTGCAGTCTAAGTTTCCTCATCAAAACCCTGATATATAACTCCCTATTTCCCACTCAATTTTGCTGTGAACCAAAAACTCTTCTCAAAAAATAAAACCTAATAAAAATAAACCCAATGTTACCTGTAGTACCTGCCTCAAAGGACTGTTGTGGAGACCACGGGTGTCAGGTACTAGGATTTTGTCACTCTGCTGTAAACCATTCATCTTTATTCTGCTTTGTGATGCCTGGATGGGGATCCCAGAGACCTCATTTCTCTTCCACCAGCTGGCTTCCTGTTAAGCTCTGTCAATGGAGACCTTAGAGGAAAACTGCAAGGCTCAAGGAGGAAGAAGGGACTTGCTCCTAACTGTGTCCTTCCAATATGTTTCATTTCCAATATATATCATCCTACTTCACTCGAGCAGTGGCAGTTACTACGAGAAGCAGTAGCTGAATCCAGTTTTGCGTTTTTCCAGAAGTTATAGAACCAGCCTCATCATACTCCTCTCAGAGACACCAGCACTACCCTGCGCTGATATCTGTCTCCTCGATTCACAGGCCCACACCTCCAAGATCAGAGTCAGCAGCACCAGCTGAGCAGTGCCTTTGTCTCAGAGGTCTGACTTTCAGTTTCACGGGGGCCCCCTCCCCTAGGCTTCTAAGTTTTAACCATTCCAACCTCTTCTCTTTGTTCGCCCAGGGATAGTTGCTGCTTCCTGCAGTTGCTGTTTCTATACTTTCATGTTTTCTCTTTACCTTTTCAGTGACCGAGAAAACAACTTTATTATGCCTCATTATCATTATTTATCCTAAATTCTCTTTACTGATAAAACTGGTGTGGTTTCTGTCTCTGATTGGACTCTCACACACTGCATAGCTAATATTCAAGTACCTACTATGGGCTAGGTCTTGTTATAAGCATTTTATATGTTTTAACTCATTTACTCTCACTCCTAATCACTATGCTAAGGCATATGAAGGGAATATCATAATATCTGGCCCACAGCAAGTGCTCACTTAGCATTGACCACTCTTTTAGTTTGGGTTCCACCTTTACCAGACCCTGAAACAAGAACCACTAGGTTGCAGATGGTTCATTTGGGAGGTAGCATAAGTGATGAATTGTGAAAAGTGAGGCAAGAAGGAACAAAAAACAGTAACATGTGCATAAATGAGCAGGATACTGCCGTGGACAAGTGGAGATAGATAGATACATAGATACATACATACATACATACATACATAGATAATCAGGAAGGGAGAGAGAAAAATTGGTATTCTTGAAAGATGTATGGTATTTTTTAAAATGTGGTAAATACTTAAACATATTTACATGTTACTCAGGAAGAGGTTGAAAATAATAGGAAAGAGAGGAAATAATGTCATGGAACAGAGAAGGGACTCGGTACAAGGGATGAAATTAGCCTTCAGGAGTAATAGGACATACTTTTTCCATTTGATAGAAAGGAATGGTGTGGCTGAACATAAATACTGTGTGGTGAGGAAGATGGAGCCGGGGCTGAGGAAGTTCTAACTGATTGCATCTTTCTTCTTTCTAAGTTAAAAGACTGAAGGTGACAGAGAATGAGGATGGAGGTAACAGGATAGTAGTCTTAAAGGAAATGGTGAGAGAAAGTCAGCAAGATGGCAAAATAGGAGGTCTCTTGCTCAACTTCAAGCTCAATGACAATAAATTGGTAGCATTCATGGACAAAAGTGACTTTGTGGGAGCTTTGAGGATCCAACTACAGGCCAGGAACAGTCTTGCCCTCCCAAGATCTCATCAGGAGTCATATCCATCTGAGCCCCTAGATGTAGGCCTGCCAACCTCTTTCCCACTGAAGATCCCCAAAAGACTCTGTAATTCATCTCTAGCCCCTCCCAGCAGTGGGTGCAGTCCTGCCAGCCCAGGGTTGGAGACACACATCCTGCCCACCAAAGCAAGCCAACTCGGTATGACTTCAGATCTTGAAGTGGCCCTGTACCCAGCTCCAACCCCTCCCAGCCATGGCCTAGGAGCTGGCTTGCCCACCCAGGGGCCCACCAGGAGACAAGTTTGTCAGTTCCACCAGAGGCGGGCCCATTGAACTGTGACTGATTGTGAAGCCTCAAGTGGTCCTGTTACTTGGCTTGCATATTCTCTTCAGGAAAATCCATTCCTATCCAGCCCATGGTAGTAGCAGGGCTTTGGTCTCCTTCTAAGAGCAGCTCCTACATTAGACTCAAGTTTTAGTAGTAATATCAGTCACTGTCCCAGGTAGTTTCACAGACCTTGTCCCATTTAATCCCATAAATCAATCCTGTGAGATGACACATAAGTGTCTGCATTTACCAGCTGAGCAACCTCAAAATGGTTCTTCCACTTGTCCAATTTTATACAGGTCCTAAAATGACTTTGCTGTGATTTGAACATGAGCCTATCATGCTCTAAGCAAAGCCAACGCTCCCTGTGCCACACTACCCTGGATTAGTGCGCCTGGCTTTGAGGACTGGGAACATGTTGGTCCTAGCCCAGAGGCTGGAGCCTTGCTGCTGCCCATCAGCCTATCTTGATGCCCGTGCTCTTCGCATTAGAATGCCCTCGCACCTACAGGTGAACTTGTTCCCTGATACTTATTCCCCCAAGAGAACACAACGGGTTTCATACCATAGTCCCTCCCAGGTAGTCTTGTTCAATTTCAGTCACCTGGTCCCTGCTGGCTGTGTTCCAGCATATGACATAACTGAACCAACGTCTTCTCTATGACCCTGTCAACTAAACCATGCTATTGCTGTCATCCTTGGGTGCCTCTGCAAAAGATGAAACTGGAGCCATGTTAGCCCCAGCATGCTGCCAAGAAAGAGCCTTCCTCGCTTACCCTGGAATTGCCTAGTGCCCAACCCAAGCCATTGAGGGGATTTTCTGGGACAGCATTCTGAAACAAGTGCAGTGCCACAGAGAGGAGACAAGTTTAGGGAACTAGTGTAGGTGGAGGTAAGCCTCCAGAATTGCTGACCACTAGGAATCCAATAGGAAGGGCTAGAGGAGAATAGAAGACACATTAAGTAAAGGAACCGGTATCAAACTAGAAGAGATGAAGGGAAGTGGAGCAAGGGCTTGCAAGTTCTGCTTGAGGTCTGAACCCCAGGAACTTTGAGTTCTCTGTGAGGGCTTCATGTGCTCTCACCAAATGGAGCAGATCTATTAGAGGAAAGACATGTGTCCATCCCTGGGACTTCCCAAGGCTTCATGCATGTTTCTCACCCTCAGAGAGGCTGTGGGCTTCCCAAGCACACTCTAAGCTGCAGCCTCCAAATGCCAGCTTCTAATATCTGGCCTTCATATGAGACAGTGCGGCCCTCCTACAAACAGGCACGGTGTTTTTCCTGTGAAGACATCATGGACCTGGAGAGCTTGGGATCCTTGGACATTCCACTGGACATTCCGCGGGTGTGGATTCTGGCAGGAAGGACCCAGACTGGGCAATAGTCCAGAGCAGAGAGTGCTGGCTGAAGTCCCAGTTCCCTGACCTGGCCCACTGCCCTCCTTGGCTATCAGACAACGTTTGCAGAGCCTGCAGACATCTGAACAGCTAGGGAGCTGCAGGAGCTGGAGACACAAGAGGGTCCCCTTTGACTCCTCCTGTCCTCACTAACAGCCTAAGTCCCTTCCTAGGATAGCAGCTGGAGGATTAGCCTCTAACCAGAGGAATGCAGGGCTGCCCTTAAAGGGGCGGCCCAGTTGTTGAGTGACATAGGTGCACATGATTGTCTCTGACCCTCACCCACGCTCCTAGCCAAGGTGAGGGCTGTAGGCCAGGCCATAATGACCCTGCCTACATTTTTTAAGTACATGCAAATTTGGCTGCCAATCTCGTGTTGTGGCTAAAATGTGAGCCTTGGCAGACACAGGCTTCTCACCACTTCCATTGAATCCTGGGTGTGATTCAGAGCGGCTTACACGTGGCATCCACTTATTGGTATGTCTACCCACATAGGCAGTTCTCTCAAGTATCTTTGAACTCTTCCCCTGATACTCATTTCATCTGATTGCTCCTTCCCCTGGGAATCTCTCTGAGACACACCACCTGACCCCTCACTTTCTCCATTCTTCTTCTCTCCATTTTCCGCACCCCACCATAACCCTTATCTCCCAAAACACACACACACACTGTTTGTCACAAGTACAGTTGGTTTATTTTGTTCCATGCCTTCTGGGAGCTATTTCTATTCCTCAATGCCTTCTGTCACTGGGTGTGGCTCTGTACCTATAGATCTGCACCTCCCCACTCCAAGTATTGTGTCACATTTAGAATATAATATCCTTTCTCCCAACCAAACATGGATTCAGCCCTAAAGTAAAGGAAACTACCTTAAGACCTGTAAGATGCTTCACTTGCCCATGTGCCTCATGATGATTTGTTTCGTGTGGTCAGCAGGGCAGCTTGGATTGTTACATTTCATAGAGGAAGAAAGTGACCTGAGAGTGGTTAACTGATTTGCCCACAGTTAGTGACAGAAGTAGATATCAAGCCCTGATCTAGTACTTTTTCTTCTCTACTTTTACACCTAATTCCTTCCCTAAATACAATACCAACAAAAGTGTGGCCAAAGGACTGGTTGCTGGTGGTCCCAGAACTGTTTCTGGGTCATGATGAGATAATGAGCTTGTGCCAGAATGTAAATCAATGCACTGCTTGCTTATTCAAACATCCTTGCGATGAAAATAAAATATTAACTGAAATAAACAGCATGCTTAGTGACATAGTCAATTGACATTAGCATGAACTCTCTAACTCAATGCTATCCCTGGTGCTAATGGCTGTTCAGCATGAGGCTGGACCTATTGCAAGACTTTGCCTCACCTCCTGTGTAAGGGGAATGTGTTGTAATAGGGGCTGGAGTTATAGGTAACATGGTTATGGAATAATTACAGGCTTTTGGGGAGAAATGGCCCGATGTAGCCCAAACTAGTTCTTGGCTGCCCATCCCCAAACCTGTAGATTGGGGCTACTCAAAGAGCCCATCTGCATGTTGTAAAGTTAATTGCTTAGTAAAGCTGTTTGTATTTCCCACCTAGCAATCCCAGGGTTCTTCTGATTCACCCTTGCTTACCAAAATGTATGCACTTGTAATAAAGTTTATTCACCAGCCCTGGGTCTGCTGACCCTCAATACCATCCCTAGCTTTTTGTCTGCTTTGCTCTGTATGGCAGGGGGTCTGACCTCTGCAGGATGTTTCACAGAATGATTTCCCACTAGGTCCAGCCAGTGAGAGGCACTGCCTGGAAGCCAGAGAGGAAAGGGGAAAGGAGAAGCTGGGGAATGTCTTCTACCTTCTTCTCTATGTCCCAGGGTGACCAATCCAGGACTCTCCTGTTTTCACCACTGAACGTCCCATGTCTCAGGAAACCCTGCAGTTCCGAGAAACCCAGGAGGGTTAATCACACTGTCTCTATTCCAAGCAGTGCCTCCTCCAGGGACTGGGTCAGACCTGTGGCTCCAGCTGCTGCTAGAAGCCTCCTGCTTTCCCTGTCCCAGAGATGGCTGCTGTGGTTCCAGCTCCCACTGCGTGATCCCTGCCCCTGGACTCCATAGCCTTTTCCTCTCCCTCTGTCCTTTTAGCCTCCTGCTACTGCTAATGTCCAGATGCTTCCTCTTCCCTTCTGGTTTCTCAGCTCTTCCCTCACCTGTGTCATCAATGCCTTCCATTAAATTCCCACTGCTGTTTACACTTCAAGTGGCTTCCGTTTTACTGCTTAAACCCTGACCAATGCAAAGGGGACAATAGTACTTACTTTATAGTGTTATCATTAGGATTGAATTAGTTAAATAAACCACTTAGAGAGGCGCTTGGCACATGCAAGTTGCTTGTTAAATGTGAGCTGTTGTTTTTATTAGTGTAGTGTGAAATAACATTTACGTGCCCTTGCCATGTGCCAGGCACTATGCTAATTACTTCACACCCATTATCTTATTTAAGCCTTATAACACTTATACCTGGGTTAACATGTTCTTGAGTTAATTGCTTAGTAAACCTGTTTGTATTTCACACCTAGCAATCTGCGGGCTCTTCTGAATCATTCACCTTCCTGAAATCAACTATATCGTTTATTTATTCAGCACTCTCTCGGGCTCTCAGGACATGAAGAGGGATGAGACAGTCAGTAACTTGATGGGCACAGTCTAAAGTGGGAGACTTGTGTGTCCACCAGCTGATTATTCCAGCACCATGTGGGCAGTGCCACCTCAGTGATGGTGGCAGTGTGACAGAGTAGGAAAAAGTGTGGGCTCTGGGGATGGACTGTCTAGGTGTGGATCTAGGCTCTGCCACTTTCTATGTCTACCTACTGCAAAAGAGAAAAGTCATTTTAACACTCTCTGCCTCAGTTTCCTTATATGGCAAGGGTTCTATTTTTATGGTACTTATCTCATGGGGTCATTTTGAGGATTAAATGAGTTAATATCTTTAAAGTGCTTGGAAGAGTGGCTGACATACACTAAATACCACGTGTTTGTTAAATTAGAACAAAATCAACACGGTGAACTGATTTTAGTTGAGAAGCCAGAGAATGGTGACTCTAGATTCTACCTACAAGTATAGGGAAGGCATCACAAAGGAGGTGACATTGAGTGGAGTCTTGAAGAAACAGTAGACATTTTCCAGGCATAGAAGAAAGCATCTAAGCCATGGGAAAAGCATGTGCACAAACACAGAGTCCTGAAAGAAATGGGCTGTCTGGGGAGCAATAAGAGGTGGGTAGCTGGAGTTTGGTGGTAGGAGATGAGGCTCCAGATTTAGTTTAGTTTTGAAATACACTGGGCAGGGCCTTGAATGACATCCTAAGGAACTCAGGTTTTATTTCGAGGGAAGGAGCAGGAAGCGAACGGAAGACTTTAAGTAGGAGAGATTGAAAATTGATCAGCTTTGTTTTGTGGGTGTGTCATTCTCATGTCAATGTAAGTTTACAGTTGAAAAAACTGCATCAGGTGTAATAACAAATATAGTAGAACAAAGTAGCCCCAAACTGGAAATACTCTAAAATGTCCATCAACAATAGAATAGTTAAACAGATTGTGTGGTACATTTGCACAGTGGAACACTAAACAGGGTGGATACCGAATTAATTACTGCTACATGCAAAGAACATGGATGATTCTCCCTACCCTAATGTTGAGCAAAACACACACACACACACACACACACACACACACACACACAAAATGGTAAGTCCTGTGTTATTCCATTTATATAAAGTTCAAAAACGGGCAATACTAATCTATACTGTTAGAAGTTAGGACAGTGTTTTCCTTGGGGGAGAAGTAGTGACAGGGAGGGGACTCAATTAGGGTTTCTGGGATGCTGGTAATGTTCTGTGTCTTGAACTTGATTGGGTGCTGGTTTCACATGCAAGCTCACTTTATGATTAAGGTTATGACATAGTGTACTTTGAAATGATAACAATCACCTTTTTAGTGATGTATAAACATACATTCAGAAAAACTCGCTTTTGTTTTAAAGTAAAAGTGGGGGATATACAACCCTGGAGAAATCCAACTGACCTTAAATCACAGCAGGAGGTAGGGAGCCAGGAACATCAACGTCCATTACAAAGTTGGTGCCTCCAACAGAGAGAGGCCCTTTCTTAGTTGTTGTCAGGTGATTCCAATATTGTGCATCTAGATGTACAAACAACTGGCTTACATCATCATTCTGTGTTTCTGAAATCCAAGTTTCAAGCACTTTAAACATTGACGTCAGGAAGGACAGAAAGGACCCAGATTTGGGGCAGAAGTCAGGGGAGATTTTATCCTTATCTCTAATGCTTTAAGTCTATATAAGGAGAAAGTATTCAACTCTTTCTTATATATTTAACACAACCAAAAAAAAAGGACAACTATGCCTTGTCATTACATGATGATGTCAAGTGCTGTATATTATTTAATTAGGATTGAAAATCCTTGGGCCTGGATTGTTGTTAGCGCTTGCATTTGTATAGTGCTTTCTTGATTGACCCTCAGGGCACCTCTGTGAGGTAGACTGATGGTGTTGGGTCAATATGCAGATGAGGAGACTGAGGATCCTAGATGGCCCCTGGTCAAAGGGAAAAAAAAAACAGTCAGGAGAAAAACTACTGTCTTCACCTCTGTCCAAGCCTCCATTATCTCTTGTTTGGACAACTACAATAGCTTATTAGTTGTTTCCTAGGATTTTCTATGCTTCCCAATAAGTTCTTCACACAGAAGCTGGAGTGATATTTTAAGAATGCATGTCACTCTTTGGATTAATAAACTCTTCATTGGCTTCCCAGTGATGTTAGAGTAAGGAGTCAAATAATCAGTAGGGCTTACTAGGCCCACCATTGCCAGGCCCCACATGCATACCTCTCTAGCCCCATACTGGTGGGAGATGACCCCATCTTACACCATTTTCCTCCTGTTCTTTATGCTCCAGCCACACTGAATTTCTAGTCGCTGAAACCTGCCATACCCCCTTCTACCGCAGGGCCTCGGCATGTGCTATTTCCTTTAACATGGATGTTTTTTCCTTCCTCTCTTTGCCAAGTTTTCTCCTACTCATCACTGAGATCCCAATCAATAGTTGCCTCCTCTGGGAAGCCTGCTTTGGCCTCCCTGAGGTAAGTCCACCTATGATAGTTTCTTACAGAACCATGGGCTCTTGCTTGCATTAGGCCTTGCCACAGCTGTGATTTGCTACTGATTTATTTTATGTATTCATTGTCTGCCTCTCCAAGTAGAATGGAAGTTCTTTGAAGGTAGGAGGAATCAGGTCTTGTTGACCACTCTTTCCCTTAGCACAGCACCCAGCACATTGTAAGCACTAGATGAGTATCTGGAGAATCCATGCAGGAATAAATATGTCATGGAGTCAGTACACCCTAGATCCAGTAGGGGCTCTGTCACCCTTTGTTTAAGTTTCAGCAAGTCCCACTGCTCTCTGAACCTCAATTTCTCCATCTGTACCATGAAAGAGTTGGACCGGCTGGCCTCTGAAGTCCCTTCCAGTGCTAGATAATTCTGAAACTCAGAGTCAGGTAGCTAGTTCTACCATTGTCTTCCTGATGCTGTATGTTCCTGCTATAAAAATGATATGGAAAGTTCTAAAACTTTTTACTTTGGCACAGATCACTTTCTGTGCCTCCAACAAAACCTATTGATTGGTGAACCTACCCAAGTAAGGAGACCCACTCTCATTATTTCCCTTCAGTGTTATTGCAGTTTGAAATTTAGTCTCTTTAAGGGAATAATAATTCCAAAGGGTCTTAAAATGGCACAAAGCAAGTGACTACTAATTAACTTGAAAGGCAATTTTTGGAAAATGATAGGTCGTCATTTGAAAAAATGTAGAAATTAAAACATAATTAATAATAATAGGAGGCAATATCACCTAATTAATGGTTTGGAGAACAAGCATTGGCTTCAAATAAGCCTTGGCTCTGCCAAGTCCTCAGTCCGCACTGGCTGAGTCCCTTTGGACAAATGACTTCAAGTTACTGAGTTTCCCCTGCTGTAAAATGGATACAATACTAGAACCCATCAGAGAAGATGGTTGTGAGGAGCTAATGACAGGATGTATTTAATCACTTGGGCAAGTACCATAAATCTTCAACAAAGTCTGTCTACTCATTATTATATGACAACACCTAAAAAATTTCTTCAACTCTGGTTACAGAGACAATTGACAGAAACACAACAGAACATGGTATGTTCAAGAATAGAAAATAATCATTTCTTGATAAGAACTAAAAGATATCAACAGATTTCACTATTTAAGTAATAAGAACATTAAACTGAGGACATACACATTAGGATTTAGGAGGAAGCTTCTTAGTTCCTCTGATGCCCAGCTTCCCTGTCAATAAAAGAGGCCCTAATCTTCACAGCATCAGGTTGTTGTAAATTAAGTTTAAATGTCCTCATGTTTGTAACAGACTTATCATGATGCCTGGCACATGGTAAGCGCTCAGTAACTGATAGCTGCTGTTACCGCCTATGTTGCTGTTGTTATTATTTTTGAGCCAGAACTTTTGCAGTCCTTAGCGGCCCGTGTGCAGTCTACTGAGGTTAGAGCTCCAGGACATCATCCAAGCCAGTTCTCAGGCCTCTAAATTCTGTGTCAAGTGAACTTCTGGGCCATTTAAAACACAAAGGCGAGGCGAGCCCCCACCCCCAGCCACAAGTGCCCGAGCTTTTCAAAGGGAATGCCTGTGCCTGGAAGAAGTCGTGATTCAGGGCATCCGGGGTGGTGCGACGGGGAAGCCCACGCCGCGCAGCCCCAACTCCCAACTCCGGCTGGGTTTTCTCCTGGGCAGTGTGGGGTGGGAGCGCACCCGACGGGTGCCGGGCTGCTCGGTGTCCACTCGGCCCGGCCCCTGGAGGTGTTCCCAGGTACCCGAGCCTAGCGGGGCGTTTTCAAATGCTGGCTGCGAAGCTTGAAAAGGGCCCGCCGCTGGACCGGGCGTTTTATGTTTGCCAAACAAAGCATGAAGGGAGAGTGAGCAAAGGGGGCGGGCCGGCCGCGGCACAAAGGCCAGGGGCGGGCCGGGGCTGGGGAAATACAGTTCAGTGGGCCTGAATTGATACGCTCAGCCCCTAAAGCCCCGGGCTGGGCGATCACAGGGCATGAAGGCCTTGCAGAGAGCACTCTGCTGCATTGATCCAATCCCGAGCCAACGAGGGCTCGAGCCAGAAGCTGCCCAGGGGAGGGGAGCAATGGGGGCGGAGGGGGGAGGGGAACGGGAGTCTGCAGGGGCCGTCAGCAGATTAGGCACTTTTCTTAGAAATGAAGGAATCTCCCGGTCTGAGCGAACGCCCTCCAGATGAAGCGAGTCCTCGAATCCAAGAATTTCTGTGGGGAGCGGTCATGCCGTGGGGTCAGCCACAACAAAGATGTTGTCTGTTCCCCTTCTGGGGAGCAGCTGCGAGTTCTGTGGGGCCCTCCCCAGCCCCGCTGCATCCTGTGGGTCAAGATGCAGATAACTTTGGTCCTATGCCATGCCATGCCATGCTCTGCACAGACCCAGCACCTACCTACAGTATTTCACACTGTTTAATGGTTGGAGGGAGACAGAAATTGAATGGATGAGGGAAGGATGCATGTGGTTCAACCAGATGCGTTTCTGTTCCCTTAGGTCTTGTCTAATGAGTATTTTTGACTGTGTGGCACTGTCTCATTTGAACGTGATTATGAGTGATTTATTTTTCCTTTTGTACTTTCTTGTGTTTTCCAGATCATTGAACAGGGTCACAAATTATTCATATACTTAGAAACAATATCAACAAACATTGTTCAAATTAGAAATAAGACTGAGCAGACTGGAGAGAGGCTTCAGAGACACTGAGATGACGACAATGTAATGATGATGATATGTTACATATTACCAGCAACCAACTCTTATCACATACATGGATCATACACATTGTTTACCACACCTCTCCATACTTAACACAGGACCTAGTACACAGTATTGAATAAATAAATGGCTGGATCTTCTGCTGATGGAATCCAATGCTATTAGACAAACAAAATAACTGAGATTCAGAGGGGCTAAGTGTTGCCTAGCCAGGACTGAAATCTGCCAATTGCAAAAGCAGGGCTCTGTCCCCTATGCCCCCATACAATCTTGAAGGGCTTCTTCAAATACAGGCTATTTCATTTCAATGCTCTGTGTTCATTTCTGGACTATGCGGCCCCAGATTTCCTTTCTGAAGACACAAGGTTTTGTTTGTTTTTGTCGTAATGACATACTCGGCATCATTAAGTGTCCGTGAAGAGGAATCTTTTAGTTGCATTAGAAACGTGGTTTGCTACCACTGAAAGCCTTGGGAAACCAAGGTCTCCTAGCAGGAAGAGGCAGGCAGCTAATAGAAAAGGCTTTCTGGGGGCGGGGTCTCTGCATTCTCTTAGAGCCTACTTTAGCATTATTGCCAAGGAAAAGCTTAGGCCATGTCTGAACGACACTGTGATTTGTGAGTATAAGCAGTTCAAATCTAAGCAAAAGGGTTCTTACCCAGAAAAAGAGTTTCCCATCAATAGCTGCTTTCCCTGACTTGTAAATCGTAACTGATACATAATACTTTAAAGTTTGCCTTGATTTGGAGTTCACTGAGAGAATCAAGACAATTTATTGAGCAAGAATATACTTTCTGGTCTTAAGTTATTATTGTTTAAACCATTTTATATAAAATTCTTGAAATATGTTTACACTATAATTTATTGCAATTCTTTTTTTTAATTTCTTTATGTTAATCTCAATTTTCTTGCTTGAAAGTATCCTTTGCCAGTATTATGTTCTCACTTGAAGCATTCAGTATAGTAATGAATATCAATGTACTACTTTATTTTTAAATTTAGTTCTTATATATTGTTTTGTGATATTATCTTACACGTGAGTTTAAGATTCTTAAACTTCTCATGAAATATTCTTCTTAAAAATGCACTGTACAAATCTGTACTAATTTAGTCTGTGTTGATGACAAATTTCTTGGCTTTAGTGGGAAAGAAGGCATGAATATTTCCTTGAATATTTTTCCTTCACTGAAAAACCTATGAATGAAATAAGACCTCAGGATTGTATGACATAAATTACATACTAATTAGGTAGCACAATGTAGAAGGGAGGGAGGGAGGGAAGGAGGAAGGGAGAGAGAAAACTCTGAAAGTTAGCAGACAGAGGCTCCAGGCTTCATATCTGTGTGATCCTGAGCAAGTTGCTTTACCCTCCCTGGGTCTTAGTTCACTTATCAGTCTAAATCCTGAGGATTATTAAGAGGATAAAATTAGATATGTATGAAGAGTCTGTCGCAGTAGGTGATCAAGAAATGTTCATTTCATTTTACTACACACAACAGCTGTCAGCTTCCTCATTTACAAAAAAAAAAAATCAGTTTCCTCAACTATAATATGTGGGTAATGACACAAAATAAAGTTGGTATAGTATAGGATATTGACTAAGAGCATGGACTCTGGACTCAGACTGCCTGAGTTCAAATGTCAGCCCCACTGCTAGCTGTGTAACCTT
Organism: Pteronotus mesoamericanus; assembly: GCF_021234165.1. Classification (NCBI taxonomy): domain Eukaryota; kingdom Metazoa; phylum Chordata; class Mammalia; order Chiroptera; family Mormoopidae; genus Pteronotus; species Pteronotus mesoamericanus. Next base: position 4,100,102 of record NW_026555198.1, read on the forward strand.
GGGCAATTTAATCAGTCTCCTTTTCCCCATGGTACTACTTCGTAGAGCGGGGGTGGCCAGAGGCTGGTCATACTCCCCATACCCAGAGTTGTTATGAGTAGGTGAATTAATGCAGTTGGCATAGAGCTTTCTAACTTTTTGTGCCTGGCTTCCTTTGGCAGTCTGCTAAGGCCTCTGGAACCTTTCTCAGAATAATTCTTTTTGATGCATAAATCTAATACTTTAGGTTACAAAGGGAAACTATAATGACAAAGTTGTCAATGTATTTAAAAAATTAATTTGTGGTATATGTGCTTCCTTAATAGTGCATTAAATAATTAACAACATTTAGCAGCCTGTCTAATACCTACCACTATTTCAAAGTAATGTGGAATGTAAATGATATTGTGAAATAACTGCAATGTATGATAAAAGTATCTGTGATATTTATATTGGTGATAAAGTCACAGGTATTGCTAATCTGACCTTGACATATTGACATAATTATATTACCTACATTCATAATTGATGGAATGCTTGCTTTCAGTTAGAAGTTAATGGAAATTAAGTTCTAATTTTTTCCCATTCATATTTATGGGCACCAAATTAAGAATGAAACTGATTAGCACAACAAATGCCAGCTATTATTGTATCAGAAGGGTCATGCGCATTGTGTGAAATAATGAATGTGACAGCCATGGCAAACACCAGGCACTCCATACAGGAAAACTATTTTAATTGTTTTCACCCATGTTTTACATGAAAGCAGCCATTAATATTATGTTAAAAAATGGGCATGGCTCTGTTCTAATAAAACTTTATTTACAAAAACAGGTGGCCAGCAACCAGGATTTGGCCCATGGACCATAGTTTGTTGGACCCTGCATTAAAACATTGTTTCTTGAAGAATGTCAGATTCAACCCAAAACATTTCAATTTATCATGCCTTGTCAAGTGCTTGGCACAGGACCCTACTGGGAAATGCTGTGAATACTCTATAAAAACCAGAAATTGTTCTATAAATGATAACTAATCAAAATACAGGGTCTGGCAGAAGTAACGCCTGCTTGAGTGTCATTGGTAGGGTAATAATATGGGTGTAATAATTTATAGTTTTAATTGGAACATTTCACCTAGAATGTCATATGGTGTGCTTGAGTGTGATATTATGTTACAGAATTACATGCTTATGATTTGGTAATAAAGAGGTTTGTAATAAAAAGGGGCGTTATTTGTGCCAGACCCTGTAGATTGGCTTTTCTTTGCTTGTTACCTACTATAATATCTAGACTTGCCTTGCCTAGGAAGACATAGAGAAACATAAAGCCAATAACAAGGGTGACATACTGAGTAATTACCACCAGCAGCAATTTAATATGTGAGGAAGGCAAATGACATGGAAACTATTAATGACAATATCACTGTATGTCTGGCGCTTTCTCCAAGGAGCTCTAACTACCTTGCAGCTGTTACCTGCTGGGCACACTGTAGGTGTTCCATAGATATTTGTTAGTTGATTGACTGTTCCCCGTGGTTCTGATGAGTTTCCAAGAAAGAATAGATGCAAGCGTATGTGTATTACTTGCAAGCATATTTCATTCAGAAATCTTAGCACTTCCATTGTAGAGATGGTGTTCTTGTATATCTAGCATTGATGGAAAGGAAGTAAAGTAAAATGAGATGGTTTGAGGCTCATTAGAATGGAAAAGGAAAGGTACTGGGATGGCTGGTCATCAGATGGAAACATCTTGGGGCAACAAATATTATTGAGCAACTACTAAGTGCAAGATGCTATGGTGAGATAGAGTGAAGAAAAAAAATAGCCAATGACTTTTTGCTCCTACAAAAAAGTTAAATATATATCTATATCTATATATCTATATCTACATCTATATCTAGATATATCACAGAAAGTGGTTAACTTAAACTACAAATGTTAAACCTCCCAGCTGGCTGGGAAAGTAGGGTATCTAGAGTTAATATCTCTTGGTGTCCTTTGTTTCTGACCCTAACATCATCCATTTTCTTATCTCCTGTCTTGCTCAGCATCAGCCTTCAACTGGAGGACATCTTCTTACATAAAAGTCACAAGACATTTTACACAGAGGGCCCACACCATCTGTATGGTCTAACCCCAAACTGGCTCAAACTGGCTTAGACACAAACATCATCAAAATATAGGCAGCTCCCCATGCATGACTTTAAACACATCCCCTTCGTGTGAAAAAAAAAAAATCCAAGACTTCAAGCCGGGTCCCAATACTGGAAACGGCCTTCAGCCATAGAAGCCTTTGCCAGCAGTTCCTGCTTCCTCTGCCTGCTGAAGTGGGCATATCCTTATCATATCTGCCAGGGTAGCAGGACAGACCTGTACTCGTGTCAGATTAAGCTGCCACTCTGGGTAAAATTCTCATAGAAATCATGCTACCTGGAGTCTTGAGTTTGGTAGATATCAGATCCTATTTCTTCTGTTTTTTTAAGCTGTTTTTTAACCTACCCTATACCTCATAGCTGGTACTACATAAGGAAGTGGATTGGGGAGTTAACCGAGCATCATTCAAAGTTTTGGTCCTGAACCATTTCACACTTTGCACTAGTTCTCTGTCCTCCTTTGTCATTGTCAGTCTCACCTTTACTGTACATACCTCATGTTCAGTATCATTTCTTCAGCAAAAACCATTGGTTTCTTCTTTAATATTATGTAAATTCCCTTACCCTGTAGGGTTGTGGCTCAGTGAGGCTTCCATAGTGCTAGGGTTGTTCGTGACAGTATCCTGGATATAGCTGTAAAGATGCCCAAATCCAGAGAGTGTGCAGAGAGAAGCAAATGGGCAGTAAAAGTCATGGGGAGAAGGGCATGCGGATATGTCATGAAACTGAGTAGACATTGGGAAGCTGTTATTGAAAGCCAGGCTACGCAGCCAGACAGTAGAGGAAATGAGAGTAAACATCAGCATGCTGACAAAGCGAGTAGGAGAACAAGCATAGCTAGAAATCCGAAACAGGTGTATTATTCATGTTTTGACCCCTCCTCCAGATGGGACCTGTGGTGCATGGGAAGGCCCAACGTACTTAGAGGGTCAAGGGCAGACAACCAGTTAAGGAATCAGTTAAGGTAGGCTAACTTACATTTCAGCAACTAGCTACCACTTATTTCAGTGCCTTAATGTAATACATGTTTCTACTTTACTTACATGCTGCATGTCTTATATGGGTCATGTCTCTTTGCACTACATAGCCACATAGAGACCTAGAACAACAGGACCTCTTCCATCTTGTAGCTACACCATCTGGAACTTCTAGCCTCTTGGATTGCCATCTGGAAAGAGAGTCACTTACCAGCTATTAAAGGCTCTGGCCTACAAATGACTCATCACTTCTGTTCATGGTACATTGGCTTAAACTAATCACGTGATTCTACACAACTACAAGGGGGCTTGGAAATATGGGGAGCACATCAATATTGAGTGAGAACTAATTGAGCTTCAGGCAGCATTTAGATGACATCAATGGCTGCTCCAGGGCCTTGGCATTAACTAAGCCCCTCCACAGATAGCATTTTGTCTGGGTTTACTCCAGCTTGGGTTCAAAAATATGATACTTCCAATACAGCAGTCTATCTGCTGGCTACATATAAGATGACTTTATGGCCCAACAAACTTTGGGTTTTAAATAGTTGTTTCACAAATAGACTTTGAAAGCTTGCTTATTAGTAAGTTGGGAATGGCCTCAGTGACCTCAAGCCTAGGATGGTCATATGACAGAATTGTGCAATGAAGAGGGAGCTGTGTCAATTTGTAATGACCTTCTCCTCCCATGGTTCCTATCCCAGTGAATGACACCACCATGTATCCAGGTGCATGAGCCAGAAACCTTTCCAGCTTCTGCCAGCAATCTCTCTCTCACTCACTAGGTTGCTATCCCACTGGCCTTTACTCTGTCGTTCATATACTCCAAGCTTGTTCTTGTTTCCAGGCCTGTGTATTTGCTTTTATCTCTGTCTAGCATATACTTTCAGTCTACTCCCATTTTTATTTAGCTACCTCTTACCTTTAAAACATAGATGAGCCACTGCATATAGCATAGTCCACAAAGCATGAGACTAGCACCCTTGGCTGGTTGATACAGGGCCAATCACTAGAATGTAAGCTCTGTGAAAGCAGAGACCACTGTATATCTTTTGGAATATTGTACAGGCTCAATAATTATGTGCTGAAAAGATGCCTGGTAATAGCAAATCACCAGTGAAGACAGCATAGATTACCCCTTTTTCATTCGCATTTAGTCTTAGGAATCACATGTTACCTGTGTTTAAGTTCACCCTCAGGTGGGGCAGTGTGAAGGTGGAAGTGGTTTCATAGAATTTCTTTCCTTGTTTTTGCCTCATTCTCTTAGTGGAGAAGTCAGACTCAGGAGCAGCTTCAGTAATTTATTTTGATTGTGTTGGGTAAGCAAATAATTGACCTTAGGCACCAGTGCTCCAGAAATGGCAAATGAAAAATTTTCCTATTATTTGTTTTGAAATTTCCTTTTGATATAAGCATTTTGGGGCTATCCACATGGTTTCAAGCACACAACCTTCCAGTAGGTTAAGTTCAGTGCCTGCCTCCTCTACTCCCTTCATCCCCCAACCGCATCCACCAGATTGTAAATGGCATGAAAGCAGTAATTGTGTGTATTTTACTCATCACTTTATTACCAGCATCCAACAGTGAGTCTGGCACCTTGGTGTGTTGAATTAATGAATGAGGCCAGAGATGGGCTACCCCTGATTCCTGGTTTCTAAGCCATGTAACACCTAGAAGACAAATTGCTTTATTTGAGCTATGGGTCACTGGTCACTGGACATGTTATTTAGATAAGATGGCTCAAGCTGTACTGAAAGGATTTCACCTGGTAAGATAAATTGATCTCACTTTGGTGATCCCATACTAGCCAATGAAATGTCCCTGGGACATTAGAAAACAAAAATACCATATAACTTTCAACATATTAAAGGTGATATACCTCTTAAACAACCATTGGATGAAAGAACTAATCAAAAAGGAAATTAGAATATATCTTCAGACAAATGAAAATGAAAATACAACATACCAAAACTTAGGAGATCCAGAAAAAGCAGTACTAAGAGGGAAATTGATAGCAATAAACACCTATATTTTTAAAAAATATATAATTTCAAATACATAACCAAATTTCACACTTCAAGGGGCTAGAAAAAGAAGAAAGCATAAAGTTATTAGAAAGAATAAAATAACAAAGATTAGACCAGAAATAAATGGAATATAGAATAGAACAAAAGTTTTAAAAATCAACAAAACAAAGCACTGAGGGCCTGCCACCTGCCTCCTCACCTTCTCTAGCCCCCTGTGCTCCCCGCCAGCACCATGATCTGGAACACCTTCATTCTCTCCACCTGGTTGTCCTGGCTGTGCCATTCCCCACAATACCCCCACAAATTGACACTGACTCAGACCCAGACATTTTCAATGGCTTTGAATTACAGGCTGAACTAAAGTCAACCATTGATCCAGAGTTAACCACTAACCTAGAGTCAACCACTGCCCTAGACTTCCCAGTGATGTAGAGTCAGTTGACCACGGACATAAACTTCATTGGTGATATAGAATCAACCACTGATGTTTTTTTGGAGACTGCATAGGCTTTTGAATTGTGTACTGATGTGGAATCAAACATCCCAAGCTTTTTGGGAGAAGCCACTAAGGAGGCCACAGCAAGTGTCACTGGTGATTATTTGGAACAGCCCATGACTGGAGCACCAGATGAGCCCACACCTAGATGGAAAGAGACAAGTTCATCTCAGTGCTTGTTTAACATGAAGCATATTCTCCATTGGCTGTGATCTTTGCTAACCGTAACTTTCTAAGAAGATTCTGTGCTTCTGAACAAGCCTACTATTTCATAATAGGCATTTGAATACTTGTAAAAGACTAGTGATTCATAGGATATACCTAGCACAGTGGAGAGAATTGTCCAGAGACAGAGGAGTCGCATTTCTTAACCATGTCCCATTTAATATGGGATCAGTAAATGTTCATTTGAAATGCAAAAAAAAAGTCAATGAAACTAAGATTTAGCTTTTTGAAAGGATAAACAAAATCAACAAACCCTTAGACTGGCTAAGAAAAAAAGAGGGCAGTACACAAATAAATAAAATCAGAAATAAAAAAAAAAACATTAGAACAGATGCCACAGAAATAAAAACAAGCACAGCAGGCTACTATTAACATTATGTGCCAACACATTGGACAACCCAGGAGGAATCAGTATATTCCTAAAACATGCATACCGACTACCAAGATTTAATCATCCAAAAATAGAAAGTCTGAACAGATCTATCACTAGTATGAAGATTGAATCAATAATCAAAAAACCTCCCAACAAACAAAAGCCTGGATAGCTTCACAGGTGAATTCTTCCAAACATTCAAATAATAATTAATATCAGTCCTTCTCAAGCTCTTCCAAAAAATTAAAGAGGAAAGAAGACTTTCATACTCATTTTATAAGGCCAACATTGCCGTGCTATCAAAGTCAGACAGACATCACAAGAAAACTACAGACCAATATCTCTGATAAATGTAGATGCAAAATTCCTCAACAAAATAGTAGCAAACCAAATCTAACAGCACATTAAAAGGATCATATGCACCATGACCAAGTGAGATTTATTCCTGGGATGCAAGAATGTTTCAACAAATGAAAATCAATTAATGTGATAAACCACATTAACAAATTAATGGATGAAAATCACATGATTATCTCAATAGAGGCAGAAAAAGTAACTGATAAAACTCAATACCCTTTTAGGACAAAAACTGCCAACAAAATAGGTATAGAAAGAATGTACCTCAACATAATAAATACCATATATGACATGGCCACAGCTAATATCTACACAATGGTGAAAAATTGAAAAGTTTACTTATAAGATCAGGAATCAAGAAAGGATGCCCAGTCTTGCCACTCTTATTCAAGGTAGTAATGTAAGTCCTAGCCATAGCAATTAGGCAAGAAAGAGAAATAAAAGGTATACAAATAAGAGAGGACAAAGTTAAATTGTCTTTGCAGATGACATGATCTAATATATAGAAAATGCTAAAGAGGTCATAAATATTGGTAGAACATATAAACAAGTTCACTAAAGTTGCTGAATACAAAATCAACATTGAAAAATCAGTTGCATTTCTATATATTAACAATGAACTCTCTGAAAAAAAATTAGGAAAACTATCCCATTTACAATGGCACCAAAAAAATAAAATACTTAGGAATAAACTTAACTAAGGAGGTGAAAAATTTGTATACTGAAAACTACAATATATGAAAGAAATTAAGATATAAGCAAAAGAATAGGCATGCTGTGCTTTTGGATTAAAATACTAAATATTGTTAAAATATCCATACTACCAAAGTGATCTGCAGTTTCAATGCAATCTCTATCAAAATTCCAAAAGCATTTTTTACAGAGAGAAAGAATAATGATAAAATTCACACAGAACCAGAAAAGACCATAAATACTCATATCAGTCTTGAGGAAAAAAGCAAAGCTGGAGGTATCACACTTGCTGATTTCTAGATACAGGGCCCGGCAGAAGTAAGGCCTGTTGAGTGTGGTTGGTAGGGCAATAATATGGACATAATAATTTATAGCTTTAATTTGAACATTTCATCTAAAATGTCATATGTTGTGCTTCAGTGTGATATTGTTATTTTACAGAATTACATGCTTATGATTTGGCAATAAAAGAGTTTGTAATAAAAAAGGGGGGCGTTATCTGTGCCGGACCCCCCCTGTCTATTACAAAATCCCAGTAATAAAACAGTATGGTACTGATATAAAGCCAGACAGATCAATGGAAAACAATAGAAAGCCTAGAGATAATTCCCTGCATACAGAGTCAACTGATTTTTGGCAAGGGTACTAAATATAAACACTGGAAAGCTTAATGGATTAAAGACTTAAATTTAAGAACCAAAACTGTAAAACTCCTTAAAGGAAACATATGGGAAAATCTTCATGACATTGGTTTTTCTAATGATTTCATGTATATGAAGACAAAAGCACAGGCAAACAATAAAAAATAAAGAAATGGGATTACATCAAACTAAAACTCTGCACAGCAAAAGAAACAAGTGAAAAAGCAACCTATGGAATGGAAAAAATAATTCCAAACCACGTATCTCATATAGGGTTAATCTCCAAAATACAGAAGAAATTCTAACAGATTAAAAGTGAACAAAAACGGTAACAAATGAACAAACTAATAACCTAATTATAAATAGGCTAAGGACTTAAATAAACACCATATATAAAGGCCACATATATTACAAACAGGTATATGAAAAATTCTGAATGTCACTAATCACCAGGGAAATAAAAACCAAAACTGCAATAAGATATTACCTCAAGCTGGTCAGGATAGCTCTTATTTAAAAAAAAAAATAGACAACAAATGTTGGCAACAATGTAAAGAAACCAGAACCCTTGTACACTATTGGTGGGACTACAAAATGATGCAGACACTGCAGCCACTATAATATGCAGGTTTCTTTAAAAATTAAAAATAAAACTAACATATGATCCATTGATTCCACTTCTGAGTATTTATCCAAAAGAATTGAAATCAGTATCTTGAAGAGATATTAGCACTCCTATGTTCGCAGAACTATTCACATTAACCAAGATGTGCAAACAACCTAAATGTCCATTGACAGGTGAATGGATAAAGAAACTGTGGTATACAAGGTCTGTCCAGAGGTTATCCAGCCATGCTATACGAAAAATAGAGACATTTATTGAAGAAGGAAGAAACATTGTACATAGGACAATGACTCCTCAGTCCCCTTCAAAGCAGGCAGCAAAGTAGGGACCTCACACAGTTTTCCCAATCAACAATCAGCAGCCCCATCGTATTTTCCTAAATCTCATCAATGGTCTGAAATCTCTGCCCTTTCAAAGGTGATTTTAGTTTTGGGACATACCAGAAGTCACAGAGTGCCAAATCTTGGCTGTAGTGGGGCTGAGTCACCTGGGTGATGTGTTGTTTTGCTAAAAAATCTCTGCATAAGACATAATACATGAGCAGGCACAACGTTGTGATGAAACTGCTAATCAGCAGTTGCCCATAGCTGCGGCCTTCTGAGTCATCCCAATAGTTTACATGGAGGAATGTTCAAGCTTAACACAAAATTTGATGCAGGTTCATTGCTCCACTCACTCAGTCATTTTGAATGTGACGGCCACACAGTACACATGCTCACTCAGTGGCCTCTACTGCTCCTATTGACTACTACAGTGAAGTCATCATTGTTCACACATGCACAATCCAGTCTACTCTCCTTGGCTGCCAGGTTACATCCATGGCATGCAAACTGTTCTCATTATACTAACAATGGCCGGACTTTTTCCACACAGACCTCTTATACATACAATGGAATACTATCAACTTAAAAAAAAACCCAGCAGTATTCCACAACATGGGTGAACCTTGAGGACATTATTCTAAGTGAGAAGAGTCAGTCACAGAAAGACAAACACTGTATGATTGCACTTACATGGGGTATCTGAAAACTCAAATTCATAGAATCAAAGAGTGAAATGGTGTTTTCCAAAGGCCCTGGAGAGGAGGAAACTGGGAGTTACTAATCAATGGGCATAAAGCTTCAGTCAAGCAAGATGAATAAATTCTAGAGATCTCCTATACAGCATTAGACCCATAGTCATAGTAATATATTGTACCCCTAAAATTTGTTAAAAAGTAGATCTCATGTAAAGTGTTTTTCTCACAATGAAATACAATAAAAATAAATATTAAAAGAAACATAAAAATGTGATATACCTCCTCCTATGATAGTGATGGTGATATTAATAGTAGTGTTAATTATAGTACCAAGCACCTTGCTAAGGACATTGCATGTACTGCCTCATTTAAGCTTAACAATAGCTTGAGATCCTTTCTATCCAGGGCCTCAGTTTTCTCCTGTAACTTTATGGGACAGAGCTCGGTGTTGAGTGCAGAGTGCTGAAGAGAAAGCAGACAAGAACTACAGCAGGAAGGTGGCCTGCTCCCCAGGAGCTACAGGTTGGATTTTATTGTGTGAGTTTCAATGCTAAAGGTGGGGCATTAAAAACACATCCTCAATCTATTGAATGCTGCCAAAAGGAAATATATCCATTTTCTAGTTACCATATTGAAGTCATTTTAAACATCATCCCCATGAGAAATTATATTCCAATGGGAAAGTATTAATAGAATAAATTTAGGAACTACCAGTTGTACTGTTTTCACCTCCCTGGGAGGAAATACTTATATATTGACAGACGATGATTTCTCCAGCCCAGGGACCTGACTGACAGATGCTAAGTAGATGGTCATCCTGTCTTCCCCCTCCCTCTTTCTGGCTCAGGCTCTTTCTGGAGAGGAAGTTGTACTTAGATATGTCACAGAAACTTCCCTCTTGAACCTGCCCATATTTGCCCACCTGAGCCTCAGTGGTGTTTACCTTATTCCAAGAGCTGTTATGGTGCTACACACAGACGAAGCCCTTGTCTTCCACTTTCAGCATCTGATGCATTAGTTTTGGGGGCACCACCCCTTGGTACTTGTAATTTGATTACTGGTTTTTTTCTTTATTTGCCCGTTCCCCCAGAGCTTGCCTGTAATCCTTATAGGAACCAATGTATACAATTTGGCAGCTAGGAATTTGGTATTTACTAATTCACCTGCACAACCCAGCATGTCTACAAATAGCCAGTGGGATTAGGTTCCTTACTTTCATTTAGAACTTGGTGCAGATGACCTGAATAATGAAATAGGGGTCCCAAACTTATGAATCCCCTCCGAGCATGGCTTCATTAGAATCCCCTTATTAAAAAAGAAATGGGACTTATCTCATCAGCTCGATTTTATGGCATCTGATTAGACCACTATTTTCTCAGCAGGCTCCTTTTCTTTAAACTGTTGACTATGGATGGCCTGCTGAATAGAATGAACTTTGGGCCACTAAATTGCAGCATTATGGTTATTTAGTGTAATTTATGAAAAACGACAGAAGCCGTGATCACTTCTTGTTGCTAATGATATCTCCATTTATCTGAACAGGTACCGGTTTGGAATATTTCTCCCACCCCTAATACTCACTGTGGAACACTTCCCAATTAGAAACCCCCAAAAAAGTTATTTGGAGGTACAAACTCTGCAGACAATAAGTTAAAAATTCATAGCACCTACACACAGTCTTATGAACCTATACCATGAGCAGCCTTTCGGGGAAACTATGCATTTTAACTGCGTTTACCTATCAAGTCCCTTCATTCAGTGTTTGACTTATGATTTAACAAATTTGGTAAAAGGCTAAATGGGCCCTCAGTGTAATATACTCCATTAGTTCACCATCTTCTCTCTGTTTAGAGATATGAGGAAAGGTGTTGAAATTATGTAGTATTTATTTCAAGCATTGTGATGATTAAAGTAGTACAACACGGCACTCTTTTCTGATTAGTGGGAAATCAACAGTCGCAACTGCATTGCAAACTTAAAAGCACTTCTAAAACAATTGCTGCCTGAACTGATACTCTTTCAGAATATTGACTAGATGTGGTTCTCTCAAGCATACAGTAACCAAGAGACCAGTGTGGTAGAGGAGCAAGCAAGAACATGCACATGCACTTCAGAGTGAGCCAGAGCTGAGTTTGCATACTTGTTCTATCAGTGATGACCTTGTGACCTTGGGTAAGTTTTTACTCTTCTTGAGCCTTGATCACTTTGTTTAGAAAATGGGGATGTCAATGCCAACTTCGTTGGGTGGCTTCAAGGATTAAAGAAAACAGTACATGTAAAGTGCGTAGCTCAGCTTCACAGTCTATCCTCGAGAAATGCTAGTGCATTTCCCTTCCAGGGGAGCAAAGCCCAAATTTCAGGCTCAATCCCACTTTACAGTGTCCATGGCCAACATAGGAAATCTCAAGAAAGTTCCCAAACAAAAATAGTTTTATTCGACCTTCACTTTAGAAATTAGCATCAGAGTTAGAACATCTGGAAGTCGATGAGATAGATTGGGTACCTGACAAACTCATACATCCCAGAGTGTAAGTTTACCACAGGAGTTTCTTCTCTGGCAAAGCTGTTTTCAATAATGGTCTACACTGGGACATTGGAGCAGCATCTTTGGTTCAAAGTGAAAGTGACATGGGCCTGCTCAAATGAATAACATTTCCCTTTACCAGTGGCTCATTTGGGAAGAATGACAAAGGTTCCTTGCCTTTGTGTGGACTGGCCCAAATAACCACAGCATTGGTAAATATTCAGTATGGCTTTGTGTTTTCGCAGTAATGGCACTGAAAAATTATCACCTTTCTTTCATAGTTTTTAGAAAGATACCATGGCCTTAATAAAGAAGAGAGAGGTGCACAAAAGAGTGAACCCAAGAGAGGAGGCATTTCACACTTCACCAATAATACTTCAACGCTGGCACTTTTTCATGATTCTATGATTTAATCTCTACTTAACCACAGACATGCCCCTTTAAAATTCCATGTTTGAAGTTAAGTCGGTCACAACTGATGCCCATCCTGCAATGATTAGTCCAATTCTCAGCACAGCCCTCTAGAACAATTTTACTTTCTCTCTCTAGATTCCATCTTTGCTCTGACCCTTTAGTAATTGCCAAAGGAGACACCCCCTTCCAAAAGCTTTCGGTGACAACAAGGAGATCATACTGAAAGTTCAGTACCACAATTTTTTTATTTTTATTTTATTTTATTTTTTATTTTTTATTGTTGACACTATTACAGATGTCTCTCATCCCCCCCCTTTTCCCCCTTCCACCAAGCCCCCAAATCTAGCTTAGGTTGCAATCATTGTTGGTGGGATCCTCCATTTCTCTGGGCTTGTGTTTGTTTGTATGGAGGGGACTTCTGCTAGAGCAACACTGCCAGTGTCCCCACATTCCATCTGGTTGGTGTAATGGGACAGAAGAACTAGCCATGCCCAATGTGGTCTTTCGTTTCACATCTGCTTGCCTACACAGAGGGTACTTTCTGCCATGCATACTGGGTAACCTCTGCCCCAAAGATTCAGCAGTGAGCAAGACCTGGGCCCTTCCCTCCAGGAGCTGTTACCATTTAGTGAGAAGTCAGACAAGTAAATAAATATGAAAATGCCATCCAAATAGGAGGGTATAATCCTAGTGGTAGAGGGACACACTGGGAGCATAAAGAAGGTGCATCTGAGCAACTGCATCATCAATTGTCTCGATTCAGGAAGTTTAAATTAAACATTGACTGAGCAACAACTTGGAGGTTGTTCTTGCAGCACATATATTAAGCATCCCCTCCGGGTAAAGCCCTGTGCTAAGAGCTGAAGATATAAGCAAAAGTAAGACATAGTCCATGTCCTTAAAGAGCTCACAGTCTAATGGGGGGAAACCTCAAAGTAAATTAGGACTTTCAGTACAGTGCAGAGATGGGGTCATGCACAAACAACTATCAGAAAACAGAGAAAATGTTATTAATGCAGCGCACGGTTCAGGAAAGCTGCCCAAAGGAGATAACCCTTGAGCTGATTCTGAAAGAATGAATATGATTTAATGGATTAAAAAATATTGACAAGTTCAATCCAGACAGAGCAAACAGCATAGTCAAGGTTATGGAGATGGGCCTGAGCATGGAGTGTTGAGGGATGAACTTTGGAGGAATCAGATAATGAAGGACTTTATATACCACACTAAAGAACTGAGAAACTTGGATTTGATCCTCTGTAACAACAAATCAGATGGGGATAAATCAAAAGGTATGCTATAAGCTAGAAGGTGTCTGGGCTATGAAGGTCCAAAGAGTTGATGACGGCCTGAGCTAGGTCAGTAAGGGAAGTAAAAGAGAACAGAGAGATGTGGAGTTATTTGGGAGGTAGACTGATGAATGATTGGTTAAATGCATGGCTGAGGGAGAAGGAGTCATCGGTGATGACTCCCAGTTTTTTGGTTTGGGTCCTGCTAAGATTGCAGAGCAGGGCTGTGGAGGTGGAAGGAAGATGATGAGCTCAATTTTGGACACATCAAATGTGAGATCTTTCTGTGTCATCCAGGTGTAACAATGACTTCCAAAGAATGATATTTTGCAAAAAACAAAAAAAAAATTATGCTTGCTATTCATTCTCCTTTTCTGCTCTAAATTTGGGGTGTCTAATGCAGTAATCTTAAGTAGACATGGAATAGACATCAAAGAAGACCTGAAACTCTACCCAGTACAGAGTGAAAAAAATGAATCTCCTCAGACCCTCCCAGCCTGCTCTGTGTCTCCCTATTTGATGTTCCTGCTATTCCAATGCTGAAGGTATCTAAGTAACTATGCAACAACATACTCTGGGAGAGAGATTAAATTGGCAAAACTGTCACAAAATCTACTTTTCTTTTGACACAGATTGCGGCTTTTGTGGTAAATGAAAAAAGAATAACCCGTAAACACAAAAGAGTTGCAGGCCCATGTTCTTCTAAAACAATCTTTGAGGGGAGGAAAATAAATGTGTTGGTTTTACTCTTATTTGTGTCACTTTTTAAATGATAACTTTATTGAGATATAATTCACATACCATACAGCCAAAACCCCTGTTGTCACTCCTAAGATGGCGCATTTGGGCATGAACAGAGTCACCCTGGGATAGCAGTGGCTTTAGCATTGAATCTCTGCCTCTATCCGTGATATCTCTATTCAGCTGTCTTCCTCCTTCTGTTACGCTACACTAATTTCTGTCTGATTTCTCTATTGTTTTTAACAATTCTTGGGGGGCACAAATTACTGCGTAGTTTGATTCAACTTAATTCAGACAGAGTTAGCTCCATGATGCTAGTCTCTGAAGTGTATTTTAACTCCAGAAGGGCTCTTCTCAGCTGGGTTATCTCTGTTAAACAATATGGCCTATGTTTTAAATGTGTTGCTCTCAAAGAGTTACCAGTCTCCTTTTACTTGTTCACTCTCAAAATCTCCATTGTTTTCTAGAGCACCTTAGGCTTGAATTTCCACATACTCTTTCATAAAGTCAGTTCCTTTGTGGAGCACTTTAGAGCTTTCTGTTCTTTTGGACTGACCCTGCCCCTGAGGCATTGCTTTGAGCATTGGATGGGGATGGTAGCCTCTGGTTTCCTCTGTTTACCTTTTCTAGGGAGGAACCTCTGACCTATAAGCCAGTGCAGGGTGAGGGTGATCAGGACCCCAGTATTATCTCCAAAAGATATAAAGTACTCAAATAACTCAATGGAAAAAAGCAAACAATATGATTTAAAAAACGGGCAGAAGATCTGAATGGACATTTTTCCAAAGAAGACACACGTATGACCAACAGGTACATGAAAAGGTGCTCAATATCACTAATCATCAGGAAGATGCAAATCAAAGCCACAATGAAATATCACCTCACAGCTGAGGTGATATTTTGATTATAGAATAGCTATAAACGAAAACACAAGAAATAAGTGTTTGTGAGGGTATGGAGGAAAGGGAACCCTAGTGTATGGCTGGTAGGAAATGTAAGTTGGTACAACAATATAGAAAACAGTATGGAAGGGTCCTCAGAAAATTAAAAATAGAACTGCCTCATGATCCAGCAATTTCACTTCTGGGTATTTATCCAAAGGAAAAGAAAATACTAACTCGAAAAGATATATGCAGTCCCACGTTCATTGCAGCATTATTTATAACATGGAAACAACCTAAGTGTTTATCAATGGATGAATGGATGAAGAAAAAATATACACACACAATGAAATATGAACCACAAAAAGGAAGGAAATCTTGCCTGTTGGGATAACATGCATGGACATCGACGGCATTATGCTAAGTGAAACAAGTCAGACAGAGAAGACAAATGCCATATGATTTCACTTATATGAGGAATTAAAAAAAAACCCTCATAGAAACAAAAAGCAGATCGGTTGTTGCCAGAGGCAGAGGGTGGAAGGTGCTCATTTCACAATATGTATAAATATCAACTCATTATGTTGTATACCTAAAGCAAATACAATGATAAATGTCAATTGTCTTAATTTAAAAAAATTCAAAAATAAATAAATAAAAATTTTAAGAGAGGAGAAATGGAGAAAGCACATAGGTGACATGGTTTTACATATTTACCGAAAACGCATAAAATACGATCTCACAGATGACCAAGTTCCAGCCTGCATGATCCTCTTTATACTCTGAAGCATAAATAACAATTGGATTCCAAAGTAATCTGGAATAATTTTGCACCTTCAAAAAAACTGTAATCCTTTCCAGAGACACTAAAAATATAATTTTCACAAATGTAGTAAAATCAATCAAGTTCAATAATTTGGACAACCCACTTCTGATCCATTCTAAATCAACTGGTGCCCAAGGAAGGAGACAGTCGGGTTAGAAGGAAAAATGTAGCCACATTACTTATTGACTTATGATTATGGTCAAGTTATTTAAAGACTCTGGGCCTCCCATACATTGTCTGCATCAATTGAAAGAACTTACAGGAAAATACTTAGGAGTATTTTATGAGAAGTAAGACCTAGAAAGCTAACAGAAGTTGTAGATGTCTTAAACTGGGCTTATTTTATGGAGATGATAAACTGCTCCCTTGGAGGAAAAAAGATGTTGCTTTTTGCCTAACAAATCCAGTTTAACTACATGAAAAACTTCAAGACATAACAGGGAACTCAATTATATTGCTTTTCATTGAAGTTTGGCTAATAATTCATTACAAAAATGCATCCTTTCTAAAACTCAACTGAAAGGCAATGTTGTGTGGTTTAGCAGCAAAACACCTGGACTCATGCCTTATCGCTTGGTTTCTCAACCTGGATCAGCCACTTTCTAGCTGGGAGAGCCTGGGAAAATCACGTAACCTCGACATTCCTCAGCAAAATGAGGATAATACCTTATGAGTAGTTAGTTGCAAGGTATTAATGAATTAAAAGACATAAAGATGCATAGAACAGTCCATGGCACAGAGTAAGCACCTTGTGAGAGTAATGAAGATGTTGATGTCAGCTTGGAGATTATCCTTTTTGAAAGTTATCATCATGCCCTAAATGAATTAGTTCAGATTTCCTAAAAAATAGTTTTCTTTCCTCAGAGAGGCTTTGTGGAAAGACTATGCAGAAAATGTCTCCAAAGCAAAGACATTGGTAATCATGACCAATGTGAGAAGAGACAATCGGTTGGTGTAGTCATCAAGTGTCTGAAAGTGTTGGAACTGACGGCATGTCTGATCAAGTGATACCATTCTAGACATTTAGCCAAGGGAGATGTTCTAGGATGAAATTGAAAATGACAAATAAACTGTGGCAACTAACCAATACATGGCCTAGTATGGAAGCTAACGGTTCATTTCAAGAGCAGGATCTGGCTTTTGCAGAGCCCAGCTTTTTGCAGTAAGAACTGAGTTCTGTCAAAATTGTGTTGAGAGTTGCAGAGTTTAGTGCCCTGAAGTAATTGACATTGCACTATGAATGTTTCTTTCTTTTGTGTTCCTTAATAGAATTGGAAAATAAATGAATGATAGATGATAGATAGACAGGTAAGTAGGTAAGTAGGTAGGTAGGTAGGTAGGTAGGTAGGTAGGTAGATAGATAGACAGACAGGCAGTTATTTTAATGATCCTATTTCAATAGTGCAATGTAAGATATTGAAACTTTAAAATAAGGACAGAGAGCCAGAAAGAAATCAGGGATATATGTGGATTCCATATTAAACATAAAAAAGTATATATTTTTATCTTCCTATTTGTCTATCTGAAAATAATTGTTACTTTATTTCAGATGTGGTTCTTGGGACAAGATCCTCAGCCTGGTCTCCTCCTATAAACATTTTATCCTCTTTGGCATACAATCTCTGCATTTTCATCTTTTACTTAAAAACTGATTTAGTGGCATCAGTAGTCTCTAGAAGGGATTGGTAACTGTCTCCCACCCAGAATGCATGACTGTAGGTCAGGCTGCCAGCCTCTTCAACAGGCACCTGTGGGATAAGAGGTGGGGGCACTGAGCGCAGCACTGAGGGGCTGAGGCACTAGCTGAGGGCTTGCCAAACTATAGCCCATGGGCCAAATCTGGCCCACCGCCTGGTTTTGTAATTGAAGTTTTATTGGCACACAGCCGTGCCCATTCATTACGTATTTGCCATGGCTGCTTTCACACTACAATGGCAGAGCTGAGTAGTTGCAAAAGAGACCATATGGCCCACAAAGCTTGAAATATTTGCTATCTAGCCCTTTACAGGAAAAGTTTGCCAACCCTTGCACTAGATGGTTGTTTGCAATTTAAAATGTTCTAACATGTTTAAAGTTTCTGGGCAGGAATCTAAAATAAAGCCAGCTATATTTGCTGCCTTGATTCATTCACTTATAGTTAACTCTGAACAGGTCTGGCATAAACTAATAAAAGGGCATTTCTCAAAAACAGCCTGAGAGTGGGTCCCCCTGAGCCTTTGCTTCTGCAGTCCCTCTTGCTGGAATGTCTACCCCCATTTCACCTCCTCTCTTCTTTCCCTCCCACCTTCTGTTGGCCCTTCAGGATTCTACTCAAATCAAGACTCCTTTGTGAAGCCTTCCCTCACCCAACCCCAGATCCCAGGCACGAGGTAGTATTCTCTCCTCCAGTTTCCAGAACTCATGTACAGCGGTCTGCCACAGCTGGCTCACATGAAATTGTTGGCCCCATCTCCTCTACTGTGAACTCTGCAGGGACAGCAGCAATGTTGCATTTCTCTATATAACCCAGCCTTATAGTCATTTGTTAAATCTGGGCTCATATTTTCCCTAAGTGGTTGGCACATTGTCCCCACATTGCACCCCTGTCACTTGCCTTCCTGTTTTCACGCTCCCTCTCCAGTCTGCAGCTAGGATGGACTTCTCATAGGTAGAATTCAGGTTACATTATTCTTCTGCCCAGAATCTAACACTGCCTTAGACTTGGAATCAAAGCCAATGGCTGACCATAGCCTGCAGGGTCCTACAGGACCTAATTTCCTGCCTGCATCTCTACCATTGTCTCTCTCTTATAGCTCTTCTTGCAAGCTGAATTTCACTGGTCTCCTTGCTCTTCCTCAAACATGCCAACCTTGCTCCTGCCTCAGGGTCTTTGCATTGGCTATTCCATCTTCCTGGAATAGTCTTCTCCAAGATATCTAGCTCCCTTAATTCATTTAGGTCACTGCTCTGATATCACTTCTTCAAAGAGGCCTGCTTTCTTTGAATAAACAAAATGGCCCCTTTTGTCACTCTCTGTCCTCTTAAATTTATATTGCTTTTGAGTACTTATCACTTCCTGATATTACATAGCATATCTCCTTATGTGTGTATTACCTGCTTTCCTCACCAGGCTCTATGAGAGTAAGGGCACTGTCTTGTTTACTTCCTATTTCCAGTGTTTGGAATAGAGCCTGGCATATACTAGGTGCCCAATAACCTTCCATAAAATACAAATAAGTGGAAGAAGTCTGCTGTCTGTTGATTCTGGCACCAGTACCACAGTGTTTTAAATATTTCAGAGTCATAATGTGTGCTAATACCTTTTAATGAATGAGAAAATGTGATAGAGAAAGCATGGGTTTTAGGAACAGACAGGTCTCAGTTCAAATTCTAGCTCTACCAGGTAGTAGTTGCTTGACATCTCTGGCCTTAATTTCCTTTGACTTAATAAGGGGATAATTATAGCCACAACACAGGGTTGTTGGAAGGAATAAATGAGATATATGTATATTGTGACTTTTTTTAGAAGGCAGACTGCAACAATATTATGAATGGTGTAATTCCATTTTTTTTTTTCAAATATGCGTTAGTGTTTAGAAAAACGTCTGTGAGAGTATAGCCCAAAATGTTGGCAGGGGTCATGGGTGGTGGGCTAAGGAGTGATGTTTTTCTTCTTTGTACTTCTGTAATTTTTATTTTTCACAGCTAAGTACATTGGTTGAATCGTAAGAGAGAAAACACCATTTAAGTTTTTAAAATAAAGCTAAAATGAAAATAAGACCATGTCCTTCTCACCATACCATGCTGCCCGTCTACTTTGGTACTAAATGAACAAACAAAATGGAAACCGACTCATAGGTGCCGAGAACAGACTGATGGTTGCCAGGTGGGAAGGGGGTTGGGGGCCTTGGTAAAAAGGTGAAGGGATTGAGAAGTACAAATTGGTACTCACAAAATAATCAGGGGGTTTAAAGTACAGCATAGGGTATATAGCAGGGATAGAATCTTGATGAGTGGGTTGGCAGGGGGAGGTAGGCAGGAAAGGAAAGTGGGCAATAACTGTGAGAACAGAATTGGAGTAAAGTGAACTTCATATCTTCTGTAGATCATTTCCCTTGCTTAGAACGGGTTGGTAAGAAGGGCACTAAACTTCACTTTCCTCGTCATACCCTGGAGTGCTGTGGAAGGATCACATGAGAGCATGTGCCCATGACCAATAGAGTGTGCAGTGGTTAGAAACTCAGTTCTGGAGCCTGATAACTTGAGTTCAAACCTTAAATCCCTCCTTACTAACTGACAGCCTTACAGTTTTCTGAAACTCTGTTTCCTTACCTCTAAAGTAGTGAGAATACTTTAAACCTGTCAAATGTACTGCAAAGACTCAAGGAGAAAATGGGCTGCTGATTTCCAAGGAGTACTGGATATCTCCTATTCACCTTTTGCCCTACTTTCTACCCAGACCTTGCACCCCACCCCTCTGAATAGAGAATAAGAGGGGAATAGTACCTCTCCCAACCCTAGACACATTTTTCTAGTTTTGTTGTTAAGCAGTGGAAAGCCAGAAAGGAGGGTCAAGGAAGGTAGGGAGTGAGTCATCACCAGCTGATTCCCTTTGTGTTGTTTAGAACAAGTGTGGGAGGGAGGCCATGTCCCTATCTGCCCACTACCACTTGAACAGCCACTGTGCAGGAAGAAGCACTTAGGTGCCTGGTGGAGAGTAGAGAATAAAGATGACAAGGCCAGGATGTCTAATATGAGCCAGCTGTGCAGTGCTCACAGGAGAGCAACCATGCAGAGTCCTAATTGCAGAGTCCTAATGTTTTACACAGCCTGTGTGCATCTGACCTCCAGAGCCCGCTGGGATGAGCTTTGGGTCCCTCCTCCACCCCGCCCCCCTCGCCCTGATGGCACGCATCTCTCCAGCACAATAGAAGCCTGGAACTGCTCATCAAGTTGAAGTGGATTTTTCTGTTGTGGATGTTGTTAACCACAAAACCCAGAGGGAGCGGAGGCGGGAAGATTGTTATGTTCTCCTTCTGTGGCATTAAATGTTTTGAGCCATGATAAAGAGGTTATCAGGGTGAAAATATCCCACCCCTTTCTTTCTTTCCATAACAGAATTTTGAGCCCTGCCATGTGCTGGTCTCTAGTGATGCAAAGATGAATGCACCTCATGCCCTGCCCTGGAGGAACAGTCGAGTGGTAGAACCAGGGATGTTCCAGGCAGTGAGAGTGCCCTGTGTTCAGGGGGTACCCCAAAGGGAACAGTGATGGTACTTATCAGGATGTGAGCAGCTGTAGCTCCCAGTGGAGTCAAGAGCTGGTTCCCGAAGAAGGTTAAGGAATTTTGCTCAGGGAAAAAACCTTGAAATAGTGACCAACAAGAAACAACTGGGCCATGGCAACCTAGACATGTCCAGATGCCAGGAGGGGCATAGTCAGTACAAGGTATGGAGCCAAATGAGTGTCCTTTTAAAAAAAAAAAACACCTGTATTTCTTGCTTTGAGAGAGAGAGAGAAGCATTGCTTTATTGCTCCACTTCTTTATACATTCATTGGTTGTCTTTTATATGTGCCCTGACCAGGGATCAGGCCCACAACCTTGGCGTATGGAGATGATGCTCTAACACACCGAGCTAGCTGGCCAGGGCTACGTGTCCTCTTTGAAGCCTAGGCCATCTAGGGTTAATTTTCTTACCTTTGAGCATCCAAGGCCCTACTGACACATCTTGCCCTTGCCTCCCTTTCCAACCACATTGCTGTTATTTGGTCCCCTACTCTAGCCCCATCCTTATCTCTACCCACTTCACTCAACATGCCCTGTATTTTCTCTGCCTCTGTACATTTCCAGGTGTAGTCCCATCACCCAGAGAGCTCTTCTCCACACCTGCCTTTAGCATAGTCCAGGCAATCAGTTAAGGTCAAATCCCTCCTGCAATAAACTTGATCCCCAGGATATATCTACCATCTCCACTTTCATGCCTCCATATAGGACTGATCTCTTCTTCCCCTTTATGCTCAGAACACTTAGTCCTTCTGTTAAGAGTTTGACACAACCTTCCTTATGTAGCCAAATGGTTAAGAAAATAACCATGCACTTAGGAGACCAGAGTTGGAAACACCACATGTGTGATCTTAGGTAAATTTACTAACCCTTTGAGCCCTCAGTTTCAACATCTGTACACTAGAAATAATACTAGTATCTAATTTTTAGTGTTATTTTTAGAATGATATGAGATAATACATGTAAAGCATAGCACCTGATACACAGAAAACACTCAATAAATTGTAGCTGTTTTTGTAATACGGCTCTGTAATCCCCTCCCTAAATTGTGAGCTACTAGAGGTCAGGGACTATTGTTAATATTTGTATTGCCCCTCTTTGGTTTAGTGACTAGCCCATGGTAGGTGTTCAAAAAAGTTTGATCAGGCCTTGAATCATTGCCTTGATGATAATGGGCCAATCTGGGTGCTCCAAAGTTCAGATGGCTGATCTGAGATATGGCATAATCCTAAGAGCATAAGACCTATATAGTGCCTACACTTACAAAACAATCCCCTAAGTTGGGAGACCCCCTTAAGATGGGGTGGGTGTATATTTGAAAGAGACTTTTTTTTCAGTCCCCTAGTGAAGTACATGGAATTAAACTGGTATTGAACTAGTGCAACTAGTGGATTCTTCCCTGGAGCAGCCACATGTGGTGCCCATGAGTAGGTTAAAGGAACACTCCAGATATCTTGAAGAGATGGGAAAGGAAATTAGTCACTGTGATCTGTTGAGAACAGGCCAAGGAACTACTGGGAAGAGGGCAGACATAGAGGGACAACTCCACAGCTCTGCTGAGAGCCATAGGAAGGGAGGCATGACTAATGCTGGTGTTATTTAAAATCCCACCTGAGTATAACAGCCTGCATTGGATTGAAGGAAACAAACAGAGAAGGACAGCCACCTTCATGTGTCATAGCTGGTCACATTATTTTATTAGTCTTGAACCCATGGAATAGACTTCATACACTGTTCTTAGCTCCAATTCCTTTTTTACTTTCCCACCCTTCTTTTATCTCTGACTTGGCTTTCTCATCTATTTTTTTCCTCCTGTTGAAGTTGAAATACCTCTGTGAGCTACTATGACTCTTGTTTTGGACTGATGTAAGGTATAAATAAAAAATCTTTTAAGACATACACAATCTCATTTGATGCTCAAAACAGTCCTGTGACAGATATGATGGTCTTCAAAGGTATATTGTTTGGGCAAAATCAAAAGGTTTGTAAGTATTTTCTGACTCCAAGCCCAGTGCACTTTATACCAATGAACTCGTTGAGCCCTTACTGTGTGCCAGTTACACTGGGAAAGGTGTCAAGGACTGTGATTTGCTAAAAACATTCTCTTGGTCCTGTGAAGAAAAGTGTTTCCATCAACGCTGGCCTCAAGGTGAGGAATCTGAGGCTCATGAAACTTAGCTAACTGGACACGGCCCACATATAGCAGATCAAGTAGCAGCATCATGCTTGTTTGATTCACACCTAATAAAAGTAGGGAGCTCACTGGTAAGGGTGTTAGAGCCCACATCCTGCCACCTACTTTGTCAGCTCTTCTTCAAGTCCTATGGGTCTGTAATAACAACGTTGTTAACAGCTAACATGCTTTGACCACCAACCAGGTGCCAGGCACAAGCTAAATCCTTAATGTTTACTATTTCACTTGATACTCATAGTAATCCTCTGAGGCAAGTACAAATTTGCTCCCTTTTCTCACTCCATCCCCTTTTTCTAGATGATCTCATCCAAACCCACAGCTACAGGTAGCACCTATCCTTAGGCGGATGACAAACATCTTTACATAGTCCAGACATCTCTAGACCAGTATTTGCAGTTGCCTGCTTGACTTCTTAAATTTGTTCATGCATTCATTTGGCAAATATTTATTGAGCACCTATCATATACCGAGCACACTTCAAGATGCTGAGGACTATGACAATACATAGAATAGATAAAACTCCACTTTTCATGGAGTTTCCATTCTGGTGGGGGAAACACAATAAGCAAGAAAAAAATTTAAACTAAAAAGTAAGAAGAGCTAAGGTAAAAAATAAAAGAGAAGACATAAAATTTTGGCAGAGTATTGAACCTTTAGGTAGTGTTTGATGATATAGTATTTGTATAAGAGAGGTGAGAGAGGCCTCTAAAACACCTATAAATCAGCAGATCCAAAAACCAACACATGATTTCCTCTCAAAACCTAATCCTAATCCAGTGATCTCACTCTCAAGAAATGACCTCACCATCTGTTGAGTTTGTTAAGACAGAAACATAGGCGCCATCCCTGACTCCTACTCTTTATCCTTCCCCACACCCTCGTCACCGTATCCAATCTGGCGCCAAATTCTAAATGCTTCTCTTGAGGCAATGGGTTTTTTCTCCATCTCCATTTATTAGCACTGTGATCCAAGCCCCAGTCATCTCTTACCTGGACCAATGCAATGGCCTTCTACTGACATCCGTGCTTCCACTCTGGCCCCCATCTAATTTGTTCTCTTCACAGCAGCAAGGTGACCTTTTCAATACTCAATCTAATGATGCTGGCACCTTGCTTAGAGCCTACCATGGCATCACATAGCTCTTACAGGTAGGATGAAGACAAAAATCATGGCTTATATGTGGTATTACACCAATGTCTTTCTCCAGCCTCATTTTATAACAGTACTGGCTCCCCCCAAACACAACACACACATACACACACACACCAGCCAAACTAGCTTCATTTAGAATCTTAAATAAGTCATCTTGTCATGATAAGTCCTTTTTATATGCTATTTCCCTTCCTGAAATGTCCTTCTTCACCTATTTCAAGCTGATCTCTCATTTAGTTACCATCCCTTTCAGAGCCCAGCCTTCTCTAATCTTTTTAAAAATTATATTTATTTATTTATTTATTTTTCTCTTTGGATGGCATTTATTTTTAAAAATAGTAATAATTTTTAAAAGTTCAAAAACATTTTCATTCATTCTTGCTACAGGCTCTTGGGCAAAAAAATATATTTTTAATTACAGTTGACATACATAATTATATTAATTTCGGTATACACCCCATTGGTTAGGCATTATATAACTTAATAAGCAATCATCCCAATAAATCTTGAGCCTATCTGAAACCATATATAGGTATTAGACTTTTATTGACTATATGCCCTATGCTGTACTTTACATCCCCATAACTGTTCTGTAACAACCAATTTGTATTTCTTAATCCCTTCACTTGTTTGCCCATCCTCCCAACCCCCCTCCCTTCTGGCAACCATCAAACATTTTCTGTATCTATTATTCTGTTTCTGTTCTGCTTGTTCATTTATTTTGTTTTTTAGATTCAATAGTTGACAGATATAGTATTTATTGCCATTTTAATTGTTCATATTTTTGATCCTCTTCGTCTTCTTAAAAAGACCCTTTACATATCATATAATACTGGCTTGGTGGTAATGAACTCCTTTAGCCTTTTCTTGTCTGAGAAGCTCTTTAACTATCCTTTGATTCTAAATGATACTTTGCTGGGTACAGTAATCTTGGTTGTAGGTCCTCACTTTTCATTACTTTGAATATTTCTTGCGACTCCCTCTGGCCTGCAATGTTTCTATTGCAAAATCAGCTGACAGTCTTATGGGAGCCCCCTTGTAGATAACTAATTGTCTTTCTCTTGCTGTTTTTGAGATATTGTCTTTGTCTTTAACCTTTGGCATTTTAATTACGATGTGTCTTGGTATGGGCCTCTTTGGGTTCATCTTCTTTGGGACTTTCTGTGCTTCCCAGACTTCTATGTCTATTCCCTTCACCAAATTATGGAAGTTTGCTAATATTATTTTTTCATATAGGTTTTCAATTTCTTGCTCTCTCTATTCTCCTTCTAGCACCCCCATGATGTGAATGTTGATATGCTTGAAGTCCCAGAGGCTTCTTACACTATCCTCATTTTGGGGAATTTTTTTCTTTTTGCTGTTCTGATGGTGTGTTTTTCTTCCTTATAATCCAAATTGCTGATTTGATTCTCAGCTTCATCCACTCTACTGTTGGGTTCCTGTAAATTATTCTTTATTTCAATTAGTGTATCCTTCATTTCTGACTGGTTCTATTTTATGATGTTGAGGTTCTCACTAAGTTCCTTAAGCATCCTTATAACCAATGTTTTGGACTCTGCATCTAGTAGCTTGCCTCCATTTTGTTAAGTTCTTTTTCTGGAGTTTTGTTTTGTTCTTTCATTTGGACCATGTTTCTTTGCCTCCTCATTTTAGCAGCCTCTCTGAGTTTGTTTCTGTGTATTAGGTAGAGCTGCTATGACTCCCTGTCTTGGTAGTATGGCCTAATGTGTAGGTGTCCTGTAGGGTCCAGTGGCACAGCCTCCTGATCACCCAAGCTAGGTACTTGAGGTATGCCCACAGTGTAGGCTGTGCGCACCCTCCTCTTGTAGTTGAGCCCTGATTGCTATTGGCACATCAATGAGAGGGATTTACCCAGGTTGATCAGCTGCAAGGACTGGCTATGACCACTGACCACCAACCTCTGACCACCATGGAGAATCAGCTGTTCAGGGAGCCACTCCACAGAGCAATACTTAATTTAGTAGGGCTCTGGTGCCTGCTGAGCCTGCCCCTTGTATGTGTTGCTTGAGGTGGTGGTTAGGTAGTGGTGCTCTGACATGGTCTGTAGCTGTCCACTGGATGCACTGGTCCTGAGGCCTACTAGGAGGTACAGGTCAAGGTCAGTCATTGCCTATGTTCTGCCCAGGGAAATCCAGCATAACCTACAAAGCAAACTGCTAATGGTTGCTATTGTGCTGGGCTTGGGGATGCCCAGGCGAGGCAAAGCTGTGAACCAAGGCTGGCTGCTGCTAATGCTGAACTGGGGGCTTCTTAACAAGAGGCATGGGGCTTGCTGAGGCCAAATGCTGCTTGTTTGAGGGAAGTTAGGAAAATCTGAAGCATGAGCCAAGACAAACCATTCGTATGGAAAAGCCACTGGAAACAGCTTAGGTGGGCCTACAAGTTGGGAGGGACAATGTCTCAGGGAATCACCAGAGTGGGGCAAACAGTGTGAGCCAGGTTGATGCAATCTCAGATATGGCATCTGCCTGCTGGCTCCATGGGGGCATGGCTCATCAAAGGAACAATGGCCTCTGCCAGCACTTCTGCCTGGGAAAAAGCTGCCTCCCAGCTCTTGCCCTGATGCCAGGAAATTCAGTTCCTTCCTGTATGTCTCTGGTGCCTTTCAAGCTGCTGCCCCAGTGCTGGGGCTCAGAGGAAGTGAGTTCAAGTAAGTCTGTGCATGGGCCCTTTGAGAGGTAATGCCTGGGACTCCATAAGCCTTTGTCTTCCTCTGCCTCAACCCCTGCTGGTTTTTACAGCCAGAAGTTATGGGGACTTCTCTTTCCAGCACAGAACCCTGGGCTGAGGGGCCTGTTGTGTGGCTGGGACCCCTCATTACCAAGAATATCAAGATATCCCTCCTGTTTTTTACCTGCCACACATGGGTATGAGACCAGCCCATTCCATGTCTCCACCCTTCCTACCAGTCTTGATGTTGTTTCTTCTTGGATTCTGTAGTTGTATTACTTCCATTCAGCTAGATTTCTAGTGGTTCTGAATAATGGTGGTACTGTAGTTTAGGTGTAATTTTTATGTGGTTGTGTAAGGAGGTGGGTTGTGTATGAGAGAGAGAGAGAGAGAAAGAGAGAGAGAGAGACAGAGAGAGAGAGAGAGAGACTGTCCAGAAGGTACCCAGCTATCAGCCATGTAATATGAAAAATAAAGACATTTATTGAAGAATATACAAGATGCAAGAAACATTGTACATAGCACAATGATACCTCAGTCCCCTTCAAAGTAGGCAGTTTTGGACCTCACACAGTTCTCCCAGTCACCATCAGCTGTCCCATCATATTTTCCTGAATCACATCAATGGTCTGAAATCTCGTCCCTTTCAAAGGTGATTTTAGTTTTGGGAAAAGCCACAAGTCACAGGGCACCAAATCTGGGCTGTAGGGGGTCTGAGTCACCTGGGTGATTTGATGTTTCACAAAAAATACCTGTACCCAAGACAGGATACATGAGCAAGCGCATTGTCATGATGAAGCTGCCAATCACCAGTTGCCCAGAGCTGTGGCCTTCTGAATCACCTGAATAGTTTCTGTAGAGGAATGTGCAAACTTAACACAAAATTTGATGCAGATTTGTTCTATTCACTCAGTCATTTTGAATGCAATGGCCACACAGTACACCTGCTCATTCAACAGTATCTACGGCCCCCACTGACTAGTACAGTGAAGTCATCATTGTTCATGCATGCTCATTCCAGCCTAATCTCCTTGGCTGCCAGGTTACACTGATGTCACACAAACAGTTGTTACATTAACAATGGCTGGACTTTTATCAAACAGACCATATATATTCGTATGGATAAATATAGTTTTATTGGGGGTTATTTTTTACATTGTTGGATCATACTAGGTACATTCTTCTGAGATTTGTTTTATTAACTTAACATTATGCCATAGAAACATTTTTATGTCAATACATCAACCAGACACACTCTTTTGCATACACAAAGAGATGCTGAAATATTAAATAAATGATGCACAAAATGTAGAAGTGTCTTTAAGTCACTATTATGTTATCATAAGAGAGTCAGGTAATAGCATTTTTGTGTAGTTCCAGATTTCACAATACAAAGGCAAATGTGGGAGAGACAAGGTGTGAAACATAAGTAGGGGCTAGGTCATGTGGGGCTTTGTTTATCATGTTAAGGACTGTGGACTTTATCCTAAGGGCACAGAGAACTCTGTAAGGATTACTGGTTAAGAAGGCATTATATATAAGTAGCAGAAAATCTGTTAATAATACATTTTTATGAAATGTAACAAAATATCTAGAGGCAGGCTGTTGCTAACTTTGGTTGAGAAGCTCAGCAATGCTGTTAAAGCCTGGGCTTTATCTTTATATTCATCATCCTGATTGTGTTGTCTTTTGCCCTCATGCTTATTGCCTCATAGTCACAAGATGTCTCCAGGCATCTTGTCCATGTTCAAGAAAGTTAAAAGGGGAAAGGAGATTATCTGCTCTCAGGAAAGCAAAAATTTCCCCAGGAGACTCCAGTAGCTTGTAATTCATTGGCTAGAATTGTGTATATGGCCACCTAAGTGCAAGGAATCCTGGAAGAATTAGTGTTTAGTTTTTGTTGTCTCTGTAATGAGGACACACAATGACTGGGAATGAGTGTTTTCCTACCCAACTAAAATGATCTGCTTACAGTAGGGTTTTACGCAAGGAATTGGCAGGAACTGACCTATCAGGCACCTCTGCCCCTGTGTTACCATTATAATTCTTTCTAAAAAGATTTTCTTGGCAACTCTGAAATGTTGAGGGAATTTTCAGGCAAGACTGACAACATTTGTTAAGATCATAATGCTGGATTCTTGGTTGCATGGAGGGGATATGTAATGCCCTTGTTAAAGTAGGATTTTGCCATTTCACCTGAAGAAAAGGTCTGTCCATCAGCCTCCAAATTGTACTTGTTGGCTTAAGACTGTGTTGGAAAGGTCATACTGCAAGGACATAGTCCTTAAAAGTCCACTCAGGAAGGGTCAGGTTTGACCTGGTTGAATGCATCGAACTACATCTGCTGCTCCACTTCAGCTTTTTGCCAGTCTCACTTGTAAATTCTATGTATGCCTGGTCTGGGAAACTCAGAACCTACTTCCAGGAAATGCCAGGGAATGCCACTACCCATGGAAAAGAAGGGTATACTAAGGTCAGCCTCCATCCAGGCCCTAGGAAGAAACATGTGTTCATTACTCAACCTGCAATTGCTACTGTCCTGAATTATAAATATGAAAATGAATGGGATCCAAAGCAAAATTTTAAACAAAGAAGAATTGGTCATTCAGGCTCTGCCAAGATCCCCTTGACTTCAGCACTGAGAGGGTAGGAGACAGCTACTTCTTTGTCCCCTTCCATTGTCCCTTAATTTTTTCAGTTTGGAGGGGCCGAGGTATTCATGAATCTAGAGCTCTGCAGAGCAAAGATACTTGATTGAGTCCACAAGGAGAATACATGAAAAATGACTTTGCAGATGTATGTTTGGAGCAATTGGAATAATTGACAATAATTTTTGACCTGGGTGAATAACAACAACATACCCATTTACTCTTGGCCTGGACTCCCAAAAGCAAATCAGGACAGCCCCATTTGCCAAGTGCCAGGTGAACCAGAATGTGGATGACTCGAGCAAGGTGTTTGAAGCCCTAGGCTCCTTTAATCCCTAACTCCTACCCCTCCATATTAAGGACACATAGATATTTTGGGGTTGCCCTTATATCAAAATCCAGAGTACAGGGAGTAGGTTGAGGCCATTTTCGCACTGAGAAATTAACTGCCTAAGAAACTATGGATTTCTGTAAAGGACAAGCCCATCCAGACACCTACTTACATTTGTGTTTTACTATCAGTTTGAACTTCTTTAGTGACCTGATCTATTTACATCAACTAGTGTTACTTCTCCTTTGCATGAATTACCCAATCTCATGACTACCTGTAGACCCCCAGTCACTATTAAAGCAGGGGTTCCCAAACAACAGACTCTCCCAGTAAGAGCATAAGAATCTACAATTTAAAGAAGTGTCTCTGGTTATTCTCCTGTGTAGTCAGATTTGGAAACTGCTGACCTAGAGGTCATTCAAGAAAACTAGGAAAATTTCTTCCAGAAAGGACCACTCACTAGCAAAACATACAGGCATGAGACCACTTTGATCCTGCACCCACCCATCTATTTATCCAGCCAGTCATCTGGGCAAAAACACTGTTTTACAGAACAGGCTATAATAAGATGGAGTGCTGCTACAAAGCAATGGGGAAACCTAATAGATCTTAGAAGAGAGAGCGGCATCATCAGATTCATCAAATGACTCTCACTTCTACCATTTCAAACTCAAGCTTCTTTCTGAGTCTTCTTAAGGTCTTAAAGATGGTAAAAACCTGTTGCCATCTTCCCTTAATTAAACACATGTATACACATCCATTCATCTGGTAAATATTTATTGAGCAATTACTATGTGTTAGGTGTTTTACTAGGTTCCAGAGTTATTGTAATGAACAATACAATAGAGAGGCAAGGACCCTGTTCTCATGGACTCTCTCTATTGTCTGGTACATATCCTGTGTCGCCATATCCCTATGCAAACCTAAGAAAGAACCCAACATCCACAGTAGAAGTTTGGGAGTGTAAATCAGTTCTGAGACCTGGTGCAGTGGATTTCAGGGTGAGTAGACTAGAAGGGCACTTCTAAAACCCAACCCCTGACCTCACATGTGCTAGCACGACTTTTAAGATGATGTGGTTAGTGTGGCCGAGACTGCTACTAGTTATGCAATATTTCTTCACTGTTTTTTCCATATTAACAGAGTATTACGCCAGGCACCTGGCCACTCCAATGAATATTAGTTTTAAGCCTCCACTGAAGAATCAGGTGTGGCCATAAGATTAAATTTTGGCCATTGGAATGTGAACAGAAGTGGTGTGTGCGGTACCCGGATTGTTGCCTTAATGGAAAAGGTATTCATTTCCTTTCCTTTTTACCCCTTCTCACTGGATGGACCTGGTGAGCCATCTTTGACCATAAAGATAGGGGAATATTCTAGGGATGACAAAATATCATGGTAGAAGGAACCTGGGTTCCTGAATAATTCATTGCGCCCTGTCACTAATACAGGCCCAGGGCTACCTACCTCCAAATAATTACATGAGAAATCAACTTTCAACTAGTGTAAGCCCCTCTTCCCTCAGATTTCTGTTACAGCAACAGAAACTGCATCTTAACTAATACTGTGTGCAATAAGAAATTCATTAGTTACCTGAATGAGGATGAATTCTGTGGACTGGTGGGGACATAATTTATATCATAGTGGGTTAGGGTACACAGAAGAACTGAGGAAGCAGAGACAATAACATAGACAACTCTTTAAGAAGGTCATCTGTAAAAGGAGGGACGGCTAGAGCAGTAACTATAGAGGATGTTGTGTTGAGAGAAGGATTTGATTTTGTTGGCATGGTGCTAAGAGAAATTTGATCATATTTCCAAGATTATGGAAAGGCTCCAATAGAGAACATAAGATTGAAGTATAGAAGGGATGAGGGGAACTGATGGAAAGAAGCCCCTAAGGAGGCAGTAAGGTTGAAAGCCAAAGCCCAGTTTCAAAAAAAAAAAAAGAGAGAGAGAGAGAGAGACAATTCTTCTGAGAGGGAAATGAGATGGAAAAGGTGACCGTGGAAACAAATGAGCTGAGGGCTGGTCAGGCATCTGAGGGATGTTCCCTCTGAGAGCAGGGGCAAGGGCACCTGCTGAGAGTGTGGGGCAGGGCAGTCAGTATTCAGTTCAGGGCTTCATTTGAGTGGTGAGATTTAGAACAGTTAGGTGGGATTGGAAGTTGACCAAGGACAAGGGAATTTCAGGCTGGAATTGTGGGCCCAGATTATTCTGCTACCCATGACTCCACAATGACTTTTGTCTGGAACAGACCAATTATAGGAACAACAAAAATGTTGAAAGGATGTACATTGCATAGGAGCTGACAAAAAGATTAGATGTTAATAAAGAGAAAAGTTAGAAAGCCAAAGGAACTGCTTTCCAGAGGTGAGATAAGTCTCCTCAGGTCAGGCAGAGTGTTGTCCTCTAAACAATGTCAATCCATGCAACTCTCACTACAACACAGAAAGCTTGATATCACTGGCTAAGTCAGGTCACATAGACGGTGAGCTGCAAAGTATGGAATTCAGCCCTATTTTTTTTTAAATTTTAAATTTCATGCTTAAGGTACCTCCACTCTGATACCCTGAACAGACCTTTCCTGGATGCCAGAAAATGATGATGTATTTGAGAGGCTATTTTTTCAGCAGAGAAAGTGCTACTATCTTTTATCTGCAATTTCTCATTAGTCTGGCTTTTGAAAGCCCACTTGAACAGTCTCTGCTTGTTTGTTGGGTTTTGGTTTTTTTCATTCAAATGCACTGTGACCTAAGTTGAAATGGATAACTTGTTGCCAGGATATCTCTGTAATAGCCAGACTGAAAAGTAAACAATAGCTAACCACCACATTCATCTAGGTCTTTGTGATGCCTGCATTTTTTTTTATTAAACCCATTATTTCTGAATCTTTCTTTGGGTTCAGCTAGAGAAGGGGGAATGCTATTAACAGCTAGCTATTCTTTATATGAATTCTATTTATATTATGTTCAATTATTTTTCCACAGACATTTTTAACACCCAGTTTCCATCCCTTTTGGTTAAATTGCTGGTAACTATATGGCTAGATAAACAGCAATCTTAAAAGTGTGCAAAATAAACTGAAACTGACAAGAACCTTTATAACCTTACTAATTTTCCAAATAAGAAAATTTGTGGGAAGTAATTCTTATTCTCTAAAACTCCACATAAGAAGTCTGCAGCTCTCTGATACTTTCTCACACAATCCCACAATGAACTTGCGGTGTACATACTATTATTATGCCCGTTTTACAGATGAGGAATCAGAAGCCCAGGTAGGTGAAGTGACTAATGTAAGGGCACACAAACAATGAGTGGTAGAACCACAATTTAAATTGAAGCCTGTACAGTTCTGAAATGCGTGCTCTTTTTGCTGCAGCTTTAAAAATATGTAGGATTTCAATCTTGAAATTAAGTATAAGTAGACAGAAAAATTGCAAGGATATAGTAAGAATATAGCAAGCTTGAACATTTTTTTAATGAGTTTGACCGATTGACCTTTGCAGACCACTCCACCCAAGAACAATACAACACACATTTTGTGCAGATGAAACATGAACCAGGAGGGATGTATTCTGGACCATGAAAGAAGCCTCAATAAATTTAGAAGGAATTAAGTTTTATAAAGTCTGTTCTCTGACCACAGAGAATTAAACTTAAGTGAAATCAATGATGGAAAGATTGCCTGAAAACCCCTAAATATTAAGACACTAAATAACATTTTAAAAAATAAACCATGGGTTAAAGAAATTCAAAAGTAACATTAGAAAGTAACTTCAACTGAATACAAATGAAAACACAATATATCAAAATTTGTGAGAAGCTCTTAAAGAAGTAGTTACGTGGGGGAGGGGCATCAGGGCAAAATTATAGTGCCAAATGCCTGTGAAATATATTCCTCTCTTATTTGCATTTCACTTTCTATGTTTTGTTACCTGCTGTCAACCAAGATCTGAAAATATTAAATGGAAAATTATGGAAATAAACAATTCATAAGCATTAATTTGTGCACTGTTCTGAGTAACGTGATGATACCTCGTGCCCTTCTGCTCTATCCTGCTAGAGATGTGAATCATCGTTTTTTCCAGCGTCTCAGCATCTCCAAGCTGTATACACTCTTTGCCTTCAGTGACTTTAGCCATCTTGGTTATCAGGTCCACTGTCACTGTATCATAGTGCTTGTGTTCAAGTAACCCTTATTTAACTTAATAATGGCCCCAAAGAACAAGAGTAGTGCACTGGCAATTGGGACATGCCAAAGAGAAGTCATAAAGTGCTTCCTTTAAGTTAAAAGGTGAAAGTTAGAACTTCATAAAGAAAGTAAAAAATCATACGTTGAGGCTTCTACAATCTACAGTAAAAACAAATCTTCTATCCATTAAATTGTAAAGAAAAAAGATTGTGCTAGTTTTGCTGTTGCACTTAAAACTGCAAAAGTTACCACCAGGGTGCATGAAAGTGCCAAGTGAAGATGGAAAAAGCATTAACTTTATGGGTGGAAGAAAATATATAGAGAGTTTGGTATCTGAGGTTTCAGTCATCCACTGGGGGGTCTTGCATTTTATCCTCCATGGATAAGGGGGGGCTACTGTAATAGAAAATAAGAAAGTTCTCAAATTAATGGCCTCAGCTTCTAACTTAAGAAACTAGAGAAAAAACAATAAATTTAAACTGAGGAGAATAGGCAAATCTCACAATGGAGCAGAATAGAAGTTGGCAATCTTTCTTAAGGGACCAGATAGTAAATAGTGTAGGGTTTACAATTTCTGTTGCAACTACTCAACTCTGCTCTTTTAGCATAAATGCAGCCATAGACAATACTTAAATGAATGAAGCATACATGTGTGTCAATAAAACTTTGTTTATGGACACTGAAATCTGAATTTCCTATAAGTTTCATGGTCATGAAAGATTTTTCTTTTTATATTTTCAACCGCTTAAAAATGTAAAAACCATGCTTAACTTGAAGGCCATGTTAAAAACAAGCACATAGGAGAAATTTGATGAAGGCAAGTAGGATAATTCACCTCTCCATAGAGACTAAAGCATAACAAGGTTACCTTGGAGGAATCCAAAATAGTAGGAAATGAGGAGGGTGTGAGAGAACAAAAGGAACCACTGATAAGGTGGCTGCAAGGACTGCCTGGAGGAAATGCCCTCTCCCTGCCCTCGGAGTCAACGGCAATGGACCGAGGGAGAGGAGGAGGGCTGGCAGGTCACTTTAGGGAGGCCCCCGAGGAGGCGCTGAAGGAAACCCCGTTCTCCAGCCCCAGCCTCTTGACTCCTCCGGCCTCCCCTTTCTCCCCTCCCCCCAGGGCGGCGGTGTCCCGAGTGGAGTTGTGTGTGCTCTGAAACAGCCGCAGGCTCCCACGGACTGAAGCAGCGCGGGGACCAGGCAACGCTGAGGGGCATGGCTCCTCCCTGCCCCGGGGAAGCGCACGTGGGGAGGGCGGAAGGCCTGCAGCAGAACCCTGGGTGTGCATTGCTCGCGGCGCGGAACCCAAGCAGTTACATTTATTCTTTTCACAACTAAAGGAACATTCCTGTTCATTTCGATACAAGTAAAGAAAACTGGATAAAGCCCATGGTCAGTGGAATCGCAAGACTAGAGGCCCTTTGAATTGGGCAGCTACTGATAGATTCAGAGGACGTGGCTGAGAAACAAGTTTCAGCAACTAGTGTCCCTGTTAGCTGAAACGTGGAGGATGTTGCTCATAGTTGGGACCAAAAGTATTGTATGTTGTTCAGTTTAACAGCTCTTGAGATTTCATGGGCTTTGAAGATTTCAAATCCGTCATCTCTCACACGCAACTTTGACTCGATTTCAATCTGGCCCTGAGCTGTAGAACAGCCAGTGACTCTGGACTAGGTGTCTACGGGGGGTTGTGCTTAGAAGCAACACTGTTGGAATTCTTATGTCGTGCTGGGTTTCCCTAGCAGCTCTCTAGGGTCCAGGTCTCTAGGGTCGAGGTCTAGCAATGCAAAAAGCTGGCCCTTTCCTTTCTTTGGGAGCTCTTCCCTGGAAAGAGCGGCCACGTGCGTCCCCAGAGCGCGCCTCGGTGGGCGGTGCGGCGCCGTTACTGTCCACCTTATGCCCCTTTAGGTCCGACTTGATGCCTGTGGGTTAGGGCTCCTGCTGAAACCCTGGGTCCGGGGTCCAGGAGTAGCTTCTATAAATGCACAAGGGTGGAAGGTGAACATGAGTGGAAATCAGTGTCTCCTTCACTCCCATTATCCAAATGGAGGAAAGAAAAATTGAAGTCGGTACTTGCCCAGTGGACGGAATTAGCTTTCTTAAATTCCTTACCTCTAACTGTTGATCCAGTGTAATATATGAGTGATCCCAGTGAGGATACCAGCGGGGACCCCCAAAACGCCTAGGATTTAATTATAAAAGTTGTGTATTTGTTCTTACATGCTTCAACTTCAATCGCCTTCAAAGTACGCTCCATTTGATGCAATATACTTATCAAGATGTTTTTCCCACTGCTCCAAAGAGGTTTTGATCTCATCGATTCTGATGCCTTTCAGTGCTTCTGCTGCTTTGTTTCACCTCTTCCGCATCAGCAAATGTTTCCCTTTGAGGGCTTTTTCATCCGGGGAAACACACAAAAAAGTCGCTCTGGGCGAGATCAGGTGAATGGGAGGGTGGGGCATGGGGTTCATGCCGTTTTTGGTCAAAAACTACTGAATACTCAGCACGGTGTGGGCAGGAGTGCTTGTAAATCAGCCGTCATGAAATGGGCAAATGTGCTGAAAGAGTCTTCAGGAGGATTCACTGAAGCCAAATGCAGCCTCTCACAACAATGCCAGTTGATACACTGATACAGGTGGGTTCCTAGAACACTCACCTGGCAGGGTAGCCTATACCACAAGTGGCCCACCCTCCAGACAATAATTCCATTTTTTTGGCCCCCCCATATATATATTCCCCTATATATGATAAATATATATCTCAAATATATGACAAATAAACATCCTCTATATATGGGCCAAGCTACCTCCATAGATTGGCAGATATTTGGGAAAGCTATGCCGGATGATAGAATCAGGTCCTGACAATGAAGCTGGACTGAGTAGCTAAATTAAATAATATGAAATTTAAGGTGCACCAACAATGCAATGTGCCTGTTCATAGACTTCTGGGATGGTGAAACTTGTTCTCTAGAGTGAGGAAGTGAATTCTGCACTAATCTCTGGTAGTCAAACCACACCCAGGGTGACTAGTGTGTTCAATTCTGGCTGCTACACCAAGCTGATGGATGAAGACATATATATTGCAATTTTTTTCTGAAGAAAGACATTAGAGAGTTAAAGGGCACCTAGAACCAGTCAAATGAGAAAAAGCTGGGGAACATGATAGTGACTGGCCTGGAGATTAACAACCTTAGAACACAGGGCTGCCCTAGAACAAATGGGGAGTAAACTCTCTAAGTCTCAACTAGAAGGAATGGATGGAAAGTGCAATACAGAATAATAGTAAGAGCTTTCCAAATAAGGGAGATTGCCCTACATGGTAGGGACTTGTTCATGCCTGGAGGTACTCAAGCCAGTCATCCACTTGGCTGGGTCCCTGAAGAGGATAACTGAAATGTTGCATGGATGTGACCCAGCAATGCATGGCACATAACATATGGCATCCCTCAATGTGTAGAAATAGTAGTGTATCTCTTCTAGAACATCCATCTACAGATCTATAGATTTATACCTATATGGCTATATACATACATGAATATTTAGATATATATCTCAGATGCACAGTTCAATAGAAAAGATGGAAAATTTCTTTGGCGTACATTGTCTACCAGAAAGGACACAGAGATATTCTGAGACAGTCCCAGATCCAAAGGAGATGGAATGGTCCTGACTAAGGTATCATTTTTTAGCAAGCACAATCTCATGCAGTGCCGTTTCAGAGGTGGCTTACCTCCTAGTCTGCTGTGCTCTTTCATAGTATAGGCCCTTCCATCCTCCCTAAATGAATTGCAATTGAAGTGTTGACAAACTTGAAGAAAGTGATCAAAAGTAGATTGAAACTCACTGTCAACAAGAATGTTCTTATGCGTGACTGAGTTGAGGGACATTTAAGAGTTTAGACATCAGGAATTGCTCTGAGTAAACAAGGTTCAATTCCCTAGGAAATAGTCTTTCAACCTCTTTTGTCTTTGAGAAATGTCTATCAAAGTCTTGCTGTAGTTCTGTGTCTTGCCCCTTTGAAGCAGTACTCCCTCTAGACATGGTAGTGCTGGTTTGCTCACCAGGGAAAACATTCTCTGGATAGAAGTAGTCATTTATGCAGATGAGATATGATCTTCCAATTTCTGGGAATGACTTCTTAAAATTTTGTATATCTCTAGGACTCTTCTTTCCCATTCTTCTTTATTCCAAGTGAATTATTTTTTCAGTGGACATAATTTTACAATAAAGACAAAAAAAGTGTGCTTTATTAAGAATGTGTTAAGACATACATTCTTTCAGGCAAAGTATGTAGCAGGTTTTTCCAGACTGCAGGAAAGTCATGGAATGATAGGTCATCTATTGAGACTTAAGCAAAAACTGATCTTTTCAAAAAGAACTACTACACTTTGCAACAGCATGGATGGAACTAGAGAGCATTATGCTAAGCGAAATAAGCCAGAGGACGAAAGACAAATACCATATGATCTCACCTATAAGCGGAACCTACCCAACAAAACAAAGATGCAAGGAAAATAAGACCAGCAACACTGAAAGAAAAAAGAAACCCACAGAGACAGGAGGAAAGGAGGAAGGGGTGGGCAGGGGAAAAGGAAGGGAAGGGGCAAGTCAAGAAATATATAGCAAGGACTCATGAACAAAATCAAAGTGGGGAAGGATTGAGGGAGGGAGAGGGGGCAGGGGGGCAGGAGAAAGGGGTGGGGGGAAGGCAGAGACAAATGTATTTGGAATAATTAATTAATTTTTTTTAAAAAACTGATCTTTTCAGGCTCTATATTTGGTTTACTTCTTTGCCCTGCTGGTTTAAATCTGTCTTTAAGGTACTAATAATATGGAGTGTAACAAAATGTGGAACATGATAAAAAGTGGGCTGAAAAGAAAACAATTGGTTCCTCATTCTGTAGCAATACCACTTAATGAGTGAGTCAACCACCAGGCCTTTCAGACCCTGTTAGACCTGCAGGGAGCCTTAGGGATCATCTACTTCCATCCCCTCATTTTGTACCTCAGGCACAGAATGGAAGTGACTAAGCTAAGTTCCCAGGGACTAATGAAGAGCAGACTGATGATCAGGTTGCCCAATGGCCCATTAATGACTCTTTCCCTATGTAAGGAAATAATACATTTATAACAGACTAGGCCAATAACTCTATCCAGATTTGTGGTTTGAATAATAATAGTCACTGTACATTGAGTACTTTAAGTAGGTTATCTCATTTACTTAGTCACAACACGTAATAAGGAGTCTGACTCCATGTTTTGATGCTTGACTATGGTAGATTTTAAGCCTCACCCCTCCCCCATCCCATTGTTCCACACATTTGGGCAAGCTGATAAGAAAGCCCTAGAGCCCCCTCCTTTTGTGCTGGAAGGAGATTCATACCATACAATCCCTTGGCCAGTGTGGCAACCCTCACCTCTGCCTTCCCCCTAACCACAATAAAACCCCTGCCCAGTCTCCCTTCTGCTCTGTAAAGCAATTTTGGACCAGCTTGGAAAGCCTGTCCTGTTCTCCTAGAAAAACCCCATTAAGTAATTACCAAATCTTTCATACCCTCTTGGTGTGTATTTGGCATCATCATTCTTTACATTGGAACCAAATATGGGGTAGACAGCCGCAACGCAATTCTGAGGTATGTGCTGTTATAATCAGCATTTTACAGATGAAGAAACTGAAGAATAGAGAGATCAAAGTAATGCACAAGGGCCACAGAAGGCTTACAGAACTACAGAAACCACTTCGGGACGTAAGTATGGCGCTAAGATTTCAATTCAGAACCTAAGAATATCCTATGGCCGGTGTGTTGCACTTAAAATGTAAGCAAGGGATTTAAGAAGAATCATGACCTCTAGCTAAAGTTCTTACCCAAGGTCCCAAAGCTGATAAGTAATGGCACTGATTGAAACTCAGGCACTGGGACTCTGGAATCTACATTCTAAACATCTCAGACTGAGATCTGATTAGAAAGCCTGCAGCCAGAAGGTAAACCTGGGGTGCATGAAGCTGTAAAAGGCTATGTATATAATAATAATAATAATAATAATAATAATAATAATAATAATAATAATAAAAAATACTAGGCAGCGTGCTAAGTTTTAAATTTAATCCTTATTAATATTTTGTAAACTAAATACCATTTTTATCCTCATGTTACAGATAACAAAACTGGAAGCTCAGAGAGTTTAGGAAATGCACCCAAGGTCACACAGCTAGTAAGCAGAGTGACTGGCTTGGAAAGCTTTGTGGGTTGATGTATTAGAGATCATAGTCTAGTATTCATTTGGAATGTGGGCATTTTGGGTTCTCCCAGGTCTGTAATAATAAAAGTAATGTTTCTCCCCTTTTGAATAAGCCTTTCATAAGAATCATCCTATTTAAATTTAGAGCTATACTATAATGTAAGTACTATTTTTATTCCCATTTTACAGAACTTGAGTTTCTGAGAGGTTAACAAAACATGTTCAAGGGAAGTCAACTAATGTATAGAACTTGGACAGGGCTGTGATTTGAAGTCCGTCTGATTGTAATGCCCAGGACCTGAAAGACTTACTCACTGGCTTTACAGTTTGAGCAGTAATTCTCTTCTCTGCCCACTGAAAGTACACACTATCTAGCAAAGACCTAGCCATATCTTTGGGATTTTCAGTCACAACCAGCTGCCCTGCCACGGCCCTCCCCCCATCAGCACCTCTTGAGCTGCTGCAACATACTCCTCCTCAGCACCTCCTGTCAGATTCCTGGTTCTTGCTGATTTCAGGGACTGGACTGTCACTGGAATTGCCATTGCTGCTGTAGCTACTCAGGCAGCACATGCTGCAAGTCCTTGTTATCTCTGGACAGCTCTTTTTGGTATGTTAGGGATTTATTCAGTAGAAAATGAAGAAGGAAAAGAAACTGCTTCCTATACTTTTCTCTTCATGAATATCCTGGAGTTTGTAGCCCTGGAAATGGAAGTGTAACTCCACATGTCCAGAGAGTTCTGGGTAGACCTATAGAAAATGGAGAAGAATGTACCCACTGGGGGAGGCCCAAGAGTGGTTCTCAGGGACACTTAAACCCTGCAAATAACTTCAGGCTTACAACAAAATCCCAAAAGGTGGATGCAATTTCTTCAGTTTTCTTTCCCCAATATTAGACTGTGATTCTCACTACTTTACTATAAAGGAAGTTCATGTTCAGACAAGCTGGAGACAGTGCACTAGGACCTACGTGGACCCAAAGAGGAACAGGGAAGCATCTCCTGCAGAGTTAAGCTTCTGTTTCTCCCACCTTCAGAAAATTATAGATTTTGGTGGTGGAGTGGGGAGAAACAGGTAACAGGGAACATAGAAGCACTGAAGGTACTTTGATAGGAGTAGAAAGACCCCTTGAGTTGGTGTGAGGCAGATCTGGCTAAACTAGTTAGTTGTTTCAGCTCTGCCCCTGAACAGCAGTACGACCTTGAACAACTCCTTTCCTTTCCTTTCTCTTCTCAAGCACTTCAACTCCTTCCTCATTTGAACTTCAGTGATCTATGCTCTTATTTTCTTTTCTCATTTTAAAATTTCTTACAGTTCTACCATTATTTGATTTTACTTAAGAAGATAACAAACCTTCTTCAGGTTCCTCATAGGATGTGCCGGGCACTGTGCAAGTTCCTCAAATAGAGCTACATCTGGAGAACCTGGGGAACAACAGAAAGGCAGGGAGAGTCAGTACAGATATCTCAGAGGAGGTGACTCCAAAGCTGTGCCCTGAAGGATGAGGGGCAGAAAATAATACCAGAGAGTAGGAAGAACACAAGCTCTTCTGAATCATCTGAAGTTGTAGAAGGGCTGAAAAGAACCTGGCTCATTTCCAGGAACCATGAGAAAAATTGGGTTTTGCTGTAGGGAGGTGTGTGGTGGTAGGGAATGAGGCTAGAGAGCTAATAAGCCAAGGACAGGTCATGGATGGCCTTAAATGGCTTATCGAGGAGTTTAGACTTTGTCCTGTGGGCAGTACAGGTTGCCAACAAAGGTTTTCTAGAAATGCAATTGTGTAAGCAGATTGTGTGTGTGTGTGTGTGTGTGTGTGTGTGTGTGTGTGTGTGTGTGTGTGTGTTTGCTTTTGCAGGAATATCACTCAGTTCTCAGTAGGGAGGATGATCTGTAGTTGGGAGACTCTGGAGGCCTGGAAGTCAGTTAGGATGCTAGTGCATGAGTCATATTCCAGACAAAGGATAAATGCCCTACAGGGGACAATGGTCTCCACCTCCTGATAGATGATATATGTGATATATTCATGCCCTTGTGTAATCCCCTCCCCTTGAGTACAGGTGGAACCCAGTGTCTCATTCTTAAGAACGCAATACAGCAAAGGTGATGGGATGTGACTTCCAAGATTAGATTATGAAAAGACTGATTTTCGAAGCCAGCTGCCATATTGTGACCTGCTCTCTGGAAATGTCCAGAGGGCAAATAAATGAGTCTCTGGTAAAAAGCCAGCTAGAACTAGAGGCCTGTTCACAGCCACTTGAGAGAACTGGGAAGTGGGTCTTCTGAGGCAGGTTAACAGCCACATTAGTGACCTTGAAAGCAGATCCTATCACAGTGGACACTGAGACAACTATACTCCCAGCCAAACCCTTGACTGCAGCCTTGTGAGAGACCCTGATCCAGCTAAGCCAGGCCTGGCTTCCTAGCACACAGAAAAGGTAAGATAATAAGTATCTGTTGTTTTACATTGCTAACATTTGGGGTGATTTCTTGGATAAATGGATAAATAAAAAGCCCCAACTAGGGCAAAGGAAATAAAGGATAGATGGATTCTGGAAATGGTAGAAGTTGGGTTGGAATGGGAGGGGGAAATAAATGTGTAGGCAGACATGGATGATGTTTAAATGAGGTGAAAAATAGAGAAGGTATTGCTTGGGTGAGGAAAATGAAGAGCTAGTTTGATGCAGTCAAAGTTTGGGGGCCTATGCGACATGTATTTATGTATTTATGTACCAATAAATACATTAAAGATGCAGTTGGATCCAAAGGTCTGAGGCTCTGGAAAACCATATGGAC
The DNA here is from genome assembly GCF_021234165.1 of Pteronotus mesoamericanus. Lineage (NCBI taxonomy): Eukaryota > Metazoa > Chordata > Mammalia > Chiroptera > Mormoopidae > Pteronotus > Pteronotus mesoamericanus. The sequence goes on from NW_026555198.1 coordinate 4,143,851, forward strand.
AGGACTTTGGGAATATCAATGTAGAAGTGGCTCAAGAAGTGCAGAGACCAAGACCAGAACCGTGAGGATGTTCAGCAGTTAGTTAAGGGACTGTCCTTTACCATCAGACAGATGTTGGGGTGTGGGTGTGTGTGTGTGTGTGTGTGTGTGTGTGTGTGTGTGTGTGTGTGGGAGAGAGAGAGAGAGAGAGAGAGAGAGAGAGAGAGAGAGAGATTTATGTATATCTTCTCCCAGTTACCTCCCATTCTAAAATACTTTTCCTTTGCTTTGTAGCCATATTTGGACCCCAGTTTTACCTCCCTGATAACTCCAAACATTAGTGAATCTCTCTGCCTTTCAGGTTTACCTGAGCTTTCTCCAAATGGGACAAGTTGCAGTTGAAAGAATGCACTGCAAATCTGCTGTTGGTTTCACCTACTTGTAATTATTGGCAACATCTCTAGAGTTCATATGCAGTTTACACACACAGCCTAATGTATTCTTTGCAAATAAATTATATAAAGTAACAAAGCAGGAGAGCTTGTTATAGGAAGAAATTCAGTATATGGAGAGGGTAGAAGATGTGAAGTTGACCCAGAAATCTTTTTCAGGGGTTGGTGGTGAGGGTGTTTCTAGCTAACCTGCAGAATGTAAACAGAGCCTGCAGACAGACTGAAAGACAGCTATATCAGCTCTGCTGGAGGTGTTGACACCACTATCCTACCCAGGGTGTGAGCACAGAAGTTTGTTACTATTCCAATTTTACTGAACTGCTTTGGGCTTTTGACACTGCAGATACTCTGTTCTTGCAAATAGATACTCATAGAAAAAAACCTTAAAGTTAGAGGGTGTCTTGGAGGTCTTTTTAGAACAGAGTACATGAACTTTTCTGGATGTTTCAAATTATGTACTTGCAAATAATCAATGGTGTTTCAATTGAACAATTCTGAGCACAGAAGTTTATTATTATTCCATTTTTACTGAACTGGTTGGGGCTTTTGACACTGCAGGTATTCTGTTCTTGCAAATAGATACTCATAGGAAAAAAAATCTTAAAGTTAGAAGGTGACATAGAGGTCTTTTTAGAACAGAGTGCATGAACTTTTTCTGGATATTTCAAGTTATGTACTTGCAAATACTCAATGGTGTTTCAATTGAACAATTCTGAGCACAGAAGTTTGTTACTATTCCAGTTTTACTGAACTGGTTGGGGCTTTTGACACCGCAGGTATTCTGTTCTTGCAAATAGATACTCATAGGAAAAAAAATCTTAAAATTAGAAGGTGCCTTAGAGGTCTTTTTAGAACAGAGTGCACGAACTTTTTCTGGATGTTTCAGAAACATCTTGACGTTCCAATTGAACAATTAACCACATTAAATTTGATGGAGCAAATAGTTCATTTGAACAAATGTGATGTGTGTATATGAATGATTGTGATTATGTGCAGAATCATTTAGTACAAAACTGAAGTGACATATAAAAATCCATTCTCTTTACCTTAAAAGTGTAAGAACTTAGGCTCTCTTTCTTGTGTTCTCTCTCTCTCTGTTATCTCCCTTTCTATGCACCCCCACAAAAGGTGAAACAGAGATTCCTATCTCTTGATCCTACCACATCTCATTTTCACCATCACTGTACCCAATCAGGACTTTCTCACTTGCCTGAACTAAATGAAACAGCCTCTTGCCAATCCCCCTGCTTTGAGTCTTTTCTCCATCCAATTTCTCCTTTACACTGCAGTCAGCTTGACTTTGATAAAGCATTGGCCAAAATCCTTCTGTGGTTCCCACTGAGTACAGGATGAAGGTGCAACACCATAGTATGTGATTTAAGGACCATAGATAGGTCCTTTTCTACCAATCCAGCCTCATTTCCCAAAACATCTCTCGACCCCCTTTCTCTGCACCCATGCTATTTAACTACATAATGTTCCTTGACTCCAAAATAAATGACTGAATATTTTTTCATGCTGTTCTATTAGCCTGAAATGTCCACCATTCCTTCTTTTCTAATAAAAGTCCTACATACTATATAAGGTTGAGCTTAAATGATCTCCTCTCCGGGAGAGCCCTTCTCTGGCTTTCTCATAGACCCTGGCTCAATAGTGGAACAGCTCCCCTGTCATTATGTCTCAAGACAGAGTCCCCTATTGACCTTCTCTGTCCAACCCTATGTCACTTCCTGTTGTCCTCAGATCAAAGCACACTTCCTGACACATAGAATGCTTTAAAACCTTTATGGAACATATAGATCAAGGACTTTGGCAGAGCTTTTCAAACATATTTCAAAAGTTCCTGATGGTTTTAGATTTAGATAAAAAATAAAGTTAAGTAATTGTTTTAAATAATGTCTAGTTAGTATTATACATTTGGGTGGTTTTTTTTGTTTTTTTTTTTTTGCTTATTAGAGATTTCCAAGATCCACATATAAAACATATTAATAAAATCTAAGGGACAAGTATGCATAGTAATTTAACCTTCTGTTATATTTTGCTGACATTTCCTTAAAGAATACCATATTTTAAAAATAAATAAGTTCTTGGCTTAGCGGGGGAGAATGTGGGGGAGAGGTGGGAAAAGAGAGAAAAAGTGGGAACAACTGTAACAGCATAAACAATAAATAGAAATTTCTTAAAAATAAGCTCTTAATTACTTTTTTTAAAATAAGACCTTTTTTTCTCAATGAAGATTTCTTTAAAATACAAAGGACTCACTTTTTTTTTTTTTTTTTTTTTTTTTTTTTTTGCTAAAGAGAGAAAGCTTTATTCTCTTGGTATTTCCTGGTTACCTGGACTGGAAAAATTAGATTAGAAGTCATAATTACTCCTTTGCTGAAAGTATGTGCAGTCTAAAAGATTGGGTGACCTTAAATATATTATATATAATTCAATTTTCTTTTTATTTTTCAATTACAGTTGACATTTAATATTATATTAAGTTCAGGTGTACAGCATAGTACTTAGACATTTATAGAACATGAATGAAGTGATTGTCTTAATAAGTCTAGTACCCACTTGGCACTATACAGTATTATTGACTATATTAATTACAACATTATTGGTTATATTCCCTATGCTGTACTTTACATCGTCATGGCTCGTTTGTAACTACCAATTTGTACTTCTTAATCTCTACACTTTTTTCATTCCCCACCCCCACACACACAACCACCTTCTCATCTGGCAACCCTCAATTTGTTTTCTATATCTATGAGTGTGTTTCTGTTTTGTTTGTTCATTTATTTTATTCTATGGATTCCACATATATATGAAATCACATGGTTTTTGCCTTACCCTTTCTGATTTATTTCATTTAGCATAACATCTCCTAGGTACATCCGTGTTGTTGCAAATTGTAAGATTTCATTCTTTTTTATAGCTGAGTAATATTTTGCTATATATAGGTACTACCTTTTTATCTAATCTTCTATTGAGGGGCACTTGGTTTGCTTCCCTAGCTTAACTATTATAAATAACACTGCAATGAACATAGGAGCCCATATATCTTTTCAAATCATTCATTTGGATTTCTTCAAATACATACTCAGAGTAGAAATTCTGGGTCATATGGTAGTTCTAGTTTTAATTTTTTCAGGAATGTCCCTACTGTTTTCCATAGTGGCTGTACCAATCTGAAATTTTACCAACAGTGCATGAGGTTTCCCTTTTCTCCATATCCTTGTCAACACTTGTTTTTTTGTCAATTTATTGATGACAGCCAATTTGACAAATGTGAAGTGATATCTCATTGTGGTTTTAATTGGCATTTCTCAGATGCTTAATGACATTAAGCAATTTTTCATGTGTCTATTGGCCATCTGTGTGTCCTCTTTGAAGAAGTGTCTGTTCAGGTCTCCTGCCCATTTTTAAATTGGATTGTTTGGTTTTTTTGATGTTGAGTCATAAGAGTTCTTTATAAATTTTGGATATTAACCCCTTATCAAATGTACCATTGGTGAATATGCTCTCCAACTCAGTGGGTTGTCTTTTCATTTTATTGATGGTTTTCTTTGCTGTGCAAAACCATTTTAGTTTGATATACTCCCATTTGTTTATTTTTCTTTCGTCTCTCATCATAGAAGATATATCAGAAAAAATATTTCTAAGAGCATTATCAGAGAACTTACTGCATATGTTTTCTTCTAGGAGCTTTATAGTTTCGAGTCTTACATTTAAGGCTTTAATCCATTTTGAGTTTATTCTTGTATGTGGTGTAAGAAGGTGGTCTAGTTTCACTTTTTGCACATATCTGTCCAATTTTCCCAACACCATTTATTGAATAGGCTGTCTTTACTCCATTGTATATTCTTGCCTTCTTTGTCTTTATAGCTACTTTACTGAGATATTATTCAATACCATAAAATCCATTCATGTAACATGTGCAATTCAATAGTTTTTACTATATCCAAAGAGTTGTGTGAACCTCATCATAGTTGATTTTAGAACATTTTAATCATCCCCCCAAAAACCCTGCAGTCACTCCCCATTACTTTATAATTCCTTCAGCCCTAGGCAACCATTAATCTACTTTCTGTCTCTATGGACTTGCCTATTCTGGGCATCAAGAGAAATGGAATTATACAATATGCATTTCTTTGTGACTGCTTTTTTAACTTAGCGTAATGTTTTCAAGTTTCATTCATCTTGTAGTACCTATCAGTATTTCATTTCATTTTTTAAAAACAAAGTTTACTTTTTAGAATAGTTATATATTTATCAAAAACTTGGGAAGATAATTATAGAGAGTTCCCATATACTGCCACACCTACTTTTCCCAATCATTAACATCTTTCATTAGTATGGTACAATTGTTACATTAATGAACCAATATTAATGTATTATTACTAAATAAACTCTATATTCAGATTTTCTTAGTTTCCCCCTAAAGTCATTTTACAGTGCAAAAATCCTGTCCAGGATATCACATTATTGCATTTAGTAGTCATGTCTCCTTAGACTACTCTTTTTTTTTTAAGATTTTTATTTATTTATTTTTAGAGAGAGGGGAAAGGAGCGTGAAAGAGAGGGAGAGAAACATCAATGTGTGGTTGCTTCTTGCTCATCCCCGACTGGGGTCCTGGCCGCAACCCAGGCATGTGCCCTGACTGGGAATTGAACCTGAGACCCCTGGTTTGCAGACTGGCCCTCAATTCACTGAGCCACACCAGCCAGGGCTCCTTAGGCTATTCTTGTCTGTGACAGTTTCTCAGACTTTCCTTGTTTTTGATGACCTTGACAGTTTTGAGGGGTTTTGGTCAGATATTTGATATAACATACCTCGATTGAAATTTGTTTGATGTTTTTCTCATGATTAGACTGATTATGGGTTTTGGGGAGGAAGACAACAAAGAAAGTGCCATTTTCATCACATCATGTCAAGGGTACATACTATCAACATAACTAATCACTGCTGATATTGACATTGTTGAGGTAGTGTTTGTCAGGTTTCTCCACTGCAGAGTTACTTGTTTCTGTCTTTCCTGCTATTTTCTTCAGAAGGTAGTCATTATGGCTAGCCCAAACTCAGGGGAAGGGGAACTACACCCCACCTCCCTGAAGCCAGAGTATTTACATAAATTATTTAGATTTCTTCTGCACAAAAGATTTGTCTTTCCCCTCCCCTCATTTATATGTTGACTTCATTGTTTATTAATATCAGTGTGAATGCATGGATATATATTGTATACTTTGGGTTATAATCCCATATTACTTTATTCATTTTGTTGCTCAAATTGTTCCAGATTTGGACATTGGAGCTCTTTTAGTTAGCCCCTGTGTCTGTTTGACATGTTCCATAATTGTGGGCTTTTCTTCCTTCCATCCTTCCTTGTCTTCTTTCTTACCTTTTCTTACTTCTGGCACCATATGCTCCAGATTCATTTTGTATATTTCTGGCTCTAATCCTAGAACCAGCCATTTTCACAAAGACCCCTGGTTCTTTTTATTGAAGAATGATATTGGAAACTAAGACCTGGACACTAGATGTGCTCATTGCTATTAGGATATCTTGGCTTCTAAGCCTTTTCATCAGCTGACAGAGCTAGGTACTATATGTGTATGTACTAACATACACACACACACACACACACACACACACACACACGTACTAAATTTCTTTTTATTGAAGAGTAATATTTTCTTGTATGATTATATGGATATATCACACTTTATTTATAATCAGTTAATACACAATTAGATTGTTTTCACTTTTTGGCTATTATTGATAATGCTTCTATGAACATTAGTGTACAAACTTTTGTGTGGAAATATGTTTTAATTTCTCTTAGTTATTCTTAGGAATATAATTTCTGGGTCATATGGAAACTCAATGTTTAACCTTTTGAGGAACAGCCAAACTCTTTTCCAAAGTGGCTTTACTCTTTTACATTCCCACTAGCACTGTATAAAGAAGATTCCAATTTCTCCACATCCTTACCAACACTTGTTATTCTGTATAAAATATATTATTATAACCGTCTTAGTTGTTGTAAAGTGGTATTTCATTGTGGTTTTGATTTACATTTCTCTGATGACTAACAATGTTGAGCATCTCTTCATGTGCTTCTTGGCCATTTCCATATTGTCTTTGGAAAAATTCCTATTCAAGTATTTTTGCCTGTTTTTAATTGGGTTTATTATTATTATTGTTTTAAATCTTTATATACAAGTCCCTTATAAGGTATATGATTTGTGCACATTTTTCCTATTCTATTAGTTGTCTCTTCACTTTCTTGTTGATGTATGTCCTTTGAAGCAAAAAAAGTTTCATTTTAACAAAGTCCAATTTATGTTTAAATTTTGTATTTTTGCTTTTGGTGTCATATGGTTTGCTCATTTTTAATGGTTATGCCTTATTTTGCCTTCTTTTTGCAGCAGGAACTAGCCTCAGCAATGGGAAAAGTAACTTGTGATGGTGGGAAGTACAGAATCTGACCAGAGAGCACTGGCTCTTCCATGAAGTGTCAACAGAGGTTGATAAGAAAGTGACCATCACAGCTAATACCTACTGCACAGTGGCTGTGTGCTAGAAACTATCCTGAGCCCTGAAAGCATTGTGGTTGTCCTTTTTTTTTTTTTTTTGATTCCTCACAACAAACTGGAGACATTATTATTCTTATTTGTCATCTGAAGAAACTGAGGCCCAGAGTAATGTCCTTAGGGCCTACAGCTGGTAAGAGATGAAGTCAAGGTGGTGGATTATGTCCTGATTTTCACGAGCTTGCACTGATCCTGTTAGCTTTAAGCCCCAGAGATCTCATTCCTCAAACAGGTAGTAAACAGCCCACATATATTCTTGAGAGCATAATATGGAATAGGCATTGTGCCAAGTATTGTTGAACAAACCAGAAAGACTTTGTCCTTATGGAATTTACCAGGAGAGAAACTGACAATAGGCAGAATCACACAAATATATATAAAATGACCACTGGGCTCAGTGCTGCGAAGAGGTACCCAGTGCTATAAGAGCTTATAACAAGGAGATTGTGTCCTATTCTGGAGATGGGCATCATGGAAGGCTTCCCCGAGGTGATACTTGAACTGAGATTTTCAGGAGGACATCAGAGTATTTGAGGGAAAAGAACATTCCAGGAAAAGGGAACAACAAATTCAGAAATCTTGAGGCAGAAAAGAAATGATGTGTTTTTGCTAGTAGATGTTATTGTCAGGAAATCTGTGCTTGTGGTGTGGATTTGGAGAAATTCCACAGGGGCAAAATAAAATATGTACTGTGCTAAAGAATCTTTATCTGAGAAAATTACTGGACTTTAAATTGTATTTAGATATGAAACCATCAGGCACCATGACTTATTTAACAAACATTTCTCAAAGAAATCCTGGCTGGGTTTAAGAAGGAGTAGAAGTGCAAGCAGTTGAGCCCAGAAAGGTGGGCAGGAGCTGGATGAGGTACAGCTTTGGAGGAGTTGGGAGATTTTTCCCAAGAGCAATCAATAGGAAGCCACTAGAAGGTTATTAAGAAGGGAGGTAACAACTATAGGTTTTCTGTTTGCAAGGTGGAAGAAACGCTGTAGGAAGAACGGATTGGTGGGGAGCAGAAAAAAAGCAGGGGGACCAGGTAGGAAGCCATGGCAGTGGCCCAGCAGAAGTGACAGTAGTGTGGCTGAGGATGGTGACCACGGGGAAGAGGACAGAGTATATTCTATTATGAGTATATTCAGCTAGTGGGTGCTCTAGCCCCTCCTCCTCCTGGCCTGGGACCCAACCCCTGGGATTATTCTCCCCTCCCCTTCCCAAGAGGGCAAGGAGGGTTACTCAGCCCCTGGTTTTATGTGCCTCCTGGGTCCTCAGTGGCCTCTGCTTCCCGCTGTTGTGCTTGGCTCCCAAGGAGGTCTTTTTCTCCAGTGAGTGGGTCTGAAGAATGACAGAGCCGTCACTAATCTGCTCCTGCTCCTGCTTACTGAGGAGGGCACTTGGCGGGTGGGGGGAGGCGGGGTGGGGGGGTTGGTCTGGTGTGCTTGTCCTGCTTGTGTTCACTGCAGGCCCCAGCTTGAGGAGAGCTAGAGGATTACTGCGCCTGGGGTTCCCTGTCCCCTCCTTGCCCTAAAACAAATGATGGAAAGCTGGAACTTCTTTCACAAGATACATTTTTTTTCTGTCTTTGTGATTGGGGTGGGGAGGGGAATATATTTCAAAACTGCCTTTTCTGGTGATAACAGGAATACAATCTTTTCAGGGAAAATTGAAGAGTACAAGAACATATAAAGAAAACTAACCAGTATTCATAATACTACCCTGCATTTTTGCACATTCTTCCAGTCATATATACTTACTTTTAAATAGGTCATATGTACGAAATACATTTTTATGTATCTTGCTCTTTTCACTATGTGGTTCAAGCGTTTTTCCTGTGTCATTAAAATCTTTCTACACACAATTTTAAATCTGCAAATAGTCTTTTTTGATAGCATTATTTTCTATAAACTTTTCCTGTTTGTTGGGCATTTGAGTTGTAACTTTTACCATTATAGGGAGATCTGTGATAAATGTCTTTGTTTATCAATCTTTGACTGCGTTTTGGTTGACCTCTCCCCCTATACATTTTTAGAATGGGGAATAATAAGGGGAGTTGCATAGACACAACAGGAAAGAAAATCTCTAGGTAGGATAAGTCCCACCAAAAGGTAGTTCTGCTCCTGTTTGTGGAAACATAAAAGATGGAAGCTGTTTTTTCCCACTCTGTACGAACCTTGTGCTCCCCACATCACTTCATCATTCGCCAAACAGTAGCTACCAGGTGACTGTACTAGGAATTCCCTCTTTTCTCTAGAGACCTTGGGATTGCGAGTTTGAGAGGCAGCTGGGACTGGCTTTCATTGGCTTCTCTCAGTCCTGTGCTGCAGCAGAGAGCCCTCCAGGCCTGGGCTGCCATTGAGCCAGCTAAGCAACCCTGAGCACTGCCCATTTCCTCAAATGCAAAACAAGCGAGAGGACTGTTTTGCGTGTGACTGGGTTTTGTTGTTCGGCACTTAAGTAGCAGAACCCCTATTTCAAATTTAACCTTACAAGAACCCCAATCTGTAAAACAGATTAAGGGGCTGTTGTTCTGGTAGAGGTGTGTATAGAAGAGCGGTAGGGTGTGGCGGGGTGGCAGGGGAGGCTAGTGTTCTAGTTTGAAAACTCTAGCCTCGACATAGAAGTTTCACTCCAATTCAGTTCAGTTCTGTTCCCTATTGCTGAAGTTTAAAAAAAACATTATCTTTCATCTATATCCTCCAAATGTGCTGAGTGATGAAATCTTTTCTCTTAAAGGCAATTTGGAAATCAGACAAGTGGAGCACAAAGCCATAGATGTTTAGAGAGGGAGCGAGCAGTATGTGAGACTCACAGAAAGGGTGACCCTGGCACTTCTAAGAAGGCAACCGCACAATGGACTCTTCGAAAGAAGCAGTGTCAGTTTATTCCCGATTGGCACCGCCCTCTCGGCGGGGCGGAATTGCTTGTTTTCGCCCTCCCTTTCCTGGACTCATTTCAGACCAAACTTGTGTGCACACTTGCTAGCAATTTGAACCCAGAGTAAGTTATGAACAGGTACTTTATCGGGGCCCAAACATTGTGAAAGATATGAATGGGAGGGTGGGAATGACAAGTTTCCTCCCGCCACTGAGGCAACGGCGCACGAAGAGGGAGGTGAGGCTTACCTGCCTGGCAGCCTGTTTGGTTAGCTCCAATCGCGGCAGCGCGAACCAGCCAGCAGGGGCCCGAGGTCTGTGGCCCCGGGATGGGAAAGGAGGAAGTTTGTAGGGAGACCTTGTGCTCAGCAGGGACGCTGCAGGCCCAGGAGAAGCACCGGGGTCTGTAATTCACCGCCGGGAGCCCTCCCAGCCCTTTCTGCACAGTATGGGGTGGGGTGCGATGCGTTGGGGGAAGTAGGTGCCCGCATCTGCGGAGGAGGGATGGAGGGACCATTCCTGGGAGACTCGACTTCTCTTGTAGGGGCATGGCGAGCTTAGGCTTTAGGATCCTCAGTGATGTGTAAAAAGCGGGCACGACCCCCGAAATCGTTGAAAGTCCCCGCCTCTCCCCGAGAAGCCCAGCCGGCCCTCAGGTGAAAGGCTGGCCGGCACAAAGAAGCCGATTGAAAATGTGGAATTCGAACCATTTTACGGGAGATTCTGTCGTCCACAGTCCTAGCTGATCTCAAGCAAAGAAAACTGCGGTCAGGAGTGGATGACGATAAAACGCTGCACCAGGCCGAGCTTATTGGAAAGTCCGAGTTTAGTTATATACTGGGATGGCGAGGTAACAGGATTAAAGGGATTAAGGAAATCACCTCAAACAGCTGAGCAGGCTGTAAAAAACAAAACAAAACACTATTCTATTTGTTTTCTTCCTAGGCTCCATACAGATACCTTGGGGCCGAGTGGCAGGGAGCGAAACTAAAGGCCTTTCGGGGCACACAGCCGCATAGCCAAGGGTCAAGGATTGGGGAGAGTCAGTGGGGGAGGAGCAGAAAGCGGGCTTGAGGTTTGGGATGACGAGGAGTCTCTTCTAGAAAACAAGTACGGGGACTGGGTTGACAAGTCGAAAACTAAAAGCCATCAGAGAAGTTTTACAGAGCTTTTAACATCTAAGGTGTACTTTGAAAAATCAGACCTATTGTTGAACGCTGGTTCTCCCGCTTCTGCCACCACGGTTGAAATGTGTTTCCTGCTAGGGATTCATATAACCCATTTATTTTTAATAAGATAATTGAGATTTCCGAAGGCTTTTCGTTTTGTAAATATTTCAACTCAGCTCAAGTGTATTCCCTCCCCATTGCATAAAGGCTAAAAAAAAGTGCTCCCCTTTTGGCCGGTTTCATTGATCTCTCAGCGCTATCAACAAGTGCGTGGCCGCGGGAGGTTCGCTTCATCTAGACTGTGCTGCTCCCAGGAAGCCAAACTACTTTCTCCTCGGAGTTTGAGCTGAAAATACTGGGAGCCGCTGAGTTTTGCATTAGGAGTATTTAAAAAGGAACCGTTTCACATCCTCCCGTCCCCAGGATAGCACCACGTCTGTAATACCCAGTGGCGGTCCCCTCCCTAACCCGCACCTGAACTTTCAGGCCCGCAAAATTATCAGGACTCCATTACGTTGGTTATAAAATTTATTGATCCTCTCACTTAAGAATTAAGAGTAAACCCTTGAAAAACATCAAACAAAACAGCCCCTTCCCCACAACCCAAACGAAATCCGACAACATGAGCGCGACGAAATATCAAATATTGACCACGGCAGAAATCACAACGCAACAAAGTAAATGCGTACTGGACGAACTGTCCCGCGGCCAGGGGCGGCGAAGCGGGAGACACACGCACACCTGGCTATAAATTAACATTGGACTTAGCTGCCGCGCTGCTCCGCGCGGTCAGCCCCCCCACCCAAACCCACGAGGAAAACAGAAGCAACGCGACCGGGGGAGGGGGCGTTGCAGGTTTCAGGCCAGCCTCACCCGGGAGTACGTATCTCCCATTCACTCACTCCACGGCTAACAGCAAACTAACGAGACAACATTTTCAAATGCAACCGGAAAACCCAGGAACCCCGGAGGAGGAGGGGGGCTGCTTTTTCTTTGCAAACATCACAGCGATTTCCAGCCTACAAAAGGGGAGGGAGGGGCAGTCGAGCTCTAGAAAGTCCTATATCCGATTCTCCGGACTTTTTTGTTTTTGTACAAAACCCGACAGCTACAGCAAACTTTCTGTCCTCCCCTTCTCGGTACAAGGCAACAGACCCAGGCAAGCAAAGCTAAACAACAAGGCGTCCCCACTTGGGGGTGCAGGGTGGGGTGGGGGTCGCAGGGGCGGCGAGCGCAGGCTGGCGCTCAGATGTGGGTCAGCGGCACGGTTCCGTTGACGGCAGTCCCCGCGCCCTGGTAGTGCTGGTGAACGGTGTGCAGGCGACCACCAGGCAGCGGCGAGGCAGCGTCAGCAGCGTCCCCGCCGGGTGGCAGGTACATGCTGATCATGTCGCGAAGGTCGCCGAGGCAAGCGCGCTGCGAGTGCGACGTGATGGCGGGCGGCGGTGAGCTGGGCTCTGTCTTCACCACCGTACCCATGGGGCCAAGGCTCATGGCGGCGGCGGCAGCCGCTGCGGCAGCCGCGGTGGCGGGCTGCTGCCCGTAGGCGGCGGCGGCGGCGGCGGCGGCGGCTGAGGGCGCCATGCCCCCGTAGCCCGAGGCGGCAGCAGCAGCGGCGGCGGCGTTCATGTAGCTCTGGGCGCCGGGTGGCATCATGGGGCTGTACTGCAGGCCTGCCATGTCGTAGCGGTGCATCTGAGGCAACGCGGGCGGCGGCGGGCTACTCATAGTGGCGGGCTGCGCGTAGCCCAGCTGCTCCTGCACCAGCGAGTACGCGCCGTTGGCCCAGCCGTTCACGTGTGTGTACGTGTCCAGGCGCTGGCCCACGCCCACCGGGCTGCTGGCGGCGGCGGCGGCGGCGGCGGCGGCGGCGGCAGCGCCGGGGGGCAGCAGGCCGCCGGGCAAGGAGTACTTGTCCTTCTTGAGCAGCGTCTTGGTCTTGCGGCGCGGCCGGTACTTGTAGTCCGGGTACTCTTTCATGTGCACGGCGCGCAGTCGCTTGGCCTCGTCGATGAACGGCCGCTTCTCGGCGTCGGTCAGCAATTTCCAGTCGGCACCCAAGCGTTTGCTGATCTCGGAGTTGTGCATCTTGGGATTCTCCAGGGCCATCTTGCGCCGCTGCCCGCGGGACCACACCATGAAGGCGTTCATGGGTCGCTTCACACGGTCCTGATCACTGCCCCCACCACCGCCACTCGCGCCACCGCTGTTGCCGCCGCCGCCTGCGTTCGCGCCGCTGGCTGCGTTCGCGCTACTCTTGCCTGCACCTCCTGGGGCTGCGGGACCGCCCGCTCCTGAGCCTGGAGTGGATGGCCCCACGGGGTTCTTGAGTTCAGTCTCCAGCAGGCTGTACATGGCCGGAGCGGGAAGAAGGTGCGCCAGAGTGGCGGGAGGAGAAGGCGCTCCCGGGGCTGGAGCGGCCACGGTGAAAAGGCCTGGAGACTCCGTCGGAGGGGCGCTTGGGGGCCGATGGGCCAGCGGGTCGGGCGGGAAGGACAGGCTTGCCGAAGCACTCCGCGCCAGGTCTGCAGGAACCCGCAGGCCACTCGCACCTGATGCGCTGTCTCGAGCCGGTCGCATTCGCAGTCTGGCCGGGCGCTCGCCAGGCCCCTTTTATACCTGCTCCGATTCCCCCAGGGTTGGGCAGGGTCCGCCCCTCGCCTCCGGGAGCCCCCATGATTGACAGCTTTGCAGTGTTGCGCTCTGGCCAATCGTCACGGAGCCCCCGTTAGTCCCCACTGGAAAAAAAAAGTTCGGGGAGCCCTTTCGTTCACCCCCACGCCCCTCTTGGGCCCGGTGACGTGATGAGAGTTATTCAGGAGGCGGGAGTCCTGGAGAGCCACTCAGATACCACCAATTAGGGTCTCAAAAAGTTTGAAAGAACGAAACTCTAGGAAGTGATAGAGGGGGGAGGGGACGCACGAGCAGGATTGGGGGGAAGGGGCAGAGGGGCGCCCTCGGGGTTTAGAAAACAACTTCACATCCCTTTCAGGGCCGACCGATGCCCTATCCCAAGGCCACCATGCAAAGCTTTCTGCTGTCTGCGCGAGGTCCCCTAACTGCTTTTACTGCTAGCGCTACGGCACTGGGCACCGCCAGCATCCAGGCGGGCTTGGGGACTCAGGGAGCAACCAAGGTGCCCCGGGCTACGGCTCCGAGAAACTCTTCCTGGAATCGGTCCCTGTCCAAGCGGACGGAGCGGGGTCAGGGACCCATGCGCGGGAGACAGGCTTCAGGACAGCGTAGCGCACAGGAGGCTGTGAGGCTCTGCGTTGGTTGGTGTGAGTTAGAGCAGTCAGCTTCCCTCTGCCTGCGTCGGGCGAGGCACTCACAAGCGATGGTGCCGGGAGTGTGTGGGTGGGGGCGGAGGGGATGTACCGGCCTCGGCTCTCTAGCTCCAGGCCCCCGCTTAGCGGCCCCTTTTTGTCTCTGCTCTCTGGCCATTTCGGTTTTTCCAGTCCGATGCCCCTGAGGGGGAGGGTCGGGCCCCTTGGAAAATCCGTTTTCATGGCAACACGGAGCCTCTCCAAGTGAAAGAAAAGTTTCTTGGAAGGGGGGGCGGTGGCCGGAGAGGAGCCGAGGCCGTCCTCGGGGCGGACCGTGAGGCCCCCTCCACTGGCTGCGCACCTGCCAGGACCACTGAGTGTTTGCTGTCGCCGTGCAGCCGCGCCGCCTCCTCGGCAAGCAACCTCTGCTAACGGATTCCGCCCTTCTTTTTTGTTATACAGCCGTCCTAACCGGAACTTCGAGACTCGGAACTGGACATTAACCCATATGTCGGGTTGGCTGCCAAAGAGTATTGGCGTGGAAACCCTGGCTGCCGGGAGAGGGAACCCCAACAATCACCTCCTTCAACCCAACAGAGTGGCACAGCTTTTGAAACTCCCGGAGCAGCCCGAGGCGGTGGGTGGAAACGAGAAGCCAAATGGGCAGAGGTGGCAGAGACTGAAATAAGGTGTCCGCGCGCTGCGGGCTCTCCCTCCTGCCCCAGCCTCTCGGAAAGGTGGGGAGCCAAAAGAAAGATGTAAGTCCAAAGTGTGAAACAAAAGCAAACACCCAGGCTTTTAGTTCCTTAGCGCTAATGCAAGACCTGGCGATTCTCCACCGCCTGCCTGCACGCCGGGAGCTTCCCTCTTTCCTGCATGAATTGCAGGCCAGCCCCCTCTGGGGCTGGCAGACTGCTGGCACCAGAATCCCGGCTCCCACCCGTCATCATCTCTTGGAAGTCTGGGTCTCGAAACTCGCCCCTTAAGTTTTGGTTCCACCATATAAACGTCCTGTTGTTCATCAGGACTGAAGTAAGCAAACGTCCATAGCCAAGGGCTGCGATCATTTGAATGGGTGTACGGATTTCGAGTTTTAAAGTAGACTATCTGGAATGGTTCTCTATGAGGTTTTTATGTGTGTGTGTGTGCACGCGCGCTCATTTGTGTGCAGGCGCGCAAAGCACGTGCGCGGGTGTGCACATTGAAGCTGATACCAAGTAAAAGGCTCATCTCGGAATGATTCGGCAATCCCCACCTGCACCTGTTTCCTTGGCAAACTAGTTGAGCTTCAAATTTTCCTAGGCAAACCCACCTTCTCCCAAAGAATTCACTGTGCAGTAGCCCTGCCCTCCTGCTGCATTTGCAGATGCCCTCTTGGGCTCTCCGGGCCTCTAAGGCTGTTGCTAAGTGAAGCGCGTTTTAGGAAACTACCCAACCGGCGCGCGGCCTGGCGTCCAGTAGCCTGACAGATGTCAGGATTCTTTCCAAGTTTTAGGACCCCGTTGTGGTGACAGCGCCTGGGCTGCATATTTCTTGAGGCAAGGGATGCAGTGCTGGGCCTGCACTCTTCCCCGCAGCAGATTATTTGGCGACTAGTCCCTGCCCTCAGCCGTTTGTCATTTGACCACATCTAACCCAAGATTTTGGTGAGCTCATTTGCACATTGCATCCTTCTGCCAGATTACAGCAATCTTTTGCTGCTATCGGACACCCACTCCTACACTCCTGGATTCCCTCGGAGGCCGTGACTAAATTCTTCTCTGTGCCTGGTGGCTCCGGGGTGGTCTGCCCAGCAACAAGAGTCTCGCCGACTTCCTTCGAAACATTTCCGGGGACATCCTCCACCCAAACTAGTGTTTCAATAGATAGTTTCCATTACAGGGCGTGGGGAGATGGGGGAAAGCTGGAAGGAACTGTTCTCTGGGCCCACCGGCGGTGCAAGTGTAGCCACCTGCCGAGATGGGCGACATTTCGCTGGGGGTCAGGAGAAGTATCACGGCAGGTACTACCACCCGAGGGGTCTCGGTTCAGTCGGGGCCTGCGGAGAGGCAAGGCGGCTGACGAAGCCCCAACCAGTGTTTCCCACACTCACTCTGCACCCAGCGAGGAAAGCAGAGGGACACAGCAGTATCCAGGGCCAGTCTTTCCCAATCTCTCCAGGAGAAGAGAGCGTGTTCGGCAGTTGTCTTGCCCTTCAGCACCACCGGGAACCCGTGGACGGTATACAGACTCCCGGGCGGCGGGCTGGGAACCCGGCCAAGCAACCCTTCCCATTCCCCCGCCCTCCCAAGAGAGCTCCGGCTCCCTCCGAGTGGGGCTGGACTTGGGGCTCCCACGACCCAGGGCGCGGCAACAGCGCCGTTTATTGGCTTCAGTTGGAAACTTCACCCAGAGACGCCCCTTTCTGCACTCCAGGGCTTGTAGATCGCCCCAACCCTTCCAAGAGAGCCAGCCGGCTTCGCCCCAAGACAGAAGTGCTCATCGTTAGATGGAGGGTTATCGCAAAACTTGGGGCAACTAGGCTCTAGCGTGGCTGGCACAGCGGGCTCCTGGTGCATAGGGTGCTCCCGTTCTGCCTTCCTCCGGTTTCGAGCCTTGGCAGAAATCAGGTGTCCCAAGGGCTTCATATCTGCAAAGTACACTTTCAGCAACTGTACAGCTACTGGTAAAGAGAGCAGAGCAGGAGAGTGGTTGTCCCACCTCTCGTGCGTGGGTGTCGGCGTTGATTCTTTCTCACCAACTGGTCTTACGGGACCCTTTTCGGTGTCTCCTGATCGATTAGGACCCAACCTCTTACAAGAGGTGCCCCACGCGTGCTAGTTGGAATGGGGTGGAGGTGTGTCGTTGCCCCCTGGAAGAGTGGGGGGAGGGGAGCTGAGGTCTGACAATAGGGTGGGGGGGATCGCCTTTTCAAGTGCATCCGAACCCAGCGAGCGGTCTGGATTTGAGGAAGTGCGAAAAACTTATCCTGGCGACTCTCAGAAACGCTTTGCTTTCCAGCAGAAAAATGTTTGCCTATCTAAAGGCAGTAATTTCTATTTCTCACTTGAGAACACCCCTGGGCTCCTTACTCTGGCTCCTAGCCAAGATTGTGGATTTCAGCTAGAGACTATTTAGGGCCTTGATCAAGAAATCAGAGGCTTAAAGCTGTTGTAGAACCAACCATCTCTTGTAAAAGGTCATAAAGGTCACCAACACTTAAACGGGGTGAAGGAGGCAGCACCTTCTATTTCTCAGAGCATTCAATTTGATCTCCCTCCCTCAAACCGCAGCACCGCTGGCCCTCCGCCCCACCCCCTTTCAAACACTTATTACAGGTCTGGGAAGGAGCCGAAGACCGTAGGCTGTCTGGTGCAGATTGAAAACAGTAACTTAGTTAATGCTCTCTAAAGAAATGTTACGAGGATCTATGGACGAGTGTGATCTCTTGTCCTTGAGGCACCAAAAAGTCTCTTGTGGGAAGTACAGCTGTATTCTGTTGCACTTTGGTGTAGCTTTTCGGGGGGGAGGAAGGGTATACTTTTATAAGTGAGTTTCCGAATTTGATTCACTTGGTTAGCTGAGCTGTTCTTGGTAGATACACTAGGAATCCCCTGGCCCACAGCTTGGAGCTTAGTTGCCAAGATTCCTTTCACCTAGGGTATTAAGATATTAATGACCAGCACTCATTTCCCTAGGTGCGGAGTAAATACAAGGAAATTGACAATTTTTCCTTCAGTGCCTTCTTGCCTACCTCACAATCCGAACACAACCCCAACACTGCCATCTCCCCTGAGGAAGGCAGGGTCTACCTGGGAACTGTGTCCCACTTACAGAGGATCATCCGGGTCATGGTCGCGACTTCATTACCTCTCTCCCTCCTCCTCAACACTCTCCTGCCCCGCCCCCACCCCAGCTCTCTGCACCCGTTTAGCTCTTCAAGCTGCCAAAAAGCTCACCCCTGCAGAGCATCCTCCCGGAACCCGGCACCCTACTGCCAGGCCTGCCCTCCCACTTGGCTTGTCGCCTTCTCCACTTTCAACTGTGGCTGCAAAGGCATGGCCCTCCACAGCGGCAAGGTGGCCTGCTGGAAGTCCGGTCCCGGACAACCATATAAAAATCGTTATCAGTATTTAATGTTTGAGTTATTCCATGTCGTCACAATTCAGACAGAGGCGGGTGGGGGTTGGAGACGAGGCTTAGGTCCAGCAGGCCTAGTAATGTTCCCCGGGACAGGGTGCCTGTAAAACCATGTGACTTCCAGGCACCTCCAATGTGACCGAGGACGGCTAGGTACTGGTGAGAGACTTCAGGAGCAAATTTTAAACTTCAAGGCAGCATCCAGCTGCTCATTTCCCCTCTCTTCTCTTTTTCCTTTTTTACTATTTTTTCATTTTCTTTTAAGAGAGTGGAGAGCCATGGAATTCGATGCGCGGAATTTCTATGTTCTCTTCGCCTCTTTTCAGCCATTTCATTTCACTACACATTTGTCGTACACCTACTATGTGCTGTGTTGGGCGCCATCCACGGGATGAGACCCCGTTCCTTTCATTCCGCAGCAGAAAGCGGCGGCAGCTGCCAGGGAAAGCTTAGGAGGGCGGGGAACTGGTGCGCCGCGGCTGGCAAGGGCCACGCGGGTTCGGAAGCGCGCGCGCGCTTTTCCGGGCCGCGCCAAGCAGGGCCCGCCCCGCGGCGCCCGTAGGATGCCCGCGTGCCTGTAGCCCTGGCTGCCGCGCGCCCTGGCGCCGCTCTCTAAGTGGCGAGCAAGCAAGTCTCTGGGGCCGTGGCTCTCGACGGAGAGCCGGGCGGAGGACGCGGCCCGGGAACAGCTGACGTGCCGCTGCTTGCCAGGTACGAAGGATGCCTATTTTCAGGCCGACCCCTTTCTGCGCGGGGTCGGCCGCCAGACGGTGCGACAAAGTGAGGTCGTTCGGGAGGCCTTACAGCGCTGGCGTTTTGGCGCCTAGGCCGCGGTCACCTCAATTCTATTTCTCCGGAAAGCGTCGCCAGGTTATGACCTCGAAGCTTGCTAATGTGATGTTTGTGTAATTAACACTGTCTCCCCCTTAAAAAAAAAAACATATTTTCTCCCCTAGAATAGCTCAGCTTTCATTTGAAAAAGCAACGGGAAGAACGTTAAATAACCCTTTCTAATGGGAAAAAAACTGGCCCTTTTGTGGAATGGTTTCTTTACAATCTTATTTTCTACTTCCAATGGCTATCCCTTTATGAGTTATATTATTAAAGAAATCCGACACTAATTGCGCCGATTTAACTTGTTAATTAGTTGCAAATAAACTATTCATTAGTGGTAAAATAAAATAAAACTCATGTGCCTAGATATGATTCCACATTCACATATTGTAGTGTCTGCATAGCATAGGCATACTAAATTAAGTTCCTAAAAGGTTTCTCCTCAGGATAAATAATTAAAATATATTCTACTTTAATTGACATTATAGAGGACATAAATGAGCTTTTCCTTTTAGAAAGAAATAGCCATTTCTAAATAAAGCTTGCAGTCTGGAGAATGGAGGCTTCAGCCAAATGAATAGTCATTACTACCTTTTCAACGACGTGGGCCTTTTGATCAGAAAAGAAATTAGCTCTAAAAAACAGACAATGGAAGCCTGCCCTGCAATAGGAAGAAAATTAGACGGCCAAGGCTCTTCACAACACCTATTTCTATAAACCATAGAGCTCCTTGCTTTTCAATTACAGCTGTTCATTTCATATAAGGAAAGGGGAAAAACAGGCCTCTAATGTAAACTCGCTTTTACTATAAAGCCTAGCTCCTGGCACACAGCCAGGCTGACTACTTACTATTGTTTTTAGTCTTCTCATCAATTAGCTAATACTATATATTTTAAATGACTCTGAGGGTATTCACGGACTCCCTCCGCCCTTCCTTACCCAGACAAAACCCAAGCTGGACTCCCATGAAAGGGCTACCGTTCGGTGCACAGTCACTTAAATGTATAAAGTTTAATGTTTTTATTGTTCCCCAGAGAAAAACCATATTGAAAACCCTCCTTTGTTTTTTTCCCCTACATTTCTTAGTCCATTATTGAAAGATCCAGATGAGGTGATGACAGGGGAGGGACATAAATGAGCAGCTTTCAGTATTGTTTCTAATTGTTCACAGAGCTAAATCCATCTCCAGATAATTTTTCGGTGCCCTTTAGACCATAATTTGGCTTACACATATTTGTGTTTTAAAATTATGAATTTTGAAATTTGCCAACCCTATTGGTTTGGTGTCATTAGATATTTCATTTTAAAAGAATGACTAATTCTTCACCATTTTGATGAAATTACCTAGCTTGCAAGAAGAAAAAAAATCCTGTTTGTAGCATGTGCTACAAAGTAAAACCTTCAACATACATAAAGTAGTAATATGAGAAAAATATTTGGTAATAACCAGAGAGTCTTAGTAAGCCTTTAGATACATGTTCTAGAAATGTCAAAATAAAATAGAGTTATAGGCTGGGAAGGCTTTGATTTCTTTGAAAGTAGAATACTTACTTATCTCTCTGATCTTTATAAATCACTATGTAAATTCCTTGAAGAAGTAAACAATAGTGCAGTCCTATAGGGTTGGCCTGGGAATTTAATCTTTTCAGCTGTGCTAATAAAAGGATTTAGAATCATATTTTTTAAAATTCAGTTATCATTTAGAGTGGAAGGTCAGATAAAGTGCTTCCCGGACAAGGTAAAGCTGAAGGAATTCATCATCACCAAGCCATTATTACATGAAATATTAAAGGGACTTATCTAAAGTAAAAAAGATCTAAACTATGAACATTAAAATGACAACAAACTGACAACTATCAACAACTGAATCTAAAAAAAAAACAAACCAAAAACAAACTAAGCAAACAACTAGAACAGGAACAGAATCACAGAAATGGAGATCACATGGAGGGTTATCAGTGGGGAGGGGGAAGGGTGGGAGATAATGGGGGAAAAGGTGCAGGGAATAAGAAGCATAATTGGGAGGTACATAATAGACAGGCGAGTGTTAAGAATAGCATAGGAAATGGAGAAGCCAAAGAACTTACACACAAGACCAATGGACAGGAGCTAAGGGAGGGATTGCTGGAGGGAAGGAGGGTACTGGGTGGAGGGCGGTGAAAAATTGGGACAATTGTGACAGCATAATCAATAAAATATACTTAAAAATTCAGTTAAAAGATATTTGATTTATTTACTATCAGATAAAAACATTTTTACATAACTATAAAACACTAAAATAATAACAATGGTCTTGTCCCTGAGAGGTGTAATTCCCTTTATTCTTTAAACAACCTAGAGCTAGTCTGCCAACTTAGAAGGAAGGAATAGATAAGAGTAGAGCCATTACGATGGCTATTCAAAGTACTTCTAAACAACAATGACAGAATTGTTTCTAAAATGGTTCTTAGGCTCCAGTTTTCATCATGCATTCCTTGCTGAGGATGCTGCCATTTGGTGGCTCCCCATCATATTTTTGATATGCAGTAAATTAGCATGTCTGCTTTTTGCAATTGAGCATTAACTTCTTTGCTGCTTTATTCAATCAGGTGTCAGAATAAAGTTACCAAAAGCAAAGAGCACAGAGTTGCCACATCCGCAGTCAGGTTCCTTGATTCTTTCTTGGGTTGCTATAAAAAAAGGATGCAGTTTTACAAATATGCAAGTGTGAGACTGTTTCTCTTGTGTATTGCATATGATGGTGCCTGTTTCCAGAAAGAATTCTACAGGAGCTGTGGGAGATTGCCACCTTCCCCAGGTGAGGTTTCATGTCAGAAGTCAGAAATATGTGGACACAGGTCAGACTGAGAGCTGCATGTGTATTTTGGTGGATCTGATTTTAAGTATTACAGCACTTAACTTTCATGTTGGAAGGAGAAATCAGGTATGTGATGTTGTAGGCAGTTGAATTGAAATTTGGGGGGAGTACCAAAACTGCCAGCAAAGAGACCTGAATCTTTAACTGTAGCTTTGGAAGGGGACAAATTTTCAGGAGAGGAATAGGAAAAATGTTTCTCAGAATGTTGATATGAAGTGGAGCCCGGTGTTTATACTACCTTCATAAATTGGGCAAGTTTTTTTGAGGTATAACATACATACAGCATTATATTACTTTCAGGTATACAACATGATTCATTCCATATTTGTATATATTATGAAATTATCACCAGAATAAGTCTAGTTGACATCCATTACCATACATAGTCACAAATCGATTTTTCTTGGGATGTATACTTTTAAGATCTACTCTCTTAGCAACTTTTAAATATGCAATACAGTATTACAGACTATATGGGGCAAGTTTATTAATCTCCTTGAATCTCTATTTTCTCATCTGAAAGAGGTGGGTAGTCACGCCTTCACTGGGTTACAATGGAGATACAATGAGATAATACAGCTGAAAGCACCTGGCACTGTTTAGCACAGAGCAAGCTCAATTAAGAATTGTCTTGTTTTCAACTAGGCTTTCTTTTTCCCCTGAAACAGGGTTGAAAATTCCTTTAGTGTGGGCAAGAGGGGACCATGTCTCTTTTCTTACCCCTTACATGGCTATGCACAGATGTTTGTGGAATGAATCATAGTCCTTGAGGGAGTCCTTTTTGAAGAAAGAAAAAAATGAACTAATTACTCCATGGTTCCAATTTTGCATTGCACTCTCCCACATTCTGCAAGTCACTTGAGATTGTTTCTGTAAAGACTCTCTAGAGAGCACTTATTGAGATGATGGAGGTTTTGGTTTGTGACAGAGGTGCCTCTTGTGTTTAGTTCTGAGGTAACATAAAATATCCTTTATAATAGAGACATGCCCACTGTTAAAAATAATACAATTTGTGTCATATGAATCTTAAATCCTTTATTTTTGCTAAAAAAAATTTTAAGTTTTATTTTTTCTTTCAGAGCTCAATAGAAAGTATATTCTTCCTACAGATTGTATCAGGAGTTGTGTTGGATTAGGGGAGAAGATTTATTCACATTTCATAGTTTTTGTTTTCTCTGTGGTCCCAGAAACAGGCACAATTGACCAAGCCAAATGAAAAAAAAAGTGTTGTTAATCATCTGCAGAGCTTAAAGTCTTATTGTTCCTGACGCTGGCTTCTAAAAAGGCTTAGAGAATTACAAAAACCATTTTTTAAATAAATAAAGTAGAGAGACTTCAGTTCAGACCGAGTAATTCTGTGGTTAGTCTGTGTTGTTACATCTGAAGGAAGAGATCTACCATGGCACTTTGATTGACTCCTAGTTAAAATTCTTGCTGAAAGAGTAGGTAAGGCTTTGATGCATAAAAACCCAGCACAAAGAAATGGTTAAAAGCCCAGATTTAGTTGTGGATCCTGCTCCCTGCCCTTAATTGAAGTTACCTAACTTCTCTGAGCTTCACTTTCATCTATGAAAATGGGAATTAATGATACTCCTTAAGGTGATTGTGGAAAATAGAGATTATGTAATAAGACAATGAATACAGAACACTGTGCCTGATACACGGTCATAGGACTCAGTAAACATTGGGTCATCATCATTATCATCATCACCACAGAAACATTTTGAGCTATGCAGAATAGATGGGGGCAAATTTATTTATATTTCAACAGATAAGGAAATAAGCTTAGAAGGATTAAGTGACTTGTCCAAAATGGTGGAACTTATTGTTGGTAAAATCAGGCATGGAAAGGACCCCTCCTGACTCTTTGTCCAGTTATCTTTCCATGAAGATATAGTTTGCTTGTACTTTGGCAATAAGTGTAGTTTTTAAAAAATTATATTTGTTGATTTTTAGAGAGAGAGGAAGAGAGAGAAAACATCGATTTATTGTTCCACTTATTTATGCATTCATTGGATGACTTTTTTTTAAATTAAGTTTTTCTTTAAATCTTCACCAAAGAATATGTTTATTGATGAGAGAGAGAGAGAGAGAGAGAGAGAGAGAGAGAGAGAAAGAAAAACATCAATGTGAGAGAGAAACATCGATCAATCACTTGCTTCCCATATGTGCCCTGACCAGGCATTGAACCTGCAACCTAGATATGTGCCCAGACAAAGAATTGATCCCCCAACCTTTTGGTGTATGGGATGATGCTCCAACTATGAGCTACCTGGCCAGGGCCATCGGCTGATTCTTGTATGTGCCCTGACCAGGGATCGAACCTGCAACCTTGGTATACCAGGATGATGCTTTAACCAATTGAGTTACCCTGTCAAGGTAGTAAGTGTATTTCTTATTAGGTTGCATAGCCTACATGTTATTGATACTGTCTATACCATGTTGAGAAGCATGTCATTATTTCTTTCTATATCTTAAACCCATAATGATAGCCAGGTGTCTTAATGAACAGTGATAAATGGCAGAGAAAGACTGAGGAGGGGGCCTGCATCCTCTAGGTTGTTCCAACAGAGGAGGGCCCAAGAGACATTGCCAGTTCCCAAGATGCACTAATTAGAAACATTAAAGTTGACGCTGAGTCAGATTCAGGATTAGATAAGTAAACCAATATGCTACGGTGAGTTTCTCAGTGCACATAAAATTCTCATAGTGATGTTTATTTCCTTTCATTCTTAGGAGTCAAGAGAATTTCCTATTTTGTTCATCAGCCCTGCCAGATGGGCCTCACATTGAAAGTCACAGCAAAGCAGTTTGATGATCCACCCTCCAATTCACCAGCACTAACCTCATTTTTCCCAGTCTTCAAGTTAATTTGTCTTATGTCCTGCACATGCAAAGCTGGGTTTGTCAAAGGTTCTAGGAAATTATAATGTGGTAACAATTCATTGAAACCTACTACAGGCTGACCCTGCATGTGACCTTTACAGATGTTATCATGTTTGTTTAATCTCAGCAACCTGTCTAAAGTTATACAAAAAACTTTGAGATTTGATCTATCTTCAAATGATGGATTCTTTCCACTACATTGCCCTAGGAGGTCCTGATTCCCTTCTTGTGTGATTTTAGACAAAAACCCTTCCTCTCTCTGGATCTCACTTTCCCATGTCGGGTATGAGGAGGTTGGAGTAGATGCTTTCTAAGGGCCCTTTCTCTTACAAGATTTGAAGATTCCGAAAGTTCCCATGTGATGCCATTTTTGATTGCAAGTAAACTAAAGTGGTCCTTGATTTTCTTCAGTAGTAGCCATCTCTAGACGTGCTAATTGGCGCCATCAGCTCTAGTGCCTCTGGCAGCAAGCAGATCTTTGTAGAAGCAGAGTCTAGCTAGGAAAGCCTCTGGGATTGTGTTATGGACTGAATGTTTGTGCCTCCTCAGGTTCATAAGTTGAAGCCTAATTTCCAGTGTGACGGTATTTGGGTGTAGGGCTTCTGGGAGGTGATTTGTTCATGAGGATGGAGCCCCTCATAAATGGGATTAGTGCCCTTAAGAAAGAGGTCAGAGAGCTAGCTTGCTTGCTTTCTGCCAAATTTAGATACAATGAGAAGTTGGCAGTCAGCCACCAGGAAGAATGCTCTCACCAGAATCAGACCATGCTGGTGCCCTGATCTTGGACTTCCCAACCTCCACAACTGTGAGGAATAAGTGTCTGCTTTTTAAAAGCCACACAGTCTATGGTGTTTGTTATGGCAGCCCAAACTGACTAAGACAAGTTGGAAGATAGAGGGGTCAAAAGGTGACCTAAAGAAATTAACCATTGCTAGCTACATGTTCTGCATCTTATATGAGCTTTGTGGGGATTTCAGGAGGGAGAGGAATCCAGGAATCACCTACTTGCCCATTTTTGGTCTCTTTAGCCTCATCCTTGTTGTCTCACCTCACCATTGCACTGTGAGGAACTGCTTCCTTCATCTTCCTGATCATAATCTACTCTTTTGCCAACATCTTTACAAATTTGCTTCCTCCGTTTGAAACTCCTTCCCTAACCATCCTCTCATCCTCCTTCCATTACTTGGCTAAATGCTACTGAATCTTCAGCATTCAGCTCAAGTTGCCAAGCTTTCATAACATCTTTGCTGATTCTCCCCTAGTCCCACACCCCAGGCTGGGTCAGGTTCCTTTCCATGGTTTAGTCATCATCTATTTATCCATCCATCTCACTGAGGGCAGGATTTTTTTCTTCCTTCCTAGTTTCTTCAGCACTGAGCCCAGAACCAGATGCCTGAGAAACAGTCAGTCTCTGACAATTGGATGTGATTAGAACTGTCCATGGTGGACACTGGAATGGGTTATCATAGAGCCAAAAAACATCTGGATCCAGCCTTCAGGGAGCTTTCAATTCAGTAGGAAGTAGCTCGTCTTCCAGGCAGCAGATCTGGTACTACTTGTGGGGCTGGGAAAGTGTCAAACAAGAATGCATATTCAGGAACATAACAGTGATTAACCATGGACATCCTACTATTTCCTCCTTCACCGTTATGTGGCTGGTGCCTTCAACATTCTACTGATTTTTTCCCATGGAGGTGAGGGGAGAGGGGAAAGGGACATGTAATGGCTGTGTATTTCATGCTCCCCTTGCTGAACTGTGTACCCTGGCACACCTCTGCACTGTGTGGAGGAAGAGGTACTTCCTTTCCTTTCCTTTGTTCCAAAGGCATTCCCCATTCACCCAGCCTTGCACCTAAGGGGCTGCTTGAGCTCCTTGGTGCTTTGTAATTTGCAAAGAGGAATCATATGGTCTAATTGGTGGCCCTGATGTTTTAGGTCCCAGAATGAGCAGAAGAATGGATACAAGCGGCTATTAGAGATTCTTAAACCCAGCACTGCCATTGAGGGTCTGTCCTCACACTACTATTTCCTAAGGAAGTAAGGGTGATCTTTGGTACTGTATATGAGATGTGTTCACTCTGTGCTGAGAAGAGCCAGAATGTCAAACTGGAAATTAGAACCGAGGAAAGTGCCCAGAGTAATATCCACAGGATCAAGCATTTCTCTCCTCTAACTTTACATCAGTGCTGAGAGTCAGGACCAGGCCCTGATAAAATTGGAATGAAAATATTCTGGGTTCAAATTTTATTCAATATGTCATTTAAATCTCAGTGTTCAGATCTGTAAAGTATGTCTGTCGGTGAAGGGTGTGTGTGTGCAACCCTAAGCTTGAATCCTATGGTCTCCCATGGTAGAGGATCGTGTTGAATATGTGTCTCAATTTGTTGTATGCTTTTGGTCAATCTCCAGAGTCTTTGAATGATTGTCTTTGCTAATTTTTGACTAGTTTAATAAATGCCTCTCCAGAGGAGACTTCTCCGAGCCATTTCCAAAAGTCAGTAAATCTCTGAAGAATTTTTAGTGACATGGGGTGGGAGGTGACATGGTCAGATTTGTGGATTGGAAAACTCATTTTGGTTACTGAGTGTATCTCCCAGAGCGATTTGTGAGTATGAGAGGTATGTGAGAACCCTTGGTATGTGGTTGGTACTCAATAGATATTGTTTTGGTTGTTGAATTGCTTCTTAACGGCTCATGTGTGACCTTAGAAGGGTAACTCCCTGCTTCTGGATCTCAGTTTCTCCAACTGTAAAACTAAGATGATCTATCCAGTTTTGTTTGTTACCCTTTTTTATTCATTCATTCATTGTAACCTTAGGTTCTTCCCTTTCTCAGGGACCCTTAGCACAGATAACCTAGGTTCTCCTCCAGTCTATTTTATCGGAGCTTTAATATCATTCATCTGACATAATTTCATTTGATTTTTGGATTTCAATTAAATTTTTAAAATACATGGTATTCTCAGAAAAGAGGCAGTTATAATGGGTGACCTCCAGGAAGAACTCTGTAAATAAGAAAGCAGACTCTATTTTAACAGCCTCTGTGTTTGCCTTTGTCCTTATTTTGGTAAGTTACTCCTTACTTTTAAGGGTCCATGGGACATTTAACAAAGAAGGGTAGAGTCAAGATCAGCTAGTGATTAGACATACTATCTGATATCAGTAAACTTTCATTGTGGTAGGAAGGAAATAATTGATTGCTCAACCATTTACACTTGTATTAGATCAAGAAGCTAGGCTGATGCTAGCTACTCTGCCTTGTAAGATGTGGAAGAGACAGATGCTTATCTCCCCCAACTCAATATATGAGAAGAATAACTGAAGCAACAGCCAGTCTTTCCTCAGGGCATTTGCAAAGGTGTCAGATGCTGTAGGAATAGAGGGGAGGGAAGGAGTCATTTTGTCTGGGATGTTTTAGAAAGGATTCTTGGAGAAGGTGGACTGAGTTGTGAGCTGTGCCTTGAAAGACACAGATGGAAAGGATCCCTAATGAAGAAACAGCTAGCACAAAGGCCCATGGGGAAGATAGTACAAGGCATGTTTGGGAAACGGTGAGGAGGTCAGTATGGCTGAGCTAAAAGGTATCACAATGTAAGGTGGGAGTTGGGGTTAAATTGTGGAGGGCACTAAAGGTCAAGCTAAAGGCCTTGATTTTATTCTCTGTGCAGTGAGGTGCCAGAAGTCCCCTCCCCCTACCTCAGGTAGGATTTGCATACAGTGTATCAATGATTTTTTTGAACAGGAAAATAATCAGTTTAGTCATGTTCAAAATTAGATATTCATTGTAATTCAAAAACTTGATCATTTATCAAGTTTTGCTAGTTATCAGTCCAAAAAAAGAAAATGCCCTGGTGGTTATTAGTACGCAATAGAGGCAACGTGGAGAAGCTGTGAGGTACTGCATAGGAAAGGCAGAGACCAGCATTTGAGCACTGGCTTGTTGTGCCCACTGTGTCACCCAAGGCAAGTCACTTCTCTGTGAACTTTCTTGTGCTCACTGGTGAAAAATGGATGACCATTGTCTTCTCAGATAGTTATGTTAACCTAGTGCTATTAATGAGAAAATATTTTTGTAATCTCTAAATTGCTATCTGTAAGTAAAGAACTGTTTTTGTAAGAACAAAAACTTTCAGTGAAACTGCATTTAAAAGGAGAGATTCCTACAGGCTTCTTTTGGCGCATTTAGCCTAGGGCCACTGTGGGGAGAAGTTCCCTCCCAATTTCACATTTCATCTCAGGTCCCCAGGCATCCTATTTTTTAAATTTGTACTACCCGGAATCAACATAACTTTAACATTAATAGATTGTAGAGCCTCCCTCCCTCCCTTCCTTTCTTCCTTTCTTCCTTCCTTCCACAAGCATTGCTACTAAATGCCAGATACTTCTCTTCTAGACGCTTAGAAGACTTTCGTGAACAAAATAAAAATCCCTGCTCTTGTGAAGCTTACATTCTGTTGTGTGTACATGGTGGTGGGGGACAAGCAGTAAACAGTTAAG
This sequence comes from Pteronotus mesoamericanus, assembly GCF_021234165.1. Lineage (NCBI taxonomy): Eukaryota > Metazoa > Chordata > Mammalia > Chiroptera > Mormoopidae > Pteronotus > Pteronotus mesoamericanus. Next base: position 4,173,364 of record NW_026555198.1, read on the forward strand.
CCTAATAAAAATGTGTAGTATATGAGAATATGATGAATGCTATGAAAGAAGTAAAGCAGCATGAGGGGGTTTGGGTGTGCTGGGTGTGAGAGCAGTTTACAATTGAAATGAAAAGAAACCTTGAGTAAAAGGACTTTTTAAATGGAAAAACCCTAAATAAATGTTAAAGATTTATATTTTTAGGAAAGTTTAAAACTACCAACGTTGTCTGCATCTTTTTGTAGGATTATCTCACAGAAAATTCATTCATTTATTCAATACTTATTGAATGCCTGCCTGACCAAATCAATAAATGCTATTATTATGGAATGTCTACGTTAAGCATTATTTATTAGAATCTCATTTAATCCTTGTAATAACTCATTAAATTAGACATATGTCCCCAAGTGAGCAAAACTCTAGAGCAGGGGTGTCCAACCCTCGGCCCTCAGGCCGCATGTGGCCCAGGATGGCTGTAAATGCAGCCCAACAGGAAATCATAAATTTACTTAAAACATCATGTGTTTTTTTGTAATTATGTATCACAATGTATTTAATGTGTGGCCCAAGACAACTCTTCTTCTAGTGTGGCCCAGAGACACCAAAATGTTGGAGAACTCCACTCTAGAGTATAGGCAGTAAGTTTAAGTAAGGAAACCCTTCTTTCTAAAAATTAAATGTGGGAACAAAGTGGCTTTGATGGAGATTACTGATGTCTTTCAAATTGCCAGGGCAGCTGTTTAATCAGGTTCTGGCCTTTCGTGCTTTATCAGAAGTCTCCAATGGGTTCAAGATGTGGCTATTTTAAAGTTTTCTTACCAGCTGCTAGAGCAGGCAGATTGATGTGGTTGGTGGCCAAATTTTGTCATACAACATTAAGGACCCCCTGTATTAAAATCTTCAATTTTGTAAGGTGAAGTCATGTGTCCCTTCATTATAGAGGAACATTAAGGAAACTATGAGAGTGTTTGGACTGTTCAGCTTATTTTTTTCCATTATAGCTACTAAGGAAATAACAAGTATAGTATTCTTTTCCAATTGGAAGCACTAAGAAAGAAAAGCCTCAGCCTCCAGATTGCATAGCAGGTAACTAATCAGTTAAGAGGAGGGGAAAGAGGAAGAGGGGACCTGGAAAATGTAGAACTGGGAATCAAAAAGAAAGGCAGATGAGAAGTCCTGGTCACACTTCCAGGCCAGACTGACCCATGAACTCAGCAGAAAGAACTAGCTGTCCCTCTGTCCCTCCCTTCAGTGCTACAGCTCACTAAGTGTCTGGCTGTTGCTGAGGCAGAGATCAAGCTAGAAATGACATTGTTTTCTGCTGGAGAAACAACAGATAACCAGAGAGAGCACTGTCAAAACCTGCCAGTTCTGCTGTTTCCATTTATAGCTCTTAAATCCATGGTCTCCCTTCCGTACCCAATGCTACTGCCTCACCACCTCTTTACCGGTTTATTTAAATAGCTTCTTAAATTCTAAGCTTTTTGGTAATTATATTTGACCTCATCACTTACCTGTTTTGCATTATTCAGCACCTTTCCACTTTCTGTAGAATCAACCTAGACTCTTGAATGTGGCATGTAAAGGTCTTCATGTTCTAGCCCTTGCCTGCCTCTCTCTTCTTTCCCTCGTCCTTATGTTTCAGTCCAAGCTTTACGTCCTCCATCCAGGTGTGCAGTTCCAATTCCCTGGCATAAGTCTGTGTTTCTAGCACTGTGGATTTTGGGTAAATGTTGCTTTAATCATAAAGTTTCCTAATTGATCGCTAGCTTTTATTTCTCTGCACCGTGTTTGGAGTTACTTGAGATAAGCAGTATTCATTTCGTATCCCAACTATTTTGGTTTTTTTAGTCACCACATCTAACTTTGTGTCACTTAGCCTTCATGTCTCCAAGGACACATCCTGTCTCTCTCTGGCACACATCTTTTATTTGTCCTTCCTTCGCATTCCTTTTCAATTCAATTCACTTCATTTCATACCATTTACCAGGCAGTCTGGTAGTATCTGGAAATAGGAACGTAAGGATGACATGGTTGCTCTTTTGTGGGTTGCACAGTCTAGTGGGGAGACTGCTGGGGACAGAAATTCCTTCGTGCAGTCTTTAGACTGCAGAACCTTTAGAGTGGCCTCAGGGAATGCTTTTGCTGCAGCTCCTCTACAAGAGCAGCCCTGCCCAAACTCTTTTATTCTTGGGATTCTGTAGAAGCTTTTGTTTGAGTGGAAGGCAGAGGGATTCCACTGCAAAACAACCACAATTGTTTGGGTACTATTTTAAAGGAGGAGATACTGTGTTAAGCACTATAAAAACAGTCTAAACAAAGGAGACAGACTCTCTGTCCTCTTGTTTGGGAAAAGTCAGTTCCTTTGCTAAGCCCCAGCCATTCTGTTTACACTTTCAGGCAGTTTGGAGGTAGGTGGGTGAGTGCCCTTCCACCTGTTTCCTGTCATTTCCTACGTGCTCCCACCTACCTTGCTGAGTGAATACTCCCCTTTTCACCAGTATGGAATTCAGAAGTCTTCACATTTGGGAGGAGACAACATTTTAGCTACTTTGATGCATTAGGTTACCCAGAGAGGAATTGTGCTGAGTCCCCTGTTCCTATGGACAGGGTTAGTGGCCGTCTCTTCTGTGTCAGTAAAGCATTCGGCACTGACCTCAGCAAGAGCCCTGACGGCAGTGTGATGCCATTGCCTGTTTTATACTTGTCAGCTCCCCACCCCATCTCATGACAGGAGAATGTGAGCCTCTTGAGGGCTCAGCCTCTCTGTATCCTGAGTGCCAGGCAGTGGACCCTGCAGAGAATAAGTGCATATTCAGATCTGAGGAAGGAAGGGAAGAAATACATAAGGAGAGTTGCAAGCAGAGAATGTAGAGGAAAATCTTGACCATAAAAGACCACCCATTTCCCAGCACAATGCCTAGGAAATAATCTAGACCTGAAGAGCTGAGGGGTAAAGGGGAATGAAGGCGCATATTTGTGAGGGCAGAGGAAAGTGATGGCCAGGACATTCAGGGATTCAACTTTCCAAGCCTTCCCGGTGACTTTTGCCAGAAAGCATTTCTTATCTGGGTGAATCTAGCCATTTTCTCTTTTCCGACCTATCTGAGGAGGGGGCAGCTGATAAGTGATAAGAAAATGAAGAGATGTCATAATTATTCTAATCCTTGGAAGTTGCCACTTGACTCCAAAAGGCTTTAGGGCAATGCTTTAAGAAAAGGTGGAATTGGTGTGGAAAAACTTGCATTTCCGGAGCACAGCCTCAAGGCTCTGTCTGAGGTACATTCACCTACAGTTTTTTTTGACCCTTCCTTTCCATTGTCCCCTCCCTCCCCCTTGCCATTTCCTACCCCCATACCCTGCCAGGAATTCGGGTCACTGGAAGTGATGGCGTATTCAAAGAGGTCGCCTTTCTAACTTGCTAAGAGTCAGGATTCCCGTTTGAATTTACAGCCTCATGCTGAGAAGGACAAATCTCTTCAAATTTGGCAGCCAATTTCTTGCCACAATAGAAGAAAATACTTTATTAAAAAAAATTCTGGTCTACTGATAGGGATTATTTTAATAATTAATGTGCTGAATCATTCTGCTTTGGCTACCTTGATGGTAACTTTCAATTTTTTACCCAGGGAGAGAACTGTTTCATTTTTCTGCACTGACCAGGAAAAATAAAATCTACTCAAACTTTAGGCATAACTGTTATGCAAAAAGGTGTACCCTTCATTAGGAAAATGTCTTCATTAACAATTAAACAATGGTTCCTTAGCCACCGATGTTAATGTATGTTAAACCTATCTGTTGACATGCAAATTCTAGTTTGCTCACTCCAGCTTTTACCTGCCCCACTCACTACTAAGACCTCTGAGGAAACCGTCTTTGAAACAAATGTTTCTAGTTTTTATGTCCTGCTGTTTTTCCAGCAAACAGAATTCCAGCAAGCAGAGGATCTGTGTGATGGCTAAAGTGATGAAGCATCTGCTGCACTAAGTTCTTGCTTAATATAGTAAAAACCATTCAACCTGGTTTTCATAACATATTTCACAATTGAGTTTTATTAACTATGTTTATCCTGTGACCATTCAAAGAGGTACAAGAATCACAAAGGATACATTTTAGAGATCTAAATAACCATAAGCCTGCCTTAATAGTTGATGCATAAGCACATGAGGACAAAAAGATAGTAATATATTTCCATTATTGTCAGTCATTATTATATTGTGCATTATCAAAATTGAGCAAGGGACCGACTCAGACCGATGTGCGTTTGAGCATATGGTTGTTTGTCAGATGGAGCACTCACTACTGTAACTGTGGGGTAGGTGAAACTTTATTTCAGACATGTGGTCACTTTACCGGAGATTGGCTTGCCTAGACAAAACAGTTGGTTGGCTTTTATTGTCCCCAAATTAAACTACTCTCTGTCCTACTCTTCAACTCATCTTAAATGTTTGATTAAACACTGGGAGAATTGTCAATATCGCTCAACTTCTAACTCATTAAACATCGTAATCCTGCACATTCCTTGCAGCTGAGACCATTTTTCTCTCTGATTTCTCTCAAGCAGTGCGGAGTTGTGTCAGATGGCAGGAGAGGTAGAGTCTTTACATGGGGGCTGCAGTCCGGTGATCATCCTCTGTGTGGGAGGTGTGGGACTTGACCAGAGGTTTACAATGCACTAAAGACTATGTAAAAGAGCTAGCTCAGGATAATACATTTTGAAAGAGATGGAAACTGATGCAGAGTTGCTTCCAAATAACTCCAGCTTACCCCTGTGTGCTCATACCTGCTTCCCTCATTTCGACAGGCAATGGAAAAACTTGTCTCTTTTTAAATTGACATCTCAGTTGTTGAATTGGAGAAATTAATGTATTCTTTTGAGTCCAAACACCTGTTCATCCTGTATCGCCTACCATGAATAATCAGTTCTTCTCATGATTGTGGTAGGCCTGTTGAGAAAATTGCCCATATTCTTTTTCTAATTTTGATGCATACTCATAGGGAATATTTAAACTGTGGTTTGTCGAGACTGATGTCCAGTTGTTAGGTTTTCATAATGATATGTGAGTAGGGCATAGGCAAAATTGGGTTTGATATAAAAATAAAGTGCTTGGAATTTCTCAGTCTCATCCTAATAAAATACCAAGAGCCACATCCATTTCATTCTTTACCCTTCCTTCCTCTTTTAAACAGCCCTGGTGTTTAAATATATGCTTGAAATGAAGATAATTATCTGAAGGCACCTATCTATATGGTTACAGATTAGATTACTGGCTTGTAAATCTTCTTTGGCAAAAATGACTTGATTGACTTTGGAATTTGAACCTCTTTGTAATACACTGCTTAGAGTGACCATTTCAGCAAAGGTAAAACGGACTTAGGCATACTCAGAAATGTGCGCTGCATAAGTAAGAAGAATCACACTGAATTGCCAAAGATTATTTTAATTTCCTGAACTCCTCCCTGTTACAATAATTACAGGAACATCTTTAAACTCTTCCCTGACAAACTTGGGAATTGAAATAGGAAATGTTTTAATGTATTGAAATTATTAACAAATTTGTATTAGAATTTTGTGGATGAATGATTTTTGTGTTCCCCTCCCCTGTTTATTAAGCATAACCCAATCTTTAATGCTTTTTCTTCTCTAGTATGTATACTGTTGACAAGATATGTATAGCATTGTGTCACATATAAATATACCTCTTCAGGATGACTGTCCTGTCCTTTTAGGGAAAATATGCATAAACCAGTTTTCTAAAAAGGTACATTTCAGAATAACAGCAGTTCTTCCTTTTTGAATTGCAAAAAAAAAAATAATAATAGTAATAAGTCTGGTTCTGAGTTCTGCTTGAAAGTTTAGCTAAATGGTGACAAATATCAGACTATTTTATACATCAGATGGTAGTGAGGCGTCAGTTTCCCAATTCTAAAAGCCCTGTTAGTCCTTGCAATAGAATGAAGATTTTGCTCAAGCACCTGCCTGCAACAGAAGTACTTCCAACAGACTGTGCATAACCTCTCATTAAATCAGCATGCAGAGGACTAACCAGCAGATGCTGCTGACATGAACCCAGATGTAATCTCTTTAACCTTGTCCTGTAAGGCGCGCACAAGTCGTGACCGGGGAATTCAAAGTAAATTAGGTTTTACATGAAAGTCTATAATCTAAATTCAATTTGATTAAAACGATGCCTGATTTGTGTTTGCAGTGAAATCTTCCATTGCAGCTATCAGCAATGTTTCTTTTTTAAATTCATATAACTAAGTCTGTTTTTCTCACATCCATGTTTATCTTATTTTTAAGATGGCCAGCTTTCCATCATTGCCCTGTCCCCGCATTCTTAAAATGAAGATACTTTTAAAGGAAGAAGATACAAGCAAAATAACAATTTGTTTATCAAAATAATTCAATGAGATGGTAAACATTATCTGTTTCAGGAATTAATGGGAAAAGGTCACTTTACAAATAGAGTTGTTCTCTATATTGGAAATATTTTCTCTGTATTTAATATTATACTATTAGGACTTCTGTATTACAGTTAAGTTTTGTCCTGCAATTATTTTGTTAAATTAAATTAATCTTTCTCATTAACAATTCCTCTTGAAAATTCAGTTAGTGATTAAAAAAATCAGCTGTCACCAGAATAAGTTGTCAACAATAAGAATTGTTTTCACATTTCTTGTTCCTTTGCAAAACTTTGTTTTTAATTATGGAATTTCACTTTCTGAGGATAACCCACAGAGAGATTAACAACATGTTGGCTTTAGCTATTTTTTGAGCTGGGAGCTGAGTTGCAGGAAATTTTACAATTCATTTCTTAAAGCTATGATTTTTCTTCTTTAACACATCTGTCCTCTTGCCATAACCTTCAAGGGAGTGAATGGGCTAATGCTTAGTAAGCCCCAAGTCTCTCCCCTTCTAGCTACCACCTGAGATTCGTTCCTTGGCCTCAGTGTGCCCTTGAGATGATTGGTGTCATGGAATCTTAGGAACACATTCAGGTGAGAGAAAACTGAGAGAAGGCTCCTGATGTTTACAGTTTGGGGTCCCCAGTGCACTTCTGGGTAAGTGAGTGCACCCTGCTAAGGTTTGCTTCTGATATTGATTGGTGAAAAACTGTTATGAACACTGAGAACATAAGTTTATTCTTTGCTGTCATAACCTAAAGCACCATCCATGAGTAGTGGTTGAATTGGGATGCATACTGGAGTGGGATTCAGGAACTGGAGTTCTCACACTGTCTCTTACCTTTTTTAAAAAAAAAATTATTTATTTTTTCAAATACATTTGTCTCTGCCTAACCCCCCCCCTGACTTTCCCTTGCCCCCTCCCTCCCTCAGCCCTTCCCCTTTGGTTTTGTCCATGAGTGCTTGCTATATGTTCCTTGATTTTCCCCTTCCCTTTCTTTTCTCCCGCCCCCCCCCCCCGCCTTCCCTCTTGTCTCTGTTGGTTTCTTTTCCTTTCAGTGTTGCTGGTCTTATTTTCCTTGCATCTTTGTATTGTTGGTTAGCTTCCGCTTACAGGTGAGATCATACGGTATGTCTCTTACCTTTTGATAGTTAGCTGTATGGCCTTGGGCTAGTCATTTGCTTTAGATGGGCAATATACTACTGCACAGAAATGTTGGATTACTCTTTTTAAAATTTACCAATTGAAATTTTAAAAAACTTAAGATATAATTTACATTCAATAAGGAGTTCAAGTCCTAAGTTTAGAGACAGATGGATTTTTAAATACGTATGCACCCAAGCAACCACCACCCAGGTCAGGATGTGAGACATCCCCAGAATGCCAGCAAACTCCTGTGTGCTCACCCAGCCACTCTTTGAATTGCTATCACTAATTTAAATGTGAACTGGCCATTAATATGTAAAAGTCTCGATTTCATTTAGCTGAATCTGTTTGGATACCATTCACTCAGTAAGTGTTTAATATATTACATATAGTCCCCCATTGGGAATTACTCTGAGTTTTCAGTGTTCTCTTTTCTTAAGCAAGCGAAATTCCTTAATAACCTATTGCTCTCTGAGTCTTAAACTGACTGTGAAGTCAAAACCCAGAGGACTCGCCTTAGGCACTGGTGAGGTCAACAACAGCATAAGGGCCAAGATTCCCCAGTGCTCACCCCCACCATTCTAGGTTACAATCTGGAATCTTGGAATAAAAACAAAAGGAACTGTTTTCACTTGTGACACTGGGTATTCTGTTAAACTGATTAACAACAGCACAAACTTCTTGACAATACCAACACATAATGTTGATGTTATTGCTTTATGGTTTTCTAATGCAGTTTCTTTGACATTACCTTCTTGGATCTTTAAGCTACTCTGAAATGTCCATGCTACTCCTCTATTTTACAGAGAAGGGTATAAAACCTCGGAGAGTAAAACGACTTGCTCAGGATCATACAGCCAGGAAGTGGAAGTGTTTGAATTTTACTTTTGGTTGGTCTGACCACAAAACCACTTAAAATAGTAGAAAAATCTCCAGAATCTTGGTCCTGTGTTCCAAAATGTTGTTCTTTTTTATTTTTAATTGAACTTATTGAGGTTGCATTGGTTAATAGAATTATATAGGTTTCAAGTGTACAATTCTATAATATGTCATCTGTATATTTTATTGTGTGTTCACCAACCCCAAGCAAAGTTTCCTTCTGTCAACATGTATCCCTCCTTTACCCTCTTTTACATCCTCCCCTCAACCCTTTTCCTTCTAGTAGTCATGATACTATTTTCTGTGTCTATGGGTTTTTGTTTTTTTTTTGCTTAATCCCTTCACCTATTTCACCCAGCCCCCCAACCCATCCCCTCTGACAGCCGTCACTCTGTTCTCTGTATCTATGAGTCTGTTTCTATTTTTCTCATTTTTTGATTTTGTCCATTAGATTCCACATATAAGTGAAATCATATGGTAATTGTCTTTCTATGAGGGGCTTATTTCACTTAACATAAGACCCTCTAAGTCCATCCATGCTGCCGCACAAGATAAGATAAGATTTCCTTCTTTTTTTCTTTGTTTTTACAGCTGAGTAGTACTCCATTGTGTAAATGTACCACAGCCTTTTTTATCCGCTCATCTACTGATGGGCACTTGGGCTGCTTCCAAATCTTGCCTATTGTAAACAGTGCTACAATGGACATAGAGGTGTATATATTCTTTCTAATCAGTGTTTTGGGGTTGTTTGGATATATTCCCAGAAGTGGGATCACTGGGTCAAAAGGGATTTCCATTTTTAGTTTTTCGAGGAAACTCCACACTGCTTTCCACAGTGGCTGTACCAGTCTGCATTCCCACCAACAGTGCACTAGGGTTCCCCTTTCTCCACAGCCTCACCAGCACTTGCTGTTTGTTGATTTACTGATGATGGCCATTCTGACAGGTGTGGGGTGATATCTCATTATAGTTTTAATTAGTGTTTCTCTGATATCCTCTTTGAAAAAGTGTCTATTTAGGTCATTTGCCCATTTTTTAAATTGGATTGTTTTGTTTTTTGGCGTTTTATGAAATTACTTATAAATTTTTTATATTAACCCCTCATCAGATGTATCATTAGTGTAAATGTTCTTCTATTCAGTGAGTTGTCTTTTCCTTTAGTTGATTGTTTCCTTTGCTATACAAGAACTTTTTGATGTAGTCCCATTTGCTTATTTTTTCTTTTGTTTCCTGTGCTCGAGGAGCTATATCAGAAAAGATATTGCTAGGAGAAATGTCCAAAATTTTACTGCCTGTGTTTTCTTCTAGGATTTTTATGGTTTCGAGTCTTGTATTTAAGTCTTCAGTCCATTCTGAGTTTATTCTTGTATATGTATGGAAGGAGGTGTCTAATATCATTTTTTGCATGGATCTTGTACAATTTTTCTAACACCACTTATTGACTAGACTGTCCCAAAATACCATTTTTTTCCCATACATTTTTTTCCTGCAGGAAAATGGCCTATAGGAGTTCCTCTTTCTTCTTCCTTTCTCCCTCACCTGGAATAATAGTTTTGTTAGCTGTTACACCAGTCTGAAATGGCAGTGGCAGCATGTGGGCAAATTATTCCACAGGGGCATTATCCCAGAGCTGCTGTGGAAGGAAGTAATCAGTCTGAACTGGAAGCAGTGTCCAGGTTGGGCAACAAAGTCTGGCCTCACACTCAGAGGAGTAACTGGGGTTTTGTTGGCTTGTCCTCAGATATTGCAGTGCCCAGCAAAGGGGGCCACGTACTAGGATGGCTACCTGCTCTGAACATTATCCCCTTCCATGAGTGAACTGGGGCTGGGAGTGAAGGTTGTCTTAAGCTGCCCTGTCCAATAAGGTAGGCACTAGTTACATATGGCTATTTGAATTTAAATTCTGATTACATCAAATTAAGTAAAGTTGAAAATTCAGTTCCTCAGTTGTACTAGCCGCATTTCAAGTGCTCCATAGCCCAGCGGTTACCGTTTTATATCAGCACAGATATAAAACATTCCCACCACTGCAGAAAGTTCTATTGGACAGCACTCATCTAGACGAGGAGCATCCTTCATCTGTGTGCCAAGAATTCTCACTCAGCACACTTAGGAGAGGCGTACTCAGGACTCTGGGCAAACCTCTACGGTTACTCTCCTGTTACCCCCAGTCCCTCCCTTATGTTAACTGTTTTGCAACTAGGCAGCCAGGGCTTTAGGGAACAGCCTTTTCCTTTTCCTTTCCCAGCTTTGGCTCTTTTCCTTGATGATGGAGGCCGATCCTATGTTTCAGAGGTTATAGTTGGTTCTCTTCATTGCTAAAATAGAAGTGAGTCCAATCTTTGCAGGTCCTGAAAGTGGGAAGAGAATGTAAGGATTCCCACTTGAATTATATTTCTTTTTAGCCTACCTTTCCCCATATTTACTAAACAAGAATTTCTTAGCAAAATATATTCTTAACCAATAGGAGACCAATTCCCTGGCCTCCCAACCAGGCAGATCTCGCATATTTGTAGCTTTGGGGGAGAAAGTCATGAAGACCTTTTGAATTTTGTTCATGGGTACTGGAGCTTTTTTAAATTTTGAAGGAAAAGGTCATGTGCACCTTTCAAATCACCTCAGCTTTAGGGTGCAATTTGTGTTTGTTTGTAATGGTAATAGGGATTTTCATATTTAGAATGTCTTATTAGTATCAGGAATCTCTTTTATTAACGGCAGGACATCTTAAAACAATCACTAGTCATTGTTAACAGCTCATTATTTTTCATATCTTAAAGATGGAACCCTTCACCATGATTAATAAAGCATAGTTATTATCTGCTTTGGTCACAAAAATTCATGTACAAAAGAAACACTTTGGCAAATTAAAAGTAAAATGGTAGCATGAACACTTGTATCTGCTCTGCTAATTAAAAGACTTAACTTATTAGGCCTTGAGGGGGGAGGAAAAAAAGAAACAAACAAGTATAATTTGCCAGATTAATTTTGTGGTCTGTTCTATTTAATCAAACTATACTTTTTAGTGAAAATGACAAATCTGGGTTGTCAGAATATGGTAGATAAGGAAGATAAAGGTCATATATTTTAATGTCACAGAAGGTCTTATTAAAGGAATCTTAATTACATTAGGTACCCATGAAACATTAATTAAATACTGTCTGAAATAATTAGGTCCAAGTTACTGATGGTTTAATTAAACTCAGTTTCTTATTTTATAAGAAAACTAAAGGTCCAGTATCTCTGTTGGCAGCATAATTGATAGTACGTCAAAAAGGCAAAATAGTAACCTTGACCAACCACAGAGGGAGGGTGATATGGCTCACAAGGCCTGTGTGCATTGATGCCATTCTCCCTGGCGGCTCATGCTGCTGTGAATACCTCATGAAGTGTGCGGCTTTGTAACCTTTCAGCTTCTGGTTCACAGAACAGGGAGCCCTAGACTAGGGAAGGTAGATACAATACAGAGTGAATCCATCACCTAAGGCTTGAAAAGTTTGTCATGTGCAGAAAGGTGACATGCCTTATGTGTGCACATTTTCGTTTTTAGAAATGCATCCTGCCTTTTGTCATCTCTACATTGTATCTCAGAAATACTAGACATCTTTTCTGATTATTTACTTGCAATCTGCACAGAGGGTATCATGACATTGAAAAAGACTTCCCTAAACTTCCTCCCCATATTTATTTAGTGTCTCTATGCCCTAACATTCATTTTCTTCTTTAGTGGCAAGTCTTGGCAGTTATGAGCATGGGCTTTGGAATCAGACTGCAGGGTTTGAATCTTAGCTCTGCCAAGGCTGTGTGACCTTGGGCTAGTTCCTTTTTTGAATTTGTTTCTTTTTTAAAAAAATTTATTTATTTTTAGAGAGAGCGGAGGGAAGGTAGACAGAGAGGGAGAGAAACATCAATGTGTGGTTGCCTCTCATGCTCCCCCAAATAAGGACCTGGTTCACAACCCAGGCATGTTCCCTGACCAGGAATCGAACCTGTGACCTTTCCATTGCCCAACCCATTTAGCTATACCAGTCAAGGCTGAATTTGTTTCTTCATTTATAAAATATTATATATAATAATAACTACTTAACCAGGTTGTTACGAGTATTGTGCTTTAATGTATATAAAGTATTTAACACAAGTGAAAAGTTTATGGTGAGCCTAAAAAATTGCACAGAACGTTCTGTGGTCAATAGGATCATGGGGATTTGAGGTCCAAGTTGAATTAGTTGGATGTAAGTGAATGCAAGTAGAATTCCAGTTTAAAATAAATTTAGAAAGTGCAAGAAGGAGAAAAGATGATACAAAAGCAAAAATGTAGCTGGAGATTTTATGGGCTGATGATTTGAAATGAGCTTCAGGTCTGTTTTTTGTTCTTTTGTTTGGCTTTGTTTTTTGAGTCTCAAGCTGAGCAGGCCTCTGTGCTGAGGACAATTGAGGGCTGGAGATTTGGGCAGGGAAGGAGGACAGCTTTAGTCCAAGTTGGGCTCTTTTGCTTTGAATGAGACAAAAACAATCTGGCTAATAGTCTTATAGTTTCTAAAGTGCTTTAAAGTACATTATCTTATTACTCTTCTTAATAGCTCCGTGAGGTAGGTACTACAAGTAGCCCCATTTTACACACGAGGGAACTGTGGCACTGAGAGGTTAAGACACTTGAGTAAGCTCACACTTAGCTCCAGGGATTTGGACTCTAACTATACTTTCTGAGCCACCACCCTCCCTGAGCTCAGCCCTGTGTGTGGGGGTGGGGAACCAAGGCCTGTGGGCTCAGTCTCACTAGTCCCTGTGAACTGAGAATAGACTTCACACTTTTAAAGGCTTGTAAAGGAAGAGGGGGCAGGGGGAAGGGGAGAAGTAGCCACTGTTACTCTTACTACCCCAGCAGTAATGACATCATTCTGGATCTTTTTCCTCCCACATGGCGATGGCTTCTGCCTGCTACCTCAACCAGTTTATCAGCCATATATGCCAGGAGTGGGGCACAGTGATGGCGAGACAGAGAAGCATATGACTTAGTCTCTGTTCTTAAGGATTGTCTTGTTGAGACCCACCTACACTGCTTAATCTGGGCTCAGTTTTTCCTTTTCTTCCTGCTTCTGTAGTAGCAAGCTCCACTTCCATGATAAGTGTCTCCCACAGAGACACCATTTTCCTTCACTTTGGGTTTTTTTATATACTTTGTAGTCTGGATCCTTTCTCAGGGCTCTCCATCCTTCTGCTTTGGCCTCTTCTTTGCTTCTTTCCTGGCCCTTGACTGACTTCCCTAGCAGGAGCTTTCTTCACTTCCTGTGTTCTTTCCTTGGTATTGTGGTCTAGTCCATTTGCACACAACTCTTATTACAAAGCTCAGTGCCAAGCCTCAGGAATCTGCTTTTAGAAAAGGGAAGGTTTTGCCCTTTCAGAATATGGTCAGTTCTCTCCTTGTTGGAATCTAATTTATTGGATTGGATGGTAAACTCAAGGAATAGGACTCATTATTCCATTTGTTTCACATAATGCTTTTTAATCATGAGTAAATATTAATTATATATGCCACATTACCTTTTAGTACAATAGTTGGTACTTACAGTCTCCCATAGTTCAAAGAAAGTAGCATTATTGGCTAGAGGGGAGCACAGCAACCCTTATTCCATAAAGAATGAACTCTCTGCTTATTGTCCTATCACTCATCCTTCTACCTGGGCCTCGGGTGTGTGGTATGTTTTGTTGTTGCAGCCTTTTACTCCAAAAGTCCTGTCATTTTAAGCTTAATGTCTGGCATCGATCCGGATGAGTTGTGCCGCTTTTTGTTTACAATCTTATCCTTCTGGCTCTCTAAACCCACCTACTCCAAACATTTCTCTATTTATTCTGTTCTGCGCCCCTTAAACAAGCCTTACCACTCACCATGCTCTCCATGCCCACACCGATTGAAAGAGAATCATGGACTATGAACACTGGAGGGGACTCATCTGGCACGAGTGCCTCAAAGTAAAGGCAGAAACTGAAGGCCAGAAAACAGGCAATTTGTCCAAGGTCACACAGCACATAGTTAGTGGCAGGGAAAGACTAAAATTCTCACCTATTGTTCTATTCCAGAGGTAAAGATTTTAGTCTTGTTAAATCTGTTGCCTTATATAAAGTACTTCAAGTGTTAAAATCATTGACGTATTAGAAAAATAAGGCAAATATCTATATTCTTTTAAACTTATTGTACATATGACTATATTTCATTAATGAAACAGAACAGTGGTAATCTTTGTTTTCCCATTTGTCATCATACACCTTGGACATCATGAACCTTTGTGGCTATTTTTTAAAATAACTTTTTTTAAAAAAGCACTTCTTTAACCCAGCATATTTGACTTTTTAAAACATTAATAGTAGTACACATAAATTCAAATTCCAACAACCTCCTGCCATGAAACCTCTAAACCTGATAAAACTTCAAGAGGGGGGTAAACCTAACCATAGGAAGAAAAGAAATTTCAAAGCTAGCCAGGTCACTATCTATCCATTCATTTGCCTGCTCATTGATCTATCTCTAGTCAACTGCAAGGCCTCTCTGCCATCTTACTTTCTTAGTCTCTTTGTATTATTTCTCAGTGAGGCAGAATGTAAAGGGGGAGATGCCTGAAGAATCTGAGCTATGCAGAGCCTCAGTTTCTCAGCCTGGTCATTTGGTGCTAGGACCTATGAGATATAAGTCACAGTATAGTGAATGCTTCATTTTGAGTAGTACATTTTTCTTCTTCCAAAGCAATTGGAATTGATTCCGGTTAATAGCAGTATGGATCATTTCTTTTATACAATTTCACTTTGCTTCCCACTATTGAGAAAAAAAGTTGGGGGGCTAGTGAGAGTGTATATTTGCTCCGTTCATATGGAAACATTCAAATTTATATCTTTTATTTAACTTTTTCGTTTGCTTATAGCTCAATATGGATATTGTCATAGATTGCTGTCACATTTCTGTCAATGACCACACAAATGGTACCTATGGATTGATTTGCAAAAGCAAAAATATTTTAGAAGAAAATTTTTAATTTAATTTTCTTTTTTAAAAGATTTTCTTTTTTTTTATTTTTAGAGAGAAGGGAAAGGAGGGAGAAAGAAAGGGAGAAAAACATCAGTGTGTGCTTGCCTCTCACATGCCCCCTATTGGGGACCTGGCCTGCAACCCAGGCATGGATGCCCTGACTGGGAATCGAACTGGCTACCCTTGGCTTCACAGGCCGGCACTCAATCCACTGAGCCACACCAGCCAGGGCTTTGATTTTATTTTCAATTGCAGTTTTCATTAAATATTAATAGTTAAAATATTATTGTATTAGTGAAAATATATTTTTAAAGATTTTATTTATTTTTAGAGAGAGAGGAAGGGAGAGAGGGAGAGAAACATCAGTGTGGTGTGTGAGAGAAACATGGATCAGTTGCCTCTTGCACGCCCCCAACTAGGGACCTAGCCCACAATCCAGGATGTGCCCTGATGGGGAATCGAACCAACAACCTTGCATTTTGCTGTGGCATGATGCCCAACCGACTGAGCCAGACCAGTCAGGGCAGTGAAAATATTTTTAAGGAATAAAATAATTAGGTGATGCAGTGTGGCAGATGGGGTCTTCTGTTTGCATATTTGCTTTTATTCAAGCTATATTAAATCTTAAAGGAATACTTAAATCTTATAATTTACTTTAGGGATTTAAAAAAAGGGAAATAGCTTCAAATGTTTAATGCATTTGCCATGTTGGTCACAGATCCCTTATATTTATATACTAACTGAATCTGAGGGTCAACTTAACATGGTATGGGATATCTTGCTCTGTTCCCCTTCTCAGAAGTAGTCCCCCCTTAGATTTCTGGATGTTGCTCCATTCCCTGAGAAGCAGTTTGGAAGAAGAGTTATTCTCTCTTATTCCGTCATTCATTTTCCTTCTTGTACTCAGCTTGCCAAACTAGTGACAGGCTAGGGGCTCTTGTTTCTTTCTCTCAAGTTACATATTGGCATGTTTGTTTCCCTAGAGTAACTCCCTGCCTCTGCTCGTCTTTTATGCAGTGTATTTGGATTCAGAGAGGGCTCAGTCTCATCCTCTGCAAGGCATCCGCCCAGGAAGCAAGCAGGTCACACAAGCTGAATTAACCATGACAATTCCTGAAGCGATAGAAAACTTCCCTCCCCCCCAATTGTCCTTTAGGGGTTTTAATGCTAAGATATGCAATCTCATGTGATTTACCTTGATATGGAAAACAGAGCAGTTCAGCAAACTCAATACATTTTTTCCCTTTGAAGTAACAGACATCTTAAATAGGAGTTATCTATAGTCAGAGACCTGGCCCCTGCTGGGGTGCTTGTTTACCTGAAGGCAGAGAAAGAAAAAAAAAAGGAACCCTCTGCGAATGCAGGAATTATATGCTGGCATCTCCTAGAGACTACTCAAAAGGAGCAAAACCAGCATTGGGGGAAAAAAGGCAATTCCAAATTAACATAATCATTTTTCATTCTAACCTGGAAAGGAAAATAAACCAAAATGAGTCAAACCCCATGTAAATGTAACCTTCCACACAGAGCCTTAACTCTTAACACAGCAAACAAGGAGTTTGATTAGTTGTAACTGCATTTTGTTGGAAAGCACCGCTCTGTGAGGGCTACAGCAAGGCTGTGGGGGTCTGTGGACCTGGCTGGCCAGGGACCCCAGGTCAGGATGACAATGTGCAGAGGTCTTAGTTCCCAGGGAATCCACACCCAGCTTGGCAATTCCAGGAGACAGCTGGACTCACTTCTCTCCTAAGAGCACTTACCTGCTGTCTTTCTCACTTTGCCATAAAGATCTTTCTTAAAAAGAGAGTGGCCAATGAATTATGAAACAGGAATGTAATAACGAAGGTAGAAATGTGTCCTGTTATCAGTCACACACATTCAAGCCCAGTCTGAGCAAGCACAGTAGACAGGACTATAAGCTCTGGGATCTTCTCATTCAACCAAGATTGCTTCATACAAAAGTTGACAATGCCCGCCTGAAAGCCATTGTTGATATTCAACATTTTTAAAACATAGCTGAACAGACTAGACAATAAGGTATAACAGAAAACTTGGACAGGAGACTGGCTTGGACTCTGGCTTAAGAAACAAACGTGCTATTAGAAGTAGGCAACAAACACATTTCTGAATGTTTAATTTATTTGAAAATAAGAATCAACTTGGTCATTCGTTTATTTTCCTTTTCTAACGCAACAGACACACAGAACTGAATTTCAGTTGCTCATTAGGGGATTCCTCTAATCTTCCTTTTTTCACATTGAAATTCTCATGTGCAGTAACTCTATGATCTTCACTGTTTGATGAGGGAAGGAGGAGGCTAAGAAGAGACCTTGAGTGGCCTTTCATAAAGGAATTAGAGCCCTCGAAGGTGTCCTGGAGCCATCATAAAAATCATCCCGTCGTTGTTTAACTCATTCATCCAGCAAATATTTATTTAGTAGCCACAATGTGCCACGGGTATACAGCAGTGAACAAAATCAACACAGTCCATCCTGATTGACTAGCACCGGTTTTAGCGGTGGAAATCCTGCATCCTGGGAAACCAACCCCTCAGTCCTGAGAAAACTGGAGTGGTTGATCACCCTGTTCACTTCCTGGAAGTTAACAGTCCTTGGATTCCTGAGAAGGGTGGATGGGTAAATTCTGGTGGCTGGAGTCTTGATATTAGACTGATATGATCTCGATCAGGACACTTTGCTGAGCTCCAGTTTTCTCATTTATATATGGAAAAAATAGTATCTGCTTCAAACTGTTACTTTAAGTTTAAATGAAGTTTGGTTACTGATTGTATACGAACTGACCACAATGACAGCTTTTTCAGCTAGCTACAAAAGAGGGAGATATAGCTGTAAATGTCCCATTGGCTCTGCAAATAGGAAAGACTGCTCTATACTTTCCAGGACCAGAGTGAAACCTGCCAGAAATCTAGCTGAAATATCTTGTTACTTTTGTTTAGATGAGGTATGGTCATAGGCCCCCAGCGCTTTCTTAGAGAAAACGACTGATCCCCACCCCCACCCCAACCAAGGAAAGGATCAGCCAGTAGCTTAATCACTTTGCTGGAAAGGTGCAAAAAAGCAAGCAAACAAACAAACAAAAACAAATACCTTATTCTTAAAGGGGATTTGGGCTAAAGATGAAAGCAGTGAAATGAAAGGGGGACATGTATAATCCTACATTAATCCCTACTATTGCTAGTGGTTGTTTTTCATCTTCCTTCTTTAGGGATATCATAAAGATTCCTTTTTATCTTAGCCAAGCTCTCTATCTTTCTTACACATACTTTGTAATGTTCTTTAACATTCCATGAGCATCTATTAGGCACTCAGCATATTCCAGGGACTGGGATGCTGAGAGGAAGCAGACCTTGCTCCTGTCTTCAAAGAGCTGACAGTCTAGTCAGAAGCACACAAACACATGCCGAGGGTTTTTTTTTTTTAAGTTTCTAATTCCTTCCTTTCCTTAACTGCCTTATATTTTTGAAAGTAGCATTAAGGTGTTGATTTTACTCTGTCTTCAAATATTTTCCCTGTCCCACCTCATTGAACTTTACCTTCCATACCATGCTCACCATCTTATCAGGAACTGCTGACCTCACAGGCACTAAGATGATGGTTTTCCAAGCATTACGTTGCAAACCAACTGTGGCTTTTATGATTGAACTTCATTAGTCCATACTAATACTGTAAGCTGTCTCATTATTAGTTGGTAATAATGCCATTTTCAAAGCTTATCAGGGGAGAAGACTCTCAATCCCAGCTTCTGATATATAAGGAGAGGGGCAAATTTCCTACCCCCTTTGAATTGTTTTCCACTGGTGTGGCCATTTAACATCTCATCAGCATGCTAAAGAACTAGGTTTCGACCCTGGCTGGTGTGGCTCAGTGGTTCTACTGTCGGTCAGGGCACATGTCTGGGTTGCAGGCCAGGTCCTCAGTAGGTCCTCAGTTGGGGGCGCATATCTCTCACACATTGATGTCTGTCTCCCTCTCTTTCCCTCTCCCTTCCCCTCTCTCTAAAAGTAAATAAATAAAATCTTTGAAAAAAAAAAGAATTAACTTCCCACCCTGGCCCTGGCCCTGGCCGATATAACTCTGTTTGTTAGAGTATTGTCCCATAGACTAAAGGTCACAGGTTCAATTCTCAGTCGGGGCACATGCCTAGGCTGTGCGTTTGGTCCCTGGTCGGGGCACATGTAGGGGGCAGGCAATCAAAGTTTCAAAGTTTCTTTCTCGCATTAATGTTTCTGTCCCTCTTTCCCTTCCTTCCCCTCTCTTCAAAATCATTCTCAGGTGAGGATAAAAAAAAAAGAACTAGGTTCCCTATGCTAATGAAAGAGTATGATGGCATGAACCTTGGGGTGTGCCTTTCATTAATTCAACGTATTTGTTGACCTACTTTGTTGACAGGCCCTGTGCTTGACAATTTGTAGACCACAAAGGGAGGAGGAAGGGGAGATAATTTTAAGAATAGACCAGAGAATTGGTATTAATGCTATTACCAGGGCCTGGGATAGCATGGCTCTTCTGCCCTTCATTATATTAACATGTTTGCTGAGCACACCAAACAATGCCAGGGACTTTTCCTGTGTTGCTCATTTAATAGAAAGGTGTGTAAGATCAAATCCTGCTTTAGAGGAGATTATGATTGTGGGTGGACCGCCAAATGGATCTGCAAAAAAAGGAACATGAGTTAGCATGTAAATGATGCTTGGGGAGGCACAGGCCAGGAGGTGCAAGAGGGTTCTGAGGAGTCAGGAAAAGCCTCGGGGAAGTCTTCATAGGAGCTACCTGTGTGGTGGTAGAAGCAGGCATAGAGTGTCTACAGATCACTGAGTAGCCTTATTGCTAGAAAACCAATGGCATGCCCCCCACCTCATTTCTTCTACGTCTTTAGAAAAGCCATACTGAGTCATGATCAGCTATTGCACTACTGTCTTCCACTTTGCTGCCATGATTATGGGCAGGCCATGGGCCTGTGCCCATCCTCACTGTTTTCCTACCTCTCAGCTGTCCATAATCTCCATGTCAGCTCCACTTCCAATATAGGTTCTGAAAGTTCTTTCACAGCGTTTGGTTATGTCTATTTCTGTAATGTTTCCTCATTATGGAATGGTGATGATTTGAATCCTATTCTTCTGTTTTTGTCTTTTTTTCAAATACTCCATAAATCAGCAACGGTTAAGGGCAAGGGCAGATATATGAGTAAAAATGACCATCTCAATCACTTCCTCTATCACACTGTTACTGAAACATTACCACTATCTTATCTATGATGGCCTAGGTGCTTTATACACATTATTGCTAATTTTTACACCATCCCTAGAAATCAGGTATTACTACCTCCACTTTATAGATGCGGAACCAAGGCACAAAGAGTTTATTACCTTGTCTGGGCTCACGCAGCTAATAGAAGATGCACAAGCACAAATACCACTGATAGGATGTTAGCAGGGTTCCTAGAACAAACACTTGGTGTGGTAGAAGCTGGCCGGACTAAATTTATTTTGGCTAACAGACTATTTAATGTTCACCCGTCTGCAGTGAAGAAACCTGGATATTTTCCACGTTTGGTTTCAATTTTGCACATTCGTTTGTAGCAAATGGTTTGTCCTACTACCAGTTCAGGTGTGCTATCTTAGATAAAACTGTATTTTCTCTTTTAAAAAAAATCCCTGGTTTGGCTACCCACTGGACTCAGAGGTACTTCCTTTTTCTTGCAGGTGTTACATATTGCTCTAGATTTCTGTGGCAACCTAGGTCTTGTGATTTCACAGCCCATGCATGCAACCCACAATTCTGCTCCTAAACGAAGATATTCTGTCAAATTTCAACTTTCTGTCTTCTGTCAAGATGGTGTGTAGCTGTGCCTTTTAGAATGTCCTCCACTCATAGCCTAGAACTCATAACTGTAAATCATGGTTAAAAAAAAAACAAAACATGTTTATCTTTTTCTCTGCTCTTTGGGAAATATGAGTCTCACCTCAGTCCCACTGGAAGACCCTGCATTTTGGGCCAATGTCAAAAGCAGTCTATTTCTCTACAGAGGCTAAAAAAACCAAAAACAAAACACACACACACACACACACACACACACACACACAAACCCAAAACATTCTCCCAACCGGCTATGTTTCGCCTGGGGATAAATGTTCTCTTAGTCCTACATCAAGAAAAGAAAATGAAAAGGGAGGGTGGAAATTTGTGTACATTTCTCTGTTGATTCAGAAAAGTATGTGTAGCTTATGATGGTGAAGCATTGGAGATATTTCTTGTTTATTATGCTGGTGAAAGGGGTAGCCCAAAAAGAAGGGGGAGAAACATTTTGGGTCTACATTTACCTCCTTTAAGTACATGGGATTAGGCGAGAAATGTAGAAGAGAGGCCTTTTGGCATTGGGAGCCATCGTGAAAGGACCTGAGCACAGTGGGCCCTTGCGTAATCTGCTCCATGGTAGACAGGTGCAGCTTGACAGCAGGACCTGGGGTGGTGAAGGATGTGGGCCGCTTTCATTTGCAGGCCCATATTTAACCCTTTCTTAACTTGTGGCATCTCAGTAATTGCTTTTCTTTTTTCTCTTTCACCTCTTTGCAGAAGATGTGGTCTCAGGAATTTTTTTTTTTGTCAAATGTGATTTTTTAATAGTTTTGGCCATCATATATCACAAAATCATTTTTACTGTCATAAGTCTGTGGAACCAGAGAATTCATTTCACCCTTTTATTGAGAACATCTAAAAATCCCCAGTGTCTACAGAAAGATAGTCATTCTTATGGGACTTTTTTAAAAAGGCAACTCAGCTAAGCTACTTTTGTAAATTTCCATGCAAATCCACATCTAATATCAAACAAAAACTGTCACTACTACATAATCTAGGAGAAAAACATTTTTCCCCTAAATCCGAGATTTAAATTAGCAGTGAAAAATATGTTGATAAGCTTAAAATTTCTAACACGTATATGAGCCTCAATATTCCCATTAAAGTGACTATTAAATGACTATCATCTAAGCATTTTTTAAAAGTTCCAACCAGCACACTCTAGATTTGTCATTGTTTTCTGCTACCATGTTAAACTCCTGTGAGAGATTATGAAAGAAGGCTACTCTTGGTTTGTGAAACCAAGAATAGTAGAAGAGTAGAAGAGTAGAAGGCTACTCTTGGTCTGATTACAATTCAGACTCTGTATTTACACAGTGGAATGTGAACTCTTCTGTTTGCTCATCTGGTTCTTTTTTTTAAAATTTATTTACTTTTTAAATACATTTGTCTCTGCCTCCCCCCCACCTCTTTCCCTTGCCCCCACCCACCTTCCCTCCCTCAGCTCTTCCCCTTTGGTTTTGTCCATGAGTCCTTGCTATATGTTCCTTGACTTTCCCCTTCCCTTCCCTTTCCCTGCACCCCCCTTCCCTCTTGTCTCTGTTGATTTCTTTTCCTTTCAGTGTTGCTGGTCATATTTTCCTTGCATCTTTGCATTGTTGGTTAGGTTCCGCTTATAGGTGAGATCATATGGTATTTGTGGTCTCAGGAATTTTTAATGCAATTTCAGAATGACCCTGAAATTGTGTGGTGTCTGGCATTACCTTGTGAAGCTAAGAGGAAAGACTGTCTTTTGGGGAATCACCGAAATTGATTTATCTTAATGAGATGTAGATAGGTGTATTGCTCACACCTGTGGTACTGAACAATTAAGGTACTGAATAAGTAAGAAGGAATCCCTCCTGTCCCTTTGGAATTCAAAACAAGAACATTTTTTGCATTTAGCTTTTTCTTGTGATTTGGCCTATCTTATCTTTTGCTAACCCTTTTCTCTGTTTCACACAAAGGAGATAAGAATAGGGCCAAACTTGGAATTACTTCATTTGACAAGTGCCTACTATGTGCTAGTCATTTTCCTAGGTGTTAGGCTAGGATACTGAACAAATAAAAGATCCTAGTCTTTGTAGAGCTTATATTCAAGTTGGGCAGGGGCAGACAAATAAACACTAGTTTAAATAAATTAGTGAAATACATGTAGTCTCCTTTATACCAGCCTGAGGGTAAAAATAGATACTGAAACTAACAGAGTCTTTCTGGGCCTTGCCTCTACCACCTAAGTTGATGAAAATCCTGGTTCCCCACTGCCGCGCCGCACTTGGATACTTTTGTTCCTTAGAAAGCCACCAGTTTTAACTTTTAAACTTCTGGCATAGTCTCATCATGTGACCACCATGGGTTACATGGGCTAGTGCCTTGCCACCCTGTACTGCTGCCACCACCACTGTGACTCTTCCTTATTGTGGAACCATCATTTTTTCCTGCACAGCAGGCCCTTGAATAATGTCATTTTGTTCAATGTTGTTTTGATTTAATATTGATGAGATGCCATACGAGCTTAAGTCTTGTTTATATCAATTAGCCTATGGTAAAATTGGTTTCATTGTATGTCGTTTTGCCTAAAGTCACAAGACCTATTGACAAAGCTAAGTGAGGACTTCCTCTACCTGGGGATGATCATTCACCCTGCTTAGATTGGGGTGGGGACCTTTTCTGCAGCCAGCTAAGTCCTCATCTCCAAAGTCCCAGGTGCAGGGCTTCCCTTCCCTCTCCCCATCTTCTTGTGCTAGTTTCTGACTTTGCCCTCTTGCCAGATTTCCACTTCTCCTTGCATCCCAGATTTAATCCTCACCCATCTGTGACATAGTACGGCTGGTGTTCCAAATCATGCTACTTTATAAAGGTAGGTATCTGTTAATTGTTATTGCTTCACTAAAAATCACTTATATTTTCTAAAGATAAAAGTAATATATGTCCACTTAGTAAAACTTGCAGAATACAGGCAAATTTAAAAAGGAAAACAACTGCTGATGATATCGACGCCTAGAAATATCTAACTGGCAGCACAGCCAGCTTCCTGAGCATGCAACTTATGCAGATGCACAGGGCTCAGTGTTCAAAAGGAGTCTCTCCCACACTTGGTTTAATGCTCTACTGTTGCTGTCCTGACATTCTTAATAATTTTGAATAATCCTTAATCATTTTGAAGAATGGACTGCACATTTTCATTTTGCACTGGGCCCTAGTAATTACGTGGTTGGCTCTGCCTCCTTCTAACATTATTAGTATATCTTTTTCTGGTTTTTTCTCTACCTATGTGTTGCTTTTAAAAATAGTTGGGATTATACCATTTATATATTTCTGAATCCTTTTATTTTCACTTAATATTAAAATGTACAAATGTTCCTATTTTAAGTAGCTGTTACTTGAAAACCTTTTTAAATGTCGAACAATATTCCATCACTCTGTTTTCCTGTTGTTCATCTTTTAGGTTGTTTTTTTCCTTCTATGAGGGGACCAATAAGTTGCATTTTATAGGTCTCCTAGGGTGTTTTTTTTAAATTGATTATGCTATTATAGCTGTCCTAAATTTTTTCCCTTTGCCCCCTTCCACCCAGTATCTTCCACTCCATCTGGCATTCCCTCCTCTTTTGTTCACGTCCATGGGTCATGCATACAGGTTTTTTGGCAACTCTATTTCCTATACTTGCTCTTCACATCCCCCTTCCTATTCTGTAACTACCAATTTGTACTTCTTAATCCCTTCACCTTTTTTACCCATTGCCCCAGACCCACCTGCCCAATGGCCACCATCCCAATGTTTTCCATATCTATGACTCTGTTTCTTTTTTGAAAATATTTTATTTATTTATTTTTTAGAGAGATGGGAAGGGAAGGAGAAAGAGAGGGAGACAAACATCAAAGTGTGCGAGAAACATTGATCAGTTGCCTCTCGCATGCCCCCAACTGGAGATCTGGCCCCCAACCCAGGCATGTGCCCTGACTGGGAATCTAACCTGTGACCCTTAGGTTGGCAGGCCAGCACCTAATCCACAAAAAAGTCAAGCATGTTTGAGCGGTTTTGTTTTCTTTTCCCAGTAGAAATGGTAATGATGGCTAGGCAAATTGCTTTCTTGCACTATAGTATTTGTCAGCCTCTCTGGCCTTCACAGTTCCTGAACATGGAGAAGAAGGACTATGAAATTAAAGCCGTTGGCCTGTGGAATACTGTACCCTCTCCAAAGCATTCTTTTGTTCCCAGAAACCATTTTCTTGCAGTGGTTGAACCAGACGCTGGAAAAAGTAGTTTATTCTCTCCAAATTTTTTAGTCTATGGGGCTGGAGCTTTTCCCTCTGTGCCCATAGCCAGGTGACTGGGCATGACAGTGACACTGCTAAGCCATTTGATTAGAAGTTGAGATTTAGGAGAGGCGAGTGTCCAGGCCAGGCTCAGAAGAGTTTGATGACATTGAACTAAGCCTGCTTACCTGGTGTGAATGAGGCAGCGAAAGGGGGCGGGGAGGGGATTGCTATGAGTAAGGCAGAGCACGATGTCAGAGAAGCATTGTGGGAGCTTCAGGAAGACAGGCTTCCAACATAAAGAGAGGGCCCAGGCTCTGGTTTGGGGTTTGAGGGAAGGCATCTCTCTCATCAGAAAGAGACCATTGGGGCTCTGCGTTGTTTTCCTAGGTTCTAGACTGAAGTACTGAGCAGGCAAAGCTATGGACTAAGGGCCAGAGTTTCTGTATAGATCCAGGTACAGGATAATTGGCAGAGATTTGGTGTCTAGGGTTGACAGTAAGAGGGAAGGCCAGTTCCTAGTCTAGGGTCACAGGTCAGCAAAAGCTCACCTGATGCCTGGTCCCCCAAATATCAAATAGGGTACCTTAAGGCTGCTATGACAAGGGGCTATAACACTGGTCCTGAGCTTCAAGCAGGGGCAAGTCTGCATGTGGGGACAGTGGTCTGGGTAGGGTGCTGCTCGGGCAGAAAACTAGGCAAGTTGTTACATGCTTTTTGGAGGCACAAGGAAGACCTGAATGCACTCCTTTGATGATTGGAATTAACAGAGGTTTTGAGAAGAGTCAATTGTTCTTGTTTTAGAAAACAATTCATCTTCCTATTAATCATTTTACATATTTACATACAAATACACAGGTCTGTCCTTTATTGGTGTTTATACCCAATAAGTACATTCTCGAATTTGAACCTAAGCTCTTTGCATAGTGCACATTTTTCTCAGGGTTAGTATGCTAGGCCACGTGGCCACCTAGAATTAAATACTGTTTTATTGAAGCCTATGGAAAAATAGGTTTGCCTAATATTAAAGGTTTTCTCTGGCTCCTTCAAAAGCCTCTCAATTCACAAATTCAAGGTAAACCTGTTTTCTTCTGCATAAAGCTTTGCTCTTTGTTACGCTTTAATAGACCAATGTGACCCTGAACTGCGGACTCTGTTTCCTTTATCTATCCTATTGGCTGGGTTAGCTATGGTGGGGAGAGATGTGGAGAGACCAGGGCAAGGAGGAAGGGGGAGGGAAGAGGTACTGTGGTTCCAATAAAAAAATTATGTGCAATGAAAGAGATTTTCATACCTCAATTTATCCAGCCTGTATCTGGTCAGTAGTCCTGGTGAGCAGTATGAGACTCAATAATATGGCCCTGGCCAGTGTGGCTCAGTTGGTTGGAGCATCATTTTGTAAACCCGAAAGGTCACAGGTTCAATTCCTAGTCAGGGAACATGCTTGGGTTGTGGGTTTGGTTCCAGTCAGGGCACTTGCAAGAGGCAGCCAATTGATGTTTCTCTCCCTTTCTTCCTCCCTCCCTTCCCCTCTCTCTAAAATCTGTAAGCATGTCCTTGGGCGAGGATTTAAAAAAAAGACACAATAATATCTGTGGTTCAGGGATCTGATTTCCAGCCTATTTACTGTTGACTCCCTCTTCCACTTCCCTGTATGGAAGATGCCATGGGCAGGTGGCCTGTGGTGGCTTCCATCTAGTCAGCGGGTTCCCCCAGTCAATTATCACATAATATGGTGCAAAAAGAGCTTAGGGACCCTCTGGAAAAGGAATTTTTTGTGAAGATCTGTGTATTCCAGTCAAGCAATGAAAAAAAAATTCCAAAAGATTAAGATTTCAATGGCAACTTCCCCTTGGAATTGAAAACATTTAAGCAACAGGGTGAAGGTTTGGTGCTGTGGTGGTCATCCTGGTGCTGCCATGTTAAAGTTGTGCAACTTAGGGCAAGCCCAATGACCTCTTTAGGCTTTACTTTCAGTAGAATGTTGCCTTTGAAAGCTGGCTCACTGAGAAGTTAATAGGATGACATGAGAAAAAGCCTAGCACAGCACCTGGCATACAGTAGGCACTCAGCAATTATTTTTCCTATTGTAAACATGGGCATGGATTGAAGCTTTAGCCTTCAGACAATTCCCGTTTCTTACAGGGCTGTGGCAGGACCAGGTGGGACTTGATTTTAGAAAATACAAGTGCAGAGCTGGACAGACAAAAGCCCCTTTTCAGCTCCTGGTTCAAGATGACCATGCTCCATATGGCTTCACCTGCTGCGTACTGTTCTAATTGCAATCAGAATGGATCTCATTAGGGTTACAATGGCCCAGGAAAATGAAGAGTGGTTACCATGGCCCACTCCCTGGGCCTCCCAGCCGGCAGTCAGAAAAGAAGCAGAGGCGAAAATGTTTCCTGTAATTATAGTGCCCAACATAGCACCCCAAGGATGTTGGGAGCTTAATAAATAGGCTTTGAAAAGGTTTCTTTCTAACTGCCAAGTGTTTATTACAAATATGTGGGGGTTTGATTCAATGGCAATGTACGTACCCCCCAGCCTCCCTGTAACACATACATACAAGCTTAGAGTAAGGAGGCCAGTGTGAAAGTTTGTAAGGAGCTGTAGCTGCATGCTTCCTGCATAGACATACAAAGTGTTCCTAGTTAAATTCAATGAGTTAATATCTATTTATAATGTGTTAATTGTAGTGGTTGGAACACAGTAAGTGCTATCAGGTGCTTGCTAAATGCTTAAAAAATAAACCAAACTATACTCGTTATGTGAATAGATTCCAAATGGATACTTTCTCAATTTGGGGGTGCGTGGGATGGGAGCAGGCATAATAACCTACCCTGGGGAGATAATCTAATTTTGTCAAATCATTTGGAGAGGACAAAATGGATGTGGATCACTTTACTCTTCATTGAACATTGGTCCTGGTGCCATTTGCCTTTATATAATATTGGTTTGTTTTCTGGGCAACATAGCTTCAGTCTTGGTGTCTATAGCCAAGTGAAAGTGATGCTTTTTGTTTAGGGACTGTGGATTTCTCCTAAATAATAACTAAGGAGAACAAACCTAGCACATGATTTAGTCAGAGCCTTTTCTGGAAAATCAACAATGAACTCTTAAAAGCAATAACACAAATATGATTTGAACAATATTTAATATTATGTGTGCACATTTAATGGAAAGGTAGACAATAGACATGTACATACACATATTTCTATTATCTATCTATCCTCTATCTATCTATCATCTATCTACCATCTATTGACCTAAATTAATTAATTAGATGACTGAACTATGACTGTTTAAAATGCTTGCCTTATCTAATTGATATGCCTTACAATGATTAAGTAAAACATGCCCTTCACTCACCCTCAACTTTGTATTAGAGGCTGAAATCTTGCACTGCTGTTCCCAGCTCTTGTTCAGGCTCCATTTTGGTTGTTAATCGCTGCTTTAGCAATAGAAGCTCTTATGGTACTTCTGCCTGGCTTTACTTTTCAGAGAAAAGGCCTTAATTTGCTTGCTCAGCTTTTTCCTTTCATTCTTAACACTGCCTGTGCTTGCTGCCTCCTCCTGTTGTGTTTCATTTTTGTTCCAGAAAAAAAGATGGCTTTTCATTTCTCTATGAGTAGTGAGTGTCCTGGATGGGACTCTCTGCATGCAGAGTTCTGGAATTCTGTGATATGGGAGCAGATCCTTAGAGTACATTTTTAAAAAAGATTTTATTTATTTACTTTTTTAGAGAAAGGGGAAGGGAGGGAGAAAGAGACGAAGGGAAACATCGATGTGTGAGAGATACATGGTTGCCTCTCACACGCCCCCTACTGGGGACCTGGCCTGCAACCCAGGCACATGCCCTGACTGGGAACTGAACTGGTTTGGTTCTCAGGCCAGCAGTCCACTGAGTCACACCAGCCAGGGCCCTAGGGTTTTTTTAATGAAGCTTCCTAAGCTCCCCAGGAGAAGCAATAAAGAAGTTTGGCATTAATATTTGGGTTCCAATGACACTAAAATTAACAACTTCCCATTCCTCTCGCCATGCACGAAGAAAGGGCCAATATGAGGGGGGTTCCTAAGAAAGTCCGGGAAGTCAGACTGAGATGAGAGACAATTGAAGGGGCCAAGAGCCATTTGGTGCCCTAGTATAGAGTTAATCAAAGAAATGGCATAGTCCATGGGGAGACACAAGGAGGTAAACACTCCTAGCTTGACTAGGTGGCATCAGTTCTTCCTTGATATATAGAAAAACTTAGTATACGTCCACCTGAAGAGGAATTACAGGGCTTATGACCACATCTAGGCCAGACCTCCAAAGGCAGTTGAGAGAGCTGTCTTGCTGGGAAGGAAAATTTCTGCTTCGACCTGGAACAAGGAAAGAGATGACTGGGTCATAGGAGCAGAATCAGAGTCTGTAATAGTTTTAGCATTGGAATGGTGGGAATGGCAGCAGAAATAACAACAGTTTTATAAAGTAGACCAAACATGGTTCTCAGCCTGAGCTAAGATAGCTATACAGTCCAGAGGGAAGCATAAGCTGCAGAGAGCTGGTGGAGTAGGAGAGTGAGGCCAGGGCCATGATGGCAGCCAACTTTTAACAAATTTTATTGAGCACCTATTCTGTGCCAAATATTCTGTTAGGCCTTGTTCCATCAAATCTGAAGGCACATTATGTTTAATTGCCCCATTATGGGTATGCTAAGCTTAATCAGTTGGTAACAGCAACAGCCGGATACATGCAGTATAAGGTTCCCCAACAAGCTATTACCTAATGAGTTAAGCAGCAAAAGAAAATCTTTGGCTAGGGGTGGGCTAACTCATTCCTTTAACAAGCCAACTCTGCCAGGGCAAGATGGTGTCCTGGCATGAGTGACCACTGGGCTAAGAGTGGGGGCACTTAAAAAAAAGAGTCACAGTATCATTTCACATATAATAGAAAAAATAATATTTCTTTAATAACATCTTACACTCCATGTTCAGATTTCCCTGCTTGTATAAACATCTTTTATTTTGCTTTTAGAGCTGTTTTGTTAGAATCAGGTTCCAAACAAGCAAGATCTACACATTGCATTTGGTTGGCATGTCTCTTAAGTCTCTGTCTTTCTCTCCCCCCGATAACAACACCTGCCATACTCCATTTCTATACCATTTACTTGTTGAATAATTCATTTTACTTGTTTTTTAGAATTTCCAACACACTGGATTTGGCTCATTACATCTGTTGGTGTTGTCTGTTTTCTCTATATTCCATATTTCCTGAAATTAGATCGTTAGATGTAGAGGCTTGCTTAAATTTACTTTTTTATTATTATTTGACAAAATAGTTTCATAGTCAGTAATGTGTATTTCTTACTTCCAGTATCTATCAGCAGATACATATTGTTTGGTTATCCAAGTTTTAGTGACGTTAAGACTAAACAGTGGTGTAAGTGTTGGCAGCTTGATCTGTTTTCCATTCACCTAATGGTTTGATAATTGGTAATGATAATTTACTACATCCATTATTTCTTTTTTAAGATTTTATTGATTTATTTTTAGACAGGGGGAAGGGAGGAAAGAAGAGAGAGGGAGAAACATCGATGTGCCAGAGAAACATCGATTGGTTGCTTCTCGTACACCCTCAACTGGGGGACATGGCCTGCAACCTAGGCATGGGTCCCCAACAGGAATCAAACCAGTGACCTTTCAGTTTGTGGGGTGACATCCAACCCACTGAACCACACCAGTTAAGGCTAGATACATTATTTCTTAAGGGCTATGCAACAGTGATTTTTCTGTTTAGCATCCTTGCTGCATTTACTAGCAGGAATTTTTCCATAAAGAAGGATTTTTTTCTCATCAACTGTTTGGTGACCTTGAAATGACGTTCATATAGGAAAGGCATGATAGATGCTTGATTTGTCCCCTTTATTTAACAACTTTCAAAGTAATGAGGAGGTGCTCTAGTAAACTCCAATGGTGAGAATTATATTTTAAAAGTATTATGAGTTCATGGATTTGTTAGTAATCACTGTCTTTTAATCCATTGAAGTCATTGTTTTTTGATACTCAAATTGTCTTATTTTTGGTCAGTGGGAGCCTCTTAAAATTGATTTTCTGTTTGTTTGACAGATCTAATTAGCGTTTGATAGCTCCGTTGCTTACAGGCAAAGCAGTATGTTACAGACACATCCTTAACATTTATTGCTCTAACCTAGGATCAGTCATTTCTCCAAAGAGACCTGGCTCTCTTTTGGGGCAAATGCTATTTAAACACCCCTATCTGAGTGTTAGGGATGCTCCTTACTACTCGGTTGTTATTTTGTCTAGGCCTTTGCAGCAAGCAGAATGAGGAACTATGTGGTTTTTAGAAAGAGAAAAATGAATCATGAATGCATACTGATGTTTCCAATTCAAATGAAGGATTATGGGGGCTTCAGTTAATTCCCCTGATTTTTTATTCATATATATTTGCTATTTCATCTATGGTATTATGTGTGTGAGTGTGAGTGTGTAGGTGTGTACACGAGGTCTGTCCAGAAAGTATCCATCCATGTAATATAAAAAACAGATATTTATTGAAGAAGATATAAGATACAAGAAACATTATACATAGGACAGCGATGCCTCAGTCCCCTTCAAAGGAGGCACCTTGGGACCTCACACAGTTCTCCCCATCACCATCAGCTGCCCTGTCATATTTTCCTGAATCTCATTGATGGCCTGAAATCGCTTCCCTTTCAAAGGTGATTTTAGTTTTAGGAAAAGCCAGAAGTGTCAGGGCACCAAATCTGGGCTGTAGGGATGCTGAGTCACCTGGGTGACTTGATGTTTCGCCAAAAAACTCTGTGTGAGATTTGATGCCTGAGCAGACACATTGTCGTGGTGAAGCTGCCAATCACCAGTTGCCCATAGTTGTGGACTTCTGAGTCATCCCAATAGTTTCCGTGGAGGAACGTTCAAGCTTAACACAAAATTTGATGCAGATTTGTTACTCGACTCACTCAGTCATTTTGACTGCATTGGCCACACAGTACATATGTTCACTCAACGGTGTCTACCACCCCCATTGACTAGTACAGTAAAGTCATCATTGTTCACGCATGCACATTCCAGTCCACTCTCCTTGGCTGCCAGGTTACATCAATGTTGCACAAACCGTTCTTGCTATATTAACACTGGCTGGACTTTTTCTGTACAGACCTTGTGTATGATTCTTATTTGTTCCTCTATTCAGCTATCCTTTATCTTTTGATTGAAGCATTTAAGCCATTTACATTTAAAGTGATTATTCATAGATATGTATTTATTCCCATTTTATTCTTTATACCTATTCTCTCTCTCCACCCCCCCCCTTTTTTTTTTAAATACCCTTTAATATTTCTTGTCATACTGGTTTGGTGGTAATAACTACTTTGGCTTTTTCATGTTTGGGAAACTGTTTATTTCTCTTTCAATTTTAAATCATAGCCTTGCTGAGTAAAGTAGTCTTGATTGTAGGTCCTTGCTTTTCATCACTTTGAATATTTTGTGCCAATCCCTTCTGGCCTGAAATGTTTCTGTTGAGGAATCAGCTGACAGTCTTATGGGAGCTCCCTTGTAGGTAACCATCTTTCTCTTGCTGCTTTTAAAATTCTTTTTTTGTTTTTAACCTTTGTCATTTTAATTATGATGTGCGGGCCTCTTTGCATTCATATTGTTTGGGACACTCTGTGCTTCCTGTATTTGTGTGTCTTTTTCTTTGCTAGCTTAAGGAAGTTTTCAGTCATTATTTTTTTCAGATAAGTTCTCAATCCCTTGCCCTCTCTCTTCTCTTTCATGTATTTTTTTGACTTGGATGTTGTTACATTTCATGTTGTTTTAGTTTCCTAAAGAATCCTCATTTTTAAAAAGCTGTCTTCCTTATTGCTCCTATGATTGGGTATTTTCTGCTACCTTGTCTTCCAAGTTACTTGTTTGATCCTCTGCTTCATCTAACCTCATATTCCATTCCTTCTAGTGTATTCTTCATTTCAGATATTGTATTCTTCATTTCTGACTGGTTCTTTTATATAGTTTCTATGTTGTCTTTTACACTTAGAATCTCTCTGTTTGAGTTCTAAGTCCATTTATTCTTCCCCTAAGTTCCTTGAGCATCCTTATAACCATTGTTTTAACCTCTATATCTGGTAGATTGCTTGGCTCCATTTCATTTACTTCTTTTTCTGGGAATTTCTGTTGTTCTTTTGTTTGGGGCCTGCCTGTTTGTCTCCCCATTTTGGCTGCCTCTTTGTCTTTGTTTCTATTTATTAGGCAAATCTGCAATGTTTCCCAGTCTTGGTGGGGTGGTCTTATATGGTAAATATCCTGTGGGATCCAGTGGTGCATTCCTCTTGGTCACCTAAGCTGGGTGCTCCAGGAATGTCCCTTGTGTGAGTTATCTGACCACTCTTTTTGTAATTAGTTCTTGATTGCTGTTGACCTGTCTGTGATTGGGATTGACCCTAAGGCTGGGTGACTGAGGATTGACCCTAATCACAGGGTACAAGGTGCTGTGTGTGTACTGACCACACAAAGTGGAATTCAACTCAGCAGTGTCTAGTGCTTGCCCTTAGATCTTCCTTTAGATGTACCACTAGTGGAATTAATCAGATCCTCCTCTGATGTTGATGAAACTTACCCTTGGATATGTTGGTTCTGGGCCTACTGTGAGGGACTCTGGTGTGGGTCAGTGTCAGATGCTGCCTGTGACTCGCCCTGGGCAACCTGCTTTGAGCTACAAAGTGATCCACAGTTTGTGGCTGCTTCTGCTGATCTGGAGTATGTGTGAGAAGGACCAAGCTGCTCACCAAATTTGGCTTCCATCACTACTGAGCCTGGGGCCTGGTCAGCAAAAGGCCCAAGGTACCCCAAAATTTTCCTCTGCCTGCCTTATCCTGCCAACTGCTTGTTAAGTTCAGTTACTGAAAGAGTCTCTGGAAATATTCAAGTTGCATGAGGTAACTTTTCAGTGAGTCACCAGTAATACAACTTCAAATTTGGTGCCAATCCTGAGTCTGAAGCCACTCAGCAAAAGTCCCATGGTAAACAAAATCTAGCTGTCACCCTCTGGGTGCCTGTAGACATTTGTGGTGGGGCGGGGTCTTAGGGAGTCATCAGAATGAGGCCAGCAGAGTTTATCAGGCCTAAACAGGCCAATATTTTGCCATGTGAAGGGAGGTCTCTTCACAAGTCTGGCATGTGAGGGAAAAATGGGCCTCAACTTAGAACCACACAACTCAGTCTGTTCACAGTTTTGTCCAGATCTCCTTAAGAGTCCTAGCTCAGGAGTGCATGGTTGCTGGAAGTCCAGAGTATGGGGCTGGTGGGTCTCTCATGGGGGCAGCACCAGTCAGGCTTGTGGGAAGGGAGGATGCAAATTGCCCCAGCCCCAGAGCCATACGACTCAGTCACTGACACCTTCTGTGACTGCCCAGATCACTCCACCCTTATTCCAGGCAGCTGACTCCGAGGCAGGGCTTGAGCTCTGCAGTGTGATGGGACAGGGAGTCTGGAAGTTGTGGTTATTGCATTTCATTCCCCCGGGCAGATGCCATATGGAGGGGAATGGTCCACCCAAGAAAGTTGGCATCTGCAGTGTGGGAGAGGGACTCAGCACAGGGATGCTGGTGGCTGTCCTTTCAGTTCTTTCCTCAGAGCCACAAACCCCAGTCTCTCCTCACAAGACTCTGTCCACTCCACTCTCCCTCTGCAGGAGTCCAGGGTGAGTGGCTGTGAAGGGGATTTTGTGCAATGACCCTTTAAGAGGATGCCTGTGTCTGTAGCAGACTCCTGCCTGTCTCTGGTGTACAGAATCCCTGGTAATTTTTAAGGCCAAATGCTATGAGGGCACCTTTTCCTGGCTCAAATGCAGAGCCTGGCTTGTGGCTGAGACCCCTAATTCCTGAGGGAGAACCTTCGCAGCTGAGATATCCCTTTATATTCTCAGCTGCCACCTGTGGGAGCAGGGCCAGCCCTTCTCCTATCTACCCCTGCTTTTCCTACCAGTCTCAATGTGGCTTCTGTAAAACCTTGGTTAAAAGACTTGTGTTCAGCTAGTCTTCACTTAATTATTTAGAATGATTTTTTGGTAATTTAGTTATAATTCCAGTTTGGTCCAGGGGGAGATGAATGAAACTTCCATCCACTCTACCACCATCTTAGATCTCCCTTTATTTTTCCATATAAATTTTAGACTTGAGCTCTTCAAGTTCCTTAAATAATGCAAATAGAATTTTGATTGGAATTTCATTGAGATTATATATCATTTTGGAGTGAATTGACTTTTTATAATATAAGCTCTCCTGTTCAATATGCTAGAATGGTTTTGCATTTATTCAGATCGTTTTCTAAGTCTTTAATTTTTAATTTTTTAAAGATTTTTATGAATTTATTTTTAGAGAGAGGGGAAGAGAGGGAGAAAAACATCAATATGTGGTTGCCTCTCAACTTGCCCCCTACTGGGCACCTGGCCTGCAACCCAGGCATATTCCCTGGCCAGGAATTGAACTGGTGACCCTTTGGTTCCCAGGCTGGTGCGAAATCCACTGAGCCACACCAGTCAGGATTCTAAATCTCTTTTTAAAGTATATAAGTCTTTTATTAGAGGTTTCTTTGTTTGTTTTTTTCATGACCTCTTGTGTGTATGTGTGTGTGTATAACTCTGCCTCTCTCTCTTCCCCTTAAAAAATATTCTTGCCTAAGGCCTATCTTAATATGTTTTCAAGAAACCATCTTTCTGATTTTTAATCTTCAATTTTCTATTTTCTTTATTTCATTCATTTCTTCCTTTACCTGCATTATTTACTTCTTCTTATTTTTCTTTAGATTTGCTTGATATAAATGCTTAAGTCATTTAAATATTTTGTTTCTTGCTAAATGTATTTAAAGCCTTAAATTTCACTCTGTTCCCCACAAATTTTTGACATGTGATATTTTAATTGCCTTTGAGCTCTAAAAATTGATAGTTTCAATTGTGTTTATGTTTTAATCTAATAATTTTATAGTAATGTTATTTAATTTACAAACATGAGAGTATTTTTCTCTTTCCTCTCAGACTAATTTTCTAATTTACTTAAGATTTTCTTCACTGGTTGCATAATTATATTTTTCCGGAACTAGCAAATTGCATTTATTTAATGGGCTCAGACCATGGAAACAAGGTTGGATTAAGGTATAGTGATGTTCTGTTATTTGGCCAGGTAACCTGAGATGAAAAGATTTAATACTTAAAAGGTTAGATGTTGATTAGTTAGAGGTAAATTTGACTTGAATTCCCCTGTTCTTACCATGTGATGTTCCCAAGAAAGAATAATGCTAATACCGTATATGTGCTTTTACTTCACTGTTGACCAAACCCTTTCTGTAATCACTTTTTACTTCAATCTTTCCAACAGCCTGGTGAGGTAGATAGAAAAGTCATTTAACCTCTGACTTTATATGTCAGACAGCATTAAAAATACTTCCAGACCACTGTGGATTGTTGTGAGGATTAATTAATTAGAGCCAATAATCCTTTCTCTCACCTCAGTGGGTTGTGATGTACTTGTGAGATAATGGATATGAAAATACAAAGGTATGCAGTGATCTTACTGATTAGTTAGTAGAAACAGTCACTTGTTTCTACTCCCAAGTTTCTCCTTGTGTTGAGCACATTTAGGAGAGGTTGTAAATAATACTATGAGTGAACACTAGATGTATGGCATGTACCTGATATATAGGGTCCAGCACAAATAACACCACTTTTTATTACAAAATCATAAGCATGCAATTCTGTAGCATAATAATACCACACTCAAACATACCATATGACATTTAAGGTGAAATGTTCAAATTCAAACTATAAATTATTACAGCCATATTATTACCCTACCAATGACACTCAAGTAGGCCTTACATTTGCCAGACTCTATATGTACATTGATTGGTTAGGTACCAAGAGGCTTAACTGACACCAAGGCCATCTTCTTCGGTGTGCAACTTGTGCAGTCACATAGGATCCCCACTCCTAGAAGGGTTACATACTTGTCTTAATGCTTGGCTGTTGTCTTCTTAAATAATTATAACTTTGATCAGTATCTTGTAAATAAAGCCTGATAAGGCAATGAAGCATGTGCAGGTAGTATATGCACTCAGAGGCTCAAATTCATAAGCATGGAAGGCAATGTGAACACAAATAGATTTTTCTGTGCAGTGTGGGGCACATGGGGCCCCAAGGTAATTAGGCTAGTAACTGGGTCCAAATTGGGGCTGTTAATGGTGGGTGGTAGTATCAGCAGAAGCAACAACACTGGTAGCAGGATCTGTAGTTGCAGGAAAGACCAGAGACTCCATAATAAAGAAACACTGGGGCTTGCAATGTGAGATGGGCTTGACTCTTTGTCCCTGGAGCCTGTCCCTATGGTATTTACACAAACACTAACTCCCTTGCCTGAGATCGGGCATGAGAACTACTCAAACTCAGGTATTAAACTTAGTAAGTTATTACAAAATAAAAGTGTACATATACGAATTGCAGTAATGCATATATAAAGGAGTTATTAGAATTCTTCCAAGAGTTTATACTGTTATTTTGCAAACTCCTGCAACATTGCAAATATGTAGCCACAGGGTTAGAAATAGAAATTATATTTAAACATCATTATATTCAACATAAAATAACCCTATTTTATATGATGTTTTGGATGAAGCAATTATTAATGAGGAAGAATTTTTTCATTTTTACATTTTTTTATTTTTCTATTTTATTTTTATTTTTCCTTTTTTAAAATAAAATTTATGGGGGTGCCCTCAGTTAATAAGATTATATAGGTTTTTAATTGTACAGTTTTATTATAAATGATCTAAATATTTATTGCATCGTGTGCCCACACACAAAGTCAAATCATCTTCCATCACCATGTATTTGGCACCCTTTACCCTTTACTTCCCCCCACTCCACTTCCATCTGGTAACCACCATACTCTTATCTGTGTCTATGAGTTTCAGCTCAATTTCATTTTTCAATTACAGCTTACATTCAGTATTACTTTGTATTAGTTTCAAGTGTACAGTGTAGTGGTTAGACAACCATATACTTTACAAATGGTCACCCTGATATTTCCAGTATCTACCTCGTACCATACCTTGTTATTAGAATATTATCAACTATATTCCCTATACTGGACTTTATATCCCCATGACTGTTCTGTAAGTATCAATGTGTACTTCTTCATCCCTTCACCTTTTTCACCCCAAACCCCCAATCCCATCCCACCTGGCTACCATTAGTCCGTTTTGTGTCTGTGAGTCTGTTTGTACTTCATTTTATTCTTTAGATTCCACATATAAGAGAAATCAGATGGTGTTTGTCTTTCTCTGACTGATTTATTTTACTTAGCATAATACCCACTAAGTCTATCCATGCTGTCACAAATGGTAAGATTTCCTTCTTTTTTATGGTCCAATAGTACTCCATTGTGTAAATGTCCCATAGTTGTTTTTATCCACTCATCTACAGATGGACACTTGGGCTGCTTCCGTATCTTGGCGATTGTTAATAACACTGCGATGAACATAGAGGTGCATATATTTTTTTGAATTAGTGTTTTGGGTTTCTTCAGATATATTCCCAGAATTGAAATCACTGCCTCATAATGCATATCCATTTTTAGTGCTTTGAGGAAATTCCATACTGTTCTCCACAGTGGCTGGACCGTCTGCATTCCCACCAACAGTTCATGAGGATTCCCTTTTCCCACATCCTCACCAACATTTATTGTTTTTTGATTTACTGATTACAGCTGTTTTAACTATCAGAATGTTTAGTGGTAGAGCATAATGAGAAACTCATATAGTTTATAAAGTGTCCCTCCTGGTATTTCTAGTACCCACCTGTCACCATACATTGTTATTACAATATTACTGATTATACTTATTGTGTTGTATTTTACTAATTGACCATATGGGCATGAGTTTATTTCTGATCTCTATTCTGTTCAATTGATCTATGTATCTTTTTTTTATGCCAGTACTCTGCTGTTTTGATTACTGTCCCCCTAATATCAGGGAGTATGATACCACTGACTTTGTTCTTTCTCAAAATTGCTGTGGATACTTTGGGTCTTCTGTGGTTTCATATACATTTTTGGATGATTTTATTTTAGTTCTGTGAAATATGTTATTGGTATATTAATAGAAATTGCATTGAATCTATAGATTGGTTTGGGTAGTATGGACATTTTAATGATGTTAATTCCTCCTCTCCATGAACATGCTACATGCTTCCATTTATTTATATCTTCTTCAATTTCTGTTTTCAGTATCATAATATTCTGAGTACAGGTCTTCTATGTACTTGGTTAAATTTATTCCTAGGTATTTTATTGTTTTTAATGTAATTGTAAATGGATTTGTATTCTTACTTTCCCTTTCTGATAGTTCATTATTGGTGTATAAAAATGCAACTGATTTCTAGCTCTTTACTTTGGATCCTTCTATTTTACTGAATTAATTTGTCAGTTCTAGTCATTTCATTGGTAGAATCTTTAGGATTCTCTTTATTATGTGATCTGGAAATAATGGCAGTTTTACCTCTGAGAAAGCCAGTTTTTATGTTAATTTTCCTTAAATTGAA
The DNA here is from genome assembly GCF_021234165.1 of Pteronotus mesoamericanus. Lineage (NCBI taxonomy): Eukaryota > Metazoa > Chordata > Mammalia > Chiroptera > Mormoopidae > Pteronotus > Pteronotus mesoamericanus. Next base: position 4,213,512 of record NW_026555198.1, read on the forward strand.
TATGCTGTGATAGAATACATAAACAAGTATTTTGAAAACTATACAAATCATGAAGCTACTTTTGGTTTATTGTATTACCTGAGAAGTTACAGGAACTGTCGTAGGAACAACTAAAATACTATTGTATAAATGTACATTTAAAATTAAAGTCAGACCTAAATACAACTGATTTGTGTGTCAAGTTAAATATTTTTAGAAAACCTGTTCCATGAGAATCATCAATTCTAGATGTACTGAAATATATATACTAATCCCAATGCTGCCGCAGGCCATAAAATATTCTTATCAGTGCAGTCTTGCATTTCCCAAGAATAACTCATGGTTCTTTCAATGGTGTTGATTGAAAATGAACTTACTATTGTAGAAGCATGAATTTTGTTGGCCTAATTAATAATAAATGAATTGGTAGAAAACTGAGCCAGAAATATCCTGTGATTGATCAAGGCATCATATTTATAAAATGTTAGTATTAATTGCATTAAAATATTATGACACAAAAATATTTTTTGCAGTTTGTGTATTTCTGTTGTTAATCATTGTGGTAGACAGAATAACTATATTTTACCATATAGAATGCACACCCACCTTTTTGTGTGCATTATACACAGGATTAGTATACCCATTATTGTACCAATGATTTGTGGTCATTATAGCCATGTATAATGTGCATCCTTATTTTTCCCTCAAAAATTTGAGCAGAAAGTGTACATTATACATGGCAAAATATGGTAATGTCCCCCACTCTAGCACACACACCAAAGATGTCTGTGTCCTAATCCTCAGAACCTGTGAATATGTTACTTTATATGGTAAAAAGACTTTGTAGTTGTGATTAAGTTAAGAATCTTGAGATGGGGAGATTATCCAAGTGGGCCCGTGTAATCACATAGGTCTTTATAAGGGAAAGAGGGAGGAGGGAAAGTCAAGAGAAGGAAATGCTATGGGGAAAGTGGAGATGAATGAGATGAGAGATATAAGAGAGAAAGCAGAGAGAGTGAGAGAGAGATTTGAAGATGTTATGCTGCTGGCTTTGAAAATGGAGGAAGGGAACACAAACCAAGGAATGTCTCTAGATGAAAAAGTAAATAAATGAATTATTTCCTAGAGCCTGTGGAAAGAATGTAGCTGTGATGACATCCTGATTTTAGAACTCTGTATCTCTAGAACTGAGATAAAATACATTTGTGTTGCTTTGAGTTACTAAGGTTGTGGTAATTTGTTATAGCAGTATCGGGAAATTAATACTCCCATTTATCACTATTACCCCTGTTACATTTTATAAATAATGAAATGCTTTTAAAAGAAAAAGCTTTATATCTTAGTAATGTCATTTCTTCCTGATGTTTGAACAAGACGCTTGCATTTTCACTTTTTACTGAACCCCACAAATTAGGTACTCAGACCTAGTTTTGAGACATTTAGGAGGAACTGTGCAGTAAGCAGCCTGAGGCTCAGGAGAATGGTCTGGACTCAACATGAAGATTTGGAAACCATCAGCATATTAGTTATAACCTTGAAAACAGATCAGACCACCCAGAAGGTGTGAAAAGAATGTTGATCCTCGGCCTATTCATTCCATATTACACACACACACACACACACACACACACACACACACACACACACACACACACAGAGTTTTCCTTCCTTCCCTCCCTCCCTCCCTCCCTCCCTTTCTTCCTTCTTTACTTTTGGTTATTTTCTGATATACAAATATGGGATAATGTTTTATATATACTTTTCATATACTGGTGAGTTTATTTCTGTGACTTATCTCAGGAGTGGGACTTCTGGTTCAAGGATATGCATTTCAAAACTGAAGTGGTAATTCCCATTAACAATACGAGAGAATGGGACTACTCTTATTTTAATTTGATTTCTTTAACTGCTAGTAAGAATACCCTCAAGTGTTTACCGACCATTTGGATTTGTTCTGCTGTGAATGGCTTGTTTTCCTGTACGCTTTCTCTCCCCCTACCCCTCTCATCCTATTATTTTTAAAAGGGTATCTACATTCTGGCCAGTACTTGATATCGTCAGTCATTTTAATTTTAGCCATTTTACTGTGTATGAAGTAATATCTGATTATAGTTTTAGTTCACATTTCTCTGATGACTAATGACATTGAGCACTTTTTCATATTCTTATTGGCCATTCATACATCTCCTCTTGTTAATGTCTTTTAAAGTTCTTTGACCATTTAAATATAATAGATACTAAGCCTTTTACTCTCATAAGTGTTTAAAATATACATGTGTATAGGTGTATGTATATATTTCTGGGTATTAGAACATAGATATCTTTGGGGTGTGTATGTTGAAGTGGGAGACATTATTCTGTCTACCACAATGATTAACAACAGAAATTTACAAATTGCAATATGTATGTATAGTTATCAGTTGTATATTAAATTTATTTAGCATATATTTTGCTACATAGAATTTTTTATTTTTTAATTGTGGTAAGTATACATACATAAAAATCATTTTCAGTAAAAATAATTTACTATTTTGAAGCATACAGTTTAGTTGCATTAAGTATATTCACACTGTAGTGCAGCTATCATCAGTATCCACATCCAGAACTTTTTTATCAAAAAAGTTTCAGTTTGTGTATCATCCCAAACTGAAACTCTGTGCCCATTAAAAACAATTAAATTTTTAAAATAGTGAAATAGCTCAGGCTTTTCTTTCCTTGTGTCTGTTCTAATCTTGATTAAAAAGGTTCCCTGTGCATCTAGATTGTACATGCGATTTCTTAGATTTTTTTGCACTATTTTTATTGTTTTATTTTTGTGTCTAAATATTTAACTCACCTAGAATTTAGAATTTATTTTTATACATGGTGTGAGGGAGGAAAGAAACTCCATTTCATCCAAATGGAGTGCCAAATATATATGCCAATGCATTCACTAAGAAAAGTATCTTTTCCCCATTGAATTAAATATCAGCTTTGTTATAAACTATCATAAACACTGCGATCTGTTTCTGCGTACTCTATTCCGCTGATCGAATTGTTTATGTCTATGCCCAAATCATATTGTTTAGCTACAGTTTAATATCTAATAAGTCAAATTCCACCACAACATTCTCCTTCATAATTTTTCTGGATATTCTCAGGTATGTATGTTCTCACATGAATTTTATTTTATTTTTCTCCAGTTATTATTGTTTTTTATTGTATTTACTTCCATTACCATTTAGTCCCCTTATACCCCCTTCCCCCAGCAATCACCACACAGTTGTCCATGTCCATGAGTCCTTTTCCCGTTTTGCTCAATCCCTCCACCCCATTACCCTCCCTGACTAGCTGTCATCCTGTTCTCCATCTTTGAATCTGTCCCCATTTTCCTTGTTCGTTCACTTTGTTCATTAGATTTCACATATGAATTAAATCATATAATATTTGTCTTTCTCTGACTGGCTTATTTCACTTAGCATAATGATCTCCAGGGCCATTCATACTGTCGCAAAGGGTAAAATTTTCTTCTTTTTTATGGCTGAGTAGTATTCCCTTGTGTAAATATCCCATAAACAAAAAGACAATAAGAACACTCAATGCATGGAGTTGCAAAGACCAAAGAGATACAATATGCGAAAACATCTGACACACAGTAGGAACTGCATTCATACATTCTTTCTATTTTATGGTTAGCTCAGAGAATTCAGTTTACTTATTGATGTCATACAATACTAAAGATCTAATTCAAACATTTTTCTTGTCAATAATTCTTTCTGGTTTTATATTGATTATAAAATTATTCCCAAGTATTTTCTATTAAATCACACAGTATGGTAGTCTAGCATTGTGTGAAAACAAGCTGCTACACAAAAATTCATTTCGCAGTTGGCATTTTGAATATATAGATTCAATATGGCTTGTAAATGAATGATTATTCACTGGTCTATCTGAAGGAGACTTAGCAGCTGAGGTGGTGAAGCAGGGCTGCAGGACTGGTGGACTGCTGCCACTGGCCAGGCCTCACAGGATGCTAGTCTTACTTCTGGGTACACCTGGTCCTACTCAGTTGACGGTCATATACTCTCACAGCAATAGTTAAGGCAATTGAAATACCGGCCATTCCAGATAAAAATTAAATGATTAAATAAAATAATCTTAATATTTTAATTAAAATTCAAAAAACTATTGAGGTTCTAATAGGTAGTGCATTATATTTATATATTATTTTTTTAAATTTTATTTATTTATTTTGAGACAGAGGGGAAGAGAGGGGGAGAAACATCAATGTGTAGTTGCCTCTCACATGCCCACTATTGGGACCTGGCCTGCAGCCCAGGCCTGTGTCCTATACTGGGAATCGAACCAGAGACCCTTTGGTTCACAGGCCATCACCCAGTTTACTGAGCCACACCAGCCAGGGCTATATTTATACATTATTTTTGAGGGAATTTACATTTTTATAATATTTGCCCATGCAAGAAAATAGTATGTCAATTTTCAGATTGAATTTTATGCCATTTAATAAAATGTTTATACTTTTCTGTATCTAGTTTCTGTATTTCTCATATTGAGATTATTTCCAATATCTACATGCATGCTCTTGCCAATGAAATATTTTTCTCATTATCACTTGATTTCTTTTGTTCAATGTCTTAATGTCTATGATATTCCTCCATGTTGTTTTATGTAGAAGCAGGTTGTTCATTTTGATTACTGAGTAGTATTACTGTGCATTTAATATGCTACAAGTTATTTATCCAATTACCTGTTGATGGACATTTGACTAATATGAATAAAGGTGCTATGAACAACTTTTTATAAGCTTTTTAAAAATGATATATGTTTACAGTTCTTTTTGGCAACTACCTAGCTGTAGAAGTTCCTCAAAGATTATGTTTAATGTTATAAGAAATCACCAAACTTTGGTACTGGCTGGTGTTGCTCAGTGGATTGAGAGCCAGCCCTGAACCAAAAGGGCCCTGATTCGATTCCCAGTGCAGGGCATATGCCTAGGTGGCAGGCCAGGTGCCCGGATGTTTCTCTCCCTCTCTTTCTCCCTCCCTTCCCCTCTCTAAAAATAAATAAAACATTTTTAAAAATCTTTTAAAAAGTGGTTTATATCATTTTATGCTCCTACAGGCAGTGTAGGATAATTTTATTTGCCCCACATCCAGGTCAACATCACATTGTCAGTCTTTTTTAATTTTAGCCATCCTAGTGGGTGTGAAGTGCTATCTTTTTGTGGCTTTACATCGCATTTTCTTGATGACTAATGCTTTTGAACACTTTTTCATGTACTTATTGGCTATTTATTTGTATGTCTGCTTTGGGAAGTGTCTGTTGAAAACCATGTGCCATTTTTTTAAAAATCTATTTGTTTGTCTTTATATTATTGATTGGTTGCAGTTCTCTTGTTGGTCTTTTGTCAGTTGTATGTATTGAAAATATTTTCACCCACCCTGGAAGAGTTTATTTTTTTAACCCTGTACTTTGAAGAATAAATATTTATAATTTTCAGTGACTTTCAATTTACCTTTTTTCTTTCATGCTTTACTGAATTTTGTATTCTTGTTAAGAAATCTTTACTTCAAAGTTATGAAGATATATGACCATTTTCTTCTAGAAGTATTACAGATTTAGCTTTTATATTTAGGTTTATGCTGCAACTAAAACTAACTTTTAAAATTGAGATAAAGTTTGCACACCATAAATTAACCATTTAAAAAAAGATTTTATTTATTTATAATCAAAGAGAGAAGAAGGGAGGGAGAAAGAGAGGGAGAGAAACATCAATGCATGAGAGAATCATCGACCAGTTGCCTCTTGCACGCCCCCACCTGGGGATTTGGCCTGCAACCCAGGCATGTGCCGTGAAAGGGATTCAAACCAATGACCCTTTAGTTCACAGGCTGGCGCTCAATCCACTGAGCCACACCAGCCAGGGCAAATTCACCCTTTTAAAGTGTACAATTCAGGAGATTTTAATATATTCATAAAGCTGTGCAACCATCACCACTATATACTTTCAGAACATTTTTATCACCCCCCAAAGTAATGCTGTACTTACTGGTAGTAACTGCCTATTCCTGCCCCCTCCCCTCACCCCTGGAAACCATTAGTATCCTTGAATCCTACAATATCTGACCTTTTGGGTCTGGCTTCTTTTATATAGAATAATGTTTCCAAAGTTCACCCATATCGTAGCATGTATCAATAGTTGATTCCTTTTTATGGAAGAATAATAATGCATTGTATGGGCATACCAACTATTTTATTTATCTATCATCACTTCATGAGCATTCAGGCTGTTTGCACTTTTTAGCTATTATGAAGAATACTGCTATGAACATTTTTGTACAAGTTTCTGTGGACACCCATTTTACCTTCTCTTGGGTGTATACTGAGGTGTGGAATGGCTGGATCATATGGTAACTCTGTTTAACTTCTCTTGTTTGCAATTGCCATGGTACCTTTACCAAGTTACAAAAAAATTGTACATGTGTGGGTTTATTTCTGGGCTCTGTATTCTGTTCTATTTTTTAAGTTTGTAGATCCTATGCCAGTAGCACACTGTCTAGATTATTGTAATTTTAAAGTAAATATTGAAGTCAGATAGTGTGCATTCTCCCACTATGTTTTATTTTAAGATTGGTTTTGCTATTCTATATCCTTTGCAATTCCAAGTAAATTTTCGAATGAGCCTGTCAGTTTCTTCTAAAAGGTCTGCTGGGATTTTGATTGTGATCACCGTAACTAAATTGAGGGAAAATAGACATCTTAATGGTATGTAGTCACCCTATTTTTGAATTTGGTATATCTTACCATTTATTTATTCTTGTGTATTTAATATAGTTTATCTTAGCAATATTTTATTTCTCTTAACAATATTGTTTCTTCTTTAAATATTTGACAGAATTGACCATTGAAACTAAGAAACTCACTGGTCCTGAGCTTGGAGTTTTCTCTGTGAGGAGTTTATGTTTTTAGAATCAAGTTTGTTAAAGTATAATTTATATAAAACTCATCTATTTAGCTGTATCATTCATTGAGTTTGACAAATAATCTTCTTCTTAAATAGAGTTTTACTTTTTCCTTTCCAATTTCTGTGCCTCTGTTTTTTTTTTTCATTTTCCTAGCTAATACCCTGGCTAGAGCCTCCAGTACAATATTGAATGGAAGAGATGAGAACACTGAGCCAAGCCAACCAGGACTTCATAGTTAGGTATGATGTTGACTCTAGAATTTTTGTAGAAACCTTTTATCAGTTTAAGAAAGTTTTCTTCTAATTCTAATTTTAAGAGTTGTTTTACTTTCATCATGGATGAGATTTTAATTTTATCAAATTGCCTGTTTGGTATCGATTGGATTGATCATATACTTCTTTGTTATTCTCTTAATATAATGTGTAACATTGAATGAATTTCAAATATTAATCTATCTTTTTTAAATTAATTAATTTATTTTTTCAAATACATTTGTCGCTGCCTACCCCCCACCGCTTTCCCTTGCCCCCTCCCTCCCCCCTCCCTCCCTCAAATGTTAATCTATCTTACATTCCTGGGGCATAATATATTAATATCTTTATATATTGCTGGATTTGGTTTGCTAAAATTTTATATATCCATGAAGATTATTGCTAAGTAGTTTTATTTTAATGTCTTTGGTTTTGGTATCAGATCAATGATGGCCTCATAAAATGAGGTGGGAACATTCCATTCTCTTCTATTTTCTGCCTGAAATTATAAAAAAACTGAAAATCCAAATTTAAGCCAATGATGTGGAGCCCCTGGATCTCTCATATATTATTGGTGAGAGTTAAAATTTTTTTCTATTTTTGCCAAACTATTTGCCAGTATCTACCAAAGCTTAACAGACATCTACACTCTAGCCCAGAACTTTAGCTCCTATCTATACACTCAAGAGAAATGAGTGTATGTGTCCACCAAACATATATATTCAAGAATGTTCATAGAAGCTGTATTTATAATAGCAAAAACTAGAAGCAACCCACATATTCAAGAGGAGAATGTAGAAACTAAATATGATATATTAATACAATGGAAATGTATAGAACAATGAAAAATCAAACTCCTGACACATTAATTTGGGTGCATCAGAAATATAGTGATGATCAAAGAAGCAAGCCCAAGAGTATGTACTGTGTGCTTCCATTCATATAAAGTCCAAGTATTTACAAAAGTTAATGTATGGGTTTAGAAATCATATTAATTATCAGCTCTGGGTAGAGATGGATTTTTACTCTGAAAGGGCCATGTTGAATTCTCTTGGATGATGATAACATTCTATATTTTCCCCTCAGAGTTGGTTACCTAGGTATTACACATGTAAAGATTCATAAAGCTGCATTTAGCCATTTAGGTGCTTTGCTGTATGTGATTTATATTTATTTTAGTATATTTTATTGATTATGCTATTACATTTGTCCCATTTTTTCTTCCCTTTATTCCCCTCAACCCTGCACTCCCCCTCCCACCAGCTTCCCCCCCTCCCCTAGTCCATGTCCATGGGTCGTACATATAAGTTCTTTGGATTCCCCATTTCCTGTACTATTCTTAACCTCCCCCCTGTCTATTTTGTACCTACCACTTATGCTTCTTATTCCCTGTACCTTCTCTCCCATTCTCCTCCCACCCCCTTCCTGCTGATAACCCTCCATGTGATCTCCATTTCTGTGATTCTGTTCCTGTTCTGGTTGTTTGCTCAGCTTATTTTTGTTTTTTTAGATTTAGTTGTTGATTGTTGTGAGTTTGTTGTCATTTTACTGTTCATAGTTTTGATCTTCTTAATCTTAAGTAAGTCCCTTTAACATTTCATATAATAAGGGCTTGGTGATGATAGACTCCTTTGCCTTTACTTTGTCTGGGAAGCACTTTATCTGCCCTTCCATTCCAAATGAGAGCTTTGCTGGATAGAGTCATCTAGGTTGTAGGTTCTTGCCTTTCATGACTTTGAATACTTCTTTCCAGCCCCTTCTTGCCTGTAAGGTTTCTTTTGAGAAATCAGCTGATAGTCTTATGGGAACTCCTTTGTAGGTAACTGTCTCCTTTTCTCTTGCTGCTTTTAAGATTCTCTGTTTATCTTTAAGCTTTGGCATTTTAATTATGATGTGTCTTGGTGTTGCGCTCTTTGGGTCCAACTTGTTTGGGACTCACGGTGCTTCCTGGACTTGTATGTCTATTGCTTTTGCCAGATTAGGGAAGTTTTCTTTCATTATTTCTTCAAATAAGTTTTCAATTTCTTGTTCTTCCTCTTCTCCTACTGGCATCCCTATGATTCGGATTTTGGCATGTTTGAAGATGTCCCAGAGTCTTCTTATTCTCTCCTTGTTGTTTTTGTTTTGTTTTTAAATCCTGTTTCTTCATTCTGTACTGATTGACTGTTTATTTTGTCCTTATGTTCCAAATCATTGATTTGAACCCCAGTTTCCTTCGCTTCACTGTTGGTTCCCTGAGGGTTATTTTTAATTTCACTTAGTGTAGCCTTCATTTCTTCCCTTACACATTTGCCGTACTCAATAAGATCTCTGAGCATCCTTATCACCAGTATTTTGAACTCTGTATCTGATAGGTTGGCTATCTCTCTTTCGCTTAGTTCTTTTTCTGGAGTTTTGATCTGTTGTTGTTGTTTTTTTTTTTTTTATTTAGGACATATTTCTTTGTCTCCTCAATTTGCCACCCTCCCTACATTTGTTTCTGTGTAGTAGGTAGAGCTGCCTTGTCTCCAACTCGGCAAACCTGTTACGTTGTAAGAGGTGGAGCCTTAGGTATTCACTGGGGTGGGGCAACCTGCTTGACCCTTTGTGGCTCTGTATGTGGGGGAGAGGTCAGAGAGGGAACAATGCTGCTTGCTCGGCTCTTGCCCAATTTCCAGTCACTTCCCCTACTTCCCATATGCAACTGCTGCCCCTCCAGCTGTTGCCCTGGCACCAAATCCCAGAGTGGGTGGGTTTGTGTATGTTCTAGGTCCTTTAAATGGACTCTTTTGAGAGACCAGCAGTTTCTTTCATGGCCCCAACCCCCACTGGTTTTTACAGCCAGAAGTTATGAGGCATTTTTTTTTCCTGTTGCTGGAACCCTGGGATGCGCACTCTGGCCTGTGGCTGGAATGGCTTGCTCTCCAAGTGTCTCTCCCAGTGTTTATCCACTACACATTAATGTGGGACTGCCTGTTCCACCCGCTGCCACTGCGGCTGCCTCACCACTACCACCTTGCCGCTGCCACACCAGGTCCTCTCTGTCCTGACTCCCCGTCTCTGCCCCTCCTACCTGTCTGGATGAATATTTCTTTAAGTCATTGGTTGTCAGACTTCCATACAGTTCAATTTTCTGGTCGTTCCGGTTGTATTTTGTTTTTGAGGTTAGTTGTAAACCTTCTTATGGTTGTGCAAGGAGGTCAAACATGTTTACCTACACCTCCATCTTGGCTGGAACTATCCCGATTCTTCTGATTTATATTTCTAATACGATAAAACAGTAATCCTCTTTGTAATTCCCTGAGACATTCTCAGTTTGCAAACTTTATTTTTCTTTATTTAGGGGAATTTTTTTTGCTATTATTTGTTTAACTATTGCATGTTTTTTTTCTCCTAAAATTTCTTATTCACAGATTAGGTAGTCTGCATTCATTTGTTTTCTAAATCCCTTTTATCATTTTGTATTTTTCTGCTGTTTTTGAAAGATATCTTCTACTCTATCTGCTAGACCTCTAATTTATTTTTGTAACAAAAAGTGATCAACTTCTCCTTCAACTTATCTATTGACTTTTTAAACTTAAATATATATTTTTTTAGTTCCAAAGGTCTTTATTTTCATTTTTTATCCTCATCCGAGGACTTTTTTTCTCTATGCTTTTAGAGAGAGAAGATAGAGAGAGAAACATCGATGCAAGAGAAATATTGATTGGTTGCCTCCCATATGCACCCGGTTGCAGATCCTACATGCCCAGATCGGGGATCAGACCTGCAACCCTTATATGTGTTCTGACCAGAGACAAACCAACTGAGTCACACTGGCCAGGGCCCAAAGGTCTTTTTAATATTTATAATTAGATTTTCTTAACTGCACACTTTAATTTTGTTAAGGCAATCATTTTTATTTTTTCTCTCTTCTAGAGCATAGGTCTGTGTTACTGAGGAGTTACCTGTTGACATTATTTTTATTCTTTTACGTTCTGGCCATGGATTTTTCTTAGATAGTAGGGTGAGTGAGAGAGGAAACTATTAGTAATTATTTCAGTATCAACAAGGAGTGTTTCATGGTAACTAGAAGACATGATCACCACACCATGAGGTGTCAACTTATGTCTTCTGTCTTTGGTTTAGGTGCTTATGTCTTGTGTCTCTGGTAGAATGGTGTATAGCAACAATCCAGATAGTGATGGGAAACTAAGAAATCTTGGTCCCTGGGGATAGTCAGTGTACTGGATGGCAAGTAACTAGGCTCCACTCTTGAGTCCTAACATATCCAGGCTCAGAAATTTAAAAGGCAATGAATATGAAGCTTTCCCTCATTTGACCTGGTAAATTAACTGCTTTCAGGCTGAATTCACTGGTTGCTTATGGAGGTAACTAGGGAGGAAATAAGGAGCTAGACTTGGCGCGGCAGTTTGTGCAGGTTGTGCCCTATACAAGAATGTCCAGTAGAGGGAGCAGGTTGGGGCTGAAATCCAGAGCAGGCTTCACGTGCACTGGTTTGAGTTGCATTTCTTGGAGGAGGGAGTAGAGTACTTTTTTCTCTTTCACACAAAGATACCTTGTAAGCTAGTGATGTCCTGTTGTAGCAGACCCATTTGTATCCTTGATCTTCTGTATATTCTTTGCATTGTTTTTGTTGGTGGTTCATTAGTATATCAAAGTGAAAACAAACTTAAATCAGAGTAATTATCCTAGCCAATTTTGAAGCTTAAACAGCCTTTGTAATCTGTTTTAGCTAATTTTCCAACACCATTTTTAATGATCATGTCCCCTTAATTTGTAATGTAAACTTTAATTACCTTCCTTTTCCTAGAAATGTATTTATCATCTTGTTTTCATTTTCTGATAATACATGATCATTTAAAAAAGTTTTTAAAAAACAGAGAATTGTGTCTACGTGGCAGAAATAGCCATTGCTAACAATTTGGTATGTGTACTTCAGACTTCCATGAAATAGATACTTCCTTTTTATTTTTTTAATTGTCGATCAGTTACAGTTGTCCCCATTTTACCCCCATTACTCTCCCCTGCCCATCCTCCCCCTACCCTGGTTGTTCTTGTCCATGGGTCCTTCATACATGTCCCTTGATTTGACCCTTCCTTTTAGTATATATTTATTTATCTCTATATCTATTTATCCTGGTTGACATTTATGATTTTAGATTTTTTTATCATCATAAACTATTCTGTACTGATTATCCTCATACACATAGTTTTCGTACACTGGGGCTACTATTAGGATAAACTGTCAGACATGAAATTACTGGATCAAAGGGTGTGTTCATTTAAAGATTTTTTTTTTTTACTGTATTACCCTCCAGAATGGTTGTGCAAATTTACACTTCCACCAGTAGTATAAGGGAATTGCTTTGTCCTTACTTTCTTGCCATCACTGGACAATATCATCTTTTTAATCTTTGTTAATCTGATAGGCAAAATGGATATTCAGTGTAAACTAAGTGGTCAGTAAATATTTGTTGAATGACAATATTTCTGAGGTTTAGTTTTTATATATTTAATTGTTGGTGAGTTTGACCATCTATATCAGGCCTCTAAAACATTTTCGGTAGAGGATCAGATAGTAAATATTTTAGGTTTTGCAGGCTACATGGTTTCTGTTGCATCTAATCAACTCTGCCTCGTTTTAGCAGGATAACATCCATAAGTAGTATGTAACTGAACAGCTGTGCCTATGCTTCAATATGTACAGAAAAAGGCAGCAGCCGGATTTGATCGACAGGGAATAGTTTGCTGACCTCTGATTTATTCATGTTTGTTGCTATTTTTTTTATTGTTCTATTACAGTTGTCCCAATTTTTCCCAGTACTTTTGTGAATTGCTAGTTCGTATCCCTTACTTTCTTTAAAATTGAGGGTTTTGTTTTCTTCTTGCTGATTTATAAGAGATCTTTATTCTATTTGGTCACAAAGTCACAATATTAGCCATTTGTCTTATTTTGCAAATATTTCCCTCAGTTTTCAATTCATTTACTGCCTTTCTTTATGGCCTCTTTTTCCTCTATAAATATTTTTATTTTTTATGGCATTAAATCTTTCAGTCTCTTACTTTATGGTTTCTGGATTTCATGTTATATTTAGAGAGATCTTCCTTACTCCAAGAGTATAAAATATTCTATATTTTCTTTTATTGATTGTCTTTAATTTTTAAAAATTTGAGTAAGTATTTGAATATATTTTTATTTGGTGACAGGGATATAATTTTATTTGAAATACCATTTTTATTATGTACTAAGTCCCCATGTATGCATGGGTCTGTTTGTGAACTCTAATTTTCTCATTTAAGCCTTATGAATTATTTTTGTGTTCTTTTATATGGCATCTATTTTATTACATTTTCTAATGTATTATTGCTTGCAAAGGAAGTCTATTGAGTTTACATATATTACTGAAATTACTGAATTTTTTTATTATTTCTAATAGTTTTTCTCTTGAATTTTCTAGGCTGTCATATCATCCTCTATAGATAATGATAATTTTGCCTCTTCTTTTTCAAAAGAAATACCTCTTATCTTGTTGCAGTCACTAGAATTTATATGATAATTTGTGTAATAGCGGTGGTAATGGATACCCTCATGGTGTTCCTGATTTTAATGAGAAGGGCTCTTGTGTTTCATTGCTAGGCATGTTTGATGGTAATTTTTTATAAACATTCTATCATGTTTAAGAAGATTTCTCCTATCCCTATTTTATTATTTTTCCAAAATAGGGATGGGTATTCAATTATCAAATGTTATTTTGGCATCAGTTGGGATAATTATACAATTTTTCTACTTTAACCAGATTATGTAATAAATTATGTCAATATATTACTAATATTGGGCCATTAGTTTTTCTGGGGAGGAGTCAACTAGGTCAGAATGCATTCTCCTCTTAGTTGTGTTCTAATATAATGGTAGATTATGTTTGCTAATGTTTTATTTACATTTTTTTACATTTGTATTCTTAAAAAGGTTTAGTCTAATAATTTTCTTTTTTTGTACTGTCTTTGTCAGGTTTGCTACTAAGCATTTGCAAATCTTGTGAAAGAAATTGGGTATGTTTACATGCTCCCATGATATAGAAAATTATGCATATATAGTTAAATATGATGTAGTTAAAGTGCTAAAATGAGATAGAAAATGTCTGATCTTTGAGATAATGATAAAAAATTATGTGTAAACCCTGTGAATCTCGTGCCCTTTGGGGGAATAGATCTTTGTCAACCTACCCAATTTCATATTTAGTTATTAGTCATTGTAGGGGTTTTACTCTTGTTTCAGTTGCTTGTCGTAACTATTTTTCCTTAAAAATTATTCATTTTATCTAGATATTCAAGTTTGTTGGCATAAACTTGCACATATTTTTCTCTGATTTTAAACTCACCTTTAATCTGTGGCTATATTCTCTTGTTCATTCTTTCATTTTATTTATTGAGCTGTGTGCTGTGTATTGTACAATGGTTTCTGACTTTCATGTCATACTCAGTGGCAAACAAGACAGCTGAGATGTTTGCCCCCATGAAGTCTACATTTGAATATTGTATACTTGTGTTTTCTTTCTTGGATGAGTTGCTAAGTGTCTGTTGTATTGATATTTCATAGAAAAACAATTTTATTTATCATTTTTACTATTTCTATTCCTAATTTATTAATTTCTTATTTTATTTGAGTGTTGTATTAAAACATTTTTGTTAGGGATATTTCCAAATATACACAAAGATAAAATAGTATCATGAACTTTCTTGTACTCATCAACTATCTTCAACAATTATTAACTCGTGGGCAATCTTCTTTCATTTATATTTCTAAACCACTGTATTTTTAAAAGCAAACCTCAAATAGCTTATCATTTTATCCACAAATACTTAAGTAATAACTATCTGCTAGACAAGTTCTCCTTTTGAAAATATAGCAATACCAGTATCACTCCTAAATGTTAACAATAATTTCTTTTTTTAATTGATTTTTTAGAGAGGGAGGGAGGAAGGTGGTGTAGAGAGAGAGTGAAACATTGATTTCTGTTCCATTTATTGATGTATTCATTCATTGGTTGATTCTTGTATGGGCCTTGACCAGGGATGGAACCCACAACCTTGGTGTAGCGGGACAGTGCTCCAACCAACAGAGCTATCCAGCCAGGGCCCCAATTTCTTAATATTATGTTATATCAAGCCAGCATTCAAATTTCCGCAACTGTCTAATAAATATCTTTTCATAGATGAATCATTTGGTTGACACATTTATTTCTCTTTCCAACTTTTTATCATGAAAAGTTTTAAACATATAAAAAAGTGAATCATACATATGATAAAAACTTGTATACTATCTACCAGATTCAGCATTTGTTAATATTTTCCCTTATTGCTCTCTCTCTTGCTCTCTCCATATATATATACACACACACACGTACATATATACACACCCACACACATATGTACACACATATATATATCTGTATTATTTTAAAGGAAGCTGTAGACATCCTGATATTTCACCATATTCCAGTAATAAAAATAATCTTCTAATACCTGTAGTATCACTGTAACTGTTAACAAGATTTCATTAATATCATCTAATATCCAATTACTATTCAGATTTCCCCAACTTGTCTCAACTTTAAAAAAAAAATCTAGGTCATGTTAAAAGACAAAGAAGCCAACTTGAAGGGTCTTCTACTGGCTAAATTGGGGACAGTTTTATCATCAAAATAAATAATGAATAAACTAAAAAGATGATAAAAATTGAATATTCACATAGATTCAAAATATCTCTCCCATGAAATATTTATTAATTACATGAGGAAGTAAAACCACCTAAGAAGGGAGAATACTACATGAAAAAAAAAACAACTTAAAAAAATTTAGGCTTTTTTTGCCCTGAATTAATAGTCAGCTAAGTTCACATAGTGCAAATAAAACATTTCTTTTGTAGTTCTTTTAAATCTGTACCAGTTCTCTTACCCCTCTTTTTTTTTCACCTTATAATTTATTTGTTAAAAAGTAATTTGCCCTGTTAAAGTCCCCACATTCTAAATTTGTTAGCCTTGTCTATTAACAGAAGCATTTTTTACTTAAATTTAAACTATATTTATTGTACAATGTAGTCTGAAAATTACTTAAATTTAACACAGCACTATTTTGTAAAGATTTTTTTAAAATTTATTTTTAGAGAGAAGGAGAGAAACATCCATGTATGAGAGAAACATTGATCAGTTAGCTTGCACATGCCCCCTTTTGAGGACCTGGCCCACAACCCAGGCATGTGCCCTGACCAGGAATTGAACTAGCGATCTTTCAGTTTGCAGGCCTGTGCTCAATCCATTGAGCCACATTAGTCAGGGCCAGCACAACTTTTTAATGGTAAAGTTTCAAACATATTCAAAAGAGGATGGAATAATACTCTTTTAATATGCTTCTTTAAAAAATATCTTTACAAAAATATTCTTGCTTATTAATCACTAATAGATCTATTGTTTCCTAGGAAACCAGTCTGTAAATTTAACCAGTTTGATTTTCAAGTCAGTTTGTGTTTTGATGTGTTCAAATCCCTAATATTTGGACCAAGGGAATATGCATTGGCCAACAATAAATTAGGAAATAAATTTTATAGTGAAGTGATCCATTGTTCTCCTATAGGCCAGTGTTTGGGTCCAACAATCATTTATTAGGTTATCCTTCGTAAATTAATAAGTCTTAGGGGTCAGGTTATCCTGGGGAATCAGTTTAATGCTAGTAACAGTACACTAATTTCTTCTCTGCCTTTTTAATGTGGACCAGGGAGAGTATAAATAATAGGTGAAGAGCAAATACATTTAAATGATGAATACTGAAAATATATCTTGTCTTCTTTTCACTAAAAATATTTTTAATGGCTGCCAATTCTTTCTGTTTTTAAGTCTGAAACACTTCTGAGTTTAATTCCAGTTTAGATTCTTTTTAAGGTGAAAGTAACCACTCTGATTCCATTGTCATATTTTCTGTTTCTTCTAAAGTACATGCTTCACTTGTTGTCACACATTTCTCCAACAGTATTGTAATTGAAAGTCAACTTTGAATACCTATTGAGAACTCTTCTTGTATCACAGATCATCAGCCTCCTTAGAACAAATTCAGGAAAGGAGCTTATATAATTTTGAGGCCCCTTTGAGACAAAAAGAGAATATAAAATTACACTTAAATTAGGTATGGAAATGAATATTTATATAGAATGAGACTTGTTTTCTGAGTTCTTTTTAGGCATTTTCCAGAATAAATTACATACCAATGCTTTCTGGTTGTACCTTATTGCTGCTGTATGCGAGGAGTCCTAAAACTCAAGCTGCATGTGGAACTTGATGAGAAATGTTTTTTCAGTACAAATTGCTTAGTTTCCAAGTACAGTGTACTAGCAGTCTGATGAACTTGACCTTTACTATTGTTATTTAGATAAAAGATTGTGAGTATTTTTGTTTTTATTTTTTTACGGTAGTCAGGTCTGTTTCCTGAGAGTGGAACAGAATACTTGCACAGAGCCCTGGGCTCCAAGGGGCCTTGTGCTTGGGGTCGAGTGCTCTGTGATCCCTCTCTTGAAATTCTTAATTTTATTTTTGAATATGTATTTCGTAAGTGAAGTTCAAGGGGGTAATGGAGCATGTGCCAGGTCCTTGGTGCCGATGCTCCTTCCTCCACCCCACCGCATCCCTATGATAGGTTCTTGATGATTTGGTCCCTGCCCCTGGTATCCTGGTCCCCCAAAGTATCTTCCTTGCACCCCTCCGTTCCCAGGGCCCCAAGACCACTGCTGCCTTCTCCAAGGGCAGCGAATGAGTTGTGCCAGCAGGAGGATCCCCAAGTTCCGCTGTTGACCTTTATTCCAGGTCGGAGCCTGGACCTGGGAGCAGGGAGGCTGAAGGTTGGGTACCCATGCCCTGAGACATCTTGGGGCTGGGCATGGCCAAAGCTGTTCTGCCCTTGGTTGGCAAGCCTCTGAACAGTCTGCAGACAGAGCGTCCTCTCATACACCCCTGAGCCACCTCCCTATGTGTCTTAGCATAGAAGTTGCTGTACTAGCACAGAAGTTGCAATGCCTTAGGGGTTGCTCATCTGTTTGGGTAGGAGCTGCCGCCTGTGGGCAGGGTAAATAGGCTACCACATATTCATTTTGCACTGTGACCTGATAACAGTGTTTTATTACAGTTCTCTGCCCTGAGGTCTATGAGCATGTTGCCCTGAGGATTGAAAAGAATGGATGCTTTCTGCATATGGTACACTGGTCCACAATGGAGTGTGTGTGGAATGAGCCAAAACCAATTAAATGCTCCTTGAAAACAGTCAGTGGAATTCAGATGCTTGCCTGAATTTAACCAGTTTTTAAAGAAAATGTTTTGTGTGTGCTCATCAGTCCTCAGGGGATATTGGGACATTGGAATATAAGTGACAATTAAGAGGTGGGATATAGGTGACTTTTAAAAAAAGATTTTATTTATTTATTTTTAGAGAGATGGGAAGGGAGGGAGAGAGAGGGAGAGAAATGTCTATATGCAAGAGATACATTGACCTGTTGACCTGGCCGGTAACCCAGGCATGTGCCCTGACTGGAAATCAATCCAGTGACCTTTTTGTTTGCAGTCCAGAGCTCAATCCGCTGAGCCACACCAACCAGGGTGAATATAAGTGACTTTTAAGACCTAAAAAATGTAAAACTATAGGGAAAATGAATTAAGTTCCTAGTAAAAGAAATTATGATATTTTCACACAAAAGTAGTATGGATATATATGTATGAATATAGATTGTGTCTAAAATAAATATTAAGAGAGAAAATGTTTCAGAACAATATGTAGTATATAATCCCATTCATGTTATGGAAAGATATGTATCACATTCCATCACTTGGTGACGGTTGTGTTGTAATTTGCTTTCTTGAATATGTGCAACAATATTCATAGAGTACGGATCAGCAGCATCAAATAAAATCCCAGAGACACCAGTAGAGCACTGTGGCACAAAAGAAAATATTTGAAAAAAAAAAAAAAAAGAATCGTCAATGACTTAGTTAAAAAGTGATTCTGAAAAGTTCAAATCTGAATAAGTATTATCTTAAAAATACCACAGCCAATTTAGTTCATTTACCTTTTTGTTATCCATGCACTAGAGAGAAACATTTGCATCTACGTCCAAGTAAGTCTAAATATCTCTTTCCATAAATATAAAATAAAGATTAGAATTGATCAGTGCTTCTTAGTGTTACATTAAATAGTTGGGCATTTTATAATCCATGGTGTCTTAGCACCAATCAGACAGAATGATCAAAATGTAAATTAAAGCATAAGATACATATTTTATATATAAAACATATGTATTTCTGAGAGGATAAACAAGAATGTGACTTGGGTGTGAAATAAGTCAAAGACTCTCAGGAGCATTGTCAAATCAGTAGTGGTGAATTATTAAAACAAACAAGAACATTAAATGGACTAGGAGTTCATAACTGGCTTTTCTGTATATACATATTAAAGCAAATTAATCTTCAAAGCAATGAGACTGGCCTCACAATTTAAGCATGAAAACCACTTTCATTACAATGTAGAATGATAGTTTATGAAAAAGAAAGAATCATTTTGAGGCGTAGTGCATCTCTACTTAGAGAGATCACTGATCTACTGGGAAATACAATCTCACTCTTGCTCTTGTCCAGATAGGGGAACCGTGTGCTACCCACCCATGTTGAAGCATCTCAGGGACTTTTGTAGATGTGTGACTAGTGTCTAAATTGTTTTCCTTGAACCTCCTCCTCCACTGTTAATGAGCTTGGCTTATATTTGTTTGTGTATTATAGTTACAGATAAGATTTTATTTGGGACCAAAATAAAGGTTCTACCTCTTCATTAAACAGTGTTTGAAAAATACCCCTCATGTGGGCTGAGGTTTCACAGAGGCCAAAGAAGGGATAATAAAAGTCAGGAGATGTCAGAATTATGCCTGGGAAGGCAAAGTGTTTGTCAACTCTCAAGGCTGTGGGGCTCGTGTAAGAGAATTAAGTAGGAAGACATTAAGTGGGTAGCTTGAAGGGAGAGACAAGGGAGGGGTACTCTTTGGCTGTCTGGGATCAGTCTGGGATGAAGCTTGTCAACATTCTCATCTATGTTTTTCCTTTTATTTGTTATTCTGCACTTGTGGATGTGACATTGCCACTTCAAGGAGACACAATGAGCGGGACAAAAGCAAACTCTTCTTGCAGCTCATGGCATTGACTTTGAGGATTATTTAAGTCCATTTAGTTCAGGCATTACCTTCTTTTTGCCTTCAATTGTGTACTTATTCTTCATTGAATGGACCAGCTTGCAATCCTGAGTGTAGCAATTAAGAGCCAGGGTTTTGAAGTCACATAGACTTGGTTTATGGTTCTGACACTTTAAAAGCTCTGTGTGGCCTTAAGCAGGTCATGCGACCCTTTGAGGCTCAGGTTCCACATCTGTAAACTGGTCGTGTTACAGAACCCCTTTGGGTCTATTGCTCTGGGTTCTATTGCCCACAACTGATAAGAACTGTGGCTTTCAATACCGGAGTTTGGTAAAAAGGAAGGGAATTATTTAATTAAAAGTTATACAGGTTTAGAGTAATGGTGGAGTTTTGCCATTAAGTCCCACTCCCTTTGAATGCCCACAAACACACACAGTCCTGCCCCGCCATCCCTTTGCCCAGTCAGGTCAGTCTCAGAGCATGCCAGTGAGAGGTACCGCCTTCCAGGAAAAAAAAAGGAGTCCGTGGCTCACTTCGCTCAGTTCCTCCCAGTAGTCTGCTTGGCCAGGCAGGTCTCCCTTAGTTCCCAGTACCATCAGCTGTGACGCTGTGATCTCCAGTTCTTAATGCAAAACCGCATGGTACCTCCTCATGGCTGGCTGGCAAGGGTCCTTCCACACCCTCTTTGCACCCACATGGTCCTGCTGCACATGGCTACCTGCGTCTTAGTTTAAATCACGGTCTGGATCCTCCCCCATAACCCCGTTTCTGACTCCTTCCACAATTGGCTACACATACTAGCACTCCTGTATTTCCTGCTTTCCTTGGCTGCCATATTTAGTCCAGGCAGGCATGTTCCCATGGCCTAGAGGAAACCGAACTGTCTCCAAGCTCTTTGGGCAGGCACTGTAACTGGCGAGCTGCTTCCCAGCAATATCATGGGTCAAACTATTTATGGTTTATGGTTCTGACACTTTAAAAGCTCTTTGTAGCTTCCCAGCTAGTTACACTCATCTCCCTGGCCCAGGCAAATTATTCAACATTACTATGAAGCTAGCCTGCTGTTACTGATATGCAAAGTAACTCTCAATGGCCCTGCTCCACGTCTCCCATCCCCCAACCAGGTCTATGGGGAATATCCTATATTCCTGGTCTCTCTAAGTTCTGGACCCTGTTCCACACCTGTTACCAATATAGTCATACTAATTTGCTAAAGGTTGTTGTGGTGGTTAAATGATTTAATGTTTATAAAGTACCTCACATGTATTAGTTACTCAAGAAACAATACTGGGCCTATTGTTTAGCTCTGTGGCAACTAAATAGATGAAATCGATTCATGAAAACTGACTTGCTTCACCTTTGTGAAGACTTAGCATTCCTCCTCTGTGATCAGCTTACTTCTCACTCTCATGCCATTGCCATTCACTTTTCTCTCCTACCCACTGCATATTTACTCCATCTCATAGGAATGTTGTGCTGATTCAATGAGGTAATGAGCACTTAGCAGAATATTTGGCAGATAGTAACGGCTCAATAATTGTTAGCTATTATTATCAATGGACAGCCTTGAGGACAATTGACTGCCTTTAGAATTAAAGAGCTGTGGGTTTAATTCTTGGCTCTGCCACTTACTGACTGTGTGACATTTGGCAAGTTAACCTTACTGAGTCTCAGTTTTCTTCACAGATTATGTAAAGTGAGGATATTCCTGGAACTATAGGAACATTATGAGGATTGAATGAGATAATATGTATAAAATTCTTAGTACAAGACCTGGCATACAGTAGGTGCTCTAAAATGCAAATATTAATTGTAATACATTGTGCTTTTCCATTTAATTTCACCATTGAGATGGTGATGGGTCCGTGTAATTATAAAGTCAAGTTCACCACTGAGAGTGAAAATGAGGGGAAATAGGGCATCCTGTGGTATTATTGCCCCAGGACTAACCAGCAACTCTACCTTCCCTTCTGACTTCCCTCTTTAATTCCAGCATTGTGTTATTAAACTATATAGCCACAGAGATATTAAGGATTTTCAGACTAGTTTCTTCTCCCACAAATAGCTGCTAAGAGTTTTCAGTTCCTTTTGTTTATTGTTTGTTCTACCTCTTCCCTCACTGCCTACACCATATTTCCCTGTGAGCAGCCATATCCTCCACTGATTTCTTCACCCTGACGTGTCAGTTCTAATTTTTAGGGCAACCAAACCGGCTATTGCAGCTTGTTTCTGGATTGTCCCAAGAGTGTGCAGCCTAATTTTTAAAATTAGCAAATAATCTGAATATACATTTCTCCAAAAACTATATACATAGTCAATAAGCAGATGAAAGGTACTCAACATTACTAGAGATCAGAGACATGCACAACAAAAGTACAAGCCACTAGGATAGCTAAAATTAAAAAAAAACACAGACAATATCAAATGTTGACAAGGATGTGGAGAAATTGGAACCTTCATACATTGCTAATGGGGATGTAAAAGGATGCAGCTTCTTTGGAAAAAAGTCTGGTATTAACATAAAGGTAAACTATAAAATTGTCACATAACCCAGAATTTCTTCTCCGATGTATGTACCTGAGAGAATTCAAAACAAGTGTTCACACAAAAACTTGTCAAAAATTTGTTCATAGCAGCATGACTCATAATAGCCAAAAAGCAGAAACACCCTAAATGTCTATCAGTGAGGAATAGATATACAAAATACAGTATATCTCTATGATAGAATCTTTAAAACCACAAAAAGGCATGAAGTAGTGATATATGCTTCAACATGAGTGAATCTTAAAAACATTATGGTAAGTAAAGGAAGCTAGACACAAAGGGCTACATCTTACATGATTCCATTTATATGCAATATCCACAATAACAAGATACATAGACACAAAAAAACATATTAGGGGTTGCCAGGAGCTGGTGGGAGGAGGAAATGGGGAGTGACTGCTTAATGGGTACAAGGCTTCTTTTGGGCTGAAGAACATGTTCTGGAATTAGAAAGTAATGATGGTTAGACAATTCTGTGAATATAGTAAAACCCACCTAATTGTACAATTTAAAAGGAAGAGCCCTGGCTGGTGTGGCTTACTGGATTGAGCACTGACCTCTGAACCAAAGGGTGGCTGGATCCATTCCCAGTCAGGGCACAGGCCTGGGTTGCAGACCAGGTCCCCAGTAGTGGGTGTGTGAGAGGCAACCACACATTGACATTTCTCTTCCTCTTTCTCCCTCCCTTCCCCTCTCTCTAAAAATAAATACATAAAATCTTTAAAAAATAAAAGGAAAATTGTATAGTGTGTGAATAATATCTCAGTAAAATTTTCCCCATCCCCCCCCAAAAAAGATTGTGCAGACTTTGAATGACGGCTGGAAGAGCCCATCCTTGAGCCAAGGGCAGATGTGTGGAACATGAACTTTGCAACCTCATTTTAGACTCTTCAGAGGCTTTACTCCTTTCTGATTTAAGTACATTTTCTAGATTGCTGAGTCTGTCAGATAAATGACTTTCCATTGAGGTGTGTACTTGAGGAGACAAATTTATATTGTTTGTTTTGACTTACAATTTTATGAAGTTGTGTTTTTATAACCATCACTGTTGCTGCTATTTATGGCACTGCTCTCTACCCACTTTCTCTGTATTGACCTATGTACTTTGCCTCATAACCCTTGAAGGTAGGCACTGTATTAGCCCCATTTAACTGAAGAGGAATCTTAGGCACAGAGACCTTAAGTAACTTGACCAAAAGCACACAGATAATTAGTAGCACTGACAAAAATCAAGGCAGTGATCCACCAGCACCTGTGCTCCTGATCTGTACACTACATGACCTGTAAGTCAATATAAACCCTTTATAAAGAGACTCAACTCTTTACAAGATTTTGAGTGAAGCAGAAATTATAGCCGTATGCTGAAACCACGTGCTCATTCATAAATGGATGAAGTAGCAAGTCACTAATTGAAAGGTGATCTTGCTGATGTGCACAGCCAAGGCAGTAATGCTAATACAACTGAGCTGTCCATTATCCCCACCAGTGTACCCTTTTTAGGCCTTTTCTTTCCCTTCTCAGGTGAGATCTTTATTGGTTCCTGTCTTCTCTGAAGGTTGCTGCCTCAGAGTCACAGCTTTCCTCCCGTATGTAGACTGCCCCACACAACAAATCTTTGTGAGAAAGGTTGCACAAAAGAGGTTTGGAAAAGAAGTGGCTTAAAATGCCCTATTGCAGTGTTCTGGCAAAGGAACTAATTGACATTTTTATTCCAAAGGGGGGAAAATTGCCTAATAGCATGAGTCAGCGTGTACTACCACCCATGCCAAATGCTCATTCTTATTTCAGCTCAAAGGCCTCAAGTGGGTGAAAACAGCTCTCGTTTTTGCTCAGTGTTTTGTGTGGTAGAGTTAGATGGATGCTGTTTAAATTCTATGCATACGCCAATTAAAATCACTAAGGAGTTCTATCTTTTTTGTTCCATCCTTTTTTGCCCTGAGGTATTTTATTCTTCTGAAAGTATCCATAGTTAAAATTCAAACTCCCATCACCCACCTACATTAATGTAGAAAATGAGGCAGGGATTTTGCAGTCTTTTGCACATATATTTACTGTAAACTGACTAGAAGATTTAAGACTGTTAGGCATCAGTGAAAAACTGGGTGATTTTCTGGGTAGAGTGGAAAGCAGATGGCTGTGATTTGTACTTTAATTCATTCCATTGAGTAGTTGGGAGTTGAATCCTGCAGAGGCAGAGACCAGGAGGGAAAAAAGTGGAGGTAAATGAGAGTAATGGAAGTAGGCTGTTAGTGGCAGAGATTTTCCTCTGGCACTTTGGGGTAAAAGTGACTTCTTGATCACATGTGTCAATTTATTTGTTTGAACTTATTCTTTTCTAAGGGATGGGAATAAAGAGAAGGAGTGCTCCGTGCAGGTATTTCCCTTCACGATGTCTCATCATATAGGTCTGGCCCAGGCAGGGCCCTCCTAAATGTGAGGCCTAAAATAATCCAACTGGTTAGAAGATGGCAGGCCAAATGGCTTGCAGATGAGAAAAATGTCTTCAGCATTTATCGTGACTTAAAATATTTATCTTGTATAAACTTTGCCATTCATCCAATTGCTGGGTCTTTGATTTACATGTCCTTGCATCTATGCTGTTTCTTCCATTTGGAAGGCTCTACCTCACCTACTTTCAACCCCTATCTTTCCATGTCCAGATGCTACCAGTTCTTCAAACCACAGTTCATATTGGGTTATGCAAGTTGGAAATGATCTCTTTTTCTTGAATACTTGTATACATTGTTTGTGTCGTTGGTCACTTTATACACTGTCACCCTTGTGGAGTAGGCTGCTATGGTCACTACTAGAACCATAAGCTCTGTATTGTCCATAATGGCTGCACAAGGCCTGGTGCAGAGAATGGGCTCAGTATGTGTTGAGGATATGAATGAATTAATGAATTTCAGCAGGAGTAAATATGGTTGAGTGCTCGATACTGATACAATTTTCCTAAGAGCTGTAAAAATGTACACATGAGGCCAATTGTTGGCCAAGACGTCCAGTGCTAAGATGACTGACTAAAGTTCAGCCAATTGAGCTGCCCCTTGGTCCTGTCCTTTACCAGGAACATCCTGATTAAGGGACAGAAAGCAGCAGCTCTCAAGCAAGTTCCTTTAAAGTGTGAGAGTGTTGAAATCATTGCTTCAGTAAATGGACTCTTTTTGGTATTCACTCTGCTGATCCTAAGAGGCTCCCCAGGCAGCCAGGGGTTCTGAGAGAGCAGTGACCTCTTCCAGCACTGTGGCACATGGCAAGAGACTGGGCACAGGGGGAGTTACCTTCTCCTGTAGACAACGAAGGCTCAGGACCCAGTTCTGGTTCCATCCTATAGCAAGGATGCCTAAATAGCTGTGCTGAGCTTGCAGAATGCTGCCTCCGTGATCAAAGCATAATGGGGAGCTGGTTACAGAGGTCACAGATTCAGGACCTGAGAGAGCCTCTGTTTGTAGCAAAGTCTAGTACATGGCCACCAGTTGCTACACTAATCATATATCATTGGGCTGAGGAAGGTAGTCCCTTGAAGGAAGCCCATTGGCAACTAATGGTGGGTTTCTTTTAATAATATGGGTACTAAAAAGGATAAAAGCTGTTTCCTGACACACTCAGGATTAGAGCAGCCCTCAGCCTAACTAATGATGTTGAAAAACCTAACCGAGGTGGTGCGGCCTGGTACTATGTGTGGGGTAATGGATCATCCCTTTTCTGTGCACTCCTCTGTTTCAGTGTCCAGGTAAATGAAGCCTCTCAAAGGAGATGTCATCAGTGTGATGTCACACCCATGTACCTGGAAAGAGCTAGATGTGGTTAGATATTGTCTGCAAAGATTACGTGAGATAACTGAAAGGAGTAGAGAGGTATCCCACTGAGTACCCAAGTACAGATGTGTCATGTCTCTTTAAAAGGAGAGGTTAAGTGTAGCTGGGGGCTATTTAAATAGGCACTGAGTAGAACATGTCAGTGACTCATACTTTGCTGTGACTGTAAAGAATTTACCAGTTTGTTATTGGGTGGAATCAGTAATTTCAGTAATTAATATTAGATATGGATCCCTAATGGGTTGGGACCATGACATTAAGGGTACAAAAATTCACACTGAGGCACCATTCGTGCTTTCCAGGTTTAAGAGCAAGTCAAATGTGGCTGTTAAATTCAGAAGCAGTGGGGGGCAATAATTATACCTTTTCTAAATAGGTTTTTTATAATGAGTTTCAATCTGTGAAGGCCCTGTTTTCATTTAGATTGGGCCCTTTTTAAACTAGGGTGGAAGGCATTATTTATTTTCTAAGTAGAGAAGAAGATCCATGGGGTAATACTTTTAAAGCTTATTCTAAGTGCAGAACACTTAATTTTATTACTTATTGGGTCAGATTGTCCATATGCACTACAAGATATTTTAGGGCAATGAGTACTTTGACTATGGGGAATGTAGACAACACAATAGTTCCAGTGCTGTAGCTCAGGCATATCTGTTTCCATTTTATGCTCAGTAACTGCCTGGTTGTTTTTTGTTTGTTTGTTTGTTTGTTTGTTTGTTTGAAATCAGCTTGTCCAAATATGGGCCAGAAGTGGAAGAGAAAGGAGTGAGGCTGAAAGCTGTCAATAGTCTAACATCTAAAATGGAATCGGATTCATTATCACACACTGGCCTCCCCCCACATCACCTCGCTGCTCCCCCATTCCCGCCTCCTCCCCCCCGCCCACCACACTCGGAATACACACAAAACACCAGTTTCTTTCC
The DNA here is from genome assembly GCF_021234165.1 of Pteronotus mesoamericanus. Classification (NCBI taxonomy): domain Eukaryota; kingdom Metazoa; phylum Chordata; class Mammalia; order Chiroptera; family Mormoopidae; genus Pteronotus; species Pteronotus mesoamericanus. The sequence continues at coordinate 4,241,187 of NW_026555198.1, forward strand.
ACCCCTGCCCGTATGATAAACTGTGAAGGAAAAATCCCTCTTCAGTGTTCACCTAGTCCTTGTTCTCCGTGTCTGGCTAACTGTGGACTGGCTGGTCTAGTCCCCAGACTTGGAGGACACCACCTCCCCCCTTCTCCCAGGCCTGCCCCTTCCTTCGCTCCCTCCCCGTCTTCCGAGAACGCACAGAACAAAACACATTTCCTTTTCACACATGCTAGTGTTTTATTCATTAACGCCACATGACGTCCTTGGGTCTGGACAGGGGACCCTTTCCGTTTTGGTCTCCACATAAGGGACCATTACTCTGGCATTTCTTCCAGAGACGCAGCATCTATGGAAGGGTCTTCGGTTTCTGGGTCACAGGCGTCGTCACTTGTAGAGGGAGCCTCCTCCTGGTTTTCTTCATCTGTGTCGGGCAGACTTTCTTCATCCGTGTCGGGCTGGCTTTCTTCATCCGTGTCGGGCTGGTTTTCTTCATCCGCGTTGGGCTGGTTTTCTTCATCCGTGTCGGGCTGGTTTTCTTCATCTGTGTCGGGCAGACTTTCTTCATCCGTGTCGGGCAGACTTTCTTCATCCGCGTCGGGCTGGTTTTCTTCATCCGCGTCGGGCTGGTTTTCTTCATCCGCGTCGGGCTGCTTTTCTTCATCCGCGTCGGGCTGCTTTTCGCTGACTTTTCTACACCCCCTGTAGCACAAGATGATTATCTTCGGCTTTTTCCCTCCCTTATGCTTTTCTTCAATCTGTCGAAGGACCGAAGTCACCTTCTCTGTTAACTTCAGAGCCTAGGAGGGAAACCAGACAAACCCGGAAAGACATTGGTTTGGGGGAAGTGGGTGGGAAACCCGTAAGAAGGGGATGGGAGGAGGCTGAGAGGGACTTGAGGAGGGGCTTGTGCCAGGCGAGGGCAGGGGAGAAGCCTTCGCGGGGGGGGGTCCGTGGGGAAGAGGAGGGGGCCGAGGAGGAGGGGAGTCTGACCTTTCTCCGTCCTTCGTCTGCGACCTGGGAATCACTCTTCCTCTTCACTCCTGTGGTTGGCGTGGGTGTCTCTTCCTCTGGAACAGGCTCCATCGTGGGTGTCTCTTCCTCTGGAACAGGCTCCATCGTTTCCTCAGTTTCGTTGGCCATCGGGTAGCCGCAGCGCCCTACTCAGGGCGCCTGACCTGTACATATACCGTCCAGGACACTGAGGAGCCCCACCCTCGGCTGTGATGGGCCATCAGAAATTCCTTCCGCCAGTGGTAACCACGGTGCGGGGTGACATCACAAAGCCCCACCCTTCACAATCCGGGAGGGGGAGGGGAGAAGGGGAGGGGAGAAGGGGAGGAGAGAAGGGGAGGGGAGAGGGGGAAGGGAGGGGGCAGAGGAGTTTGGCTGCTCTGGTTAGACCGAGGTGGAGCTTCTTCAAAACCCCTAAGCGTTTTCCCAAAGTGACCGCTCACTCTTCCTCATCTCCTCTAGGTAGGTGCTTGTGGTGCACAGGGCAGGGGGAGGGTGTTTCCTCTAAGCCGTTCCCCTCAGCCGTCTCCATTCATTGGTTCATTCTGTTGTCTCCTATCTCTAGTCATCATCTAGTATTTCATGAGCTTTTAGTGCATGTTTCATTTTAGAACAGTTTCAGATTTACAGAAAAACTGTGAAGGTAATACCCATATGCCCCACACCCAATTTCCCTTATTATTACCATCTTGCATTAGCATGGTGCCTTTGTTACACTTGTGAACCAACAGTGAAACAGTTATTAATTAAAGTCTGTACTTTATTCAGATTTCCTTTGTTTTTCTTAATGTGGTTTTTCTGTCCCAGGCTCCCATCCAGGATGCATGTGACATTTAGTCATCATGCCATGCCTCATTAGGCTCCCCTTGGCTATGAAAGTTTTTAGACTTCTTGTCTTTGAGAACCTTGAGAGGTTGCTTTTTTTTGTTGTTTTTTAACATTAAATTCTCAGATGTTATTGATGTTATAGTTGAAAGTTTGTACCCTTTTACCAAGCTCTTCCTATTTCTTCCACCCTGCAGCCCCTGGCTAATAATTTTCTACTCTCTATTTCAATGAGTTTCACTTTTTCTTTTTTAAATAATGCACATATAAGTGATACGATGCAGTGTGTGTATATAACATCTTCTATATCCACTCATGTAGTGATGGATACTTGCATTACTTATATGGGCTATTGAGAATAATGCACTGCAATGCCTACCTATGTTTTGTTTTGTTTTTTAAATAATTTTTATTGTTATTCTATTACAGTTGTCTCAATTTTTCCCCTTTGCCCTCCTCTGCCCATCCCACCCCCAGCTCCCACAGTCAATTCCCACACCATTGCTCATGTCCATGGGTCATTCGTACATGTTCTTTGTCTAGTCCCTTCCCCTTCTTTCCACCATCGTCCCCCTCCCCACCTCTGGTCACTTTCAATCTGCTCCATGTTTCCATGCCTATGGTTCTATTTTGTTCATTAGTTAATTTTGTTCATTAGATTCCACTTATAGGTGCAATAATATGGTATTTGTCTTTCACTGACTGGCTTATTTCACTTAGCATAATACTCTCCAGTTCCAGCCATGCTGTCATGAAAGGGAAGATTTCATTCTTTATTTCTGCTGTGTAGTATTCCATTGTGTAAATGTGCCATGGTTTTTTAATCCTTTTCATCTACTGATGAGCACTTAGGCTGTTTTTAGCACTTGGCTATTGTAAATAGCGCGACTATGAACATAGGGGTGCAGAGGTTTTTTTGAATTGGTGTTTTGGGATTCTTAGGGTATTTTCCCATCAGTTGAATTGCTGGGTCAAAAGGCAGACCCATTTTTAGTTTTCTGAAGAAATTCCAAACTGTTTTCCACAGTAACTGCACCAGTCTGCATTCCCACCAAGAGTGCATCAGGGTTCCCTTTTCTCCACAGCCTCGCCAGCACTTGTTGTTTGTTGATTATTAATGATGGCCTTCCTGACAGGTGTGAGATGATATCTCAATGTGGTTTTTATCTTCATCTTTCTGATAGCTAGTGATGATGAGTCATGGTGATATGTCTATGGGCCCTCTGTATGTCCTCCTTGGAGAAGTGTCTATACAAATCCCACCCATTTTTTTCATTGGATTGTTTATCTTCCTGGTGTTGAGTCATATGAGTTCTTTATATATCCCTACCTAGTATTTTGGATGTCTTACCTAAAACCCCACAGAGCTAAATACCAATATTTAAGTTTCAGTGAAGAAATGAGTTACCGCACTTCCCTCCAACACTTGGCTCTTCTAGACAACTTTCCAGGTTGTATTTGGTGCATGTGTATGTGTGTGTGTGTGTGTGTGTGTGTGTGTGTGTGTTTACTGAATGTACTTCAATGGTTTTTTTCTCCACCCTCCTCATACTTATAAGCTTTTTCTCCAGAGAACCTGAAACCAAGTCAGTACCATCAGAGTTATGGACCTCCCCATGGTAGTGGCTGAATTAATCCCTTGGCTTTGTCACAGGGATGCTGTGGATGTTTCTCTCTAGAGCCCTGAGGATCAGGATCCTGTGTGCATGTGTGTGTGTGTGTGTGTGTGTGTGTGTGTGTGTGTGTGTGTAACAGAGGCATTGGCAGCAGCAGCAGAAGCATTTTGTAAGGTCCTAGGGAGACTTCTGCTTCAGGAGTGTGACTTCCGCATCCCATACAATAATGGCTCTTCCTCCACGACTGACTACCCAATGGACCTGTATATTGAATAGACTCTCCAACCAACCTATGTATAGAAAGGGAGCAACAACTGGTTAAGACACAACAAATGTTCACAAGGTAAGACTCATTGCCTCAGACATAGTGTCAGTCACATCTTGTTTTATAATTGGGACGTATGCTTCCATCTGAGGCTCACAGAGAGGTCCAGGCTGAGACACATGGTCGAGGACTACTTTAAGGCAATGACTGTCACTATATGCCAATCTGCTAAACTGGCTAATGTGAGTCAGATCTTTAGCAGATGCTTCATAAGACTCACAAATGCAGCACAGAAAAGGGCAGTTGAAAGCGAAAGCAGGCCAGCAGGCAGTAGCTCAGAGTGCGTGCCTACCAGTACGCAGCAGAGCTAGTTAGGAGGCAAAAGCAAGACAAGCAAGAGCCCCGGTGGTGGTGGACAGAACCTTGGTGTCCTGCTCACACAGCCGATTGTTGTGATCACTCCACAGAGACAGGATGGACCCTTCTCCCCAAATCTGGTTTGGATGTCAAGACTGATGACACAGGTGCGAAGAGAGTATGAGAAGTTTATTACTCACATAATGAGGCTTTCTGGGGAGACCAGGGAAGGCTCTCAAGCAGGTTCGAGAATGGTTTGAGATACACCTGATACTAATATAAAATAATATTGAATGTCAACTGTAATTTAAAATGAAGAAGAATGGCTTGAGGGAGCAGAGGAAGGAGACGCGCCTTTGACGGTAATAAGAGGATGAGCCTGGAATGAGTATTCCATACAGGTTAGGGTTTGCATGGTTTGAACTGCCTGCTGGCCCCACAGAAAAGTGTAAAGTGTGCCTGGGCTTTCTCATCAGACAGGCAAGGCAGGGAAGAGGACATGGTGTGGTTCTCTTATGGAATAGTCTTGTGTAAATGCCAGAGGTTTCAGCCCAATTTAGAATTCACATAACCCTTACAACTAACCTTCTTGTATTGTTTTAGCATAAGCTGCTTTTCAGTAGATAAACATTTATCAAATTCAAATTATGGCCCTTTAAATATTATCTAAAGTGGCTTAGAATTATCTTGGTTCATCAGAGGAGAAACTGTAGAAAGAGAAAAGACTGCTAGCATCAACAAGTCTGACACTGTCTACAATAGAGCAGACTAATTATACTACCTGGTGAATTATGCGGGGTTACTTATATTTTTTCCTATTCCAGGTAATTACTATAGCACACAAAGACTGTAATAATAATAATAGAAATTAACATTTATTGATCACTAACTCTATGTAGAAATTATACTAAATATTCATGTCCCTACTTAATCTTCATCACAACCCTATTCATGTAAGTGACAATATAGCACTTTCTGCCAGCTCTGCTGGGATTCCTGTGGCTACCTCCATTATGACTGCAGAAAAAGAAAAGACCACAGTGAAGGGCACATGGGAACATTTCTAGGCCAGACTCAACTTGGGCATGCGGGACTCCTGCTCATGTCTCATTGGAAAAAGTTCACAGAGCTACACCCAACTGCAGTACAAAAGGGGAAATGTAGTGTATCCAGAGGAGAACTTGATTGCTGGAAACAGCCAGCAGTCTCTGTCACCACTATCCTGTCCATCACCATCCCCATATTTAGAGTAGGGTTAGGCCCACAGTAAGTCATCACAAATGTATCTTTTGAATGAACCAGTTTGAGTTTTTTGGGTCAGTTATGGAGATCAGAAACGTATAGGACTTGGTTAAGCAATGGGTTCTTAGGTTCAACACAGAAGTGCAAGCAGCAAAGAGTAAACTGGACTACATAAACATTTTAAAAATTATTTCTTCTACAAACTGACCATCAAAAAATGAATAGGCTCCCCAAAGAAAGAGAGAAAATATTTGGAAATCATATATTTGATAAAGGTCTAGTATGCAGATATAGAAAGAACTCTTACAACTCAAAAACAAAAATACTATAACCCAATTAAAAATTAGGTAAAAGACTTGAGTAGACATTTCACCAATTAAGATACACAAATAGCCAAAAAAAAAAAGACATGAAAATATGCTCCATATCATTAGTCATTAGGGAAATACAAATCAAAACCACAATGAGATACCACTGCACACCCATTTGGAAAGCTATAACCAAAGACATAACAAAATAACAAGGATATGGATAAATTGAAACCCTCATACACTTCTGGGGGGGACATAAAATGGTGCTATCTCTAAAAATCATTTGGCAGTTCCTTAACAATTTAAACATAGACTTCCTATACTGCCCAGCAGTCCCACTTCTAGGTATATAACCAAAAGATTACAAACAGGTGGAAAAAATGGGTGAATGAAGCATTACATGAGAGATAAGCAGATAGTATTTCAAGAATGAAAAAAATGGTTAATTTTATTAAATACTCTGCATAGATGAGGTCAAACAGTTGATTATTGAAATTGATAACATGGAAGTCATTGGTAACTTTGAAAAAACAAGATTAAAAGAGTAGGAAAGATTTAGCATGAACCTGAACAATGTGTATCAAGGAGATAATGTGATGGGAGGAAGTGGGCATAGATAGACATTTTCTTTTGAGAAGTTTGGTACTAAGGACAGAAGAAATATGGGACTATTGCCAGAGGAGGATTTGATACCAAAAGTAAATTTGTTAAGAGGATAGATTCTGGTTACACCTGTATGATGATGAAATTGATGATATAAAAGATCCAGGGGATAATTGTAGAGGAAGAAATATTGAGACAGCAAGAAGGGTATTCAGAGTGCTAGTAGATGGGATCTATAGTAAAGGTGGAAGACTTAGCCTTATGTGAGAACGGGGAATGTTTATACATTGTACAGAAGAGAAGGACATACTCATGGTACAGTTACAAATGTGGGTAATATGGTGGAATTGTTGAGGAAGACTTAAGGATATTGTCTCCTGATTCTTCATCCTTTTTCAGTGAAGGATAAAGTAAGGTGATAAAATGTCAGGAGTGAGGGTGGGGTTTTGAGGAACTGAGAGGATAAGGTATTGATTATTCATTTTGAATAATGGAAATCAGCACATAATATGAAAGGATTGCTGATTTGAGACATGCGGCCAAAAATTTAAGGTGAGATCAGGCAGCTCAGTCTTGTAAATTTCTAAAGCAGCCTTCATCATTTGCATACAGCAACAAAGAAGGTAGATAGGTAGGTTTAGGAAGGGTAGTACGTTTGCCAAGAAATTGCCATGGTGGAAAGTAGGCAGGGAGATGACAGTTTGTGAAAGTCAGTGATAATAATGATGGACGATGAACTGTAAATTGGTTTGGGATGCGGAGATGAGAGATAGCAAGGGTGGTTAATTGTGAGATGCAGTCGGGTTCATAAATCTGGAGTTCAGAGTTGAAGAACTGTTGGAGGTGGGTGTGTCTGTGTGTGCACGTGCGTGTGAGAGAAGCAGTTTGGCAGGAAGAATAATCTCCTGTAGCTCAAGGTGTATGTCTTAAGATCAAGAATTAAGAGCTGGTTCAATGAGGAGGAATGTGAAAGTCTAGAGCATGAGCATTAAAGATAGTGCCTTCAGTGAGATGAGAGAAAAATATTATTGGATATGAGAGCATGAAAGGTTTGCAAAGCCAAAAATGTTGGGTTAATATCCACATGGATGATAGATGTTGAAGTTGCCAACATGGTAGCAGAAAGTAACTGAGAAGTTAAAGTGTCTAATGAACGAAGGGGAAGACATAAGAGGGGTAGCACATGATATGGTCTAATAGCATGAACTACAAATGAAATCTGGATTCTGAAGGAGGAAGCGACAATGAGGAGCAAACTAGCCACCTCCTCTGCCTCTGCTCCCTGGGGTATGTGGGGAACACTATTGTTTACTTAAGGTGAGTGCAAGAGAAGGGGTTTCCTCAAGGCATAGCCATAATCCACTTGTAAAAAAGAAATGAAAGCAATATTGAGAGAAGAATGTGAAGCTACTGGAACGTTTGTTAATGGTAGACCATGAGGTACAGAGGAGAGAAGAGAAGGGCTTGTGAAGATGGGGAGAATTGGGTCTAATTTTGCTATGTGTAGGACAAAATGTGGATAGGGGTCTAGGTAATAATGGATCATCTGCAGGGTAGTGACTGAAGTAACAGTGACGGGACAAGACAAACTGTGTGACTGTCTGGCAGTCTGGGACGTGAGTAAAGCCCTCCTGACTGGTGATTGCTTCATTAAGAGTGACCTAGAACCCAGAAGAACCCAGAAACACCAGTAGAAACCCACTTCCTCTAAATATCTTGTAGCCTGCATGATGATGCAGTCTTCTAAAGACAGACTACGGAGGATACCTATGAGAGTAAATTTGAAAGGAGAGGCGTGTGTGTGCTCTGAAGTGTGGGTACGTATGAAAAATATCAGCACCGTATTGCAATGTTGGCAGGTTGCTGTTATAGACGTATGGCGCTGTGCACTATTTTTAGACCACACAAGATGGCTGAACAGTTGTTACCCATGTGCAGGTACCAACATTTACTGGACACCTGCAAACCCAAAGCTAAGAGAGCAGAGAGGCTAGAGGGAAGATGTATTGTTGTCCCAATAAAGGGATGCATTTACTTAGGCCTCCTCAAGGGCAGCTGGAAAATAAATGGAAGAAAGTAAAGTGAGTTTGTTTTTTGCTAAAACTTATAGACACAGACACCAGTATGGCGGTTACTAGAGGGAAGGGGCATGGGGAGTAGTCGAGGGTAGAGGGGGCCAAATACACGTGATGGAAGATGATCCGCCTGGGGGTGGCAGGCAGTATACAAGACATGTATCAGAAATGCATGCTTGAAACCTGTATGATCTTATTAGCCAATATCACCTCAATAAATTTAATTAAAAATAATGTAAAATGTTGGCATCAGATTGGTGAGTACTTCTTGCAGGGAAACTCAGATTGTGGAAGGAAGAAAACAAGTTCTGGATCTTGCATCCAAGTACAAGTACTCGATTATGTTTCATTTGTTGCAGGTTATGCCTTCTTCTCTTATTCTTCTCCTTCCCTTTTTTATTCCTGAAGAAAGTACTTTACTAGCATTGGTGTCTTAGGAGCATGGCTTCCCTCAGACTCTGGCCTTAGAAGAGAATGACAGTTCACCTTCTCAAAGGTTAAGAGAAAAATATAATGGCTTGGGATCTGTTTGAGGGGCACTTTTGTTTAAAACTAGACATCTTTGGAACTCAGTGAAAAACATTTAGAAGATGGAATCTCTTGGCATGGTCCTTGGTGCCTGGGTTAAGAGAGTTCTGTGGAGGAGTGGACAGAGCTGTGTAAGGGGCATCAAGACACCTGAGTTCTAGCTCTCGTTCTGTCACTTGCTCTCTGTGAGGCAGCCCGTGTGTCGCTTTTACTTTCCTGGGACTCAGTGACCTTGTCTGTAAAGTGAAGGGCTAGACTGCACACATCATCTGTGAGTCTCTGTGTATTTCACGTAAATTCAGTGTTACCTGATTGTGTTCTCGTTAGTTATAGAATGCATGCTTTTCATTCTATGGGATTTGGTGGGAGACTTTCTATTTCTCATAAATTTTAGAATGCCTGTAGGATATCTTGGCTTTCTTTTACTGGGTTGACATTTTTAATTCTATAGCCCTGAAACAACTTATTTAATTGACTTTGCAATGTGGGGCTTTATTTCATGTCACAGAGGGGAAACTCCTGTTGTTTGGCCTTGTCATAATTTAACAGTATTGGACTACCTATGTCCTTTTCCAATTTTTGAACATTAGTGGAAAAAGAGAGGCCACAAACACTCTGTTGCATTGTTCAGTTTGTAGGAAAGAATATCTGGAATTTTTTCCAGGGTAGGTTTATAGGTGATGATTCTGTGCTACCTCTCAAAGAAAGTGTGCAGTAAATTGGTGAATGATGACACATACAGATGCTTTTTGGGGTTTACTCCTTGCTCTCAAGGCCAACCACCAAGAATTCAGCCTCTGTCAGGAATATCCACTGGCTTTTTGTCATCCATCCATCCATCCATCCATCCATCCATCCGTCTCTCCATGCATCCATCATCCATCCATCATCCATCCATCCAACAAATGTTTACTAAGCACTATTCAGTGTCAAATTCTGTTCAAATACAGCAGTGAACAAGACCGATAAGAATCTCTGGCTTCATAGGGTTTATATTCTAGTGGAACAGTGGAGTGGCAGAGAGACAGACAAAAACCAAAGTAAAGAAGGAATCATATAGTACATTATATGGCAGTAAGTACTATAGGGAAAAATAAAGCCAGGAAAGGGGGCAATAAATGGTGGTAGTGGGGTAAGCAATTTTAAATTTGCTTAAACTGTCCTGGGAGAATCTGATGTTTGAGGCAATATGGAGTAGTGCTTCCCAGTGTGGGCTCTGGAGCCAGAGTTCCTAGGTTCAGATGCAGGCTCCACTATTTATTCTGCTGTGACTTTGAATGTGTTACTTCAATTTCAGGCACTCCAAGGTCTTTGCACTTGTCTTTTCTTCTGCCTGGATAGTTCTTTCCCTAGATCCTCCTTCTGCTCACTCATTCACTTCACTTAGGCTCGTGTTCAAATGTTTCCTTATGAGAGAAACCTTCCTTACTATTCAAAATAGCAGCATCTCTCTATCATCTTCTTGCCCTTATTGTGGTTAACAAGTGGCAGTAATTACGGAATCCTATACTTTACCAGGATACCAAGTCCAACAGGTGTGTTTCCTACTGTGTGAACAAGTCCTATTTTGGATTCATTTTAAATCAACTTCTGACAAATTTCAAAAGATATCATCACCTTGTTTAAGGAGCCCAGATTTCTGAGCATAGATTTCTGCAGGAGTTTGTAAGCTTTTCTCTAACACCAGCTCTAGCTTTTTCTGCTTGTTTAGACTGAAGAGTACAGACATTTGAAGCAGATCCTCAGAACCTCAGACATTAGTCACCTTCATGTCTTCTCCAGGGTTACTGTGTTTTTAGTGTGTCTCTGTGCACTGCATCAATAGGGTTCAAGTTAAGAGAGCGTTTCTAAAGTCTCCTATCTTATGTCATCATTCAAAAATTATTTCACCATGAAAACTTTTATTATTGAAGTTATTGACTAAAGTGATGAAAATTACTTCTGGTGGCTTACAACATCTGCTGCCTGCCAACCCACCCTGCAAATCCCACTTGCCCACCATGCACACAACAAAGCGGGCCTGATCGCTGTGGCTAGGACTTCCAGTGCTGTGTTAAATAAGAGTGGTGAAAGCAGACACCCCTGTCTTGTTCCCAGTCTTGAAATGTTTTTAGTTTTTCCCCATTGAGGATGATGGTGGCTGTGGGTTTCTCATATATGGCCTTTATTGTGCTGGGGAGTGACCCCTCTATTCTCACTTTGTTGAGAGTTTATATCATAAATGGGTGCTGGATTTTTTTTCAAATGTTTTCCTGCATCTAGATATGATAACATGATTTTCATCATTTATTTTGTTTATAGGGAGTATCACACTACTTGATTGATGGATATTGTACCAATCTTGCATCCCAGGAATAACTAGGTACAGTGCCAGGTGGTTACTGGAAATATCAGGAGGAACACTTTGTAAAGCATATAATTATCTAACCACCATTTTGACCAACTTAAATTAATACAAAATAATATAGAATGTAAATTGTAATAGAAAAGGATTTAAAATTTAAAAAAAACAGTGAAGTAAATAAAGACTAATGTGAGTACTATGAAACTGCTATGAAGAAAATAAAACAGGGTCACCCTGGCTGGTGTGACTCAGTGGACTGGGTGCTGGCCTGTGAACCGAAGGGTTGTTTGTTCGATACCCAGTCAGGGCACATGCCTGGGTTGCAGGACAGGTCCCCAGTAGGGGGCATGCGAGAGGCAACCACACATTGATGTTTCTCTCCCTCTCTTTTGCCTTTCCTTCCCGTCTCTCTAAAAATAAATAAATAAATATTTAAAGAATAAAGACAATTAAACAGGCTAATAATTGTAAGGAGTATTTCTAGAGTTTTAATTCTTTCCTTAGTGTTAGTGTTTTTTACTAACAAGAATGAATGTAATTCACTTACTATTACTGTGTTTTGGGTCCTACGTTAAATACTGATTCTAGAAAGATGTAAAGATATAGATAGCTTCCAGCCTTAAGGACATTAGTCTGGTGGAGGAAACTTGTGAATAGTTAAAAAAGATGGCAGAATGAAATGAGTGTGTTATAGAGGAGCAAGCAGGCTATATGGTGCAGGCTATGGCTCCTAGGCTACAAGCTGGTATAGCATGTTACTCTACAAAGCAACAAAGATTAATTCAAGCACAACAGAAAATGATGCAGTTAAGAGACCCAGTAACTGAGATATGTATGAAGCTGCTGTTGGCGAAACACTGCATACAGTTTCACATCACACTTTTTTTATAAGTAGAGAATACACTCTAAATCATGATAAACTGTATAGTATAGTAAATATATAAACCTAATTGTAGGTTGTTTAGCAACATTATCAAGTATTATGTGTCATACATAATTGTATGTGCTACACTTTTATACAACAGGCAGTGCAGTAGGTTTGTTTACAGAAGGATCATCATAAACACATAAGTGAGTAATGTATTGTGCTATGACCTTACCATGACTACAGTGTCACTAGGCAATTGGAATTTTTCAGCTCCATTATAATCTTATGGGACCACTATCTCATATGTGGTGCCTTGTTGAATAAAACATGGTCATGCTGTGCATGACTGTATAGTAGAGAAGATTCACACATTGAATGGGCAGTGGGTTAGACTTGGTGTCCAGAATTACCTTACAGTCTGAGAGTCTGTGATTCTGTAATGGTTAAAGCACTGCAAACAAGATGCTCTTTTGTATTTGAGACATCTGTTCTGCCCTCTGTAAAGCTGTTCACATGATTAAATCATAAGAAGTGAAGAAATGTTTTGCTGGCCAAGATAAACCAATCAAATCTCTGTCTGAATAGTCATAAATTTCAGATTGCTGTGGTAATAAACAGTGCAGTCTTATTCTTGAGTATTTTAAAAAGATCTTGTCCCCTGTGTTTGTGATGGAGTTAAAGACTTTGCAGCTGAACCTGGATGAATCACGCTTATTTCTACTTAGAAGTAGTTAAGACAGGTGAGCTCGAAATCTTGAGCTCAGTTCTTGATCTTGCTCCATAGCATATGATCGGTCATGAAATTATATGTCAACCTGTTTTGTATTTCATGTATGTTATATTTTCTCTATAAGATTGATCATCCTTGGGCCCCTTGAATTTAGTCTGTATATTAATGCAAACGAACATGATCATTGTTGTTGGAGGCCAAAAATAAGGTACTAATCTATTTTTTAAGGAGTATAAATTTTCACTTTATATATGAGAAATGTATAGTCCACAGCCTGGTTAGAGAACCCATTTTTGCTTAGCTTAACATGTAAGTATAATTCTATCTTTACCTCTCTCAAGGCTTCTAGGCTACTTCTATTCCTAATACTCGAGTAAATAAAATTTAGTTAGTGTGGTGTTAAAGTCTAATGTCTCAGTTCTGGTCCTGGTTGCACCTTCAGGTGACCTACAAATCCCAAGCTTCTCAATTTTCCCAGGTTCTGTTGTTGAACTTTCTTCTCTCATGCTCCTTTCTTAGGTTGCCTTTGATAGCTCCTTAAAGCTGAATAACATTTTTCTGGAGTATACCAGGATACAGATCTTCACTTTCTAATTCAACTAGTATTACCAATAATAATTGTAGGTCAGAGAGCAGAAAGTCAAACTGATCTTTAATATTTCCCTTCAACAACAAAACATGAACTAATTTGTATTATAAAATCTTTGCCTTGTTCCTCTTTCCACCCTTTCTTCCCCCCAAGAAGATATATGATACTATTATTTCAATGACTGCATTCTTCTAAACAGCCATATTATGAGTTACCAAACTCACACTTTAAAGGCACAGAAACTTAATTGGAAATCTGTATCATAATCTAGTGTTTTCAAGAACTTCTCAAAGTTAAAATTAATTTAATAAAACATATGAAATACCATTTGTGGAGTGTGTGTGTGTGTGTGTGTGTAATGGGGAAGAGGGAGTTAACAAGTAGCTGACCACAGAAAGACACAGTGTTAAGGCTCAGAGAGGTTAAAGGTACTTAGAGAAAGACCAGAGAAGAGGAGAATTTAGAGTGGTGCTGGAGGGAGGAGGGGCCTTCCCAGAGCATCACCATCATCAGTCAGACCTGCTCTTGGATCCCCTTGCTGGATTTCAGAGTCAGCCCTTGCAGGGAGCCAAATGTCCTTAGGGCACTCCTTTGCTCTTCAGTTCACCTTACTATTTATTGTTCTTCTCTCTGATTTAAATTTTGGAGCTGATGACCTTGTGGCTGGCTCCTTTTCCTAAGTTGAATATTAGGTCATGGAAGCAACACAGAGGAACTGTTTGTATGCCTCTTTTCATGACAGGCCATGTACAGGCAGACATATTGAACCCTGGGAAAAACATATATGGCTGAGAGCCCACAGAACCTAGAAACCTTTCCTTTCACAGGAAAAAAAACCCCACAAGACAAGACAAAAATAAACTCAACAAGCCAGAGTTAGAGATTTCGTTATTACTCTTTCTACTCTATGAAGAATAATAAAATTGTTTATTCTTCCCCATGCTGCGATTAGCTGTAAGCTCTGCTTTTAAAGACAATAGGCTTGCTCAAAAGTTTTTCTAAAAGACTTTTCTTGGATAATAAGCCTTCTAATAAAAAAACAGGCAATATGCAAATAAAGTCATTTCTGTTTCTGGAAATCATATTTATAAGCACCACAAACACATTTCAATTGATAAAGGAAGCAGTGGGTAAAAATGTGTAGTCAAATACTTCCTGTTCACTACTGACATATACATATTTTTCTAGTACATTGTTCAATTGTGAAATCAGGGGGAAAGCATGCAATAAACATTTTTTGCAGCAAATTTTTAGTAAAATATCTGTAAAAAGAAGACCAAATATACCAATGTTGAATATTACAATGTATTTGATTAATTTTTTCTTCTTTTAATACAAAATTGTCAGATAATCTTGTCCTGCAAAAATACTACATTTTAAAATTCAGTGTGGTGCTATCAGGCACCCCCGGTCTCTTCGAGCTATAACTGGTACCGAGCTCGTGCTGCTTGTCAAAATTTAATGAGAGGGCCCGTTCTAAAATAATTGAATTTTCATATCAGAACGAACCAGGATTACTCAGACAATAAAATTGCTGAGTCCTGTACTGTTACCGGCAAATACCTTTTGCTTTGCTCATGAAATCAGTATGTAAATGTTCAGGGTTTGTATTTAAGGCATCTTAGGCATTTGGAGTTGTAGTACTAGCAATAATTTCAAATGGTGCCGGTGATAAGTAGCTGGTTTTTTATAATGTTCAAAGTGTAATTTGTTTGGTGAATCAGGATAAGCATTTGGTTTATATTTTATATAAATGTTAATGCATTTGCAGTTTAATTATGTTTCTTAACTTTTAACATTTCAGAAGTCAAATTTGAAGACTAGTCCATCAGATTGTCTTGCTTTCATAACATTCTGAAAAATGGGAGCACCCCCATGCAGTGAGTTGAAAAGTAAGAGGTGCCTGTAAAGTTCATGATGGTATGTTTTGGGGGCTGGGAGCACTGATAATGAAGTGGGAGAAATGCCATGCCTTAGGGTTGCCCTCCCCCATAACATTGAGCTCCTGAGACACTGCTTCAGATCTAAGAGCCCTCTATCAACAGCAAGGAAGACACCTCCGAGGAGTGGCTAATTTATTTCTTTTACAACAGTTGAGTTGGAGATAAACTATGAATAGAGTAGTCTAATTTTTAAAAATTAACGAGGGTTTCTGTAACATTGCAGTGATTGAAGGCATTAGGAAAGAAAACTCTTTCTAGTTGGTGGAAGAAAGTTGGTTTAAGAAACATCTTCCATATTCTTATATTTAAAACAATCTGCAGGTTTTTAGCCTTTAAGTTAGCTCTGTAATTTGCAAAAGATAGTTACACATTTGTCAAAGCCATGGTCTTTTATTTCCTTCACCCGTCCATCATGACACGTCCTGGTTTAGTTGAAAGAGGATTGGCTAATGTATTCTTAGAAGCAGAAGACCTAGCTTTTGCTTTCTTTCAATAACAGCAAGAGTCATCTAACTACAGCTTACTGGCCAAATCTGGCCTGTTGTCCAATTTTGTAAATAAAACTTTATTGGAACACAGCCGTACTCATTTATTCATGTATTACCTATGGCTGCTTTCATGCTACAAGAGCAGAGTTGAGTACTTGAAAAAGAGACCGTATGGCCTGCAGTCTAAAGTATTTACTATCTGGCCCTTTATAGAAAAATTTGCAGACTCTTGATTTAGTAGATAGGCTGGGCAGATATCTTCTCAGTTTTCATTGGTGGCGGTAATGATGATGATGATGACGACACGTAACACGTACTGAGCACTTACCACATGCCAGACCTTGTCCCAAACATTTTGCTTTCATATATTAATTTAATCCTCATAGAAACCCTATGTTATAGCACTATTAATATACCTTCATTTTGCATATAAGGAAAAGGAAATACAAAAAGTTTGTGACAAGTCCACTTGTCTAGTAGAGAGGCAGACAGTTTCAAGAACTTATGCTCTTTTTATGTTTACTTTTTGACTTTATTACAGAAATTTCCAAGCATACATAAAAATAAGGAGCATAATAAATCACTAAGTACTCATCACTCAGCTGCAGTAATTAATAACATGTAGCCATTTTTACTTTATCTACTATCCCTCTCACAATACCTTTTAAGTATTTTTATGTATGTCGAGCAAATCAGAAACATGCCATTGCATGTCCAAATACTTCAATATGTATATCTCTAACACATACACTTTAGAAAATATAACCGAAGTGCCATTATGATATCTAACAAAATTCACAGTAATTCCATAACATCATCTAATATACAGCCAATTTTGAAATGTTTCTGATTGCCTTAAGTTTTTCTTTTGGTATTAAGTTTGGGGTTTTTTTTGTATATTTTATTGATTATGTTATTACAGTTGTCCCACTTTTTCCCCATTTGCTGCCCTCCTCCTGGTACCCTCCTTCCCTCCAACAATCCCCCACTTTAGTTCCTGTCCATGGGTCATGCATATAAGTTCTTTGGCTTCTCCATTTCCTATACTGTTCTAAACATCCCCCTGTCTATTTTGTATCTACCAATTATGCTTCTTAATCCCTGTACCTTTTCCCCCATTATCCCCCTCCCTCTCCCCACTTATAACCCTCCATGTGATCTCCATTTCTGTGAATCTGTTCCTCTTTCAGTTGTTTGCTTTGTTTTTGTTTTTGTTTTTAGATTCAGTTGTTGATAGTTGTGAGTTTGTTGTCTTTTTAATGTTCATAGTTTTGATCTTTTTTTCTTCGATAAGTCCTTTAACATTTCATAAAATAAAGGATTGGTGATGATGATCTCCTTTAGCTTTACCTTGTCTGGGAAACACTTATCTGTCCTTCAATTCTAAATGACAGCTTTGATGGATAGAATAATCTAGGTTGTAGCTCCTCGCCTTTCATGACTTTGAATACTTTTTGCCAGCTCCTTCTTGCCTGCAAAGTTCCTTTTGAGAAATCAGCTGACAGTCTTATGGGAACTCCTTTGTAGGTACTTGTCTGCTTTTCTCTTGCTGCTTTTAAGATTCTTTCTTTATCTTTAAGCTTTGGCATTTTAATTATGATGTATCTTGGTGTGATCCTCTTGGGTCCTACTTGTTTGGGATTCTATGCTTCTTGGATTTGTATGTCTATTTCCTTTGCCTGATTGGAGAAGTTTTCCTTCATTATTTTCTCAAATAAGTTTTCAATTTCTTGCTTTTCCTCTTCTCCTTCTGACATCCCTGTGATTTGGATGTTGGCATGTTTGAAGATATCTGAGTCTTCTTATGCTATCCTCTTTTTCTTGAATTCTTGCTGCTTATTTCTGTTCTGGCTGAATGTTTATTTTTGCCTTACGTCCGAAATCGTTTATTTGAATCCTGTCTTCCTCCCCTTCACCGTTGGTTCCCTGTAGATTGTTCTTTATTTCACTTAGTGTAGCCTTCATTTCTTCCTTTATGTTGTTGCCATACTCAATGAGTTCTTTGAGAATCCTGATTACCAGTGTTTTGAACTCTGCATCTGAGAGGTTGGCTATGTCTGTTTTGTTTTGTTCTTTTCTGGGATTTTGTTCTGTTCTTTCATTTGGGCCATATTGCTTTGTCTCCTCAATTTGGCAGCCTCCCTGTGCTTGTTTCTGTGTATTAGGTAGAGCTGCTCTGACTCCCTGTCTTAGTAGCATGGCCTTTATAGGAAAGGCACCTGTAAATTGTATGGGACAGAACCTTAGGTAATTGTCAGAGTAGGGCAACCCACTTCACTGCTTTGTGGCTCTGTGTGGGAGGAGGGCTCAGAGAGGGGACTTTGCCACTGCCTGTCTTCTGGGGATTTGCCAGCACTTGCACCACTTCCAGTCACTTCACCTATTCCCCATATGCTACTGGTGTCCTTCCAGCTGTTGCACTGGTGTCCAATCCCAGAGTGGGTGGGTTTGTGTACATTTTCAGACTGTGTGAGCCCTTTAAGTGAAGTCGCCTAAAAATTTGGCAGTTTCTTCTACCACCCCAACCGCCACTGGTTTTTACAGCCAGAAGTTATTGGGATTTATCTTCCCAGCACTGGAATCTTGGGCTGAGTGGTCTGGCCTGGGGCTGGGATTACTTGCTTCCAAGATAGCCCTTCCAATTTTTATCCACCACACATGAAAGTTGGACTGCCCATGCCAGTTCCACCACTGCAGCCACCTCTTTATGCCTCTTTGTGAATTTTTATTGTAATGAGTTAGTGTCTTAGCAACTTCCAATAGTAACCAATGATAATTTATTTTATCTCCCAAATATTGTATTTTGCCTTGTAGAATGCACACCCACAATTTTGGCACAAACTTTCAGGAAAAAAAATCTTTTGTTTTAATTTTTTAATTCAAATTTTACTTATATTTAGATTTGGTTTTTATTTTATAGAGGAGTTTTAGCATTTATTTTTGAACATATTATAAGAAATTTTATGTACCAGTAACAAATCTGTACTACCCATGTATAATGCACATCCTTATTTTTACCTCAAAAATTTAGACAAAAACAATGTGTATTATACATGGCAAAATACAGTATATAAAGAACTCATACAACTCCAAACCAGGAAGACAAGCAACCCAATAACACAATAGGCAAAGGACATGAACAGACACTTCTCCAAGGAGGACATATAGAGGGCCCAGAGACATATGAGAGGATGCTCAGCATCACTAGCCATCAGAGAAATGCAGATCAAAACCACAGTGAGGTACCACCTCACACCAGTGAGAATGGCCATCAAAAAATCAGCAAACAAAAAGTGCTGGCGAGGTTGTGGAGAGAAGGGAACCCTAGTGCACTGTTGGTGGGAATGTAGACTGGTGCAGCCACTGTGGAAAACACTATGGAATTTCCTCATAAAACTAAAAATGGAACTGCCTTTTGACCCAGCAATCCCACTTCTGGGAATATACCCTAAGAATCCCAAAACACCAATTCAAAAGAACTTCTATACTGCTATGTTCATAGTTGCGCAGTTTACAATAGCCAAGTGCTGGAAACAGCCTAAGTGCCCAAAAATAAATGAGTGGATCAAAAACTGTGGTACATTTACACAATGGAATGCTATGCAGCAGAAAGAAAGAAAGAAGAAGCTCCTACCTTTTGGAACAGCGTGGATGGAACTGGAGAGCATTATGCTAAGTGAAGTAAGCCAGGCAGTGAAAGACAAATACTGTATGATCTCACCTGTAAGAGGAACCTAATGAACCAAACAAATGAGCAAAACAGAACCAGAGGCATGGAAATAAGGAACAGACTGACAGTGACCAGACAGTAGGGGGATAGGGAGGAAAAAAGGGGAAGGGACTAGTCAAGGAACATGTATGTATAAAGGACCCATGGACATGGACAGCAGGGTGGGGATTGACTGGGACTGGGGGAGTGGACAGGGCAGGAGATAGCAATTGGGCAAAATTGGGACAAATGTAATAGAACAACAATAAGATATTCAATAAAAAAGTATGGATATTTTTTTAAAAGATACTTTTGCTTCAGTAGATTATAGTAAATGTTTTTGATGCTTTGCTTGCCCCGTTTTTGGCCTGTGGGAGTGGCAGTTGGCTCTTGTAGTTTTTAAAAAAATTTATTGAGTTTATTGAGGTGACAGTAGTTAATAAAATTACATAGGTTTCAGGTGTACAGTTCTATAATGCATCCTCTGTATATTGTATTGTGTGTTAACCACCCAAGCCAAGTCTCATTCCATCATCATTTATCCCCCTGTACCTTCTTCTACCTGCTCCCCAACCCCTTTCCCTTTGGTATTCACCATACCGTTGTCTGTGTCTATGAGGATTTTTATTGCTTAATCCACTCACATTTTTCACCTAGACCCCAATTTAGAAATCACAGTCTTGGTGCTCCGCATTGCTATTGGATAGTCACTGTTTCTAGACTTCTTAGTGGATAAAGCTATGAAATAGGAACTTCGTGGAAAGAGAATAAATCATGAGTTCATTTTGGTATTTCCAATTTGAAGTTTCAGAATTTTTACTTAAGTTTTTTGATTCATATTTGTGTCTCTTTCATTATGCTGAGACTCTTGGTTCCTAGTGATAGAATACTTATTTGCTTTATCCCACAATTTACATAAGGTAATTTAAAAATAACGCTACAAATATTACTATTACCAGTAAGGCAGTTTAACTTTTCTACTCTCTTAACCCCTATGCTAAATGGCCTCTCAGTAAAATGGGGATTTTAATCCTGGATCTGTCTAAAGGTTCTGTGTGGAAGCAGATGATCTGTTGAGGTCCCTGTGAGATTTCTCATAAGTCAGTATAGCTTTACACAGTTTTAAAAATGTGTGAGATGGCAGAGTGCTTGTGTTTGAACCAGAAGGTCCGAGTTCTAAGTTCTTCTCTAGACTTTGACTCAGAAGTTATGATGATCTTTTGGTATAAGAGTATATATCCCTGAAGATATTATGTGGCAAGCAACTAACATACAAACAGCTAATTTTAGGGATCATATAGGTTGATTTACATACTGTGCATTTTGTATGATGTCTCATTTGATCCTCATCTCTCTCTCAGGTGGTAGGTACCATTACTATCTCTATTTTCCAAATGAAGACTAGAGAGGTTAAGTACTTTCCCAAAGTCACAGAGCTGGTAAGTGGCAGTACAGGAATTATCTGCCACTATGAGTCTGAGGTCTTTAGACTTATAACCTAGCATTTCTTTGAGCACATCCAGATATCCTATCCTAGGATGATGTCTGCAGCCCAGTAGTAGCAGGCTTTTTAACTTCTCTGGGAGGATAGGGAGAGACCATGCTTTGAGACATTCTCCTGAGAAGGGCTAATGGTTCTTTTTTTGGTAGCTCTTAGATGGTCAGGCACAGAGCCCAGGGCATGAACTTCAGTGCCCCCTCCCGCCATTTTTAATGTGTTTATTGCTCTCCTTTTCCCACTGCAGCTTAACTGTTTGAGCTGTTTGAAGGAGGAGGAGATCTGGTGAAATTTCTTCCTTCAACTCAGAATGTAACTGTGCAATAGCCAAGTCTGACCTAGCATCTACTCAACCAGCCATGGCCAGGGTCACCTCCATTGCTGTTCCCTGTGTCAATGCCAGCATTAGTCATTATGAAAGAACACCCTGCTCTTTTTTCTCAGTTACATTAGGTGGAGTTTTCAACTCTTTTCATATCGAGCCAAAAAATGGCAATAGTTTTTCCCACTGTTACCCAGTCAAAAAAACCCACTAACTTATTTCTCCTCACAACCGTCTTGTGTATTGATTTCAACTGCAGCTTCAATGAAATTTATGAAACCTCAGAGAAATATGGGGATTAAGTGCAAAATATAGCTAAGTGCATGTAGAGTGTCTGTATTGTACTAACTTCTTCTGAGGAGGTAGAGTATGTCTGAATTGGTCCTGAAAGGAGGAACACTTGAGTAGCTGAGTGTCTGCCAGGTCCATTGTGTGCCTGTACTTTGGGCACGTTAGGGGAGAGACAGGAACATTTTCACCACGTGCACCTGCTTACCCAGGTAAGAACTCACTTTGGAAAAGAGAATTATTTTCTTCACAGGTGCTAGCACCTCCACCCCTAATTCTTACAAGGCACCTGGAATCAGAATGCTTAGGGTCAAATCCTAACTTCACCAATGCATGACTTTGGGAAACTTACTCTTTTTTCTCTCAGTTTTCTTATCTGTCAAATGGAGATAACCTAGTACCTAGGTCATAACGCTTGTGAGGAACAGAGATCATTTCACATTGCTTAGCATAGAGCCTGGCACATAACAATCACCCACCTGCCGCGTGTTATTATTTATCATGAATGTTATTGATTGTTGCCATTATCATCATCTTCATCAAAATAATATATTATCCAGCCCTCAAACCCATATAGTGATACAAACCATAAGTAGCAGATGGACTTTTTACTTCCTTGTCTTGCTTATTTCATTTAAAAAGTATAAATGCTTCTCTAATAATGAACATTAGCCAAAAATATGCCCACCCCCATGAAAACTTTCCAACAGCCTCCAGATTATTCCTCCTTCTCCTACACTCCATGGCTTCAACACCATGGTCATCATCTTCTTCCTTAACCTCCTTTTACAATAAAACACCTCACAAAATATTTTAGATTCACTCCCTCCAATTTCTCTTCTTCCCTTCTCACTTGAACCCACTCCAGCAAGGCTTTCAATCCTACCTCTGAAAGCACTATGGTTAGTATCACCAGGGCCTTTCCACAGGACTAAAGCTAACAGTCCCTTCTCTGTTTCTTTTTTTTTTTCCTTATAGAATGACCAGGAAATATTTCATAGTCTTTTGAATTCTCCTCCTGCCTCATTGGCTCCTCCACTGTCATACTGCCAGCTGTAAATCAGTGGTAGGATGATCTACAGCTGCTTCTGTATCTCTTCATTTTTCACTGTTGTTCAATTACAGTTGTCCCCATTTTCCCCACATCACTCCTCCCCACCTTACCAACCCCCAACTCCCACATTCAATCCTCCCCACCCGCCATTGTCTTGTCCATGGGACCTTTATACATGTTCCTCAAAGACCCACCGTTTCCCCCCGTTATCCCCCTCCCCCTCCCCTCGGATTACTGTCAGTTTGTTCTTTATTTCCATGTCTCTGCTTCTATTTTGCTTGCCTGTTTGTTTTGTTGATTAGGTTCCACTTATAGCTGAGATCATATGGTATTTGTCTTTCACCCCCTGGCTTATTTTGCTTAGCATAATGCTCTCCAGTTCCATCCATGCTGTCATGAAGGGTAAGAGCTTGTTCTTTCTTTCTGCAGCATAGTATTCCATTGTGTGAATGTACCACAGTTTTTTGATCCACTCATATACTGATGGGCACTTGGGCCCTTTCTAGCACTTGGCTATTGTTAAGTAGTGCTGCTATAAACATAGGGGTGCATAAGTTATTTTGAATTGTTGACTTGGAATTCTTAGGGCATATTCCCAGCTGTGGAATTGCTGGGTCAAAAGGCAGTTGCATTTTTAGTTTTCTGAGGAAATTCCATACTGTTTTCCACAGTGTCTGCACCAGTCTGCATTCCCACCAACAGTGCACTAGGGTTCCCTTTTCTCCACAACCTCAACAGCACTTGTTTGTTGATTTATTTATGATGGCCATTCTGATCCATGTGAAGTGGTAACTCATTGTGGTTTTAATTTGCATTTCTCTGATGGCTAATGATGATGAGCATCCTTTCATATGTCTCTGGGCCCTGTGCATGTCCTCCTTGGAGAATTGTCTGTTCAGGTCCTTTGCCCATTTTTTAATTGGGTTGCTTGTCTTCCTGGTTTGGAGTTGAATGAGTTCTTTATATATTTTGGAGATCAAACCCTTGTCCAAGGTATCATTGACAAACATATTTTCCCATACGGTTGGTTCCCTTTTCATTTTGCTGATATTTTCTTTAGCCATGTAGAAACTTTTTATTTTGATGAGGTCCCATTTGTTTATTCTTTCCTTTATATCCCTTGCTCTAGGGGAAATATTAGTAGAAATACTGCTGCGTGGATTATGTGAGAGTTTCCTGCCAATGTTCTCCTCTAGGACTTTTATGGTGTCGTGACTTATATTTAAGTCTCTTTTATTCATCTTGAGTTTATTTTTGTATATGGTGTGAGTTGATGGTCAAGTTTCATTTTTTCTATCTCTCTTTTTTTTTTAGATTTTATTTATTTATTTTTAGAGGGGAAGGGAGAAAGAAAGAGAGGGAGAGAAACATCAATGTGTGGTTGCCTTTCGCATGCCCCCTACTGGGGACCTGGCCCACGTGTGCCCTTACTGGGGATTGAACCAGTGACCCTTTGGTTCACAGGCCGGCACTCAATCCACTGAGTTACTCCAGCCAACCACTGAGGTGCACCAAAAAATGCAAATAGCATCCTGCATTTTTTTCTATCTCTTCTTTATATACACTTTTTCAGTGACTTCATCTAGTCCTTGACTTTAAGTATCATCCAGCCTCTGCTGGGGCCTTGTCAGTAAAGGGCCTGAAGTATTTCAGGGGGAGTCATTCATCACCCAGGCTGCCTGGCCTCAGCTCTGCCCCTTGTGCTGCCATCCTGTGCTTTCCTTCCTGTGGGCCCCTGAGCCCTTTTCCACGTCTTTACTCTCAGCCCTTCTCAAGCCTGGGCCTCACCCTACCTTTCATGTCCAGCAGATGCCCTCATTTTATCCGGGGGATTCAAGCTTCTCAAATTTCTGTCCTGACTTTCCTGATAACCTCCTCCATGGTGGATAGGATTTTGGTGGTGGTGGCTGGGGAGTGATGTTGAAAGTCATGCAGCACCCAGTTCTGTGGAAAAGTGCTACTCATTGGGGGAAATTCAAAGTTGAGTAACACACAGTTATGGCTCTGGAAGCTCTTGTTCTAATGAGGCTAATGCATATTAGGAGGCAAAGTATGTGGGGAACAATCTAATGAGTGGCTGAGAGGACTTGCTTAGGACTCAGACAAACTTGACCTCAAAGCCTTCCTCTTTCCTATCAGGCTATTTCACATCTTTGAGCCTCAGTTTTCTCAGCTGTAAAATGGAAATGATGGCAGTACTTACTTCATGGGGGTCTCTGTATGTAAAACAATGGTACACAACACGAACTTGATAAATGGTAGATGATATTCCAGTTATGAGACCTATTAGCATCACCTAATTCTTGTATGCACTGGCACAGGTATCATAGTAGAGTAATATATTTATAGATGCTCTTAGAGTTGGCTCTTCTCCTTCTATTTGCTGATCCCAACTCCTTGGAACTGTGTTGTCCAATACAGGGGACTGATGAGATTGTCCTCACCCCTCTAAACCTAGTGCTAGTAATTCTCTCCCATTTCCTTGCTCTTTGCTATAATTAGACAGTTAACCATTTCTTCTAGTCTGCCCTGACCCTATCTCTTAAACTGTGCTGATTCCCATAGTCACCTGCTCCTAATGGGCAGTGAATGGCACCTGTGGCCATTCGTGGGCTATTGGTGGGTTTTCTTCTTTGATCTTCTCACAGCATTTGGTTTATCCCTCTGTTTCAGCATTGCACACAATGGTTTCTCATTAGAGATTTAAAGGTCTCTCCACCTTACTCCACTGTGAACTCATTGGTGGCCGATACTGTCTGTAATTTAATTCTGATCCCCAGTGACCAGGGTAGCATCCTGCAGAAATTGTGTGCTCATTATATATTGCAGGGACCACAAACCACTCTCAAGCTGTGTTTCCTGCTGCCAAATTCCATCTCAGCAGTCCCATCTCAGTGTTATGTGCCTTCCAGTTCTCTGGTGAGATTTCATCCATAGCTCTCCCTTATCTTGCTTGCAACCAGTCTCTCACTGTAACTGTTTGGAGGACTCCTGTTGTGTGGTGTACACTAGCTAAGTTGGAGCACAGCAGGTCTGGTAGCAGTTCTGGTATTCAGCCTGAGTGGCAGGTGTCACTGGGGAGTGGGTGAGCTCCCTTGAGGGACAGCTGGCTGTGTGGTCAGTGTGTAGGGAGCAGCAGTAGGCTGCCTTCTGCTTTGATTGCAGGGGATTTCACCGATCTGCTTTGTGGTGGGCATCTTTCCAACTTAGTGAGTGATATTGACATGTTATTTCTGATGAGTAAATGATGCACAGAAAGCAGACTACGTAGAACTTTGGCAGATGTGGGTTTCCTAGCAACATTGTTAACTAAGCAGGACCAGTATTCAGTCAGCTTTGCCCCCTGTGGACTGATACCATGGTGACACTACACTCTCTCTGGCCACTCTATAAACCTTGCCCTTACGCTTCTCTGTCTTTAGAGGGGCTGAGGAGAATGATCACTGAGCAGTATCCTGCTGAGAAGCTAAAATAGTGGCAACTTTATGCTTTCTTCCTTTTCCCCCTGAGGTCTTTGACTGTGTGCTTTGTATGACTTGCTTCCTGAGGATGGACAGCTTTGTAATCTTTATGTGTTATAAATATATTTTTTGCTGAAGCATCTCATGTCTCTCTGACCACGGTCACTAGGATTAAAATTTTGTTTACAATGGCAAAAATGAAAAAGTATTTATTTGGCTTAGGTTCTCCCCATTTTTAAAGAGATTCCAGCTCCCATCAAATTGGTTGTACAATGTTCCAGGATTTGTCTAGGAGCATTTGATGCACGCTTGTGAACTGCTAACAGCATCATGGAATCTGCCATTTTTTTCTGTCCTGATCCAGCTACTGCAATGATTCCTTTAACTGAAATGGACTCAGTACTCCACCAGCCTACCACCACAAGGCCATCAGTGAAGCTGCCACTGCTGTGGACAAGCTACCGAGGAGTGATGGTCTCTGCTCCTTCTCTACCCCACCTTCTCCATTCCAGATTGGGGACTTCAGAGAGTCTCAGTCTCTCTCCCTCTCTCTTTCTCTCTCTCCCCCCTCCCCCCTCTATCTCTCCATTCCTCTCTTTGTTTCTTCTATCTCCTCCTCCTTCTCCTCTTCATCCTCCTCCTCATTTTCCTCTTCCTGTTGTGATGGCCTTGTCACTCTAGGACCCAGGTCTGCAGGGGCTAAGGCTGGGGACAATCTCAGTCACAGGCACAGTGATATTCTTAAAAGAATGCCCCCCTCTCCTTTTCCAAACTTACCTATTAAACTTGAACCAAATTTAAGCACCCCTGCTCTTAAGAGTTTTTTCTCTAAGAGGCTCTTTGTTCCCTCAAGTAAATAGAGCCTTGGGGGCCCTGACCCTATTGGTTCGCTAGACAAGCTACAGCTGTAAAGCTCAGACCCTGTGTGACTGCTGTGGAGGAAAACCCATCAACTTTTTGTTTTGGAAATATTTTAAAACTTTATTGAAGTATATTGAAGAAGACTCAAATAAAGAAGAATAAAATGTATATACTATGGTCATGGGTCTGAAAACTAAATGTTTAAGTATAAGAGTTATTTTATAATTGATATATAGATTCCGTACAATTAAAAAACATCAGGTTTTTCTTCTGAGTTTCCCTCCAGTTTTATTAAGATATAATTGACATATAACATTATGTAAGTTTAAGGTATATAGTGCTGATGTTATATACACACATTCTGTGAAATGATTACCACAGTAAGGTTGGTTAGAACATTTTTTATCTCATATAATTATCATTTTGTTGTTGTTATGATGAGAACATTTAGATTCTACTCTCAAAGCAACTTTAAAGTATACAATACAATATTGTTAACTATAGTCACCATGCCGTATTTTACATTTCTGGAAACTTATTAATCTTATAACTGGAAGTCTATGCCCTTTGACCAGCATCTCCCAATTCTCAGACTCCGGCAACCATCATTCTATTCTCTGTCTCTATTAGTTTACTGTTTTTAGATTATACATGTAAGTAAAATCATACAGCCTTTTTCTGTCTGGTGCTTATCAACTTATCTGTCTGCTTGGAACTCACCTAAAAGATTATCAATGCGGGCACAGAAGAATCCATAACTCGGGCTGGGGTTCTCTCAGGAACTATGCAGAGGATCCACAGTCAGATGTGTTGACTTACAGAGTCTAACACACCTCCTTCTTAGAGTGTGTTGCTCACTATGTATTTCTGAAGCAGAGGCGAGGTGATAGGTACTATGTGGATGCTGTGAAGATTCAGACATAAGTTCTGTCTTGAAAGAGCCTACACAATAGAGTTTGAGATCACGTGACTCATCAGCCTACCCATATTAGGAATCCCTGTTCAACAGTATTCCTGCCATATAATCAGTCATCTGGCCTCTTCCTGGATCCTTACCATTTTTATCCTTTTTTAAAGAAAAATGCTTAAATTTTTAAAAAAAAATTACAGTTCATATTAAGTATTATTTTGTATTACTTTCAAGTGTAGAGCATAGTGGTTAGACAATCAAATATTTTACAAAGTGTTGCACCCAATATTTACAGTACCCAGCTGGCACTGTACATAGTCATTACAGTATTATTGACTATATATTTTGCATCCCTATGACTACTCTGTAACTACCAATTAGTACTTCTTAATTCCTTTACCTTCTTCACCCAGCCCTCCAAATCCTCTCTCCTCTGGTAACCACCAGTCCGATCTGTATCTTTGAGTCTGTTTCTGTTTTGTTTGTTCATTTATTTTCATTAGATTCCATGTATAAAGGAAACCATATGATATTTGTCTTTCTCTGTTTGACTTCACTCCACAAAATATCCTCTAGGACCATCCATACTTTTGCATGTGGTAAGATTATATTCCTTTTTATGACCAAGTAACATTTCATTGTATATATACTGAGCACAGAATTTTTTATCCACTCATCTACTGATGGACACTTGGGTTGCTTCCATATCTTGGCTAGTGTAAATAAGGCTGCAGTGAACATAGGGGTGCTTATATTCTTATGAATTAGTGTTTTTGGTTTCTTCAGATACCGTCCGAGAGGTGGAATCTCTGGGTCATAAAGCAGTTCAGTTTTTAATTTTTGGTGGAAACTTCATACTGTTTTCCACACTGGCTGTGCCAGTCTGCATTCCCACCAACAGTGTACTATGGTTCCCTTTTCTCCACATTCTCTCCAGCTCTTGTTGTTTGTTGACTTACTGATGACGGCCATTCTGATAGGTGTAGTATGATATTCTCATTGTGGTTTTAATTTGCATTTCTCTGATGATTAGTGATGTTGAGCATCTTTTCATATGTCTATTGGCCATCTGTGTGTCCTCTTTGGAGAAGTGTCTATTCAGGTCCTCTGCCCACTTTTTAATTGGATTGTTTGTGTTTCTGGTGTTGAGTTACATGTATTCTTAATAAATTTTGAGTATTAAACCCTTATCATTGGTGAACATCTTCTTCCATTTACAAGGTTGTTTTTTTCATTTTGGTGATAGTTTTCTTTCCTATGCAAAAACTTCGTAGTTTGATGTAGTCCCATTTGTTTATTTTACTTTTGTTTCCCTTGCCTGAGGAGATATATATATCTATATCTATATATATATAGATATAGATATATATATGTAATCATAAAAAATATTGCTAAGAGAAATATCTGAGATTTTACTATGATTTCTTCTAGAAGTTTTATAGTTTCACATCTTACATTTTAAGTCTTTTATCCATTTTGAGTTTCTTTTTAAAAATATTTTATTTATTTATTTTTATAGAGGGGAAGAGAGGGAGAAAGAGAAGAGAAGGAGAGAAACATCAAAGTGTGGTTGCATTTTGCATGCTGCCTGCTGAGGTCCTGGCCTGCAACCTAGGCAAATACCCTACACTGGGAATCGAATGGATGACCCTTTGGTTCACAGGCCAGAGCTCAATCCACTAAGCCACACCAGCCAGGGCTATTTTGAGTTTATTCTTGTATATTATACTGTAAGAAAGTGGTCTTGTTTCATTTTTTCATGTATCTGTCCAATATTTCCAGCAACATTTATTGAATAATCTGTCATTACACTGTTGTGTGTTCTTGCCTCCTTTCTCATTTATTAATAGAGCATATGGGCATGGGTTTATTTCTATGCTGTCTATTCTTTTTTTTAAAGATTGCATTTATTTATTTTTAGAGAGAAGGGAAGGGAGGCAGAAAGAGTGGGAGAGAAACATCAATGTGTGGTTGCCTCTCCTGCGCCCCCAACTAGGGACCTGGCCTGCAGCCCAGGCATGTGCCCTGACTGGGAATCGAACCAGCAATCCTTTGGTTTGCAGGCTGGCACTCAATCCACTGAGCCACACCAGCTAGGGCTCTATGCTCTCTATTCTGTTACATTGATCTATGTGTCTGTCTTTATGCCAGTACCATGCTACTTTGATTACTATAGCCTTGTAATATAGTTTGATATTAGGTAGCATGATTCCTCCAACTTTGTTTTCTTTCTCGAGATTGTTGTGGCTATTTGGGGTCTTTTGTGGTCCCATATGAGTTTTTGGAATATTTGTTCTGTGAAAAATACCACTGATATCTTGATAGGAATTGGGTTGAATCTATAGATTGCTTTGGGTAGTGTGGAAATTTTTAAGTATATTTTATTGATTATGCTGTTATAGTTGGCTCAATTTTTTTCCCTTTGCCCCCCTCCACCCAGTACCTCCCTTCTGCCCAGCAACCCCCCCTTTAATTAATGTCCATGAGTCATGCATGTAAGTTTTTTGGCTTCTCCATTTCCTATACTATTCTTAACACCCACCACACCATCTACTTTGTTCCTACCATTATGCTTCTTGATCCCTGCACCATTTCTCCCTCTTTCCCCTTTCCCCTTCCCAGCCTATAACTCTCCAAATGATCCCCATACCTATAATTTTGTTCCTGTCCTGGTTGTTTGCTTAGTTTTTGTTATTGTTTTTATTTATATTTTTTAGACTCAGTTGTTAATAGTTGTGAGTTTGTTGTCATTTTTATGTTCATAGTTTTGATCTTCTTTTTATTAGATAAGTCCCTTTACCATTTCATGTAATAATGGCTTGGTGATGATGAACTCCTTTAACTTTACCTTGTCTAGGAAGCACTTCATCTGCCCTTCCATTATAAATGATAGCTTTGCTGGATATAGTAATCTAGGTTGTAGTTCCTTGCTCTTCACAAGTTTGAATACTTCTTTCCAGCCACTTCTTGCCTGCAAAGTTTTTTTTTTGAGAAAAGAACTGACAGTCTTATGGGAACTCCTTTGTAGGTAACTCTCTGCTTTTCTCTTTTTCCTTCTTAGATTATCTCTTTATCTTTAAGCTTTGGCATTTTAATTGTGATGTGTCTTGGTGTGGCCTTCTTTGGGTCCAACTTCATTGGGATCCTCTGTGCTACCTGGACTTGCATGTCTATTTCCTTTGCCAGATTGGGGAAGTTTTCTTTCATTATTGTTTCAAATAAGTTTCCAATTTCTTGCTCTTTCTCTTCTTCTAGCACCCCTATGATGTGAGTGTTGGACCTCTAGAAGTTTTCCCAGAGGCTGCTTATACTACCCTCAGTTTTTTTGATTCTTTTTTTTCTTGTTGTTCTGATTGGTTGGTTGGTGCTTTCTTATCTTCCAAATCATTTATTTGATTCTTGGCTTCATCCGCTCTTCTGTTATTTCCCTGAAAAATTGTTCTTTATTTCCATTAGTGAATCCTTCTTTTCTGACTGGATCTTTTTTATGCTGTTGGGGTCCTCACTAAGTACCTTGAGCATCCTTACAACCAGAGTTTTGAATTCTGCATCTGATAGATTGCTTATTTCCATTTCCTTTACCTCTTTTTCTGGAGTTTTGATTTTTTCTTCATTTGGTCCATGTTTCTTTGTCTCCTCATTTTGGCAGTCTCCCTGTGTTTGTTTCTTTGTATTAGGTAGAGCTGCTATGACTCCCTGTCTTGGTAATGTGTCCCATTATATTAGGTGTCCTGTAGGGTCTGGTGGCACAGCCTACCTATCACCCAAGCTGGATACTCGAGGTGCACCCTTTGTGTGGGGTGAGTATTCCCTCCTCTTGTAGTTGAGCCTTGATTGCTGTTGGCAGATCAATGGGAGGGATTTACCCAGGTGAGTTAGCAGCAAGGATTGGCTGTGACCATTTACCACCAACCTCCACCCTCTGTGGAGGATCAGCTGTGCAGGGGCAGGATGGTGGTGCTCTAAAGTGGCCTGTAGCTTTCCACTGGGTGTGCTGGCCCTGGGGTTTCCCAAGTGGTGCAGGCCAAGGTCAGCCTCCGCCTGTATTTTGCCCAGGGCTTCATTTCCTGAGCTATGAAGCAATCTGAGATGGCTGCTACTTGTGCTGGGCTTGGAGATTTCCAGGTGAAGCCAAGCTGTGAAATTAATCTGACTGCTGTTAGTGCCTGGCCTGGAGCTCACTGAGGCCCACTGTTGCTTGTTTTTTTTTAGGATTAAGAAGTTGTGAAACATGAAAAGAAGCTTGGGTGGGCCTGTAAATTGGGTGGGGAAGAGTCTCTGGGGATCTCCAAGGTTGGTCAAACAGTGTTAGCCAGGTTGATGGAGTCTCAGATTTAGCACCAGCCTTCTGGCTCCGTGGCTCCACACAGGGTCGGGGGAGCTCAGAAAAGGGACAATGTACTCTGTTTGCCTTGAAGGCAGATACTCCAGTTTCTCCCTGTATACCACTGGTGCCCTTAAATCTGCCACCCCAGCACTGGAGCTCAGAGGGAGTGAGTCTGAGTCGGTGAGTCCATGTGTGCGTTCCTTAAGAGGAACTGCTTGTGGCTCACACAGTTTCTTCCATCAATTCAATCCTTGCTGGTTTTTGCAGCCAGAAGTTGTGGGGACTTATCTCCCTGGCACTGGAACCCTGGGCTGGGGGGCCTGGTGTGGGGCTGGGTGTGCTAGCTCCTGAGATATCCCTCTTGAATTTTTGTCCATCACAGGTGGGTGAGGGACCAACCCATTCTGCATCTGAGCCCCTCCTACCAGTCTGGATGGATGTGGTTTCTTTAATTCTGTAGTTGTCGAACTTCCATTCAACTTAATTTCTCATGGCTCTGAATGATGGTTGTTCTGTATTTTAGTTGTAATTTTGATGTGGTTGTACAAAGAGGTGAGCCATGTCTGCCTACACCACCATCTTAACTGGAAGCTGTATGGATATTTTAATGATGTTAATTCTTTCTGTCTATAAGTATGGATATGATATATGCTTCAATTTATTTGTATCTTCTTTAATTTCTTTCTTCAGTGTCTTATAATTTTCTAAGTACAGGTCTTTTACCTACTTGGTTAAATTTATTTCTAGGGTTTTTTAAATGCAATTACAAATGGGATTGTTTTTAGTTTCCTTTTCTGGTAATTCATTATTGGTGTATAAAAATGCAATTGATTTTGGGATGTTTATTTTGCATCCTGTTGTTTTACAGAATTTGTCAGTCCTAGTATATTTGGTGGTATCTTTAGAAATGGCTATATACAGTATTTTGTCGTCTGCAAATACAGTTTTACTTCCTACTTTCCAATTTGGATGCCTTTAATTTCTTCTTTTTGTCTGATTGCCATGGCTAGGACTTTCAGTGATATGTATAACAAGAGTGGAGAAAATGGACAATCCTATATTGTTCATCCTCTTAAAGGAAACACAGCTCTTCTTAGTTGAGTATGGTACAAACTGTGGGTTTGCCATATTTGGGCTTTATTATGTTGAGGTGTGTTCCCTATTTTCCCAATTTGCTGAGAGTTTTATCATAAATGGGTGCTGGATTTGTCTAATACTTTTTCTGCATCCATTGACATGATCATGATTTTTATCCTTATTTTGTTTATGTGGTATATCATGTTAACTGATTTGCAAATATTGTACCAACCTTGCATCTCAGGAATAAATTCTACTTGATCATGGTCTACTTTTTAATGTATTGCTGGCTCTGGTTTGCTAATCTTTTGTTGAGAATTTTAGCATCTATGTTCATCAGTGATGTTGGCCTGTAGTTTTCTTTCTTTGCAGTGTCTTTATCTGGTTTTGTAATTAGGATAATGCTGACCTGGTAAAATGAGTTTGGAAGTCTTCCCTCTTTTGAATTTTTGGAATAGTGTGAGAAGGATAGGTATTAGTTCTTTGAATCTTTGGTAAAGCTTGATATGAAGACATCCAGTCCAGGATTTTTGTTTGTTGGAATTTTTTTATTACTGCCTATGTTTCATTAGTTGTAACTGGTCTGTTCAGATTTTCCGTTTCTTCTAGATTCAGTTATTGGAGAGTGTAAGTTTCTAGGAAAGTATACATTTCTTCGAGATTGTCTAATTTGTTGGTATATAGTTGTTCATATAGTTTCTTACAATCCTTTCTATTCGGGTGGTATCGGTTTTTACTCCCCCTCTTTTATTTCTGATTTGTTTGGGCCCTGTCTCTTTTTTTCTTGATGAGTCTGGTTAAAGGTCTTCAACCTTGTTTATCTTTTCAAAGAACCAGCTCTTGGTTTAATTGGTCTTTTGTATTGTTTTTTTAGACTCTCTTGTTTATTTTGCTCTGATCTTTATAATTTCCTTCCTTCTACTCACTTTGGGCTTTGTTGTTCTTTTTCTAGTTTAGGTTTAAGGTTAGATTGTTTATTTGATATTTTTCTTGTTTTCTAAGGTAGGTCTGTGTTGCTATGAATTTCCCTCTTAGAACTGCTTTCACTGTGTCCCATAGGTTTTGTGTTGGTGTGTTTTATTTTCATTTGTCTAAAGGTATCTTTTGTTTTCTTCCTTGATCTCATTCTTAACCCGTTCATTGTTTAGTAAATGTTATTTAGCCTCCATGTGTTTGTGTCCTTTTGAGTTTGTCAAAGAAGGGCTTTCCAATGTAGAACAGTTTGAATCATTAGAGATTTGTCCTAATTTAAAACTGAAACCTATTTTTCTAACACTTGGTCCTAGTTTGTATCCTAGGAGATGAAATATTTTCCTTCCATGATAACTCTTACAACATTTGAAAACAGCTTTCTAGCCCTTCTAAGTATCCTCTTTTGTCTACTTCCGAAAGCAACTTTTTTATGTTTTTATTGCTGTCCTTTAAATGTTCTCTTGTTTTACAATGCTCTTTTTTATGTAGTGAAACTCAGAAATGAATTGAGTACTCTAGATGTTGCCTGACCACCAGGAAAAAAGTGGGGATATCATCTTTTATGATTTGAATTCTAGACATGACAAGAAGCATCTTTTATTTTTAGGAGCACTTCATTGGCATACCCTTTGTATGATTCTGTCTTCTTTTATAGAAGCTAAGAAAATCAAATGCCAAAGCAAGACAATGGGGCTTTCAGTGGGTTCCTGGGTGAGTGATAGCCACATTCTCATTGTGATGTCTAACACATGTCAGGAGCAGCACTGTCCATACTGAGGTTTTTTTTTTTTTTTTGCCATGATTTTGAATATGGCTGTAGCTATTGCCAAGTCCCCCCTTTCCCATACTATTTCCCTAATTGATAATCATGTTGAACATCTTTTCATGTACTTACTTGCTATCTCTATATCTTCTTTGGTGAAATGTCTCTTATTTTTTGTTGTCCTCTATGCAATTGCCTTCCTCTTCTCATGAGCAAGAGACACAGGTGTGCATTTTGTAGACATGATGGGGTACAAAAACAGAAAATGCAAAACCCAAAAATGCTGGCAACAGAGTATACTGTAGACTTATCAGTGGTTTACACTCATGTTCATGTGCCTGACTCGGAGCTGTGGCTTGCTGCTGCTGCCCAGCATCATGAGAAGGCTTCGTACCACATATAGTCATGCCAGAAAAAAGGTCAAAACTCAAAATTTGAAGTTTGATTTCTACTGAATGCATATTGATCCTACGTCATCATAAGGTCAAAAAATCTGAAGTTGAACCATTGTAAGTTAGGGGGCCATCTGTAGTTGGATTGTCTGTTAGGTTTAAAATTTTAAGAAATATTTTTATTGAATTGGGGTGACATTGATTAATAAAATTATATAGGTTTCAAGTGTACAGTTATATGATGCATCATCTGTATTTTGCAGTGTGTGTTTACCACCCAAAGTTTGGTTTTTATTAAGTGCCGAGTTTTGAGAGTTCTTTATATATTATAAATTCTAGTCCTTTGTTGGATACATGGTTTGAAATTTTGTTTTCACCACATAGTTTGTCTTTTTATCTTCTTCACATGGACTTTCACTTAGCAAAACTCATCAATTTAGATAAAATCCAATTTATTAACTTTGGCTTTTATGGATTGTGCTTTTTGTATCAAATATAAGAACATTTTGCCTAGCCCTAGATACCAAAGATTTTTCTCCCATTTTTTCCCTAAAAGATTTATAGTTTTACATTTTTCATTTAAGTCTGTGATCTATTTTGAATTACTTCTGTATAAGGTGTAAGGTTTAGGTCAATGATATGTATGTATATATGTATGTATGTATGTATTATTTTTTGGCCTATAGATGTCCCATTGCTCCAGCATCATTTAGTGAAAAGACTATCCTTCTTATTACACCTTACTCAAAAATCAGTTGGGCATATTTATGTGAGTCTGTTAAGGAGTTATTTATTCTGTTCCAATGATAATATCACCATATATATTTAGGACTGAGTATCAGAGTGATTCCTCCTTTGTGATTTTTTATTATTCAAGATTGTTTTACTTTAACTAGTCTAAGACTTGTGCTTTCCTGCATAAATTTTAGAATAAGCTTGTATATATCAAAAAAGAACTCACTCAAATATTTATGCTATTGCATTAAACCTATATATTAATTTGAGAATTGATATCTTTAGTATGCTGAGTCTTCCTATCCATGAACAAGGTATGTCTTTTTTTTCTTTTTATCTTAATGGGTTGTTTGTCTTTTATTTTTATTTTTTATATCTTTTTTTGGTAAACATTTATTTATTTTTTAATTTATACATCATGTTTATTCTATTAGTTGTCTCAATTTTTACCCCTTTACTGCCGTCCACCCATCCCACCCCCCACCCCCGCTCCCACAGTCAATTCCCACTCTGTTCTCCATGTCCATGGGTCATTCGTACATGTTCTTTGTCTAGTCCCTTCCCCTTCTTTCCACCATTGTCCTCTTTCCCCATCCCCTCTGGTCACTTTCAGTCTGCTCCATGTTTCCTTGCCTGTGGTTTATTTCGTTCATTAGTTTATTTTGTTGAATAGAGTCCACTTATAGGTAAGATCATATGGTATTTGTCTTTTATCAGCTGGCTTATTTCACTTAGTTTAATATCCTCCAGTTACACCCATATTGTCGCAAAAGGTAGGAGTTCCATATCTCTATTTTTTTCTTTCTTCCTTAAATGCAGATTGATATTATTGATTTTTTAAAAGTCAAAGTTAATTATAAAATATTTAAAAAATTAAAACCATTATAAAGTCTCAGCAATTAAACCAACATGACATCAGCACAGAAATAATCAATTAGATCAATGAAATATAATGAGCATTCTAGAGACAAACATATATATCTAACAATATATGATTAAGGTGATATTTCAAATCAATGGGTAAAATAAGGCTTATTCAACAAATAAGGTGCATGGACCACTATTACTTGAAATAAAACAAATAAGAACCCTATTTCACACATTATACAAGAAATACTCAGGTGATTTAAAAATCAATATGTAGAATCTAAGGAGTTTTAGAAGAAAATAGAACTAATATTTTTCATGACCTGAAGTAAAATATTCAAACCCAGAAGCTATAAAGTAAATAATTATAATATGACTATATTAAACATTTAACTATATGGTAATATACACATAAAAAAAGGACAAGGAATAGAATAGAAAAGTCTTTGCACCACATATAAAACATGGTTAATAGGTTTGTTGTTGGTTTTTTTTTTTTTGGCGGGGGGAGTTCTACAAACCTTTAATCAATAAATGGATAAAGAAAACCAAAAAGTCACTTAAAGCTTTTTTTTAAAATAATAGAAATAGGCAAAAAATATATTAAAACAGGTTTAGTTTCAACAAATAGTAAAGGAATAATTAAAATAACATCATTGTCACAATCAGATTAATGAGTATTAAAAATATTGGTAATATCAAGTATTGGCAACTCTGAAAGGAAATGGGTATGCATAGAAACTTTTTCTTCATCTTAAAGTAGTCCCTTTAGCATATTTTTCAGAGCTGGTTTGGTGGAGGTATAGTCTTTTAGCCTTCTTTTGCCCGGGAAACTCCTTATTTTGCCTTCCATTTTAATTGAGAGCCTTGCTGGGTAGAGCAGTCTTGGTTGCAGACCTTTGCTTTTCATTACCTGGAATATTTCTTGCCTTTCCCTTCTGGCTTGCAGTGTTTCTGTTGAGAAGTCAGCTGCTAGCCATTCTGGGGCCCCTTATAAGTTACTCCCTGTTTCTCCCTTGCTTGCTTTAGGATTCTCTGTTTGTCTGTGATATTTGCCATTTTAATGATGATGTGTCTTGGAGTGGGCCTCGTTGGGTTCCTCTTGAATGGGACCCTCTGTGCTTCCTAGACTTGTGTGACTTTTTTTCGCTTCCAATTGGTGAAGTTTTCCATCATTATTTTTTCAAACAGGTTCTCTATCCCTTCCTCATCCTCTTCTCCTTCTGGTATCCCTATTATACGGATATTATTATGTTTCAGGTTGTCCTGCGTTTCTCTAAATGCCTCTTCATTCTTTTTGAGTATTATTTCATTTTCTTGCTCTTTCTGGGAGCTTTTTTCTACCTTGTCCTCCAGCTCTCTGATTCGGTCCTCAGCTTCATCTAGCCTGCTTTTGATTCCTTCTACTGTCCTTTTCAATTCATAAATTGTATTCTTCATGTCCTCTTGTCTCTTATTGATAGTTTCTATGTCCTATTTCATGTTGATATAGTTTACAGTAAGTTCCTCATAGTTTTCCTGTAGTGTTTGGTAATTCTCTCTGAGCTCACTGAGCTCATTGAGCTTCCTTAGAGCTGTTGTTTGGAACTCAGTATCCGATAATTTACTTTTACTTGCCTCTATTTCATTTAGTTCTCTTTCTGGGGATTGCTCCTTTCCCTTCAAGTGGGACATATTTCTTAGTCTTCCCATTATTTGTGAGGCTCTTCTCCTTTCCTTCTGTTTCTTAAATTGATCTGTCTTGATTTCCTGATTTTGTGGTGTGAACTCCTATGGTAGGAGACTGCTGGGTTTTTTTTTCTTCCTCTCTGTATCTGCCTCTAATGATGGAGATCTTGACCCTGTCTGACCTTAGGCAGTCAGTTCAAGACTTCCAGGAATCTACTGTCTGTGGCTGCCTCCTTCAGCTATTAGTCTAGTTCTTCTGCACTCAGCAGACTGGTTTAGGGACACCACAGGGCGGGGCCAAGGCCTTCCTGGGGGCGTGTCTATTGGGTCCTCACTTTATTGCCACTCAGAGGAGTGGCCTGCCTGAGCAAGATGGCCGCTGCCGTATGGGGGATGAGTCAGCACCAGGACCCCCTGGCCACTCTCTCAGTTCTCTCCCCAAACCTCCCTCCCCAGTCTCTCTACAGGCGTCTCCAGCCCACTCTACCCCCACCTCTGCTGAAGCCCAGGTAATTGGCTGCAAATAAAAATTTTTGCGTTGGCTCTTTAAATGACTCTGTGCCTCCAGCCACCCATCTCTGGCAGAGAGAACCCCTGCCGCTTTTTGCAGCTTGGCTGTTATCTGTGTACTATTTGGGCTCTGGTGCTGTAGGCTGGAGATCCCCGCTTATGGTTTAGGCCCTGCTCCTCTCAGGGGGATCCAACTGGCCATTTCAATATCCTTCTGGTGCTACCAATCATGGGCACCCCACCCACCTTCTCGAGTCTCTACCGCACTCCTTACCAGTCAGGTTGCACTAAAGCTGATTCTTCTCTCTCCAAGGTTACAAGGCTCCTCTCTCATTATTGTTCAGTTGTCTTTTCTATGTGATTTCTCCACAATTTAGTTGTAATTCCAGGTTGGTCCTGGGAGGAGGTCACTGTGACTTCCACTTGGTCCTCCACCATCTTTGTTCTCCTCTCTCCCCCTTTTTTTTTTTTAATATGGAATGCTTCACAAGTTTACATGTCACCCTTGTGTAGGGATCATGCTAATCTTCTCTGTTTCATTCTAATTTTAGTTTATGTGCTGCCGAAGTGAGCACTGTTTTCTCTTTTTTATCCTAACCACTCTTGCTAAATACATCCATTTGAGTGTTCTTTGCAAGAAAACAATTTTTTGTCTTAATTTTATCCTTTTGTATGATCTTTTCTTTCATAGATTTATGTACTTATTTCCTTGATTTGATTTGATTTAAATCTAATTGCTCTTCTTTTTTCCTAGTTTCTTAAGGTCAAAACTCAGATCATTAACTTTTATATTGAATTTATAAAGGTGAC
The DNA here is from genome assembly GCF_021234165.1 of Pteronotus mesoamericanus. NCBI lineage: Eukaryota > Metazoa > Chordata > Mammalia > Chiroptera > Mormoopidae > Pteronotus > Pteronotus mesoamericanus. Next base: position 4,281,191 of record NW_026555198.1, read on the forward strand.
ATTGGTCAATAAATTATGTAGATTTCAGGTGTACAATTCTTTTATACATAATATGTATATTGTCTCCTTCCATCATCACTTATTCCCGTTTTACCCTCTTCTACCACCCCTGACCCTCCTTTCACTCTGGTAATCACCATACTTTTTTCATGTCTATGAAGGTTTTTTTGTTGTTGTTATATCCCTTTACCTTTTTCACCCAGCCCCCCTCTAACAACTATCAGTCTGTTCTCTGTATCTGTGAGTCTGTTTTTATTTTGTTTGTTTGTTTGTTTTTATTAGATTCCAATATAAGTGAAACCATATGGCATTTGTTTTTCTCTGACTTGTTTCACTTAGCATAATAATATCCAGATTCATACATGCTGTTGCAAAGGGTAAAGGTATGGGGATTGATTATGGAAGCAGGTGGGGGCCAGGCTGGGTAGAGTGGGGCAAAAGGAGAAAAACTGGGACAACTGTAATAGCATAAAAAATAAAATATTAAGAAATATTTCCTTGTCTTTTACGGCTGAGTTGTATATTCTTTTTTTAAAGATTTTATTTATTTTTAGACAGAGGGGAAGGGAGGGAGAAAAAGAGGGAGAGAAACATTCATGTGAGAGAGAAACATTGATTGGTTGACCTCTCCTACATGTCCCAAGTGGGAACCAAACCCACAACCCAGGCATGTGCCCTGACCAGGAATCAAACCGGTGACCTATCACTTTGCAGGACAACACCCAACCAACTGAGCCACACTGGTCAGGGCCTAAGTATATTTCCTATACAAGACTGTTGTACATATGGTTTGCAATATTTTTTCCCACTTGGTAGCTTGTGGTCTTCTCAGGGTCTTTCAAAGTACAAATTTTTAAATTTTGGTAAAGTCAAACGTATTTTTTCCTTTTGTTATCACTAGGTCATAAAGGCAGTTCCATTTTTAATTTTTTGAGGTATCTCCATGCTGCTTTCCACAGTGGCTGTACCAATCTGCATTCCCACCAACAGTGCCCTAGGGTTCCCTTTTGTTCACATTCTCCCCAGTACTTGTTATTTGGTGATTTATTAATGATGGCCATTCTTCTGGATGTGAGGTGATATTTCATTGTGGTTTTAATTTACATCTCTCTGATGATTAGTGATACTAAGCATTTTTTTTCATATGTCTATTGGCCGTCTGTATGTTCTCTCTCTCTCTTTTTTTTTTTTCAAGTGTCTATTCAGGCCCTTTGCCCATTTCTTAATTGCATTGTTTTTTCTTTCAAGTATGAGTTGTATAAGTTGTTTATATATTTTGGAAATTAACCCCTTGTCAGGTGTATCACTGGCACATATGTTGTCCCATACAGTGGGTTCCCTTTTCATTTTCTTGATTTTTTTTTTTTTTTTGCCATGCAAAAGCTTGTTAGTTTGATGTAGTCCCATTTGTTTATTTTTTTTTTCCTTTGGTTCTTTTGCCCTAGGAGCTATATTGGCAAAAATCTTGCAATGAATGATGTCTAAGATGTTACTGCCTATGTTTTCTTCTAGGATTTTTATGGTTTCATGACTTACATTTAAATCTTTCATCCATTTTGAGTTTATTCTGGTGTATAGTGAAAGTTGGTGGCCCAGTTTCATTTTTTTGCTTGTACCCGTCCAATTTTCCCAACACCATTATTGAAGAGGCAGTCTTTATTCCATTGGATACTCTTGCTTCCTTTGTCAAATACTAATTACCCATAAAGGTGTGGCTTTATTTCTGGACTTTCTGTTCTGTTCCATCTATGTGCCTCCCCTTATACCAGTATAAGGCTGTTGTGATAACAATGGCCTTGCAGTACAGTTTAATATCAGAGAGGATGATATCTCCAACTTTGTTCTTCTTCAAGATTGCTGAGGCTGTTCAGTGTCTCTTTTGGTTCCATATGGATTTTTGGAATATTTGTTCTAGATCTGTCATAGAAATGTCATTGGTATTTTAATAGGAATTGCATTGAAGTTATAGATTGCTTTGGCTAGTATAGACATTTTAATTCTCCCAATCTATAAACAAGATATATACTTCCACTTATTTATATCTTCCTCAATTTCATACTTCCTTGGTTAATTTTTTTCCTACATTATTTATTTATTTATTTTTTGTTATTGTAAATGGGATCGCTTTCTTAATTTCTTTTTTCTGATAGTTCATTATTGGTATATAAAAATACCACCAATTTCTGAAATTTAATACTGTATCCTGCCACTTTGCCAAATTCATTTATTAGATCTAGTAGTTTTTTGGTGTTGCCTTTAACATTTTTCCATGTGTGTTATCATGTCATCTGCAAAAAAAGTTTTATTTCCTCCTTTCCAATGTGGATGCCTTTTATTTCTTCTTTTTGTCTGATTGCTGTTGTTAGGACTTCCAGTACTATGTTGAATAAGAATGGGGAAAGTGGACATCCCTGCCTTGTTCCTGATCTTAAGGGAAATGTTTGTAGTTTTTTCCAATTGAGTATGATGTTGGCTGTGGGTTTGTCATATATGGCCTTTATTATGTTGAGGTATGTTCCCTCTGTTCCCACTTTGCTGAGAATTTTTATCATAAATGGGTGCTGAATTTTATCAAATGCTTTTCTGCATCTATTGATATGATCCTATGGTTTTTATCCTTCATTTTGTTTATGTGGTGTTTCTCATTTATTGATTTGCAATACATGAGATATTTAATAAATAATAAATAAATAAATAATAATAAATAAATAAATGAGAAATAAATGTACTATCCTTGCATCTCTGGATTATATCCCACTTGATCATGGTGTATGATCCTTTCAGTGTATTACTGGTTTGCTAATATTTTGTTGAGGATTTTAGCATCCATGTTCATCAGGAATATTGGCCTATAATTTTCTTTCTTTTTACTGTGTTTATCTAGTCTTGGAATTAGGATAATGCAGGCTTCATAAAAAGAGGTTGGAAGTTTTCTTTCATGTTCAATTTTTTGGAATAGTTTGAGAAGGAGAGGTGTTCGTTCCTTGAATGTTTGGTAAAGTTTGCCTGTGAAGCCATCTGGTCTAAGACTTTTGTTTCCTGGAAGTGTGATTACTGTTTCACTTTCATAAGTTGTAATTGTTCTATTCAGGTTTTCTGATTCTTCCTGACTCAGTGTACTCCTAGGACTTTATCTACTTCTTCCAGGTTGTCCAATTTGTTGGCATATAGTTGTTCATTGTATTTTCTTACAATCCTTTGTATTTTTCTAGTGTCAGTTGTTATTTCTCCTCTTTCATTTCTGATTTTATTTACTTAAGTTCTATCTTTTTTTCTTGATAGATCTGATTAAACTCTCATCAATTTTGTTTGTTTATCCTGTCCTATGGACAGGCTTATTGATCATAGAGAGAAAGGAAGAGGGGAAAGAGAGGCAGAGAGAGAAAGGGAGAGGGAGAGAGGAAGAGGAAGAGAAGGAGAGGAGAAAGACAGAGAGAGAGATTGATATAAGAGAAAAACATCTATCAGTTGCCTCTTGCATGCACCCTACTGGGGACTGAACCTGCAACCTAGGCATGTGCCCTGACCATGAATCGAACTCATAAAATTTCAGTGTATGGGATGATGCTCCAACCAGCTGACCCACACCAGCTGGGACTCATTTATTCCTTCAAACAACCAGGTCTAGGTTTTGCTGATCCTTTGTATTGTCTTTTTATCCTCATGTCATTTATTTCCGCTCTGATTTTTATTATTTTCTTCCTTCTAGTTACTCTGGGCTTTGTTTGTTCTTCTTCTAGTTCTTTTAGGTGCAGAGTTATATTGTTTATTTGAGTTTTTTTCTGCTTCTTGAGCTAGGCCTGTAATACTATGGCCTCTTAGGACTACTTTTACTGTATCCCATAGATTTTGGGTTGTCGTGTGTTCATTTTCATTTGTTTCTATGTAACCTTTGATTTCTCCCTTGATCATGTTGTGTGATAACATGCTATTTAGCCTCCATCTGGTTGAATGTTTTTCAGTTTTGTTTTCTTTTTTACTGTAGTTGATTTCTAGTTTCATACTATTGTATAGCACAGTTTCTTTATCCATTCATCCCTCAGTGGACACTTAGGTTGTTTCCATATCTCGGCTATTATAAATACTGTTGCAATGAATATGGAAGTGCAGATATCTCTTTGAGATAATTTGATTTTCTTTGGATATATTCCAAGAAGTGGAATTGATGGATCATGTGGTAGTTTTATTTTTAATTTTTATGAGGAATCTCCATACTGTTTCCCATGGTGGTTGGATCAATTTTCAATCCCATGAAGAGTGCACAAGTGTTTGCCTTTCCACACATCTTCACCAGCACTTGTTATCTCTTATCTTTTTTAATAATTTTCATCCTAACAAGTGTGAGGTTATATCTCATTGTGGTTGTGAGCTTAATGCTTTTTTTCACCTGTAAGATAGGATGATAACACTTGGCTTTTACACAAGGTTGTTTGGGGCAGCAAAATCATATAACTGAAGTGCAATGGTGTGTGTACAAGGGGGAACCCAAAAAAACTTCTGGGAATTATCTTCTGGAGGGTGAGCCCCTTATACTACAGGCTGCCCCTGCCAGGTGAGTGTTCTAGGAACCCACCTGTATCAGCGACCCAACTGGCATTGTTGTGAGAGGCTGCATTTGGCTTCAGTGAATCCTCCTCAAGACTCTTTCAGCACATTTGCCCATTTCATGACGGCTGATTTACAAGCACACCTGCCCACACCGTGCTGAGTATTCAGTAGTTTTTGACCAAAAACGGCATGAACCCCATGCCCCACCCTCCCATTCACCTGATCTCGCCCAGAGCGACTTTTTTGTGTGTTTCCCCGGATGAAAAAGCCCTCAAAGGGAAACATTTGCTGATGCGGAAGAGGTGAAACAAAGCAGCAGAAGCACTGAAAGGCATCAGAATCGATGAGATCAAAACCTCTTTGGAGCAGTGGGAAAAACATCTTGATAAGTATATTGCATCAAATGGAGCGTACTTTGAAGGCGATTGAAGTTGAAGCATGTAAGAACAAATACACAACTTTTATAATTAAATCCTAGGCGTTTTGGGGGTCCCCGCTGGTATCCTCACTGGGATCACTCATATATTACACTGGATCAACGGTTAGAGGTAAGGAATTTAAGAAAGCTAATTCCGTCCACTGGGCAAGTACCGACTTCAATTTTTCTTTCCTCCATTTGGATAATGGGAGTGAAGGAGACACTGATTTCCACTCATGTTCACCTTCCACCCTTGTGCATTTATAGAAGCTACTCCTGGACCCCGGACCCAGGGTTTCAGCAGGAGCCCTAACCCACAGGCATCAAGTCGGACCTAAAGGGGCATAAGGTGGACAGTAACGGCGCCGCACCGCCCACCGAGGCGCGCTCTGGGGACGCACGTGGCCGCTCTTTCCAGGGAAGAGCTCCCAAAGAAAGGAAAGGGCCAGCTTTTTGCATTGCTAGACCTCGACCCTAGAGACCTGGACCCTAGAGAGCTGCTAGGGAAACCCAGCACGACATAAGAATTCCAACAGTGTTGCTTCTAAGCACAACCCCCCGTAGACACCTAGTCCAGAGTCACTGGCTGTTCTACAGCTCAGGGCCAGATTGAAATCGAGTCAAAGTTGCGTGTGAGAGATGACGGATTTGAAATCTTCAAAGCCCATGAAATCTCAAGAGCTGTTAAACTGAACAACATACAATACTTTTGGTCCCAACTATGAGCAACATCCTCCACGTTTCAGCTAACAGGGACACTAGTTGCTGAAACTTGTTTCTCAGCCACGTCCTCTGAATCTATCAGTAGCTGCCCAATTCAAAGGGCCTCTAGTCTTGCGATTCCACTGACCATGGGCTTTATCCAGTTTTCTTTACTTGTATCGAAATGAACAGGAATGTTCCTTTAGTTGTGAAAAGAATAAATGTAACTGCTTGGGTTCCGCGCCGCGAGCAATGCACACCCAGGGTTCTGCTGCAGGCCTTCCGCCCTCCCCACGTGCGCTTCCCCGGGGCAGGGAGGAGCCATGCCCCTCAGCGTTGCCTGGTCCCCGCGCTGCTTCAGTCCGTGGGAGCCTGCGGCTGTTTCAGAGCACACACAGCTCCACTCGGGACACCGCCGCCCTGGGGGGAGGGGAGAAAGGGGAGGCCGGAGGAGTCAAGAGGCTGGGGCTGGAGAACGGGGTTTCCTTCAGCGCCTCCTCGGGGGCCTCCCTAAAGTGACCTGCCAGCCCTCCTCCTCTCCCTCGGTCCATTGCCGTTGACTCCGAGGGCAGGGAGAGGGCATTTCCTCCAGGCAGTCCTTGCAGCCACCTTATCAGTGGTTCCTTTTGTTCTCTCACACCCTCCTCATTTCCTACTATTTTGGATTCCTCCAAGGTAACCTTGTTATGCTTTAGTCTCTATGGAGAGGTGAATTATCCTACTTGCCTTCATCAAATTTCTCCTGCTTGTTTTTAACAAGGCCTTTGATTTGAGCAGGTGACCAAACAAAAAAAATTGCAAAAGCACTAAAAGGCATGAAAATTGATGAGTTCTAAAACTGTTTTGAGCAATAAGTGGAAAAAAAGTCTCAATAGGTGTATTGCATCAAACGGAGAGTACTTTGAAGGAGACTGAAGTTTCAGCATGTAAGAATGAATGCACAATTTTTTTATATATGCATTCCAGATATTGGGGGGATCCCCCCTCATGTGTATGTATATGTTCAAAAACTGTCCATGTTTTGCTCATGTGTGGTGTGTCCACTCATAGTTCTACCTCTAGAGTGTAATAGTTGTTGCCAGATTTGTTAGCAGGGCTTTCTAATACATGAACTTTATTTCATCGAAGGTGCCATGTGGCTATAGCGGGCACAGGTGGTTGATAAATCCCTTTGAAAGGAGATAGGCCAGGCTGAGGTGCCTTGGTAAAGGGGAAAGAGCTCTAAAGTGCAGTTGCTTTGGAGAATTAATGTGGAGTATTCCTGCTATATGACAGAGTTTGTTTCTTTTTGTCTTGCCATATTGTCTTGCCATATGACAGAGTTTGTTTCTTTTTGTTGTTGTTGTTGTGTTTTGTTTTTTTTTTTTTTGAGATATGTCATTTACTGAAATGCACTCTTGTCTGAGCTTCAGGAATTTCCCACCCCCGCCTTTCGTAATCGATGTTGTTGCTGCCTGGGAAACTGTGGTCTACTGTGGTAACACTGAAAGCACGCAGAAAAAATGTCCGAAGACTCAAAAACAAGGTGGTGGGGAGACAGGAGCTCCAGCAGGCTTCTGTGTACACAGCATGGTTTCAAGCACATCTGGCAACATAGTCACTGTCTCCTCTCCTCTAGCAAGTATCACATTTTTTCAACTTTGAAGACACTAGAAGAAGGCTTTCTGACATGGAAATCCTATTCAAGCTTATAGCTTTGATGTGAAGAATTAAACTGAAGTTCTGAATAAGACCATAGATAATGGAGAGCACTTTTCCCCCCAGCACCTTCAAACTCATCATTTCTTCCATGTTCAAACCTGTTTCTTTTAGCAACTTACTCTGGACTCTAAACTTTGTGGGGTCACCAAAATTTGTTCTTATCTTACCTAACACTATGACCTTTGGAGAGTATTTTCATTTACATAAGCTCATCTGATTCCTACATCAGAATTGATGTAGTTCTCCCAATTTTATAAATGAGGAAGTAGTTTGCTGACATATTAAAAGAGTTGCTCAAGAGACTTGGAAATAAGGAACATACTGACAGTGACCGGGGTGGGGGTTGGAGGAGGGGAATAACGGAAAGAAGGGGAAGGGGCAAGGAAAGGAACACAAATAGAGGACATATGGGCGTGGACAATGGGGGGCAATCAACTGTGGGTGTAGGGGGATGGGGCAGGGGAGATCAATGGGGAAAAAGATGGGACTACTGTAACTGAAAAACAAATAAATAAAATAATAATAAGAATAATAATAAAAATAAAAGAGTTGCTCAAGATAACGTAAGTAGAAAGTGAGAGAGGAAAGAGAACCCATGTCTTTTACCTGTAAATTTAGAGTTCCCCACTCCAGAACACCACCTTTCTTCATTCCCATGGCCAATTAGTCTCCAGATCCCATCATTTCTTCTTTTCCTGTAACTCTTGGATTTGTTCCTTCCTATCCATTTCCCATAGCAAGTCCTTTTCCAGATGTTTATCACTTCATGTGTTCAATCACCTCTTAGGAATAGCATTGACAATTGAGTAGTGACCAACCTTCTCTGAAATCTGACTTTTAGCTATATCTGGAATAGATTACAATAGCTTACCTCACTTATGTAGAGGCATACATGCTTAAAAGTCTGGTCACCTGTTTTTCCTCACTCTGGGATTGCTGACAATGGAAAAATATATATCTATATATATCCATTTATCTATGTATCCTATATCATTATCTATAGATATAAGATGTTTTCATTTACAAGATATCTATACAGAGATTCGATGAATGTAGAAATGAAAAAGGCCCAAATGGCTAAATGATAACCACCAAGGTGCAGTAGGGTGTGTTTTATTTTGAGTTGAGTCATTCTGAACCTTTGGCCTGTCTGTTCAGTCAGTGAGCTATTTTTTTTCTCTCTACTTATGCCCAGTTGGTCCCATTTCAATTTTGAATTTTCTTAGTATCATTTAACTCACTTCTCTTTAAACACTATTTTGTAATAATATGTCATTTATAAGTAAACTTACAACCTTTTCTTGTTTGCCATAAAAGAATGTTCATTGGTATGTATCAGCTGAAATATGTTTTTTGTCATTTTACTAAGAGGTAGAGTCACTAATATGGTCTCTAAGTCCTAAAAGACTTTAATACTTCTTTGCTTATCTTTGATCAACTTGGTTATAGAACTCTAATTATATAAAAATTGTAACTATCATAATGTCAACCACATTTAACCTTCTTGATATCCCATGATTCTTTGCACTAAGGGCACAAGGCCAGGTCTTTGCTGACTGCTTGATAACTGAATGAGTGATTATTCTCCTTGTTAATGGACAATGATATAGAAAACTCTTCCATATGTACAGAATATTAATGAGAAGCTGCACAAGCTGAGATAAGACTATAAGATGCTGAAAGCAATCACTTATAAGAACATTATAAAAAATATTACTCGTCAAGGATGTAGCCAGACTGGGGGGTCTCTGTGTGACGAATGAGGAGGAAAAGGGCAAGACACGCTCTTTCCCACATGAATAACTGTGTAATTTGCAAACAACATTTCTTGAATGGTTTCTATTATTGAGTATACCATTTACATTTTTTTAAATAAACTTTTTGAGATAGTATTGCAGATATTGACATGGGGTTGGGGGGGAACATCTTGCTTTCTTCTCAGCCTTTTCAATGCTTTCTGTGCCAGGTACAGTGTGTCAAACATTTGTCCTTCATGAAAAAATGCCACCAAAATGACTGCCAAAGCAATTTCAGCCAATCCCAAGAAAGTGGCCAATCCATAGCAATGTTATTTTTCTCAATGTTGTTTTCAATTTTGGGTATTGTCTTTAATTAGAAAATTTAGGAAAGTCATTCTTGGGCGACATATTTAAAGGAGGAGAGTTCATTGTATGTTGTTTAATTCTCCAGTTTAATTCACTTGGGCTCTGTAAATTGGACCTCTGAGTCAGTTATAATACGCACATGGAATGTCATAGCCACAAGGGACTGAGAGGTCATTTAAGCCTGTTTTTCTCAATTAAGATAGAGACCACTTTTACAGGGGAAAATCTTCTTACTAATCCCAGTGTGGACAAATTATTTTTAGACTTGCTATTAGAATAAGAATGTAATAATATAAATTAAAATTACAATGTAATGTAATATATTTACATATGTAAATATATATTTTAAGTAATATACACAAACTAGCTATATACTTGTTATAAATAGAACATGTGAGATGATTCCCTTCTCCTACTTTTTTCTTGTGGTCCAAGAAGACACCTGTGTCATATATAGGGACTTTGTTTGGCAGGAACACACCTTTTATCCAACATGTCCACCTTTGTGCGGTTTTTCTCCAGCTTTTAACAATTACAGGAACTCTCTACTTGGCTTTTATTAAACTGATAAACACATAAGTGGGCAGAAAAATAGCATGATAGTCCTCGAGTATAAGAATATACCTTGGAAACTTTAAGTTATCATAGACATGAAAACACAAAATTAGAATATTCTAATAACCGTGGACAAACCATCTTCCCCAATACATCTGCAGAGCCTAATTTGAAAAACTTCAACCTAGACCGATCCTTCTTTTTTCTTACAAAAGGAGAACTGTTAGCCAGAAGTTGAGGTGAAACAGGAATCCAGCACTGAATCAGTTTCTTGATTCTTAGCACAGCAACTTTTCGGCAAAGCAGCACTGCCTTTATTCATATACTTTAAATTTATCCTGTGCAAAACTAAAATAAGTATAATGCTATTTTGTTATCTTCCTTAATGCTTGGAGTTTTAAATCACTTAGAGACTTATGAAACTTCATCTATTAACTGCCATTAACTGTTTTTTACTTGAAGTTTTCTTCGTTTTGACAATAGGATGATGTCATTTTTATGTTGGTGCTGATAGTGTTTAAAGTATGAGAAACAGGTGATAGTAAGAAAGTTTCTGGAAAAATCATGTTAGGAAAAAAGATTAAGCCTCCTGGATGTGATGGATTGGACCACAGCAAGATGAGTTTAGATAGTTGGAACAATGACAGGTTTTAAGATATGTAGATAGCTGTTATTTTGAGGTCCTAAGTCCTACCTTTGGGGACAAAAATAAATGTCAGTGGATGGGGAGTTGACCACATTTCCTTTCCTGACCTCGGTTTCCCAATATGTAAAATGGAGCAATGAGCAAAATGACCTCTGAGAGCTTTCAGCTCTGATATTACATGCTGTTATAAATCAGCAGTTTAATTGCTGCTCTGCCATTTTCACTTTATTTCCTCCTATAATTTGGCTCCAAGTTTTGACTGAAATATGATATAACTAAACAAAATATAGTTTGCTCTGAGTCTTTTGTGATGCCCTTAAAATCAGAGAGATATAAAGTATGTTACGCTGTATTATTAGGTGGATTAAGAACAACTCCACTGGATTCAATTTTACTTGATATCCCTTCCATTTTATTTTTATAATAATTTGAAGTTTTTATCAAAGTACCATATTGTACATGTATAAAGGCAGAGATTTTAGCAATCCTTTGTTGCTGTCACCATTAAATGAAACATACAGTGATGTTTATGTGACATTTGAAGGATGGCATTTGGAAGGCCAAGAGGAAAAAAGGGAGGGCTTTCCAGGTTGGGGAGGAGGCTGGCTGGGTGAGCCTACCAAGCTCATGGAACACTAACAAGCAAGAGAATGGCAAGAGTAAGGAAAAATTCAGCAACTCTTTCAGAGAGAAGCCAGGCTGCAGAGGGCCTTGAATGGTGCACGGCGGAGTTTAGGCTTGATTAGCAGGCATAGGTATCCATCAGGGCTTTCTGATGCTTGTGGTTAGATATTCTCAGATAAGCATTAAATAACGGATCTGGGTCCAGCACCTTTCAGGTCAGCTGGTTTTGTCTGTCTTTGACAATGATGTGCTCTTTCTCCCCTCTAAAATTCTCCCAGTACTTTTTCTCTTCTTAGGGACTGCTTTAAAACCTTACTTGGGTGTTAGTTTTCTCATCTATAAAATGAAGGCATAGGAGTAGATCTGATGGTCATGATTCATTCTCTCTCTCTCTCTGTCTCTCCACTAAGATACTTCAGTGATGGTTTGATCTCACCCGTGAAATGTCTCAGTACAGCAGCCATCATCTACCTGTGTGGAGGTGAGAAGATGTGTGTAGTCTGGGAAAACAAATCCTGCAGATAATTCTCCCATCAGTATTCAAAATCATAAATTCTAAAAGTTTTTCCAAGCTCTGACATTCTGATTTACATTCCTAGTTCATGAAAAATTTCAATTTGGTCACTCTAGAGAAAGTCAGTCATGTTTTTAACAGATAGGACCCTTTTTTGCTGCAATTAACAGAATACGGAACTAAAAGTGGCTGAAACAGTGAGGGCAGTTTATTATCTCAAATCCAGATGAGGTTGGTTTTAGGATAATTTAGGTCAGTGGCTCAGTAGTCTCATCAGAGCTATGGGTTTCTTTCATCTTTCTGCTCTGTCATCCTCAGCATCCTCACTGTGATAATGTCTCTCCTATTGTTTGCAAGATGGCTGCAGCAACTCCAGATAATATATGCAGAAAAAAAACATGTGAGATAAAGAGTAAGAGGAGGCATTTATTCTTATTCTTTTAATTATGGAAGAAAATCTTCCCTAGCCAAATTCCCTCAGGTTCCACGGGCCAGAGAAGCGATAGTCACATACTCGTTTCTTAAGTGCAAGGGAATATTAGATTGTGGGTATATAGCATGTGCAGCTTCTACAGTGAGAGGTATTTGTGCCTGAATAAGAGAAAGTGGGAGGGAAATGGATGTTGAGAAAGCAACTAATAGTGCTTGCCACATATGTCCTTTTCCCAACACTCATCTTAAGACCTCCCCTCCTTTATGTAGCCCCTGGCTAATTAAACTAAGTATTTAGTGTAAATGAGGGCTTTTGTGGATTATCTGAATAATTAGAGTCATTGTAAGCCCAGGGCCCTTATTTTATTTCATCTAAAAGTTTAATGATAAATTGGCTTCCATTGCCCAAAATGAGCGTCTCTGGTGCTGAAACCGGATATAATTTTTTTTAATTGAATTGGGCTTTAGGAAAATAACTTAAAATGTACAGGGATTATGATAAAGAGAAGCTTAAATTCTCAATTTTTTTTTTGCTTTAAAAATCATCAAATACCAAGAATAAGACCAGATTAAAGGGGTATGTGAATATTTAATGTACAATTAGGAATATGTTGCTAAAAATCAGGAAAGAGTTTAGAGCTACGACTATGAATAAATTGTGAAATATCAGCTTACTTCACTGCTACAACTGACCTAAAGAAGCTTTTCTGTTTCCCCAGCAACCTCACATGGCATTAGCTTGCTTCCCTCAGAGTAAATTAAATGTGATTTTCAAGTACTACACTTCATTATTTCAGAAATCACAATACCTTGCAGAAATAAGAACATTTCATAAATCATATTGGAGTTTATTTTTGAACCAGAGCAGAGAAAGTACTTATTTGGAAAAATATTTTTCTTTTAAATCTACTAAATTTCCAAGGACTTATAAATTATCTCCATGATGAAATGGCAAATGGAGCACTGTATGTATAACTTACTTATAATTCATTAGTGATTGCCCAATCATATTTTTATTTAAAAAGTTTTAGTTACCAGGTACATGAGAAAGATAAAAGCCACATCTAAAGTGAACCACCACATGTTTAAAAGCTCTAGAGGATGAAAATCATGTTAATGCTAATAAACGTTTCTAAAGTCAAGTTCTCTTACTTATGCATCTGATCGCTTGTTTCCCCAAACTTGGCACATATCTTATGTATGTATTGTATACACATGTGCATATCCACACACACACATTTCATGCAATGTGTATCCAAAATCGGTATATTTTGAATTTTGAATAAATGATTATTTTAACATCTGCGCTCCATCCCAGTCATTTTTGTCTTTGTTTTTAATATTGTAATTGAAATTCACATAACTCATTTTTCAAATTATTTAGTGACCAGTTTTTAAAGTGTTTTTGAATTTACCCTGTGTCTCTTATAATACTTAGCTCATTCTGCCTTGGATGGGAATAAGCCAGGAAGGTGACTGCCTCCTTACTACATTGTGAGTAACTTGACAACAGGGAGAGTGTTCAGTTTAGAGACTTGAACCAAGAGACTTGTGCCAAGTAAGTCATCAATAGCGATTCTTCAATCAAATTGCTAGAGCCAGGACTTGTTTTCTCCAGAGTAGAGTAATTTTACCCCTAAGGGTGGGTGCCCAAGATGATCCATCCAGAAGTAGAAAGGAAATATTAAAACTTGTATTAATTTTGATCTTACCAAGAAATAAATGGATCTCTAGTAATAGTTAGCATGTGATTTGCTAATAGTCCAAGCATATAATTTAATACATATAATTAATATGCCCATATTAGGATCACATGCTGATATTTTATCAGTGGTAAAGTAGAGATTACAAAAGTCTGGGGACCACTGTTTCAGTTATAGAATGCCCAAGTGGGCTGATTTCCTGGTGTGGAAAGCACATTGCTCTCTAAATGTTTCTGAACTGCTGACATATGCCCCAAGTTCTACCACATTTCCTCTTTTTTAATGTAATCTGGAGTACATACTTGGGCATCAGTCAAATCTGAATTTGAAGACTTGGGCTTCCACTTAAAATTGTGTGGCCTTGGATAAAATAGTTCACTTCCCAGTTTGCTTATCTTTAAAATGGTGATGAAAATGCCTACCTGACAGGGTAGTTGTAAAAGTTTGTAGAGAAGTAGAATAATTAATACATGCTTGAAATTCAGCAAATGTTACCTGCTTTCATGATATATTAAAATTTTAAGCATGTAAACTGTCGGTTCTTGGTCATTAGTATGTTCGTGTAATAAGTTTGAGATTCTTTTATTTATCATGGTAAAATACTTATGCACATAACAGAAAATTTACTACCTTAAACATTTTAAAGTGGAAAATTCAGTGGTGTTTCTATGGTCTGAATGTGTCTCACAAAATTCATATATTGAAATCCTAATCTCCAGAGATGATGGTATTGGGGGATGGGGCCTTTGGGAGGTGATTAGGTCATGAGGGTGGAGCTCTCATGAATGGAATTAGTACCCTTATAAAAGAGACCCCCACAGAGCTCTCTCTTCCCTTCTTCCATGTGAGGACACAGTGGGAAGGTGCAAGCTATGGACCAAGAAGATGGCCCTCAGGGCCTTGATCGAACTTCTATCCTCCAGAACTCTGTGATGTTTTGTTATAGCTACCCAGAATGACAAAGACAAGCATTTAGTACATTCACAGTGCTGTGCAAACATCACTTCTGGTTCCAGAAGCATTTTATCACCACAGATGGAAACCCCATGCCAATTAAGCAGTCACCTCTTAATGCCTTCTTTCCCCAATCCCTGCCAACTACTAATCTGGTTTGTGTCTCCATGGATTTGGCTATTCTGTATATTTCATATAAATGGGATCAAATAATATGTGGTCTTTTGTGACTCTTTTTTTCATTTAGCATGTTTTCAAGATTAATCCATGTCTTAGGGCTTCCTACATTTTAATGGGTGGATAATATTCCATTGTATTGATATACCACATTTTGTTTATCTAACTATGAGTTGATTGACATTTGTGTTGTTTTAACCTTTTGGCTATTATGAAGAGTGTTGCTATGATATACATTTTTGTGTGGACATATGTATTCAATGATCTCATGTATATACCTAGAAATAGAATTGTTGGGTCATAATGATTGAAGCTTGAACATACAGGCCAGGGTCTACACACGAAGGCTGTGAAGATCCTTATGTAAGTGGTGGAGCTTGGGTAGGAGTGGGAAGAGACGAGGAGTAGTCTAGGACAAGAGGCTGGTGCTTCCTCACTGCCGCACTGTGACTCAGCACTCCTAGGAATTTGAGAATTCTATATTTGAAACTGGCCTTCTGCAAAGCTGCAGATGTTGCTGTTTCATGTAACCAGAATTCTCAGGACGCCTCTTTTTGCCTAGGGCACATCTTCATGGAGTCTAAGAGTTTCTCCTGTAAGATCATATCTCGCAAACTCTTCTTGCTCCAGGGGAGGAGTTAACAATTTTCATATTGCCACTAGAGGAAGGAGCATGGTCACATTGTCAGGATGGGTAGGATGATGGTTGGCAGAACCAGGAAGAGACTCATGTCTCTGGCCTCCTTATTCAGTGAGTTAACCATTTGGTAGCATATTTCATTCTCCCTGCCCAAGCACATTGAACTTGAATCAGAAGTTCCCAGGACTAGTTCCCTGAACTTGAATTGCAGCCCCATGACTATTTTTTCAGAGAGGGGTACTTAAGTTGAATCATTCTACATTGTTTTCTGAAAACCAATATAGTTTTCTTACTTGAGTAAAACTGAAAGTCCTGTTGTAGTATCTCAGAATTAAAACTCTGCCCTGATAGCTTTAAGCTGATATTTTAAAATATATATTTTATTGAATATTCTATTATAGTTGTCTCATTTTTTCTCCCCTCTATTCCCCTCTACCCTGCACTGACCCACGCCCTCGCATTCCCCCCCCCACCCCCCCTTAGTTCATGTCCATGGGTCGTACATATAAGTTCTTTGGCTTCTCCATTTCCTATACTATTTGTAACCTCCCCCTGCCAATTTTGTACCTACTATTTACGCTTCTTATTCCATGTAACTGTTCCCCCATTCTTCCCCTTCCCCCTCCCCTCTGATCTCCATTTATGTGATTCTGTTCCTCTTCTAGTTGTTTGCTTATTTGTTTTTGTTTTTTGCTTTTTGTTTTAGGTTCAGTTGTTGATAGTTGTGAGTTTGTTACCATTTTACTGTTCATAGTTTTTTATCTTCTTTTTCTTAGATAAGTCCCTTTAACATTTCATATAATAAGGGCTTGGTGATGATGAACTCCTTTAACTTGACCTTATCTGCCCTTCCATTCTAAATGACAGCTTTGCTGGATAGAGTCATCTTGGATGTAGGTCTTTGTCTTTCATGACTTTGAATACTTCTTTCCAGCCCCTTCTTGCCCACAAGATTTCTTTTGAGAAATCAGCTGATAGTCTTATGGGAACTCCTTTGTAGGTAACTGTCTCCTTTTTTCTTGCTGCTTTTAAGATTCTCTCCTTATCTTCTATCTTGTGTAATGTAATTATGATGTGCCTTGGCATGTGCTTCCTTGGGTCCAACTTCTTTGGGACTCTCTGAGCTTCCTGGACCTCCTGTAAGTCTATTTCCTTGGCCAGATTGGGGAAGTTCTCCTTTATTATTTTCTCAAATAAGTTTTCAATTTCTTGTTCTCCCTCTTCTCCTTCTGGCACCCCTATGATTCGGATGTTGGATCACTTCAAGTTGTCCCAGAGGTTCCTAAGCCTCTCCTCATTTTTTTGTATTCTTGTTCCTTCATTCTCTTCTGGTTGAATGTTTACCTCTTCCTTCTGCTCCCAATTGTTGATTTGAGTCCCAGTTTCCTTCCCTTTACAATTGTTTCCCTCCCTTTACTGCTGTTTCCCTGTATATTTTTCTTTATTTCATTTTGCGTAGCCTTCACTTTTTCTTCCATTTTGCAACCATACTCAACCAATTTAGTGAGCATCCAGATTATCAGTGTTTTGAACTGTGCATCTGATAGGTGGCTATCTGTTCATCACTTAGTTCTATTTTTGGAACTTGATCTGTTCTTTCAGTTGGACCATATTTCTTTGTCTCAGCACACCTGTTAAGTTGGAAGGGGCAGAGCCTTAGGTATTTGTCTGGGTGGGGCAACCCAGGTTGCTGCATCGTGACGCTGTATGTGTGGGAGGGGTCTGAGAGAGAACAATGCTGCTTCTATACAGTTTGATTTTCTGGTATTTCTGGTTATTTTTTGTTTTTAAATGTGTTGATGTCCTTCTTTTCGTTGTTTGAGGAGGCAAAGTGTATCTACCTGTGCCTCCGCCTTGGCCAGGAGTCCTATAATGAGTGTTATATTTAGCTGAAGATAGGGTCAGAATAGTTTGTTCTCCAGTGTTCTAGAGCCTTCTTTTGGCTATTTGTATTCCCACTTATGGTTACTGAAGTCACTGCTAACTTTTTGTCATTTTTAGATAGTTTTCTATTACATAGCCTGCCCAAACTCATGGATTTCTGAATCTGTCAATGTTAAATGGGATTTCCTTGATATACTCAGGGCTGTCATAGAATGCTTCTTGTCCTGCTGTGACTTTGTGGAATAAAAGCGTTAGTTGGTCAGTGAAGAGATGACACCCTTACAAATTAACTGAGTCTGTGTGAGTATTTCATAAGGCCTGAATCAAACTAGCCTAAGCTGGCTGGAATGAATATTTTATGCCTGAAAACTTCATAAAGAAAGTCTGTGTTGGTTGGTTATTAATGCCAAAGACACACATCTCCCAAAGCAAAATAAGGTCAAATACAAAAATAAATCATCTCATTTATCTATTAATCATACAGGTGTTTGGCCCCAGCCCTCAGCGAGGCTATGGGGATCTAGAAAATGAATAGCATGAGTCTCTACCATTAATTCACAGACTGTCCAAAAGAAAGAAGGCCCTTCAAGATCATGTTATTTAACTGATGAGGAGACTAATACTGATGTTCTGGCCCAGAGAGCCCTGGCTAGCTCTCCTAACTGAATCTCTAATGCTCTGTTTACCATATGACCACCCTGATGCCTGGATATAACTCAGAGGATCAAGACAGCTCCATCATGGGACACCATAGGTTATTTGCATATGATGTGGGAAGCTGGAAAACACATGCCCAAGTATCTGAGCAGGGTGTGTGTTCTAAGCCTGTTGAAGTCAGAGGCATTCTCCCTCTTCAAACAAGCTATAAATTTGGTGAGCTAACTGAATTCTCCGTCACACTGAACCTTAACCAGAGCACCTTGGCATCTGGGAGTACCACAAGTCCTTTACAGCTAGCTACATGACCATATTTTGATCAACATATGATTTCTTTTTTCTTTTTTTTTTTGCATAAACATGTGATTTCTTTCTTTTTTTCTTTCTTTTTTTTTTTTTTTGCCATGAGAGAGATTCAGTGCTGGAGGGAGGGGTGTGCCAGATGAGGCATTAACTGCATAAGTGAGGAGTTGGGAATACCATTGTTCATGTGTACAAGTAAGAGGCAGAACATAATTTCAGCACCAAGGAAAGATAGTCTGATGCCTGGGAAATATAAGAATTTAGCTTAGAGCAGGTGTCCCCAAACCCTCGGCTATGGAATGGTGCTGGTCTGTGGCCTCTTAGGAACTAAGCCACGCAGCAGGAGGTAAGTGGCAGGCAAGCAAGCAAAGCTTCATCTCTATTTACAGCTGCTTCCCATGGCTTGTATTACCACCTGAGTTCTGCCTCCTGTCAGATCAGCAGAGGCCTTAGATTCTCATAGGAGTGTGAACCCTACTGTGAACTGTGCATGTGAGAGATCTAGGTTGTGGGCTCCTTGTGAAAATCTAATGCCTGATGATCTGAGTTGGAGCTGAGGGGGTGATGCTAGCACTGGGGAATGGCTGCAAATACAGATCGTCAGCAGCAGAGAGGTTTGACTGCACAGAGACCATAATAAATCAATGGCTTACAGACTCATATTAAAGTCCTATCAGTGAGTGGCAAGTGACGATTAAGCTGCATCTGGTGGCAGGCTTTATAGTGGCAAGTGAGTAAATGTACTTCAGTTGTATAGCTGCATCTGGTGGCAGGGTGTAAGTCAGAATCCAACACTTATTTTAGTCTGCACGTGGCTTACCAATTATTTTATTTACCACTTTCATCTGCATTCCTTTCCTGTACTGTGCATTTGTCTCAGTCACAGTTTTGGTAAATCCACATGCTAACCCTAGCCAAAATGAGTAAAAAACAAACATTGCTGGAGAGCTTTGAAAAGGGGAAAAGACCCAATGATGAGACAGCAGAAGACTCTAAGACTGCCAAAAAAAAAAAAAAGAAAGCTGCATTTAAAAGAAAACACCAAGAATCCTACTTAAATTATGGGTTCATTGCAATAAGTGATTTGCATTCTCCAAACCTGCTTTGTATAATATGTGGCAACTGGCTATCCAATGAAGCCATGAAACCTTCAAAATTGTTTTGCCACATGGGGACCAAACACTCTGCATTAAAAGACAAGCCTTTGGAGTTTTTCAAAAGAAAGAAACGTGAACACAAACACAGAAGCAATTATTGAAGGCCACCACTTCATCAAATGTGTCTGCATTGAGATCATCATTCTTAATGGCTAGCCACATCACTAAAGCTAAGAAACTCTTTACTATTGGTGAAGAGTTGATCCTGTCTGTTGCTAAGGACATTTCTTGTGAACTTTTAGGAGAGTCTGCAGTTCAAAAGGTGGCATGTGTTCCTCTATCAGCTAGCACTGTAACTAGGTGAACTGATGAAATAGCAGAGGATATTGAGGACAATTGTTAGAAAGGATTAATGGGTCACAATGGTATGCAATCCGGGTTGATGAGTCTACCGATGTTGAAAATGAGGCAACAATGCTTGTTTTTGTGCAATATATTTTTCAGGAGGTTGTGCATGAGGATATGTTATGTGCACTTTTGTTGCCAACAAACACCACAGCTGCAGAGCTATTCAAGTCCTTGAATGACGACATATCAGGAAAACTGAATTGGTCATTTTGTGTTGGTATATGCATGGATGGAGCAGCTGCCATGACTGGACAGCTTTTTGGTTTCACTACTCAGGTCAAAGAGGTCAATTCTGAATGTGAGTCTATGCAAGTGTCATCCATAGAGAAATGCTGGCGAGCTGAAAAATGTCACCTGAATTTAACGTTTTGCAGGATGTGATTAAAATTATCGACCACATTAAAGTACATGCCCTTAACTCATGTCTTTGCAGTTCTGTGAGGAAATGGATGCAGAGCACACACGTTTTCTCTTATACAGAGAAGTGAGATGACTTTCCAAAGGTAGATCACTGGCCAGAGTTTTTGAGTAATGAGAGCTGCTCCAGAGATTTCTTTTAGAAAAACAGTCACTACTGGCAGCACATTTCAGTGAGGCAGAATAGGTCACCAATCTTGCTTACTTGTGTGACATATACAACCTGCTCAATGAACTTAATCTGTCACTTCAGGGGAGAATGACAACTGTGTTCAAGTCAGCAGATAAAGTGGCTGCATTCAAAGCCAAACTGGAATTATGGGGGTGATGAGTGAATATTGGGATTTTTGGTATATTTCAAACATTAGCAGAGATTTTTGAAAAAGACTGAGCAAGGGCCTCTTTTCTCTCAACTGGTGCATGATCATCTATCTCAGCTTTCAAAAGAGTGTGAGCATTATTTCCCAACCATAAAAGACCCTCAAATTGGGAAGGAATGGGTCCACAACCCATTTGTGAATAAGCCAGGTCAATTGACTTTGTCTGTGCTAGAATAGGATCAACTGCTTGAGATCACAGATGATGGTGGCCTTAAAAGTATGTTTGACACAACTTCAAATGCTCTGGGTTGAACCCATATGTTCTGGGTTAAAGTCAAGGCGGAATATCCTGAGATTGCCACAAAAGCACTGAAAAGTCTGCTTCCATTTCCAACATCCTATCTTTGTGAAGCAGGGTTTTCTGCAGTGACAGCAACCAAAATGAGATTATGGAGTAGACTGGACATACGCAACACACTTAGGGTGTCATTGTCTCCCATTACCTCCAGATGGGACTGTCTAGTTTGTAGGAAAACAAGCTCAGGGCTCCCACTGATTCTGCACTATGGTGAGTTGCATAATTATTTCTTTTTCTATGACAATGTAATAATAATAGAAATAAAGTGCACAATAAATGTAATGAGCTTGAATCATCCTGAAACCATCCCCCAACCTCCAGTCCATGGAAAAGTTTTCTTCCATGTAACTGGTCCCTGGTGCCAAAAGGGTAGGGGACCACTGGCTTAGAGAGTATTTGAAAGAGCATAAACTCTCAGGGTAGTAAACAGTTCCACACAAAGAGCCATATAAGTGTGCAATGACTGTGAATACATTCTTAAACACTGAGAAATAGTGATTGTGAGGCCACTACTATCCCCATGCTTTGGGCTATTTTGAATCTTTTAATCACTTCAAGCGTACTATCTAAAATAACAGTATTTGTCAGTGTGGCCTGTTCACAGAACAGCTGAGAAACACTATTCTAGTGAAACCAGCTTCTGCTTGCCAAACTACTGTTGAAGCCTCATGGAAATTGTTGAGAGTGAATTCGGAGAAGAGAGAAGTCTTTTCTGGCCGGAATAATTAGGGACGACTTTGTAGGCAGGATAGCATCAGAGGTAGATTTTGAAACCAACTGCACAAGTACAAGATGGAAGAGATTGGCTTACCAACCCCTGTGAAAAGGGCTCAGGGTTTTAGTCCATATAGTGAGCTCATGAATTAATGTGTTCCATAAAACTTTACCATGCCTACGACTGTGTTAGGTGTTAGAGATAGGAGCTTAGCTATGCCCTAGACATGCTCACGGTGTAGTTGGGGAAATACGGTAGTAGACTTTTGTTATATATGTGAAACTACCTGCCTGTTTGGTACCTGAAAGCAATTTAGAAGGCCTGGAGCATAAGGCTAAAAAAAGCACGCCTATGCTGAGAATTGAGACTGGGGCCATGGGCAGAAGCCCAGCTATGGAGGGCCTTGTCCAATATTTTAAAGAGTTTGTGATTCACTATATATGAGTCAAGAGTGTAAGATGTGCCCTGGCTGGTGTGGCTTAGTGGGTTGAGCGCCAGCCTGGGAACCAAAAGGTCACTGGTTGGATTCTCAGTCAGGGCACATGCCTGGGTTGAGGGCCAGGTCCCCAGTTGGAGGCGTGTAAGAGACAACCAATTGATATTTCTCTCACACATCAATGTTTCTCTCCTTCTCTTTCTCCCATCCTCTCCCTCTCTCTAGAAATGAATAAAGAGAAGCTTTAAAAAAAAGAGTGCAACCTGTGGTTGCCCAGAAATTTACCATATTTCCACCACTTGAAGATGCTATCTGTTGCTGAGAACTTGAATTCTTGATCCAAAAAGATCTCTATTTAAAAAGATAAAATGCTTCACATTAAATATATGCAGTTAGTTCTCATTTTAAGATATATTAAAATGTAAAAATAATGAACCTCAGGATTTAGAAAATATAGTGATCTGATTTTAGGCTGTATTAATTGAAGTTTAGTGTCTGTAATGATGGAGATGCTGCTTGCTATGCTGGTCAAAATGCACATGTGTTTTTTTTTCTGGTTCATTTTAAAAGAAAGATCTAGAGAAATTAAGTGCATTATGAAAGAACTGATTGGGCTACAGAAGGACTCTACTGTTCTCTATGTGAAAAATATATGGGAATCTTCCGTAGGTAGAACATCTATCCCTACCACTCTCTTGCCACTTTTAAGACCAAAGTTTGTCTTCTCCACTAGACAACTACATTTAATTAGGTAGGGAGTGCTGCTCCCTACTACACCCATAGTAATCAGCTCAGAGTTTGTGCTTAAATTCAACACTTAATACATATTGAATGAATAAATGAGTGAATTAGAGGCTAAGGCTTGGAGCTGGAGATAGAGAGAACTAATGTTAAGCCTTGGGAAGGCTGGCATGTGGAAGTGGCAATATGCTTGTTTGCTATGGTTGCCTTCATAAAACAAAGCCAAGTAGATATAAAAAGAAACTATAAAGAGACAGAGTGGTATCCAATAAAGGAAACACCTTTTCTAGTCACCTAAATATAAAATGAGTATTTATATACTGTAGCAATTTTTAAGCTTATTTGGGGTAACCTGATGAAGACTATGGTCAGCCTTCCCAGAAAAAGTGCATATCCATGCATGCAAGTCAGTCTTGCAGATAATGTCAAGGAGTTCAACAAACGTCCCATGGCCCA
Source organism: Pteronotus mesoamericanus (assembly GCF_021234165.1). Lineage (NCBI taxonomy): Eukaryota > Metazoa > Chordata > Mammalia > Chiroptera > Mormoopidae > Pteronotus > Pteronotus mesoamericanus. Next base: position 4,304,702 of record NW_026555198.1, read on the forward strand.
TTTGTGAACCTCATGTGAAAAATTTCCATTTTTACCACTTTGCAATTAACAAAGCACTTTCTGTACATTATCTTAGGAGTAGTGACACTGTGAAGAAAGCAAGGTTGAACTATGAAACCCACGGTTCAGGTGGAGAAAATGAATCTTAGAGAGGTTAAGTCATTTGCCCAAGGTCACACAGCCAATAAATCCTGGACCAAGGATTGAGTCTAGGTGCATCAGACACCAGATATGACGGACCCCACCGTGTACCACTGTTGTTTCTGTGTCCCTAGTCTGCTATATTATCTCTCTCTTTTTTTTTTCATTTTTTATTTTTTTTATTTTTTTTTAATTAATTTATTTACTTTTAAAATACATTTGTCTCTGCCTTCCCCCCACCTCTTTCCCTTGCCCCCTCCCACCTTCCCTCCCTCAGCTCTTCCCCTTTGGTTTTGTCCATGAGTCCTTGCTATATGTTCCTTGACTTTCCCCTTCCCTTCCCTTTCCCTGCCCCCCCCTTCCCTCTTGTCTCTGTTGATTTCTTTTCCTTTCAGTGTTGCTGGTCATATTTTCCTTGCTTCTTTGCATTGTTGGTTAGGTTCCGCTTATAGGTGAGATCATATGGTATTTGTCTTTCGCCCCCTGGCTTATTTCGCTTAGCATGATGCTCTCCAGTTCCATCCATGCTGTCGCAAAGTTTAGTACTTCTTTTTTCTTTCTGCTGCGTAGTATTCCATTGTGTATATGTACCATAATTTTTTGATCCAGTCATCTACTGATGGGCATTTAGGTTGCTTCCAACACTTGGCTATTGTAAATTGTGCTGCTATGAACATTGGAGTGCATAGGTTCTTTTGTATTGCTATATTATCTCTTGGCAGGCAGACAGAGGTGCTATAAGCACTGACACAGTGGATATGAAATACTTGAAAAATGTATAAAATACAAGTCAGAAAGCACTGTGTGTGTGTGTGTGTGTTTGTTATCAGAGAGGCTGGAGAGCATAGTAGGTAAGGGGATGTATGTGCTCTGGAGATGAACTGTCCAGCTTTGAATCCCATTTTGGTCACTTACCAGACCTGTGGTCTTAGAAAAGTTACTTAACTTTGAGTATCAGTTCCTTCAGCTCTAAAATAGAGATAATAATAATAATATCTACCTTATGTGTTAGTGAGAGGCTAAAATGCGGTAACATATACACACACATTACTTAGTACAGTACCTGGCACTTGGTAAGCACCCAGTAAACTTTACATGTTCCTCATAAACTGTAGCTACTGTTGTTGTAATTACTGTTATTATTTGAAGTAACGCTATTTCAATAACACCATTACTCTCTAAGTGGGAAACCCTGTCCCTTATGGCCAGGGCTGTGAAGGAGTTTTTCTTTACCTTATTCAAGCTGCACCGTTACATGGCTGTGATGCTATAACCCATGCCCTACTGAACAGTGGCGTACTCAGGTATTGTATTTCTCTTTTAAGAACAAGTATAAGGATATAAAAATAGTGTAAATGATGACCATCACTTTTATGGTTTTAGCTGACAAAGAAGCTTATACTTATATATTTGTAAAAAGAAGCTAATATTTGTATTTTGATAAAATAATATACCCATATTTTTCCCAATTTAAAGCAGCCTCAATAAAGAGAGAGCAGACAATGAGCACAGTCTCCCCTTAAAAAGAAAGCATTCCATCCAAGTGGCTAAATGTTTAAAATACAGGGGTAGGCAAAAGTAGGTTTACAGTAATTAATAAAGAAATAATAATACAAGAATAAACTCTGTTTCATATACAACTGTAAACTTACTTTTGCCCACCCCTGTATATATGTAGATGGCATGGAGGTATTTGTAGAATACGTCAAGAATTTTCACTTTTGTAATATTGAGCATCAGGGAGAAATAAAGGGTAGGGTAACAGCTACAGTGCTGGGAATTGTGCAAAATTCACAACTTCTGACATTTGACAGTAAAATATTTAGAAGCAGTAGGTTTCCCTTTGTGATTCTGTCCTTGTCACTAATATCTGTAAATTTCCTTTTATTTAGCAGGTAGTTGTTAGATTAGGAAAGACAGTTGGCAAATATGCCCCTTCAGATTTAAATAGCAGATAACATTTAAATTGAAAGTGGGCACAAATATATTTTGATAAAGTGATTTTAGGAGGTGTTATCCTATTATTTTTTCCAGAAATAGATTTTTCTAAGATTTTCTTTCCTCCTAATAAAAGCAGTGGGAAATAGCCTGGTTATGTGCAATATTTTTAATTACAAACAACCTACTCTGTGTTTTTGTACACTATTGAATTGTATTAGGCAAACATACTGGCAAAATCTATTTGGATTACATTTTAATTACCTTTAATTTTGTAGAAATTGAGAAAAAATTGGGCTTTGAATAGTGTAAACTAGCAACCAAGATGTCAAATTTACCATATGATGCTTTATTTTTTATTTCCAGACTGAAAGTTCTCTTGAATTTCCAAACTTTCTATAGCTCTTGGAAGGGAGATAATTGAAGTCAGTGAAGAGATTGGCAAGTACAGATTAGTGGAAACGAGTAGTCACGGGGATGTAAAATGCAGCATAGGAAATATAGTCAATAATATTGTAATAACTGTGTGTGGTGCCAGGTGGGTACTGGAAATATTGGGGGACCATTTTTAAAGTATATGATTGTCTAACCACTGTGAGGTACATGTGAAACAAATACAAAATAATATTGAAAGTAAACTGTCATTGAACAAAATTGTAATTAAAGACAGAAAATCCATATTTTATAAAGTAAAAAAAAATGAAGTGGAGACTTAGAACTTTAAGACCTGGTTATTAAAAATGATCACACAATTATCTATGTAAAGTGAGGTGGATGGTTGAGGTGCAAGTTAGCAGGGGGAAAAGTCCCATATTTATCTAAATTATTTTGTTTGAAGGTTTGTTTACTTTCCCTCCTTCAAAGCAATGATCTGGGCTTCCCCCTGTCAAGGCAAATTTTACTTCTTCTGATATATAATGTATTCAGCTATGATCTCAGAATGTAGTGTCTTTTTCTAGATATATTTTAGTATTTCACCTTAATAGTGGGAATACCAGCACAGCTCATAGTAACTACCTACATTCACTGAAAACAATGCACAGTTAGCATACATTTTGTATTTTCAAACAACTTATACAATGCTGCCTGAAAGTGCAAGTTGCTAGTGTTTCTGTTTGATTTCATTCTCCACCATAAAAAATAGGGAAGATATTTGAAATGAAAAGTACCCGACTTTGACCTATGTTTGAATAACACTTGAGGCATTTATTGTAATTAAGGGGACTGACTTTGGTGCTCTTCCATTCCTCCCAGTTTCCACATAGTGGGGTTTTTTTTGCATCACAAAAGAAAGTAAAGGGTGGGAAATTAGTAAGGATTAACATATACACCTTTTCCTGCCATTTCTTATGCCCGGTTACCAAAGCACAGCACTGAATAAAATAGGAAAGAATTGTTCAAAAGGTACAGACCATGAGCTTAATATAATAGAATCTATATTACATGCAGGTAGTAAGTAGTTGTAGAACAGAGCTATCAGCCCACACTGACTGGGGAGTTATTTCCTCATGTTATTTTAATAAGAAACAGTATGAATGACAATCTAGAATAGAGAAGGGACTGCCACTGAGGAGATCCCAGTACTACAGAGGTACCTTCTGCTACTGCTGCTTGCAATTATTTCTTTTCAAAGGGGATTGTACTTTTTCAAAATGATGTTCCAGAAAGATATTGATCAAGAGTATGAAAAATGAGGTCCTCTATTTTTGTGTAAAGTAACAGGTGAAAAGATGAGCAATCAATGATAAATGGGCCTCTTGCTTGAGTAGAATAGTGTTTTGTTACCTGGGATTATTTAATTTTTCTGTCCTTGTTGCAATTATTAAATGGCACAATTAGTCTTTTATTTTTTTCTTTCTTTATTTCTTCCAAATTTTGACCAAAATATTTGGACAGCAATATTCTGTTCAGTGATGTGAGTGAGGTAGCTTGTCTAGAAGTTCCACATCTCTTTAGAAGATTCTAAAAAGAACTTTAAGTTACATTTTTCTTTCTCTTCAATTTGAGGGGAAGATGTGGGGTAGGTTACTTTGATCTTGTGGCAGGGGATCTTGTGGTCTGTTGTGTCATTCGCATTGGAAGATTAGTTTAATTCACTTCAGCTTCATATCAAACAACTCTGGAGAATGCCAGGCTATGCCGTAGACAGCTCTAGCCCCCTGAGAAGTGAGTCAGTCAGTTACCTGCCCACCCACAACCTACCTTACAAACTGAGTCCTGTGAACAGTAGTGTTTCTTCCCATTTTGGGTGCAAAAGATATTTGCCACTTGTTGAGAAAGGGTCAGAGTGGGATGGGCCAGGGGTCAGAGATGGGTCATTCTTTGGTGAAGACCACTAGAGAATTCTCTGCTGTTTCTGAACTTAGCCAAGAATCCTGATTAAGAGAGAGAAAGGTGTGGGGGAAATGTCGTGAGGCATTTCAGAATGTCACCCTGCACTCACCTTGGCTGTCCCCACACAATGGTTTGCAGTATGGCACAGCTCTTAGGTGCTGAAATTTGGGGGAAAGCAGCATGGGGTCTTGAAAAAAGTTTGGGATTTGGAACCGCTAGTAACTGAGTCCCTGCTGTGTGACTCAAAGCAAGTCATTGCATCTCTCTGAGCCCTGCCAACATCAGAGGGATATGGGGAGCATCTAACCCAACAATAAATGTCAAAGCATTTTTTAATACCACAAAACACTAAATCAACTATTATTTGTATGAGAGGTCACAACTTGAAATATAGACTGAGCCATCAAAATAAATGTAAGAATGAAACGCTGAGAGAAATCTTATGAAGTTTTTGGTTAATTTGACTCCTTAAATTGTCAAGCTTTATAAACCCAAATTTTCTCACATCAGTTTTACTTCTGTTATTGACCTTCCTTAAGGGTCTCTCCCCTTCATGGTGAATTCGTAGTCTTCCCTTACAAAGCCACAATCCTGGCACGTAGACTCTGCATCGATTTGTTCAAAGAGAGCCTTTTCCAGTTCCATCCTTTTACTGTATCTCTTCCTGAGCCTCCCAAGTTAAGCTGAGGAATGAGCCAGCCCAGCTGGCCTTCTCTGCCCTGGCACCTGAAAGGATTTGCCCAGCACGGTGGGGCACCAGGGGAAGATTTGCTTCAAAGAGCAGATGAAACTTTGGGAACTCCCAATCACACAGGGGTAACAATGGCAGGGATTCCCACCTGACTGAAGGCTCTTGGAGACTGGAGCTTTGTCTAGACTGGGAAGGGGAGTGCCAGAGGGGAAGTACAGTCATCCTGGGGTCCAGGTAAGGAAGAAGAATGAAGATGAGAATGGACACTTCACATTTACTTCCACAGTTCTAAACTTTGGATTTTGGCTCTTTTTTATATGGAATGTAAATCTTACAATTTTTAGTGATTATTTTCAGTGGGTCAAATAAGTGATGGGGGTGGGGGCAGGATGCCCTGAAAAATATGAATTACAACTAGATTAAATTGCCTACTATATATAACTTGAAACAGTCATTTCACTTCAAAATAGGGCTTTCGTCACATGGCATGTAATGATTTGTTATGTTATCTTTGTATCAGCTTTCCGAAAACATCATAAATCCAATAATGTAGCCTAAGTATTTAAAATTGCCTACCAGGGAGACTCTTCTGTACAAAACAAAACAAAACCTAGAACACACTAGTGAAGCACAATAAAGGCTATAGCTATAAGTGTAGACACTTAGAAATAAGTTAGAAGAATAGCTATTTTATTCCCTGTCATTTTCACATACCATGAAGATTCAGAGAGGTATTATTTGGCAGGCGGTATTATTTGAAGGCAGGTGTTAGACATGCAATTATCATAAAGATGCTGTGAGGAGGATGACCACATGATACAAATTTATCTTTATTCTAATATAGTTTACAGAGTTTTTTCTGACAAATTACACTACACTTTATGGAAATGTAACATTTTGTATGAATGGGAAGGACAATCCTGGCTGCATGCTAATGAGGGAGACAAAGTAGCTTCACTCTTATTTGCAACTGGCCCAGACCTTTCCATTAGCAAATTAAAATCTGTTCAAATTTATTTACTAATATATTAGGAGAAGCTTCAGGCTAACCCCTTAACCTGTATTATATAGCAAACAAATGTAGCAGTGAAAATAATTAATAGCATGTAATGCACCTCCTGTTTATTTCTTCTTCATGCCCAGGGGTCAGCTGTATAGTGGGTTTGCTATCTGCATTCAGTTACACGGGTATATTTACTTTAAAATTATCAATTATAGTTTCAAATGAGTTTCCTTAATTGCAGTCTTCTTATTCAAGTGTGATACATATCATATATATGCTTTGTGTTTATTTCTACATTATATCACCTGCTCCTGACCAATTCTGAGAGGAGCCTATTCTTTTGAAAATAATGTCTCCTGAAGCCTGTTATGTTTGTGTTTACTGCATAATGACGAGAACCATGGCTTTGTTCATCCTCATTATACCAATACTGAACCAATTAGTGTTCACTCTCTATATCTAGGAAAAACCTTCGCTCAATTATCTTGTGGATCCTTAAAATAGAGGTTTGGTTGCTAATGGACTTGGAATTTGCAATGTGAATGTCAGGGTCTGCAGAGCTTCCCAGCAGTAGGAGTGTAGGCTTTGCTGACCTCTGCTGTCTATTTTAAAAGGCAATGCAGGTTTTTCTCACTGCAGAGTTGTTTCTGGGTGCTATTGAGTGTCTCATTCTACTGGAAAACTAATCACAATTTTGAGCAATGGAAATGAAAGTGCTGTTGAGATAGCAAGTGCATGTAGATAGTACCAGCAGTATATGTTCTGTGCCTGTCTCATCCAGGAGCCAAGCCCGTGCAACTTTCAGAAATATACTTCAAAATTTGGGGCCAGGAATTCTCATACATGCTATGCTATCCTTCTGTTGCAACTTTTTCAAAATCTTTGTCGGAAAATTTCCCAATATGTCATTGGTTCAGAATAACATCTGGGATGGATTTATGATAAGAAGGTCCTCCAGGTAGAAGTAAACCTCAAAGAGAAGGAGCGGAAATGGAATTAAAAATTATGGAAATGGTTTGCGGTACAGAGGTGCAGAGTAGATGGGTGAGTGGGAGACTTCCAATTTCTGTTTGACAAAAGTGAAATGTTAATTTCCATTTGTTTATGATTCCAGTGAATTCTCTCTAAAATTCCCCAGGTGAAGTTTTTGGGTTTTTTTTCCTGGCTGTAGTCAGCCAGCTTGTGAACCTCAGAAGCAATCATAAATTGGGGTGAGGGAAGGTCAGGGCAGGTTCTTGGATGAATTCTCTGTAGCATCCATCATGTTGGTATCCCCACATTACATGCCACAAAGTAGGGCCAAGAAGGGTTGTTACTTTTCCTGTTTGCTCAAGCACAATCCTGTAGTAGAGTGAGTATAAATGAGGCTCTATTTCCTGTTTCTACATAACCCAGGTTGGGCAGATGCCTTAACAGCAGTCCTTTCTATTGATTTGATATTTATTCTAGGTCTATTGACAGGTCCTACATGATCTGTGGTGGCAATCGTTGTTATTTGCCTATTTTACAGGTAAGCAAACAGGTACAGAAATTAAGTGACATCACACTGGGTTGAAGCATGGAAGACATAGGATAGAACCAGAACTCACAACCTCAATAGCTTCCAAAAGGCATTTAGCTCTGGGAGGACTGTGACATCAGAAACCCTTGTGAAATGCACATCCTGCACTAGCACCATCTCTTTCCCTGGAATGCCCATTCTTTCCTTACTTTCTTCCTTTACCTCTTGCCTACTCTCTGCAAATTCCTGGCCAGTGTATTTCATCCTTTTCCCAGCCTCCCCTGTGGCAGCCACTATCAACTCTTCCCTGGACTCAAAGCCCAAGGAGCCACAACATGCCCCTTCCCTATTTGGATCCATATTCCTCCTCTTCTGAAATGAAATTAAAAGACTTGCTTATCTACGAGAAATGAATCTTTTGATAATTAGAGTAAATTACCATGCTGATGCTATAAGTGGAACTACTTTTGCCTGTAAAATTTAGCCCCTTTTACGAAATGGCATGCTTTTTCTCTACCAGTAGGATTAAGGTTCCTATTGAGAGATGGCATAACACTGTAGACCCTTAGGTTGTTCTTTGACAGGTTGCAATCAGTCTTTTTATTGTTCTGATTGGGAGTTTTTTCTGCAGCAGTAAATAAGTGCATTTTCCATAGTTTAGTGGTTCCTACCCTTGGGGCTACACCAGGCCTTTACTGTGGACTGGTTAAAAAAAATCTCAGAAAATAAACAAACTGTAGTTTTTAAACTGTATATAAATAGTTATGCTTAGTTAAATACGAATTGATTTTAAAATATTATTGACTTGACAGCAGCAGTTTTTTAAAAAAGCTTTTGTTTATTTTTAGAGAGCAGGGAAGGGAGGGAGAAAGCAAAACATAGATCGGTTGCCTCTTGCACAACCCCAACCAGGGATCTGGTCAAAACCTAGGCTGACCTGGAATCAAACCGTGACCTTTTTGGTTCACAGGATCATGCCCAACCCATTGAGCCATCCCAGTCAGGAATTACGGTAGCGATTTATTGGTTAAGAGTTACTAAATCAACAGATACTGCAATCATGTGAAAAGTCAATGAAACATTTCAGTGTAAAAATGGTATTCTAATATTTTTTAAAAGAGATAATTTATAGTAAAAAGAACTGAGCTGGAACTCAGGGGACCTGGGTTCTAATAGTGTCTCAGTTATAAACTCTGGATCCATGATATACTGAGTAATTTGGAACAAATCAGTTGTTCTCCAGTCCTGTATTTTCCCAGTCTAATAAAAAAGATATTTTACTGCTAAATGTTTATTATAGTTCTATTATGCTGCTAACATGTATTCAGTACTTACCAATATACCATTCACCAGCCTTTTTAAACATTCACAGTGGCCCTGTAAAGTAGGTGTTATTATCTCTTTTTCAGAGAAGGAAAATGAAACACATAGGAGGAAGATATTTGTTCTTTCCTATTACTGTATTATATCATACTTTTTAAAAAGGAGCTTCAGCCCTGGCCAGTGTGGCTTGGTTGATTTGGCATCCTCCCACAAACCAAAAGGTTGCAGGCTCGATTGCTGGTCAGGGCACATGCCTGGGTTGTGGGTTCGGTCCCCAGTTGGGGCGCGTGCAAGAGGCAACTGATCGATGTTTCTCTCACTCATCATAAATGATGTTTCTCTCCCTCTCTTTCTCCCTCCCTTCCCTTCTCTGTGGAATCAATAGAAAAAAATGTAAAAAAAAAGTGCTTCCCTTAAAATTCTTGCAGTTAGGAATTCAGTTAATTTTATTTTTCCGGATAAAATTGAGCCCTGGCTCGTGTGGCTCAGTGGACCGAGTGCCGACGGGCGAATCAAAGGGTCGCTGGTTGGATTCCCAGGCAGGGCACATGCCTGGGTTTCAGGCAAGGCCCCAGTAGGGAGCGCTAGAGAGGCAACCACACATTGATGTTTCTCTCCCTCTGTTTCTCCCTCCCTTTCCCTCTCTAAAAATAAATAAATAAATAGATAGATAGATAGATAGATAAATAAACCCTTTTAAAAATTGATTCTTCAGTTACTATTTACTGGGTCCTTTTCTCACTTATTTTAAATCCAACCTTTATTATATACTGAATTCCTATATATACAGAATCTGCTTCTGGACTCTAGCCTGGTCTATTGATTTGTCTTCCTAGTTAAAACGTTTTGATATTTTGTGGCATGTGTACCTTATTTGTCTTTTTTCAGCAGTTTCTAGAGTTTAAAAAAAATCCAGATCATTTTTGTCCATTTTCTTTTCTGGATGAATAATTATACTGAGATTTTCAGGTTTAATGGGAAAAATGTATTGGATTAAAATTAATTTGTGCAGAACTGACCTTTGCAGACCATGGGTAGATGTTCTCAATTATCCTCATCATCTTTCATATCCTTTAGTAATTATAGTTGCATTCATGTAGGTCTTAGGTATTTTGTGTTAGGCTTATTTCTAGAGATTATTATTATTATTGCTATTATAAACAGGTAGAACTATTTTTGAACAATGGGTAAAATTTAGATTTCAGGAACAAAAATAGTACAATTGAACGCTTAGTGGAGAAATAGGCATGCAGTGTTTGGAAGAAGCCAAGGGTAATAGAAGCTATTATCCTCTATTATCTAGGTTAAATTTTATTGATAATACTTGCCTAATCTCTAATAGGGCTATGGAAGTTTTTCAAATGTGTGAGGTATATGAAAATTAGTCTTCTAGTTTAATGTAGAATAAGCACAATTGTTGGACTGTGTAAGTGTTAGATGAGCATATTCTGACACCTTGTGGTCATTTAAGGCTATGTGTGATGTGGTAATTCCATTGGTTGGACTGAAAGGATATCGATTGTCCACAGAATCATATTTAGATCTAAGGGTAGAAGGGTTAGAGATAATCAAATCCAAACTTCTTGTTTTATGCATGAGGAATGTGAGTCCCAGACAACAAATGGACCTTTCCCAAGTTCACACACCTGCTTTGTAACAAAACTGGGATCATTTTTTTTCTGACTTCTTACCTACTGCTCTTTTTACTGTATTGTATCTGTGTGCTGATTTCCTACAATTATAGAGAACTAAAATTAAAATCATAATTTTAAATCTAAGACAGACATGTTTTCATAATTTTTATGTCATGTCTGAGGAACTTAAGTTATTTATTAATGTGTGTTTTTGGGTGGTGATGATGTTTCCTATGTGTTGGAGGGAGGTGTTGGGCTCGTATCTGGGGGTTCCTAAAGCTGGTCAAATTGTAAGCCCTAAGTGATTTAGGTATTTCAACTCAGTGCAGTGGATCTACACAATGCTTTGAGCATCAGGAACCTATAATATTTCCCAAGCCATTCACAGAGTTTTCTTAATAGCCCAAGGTGGCCTGCATCATCCAAGTATGAGTCTGCCTTAGTGTGAGTGTTGCTTGTTCACTGGAGGTGTAGTAGCCGCAGCATAAATGTGATGAATTCAGAACATAGTAGCTGGCACCATTAGTCATTTTTACTCTCTGGGAAAGGAGATCTCAATGGTTCATTTTTATGATCACCAAAGTCCTTCCATTGCTTTGCACAGCTCTAATTTTCCACATGGGTTTAAGGAACGGCTGCTCCTGGTTTCTAATGTACACTTTTCTGAGAAAAACTCAGAAGAGAGAGATGAGTGGGGTGAACTACAACCCCAGTCATTGCAGTTGCTTTTGGGGCCACAGCTGACACGCATCCTCTCCTTCCAGCACTGTCCTTTTTAAATTAACCCTGCCCTCAGTTGTCTCCTCAGCAGGTCTTTGTGGCTTAACCTGGTGGTGTATTCTGCTGTTGTTGAGTGGGATGTTCTATAGATGTCAGGATGACTTTGTTGATAGCGTTATTCTAGTGTTTCATATCCCTGCTATTTTTCTGTTTACCAGTTATTGAGAGGAGTACCCTGAAGTCTCTTTTCCTGTTCAGTTTTCTATTTTCCCTTTTAATTCTATCAGATCTTGTTTCAGGTATTTTAGGTTGTCCGGTGTGTATTTCTTTTAATTGTTATAGCTTCCTGATGAATGGACATTTTATAAAATGTTCCTCTTTATCTCTACTAATTTTTGTCTTAAAGTTACTTTTACCTTGTGATATTAGCCTGGCCACTCCAGCTATATTTTGATTGCTGTGTTTATGGTATATCTTTTTTACCCTTTTACTTTCAACACATTTGTGTATTTAAATCTAAAGTTTGTCTCTTGTAGTCTGAAGATAATTGTATCATATTTTTTCATTCAGAGAATTTTCCTTTTGATTTATGTTTAATCCTTTTGCATTTAATATAATTATTGATATGATTGGATTTATCTCTGCCATTTTGCTATTTGTTTTCTGTATGTCATATATCTTTTTCTGTTCCTTTGTTCATTTTTATTATGTTTTGTGTTAAGTAGATATTTTCTAGTGTACCATTTAAATTCTTTTACTTCTTTTGTTCCTCTGTGTGGAGTGTCCTTCCTTGTTTCTTTGTGTTCTATAAAATTTTGTTGTAAACAGGATATTTTAGATAATATATTGCAGCAAATATGGATTCCTGTCTCCCCTCTTGGAAGTTGTTGCCTTTGTTTGTTGGTTTAGTAAATTACCAGAACTATTTTTTAGAGTCTATTATCTCCCCACCACCTCTGCCCAGTTATTTTCATTTTTATTCATAGTTTCCCAGGAGCCATGACTAAATTGTTAAATATAGTGGACCACCAGTAATCATTCAGAGGTTTTGCTTAAACATCCTGAGCCAGTAAGGCTTCTACTCTTGCAGATACATCTGTTGGGACTGCTTTCAAAATACAGGCAGTTTGCAAGTCTTTCTCAGCTTTTATTCTTTGCTGGATTTTTTCTTGTCTTCTCTGCATGTGTGCAAGGTCTCATACTCAACAACAAGAAGTAGATCCCTGGATCTTCTCCAGTCTCACCTGTATACAAGCAGTCTTATACATGTATGTGCACAACCTTCCAGAACAGCAAAAACATCTGGTAGCTTACCAAGGCCCATGATAGCTGTCTTTTTTCTCTTTAAATTTCTGGCTGGTATGTTACAGCCAGATTTTAGTGTCAAGCAGCTGTGATATTGTCCTTCCCCAATTGTTTATCACTGAGGTCTGTTATTTTTGGCAAGCCCCCAGGCTTCAACCTTTTTCTTAAGTCAGTCCCCTCTAGCAGCAGAGCTGCTGGATTTTATAGTAATTCTAACCAAACTGGTAGGGACAAGAGTTCAACATAAAAGACCCCTTCCCCACTGTTCTTGCCAAAGTTCAGCACATTTTCTTATATAAATGTTTTTCAGTATGTTGTATGCCTTTGGTCAATTTACAGAGTCCTGAAATAGCTGTTTATGACAACTTTATCAAGTTTTATAATTGCCTTTGGGGAGATTTGCTGAGCTCATTACTCTCCCATTCCCACATTCGCACTCCCTCCCATAGCCCCTTTATTCCTTCCTCTACTGCCTTCTAGGACAACTCAGGTATCTTCTCCTCATTGAATAACATTGGCAATAGCTTTTCCTAGGCTTCTAAAATAACCCCAATAACATATGTGCCTGAGCATCTCTGACCCTGAACCTTTAAATTTTATTACCTTAATTATTTTAAAAATTTTATTTTTCAATTACAGTTGACATTCAGTATTATATTAGTTTCAGGTGTACACCATAGTGATTAGACATTTATATACCTTATAAAGTGATCAACCCCATAACTTTAGTAAGAATCTTTAACAGTTCTTTAGTTGTGTTTGCTCTTCACTGCAGGCAGTAATGGCCTCTTTGTGAGCTACCCCCTGGGCCTTGTTCTCACACTTAGCCATTAACTGCTTGTTAGAGGCGCACAGACTCTTATTAACCCTCCTCAGGGCATCAATGTAACTTATCAGGTAAACCAGCTAACTCCACTGTTTTTGCAGGTATTGTTAAACCCATATCTCTCAAATGCCAGAATCATAACCCCTGCAACAGCATTTCCCTTCGTTGGGACATTTCCCAGGGCAGCACTAGGAAATCTTTAGTAATTTTATTACCACTCTTTGCCAGAGACTGGGTCACAAGTGAGCCAATCCCAAATCCCCTTATTATAACCTTTCTCAGACTACTCTTGGTAACATTTGTGTTGTTTAGGTTCCCAAGAACACATGCCAAGAAGGGATTAGATATGCAGAGTTATTAGGAAGAATGACCATGAGGGAAAAAGGTGAAAGTTGCCAGGGGAGGCTGGGACTTCTGAAAGGTAAATGATGCAGATTGACCTTTGTGAAGGAGATAGAGAAGCAAAAATGAGTGAAAGAATCTTTTGACTCAGTGAGGTTCTCAGGAAGTTTGTGAAGGCCAGTAGGGGGTCCTTGAACTAAGACTGGCTGTTAGAGGAGTCTTGGATCTCCCAGGATTGGGTCTACATTAGTGCACCTGCCTTGTCCAGTCACTGCTTAGGGGCAGCTCATGGAAAACGTGGCTTCAGTGCAAATACAGTCATAGATTTGAATGCAGCAGGTGGGACTGTCAGTAAAATACGAGGTTTGTCTGGAAAAGTCCAGCCACTGTTAATATAAGGAGAATGGCTTGTGTAACATTAATGTAACCTGGCAGCCAAGGAGAGTGGACTGGAATGTGCATGTGTGAACAATGATGACATCACTGTACCAGTCAGTGGGGGTGGTAGACTCCATTGAGTGAGCATGTGTACTGTGTGGTTGTCGTATTCAAAATGACTGAGTAGAGCAACGAATCTGCATCAGATTTTGTGTTAAACTTGAACACTCCTCCATGGAAACTATTTGGATGATTCAGAAGGTCATAGCTACGGGAAACTGGTGATTGGCAGCTTCATCACAACAACACAATTGCTCATGCATCATGTCTCGCACAAAGTTTTTTGGTGAAACATCACATAACCCAGATTTCACACCCTGCAATTTATGGCTTTTCCCAAAACTAAAATCACCTTTGAAAGGGAAGATTTCAGACCATCGATGAGATTCAGGAAAATACGGCAGGGTAGTTGATGGCAATTGGGAGAATTGTGTGAGGTCCCAAGGTGCCTACTTTGAAGGGGACTGAGATGTCATTGTCCTATACAATGTTTTTGTATCTTGTATCTTTTTCAATAAGTATCTCTATTTTTTCATGTTACATGGCTGGATACCTTCTGGACAGGCCTTGTATGCTCCCTGTACTTGGAGTTCCGAGGGTCACAGTAAAGAGAGTAGATTTCATGGCTACCACACTTGTTCTTTATTTTCCTTTTAATTAACTTTTTCAGCTTTTCATTTTTACTTAATCTTTTTCCTCTTACTGCTAACCTACCTTTGTCTTTCATAATAAATATTTAGACAAAGTGTTATTGAATCATTTATGTTTGAGGAATAACAGCGGAGACAAAATGGGTCAGGAAAAAGTGTGAAAAGATAAAGGTGTGAACAGCAGAATTTTAATGGAATAATATATGCTGATTTTCAAAAAAAATATGTTGAAAATTGAATTTTAAAATTGTTTCCTACTTTCCTCAAAATTTATAAAGAATGTAGAAAAGTTTGTAACCTATGCTATAAATAAGAATTAAAATATTTCCACCTATAGAATATGATATAGGCCGTCTGCTTTAGTAAATATCTACTATCTTTTTGTCTTTTGGGACCTTTAGTTCTCCTTTTGAATGCTTTTCTGTGCTATGCCTTGAATTGTCAGAGGTAACCTGCGCATGACTTGGTTCATGTGTCTTAAGAGTTCCCTTTACTACCTAAAGGCTTTTGATTTAGATTTTCTTAAACAGGTAATCAGAAATCTTAGAACTTTTGCAAAATCAGGTTTATATTATCATATATGTTCCATTCTTACTGCTATTATATGCATAATTTTTATTTATTACATACATGCCTCTAAAATCAGGATCTTCTACTGGGATGAATGTTTTTTTTTCTCTGACATTCCCTAATATTGTTTATACAAGGATGCACATAAGTGAGCTTGGATCATGTTACTTCATTAGATTGAAGCAGTTGGCATGGCTGGAAGAGGTACCCATCTGTGTTGTAACAGCAGGAATAAAACCATGTCAATACATATGTCTATGGGAAATATCTAGTCTGAGAAAACAGTTTGTTCAGAGAACTCTGTTTTCAATGCTTGGAATTTTCCTGCAAAATGAAGCAAGCAACCAAATGAACCCTCTAACTGCTCCATTTCTGTAGGTGTGGCCTTAGACATTAATTTTATTATCTTTAACTGCATTAAACCCCATTTAGATTGCTGTTGAAAATCAAATTATCATTGCTAGCTTAGCTTTCATGTAAACTTGAATCTGACAAATTAAACTGGTAGATTTATGGCTTGAAAGAAAGAACTATTCTAGTACATTCTCAGTCTCCGGACACATCTTTCTCATTCCAGCTATCTTTTCCCAGTAATAATGATGGTGTTTTAACAATAAAAAATTATATATTATTGATTATGCTGTTACAATTGTCCCAATTTTTCCCTCCTTTTCCCCCCAGCTGAGTGCCCCCCTCCCTCAGGCAATCCCCAAACCATTGTTCATGTCCATGAGTCATGCATATTAGTTCTTTGGCTACTCCATTTCCTATACTGTACTTTATATCCTGTTGGCTATACTGTGACTACCAATCTGCACTTCTTAATCCCCTCCCCTCTTCACCCATTCCCCCAAGCCCCCCTCCTATCTGGCAAATATCAAAATGCTCTCTGTATCCATGATTCTGTCTCTCTTCTTGTTTGCTTAGTTTGTCTTTTAGATTCAATTGTTGATAAGTATGTGTCTATTGCCATTTTATTGTTCACAGTTTTGATCTTCTTTTTCATAAATAAGTCCCTTTAACATTTAATATGAGAATGATTTGGAGATGATAAACTCCTTTAGTTTTTTTCTTGTCTGGGAAGCTCTTTATCTGCCCTTTGATTCTAAATGATAGCTTTGCTGTGTGGAGCAATCTTAGCTGTAAGTCCCTGCTTTTCATGATTTTGAATATTTCTTGCCAATCCCTTCTAGTCTGCAAAGTTTCTTTTGAGAAATCAAATGACAGTCTTATGGGAACTCTCCTATAGGTAATTAACTGCTTTTCTCTTGCTACTTTTAAGATTCTCTCTGTATCATTAACCTTTGGCATTTTAATAATGATGTGTCTTAGTGTAGGCCTGTTTGTACCCACCTTGTTTGGGATTGTCTGTGCTTCCTGGACTTGCACGTCTATTTCCTTCACCAAATTAGGGAAGTTTTCTTTTATTATTATTTCAAATAGAGTTCCAATTTGTTTTTATCTTTCTTTTCTCCTTCTGGCATCCTTATGATCCAAATGTTGGTATGCTTGAAGTTGCCCCGGAGGCTCCTTACAGTATTCTTGGTTTTTTGGATTCTTTTTTCTTCTTTTTGTTCTGATTGGTAGTTTTTTTTGTTTCTTTCTATTTCATATCATTTCTTTGATTCTTGGCGTTTTCCATTCTACCGTTGATTCCCTGTAAATTGTTCTTTATTTCCATTAGTATAGCCTTCATTTCTCCTTGGGTCTTTTTTATGCTGTTGAGGTCCTCATTAAGTTCTTTGAGCACCCTCATAACCAGTGTTTTGAACTCTGAATCCAATAGACTACTTATCTCCCTTTTGTTTGGTTCTTTTTCTGAGGCTGGCTGCTGCTAGTGCTGGGCCTGGGGCTGCTGAGCCAGAGATATGGGGGCTGGAGGCTCACTGAGGCTGGCTGTACCTTGTTTGAGAGGATTTAGGAAGATGTGAAACCTGAGCCAAGACCAGCTATTCCTGTGAAAAAGCCACTGCTACCAGCTTGGGTAGGCCATAAGTTGGGTTGGGCAGAGCCTCAGGGATTCCTCAGCATGGAGCAAACCTTGAGCCAGGTTGATGGAGCCTTAGATATGGCACCTGCCTGCCAGCTGTGTGGCTCTGTGTAGGGAGTACTCAGGAAAAGAACAAGGGTCTTTGCCTGCATTTCTCTCTGGGAGAAAGGTGTCCCCCAACTCTTGCCCTGACGCCGGACACTTCAGTTCCTCCCTGTATGCCACTGGTACCCTCTAAGCCTCTGCAATGGTGCTGGAGCTCAGTGGGAATGAATCTGAGTAAGTCCGTGTCCAGGCCTGTTAAGAGGAACTGCTTGGGACTCCAATAGTCTCTTCCACTGAATCAGTCTCCACCGGTTTTTGCAGCCATAAGTTAGGGGGGCTTATCTTCCTGGTACTGGAACCCTGGGCTGGCAAGCCTGGTGTGGGTCTCGGGCCCCTTGCTCCTGAGATCCCTCCCAGATTTTCATCTATCACTCATGGGTGTGGGACCAGCCCATTCTGCATCTGCATCTCTGTGTCTCCTATCAGTCTGGATGCATGCGGTTCCTTTAGTTCTATAGTTGTCTGACTTCCATTCAACGCGTTTTCCAGAAGTTCTGAGTGATAGTTGTTCTGTAGTTTAGTTGTAATTTTGATGTGGTTGTGCCAGGAGGTGAGCTGTGTTTACCTACATCTCCATCTTGACTAGAAGTCTGTGTTTTAACATTTTTATATGGCCGATGAAATAGAAGTCTTCCTTCAAGCTGCTCATGACAAATAGACATATTAATGTACAGGGTGGGCCAAAAGTAGGTTTACAGTTTGTATGGAAAATAATACAATCATTAATAAATAATAACACAAGAATTAACTCTGTTTCACATACCCACATCTGTAAACCTACTGTTGCCTCACCCTGTATATGAATTTGGGAATACATTTTCACTGGGAACCATTATGTCTTAATCATGTGACCATTTTACTGAAAAGATGTACAACTATCTATATGAGTTTGAGTCTCTTGTAGGTGTGGGTTAGTGAGGAAAGAGATAGAGATAAACCTTTAAACTGTTACAGTTAGTTCTTGAATTTATGTGCCAAGTAAGAAAGGAGTAGCTCTGATAATCGCAAATTGTGGATCATCTAACAGCTGTTTCTCTTTGATGTGGAAATGATTAAGGAAAAATTTATGTTTCCTGACATATCAACTTTATTAATGCTATTTGAATTATATAATAAAAAGTATTTTTTTGATTTAGATTGTTTATGTTCCAAGAGCCAGGGCAGGGAGGAGAAAGGGTACTCCAAAAGCATGCTTGTTGGTAGGAAGAATTTGGCCAGTATTAAACATTTTTAAATATACTAAAAAAATTGCGTAAGCTAAATAAGAAAACCATGAGAGATTACTTTAGCTTAGTTCCTTAACTGAACACTGGATGATCAGGGGGATAGTCTTTCCATTCAAATTTTAGAAAATTACTCTTAAAATCTTTATATTTCTTTTGATATTTGTGTAGACTGATGAAATACACAAAATTGCACATTTGAATATGCAACTCAAGAACACATTGCCATATTTAAAAAAACACTGATTAGAAACATTGATTTGACTGTAATAACTTAGTGATTGTTATCATCATCATCAATTGACAGTGAATAACACCTTAATTAATATAAAATTGCTTATCTAATGTGTAGTGTATACTGTTTAGTATACACTTATATATCGCAAAAAATAATAATTTCACCTTTCAGAGAGTTGCAGGTGACTGGCTACATACACAATTAAAATTACCTTAGCAAGAGACAGTCTAACACAGCTTAAAATCAAAAGAAAATAAAATAAATTCTCATGATAATTTTGTTTTAACTTTGTGTATCAGTGACATATTTGTTAATTATGTTTTTATTCCCATAGGGGAATAGAAAAGAAAATGAGATATACCTAAAGAAATCAGAAATACAATTTTAAATAAATAAAAAGGAACTGCAACTAGATTGTACAGTCTATGTAAATGAATACACATTAAATTCTCACTGAATGCCTGGCTTCCTTATTTCATCTGCTTCCTGTGCCTACTCAAAGTACCTCTTTCCTGCACTGTAGAAAATCTGAAGTTCTGACTCAGTAAGACACTTGCAATCTCTCTGGTTGATAAAAGAGTGGCAATACTTTTCTGAATAAATGATGCATTTACTGGCTCAAGTTGTGTGGTGCTGTATTAAAGGGTATTGCAGGGCAGTTTTGGAGTGAATTTTATAAATTTATATTCCCTATGTCCCACCTGATATATCTTTTAGGTATAGCATATTCCATGTTTCTGTGCCTGGGTTTTCATCTCTTGGGTAACAGTCTCATTTTCCTTTACACCTAGGGGAAAAAAACCCCCAGAAATTATTGTTAGTATAAATTGAATAAAAGAGCAATAGGTGATATAACTATATTACTCATTCATTCCTTAAATCTGACCATTTGAATTGACTGCCCCCTGCCCCTTACCTTCCCTCACTTTCTGTCCCTTCACTTTACAGGATAAGGGGTGACTCAGTCTACTAGAGCTGAAAAATGCCCAAGCTTTATGCTGCCTGTAAATAGGGAGAATGTCATAATAAAAAAGTTATGGGCTGTGAAAAGTAAATATAGTAAAATGTTTAATTTTAGTATTGAGATGATGAATGTGTTCAATGCACAATTCTTTCAATTTCCCTGAACATTTGGAAATTTTCATAATAAAATGTTACCAAAAAAAAAAAAAAAAGAAAAGAAAAGCGGTTCAGGTAAGATTAGGCCCGAGAACCGACCATGAAATAGTGATGTAGAAGTAATTGTAAAAAGCAGGAGAAGTTGTAGGAGGATGCAAGTCTCCTGATTGGAATGGATGGGAGAGAAAATGGGAGGAAAGAATTGAAGGCAGCAAGTTTAAGCAGCTCTTTTGAGGAGCTTTACTGTAAAGAGATAGCAAATTTACTGTAAATAGAGAAGTAAGTAGAGGGGACTGAGAGAAGGAGGCTATAGGAGAAATGACAGCATGCTTGTATGCCAATGGGAGTGATCCAGTAGAGAGATGAAAGGTAACGATGCAGGAAAGAAAAATAATTACAGGAAGGATGTCCTTGAGTTGCTGTTGGGGGTAAAATTTTGTGCACAGGCAGAGGGGTTGGCCTTAATGCGGATAGTTCATCTATAACAAGTGGAGGGAAGGCAGAGAATATGAGTGCAGGTGCAAGTAATAGGGAGGGTGTATTGGTGGGAGCTTGCAGAAGTTTTCTTTCAACCACTCATATTTTCTCAGTGAAAGAAGAAAGAAGACCATCACCTGAGTGTGAGCCTATGGGGAAAAATACATTAGGAATTTGAGAAGAGGGGAAAATATGTAAGATAGTCTTTGAGGAGCATGGGAGAGTAAATGCACTGGGGACATGGAATAGTCTATTTTTTAGGAAACAAGTCCTAGAAGTTAAATTGCTGGGTCAGAAATAGTATGGACATTCTTTTTGTTTCGATGAACATTGACAATTTACCTTTAAGAGTTGGATGCATTTATACTGCTACAAGCAATATACAGTAGTTTCCTCTCATTCCCAGTTGCATTTGCCTGTGGTCAACCATGGTCTGAACATGTTAAATAGGAAATTCCAGAAATAAATAATTCATCCGTTTTCAATTGCATGGCATTCTGAACAGTGTGATGAAATCCCACACCCTCCTCCACCGAGCCCAGGATGTGAAGCCTCCCTTAGCCAGCATCTCCACTGCATGTGCTCCTGCCAGTTAATCACTTAGTGGTGGTCTCTGTTATCAGATCGGTATGAGAGAGAGAGAGGGAGGCGTGGAGAGGGAGAGGGACAACATTCATATAACTTTTATTACAATATATTGTTATAAAAGTTCTATTACATTATTAGTTACTCTTGTTATTCTTTTACTGTGCCTAATTTATACATTAAACTTTATTATAGGTATATAGGAGAAAA
This sequence comes from Pteronotus mesoamericanus, assembly GCF_021234165.1. NCBI lineage: Eukaryota > Metazoa > Chordata > Mammalia > Chiroptera > Mormoopidae > Pteronotus > Pteronotus mesoamericanus. The sequence continues at coordinate 4,326,065 of NW_026555198.1, forward strand.
TATAGTATATATAAGGTTTGGTGCTATACACAGATTCAGGCATCCACTAGGGCTTTTGAAACAGCTCCTGTCGATATAAAGGGACTGCTCTATCCACTTATCTGTTTCCCTATTCTTTTGTCAAGTTTGTTATTAAACACTCTTTTCTCTTTCAATATAATAGTTGGAAACCCATATGATCATGTACTTTAATTTGTATATCTCTTAATATGCACAAGATAAGCATGTTTTCATATGATTAAAAGTGAAAGATTGTAGGAGAAATTTGGATTTTTCCAGGGACTACCTCTCAATCTTATGAGGCAAATAATTCTGCTTTCTGTCTCCATGACTAAACCTATACTGTGAACTAGAGCTGAGAATCACAGAAGCTTATGTATAGAAAAGGTCTTAGAAGAGAGCATAGGTTTTGTCTAAGCTCACAAGAAACTAGTTAGTGTTAAAGTAAAACCATAACCCAGGACTTCTGATGCCCTGGCCAAGACTCAAGTTCTGTGCTCGGTACTCGGGGAAGACAAAGGTTTTGAAGTAGGCAAGTGATGAAACATTTGTACGTGAGCTTTAGGAAGTTGAATGAGCCCATGTGTTTGTAATGCATTAGGATGGGTGAGGAGCAATGGCTTGCTCATAATAGGCATTTAGTGAATATGCAAAAGAGAAAGAGAAAGGATGCCTTCTAGGAGTGGACAGAGCTACAAGATAACAGCAGCGGCCTTCTGGCTGATAGAACTCTGAATCAAGTGGTCTTATAGGGTTCCAAGAGAGAACACCAAGACAGAAGAAAAAACTACCAGGAGTGTTGCTCATAGAACTGCTGTGTATAACTATGTAATTTGTAAGAGTGGGCAGTAAGGCCTGAAAATCACTCATGTTCTTCATGCTATGTCACAGGCCCATAGGGCTGTGTAAGCTCAGAGAGGGTTCTCATTTCCAGTATGTCCAACAATAGGGAGTGCCTAACTGATTTGGAGGGGCATCACTTACTAATCCACCTGTCCTGAGAGGACACCTTTCTCTAATTTGCACGGAAGTGCTATGTAGGCTAGTGCTGGCCACATTGGTGCTCTCTGCAGTCATTCAGCACAATGTACCTGACAGTGACTGTGGGTCCGCCCTCATATTCCCATGTCCTCGACTAGAGAGGCTCCCATTTAGAAGGCTGTGGAAGGAGATCAGAGGGAAGTAAAAGATTAGCGAAAACTTTAGAGACAAGGAAATAACTTGGAATTATACAAGGATACTAAAATGTAGTTTTCCTATAGCTAAAGTGATAAATGTTAATAAAATTAATGTAATGTCTGGTAGAATAGTTTCACTGTATTTGCAAAATTATTAGGAACTATTCATATCACATGTTTGCCATCATTAACATGGAATATTAAGAATAGATTCTATTTGGTTTCTGGCCTGCTTTGTTGTACAGTTTAGGGGACTACTTCACCAGAAGATAAGAAACTCAATGTCAGGGAGGGATCAAGACTAACACTAATTAACCCTGGCTAGTGTGGCTCAGTAGATTGAACACCAGCCTGCAAACCAAAAGGTTGCTAGTTCGATTCCCAGTCAGGGCCTATGCCTGGGTTGAGGGCCAGGTCCCCAGTAGGGGGCATGTAAAAAGCAACCACATATTGATGTTTCTACCCCTCTTTTTCTCCCTCCGTTCCCTTCTGTCTAAAATAAATAAAATATTAAAAAGACTAACACTAATTAAATGCTATTATATTATGTAGATATTATTTACTTTGTAAGAAATGGAATCATTTTTTATACCACAATATGCTCAACAAATGTTCACTTTATGACCTCTCAGATTATCAGGTGTTGATTGCTATCTTTGGAAATGAACAGAATTCCCACTAGTATTCAATCAAAAAATGCAAAACAAAAGATAAATGACTTTAAATAAAGCTGTACACTTACAAATCATCTATGTCTGGATTAATATTCTTTAACACCAAAACATGTGCATGAAATAACAATTACCATAAAGTCATACAGCCATGTCTATGTGATCTTGGTAGGAACAAGGATTTTTTGTGTACCAACCACAAAATGAAGGAAATGAAAGCAGCAATTCCTAAAGAGAATGTTCAGCTTAAAGTCAATGAAGATTATAGTATTTAATTTTTAAGCAAATGTTCATCTAATTTTAATGAATAGTGATGATGACCAAGACAGAATTTTAAAGTAATTCTAATCTTACTGAATGTGATTATCACCTTGATTTACCTGAGTATTTTGACGGATATCCACTATTTTGATGTGCTCCGTTTTCTTTTCCCATTTTGTCCTGTTGGTGATCCATTGAATTTTATTGGTACTTTTTTAATGGTACTGCATGATATTTGTGACTACTTACTGTCTTGAAAACTTTTAAGAGGGAAACATAATTACCTAATGTACAATTTTACTTTCCCAGTGGCTAGTGTTACTTTTTAAGCCCATTAATTGTCCAGTGAATTTTCACTTACCAGAATAATTCAAGTCTAAATCAGGTTGGCAATCCACAAAAGCCACAAAAATAAAAAGGTAAAAGCACTTTGAAGTTTTGCCCATAATTTAAATATTTTTAGTCCATTTTTAAAAGAAGATTTTATTTAGTTATTTTGTAGAGAGAGGGGAAGGGAGGGAGAAAGAGAGAGACATCAATATGTGGTTGCCTCTCATGTGCCTCCCTCCAGGGACCTGGCCCACAACACAAGCCTGTGCCCTGACCGGGAATTAAACCAGCAACCCTTTGGTTTGCAGGCCATCACTCAAGCCACTGTGGGAGCCACAGCAGCCAAGGCTAAATATTTTTGTCGAGTGGACAAAAATTAAAGTTTAACTGTAGTCAACTGCCCTGTCTCTATCCTTTGAACTAAGATGCTCTGCTCCCCTCAGAATTCTGAAGTGGAGCCACTAATATGAGTTTAGCAACATCACCATAACAGTGTAACCTCAAACAATCAAGACAGCCAATGGAGTGACTAAGAGAATGAAGGGGTAGGCCTAGAGGGCTTCTTAGAGCCTATGGATATAGGAGGGAAAGAGACTAGGACGCTACCCTCAGGGAGGCTGTAGTTTAGCAACAGAAGGCAGACAAATATCAATGATAATTCAGGATGATACACAGCACAAGAAGTAAATAGAGGAGGCAGTAAAATGTAAAGAGGAAGGATTCCTTGATCAAAATTTCTGGATTCTAATCCTGCTCCCTCACTTACTAGTTGTTGGCCTTAATTAAGCCCCTTGCTTTCTGAGTCTCAGTGTCCTAATATGTAAAATAAGAGTAAAAAATAGTACCTCTTTCATACGGTTATTGTGATGGTCAAATAAGCTAATCAGTGTCTAACACTGCTGTCAGCTATGACTATCATATGTAATACCTACACCCATAGTAACTCAACAACTCAGCATACCTCTAAAGTCTGGTGTGCTATTCAGAGGCCTAAACCCAAGTGGCTGTCAACCAGAGAGTTTCCTTTATGGAAACAAATTGAGCAATCCCAAAATGTGAAAATGGGAATGAAAAGTGGATAGCATCCAAGGAGGTTGTTAGCCCTTGCCCTCGTCTTTGCCCCATCCAGTTCTCATTATAAACAAGGCAGGCTGTCTCTGTTCTGTGGCCACTTAGAAGAAAGAGAGCCAGAGGATCTTTAGATCCACCTAAACCTCACCAGGATTGCACTTGGGATTCTGCCTGCCCTGCGAAGAGCACTGAAGGTTGTCTATCTTTTACTGACATTGTGTGGATGATCAGTCTAGAATCCACCTGATACCCCTAGGTAGTTGGCCATGCCAGGCTGTCACTTTATTCCTATACCTCTTCATTCCTGCCTTTCTCCCATAATGCTTTGACTGTGAATGACCCATGAGAGGCCTTGATTCTCACCTTGTCTCTGCATTGAATTGTCAGAATTACATCTTTGATTCATTCCTTCCACATTGGCTTTTCTTTGGACCTGGATTCACCATGCTCTTTGGTCTCTTTGACTTGGTTTTGGACTGTCAGTCTCCCCATGGACACTGATGGTTAATCAGTGTGTAAGTCAGAATTCTATCTGAGAAACAAAATCAGTAGGAGATATATATGTATATATGTATGTATATATCATGCATGATATCAAATGTATCTTCTATCTACCTTTGTATATTTATATATAATGCTGTGATATATATGATAACATGGATTTGGCTTACACAACTGTGGAGACGGGCTAGGCAAGTCTGAAATCTGTACGGCATGCCAGCAGGCTGGATATTCTGGGGCAAGCCTGACATTGCAGTCCACAGGCAGAATTTCTTCTTCTTCAGAGGAACCTCAGTTTTGCTCATAAATTATGTCATATAATTTACCTGCTTAAGATCCTGCAATAGCTTTTCATTGCAATCAGATATACAAATTTATTAGCATTTCTAAGAGGGCTCTATGTGATCTAACCTTTGTCTACCTTTTTATAAAATTATTTTATTTTATTTTTAAATTTGCTTTTTAGTTACAATTGACTGTGGCCTTATCTTATTGTTTTTCATCGTTTTGTCCTTGGACATATCAGGCTCACTCATTCTTGGGACTTTTGTACTGGATGTTCTGTCAGCACAGGAAGCACCTGCGCATACAGTTTCTTGGTTTACTCCTTGTCATTTGGGGTCTCAGCTCAAATGTCACTCTCTCAGAGTGGCCTTTCCTGACAACCAAAGATGCGGTGTCATACTACTCTTTATTTTCTTTGGAGAACTCATCATTATCTTACATTCTTTTTCTTTTTTTTTTCATCCTCACCCAAGGGCATGCCCATTGATTTTTTTTTTTTTAGAGAAGGGGGAAGGGAGGGAGAGAAACAACATTAATGTGAGAAAGACACATCAATTGGTTGTCTCCCATATGTACCCTGACTGGGGACCAAACTCACAACCTGGGCATGTGTCCAGACAAGGAATCAAACCCACAACCCTGTGGTTTATGATGACACCAACCAACTCAGTTACGGCAGCCAGAGCACTATGTTACATTCTTATTATTTGTTTGATTCCTTGTATTGTTTTTTCTTTTCTTTTAAACCTGTAAGCTGTTTTAAGGCATGGCCATTGTCTTGCTCACTGTTGCCCCACAAGCCTAATACAATGCTTGGCTTTTCCCTCTCCCCCATGCTTTGTTCCATAGCTTCCAAAAGTGTTTTTGTCATCAAAAGAAACAAATCTAGTGTTCACTGTGTTCGTTAGGCAAAATTGGGACTATTTTAATAAGCTTGTGGTACCACCTTCTGAAAGATTAGAGGATCTCTAAAGGAGAATCTTCAAAATAGTGAAACATGGGGTTTTTAAAAATATTTTATTTATTTATTTTTAGAGAGAGGAAGGGAGGGAGAAAGAGAAGGAGAGAAACAGCAATGTGTGGTTGCCTCTCACATACCCCTCTACGGGGGACCTGGCCTGCAACCCAGGCATGTGCCCTGACTGGGAATTGAACCAGCAACCCTTTGGTTCATAGACCAGCGCACAATCCACTGAGCCACACCAGCCAGGACAAAATAGTGAAATGTTTATATTATATCATATGAAGGCCAGGACATGAAATTTTGATGTTTGATGGACAGACTGAAGAGAGCCATCTTAGGTTCATCATTAATTCCCACTACTCTCATGCTCATTTGTGCTCTCCTGCTTTCTCCTTACGTTTTAGTCATTAATGTTTCTATTTGGCTTACAAATAAGCTCAAATTCTGGGCATTCTCTTCTTATAACAAAAGCCTTTGAAATAAGATCAAAATTACACTTTTTTTCCAAATTCTCAGCAGAAAAGTAGAGCTTCCTAGGTGACTTTCTGTAATTTAATTTATGTTGGATTGCACAGGTGCAATCCCATGCTAGAGGCTACATTCTGATAAATGCAAGTGGCCGGAAAATTCAATTGACTTTCCTTTTATCTAAAGAAAAGTAGTTAAATATGTTATATTCCTAGATTTCCTAGGGCATTAGGTGGCAAATACCATACTTTCTCTTTAATTTCCTGACTTAAATGAAATTAGTCCTTTTTTTTTTTTTTTTTTTTTTTTTTGCAATACCAGGCATGGAAATATCAACAGCTCAGGATATAGCCTCAGTGGAATGTGAATACTGATGCTGATACTGATTCCCATTTTCCTGCTGAGAGAAGTCCTGAGTATGTTGCTGCAGGTGTGGTGGGTGTGGCAAGTGTTGCTCTGTTGCTGAGTCTGCTGGTGTGCCTGCTGTGGCTCAGCAGTGCTGTTCTCCTTGTCTCCCAAATGGGGATCCAAGGGTTAGCTCCGGAGTCCCAGGAGTCTTACACGAACAGCAGCATTGATGGCCTGCCTTAACAGTCCGGACTTCCAGATTTCCATCTTGAAGATCCTTCCTAAACAGGTCATTTTACTTGAGATATCTGTGTGTGTGTGTGTGTGTGTGTGTGTGTGTGTGTGTGTGTGTGTGTGTGTACACATTTAAATTGGATTACATTTAAATCAGGGGACAATTTAGTTCAGGCCTAGAATAGACTCACTCCTTCGGTATAAATATTCTTTCCAGAACTCTCTGATGAAGACACTTATATCATATTTGGAAATTGTGGCACTCTAGAACATAATACAAGACTGTAATTTTCCCTTCTCCTACTGTCCTTAACCTAGAGTTGATATCACAATCCTATGAGCATTATAAAAGGCATGGGGGAGGTTGGACCTGGGAAGTTATTTTTGTTGTTGTTTAAGAAGAAGTTCCTGCCTTGGCTGGTGTGGCTCAGTGTATTGAGTCCTGGCCTGGGAACCAAAGGGTGGCTGGTTCGATTCCCAGTCAGGGCACAGTCCTGGATTGCAGGCCAGGTCCCCAGTGGGGGGTGCACAAGAGGCAACCACACATTGATGTTTCTCTCTCTCTCTTTACCCCTCCCTACCTCTCTCTAAAAGTAAATAAATAAAATCTTTTAAAAAAAGAGGTTCCTCATTAGTCATTCACTAAATGGTTTTGGCAGATATTGTAGATTGTTGCCTACATCCACTGTTTTGCTGAGGATTGCAAAATGATGATTTATAAAAAATAATTCACTCATTCCTTTTGCATTTTATTAGCCAGAAATGTTCTTTTTAAACTTTTTAAAAATTTTATGTGTTTATTTTATTGGGGTTCAATACCAGTTGTCCCCATCCCCTCCCCCCATTATTCTCCTCTGGAAATTTTCTTAAAAAATAACAAAGAAGCTTCCTGCCACTGTTGACCAATGATTTGGAGGATGCTAATTATGATTTTTTAATATATTTGATGCATTGCAGTCATTGCAGGCATTACTACTACTACTACCACTACTATTACTACTACTACTATTGATGTTCATTGGGAGCCCCTTCAGGCTGCCTTCTAAGTAGGACTAGAAGATTCCATTAGGTAACTAAACAGGCAAGTCATATCAAGAGCCACTGCACCGGGATGCCTGGGAGGATCAACAGGCCAAAGCTGAGTGCTAACTCTATTTACTTGGCCTGAAACAATGTGTTGGACTTACGAAAAAAAGCCATATAGGTTTCTCTTTGTGATTTGTTACACCTTTACTTATGACTCAGTGGTTACTTGGGTGCCTATGTTAATGTGGTCATATCTACTCGTCATTTGTGTTATCTCTGTGCAATTTTACTACCCTGGCTACTGCTCTCCACCCCAACCCCATCCTGACACAATGTTGAATAGAAGTTATAAAAGTGGATATCACTCATCTTATTTCTAATTTCAAAAAGAAAGCTTTCAAATTCCATCAGAATGTATGAAAGTTTGTTCACTCTCTTTCTCTTTATGTACACACACACACACACACACACACGTGTGCATGCACGCATCTGTAGATAACTTTTTACCAAGCAGTGACAAATTCTCTAAGGCAGGGATCCCCAACCTCTGGTCCACAGACCAGTACTGCTCCAGGCCTGCTAGGAACCAGGCCGCACAGCAGGAAGTGAACTTGAATGTAATGTGCTTGGATTATCCCAGGTCTGTGGAAAAATTGTCTTCCACGAAACTGGTCCCTGGTGCCAAAGAGGTTGGGGACTACTGCTCTAAGGCACAGGAGCTGCTAGGTTTGGCTTGCTAATCTGCCATATATTCAATTGGTAAGGAGACAATGTGCCAAATGGATTCAGACAGTCTATTACTTATAATGACAGAAAAAGCAAGCTCAGAAGATCAGCATTGTGTCAGCTCCCCATATCCTTACTCCCACAGGATGACAATGAATCATAAGGACAAGATGACAGACGAGAGGAGCAGTGCATCACTCTATTATGGAGAAACTGTTTCCATTTGTATCAAGTTGGTTTTATAACGAGAAATTGTACTTCAAGGGAGAAAGCAAGGTGGAAAAATTCCCATGTCTCACCAGAATGAGGAAGGCAGATGAGAAACTGCCTCCTGGCAGCCCCCGACAAGATGGATAGCCGGTGAGAAACAGACCTCACAATACCGATTGTCTTACCATGTCCCAGGGAGAATCACAGGGCATTCCACCCAGACTTACCTGGGCTTACAGTTGAACCTTGCCTATGAGGCGAATGTGGACATGTGCCAGGTTGTTAGAATACCTGAGCAGAAGCATTCCCCCTATAACCAAGAATACATGTTGAAACTTAAGGGGACCTTTTAACTATATTGATACAAAATAATAAATACTTTTATTTTTATTTATTTATTACAATCGAATTATTGTAATATTTGGGTCAATTGACAAATTGCATTTTTTTAAATGCTTCTGTCATGGTAAATCAGGATTTTAACGCTAGATGGCGCATGACATTCATCATCCAATTGGCCAGTATGGAAAGCTCTTTCTGAGAAATTATAAGCATAATTGTCATTAGTTCCAAAACGTATATGAATTTTAACTTTAAATGGAATTATTGTGCAATAATTATTTTTATTAAAGTAACTTATTCTTTATTTTCTGGATTTTAAATCAAAGAATAACACAAAGTAACCTCTCTGCATACTTAACCAAGATTTACCAATTATTAACGTTGATGCGTTTGCATTATATCTTTATATTATTTTTTTCTAAAGCATTTCAGAGTGATTTGTAGACATTATGACACTGCACCTCTCAGTACTTCAACATGTGTCTCATGAGAGCAAGTTCGTCATATTATCATAGCTAAAAAACTAGGACATCGACTTAATATTATCTAATACCTAGTCCACATTCAAATGTTCCAGTTGTCCCCATGATGTCTTTTATAGCTGTTTTATTTTCTATTCAGGATCCAATTAAAGATCACACATATTTGGTGCCATATCTCTTTTTTGGTCATATCTTTTTAACCTTCTTTAATTTAGAACAGTTTCCCTGTCCCTCCTTTTTAACATAGGACAATTCTACATAAATATACAAATGCACATATATATTTACATATTAAAATTTACTATATAATTATTTACTTCCTCTACCTACTGGGAGTCCAGTATTTTTAGGCAGACAACATGACAACCCTAGTTATAAATGTTACCCAAAACTGGTGAAGTAAAAAAAGTATGTCTAATTGCAGTAATTCTGTATGTCATGTATAATAAAAATCCATATTGAAATTTTTGATGTAGTTTGTTGGATTATGAACTTTTAGAAAGTAAACAGATTGTTTTTTGCTCATTTTTATAATCTCTGTCCCCAGAACAGATATTTTGAATGTGGTGAGACTCAGTACATGTTTTTGGGGAGGGGTGTGAATGACTGGTTCTCTTTTTTATGTTAGTGAAACATATATAACATAAAATGTATAATTTTAACTATTTTATGTGTATAGTTTAGAGGCATTAAGTACATTCACATTGTTGTGTACTGTTAAAATAACCCTAAAGGTTATATGTTAATTGCATAAAAGTTCTTAAATAACCAAAAAGGAAAATGATTTAAATTCCACTCAAATTCTACCATCCATAGAAATCCCAGGCATAATCACTCTTAATATTTTGGCATATACTCCTCCAGATTTCTTTATGTACATTTATTCTTATGTAAATATTATACATACTGTATAGTAATCTGCTCCTGTTTCCTTGATGCATAGTCAGTATTTTCCATGTTAATAGTTATAGATAAATGCATTGTTTCTGGTCTTGCTTACAAGCTAACTATGCATGAATTCCGTACATTATTTTTTCCCTCTGAGCACCGTGGATAACAGTACTAGTTGAGGGCCTGGATTTTTAGTTGTGTGGCTATGTGTAATTTGGGGATTGCAGGAGGGGTTGAACATCTTTTGCTGAGTCTTATCTTTAGGTCAGAGGTCTAATGACAGCGTTTCACCAATGGAAAGGACAAGAACAATCTATGTCATTTGAATGGAATGTCATTTGAAACCAAAATCTTCTGGAGAACTTGTTATTGAATGCCTGACTCTCTTTATTACTTACCTGGAGAAAACTCATATTGAACAACAAAATGGTAATGCTCACTGCCAGAGACTAGACCTTACCTGATGGTTGGTAGGACCACTGCAGGGAAAAAAAAAAAACAACAAAACACTAATGAGACTGTTGCTAGGAGATGGGAGAGCCAAAAGCCCATGGCATTGTAGGGGTTTCACTGGAATCAAGACAATTTCAGTGTGACTTGGATCAGAGCTTTAGCTATTAAAATCTGTCCTTTGATGAGCATGTACTTTGTAGCATGTAATGCTTAATATGCTTTTTCGTTTTTGGAGGAATTTTGATGGTAATCCCAAGACATTTCATTTCTTTCCATAGAGATGATCCCTTCTTCAGAGCACAGCCCATTTTCGAGTGGCTGCTGCTGCTTTTCGCCCACCCCATCAGTGCGACAGCCTCAGAGCTGGTGTGGAGGCAGAGTGCAGGCTGCTGGTAAGTAGCTGAGCAATCTTTTGTAAAGTAGATATCCAAAAGATCCTTTCTAAAGAAAGTGGCATGTTTTAATGGAATAGAATAATACAGAACTGTGTAGGAATCTCTGATTCTAATCAGTGGCATTGGGGAAATGGGTTAATTATATTCCAAGTATCCCACAGTCACTTTTCTAGTATAAAGCTTGTGTCTTAAATGGTGAATGACTCTTTGGAAGAAAATATAGAAACTTCCCCCTTGTGATTCTGGTAAGATATTTTCCAAAATAAGACTTGACGAAGATGTCACTAAAATGAGAAATTGCATTTGGAGTGGTATTTCAGCTTTACAATGTTTGGATTACACGTGATAAAATAGGTTGCAATTCAAGATGTTCTCAGACCTGATTTCCTTTCTCAGTGTGGAGGGAGCAGGAAAAAAAAATGTTATTTTGCAATGGGAAAAAGATTACTACCATTCCTTATTTTTTAAAAAAATTAACAGAATCATGTGACTGATATCTGTACAGGAGAGAAAGTAAGAAGAAGGGCAGCCTGTAATGTTCAGATTAATTACTTCACAATGAGATGAATGCATGTTGAATGGTGAAGATCAAAATTTGGTTTTAGGATGAAAAATCATGAAAAAGAAGTCATGAGCATTGTGACTGTGCCTTAATTTTGAAAAGGATTCATTTTTATTTGTGGGCATCAATTTGTACAGTAAAGACAGTGTTTCTTTCTTTGAAAATGGATGTAAGAAGGATAGCAGAGATTTCTATCAACAAAGATTTTCTGTATGTTTCTGAAATGTGCCTGAAAAAGTGTAAGATACTGTGTGTCCTTTTACCTGGAAATGTCTTTTGTAGATCTGTTTCTCCAAGAAAAAAAAGAAAAAATAATAGCTAAAGCGGTGGTTATTTATTTTTTTTAAATTCAGATTGTTTTGACACTTCAACAGGAAAAAAGGAGGAAAAAAATAGGTAGATTTTTCAGTTAGGTGATATAGCAGCAATCCAGGAAGAAAAATAATAATGAAAAAGCTTAAAAGAAAGTCCACAAGATGGACCATTTTTTTTTTCAGGCTGAAAATGTCTGCTGGTAGCATGTTTTGCAGGGGGAAAAGGGGAGAGCATGTTGAAGGCAAAGGGAGGGGGTGTTGAACAGAGCACTGCGGCAAAGAGAATGACTGACGCACCCAGGGACATGTGACCATTCTCTGGTGTAGTGAAGAAAATTTTCCAGGAGTCCATCTTGTATAAGAAATTCTGTACCTGCTCACATTCAAATAATACCGTAATTTTTATGTAGTACATACTGACTTTGTTTTGCTTGATCCTCTGTCAGTATACACTGGTACATTTTGTCTTTGCTTTTTATTGTCTTCATTCCAAGACTTTCTTTTCTGTGCTCCCACCGCTTCTATAACACTTATTAGAGCATCATGTTAAAAATGCTGTCTTTCTCCTGTATATCATAAAAATATCATAGTCATTACAAAAAAATTGGAAAAATATAAAGATGGCTATAAAATAATCTCATAACCTAGAGATAATTACTATTAACATAATGGCTGTCAGTCTCTCTTCTGTGAATACATGCAAGTGCATAAATAGATATTTATATATAAAATGAAAATCATATGTACATATAGTTTTCAACCTGCTTTAATCATTAAACAACATATTGGAAGAAGTTCCCCATATTTATAAACGTTCCACAAGAATGTGATGTTTTATGGAGGCATACTTTTCGATCAAATAGATGTCCCATTAAATGTCCAATTACTGAGTGTTTGTTTATATGTGCAATTTTTGCTGTTATAACTTAAGGAATGTCTTACCATATAAATCTCTGTGTGTTTTTTTGTTTTCCCCCTAGGATAAATTTATAGACGTGGAATTCCTGGATTAAATGGTATGAACCAGTTTACGGTTTCTTCCCCTAACCACAACCCCATACATATTGATTACCTAATTAATTTATCATATGTGATAAAAAAACATTATTTTCCAGTTGTTTATTGATTTTTAATAATTTATGGTGGGATTATTTGTAGATGTCACACCTTTACATTTTTAAATATCCACAACTATCAATTTTTTATTTTGTATTTCTTTCTTTCCTTTGATGAACATATTCACCTGTATTTTTCCCCTAGTCATTTCATTGCTTCCTTTTCTATAATTAACTCTAATCATCAGAAATTCATTTTGGTATATGCTATGAAGTAGGATCTAATTTTGTTTTTTTTCCAAATAGGTCACCAATTGTTTGAGCATCATTTATTGAATAATCCAACCTTCTTCCACTGATTTGAAATGACAACGACTGTTCTCTCATTAGGTAGGGTGTAGCTTTCCACAGGTCGGCCATTTTCTCTCTACCTAAGATAGTTACATTCCACAATAGTACTCCTGTTCTCTCGCAGCTCTGGAAGCATTCTAAATTGTCATGTTCATGCTTATGCTCTTCAAGAATTCTAGGCACATGCAGTTAAGGGCAGGGGTTTTCAAACATGATTTAAATTTTTTTGCAATGTAAGATTTTTATTTTTATTCAAATTTGTTTGACAAATTGAAATTGAGGAACCCAAATATATAAAACCACGTTCCAGATGTGCTATTCTTCTGACACACACCCGACATTCTAATCGTGTGTTCAAAAAATAATACCCCTGGGCTTAGTATTACTCCTACAATTCTTCCTTCAACCTGTTTTTCTACTCCATAGGTACTTGGAGATTTAAAGTTGTCTGGACTCAGTTCCTGGAATTATCTAGAATGATATAAGAGGGAAATGTGAGAACTGTATGAGGAGCAGAAATAATGTTTGCAAGCCTGTTGCTGGCTTTATTCTGATCTAGGGATTTAAAGGGGTTATGGTGGGTCCTAACCCCTGGCACCACTGCCACCATTTCTTGTAGATAGGAACAGACTTCAGCGGTTCACCCTTTCACTGAAGGTGGAAGGCTCAAGCATAAAGCACTGAGTCTTTTAGTGGGAGATGGGTTAAATGTCGCTCACAGAAATACTTGACCATTAAAATTACCTGCCATCTACCGTTGACCGTCTACCTCCATCCCCAACACAGCCTTCTTTATTGATGTTTGAGCTGGCCTCTAGCCTTTCCTAATTGAAGGATGGCTTGCCCACCCCTATTGCAAGGGGCACCTTTGGCTCACAGCCACAGCCTCAGTCATTTCTTGACTTGCTACATTAGGCTGTGATTTGTTTGTGACTTGAGGCTGGTTTCCCTGGCAACAGCAGCTTGCCAGGGCTTGCCCATTCCCCCTCTGCAGTGGCAGAATGTGACTGTGAAGGCAAATGAGTGGTCTTGGGGGCCAGAGTCGCTGAGGGAGCTATTCTGAGATCATGATGTCAGTCTTTCTGGGCTAAACAGCCATCATTATTGTATAAAGAGCATTGTATTTTTTTTTTAATCCTTGGAAGGCTTACAGACACTTCCTTTTTCTTACTCTCAAATTACCTGCTCTCAGTATGTGCACCGCTGACCATGAACTCTTCCCAGTGTTTGAGGTCACTGACGCCTTCAGGAGGGTGGGGGTCGGAGGGCAAGGAGATTCATGTAAGGATGGAAAATAGACTGCCTGGTTTCAAACCTGCACCAATGACAATTAATCTCTCTGTGCCTCACTTTCCTCAGATGTAAAATGGGGATAAAAATAATACCTTTAGAACAGTGTTTGGTAATAGTAACTATTGTGTAAGTTTTGCCCATTATGATTTATTGATATTGATGGAGACTTGCCCTGAAGCAGACTTCCACTGCCATGTACAGTCACCCTCTAATGTTCTCTGGCTAAATGACAAAAACCCACATTTATAGCACACAGGCTCTTCCCATGGCACACAGACACCACAGCAAAAAAGACTTTGGCTCATCGCCATACAGACATTTCCCAAATCATTCAGACTCACAGGCACACATATTTTTTCCAAGGCAAAAAGACTCATCTAAGGGACACAAAAATCACCCTGTCATAAAGACTCTACCTATGGCACATGGACAATCCCGACATTACAGACTGTCCCCATATCACACAGGCCCTTCCCCTGGCACACACAGTCTCTAGAGCGTACACACTCACCACATAAAACACAGATTCTCCCAAGAGCATGCATATTCTCAAGGCAAAAAGACTCATTCCACAGGACACAGACATGCCCTACGGCACACAAATACTTCCCACAGCACACAAACTCTCATCATGGAACATGGACTCTGCCCCTGGCTCATAGACTTCCTACAGCACAAAGCTTTCCGCACAGCACACATATACTCCCTACGGTTCATTAGATACTTCCAGCACCACAAAGATTCTCCCCACAGCACATCTCCTCCCAAAGCCCCACTGATGAAGCCCATAGATGAGATTCTCCAAAGAGCACAGGCTTCCCTCACACCACATTGACCCTCACCAGACTCCATCCCACAGCACATAGGCCCTCCTCAGGGCACACAGCCTCACCCCACAGCACACAGACTAAGCCCACGGCACAGAGAATCTCCCACAACACAGCTTCTCCCCACAGCCAAAAGATTCTCCCCACAGATTGCAGTGTGTCCCACAAACCGAGATGACCCACAGCACACAGACTCTCCCTACAGCCTAGAGATAATACCCCACAAACACAAATTGTCTTCCCAGGACACATGTCCTCCCCATGGCACACAGACCCCTGTCACCTCAGGCAGACTAGCCCCAGGATGCACAGCCTCCCCACAAGACACAGACTCACCCCACAGCATAAAGACATGCTCCTACCAACACAGACTCTCCCCAACAGCTTGAGGATGTAAGCCATGGTACACAGATTAAACCCACAGCATAGAGACTGTCTCACAGCACTCAGACAAACTCATCCCACAACACAGAGATGCAACAGTACATGTTACGACACATGTGTCCCTCATGATTGCTTAAACACAACACACAGACTTTTCCTTCAGTGAATCAATTGACTTCATAATAAACACAGTTATCATATAATCCAAATACTTGCCTCATGGTGTACTCACTTGCCCAGCAACATCCTGTCCCTCACCAACCATGCAGTTACCACAAAACACGCACTGTGGCCCTATAGCAACTATACACACCCCAAATTCTTCAGATAAACTGCAATAAATAGACACATCTCACCATACACAACATTACATCACAGCATGCAAACTGGCAGACTTGTTTGACAACAGACATTGTCATGGCACAGTAGCACCTAATCTTTCTGCAAAGTGTTGAGATGTGCCCCTGAGGACACAGTCAGAGACGTGAGGTACAGTACCCTCACTCATCTCACAACATTGATGCAACCCATCCCAGACAAACATACATACAAATGCATTCCACACCACAAGTCTCCACCCCAATAATGCACAGAACTGTGCCACAGCCCACACTTGCCATACAAATTCACTTCACAAAAACCACACTCCTTATGGTGCTTACACAGTGTAAATGCACACTCCAAAATACCTGCAACCATTCACTCTACCACTCCCACATTTACCTCAAAGCACATAGACTGGTTTCTGTGTTCACACTGCTGCCCATAAACAAGATATTCCCAGCCATGAATAGAATTCTATCAAAATGTGTAGATGCATCCATCAATATACATACTTGCTCCACAACACACACAAACACCAATGAATACCAGGACTCACCCTAAACATACAGACAAGCCCTTTGGAACATAGACTTGCCCCACAACATAATCGCACCTACAAAATTTAAAATTCACAGGCATGCCTGTAAATGCATAGATTTCTTCTGCAATGCGCATAATTGCATTACAACACAATCTAAAATGGAAACCCTGCAATGCACATAAACATTCCCCAATGTGCAGACACACAATACACATTACTATGCAATGCAAAGAACTCCATCATAGTTTACAGACATGGTTTACCATACTATTGAACTACAGCTCTGGCCTACAACAAATGCACAGCTTGTGTATTGGTTGAGAGTATGGCCTCTGGACCCATAGTACCTGGGTTTGAATCCAGGTTATATTCCTTTCCAATTGTATCACCTTTGGTAAGTATATTTCCCTGTTCTTTAGTTTGCTCATCTGTAAAACAATGATAACAATAGTATCTACTGAAAAGGCTTATTGTGAGTATTAAGTGAATTGAAATATGTTAAGTGCTTATTATAGTGCCTGGTGCATAGGAACTATTATAATTGTTAATACAGGGTCCGGCAGAAGTAAGGCCTGCTTGAGTGTGGCTGGTAGGGAAATAATATGGGTGTAGCAATTTATAGTTTTAATTTCAACACTTCACCTAAAATGTCATATGGTACCTGAGTGTGATATTGTTATGTTACAGAATTACATGCTTATGATTTTGTAATAAAGGATTTTGTATTAAAAAAGGGGCGTTATTTGTGCTGGACCCTGTATATTACTGTCCCCCCCGCCATTACTGCTAAAGTGAAAAGGGCCTACCTTTAATACCTAGAATCATGTGACAGTACAAAGATTCACCACATGATACAGAGACTAGCCCCAGAACATCTAGAAACACTCTAGCAGGGGTGTCCAAACTTTTCGTGTCTCTGGGCCACACAGGAAGAAGAGTTGTCTTGGGCCACACATTAAATACATTGTGACATGTAATCACACACACAAAAAATCTTATAATGTTTTAAGTAAATTTATGATTTTGTGTTGGGCCTCATTCACAGCCATCTTGGGCTGCATGCGGCCAATGGGCCACACGTTGGACACCCCAGTAGAGTATACATGCATGGGACCACAACACCCACATGCCATACAGAACACAAACAGAATCCTAAACCAGATGCCACTCACAACACATTGAACTGCATCACAATGAAGAAATTGGCTATGCAATGTACAGGCTTGCTCCATAATACACATATTCATGCTACAATGTCCATACTGCATGCATCACACCAGCTGCATCCCACAAGATGCAGTCTTACAACACACACATGCACACATGTACCCTACAACTCAGCAATAAGCCTTATATTACACAAATACCTCCTACCATACACTATTTTTTCACATAATATGTGTATAGATGTATTATTCACAAACATGCTCCTAAATGCATGCTCCTAAATTTATAACACTTGTACCATGATACTGAGTCATTCTGCAGCACACAGACTCACTCAACAATTCAGGAGTGCCCCATGATGCAGACTTGCCATTTACACAGACACGTTCAGACACATAGACAGGCTCTGCAATACATTGACTTGCTCCAAAACAGCTTAGCATTCACAGACATACCCAATACATACTCAACGACACCTGTCACATCTCCCAAGACACCTACAGGTATGTTAGCACGTACAGAGAAGCTTCACAGTGTTCAGCATTACATAACACACATCCTCACTCCACAGCATACTAACTCATTCCCCCTCAAATGTTCACTTGCCTCCAATGCACAGACCTTCCCCACAACACAAAAACACTTTCCATGAGTACAAACAGACCCAAATTGCACAGACATCATCCACGCCAGCACACATACATACTTTCCACCCTACAACAACAGAAGCATCCTATAATGCACCCTCAATGTAACAATTAGCCTCAAAACGCCTGGAGACCCCTACAGCATATACACATTTCCCTAGCAAACATTATTCCCCATGACTCACAGAATTGCATCACAATCTACAAACTTCTACTGTAAAGCACAGATCTGGACAATACCCAGACTCACTCTACAAGGCACAGAGATACGCCATAGTCCAGGGACTAAACTCACAACAAGGAAAATACCTTTCAAAATAGATACTTCTGTAAACACACAAAATTCTCTGACAGCTCACAAAATCACATCACCACACATCTTGCCTTTAAAGCAGAGGCTTGTTGTGCCACTTACATAGTTGGCCACAATAGAAAGCCTTGCCACATAGTGCAAATATTAGCCTCTCAACTTCCAAACTTTATATAAAACAATGCCCTCTCAATAAGACCCACCCTGCAATTCACAGATAAGTCCCACAATACTTGGATAAATTTGACAATTCCTAGGTACACTGCAACTCAAGACCTGCCACAACATCTAGACATACCCCACGAGGCCCAGAGACATGCCCAAAGACATGCAAAACACCCCACCCAAAACAGGGCAGTATAGATTGGGGTTAAAAGTTTACACTTAGGATTCAGGATGCCTGGATTCAAATCCTACATGTACCATTTACTAATTGTGTGACCTTGGAAAGGTTTCTTAATGTCTGTGTGCCTTACTTCCCTCAGGTATAAATTGGGAATAATAATGGTACTCATTAGAGTTGTTAAGAGGAATCAATGAGTGAATGCCTTATAAAGTATTTAGAACAGTACCTGGCACAGAATTAGTGTTATCCATGTTAACTGATCTTGTTGTTGCTTTTATTGTTGTTGTTTTTACAAATGGAGCTAGACCATGATGGTAACACTCAATCTAAAATAATTAGAATTTACCCCAACATATAGAGTATATCCCCATAGAGTGCACAACCACTTCACAGCTCACACTCCCACCACCCTTTCCTTACAATTCTCATGTTGACTACATTTAGCTCACAACACCCAGAAACATCTACCATATAGTCTCTGCAACACCTAGACTCATCACAATACCTAGACACACACTGCAGTGAACAAACATTGCATTGCGATACAGAAACATCCATGCAAAGACTTGTCCCATTCAACTAAATACACCCTATCTTATACATCATGCTCGAAAATACAGACACTCACCCCACACCAAGCAACACAAAGAAATTAAAATAGTTTAATATCACAGAGATAATCCACAACACAGAGACTTCTTTAACACACAGGATTGTTTCACACCATCCATATCAAAACCCACAAAAATTACCTGTAAACCCCAAATTGCCCACAGTGCACACACTTGCCCCATAATGCAGATAATCTCTCCACAGGATCCAGACTTGCTCCATAACACGTATGCAGGTCCCATAGCCCATGGGCTGGCCCCTTCCCCATAAATATTATCCTCAATATACAGAGTCATATGACAAAGCAGACACACCCAACAGTTCCTATACTGGGCATATAACACACACATCAGCTCCACACAGTAAAGACTTAACCCAGTAAATACCTTCATTTCACAATACCAAGACTTGTCCTACAACATACAAAAGCACTCTGTAATGCACAGACCTGATACACAATACCTCAACATGCCCTGTAAGGTTCAGACCGAACTGCAGAGTGCAGACTCCTCCCACAAAGCAGAGAATGCCATCACAACATGCCATCTTGCCCTACTGTGCACAGTCTAGCCTTACAACACCTGGACACACTTTACAATGGACAGGCATCACCCCCAGTGCAAAGCCCCCAAGGGAACAGAATTAGATCAAAATGCAAAGGCCCCAAACATCTTCAGTTGTCCCCATATAGTTTTCCAATAGATTTGCAGAGACCGTAGCACCGAAATACAGCCTATAATGAGAGACATCCCACAAACTGTAGACAAACCCTATTATGCGTAGACATCTCCCACTCTCTGCCTGCATTACCCACACTCACATCACAACATCCAGAGTCAACCCGCTGCTCACAGATTACCCTACAACCCACAAATATGCTGCACAACAGACATGCCTCTCAAAGTATGGACACAGTCACTACTCACAATCTCACCCCACAATGCTCAAGATAATAACACAATGCTAAGCTATGCCCCACAAAGCCCAGACCGCCATACAATGAACACACTCATCACACAGCAAAGTCATGCCCTACAATACCATGCATAAATCCCAACAAAACACAGATAAGCCCCACAATGCACATATCTGCCTCATAACACTAGATAAACCATGCAACACACAGACTCTCCTCGCATGCATGGGTTGGAATCATAATGCACAGACTCATTTTACAAAGCTGATTTACTCCACAATAGACACAATTGCGTCACAATGAAAACCCTAGAACCAATACCCAGGTTCATCCTTCTCCCACTTCCCTATCACATAAGAGGCCCTATAATGCATAGATATGCCCCCCAACACACAGACTTTTCCAACCACACCTGGACACACCATACAGTGCATAGACATGCACCACAATCCAGACATATGTCAGAATACCTCGTATGCAATACAAACATGTCTCATAAAGCACTTAATCTTCCACAATGCACAGACTTAATCCATGAAGCACTGGTTTACCCCACTCAGTCTGATCCAGTCCCACAATCCCTAGACTTGTTCCAAAACACAAAGGCATATCCCAGGATGCTCAGACATCTGCCACAACATCCAGAATAATCCCATAATGCCCAGATTCATTCCGCAATGCCACGAAACTTCATACTACTAATGCACAGACAGAAACGCACAGTACACAACCTTGCAGCAAAAGCACGTAGCTTCACCACAGTGCACATACATGCCCTACAACAGAGAAGTGCCTCAAATGCACCCTAACCTTGCAATGCAAACACCTGGCCTATATGGAAAATAGGAGCAATAAAGCACCTAAACTTGTGCTGCTGCTCAAATGCTGTGCTGTAATGCTCATCCGTAGCCCACTTCACAGACTCACTCCAACAGTTATGAACCCATTGAATAGCCTATGGAATTGCAGAAAAAGCCAATGCACAGTCACAAATGTACAACTGAGACTTCCCAAAAAAACACATATCCCAAAGCATTGATACGCCCCACAATGCACAGTGTCAAGTTACAATGCAAAGACACATCTCATGTCACAAGACTCTTCCTACAGTGCAGAAATATGCCCCAACATACATTCCCTCCCAAAAAATCATAGTCAACTAGGTACCCTTTACAATTCCTAGATACAGTGCCAAGGCTCTGCCCACCACTTAGACCCGCACCCAAGCACACAAAACCACCCCAGAGCATATAGACACCCCATTTGCTGTATAAGGTCAACTCATGACACAGATGTGCCACACACACACACATCTCTCAACACAAATACTGATTTCAGAACACTTAAGGTCAATGACATCACTTAACCACCTCACCCAAGAAGGCGTGACATAGCATCACAATATGCAATCTGTCCTACAATATATAGAACCATCCCACAATTAACTCACTTACCCAGTGGTGCAAAGATTTACCCAAGCAGTGCACAAACATGTACTATAGCATGTAGAAACAACCTACAATGTAGAAACTTGCTTTCAGATATATAGTCTCCCTTGCACAACACACAGGATTACATTGCAGCCCTTTCGCTCATTATTTAAGACATAATTTAGCCTAATACACACTTTGCCCCACACTGCACTAGCTCCACAAATCCCAGACTTGTACTAAAACACAGATTTGTCCTATAGAGTCTCAAACACAGTACAACACAGAAGCTCTAAAAATATCTGTTAAATCATATTAAAATATAAAGACATGTCCCATAGAAATACCCTCACAAAACCTATGGTTGCTTTAGGAAGGATATAAAGAAGCAAAACCACTCACACTCAGCTTACAAGTTTTTTAGTTGTACAACAACATACAGAATTGCATCAGAATGCACACTACGACCAACAACTCACAGGCCTACCCCAGAGAACAACGATTCAGCTCACCACATACCACATAATTCCCAAACTTGAACCAAACCCTCACACTCAGCCAAACATACACAAACCCACCCAGCATCAAATACAACATAACACATAGATTTATGCTCACTTAAAATAAATTCATAACTCATATTTGTCCCACAATGCCCAGACACACATTACAATGTACAGAAAACAATCACAACTAAGGCAGTCTGAAAACAATGCACAGAATCCAGCAACACCACAGTGTTCTTGTAACAATGTCCAGATTCACCTCACAGTACCCCAAATTGCATAAAAATGCATTCATTCCAAAATGGACAGCTTCTCCCACACGCCACTATACATCCCACAACACACAAATTTGCCTTATAAGATATGGACTTCCCAGAAACACATAGTGTTGCATAATAACTTATTAACATTTCTATAACATACACTCCATAATGAAGGGACCTCTTCTAACCTCTTGCCACATGCTCAAATGCATAGACTCACCCCTCCCCCACCGGCATAGCCTTACCCAGTAGCTCTAACATGCCACAGAAAAGAGACTTACCTGCAATGTGTAGAATTGTACATGACTTTCAAAATCATACTGCAAATCCTAGACTTGTACCCCTGCACCAGGGTTATCACACAATGCAGAGACTCATTCGCAAAGCAAATAATTAACTCAGAGTACTCCACAACCACCACATATGCCCCTAAACACACAAACATGCAGCAAAACATAAAGGACATGCATATGAGCCTTACAATGCTCAGCCTCTCCCATAACTGCCGCAGTCACTCCTCAATATCTAGACCAACTAAGGATGTCACACATGCTCCATGACATAAGACTCCCATCACAGCACATGGAATTACATCACAATGCATAAGTGTACCTCACAATGCAAAAATTTTCCAAAAATGCCAAGACTTGCTCCATAAGTTACCCAAATTACTATAACACATAGGTTTACCTCAGAACTCTGTCTTACACCATAATACTACAGAAGTGCCTCATAATACCTACAATGAACCTAAAATGAACAAGCTTGCCCCTAAAGCCCAGACTTACCCCGTAACTGAGATATACCCTATAAAACAGAGGTAAGTTCCACAACGCAAAAATCTCCCTATAATATACAGCCTTACTCTAAAACATAAACTCACCCCACTATAGTAAGAATAGACCACAGACCTCCAGTCACACCCCCAAATTCACAGTTTTGCCACAGAACAATAAGACATGTCTTATGATGTACATACTAGCTCCATAGTACCCTCATACAGCTAACTTACTACAGACTAATGTACCCTATGACACAAAGGTTTCTACCACAAACACAAAATTGCATTCTGATGCACAGATTCACCCGCAAACACATACAATCCTTCCACAAGACAAATACTCCACAAAGAAAACATGTGTTCCCAACCCCCCAAATTGCCCTAGGGCACACAGGCTCACCCCACAGGATGAAGGCATATCCATGTTGCACACTTACACTCCTTACCAGATGTGTTTTAAGCACAGCGTTGCTCCCCAAGACACCCTTAACCCACAACCTACACACAGTCTGGGGTGCACATACTCACCTCCACAACACCTTGGGAAACCTCTAATAAAAAGCTGCGTCCTACAATGTACAAAACCTCTTGAAAATACACTGGCACTCTCACAGTTCCAGAATGAGCACACAACAGACCCTCTTCAAATGCAAATTCACTCCAAGATACTTAGAATCAAATCACAACATACAAAGTCAACCCATATAAAGTTGCCCCCACAACACACTGACATGTTCCTCATCACTCAGACTCTCCTACATAAACAAAATATCATTACGACTTCACATCACTGCACAAAATCAATGCATGACCCACACTGCTACAGCCAAGCCTCATGATGTACAGATATGCCCTACACTGTTGAGAGACATACGCTGTGATGCACAGCCATGCCCTACCACACAAACTCACCCCACAAAACAAGTCATCACCCAATATAAAGATCTCAAACTGAAGACATGCTCAGTTATACACTGGCATACCCCACAACACAGAATTACACCATAAGGCAGATATTTCTTAAAGCATGCAGAGTAGTCCCACAGCACAGACACAGGCTCTCCCATACCCAGACTTGTCTCTAATAACCCACACCCACCTGACAACACCAGGACACACACAATACCACATCCAGAATTAACCTACATAATACAGGCTTGCGCTGTAATGCACAACATTGGACCACAACCTCCAGAAATGCACAGACACAACCCCACACCCAACAAAATCCTCCCTTTAAAAAAAAGCTCACATAGATTTCCCATCAGGCACAGACATATCCTACAATGCAAAGGCTGCCCCTCTGATGCAATAATTTAGAGTGGAATTTCTAGAATCAACCCATGATGTACAGTCTCATCCCATTATTCCAAGATATATCCCACAATTTACAGACTGCAAGGTATGGACCAAAACACCTATACATGCTCTATAATGTGAGGACATGTTCCACAATCCATAGATTTCCCCAACAGTATATTTTTTAAAAATCACAGTCGTAAAATTCACGACACTGAGAATCATTCCCACAAAGCACAGTCAC
The DNA here is from genome assembly GCF_021234165.1 of Pteronotus mesoamericanus. Taxonomy (NCBI): domain Eukaryota; kingdom Metazoa; phylum Chordata; class Mammalia; order Chiroptera; family Mormoopidae; genus Pteronotus; species Pteronotus mesoamericanus. The sequence continues at coordinate 4,351,073 of NW_026555198.1, forward strand.
TCCAAACCAGGTCATCAGGACCCACAGGGCCCATAATTCATAGAGACAACCCACAATGCACAGCTTTACCTCACACCTCCTAGCTATGCCTCCCTACTGTAGAGAACAACTTCACAGTTGTATGCATAAGTCATACTAGTCATAGCCTGACACCTCAAGAAACTCGTTCACAGGACCTACAATTTACTAACACACCATACAAGCCATATATTTACTTCAGAACACTTAGACCCACCTTCTTTCAGACAGACTCACCCCACAACAGGAGACTCATCACCCTAAAATACATAGATTCAACCCACAATACAAAGAAACTTCCTTTGTAACAAAAGGTTTTCTCTACCACACTCAGACTTACCTCACGTCACCTGACTCACTCTACAGTACCTAACCTTAACACCACTACACAGAGATGTGGTACCTAATCCAGAAACTAGCCCAGAAGACTGGGACACACCCTTATGGTTCTCACAGACTCATGCTACCACATACACAGAAAGATATAATCCACAACACACATATTCACCCCACAACACACATATTCACCCCACAACACACAGACTTGCCTGAAAGTTTACAGACGCTTTTAATAATACCAAGACTTGTTACACTATAGTCAGAAAGCCTACAACACAAAGAAAAGGAGTACAATGTGTAATGCTCACTCTAGACCACGCAGGTTCACTTCTTGAGGCCCACACTCTACCACATCTAATGTTCAACAAGGCGTCACTCCATAGGATACCAACCAAGGACCTGCAGGGTCACACAAAGCTTTGGGGAGTGACTTCACTTTTTTGAGTCTGTATATCCATTTGTAAACATGGTGAAATACTTCCTTTCTGGCTATTCCAAGAATTAAATGAGACAATTTCTGGAAAGAATCCAGGCTCTGAATGGTCATTGCAGGCTGAAGTGCCTGTTTCCAGGCTTGGCTGCACCACCCTCTAGTGCTGGGACCTGGGCGCATGCGATGGTAGAAATGGCCAGTGGTAGAACAGAAGGAATATGGATTTGGTGTCAGTCAGGTCTGCGTTTTAATTCTGCCTCTGCCACTGATGGGCCCTGTGATCCACACAGTGTACCCCAATTCTCTGATTCTAGTTCTCATGTAGATCTGGGCATGACACTAGTTCCTGCCATCCAGGGAAGAAGAAAGAAGTAACTTTGGAGCCCTTTGTAATAAGCAGGCCTGGGGAACCCGAAGGCCGAAGGAGGCAGCATGTAGACCCTGCCTGGGGCCACAGAGGGGAAGAAAGTTAGGTACGTGCCAGGGTTTCCAACAATGGCAGTGGGATCTGAAGATCTTAGCACCTGCCTGCTTTTTGTCTTTAGATTCTAAAAAGCCTGTATCATTAGACCATAGTTACCATCTTCAAAAATCAACATTTTTCAAAGGAGGCTGTCTTTTAATGTTTATTTTCTTGGCTACTTTGAGAGTAGGAAGACAATCTTGAGCCCCCTCTGCTGGCCATATTGTAGAAAAGCAGGTGTGGAAATGACCAGAAAAATCTTTCCAGAAGAAAGTGCTTACAGCTACATACACACACATTCATCATAGACAAGTACATATACAACAAAATACATATACACACATGCAGTGTCACAGATGTTCATACTGACAGAGACCTACAGGTGTGTCATAATCCTACAGACTATGTAGTCTTAAAGCCACAGCCAAAGGCCTTTGTTTGCACAAATACAAACATAAACCAAGAGTCCCAGCAGGCATCATCTCATGGATACACAGATACACATATGCATAGACATATACATGCAAATGCTCACAGGTCTATGTGTAAACGCAGAGCAACACATATGCATAAATATATACTCTACACTTGTACAGACTCAGAGAATAACACAGAGGCATACATATATCATCCAGACAATCTGTTTACTGATTTATAACCTCAAAGATGCAAAAAACACAAATACATACACACAAAACACACAGATTCTTCTGGAGACTCATGAGGCACATTCTGAGACACCAGCACACATTTATGCAGAAATGTAGATAAGTATATACAAACCCGCTCGGCCACATGTGTGTGGTATCTCATACCCATAGATATATGTAGAGTCATTTATATGCAGAAACAGGTGTATGTGTTCTTACTGATTTGCAGAGACAGAGACATTGAAACAAACACTGAAGCAGAAATTTCGTGTATAGGTAGATACATGTGTTTTAAATGTGTACTTGGTAGCATTTTCATGCTCACAGAGCCACATGCATATATATACAGAAGCATAGTTGTAATTAAAACACACATGCATAAGCATGCTCATGCCTGCATACACAACTGAAGTATTTATGCTCACCATGAGCACATGCAAATATGCACACATGCATATGTATGGAAATGCACGTGGGGCACACATGAGAATATTCATGCATGTGGGTGTACATAGGCAAATACACAGCACAAGAGTGTTCACGCAGAAATGTACTTGTACATGGAGGCACACACATGCACATACAGATAAAATAGAGATGATCCATAAAGAGATCTCTACATGTACGTACCATACAGACAGTGGCATGTACATTTAGAGAGAGATGCTTTCATATATAGAGAGATATGCCATAGATATCAATAGATCGATACATAGATATAGCCAAGACACTTTCAAATGAAGAAGCCTACATCTACGCATATAAGCACATGCCTAAAGTCCTACAGAAAGATATACACAGGCAAACACACCTTATACACATGGAGTTAAATACATGGGAATATAGGTGCCATCCTACAGATGGACATTTATGAACACAGACATGGATACTACACACCCAAAAGACAAGATCCCTCCCACTTAGATGGTGACACACTTCATACTCCCCTTAAATGCATATGCACACAGAGCTCTATAAATGCATTTGCACATTCAGACCCATACAGGGAGGGGCAAAAGTAGGTTTACAGTTGTCCGTATGGAAAATAGTACAATAATTAATAAATAATAATGCAGTAATAAACTGTGTTTTGTGTACTCACAACTGTAAACTTACTTTTGCCTTACCCTGAAAATACGCATGCAGATGTATACTCAGATACCAGATGTATCTCCCCAAATACACAGCATCCTCAGTATATAAAAGTAAGAGACATATACATGTATCTACAGACAATACAGACCTAAAAGCACTAAAACTATAGACATATTCAGAGATTCAAATGCACAGATGTGCACCCTCACATGTAAACATATGCACAGTTGGTGCACATGCACACACACAGCGGTCTACAAGTGTACACCTATGCCCATTTGGCACACAGTTCTAAATGTACATCAAATATGTGAATGCACACACATATATACATCTGGCAACATAGGCATATAAATGCATACATGGCCAGCCATAGAGACTCATGCAGACTTATCCATATGAAAACACAAAGATTCAGCCACATATAAAAGGACACACAAATATTTAAATACTTTTTCAAAGGAAGTTGTGACTTTTAATGTACCCTTAGCCTCTTTAAGAGAAAATGAAAATTATTGAGCTCCCTCTGATGACTGTATTGAAGCAGATGTAGAAATTACCAGAATGATCTCTAAAAGATCCGGAGTGCACATGTTTGATCACACACACACACACACACACACACACACACACACACACACACACACTTCCACATGCACAGAATCACAGGCATAGAATCACATGAAAGCAAAGAAATAGAAACATACATAGCCAACTATAGAAAGATACATACATACACCACTGAAACATTGCACAGTGTAATATTAAGTGCATGGCTATTGAAATTGAAAACCAAACCAGACCTGTTTTTACATCCCAGCTCCAGCACTTACCAGCTCAGTGATTTGGGGACATTTTTCTGCTTTCTTACCTGTAAAATGAAGAGTAGTGTTAGCACTTATCTCTTAGAGCAGTTTGAAGATTCAGTGAAATGAAGGGCTTAGCTTTATGTTTGGAATCTCATAGATGCCACTGCTGCTGCTGCTGCTTTTTGGTTTTGCCAGAGCTGAAGTTCTTTTGGGTTTTGTGGTGAAAGTGCATGTTTCTGTTCTAGAGATGTATTCATTAGCATTATTTGTAAATGGTATTAGTGAAGAATAGATTTTCATAGACAAGGCCATTTCTGAAATTTTCCGAGATCGTAAAGGCTTATTACTGTCCCTGGAAAATGGAAAGACCTAAAGCAAATGCTTCCTGCTGTTGTCTGTTTGTTTTGATGGTCATGTTGTTCTTATCTCTTTCCTTTTTGCAGGAAGAGATGGGAGATTGAGTGAGCCAGTTGGAAGAGGAGTAAGAAGGCTTCCCGCCCTGCACACTTTTGCCACCTAGTGACTATACTGAGTAAGTACAGTGTTCGTGGATTGCTCAGAAACATTCCTAAAATTTTTCCTATTGCCAAATTGAACAACTTCCCTGCCAAATAGGCTAGTGTACATCAAGTTATAGTGGCTTCTGCTATATTCAGAAATTAAAAATAGTTATAGCATAAAAAAGCTTACTTTATAAATTTCATGCCCCGCCCCCTGCCCCCCCCCACTTCTCCTCTGGACTTTGGAGACTGTGTTCTATAGCAGTAGTCTTCATACTTTTTAATTACAGGCCACCCAAAATAATTTTGAGAAACTATCTATCCCATCACACAACTTTAAGTTAGCATCTGAAATTTATTATCATAAATTTATTTGTAGAGTTATTATTTCCAGCATATTATAAATACTTGTACTTTTAAATAACATGACTTAATTGCATTTTTGCATGACCCAGTGAATTAAAACTACCATAGTAAATTGATATTCATCATTGCTGATTTAAAAGCAAAGCGATAAACAAAAAAACATAAACAGCCAGGAGTTTCACATGATTTTATTTTCTGTTTGAGATCACCATTCCATTCAACCTTCCATACATAATTTATCTTAAGGTAATATTTTATATTTAAAGGCCTTTTATTTTCACCATACCATAGAACTCTGCAAAAAGTATATATGGTTTAAAACGAATTTTCCTATAACTCTAAGCCTCTAAGTATTAATATTTTTATCATTAAATCACTAGGAGTATATGGTTTATCAGACCGGTATAAAATATCATACATTTTGATAAGTAATTATTAAAAATAAAAACTAGAATTTGATTGCAAATGCATCCCTTAAGTGGATATGATAGTTTATTTTTCTGAAAATTAGTTCATGACTCTGAAGATGACTTTTACTTACTTCTAATGAGACAGAGGGCAGTATAAATTTTTCTTACTTTTCACTTTTATACATGCAGGAATGGAGAAAACTTTGTTCTCATAAATAAGTACAAGGGAATGGAATGAGTGTCCAAGTCATGGGTCAAGTTCACACTGTGACCTGTCATCAAAAATAAAATTTTAATGATTTAAATTATTTAATTAAAATTTTTAACAGACAACTTGATTAGGCCTTTGTTTATCTTTTATAACATTTTATTTATTTATATTTAGAGGGAAGGGAAAAGAGAGAAAGAAAGACATCAATGTGAGAGAGAAAAATCAAATGGTTGCCTCTTGTATGCACCCTGACCAGGGTCTGAAACCACAACTCAGGCATGTGCCCTGACTGGGAATTGAATCAGTTCACTTTGCAGGACGACATCCAACCCACTTAGCCACACTGATCAGGGCTAGGCCTATATTTAGTAGCATGAAAGCAAAGAAGCCCCAATTTACAAAAGGATTTGTTGATTAATCATTTATTTCTGAGTTTCTGGGAAGTTTACCAAAATGGCCTTACCAAGATATAGGAAATAACTATTATATCTGTCATACTTTCATTTTGAGGCATTATGTTTAATCCAATGTATTTACTTACAAAATGCTCAGAAAATCAAAATGCTTAAATCAATGTCTTAGCCAATGTAATAATTTTGATAAAATGTATTTAATTCCTTATATTCTTTAAATATAAGACTTTGAGATCACAAATTTGGATCATCAATTTCATAGAAAATATTTATAATATAACTTAATTGGCAAAGGCAATGTTCATGTCAAGATAATGAACCAAATCAGCTTTACCTTCAGAAATAAATTCTGACTTCATTTTTCAATGTAGTAAAATGAATTAATATACATTCTGAGCAGCATTATTAAAACCATGGAGAAATCAATTATGGGACACCTCATGTTAAATAGCTTACTAACGAACTACATAGAAGATTAAAATAGTGATGAGATTTATATCCACTTCAAAATAAATTAAGAAATCAAATAACTTTGTTTCTCATATAGTTTCAAACCAAACAATGTAATATGTAGGTAACATTATAATTCATGTATGAAACAAATAATCTGATGGAAGTCAGAGTTTCCTTTGGAAAACAAATACTCATAAGCTTTTAGAACTCTATTGTTGGGATTCTGGAAATAATTAAATTGTAATACAACTAAATAATACAATAATTAGTAAAGAATAATAAAAGAATAAATTGTTTCATGTATTCACAACTATAAACCTACTTTTGCCCACCCTGTATAAAAATTTTAAAAATCCATTAATGTTATTACACCACAGAATCAAACTTTTGAACCATATTTATTTTATTTTTTAAAAAGATTTTTATTTATTTTTAGAGAGAGGAAAGAAGGGACAAAGAGAGGGAGAGAAACATCAATGTGTGGTTGCCTCTCACATGCCCCCTACTGGGGACCTGGCCCGCAACCCAGGCATGTGCCCTGACTGGGAATTGAACCGGTGACCCTTTGATTCACAAGCAGGCACTCAATCAACTGAACCACACCAGCCAGGGCTCTACCATATTTATGAAAGAGAAAAATATATATAGCTAAAAATAAGTCATCGGGCAAACTATTTTATTTTTCATATTATGAAGTAGAAAATATGTGATTATTGTCCTGACTGGTATGGCTCAATGGATTGTGCATCATCCTGCAAACAGTTGCCAGTTCGATTCCCAGTCAGGGCACGTGCCTGGGTTGTGGGCCAGGTCCCTGGTTGGGGCATGTGCAAGAGGAAGACAAGTGATTGCTGTTTCTCTCCCACATTGATGTGTCCCTCCCTTCCCTTCTCCCTCCCTTCCCCTCTCTCTAAAAATAAATAAAATTTTTAAAAAAGAAAATATGTGATTATTTCTAAAATGAAATAAGGATTGACTTTAATTGGAAAAGATATTTCAAGATACAATCTGAAGAAACAGGTCTTAAGTAGTTTAATGAATGATGTACCTTATCTGATAGAAATCACGTATAATTTCTATGCATAAGTTTTACCTTTGTGAATACTTTGTAGTACAGGAAAACATTCCTGTTATATTTAGTAGAACCTGAATCAACAGTGTATACTACTATTAGTTAGTAGTTGCTTTTCTTCTCAGTTAATGACAGATTTAAGTTATATATATTGAGACTAGCTGGAAAATAATGCTTAATTTTAAGCATATGGGAAAAATTGTTTTCTTAAATCAACTTTAGGCAGAAATACATATGCAAATTAAGAACCAGAGAGTGGATTCCTTGCAAACTCTCCCTGTTGCATATTTCTTTTTTTTTAAAAGATTTTATATATTTACTTTTAGAGAGAGGGAAAGGGAGGGAGAAAGAGGGAGAGAAACATCAGGGTGAGAGATGTCTCACACTCCCCCAACTGGGGACCTGGCCTGCAACCCAGGCATGTGCCCTGACTGGGAATCGAACTGGAGACCTCTTTGTTCACAGGTTAGCACTCAATCCTCTGAGCCACACCAGCCAGAGCTGTTGCATACTTCTTGAAAAGAGTTCACATACCAGTAGTTTAGTTTGAAGACCACCATTCTAGACTGTCTTGAGCAGAATTGCTTCAGAGCAACATGTAGTCACTGTTGGGATAACCAATTTATGGTAGTTCACATTCACAGGACTACAGTGGAAGTAGTTGTCACTCTTGAATTCCTGCCAAATGCTTCTATGACTGATTATGTTTGAGCAAAATATTCTGGAAGGAATTATTTTATTTTGCTGATAAATGTATGTATTGACTAGACCTACATTGTCCAATATGGGAGCCACTAACCACAAGTTGGCTATTGAGCATTTGAAATTGGGCGTGTGTGAACTGTGATATAATGAAAGTTAAAATAACAGTAAATGCTGGATTTCCAAGACAGGGTAAACATAAATAAAATTTTTCATTAATATTTCATATTAATTACATGTTGGTATAATACTTTGTGTATGTTGATTTAAGTAACACATTATTAAAATTAATTTCACCAGCTTTTCAAAACTTTTAAAAATGTTGCAACATAAAAATTAAAATTACATATGTGGCTTTCATTATATGTCTTATATGAGAGTGCTGCTTTAGAGCTTATATTGGAATGCTCTAACTTCCTCTAGAAACATGACCACAGGAAAGAAATGATCCGTCCACTCTTCTGTGTTCCAGTGTAGCCAGTACCTTTACTAGTGTTTGGATTTCCAGGTTAGGGAATCTCTAGTTGTATGCAGGAAAAAGTAAAACAGAACAAAACAAAAAAACAGCCAAACGACAACAACAACAAAACCCAAAACAGCATTTTATTAAAAACATTTAAAAAGTAGTCTTCTATTATTACCTAGTGGCAGATATTGTTTTCTATTGAAGATATGAAATGATTCCTCACATTTGAGATACTTTTTTAATGTAATTACATTTTTAATGTAACACCAAGAAAGAAAAAAACACTTCCAAATAAACTATCATGTAATGCTTTCATATCCATAGGATTTTAATTTTATATTTACTGAAAGAGCTTTTTTTGGCTTATCTAGATGCATATCTTTATCATATATCATGATTAGCCACCACGACGTTTGAGTATATGCTGGTAATGACAGCTCCCTTTCAAATGCCTCCTGGTGGGACGGTGATTATAAAATTCCATTGACTTAAAGGTGCATTCTGATTTCAGAATGTGAAACTGTGAAGAAAATAGCATCTTAGAATTAGACGGTAAGTCATTTGTCAAGAAAAAAAGTATCATGGAGTGCAGAAAGGCAAACTCCAAGATATCAACCAGCCTAGTCAAAACACTTTTCTATGTATTATTGTATGTACAAAAAACAAAATGTAGGTCTCATTTAAAAACTGATCGTAGTGCACTTAAATAACATTACATTATCCATTTCATCTTAATTATTTGATGGGTTTTTTTTAGCACTCTTTTCTGTATTTCCTGGCTTGGAAGTAGGAGGGCTAGGGAAGAATTGCGATGGGTGGGGCTGTAGCTGGGGACAGACTGGATCTCTCCAGACTGAAAATGTCTAGCATGTCTGTTGTGAGAACTACTTAGCACAGCCTTCTGTGAGGCTGTGCCTTCAATGGCACTGTTTGTTCTTCATAAGTGGGTGCACAGAGGGAGCCTTTCTCCTCATCATGGCTTAGTGTAGCTTTAACATGCTCAATGTATCCTTTCTTAACTGAAGGGCCTAAGACAGGGAAGAATGGTGATTGAGTTCCTTTCCTAGTTTTTGGCTTTATATAGTATTTGAGAGGGTCATCAAAATTAATCAGAATTCCACAAGAAGTACACTATCTTAAGAACCAATGAAAAAAAAATAGATTTGTCATCCAGGACTTGGGGCACATCTCTGATGCTAATGATAGTCTTGGTGATATATGAATTTATAAGAAGTAAGAAAGCCAAAGTTTTCATGAAATGAGAAGAATCAGAGAAGCAATAACATGTTTCCTCCCTTGTTTCTATAGTTACAAACATTGAACTGAAACTTCAGTGACTCTTGAGGGCTAAGAAGCAGGGTTTGTGATCTGTGTAGTCTCATAGGTCTCTATACTTAAAAGGGCTCGATGCTTGGTTTGCTGCGCTGCTGTCATGGTGCTGAAATTCTTAATTTTTGAAAAAGGGGCTCATATTTTCATTTGCCATTGGGCCCTACAAATTATGTAGCTGATCCTGTTTAAAAGGAGATACTTGCCAGAGGATTATTAACTGCAGTTGCAAAATTAAATTAGAAGCATTGATTTTCTCATGTGCACGGAATCCGTTTTGTCAGTACTCATAAACATTGTATTCATAAGCTGCTATTGTGGGTGGTGTTGTTAGCAATAGTAGCTATAGAAGTAGTAATAGGAGTAGTGTTACTCAACAATATATTGACTCCCCCATTTATTCATATGACTTGGGACATCTTCTGTGTCTCTACTTTCTCATCTGTAAAATGGAAGTAACATTACGCCCACGATCCTTAATCCCAACATGGCTAAATGATAGAATCAGACTGAAATGCTCCTGGAAGTACTTGTGATCTGTAAAGGACAAAACAGATAAAAGGGATTCTTTATTTCCCTACCCAGCATGGAGTCTGGATGGCAAACTCCTTCCTGGGGTCCTGGGGCCTGAGCTGGGCTGAGCAATGCAGCTGCTCTGGTCCGTGACTGTAGAGCAGGTATCCCAGGGGGTTCTGAAGCCAGAGAGTCAATGCTCCTGAAAATCTCCAGAGACTGACAACACTTCTCACTGCTGTCAAAAGGGCGAGTCAAGGCACTTGTAAATCACATGAAGACAGGGCTAGAGGGTTAAGACAGAAGAGGAAATGCAGCCTGAAAACATCCTTTGAGCCCCTGGGGCAGAGTCACACGGGCTTTTTCTAGGGCACCTGCTGCTGCATCCAGTGTTGGGGAGGGAATAGCAAGGGTACCAGGCACCTCACATGGTCACAGAAGTTTTTGTATTGCTCCAAATGGAATTGTATGGGGTTTCCATTATTTGAGGCAGAAAAGGAAATTTTTTTTTCTCCATTGTGTGAAGGAACACATTTTCTTGGATACAAAAGAGAAAAAAAAAGGCACAATGCAGATGTTGAGGAAATCAGCAAATACCACGTGGCTTTTAAGTATGCAAGAATGGGTGTCAGTGACTTCCCGAGAGTCTTATTTAAACTATTGCAGGGTTTTGCTGTAAGACAATAGAAAGAGGTGAAAGAACCACTTCAAATAAGGCTACAGAAAATGCAATTTGAAATATCTTGGCAATGTCTTCTGTCACTGATGGGACTTGGTGGTCAACAATTTGCCTTATTTTACATATCAGAGATTGCTGAAGACTTTATTATTTGGACGTGACAGAAGTGAAGATAGGGATGTAGCTCTTAGGAATGAATGTCCAGGGAAAGGCTTTTGGTTTCCTGGTTAAAATAAGATACAGTGCATTTAGTTGCATATCTCTCGGGAAATGGAAGGGTTATTCTGCTGTGTCAGAATGCAATGGTGAAGTGGTTGGAATGTATTTGCATTACTTTTTTTTTTTGGTACCCGAGTTTGCGCACTAGGTTCATTCTGCAGCAAGGGCTGCATACCTGGAAAACCAATAGCAGAGAGCCAACGTCTGGTCTGTGATTGGTTCAGATCTGAGACTTCCAGCTGCTTAGCAACTTGGCTTGGAGAGTATGCATAACAACCTATATCTGTCTGGGCTGAAGGGAAAGCTAAATAAAGATGCTGACTGGGCAACTGCATTTGCTAAAGAGGGTTTGAACGTGTCACTGAACATGTGCATTTTTAGAGGCTCTTATCACCAGGGAACCTGCAAAGGGGACTTTGCTGTTGTACACAGAGGTCTGGGTGCAGGCGCAATGATGCCTGTGTGTGTGAAGATGAGGAATGGTGAGAGTTTGTTTGGGGAGCTTCATGAACTAGTTGGAGGGGGCCTCTCTGTGCAGGTGCCTGTAACTTCCTTAGGTGAAGCTTGGCTCAGGTTGGAATAAGATCTTTCTTGAGCTACCTGCCTGAAGTCCCTACTATGTTCCCAGACCAACCAATAGAGGCCACACTTGTTGGTGAAAGTAGGTTGGGAGCTCAGCCATGACCTCATTTACAATACAGGAAGATTTCTAGCACTTAAGACCTGGTTGATACTGAGGACCAGAAGGGGAGATGATAATATAGTCTCAGAGTTGGAAAGAACCCTTAACGGCCATTTAGTGCAATTTCTGTATCTCAGTCGAAGTCTCCAATAAATGCAGGGTCTGGCAGAAGTAACACCTGCTTGAGTGTGGTTGGTAGGGTAATAATATGGGCGCACTGATTTATAGTTTCAACTTGAACATTTCACCTAAAATGTCATATGGTGTGTTTGAGTGTGATTGTTATGTTACAGGATTACATGCTTATGATTTTGTAATAAAAGATTTGGTATAGATTACCGGCTCATGAAAGAGGAGTGTTATTTGTGGCAGACCCTGTAGTTTGTCCTTCTCTCTTCTTGAACACCCCTAAGAATGGAGAACTCAGTGTTTCCTGAGGTAGCTCATCCGGTCTCTGGCTATCTTTACTAGTTCTGCCTCATATTGGACTGAAATCAGCCTCCCTGGGAGGCGTATTTTGATCTCTGAGGCAAGTCATCTCCTGGTGACACATGGACCTTGTGCTCATTGAAGACAGCTCCTGCATCAAACTCTTCTCTCTGCCTAGCTTTGGCTCTCTCTGACATTTTCCATTGGATGATTTTGGCCTCTGTTACTCTTGTTTCCCTCCTCCCCACAAATCCAGATTGCCAGAGTCCCAAAGCCTTGCACAGTATTCTTGTGCAGTCTGACCACTTGTTCTTTCAGCTGAATAGTGTTCCTTTATTGACAGCCTGCCGCTTATGGTCAGATTGCTTGTTGACTCACCCAGTTTCTAGACAGTCTAAACTCAGCTGGAAGATGTGCCCAACCTGCTTCACTCAGCACTGCAGGGATAACCAGTGCTTCTGACCAAAAGCGGTTTGCTCGCTGAAAATTAGTTCATGATGGTTTCCCTGCTCTGGCGCCTCTCATTTCTTCAGGCTTTTCTCTCACTTTTCCTATGCACACCAGAGCCTTTGCCACATTGCACCTCTTCTTCAGTTTGGCTACTCAAACCCATTCCATCCTTAAAGGCTCATCTCACATGCATCTCTATTATCCCTTCAACCATAAGCAAGAAACCAAATCTTCAGTGATCTCCAGTGTTTTCAGCTCTGCATACTCAGTGGCAAATGCTAAACATTTTATCAATTCCAAGGTCAAGAGGAAGTGCTAGAGAGAACAAGGCCCTAGATTTTCTGCTGGGAGAAGACTTCTCTGTCTCTAACACCCACAGTCCTTCACTGAGTCTGTTGCTCCAACTGGTGGGCACAGTCATTTGCTTGTATCTTCCCAATATGGCTCACGAGTAGCACCAGATTAACTGAGCTGTGCAAAAGCCCCATAATGAAGACTCTTTTGCTTTCTCTGTGCAAGTATTTCAATGTCTTATAAATGTGTCATTGATTGAGAAATCTGTTTTTCACTTTTTTGAACAATTCACTCCCAAATCCTATTGGTTAGTATAAAATTGGACAGGCAAGAATGCATTACTTCCCTGGGTAAATGGGGATTTTCTGACCACTGTGTAATTAAAGCAGAGGAAAACTCCTGCTGTGGAAGCCAAGGCTATAGCTTTCATCCTTAAAGCCCTGATTGCAAGTGTTGGTGCTTATTAAAATTGCCTGTCTCTTCTCCCTCTCTCATCTATGTGCCCCCTTCTCACCCAGATCTAGTCAAAATGATATAGAAACAAATTACACAGATATAAATCTGTAAAAAGGTGTATCTCCCATAATATTGCATATGCATATCTTTGAATACTTAGATTTTTTGATATATTACAACTATTTGTATGATCTCCTCTCATGCATCTAAGCATCTTGAGGGTAGAAAGCATATCTCCCTTACTTTTGTATCTCTTGAAGGGCCCTGCACAGCACTTTGTATAGGGGCTCCCGGTCAATGACTAAATGCGACAGAATCAGTATATATGTGTAATTTTTTATCTAGATGTTGTTATTTGCTCAGTTTTGTGGTGTAACAATGACAAGGCATAGGGAAATCAACATCGAGGGAGGCAGAACAGCAGCCAGGTTAATTCCAACACAAGCCACTGCAGAGAATAATTAAAGGCACAAAAGGAGCCAAACACATTGACCCACAGCTCTCTATACTTTGTAATTGCATATTATGGAAGGACATATTGATAGTTACTAAGCATCTTCTTTTTGGAAAGACTTTTTAGTTACCACACTCTCCTGAATATCAGGCAGGTGGCTATTAGTATTTAAGTGAACTTTACTCTTGTTTTCTTAAAAAAATACTGATGAGGGACTAAAGAGGTTTGTGTAACCAACCAGTGGCCTGTAACACCTCAGGTACCCTTTTGTTTAATACAAGTCTGTTAATGAGGCTTCCGATTATTCCTACCAGATGTGTGGATTGTTCTGTTAATCAATCATTCTATTCAACTGGGAACCTCCTGAGTTAATTTGGTCCTTTAACCACCTTATTCTTTGTGTATGTCTGCTGAAATGGACAACTGAGGCGGCATCAAATAAGCTGTCTAAAGCCGGCAACACTAAAAAAAAGATCCCAGCAAAGTGAAATTTCAGTGTGTCAATTTTTACCGTAAAGTGAAATGTTTCTAATCAGTTTCTTTGTTTTGTTACAGAAAATATTTTTTTTTGTTGTTAATCAAGTAGAGAGAGAATTAGGACAGACACAACCTTTTCAACTATCAATCTCTTTCAGGATGGTGAAAACAGCCTAAGACTACAGAGTCTTTGTGCTGCCACAAATTATCAGTGCAGCTTGGTTCAAACCTCTCACCCTCGGGCCTCAGTCACTTTGCTAATAGGTAATGATGTTGGATCAAATATTTACCAGCCCTTCCAGCTCTGGCCCTTCCAGTGACTTGATGAAACATGTTTGCCTTTATGGCACTATATGTAGTGCCATTGTAGACTGATAGCTATTATGGAGGCAAAATACATACCCATCTGGGGAATATTTATTCGAACATACTTTCATTCTGGAAGAGTATCTTTGCTTCTAGCCCTGCTGTTCAGTACAGAGTATATACCAAACATGTAAAATACACAACTTCTAAGACTTAGTACAGAAAAAATAATAAACTATTCCAATTTTAATATTAACTACATGTTGAAATAATATTTTGTATATATTTACCTATATAAAATATAAAATTAATTTACCTGTTACTTTTCACTTTCTTCCCATGTGTTATCTAAAAAATTTAAAATTATAACCATGACTCATATTGTATTTCTATTGGACAGTCCTGGCCTAAAGAGAGTTACTCCTACTGCACATGAGGTGAGTTCCATTTACTTAGAAACCTCCCAAGGTTGAAACTGTCGAAATTGTGGTCCTCAGTCTTGGATGAACTTTAGAATCATATCGGGATCTTTTAAAAAATACTGATCCTCTCCTCCCTATGATTCTGACTCACCTGATATAACGCATAGTGACCTTTTTTCTTTGCTCTCAATTTCTTCCATAAAGCCATAGAATGTGGTCATAAAGAAATAAGACTCTGTTATATGAAATCCAGAAACATATATAGCCCCAGGTTGGACAGCTGCGGGGGGGATGCAACACTGAAACAGGCTTAGCTCAGATCCTCAGCTAGGTCTTAAGAGCAAACGGAGGGCCGCCTTCTTAGTGCTCTCCTTGTTAAAAATCAAGCAAACGGGCAGGAAACAGTAACTTGAATTAATTCTGTCTTAGCTGCTGCTTCTTACTTGAGTTTCTGCAAAGCAGCTTACTGCATTCCATCTGGCCTCCCAGGGAGGTACTTGGCATTGTTTAGTCTGTTTTCAGAGAGGAAAATGGGGCTCAAAGAGTGTGACCATCTCCTTCATTAAGAGAATTCCTTGCACCAGATATTTAGGGTTTTTGTTTGTTTTGTTTTAGTGGGAGGATTCTTTTGAGTTCTTAAAGGGTTTAAGGAAGGAAACATGAAAAGGTAGTTTGATTGGAATTGGACTGCCTGCTAGGATGGCGCAAGCAGCCATCAAGTTCGTGTTGATTCCTAGTAGCATAGGGTGCATTTTTTTTTAACCTGACCCTCAATCTCTGATGTCTGCCATCCTTATGTGCTCACAAGGTCCACCGTTAATTGTGCCTGGGTCCTAGCATGGGCCTTAGGTAAGGAGGAAGCAGCTCCTCTGATAGAACTGTAGTTGCCTGCACAGCCTCTCTGAATGTCTAAGGTTGGAGTCCTGATAATGAATCTGGAACAGGTTTGCAAAATATACATCATGGTACAAATGTCATAGAGTGTATTTACACAAACATACATGGTATAGCATGTGATGCCTATTGCTCCTAGGCTACAAACAAGTACAGCATGTTACTGTGCTGAATACTGTAGGCAATTGTAACACAATGGTGAGTATTTGTGTATCTAAATGTATCTAAACATAGGAAAGGTACAGTAAAAATACGGTGTAAGAGATTAAAAATGCTGCTCCTGTATAAGGCACATACCATGAATGGAGTTTGTAGGACTGGAAGTTGCTCTGGGTGAGTCGGTGAGTAAGTAGTGAGTGAATGTGAAGGCCCAGGACACTATACTGCTGTAGGCTTTATAAACATGTACACTTAGGCTACAGAAATTTATTTAAAAATACTTTTTCTTCAATAATAAATTAACCTTAGCTTACTGTAACTATTTTTTTACTTTATAAACTTTTTTTAACTTTTGACTCTCGTAATAACACTTAGCTTAAAACACAAACACATTGTACCGCTGTACAAAAATATATTTTTCCTTTATATCCTTATTCTGTGAGCTTTTTAAACGTATATTTTTACTTTTTAAACTTTTTTTAAGAAGAAGACACAAACACACTCATTAGCCTAGGCCTGCACGGGGCCCGGATCATCGAAATCACTATCTTCCACCTTGATGTCTTGTCCCACTGGAAGGTCTTTGGGGACAATAACAGGCATGGAGCTGTCATTCCCTAGCATAACAATGTCCTCTTCTGGAACACCTCCCAAAGCACCTGCCTGAGTCTATTTTTGAAGAGCTGTCACTCTTCACAAATGTCTTTTGTGATTTGCTTGGTTTTCCTCACAATCAGCTTATCTAGAGTTTCCAAAGATTTTTTTTAGCTGTCTTCATATCAGCACATACAAATTCACCACTCACTTTCACTTTATGTCATGGATAACAATTCTTGAAACACTTAAGCCATCAAGAGCTAATAGTAAATTCATCATTATAGTCCAGTGAAATCTTTTCTTTCAACATCGCAAACAAACTTTGTGCTTTGGCTGTAATCATCATGGTGATGAGATGGATATGCTTCTTTGCCTGATGTTCAATTCAGGTTACTAGAAATCTCTTCACATTTGACATGGGCCCTTCTTGGATTCTTGTTAGTGTAACTGCCCTCAATGAAGGAGATGCTTTAACTGCTTCTGTCACATTGTTCTTGTTCTTCAAAATCATACCTATTTTGTTCTTCAAAATCTGGCTATGGGACATGCCTGACTGGTGAGCAATAACCATCACTGATTTTCCACCTTTGTAGTCTTTAATTACTTTTAATTTCATTTCAGGTCAATCAATTGATGTGGCCTCCTACTGACACATTAGCAGTACATTTTGTAGGCTTGAGGACTGTGATAAGCAAAACAACATGAGATTAAATCAAGTGCAATAGAAATGATGCCATCAAGAGACCCAGTAAATATGAGATGTATGAGGCTGTTTCTAGTGTAACATGAAATATTGTTTTACAACAAGTTTTATTTTAGAAGTAGAAAGAGTATACTCTGAAATAATTATCAAAAGTATAGTACAGTAGCCCTGGCTGGTGTGGTTCAGCGGATTGAGCACTGGCCTGTGAACCAAAGGGTCACTGGTTCAATTCCTGGCCAGGGCACATACCTAGGTTGCAGGCCTGGTCCCCAGTAGGGGGCACTGGAGAGGCAACCACACGTTGATGTTTCTCTCCCTTCTTTCCCCTCTCTCTATAAATAAGTAAATAAAATGTTTAAAAAATGTATAGTACAGTAAATATATAAACCAGTGATATAGTCATTTACTATCATTATCAAGTATTACGCACTGTACGTAGTTGCATGTGCTATGTTTTTATACGACTGGCAGCATAGTAGGCTTGTTTACACCAGTATCACCACAAACACGTGAGTCATGCCTGTGATGTTACAATGGCCATGACATCACTAGGCAATTGGGATTTCTTGCTCCATTATAATCTCTTGGGACCACCCCTCTTGTGTGCAGTCCTTCATTCACTGAAACATTATGGCGTGCATGACTATAATAGGACCTCTATGTGTGCAGGGACAAAGTAAGACTGAAAACAAAAAAGGTACAACAAAAGTAAGGAAGGCTGAATGGACAGCCAACTCAGCAGGTTCTACAGTGAGCTGAGTCACAAAGTCAGTTGGGGTTTTACCCTAGCCATGTGCCTGGATGAACTTTATTTGAGATCTTGTTAGCAGCTTTCTAAATCAACATGATATTTTATAGCAATTAGCTGTAATTACAAATCTTAAAACTATTTTTAAGGGTAATTGCATGTCTAATTAGTGTTCCTTCACTTTTATTTAATTCTAAAGAAATTAACTGTGAGATTCTGATACGTGCTTAGCATTTTCAAAACAGATTGTGAATACCGTATTACTTAAATTTGTCATTATACATTTTCACAAGCTTCTCTCTGATTTGAAACTGTCCATGAGTATTTGCGGTAAGTTTGCTTTCTGCATACCAATCACACACTACTCTCACGCCTATGATTGCTTAGAAGGGAGTGTCACCACAGCCAAGGCAAAATGACCGTCCCCCACGCACTTAATCAGTGGCAGGCGAGGGGAAAATTGGGCTCCTTATTCTCCGGTGTTGATTATTTGGCCATTTGGCCGCAGGCCACCAAGTGAGTTATTGATCCATTGGAACTCAGCTATCTGTCATCAAGCTATTGAAACTGTGTGTTTGGATGAGATGAATTAAAAACAAAAACACTAGTCTGTGTAACTTAACTGGTTTAAACTGGCTAAAATAAGATCTTTGATAGGCATCAACAATAGGGTAGCTGAATGGGAGAAATACTATTTGGACTTACCTGTGTTGAAAGAATCTCCAAAATTCAATTAACAGGCCCAGACTAGCATCTGAAATGCGGTTTGTGCAAAGGGAGGGATAAAGTTCAACAGTACTGATAAGGAACTCCAAAAAGGGTTATATTTGCAGCGAGTTTTTAGTAAGAGGGGCAGAATAAAGGGGGTTGGACACAGAAGATGTATGACCAAATTACAGTTCAGTTTCTTATTAGCCATGTGACTTCTTGTGATTTTTCAGAGGGATAAATTAGATAATGTGGGTAAAGTCATCCAGGACAGTATGTGACACCTAGTATGTTCTCAGCAAATGTTCCTTTTCTTTCTTTATTCTATAAAGAACTCAGTTTTTGAAGATTACTTCATTCTGAGATATTTTATTTTTACTTGTTTAATTTATCAATTAATGGCATAAGAATGACCCATTATAGACTTGTAGACTCATATAATCATTGATATTTTAAAACCTTTCTACCATTGAATTATAATACAACCTTTTGAATTTATTACTCTTCTTATCTTACTAGGTACTAAGATAATTTTTTAATAATGTGAAAAGAATATAGTCCTCCCTTTGTATCTGTGGAATATTTGTTCCAGGACTTTCAGCAGATACCAAAATCCGTGGATGCTCGAGTCCCTTATATAAAATGGCATAGTGTTTGCATATAACCCATGCACATTCTCCCTTATACTTTAAATAATTTCTAGATTACTTATAATACCTACTACAGTATAATATAAATGCTGTGTAAATCGTTGGTATACTGCGTTGTTTGGAGAACAATGACAAGAAAAAAGTCTGTACATGTTCAGTACAGACACAACCATCACAGAATTAATTACATAGTACATGTCAGCAACAGCATAACCTGTTTTTTCCCAAATAATATTTTCAATCCTCAGTTGATTGAATCCATGGATATGGAATCCACAGATATGAAGGGTCAAGTGTGCAAGGACTGGAATACAATTACACTAGCAAATGAATGCATAGTTTTTATTTTTCTAGAACATGTGCAGCTATTGCATGAACCTAAAAATAATGTTGTTTTTATAGGTTTTTTATCACTTTTTTAAATTCTCTTGGAAAAAATGATGTTTATTCTCCAAAATTCTCTAGTGGCAAAGCAAAGGGTAATGAACTGCCTTTAATATCAGTGCTGACAGTGATGAATGGTAGCTCCTTCTTTGTATAGGTGTGACAGGGCCCATAGCTCACAGCTGTTCTGTCACATAGCTCTCACCTTAGCCTGGACAAGTGATTCCTCCCCCGTGCAGCCTTCTTCCATTTGTTCTTTGGGACCGGCTATGAGCCCATCACTAAGACGCTATATTCATTTTGATGAATTATTCATTCAGAAAATATTTATTGAGGCCATTTACTGGACCAGGAATTCTGCTAAGTAATGGATCCATGTAGATGTCAAAGGTTTAGCTCTAAACTTAGGGTGCTTATAATCTAACACGAAGCTAAGATCTGTCTATGGAGAATTCTAACACAAGATTAAAACAAAAATGTCACAATGAAGAATAAGGAGCTATTGGAGTTCAGAGAAGGGAGTGATTACATTTGGTTGGGGGAATACAGAAAAGTCTTTACTTAGACATTCATTCATTCATTCATTTAACAAGCACATGAGCAAGAGGCTTTGTGAGGCTGAGGATGCAGAGACAGGTAAAATATTGTCTGCCCCCAAGGAGTTTACCCCCTAGGGGAAGGCAGATATCCAGACTAATGACAGCACCTCAGGGTAAATAGACTTTTAAGGTCACAACTAAGTGCTGAAGGAGCCTAAAAGTTAATAATCTTTGGGGAAGCCAAGGAAAAACTCATGGTTGAAGTAGATATTGAGCTAGGGTTCCTTTAGCAAGTTTATAGTCTAGTAAATGTGGCTGCCATGAATATAAATAATTCCAATCCTAGGTAAAATGTGCTAAGGATGTTGAGAGAAATTTAGATAAAGGGCTGTGAGGGAGGATTCAGGGATGAATGTTTACTTCCCGCTGGGGCCTCAGATAAATATTTACCAAGAAAGTTGAAGTGGAGCTGGGCCTTAAAGGAGGAGTTGAACTTCCACAAGCAAAAGGGTGAGGGGGAGGGTAATAGAGAAGGAACAGCATGAATATAGGCATGACTTCTTAGTGATGAGTCCTTTAAAGTGGCTAAAGTGAACTAGGCTGGGCTGTGGCAGTGTGCAGAAAATATAATATGCAGCTAGCTCATGGAAGGTAGTGAACACCAAGCTGGGTAATTGGACTTCATTGAGTGTGCAGTGTGTCTTTTCTTCTTCTGACTGTGCCTTGGAATTGAAGCAACATTAGTTGGAAGCTAAGGCTCTGGAATTAGACTGCCTGAGTTCAAATACTGCCCTCAATTAAACTAACTTCATGAGCTTGAGCAAGTTTCTCAGCCTGTCTGGGCTTTGGTTTTAACATTTTTGTTAACATTTTATTTATTGATTTTAAAGTAAGAGAAAAGGGAGGGAGGGGGAGGAGGGGAGAGAGATTGTTGTTCCACTTATTTATACATTTATTTGTTGATTCTTATATGTGCCCTAACCAGGAATCAAACCTGCAACCTCAGCATATTGAGATGATGCTCTAATCAACTGATCTACCCAGCTAGGGCCTGGTTCTAACATCTTAAAGGGGGTATGACAATAATACTCTACTCTGCAGGTACAATCCACAAGGATTGACTTAGTCTATATGAAGCTTCTAGAGCAGTGCTTAGGCAGAGGGAATACTATATGTGTCAGTTGTTGTTAGTAACAGTAGTAGTAGTATCAATAATAGTTGTGATATAAATACTACTAGTTATAGGGAGTTATTAAAATAATTTTCCTTTTATTGATTACAGAGATAAAGGAAGGGAGGGAGAAAGAGAAGGAGAGAAACATAGATGTGAGAGAGAAACATCTATTGGTTTGCCTCTTGCACGCACCCCGACTGGGCACTGAACCCACAACCCAAGAATGTGCCCTGACCGGGAATGAACCTGCGTGTGACCTTTCAGTTTGTGGGACAACACCTAACCGAGACACACCATATAGGGCATTTTTAGGGAATTCCTGTGCTGTGATCTTGTAGGGACATACTTAGGATGACCTGACCTGCTTAAGGAAACTAGTAGTGAACCTCCGGGCATATTTAAAAACGATCAATGTTATCCTCGTCACATAATTGTTGAGATACATCTGAGTTGACCCACATAGTAGCCCCATAAATAGTCCAGCCACAGCACCTGGAAGGAGCCCAACCAGAATGTTGGTGTGAGGACAATGGAGGCAGTCAATAAAACAGATCCAGAGGAACCAGTTTGGGAGCTCCTCTATCTATGGTACAAATCACATCAGAAAAGCTTACAAACAGTAAGGATCACCTGTGATTAAACTTAAAGGTATGCTGAAAGTCTAGCAATAAGAAAATTTCACTCCTGGGCATTCAGGGGAGGTAGGAAAGGGTAAAGGAAGTCAAATATATGGTGACAGAAGGAGATCTAACAATCCAGTATACAGATGATGTGCTATAGAGTTGTACACTCGAAACCTATATAATTTTATTAACCAGTGCCATACCAATAAACTCAATAAAAATTAAAAAATTAAAAAAAGAAATAGTAAACAAAGATTATCAATGGAGAAATGGATCTGCCTTATGACCCAGTGATTCCACTTACGGGAATATAGCCAAAGAAATGTGAAACACTAATTCAAAAGGATATAAGCACCCCTATGTTCATTGCAGCCTTATTTACAATAGCCAAGATTTGGAAACAACCTAAGTGTCCATCAGTAGATGAGTAGATGAAACAACTGTGGGAGATATACACAGTGGAATACTACTCAGCCTTATTTAAAAAAAAAAAAAAGGAAATCTCAGCTTTTGCAACAGCATGGATATAACTACAAAACTATACGCTAAATGAAACGAGCCAGTCAGAGAAAGATAAGTACCATATGATCTTATTTATGTAGAATGTAATGAACAAAATAAAGTAACAAACAAAATCAAAACAGACTCAGATATAAAGAACAGACTGACAGCTGTCAGAAGGGAGTGAGTTTGTGGGGCGGGGTGTAAAAGGTAAAGGGATTAAGGAAAAAAAAATCCTCAAAGACACAGACAACAGTATGGTGATGACCAGAGGGAAAGGGGGGTGAGGGGAGGTAAGAGAGGGTGAAGGGGGGATAAATGGTGTGGAAGGAGACTGGACTTGGGGTGGTGAACACCCAACACAATATACAGATAATGGATTATAGAATTGTATACTTGATACCTATCTTATTAACCAATGTCACCCCAATACATTTAATTAAAACTTTAAAAAGAATTTAATTCTTATGTCCCAGGTGACTTAGTTTTCATATCCCAACCTCAAGTTGAAGTTTTATTTTATTTATTTTATTTTTAACTTTTTGAAATGTATTCTTTAATAGAATGTACCTTCATGTGGAAAGAAATACTAAGAGTAGGGAATATATATTTCTTCCTAATATTCACCATATTTCTAATATTTTATTTTAACCCAACTGGCTTAACATTAAGCCTATGGTTAACAAAGCGTGTGGTTATATCCCTCAAGAGGGATCCACTGTCTTTAAAACAGAACAGCTTTCACCTTCTCAGTGTTTTTTTCCCATTGTCAGTTCTTTCTTTTTTTAAATTGAATTCATTGGAGTGACATTGGTTCTTAAAACCATACGGCTTTCAAGTGTAAAACTCAGCAAAACATGATCTGCACACTGCATCTTGCATCCATCATCCCAGGCGAAGTCTGTGTCTCCATCTCACCCCCGCTTTGCCCTTCTCAACCTCCCACCATACTGCTGTCTGTGTATATGTGATATATGTGTGTGTTTGCTTTATCCTTCGCCTTCTTTCATTGAGTCCCCTAACCCCTTATCCTTTGACAGCTGTCAGTCTTCAAGCTGAAATTTTAATATGAAAGTATAGCTATTTGCAAGTAATACTGAAGTGTCTCCACTGAAGGTGATTCCACAAGAAAGAAGCGTAGCCTGAGAACAATGATATGCAAGGCTGTGAAAACTGTTCTTTCTGGCATTGACCCTTTGCACATTTTTTAATATCTTGAAAAGTACAGCTGCATTTAGCAGGTGGCCCATGATTTAGTATATTCCCGTTGTGTGCCCAACTGCAGATTCAGCAGATGGATGTCATTGTAGACACACTTCTTTCTTATGGTTTTTCCTTGGTCATCACCAAGCACACAGGCTGTTACAGAAGCACCTTAGTAAGTCTTGGATGAGCCCACAAATCTCCCTTCTCAAATGAGCTGTAGCACAGGGAGCTCAAAGTTCCCTTTGCAGATTCACAACAAGCCCCTGGAAGTTCCTGAGGCACAGAGCAATTAAAGTGGATCTCTTTTTGAGACCTCTGTGTCTTACACACTGAAAGCTCTATGCAAAGATAATTTTGTAGGCCTAAAAGTAATGGAATCATATTGCATTGGAAAAATGTTATTATATGCCTTAATCAAAAAAGGATTTAAAGCTGGCTGGTGACAGGTGTTCTGCCAGTAATCAAACAATCCTCCAGGGATTAAGCCTTAAGCGTCTTCTGCCCAATTTATGCACTTTCCATCAGAAAATGGATCTTAACTCACACACTGTTTTTAATAAACATCAATTAAACATTTACCAAGAAAAAAATTATGTTTGTCTTCGCAGAATTTTTTTTAATGAGAGGGGATATTCTGGATGGCTTATATTTATTTAAAAAGTCTATCCTTGGGTGTTTTTAAAAAATAAATGCACTTGTGCCAAACAGAGGCTTTCAAGTAGTTCAAAGAGTAGAGCTAGAAATGTAGAAACTGGGGAACAAAAGTCCAGAGGGCTTGAAGATCTGCAAACAGAACATGGCATTTGGGTTTGAGTCCACCTGTATGACCTTGAATAAGCCTATGTTCAGACTCAGTTTCTTCATCTGAAAAATAGAGCACAGACAATCTGCTCATAACAGAGCATTGTACTGAGGGGCGATTAATTAAAATACTATATGAGAAAATGCCTTATAAATGGTAAAGTGCTATCAAAATGTAAGGAATTGCTATTATTACCATCCATTCGGGATTCTACAGCCTATAAATAATCAGTTTGTCTAAATAAATAAGTAAATACATAGATAAATGCATTTATGTGTGTACACATTGTGCATATATACAGAGCACTCATATCTTTCCCCACTAGATGGCAGGCTAGCCACTTGATAAAGTACTGACCAGTGACTGGATCAGGGATCCAACTGAACATCCCAGAAATATTGTCGTTTGTGAGGCAATGCAGCAGTGGACAAGGGAGTAGATTAGAAATCGTGATAAACAGAGACATCTGCATTGTTAAAATAAATCTCAAACACCATTGTTTTTCAGTTTACCAAAATTTTGTGTCCCTGTGAACATGGTCTGTTTTTGACAATGAGAAAAAGGTCAGCTAAGCAATTTCTGCAAATAAGGAAAATGTTCAGCTCACTTAGAGTTATAGCTAACAGAGTGAATGATTAGTTATACCACTTGGCAGGTAATATTTTCATCTACATCAGGGATCAACAAACTGCTTCTCTAGAGGGCCAGAAGAGTAAATATTTCCAGCTTTGCTGGTTGACCTGTCTCTGTTGCTTTGACTCAGCTTTGCCATTGTAGCCTGGAAACAGCCTAAGACACTAAGCAAATGAGTGGGCATAGCTGGGTTACAATTAAGACTTTATTTATGGACACTGGAATTTGAAACTCATGTAACTTTCCCTTGCCACAGAATATTACTCTGTGGATTCTATTTGACCACTTAAAAATGTAAAAACCATTCTGAGCTCAAAGGCCATACAAAAAAACGGCAGCAGACCTCAGGGGGGTATTTTGCAGATCCCTGGATTAAAAGCCTTAATAGTCTTAACTGTCAGTTTGACAATCTTCTCAAATAAGTACAGTTTTTACCGCTTTAAATATTTCAATGTGACTGTTATTTTACATGTATAAATTATTAAGAATCCCTGTGATGTTTTTGCCTATCTCTCAATATAGACTTGTGTCTTGTTTGTTAGACTATAAAAATTCAAGTATCCATTGCATCATTCCTAGAGTTGCCAGAAAAAAAGACACTCAGTTAAATTTGAATTTCAACTAAGCAACAAATAATTTTTAAAGTATAAGTGTGTCCTATATGTGGCATAGAACATATTTATATTATGAAAGTATTCCTTATTTATCTTAGATTCAGTTTTAATTGGATGACCCCTGTTTTTATTTGCTAAATCTGGCTTTTGTTCTTGTACTTAGAGACTTGGCCTGTTACTCATTTACTAAGGCATTAAAAATAACCAAAGATCTGCAGACAGGATTCCTGAAGCAAAATATGTGTTTAGAGACTGGAAGGAGTATGCATTTCCTGGTTGCTTTCAGTGCACGTTAACATTAAAACAGTTGTGTGACAGGAACAGCCATACTTCACGCCCATTTCCCAGGAGTATTTTCCTGAGCTGCGAGTCGCACTTGGACAAGCCATTTTAATTGCTTTGCAAGAAACCCAAAGTAACCTGTAGACAGGCACTTGCAAAGAGCTTCTGAGAAATGTGTCGTCTTACAAAGCGGCTAAATTCAGTCTCTCCTCGCCCCCTCCCCCCAAAGCTGGTGTTCTATGGGGCTCAGCTTATGTCAGGCCAGTTCCCACCAGAACCGCCCCCCTTCTCTAAACAGTAGTGTTTGTAAAGCTTGCTTTAGCAGAGTTTTTTCGTTCCCGTGCGTGCGCGCTTGTTAGGATGCACTGCTGGAGCTAAATGTTGACACATACTTAATTTGGTGACTTTTCACAAAAGACAACGAACAAATGCTAAATCGTACCCAAATCTGATGTTTGTTCCAGCTTTAAAATCGAATTACAAATGGACGCTTGCAGAGTGTCTTATCATTTTGGTCTTGAGATGGTTAATCGAGAGGGCCTTTTAGCTGGAACCGAGTGGGGCGGGGGGCCAGGGGTTTGAGCAGCGTAATTGAGGAAGTGTCCTAACACACAGTCGGAAGTGACAGCATACAGTCCTCCCATCCCTGCGGGGGAGCAGCCCAACCTGCGTGGAGGGAGTGGACCTCAGGCAAGCAAGGGGCACCGCTGGTGGGACGCCAGAGGGGCCACTTCAAGGGCTGGTCTCTGCCGAGAGCAGCTGGTTGTTGAAGTCTGCGCTAAGGGACAATGCTTCAGAGTAGGCGCACTGTAAAGACCAGACGCATCCTCCCCAGAGAAGAGCCCGATCGATGATCGTTCCTTGGCCTTTAGGAGAGGAGATCGCGGGGCCTGGAGCAGCTAGAACCAGGTAAGTAGATTGTCCTTTTGGTGTTCCGCTTTTAACCAAGCTGACTTCCTCGGGGGCTGCCGCAAATTAGTCTTTCTGAACACTGTGGGCTCACAGCCGGTAGGCAGTCTAGTACTCCTCTCTAGCCTCCTCCTCCCCGTCCTGTCCTGCAGCGGCCCCTGGCACCTCCTGAGGGCTGCCTTTTACTCCTCTACCTGCAAAATCATGTCCATCATTTATGCCCTCACTCAGATCACCAGGGCTGGGCCAAGGGTACATCTCGTGAGGCCCTAGCCTCAGGAGCAAAATTTAAGGGGGCACCAAGGGATTCAATAATCAATGAAAAATTTTAAATGTGATATCATTAAAATTCAAAGTTGATGCAAAAATTCCATGATAGACAAAATATGAAAATGTTAAAGGTACGGTCTGATCCCATGACTTGGCAGCCCTCACCTCACCCTAATGCCAGGTTCTGCAAACCAACTGTGAAGTAATTACCTCCTCTCTCCATGGCCCCACGTCCCAGACCTCTGTGGTACCTATCATTTGGTCTTGTGTGGCAATGACTGGGTTTGCCCTGTGTATCTGCCTCCCTGGCTGTGCCAAAGGAAGGGGGTACTGCTGCTTTACCACCTGTGTGTCAACGAGCACAGCCCAGTGCTTTGCTCACGGAGGCCATAGAAACAGTATATAAAGCTCTCCCCAGGTTGTAAAGCTCTGCATTGGAGCCACCAAACCCCATAGAAGTAAGGCACAAGAGAAACCTGTGGTTCCTTCATTAGGGCTTATTCAGAATTGGGTTGAATAAAGATTCTTTAAAGGAACCACGGGCAGCAAGGAAGGGGCTTTGAAATTGTTTCTGCGGAGAGAGGAGTGCCTGTGCACTGGGGGACTTCACATTGTTCTCTAGCCTGCCATGGGCATTTCCTGGTATTGCAATCCAGTCTGAATTTGCAATACTAACACCTTTGATGAGGATCGCACTCCACAATTTACAGTGCATCTGCCCCTATCATATTAACATATTAAGTCAGTCAACTCCCAGCAGGAGGCCACAGTGCTAGGTGCTGGCTAAAAGCGGCTTTCAGTTGTCATCATGAGGAGCCATTGTATGTTGATTTTGTATGGTTTGCTACCCTTAAGGTTAAGAGATGGGGCAAATGGTATCTAGCCCCAGCTTTAGGAAATGGCCTGGTTGTATTTCAGGTTGGGACCTGGCTGGCCGGGAGGTCACTATGTCCATGATTGCTGGATTCCTTACAGCGGTCCTTAACTAAGTGCTTCATTTTGTCTTATGCAGGAGAGTGAAAATGAGATAAAGAGAAAAAGAAAATGGAGGAAATCAGAAAACTATTGTTCAAATTAATGTGCCTTTTCTTATGATCTTTGGAAGGGAAAAAATGGAATTTGTCAAAACGCCAAATTCCTGGCCTGCTAAGATGAGTTTGACTCCTTTGAGGAGCCATCAAGTCAACATTATGCTTAACATGAAAGGGGAAGTGTGGACATTGCAGGTTTGCTGCCTGCTCCCCGCGCCCTCCCCCCCACCAGATGACCTTGGGGTATGCATTCCTTCTCTGTCTGGAGTTTAGTTGTTGCACACTGGAGCCAGCAGAGGGCACTGTTGCAGCATAGACTCCATTTTGACTTTGGGATTAGAATTTTTCAGAGCTGTAAAAAAAATCCTGGGATCCAGGAAGAAATATGTACATTTTTCCACGGAATTTTAATGTGAAAAATAGATTGTAATTAACAACTGTGGATGTCTATTTGATTAGTGACCCAGCAAACCATACAAGGAAATTGTATGGTGTTTCACGACTGTCTTTGTTATCAAAGATTAAATTGCAAGAACAAAATAGCAATGTGATAATAAATATCAGCGTGATATCCCTAAATTACTTAGGACACAAATAGTTAGGACGTTTTTCCTTAGGAATGTTTGTGCCGAGACCTAGTAACAAGGAAGAAGAAACCTGATTTATCTTGAACACCTGCTTTCTTACTCATTGCAAACACAAAGCCTTTCATTGATAGCAAGACATTTAAACATAACTGCATCTCACCAAAGAAATCAGGCATCTGAGGCCCTCTACGATTTTCCTCAACAGACTTTTCTAATTTTGTTTTTTACTATCCCCTTCTGCCACTCTTTGTTTTAGCCTCATCTAACCTAATCCCCATACCCAGCACTCTCCTGCCTCTGTCTTTGCCCCCTCTTACCTCTCACTTGCTTGCCCCCTTCTCCACACACTGGAAATCCTACCCAGTCTATAAAGTTCACTTTAAATGCCAACCCTTTTGTGAATGTAGTATGCAGTTCTGACTCCCTTCCACTGTTGGCCTTTATGTAATATGATCTGTTCTCTTACAGATACTGTCAAGGCATT
Organism: Pteronotus mesoamericanus; assembly: GCF_021234165.1. Classification (NCBI taxonomy): domain Eukaryota; kingdom Metazoa; phylum Chordata; class Mammalia; order Chiroptera; family Mormoopidae; genus Pteronotus; species Pteronotus mesoamericanus. The sequence goes on from NW_026555198.1 coordinate 4,380,681, forward strand.
CAGAAATGATTAAAACACAGGGAAACAGATGGCATACAGTGAAATGTCAAAAAGATGACATCATAGTAAGCATGGGAGGAAGCCTCTGAGAGTTTCAATCAGTGCTTCAGAGCCATCTGGAGGGAACAGGGAAAGCTTCCTGGAAGAGGTGGTGCTTGAACTAGTGTTGAAGATTAAAGAAATCTGGATGATTGATAGAGCCCCCTAACTTTCTGACATGTAGACAACAAGGGAAGAAGTATTAAAAGATAAGGTTGGGAAAGTAGACAGGCACCATCATACAGAAAGATGTTGGACTTTACTCAGTAAGCCATGGGGACTCATGGGAGTCATTTAAAGTAGAGGGAATACTGAATTACATACCTCTTTTAGAAAGGTCGCTCTGGAGGCAGTGTGGTGGATAGGCTTGAATAGCAGGCAGGTGACTTAGGAAGTTACACCATTCTTCAGATAAGGGATAAGAAATTCCTGAACTGGGGTAGATAAAATAAAACAGGGCCCCATTACACGTTGTTTTGCAACTCTTATGGAATGTGAGCCTTTCTACCTTATATTGTGTTATATTTATCTTCTCTGGAAGGCTAAGTTCCTTGAGATCAAGGGGTTTTTAATCAATTTATTTAGTCACGTGGCCTTGTACATGATAAGCTCTTTGTCAGCATGAGATGATTGAGGAGAATGAATGAATTTCTGAAATTTTGGATCATGAAGCTTTACTTTTGAAGTGCTCTGTTATTACTCTGGTCTCAAAAGTTAGTTGAATGGCATCTTTATCATATTAGTAAATACATTGAGGGTAGTTTAGAAATTAAAAAAAATAAGATTTCTTATGGAAGCCTCATCATTGATTACCATTTATGGGCATTATAGTTTAAAGTATCAAATAATTCTGATGGCCTGTATTTTTGAACTCACCACTTGAGAGAGAGAGAGGAAGAGAGAGAGAGGAAGAGAGAGAGAGGAAGAGAGAGAGAGTTAAGATTATTGAAGGGGGGAAATGAGCTCTGCACAACTTGTATAAAAATAAACCTCTTAAAACCAAACGTTCTTTCATAAAAGAAGCTGCAATGAATGCAATCCTGTTTGTATATACAAATCCTCACAGGGTGTAAGCATTAAAAAAAAAACAAAACAAAACACTTGTCCTGGCTGGTGTGGCTCAGTGGATTGAGTGCTGGCCTGAGAAACGAAAGGTCACAGGTTTGATTTCCAGTCAGGGCACATGCTTGGGTTGTGGGCCAGGTCCCCTGGAGGGGGTGTGTTAGAGGCAACCACACATTGATGTTTCTCTGCCTCTCTTTCTCTCTCCCTCCCCCCTCTCTAAAATACATAAATAAAATAAAAAAAACACCTTGTTGATTGAAATGCCAACAGAAAAACATCCTGAGAGCCTCCTGCCCTTTTGGATACTTAAGCAGCATTAGCCAATCATGACTACAGAGCTCAGCCATCTAGGTTTCTCCTTACAGAGTATTCTAGGCACCTTAGACTCACTAGGCCTGGAAGAGTGTTGTTACACTCTCAACCCTGTAGATAAACATACTTTGGAAAACCACCCTGAAAAGATGTGCACTTGATTATACCGTTATGTGTTACCATCCCAGCAGCTTCAAGTTCCTGTATAGTTTGCAGAACTAAAAGATAACATAGGGAGTGGATTTCAGAGATTTTATTCTTCATACTAACTTGGCTCCAGAGTCTTACAAAAGTGATATATTCTTAACAAGGCCAGAGAACACAGCATGCAACTCTGACCCCAAGAGAATGTTGTAGGTAGAACTATATTCTATCATTTGAAACTTGGTTTAATGAAGTTTTACCCAGTGATTTCATTAAACATATGGTAGTCATTCTCCCTACCCAGGGCTGTCAGTTTTTATGCTCTTCTGGGATCCTTGTATCTTTCATAAATCTCTATCTCTTGTATGGTACAGAAAACAGTTGTTATTAGATTATGAAGGTGAACTGTCCCCAGGTTCAAATAATCTAGTTTCAGGTAAAATTGCTATATTTTGTTCAAATTTGGTAGAGAAAAAGAATACTTGGAAATTGAGTCTCTTACTTTTAGATTGACATTGGTATTCAGGCTTCATAATACTTTAGTATGTAATCTATTGACGTAGAGGAAACTGTTTCTTTTAAATGATCAGGTGTTCTTAGTTGTAACTCTTCATTTTCTATTTAACCTGAAAAGACATTGATACGTATGTCATAGTGGCTACAATGTAGCCATGAAACATGGGATTATTACTTCATGCACTCATAAAATATGCACATCACGATTTTTATTTTGAGAATGTTCAAACCTATAGAGAAATAGAACAGTGCAATGAATGCTCAGCTACAAAACACCTGAATTTAACAATTGTCAACATTTTCCATAAAATAAATTACTCATCATATAATTATATGTATTTGCTTCAGCTTTCCCTCCAAAAAAATGAATATTTGCCTATACTACCACAGTTCCATTATCCCTAATGGATTCAACAGTAATTACCCAATCTCATCTAACAGCCAACTAATTTTAAAATTTCTTCAGTTGTGCCAAACAGTGAATATTTATAAATTATTAGTTAAACCATTATCAGAAGATCAGAGACCTGAAAACTTGGTACAGTCACTCAGTTAAAAGTCAGGAGTATAGATTGGTAGCAGAACAGAACTTAAGTCAGAAAAATATATAGTGATTTTTTATTCATTTGGAAACACTGCTCTCCTTAAGCTACATTGACCTCTGCAGAAATTGAGTGGCCAATTAGAGTCAACTGGAGCCCCCAGTTTGGTCTTCTTGGGGCTCTGATTTTACCATAACTTCTGTGTCTCTAGTTAAGAGGGGAAACACCATTGTGAGAGGCCTTCAGACACTCTTGTATATGGATAGTCAGTTACTTTAACACCATTTATTGAGTAGTCCATCCTTTCCTCAAGACTTGAAATACCACAGAACTATAAAAATAATGAATGAAAATAGGTGAATATAATTTTATCGTCTTAGGGAGGGGCAAGATTTTCAAGGCAAGGTGTGAAACACTTGACTGCATAAATATTTTTGGCATCTTTATAGCAAAATACAAAATAAAAAAATTCAAAAGTAAATGACAAGACCAGGGAAAATGTTTGCAACATAAAAATAAAAATAAGAGCTCCCTAATATGCTAAAAGGGCCTATAAATCAGAAAAAAATTAAAAATGGACAAAACATATAAACAGACAATGTAAAGATGAAGAAATGGACATGACTTACCATATGGAAGCATATTAAGGAAATGAAAATTAAAACAAAAATGAGACACCTTGGTATTCACCTTCTGCTCGGCACACATTACAATGGTTGATAATATTTTCTGTTGGTGAACATATGGAGGAAAAAGATTATCATTCACTCTTAGAGAGCATGCAAATGGGTCAGCCTTTGTAAGGGCAATTTGGCATATATTATTTCCCAAAGTTCCGTTGCCTCTCTAGCTTATAATCTTGGGTAGACTGCCTCTGTTCCTGACTTCATTTCCTATTTTTGTGTCTGCTTTCTCCTAGATGGTGACATTTGGGTTCTTATCTCAGCCTGGTAGTCTGATCTTGACTCCTGAGTTTCGAGATTCCTCCACAACTGCAAGTCATTCTCATGCAAAAACTGAGTTTACGTAGTCTGCACCTTTGAGAGTTTTGGAACGATATGCAAGTTCAAGTCACCATTATGTTGTCTTGCTGATTGTCTCATGTAATGAGACCAACATTTGAGTTGCTTGCTTCTACCCTTGTTCTTCTATCTGTTACTTCTTTTCCGGCTATCTATCATACACATGTAGTCATGCAAAAGCTGTTTTGCCCTTTTTATTTGTCTTGTGAATGTCATCATTTGCTTCTCATAAATTATGTTAGTGTTGTGTACCACAGAGTGATGTAAAATGTTCCATAATCGTAAATTGGCATAAGTTTGGGTAAGAATAGCATCCAGTCAAAAAAGCAAAAAGTAGATGATAGAAATAAATCCAAGACAAGTGAAGAGGGCAGGAAGGGCAGTGTCTATTGAAAACAAGCAATGCCCGGTAATGGTGGAACTAAGACCTCTGTAGGACATTTTTTGGTGTTAATATATCTACAATTCATACAATGGAGAAAAATGAGAAAACCATTAGGGACTATACCAGAATAATTGAGAAACTCATGCATAACTTGAAATGTCAAAATAGAGAAAATGGAAAGAGATTTGTATTTATGGCTTCTAAAACAGAAAAGGCTGAATGCAAGTTTAAATTTTGATCCAGATATAAAGTTTTAACATTCACCACAAGTAACAGTGGTTGAATAGGTTTAGGAAACGCTATAGTCTGTATGAAAAAAAAGCAGCTGGCAGAAGAAGGAGATCATGACGATGCTGCAGAGTATCCTGGATACCTGGACAAACTGATGGAGGAAAATGGCTATTTGCCTGAACAGGTAGGTGTTCAGTTTGGAAGTGCATGCCTACTTGCACATCTATTATGAAAAAGATCAGAGGCTTCAAGCCTGGGAAAGAAAGGCTCAAAAGAAAAGCTTTGTTCCAATGCTTGGGGTAACTTTCTGGTTAAACCCATGTTGCTTCTCAGATTTCAAAATCCTTATCCTCTTAGAAGAGAATGTGAGAAACATGTTTTTGTCTACATGAAGGAAGATTTGGATCACTGAGAAACTCTTTTTGTACTGGTTGTTGAAGTGTTTTGTTCCTGAAGTTAAACAATACTTAAGCCAAAAAATCTTGAATTCAAAGTGTTGCTGATTCTGGTCACCACTCCCACTGACCAAAGTGCAATAGTAAATGCTGGTTCTTGTGCTAAAGATCATCTCCACCACCTGCCTCAGTACAACTGCACTCCTTCAACCCATGCATCTGGGAGCGCTAAAAATGTTCATGATGACAATGTGCATTTGACTATCTTGCAGGTCTTATGAGAGATGCCAGAACTTACTGGGAAAGAAACTTGGCAAGATGTCTCCATTTGTAATGCTTTAATGATAGTAGAAGGATAGTGACAGAAATAAAACAATCAACCCTTAATGGAGTTTGGCAGAAACTTTGGAATGAGGTTGTACCTAATTCTGAAAGTTTCCTTCCAATGGTAGAAGAAATTGAAAATATTGTAGCATCTGCAAAGCTTTTAGGTGGTAAAGGATTTGAAGACATTGAATTAAGTGACGTTGCTGAGCTGTTAGATTCTCACCCTCAGAAGATAGCTGAGAAAGTTCATAAAAGAAGTCAGCATAGGTTAACATGCAGAACTCAAAATATGTTGGAGCAACCGCTCTGCAAATTGAAATGCCATGATGATTCAGAGGAAAGAGATCATTTGGTGGAGTATTTACTGACCTTCAGGAAAGGTTTAAATAATTACCCATAACCCTATAAAGCAGTAATAAGAAACTTGCAAACAAAGGTCAATAAGTCTTTTCTCTCTGCTTGCTTGTTTCAATAGGAAAGAAGAGTTTGGACTACCGGGCTGTGTCATTTAAACCTGTTCCACAGACAGCAGGCAGAAAGGCTGTGCTCAGATAGTTGAACTTTGGGATTCAGAGTCTGATCAGCTCTGTTGGTGTGGTGATCCATGTACTAGAGGATGAAAGTGGAGCAGAAGACAGAGCTTGCTTACCTAAAGACAAAATCCAGTTTCCTCAATTCTTTCCCTGTTACTACTGTGATAACCAGCATTTTCATTAATGCATGATTGTCCTCACCTTGAGGTTAGAGAGAAATAGAAATTAATTGCTCAATGATCACAATTGCTAATGCAAATTTAGTAAAATGCCATCAAGATTCACTTTATCTAGTGTTTTATTTCAGTGAACACATGAATTGTCTGAGTTTTCAGAATACTCCTTTCCCTGGACCAGTGTTCCCCCAAAACTAATAAATTCCTCCGACACAAATTCTCCTACAGTGAGGGCTTTAGGAGTCGATTCTAGTACCTGGAGGGGAGGGCAACTTGGTTGATTAATTTGAATTTGTACTCTTGATTCTGAAATATATTTCAATTCGGTTTAAGCCTAACTGACTCTCTCGACAGAAAGGATACAGACCCTCTCCTTGTTTGATATCAATTAATTTGTTTTTCAGCAGTTATAAGTTTCGTCTGGAAATGCAGTGTATATATAATGGATTCCTGGTTTTACTTTGGTACCTAATCATGGAAGAAATGCTGCTAGACTTCATTTCCATTAATCTTCTCTCTTCTCATATCTGGTCTTCCCAGTGATTTGAACAGTTGGATATCCTCCAGAAAAAAGATACTGATACTGCCTCTTCTCTAAAAGTGGTGGAAATCCAATAATACCACCCCCCAACAGAGTGTGGAGGTCTGAATTGTAGGCTATCTGTATCTGAGTTTGAAGTGATCAGGGGAAAGGGAAAAAAATACAAAAGTTAAAGAGCTTGCTAGCATAGTTACAGGTGAAATGACAGGCATTCCTTTGTACAAAAGAAGAAGGTGAGAGACGAAAACCCATTAGAGGGTGCTTTGAAGCTAGTAACTTGTCATGGTGCCAGAGAAGCTCACACCATTGCTCTAAGCCACAGTGATTCTCAAAACCAACTGCACAACAAAATCATGATGGGGGCCTTTGAAGAAAATAGATTCCTGGGACCTGCCCATATGTATGCTGAGTCAGGGATGGGGCCAAGTGTCTGTATATTTTGAAAGCTCCTGAAGTCTAAACAGAATTATAATAGAAAATATAATCAAATGGTATGAGCCCAGGAGCTGGGAAACCTTGATTTCAAGTTTCTGCTTTGCCACCAAGTAAATGGATGATATTAGTCAAATCATCCTACCTTATCTGTCAAATGAGAGAATAGGACCACTTGTTCTCTAAGGTCCTTCTACCTCTGACATTGTTTCCTTGATAGGAAGGTGTATCAACCTCATTGGTTGGTTTCTGCAAGTATAGGATTGGCCAAAAAGTGCTTTTAGTTTGTTTTATAAAATAAAAGGCACATTTTTTTCATTTTCACCAATAACTTTATTGATTTGGATATTTTAAGTATGTTGCCTATCTCCCACACGGTAGAACATTGATTGTTCTCAAGTTAATGTCTCTATTAGATCACTGTGAACTCCAACTGGTCTACCTGACTGTGGAGCATCATTCAGAGAGAAATCTCCAGCATGAAACTTAGCAAACCACATTTGACACATTCAGTCAGTCAAAGCACCTTCTCTACACACTGCACACATCTTTTTTTTTTTTAATTTCAGTTGCACTTTTACCTCTCTTGAAATAATGAAGCATAATATTCCAAAAATAATTGCTTATTTTCTTCCATCTTCAATATTAAAATGGCTACACAAAAATTCACCCATTTTGGCAAGTTTTTTTAATGCATGCTGATTATCACAGCTGTCACAGTACAATCTAACAAAATTGTTTTGAATAAAGTTAAAGACAACTAAGTGCCACTACAGCTATCTTATGAAAAAAACCAAAGGAACATTTTGGCCAGCCCATACATAAGCACTTTCATAGAGACCAAGGTAAGTAGTAGTATTACTGTATTTGTTCTTGTTATTTTAAAAATTGTGCATCCGGTTCAAGCTTTCCCATGTTTTAGTCCCTCTGAAAAAAGAGAGTTAGACATAGATGCCATAGGAAAAAAAGGGGAAACAAACAGCATAAACTTCCTGGAAGAAAAGACGGTACCCCTTGTGAGTTTCTTTTTATGTGATAATTACTGTTTTTCTTCTGAGATTACAGGGTTTAAGAGAAATAATAATGAATAGGTATTTTGAGTAAAACATTTTAACATTCTGTATTTATTGTTTTCATAAACCCAAACAGAGAGCCTTGTACGGCTACTGTTTCAAAGTTCTGTGTCATTTGGAATGGTTTCAATCTTATCTAGAGGCAAATATTTTTAAGTCAATGATTGTTTTATCAGTCTAATCAGTGTTTCTGTATGCCTTTAAAGAATGTGCTCTGCTGATAATTATGCCATTCATTGAGATTGCTGGTTTGGCATTTTTTTTTCTCTTAATTTGACCAGAATTGGAGAAATCAAATGTTAAAATCAAGCAGCACAAATCAGAAACTATGAATATAAACTCATGTAATGGGAAACTGACTGCTATATGATTTTAGTTGTCATAGGATGCCTAGACTTTGGCTTGATACATGGCAACATTTGTCTTTGGCTCAGGGCATTTGAAATAAAACATGGGAGTAAATCTAATTCTTGTTTAAGACAATATCCAGTTAATCTAAGGAGTATCATTAAGGAGGGTAAATGATAGGCCACTTTAATATGATTGAGTTGTACAAGTCAGAAGAACCTAGAGGAGGATGTGAAAGTTGGTAGAGGCTAAGTTGCAGAAATAGGAGATAATGACAACACTGCCATGTAAACAGGTGTTTCTTTTTTTTGTTTTAATATTTTTTCTTAAAGATTTATTTATTTATTTATTTTTTTAGAGAGGGGAAGGGAGGGAGAAACAGAGGGAGAGAAACATCAATGTGTGGTTGCCTCTTGCGCGCCCCCTACTGGGGACTTGGCCTGTAAATTAGACATGTGCCCTGACTGGGAATTGAACCGGTGACCCTTTGGTTTGCAGGCTGGCACTCAATCCACTGAGCTATGATAGCCAGGGCTCTTTTTCTTTTTTTTAAGTTAAGAATAGTCCCCCAAATTGAAAAGTTAAAATTTATTTTAGTATATTTTAAATACAGTTCAAATGGAAAGAATCTTTCTGTCATCAAATGGCTCAGGTAAATTCTTGTGTTCAATATGATGAAGTGCATGCAAGTTTCCTCCTTTCCAAAAATATTTAACAAATAGCAAAACAAGAGGGCAGTGAGAAAAGGCAGCCCAGGTTGGTGAAATTTGTAGAAAATATTAGAAAACTGGCATTATATTTTTTAAAAAGCCTTTTGTGTGTTTAAAATCTTTTCAATTCAAGGTGCAGAGAAGGCTCTTTTAACTAGACATTGGATTTCATAACTGTAACCACCTGAGTGCTAATAAAGGGCTTCTACAGTATATATAGTCTAAAAGTGTGCATGAGTCACATTTGTCCTGTGAAATACTGATCACTGAACTTTCCATAGTATTACCTTTTAGTGGCCTTTGAAGTCAGTGTGTTCTGGTTGTTTATCAAGAATTCAGAAATATGATGTGCTGTGAACAAAGTATATATGTTCTTGGAAACCATAAAATCAAAGAGAAAATAGATCAAAGGATAAATAGTGTATTTCATTAGTGTGAATAACAAATATTGAGAAATTAAATATGGATCTAGTGGGTTTGAGGCATTGCTCTTCATCTTTTTGGCATTATGCAGGGGTGTCCAATCCATGGCCCGTGGGCCACGTGCAGCCCAGGATGGCTCTGAATGTGACCCAACACAAAATCGTAAATATACTTAAAACATTATGAGATTTTTTTTGTGATTATGTATTGCAATGTATTTAATGTGTAGCCCAAGACAACTCTTCTTCCAGTATGGCTCAGAGACACCAAAAGGTTGGATATCCCTGAAAGCCTAAGATGTAATTAACCCATCTTGCAAACACCTAGAGTTGGCTTTTGATTAATTGGCAGTGGAATGATGAGTTTAATAATGAGAAGAACATGAGACTTAGAGTGAGGCCTTTGCCACTGGCTTCTTGGCTGCCCTGGACTGAGGACTCCCTCTTTTTGGGTGAGTGGTGCTTAGTCCTGGCAGGATAACCCTTGGGCTTTTGGGGCATGAGAAGCCAGCCCAAGGCCTAAGGCTTTGAAATCAGACCTGTTTTCAGTCCTGTGTCTGCCTATTTACTAGATTTGTGACTGTGAGCAGGTTTTTGAACCATTCCAGACTTGGGTTTCAAATCTGTAAAACGGGGTCAAAAATGCCTGCATTATAGGCTTGCTATGAGATTATATGAAATGCTTAGTACAGTGCCTGGCACATAGTAAGCGCTCAATAAATTGCCGCTGTTATTATTATTATAATAGATAAGCATTATAGAACTAAAATATAATTTATTCTTATCTTTACAAAATTGTAATACTTTTATATTTTATCTAATTTCCTTCAAAATAAGATATGAATGATGGTTTTAAGAAGAAAAGGAATAAAAATTGATTTTTAATATTCTTTGTTTGCTTCTAAGAGACACCTAAAACAATAATTCCTTTCTCCCTATGTTACTCTTTGACCTGTGGTGTGATTTCATGTGCTATATTTACAATGTGGTTATCGTTGCACGATATGTATTTATCTAGAGATTAAAAGTAATGACTTTTTACATCTAGAGTATCCCTATTCTCCAGAAAATAATCCATCAATTTGGTTTTACTTTTAGGATAAGTCGCTCATGTTGATAGGAGCTAAAGATCAAACTATATAAGACCTACTTTGCTTAAAGCACTAGTTATTAGCCTTTGAGGGAATTGAATGTCTAAGTAATCTTACTAGGGGAGGACAGTTCCTCATAACTATCTTTGGAACATCATTGTATTTTATGTATTCTGTGATGGCATTGAAGAAGTTTAAAACAGCTGTATTCAGAATGAGAAGTATTCACTCTACCTCTGATGCTGTGTCTGCTGAGCGACAGAACTGTCACTGCCTTGATCCACGCCCCCACTGTCACTTAACCTGGGTGATTGTAGTGGCCTCCTAACTCACATCCTAAGCCCGAAGTGTTTTATCCAGGAGTCTTTGTTGTTCTAGTATATATATCTAGCAGTCTTTGATATTTAGCAACTTGCTGATTTACTAACATCCCTTGTGCACAATTCTGATTCTGTTACTTCCTTGTTCAAAACCCTTCAGTGACTGCCCCCTGTCTAGACATGGGTGGGCAAAAGTATGTTTACAGTTGTTCATATGGAAAAAGACATGCAGGTTAAACAAATAGTGATACAAGAATAAACTGTTTCATGTACTCACAACTGTAAAGCTACTTTTGCCTTCCCCATATATCCACTACTAAACCTTTAAATCATTGCCCATCCCCACTGTACCTTAATCACCTTTGCCAGCATTCTCTTTCATGCACTGTATGTGACAGTCCCTGTCTTCCTCAGCCCTATCTGATTAAGTACTAAGGATCTTCAGCCTACTGGTCAACCCAGATCTCATAAATTTGTCACTTACTCTCTGGTGGGAAAGATCAGAAATTAGACATTACCTAAAGACAGAGTGCCTGAGATGTGCCTATCAAGCTGTAGTCTCTTTCTTGTTCTCCTCCATCATTGCAAACACTTAGCATTAGCTCTTGATTAACTGGCTGTGGTCTGATGAGTGCCATGATGATAAGAATGTGCACTTAGAGTGAGGGGGTTGCCACTGACTTCTTGTCTCCCCTGGGCTGGCTGGTCTCTCTCTTAGAGGGAGTTGTGCTTTTGTTCTGGCATGAGGACCCCAGTATGTAGGGGTGAGTTTCTTTAATTTTCTTCTTAAACTTCCAGCCTATTAAATTAGGTCATCCTCTCTGAACCCTAGCTCCTGTGTCTGGGGCCCTGGATACCACCCACTTAATTTTGGCTCTGAATATGAATCTCCTTGTTCAGGCCCTTGAACAATTAAGTTGAGATCTAAACTCCAGTCTTAGGTTCTTGCCTCATCTCCTGACTATCATCACATACATAGTATATGCGTGTTTATTTACCATTGGACTCCAAACTGTTGTATACATTCTCCTGAATGTGAATGCCAGCCTGGAATGTACTTAGGTTTACCATACCCTATATTTGGCATCCAGATCGGGGCCAGGCAAACTAAAGCCCTTGGGCTAAAACTGGCTAAATAAAATAAATAAATAAATAAAGCCATTCCCACTCATTTATGTACTGTCTATAGCTGCACTACAATGGCAGATTTGAGTAGTTACAACATAAACCATACGGCCTGTAAAATCTTAAATATTTTTATCTGATTTTTCATATGAAATGTCTGCAGACCCCTGATCTAAAGCCAAGTAGTTTCTCTAACCTTGATGTTGCTTTCTTTTTTTCATTTTTAGAGAGAAGGGAAGGGAGGCAGAAGGAGAGGGAGAGAAACATCAATGTGTGAGAGAAACATTGATCAGTGGTCTCTCACACGCCCCCAGCCAGGGACCTGCCCTGCAACCCAGGCATGTGCCATGACCAAGAATCAAACTGGTGACCTTTTGATTCCCAGGCCAGTGCTCAACCCACTGAGCCATGCCTCCAGGGCATTATTGCTTATTTGATAATTCTTCATTTCTATACTGTCAACAAGTATAGACCCAGAAGGCCAGTTTATTGAGACAAAATAGGTTCCAGTCCAATGAAACTATTTGTTTTAACTTGAATTTCCCCATTTCCTCTCTGTCATCTTTCTAGAATGGTCTTTGCCTGTGCTTTTTAGTGAAAGAAATGCCATAGTTGTAAAGTCTATTACAATAGCATTATGATATGTTTTTTAAATGTAGTATCAGATTCTAATATCTTTCAACATTGCCAATATCTTTCAACATGACCTTTCACTATTTCTAAGATTAGGCTTTTCAATTCTTCAGTGTCTCTAACCTGAGGTCTTTGTGCTCCAGAGCTTCAAACATCTCCTATTGCCACATCTTCTAATTGTTACAACATCCATATATTTTACCCTTTAGCCTGCAACATCTCCAATGCCAATGTTTTCTAATCTTCTCAATATCAGAGTCATTAAAAGTCCATGTCCTCTAGTATCTCTAGCAATCAACCTTCCAGTTCTAGGTCTTGTATTTCAGAGTCCAAAGTTCTAACCTCCAGTTATACTGTGTTTCCAGTTCTCCATTATCTCCTACATACCTGTTTTCTAGAGTTCATACATTTCATTGAGTCCAAATCCAGGTCTTACAATATCTTCCAGCACTAACATCATTCAGTTCATACAAATTTTAGTGTCTCCTAAATTCTGATTTTACAATGTCTTCTAAGATTACCAGTCCCTCCAATTCTAAAGTCTTTTAATATCTGTAAGAACCTGGTCTTTCAACATTTAGGTGTTCCAACATCCCCAATGTCTAAATGACCAGGTCTCTTAACATCCTGATCTCTTAAAGTCTAAGCTTCCTAATACCTAGGGCTTCCAACATCTTTGACTTACAGCATCATGAAAATTACATCTGTCAAATCCTATGTCTTTTAACATCAATAAGTCAATATTCAGCTTTTCCAATGTTTCCCAATATCCAGGGTTTCTGATTTTAGGATTTCTAAATGTCTAGATTGTCTAGTGTCAACATCTTCCAATGTTTAGGGCTCCCAAGGTCCAGGACGAACAATGTCTCTAGTGCTCAGGGCTTCCAGTATCCATGAATTCCAACGTTCAGGGCCTCCAAAGTCTCCAATGTCCAGAATAACCAAAATCTTCAAAATTCAAGGCTTCCAATGTCTCCAACATCCTGTGCTTCCAATGTCTCCAATGTCCAGGGTTTCCAATGGCGCCAGTGTCAAGGCCTTCCAGCAACTCCAAGTCTTCCAAGTAATTCCAAGTCTTCCAGCAACATGAGGTCTTCCAGCTAATCCCAGTCTTCCAGAAAATCCACATCTTCCAGACAATCCACGCCTTCCAGACAAGCCACGTCTTCCAGCAATTACAGGTCTTCCACAAAACCCATATCTTCCAGGAAAATCTACGTCTTCCAGAAAAATCCATGTCTTCCAGAAAAATCCATGTCTTCCAGTGGTTTCAAGATCTTCCAGCAAATCCACATCTTCCGGAAAAATCTAGGTCTTCCAACCAATCCATGTCTTCCACCAAATCCAGCCTTCCAGTCAATCCATGTCTTCCAGACAAAATTTATGTCTTCCACTAAATCCAGGTCTTCCAATAAAGCTACGTCTTCCAGAAAATTCATGTCTTCCACTTAACCTCGGTCTTCTGCAAATATATGTCTTCCTTGAGATCTGCGTCTTCCAATAACCTCCAGGTCTTCCAGCAAATCAACATCTTCCAAACAGTCAAGGTCTTCCGGACAATTCGGGTCTTCCTGAAAATCCACGTCTTCCAGAAAAGCCATGTCTTCCAGGAAATCCATGCCTTCCAATCACTTCCAGGTCTTCCAGACTATCTGTGTCTTCAATCAAATCCATGACTTCCAGAAAATCCACACCTTCCAGAGAAACCATGTCTTCCAGAAAATCCTGTATCTTCCAGCAAATCCTTGTCTTCCAAAAAGCTGTGTCTTCCATCAAATTTATGTCTTCCAGCCTACCCATGTCTTCCAACAAAGCCACGTCTTCCAGAAAATCCATGTCTTCCAGAATATCCACGTCTTCCAACAAAGGCACGTCTTCCAGAAAATCTACATCTTCCAACTAAGCCATGCCTTCCAGAAAATTCGTGTCTTCCTACACTTCCAGGTCTTCCAGCATCTCCAGGGCTTCCAGCATCTGCTCGTCTTCCAGCATCTCTACGCCTTCCAGCATCTCCACATCTTCCAGCAACTACCCAGTCTTCCAACAGTGGGCTAAATATCCACGTCTTCCATCTCCAGTGTACAGATCTTCTAACATTCAGGTCTTCCAGTGTCTACAATATCCAGGTATTCTAACATGCTCCATAGTCCAGGTCTTTCAACCTTTCCCCAGGTCCAGACTTCAAAATTAGTCTTCCCAAGTCTGAGCCTTTTCACATTCAGATCTTTCCATGGACAGGTATTCCAACTCAAGTATTCCTGTTTCTAGTAGAATTAGCTTCAAAAAATTTATTATGGCACCCCTTTTTATACATCAGATATTATGGACTGACTACTGCAGCCTAATAGTATTTTTTGCTATTAAGAAATGTGTATTTATTCTTTATAACTTTTAAATATAATGTTCATAAAACAGCTTCTATAGAATAAACACATATGGGATTGCTGTGATAAATTTTGCTACTTTACTAATGCTTATAGTTTTTATATAATAAATATATATAGTTTTTATATAACTGTTTAGGTGCAAGTGAAAGTCTTATTTTAATGAGAAAACTATTTTAGAGACTTTTATTTTAGCTAACGTTAAATTACAGTGGATAACATACAATGTATTTATCTTTTTTTATAACATCAATTTTTGTTTGGCCTTATGTGACTAATAATAATAATAACACTTAACATAGCATTTACTATATCCGGGCACTGTTCTAAGGTCCTTACATGCATCATCTCATTTAATCTTCACAAGAACCCATTGAGGTAGGTACTATCACCCCTGTTTTACAGATGAGGAAACTGGCACACAGAGGTGAAGTAACTTGTCCAAAGGACATAACTAATAAATGAATGAGCTGGGATTTGAATCCAACTAGCCTGTTTTCAGAGTCCCTGATCCTAACCACTATGCTATACCTGCTATTGAAAATAGAAGATGAGGATTAAGAGATCCAAAGCTTGATTGCCTCCATTTTATGTGTAGACTGTTATAAAATCATATATACAAATGGTCTTATTATATCTTATCACTATCAGAACCTATTTGTTTGTATTCACAGATCTCATTCCTCAACTAGCTATTATCATTCCCTTGCTCACGTGCAAGGAACTAGGCACAAACACTTCCTCATACCATTTCCATTTTGGGTAGACATAATATAAAGGAGCACTGAATTCAAGTACCCTTTATTTAGAGTCATATTCATAGCTCTATGCTTTGAGATCTGGTGCTTGGAACTTAACTCTCCCATCTACTTTAATTCATTATCGTTGATCTTTTTCCAGTTTGTACCTTACTATCTAGACCAATTACCATTAGTTTGTTTCTGTTCTCCAGGATCCACCTACCTCAAATATCATAGACCTCTTAGATTCCTACCACTTCCTTATGTCTTGACTAATGGTGGCAACAACTCCTTAACTCCAAGCATGCTGACCTGGGGAACTAACTAGTTGGTTCTCCAAGTCTCAGCTACTATCAGGTGCTTCCAACAACATTGCTACCCATGCCTCTGGGTGGCATGACAAGCATAGAGGTCATATAATGAAATTTTGGTTAGGCAAGGAATCTCTAAAGATATAGAATTATCTACATGGTAATACAAATAATAATATCTTACAAATGTTTAATGTTTAGTTTACAAAGTATTGTCACTTCATTCATTCATTCATTCAACACATATTTATTGAGAACCAAATGTGTGCCAGGCATATTTTAGTGGAACTTAACATCATCTGGGGGATACAGAAAATGTTCAAATAATTGAACAATTAATTTATAAGTTTTGTAAGGCCATGAAGCAACAGTAAGTATAGGATACTGTGAGAGTCTAAAAAACTAATGAAAGTATTCCTGAGGAAGTAATATTTATGATGACTGAAGAATCTATATTCTCATTTAATTTTCACAATAACTCTGTCACTTAGATAAGATAGATTTTTTTAGATTTTATTTATTTATTTTTTTAGGGAGGGTGATGGAAGGAGAAAGAGAAACATCAATGTGTTGTTGTCTCTTGCGCGCTCCAAGCTGGGGACCTGGCCCGCAACCCAGGCATGTGCCCTGACTGCGAATTGAACTGGCAACCCTTTGGTTTGCAGGCTGGCAGTCAATCCACTGAGCCACACCAGCCAGGGTGTATAGATGTTTTTATATCAGTTTTCACCTAATGAGAGGTTAAGCAGTAAGTAATAAAGGTGGGCATGGGATCCATATACAGGGTGTGGCACAAATAACACCCCTTTTCTATTACAAAATCCTAAACATGTAATTCTGTAACATAACAATATCACACTCAAGCACACCATATGTTTAGGAGGAATTTTCAAATTAAAGCTATAAATTGTTGCACCCATAGTATTACCCTACCAACTGCACTCAAACAGGTGTTACTTCTGCCAGACCCTGTATTTTGACCTTTTTTCCCTCTACTATTTCTTGCTGCCTTAAAAGATATAGTAAGTACAATTTTGGCGATATATATCAAGGGGTATAAAAATCTTTGTACTCTTTGACTTAGTATTTTCACTTCAATGAATCTCCTCAAGAGAATTATATAAAATGTGGATAATTCATGTACAAAGACATTCCTCACATGGTTATCTGGTATAGTTAAAAACACAAAAACCCAAGATCTAACTTTGAAGGCATAATTAAGTAAATGTGCTATTTCCATGTGATGGAAGATCATTTCATTCAAATATTTATGATATGTTTATATTATATAATGTTAAGTGGAAAATCAGGATACAGATTATATAAAGTGTGATTGCAATTATTTTAAAAACATAATCAGAGACAAGTGACTGGAAATAAACCCAAGGCAGACTGTGAACTAATTATCTCTAGGTGGATAGAATAATATGTGGTTTTTATTTTCTTCTTTATGTTATTTTTTCTTCCATAGTTCTTAACAGTATGAAAGTATTTTATATCCAGGAAAAAATTTTAATGATTTTGCATAAAGTCATCATTTATTCATCTTTACACATGTAATCAAGTTTTACTGTTGATAACATTTCAAAATATAAGTAAGCAAAGTGAAAAAATTCAAATCTCAAATAAACTCAACATTCTCAGATAGTGCTGTAAAATTTTAGTGTATGTTCTTCCATAGTTTCACTGGTATGTTTGTTTTATTTTACAAAATGATATTATACTGCCATTTAACCTAGTTTTTCCACTTAGTAAATTGTAAACATCTTTCTCTGCCAGGAACTGTGCATCTATAGTATAATTTTAATACACAACTTATTTACTTCATTACATTCTTTCCATTTTTTTGTATCATGAAAACTGCTGTCATGAG
This sequence comes from Pteronotus mesoamericanus, assembly GCF_021234165.1. NCBI lineage: Eukaryota > Metazoa > Chordata > Mammalia > Chiroptera > Mormoopidae > Pteronotus > Pteronotus mesoamericanus. Next base: position 4,398,371 of record NW_026555198.1, read on the forward strand.
CACCTATGTTGTGCAAGTTGTATAGAATACAAGCTGCCTCATCCTAGATGGTGGCCCTGTACCTGACTCTGTGTGCAGACCTATTCAGATATTACTTAGAATAAATTCTTAAAAGGAGAGTTGCTAATCTAAAGGATATGTACATCATAAAGCTTATCACAGCATAAACATTCTAAGCAACTGAGATGCCCAGCAATTGGGGTGGATAAGTAAAATTGTATTGTAAATATATTATGGAATACTATACAGTCATTTAAATTTACACCACAGAAGAATATTTACTAGAATGAGAATGTGTTCACAAGGTCTCAGTACTGAGAGGAGCAGGTCACATGACTGTATATATAATATTAAAATTTTGTGGAAGGAGAACTATATAAATGTCCTCAGAATATACACTATTTTAGAATATATACTAAAATGTTCGTAGTAACTGTGCCAAAAGGGAAATTGATCAATTGTGGTATATGTACACAGTGGAATATTATACAACAGTGAAATGAATGCACTATAGCTAAACAATATGAATACCGATGGATTTTACTTCTATAATGTAAAAAAAACTCGTCAAATCCCAGAAGAGTACATATAACTGGATATCCTTTTTATATTATTAAAAAACTAGTAAAACAAAACATTATAGGCATAGTGTTAGGCATATATATTTCAGATTATAATATTTTATTAAAAAGCAAAAGAATATCAATAAAAAATTCAGGAGAATGGTCACTGTGTTTGAGGTGAGGAGGTTGGAATAGGAGAGCATCATCAAACTGGACTGAAGTTTTTTTCCGTATTCTAGAGCTCAGGTTTGATGGATGAATGGGTGAGTGTTCATTCATTAATTAAAAGCATATGATTGGTTATTTAATAACTATGACATTATGAAAGCAAAATAAAAGAACAGGGTAATGGATAAAAATAAATGAGGGCTATACATGGATGAATGAGGCAGTGTGTATGATCTGTGACAGTATGCATGGATTATTCTTCATACAGTTTTGTGCACTTGAATTTCATGATATTTTTCTTAAACAATAATCTCTGGGTGTTCTGATTACATGTACTTTTTATTCTCTTGTGGCTCTTCATTTTCTAAATGTATATATTGTATGGGATATACACAATATTATACTAATGAAAAACAAGCCCCAAATTACATAGAATAAGATTTCAGGTATGTAAAAAAATGCATAACAGGGACTGAAAAAGTGTTGGCGTGTTAATAGTAATTGCCTCTGTGCAGTGAGATTTCATATAGCATTTTTGTTTCCTTATAGTTTTTTAAATCCAAATGTTATAGAGTGAGATTACATTGTTATTTTTCAGTTACAAAAGTAACAGATGCTTATTATAAAACTAAAACGGGCAGTAGTATATAAAGGTACAAATGAAAATATCCCTCTCCCAGGCCCACTGCCCAGAGACAGGCATGATGATATGTCTGCTTTGTATCTTCCACATAATTTTCTGTACATGTAAATGCATTCTTGTGTGCTTTACAAAATGAAATCATCCTATACATAAAACAGGTCCTCTATTGTTTTGTTCAATGTTCTTTTGTTAAAGTTGATGAGAAAAAAAATCAATTCCTGGGCGAGGCCACTGTCTATGTGGTTTGCACGTTCTATCTATGTTTGCATGGATTTTCTCCAGGGACTCCGGTGTCCTCTCACATCCCAAAATGTGCATATGAGGTGAAGTGGCATGTCTACAGTGTCCCCATCTAAGTGAGTGTAGATGTGTATGAGAGGACCTGCGATGGAATGGTGTCCTGTCCAGGGTGGATCCTGCCTTTTGTCCTGAACTGCCAGGAGAGGCTCCAGTCACCTATGACCCTGAATTAGAATAAGCAGGTTGGAAAATCATTGTTACTTGTCTTTATTTACTCAAATGTATAGCTCACATTTCTTGTTTCTCTTTATTTTAAACATTTTATTTATTTATTTTTAGAGATAGGGGAAGGGAGGGAGAAAGAGAGGAAGAAAAACATCGATGTGCGAGAGATACAGCCATCAGTGACCTCTTGCACTCCCCCACCCTAGGACCTGGCTCACAACCCAGGCATGTGCCCTGAATAGGAATTGAATCCATGACCTTTCAGTTTGCAGGAGGAGGTCCAACGCACTGAGCCACACCAATCAGGGCTCACGTTTCTTTCCTTCAGGGTTTGATATTACAAGTGTTTGCATCTTTCTTTAGAAGTTTGGTGAAGTTTTGTTAATCAGCTTAACAATAACCTGCAACCTTTGGACCAACTTGAAGTTTGGTGATGTTTTTGTGACCAGATATGTGCCACAGGCACTAAACTCTTGTTTATATCAATTAGCTTATGGTAAAATTGGTTTCATTATATGTTGTTTCCCTTAAAGTCGCAGTTTCCAAGAACCTACCTATGAAGTGAGGACCTAACTGTGCTATTCCACAACTTGCTGTCCCATTTCCCCTTCCTTTCCTGTTCAATAGAAAGTCATTGTAAAAGCTAGTAGAATTCCACAGTAGATATTCAACTCTTTCCACATGATAAATATTCAGGTTAACAGGATTTTTGCTATTACACATAATGCTGTTCAAAACATTCTTTTCCTTTTTCTTTTAAAAAATATTTTTTCTTGTTCAAATTCATTTATTTCCATTTTCTGTCACCACTTTTCCCTGACCAACCAACCCCCACCTCCCACCCTCTACCCTTCCCCACTTCGGCTTTGTCCATGGGTCCTTTATACATGTTCCTTGATTTGACCCTCCCCTTCTTTTCCCCATTACCCCCTCCCTCCTTCCCTCTCATTACTGTCGGTTTCTTTTTTCTTTCAATGTTGCTGGTTATATTTTCCTTGCTTCTTTGTTTGTTTTGTTGATTTATTTTTATAAGCTAGTGCCTTAGAAATATAACTGCTAGATCAAAGAGTTTGAACTAAATTACTTTTGTGGCATGCCAGTCTATTATTCTTTTTAATTTTGTCATCATTTTGTGTGAAAAATTCAATCTCATTCCTTTAAGTTATTTTTCCTACCCGCTAGCAAAGTTAAGCACCTTTTAATATATTCATTAGCTATTTGTATTCTTTTGAAGATTGCTTGTTCATCTCCTTTGCTTATTTTTCTTTTGACTTATTTATTTTTTATTTTCCTTGTTGATATACAGGTCTCTGAATATTAGTGATGATATCCTTTTGTCTGCTCTGTATCACAAATGTCTGTCAATTGTTTTTTTAGAAGTTTATTTGTGATGCTATTTGTCATAAAGATTTAATTATGTAAATAGGCAAACATTTTAATTTTTCTTTTATAGTTCCTTGGTTTTGCCAAGCTTATTGTATTTCTTAGTGCTTTAATCAATATAGAATTGTTTTGTGTCTGTCTGTGTGTGTATGATGGAAAGTAGGGACCTATGTTAATTTTTTCAGAAGACTTAGCTAATTTTCCTAACTTATTTATTATATTAAATTATATTTACACTAATTTGGAGTTTTCTTTTCATCATGAACTATGTTGGCATGCTTCTTATGTTTCCTTTTTGTTCCATTTTTGTCTGTTACTGAGCTAGTGCCTTGCTGCTTTAATTACTAGAGCATTATGGTATGTTTTGAAATCTGATCGGGCTGCTCTCCATTCTTCTTTTCTTTCAGAATTTACTTGGCTATCCTACATTTTATTTTTCCAGATGAATTATAGAATCAACTTGTCAACTTTGGTATAAAGAAAAACAATCCCTGGAAGTGCCTCGGACCTTTTGGGTAACCTGTCAAGAAGTAGCCTCTTTACAATATAGAGTTTTGCATTTATCTTTTATCCAGGCATCGTATTAAACTCTGTTTTTTTCCCAGTTAATTATCTTTAATTCCTAGCTATATAATCATGTCAGTTCTCAATAAGAAAAAGTTTGTCTTTTCATTGCAAATGGTTGTTTCTGATTTAGTTTTCCTTTTGGCACATTGGTAAAGATTTATGACTTCCAGGAGAATGCAAATTTCTATTTATAATAAAGAACAGGCCGTCTACTCTTGTTTTTGACTTTAATAGCAATACCTCATTGTTGCACTATCAAATCTGATTACTGTTCTTTATGATAGATACCCTTTTTCAAGTTATGGAAACACCCCTCGATTCCTGATTCCTGATTGACTTACAGTTTTGTTAGGAACATATATAGAATGTTATCAAATGCCCTCTCTGGAATCTACCAAGGTGATAGTATGGTTATTCTTTTTAATCCATCAGTGTAGTTAATTTCACTGATAGATTTCCTAATGTTGAGCTATTCTTGCATTCTTGGAATAAAACTGACATGGTAGTGGTGTTTTGTTCATGCCAGTATTTCATATAAGACATAAAACTCTATATTAACATGTTCACAGAGCAGTGCTGCTTACTTTTTCACATCATGGTGCACTGGGGTAAATTATATGGACAAGACTGCTCAGGGCAGAGGCAGCTGGCTTCCCAAGCTCTGCCTGGTTGCCCCCAAGGCCTTAGAAGGTATCACATTACACACAGAACCCATCCTCAGGGTACCTATGTGCCCAGGCATACTTTTGGGGAAATTCTGATTTATTGTTTTCCTTTGTGTAATTTCCTTTTCCTGATTTAATATCAGAATGGTATTACCCTGTGAATCAACTTAAATTTTTTCTCTTAGTTTACAATCTAAGTAGACACAGACTGTTCCCTTGAACATTCGATAACACTCACCCATAAAACCGTTTTGTCCTAGTGTTTGGGGAATGGAAGAATAGAAATGTAGTAAATCCTCTTTTCAATTTCTTTGATGATTTGCCTATCCAAGTTTTTCACATTTCTTTAAGTCAATTTTGTCAATTTGTTTGAAAACTCTTCCATTTCATCTGGATTTTTAAATGTATTGTTTGTAAGTTTTATGTAAAATATTCTAATGTGTATGAATTTGCATATATATAGCAATACCTCTTTTTTATTCTTTTCCTTAATAGGACTGTTTATATATTTTATTTTTAACTATTAAAAAAGAAATCTTTTTTTTAATTTAACATGGTATTGAATACCTTTTTATTTATTTATTTATTTATATATTTTTTTTTATTTTTTCAAAAACATTTGTCTCTGCCTTCCCCCCACCACTTTCCCTTGCCCCCTCCCCCCAACCCTTCCCCTTTGGTTTTGTCCGTGAGTCCTTGCTATATGTTCCTTGACTTTCCCCTTCCCTTCCTTTTCCCCACGCCCCCGTCCTTCCCTCTTGCCTCTGTTGGTTTCTTTTCCTTTCAGTGTTGCTGGTCTTATTTTCCTTGCATTATAAAAGAAATCTTTTTTAAAAATATCACTTGCTGCTCTTGTTAATTCCTTCTTTCTACAGTCTGAGGTTCTGTTTGATCTCTTTCTACATTTAGGTGGATACTTAGTTGATTTTTTAGTCTCTCTCATTTTCTTTTTAATATATTTAAATCATAAATTTTCCTCGAAATATATTTTACTGTATTGCACAGTTTTCTCTTGCAGTGTTATAAGTCATTCTTTTTATTCCTTATCTGTAGTTCATTTTCCTTTCTAATCCAAGAATTATTTAGAAGTGTATTTACTTCACTTCTAAAAGTATATATATTTCAGCATGGTATACTTAAAAGTGTATTTAAAAAGTGTATATATTTCAACATAGTTAGGTTTTAATTGATGTTTGGCTTTTCTATCCTTTTTTTTTTCCCTGTTACTAGTTATACTACCTTATATATGCAGAATGTTTCCTGCACAAATAATACATTTTGGTCTATTTTGTGTCCTAATGTAAAATCTTTAAATAAATATTCCACGGGCAATTGAAGTAAATGTACTTTTTGTTTGTTTGGGTAGTATTGTATCATATTTATACATATTAAATCAAATTTGTTAATTGCTATTCAGATTTTCCCTATTTATTTAGCTAATTTAAATTTTCTGACAAAATATATAAAATACCACACAGTTTTATCACAGTCTCCTATTTCTAACCTTTTTTACTTTACATATTTGAAATTCTTTTTCAGTGCATTAAATTTCATGACTATCTTATTGGATTGTGTTAATTCTCAATATATAGATACCTTCTTTTATTCATTCAATGGATTTTTGGCCTTACATTTCTCTGCCACTTCTACTATTAATAGAGTTTTGTCAGCATTTGTTTGGTATATCTTTATGCATTCCAATATTTTAAACTTTTCTGTCCTGTTTTAGTTTACATGTATCTTTTCAAAATAGCACATGATATTTTTCCTCCCTATGATAATGTCTACCTTTTAATTCATAATTGAAACTTTCATATTTACTGTAATTCCATAATATTTATTAATAATTCAGTCATTTTATTATTTTAATTTGTATCACTTTTTACTAGATTTGTCAAAGTACATGTCCTCCTTTTCCCTATAGTGATTTAGGAGTTTGAAATATCACTTGCAATAGTGGTTGCACTGATAAACACACACACACACACACACACACACACACACACACACACACACAGAGTCCAATAGAAGCACTTGAGTATGGTTGGTACGATAATAATAGGTGTAATAATTTATAGTTTTAATTTGAACATACCTCGTAAAATGTCATATGGTGTGCTTGGTTGTGATATTGTTACATTATAGAGTTACATGCTTATGATTTTGTAATAAAAGATTATGTAATAAAAAGGGGCGTTATATGTGCTGTATGTATGTGTACATAGGTATATATGTTTATTTTTTACTTTATATACTTTTGTATTATTAAAACTTTTAAAGTAAAGTGAGCATATAATACCTTTGTAATAAGAAAATAAAGAAAAACGCCTGCTTTTCAATGTGTCCCACCTTCGTCTGTGCCTGAGCGATCTCACACCCCTTGCTCAGGCTCCCATCACCTGGATTTTATACTCTTCCACCAACCTCTCAATGCCTCACTACTCTTGTCTATCCTGTTTATTGCTACCAGGTTATCTCCATAAAATATCATTTTATTCATATAACTCAATTCCTAATCAAATCTAAACTTCAACCCCTGACATCCAAGTCCTCCATGACCTTCCCTACATATCCATTCCTGTTTTCTATTTGCCTGTGGACCATCTACTCTAGTCAGACTGATTTCCTCACTCTCTTATAAATCAGCATTTGTTCCTTTATTTTCATTTATTTCGATCTCTAGCTATTTCCTGTTTTCTCAGAGTCCTACCCAAACACAAAGAGCCTTGATACCTGTTTTACAAGATAAGTTATTCTTCTGTTCTAATAGATTTCCTTTAGGGAAGACTCACATCTTCAGGCAGCAGAAATAATCTAGTCACAAACCTGTGGAAACAGACTTCATTTTTGACCATGAAACCTTAAGGCCTTTGACATTTATTGAAAAGGGACATTGTGACTCTTTGCTAAGATGATTTAACTTTGAGATTGATATTAACCCTTCACCCCAAACCAAAGATTTCTTAACACTTTTTCCTTAATAGCAGTGCTGGTCAACATCAACTTAATTTAAAACTTTCCACAGTTTTCTGTAGTTTCTGAGTCCTCTTTAATTAATCTCCCATTTCCTTGAGAGTTGTTTGGGGGCATGTCAACATTTAGCTGGTGACCTTGAGCTCCTCTGGACGTTTCTACCAGCTGCTATAGGCCTGAAGCCTCAACAGAGCCTTTCCTACCATTTTAGTCAGTGGCCCTTCCTACCCTAGAATGAAGCTAGGAACAGGGTCCAAGAGCTCTAGGCACTAAGGAAACATTTTCTTAGCAATTCCAAGAAATAATCAACTGTCTACAGCACTCCCACCCAACAAGACCAGGTCATTAGCATACTTTATATTGTTTTTTCCCCTGCCGATTCCTTCAGATCCCCCTGTCCCCAGAGTGCCAAGAAGAGAGGACAGCTGCAAGCAATACTGTCCTTATGAGGTGGAGTTCTGGTAGATCAACAAACCTGATTTCTTTTTTTTCTTTTTAATATTTCATTTATTTTTAGAGAGAGAAGAAGGGAGGGACAAAGAGAGGGAGAAAAACAGCAGTGTGAGAAACATCGATTGGTTGCCCCTCATGTGTGCCCAGACCTGGGACCAGGCCTGCAACCCAGGCATGTGTCCTGACTGGGAGTTGAACAGGCATCCTTTAGCTTTGCAGGTAGATGCCAAACCAACTGAGCCACACTGGTTAGGGCAATGAAGTTGAATTCTTGATGAACCACTGCCCATCTTCTAGATTTCAAAATATTTTTGATAGTTTACACTATGCCATTCCTATTTTAGGACTTTAACTTAATAGTTTACTTAATTTCATAACCACATTATTAGTAATTATTGAGACAGTATGTTTCCCTCATTAACCATTGTTAGCATCAAATCTTCCTTCTTGCATGCATTAATTTTTAGTCAACAAAACACTAAACACTCTTTTTTTCCTGAATTGTGGTATAAAATTTCATATCTCAGCAAAGCTTCTCTTGGGTACCAAGGATTCGTGGGAACATATAGCTTCAAAAATTTGCACAGGGTGGGGTCTGGACACATCTAAACTCATTGCAACACCACCTTCTTACATGTGGATTTTTTTGTGATTCAGGAAGAACTCACCAAAATAAGCGACTCCATTTTGAACCAAGCTCATCATGAAAGAGGCTCTGTCTTCATCAGCAATGTAAACAAGAAAGACGCGCTCAGGCGCTTGTGCAGCATCTGCCCCCAAGTTTCCAGGAGGTGAGACAGCCCACATATCTGCTTTAATGTCCAGACTCAGGTTGTCCTTATAGAGTTTGTCTGAGGATTGCAACCATGTATGCTTTTATGCAACTTGTTTCTTGCTCATTTTGTGTTGTCCCTTTTGAGCATCATCATGGACATTTGGCCTCTCATAGACTCCACTGTTTCCAGGAGGCCATAATCATGTTTTTAATGTTCAAAATCTCATAGACCAGTGAGGGTGATTTTATGCTGTTTTCTGTGTCACAACTCAGACATCTTTGAAGGTATCCTTGCTTCCTCACAAGAACAGGATGTTCTAGGCTAATTTTAAAGTATGTTGCTCTGTAAGGACCCCATTTCTTTTTAGTGAAAAATTGACAGACTAAACTCTGGAGGCTAGGGGTAGAAATTATTCCACATGACTGATTGGGGTAGAACAGAATAACATGGTGGCTACTATCCACTTTCATGATGAATAAAAACGATTACTTTTTTTTTCCGAAAAATACACCACAAATTCATGTTACACCTTTTAAGTTGTGGTTCCTTTTTACCTGGTTTATTGAGGGCTTATTAATCCAATTTTTCATTTGTGCTTTTGTCCTACCAACTTTTTCCCCTTTCTACTGACTTTTTTATACCATACTATGTGTTTAGAAACCATACCATGTGTTCAAATTACTGTGTGGCTAGCCTCACTCCCAATTTAGCAGGCTTCATTATTTTCTCTCTTAGCTTCTATTTTTTTAAGAAGGCCACAAATTGTACAGCTCCAGACTATCTCCATCAGTGTTCTTTAAACCTCAGTTATCTGCAAAGGAAAGTCTTTACCCCACTCCAGGGAATACAAAAGTGTAGGGCATAAGTAGCTCAAAAGAGTATCAGGCAGTTGTCTAAGAGTTATCACTCATGCTTTACTTTAATGGAAACTAGTGGGGTTTTTTTTTCTGTTTTTACAGGCAGCTTTAATGTTGAAGTGCAGTTTCTTAAAAGCCTTTATTTATTTATTTTATTTATTTATTTTTTTAACATAACTATTCTCATTTTAATGTATTTCCATCTGAAGACTCACATACATTTTCTGAGTCATACATATACACACATAGTTTTTTCCCCTTTTATGAAGCTAAGATCACAATAGATACTGTTCAAGCTTTGCCACTATAACAGAACATGTTTGTAAATTTTTTCCACTGAATCATTAATTATATTTAAATCTTTTCTTTCCACCATCCTAGGCTAATTCACTTGTGAACGGCTGAGTCTTTAAGGCTTCTAAGACAAACAATCCTCACCACATTTACTTACTATCATCCAACCTCCAACTAATAGCACCCAGAGTGGTCCTCTTAAAACACTAATATGCTAGTGTTTTCTGCCTTACTTTAACCTTTCAAGGGCTGCTGAGTGGTCTGGGATAACACTGAGTTTTTTTGTTTCTTTGTTTTTTTCAAATTTAATGTGTATTTTATTTTATTTTATTTTTTTAATTAATTTATTTACTTTTAAAAGCCTTTAGATAAACACAGATATTTATTCTCATTACTGCACCAATTCATGTTTGTAAATAGCAATTTAGAATATCAGAAAATGTAGCCAGTGTCAAAAATTGTTGGGCTTAATTTTTTATCCAGAAAGGCCAGGTGGGCTTATTTCTGTACATCTGTATAATTCATACTTTTGTTTGTTTACCATGAACACCAGCACATAAAACACTAGAAAATTAAGATAGCAAATTTCAATTGCAATTTTATGTTCCAGTCACATTTACTTACTGTCTTTTTCTCACCCTCCCCCAACTCTCACTAATCCAAGTAGTGATGTTCTTTACGTCGTTTCTTATTTAATGATTTATTTATTTAAAGGTTTAGTGAAAAAGATCAACATGGATTAAGATGTCTCATCCCTGTAAGCTTATTTTGAGTTTCCTGGTAGTTTAATGACCATCATAGAAAAGGTATACGAAGTCACTTTCTTTCAGGTTACTTTGTCGATAGCGCCTGTATTGCTTACCCATTGTGGTGTAACAAACCACTCCAAAATTCAGTGACTTAAGTCAATAGCCTATGAGTTAGCTGGGCATTTCTTCTCACCTTCGCTAGACCCACTTATGGGTCTGCAGTTGGCTATGGGTAAGTTAGAAAGAAGCTCTCTTGATCTTGGCTGGGCTCTCAAAGTGTGGCAGAGTTTCATGAGTGAGAGTAGAAGAGAGCAAGGCCTCTTGAGGCCTATAGATGGAACTGGCGCGCTATCACTTTTGCCACATTCAACTGGCCAAATTAAGTCACAATGGATCCAAGATTCAAGGTGTGTGGAAATAAACTCCACCATTTAATGGGAAGAATTACAAAGTCATATTGCAATAGATAAGGATATCAGTTCATTAATAGTGGCCATGAGCTATGGATCAAGTGTTTATCTGTGCTACCCTTGACTGTGCTTTCTCACATCTTTGGGGGTCACCAGCACCATAGTGCCCTACAATGGCTTAGCTTTAACAGCTGGAGTGATTCCACATGTTTTCTTGTTTGCCAGCAGGCTTGTTCTCATGACATGACAGGAATTCAAGACAGGATTTAGAAGTGACCAAGCCCCTTGAGCCCTAGAGATAGAATTGGCACAGCATCACTTGCGCTACACTCTATTGGCCAAAGCATGTTACAGGTTGCCATAGACTGAATGTTTGTGCCCTCCCATTCATATGTTGAGACAGAATCCCCAATGTGAGGGTAATTTGGAGGTGGGGCCTTTGGGAAGTGATTAGGTCATGAGGATGGAGCCCTTATGAATAACTGTGTTCACTTCAGAGAATATTTTCAAAAAGAATCCCTGAATCATTGAAAATAATCTCTGGCCTGATGTCAGCAAGATAGCAAACTAAGGCGCCCAATGCTTATCCCTCCCACAAAAACAACAAATAAACAACCAGGTGTCAATGAGAATAGTTCCAGGAGAGCTCTCCTAGAGTACGGAAGAGAAGTATAATAACCCTGGCTCATGTGGCTCAGTTGGAGTGTTGTCCCATAGCCAAAAGGCTGCAGGTTTGATTTCTGGTCAAGGCACATACCTAGTTCGTGGGTTCAATCCCCAGTCTGGGCCCTTATGATCCCAGGTCCAAGTGCTGTATGGGAGGTAACCAATTGGTCCTTCTCTCTCTCACTGATGTTTCTCTCTCTCCCTTCTCTCCCTTCCTCTCTTTATAAAAAAAGCAGGGAAAAATGTCCTCAGGTCAGGTTAAATTTTTTTAAAGAAGTATAATAAAGAAGCTGGAAAGGGGGGGTAACAAAACAACTGCAAGTCAAACAGAAGTTAATTAACAATATGGGAACCCTACTCACTTTTCAATAATTACCTTAAATGTAAATGAACTCAACTTGTGAATCAAAAGCCATAGAGTGACTGAATGGATAAATAAACATGAGAGACTGACTTTAGAACTAAATATGCACATAGGTTGAGAAGTGAAAAGATGGAAAAAGATATTTCATACAAATAGCAACCATAAGAAAGCAAGAGGTGGCTATATTTATATCAGACAAAATAGACTAAATCTAAAACTGTCTCCAGACAAAAAAGGTCATTATATAATGAAAGAACCAGTATAATAGGAAGATGTAATAATTTTAAATGTATACACACCCAACATCAGAGCACCTAAATATATAAAGCAAATATTGGCAGATCTGAAGGCAGAAATTGGTAGCAATAAGTAATAGTAAGAGACTTCAATACCTCCCTTACAGTAATGGAGAGAAAATCCAGACAGAAAACCAATGAAGATGTAGCTGACTTGAACACTATAGCCAAATGTATCTAACTGATATATACAGGACTGCCTACCAACAGCAGAATACATATTCTTTTCTTATACTATATACAAAATCAATGCAAAAATGGATAAAAGGTTTAAATGTAGGACCTGAACTATAAAACTCCTAGAAGAAAACAGGGGAAAAGCTCATTGACATTAGTCTGGGCAAAAATATTTTAAATATGACACCAAAAGCACTGGCATAAAAAGTACAACTAGACAAATGGGATTACATTAAACTAAAAAGATTCTATACAGCAAAGAAAACAACAAATGGAGTGAAAAGGCAACCTATGAAATGAGAGAAAACATTTGCAAATTATTAATACATATCTGATAAGGGGTTAATATCCAAACTACATAAAGAACTCATAAAACTCAATTGCAAAACAAACAACAAGTAACCTGATAAAAATGAGCTAAGATGTGAATGACATTTCTCAAATGAAGACATACAAATGGCTCACAGGTACATGAAAACGTTCTTAATGCTACTCATCATCAGGGAAATGAGAATCAAAACTCAATGAGATATTACTTCACATCTATGAGAATAGCTATGATCCTGAAATCCAGCAGATAAGTGCTGGTGAGGATGTGGAGAAAAGTGAAACCTTGTACACTGTTGGTGGGAATGTAATTGGTACAGCCATTATGGAAAATAGTACGGAGGTTCCTTAAATAATTAAAAACAGAACTATCATATGACACAGCATTTCCACTTCTGGGTATATATCTACAAAAAAACTGAATTAAGATCTCAAAGGGTTATCTACACTCCTATGTTTGTTTCAGCATCATTCACAATAATAAAGATATGGAAACAACCTAAATGTTCATCGATGAACAAAAGAATAAAAAATGTGACATGTATATATGTATTGTATGTATCATATATACACAATGGAATGTTATTTATCTTTAAAAAACAAAATCCTGTCATTGAGACAACTTTGATGAACCTGGAAAACATTATGCTAAGTAAAATAAGCCAGACACAGAAAGACAAATACTGGATGACCTCATTTACATATGATATCTAAAATAGTTGATAAATACAATATGATTTCACTCATCCATGGAAGCTAATGAACAAACTAAACAAACAAAATAGAAACAGACTCATAGATACAGAGAACAGACTGACAGCTCTCAGAGGGGAAGGTGGTTAGGGGGCTGGGTGAAATAGGTGAAGGGATTTAGCAAAAAGAAAAACAACTCATAGACACAGACAATAGTATGGTGATTATCAGAGAGAAAGGGGGGTGTGGGGAGGTAGAAGAGGGTAAAGGGGGATAAATGATGATGGAAGGAGACTGGACTCTGGGTGGTGAACACACATATACAGAGGATGCATTATAGAATTGTATACCTGAAACCTATGTAATTTTATTAACTAATGGCACCCCAATAAATTCAATAAATACTTTTTTAAAAACAAAAGTTGAAGTCATAGAAGAAGGAAGTAGAATAGGGGTGCCTAGGGGCTGGGGGAGGGAGAAATGAGGCTTTTGTTAAGGGATACAAAGTTTCAGTTATGCAAAATGAATAAGTTCTGGAGATAATGTACAATAATTTGACTATAATTAACAATACTTTATACTTGGAATTTTAACTTAAAAATAACTTTTTATTCCATTTCTCTGAAATTTACCTGATTTTTACTTTATAACTTCAAGCACATGCATCAGTTAACTTTTGTTGTATAACAAAACACTTCAACATTTTGTGGCTAAAATTATTTATTGAGCTCACAACTCCATGGTTTGGCAATTTGGGATGGGTTCAGCTGGGTGGTTTTTCTGCTGGTCTTGGCTAGGATAACTCATGCATCTGCAGCTGTAGTGAGTGGTCTCACTTGTCTGGTGGTTGGCTAGGTGTCACCTCAGATGACAAGATTGACTATCATAATCCAGCAGAATAATCCAGATTTACTTACATGGCATTCAGGGGTTTCAGGAACAGCAAGAGAGCAAGGCCAATGTGCAAGTGCTTTTCAAGCCTCTCTTGAATTATATTTTCTAATATCCCATTGGTCAAAGAAAACCACATGGCCAACCCAGATGCAAGGAGTAGAGATATAGAGCCATTCTGTGATGAGAGGACCTGCGATATATTGCAAGGGTGAGCATAGAGAAAGAAGAATAACGTATGGCCATTTTTACAATTTAACACCTCCTTTCATTTCATTCCCTATCCCTCCCTCCATCACTTATTCCACTCTTGCCAAACCAGACTCCTTGCTTTTCCTCAGAAACAGCAGGCATGCTCTTACCTCAGGGTCTTTGTGCATACTAATCTCTTTGCCTGAAATACTCTTCCATCACATATCTACACAGCTAATTCCTTTGGCTATTCTGGTCTTAGCTGGGATCACTCATGTATCTGTGATAATCTGATAGGTCAGCTGAGTGCTAAAAGGCTTCAGCTGTAATGGCTTGTGTCTGCTTCACGTTAATTTTTTACCCACCAGCAGACTATGCGGGGCTTTTTAGACACTGATCAGAGTGTCTGGTTCCATTAACTGTAGAAGCACACAAGGCCTTGTAGCTTATAACTAACACAATATTACTTTCACTATGTTCTATTGGCCAAAGCAAGTCAGCAAAACAGATCCAAGGGGTGGGGAAGTAGATTCCACTCCTCAATAAAAAAAGCAGCTTCAAAGTCACATTACAAAGGGTCATAGATACAGAGAGGGAAAAGATTGTGGCCCTTCTTACAAGCAATACACCACAGTGTGGCATTTTTCAGAATTTTACTTCAAAACAATAGTCTTCAGTGTGGGGAAGTGTATCTTATTTCACTCCTTTAGTTTTGTTTTCCTATCTCTTCTTTCTCTTCTTGGCCATTTGTAACTTCTGTTAGACAGACATTGACTCAACTGTATCTCTTCTCCATACCTCACAACTTTTTGTTCTTAGATTTCCTCTCTCTTCCTCCATACCTTCCCAATATACCCCCCTGAAAAAAAAACCCAGAATTTATTTATAAGAAATTGTGTATTTGTCCTTACATGCTTAAACATCAGTTACCTTAGAAGTCCTCTCCGTTTGATGCAATACACCTATGAAGTCATTTTTTCCCACTGCTCTTTTAGTGCTTCTGCTGTTTTTTGTTTCACCTCTTCCACATCGGCAAAACATTTCTCTTGGAGGACTTTTTTCGTCTGGGGAAACAAACAAACAAACAAAAAAAAGAAATAGCTCAGGGCAAGATCTGGTGAATAGGGAGGGTGGGGAATGAGAGTCATGCCATTTTTGGTCAAAAAATGCTGAACGCTCAGCGTGGTGTGGGCTGCTGTGCTAGGTAAACCAACCATCAGGAAATGGGAAAACACACTGAAAGAGTCTTCAGAAAAATTCACTGAAGCCAAATGCAGCCTCTCACAAGAATGTCAGCTGGTACCTATACAGATGGGTTCCTAGAACACTCACATAGCCAGGGAAACCTGTACTACACAGGGCCTGCCCTCCAGAAGATAATTCTGTATTTTGGGGAGTCCCCCTTCATACTCTAAAAGTGTACTTTATAATATGACCTTCCAGATATCTGATTTGATTTCTTGCTGTGTTCCTTCTGCTAGTTAGGCCTTCTTTTGAGCAAGTATTTTCTTTTTTAATCTTGTAATTAAATTTGTAATGTTCACAAACTGTTTCCTTTACAATTATATCTTTTTTCCCCCTCCATAGTAGCTTATTCCATTCTTTTATAGGCACAAAATCCTCTTGAATCTCTCTGAGAATTTTTTTCTGAAACTTTTCTTCTATTTCCTGAATTAATCATTTGGAGTTATTTCCTCTATTCAGCTTGGAATCACTTTTTTGTGCTGTTCATTATCTTCAGGTAAAGGGCATTTATTTTTCAGTGAGCCTCTTCAGAGCTGCTAAAGTTAATTATCAATGATCATAATACGCATACTGCCCCTGTTGTTATTCTGGATCACATAACATTGAGTTACCTATTTGAGAAACAATTCCATAGAAAATCAGTGCTTGTGATTCAGAATATTATAATTTGGAGTATCTGCCTTTGGGACTTTCAAAAAGAGGCTTCTGTATAAACACTGTTTGCTTTTTATCTCCTTGGAATCTTAATGGTATGGCAAGTGTTTCTTGATTAGCAGACATAAAGGCCTCTTGCTGAACCTCTGCTATACATGCTCTGAAGCATATTTTTGTGAGGGGTTTCCTCCTGACCCTCAAAGGGAAGCTCATGTATTACAGATAGATTATATTTTGAGTCAGACTATTCTAAACATATCCTAAACATTTGGTGAAATTTCATACAACCATTTTCATGTGTTAGTGATATGTGTTGATAAAAATATTCAACACAGCACTGTTTATAATTTCAAATATTTGAAAACCTATTTGAAAATCTTTTGGTATATTATGTCACACATGCAGCATACTGCTAAACATGTGTAGGTTTTTTAAAAATGTCATATGGGGTTAGTAGTACAGTTATATGGACTTTTTGTTTCCTTCCTTATACATTTTAAGGTAAGAGAAAAATAAAATTTTATTTAAAAAACAAATTATTCAATATTATCTTAACAGTGTGAAAATGCATAAAAAATGGGATTAAAGATGCCAAACTGTGAAAAGTGGTTATCTTGGGGTTATAGATGATTTTAAAAAATATTTTATTTAAGTTTCTTTAATGAGTATGTGTTATTTGCTAAGCAGAAAATAATGAACAATTGAATGAAAATAAATTTCACAAGATGAACAAAAACATAGAAGTTATGTATGTGCTTATATTGTGTCAGTTATGAGTTTATTGTTACAATGTTGGTGTCTAAAATCATTAAAATAAGGGCTGGTTGCTGCATTTCTGGAATAGTTAGGAAAGGCAACTATGGCTTTGCTAAAACAGACTGGAGATTAAATGCAGAAGATAAATAAGCTGTATCCACACTGTGGCCCCAGGCTAACATGGCCTGTCCCTCCTCTGAATTCTTGGAAGACTTATTGCGCACGTTGCTCTCTAAGCGCATGTCCTTTACTCCAGTATTCTACACAAACCGGTTTCATGGGAAAAGGTTTCGTGTCTTAAAAGTCTATAATGCTTATTGTTTATAATGCTTAGTGCAAAATTGTCATTAAATAAATGTGATGGTTGGTGTAAAAACTAGCATAGCTCATTTTATGACAGAGTGGGCTGGCTATTTGATACAATAAACTTGTTCTTTTACTGTTATGGAGTCTTAGATAATAATAGATAACATGAAGAATTCAAGATACTGGACGGTCACACAGCTTATAAGTGAGAGGTTTGGGATTTCTACTCTGAAGTGTAGGGTGTTTATTAATACACACTACACCAAACTGCCTGAGAGAGCTGGTTCCTGTAAAATACAAATAGCCCAGATAGACAATGTGAGCTCAAGATAGCATCAGTTTCCCCATATCCCTTGTCCCACAGGGGGACACTGAAACAAGAGAGGCCAGACAACAGGCGACAGGAGCAGAGGGGTTCCTTGTTGCCAAGAGGCCAATTCCACACCCTAGTTAAGAAGATTATAGCCTGCAGCTCTCCCTTAAGTGGGTTTTCAGGGAGCAGCCCTCTAAACTTTACTATCTAGATGAAATTCCAAAAGCGGTTCAGCTCTTTTGAGTAAGTGGGAGATGTGAGCAAAAAAATAGCTCACAACAAGGTGTGGTTTGAGTTGATGAGGCTAAGAGGCAAAATGCCTTGATAATGATGTGTGAGAAGCTTGGTCTTGGTGTATTGAGCATCATTTAAATTTTTAAGGAAGGACTATACAAGGCTGAAGTGTCCTTCAAGAAGAGCATTGTGTCAGAATAGGTGTTGAACCCAAATAAGAGAAATAGTTGAAATGGTTATTTTATGATTATATTCTCTGCCCTTGAGAGTTTAGATGAGCATATTGTGGCAATGGGCTTCTATGAAGTCACTAAAAGCACCCAGACCCCTATCATTTTTGTGCAATTCCATTCTCAAGATAATTTCTCTTTTCACCTAGTTCATTAGTTTGCCTAAAATAAATTAGGTGACACCATTGTCTTTTATTTATTTTTCATTCATGTATTTACTTATTTTAATGTTCATTTTGGTTTTTTTCCCATTAGCATTTATCCCTCCTGTACCCTCTTCCACCTCCACACACCTCCCCATTGTCTTTCAAAGGCCACAGAAATGATTCTATAGCTAATTTCTTACTGTCACATTTTCAATATAAATCTAAGAAGTCACATGTGAAAACTTATGTTTATAAATAATGGAAAATGCCTGTAATGTGGAAGTTCTCCAGATTATATTTATTTTTTGTCCAAATGTGTTATGTCATGGCTGAAGAGTTAACATGAGTTAATATTCATAAATGGGAAATTATTGAAATCAAACCTGGTTAGATTAGGATTTGCTCCAGAGAAAATACTTGCAACTAAACAAATTGATATGGACCTCAATCAGGGAATATATTTACCAAAATGCACAAATACACACATATACACACCAAACAATCCCAAACTTGGAAGAATACTGGACAGGAATCCAGGAGACTCCTGACTCCAAGACTAACTCACTGATTCAAACTACTATCGCCTTGCCTTCCTGAGAATTTAACTGCACAATATCTAGGAGATCTTGTTCTGACGAAATGGATCTAAGATTTTCATAATGTACTATGGTTCATTAACACCTTTTTTCTAGCAGTTCTTTAGAATAGCAACATATTTATTACATAAAGTCCTATTGATATGTCATTGTTGAAATGTAATTGTTGATTCCTCTAGTAGTGTCAAATATTGATGGTACTGAAACCCATAGGAGGAAATGTATGATTTGTTTACTTCACACACTTGGACAAATCTCAGCCATTGTTCTCTGGGAGACAATAATGGCTGTGATAAACTAATAGGACTTCAGTTCAAACAGATAATCATGGCCTGTAATGGAACTGTAAAAAGAGTCCAGTTGTACACTTTGCTGTTGAATGTGCCATGTTTACAAATGTTGCTCAGTAGGCTTTTATCGATGGTAAATATAAAAGTAAATGCAAATTTGAAAAGTGGTAGGTTTGCATTTTAGGAGGTACCCCCAAATCTATGCTTTTCTTGTTAGCAAATGAGTCTTGTTAAGGCTCCCTGAGTATTAGAAATATAGCATATGGATACACAATCCTGACATTGAGAAATATCTTTTTTAAAACTGGAAGGTTAAGCTCTTCACTTATTTTTATTATTTTTTAATTGTCAAAGGAATTAAGAAGAATTTCTGGTTTTATACTTTATTGCCTCTGAACTGGCTTTCATGTTGAATTATTGTGCTGTATACATTCTTAATAATTTAATATTTGAAGTATAATAAAGCTAAAAAGATGCAGGCATCTTGATATGGGAAATCAAAATTGCAATTAATCTATCATCTGAGTCACTCATTAAGGAGAGATCTTGAAGTGTTAATGTAAGGAATAAAATTGCCTTAGGAGTCTTCTTTCAACAGGTTCAGTGAATTTGACTACAAAGGCATTGTTTTTTAATGCGTATGTGCTATTGGCTGAATATTTGTGTCCCTCAAAATTCATATGTTGAAACCCAATCTCCAATGTGAGGGTACTTAGTAGTGTACTGGGGCCTTATGGAAGTAATAAGGTCATGAGGGTGGGTCCCTTATGAATGAGGCTACTGTCCTTGTAAGAGAGAATGCACAGAGCCTTCTCAGCCCTTTCCACCATGTGAGGACACCTGGGAAAGGCTGCAGTCTATGAACCTGGCAATGAGTGTTCACTAGACACTGAGTCTGCTGGCTCCTTGATCTTGGACTTCCCAGCCTCCAGAACAATGAAAAAAAAAATCTACTCTTTATAAGCCACCTAGCCTATGGTATTTTGTTACAGTAGTCCAAATGGGTAGTAATAGAAAGAAATACTAATCTTGTTACTTGATTTAGTTACATGAGAGAAGCATATTGGTAAAATGTTTGAAAAACAATATCAATGACACTGAGAACCAATCTCACACATAACATGATTCTAGTGTGTCTAACACATGATTTACTTTGATCGTTTGTGTAAATGCAATCTTTGCCACTATGATATTTTTTCACAATCATATATAATACAAATTTCTTACAAGATATATTTGAAACTCAACCTTAGGAAGTCAGAGAGGCAGTTGGTAGAGAGACCAGTGACCTGGATTCCATTTCTAATTCTATCACAATTTAACAATTGTTTCTGTGGTCAAGTCCCACCCCTTCCATGGTCCTCAGTTTTCTCATTTGTCACATGAGTAGGTTAGACTAGGGGTCTTTAATGGACTTTCAAAATATGATCCCAGGCCCACTGCTGGGCAATACATTTTCACCTAATGGGTTATAAGTGAATCTAAAAGTATGAGTCATTTTCTTGGTTATTGCAGGCAAGAGGCACATAATTCTGGAGACTATCATTTTATGTATGACAAGGACAACCTACTTTTTTGTTTAACAAATATTCAGAGTTTACTATGTGCCTGACACTACTCTAAGCAATTTCTTAATACTGATTGTGTTTAGCCTTCATAAAAACACTGTAAGTGATGATACTCTTATTATCCCTATTTTATCGATGGAAAACTTAGGTACAGAGAAGTTTTGTGATATGCCCAGACACAAAGCTAGTAAGTGACAGAGTTGGGATTTAAATCTATGCAATTTGGCTCCAGAGTCCAGGCTTTTGAATATTATGTCATACTATTAGCTTACTAAGAGAATGATTAAAGATTTCCAAAACTTGATATTCAGAAGCTAAAATCCAAACTTTGCTTAAGTTTACTGAAAATTAAAATTCAGATTGTAAGGCCCACATGGTGCATGTACACACAGTTTGCTGATAGAGATCTCATGATTTTCAGGAAGGATATTTTAACAGTAGTCCATTTTCAACATTGTTTTAAGTGGTTTGTGATTTACCATGGCCATTTCCTTGCATTTTAGTTTCAAATTACTGTTGCTCTGTTCTGGTGAGTATTTTCATCAATAGTGTGTCTTCCTCCATTCTCAGCTTTCATATCATTACCAATAGTAAGAAAGAGGCCATTGCTGAGCCACATGGGTCTTAAGGCCCTCTCCCTTAGTTATCAAAGACTGTTAAAAGCTTTCAGATTGCTTACTTCTTGTAAGGGCTTAGTCGGCGCTCTCATTTCCCTGAGATCCTATACTGGCAGGTGAGGAAAATGGGGGAGGTGTTTCATTCTTTCAGTTTCAACTTATTCCTCCAGTTAATTTTAGGCAATTTTAAGAAGACTTAGCATAGTGGAAGGTAGACTTGAAACCAGAAAGTCAGCATCCATGTTGCCTGTCACCACCAGAACCAATAAGCAGAAATAGGGATTGGATCTTTATGGGCACTTTAGTCAGATGGCCGGTGATCTGAGAAGATGATAGGTTACATACCCTAACAGATCATCTTATATTTCCTTTCAAGCCAGCCTTTTTTATAAAGAGGGAAAAGTGTAGGTACAAGATTTGGAATTCAAGGAAAAAAGTGTAGGTAAGGGATTTGGAATTCAGAGAAGAGGTTAATCAGATAAAAGCTGCAGTTTGGCAATTTCCTTCACATTCTTTCATCAATTGACTGGTGACTTTTTGTCTGGGTCCTGTGTCTTGTGTCCTGGGTGCTTCTCATTATCTGTGTGACTGTCTCTTCCTGGAACGCAATGGCTCAGATACCATCTTGATTGCTTGTGGTCTCTTCTGAAGCACAAAGGTCAAATTGCTTGCAAGTCTCCTGGAGTCAGCATGGGCTGTACCTCCAGTTCCTGAAACAATAGCTTTTTACATGCATTAATTTGCTAACCTTATTACATAAAACTAAAATTTTCAAACTCTTGAGTTAGCCCATCAGAGTAAAGAAGCTAATTATTATACAGTGCTATGTTTTTATTGCTAAAAAACAACAAATGTTGCTATTTGAAAATTCAGGTTCTAATTTTAATGATAGAAAAAGAAATACAGTTTAGTTTATGAGTTTTTCAAACCATTACAAAGGTCCAGGCCTAATCTACGACTTTTTAGAACAACATCTGTAGTTCCTATGAAATTACATGTCTTAGACTTAGGAAAATGTGGCAGGTACAGAGAAGAAATATTGGTGTATCCTTTAAGTCTCAAATTAGAACAATTTCCATGAAAACTTAGTCTTTAAGAAAACATATGCACAGTTCATATACAGAACCAACATTCTGTTGTTTGGCCCCCACAATATTATTTTGTGTTTAAGACATCATATGTTTCAATTCTGGAATCACATGTCAATATTTTTAGATATAGCAAAATAATGCTGTTGCTTGACTGTAAAATAACTGTCGTGTGCTAGTCTTGGCCTATCGATAACCAGTGCTGTGGCTGGATAAGCCCTTGTGGTTCTTACTATTTCAAGACAAGGTTGGCAATCACTGCCATGATTTTAAAAAAAAAAAAGTTTATTGCTTAAGGGCCTCACAGCAAGGTCACAGAAGGAGGGGGTAGGAGAGAGAACCTGCCTACCAGCCTGGGGGTCTGTTTTTATTAGGGTCAAGAGAGGGGACCTTGAATTTTGTAAGCTCACTCTTTATTGGTGAATTTAAAACATAATCACAGGAATTTAAAGCTTGGGAAGAGAAAAAAACAAGAGACACAAATGGTCAGTCTTCAAAATAAACACAGATCTTTAAAACAAAGGAGGCTGGGGGGTAGGGAGCAGTGGCAGTTTGGCTCTTTATCTAATTTCATGGCTGGCAATGTGTTTATTCAATGTAACCATCTTTGAAGTGTATGTGTCTTTGAAATGGATGCCTTGGCAATCAAAGCTTAGGTCAGGCAGTTGCTTTACAAAAAAGAAAAAAAATGAAATGTCACAGCTTACATTATAGCAACTCATAAGAAAATAATAATAATAATAATAATAGATCTCCCATATCCCACCTCCTTACAGTCTCCACTATTATTAATATTTTACATTAGTATGTTACATTTGCAATAATAAGCCAATATTGGTAAATTATTTTAACAAAAGAAAGAAAATCATTGGTGTTATCATTAATAAATAAATACGTAGATTAATTTGCTTATAGTATGTCAATTGATATCTTCAAAAACAACAAATTAAGTCCCTATTATAGGCAATCATACAATGAGGTATGCCATATGGGCCTTTGGTGGCTGAGGAAGTGCCAGCCAGTTGGGGAAAAATATATATGTTTATGAAGCAAGACACAGAAATACCAGTGGCCCAAAGCAATGATTCAAGCATTAAGTGATAGAAGAGTTCATAGGAGTGATTGATTATTGAGGATGTGGTACTTGAGGATGCCCACAGAGAGCAGGTAACCCTTGAACTAGATGCTGAATTTTTCCTGTTTGCCCTAACTAAACCTATGAAAAGTGCTTCGTTAGGGTAGATGTTCTCATAGTGGGATCTCAGGACCAACGCTGACACCCTCCTCATAGGATATGAATGAATTCTCATTGCACATCCTCCCTTTTATTGCTGTTGACCAATTATTTTCAACCTTTTCAACTGGTGTGCCACAGAGGCACACAGATGCATCGCAAAGATTTTTAAAACATGCAACACTTGCGTGTTTAGTCAGGAGCACTGACCTCTTTTTCCTTAGATTGTCAAATAAAAAAAATGACAACAGCCAACACAACAATAGATGTCCAGTGTGAATGAATCAAAATTATATCTAAATTTTGGTCAGATCAGCAAAAAATATTTTTTTGGTGTGTCACAGAATTTTAGTAATTAATTTATGTGTACCATGAGATGAAAAAGGATGAAAAACGCTGCTCTGGACAAATGACATCGAATTCCAGAGCTTTCGTTTTATGTATAACCAGAGGCTACTTCTGCTAACTTTGTAAGTGAAATGTTAAAGGTGACCAAACCTTGGTATTCATATTCTAAAATGAGCACATTGCTAATGTGTCCTGAGGAATTCTACCAGGAAACCTGGTAGGTGTTTAGCAACACTGTGAAGCTCCCACTGGGCATGCTCACAAATAGAATTGTGTGGGAAGGCATAAGAAGATTCTTTCTAGGAGTTTCTCTTCATGCTGAGGGCTTGGAAATAAGGCTCTCCTATGTTTTTTTAGTAATCACATGTCACATAAAAAAATGACACTAACTTAGATGTGTTTGCAAGGAGTGCCCATCACTGCCATCCTAGTGAGTTTCTATTAAAACTGTTCACTAGGGTTTATATGTAGACTGCCTACAGTAGTGTTCAGGACATTCCTCTCCCTCCAAATTTTTCTCTTGAAATATCCAGTAGGAATTATCTTTTAGATAGTCAAGAAGTGCATTTTTTTATTAAGATTGTGGTTTTCTCTAAGAATAGTGCAATAAAATAAAATTGTTACTTAGAGCCAGACTTCCAAAGGGGTATCTTGTTCAAAAGTTTAATATCAGAATTGAGGGATTTAAGTGGTTGAGACCTACATGTGTTTCAATTTCTGAAAATTTTATCCTTATTTTTATTGATGAAAAATTAGACAAAATTATGGAAGTGCTAGAATTTTAATTTTAATTCCCTTTTAATAAATAATATATTAGTGATCCTGCCCTACAGGGAAGACTATAATTGAAATACTGAATTCATTTATTTGAGACAGAAATAGTAAGAGGTAATGGCATACTCTGACTGATATTTTAGCCGCTTTTTGGAATCCTTGGGAGACTGGTGGGTTGATATAACAGGATCTTTTGTAGTTAGAAACAAACACCTCTCTCATTATTTCTTTGTCAAAAGCTATTCATTTCTACTGTGGTTTATGTTTCAGAAGTTTCTATATCTAGCCAAATGTAAGAGCATCTTTGGTGTCTCTTATGAAGCTTTGTATGCCTGATGAAGATTTAAAAATTAATATTATACTTTGGTTTGTAAAACAATGTAGTCCTCTAATGAAACAGAACACTTCAAGAGTCCAGGAGAGGTTCATTTAGGGGTATTTTAGGACAGAAATGGGTAGACACAAAATAGAGCAGTCATGGTTATGAGTTGGTGATGTCAATGGTGTATGTATAACATGGCCACACTAATTCTCTAGTAAATATAATAGTGATAACTGCTATTATAAGGTCATTAGACAATGTGTCACAGTGCTCTGTAATTATTTATGTGTCTACTTCCCTCTCTACAGTGTGAGTTTTTCACGGCCATGATCTATGTCTCATTCATATCTCTATTCTCTGCAGTGTTAAAGTTTGTGTGAGATCCATCACAGCTGCTCTGCAAATGCTTACTGTTTGTTTCATAGAGGAGAATAGAAGTGTATTGATTATTCTTATTCTGATGTCAGAATTTTCAAATGCCAAGCTCTACACTAAGACAGAGGTATTAAAAATTGTTCCTCCTTCCCTCCCCATACCTATTTTCTTTTCCTAGTAGACGCATACTCTTGACTTTAGCTATGGGTTCCATTCTATTCTTAACTGTCGTACTCAGGGAAAAGATACATGATTGTTAACACTTTTATGTTCTCTGTATATTGGGCTGATATTTGAGGGCACTAGTAAGGTGGATGATGTTTAGATCTTCTAGGTCCCCTCTACGAAAGAAGTGTGAAAGCAACCAGTGGTCAGCTCATCCAATTTCCTTCTCTGCTCCTATTGGCCCTCAGAGCCTGAGGTGCTGGTTTAAGACTTGTGCTCCACCATTGTTATTGCATATAAAACTGACTTCCTGCCTAAATTCTATTCTAGTATTTTCAGAAGCAAATTATTTGTCATGTTTCATATAAAGTTTTTCCATATTTTTTAATACATGTATATGTGATAGTGGTGGGAATGGGATGATAGTCTCTGTATTCCAATAACATGAATAGAAGAGGTTTCCAAATATCAGATTTTGGCAATTTGATATAGAGGCCAGTGTGAGGCTCTTTGCCTCGAATAATTTCTTGCTATTCTTCTTCTGGCATCATTGCCAGTGCGCAGCACTAGGACATCGCCTTCCATCTTCAGAGCCTTCCTGAGTTAGCAAATAGGAGTGTAACTGACAATTCAAGATAGATGATGTCTGGAAAACAAACACACCAGAACTTAGAAATCCATATGAGAATATTCATTTCATCCTAAAGATCCCATTATTGCTCAAAATATGTTCAGAATTCTTCTTGCTTTTAGAGGCAGTTACCTCTATACTGTGCAACCACATTTTTGTGCTCATTATACATGGGATTATCACAACCCATTATTGTATAATGCACGCCCTTATTTTTTCCTCAAAATTTTTGGGAAAAAGATGCACATTATATATGGCAAAATACCATATCTAGCCAAATTAGGGCATTTTTCTTATAATTTTACTTTAAAATGTACGTTAGACTGAGAATATTATTACTTGCCTGACTCAGCACCTTTGGCTGGGTCACTTCTAAGTATATTCAGAAATCTGAAATGGAGGCGGGGCAGGGAAAGGGAAGGGAAGGGGAAAGTCAAGGAACATATAGCAAGGACTCATGGACAAAACCAAAGGGGAAGAGCTGAGGGAGGGAAGGAGGGAGGGGGCAAGGGAAAGTGGTGGGGGAGAGGCAGAGACAAATGTATTTGAAAATAAATAAATAAATAAATGCTTGAAAAGAAAAAAAAAGAAATCAGAATTTGGCTCATAGGATGAAGAGTTGCCATACCATTAAGAGAAACAAATGAACCAGCAAACAAAAACCTCTGGAGTCTCATCCAAATGAGTGACAAACATGTTTGGAGTTCTGGCAGCATCACTATAATCACTGCATGGCTTCCTGTGGAGACAAATTTGAAGGTAACAGCAATATCTCTAAAACTGAATGCTAGAGAAGAATGAGCCTCTCATACCAGGAAAACTGTGGTGTGATCTATGCAACTAGTTTATTTACCAGGCTGAACTCAGAGATGTGAAATTACGAACTTAATGTATCACAATAGTGACTTTTAAGCCCATTCTGTAAAATCTCCATTCTTGCTCCTGTGCAGAATCTCAAGCATATTTCACAGCTTTTTCAGTCAAGTATACTTTTTAAAATATTTAATTTATTTATTTGTTTGTTTGTTTGTTTGTTTATTTATTTATGAGAGAGGGGAAGGGACGGAGAGAGGGAGAGAAACATTGATCAATTGCCTCTAGCGGGTGCCCCAACTGCCCTCCCACCCCCTGGAACCAAGGCATGTGCCCTGAACAGGAATTGAGCTGGCGACCTTTTGGTTTGCCAGCCAGTGCCCATCCACTGAGCCACACCAGCCAAGGCACAGTCAAATATACTTTTTAATGAACAATCTCAACCTTAAGTATTGAAAAGTTCAGTCAGAGAAAAAACAGAACTTGAGTCTCTTTCCATTAAAAGCTGTTCTCTTCCCTTACAGCTCCTGGCCTAACCTGAACTCAGAATCATACAGTAGGAAAGGTCAAGCTGTTGTTAGTTTTGTTCCTGGGAGGCAGATTTTGAGATGGAGATTAGCGAGCAGGCTAGTGTGCCCTTGGGATCAACACCTGTGGATAGGAAGGGAGAGGGAAAGAAGCAGGACTGGATAGGTGAGGAAGATGAACTGCAATGCATTTCAGTGGATGTCTCGGAACACCCTATGGGAATCTTTGTAGCTGAGATGAACCTTTCGAATTGTCCTAACCTGGGTGAAGGGGCCGGGCCTTTATAATTTGCATGGATTAGTCACTGCATGAAGGCCACTCCTGAAAGGAGGTGTGACCTTAGGCAAGCTGTTTTTTTTTTTTTCATCTGTGGTGATCTCCATAAGGGACTGAGAGCCGAGGGCTATCTATTGACACCACCCCAGGGAGTGGGAGAGTAAGTCCTTCATTTCTGAATGAAGAACAGGGCAGCACATCATGGAGTCCAGCAAAGGGGCATAATCTGTCTTATTTGCATTCCTCTCAGCTGTTGTCCTTTCTCCTCTTCCAACCATTATGCTATTTCTGGCTTCACTTGGACCCTCCAGATAAAATGGCTGAAAGCAAATGGACAAGACCTTACTTGCCTGGTGCAGTGTTAACCTTGCATTGATATGGGGGTATGGCGCATGCTCCAGCGCTGGCTTTTTCTCTTGTGAAGTTCTTTTAAAGATTCCCTGGAGTCACTCCCACCATACGGACACCATTTTCCACTGCACCATTTTTACATAATGATACATCCTCTGAACTGACTACTTTTGATTTCTCCTACCTCTCTCCTCCCGTTTGTTTGGAGATATCATTGCCCTGGTGGCCACATCTCTTGGACTGGGCCTTTTCAGGATGATTCACACCCACTCACCTTCCTTAGTATTTATTGTTGCCCATGGACAATATTTCTTGGTATTAAACTCTGGTCATGCCAGTTGCTCCTCTATGTCCCACCCTAGCCTATCTTTAAACTTTAGACATCTGAACAATAGCAGGGACCTGTTTATATGCTCTCCAAACAGCGGGGTATATATGCCAAGCTCTCCAAGTGGCTTTCTTTTTCTTTTTTAAGATTTTATTTATTTATTTTTAGAGAGAGGGGAAAGGAGGGAGAAAGAGAGGGAAACATCAATGTGTGGTTGCCTCTCATGTGTCCCCTACTGGGGACCTGGCCTGCAACCCAGGCATGTGCCCTGACTGGGAATCAAACCGGGAACCCTTTGGTTCACAGGCTGGCATTCAATCCACTGAGCCACACAAGCCAGGGCTCCAGGCGATTTTCTTTGTCTTCCTACTTGGTTTGAAACCACCACCTCCTTGGTTCTGGTTACTGTGTTTAGAGTAATATAGGATGAGATACTGTTTTTCTTATGAATACTCAGTGTAAACAACCCCAATGAGCTGGCAATTTGGTGAAATCCCTGAGTTTTGAGGGAATATGCACATGTTAGTACATTTCTTAAATAATTGGGCATTATTCCCACCAGAGGCACTCTTCTGTGGAGGCCAGGGTTGTGTATGCTGTTTTTGTATAAAGCTGCAGGCTTAGCTCATGGATCAGAAGAATTAACATCATTAAAATGTCTACACTACCCAAAACAATCTATAGGTTTAATGCAATCCTTATCATAATACCAATGGCATTTTTCAAAAAAACTAGAGCAGACATCCTGAAATTTATATGGAACCAAAAAAAAGACCCTGAATAGCCACAGCAATCTTGAGAAAGAAGAGCAAAGTTGGAGATATCATGCTACCTAATATCAAACTATACTATATGGCCACAGTAATCAAAACAGCATGGTTCTGGCATAAAAACAGACACATAGATCAATGGAATAGAATAGAGAGCCCAGAAAAAAATACACACCTATATGGTCAGTTATTTTATGACAAAGGAGGCAGGAATATATAGTGGGTAAAAGACAGCTCCTCAATGAATGCTGTTGGAAAAACTGGACAGACACAGGCAAAAGAATGAATCTGGGTCACTTTCTTACACCATATATAAGAATACACTGAAAATGGATCAAAGACTTAAACATAAGGCCTGAAACCATAAAACTTCTAGAAGAAAACATAGGCCATAAACTATCTGACATTGCTCTTAGTAGTATATATATTTTTTGGATATGTCTCCTTATGCAAGAGAAACAAAAGAAAAAATAAACAAATTGGACTACATCAAACTAAAAAGTTTTTGCACAGCAAAACCATCAAAAACAAAAAGACAACCTAAGGAATGGGAGAAGATATTTGCCAATGGTATATCCAGTAAGGGTTAATATCCAAAATATATAAGGAATTCATACAAAACTTAACACCAAAAAGACAAACAATCCAATTAAAAAGTGGACAGAGGACCTGAATAGACATTTCTCCAAAGGGGACATACCGATGGCCAATAGACATATGAAAAGATACTCAATGTGACTGATCAAGGAAATGTAAATTAATACTACAATATTACCTGTCAGAATGGCTATCATCAATAAATCAACAACCAACAAGTGGTAGCGAGTATGTGGAGAAAAGGGGACACTGGTGAACTGTTGGTGAGGTTGTAAACTGGGGCAGCCATTATGGAAAACAGTATGAAGTTTCCTCAAAAAATTAAAATAAAAACTACCATATGATTCAGCAATTCTACTTTTTGGCATTTATAAAAAAAAAAAATCCAAAACACTAATCTGAAAAAGACATAAGCACCCCTGTGTACACTGCAGCTTTGTAATAGCCAAGATATGGAAGCAAACTGTGTCCATGGATAAAGATGTGGTACATATATATAATGGAATACTACTCAGCCATAAAAAGAAATGTAATCTTGCCATTTGTGAAAACATGAATGGACCTGCAGGGCATTATCCTAAGTGAAATAAGTCTGACTGAGAAAGACAAACATCACATGATTTTACTTTTATGTGGAATCTAAAAAAAAAAAAACCAAAATAAATGAACAAACAAAAGAAAGAATCTCGTAGATACAGAGAACAATTTGATCATTGCCAGATGAGAAGCGGTTTGGGGGGATGGGTAAAAAAGGGGGCGGGATTAATATGTATAAAATGCCAGATATTAAAACAGTCATAGGGATGTAAATACAACATAGGGAATATAGTCGATAATATTATAATAACCGTGTATGTTGTTAGACGGATACTAGACTCATTGGTGTGATCACTTTGTATGTTATATAAGTCTAATCATTATATTGTATACCTGAAACTAATATAATATTTTACATCAACTGTAACTGAAAAATAAATTAAAAGTTTGCAGGCTCAGCAGGTCACCAACAGGGGATTTGTATGCTGTCATCCTTTTCCCATAGGGAGTCTGGGCTGGCCTGGCTTTGTATGTGTGTGATGTAGGTGCTACCTATACTGTGGGATCCTACCATCTCTGAAAGGCACCTATAAAGAGTTGGAATGGCCAGTGTGTCAGTATATGATCAGTAGTCTCTTGGAGTTGGTGGGGAAAAGTGAATGCTTAACCTTAGAAATATATGTCCTAATAGTGGCAGTCCAAAAAGTTTGAGAAACTCTGATATGGTTGAATGAACATGCTTAGTAATTTCAGAAGATTTGAATTTAAGCTCTAATGGTGTGCCGTGGGCTAAAACACATGACTTCCCTGAAACCCATTTTCTTCAGTTATAACACTGAATTAATAATAGCAATTCTATTAGCCTCACAGGATGTTTTGAGGACCAAATGTAATGATATGTGTGAGGGTTATATGGTATAGAAATACAAATGTATTATTATATATTTAAATTTAATTTTAAAGTGTTTAAAGTGTTTGAAACTGCTTTGCACTAAGGACAAGAAAGCAGACTCTTATCTATTATGTTACATTTTGATGCTCTTCTAACTGTAATGTAAAAACTCAGATGGTTACATAGTTATACTGAATCTGACCACAGTAAAAAAAAAAATCTTTAAAAAGAGTAATTTTTCAAGAAGGTGTAGAAGCTGCAAGTGACAACAGGGGCATGATTTGCCACCAGTAAGACCCTGTATTATCTTTAAAAGTTACTTATTTGGAACAGTGCTCCAGGAAATCTAATTTGGGATCATTTAAATGTCTGTAAATTAAGGAGACTAGACAATTCAGTATAATATACAGATATTAAAAGCTGCAGGGATGAAGGGTGAGAACATTACTCTCATTCTGATTAAGAATTGCCAAGCAGAGTTCATTTTCTGGTGTAGTAGATAATAAAAGCTATACCTTTATTATACTTTTCTGAAAACTCAATAGTGGATTTGAATGTGTGGAAAAAAGGGGAAATGATGCATTTTGATATCCTTAAGACCTTTGGAGTGCTTTCCTTTGCCTTTAAAGTAATATTCACGGAAAGCTACATTGTAGAAGGTGTTGGAAAATTCTTGAGATTTGCAGCTATGGTTTCTGTTTCAGGATTCCCTTGTGGCCACATTGAATAAATGTTTAAGAATTTTATTGAATGTTTACTATATCCTGGGCAACAGGTATAGAGGAAGAAAGAATCCACAACGAATGGGACATAAATCTTTTCAGAAGGTGTCTCAGCCTAGGGCACAAGTTCTGGAACTTTAGTAAGCTTAACAATCACCTGGAAAGCTTGTAAAAATTTCCAGCTATTTCATCATTCGTTTGTAGAGCTTCTGATTCCATAGCATGGAGCTCTGGAGTCTGAGTTGCTACCAAGAACTCCAGGTAATCCTGATGCACACTCCAAAGGCACTGGTCTGGAGAGAGCAGGAGATATGTACAAAGAACTGTATCAAAAATAGAGTTACAGAGCCCAGTGGGAGTATATAAGGCATGGGGAGATGACTTGTGACAGGTGAAATCTAGGGAAGTCTGGGAAAGAAGTGTGGTTTGAGCCAGGCAACAAGAAATTGGCAAGACTGTTGCTACAGATGGATTTGCTGAGGGGTGGGTGAATAGGAGAGGAGTGGAAGGAAGCATTCCAGTTGTTGGGTTAACAAGCAAAAGGGTATGTAGGTGAAAGCACTTGGGGAATGGCGAATAAACTGATACTGCTGCATGGGAAAATGCCTATAGGATTGCAGTGGGGGATACAATTTTTTAAAAAGAGGGCAGAATATACATTGTGGAGTTCTTTGAAGGAGTTTGACTTCATTTTAAAGACTTTGGGGTCTTTTAAGAGGAGCATGGCATAATTACCTTTGCTTTCACTAATAACTCTTTAATTCCTCACAACACCAGTTTAAGATTGGTAGCGTTACCTGTGTTTTACAGGTGAAGAAACTGAGGCTCAGAGAATGAACTCCTTTATCTAAGGTCTTGTAGCCAGTACCTGGTGGAGTCAGAATTTGAACTCAAGTTTCCAGTTATATTCATTAGGTGGTTCTTTTGAGATAAGAGGCAAGGTTCGTTTGGCTTACTATGGTGGGTGAGGGGCACGTCCATTATTCATCATACAGTAAAAGGTGGTTTTGTGCAATGTTACACACTCATTTTATTTTATAAAATTCCTTTTTAAAATCAGATGTTAGACCACATATTGAAAAATTTAAATGCTATTACAAGTCTTGAAAAGAACAAGTGTCCCTTACCCTCAACCTCTTACTCCTGTCCTGTTCTCCAGAGACAACCGCTTGTATCTCTTTCAGCTTTTCTCTTGGCCTATGTATTTCCATATTTCTTAATAACATGCTTCTACAGCTATTTTGTATTGTATACATTTTAGACATTATCCATTAAGTTGTAACTATGGAAAACAGATGGTCCCCTAAACCTGCACTTCATTTTTTCAGTAGCTATAATTTTTAAATTAATATCATCTGGGTAACTATAAGTTTGATTATAGAAATATTGCACATAGCTGAGACATACAGTGTATAGTGACTTAAAATTGTACAACTTTACTTTTCATAGAGTTAGTAATTCCCTTGTCTGCTGCTTTGTTTTATTTATATACTGCTCCCTAAATTTTTCCTAGACTCTCTACCAGCAGCTAAAACCCCTTGTGAAAATATCTGGTGTTCTTTTCCTCATTTTTTTTTTTTTGGTCTTGCATTCATTCATTCCTCACCTTAATTCGGACTGGCTGTTCTCTAAGGCAATTCCACAACTGCCAGTCCTGGGTCTTCCCTTCACCATAGTACAAGGGAATTTTCTTCACCTCTTTTTCGTGTTGATCTCCAATTTCCTGGACCTCAGCCCTCACTCATTCCTCATTAACTTTTGGTTTACTTTCTTCTGTTTGACTCAGCTCATCTTTAAAGAGCTTGCTAAGAAGTCTTGATATTTTGATTTATACTAAGAAATATATATTTGGTCTTCCTGTTTTCTGGCACAGAGCTCCTAAAATCCTTGACCTTTGATAAGTGATGAGAGCAACAAAGATGTCTTTTGTTATGTTAACGAGTGACTTTTGGAAAGCTCCCTCATAACCTAAGAGTGGGGGCTGGTTGCCAGGAGAACCAAGCCTATAAATAAAGGGTCGGAAGTTTCAGTCTCATTCCCTGACCTCCTGGGAGGGAAGAGGGGCTAAAGATCTAGCTAATCAATCATGCCTATGTAATGAAGGCCTCCATAGGAACCCAGAAGGAGGGATTTCAGAGACCTTTCAGGTTGGTGAATCAGAATGCATCCACGTGCCGCCCTATGGGGCCCCAAACTCCAGGGGGGCAGATGCTCCTTTGTAGAGGACTTTACCCTACGTATCTCTTCATCTGGCTGTTGATTCGTATCGTATAATATCCTGTGTAATGAACCGGGAATCTAGTAAGTAAATTGTTTCTCTGAGTTCTGTGAATGCTCT
Organism: Pteronotus mesoamericanus; assembly: GCF_021234165.1. Classification (NCBI taxonomy): domain Eukaryota; kingdom Metazoa; phylum Chordata; class Mammalia; order Chiroptera; family Mormoopidae; genus Pteronotus; species Pteronotus mesoamericanus. Next base: position 4,432,987 of record NW_026555198.1, read on the forward strand.
AGCAAATTAATAGAACCAAAGTAAGCAGTCCTTGGAACCTCTGATCTATAGTTGGTCAGTCAGAAGCAAAGGATTTGCCATTGGCATCTGAAGTGGGGGGCAGTCTTGTGGGTCTGAGTCCTTAACCTTTGGGATGCTATCTCTGGGTAGACAGTGTCAGAATTGACTTTAATTGTAGGATACCCAGCTGGTGTTGGAGAATTGCTTGCTTAGTCCGTGGAAAACTCACACACCTGGTGTCGGTAGTTTTATGAGTGAGGAAGTAGTGTAAGAGTAAAAGAGAACACAGGAGGGAAGACACTGACTTTTTCCAGCTTTTAGAAGGATTCATGGAGGATAACTTTTTCTGATACTTTCATTTTGGAGAAAGTTTTTTATTATGATTTAATTCATGATATGATGGTTTGTACTGGGCACTCAGTGGGTCCTTTTTATTATGGAAACATCCTTCTATTTAGGGAAGTTTTCTTATTCCTTTGATTTCCTACCCCCCTTTCCCCCCTTGTTCTCTATTTCTAAAACTTCTATTATTTTGGTGTGGGTTCCCCCCAAGTAATTTTCAAATTTTCTTACATTTATTTACTCATTTTAGTTCATCTCTTTGTCTTTAATTCTACTTTTGGGAAATATCCTCAACTTTATCTTTCATTATCTCTAATGGATTTTAAAATTTGGTTTAGTATCCTTTAAATTTATAAGAGCTTTTATTATTTAATCATTGTTATTTTTCTTTTAAATAATATCCTGGACTTCATAGATCCATTATTTATTTCTACTCTCTCAAGCTATTAATTGTAAGTATTTTTGAAATTTTCCTACTTTATGGATTGTCTAGTTCCACTGAGTTGTTTGTTTACTTTTTTCTTTTATGTTGGAGACTTTCTTTAGATTTGCTCTCCATTGTATTTAATGGCTATGCACACACACACAAAAAATGATAAGCTCTTTATGAGTGGTGTTCAAACTGGTAGTCTTCATTGTAGGGAAATTGTTAAGGAACCAGCTGTCAGTATCTGTTACTCCAGAGATAAATGTTTCATTCTTCCTGGGTAGTATAAATTCGCTAACAAGCATTCTGGGAGCCAAGCAGGACTTTCACTTAAGTCCTTGATTTTCAGCCTAGTGTTCCTAAATTATTTAATCTCTCCAGAGTATAACTATAAACTTCCCTTATCTCCATACAAGGGAGAAATAGCCTGAATTTGCAAGGAGGGAAAGGAGATCTGGTATATTCTTCTTATGCTACAGACTCTACTATTCACCTAGAAAAAAATGGTGAAAAATGAAGAACACATGTAGTCTTATTATTATCATGATAGCTTGTGTTTGTAATTTAAGGGATTTGGAATTTGGTATCTTTGCAGCCTATAGAAAAAGAGATTCTTGTCCTGGCTGGTATGACTCAGTGGATTGAGTACCGGCATTTGAACCAAAAGGTGGCTGGTTCGATTCCCAGTCAGGGCACATGCTTGGGTTGTAGGCCAGGTCCCCAATAGGGGTCAAGCGAGAGGCAGCCCCACATTTATGTTTCTCTCCCTCTCTTTCTTCCTCCCTTCCCTTCTCTAAAAATAAATAAAATCTTTTTTATCTTTTTTAAATTTATAAATCATGTTTATTCTATTACAGTTGTCTCAGTTTTTACCCCTTCACCCCTCTCCACCCCCCCACCCTCCCCACTCCCACAGTCAGTTCCCACTCTGCTGTCCATGTCCATGGGTCATTCATACATGTTCTTTGTCTAGTCCCTTCCCCTTCTAAAATCTTTAAAAATAAAAAAGATTCTAATAATAACAAAAATTAATGTTGAATTGTAACTGAGACAAATGCTAAGAGGGGATAGGGTCAAAATAAAAACAATAACAACAGCAATAATAACCATAAGAGCCTCTCATACCTGTACTGGAGAAATACGTACTGAGAGATTTGACCTAGGGAGGGAGTTCTGAGGCATTAGCCAAGATCTGAAAGGAAAGAAGGAATTAATTAGGGGACACTGGGGTGAAAGCATAGATAGCCTCAAGAAGGAACAACTTCTAATACCTGTGGTAGGAAGCAGCCCAGAGAGACCTGAAAAAAAGCCAGTATGACTGGAGTGGAATGAGAGTGAAGCTACATACAGTTGCGATTACATTAATATTCACTAATTAAAACTCTAAATTTAAAATCAAGTTTTTCTTTAAGCCTTTAGTTCAATGTAAAACCTTGTTATTTTATTCATAAATCCAGGATTTTTGCACAAAAATAGAAATGACTTTCACTTGTTCTTTGGTTAACTTTAATAGACTTTCATTTAAATGTTTACCCTAAATACACTTACAAATTTAATATATTTCATTCCCATAAACATTTCAAATTCTTGACAGGGTAATCTTACGTACCTAAAGCAAAATATTTCTAAGCCCTATAGCAATGCTTATACATTTATTTAGCCAAAATTATGCTGAAAATAAATTACATTCTGATAAGTATTCAAACACACATAACAAAATTATCTTAAAAATGATCTTACCCATTTCAGTAGTTTAATAATAATTAAACACTTAAAGATATAACTTTAGGATCTCTAGTATGTTTAAGTCTATCTATTAAGTGTCTTAAATCCCTTAAGCTACAAACACAGATTATTATTATAATAGCAAAGTATATTCCTAAAATGAAAAGTTTATTGAGGATTTGATTTGCTTTGGAATTTATAGACTTAATTCTATATCTTACAGACTATTTGGATGGCCAGATTTAGCTAATAAAATATGATATCTAGTTAAATTTGAATTTCAGAGGAACAACTTACAACCTTTTAGAAACAGAAATGTAATGTAACTGGGTGTCTTGTATTTTATCTGGCAACCCTATTGAGTTTGCAAAATTACTTACCCAACCAGGAGAGAAGAGTTACCATCTCTGATGGGTTACACTTACTTAGTCCAAGATTGTAGCCATAGTATTGTTACAGGGTCAAATATTTGTGACCATAATATGATTACAGATTAGAGATCTTAGTCAAAAATGAGAGACTTGGGAGCCATTTCATGGATGATTCTACTGAAGTCATAATTTAACATGCTTACCTATTTCAAATTACCTAAGTGTGACATGCTATGTGAATTGTAACCCCAAACTCATACATTTTAATGGAGATATAGTTTTTCAGACCTGGGCATCATGGGTTCTTTGGATGTCTTTTATTTTTAATTATGTGTTTCTAATGTTTTTTATTTAATTGTTGACACTATTACAGATGTCCCCATTTCTTCCCCCTTTGCCCACTCCCACCCAGCCCCTGCCCCTCTTTCCCTCTGGTCATCACCACACCGTTGTCTGTGTCTATGGGTTATGCTTATACCATATATTGCTGAGTATAATGCACAGTTTTTTACCTGGATTTTTGAGGGAACAGTAAGGGTGCAAAGTATACATGAGTAGTGCCTGAAATTCCTTGTATCTGTGTGTTTTATAATTATTCATTACCTAAAATCTCTTGTACCATAATATGTTTAAAAATAAATGCTGAAATCCCTTTTTTGTACACAAAACAAGTACTAAATATAAGTAAATAAATAAATTGATTAAAAAAACTAAAATGAAAGATTTTCTTCATGAAAGTTTGAGCCAAAAATGTGGATGCACATTATATACTGCAAAATATGGTATGTTCTTTGTCTAATCCCTTCATCTTCATTCATCCAGTCCTCTCCACCCGCTCCTCTGACAGCTATCAATCTGTTCCATGTGTCCATGCCTTTGTTTCTATTTTGCTCGTCAGTTTATTTTGTTGATTATGTTCCTCTTATAGGTGAGACCATATGGTATTTGTCTTTCTCTGACTGGCTTATTTCACTTAGCATAATATTCTCTAGGTCCATCCATGCTGCTGCAAAAGGTAAGATTTATTTCTTTTTTATGGCTGAATAGTATTCCATTGTGTAAATGTACCACAGCTTTTTTATCCACTAATATACTGATGGGCACTTGGGCTGTTTCCAGGTCTTGACTATTGTGAATAATGCTGCTATAAACACACAGGTGGATATACAGGGTCTGGCAGAAGTAAGGCCTGCTTGAGTGTGGTTGGTAGGGTAATAATACGGGTGTAATAGTTTATAGTTTTAATTTGAACATGTCACTTAAAAATGTCATGTGGTGTGCTTGAGTGTGATATTGTTATGTTACAGAATTATATACTTATAATTTTGTTATAAAAGATTTTGTAATAAAAAAGGGTGTTATTTGTACTGGACCCCTGTTTTCTTTCGAATTGGTGTTTTGGGATTCTAAGGATATATTCCAAGAAGTGATATCACTGAGTCAAAATGCAGTTCCATTTTTGGTTTTTTGAGGTATCTCCATACTGTTTTCCACAGTGGCTGCACCAATCTGCATTCTCATCTGCAGTGCACTAGGGTTCCCTTTTCTCCACAGCCTCACTACTTGTGGTTTGTTGATTTATTGATGGTAGCCATTCTGGCAGGTGTGAGGTGATATCTCATTGTGGTTTTAAATTGCATCTCTTTGATGATTAGTCATGCTGAGCATTTTTTCATATGTTGGCCCTCTGTATGTCCTCTTTGGAAAAGTGTCTGTTCAGGTTCTTTGGATGTCTTTTAGATTTTACTATAACCTAACTTTTATTATAACTGGTTTAAACTTCTTATTTCATTTGAGTTGATGGAATTGTATGAATTGGTGAAATTCTGTGTTGCTCAGCTACGCCTCTGTCCCAGATCTGACCATGGGAGACCTTAGAGACCATTGGAATAATTTAGCTTTGTTACCCCTAAGAGCAATGGGGAGACCTTGAAGAGTTTGAGCAACAGCATGACATGAAATTTGTGTTTTTGAAAAAAAATCAACACTGGTGGCTGTATGTAGAATTCACAGGAGGAGTTTGAAATAAGTGACAGAGACCACTTAGGAGGCTTTTGCAGTAGAGGAACTGAGTGATGATGATAAATTTGGTTTATTCTGATGAAGAAACATGACAAATTTGATTTATTTTGTAAGCAGAATCAATAGGACATAGTGATGGATATCACTATGTAGATGTAGTGATAGTAGATGGTCTGTAAACATCTAGAAATGCATTTCTAGATCATCCTTTGATTCCCAGCTATAATTATAGAATCCAGAAGTTCCCACAGTAACATAATAACAATTTGTGTTTTTGAAGGCTTTCTATGTTGGCCATAATTCACAAAAGAAACCTGTAATGTGCAATGTGTCCAAAATAAATTTCAGCATTAGAACTACTGTTATGACCTTGGACTTTATGCTCTCTTGTTAGTTGGTGATGACATTTTTAAAGGTTCACTTAATTGATAGGCTCAAGGTTGTAACCCTATTTTGGGAATAATGTATGAGGTTTTTGTGACATTGATGTAACCTGGCAACCAAGGCAAGTGGACTGTAATGCGCATGTGTGAACAATGATGACTTCACTGTACTAGTCAGTGGGGGTGGTACACACCACTCAGTGAGCATGTGTACTGTGTGGCCATCACATTCGAAATGACTGAGCAAGTAGAGCAATGAATCTGCATCAAATTTTGCATTAATCTTGAACATCCCCCTGTGTAAACTATTTGGATGATTCAGAAGGCCGCAGCTATTGGCAGCTTCATCATGACAATGTACCTGCTCATGCATCATGTCTTGTGCAGTTTTTTGATGAAACATCAGATCACCCATGTGACTCGGCCCCCCTAAGCCCAGATTTGGCACCCTGAGACTTCTGGCTTTTCCCAAAACTAAAATCACCTTTGAAAGGGAAGATATTTCAGACCATCAATGAGATTCAGGAATATATCATAGGACAGCGAATGGTAATTGGGAGAACTGTGAAGATCCAAGGTGCGTATTTGGAAGGGGACTAAGGAGTCACTGTCCTATATACAATGTTTCTTGTATCTTGTATCTTTTTCAATAAATGTCTCTATTTTTCATAGTACATGGCTGGATACCTTCTGGACAGACCTCGTATATTTATTTGAACTGATATTCAGAATACTGTTTACATGACTTTATTTAGTCTTGAATTCTGTGCCTTGTTACTCTGTTTAATGATGCTGAACTATTTAGAAGTAAGTAAATAAATCTTTAAGCTTGGGTGGCCTGTTTACAGTCAATTGACTTCTACCTTCAGGAGACAGAAAATTAATGAACTCTATCCTTTCTGTGACAACAGGTTTTACTCAGTTCTTCTCAAGTTTGTGTGAACAATTTTTGAACCTCCTGTAGTTAGCCAGGTCTTCATGACAGTGTTTTTAACTTCAGGAATCCCTGCTCTTTGAGACATGGGTTTGTGGTTTGTGCTCTTTGCTGGTACACTTTATATGCACAGTGGCTTGAGTGACATGTTGGTCTATTATGTACTTTGTTTTTCAAAGCCCAAGCATCTTTCATTCTTATTCAGAATAAGTAGTTGTAGCTGTTCATGGCAGTTTTCTTCCTTTCCTCTCCTCTCCTCTCCTTCCTCTCTCTGTCTTTCTCTCATTTATTGTAAGATATCGTAGAATATTTGCAGGGATAGAGTCCTAAAAATAGCTTGTCTCTAAAGCAAACTTTTATAACATTGTGGTAATTATTTTGATTTTTATACAGCTGTGGGAAATGATTTATCTGTTCTATTCAAACTATTTTTTCTGATTACTGAAAATGAGAATATAATTATTATTTATTAAGTACCATCAGCACCTTTTCTGGGATACAAAGTATTGCTATTTCTATACAATGCAAATTATGACTAATTAATTAGAATGTATACCCATATTATCAAGAGGGTTTTTCTCTATATTTGGAAAGAGGACAAGGACTCTTTTAGGCTCCTTCCATGTAAATTATTTGCAAGACTGGTTCCATAGCTTGTATGGGCCTTAACAAATCACCTTGAGAATAAATTACTTACTGATAATAGATGATGAATAGCTCTAAGTATTCAGTGTCTGTTAACCTGAGATCTTGCTTTGCAAATGGTGAGTGCTTAGCATAAAATGAAAGATAAACCACTATGTGATTAAATAGTCAATCAAATTAGTTGTGATGGTTTTCAGGAACTAGGAGTGTGTAGCAAGGAGTCTTTCTAAACTTGTAGTTACTTTTTGGAATGCATTGTTAGCTACAGCGGAATAAGAGGTAAGATGATTCCAATCAAATTTTAATGACATACAATGAACTAAGCTAGAGAGGGTTGGGAGTCGAGATCAGAGATGGAAGAAAAAATGAAAAAAGAAAAGCAGGCCTTGAGAACTATAATCCAGAGGGAGAGACACCATGTGAAGTGCAGATAATAGGTCCCAAGAAGAGGGGAAATGGGTCCAAGTGAGGCTGTAATAGTATAAGAGACCACTTCAACTGGGACTAGCATCTACAAATCTACAAGTTAGGCTTAAAATATCCCTTTACTTACCTAGTCATAGAAAAAGCCCCAAGAGATCATAGGTGCAGATTGAGGGAAACATAGCAATATGATAGGAGGCAGATTAAGATGGTTACCACTCTGTTCATACAATTTACTTGTGCTTTCAGAGGCTGGAAGTTAGGTTTGACACCTGGTCAACAGATGCCCAATAGGCAATGAGGTAAAAAATTAGGCTATGGTTTTTTCTGAGTGACTGACATTACATGGGAGAATAAGGGAGCTGCAAGATGGTGAAGCAAAGAAAATGAAGGAAGCTTGGGGGAATCTCCAGGGTTATCCTATTGTTCTGCAATGCCCAGAGGTAAAGCAATATAGCCCATTACTGAAAATAAACAAGTAGGGAAACTGAGAGCTCAGACCCCTCAGGAATGAAAACTAGACCATACCTCCCAGGAAAACATCCCAAATAGCAAATAGCTGCCTACTAGGAGTATTTGTAAGTACAAGAAAAATGATTTTATAAAGATTTATGAATTATATTTTTGGCATATTTAATACAACAATATAGAGCAAGAAGTGTTTAAATAGTAATATCCCAAACTAGTTTGCCTTGGTTGGTGGTAAACTATATTTTACTGTGTTACCCAGGGAGTATCAGAGCATTTTACAAAAAGAAAACTTTTTAAATTTGAATTCCAAGTAGGAAGATACTTCCAGTCAAAGTCAATATAAACTTCTATCTCCACCCTGCCCTCCTGCCCCCCTCCTCAGCCCTTGTCACTGTGTTCAGGACCATGTGGCATGTTGGACAAAAAATAAAGTCATCCAAAAATCCATGAGCACAGAATGCTCAGGTTAAGGAAACAGAGTTATTCTCACACTTGAATCCCCACTCTGTATCCCTCTCCGGAAGTCTTCTGTTCTGTTTCCCATGGCCTATAATAAGGAAAGAATGTGTCTTGAAACTCTATTATATGTTGATGGCTGACATCACTAATCAGTTATAACATGCTTTCCCACTGAAGTAGACTATCTACACATTCCTCAACATGGTGCTCTAGATAGTTACTGTAAATCATGAAATATGTCAGATGGACAAAAAGACAAATACCATACGATTTCACTTACATGTGGAATGTAAAAAATAAAATGAACAAATAGAAGAGAATAAAACTCAGAGATATAGGGAACAAATTGATGGTTGCCTCATGGAAGGAGTTTGGGGACAGGGGTAAAATGGTGAAACAGATTAAGAAGTACAAATGGCCAGTTATAAAAATAGTCATGGGGATATAAAGTACAGCATGGGGAATATAGTCAATAATATTGTAATAACTGTGTATGGTGTCAAATGGGTACTAGAGTTATCAGAGTGATCACTTTGTAAATTATATAAATGTCTAATCCCTATGTTGTACATTTGAAAGTAATATTGTATGTCAACTATAATTGAAAATTAACATTTAAAAATTGTTTGCGTTGAAACTTCATATAAAACCTATTTGATATCTTCAGTCGACTGTATCAAGAAAAATAATTATATGCCCTGGCCAGTGTCACTCAGTTGGTTGGGCATCATCCTGCAAAGCAAAAGGTCACCAGTTCGATTCCCAGTCAGGGCACATGCCTGGGTTGTGGGCCAGGTCCCTGGACGGGGATGTGTACAAGAGGCAACTGACCAATGTTTCTTTCTGGCATCAATATTCTCTCCTCCTCTTAATCCCTCCCTTCCCCTTGATTTAAAAATTTAAATAAGTACTTGAAAAAAGGATTAGAAACAACTATAGGAAAGGCTAATCCCATGTTCACTCATTTCTTACTATGCTGACAGCAAAAGTATCAGGATAGACCGTTGTGTCTATATATTCTAATGATAGGAAACAAAAAAAACACACACAGAGTGAGGACAGTAGAGCAGAGACCAAAACAATCTATTAACTAAATATGGACAGTGTTTTTTTCTCTAGTTCACCCAGGACCAGGAAGGACTGCTTAATAAGTACCCATTGTGTAAAAGCAATAGGTTATTATCTCATTTGATAACACTGATGAATTAAGAAGTACTAGGACGTGCAATTATATGACCAATCATTATTCAGAGAAAAGGTAGGGTGATTAAAATAAAACATTCTACACCATGCTTAGAAAGTACTTCAATTACACTATGGGATTATAATTCAAATAACTAATAATAAAAATATACTATTAACCATACCATAAGCCAGAAAAAAAAAACAGACAAAACTCAACAATTTCCTTTGATGTTAACACTAAGTAAACTTTATTTTCCCATTATTGAACTACAGGAACCATGCCGCTAACCATTAGCATCAATGGAGTTAAGACTCTTCAGACCTAGTTTTCTATTCCAGCTTCACCAGACTCAGTAGCCTTATATTTTCTGAAAGCACACTAAAGAGAAAGCTCTCTATACTGCTCATATCTGATAGAAAGCAAGAGCCAAATATTTCTACACTATTTAAATTCAGTGGACACTTTCTTTTCAGCAGCATTGCAAAGGACGAATATGGTGCTTAAAAAAGATCAGAACCCTTAATTTAAAAAATGATTCCATTAGAAAACCACATGCCAATATAAGCTATGCAGCAGGCAAATGAAATGGTTTGGAAACTTCTTCCTAGGAACTGATTCATGGCATGCATATGAGCCAAAGAATTAATTAAACATAGCCTATGATATAATTTTTAACCTAAAATGATAATGCCCAGTTTATTCACCTTTTCTTGGCTATCCTTGGCTCTGAAAGTCTTTTGGTATTTTCTAAAAGGTAAATTGATCCCTAAAAGTCAAAGAGGGCAAACTATGGCCCCAGTATTTGAAGACAATTATAATGAAGATCCACTGAAATACTTCGTGCAATGGTTACTTTCCTGAAACTTGCATAGCTTCCCAACGTAAGAAATGGGCAGTATTGACTTCCAGTCAAGATGGAGGTGTAGGTAAACATGCTACACTTCCTTGTGTAACCACAGAAAGAATAACAACTAGACCTCAAAACAAATTACACCCAGAACTGCCAGAAAATCAAGCAGTATGGAAGACTGACAACCAAGGATTTAAACAAGCCACATTCATCCAGATGGGTAGGAGGGGCGGAGATGTGGTGTGGCAGGGGAAAGTGGTGGTGGTAGAATAGGTGGTCCCACATTCACGTGTGGTGGATAAAAATCAGGAGAGATACCTTGGGAATGAGTGATCCCAGCCCAGGTCAGACCAGCACAGCCCATGGTTCCAGCACCAGGAAGATAAATCCCCATAACTTCTGGCTGTAAAATCCAGTGGGTGTTGATGCTGTGGAAGAAACTGCCGGATTTTCAGGAGACTCCACTTAAAGAACCTGCACTGACTTAGAACCCATACCACTTAACCTAGCTTAATGATCAGACTTAATGAATGGTATAATTAAAGAAAGTGTGGGGAAGGGTAAATATGTGAGACAGACAGACAAAGGAGTTGGACTATAGTTATGTGATTTGCCTTCTCCTGCCTTAATAGACCTGAGGTAGAATACCCCTCTTAGTAATGATTGTTATTAGGAGTTAGAATATAATAGAATGAAATATTGGGTTGGGCAAAAAGTCTGTCGTGTATTTTCCATAAAATAAAAGACATATTTTTCATGTTCACCAATATCTTGATTGATGTGGATATTTTGAGTATGTTGGCTATCTATCACTATTGGCTTTTAGTGGGTAGAGGCCAGGGGTGCTGCTGAACATCTTCCAATGCCTAAGACAACCCCACAGCAGAGAATTATTTGGCCAAAATATCAATAGTACCAGGAAACTTCGCAAACCACTTTTGACATGTTCGATCAGTCACAGCGCCTTCTCCATACACTGAACAAATCTTTTTTTTGCATTTCAGTTGCATTTTTACTTTTCTTGAAATAATAAAGCATAATGTGCAGAAAATGTTGTATATTTTCTTTCATCTTCAATATTAAAATGGCTACATAAAAATTCACCAACTTTGATACATTTTTAAAAAATGCATGCTGATATGACAGCTATCACAATATAATCTAACAAAATTGTTTTGAATGAAGTTAAAGACAGCTAAGCACTACTAGAACCATCATATGGAAAAAACATAACAGACTTTTTGGTCAACCCAATACTTAGCTTCTCTGATTCCACCTTGCTCAAGCCTGCTTTGTTCCCATGGCCTCCAGGCTAATAGCTTCTGATTAGTCTTGCATATGAACATGCTAATCATTAAGGAATTCTGCTTGTATCTTGAGTTTTACAAATACAGCCCCTTACCAGAAAGTGCCTCTCCCAAGGAGAGAAGCAGAGTATGTATTGTTCATCAAAGATCTGTAGGAACATTTTGAGCAGACTCACATTAACTAGGGTCAACAGACTAAGCACAATATTCCTCAGATCCCTGCTGGCACCTAGATGTCTGCAGTTGTCAATCACTTCTTGCTCCCTGCTCGTTTCCTCTTTCCTTGACATTAAGAAGCCTGAACTCTATACTTTCTTAAGATGGATTTGAGGCACCACTAGGTCTCCTGTCTTCTTGGTTGGTGCCTTCTCAATCAATAAACCTTGCCTTACTCTAAACACTGACATTTTGAGTTTTGACCTTTTGAAACCACAGACTGGTTGGGTACGTGAATTTGGATTTCTACCCACATGAACCCAGTGGGCAAAGTAACTCACTTGTTCTGATTCCCATCTATTAAATGAGCACAGTAGTAGTAATTCCACATGCCTCATTGGGCTAATGTGAATTTCAAGTAAGATGATTCTTGCAAATGCATTTTGGAAACTTAAAGCATTTACCAATTATATGCAGTCTGGTGTTGAAGTTAGTTGTTTCTCTGATAATAAGTACCTTGAGCATAGATATCTACTTTAATGTTTTTTATATTCATCTCCTTATAGTGCTGCATATATGATAAATATTTAGAATGTTTGTTGTTTTTACTATTATTGTTTACATTTCATAGTTGCCAAAGCATTTTCACATACATTATATCCATAGTGTATCTCCATTTTTACATTTCCAGAACACTGAGATTTTGGAAGACACAGTTACTTTCCCAAGGCCACACAGTTAGTGGAGTTATTGAAATTATCACACAGGTCTGCATGTGTATTCTGTGGAACTTTTTATTGTGTGATTAGACCTTTTTTAACCTGAGTACTACCAAACAGGTGTTTTATTCTGGGTAGTTTATGAAGCTTTGGTTTTACAAGGAATTTGACTTTGTAAACCATGTAAGTTCTCTGGGAGTGACATTTACTGATTCTCTACTTTATAGCTGGCTGCAGCTGTGCCTTTGACAGCTTTATTTTCTCTTTCATTATATCAGCAAGGGTAGTAAGTATATGGCAAATGCCCAGAGTGATGTGTCATTTGGGGCTTCTCCATTTCAATGCATCTGATTCTTAATTTTTGAGATTGTGAATTTTCCATGGTCTATCTTGGGCTATTCTTTTCCTTTTCTGCTGCTGCCCACTTTTTGTACTTGTCACAGTGAGGTAGAATTCCCATCAGAAGGATGACCACACAAGGGTGAGAGAGGGTGATCGATTTCAGTATGAAAATGTGATACTTTTTCACCAAATTGCACAAACTATAGACAAGAGGTTGAAATTTTTGAACAAATATGCATTTTTAAATAATCTGGATATTTCTCCTCCATATGCTCCTGGTCCTAAGTTAGTACTGATTGTGCTATACAAATTAATCCCAAAGAAATGTAAATAGTTGATGTAAAACATTATATCCTAATTATTAAAATTAAAATCTAAACTTAGGCCAAAATGTGACCCTTAAATCACCCTAGGGTTTTATTAGGAATAAGGGTACTGGTGATGCAGTGGGCTACTGACAAGCCCTTCATGCAATACTCATCAGTTTCTATAATGATTTTGACATTTCATCAAACCTCAGGAGGAAATCAGCAATTATTTATTTGACTTTAAAAACCACAGCATGTCAGAATGTACTCAGGTGACTATAAATGCAATGCTTTGAAGGAAAACTGCAGTGGGTGTGCATCACAACAAAAATTAAGGCAAGTGTCAATATGTCAGCCACAAAGTGACAGGTCTTACACAAGGTGCTTAAGTTTAATGAGTGATATTTCAATTGGCCAGAGTGACCAGAAAATTTCAAAGATATGAGCTCATTTTTGAAAAGAGCTATGAATTTTTCTGGATTATGACTTTATTTTATTTTTAAAATTTATATAGCAAGAAGAAAAATAAAGTACCTAGGTATAAATTTAACCAAAGACATAAAAAACTTGTACACAGAAAACTATACAACATTGAAAAAAGAAATTAAGGAAGACACAAATAAATGGAAGCATATACCGTGCTCATGGATTGGAATTATTAATATCATCAAAATGTCCATACTACCCAAAGCAATTTATAGATTCAATGCAATCCCTACTAAGATACCAATGACATATTTCACAGAAATAGAACAGACATTTCAAAAATTTATATGGAACCATAAACGACCCGGAATAGCCGCAGCAATTTTGAGAAAGAAACACAAAGTAGGAGGGATCACAATACCGGACATCAAACTCTACTACAAAACCACTATACTCAAAACAATCCGGTACTGGCACAAGAACAGACCCATAGACCAGTGGAACAGAATAGAAAGCCCAGAAATAAGCCCAGGTCTCTATGGGCATCTAATATTTTACGAAGGGGGCAGAAGCACAAAATGGAGCCATAGTAGCCTCTTCAACAAATGGTGTTGGGAGAGCTGGACGGCTACATGCAAAAAATTGAAATTGGATCGTCAGCTGACACCATACACAAAAATAAACTCAAGATGGATAAAAAACTTAAATATAAGTCGCAACACCATAAAAGTCCTAAAGGAGAACATTGGCAGGAAACTCTCAGATATCCCACGCAGCAATTTTTTCACTGATATGTCTCCTAAAGCAAGGGACATAAAGGAAAGAATAAACAAGTGGGACCTCATCAAAATAAGAAGCTTCTGCATGGCAAAAGAAAACTTCAGCAAAATGAAAAGGGAGCCAACCGCATGGGAAAATATATTTGCTAATGATACATCAGATAGAGGTTTGATCTCCAAGATATATAAAGAACTCACTCTACTCCAGTACAAGAAGACAAACGATCCAATCAAAAAATGGGCAAGGGACCTGGGCAGACGCTTTTCCAAAGAGGAGATACAGAGGGCCCAGAGGCATTTGAAAGGATGCTCAGCGTCACTAGCCATCAGAGAAATGCAGATCAAAACCACCATGAGGTACCACCTCACACCAGTCAGAATGGCCATCAGAAACAGATCCACAAACGACAGGTGCTGGCGAGGCTGTGGAGAAATGGGAACCCTAGTACACTGTTGGTGGGAATGCAGACTGGTGCAGCCACTGTGGAAAGCAGTGTGGAATGTCCTCAAAAAGCTGAAAATGGAACTGCCTTTTGATCCAGGGATTCCCCTGCTGGGACTATACCCTAAGAACACCAAAACGCCAATACAAAAGAACCTATGCACCCCAATGTTCATAGTAGCACAATTTACAATAGCCAAGTGTTGGAAGCAGCCTAAATGTCCATCAGTAGATGATTGGATCAAAAAGTTATGGTACATATACACAATGGAATACTAGGCAGCAGAAAGGAAAAAAGAACTACTACACTTCACGACAGCATGGATGGAACTGGAGAGCATTATGCTAAGTGAAATAAGCCAGGGGGCGAAAGACAAATACCATATGATCTCACCTATAAGTGGAACCTAACCAACAATAGAATGATGCAAGGAAAATAAGACCAGCAACACTGAAAGGAAAATAAATCAACAGAGACAAGAGGGAAGGAGGGAGGGGGTGTGGGGAAAAGGAAGGGAAGGGGAAAGTCAAGGAACATATAGCAAGGACTCATGGACAAAACCAAAGGGGAAGAGCTGAGGGAGGGAAGGAGGGAGGGGGCAAGGGAAAGTGGTGGGGGGTAGGCAGAGACAAATGTATTTGAAAAAATAAATTAAAATAAAATTTAAAAAAAATTTATTAGTATTATATTACAGTTGTCACAATTTTCCCCCTTTGCCCCCCTCTGCCCTTCCTATCCTCCGCTCTCACAGTCAACCTCCACACCATTGTCCATGTGCATGGTTCATTCATACATGTTCTTTGACTAGTCCCTTCCCTTTCAAAAAGAGCTACTTAAAACAAGAGTCTAGAGGAAGCTAATGTAGTTTAAAAAGCAGCAAAATATTATCACAATAGCATTAGTAATAATAAAGCAACTGCTATTTACTTGGTGCATACAATGGGCCAGATACCGTATACTAAAGTATGCCTTCTGTATTACCTCTTTTGTCTTCAATTTAACCTTATGAGGCTGCTCCATTTACTACTGAGCATACAAAGACCCAGGGAGTGAAAAGTTGAGGTTTGAACCTAATACCTATCACATTTCAGAGCCCAGCCTTCTAACCTTCAACTATTATACATGGGTGTTGTGGCAGGTGTAACATTGGAGAAGATACTTTCCTTCTCTGGAAGTTTATCCATATGTATAGTGAGGAGACTTTGACTGTGGCTTTTCTTAAGTCTAAATTTTTTTTTAAAGAAAGAATGGGCACATAGACTCTTTAGGTGGGATAATGTGTTGTAAAGAAGTGGGGGAAGCTGATGTGAAAAGAGTGTGCAGGCTACATAGGAATTTAGAGCTTGAATGGGCAGTCTAGCCCTGCTATGTGAGCCCTTCCTCTAGTTCTGGCCAGCTTACATTTTTCTCACCACCTATCTTTGTTATTTTGGGCTTTAGAAAGTCCTAGAGGGAGGGAAAAGAGTATATAGACATGAAAAGAGGAGTCTCCATTGTTTTTTCTTAGTAGTACACTAGTTCCTGGAGGTGAGCACAACCTAATGGACTGGATCCAAAAGAATCCAAGGAGAAAACCCTACAGTGAGAGTCAAGAAACTGGCAACTGAGAAATGCTAATGTGGAGGCAAGGAAAATATTTTATCTCTTCCCTTTCTCCAGGAAATTTTCAATGTTTTTAATATTTAATTTTATAGAAACATTAGGTTATATATGTAAAAACCAAAAACTAAAAGCATCCACAATCCCACTGTTTAGAGAACTCAATATTTTTGTGTATATTGTTCCAGGCTTTATCAATGTCAGATTAAAAAACATAAGCAGGCTATCATTAGAGCATTTCATAATAGGATTTTCCATTTGAGTAAACCTTTACAATCATCTTTGTAACTCTATTCTAGGGCCTTGAGTGACATAGGGATACATGCTACACCTATGTCCTTGGCATTACAGTCTGGAATACTTGTTACCTACCAAAATAATAAATTCTACTACAAGATATTCCTATAGTAGGTTCCAAGGAAAAGTATGTAGCCTATTCTGAGGCATTTTCCTTTCTCATTCAAATATTTCCAGAATGCTTCTCCATTTCTCAGCACCTTTAGGCACCAGTGGATGTGAGGGTGGGGGGGGGGAAATTCCCATTATTCAGATTGTTATTTTATATGGTGATTGTTTGATATGATTAATCTAGACTGAAAATGGGAAAGATATCATGGATAATTCCATATTATCAGTCTCTGACCTGTGACTGGCAGCTCATTGTTTTTTTTTTTATTCACCAGTTGCCTTTGCTGATAATACTTTTGAACCAGTTACTGACTGATTATGTAGTTCTATTTCTCATCTATGAAAAGGAAATTCTGCAAGAAACTACT
Organism: Pteronotus mesoamericanus; assembly: GCF_021234165.1. Lineage (NCBI taxonomy): Eukaryota > Metazoa > Chordata > Mammalia > Chiroptera > Mormoopidae > Pteronotus > Pteronotus mesoamericanus. The sequence goes on from NW_026555198.1 coordinate 4,450,080, forward strand.
CCAAATTATATATATTTTTCTTTATCTCTATTTGCTTTCTCTCCTAAGAGATATTTTTCCTTTTCCTATTTTTTTACATTTTAGCCAATTTTTAAATTTGTTTCTATTGATATTACTAGTCCTGCAGCCATGAAATAATAAGATTTAGATTGATGTATATTCACAATCAGTACTTTTGAGGTATGTTTTTACCGAATGCATTTGTTTCCTAAGGTTGGCATAACAAATTACCCTGAAATTCATGGCTTAAAATAACACTTTTTTTGCTCTCACACCTCTGAAGACCAAAAGTCCAAAATCAGGGTGTTGGCAGAAACATGCTTCAGCAGCATAACTCCAGTCTCTGCCTCCATCTTCACAGGGTCTTCTTCCGTGTGTGTGTGTGTGTGTGTGTGTGTGTGTGTGTGTGTGTATGTATGAGAAATCTCCCTCTCCTTTCTTTTTCTAAATTTATTTTTGTTGTATTTTTTCCATTACCATTTATCCCCATTATGTACCCCCTGCAATCACCACCCTGTTGTCTATGTCCATGAGTCCTTTTTCCTTTATTTCTCCACCCCCTATCCTCCCACGATAGCTGCCAACCTGCTCTCTCTGTCTCTATTTTGCTTGCTAGTTCAGTTTGTTCATTAGATCCTACATATGAGTGAAATCATATGGTATTTGTCTTTCTCTAACTGGCTTATTTCACTTAGCATAGTGTTTTCCAGGTCCATCCATCCTGTTGCAAAGGGTAAAATTATCTTTTTTATGGCTGATCAGTATCCCATCGTGTGAGTGTCCCGTAATTGTTTCATCCACTCATCTACTGATGGACACTTAGGCTGCTTCCGTATCTCGGCGATTGTAAATAATGCTGCAATGAACATAGGGGTGCTTATGTTCTTTTGAATTAGTATTCTGGGTTTCTTCAGATATATTTTTAAAAGTGGAATTGCTGTGTCAAAAGGCAGTTTCATTTTTAATTTTTTGAAGTATGTCCATACTGTTTTCCCCAGTGTCTGCACCAGTCTGCATTCCCACCAACAGCGCACCAGGGTTCCCTTTTATCCACATCCTCGCCAGCACTCATTGTTTATTGATTTATTGATGATGGCCATTCTGACAGGTGTGAGATAACATCTCACTGTGGTTTTAATTTGCATTTCTCTGATGATTAGTGATGTTGAACATCGTTTCATATGTCTATTTGTCATCTGTATATCCTTTTTGGAGAAGTGTCTATTCGGGTCCTTTGTTCATTTTTTAATTGGATTGCTTGGGATTTTTTTGGTGTTGAGTTTTATAAGTTCTTTATAACTTTAGGATATTAAATCATTTTCCTGTTTTTTTTTTACTGTTGTAAATGTTCAAAATCCTTGCATATTCTTCGCATCAGTCCCATATTTGTTTTACTTACTTATGTGTTTATTTATTTAAATTTATTTGTCAATTACAAAAGATGGCTAAAAGAGTTAAATATAAGTCATGATGCAATAAAAGTCCTAGAGGAGAGCATAGGCAGGAAACTCAGATATCCCACACAGCAATATTTTCACTCATATGTCCCCTAGAGCAAAGGTCATAAAGGAAAGAATAAACAAATGGGACTTCATCAAAATAAGAAGCTTCTGCACAGCTAAAGAAAACATCATCAAAATGAAAAGGGAACCAACCATATGGAAAAATATATTTGTCAATGGTACCTCGGACAAGGGTTTGATCTCCAAAACATAAAAAGAACTCACACGACTCCACACTAGGAAGACAAACAATCCAATTTTTAAAAAGGGGAAAGGACCTGAACAGACACTGCTCCAAGGAGGACATACAGATGACCCATAGACATATGAAAGGATGCTCAGCATCACCAACCATCAGAAAGATGCAAATTAAAACCATAATGAGATACCATTTCACACCAGTCAGAATGGCCATCACAACCAAATAAAAAAGCATCAAGTGCTGGCGAGGCTGTGGAGAAAAGGGAACCCTAGTCCACTGTTGGTGGGAATGCAGGCTGGTGCAGCCGCTGTGGAAAACAGTTTGGAATTTCCTCAGCAAGCTAAAAATGGAGCTGCCTCTTGACTCAACAATTCTACTGCTGGGATTATACCCTAAGAATTCTGAAACATCAATTTAGAAGAACCTATGCATCCCGATGTTTCTAGCAGCATAATTTATAATAGCCAAGTGTTGGAAGCAACCTAAATACCCATCAGTAAATGAGTGGATCAAAAAATTATGATACATTTACACAATGGAATACTATGCAGCAGGAAGAAGGAGCTCTTACCCTTTGCAACAGCATGGATGGATCTGGAGAGCATTATGCTAAGTTAAATACAGTTGGTGAAAGACAAATACCATATGATCTCACCTATAAGTGGAACGTAATCAACAGAACAAACAAACAAGCAAAATATAACCAGAGTCATGGAAATAAAGAACAAACTGACAGTAACCAGAAGAGAGAGGGGAGGGGATAACAGGGGGAAAAAGTGGAAGGGTAATCAAGGAATGTATAAGGACACATGGACAGATCCAAAAGGGGTAGGATCGAGGGTGGGAGGTGGGGATGGGAGGGGCGGGGGAAATGGTGTGAGGAAAATGGAGAAAACTGTACTTGAACAACAATAAAAAAATTAAATTTATTTGTCAAGTGCAGTTGACATACAATATTGTATTAGTTTCAGGTGATTTTCAAAAGAGTAAGTGGTGTTAATTTGTGTAGCCATTGTTCTCTAAGGTGGGTCTCTTTAATTTTTAAAGATGTCTTTAGCCTTCTCAAGGTCATGCCAATTTTACAATATAATTTTCTTGAATATTATATTTTAGTGTTCCGAGAGAGGCAGGATTCATACTCCTGAAGGGCAAAGATTTCTGAAAATGCTTTTGATCGAAATCATTATTCACAATGATCAAAGTCTCCTCCTAATCTGTACTTTTTTTGAAAAGCTGAAAACACATTATTCTTCCCCTTAGTGTATCCTCCAGAGAAATACTTGCGTATCTGAACAGAAGGCATGTACCTGAATGTTCACTTTAGCATTATTGGTTATAACAAAAATTACAAGTATCTTAAGTGTTCTATCAATGGGAGAACAGATAGGTTATATATATTCATACATGGAATGAACTATAGCTACATCTATCAGCATTAATGAATCTCAAAATGTCAAACAAAAAGTTGCTGAATCATAAATGGGGTAGGATACCACTTTTACAAACTTTAAAATCATGCAAAATGTATCCATCTGGGTAAACCAGGTTATGCTTCTTTAATGAACATTCCCAAATTTCAGTGGCTTAAAGCCATGATATGTACAGCACAGATTATCTGGGGCCTCTGCTGTTGGGTAACCCAGAGTCTCAGGCTGATATAAGTTTCCTCTTGTCTCATGCTTCCCTGATTACTTCACCAATGGGAAGTAGATAAAGTGACTTGCATGGTAGTTCTTAAAATTTCTGCTTGGAAGTGACACATTTCATTTCCACTCACATTTCATCATCCAAAACAAGTCACATAGCACACTGGACTTTAAGGTGACTGGGAAGTTAAATCTTACCATGTGCTTCGAGTGAATAACTATTAAACTACCAGACTAATATTCTATAGTGCATATGGATATATACAAGGAAAGTAAAGGTATGCAGATTTGAATGGAAATATTGAATACCAAATTCAGATTAGTGATACCACTGTGAAAGGAGGAAAAGAAGGGCATGAGATGGGATGAGAACTGGGTAACTGGTGTCTGCCATTTTAGTTAACTCTACCCTTTCTCACTCTGCTCTCTGCCTGAGGAGGGTGACCTGCATGAACTGCATCATTGGGTTCTCTGTGTTGTCTAACTTCAGGTTGGGCTTAGACAATGGGGAACCTATAAAGAGATGAGAGGGAGAGAGAGAGAAAGAGAAAGGGAGGGAGGAAGGGAGAAAGGAAAGAAAAGAAAAGAAGGGAGGCGAGACAGGAGGAAGCAAGGAAGGGGGGAAGAGGGGGCAGAGAGAGAGAGAGAAGCATATTCTTCTGGCTTCCTCTCTATGAGGTCACTTCAAACTGGCTGTTCCTTGACAGGAGGCCTCTGCTACTCTCAAAGTGGCCAGTTCTGCATGATTAATTGTGGGTTCCAGGCCCCTGTCCTTTTCTTATCCATTTGGGCCTAGGAGTGGTAACAGTTTAGTTGCTACTAATTCCAAGTTTCTGCACTATCCATTGTAGTTCTCTTATACCCACATCTTTGTAAATATTCCCCTTTCCATCAAACTCTCCTGGAATGATGCCATACTGTGTGTATCACCATGTTTCTTGTTGGGGCCCAAATGGATACATAAAGATAAATAGGGGATTTTATTTATATCCATAATATTTATTTCATATGCTCAGTTATTGGAATGTAGGTGTTCATTATAATAGTTTCTATGCTTTTGGTATGTATAAAATATTTCATAATTAAAGAACAAACTGCAAAAGTTATGTTAAAGCACACTGTAAATATCATAATGTCCTCACCCTCAAAAAAACCTTTAAAATGCCACTTTTAAACCTATTTTATTTAGTTTCTGCAGCATGGTGATTAAATGTGGTTTCCATTCCTTTTTCCTTTTTGATTTTTTTCAGTTTCATAAAAATAATATAGTAGGAGTGCTGTTAGGTGACCTCTGAGTGGTTCCTGGTTAGGCTATGAAACATATAATACTCACAATACACAAAGGTCATGGCTGGTAGGCATCTCCTTGTGGCCATTTTCCCACCAGTTGAGTTGTATGCTGACCAAGAAGCATTTGTATATTCAGAAATCTTTTTATATTGTAATTAAACAAGGTATTATAATTATTAAATTAAATGTCATGGAAATTATGGACATAATTATAAAAATAAAAGTCTTTTTTCTTTTATTTTCTTTCTTTTTTTTTGCTCTGGCTGGTGTGACTCAGTGGATTGAGCACAAGCCTGTGAACCAAAAGGTCACCAGTTTGATTCCCTGTCAGGGCACATGCCTGGGATGCGGGCCAGGTCCCTGGTTGGGGGCATGTGAGTCAGATTTTTTGGCAAGAATTTTTTAAAGTTATTGCTACCATTTAAATAAAATGCAACTAGAAATTACAGTGTAATTGCTGTGAGTATACTTTTCATAAGAGATGGATAGAACTCCAATCACTAGACACATCTCAAAGAGAAGACCTTGTTAAAACTGTAGAGAAACCGACATTACTCTGGTGAAAGAAATCAAAGAAGATCTAAATAAATAGAACTATTCTATGTGCTTGAATAGGAAGACAATATTGTCAAGATGTCAGTTCTTCCCAACTTGACCTATAGATAGAATATGCAATCCCAATCAAAATCCTAGCAAGTTATTTTGTGGACATAGAAAAGCTGATTCTAAAGTTTACATGGAAATGCAAAAAGCTAGAATAGCTAACACAATACTGAGGGGGAAGAACAAAGTTAGGGGACTGACACTACTCAAATTCAAGACTTGCTGTAAAGCCACAGTAATTAAGACACTGAGATATTTGTAAAAGAATAGAAAATTTAATAGAATAGAGAGCCCAGAAATGGCCCAATCAAATGTAGTCCACTGGGTCTAGATATAGATCTTTCAAAAAACTTAATTTAAAAAAGTCTGGAGAAAACAGTGGTAAAAGCACTCAGATAAATATCAAGACTAGTTATAATGTAAAGTGAGTTATATGTAAATCTCTTAATTTTATTAATCAAAATAGTTTTATGTAGTATGAGACAATGCAGCTAATTAAATGTATTTATACTTTCTGTCTCAGGAACTTCAAGTAAGAAATGCCTGAACCTACAGAGAAAGGGAAATACCATATGATACCACTTATACGTGGAATCTAAAGAACAAAATAAACAAACAAATTAGAAACAGGGTTAACCAGAAAACAGACAGATGGTTGCCAGAGGGGAGAGGTTTTGGTGGATGGAGTGAAAAAAGGTGATAGGATTAAGAGGTACAAATTGGTCATTAGAAAATAGGCACGGGGATATAAGGTACAGCATAGGGAATACAGTCAATAACATTGTAATAATGATGTATGGGCCAGGTTGGCACTTGAATTACCAAAGGAACATTTTGTAACCTATAGGAGTAACTATCAGCTGTGCTGTAAACCTAGAAGTAATACAAAATAGCATTGAATGCAAACTGTAATAAAAAATGAAAAATTAAAAAAATTGATTACAGGCATAAATGTAAAATTAAAACTGTAAAATTCAGAGGATAACGTTGGAGAAAACCTAGATGACCTTGGGTATGGCAATGACTTTTTAGAAGTATGCAATGCCTAAGGTGTAATTCATGAAAGAAATAATTGATAACCTGGAATTTATTAAAATTATAAACGTGTCTGGCAAAAGGTGCTGTCAAGAGAATGAGAAGAGAAACCAAAGACTGGCAGAAAGTATTTACAAAAGACCTATCTGACAAAGGACTGTAATCCAAAATATACAATGAACTCTTAAAATTCAACCATAAGAAAACAACAGCTCAATTAAAAAATGGACCAAAGACCTGAACAGACACGTCATGGTAGAAGATATCTAGATGGCAAATAGGCACATGAGAAAGTTCTCAACACCATATATAATTAGGGAAGGGCAAATTAAAACAATGAGAAACCACTACACAAGTAGAGTAAGTCCTCACTTTGTGGACAGATTCTGTGACTTCAAGCAAAACTACTTATAACAAAACAAGTTTTATCATAGGCGACTTGATACAAAAAAGAGTTAAGTTTCTAGGGCATCTCATCAAACTTACAATGAAACAACTTTGAATGAAATGATGTTATTCGAGGATCTGCTGTATTAGAATAGTTAAAATCCATAAAACTGACATCAAATGCTAATGAGGATGTGGAACAACAGGAACTCTCATTCATTGCTGGTGAGAATGTAAAATGGTACAACCACTTTAAAAGACTTGCAGTTTCACCCTGATTGGTGTGGCTCAGTGGGTTGAGCTTCGTCTCACAAACCGAAAAGTTGCCAGTTTGATTTTCAGTCAGAGCACATGTCTCGGTTGTGGGCCAGGTCCCTGGCTGGGGGTGTACAAGAGGTAATCAATCGATGTTTCTCTTATACATCAATGATTCTCTCCCCCCTTTTCTCCCACCCTTTCCCTCTCTCTAAAAACAAAGAAACAAATAAATAAATAAATTCTTAAAAAAAAAAGACTTGTAGCTTTTTACAAAACTAATTTTGCAGTCAGCCCTATGGGTTCCATATCCACAGATTCAATCAATGGCAGATTAAAAATATTTGAACAAAAAGTTATGTGTTGCTTACATGCACTATGTAGCTAGGCCTATGATGGTTGCATCTGTACTGAACATGTACAGTTTTTTCTTGTCATTATTCCATAACAATACCATCTAACAGTTATTTAAATAGCATTTACATTGTATTAAGTATTATAAGTAATGTATAGATGATTTAAAATCTTTAGGAGCATGCGCATAGATGGTTTACAAATACTTTGAGCATCCATGGATTTTAGTATTCATGACAAGGGAGGGGGGCTGTCCTGGAACCAAACCCCCACAGATACTGAGGGTCTCTTATCATATGATCCAGAAATCATGCTCCCTGATATTTATCCTAAATAACTGAAAATAGTATTCACACAAAAACCTGCATATTGATGTTTATAACAGCACTATTCATAATTGTCAAAATGTGAAGTCAACCAAGATGACCTTTAGTAGATGAATATATAGTAAAGTTTGGTACTTCCAAACAATGGACTATTTATTAAGTGTTAAAAAGAAACAAGCTATCAAGCCATGAAAAGACATGGCAGAATCTTAAATTCATATTACTAAGTGAAAGAAGCCCATTTGAAAAGGCTATATACTATATGCTCTAAAAAATATTTTATTTAAATATTTAGTATAATTTTTGCTTCCTATTTTAACTGACTTTCAGGACTGCTTACATTAAATAAGAGGTATTCTATATTTGCATAGAAAAAATACTTGAGAAGAACTACATCGATAATTTTTAAAGATTTTATTTATTTTTAGTAGAGAGGAAGGGAGGGAGAGACACATCAATGTGTGGTTGCCTCTTGCATGCTCCCTACTGTGGACCTGACCTGCAACCCACGCATGTGCCCGGACTGGGAACTGAACCAGTGACCCCTTGGTTTGTAGGCCGGAGATCACTCCACTGAGCCACACCAGCCAGGGCTATATCAATATTTTAAAGACCCTTATTCCTGAGTGGTATACTACAGTTGAATGTGGTTTTTTTTTCACATATTCTATAATAAACATTTACAATTTAAAGGGTTGTCTTAAAAATAATGGAAATAACATGGAAGAGTAGAAGTGGCCTAGACTACAGGATCATTCTTTAGTATTTACCTCAGGAATTTTTCTATTATTCTGACAGTTGTAACATTTAAATTTGAAAATAATATCCTGTTCTGGTGTAACTACTTTGATATCCCAGCAGGGTTTTGGTTTGTTGTTTGTCCTTTTGCCATGAGGAAATAGCTGCCTGAAGTTGCTTTCTTTTGTCTATATGATGTGTTACCAATTCTAGAAAATTTTATGTCGTCTTATAAGTATGGCAAAAATTGCCTGCTTGCTGTAAATATGAGTTTGTTAGGAGATATTCATAATGTCAGGTTTGTGCCCTGTCTGTAAATTCCCTCCTTCCTCTTTTGCTTGAAGATATACTTGGTAATAGAATGCTTCATCACTTAAGTAATTTTCCATAAAATATCAGAAATAAATAAGAGGGAAAAGGAGTACACACAAGTGAAAGGTATTGAATGTAATTATGCAACTGTACTACAGAAACTGAACTTGGGAGAGAAAAGATCAGATTTTCCACGAGATGCTCTAAGGGAAATAGAAAATGTTACATTTTAGTATAGACAGAAAATTTGAAATGAAGTGTTCAAAAACTGTATCAACCAATGGGTGCAACTTTTAATAATCTATTTGTTGCTAATAAAATAGCAGTCAGTGCCAGGATGAAGCAAGGATGTGGTCTTCCCCGAGTTGCTTTGTCCTTGTCCTAGTCAGTCACCTTTGGGTACCACTGTGCAATCCAGAATTCTAGCACAATGATTCCTGTAGTGAGGAGAGGAATGGGTATTCTAATGCTGATAACAATCTTTGGTGCCCCCATCTAACTTTATTTCTACCCTTGAGTACTTATATTATGTGCATTTAATTCTGGAATGTAGAGTCGAGAATGAAAGACTCACATATAAATAAATCATGCCAAGCCCAGGCAAACTGTGATCAGCCAAAGTATTGCCAGTACATATGGGTAAAAAAGGAACACAGTTTGTAGAATGGAGGAAGGCAGTAACATGAGCTGAAACTTGAAGGATGATATGCACTTAGGTGAGAAGCACATTTTGTTTGGCATAATGGCTTCCTGAAGCTTGGTTATCTCACAAGACTAATAAGTTTGATTTTTGAGTCAAGGTTAGAGCTGGTAAGAGTGGCACTATAAGAAAAATGCTCTGCTCTTGAGAATGGAGGGCATTACTGAAAGGGCAAGACTGAAGAAATCACCTTTTTTGGTTAACTCTTTAACCTGATCACACCACACTCCAATATGCCTCTTTACTCTCTGAATGAGTAAAAAAAAAAAAAAAAAATACACTGTTAAGTTTACATGTAGTATCCTATTTTTGATTAAATGCTCACATTAAAACATTTTTTAGATTCTCATTTACTGGATCCTGTGGGTCCAAGTGAAAAAAAATACAGCCATGTCATCTTTTTAAAAAGTATCAGGAAGATCAGAGTTTCTGGTTCCAGCCTTCACCTTCCTTATCTACAAATACATTAACAAAGTATAAAGAATTATGGAAAGTATAGTATGTGTGCGTTTTCTGAGTGTGGAGTTCCTATTGTTGTTTTTCATTTGTTTTATTTGGATAATTTTTTTGCATCTGTAGTTAGCTCTTTATTATTAGATTTAATAGTGGCAAATGAAGGGTGTACAAAGCAAAGAGGCCAATAATTACAAACCTTTGTTATTCTGACAGTGGGGATCATCCTTGACACATCCCTTCCTCATATCAGAATAGCCTGAGAACAGGAAAAGCAAGAAACACACTTGCCATCTTCCACTTAGGATGAATAAAGTACTGACTTCTGTAGCCTCCATCTATATTTATAAAATGTTGGGAAAACTGACATTTGTTTAGAGACTATGCCTCTGTAGTTTATATTGCCTGATTTATTGTCTCAGCATGTCTTTCCCACTAGGGAACATCTGTATTTTTGTGGAAGGAAATTGTTTAGTCCTCCCAATCAAACCAAGTTGTTCTCAAATAGCATCTTGGTCACAGTGGTAGGCACACAAGAGAGAGAATGAGAACATTAGACAGGGCAGCCAGGTGGTATTTGAGGTCTCAGATCCAGCAGCTCTGAGGCCAAACACACTCTTCGGTTTGATTATTTGAACCATTAACTTTCCTTATGTGTAAAAGATTAGACTGGAGTTTCTGTTACTTATAAAGAGAAGGCTGAAGGGATTAAACAAGAAAAAAAGAGAAAGACTCATGGATACAGACAACAGTATGGTGACTGCCAGAGGGAATGGAGGGTGAAGGGAGATAGAAGAGGGTAAAGGGGGGTAAATGTTGATGGAAGGAGATGACTTGGGGTGGTAAATATTCCATACAAGATACAGATGATGTATTGTATAATTGTATACCTGAAACCTATGTAATTTTATTAACCAGTGTCATCCCAATAAATTAAAAAAAGAAGTGTCAAGGAGAGTCAAAGGAAACATTTTTAATCTGTTTACTCTTTTTCATTCCTACTACAATTGCCCTAGTTAATATTCTGAGGACTTCTTATGTCTACTGTTAAAATAGTTTCCCAACAAGCCTCTCCATGTTCACTGAGGAAAAGAATATTTAATTGTATTTCATTTTATTGCAGGTCTATCTTCATGGATGTGTGATCTATGCAGATGCATAGAGTCACATTCTTAGAAGGGTCCTGTGCTTTGTTTAATGCTCTGCTGTTGATATCTTGGAATTCATAATTTTATCTGTAATCTTGTTTTCTGTAAATGATGTGTGATGGGAAAATGAGATATGTGTATCAGCAATGGAGATATGATAGGCATGGGCTTAGGACTATAGGCTCCGGGGGCAGCAGGCAGTACGCATGCTGAGCAATGGGCATGGCTGCCTGACGCACACGCACACACGCCTAGTGCAATCTAGAGTCCCCAAGAAGGTTGTGGGGCTGGAATCTTGACTCAGATCAGGGGCAGTGGTGATGGTAAACGGCAGCAGAAGCAGTACTAGTGATAGCAGCAGCTGCAGATCAGGGAGAGAGGTAATACACCACATGGGGGAAGTTTTGGTTCTCAATCTGTGAAGTCAACTTACCTATATTTCCTCAGAGCCTGTGCATGTAACATACGCACACATATTAATTTACTGGCTGAATATCCGAACAGGAGCTGCTGTGCTTAAACAGTAAAAGTGTTAGTAAATTATTATAAAATAAAATCATACACATGGACATTGTAATAACTGCTTTAGGGAGTTATTAGAATTCTTTAAAAAGTTTAGAATTTCTAGCTTTGAAAACTGCTGCAACATTGCAAAGAAAATATCCACAGGCTTAGAAATAGAAATCAAATGTATATGTCACTGAAAAGAAGGCTATTTTCATATGAGGACTTGGATCTTGGTGTTTCTGCTTCTCTGGTTGAACAGAGTAGTAATGCAATGATATATGGGGAAAATTAAAAACATCTAGTACTTCCAAAAGGAAGATACCGAGATAATGAAAGTTCTAAACCAGTGTTGAACAATAATACTTTTTGCAGTGATGATTATGGAAACGTTCTCTATCAGTGCCTTCCAGTACACTAAATACAAGTCACACATGGCTGTTGAGCACTTGAAATGTAGCCAGTATCACTGAAGAAATGAATATTTAACTTTAATTACTTTACATTTAAATAGCCACATGTGGCTAGTAGTTAACGTAATGGACAGCAAGGGTCTAGAAACTATGATACATGGTAATTTCCTGAACAAAATGAGTATTTTTATTTTGGATAAGAAAGACTTGAGAAATTGTTAGCTATTTTCAAACATCTCAAAGATTATCATGTGGTTGTTTAGATACACTTGTGATTCCACAAAGCAAAACTAGAACTAACAAATAAAGGTTTATACAGGGACCAGTAATGGACTTTATGTAAAGTAATTTCTAACAACTAGTGTGTCTAAAAATGAAATGGATGACTAAACTAGATGCCCTCCAAGTTCCCTTTCCTATCCTGTGAACCTATGATTGGATGATCTAAGTGTTGGGAATGGTACACTGTGGGCAGAATCTGTTTCCAGCTGATAGCCATGTAATACTAAGGTCATTTAGGACATCTAGGCTAGGTGGCCTTGTCTATTTTTCTATTAAATCCTAGGTGAAATATATTCTGTCAATCACTGAGATTAATGGTTCTATTTTCTACTCACTGTTTTTGAGAAAATTCCATTACTAGAGTAATTTGTGGGCAAAAAGGAAACTAACTTTTCAAGACCTTTTTCTTTAGGCTATCAACATAGACATTCCATGAGTCCTTTACTTCCCAGCCTTCATAGGTTTCTAAGATTATGTCTCTAAAACATTGAAAGGTAAACGTTGAGAATGATGCAATTCCTAGGTTAGATAATGGCTGATGCTCATTACTTCAAGTAAGAATGTAATCTGACTAGATGAAAGCAGTTACTATAATCAATTTTGTGTTTACATTTGTGCAATTATTTCTTTTGTGTGATATTCAGCTTAGGAAAAATATAAAGTTAAAATAATTACATATTTAACTATTCAAAAGCATTTGCAAATTAAATGATTCAATAACAAATAGTTACAGGGCACACTCTGATCCAAGCAATATGCAGACACTGTGGATACAGTGAGAGAAATGGCATGGTCTTTGCACTCATAGAGCTTATAGTCAAGTGAAGGAGATAGGCAGGTAAACTGTCAACCACAGTTTGGGAGTTAATGCTATGATGAGAGGAAGAGCACAGAAAGGATATGGGAGCTCAGAGAAGGGTGCCTAACCTAGCCTGGACTTTGGAAGTTTTGAAATGGGGACAGGATAGTTATTGAACACTTTTCTGTATCAGTTTAGATATTATTTTTCTCATTTAATCTGTCAATATGGTATGCTTGTCCTGGATTTATCTTCCCTCAGATTCATCCCTTACTTGCCCTCTGTTCTGCCGTATAATGTCATAGGCTGAATCCTGCAAGCTGTAATTCCTAGGCTGGCCATCATTTCTCTACCATTTGGGTTCTGCCTATGGTGGACAAACAGGAGATTAGAACCCACCACAGTCCTTATCATTTAAAATGCAAACTGCGATACTTAGAGCAGAAATGATGGGAGGTCTTGGATATTGGCATTATTCCAGCAGCAGAGGTGGGAGGGTAGATGGGAGTGTGCTCAGATGCAGATTGACCATGTGCTGATGATTGTTGAGGCTGAATATCAGGTAATTAAGTTCATTATACTATTCTCTCTACTGGTGTGGATATTTTAGAATTTCTATAATAAAAACTATTTATTATAAATATCATGCCATTAAACTTGATATTCTAAGTGAAATGGATTTTTAGGGGAAAAACAGATAGGTTCACTAATAAATAAAGAATTTTCAATGAATAATACAAAGCTCAAGCCACCCTTAAGTGATGTAGAATAGGGAGATTTGATGGCCAATTCTACCAAATGGTCAGGGAGAAGAAGATCAACATCTCATGTAATGTCACCTAAAAAATAAAAAATGATTCAACTATTTCTACCAGGCAAGCTCTCCTTGGTTCAAAGACCAGATGAGGACTCCTTGTGAAAATAACACTTGAGTGGGGCTCACTCACATAGCAGTAAATGTCTTAAATAGAGTGATAGCATATTTAACATGGCAGTGAATTAAATGAAAACACAGATTATGTCTGAAGTGAAAACATGACAACATTAAAAAATACTTTCAACTGTAATCCCCTACATTAAATATTAAATGAGTATATTAGTTAACTAGAGCTGCCATAACAAACTATCACAGAGTGGCTTGACAACATATATTAATTTCCATAAAATTCTGGAAGCTAGAAGTCCAAGATCAATGTGTTGGCAGGGTTGGTTTCCTCTGAAGCCTGTTTCCTCGGCTTGCAGTTGGCTGTTGTCTCCCGGTGTCTGCCCATGATCTTTCCTTTCTGACTATGTTATAATCTCCTCTTTTTATAAGGACAGGACTTTATGTGTATGTTCTAATTTCTTCATAGGAGGACAACAGTCATATTAGATTGGGCTTATTATTCTGACCTCATTTTACACTAATAATCTCCTTGAAGGCCAGATCTACAAATTCAGTCGCATCCTGAGTTACTGGGATTGAAGAATTCAACATATGAGTATTTGGGTAAGCATTCAACATATAAGATAAGAAAATTATATTAAATAAATGGGTATAGAAAAATAAGGGTAAAATAAATTCAATACAAGTTCATGGGAACACGTGTAGGAAACTAATAAGATTACCAGGGCTCTTCCATTTCATAAAAAACTATAGCAAATACAAATTCCCACAAGAGTCAGGGAAAAGACATAGATATGTGCCATCACCTCTACTGTTCAAAACTACTCTGGAACACAAAGCCAGAGCCACAATGTCAAAAAAAAAAAAAAAAAAGAACTCTGAATATTGAAAAGAAAGAGGTATTAATTGGTGATACTACGATCAGCTATGTAGAAAATACTAAGAAACGAGCATGTGGAATATTCAAGTAAACAAGAAAGTTAAGAAGATAGTGTAAGTTCATTATAGCATAAGTAACAGCCTTGCGGCCACAAAGCAATAACTAATTAGTACATGTATTAGAAAATGTCCCATTCACAACAACAACAAAATCCAAAAATCTCCTTAAAAGAATCACCGAATAAATGTCTGAGATTGCCATAGAGGCAACTAGAAAATTTACCGATAGATGCTGGTAAAATAGGTCCCAGGTCGACAGGTCTCTCATATTCATTGATGGAATACACACCACTGTAAAGATGTGAATTCTCATTTACACACTGCAGCGCCTTACCTGTGGCTGCCAAGATGACAGTTGAGCAGGGGCTGCCGTTTCTGCTCCCAGAACCAAGCCTGGGAAACCATAGAAGAAAACAAAAAACAAACCACAATAAAAATCTAAACAACATATGAGAAACCCCATGGGGAGACTGGGGGTTGTGTTGAACCGTTCCTTGGGACTGGAGGGAGGGGGCTCTGGGCCTATGAGAAGTGGGGGAGAGTCTGTAACTTGTCGTAGAAGGCAGAGGGCAGGATAGGAAGGGGCAAAGTTTGAAACTTCTCCTCCTGCTCCACTACAGAAACCCAAGGCTGCACCTAAGACCACAAATGCCAGGAGCCCTGGGTAATGTCAGGACGAGAAAGATGGGGCTGACGGAGGCGGTATGACTCGGCGCTGCTAATAATCACTGGAAACCACTCTAATGAGGAAGGGCCGGTCTTTAAAAGTACATTATCACAGCAGAACTAAGGAATGAACTAAACATGGATTAGTATCCCCGTGAATCACATACATGCGCACACATTTCACATACACACTTGGTAGAGATGTACAATGTACAGAATATTTCTCACTACGAAGGAGGGATATAAAAAAGAAAGTCACTGCACTGGACAATGCACTGTTGGGCAAGTTCAAAAGAGGCAGGAGAGCCCAACATCAAGCTGTCCAGCCCTTTCGATGTAGAAAGCCCCTTTGTTCTTTAGAATACAAAGTTTCCAAAGTCTAAGTTTGGCCGGTGGAGAGACCGTGTGGGAAGTTGGGCTTGTTCTCTGTGATGGGTGCCGCTACCCTCCCCCACCCTCCAGCATCTAGCCTGGAACCCAAACCATTCTCTGTAAGAGTTGCACGGCAGCAAACGGTCAGAGCTGGCAGGGAGGGACAATTTCCCACATAGTATTCACGTAACTGAGAAGCCTGGACGCAGGAGAAGGAACATCACTTGCCTCACTGCTGATGTCAGTCCCGGGAGACTGCGGGCAGGGGTGGGGGTGGGGGGCTTCAGGGAAGTGGAGGTCATGGTCCGAGGGTGACAGACATAGGTCAGGCAGAGGGAGGAGTCCAAACCTTGCTGGGTATCAAGGTGAGGCCTTGAAGGAGAATTTGAGTTCCCCAAGAAACAGGTCCCAGTTCTGCCCTGTTTCCGTGATTAGCCCTGGGAAACCCCAGGGCGCAGTCACTGGATGTGGTCAGGAGGAGAGAGGGACTGGTGTCTGCCAGATATCAACTCGAGGGCCCCGAGGGAAGACCGAATTGAACCCTACCCTACTACAGGAGATAACACAGACTCCAGCCCTCTACCTGCTTTCAGCCTGGGAGGCCCTAGAGTGGGGTGGCCGGGTGTGGCGTCTCCTGACTTCACACTAGGCAGCCAGGGAGAAGTGAAGACCTTGCTCGGAGGTGCCCTTTTCCATGTCAGGTGGGGGACGGGGACTTGGGCCCTGCCAGGCCTCCAGACAAGGCTCTTGAGCGAGGATTGTGGAGACTCCTTTCCCAGACTGAGGGGGACCCACAGAAAGCCGCCCATGGTGTCAGCATGGACGGTCCAGGCAGAACAGTCAGGCAGAAGCAATCCCTCCCCCACGTCCTCCTTCGAGAGGGGGAGTATGGCAGAACCGGGCTCTTGGGCTGAGGGACGCACTATCAGGTCTGACAAAGGGAGGACATGCCGTTCCTGTCAGGGGTCAATATAAATACCTTGGACCGGTCTGGAAGTGCGCCTACATTCTCAGATAGAGTGGGGTAGGAGGGGGCGGGGGACAGAGTGCCTTGACCTGCCCCGGAGGTCAACGCTGGGTAGCCCTGACTCCTAGTGGCGGTCTGATGCTCACTCACCACTTCCTCCACCCTGTGGTTCTCAGAGTGAGGAGGAGCTCGACTCGGGGCGCCGGGGCACAGGGGCGCAGGACTCGGAGGGACTCAGCCCAGGCGGTTCCAGGAGTCAAGGTGAAGACTCTGAGCTAGGACTGAGTAGTTACCCCACCCGGACACAGTAGGGCGTGCTGGTCCTGCCATGCCCATGCAGCCCTCCAAGAAGACCCCAGGCGGCATTCCTGTTGGTGGCGTTCCAGGACTGTCCTCTCAGAAGGCTGAGGGACGTGAGGTTTTCCCTGAGGGGTGCGGAGTGAGCACACAAGAGAAAGGTCCTAGGCTCCGGCAGGCGTCACGGCGAGGACCTGAGGAAGACAGGGAGACCTGCCACCTCAGAGGGTGGGGGGCCCAGCTCGGTCCTGCCGGCGGCCTCAGTCCTGGGAAAATCCACGAACAGGTGTTCACATATGGCGTATCCCGGCTGACGTTTTTGCGAGCCAGAGGGACCAGAGGCTTCGTCTGGAGGGGCCCAACTCAGGTCAGCACCTTAAGGAGGCTCCCAAGGGAGGTGTGAGGGGAGCTCCCAAAGGCAGAGGAGTCTCCTGCGTGCCCCCTGACCTTACTGTGAACCCTGAGAAAGCCAGGCCGGTTCCCCGGATGTTCTCTTTCCAGACTTCCTTCCCGGAGACTGAGGGCGGTGCTTCTGATGGGCAGATGGGTGCGTCCTAGGCCTGGCCAATCATCAAGGCGAGGGCCCTGAGGGAGGCAAGGAGGCACCGCCCAGTGCACATATAGGGACTCCAGCTGCTCGAAGCCCCTGCAGTGGTCCCTGAGGTGCCTCAGGCAGGCTTCTGGAATTCAGAGTATCTGGCCTTTCTGTCGCAGAAGTCTGAGGGACGCAAGGTTTTCTCTGAGGGGTGCGGAGTGAGGATACAGGAGAGAAGAGTCCTGGTCTCCGGCAGGCGTCAAGGTGAGGACCTGAGGAAGACAGGGAGACCTGCCACCTCAGAGGGTAGGGGGCCCAGCTCGGTCCTGCCGGCGGCCTCGGGTCCGGGGAAAATCCACGCACAGGTGTTCGGATTTGGCATTTCCTGGCTTACGTTTTTGAGAGCCAGAGGGACCAGAGGCTTCGTCCAAAGGGGTCCAACTCAGGCCAGCACCTTAAAGAGGACCCCGAGGGAGGTGTGAAGGGGGCTGCCACATACAGAAGAGCCTCTCGCACTGCCCCCCACGGTTCCCCCGCACCGCACGCCCCGCTACCCTTAGCGTGAACCCTGGGAAGGCCAGGCAGTGTCCTGAATGTTCCCTCGCGGGGTCGGGGGGTTGGGGCTTCAGATGGGCAGATGGAGGTGTGCTGGGCCTTGCCAGTCGTCAAGGCGAGGGCCCTGAGGAAGGCCTGGAGGCACCGCCCAGTGCACATGAAGGGACTTCAGCGCCTCGCTGCCCCTGCAGTGGTTCCTGGGGAGCCCCGGGCAGGGTTCCGGAGTTTGGAGTATCCGGCCCTGTCGCCTCGGAAGTCTGAGGGACGTGAGGTTTTCTGTGAGGCGTGTGGACTTTTGTCAAATGAAGGAGAAATGAGTGGTAGGCTCTGCCTGGTGTGAAGGCGAGGACTCTGAGGAAGAAGGGGGAGGCCGCCCACCGTAGAGGGTGGGTGGGGGGACCAAGCTCCGTCCTGCCGGGGCCCTCAGTCCTGGGGAGCTTCAAGCATAGGTGGTCAGGTGTGGCGGTTCCGTTCTGTTGTCTCAGGAGTCTGAGGGACGTGAGGTTGCGTCTGCAGGCCCCGTGTCGGGTCGGCAGTGGGAGGAGTCCCAGGCTGTGCCTAGTCCTGCCTGATGGAGGAAAACCTTCCACTCAGTGTGGGCGGGGGCGGAGTATGGGGGGCGGCGGGGGGGCGGGGGACAAGCCCTGCCGTGCACTTGCTGTTCGCTCTGAGAGACCGCAGGCAGGGTTCCTGAATATGGCGGGTCCCATCCCACCTTCCACGTTGAGAGTCTCAGGGACCTGAGACTGTGTCAGCTCTAAGATTCGAGTCAGCAGAGGGGGGTGTCCCTGCCTCTGATAGTCGCCTCTGCGAAAGTACTGTGGGGAGAACTCAGCTCAGAGAGGGTGCCCCAACCCCCTGCCCTCCTGGCACCCCCACCCCGCCACTGCCCTCCCTTGGTTGTCAGCTCCGCTAGTGAAAGACTTCACACTTTTAGAGTCTCGGGGAACAGGAGGCTTTTTCTGCGGGGTTCAGTCGCAAGTCAGGAGAGGGAGGAGGCCTAGGCCCTGGCAGGCTTCTAGGTGAGAAGCTTGAGGGAGGAGTGAGAGGAGTTCCCAATGCAGCCCATGGGCGCCCTACAGAACAGTGCCCTTCACATCAGCCCTGCAAAGACTGAGCAGGGGTTGGAGCAAAGAGGCCCCTTTTTATCCAACACCGACTTCCTTTTCTGGCACCTCAGGGAGATGGTGGGCCTCGGCTGGGGGACCCGCCTCGGTCAGCAGAAGGGAGGAGATGCAGGCCCTGTCAGGACTGAATATTGATATGAGTAATCTGAGGGTGGATGATGGGACCCTTCTACTTCAGACAGAGGGAGGGGCTCTGCAAAAACCCCACTCTGCTCCCTGTCAACCATGGGAGGACTCAGGCAGTGGTGGTCCCATGTGGTGCTCTCCCACTTCCTCTAGGAAGTAGTGGGGCTTGCCTCTGGGAAGTGAGGCCTTCATCTGAGGAGGCATGGTGTGCATTGCTGGAGGACAGAAGGTTTCCCCCACTGCAGCACAGATGGGATTCAGCCCTCGGACACCCTGGGCTGGAGTGGCGGGATGTGGCCTCTCTTTCCTTCTCTCTGGAGGGTCTCAATGGAGAGGGACCCTAGGTGTGAAGGAGCAAGGGCAGCTCTCACAGGGAGGAGTCCAAGGCCCTAATGGGGCGGGGAGTTGGTTGAAGCACCGAGAGCACTTCCTACAGTACAACACATAGGACCAAGGTGTCCTCTGCCCTTGGCGTCAAGGTGGGGAGAGCAGGCCCTTGGTTACTGAATGTGGCCCTCCCTCACCTTTTTACCCTGTTGCTGGGGTTGGTGGCAGTGGGGTCTTGCGAGGGCGAAAACCTTGTTCGGACCAGTGTCGCCTGAGTTCAGCAGAGGGAGGCACATCGCACCCTGTGAGGTTTCAAAATGAGGACTCTGAGGAAGACGATGTAGAGGGCCTCCCACTCCACAGAGAGGGGCCTCACAGCAACTGAACCGTGCCACCAGCTCTGGGAGGCCACACAGCAAGGTTGCCAGCTATGTTTCTTTCTGACTTCCCCTTTGGGAGTCTAGAGAGCTGAGGTTTCTCTGAGGTGTGTGACCTCACGTTACTAGAGAGGATACAGTCCCAGGCCCTGCCAGGCAACAAGCCGAGGGCTTTGTGAGCGGGGGAGCGAGGGAGAGGACATGCCACCCCAGGTAGCTGTGGCCTCAGCCTGCCCTGGAAATACCCCAATCCTAGCCGGAGGGCCCCAGTTGCAGCCTGCGTCTCCTGTTAAACCCAGGAGACCACTGCAGTGCTGGCCTTCTATGGCGTTTTCTTATTTGTGCCTGGAACTGGGTCTCAGAGAGGCGAGGGCCTTGATCTAAGGAGATGGCGCTCTTAGGGGGAACCACACCAGTTTGGGAGAGGGAGGAGTCTCAGGCTCTGCCAGGCATCAAGGCAAGGACCCTTGGTGAGGCCTGAAGCCCCCCGCCCCCCAAAAGAAGCATCCATAGAATCTCAGCCCTGAGAGGACCTGGGCAGGCTTGGCCCAATGTGAGGAGCTCTCACATCTGCTATGCGCTCCCCACCAGGAGTCAAGGGGATGAAGTGTTTCAGGGAAGTGAGGTCTTGGTTGGCTGGGGAGCTTCGGGTCAGCGGAGGGAAGGACAGACCTTGCCAGGAGTAGGGATGAGTAAATATTTTCAGGGAGGATCGAGCCCCCCATGCCAGAACAGACCCCAGGCAGGGGTCTGCATTTGTTGTCTTTTTACATTTTTTTTTTTGGAGTGTCCCAGGAGGGTGAAGGCCTTGGTCTGAGCTGGTGACATCAGCGGAGGGAAGAATCCCAGGATCTGTGAGGAGTCAAGGTAAGGTAAGGACCTTGAAGGGGGACTGAGGGTACCTACCCCCCAACTCAGACAGAAGGGCCCTTACAGAATCTCTACCTTGTCCTCAATAGCCACCTCAGAGGATTTGGGCAGGAGGGCAGAGTTACGGTGCACCCTCACTTTCTGCATGGGGTGGGTGGACGTGTTTCTGGGAGGTGAGGCCTTGGTCTGAGAAGCTGATTTCAGGTCACCAGAGGAGACAGGCCCAGGCCCTGCCAGGAGCAAAGGGGAAATACTTTGAGGGGTGAAAGAGGGAAGGAACCCCCATCCCAGCATTGGTGGGGTTCAGCCCCTGCTGTCAGCCCTGGGAGACCACGGGCAGGGGCGTCTGGATGTGATATCTCTTCTCTTTCATCTTCACGGTTTCAGGGAGGTGAGGGCCTTGGTCTGAGTGCGAAGGCAGGTCAGCTGCAGGAGCCACATCTGGCCTGAAGAGGGAGAGTCCCAGCTCTACCAGGAGTCCAGGAAAGTACCCTAGGTGAGGAACAAAGGTATGCCCCACTCGAGAAAGAAGGGAATGTGCAGGGGCTGACCGTCCTCTGTTCCCAGCTCTGGGATGACCTAGGCAGGAGTGGCTGGGTAGGATATGCTCTGACTTTCTCCAAAGGTGAGGGAGGTATCTTGGAGAAGTGAGGTTCTGCTCTGCTAAGTGAGGGGGCCTGTCAGGACCTGTCAGGAGGAAAGGAGAACACCATGGGGGAGGATTGAGGACAGCCCCGCCACAGGACTGATGGTGCCCGGCCCTTGTTGTTAGCACTGGAAGGACCAGCAGGGGTGGCAACATATGGTGCCTCGTCACTTTTGCCCAGGGGTTCTCAGGGAGGTAAGGGCTTGTTCTGAAGGACCCGGACTCAGGACAGCAGCGAGGGTTTGCAAGCCCCACTAGGCATCAGTGGTGAGGGATGAGGGTAACTCTCAGATCAGAGAGAGGGAAAGCTGTGAGGAGAGCGAGTTGGTGGGAGGCACGTGTGCCCCGGTGGGCAGAGCAGAGGAAGCCCAGGCAGAGCTAGGAGTCACTGTGAGGTACATGGCCTGAGTGTCTACCAAAGACCCCACCCACAGTCCCAGACTCCACCCGCTCACAGTCAGCCCAGGAAGCCTTGGGCTACTCTGGCCAGCTGCACCCTCAGGGGCATTCTCATGGTCCTATGGGTTCCTAGGAGACAAACGGTCCCCGAAGACAGGAGCCGTGTGAGGCCTCGGAGCACCCCCTAACGAGGAAGCTGCCAAGGGCACGCTTCTCTGCCAAGGCCGCTGACCCTCTCCCTCTCTCCCCCTCTCCCCCAGGCTCGTGGGATCTCATCTCCCACTCTGCTGTGTACACTTCCGTCTGCTGCTCCCAACAAGAGTCAACATGTCTCACCCTTTAAAGTATCCACGCCTCACACTTGAGCCCAAAGTTGAGGCCCAGAATGATAAAGGGCTCCCTGTAGCTGAACAGGAGGAGGAGGAGAATTCCTCTTGTTCTTTCAGCTTCTCCTACCTCTCCAACTCTTCTTCCTATCCTTCCTCTCCTGTGATCCCAGGCACCCCAGAGGAGGAGGAGGAAGAGGCAGAAAAAAAGGGAGAGGTAAGGGAGGAAGAGGAGGATGAGGAGGAGAAAGAGATGCCGGAAGAGGAGCAGGAGGAGGATCTGGAAGAGGAGCAGGAAGAGAAACAGGAAGAAGAGCAGGAAGAGGAGCAAGAAGAGGAGCAAGAAGAGGAGCAGGAAGAGGAGCAGGAAGAGGAGCAGGAAGAGGAGCAGGAGCAGCCTGCTGCTGAGATATCCAGCCCTCCCCGGAGTCCTCAGAAATACCTGTCTCAGAGCCCATCAGCTGGGTGCTCCAGCACCCAAGAAAGTGAGGAAACGAGCTCTCTGCAGGCCTCTGCAGACCCCGAGTCTCTGGAAAGAGATCCTCTAGATGAGAAGGTGGCTAATTTAGTGCGTTTCATGATCCTCAAGTATCGCTTGAGAAAGCCGATTACAAGGGCAGAAATGCTAAAAGCTGTTGGCAGGAAAGACAAGAGTCAGTTCCCTGTGATCTTCAAGAAAGCTTGTAAGTGTTTGGAGGTGATCTCCGGCATTGACGTGAAGGAAGTGGTCCCTGCCATCCACACCTATGTCCTTGTCAACTCACTGGATCTCACCTATGATGAGATGCTTAGTGACCTCCAGGGCATGCCTAAAAATGGCCTCCTGATAATCATCCTGGGCATGATCTTCTTAGAGGGCAATTGTGCCTCTGAGGAAGACATCTGGGATTTTCTGAATACGCTAGGAGTGTATGCGGGGAGGGAGCACTTCATTTACGGGGGAGCCTAGAAAGCTCATCACCGTAACTTGGGTGCAGGAGAATTACCTGGAGTACCAGCAGGTGCCCGATAGTGACCCCCCACGCTACACATTCATGTGGGGTCCAAGGGCACATGCTGAAACTAGCAAGTTGCAAGTTCTGGAATTTTTGGCCAAGATCAAAGGGACTGACCCCATTTCCTTCTCATACTGGTATGAGGAGGCTTTAAAAGATGACAGAGAGAAAGCCCGGGCCAGAGTTGCCCCCGTGGGTCGTGCTGCTGCCAACTTCATGGCACAGCAGTAACTTGCAGCCTCTCCTTCCCCAGCTGAAGAACGACCCTCAATCTTCACTCTGTGTCTGAAAAGGGCACTTGGGGTTCCAAGTAGAGGAGGGTCCGAGTCAGAGGCAGGCTGGGGAGAACACGGTGCACAACAACTTTACCTTCCTGTGTTTTGTATGGGTGACTTGGAGGCTTCCCTTTTCTTCCCCCTCCTTTAGGTACTTTTCAAATGCTGCTCCTTTTAATGGAAACTGTATTAGCTTTGGAATCTAAGTTGATGAAATAAATTTGTCTCACATGCATTGCTGTTTATCAGGTGTAAGAATGAGTTTTGATATTTGGAAAGAATATTTGGGGGACCTTCCATCTTATTTTGTGATCTGGAGGGAAATAACATGATGCTGGTATAGGAATGTCTTTGGAAATGTGAAAGAACCCCTCAGAAAAAATAGAGAAAAATGTGTAACGGTTGATTAATTTTTGGATTTCTTAATCATATTAGTTTAGTCTGTGAAATTAAAAGATATATACCTGGATTTGCTTGGCTTATTCAAAGAAGTAGAAGTACTCTTAGCAAATGTTAATAAATGAATTTTATAAATGCTCACTGACTCATTTATTCGCCAGACATTAATGGTATGCCTTCTCTTTGGAAAGCACTGTGTTGATAGTGAAGGTACTAGGACAAGCAAGACACACTGCTACCCAAAGAATGGTAGGTAGAGCCTAGGAACAGCACTCGCATCGGGAAGATGGGGAGATGTCCCCCGATACCTAAAGAACAAGCGAAAACAAGGAGTGAGGAGGTGGGGCTCCAGATGCGAGCAGTCAAGTGAAAATGCAGTGAGCCGAGGAAGTGTGGGGCTTTGGGAAACTGCAATTCCTTTGGAGGGAGTTAGTCATAAGCTAAGGTGTGGGTGGTGGCAGGGGCCAAACTCTCAGATGGTATGTTTCCGAAGTAAGAGAAAAGCCTGGAATGGAAAAATGCTCGGTAGTTACTTCTGGATCGTGGACAAACCAGACAGAAATCGCTGCCAGGGGTGGGTATGGAAGGTGTCCTGGACTCTCGTCCCAGTGCAGTTAACGCAGTGCATGAACCAGGTGTTCTGGGCACATCGGCTGCAAGGACTTCTTGAGGACATGGTGGTAGACCCCTGAGGTGGTACTCAGAAGCCACTAACTGCTAGGCTGGCACTCTTCCCTGGCCTGAAGAGAGCCAGAGCCCACTCCCTTAAAGTGACAGTAAAGGTAGGTTGTCTTAACTGTAATTAAGCCAACTCAAAGCAATGTCTAGATTTTGGTGGCAGTGAACGGAATGAAACAGCATTTTGGATGGATGAGTAGCTGGGAGGGAAGGAAGGAGTTGGCCTCTGCCTTAAATTCTGGGAACTCTGAGTTATATCAGCCAGGGAAGACTAACCCATACCCAAATTAAGATATCCTCTAAGAGGAAAAAACTAGCAACTTTTATTTGTGAAGCCTCATCTTTGCCTGATTTGACATTCTGCCTCCCGTTGCGCTGTGCGTTATCTGAGAGTGTCCTGGATGAAAACAAAATCGCATAGGAGAAGGCAGTAGGGTCCGGGGACAAATAATAGTAGAAGTTCCTGCCCGTCATTGAAGATTCACACAATGTCAGATCAATGTCAGGGGTTGTGCCAGATGCTTTCCTTACTTTACATACATTCCAGCAGTCTTTCCTACAGGGCAGGGCCTATCAAACCCATTTAACAGGCGAAGAATCTCGGGCTCACAGCGCTCTGTAATTCCCCAAAGGTTTTACTGCTATCAAGTGACAGGGCTGAGGCAGGGACCCTGGTCTGGATTCACCTAGGGTCTGCAGTTGTTCCCACTCCTAGCCTGAGGCAGGTTTTCTGTCTCTTACTCCCAGTCTCTTCTCAGCACTCCATGAAGTCCCTCAGGGGGAGAAAAAGAAGGACCACGTGACAAGGTACTAGAAGTGGACCTAAAGAAGGAAGGGGAAATGAGAATGAAACATAATTTGGGAATTGTCTGAGCTTAAGTTTGGCTCCTCCAGCTCTGAGCCCTGGCGTAGCTGGCTCTGCCCAGGTGCTGGCTATTGTGCCCAGTGCCAGCAGCTTCGCGAGCTGCAGCAGCACTGTCTCCCCGATCTTCCCCAGCTTGGCCTTGCTTTGTACTGATCGCAGCCTATCAGTAACCAATGCTGTGGCTGGCCTAGCCCTTGTGGTTCTCATTATGACAGCAAGACGTCCTTCAGCAATAACCATCAGGAGACTTTGAGGAGACACAAGTTTGTTACTTATAAGACCTGGACGTTTCACAGCACACCGGGGGCGACACAGAGAGGCAGGGTGGGGGCGAAAGGGCACAGAGGGGAGAGGGCAGGGCGAGGAGAGCACCTGGGGTTCTGCTTTTTGTTGGGGTTGAGTGTGGGTGCCTAGGGTTTCATGGGTTCACTCTTTACTACAGCAGGGATCTGAAGCACAGGAATGAGAGGGGGCAAACCAAGTAGCTGAAATGCTCAGTTATGGAAATCAACCAAGATTTCTTAAACAAAGGAACCTCAGTTGCGGGGTGGTATGTCAGTAGGTGGTGGCAACCTGGCTCTTTATGTAGTTCAGGGCCTGTCAATATGTTACTTAGAGATAGTTGAGATAGTCACGTTGGAAGTGTTTGCTTTTTTGCAATGGATGCCTGGATGAGAAAACCTTAATTCAGGTACTTGTAGCGTAAAAAATGTGTATAAATTATTTATTCGGATATATATTACAGCCCGCTTGTCCATCTCTGGAACATGACCTACTGACCAGCTCTTATACACTATGTCTTTCTTTTGAAGACTGTGTCTAGCTTGTAGTGGACCACTCAGAACCACTTGCCTTCCCCCTATTATAGAACATTCCTACTCACTGCAAAATCTCCCAGACTGTTATATCAGTCATTCTGGAGCCCTGATAGAAACAGCCCTTTCAACCTAAAAGTTTGACTTGGACAGTGTTGTTTAGACTGATCTGTGGTCACTTGAATGCTGATCCCCAAAAAGATATGTCCAAGTCCTAATTTCCAGTATTTGTATATGTGTTCTTACTTGGAAATAGTCTTTGGAGATGTAATTACATTAGGTATCTTGAAATGAGATTATCTTGGATTTAAGGTGGGCCCTGAATACAATGAATGATATGCACACAGAAAGGAGAGAGAGAATTAACACACAGAGACACTGGAAAGGGATGAGAATAATGAAGGCAGAGTTTGGAGTGATTCATTTACAAATCAAGGGATTCCAAGGATTGTTGGCAATCACCAGAAGCTAGGAGAGAGTCATGGGATGGAGTTCTGCCTCAGAGCCTCCAGCAGGAACCAACCTGCTGACACCTTTATTTTTTAGACTGTTAGCTTCCAGAATTATGAGAGAATGTATTTCTATTCTTTTAAGCCAGCCAGGTTTTGGTAATTTGTTATGGTATTCCCAGGAAGCTACTATATGGTCATTCCTCAGGTATATTTAATGTTTCTAAGTGTTTTTCAAATGGGCTTGTGAGTAGAGTCTGATGTGAGATATAATTTACTGGTTATTGGGGTATAACTCTGAAGTTAGATTATTTCTGAAACTACCCTGACATTTGCAGTAGGACTTTAACAGCATGTCTGTTTGAAATTTACCACTGAATGACTTTACTCAGGTAGTTTAAAAAAAAAGCGTCCCTCATAAAGGGTAGATAAGGATAGACCATGGAAATCTCTGTGTGATCAAACATCTACAGAGGCTGAATTCTTAAAATCCTTGGAGTCCTTCTAGAAGGTGAAATACAGTTTCTTAGCCGACATACTTGCTCTGATTTAAAAAGAAAAATCAATCATTATTACAGACTGCCTGTTTGTGTCCCTTTGAAAATTCCTGTGTTGAAACTGTAACTCCCAATTGGGTAGTATCAGAAAGTAGGGCCTTTGGGAAGTAATTAGGTTTTGATGAGGTTATGAAGGTGAAGACCCATGATGGAATTAGTGCCCTTGGTTATGTGATGATAAAATGAGAAGGTGGCCATCTGCAAACCAGGAGAAGGGCCTCACCAGTCACCGAATCTGCCTGCTCCCGGATCTTGGACTTTGCCATCCCCAGAGCTGTGAGAAATAAATTTCTGTTGTTTAAACCACAAGATATATCTTGTTATAGCAGTCTCAGCTGACTAAAATAACTATCCTTCCATTGCCCTTTGTCTGTATACCTGCCCCACAGGAGAAAGCACCTGTCGAGGTCTTCAGAAATGTTCAGTCGTGTAGAAGGTAGCAGATGATCAAAAATTAATATTTTGAACATACATCTTTAGAAAGAAAGAGAAAATCCTCAGTCTTTTGAGATTATAAAGGTTGTTGCAAAGAGCAGTGCAGAAAAGTGCTATTGAGTGAAGAAGGGTATGTTCTCCCTGCTAAAATTTACAGTATCCTTTGAAAACTAGATGTGGTCTTGTATTTGAAAGCATGTGTCACATTATAGGCTCTTGAAAAAGTTGGTGAATTTCAAGTAAAAATTGATTTTTTTCAAAAACTTCTTTAAGCACCCTGGCTGGTGTGACTTAGTGGACTGAGTACTGGCATATGAACCAAAGGGTTGCCAGTTCGATTCCCAGTCAGGGCACATTCCTGAGTTGCAGACCAGGTCCCCAGTAGGGGGTATGCAAGAGGCAACCACACATTGATGTTTCTCTCCCTCTCTTTCTCACTCTCTTCCCCTCTATGTAAAAATAAATAAATAAAATCTTTAAAAAAACAAAAAAAGAACTCCTTTAAGAAATGAAGAGGACTGTTCTCATAGCAAATTATAATAGCTGCTTTTTATTGAGCACCTAATATATGACAGCTTATGGGAGAGAATACAAGTGCTCATTCACATCTTGTCTTTCCCTCCCTCCCAGAACATTCATTTGTAGTTAGGTGGGAGCCAGTAGGCCATTTCCATGCTTCCTTTGCCATTCAGTAGCAAACATGGAGCTGTCGTGTTGAGATAGTGGAGATACAAGGTAGAAGCAGCCGGGATTTCTGAGTTGTTTGAGAACAAAAACTCTCTGCCAACAAAAATTAGAATTACACGTGAACAACAAAAACAAAAAATGTGTTGTACAGAGTCACTCATATTTCAGGATTTGTCTGTTGCATCAGCTAGCAGTTACTTTAACTGATTAATATATACCTTTTTCTGGTTTTGAGCTTATTTAAATATTTTACTTACACAGGTAAGTAGTTCATATATTCTTGTTAAAAATTCCAAAGATACAAATCAAACACAATGCTCTCCTTTATCAAGTTCCTCAAAAATTCCACCTCCATCTCAGAGGTAATTTCAATTAATAATCTGGTCTGTATTATTTTAAGCTTATTCTGGGACTTTTCATAGATATGTGTATTAAAATATATAGTTTTTCTTTTAACATACTTGGTAATTATGTATATATTAACTTCTCACTGGGGAGAGACCCGAGTCAGGAGGCCCCCTTCCCCTGAGCTTGTTTCTCAGTTCTTGTCTCACTCACAAAAGAAGGAAGGATTCAAGTGAGAGGTAACACGTATAGTGGAAATGAGATAGCAAGTTTATTTATGAAACACACATGGACAAGAAACTCCAAGCAAGTACCCAGCTAGTCTAAATGCCCCACATATAGAGGAAATAAAGTTGTTAGTAAGTTTGTTCTATACACTTGAGCTAAGACCACAAGTGGGCACTCACCTAATATGAGTGTGCTGACTATTGGGGTTCAAGGGTTATATACCTTAGTTAGCATTTAGGTTCTCCCTCATTCTTCCACTTCCAAACCTTGGGAGTAATGCACAGCTACAAAGGCTTGCTTTCTTAGTGAAATTGCTACAGAGGCTCCCTTTCCCAGTGCAGAGCCTCAAGGACTCTCCTCCCCCTGTGCTATTCTTGCTTGTGACATTTGGCAATCTTATTGGACCAGGTTCAGGGCAGCTGTGTTAGTGTAATTGCTGAGACAAGACTTCTTTTTGTCTCCAGCCTCCTGTTTTAAGTTCTTTGTTAGAATGCAATGGCAGGGGCCTTGTTTTATTTCCCCTCTGGCCACTCATTTGTAGCTGCTACCTACAGTAATGGGTAATGATGTATATATTAACTTTTCACTTACGTTGTGATGTAAAAAGTGAAAGTAAGATCTTTTCATGACAGTACTTACTCCCAAAAATTCTAAAGTACGTATGTGCCATGATGAATTAGACAGTTCTGTTGACAGACACATAAGTTGTTTCCTATTGGCTGCTATTATTAATAGAACTTAAATCAACATCTTTGGACATGAATTCTTAGGGTAATGTATGTTTTCTAATAATAAAGACAAAATAGAAGTTGGGTTAATGTACAAAGGATATATATATATATTTAAATGTTTATAAATATTGCCAAAATTTTATTCCAATGTATTTTCTTAGAAAGTAATGTAATGTAAATATCCTACACTTCTGCAAACATTATTTTACGAATATTTTAAATTCGGGTAAAAATTTTGAGTGTAAAAATGTTACATCAATGCTATTTTATGTCTACCATTTTCTCAATAGGTTAAACAGAAAATTAACTTAATACTTTACTCATATAAAACTGCATTTATTCAGTGATGTCCTGAGTAAAGGGATTCTTCTGGACATGATTTAAAATTCTGAAATTTCAGCAGGGAATTTCCCCTTTAATTTGAGAAGTAAAGATTCTGTCAGAATAACTAAGAGCCAGGGAATATGACCAGACAGTGTACCATAAGAGTATAAGGGGCGCAGAGAGCCACCTGGGGAGAGCATTTGAGAGAGCACATGAGAGACCATGTGCAAAAGCAATTCCAGGGAGCCCTAGGTAAGGGAGCTGTCAGTGCTGAGTCTAGAGTTCAGTGTAGGGAGAAGGGCCCAGGAGAGATAGCAGAGAATATATATGGGTGGTGCTAAACAAATTAAATAAATAGGCTTGTGAAATACTGAAATCCTCATTAGTGGCTGGATGTCACAATACAGTCAGAATAAATAGGTTAATGGGACATATGGACAAGCAGCAAGACAGAAAACACCCCCTGCTTTAGAACCACCAATATATCATGTCAGGAAGAATATAACAGCTCTCATGCAACATTTCCTTGAGCAACATTCCTGAGTAATTTAGTAGTCCAGAACACCCTTGCCGATGTCCCAAGGCTGCAAGCTATCTGGGACTAATCACCATAATGACTCTGCAGATACAGGTCTGGGTATGCACATGCCTTCAAGGTGATCCAGATGGTATCCATAACTTAGGCAGCCTCCCCCAGATTCTGAGCTGCTCACACATTAAAACAACAACAACAACAAGAACAACAACAACAACAAAAACACCGAGCTGACTTCAGGCTATGAATACTGGTTTATGTTACACCAGATAATATCACACACTTCCAGGCCCTGGACTATATAAAACTAGGTTGACTTCCATAACTGAGCATTTCAGCTACTTGGTTTGCCCCCTCTCATTCCTGTGCTTCAGATCCCTGCTGTAGTAAAGAGTGAACCCATGAAACCCTAGGCACCCACACTCAACCCCAACAAAAAGCAGAACCCCAGGTGCTCTCCTCGCCCTGCCCTCTCCCCTCTGTGCCCTTTCGCCCCCACCCTGCCTCTCTGTGTCGCCCCCGGTGTGCTGTGAAACGTCCAGGTCTTATAAGTAACAAACTTGTGTCTCCTCAAAGTCTCCTGATGGTTATTGCTGAAGGACGTCTTGCTGTCATAATGAGAACCACAAGGGCTAGGCCAGCCACAGCATTGGTTACTGATAGGCTGCGATCAGTACAAAGCAAGGCCAAGCTGGGGAAGATCGGGGAGACAGTGCTGCTGCAGCTCGCGAAGCTGCTGGCACTGGGCACAATAGCCAGCACCTGGGCAGAGCCAGCTACGCCAGGGCTCAGAGCTGGAGGAGCCAAACTTAAGCTCAGACAATTCCCAAATTATGTTTCATTCTCATTTCCCCTTCCTTCTTTAGGTCCACTTCTAGTACCTTGTCACGTGGTCCTTCTTTTTCTCCCCTGAGGGACTTCATGGAGTGCTGAGAAGAGACTGGGAGTAAGAGACAGAAAACCTGCCTCAGGCTAGGAGTGGGAACAACTGCAGACCCTAGGTGAATCCAGACCAGGGTCCCTGCCTCAGCCCTGTCACTTGATAGCAGTAAAACCTTTGGGGAATTACAGAGCGCTGTGAGCCCGAGATTCTTCGCCTGTTAAATGGGTTTGATAGGCCCTGCCCTGTAGGAAAGACTGCTGGAATGTATGTAAAGTAAGGAAAGCATCTGGCACAACCCCTGACATTGATCTGACATTGTGTGAATCTTCAATGACGGGCAGGAACTTCTACTATTATTTGTCCCCGGACCCTACTGCCTTCTCCTATGCGATTTTGTTTTCATCCAGGACACTCTCAGATAACGCACAGCGCAACGGGAGGCAGAATGTCAAATCAGGCAAAGATGAGGCTTCACAAATAAAAGTTGCTAGTTTTTTCCTCTTAGAGGATATCTTAATTTGGGTATGGGTTAGTCTTCCCTGGCTGATATAACTCAGAGTTCCCAGAATTTAAGGCAGAGGCCAACTCCTTCCTTCCCTCCCAGCTACTCATCCATCCAAAATGCTGTTTCATTCCGTTCACTGCCACCAAAATCTAGACATTGCTTTGAGTTGGCTTAATTACAGTTAAGACAACCTACCTTTACTGTCACTTTAAGGGAGTGGGCTCTGGCTCTCTTCAGGCCAGGGAAGAGTGCCAGCCTAGCAGTTAGTGGCTTCTGAGTACCACCTCAGGGGTCTACCACCATGTCCTCAAGAAGTCCTTGCAGCCGATGTGCCCAGAACACCTGGTTCATGCACTGCGTTAACTGCACTGGGACGAGAGTCCAGGACACCTTCCATACCCACCCCTGGCAGCGATTTCTGTCTGGTTTGTCCACGATCCAGAAGTAACTACCGAGCATTTTTCCATTCCAGGCTTTTCTCTTACTTCGGAAACATACCATCTGAGAGTTTGGCCCCTGCCACCACCCACACCTTAGCTTATGACTAACTCCCTCCAAAGGAATTGCAGTTTCCCAAAGCCCCACACTTCCTCGGCTCACTGCATTTTCACTTGACTGCTCGCATCTGGAGCCCCACCTCCTCACTCCTTGTTTTCGCTTGTTCTTTAGGTATCGGGGGACATCTCCCCATCTTCCCGATGCGAGTGCTGTTCCTAGGCTCTACCTACCATTCTTTGGGTAGCAGTGTGTCTTGCTTGTCCTAGTACCTTCACTATCAACACAGTGCTTTCCAAAGAGAAGGCATACCATTAATGTCTGGCGAATAAATGAGTCAGTGAGCATTTATAAAATTCATTTATTAACATTTGCTAAGAGTACTTCTACTTCTTTGAATAAGCCAAGCAAATCCAGGTATATATCTTTTAATTTCACAGACTAAACTAATATGATTAAGAAATCCAAAAATTAATCAACCGTTACACATTTTTCTCTATTTTTTCTGAGGGGTTCTTTCACATTTCCAAAGACATTCCTATACCAGCATCATGTTATTTCCCTCCAGATCACAAAATAAGATGGAAGGTCCCCCAAATATTCTTTCCAAATATCAAAACTCATTCTTACACCTGATAAACAGCAATGCATGTGAGACAAATTTATTTCATCAACTTAGATTCCAAAGCTAATACAGTTTCCATTAAAAGGAGCAGCATTTGAAAAGTACCTAAAGGAGGGGGAAGAAAAGGGAAGCCTCCAAGTCACCCATACAAAACACAGGAAGGCAAAGTTGTTGTGCACCGTGTTCTCCCCAGCCTGCCTCTGACTCGGACCCTCCTCTACTTGGAACCCCAAGTGCCCTTTTCAGACACAGAGTGAAGATTGAGGGTCGTTCTTCAGCTGGGGAAGGAGAGGCTGCAGGTTACTGCTGTGCCATGAAGTTGGCAGCAGCACGACCCACGGGGGCAACTCTGGCCCGGGCTTTCTCTCTGTCATCTTTTAAAGCCTCCTCATACCAGTATGAGAAGGAAATGGGGTCAGTCCCTTTGATCTTGGCCAAAAATTCCAGAACTTGCAACTTGCTAGTTTCAGCATGTGCCCTTGGACCCCACATGAATGTGTAGCGTGGGGGGTCACTATCGGGCACCTGCTGGTACTCCAGGTAATTCTCCTGCACCCAAGTTACGGTGATGAGCTTTCTAGGCTCCCCGTAAATGAAGTGCTCCCTCCCCGCATACACTCCTAGCGTATTCAGAAAATCCCAGATGTCTTCCTCAGAGGCACAATTGCCCTCTAAGAAGATCATGCCCAGGATGATTATCAGGAGGCCATTTTTAGGCATGCCCTGGAGGTCACTAAGCATCTCATCATAGGTGAGATCCAGTGAGTTGACAAGGACATAGGTGTGGATGGCAGGGACCACTTCCTTCACGTCAATGCCGGAGATCACCTCCAAACACTTACAAGCTTTCTTGAAGATCACAGGGAACTGACTCTTGTCTTTCCTGCCAACAGCTTTTAGCATTTCTGCCCTTGTAATCGGCTTCCTCAAGCGATACTTGAGGATCATGAAACGCACTAAATTAGCCACCTTCTCATCTAGAGGATCTCTTTCCAGAGACTCGGGGTCTGCAGAGGCCTGCAGAGAGCTCGTTTCCTCACTTTCTTGGGTGCTGGAGCACCCAGCTGATGGGCTCTGAGACAGGTATTTCTGAGGACTCCGGGGAGGGCTGGATATCTCAGCAGCAGGCTGCTCCTGCTCCTCTTCCTGCTCCTCTTCCTGCTCCTCTTCCTGCTCCTCTTCTTGCTCCTCTTCTTGCTCCTCTTCTTGCTCCTCTTCCTGCTCCTCTTCTTCCTCCTCTTCCAGGTCCTCCTCCTGCTCCTCTTCCTGCATTTCTTCCTGCTCCTCTTCCTCCTCCTCATCCTCCTTTACCTCATTCACCTCTCCTTCTTTTTCTGCCTCCTCTTCCTCCTCCTCTTCTGGGGTGCCTGGGATCCCAGGAGAGGCAGGAGTGGAGGAGGAGCTTGAGAGGTAGGAGAAGCTGAAAGAACAAGAGGAATTCTCCTCCTCCTCCTGTTCAGCTACAGGGAGCCCTTTATCATTCTGGGCCTCAACTTTGGGCTCAAGTGTGAGGCGTGGATACTTTAAAGGGTGAGACATGTTGACTCTTGTTGGGAGCAGCAGACGGAAGTGTACACAGCAGAGTGGGAGATGAGATCCCACGAGCCTGGGGGAGAGGGGGGAGAGAGGGAGAGGGTCAGCGGCCTTGGCAGAGAAGCGTGCCCTTGGCAGCTTCCTCGTTAGGGGGTGCTCCGAGGCCTCACACGGCTCCTGTCTTCGGGGGACCGTTTGTCTCCTAGGAACCCATAGGACCATGAGAATGCCCCTGAGGGTGCAGCTGGCCAGAGTAGCCCAAGGCTTCCTGGGCTGACTGTGAGCGGGTGGAGTCTGGGACTGTGGGTGGGGTCTTTGGTAGACACTCAGGCCATGTACCTCACAGTGACTCCTAGCTCTGCCTGGGCTTCCTCTGCTCTGCCCACCGGGGCACACGTGCCTCCCACCAACTCGCTCTCCTCACAGCTTTCCCTCTCTCTGATCTGAGAGTTACCCTCATCCCTCACCACTGATGCCTAGTGGGGCTTGCAAACCCTCGCTGCTGTCCTGAGTCCGGGTCCTTCAGAACAAGCCCTTACCTCCCTGAGAACCCCTGGGCAAAAGTGACGAGGCACCATATGTTGCCACCCCTGCTGGTCCTTCCAGTGCTAACAACAAGGGCCGGGCACCATCAGTCCTGTGGCGGGGCTGTCCTCAATCCTCCCCCATGGTGTTCTCCTTTCCTCCTGACAGGTCCTGACAGGCCCCCTCACTTAGCAGAGCAGAACCTCACTTCTCCAAGATACCTCCCTCACCTTTGGAGAAAGTCAGAGCATATCCTACCCAGCCACTCCTGCCTAGGTCATCCCAGAGCTGGGAACAGAGGACGGTCAGCCCCTGCACATTCCCTTCTTTCTCGAGTGGGGCATACCTTTGTTCCTCACCTAGGGTACTTTCCTGGACTCCTGGTAGAGCTGGGACTCTCCCTCTTCAGGCCAGATGTGGCTCCTGCAGCTGACCTGCCTTCGCACTCAGACCAAGGCCCTCACCTCCCTGAAACCGTGAAGATGAAAGAGAAGAGATATCACATCCAGACGCCCCTGCCCGTGGTCTCCCAGGGCTGACAGCAGGGGCTGAACCCCACCAATGCTGGGATGGGGGTTCCTTCCCTCTTTCACCCCTCAAAGTATTTCCCCTTTGCTCCTGGCAGGGCCTGGGCCTGTCTCCTCTGGTGACCTGAAATCAGCTTCTCAGACCAAGGCCTCACCTCCCAGAAACACGTCCACCCACCCCATGCAGAAAGTGAGGGTGCACCGTAACTCTGCCCTCCTGCCCAAATCCTCTGAGGTGGCTATTGAGGACAAGGTAGAGATTCTGTAAGGGCCCTTCTGTCTGAGTTGGGGGGTAGGTACCCTCAGTCCCCCTTCAAGGTCCTTACCTTACCTTGACTCCTCACAGATCCTGGGATTCTTCCCTCCGCTGATGTCACCAGCTCAGACCAAGGCCTTCACCCTCCTGGGACACTCCAAAAAAAAAAAATGTAAAAAGACAACAAATGCAGACCCCTGCCTGGGGTCTGTTCTGGCATGGGGGGCTCGATCCTCCCTGAAAATATTTACTCATCCCTACTCCTGGCAAGGTCTGTCCTTCCCTCCGCTGACCCGAAGCTCCCCAGCCAACCAAGACCTCACTTCCCTGAAACACTTCATCCCCTTGACTCCTGGTGGGGAGCGCATAGCAGATGTGAGAGCTCCTCACATTGGGCCAAGCCTGCCCAGGTCCTCTCAGGGCTGAGATTCTATGGATGCTTCTTTTGGGGGCGGGGGGCTTCAGGCCTCACCAAGGGTCCTTGCCTTGATGCCTGGCAGAGCCTGAGACTCCTCCCTCTCCCAAACTGGTGTGGTTCCCCCTAAGAGCGCCATCTCCTTAGATCAAGGCCCTCGCCTCTCTGAGACCCAGTTCCAGGCACAAATAAGAAAACGCCATAGAAGGCCAGCACTGCAGTGGTCTCCTGGGTTTAACAGGAGACGCAGGCTGCAACTGGGGCCCTCCGGCTAGGATTGGGGTATTTCCAGGGCAGGCTGAGGCCACAGCTACCTGGGGTGGCATGTCCTCTCCCTCGCTCCCCCGCTCACAAAGCCCTCGGCTTGTTGCCTGGCAGGGCCTGGGACTGTATCCTCTCTAGTAACGTGAGGTCACACACCTCAGAGAAACCTCAGCTCTCTAGACTCCCAAAGGGGAAGTCAGAAAGAAACATAGCTGGCAACCTTGCTGTGTGGCCTCCCAGAGCTGGTGGCACGGTTCAGTTGCTGTGAGGCCCCTCTCTGTGGAGTGGGAGGCCCTCTACATCGTCTTCCTCAGAGTCCTCATTTTGAAACCTCACAGGGTGCGATGTGCCTCCCTCTGCTGAACTCAGGCGACACTGGTCCGAACAAGGTTTTCGCCCTCGCAAGACCCCACTGCCACCAACCCCAGCAACAGGGTAAAAAGGTGAGGGAGGGCCACATTCAGTAACCAAGGGCCTGCTCTCCCCACCTTGACGCCAAGGGCAGAGGACACCTTGGTCCTATGTGTTGTACTGTAGGAAGTGCTCTCGGTGCTTCAACCAACTCCCCGCCCCATTAGGGCCTTGGACTCCTCCCTGTGAGAGCTGCCCTTGCTCCTTCACACCTAGGGTCCCTCTCCATTGAGACCCTCCAGAGAGAAGGAAAGAGAGGCCACATCCCGCCACTCCAGCCCAGGGTGTCCGAGGGCTGAATCCCATCTGTGCTGCAGTGGGGGAAACCTTCTGTCCTCCAGCAATGCACGCCATGCCTCCTCAGATGAAGGCCTCACTTCCCAGAGGCAAGCCCCACTACTTCCTAGAGGAAGTGGGAGAGCACCACATGGGACCACCACTGCCTGAGTCCTCCCATGGTTGACAGGGAGCAGAGTGGGGTTTTTGCAGAGCCCCTCCCTCTGTCTGAAGTAGAAGGGTCCCATCATCCACCCTCAGATTACTCATATCAATATTCAGTCCTGACAGGGCCTGCATCTCCTCCCTTCTGCTGACCGAGGCGGGTCCCCCAGCCGAGGCCCACCATCTCCCTGAGGTGCCAGAAAAGGAAGTCGGTGTTGGATAAAAAGGGGCCTCTTTGCTCCAACCCCTGCTCAGTCTTTGCAGGGCTGATGTGAAGGGCACTGTTCTGTAGGGCGCCCATGGGCTGCATTGGGAACTCCTCTCACTCCTCCCTCAAGCTTCTCACCTAGAAGCCTGCCAGGGCCTAGGCCTCCTCCCTCTCCTGACTTGCGACTGAACCCCGCAGAAAAAGCCTCCTGTTCCCCGAGACTCTAAAAGTGTGAAGTCTTTCACTAGCGGAGCTGACAACCAAGGGAGGGCAGTGGCGGGGTGGGGGTGCCAGGAGGGCAGGGGGTTGGGGCACCCTCTCTGAGCTGAGTTCTCCCCACAGTACTTTCGCAGAGGCGACTATCAGAGGCAGGGACACCCCCCTCTGCTGACTCGAATCTTAGAGCTGACACAGTCTCAGGTCCCTGAGACTCTCAACGTGGAAGGTGGGATGGGACCCGCCATATTCAGGAACCCTGCCTGCGGTCTCTCAGAGCGAACAGCAAGTGCACGGCAGGGCTTGTCCCCCGCCCCCCCGCCGCCCCCATACTCCGCCCCCGCCCACACTGAGTGGAAGGTTTTCCTCCATCAGGCAGGACTAGGCACAGCCTGGGACTCCTCCCACTGCCGACCCGACACGGGGCCTGCAGACGCAACCTCACGTCCCTCAGACTCCTGAGACAACAGAACGGAACCGCCACACCTGACCACCTATGCTTGAAGCTCCCCAGGACTGAGGGCCCCGGCAGGACGGAGCTTGGTCCCCCCACCCACCCTCTACGGTGGGCGGCCTCCCCCCTTCTTCCTCAGAGTCCTCGCCTTCACACCAGGCAGAGCCTACCACTCATTTCTCCTTCATTTGACAAAAGTCCACACGCCTCACAGAAAACCTCACGTCCCTCAGACTTCCGAGGCGACAGGGCCGGATACTCCAAACTCCGGAACCCTGCCCGGGGCTCCCCAGGAACCACTGCAGGGGCAGCGAGGCGCTGAAGTCCCTTCATGTGCACTGGGCGGTGCCTCCAGGCCTTCCTCAGGGCCCTCGCCTTGACGACTGGCAAGGCCCAGCACACCTCCATCTGCCCATCTGAAGCCCCAACCCCCCGACCCCGCGAGGGAACATTCAGGACACTGCCTGGCCTTCCCAGGGTTCACGCTAAGGGTAGCGGGGCGTGCGGTGCGGGGAACCGTGGGGGCAGTGCGAGAGGCTCTTCTGTATGTGGCAGCCCCCTTCACACCTCCCTCGGGGTCCTCTTTAAGGTGCTGGCCTGAGTTGGACCCCTTTGGACGAAGCCTCTGGTCCCTCTGGCTCTCAAAAACGTAAGCCAGGAAATGCCAAATCCGAACACCTGTGCGTGGATTTTCCCGGACCCGAGGCCGCCGGCAGGACCGAGCTGGGCCCCCTACCCTCTGAGGTGGCAGGTCTCCCTGTCTTCCTCAGGTCCTCACCTTGACGCCTGCCGGAGACCAGGACTCTTCTCTCCTGTATCCTCACTCCGCACCCCTCAGAGAAAACCTTGCGTCCCTCAGACTTCTGCGACAGAAAGGCCAGATACTCTGAATTCCAGAAGCCTGCCTGAGGCACCTCAGGGACCACTGCAGGGGCTTCGAGCAGCTGGAGTCCCTATATGTGCACTGGGCGGTGCCTCCTTGCCTCCCTCAGGGCCCTCGCCTTGATGATTGGCCAGGCCTAGGACGCACCCATCTGCCCATCAGAAGCACCGCCCTCAGTCTCCGGGAAGGAAGTCTGGAAAGAGAACATCCGGGGAACCGGCCTGGCTTTCTCAGGGTTCACAGTAAGGTCAGGGGGCACGCAGGAGACTCCTCTGCCTTTGGGAGCTCCCCTCACACCTCCCTTGGGAGCCTCCTTAAGGTGCTGACCTGAGTTGGGCCCCTCCAGACGAAGCCTCTGGTCCCTCTGGCTCGCAAAAACGTCAGCCGGGATACGCCATATGTGAACACCTGTTCGTGGATTTTCCCAGGACTGAGGCCGCCGGCAGGACCGAGCTGGGCCCCCCACCCTCTGAGGTGGCAGGTCTCCCTGTCTTCCTCAGGTCCTCGCCGTGACGCCTGCCGGAGCCTAGGACCTTTCTCTTGTGTGCTCACTCCGCACCCCTCAGGGAAAACCTCACGTCCCTCAGCCTTCTGAGAGGACAGTCCTGGAACGCCACCAACAGGAATGCCGCCTGGGGTCTTCTTGGAGGGCTGCATGGGCATGGCAGGACCAGCACGCCCTACTGTGTCCGGGTGGGGTAACTACTCAGTCCTAGCTCAGAGTCTTCACCTTGACTCCTGGAACCGCCTGGGCTGAGTCCCTCCGAGTCCTGCGCCCCTGTGCCCCGGCGCCCCGAGTCGAGCTCCTCCTCACTCTGAGAACCACAGGGTGGAGGAAGTGGTGAGTGAGCATCAGACCGCCACTAGGAGTCAGGGCTACCCAGCGTTGACCTCCGGGGCAGGTCAAGGCACTCTGTCCCCCCGCCCCCTCCTACCCCACTCTATCTGAGAATGTAGGCGCACTTCCAGACCGGTCCAAGGTATTTATATTGACCCCTGACAGGAACGGCATGTCCTCCCTTTGTCAGACCTGATAGTGCGTCCCTCAGCCCAAGAGCCCGGTTCTGCCATACTCCCCCCTCTCGAAGGAGGACGTGGGGGAGGGATTGCTTCTGCCTGACTGTTCTGCCTGGACCGTCCATGCTGACACCATGGGCGGCTTTCTGTGGGTCCCCCTCAGTCTGGGAAAGGAGTCTCCACAATCCTCGCTCAAGAGCCTTGTCTGGAGGCCTGGCAGGGCCCAAGTCCCCGTCCCCCCACCTGACATGGAAAAGGGCACCTCCGAGCAAGGTCTTCACTTCTCCCTGGCTGCCTAGTGTGAAGTCAGGAGACGCCACACCCGGCCACCCCACTCTAGGGCCTCCCAGGCTGAAAGCAGGTAGAGGGCTGGAGTCTGTGTTATCTCCTGTAGTAGGGTAGGGTTCAATTCGGTCTTCCCTCGGGGCCCTCGAGTTGATATCTGGCAGACACCAGTCCCTCTCTCCTCCTGACCACATCCAGTGACTGCGCCCTGGGGTTTCCCAGGGCTAATCACGGAAACAGGGCAGAACTGGGACCTGTTTCTTGGGGAACTCAAATTCTCCTTCAAGGCCTCACCTTGATACCCAGCAAGGTTTGGACTCCTCCCTCTGCCTGACCTATGTCTGTCACCCTCGGACCATGACCTCCACTTCCCTGAAGCCCCCCACCCCCACCCCTGCCCGCAGTCTCCCGGGACTGACATCAGCAGTGAGGCAAGTGATGTTCCTTCTCCTGCGTCCAGGCTTCTCAGTTACGTGAATACTATGTGGGAAATTGTCCCTCCCTGCCAGCTCTGACCGTTTGCTGCCGTGCAACTCTTACAGAGAATGGTTTGGGTTCCAGGCTAGATGCTGGAGGGTGGGGGAGGGTAGCGGCACCCATCACAGAGAACAAGCCCAACTTCCCACACGGTCTCTCCACCGGCCAAACTTAGACTTTGGAAACTTTGTATTCTAAAGAACAAAGGGGCTTTCTACATCGAAAGGGCTGGACAGCTTGATGTTGGGCTCTCCTGCCTCTTTTGAACTTGCCCAACAGTGCATTGTCCAGTGCAGTGACTTTCTTTTTTATATCCCTCCTTCGTAGTGAGAAATATTCTGTACATTGTACATCTCTACCAAGTGTGTATGTGAAATGTGTGCGCATGTATGTGATTCACGGGGATACTAATCCATGTTTAGTTCATTCCTTAGTTCTGCTGTGATAATGTACTTTTAAAGACCGGCCCTTCCTCATTAGAGTGGTTTCCAGTGATTATTAGCAGCGCCGAGTCATACCGCCTCCGTCAGCCCCATCTTTCTCGTCCTGACATTACCCAGGGCTCCTGGCATTTGTGGTCTTAGGTGCAGCCTTGGGTTTCTGTAGTGGAGCAGGAGGAGAAGTTTCAAACTTTGCCCCTTCCTATCCTGCCCTCTGCCTTCTACGACAAGTTACAGACTCTCCCCCACTTCTCATAGGCCCAGAGCCCCCTCCCTCCAGTCCCAAGGAACGGTTCAACACAACCCCCAGTCTCCCCATGGGGTTTCTCATATGTTGTTTAGATTTTTATTGTGGTTTGTTTTTTGTTTTCTTCTATGGTTTCCCAGGCTTGGTTCTGGGAGCAGAAACGGCAGCCCCTGCTCAACTGTCATCTTGGCAGCCACAGGTAAGGCGCTGCAGTGTGTAAATGAGAATTCACATCTTTACAGTGGTGTGTATTCCATCAATGAATATGAGAGACCTGTCGACCTGGGACCTATTTTACCAGCATCTATCGGTAAATTTTCTAGTTGCCTCTATGGCAATCTCAGACATTTATTCGGTGATTCTTTTAAGGAGATTTTTGGATTTTGTTGTTGTTGTGAATGGGACATTTTCTAATACATGTACTAATTAGTTATTGCTTTGTGGCCGCAAGGCTGTTACTTATGCTATAATGAACTTACACTATCTTCTTAACTTTCTTGTTTACTTGAATATTCCACATGCTCGTTCCTTAGTATTTTCTACATAGCTGATCGTAGTATCACCAATTAATACCTCTTTCTTTTCAATATTCAGAGTTCTTTTTTTTTTTTTTTTTGACATTGTGGCTCTGGCTTTGTGTTCCAGAGTAGTTTTGAACAGTAGAGGTGATGGCACATATCTATGTCTTTTCCCTGACTCTTGTGGGAATTTGTATTTGCTATAGTTTTTTATGAAATGGAAGAGCCCTGGTAATCTTAGTTTCCTACACGTGTTCCCATGAATTTTTGTTGACTTTCTTTCTACCCTTTCTTTCCCTGTAACCTTTTATGTCACCCAATGTTTTTTTATTCATCCGTTGAATGTGATTATGTACATGAATATTTATATATTGAAATCCTAAGCACTTGTTGTTTGTCATGTGACTGATTTTGATAGGGTCTGGTCTTTGGCATATTTCTTCTGGTTCTTAAGTTTTCTTCAGGCTCTCATCTTTACTGTTGCTATGTGTTGAATCCTCCCTGTGCTAAGCTATGTCTGATATTCTAAGGTCAAGGTCTCAACTTTCCTGAAACCATAATCTGTAAACAAGGTAACTCTTCTGCCTGAGGCTCCTGTCTGGAGTCTTTTGAGATGGACATCAAGATTGAAGCAGGTTCCTGTGGGTTGCACTCTTCTGAAATGTATGGGCTCTTCAGTCCTCTCCTTGTGAGGCTCCTCATCTTGTACTGGGTTCTCAATTAAATACTATGTGGGATCTCATTCCTCCCTGACAGCTCTGACTATTTGCTCATGTGTAACTGTTACCGAGAATGGTTTTGGGTTCCAGGCTAGGAGCTGGTTGGAGTGTTCTAGCACCCATGACAGAGAAGAAACTCAACTTTCCACAGGGTCTCTTCATAAGCCTGACTTAGGCAATTGAAATGTTTCATCCTTAAAATAATTACTTTCTTTGCAGAAGAGACTGAACAGCTTAATTTTGGGATATCCTGTCTCTTTTGAGCCTATTTAACATTGCATTGTCCAGTGCAGTGATTTTCTTTTTTATAAGCCCCATTCATAGTGGGAAATATTTTGCACATTTTATATCTCTACTAAGGGTATATGGAAAATGTGCATGTATATATTCACATAAATATGTATCTGCCTATCATCTATTTATCTAGTTATCTATTTAATGAAAGACTTCCTTCACTTAGTATTCATTGTGATACTTACTTTTCAATTTTCAGTCTATTTTTTAGTTTTGCTAAAATAATATTATTTTACAGATTAGTTCTTACTAACTTGTGTGGTTCAGGTGATAATTAGCAAACCAAAGACATACTGCCTCAATAAATTTCATTTTTTCTACAATCCAGACATTACCCCAGGCTGGTATCACCTGTGGTTTGAGGGTGCAGCCTCAGATTTCTGCAAGAAAGCAGGAGCATAAGTTTATAATTTAGGCTTTTGAATGCATGACTATTCTGAGATCTAGTCCTCCCTTCTTAGCTTTTAGTCTATAGTTGTCATACATTTTAGTTTTACCTATGTGATAAACCACTCCATTCATTGCTATTCATTTTTTGTTTAAACTCAATTTTCTGTTACAGAATTTACAGAATGGGGAAACATATTTTATATTTACCCAGGCATTTGCAATTATATTATATAGTTGAAATTTTCATGTAGATGTCCTTTATTCTTTTTGTAGATCCATACTCCTGATTTCTTTTTTTTTTCTTCTTGGAGGACATCCTTTAACATTTGTCATGGTGCATATCTGTTGGTGATGAATTGTTTCAGGTTTTCTGATTAAAAAAATATCTTTAGTTCACCTTTATTTTGAAATATATTTGACCATGAAGAGACATCTAGGTAGACAGTTTTTTGAAGTATTTTAAAGGCATTATTCCACTTCCTCTGGCTTTCATTTTTTGTTCTTATAAAATTCACATAACATGGAATTGATCATTTAACAATTTCAATTTACAATGCAGTGTCTTTTAGTGTGAAATCATAATCACTATCTAGTTTGACAACTTCTTCTTCATCCCAATCAAAACCTCATATTCATTAAGCAATCACTTCCCATTCTTTTTCCCCAGCTCATGACAACCACTAATCTGCTGTCTCCATGGATTTTCTTATTCTGGATACTACATATAAATGGAATCATGTAATATTTGATATTTTGTATTTGGTTTATCTTTATTTTCACAAAAAATATTACTGTTATCCTTATCTTTGTTCTTTTGTAGGTAAAAAGTATTTTCCTATTCTACTCTGGCTATTTTTATGATTTTTCGTTCTTTTTTGTTTTTGTTTTTTTATTTTTTATTTTTTTTGTTTTTATTTTTTTATTTTTTATTTTTTTAAATTAATTTATTTACTTTTTAAATACATTTGTCTCTGCCTTCCCCCCACCTCTTTGATTTTTCTTTAGTGATAGTTTTAAGCAATTTTATTATCATATACATTGGCTAGTTTTCTTTTTCAGCTTTAGTAAGGTATAATTGACAGATAAAATTGTAAAATATTTAATGTATCATGATGACTTGATATACATATACATCATGAAAAGATTTCCCCCCATTGTTTCCAGTTTGGGGCATTCCTTTTGCTTCTTAGATCTGTGAAATTACGGTT
Source organism: Pteronotus mesoamericanus (assembly GCF_021234165.1). NCBI lineage: Eukaryota > Metazoa > Chordata > Mammalia > Chiroptera > Mormoopidae > Pteronotus > Pteronotus mesoamericanus. The sequence goes on from NW_026555198.1 coordinate 4,494,998, forward strand.
TTGAACAAATTTGATAATTTTTCATTGACTTCATCAAGTATTTTTTCTTACCCCTATTCTTCTCTTTTGGGATCTCCAAATGTATGTATATTAGGCCACTTGAAGTTGTCTCAGAGCTTAATAGTGCTTTATTCATTAGTTTTTTTTTCTCTTGGATTTATTAATAAAAACTTTCTATTACTATATATTCAATCATTTTATCTGCCTTAATCCAAACCAGTGTATTTTTTAAACTCAGGCATTTTTTTAAAACTTAATTAATTTATTTTTTCAAATACATTTGTCTCTGCCTTCCCCCCACCACTTTCCCTTGTCCCCTCCCTCAACTCTTCCCCTTTGGTTTTGTCCATGAGTCCTTGCTATATGTTCTTTGACTTGTCCCTTCCCTTCCTTTTCCCCTGCCGCCCCTCCTTCCCTCTTGTTTTGGTTGGTTTCTTTTCCTTTCAGTGTTGCTCGTCTTATTTTCCTTGCATCTTTATATTGTTGGTTAGGTTCCACTTATAGGTGAGGTCATATGGTATTTGTGTTTTGCCCCCTAGCTTATTTCGCTTAGCATAATGCTCTCCAGCTCCATTCATGCTGTCGTGAAGTGTAGTAGTTTTTTTTTTCTTTCTGCTGCATAGTATTCCATTGTGGAAATGTACCATAATTTTTGATCCAGTCATATACTGATGGGCATTTAGGTTGCTACCAGCACTTGGCTATTGTAAATTGTGCTGCTATGAACATTGGGGTGCATAGGTTCTTTTGAATGGCGTTTTGGTGTTCTTAGGGTATAGTCCCAGCAGGGGAATCACTGGATCAAAAGGCACTTCCATTTTCAGCTTTTTGAGGCAATTCCACACTGCTTTCCAGAATGGCTGAGCCAGACTGCGTTCCCACCAACAGTGTACTAGTGTTCCCTTTTCTCCACAGCCTCGCCAGCACCTGTTGTTTATTGATCTGTTTATGATGGCCATTCTGACTGATGTGGTTTTGATCTGCATTTCTCTGATGGCTAGTGATGCTGAGCATCCTTTCAAATGTCTCTGGGCCCTCTGTATCTTTTCCTTGGAAAAGCGTCTGCCCAGGTCCTTTGCCCATTTTTTGATTGGATCGTTTGTCTTCTTGTACTGGAGTAGAGTGAGTTCTTTATATATCTTGGAGATCAAACCTCTATCTGAGGTATCATTAGTGCATATATTTTCCCATATGGTTGGCTCCCTTTTCATTTTGCTGATGTTTTCTTTTGCCGTGCAGAAGCTTCTTATTTTGATGAGGTCCCACTTGTTTATTCTTTCCTTTATGTCCTCTGCTTTAGGAGACATATCAGTGAAAAAATTGCTGCGTGGGATATCTGAGAGTATCCTGCCAATGTTCTCCTCTAGGACTTTTATGGTGTTGCGACTTATATTTAAGTCTTTTATCCATCTTGAGTTTATTTTTGTGTATGGTGTCAGCTGATGATCCAATTTCAATTTTTTGCATGTAGCTGTCCAGCTCTCCCAACACCATTTGTTGAAGAGGCTATTATGGCTCCATTTTATGCTTCTGCCCCCTTTGTCAAATATTAGATGCCCATAGAGACCTGGGCTTATTCCTGAGCTTTCTATTCTGTTCCATTGGTTTGTGGGTCTGTTCTTGTGCCAGTACCAGATTGTTTTGAGTATAGTGGCTTTGTAGTATAGTTTGATGTTCGGTACTGTGATCCCTCTTACTTTGTTTTTCTTTCTCAAAATTTCTGAGGCTATTCGGGGTCATTTATGGTTCCATATAAATTTTTGAAATGTCTATTCTATGTCTGTGAAATACGTCATTGGTATTTTAATGGAGATTGTGTTGAATCCATAAATTGCTTTGGGTAGTATGGACATTTTGATGATATTAATTCTTCCAATCCATGAGCACGGTATATGCTTCCATTTATTTGTGTCTTCCTTAATTTCTTTCTTCAATCTTGTATACTTTTCTGCATACAGGTCTTTTACCTCCTCGGTTAAATTTCTTCCTAGGTACTTTATTTTTTTTGTTGCTATATCTAATGGTATTTTTTTTTCTGATTTCTTCTTCTTCTTTTGCATTGCTGGTGTACTAAAATGCCTTTGATTTCTGAATATTGACTTTGTATCCTGCTGTTTATCCAAAATCACTTATTAGGTTGAGGAGTTTTTTGGTAGAGTCTACAAGGTTTTCTATGTACACTATCATGTCATCTGCAAACAATGATAGCTTTACTTCCTCCTTTCCTATTTGGATGCCTTTTATTTCTTTTTCTTGTCTGACTGCTGTACTAGGACTTCCAATACGATGTTGAAAAGAAGCGGTGAAAACGGACATCCTTGTCGTGTTCCCAATCTTAGTGGGAAAGCTTTTAGTTTTTGCCCGTTGAGTATGATGTTGGCTGTAGGTTTTTCATATATGGCCTTTATTACATTGAGGAATGCCCCATTTATTCCAATTTTGCTGAGTTTTGATCATAAATGGGTGCTGTACCTTATCGAATGCTTTTTCTGTATCTATCGAGATGATCGTGTGGTTTTTGTCTTTTATTTTATTTATGTGATGTATTACGTTTATTGACTTGTGAATATTGAACCATCCCTGCATGCGTGGGATGAATCCCACTTGATCGTGGTGGATAATCTTTTGAATGTATCGCTGTATGCGGTTTGCCAATATTTTGTTGAGGATTTTAGCATCTGTGTTCATCAGCAAAGTTAGCCTGTAGGTTTCTTTCTTTGTAGGGTCTTTATCTGGTTTTGGGACCAGGGTGATGCTGGCCTCATAGGAACCTGGGAGTCTGGGAGTCTTCCCTCCTCTTGGATTTTTTGGAATAGTCTCTGAAGGACAGGGGTTAGCTCTTCCTTAAATGTTTTGTGAAATTTTCCTGTGAAAACGTCCGGCCCTGGGCTTTTGTGTGCCGGGAGTTTCTTGATTATTGCTTCAGTTTCCCCAGCTGTTATCAGTCTGTTCAAGCTTTCTGTTTCTTCCTCCTTCAGTGTTGGAAGATTATACTTTTCTAGAAATGTGTCCATTCCATCAAGGTTTTCAAATTTCTTGGCATATAATTGTTCATAGTAGTTTCTGACAATCCTTTGTATTTCTTTGCTATCAGTTGTTATTTCTCCTCTTTCATTTCCGATATTATTAATTTGGGTCCTCTTTTTTTCTTGATGAGTCTGATTAAAGGCTTGTCAATTTTATGTATATTTTCAAAGAACCAGCTTCTGGATTGGTAGATCCTTTGAATTGTTCTTTTCGTCTCTATGTCATTCAGTTCTGCTCTAATCTTGACTATTTCCTTCCTTCTACTTGCTCTGGGATATATTTGTTGTTGTTTCTCCAGTTCTTGAAGTTGTAGGGTTAGGTCATTTATTTGAAATGTTTCTATCTTTTTTAGGTAAGCCTGTAAAGCTATGAACTTCCCTCTCAGGACTGCATTGGCTGTGTCCCATAGGTTTTGGGCTCTTGTATGTTCATTTTCATTTGTTTCCAGAAAAATTTTTATTTCTTCTCTTATCTCATTATGGACCCATTCATTGTTTAATAGTCTACTGTTTAGTCTCCATGAGTTTGCAAGTTTCTGAAGTTTCTCTTTGAGGTTGATTTCCAGTTTCAAGCCCTTGTCAAGCCTTTTCCAGAGAAAAAGTTTGGTATTATTTCATTTTTCCTTAATTTGCTGAGGTTTGCTTTGTATCCTATCATGTGGTCTATCTTTGAAAAACTTCCATGAGCCTTTGAAAAGAATGTACATTTTTCTTCTTGGGATGGAAGGTTCTATATATGTCAGTTAGGTCTATTTGATTCAGTGCGTCTTTCAGCTCCACAGTATCCTTATTAATGTTTTGTTTGAAAGATCTGTCCATTTTTGACAATGGGGTGTTGAAATCCCCTACTGTCAGTGTGTTGCTGTCTTTATCTTTTTGGAAGTCATCCAACAATTTCCTTATAAACTTGGGGGCTCCTATATTGGGAGCATATAAGTTTACAATGTTTATGTCTTCTTGATAGATTCCTCCTTTAGGTATTATAAAGTGCCCCTCTGTGTCTCTTTTTATGGCCTTTGTTTTGAAATCTATTTTGTCTGATATAAGTATTGCAACCCTGCCTTTTTCTCTTGACCATTTGCTTGGAATATTTTTTTTCCATTTCTTTACTTTCAATCTGTGTAGGTCTTTTTCTCAGAGGTGGGTCTCTTGTAGGTAGCATATGTGTGGGTCATGTTTTCTTATCCATTCAGCTATCCTGTGTCTTCTGATTGGGGCATTTAGTCCATTTATATTGAGAGTTATTACTGATAGAAACCTATTCATTTTTTCTCTTTGTACCTGTGTTTTTCTCTTTCTCACTCTTTTCCTTCATCTTCTTAAACCAGTCCCTTTAGCATATCTTGGAGTGCTGGTTTGGTAGCGATGTATTCTTTTAGCCTTCTTTTGTATGGGAAACTGGTTATTTCACTTTCCATTTTAATTGAGAGCCTTGCTGGGTAGAGCAGCCTTGGTTTTAGGCACTTGCTTTTCATGACTTCGAATATTTGTGCCATTCCCTTCTGGCTTGTAGTGTTTCTGTTGAGAAGTCAGCTCCTAGGCGTATGGGGGCCCCCTTGTATGTTACTTTTTCCTTCTCCCTTCCTGCCTTGAGGATTCTCTCTTTGCCTTCGATAGTTGCCATTTTAATGATGATGTGTCTTGGAGTGGACCTCCTTGGGTCCCTCTTGAGTGGGGTCCTCTGTGCCTCCTGGATCCACGAGAGCCTTTCTCTCCTCAAATTGGGGAAATTTTCCATCATTACTTTTTTGAGGAGGTTCTCTATCCCTTGCTCCTCTTCTTCTCCTTCTGGTATCCCTATTATGTGGATATTATTGTGTTTCGGGTTTTCCTTCATTTCCCTAAATGCCTCTTCATTTTTTTTGAGTCTTTTTTTCCATTTCTTGTTCTTTCTGGGAGCTTTTTTCTACCTTATCCTCCATCTCAGTCATTCGATTCTCGGCTTCATCCAGCCTGCTTTGGATTCCTTCTACTGTGTTCTTCAATTCAGAAATGGTATTCTTCATATCCTCCTGTGTCTTCTTGATAGTTCTATGTCCTTTTCCAGGTTAATATAGTTTGCTGTAAGATCCTGATAGTTTCTCTGCAGTTTCTCCTAGCTATCTTTGACCTGGCTGAGCTCATTGTGCTTCCTTAAAGCCATTGTTTTGAATTCAGTATCTGATAGTTCCCTTGCCCCTATTTCATTTAGCTCTCTCTTTGGGGATTCTCCTTTTCCACTCATTTGGGGGGAACTTCTTTTTCCCATTTTTGTGAGAGTCTATTAATTACTGAATTAATTAATGTATTTATTTTTGCTTCTGCTTCAATTGTACCGTCTAGATTTCCTGACTTTGTCGATTAAACTTCTATGGTAGTAGGCGGGTCTTTTATTTATTTATTCATTATTTATTTATTTAAAAAATTTTATTTTTTAATTTTTTTGTCCTTTTCTTTCTGGACCTGCCTCTGATGATGTCATTTGTTGACCCTATATGATCGTGGGTTGTTTGTTTGAGCCTTCCAGTAATCTACTGTCTGTGTCTGATTCCTGCTTTGGGCAGGTCTGTGACCCATTTGGCCAGGAATCCACTATTTCTGTGTATCACTCTGCACTCTCACCCCGGCTCCTTGAGCAAGCTCCTTGGCCTGGCAGTATTCCCCCGCCTGCCTGTGGTACTTATTTGTGCAACCTTGAGCGCTCGTCTGGACCCCGCCCAGCGGGCACCCCAGCACTGGTCAGTTTAGGGTCTGATATTGTGTGCTTTCCCCACTTTTGGCTCTTTGGGTGCGTCACCTGTCCGCGTAAAATGGGGACTACGGAAATGGGAGGAAGTCAGCTCCAGGACTCTCCGGTTAATCCTGTCTCCAGTCTCTCCTCCAGGATCTCTGGGCAGCTCTGTGACCCCTGCAGCCTTGGATCTACTATTTCTACAGACCGCTCTGCACTCGCGGGCCCATGGGGGCCAGTTTACTCCTTCCCTTGCCAATCTGTGCACTCTCTCACAGGCCCCGTGGGCGCCAACCTGCAGGAGCCCTGGCCAGCCCACGGGGTCTGCACTTGCGGTCGCCAACCCTCGCCGATCACTTGGCGCTTGTGTGCGTGAGCCTGCACTAGGTGGTTTTAGGTTTTCTGTTGTGTGCTTTTCAACTTTTGGCTCTTTGGGGGTGTGGCCTGGCCACGCACAATGGATACTACGAAAGGAGAAGGAGTCGGGACTCCCCGGTTCCTCCTCCTGTTCTTTCCCCAATGCCTCTGTCTCCAGTCTCTCCTCAGGGGTCTCTGGGCAGTTCTGTGACCCTTTTGGCCAGAGATCCACTATTTCTGTAGACTGCATTGTATTTGCAGGTCCTCTGGCTCCCGTGCGCCTGCTTCTGCCTCTTTGGGGGCGTGCCCTGCCTATGCAAAATGGAGACTACGGAATGGGGAGGGAGTTGTGACTCCCCGGTTCCTCCTCCCGTTCTTTCCCCAGTGCCTCCGTCTTCAGACTCTCCTCAAGGCTCTCAATGCAGCTGTGTGACCCCTTTGGCTAGGGATCCTCTATTTCTTCCAGCTTGTCTGCACTTAGCCCCCCAGCTCACACGCGCAGAAGCTGTGTGTGGAGCGCACAAAAGGTAGGTTTATTGATTCCCTTATGCCTGAGTGAGATGGTAGCTGCAGAGTGGGAGGTGCGTTATCACCGGGGCTCCACTGGCTGCCATCTCAGTTCTCTTCACAAAGTTTTCCTCACCAGCCTTTTCCCAGGCACCAGCCCACTCTGCTGCCACCTGTACCCAGAGATCAAGGAGGGCGGCTGCCACTGCAATTTTTGCATTGGCCCTTTAAATGTCTCTTTGCATCCCCAGCCACCTGTCTCTGGCAGAGAGCGCCCCTAAGCTGTTTGGGGTTGCGTTTTGTCTGTGTGTTTTCCTGGTTTTAGCTGCTGTAGTCTAGAGGTACCCATTTATGATTCAGACCCCGTTCTTCTCGAGGGAAGCTAACTGGTCGTTTCATGTCCCTCTGATGCTGGTGCCCGTGGGCGCCCAGCCCACCCTCTCGAGCCTCCACCGCAATTCTCACCTGTTGGGATGTGTGAGAGTTGAATCCACTGTCTGTCCACGGCTCCAAGGGTCCTCTCCCACTATTGTTCCATTGTTTTCCAGGTGATTTCCCCACTATTTAGTCGCAATTCCAGTTTGGTCTTGGGAGGACATCAGCGTAACTCCCATTCACTCCTCCGCCATCTTCCTTCGTCCCAATAATCTAAACTCAGGCATTTTAGTTTTCAGCTCTCAATGTTCATTTGAGGGTTTTTAAAAAACATCCTCCATGTCTGTATTTAACATACTTAAGCATTCTTATTTCTTGAAAATATGGAATTCAGCTATGATAACTATTTTAATGTCTTTACCTACTAACTATATCAATTGTGTCATTTCTAGGCCAGTTTTGATCAATAGTATTTCTCCTCATTATGGACCTTACTTTTGTGCTTCTTTGCATGCCTGGAATTTCAGTTAAATACTAGACAACATGAGTTTTACCTTGTTAGGTACTGGGTAATTTTGTATTTATATAAATAATTATCCTCCAGCTTTGTTGTGGGATAGTTTAGTTACTTGGAAACAACATGGTTGTTGGGGGTTGTAGTACTTTCTTAGGGATGCCATAACAAAGTACTGCAAACTGGGTGGCTTAAAACAACAGAAATATGTTGTCTTACAGTTCTGAAAACTAAAAAACTAAAATCAAGATGTCAGCAGGATGGGTATCTTATGAGGGCTCTGAGGGAAAATCTATTCCATGCCTCTCTCCTTGCCTTGTTGATGACCAGCACTCCTTGGTATTCCCTGGCTTGTAGATGCATCACTACCAATTCCTGCCTCCATCTTCACATGGAATTCTCCCCCTGTGTCTCTGTCTTCTCTTTGAGGGACATCAGTCATATGACCTCATCTTGATGCAATTAATTACATCTGCAACAACTCTTTTTCCAAATAAGGTCACATTCACATATAATGGGGGTTAGGCTTGAACACATCTTTTTGGTGGACACAATTCGACCTACAACACAGGTCTTGTTTTTAAACTTTGTTAGGAAAGATCAAAGGAGTTTTTATTCTATGGCTAATATTTTCTCATATCTAAGGCAAAATCCTTTTAGTATTCTAACCAATGCTCCATGAATTATTAGTTTTCCTATCTGGTGGGAACAGGAACTATTTCTAGGCCTGTGTGAGCTTTGGAGTTTTCTTTGTGTAAAGCTTTTTCCTTTCTGGTATTCTGTCCTGTAAACTCTGGCCTTCCTGGACTTCCAGTTCCATCTCATCAACTGAAGTTGACTGCCAGGCACTCCCTCTGTGTCCTGCACTGTGTCCTACAGCCTCTCTCTAGTCAGTAAGCTGCAGCAGTTGTCAGACTCATTTGTTTACCTCTCTGAGATCATTGTCCTTTGTTACCCAATATCCAATAAGTTGAAAAATCATTGTTTTATCTATTTTGTCACCTTTTAGCTCTTTCAGGTAGGAATATAAGTTTAGTCCCTGTTACTCCATCCTGGGTAGGAATAGAAGTCGTACAATATTGGCTTGGCCAAAAAGTTTGTTCGGTTTTCGTAAGCTGGCTGTAGTAGTGCTTAGCGGTCTACCTTAATTCAAAATGATTTTGTTAGATTATATTCTGATAGCATGCATTTAGAAAACATCAAGATTGGTGAATTTTTGTGTCACCATTTAAATATTGAAGATGGAAGAAAATACGCAATGTTTTTGGCATATTATGCTTTATTATTTTAAGAAAAATAAAAATGCAACTGAAATGCAAAAAAAAGATTTGTGCAGTGTACGGAGAAGATGCTGTGACTGATCAAACATGTCAAAAGTGGTTTGTGAAGTTTTGTGCTGGAGATTTCTTACTGGATGATGCTCCATGGTCAGGTAGACCAGTTGAAGTTGATGGTGATCAAATAGAGACGTTAATTGAGAGCAATCAGCATTGTACTATGCAGTAGATAGCCAACATACTCAAAATATTCAAATCAATAGTTACTGGTTAAAATGAAAAATGTGTATTTTATTTTATGGACAAAGCTGTATGGACTTTTTGGCCAGCCCAATATAAATTTAAAATAAAAAAAAATATATAATGTGACAAATATCCTGACAATTAAAAGTTATTAAAATTAAAACCAATATTGACAGGCTGTCTGATACATACTTATGTTCATATAGACATACAGTACTTACAAACAACTGGGAGACAGTACAGTAAATAGGAAGAATGTTTTCCTCTTGCTAGTGGATTTCTAATTGGTATATTTATTTTCTTATCAGTGGTTTCAATATTTTTCAACACTTCTGAACACATAAAAATTACATAATTATGAAATATAAATATTTCCAAATGTGATTTAGACTACCAAAATTAAGCACACATTCTCTACCTGGCTTGCTTTCAATGTTGATCTTACTCCTGCTAGATCCTCCAACCTCTGGCATACTTACCATTCTTGTAACTAGAAAGAAACATTTCAAATCTAATTTGTAGGTGATGTGTAGTTATCCAATTTCCCTCACACTTTCAAGTACAATAATATGTAAGTAATAATCTATCCTTTTTTTAAGCCTTACCTCCAGAAACAGTGTTAACTTATATTTTGTAAAGGAAAATTGTATTTATATATTAACCATGTTCTCTGTGACATGATTGGATCCAATATGTATATGAAATACTGCATGTAGGCAATAGTGGTAGGAGGAATTATAATAATCTTATAATTATTGAGTTTTATTTATATGTAACTTGTCAATGTTTATAAGTAACAAATTATGTTATGTAAAAATATATTCTTTAGTCATAATTCCTATTAACTACAAGTTGTGCCTGAAAATGTATTTTTATTTAAACACTTCTTGATTTTCATAAGATTTATAAAAGAATAATTAACATTTTCCTTCATAGAGTATCATTCAACACATAGTTACTTAACACATGATTATCTTTCACAAAGTAAATTCAGTATAAAAAGAACTGTGATTCATCATTTTGTTAATATTTCTCTACAGTGGAAGTTATTTGCTTGGTTGTTAGTTTTATCTCATATACTCTTTTTCTGCATCTATTATTCTTCATTTTCACAATTGCATTCACACGTTGTCCTAACAAAGTGATTGATGTTTCCTCTCACATTGACATATTATTTTTGTGCCTCAGAAATGTTTCCAACTCTTTGTTATTTGTTCTTTGTTCTTTTCTTTTTCATTTTAGGAGAAGCACACATCCTCTTTTCTCCTGTGAACATTTCTCTTTCTTTATATTTTTGCCCATGGCATTCTTTTTGAAGCTCATGCATTCCTGAGTTTTACCAAATTATCTTGATTCAAAGGTGCTTCTATATACATATTCAATGGTAAAAAGATATGCACATTATTTATTTCTTTTCAATGTGATTATCTTTTAATACTAGAATTTTTTATTTAATATGTAGATTCATGTTCTCTAAAACAATGGCATAATAAAGTATGTAACTTGTTGAGACTAGCTTTTCTACTCTGCAAAATGCCTTTGAGAGCCATTCAGATTGTGTATATCAGTAGTTCATTCCTTCTTATTGCTAAATAATATTCTATTGTATAGATGCATTATAGTTTATCCATTTATCAATAGAAAGATATTTGGATTGTTTGCAGGTTTTGGAAAACATTAATAGAGCTACTATAAACACCCAGGTATAAGTATTTGTGTGAGCTTGTTTTTATTTCTCCCAAGAATGAAATTGCTGAGTCATTTGGTAAATATGGGTTTATAAGAAATTATCAGCCCTAGCTGGTGTGGCTCAGTGGATTGAGCACCGGCCTGCGAGCCAAAAGGTTGCCAGTTCGATTCCCATTGTGGGGCACATGCCTGGGTTGCAGGCCAGGTCCCCAGCAGCGGGCATGCGAAATGCAACTACACATTGATGTTTCTCTCCCTCTCTTTCTCCCTCTCTTCCCCTCTCTAAAAATAAATTTAAAAAAACCTTAAAAAAAGAAATTATTAAATCATTTTCCATAACGATTGTACCATTCTACATTTCCACTAGCAATGGCTGAGAGTTTAAGTTGTTCTTCATGCTTGATAGCACTATACTGAGGCAGTATAGCTAGACTGAGGTACTGTGCTCCTCCTTCCTCCCACTCTATAAAGAAACAGGCTTGCAGGAGAAAGCAAACTTGCAAGAGAAAACTTCAGAGACAAACAAGGACATATTCTATTCAGCTGGGTTAAGTCCCCTGACTGAAAGATAACCAATAACCAATTATAATACAATTATAATATCATTGCCATTGCAGATAAACCAGTACCCATTATGAACTAAAGCCATGGCAGTTCGTGAAAGGACCAAATAAGGACAAAAACTCCCCCTCTGGTTCTGAAGGCACTGCCTCACCTGCTCTGCCTCCACTCCACTGAGAGCCACCCCTTAAGAAATTTCTCACCACTAGCCCAAAATATAAGCCAAGCCCTGGAAACACTTTGGCATGACTTGCTTCTTGAGTCTGCCTGCATTCTCTTATTCTGAGCGTGTACTTTCACTTTAATAAAACCTCTGTACTTCACTGAATCTTTATGTTTTGGTCTCAAATTCTTTCTTGCATGCAGACAAGAACTGGACACTGTCACTGGGTTGAGGCTTCCCTTGGCCTCCCTGTGAGCCACAGACATTATCAGCACTTAGTAATGTACATGTATATTTAAAATTTAGTTATTCTCAAATGTGGATTGTGGTATGACATTGCAGTTTTAATTTGCATTTTTTAAAGATTTTATTTATGTCTAGTGAGAGGAGAAAAAGAGAGGGAGAGAAACATCAATTTGTGTTGCCTCTCATACATCCCGTACTCAGGACTTGACCTGCAACCCAGGCATATGCCCTGACTGGGAATCTAACTAGTGACCCTTTGGTTCGCAGGTTGGCACTCAATCCACTAAGCCACACCAACCAGGGCTTAATTTGCATTTTTCTAATGGCTAATAATGTAGAACAAAGTTTTATTTCCTTAGTTGCCATCTATGTTCACTTTGGTGCAATATCAATGGATATCTTTTGTTCATTTTTATAATTGTGTTTTTAATTTTCCAATTTTTGAGTTTTGAGACCTCTTTTTATATTCTTGGTACAAGTCTTTTCTTGGATATAAGATTTGAAAATATTTTATTCCAGACTGTAAGTTGATTTTTATTTTCTGAAAAAGTGACTTCCTCAGAGCAAAAATTTTAATTTTGAAGAAGGCAACCTATTTTTTTTGCCATTATGAGCCATGATTTTGGTGTCACATTTAAGATTTCTTTGCCTAATTTCAGGTCATGAAATCTTTCTCATGTTTTCTTTTAAAAGTTTAATTTTCCTTTTAACATTGGATCTGTGATCCATTTTGAGTTAATTTTTGCATAAACTGTGAGGTCTTTTTTGCATATAGTTGTCTAAATATCTCAATACTATTTATTTAAAAGACTAAAAATAATTGATGATTCTAATTTGAAAAGAAGTAAAACTGTTCTTATTCATAGATAACATCATCTTATGTATAGAAAAATCAGTAAGACGTCTTCTAAAAATATACTAGAACTGACAAGTTCAACTAGTTTGCAGGATACTAGTTTAACATACAAAAACTAATTGTATATCTATAAACTATTAATAAATTGTTCAGAACTGAAATCAAGAAAACACTTTGATTCACAACAGCATCAACAAGAATAAAATACTTAGGGACACAGTTAACAGAAGAAGTCTAGTCTTGAATGTGGAAAATTACAGCACATAGTTGGAAATATATTAAATAAGATCTAAATAAATAAAAAGATGTTTCATGTTTGTGACTTGGAAGAATTGATATTGTTAATATGACAATATTCCACAAATTGCTTTATAAATTCAGTGCAATCCTTATCAACATCCCTGCTGCAATTTTTGTAGAGACTGACAAACTGATCCTAAAAGTTGTATGTAAATGCAAGGGAACCAAAACAACCAGGCAAACTTGAAAAAGAACAAAGTTGGAGAACTCATACTAATTGAAAAATTTATAACAATGCTATGGTAATCAAGACAGTGTAGGACTGGCATAAGGGCAAACATATAGATCGATGGAATAGAACTGTAGGTCCAGAAATAAACCCTTACATTTGTGGACAATTGATTTCCCTTAAAGGTACCAAGACATAAAACCTCTAACAAAATACCAGCAAACCAAATACAGTAATATATAAAAGTTTTGTTACTGCATGACTAAGTTGCATTTATACTAGGAATACAAATTTATTTTAATATCTGAAATGCAATTAATTTTATACATTATAATCATTAAATAAAATATGGAAAAACACATAATCTTAGTATATTCAGGAAAAACAGTTGATAAAATCCATCAAATATTCATGATAAAAATCCCTCCACAAACCACAAAGAAGTCTGTTGTCTTCTCCACCCCCAAATTTATATGTTGAAGCCCTAAGCCCCAATTTTATTGTATTTGGAGATAGGTTGCATAAGGAGGTAATTGAGGTTAAAAGAAGTCATTAGGGTGGGGCCCTAATATGATGGGGTTAATGTCCTTAAGAGGACTCTTTCTCTGTCTGTCTCTTCTTTTCTGTCCATGCACATGCACCAAGCAAAGGCCTCGTGAATATACAGTGAGATGACCACCACCTAGAAACCAAGAAGAGTGATATCACAAGAGACTGACCATGCTGGCTCTCTGCTCTCGGACATCCAACCTCCAGAACTGTGAGAAAATAACATTATCTTGTTTAAGCTACTAGTCTATGATATTTTGTTATGGTAGCCTGATCTGACTAAGGTATTTCACATTGTAAATGACACATATAAAATACAACAGCTAATGTCATAATTAATAGTGAAAGACTGAATGCTTTCCCTGTAAGATAAGAAACGAGATGGGGAAAGAATAGTCTTTTCAAAAACTGGTGCTGGGATAACTGGATATTTACATTCAAAAGGATGAAATTTTACCTCTACTTTATACTATATACAAAAATTATCCTGAAATGGATAAAATCTTAATGTAAAAACTGAAACTATACTATTCATAAGAAAACACAGGAGTAAATCTTTGTGACCTTGGATCAGGCAATGGTTTCCTGAATATGACACCAAAAACATAAGCAAAAAAAATTGATAAATTATACTTTATCAAAATTAAACAAATATACACTGAAAAAGATGCCATCAATAAGGTAATAAAAACAACCCACAGAATGGAAGAAAGTACTTCCAAGTCATATATGTATAAGGGACTTGTATCCTGAATATATAAGGAATACTTACAGCTTAAACTTAAAAAGGCAAGAAAACCAAGTGAAAAATAGGGAAAGGACTTAACATGTCATTTCTCTAAAGAAGATATACAAATGTCCTAAAAGCAAATGAAAACACTCCCAATATTATCAGCTATCAGGTATACTAATCAAAACCACAATAAGATATTACTTCATACTCACTAGGGTGGCTATAATCAAAATAAATGACAGACAATAGTGTTGGCAAGAATGTAGGGAAATTGGAACTCTCATACATTGCTTTTGGGAAGGTAAAATGATGTAGTCACTTTGAAAAATGGTTTAGCACTTCCTCAGAAAGTTAAATATAATATTATCATATAATCCAATAATTACACTGTGATAAAGTATTCATATCTAGAATATATAAATAACTCAAAATTTAACAGCAAAAACGAATATCCAATTAGAAATTGGACAAACTTACACTTAACACATGAACCAGCTATTGCACTTTTGGGCATTTATCCCAGATGTATGAAAATTTTCATGTAAAACTGTAGGTGAATATTTATAGCAGTTTTATTAATAAAAGCCAAAAACAGGAACAAATCTAGATTTCCTAGATTGGTTAAACAAACTGTGGTATATCTAGCCTCTGAGATGCTATTGAAAAATGAAATTGAATGAACTATCTATGAATACAACAACTTGGATGGGTCTTTACGAATTTTGCTGAGTGAAACAGCCAATTTCAAATACATATATGCTATTATGGAATTGTACACTTGAAGCCTATAAAATTTTATTAACCAATGTTACCCCAATAAATTCAGTAAAAAAAAGTTAGAAAACCTAATATTTATATACTGTATGATCCCATTTACATATCATTCTTGAAATAACAGACTTGAAGAAATTGAAATCAGATTAATGGTTGATAGGTTTTAAGGCGGGCTGGGTAGGAGGGAAATAGATGTAGCTATAAAAGGGCAATGTGCAAATTTTTGTGATGATGTGAATATTCTGTATCTTGACTATATTTTATAATCCAGTTTTCAATGTGATACTATTGGAGAAAATGTAAATGTGGTCTCTCTGTATTATTTCTTATAACTACATGTGAATCTACAATTATCCCAAAATAAAAAGTTTAGTAGTAAAAACAAAAATATAGTCTAGGAGCTTTATGACAAATTACCATGTTTCTTCAACAAATAAATGGCAAGGAAAACAAAGATGGAGGAGCCTGTATAATTAATGTGGTTTAAGAGACATATCACCCAACTTCAAAACTTGAATCTCATTAGGATCCTGATATTAGCAAATAAACTTTCAAAATAATACAATGATAGAAAAAATATGAACACTGACTGGATATTGGATTATATTGATTTATTTTTATTCTGTTTTAAGTGAGATGATGGCATAGTGATTATGTTTAAAAATGTCTTTATATTTTAGAGGTATACACAAATATTTATTAATTAAATGATGTTTTGTCAGGGATTTGTTTCAAAATAATAGGCTGAGTAAGGTGGACAAAATTTTGTCATGGGTTCTATGAATCCCGCCCCTTGATGACATGCAATCTCTAATTAAACTCTACCCCTTGAATACAGGTGAGAACTGAGAATATGATAGGATATTGCTCCCATGATCATGTTGTGCTCTATGACATAAGACCTTTTTCAGATGTAATTAAGATACCTAATTAGCTGACCTTGAGTTAATAAAATGAGAGATTTTCCTAGTGGGGCCTGATCTAATGAGGATAGCCATAAAAAGAGATAAGAAACAGTAGATGCTTTCCTGCTGTCCTTGAAGAAGCAAATAACCATGCTGTAAACTACCTATGGAGAGGGCCACCTGCTACATACTTGAGAGTGGTCGCTAGGATATGAGAATAGCTCTGGTTGACAGCAAGAAAATGGGGACTTCAGTACTACAACCACAAGGAATTTAATTGTGCCAGCAATCAAAAAACTTTGGCAGAGGACCCCAAAGCCCACATAGAATTGTAGCTCCAGACAATACTTTGCAGCTTAATCAGACCATGAGCAGATAATCCAGTTATACTATGCCCAGACCCCTTACTTTCTGCGAGGTAATAAATTAATATTCCTTGAAGCCTCTAAAAGTGTTGATAATTTGCTATGCAGTAATAGCAAACCTAGTATAGGAGAGTATGTCTGAATTAGGGTGATGAATACATGCTTTTCATTACACTACTCTCCCTACTTTGATATATATATTTGACTTTTCCACAAGAATTTAAAAAATTCCCAAGATGTTTTATATGCTGAATGCTTGACTTGTGGGAGTTGGCAGAGAGGTAGAATGGTCTCTATGGTTGGCTGTATT
This sequence comes from Pteronotus mesoamericanus, assembly GCF_021234165.1. Lineage (NCBI taxonomy): Eukaryota > Metazoa > Chordata > Mammalia > Chiroptera > Mormoopidae > Pteronotus > Pteronotus mesoamericanus. The sequence continues at coordinate 4,511,627 of NW_026555198.1, forward strand.
CTCTGAGAGGGTGAAACGTTACACCCAACCCCCATACTCCTTTAAAACGAAGCAGACCTGGTATACTTACCTAAAATTCAGCTTGCCTGCTGCTTTGCTGGTCATTCTTTAGTTTCTTTCCAACTTATGATAAATGTGAACCTTTGATACAGGAGGATTAGGGGTGAGTGTGTTATGTGTGATTATGGACATACATGTGTGTATGAAACTGATGAATAAATCAGTAACAGATAAAATAACATCAGTAGAAATAGAAATTGCTTTTAACTTTAGGCATTTATTAGAGCAGAGGTGTCCAACCTTTTGGTGTCTCTGGGCCACACTGGAAGAAGAAATATACAAACACTAATGAAAACCAAAAAAATCTCATAATGTTTTAAGTAAATTTAAAATTTTCTGTTGGGCCGTATTCATAGCCATCCTGGGCCACATGCAGCTGCAACCTGTGGGTTTGACATCGCTGGTTTAGAGAGTTAAAATGCTCAAACTCTACCTATAAGTCTATAAACTCAGCTTTTTATAGTTAACAAAGTTGTTTGGTGAAAAAAATGCAGAAAAAGGGGATCAGTATCTTACTTGGGTCTACCAGCATGTTAAACATGAAAACTTAGGCCACATAAAATTTGCTTCCTCCTTCTATAAAGTATTACCTGTGTTTAATATTGATATGTGTAATGTTAGGCCACCTGACCTTCCATTTTTTTTTCATTTTTTCCTTGTATAAAATAGTACTAGAACTACCTTCCCTATCTAAGTGATCTGGGTTTTGCATGTGTACGTATTCACCATTGGCAGGAAGTAAAACACATCTATCCCTCCTTGAAACAGAGAATTATTTAAGAATTACATCTAGAATCTATGTCATGAAGTGACAGAGATCAAGTTGCTTTAAAAAATGTCAGTTCATGGAAACACAGAAAAATACAATCTACTCTAAGCAAGAATTCTCTCTTAGTAGTCTCACCAAGAAGTTAAACATTTTCCGCTATGGAGAATGCACTATCCCCTGAGCAGACGCAGCAGCAGAAGTGGCCTGGGGACCTTTAGCTCCCCCGTCCCAAATATCCAACACTTTTCCTCAATGAATGGATATGGACAAATGATGTTTTCAAAATCTTATATAAATTGCTATGCACATGTAGGTTCTAATCCAGTCCCTTAGGATCCACTTATGACTATAGTGTCATCTCTAAATCTATCCCACATGAAAGTTATCAAGCTGTTATTATTTTTAAGAAAGCGAACTAGGTCTTAGTCCAGTTTGACTATTAGGATGCATATGCTGACGTTGAACCAAAGTTTATTTCACTCTTAACTCTGACCCTAGTCCCAGTTTTTACCATATCTAATGCACAACTCTCAAGTATGTTTCAAATGGCAAACACGAAATGGCAAATTTGGACATGGTTACATAATTATTGCCTAATTGATAGATTGGACCACACTTCCTGTAACCATTCCCAATAAAAAGGAAGCTCCCATTGGATCTGAGAGGAGCATCTGGAACAATTAAGTTAATAATATAAACTTCTGGGAAAACCATCCATCACAGCAAGAAAATCTAAAACACGATGCTCCAGAGGCCAGATTTATGTTAACAACACAAGTCACAGAGCTGTAAACAACTCTACAAACATGTTAGGGAGAGTAAGGTGGATCTCCTTGGAGGGATATTAAGGTAGTTGCTTGAAGGTAACATATGACTATGACAAAAAACCAGAAGCCTCCTGGAGAAAACAAGAATCACTTCAGGGCCACAGTGAAGCTATAAATATTTCACAGCATCATGCTGTGTCTGAAAGAAATTTCTTGGATTTCTGGCACCTAGCCTCCCTTCTATGTAACTTACTCCATATGAATGTTCAGACATTTTCTAAATGGCTGAGGTATTTGAAATAGGAAGAGAAACTGAAAACCAGGATTCCATCAATGCCCCTAAATAAGGAAAAGGATGGTTTAAACCCCTCATTTTCACCTGTGTGAAGTTGCCTGTGATGATGCTAGTGAGCACCAAAAATAAAAACAATTTAGACTAAAAGAATATAAAGGAAAATCCAAAATCCAAAGACTTCACCTTGAAACAGTCACAATGTTGCCTTTCACCTCTTGTGGGAATAGAGTCCAAAGTCAGGATTCTCTTCTTCAGGACTGATAGCCCATTTGTTTTAATTATATTTGCAGTTTTTGAAAAGAACCATCTTGCTTGGTGTCAAGACACAGGGAATGTCAACATCCCCAGAGGACACTTACGGATCCTGTCCTCCTATTTGTAGATGATGATGATGATGATGATGATGATAAAGCTTGTAGTTCAGGCAAGTGTCTCCCTAAATTGCATATCATTTCTACACTAAGGATAGCCTAGGCATAAAAAAAGAAAGAATGGCCCTGGTGTGGCTCAGTGGATTGGGTGCTGGCCTGCAAACCAAAAGATCACTGGTTTGATTCCCAGTCAGGGCACATGCCTGGGTTGCGGGCCAGACCCCAGTAGGGGGCACGTGAAAGGCAACCACACATTGATGTTTCTCTCCCTCTCTTTCTCCCTCCCTTGCCCTCTGTCTAAAAATAAGTAAATAAATAATATTTAAGCAAAGAAAGAATGATTTAGAGTAGATGTACATTAAATTATGTTTTAAAATGTTTCATCTTTCTCCAACATTTACCTACCATCAATTAAGTGCTATGGTGGGACAAAATATATAAAGTCACAATTCATAGCATTAAAGAACTCACAGTATAGTAGAAGAGACAGATACATAAATTAGTTCTTATAATACACCAAGAGAGTTGTTATAGACTGACAAAATGTAAAGTGTTATGGGAACAAAGAACAGGTGATGTTTGAAGGACTGAGTCATAGATGCTGTTGCAGAATCATGAGAAATGTTTATAAGTTGTCCAGGAGAAGAGACAAAGAGAATAATAGATTTATAAAGGGCACAGAGGTCTGAATTAAAATAATGTACTTTAGAAATATAACATATGATTTTGTCTGATTGGATGCATAAAATACATAAGGGGAAGGTTTAAAATACTGTTTTTGTAAAGCAAGAAGAGAGAAGTGAGTGTGGATGGAACATAGAAGAAGAAAGGAACAAGGTAAGATGGAGGCTTTTTTTTACAGAACTTTTCTTCTTCTGAGACTTCGTGAAAGTCTCCCTTAACAATCTAATCATGGTAATGTAGACTTTTTTTTTAAGCGTGAACCTCCAAACTCTTTTAGCTTCTGCTCATTACCCAGTTCCAAAGCCATTTTCTCAGTTTTTAGATATTTGTTATAGCAGCAATTCCATTTACAATACCAATTTTCTGTCTTAGTCCAGTCAGGCTGCCAGAACAAAATACCATGGACTGGATGGCTTATAAACAACAGAAATTTATTTATCACAGTTCTGGAGGCTGGAAGTCCAAAATCAGGCTACCAGCATGGTTGGGTGAGCACCCTCTTCTGAGTTGCAGACTTCTCATGTCCTCACATGGCGAAAAGGGGCAAGAGAACTTTCTTGGGTCTCATTTATAAGGGCATTACTCTCATTTGTAAGGGCTCTGTTTGCATGACCTGATCACCCCCCAAAGGCCCCACCTCCTAATACTATCACACTGGATATTAGGATTTCAACATATGAATTTGGGGTGGAGGCTCAAACATTCAGACTATAGCAAGCTGTTGGTAGGATGAACAGATGGAGGGTGGCAGTAGTAAAAATAGGGAGACCTATAAAGAAAATATTTTATTAGTAAAGGCAAGAGTTTAGAAGAATCTGAACTAGAGTGACAGTGGAAATAGAAGAGTGGAAAGATTAGAGTACTCACCAACACTCACTTTGGTCAGTCTTTTAAATTTCAGCCATTTAGTATGTATGTGTCATTTTAGTATGTATATATGTATATATCACTATGATTATAATCTGCATTTTCCAAATTACTCTATTGAGCATCTTTTCATGTACCTATTGAATGTTCACATCTTATTTGTTGATGTATCTGTTCCATTTTTTAAACCTATTTTTATTGGATTGTTTGTTTTCTTACTGAGTTTTAAGAATTCTTTATGTATATTAGATAGAAGTCATTGGCTGAATATGTGATTTTCCATATGTTCTCCCAGGTTTGGCTTATCTTTTCATTCTCTTAACAATGTTTTTGAGGGAATTAAAAAAAATTTCATTGAAGCCCAATATATCAATTTATTTTTAAAAGGATTTGGTGTTTTGGTATCATATCTAAGAAATTGTTGTCTATCCTAGAATCATAAAGATTTTTGTCATGCTTTGTTCTAGAAGTTTCATAGTTTTAAGGTTTATTCAGTGTTTTATTTAACATTTAATTCAGTGTTTTATCTTAAATTAAATTTGTACATGCTGTGAGGTATAGATCCAATTTCTTTTTTTTCTTTTTGCATGTGAATATCCAGTTGTTCCAGTACCACTAGTGGAAGAGACTATCCTCTCTGCAGCATTCCCTTTGCATCTTTGTTAAAAATCAGTTGTCCAAATATGTATGGGTTTGTTTCTGGACTCTTTAATTGAACTATTTGTTTATTGTTATGCCAGTGCAATGATGTTTGCTTAATTTAGTTTTATTTTTTTATTTTTCTTTTTATTTTTTAAGGGATTCTTTTTTAATTAAATAATTTATTTTTTCAAATACATTTGTCTCCACCTTCCCCCTACCCCTTTCCCCTGCCCCCTCCCCACCTCCCTCCCTCCCTCAATCTTTCTCCACTTTGGCTTTGTCCACGAGTCCTTGCTATATGTTCCTTGACTTGCCCCTTCCCTTCCTTTTCCCCCACCCACCCCTCCCTCCTTCCCTCTTGTCTCTGTTGGTTTCTTTCTTTTTTTTCAGTGTTGTTGGTCTTATTTTCCTTGCATCTTTGTTTTGTTGGTTAGGTTCCACTTACAGGTGAGGTCATATGGTATTTGTCTTTTGCCCCCTGGCTTATTTCGCTTAGCATAATGCTCTCGAGTTCCATCCATGCTGTCATGAAGGGTAAGAGCTCATTCTTTCTTTCTGCTGCGTAGGATTCCATTGTATAAATGTACCATAATTTTTTGATCCAATCATCTACTGATGGGCATTTAGGCTGCTTCCAACACTTGGCTATTGTAAATTGTGCTGCTATGAACATTGGGGTGCATAGATTCTTTTGAATTGGCGTTTTGGGATTCTTAGGGTAGAGTCCCAGCAGGGGAATCACTGGATTAAAAGGCAGTTCCATTTTCAGCTTTTGGAGGAAATTCCACACTGCTTTCCACAATGGCTGCACCAGTCTGCATTCCCACCAACAGCGTACTAGGGTTTCCTTTTCTCCACAGCCTCGCCAGCACCTGTTGTTTGTGGATCTGTTTCTGATGGCCATTCTGACTGGTGTGAGGTGGTACCTCATGGTGGTTTTGATCTGCATTTCTCTGATGGCTAGTGATGCCGAGCATCCTTTCAAATGTCTCTTGGTCCTCTGTATCTCTTCCTTGGAAAAGCATCTGCCCAGGTCCTTTGCTAATTTAGTTTTATAATAAAACTTAATAGCAAGTAGTATCTTACAACTTTTTTCTTCTTTTTCAAAGTTGTTTTAGCTACTCTAAATCCTTTGCATATTCACATGAATTTTATAGCTCTTTATTTTTTATTTATATTTGAATTTTTATTGTATGTTTTCATTACCATTTATCCCCCCATACTCTATTCCAGCTCCACCCACCCCTCTCCCCAATGTAGATCCTTCCAACCCTGAACTCCTCATTAAGCTGTCAGCCTGTTCTCTATCTATGAGTCTGTTTCTATTTTGCTTGTTAGTTCCGTTTGTTCACTAGAATACACAGATGAGTAAAATCATATACTAATTGTCTTTATATGACTGACTTATTTCACTTATATGATGGTCTCCAGGTCCATGCATGCAGTCGCAAAGGGTAAAATTTTCTTCTTTTTTATGGCTGAGTAATATTCTATGTACCATAGCCGTTTTATTCACTTATCTACTGATGGAGACTTGGGCTGCATCCAAATCTTGGCTATTGTAAATAACACTGCATATATTCTTTTGAATTAGTGTTTTGCATTTCTCTGGATAAATTCCCAGAAGTGGAATTGATGGGTCATAAAGCAGTTCCTTTTTTAATTTTTTGAGGTAACACTATACGGCCATCCACATTGGCTGCACCAGTCTGCATTTCCATCAACAGTGCATTAGGATTCCCTGTTCTCCACATCCTTGCCAACACTTGCTGTTTGTTAATTTATTGACGATAGCCATTCTGACAGTTGTGAGGTGGTATCTCATTGTGATTTTAACTTTCATCTCTCTGATGGCTAGTGATGTTGAACATCTTTTCATAATGTCTATTGGCTATCTATATGTCCTCTTTGGAGAAGTGTCTATTCAGGTCCTTTGCCCATTTTTAAATTAGATTGTTGTTTTGGTGTTGAATTTTAAAAGTTCATTAATTTTGGATATTAACCCGTCATTAGATGTATCGGCAAATATGTTCTCCCGTTCAGTGGATTGTCTTTTCATTTTGCTCATGGTTTCCTTTGCTGTAGTTCCATTTGTTTATTTTTTTCTTTTGTTTCCCTTGCTCAAGTAGATATATCAGAAAAAATGTTGCTATGAGAAATGTCTGAGATTTTACTGCCTATGTTTTTGTCTAGGATTTTTATGTTTTTGAGTCTATCATTTAAATCTTTAATCCATTTTGAGCTTATTCTTGTGTGTGGCATAAGAAGGTGGTTTAGTTTCCTGTTTTACATGTATCTGTTTCATTTTCCCAGCAACATTTATTAAATAAACTATCTTCAGCCCATTGTAAGTTTTTGCCTCCTTTGTCAAATGTTAATTGACTATAAACTTGTGGGTTTATTTATGGGCTCTCTATTTTGTTCCATTGATCTATTTTTTTAAATGCCAGTAGCATGCTGTTTTGATAACTATGGCCTTGTAGTATAATTTGATATTAGGTAGAATGATTCCTCCAACTTAGTTGTTCTTTATCAAGATTGTTGTTTCTCTTCAGTGCCTTTTGTGGGTTTATATAAGTTTTTGGAATATTTATTCTAGTTCTGTGAAATATCCCATTGGTATCTTCACAGGAATTGCACTGAATCTGTATATTGCTTTGGGTAATATGAACATTTTAACGATATTAATTCTAACTATCTATGAAATCAGTATATGCTTCCACTTATTTGTATCTTCTTCAGTTTCTTCTGTGTCTTATAATTTTCCTAGCACAGGTCTTTTACATTCTTGGTTAAATTTATTCCTAGATATTTAATTCTTTGTGAAGCAATTCTGAGTAAAATTGTTTTCTTAATTTCCTTTTCTGATAGTTCATTATTAGCATGTAAAAATGCAACTGAACTGTGGAGATTAATTTTGTATACTGCTGCTTTAATGAATTCATTTATCAGTTCCAGTAGGTTTTTGGTAGAATCTTTAGGGTTCTCTGAATACAGTATCATGTCATCAGCAAATAATGAGTTTTACATCTTCTTTTCCAATTTGGATTACTTTTATTTCTTCTTCTTTTCTGATAACTATGACTAGGACTTCCAGTACTATGTTGAATAAGAGTGGCAAAAGTGGACGTCCCTGTCTTATTCCCGATTTTAAGGGGAATGCTTGTAGTTTGTCCATTGAGTCTGATGTTGGCTGTGGCTTTTTCATATATGGCCTTTATTATTTTGAGGTGTGTCTCATTATCCCCAGTTTTCTCAGTATTTTTATCATAAGTGAGTGCTGGGTTTTGCCAAATGCTTTTTCTACATTTATTGTTATGATCTTGTTGTTTTTATCCTTCATTGTTTATTAATTGTATCACATTTATTGATTTGTGGATATTGTACCAACCTTGCATTCCCAAAATACATTCCACTTGCTCATGGTGTATGATATTTTTGATGTATCACTGTATTCAATTTGCTAATATTATGTTGATTTTAGGGTGTATTTTCATCAGTTGTATTGGCTTATCATTTTCTTTCTTTGTAGAGTCTTTGTCTGGTTTGGAATTAGGATAATACTGGAGTTGTAAAAAGAGCTTAGAAGTTTTCCCTCCCGTTGAATTTTTTGGAATGGTTAGGGAAAGGTAGGTGTTAGATCTTCTCTGAATGTTTTGTAAAACTTACCTCTGAAGTTGTCTGGTCCAGGGCTTTTGTTTGTTGGGAGTTTTTGGATTACTGCTTCAATTTCACTAGTTGTAATCTGTCTATTCAGATTCTCTGATTCTTCCTCCTTTAGAGTTGGCAGATTTTTTAAAAAAGATTTTATTCATTTATTTTTCAAGAGGAGAAGAGAGGGACAAAGAGAGGGAGAGAAACATCAAATGTGTGGTTGCATTTTACGCTCCCCCTGCTGGGGACCTGGCCTGCAACACAGGCATGTGCCCTACACTGGGAATTGAACCAATGAACCTTTGGTTCGCAGGCTGGCACTCAATCCCCTCGAGCCATACCAGCTAGGGCAGATTTTATGTTTAGAGGAATTTATCCATTTCACCCAGATTGTCCAATTGTTGGCATATATTTTTTTAATAATATATTTTTACAATCCTTTGTATTTCTTTGGTGTGTGCTGTTACTTCTCTTTCATTTCTGATTTTATTTCTTTGGGTCCTCTCTATTTTTTTCCTTAAGAAAAGAGTTAATTTATTTTTAGAGAGAGAGAAAGGGAAGGAGAAAGAGGTGAAGAGGAACATCAATGTGAGGGAGAAACATTGGTTGTCTTTCATACATGCCCTGACAAGAGACCGAACCTGCAACCCAGGAATGAGCTGTGATCAGAAATCAAACTGGCCACCTTTTGCTTTCTGGGATGACACCCAACCAACTGAGCTGCATAGTGCTCTTTTTTTTTTCTTGATGATGAGCCTGGTTAAAGGTTTGTCAATTTTGTTGTTTCAAAGAAACAACTCTTGGACTCATTGATCTTTTGTACTGTTTTTTAGATTCATGTCATTTATTTCTCTTTTTTTAATTTTTAATTTTTGTTCAAATACATTTGTCTCCAAATTCCCGCCACCACTTTCCCCTGCCCCCACCTCCCACCCTCAATCATCCTCGACTGTGGCTTTGTTCATGGGTTCTTTATACATGTTCCTTGACTTGACCCTTTCCCTTCTTTTCCCCCTCACCCCCATCCCACCTCTGCCCTCGTTACTGTTTGTTTTTTTCTTTCACTGTCACTGGTTATATTTTTCTTGCTTGTGTGTTTTGTTGATCAGGTTCCACTTATGGGTGAGATCATATGGTATTTGTCTTTCACACCCCGGCTTATTTCACTTAGCATAATGCTCTCGAGTTCCATCCATGCTGTCATGAAGGGTAGTAGTTCTTTTTTACTTTCTGCTGCATAGTATTCCATTGTGTAAATTTACCATAGTTTTTTGATCCACTCATCTACTGATGGGCATTTAGGCTGCTTCCAACACTTGGCTATTGTAAATTGTGCTGCTAGGAACATTGTGGTGCATAGGTTCTTTTGAATTGGTGTTTTGGGATTCTGAGGGTATAAACCCAGCAGTGGAATCGCGAGGTCAAAAGGCAGTTCCATTTTTAGCTTTTTGAGGAAATTCTAAACTGTTTTCCACAAGGGCTGCACCAGTCTGCATTCCCACCAACAGGGCACTAGGGTTCCCTTTTCTACACAGCCTCGCCAGCACGCATTGTTTGTTGATCTGTTTATGATGGCCATTCTCACCAGTGTGAAGTGGTATCTCATGGTGGTTTTGATCTCCATTTCTCTGATGGCTAGTGATGCAGAGCAACTTTTCATAAGTCTCTGGGCCCTCTGTATCTCTTCCTTGGAGAAGTGTCTGCCCAGATCCTTTGCCCATTTTTTTAATTGGATCGTTAGTCTTCTTGGAGTGGAGTTGAGTGAGTTCTTTATATATTTTGGAGATCAAACCTCTATCTGATGTATTATTGGTAAATATATTTTCCCATATGGTTGGCTCCCTTTTCATTTTGCTGATGTTTTCTTTAGCCATGAATAAGCTTCTTATTTTGATGAGGTCCCACTTGTTTATTCTTTCCTTTATGTCCCTTGTTTAGCGACATATCGGTGAAAATATTGCTGCATGCGATATCTGAGAGTTTCCTGCCAACGTTCTCCTCTAGGACTTTAATGGTGTCGTGACTTATCTTTAAGTCTTTTATCCATCTTGAGTTTATTTTGTGTATGGTGTCAGTTGGTGGTAAGAATTTCAATTTTTTGCATGTAGCTGTCCAGCTCTCCCAACACCATTTGTCGAAGAGGCTATTATAGCTCCATTTTGTGCTTCTGCCTCCTTTCTCAAATATTAGATGCCCATAAAGACCTGGGCTTATTTCTGGGCTTTCTATTCTGTTCCACTGGTCTATGGGTCTCTTCTTGTGCCAGTACCAGACTCTTTTGATTACAGTGACCTTGTATTATAGTTTGATGTCCGGTATTGTGATCCCTCCTACTTTGTGTTTCTTTCTCAAAATTGCTGCGGCTATTCAGGGTCATTTATGGTTCCATATAAATTTTTGAAATGTCTGTTCTATGTCTGTGAAATACGTCATTGGTATCTTAATAGGGATTTCATTGAATGTATAAATTGCTTTGGGTAGTATGGACATTTTGATGATATTATATCTTCCAGTCAATGAGCACAGTATATGCTTTCATTTATTTGAGTCTTCCTTAATTTCTTTCTTCATTGTTGTATAGTTTTTTGTATACAGGTCTTTAACCTCCTTGGTTGAATTTATTCCTATGTACTTTGTTTTTCTTGTTGGTATAGCAAATGGTATAATTTTTCTGATTTCTACTTCTTCTATTTCATTGCTGGTGTACAAAACTGTCTTCGATTTCTGAATATTGACTTTGTATCCTGCTGTTTTGCCAAATTCACTTGTTAGGTTGAGGAGTTTTTTGGTGTAGTCTATAGGGTTTTCTATGTACACTATCATGTCATCTGCAAACAATGATAGTTTTACTTCCTCCTTTCCACTTTGGATGCCTTTTATTTCTTTTTCTTGTCTGATCACTGTGTCTGGGACTACCAATACTATGTGGAAAAGAGGTGGTGAAAGCTGACATCCTTGTCTTGTTCCCGATTTTAGTGGGAAAGCTTTTAGCTTTTGCCCGTTGAGTATGATGTTGGCTGTAGGTTTTTCATATATGACCTTTACTGCATTGAGGAATGCACTCTTTATTTCCATTTTGCTGAGTTTTTATCATAAATGGGTGCTACACCTTATCGAATGCTTTATCTGCATCTATCAAGATAATCATGTGGTTTTTGTCTTTCATTTTGTTTATGTGATACATTACATTTATTGATTTGCATATGTTGAACCTTCCTTGCATCGTTGGGATGAATCCCACTGGATCATGGTGGATAAACTTTTTAATGTATTGCTGGATGCGGTTTGCCAATATTTTGTGGAGGATTTTAGCATCTATGTTCATCAGCGAAATTGGCCTGTAGTTTTCTTTGTAGAGTCTTTATCTGGTTTTGGGATTATGGTGATGCTGGCCTCATAAAAAGAGTCTGGGAGTCTTGGATTTTTTGGAATAGTCTGAGAAGAATAGGGTTTAGCTCTTCCTTAAGTGTTTTGTAAAATTCTCCTGTGAAACCGTCCAGCCCAGGGCTTTTTTGTATTGGGAGTTTCTTGATTACCACTTCAATTTTAGCAGCTCTTACCAGTGTGTTCAGACTTTCTGTTTCTTCTTTATTCAGTGTTGGAAGATTATCCTTTTCTAGCAATTTGTCCATTTCATTGAGGTTTTCAAATTTCTTGGCATATAATTGTTCATAGTAGTTTCTTACAATCCTTTGTATTTCTGTGGTATCAGTTGTTATTTCTCCTCTTTCATTTCTGATATTATTAATTTGGGTCCTCTCCCTTTTTTTCTTGATGAACCTGCTTAAAGGCCTATCGATTTTGTTTATGTTTTTAAAGTACCAGTTCCTGGATTGGTTGATCTTTTTAATTGTTCTTTTAGTCTCTATGTCATTCATATCTGCCCTGATCTTGATTCTTTCCTTCCTTCTACTTGCTCTGGGATTTATTTGTTGTTTTTTCTCCAGTTCTTGAAGTTGTAGGGTTAGGTCATTTATTTGAAATATTTCTATCTGTTTTAGGTAGGCCTGTATTGCTATGAACTTCCCTCTTAGGGCTGCTTTTGCTGTGTCCCATGGGTTTTTAAGTGTTGTATGTTCATTTTCATTTGTTTCCAGAAACTTTTTGATTTTTTCTCTTCTCTCATTATTGACCCAGTCATTGTTTAATAGTGTGCTATTCATTCTCTATGAGTCTGCAAGTTTTGGGTTTTTTTCCTTGAGATTGGTTTCCAGTTTCACGCCCTTGTGGTGTGAGAAAATGCTTGTTATTATTTCAATTTTCCTGAATTTGTTAAGGCTTGCTTTGTGTCCTATCATGTGGTCCATCTTTGAAAAAGTTGTGCAATTTGAAAAGAATGTGTATTTTGCCTTTGGGAAAAAAGGTTCTATATATGTCAGTTCAGTCCATTTGATCTAATGCATCATTCAGTTCTACAATATCCTTGTTGATGTTTTGTTTGGAAGATCTGGTCATTTTTGACAGTGGGGTGTTAAAATCCCCTACTATCAGTGTGTTGCTGTCTATATCTTTCTTGAAGTCCTCCAAGATTTTCCTTATATATTGGGTTCTCCTATGTTGGGTGCATATATGTTTACAATGTTTATGTCTTGATGGATTCTTCCTTTGAGTATTACAGTGTTTCTCTGGGTCTCTTTTTATGGCCTTTGTTTTGAAATCTATTTTGTCTGATATAAGTATTGCTGCCCCTGCTTTTTTTTCTTGCCCATTTGCCTGAAGTATTTTTTCCCTCCCTTTACTTTCAATCTGTGTAGTTCCTTTGTTCCGAGGTGGGTCTCTTGTAGGCAACATATGTGTGGGTCATGTTTTCTTGTCCATTCACCTATCCTGTGTCTTTTGATTGGGGCATTTAGTCCATTTACATTTAGAGTTATTACTGATAGGAACTTATTCATTTTTTTCCCTTTGTACCTGTGTTCTTTTCTTTCTCACTCTTTTTCTTCATCTTCTTTAACCAGTCCGCTTACCATATCTTGTAATGCTGGTTTGGTGGAGTTGTATTCTTTTAGTCTTCTTTTGTCTGTGAAACTCCTTATTTCACTTTCCATTTTAATTGAGAGCCTTGCTGGGTAGAGAAGTCTTGGCTGCAGGTGTTTGCTTTTCATTACTTGGAATATTTCTTGCCATTCCCTTCTGGTTTGTAGTTTTTTTTGTTGAGAAGTCAGGTGCTAGCCGTATCGGGGCTCCTTTGTATGTTACTACCTGTATCTCCCTTGCTGTCTTTAGAATTCTTTCTTTTTCTTTGATATTTGGCATTTTAATGATGATGTGTCTTGTAGTGGGCCTCATTGGGTTACTCTTGATGAGACCCTCTGTCCTTCCTGGACTTGTGAGACTTTTTCTCCCTCAAATTAGGGAAGTTTTCCATCATTACTTTTTCAAACAGGTTCTCTATCCCTTGCTCCTCTTCTTCTCTTCCAGTATCCTTATTATGCGGATATTCTTACGTTTCAAGTTGTCCTGCATTTCTCTAAATGCCTCTTCATTCTCTTTGAGTCTTTTTTCCATTTCTTGCTCTTTCTGGGAGCTTTTTTCTACCTTGTCCTCCAGCTTGCTGATTCATTCCTCAGCTTCATCTAACCTGCTTTTGATTCCTTCTACTGTGTTCTTCATTTCAGAAATGGGTTTCTTCATTTCCTCTTGAGTCTTTTTGATAGTTTCTATGTCCTTTTCCATGTTTATATAGTTTTCTTTAAGTTCCTGATTGTTTCCCTGTAGTTTCCCATAGTTCTTTTTGAGCTCGCTGAGCTCATTGAGTTTCTTTAGAACCATTATTTTGAATTCAATATCTGATAGTTTACTTGCCTCTATTCCATAGTTCTCTCTGAGTGGATTTGTCTTTGTCCCTCAACTGGAGGGTGTTTCTTTTCCTTCCCATTATTTGTGAGAGTCTTCTCCTTTTTGTTTCTGCTTCTTAAATTGATCAGTCTCAATTTCCTGACTTGTGGATTAAACTTCTATGGTAGTCGGGGGGTCTTTTTTTTTTCTTTTCTTTCTGGGTCTGCCTCTGATGATGTCAGTTATTGACCCTGGCTGACCTTAGGCAGTCTGTTTGAGACTTCTGGGAATCTACTGTCTATGTTTGTCTTCTGCAATTGTTAATCTAGTCACTCTTCCCTCAGCTGTCAGGCTTAGGCACCACAGGGCTGGGCAGTGCCCCCTGAGGGTGGGGCTATTGTGTCCTTACAGGCTGCTGCCACTCAGGGGAGTGATCTGCTTGAACAAGATGGAGACCATGGAATGGGGAAAGAGTCTGCACTGTGATCCCCCTGGCTACTCCTACAGTTCTTTCCCCAATGCCTCCTTCTCCAGTCTCTCGTCAAGGATCTCTAGGCAGCTCTCTCCCTCCCTTTAACCAGGGTTCTACTATCTCTCCTGGACTCACTGCACTCAGCACCCAGGCCTGCATGCCACTCCTGGGTGGAGTGCCCTGAGGTCAGGAGTATTGTTTCCTTTCCTGCTGATGCCTATTTGGGGCATGGCCTGCCTTAGCAAGATGGAGACTGCGGAATGGGGAAGTGGTCAGCTCCGGGAACCCCTGGCTACTCCCACAGTTCTTTCCCCAACGCCTCCTTCTCCAGTCTCTCCTCAAGAGTCTCTGGGCAGCTCTGTGTCCCCTTTGCCAGGGGTCTACTATCTCTGCTGGCTGCACTTCACTAAGCACCCAGGCCTGTGTGAAATTCCTGGGCAGATTGTCCTGAGGGCAGAGTTATTGTTTCCTTTCACGCTGCTACCTCTTTGGGGTATGGCCTGCCTGTGCAGAATGGAGAGTGTGGAATGGGGAAGAAGTCAGTATTGGAAATCCCCCGCTACTCCTTTAGTTCTTTCCCCAATGCCTCCTTCTCCAGTCTTTCCTCAAGGGTCTCTAGCAGCTCTGTGTCCCCTTTGGTCAAGGATCTACTATCTCAGCTTGCCTCATTGTAGTAAGCACCCAGGCCCAGGCACACAAGTCCTGGGCAGAGTGTCCTGAAGGCAAGGTTTTTGTTTCCTTTATGCCTGAGTGAGATGGAGGCTATGGAGTGGGAGGTGAGTCATCACCTGGGCCCCACTGGCCACTATCTCAGTTCTCTCCACAAAGCTTTCCTCACCAATCTTTCCTCAAGCTCCAACCCACTCTGCTCCCGCCTCTGTCCAGAGACCAAGGAAAGCCGCTGTCACTGCAAATTTTTGCGTTGGCCCTTTAAACATCTCTTTGTGTCTCCAGCCACCTGTCTCTGGCAGAGAGCACCACTACACTTTTTGTGGTTGTCCTTTGTCTGTGTGTGTTTTTTTTTGGGGGGGAGGGTTCAGATGTTGTAGTCTAGAGGTCCCTGCTTATGATTCGGACCCTGTTCTTTTTAGGGGGATCCAACTGGCAATTTGAATATCCCTCTGGAGCTGGTGCCCGTGGGTGCTCAGCCCACCCTCTTGAACCTCCACTGCACTTCTCACCCGTTAGGATGTGCAAAAGTCGATTCCACTGTCTGTCCGAGGCTTCAAGGCTCCTCTCTCGCTATCATTCCATTGTTTGTTTCCTCATGTCATTTATTTCTACTCTGATCTTTGTTATTTCCTTCCTTCTACTCACTTTTGGCTTTGTTTTTTGTTCTTTTTCAAGATCTTTTAAGTGAAATGTTAGGTTGTATATTTGAGCTTCTTCTTGTTTCTTGAACTAGACCTATAATGCTATGAATTTCCCTCGTGGGACTGCTTTCGCTGTGTCCCACAGTGTTGGTTTGTTGTGTCCTCATTTTCATTTGTTTCAAGGTATCTTTTGATTTCTTCCTTGATATCAATGTTAACCCATTCATTGTTTAGTAACATGTTATTTAACCTCTGTGTCTTTCAGGTTTTTTTGGTGTGATTTATTTCTAATTTCATAGCATTATGCTCAAAGAAGAATCTTGATATGATTTCAATCTTCTTAAATTTCTTGAGACTTGTTTTGTTTTCTAATATGTGGTCTATTTTAGAAAATGTTCCATGTGCACATATCAAGAATGTATATTCTGCTGCTTTGCTGTGAACTGCTGTGAAGATGTCAATTCAATTTACTTGTTCTAGTGTGCCACTTAAGGATGTTCTATCCTTGTTTATCTTCTGTCTGGAAGGCCTATCCATTGATGGCAGTGGGATGTTAAAATCCCCTACTATGACTGTATTTCTATCAGTCTCTCCCTTTATGTCCATCAAGATTTGCCTGACATATTTAGGTGCTCCTATATTGGGTGCATAAAAACTTAATAGGGTTATATCTTCTTGTTGGATTGTTCCCTTTATCATTATGTGGTATCCTTCTTTGTCTGTTACTATAGCTTTAGTTTTAAAGTCTATTTGGACAGATATATGTATTGCTACCCAAGCTTTTTTCCCCTTTCCGTTTGCATGAAATATCTTTTTCCATCCCTTTACATTTAGTCCGTGTGTATCTTTCACTCTGAAGACAGCATATATATGGGTCTTATTTTTTTATTCAATCAGCTACCCTATGTCTTTTGATTGGAGAATTTAAGCCATTTATATTTAAAGTAATTATTGATAGATATATATATTTATTGCCATTTTATTTTTTAACTATGTTCCTCTGTTTTTTTTCCTTCTCTTCCTCCTCCTCCTCCTCCTTCTTCATCAAGCCCTTTAACATTTGTTGTAATACTGGCTTCATGGTAACAAACTCCTTTAGCTTTTTCTTGTATTGGAAGCTCTCCATTTCTTCTCCAATTTTAAATGTTAGATGTGCTGGGTAACATGTCCTTGGTTGCAGGTCCTTGCTTTCTCATCACTTTGAGTATTTCATGCCAATCCCATCTGGCCTGAAATGTTTTTGTTGAGAAATCAGATGACAGTCTTATGGGAGTTCCTTTGTTGGTAGAAAGGTAGAACTGCCTGTCTATTGTGGTTTTTAAGATTTTCTCTTTGTCTTTAAACTGTTTTTTCAATTATGATTTGCCTTGGTATGTGCCTCTTTGGATCCATCTTATTAGGGACTCTCTGTGCTTCCTGAGCTTGTATATCTTTTTCCTTCATCAGGTTAGGGAAGTTTTTGGTCATTATTTCTTAAAACAGATTCTCAATTCATTGCTCTTTCTCTCTCTGCCTTCTGGTACCCCTATGATGAGGATGTTATTATGCTTTTTGTTGTCCCTAAGTTCCCTTAAACTATTCTCCTTTTTTAAAGTTTTTTTACTTTACTGCTCTGATTGGGTGTTTTTTTTCCTACTTGTCTTCCAAATTGCTGATTTGATTCTCTGCTTCATCTAACCTGCTGTTTATTCCTTCTAAAGTAATATTTCTTTCAAATATTGCATTCTTCATTTCTGACTGTTTTTAACATTTTATATGTCCTTTTCATGCTGTGGGCATCCTTATAATCATTACTTTGAAATCTCTATCTTATAAATTGCTTGACTCCATCCCATTTATCTCTTCTTCTGGAGAATTCTCTTGTTCTTTTACTTGAGGGCTGTTTCTTTGTCTCCCCACTTGCCTGCCTCTTTATGTTTGTTTCTAAGTATTAGATAGATTGCAAAGACTTTGGTGCAGGCCTATGTCAGGACTAAGCTGTGCACAAAGGCGAGCTTTTACTAGTACTGGTCCCTGTGGTGGGTCAGCAAAAGTCTCAAATCATTCGTAGATCCACCTCCACTTGCTGCCTGCTTGTTGAGCTTAGTCACTGAAAGATCCTCTGGCTGTACTCCTCAGCAGGGCTTAAGCTCCACTGGTTGGGGCAAGGGGGTTTTCTGTTGG
Organism: Pteronotus mesoamericanus; assembly: GCF_021234165.1. Classification (NCBI taxonomy): domain Eukaryota; kingdom Metazoa; phylum Chordata; class Mammalia; order Chiroptera; family Mormoopidae; genus Pteronotus; species Pteronotus mesoamericanus. The sequence goes on from NW_026555198.1 coordinate 4,529,462, forward strand.
TGGAGCTATTGTTTTTGTCCAGACTAATGCTGCATGGAGGGGAGTTCTCTGCCCAAGAAAGTTGGCCTCTGCGGTATGGGGGGATGAATGACTGCAAGGATCCTAGTGGCTGACCCTTCAACTCTTTACCCCGAGCCACCAAACCCAGACTTTCCTCACATGGCTGTAGTCTGCTCTAACCTCCCTCCGTTGGATCCTATGGTATGTGGCTGAAAACAAAATTTTGTTTATTGGCCCTTTAAGAGTGTGGCTGCATCTCTAGCCATTTTCCTCTGTTGGACAGAAGCTCAGGTGCTTTTCACTGCTGGATGTTATGTGAGTGCCTTTCCCAGTTCTAGAGCCAGTGCTCTAGGCTGAGGAGCCTGGCTTGGGGTTTAGACACCACACTTCTCAGGGGGCACTCATATGCAGCTGATAAATGTCTCCAGAACTTCACCAGTCACCTATGGGAGTCCAACAGGTCCTCTTACACTTCTGCTCTTCCTACTGCTCTTGATGTGGCTTCTTATGCATGTCCTTGGTTATAAGGCTTCTCTTTAGTTAGTTTTCAGTTGGTTATTCATTTGGTTATTATGATTTTTCTATAATTTAGTTGCAATTCCAGTTTGGTCCTTGGAGGAGGTCAGTGTACCTTCTACCTAATCCACTGCCATCTTGGATCAAGCATCCACGTGAATTTTATAGTCAGTTTGTTGATAGCTACAAAATTTTTATTGGTTGTTTAACTGGGTTTACATTGAATCTATAGATGAAGTGAGAAAGAATTAGCATCTCAGCAATATTGAGGTGTCTAGTCCAAGACATGTAATGCATTTCCATTTATATAGCTCTTTTTAAATTCTTTCATCGATATTTTGTAAATTTCTGCATGCAGATCCTGAATATATTTCATTAGATTTTTATCTAAATACTTGGTGCTATTGCAAATAACATTTTTGAATTTCAAATTTTAATTTTTAATTTTTATTGCTGGTATATAGTAATGCAGTTGAGTTTTGTATATTCTCCTTGTACCTCCCTTGTATCCCACAGCTTTTCTAAACTCTCTTGGATCAAGAATTTTTTTAAGTCATTGGGATTTTCTGTGTAGACAATCATGTAATCTGAATAGATAGCTTTAATTATTTATTTTTTAAAAGAGTTTATTTATTTGTTTTTAGAGAAGGGAGGAGAGAGAGAAAGAGAGGGAGAGAAACACCAATGTGTGGTTGCCTCTCATGCACCCCCTGCTGGGGACCTGGCCCGCAACCCAGGTGTGTGTCCTGACTGGGAGTTGAACTGGTGACCCTTTGGTTTGCAGGCCGACACTCAATCCACTGAGCCACACCAGTCAGGGCTAATTATTTCTTTTTAATGTGTATGTATTTCATTTCATTTCTTTTTTTTTTTTTTTTTTTTTTTTTTGCCTAGTTGCACTGGCTGGGCCTCACTTTTACTTTTAAGTAAAAAGTTAGTATTTTATTTAGTGTTCTGGGGCTGATTTTCAAAGATACATTGGTAGGGGTTCTAGAAGTTATTTACTGAGTGATAAGAGGCTAGTTATTCAGAGAGACTGAAACTTTTCTTGGAGGAGGTTCTATTGTTTATGATGGAACAAATGTAAATCCACTGATGTTCTTCAGTGATGCAAGAATCAATAATAAGTCTGTCCCCTGAATGGAAGAGAGGAAACTGGCAAATATTTGAGAAGGTAATGTGGCATGGAATTAGTATTGCACTTCTAAATACATAAGGTGATATTGCTGAACATCTATTATCTCATTTTGGTGCTTAGGATAACTCACAGATGTAGGTATTACTAACTTCTTTTACATGTAGGAAAACTGGAATTCAGACAATAGAATGTTTTGCCTAAGCTTATGTGGCCTATGAGTCCTTATTCAATTCTCTCAGAATTTCTGATCTATTTAGAGATCCTGATTTATGATTTGGGGAATCCCTGGTGTCTTCTGTAAGTACTGGGCCCAGTCTATATCATGTGGTAGTTTTATATATTGTCCTACTGGTGTATAAGAGATGGAATAGAAATTTCTGAAAAAAAATGTCTTCTTGATTTATATAATCAGTTGCACATCAGGAAGTTGTGCTCTTTCTGACACTTTGACTCTTTAACCATAACACTGTGAGTAGGTGATTCTTTGATAGTTGAGGAGATAAATGATTTTCAATAGGTAATTCACTCGCTCTGCTACCCTATGGTTCTGAGTGCACTGAAAGTTGAAGGATACACAAGTGCTTCTGATGCATGAGGTTTTCAAACATAGAGTTTAGGAACCCCAGGGTTGCACTTTATCTTGCTAACAAGTATAAAAAATGCCACAGTTGGTGTGTTCTATTTTCACTCAAGAAATATCCAGGTGTACTCTTGTGTATGATTGATTTTTTTGCTCCAGTGACGTTGGCTTCAAATAATAGTCCAAGTGTGTCTCTTTTTGGCAAAAGCCTTCACATATTCCACCTCCTTTGTGTTTTGACCTCCTTTTGCACCTTTAGGACAGCACTTCTCCTTGCTTCATAAAAGAGTTACAGTGGAGATACTCATGTTTCACAGCTTATCTATCCCCTTCCCCATGAGGCATGTGCTTCTTGAAGAAAGGATCCCTGTCGTATTGATTTTTGTATCACCTATGGTGAGGGCACGGCTTAGAACCAGAGTGGATACTGAATAAATATTTTGTTAATGGAATTGAAGTTTATGGCTCTAAGTATTAGAAGCAATAAAATATCCTTTCAAGTTATTTACATTATTAGACCTGTTTTCTTAATAGTTAAGCAGAGGATAGTATGAGATTTGGGTAGCAGATATTTCCACGCTCTGCTTGTAGATACCCAATAAGCAGGAGAAAAGTTGGAATTGGTTTTTCTCCAGTTGAGTTGTCTCTTGTTGGAGCGTATTCCTTACAATGCACTAGACCTTGTAGTTTAGGTGCTCAATATACCTACAATATGAAAGACCAGGTCCCTGTCTTCAAAGACCTTGTATTCTAGATGGATTATAAGAAAATAACCCAATAAAAATATAATTACATGTTGGATATAAAATAAATAAACAGGGTGGTGTGTTGGGGAGAAGGGTAACTGTTGTGAAAAGAATTCTCAGGAAAGACCTCTTTAAAGACGTGAAATTTGTCCTGAGATTTGAATGGTGAGAAAAAGGCCAGTCACATGAAGAGCTGAGAAAAGAGCATTCTAGGCAGAGGAGTCAGAAAGCAGAAGATGTGGAAGTGAGAAAAAACTTCGCTTCTTTGAGGAACAGAAAGATGTCCAGTGTAGTCAAGGTAAGAAGAAGAGAGTTATAGGATAAAATTGGAAAATTGGAAGGGGTCAGATCCTTGGAGTCCATTTTATTCATGAGAAGGACTGGAAATTGTTTTTGAGTGTGATAGGAAGCCACTGATGAATTTTAAACAGGAGAATGACATAATTTGATTTATATTTGGGAATTAATTGTTGTCTCGATATTAGGCTTTTAGGTGTGAGGGGCAAGAGTAAAAGTGGAAATACCAATTAACAAGCTGGTGGGATATAACAGTGACTTGGATTATCCTGATAGCAGTAATGATTGATAGAGACATTCATGTATTTGGGGATATATTTTGAAGGTAGGTTAACAAATCTTGTTGAATTGGATATGAATAATTAAAGAATATAAAGAATTAAGGATGGCTCCTTGAATTTGGTTTGACAAATGGGATGGGTGATAGTGACATTTACTGGGACATGAAAGAGTGAGGATTGAGCAAACATTGGTAGTGGAGTAGAAAATTAGGATCTTGGGCCATATTAAGTTTTAATTCTAATAGAGAACTATGTGGAAGTATTGATAATATAATAATCTGAAGTTCATAGAAGAGGTGAAAGATGAAGCTATAAATTTGGTATATAGAGGATAGTTAATAACTAATGCTTGGGCAAGATTTTTTATGGATAAAATATTTTTAGCAAAGAGTACCCTTGGAATCCCAGAACACCAATTCAAAAGAACCTATGCACCCCAATGTTCATAGTAGCACAATTGACAATAGCCAAGTGTTGGAAGCAACCTAAATGCCCATCAGTAGATGAGTGGATCAAAAAATTATGGTACATTTGCACAATGGAATACTACGCAGCAGAAAGAAAAAAAGAACTACTACACTTCGCGACAGCATGGGTGGAACTTGAGAGCATTATGCTAAGCGAAATAAGCCAGGGGGCGAAAGACAAATACCGTATCATCTCACCTATAAGCGGAACCTAACCAACAAAACAAAGATGCAAGGAAAATAAGACCAGCAACACTGAAAAAAAAAAAAAAGAAACCAACAGAGACAAGAGGGAAAGAGGGAGGGGTGGGCGGGGGAAAAGGAAGGGAAGGAGCAAGTCAAGGAACATATAGCAAGGACTCATGGACAAAACCAAAGGTGAAGGACTGAGGGAGGCAGAGGGAGGAGGGAGCAAGGGAAAGTGGTGGGCGGAAGGCAGAGGCAAATGTATTTGAAAAAGATAAATTAATTAATTAAATTAAAAAAAAGAGTACCCTTGAAAATTGGGACCCTTCATCAATGAAAGGACACGAAGAAGGGAATGATACAGCAAAGAAGGCTGAGAATGGATGGCCAGTGGGTGTGAGGAAAATCAGGAGAGTGTAATGTCCTGAATTCTGAGAGATCAGAATGATTCAAGAAATAGATAGAGTTTAAGACAGGAACAGAGAAAGGTCCATTGTATTTGGAATCATGGAGATCATTGGTTATCTTAAGAAGATTAGGGAATTCAAGTCAATTGCTTTAATTTCTCAAGTTAATTTCTCAAAGAATAATAAAGTGAGACCATCTGCCAAGAGTGTATGAATGAGGCTGTAGTATGTTTAAGGAAAAAGGAAAGGTACAAAATGAATATAGTGAAATTAAATTTGTTAGGAAAATTTAGGATTGCCAGACACTGTTGAGTGTCCATGTAAGGTTTATGACAATGAATTTAAAGAGGATTTCCTAAGCAATATTCAGCTGCTAAGTTTAACCTGTGAGAAAATTATGTATTTGGGTTCAACCAGGGCTGGGATTTTATTCTTCTCTCAGAGAGATAGAAGAGTTGGGGTATAAAAAATAGAGTGATTATAATACTGGATAATGGGATCTAATTTGGGTAAAGAAGTGAGGACATGAAAACAATGATGGGAATTGGTAATGTGATGGGGTCAATAGATTGGAGATTACAAGTTGATTGAAAATTTATTGGAGTGGCAGTACAGGAGGAAGGATGAGAGTTTGAAATCAAGATTTCAGAATTGGTACAGTTATTAGTAATGCTAAACTTGAATATGTGTGTGTGGGAATGAGCGAGATGAGGTGGAGGGAAGGAATTGGGAATTTGGAGAGTCTTGAAGGCCTTGCAGGTAAATAGGCAGTTCTTCATCTTAACATGTTGTATCCAGAGCAGGAATTCATGTGATGAGCACCTTCATTCCCTAGTGAAAAATTGGAAACTCTCAAAAGGACAAGTAGTGGAACAGATTCCCTTTATGCTCATGCGTATAGTGTCCAATTTAGTGCCACTGAGCTCTGCATACTCTGCAACTTCTGACCATTTGGAAAGTGTTTTCTACTGAGAATGTATGACCCACCATAAGTCAAAGAGATATCAGGTAAATGTTCTGCCCTCAGGCACTGACTCCATTCTTTGTGAAATAGCCAAACGCTGTTCAAGTAGTTATCAATGTTGGTTTATAAGTACACTGGAAGAATACCTAGTGTTGCTGTGGGATTACAAGGAAGGAGGGTTGCTTCTTACCCTCCACCACCTCATGGGTAGGTGGAAACTACACTCGTTATTCTCCTATCTACTTATTTTCCCATTCTACTCTTAGCCTCACATTCCTTCTCTACTACTGGGAAGGACTTCTCTTTGGGCTATGTTAGAAGTACTTTATTTTAACTCTGCCAGGTTTCCTAGGGAAGGATTGGCTCTGTCTCTTCTGGCTCCTAGACAGCCATTTGCCGATTGTGATAATTCCTTTATCTTGATAGCTCTATCCCTTCACTATAACATTTACTTAAGTAAACTTCTTATTTAAATTGGCATGAATAAAAAAAGGTGTCCTGTAGTCAATTGCTGTTTCATATTTTCTATTTTCTGCCAGTGCTACATCAAATAGTTATTAAGACCTGGCAGATATTCTTTTCATTCAGCAGTAAATAATTTTTAAGCGTATGTCATATGCAGATGCTGTTCTAGGTACTGTGGATAATGTTTTGGAAAAAAAAAACAGAGTATCTATTCTCATTAAGTTTACAGTCAAGTAGGGAAAACAGTTTTTAAATGGACATGTGTGATTGTTAATTGTACATGAAAACTTGGCCAGGCTATGGTGTACAGTTGTTTATTCAAACACCAATCTAGATGTTGTTATGAAAATTTTATAAAGATGTAATTAAAATTTAACTCAGTACACTTTAAGTTAGGCAGATTTCCCTCAATAGTGTGGATGGGACTCATTCAATTTTGTTGAAGGCCTTAAGAGAGGAGAGGTTGCTGTTTCCCTGAGAAGAAGGAATTACCTTGAAGAGTACAACATAGACATTTTCTCTGTTTATTCACCCTGCATAACTCAGACTCAAGACTCCAACATGAACTCTTACCTGTATTTTCAGCCTGCCAGACTGGAACTCACATTAATACAACATGTGTGCAATTATTTAGATTGAAATGATGATAAATGTTATGAATAATATGTCTATAAGTCAGTCTAATGAGGAAGCTGATTTAGATCAGTAGTCAGACAATGCTTCTTTAAAGAAGTAACTTTTTAAAAAATCTGCAAGTTGTATAAAGTTTTGCAGGCAAAGAAAGCAGATTTATTTAAACAGAGGAAACTCAAAAGGTGAACACCTTGCAGTGAAAGAGACTGATTCATTTGCGATTGCAATGTGTTGAATTATCAGGTGAGTGGTGTGAAATGATGCTGCAGAGGCAAGTGGGGAACAAGTATGCGAAACCTTGTAAGTCATGACTACGACATTCCCCTGAAGATGCTTCTTAGCAGTCTAACCTTGGGAAAGGCACTTAATCTACCTGAGTGTCTGTTTTCTGATTTGTGACATGTGGTGGTGGTGGGGGGGGGAATAGAACCTCCCCTATGTAAGAATTCAGTGAGATTAAGTATACAGCAGACCTAACCCAGTGCCTGACACAGAGTAAGTGCTCAACCCATGGATACGGCTATTCATTTCCCAGTTAAATGCAGCTCAGTATCCTTGCTCTCCATGTGTACTTTCTTGACAAGGCTGGTATGCCCTGATACTTTTCTTCTCTGAAGTCCTCCTGTGCCAAGAGTCTTTTTGAAGTTCTATGTTACAAATCATGTTATCTCCACCAGCTTATTTCTTTTTTTAATTTATTTTTTCAAGTACATTTCTCTCTGCGTACACCCCACCACTTTCACTTGCCCCCTCCCTCCTTCCCTCCCTCAGCTCTTCCCCTTTGGTTTTGTCCATGAGTCCTTGCTATATGTTCCTTGACTTTCCCCTTCCCTTCCCTTTCCCTGCACCCCCCTTCCCTCTTGTCTCTGTTGATTTCTTTTCCTTTCAGTGTTGCTGGTCTTATTTTCCTTGCATCTTTGTTTTCTTGGTTAGGTTCCACTTATAGGTGAGATCATATGGTATTTGTCTTTCGCCCCCGGCTTATTTCGCTTAGCATAATGCTCTCGAGTTCCATCCATGCTGTCGCGAAGTGTAGTAGTTCTTTTTTTCTTTCTGCTGCATAATATTCCATTGTGCAAATGTACCATAATTTTTTGATCCACTCATCTATTGATGGGCATTTAGGTTGCTTCCAACACTTGGCTATTGTCAGTTGTGCTACTATGAACATTGGGGTGCATAGATTATTTTGTATTGGCGTTTTGGGATTCTTAGGGTATAGTCCCAGTAGGGGAATCACTGGATCAAAAGGCACTTCCATTTTCAGCTTTTTGAGGAAATTCCACACTGCTTTCCACAGTGGCTGCACCACTCTGCATCCCCACCGACAGTAGACTAGTGTTCGCTTTTCTCCACAGCCTCGCCAGCACCTGTTGTTTGTTGGTCTGTTTCTGATGGCCATTCTGACCGGTGTGAGGTGGTACCTCGTGGTGGTTTTGATCTGCATTTCTCTGATGGCTAGTGATGCTGAGCATCCTTTCAAATGTCTCTGGGCCCTCTGTATCTCCTCCTTGGAAAAGCATCTGCCCAGGTCCTTTGCCCATTTTTTGATTGTATCGTTTGTCGTCTTGGAGTGGAGTTGAGTGAGTTCTTTATGTATCTTGGAAATCAAACCGCTATCTAATGTATCATTAGCGAATATATTTTCCCATACGGTTGGCTCCCTTTTCATTTTGCTGATGTTTTCTTTAGCCGTGCAGAAGCTTCTTATTTTGATGAGGTCCCACTTGTTTATTCTTTCCTTTAGGTCGCTTGCTTTAGGAGACATATCTGTGAAAAAATTGCTGCATGGGATATCTGAGAGTTTCCTCCCAATGTTCTCCTCTAGGACCTTTATGGTGTTGCAACTTATATTTAAAAGTCTTTTATCCATCTTGAGTTTATTTTTGTGTATGGTGTCAGCTGATGATCCACTTTCAATTTTTTGCATGTAGCTGTCCAGCTCTCCCAACACCATTTGTCGAAGAGGCTATTATTGCTCCATTTTGTGCTTCTGCCCCCTTTGTCAAATATTACATGCCCATAGAGACCTGGGCTTATTTCTGGGCTTTCTATTCTGTTCCACTGGTCTATGGGTCTGTTCTTGTGCCAGTACCAGATTGTTTTGAGTATAGTGGCTTTGTAGTAGAGTTTGATGTCCGGTATTGTGATCCCTCCTACTTTGTGTTTCTTTCTCAAAATTGCTGAGGCTATTCGGGGTCGTTTATGGTTCCATATAAATTTTTGAAATGTCTGTTCTATGTCTGTGAAATACATCATTGGTATCTTAATAGGGATTTCATTGAATGTATAAATTGCTTTGGGTAGTATGGACATTTTGATGATATTAATGCTTCCAATCCATGAGCATGGTATATGCTTCCATTTATTTATGTCTTCCTGAATTTCTTTCTTCAATGTTTTATAGTTTTCTGCATATAGGTCTTTTACCTCTTTGGTTAAATTTATTCCTAGGTACTTTATTTTTCTTCTTGCTATATTGACTGGTATTTTTTTTCTGATTTCTTCTTCTTCTGTTTCATTGCTGTTGTACAAAAATGCCTTTGATTTCTGAATGTTGACTTTGTATCCTGCTGTTTTGCCAAATTCACTTATTAGGTTGAGGAGTTTTTTGGTAGAGTGTATAGATTTTCAAATTTCTATGTACACTATCATGTCATCTGCAAACAATGATAGCTTTACTTCCTCCTTTCCTATTTGAATACCTTTTATCTCTTTCTCTTGTCTGACCGCTGTGGCTAGGACTTCCAATACGATGTTGAAAAGAAGCGGTGAGAGCGCACATCCTTGGCGTGTTCCCAATCTTAGTGGGAAAGCTTTTAGTTTTTGCCCGTTGAGTATGATGTTGGCTGTAGGTTTTTCATATATGGCCTTTATTACGTTGAGGAATGCCCCATTTATTCCTATTTTGCTGAGTGTTTTGATCATAAATGCGTGCTGTACCTTATTGAATGCTTTTTCTGCATCTATCGAGATGATCATGTGGTTTTTGTCTTTTATTTTATTTATGTGATGTATTACGTTTATTGACTTGCGTATATTGAACCATCCCTGCATGCGTGGGATGAATCCCACTTGATCGTGGTGGATAATCTTTTGAATGTATCGCTGTATGCAGTTTGCCAATATTTTGTTGAGGATTTTAGCATCTGTGTTCATCAGCAAAATTAGCCTGTAGGTTTCTTTCTTTGTAGGGTCTTTATCTGGTTTTGGGACCAGGGTGATGCTGGCCTCATAGGAACCTGGGAGTCTGGGAGTCTTCCCTCCTCTTGGATTTTCTGGAATAGTCTGAGAAGGACAGGGGTTAGCTCTTCCTTAAATGTTTTGTGAAATTCTCCTGTGAAAACGTCCGGCCCTGGGCTTTTGTGTGCCGGGAGTTTCTTGATCATTGCTTCAGTTTCCCCAGCTGTTATCAGTCTGTTCAAGCTTTCTGTTTCTTCCTCCTTCAGTGTTGGAAGATTATACTTTTCTAGAAATGTGTCCATTTCATCAAGGTTTTCAAATTTCTTGGCATATAATTGTCCATAGTAGTTTCTGACAATCCTTTGTATTTCTGTGGTATCAGTTGTTATCCTGCTTATTTCTGAGTTTACTAGTATATGGTTTGTGTCTACCAGTTTTCTGTAAGCTCTGCTCCACAATAGTAATTTAGTTAAATGGTTGCTAAATTGTGCTTCTAATTCATTTTCTCATGGTGAATGTTTCCTTTAAAGTAATACTCAGCCTCTTTCACCACAGGCACACCTTGGCAAGAGGGTCACCTGGGGTTAGAGGTACAGTAGAAACCTGAGAGATGAGTAAAACCTAATTGACTTACTATGGATACAGAAACCAGAATATTTGCTTGAGCACAAGGACCATTTGAGTCACCCTTCAGAATGTGACACAAGCATTTTGGAGTGTTTGTCCTAGTTTTGTAGCTTACTAGCTTATACCACAAGACATCATTCAGACTTACTTTCTCCTTTTAATCTTTTGTTCCTTTTCTTACTTTCCCCCAGAAGAGCTGATAAAGCTGTGCCTATGTTTTCATATCATTTCTCTAAGCTGTCATTTATAGAGCAATTTTGTGTGAATACCAAGGAGAAGGAGTAGAGGCCAATGATTCACATTTGTTGTTATAAATATTTAATTTGTTAACATAAACAAACTTTCAACAAGTCAGCTTTCTGTCTCAGTTGAGGAGGATAAAGAATTCCCCTTTCAGCCTCCTTGTCAGTCACTTTCTCATCCCCAGACTATTTCTGAATGCCAACCAGCCAAGGGAAATCCTTCAGTTTTTCTGGCTCTCATTCTCAGTAGGGCTAGGGGATACATTTCTATATACCTGCTACTTTCTTCAACAACTAGAGGAATTGTCTTTTATGTTAATCACCATATTTCCAAACTCCAATGGCATATGAAAAAGCCTTGAAATAATAATTTACTCCTTTTCCTATTTGCATGTAGCACATATTTCATGGTTAGTCAAATATAGAATATGGAACCTGGAAAATCACACAATAGCAAATTTTAAGGTGAAAAATTAGATGCATTTAAATTACTGAAAAATGATAAGATTAGCAGTTGTTATCATTACAGTTGTAGTTTTACTTAATATGGCATATGGTCAGTAAAATCAAGGATCTCCTTTTCTCAAAGGCATTTTTATTTGCATTGGTTTCTAGTTCAAGCAACTCTATGCTCAGGGAAGAAACATTAGGAGCTACACATCCCCTCATAAGTCAACTAGTTTGTGTTTGTTGTATTGGCTAAAAGGATGCTGGATTTTCAAGCCAGAATTTTAATCAACATTATTGGGTAATTATTCTTGAGAGAAAAGGCTAAAAAGGATTTGGACTATTTGGAATGAATGCAAAAAAGTAATTAAATGGGGGAAAAGTGACTGGTTATAGGAACATGAAAAAACATGATGCAGATTTCATCTTCAGTAAATGGGGACCTTCTCAGTGAGAAAAGAGAAAGAGAAGAACCATGAAGAGCTCTAGTAGATGTGTTGCTACACTAGGAACCTGAGCACTTGAGTTTGGTCCCCAGATCCATCCACTTACTGGCTTGCCTGAGTAGATGCAAGTACTTACTCTTTTGGAATCTTTGTTTCCCCTGGGAGTGATTAACGTTTTGAGTATTAAAGAAAATAGTAGCTATGTGAAAACATCTGGCCAAAATCAGAGCCAGATTCTGAAAGCATATTGGAAGTTACAAAGCTATATTACAATCATAATCCTCTTTCATGTAGCTCTTTTCTACATATAGAACACTGGGGTAATTAATGCCTTTGTCTCTAACACTTCAGCTTATTGTCATATTTTCATGTTTCCTCCCTCCTGGATATTCTGGAGGAGAATACAAATAAAGAATAATTTGGCTGTCATCCAAAATATCCAGGATATCCTTTATATTATTAATTTATTAATTTATTTTTTTGACTGAGAGCTGGAGTTTGTCTGTGGTTATAGCAAAGGAGCAAATTTGGTCACCAAATTATTTAGTCATTAATTTCCATTGTCTTTGCCTACCACTCCTTTTATTAAAATAAAACTCACTGGCTTATGCTTTATCTACCGTTAGTGACATCCTGGTATTTCTTTCATAGTACAGAGACAGAAGCACTTGACCTTTTTATATATCCAATATCATACTCAATACCCTCTGGGCATTTAGTAAATGGGTGTGTCCTCATCTCCATTTTCATTAGTAAGAGTCTTCTGTATGTCACTATATCTTCTCTTAGATCATGAATAATCTACAAGTCTAAATCCTCTTCCTAGACTGACTTTATTTTGTTGCTGCAGCCAGGATATATTTCATGTCTTATCTGGTCTTTCTAAATTCTCATAGGTTTGCTCATGTTTATATTACCAAAATTATTCTCACACTAAAATGCTAGCACCATGTCCATATCTAATCTATGACTGAACTGTACCATTATTGTGAATGTGCCTGGCATCTGCAATTTTTGATATAGTTTAAAAATATGAATGTCACTTTGCTCCCAATAATAATTTTAGATCTTCTGCAAGGCATATAGCTTTCCTCTGTCTGCATGCTAGTTATTTAATAAATCCACTTATCACCTCCTAAAGTAGTTTGCTTAACAGGAACACTATATTTCCATATAAGGTGCTTATGAAAATAAGGTGGAATAGAGTGTTTCCCAAGGAGAATAATTATGGAGTTGAGCTTTTCAAAGCTACAATATTAATTTATAAAATTAGTCCAATATTTTTCATATTGTTAACATTGCATTGAAAATGTTTTTGGCTACTGGCTGGAACTTGACATAATGTTTCATTCATGCAGCAATTTTATTTTATAAGCTTTTGTTAAGATAGTAATTTATTAAACTTAGAGGGGGGAATATCTTACTAGGATCTCTTTCAATATATTTCTCTTGACTATGTACTCCTAGATCGAAAAATATTTCCTTAATGATATGGCATTCTATACATTTATAACAGAGTAAATCATCCCCATTTTTTGAAGAAAAATAATATAGCCTGTTTGATTTGGATCTTAAATACAAAGCTCATGAGGAAATAATTTTAATCTCTGTTGAATGACCACTAATCAGCCAATCTCTCGTCAAATCTTTATTGAGTACTCCATTGTTAAAGAGAATTTGCTAAATGCAGGGTTCTTGGAGAGATATGACAAACTGTGGGAGATTGAATATTACAGACACAAATCTATCTCTGTAGGTATTAGAAGTGATTCATAACAGGGATTTGTTTCTTCATACCTTACAACGCCTGGAGTACCATCATCCAAATAATTTTATTTTTGACAGCTCCACCCAGTTCTGTATATGTGCTAATCTAACATTTCTACTTCAAATGCTATATTTTTAAAGTGCTGTTATAGAATTTTGCAAAACATTAATGAGACTTAATAAAATTAATTGTTTCTGAGTGATAGAAGGGAGTTTAAAACTAAGGCAAACAACCGATCCAGTGAAGGTTTGTAGAGTAGTGTTTGCACCCAAGTCAATAATCTAGCTCATCTCTAACTGTAGAAAGCACTAGGGAGCACCTGAGCATTTGACAAGCGTTTAGTGGTAGAAGTTGGGGTGAGGGTCTTGGGTTGAGGGACAATAGAGTGCATAAAGGCTGAGAGATGGGCAGTTGTTGGGAGGGAAAGGGCCCATTGCACAGATTAGGAAGAGGATGAATTTTTGTTAGATGATTTAAAAGAGACCTAGTCAAACTGATTCATTTACTGACTGACATTCTTATCATTGAAAATCCATACTTTGGAAATCTTGTTTTTCCCCTATTTGTATTTGTATTTATGTCAATTTAATGTTTATATTTTCATGGGATGTACTCTTAGATAATACTATCTTCTTCAGCTCTACAAAGTGGATTCTTGTCTCAACTTAGATTGGCATTTTAATGGAGTGTAGAAGTGGTTATGGCAAGAACCACAATGAGAGTTCCTTGTTGGGAAAATAAAACAAGAAAAAAGGAGTTAGGGGCTGACAGCACAGTCAGTCTTTTCATCCTGGGAGCTCTATGGGACCTTTTGTTTTGAAATTCAGAGACTTCCTTGTGTTTTATTTTAAAAGGAAGGCCACCCCTTACTTGTAGTAAGGTGTTCTTGGGCTGGGAGCCCAACTTATCTTTTTCATAGGCTCTATTCTGCACAGGGAAGTCCCAGGCTAGGCTTGAGATATACTTTGGGGCCAGAGTGGAGCAGGTATCTACATACATTCCATTTACTAATTTATCGTTCATCAAGTATTGATTGAGTGCCAGGTACTGTTCTAGGTTCTAGGGATACTGGAAAATGAGACGGGCAGTCCATGACATCATAGACAATAATAAAGAATTTTACTTTGACTTCATTTGAGAGGGACTAGTAAAGGAGCACCAAGAAGGTGCCCTTGACTAAGAATAGTACCACTAGCTTGCTAGGGAGTCTCAAAGTCCCCTAATATACGCTTAGTTCAGCAGACATTTATTAAGTATCAACTCTGTGTCAGACCCTGTGCTAGGAACTACAGATCCAGATGACTAAGACCCTTGAGAATTATTGCTGGAAACTACTATTAAAACCCATGTGTTATTTGGGATGGAATATATGTTTACTATTAATATAGAGCTTTTCAACATGAATCAAGTTATTAGTCCCTGCCTAACACTGGTCCCTAATTAAATGATACTTAACAGAAGGACAAGTCTACTTAATTAGCTTTGTGTACATAGCAGGGGAGTGGGGTAGGAGGCAGGAGGGATAGTACAATCCCAAAGCAAGGCAGGCCACATATCAAAGTTAGAAGGGGAGATATCTTCTTAGCATGTTGTTTCCATGTATTTCTTCATGAGACCCAGCACAAAAGAAAAATGCCGGGGCCCTTGTTTAAAAAGAAGGAAAAGGAGACATTAAAATTACAAAAATATAAGGCTTTCACTTTTAAAATATTTTACCACTTATAAAACACCATTGGAGTAATAGTGATACACATGTAAGAACATAATTTATGAAATCCAAGTGATATCATAATTTTAAAAGTACAGTAAATGATAATGATAATACTACTTTAGTAACGTGATCTCTTGATGGATCATAAGACTTCTGGCTTACTTTTCTGCAAATTCATTTATAATATCAAAATTTATACTTTTAACAAATTTATTTTTAATTGACATGATTGAAAGGATTATCAGTTGCTTTGGGTAAGTACAAGATTGCAAATAAGTTTTGATGATTTTTGAATTTTTGTGGCTTTGAAAATTACTTATTATTTTCCATGATTATGTAGGTGACTATAAAGTTCATTTTTTTTACAATTTTTTAGTTTTCTAATTATAGTTGACATTCAATATAATATTAGTTTTAGGTGTACAGAATAGTGTCTAGTACCCATCTGGCACCATACACAGTTATTACAATATTATTGACCATATTCCCTATGCTGTACTTTTTATCTGCATGACTATTTTCTAACAGCCAATCTGTGCTTCTTAGCCCTCTCACATTTTTCAACCAGTCCTAAAGCCCCCCCATCTATAAAACATCAGTTTGTTCTCTGTATCTATGAGTTTGTTTCTGTTTTGATTGCTCATTTATTTACTTTAGATTCCAGATATAAAGGAAATCATATGGTATTTGTCCTTCTCTGTCTGACTTATTTCACTTTGCATGATATTCTCTAGGTCCATTCATGTTGTTACAGATGGTAAGATTTCATTCTTTTTTATGGGAAAGTAATAGTCCATTGTATATACAAGGTAGGAAAAAGTAGGTTTACAGTTGTTTGCATGGAAAATAATACAATAAATAAATAATAATAATAATAATGCTGCAAGTATAAACTCTGTGTTTCGCATACTCACAACTGTAAATCTACTTGTGCCTCACCCTGTATGTACCACATTTTTTAAATCTTCACCTGAGGATGTTTTTTCATTGCTTTTAGAAAGACGGAAAGGGAGAAAGAGAGAGAGACAGACAGACAGACAGACAGACATTGATATGAGACAGAAACATGTATTGGTTGTCTTCTCGTATGCACCCTGTCCCAGGATTGAACCCTCAACCAGGGTATGTGCCCTGGCCAGGAATCAAATTTGCAACATTTTGTTCTATGGGATGGTGCTCTAACCAACTGAACCGCACAGGCCACGGCTGTACATTTTAAAAAATCTAATTGTCAATCTGGACACTTAGATTGCTTCCATATCTTCACTGTTATATATGAAATGTCCTTCTTTATATCTGTTTATAGCCTTTGTTTTAAATGATAGCCTTGCCGGATAAAGTAGTCTTGGTTGTAGGTCCTTGTTCTACAATTTAGTTCTAAGTTTGATGTGGTCATGGGAGGAAGTGAGCACAGTGTGTACCTACTCTGCCATCTTGACTGGAAGTCTCGTAACGTTCTTCTGCTGGTCTCACCTGGGTCCGCTCTTGCAGCTGCAGTCAGTTGGCAGCTGGCCTGGGACTGAAGGGTGTAAAATGCCTGCACTGACATGTCTGAGGCAGAGGTGCTCTGTGTTCACTGGGCCTCTGTATGTCTGTCTCTAAGAGGTCCCTCTTAATTCATAGTCTTAGGCTTTTTAACATGGCAGTAGAAGTGTTCCAAGAGAGCGAAAGTAAAAGGCTACAGGACTTATTAGGGCCTAGTCTCAGAAGTTGCAAAACATCAGTTCTGCTTCATTCTATCACTATTGTGATACACACTATTGTGTATGCAGATGAACTCGATTAACCCTAACAACAGTGCTAGAAAAAGTAGCTACCATTCCTATCTTCATTTTTAAAATGAGGAAACTAAACTTCAGCACCAGTAGTTTGACTTCAGGCATCCAACAGGCAAGCCACAGAACCAGACATAGGTTTTATCTCTCCTTACCTATCAGCAAACTGTGACATTAATTTTGTTAAATTGAAGTATAGTTGATATATAATATTATATTAGTTTCAGGTGTTCAACATAGTGATTTAACATTTATATACCTTATGATGTGTTGACCACAATAAGTTTAGTAACCATCTGTCACCATACAAAATTATTGTTATGATTTTTAATTATTGTTATGATTCTTAACTTTGAGAAGGATGATTTTGTTGATGGCAACCATCACTGAAGCTGTTAAGAGTATTTTATAAGCTGTGACAATATGGGAATAAGTTTTTAGGAAATTGTTTTAAAATATGAATTTTAGTGTATCTAAAACTGATGACTCATGTGAAACAAATCCTTTTTCCTAAAAAAATTTGTCTTCATAAAATAAGTTTAAATTAAGTATGAATTTAACTTTTTTCCACCATGGATTCTGGTTTTTTTTTCTGATTCCATTTCAGATATTCTTGCTTACTCTGGTTTTGGGATTAGGATGATGTTGGCCTCATAAAAAGAGTCTGGGAATCTTCTCTCTTCTAGGATTTTTTTGGAATAGTCTGAGGACAGGGATTAACTCTTTCTTAAGTGTTTTGTAAAATTGTCCTGTGAAACTGTCCTGTCCAGGGCTTTTGTGTGCCGGGAGTTTTTTGATTACTGTTTCAATTTCACCAGCTGTTATCAGTCTCTTTAGGCTTTCTGCTTCTTCTTCCTTCAGTGTTGGAAGGTTATATTTTTCTAGAAATTTGTCCATTTCACCCAGGTTTTAAAATGTCTTGGCATATAATTGTTCATAGTAGTTACTTACAATCCTTTGTATTTCTGTGGTATCAGTTGTAATTTCTCCTCTTTCATTTCTGATATTATTTATGTGGGTCCTCTCCCTATTTTTCTTGATGAGTCTGCTTAAAGGCTTGTCGATTTTGTTTATCTTTTCAAAGAAACTGCTCTTGGATTTATTGATATTTTGAACTGTTAGTCTCTACGTCATTCAGTTCTGCTCTGATCTTGATTATTTCCTTCCTTCTACTCTCTCTGGTCTGTCTTTGTTGTTGTTTCTCCAGTTCTTGAAGATGTAGGGTTAGATCATTTATTTGAAATGTTCCTATTTTTTTTAGGCAGGCCTGTATTGCTATGAACTTCCCTCTCAGGACTGCCTTCCCTGTGTCCCATAGGTTTTGAACTGTCGTGTGTTCATTTTCATTTGTTTCTAGAAACTTTTTGATTTCTTCTTTGCTCTCACTGTTGACCCACTCATTGTTTAATTGCATGCTGTTCAGTCTCCGTGAGTTTGAAAGGTATTGAGTTTTTTCCGTGAGGTTGGTTTCTAGTTTCAAGGCCTTTTGGTCTGAGAAAATGCTTGTCATGATTTCAGTTTTCTTGAATTTGTTGAGGCTTGTTTTTTGTCCTGTCATGTGGTCTGTCTTTGAAAATGTTCTATGTGCATTTGAAAAGAATGTGTCTTTTGCTTCTTTGGGATGAAAGGTTCTATATATATCAGTTAAGTCTGTTTTTTCTAATGTGTCATTCAGTTCCACAACATCCTTTTTGATATTCTGTTTGGACGGTCTATCCATTGTTTACAATGGAGTGTTAAAATCCCCTGCTATCAGTGTGTTTCTGTCTATATCTTTCTTGAAGTCCTCCAAGATTTTCCTTATATATCTGGGTTCTCCTATGTTGGGTGCATATGAGTTTACAATGTTTATGTCTTCTTGATGGATTCTTCCATTGAGTATTATGAAGTGTCCTCTGGGCCTCTTATGGCCTTTGCTTTGAAATCTATTTTGTCTGATATAAGTATTGCTATCCTGGCTTTTTTCTACTGTCCATTTGCTTGGAATATTTTTTTTCCATCCCTTTACTTTCAGTCTGTGTAGGTCCTTTGTTCTGAGCTGGGTCTCCTGTAGGCAGCATTTGTGTGGGTCATGTTTTCAAATCCATTCAGCCACCCTATGTCTCTTGATTGGAGCATTTAATCAATTTACATTTAAAGTTATTATTGATAGGTACTTATTCATTTTTTCCCTTTGTACAGGTGTTCCTTTTTTTCTCACTCTTTTTCTTTATCTTCTTAAAGCAGTCCCTTTAGCATATCTTGCAGCTGGTTTGGTGGAGATGTATTTTTTTAGCCTTCTTTTGTCTGGGAAACTCCTTATTTCGCCTTCCATTTTAATTGAGAGCCTTGCTGGATAGAGCAGACTTGGTTGCAGGCCTTTGCTTTTCCTGACTTTGAATATTTTTTGCCATTCCCTTCTGGTCTGTAGTACTTCTGTTGAGAAGTCAGCTGCTAGCTGTATCAGGGCCCCCTTAAATATTAGTACATGTTTCTTCCTTGCTGCCTTAAGGATTCTCTGTTCGTCTTTGATATTTGCCATTTTAATTGTGATGTGCCCTGGAGTGGGCCTCATTGGGTTCCTCTTGAATAGGACCCACTGTGCTTCCTGGTCTTGTGTGACTTTTTCTCTCCTCCAATTAGGGACGTTTTCTTTCATTACTTTTTTATACATGTTCTCTATCCCTTGTTCCTCTTCTTCTCCTTCTGGTAACCCTATTATATGAATATTATTACATTGCAGGTTGTCCTGCATAAATGCCTCTTCATTCTTTCTGAGTCTTTTTTCATTTTCTTGCTCTTTCTGGGTGCTTTTTTATACCTTGTCCTCCAGATTTTTTCTACCTTGTCCTCTAGCTTGCTAAATGATTTGATCCTCTGCTTCATCTAGCCCGCTTTTGATTCCTTCTACTGTGTTCCTCAGTTCAGAAATTGTATTCTTTATTTCCTTTTGCCTCTTTTTGATAGTTTCTATGTCCTTTTTCATGCTGATATAGTTTGCAGTAAGTTCCTTGTAGTTTCTCTGTAGTTTTCGGTAATTCTAGCTGAGCTCACTGAGCTCATTGAGCTTATAACCATTGTTTTGAACTCAATATCTGATAACTAACTTGCCTCTATTTCATTTAGCTGTATTTCTGGGGATTCCTCCTTTCTCTTTGATCGGAGGGGGTGTTTCTTTTTCTTCCCATTATTTGTAAGACTCTTCTTTTTTGCTTCTGCCTCTTAAATTGATCTGTTTTGACTTCCTGGCTTTGTGGTATGAACTTCTCTGGTAGGAGACCTGTGAGATTCAGTGATGTATTCTTCTTGATCTCCTGAACTTGCTGCTCTTTGCATGCATCTTATGCCATTTATGTTGGCTCTCCGGAAGTAATTGGGCTTTGATTGTTTGCTTTTTCTTTGGTGAGTCATACCCTTCAGCTGGTTGACTGTGGGTCCCTCTGCCCACCATGTCCTGTGTGTTTTTGTGCAGGTGCTGCCAGAACAAAACCGCAAAGCCCAGGAAACTGGATTGTGGGTATTTTTAATGCCTTCTATATCTCTGTTAAGCTTCTCATTTTGTTCATTGAATTTGAACAAAATTTATTGTTCATTGAATTTCATTGAATTGTCTCTCTGTGTTTCCTCATAGCCATTTGAGCTCCCTTCAAACAGCTATTTTTTAATTCTTTATTAGGTAAATTGAAGATCTCCATGTCTTTGGAGTCAGGTACTGGAAAATTGCTCATTTGGTGGTATCATATTTCCTTGATTTTTCATGTTCCTTGAAGACTTACATTGCTGTCTTCTCATTTGAAGTTGTCTCCTCCATGTTTATTGACTGACTTTAGGAGAGAAAACTTCCCTCAGCTCTACTAGGGATTCTGTGGCTTTCTCAGACCTTCTATGGATATGCCTACCTTACTCTCCTTACTCCCTCTGTGGCAGAATTCTTAAACTTGTATGCCTTCTCTCCATCCTGCATTGTACCAGTCTGGGCACTGACAGCCTTTCCTTCACTTTCCCAAGGGTGGTTTCTCCCAGGCCCACAGGTTTGGACTGACTTTCTGCATGTGTTTATTAGCCCTCTGTAAAAGCTCGTTCTTGCTGCCATCAGGAGTGTGGACCTGTAGGTGAGTAATTCCCAGTGGCTTGTGGGTGGGCCTCCTGATGGAATCCCTGACTTGATTAGTAGGATCCGTGTCCCCTTGATACATTCAGTTCCAGGCCCTTGTCCCAACTGCTCACTGCCTGCACTTGTGCAGCTCCTGACTCAGTGCTCTGGATGAGGCAAGAGAGAAATGGGCTTTCTTGGCAGGTCCTGCGTAGCTGGGGAAGATGAATGCTCACTCATACTCTCACATGCCCATGTCCAATGCCAGTAGAAATCAGGCCCAGAAAATCTCTCTTGGCACTGAGCTGTGCCACCTTGGGGGAGGAAGTGATGCATGGAAAGTCGAATTGTTTCTCTTACTCTCTCCATTGCATCTAAGCTTGGATTTTTTTTGCTCCAATAGTGTGTACGAACTTCTCAGCCGGGCTCTTCACTTTCACAAAGACACTCCCAACTATGGGAGGTTGTCTAAATTGGAGTTCTTATGGGGAAGAAGGTAGAAAATTCTTATTCCACCATGTCATTCTACTGAATTTAATTTTAAGTATAAATTTAACCATAACATTTTAATGTTTCTTTGATATTTCCTGTAACTTTTACAGGTTATACAATAAACCAAAAATGGTTTCATTATTGGTAGACAACTTAAAATGCCCATTTATGCATTGTATTGCTGTATCTTCAGTTAGAAGGAAACATTGATCTTAAAATTGTCTTCTTTAATAAAGTTGGCTCATCCAAAGCTTCATATGAAAAATGTTATATTTTGTTGAATGGGATGATCCTTAAATATAATTTTTTTATGCCTGTGGATATTTGCTTTGCAAGATTGCAGCAGTTTTCAAATCCAGAAATTCTAAACTGTTGGAATAATCGTAATAGGTCTCAGGTATGTTTACTGCAATATGTACACTTTTATTTTGTAATAATTTACCAACAAAGTTTACTACCTGAACACAAGCAATTCCTGTCCCAGCATTTAGGCCAAAGAATTACTAGTTGTGCTGATGATGGCAGAAGTGGGCTTGGGGAAAGAACAGGAAAACTGAATTCTCACCTATGGTCCCAGCACTGTCCCCATGTGGAATGCCCCGCCTCTCTTGCGCCTGCAGCCTCTTTTACCACCACTGTTGCTTCTGCTGTTTCCGATGCCATAGACTCCATAAATCTGGGCCTACATTCTGTCCCTAGCCATCCTCCTGGGTACCTGTGCTGCCCCGGAGTACCTCAGGAGTGCACAGTGCATTAGATCAAGTACCATGCATGCATCGTGCTTGCTGTGTCAGTGGGTTGCATGTTCATGCTATCACTTGGCTTGCATCCCGTGTTCACTCACATTCCTTTGACCCATTGGACTTCATTTATGAATTATAAGTTCAAAGATAAAATTATTAAGAATTTTAAGTCACCCATAGCAGAGCATTAAATTAAGCACAGGGCCCTTCTGAGAGCAGGACCTTGAGGGAGAGGGAAGAAAAGCTACCTTTAGTTTGTTCTGATTACTTTCTTGCATAGAGAAAACCCACAATAATATCTCAATAAAAAATTGTGCTGCAAGTGGATGAATAATATTGTGGTAAACTCCAGAACCTTGTGGATTGTTTTGCATTTCATTTTAGCTTTCCTTCCCAGTTGCATTCTTTTTGCTTAAGATCCCTGCTTCTTCCAATTAGCTGTTTGCTTTTTTTTTTTTTTTAATTTGGTACAGGGGAACTGAGAAAATTTTTAGAATGTTGTGGAATGTTCATGTAAGTATGTGAGTAAGTGTATTTGTGTGTGTAAGGGAAAAGGAGGGACTGAAAGAGGGAGAGTGAATGATGAGAGAAAGAGAAAGGAAGGGAAAGAGGGAGCAGGAGGGAGAGAGAGAGCAAGAATGAGAGAGAATGTGCTAGAGACAGAATATGCTATCTCTACAGAGGCAAGCAGGCAGGTCTACGTTCAATTGTTGACTCTTTTCTTACTAGGTGAGTGACCCTAAGGAAATCATTTAAACTCCATGACCCTACATTTCTGAACCTATAAAATGTGTGTAATTATGATACCTATTTTAAACAACTCTTTTGTATTTATCAATAAGTACTTCTTGAGAACCTACTCAGTACCCAGCACAGTTGTAGGTGCTGGAGATATAACAATAGTTCTCTCAGGGAGCTACATTATTGTAAGGAAATACACAAAATAAGTAAAATATGTAAGACAAAATTCAGTATATAATATAGGCATAACCGCTGTAGGGAAAAAGCAGGAAGGATTAGGGAATTCTGCTGTAGGGGGAAGAAAGCCATTTTAAATAGGGTGGTCAGGGGAGGCGTCTCTGATCAGGTTGTATTTGAACAGAAATCTGGAAGTGAAGGAAAGGCAAAGCAGATTCTTGGAAATGAGCACTGCAAGGAGAGAGCACAAGTGCAAGGACTGGGAAGAGGAGAGGAATCACATGGAGGGCAGTCTGGCACGTCATGTAGGCCTTTTGGTACTGTCAAGACTTAGACTTTTACTCTCAGTAAAATGGGAGCCATAGTAGGGTTTTGAGCAGGGTAGTGACATGGCATGATTTGAGTATTGAAAGGATCACTCTGGCTGCTGTGTTGAGGATAAACTGGGGTCAGAGAGGGTAGAAGGAGGGAGGCTACCAAAGAAGTGATTGCCATAATTTGTGGGAAAGATGTTGAAGAATAGCATAGAAGGGGATGAAAAGTGGCCATACCCTGCATACACTTTGATGGCAGAGCTGACAGGATTTTCTGAAAGACTAGATATGGCGTATGAGAGAAGGAGTGGAGTTGAGGAGACTCCATATTTTCTTTGGCCTTCCTGAGCACCAGGAAGCTTCAATGAGACATTAAACACAAAGAGCACAGTACAGTACCTGGCATGTAGCTGGTGCCTGATCAATTACTAACATATCTGGATGATCCCCAGAATCCATTAGCCTCTGTGTACAAAATGGATTACATCACTGCTGTGACCTACAGATCCATTGCTCTTTGCCCCACTAGTTTGGCTCACTAGTTCATCCACCTTCACTAAAATTGTCATTCACAGAAAGAGCCCTAGGTAAATCATCAGGAATCCTGGATCCTACATCATCTCCACCACTGGCCTGTTGTGTGATCCCTAGCAAGCCCTCAATTGCTCAGCAACCAGAGTGTTTATGAACACAGTACAATCTAATAACCTCTGTGCTGCCTAGCTCATCAAGTGGTGAGGGAAAAGCAAAATCAAACTGCTATTCATGATTGATGTAAAAATGTGCTGATTATAAAAGAGTTAAAGAAATTCCAGGTTATTAAGTGGGGATGCATTATAAC
Source organism: Pteronotus mesoamericanus (assembly GCF_021234165.1). Taxonomy (NCBI): domain Eukaryota; kingdom Metazoa; phylum Chordata; class Mammalia; order Chiroptera; family Mormoopidae; genus Pteronotus; species Pteronotus mesoamericanus. Next base: position 4,553,721 of record NW_026555198.1, read on the forward strand.
AATTTTCCTGTGGAGACTTTTATTTGAGATAGGAAAGACTAGGGTTGGAAGTCTTTTGATTTTCTCAGAAAAACAGACTTGAAGGCACTCTGAGTATTAATATTTTAGTGTTGAGCATCTACCATCTTCCATTTAAGAGTTTCCTATGTTCTTTGAAGCCATTATTAATTTACCTCTTAGTTATTCTCCTTTTAGGCTGAATAATTGTGACCCAAATATTCATTTCTTTATAGAATCTTCTCAACCTATTTAATGACTCTAACTCTGGGTTGCAAATAGCTTTCATCCCTTTGGCCAATTCCAACCTATTAGCTGCCTGGAGCACTATTAGCTTCAGAGGCCTTGCCCAGGCTCAGTAGTGAAGAATATTCTGATTCACGTGTTTTGGATGGAGAAGTGGCTTCATGCTCTAAATTTGACATCCCTGCTATAAGGCTTAGCTTGGTTTCGCTTCTAACCTTAGAAATCCAGCAGCGTGCTGATCCAAGATAACTGCTATGATTTTTTTGTGATAGACCTTTTTGCTAGCAATTCTCTTGTGCATAACCCTTCACCCCTCTGAATTTTGACTGTTCTCTAAGGCCACTTGACAGATATAATTACTTTTAACACTTTCTTTTGTATCCTTCCAGAAGTTTCTTGTGCATATAAAAGCTTATACTGATACGATTTTTAATACTAATGAGATCATATTATAAGTATTTTTCAGCTGCCTCCAATTTTTTTTTGCTTAATAATTTAGCTTAAGGCTTATTCTAGATCAATACTCAATTGATGGACACTTATATGGTTTGAGGTAGGTATTTTTGTAGTGATTTTTATTTCACCGAAACTGAAATAAAGAAACTGAGGAACTGAGGTGAAGATCAGTTAGGTATCTTGTCCATGGTCAGCCAACTAGTAAGTTGTGTAGCCAGGATTCAGTTAGGTCTGTCTGACTCAAGGACCCACTGTTTTAACCACCAGGCTCTGCTGATATTGCTGATTAATCCTGGGAGTGGTTGTACTCCTGTTTCTGCCTTGAGAAACCATGACATGCTAATATGTATGCTCATTCAAAGCACAGCCCACAGTCCCACAGCCACTTTACAGCTCCATAGGGCTTTCACACGTAATCTCATTTAATTTTACATTAATTGAGTTTCTATTCTGGGCCAGGCACTCTTCTAGGCCTGAACATAAAACGATAAATAAGAAAGTATCCCTGTCTTCAAGGTATTCATAATGAGGTGAGGGAAAGAGGCTTGTAAATAGACAATCACAATACCAAACAACAATGGTATTCCTGTTCTTTGGACTTTTATCCAACATGATGTAGTTGGTCAATTAATCTTAAAATTGATTAAATTGGAATGTCATTCAAAATCATACATACATGACTGAAATATTTGATTTCAATTTAATAAATGTACAAACGTGCCCATATTTCTAATGCTTTGCTTTGAGTCTGCTGAGTGAAGTTTCCCTTCTCTTTCTTGCATAGTCACATCCATGTTTTGTTTATGATTTGCAGTGTCAGTTTCTTTAAACTGAAAAAAACAATTAAATTTAAAATATTTGCAAAACAATCAGGATACACATTTTTATATTGTAATGATTTTTTACAAATAATTTAGAGTTGCCTGACCCATACTTAATTTGGCAGCAATATATTTAGTGAGATCCCTTTCAAAAGAATTACCTCAGTTTTCATAGAAACAGCCATTTTGTTTTTGTAACCACCTGTTTTTTCTTTTTTTCTGTTTTCTATATTGTTTTTCTTTGTGAGAAAGGGTATTAACATAATACTTAATTAAATTATATAATTATAATACAACATGCATAAGCAAGTTTGTGAACAAACTAATTTTTCATAAGCATATAATCCACTTGGTGGGAGCAAAAGTGAACGGTCATTCTTACAGTGTTGCCTAGTGAGTGGCCTGGGTTCAATCTCAGTTCACCCACTTCCATGCTATGTTATTATGGGTAATTTACTTAATTTCTCCATTTCCTAGTGTTCTCATCAATAAAATGGGGATAATAGTAGTGTTATTGTGAGGATTATACGAGTTAGCACTTGTGAAGTGTTTGGAACAGTACACCTGACATAAACTTTAGTTGTTATTACTATTTTCAGAAAGTAATCTATTAGCTGTGAATTTCCCAAGGGCATTAGTCAGTATGTTCTACAGAAGATAGGAAGCATTTCAGTTGTTTGTGCAAGGCAATTAAATAGAATTTGATTAGGTTAAGGGTATCAACAAGGTGGGGATGAATTCTACTTCTTTGGACTAAAAAAAAACAAAACTCTAGCTGTACATTAAAATCACCTAGGGGTCTTTGAAAGTGTTCTAATACTCACACCCCTCCCTAAACCAGTCAATTCACAGCCTCTGGGAGTGGAGCAAGCTTCCCAGGTGACTCCAGTGTGTAGCGACAGGAACCAGTGCTTTACAGAGAGATGTGATCGTCTTACTACTGAAGGATGAGTGAAATTTCAATGGATAGAGATACTGGTAACAACTTTGAAGTGGGTGGTGCTTATGCTTTTATCTTCATGCTCCTTTTTTGGATTAAGAATCAGGGATATGCCCTGGCTGGTGTGGCTCAGTGGACTGAGTGCCAGCCTGCGAATCAAAGAGTCACTGGTTCAATTCCCAGTCAGGGTACACGCCTGGGTTGCGGGCCAGATCCCCAGTAGGGGTGCATGAGAGGCAACCACACGTTGATGTTTCTCTCCCTCTCTTTCTCCCTCCTTTCACCTCTCTCTAAAAATAAGAATGAATAAATGGATAATCTTAAAAAAAATCAGGGATGTGAGAGCCCAAGCTCTCAGAGCAGGAATAACATTCAGGTCTTCTAAAAGCAGATCCAATGGTCTCACTACAACTCCAGACTGTCAAAACTATAAAGAATCAAAGTAATTCATAAGAATTCAAATAAATAGGGTATATGTTTTCAAAGCAAAAATATTGATACGATATTTTGGGTAAATTTTGATTTAAAAGAGTACACTGACTTTTTTATGTAGATCAAATTTACATTCCTATTTCTTCCCATAGTGAGAAATGTTTACTATCTGGATTATAAGTTATATAAGAAGATTTTTTTTGGCTTGGAGCATTTTATGGTGTAAATGTGTTAAAAGACAATATTTAGTGAACTATGATAGATTTGCTGTGTATTTTTTAAATTTATGCTAGTAATGCTCAGTAAAAACAATTTTTATCTTTACACTGATATTTGACCTCATGTATTGTACAAAGAATACAGTAAATGCCATATATCGAAAGCACACAAATTGACTAATTTAGTGATCTATCGAAACAACCCATCCCCCTAGTTCCCCCAACACACACACATACATACATACACACACACAGAATTTCTAGTTTACTGAACTGGAGCAATAAAAGTTAGTCAGATTAAATAGAGAGAGCATCAGAAGCAAACACAAATTTTATTACACCGAGATTTAATGAAATTATTTTAGAAGTTTTTCTTTAGGTGTTTAGAGACACAGCGTTTTACATTTGTCTACAACATACCAAAATAACAAAGTTAAATAAAGTGCTTTGAAATAAGTCATTTTTTGTGGTGACATAATAGTGGGAAATTTACTTCATTTTCTTGAATTTAAAAATATTAACTTAATTCCATTGTGTAAATGTACCATAGTTTTTTGATCGAGTCATCTACTGATGGGCACTTAGGTTGCTTCCAGCATTTGGCTATTGTCAATTGTGGTGCTATGAGCACAGGGGTGCATAAGTTCTTTTGAATTGGTGATTCAGGATTCTAGGGTATATTCCCAGCAATGGAATTGCTGGGTCAAAAGGCAGTTCCATTTTTAGTTTTTCAAGGAAATTCCATACTGTTTTCCACAGTGGCTATGGAGGAGAAAGAGGGAAAAATGGGGACAACTGTAACTGAATAACAATAAAATAGTCTTTAAAAAGCTAGAAAAAAGAGAAGGTTCCCCATTCAACTTTTTCTAGGTAGTCTTTGCTGCAAAGAATACAGTATTTACAAAGTAAATGCTAATCAAATAACAATTGTTTAAGAACATAATAATCCCATTTTGAGAATAAAATATTTGGATGCTTTTTTAAATCCTAAAAAAATAAAAAATAAAAACATTAATTTAATTTAATTTTTTCTATCACTGTTTATTCCCCCATACCCTCTTTCACCTCCACTATCTCCTTCTCCCTGAAAAATATTAATTTTAAAAAGGCTTCTGAAGTAGAATTACACCTTTAGAAAGGCTAAAAGTTTACTCTTGCTCAATGGTGATAAAAGCTAGTTAGCCTTACAAAGAATCTAACTGAGTAAGAACAGAGTGAATGTCCATGCTTTAAAGTGAAGAATGGCTGAAGGAAAGACTTGAAACAGTCACTTGGTTAGAGTATTAATTTCCAGTGGCTGCTGTGACAAATCACCTTAGATTAGGTGGCTTAAAACAACAGATTTATTTTCTCACAGCTCTGAAAGTGAGAAGTCTGAAATCAAAGTGTCTGCAGAGCACACTCCCTCTGGAGGCTTCTGGGGCATTTGTTCCTTTTCTCTTCTGAACTTTGGTGGCTCCAAGTGTTCCTTGGCTCTGGCGGCATCACTCTAACCTCTGTGTCTGTCGCCTTCAGGTATCTTCTCCTCTGTACGTGTGTCTTTTCTGTTTCTTTTCTTTATTTTCTATAACAGGTTTATTCATAGTTTTCCAAACTTGGAAGCAACCAAGATGTCCTTTGGTAGGTGAATGGATAATTAAACAGTGGTACATCTAGATAATGGACTATTATTCATTCTAAAAAGAAATGAGCTATCAAACCATAAAAAGACATAGAGGAAACTTAAATTTATATTACTATATGAAAGGAGCTAATATAAAATGGCTACATAATGTATGATTCCAATTATACAACATTCTGGAAAAAGCAGAACCATGGAGACAGTAAAAAAAATCAGTGGTTTCCAGGAGCTGGGTGAGGGGGTGTATAGTGCAGTAGAGTAGATTTTTAGGGCTGTGAATACTCTGTATGGTAGTACAATGATAAATACATAACATTTTAGTTTTATTGAAAATCACAGAATATACAACGCCAAGAATAAACCATAATGTAAACTATACACCTTGGGTGATAATGATGGGTTAGTGTAGGATCACTGATTATAGCAAATGTACCACTCTGGTAAGGAGGGGCAGGGATATATAGAAACCTCTGTATCTTCTCATTTTTTTCTATGACCCTAAAACTGCTCTAAAAACATAATTATTTTCAAGCTATGACTTTTATTTATTTTTATTTTGTTATTTAAATTTTAAAGTTGAATTTATTGTGGTTGGTCATTGGCGAATAAAAAATCATATAGATTTCAGATGTAAAATTCTATTTTTTCTTTTTTCTTTTTTTAGTTTATGGGGGTGACATTGGTTAATAAAATTATATAGGTTTCAAATGCACAATTCTATAATACATCATTGTATTGTATGACTTGACCACCCCAAGTCAAGTCTCCTTCCATCACCATTTATCCCCCTTTTTCTTTCTCCTCCTTCCTTCAAACCACCTTTCCCTCTGGCAATCACCATACTTTTGTCTATAAGGTTTATTTTCTCCTTAATACCTTCACCTTTGTCACTGAGCCCCCAAGCCCCTACACTCTGACAGATGTCAGTCTGATCTTTATCTATTAGTCTGTTTCTATTTTGTTTGTTACTTTATTTTGTTCATTAAGTTCCACATATAAGTGAGATCGTACGGTACTTGTCTTCCTCTGACTGGCTTATTTCACTTAGCATAATGTTTTCCAAGCCCATCCATGCTGTCACAAAAGGTAATATTTCCTTCTTTTTTTATGGCTGAGTAGAATTCCATTGTGTAAATGTACCACAGCATTCTTATCAGCTCATCTACTGATGGGCTCTTGGGCTGTTTCCAGATCTTGGCTATTGTAAATAACATTGCTATGAATACAGAGGTGCACATATTCTTTCTAATTAGTGTTTCAGGATTCTTTGAATGTATTCCCAGAAGTGGAATCACTGGATCATAAGGCAGTTCCAATTTTAATTTTTTAGGAAACTGCATACTCTTTTTCACAGGGCCTGCATCAATCTGCATTTCCACCAATTGTGCATGAAGGCTCCCTTTTCTCCACATCCTCACCAACACTTGTTGTTTGTTGCTTTATTGATGATAGCCATTCTGATAGGTGTGAGGTGATATCTCGTTGTGATTTTAATTTGCATTTTTGTGATGATTAGTGATGTTGAGCATCTTTCATCTGAATGTCCTCTTTGGTGTGTCTATTCAGGTTCTTTGTCCATTTTTAAATTGGCTTGTTTGTTTGTTTATTTTTGATGTTGAGATGTATAAGTTCTTTATAAATTTGGGATATTAACCCCTTCTCAGGTGTATCATTGGAAAACATGTTCTTCTATTCAATAGGCTGTCTTTTCATTTTGTTGATTATTTCCTTTGCTTTGCAAAAACTTTTTAATTTGATATTGTCCCATTTATTTATTTTTTTCTTTTGTTTCCTTTGCCCAAGGAGACCTATCAGAAAAAAAAATATTGCAATGAGAAATGTCAGATTTTACAGCCTATATTTTCTCCTGGTATTTTTATGGTTTGGCATCTTACATTTAATTCTTTAATCCATTTTGAGTTTTTTCTTGTGTATGGTGTAAAAAGGTGGTCTAACTTCATTTTTTTTGCACGTATCTGTCCCATTTTCCCAGCACCATTTATTCAAAAGACTATCTTTACCCCATTGTATGTTCTTACCTCCTTTGTCAAATATTCATTGATCATAAAGGTATAGGTTTATTTTTGGGCTCTCTATCTGTTCCATTGATCTATATGTCTGTATTTGTAACAGTTCTGTGGTCTTTTCATTACTATGGACTTGTAATATAGTTTGATAACAGGTAGTGTGATTTCTCCAACTTTGTTCTCCTTTCTCAAGATTACTTTCGCTATGCAGGGTCTTTTCTGGTTTCATATAAATTTTAGGAACATTTGTTCTACTTGTGTGAAATATGCCATTGGAATCTTGATATGAATTGTGTTGAATTTATTTATTGCTTTGAGTAGTGTGGACATTTTAATTGGTGTTAATTCTTCCTATCAGTGAATACAGTATGTGCTTTCACTTATTTTTATTTTCTTCAATTTTTACATCCTCAGTTAAATTTAGACCTAGGTATTTTATTTTGTGATGTAATTGTAAGTGGGATTGTTTTCTTAGTTTCCCTTTCTGATAGTTCATTATTGGTGTATAGAAATGCAACTGATTTTTGAATATTTAACTTGGCTTCACAGGAAAATTTAACCAAACATTCAAAGAACTAATGCCTATCCTTCTCAAACTATTAAATAAAACCTCAAGAGGAGGAACAGCTCTCAAGGTTATTTCACAAGGCCAGTATTATCCTGATTCCAAACCAAATAAAGACAATGCATAGAAAGAAAATTATAGGCCAATGTCCCTGATGAACATAGATGCTAAAATCCTCCATAAAATATGAGCAAACCTGAACCAGCAATACATTAAAAAAATTGTACACCAAGGTCAAGTGGGATTTATTCCAGGGATGCAAGGTTGGTATAATATCTGCAAATCTCTAAGTGCAATTCACCACATAAACAAAATAAAGGATAAAAATCACATGATCACATCAATAGATGCAGAAAAAGCATTTAATAAAATCCAGCACCCATTTATGATAAAAACTCTCAACAAAGTGGCATTAGAGGGCTCATACCTCAGCATGATAATGGCTTTATATGACAAACCCACAGCTAGCATCATAGTCAAGGGGCCAAAACTACAAGTATTTCCCCTAAGATCAGGAACAAGGCAGGGATGTCCACTTTTGCCACTCGTATTCAACATAGTACTGGAAGTCCTAGCTATAACATTCAGGCAAAAAGAAGAAGAAATAAAAGCCATCCAAATTGGAAAGAAGAAAGTAAAACTGTCATTATTTGCACATGACATAATATTCTATCTAAAGTATACTAAAGATTCCATCAAAAAACTACTAGAACTAATAAATGAATTTTCTGTTTCTTATAAAGACAGTTATCACTGGATTTGGGCGTACCTGGATAATTCAGGGTGATTTCATCTCAAGATCCTTAACTTAATTATCTATGAAGAGACCCTTTTTCCTTCCCAAATAAGGTCACATTCACAGTTTCCAAATATTTGGATGTGAACATATCTTTTGAGAGGTCACCATTCAATCCATTCCAGTTTCTTTTGGTGGAATTTAGCCTTTACCATCTGCTCAGAAACATCAAAACAATTAGAAAAAGCATGGAATTACCTCAATATTTTATTTGCATAATGAAGATATGGATGTAGTTTGGTCAGCTGTGGTAGCATGTTTGGCCAAAATAAAATGCTTAGTAATCAGCTTCTGCATATTTAAGGTTTCCCTATAACCAGTATAATTCCATTTCTTGACAACATCATAAGTTGGAAATTGGAGGTAAGGACATATTTAAAATTTTATAAAATGGAAACTATAAAATTGATACTTACCCTTTCTCTTTTTTTGTTTATAGTTCAGAAATTTATAAGCATGGGCAATACCACTAGACAACAAGCATTTCCAAAACTCAAGTTAAGCATTGGTAATGTAGCTGGCCAGTTGCATTGTGCCATTTTTAAATACTACTCATAAGTTACTCATCAAATATTTAAGGATCAAATGAGGTGACACATTTGAATTCATTATAAATCATATTATGTCATTTAAGTGTAAAAAATATTTATTGTTATTTGAGAAGGGGATAGGAACAATAGCAATATTGTAGTTGAACACTATGAAAAATGCTCATTAAGTAGAAAGAAGAAAGTAAGGATATTTTTGTCACATATTTTTGTACCTTGTTGGAGTGTTCATGGGAGTTTACTGTCTGCTCTTAAATCAATAAAACAGGTTATATTCATCATCAAGAATGAATTGGTTTTGTGTTAAAGACAGCTTCTTGTATAGAAATAGGTGAGTCAGCAAGATGAATTCCTTTTTGCTTGATTTTTGTTCACCAATAAGACTTCATTTGGGATGTAAAGATAGATGAAAATCTTAGAGGAAATGATTATAAAATGAGGGAATGTGCGATCCAAAGGAAATAAGGACCTGTCAGCAAGAAAAAGAAATAACTTTTAAGAAAGCACATGTTCTCAGATTTGAATTGTAAAGTAGAAAGAAAATTCATAGCCAACATAGCAGCACAAAGTTAAATGCAATACAGTAGTGGTTTTCCAACTTTAGACAGTCAAATCCCATTTTCCCCTAAATAAATCTTACTTGAATGTCCAATATAAAAAAATAGATTAAAGTGCAGTTGCTTTAGTTACATTTTATGAAGATGGGGGTGGGCAGGGATGAGGGGCAAAATGGATGTCTTGGTGCACTTGTCATTGTTGCAGTTCTGTACTACCTGTGTGATTATTTAATCAATAGCTGTTTTTTTCCCCCACTGGACCACACTCCAGGCTCACATTTATATCCCTAATGCCTGAAAAAATGCCTTGAACTCAATATATATGTGTGTGTGTTGCTGAATGAATGGATGATAGGGAAGCTTAAAAAAAGCTAATTGAACCAAGCTGGTTAGGTGTCGATATCTCTAATAGCAGTAAAGGCAGAGATGATCTTTTTTTCTTTCATCACAGCATTTAACACTAGTACTTTTACTCACAGATAACACTCCATTTTAGTTCCTGGCATGGGTCCTGAAATACAGTAGGTTTCAGTAAATACTTTTTAAATAAGTGGTAGTCAGAAAATACATATTAGCTGAATTAATGAATAAAACGAAATGATTGAATGGATGAATGAGTGCCTTATGTTAGAATGAGGATGAGTAGTTTAATTTTCTTCCTTATAATAATTTTTAAAAACAGCTAAAACAAAACTTCATGAAGAATCCAATGGAAGACTCCTAGGTGTTCTTTTAAAAAGGCAGGAATCTATTAAATAGAAGTTTTGCTTTGTTTATATCAATTCTCCAGAACTGCATTGTCTGAAAGTGTGACACATCATAAAACAACTAGAGCCAATGGTTGTGCTAAAGCCATCTTCACTCAGTACAAATTGCTGACTTAAAATTATCCCCAGGAGACACTGAGTGCCCCAAATATAGACAGCTCCAAGAGAAGTATGCCCAGTTTGAAAGAATTGTGTGCCTAGAGGAAACACACAGGTTCTTTATTTAAGAAAAAGAGGTATAAATTACAGTTGCTTGAAGGAAACCCTACCTTGTGCCTTAGCTGGATGTGTAAGCAATGTGCCATTTGATCTACAGTGTGTATTGTAGCAAGACATTTCCTAGGGATGAGAGTAGATCGATTTGCTGTTTAACTCATCATCCAGGGCATCACCAGACTAAAGCACTAAACCCTTATACCATAGTGATACCATAGTGATTTTATACAAAATTTCCTGAGATTCTGCGACAAACAACAACAACAACAACAACAACAACAACACTGCCATGTATGTTTGTGTGTGGGGTGTGGAGTCTGCCGAGCAACTATTATTGAAACCTCGCTTGCTGAATTGGCTTTCGGAGTCTCTGTTTGTGAGATCATTAGACAGCCTTATCAACTAATTGCCTTAGTGGGTGAACTTAGCCCCGGGGAAAGTGAGCCAGTCTGTGCGGTGATCTGCAGCTGACTGGATCTGGGGTAGGTTCTAAGTGGTCCACAGATGGGTTCAGAATAGAAACCACACAAACCTGGAGTATTATTTTTGATATATTATTTTAAACAAAACAAAATTTTTATAAATTTATACATCTCTATTATAAAAATATAATTAATGCAACAGTATACATAATAAACAATGAAAATTTCCTCTCATCAACCAGCTCCATCAACACTGTCCATGCTGCATCCTCCCTTACATCTTATTTTCCTTCTGAGAGGTAGTCACTAATGTTTGCTTGGAGTCATGATATAAATCCTCTCAGACCATAATCCAGCTACATATAAACATAGCAAGATGCTTTGCTATGGACTGAATGTTTGTGCCCTACCTCCCCCCGCAATTCTTATATTGAAATCCTAATTTCCAATGAGATGGTATTTGGAGGTGTGGCCTTTGGGAACTGATTAGGTCATTGCAGTAGATCTCTCATAAATGGGATTAGTGCCCTTAAAAGAAGAGATACAGGATAGATTAGCTATCTATTGGCCATGCAAGGTTACAGTAAGATAGGGCTCTCACCAGAAACTGAGCTGAGGACACCTGGATCTTGGATTTCTCAGCCTCCAGAACTGTGAGAAATACATTTTTTGTTCTTTAGACTGCCCAGTATATAGTATTTGTTAGAGCAGCTGGAACTGACTGAAACATATACATACAGATTTTCAAACACATACATAAGCTCATACTATATACATATTTCACCTTGACATGCTTTTTTTACTTACTATGTTGGGAATAGTTCTAGCTCAGTAATTAAAAAAATAGGATAGCTTCAGTTAATAACAGTTTGGTATATAATCTTCTAGGCCTTTTTTCCTATACATATATACACATAATTGGTTGATTTTGTTTTTTATATAAACGACATTATGCTATGCAAGTTATTATGTTAACTTGATTTTCCGCATTATTAACACATGTGAAGATCATTTTACATCAGTTACATACAGGTCTTCCTCAGTCTTTTAAACTGCTGTTTAAATTTTGTTAACAAAATAAGGATATCATTTATTTTTCCAGTCCTTTACCAAGGGACATTTAAGTTGTCTTCCTAGGGCATTTTGGTTGTTATTTTTGTCGTGTTTATTTGATTATAAACCATACTGCAGTGAATACCGTACATTTCCCTCTCTGTGAACAAGTGATATTTTTTATGGGTGAAATTCCTAGGTCAAAGAATTTGCACATTTTAAATTTCAGGAGATGCTGTCAAGTTGTCCTCTAAAAGGTCTCTTTCCTCAAATCCTTGCTGACACTTGATATTGCTAGACTTATTTATTACAAATTTTACAGGGGAAGTTATTTCACTGTTATTTTAATGCATATTTTCATGACTATTAATGAGATTGATTTGCTGCTTTATTTTTAATTCATATCTTCCACTCTATGTCATTCTGCTTCCTGATTGTTCTCTCCTCCAGTTTCTTCCAGATCCAGGTCATCCTACACAGTAAATTTTCCTGAAGCTACTTCTCATCATTACACTATCCTGATCAAAACCTTTAATTCAATCTATCACTTCAGTAAGATTAAGAAATAACTTTTAAGAAAGTGCATCTCCTCAGATTTCAATTCTGAAGCTATTTATTTAGTTCCTGTTGTGAGCCATGACCTATGCTAGGCATACTGGGAGAGACAGTGTTGTTTCATGACCCATTATATGTTTAGTGGTCCAGGAAGCTCTTCTCTCTTCCCTCCCAATCCCTCGCCTGAGGTACACAACTAGCCCTCAAGTCCAGAATCCTTGAAACCTCCGTTTAAAATAACTTTGGAATAATTTTCCTCATACTCTACCTCTGTGGAATCTAAACTTATTTTTGCTTAGGTATGAAAGGCATAACAATATCCAACAAAATGGGAATGATTCTAAATTTTTCTTCTTAACAATATTTGCAGAAAATAAATTATGCCTGTCTGATATTTTCAGCATAATTTAAGCACAACATTGTTTCCCCACTAGTTAGCAGTTTGATGCTGTCTCTTGTCCAAGCATTTTTGCCTCCCTTCAGTGGAACTCTTACCAGACAACAATGTCATTAGATTGTATCTCACATTGTGAAATGTTCTGTTGACTGTGTAGAACTTCCTGGAAGGGAGGGGGGACTGTCTCTGGCAATACCAGTATCCAAGTCCTGCACATTGGCTGAGTGAACTTTTGTGATACTTCATTTTGGTCTCAGAGAGAATCACAAGCCTTTTGTTAGCTGCAAAATTCCCCCACACCTTTTGCAATATCATTAGAGTTTATGATTTAGGAGTAATGATGTGAACCCAATTGCTTTTTAAGAGTGAAGGCTTGGGCAGTGTTTGGTTAGGAGGGGGGTCTGGGTGGAGGTGGGCAAAGGGGGAAAATGGGGACAATTGTAATAGTGTCAACAATAAAAATAAAGTTAAAAAAGAGTGAAGTTCCAAAATGTGTTATTTTTCTGTCACTTCTAATTCTGGAAAAGGATTAGTGCTAATCACTTCTCTTTAATTTCCAATAAAGCACCTTTGGTGCTGATGTTGATGATATGTAGTCTGAACTAAGGGAGGGGAAAACATTGACTTCAATGGAGCTGCTCCACAGTAATTGGTACTTCATAAGCTTCATTTGTGCCTTTGTGACACATGGTAAAATTTGTCGAAGAGATAAAAGCTCAGAGAGAGGGAATTGATACTTGGCTTTCTAGCTTTTTCTTCTGAAGTGCACTTCAGAAGTTTTAATAGGTAGAAACTGTTTGAGTTTACATACTATTTGCTATAAGCTTACCAATATAGTCCTTTTTTTGTGGTATTGGAGAGACTTATAACTTGAGCTCAATAGTCATTACCTTCAACAACCAAAATTTGTTTCACAAACCCCCTTATTTTGTATGTCAGTTGGAGGATATGAAACTACCCAAAAGTGCAGTGTTCTGAACCTCAGCAACCACTGCAAGTGGTAATTAATGAGAAAGAAACCCTAGATGGACCAAAGCAAATTGCATTCATTCCACAAACAGTGCAGGAGGATGTTTATACACACAACTGCTCAGACCAAGCTGGTAATGCACTATATTCTGTTTTCTTTGCAGACAAACAAAGCTTCATATTTCTACAACAAAAAGTCTAAGACCACAGTGATAAAAATTAATCTGAACTCACAAGATGTAAGGCTTAATTAGAATTCTGATCCAAGACAGCAGACTGTGTGAACTGCTGTTGCTAAACTGTCCTGTGTAAACATTGCATATTGATGGAGTTTGCTTGTCAACTCAACTGGCATTTCCATGCAGTAAGCTTGTCTTTCTGTCAGCCAAATGCATCATGGGAAAAGATCAGCATCTCAAAAGAGTGTGATCTGCATGTGTATAGAGAGTGGGGAGAAAAAAACCTCAAAGAAAAGGAGCCTTTGCATGTTTTTCAGTTGTTCAAAGGTTAAAAAGTCTTCCAACCATGTGCATTTTGGCCCAAGGATAGCAAAGGCTTTCTTTATAAGAATTGGAAGATAAACATTTTTTTTAAACAATTGAGGAATAGTATCTGTAATCTTTAGCTAAGTAAAGGATGCCACAGCAAAAGGACTGCAGAAAATGAAAAGAATTTAACAGTGTTTGGGGCTTTTTGCTAATCCCTCTGGTGGTAATCTTTATTTTCTCATATCTACTACCTTATCCAGTTTATCTAAATCAAGAGACATTTAAAAAAAAAAACTAGGCAGCATCATAGTACAGATAATGTGAAGAGCAGAGGAGTTGGCTTGGATAGACAAGTTTCAAATCTTGACTTTTACTACATTACCTTGAGCATGTCACTTTATCTCTCTGCACCAGAGTTTCTTATCAATTAAATATTGACATAATAAAAGCATGTCATATGGACGTAGGGTTAAATGAAATAATGTATGCAAAAGTCCTGGCACTTAATAAGTGATTAAGAAATGTTTATTGAATAAGTTGAGAAAACTTATAGTAGGCAGTTAGATAGGCAGGAGCAGAGTAGGAACAGTAGGCCAGGTACTGAAGGTCACCAGGGTGAGAGCCCCAGTTCCTAGCAACAGGCAATTTTAAGGTGCGGCTTTGCCCCTAGGGTGATCTTTCTTCCCATACCATATCCCTGGTCTTGTGGTTCAGGCCCTCCCCTGACCTTTCCTCTCTTGGAATGTCCCTCATCATGTGGTAGACACCCTTAGGGGAGGAACAAGGGGGCCAGAGAATAGCCTCATATGACTCCATTGCATAACCACTACCATAAGCATTAAGCCCTAGAGATAACATCTAGGTCTCAGTTGTGTTCCAGCTCCAGGCCAAGAAAAGCAGCAAGGCCAGGTGGTGTGACTCCGTGGCTGACATCAGGACCGGCTTCAATGAATAATGATATTCTGCCCTGGTGCCGAATAATCAGTGAAGACCACAACCCTGAGGAGACACACCTGGAAACATGATGAATGTTCTATTGAGATCTTCCCACGGAACTCCACATAAACCTCTTATGATGAAGGACTCAGAGCGCACTTGCTCATTCTCTCTCTCTCTCTCTCTCTCTCTCTCTCTCTCTCTGTCACACACACACACACACACACACACACACACACACACACACACGCGCGCGCGCTCTCGCCTTTCCCTACCCCCGTTCCCCAGTGTGCTCTCTCTCTGTCTCTAGAGCAATGGTCCCCAACCTTTTTTGCACCAGGGACTGGTTTCATGGAAGACAATTTTTCCATGGGCATTGGGGAGAGGAGCAAGGAGGCAGGAGGTGGAGCTCAGGTGGTAATATGAGTGAAGCTTCACTTGCTAGCCTGCACTGCACCTCCTGCTGTGTGGCCTGGTTACTAACAGGTCAGGGCCTGTACTGGTCCACGCCTAAGGGCTGGGGACCCCTGCTCTGGAGCGTATCTGTGCCTTTCCTGTCTCTTTCCTCTAGGCAAGTTCTCTTTTCTTTTTTTTTTCTCGTAAGCTCTGAGGGCCCTTCTTTAGCCTCTGTAACTTGTTTCCTATGTCCACACAGCTGAGCTACCTCACATCTTCCACCTTCCACAGCTCATTTCTTCTACCCCATGACTTTCTAAATTAACTTTTGCTTTTATTTCAGTCTTGTATTTGAATTCTTTCTTAGCCAAAACTCAAGGACCAAGATCTAACATCTGGTGCTGTTCATTGTTAACAAACTGGTATTTTAAAATTTATCTCAATGACTTCTTAAGGTCATTTTGATGTCTTTCCTCTATTGTAGACTGGTTTTATACACTTCTGAGACCAGGGACCATGTCTGTGTGATTCTTTGTTTTCAGCTTTACAGTATGCGTAGAGTTTTTAATAAAAGATATTTGCTTGTTCCCATTCAGCAAATAAGTTTATTCATCCTACTTCTCCTCTGATCCTTTGACCAGTGTATTCCTCAGTGCCATTTGTTGGGTTCAGAGACTGTCTGTTTTAGACAACTTTGGCCAGTGTTTTTTTAATCTGTGGGGGAATTATTTCAATAAAAGCACTGAAAAAGAGGAGAGAGGGAGCAAGGTGCCTGGTACACAGTAGTCACTCAAATATTTGTAAACTATATTAGGTGCATGTGTAATGCAAGCATAGGCAAAAGGAATGAGACAAACAGAGAAGGGGGTAACAGTAGCCAATGCCTATTATAATTATTGAATGCTTAGTACATGCAGATGAAGAAATTGAGACTTAACAAGTAAATAAATTCCCCAAGGTCATACTCAATCCACAATCTTTTCTCTAAAGTCAGATATGTTTCAAAATTCTGAAATTGTTGGATTTTAGAAAGACATATGGTTTGCGTACCATATATTACATAACATCAGCAGGGTCAGTGGTAACACAGTCAAATACATTAATAGTTATGCATTGCAATATTCACACAGAGTGAGATAAATGAAGACTATAAATATCCCTATATTAGTTTACAACAAGTCAGATATTGTTGCCAAATAAGTTACAAAGCACCTTTAATTTTCAAAGCTTTCTAGATTTTGAAATTTCAGATAAGGGATTGCAGGCCTATGGTAGATAGTAGAGAGTAGTGAGGACACAGGTGTGTCACTCTAGAGAAGGGCCATTTCCTTGCTGTATTAGTTCCCTGTTGCTGCTGAACAGATTACTACAAATTTAGCAGTTTAGCAATGCAAATATATTCTTTTTTATTTATTTACTTTTTAAATACATTTGTCTCTGCCTCCCCCCCACCACTTTCCCTTGTCCCCTCCCTCCTTCTCTCCCTCAGCTCTTCCCCTTTGGTTTTCTTACAGAAGTCCAAATTAGATCTCCCTTGGCTAAAATCAAGGTGTCAGCAGGCTGTGTTTCTTCTGGAGACCCTAGGGGGAAATCTGTTTCCCTACCTGGTCCACCTTTCAGATGCTGCCCACATTCCTTGGCTCATGCCCTGTTTCTTCATTTTTAAAGTCAGCAATAGCAGGTTTAGTTTTTCCTACATCCCTTATCTCTGACCTTCTGTCACCCTTTTCCATATTTAAATGGCCCTTGTAATTACATTGGGTCCAACCAGAGAGATAAACAAGGGTAAATTAGCTAGAGTTCTCCAGAGAAACAGAACCCATAGGGTGTGTGTGTGTGTGTGTGTGGAGAGAGAGAGATCGAGATTTAAGGAATTGGCTCATGCAAATATAGAGGCTGCAAGTCCAAAATCTTCAGGGTGGGCCAACAGGCTGGACACCTGGGAAGTATCAAGGTTGCATTTCAAATCTGAAGGCCATCTGGTTGGAGAATTCCTACAGCTTTCAAGTGATTAGATGACGCCCACCAACATTTTGGAAAGCGATCTGCCTTACTCAAAGTCCACTGACTTAAATGTTCATCTTATTCAAAAACACCCTCACAGAAACATCCAGAATAATGTTTCATCAAATAACTAGGCACTTTGGCCCAGCCAGATTGACACATAAAATTAACCATCACACAGAGTAATCTCCCTCTCTCAAGGTTGCTGGATTAGCATCCTTATTTTAATTTTCAACCTTAATATCCCTGCCATATAACCTAACATATTGTTATGTCTGGGAATTAGGACATGGATATCTTTGGGACCATTATTCTGCCTACCCCAACGTGGTTGTGCAAGTTGTGCACAACATAGTTCCAAGGGTACACCACTCACATAGACTGCAATTTTAATAGCGCCCTCTGAGTGATGAAATGTGGAAGTTTTGTTCCAGACCCACATGCCTAAGGACAATCATTGTACATACTGAATACCTGGGAGAGAGTATAGTAAAACTTTTTCCAGGCTCAGCTTCTGGAAAATTGGATGATGATGGCTTCTGTATGAATATATAAGCTAGTTCCAAAGGAACTGAGATAGAGTCAGGGTTCCCCTGCAATCACCCTGTGGAGCATAGGGGCCAAGTTGTTAGGTTTTCAATTCTGCATCTTCCTCAGGACCAAGCCAGGATGGTCTCTAATAGGCTTTCATAACTCAGAATTGGCTCCTGCATATAACTCATTCTGTGGAGAGGAAGAAGAGAAAGCTGTATTACTGATTATGGGAAGCCTGGTATTAGGTTTCAAAGGAAGTACTCCCAGTCCAGCCTCTGAGGCAGGGAATTCTTGGGTGCGGTGTGGTTGATTGAGTGATAAATATAATTGCTATAGCTATGGAGCTAATGGAACTAAAGCCTCTTTCTGCAAAAAAGCATTTTTTTCATGGGAACCAAGACATTGCTAGAATATCTTATATTTTAATTGGTTTTGCATAGATGACAGAAAAACCAAATACCTTTTAAAAGCTTAAGTCAGCAGGGAGATACACCTTTACCACAATTTCATCTACCACCCTCTCCCTAAACAAAGCTAAGAAAAGAAATGAAAACAGGAAAGAAAAATCAGAAAGTATTTTCAAATGACCAAGGTCATTAATTCAAAATGTTTCAGGAAATCTAAGAGTGAAGGATGCCTCTTTTGTGGCTGAACTGAAAATTCTCATTTATCACTATTTGCAAAAGCTGAACGAGGCAACTTTATCATCTCCTGACCACTCCAATTCCTACAGTAAATAGCCATACTCTAGGCGTTTCACCATTGTAAAGAGAGTCATTACCAGAAATGGTTAAGTCAATTTATAAAAGTTCTGATGTCAGATTATAATTATTATTTAGTTTTCTATAATGTCTCCTGTAACTTCTGTTTCTGGCCTACTATTGCTCAGAGCAGGGACAATACACTGGTTTTGATGTTGATTGACTCTTATTAGGATCCAGGAAGTTTGATCTAGAATTAAACAGTGCCAGTGAACATGGAGAACACGGAGAAAGGTCAGCAGGTTAGGTGAGCAAATTGCCACCAAATGGAGGATATGACCTCAATTTTTTCTTTTGCAGGAAGGGCCCATGGCTGAAAAGTTGTTGAGAACACAGTACTTGTTCAAAATAGAGGAGTACAAAAAGGACATATCTGACAGGGCTTGGAGCTCATAAATCCTTATCTAAAAGACTGCTGTGCTATTTGTTAGTGGATGTAGCACAAATGCTGTCAAATCTCTGGTTGAACACCAAAGCCCAGGCTTATTCTGTTATACTATTTTATTAAATTATACTTAGTATCTTCTGTTTCATATGTAATACATTTTTGGGTGGAGTAAGGGCAATTTGGCTCAACTTTATAATGATTTGAAACAAAAATAAAAACAACTTTTATTGTTGAAAGAGTGACCACCATAAACAACTTTTGTTGTTGAAAGAGTGAACAACATAGAGAAGACTTTTTGTTTATTAGTATAATTTAATATTTTAAGTCATCCTGATTTTTTTCAATTGTCAGGTAACCATAGTCTAATGTAAGGATCAGTAAACTTTTTCTCTAAGGAGCCAGACAGTAAATATTTTAGGCTTTGTGGGACAAATGGTCTCTGTTGCAACTACTCAACTGTATCATTGTGTCATAAAAGCAGCAATAGGCACTGCATAAATGAATGGGCGTGGCTGTGTTTTAATAAACTTTATTGACAAAAACAGCTAGAGAGCTAGGTTTGGCCTGTGTGTAGGTTGTAGTGTTTCACCCCTAGTCTAAGCGACAAGAAATAAACTCAATTGACCAGCTTGATTTTGTTAATATGCTGTAACAGAGTAATAAAGCAGGTCAGATATCCAATCAGGTGAGATGGGAACTGCTGTCCAAACCATTATCTCCTCTACATTTTCAATGATCCTGAATTATTAATGTCTTTGTTTTGTCTCCTGTGATGTTCTCCACTGTGCTAGGATGCCATAGGATCTAATAGGAGAGAGGGGAAAAATTGGGGAGTGAGTGGGCCATAAATTAGTGTACATGGAATGCTTGAAGGAGATAGGATGATTTGATACAACCTGATTTATTTCCATAGGTGTGAATCATCCAATAGATTTATTTTTTACTCTCTAACATAGGACAATGAATTACCTAACCAAGACAAAATGTTTATCTGTTACCTCCATCACTATTGGCCATGGAGGGCACAATCCAGCAAACACTAAATTCTGTTCTTTTTCTGCTAAAGAAAGCAACTATTTGGATTATAAAGTTTGTGTGGATTCCCTCTTAGGAGAAATGTTCCCCTCTTTCAGTATCTATCATTTTTAAGTCAATTTAGTGCCAAGGGCCAAATTTTAATTGTAAATGTCAAGTGTACTTATAAATGTCAAGTGCACATATAAATGTCAAGTGAGCTATATAGTTCCTGACATCCTCTCCTACTGAAGTGTAGAAGACGCCATACAGAAGAACCATTACTCATAGATTCCAATTCTTAAACGTTTTTTTGAGCCTTACCTGAGGACGTGTTTCCTTTGATTTTAGAGGGAGAGAAAAGGAGAGAAATAGAGGAACATCGATGTGAGAGAGAAATGTCGATTGGTTGCCTCCCTTAGTCACTCCAACCAGGAATTGAAACCACACGTCTCCACTCCCCCAGCCCCACAACCTACTCCTGTGCTTTGATCAGGAATCTAACCGGCAACCTTTCAGTGCACACAATGATACTCCAACCAAGTAAACCACTTTGCCAGGGCTCAAGGATTCCAATTATTAATGGAGTTTGTTTTTGTGCTGAAGGCATAGCTATCTAGTTAGCTGTTATAGTCACTTGACACCCTCACGATAAAATTAGAACTGCTTTTAGAGATGGAGGCAATGAACCACATACTTGTTTATGAGAAGTTACAAAGTTGCATAAAGTTCAAGCCCTCTTGGGTAATTTTTTTGAAAAAAAACATGAGTAACAGGAAAAACAATTTCAAGGAAAATTGCTTGTGTGCCCATTGGACAATATTTTGAAATGACCTTTGGATTACCTTCTTACTCATGGAACTGGAACACCTTTGCCTTCTTGCCAGTGAATCTTTTCTACTTGTGCAGGAGGAAAGCATGGCCTCAATTTATATTTTTACAATTTATAGTTTTCCTGAAATGTATCCTTTTTTTCTCCAAACTCAATTCTTTCAGTTTTTAATAAACATGCAAGATTTCTATAGTATATGGCAAGTTTCCAGCAGATTCATGCATTTCTTCCTTTATCCATTTATTATACACTTACTGAGTGTCTGCTATGTGTTAGGTGCTGGATATAAACAACAGTAAACTCATAGAGCTTATATTCCAGTGGAGGGGACAGATCTTAAATAATTAATCACTCAAGTAAATAAATAATTAAGGACTGTGGTAAATACTATGAAGGAAAAGTACATTGAGCTCTTAGAGCTTCTAACTGAGAGAACTGATCTGGTCTGGGATCAGGGAAGACTACTCTAAGGAAGTGCCCATTTGGGATGAGACTGAAAAACTGCATAAAGTTTTACTAGACAAAGAGTGGGAGGAAAAGCATGCCAGGCAGAGGACTTTGGATGCAAAGCCCTGGAAATAGAAAAGAGCCCAGAACATCGAAAGTGGCCCAATGTGTCCCGATGACCAACAGAGTAAGCAAGAGAGGGACACAAAACTCATTTCTTCATCAAATATTCTGGGGAACTATTGTTCTAGGTATTGAGGATATAATTACAAACAAAATCCTTGCCTTCATGTAACTTCCTTCTAGTTGATAAGAGAGACTATAAATGCATAACTAGATATTAATTTAATTTCCTAGGTGATGAGTGCTCTGAAGAAAATGAAGCTGGGTGGTCATGGAAGGCCTCTCTAAGGGGGAGCCATTTGAGCAAATAGGAGACAGTCGGATAAATATCTGGGGGAGAAGAGTACCAGGCAGTGGATCAGCCCATTAGAACATAGCTAGTGTGTTTTTTAGACTTTATTTAATGTTCTCTGACAACCTCAAGAAACATATACTAAGTAACTTGTGCTAAATTTGTAACTTATACATGTCAGGGAAGGATTTAAACCCAAGTCTTTCTATTCCATTTATCTTCCTGTTATATGATACTGCTCCTTTACAGGAGGATATTAAGGTATGTCCATATATGCACAAGTCATTTTAATCATTTCAGTCAAAATTGTCACATCGGAGAGAGGACGTAATCCTTAACATGTGTCATGAATGGAATCCCAAGCTGTTGCTGATAAAAGCATTCTTACCTTTCTGTGTTGGAAAGTACTACTTTGGGGCCTGGTATGAGGAAAGCGCATTCTTACTTTATAGTCTGTGGTATGTTTGGAAATCATCATGTAACACACAAAGTCTGACACTAATAGGAGACTTAGGTTCTATGTGCTTTCTTCCATTCAATTAGTTGTGTAAATTTAGGCAAGCTCCAATCTCTCTTAGTTCCAGTTTCTTCATCTGTAATATGAGATTAATAACATCTTTCTTGCCCACCTCTCAGAGTTATTGTGAATATTGTGAATATACAATTAAGATGTTCTATCTTCAAAATATATCCAGAATCCAACTATATTCACTGCTACCACTCTGGTCCAACCAACGATATTTCTTTCCTGGATTATTGCAATATCAGCCCAACTGGTATTTGTTTTCCACTCTTGCCACCCCACCTGCCAACACCATGTTGAAAGGAGCAACAAGGGTAATCCTGCTAAAAGCAAGTCATATCTTAGTGGTGCTTGCTAGTATGTTCCAAATCTTCCCGTGGCTCATTAATTCACTTGAAATTAAAGCCAGAGTCCTAATAACATTGGCCTATACATCCTCCTTGATCTGCTCACCTGCATTACCACCCTGGACTTAGCTCCTCATGTACTGCTCTCATTAACTTTGCTCTAGCCTCACTTGTTTCCTTGTTATTCTTCAACCACACTAGGAACAATCTCAACTCAGAGGTTTCAGTTTGCTCTTGCCTCTTCCAGCAACACTATCTGGGTCAAGTCTCTGCTCAAATTAAGCCTATTGTGACCACCCTATTTAAAATGGAGCCACTTTCCTCACATTTCAGACCCCCTTACTCTACTTTTTTTTCCCCATAGCACTGTGCATTGTTTAAAAATAATACATAATTTACTTGTTTATACAATGTCCACATATATAATTTTGTACCAACCAAGAAATTTTTGAGAGTGGGAGTGGGCGCTATTAAATTACACAAAGACAACAGGTATAAACTGGTATTTAGCAATTTTTGATGATTTAAAAAACTTATATTTCTCCCCTTGTTGTGCTAACAAGAATAGTTATCTTGAAATGCTTTGTTGTTTACTTATTTACTCATGTGCCAATAACGGCGGCTGACATAGTAGGTTATCAATACATAGTTTTGAATAAATGAATGAATGAATAATGCATATGAAAGATGATTATAAGATATAAAGTACTATAGACATGTATCTTCATTGTTAATTTTTCTCTCTCTCTATATATAGATACATATATTATATGAAATATATCCATATCTGTATATTTCCATGTATATACTAAATGTATATTTAATATCAGCAATCCCACCCCACTTTACCACTTTTATTCCCTAGGATAGAATGAAAGATAAGCTTTGCCATATTTTTATAGGTACCTTAAAATGCTAAAGAGTGATTTGAAAGATAAACATGGTATGGGAAATATTATCACAAGCAGGTTGAAAAATGCTGTTTATTAAAAAGACTTTTCTTCCCCCTCAGGGCACATCTCTTTACTGAGGGCTTATATAGATACTGACAGTCACCTCAAGGAATTGTCGATGTGGCTTGACTGAAAATTACTTTGATGCATATATGAGGCTGTGCAGTGGAAGGTAAGGCAACCTTCATTCCTACAGAAGAGAAAGTACACTTTTATTTGCAGAGAAGATAGGAAGCATGGATGGTGCGGAGTGAGCCACTGCAATAGATGGAAAGCATGGGCCAGAAGTGATGTCTGGTAGGGACACACTCGATGATAATAGTTACATTAATGATTGAAATGTGACTTAACCCATGTCAGGCTATATTAAGTGCTTGGAAACAATTTTATTTTTAAAATGATCTGCATCCATTTATTGTTGCACCTGCTCTGTTTGTTGGCAAGCCCTTAAATGAATTCCTGGCATAAACCAAAATACAATGTGCTCTTATCAAAGTTAATGAATGTGCTGAATCCAAAGGTAAAATGGTGTATTTTCAATTTCGCTTACTCTCTGGTTTCGGAAATGCTTAGATAAACAAGAGTGTGCAATTTACTTATACAACCTAAACAAAGTCAATGGGCAAATTTTTAAGCTTCCTCTCTTAGTTGATATTGATGAAGATGATTAAGACAAATATTTTCCTTTTAACCAAATTTAAAAATAATAAGCCCTCATTGGGCTAGAGTCTGTGGGCTTCCACCTTCCTCTCTTTTTTCATAAATTAGGTTTGTATGAATTGGCTTCTCATGCTTCTCACCCCCACACCATTTGAAACACTTTTCCTATGCATGATGCTTTCTTATATTCCAAGTGAGTGTCACAGAACATAGGCAGAAAAGTTCATTGGGTTCAGCTGCATCATGAAAAAGGACAAGATTTCAGCATTTTATCTTCTCTTCAGGCATTTAAGAAATCAGAAGTGAGATTATAATGGAAGGAGGTAAAACCTTCACAATTCCAGTCATGGAAAAGTGACGAAGAGGAATATCTCTTTTTCCTCTTCGTTTTGGGCTTGACTTTTTCCAGAACTTTCAGTCTTTTATATTCTTGCAAAGTCTCTGGGTCAGGTTCATGCTCAACTTTTGTGGTTTGAATCACCCAGATATGCAAAATCAACTGTTTACTCTAAATATTAGAAGGTACTTAAAATTAGAAAAAGAAAGATTGAGCAGAGCTGGACATATATTAGGGACTCAATGTATGTGTTAATTTATTCTGGAATGGTTGAAATACCTTCCATTAAGTAAACATATCCATCTGCCAATTCATCTTTCTTTTCTGATGCCAAGTAGTTTGAGATCTGAGCAGCTAGAGAGGAGATATAAATGTGTGAATTTCATAGTCACATACAAAAATACTACTTTCTCCTTTTTTTGTTAGCAAACTTTTTCTTTCTCAAGTTCCTAGTCTACCTTATAGCAGTAGGAAAAAAAAACCCAACCACAACCATAAATATAACAATAAAAACCTCAATCTAGTTGCTACAAGTAAACTTAGCCTAAATCTGTGATATCTTAGTTAATACAAATAATTCAGCCACATTGAGATTTAAAACATCTTCTCATGTTTTCTCTCTGTCATCTTCTTGCGGTTTCTTTTAAGCTTCTGAGCATGGTGATCATTTTTGTAGGGACTTGGCTTTATGGAGCTGCTATATGACATTTTTGAAGAGAGAGTCTGAAAAAGCTCTCTTCTTGATCCTTTTCTATGTGATTCTCTTATTCCAGTTGATCTTCTCTTACTCCAGTTGATCTTCTCTGGCATAGCCATTAGGAAGGCTCTTGCCTGAAAGTAAGAGCAAATCAACTAACAGTGCCTTAAAACACAAGACTGTTTATTATTTAGTAATATGAAAATCCAGATGCATGTGGCCTCGAAGTTGTTCTGACAGTTCAGTGACCCAGGCCCATGCTATCTTTCTGCCCTGCCATTTTTTGCATGTTGGCTTTTCAGCTTTGTGCTTCTCATCTCATGGTCACAAAATGGCCATTGCACATCCCAATACCACATAAACTTTCCAAGGCAGAAAGGAAAGGGGAAGAACCATCATTAGCCAGTAGTTCTCCTCCTGTCTGTGCCTCTTTTATCAGGAGAGCAGAAGGTCTTCAAAAGTGTCTTCTTAGCAGAAATGATTCACTGGCTACCACTTGATGTGAAGAAGGCAAGGAAAATGACCTTTTGAGTGTTCCACCCTCTGTCATGGGAGACGGGCTAGGGAGGTGGACTTGGTAATACAGTGGTAAGCATTCTTGAGTGGCAAGCCTTCAGTTTCTACCTTAACTAGTCTGGTTCTTGATACAGGAAATAGAGCTGCCCGAGATTGTGACTGAGATAGACTGTGGGGAAATAAGTAGGTTTTATCACAAATTTTTTTAATGTCTAAGAGGGACCTTTTGTGTATAGGAAACACTATTAGCAGCTTCTTGGTTTTATGTTAATATATTAAAGTTACAAATTAAAAAGTGGCTTTCTCCTGGTCTTTAAATTCAGTTTTAAAATCTTAGTCTGTTCCATAAATCTAGTACATTTTGCCAATCACTTGCAAAACAGCCTTTGGTTAATGTTGGATCAACTCAGGCTGAACAGACTAAATTCTGCTTAATTAAATGAATTCCTGTTCATAAACCTAGGTACTTCAGTTCTCTTCAACACTTCAAAGCATTTATTTAAGTCTAACACAGTGTGGGGCAAAAGTGGGCTTGTAGGTGTTTGTATAGAAAATGAAACAATAATTGATAAATAATAATAAGAATAAATTCTATGTTTCATATACTCACAAATGTAAACCTACTTTTACCCCACCCGGTATATCTGATTTTCTTTTTAAGCACTTCAAATACCTGACTAGGTGAACTTATGATCCCAACAAGCAAAATATACTAAGTGTTTGAAAAACTCTTATACATTTAATAAGTCAAACTTGTGAATGTAAATAATATAAAATTTTCTTAAACATCCTAGTACATTTAAAATATGTAATCAAAATATCTTACATTCTTTAATAAAAAATCACAAATTAATGAAATTTTTAAAATTGGAATCTCTATCTCTCTCTCTGTTTAAACTGTCATTCTAAAATATACCACGTTCCCTTCACCATCACAAGGACACTAAATACTAGCTGGGCACACATTATTCTGAACTTCACATATTGGTATTAATACTGTGCATTTGATTCACTTCATTATCTCTATATTTTATTCCAAACCTCCCTAAAATTTTAATCGCACTTAGTCCTAAGGGGAGTAGAGCATCACCTCATGTGGGATAAACTGGGCTTGCCATTGCAATTGGAGATCGCTTAAGACAGAGAGATTTGAGAATCGAATGCTGTGCCACAGGCAACAACATTCCAGGGAGATTCTATTTGTGCACAGTTGATTAAATTGGGATCCTGTTCTAATCACTATGGTGACATGGAACACTAGGTCCATATCCTTCAGCTGGGGTTCGTTTCTTACAACCTCAAGTTATACCCCTACGTCATTCTTCCCTCATCATTGTCTAGTTTAAATAGATACAAGTCTTTGAACTGCCCCATCCCCAAATACATAGCTAACTTCTTTGAGCTAATTTCTATTACCTTAGTTAACCTCTAGTTAATTCAGGATTCTTTTTTGTATGTTCCCAACTAAGCCATCATTCGTACGGTATAATGACATCTGATTGTATTCTGTATATCTCTCATACAGTTCTACATGCTAATAACAATTCTCAGTTTGGTTCATGGCCATTGTGCAACTACATCTTCTCCTGCTTCCACAGAGGGGTCTTGCATTGTGGTAGAACTGTCCTTATCGCTATTGCCTGTTCTTTTGTCATAGTGCTGGGACACTGGGCATACCCACTAGCTCTCTCTGCCAACTTTTATGGCCCACAGGGTACCCATGGAAACTTTGGAGCTGCAGAAGTTTCAGGAGTGTTCTTAAATATTCTTTTTGCCAATGTCACCAGTGAGCATGACATCTTTTGTACTGTGCCACACCAGCATGGTACTTTTTTCCAAGCTTGATGCTTCTCTTTCCCTAGCTTTCACTCCCCAAAGGGTGGTGACAAATCTTTGGTATTACACTCTAAATTACCCTTCTACTCTACTCAGCACGAAGTATGAAGGGGTGAGGATTGCCTCAGTGTGTCTGAATCTTGTTGCATTACACTTAGAGGCTTTTGAACTTAGAGGCAAAATATTTGGCTCCTTTGTTACCCTGGGCCAATATGTCAACTTCCTCCTGGGATAATTTTAGCTCCATTCCTCACAGCTGAAATAGTAGAAGTCACATTACAAAAGACAAGAATGTACCCGTTAAAAGACACAAATCAGTATTTGTCCAGCCGTGGTATCTTACAATACTTGGAGGATAAAAAAATTTCTGTTACATTCTCTTCAAAGAAGAAGAGTGGTTTAATAGCAGGAGCAGCTATGAGGGTATCTTACAGTCTAGGGTGAGAGTGGCTTGAAGATTTGTTGGAACCAAAGCCATTGGTTTCTCTAAATATGATTCCTATTCTTTGAATTCTTCTTTTAAATGCCACTTCATTGAGGACTTCTCTGACCCCTCAGGCCACTCAAGGCCTCCTATTTTAAATGCTCAAAGTGATCTCCTTTCTCTTTTATCATGCATCTCACTTCATTTTGATTTAGTGTTTACCCTAAGCAGTAGACTGTGAGCTCGATGGGTGTTAGGAGATCTTGCCTCTCTTCTTCATAGAGTTCTCTGTAGTGTCTCGTGCTATATTTGGCTCTGACTAGCTGCTCAAAAATTTGAATAAATGAATAATTGTTTTAAATTATTTTGGTTACTGAAATAGAGTACACATTAACAAAGGCAAGGCTGCAATGGCTTGACATCTCTCAAATGCATGAACTTGGGCAATGTGGCTTCTGATTACCACATTGGATTCTTGGATGTGCTGAATAGCTTTAATTTCCACTGAGTTCTTTAAAGGTCATGGAATTTAAGTAGAAGACATAAACTCAGGAAATGAGAGCATGTTTTAGCATACACAAACTGTGGCATCTTCAGTTTCCAGGGAAGAGCACATTTTCCATTGCCATCAATCAAAAACACAATCTTATCTTCAGTGTTAAGCTAAATATTATAGATTGAATGGAGTGATTTTACTGATGTGGTAAAACTTGTTAGTTGAGAAACACTTTTACAAACTGTAAAGGAGAATGGAGATGAATCTAAGGCTTCATTTCATTTTGCAAAGCAGGCGAATATTCCAGGACTTATTTTCTTCTTGACATTCTTTTATATAATGCATTTGAACAGATTTAAGATGAAACAGAGATTTCTTCATGTCTTTTGACCCTGAGCCATTTATATGAGAGAGGCTTTTAAAACATGAATATTTTTGACGCTAACAACTGCACCTTTGAAATGGCATAAAACAGTGTTTAGAACTGCAAATATCACTGACATTTCTAAAGTGCAAACAATGTTTAATAGCATGGCAGAAAATTTATTGCCTCTGCATGAACATAGGTATTGCTTAGAAGTTTATGGTATTTAAGAGTTAAATAAATCAGTGGAAAACTCACTATAGACTAGCTCTGTGTAACCAGAGGTAGGTATAATAATTAGGAGGACTGTGAAATTCTTTTAATGGTTCAATAAATATGCCAAATATCTGTGGCAGCCTGCTGTTCTCCAAGTCCAGATTGCTGCTTTGTAGGTAGGTATCAATCTTCACTACTTGCTGTGTTCAACCTTTCTGAATCTGTGATCAGGATCCATCTGTTCAGCTATATTTGTTAGTGTGTTTTCTTATGACATAAATCCTTCAAAATGTTCAACTCCAAGTGGTGTCATGATACCTGCTGGGTTATATTTGTCAGACACAATAATAGTATAATAGTCTTTAACTGGAGAGGGAAGAATGTAAAATATGCAAAATAAAAAGTTGTACTTCTGCTGAGGCCAGGGCTGCCTTGGGAATAAACAGTGGTTCTCCTGACAGATGGGTCAGAAGGGATGGTAATTATGAAAGATGACCATGACTTGGGTCCTTGACTCAAAATAGGGCATGTGAGCTCTTTAAGCATTTCAGAGACCTCCATCCTGGTGATATGCTTGCTTAGTGTCTGGCCATAGAAAATAAAGTAGTAGAGAAATGGTTGCTTGCAACTGGCAGTGTGGTAGGTGCTAACATCCAGGCACTACTGCTTTTCATTAAGAGAAGAATCTGGTGATTTCTTCAAGATGGAAACAATGCTTTTAAAATTTGGACAGATTTTAATTTTGAAAGATGCGATGCTTTAGTACCCACTATATTTTTCAACTTTGTATGCTGATATTTTTCTTTTCCATGTGGAAGGAATAGTTAAGCACAAAAGCTCTGAGTCAGGAAAGAGCTTGCCTCTTTCAAGACATAAAAGAAAGCCTCGTGCGCTAATGTGTAGTAAAAAGGGAGGGGGAATGAAATATAGGAGGAGGCTACATAGCTACATAACTCAGGGCTATGTAGACCAAAAGGGGACCTAAATAAAATATATGTAACTTTTATATAAGTCAGGAATAATGATAATAAAATGAAAAATTAATACCCCCTGAACCTACTACCCAATTTTGTAAACTAGAGTATGACCAATGTCCTTTATTTTTGATGTTACCTGTGAAATCTTCCTCAATGTCCTTACCTTATCATATCCCCACTTTACTATTCTAAACTTTTTATTATTCCATTGCTCCTTTCTTCTTTAAAAGATTTTATTTATTTATTTTTAGAGAAAGGGAAAGGGAGGGAGAAAGAGAGAGAAACATTAATCGGTTGCCTCTCAAAAGCGCCCTAACTGGGCACCGAACCTGCAACCCAGGCATGTGCCCTGACCAGGAATCGAACCTGCAACTTTTTGCTTTGTGGGACAATACCCAGTCAACTGAGCCACACTGGTTAGGGTTGCTCCTTCCTTTTTACAGCAGTTCTACCATATATGTATAATCTCTAAACAATAGTTTTGTTTGCTTTTGAGCTACATAAAATGATATCATACTATATGAGTAGTATTTATACAACTCATTAAAAAAATTCAACATTATATTTGTAGGATACATCCAGGTTGATGAAATTGGTATTTCAAAGAGATATCTGCACTACCATGTTCTTTTCAGCTTTATTCACAGTAGCGAAGTATGAAATCAACTTAAGTGTGACAACATGGTTGAACCAGGAGGACATTAGGTTAAGTAAAATAATTCAGATGCAGAAAAACAAACACTGTATGATCTCACTTATATGTGGAATCTGAGAAAGTCTAATGAAATTGTTTTGTGACTATTTCACAATTTACCCATTTTATTGTGGATGGACATTTGAGTTTACAAGATTTTGTTGTTACAAACCTTCCTATACATGCCTCTTGGTTAACTTGTTCAAGGCTTTTTCTAGGATGTATATTTGGGAATAGAATTGCCAAGTTATAGTGTGTGACCTGTTTGGCTCTATAAAATAAAGCCATATTGTTTCCCACTTAATGCTTTCACCAGTATTAGTTCCTCTTGCTTCACATCTTCACCTGCTGTCAGGCTTTTTAATTTTTTGCTCACTATGTGTGGATAAAGTGCTATCTGATTTTGAGCTTATATTGCATTTTCATGATCAGTAATAAAGTTCAGTAGTTTTCAGGATTATTGGCCATGCTTACTCTCTCCTTTGTGGAGTGTCTGTTTTTTGCTCATTTAAAAAGTTTTCTTTTTAAATTTGTGTCATTGACTTTATAGTTCTTTATATACTAATACAGTATTGGATACTAATAAAGATGTTTTTCAGTTTATGTCTTACATTTTCACTTTCTTCATCATGGCTATTTTGATGACCAGACTTATCAATGTTAAGGTAGTTGAGTTTTTCAGTGTCCTATTTTATGGCCAACTTGTGTGTATGTGTGTGTTTGAACAAATCCTCCCCTACTTAGATATCACAAAAATAGCCTCCTGTGTTTCCTTCTATAATTTTTATTTGTATTTTTCCCGATTTATTGAGCTATAAGTAATAAATAACAACTATAAATATAAATATACAATGTGGTAATTAGATATATGTATGTTATTATAAATTGATTACAACAATTAAGCTAATTAACACAGCCATCATCTCACACAGATAACAATTTTTTGTGTGTGCAGTGAGAATACTCAAGATTGACTCTCTTAGTAAATTTCAAGTATACAATACCGTATTTCAACTATAGTCACCATGCCATACATTAGATCCCCAGAATTGACTTATCTTATAAACTCTGTACCCTTTGACTAATATTTCTCCATTCCTTCTCCCCACCCCATACACATACCCTGGCAACCACCATTCTATGCTCTACCATTCTGAATTACACTTTTTCAGATTCCACATATACATGAGATCATACAGTATTTGTTTTTCTGTGCCTGGCTTATTTCACTTAACATAATGCTCTCCTGGTTCAACCATGTTGTCATAAACAGACACTTAGTTTGAGTCCATATTTGGCTATTATGAATAAAGCCGAAATGAATGTGTCAGTGCAGATATCTCTTTGTGATGCTGATTTCATTTTCTTAGGATATATACACAGAAGTGGAATTGCTAGATCATACAGTAGCTCCATTTTTTAATTTTTTTCCTTTTTTAAAAAGTTTTATTTCTAAATAATATTTATTCTATTACAGTTGTCTCAATTTTTTCCCCTTTGCCTTCCTCCACCCATCCCACTCTGCCCTGTCCCCCACTCCCACAGTCAATTCCCACTCTGTTGTCCATGACCATGGGCCATTCATACATGTTCTTTGTCCAGTCCCTTCTCCTTCTTTCCACCATTGTCCTCCTTCCCCATCCCCTCTGGTCACTTTTAGTCTGCTCTATGTTTCATTGCCTGTGGTTTATTTTGTTAGTTACTTTATTTTGTTGAATAGATTCCACTTATAGGGGAGATAATACGGTATTTGTCTTCCACCAAATGGCTTATTTCACTTAGCATAATATTCTCCACTTCCATCTGTGTGTCACAAAAGGTAGAAGATCCTTCTCTCTTTATTTTCAAATGCAGAATGATTTTATTTATTTATTTTTTAAATGTCAAGATCCATTATAAATATTAAAAAATTTAAATTCATTATAAAGTCTCAGCAATTAAAACATGACACCAGCACAGAAATAATCTAATAGATCAATGAAATAAAATGAACATTCTAGAAACAAATGTATATATCTAACAATGTAATATATGATTCAATTGATATTTCAAATCAATGGGGAAAATAAGGCTTATTCAACAAATCAGGTGCATGGACCACTGTTACTTGAAATAAAACAAATATAGAGCCCTATTTCACACATTATACAAAAAATATTCAGGTGAGTTAAAAATCAATATGTAAAATCTGAGGAGTTTTTGGAGAATATTCAAAATAATATTTCTCTTACCCTGAAGTAAAATATTCAAATCCAGACGCTATGAAGTAAAATATTGACATTATGACTATATTAAACATTTAAGACTATATAGTAATAGACATATAAAAAATTTTAAGGGACAAGTAATAGCAAAGGAATATATTTGTAACACATCTAAAAAAGAGTTAATAGTTTTGGGTTTTTTAGGGGCAAAAATTCTACAAACCTTTAATTAAAAAAATGGATAAAGAATACCAAAAAGTCATTTAAAGCTTTTTAAAAATAATAGAAATAGGCAAGAAATATACACAAACAGGTTTACTTTCAACATATAAACAAGGAACTATTAAAATAACAAAGCATTGTAACAATCAGATTAATAATTGTTAAAAATATTGGTAATACTAAGTATTGGTGACTGTGAAAGGAACTGGGTATTCATAGACTCTTTTTCTTCATCATTTTAAAGCAGGCCCTTTAGCATATCTTGCAATGCTGGTTTGGTGGAGGTGTAGTCTTTTAGCCTTCTTTTGTCTGGGAAACTCCTTATTTCACCTTCCCTTTTAATTGAGAGCCTAGCTGGGTAGAGCAGCCTTGGCTGTAGGCCCTTGCTTTTCATGACTTGGAATATTTGTTGCCATTCCCTTCTGGCTTGTAGTGTTTCTGCTGAGAAGTCAGCTGCTAGCCATACCGGGGCTCCCATATATATTACTCCCCCTTTCTCCCTTGCTACCTTTAGGATTCTCTGTTTGTTTTTGATATTTGCCATTTTAATGATGATGTGCCTTGGAGTGGGCCTCATTGTGTTCCTCTTGAATGGGACCCTCTGTGCTTCCTGGACTTGTGTGGCTTTTTCTCTCCTCAAATTAGGAAAGATTTCCATCATTACTCTTTCAAACAGGTTCTCTAACCCTTGCTCCTCTTCTTCTCCTTCTGGTAACCTATTATACAGATATTGTTACATTTCAGATTGTCTTGTATTTTCCTATATGCCTCTTCATTCTTTTTTTAGTTTTTTTTCATTTTCTGGCTCTTTCTGGGAGCTTTTTTCTACCTTATCCTCCAGCTTGTTGATTCAATCCTCAGCTTCCTCTAGCCAGCTTCTGATTCCTTCTACTGTGTTCTTCAATTCAGAAATGGTATTCTTCATTTCCTCTTGCATCTTGTTGATAAT
This sequence comes from Pteronotus mesoamericanus, assembly GCF_021234165.1. Taxonomy (NCBI): domain Eukaryota; kingdom Metazoa; phylum Chordata; class Mammalia; order Chiroptera; family Mormoopidae; genus Pteronotus; species Pteronotus mesoamericanus. The sequence continues at coordinate 4,587,954 of NW_026555198.1, forward strand.
TTCTATGTCCTTTTTCACACTGACATAGTTTGCAGTAAGTTCCTCTTAGTTTCCCTGTAGTTTTTGGCAATTCTCTCTGAGCTCACTGAGCTCATTGAGCTTTCTTAGAATCGTTGTTTGGAACTCCATATCTTATAGTTTCCTTTCCTCTATTTCATTTAGTTCTATTTCTGGGGATTTCTCCTTTTCCTTCAACTAGGGGGTATTTCTTTGTCTTCCCATTATGTGTGAGACTCTTCTTTTTGCTTCTCATTCTTAAATTGATCTGTTCTGATTTCTTGACTTTGTGGTGTGAACTTCTATGGTTGGGGACTGTTTTTTTTTTTTTTTTCCTTTCTGGATCTGCCTCTGATGATGTCAGATGTTGGTCCTGTCTGACCTTAGGCAGTGTGTTCGAGACTTCCAGGAATCTACTGTCTGTGGCTGTCTCCTTCAGCTGTTAATTTAGCCCCTCTGCACTCAGCAGGCCAGCTTAGAGACACCACAGGGCAGGGCAGAGTCCCTCTTGTGTGTGGGATTATTGGGTCCTCTCAGGCTGCTCCCACTCAGGGGAGTGGTCTCTGCCTGAGCCAGATGGCTGCTGCTGTATGGGGGAGGAGTCAGCACTGGGATCCCGCTGGCTACTCTCTCCAGTCTCTCCCCAAAGCCTTTGTCTCCAGTCTCTCAAGTGTCTCTAGACCACTCTGTGCCCTCTTTACCCAGGGATCTACTATCTGTGGCTGCCACTCTACTCAGCAGGCTGGCTTAGAGACACCACAGGGTGAAGCAGAGTCCCTCCTGGGGGTGGAGCTATCGTGTCCTCTCAAGCTGCTGCCTCTCAGGGGAGTGGTCTCTGCCTGAGCAAGATGGCTGCTGCCACATGGGGGATGAGTTAGCACCAGAATCCCGCCGGCTACTCTCTCAGTTCTCTCCCCAAAGCCTCCTTCCCCAGTCTCTCCTCAGATGTCTTTAGCCCACTGTGTCCCCAGCTTTGCCGGAGACCAGGGTAAGTGGCTGCAAATAAGAATTTATGTGTTGGCCCTTTAAAAGGCTCTTTGCATCTCCAGCCTCCTGTCTCTGTCAGAGAGCAACTCTATCGCTTTTCGTAGCTGGCTGTTATCTGTGCACTTTTGGGGCTTTGGTGCTGTGGGCTAGAGATCCCCACTTTTGGTTTAGACCCCGCTCTTCTCAGGGGGATCCAACTAGGCCTTTCAGTATCCCTCTGGCGTTGCTGCCTGTGGGAGCTCTGCCCGCCTTCTGGAGTCTCTACCTCACTCCTTAACAGTTAGGTTGTGATAAAGCCGATTCTTCTGTCCCCAAGGGTATGAGACTCCTCTCTTGCTCTTGTTCAGTTTTTTGTTCCAGGTGATTTCTCCACAATTTAGTTGTAATTCCAGGTTGGTCCCAGGAGGAGGTCAGTGTGACTTCCACTCACTCCTCTGCCATCATGATTCTCCCCAATTTTTAATTTTTTGAGGAAACTCCATGTTGTTTTTTATAGTGGCTGTACCAGTTTATACTCCCAACAGTGCACAGGGGTTCCCTTTCCTCTACATCCTTGCCAACACTGGTTATTTTTCATCTTTTGATAATAGACCTTGTAACTAGTGTGTGGTAATATCTCAGTGTGGTTTTCATTTGCAGTTTCCTGATGATTAGGAATGCTGAGCATCTTTTCATATACTTGTTGGCCATTTGTATGTCTTCTTTGAATAAATGTGTATTCAAGTGTTGTGTCCACTTTTTCTTTGCTATTGAGTTATACCAGTTCTCTTTGTATATTGTTTATTAACCTCTTATCATATGTTTTGGAAGTATTTTCTCCCATTCTGTAGGTTGAATTTTCACTCTGTTGATGGTTTCTTTTGCTGTGCAAAAGCTCTTTAGTTTGATGCAATCCCACTTTCTATTTTTGCTCTGGTTGCCTATACTTTCGGTATCGTAACCAAGAAATCATTGCTAAGATCCATGTGATGAAGATTTTCCCCTGTGTTTTCTATCAGGAGTAGAATAGTTTTGTATCTTATATTTAAATGTTTAATCCATTTTGGGTTTACTTTTGTGTGTAGTTTAAGATAAGTGTCTAATTTCATCATTTTGCATCTAAATATCTCATTTTTCTTGATAAATTTATTAAGGAGTATCCTTTTTCCATTCCACATTCTTGGCACTCTTGTCAAAGATTAATTGAACATATATGCGTCGGTTTGTCTTTGTACTATCTGTTCTGTTTCAGTGGTCTATATGTCTAATTTTATCCCAGTATCATACTGTTTTGGATAGTATAGCATTGTAATATAGTTTGACATTAGGAAGTATAATGCCTCCAGTTTTGTTCTTATTTCTAAGATTGCTGTAGCTAATCAAGGTCTTTTGTAGTACCACACAAACATTAGGATTGTTTTTTTTCTATTTCTGTGCAAAATGCCATTGGAACTTTGATAGGAATTGCACTGCATCTATAGATGGCTTTGGGTAGTATGGACATCTTAGAAATATTAATTCTCCCAATCAATGAACGCAGGATATCTTTCTATTTAATATTTCTCCTTCAATTTCTTTTATCAATGTGTAGTAATTTTTAGTATATGACTCACTTCCTTGGTTAAATTTATTCCTAATATTTTATTTTTGATGCTGTTGTAAACAGAATTGTTTTCATAACTTTATTTATTTATTTATTTATTTATTGTTCAAATACATTTGTCTCCACCTTCACACCAACACTTTCCTCTGCCCTCCTCCCTGACCCCTCTCCCTCAATCTTTGCCCACTTTGGTTTTGTCCATGAGTCCTTGATATTGACCCTTGACTTGACTCTTCCTTTCCCTTTCCCCGCCCACCCCTCCCTCCTTCCCTCTTGACTCTGTTGGTTTCTTTTTTCTTTCAATGTTGCTGGTCATATTTTCCTTGAATCTTTGTTCTGTTGGTTAGGTTCCGCTTATAGGTGAGATCATATGGTATTTGATTTTCGTCACCTGGCTTATTTCGCTTAGCATAATGCTCTCTAGCTCCATCCCTGCTGTTGCGAAGTGTAGTAGTTCTTTATTTTTTTTATTTTTTAAACAGTCTATCCAGCTTTATTGAAGGAAACCCTACACCACAACTGCTTCAATAATGCAAGCCCTGCCCCACCCCAGTGCCTGTTGGGCTCAGACGATCATCTCCAGCTGCCGGGCGTACTCGATGACCTGTTTAGCCAGTTCTGTAGAGGGGATGGTAGTATCTTCTGGCTTCTGCTGCTGGCTGACAAAGCTGTAGTAGTTGTTGAGGCCTAGAACCCACCCTCGCTTCTTTGCATAGTCTGTCATCTTTTGGGGTGTGTTGAAGAAGAGGATCCGGGTGGCCTCAGTGAAGAGGATTTTCTCATAGGCCTTCTCAATGCATCCAGCAATCTCATCTCTGATAGTATCAAGCAGGATGTCAATGAAGAAAGTATAGCCCTCAGCAGGGATTTTGCCTTTGGCCAGGAACACCTTGTTGTAGCTGCCCTCCATTAGGTATTGCTCAAGGGACAGAGGATACTTGATGTATACATTGGTCTGGATGTCCTTGGCAGGCAGCCGCTCCAACTCGGTGTGGAACTCAGCCACCCAGTTCTGAGACAGCAGGAAGAGGAGGTTAAGGCCCAAGAGCTGATGCATGTATGCTGACTCAGGGAGCTGCTCCTTGTAATCAAAGTAGTAGCATTTCAGCTGGGCCATGTAGTGCTCAAAGGAGGGGATGTCCTTGCATAGGATACTCCACTGGGCCCCAATCTCCAGTATGTCACGGGCTAGAATGAGCTGCTGTTTGGTCAGTTTGGTCCCTGTGGTTGGCAGGAAGTTGAGCTCCAGCAGAACCAGCTTGAGACGGCCCAGCTCTTCCTTGCACTTGCTGAGGTTGGGGCTTTTACAGTTCCACTCGCCCTTGAGCTGCTCGTACATGCTGGACACAGCCTGTAGGACCACGCCGGAAACCGCCGAAGGTCCAGAGGTGGAGGAACCCACAGCCCCCTTCAACGCTGCAGCCGCCATCTTCCGTGATGCGGCAAACTGCCGCCGGACTCAAGGCAACGACGTCTACTGACAGATTTCCGGAAGAGGTGGGACCCAAACCTGGGGGCGAGGTTACCAGTTCTTTTATTTTTCTTTGTGCTGCGTAGTATTCCATTGTGTTAAGGTACCATAATTCTTTGATCCAATCATCTACTGATGGGTATTTAAGTTGCTTCCAACTCTTGGCTATTGAAAATTGTGCTGCTATGAACGTTGGGATGCATAGATTCTTTTGAATTGACATTTTGGGATTCTTATGGTATAGTCCCAGCAGGGGAATCACTGGATGAAAAGGCAGTTCAATATTTTGATTTTTGAGGAAATTCCACACTGTGTTCCACAATGGCATTTCCAGTCTGCATTCCCACCAAGAGTGCACTAGGATTCCCTTTTCTCCACAGCCTCACCAGCACCTGTTGTTTGTTGATCTGTTCATGATGGCCATTCTGACCAGTGTGATGTGGTAACTCATTGTACTTTTAATTTGCATTTCTCTGATGGCTAGTGATGCCGAGCATCTCTTCAAATGTCCCTGGGCCCTCTATATCTCTTCCTTGGAAAAGTATCTTCCCAGATCATTTGCCCATTGTTTAATTGGATTGTTTGTCTTCTACGAGTGAAGTCGTGCAAGTTCTTTATATATTTTGGAGATCAAACATCTCTGTGATGTATCATTAATAAATATATTTTCCCATAGGGTTGGCTCCCTTTTCATTTTGCTGATGTTTTCTTTAGTCTTGCAGAAGCTTCTTATTTTGATGAGATCTCACTTGATTATTCTTTCCTTTATGTTCCTGCTTTAGGGGACGTATTGGTGAAAATATTGCTGCATGGGATATCTGAGTTTCCTGCCAATGTCATCCTCTAGGACTTTTATGGTGTTGTGACTTATCTTTAAGCCTTTTAAGCCTTTAGCCATCTTGAGCTTATTTTGGTGTATGGTGTCAGTTGGTGATCAAATTTGAATTTATTGCACGTAGCCGTCCAGCTCTCCCAACACCATTTCTTGAAGAGGCTATTTTTACTCCAATTTATGTTTATGCCCCCTTTTTCAAATATGAATTGACCATAGAGACATGGGTTTATTTCTGGGCTTTCTATTCTCTTCCACTGATCTATGTGTCTGTTCTTATGCCAGTACCAGACTCTTTTGATTACAGTGGCCTTGTAATATAATTTGATGTCCGGTATTGTGATCCCTCCTACTTTATATTTCTTTCTCAAAATTGTTGGGGCTATTTGGGGTCGTTTATGGTTCCATATAAATTTTTGAAATGTCTGTTCTATGTCTGTGAAATACGTCATTGGTACTTTAATAGAGATTGCTTTGAATCTATAAATTGTTTTGGGAACTATGGACATTTTGATGATATCAATTCTTCCAATCCATGAGCATGGTATATGCTTCCATTTGTTTGTGTCTACCTTAATTTTTTTCTTAATTATTGTATAGTTTTCTGCATACAGGGCTTTTACCTCCTTGGTTAAATTTATTCCTAGGTACTTTATTTTTCTTGTTGGTATAGCACAAGGTATGATTTTTCTTATTTCCACTTCTATTTCATTGCTGTTGTACAAAAATGCCTTTGATTTCTGAATATTGACTTTATATCATGCTCTTTTGTCAAATTCACTTATTAAGTTTGGTGGAGTCTATAGCATTTACTATGTACACTATGATGTCATCTGTAAACAATGATAATTTTACTTCTGCCTTTCCACTTTGGATGCCTTTTATTTCTTTTTCTTGTCTGATCGCTGTGGCTAGGACTTCTAATACTATGTTCAATAGAAGTGGTGAAAACAGACATCCTTGTCTTGTTCCTGATCTTAGTGGGAAAGCTTTTAGTTTTTGCCCATTGAGTATGATGTTGGCTGTAGGTTTTTCATATATGGCCTTTATTCCATTGAGGAATGCCCCCTTTATTCCCATTTTGTTGAGTGTTTTGATCATAAATGGGTACTGTACCTTATCAAATGCTTTTTCTGTGTCTATCAAGATGATCATGTGGTTTTTCTCTTTCCTTTTGATTATGTGATGTATTACATTTATTGATTTGCATATTTTGAACCATCCTTGTATCCCTTGGATGAATCCCAGTGGATCATGGTGCATGATCTTTTTAATGTATTGCTGGATGCAGTTTGCTGATATTTGGTTGAGGATTTTAGCATCTATGTTCATCAGTGATATTGGCCTGTAGTTTTCTTTCTTTGTATACTCTTTATCTGGTTTTGAGATTAGGGTGATGCTGGCCTCATAAAGAGAGTCTGGGAGTCTTCCCTCCTCTTGGATTTTTTGGAATAGTCTGAGAAGGACAGGGGTTAGCTCTTCCTTAAATCTTTTGTAAAATTCTCCTGTGAAACCATCCAGCCCAGGGCTTTTGTGTGCCAGGAGTTTCTTGATTACTGCTTCAATTTCCCTAGATCTTATCTGTCTGGTAGGTCTGTCTACTTCTTCTTCATTCAGATTTGGAAGATTATACTTTTCTAGAAATTTATCCATTTCATCGAGGTTTGCAAATTTCTTGGCATATAATTGCTCATAGTAGTTTCTTATAATCCTTTGTGTTTCTGTGGTTTGTGTTGTTATTTCTCCTCTTTCATTTCTGATATCATTTATTTGGGTCCTCTCTTTTTCTTGATGAGTCTGCTTAAAGGCTTGTCAATTTTATTTATATTTTCAAAGAACCAGCTCCTGGATTGGTTGATCCTTTGAATTGTTCTTTTCGTCTCTATGTCATTCAATTCTGCTCCTCTCTTGATATTTCCTTCCTTCTACTTGCTCTGGGATTTATTTGTTGTTGTTTTTCCAGTTCTTGAAATTGTACGGTTGAGTTATTTATTTTAAATGTCTCTATATTTTTTAGGTAGGGCTGTATTACTATCACGTTCTCTCTCAGGACTGTGTTTGCTGTGTATCATAGGTTTTGGACTGTTGTATGTTCATTTTAATTTGTTTCCAGAAACTTTTTGATTGCTTCTCTTATCTCATTGTTGACCCATTCATTGTTTAATAGTGTGCTTTTCAGTCGCCATGAGTTTAGAAGTTTTTGAGGTTTCTCCTTGAGGTTGGTTTCCAGTTTCAAGCCCTTCTGGTCTGAGAAAATGCTTGTTATTGTTTCAATTTTCCTGAATTTTTTGAGGCTTGCTTTGTGTCCTATCATGTGGTCTATCTTTGAAAAATTTCCATGCACATTTGAAAAGAATGTGTATTTTGCTTCTTTGGGATGAAAGGTTCCATATATCACAGTTAAGTCCATTTGATTTAATGAGTCATTCAGCTCCACAATATCCTTGTTGATGTTTTGTTTGGAAGATCTGTCCATTTTTGACAGTGGGGTGTTAAAATCCCCTACTATCATTGTGTTGCTTTCTATATCTTTTTTGAAGTCCTCCAAGATTTTATGTATATATTTCGGTGCTCCCATGTGTAGTGCATACACGTTTACAATGTTTATGTCTTCTTGTTGGATTCTTCCTTTGAGTATTATAAAGTGTTTCTCTGGGTCTCTTTTTTATGGCCTTTGTTTTGAAATCTGTTTTGTCTGATATAAGTATTGCTCTCCCTGTTTTTCTAACTAACTGCCCATTTGCTTGGAACATTTTTTTTCCATCCCTTTACTTTCAATCGTGTAGGCCCTTTGTTCTGAAGTGCGTCTCTTGTAGGCAGAATATGTGTGGGTCATGGTTTCTTGTCCATTCAGCTATCCTGTGTCTTTTGATTGGGGCATTTAGTCCATTACATTCAGAGTTATTATTGATAGAAAATTATTCATTTTTTCCATTTGTACCTGTGTTTTTCTCTTTCTCACTCTTTTTCTTCATGTTTTTGAACCAGTCCCTTTAGCATATCTTGTAGTGCTGGTTTAGTGGAGATGTATTCTTTTAGTCTTCTTTTTTGTGGGAAACTACTTATTTCACCTTCTATTTTAATTGAGAGCCCTGCTGGGTAAAGCAGTCTTGGTTGTAGGCCTTTGCTTGTCATGACTTGGAATATTGGTTGCCAGACCCTTCTTGTTTGTAGTGTTTCTGTTGAGAAGTCAGCTGCTAGCTGTATCGGGGCTCCCTTGTGTGTTACTACCTGTTTCTCCCTTGCTGCCTTTAGGATTCTTTCTTTGTCTTTGATGTTTGCCATTTTAATGATGATGTGTCTTGGAGTGGGCCTCCTTAGGTCCCTCTTGAGTGGGGCCCTCTGTGCATCTTAGACCCGTGAGACCTGTTTCTCCTCAAATTGGGGAAATATTCCATCATTACTTTTTCAAACAGATTCTCTATCCCTTGTTCCTCTTCTTCTTCTGAATTCCATTATGCAGATATTGCATTTCAGGTTGTCCTCCATTTTCGTAAATACGTCTTCATTCTTTTTGAGTGTTTTTTCCATTTCTTGTTCTTTCTGGGAGTATTTTTCTACCTTTTCCTTCAACTTGCTGATTTGATCATCTGCGTCATCTAGTCTGCTTTTGATTCCTTCTGCTGTGCTCTTCAATTCAGAAATGGTATTCTTCATATCCTCTTGTGTCTTCTTGATAGTTTCTATGTCCTTTACAGGTTGATATAGTTTACTGTAAGTTCCTGATAGTTTCCCTGTGGTTTCTCATAGTTCTCTTTAAGCTCAATGAGCTCATTGAGCTTCCTTAGAACCATTGTTTTGAATTCTGTGAATTCTGTATCTGATAGTTCCCTTGCCTCTATTTCATTTAGCTCTCTGTGTGGATTCCTCCTTTCCCCTTATTTGTGGTGTGTTTCTTTTCCTTCCCATTATTTGTGAGTCTTTTTTTTTTTTTTTTTTTGGCTTCTGCTTAAATTTATCAGTCTTGATTTCCTGGCTTTTTGGATTAAACTTCTATGGCAATAGACAGGTCTTTTTATTTATTTATCTATCTATCTATTTATTTATTTTTTCTTTTCTTTCTGGATCTGCCTCTGATGATGTCAGTTGTTGACCCTGTCTGACCTTAGGCTGTTTCTTTTAGCCTTCAAGGAATCTATTTTCTGTGTCTGTCTCCTGCAATTGTTAATCTAGTCACTCTGCCCTCAGGTGTCAGGCTTAGGCACCACAGGGCAGGGTAGTGCCTCCTGATGGTGGGACTATCATGTCCGTACTGGCTGCTGTCACTCAAGGGAGTGGTCTGCCTGAGCAAAATGGAGACCTTGGAATGGGGAAAGAGTCAGCACCAGGATCCCCCCGGCTACTCCCTTAGTTCTCTCCCTATCACCTCTTCCTCCAGTCTCTCCTCAAGGGTCTCTAGGCAGCTCTGTGTCCCCTTTAGCCTGGGGTCTACTATCTCTGCAGGCAGCTCTGCACTCAGCACCAAGGCCCGCATACAACTGTTGTCTGGGCCAGAGTGTCCTGAGGGCAGGGCTATTATTTCCTTTCCTGCTGCTGCCTCTTTGGGGTGTGGCCTACCTGAGCAAGATGGAGACTACGGAATTGGGAAGGAGTCAGCTCTGGGAATCCCCTGTTACCCCTCCAGTTCTTTCCCCAAAACCTCTGTCTTTAGTCTCTCCTCAAGGGTCTCTATTTTGGGAAATGCCCAGCCTGGTTTCAGGAGCTCTAACCCTGCCAACAGGCTGGAGGGCCTGAAGGCTGAAATAATCAGGAGACCTTGGAGAAACAGGCTCCTGAGGCGACTTGACTTGTTCCCCGGGGCAGGGGCTACACCTCCACAAGGGGCTTTGCCTTTTGATGGTCCCTGCCAAGGTCCGGTAAGACCCCTCGGGGGAGGGGAACCTAAGACAGGCATTGGCCGATATGGGCAGCAGATAAGAAATTGGGGGACATGGAGAAGGGACAAAAAGGCCCCCACCCCCCTCGGCTTGGCTTGGACACGGCCAGATTCCTCATTGCAGCCGAGAAGCAGTCTCCTTATCTCTTGGTGCTTCCCTTCTCCTGTCTGGCTCAGGCTTGAAACAGTGCAGGAAAAACAGCCCTGAATCAGGCCTGGCGGTTGCCAGGGTAATCAGGCCTAAAAGTAAATTCTTTAGAGTGCGCTCTGTTCCTCCCTCCGATCTCTGGTCAGCTCATGCTGCGAAGGACCTTCACATTATTTACCCCTTACCCTTTATCATTAAGGCGCTTGCCCTTATCTTCATTCTCTTTCGTTTAGACTGGTCTCCTCTCGGACCCATGTAAATCAGTGAATTCCTGTCACTTGTTTTCTTAAAGGTATCTATTCTTTGTGAAACTTAACATGTTAATGTAACGAGTGTGCATATGCATTCCTGTTGCCTAGCTCACTGATAAGTTTTTTCAAAAAAAGCCTTGGAACAAAGGGCGATGGGGCCTTCCCCACTAGGGGGATGTGCCATGGTGTTCTCCAATAGGAGGGAAGTGCCCCTATCTGCTCTCCCGGTAAACAGAGAAGTGTTTGCAATGGTTTCTGTTTATTCCTCCCTCATCCATGGCAACCCCCTGACGGGCTCTGCGGGTTTCAGAGCCCTGCTCCCACCTCAGCTGGCCAAAGCCATTTTCTCTCAGGTTTCAGGGAGCGCTGCGCTCTCTGCGGCACTCCCCCGCCGCAGCATGCCGTTATAGCTGACATGCAGTGCTACATCTCTAGGCAGCTCTGTGTCCCCTTTGGCCAGGGATCCACTATTTCTGCCGGCTGTGTAGCACTCAGCACCCTGGCCCGCACCTGCCAGCCCTGGGCGGAGTAAGGCCAGCTATTGCGTGCTTTCCCACTGCTGCTTCTTTGGGGGAGTGGCCTGCTTGCACAAAATGGCGACTTTGGAATTGGGAAGGAGTCAGCTCCGGTAATCCCAGTTACTCCTCCAGTTCCTTCTCCAGTGCCTCCGTCTCCAGCCTCTCCTCATGGGTCTCTAGGCAGCTCTGTGTCCCCTTTGGGCAGGGATCCACTATTTCTGGTGGCCACGCTGCACTCAGCAACCTGGCCCATGTGCGCAGCCCTGGGTGGAGTAAGACCAACTATTGTGTGCTTTCCCGCTGCCCCCTCCTTGGGGGCGTGGCCTGGTTGTGCAAAATGGAGACTACGGAATGGGGAGCGTGTCAGCTCCCGGAACCCTCGGTTACTCCTCCAGTTCTTTCCCCAACGCCTCTGTCTCCAGTCTCTCCTTAGGGGTCTCTGTTCAGTTCTGTGATCCCTTTGGCCAAGGATCCTCTATTTCTGCTGGCCGCGCTGCACTCAGCACCCCAGCCCACGTGCATGCAAGCTATGGGCAGAACACACAGAAGGCAGGTTAATTGATTCCCTTATGCCTGAGCGAGATGGTAGCTGCAGAGTGGGAGGTGCGTTATCACCGGGGCTCCACCGGCCACCATGTCAGTTCTCTTCACAAAGTTTTCCTCACCAGCCTTTTCCCAGGCACCAGCCCACCCTGCTGCTGCCTCTACCCAGAGATCAAGGAGGGCGGCTGCCACTGCAATTTTTGCGTTTGCCCTTTAAATGTCTCTTTGCATCCCCAGCCACCTGTCTCTGGCAGAGAGCACCCCTAAGCTTTTCGGGGTTGGATTTTGTTTGTGTGTTTTCCTGGTTTTAGCTGCTGTAGTCTAGGGGTCCCTGCTTATGATTCAGACCCTATTCTTCTCAGGGGGAGCTAACTGGCCGTTTCAATGTCCCTCTGGTGCTGGTGCCCGTGGGCGCCCAGCCCACCCTCTCGAGCCTCCACCACACTTCTCACCCATTAGAATGTGTAAAAGTCGATTCTACTGTCTGTCTGCAGCTCCAAGGCTCCTCTCACTGTATCGGTCCGTTGTTTTCCAGGTGATTTCTCCACAATTTAGTCACAATTCCAGTTTGGTTGAGAGGAGGTCAGCGTGACTTCCACTCGCTGCTCTGCCATCTTCATTCTCCTCTGTTTTCGTAACTTCTTTTCCAGATAGTTAGTTGTTAGTGTATAGAGTGCAACTAATTTTTTAAAGAAATATTTATTTTATTTTTTCCATTACCATTTAGTCTCCTGATACTCCCCTCCCTCCAGCAATCACCACACTGTTGTCCATGTCCCTGAATTGTTTTGCCTTTTTGCTCAATCCTTTCATTCTCTCCTCCTTCCTCTCTCCTACTAGCTGTCATCCTGCTCTCCAGCTTTGAGTCTGTCTGCATTTTCCTCATTAGTTCAGTATGTTCATTAGATTCCACATATGAGTGAAATCATATGGCATTATGATTGGCTTATAATTCTGTGACTGGCTTATTTCACTTAGCATTATGTTCTCCAGGTCCATCCGTACTGTCACAAAGGGTAACATTTTCTTCTTTTTCATAACCTAGTAAAATTCCTTTTTTAAAACACATTTTTAATAAAGATTTTTATTTTTATTTATTTCTAGACAGACAGGAAGGGAGGGAGTAAGGAAGGGAAACATCAATGTGTGGTTGCCTCTCACACACCCCCAACTGGGGACCTGGCCCGCAACCCAGGCATGTGCCATGACTGGGAATCAAACCAGTAACCATTTAGTTCTCAGACCGGCATTCGGTCCACTGATTCACACCACCAAGGGCAGAATTCCTTTTTCTTTTTCATTATTTAAATTTTTTCATATTGTTCAGATACATTTGTGTCCATTTTCCTCCACCACTTTCCCCTACCCCAGCCATTCCCACCTCCCACCCCCAATCATTTTCCACTTTGGCTGTTGCAACTAATTTTTTTAAAAATGTATTTTTCAATTGTAGTTGACATTCAGTATTATTTTGTATTACTTTCAGGTGTACAGCATAGTGGTTAGACAGTTACATACTTTACAAAGTGATTCCCCAGATATTTCCAGTACCCACCTGGCACCACACATAATTACTAAAGTTATTGACTTCATTCCCTGTGCTGAACTTTTCACCCCCATGACTATTTTGCAACAACTAATTTGTACTTCTTAATCCCTTTGTCTTTCTCACCAAGCCCCAAACACTGCTCCCCTCTGGCAACCATCAGTTTGTTCCCTGTGTCTATGAATCTTGTTTTGGTTTTGTTTCTTCATTTATATTTTTCTTTAGATTCCACATGTAAGTGAAATCATATGGTATTTGTCTTGCTCTGACATATTTCATTAGCATAATACCCTCTAGGTCCATCCATACTTTCACAAATTGTAGGATTTCATTCTTTATATGACCAAATAATATTCCATTGTGTATATGCATCACCTCTTCTTTATCCATTCATCTATTGATGAGCACTTTGGTTGCTTCCATACCATGGCTATTGTAAATAATATGGCAATAAATATAGAGATGCATCTCTCTTTCTGAATTAGTGTTCTGGGGTTCTTTGAATATATACCCAGAAGTGGAATTGCTGGGTCATAAGACCCATTTTTAATTTTTTGATGTAAGTCCATACTGCTTCCCACAGAAACTACATCAATCTGCATTCCCATCAATAGGGCACTGGGATTCCCTTTTCTTTACATCCTTTCCAGCACTTGTTGTTTGTTGATTTATTGATGGTGGCCATTCTAACAGGTATGAGGTCACATTTCATTATGGTTTTAATTCGCATTTCTCTGATGATTAGTGATGTTGAGTATCTTTTTATATGTCTGTTGGTCACCTGTGTGTCCTCTTTGGAGAAGAGTCTATTCAAGTGTTCTGCACATTTTTTTAAATTGGATTATTTGGGGTTTTCTTGGTGTTGAGTTGTTTGAGTCCTTTATAAATTTTGGAGATTAACCCCTTATTAGATGTATTATTTGGGAATATCTTCCTCCATTCAATCAGTTGTCCTTTTGTTTTGTTGATGGTTTCCTTTGCTGTGCAAATCTTTTTAGTTTGATGTGGTCCTATTTTTCTTTTGTTTCCCTTGCCTAAGGATATATATCAGAAAAAAAATATTGCTAAGAGAAGTGTGAGAGAGTTTACTGCCTATGTTTTTTTTTTTTCTAGGAGTTTTATGGTTTTGGGCTCTACATTTAAGTCTTTAATCCATTTTGTGTTTATTCTTGTGCATCCAATTTTCCAACACTATTTATTGAATAGATGGTCTTTTTCCCACTATATATTCTTGTCTCCTGTGCCAAGTATTAATTGACCATAAAGATGTGTGCTTATTTTTGGCTTTCTGTTCTATTCCAGTGATCTATAAGTCTGTTTTTATGCCAGTACCATTCTGTTTTGATTACTATAATCTTGTAGTAGAATTTGATGCCAGGTAGCATGATACCTCCAACTTTGTTCTTGTTTCTCAAGATTACAGTGGCTATTTGGGGTCTTTTGTGTTTCCATGTCAATTTTTGTATTATTTGTCCTAGTTCTATGAAAAATGCCATTAGTATTTTGATAGGGACTGCATTGAATCTATAGATTGCTTTGGGTAGTATGGACATTTTAATGATGTTAATTTTTCTTATCCATAGGCTTGCTATATACTTCCATTTATTTTTATCTTCTTCAACTATTTTCTTCAATGGATTATAGTTTTCTGAGTACAGGTCTTTTATGTCCTTGGTTAATTTATTTCAGAATATTTTATTTTTATATGCAAATGTAAATGGGATTGTTTTCTTAGTTTGCTTTTTCTGTGAGTTCATTATTGGTGTATAAAATGCAACAAATTTCTGAATATTAATTTTGTATCCTTCTACTTTACTGAATTCATTTTTCAGTTTTGATAGTCTTGGTGAAATCTTTAGGGTTCTCTATATTTATTATTATGTCCTTTTCAAACAATGATAGTTTTACTTTTTTTTTTCTAATTTGAATGTCTTTTACCTCTGGAAGTGCAACTAATTTTTGTATGTTGATTTTGTATCTTGCAACTTTTCTGAATTAGCTAGTTCAAACAATTTTTTTTTGGTTGTTCTGCTGGGGTCTTTTGAGCTTCATCAATTTGGATGTCCACATTCCTCCCAAGATTTGGGTAGTTTTCAGATATCATTTCTTTAAATAATCTTTTTTCCCTTTTCTCTCTCTCTTCACCTTCTGGGGTCACACAATGTATATAATCTTTTGTATGTCATCCCACATGTTTTCTCCACTACTTTTCATTTATTTATTTTTTTCTGTTGTTCATCCAATTGGCTAATTTCAAATGACCTGATTTTGAGTTCACTGATTCATTCTTCTGCATGATTTGGCATGCTATTGAAGTCTCCATTGATTTTTTTAGTTTTGTCCTTGTATTCTTCAGTTTGTTTTGTTCTTTTTAATTTACTTTATTTATTCCTCACCTGAAGATATATTTATTGATTTGAAAGACAGAGAGAGAGAGAGATAGGGCAAGGGGGGGAGAGAGAGAGAGAGAGAGAGAGAGAGAGAGAGAGAGAGAGAAACTGTGATCAATCCATAACCTAGGTATGTGCCCTTACCGGGAGTTGAACCCCATGACCACTTGGTGTAAGGGATGATGCTCCAACCAACTGAGCCACCCAGCCAGAAATGTTTGGTTCTTTTCAAATGGTTTCTATTTCTTGATTAAACTTCTCATTTTGTTCATGCTTTTTTAACCTTATTCCATTTAGTTGTCTATACATGTTCTCCTGCATCTCACTGAGCTTTTTCAAAATGATTATTTTGAATCTTTTTCAGATAATTCTTAGATTTTCCATTCATTGGAGTTGCTTACTGGAGTTGTATTCATTTCCATTGGTGGTGTCATGTTTGTCTGATTCTTTGCAGTCCATGTAGCCTTGTATTGTTTCTGTACATTTGAGAGACCAAACTCTTTTCCATTCTGTATAGACTGGCTTTTGCAGATAATGACCTTCTTCTGTCACATACCTTAGCTGATATTACTATCTTCTGGATCACAGCAATTGGAGTTTGTTCATGTGACTGCTGCTGCCTATGTAGTGGGGTCCACAGTTGGTGGACTTTTTACCAGGCCTTGGGCAGGTGTGGATCCTCTCTGGTTCCTTGGTATGTGGGACTACCTCTAGGACTTTGGTCAATAGGACTGGTACTGGGAAAAGTGTCCATTTTAGAGTTTGTAGACAATACACCTGTTTTCAGATGCATGGATTGTTATGGCTCCCTCTGGATCTCTGGGGAGGGCTCCTGCTAGTTCACTGGACATATTGCTACATGGGAAGGACTGGCCCTAGAATGAAACTAGACAGGGCTAGAGCAAAATTATAGGTTTATCCCCAAGAGGCATGGACAGATATGCCTATTTTGAGATTCCTGGGTAATCAAGACCATTCACAGACAGTGGCCGAGGGAGGTTGGAGCCAAGTTTCAAGACTGCTTCTGGATCCACAGATGGACTGAGGTGGGCCAGCCTTCCTGTGGGGGTGTGGTCAGGAAGTTGTCCTGGTAGGTCTTTGGATTGGATGGACTATGGCTAAGAAGGGCTGGAGCTGGGCTACAATCCACTGTAAGATCTACAGCTTAGATGGAATTTGGTGGTCTATTACCTAAGATGTGGAAGGGCATGACCACTCCCTGGTCATTTGATGGACAGTGCTGGTGGAAAGACTGGACTATAGTTAAGTCCACAGGGGAATGGGTCTGTTTCTGAGTCTGTAGCTGGGACTACAGTTGTTAGCAAGCTTGCCCCATGAACATGGGCCTGCCTTCTAAAAACAGCTTTTGTTTTGGTCTTGGGTTCTACCAGGGTTTTAGAAGCTCTTACTTTGATCCCACAGCTTACACAGAAGTACTTTTGTCTGTGGATATTTGCCAAATGTTTATTGCTGAGGGAGGATCTGAACAGGGGACTTCCTATTCTACTATCTTGCTAATGTCATCCTCCTATAAATTTTAAAACTTTGCCTTTTACATTTATTTATTTACCACCAGGAATTGTTTTTTTTTTTTTTTGTAAGATGTGAGCTAGATGCACAATTTCTTCTTCTTCTTCTCCTTCTTTTTTTTTTTTTTGGTATGGGAAATGAATCATTCTAATAATTTATTAGTAAACATTGTATCCTTTCTCCAATGATCTTCAGTGCCATATTGTATTAAATTTCTCAATGTGTGTATATTTGGATACCACTATTTATAGTTTCTCTATTAATTTGTCTATCCTGTTTGAATAGCAATTTTTTTTATTTTGTATAGTTTAATAGTAAGTTATAAGGTCTTGGGGAAGTTGTTTCACTCTATTCTTTCATTTTGAGTTTTTCTTTGCTCTTCCACATTAATGTTTGAGTTAGTTTGTCAAATTCATCAGAAAAACATTTTGAGGGGATTTCAATTGAAATTGCATTGACTATATAGCTTAATTTGCAGAGATTTGACATCATTGTTATATTGAATGTTTAATGATTATGCTATTACTCTCCTCCTTTGCTCGTTTTTCATTATCTTCTTCTCAATTGTAAATATAGAACTATCCTACACCACTCAATGGGGGAAAGAAGAGTCTTTTCAAGAAATCTCAAATGACATTGAGAAGGAGTGGCCAGTGAGGTCAGAGGACAAGAAGAGAGTATTATCAAGAAAACCCAGGTAAGAAAGTATTTCAGAATAGATTTACTGGACAATCACAAGCAATGCTTCTGAAATGTCAACTAAGATGAGAACAGAAAAGTAATTACTAGATTTGGCCAAAATGAAGTACTTTGTGACATCTGCTAGAGATAGCAAAATGGAGTAGTAGAGGAAACATCCTAACTGAAGCAGGTTAGACAGTGAACTGGAAGGGAATGGCAGCAATTATAGATAAATCAAATCAGAAACTTTTTTTCATGGAGTGGTAGTGTGACCAAGAGGCAGGTGCTGATATAAAGGAAAGTGGTTTTCTTCAGATGCCAGTTATCTGGAAGATGGGGGACTTATGTCACAAAGCCCATCTCCTGGAAAGATGGGGAACTCACATCTCAAAGCCCATCTCCACATCTCAGTGGAGGCAAAGATGTTTATAAGGGGGGGAGGAGGAACAGAACAAAGAGCTTAAGGGAGGGGGTTGCGTAGTTCTCTCCATGCAGATGAGCACAGTAAATTCCAGTAAGGCAAGTGATGGTTCGGTGTGCACAACCCTGGTTTCGTCATCCCAGCTTCATGTCATCTTGGCTGCACGTAATCCTGGGTCCATGGTTGAAGGTCAGCAAATCTCCCAGAGCTGGGATGCTTGAAGGTCAGAGTCTATATCTTTTGAAACTAGTTCCTAGGATTCTTATACAAACATGCTGTTCATCTACAAGCTACATATTAGTCAGAGTCAATCACTTACAGACACAATGTCAAGAGAATGGTGGGGTGGGCTAGAATTCTGCACTGTTACAATTTGCCACTGTCACAGTAGCCAGAGGGAGAGTTTCTTAAAATGTGAAGTACTAGAGTATGTTTAAGTATTTATGGAAGGATTCAACTGAAATAGAAGATTAAAAAGAATGAGAGAAAAGGGGGCACAAACAGTTGCTGAGGGGGCAGAATGGGATAGAATCTAGAGCACACCTAGGAGGACTGATTTTTGGTCATGGAAGGAATACTTTTTTTGTTGTTATTGGAGGTAAGAAAGAGTGGATGGCTGCAGTTCCTAGGTAGGTTTATGAGTTTGGTAGTGATTAGATGGGGCAGCCACAGTTTGAAGATTTCTATTTTTATATGGAATATGAGCCATATAAAACTTGGAAGAAAAAGGTAGCAGAGAGAAATATCTGTCAATGCCAAAGTCCCCCAGAAACAACCGTAGTTGAACAAGTTGGGTTTATTTATTATTCATGCAGCAGGGGGAAACCATGGGGACTCTTAGCAAGATGGTGTTAGATATGGGTTATTGTAGGTTTGGGGATTGAGTTAGGTGTTTTGGGTGAGAGTTCAAGAAAGCAGGGTTTTTGCTCTGGACTGGGTGCTGTCAAGAAGCAGGGCTAATTTCATGATTGAGTGTCTTAGTAAATCATGTGGGAGGAGTGAAAACTAACACAGGCTAAAGCTGTAATTGGTATAGAAGCAGCAGTTACTCACATTAGTCAAATTAAGGGATAGTTGGTCATTTCTGTGGGTTGCACAATGTTCACATTTTGTTTGTGTTCACATGTGATGAATTGATTGTGTTTTTGTCTTGATCCATCATGGTCACAGAGTAGCTTTGTTTGTTGTTGATATTCTGTGAAATTGCTCATGTTTAAAAGAACATCAAGACCTTGTGAGTGCCAGGCTAGCTCCTAACAACACGCTGGCCTAATTGATGGCACCAGGCCAGCTCTCTGATGTCAGAGCTGCTTTTCTCTTTCTCAAACTCTGTACTATAAAGAACAAATTTTGGTAAACAGCTATTATCTCGTACATAATGGCTAAAAATTTATAATGATATACATCTGGTAGGCTGTTATTATAAAATTCTTCACTGTGTCTTTTTCTATCATCCCTCACATTATGTGCCTATCATGCAATGTGCCAATAACTTCAATCAATAAGGAAGAGTGAAAAAAATTGGTGAATAATTGCCATGAGGAGAGGGAAGAGCTGGCATAATTGGAAGACATGAGCTGCAAAGGAACCGAAGTTTTTTTCCCCCCACAAAAGGAGTAGATGAAGATAATTTTCTTAAAGTGGCACTTGCAATATGTGGGCTGTGAGAAACAAAATAGTCCCCACTCAAGTGGACTGAAGTGAAGGCAGTGTCCTCAGAGAACATCCAAATTCAAAGTTTAGATGATGAAATGATCAACCGACAAGTGGTTTAGGAATTTCAGTGAGGCCCAATTTGCCTTACTGACCAGTAGTATCATCATCACCTGGAGGCTTGTTAGATGTGCACGATCTCAGGCCACACTGCATGCATCCTGCATCAATATCTGCATTTTAACAAGATACCCAGTTAATTCAAATGTACAATAATGCTGGTGAAGAAGCACTGGCTTAGGATTTAGAGGAGTTTGTTGAACATAGACTGGCAGTTCTAAAGGGCATAGTAGAAGGCTTTGGGGGTGGGAATAGAGGCAGGAAACATTGAGTGAGCAGAGAAACTGAAAAGAAAAATATAGGGATAAGAATGCAAACTTTCTTCACCCCTTCAGGCTGCCTCTCAATATCTTCTCTTTCCCCCAGCTCTCACAATGTTGTGCATCTTTCCCATGTCACTCTAGTTTTTAGCAGTTTGTCTAAAATGACGGATTACAGTGGTGTTATTTTCCCCCTAATTTTGTCTATTTTCTAAATTTTTACAATGCTTACATGCTGCTTTTATAACAGGAAGAGATAATATAAAACATATACTAAAAAAATATAAGGTTTAAAATGTTAGGCAGTATCATGATTTCCTGTTCTGCAAGAGCCAGCCTGTTACCTGTTGATCTGTTAGCTGACCTATTTACAACCTCCACTTCTTTAGAAATCAGTACCTTCTCTGGAGATAAGAATAAGACCTGTAGTGCCAACTGAAGCCTCAAAATTTCTCTCCTGGCTGTGACTTTTCTTATCTGATTTGACTACCTCTCTGGTGTAGAGCTGCTGTTAATCATGTGGTCAGGGACAGCTCTCTGATCTTGCAGAGGTGTGGGAGGGTTTATTAAAAGCAATAAATACAGAAAGGAATGATAGATTTTTGAGAAGTCATCCATAAAACACAACTGTTTATAGGCTTTCATATCATACTTTTATTCTCATATGCTTTCAAACTGTCGTATGCACCTACAGCATACACTGTCTTTTTATACCAATCGTTGTCTCTTCATACCATTCAGAAAGACATTTCCTTCTCCTGTAGCACAAAATATATTTAGCTTTTCTATGACTCAGAGTTACAGTTCCCTTTGACAGTTCCACCTCCTGTGCTGGAAGCAGCTGAACTTCTTTTATAGATTTCTCTATCAGCCAGCCTGCAGCCCTTAATCAGATTCTCATCTCTTGACACTTTTCCATAGCTGATTCATTCAAATAAACCACTATGAACCTTGAAATGGCATGAATTTTCTAACTTAAGTTGAAGTAAAATGTTACATTTCTTATGAATCAATGATTGCTAATTAGGCAAGATCTTGTGAGACTTTTGTAATAAGTAAAAATTAGGATGAGTCCACCCAGGAGAGGAGAGATAACATCAGGTAAAATGCTGTTATAAGACAGAGCTATCTAAAGTTTATGACAGTATCCAATACCAGTTTTTATATCATACATTGTTAAATAGACAGTTCTTTTATTGTATGAGAAGTATTTCACTGAAATTTATTTCTCCTCAAACCACTTATATTGATTCTGGCAGGGGTGTCCAACCTTTTGGCACCTTTGGGCCACACCAGAAGAAGAGTTGTATTGGGCCACATATTAAAAACATTGAGACATGTAATCACAAAAAAAATCTCATAACATTTTAAGTAAACTTATACTTTTCTGTTAGGCCACATTCACAGCCATCCTGGTCTGTGGCTATAGGTTGGACACCCGTGCGAGGTTAGAATATCAACTTTAACACAAGTTTGGAAGAAATTGATTCCAATCCTCATGGATGACTTTGAGGAGTTCAAAATTTTAGTGGAGGAAGTAAATCCAAATAAGAGGTGAAAATAAGAGAACTAAAATTAAAAGTGCAGCCTAAAGATGTACTCAATCATGAGATATGCTGCAATCCCATGATAAAACATTAATGGATGACAATTTACTTACACATGAGCTAAGAAAGTGGTTTCTTGAAATGGGATCTGCTCCTCCTGAAAAATGCTGTGCAGATTGCTTAAATGACAAGAAAAGATTTAGAATATTATATAGGCTTAGTTGATAAAACAGCAAAATTTGAGAGAATTGAGTCCAGTCTTGAGAGAAGTCCTACTGTGGGCAAAATGCTATTAAATAGCATCACATGCTACAGAGAAATTGTTCATTAAAGGAAGAGTCAATAAAAAAAAGCTGTGGTACATTTATACAATGGAATACTATGCAGCAATGAAAAAGAAGGA
Organism: Pteronotus mesoamericanus; assembly: GCF_021234165.1. NCBI lineage: Eukaryota > Metazoa > Chordata > Mammalia > Chiroptera > Mormoopidae > Pteronotus > Pteronotus mesoamericanus. The sequence goes on from NW_026555198.1 coordinate 4,609,710, forward strand.
AATCTTACCTTTTGCAACAGCATGGATGGACCTAGAAATTATTATAAGTGAAATAATTCAGTCAGTGAAAGATAAACCCCATATGATCTCACCTTAAAAGTGGAATCTAATGAATAAAATAAATTAATGAGGAAAATAGAAACAGAGGCATAGAATCATGGATCAGACTGACAGCTGTCAGAAGGGACTAGGGGAGAGACTGGATGAAAGAAGGTAAAGGGTTTAGCCATAGAACACATATGCATAACCCATGAACATGGACAATGGTGTGGAGGTTGTCTGAGGGAATGGGGGGGGGTGGAGGTGGGTAAAGGGGAATATTGGGACAAGTGTAATAGCATAAATAATAAAATACAATTAAAAATAAAAAAGGAAGACTCAATCAATGTGGCAAGCTTCATTATTGTCTTATTTTAAGAAATTGCCACAGACACTCCAACCTTCAGGAACCACCATCTTAACTGGTCAGCAGGCATCAACACTGAGGCAAGACCATCTACCATTGAAAAGATTGACTGGCTAAAGGCTCAGATGATGGTTAGCATTTTTTGCAGTAAAGTATTTTAAATTTAGGATATGTACGTTGCTTTTTTTTAGGCAAAATGCTACTGCACACTCAGCAGACAAAAGTACAGTGTAAACATGACCTTTATATGCACTGGAAAACCAAAACAATCAAATGACTCATTTTGTTGCAATATTCACTTTATTGTTGTGGTCTGGAACTAGACCCATAATATCTCTGGGGTACACCTGTACCTACATGCCATGGCTCCTCCCAACGAATCAGATCTGGGAGTAGGGTCCAGGCATCTGAATTTTTCAAATCTCTTAGGTAATTCTAAAATGCAACAAGATTGAAAACTTCTGCCTTGAAGGAATCAGGACTTTATTCTAAGACCATGTGCATTCTACTGTGTCATACTGCTTATCTGTAAAAGAAAGAATCTGTGTGACCACTCAGAGTGAAAAATATTAAATCAATTCATTGGTTGCTGAGTAGAGAATTCTTATATGGAGGATTTATTTTTTTTCTTTGATCAAAATATTATATAGAAGATTATCTTCCTAATAGATCTCTTTGTTTTTTCTTTCTGGTTTGTTACTTGAACACATAACTTCCCATGTACTACTTGAATAAACTGCAGTTCAGTACTTGCTGTTTCTTACTTTTTATTCTAGTATTTTCTGTGGCTCCATCTTCATCCCCCGGACCCCCAGCCCATTTTAATGTTTTTTAAATTTATTGATTGGTTTTAGAGAGACAGAAGAAAGAATAGAGAGAAAGAGAAACATTGATTGGTTGTTTCATTTATTTATGCATTCATTCATTGATTCTTGTATGTCCCTTGACCAGGGACCAAACCCACAACCCTGGTGTATCGGGATGACACTTGAACCAACTGAGCTACCCAGCCAGGGTTGCCCCAGCCTGTTTGATTGTTGAAGTGAGAGGATTTAGGTGTGCATTTACTATAACTTAGCTCCTGCCCTCACACCCTCTGCCAGCTTCACCATTCACTGTTAAATAAACTTCATGTTTAAAGGCTTCCATTCCAAATTAGTTGAAGAATTTCACTTGGCAATTATCTTTAGAATTTTATTGAATCTTTCAATGCACATATTCTCTTATGTTGATGCACAAAAGTATGTGTGCACAATTTCTTTGAAACATATTTTCTGTTGTATAGCAGGGGTTCCTCAATAGTTTTGTAGGAAGGAATGATTTCCTAGAAGCTATAAGGTCACAAGACAGCATGCCTCTGTGTTGGAAGGAGTAGAAGGGATTTACAGTAGGAGTCTGGATTCAGGAGGCTATGAGGGGATAGGTAGAGAGACTGCTCATTCCAATACCAGAGTAGGGTCAGGGAGGGGATGCTGCTATTGTTGTTCTCTGCATGCTAGGGATTCTCAAAAACACAAGTGAAGGATTATGTTATGTCACCACTGGTTTGGAAAGAGATGAATAATATTTTGAGATCTACTGGCATTCTAGTAGCTGGAAACCCTGACTCCCAGACATTAGCTTGTAACTTCATTTACTAGAAGTCATCATGTGACTGCAAAGTCTGACTACATGGTTAGAAATCTTTTTGTATGTGTGTGAAGCTGGAGGAGTCCTGGGAAAATCAGGGGTGTCCAACCTGCAGCCCATGGGCTACATGCGGCTTGGGATGGCTATGAATGCGGCCCAACACAAAGCTGTAAATTTACTTAAAACATTATGATTTTTTTTGTGATTATGTGTCAAAATGTGTTTAATGTGTAGCCCAAGGCAACTCTTCTTCCTGTGTGGTGCAGAGATGCCAAAAGGTTAGACACCCCTGGTAGGTTATAGGAGGCTCTTTCTGAGCATAATGGCTACTTAGGCAGAGGTGTTTACTTTTGATTTTCTTTCAGATAGAAGGACTGTGTCAAAGCCAGGTAACTGTACTTTGTTTACTGTTTCAAGGGATTTGGAGGATTAAAATATTATTGTCACTGTGTAATCAATGACACTGTCTTTTCTCGCTAAGTTTTAAGGTGTGACGGAGGACTCCAGGGCTACTGCTTAATGTTAACGTGTCCTATATTCTGACTAGTATGACAGAAAAGAAAACAGAGACAAGATGTCTTGTGTGTGTGTGTGTGTGTGTGTGTGTGTGTGTGTGTGTGTGACCTCAGGTCTTTGTATCTCTGTCTCCATTACTGTTGGCAGCTGTGCGCCTTTCAGATAAAACCAGATTGGATTAAAATGCAAGACTGGGCTCAGAATTAAAACCCTTTTGAATTATGCTATTTGATTCAGGAGCATAGTTACAAATATGATTATCCAGTAGTCAGTTTCTGGTTTCTATAGTGCCTCACGGAATCCAGATGTGTACAGTTGTGCAAAGATCTTGGAAGACTGATTTATTGTGGCAGCTCAACTGTGTACAGCTTGCACTTTGAACTGGAGTGGATTTTCTTTGGAGAGAATTGAGTCAATGCATTCAAACACGGTTTTGTTTGGGATTGGTTATGTAATAGGGATTTCAAACTCAATTTGGATAAGAATCTTGTTCACTGAATTACCTCTCTATTCTGCCATTCAAGTACAACTTGCTTCCAATCTTTTGTATGCCCTCCCACTTACTTCTTTAATCATTCTTACTAACAAATACATGAAGACTTTAGGGAAATATCAGATTTTTCTTGGGCTGTATTTATAATTTTTCATTTTCCAGTTTCCTTAGCTGTAAAATGAGATTGGTGAAAATGCATGTATGTCAATGTGGCTGATAAATGCTCTATAAATTGAGATAGAAGCCAATGCAAAGTCTGAAAATAGCAATCCTTAGAAAATATTAAAATACATTCACTACATTTTCTTTTCCCTGCAATACCAGACTGATTTCCTGGAGGATAGGGTTCATGTTTTTTGTGTCTTTGATACCCACTATGGCACAGAATAAAACAATTTGTACAAAATACATTCTGGATAAACAAATAAACACATCTGTATAACATGACTTAAGTTAATCAATCAGTCAAACTATTATCATGATTTCTTGGTAGATATGAATAGCTTCAGAAAATTAAAGGTATATGGGAGCTGTATATCTCCTCTTCTATAACCTTGCTACCAGGTTGTATATTGTAATGAAAGTAAGTCTCAAACCACACTCTGGCACCTGTGCAAACATTAATGCGCAGGCACAAACACAGTTGCATGACATTTTTGTAACCAGTTTCTACTTTTATCGTGTTAGGGCCCCTCAGAACTTAGTCAAAGCACTTTGCAAGAAAAATGCTTTTTGTGGCAAAGACACAGTATTATTGAGGCAGAGTCAGTTACCATGTTCATAGGCTTAGGTGACAGAATTCCTCATTTAGTGGTAGCACATAGATCTAAAAGAACAGAGTTCTATATTTAGGGTGCTGCTTCAAATACATAAAGCTTGTGGTCCTGACATATCGTTCCATTTCCTTCAGAAAAGTCTTGAGGTAAACATGTTCTAGATAACCGCATATCCTCATGATAACTAACCCGGTCTCTGCTGAAGATCTACTTACCTTTATTTGAAAGGTTTGTAGTAGCTCCCTACATAGTGAGGGCCTCTGAAATAGGGTCCTTCAGATACAAACTAACTAACTCTGGAGTCTGCATTTATGACTAGTGCACTTCAAGTGGTGACTATTCAAAACTTAGGATGTAGGAGAAAGTTAATTTATGCACTGTCAATACTGAAACATCTAACATTGAATCACAAACAATATAGGGATGTTACTCTCAGTCCTGGCCTCAAACATCTTCTGAAAAGACACTGTTCTTGTGATTGGTGATTCTGATGAGTTCTGACATAATTTAGGAGAAGGAATCTCATATCATCTCTAAAGATATCAGGCCTGTACTTCCCTCCCTACACTGATGTGGGTTATGTTTGAGATCCCCTCTTGATGGTTCCTTTGGGAGGCAAAGAGTCTTATTGGCTCGCATATATTGCAGTTTTGTTCCTCAGACACATTGCATACCTAACGCAGACCCACAAGATCAAAGTGGTTGACAGAAAGTGAACAATGCTATTATCTACAAGTGACAGTTTTGTGTTTTGACAGTACATGTCTCAGACCAAGTTTTCCTGGAACCTAGAAATATAGATCACAGGTCTACAAACTATGGTTCTTGAGCCAAATAAAGCCCTGAAGCCTTTATTTACTTTATTGGTAAAGTTTTATGAAAACATGGTCATAACCATTTATTTACATATTGTCTATTTCTGCTTTTACCCTAGAGTAGTAGAGTTGAGTAGTAGAGATAGAGATGGTATGTGTCCTGCAATGCCAATTATGTTTACTATTTGGCTTTATGGAAAAAGTTTGCTCACTCCTGATACAGACTATAGTGGAGTAAGAAACATGTACCTGTTTCTGAGTTTCCTCATCTTTTGGTGGGGATCATAGGGTGTTGTAATGATTAAATTATTGATGCATATAAAATCATTGGAGCAGTGTTTGAAATAGTGCTCATTAAATGTCAGTTGACTGATAACAACTAGCAAAATTGAAGGAGTAATAAAAAAACCTCCTGGCACACAAAAGCCCTGGTCCGGATGGCTTCAGAGATGAATTTTACCAAACATTCAAAGAACTAACTCTTCAAACTATTCCAAAAAATTCAAGAAGAGGGAAGATTCCCAAACTCTTTTTATGAGGCCAGTATCATCCTAATTCCAAAACCATGTAAAGACACAACAAAGGAACAAAATTACAGTCCAAATATCTGATAAACATAGATGCAAAAATCATCAACAAAATGTTGGCAATCTGCATCCAGCAATATATTAAAGAGAGCAAACGCCATGATCAAATGGGATTTAACCTGGGGATGCAAGGATGGTACAATATTCACAAATCAATAAATGTAATACACCACATAAACAAAACGAAGGACAAAAATCACATGATCATATCAATAGATGCTTTAAAAGCATTTGATAAAATCTAGCACCCATTTATGATAAAAACTCAGCAATGTAGAAATAGAGGGAGCATACCTCAACATAATAAAGGCCATATACGAGAAACATACTGCCAACATCATACTCAATGGGCAAAAACTAAAAGCTTTTCCCCCTAAGATCAGGAAAAAGACAAGGGTGTCTGCTTTCACCTCTCTTATTCAACATAGTACTGGTAGTTCTAGTCACAGATGTCAGACAAGAAAAAAACATAAAAGGCATCCTAATTGGAAAGGAGGAAGTAAAATTGTCATTATTTGCAGAAAACATAGTGTACATAGAAAACCCTATAGTTTCCATAAAAAAAAACAACAACAAAAAACTACCCAACCTAGTAAGTGAATTTGGCAAAAATAGCAGGATATAAAGTCGATATTTAGAAATTGAAGGCATTTTTGCACACTAACAATGAACTATCAGAAACAGAAACTAAGAAAAAAATCTCATTTGCTATAGCAAGAAGAAAAATAATGTATGTAGGAATAAATTTAACCTAGGAGATAAAAGACCTGTATTTGGAAAACTATAGAACACTGAAGAAAGAAACTGAGGAAGATAAAAATAAATGGAAGCATTTATCCTGTTCATGGATTGGAAGAATTAACATCATTAAAATGTCCATAGTACATACCCAAAGCAATCTATAGATACAACTCAATTCCTATTAGAATACCAATGGCATATTTCACAGATCTAGAGCAAATATTTCAAAACTTTATATGGAACCAAAAAAGACACTGAATAGTCTCAGCAATATTGAGAAAGAAGAACAAAGTAGGAGGGTTCACAATACTTGACATGACATCAAACTATACTACAAAGCCACTGTTATCAGAGCAGTCTGGTACTGGCATATGAACAGACATAGATCAATGGAACAGAATAGACAGCCCAGAAATAAACCCATCTCTCTATGGTCAATTAATATTTGACAAAATGGGCATGAGCATACAATGGAGTAAAAACAGTCTCTTCACTAAATGGTGTTGGGAGAACTCTACTGGTACATGCAAAAAAAATGAAACTAGACCACCAACTTAACCACAATGAGTTATCACCTCACACCTGTCAGAATGGCCATTATTTAACAAATCAACAAAGAACAAGTGCTGGTGAGGATGTGGAGAAAATGGAAACCTAGTGTGCTGTTGGTGGAAATGCATACTGGTACAGCCACTCTGGAAAACAGTATGGAATTTCCTCAAAAAATCAAAAATGGAACTGCCTTTTGACTCAGCAATTCCATTGCTGGGAATATCCCCTAAGAATCCTGAAACACCAATTCAAAAGAACTTATGCACCCCTATATTCATAGCAGTGCTATTTACAGTTGCCACTTGTTGGAAACAGCCTAAGTGCCCATTAAAAGATGAACGGATTAAAAAACTGTGGTACATTTACACAGTGGAAAACTATGCAGCAGAAAGAAAGGTGTAATCACTACCTTTTGTGACAGCATGGTTGGAACTAGAGACTATTATGCTAAGTGAAACAAGCCAGTCAGTGAAAGACAAATTCCATGTGATCTCACTTATTGAGAGGAATCTAAAGAACAAAATAAACTAACAAGCAAAATAGAACCAGAGGCATGAGTGGAAACATGGAACAGACTGACAGCTGCCAGAGGGGAGGGGAAGGAATGGTGGAAAGAAGGGGAAGGGACTATTTGTAGAACATGTATGAATGACCCATGGACTTGGACAGCAGTGTGGGAAATGACTGGGAGCAGGGACAGGGCTGGGTGGAAGAGGTAAAAGAGGGAAAATTAGGCCAACTGTAACAGAATACACAAGAAGAAAGAAAAGAACAGCTGGAACTTACTATGATTCACCAAAAGTTATACAGTGCAGAATTTCAATATAACTCATACAGGGCTATCTCCTTAAATGGACTCAATTCAAGTTGTGGGTGCTGTTGTCATTTCATGATATAAAAATCTGCGTTTTGCTTCCTCAAAAAATAAAAATAAATGTTAGTAGTTAGATGACAGCACTTAAACACAATTTACTTAATATTCTTGGTTGGCAGCTCTTTGAGAGACTCCTCCTTATGTTTGCCTACTCTTTGGCCTTTGTGTTCCTCTTTATTTCTCCAGAGAGACAGCCTTAGTTGCACTCAAGATAACCTCCCACCATCTCCATCACGGACTGCATGTGTCCTTTCTACCAACAGATCCATGAATATCATTCAGAGTCTTTCTCTTTCTCTAACAAGACTGCATTGCAAAAGCATCTGCTTTTATTTCACATTCTTCCTCATTTACTCTATTTTTCAGCATTACTGAGATACAGTCAACAAAATTTTATATTTTTAAGTTGTACAAGGTGATGTTTTGATACATGTATACACTATCAAAAGATTACCGTAATCAAGCTAGTTAACATATTTATCACTTCATAGTTACTGCTTTTTTTTTTATAGCAAGAACACTTAAGTTCAACCTTTTTTAAAGTGTTATATCAATGAATGGATGTGCTTCCCATTCTGTCATGCCTGTAGTGTTTAAAAACACATGAAAATGCTGGTTGTTAAAAGGTCAACTCTCAGCAAATTTTAAGTATGCATTACAGTATTATTTATTAACTATAGTTACAATGTTGTATGTTAGGACTCCAGAAGTTATTCACATTTTAACTAAAATTTTATACCCTTTTACTAACATCTCCCCATTTCGCCCTTCCCCAGTCCCTGGAAATCATCATTCTGTTCTTTGCTTTTATGAATTCTACTTTTTTAGATTTCACATGTGAGTAAGATCATGCAATATTTGTCTCTCTATGCCTGGCTTATTTCACTAACATAATGAAATTTATTTTTTGATGTCCATTCATTCTTTCTTGTCCTTTTGTTCCAACAGTAATTTACCATCTAGTTCATGTTTTGATGGAATGAGTCCATAATGTAGACACAGCTTTGACCTTGCGGTATATTAGAAATGTGTTAGAAGCTGTAATTTTTCATACCAGCGTTTGGGGTTCAGGTACTGTGTATATGGAGGGGAATGGGTTTGGATGTGATTTAATGCACCTACTTAGGAATTTGAAATTCCTCTTAATAGGGTATTCCAGGTTGTGAATAATGCACACTCATTTCTGGAGCTGGGGCTGGAATGTGGTGATCAGACAAGAAATGACTGAAGACTTTCTCTGAGGACAATGGCTTCTAGAGGTAAAGGACAGTAGATGAGCAGGAAGATGCTATCTGTGTGCTTTATTCTGCACACTTAGTAAACTTGTGGGAGATTCATTCTTACCAAGTCACTAGACCTTGTTTCAGTCCAGACCAGTGGTTGTAGCTCAGTGGGAAGCTTGCAATTTTAAGTCTTCATTCCCTATTTTCAGCCAGCACTTGAAAAATATTTGTAACTCAAGGAGATATGCAATTTTATGAAGGATTACAGATTCTGTATACCAGCTCTGAAGAAAAGTGGTTAGTCAGTGAAAGGCAGACACTGAGATGTAGAGTAGCCAGGAGTGGGAGCTGAGATGTTAAAATTTTTGTAGGAAAGACAGGTTTTTGAAGACCAGCCATATCTCAATGCATGGATAGATTTTATTTAAACAACATATGCTCTGCTGACCCATGAGTTGTCAGGGCTCCCATTCCTGTGTTGGAGCAGCCAAAGAGCTGCTGACTCAGGGAAGCTGAAAAAAAATGAACTGACCTATTTATTCCTTCACATTGCCCCCTCCCTCACAGCCTTATCAAAACAGGATTTCATTCCTAACCATAATTGCCCTCTTCTTTCCAACCCTGCCTGTATTTCAGGTGAAAAATCACTTGCCTCTAGGCATCAGGGCTTTGTTAATTTTCCTTCTGGAGGCACTTATCCCCCAGTGAAACTAGAGGAATTATGCTAAGAATAGTAATAGGCAGAAAAGAAAGGGCCATTAAAGCCTTTTTAAGGTGTGACCAATGGGTAGCTTCTGGTTAAGAATAGACCCTCTGATCCAGGTGCAAAATTCCAGCTTTTGCTGCATTCCTAATCTTCGTGCAAAACGTTGACTCAAGAATACTTTACTGGGATACATTCATTTAAAACTAGAGCACAAAAAGGAAAGTCTAGGCACTTTAAGGTGGATTTTTTTATTGTATTTTATATTCCACACACCTTAGCTACTGATTCTGATTACATTTTCAAGGGAAACTTGGAGGTGGATGTTGTTTTCCCAGCTGCACAGTCTGGTACTTTCAAGATGCATGCTTAAGCCTCTTTTGGCAGCTTCCCTGCCTAAATACTGTTTGCCCATATTTTATGACTGCTTTTCTTTTCCTTATGCTCTTTACCTTGCCACTAAATTGTGTGTGTGGGTGAGAAATCCATGCTTAAAATGATAAATAACGGGGGATTTATTTTTTAGCTGAAAGATTATTCTCACATAAATCTTAGGTATTTTATCATAGCACGTGCATTAATTAACTGCAGTGATCCATTTCCTCGCTTATTTTTATTTTACTGCAAAAAGATATAATAGCACTAAAACATTTTGAAAAAGGAAAAAATAACCATTCACTCTTAATCCCATGATCCAAACAAATTTTTTGCATATTCTACTCCAAGTAATGTTCACAAGCATATATCTTTTTACGTAAGTTGTAAGCACTGTGTGTCTGCAACTGTGTATTCTGATTTTTATGGTATATGTTATGTATTAAGCATTTTGATAAATTGCTATAATCATAGATATATTTAAACAGCTGTGAAAATTCCATGAAATGGATGAGATGCAATATACTTAGCTATTCCCTTTTTATTAATAAAGTTTTTTGTGCTCCCTTTTTCTCTTCCTTTTCCTTCTTCTCTCTCCTCCTCCATCTTCCTCATCCTCTTCCCTTCTATCCCTTCCTCTTCCCACCTGCCTCTTCTTTCTCCTGTTCTTACTCTTTACCCTTCTCCTCATCGTCTTTTCTGCTCCTCTGTACTATTACAGATAAAATAAAAACATCTGCATATACATATCATATATATTTATAGCAAGTCAAAATTAACATACATATATAATTATATATAACATATATATTCCTTCTGCAGAAAACATAGCTGACTTTTTTACTTAGAGATGAATGCTGTATGAGGATTACTAGCAGAGTAAAATAAGTTTAAACTTTATAAAAATGACTTAGGAACAAAAACAATAGGAGTGCATAAAAATTAACTTTAGAAATGGTAAAGTGAATAATGGAATGTATTTATTGTATTATTTAATATTTTCAGTGCTTTTAAAAAATGATCCATATGATAAATGAAATGGCACAACTGATACACAATTATCTGTAATTAAAATACCTTCACCCATAGCCAACATCTTTCCCGATGGGCAAAAACTAAAAGCATTTCCCTTAAGAACAAGATAGGGATGTCTGCTTGCACCACTCTTCTTCAACATAGTACTGGAAGTTCTAGCCATAACAATCAGACAAGAAGAAATAAGAAGCATCCACTTTGGAAAGGAGAAAGTAAAACTGTCATTATTCACAGATGAAATGATATTGTATATTGAAAACTCTAAAGGCTCTATAAAAAAAACTAGAACTGATAAATGATTTTTGTAAAATAGCAGAATACAAACTTAATATTTAGAAATCAGTGACATTTTTATATACCAAGAGTGTACTACCAGAGAGAGATATTAAGAATATAATCCCATTTACTATTGCAAAATAAATAGGGTACCTAGGAATAAATTTAACCAAGGAAGTAGAAGTCCTGTACTTGGAAAATTAGAAGATACTGAAGGAAGAAATTGAAGAAGATATAAATAAGTGGAAACATATACTGCGTTCATGGATAAGAAGAATTAACATCATTAAAATGTCCATACTATCCAAAGCAATCTATAGATTCAACCCAATTTCTATTAAAACACCAATGGCATATCTCAAGGAACCAGAAAAAAATTCCAAAAATTTATATGGAACCCCCAAAGAGCCTAAATAACCTCAACAATCTTGAGAAAGAAGAACAAAGTTGGAGGTATTAAGATACACTACAAGACCACAGTAACTGAAACAACATGGTACTGGCATAAAAAAAGCATACAGATCAATGAGACAGAAGAAAAAGACCAGAAATAACCCCACTCCTTAATAGTCAATTAATATTTGACAAAGGAGGCAAGAATATACAATGGGGCAAAGACAGTATCTTCAATAAATGGTGCTGGGAAAATTGGACAGATATATGCAAAAAATGAAACTAGACCAACAACTTATACCATACACAAGAGCAAACTCAACATGGATTAAAGACTTAAATGTTAGTGGTGAAACCATAAAAATCCTAGAAGAAAACGTAGGAAGTAAAATCTCAGACATTTGAGGTAGCAATATTTTTCCCATTATATCTCCTTGGGCAAGGGAAACAAAAGAAAAAAAATATGGGGGAGAAGGTAGAGACAAATGTATTTGAAAAAATAAATAAATAAATTAAAAAAAAAGAATTCAGGAAAGGGAATTTGGATGCCTGTGGCAGGAAGCAGCGGTGCAGCTAATTAAAGTATTATCTGTGTGTATCTAGAATAAAGTACCCATCAAAATAAAAAAAAAAAACAGGGACTACATCAAACTAAAAAGCTTTTGCACAGCAAAATAAACCATCAACAAAATGAAAAGGAAACCTACTGAATGGAAGAATATATTCACCAATGATACATCTGATAAATGGTTAATATCCAAAATATATAAAGAACTTACACAACTCAACACCAGAAAGACAAACAACCTAATTAAAAATGGGCAAAGGACCTGAATAGACACCTCTCCAAAGAGAACATACAGGTGGCCAATAGACATATGAAAACATGTTCAACATCACTAATCATCAGAGAAATGCAAATTAAAACCATAATGAGCTATCACTTCACACCTGTCAGAATGGCTATCATCAATAAACCAACAAACAACAGGTGCTGGAGAGGATGTGGAGAAAAGTGAACCCTAATGCACTGTTGGTGGGAATGCAGACTGGTGCAGCCACTGTGGAAACCGGTGCGGAGTTTCCTAAAAAAAATTAAAAATGTAATTGCCTTTTGACCCAGTGATCCCACTTCAGGGAATATATCCAAAGAAAGTCAAAACAGTAATTTGAAAGGATATATGAACCCTTATGGTCATTGCAGCATTATTTTTAATAGCCAGAATTTGGGAGCAGCCAAAGCACCCATCAATAGATGAGTGGATAAAACAGTTGTGGTACATTTACACAATGGAATTATATGCAGCTGTAAAAAAGAAGGAAGTCTTACCTTTTGCAACAGCATGGATGGACCTGGTAATAATATGTTAAGTGAAATAAGCCACTCAGAGAAAAAAATCTTATATGATCTCATTCATATGTGGAATCTAATGAATAAGATAATGTAACCAGTAAAATAGAAACAGAAACATAGACACATAGAATGGATTGACAGCTGTCAGAGGGTATGGGTGTTGGGGGGCTGGATGGAAAAATGGTGAAAGTATTAAGCAACACACACACACGCACACGCATGCGTGCACGAGGGCTATCCAGAAAAAGTCCAGCCATTGTTAATATAATGAAAATGGTTTGCACAACATTGATGTAACCTGGCAGCCAAGGAGAGTGGACTGGAATGAGCATGTGTGAACAATGATGACTTCATTGTACTAGTCAGTGGGGGCAGTAGATGCCATTGAGTGTCTACTGTGTGGCCACACATTTAAAATGACCGAGCAGGTAGAGCAACGAATTTGCATCACATTTTGGGTTCAGCTTCAAAATTCCTCTGTGGAAACTGTTCAGGTGATTGAGAAGGCTGAAGCAATGAGCTACTGGTGATTGGCAGCTTCATCATGACAACAGGCCTACTCACACATCACGTCTTGTGCAGAGTTTTCTAGCAAAACATCAAATCACCCATGTGACTCAGACCCCATGATTTGGCGCCCTGTGACTTATGGCTTTTCCTAAAACTAATGTCACCTTTGAAAGGGAAGAGATTTCAGATCATCAATGAGATTCAGGAAAATACAACAGGTCAGCTGATGGCAATTGGGAGAACCGTGTGAGGTCCTAAGGTGCCTACTTTGAAGGGGATTGAGGTGTCTTTGTCCTATGTACAATGTTTCTTGTGTCTTGTATCTTCTTTAATAAATGTCTCTATTTGTCATAGTACATGGCTGGATACCTTCTGGACAGGCCTCATATATAAACACATAGACACAGACTCTGGTAATAGCCTGAAGGAAAAGGGGGTGGGAGTAGGTGGAGGTGGGCAAAGGGATAGATGTGGATGGAAATAGACTTTTCTTGGGGTAATGGGTGCACAGTACAGTCTGCAGACGATGTTTTGTTGAGTTGCTCAGCAGTATGGTTTTGTTAACCAATGTCACCCCAATAAATTCAATTAAAAATAAAATAAAATAATGGGTTACCTCCTAAAACCAGATTATGCCAGCAGTTGGAGGACTGGGCAGTGCACTCCTCAGGCTGGCGCTGTAACAATGGGAGTACTCAGCCCTGGGAAGGTGGCACCTGGGCCTCTAGCAGACTCCCATCTCTCCTAGGAAGACTGAATCCCCGCTGATTTTCACCACCAGATGCTATGAGGGTTACTCTTTTCATCTCTTTTGCTCTGGGTTGGGGATGCCTGCATGGGGCTGAGACTCCATGTTCTTGCCAGTGGGAGATTTGCAGCCAAGATATCCCTCCAGTTTCTCAGCTGTGGCATGTGGGTGTCAGGGTCAATTCTTTTTGCGTCTCTGCCCTTCTTACCAGTCTCTACGTGGTTTCTTCTGTAAATCCTGGGTTATAATATTTCAGTTTAGCTAGCCTTCAGTTGGGTATTCAGGTTGATTGCTCTATAATTATCTGTAAATCCGGTTTGGTGCTGGGAGCAGGTGAGTGTGTAGCTTCCACCTACTCTGCAACTATCTTGGAATCCTGTAATCATTTAATGCATACAAAAAATTTCTAGCTGTTTTATTTCACTATTTTATTTTTGAGTTTTTCCTTATAATTGCTTCTGATACATTTCCCCAAACATTTAGGGGAGGTCTGTTGAAGTATGTGTCACAGAATGAGCAATGACTACATGCAATGTTAATGGAAAGAATTAAAAACAAACAAAAAAACCTCAAAACATCTCTTTCTGTTGGATTCCTTGGGAAAGCTTTAAATTCCCAGTAAGAATTAAACTTTTATCTGATAATTTTCTTGTTTTTTCTCCCTTTTCAAAATGAACTCACAGGTGTCATAGAGGAAGTAGATTCTTCATGAGTAATACTCTTCCAAATTCCTTGTTTGTCATTAAATTCAGCAGAGCTTCTTTCATAATGATCATGCCATTACACTCCTGTCTGTGTTACAACTTCAAAACTGATTTATAAAGGATACCGCCTCCAATCATAACACCCAACATCCACAAAGACTTGGTAGCCATCAGTGTGCCTCATGATGGCTGGAAGCTCTAAGCAGGTAGAGCAGCTATTGCTAGGGCTATTTTTCTCTTCATTAGACTTCTCTTGTTCCAAATACCCTTAACCCTATTCATGGAATTTTTTCAAAATTTTAAATTAATTAATTTATTTTTTCAACTACATTTGTCTCTGCCTTCCCCCCACCACTTTCCCTTGCCCCCTCCCTCCCTCCCATTCTCCCTCAACTCTTCCCCTTTGGTTTTGTCCATGAGTCCTTGCTATCTGTTCCTTGACTTTCCCCTTCCCTTCCTTTTCCCCACCCCCTTGCCCTCCTTCCCTCTTGTCTCTGTTGGTTTCTTTTCCTTTCAGTGTTGCTGGTCTTATTTTCCTTGCATCTTTGTATTGTTGGTTAGGTTCCGCTTATAGGTGAGATCATATGGTATTTGTCTTTTACCCCCTGGATTAAAATTTTTAAAATAGCAAGGCTTTTAAAAATACACTTTGCCTGAAAAATGGTGAAATATATTGTTGGTATCCCCAAATCTTAAATCATTACGATTGCCCTCTTATCCTTGACAGCGTCATCTCTCAGTGAAATAACTAACACTAATTAACAACATTTGTGAATCATTTAGTTGATTATGTCCTTGACCATCCAATGGATTACAATTTGTAATTTATGTGAAAAAGTTTTTTTGATAACAGAGCATTGATGTATCATATTCACATATGTTTGGAATTTTTTCTCTTTAAAAGTTTTATCTTCCACCTTTGCAGTCATAGTTTAGGGTTTGCTATCAGGTTCATGAAATATATTTTCTTATCTGTTTGATTCTTCAGGTTAAGTCCACAGCCTTATCTGTAAGCAAGCTATCCTTAGATTTTGTATTCTGTGAAAAATCTGCCTCAGAAACACTTGAAGATTTTACTTCTGAGTGAGGTTTAAGAGCGATACAGTATTTTCCTCTAAAGTCAATGTAATTTTGAACTTTTTTTCTTATGAAAACAATAATAGGACCATCATTCATTCTTTGTAATTTATCTGTGAATTCAACTCTAATTTTAAAATCTGTCATCATTTTCAAAAACTAGCATTTTCTTAATGTGATCTTTTTTTGTTTTGTTTTGTTTTTAAACCTGCAGCCTGTTTTGCTGTTTTGTAAAACCTGTCATTCCCAACACAAATCATGATTCCATTGCTATGGACAAGCCTTTCTGACTTTCATGCCAAATGGCACCATACTGTTGGAAGATTCTTAAACAGACAGTGTTTGGAGTTATTTTTGAAGTGCACTGTAATCATCTTCCTATACGCAATTACTTTTTCTTGGCAGATAATCTGCTGCTCAGTGCAGAGGCGTGCCACTTATTCAGGGTACAGAAACCTTGAAGTAGTTGCCTAGGTTGAGCACTGAATAGATGGCTGGTTGTAAGAGAGTGTAGGACAGGCCTCAGTGAAGCAAAAAGGCACAAAAGAAAGACATAGGGATTGAGAAGAACAATGTCTTTGGGAACTTATCTGGAAACCCAGAGTGGCCCAAGTGGAAGCCAAAGTAGAGACTTGCTGATGCTCTTTTCTTGCTCCTTTGCCCCCTGGTGCCAGGCCCCGGGCAAACATTTTTATTACAGTCCTCTCTGCCACATGCTCCCCATGAGACCTGAGAGAATGAATGGAGGAGCTGAAGGAGAAAGGCTTCTCATTTGACTTCCCTCTTTAGTATTCTCCCTGTGTCTACCTGCCTTCTAGGCTTCCTACCCCTTATATCATTTTATTACATAAAAGGGATCAAGTCTGCTTTTCCTGATGCTTTATTTCTAAGCCCAAATGTCAGGTGCTCAGAGAGGCGTTCCCTGACCAATAAAAGCTAACATAAGCTCCATTGTTCCTGATAATTCAAGTGTTTTCCTGTTCAGTATAGTATAGGAGTTTGGCCTCTGCAGTCAGACTGTCTGGGTTTGATTCACAGTCCCTCCATTTATAAGCTATTTGACCTTGAGCGAGTTGCTTAACAAAGATGTGCCTAGTTTTCTCCTCTGTAGAGTGGTAGTCTACACTTTCTGACACAAACCTACTCAGTGAATGTTGGTTTTGTACTAATACTCTTGCTGCAGTTTGTAAGTACACACTTATGTGTTATTTACTTGTTCAGTGTTTCTCTCTCCCACTATAAAGCAGGGACTGTTTCTTTGTAGTCACTGCATGCCCATCACACAGCATGGTATCTATCATATAAGGACTTGAAATCATTTGCTGCATGAATCACTCTTACAGTGTTTCAGATTTGAACAACTGCATTTTCAATGCAGCTTTATCGTAACTCCATGTAATTATTTATTTTTATGTGCCTTATTTAATTATTTATAGTCAAATACTTTTCTTTTTCAAATATTTGTTCAAGTGCCATATCTCAGCCATTATATACACCCCCTTTGTATGTGCCTTTGTATAGACACACATATATGCACATGTATACACTTTCAAACAACAATAATAAAATAGAAACTACTATGCCTACCATCCAATTTAAGAAATAAAATATTACCAGTGCATTTGAAGCCTCTTGTATATCCCCGATCTTATGTGCCTCCAACACCTATTGTGGGATACTATTCTGAATTCTGGATTAATATTTTTACATCACTTGATAGTTATACCACAAATGTCTGTATCCTGAAACAAGGTAGTGCTCAATGCTGCCTGTTTTGACCTTTATATCAATGGAATTTCACTGAATATATCCTTCTGCATTGTTTCTCATTTTTCCCCTCCTCAGTACTATGTTGTGTATGGTTGAAATTCATTTATTTTCACTATGATATCATATTTCATTGCATGGCTATACCAGTATATATTTATCTTTTATATTGTTTATGGATATCTAGATTGCTATTCATTTCTTTCCTATTACAAACAGTGCTGTTATGAACATTCTGTGTGTCTCCCAAGATACATATGCATGAGAATCTCTGGTATATGCACGAATTGTGGGATTGTAGGGTATGATATCTCAAACTTTGCTAAGCTGTTTTTCTTTTTGTGATTTCAACATCTTTTGACAATTATATCAATTATTTTAGTGTAGAGTTGAAAAATGGTGATAATCTATTTCTATCACTCCTGTTTCATTTATTAGCTGGAACACATCTTTGAAGGTAAGCTTTCCCCTTATCTAGTTTAGTTACCCAATGGTACAATATGTTTAGGAAAGGAGAGGGTTAATGGTTCATTGTTTTCTCATCACCAGTTTTCAGAATAAGGAATGGTTCCCTAGGATTCTTAAAAGTTCTCAAGGGGCTCCAGTTGTCCCATTTGTGGCCCAGGGGAATGTCTTCAATGGGTGCCTTAGTTTTTTTTATACACCCCTAGCAATCTTACCCATATACGACAATGTGTATGAAGATGTGTCCCAAGCCCACTAAGTGTGTTCACTTGTAGTTCTACACTATTAATCTTCTGTCTTTCCAAGGATCACTGATTTTCTTTAGTGGGAAATAGTGTTTTAAGACACTGGATGCTCAGGGTCCTTGTTTCTATTACATTGATTATTGTTTCTAGGACATTTTAGTGGACAGAGTTAAGAACTATCTTCCTTTAAGGTAAATTACATGAGTTCACACTGACATTCAAGATTATGAAGTTTTAGTTAAAGTCTTTGATCTGTATCTTCTTTCTTTCATGTTGGTGCCTTCGATTTTTGGATATACCTCAGTGATGTTTGACAGCTTACTTGATTTCTTGATTTCAACAAGATGGCTCCCACCAGCTTCCTTAGATAAATGGTAGCATAATATACACACTTTTCACCTTACATAAATGTAGTATAATTTATTCAAACAATATCCTACTGATGATGTACATTTGGCTTGTATCCAGCTTCTTGCTGTTATAAATGTTGCAATGAATAATGTTATTTTTTCATGTTTTTGCCAATGTGTATTTCCTAGAAGTATGATCTCTTGGTCAAAGAGTATATTCAGCTCTGGCTGGTGTCTTTCAGTAGATTGAGTGTTGGCCTGCAAAACAAAGGGTCACTTGTTTGATCTCAAGTCACAGGCCTGGGTTGTGGGTCAGGTCCCCACTAGGGGGTGTGTGAGAGGGAACAACACATTGATATTTCTCTCCCTCTCTTTCTCACTACCTTCCCCTCTAAAAATAAATAAATAAAGTCTTAAAAAAATAAAGAGTATATTCATACACAATTTTAGGAACAATCTCTTAAAAAACAGACCATTTAGTAAGTTGTAAACCATTTATTACATAACTGGCTATACTGTTAAAATAGGCTTTCTCATGATAGATTACCAACTCCACTCTTGGTCCTAGTAAAAATGGAGAAAACAGGCTAATTGTTCTTTCTTGACAGTAGAATTTGACTGATGTTATATTGAAGGTTTCCTCACTGGCTTTGTTTATTCAAGATTCTAGATTAATGGAATCAACCTTGAGGCTGAAGCATGCCTTTAATAGTGCTGGTAAACTTGAGTGAAGAGGACATGTGGAATGTTGTTACCAGTAATCTACATACCTTGCACAGGATATGATTTTGTTTGTTTGTTTGTTTTGTTTGTTTGTTTGTTTTTTGAGGGAGGACCAAGCTCCACAGCCAGCATGGAAATAAATTTTTAAAAAAGCACTTCTTAGGCTCTTAAGAAATAAACCTTAGTGTCTCCTCTTCCCTCATTTCTCTTGTTTCCACTTTTTCTAACTTCCCTATGGATGACACCTTGATATTCCCAGTTATCCCTCATTCATTCATCCATCCATTCATTTATTCAATCAATATTTATTAAGTTGCTATGCATGTTTCCACTGGGATATTATTGTTTTCATTTTAGGGTCCATGCTATTTTTTGCAGAAAATTCTTAATTTTTTACTTCCTAACTTTATCAAATTTCACTTTAGATATAGAACACTTGTCACTGAATTGTCAAAGAGGCTTCTCCACCTCAGCACAATATGGGCGGCAAACTGCAGTCTGCCTGCATTACTGCTTACTAGGAAATGGCTTCTCTCCTGTTTGCGTCAGTTTGTAATCTGTGTCTCACTAATCCCAATCTGACATTTAGTATCTTCAATCTTGCCATGTGCTAATTCTTTAGACTTTATGCAGCATTAAAGTAAATGGAGAAATATATTTAACTTCTTTGAGTAGAAGAAGTAATATCCTTCTTGATTAAGGTGCACACTGAAAATGTAGAAATATGTACATGTTGGCACTTCCCACAAAACAACATTAAACATTTTCCCTGACACATGCCCTTTGCAGCTTCTAAAGGTTATTGTTATTCAACCATATTATGACTTTTATGACATGAACAGGACTTGCCCTTGGTGGTACTCTTCCTGGAGACCAAGCAAGCATTCACTTATGGCACAGTTTTAGGTTTAGTCAGCCTGACACAAGTTTATGTCACTGTGCTTTGCCTATTAAAGAAAACATCCTCTTTTATTACTGAAAATTTGCCCACCATTCCTCTGGTCAACCCCCTAGAAAAAAGAAAGCAATAATATTAGAGGATAGTTGGAAGAAAGATACTTCCTAGGCAATTATTTATATAAAAATCTTCCCGAAATTACATGCACTTGTTAAATGAGAAATAAAACTGACACAGACAGACCCTTAACCTTGGAAGTCCCTTTACATGAATAAAGACTGCAGACAGTGTCTCGATGCTCACCAATCCCATTTACTCTTGCTGTACACATAGGAAGACTATATTTCGGTCTCTCTTGCAGTTATTTGGGGGCTATGTTAACTGGATCTGGCCAATGGGATGTGTACAGAATTGAAATATACCACTTGTAAAACTAACCATAAAACCCTATTGGATTATCTATAGTCTCCCTTCTCCTTACCTGGGGGCCTTAAAGTCCAGTATGTAAAATGAGAACATCATAACATGATAGAAGTCATCACTTGGAGGACAGCTGCCCTGGAGAGCTCCCTGACTTACATCCACTCTGAAGTGAATAATAACTACTATGTTAACTAATGAAAATGTAGGGTTTTTTAGAGCATTTAGTAAGCATTTCCCTAATGACGACAAAATCTGAGATTCAGAGAGATGTTTTAGGGGCCCAGAAAAAACTATGAATAAGATCTTTTTGAGGTAAAATTCTTCAGGGCCTATTATAATAATAAAGCTTTTATTGTATACTTGACAACAGTTTTCACTCTTCATGATTAAGCAGAAACTGAGAAGTTAGTAACTTGCCTAAAACTACACACGTATTATCTAGTGGAGGCCAGATTCAGTCAGTCCTATCTGACTCCAAATTTCATGATTTTTGAGGTCTGATGTCAGGAGAATGGTAAGGTAGGAAGCCCTACCTCTCATTTTTCCACATAAATGCAAAAAAAAATAATATTAGTACAAAAATACCTTGAAGAGAAATGCAGAATCCAGCTACTAAGTAGAAGCACCTTGGAGGAGCATAAACTTTGAGTAGTTGCATTTACATGGGTAAGAAAAGCTATTTCTCTTTACAAGTGTGAGTTTCTATACCAAACTGTATTAGCTCAGGAACAAGAAGACCACATCAGCCCATTATTTCTCCCACTAGGGTAAGAGTGTAAAATATGCACCTGACCTTCTTGTCCCTCAGAACATCCTCTGTTAGGCCAATTTCTATCTCACCTCATACTGAAGAACCTGGTCCTCTGGCACAGCTAGGAACAAGGAAGTAGGGGGTCAAGCCTGTCTAGCTAGCACTGCTCTGTAGATAGATTGAAATAGGCATAGCACTGAGTAAGGAAGGATTGAGCAATTATAAATGTATGAACCCAATATTGGAGCCCCTATATATATATATGTAAATCAAATATTAAAAGATCTGAAGAGAGAGATAGTATCAATACAATAATAGTAGGGGTCTTTAATACCTCACTTTCAACAGTAGATAAATTATTCAGACAGAAAAACAAAAAGGAAATATTGGACTTGAACAATGTTATAGATCACATGAATCAAACAGACATATACAGAATATTTCATCCAATGTTGGCAGAAATGCTCAGTCTTCTCAAGCACATATGGAATATTATCCAGGATAGAAAATATTTAAGGCCACAAAATGTCTCAATCAATTTAAGAAGATTAAAATTATATGAAGAATCCTTTCTGACCACCGTGTATAAAACTAGATATCAATAGTGGAGGAAAATTGAAAAATTTAAAAAAGTGTGGAAATTAGACAACACCTGAACAATGAAAGAAGAAATCAAAGTGGAAATCAGAAAATATCTTAAATGAAAATGGAAACACAATATGCACATACTTATGGAAGGCAGCAAAAGCAGTTCTAAGAGCAATGCTTGTAACAACACATGCCTGCATTAAGAAAGGAGAAAGATGTCAAGTAAACAGCCTAACTTTATACCTCAAGAAACTAAAAAAAGAACAACAAACTAAACCCAAAGTTATAATAAGGAAGGAAATAATTAAGATCAAAGCAGAAATAAATGAAGCAAATACTAGAAAGAAAATATAAAAATGTGAACAAAACAAAAGAGCTGTTTTTTTTCTGAAAAGCAACAAAATTGACAAGGTTTTATCGAGTCTAAGAAAAGAAGACTCAAATCAATAAAATTATAATTGAAAGAAGAGACCTTACTTTTGACCCCATAGAAATAGAAAGGCTCATAAGAAACTACTATGAATAGTTATATGTTGTCAAATTGGGTAACCTGGAAGAAATTAGTAAATTGTTAGAAATATACAACCTGCCAAAACTGAATCATGAATAAATTGAAAATCTGAAAGGAGTAACCAGTTACAAACCAATGAGGAGACTTATTCAATATCAAAAACCTCCTGAAGTATAAAAGCCCAGGACCAAATAGCTTCACTGGTAAATTCTACCCAATATTTAAGGAAGAATTAATGTCACTGCATCTCAAGCTCATCCAAAAAGTTGAAGATTAGGGAACATTTTGAAATACATTTTTTGAAATCAGTAAGACACTCATAACAAAACCAGACAAGGCACTACAATACAAAAAAAAGTTACAGACTGATATCCCTGATGAACATATCCTTAACAAAATAATAGCAAACCAAATTCAACAGCATATTAAAAGGATCATGAATCATAATAAAGTGATGTTTTCCCCATGGGATTGAAGGATGTTTCAACAAATGCAAATTAATAAATGTGATACACTGCATTAATAGAATGAAGAATAAAAATCATAATCATCTTAATAGGTAGATGAAACCATCTGTAAAATACAACATCCTATTATGATAAACACTCAACAAATAAAATATCAAAGGAATGTATCTTAACACAATAAATGCCATGTATAACAAGCGCACAGCTAACATACTTAATGGTGAAAAGCTGAAAGCTTTTCCTATAACATTAGGAACAAGATAATGATGCTTTTCTTCCATTTCTACTCAACATAGTACTGGAAATAATAACCAGATAATTTAGGGAGAAAAAAAAATAAAAGGCATCCAAATCAGAAAGGAAGAAATAAAATTTACTCTCTTTGCAGATGACATAATCTTATATATAGAAAATCTTAAAGATACCACTAAAATTTGTTACAACTAATAACCAATTCACTAAAGTTGCAGGATATAAAATCAACATACAAAAATTAGTTTAATTTCTGTATACCATCAATGAAGTATCCAAAAAAGAAATTTAAAAAACAATCCTATTAGCACCAAAAACAATAAAATATTAGGAATAAATTCAACCAAGAAGGTGAAAGATGTGCATACTGATAATTGAAACACATTAGCAAAAGAAATTGAAGAAGATACAAGCAAATGGAAAGCTATCGCATGTATGAAGATTGGAAGAATTAATTTTTTTAAATGTCTACACTACCCAAATTTATCTATAGATTCAATGCAAACCTTATCAAAATTTCAAAGACATATTTCATAGAAACAGATAAAACAATCCTGAAATTCATATAAAACCACAAAAGACCCTGAATAGCAAAAGCAATCTTTTTTTTGTCTTTTTCTTTAAATTTTATTTTAATTTATTTTTTCAAATACATTTGTCTCTGCCTCCCCCCCACCACTTTCCCTTGCCCCCTCCCTTCTTTCCTCCCTCAGCTCTTCCCCTTTGGTTTTGTCTATGAGTCCTTGCTATATGTTCCTTGACTTCCTCCTTCCCTTCCTTTTCCCCGCCCCCCCTCCCTCCTTCCCTCTTGTCTCTGTTGATTTATTTTCCTTTCAGTGTTGCTGGTCTTATTTTCCTTGCATCTTTGTATTGTTGGTTAGGTTCTGCTTATAGGTGAGATCATATGGTATTTGCCTTTCGCCCCCTGGCTTATTTCGCTTAGCATAATGCTCTCCAGTTCCATCCATGCTGTCATGAAGTGTAGTAGTTCTTTTTTTCTTTCTGCTGCATAGTATTCCATTGTGTATATGTACCATAACTTTTTGATCCAATCATCTACTGATGGACATTTAGGTTGCTTCTAACACTTGGCTATTGTCAATTGTGCTGCTATGAACATTGGGGTGCATAGGTTCTCTTGAATTGGCATTTTGGGATTCTTAGGGTATAGTCCCAGCAGGGGAATCCCTGGATCAAAAGGCAGTTCCATTTTCATCTTTCTGAGGAAATTCCACACTGCTTTCCACACTGGCTGCACCAGTCTGCATTCTCACAGCAAAAGCAATCTTGAGCAAGAATAACAAACTTGGAGGCATCACACTGCTGGATTTTAAAATATACCACAAAGCTATTGTAACCTAAACAGTATGGTGCTGGCATAAAAACAGACAAATAGACCAGTGGAACAGAATCAAGAACCCAAAAAGGAGTACACACAGCTTTTTGGTTAACTGATATTCAGCAAAGATGCCAAGAACTCAAAATTGGGAAATGATGTCTCTACAATAAATGGGTTGGGAAAATGGTGTACCCACATGCAGAAGGATGAATATGGACCTTTCATTTCATACCAAAAATTAAGTAAAAAAGGAATAAAGACTTAAATGTAAAACATAAAGCTATAAAACTACTAGAAGAAAACATGGAGGAAAAGCTTCCTGACACTGGTCTGAGCAATAGTTTTTGGATATGACTCCAAAAGCACAGGCAATAAATACAAAAATAGACAAAAAAGGGTTTTTTTTTGCACAGAAAAGGAAACAATAACAGAGTAAAGAGATAACCTATCGCATGAGAGGAAATATTTCCAAACTACATATATGTTAAGGTGTTAATAGCCAAAATATATAAGGAACTTTTTCAACTCAATATTAATAAATAAACAACCCCCCAAACAATCAAAAAACAAACATAAAAATTCAATTAAAAATGGCTAAAGGGAGAGAAGATGGCGGAGGAGTGAATGGGAGTCACGCTGACCTCCTCCCAAAACCAAACTGGAATTGCAACTAAATAATGGAGTAATCACCTGGAAAGCAGTGGAGCGATAGTGGGAGAGGAGCCCTGGTGCGCGAACAGTGGATTCTACTCTCACACATCCCAACGGGTGAGAAGTGTGGTGGAGGCTCGAGAGGGTGGGCTGGGTGCCCACGGGCATTGGCACCAGAGGGAGCTAACGGCCAGTTAGCTTCCCCCGAGAAGAACGGGGTCTGAATCATAAACAGGAACCCCTAAACTACAGCAGCTAAAGCCGAGAAAATACAGACAAAATGCAACCCCAAAAGGCTTAGGGGCGCTCTCTGCCAGAGACAGGTGGCTGGGGATGTAAAGAGATATTTAAAGGGCCAATGCAAAAGTTGCAGTGGCAGCCACCCTCCTATATCTCTAGGTAGAGGCGGCAGCAGGGTGGGCTGGTGCCTGGGAAAAGACTGGTGAGGAAAACTTTGTGAAGAGAATAGAGACACCGGTCGAGCCCCGGGGATGGCGCACCTCCCACTCTGCAGCTACCATCTCGCTCAGGCATAAGGGAATCAATTAACATGCCTTTTGTGCGCTCCACACACAGCTTGTGCCCATGTGAGCTGCTGGGCTGAGTGCAAACTGGCTGGGAGAGCCTTGAGGAGAGACTGGAGACGGAGGCATTGGGGAAAGAACGGGAGGAGGAACCAGGGAGTCCCGACACCCTCACCATTCTGTAGTCTCCATTGTGGGCTGGAAAGGCGTGACCCCAAAGAGGCAGAAGCAGGGTGCGCATGAACCAGACTGCCTGCTATTGAAACTCAGTCCGCATAGGGGGTGGATCCTTGGCCGAAGGGGTCAGGGAACTGCCCGGAGGCCCCTGAGGAGAGTCTGGAAATGGAGGCATTGGGGAAAGAACAGGAGGAGGAACCAGGGAGTCCCAACTCCCTCCCCTTTCCGTAGTCTCCATTGCACGGGAAGAGGCCACACCACCAAAGAGCCAAAAGCCAAAAAGCACACATAGACACCCCAAAAACACCCAGTGCAGGCGCGCACACTTGCGTGGAGTGACTGGCGAGGGTTGGCGAGCGTGTGTGTGACCCGCGCGGGCTGGCAAACGCTTGCACCGGCGGGCAAGGCCTCCCACAGATTGGCACCAATACGGCCTGCGAGGGAGTACACAGAGCGGCAAGGGCAGGCGTAAATTGAAAACCCGCCCACGATTGCGGAGCGGCCCACAAAATTATTAGAGCTGCCCAGAGTCCCTGGAGGACAGACCAGAGACAGGATTAACCAGAGAGTCCTGGAGCTGACTTCCTCCCATTTCCGTAGTACCCATTTGGCGAGGGCAAGCAACGCACCCAAAGAGCCAAAAGCGGGGCAAATACACAATAGAAGACCCTAAACTGACCAGTGCTGCAAAGCTCGCTGGCCAGGGGGGCCAGATGAGTACGCGAGGTCACAAAAAAGCACCCTGGTCTGGGGCAAGCACATGCGAGCCCAGGCAGGCGGGGGATCCTGCTGTGCTGGGAGCGCGCTCAGGGAGCCCGCTTGAAAATGCAGAGAGATCCCAAAAAATAGCCCAACCCTGACCGAAGGGGTCACAGAGCTGCTCCAAGCAGGAGTCAGACGCAGATATTAGACTCCTGGAAGGCTCAAACAAACAACCCAAGGTCCTATAGGGTCAACAACTGACATCATCAGAGGCAGGATCAGAAAGAAAAGTAAAGGACAAAAATATTTAACAGACTCTCACAAAAATGGGAAGAAAAAGAAGTTCCCCCCAAATGAGTGGAAAAGGGGACTCCCCCAGAGAGAGCTAAATGAAATAGAGGCAAGGGAACTATCAGATACAGAATTCAAAACAATGGTTCTAAGGAAGCTCAATGAGCTCAGCCAGCTCAAAGAGAACTATGAGAAACTGCAGAGAAACTATCAGGATCTTACAGCAAACTATATCAGCCTGGAAAAGGACATAGAAACTATCAAGAAGACACAAGAAGATATGAAGAATACCATTTCTGAATTGAAGAGCACAGTAGAAGGAATCCAAAGCAGGCTGGATGAAGCCGAGGATCGAATCAGTGAGATGGAGGACAAGGTAGAAAGAAGCTCCCAGAAAGAACAAGAAATGGATAAATGGCTCAAAAAGAATGAAGAGGCATTTAGGGAAATGCAGGACAACCTGAAACATAATAATATCCGTATAATAGGGTTACCAGAAGGAGAAGAAGAGGAGCAAGGGATAGAGAACCTCCTCAAAAAAGTAATGATGGAAAATTTCCCTAATTTGAGGAGAGAAAGGCTCTCATGGATCCAGGAGGCACAGAGGACCCCACTCAAGAGAGACTCAAAGAGGTCCACTCCAAGACACATCATCATTAAAATGGCAAATGTCAAAGACAAAGAGAGAATCCTCAAGGCAGGAAGGGAGAAGGAAACAGTAACATACAAGGGGGCCCCCATACGCCTAGGAGCTGACTTCTCAACAGAAACACTACAAGCCAGAAGGGAATGGCAACAAATATTCCAAGCCATGAAAAGCAAGGGCCTACAGCCAAGGCTGCTCTACCCAGCTAGGCTCTCCATTAAAATAGAAGGGGAAATACGGAGTTTCCCAGACAAGAGAAGACTAAAAGAATACATCTCTACCAAACCAGCACTCCAAGATATGCTAAGGGGACTGGTTTAAGCAGATGAAGGAAAATAATGAGAAAGAGAGGAACACAGGTGCAAAGAGAAAAGATGAGTAAGTTTCTATCAGTAATATCTCTCAATGTGAATGGACGAAATGCCCCAATCAAAAGACATAGGGTAGCTGAATGGATAAGAAAACATGACTCACACATATGCTGCCTACAAGAGACCCACCTCAGAGCAAGAGACCTACACAGATTGAAAGTAAGGGGATGGAAAAAAATATTTCAAGCAAATGGACATGAAAAAAGGCCCGGGTTGCCATACTTGTATCAGACAAAGTAGATTTCAAAACAAAGGCCATAAAGAGAGACCCAGAGGGGCACTTTATAATACTTAAAGGAAGAATCTATCAAGAAGACATCAACATTGTCAACTTATATGCTCCCAATATAGGAGCCCCCAAGTTTATAAGGAAATCGTTGGATGACTTCAAAAAAGATATAGACAGCAACACACTGATAGTAGGGGATTTCAACACCCCACTGTCAAAAATGGACAGATCTTCCAAACAAAACATTAATAAACATACTGTGGCGCTGAATGACCCACTGAATCAAAGAGACTTAACTGACATATATAGAACCTTACATCCCAAAGAAGAAAAATACACATTCTTTTCACATGATCATGGCAGTTTTTCAAAGATAGACCACATGATAGGACACAAAGCAAACCTCAGCCAATTCAGGAAAATTGAAATAATACCAAACTTTTTCTCAGACCACAAGGCCTTGAAACTCGAAATCAACCTCAAAGAGAAACTTCAAAAACTTGCAAACTCATGGAGACTGAACAGTAGACTATTGAACAATGAATGGGTCCATAATGAGATAAGAGAAGAAATCAAAAAATTTCTGGAAACAAATGAAAATGAACACACAACAGTCCAAAACCTATGGGACACAGCAAAGGCGGTCCTGAGAGGGAAGTTCATAGCAATACAGGCTTACCTAAAAAAGATAGAAACATTTCAAATAAAAGACCTCACACTACAACTTCAAGAACTGGAGAAACAACAACAAATAAATCCCAGAGCAAGTAGAAGGAAGGAAATAGTCAAGATTAGAGCAGACCTGAATGACATAGAGATGAAAAGAACAATTCAAAGGATCAACCAATCCAGAAGCTGATTCTTTGAAAAGATAAATAAAATGGACAAGCCTTTAAGCAGACTCATCAAGAAAAAATGGAAGAGGACCCAAATTAATAATATCAGAAATGAAAGAGGAGAAATAACAACTGATACCACAGAAATACAAATGATCATCAGAAACTATTATGAACAATTATATGCCAAGAAATTTGAAAATCTTGATGAAATGGACAAATTTTTAGGAAAGTATAATCTCCCAACACTGAAGGGGGAGAAACAGAAAGCTTGAACAGACTGATAACAGCTGGGGAAATTGAAACAGTCATCAAGACTCTCCCGGCATACAAAAGCCCAAGGCCGGACGGTTTCCCAGGAGAATTTTACAAAACATTGAAGGAAGAGCTAACCCCTGCCCTTCTCAGACTATTCCAAAAAATCCAAGAGGAGGGAAGACTCCCAGACTCTTTCTATGAGGCCAGCATCACCCTGATCCCAAAACCAGACAAAGCCCCTACAACAAAAGAAAACTACAGGCCAATTTCGCTGATGAACACAGATTCTAAAATCCTCCACAAAATATTGGCAAACCGCATCCAGCAATACATTCAAAAGATTATCCACCATGATCAAGTGGGATTCATCCCAGGGATGCAGGGATGGTTCAATATACACAAATCAGTAAATGTGATACATCACATAAATAAATGAAAAGACAAAAACCACATATTCATCTCGGTAGATTCAGAAAAACATTCGATAAGGTAGAGCACCCATTTATGATCAAAACACTCAGCAAAATGGGAATAAATGGGGCATTCCTCCACATAATAAAGGCCATATATGAAAAACCTACAGCTAATATCATACTCAACGGGCAAAAACTGAAAGCTTTCCCACTAAGATCGGGAACATGACAAGGATGTCCGCTCTCACCGCTTCTTTTCAACATCGTGTTGGAAGTCCTAGCCACAGCGGTCAGACAAGAGAAAGAGATAAAAGGCATCCAAATAGGAAAGGAGGAAGTAAAGCTATCATTGTTTGCAGATGACATGATAGTGTACATAGAGAACCCTGTAGACTCTACCAAAAAACTCCTCAACCTAATAAATGAACTTGGCAAAACAGCAGGATAGAAAGTCAACATTCAGAAATCAAAGGCATTTTTGTACACCAGCAATGCAATAGAAGAAGAAGAAATCAGAGAAAAAATACCATTCGATATAGCAGGAAGGAAAATAAAGTACCTAGGCATAAATTTAACCAGAGACGTAAAAGACCTGTACGCAGAAAACTAGAAAACATTGAAGAAAGAAATTAAGGAAGACACAAATAAATGGAAGCATATACCGTGCTCATAGATTGGAAGAATTAATATCATCAAAATGTCCATACTACCCAAAGCAATTTATAGATTCAATGCAATCCCTATTAAGATACCAATGACGTATTTCACAGACATAGAACAGACATTTCAAAAATTTATATGGAATAACGTAAACGACCCCGAATAGCCACAGCAATTTTGGGAAAGAAACACAAAGTAGGAGGGATCACAATATGGGACATCAAACTCTACTACAAAACCACTATACTCAAAACAATCTGGTACTGGCACAAGAACAGACCCATAGACCAGTGGAACAGAATAAAAAGCCCAGAAATAAGCCCAGGTCTCTATTGGAATCTAATATTTGACAAAGGGGGCAGAAGCATAAAATGGAGCAATAATAGCCTCTTCAACAAATAGTGCTGGGAGAGCTGGACGGCTAAATGCAAAAAAAATTGAAATTGAATCGTCAGCTGACACCATACCCAAAAATAAACTCAAGAGGGATAAAAGGCTTTTAAATATAAGTCGCAACACCATCAAAGTCCTCGAGGAGAACATTGGCAGGAAATTCTCAGATATCCCACGCAGCAATTTTTTTCACTGATATGTCTCCTAAAGCAAGGGACATAAAGGAAAGAATAAACAAGTAGGACCTCATCAAAATAAGAAGCTTCTGCATGCAAAAGAAAACATCAGCAAAATGAAAAGGGAGCCAACCGTATGGGAAAATATATTTGCTAATGATACATCAGATAGAGGTTTGATCTCCAAGATATATAAAGAACTCACTCTACACCAGTACAAGAAGACAAACGATCCAATCAAAAAATGGGCAAGGGACCTGGGCAGACGCTTTTCCAAAGAGGAGATACAGAGGGCCCAGAGGCATTTGAAAGGATGCTCAGCATCAGTAGCCATCAGAGGAATGCAGATCAAAACCACCATGAGGTACCACCTCACACCAGTCAGAATGGCCATCAGAAACAGATCCACAAACGACAGGTGCTGGCGAGGCTGTGGAGAAATGGGAACCCTAGTACACTGTTGGTGGGAATGCAGACTGGTGCAGCCACTGTGGAAAGCAGTGTGGAATGTCCTCAAAAAGCTGAAAATGGAACTGCCTTTTGATCCAGGGATTCCCCTGCTGGGACTATACCCTAAGAACACCAAAACGCCAATACAAAAGAACCTATGCACCCCAATGTTCATAGTAGCACAATTTACAATAGCCAAGTGTTGGAAGCAGCCTAAATGTCCATCAGTAGATGATTGGATCAAAAAGTTATGGTACATATACACAATGGAATACTATGCAGCAGAAAGAAAAAAAGAACTACTACACTTCGCGACAGTATGGATGGAACTGGAGAGCATTATGCTAAGCGAAATAAGCCAGGGGGCAAAAGACAAATACCATATGATCTCACCTATAAGCGGAACCTAACCAACAATACAAAGATGCAAGGAAAATAAGACCAGCAACACTGAAAGGAAAATAAATCAACAGAGACAAGAGGGAAGGAGGGAGGGGAGGCAGGGAAAAGGAAGGGAAGGGGAAAGTCAAGGAACATATAGCAAGGACTCATGGACAAAACCAAAGGGGAAGAATTGAGGGAGGGAAGGAGGGAGGGGGCAAGGGGAAGTAGTGGAGGGGAGGCAGAGGCAAATGTATTTGAAAAAATAAATTAAAATAAAATTTAAAAAAAAAAAGAAAGAAAATGGCTGAAGGACTGAATAGACATTTTTCCATGAATATGTACAAATGGGGAACAGGTATATGAAAAAGAGCTAAGCCACCTTAATCATCAGAAAAATGCAAATTGAAACCACAGTGAAATATCACCTTATACCTGTTAAAATGGCTACTATCAAAAAGACAAATGATGACAGTGTCAGGGATGTGAATACCTGTACACTGTTGGTAGGAATGTAAAATGGAACAGACATGGAAAGCAATATGGAGGTTCCTCAAAAAATAAAAAATAGTAGAACTACCTTATAATCCCCAATCCCACTGCTGGGTATATATTTAAAAGAAACAAAAAATTAGTATATTGAAGAGATATTTGCATTTCCATGTTAATTACAGCATTATTCACAATATCCAAGATATGGAAAGACCCTAAATGTTTATCAACAGATAGAGAATGAAAATGTGATATAGCTTTAAAATACAGTATTGTTTATTCATAAAAACAAAAAAAATTCTTCCATTTATGACAACATAGATGATCCCAGAGAACATTATGCTAAGTGAAATAAACCAAAAACAGAAAGCAAATATGGCTTGAACTCGCTTAAATGTGGAATCTAAAAAAGTTAGACTCTTAAAAGCATAGAATGGTGGGTACCCAGGGATGGCAGGTGAGGAATATGGGAAAATGTTAGTCAAATGGTACAAGGTTTCAAACATGCAAGATGAGTAAGTCGGGAGATTTAATGCACAGCATGGTGGGCATACTTAGAAATACTGTGTTTTATAATTTAACTTGCTAAGACAGTAAATGATTGCTCTTTAAAAAGGCTTGATGTAAACATTTCAGCATATATATGTATATTAAAGCGCCACATTGTATACTATAAATATGTACATTTTTATTTGTCAACTATACTCAATAAATCTGGGGAAAAATCCCAAATGCCATGGTTTTCATTATTACAGTACATTGAGTCCCTGATGTCATTTGCGCTTGTGTTGGTTTACTTATTCTAGATGCTAATCAAGATATAAGTGGTACTAAGGGTTGGACGATACATTGTTTGCCTTTTTTGAGAAGGACATGATCAGATTCAGAATAGTATTTTTCCCAAGCCATTTGTTTCTGGGTAAAGCTTGAAGGCAGAGCTACCCATACTCTACATTGTAAAGGTTGCAGGTCTATGGATGGGTTTTGCACCTGTGTTTTCTAGCCTGCAAATTTGTTTTCTAATATTACACTTTCAGCAAGCTTCTGGGGCTCCATTAACTTTGTGGCCTGACTTGTGAGGTTACCAGCTCTGCTTTTTGATTTCCATGTATTGTCATCCAGCAAGGTAGAGGTCTTACACCCATATCCTTTGCTGGTCTAGACTATAGAAAGCTAAAGAAATGGTGTTTATTAAGGAAAATGAACTCTACCACAAAAACTTACTTCTCTGTTATAGAAATATTTAAGCTTTGAAGGTCAACCAAATCCATATACTGTATCACATACAAAGTTCAATTATATTTGTGCCTGAGTTTCTTCATTTGAGAAGTGTACACAGAATTTCTTATTTGCAAAGTACTGCATTTGTTTATTAATAAAAAATGCACTGGTCATTCTTAAGCTCTCAGCATGATACTATTTTTTTTTTGCAAGTCTTCTGTAACAAAGTACTATACCACAAACTGGGTGGCTTAGCACAACAGAAATTTATTCTCTCACAGTGTGGAGATTAGAAGGCCAAAATCAATGTGTCCCTGGGACAACTATCCTTCTGAAGGTGCTAGGGAAGGATCCTAGCTTTCTTCTTTCTAGTTTCTGGTGATTTGCTGACAATCATTGGCACTCCCTGGCTTGTAGGTGAATCACTCCAGTCATTTGTATTCACATGCCCTTCTCCCTACATGTCTTCATATGGTCTTCCCTCTGTGCATATTTATTTCTGTGTCCAGATTTCCCTTTTGTGTGAGGATGTTAGTCATATTGGATTATGGACCATCCTAATGATCTCATTTTTATTACCTCTCTAAAGACTGTTCCCAGATAAGATCACATTTTGAGGTAGTGGGGTTAGGACTTTAACATATCTTTTTTCGGGGGAGGATAAAATTCAACCCATAAGAGAAGCCAAGATAATAAAGCACAGTCCTCAACATCAAAGAGATTCCCTTTTCGGGGAGGGGAGATTAGCTGTAGAGCAATAACTGTTCCCTAAAGCATCAGGCAAGGTCTCTACATAAATGATCCTGTCAGTTCTGAGAGATCATGTTGAGTGAGGGAAATATGGAAGTAATACGATTGTAGGCTTCTGTTGTCTAACAATATAGAGAACTATTTCCAGTGTATATTAGGAAGTATTTTTAAATAAGTTGCAATAAATTACTTTTACTGTCCATTCCATAACTGCGATATCTCTGAACACTCCTGTCTCCACACAATTTCTTTCTAGCCCCCTTATCCTGACTTTTTTTCATAATACTAAACACAGTCTCCATATTATATGGTTAATTGGTTATCTACCTCTAGTAAAATGTAAGCTATTTGTAAGTAAGTCCCTTGTCTGTCTTTTGTTCATTTTTTTTGGTATTTGTTGATTTTTAAAAATTCTTACTGTTACTCTATTATAGTTGTCTCAATTTCTCCCTCTGTGCCTTCCTCCATCCAGCCCACCCCCTACTTCCATGGTCAGTTTCCACCCTGTTATCCATGTCTGTGAGTCATTCATGCATGTTCTTTGACTAGTCCCTTCCTATTTCTTACATTATCCCCTCCCCACCTTGGGCCACTCTTGGTCTATTCTGTGTTTCCATGTCTCTTGTTCTATTTTGCCTGTTAGTTTATTTTGTTCATTAGATTCCTCTTTAAGTGAGATCATATGGTATTTGTCTTTCACCAGCTGGCTTATTTCACTTAGCATAATATTCTCCAGTTCCCTCCATGCTGTTGCAGAAGGTAGGAGTTCCTTCTTTCTTTCTGCTGCGTAGTATTCAATTGTGTAAATATACCACAATCTTTGTCTTTCTTACCCATCCCCGTGTACCTAGTGATTAGACCATAGCCTAGTACATAGTAGGTGCTCAATAAATATTTGAACATTGAATTAACTCATTAATGATCCAGTGCATCACTTGAAACAGCAGCTTGTCAGATTGTTTCTTTCACTTTCTTTTCCTAAGAAGGATTACGAAGGCATAGTGACGTTTGGGCCTAGTATTCACCTCTAATGGTGACAGAGTCCTTACAGTGTACTAATTTAAGGGATTGAAATTAATGCTGCTAAGTAATTAATGTTCTAAAGAAGGTGGTGGTCTCTTGCATGGCAGCCAGGCACTGGCCTGTCAGGTAAGAGAAGAATCAGAATTTGGGTGCCAGGACTCATTTGTGTAATTTCATTCCTTTTTGTCACTTGGCTCTTCTCCATAAGTTAAAAGCCTATGTTGCAGCAAACCCCTGCAATTTTCACAGCATGACAGTAAAAAGGAATTGTGTGACCAGAAAGCTTTGCAGTATAACACAAATGGAGGGGTTCAGCAGCACCACAGTGCCTGTTCTTTCATTTCACTCTCAGACAATGGCACAATTATAAGCAATTACTTATTAGGTGTTTAAAAACTATTATTAAAGGACAGCACCATTTTCCAAAAGTAATTTAATGAAATTGGGCATGATTGTGTCCTGAACTGAAGTTTTCTGATTTTCCCACATTTAGATGACTCCACTGAAATTATTTAGCAAATGAATAAAAACACATAGACAAACATCTCTGTGCAGTTGGTGAAAATACAGGGCATCAACACTGAAGAGCACATGTCTTTATTTATTGAAATTGAGATTTTTGGCAAATTGATATAAAGTAAGCTAACATATTGGTTTGATATAATGCAAAATATTATTACAAAGGAAAATAAGATATTTTAAGGTTCAAGAATACATTTATTAATTTGATTGGGAGTTGATAAAAATTATAAATTTCAGATGTTGATTAATGGCATTCTTTAACTACCATATAAATATTATAGCAATTAAGCAAGTTTTCACCAATTTGGATGAGAGAATTTTTAAATGTGTTAAAACTCTAATTTATAAGATAGTTTTAAAGAAATGAAGTTTCTTTTCCATATATGTAGTAGCTACATAGGCCAACAAACTATTGCCCTGTCTGTATATTTTCTGTAAATTGATGAGAGTGATTTATAATTAACACCTGAATTGTTTGTAAATTGATACTCTGATGAGGTTTAAACATTCCTCTTCGCTTTTTAAAATATTTTATTGGTTTAACAATCCTATCCTTATGTATTTTATTTTCCTTTCTATCACATGACTTTACTTTTCCTGTAAATACTTGTTTATTTTTTTGAAAAAATCAAACAATAGAGAAGTGCAGCAAAGGGAACACCACCTCAAAACCCATTATGCAGAACACCACTATTGACATTGGCGAATATCATTCTACATTTCTGTCTATGCGAATATACAAATGGCTAGATGACTGCATAAATGCATAGAGTGGTTTTATAAAAATGGGATTATACTGTATTTATTTTTAAACTTAACAAGATACATTGAAATTAACTTAAATTTAGTAGAAGAAAAAGAAGTCAGAGTAAAATTGAAAAAATGGTCGAAGTTGAGCAAAAAAATTATTCAAGTATATTTTAATGTTTTTTAAGCTCACCAGGAGATTGTTTGAGACAGTACTTGTTATTTATTATTATTATTTTTCGAGTCTATTAGCATTTAAATTGACTTCTAAAAATCCTAATTCCCACAACTGTTTAGTTTTAATTCTCTATTTAAAAGCATTCAGTGTGAACCATTATTTTTTGGTCACAACTTCTCCATCCCTAAATTCTATTTGGGTTAATCTCTTAGTTGACTGGTTGCTTCATCAAGTAATTTTTTTCAGGTAGGGCTCATGGTAGCCCTTGAATGAGTGCATGCTTGAAGAAGTCTTTTGACTTCATACACAAAAGACAACTTGAGTGGTTATAAAATTTTATGCCATGTTTTTTTCTCCTCTTTCAGGATTGCAAAATGGCTCTACTATTTTCTTGCATTGAGTGTTTTGTTTCCTTTCACCATGACTTCTCCATTCATCTTTTGTCTGGCTAGATTTTATCATCAAGTTTTTATAAGGGTTCTCTATCCTGAGATCCCTTTATGTTGAATGTTGCTATGGAGAAGTCTGAGGCCTGCCTAATATATTTCTTTACCTTTTGGAAATGCCCTTTCTCCCCCTTGTCTAGATGACTGAAGAATTCCTGAAGGCAGTAAGTAATGGCTTTCACTCTGAAGAGTTCAGTCTTGACTTTTCATTGGGCTATGTATCCCTCCTGTCAGTCTGATTCTGAACAGATAATGGACGTTAGAAGGAATTTGCAAGCTTTTAATAATGCTTTTTCCCTTAGTTCTATCTGTGAAGGTTGTGATTGGGTCAAATTGTTTGCTATGTCACCCTAGAATATCAAGGTCTTTTT
Organism: Pteronotus mesoamericanus; assembly: GCF_021234165.1. Classification (NCBI taxonomy): domain Eukaryota; kingdom Metazoa; phylum Chordata; class Mammalia; order Chiroptera; family Mormoopidae; genus Pteronotus; species Pteronotus mesoamericanus. The sequence continues at coordinate 4,647,184 of NW_026555198.1, forward strand.
TCTCCCCATTGATTTTGGAAGTCTTTGGCATGAGGTCATATTCTTATGTTAATTTGCTGCTGATAATGTCACCACCCTTCTCATTTTTATTGTTTAAAATATTGTTTTTCATTGCATAAAATAATTTTCCTGTATTCGTCTGACTTATCTGGAAATACAAGGCAATACTTACTTATCTGATTTTTTTCATCATTTGTTTTTAAAAATTTCAAATGTACAGCAAAGATGAAAGAATTTTATAATGAACACTCTTACACTCAATCACTCAATGCCCAGCCAAGAATCAGAGACCACATCAGAATTTTGAACAGGGAAATTTAATGTAAAGAATTGTTAACCAAGTACAAGCTGGTTAAGTACAGGCAGCCAGCACTTCTCACATTAGTGCAAAGCCATAAAAATAACAGTGCATGCTGAAACTTTGCAAAGTAATCTTAATACTGAATGGGGAAAATTACAATCGCATTTAATTTTTTGTTAAAATATTTAAAATTTTTCTTATTGTGTTTTAAATGCATAGGAGAATGAAAATATAGCAAAACATATTTATTTAGCATGGTATAATTTAAAACCTTAGAAACATTGAATTATGAGTTTTATTTTTTTTATAAAAACTTGTCGAATAGTTTGAATAATTTATCTCTTTTTTATTGTTTATACTATTGCATGGATATGTCATAGTTTATTCATGCTCCAATTACGCTTGGGCAATTTCCAGTTTTTGACTGTTGTGAATAAAGCTACCATGAACATTCTCATATTTGTCTGTTTTTTAAAGGCAAGGTAAAATCTGTGTGTGTGTGTGTGCGCGCGCATGCACGTGCTTTCTTACAAAGTCCTGCATGTGAGTGGGATGGAATGCAGGGACTTGTGTTCTGACACAAGGAGCATTGTCCCTATGCTAAAACTTAAAAAAAGTTTTATCTATGCTTATGGATCAGGCTAGGGAAAAGCAATCGAATACTATCAATGGCAATTGGTAGAATCACTATTCCCCCTCACATATTGATATATATGTGTAGATATTGCCCAATTCTGCTATTACTTCTCATTTGTGTTAATTATATTTTTCTCCTTTGTAGAGTAACATACAGAACAGTTACACTGGACACATACACTGGAAATGTACTTTTCTTCAGTTTTTCTTTTAATATTTTACATAGTCATCCTCATACAATCATACACAGCATGCACTTTCCGGAATTTCCTCTTAAAATATTAAATTTAATGTTTTTATATGAGAAAATACTTGAAGATGATGATTTAAAAATTTTGATTAATATCACAAGTGATTAAACATTTTTATTTGGCAGTTCGGTAAAATGGGAAGTTTTGCCTGTCTTTGGTTTATTAATTGTTGGAAATTAATCAGTGATCCCAATAAAATTGAAGACTGAATGTGATAAAAGGCTTAGAGGCGAAGTGAAATGAATTACCTAACAATCTCCAAGGAGACAGAGAATAAAAAGGAGGGAAAAAATATAGTAGAGGAATAAGGTAATTTTTTTTAATGAATGCAATACTAATTTGTCATTTTGGAGGATGTGACTCATACTTTTAAATAAAATTTTATAAAATCATTTTGATTGTTTATATTTTAAATTTCTCATTTTGTTTCTGACTTGCACTAAACATGGTTTTGTATAATCATAACAATTGCATTACAGCATTTGTTTTTAAATATGGGCTAATTCCAACTTTCAAGTGTATTGAGTACCAAATATTGAATACCAAATGTAATGTTTAATGAAGTCAGTAGTTTTCAATTCAGAGCACATTGTCTTAGAGAAACAGTGTTATAAAGGTACTTTGTCTCTGAATCATATCTTAATTTAGATCTGCATAATGTTTCATCTCAGCCACTTACAACAGCCTCCTATTTTCCTTGTATTCACTATTGTTTCCCTCCAAATAGAGTCCAGACGAGTCCGATGAGTCAGTCCCTTGCCTTAAAATGGTTAACTAGCTCTTCATTGTAATCAAGGTTAAGTCCTTGGTCTTTTGCATTTTGGCTGTGCCTGTTGCAGCTGTTTTTCCTCAGACCTCTCTCCTTCAGGTTGCCCTTCTCCAGCCAGTCTAATATATTTACTTACGAGATTTTTCAGAAAGAAAGTGTACTTTTTGACATCTGTTTCTTCTGCACATACTGTTCCCTATGTCATATATGACTTTATCTATTCCATTTTCTAGGCCTTACTGCAACTCTGCTGAAACATCCTTAAAGACTGTCCTTTTCCCTTTGCTCTACTTCCCAGTTTACCAAATAACTTTCTGATTAGAATTTGCTCCCTACATAGATCTGCCTTCAATGAAGGAATATGTGGGTCAAACTTTCTGGACTTTGAAAGCTGAGGGTCAGGCTTAGGACCATGGTAAATTCACCCTAGTCAGAATCACCTTGGTATCTCTCACCAGCTAGCCAGTTACCTACATCTGGCTCTCTTTTCCATCTTGTCTTTTAAAATGGTAGTTTGCTCTCCCTTTTCTCGTTTTTCCTCTTCATTGTCAATATTTATTTACTTTTTAAGTGTGGAGATAATGTTATAAAGTATTTAGCATAGTGGCTGGCAATTTATAGTAAGAGCCTATAAAGTATTGGCTAATAAAAGCATGACAGCAATTACAATAGTATCTTTTATATTTGTCCTAAAGAGACTAAGGGTACTTTAATAATGAATTGTTAGCTTGCTTTAAAGGTTGTATCCACACACCCTAGATATGTGCAAATACAGCTATTACATTTTCTAAAACCCCAACTCTTTAGAATTATGGAGACAAATAACTCAAATCCTTATAGTTGATTATTATTATTATCACTACTTTATATTAGGGCATTTTGTGTCATGTTGCTATAGAAGCTAATCAGTTGTTACGGTAGTTACGAAAACCTTCGTCAATCACAATTTTGTTCTTTGCTGATAAATCTCTGTTTAAATGGTGTGTCAACGATTGAAATACCTATTAAAGAATGGAACTGTGTATCTTAACTAAGTAATTCGTATAAAAAGTTCCAACATCATTTTTTGTAATGTTTTGTTCCAACATTATTTTTAAAATAAATTCTTATTTATGGATTTTCTTCCTAAAGTGTTTAATTCCTGTTGATAAATATAGTTCAGCTTCACAAGGTTGTTTGCATTTGTTGAATTTTCACAACAAAATTCTTGCTTGAAAAGCTAATTTATTTTGCACATCTATATGTTGTTTAAAAATGCTTAAATGTGAGAATCTAAATAAAATATAACGCAGTATAAATCATACACATTTTATTAATGTGAAAAACACTGTCTAAATATACTTAAAGCAGTATATATTGTAATATAAGCAAATGCATCATCTTAACAAACATTTCAAAAGTGGTATAGCTTAGTATTTAATTTAGATTTGCACTTGAAGAGAACTTAAGGAACAGGGATGTTATACATATTGATCTTTGAGCCTGGGCATCTGTTATAAAATGTTTGCTTTACTTTTGGGTTTATAATTGATGGTGGGACTATCCACCACCATACTTATGTTTAAATGCGTTTATTTTACAGAAGGTGTTGGTTGTACAACTTATATGTGTAATGTAAACCTCAGAATAGTTTCTTTATGCTATGTAAAATATATCGCCAGGATTTGTTATGACAATCTCTGTACACCAATAGACATACTTTTTCACAAACTATCATGTGCATCCAGTCAATCCAGAAGAGTTGTTATTGTCACCTCCTCAGTAAAAAACATATTGTGGGTACCTGCCAGCTACTTTACTATTTTGATTCCATTAAATTTTACAAAGATCTGTTAAAGGCTTAAAATAGTGCAGGCATTGGTGATGATCAAGATGAACAAGACAATGTTGCTGCTCTCAAGATTTCACAATCAAGCAAGGGTGGAGGGGATGAGAAATTGGCTACAATTATTTTAGTCTCAAAGAAATGTGCTAGGATGTATTTTTGAAAGAGCCACAAACAAAATGCTACAGAGGTTTGAGGGAAGGTACATTTGCATCCGGGAAAGCTATGTAAGAGCAGGGCAGATTGAGCATAGAACAACATTCAGGCAGTGGGAACAACCTGAGCAAAGGGGAAGATAAATACTTGTTGTATACTACTAGGAAGAGAAATATTTTCTGTATACTATTAGGTGTCAGGCACTGTACTAAAGCTTTGTATAGGCTTCCTCATTTACTATGCACAAACACCCTGTAATGTGCACGGCACAATTTCCACTTTACATGTAATATCAAGGCCCAGAGCTGGTAAAATAAGTGGCAGAGCTAATATTGAGCCCAGACTGATCTTATATCAAAGTCTATGTTCTTTCCTTCGAGAGACAGGGGAATGCACACTCTGTTTGGGTAAAAGAAGGAACAGTTACTTAGAACATGGTATTCCTGAAATTTAGCATACTGAACAAAATTATCCATGGAGCTCATGAAGAACCAAATATGTTCTATTAGATATCAACAGGTATTCTGGACAATGTCCCATGTTCAAATATATATGGAAAAGCTGCATGCTATATCCTACTGCTGCCATGTGTTAAGTTGAGTACTACTCCGATTAATGCCTTTTAATAGGTTGATATCTGAGTAGTGACCTCTAGTGTTATGCAGTGCGCATTCTGAACAACCAAATGTTGCAGATCAGCCCTCTGTTTCTTGAAAATTCACAAATATATTAGCATATGAAAGAGCTCCAGAAGTCTTATAGTAGTGATATCTGTTTAGCCCAATAAATTTCAAAGTTATTTTCCCGCAGTAGGGAAATTGCTTTAATACTTATTAATATTTCATGGAAATCCAGTATTCTGTGGAATGCAATTCAGAAAACAATGGGTTAGTCAGTCATACCTGATAAGTCGGACTAGAATGGAGTGACTTGGCCACACAACTCTTGTCTAGAAATTCTGCCCAGACACTCATGTACTAGTCTGAATGATGTTGCTTTCATTTTCACATGGTGCATATTTTTCTTTTCCAATTCTTAGTTCTGGGGAACAGGTTTTCTTGAGCAGAGTTTATATGCTGAAAATAGGATATATGTGTGACACGCTATTTATCCTGTCAATACTGGGGTGGCCTGATGGGGCCTGGGGAAGCTGGAGTCCCTAGGCTGGTTACTTCCTCCCTAGTCAGACTTGTCTACTTACCTCAGGGGTAACCATTATAATTTTCTTAGTGCGCCACAATGTGGGAATAGTTGGGAAGCTATTTTGAAAATAGCCAGGGGTTACTTGCTAAAAAACTGAGTCTTATATGAGGTAGAGGTTTTTTTTTTTTTCCTCCAAAGCACCAGAAATATTAGTTGGTATAGCCAATGTTAGGAGAAACCAGCATTATGATAAAATACACTGCAATAAAAGAAGAATCAGATATTTAAGAATGATCTTTTGATTATTTTACTCATCAAGTTGTGAACATCACATTAATCTGTTTTCCCCTCATGATTAAAACTTTTGGGGATAACAGCAAATACTCATTTACGTGCAAATATCTAGAATTTGAGCAATGTGAATTCATAACAGTAAAGGGCATTTGGGATGAGGTGGCACAATTCTTTAGTCATACTTAATTTCAATGAAAAACTTTGCTCAACAGAAAGAATGACAAAAATGCTATTGTTAAAGAGGAAAGCACTTGGGAAAGTTATGAATGTCTAAAATTTCCTGCAGCTATTTTTGCAAGGATTGATTCATATTCAGATTAGCTTCCTGCCAGATGGAAGAAACACACAGTAAATCAGCTTTTGCAGTAGAGAAATCAAAAAGAAGCACAAGCTGCTATTTAAAGTACTTTTTTTGTCATATTAATAGCACATTAACCCACAGGGAGTATTAATGTAAGAGGCTAAACCATGCGGGCTACCATTCTATCCTTTAGTAAGACTAAATTTTTTTTGGTCTAATGGGTTGACAAAAATTACTTCTTTGGATTTCACATCCAAGATAGTATTTCTGTTTAATGATGGTCAAGCCTCGTGCATTCCAAAGCAGAAAGAAAAGGACAAATATGTGGAAATTGGAGATAAATACTTCCTCTTGCACCCAGTGAACCACTGCTTTATGTGGTTAATCCTGGGAAGGATTGAACACACAGTAGTTGAGATGGAAGGATTTGCTCAGCGGTTCACTAAACCAGGGTCCTGATATTCTAGGTGTGGTTTTGGTGGAGTCCATGCAGTGCCTGGAATGGGGTACACTTGTTCTGTCCAAGTCCGCCAAGTATATGACAGCAGAATCTTACTACATGCCCAGTGTTGAGACTAGATTTCCTCTTGGCACCAGGAGTCATACTCTGCACTCAATTAATTCTTTGTTTTCCCTGGCTTCTAATATTCAACTTGTTTTTTATCATTATGTTTTTGCTTTACCCATTCAAATTTGTACCCCTTTTATTCTCTTTTTGACTCAACCTCGACTTTCTTCATGATAATATACTTCTCTCCACTATAGTTCAGTAACAAAACTTAGGTTGTAACTCTGCACGCTTGATCCATCCTCAAGTGCTCTCTTCCATATGCTGACTCTATAGGGGACAGCTTCCTATCTGGCCTGTCTGAGCCTTTTGGAAATGCTGATGATAACTGTAATGAATTTGGTTATTAATATTCGTTTACTGAACATGTACCATGTGCTAATCCTCTCAACAGCCCATTAGATAGATTGTTTTTATTCCATTTTTTATAGCTGAGGAAATAAGGCTCAGAGAATTGAGGAACTTGCTCAAAGATCACAGAGCAATATTGTCTTTCAACAAATGGTGCTGAAACTACTGGATGTCAACATATGAAAAAATTAGAGCAGTGATTTTCAACCTTTTTCATCTCCTGGCACACATAACCTAGTTACTAAAGTTCTGTGGCACACCAAAAAACCTATTTTTTTTGGCTGATCTGACGAAAAAATAGGTATAATTTTGATTTGTTCACACCGGACAGATGATATTGTGTTAGCTGTTGCCATTTTTTATTTGACAATCTAAGATAAAAGAGGTCAGTGACCCTGAATAAAAAGGTACTGCATATTTTAAAAATTATTGCAGCACCCCATAGTGCCACAGCACACCGGTTGAAAATCACTGATCTAGACATAGATCTTGCGACCTTTACAAAAAATATATCAACATGAATCATAGACCTAAATATAAAGCATAAAACTATAAAACTCTTAGGAAACAACACAGGAGAAAATCTAATTAACCTTCGGTGTAGAAATGACATTTAAAATTTTTTTAATGTTTTTTATTTTTCAATTATAGTTAACATTCAATATTACATTAGTTTCAGGCATATCGCACAATTGTGAGACATTTAAATAACTTATGAAGTGATCCCCTGATACGTCTAGTACCCAACTGACACCATGCATAAATCTCAAAATATTATTGACTATATTCCCTGTGCAGTACTTTACATCTGTGTGACTATTCTGTAACTGCCAATTAGTACTTCTTAATCCTTTCACCTTCTTCATCCAGTCCACCAATCCCCCTCTCATCTGGCAACCATAAGTCTGTTCTCTGTATCTATGAGTCTGGTTCTGTTTCATTTATTTGTTTACCTTGTTTTTTAGATCCCACACATAAGTGAAATCATATGATATTTTACTATTTCTTTTTGACTTACTCAATTAGCATAATGACTTCTAGGTTCAATCATATTTTTGCAAATGTCAAGATTTCATTCTTTTTTAATTTTTTATTTTTAAATCATATTTATTCTATTATAATTGTCTTGATGTTTTCCCCTTTGCCCTCCTCCACCCAATCCACCTGCCCCACCCCCACTCCCACAGTCAATTCCCACTCTGTTCTCCATGTCCATGGTCATTCATACATGTTCTTTGTATAGTCCATTCTCCTCCTTTCCACTATTGTCCTCCTTCCTATCCCCTCTGCACACTTGCAATCTGCTCCATGTTTCCATGCCTGTGGTTTAATTTGTTTGTTAGTTTATTTTGCTGAATAGATTTCACTGATAGGTGAGATTGTATGGTATATGTCTTTCACCAACTGGCTTATATCACTTAGCATAATATTCTCCAGTTCCCTCCATGTTGTTGCAAAAGGTAGGAGTTCTCTATTTTTTTTAAAAATGCAGATTGATTTTATTTATTTATTTTTTTAAATGTCAAAATCCATGATAAAATATTGAAAAATTTAAATCCATTATAAAGTCTCAGCAATTAAAACAACATGACACCAGCACAGAAATAATCAAGTAGATCAATGAAATAAAATGAGCATTCTAGAAACAAACATATATATCTGTTTAACAATATAATATATGATTAAATTGATATTTCAAATCAATGGGGAAAATAAGGCTTATTTAACAAATAAGGTACATGAACCACTATTACTTGAAATCATACCAATATAGAGCCCTTTATTACACATTGTACAAAAAAATATTCAAGTAAGTTAAAAATCAATATGTAAAATCTAAGGAGTTTTAGGAGAAAATACAAAATAACATTTTTCTTACTCTGAAGTAAAATATTCAAACCCAGAAGCTATACAGTAAAATATTGACAACATGCCTATATTAAACATTTAAGACTATACAGTAATATACATATAAAAAAGTTAAAGGACAAGTAATAGAATAGGAAAGTATTTGAAACACATCTAAAAAAGGGTTGATAGTATTTTTTTTCAGGGAAAAAAATCCACAAACATTTATTCAGAAAATGGATAAAGAATACTAAAAAATCATTTAAAGCTTTCTAAAAATAATAGAAATTGGCAAAAAATATACAAAAACAGGTTTAGTTTCAACAAATAATCAAGGAACTATTAAAATAACACATCATTGTAACAATCAGATTAATAACTATTAAAAATATTGGTAATATCAAGTATTGGTGAGTGTGAAAGGAACTGGGTATTCATAGACTCTTTCTTCATCTTCCTAAAGCAGTCCCTTTAGCATATTTTGCAATGCTGGTTTGGTGGAGATGTATTCTTTTAGTCTTCTCTTGTCTGGGAAACTCCTTATTTTGCTTTACATTTTAATTGAGACCCTTGCTGGGTAGAGCAGTCTTGGTTGCAGGCCTTTGCTTGTCATGACTTGAAATATTTCTTGCCATTTGCTTCTGGCTTGTAGTGTTTCTGTTGAGAAGTCAGCTGCTAGCCGTATCGGGGCTCCATTGTATATTACTACTTGTTTCTTCCTTGCTACCTTTAGGATAATCTGTTGGCCTTTGATATTTTCCATCTTAATTATGATGTGCCTTGGAGTGGGCCTCATTGTGTTCCTCTTGAATGGGACCCTCTGTGCTTCCTGGACTTGTGTGGCTTTTTCTCTCCTCAAATTAGGGAAGTTTTCCATCATTACTTTTTCAAACAGGTTCTCTATCCCTTGCTCCTCTTCTTCTCCTTCTGGTATCCCTATTATATGGATATTATTACGTTTCAGGTTGTCCTATATTTCCCTCAGTGCCTCTTTGTTCTTTTCTGAGTCTTTTTAAATTTTCTTGCTCTTTCTGGGAGCTTTTTTCTACCTTATCTTCCAGCTCACTGATTCAATCCTCAGCTTCATCTAGCCTGTTTCTGATTCCTTCTACTGTGTTGTTCAGTTCAAAAATTGTATTTTTCATTTCTTCTTCTCTCTTGTTGATAGTTTCTATGTCCTTTTTTCACGCTGATATAATTTTCAGTAAGTTCTTCTTACTTTCCCTGTAGTTTTTGGTAATTCTCTCTGAGCTCACTGAGCTCATTGAGCCTACTCAGAACCATTGTTTTGAACTCAATATCTGATAGTTTACTTACATCTATTTCATTTAGTTCTCTTTCTGGGGATTCCTCCCTTCCCTTCAACTGGTGGGTGTTTCTTGGTCTTCTCATTATTTGTGAGACTCTTCTTTTTTGGTTCTGCTTCTTAAATTGATCTGTCTTGATTTCCTGACATTGTGGTATGAACTTCTATGGTAGGAGACTGCTGTTTTTTCTTTCTGGATCTGCCTCTGATGATATCAGGTGTTGACCCTGTCTGACCTTAGGCAGTCTGTTTAAAACTTCCAGGATTCTTCTCCCAGTGGCTGTCTCCTTCAGCTGTTAATCTAGTCATCCTGCACTCAGCTTGCCGGCTTAGATACCACAGGGTGGGGCAGAGTCCCTCCTGGGGGCAGGGTTATTGGGTCCACTCAGTGGAGTGATCTGCCTGAGCCAGATGGCTGCTGGAGCATGGGGGAGGAGTCAGCACCAGGAACCCGCTGGCTACTGTCTCCGTTCTTTCCCCAAAGCCTCCTTCCCCTATCTCCCCTCAGGTGTCTCTAGCCCACTCTGTCCTCGCCTTTGCCAGAGATCAGGGTAAGTGGCTGCAAATAAAAATGTATGCATTGGCCGTAAAAAGGCTCTTTGTGTGTCCAGCCGACCATCTCTGGCAAATAGCAACCCTGCTGCTTTTCGCAGCTGGCTGTTATCTGTGTACTTTTTGGGCTCTGGTGCTGTAGGCTGGAGATCCCCACCTATGTTTTAGACCCCACTCTTCTCAGGGGGATCCAACTGGCCGTTTCAATATAGTTCTGGTGCTGCTGCCCACAGGCACCATGCCCACCTTCCTGAGTGTCTACCACATTCCCTATCAGTTAGGTTGTGCTAAAGCTGATTCTTCTGTCTGTCTGAGTTTATAATGCTTCTCTCTCACTATTGTTCAGTTGTTTTTTCCAGGTGATTTCTCCACAATTTAGTTGTAATTCCAGGTGGGTCCTGGGACAAGGTCAGTGTGGCTTCCACTCACTCCTCTGCCATCTTGATTTTCTCAAGATTTCATTCTTTTTTATGCTGAAGTAATATTCCATTGTATACACGTACCACCTCTTTTCTTTGCAATCATCTATCAATTGACACTTAGGTTGTTTCAATAGCTTGACTATTGTAAATATTGCTGCAATGAACATAGAGGTGCATATATCTTTTTGTATTAGTGTTATTGATTTCTTTGGATTAATAGCCAGAAGTGATATTTTAGGTCATATGGTAGTTAAATTTTTAATTTTTCGAGGAAATTCCATACTGTTTTCCACAGTGGCTGTACCAATTTGCCTTTCCATGAACAGTGCATAAGGGCTCCCCTTTCTCCACATCCTCAACAACACTTGTTGTTTGTTGATTTATTGATGATAGTCATCTGAACGGTGTGAGGCGATATCTCATTGTGGTTTTAATTTGCATTGCCCTGCTGATTTGTGACATTGAGCATCTTTTTAGGTTTATTGACCTTCTGTATGCCCTTGGAGAAATATCTATGCTGGTTTTCTGCCCATTTTTAAACCAGATTGGAATTTTTTTGGTATTTGCTGTATGAGATTTTAATAGATTTTGAATATTAACCCATTATCAGGTATATCATTAGTGAATATCTTCTATTCAATAGGTTATATTTATGTTTTTTTTATTTTTTTTTGCTGTGAAAAAAGCTTTTTAATTTTATGTAGTCCCATTTGTTTACATTTTTGGTTCCCTTGCCCTAGGAGACACAGTAAAAAAACAAAACAAAACTGTTATTAAGAATGATATCAAAGCATTTACTTCCTATATTTTCTTGTAGGAATTTTATGATTTCAGGTCTTACATCTGTCTAATTCATTTTGAGTTTATTTTTGTATTTGGTGTGAAAGAGTGGCCCAGTTTCATTTTTTGCATGTATCCTTCCAGTTTGTCAACAACATTTAATGAAAAGTCTGTCTTTACCCCATTATATATCTTTGCCTCTTTTGTTATAGATTAATGTACTGTATAGGTATGCATTTATTTTGTTTCAGTGATCTACATGTCTGTTTTTATGTCAATACCATGCAGTTTTGATTACTATGGCCTTGTAGTCTAGTTTCATATTAGGTAGTGTGATACTGCCAATTTTGTTCTTTCTCAAGATTGCTGTTGCTATTTGGGGTATTTTATGGTTCTGTGAAATACGCCATTGGTGCTTTTATAGGGAGTGCATTGAAACTGTAGATTGTGTTGGGTAGTATGAAATTTTAATGATGTTAATTCTTCCTATCAATGAGCATGGTATATGCTTCCATTTATTTGTATCTTCAATAGGTTTTTTCAGTGTCTTACAGTTTTCTGAGTACAAGTCTTTTATTGCCTTAGTTGAATTTATTCTAAAGTATTTTATTTATTTAGATGCAATTATAAATGTTTTCTGATTCAAATGTTTTCTTAATTTTCTGATAGTTCATTAGTAGTGTACAAAAATGCAACTTATTTCAGAGTATCAATTTTGTATCCGGCTACTTCACTGAATGCATAAATCTGTTTTAATAGTTTTTCGGTTGACTCCTTAGAGTTCTCTTTATATATTATCATGTCATCTGTATATAATGAATGTCAGTTTCACTTCTTCCTTTCTAATTCAGATGCTTTTTATTTATTTTTCTTGTCTTCTGTGGTTAGGACTTCCAATACTATGTTGAATAAAAGTGGTAACAGTGGATATTGTGGTCTTGTTCCTGACCTTAAGAAAAACATTTTTAGCTTTTCACTGTTAAGTATGATGTTAGCTGTGGATTCATCATACATGGCCTTTATTATATTAAAGTATGTTCTCTCCACTTTGCTGAGAGTTCTTATCATAAATGGATGCTGGTTTTGTCAAATGCTTTTTGTGAGTCTTTTTATATGATCATATGATTTGTTTTTTTCCATGTGGCCTATCATGTTAATTGATTTGTATATTGAACCAACCTTGCATCCCAGGAATAAAACCCATAGCATGATCATCATGCTGTATGACTTTTTCAATCTATTACTGAATTTTGTTTGCAAGTATTTTGTTGAGGATTTTCGCATCTATGTTCAATAGGGATATTGGCCTATAATTTTCTCTTATTGTAGTATCTTTGTCTGGTTTTTGTATCAGAGTAAATCTGACTTATCAAATGAAATTGGGAGCCTTCCCATCTCTTGAAGTTTTTGGAATAGTTTGAGAAGGATAGGTTTTATTTCTTTGAATGTTTGATAAAATTCACATATGTGCCCATCTGGTCCAAGACATTGGTTTGTTGATATTTTTTTGATTACCAATCCAATTTTCATAGTAGTTATGCCAGTGCATACTTTCTATTTTTTTAAGTTTTAATCAATTAATTTTTAATAGTTTATTTTTATTCTATTTTCCCATTACCATTTGTCCCCCTTATATCCTCTCCCACTTTCAACACCCTTGCAATCACCACACCATTGTCTGTGTCCATGAGTTCTTTCTCTTTTTGGCTCAATCCCTCCATCCTCAAACCCCCAAGAGATATCAGCCTGCTCTCTATCTATAAGCCTGTCTCTATTTCCTTGTTAGTTTGGTTTGTTTATTAGGCTCCACATATGAGTGAAATCATATGGTAATCATGTTTCTCTGACTGACTTATTTCACTTAGCATGATGGTCTCCAGGTTCATCCATGCTGTCACAAAGGGTAAAATTTTATTCTTCATTTGTTAAAGATTGTACTTATATATTTTTAGACAGAAGGGAAGAGAGGGAGAAAGAGAGGGAGAGAAAAATCAATGTATGGTTGCCTCTCCCATGCCCCCTACTGGGGACCTGGCTCACAACCCATACATGTGCCCTGACTGGGAATGGAACCAGCAACCCTTTGGTTCACAAGCCGGTGCTCAATCCACTAAGCCACACCAGCCAGGGCAAATTTTCTTCTTTTTTACAACTGAGTGGTATTCCATTGTGTAAATGTATAATAGTTGTTTTATCCACTCATCTACCAATGGCGCTTTGGCTGCTTCCATATCTTGGTTGTTGTAAATCACACTTCAATGAACACAGGGGCTGGTGTGTTCATATTCTTTCTAATTAGTGTTTCAGGTTTCTTCAGATAAATTCCCAGAAGTGGAATCTCTGAGTCATAAGCCAGTTCTATTTTTAATTTTTTGAGGTAACACCATACTGTTTACCATAGTGGCTGCTCCAATTTGCATTCTTACCAACAGGGCACAAGGGTTCTCCTTCCTCTATATCCTCATCAGCACTTGTTGATTGTTGATTATTGATGATGACCACTCTGGTGTGAGGTGATATCTCATTGTGTTTTTAATTTGCATTTTTCTGATGATTAGTGATGTTGAATATCTTTTCATATGTCTATTGGCCGTCTGTGTGTCCTCTTTGGAGAAGTGTCTATTCAGGTCCTTTGCCCACTTTTTAATAGGATTCTTTTGATGTTGAGTTTTATTAAGTTCTTTATAAATTTTGGATATTAACCCCTAATTGGATATATCATTGTGGAATATTTTCTTCCATTCACTAGGTTGTCTTTTCAATTTGTTGATGGTTTTCTTTCCTGTGTAAACACTCTAGTTTGATGTAGTCCCATTTGTTTATTTTCTTTATTTCCTTTGTCGAGGTAATCATAGCCAAAATACTATTATTAAGACTGTCAAAGAGTTTACTACTGATCTTTTCTTGTATGAGTTTTATGGTTTCAAATCTTACATTTTAGTCTTCAATCTATTTTGAGTTTATTCTTGTATTTGGTGTAAGAAAGTTCTCTAGTTTAAATTTATATATGTACCTGTCAAGATTTCCCAACATTTATTGAATAGATTGTCCTTTCCCCATTGTATATTCTTGCCTCCTTTGTCATATATCAATTGACCACAAAAACATGGATTTATTTCTGGCTTCTCTATTCTGTTCCATTGATCTCTGTGTCTTTTTATATGTCAGTAACATGCTGTTTTGATTACTATCTTGTAGTATAGCTTGGTATCAGTGTGATACCTCCAACTTTGTTCTTTTTAAGATTGCTTTTCCTATTTGAGTTCTTTTGTGGTTCCATATGAATTTTAGGATTATCTGTTCTGGTTTTTCTTTGAAAAATGTAATTGGTATTTTGATAAGGATTGTATTGAATCTATAGATTGCTTTGACTGGTATGGACATTTTAATGATGTTAATTCTTCCTATCTATGAGCATGGTATATGCTTCTATTTATTTGTATCTTCTTCAATTGCTTTCTTCAGTGTCTTATAATTTTCTGTATATAGGCCTCTTACTTCCTTGGTTAAATTTATTCCAAGGTGTTTTTTGATGTAATTGTAAATGGGATTTTTTTCTTAATTTATCCTTCTGAAAGTTGTTATTGGTGTATAAAAATGCAACTAATTTCTGAATATTAATTTTGTATTCTGCTATTGTACTAAATTTGTTTTTCAGTGTCAGTACTTTTGGGATAGAATCATTAGGGGTTTCTTTATATATTATCATATCATCTGCAAATAATGACATTTTTACTTCTTCCCTTCCAATTTGGATGCCTTTTATTTCTTCTTTTTGCTTGATGGCTGTAGCTTGGTTTTTCAGTACTACGTTGAATATGAGTGGTGAAAGCAGATATCCTTGTCTTGTAAGGAAAACACATTTCACTTTTCTCCAATGTATATAATGTTAGCTTTGGCGTTGTCATATAAGGAGACATTTACTTTCTCTCTCTCTATCCATATGTATGTATGTATGTGTGTCTCTCTTTCTGTCTCTCTCTCTCTCTTTCTCTATTTTTACACACACACACTCACAAACCACAAAACCCATAGGCAAACTGTTCCTATTTAACCAATAGAAAGACAACAGACAATCCAACAGAAAACTGGCAAAAAAAGTTTAAAAGGCAACTCAAAACAAGGGGATATCCAAGTGGTCAATAAAGTACATAAACAAATGAAAATAAATCACATGTAAAAAATGTTCAACATGATGAATCATGAGAGAGACAGAAACAAAACCATAATTATACATACCACTATACATAGTCAACAATGGCTCAATTAAAACCAATGACAATACAAAGATTTAGAACAACTGGAGCTGTCAAGCACTGCTACTATGACTGTAAATTGGTACAATCACAGTGGAAAACTACCAAAGCTGAATGTACTCATATCCATTGACTTCAGCAATTTCAATATCCTTTCAACTTCTATACTCAACATATATTATATACATATATTTATTGAAACAAATGAATGAGAATGTTCATAGTAGCATCCTAAGACTAGAAACAACCCAAATGTTCATAAGCAGTGAAATAGCTGAATGAATTGTGATATATTATTAAAACAGCAAAACTGCACAGCAATGAAAATTAATGAACTACTGTCATAGGCAGCAACATCAATAAATCTCACAAACACAAATTTAATGGAAAGAGATCAAACACTAAATATAATATACTGTATGACTCTTAACTATGTACAATTCAGAATCAGACATAACTAGTCAAAAAGAAGTAAAGATAGGAGGTGCTGAGGTCACCATCGTAGTGGCCAATTTCTAGAGTGGCATCACACAGCTGCGAATGAGAGTGGCTTTTTGAGTTGGACATGGAGAGCTTAAGAAATGATAAAAGAAAACACACTGACCGAGTGCACGCACGGTACATGTTATTATTTAAGTGCTACTCAGATATTATCTCAGTTCTACTTTCACTGAAGTAAGTTTTGCCTTACAGTCAGGAAAAAAAACATAAAAACTAAAAATTCAAGATATAAACAGTCTCTGCTAGTGAAGAAATCCTCAAAATCCATTTTGCCGTGGATATAGAAGATGAAGAAAACAGGACTATTAGTGCATGCTCTTGCACTTGGTTCTGAATAAATTCCATGATCTGACTGACAACTTCTCCTTCCCTCATGTTCAAAAGCTCGTGCTGGAATTGTCATGACAACAGGTACAGATGTTAAAGATGCCAAGGTGATAAGTGTTTCTACAGAAACAAAATGTATTAATGGCAAATATGTAAATGATTGTGGCCCTGCATTAAATGTCTGCCATGCAGAAATAATATTTCAAAGATCCTTGCTTAGATTTCTTTATATATAACTTGAGCTTTACTTAAATAACAAAGATGGTAAAGAAGATCCATCTTTTAGAAATCAGAACAAGGAGGATTTAAACTGAAAGAGAATGTTTAGTTTCATCTGTATATCAGCACTTTTCCCTGTGGAGATTCCAGAAATTTCTCACCACATGAACTAATACTGGAAGAGCCATCAGATTTTCTCAGTAGCAAGTATTTTTAGAGTGTAGTTATATAATCTCTTTCAGATAACTTCATTTTGCAAAGTTCGAGTACTTGGGAATAAAAACAACATGTGGTAGCTACTCTGTGGCTATCACAATAGAGCCAGAGCCATTCTAAAAGGACAAAAGAAAATGATTCCAGGTTTCTCAGGCCCTCTTTCTAAGGCCTTTTAACTGAATCCCTCTGTAAGACTAATCTTTTTGAGCAGTTTGAAACCTTGTTATTCATAGAAGACATTGCAGCTCGTATGTGGCACGTCTGTGTTTTTCTTTCACTCATACATATGTATTCAGGTCCAGTCTCAGTGGAAGATTCTTGTAGATGCTGTGAAAATTATGTAAGCGTTAGCTTTCTGAGATTAATTTTGGACTGGAGCTTGCTGAATGTTCATCCTTTCATAAAGCCACACGATGATAAGTTTCCACCTGCAGAGCAAACCCCTCTGAGGGTGCTTCCAGAGCCTACCAGGGACTCCTTAGAGGCAGTGTCCAGGCTTGTTCTTTGGAGCATGTGACAGATATAACTGAAATGTACTGATGACAGGTACATGATGATTCACTGACATCTTGTGCCTGCCCTTTACATCCCTTTATTGCATTTTCTTTGAAATTTTAGTGGCTGACAAGTGGGCAAGAACTTTTGAATTCAAGGGTCTTAATTTCTGAGCTCATTCTTATTTAAAAGGGCACAGTTAAGGTATTTTTATCATTTAAAAATGTTGTTTTACTTTTTTATAATCCTCAGCTAAAATGCTGGTGTCCCTGTGTCCTCTGCCTTTTTTTGTATTGCTTAGTTACTAGCATAGCTTTAATCTGAGAAAAGAGTGGGGATTTTTATTTGAAAGCATGTGTAGTATGTTACATAATTTACGCAGGGATAGGGAGATAGAAGTTGTCTCAGATAAAATTTTATAGTTCCCTAACATTAGTTTTTATTTTTAAGGAAAAAGAAAATAAAAATATTCTGATAAAACTTAATGGTGGTTAAGTTGAAATAGTAGCATCAATGGCCAGTGAATTTTCACTGTTAGGTGAAATAATTTAAGCATTTTGTTGTGGAAAAAAAATGTTAGAACAGAAGCTACATTTGGGGTAGAAGGGGGGTAGTGATAGGAGAGGCACCAGGGGGAATTCTCAGGGTATTGACAGTGTTCTATTTTCTAATCTGAGGGGTAGTTACAGGATAATTTTACTATTGGAAAGATTACCAACCTGCACAATTGTGATATGTGTTATTTTCTGTATGTATATAATTTTCAATTAACCAAATTTCCTTGAAAAAGTGTAATAAACATTGAAACAATTATTTCTAACATTTTCTTTCCCTAAATCAGTCTAAACTACTCATAATTATTTATCGTAATTGACCACAAATATTCTAAATATTCTTTCAATGCTAAAAGCAAACATGTAGGCTTATGCAATATCAAAGCACAAAAATTTCACAAATTAATCCATCCCTTTTCACTTTTGAGTAGATTCAGCTTTTTGATGTAAAAGCTTTATTTCAACAAAGAAGCTTCAGAGTCATCAAGAGCCTATCTTTGACCCTTCCACTTGACATTGTAGAATAATAAAGTTAAGTGCTGTGACTGAACTTCATCAAGAAATTCTTACTATTGGCAGCAATACAGGCTTGGGCTGGGCTGCAGTTTACATTCTTGGAATCTTTTCTCAGATGTCCTCCCAATCCTTTCTGGTATCTCGGGCACAAACTTCCTTCACAAAATGGAACCAAGGGACTCAATACTGGGCTTTACTTTCAGAGAGAAACAAGAGTCTGTTGGGTTTCCCATCCATGTTCACTCAGGAAATCTCCTCTGGCTAACCTTAGTGTGCATATTTTGCTGGCTGTGGTGTAGGTACTGTGCCTTTGTATTGTCTCTCTTTAGTCAGATGAACCATAAACAACCCTGAAATTAACATGTCACATGGACTCAGCAAGGTAGAAACACATGGGAGACTGCTTCTTTTTGTGTTTCTTGGTAACATCTGCCTAAGAGAGAGAGAGAGAGAGAAAGGTACAAGCACTTAAATATAAATACACTCATACTCTTTTGGTCACATCTGAAGAGTGCATGTTTGTTTAGTTAGGAAATCTGTGCTTCAGATTTCAGCATATTGCAGAAGAAAATACTTAACAATTTCACTTTGATTAAAAAAACCCAGTTGAGTTAAATATATGACTAAAATTAGCTACAGTCAACTTTAATACATAAAATATCTCAAAGTCTTTCCTCAATCTTGAATATTTGAAAATGGGGAAATGGAGAGGCTGTAGGCCAATGTAGCCCTTGGGCTATTTCTCTGAATAAAATGGGAAGTCCAGTGACACTATCCAACTTATTCTATTTTTAGTACTGCTTAAGAAAACCATTTCAAAGTAATATCTCTGTGATAAGGCTGTGATCCTTTCTTGGTCATTTGACGGATGTCATTGATTCACATTGTAAAGAGGGGAGTGTCTTTCACTCACACTGACGCCTTAGTGATGTTTTAAAACCAGAAACTAGATTCAAAGACAAAACCTGCCTGTGGCTACTGAGCATGACCAGCTCTTAAAAGTTTTCAAAGAAAACTTAAGGCAAGTGCAATTAGCAGGAAAGGTAAGTGAGCTGTAAAAAAAAACAGCCATGAAAAAGGAGGAGGAGAAGTGGGCAGTGCAGAGGGCACCACAGCCTGAGAAAATCTGACCTTGCTCCCTTTGACCTCCACTCCATCACCCTCATCTCTGTCTACATTGATATGTCTATGATGAGCCTGGATTTATGCCTGATCACAAAAATTGTTACAAGCCAACTTAAGAAATGTAGGCTTCACCCTAAGGACAATAGGAAACCACTCAAGGATTTCTAACTAAGACTCAATGTGACCTAGTTGTTGTTCCAGAAACATCGCCATGGCCATAAGTGTTAGCGGTGGATTGGAGGGACATGGAAGTGCATAGAAGGAAAACCAATGTTGCAGCTTTCAGGCAAGGGAAAGGGAGAGCCTGAACTACACAGTGGCAGGTACTGTACTGAGTGAGATGCAGAGGATGAAAGGAATTTTAACATTCATCACTCTCATAACAGTGTTGTAGGTAACAGGATTATAGAAAAACAGTGTCATGCTATATGATATATATTATAGAGGATGGATCATGTGGGTCAGCCCATTTTTTCACATGTAAAATCATTCATTGTTCCTGAAAAATGGGAGCACTAATATACTGGGGCACGCATGCATCGATATCTCTAGGAAGAAAACTGTCATAGGTACCAGCATGGACTACTGAAGAAAAAGCTGTGAATAACTAAGTGTTTAGATTTCAGGCTGTGTTCACAATCTACCTTTCCTAGATGACTGCTGCTCTTTTACTTTGATAACTAAGTCCAGAATCAAAAGAATGTTTTAAAGTAACTACATTATTTTCTCTCTGAACAAACCTTGAGAGAGAAAAAAATGACCATTGACGAAATTGATAGAGTGATCATAATCCTAGACTTCCCAGGCAAGTCCAGGTTTACAGCAGTGTAAGTCACATAATTACTTTATATATTTTTAAATTAAATGTATTGGGGTGACACTGGTTAATTAGATCATGTAGGTTTCAAGTATACATTTCTACGATGCATGATTTGTATATTGCATTGTGTGTGCCCACCACACAAAGTCAAATTATCTTTTGTCACCATATATTTGGTCCCCTTTACTCTTTACTACCTTCCTTCCCTCTGGTAACCATCATACTGTTGTCTGTGTCTATAAGTTTGTTTTTTGAATGAAATCATATGATTCTTAGCTTATTCTGACTTATTTCACTTAGCATAATATTCTCAAGGTCCACCCATGTTGTCACAAATGGCAGTATTTCATTTTTTCTTATGGCTGATGGAACAGAGTTGAGAATCCAGAAATAAAACCACAGCTATATGGGCAAATAATTTTTGACCAGGGAGCCAAAAAACACACAATGGAGAAAAGAAATCCTCTTCAATAACTGGTGCTGGGGGAATTGGAAACTACACAAAAGAATGAAACGAGATTACAGTTTGTACCCTTGTATAAAAATTAATTAAAAATGGATCAAAAACCTAAACATAAGATCTGAAACAATCAATTACATACAAGAAAACATAGATACTCAACTTATACACCTTGGTTGCAGAGAACATTTAATGAATCTGACCCCAAAGGCAAGGGAATTAAAGCCAAAAATAAAGGAGTGGAACTATATCAAACTAAAAAACTTCTACACAACAAAAGAAACTGATAACAAAGCAAAAAGGCAACCAATCTAATGGGAGATGATATTTGGAAACAACAGCTCCAACAAAGGCTTAATATCCAAAATATATAAAGAACTCAGGTACAATTATTAATAATGATTAATAATATACCTTTTCAAGCTTAAAAGTAGCCTGGTTCAGAAGAACACTTACATGATCACTCCTGAGGATCAGGACACAGGAAAAAAACCTTCTCAAACCTAAAGGAGGCATTTTACAATTTCATGGCTATAACAAAAGCATCAAAATTTTTATGGATATCAAACTGTCTCCTGATGGGCCTGTGACCCAGATTAGAGAAAACTCATAATTTCATAGAGAAAAATTATTGATGAATACAATTATTGTGTCTATTTTTTTAAAATATTTTATTTATTTATTTTTAGAGAGAGAGGAAGGGAGGGAGAGAGAATTGTCAATGTGTGAGAGAAGCATCGATCTGTTGCCTCTTGTATGCCCCCAACGGTGACCTGGCCCACAATTGAGCCATGTGCCCTGACTGGAAATCGAACTGGTGACCTCTCGCTTTGCAGGATGATGCCTGACCAACTGAGTCACACTGGTCAGGGCATAGTTTTGTCTATTTTAATGTCCCAAAGTATTAATGATTTTGTTCACATTTAGTGATAAAGTGATTTTGGTAAAGCTTAGGCTTAGGTCTGAAATGAGAGTTAGTGTGATAAGCATCAGAAGAAAGTATGAACATACAAAAGCCATCTGTTTCAAGAAGAAAGAAAAGAGAATGGACTGCAGGTAGGATCCAGCTGCCATATAATGGAATATTCCCATCAGAGAGTAAAGTAAGAACAAGTAGCCAAAATTCTAAAAACTTACATTCCCATAGATGGGAACAGCTATATAATTTGTGAAACCCAGCCCTAAATGAAAATGCAGGACACATTGTTCACAAATTACTAAAATTTCAGGATGGCAACAGCAACACATTAAACATAGTTGCCTTCTGCAACCACATGAATACCCACAAAGCTGGCCCTCTTCAAAGCATGCTTGGCTGGTCCAGATCACACCAGAATTTCCTTCAGGACATCTCCCTACTCCCTTACCACTACCCTACCACCCTCACTTCCAAGAGTCACTGTAACATATAATAAAACTAACAACTGATGCCTGTGTGCCTTTATATGATGCTTTGACATATTTTGTAGTCAGTTTAGGCTGCTATAACAAATACCATTGACTGAGTGGCCTAAACAATAAACATTTATTTTTCACTGTTTAGGAGGCTGGAAGCCTGAGATCATGGTTCTAATATGGCTGGATTCTTGGTGAGGTTCCTCTTCTGGTTTTACAAATAGCTGCTTCCCTGCTGTATTACATCATACAGGGGAGAGAGAGCAAGCTCTGGTCTCTTCATACTTTTATAAGGGTTCCAATCCCATCATGGGGGTTCTACCCCTATGATCTCACCCAAACCTAATTACCTCCCAAAGGCCCCACACCCAAATGCCATCACTTCAGGGATTAAGGCAGGGCGGGGTACACAAACACGCTATCTTAGGAAATGCCTTAGAGACCTCTCAGAGCAGTAAGGGAAAGACAAAATGGATTGGCTCTGAAGCCCTACTTTAATGTGTTTTATTGTGTGAGTTTCTATGTAAGCTCTCTTGAGAAAAATAAAATGTTTTACACCAAAGGAAAGTTTAAAAACCATAGCATTGTTTGGTTTGAGTTAAGCAGGGAAAATTGTATTTTTCCTAATTTGTATGTGAGACTGATCGATTGACATGTATTAAATGGCTATTCTATTCTGGTACTGTGTGAAATGCTTTCACACCTTATAGCATTTAATTCTTACAACTCCACAAGGTATGTGTGATTATCCAAATTTCATAAATGAGTTAACATATATGCAGCCAATATGTGGCAGAGCTGAAATTTGAACCCTAGAATATGTTTTCTTCATAACACAATCCAGTTCCACCTATCATCTGCTTCTCTAGCAGACACTTGACCCCATAATTTACTGCATAGTTTTTTGGTCCGACTCTTGGCCATCAGCCCATCTCTGCACCTCAGGGAGGCAATAGAAAGCCAGGAAGCTATTGAGTGGAGAAGCTAGAATCCAGGAGTCCAGGAGCCTTGGCTTGCTGTGTTTGAGGCCAGATGTAAGCCATGGGCAGGAAATCCTGAGTACTGACCCTGAAGGTGTTGCATTGTTTGTTTTCTAATAGCTGGACAGTGCATCATTTTGGAGAATTGTAATAACTTCCAACAATCACTCCTGCAAATGCAATTTTCAGCAACAAAAAGTCTTAACATGTTTTAGAGATATTGTGTCAAATTAGTTCAATATAATGACTGTAATGTCTATTAGATGAATAAATCGTGAGGAGTTTCTCATAATGAATACTATTTATTCCATGCTGTAATATTGCTGAATATTTCTGTACTAGATGTAGGGTTTGGAACATAAGTATAAAGCTCTTTAGTTGCTTTGAAAAAATCGTATGTAAATAGTAGGACACATAGATAAGATGTAGTCATTGTAATGAACACCTGTGATCTAGCAAGATCAAAGGGAATATTTTGTGTCAACAAGAATGAAGAAAGTGATTTCACTGACAGCAGAGGATGTGCTAAAGCTGGTGATTTTCAAATAAATAGTATAATCAGATTTCCCACCATTAGTATGTACATTTTCCTCACACATAATGGAGGTAAATTGTTTTTCTGAAATTTCCTTAGATTAAATAGTCAGGATTAAGTTGAAATCAATGTGATCTTATCTTGAGAGTGAAGACATTGGTATTTTTGATGTAGTCACACGTATCTGTTACAGGATGCAATTGCAACTGGTCCAGAGAACCCAGTCATGGTATTTCTTGTTATCTTCTAATGTCACAGAAATAAGAAAAAGAGTTGTATGGAAACAGTCTGACAGCTGTCAGAGGGGAGGGGGTGGGGGGCTGGATGAAAAATAAAAAGGGATTAAGCAAAAATTAAAAAAAAAACCCCTCATACATAGACAACAGTATGGTGATTAGCAGAGGCAAAAGGGATTGGGAGGAGGTAGAAGAGGGTAAAGGGGGGATAAATGGTGATAGAAGGAGACTTGACCTGGGGTGGTGAACATACAATACAGTGCACAGATGATGTGTTGTAGAATTGTACCCCTGAAACCTATATAATTGCTTTAACCAATGTCACCCCGATAAACTTAAGAAAGCTAATAAAAATAATAAGAAAAATAAAATTGATTGATTTAAAAAAATTTCTAACCTTTCCATTCTCTTAGTGTTCTTTTCAAATGAAAACAATGTGGGGATTAAAGCACAGCTTCCTTCCCATTTAGTGCCAACAACTGCACTCCTCTCTTTTTAAATTTGGCTATGAGGAATTCTAGTTTTAATAAGGGCTTGGGCACCAATCATTTTTACTGAAAGAAAAGCTGTAATTTTTTACCAGAAGTACAGCCTTCAAGCTAAATGTCATATAGTTGGGAGGCAACAGAGAAGGAGTTAATATACTATATTATCCTATATGCATTATTGCTGCTGGGCAATAATTACATCTTCTGTTCACAGGCCACTTTTATATATGGACTATTTGAAAGTTGGCAGAGTCTATTTCTTGTTAGGCAGGCAGTCTATGGCAAGCTAAATGGGATCAGAAAATTTAAAGGTCCCTACTTCAAATGACAATGAGAATTGAATTTTCTGTTTAATACTAGCAAAGCTCCTGTAGAGGTTACCAAGCTGTACTAACTTGGCTAGCTCTATGGTGCTCCAAAGGAAGGAACAGTGTTGTCCTAAAAGCTCCTATCTCCCGACCTCTCCCTGAAGGTGACCCTACTGTCAGTTCCATGGAAGTAGCCTTATTTTCTTCATCTAAAATTTTGACTCAAATCCTGACTTACAGGACTCTTGAAAATTAGGCAAAATCATGATGCAAAGTACCTAACACTTCATAAATAGTAGCTCCTGATATTGTTTTTGTTATTATGAAGAAGAGAGAGTAAACGCCATGGTACAAGAAGCAACAGTTTTGGCGTCAGGCATGTTTCCTTAATAGCAAAACAGAAAGGACATGATGTCAGAAGTACAAAGAAGCCAGAAAATTAAAAGCCAATTCTCAAGATACTGATTGAGCAGCTGTGGAACTCTGACCTGAAAACAGCATCCTCTGGCGCTATTCCATTATGATGACACAGTCTCAGAAATTCTCCTCTAACACTTGAAAATCACTGCATTATAAGGGAAAGTTGACAGGCATGTTTGTAGCACCATCCCTTTTATTTCCTGCAGTATACATCAGCAGGTCTTTACCCAATTTCTCTTTAATGGGGAACTTCACCTTCTTTCATGACATTCTTGTTTTGCTACTTGACATGTAAATGCTTTTACTGAAAGCAAAGTACAATCTATGACATAAAATGTTTCTAAATTATAGGTTGTGTGAAAGTTGGGTCACCATTTTAGCAGCACGGACTTCAGAACCAATGAGAAATAGCAGAAATCAACAGAAGTCGGTGACACAGATGCCAAACACAGTGGAGTTGACAACAGGTCCTACACTTTTATTCTATTTTCTTGAATAAATGCTCTTTCTCACTAAATCCCTGTAACTCTGTACTTTGGTTTTATGCCGTGAATTTGCCTAGCATTCCTCAGAACACACCTTTTGAGATTAGAACCAAGACAGACCTGCTTTCTTACAGGAAGCTCTGCTGTCATTCTGGAAAATATAGCATAGATGAAGGGCACAGAGCGCTTTGCTAAACACTCTGTCCCATATTCTCTTCTGCTTACTCACATGGTGTCCACTGATTGTCATCAATGACCAGGAGGCATTGGAACCAGGCAAGAAAATACAAGACTTGCTAACACAAGTAGTGTTTTCCCTCTCTCCTATTGTTGGTTGGGGCCTGGGAAGAGTGAGGCAGCTCTAGCTGGTGAAGGGCTCCCAAGGAAATCAGCCTTTCTAAAATCTTAATGAGGTCACATCACCCCTATGCTTCAAACTCTCAGTGGTTTCTCATGAACCTGCAATGAAATCTGTAGTTCTTACAATGACTGCTATGGCCTCCTTACTATACGGCTACTGAAGACCTCTTGAAACCCTTCTTGTCTTATTATCCCCCTTTGCCCACTCTGCTCCTGCTCCCTGGTCTTTTTCCTATTTCTCAAGTGAGTTCAAATTAATTCCCACCTTGGCACATTTGCATTAGACGATCCACTACCTCTGGAAGGCTCTTCTCCATAACTTCGTGTGACTGACTCCTATTATTCATGTATACTCCTATGTCATCTCCTCAGAGGTAACTTCCCTGAGTATAAATAAAGTAGCCCTGTCAGACTATAATATCATGCCATTGATCTACTCTTTGTTTGGTATTTATTACATTGTAACACTTACTTGTTTACATGTTGGTCCCTTCCCCATAGAAGGTAAACTTGGTGAGATTAAGGACTTCACCTGTCCTATTTACTACTGTATTCCCAGGGCCCATAACAGTGCCTGGCAAGCTTAATGGATAGTCAGTATTTGTCTATTGAGGAAATAAGGTATGGATTTCTGAATTGTAGCTTCGGATACAGGATAGATGGGTTATTTGTTTGAGGTAGAGTACATCTCAAAGGCATAAAGATAAGTATGTTTGCTTAAACTGAATGTGATGAAAGAACAGGAAACATGAACTAATAAACACATAAAACTAGTTACTAAAGGGAACACAAGGCGACATGACATTTTAAAAAATGAATGTGGGAGGTATTGGAGATTAAGGTAAGAAAAGAATCCTAAAGGAATTCAGGGCTATACCAATAGGTATATACACATAGATAATAAACAGGGTGAACATAAGCTTATAAAAATAATGTAGTGAAGATGTTCTCATAAATAGTATCAAGTTTTGCTTGGATGAGAAGCAATATTATAATCCAGTGATGAAAATGCTTTTGCTATATGCCCCATGTTTTGCACTACTTATCAGGAGAGCATTCACGAAGAGGTATAATGAGAGATGGGACATCAATATATACAGTTTCCCAGAGTGTGGAAAAATTAGTCATAGTCAAAATCATTTTCATATTATGTACATAATCTTTCCCTGCTCAAACAGGTCAGGAATCCCACACAACTCAAGAGCAGTTGGTTCTCGACCAGTGCCAGGGTAGCTCGCATGGTATAAACCTGGGGCACAGGCATCCATAACCCTGAGATTGGCATGAGAATGGAGAAAGAAAGGAAGAAACAGGCAAGCAGCGAAAGTAGCAGGTGCAGGTGAGTAGACTGATGACCAGGCACGCACCTTTTCCAGGATAACACAGTGTTCCTGCTGCTTGTTCCTGGGTTCTGAGGGGCCTCTGCTTTCAGCCCACTTAAATACTATTATGGGTAAAGTTGGTTTGGGCAGTTAGGGCAAGCTCTTTTACCTATCTATAGTTGATATGTTAATCAAAAATGATTAAAATTCATTTTAAAAGGAAACATTGGGGGAGATTAAAAAGAAAATTACTAAGTAAATACAATATTTATGGATAATGTAATTGAAGCAATACTTTAAAAAATATTATTGATTTTTTTCCCATTTGACTTTCTGAGCACAAATATCAGGCCTGCAACACAGTCTTACAATTTTCTCTTACAGGCGTTTCACATAATAGTTTTTTTGTGTTTCATCCTGACTTGGTGTTTGATTCTCAGAGGATACAAATTAACCTTCAGATGTTAATATAACGCTATAAATGTGTTAAAATTAAAAGGATAGAAATACATATATAACACTATCATATATATCATATGAACACAAATCATGAGAAAATTAAAATGCCTATATTAATAACAGAGAAAGAGACTTCAGGATAATAAATAATATTATAGATTTAAAAAGATAGTTTTTAAGGGTAAAAGTATCAATTTAGTAAAATGACAAAAGTCAAAATATTTATACACCTCAAAATAGATGAAACAAAAACTGATAAAACTTAGAAACAGACAAATCCACAATAATAGTTACAAATGTCATCACTCATACTTCAATAATTGATAGAAAAGCACAACATCAGTATATATAGAAAACTATAAAAACACTATCAAGCAAATTGACCTCATTGACATTTGTAGAACACTGCACCACCAAAAGAGAATATGCATTTGTTTAAAGGCACATTGTAGCATTAAACTAGATAATCCATAACAAGACTCAATGTATTTTAAAGGAATTATATCATAGACTGCATGTTGTATGACCGCCATAGGATTTCATAAAAAAGTAATATGAAGAAGATGATAGCTGGAAAATCCCCAAATATTTGGAAATTAAATTTTTTCACAAAGAAAACTCTAGGCTCATAAGGCTACACTGGTAAATGTACCAAATACTTAAGAAAGAAACAGTACCAATCCAACATGAACTCTCACAAAAAATAAAAAAGGAGAAATCACTTCCTAACTTTCTATGAAGCCAGTATTACTCGATTACCAAAGTCATAAAAGGACATTTGTAGCCAAAGAACACTAGACAATATCCCTCATGAATATAGATGTAAAACACCTTAACAAAATTTTATAGGTGTTATCCTACAATGTTAAAAATAATCACATCATATCCAAGTAGGGTTTATCCTAAGAATTTAAGGTTGTTTTTGTATTTGAAACTTAACTGGTGTAATTCATCATGTTAACAGATAGAAATGATCATCAGAACAGATGCAGAAAAGCACTTGACAAAGTTCACCAGTCATTCGGGTTAAAAACTCACAGAAAACTAGGAATGGAAGGGAAGTATCACAATCTGACAAAGAACATGTAGAAAATCTTATAGCTAATAGCATGCTGAATGGA
This sequence comes from Pteronotus mesoamericanus, assembly GCF_021234165.1. Lineage (NCBI taxonomy): Eukaryota > Metazoa > Chordata > Mammalia > Chiroptera > Mormoopidae > Pteronotus > Pteronotus mesoamericanus. The sequence goes on from NW_026555198.1 coordinate 4,676,285, forward strand.
ACAATATGAATGCTTTGCCCCTAAAATAGTGCTTTAAGGCAAAAAAAAAGGCATAGAGATTGCTAAGAAGATATAAAACTCCCTTTATTCACAGGTAACTTGATTATATGTGTAGAAAATTATAAGGAATCTACAAAATAAAAAAAACAACACAAAAAACCTAAACACAAAAAACTGTCCAGAACTAAAATACCAGTATAGTGATGTTGCAGGATGAAAGGTCAATATACACGAATAAGTTGTATTTCTTGCCTCTGGTTCTATTTTGCTCATTAGTTTATTTTGTTCATTAGATTCCTCTTATAGGTGAGATCATATGGTATTTGTCTTTCACCCTCTGGCTTATTTCACTTAGCATAAGGCTCTTCAGTTCCATCCATGCTGTTGCGAAGGGCAAGAGTTCCTTCTTTCTTTCTGCTGTGTAGTATTCCATTGTGTAAATGCACCACAGTTTTTTGATCTACTCATTTACTGATGGGCACTTAGGCTGTTTTTAGCACTTGGCTACTGTAAATAATGCTGTTATGAACATTGAGATGTATAAGTTCTTTTGAATTGGTGTTTTGGGATTTGTAGGGTATATTCATAGCAGTGGGATCTCTGGGTCAAAAGGCAGTTCCATGTTTAGTTTCTTGAGGAACTTCCATGGTGTTTTCCACAGTGGATGCACCAGCCTGCATTCCCACAAACAGTGTACTAGGGTTCCATTTTCTCCACATTCTCGCCAGTACTTGTTTGTTGAGCTATTAATGATGAACATTCTGACAGGTGTGAGGTGATATCTCAATATGGTTTTAATTTGCATATCTCTGATGGCTAGGTGATGTTGAGCATCTTTTCACATGTCTATGGGCCATCTGTATGTCCTTGGAGAAGTATCTATTTAGATCCTTTGACCATTTTTTAATTGGATTGTTTGTCTTCCTGGTGTATTTCTATTATGTATAATATAGTTTATGTTAGCCATATTCTTTTATGTTTAGTATGTAGATTTTGGACATATCTTATAAAACTTATTCCTAAGTAGTTCATATTTTTGATGCTATTATAAGTTATATTTGCAGTTCAGTTTTTAATTCTTTATTACTACTATATATAAAAACAATTAGTGTTGTTTATGTTTGGATGATTTGACTACAAGTGATTTTTCTCTACATTTTTCTATATTTAATAGTATATACATGTTATTTTTACAATGAGCAGGTGAGAATTTATATTTTGTGGGTCCTGAAACTTATTCAATGTTTAGAAGCCTCTAAGAAATTTAATATAAAAATGAAAATACAACATTAGGTGCAGGTCATGGTACAGGGCTATAAAAGTGAGGGTTATCTGAAGATTAAACTTCAATAGTTTCACAATAAATCTGCCTCTGATAGTGAATAATAAATAAAATTTTAAAAGACAAAGAAGACAGCAACAAAGTACTGGTTATGTAAGCACAGTCACATCACCGCCTGAGCTTTCTTTTGCAGAATATTAGTTCTCCCAAAATTCATTGATTTTTTTTTTCTTTTTGAACAACTATTTATCCACCTAGTGAGTAAGTTCCCCACTTCCCTTACACATATGGGTGTGGCTATGTGGCTAATTTATCACCAATGGGATAAGAATAGAAGTAATGTGGGCAACTGCTACCTTAACTGGCTTAAGAAGACCCCCCAACTTCACCGGACATCGTCTTTTTCCCTTTCTTGGGGGCTAGAAAATGGATACGGCAGAGACCTATTTTGACTATGCAGACAACAGGTGACAAACAATATGAAATTCTTGTGTCCCCGAATAACCCTGTGTAGCAGAGTTGCTCTACCACCATCGGCCACTTGTATTGTTGCATGAGAAAGAAAAACAATGAATTTGAGGGCCACTTTTTGTTTAGCCTTTATGTTAACTAATCCTTTCCCCAAATGTGAAGAGAAGAGTAATCCGAATAGTCTCTAAGGGTCTCACAACTCTAAGATTTGATGATTTCAATGCATTTTCTATAAGTTTTAGGGAAATTATAACTCTGAAGCATGATACAAAGCCTACACTTTTTAAATTTTTTCACACTTTAAAATATTTTATTCATATATAACATGGGGTCTCTGGTTGGAGCTTTCTTTATTTGGGTGCATTCCTTGTGTTATTTTCTTGGTGTAGTTGTTAGGAGCATGGACTCTGGACTCAGATCTCAAAAGGTTCACATCAACAGTCAACTTCCTAGTTGTTTTAACTAGTTAGAAGTTAAATCACTTCAATGCACATCAATTCCTCCCCCCCGCAAAAAAAATGGAAATGAAACTTGTACCTAACTCGTAGGCATATTTTTAGGATTAAATTAGTTAATGTAAGTAAAGCGCTTTGCTTAGAACCTGACAAACAATAATCATGAATGTTAGCACATTCTGATAGCTCATTATTAATATTGGTCTTTCTTTTATGCTGTTCTTAGCCTTGGAAATTATTCCATTTCTTGTTCATGTCAACATTATGTTCATCCTGTTTATTATGTTCATTATGTTCATCCAGGGCTCAGTGAAAATACTTCCTCCACTTTTAGGTCATTCTTGGTAACACCCCACCACCCAAACAGAAGAGCTTTCTCTTCCTTCATATGATGCATAGTCTGAAATAAGGAATCTGCTTGAAGACACATAGGGCTGAGACATTTTGTCACACACACACACGGTTTTTATTCTTGGCTGCCTAGATCTCACTTTCCTGATTTTCCTCTTATGTAACTGGCTACTCCTTTTCTGTCCCCTTTGCTTGGCTGTCCCTCTTATATCTCACCTGGAAATGGAGTGCCCAGGTTTAATCCTTGGTCCTCTTTAATATCCATACTTGTCTCCTAGGTGGTATCATTTAGTTTCATGTCTTTAGGTACTATATATTCCCTGATGACTGCTAATTTATATCTCCAATATAGATCACTCCTTAAGTCCAGTCTCACATATCTAACTGCATTCTCAAAATCTCCAAGTATCAAATGGCATATCAAACTTAAGGCAAAAATATATCTTTCAAGCCATGCTCGCAGCCTAATTTGCTCCTCCTGTTCCCATTTCAATAAATCACACCACCACCCATCCAAATGCTTAAGCTAGACACCTAGAATACATCCTTAATTTCCTCTTTCTCTTACTTTTCATCCAACCCAAGAGCAAATCTAACCAGTTCTATGTTCAAAACATATCTAATTCAAGTATTTCTCTCTTTCCTCTGCTCCATACTTTAATTTGCCATCATCACTCTGGCAGATCCTAGAACAGCTTCCTGTCACCCGGGTTCTACAAAGAGCTATAAAAGTACTTTTAATGTTGGAATAATATTAAATCTGCATCCTAACCAAACTCTCTCAAGACTTCATACCGTATTTGGAGAGAAATCCAAACTCATGCCACAGCCTATAAAGGCCCTATGTGATTTAACCCATGATTCTCTCTTTGATGTCATCTCCAATCCTTTGCCTACAGTTATCTAACAATGCCAGCCTTCTTTCTGTTATTCATACATGTCAAATTCAATTTCACATTAAATTATTTGCATTTATTTTTCTCTTTCTTCAATGCTCTTACTCCTGATTTTTGTCATGGCTGGCTCCTTAATATTGTTCAGAGAAGAGTCCCCCCCCCATTCTAAAGTAATCATCCACACTTACACGCACATCACGCAAGTTAAATTCTCTGTGTAACACTTAATGCTAGTTGATTTACTTGTTTATTTATATTTGTTTTTTAAATGTGATTCCTGCCTATTCTACCTGCTGGAATGTGTATGCTGCTTCAAAGGGACCTTGACTGTTATGTACTGAGCCCTATATTCAGTATCTATTTAAAACCATGGATAATACATGATAAGAATTCAAGAAGTATTTGTCGAATGAATGACTTTGGCTTTGGTTTCCCACACAGTACTTCACTACTTATTTTCCTTCATCAAGTAAGTAGAAAATTATAAAGAAATTATCACCCTGAAAAAGCAAATCAAAGTCAGAAACATTTGTGGAAAACTGTATTGGACCCCCCCCCAAAAAAAGAAAAAACACTATCAAGGTCAATTAGTTTCTCTGGATGTATAGCCACATAATCCCCTTCCAACTACAACCAAAATGTAAGAATGGGGGTAGAAGGAAGGACAGTTAGTATAAACCCTTACCTGTAGTGGAATAATCTCAGAAAATTATGTGTCCTTCTAACAAAAGGTTGTGCTTCTTGTTCTACTTAACTGGCATCTAAAAGATACTATATTGATAACATGTAACTGTTAGAGTGGTAAATGCCAATGACCAAGAAAGATATTCACAATAGATTACTGTCACAATAGACCATCCTGTGGGCAGAATTCTTTTTGTGAAAAGACAGAAGAGCCGCTGTATGACTAATACGATTTTTTTTCAGTTGCTTCAGACAGCAATTATTTTGACATCTGAATGATGTTCCTTTATTCATCCTCAGGGAAATACCCAGCACAGGCTATGTATATTAAGGACAAAGATACAGCTACAAGTTCAGTGATCCAGATAATCAAAAGTTGAAATATTTTTGAAAAATGGACAGGACTACTGATGCTGGCCACAATGGCATAAGCTCACTACAGCCTATTTTTCCTATTGAATATAGCTAAAAATTGTGCAGAGGATACAAGAAGGAATTTTCTGAGAACTCTGAAAAGTAAAGTAACTTATAGCTGGAAGATTTGAAGAGAAGTCATAACTTGAAGACTGATTAAAATGGTAGTGAATTTCTTAGTTTTATTTTCCTCCTTTATAATAGGTTTTGACTAAAGGGTGGGACATATCCCAGAGGTACATAGTGACAGTAAGGAAAATTCTGAGAGAAACTATTTTTTTCACTTCCCTCTCTTAAAGGAAAGCACCACTAATGTGAACCTTCAAGATAGCCCGAGGGGTCTAAAATTCCAAGAGAAAATCAACATTCTGGCCAAAAGAAATATAAAAAGGGCCCCCTGAGAGCTATAAATTATGGGGAAATATATGAGAGGAGAACACTAGAGAATGCACATGGAACAGATGCAAAGAAGCCTAGTTTGAGAATTTAACTATGAAATAAAACACCATCTAGATCTCAGGCTAATGCCTGAGTGGCACATACATGGGACAGACTCAAATATCTCAGCAAAGGTTTTGGAATCTGAACTGGCAATATAACCACTGCCCACAGAAGTTAAGGCAGAATTTGTGATTTGAATCTAACCATGTTAATTTTCTCCTGAAGGAAATAAACAAAACTCTACATTCTACAGAGGATTTTAACAGGCCCCAGAGCCTTATGAAATATTCACAATTTTGGATATACTCCAAAATTACTCAGGATACAAAAAATTAAGAAAATCAGACCACCTTTCAAAGAAAAATACAGTTAGCAGATGCCAACACTGTTAAGACAAGGATGCCAGAGTTATCAAAGATTATAAAGTAATTATTATAAACATGTTACATTAGGTAAAGGTGAAATATATTAAAATTAATGAAAGAAAAAGAAACTATAAAAAGAAACTCAAAGGGAATTTTAGAACCAAAATATAAAATATTGAAATTAAAAAAAAATCATTGGATATGCTTAATAGCAAAATGAAGATAGCAGAGGAAAGATGCAGTTAACTTGAAGAGTGATCAACAGGCATCATCCAATCTGAAGAACAGAGAAAAGAAGAATAAAATAGCTGAAAAGACCTTCAGGGACCTATGGGGTAATATAAGGTATAGCATATACCACTAGAGTCTCAAAAAGAGAGGGGAAATATATTGATACCCAAAATTTTGAAGATATGATAGCTAAATTTACCAAATTAGATACATAAATTTGTACATGCAAGAAACTCAGCAAAATAAAAATAAGATAAACTAAAAACAAACTAGACCTAGCATAATCAGAAAGTGCTGAAAACCAAAGATAATTTAAAAAAAATTATTCTTGAAAGCAGCCACATAAAAACGACCCATTACCTAAGGAGGAATAACAATTCAAATGACTGAATATTTCTCATCAGAAACTGTGGTGGTCAGAAGACATGAAATATCTTTACAGTGCTGTAAGGAAATAAAGAAAAGTCAAGCCAGAATTCTATATCCAGTGAAAATGCATTTGAGAATGAAAACAAAATAAAGACATTCTTAGGTAAAGAAAAACTAAGAGAATTCATTGTCAGAAGACTCTCTAAAATAAATTGTTCAGATCATAAAGGGAAATGATAAAAGAAGGAAATCTGAAAATTCAGGAATGAAGGAAAAATAAATAGCCAAAGCCTGCATAAATATAACAGGATGTTTTTCTCTCCTAAGTTCTTTAAAATATATGTCACTGTTAAAAGCAAAAACTATACCATTACCTGGTGGAATTTTCAATGTATGTAGACATGGTACATATGACAAATATAACCTATAGAGGGTAAGATAAATAGACCTATGTGGCTGTAAGACTTCTATATTTCACCTGAGGTAGTAAAATGTTAACTCTAAGTTGATTGTAAATGTTTAAATATGCATGTTATAATTTCTTGAGCAAACACCAAAAATAAGATGAACAGATATAATCAAAAAGTCAATAGCTGAATTCAGATAGGATATATATACACACATATACATATATGATTTTTTTAAAAATTAAATTTACTGGAGTGACATTGGTTAATAAGAGCATGTAGGTTTCATATGTATGTTTCTATGATACATGATATTCACATTGCATTGTGTACCACCACCCAAATCAAATTATCTAACTGATGAAAGATCAACTCTGGTACACCCATGCTATTGAATACTACTCAGCAATAAAAGGCATAAACCACTGATACACAGAAGCACATGGACGGAATCCCAAAGTAGAATGCTAAGTGAAATAAGCCAAATTCAAAAGGCTATATAGTGCATGATCTAATTTATATGAAATTCTGGCAAGAACAAATTATAGGGATGGAGAGCAGATTAGTAATTGCTAGAGTTCAGGGGAGATGGTTATACTCCTCAAGAGCAGCACGAGGGACTATTTTGGGATGATAGAACTTTTCTGTATCTTAAAATTATACTGTTTTCACATGAACCTATGCACTTGTCAAAATTCATAGAACTGTTTACCAAAAAAGTGTATTTTACTGAACATATGTAAAAATATAAGTTAAAAAATGGTTGAGTATATGGTTGATTTCTGTAGTATCTAGGAATAGAAAATGTCTTAACATATAGGGTTTTTAAATTTAAATATGATCAGTCATTTAAAGAGAAATGCTTAAGATAACCCTTCACTTAATGCTATGTAAAATCTTTAAAACCTGAAGTAGGCACAATAACCAGGAATTGGAGAGCTGGTGGTTCATCAAGAAGTCATCATATTAACACGGCAAAATGACTGGTCACACTTCTAGGATCCTAGCCAGAGAGGAGGCCTGCTGGGGAAGAACTTCTTTTGATATAAAAGTGGCACATTCCAGATATGTTCTCTTTTTTAGAAGCTTCTTTGCATAACAGTTGGTATATTACCTCTTCAAGGACTGTGAGTAGCATCAAATCCCTTAAAAAACAAGCAAACAAAAATACCAACTAATATATTTAAAAGACTACTTACAACTTAGCTTCTACACTTGGCAACATCAAAATAAAAACATTAAAAGCATGTTTAATAAAACTAGAATAGATATGGCAATTGGAAATGATATGATTATTAAATTGTTATTTGTTTTATAAAAATATGTGTAGCAAGCTATGGCTTGTGGGGATAAAAAGCAGTCTGTTGTTAAGAGGACTCATGTACAAAATACTAGCAGAAATACAACTTTGGGGAAGGGAAATGACCACTTACTGATTGCTCATGAATAATTAGGTGCTTCCTCTACATTGTCTCAATCAATCCTCAACATTTCTGTGAGGTATGACTTATTGCCCCTTCCAATTGATGAAAAAACTGAAGACTTGAAGAAGTTAGGTAAGTTGCCCAATGATATAAACATAGGATTTAAATCTAGATTTGATTTCAATGTTATATTGTCACTTTAATGATGTATCATAAATACTTAAATTCTATAGCTGATAACATAACTGAAGCTAGAACCAACGGGAAACAAGCCAGATATTATTATTTTAATGATTTTTTATGTAAGCAGCTGATTTTAGGACTGATAAAGGGGGACAAGATGGAAGAAAAAGTAAACAGTAAAAAGTTTTAAAAATTTTAATTAAATACAGTTGTTATTTTGGGTGCTCCTGGTTTCTTGTTTTTCCCCTGTGTAATTTATAAATATAAATGTATTTCAGACCTTTTTTCTTGCCCAAAGCATCACATAACTCAGAGGAAGTTTTAATTAAAACTGATATTTAGTTTTCAAAATATTGTTTAAAGGTAACTGTACTTAGAAGAGTATGTGTCTTATTCCCATAACAGTTTTTGCATTTCATGCACCATGGTATGGTTTCAGTTTTTCTTTAAACTCACACTCTATTTATTTCCATTCTACCTTTTCTTTCTCAGGACCAGACTCACTCTATAAATTCTTGTTACAAGAATTGTTTGGGCAGAGACATATATGTAACTTCCTGAGATTTTGTGTTTCCTGTATTTCAATTTCAACTTCACAGCACAAAGTTCAGCTTTTTTTGATGATCACTTTGATTGAAACCCAGCTCTTAGCAAGACATAAATCTACCCAGCCTATACCTTGATGATAATCAGTAGAAAATATTCTGTTTTTCAGTATTCCCACATCCACCTCAAAAGCTAGAAAAAATGTTAAAAAGTTTATCTAACTGTGCACATTTTTCTTCATATAAAAACACATGCTTAAAAAAGCCAGTCTCATTATAACAGAAATTTTCATCATGGCAAAATTAGAGGGGTAACAGATGGTTTGCCTTAGTATGTGAACTGCATTTATAAAGGACAAGAAGTATACAAGTGCTCTGGGAATTTTCCCTTTTTCCAAAAAAATATTTTTAGAATAATTAAATAAGCTGATTTTTTTCAATTGTTGGATTTTTTCTAAATAAAAATCAGTAATGTATGACCCATATGGTTATGTGTCAACTTTTTATTTTTGATCCTAAGTATTGTCCCCTTAATTCCCCAGATTAAAGCTCATTTTAAGATATTTGAGTGATTACCACAGTGTAATGCTACAAAACCTAATGTCAATTTATAATGGAGGAGCTTTCTTAAAGGATACTTTAAAAACAATTGATCTTGAGATTTTAAGTTCTTGCTATAATTCTATTGAGGCAATTGTTCAGAGTAAAAGAGTTAAGAAAGGTCACTAAACGTATTGATTGTAGTGGTCCCAATTTAGTCACACAGACAGGCTTATTCCCTGCCTAATAGTGTCATCACAAATGAATGGATGTGATTTAATCAATTCTGATAGGAAAAAAAAAGAGAAAGAAAGAAAACTAGTGGTTATTCTTGGTAATTTTTTTTAAGCAATCAAATCAGTTTTCATGATGGTCAAATCTAACCCAGAAATATTCAGCAAAAACTATTATGAAACAAAATTTTCCAAAAAATTATGAAAAGAACTTCCTTATTCTATTTACTTTCTTATCTGATATCCATTTTTATTTTAATTTAAGGAAACCAAAGATTAAATAAAACATCAGTTATGTTATAGCATTTCTGTTGAATAAAAGCCAATCTAAGTGTCATAATCATAGGGAAATTAATTTTACAAACATGATTTTTATCATGTTTTTAATTAGAGTATACAATTCTTCTCTAAACTAATTATAGGATAGAAAACTAAGAGTAACATGTAATTCGAGTAGCTTCTCTTCAAAAATCAGAGAACCAGGGGGTTATTTATGAGTGAATTTGCAATTTAATATATCTGATTTTCTTTCTAAATCTCACTGTGTGCATCTTTTGTGCTGCAGCTGCAACGTCTATAGTCTGATGTCAAATATCACATGCAAATTACAGCTCTATCCCCACATGTGTTGAGATTAAGACTGATAAAAATAGATGACAAATAAAAAAGAGAACAACTAGCCCAAAGGTCCTAGGATGACAAAATGGTTTGTATATTTGAGGAAAAAAACATGATGTAGCCAGAACAGTAGACAAAGGGTAGAAGGTGAGATAAAAGAGGTCACCAGAGGCCAGATCCTACAGTTTGTAAACCATGGTGAAGAGTCCAGATTTTATTCTAAAAGTAATGGGAAACCATAGGAGGATTTTGCACAAGATAATGACATGGTCTGACCAGCTTTTGAAAGGTTCATTCTGTCTGCTGTATGGCAAATTGACTAAAAAGGAGTAAGGAGTTTAGCAGGAAGATCAATTCAGGGGCTATTGTGAAAATCCAAGGGAGAGCTAATGATGGAGGTTTGAACTAGTTTGGCAGTATAGAGCACAACAGAAGTGGTTGACTGACTTGGAGCCTACTGGGCTTCCTGATGGATAGGGTGTGGTGAGTGAAGAGGATGGAAAAGATAGATAAAAGATGACTCCTAGATGTCTGATGTGAGGAACTGAGTGGATGGTACTGTAAAGAAAAACGCTGTGGAGAAGCAGTGTGGATGTGTGGTAAGTATAGCTCGAGAGCTCTGTTTGCAGCATTTGAGGTTTGAGACACCTATTTAAAAACCTACCAGGGGAAAAGAGGAGAAGGGTCACATCAAGGAACATGTATAAAAGACTCATGGACAAAGACAATGGTGGGGAGGATTGAATGTGGCAGGTGCGGGGGTGGGTAGGGCAGGGGAGAGTACCGGGAGAAAACGGGGACAACTGTAATTGAACAACAATGAAAAAATTTAAAATTCTAATTAGAGATGATGATGACTAGGCAGTCTTAAAATAATGAATCCAAAGCTGAAGGAGAGGTTAGCACTTTGAGCATATGTACAGACATGGAACAGATTGAATTTGCTCAAGGAAGACTGTAGGTAGGTATAGGATCAGTGGAAAGATTTCAGATTCTCTAATATTTGGGTCCTGCAGAGAAAAAGCAAGAAGACAGTCAAAGAAGACTGAGTCAGAGTGCCCAGTAATTTAGGAAATAAACAGGAGAACATGACATCTTGGAATCCAAGGCAAAGTAAAAATATTTCAAGAAGAATAAAATGAGCCCTTTAGAAAGGAGATGATGGATTTGAGAATTAAATTATATCTCTTCCAAAAAGTTTTGCTTTTTCAGAAAAGGAACTAAGAAGTGGGGCTGTAGCTGGAAGGTCATATATGGTAAGAAATATGTTTATTTTTCTTTTAACAGAAGAGACACTGGAAATTTAAATTGTTTTGTCTTTTTTTCCCCAGGGAAATTACATAGTAGAAAGAAAAATGCTTGACTGAGGAGACAGAAGGGGAACAATAGTCACTGGTTGGGATGATGGCCTCCAAAAGGTGACAGAATTAGATAAGAAACACAGTTGTGGGGTTTGCCTTAGATAGCAGTTGAGGTGCTGCTTACAGTAACAGGAAGAATGTAAAGGAGTGTGGATACAGATGAGGGAGGTTGGCAGTTTGGGTTTGGAAGGATGTTGAACTTTCTGATTTAGCTGCACCAAAAAAATGGATTTGGGGGTATGAAAGATAAATGTAATCAGTTCTATAAATTCAAACATTCCCTGTACTTGGATTTTGTGGTTGTAACTCAGTACTAATCATATCATTGTTGCGTATACACCTACACAGCTTATTTCCCATAACTTTCCAAATATGGGTTAATCAAGGTAGGTATTAGGGAAATTAATTCAGAGAGATTACTTGTTCTAATTTCACAAAAGCAATTCCAAATTCTCTGGATTTATTTTTAGTGTGATGCCTAAAAATTGTTTGCTTTAGAGGCATAGGTCCCTTAATTCTTGGTGAGGCTGAACATAGAATCAATATTGTTTGATTCTGGCCAATCCAGGGCTTAGTGGACTGTAGAGCTCCTAGACCATTTAGCTAAGCAACCTGAAAGGTTTATTCACTTCATCACTTACCTTCTATAAGAACTGTCCCTAGGGGCTTTCTGCAATGTTCCTTTACCCTCTTTCATCATATCCTAGGCAATCTGCCAATACCATGTTTTAGAAATAAAGAGGATATATTCAAAATTTGTCAGCTCATAATACATTCAGTTATTTTTTTGGTGAGCAGACACTATATGCGGAGCACAGTGGAAAGTTTTTTGGGGGAGGCAGGGCCCACAGTTTGTATTTTTAGGCATTTATTAGAAACCTTGAGCCCTGGCTGGTGTGGCTCAGTGGATGGAGTGCCGGACTATGAACAAAAGTGTTGCCGGTTCCATTTTCATTCAGGACACGTGCCTGGCTTGTGGGCCAGGTCCCCACTAGGGGGCACGAGAGAGGCAACCACAATGGATGTTTCTCTCCCTCTCTTTCTCTCTGCCTTCCCTTCTTTCTAAAAATAAATAAATATTTTAAAAAAAAACAACCTTGAGGGTTGTAACATGATGAAGGGCTATATTGTTTCAAGGGCTCAGTCACTAGCTCCAGCCCTACTATTCTCTACTGAAAAAACATTTATTTTTTGTTTCACAAAACATAACATTTTCAGAATTCAGCACATCAGAACTCTTAGAGATCATCTAGTTAAGCAACTTTACTGTATATATTTGGAAAACTGAGACCTACATGAAGCTACAGACTTGCTAAAGTTAATCCATCATGTTAGTGGTAGAATCCAGACTTACTGACTCCTTATGCATCACTCGCTTCACCATGCTTCTTGGATCCCCTCTCTTAATGAATCACTTCACTGTAACAATGGTCTTCTCAGAGCAGGTAAAGGGTCCAGGCTGATGCCTGATATCACATGTGCTGTGAGCTTTTAGAGCAACTTCCCCAGGGACCATAGCAAAATCCATCCAAGTTAAGGAGCAAGAAGTAGAGCAGACAAAGCAAGAAAAGTGATAAAAGAAAAGAAATATAAAGATACAAAGTCCTGAGCAAACAGGATTTAAAAATCCAGCATAGAAAAAAAATGGAGAAGGAACACATCTGGCATAAGGAAAAATAAAAAGGAATCTGCAAATTGTTTGGAATGGAGGAGCAGAGAGGAAGATGGGTTATGCAACACTCTCTCCCATACTGATATGGAGGGCCTAGCTCAGCTGCCCTGACTCTTCCAAAGGCCACTTTATTTCTTGCTGGTGATTCATCTTACCCCCGACAGAGACAGCTCCTGCCTAGCTGTTTTTCCCCATTTCTTGCTTTTGCTGTCTTTGGTATCATAAAATGGCATTACTGTTGGTGTAATCTTTTTGTTCAGGAACTCATGACCTTAGAACGAAAGATTTCATTACAAGTATAAAACACTTAAAAGTTTAAAGAGCGCTTACTCATATAGTATCTCCTTTGGGTCTCACAATAAACTCATGAGGCAAATATTGCCTTGGACCCTCCAGCAAGGCTTGTGGGTGGTAGACAGGAGCTGGAGGCCAAGAAGGGCCATTAAACCAAATATCCTTTGGAAACACACCAAACAAGAAGTATATTTCAAATGGGATCCGGAGAAAGTCAAGGCTACAAGCCAGGAAGGGCTAAATCATATGACCAAGTGCTGAAGTGACAGAAGAGGAGAGGGAAGGCACAGGCCAAGGAAACTGAGATATTAGATTAATGAGTACTGGTGAAAAAATGCATGGTGTTAATTGATTCAAAAATGGTAGCCTCTAGAGACATTTACCAAGCTGCAGAATGCTCCAGTAAGACCCACTGACTCTTTGCTATACTTTCATACTATACTAAGCACTCATGTTCTTTACTGTCTTTGAACTTTCTATCCCATTTTGAATGTTGACTTGCCCCAACCCCATATCAACAGGGCTCACTTCCTTATGTCATTAGATCTCTGCTGAAATGTTACTTTACTGGTGAGATTTCCCCATACTTTTCTATCCTACCCAAAATACCCTCTCCTTCTCCTTGCTTTATAGTTCTGTTCTCCATAGCATTTGTCACCATCTTAGCATAGGTGTAAGGTTATGAGGGAACCATTATCTGTTTTGCATGTATACTGTATTTAATATATCGCATATATTAAAAATGTTGTTCCATTAAACTCTCTCTGTGCCCCTCCATACACAACTTTCTCTCTCTCTCTCTCTCTCTCTCTCTCTCTCTCTCTCTCTCTCTCTCTCTCTCTCATTTTTCATTAGTCTATTCCCAATTGTAATGTGGTCACAAGGACAGAAATTTTTGTCTCTTTTTTTCACTTTGTCTCTCCAGCCTCAGAAAAATTGTCTGGCCTAAAGAGAGCACCCAATAAGTATTTGTTGAACAAATGAATAGTTACATTTCCCTATCTGTATAGCTAGGCTACAACTGTTTCAAAGGCAAAAACTATATGGTCTTCATCATTGTACTCCCAGTGCTTTGCAGGGGACCTAGAACACTATGGGAGCTCACTAGGGATTGATAGAGTGAGAAATGGACAACCTTTCACATTCTTATAGATCAAGCTATAGTATAACCTTCCATTATTTGTCCTCCCAGCCTCACATTTACCCCTTCTCCTTCACTTTCCCACTGAGCAACAGCTTTGTTATTGGGAGGGCATCCCTTCTCCTTATATGACCACTTTCCCAAAACCAATGTGAAATGAATATAGTTTTATCTTCTGGGGATTCAGTTTGCTCAGGGTCTTCTGAAAATGCTGAGTATTTTTGCACTTGATGAGATATTTGTTAATTACCTTAGAACTGAAGAGAAATAATTTCATATATGTGAGCACTATCATATTGCAGTATCTTGAAATGTTATTTGAAGCAACTCAATTTTTAACTAGAAAGACATAAAAATAACCTCTAACTATAAGGCTAGCTAAATGAGTTCTCCAATCAAGATTTCACAAATGATTACAGAAATGGATACATTCTGTAGTTGAGTTAATAGACTTCCTTTTTTAGGGTATAAAATCTTTAATATCTACATCATGCTTTCGGTGAGTTCCTTATGTTGCCTAACACATTTTGACTGCTCAGTAAATAACAATCAAATTAAAACCATGGCAACTCTAACATTAATAAGTCTAATAAAATTGTGCTTTGCTCTGACTTTCTCTTTCACTAGCAAGTGCCTGCCAAAGGACTTGCATAACAAATTCAGTACAGCTTTAGTCATTGGTATTGTGTCTTTTTTCTTATAAGAAAAAAGATTTAGACATATTTATAATCTGGAAACAGTGGAAGGAAAGATATATAAACAGTAGCAAGTTGCTGGAGTTCAGGTCAAAATGACAAAGTAATACATCAGAATTACAAGTGGCCACTGACTTTTAAATATTCTTGAGAACAGATTACAGGGACACCTTGGCTTGGTAGTGAACAATAAGGACCATCAAAAGGCTTCTTTTCATGGGTGACTTCCTCTTCCTCCATTAGCTCATTTACCATAGTAGCTTTCAGTATGATGGAACAATGAAATTGGGATAGGAACAAGTAACACTATCCACACCTTCTCTTCACTAATGAGTAGGGTTTGTTGAGTAACAATAAAAGGCCACCTTTATTTACACTTCTGTGTTTTTGTTTTTGTGATTTTCTATAGAGTAAGCTATAATTGCACATATACTCTAACATACATAAAGTCATTAATGTTTCATAATCTATTTCAGAGTATAGGCTTCATACTTCTCAGCTGAACCTCCTGTGGTCCCTGTAAAGTGCTGAGAAAAATGTCCATTTCAGCAAATATATGTTTCATTGTCTATTAGGCACCAGGTTTTAAATGAAATAATAATACTATTATGTTAAATTTCACAATAACTCTGAGGTAAGTGGATAATAGTACCCTTATTGAAAATAATGAAAGCAAGAATTAGAAAGGTTAAGTCACTTACACAATGGCATATGAGTACAATCATGAATTGCCTCAGCCATGATTCAAAATCTAATAGGTCTAACTCCAAAGCCCATGTTCTTTCCAGAATAGCAGAGTTGCCTTCAAGTACTGAAGTACCGTATGAGAGTTTCTCAACTGGAGGTCCAAGCAATGGCTGTAAGTCATGGCCCTTGTGCTCCATTTGAGTAGAACTAAAGTATTTTATTTGTTTTGTTATGAGACCTTGTATGCTACCATATAAATTATTCAAAATAATCTTCACAAAATCACTGAATTATTACTCCTGTTTTTAAAATGAGACAATTTGATAAAGTAACTCACTGTGTTACAGAGCAAGAAGCAGATCCAAATATCAAACTTCAGTCCTTCAACTGAAAGTTCTATGTTTTGTTACTATCATTTTAGCCATCTTATCCTAGTGGGTGTGAAGAAGTCTCCTATTGTGATTTTTATTTGTATTCCCCTAATGACAAGTGATATTGAGTGTCTTTTCATAAGCTTATCAGTCTTTCGTATATCTTCTTTGGTGATATGTCTATTCAAATTTTCTGCCCATTTTAATGATTGTTATTAAATTGTAAGATTTTGTGTATTCTAGATACAAATCGTTTATCAGATAATTTGTAAATATTTTCCCTTTCTGTTACTTGTTTTTTAAAAAACTTTTTATTTTATTTTATTTATTTTTAGAGAGGGGAATGGAGGGAGAAAGAGAGGGAGAGAAACATTGATGTGTGGTTGCCTCTCGTGCACCCCCTACTGGGGACCTGGCCCACAACCCAGGCATGTGCCCTGACTGGGAATCGAACCAGTGACCTTTTGGTTCACAGGCCGGCACTCAATCCACTGAGCCACACCAGCTGGGGCTGTTGCTTGTTGTTGTTGTTGCTGTTTTTTTTTAATGAAACTTTTTAAGATAATTGTAGATACATGTGCAGTTGTAAAAAATAATACAGAGAGATCACATATACTCCTTACCCAGTTTCTCCATGGTAAAATCTTGCAGAACTACAAATAATACAATATCACAAACCAGGATATTGATATTGATATAGTCATATAACAAAACCTTTCTATTACCACAAGGATCTCTTGTATTGCCCTTTTATAACCACATTCATTTTCCTTTCACTCTACTACTTCTTTAAACCCTGGCAATCAGTTATCTGTTCATTTGTTGAATATTTCCTTTCTTTGGTGGTGTGTGTTTTAAATTTTTTTAAGTTAAAATAATTTCCCAGAAGTTTGGAGTACCCCTTTCAACATTACTATTGAAGTCAAAGATTTTGGAAACTCCCCAAATGGATTTTTAAATATTTTCAATGAAACTGGGTTCTTTTTGTTTTGATTTGTTTTTGTTTTTCATAGACCAGATGCCACCATATGGCTTCAGTATGTTCAACTTCAGTATCAGAGACAAAATGAAGTGGCTGCCAGATTTCCCTAGAGTCCTCATGTCATAAAATAAATGGTTTGTGAAGCCAGGAGCCTTAGCATCATGATAGGTCCTTCAAGATGGTTTAGATCAGTAACTCAGGGTAGCCGACTGAAACAGAAAGAACATTAGATGGTACCTGTACTACAGGGTAGACTTCCCACCTAAATGCCTCAGAAAGTTACAGGTTGATAGTGTTGAAAGCTATTTCTTTTCAGTTGCCTAATACAGCTTCTTAGTTGTTTTAGAATAACTCTTTTTCAAGAGTTGCCACAGGTATACCTTTCCATTATTCAAATAAGTTTCATTTATAAATCTGACACAATGTATTTATATGAGCATTAGTGGTAAGTTAGTTGAGTCACTTCATTATAATAAACAAGTATAACAACAACTTGGTTGTAGTTAACAGCATAGACTAGAGGCAAAATGATCAGAATTTGATTTAAGTTACATCAAGCATATGTACCAATAAAATCAGTGAAAGTATAAGGGTATCTTAAGACTGAAAGATGTAAGGCTTTGGTCCATTCTAAATTTTACCTGAAAGTTTAGTCTATATCATCACTGGAAGAAAAACTGGGATTCCTTGAGATGTGGTTCTATGTGGAGCTGCTTGACCAATGACAATAAGATTCTGGAGAGTGGCATCAACTTTGTTTTGTTTTGTTTTGTTTTGTTTTGTTTTTAAATTCTCATAAGAGTTTAGCTAAAATGCCAAGTCATGATATATCTATATCTATATCTATATATCTATATCTATATCTATCTATCTGTCTATCTAATCTATCTCTAGGGGACTATAGATTTATTGGGGAACTTTTCAAACCCAATAATTTTTCCTTTAAAACCAATATACAAGAGAACAGAAGGATGAAAGACTTCATAATATACACTGGGATCTTGCTGAAGGCAGAGAACTAGATTTTACCTCATACGAACAGGTAAGGAAAATAGTACATGCTCAGTAAATGTTTGTGAAATGGCATTAAATTGATCCAAATTAAGACCGATGTTTTTCAAGTTTCTTCATATGTGAGCCTCCTTTTTTTCCCTCTTCTTCTTCCTCTCCCTCTCTATCCCTATCCTATCTCTAACGTTTCTATCTCTGTCTCTCTCCATTTCCATCTCCATCTATATCATCTCTATCTCTATATCTATCTCTATTTCTATATATAAAATTCTCTGGGCACAGAAGTTGGAAGAACATAGGAGGATGTAAACAATCTGAATTTGTTGACTCACATGAAAATGACTAAGAGTCACCAAAATGCTATGATGCGGACACTTAAACTGTCTAACATGAGGATACTCACTCTCAGAGGCTATAAAATTCCTATAAGAAGTTTATGAACAGAATTTAGGTAGCTAGAAAATATGGCTACATCAGAAATACTTTAGAGATTACTAGAAGTTGTTCTTTTAAATCATTACTATATGACATCCATCTAGAATTATTAAATTCTGGGTTTTGCTGAAAAATGTAAAAGCTAAAATACATCTATGATGTATTTTATGTATATGCCTATGAAGGACTGATATATGGAGTGTAAAGTGGAATTTCTTGAAGCTTAGTGACAAAATCAAAACCAGATACCCTGTCAACTATGATGTATCTGAAAACACAACATTCCTTCTGAAGTTCCAAAACAAAACCATAACTTAAAAGTCATTCTCAACAATAATCAAGGAAGACTGTGTGGTATAAACAATTAATTTGGTAAATGGAAGTTTAAATGGAAGCATAATTCATTAGTTTGCTAGATGTTATGCCCTTCAGTAGATACTGGACCAAATTCTAGCCATCTAAAATATAAAATTTAGAATGTTAGAGCTTTGAGAGAATCAACTCAGATTACCATATTTTATATGAGGAAGCATAGTTTCCTCATAGGAGTTCATTGACTTGTCCTAGAGCACACAACGTGTGTCATAGTTGTGACTAGAACTCTGGATTCCAAGTCCAGTGGTACTCCTTTTATGAGCTTTACTTAAGTTTCTTTGGATTCTGTAGAATAGAACCAAAAAGTTCTTTCCTTAGCAATATTTTGAAGGAAGAACAATTTGGACTTGGTCTCTCTACCCATTCTCTTAATAGCCTCTTCTAGACACTCAGCATTTGTATCATCCTCTTTGTAAGCTCATCAGGGCTCACTCCATGAAGTCCAGTCTGTGTGAACAATGTTTCATATTCCAGACCTTGGTCATCTCACTCCCCAGGATTGTCACAGTTTTGAACAAAAAAGAAAAAAGAAGAAGAAATCCCTAATAATGGCATTTCAGGCCACAGAAGAAGGTTTGGAAAGGAATGAGACATTTGTATATCCTAAATCACAAGTAGTTTCATATACAAATATTCTGTTCTTGTGGCATACATACCTATGACTACATTTTTTTGAAATTCCAAAGGCAAAATTCAACTTGGTATTTTCCACAGATGCTAATGTAAGTCCTCAGTGCAGAGTCGCAGATTGGATCACCAGTGAACATTTGTAACAAGGTTATTTCAGGCAACTTAATGACCCAATGGCTCAGCAATCAAGTCAATTGTTCAGCACCTGACCTTTAACTAGACAAAAATCTATATCCCTGAGAAATCTGGCCTCCATACAACTTTACAAAAAAATAAAGAAGGAGAAGAAAACTAGAGCATGAATCCAGAAGAAACTACCTTATAATTTAATAAAATATATAATCACTTTTTCTTTCTTACAAATGCATTAGTATACCTACAGATTCAGTTCCAAAGATAATAATCAAACAACTACAATTGCACCAAGAAGGCTAAGACCTCTGTCCTTTTCAAACTATAGCTCACTGAGGAACTACTGCAGAATATGGATTAATCACACTCTTTCCTCCAGTAATAGTTCATGTCTACATTGCTATTTTCCAAAAGAGCAGTTTTCTCCACCCCAAAAATCTAAAGAGATAAATATACTCATGTCACTAAAACATATTGCCATGAAATAGTTTCTACCACATATGTGAGTAGAACCCTTTATGGTTATTACAGTGCTGCCATTTAAAGGTGTTTTTTAATAAGCCATAGCCATTCAGATATTGAAGGTTAAATATATTTTTCATAGTGTGCATGATAATGGCATTCTCTTCATGCTCTTGGTTAGGCTTGGTCAGTACCAGCCCTGAAACCTACAGCAATAACTCACAGCCAGCATACTAATTAGCAATAGGGTCCACATGGCCATTAAAGTATTCATATTTCTTTTGGCATGGCCTATATAATCATTCATGCATTTTCCTAAAGTGACAGCCAAATTCCACTTCTTTAAAAAACTTCTCCTCTCTCTTTTTCTCTGAAAGTAAACCTGTGCCTTGAGAATTGTGTTTCTGACTCTGCAAATTGAAAGTATGACTGGCTTACAAAAACCCTGCTTCAGTTTCCATGCAAGTTCTGTATTTGGAAAGAGAAAACAGAGATAATTCATCTTGTATCAATTGTGAATGAGGCCTGAGTCCTTTATTTATTTATTAACATTTAAGTTGTCAATAAATTTGCTCCATATATGAATCAATAGATGACTCTCATGGAGTTTATCTTCCTGATGCTCTCCAGTTGCCAGGCATAGTAGTCTCTGGAATATTGAACAAGCTAATGGATGTGCCATAGCAATGCACTGTTGCAGTTAGGAGCAGAACATTAAGCACAGAGTTCTTAAAGTATTTGGCTGTAGGCAAATATCCTCAATCTTAATAAAGAAAGAACAAAACTTCACAATATCTCATTGAAACAGTTAATAGCATTAAATACCTCAAGCTAACATTGTAAAGTTGAGGGAATAATGTATCACATAAAAACAAGGTTATGTGGTGATATTTTATTGTTTGTAGCCTAACCAATACACCGTTTTACAACAATTAAACTTTCAGATTTGAATGAGATGATTTTGGCTTCCTAAATAGTTTAGTAAATTTGCAGGTACATATTAAAATGTTAGAATCTGATCATTATAATGTAATTAATTTAATATCTAGTCAATTGGAATATTTTCTGGCTTAAACCCCTAATTTCAATATCGATGAGAGAGACAGAGCCATTGTTCAGGACTGTAATTGAAAGCTAAGAGGATGTTTCATGACTACTCAGATATGGTCGAATTCCTCCTAAATTTTGCTAGGAAAAAAGAGTGCTTTATGTTCTATTAATTATGGAGAATTTTTTTATTGTTTATAATGTTTTTATAATTTACTCTGTGAAGGTAATAAATTGTGTCATTTTCCATTCGGTTTCAACAGTCTATCTAATCAGCTTGCGAATAATGAGAAGCATCATGAAGTCACAATGCTATCTTGAATATACATGGAAACAGCACCACACATCTGCCTGTCTATTACTTTCAGTGAAGCCAATAATCAAAAACACCTCTTATAAAAGCACTGCACATTATAGCTTCAGAGAATTCAGAGGGCTTTTCAGAGAACTGCTCTGCATGAATGTTCATGAAGGTCAAACTAACTACTATAGCATAGGATGTGCTTCCTGAGGGAAAGGAGATTTTTCTGATCTTGCAGAGGCCCACAAGCCCATAACCCAGCAGTATTAAAGTGTAATGGGACAAACCCAGGGGAAGTTAGCTCAAGAAAGGGAGGAACTGACCTAAGCAATCACAAGAGGTCACCAGAACTGATCAGCTCTTTTATATACATTATTTCACTGATTTTCAACTGCATTAATTAGAATATCATTCAGTTGTAAGAGAAAACATAAAATAATAATGGCTTAAGATTTCTTTCTTTCACGTAAAGGTTGAGCTTGGTGGGTCAGGCTAGTGTGGCTGTTCCCCAACCATCAGTAGTCCAGGATCACAGTGTCTTTGCTCTGTATTTAGCACCATAGATTTCCAATTCATAACCCAAAATGCAGGCTGCTCCAGCTTCAGACATAATTTCTATACTCCAGCCAGCAGGAGAGGGATAATAAATGAAGAAGAGGTCATGCTTTTTCTTTAGCACTCCCAGATTGTTGCACATTTCACTTATGCTGACATCCCATTGGTCATAACTTAGTGACATGGCCATTCATAGTTGCATGACAGGCCATGGAATAAAATCATTATTTAGGCAGCTATGTAGCCAACTAAAAGTTATTTGATCATATAATAAGGTGAGAATGGATATTGGAAGCCACGTAGCAGCCTTCATCACAGAAACAAGTGGTCTTTGGATCTCAAATGACCATAGAATTATGGCAAAGAACCACAAATTCATGTGTATATAAAGTATTAACTGCAAATGGTATATATATATACGTGTGTATATATATACACACACACACGTATATATGTATATACACACGCGCGCACATACATATACACACACTATTATATAGTAATATGTAAATGCGTTTAAGTCTTCTTTAATTCTGGACTTTTTTATCATTACATATTTTATGTTGGGAAGAGGATACTAAACCCTATGGAGGTCAAATGACATTCTCTCCTAATTAGACAACCATTGGAGGATCTAGGATTCCTAACTAGGTTTGTGTGAACACAAGGCCAATATTTTTCCACCATGTCACACAATTTCTAAACAAGCAATGCTGGTAGATTCTCAAGAGGTTCAACAAAGGTGGTGAAAAATAAACATAATGAACACCATCCTCTGTACTAGCCTAAATGAAAGTAATTTTGGGTTATTTATTATTTATTATTTTATGGATTTATTTTTTAAATTGAATTTAAAATTCTGACATAGCTGCTATAGAACCAGGTAATTGATTTGATTCAGTGGGGCATGGTAAAGAAAGGGGTTTCCAGATTGAAAGATTAGGGAAATGGTGACAAATGAAGTAACACCCGAAAGGAGGATAATTACCTTTGGTATATGGTAAGTAGACAGTAAACAGCAGATGGAGAGGTTGGGAAGACAATGAGTTCAGTTTTAGACAAGTTTAATTTGAGACGCTGGTATTGGGCATATACATTGATTAATGTGTAGCTATTTTGAGGTTAATGTAATAGGAAGTTAACAAATTATTTAAAAATCAACTTTCTGTGAAAGTAATATACTATGCAGAATTAACTTTGTAAAAGTAAGTATAATTGAAGAGGGTTGATAATCTTAGTCCGGCCTATTTCAGAAGGTCATTGTGAAAATTTGAGGAGATAAATATGAAAGTGCTTTGTAAATTATAATGTGGTCTACAAATAGGAATAGTTGGCATGTTTTATGGATGTCTAATATACATGTGGTCCCAGTATCCACATGGGACCAGTTGCTAAAAGACAAAATCAGCTCAAATGATAAAGATCTCAGAGTTGTTAACACAGACGGACTACAAATGATGAAATACATTTTATCTTATAACCACCTAACTGGTATAACTTGAAAAGGAATCAAATCAGGGCCAAGAAATATGAATTAAACTATCACTGAATTGCAAAACTGATTTTGCTCTTAACCTTCAAAATGTAGCACCCCTTCTAAAGTCACACAGGATAGAAAGCATTCCATTTGCAGTGTCTATTAGGAAGAAATTTATCTTTTGTCCCTCACTGCGTAGTGCTTCACGCCACAGGAGTTACCCCATTATAGTGTTCTTTCTTTTGAAACCCTGGGTAATGAGAATGAACTAGTATATCCCATAAAATGGCTTTTGCAGATTTAAAAATAAGAATTGCATTTGGCTCATTAAAAAAATCTTTGTGGAAGAATTTCCATTGAAAGAAGCATATTTAAAACAGTTATGTGAGAAAAGTAATACGTTCAAATTTTATTATTCCATAAGTACACATAATATAGTTCAAGGCTGTTATAGAGAAAATTCTTACACGGGCAGAAGGAGTTAACATGCAATTGAAAGTATATCTTCTAGCTATGTAATGAAATGGTAGAAAGTAATCGTTATTTAAAAGTGCATGGCATAGATAAAATGAATAGGGTCATTTTCATAATGTCTTTGTGGGTTATGAGCCAAATCTTCCCTAAGAATATGAAAAAAAAAATGGAAATGAAAAGTTACTCAGCTCCTAAAGCTTTTTTCATACGTAACTGCACAATTAGCCAGGGATAATAACCAATTGTTTCTAAACTACCTGTATCTTTGCACACTGAAATAAAGCACTTCACAGAAATATCAGCTGCCAGCATTGCAAAGGCACTTCCTTTAGAGATCATCTATTCCAAACCTTATTTTATAAATGAGGAAAGTAAGACTCAGAGATCACACACACACCAGGAGAAGACTAAAGCTGGGACTAAATCCCAGTGCTATTTTTAGTACCCTACACATAACCAATCTATTATTTCTGGTCTTACGTATTGTTTTTTTTTTTCTACCAAATCCTCTGAAATCTGAAATGTCATTTCCTTAACTGTATTCTTTAACAAAAGCTGACATAACCCAAATTTGTAGGTCTCTCTAGTAGGTCCTCCACCTATTCAATAAGAATGAGCAAAAATTAATTTAATTGAAATAATAAACAGTTATAAACTATGACTAACTATGCCAGCTGAGATAGTTGTGTCGTCATTTGGTGCTTTGTTCTTGGCACATTGGGGTATAAGTAACAGAATGTCACTAAAATAACCTAATGAATTTACAAAATGATGCTGCATTTCCCAGTGGCTTGTTATAATTCAGGATTATTTCTTCTTTTGAAATCTGCTTGACTTGTGGTATTAAAATCATTGCTTACAGGTGGCCCAACGCTAGTTACACACATTGTCTGACATTGACCTGTGTCTGAACCTCGCCCAAGTTGACCCAGAATAAACACAACAAGTGGTGGGCTTTAGACCACACAAGAACTCAGCCTAACTTGCCACACAAGTAATACACCCAAAGGTGGACTCTGGCAGGCACCAGACCGTGCTGGGAACCACTCCGTCTTAGGAAGCAGCCCCTGCACTTTATCTCATACATGTGATCAGGGTTTACCCTTATAGCCAGCCAGCCTGAAGGGTTACCTCCACCCAAAAAAAGGCCAATGGCATTCAAGATTCAACTACAAAAGAATGGTGCACATAACCAACAAGCAATATTCCTGGAGCATGGAGCTCAGGTGATCTGGAAGATTGCAATACTGAGCCCAACAAGACACCTTCATCATAAAGCCATCATAACAAGTTTGGGAGTCATAGCACATCTACTTAATACACTGAGATAAAATAGGGAAAAATAAACATGCCTCAAATGAAAGAACAAGTTAAATCCCCAGAGAAAGATTTAAATGAAATAGAAGCAACTAACACACCAGATGTTGAGTTTAAAACAATGGTTATAAGGATGCTCAAGAACTTTAGGGAAATAATGGAAGGTCTCAGTGAGAACTTAAACAAAGAAATAGTAAGAATTAAAAAGGAAAAAGAAACCATAAAAAAGTCAGAAATGAAGAATACAATATCTGAAATGAAGAATACACTAGAAGGAATCATCAGCAGGTTAGATTATGTAGAGAATTGAATCAACAATTTGGAGTACAAAATAATAGCACACAAGCAGAGCATTAAAAAGAAAAGAGACTTTCAAAAAATGAGGAAAGTCTAAGGAACTTCTGGGACAACATCAAGCATAACAACATTCAGATCATGGGGGTACCAGAAAGAGAAGAGAGTAAGCAAGGGATAGAGAACCTGTTTGAAGAAATAATGGGTAAAAACTTCCCTAACCTGGTGAAGGAAATAGGCATACAAGTTCAGTAAGTACAGAGAGTTCCAATCAAGATGAAACCAAAGAGGCCCACACAAAGACACATCATAATTGAAATGCCAAAGTTTAAAGACAAAGAGAGACTCAAAAGCAGCAAGAAAGAAACAATTACCTACAAGGGAGCTCCCATAAGGTTGTCAGCTGATTGCTCAACAGAAACACTTCAGGCCAGAAGAGATTGGCATGAAATATTCAAAATGATGAAAATCATGGACCTACAACCAAGACTACTCTATCTAGCAAGGCCATAATTTAAAATTGAAGGCAAATAAAGAGCTTTCCAGACAAAAAAATAAAATAAAATAAAATAAATATATATAAGCTAAAGGAGTTCATTAAAACCAAGCAAGTATTATATGAAATGTTAAAGGGCCTACTTTAAGAAAAAAGAAAGAAGAAAAGGAAGGAAGGAATTAATTGAGAGAGAGAGAGAGAAACATAGGTATAAAAAATAAAATGACAATAAATACGTACCTATCAATAATAACCCTAAATGTACAAATGCTCCAATCAAAAGACATAGGGTAGTTGAATGGATAAGAAAATAATTACCCATATATGTGCTGCCTACAAGAGACCCATCTCAGAACAAAAGATAGACACAGGCTGAAAGGGAAAGGATGGAAAAATATTCCATGCAAATGGACACAAACAAACCAAAAAAGATGAGGTAGCCATACTTATATCAGACAAAATAGACTTCAAAACAAAGGCCATAACAAGAGACAAAGAAGGTGACTACATAATACTAAAGGGATCAATCCAACAAGAGTATAAAACCCTTGTAAACATATATGCATCCAATACAGGAGCACCTGAATATATGAAGAAAATCTTGGTGGACATTAAAGAAGATATCAACGGCAATAGAGTCATAGTTGGAGATTTTAACACTCCACTGACATCAATGGATGGATCTTCCAGACAAAAAATCAACAAGGCGCCTTGGCTGATGTGGCTCAGTGGATTGAGTGCTGGCCTGCAAACCAAAGTGTCACTGGTTTGATTTCTAGTTGGGGCACGTGCCTGGGTTGCAGGCTGGGTTGCCCATGGGGGGTGTGCGAGAGGAATCCACACATTGATGTTTCTCTCCCTCTCTTTCTCCCTCCCTTCCCCTCTGTCTTAAAATAAATAAATAAAATATTTTTAAAAAATCAACAAGGCAACAGTGACTTTAAATGACACACTAGATCAGATGGATTTAATTGGTATTTACAGAACTTTTCATCCCAAAGCTGGAGAACACTCATTCTTCTTATGTGCACATGGAACATTCTCAAAGATAGACCATACATAAGGGCACAGAGTAAATCTTAACAAATTCAAGAAGATTGAAATCATATCAAGCATCTTCTCTGACAACAATATTATAAAACTAGAAATCAACTATAATAAAAAAAAAACTTGGAAAACATTCAAACATGTGGAGGCTAAATTCCATGTTATTAAACAATGAATGGGTTAACAATGAGATCAAGGAAGAAATAAAAAAATTATCTGGAAACAAATGAAAATGAACACACAACTCCAAATCTATGGGACACAGTGAAAGCATTCCTGAGAGGGAAGTTCATGGCATTATAGGTCTATCTCAAGAAGTAAGAAAAATCTCAGATGATTTAACCCTTCATCTAAAAGGAGTAGAAAAAGAAAAACACAAAAGCCCACAGTAAGTAGAAGGAAGGAAATAATAAAAATCAGAGCAGAAATAAATGACATAAAGACTAAAAAACAATACAAAATCTCAATGAAACCAAGAGCTGGTTCTTTGAAAAGATAAACAAGATTGACAAATCTTTATCCAGACTTGTAAAGAAAAAAAGAAAGAAGACCCAAATAAATAAAATCAGAAATGAAAGAGAAGTAACATCTGACATCACAGAAATGCAAAGGATTGTTAGAAAGCAGAGAAGGGAGGGAGGGAGAAAGAAAGGGAGAGACACATTGATGTGAAAGGGAAACACAGATTGGCTGCCTCTCCTATGCACCCCGACCAGGGACTGAAACCAACCCAGGCATGTGCCCTGACCATGAATTGAACTGATGACCTTTTGTTTTGTGGGATGACACCCAACCAAGCCACTCAGGTCAGGGCAGTTTTTGTTAACTTTTAAATTCATTTGTGCTGACATTTTTAATATATATTTGAGAGAGAGAGAGAGAGAGAGAGAGAGAGAGAGAGAGAGAGAGAGAAAAGCCATGCTTTCTGCCATCTATAAAAGTTGTCAAACTGTTTCCTAAAATTTTCTTAGGATCCTGTAGTATATAAATTTCAGTAGCATGAAAACTAAAACCAGGGTCAATTGTAACTTATGTAAAAGTAAATGCAATATCATGACTATAAATGTTCTCTTGAGGCCTTGTGGACTGTGCTAACCTGCCTTCACTGTGATCAGAAGTAATAAACTTTCTTTGCAAGGTAGTAAATGTTCCCATTCCAGGGTGGTAATTCAAAGAAATCTATTTTTCAATTATATCCTTGTTTTTCTTTTTCACCTTCACACTAACCTTGAAGCACTGCTACTTCTGTTACATTTTATATGCAGCGACAAACTAATATTTTAGCTGATTTCAGCTTTCACTGCCACTTCAAAGGCTTGTATGCCATTGTTATCCTTGGGAGTTTTACTAATGGAAAAGATTATTAAGAAGAATAAAAGCCTAATAATAAAATTATTCTTTCTTCCATACCTCTTTTTTCAGTGTCCCTTTGCTATACAACATTGATTATCCTGCTGCTAATTAATAAACAAAAAAGAAGACTTTTTATAAAACCAAATTGCAGGACACCTTTCAAAAAACAGTATCTGTGATGACTCAGACATCAGGTTAAATAAAAACCAATTTTTCCTAAGGGTTTCATACAATTTAGGGTAATTATTTTCTCCCATTATTTTCATTTTCCTGGGTAGAAACAACTGAAAATGTTCAAGGTTGATAGCTGGTAAAGTACATTGAGTGAGTGACCATAATATAATTATGAGAGCATCATAGAGTGTTCTGTTGTTCAGCAAACAAAACTAGAACATGCAGCACCCCACAGAATTACTGGTACCTCTTCACTAAAGGGCCTTAGTTTGAGTCCTATTGCTTCCTTTCAGTTTAAGATTATGGTTTGCAAAATGAAAGTCAGTTACTGAATTTCAGTGTGCTGGCTACCTGTTGCTCCCACCTCAAAGTAGGATGCCCTAGGAAGAAAAAAAAGTATGTTTTGTAATTACTCTGTATTTTTCTTTGAAATCTCCTGAGAGACTTCTTAAGCCTTTTTTCTTTTTTTATTGAATTTATTGGGGTGACATTAGTTCACAAAATCATACAGGTTTCATGTGTACAACTCAATAAAACATCATCTCCCAAGTGCATCCTGCACCCATCACCCAAAGCAAAGTCTCTTTCCATCTCCATTCCCCTCCCCTTTGCCCTCCTCAAACTCCGACCATCCCGCTTTCCCTCTGGCAACCAGCAAACTGTTGTCTGTATCTATGTGTGATATCTAGATAGATGATAGATGATAGATAGATAGATAGATAAATGGATAGATGGATAGATAGATAGTAAGACAGATACAGAGATAGAGATATACATATATATGGGTTTTTTTGCTTAATCCCTTCACATTCTTTTATTCAGCCCCTTAAATCCCCCTTCCCTTTGACAGCTGTCAGTCTATTATTTGTATCCATGCCTCTGTTTCCATTTTGTTTTTCAGTTTATTTTGTTCATTAGATTCCACATATAAGTGAGATCATATGGTATTTGTCTTTCCTGGATGGGCGGGCTTGTTTCACGTAGCATAATGCTCTCCAGGTCCGTCCATGCAGTCGCACAAAGTAAGAGTTCCTTTTTTTTAATGACTGAGTAGTATTCCATTGTATAAATGTACCACAGCTTTTTTGTTCACTCATCTACTGATGGGCACTTAGGCTGCTTCCAAATCTTGGCTATTATAAATAATGCTGCAATGTACATAGGGGTGCATATATTTTTTCCAATTAGTGTTTTGGGTTTCTTAGGATATATTCCCAGAAGTGGAATCACTGGGTCATAAGGCAGCTTCATTTTTAATTTTTTGAGAGAACTCCATCTTATTTTCCACAATGGCTGCACCAGTCTGCGTTCCTTCCAATAGTGCATGAGGGTTCCCTCTCCTCCGCTTCCTTGCCAGAACATGTTGGTTGATTTATTGATGATGGCCATTCTTACAGGCTTGATGTGATATCTCATTGTGGTCTTAATATGCATCTTTCTGATGATTAGTAACATTGAGCATTTTTAAAATATGTCTATTGGCATCTGCATGACTGCTTTGGGGAAGTGTCTAATCAGGTCCTTTGCCCATTATTTAATTGGGTTGTCTTTTTGGTGTTGAGTTGTATAACTTCTTTTTATATTTTGGAAATTAACCCCTTATCAGATGCATCACTGGCAAATATGTTCTCCCATTCAATAGGTTCCCATTTCATTTTGTTGATGGTATCTTTTGCTATGCAAAAGCTTTTTAATTTGATGCAGTCCCTCTTGTTTATTTTTTTCCTGTTTCCCTTGCCCAAAGATATATATTGGCAAAACCTCATAATCTTTCAAAGGAGAACATACATCAGTAGAGAAACTGTTTCTAAACATATCTATTCTCACAAATGTTTTTTTGTGTACCACTTTAATTAAGTTAAGCATAGGAGTATTGCTATGAACAGAATGCCTGTGTCTCCCAACCCACTCAAATTAATCTGTTAAAACCCTAAGTTCAATGTGATGGCATTTGATAGTGGTACCTTTAAGAGACAATTATTTTATGGAAGACGAATTAAGTGGATTTAGAGTGCCCTTATAAAAAGAGGTTAGAGGGCCAGCTCACTCTCTTTCTGTTATGTAAGGATACAAGAAGTCAGCAGTCTGCTACATGGAAAAGGGAATTCTCTGGAACTTGACTATGCTGGAACCCTGATCTTGAACTTCCAGCCTCCACAACTGTGGAACACAAATTTCTGTTTATAAGCCTTCCAGTCTGTTGTTTTCTTATATCAGTCTGAGCTTAATAAGACAATAAAAAAAAACAAAAACAAAACACAACTCAAGTTTCCATGCTCTGGTTACTCATCATTACCTTCTAAATTGAGCACAAACTCTCAACCTGATATTCAAGAAAGTTTCACAGTAAAACTACATATTCCCAGTTTATTATACTTACCTACTCTAACCGTATATTTCAATTAAAAATCATCTAGACTAGAGTATTTCCGTGACAGCAGACTAAGACCCTATCAGACAAAATCCCCTGTAAACAATAATTATAAAATCTAGACTTAATATAGAAGGTAACTACCAGAAGGTGCTAGAGTTTCAACAGAAACAGACAGATTCTGGTAAAATAGTATATCCTCAGAAGAGAGGAGGTGGATTGCTGTACAAAATTAGTTACTGCTTTTGTGGTTTTGTCCTGAGATTAAGTCCATTTGTTTTTCTGGTGCATAAAATGGTGGAGGCACTAGTGGTAAAAAACATAGTCTTTTTGGCCAGATAATCCAGAAAATTGAAGACATGGACACCGGGACTGCTGATTAGTGTAGGAGAATCTAAGAAGGGAAAAGCTACAGTGAGGATGCCTAAATTCCTTCTCTTCACAGCTCTGACTCCTAAACCAGGCATGTGTGGAATAGTGTCAAAGCCACTAAGGCAAAGACAAAAGATTGATGTGAGACCAGAGTCGCTATTCAAAAAAGAGAGCTTGATGTTCAATGCAGCTAAGGAAATTGTATGATAAACAAAGAAGGAATACTCATCATAGAAAATAAGTAGAATAAAAGATCTTCACAATTTAATATTCATAACATCCAGAATACAATCCAAAATAATCTGCATACGGACTCAACACAAGAAAATCAAACGTATTATCAAGAGGAAAAAAAATCAAACAAGACTTTTTCTAAGATAACCCAGACATTGGTAGTAACTGACATGAATTTTTTAAAAAAGTCATTATAACAGTTCATAATAAAGTAAAACAAAATATGTTTGTAATAAATGAAAACTTAGGATATATCAACAGAGATATGGAAATTATACAAAAGGACTAAATGGGAATTCTAGAACTGGGAAATACAGTATCTGAAAATTTAAAATTTCACTAGATAGATTTGACAGCTAAATGAAGATGACAGAGAAGAATATGTAAACTGTAAGATGAATCAATAGAAATTATTCAGTGTGGAAAAAGAGAAATAAAAGATTAAAAATAAATAAGTAGAGCCAAAGTTAAGTACTGGATAACACTGGGCTTTGCAACCTATGTGCAGCTAGCACCCTAAAAAAAAGGAGAGAGATGGGACAGAAAAATTATTTGAAGAAAGAATGGCTGAAAATTTCCCAGTATGATGATAGGCGAAATTTTACATAGACGAGGTGCTTAAAGAAAATAAAAGCAGAATAAACATAAGGAAACCCATAATACTGTTGAAAACCAATAATAAATAGCAAAGTTTGAAAATAGCAAATGAAAAGTGATGAGTTAACATACCAGGCAACAATGATAGTAGCATTCATAGCTGACTTCTGATGAGAACCAATGGAGGCTGGAAGAGATGAAACACCTTTGAATATTGAAAGAAAAATGTCAATAAAAAGTTATATATTCAGCAAACTATTCTTCAACAATGAAGGCAAAATAAAGGGATTTTCTAAGAAAAGAAAACTAAAAGTATTTATAACCAGCAGATCTGTACTAAAAGAAATACCTGTGAATATTATTGAGACTGAAGGAAATGATACCAGATGAAAAGTAATATCCTCAGAAAGTAATAAAAAAAATCATGAATGGAAAATGTCAAGGTACCTGAAAAGACTGTTATTTTGGCTCCTTCCTCCTAATTTCTTTATAATATGTATAATTATTTAAAAGAAATTTTATAACATTGCCCTGTGGTATTATAGTATAAGTAGATGTAATACATATAACAAGTGTAGAATAAAGGTAGGAGTGGTGCATGAAGCCGTAGACTTGCAATGTTTTTGTATTTTATGTGAAGTGGTATGAGATTAATGAAAAATGAATCATGAAAAGTGAAGGCTATATATTGAAATCTCTAAATGAAATAAAAATATGCAAAGAAGTCTAGCTAAAAACACAACAAGAAAAGTAAAATACAATCCTGAAAACATAGCAAAACATGTAATTAAAAGGGAGGAAAGGAATAATAAAGCAAATAAGTCCAAAAAATAATGAAAGGATAGATTCCAATTCACTGTATTAGTTTGCTAGGGCTGCCAAAACAAAGTATCACAGATTGGGCAGTTAAAACAACAGAAATTTATTCTCTCAGTGTTCCGGAGGCCTGAAATCAGAGATAAGATATTGGCAGGGTTGTTTCTTCTAAGGCCTCTCTCCTTTACTTACAAATGGCATCTCCTCCTGGCGTCCTCACATGTTTTTCCCTCTGTACATATCTGCATTCTAATTTCCTCTTCTTATAATGATACAAGTCATAATAGGTATAGAACCCCTCCTAAGGATCTCATTTTAACTTGACAATTGCTAAGACCCTATCTCCAAATACAGTCACATTCTAAAGTACTGGGGGAAGGAATTCAATATATGATTTTGGGAGGGAACACAATTCAGCCTATAACATTCACCAATATCAATAGTTACATTAAATATTAATGGACTAAACACCCTAATTAAAAGAAAAATTAGAGGAACAGATATTTTTAAAAGACACATTTATATCCTGTCTAAAAGAGGCACACTTTGCATGTGAAAACAAATATAGAATGATAGTGAATGGATGGGAAAATATATACTGTGTGAAAAATAAGGATAAGAAGGATGGAGTGTTTATATTAATATCAGAAAAATAGATTTTAAGATAAAAATATCAGAAATAGGGATATTTCATAATGATGAAAATGTTCATTTATCATGGAGATGTTACTATAATAGATGAGTGTGTATCTATTAGTAAAGTTTCAAAACATCTGAAGGAAAAATTGACAGAAATTAGAAGAAAATAGATAATTCTGCATGCATGGTTGGATATTTTAACACATCTATTCCCTAAAATTTGATATAACAATTAAACAAACAAAAAAAATAAGTAATGAAATAAAAGTTCTGAATAACACTATCAACCAGATTGACTCCCTTGGTATTCATAAAACACTGTGCCCAACAATGGCAGAGTAACATATTCTTTGAAAGAGCACGTGCTATGCTAACCAAGATAGACATGATTGTCAATAAAACAAGTCTAAATAACAAAGGCAACTATTATTATTCTTAATCCAGTTATAGTATCAGTTGTGGTTACTTTGAAGATTTGTTTATTATTTATTTAAAGTAGACGCTAGACACAAAAGCTCTGAGTGAATTGAAGATCAAACTTTTAATTACTGGGCTAAGAGATTTTCTTTACTATCCTATCTTTCTACTGACTTTCCAAGAACATGATGAAACTTTGAGGAGGTTTGTCTTTCAGAGACCATCTCTGTGACCTTCAGGTAAGCCTGTTGTCAGAAGCATCATCATGACGAATAATTTGAGAATCAAAATGGGGTCTTTGAAGAGGATCTTAACTAGCTGTGGTCTGGGCATGAAGCGGCACACTTGGGGTGTGGCATTTCCTGTGGAGCTGCACGCTGTGAGACACAACTTTCCCTAAAACAATGTAGGTGTAAATGCACTTTGTTTGCTGGCTGGGTGCGCTTGGGCAAGCCACTTTATATCTTCAAGCTTTCATTTGCTCATCTAAATGAGCAATATTTTAAATTAGCAAATGAGTAAAATTAGAATAATCAGTAAATAACTGACCTGCCTGCTTACAGAGGATTTTTTTTTTATTTTGAAGTACTTATTTTACTTTTTTAAAAAATTTTGGTTTTAACCTCCAGATCCTCCAGTTTGAATCTCATTTTAAGGGAGGCTTTTTTATAATGGTAGGCTGATAAAGTTTGGATCAGAAAAAAACTGTGTGAAAGACCCAAAAGAAATTCCAAGGATGGGGGAATTATATTCATTGCAGTGATTTGAAAATTCTTCCAAGCAAACATTGCTGATGGCAGACGAATGAGGATGTACACCCTTGTTGTGTTTACATATGGCTTGATGCAGCAGCTGTAAGCCTTAAATTTTTTAAGACTTTTAATCAATTTAAAAAATACAATAAAAACTTCCGTCTCATAATATATCTATTTTTATTTTAATATAAAAATGCTTTTCCACTTCAAACCTTAAAATTATGTAACTTCTGGAAAGCTGCTGCATGTTAATCTTTGAGAGCCACATTTAGACATACAAGTATGAGAGGCCTTGTTCTAATGTGTTACCATTAGGACATGATGCAGAGAAGAAAAGAGCTGTATGTAGTTATCTTGAGCTGGGTTTAGGAAAATTGTGTATGACTGTAGAATGTGTGCTATGACATTTTTGCCCATCCATTTTATCAGTTCCTTTGATCATTTAAGTAGCTTTTCCCTTTGCCCTTAATAGAAGACAGAAGTACAATGCTGTTTGTGTTCTTATGTGAAGAATGGTACATGTTTTGTCAGATCTCATTTTGTAGCTGGTTTTATGATCTACAAAGTCAACATGAATCTTTATGTATTTGTGGCTAGGATTTAAACTAGTGACATTAGACCTTAAAAATGGAGGTCTGCATTGGCTTTGACAGGGGACCAAAGGGGTAGTTTCCTCAATTTGCCACCTTACCACCACCTACGCTTGTCACTTCGAGGAGCAAGACAGAAGTTTGGTAAGTAATTCCCCATTATCAAGGTACCAAGATATAAATGCTGACATTCACCAGACAAAGAATCTCAACTGATCTTCCATTAAAGCAAACACCAACTGCTGCTCAAGAGAACTTTAGCAAAATATATAAAACCTTCATAGAGTAAAAAGCAAGTCATCCAATTCTACTTTCACAAGATCAAGGCAAAGTATCTCCCAGGGAGGCATTTGGCCTGCAAACAGCACTTTGCTTTGTAAACAAACATCATTTCTCCACTAGTGATGCCAAAGCCTCCACATCTTGGTGAGGGTGTAGAATGCAAAACTAATAAAGAGAAGCACCAGGAAGAAGCTTTCTCTGTACTAATGAAATGCAGGATTTCTTTGTTGGAATCTCCCTTTCAAGTTATCACAAACTAAGCAACTGCTGGGCACTGGAGCTGGCTGGTTCTGAAATGTTTTTACATATTCAGTAGCACATGTTCCTATGTGCAGCTCATGGAGGCAGGTGTGCCAACCTCTATATGGTAACCAGCCATCTGTTCGGTACATTTTTGGACATGGTGTGAGGAGGCAGCAACATGATGTCTGATCGCCTTGCTCACTGGAATCCAGTGCCTCTGCTATTTGACTGTGTCTGAGGGCTTTCAGTCACACTGGACCAAGTTTACTGCTGAGATATGACTCCCTGTCCCATTGCTTCCTCATGGCCTGTCAAGGCGCTGATTTGAGAACAGTGGAAAGACTTGAGATTCCCAGATGAGCTTTTCAGGTGTGGCCTATTTGCAAAAGTGACAGCTCTCAACTCATAAACGTAGCTTTAGGTAAAATGGTTGAAAAATGAATAAAACTTGTCCATGCCGACTTGGAGTCCTCACTCCTTTCCCTAATTGCTGTTCAATTGAGACAGCACAGGGGCTTGGGCCCAGGGCAGAAGAAACACCAGATAAGCTGACCACATGAATGCAACCACCCCTCCACTTGTTACGAAAAAGTAGTTATTCTTATCTCCCTTCAAATGCTTACCCACTTGCAGTCCACATGTGCAGTCCATTAAGGTTTGACAACTGGAAGACCTTCCTCGGGTGACGGTAATGAGTGACACTGCCATCCTTCCCTCACAGTGCAGGTACAGAAATCATTGCTAAACAACTCAAAGGAATAAGGGAGTGGTCTGGCCCTGACACAGAAAAAATCCATGCCTCGCCCAAACTTTATGCAAGCCTGCCTTATCCCCAGCTTATTAAAAGCAACCCAGTGAAGCCACTCTGAGAGTCAATCAGGAACTCTGTCCTCCCAACCTACTTAATTCCCACCCAGGTGCAAGTTCACTAAAATTTATCTGGAAATATCTTCGGCAGTTCCTCTTGATTTCCATCTTGGGGAACCCAAGCACTCCAATGCTAGTAACACAAAGATTATTCCCCCTAGGAGCTGTCATTTTCCTGTTACTGATGTAACAAAGCTGGGGGTCCAGACAGTAAGAGAAGGACAGTAATATAAGGGAGCAATACAGAAGGGCTAAGTGAGGTGTATATCCCAAATAATCCTCTTGGCATTGCAAGACAAGTGTGGAACAAGGCCTAACTCTTTGCTAGTCTAAGTAAACCTCACGTGATGGCATTTCCACATGGCTTTTAAGAAGCAGTTTGTGTAAAAAAAAAAAACCCAACAAAAAACAAGCTTTTATTTCTAATTAAAACTAAAGAAATTCCATCTTACATTCAGAGTTCTCTTTTGTTGTAGTTGTTGTTGCTGTTGTTGTTGTTGTTATTTTTAAAGGATTACCAAGCTACTTCAATCCTGAGCTAGTGCCAGAGCCTCCCATACATACCAATCTTTCCCTTGACTCTCCCCATTCCCTAGCAAGCAGATTTACTTTCATCACCACCACTTCCATCGGTGGCAAGGCTACCGCCACTAAAGAAAGTTTTCACGATATGGCTCTTGATCCCTGGTGAGTGAGAAATGAAAGTCCTGAGATTGGTATTTGTGACCACAGCTAGTTGGCTCCAACTTACATTTTTAAGTCTATTTCCTTAGTTTTTTTTCACTCAGTGACACTTTTGTCTTAGGTTTGATTTACTTAGGTAGGTTTACTACCTCTAGGTAGTAAAATTCTACCTTTTTGCTTTCATTCATAATTTTTGAAAATGTAACATGAGAACTTGCCTGCCATTGTGCCTGGCACATAGCTGACATTACATGAACGTCCCTGAATATTATTCCCGCCATTCTGTCCATCTGGCTCATCCACCAAATTCTGATTCAACTTCTACCTCCTCCATGAGGGACTGATATTATAGTCATGCACTGCATAATGACCTTTTGGTCAATAATGAGCCATATATGACAATAGTCCCATAAAATTATAATGGAGCTGAAAAGTTCATATTGCCTAATGATGTCCTAGCTCTTCTAGAGTCATAGCATAGTTCTTTTCTATTCTGTGCTGTTCCCAGTCTATGGTTAGTAATACTATCAGTGCCAAATGCCTGGGGGCACTCACCTGGGCCCTGGGAGCTTCCCACAGACATCTCCCCTTTATGAACCAGTGTTACAACTGGACCAACCCTTGTGGTTCTTACGATTTCAAGATGCCCTTCAACAAAAACCATTAGGAAACTTTGAAGGAAAAAGGAGTTCCTTCTTTATAAGCCCTGGAGCTTGCAAGGCACATCAGGAGGCACACAGTAATGTGTGTGTTTGTGTGTGTGTATGTGTGGAGGGAGAGAACACAGAGGCCTGGGGTTGTGCTTTTTTCAAGTTGAGGGAGGGGGCCTAGGGTTTTTCTAGGCTGACTCATTACTGGTGAATTTAAAACATAAGAGCTAAAATTCAAAGCACAGGAAGACAGAAAATAAAAACAAGCAGCCCAAATGGCCAGTCATAGAAATCAGCCAAGATCTCTAAAACAAAGGAACCTGGGGAAGGGTGGGGGAAGGCACACTCATTCTTTCTGGCTGGCAATGTGTTTATCTGACCTAGCCAGCTTTGAGGTGGTGCTGGCTTTGAAGTAGGTGCCTCCTGGGCAATCAAAGCCTATGTAAGGCACTTGCATTACAAAAGGAAAAGACAATAGTCTGGGTTTACACAACAATTACTCCTGTGTTTGTGGTGATACTGTTGTAAACAAATCTACTGTGCTTTCAATCCTATAAAAATATAGCATACACAATTGCAGCAGTAGACTATACCATGCAGGTTATGTAAGTACACTGTGTTGTTCGCACAATGGTGAAATTGCCTAACCACTCATTTCTCAGAATGTATCACGTTGTTAAATGCATGACTGTACTAATAAAACCTGTATAGCTCCTCAGGTTAGAAAGTATTATCATATCCATTTTATCCTCATAAATTCCCTAAAGATAGACTTGCTTTCTCTATCTTACTTAAGAGAAAACCCAGGTTCAGGGAGTGAAGCTCCTAATCATGCTCATATTGCTGATAAATTACAGAGATGAAAATTGATTGTGAGTTTGAAGGTGAAGACATACAGGCAATGTTCTCAAGAACTACTCAGAAATTCGAGAAATATTTGACATTTAAGTATTGTTTCTTTACCTCTCACTGAAATGAGTATGCTGTATGTTTAAAAAAATTAACAAACTCCTAGATTATTTTTTTTAACTTCATGATATTTATTTTATTTTTTATTAATTATTGTTTTTTGTTCAAATACATTTGTCTCCACCTTCCCGCCACCACTTTCCCCTGCCCCTCTCCCCGACCTCCCTTTCTCAATCCTTCCCCACTTTGGCTTTGTTCATGGGTCCTTTATATATGTTCCTTGACTTGACCTTTCCCTTCCCTTTCCCTGCTCACCCCTCCCTCCTTCCCTCTTGACTCTGTTGGTTTCTTTTTCCTTTCAGTGTTGCTGGTTCTATTTTCCTTGCTTGTTTGTTTTGTAGGTTAGGTTCCACTTATCGGTGAGATCATATGGTATTTGTCTTTCGCACCCCTGCTTATTTCACTTAGCATAATGCTCTCTAGTTCCATCCATACTGTCATGAAGGGTAGTAGTTCTTTCTGCTACATAGTATTACATTGTGTAAATGTACCGCAGTTTTTTGATTCACTCATCTACTGATGGGCATTTAGGTTGCTTCCAACACTTGGCTATTATAAATTGGGGTGCATAGGTTCTTTTGATTTGGTGTCTCTGGATTCTTAGGGTATAATCCCAGCAGTGGAATCACTGGGTCAAAAGGCAGTTCTAATTTTAGCTTTTTGAGGAAAATCCACGCTGTTCTCCACAGTGCTGCACCAGTCTGCATTCCCACCAACAGGGCACTAGGTTTCCCTTTTCTCCACAGCCTCGCCAGCACCTGTTGTTTGTAGATCTGTTTATGATGGCCATTCTGACCAGTGTGAAGTGGTATCTCATTGTGGTTTTAATTTGCATTTCTCTGATGGCTAGTGATGCTGAGCATCCTTTCATATGTCTCTGGGACCTCTGTATCTATTCCTTTGAGAAGTGTCTGCCTAGGTCCTTTGCCCATGTTTTAGTTGGATTGTCTGCCTTCTTGGAGTGGAGTTGTGTGAGTTCTTTATATATTTTGGAAATCAAACCTCTATCTGATGTATCATTGGCAAATATATTTTCCCACTAAAATAAGCCTTTACCTCTCTCCATCTGAGAGGACAATTGAAGTCTAGACTATAAGATCCAAAGAAGAGGTCAGTCTCATCCCATGACCTGTTTTCTAACTTTCTTTTGTGCTTTTTCATCGCTCATTCTTCTCCCAGGTCACCAGCCAGTCTGTTCGCAGTGTTGGGGAAGGATGTTTACTGCTGATGTTATCAAATCAGAGCAAAATTTTAGGAAAAGAAGCTTTTTCAATACACTGCCCAGTCTCTCCTCAAAAAGAAAAAGATTGTGTATGATTGCCATCGAACAAAGAGTCAGGTTGGCTTTGGCAACACTAGTGTCCCACATGCATGACCTCTCTAGAGATTAGAATACTTGTCCAGTTGGATTATCACCTTCCTTCTGCTTTCACAGCAGACAAAGCTGGGAAGGGAAAATAAACAGACCAATGAGATGAAAACTACTCCACTACAAAATATCAGTGAAATGAAGTTACAGCTTCTGGAAGATGACAACAATTTCTAAATCCAGGAGAAAAGAAACAGGCAAACCATCAATGTGTGAAACAGATTTTTGAGAGATAATTGACCACTTCATAGTATAGGAGTGCTAGACAATCAGGAAAATCTTCACTAATTTTCTGAAGGTTTCAGAAGGAGCGGATGATAAAAATATGACATGGATAAAAATATAACATGTTTCTTTCTGAAGTTCTGGAAAATATTGGCTGAAGATGACATTTTTAAGCAGGGGAAGGATTTAGTAGAGAAGCTAGAGAAAGGAACTCAACCCAAGGCCACTTGTTATGATTACGTTTTTCATCACCAGGAACTTTCATGGTGGAAGAATTTTATAAGTCAAAACATATTTTTCTAGTCAAGAAATTCAGGATATTTTGTGAGGGGGTTAGAGGTAAGGAACTCCAGAATTTCAAGAGTTGCATTTCGACCTAATAAGTAAGTGTCATAAAAGGGGTTTGGAATGTGAATATATCTATAAGAACCAACAAATGTGTAAGTATTTTGAGATCTTTATTTAGATGGCCTTCACTTGTCTATTTGCTGACTTTTGAAGTATTAGTTGCCCTTATTTTGGAAACAGCTAATATTCTGATTTTATATTCACAATGACCTGTTATGATTAAGGGAACTATTATTAATACATCCATTTTACAGTTGAGGAAATTGAAGCTCAGAAAGAGCAATATATTTGCCCAAGTCTTGGAGTTCTTTTATTCAACAGCATTTTAGAGCCACAGATATATATGCCAAACTGTGGTATGAAGACATGAAGATGAATGACCTCAAAATGAGTGCACACAATGCTTCAAATGTTTGTCCTCAAGGAGATCATCTTCTACTGGGAAGGATGTGCAAGTACAAAAATAACTGCAACACAATAGATGCTATAATGGAGATATAATATACAGGCAAGAAAGAGAAGTGGGGGTACTTAGCTCTGTATTTGGGGTAAAGTAGAGGGCACATAAAACAGATTTAACAGAAGAAATGAAACCTTAGTTAAATTTTACAGAATAACAAGACAATTGCCAGTAAAACATAATAGAAAAAGGCATAATAAATGGGATAGCCCTAGAGATCTGTGCTTCTTAAATTGTAATGTGCATATGAATCACCTCTGGATCTTATCAAAAAGCTGATTCTAATGCTGTTTTGCTACATATACTCCATCAAGCAATAACATGGATATTGCCCCCCAAACAGTATGCTCAGCAAAAGGTGCCTATTAAAAATATTTTTGAACACCTAAAACATATCTATTTTAAGATACCCATGTGAGTCCTTGTGCATTCATTTTAGAATGGAAGAGGGGGTGCCCTCTTTGGAATATTTTAATGAAAGAGTTCCTAGGTGGATGGGAATGTTCTATACACTTCTCTGGCTGATACTTACAATGGCTTATACATTTATCATGTTTCACTGTATAATTTTATATTTGCATGTTTGACATCAAAATAACATTTATTATTTTATTGACTTATTTTAATAGTCCATTATTGGAAATTTTATTTCAGATATGACAAACTCGATCAATTGTTGGTTATTGTGTAATATATTTAAGATAGGCTTTGAGTGATTTTTAACTTTCTTGTCAACTAAAAACTCCCTAGTTATGGTTTTATTCAATAAAGGAAAGCGAGTTCTGGATGATTTGGGGGGAAAAAAAGCTGATTCTGAGCATGTTTAGTGTTGGGCTTGAGACTGTACATTTCTAACAAGGCCCCAGGTGATGCTGACTCTGTATGTTTTGGGAATCCACCTGAAATAGGAAGGTGCTAAAGCACAGATGTAGTCTTGAGAAGTTCTTGGCAAATTTCAGTGTAAGGGCCATCAGTGGTAGACTTTTTCATAAGGACAGAGTCCAGGAAAGACCTAAATATAAGTTTTGAGAGCAGGGGAAAGATACTAAGAAGCAGTAGATACATAAGAGGAAAAGTTTAGGAATGGTGTTTTAAAAGCTGAAGGCAGACAATTTTAAAAGCAAGTAGTTATCTGTCTTAACTGTTCTATAACATTCAGTCAAATAGATATATCAGAAATGCTTATTGGATTTAGCATGTAAGTAATCAGTA
Organism: Pteronotus mesoamericanus; assembly: GCF_021234165.1. Classification (NCBI taxonomy): domain Eukaryota; kingdom Metazoa; phylum Chordata; class Mammalia; order Chiroptera; family Mormoopidae; genus Pteronotus; species Pteronotus mesoamericanus. The sequence continues at coordinate 4,719,077 of NW_026555198.1, forward strand.
TTTACCACACAGTTACAGTGGAGTGCTTTTGGCCTGCAGTGTCCAATATGATAGTGACTAGATAGATACATATGGCTACTGAGCACTTAAAATGTGGTGAATGTGAATTGAGTCACATGCAAAAATGGCTTAGTATAAGAAAAAAATATATATAGCCCTGGCTGGTGAGTCTCAGTGGACTGAGTGTCGGACTGTGAACCAAAGGGTCACAAGATTGATTCCAGTCACGGCACATGCCTGGGTCATGAGTGAGGGCCCCAGTGGGGGCATGAGAGAGGCAACCACACATTGATGTTTCTCCCCCTCTCTTTCTCCCTCCCTTGCCCTCTCTCTAAAAATAAATAAATAAAATCTTTTTAAAAATTAAGAAAAGAGTATAAAAATGTGTCTGTAATTATTGTAATTTTTATATTGATTACATAAGTGCAATCTATAGGTCATTTTCTTTTCCTAGCATTTTCAGGATTCAGTATCAGATTTTTATTAGCTTCACAAACAGATTTGTTAATACTAATTGCTCTCATTTTATATTTTTATCATAAGTGGGGGAAGTGTAAATGTTTCTACACATTTAATCTGTACAATAACTTTGGGAGGGGTCTGGGTGTATATGTGTGTATGGAGAGAGAGAGAGAAGGGCAGGGAGGGAGCTTTAATCCCTATTTAAGGATGAGGAAAATAAGGCTTAGAGCAGTGAACTGACTTGTTCAAATAAATACAACTTTAGTAGCTGGCAGAACTAGGAATTGAATCCAGGTATGCTTGACTCAAGAGTCAGGAGTTTTAAGTCATTATATATAAATTATTCAATTTTAAAAAAATGCATCTATTCATATGTTCTGAAACAGTATAATGGCATATAAACTATGTGTCTATTGAATATCTGAAACAAATTGCAAAACAATTGGGATCTGTTGCTTTTATTGATATAGTTCTTTGATACACATTTAGATTTCTTCCATGTTTATTGTATATTTTCTGCTTTTCGAGCCAGTGTTAACAATCTTGTTTTAAAAGTAATGATGCATTTATTTTAGAACTTTATAACATTAACATTGCATATGAGTAGTATTTTTAAAAATGTGTTTGGTGGTTATAACCTGCCTCCTGACCATTTTATTGCTAAAACTTTTCATCAATAATCAAAAATAGTTCCAACACTGAAAAGCCCAGGACCAGATGGTTACACCGGTGAATTCTAACAAATGCTGAATGGATTAAACTTGCCAGAGACTTGTCTATTTTATTGAAATTTTGAGATAAACATTTGGAATCATTAATTACTGCTATCCTTTGCTGTTATCCACTTTACTACCCTATGTCTTTATTATTATTGGCCCCTTCCTCCTTCCTTCGATTTCATTTGGTCTTGTTTGCAATTGCATTTATTAAACACTAAAATTAAATACACAGGATTTAGTAATTCAGAGCCTGCTTCATTCAGTTTGACTTAATATTAAGTGGAAAGTATGGATCAGAGAAGAAAAGTATTGACTAAAAGGATGGAAACAGCATTTAGGTTAATGAGTTAGTAGAAATAGAAGGACTTAAATTAGTAAATTGAAGATGAACTATTTAGTCAGCAAGAGAGGACCTTTAGGGGAGAGAGAAAAACATACAAAGTAGAAGACAGAGCTGAGGAATGGTTTAAGTTTTTCTAATGACAAGAATGTTGATGGTCAAGAGCAAAACAAGAATCTGAACAGATTTAAGTTCAAGGTCTTGATCAAAGCTTCACTTCCCATAGTCCATTTTCAGTAACTTAGCACTGGTTTTAATGTCATTATGTAAATGTAGAAAACTATAAATAAATAAACAATATTTGGGGCTTGAGTGACATATTTTAGCTAGTTCCTATTGAGGGTAGTTTGGGAGAGAATTTTTGCCCTGGCTGGTGTAGTTCAGTGGATTGAGCACTGACCTGTGAAGCAAAGGGTCACTGGTTCTATTCCCAGTCAGGGCACATGCCTGGGTTGTGGGCCAAGTCCCCAGTAGGGGGCATGCGAGAGGCAACCACACATTGATGTTTCTCTCCCTCTCTTTCTCCTTCCCTTCCCCCTCTCTAAAATAAATAAAATCTTTAAAAATAAAGAATTTTTGATGAGGAACATGATGCAAAAAAAAAATGGTGTCATAAAAGGGGTCTTAAGTAGAACAGCAAATCTACATTTACATGTTTCAGTTAATCTTTATACAGGAGTGTTTCAGAAGGTTGGTGCTATTCAGCAGAAGTGCATGTACCTGATACAATTGGGAGAAAAATAAAAAAGAAAAAACAAACAAACCAAAAAATACCCCAAAGTGTGGCACAGCATAAAGTGCTACTATGTAAGAGTCTAAAACAAAATTTATTGAAGTTGTACTCCATGGTGTTACAGCAACATTGCCATTGTAGGTACAAATTCCTATATGTAGCACTTACCAAGTGATCACATATTCATTGCTTACAAACTATATCACATGACAATAAATGAATGCAAAAGCTTTTCCTCTCTTTGTTAGTCATTCATTGTAACTAGGGAAGAATTCCACATCTATACACAATAATTATTATCAGTTTGGGTGAGAAGACCTAGTTTAATCCATCAAGAGTAAATATTAGTTATAAATGTATATGCACCCAACATTGGAGCAACTAAATATTTAAAGAAAATATTAAGATATTTGTAGGGAGAAATAGACAGTAATACAGTAATAGTGAGGGGACTCTACTACCCCACTTTAAACAATGGATGGGTCATCTGAACAGAAAATCAACAAAGAAACATTTAATGTGAACCATACTTTAGACCAGTAATTTTTCAACTGGTGTGCTACAAGAAACATACTGGTGTGCCACAAGAATTTTTAAAACATGCAATATCTGACTATTTAGTCAGGGGCACTGACCTATTTTCCCTTAGATTAAAATAAAAAATGACAAAAGCCAACACAACAATTGCCAACTGATGTGAATGAATCAAAATTATACTTATTTTTGGCCAGATCAGCAAAAAAAAAAAAAAAAAAAAAAAAGTTTTTTGGTATGCTGCAAAATTTTAATAATTAGTCTACATTTGCCATTAGATGGAAAAGTTTGAAAATCACTGCTTTAAACAAGTGGAACTAACAGACATATACAGAACATTCAATTCAACAGCAGTAGGATAAATATTCTTAGTACTCACAGAACATGCTCTAAGATATACCATATGAAGGGTCACAAAACAAACCATAGCAAATTTAAGAAAATTGAAATCATACCAAGTATCTTTTCTGACCACAATGTTATGAAACTAAAAATAAATAATGGGAAGAAAGATTAAAAATTCACAAATATGTGGAAATTACATAACACACACTGAACAACCAAACGGCCAATGAAGAAATCAAAAGGGAAATTATAAAATGTCTTGAAACAAATTAAAATTGAAGCACAACATATGAAAATCTATGGGATGCTGCATAAGCAGTTCTAAGATGGAAGTTTATGGTAATAAACACCAACATAAGATATCAAACAACCTAAATTTTCACCAATAATCAGCAATCAAAAAAACTCCCAACACAGAAAAGCCCAGGAGCAGATGGTTTCTCTGGTGAATTCTAGCAAATATTTTAGAAGAATTAATGCCAGTCCTTCTCAAACACTTCCAGAAAATTGAAGAGGAGGGGCCTTTCTCAAACTTATTTTACAAGGTCCAGTATTGGTGAACTGACACCAAAGCCAGATAACCTGATACCAAAGCCAGACATGGACAATGCAATAAAAAAAACAAGAAATCAAAAGTTTCTGGAAACAAATGAAAATGAACACAAAACAGTCCAAAACCTATGGGACACAGCGAGGGCAGTCCTGAGAGGGAAGTTCATACCAATACTGACTTACCTAAAAATAGGTAGAAACATTTCATAAAATAACCCTACATCTACAAAAACTAGAGGAACAACAACAAACAAAGCCCAGAGCAAGTAGAAGGAAGGAAATAATCAAGATCAGGGCAGAATTAAATGACATAGAGACTAAAAGAACAATTCAAAGGATCGATAAATCTAGGAGCTGGTTCTTTGAAAAGATAAACTGACAAGCCTTTAAGTAGATTCATCAAGAAAAAAGAGAGATAGGACCCAAATAAATAAACTCATAAATGAAAGAGGAGAAATTACAATTTGATAACACAGAAATACAAAGCATTGTAAGAAATTACAATGAAAAAATATATGGCAAGAAATTTGAAACCCTGGGTGAAATGGACAAATTTGTAGAAATACACAATCTTCCAAAACTGGATCAAGAAGAAGCAGAAAGCCTGAATAGACTGATAACAGCTAGTGAAATTGAAGCAGTAATCAAAAAACTCCTGGCACACAAAAGCCCTATACTGGTTGGCTTCACAGGTAAATTTTACCAAACATTCAAGGAAGAACTAACTCCTGTCCTTCTTAAACTATTCCAAAAAATCCAAGAACAGAGAAGACTTCCAACCTCTTTTTATGAGGCCAGTATCATCCTAATTACAAAATCAGGTAAAGACACAATAAAGGAGGAAAACTACAAGCCAATACCTCTGAGGAATGTACATGCTAAAATCTCCAACAAAATACTGACAATCCAGATTCAGAAGTACATTAAAAAGATCATACACTGTGATCAAGTGGGATTCAACCCAGGGATGGAGGGATGGTACAATATTTGCAAATTAATAAACATAATATATCACATAAACAAAATGAAGGACAAAAACCACATGATTTTATCAATAGATGCTGAAAAAGCATTTGATAAAATAGAGCACCCATTTATGACAAAAAAAAATTCAGCAAAATGGGAATAGAGGGAGCATTCCTCAAGATATTAAAGGCCATATATGAGAAACCTACAGCCAACATTATACTCAATGGGCAAAAACTAAAAAGCTTTCTCCTTAAGATCAGGAATAAGATAAGGGTGACTGCCTTCACCACTCTTGTTCAACATAGTATTGGTAGTTCTATGCACAGAAATCCAACAAGAAGAAGAAATAAAAAGTATCCAAAATGGAGAGGTGGAAATAAAACTGTCATTATTTGCAGATGACATGATAATATACATAGAAAACCCTATAGTCTCCACCAAGAAAACTACTCAACCTCTTAAGTGAATTTGGCAAAATAGTGGGATACAAAGTCAATATTCAGAAATCGAAGGCACTTTTGTACACCAACAATGAAATATCAGAAAGAGAAACTAGGAGAAAAAAATCTCATTTAATATAGGAAGAAGAAAAATAAAGTACCTAGGAAGAAATTTAACCAAAGAGATAAAAGATCTGTATTCAGAAAACTATAGAACACTGAAGAAAGAAATTGAGGAAGATACAAATAAATGCAAGCATTTACCCTATTCAGGTATTGGAAGAATTAACATCATTAAAATGCCCATACTACCAAAAGCAAGTTATAGATTTAATGCAATTCCTATTAAGATACTAATGGAATATTTCCTGATCTAGAAAAAATGTTTCAAAAATTTACATGGAACCAAAAAAGACCCTGAATAGACTCAGAAATCTTAAGAAAGAAGAACAAAATGCGAGGGATCACAATACCTGATATCAAACTATACTACAAGGCCAGTGTAATCAAAACCGTCTGGTACTGGCATAAGAACAGACACATAGATCAATGGAACAGGAAAGAGAGCCCAGAAATAAACCCATGTCTCTATGGTCAATTAATATTTGACAAAGGGGGCCGAAGCATACAGTGGAGCAAAAATAACCTCCTCAATAAATGGTGTTGGGAGAACTGCACTAGTACATGCAAAAAAAAAAAAAGAAACTAGACCACCAACTTACACTGTACAGCAGCATAAACTCAAAATAGATAAAAGACTTCAATATAAGTCATGGCATCATAAAAGTCCTAGAGGAAAACTTAGGCGGAAAATTTCAGATATCCCACATAGCAATATTTTTGCTGATACATCTACTAGGGCCAGGGAAACAAAAGAAAAAAAAACACAAATGGGATTACATCAAACTAAAAAGCATCTGCACAGTTAAAGAAATCATCATCAAAATGAAAAAAGGAACTGACCGTATGGGAGAATGTATTTGCCAATGATACAGCAGACAACGGTTTGATCTCCAAAATATGTAAAGAACTCATACAACTCAACACCAGGAAGTCAAACAATCCAATTAAAAAATAGGCAAAGACCTGGAATAGACAATTCTCCAAGGAGGACATACAGATAGCTTATAGACATATAAAAAGATGCTCAACATCACTAGTCATCAGCAAAATGCAGATTAAAACCACAATGTGATATCATCTCACATGGGTCAAAATGGCCATCATCAATAAATCAGCAAATAACAAGTGCTGACAAGGATGTGGAGGAAAGGAAACCCTAGTACACTGTTGGTGGAAATGCAGACTGGTGCAGCCACTGTGGAAAACAGTATGGAATTTCCTCAAGAAACTAAAAATGGAACTGCCTTTTGACCCAGTGATTCCACTGCTGGGATTATACCCTAAGAATTCTGAATCACCAATTAAAAAGTACTTATGCACCACTACGTTCATAGCAGTGCTATATGCAATAACCAGATTGTAGAAGCAGCCTAAGTGTCCATCAGTAAATGAGTGGATCAAAAAACTGCTGTACATTTTCACAGTAGAATACTACACAGCAGAATGAGAGAAGGAACTCCTACCTTTCGCATCAGCATGGATGGAACTGGAGAGTATTGTGCTAAGTGAAAGAGGCCAGTTGGTGAAAGACAAATACCCTATGATCTTACCTATAAGAAGAATCTAATGAACAAAATAGAACCACAGGTATGGAAACATGGAACAGACTGACAGTGACCAGAGGGTTGGGGGAAGGGGAGAATGGTGGAAAGAAGGGGAAGCGATTAAACAAAGAACATATATGAATGACCCACAGACATGGACAACATTGAGCGAAATTGACTGTGGGAGTGTGGGTGGGATGGGTGCAGGAGGGCAAAGGGGGAAAAATTGGGACAACTGTAACAAAATAATAATAAAATTGATAAAAATTATAAAAAAAGAAAAACTGGAGATATCACTCTTCCTAACTTAAAACTCTACTACAAAGTTATAGCAGTCAAAACAATATGGTACTAGTATAAAAATAGACACACAGACCAGTGGAACAGAATCAGGAACCCAGAAATATACTCTCATGTGATTAACTAATAACTTACAAAGGCAATCAGGATACTCAATTGGGGGAAAGGATAATGTTTTCAATAAAGTATTGGGAAAACTAGAAATCACATGCAGAACAATGAAATTGAACTCCTATCTTACACCACTCACAAAAATTAATTTGAAATGGATTAAAGACAGAAAAATAAAAATTTTAGAATAAGTCATAGAGAAAAAGTTCCTTAATTTTGGTTTTGGCAATGATTTTATACATATGTCACCAAAATCACAAGTACCAAAAGCAAAAATATACAAGTGGCATGACATCAAACTAAAAAGTTTCTGCACAGCAGAAGAGACAATCAACAACATATTGTAAAAAGGTAGCGTAGGGAATTGGAGAAGATATTTGCAAATTATATATCTGATAAAGCTTTTATATCCAAAATATATAATAAAAATACAACTCAATAGCAAAACAAACAAACAAGAAAGCTGAAAAAATGGAAGAGGACCTGAATAGGCATTTTTTCCCAAAGAACACATACCAGATTGCCAACAGGTACATGAAAAGGTCTCAACATCATTAATCATCAATGAAATAAAATTCAAAACCACAATGTAATATTAACCTCACACCTGATTGGCTAACATCAAAAAGACAAGTGTTGGTGAAGTGTGTCTCCACCTTCATGAACTATAGTGGAAATGTAAATCGGTACAGTTACTACGGAAAACAGTATGAAGTTTTCTGAAAAAATTAAAAATAGAACTACCATATGATCCAGAAATCCTATTTCTGGGTATATATCCAAAGGAAATAAAAACACAGTCTCAAAAAATGTTAATGCCCCCATGTTTACCACAGCATTATTCTAAATTGCCAAGATATGGAAACAACCTAAATGTCCAAGAGCAAATGAATAGATAATATGTATGTATGTTTCTGTGTGTATATACAATATGATGGAATATTATTCAGCCATGTGAGAGAAGGAAATACCGCCATTCGTGACAACTTAAGTAACTCTTGAAGGCATTAAACTAAGTGAGGTAAGTCAGAAACAGACAAATACTATATGATATTACTTATATGTGGAATCTATGAAAGCTGAACTAATAGAAACAGAGAGTAGAGTGGTGGTCTGGGAAGTGTGGGGAATGAGAAGATAGTGTTCAAAGGGTACAAACTTACAATTATAAGATGAACAAGTTGTGTGGATCTAATACGCAGCATGGTGATTATAGCTAATCATATTGTATTATATTCTTGAAAGCTGTTAAGACTGTAGTTCTTAAGTGTTCTCCTGACAAAAAAAGAAATGGCAATTATACTATGCTATGCTATGCATAGCCAATGCTATGTTAGTATTCATTTTGCAATATATTAGTGTATCAAGTTGACACACTGTATACTTAAACTTGCACATATGTCAATTATATCTCAATATAGCTGGAAAATACATAAAAATAAAAAGGAATATGTGAATTCTAAGATAGGAATGTTGTAATATGATGGTCCAGTCTGGAGAAATTGCTAGATATTTGGATTTTATTTGTACTCCTAAATTTCCTCAGACAAGGATAATATTTAGTTTTTCATCCAACTGTATGTATATCATAGTAATAGGCAAGGTAGAGGTCAAAGAAAGAATAGTACCAACAAGGTAATAGCATTGTTGGAAGTGGGAAAAAAGTCTGCTTCCTTTGTCCCCAAGTTTATTCCATTAATAAATAAGACTGATACATGTTGTAAGGTACTGTGGTCTTACTGCATCATTTAATCTCAAGGAAAACAGTCTATTACATTCTTAAGAATATTTTGTTAGCCCTGGCTAGTGTGGCTCAGTCGATTCAGAGCCAGCCTGTGAACCAAAGGGTCACCCGTTCAATTCCCAGTCAGGGCACATGCCTGGGTTGTGGGCCAGGTCCCCAGCAGGGGGTGCGTGAGAGGCAAAGACACATTGATGTTTCTCTCCTCTTTCTCCCTCCCTTCCCCTCTTTCTAAAAATAAATAAAATCTTAAAAAAATTTTTTAAAAGAGAATACTTCATTAGACTAAAGCCTCTTGATTGCAGAGTAACCTTCAAAATATTCTTTATGTAGATGGAGAGGTGAAAAGGTCTTATATTCCTTGATCAATAATAAGGTATAAAGCGGTGTTAGATATCGGGAGGTGTGTATGTATGTGAGTGTGTATGTGTGATATCTAATTTATGCATATATTTAGATACAACTTTGTCAATTTCAATGTGTCAGTATTTACCAAGTAAAATCTCAGGAGTAAAGAAACAAGATTGAAAGAGCTTGCTCTTCTCACATGGACAGGTATCTATCTGTTCCTGTTTTTTTATCCAGTTTTGTAGTGAGCCAGATAAACTCAGTGACAAAGGGGTGTAATTTGAGAATAATTTGGCACAACTTATGGCTCATACAGCACACTTCATTGATTCTTCCCTGTACTTACATAATCATACTTTTATGCTGATTGAGTCTCCACGTTTAATACTCAGGGTGTATACTTTGATACCTTTTCTGCATATTTTACTAACAAAAAGTTATACCATGCTGATCCAATTTCATATTTCACAGATTTAGCAGCAGAGTTGGTAATGAAGCTACACAACATATTAGCTTAGCTGAATGCATAAACAAGCATCTAATTAATAATCAGGTTGCACATTTTAATGAAACCTGTGCAGTGACTGTGATAATCAAAAGATACATATCAAACAAATTTATGTTTTAAATTTATTCTAAAGAATTATTTAGTGCTATTTAGGCTGATATTTTTAAAGGAAATAGATATTTGTGAACTTAAAAAGAAATAGATATCAGAATTTTTCTTTTGCAATTTTATTATTTGCTCTTCCCACCACCAAAAAAAAAAAAAAAATCTCCAGAAACTAAGAGTTATCTACTTTTAACACAGAAACTCTGTTGACCAGGTGGGCAGCATAACAGCACCTAAACACTACCCAAACATGTATTTGTCAAACAGCAGCTGAGAACCTTCTAGAAGACTATGGCTAACAGAGACTCAGGGTAGTAGACCCCATGGTGTGCACTACTGCATACTTTGACCATGGCTGATAGGTTTCTGACTAAGAGGATTGGTTTTATGGTTTCTTCATTACACATGTTGATGCAACCAGTTTTCAAAGTATTACCTCAAAACTCTCAGGGTGTTTGGCTTTAAAAAAGTTTTAAATCTTGGCATCTAATTCAACAAGCCTCTATTAAATGTTGCTATGTGCCAAAAATTATTTAGATGTTGGAGGTGGGTTTGGGTTCCTGGCACCTGTCTTCCAGGACCTTATAATTTAGCAAATTATTTAGGAAGACAGATGGATCCTTGCATAGCTAATATAATGCAGAATAATAAGAATTATAATATAATCCAGGGTTATGGAAAGGAAGAAAAGAGAAAATTCACTGTGACAGAAGTTGAAAGAAAAGTTAGACTTTGAATCAGTCTTCAAGGATAGAATGGACACTTACATGGAAAGTTGGCAATGACAAGAATTCCAGGCAGTGTGGTATTCTTCATATTTCTTGAACTCCAGAGTTCTTTTCCACTGAAACTAGGAAAAAGTTTTTTGTCAAGGTTAAGTGTTGTACATTTAGAGATACTTTAATCATCTTTTCACTTTTAAGAAAAGTAAGTTGACTGCTGCTAGAAATCAGTGTCTTGACATGGTGACTGTTTTCAGGATGGTGGTTGAAGGGCATTGTTGCTTGTACTGTGTGCTAGGATAACTCCAGCTCAGAATGGAAGCTGGGCCTCAGCCATTTAGGCAAGAAGAGAATAAATGAGGCAGATGTTTTCCTGGCTTATGCTCTTTTGAATCTGCTCCATGCAGAAGGGAGACGTCATTTGCCTCAAATTATTTAAGTATAGCGTTCGTCACTTCTATAATTCACTTACCACACCAGATATGCAATTACTTTAACTAAGAGTCACTTACATCTTAGTCATTTCTGCTGTCTAAAAATATGTCAGCTTTCATTTGAAGAACTAAGATTGAAATTGTCACTTGGGGCCATTCCCAATCTTTGCTAACTGTACATTTCAAGTAGAGCAATAGTTTAATTAATTTTCCTCTTGAGTTTTAAGAAAAATGATTATTTGTGTCATATTTTTATTTATAATTATTTTTCACATACTTTACAACACGTATTACACTGTGTTGGATTTCCTATTATTCGGGGCCCTGAGACTCAGAAAACAATATAATTCTTCAGTGAATATGATTTTTAAACTAAATGTGACCCTGAGAGATTTTATCCACAATTCATAACTAAATAGACAACTTCTAGACAAGTTAGTTAAGTGACATTGGAGTTAGGCAGGGTGACCCTTCTATATTTAGTTCAGGTGATGGATGTTCAGAGTAGGCTAAAAATAGATATGATGAAAAGGAAGTTGGACAGCTCACATCTCAAATACTAAGGCAGAGCCTTTATGTTCTCTGGGAATGTAGGATAATTTCGAGGACTCAGGGGTGGAGTGCCTGGAATTCTCTGGTATGCTGGGTTATGTTCCAGGGTAAACGAACTGTGGCAAGTGCCCACTTTCTTGCTCATCTCACCAGCTGTCCCTGTTTTCTTTGCAACTGAGTGTGGACATATTCTTCACCTTAGTTGGCTAGACCTAGTGCTGACTTGGAGAAGTTTAACAATGCAAAGGCTGAGAATGTCCACCTTTCACTGCCCTTTTATGTTCTTTTCGTTCAAAGACTACCATATTTTGCTGTGTATAATGCACACCACTTGGCCTAAATTTTTGAGGGAAAAATAAGGATACACATTATGAATGGGTAGTACCTGAAATATCTCGTATCTGTTCTTGTATTTTTTAATTACTTGTTACATAAAATTTCTTGTACCATAATATGTTAAAGAATACTAAAATTCCTTTATAATATGAAAAACAAGTATCTAAATATAAGTAAATTTAAAAATTGAATGAAAAAACTTAGAATTGAATATTTTTTTTTTACCCTGAAAGTTTGGGCCAAAATTGTGGGTGTGCATTATACATGGCAAAATATGGTGTTCTTTCCTGACTCAAAGGATATTCACATGTTATTACCATTGTCTGTAACTTTCTCTCTTCATCTTTTGTCTGGTTAACTCTTTAGCATCTTCCAGATCTTGCTTTTAAAAGTTACTATCCTCAGGGAAACCTCGGAGAAGTGACATCCAGATGAGGCCAGGTCAACTTTCTATAATCCAGAGCACTGTGGTCTTCTCCTTTGTAGCATTAACTTAAAAAGATAATAAATAATTTACTTTGTAGTTATTTGTAAATCCTCCCCCGTATTTATATTCCTTGAATACAGGGACTGTGCTAATCTTTGAACTTGCTACACCCCCACTCCCATCATAGTGGCTTGCACATGCAGACCTCTCAATAGTGATTTGTTGAATGAATAGCAGAGATTGAAATTTAAAAACACATATACACAGAAGATCAGATATTTGTCTCTTTGTTACAAGCATTTTAGCCCATACTTTATTTTCATTTATTTATTTATTTTTTAATACTGGGAAATGATTATGAGCTTTAAGGCAGGAGATGCAGTTAGTTTACTGGAAAGTGTATATAGTCTTAGTGGCTATTAGACTTGGATTTGAATCCTTTCTCTTACTTGAGTCAAGTGATACACTTCATGTCCCTTTACTTCCTTCTTGGCATTTGTAAAATGGGAATTGTTATCATAGCTGCATAATCCTTATATCCACAAGGTCAGTAAGGCCTATATTGTTGTGTTACAATGAGGACATAGTTGGATCTCAGGGAATGCTAACGACTTGCTTCCCACTCTCTTCCTTTCATTCCAAAGCCATTTTTGGTGTGAGACAAGTTAAATAAGTTTAATATTTTATCTTGGCCTTTTAAAGAACAAAGAAAACATCTAAAGCATCAGTTTTCAAATTATAATGAATATTTGTACTTCCTGAATGGTGGTATGTTTACCATGAAGACTTGGAACTAATTAATTTCTTTTGAGAATTATAAAATACTACATGGAACCATCTCATCAGGAACTGACAAAGGGAAGTGCCCTGACTGGTGTGGCTCTGTTGGTTCGGTATCGTACTACAGAGCGAAAAGTCACTGGTTCAATTCCTGGTCAGGGCACATGCCTGGGTTGCAGGGTTAGTCCTTGGTTGAGGCATGTACGAGAGGCAGCCGATTGATGTTTCTCTCACACATCGATGTTTCTCTCCCTCTCTTTCTCCCTTCCCCTCTCTCTAAAAAATAAATATTTTTAAAAAACTGACAAGGGGAAGCAAATATTTTGAAGTTAATGGCACACACTATTTACAGCCTTTGTGGGATAAAAGAAATTGTTTTTAGGTTTCTGATCAAATAAGATTTGTAAATCACCTTTGGAAAAGAATACTGTGACTATGGCCAGTTATTAATTTGGTAACCAACTACTGAGTGGTTACTATGTGGCAGTTATTAAACATGTACTGTTGAGTGAAACTATATTTCCTCAATTAACTATGATGTTAGACATTGCACACGATAATCACAACAGAGGTGCAAAGAAACAAATTGGGTGTCACAGTAGGGACTTGGAAAATGAATCTAATTCTGTCATGTGGAGTGAGTAAACTTTGCAGAGATGACGCAGCATGCATAGAAGCCAGGGGGGAAGATAGCAACAAGTTTTTCCTGACTCTATGCATAAATTTACAATATTGGTCAGGATTCTCCAGAAAAACAGAGGGAATAACATGCATACAGGGGTGGGCCAAAGTAGGTTTACAGTTGCATTCTTTTGTGACATTCTTTTGAGTTAATAAAGTTATTATAATAATCATACCTACATGTCTTTTTCCATATGAACAACCATACACCTACTTTCGCCCACTCCTGTGTGTGTGTGTGTGTGTGTGTGTGTGTGTGCGCGCGCACGCGCATAATGTTGCTTAGAGGTCCAGCTGTAGAATTGTGGTTCAGCAGCATGAGTTTTTTCCAATGTTTCCAACATGAAAGATGAAAATAAGGCAAAAATATCTTCAGGCAAAAATAAGTTATTAATCACAACATGCAAAGCTAATTTACCTTATTTTAGTCATTCAATAGATTATCACCACCCGTTGACTACAGCAGTGATGCCAGCAATGACAACAAAGAGTCCGGGTACGGTGCACAAAGCTATTGAAATTGTGTGAAGGATGGAGGTGGAGGTAGAATGGAGAGAGAAGAACACTTTGAATCATAAGCACACAGTCTGCTGCCACCAAGTCTGTTTTTCATAGATGCTGTTGCAATGAACCTTTCGCACACATTTTCCCCAACAATTTAGAGAAACAGCTGAGTACTACTCATTACCTACCAGAACCACTGTTTCAATGCAATTTGCAGTCACTGTGGCAAATTGACAAATTTTTTAATTGAATACCTGTAGCTATCTCAGCATCTGACAAGGTAGAGGAGTTATCCATATGCTGTTACCATAACTAATTACAACATTTCATGTTTGCACATCCACTTTTCATCTTTGTTGGCATATATCTATATTTCAATAGTTATAGTGCACCCATCCCTTTGAATTTTGCCTCTATGTTAGTTTGCTAGCCCTACCATGACAAAATACCACAGATGGGGTGGCTTAAACAACAGATTTATTTTCTAACAGTTCTGGAGGCTAGGAGTCCAAGATCAAACTATCAGCAGGATTGGTTCCTTCTGAGACCCATTTCAGGGCTTTCTCCATGGCTTGTGGAAGATCACCTTTTTCCTGTGTCTTCACATTGTCTTCTCTCTGTATGTGTCTGTTTGCTTATAAGGACATTTGTCATATTAGATTGGGGTCGAAACTAGAGACCCCATTTTACATTAATTACCCCTTTAAAGACCCTATTTACAAATGCAGATGTATTTACAGATTCTGAGGTACTGGGGGTTAGGACTTCAATATATAAATTTGGGGAGGGAGAAATACAATTCAGCCCATAAAGTCTCTCTCTCTCTTCTTTTTCCTTGCTCAGTTTTCTCATTAGTCTCTTGCTTTTAATATGTGAAATTCTTTTCTCTTTTGTTGTCACCTCTGTAGGAAGTGTGTTTTGATGAGAGCAGAGGGTTCCATTAGGTTGATGCACTGGAATGTACTTAACTAGTTCTCCAATGTTGGGCATTTTAGGCTGTTTCCAGTTTTGTTGCTGTTATAGATATTACTTCATTAAGTATCTTTGTGCATATGGCTTTTTGCTTCTCCTCGATTATATCCTTAGGATGAATCCTCAAGAGTGGGATTACTGGGTCATTTTTATGGCTCTTGATACATATTGCCATATTGCTTTTTAAATGGGTTATGGCAATTTACACAGCTACCAGCAATATTTTAATATACAGCTTTGCTACAATACTGCCATTTGGTGTTATGATTTAAATTTGTTAATTTAATAGGTGTGGAATGTTATAGCATTGAGGTTTTAATGTGCATTCCTTAAATTACTACCAAGGTTGTTCACTGTTGTTTTTCTTCTTTTTTCCATGTAAGTGTTTTTAAATCATTTTTTATTGTTATTCTATGACAGTTGTCTCAGTTTTTTCTCCTTTGCCCTCCTCCACTCATCCCAAACTCCTGCTCCTACAGTCTGTCCCCTCTCCCTTGTCCATGTCTGTGGGTCATTCATACATGTTCTTCGTCTAGTCCCTTCCCCTTCTTTCCACCATTGTCCCCCTCCTCCCTCCCATCTGGTCACTGTCAGTCCATTCCATGTTTCCATGCCTGCGGTTCTATTTTGTTTGTTATTTTATTTGGTTCATTAGATTCCTCTTACAGGTGAGATCATATGGTATTTGTCTTTCATCAACGGGCTTATTTTGCTTAGCATAATAGTCTCCAGTTCCATACATGCTGTTGTGAAGGGTAGGAGTTCCTTCTTTCTTTTGCTGTGTAGTATTCCATTGTGTAAATGTATCAGTTTTTTGATCCACTCATTTACTGATGGGCACTTAGGCTGTTTCCAGCACTTGGCTATTGTAAATTGTGCTGCTATGAACATTTGGGGTGCATAGGTTCTTTTAAATTGGTGATTCCTGATTCTTAGTGTATAATCCCAGCAGTGGAATTGCTGGGTCAAAAGACAGCTCCATTTTCAGCTTTTTGAGGAAATTCCTCACTGTTTTCCACAGTGGCTGCACCAGTCTGCATTCCCACCAACAGTGGACTAGGGTTCACTTTTCTGCACAACCTGGCCAGCACTTTTTTTTTTTTTTTTGATTTGTTAATGATGGCCATTCTGACTGACGGGAAGTGGTATCTCATTGTAATTTTAATTTGCATCTCTCCGATGGCTAGTGATGGTACAAGGGAAGGGTACAATGTGAGATTTGAAATAACAATAAAATAAAAAATAATATAAAATCTAGATAAAAAGAATAAAAAAAGAGAAAAGTGAATTAGTTGGAATACAATTGAAGCAAAAGAAGAAATATTAAAAGGCTATATGAAAAGAAGAAAAGAAAACATAAATACTGAAGATGAACAAGGTGGAATTCATCTTAGCAGAGTCTGGTGTTCACCCTCTGACTTCTCTTTCTGGATCCCCCTATGGTTTTTATCAGCTCAAGGTCCCAGGGTGGGTTGTCCAACTTCTGGCAGCACTGCCTGTATCACCTTCACCTGCCTCTAGAGGGAGCTTCTGCTGTGTTCAGGAGGGTAGAATCCTTGAGTCTTCCCTGGGAGGCACTGTTCGGTCTTCTAGGAAAATTGTGGCTGTGTTTCCCCTGCTCCTGCACCACCGGTCTTGGCCTGTCCCAGCTTATTTTCAATAATGTATAGTTTCTGGTGAATTAGCTGTCCATTTCATGGGGGGTGGCAATCTGTGTAAGAGGGTCAGCTCTTTTCTGCTTGGTGTTGTTGATGGCAGCTCTGTGTGTTAGCCAGGACTGGGCGGGGCCCTGATTCCCCCTTGCTGCCCCGAGATTTCTGATCTCCCTGCTTTGCTGGGCTTCGTGATATATGGCACTAGGAATTAGTGTATTTTGTCTCTCTGAGAGAAGTTCAAAATGAGCCCTTCAGGAATTCCTCTTGATTTCTCTTGCAGAAATACACCCTGCAGGGTGTTCTTGAGCCTGTTCTGCCTGTTTTGCAGATCCTTCCCCATTGGTGGTGCTTTTAGTCCTGCAGGAGGTGAGGGCTGGGTGTGACCTTCCCTTCCTGGAGGTTGATCTCAGCAGGGGAAGGTGGCTCTGGCTGCAAATAATCTCAGATACTCAACTCCCACCCTTCCAGTTCCCAGCCCACTGCCCTCTCAGCACACAGAGTCCCACACTCTCCACTCTGTGCAGCCTCTGTCCTACTAGCTCCACCAGGCTAGGGCTGAGAAATCCCCTCACTGTGTATCTTTCTGATCAATTTGTCCTGTTGCACTGAGTAGGAGCAAGCCATACCCTTAATCCTTTCCCCTTGCTGGCAGGGCAGCTGCACAGGGGGTCCCTGCCCAGCATGCCTCAACTCCCCTTTTAAATAGTCTCTCTGGGCACTGCCTCTGCACCACTGAGTCACTGTCAGCTTTCCGTACACAACACCTCTTCAAAAAGTCAAGAATCTCTCACAGTGGCTGCTGGCCGAGGCTGGCCTCCTCCGCCTAACCCAGGTGCACTTAGAATTTCTCCCTCTGACACTCTCCTGGTTGGCGCTTGCCACTGCAGCTATGGGTGTGCTGCTCACTGCGTGTGTGTGTGTGTGTGTGTGTGTGTGTGTGTGTGTGTGTGTGTGGGCTGGATCTCCCCAACTTTGTGTATCCAAATCACTCCTGGCCTGGGCCTGGGGATTCCCTGCCCTGGGAGGGGAGGGAGCCACAAAGCTGTGATCTCTGACCAGGTTCTCTGTGGCTGCAGGCCCCATGCACGGGGAATGTCCTCTTTCACTTATAAAATCTCCTTACTACCTGTTGTGAAGGGTCTTCTGTACTCCTTGTCTTCCAAACTTCAAATCAGCTAAGATTCCACTGAATGTTCGTTAAATTTTTGGAAGATCAGCCAAGTGTCTGAGTTGAATGCAGGAGCAAGTGGACTCAGCTTCCACCTTCTTGGCTGCCATCTTAGTGTCCCACTGTTGTTTTTCTGTAACAAATTATATTGGTTCATATATTATAAAATATCAAAAAACCTTTATCCAAGAACTAATTGCAGAAGTCAAATCAATTAAAGTTAATTTATTCATTAACAAAATTCCTTTAGCACACTTTTGATGAGCAACTGCTCTGTACCATGTATCGTGTTATGAGTAAAAGATTACCAAGACAGATAGAATCCTTGTGTCTAGAATAGGAGGTGCATGCTGGCCCTTCCTATCCGTTGGAAGTTCTAAGAAAAAAAGAGTGAAATGTCATAGAATTTAGCAATGGTGGAAGCCTTGGAAGGTTTTATTGACCCTGGGCCTAAAGGGACAATAGAAGGCAATCATTACTGGAATAGAGCAAGAGCTATAAAAGAGGGGCTGTCATATAGAAGCTGTAGCCTTAGGTACAGAAATACAGCCACTGACCAACAGTGACCCCTCTCAACTCTCCCTCCTCCCTCTCTCCAATATTCTGATAGAGCTTCTCAGGTGCTGAACCCAAATGGAAGCCAGAGGATAAGGGAACCTGGATGAGCCATCAGTGATGTTAATCTACCAGGGTTTAAAGAAGGGCAGAGAAAGGCAGGAAATGGGTCCTGATAGGCAGACAGAATATTTGGCACTGTGCAATCCCTTTCAAATTTAGGAATATAACTCTTTCATATCCAAACAGGTAATCTTAAAACATCCACTCATAAATGACCTACAAAAATCTTGCTTGAAACTAATGATGCACAGCATCACTTGAGGCAGATTTCTTTAATGTTGCAATTCACCAGTACGTCTACTGCTGCTAAAGAAATGTTATTTGGCAAGAAGCAGGAATGGCAAGAGAGAAGTCTAATCAGATCCTATGCTGCTTCTGACCCAGGTGTGCATCTTAACAATGCAGTGCCAGTTGGGATAATTAAGTCTTTTAATGAGAAAGTTACAGTCTCACTCTATCACCCTAAGTCTTGGCAATATTGTAAGTTGCCATACTAATTCAGCTCTGGTGTTTTATTTTTCTGGGTCACCAGGTTGTCACTGCTGATGCAGGACTCTCTCCTTCTCTTTCTCTCTTTCATTGCATCTTTACTTCTCTTTCTTCAATTCCAAATACAAGCATACCTCAGAGACTACCACAGCTCGGTTCCAGACTATTACACTTAAGTGAATATTGCGAAAAGGTGAGTTACAGGATTTTTTTTATTTCAAAGTATAATGTTTACATTATACTGTAGTCTAGTAAGTGTGCAATAGTATTATATATAAAAACAATGTATATACCTCAATTAAATTTTTTATTGCTAAAAAATGCTAACCATCATCTGAGCCTATTGGAAAAATGACACCAATAGACTTGCTCGACGCAAGGTTGCCACAAACCTTCAACTTGTAAAAAATGCAATTATCTGTGAAGAGCAATAAAGTAAAGCACAAAAAAATAAGGTAAACTTGTATATTTTCTTCCACTTCCAAAACGACAATAATCTTATTATCCTGTCAACTTTGGACTGGAAAGAGTTTGGGAATTTGATTGCTCTTAACTAATTTCCTAATGGGATTAGCCATATTTGAGTCAGGCAGTCCACTCATGATATAATAGATGCTATCCCTTGCTCAAAAAGAAGCCCAGTGATGCTTTCATTAGCAGGGGGTTATGGAAAGAGCAGTTTCACTTCTAAGAGGAAAGTAAGAATGGTATATTGGTATAAAGTGCTCAGAGCTAACTGAAAAAACCCTAAAACATGTATCTGAAACAAATCTCTCCCATATTCACACCAGTAGAGATTAATTACTCCTGTCTATGGGCTTTTATAACATTTTTTACAAGGTTATTGAGGTACAATTGACATCTAGTATTCTGTACATGTTTAAAGTGCAAAGGTTGATGATTTTTGACATGCATATTCTCATAAAATAATCACCATGATCAAGATGATAAATATTTACATCAACATAAAAGGATTTTTTGTTGTTGTTGTTATCCTGTAGATGGATATATGGTGAAGATCCCGCTCTGAAGGAAATTAATGTCAAGTGAAATACATGTAAAGAACTCACTTTAGCCCTGGCTGATGTGGCTCAGAGGATTGAGTGCTGGCCTGCAAACCAAAGGGTCGCTGGTTCAGTTCCCAGTCAGGGCACATGCCTGGGTTGTGGGCCAGGTCCCCAGTTTGGGGGCACGCGAGAGGTGATATATCTATGTATCTCCCACACACTGATGTTTCTCTCCCTGTCTTTCTCCCTCCCTTCCCCTCTCTCAAAAATAAATATTTTTTTTTTAAAAAGAACTCATTTTAAACAGGCTAGGCAAAATAAAATCAGAACTAGACACTGAACAGCAGACAGTGTACTGCGCCTTTCTGTTCAAGATTTTAAATTCCTGAAAGGAAGAATCTTATTTACTTGGTTTGGATCTTGTGCCCACCCCTGGATCAACAACTGTGCCCAAAGGATTGGGATCCCATAGTATTAACATGACAATTGGTGGCCTATTACCCCTGCATTTTGGGACCATTCTCAGAGGAAGGAGAATTATAAGTTGGCACACCACTCCAAGAGATGTTTACTATAGGATAATAGAGTTTAAGAGAGTTATGCAACATCAAACAAAATATAAACTGTAGTTCCCTTTTTTCTACTCTTGCCACATTTGCAATACTGTTGAACTTTCTGTCTGGTAGGAATTTTGACTGATAGTGACTTGCCTTCCTGTAGGAATGGGAAACATTATTTTTCCTATTAAATTTATATATCTAAATTAGCTGCCTTTAATTTATCATTACTCATTTTTTGATTGTCCACTTCAGAGATAATGCCACAAGATTTGCATGTCTGCTCAATTCTAACCCCTAATGAAACACACACACACACACACACACACACACACACACACACACACACACAGCCTGCCTCTCTTCAGGTCTTTGTATATCTCTTTTTGTTTTTGTTTTTTAAACCAGTAAATTGCCTATGGGCAATCATGGACATGATAGAATGACTTTGTGGTTTGGAGGATGCAGTATTTTATCAGTCTTCAGTAGCTCTGAGAACCAGGGCCAGAGGAAGTAGATTTTGTAGCTGTTTCTGTTTTGGTCCTTAAACAGGATTAAAGGGGAAAAAAATAAAGAGACTGTGAATGGAATGAACTAGATTTTGTCTAGTCTGGAGATTATGAGGATCAGAGTCATTTTATTTATGGTTTTAAAGGGCATGAAACATTTCTACAAAAGGAGCAGGGATTAGTTTGTTTTCTTTGCAGCAAAACGTCACTATACAAGGCCCTGAACTTATATCAAAACAGAAAAAGCTTCCTTGGTTACAGGAAGAAACTTTTTGCTTGTTGATGTGTTAAATTGTCTGAATGGGTAACCAAGGGTTATATGGCATTTCTGTCTCCTGGGCTGCTCTAGAGAAGGGCAAGTCATCCTACACTGTACCAAATTGCACTGACCATACACTGTAATGTACCAGACATTTTCTCAAGCTTCTTACAACTCTTCAACTCTACTATTCGTCTGAAAGTTTCTAAATGCTACTGTGTTAGCAGCCAGTTTCACAAATAGACTTCTCTAGAAAGATAATTTGTAGGCTCTTTTCTAGGTCTTTTGTAGTTTAGTTGTAACTCAAGCAAACATGAACTCAATGGACATTATTGGTATTCATTTATTTGCACAATGCATAAAAATTAGAGGTATTTTTCAGATCTACTTTTATATCACTTCCTGGGTTTAATTAACCTGAACTTTGAACAAATAATAGCATTTTCTTTTATTGCTTTCCACCCCAGTGATGATAAAATTATTAATACCAACGAGGGACTTCAATAGTGAAGATATTGGTTTAATAATGACTCAGAGTTCTTTAGGGAGACTCATAGAGTCCAAAGGGGCTCTCCCCTCCCCTTCCCAAAGTCATAAAATGACACTAGGGAAGGAATTAGAGTGTAAATGTAAGAGTTGAAAATTGTAACGTGAAATTGTAATCCACCACACCATTATTTTGACATTGTGTCTCTAAGTGATGACTCTAATATATAGCATATAGATGAACAGCATGTTTGTATAAGAATCCTAGGAACTAGTTTCAAAAGACATAGACTCCAACCTTCAAGTGTCCTAGCTCTGGGAGATTTGCTGACCTTTGTCCATGGAGCCAAGATTACATGAAGCCAGGATGAGTAAACCAAGATGGTGCACACTGGACTATCACTTGCCTTATTGGGATGAACTGTGCTTGCCTGAATGTAGAGAACTTTGCAACTCCCTCCACAAATCTCTTGGTTCTGTTCCCCTCTCCCTCCTTATAAAAACCTCTTCCTCCACTGAGATGTGGAGATGGCTTTGAGGTATGAGGAGATGGGGGAGATGGCTTCCCCCATCTTGCAGGTGGCTGGCATCTGCAAGTAAACCACTGTCCTTTACATCAACAACTGCCTCTCAAGTATTGGCTTTCATAGCAGTAGGCTGCTCGACCTGCGTTAGGTTACCTGAACAGATTTAAATTATTCTCTGGTGAAAAATAGACATATTGTGGGCAAGTCTTGGGTTGGAGTTTCTGCAGTGTTCTCCCCCAACCAAAAAATTACATAATAAAATAAAACCAGGCTGTTTGAGGAAAAAAAGGCTTATACCCTAAACCCCCACCGCATTCAGAAGATGTCTTTGAAAAGAACTGACCAGCCTGTGGGAACAAAGTATATGACCTCTGAGATACCATTATATTAGTATTTGTAGGAGCTTGATAATCTTAAAAACCATATCACACATCAAAGGAAAAGTAAAATGGCAGTTCCTGACAAACTCTTCTGACACGAGACTACCATATGACCTTTAGAATGGTAACATTTGGCAGAGCTTGACTGTGACATCCACAAGGAGAGGAATTATGGGAACCAAACAAAATGGTTAAATTATAGACTGTGCAAAGCCTAGATAGTGAGATAAGGCTACAGCTAACAAGAATGTGCTTATGTTTTCCAAGGCAAGTGGCTTCATTCACTCATCACGTATTAAGCACTTACTTCTGTACTGTGCAGTGTGCTAAGAGACAGGGATTCTGTCCTGATTAAGACATTATACCTGTTCTAGAAGGACTCACAGACTTAGGGGAGGAAAACAGGGCCTAACTAGTAAACAGGCTATTATAATGCAGCTAGGTAAGTATTATGGTATGGGAATTATGGTATGGGGGCAGTAAGATGGAGTGCAGGGAGAGACAGAGACTTCACCAGGACCGGGCAGGGGAAAATGGAGGTGAGCATGGGTTTTGGAATATCTGCTATTTTGTAAGTCTCATGCCATAAGTCCTCTCTGTTAGAATGACTAAGAAGTATTGAATGAATTTTAATTTTCTTTAATGTTTCAATTCTTTTTTTATATTTAAGATAAAGTAATGGTGCATTACAAAAAAAAAAGAAGGGTGACTTTTTCCAATTTCTTATTCCATAGGTAATTTCCTACATGAATGAGATGGTGTCAAATGGAACACATTCATTCATTGAAAGAATTACATGTTAATGCGTCAAGAAGAATTTGAGCAAGGATTCACTAGATAGAACTTGGAAAATACTCCACCGAGGCCCACTGAGCTGCCCTTGCCAAGGCGAAGGACAGGTAATTTGCTGTGACTAATTGAAAAACATAAAGAACATTAATATGAAAAATGAAAGCCCAATCCATGGTATAACAGACAGTGAAACCATTCGCATAATTGATTAGTCTTCAAGGTAACATGTTCTTCCTCTCAGGAATCTTTTTTATTTCACCCAGTGTGTATTAAAAGCCTGCTAAGGTGACATCAGTTGAAAGGTCACGGAAGCAGCTCTCTTTACCTTAGTGGTCCAGAGAGTGATAATGGGCTGCTCATAATTTGGGAAGAGCATTATTAAAGAAAATATTTAGAGACTTTGGTGATGCTATATACTCTATCTGAACATCCCAAGACAAAATATTAAGAAAACGATTATTGTAATAATGGTGGCTTTTAATTTGAATATTAGTGGCAGGGGTTCAGAGGACCTAGGGTTCAATCTTAGCTGCACTCATATTAGCTGTGCGAGCTTGGGCAAGTCACTTAACTCCTGGTGATGCTCAGCTTCTTTATCAGGGATAATAGGATCTCTTCTGCTTATCTTGCAAGGTTGTGAAAGACTACAGAAGAGAGCACTGGGGAAAGCTTTTAAAGACCATGCAGATTAAACTTAAAAGGATAATTAGGAAAATCCTGAATAATTTATTTGTTGTTAGGTTAGGTCATATCATCTTATCAAAATGAATTGTTGTGTGTATATTGTTATTCTTGAAGCTCAAAGCACAATAGGGCAAATGGTGTCACTTTATAATACAGAAGCCCTTGATCTTCTGAGGGCAGGTATTTTCATGGAAATACTGAGTCCCCTGCGGGAAAGTCCGAACTGTTGTTCCTCCTCTCCCGCCATGGCTTATGACTTTGAGGGATAAAACATAGAAGCAGATACAGGATAGAATTGGGAAAAAACAGTAGCCATTGTGTGCTGACATGACAAGGGTGACATGACTTATTTTTCAATGTGTTGTGGCCTGTGACAGCACATTAGTGAGTGAGCAGTGTCCCTAACCGACCCTGTGCAAACATACAGGGATAATACACCTGCAGTCTAGAAAGTGACATATTGTAATGGTTAAGAGCAAGAGGTTTTGAGGTAAGTAAGCCTGACTTTAGATCCTGACTTTACTATTTAATAGCTATGTCGTCTAGAGCAAGTTATATAAACTTACTGATCCTGAGTTTCCATAGTGTTTAAAATGGAAATGACAATAGTATATAACTTCTTTAAGGGTGTTGGGGCATCAGATGAGTTAATAGATATCAAGAGACTGAATCCTTTGTTAATATTCAACAAATATGAACTATTTTTATTAGTTAGCCCTTAACAGCCAGGATGACTGGGAATAGTAGGAGATTGTTTCAGGTTAGAGCCATCACAACTCATTGTGGAGTGATAGAGTTAAAATGAACAACAGAAAGAGTAATTCTACACATAGCTCTGGTGTCCTGGAATCTACACTCAGGTCCCAGCCTCTCCAGTTCTATGTGACCTTAGACAAATTAGATACATCTTAGAGCTTCACTTTGAATAATAGGGATCATATTAATCACTTTTTCACAGGGTTGTTTTAAAAGTTCAATCATGTAATACAAATGAAATGCAGAAAAGGATTGTTCCAATCATGTGTGTTTATTATAATTATCCTAAGTAATTATAATCACTCCCATCCCCCCACCCTCCATTAGCCCTGGGCAGAACTGTGAAGTTCTAGACAGTCAAACTTTATGATTTGAGCCCAAAGAATTAGAATTAGGCAAAATGTATATGTAGGCTCATGCTTCTTTTGTACTGTCCTTGAGGGATAGGTCTGCTAACCTATAAAAGATGGCATACATACATGGTCAGTTGATCAAAGGAGCCAAAACAATTTAATGGAGGGAAAATATATATTTTTTTCCACAAATGGTGTTAGATCAACTGGATAGCAATATGGAAAAATGTGGACATCACCTTTTATCTTATGCAATCTATGAAAATCAGCTCAGAATGGACAATAAATGCAAATGGATCCTAAATGGACATAAATGTAAAACCACAAATTCTAAAATATCTTAAAAGAAACAGCAGAAAATCTTTGTGACTTTGAGGGAGGCAAAACTTTGTAGAGCACAAAAGTATAAGAAAATGATAAATATGATATTATTAAAATAAAAAAACATTTGCTGTTTGAAAGATATTATTGAGAAAAATGAAAAGGTAAACCCTGGGCTAGGAGAAAATATTCACAGCACTTATATCAGACAAAGTACTTGTATCCAGAATATATAAAGGGCTCTTACAATTCATTAATAAGAAAACAGCCAACCCATAAAAATGGGCAAAAGGTTTGAACAAATATGTCACAAAAGAAGATGGTCACAAATGGCCATCTAATAAATGGCCACAAATGAATGATGCAACCCAAGCTGAGTTTAAGAAGGGCAATGTCTGGGCTTCACAACATGCTGCTAGTTACACTGGTAATTGAGAACATGGGGCAAGGAGACAGAGCAACCCTGTTCCTTCCCACCATCTCTTCTATACATTTCTCCATGTTTCCCTTACTTTAGTTTCTATTTATCCCCTTCTCCGAAGGAGAAAAGGCTGTGAGGGGCTCAAATTGAGCCAGTGGTTTGTATTTGTCCCAAGGCCATACAACTAGTTCTAGGCAGAAGCAGAAGCCAAAGCCAGGCTTTCTTCTTCCATGAATGCAGACTTCTTCAGGGGCCAATAAATGGAGTGTGGCCTGGCGTCCACAGGCCTAAATGGTTTGCCTCTCTTCCCACCTTCAGATTAAAGTTACACGGTACTTTAAAACTGGCAGCCCAGCAGAAGCAGAGCCACATTTATATTTGAAATATGTTTTCAAAGCTGAGATGCAGTGTCACTTGCCACCCTGAGTGGCAGAATTATACCTCAGCACTTTCGGCAAAGATGAATGATCACCATTGGCTTTTGGCTCCTGAATCACGTTTTAAATTTATATTTCTGTAACACAGTTATGCTTTCAAGCTGATGTTCTCAACTATTTGTAAGCTTCTGGGAAATGTACCTTCTCTTACCAGTCTAAGAAAAAGTGTTTCCCTTGGAACTGCCCAGAATCATCTGCCACTAACTAGCTGTGTGATCTTGGGAAGTCACATCTCTTTCTAGGCCTCAGTTTCCTCATAAGTATGACTGGGGATGGAACTAGTTGATCTATGAGGGCTGTGCTGCTTTGACATTTTCTACATTTGCTAGTTCCATGATTGTAAGTCTACCTTAGCGTTGCCTTAACATTAAAATGCCACCGACACATATTTAGATATTTGCTTTTTTGCTGTTTATTTGTAGTCTCTGGGGTTCCGCTGCCATATTTATTGCTTCCTCAAAGCTGTCTTGCATAATTTGTCTGCTTACGATCTTGCTGTTTCTTATAGATGGTATCATGTTTGAAAGGTGAAGGTGAAAATATTCCATGCAAGAGCCCAGCCACAGACCCATTCCTTTCTGACACTAAAACTATGTGTTTCTTCTGTTTCTTGTCCTCTGCCCTTCTTCTAGATGGTCCCAATGTTATATTTGGGTTTTATGATTACAACCACAGTAACAGGCACAGATGTTTTCTCACTCAATTGTATGGTTAATGGTGAAATGGATTTTTCCAGCAGATGCTTGCATGTGGGTGCTATTCTTTTCTCTCCTGACACATTCTCTATACAAACAGCAGATTGTGTGCCTGGTGTGCTCTGATCTTAGCAAGAGAAGAATTCAAGCTAAATAACATTGGCCTGATTTTCAACCTCCTAAAAAAATAACGCAGACACTAAACTTGACAAACTCTTCATAGCACCCCCGCAGCTCAGATCCAGACCTCTGTCTCTAGACTTTGCCAGTTTTACCCGAGGAGGATGAGAGTATGCATTTGTACTTTGAACGGCTGCCATATGAAGGTAAAATTATATTAGATTCAATTTTAAAAGAGCTGGACTTGGTTGCCCTGTCACTGTGATCTCTGAGACCTGACACATGTTATTTAACCTCTGCTTCTTCCTCTGTAAGATGGAACTGATAACACTAAAGCTAGTGTGGATCATTGAAAGAACTGTCAAGTAGCAGAAGTCTCTGCTTAAGTCTAATTTGTGTTCTCTACTAGGCATGTGCAGCAAATTGGTGCTGACTGATCAGAAGTCTATTTGCACAAAGGTCTGAGAAGGCTCCAAGGAGGGATGGGGGTCTGTGGAAAAGTTAATAGTTTTGGCTTAACCAAAATTTCAATAGTGCCAGGGTTTTTCAACCTTGGCACTATTAAAATTTTGGGCCAGATAATTATTTATTATGATGGCTGCCCTGTGTACTGTAGGATGCTCAGCACCATCCCTGGCTTGAACCCAGTAGTGTACCCGCCCCCCCCACCAGGTTGTGACAACTAAAATTGCTTTCAGAGATTGCCCAGTGTGCCCTGGGGTAGTGGTCTGATTCAAAACCACTGCCTTAGCAGAATTCATCCCTGGCTTTAAATTCTAACACTTACCTAAAGTTATGTGGCTAACCCCCTGTACTTTAGTTTCCTCATGTGTAAAATGGGAATGTTAGCTACTTTGCAGACAGGATTGCTAAGAAAATTAAAATGACCGGTGTGTACAAACCTGGGCACATTGTAACATAATACCTCTCTACCACCGCAGGGCCCTTACTTGTTCCTTTACCCTTGTCCAAGATACGCTTTTTCTTTTGAATTATCCCTCCGTCTTGTTAATGCAAACTCATTCCTCAGATCTCTGCTGAAACTCTATTTTCACAAGGAAGCCTTCCTGATCCCTTAGACTGTATCAGAGTTCATTGAACTCATGGCACTTATTTGTTGGTATTATACATTATTACAAACTGGGTGATCATTTCATTAACGTCTGCTGGACTACTAGACTATAGTAAGCTTCATTAGGGTAGGTGCTATAACTGTTTTGTTCACTGTTGCATTGTCAGAGCTCAGGACAGTGCCTGGAAAGAACAGGCATTCAATAAAAGGTTATTGAAGGACACAAGGAGGGAAAGAATGAAAAGCTCAAAACATTTCAAATATCATTATACTTTAATTACCCTAAGGGATTATAGGCAGCTAATCAGCCCAGTGAAAAGAATACAGTGATGAAAGAAGCAGAATTTTTCAGGAAAGTCTCACTGAAAACTCTTTCCAACTTAGTTCCCATAGACTTTGTGGGGCTTGGTAAGCCCTATACATGGAATACCTCTTTTTCCATCTGAGTTTGGAACTAAAAGAGGAATACAGATTGAGATCAACAATATAAATTTCATTCCTGAAAACAGCTAGATGTGGAGAACATGATTTAGGTATGCAGCAAAAATGAAACTCCTAAAACACCTCAGAATTAGCTTAACTTACCTAGTGATAGGTAGGACTAAACAAATGTAGCATAACCCCTCCAACAGGGACCTGCATCTGTAAAACTCATGGGGTGCAAAACTAAGAGTATTTGCTACCTGACAGCATACCTGTCCCAAAGGAGTGAAAGAAGTGTTGAGTTGAGTGAAGACTTTCTTCCTTCTCTGCAGAAAGGCTAGTGGCGTTACTCTAGTGGGTCCTTCCATTTAAGAACAGGATGTCATGTGAAGGGACATCACAGCACCTCTATATCTACCAAGAGAAATATATCTAGGTACAAAGGAAACAGAGGACCAGGAACAAAACTGACAAGGGTATTTCATTAAAGAGTCTATAATATATTGGAACCCAAGAAGTCTTGCTCTGAAATTTCTCTAATTATGGTACAGAAAGGTAGAAAGTTGATCATTTTGACACAGAACTCTCTAGCTCTGAACCTTGAGGGATCCAGTGCATTCATCTCCCCAGTTGTTTCTGGGGAGATGGCAGCCCCATACAAATAGTTGGCAGTTTTCAGAGTCTGGTAGTACAAAGATCAAGGAAATGATGAATGTACCCCTATTTTAAATTCAGGGATATGTAAATTGGGGAAATTGATACATGAATGCAAATGCTTTGTGAACTGTAAACCTATTCAAATGGGAAACTACTAAGTTATACTTTTTCATGGTTTCATTTGTGGCAGTTCTAATCTAATATGCTTTTAGGACCTCAGGTATTTATAATAATTTAGGATCTATTTGCTGTGGTATGACTACTTTTTAGGATCAAGACAGGTAGCTATGGTAACTTGAGAACAAAATAAAATGATCCATGTCATTACCCAATGACGTCTTGGTGTTCCTTATAGTCAGAAACATTAAAATAGTTATTCATCAATGGGCAAAAACAAAAAGTGTTTCTCTTAAGATCTGGAACAAGACAGGGATGTCTGCTTTCACCACTCTTATTCAACATAGTACTGAAGGTCCTAGCCACAGCGATCAGACAAAAAGAAGTACAAAATGCATCCAAATTGTAAAGAAGAAGTAAAAATATTACTATTTGCAGATGACATAATATGGTATATAGAGATCCCTAAAGGTTTCACCAAAAATTACTGAAACTGATACATGAATTTAATAAAACAATAGAATATAAATTAAATATTCAGAAATTGGATGGATTTTTACATACCAAAAATGAACTATCAGAGAGGGAAACTAAGAAAACAATCCCACTTATAATTGCATCAAAAATACCTTGAAATAAATTTAACCAAGAATGTAAAAGTCCTGTATTCAAAAATTATAAGACACTAAACAAAAAAATTGAGTAGATACAAATAAGTGGAAGTTATATCTTCCACTGATATATCTCCTTGGGCAAGGGAAACAAAAGAAAAGATAAACAATGGAACTACATCAAACTCAAAAGTTTCTGCATAGCAAAGGGAACCTTCAACAAAATGAGAAGACAACCCACTGAATTGGAGAACATATTCACCAATGATACATCTGATAAGTGGTTAATATCCAACATTTATAAAGAACTTATACATTTCAACACTAATAAAAACAAGCAATCCAATTACAAATAGGCAAAGGACCTGAATAGACATTTGTCAAAAGAGGACATGCAAATGGCCAATAGACAGATGAAAAGATGCTCAGAGTCACTAATCATCACAGAAATGCAAATCAAAACCACAATGAGATATCACATGAAGCCAGTCACAATGGCTATAAATCAATAAACAACAAGTGCTGGGGAGGACGTGGAGAAAAGAGAACCCTTGTGCACTGTTGGTGGAAAAATAAATTGGTTGAAGCCACTGTGGAAAATAATATGGAGTTACCTGAAAGAATTAAAAATTGAATTGTCTTATGATGCAATGATTCCACTTCTGGGGATATAGCTGAAGAAACCTGAAACACTAATTTGAAAGAATATATGCACCACTGTGTTTATTGCAGTGTTATTTAAAATAGCTGATATTTGGAAGCAACCCAAGTGTCCATCAGTTGATGAGTGAATAAAACAACCCTGGTACAATTATGCAATGGAATACTACTTGGCCTTAAGAAGGAAATCTGCCCTGGCTGGTGTGGCTCAGTGGACCAAGCCCCAGACTGCAAACCAAAGGGTTGCTGGTTCAGTCCCCAGTCAGGGCACATGCCTAGTTTGTGGGTCAGGTCTCCATTGGCGGGTGCATGAGAGGCATGAGAGGAAACACATTGAAGTTTCTCTCCTCCTCTTTTTCTCTCCCTTGCCTTCTCTCTAGAAATAAATAAATAAATAAAATGTTTTTTTTAAAAAAATGAAAGAAGGAAATCTTACCTTTTGCACAGAATGGATATACCTGGAGAGCGAGACAATCAGAGAAAGAAAAATACCAAATGATTTCAGTTATATGTGGAATCTCATAAATAAACTAACAAACAGAAAGACTCATAGATACAGAGCACAGATGGACAAGCTGTCAGAGGGGAAGGGGTGTTGGGGTGCTGAATGACAAAGGCAAAGGGATTAAGCAAAACAAAAACTCATAGACACAACAGTACAATGATTACTAGAGGGAAGGGGGGTCGGGGATGTAGAAGAGGGTAAAGGGAGGGTAAATAGTGGTGGAAGGAGACTCGACTTGGGGTGGGGAAAACATGATACAACATACAGACGATTCATAGAATTGTACTGTTGAAATCTATATAATTTTATTAACCAATGTTACCCTAATAAATTTAATAAAAAGTTATTCATTCATATATTCATTAAATCTTAACTCACTACTTAGCCTGTTGGAGGCTTTCTTTCACCAATTTTAATTTGGGAATAATACCAGTATCTTCTTCTCAGGACTGTTGTGTGGATTTTATTGTATTTTATTTCTGTTTCTTTATATACCATAAATTTATTTTTTAAATTAATTAATTTATTTTTCCAAATACATTTGTCTCTGTCTTCCTCCCACCACTTTCCCTTGCCTCTTCCCCCTCTGCCTCCCTCAATCCTTCCCCACTTTGGTTTTCTCCATGAGTCCTTGCTATATGTTCCTTGACTTGCCTCTTCCCCTCCTTTTCCCCCCCCCCCTCCTTCCGTCTTGTCTCTGTGGGTATGTTTTCCTTTCAGTGTTGCTGGTCTTATTTTCCTTGCATCTTTGTATTGTTGGTTAGGTTCCGCTTATAGGTGAGATCATATGGTATTTCTCTTTCGCCCCCTGCCTTATTTCGCTTAGCATAATGCTCTCGAGTTCCATCCATGCTGTCGCGAAATTTAGTAGTTCTTTTTTCTTTCTGCTGCGTAGTATTCCATTGTGTAATTGTACCATAATTTTTTGATCCAATCATCTACTGATGGGCATTTTGGCTGCTTCCAACACTTGGCTACTGTAAATTGTGCTGCTATGAACATTGGGGTGCATAGGTTCTCTTGAATTTGCATTTTGGGATTCTTAGGGTATAGTCTCAGCAGGGGAATCACTGGATCAAAAGGTAGTTCCATTTTCAGCTCTTTGAGGAAATTCCACACTGCTTTCCACAATGGTTGCACCAGTCTGCATTCCCACCAACAGTGTACTAGGGTTCCCTTTTCTCCACAGCCTCGCCAGCACCTGTTTTTTGATTTGTTTATTATGGCCATTCTGACTGATGTGAGGTGGTTCCTCATGGTGGTTTTGATCTGGATTTCTCTGATGGCTACTCATGCCAAGCATCCTTTCAACTGTCTCTTGGCCCTCTCTATCTCTTCCGTGGAAAAGCATCTGCCCAGGTCCTTTGCCCATTTTTTGATTGGATTATTTCTCTTCTTGGAGTGGAGTCAAGTGAGTTGTTTATATATCTTGGAGATCCAACCTCTATCTGATGTATCATTAGCGAATACATTTTCCCAGACGGTTGGCTCCCTTTTCATTTTGCTGATGTTTTCTTTAGCTGTGCAGAAGCTTCTTATTTCGATGAGGTCCTACTTGTTTATTCTTTTCTTTATGTCCCTTGCTTTAGGAGACATATCAGTGAAAAAATTGCTGCATGGGATATCTGAGCGTTTCCTGCCAATGTTCTCCTCTAGGACTTCTATGGTGTTGCGACTTATATTTAAGTCTTTTATCCATCTTGAGTTTATTTTTGTGTATGGTGTCAGCTGACGATCCAATTTCAATTTTTTGCATGTAGCCGTCCAGCTCTCCCAACACCATTTGTTGAAGAGGCTATTATTATTCCATTTTATGCTTCTGCCCCCTTTGTCAAATATTAGTTGCCCATAGAGACCTGGGCGTATTCCTGGGCTTTTACCTCTGTTCCACTGGTCCATGGGTCTGTTCTTATTTCAGTACCAGATTGTTTTAAGTATAGTGGCTTTGTAATATACTTTGATGTCTGTAATTGTGATCCCTCCTACTTTGTTTTTCTTTCTCAAAATTGCTGCGGCTATTCAGGGTCGTTCATGGTTTCATATAAATTTTTGAAATGTCTGTTCTATTTCTGTGAAATATGTCATTTGTATCTTAATAGGGATTGAGTTGAATCTATAAATTGCTTTGGGTAGTATGGACATTTTGATGATATTAACTCTTCCAATTCATGAGCATTGTATATGCTTCCATTTATTTCTGTCTTCCTTAATGTCTTTCTTCAATGTTGTATAGTTTTCTGCATACAGGTCTTTTTCCTCCTTGGTTAAATTTATTCCTATGTACTTTATTTTTCTTCTTTCTATATAGAATGGTATTTTTTTTTTCTGATTTCTTCTTCTTCTATTTCATTACTGGTGTACAAAAATGCCTTTGATTTCTGAATATTGACGTTGTATCCTGCTGTTTTGCCAAATACACTTATTAGGTTGAGTGGTTTTTTTGGTGGAATCTACAGGGTATTCTATGTACACTATCATGTCATCTGCAAACAATGATAGTTTTACTTCCTTCTTTCCTGTTTGGATGCCTTTTATCTCTTTTTATTCTCTGACTGCTGTGGCTAGGACTTCCAATATGATGTTGAAAAGAAGTGGTGAAAGCGGACATCCTTGTCGTGTTCCCGATCTTAGTGGGAAAGCTTTCAGTTTTTGCCCATTGAGTACAATGTTGGCTGTAGGTTTTCCATATATGGCCTTTATTATGTTGAGGAATGCCCCATTTACTCCCATTTTGCTGAGTGTTTTGATCATAAATGGGTATTGTACCTTATCGAATGCTTTTTCTGCATCTATCGAGATGATCATGTGGTTTTTGACTTTTATTTATGTGATGTATCACGTTTACTGATTTGCGTATATTGAACCATCCCTGCATCCCTGGGATGAATTCCACTTGATCATGGTGGATAATCTTTTTAATGTGTTGCTGGATGTGGTTTGCCAATATTTTGTTGAAAATCTTAGCATTTATGTTCATCAGCATAATTGGCCTGTAGTTTTCTTTCTTTGTAGGGTCTTTGTCTGATTTTGGGATTAGGGTGATGCTGTCCTCATAAAAAGAGTCTGGGAGTCTTCCCTCCTCTTGGATTTTTTGGAATAGTCTGAGAAGTACAGGGGTTAGCTCTTCCTTAAATCTTTTGTAAAATTCTCCTGTGAAACCGGTCGGCCCTGGGGTTTTGTGTGCCTGGAGTTTCTTGTTAACTGCTTCAATTTCCCCAGGTGTTATTGGTCTGTTCAAGCTTTCTGTTTCTTCCTCCTTTGGTGTTGGGAGATTATACTTTTCTAGAAATATGTCCATTTCACCCAGGTTTTCAAATTTTTTGGCATATAATTGTTCATAGTAGTTTCTTAAAAGCCTTTGTATTTCTGTGGTATCAGTTGTTATTTCTCCTCTTTCATTTCTGATATTATTAATTTGGGTCCTCTCCCTTTTTATCTTGACGAGGCTGCTTAAAGGCTTGTCCATTTTATTTATCTTTTCAAAGAACCAGCTCCTGGATTGGTTGATCCTTTGAATTGTTCTTTTCATCTCTATGTCATTCAGTTCTGCCCTAATCTTGACTATTTGCTTCCTTCGACTTGCTCTGGGATTTATTTGTTGTTGTTTCTCCTGTTCTTGAAGTTGTAGCGTTAGGTCTTTTATTTGAAATGTTTCTATCTTTTTTAGGTAAGCTTGTATTGCTGTGAACTTCCCTCTCAGGACTGCCTTTGCTGAGTCCCATAGGTTTTGGACTGTTGTCTGTTCATTTTCATTTGTTTCCAGAAATTTTTTGATTTCTTCTCTTATCTCATTACTGACCTATTCATTATTTAATGGTCTACTGTTCAGTCTCCATGAGTTTGCAAGTTTTTGAAGTTTCTCTTTGAGTTTGATTCCCAGTTTCAAGCCCTTGTGGTCCGAGAAAATGTTTGGTATTATTTCAATTTTCTTGAATTTACTGCAGCTTGATTTGTGTCCTATCATGTGGTCTATCTTTGAAAAACTTCCATGAGCATTTGAAAAGAATGTCTGTTTTTCTTCTTTGGCATGTAAGGTTCTATATATTGTCAGTTAAGTCTATTTGATTCAGTATGTCATTCAGCTCCACAATATTCTTATTACTGTTTTGTTTGGAAGATATGTCCATTTTTGACAGTGGGGTGTTGAAATCCCCTACTATCAGTGTGTTGCTGTCTCTGTCTGTTTTGAAGTCATCCATGGTTTTCCTTATGTATTTCGGTGTCCCTATGTTGGGTGCATATAAGTTTTCAATGTTTATGTCTTCTTGGAAGATTCTTCCTTTAGCTATTATAAAGTGTCCCTCTGGGTATCTTTTTATGGCCTTTGTTTTGAAATCTATTTTGTCTGATATAAGTATTGCAACCCCTGCTTTCTTCTCTTGCCCATTTACTTGGAATATTTTTTTCCATCCTGTTACTTCCAATCTGTGTAGGTCTTCTGTTCTGAGGTAGGTCTCTTGTAGGTAGTATATGTGTAGGTCATGCATCCTTATTCATTCAGATATCCTGTGTCTTTTGATTGGGGCATTTAGCCCATTTACATTGGGAGTTATTACTGATAGAAACCTATTCATTTTTTTCTCTTTGTACCTGTGTCTTTTTCTTTCTCAGTCTTTTCCTTCATCTTCTTAAACCAGTCCCTTTAGCATATCTTGAGCTGATTTGGTAGCGATGTATTCTTTTAGCCTTATTTTGTCTGGGAAACTCCTTATTTCCCCTTCTGTTTTAATTGAGAGCCTTGCTGGGTAGAACCCCCTTGGCTGTAGGCCCTTGCTTTTCATTACTTGGAGTATTTGTTGCCATTCCCTTCTGGCTTGTAGTGTTTCTGTTGAGAAGTCAGCTCCTAGGCATTGGGCCTCCCTTGTATGTTACTTTCTGTTTCTTCCTTGCTGCCTTGAGGATTCTCTCTTTGTCTTTGATAGTTGCCATTTTAATGATGATATGTCTTAGAGTGGGCCTCCTTGGGTCCCGCTGGACTGAGGCCCTCTGTGCCTCCTGGATCCATGAGACCTTTTCTCTCCTCACATTTGGGAAATTTCCCATCATTACTTTTTCAAAGAGGTTCTCTATCCCTTGCTCTTCTTCTCCTTGTGGTATCCCTATTATGCGAATATTATTGCGTTTCAGGTTGTCCTGCATTTCCCTAAATGCCTCTTCATTCTTTTTGAGTCCTTTTCCCATTTCTTGTTCTTTCTGGGAGCTTTTTTCTATCTCCATCTCAGTGATTCAATCCTAGGCTTCATGCAGCCTGCTTTGGATTCCTTCTACTGTGTTCTTCAATTCAGAAATGGTATTCTTCATATCCTCTTGTGTCTTCTTGATAGTTTCTATGTCCTTTTCCGGGCTGATATAGTTTGCTGTAAGATCCTGATAGTTTCTCTGCAGTTTCTCATAGTTATCTTTGAGCTGGCTGAGCTTATTTGAGCTTCCTTAGAGCCATTGTTTTGAATACAATATCTGATAGTTCCCTTTCCTCTATTTCATTTAGCTCTCTCTGTGGGGAGTCCCCTTTTCCACTCATTTGGGGGGAACTTCTTTTTCTTCCCATTTTTGTGAGAGGCAATTATTTATTTATTTATTTATTTATTTTAGCTTCTGCTTCAATTGATCCGTCTAGATTTACTGACTTGTGGATTAAACTTCTACAGTAATAGAGGGTATTTTTATTTATTTATTTATTTTCCTTACTTTTCTTTCTGGGCCTGCCTTTGATGATGTCAGTTGTTGACCCTATATGACCTTGGGTCATTTGTTTGAGCCTTCCATGAGTCTATTGTCTATGTCTGACTCCTGCTTTGGGCAGCTCTGTGACCCCTTCGGCCAGGGATACACTATTTCTGTGGATTGCTCTGTACTCTCATGCAGGCTCCTTGAGTGTGCTCCTGGGCTCTGGCAGGATCTCCTGCTCTCTTGTGTGTGCCCACGGTCCGGCCTCGGAGCCCGCACTTGCTCCAGCCTGGGGCGGCTTACTCGCCCAACCTCCTGCACTCGCCTGCTGACCTTGTCCCACGGGTACCCCAGCACTGGTCAGTTTAGGGTCTCTATTGTGTGCTTTCCCCGCTTTTGGCTCTTTGGGGGTGTGGCCTGCCCGCGCAAAATGGAGACTGGGGAAAAGGCAAGAAGTCAGCTCTGGGACTCTCTGGTTAATGCTGTCTCCAGTCTCTCCCCCCAGGGTGTCTGGGCAGCTCTGTGACCCCTTCGGCTAGGGATCCACTATTTCTGCAGACCTTAATTGCTTGCCTTCTGGCTCCCACACCCAATTCTGCCTCTTTGGGGGCGTGGCCTGCCTGCGCAAATGGGGACTACGGAATGGGGAGGGACTCTGCTTCGGGATCTCAGATAATCCTCCAGTTCTTTCCCCAACCCCTCCGTCTCCAGTCTCTCATCAAGGGTCTCTATGCGGCTGTGTGTCCCCTTTGGCCAGGGATCCTCTATTTCTCTCAGCCAGTCTGCATTCAGCTCCTGTCCACACACCCACAAGCTGTGTGTGGAGTGCCCAAAAGGCAGGTTACTTGATTATGTTTTGCCTGGGCGAGGTAGTAGCTGCAGAGTGGGAGGTGAGTTATCACCAGGGCTCCACTGGCCACCGTCTCTGTTCTCTTCACAAAGTTTTCCTCGCCAATCTTTCCTCAGGCACCAGCCTGTGCTCCTGCTGCCTCTACCCAGAGATCAAGGAAGGCGGCTGCCACTGCAATTTTTGTGTTGGCCCTTTAAATGTCTCTTTGCATCCCCAGCCGCCTGTCTCTGGCAGAGAGTGCCCCTAAGCTTTTTGGGGTTGCGTTTTGTCTGTGCGTTTTCCTGGTTTCAGCTGCTGTAGTCTAAGGGTCCTTGTTTATATTTCAGACCCTGTTCTGGGGGAGCTAACTGGCTGTTTCATGTCCCTCTGGTGCTGGTGCCTGTGGGTGCCCATCCCACCCTCTCGAGCCTCCACCGCACTTCTCACCTGTTGGGATGTGTGAGAGCTGAATCCACTGTCTGTCCGCGGCTCCAAGGCTCCTCTCCCACTATCGTTCCATTGTTTTCCAGGTGATTACTCCACTATTTAGTGGAAATTCCAGTTTGGTTTTGGGAGGAGGTCAGCGTGACTCCCATTCACTCCTCCGCCATCTTTTTCCTCCTGTTGTGTGGATTTTAAATGTGGTAATACATGAAAGGTACTTAGTACAGTGTTAAGCACATATTTGTTTCTTTAATTCATAACACTTATTCCTACCATTATCTTGTGCATTTCTCTGTATATTTTCTGCTTTCCCCTATTAAAAGGAACTTAATCTTGGTCTTGCATCCCTAGAGCCTAGTAGAGTAGAGATGTTCAATAATGATTGGTTCAATGTATTAATGAATACTCAACAATAAAATTTCCCTAAACTACAGATTCAGGTTTAGTACTTCCTAGTCTTCATTTCTGCATGAATGACTAAGAGGCCCCTTGAATTTATCATTTCCAAAACTGAACCCTTGATTCCCACTGCGTCCTCATTCTCCCAATGACAAACCAGCTTCTCTCTGCATACTTCATTTTAGTAAATGGCAACTATGTCCTTTCTGTTGTTCTGACCAAGAACTTTGGAATCATCTTTAACTCCTCTCTTTTCTCATGGTTCATTTCTAATCTGTCAGCAAGTTACGTTCCATCTTCAAAATATATCCAGAACATAACGATTTCTTAATTACTTCTATGATAATCATCTAATTCTGTTTTCCTTATTATGTATTCACTTTTTCAAAACCTAATCATGACCACATCGAGTCTCCGCTGAAATTCTCTGAAAACCTCCCAAACTATCATATTTATAATACCATCCATGTACTTTATTCTTTTAACCTACTCAACTTGTTATCATAATAATTATAACTATATTTTATGTCATTTGTGTAGTTATCTATCACACTGTCCAATAGAATAGAAAAGTACAAAGGGCATTTGTATTTTTCTCCATATGTTCTCTAATCTAGAACACTGCAGGCAAAACTGATGATTGATATCTACCACGTGTGTATGTGACTGTGTGGCTATATCAGTGTGAGATTATGTGAGAGTGCAAGTGCTTGTGATTCTGTGAGTATATGTAGTTGAAAGTGTGTGTGAGAGAATGTGTAAGAGTTTTAGTGTTAGAAAGCATGTAAGAGAAACTGTAATGAATGCATTTGAGCATGAAATATGTATGGGTGTGTGATGTGTGAAGATATATATGACAATGTGTGAGTTTGTGTGCTGGAGATAGTGTGGGTCAGTGTGTTTAAGAGTGCAATAGTATGATGATGTGTGTGCATATGTATATGTGTGTGTGAGTGTTTATAAATATAAGTGAATATTTGAAAATGTGTGAGTGTGTGTGCATGTGTGGGTTTTAGTATCTCTGTCTCTGCATTCTCCCCAGACCCTTATGTAGCCCTCTCATACTTCGATACTTCAAACTCACTGTTAAAGATTTGTCATTTTTCCCCCAAATTTGCTCCTTCTTTGTTCCCTATCTGAGGAAAAGAACCATCATCCCTCCTATCATCCAAGCTAGAGATAGGGGAATCATGCTCAAGTCCAACTTCACATCAATTCCCTGTTTCTTATCTTTATTAAAAACTCACAACCCTTGATTTCTAGCCACAGGAAAATTTTCTTTTTAATAGACATTCAATCACTTAATTCATTCAGTA
Source organism: Pteronotus mesoamericanus (assembly GCF_021234165.1). NCBI lineage: Eukaryota > Metazoa > Chordata > Mammalia > Chiroptera > Mormoopidae > Pteronotus > Pteronotus mesoamericanus. Next base: position 4,759,293 of record NW_026555198.1, read on the forward strand.
AAAATTGACTGAATATTTGCTATATGTCAAGATACATAAAGTAGGGAGAATACATATAATGATGTTTAAAATGACCATTTATTTGGTTCCAAAAAGGTGATAGACACCATAGAAAAATGTTTTGCAATAATCTAATTTATTTTTTGAAATAGTTTCATTGCTGCAGGTGTGAAAGGTGAGACCCAGAGTATGAAGTAATGTGTCCAGGTTCACATAGTAAGTGGTAGAGTTGACACTCAAGCCTACATCTGTCTGACTCCAAAGCACATGGTTTTAATCATTGTCTACATCCCCTTTCGCAGTGCTTACAGGATGTTTGTTACAATCCTTTGGGACCTCCCTTACTTTTCTACATTGTCTGACAATCTGACATTTCACCAATTATATATTTTTCCTCATCTTACAAAACTACTACTTATCTTCTCTCTCTCTCACTCTCAAATGATACTATTATTTCATACTTCAAAAGAGGACAATGATAAAAATAACTTCTATTTCTTTCTGTTACCATGACCAAATATGCTAACCTACCTGTTAGCACCCACATTCTCTGCTTGCCTTCCTATTTCAGAAGAATTGTACCCGCTCTTATTGAAAACTCACATTCCAGTTGAGTTCTGTATCTTATTCTCTGTCTGCCTTTCTAGGATGATATATATTATCTAGTTGGCCCTTTATATCTGCAGTATCTCATCCATGGATTCAAAGCTTGGTTAAATCCATGGATATAGAACTTGTGGTTATGAAGAACCAACTGAGGGAACTGAGAAGCCACAGATTTTGCTATCCACAGGTGGTCCTAGAACCAACCCCGCTGTGGATACCTAGGGATGACTGTATTTCTTTGTCTTGAATCTTTACTAGATAATTCCCATCAGCATATAAATATGGTCTGGTATTTTCAATCTTAAAACCAAAAAAGATTTTCTTGACATTTTAAACATTCCAGAAACCTCATGTCTTTGTTCCCTTTTGTAGCAAAATGCCTAAATGCCTTAAGAGTTGTATATACTCACTTTCATTCCTCATCTTCATTCATCTTGTTAACCCTTTATATCAGGCTTTTATATGCACCATTCAACTGAGACACTTTTAGCAAGGTTACTGTAACCTACAACTTGCAAAAACCTAGTCAATGTTTTTGTCTTCAATGACTTGACCTTGTAGCAACTTTTGGTTCAACTCTTTTCTACAATAACATATTTTCTCTGCTTCTCTCTCTAATTTTTTCTCCTACTTCATTGATCCTCCTTTTCATGTTTTTGTTGGTTCCTCCTCTTCTTACTTGTTCCTGGGCAACCATCTCTACCTGTACAATTACCCTAGATAATCTCACTCAGAACTACAGCTCTGATAACTTTTGTATATGATTCCCACACATGGGGCCATGATTCCCACATTTATGTCTGCATTTCTCACTGTTCCCTTGAGCTCATGTACCCAGCTGTTTATTTGCCATCTCCACTTAGATATCTAACAAGCATCTCAAACTTAATGTGTCTACACTAAACTTCTGATCCTTCCCCATGTCCACTAAAGCTGACTGTTCCATGTTCTCCACCATCTCAGAAATGTTAACTTCATTATTCCAGTTACTTAGTCCACAAACCTCTGTGACTTTTCTCTTTATCACAGACACCAGATCCCATTACTTAGGAGTTCTTGGTTCTATGTGAGGAAAGAGTTAATACAGCAGATCTGTTTGCTTCTTTCCTGCATGTCCCAGGGAACCTAGAAACATGATTGACCCTTGGTCTATCCTTGGATATGTGACCCTCTGAATGTTCTTTATGTCAGTCACTAATGATTTGATAGTGTTCATCTGGAGAAATGGACATTGCTATACCAATTTGTCAGGCGGCTTTGCATAAACATCAAGATTAATGATACGCACCTGGTTTCATTGTTGGGCTCCCGAATTTCCATTGCCACAGCTGGTTATGTAGCATCATGTGCTTATGTGACCAACCCTTAATAAAAGCCTCATACCCAAAGACTCAGATGGGATCCCTAGAACAATACATTCCACACCCGACCCTGTGGTTCACTGCTCGACAGAAAGAATGTCCTGTGAGTGCCCAGAAGGGGAAGGACTTTGAAGTCTGTGATTAGTCTCTCTGAATTTTGCCCAATGCATATCTTTTTTTTTTGTTGCTGTTCCCTCTCTTTCCTCTGATGTATTAGACCTTACCATTAATATTAAATAGCTTTTGAGTCTCATGAGTCCTTGTAGTGAAACAACAAACTTGAAGGTGGTCTTGGGGCCCCGGAAACCCTCTACCTTGCAAATATCTGCAGAATTTAACAGCTTTGTACCATGTTTGCTGTTTCCACTCTGGTCCAAACTATCATAATCTCTCACCTGGAATAATGAAATATTCATTCTACCCTTACTTCCATATAGCCAATTTTCTAAAGAGCAGCTAGAGTTATCTTCAAAAAAATGTAGATCTTATTCCATCACTCTTCCATTCAACACCTTCCAATTACTTTCTACCATGTAGTAGAAGTCATGCTCCTTATCTTAGCCTACAAGGTCCAGCATGATCTGGCTCCCTAACATCTCTCTGAAATAATCTCTTACTACTACCTCCATTGATCATTTTGCTCCTCCGTGTTCCTAGAACACCTCAAGTTCATTCATTCTAGCAGAAACTGTTCCCTCTGTCTAGAAAGAGCTAGCTTTAGCTCTTCATCCATATCTTTCTATGCCTATTTCCTTTTGGTCATTCAGGTCTTAGCTCAGATGTCACCTGCACAAAACACCTAGCTTTTAGCACTTACACCCTAATTACTTTTATTTTATTCATGTCACTTATCAATGTTTGAAATAATCTAGTTTGTTTTTATAACACAATTCCGGTGAGGACAAAGACTTTGCTTTCTTGTTTATTGATGTTTCTCCAGTGCCTAGAGCAGTGCCTGAATCATACTAGGCATTCATTGATATGTGTTAATTGAATAAACAAAAGCTAAAACAACTTGCAGCTCTGAGGAAGTGCCTATTGGTAGGTTTTGTGTGGGTTTTTTTTTCCCACTGAAACATGCTGGAAAAATTTTTTACGTAGGTAGTGTGTATATAAGGGCTAAAACATTTCTAAAACAGTGAAAACTCCACCATCTATATTATTCATTGTTGTGTCCTTGGATCCTGGAACAGTGCCTGCCTTGGAGAATACTCAATAACAATTTGTTGAATAAATAAATGGTGCCTGACACAAAGTGTGCACCACAAATATTTGGAGGAGAAATTAAGAAATACCAAAAATACACCTGGATGAATAGTGTATGCCTTTCTCCTTCCCATGCTTCACATTTAAACTGTAATTACTAATTCCTTCAGTGATATTGTAATATAACTAATTATACAAAGTAACTTATTGAAAGAATTATTAGGAAGAACTTCTTTAATAGCTGAGTTCCTCTTACATCTTTGCCAACTGGGCAGTAATACATATCTGGAAGACCAGAAATACATATCATGCAGTATCATAGATTTTTGACTCCACATGTAAAGACTTACACATAGGGAGGGAATTAAAAAGATGAAGCTGGATAAAAAAATCTAACAATAGTACAGACCAGACAGAACAAATTTTTTGTCTACCCCTATTGCCCATTACTATGGCTGGGATTTTAAGAGCGCATTTCTTAACCCCCACACCTGCTGCCCTTTAGTAACCACCATATTGTTGTCTGTGTTTATGAGTTTTTGTTTGTGTTTCTTATTTGCTCATTTGTTGCTTTCAGTTTTATATCCCACATATGTGTGATATCATATGTACATTTTAATTTTATCCCTTCCAGATATATCTTGCTAGGAAGCACTCACCCATACTGAATTTACAAAATATTATCTTCTTACTACGTCTATTTTTCCATTTCTTTTTTAATTGTTCCAAAATATATACAGGTAAGAATCTAAATTTATTTTATGACAAATGTATTCCAGTGAACCCAATGAGATTATTAAATAATTCTTTGTTTTTTCACCTTTTTGATTGTACACATTTTAATATATTTCATCCCTGTATATACTTGTATCTGTTCTTTGGTTCTCCATTTCACTCATCCATTTGTCTATTATTTTGTCAATACGACCTTTCATTACAGTAATTTTACATTATAACTTGATATCTGGTAGGTCAAGTCCATACAGAGTATCTTCTTTTTTTCTTAAATTTCTTGGTCCTTCCTATACATTTCTACTGTCATAACTTTATTTTTAATTTAATCTTTATTGTATTTTTTCCATTATCATTTACTCCCCTTAAACTTCCCTCCCACCCGCAATCACCACACTGTTCTCCATGTCCATGAGTCTTCTTTCCTTTTTGCTCAATCCCTCCGCTCCCTAAAGAATTTTAAATTTACTTTTTATAATAGCCAAATCCAGCCACATTTTGATTGAAAATAAATTAATATACTAACTCTATTGCCCAACATTGCTATTACCAACTATCACTAAATAAACAAATCTTAGTTCTTTTAACTATAGAGATTGTTATTCAGGTGGGAAACTAATCTTGATTGTAAATCAAAATTTGCAATTCATAACGTCTCATCCTGTGATTTGCTGTTTGTATGTTTTCTGTATCTGTAGTCACTTTCATGTCATTACTAATGAGTAGTTACATGATATCTTGTGCTTCAGTATCAACTTCTCTGAGGAGCGCTTGTCTTATTCCTGGAAGTAACTCCTCCAAAGTGACGTTTATGTAAGCCACATGGTCTACATTTTATCTCATGCCACATTAAACATACTCAATGGTATTTTTAAAAAATTAATCCAAACACCAGAAATTTCATTTAGATTTAGACCAGAAATTTAATTTAGATTTAGGAATATATTACATCTTTAAACTATTGTCTTCCTTCCCAAAAACCATGGTGTGTCTATCCATTTATTCAGGTACTTACATGGTTTCAATATGTTATTATAATTTTTTAGTATAACATTTATTTATTAGTATTTTATAGATTTTGTGGCCATTGTGAATTAAATTTCTTTTTCTTTCCATTTTGACTTCTAATTGTGTATTGTTAGTAGAAAACAAAACTCATTTAGAGCCAACTTCCTTAATTTTCTTATCCTGAGAGTTGATTTACTTGGTGATTTTGGATTTTCTAGGTACACAATCATAATATATGAAAATAATATTAATTTATCTCATGTTCTAAAATGCACATGATATATTCAATTTTGCTGTCTTGTTGTAGTAACCATGACTCCAAATAGTACTTACAGATATAGGAAAATATTTTTTATACTCATGCTCAGTAGTTCTACAGAAACTCTTAATATCATGGAGCCATTAATGACATTTTTGAAGACTACTAAATGACACAGGAAATGCTCCTTATGCATTAATTTTAAAAAGATACAAAATTGTTTTTTGGAATATGAGCTAGTTTTAAAACACAGACAACATACAGACACATAGATATAGACTCACAAACACACACAACATATGTTCAAGATGAAAAAAAAAGCCCAGGCAAATAAATGTCAATATAGAAAGTGTAGCCTTGGCTGGTGTGGCTCAGTGGATTAAATGCTGGCCTATGAACCAAAGGGTCGACAGTTGAATTCCCTGGGCACATGCCTGGGTTGTGCACCAGGACTCCAGGAGGAGGCACTGGACAGGCAACCACACATTAATGTTTCGCTCCCTCTCCTTCTCCCCCTCTTCCCCTCTCTCTAAAAATAAATAAATAAAATCTTTAAAAAATAGAAAATATATTATCATAACATGGTAGAATTTTTCATTTTCTTTGTATTTTTAGGTATTTTACAATTTCCATGATAACCATATATAGTTCTTGTGATCAGAAAAAAAACCAACATAAATGTAACTAAGAGCAAGATAGCATTGTTTTACAGGAACTAGTACCAGATAGTGAGAGGGGGCTCCTTACTTGTTCTGAAAGTTCTAGTCATTAAGTTCCAAAATATTAACTGCAGAGAATGTTTAATATAATGGCAGTTGCTCAACATCCCGTCTTTATATTTCTATGACTCTAGTTGCTATCTTTGCAGATTTGTGGAATGCTGGCACTGCAACTCTCCCTCAGTGCAAAGTGGCTCTGCCAATGCCATCTGTAAAATACATTTGCTGCATAATATATTTGCAAAATGACTACCTCATTGGATATAGGTAGAGGAAAGAAACAGTCTCTGCTGAGTGCTGCTCGGAAGGCTCTCTCCCATTATAACAGTCCCTTTTCCCCTAGAGATCTCTTTCTGCTCTCTAACCTCAGTCATCTCCTTGGATGACACAGTTTCAGTTAAAACTGGTCCCCTTGCTGGTGCTTTACTTCATGCAGGTTATAATAGTGGTTGTAACTTTTGTACATGAGAAGAATTAAAGAACTTTCCGTCTCATTTTTTATAGCCTTTGCCGACTCTTCCTACAGAGATTTTATTTAGGGAAGATGTTCACCTGAATTTGCTATTAGCTCTAAGTCATCCAATCTAAGCCACAGGAGCATCTTAAATCTTGAGAATGGATGCTCCTTAGGCTTTGTTGTCTTGTGGTCTTTGACTTCTTTTCTTTCTGGTGGGAATAGAGTAGAGGGCAATGGAGATCAAGACAACTACATAGAGTAGCAACTATTGAAAACCCAATAGGTAAAATCTAAGACAAGAATTCCAAAGCTTACCAAGTTTGAAAGTATAAACTTTCCTTTAAACACTTGGAATATGGATATATCCCTTAAGCTATTTGGTTTTCTGTTAGAAAGCCCAAATTGTTTCATCTTGTTAAAGAAGATTTTCATGGAAATATCAATTCTTTTCTTTCTTTTTAATGTGGATTGATATATACTGACTGTGTGCCCTTGGTTTGAGCAAAGCAGGAACAACTCATATTTTGACCTGTGTTCAAGAATTTGGAAGATATTTTTGTCTTTTCTTTTATTTCCTAAAGAGATGATGTTATTGAAAACAAACTGTTGCTTTGTCAAAGCCTATGTTCTGTTACACAGTGTAATTTATACAGAGTCTAATAAAACATTATGCTACTAATCAAAGGTGATAGATACAAAGCATTGTTTTGTCTTCTGGCATTATGGATTATGCTAATGGCCATCTGCCTATAATTGATATTTTGTTCTCCAGTCACAGAAAAATAAATGGAATTAACTATAAAAGACAACTATTTTTTGTGATAGATGCTTTTGCAGTTGCCTTTTATTCTCCATTATGTTTTTCATAATTTCTTAGTTAATTATTTACTAGCATAATACTTTTATGGCACTAGGACTTTCACTGCATTCCAAATGGTGATTTAAATATATTGTACATACACAATGATGTATGTCTTCCCTAATATCCTCACTTTACAGCTGGGAAAGAGCAATCAAGGCAACAATATTTAAGACATATTGGGGCTAATATTTTTTCTTTTGTTTTCACACATGTTGGAGGGTAACTCTCACTTTAACTTTCTGTAGACTAAGAATTAGTAATAAAAATTGAATCCAGAAAAATGCAAACAATGGTTATAGCGGAAAAACAGTTAAGGCAAAGCCTCCTTGGATTTTGCATGTATAGCCCTAAGTTAAAGGGAAAGTAATTTCTTATAAGGAAATAATCTATAACTTTACTCTCCATTACAATCAAAATTTCCCTTTTGCAGTTGAGTTTGTAAGGAGATATGAATATATGCAGTCAGAAAGCATTTGTGGTGCGCATGAAGAGAACTCCACTAAATACCACTAAATACTAGGGGGAAATACAAAAGAAGTCAAAGATGTGGTACTTGCCCTAGAAAAATTTATGATCCAATTGAGAGTTGTACTCTACAACTTAGGAACATTTATAAGCAAGGCATCTGAGGTAAATTGATAGAGGCTTTAAGTGCTGGAAGGTAAGGACTTGAGTAATAAGTTTGCCCACAGAAATTGCTTACTGATTTTGAAAGGTCTTAGGTAGCTAAGAAGAGAAGTTAAAAATCTTTCCTGAGATCTCTGGAATCTGCATTCACAGAGTAAATAGATGTCATTTGAAGGCCATGGTACAGTTAGTCCCCTGGTGACAAATAGCCCTGCATTAATAGCTGAAATGGCATCCCTGTGGTTTATGTCTTTGAATTAAGCACTCTCCAGGGAATTATGTGTGATTAGTATCTCAGAAAGGTTAAATGATGTGGTTTGGTTGCTATAGTAAATGGCAGAACACATATCTGTATACACAGATTCTAGTTATAACACCATATTCTTTTCTGAACCTCAAAAGGAGAAGGGATGATACACAACTTCTTATTTTTCTGTCAGGTTGTTTTTTTCTTGTTGTATATCATTGTCTATGGTATGTTTATCTTTTGTTTTGCATATTTATGGCAAATATTTTTGCCTATCTATAGTTTGTTTTGCTGTTGTTACCTTATTATGGTACCTTTTTCCTTACATAAAATTTTAATTTTTGTGTTGTCAAATATGAGAATTTTCTCCATATATATTAATACATGTTTGATTTAGTCCTTAGGAAGGCCTTCTCTACTCCAAGATTATAACAAATAGTCTCCTTTATTTTCTTAAATTTCCTTCATAGTTTTAATTTTATGTCATATTTTCAATGTATGTGGATTTTTTTGTTGATGTGTGGTGTGAAGTAGAAAGTCATTGTTTCATTCCCTAAATAAGTAGCCTGTTGTCTCATTATTATTTATTTAATGACAATGAAACATGACCTTCCTCATATACTCAATTACAATATATACATTATTTTTTGTTTACAGAATTTCTACTTTTTTAATTGATCTGTTTGTTTATTCTAGTCAGACCAGAATCACACTATTTTTTCCTTCTGCCCCACTGGCCACTCCTGCTCACTCTCCCTTGCTAGTTCATCCTCATCTCCCCAGACTTTTCTGTCTATACTCAATTCCTAGGTGATCTCATGCAGCCTCAGGTCTTTATATAATATCTAGAATTATGCCAATGATTTCTAAATTTATTCCACTGCCTTCAAGCTCTCCCTTCAGCTCTGGACTCATATGTCCAGTTGCCTAATCAACATCTCCACTTGGTTAATAAGGATATCAATATTTTACAACTACGGCTGAACTCCTGACTTTCTCCCATCTTCCCCTTATAAACCTGCTTTTCCCTCATAATTTTCCATATTAATTGCCGGTTATTCTATCCTGCCAGTTGCTAGCAATAGGTACTTAGTACTGGTTGTTGAATAAAGGACGGGGCAAAAGTAGGTGTACAGTTGTTTGTATGTAAATACCACAATAATAAATAATAATACAAGAATAAACTCTATGTTTTGCATATTCATAACTGTATAATTCACAAGTGTTTTGGATATTCACAAACCTGCTTTTGCCCCACCCTATATATGGATAAATCCCTGAATCAAGGTTCCTGCAGGCCTGGAGACTGCCTTGCCCAGGGCGTTGTTAATGTTCACATTGTCTTCTTCCTGGAAGAAACAGAAGGCTTTCCATCTGTGTTTTTGCCTGAAGTATACAGGGTCCACCACAAAAAATGCCCCTTTTTTATTACAAAATCATAAGCATGTAATTCTTATGTAACATGTACCATAACAATATCATAGTCAAGCATACCATATGACAGTTTAAGTGAAATGTTCCAATTAAAACTATAAATCATTGCACCTATATTATTACCCTACCAATCACACTGAAGCAGGTGTTATTTCTGCTGGATCCTGTACTTCAAGTTCAGATTTTACCCCGCAGCCTGCATTGGCTGACTCTAAAAAGGCAGGCTGACCAAAGCTGACAAAGCCACAGTGAGTGATGGTCCTCTCAGTCTCCTAGGAAGACTAGGTGAGACTGAAAGCTCCAAGAATCCTGTCCCCAAAGGGCTGAACCTTCAGAAATTGAACAAATACTGAATGTGAAAAATGTTTGAGGCTTAGCACACATTTAATCTCCACTCCTTCCGAGGTCATGTGTGGCCCTCTACCTATAAACTGTGGCTTTTCTCAGGTGAGCCTGATTTGAGCTCTGAAACAGTAGCTCTTTCCAGTCATTATTCAAAAAGAACCACTGTTTCTGTCTCTTACAGTTTTCCTCGACTCCCAAAACTTACACTGTGTTAGCGATGACTCAGGCATTGAAAACTGTTGGTTTTACTATAAGGTGAAGCAGCATAAAATCAGCTTTGCTGTTCAATTGATTTCAAAGTACCTTTCTAGACTGTGATGTCATTCTCACAGGTATCCCTGTCCATCTGTTGACTGAAGTGCCAGAGTAACTAGTAAAAGGTGTGTGATGCTTTATGTATCTGAACTAAAGCTATGATGAAACAGAAATTGTCAGAGTGATTTGCTATTGTTTGTTCTTGTTTTCCAGAAAGTTATGTTTCTTCTAGGACAGGGTTTAGCACCTTTTCTTTTTTATTTATATTATATATTTCTTATTTATATTCTTTTCTCTTCTTTTCAATAGCTTTTGAAGGAAGACTGCCAAGGCTGCTGAAGCACTAAGCCAATAGAAAAAGGGCTGGTGTCCAATTGGATTCTATCCCTCAACCCTGAAAAAACAACACTTACTCCATTTCTTTTTCTTTCTTTTTCTTTTTGCATTTTATTTTTACTTTTCAATAATTTTTTACTATTGTTCTATTATAGTTGTCCCAATTTTTCCCCCTTTGCCCTCCTCCATCCACCCCACCCCCCCGCTACCATAGTCAGTTCCCACTCTGCTGTCCATGTCCATGGGTCATTCATACATGTTCTTTGTCTAGTCCCTTCCCCTTCTTTCCACCATTTTCCTTCTCTCCCCTCCCCTCTATTCACTTTCAGTCTGTTCTTCGTTTCCATGCCTGTAGTTCTATTTTGTTCATTAGTTAATTTTGTTCATTAAGTTCCTCTTACAGGTGAGATGATATGGTGTTTTTCTTTCACCTGCTGGCTTATTTCACTTAGCATAATATCCTCCAGTTCCATCCATGCTTTAGCAAAGGCTAGAAGTTCCTTCTATCTTTCTGCTGTGTAATATTCCATTGTATAAATGTACCACAGTTTTTTGATCCACTCATTTATTGATGGGCACTTAGCTCTTTCCAGCACTTGGCTATTGTAAATAGCACTGCTATGAACATTGGCGTGCATAGGGTCTTTTGAATTGGTGACTCAGGATTCTTAGGGTATATTCCCAGCAGTGGAGTCATTGGGTCAAAAGGCAGTTCCATTTTTAGTTTTTTGAGGAAATTCCAAACTGTTTTCCACAGTGGCTGCATCAGTCTGCATTCCCCATAGATCATTGGAACAGAATAGGGAACCCAGAAATAAACCCAAGTCTCTATGATCAATTAATATTTGACAAAGGAAGCACAAGCATACAATGAAGTAAACACCGTTTCTTGAATTATTGGTATAGGGAGAAGTGGACTGGTACATGCAAAAATGTATGAAAATAGACACCAGTTTACACCATACACCAGAATAAACTAAGAATGGATAAAAGACTTAAATATAAATCATGATACCATAAAAGTCCTAGAGGAAAACATAGGCAGGAAAATTTCAGATATACCACGTAGCAATATTTTTTTTGCCAATATATCTCCTCAGGCAAGGGAAATAAAGTAAAACAGGCAAATGGGACTACATCAAACTTTCTCCATTTCTAGGCAATGAAATGACTGGACAGGGAATACAAGAGAGTAGCATGCTGTTTTGCCCACTTCCCACACTTCAACAATGCAAAAGTCTTAGGAGTATTCAAAAGTTGGTTTATTATCAACCAAACCCCCAATTATTAATTAACATATCAATTTTCAAGTAACTGAAAACTGATACCTAAATTTTCAGTCAAACTTTTGTCATGGGTTATATAGTTGTCAGACGTAATGGGTACCACTGCCTTGTCTGCCCCACCCCTCCAAGTTTTTTTTTCCTAATTCTAAGCACTTTCATGAGGAAGTTCTGACTATTTCCTAATGAAAAAGCACATTTTACATTTGTGAAATAATTAAGCAGCAGACTGTGAGGTGTAACTTATCTTTCTTGATCTTGCTTTCTATTAGTAATCCTTGTACATAATAAACACTCAATAAATGCTTGTGGAATTAATGTCTAAGCCCAAACTCTTACAACTAAGTTTGTGGCAACCCACTTATTTGATTTGGGAAGAAATTGAGAGCCAATAAATGGCCACACAGCTGGGCCAAGTTTTCCTATTCCCAGTTCAATCTTCTTCCCACTAAGCACTCTACTGTCATGAAGTCAGTATTAAATTCCCTGCCACTCAAGCTCCAGATTTTTTCAAATAGTAAGCTAGAAAGAGCCTTGTGACAGCTGGGATCTAAATGTATTTTTATTTTTTTTCATTTTTAGGATTCAGCAAATTAAAATAAATGCAGTTATTGAAGGGGAATTTTAAATCCCACATGATTTGGCATCAACACATCCATCCTGTTTACTTCTCTGACCTTTCCCCTGACTCCTATAAACCTTTCACTGTGCCTTCTGAAAACTCACCACTCCCATCATCAGCAAAACCCACCATAATCTTAATCTCTCTTTTGAAATTTCCCTTTTCCCCTTGCTCAAATTCAAACCTAGTTTCCCCCTGAGGACATTGCTTCTCCTGCTGTCTTCTCATATTGCCTCATTTTTCCCACACTGTCTTTTTTATTGAATTTATTGGGGTGACACTGGTTAATAAAAGTATGTGGGTTTCAGGTGTACAATCCTATAATACATCATCTGCATGCTGTATTATATGTTCATCACCCAAAGTCAAGTTTCCTTCCATCACCATTTTTCTCCCCTTTACCTTCTTCTATCTCCTCCCACACCCCTTTCCCTCTGGTAATCACCACTCTGGTTTTTGTTTGTTTGTTTGTTTGTTTGTTTTTGGTTTGGTTGGCTGGTTGGGTTTTTTTTCTTTGTTTTTATGTTTTGTCTCTTTAAACAGTAAAACTGGAGGACAGATAGCTGTCCACTTTGATTCCTTATTACTCCTTCCAGACCATTCTCCTGTCCCCTTTCCTAAACACTGTTGGTTCTCATTCTCATGTCCTCAGGCAAAATAACTTGCTGTGCCACATTGTTATAATTTCTAATGCCCCCACCCCTCACCCCTGGCCATTCCCCAGTCATTTACCAAAGAAGTTATTTCCTGGTACATTGGCATTTTCCCTAAAACTACATCTGTCTTGAGTCTTAACAATTGCACAATAAACATAAATGAAATACCAACATTCCAATGTCTCAATTCCTTCAGTCTTTCTTCTCCGATGATATTTGTTTTTTATTCTCATTCAGATACTCATTCTCATGGTCATAACTTTGGTTTTATCTTAAGTAATGATCAACCTCTTCTTCATAAACTTAATTTTAATCATCCCTCTCTGTCCACCACCTCCCATCTGTCCATCTAATTCTTTCTCTTACACCAGTTCAAATAATTCTTCAACTCCTCTGGACATGAGTGGTTCTACCAGTTTTGTCACCATCCTTCAATCCTCATGTTCTCTCCTTGAGCAGGAGAATGCTAGGGTCAAACATTAAAATCACTTTTTTACAAGCATGCTTAACTTTCTTGCCCCTCCCTTGCTTTGTTGTATCCTCTTGCAAAAACAATAACCTAGTTAAATCCAACCACTTCCTACTGTGTACCAATATATATACAACTGAACATGTCTGCATAAAATCACACAGCCATGCTTTGGAATAATTTTATTCCATGCTATTGGAATAACTTTATAAATTCATGTCCAGTAATCTCAAATGGAAATTAACATAATCTGTGTACTCTGTCACTCTCCAACATTCATACTTCATACTATATCCTCTCTCTTTAAACTTCTAAAAATGCCTACCCCATCATTATTATCAGCTAGTGAGCTTGATTACACTCTATCACTGAGAAATTTGCAGTGGTCAGAAGAGAGGTTCCACATACTCCCACCATAACATCTATTCACCTACCAGCATCTTCCCTCACACACTCTACATTCCCACCCACTGCTATAGATCAGCATACATGCATCTATCTCAAGCCACTCCTTCTAACCTATATGTTAGTCGTCATTCCTTCTCACTTACTGTAGACATTGTTCCAGCAGTTCTCCTTGCTCCTTCTTACATGATCATTTTTCTTCATGCTACTTGATCATGCCCATCAGCATACAAACATGTCACTGTCAAAATAGGATCTGTAATTCTAAACTTCCATTTTCCTGATAAGTATTATACAAAAACCAGAGAAACACATTACTTATGCTGTATTCTTGAAAAAATCTAAATAACTGTATACAAATGCTCTGAAGACTCACAGTTTGTGTGGCTGCTGAAATTTAAGATGGGCACTGCATTAGAGTGTGGGGAAGATCTGGGAGGTAGAAATTCCTAAAAAATGAAAAGAGCAACTCAACTTATCAAATCCTTCTTCTCTATTAGCATAAATGCAGTGGAATCTTGAATAAGATATTATTTCCCAGTAGTGCTGTGTGCATTTAATTGCTTCCTTTTGCATTAACTGAAGGGAGTTGTGAATTAGTTCAGTATTCACAACAATTGAACATGGAAGCTGAGGAATGTTTTTGTCATATTAAACAATTCATATTTGTTTAAATTTAAAATATAAATTTCTTCAAATATCAACGTAACTTATGGGAAGCATGATCTCAACTCTTTAAATTGCACTGTACATCTATACATTAAATCTTTGTGGCATGGAGAATTAAATGATGAAATTTAAATATAGTGTAATATTTTCTACAATTATGAAAATTTGTCAAATGCACTGAATTATGCTATTTGAATATAAGTAAAAATCTATGGTTTATTTATTAATCTAAGTATTAATTTAATAATTTTATTTATAATGCCAATGGCTACTGCCACACAGATAAATTTTTCCCAAATTGAAATTACTAATACTCTATTAATGCTACAATGATTCAAGAAAGAACTTCTAATCTAGCATTGTCATAAATAGAATAAATATTATGTAAAAATACTTGCTGAAATAAAGACAATAAAATTTTATAGAATAGACATAATAAAATATAAATTATATATGTCTTATGTTAGTAATCACTCATACATGGTAAGTCACTAACACAACACCCAGATAATAATATATAAATTTAGTCATATTTAATGTTGTTCCAACTTTCAGTTAAATAAAATGTATATGTTTATACATTTAAAAATGTCAGTATGAAGGCATATTTGTAAGTTAGGAAGGTAGACTATGTTATATTTAACATGTGTGGTTTTCCATTTAAACTCTTTACCTGAGCAAAACGCATTTTAGGCATGAGACTGTCTAACAGTGCTCCTACTGAGTTAACAGCCACCCTCATTTCTCACCTGAATTATTGCAGTAATATTGTAACTGGTATCCCTGCTTACATGTCATTATACTATTTTTTCTTAATGCAATAGTCAGAATGATTCTGTTGAAATGTAAATCAGATTGAATCACTACTATATTCAAAACCCTTCAAAGGTTCCTCATGTCTTCAAAGCAAATTTCACAAGGACCTACAAAGGTTCCACACCCTGTCATTACCTCTCTGCTTCACGTCCTGTACCCCCCTAGCTTACTGCATTCTAATCTCTTTAGCTTTTATGCTATTGTGCAAGGTGCACTTCTGCCTCAGAACCTCTTCATTGGTCATCCCCTCTTCCTGCAATGACCCTTTCCCTGTAGATGGCTTACTCTCTGCCAAGGCTTTGCTCAAATGTCTCTTTTTCAAATGAGGCCCTTTTAAAATTCCTTGCCATCCCCCAGCAGTCTTAATTCTCATGGTGTGTCTATCATTCTATATAATACTATATACTATGCAATGCATATAATGTGTATATGCAAATATAATACATCATATATATGTATAATTTAGTATGCTTATTGTCTTTCTTCCCTTCCTCCACTCAAAACTTACAATAACTGGGTATTTTTTAAAACTTTTGTTTGCTCTTGTATCCCCAAAGTCTAGGACAGGTCCTAGCACACAATAAGCATTTAATAAATCAATGTTTTTTTAAAAAATAAATGATAGACCCTTTTCACTTAAGCTTAAATGATATTTCTATTACTTAAAAATATAATTTTCTTGCTTAGAACCCTTCAGGAGTTTGTCATTGCTCCCAGGGAAAAAATCCAAACTCTTAAAGGCTAATCAGGTTTTGCAAGTTCTTACAAGTCTTAAAAGGTTTTTTCATTATCTGTTCTCTCCATTTTCATTTCTTGCCCTTATCCCTACATGTTCCCCAGCAACCAAACTCATTCCCATTTTATGTCTAGCCCACTAAAGCTTTCTCATTTCCTACACTGCACCATATCAATATATCCTTCAGATTTTGATACATGAACTTCTGTTTGCCTTAACTCCCCATTCAACCCAACACATGCATACATTCCCACATGCACATACAGTCTCTTAACTCCAGGACCCTACAGAAGTCATCCATGAATGTGTTAGGTCCTCCTCTTAGGGATTTACATAACTCCTTCACCTCAAAACATTGCCAATACTTTATTGTTATGACAGTTTAGACATCTGTTTCCCCAAGTGGATTTTGAGATTCTTGAGAATAGGAACTCTGACAACCATATCCTCAGGGCTTAGCTAAATGTCTGGCAATGATAACCAGTCTGTTAGTGCTTGTGACTTTTCTAAGAACTGACTATATATTAAGTGATTAATCTTAAAAAATAACTCTAAGAGGTATTGTTATCCTCCAATTTACAGATAAAAAGAGTAAGGCACAGAAATAAAGCAAATTACCCAAGGTCACAAACCAATAACTTCCTAAATCAGAATTTGTACATAGCCTGTCTGACCAGCTGCAGGGCTCTTGCTTCAACCATCATGTTATATTGTCTCTGGAGCACAGTAAATGTTAAGAGTGCAATACATAATTGCCAAATGAATGCACAAAAGATAGGGAACTCATAGGGTCAATGGATGGCACTTACTGAAAACCACTTGCCCAGAAGACAGAGTAGTAGGCAACGACTCCACAGTCACTGAAAACACAGAGTGCTATACAAGAGTTACACACAGATACCTGATTTTTGTCTATAATTTTCATGATAGCTGAGTGTCTCCATGTTCTTCCTTCCTAGAACTGCTCACTGCTGCTGGTGGAGTATTTTTAAAGATTTTTATTTATTTATTTTTAGAGAAGGGAAGGGAGGGAGAGAAACATCAATGTGTGGTTGCATCTCGGGCGTCCCCTACCGGGGACCTGGCCTGCAGCCCAGGCATGTGCCCTACACTGGGAATCAAACCGGCAACCCTTTGGTTCACAGGCCAGCACTCAATCCACTGAGCTATGCCAGACAGGGCCTGGGGGAGTATTTTTAAGGAAACCTTCCTGTTCCTATTATAGAATTCATATCTGAAAGCAACAAGACCATCATTGTAAATAAGGAAAAAAAAGAATTGTTCATTAACCTTAGAAATCATGAATGGAATAAATAAGGATTAGATATTAAAAGTGTGTTTTTCTTTTCTGTAAAAGTAAAACTAAAAAAATTACACTACTCTTAGCTGAAAAAAAAAAGTAAATGATAGTGTCATGGGTAGCCTGCTTGCTAATTCTTAACACCTTATCAATCTCTTCTCATATTCATTGCATTTTTTTACAGTTCATTTACTCAGAATAACCTTGTCCAAATAAGGTAGAAAAATATTCTTGAAATATGTGGTAGAACACAAGTGCAGAATATTTAAAAGAAAATGTCATGTTGTGCCTACATGGGTATATTTTATATATCTTTTTCCCTTCTGAGCCAAGTGGTATGGACTCAACCTGTCTTCTGTTGCTGCTTGAAGAGACTAAAACAGGTTTAGACACCACTAGATCTCTATGCCATCAGACAACCTAGGGAATTGCTTAAGAAAGGCAAGCCTGAATATGTGCTGAAAGGTATTCACCAGAGAATGGATGGGAGCTTCAGAAAACAGACTGATCTCAACAGCCATCCTTTCTCCTACAGAAATTATCCATTATGCATTACTTATGGAAGACAATACTTTTTTATATAAGGAGAAATTTTATTTTAGGTCTTGGAGTAACTTGATTGGAGGTAGAACTCTCACACCCTCATGAATTAACTGATAGAAGGTGCTAATTGTCCATACAAGCAGTTGATTTAGTGACACAGTAGATTCCAGAATAGCTATACAGCTTAGCTGAAGGTCTCCAAAATGAAGTGAGCACTGTTTCCCACAGAGAAGCATGCAGTCACTTTTCTGACTTAGGTTTTCCCAGTAGTTTTATTTATTTTAAACTTAATTCTTTTCATGTCATTGGGAAAATTAATATAATTCATAAGGGCTTGATGTGGTATTTGGAGTGGGGCCATGAAAGAGTGGATTGTTTTGTTGACTCCATTAGGCAGTAATTAATGACTTATTGAGGGCATAAACCTGCCAAGTTTTATTTAAAATTTGGGAGAAGTGGTAGGTGATGTATGTGTGCACAACACACTTCTATAAAATATCTTCTAAGCTCTCTAGTAACCTAGGGGCCAAAGTGTGGTCCTGAACATAGACTGACTAAAAAATGGACTGTTTCCTGGACAATGGTGGTAATTTTATTGGTCTCCACACATCCACTTTCTGTCACACTTAATCCAGCCCCAGTAAAATTGAAGTGATCAACCTGTAACACGTCTGATTGTCACTGCTAGACCTCTTTAATAGCTTCAATTTTATTAATAGGTAAATCCAAATGCTTTATTATGGCATGTAGTAACCATAATCATTGGCACCTGTCATAGCTTCCTCTACCTACCTTCATACTACCAAAATGCAAACCACACTGGACTATTCTCAGAAAACAGCATATACTTTTTAATTCCATGCCCTTGAATGTTCTGATATCAATGCCTGGAATGCCCATGCCCCCTACTCTATGATGTCTTCACACTAGTTTTAACCTGGGGCAGCTGTCAGTCCACAGCGAATGACAGACAACCGAAATAGACAATTAGACTTTGACTGCAGCAAAATGGCAGATGTAGAGAATTGAAAATATTCCTGTAATGAATACTACCTAGTAATTCTGAATTGGATTTTTAAAAATCTTTTGTGTACATAGCTGAGATCATAGCTTCTTGTGTCAGAAATGGGGAAAACTAAAAACCAGAGCAAGAAATGCATGAATTAATGATGTAACTATATTAGGGAAAGAGATGATAGGGGGTTGTGCATACCAGTAATCTAAGGGTTGGGGTTTTTAACATCTGCCTGAGGATAGGAGATCAGGACTTGGAATCACACAAGATAAATAATTTCAAGTAAGATAGCGGATTAAAGCTAGGACTGCCAAAGAGCTAAGTAATGAATGAGGGGGAAAGAAACAAATTAAGACTCTAAACAATCTAGTAATATGACAAGAAAGATTTTTTGCTTTTTCATGTCTCTGTTCAGAAAAACATAAAAATATCTCTCTTATTAATTTAAAACCATAGGTCTGCACCACATGTGGAATTGGGTTAAAAGCTACATGTCACTTGTGTGATTCAGGAAACTCCATGCTAAAAAATTAGCATGGGGTTAAGGGTGAGCTGCTGATATCCATGGGAATTGGCAATCATGAACTCATCCTGAAGGGATGTGCCTCCAGCCCATGTGATCCACAATTCCTTCATACAAAATTCAACAGATAAAAACTTACAATTCAAAATTTGAAAACACAGGAGGAAACAACCCATTGTGAGTGAGAATCAGCAGACACAGCAATAATGGAGGCTTCATTTCCTTCCCTCATTCCTCTATCCACTCAGTAGATTTTAAACTAATCTGAGAGACTATAAAATAAATTTATGATGATTAAGGATCTAATTGAAATTAAAACCAGAAGAAATAACAAGACAATGTGAAATAGAAGTGGAATGGGTATATCTGAAAAAGAACCAAATAGCACTTCTGGAAATAACTGACACTGTCTTTAAACTTAAAATCACAATATATTGGGCATAGCTGTATATAATATGTTTAGAACTCTTGAACTAGAAGACGACATTTAAAGATTATCCAGAGTTTATTTCAGAAAGCTAAAGAAATAGAAAATCTGAAAGACATATTGGGAGAGATGGAGGATAAAATAAGACATTTCAGTATACATGTTGTAGAAATTCTAGGAAGAGAAAATAGAATAGGGATCAGGCAATATTCAAGTATTTTACTAGAGTTTGTGCATATGAATGCTAGGACTCTGGAAGTATAATAAATCACAAGAGGATAAATGAAACTGAGACTACTTGTGGCTATATAACAGTGAAACTGCAGATGAACAAGGGAAAACTATTAAGAGCAGTCAAAGGAGGGAAGATTACCAGCAAAACAATAGCAGACGATTAGATACGAATATACTTCTCAAAAGCAGTAAGAGAAGCCAGAAGATAATGAAATCATTACTTTAGATAATGGAAGAAAGTGATTGTCAATCTAGCAGTCTAGCCAATTTGTAAGGTAAAAACGAACAGACTTTTAAAGAATAAAAAATGAAATTTCACTGGCCAAAGACATCAGGTGAAATAATTATTAAGCAAACAACTTCATAACTATAAAAATTAAACTCAGAAGGAAAGAGTGAGATGTAAAAAGCAATGGTGAAAAAGAAAGTAATAAATATGTGGGTAATCTAACATGGACTACATAAAACAATGACTGTGGCTAATTTCAGAGTGTATAAAACCAAATGGAATTAAAATACCAGACCTCTAAAAATGAAAGAAAATGATCTCTGTAAAAGTGTTCTAAGGTTTATGAATTGTCCAATGTAGGGTAGAGATACTGCTAAAATTTAGATTTTAAGTCATTTATTTAAAATATTAAGGAAAACAAAAATAATAGAAATGTGTTCTTTAAATACCAGTAGGTAGGGAAAAGGATAAACAGAGAAGAGTGGATTAGTAAATAGAATGCAGACAAGAGAGGTAAACTAAAGAAAGAAAATAAGAAAGAAGAAAATGCAAAAAGAAAATCATAGAAATAAATCCAAATATATCTGTAATCACAATAAATGTAAATGTCTATACTTGTCATTTAAAATCAAGGCTCTTATATTGCATATAATAACATTTGGCCATATGTTGTTTATAAGAGATATGCTTAAAATGCAATTACCTAGAAAGACTAAAGATAAAGGAATGGAAGGAAATACATCAGGATTAATATGCCATGGATATATCAATATCAAATGAAATAAATTTTAAGGCAAAAAGTAGTTTTAAGGATACTATAAAGCTAAAAGATACACTAAATATATTTCATTAGGGATTTATAAGTACCTGACACATAGTATAAAGACGTATAACACCAAAAATATCAGAATACAAAGATAAAAATCATAAATCCATGATGACAATGAAAGGTTTTAATAGCTATCTTTCAGAAACTAATAAATCAAGCAGTAAAAATATTAAGACTATAGAATATTTGTACCACAAAATTATCAAACTTTATCTAATGGACATATCTCATACCCATGAATTAGAGAACAAATTGTTTTTAGAACACAGTTGAAACATTTATTAAAAAATTAAACTTTTTGGTGATAAGAATACTTAAAATCTACCCTTTTAGTAGATTTCAAGTATACAACAGAGTATTGTTAACTATGTTCACATTGTTGTACATTAGATATCCAGAAATTATTCATATTGCTGTACATTAGGTATCCAGAACTTATTCATATTGCATAACTGAACCTTTGTACTCCTTGACCAATATCTTCCTATTTCCCCCTTCTCCCAGCCCCTGAAAACTGCCATTCTACTCTCTGCTTCTATGAGTTTGACTATTTTAGAATCCACATACAAGTGAGATCATGAAATATTTGTCTTTCTGTTTCTGGATTATTTCACTTGGCATAATGTGCTCCAATTTCATCCACATTAAAAACAATGGAAAATGGTAACTATTTGAGGTGGCGGATATGTTTATTGGCTTGATAGTGGTGTTTATTTCACAATGTATACATATATCAAAACATCAATTAAATATGCAGGGTCTGGCACAAATAACACCCCTTTTGTATTACAAAATATTTTATTATGAAATCATAAGCATGTAATTCTGTAACATAATAATATCACACTCAAGCACACTGTATGACATTTTAGGTGAAATGTTCACATTAAAATTATAAATTATTATACCCATATTATTACCCTACCAACCACACTCAAGCAGGTATTACTTCTGCTGGACCCTGTATATACTTTTTTACTTTCAGCATACCTCAGTAAATATGGAAAAATGATATTATGTAAAAATAAATGAGGGGGAGTAGTCTGCCTGAGCAAGATGGCTGCTGCCGTGTGGGGGATGGCTCAGCACTGAGATTTTGCTGGCTGTTCCCTTAGTTCTCTCCCCAAAGCCTCTGTCCCTAGTTCTTTTCAGGCATCTCCAGCCCACTCTGCCCCTGCCTTTGCCTGAGCCCAGGGTAAGTAAAAGCTTGACTATTGGGAGATACTGTTTTGGCATCTGGGCTAAGATGAAAGCATGTAAGAAGGACAGCAGTGAAAACAGTTGATCTGTAAAGAAACAGTAATGAAACAATAAACAAATGCAACTACTTCAAACTAAAAAACTTCTGCACAACTAAAGAAAACATCACCAAAATGGAAATGGAACCAATCATATGGGAAAACATATTTGCCAATTATACAAGGTTTGATCTCCAGAATACATAAAGAACTCACATGATTCCACACCAGGAAGACAAGCAATCCAATTAAAAAATGGGCAAAGGACCTGAACGACATTTCTCCAAGGGGACATACAGAGGGCCCATAGATAAGTGAAAAAATGCTCAACATCACTAGCCATTAGAGAGAGGCAAATTAAAACCACAATGAGACACCACTTCTCATCAGTCAGAATGGCCATCATTAACAAATCAACAAACAACAAGTGCTGGCGAGGTTGTGGAGAAAAGGGAACGCTAGTGCACTGTTGGTGGGAATGCAGGTGAGTACAGCCACTGGAAAAACCAGTATGGAATTTGCTCACAAAACTAAAGATGAAACCGACTTTCAATCCAGGAATTCCACTGCTGGGACTATACCCTAAGTATCCTGAATCACCGGTTCAAAAGAACTTACGCACCCCAATGTTCATAGCACAGTTATTTCCAACAGCCAGGTGCTGGAAGCAACCTAAGTGCCCATCATTAAATGAGTGGATCAAAAAACTATGGTACATTTACACAACGCAATACTACACAGCAGAAAGAAAGAAAGAGCTACTACACTTTGCGACAGCATGGATGGAACTGGAGAGTATTATACTAAGCGAAATAAGTCAGGCAGTGAAAGACAAATACCATATGATCTCACCTATAAGTGGAACCTAATCTACAAAACAAACCTATGAGCGAAATAGGGCCAGAGACTTGGAAATAAAGAACAAACTGACAGTGACCAGAGGGAGGGGGGAGGAGAATAATGGGGTGAAGAAATGGAAGGGGCAAGCCAATAAACTCAAATAGAGGATTCATGGGCACAGACAATGGGGGGGTTTGACTGTGGGGGTGGGTTGGGGTGGGGAAGGGTGAGCAATGGGGTAAAGATAGGACAACTGTAACTGAACAACAATAAATTTTAAAAAAAAGTAATGGCAAAACTAACTAACTAAATAAATAAAATTCTGTCAAGAAAATAATATTGCCCATGTTTATCCCAGAAAGAAAATGGTAACAAATAGTAATTAATTTCATATAGACAAGCTAGTATTTGTTTTGTTTAATATGAAAGGAAATAAAGGCAATAGATAACTAAAAGATAATTCAATAGATTCAGAAATATTAAATGTATTTATAATGATTCATGGAACAATGACAAAGCTATAATAGAAATCAAGTCATATTTTAAACTGAATGAAAATACTTCATGTCAAAAGTTGTGAGATGTAGCCAAAGCTGTAATAAGAGGGAAATTTGTTGGTTCAAATGCATCTCAGAAAGGAGAAAAGTTTTAATATTAATAAACAAAATGCAACACAAGAAATTAGAAAATAAACAGCTTAATCAAATCAAAGAATGTAAAAAAGAAAATAAATATCAAACAGAAACAAAGGGAAGCAATGAACAGAAAGGAAAAACAAAAAGTTGTTTTTTTAAAGAATTCTAATACAATGGGTAAAACTCTGAAGATAATGGATCAAAAAGAAAGACAAAAGGGTTAAATAAACAATACTAAGAGTGAATATGTGAGCATGACTGCAGAGCAGACTAAAAAAGCATAAGGGAACACTATGAACAACTTTATGCCGATATGCATTTAAACATGTATGAAATTGATAATTTCCTAGGAAAACAATCTGAATAAACCTATAACCACTAAAGAAATTGAATCAGTAGATAAAAATCTACCTGTGAAAACTATACTGACACACACATAAACCCATATGCACACATTCCAGGCAGTTTTACCATTAAGTTCTGTCAAACCTTTAGGGAAGAGATGATCTCTATATTATACTAACTATTCTTGAGGGTTAGCCTCAGTGAGACTGAAAACATCTTAGCAGATAACAATGTGCAGCTTCCAAGGGTAAGAGCCACTGAGGTGGTCCCACGCCTTCCTTTTGCAGCTGAGGGAAGTGGGACTTGGCTAGGTATAGTGACTTACTCGGTTTACAGAGCCAGATATGTTTCCTGAACTTAGGTTGGTGTTTTTATTGGCACAGATTTCATGGAATCTTCCTTGGATATTTTTATTATTTCAAACTGCAGGTCCTACATTTTTCATTCCTTTTCTTCTTTGCAAATGAAGAAAATGGTTATTAGTAGGAAAAAGCTGCACTTTTGATGAGTCCATAATAAGAAGTAATATGTGATTATTAAATGATATTTAATTTTAGAGCAGATTTGGAATTGAAATAGAATTTCTCAGAAGTGAAAAGAGCAGACAATAAACTTCTCACCTGAAAGGGCTCAACATCAGGTTTGCACAACATAGAAAAATGAGAGAGATGTACTTTCTGCTCAATTTTTCTGTCAACCTAAAAGTGCCCTAGAATACAATGTCTATTAATTTACAAAAGTGATGGACAATATCCTTTTTCCTCTTAGGTGGTTTACACAAAGGACCATGATTATCAGAGCCTAGAACTTCTTGGGCATTCAGTTTCCCACTCCTGCTCAGTATTAGAAGACCAGATAGAGAGGGGGTATCTCGCATATGCTAACTGGTTCAGAAAGTCTTCAATTAGATGAAAATATGTCAATAACTGTATCAGCCACAATTACAAGCATAATGAACAGAAGTCAAAGTAAATTATTAAAAATTATGATTCAGTTCTGAAAAAGTTGACTTAGTTCCAGCTCAACTGAGTAGTTCAAATTATATTTCTGGTGGGTAATAGGCATGTCATTTATACCATGAATACTTCTGGAGTAGCCACGAATTATAATGAACACAGAGAGTTGTAATTTCTCATTGAAGGAGACTTCTATTATGACAAAATCCAAATGTAAGGCCAACATCCAAAACTGATATTTAAAAACTTATATCATGCCCCAAAGCACCCAAACATTTCTGTGTCAAGAATGATCTGCCCAAGAAACTATCTTAATACGTTTGGATGAAACATTCTATTTAACCCACACCCAGATAGTGATAATAATAATAAACATCCATTGACTGACTATTATCTATGCACTACTTTAATATATATTATCTGATTTAATATAAATTTTCAAATTTGGCAATATTATCTATATCTTTCCAAGGTGGAAACTGTAGTAAAGAGGTCACGTAACTTACTTAAAGTCATATGGCATAGACAGCTCTCTAATTTAAATTTGTCTATTATTATTCCCAGTGTTCTTATAATTATACTACACTGTTGCTACCCTTTTATAAGTTCTTCAAGGTTGTAGCCAAGAGATCCTTCACTCTGAGTTTGTGCCCTCTCCTTGCCATTTTGCTCTTCCTACTGTTCTTATTATACCCTATGTCAAGAGGAAGACACTATACCCACTTTCTTTGTGATCAAAGAATAAATAATTTTTAGAAATGGTTTTCCTTTTGTGTTCCTTTTCATCAAGATAAGACCAACTGGGATTTTCAAAATAAACAGTTTTACTAATGCTAGAGAGAAATAAAAATGGAAACAAACTAGAAGAAAGTGTCAAAAAATAGTCATATCTGAAGTACAGTTTTCTGATCTGAATAGATTAGGCTATGGTGAGAAGGTCCACATGTAAAATAAGAATCTTGCCAATAAAAGTCCATATTTCCTTCTGAAGTTCCTTTCACATATATCTAGAGTAGACTGGAAGTGGGGTGACCCTGATGTTGATGGCCTAGACCCAAGTGCTTAAGGCAACTCTATACATTTCTTGGTATTTCATGGCTGAGTAATATTCCATTATCTATATCTATATCTATCTACTTCTATCTCTATCTCTATATATGTATGTCTATAGCTGTATATCTATATCTATATAGATAGATATAGATATCTTCTTTATCCATTAATCCACTGATGAGAACTTAGGTTGTATGCTATCACTTATAGTATGTGGAAGTAAATAAACCAAACTAATAAAAATAGAGAGTAGAATGATGGTTAGCGGAGGCTGAGGGCTGTGGTAATAGGAGAGATGTCATTTAACTGTACAAACTTGCAACTAGTAGACAAGTCCTGAAGATTCAATGCAACTTATAGTGAATATAGATACAATATTGCATTATAATCATCAAACTTGCTAAGAGATGAGATCTTAATTATTCCTACCACATAAAAGAAATTATTACATGATGTGATAGAAGTGGGACCAATTAATTCAATGGTTTATTGGCCATTCTTTTTTGAATAGCAAGAATGGGCTTTTTAATACAGAGAAACTGAATGCTTTTGGCTTTATTTTGGTCATTTCTTTCTCTAAACTATAATTTTCTATTGTCCTTGAGACCAAGCAAAATATAATTTCTTAAGTTAAACAAAAATCACATCTCACAGGAAATTAGCTTGAACCCCATAGAGTTATCCCCACTTTTTGCCATGTCTAAGGCTTCTGTTGATCACATCTAAGAATGGCTACAAGCCTGCCCAAATAAATCTATCCAAAACTAGAAGAAAAATGACCAGGTTCTCACTGGTGTGAAAATCTGTGTGTGGACACTAATTCCCCCACCTCCACTCTGCTTCAGGATATAATATAATGTCTTTTAATGAAAAGCAATTGATGTAAAACAATCTCATTTTAGCTGCATAGTATTCCACATGTGTAAATGTGCCACAGTTGTTTGATCCACTCATTTACTGATGGGCACTTAGGCTGTTTCCAGTACTTGGCTATTGTAAATAGTGCCACGATGAACAAGGGGTGCAATAATCAGAAAGAAAGAAAAAACTGCTACCTTCTGTGACAGCATGGATGGAACTGGAGAATATTATGCTAAGTGAAGTAAGCGAGGCAGTGAAAGACAAATACCATATGATTTCACCTATAAAAGAATCTAATGAACAGAATTAACTAATGAACAAAGTAGAACCATAGTTATGGAAATAGAGAACAGACTAAAAGTGAATAGAGGGGAGGGGAGAGGTGGAAAATGGTGGAAAGAAAGGGAAGGGACTAGACAAAGAACATGTATGAATGACCCGTGGACATGGACAGCAGAGTGGGAACTGACTGTGGTAGCGGGGGGGGTGGGGTGGGATGGGTGGAGGAGGGCAAAGGGGGAAAAATTGGGACAACTGTAATAGAATGACAATAAAAAATATTAAAAAAGAAAAACCAAAAAAAAAATCAAAACACCAACAGAAAAATCTCATTTCAAATGAAAAAGTTCATAGATTGGGAGAACTTATAAGTCAGAGCAGAGAACAACTGGATCACACAAAAAAGAATCCTGATAAATGCACATTTAAATCTATAACATAGTTAGTATTTTTTTTATAGTGCTCTCTTAAGGAGGAGACTGGGAGTGGCAAAGTATGGTTTAAGGGAACAGCTAAGGTATAAACTGTTGCTTTGAGAGAATATTGCCATAAGACACAAGCTGGAAGAATTTATACCTGAGAGAATTGCCCTGTAGTTTGGCAGTGTGGGGAAGCAGAGTGGGCAATCATGTTTTTCAGGCAGATAGATGTCAGAGACAATACAGAGACAATAAGAAGCAGACATGTACAATTACATCAGAACTACAGCAAATGATATAGAACAAAGCATTTACTTTAGGAATTTGTGTGCTATTGTGAGAACTGGTAAAGTGATCTCTTTATATCTGTTGCTTCTTAGTCTTGCCTTTGCCCTGAAGATAACAGAGCAGGTAGTTTGGAAGGAAAGATGCATGTAAAATGGAGGGGAGAAAGGACGAACTGGAATCTACAAGGATTAGCTACCTCTTTGATAATGCAGATGAACGTCAAGAGAAGACAAAGTCTTTCATCAGGAAACTAAACACATACCTGGTCCAAAAGTCAGAGATACTGAAGCTGAAAATCCAGCAGGAGTTAAGAGGCTACAAGCCTGAGTCTAATACATATGTCAATAAGGTGAGGCAACAGATCAGTGACAATGTGCATGGCCTGCCGCGTTGCATAACCCTACAATAAATTTCTGAGTCTCAATAATCATGAGCGCTTCTTCATATATATTATGTGATACAAAGAAGCATATATTATGTGAGGTCAGTCCAGAAAAAGTCCAGCCATTGTTAATATAACGAGAACAGTTTGCGAGACATTGATGTAACCTGGCAGCCAAGGGGAGTGGACTGGAATGCACATGCATAAACAATTATGACTTCACTGTGCTAGTCAGTGGGGGTGGTAGACGCTGTTGAGTGAGTATATGTACTGTGTGGCTATCACATTCAAAATGACTCGGCGAGTAGAGCAACAAATCTGTATCAAATTTTGCATGAAGCTTCAAAATTCCTCTGCAGAAACTATTCGGATGATTTAGAAGGCCATAGCTATGCACAACTGGTGATTGGCAACATCATCACAAAAACATGCCTGCTCATGCATCATGTCTTGTGCAGAAACTAAAATCACCTTTGAAAGGGAAGAGATGTAGACCATCGATGAAACTCAGGAAAATACGACAGGGCAGCTGATGGCAATCGGGGGAACTGTGTGAGGCCCCAAGATGCCTACTTTGATGGGGGCTGAGGCATCATTGTCTTATGTACAATGCTTCTTATATCGTGTATCTTCTTCAATAAATGTCTCTATTTTCCAGAGTGCATGGCTGGATAGTTTCTGGACAGACGTCATATATAGTACATGAAGAAGCACTCATAAATATAAATATATATGTAGATTTTATTGAGATGATTTACATACCATATAATTCACCATTTTCCAAAGCAACTACACCATTTCCCACTCTTCCCAGCAATGAATGAGGATTCCAATTTCTCCATATCCTCAGCAATATTTATTATTTTTATTATTTTATTATTGTAGCCAACCTAGCTCGTGTGAAGTGGTATCTCATTGTGATTTTGATTTGCCTTTTCTTAATGATTAATGATGTTGAGCATCTTTTCCTGTGCTTATTGGCCAATTGTATCTTTGGAGAAATGTTTATTTAAGGCCATTTTTCAATTGAGACTTTTCTTCTTTTGTTATTGACTTGTAGGATTTCTTTATATATTCCGTTTATTAGGTACTTATCCAATATAATATAGTTTATTGCATTCTGTTGGGTGTCTATTCATTTTATTATTAGTGTACTTTTAGGCAAAAATATTTTTAATTTTTATGAAATCCAAATTGTCTTTTTCCCCCTATGTTACTTCTGTGCTTGGTGTCTCTTCTAAGAAACCACCCCCAAATACAAGGCCATGAAGATTTATACCTATATTTTCTCCTAAGACTTTTAGGGTTTTACCCCTTATATTAAGGTTTTTGTTCAATTTTTAGTTATTCATGTATGGTCTGAGGTAGGAGTCCAAATTTATTGTTTTTCATGTTATTGTCTTAGAGGGCATCACAGATTTAGATGCAGCAAAGCAGCATATTGGGACTCTGAGAACCTGAAGTTTAGACCTTTTCCTGCCACTGATCTGTCTAGTATAACATTTAGCAATCAGGTTTACTTTACCTATTATGATAGTGACAGTTTCTGTTTTTTATTTTATTTTTTGGATCTATCATGAACTGAGAAAAAGATGAATTGAAATCTTTACCACTCGTAAGTTTTTATCTTTCTCATTTTATTTCCTGTATTTTTGTTTTATAAATTTGAGGCTATCTAATTTTGCACATAAAGGTTCATAATTATTGGATCTTTATTAAGAATTTCACCCTTTATTATTATAAAGCATCCCACATTTCTTCCTATTTTAATGCTTTTTCTTGCCCTGATTTCACAGGTCTTATTTTAAAATTATGCATCCTGCTTTATTTTTGCTTGCATTTGCATGGCTTAACTCTTTCCATCATTTAATGTCAATGTTTCTGAGTCACATTATTTTGGATACATTGGGTTTTCCTATATGGTATTATCTAAAAGCATTTTGTCTTTTGAAACAGGAATTTACCTGGTTTTATTTTTTTATTATTTTATTAATAAAATATTGATATTATATTGAAATGACAGGCATTTACGGACTTAGTTTTGTCAAGTTTTTGTATGCTATGCTTTCTTTTTCTATTGTTTTTAATATATTTTCTGATTTTTTGTGTATTTCTTCTGATGCTTTGGAAGTATTACATTTTTAATCTAGTAGTTTTCCTTCAACCTTAATTAACTTTTTAAATTTTCTGTTATTTTAGACATTATTCATTACCTATAATTAACAGTGGTGGAATTAGTGTATTTCTAATTTCTTCATCTCTCTCTTCCACCTCTATACTACTCAAATTTTAGTTGTTTTTGTTATTTCTCCAGGTGTTTATCATTATCTCTTCAAATATCTGGATACACATATTAGTTTATCAAATTGGAATGATATGTTTTGACTTCAGTTATGAAAGATGAACTCACTACTGTAAAAAACATTAACCGTTTCACTCTGGTTCTTCTCTTCATTTCTACATTATCAGAGTTTATGGAATTTATGTTTTTATCTTTAACTATAATCTCCATGCTTGCTTTACTTTTACCCCTATATTTCAATGGATTCGATACTTACTCTTAGTCTTTTTGCCAGATTTTTCACTTGTCTCATTAGTTTTTCTGGATGCCTATTTTGAATGCAGGATGACAACTGCATTAATTTTCTACTGCTGCCATAACAAATTTCCACAAACCAGCAGCTTGAACAGTACAAATTTATTGTCCTCCAGTTCTAGAGGTCCAAAGTGTGACAAGTTTCTCATCAGGCAGCAATCAGTGGGTCAGCAGAGCTACATTCCTTTCTGGAGGCGCTAAGTGAAAATCATTTCCTTGCACATCCAAGCTGTTGCAATTGCAGGAATGAAGTCCCTGTTGTTTCCATGTTGGCTGACATATTGTCCGGGCTACCTGTGTGCCTTGGCTCCTGGCTCCCTTTCCCATCTACAAAAGCAGCAATGGTACTTTGGAATCCCTCTCACATTTTGAGTCCTGCATGTCTCTGACTTTCCTCTCCCTCTTTCTTCCCCTTTTAATAAGGGCTCAAATGATTACACTGGGCTCATGTAGATAATCCAAGATAATTTCCCTATGTTAAGGTAACTTTAATTTCATCTGTGAAGTCCCTTTCACCTCTAAGGCAACATAATCACAGATTCCATGGATCGGTGAGCTTTGGGTGGCCATTCTTCAGCCTACTGCAACTTTCAAACTATTTTAAGGTTTTCTTTGTACCACAGGAGAGAAGTCAAAGAACAGTTTCCCAGAATCCCCTTTTCTAAACAGTTCTGAATTAAAGTTTGCCAATAAGAGGCACATGCATGAGATTTAGAAGGCATTTAGAAGAGATCTATTTATTTTCAGTTTATTTTACTCCAGTGGAAGTTGCAGCCAGATGCATAGACAGATGTGAGATTCATAGAAGCTTCCTAGTAAGCTCTTGAGAGACATCTACTTTGTAGGACTTCAACATATGAATTGGGAGGGCACAATTCAGCCCACAATATAAGGAAACTGAAATTTGTGCATATACAAATTGTACAAAAAGAGAGTATCTTCTGTTTACCTGAATGGGCTCTGAGAAAGATATAGCTAAAATTTGTACTTCAGCAGTATCTTCAAAAATGACTTCTGGGAAATATGTTCCATTAGTTTTTCCCAAGTGCTAAAGACATTCTTTATCTTCCTACTTAAATATCAGAATTTTTTTATTATTATAATTATTGTGTCAGCTTTTTTTTTTGTTAAGGTTTTTGAAGATAATACTCCACAGTCTTCAGTCTTTTTTAAAAAAAACTTAGTTATATGTATATAAATCAGGAAGCATAGATCTTAGGTGTTCAGTTGGATGAGATTTAACAACTGTATAGAGCCATGTAACCCCCACCAAAGTTAAAATATAGAACCCTTTCGTCACCCTTACAATTTCCCTTATCTCTTTGCAGTCAATCTTCTTTGCACATTGAGCCCTAGGCAACCTTTGTTCTGGTTTCTATCACCGTGGAGTAGTTGTGGCCTGGTTTTGGGTTCTATATAAATTGAACCATACCGGTATGACTGGCTTCTTTCACTCAACAAAATGGTTTTTGGATTCATCTTTGTGTCCTGCGTATTAGCAGTCTGCTGAGTGGTATTGATTGCAGGGATCTGCCACGCTTGTTTTATTCATTCTTCTATTGATAGACATTTGGGTTGTTTCCAATGCTTTATAAGCATTCTAGTAGCAATCTTTTATAAATATATACTTTCATTCTAGGAAGAGAATTGCTGGTTCATAGTGTAGATACATGTTTAACTCTATAAAGAATTACCAAACAATTCTCTAGAATGGCTGTACCATTTTACATTCCTACCAGCAGTGTGAGAGAACTCCAGTCATTTCACATGTTTAACATTATTTGGAATTATCAATTTTTTAAAAGAATTCATCCAATTTAATGAGTATAAAATTTTATCTTATTGCATTTCTCTGATACTAATGATGTTAAGCACCTTTTCAAATACCTATTAGCTATTCCTGTGTCTTCTTTTGCAAGTTAGATTATTCAAGAGTTTTGCCCCTTTAAAAAATTAGTTGTCTGCCTTTTGTTTTTAATGAATAAGGCTTATTTTTAGGTCAGTTTTAGGTTTACGAAAAAACTGTATGGAAAGCATGGAGTTCCCATATTTCACATCACCTCCCCCCAAAAAGTTTCTCCTATTACCAACATCTTACAGTTGTGTGGTATATTTATTACAATTGATAAATTAATAGTTATACATTATTATTAATTAAAGACTAAATTTTACATTGGCTCCACTCTTTATGTTGTATACTCTTTACTCTATGTGTTGTACATTCTATGGGTATTAAGAAATGTATCCATCCATGCGTCCATATTATATTATCATATAAAAATATGATAATATTTTCCCCTAAAATTCCTTTGAAAAACTCATTTCAGTAAATACCAAGGGATTCAATTGTTGGATTATATGGTAAGAGTATATTTAGCTTTGTAAGGAACCACCAAACTGTCTTCTAATGGTTGTTTGTCTTTTTCATTATTAATTTTTTGGAGTTATTTATATATGCATATATATTCTTGATATATATGTTCTATTTATATATTCTAAAATGTTCACCTATTCTCTATATTTGTCATTGGTGTGTATATGTGTGTGTATACATTCAGTGGCGTGTCTACTCATTTTCTTAACAGCATCTTTTGATAAGCAATATGTCTTTCCATTTTTATGAAGTCTAATTTATAATGTTTTCCTTTTGTGGATGGAAGTTTCATAGCTTTAGGTTTTTTTTAGGTCTCTGATCTACCTCAGGTTAATATTTATATATAGAATGATATAAGGTTTAAGGTTTATGTGTTTGCCCATATTGCTTTATAGTTGTTCTAGAAGTGAACACTCTATAATATCAATAGAAATTTGCATTACTAACTTGGACATCTTCATTTCTTAAAACAATTCTCTGCTAAAAGTAATGAGGGTTCCTAATATGTAATTCCAGAGTTAAGGCAGGAGAAGTACAAGATGAACCTGGAATCTCTCATTGAAACAGAAAGAAAGAAATTGCTCAAGGAATAAGGCAATCATGTCAATAGGACACAGGGACCAGCTTTAAATGGGTTCTCCCTTCAAATAATAGAAACTTGAGCTTGAACACAAATAAAGATAGTAATAGAATATAATCTATTCAATAAAAGAGGAATCCAAGGGTCCATACTGATGAAAATAAAGATATAAATAAAAAGGATGAAAAGTGCTCCTTTCACAATGCAAACTATTATTAAATGTTTCTTAATAAGTACAAAACAACTTTGGAGTGGGGAAGCCTGGCAGAATTCATCTTAACCAACCGATAAAAGTTACCACCACCAGTGATGGAACAAAAGGAAGAAATTCTGTGCTTTCCTGTATGATGCACTGATAAAAACACAGTGACACTTTTCTGGTATTCCTGCCTAAATAGTGCCATAGCAATCTAATAATGGAGAAATACCAAGAATTGAGGGACACTGCATTCTTCAAAACTGTAAAGGTCATGTCAAGGGAGGACTGAAGAATGTTCCAGATTGAAGAACACTAGAGACATGACAGCTAAGTGTAACTTACGATCCAGAGTTGGATCCTGGCCCTCGAAATTTTATTTTGGGGACAATAAGAGAAAATGTAATGGGGTCAGTGGATTAAATAGTAACATCACATCAGTGTTAATTGCCTTCATTTTGATAGTTAAGCTGTGGTTTTGAAGGACAGTGTACCTGTTTATAGCAAATGCATGCTGTAGTAATAAGGGGAAGTAAGTCTTCATGTTTGCAACTCCCAAATGGTTTAGAGAAAAAGATAACACAATTACACATATACACATACACATCCAAATGCTAACTATGTGAAAAAGAGAAGTAAATATGGTAAAATGTTAACAAATGGTTCACCTGGGGGAAGGATTTGTGGAATTTGTTAAAAATCTTATAAGTTTTTTTGTATGTTTAAAATTATTTCAAAACAAGTTTAAAAAGAAAGGGAATGAAAAATTAATGTATGAAAAACATTTTACAGTTTAAAACTTATTTTGTCCCTGAAAGAAATACATGCCTTGATGTAGTCAGGTCACATGCACGCACAAATGCGCGAGCGCGCGCGCGCACACACACACACACACACACACACACACAAGTTTCGGGAGACAGAGGAGGAAAAGAGGCAATTGCAAAAAAAAACCCCACAAAAAAACAAAACAAAAAAAACCTTATCCTTTAGAATGGAAGGAGACATAAAGTGCTTCCCAGACAAGGTAAAGGTAAAGGAGTTCATCATCACCAAGCCTTTATTATAGGAAATGTTAAAGGAACTTATTTAAGAAAAGCAAGATCAAAACTATGACATTAAAATGGCAATAAATTCACAGCTATCAACAATTAATCTAAAAAACAAACTAAGCAAACAAGCAGAACAGAAACAGATTCACATATATGGAGATCATTTGGAGGGTTATCAGTTGGGAGGGGGAAGGGAGAGAATGGGAGAAAAGATGTAGGGATTAAAAGGTGCAAATTGGTAGGGACAGCATAGATAGGGGGATGTTAAGAACAGTATAGCTAATGGAGTAGCCAAAGAATTTATATGCATGACCCATGGACATGAACTAAGGGGGGAGGACTGCTGGAGGAATAGGGGATACTGGGAGGAGGTGGGCAAAGGGAGAAAAATTGGGACAAC
Organism: Pteronotus mesoamericanus; assembly: GCF_021234165.1. Lineage (NCBI taxonomy): Eukaryota > Metazoa > Chordata > Mammalia > Chiroptera > Mormoopidae > Pteronotus > Pteronotus mesoamericanus. Next base: position 4,794,997 of record NW_026555198.1, read on the forward strand.
TGTAATAGCATAATCATTAAATACATTTTATTTATTTTTTTAATTTTATTTATTTATTCTTAGAGAGAAGGGAAGAGAGGGAGAAAGAAGGGGAGAGAAATATCAGTGTGTGGTTGCATTTTACATGCCCCCCACTGGGGACCTGGCCTGCAACTCAGGCATTTGTCCTACACTGGGAATCGAACCAGTGACCCTTTGGTTCATGGGCCAGTGCTCAATCCACTGAGCCACACCAGCCAAGGCCATTAAATATATTTTTAAAAAGTTACTTTCAAATTTGTTTTTTCATTTGAGACTCACACCAACTCTGTAAGAGGGCATTTTAGCTACTTTTTACAAATAAGGAAATTGGGTTTCAAAGATGCTGAAGGGCTTGTCTATGACAGAACATGTCAGACAGAACCTGGGCCAGGTTTTCGAAACTAGTCTTGTCTCCTTTTCACAACTCCGTGCTGCCTTTAAAGATAATCTCTTGTGGTTTGCCTTGTGCCAGTTACTCATCTCCTCTGGACCTTTGCTACCTCGCCTGTAATCTGTTTTCCTTAGTGGGCCACTCTGCAGGTCTTTTTCTCATTTAACAATGTTGGAGACCTTAGAATGAGCAACTGGCACTATCCCCTCCAACTCTGGATTTCTGTGATTCCACTCCCATTTTGTGCAAACACTGGAGTACTTGCAAGAGGACGTTCACTCCAAGAACCTATTTCTGTATTAAGACAAATAGTCACTGAGTAAATAGGAGGTGCCACCATAGCTGAAGGAGGCTAGCAGGACAATCTAGGGAATCTGAGAGAAGGGGATTCTGGGACACAGCTGAGGGCCAACCAGAGATGCCTCTAGGGCTGAGAGAAACCCTGTTTTCTGTCTGTCAGATAAATCTGGGGCTGCTGGTCTGTCCCAGGAGGACTGCCATGGTGGCTCAGTGAAGTAAGAAGGTTTCTGGAAGTATAATTCCCTCTTTACTCTGAGAGAGCATCATATATCTACATCCCACATGCAGCACAAATTCTCTCAAAATTGACAGAGAAAAGTAGAAATTGTTACAAGTTGGCCTTCAGAATGCTGTAATGGATACTGGCTTTCCCCTTTAAAAAAGTATGTCTCCATATTATGAGAGCAGCATGTTTTGAACTCACACAAAGCAAGACCAAGAGGAAACCTTATTTGGTTCTTCCAACTACTACTTATTCAAGAATAAACATTTTTTTAAATTTTAACTTTATAAATGTATATATATTAGGATAAAATAAGAAAGGTTAACTAACTATACATTAAATTTAAAATACAGGTAATATAGTCACTGCAAGACTAGTAAATCACAATTATCCAGTGAAAAATAATATGCAGTCTGTGTATAGCACTTTGTAGTTTGCCAACTACTTTTATAATGATCATTTGATTTTTCACTGCAGCCTTATGATTTAGATCCTATTGTTATACCCATTTATTGAAAAAGTGACCAAAGCTCAAAAGAATTAAGTGACTTCTCAAGCCACATACTTTAACAACATCATGACTCACCTGCCTTCTTTCAACCAGGCCTTCTACCTTTGCACATACTGCACATCCACTCCCTTAATCATTAAGCCCTTAGGACATCAGGCTCTGGTCAGGGTCAAGCTGTCTTAAGAATATAACGTCAGGTCTATTGTGCAAGGGAACAGAGTTTTGGTCAAACTAAAGATAACAACTTGACTTCAGTTATGTTTCAGCCCCAGGCCCATGAAAATGCAAGGACCCTACAGATCACAGACTTGCAAAACAGGACAGGACAGAACAATGCCCCGACAGACATCGGGACCTGATACAATGGTCAACTACTCCCAACCCGGTCTCCAACCAAGCTGTAGAGCCTATGACTCCAACTACATTAACTACCATGATTAATGATTTTTTCCATATATAACCCAGCCTCTAAGGGCCATCAGGAGCCAGGATTTAGAACACTTGCTCACTTGTGTCTCCTTGCTTAGTACTATTTCTTTAAATAAACGTTTATTTCCTTTGCTGCAAACTCCTGTTCATGTTTTGTTGGGCTTTGATGGGTAGAGGCAAACAGACCCCTTCAGTTTGATACCATTATTAAATTTCTTTGTTCTTCTCATAAAAATAAGAGTATGAGAATTTGGACCCAAATTTCAAAAATTCCCTTCTTTCCTTAATGCTCCCCTGAAATATACTTCACTGTTTTTACAGTGGCATATATAGGGTCTGGCAGAAGTAATGCCTGCTTGAGTGTGGGTGGTAGGGTGATAATATGGGTGTAATAATTTACAGTTTTAATTTAAATATTTCACCTAAAATGTCATATGGTGTGCTTGAGTGTGATATTCTTATATTACAGAATTACATGCAAATGATTTTTTAATAAGAGTTTGTAATAAAAAAGGAGCATTATTTGTGCCAGACCCTGTATATTCCTTGAAGAAAACCTGGTCAGTTTTGATTCTATCTTTGTCATACTATGACACTGCCTGTTCTTACCCCAAGTAGCATCATTGGTGGTAGAGGGCAATAATATGTGTATGTCCATTTGGATACAGCCACTAACACAATGACATAAATGTGCACATGTAGATTAGAGTTCCTCACAGGACACAAGTACTTTGTACTTATCTCTATTGTACCCACAGGAATTTGATTTAAGGAGGTGACTGAGTCACAACATGGAGAGGCCAATGCCTCTGAAAGAGTATTTTTATTACTTATATTTCGAGGGAGAAGGGGGCATGTCATGCCATGCAGGGTCAACAGGGAACCATCACATTTTGGTCAGGAGGAAGAAAAGAGTGAGAGGAAGACATAGATCAGAGCCTTTAATGGAAAGGCTAAACAGGGCAGGGTGAATGGTTTAGGATTAGCCTGACCCCAATCATGGATCACGGGCAGTCCCATTCAGAAGATGTAAATATGTACAGCACTAGAAGCTGAAATAGTCTACATAGAGAATTACAAGATGTGTGAAGTCCCAAATAATGATGATGAAATTATGTGATGGGTAATTGTGATGCACAGAGCATAACTTGAAGCAAATTTATCCCTTACATCTTCTGTCTTATAGTTTGGCCAAACACATAAGTGATTAAAACACAAACAGTGAATGCAATCCAAAAAATATTAAGTGATTGATGGAGAAGCGTTAGGATGCATTTGATGGCTTTTAAGAATGTTTATTTTTAAAAAATGAAAAATAGAGTAACTCTGTGAACACTTATAAGACTAAAACCTAAAAAAAAGTATGTATATGCAAAAATACTTTACATATAAACACATATATATCTCCTTTAGCTTTTTCTAATTAATATCAGCTAAATTAGAGTGTTTTGTGGAAGAATATGTTCCCTATCCTTCTCCTTTTTATTTCCAATAACAGGAATAAAATATCTATATTTTATGACAAAAAAGGATTAGCTAGTTTAAATAATCCCAAGAAGCTCTAGGCTGTCCATACTTGTCTGGTACCTGGCCCTGGGTTGATTTAGGGTGGGGGAAATGTTGATTTGATATCTGAGAGTTAGATAAAGGATATGGTTTCAGACTAAAGAGTATAAATCACAGGGAAGATATAAACTTCAGCTTTTGGTCTGGCTCTGTAATTAATGGATACCACATCAACAAAAACAGAGTCTAATAAGCAGAACAGGATTGTAGATTCATAACATCATATCAGTTCTTTCGATATGGGACTATGCTTTTATCTATAACATATATTGAGTTTCTCCATGTTTCAGTTCTCTACTGTCATGAACAAAACTATCTCAATACTTTGTGGCTTAAAACAGCTGCCATTTTATTAGCTAATGGTTCTGTCAATTTGGAATTCACATAGGGTTTAGCTGGATTTTTTTTCTCTCCACATAGTCATTCACTCAGCTGCTTTCAGGTGGTTGCTCTGCTGGCCTGGAAAGTTCAAGGGGGGAGCTTCATTCTCACGTTTGTTTGCTGCCTTGCTGTTCCTCCACATGACCTCCCTTTATGCCTGTGGCTAGCTTGAGCTTCCTCACAGCATGGTGGTCTCAGCACAGTTAGACTTCTTATATGGTAGCTGGCTTTGAAACATACCAAGTGACAAATTCAGAGCCTTCTGGTCTTTAAGGCCTTGCTTCATAGGTTATCAGTTATTTCCATTACATTTTGTTTCTCAGATCAAGTCATATGGCCAGCACAGATGAAAGGGGCGGGGAAAATGGCTTCCACCTCGTAGCAAAGAGATTGTGGTGATCTTTAATTCACCACACCCATTCTGCCTCCTAAAAACTTTAATCTAGATCAAAATAACTGGCCACTTTGAAAGACAGGTCTAGTCTACATTTAAAACCAAACAAGTAAACACAAATTATGAAAAGCCACACTCTTAATTTCTTTAATAACAGATTGAACACGATGCCATATACTTTCTAAAATGCACAAAAATATCATAAACAAACCAAGTGTATAAGCTCTTGTATGTTCAAGGTGACTAATTAAATAAACAGGGATGAGAAAAAATGAAAACAATAATCTAGTGCTATATACTATAGGTAATAAATTCCATATTACAACAATGTAAAATATATGCATGAACAGTACAAATTAATAAGACATTAGTTCATGTGAATCATCATTCAGTCATAGAAATCTGATTTTCTAGTTCCATATCTTTAGGACTGTTAGTGTATTTGACATCCTTCTACTTCATTTGAGAAACAGCAGAGATGGTCTCTTTGGTCTCTTTAGTTCTCAGGCAGGAGTGTGCCTGAGAAATTTACATGGAGGATTATGTAATCATTAAGAAGACAGCTCTGTATAGCTGTAAGTCTTGACATATATTTGTTAGCAGAACTATGGGTATTGGGATTCTGCAAATATGTATAGAGAGAGATAAATCAATTTTCAACAATCCTGTTTAGTATGATTTTGTATGAAGAGGAGAGGTATTATGGATATTTCCTCTTAATTTTAACACACCAGAATTATTTAATTTCTTTTTAAAAAGACTTTTTAATTCTCACCTGAGGATATATTTTATTAATTTTTAGAAAGAGTGGAATGGGGAGAGAGAGAGAAACATCGATGTGAGAGAAACATGTGGAGGACGGTGAAGGCTGACGTCAAAAGCCAGGTTAAGTGCTTGGCAAGGAGGCCACACTGGACTGCTTGTATCTGCAAGGCAGAGCAAGCTGGCAACTGGTGACAGCCCGAGCATGAGGGTGGGGAGTGGGGGAGAGAAGGGAGTAGATACCCGTAAGCTTCAGTTGAAGACGACTGCAACCTTTGCAGAAGAAAGCTTTATCATGTAGATAGCCTGGACAAGGAGCAATCTGTGCCTCCAGGGTTCCCCTAAGTCTGCAAAACTCCCTTGAGCTTTATCTAACCAACCCCTATAAAATAAACAGGGAGATCGTGATCACTGTCATTGTCTCTCCAACAGAGGACAATGTCCCACCTGGCCCCTGCTTTTCTCTAAACTGTCTTGTGTTGTGTCTTTGTGTTGTGTTATCCTTTCTCAATCTCCTGTTGCACCCACTCAGGGACCACCACTCCATGCGGGTTGCAGCAGAAACATCCATTGGTTGCCTCCTGAATGTGGCCCGACCAGGATCCAACAGAAACCTTGGCGTGTGCCCTGATGGGGATGGAACTTGCAACCTTTTGGTGTGTGGGACAATACTCCGACCAACTGAACCACCCAGTCATGGCTAATTTCTTTCCTTTTTCCCCCACGGTTTAGTTGCTCTATGCGTTTATTAGCAAGTATTAATGCAGCAAAAAAGGAACAGAAGCTCACATTCTACATAGTTGCACAACACACTGTGCAGGAAAAGAGTGACTAAGGACCAATAGTATCCTATGGCCTAGGTGGATGCATTCCTAGGGGAAATGGAACTCTGATTCTTGGTGGTGGGGGTCTCATTCCTAGAGGAGGCATACCTATTGGTGCCCCTTGAGCAGGGGGAAGCCCAATTGGTAGTCCTGGGGGTGCTTTCATACCAGGTCGAGGAGCCATAATGTCTGGAGGGGGTTTGCCCACCCCACAGGTGTCGAGGGAGTCCCCCGACCTGGTGGGTGCTGAGTTGGGGCTCCAGTTATGCTGGCAGTGGCCACCATGGGGGTAGCTACAACAGTACGTTGTCCTTGTGCAGTCATTACCTGCTAGGAGGGTATTCCAACCCCTTGGACAGGGCCTGCTAATCCTGCAGGAGCCTTTAGAATTGGGACACCAGCTGGTATTCTTCTGCCAGCGGCTCTGCCAACCCCAGGGCCTCCTGCAGCTCCCACAAGTGGTATGCAAGCAATTCCAGTACCTTGGGGGAAAGTCCCTCCACAGTCATGGAAATAAAAATTCTTCCCACGAAGCAACATCAGACCCAAAACCTGCTTCTCTTCATGCTCTGGCTTCTTCACATTCTTTGGCTTTATCTTCCTGAACTTATCACAACCTCAGAGGATCAAGTTCATATGTTTGTCAAAAGCCTTAAAAGTGCTGATGAAGCTCCGGCCATCTTGTAGGATGCACCTCATTCTATAGTGCAGGGGTCCCCAACCTCCGGGCCATGGACTGGTACCAGTCCGTGGCCCGTTAGGAACTGGGCCCCCACAGCAGGAGGTGAGCGGCAGGTGAGCTTCATCTGTGTTTACAGCCCTCCCCATCACATGCATTACCACCTGAGCTCTACCGTTTGCCAAATCAGCAGCAGCATTAGATTCTCATAGGAGCACGAACCCTACTGTGAACTGTACATGCGAGGGGTCTAGGTTGCAGGCTCCTTGTGAGAATCTAATGCCTGATGCTCTGAGGTGGAGCTGAGGCGGTGAGGCTGGCCCTGGGGAATTTCCTGCAAATACAGATTTTCATTAGCAGAGAGGCTGACTGCACAGAGACCATAATAAATCAATGACTTGCAGACTCGTATCAAAACCCTATCAGTGAGTGGCAAGTAACAATTAAACTGCATCTGGTGGCAGGGTATAAAGCCATTCCCTCTGCCCCCCTTCACTGATCCGTGGACAATTTGTCTTCCACGAAACCAGTCCCCAGTGCCAAAAAGGTTGGGGACGGCCGCTATATTCAGTGTGCTGCAGCATCTTGCTGCTCTTTCCCACAGTCATGATGGCTGTACCACCAAATCTAATGTCCACAGTAAAGTTTCAGGGTCCTTAAGACCGAAGGGAAGGCTACAGATAAAGGTATGAGGCAGGTTTTGCTACAAACAATGCAAGCTGGCGCAGAAGCTTCAAACAGTAGGTGGAGCCTAGTTTTTCTGCTGTGGGTCAGCTACCTGGGATGTACCATGACTGCTTTAGCCACCTCTTGGTGTCTCAGCCAAGAAAGCCTGCCTCAGTTCCACCAAGTACTCGCTGCTGCTGAGATCACCTCTGGTATAGCTGACACTCTACTGTGCTCAGGGAGGCTGTCCTCCTACAGTTGACCTAGACTTCCACCTTGTGCTGTTCCGTAGTCCTTCTCAAGTGTAAGCGGTCCCTGGATTGCTCCATTGTGTTACTGGCCTACAACGTCAGGCATCTCTGGCGGCTGCTCTGCTCTGTGCTGGCCTCACAGCCGCAGCACCAACCCCAGAGTTAATTTATTTTAACTATAAGAATATATTAACTTAGCATTTTAAATAAACATGTAAAAATGTTTCAGGGCATTTTGGTAAGCTGGAGAGGGTGAAGGTAGGAGGGAGAAAGCTGTACCTTCTCATTCCTTTCTCTAGGTCAGAGGCCCTCAGATGAGGTTACTATAAAAAGTGGATCGAGGTGCACCGGGTAAGTAGAATGAAGGGGAGAAGCTTTTGGGAAGAGGCCTGGATCTTAGTGGCGTCCATTTGATCCTTTCAAAATTTCCCCTCCAAAGCTTCTTTCTGCTCCTGGCTGCATATTCAAGTATCAGATTGGTTTATCCTACCTGCTCATACTGCTCAAAAAGCTGAAGAATCAAGGGATATTTTCATGTTTATTTTAAAGTAATTTTACAGCCTGGCTTCCAGGTGTATACCAGGGAAGGGTTTGAGCAGGGAAGGTGGTGGAAGTGATAAGCACCGGACTTCATACCCTCGGCCTTGACCCTGTGCACCTTTCTTGCAAAATAGTGGGGCCTGAACCACCCTCAGGATGTTCTGCGCCAGAGCTGTCCTGTTAAAGTTTCTGAGCCTGAGATAAGACACATGGTCTGCTTTGCCTCTGCCCCCAGCATCTTCACACTAGTGTAAAGAAACATTCAAAAGTCACTTCAGAGGAGAAAGGGGAATGACTAAAGCAATTTGCTTCTCTAACCAGGGTGAATGGAGAAGTTATGGCTGGCAGACCTTAGCATTGGTGGGAGAGCATCATGGGCACTGGGAAGCTGGTTAACACGACCATTACATTCCTATACATTTTGTCTATTTATACTACTTCTCAACTGCTTCCCTAAGGGTCCATGAGCAACTGCCTGTCTCCCCTTCCTCTTTCCCTCCAACATGGGAAACATGTCCCAAAGTCACTGCTCAGCTCTGTGCACAGTCCTAGCCATGACATTTCTTGTTTTCCAGGAACTCAGAGTCCCCTCTGAGGTGATACTAGTGGTTGCTTCCTGTGGAAGGCTCCATGACTTCCTCTGTCATGAGGCTGTAGGAAGAAGACTAGGGCAGGATTTCCCTAATCATCTATGGGTTCCCACCAGACTGGCCTCATTCACAGAAGTCAGTGCATAATTAATTGTTCACTGGAAGGGCCTGTACATCAGAGTAAGAGAACCTGTGACTGTGGTACTGCATCACCAACTTGTTGCTCTCCTGGGTTTAGGCAAGTCTTTCACTTCTGGGTCTCAGTTTCCTAGAAGGCCCATCCTCATACATGGTCCTTGTTCAGTGTCAAGAAGGCACTTCATGTCAGTCACTAGACTCAGTGTCTGCCACAGGATGTGTGTCCCTGGGAGTAGAACTCTGGGTATTCCTGTAGTAGGATCTGGACATGCAAAGTGGAACTGGACATGAACTTATACAGCAGGCAGGTGCACCCTCCACCCTGAGCTGTGAATGGGCAGGATGGCCAGAAACCTACCTCTGACATGTCCTTTTGCTTCATTCAATCCACTGAGCATTTATGCAGCACCTAGTAAACACTTTCGGATGCTGAAGATAAAAGGATAACAGAGAGTCCCTGTTTAGCCTCAAGGGTCTTCTGATTTAGTGGGGGAACTCATATCACAGGAGAGTCCAAGGGCTAATATTCCCTCTTTCCTGCTCTTTTCTCTACCTACCGTCTCAGCAGTGAGGTCCCTCCTCCTGTTCTTACTTGGATCTTGGCTCTGTTTGTCTCCTGTCTCTCAACCTCTCATGTCAATGTATATCCATTCAATTCTGTTGTAAAGGACTGAAGAGGGTATTTAAAAAAATAATTTAGCAATTTTTATTACATCAGGCATCATCTTACAATGGGGACTAATTCATGATCAGAGATAATACTTGCTGGACAGTTTGAAGGGTATTTCTGGACACTTTGTGCAGATCCCACCTCTAATTTTAACTTCAACATCTGCACCCAGATATTCTTTCATCCACGAAAAATTTATGGAGCTTCTTACTCTAGGCCAGGCACCTCTCCAGGCTTTAGGAATAGAGCAGCTAACAAAGCAAAATCTCTGTCTACACAGCCTTACATTGTAAAGTGGAGGCAAACCAACAAAGTCCTATATTATAAGATGTCTGGTATGATAAATACTATTTAAAGAAATGAAGCATCGTGAGGGGTTATAAATTACTGCAGAAAGCTGAGTGCTCTGATAGATGAGGTGGTCAGGAAAGTTGCCTCCAAAAACAGTGGGAGAAGGTGTCAGGCAGGTAACTGGGGAGAGCCCTTGCTAGGCAGGAACAATAGAAAGTGCAAAGATCCTGAGATCAGAGGTACTTCTGTGTGAGAGTCAACAAAGAGAATGTTGTGATTAATTACAGTAGAGCAGGGGATGGGAAGAAGCATAGAAAGTGAGGCAGAGCCTCTGGGCCATGACCAAGACTTTGCTTTTTATTGTGAGTGAGAAGGAACAAAATGTTGGAGGGTTTTGCACATGGGAATGAAAACATCTCACTTTTGGTCTAAAGGATTCCTGTGCCTGCTCTGTGGAGAATACATTCACTATAGGAAGAGAAGAGTGAAAGGTAAGAGATTAGTTGCAGCAATCCAAGTATGAAAAGAAGGCTGTGATCAGGGTGGTTGGTAGTGGCAGGAGTGACAAAAAAGGTGATAAAATTTGGGATATATTTTAAAAGCAGAGCCAACAGTTGGCTCTAAGGGCTTGGACACAACTCAATTGTCAACAACTATTTGAATAATCACATTCAAAGTAGAAAAAACCGTTTAAAAACACAGGTCTTCATTGTTAAGCAAACACCCAGTGGCCAAGGGACACTAATATTAGGGCATGAATAGTCAAAGGTAGGAGGGATGGCTGCAAATGGTTAGTGGATGATTTTGCAGAACGTTTTATATTTCGCTATTTGTAAAATTAAAAATAAAAAAAGGATAGAGAGATACAATACTACTTCCCAACTAAAGACAATCCCTATTTAAATATTTTGTTTTGTCTGAAAGACAGGACCCCTGGGGGTCTTCCATTACTCTGAAGCAATGTATGACAACTGCTGTTGCGGCCAGCAGTGCCAATAGCTCCCTGGGTGAGTGTGATTTAAATAAGCAAGAAAATGTGTTAACAAACATCACACAAACGGAAACTAGTGGCCACTTGCCCACCAAGGAGCACTGCATTGTGTGAGTCGGCTGGACTGGGGGGTAGTTAATCCTTTAAAATGGAGCAGATTGGACCTCTCTGAGAGATGGGTCTTAGCGCTCGCTGGGTCCTGGCAAATGCCAGACCCCTATCCAGAGCTCGGCCACAGTCCCCCGTCTTTATACGTGTGCCTTAAGAACACCCTGCCCTGAAACCTGGAAGCTCTGCTCACACCCTGTCCACGCCCTCCCCGGTCACGTTTTTGCAGCCCTACCCGCCCACTCTGGCCACGCCCTCACGCTGCGCCGGTGCCTACCCAGGATACGCTCCCTTCCCCTCTCCGCCCTCCCCATCCCAGCGACGCGCTGGCAGGCCGGCCTCAAAAGCAGCTTTGTAGGCGGAAATCGCACAGCTGCCCGGACCTCTGCGTTTGCCGCTTTCCTCTCGTGGCCATCAACGCCTCCACGGACGCGCATTTCCTGCGAGGCCTCTGTGGGCACCGGAGGCGAGCCGAGCCGAGCCGAACGGAGCCGAGCCGAGCCCTACCTTTCCGAGCTGTTCGCCATGGTGGACGAGCTGGTGCTGCTGCTGCACGCTCTCCTGGTGCGGCACCGCGCGCTGAGCATCGAGAACAGTCAGCTCATGGAACAGCTGCGCCTGCTGGTGTGCGAGAGGGCCACCCTGCTGCGCCAGGTACGTCCGCCGAGCTGCCCGGTGCCTTTCCCCGAAACGTTTAACGGCGAGAGCTCGCGTCTCCCCGACTTTATCGTGCAGACGACGTCTTACATGCTTGTCAACGAGAACCGGTTCTGCAACGACGCCATGAAAGTGGCATTCCTAATCAGCCTGCTCACCGGGGAAGCCGAGGAGTGGGTGGTGCCGTACATCGAGATGGATAGCCCCCTCCTGAGTGATTACCGGGCCTTCCTCGTGGAGCTGAAAGAGTGTTTTGGCTGGGATGACGAAGAAGACGAAGAGGAGGAAGAATATGGTTACTAGGCCCGGAGACCCTCGGGCCTAGGGGTTTGGGCCGTGCACGCAGCACCCGGAGCCCTCGATCCCGCTCCGCCCCTCCCACAGCTTCGTGCTCCCCCGGCCCCCCCGACCTTCTTCCCTACTCCTGCCCTTCTGTTCTTTCCCTTCATTTCCCGTAGTGCTTGTCTTTGTTCCAAGAGCTGTGCTCCAGTTGCCTGCTGCGGGGGCCTGGGGTTATCTCTGAAGCGCACTGCCATCCGCTCTGGCCAGCCCCAAAACGCACCCCTGCTAATTTGGACTGTGTCCTGAGCCCCACCTGGTCAGAAAATGCACAGCCCGGCCAACTGCCAGGCCTACATCGGCCCAGAGACCTACGCTGCCCCTACGCCACCGTCCACTAACTACATTCCAGCAACAGACCACCACCGCCTTTGGGAATAAGGACCAACCTAGAAGATGCCTGCGTTGGTTGCACCTCCTTGGGACATTGATATGGACATCTCACCAATCCCTAAAGGGGCCGGTCTTTCAACCTTGGTTAGTTTCAGACCTATTCCCAGAGTCCTCCCCTCCCCCATCATATTGCTGCGGGGGCTCAGTGTGCCTGGCAGCCAAATTGTCGACATTTCTTTTCTCCTATGCGCCAGTTTTACATAGCTGTCATTTTTTTTTGTTTAAAAATTACAGCAGTCCTACAGATGTGTGCATTTGGACAAAAATACTAAAAGTAAACAAAAACAGGCATTCAGCCCAGCTTCTCAATACTATCTGGAAAACGCACTTGAGTTCTTTTCAATAAATACCAAGCACTACGGAAAAAAAAGAAAAAGGAGTGTCTTTTAATGGTTAAGTGCGGTCATTGGCCTCTACCACTCTCACCTGAACTCCATTATTCCCATTGGGATCGGGGAAGCTAGTCGAATCCCAGTATTCCCTAGCGGCATCTCTAGGCTGCCGAGGTCAAGGTACCACAGGGCTGTATAGGGATTCTTGTGCTCCCCTCACCAAGGTATTTCTTAAAACTTTGGTGAAGGGAGTGTCTTCTGGGTCCTCCAGGGTAGCACACCATCCCAAACTGGCACACTTGAGAGTGAGAGGGGGTACCGTTAATAATTAGACTAGGACAACAGACATAAGTCTGAATACATACAATGTTCGTACTTTCCTGAGCCTTTGAGTTCCTTCCTGAACACTGCCAGGGAAGTTCTACCCCTTAATCCTTATTTCCTGCGGGTGCTATTGATGTAGGGTTTAATTAACGTTGGAGCACGTTATTTTAATTCTCCTTTCAGGTGCTCGAGCTAACATTAAGTTCTGGATCCTGGGTAAGTGCACCCAAAATAAATAGAGCCTGACCTTAATGTTTCATCGTTCTCGAGCTGACACCCTTAGAATGCTCACCCATCCATGTGCCCCAGATCCCTGCCTTTGGGAATTGGCAAGATGCCTGGGGGTCTCCTGAACTTCACTTTGCACTGCTGAGCTCTAGTGAGATCTTCCTGTGGGCCTAGGGGGCTCAGACATTGCAGAGTCAAAGTCCAGTGGGTGGATGCTGAGGAGAATCTGCATACCTTTGGAAGGTCATTATCCCAGCTTAAGTCATGCACATGTCCTATCAGAAAACCTTGGCTGAGGGGTTGTGGGGGCGGGGAAGGGAGGTGCCTCTGGCAGCCAGGAAATTTCAGGAGGATTTGAAACGTTCAGATTTCTTACTTTCACCTGTGTCTGCCCAAATATTATTGTACCATGCCTGGAGCCAGCCCTATTAGGACCTCTGAATTGAGAGGATATATTTCCTTATTGTTTAAGACCTTTTGAAGCTGGGTATTTTTATGTGTACTGGTCAACCTTAAAGTGGATTAAATGAGATACCAGTCATTATACTGGCCACCACCTCACAATTGTGGAGTTGATGAGATCACACCCCTGAGGTATTTAGAACCGTCCTTGCTACATGGTGAGCACTCAGTAAGTAGGCCTGAGAACCGACGTTTCACTTGAAAACGAGTCTCTTGCTATGAGCTTGGCTTTAGTTGCTATGAACAGGGGCAGAGCAGGCTCGGGGAGAATGAAAATGAGAGCATAGCAAGACCTCATTTATTCTTTGGGATCTGGTGTGAAGCCACAGAGAAAGCCAGTTGACTTGGTAAAACAGGCAAAAACCAGGGCAGCAGTCATTTCTCAGGCCTAGGACAGTTGTTTCTGGAGTATGGGAACGGGTGGATACTACTTAGCAAAGGAGATTGAGGCCCAAGTTGAAGGAAAGTGGGCAACAGCAAGACCAAAAATCAGTCATTGGAAATTACCAGTGGTCTAGGTATACTGAGAGGAGTTAGAGACATGGTGGTAAATGGAAGATGGTTTTATCCTCATAGAAATTCTAGTTTGTTGTTTTTGTGGTGCCTTGCAGCAGAGCTGGGAAGATATTTAGCTACAGGTAAGGTTCAGAAAGGGAATCTAGGTTCGAGACTGTGATTAGATGTGGGAGTGGCCTTCCCCGGGGTGGAAGTTGAAGACCAGTATGTGAGATTTACTCCTCACCCAGTGAGCACATTCTCTGTAGTGAAGGAAGGGGATTTCTGGTGAGTGAGGATACCATTCCAAGGTAGCATCTTACTAACATCCAGGAAAGCTAGGTCAAGGAGCTTCTGAGACCTGAAAGGGGCATGCGCTTGCTCTGAGTGTGTGTAGGTGTTGTCCTTCACATATCATGGAAAAGCAGGTTGTGTGTAAGCTGCAGAGAACCATAGTCTGAGAATATGGCTACCTTGGGGGTGGATTCCATAGTAACACCACAGATATTGGCAAAGGCTGTACCACCCAGGAAGTAATTCATGAAGCTGCCATAAGGCAGAGTAAAAGAGAATGGAGGAGTAAATAACCATGTCTCAAGATAAGAGCAGAACTCAAATGGAAATGGTTAAGAGTGGATGAAAATGTTGAAATAACAAAAAGGAACTTCAGACTCCTGTATTCTCATCTTGGGCACACTGGGTTTGAAATGGTCACTGAAATTATGCTATTAATGGCATGAAATTAGTCATAATAAAGATCACAATCATTTAATCATATTAAATCTACCAGTGTATCTTTGGATTTCCTTAATCATTTGAATAGTTCAGCACTGCCACCCTAATTCTGTGTTGCTGTGTTTTGCAAGATGGTAGATAAACAGAGAGATACATTTTGTACATTGTGTTCGGTTATTTTCTGCTACTACAACATAGTGAAAACATCAGCAATTAGGAAGTAGGTAGTCTAGAGGGAGACTTCTTGTTGAAATTAGTGGGATATTTATATTTTAATTATTTAAAAATATTTTATTGTTTATGTTATTACAGTTGCCCCAGTTTTTCCAAAATAGCTATCATTAACAAATCAACAAACAAGTGCTGGATATTTATGTTTTAAAAAATGAACCTTAAAAATTTTCTAGGTTCTCAAAGCAATTAAAACAAAGCTAATAAGGGTTATCAATACAAGATCCTGAGAATGTTTTCTTCAATGGATGATCAGGGTGGGACAATTGTATGAAGTGTATTTATTAGTTGCTTTGAAATATAAATTTCACTAAAGTACTGTTAAAAGAATCTGGTAGTTTGCATCACAGAATAGTTCAAGTATATTATTCCCTATAGTCTTACGTTCACTTGGTTCTAAAAGTAGATACAATGAACCCTCTGGTGTCCTTCCACAGTGCTGGTAACCACCTGTTTCTCAATGAAAATCTGATCACCTCCACCTTGCATCTTTACCTTCCTGTCTGCAGTACCTCTGTCAGGATATTTTCCTTCATCTTCAAATGTTATATTGTCCAGAGACATATTTTTAAACAATGCAATTAGACTGGAATAGGTAATAGCTTGCTTGAAGTAGCAATTATGAGCAGCAGAGCAAGATTTGTTAGTGGAACAGAATGCTTCCTGTGGATGAGAAGGGGGAATAGTGCAAAAAGTGGGTTTCAGAATAGCAACGTTTATGCATCTCCCTTTTTCCCTTCAGGGCCTGCTATCTGATATAATCAATAAGAAATTATATTTTCTTATCATACTGTCCACAAGATTTGCATTCCTCCTCCCTAAATGACAAATGATTTCATCATAAAATTGCAATAATATATTTCTTTTGTTTTAGCCAAAGTCACTACACAGTCAGTTTAACTGAATTTCCAGTCATTCAGAATCATCCAGTCAACTCAAGATTAAAAAATAAAAACAAAAAAAAAACTGTTACATGACTGGTTATAGGCCTTATTTCAAATATTTAATTTTAAAACAAATACTACCAGTAAAAGAAAGCAAAGGAAATTATATTTCAATAGTAACTGAAGTAATCATGATAATTTTTATTTATCTGTTCTCTAGACACAGATAATTGCATGGCAGTACAGGACTTTTGCAACTGCTCATTTGAATGTACACAATTAAATTTGTAACATATATACAAATAGAATAGTACAATGAGCCTGCATAGACCCCTCCCTGGAATCAAAATTTACTAACATTTTTTTTTGCCTAATTTATCCCTTTTATTTCTTATAATTGATATGGAATATTTTAAATAAACTCCGGATACATCAATTTACTCTTCTGTGTGTCAGTATATTCCTCTACCAGATAAGGCTTTAAAAACAATCTGTGATACCATCATCACATGAACTAAAATTAACAGTGACTCCTTAATATTTAATACTCAATTTTATTCAAATACCTCACTGTCTTAGAAATGTCTTTTTTCAAATATTTTATTATTTATTTTTAGAGAGAGGGGAAGGGAGGGAGAATAAGATGGAGAGAAACATCAATGTGTGGTTGCCTCTCACACGCCCCCTACTGGGGACCTGGCCTGCAACCCAGGCATGTGCCCTGTCTGGGAATTGAGCCAGCAGCGTCCCTTTGGTTCACAGGCTGGCACTCAATCCACTGAGCCACACCAGCTGGGGACAAAATGTCTTTTTAATTATTTGGCTAAATTACATTTCAAAAAAATGTCAACACATTTGGTTTACATATCTCTTAACCCTCTTTTAATTGGTAAAAATTCCCCTCCACCCTTATTTGCCCTGCAATTTATTTGTGGAGGAAAGCAAGTCATTTGTCCTGTGGAATTTTCTATTTCCTGTACTTGCTTTATTCTTTTCATATCCTTGCCCAATTTTCTCTTGGGTTGTTGATGTTTCTTTTTCAATTTTTCAGAAATGCTTTATTTATTAGGGATCTGTAACAAATTAAATATTTATGTCCAGTTTGTCATTTGCATTTTCACTTTCTTTATGATATTATACGCTGTTGAGAAGATGTTTAATATAATTGCATTTTCCCACTATGTCCTCCCATTTCTGTGCTCTCCAGTTTATTTGCTTGCATTCTTTTAGTGTTACACCCTTAAACTGTGTATATACCTCTATTATTTTTCAGAAACAAATGATTTATTTTGACTTGCCCATGAAAGATGAAGAACTCAACATTCACAGTAATACTTTTCCCTATCAACTTTGTAAGTTACATTGTTTCTATGTCAGTGTCCATAATATTTACGTGTTTTCTTGTGAGCATAATCCCCACATGTTTTAATCTTAATATATCAGATAAATGAATTAAATAATTACTATCTTGTCCAGTTTTCATTTAATTTATTTTTGTTAGCTAGTCCCTCCACCCCTTTTATAGTTGTTTCTTAAAAAAAAAAAAAAAAAACCTCCTGAAAACTATATGCTCTGAGTTTCTGAAGGTGAGTTCATGGATCACATTTTCTTTTCTTTTATTGCTCCATTATCTTTTAGTGTTGAATGTTATTTTGTAAAAGTCTGAGGCCATTCTAATATTTTTTCACTCATAATTGATTTGATATTTTATAGAGTTTCTGGATACTTAAAAAATCTGAGTAGGATATATATAAGTATTATTCATTCTTTGTCCTTTTTTTGTGGAAGCTGGTGTGACCATTTATGCAAAGCTTTCATGATTATTTCTTTAAATATGTATAATATGTACTTAGGTTGAATGTTCTTTACTTACCTTGTAGACTAAATTTTCTCCAACATTTAAATGTTTTCCTCATTTCCGATTTATTCTACTCACTTTTATCAATCCTGTTCTCTATATCCTTTACAATGGTTTCAGGAATATTTGTCATTCTTTGTGCTCTTCCAATTTGGCTGTATCTCTGTTACAGTATTACTTGTTTTTCTTTTGCTTCTTTGCCCAGTGCTGTCAGCTCATGTTTTAGTGTCCATTGACTCCTGCATATTCTTGAATCACGTACTTCTGATTTGTTCTCTTGCTGTATAGATATGATTCCTTTGTATTTTTTAAAAAGAATTTCATTCTTTCAGACAGAGAGGAAGGGAGGGAGAAAGAGAGGGAGAGAAACATCAGTGTGTCATTGCCTCTCACATGCCCCCTACTGGGGACCTGGCCCTCAACCCAGGTATGTGCCCTGACTGGGAATTGAAGAAGTGACCCTTTGGTTTGCAGGCTGGTGCTCGGTCTACTGAGCCACACTAGCCAGGGCTGATTCCTTTGTGCTTTTAAGTTGATAGTAATATAATATGTTATAATATGATATGATGGTTATATGTTACAACTGTTTCCTGGCACTATTTTGCTAGGGAATGTTATTTGCCATTTTTCCCTGCTCCTTCACTCCTGTGGGAGTGTTCCTAGGAACCATTCACTATCTTGTGTGCTTCCTAGTAAAGTTACTCTTCTTCAGGAAGAGCAACTAGAAGTCAGTGTTCTTTGTCTCTTTCAGTCCAGTCCCAGCACTATTTCTCTGGCAGGAATAACTCAGTGTTGGTGGCTTGCACATCGCATACTTCCCACAGAGCTGGGCCCCGCCCCCAATTTTATAACATTTCACAGGTCATTTCAATATATCGCTCTAATGCTTTCATTGTACTGAATATACCTAGATGATATCTATTATTTTCAGAGTCAATATTCTGTACTTTCTGTTCTCACCCCTGCTACTCAGTAGTACAATTGTCTAAATCACCTAAAATAGTCTATGTTCTTAGAACTCGTCAAGCTAACTTTTGAGAGGGATTGAATAAGACCCAGATTTGGGGTGGGAGAACTGAAAGGTAAATGGCAAAATATTAATGACTTAGAACTCTCATGTTTCAAAAATAAGGTCAATTTTACTATTAATTTTTGGAACTTTTTATCCCCTCATGTAGCAAGAAGTAAAATGGAAGGGTTTTTATTATCTGTGGATAAGAAGAACTGCATGTTTTGGATATCTGATCAATGTATATGTATATGGAGAAAAAAGAAATCTCTTACCCATTGGAATAAAAAGTGAGGAGAATGAAATGGACCTTAGAGGAAATAGACAAATATATATGGAAAGATTCATTGGATGTGACTTGAGAATGGATTGTTTGGATTGTTCTTTGCACAAAGTTTGAGTTCAATGACATTGTGTTGGTGACCAGAAAGACTTTGATCTCTGTTGAGGCTTTGCCATAGATTTACTCTGACAACCCCAGACTGCTACTTGACTTCTCCAATTATAAAATTCCATACCTATATCATGGGAATAATTATATCTCAGGATTAATATAAGAAAAAACTGCCTCATGCCTTATCTGGTAACCGATAAATGTTCATTGTTCTCTTCAGTAGATATTATTCAGTAAAATAGGCATGTAAGATCGACTGTCATGGTAGACTTATGTGTTCTGGTAGAAAAACACTGATATTGGGGGATTTGCAGTGTCAGGAGGAAAGGTGTGTGACACATTAAAATAAACACAGTAATACCAGAGGGAAATTCACAAGAGTACATATTAAGAATTAGCACGTGAAGAGCATTTGATGCTTGAAAAGTCATTTTCATATTCATTTTCTTATAGATGCACACCAACTCAGTGAAGAGGTATTTTTATTTACATTTTAAAAATTGGTGTATTAAGATTCAGAGATCCTCACGGACTTGCTCCTCATAGAAAATGTCAATCTGTGGTAGGAATTCCCACCCCAAGTCCAGTGCTCTGTTTTCAATATTATGGTGCCTTGGAAAGTGATGCCTTGTTCAAATTGCTTATCTCCTGTGAGCCTCTGCTTCTTTGTTTGTAACCTGAAGTATTTTCATTAGTGGGCCACTCTTCAGGTCCTTCTCTCATTTCACAACAAAATAGCCCTTAAATAGAACAATGAGCACTATCCCCCACAACTCTGAACTTCTGTTATTTCATCCCTGTTTTGCACAAGCACTGGAGTGTTTGCATGGAACAGTTTGATATATAAGAAAGATGCTGCAATTACTCTCTTTTTCCTTTAATAGCAAGGACAAAAACAAACTAAATGTCCTTAAAGGAGAAAGACGTAGATAAATTAGGATAATTTACATCCCTACATGAGCTTCTACCCAGGGGTAAATGTAATAAATATTTCCTTTGTATTTATCAGGAGAAGTTCTGATAGGAGTTTTTATGTATCAAAATAAGTCACAAATATATGTAGGGCATGATGACATTTACAAACTTTAAAAACCTATATGTGTATGCATATGTATGTGTATATTATATACATTCACATATGAAAGGAAGAAAGAACAGAAAGGTAAATGCCACACTTTAACAGTTTTTACCTTAGAGAGGACAGTAGTATGAAAGGAACCTTTTTGCTCTTTTGCTCTATATTGCTCAGCTTTATTACAATGGGTACTCATATAATTTAAAACAAATTGGATTAGCGCTTATTCTAGAAAAGTTATGGTGAAAATGAAAAAAAAAACATTGGTACCATTATAAAATATTTATCTTTTGAAAACAGATTTATTTTGTAGGAAGCATAACCTTACTCACATGTTATAAAACAAAGATAATCAATTTTATAAATTGTTATATTACTTTAATTCTACTAAACAATTAACAATAAAACTCAGTTTTATCAATGAAAACAACCTACACTGAAAAATTTACTTTAGTGGTAATTTTGCTCAGTGCAGTTAGATGACAACAGCTGCATTCCTTTAATACCTCTTCAATTTGTCCCTTCCTTTTCAGCTGCTATTTCCTTAGTTCAAACCCTCATTGCTTGCCAGGTTTATTTCACTGAATTCCTAGATGACCTTTCTTCTCTTCCTTCGTATCTGCTCTTACTGCTGCTAGTTTTGTCTCTTTGAAACCTAAATCTTGTTTACCGCTTTTTTATTCAAAATCCTTCGGTGATCCCCACATCTTCAGAAAGTATTTAAATTCCTTAACACTTGTGTCCAGATTATTCTTTTTTAAAACTATATTTTTATTGAGTTATAATTAATATACTATAAAATTGACCCTTTTGTGTGTACAACTTAGTATTTTAGGATATTCATGAAGTTGTGTAACCATCACCACTATCTAATTCCAGAACAGTTTCATCATGTCAAAAAGAAACTGTAGACAATAGTAGTTACTCCCCTTTACCCCATTCCACTTTGCCATCCCCATACCAGGAAACCAGTAATTTCTCTCTTTATGGATGACTAATTATGGACATTTTATACAGAGTCATACGATATATACTGTTTTGTGATTGATTTCTTATACTTCACATGGTATTTTCAAGGTTCACCCATATTGTAGTACGTATCAGGATTTCATTCCTTTTTATGGCTGAATAATATTCCATTGTATGACTATACCACATTGTTTTTCCACTCATCAATTGTTGGACATTTGGGTTGTCTCCAATTTAGGGCTATTATAAATACTGCTACTATGAAAATTCATGTGCAAATGTTTGTTTAAGCACATGCTTTCAATTCTCTTAGATTTATATCTAGGAGTGTTTTACTACTGTGGCTTCAGTTTTTTAACATTAACATTTGTGTTCTATTTGATGTTTATTTTAGTGTAAGATGTATCCAGTTTTATTTTTTCCCAAATATCTGTGCATGTTTTCTTTTTTTTTTGTTAAAACATTCATCTTTTCCTGTTATGTGATATGATTTTTATCTACTAAATTTCTATAGGTACTTGTGTCTATTCATGGATTTTCTAGTCAGTCAAATTATTTAATAGGACTTTACATCTGCCATTACCACACAATTTTAATTATAAAAAGTTTAGAGTATGTTTTAATATCTTGTAGTGCTAGTTCTATTGCTCTTCTTTCTCAGGATATATGCATGTTTATTTTTCCATATGAATTTTAGAATTCATATGTCTAGCTTTATAAAAGATAACATTACATTTGATGAGATAAGAGTGAATTACTGTATTAAATTGGGAGACATCATTACGAAGTTGAATTATCTTATCCAAGTACAAGGAATGCCTTTTCAATTGTTTTTATTAACTTTTAAGTCTGAGGAATATTTTAATGTTTTTTCTATAGGTTTTGAATCCTGTATTCCTAAGTAGCTTCTAACTGATTTCTGTATGTGTGTGAGTGTGTGTATAGGCTGCATTTCTGTGTGCTGATTTTATGCCATGCCAAAATAAATCTTCATTTTATTTAGTTTTTATATTTATCTTTTTTGTTTTTCCAAATAGACTATTATTTCATATGCAAAATTTCTTATTCAATTATTATGGCTCCAATTGTTTTTTCTCTTGTATTAAAATTGTAGTGCAGGTAGTGGCAACTCTTCCCTTGTTCTTCCCCTTAGTGACAATGCTCCTAATGTTTCCCTATACACATATATAAACACATAGAAATGCATTTGTGTATAGTGTGTGTGCATCACATTATTTTACATCATGGTGTTACATTTTGTGCAGCCTGTTTTAGGTATCTATGAAGAAAATCTTACTTTTTTTTTCCCTTAGATTTACTAAAATATTGGATAAATTATTTTTCTCATTAAAGTATCCTTGCATTTCTGGAATAAATCCCATTTTTTCATAATATCTCTTGGTTTTTTTTTAGATATATATTTTTAAAAGATTTTATTTATTTATTTTTGGAGAGGGGGGAGGGAGGAAGAAAGAAAGGGAGAGAAACATCAATGTGCGATTGCCTCTCGCGTGCCTCCTGCTGGGGACCTGACCTGCAACCCAGGCATGTGCCCTGACTGGGAATCAAGTCAGTTGGGGACCCTTTTCTTCACAGTCCAGCACTCAATCCACTGAGCTACACCAGCCAGGATTATTATCTCTTTTGTTTTTAATGTGTAACAGGAATCTGCTTGCTAATATAATTAAAAATTTTTCATTCATAGTTATGAGATTGGCCTGCAGTTTTCCTCTTTGTGTTTTTGTCAGGTTTATGTATCAATATTATACTTTCTTCATTAATAAAATAAGAGTTTTCCTTTTATAGTACTTCAGAAAAATTTAAGTAGCAGTGAGATTAAGTCATATCTAGCTTCAATTTAAAATCTATGTGAACAAGATAATTACTTCAAAGTTAGTACATCAAAATTCTCCAGTGAGAAATAGTATGTGCTATCTGAAAGCACTTTCTTTAATAAATAGCTTACTGGAAGTTTAAAAATAATTATACTTGATATTTGAAGTTAATAGTTCAGTAAAATATTTAATATGTACTTTATATTATAAAGTTTGATTTTCAATTTTATGAATTATTATACCTACTTTATGGATAAGAAAACTGAGGCTCAGAAGGATTCACTGGCTTATCCAAGTAATTGACTAGTAATCAGCAGTATAAGAACTCAAACCTTGATCTACTATTTTCTTTTTTTCCTTTTTTTTATTGTTGTTTAAGTATAGTCTCCATTTCCCCGCCACCACTCTCCCTGCCACACCCTCAATCCTCCCCAGCCTTTGTCTTTGTCCATGGGTCCTTTATGCATGTTTCTTGATGACACTTCCCCGTTATCCCCCTCCCTTCTGGTTACTGTTTTCATAGACTCTATCTGTTCCACACTGCTTTCATGAAATATAGTTCACTGTCTTTATATCAGCAGTTGGCCAAACAGTGACACTACCAGTTCTCACTACAAGTAGTATCCTCGGTGATGGAAGGCAGCAATGTGTGTATGTCTGGATATTCTCTCTCTTTCTTGCATGCGCACACGTGCACACACACACACACACACACATCCTTCAGAGGAAATCACGGGACAAGATTGCCTTAAACTATCAATTCATAAAATTCAAAGAACGTGTTGGCATATAGAGTTATGATTTGGGGAACATGCTTTCATTCATAGTATTTCCTCAGTTTACTTATCTGCCCAATGAAGTAAATAGATTGGCTCTAAGTCACCAGCCATTCTGAAGACAGTTTTGTTAAAATAAAACCAAAGCAAATAAAACTTTCAGATATCTCTAAGAACAGATTTAATGTGATGCCAGATGCTTTCTACAACGTATTAAAATTCCAGAAACGAGCATAGTGCATAATCTTTCATGCATTAACTTTATGACTTGTATTAAAGTAACTAGGAATGGGAAAATATAAGTGTAAACTAATATAACATGTTGCAATCAATAAACTCAATATAGCAATTACACATTTTGGTGATATGAGTCATTTTCATTTTGATGTACATTTATCCTCAGATACATTTGTACAAAAAGTTCTAAAAAGTTAGCCTGGTTATCTTTATTTCAATTGGGGGTGTCCAGCTTTTTGGCGTCTCTGGGCCACACTGGAAGAAGAGTTGTCTTTAGTCACACATTAAATACACAAACACTAACAAAAACTGATAAGCCAAAAAAGGGTTTTAAGTAAATTTATGATTTTGTGTTGGGCCCCATTCACACCCATCCTGGGCCACATATAGCCCACGGGTCAAGGGTTGGACACCCCTGAAAGAGTGCCCTGAGTACTTGGTCAAATCCAAGCACTTTTCTATGGGTACATACAATCTGCCTCCACTTCCCCTACCCCTTCCCTCTGAATTAATTTTTATCTTTCTATTCTTCACTCTTAGCTACAGTTTCACTGGCTGTCTTTAATTTCAGGATTGCCAAATTTATTTTTTCCTTCCACAAGGACATCAGCACACTATTTCTCTTCCTGGGACAAATTTCACCACTATTTTATTTTATTTTATTTTTACCTAATTTATGACGATATTTTTCTGATCTTACCTTAAATATAACTTTACCAGAGTGCTTTACCTGGCCTTACCTGGTCATTCCACCAGTTTACCCTGTTATAAACTGTCAATATGCTGTCCTTTTCCTTTGGAACATTTGTTAAATGATTATGTAATTTTTTAGTGTCTCCTATTAAAGTGCAAGCTCCATGAAGTCAGGGTCCTTGCTTATCTCATTCTTCACTATATCCTTAGTACCTAAACAACATGAAGCACCTAATAGGTAGCAGTAAATATTTCTTGGACAGGATGAGGCACAAGTAGGTTTACATTTGTGAGTATGTAATACAGAGTCTATTTTTACATTATTATTTATTAATTGTAGTATTTTACATATGAACAACCATAAACCTACTTTTGCCCCACCCTATATAGATGGATGAGTGAATAATTTTAAATGAACATTGTGAAAGATGGTGTTGTCCAAGATAATTAGAGTCTGGGGGAAATCAGAAAATTCAGGCATCATTACCTTAATGAATACAATAAGGAAGGAGACTGGCGTGAGCATGTCCTGAGAAGGAAAGTAAGCCTTTCTGTGGAAGAAAGACAACATGGTGCTCTTTTCGTGTAGCGTTTCAGCACTCAATGAGCCATTATCATTTCCTTATATAATTTACCAAAAATAAAAGTAGTAAGTGAGGACACCTGGGAGTGGCATCTTTGAGGTTTAGTAATGATGTGCATAGCTTTTTCTTTCCATATCACTTTATCGCTAATGATAACATTAAATTCTTTTATGCTCTGCTGGAGATATAAGTGTATTTGGAAAAAAATTCATTATCATAGAAAACACTGGATTCATGCTGCCATACAGCCCCCCACTAGGGAAATTAAGAAATGCCACTGATTTAAGTTTGAAGTCAAAGGACCCTTTTGGAGAAAGAAAGATAATGGATTTTTAAAAATGCCAACATGGATTGTGTCTATATGCATGCAGTAGTTTATTGTTTTGGAGTAATTGTTCTTGTATATTTCCTTATTTCCATGCCATTTTAGTTTTTTTATACTCCCCCTTCCCTTGGTTGTTAAGCAACCATGGAACAGTTTCTTTAAGTACATGCAGTCCATATACCTTTAAGTCGAAATTTTCTAAAGGTGCATTAAAAAGAATTCTGAATGCAATATTCTACTGTACATTGAGTTTGGTATATCTGCCTCTGGGTTGGTAGCTACTCTCATGCATATGAATGGGACAATGAAACTTGAGAAAATATTTTATTTGTGTTCTTTTATTTTAAGCATTGCATGTTTAATACTTTTTGGTTATTTCCAAAATTTCTGCTGTTAAAATTGAACATGGAAAACACAAACATCATTGATAATAATTTCTAAGTTGTCAACTGGAAATTGTGATACAGATATTTATTTGATATTTGTTTGCTCTATGGCTGTTGCTGATCTGGTTCAAATGTTTACTTTCTCAATGAAGTCTCTTAAGGTCTCAGCCTTCTTCCCCTGAATGTGTATACACACACATAAAACGCAATTTTGCCCTTTCTTCATACTCCTTTAACACTTAAATTGGATTATTCCAGAAAATCTGAGGGAAATGTTTTGATGAGTTGCATGGCAGTCAACACATTTTTAGGAGTTAAGAGAGAGAAGAGGAAAAAATTTATCTATTTACTGAGCTTTACTTTGTCCTTTCTCTAATAACAATGAATACCGCAGCTCTGCCCTCCAGGAGCGTGCGGTCCTGAAGCCAACATAATGATGAGAAACTTCCTGTCTTTATGGTACTCATCTCAACTGAATAATATCTCAATATCCTTATATTAAGACATTGATAGATAGAATTTGAAAAATTCCTATGGAATGTAAATAACATCTTCAAAATCATTGAAAGATAGGCCATTGTCAATTATGAGTTCTGTTCAATACTCTAAAAATACCTGCAGACGCACTTGAAAAAGACAAATAATACTCTGAAACCCATTTGGTATAATCTCTTGGGACACTAAGAAAATCTAGCTATACACTATAGGAAAGACTCTCTTAAAGTGATGTCTCTGGAAGCAGACATACAACATAAGGCCTTAGTTTTGCTAACAAATGCATTGACAGCTGCTGAAGAAGCTTTTAAACCTGGCATATATGATATTTTTTATTGTTGTTCAATTACAGTTGTCCCAATTGCCCCCCATTGCTCTCCCCTGCCCTGCCCACACCCTGCTCCCTCTGTCAATCTCCACTCTATTGTCCATTAGCATGGATCTTTTATTCATGTCCTTTGGCCAGACCTTTCTCCTTCTTCCTCTCATTATCTCTCCCCCCTCCCGCCATTCACTGTCAGTTTGTTCCTTATTTCCATTTTCCTGGTTCTATTTTGCTCATTTGTCTATTTTGTTCATTAGTTTCCACTTACAGGTGATAGCATATGGTATTTGTCTTTCACCTCCTGGCCTAATTCATTTAGCATAATACTCTCCAGTTCCAACCATGCTGTTGCAAAAGGTAGGAGATCCTTCTTTATTTCTGGTGTGTAGTATTCCACTGTGTAAATGTGCCACAGTTTTTTGATCCATTTATCTACTGATGGGCACTTAGGCTGTTTCCAGCACTTGGCGATTGTAAATAGCGCCACTATGAACATAGGGGTGCATAGGTGTTTTTGAATTGGTGTTTCAGGATTCTTAGGGTATAGTCCCAGCGGTGGGGTCACTGGGTCAAAAGGCAGTTCCATTTTTAGCTTCTTGAGGAAATTCCATACTGTTTTCCACAGTGGCTGCACCAGTCTACATTCCCACCAACAGTGTACTAAGGTTCTCTTTTCTCCACAACCTCAACAGCACCCATTGTTTATTGGTTGGTTTGTGATGGCCATTCTGACTGGTGTGAAGTGGTATCTCATTATGGTTTTAATTTGCATCTCTCTGATTGCTAGCTTCATTTCATATGTCTGTGGGCCCTCTGTATGTCCTTCTTGGAGAAGTGTCTGTCCAGGTCCTGGACGTGAATGGGATATATGATTTATTCTCTTTTGCAAAAAAGTAACCATTTGAATAGAGGTCCCATGTTAGTCGACCAGTAATGGTACAGTTCACATCAAGGACAAAAATGTTTATGGTCTTTTATTTGTTTATAGATAGTTGTGTATCTCAGGAGGCATATCAAAAGTCTTTGTAGATGTTGAAATTGAGATAGATAAAGACTGCTGGAAGTAGCCAGGATCACCCTCACAAGTCTGCCTCCATATTAAGATTAGCATTTAGAACCCCTGGCTTCTTGCTTTTGTTAAGAAATATTGATAAAGGGCCCTGGCTGGTGCAGCTCAGTGGATTGAGAGCCAGCCTGCGAGGCAAGGGGTTGCTGGTTTGATTCCCAGTCAGGGCACATGCCTGGGTTGCGGGCCAGGTTCCCTAGTGGGGGGCGCGTGAGAGGCAACCACGCATTGGTGTTTCTCTCCCTCTCTTTCTCCCTCCATCTCCCTCTCTAAAAATAAATAAAATCTTTAAAAAAAAAGAAATATTGATAAAGGGAAATGTAAATGGAGGCAATTTGCAAGAAAGGGCATTGTATGCTGGATCTTGGGTGGATTTGCTTATCTAGATATAGTTATCACTAATTTTACCACCTGTCTTGTAATTATCAATAACTGCAAGCCCTTCATCATTTCAGTGTCAAGCATCCCACCTGACCACTCACCTGCTACCTCTGGTATTTTGAAATCAAAAATTATTTTACAGCATTGGGACCTCCAATATAGTGACTCTATAATATTTCTGTATTGTCTCCCTGCCGCCTTGTACCTATAAACATATCTTTAGTTTCCTTCACATTGGGCTTAGAGTTAATGATCCATTATTACCTTCAACTCTCTTGACTCTGTCTTGTTAATCATACTCATTTGATAAAATCCCAAGCCTAGTTAAATGAAATGTGTTTGGAGAAACTGTGATAATCATGTTAAATAATTTCACTTTAAATTCAAGATCACCATCCTTAAGTAGGTTCTTAATGCTGACTGGCAATTATGCTATATTTACCAATACCATGAACACTATTAATAACTATTTCATGCCTTCTCCCTTTTTAAAACTCAAACATCCACTTTCTCTACCTTGCTTCCTGTCTGAGAAAATAGCAATAATTAATAGAAATTTTTATCAATCTAATATTACCATACCTTCCCACCAGCCAGCTTCTATGCCTATATACTCAGTCTTCTTTTCTATTACTATAGATGAACTGTCCATACTACCCCCTGAAGCTGTTGCACTTAATCTCATCCATGCTCACCAAATTCAGGATATTCCTCTTGTAATTCTCTTCTTCCTTTCCTGTGTCATGAGATTTTCCCCTGCATCTTTCTCATGAACATAACCTGCTAATACTTCTCCCATTCTAATAAAACAAAACAGTTCCCTTGATTTCATTTCTTTCTCTGGCTGCTGCCCCATTTCTCTTTCCCTTTTACAGCGATAGCCCGTAGAAGAGTAGTCTACGGTTGCTGCCTTTGATTCTTCTTCAACTTGTTCTTACCACTCCATGCACAATTAATTTTATAAAAGTTATTATTGTGAACTGAATCGAGTTCTTCCCAAATCCATATATTGAAGTCTTAGCCCTACGTTAACTCAGAATGCGACCTTATTTGAAGATAGGGTCTTTATAGAAGTAATTAAAGTAAAATGTGGTCACTGGGGTAGGCCTTAATCCAATAGGATTGGTGTTTTTGTGAGAAGAGGAGATTAGGACACATACAAGGAGGGACTCCCAAAAAATAGGAATTATGTTGTGGAGGGCAGGCCCCTTGTAGTACAGGTCTCCCCCGCCATGTGAGTGTTCTAGGAACCCATCTGTATCAGTGCACCAGCGGGTATCATCGTGAGAGGCTGTGTTCAGCTTCAGTAAATTTTTTGAAACCCTTTTAATGTGTTTGCCTATTTCATGATGGGTGATTTACGAAAGCACCTGCCCACACTGCACTGAGTGTTCAGCAGTTTTTGACCAAAAGCAGCATGACCCCGTGTCCCACCCTCTCTATTCACCCAATCTCATCCTGAGAAACTTTTTTTTCCCATTTCCCCAGAAGAAAAAGTTCTCAAAGGGAAATGATTTGCAGATGTGGAAAGAGGTGAAACACAAAATGGCAGAAGCACTAAAAGGCATCAAAACTGATGAGTTCAAAAACTGTTTTAAGCAGTGGAAAAAAGTCTCAATGGTTGTATTGTATCAAATGGAGAGGACTTTGAAGGTGACTGAAGTTTCAACATGTAAGAATAAATACAGAGAAAGGAGAGAAGTGTGGCAGCTCAGTGGGTGGAAGTTGAGCCCAATTGCTCATGACCCCAGCACAGATTTTCAAATTATCTTCCAACAAGTGACCTGAACAGTTAGTGGAATCTTAGCTGATATGAATTTTTGAAGCCAAGGAGTGCTGAAGAGGCTTTGCAGCATCCAGTAAGAGATTTTACAAGTTGAAGAGGTAATACCCTGCACAAGGTGTGTGAAGCAAAGGAGAGAGCAGAGGAGAAAAAGTGCAGCTTGGTGGCTCCTGCCCTTCCTGGTATGGGAGGCCCAGTTCTACACAAGGAACTCCCAATCCTAGTCAGGAGACACTCAGGAGGATATAGGGAGTCTGGGCAACTCAGGCTGCACACACACAGTGAGCAGCACATCCATGGCTGCAGCAGCAACCAGTAGAGTCCAGGAGAGAAATTATGGCTCCTAAGATTGTCAGAGGCACCCGAATGCAGTGACCAGCCCTGAACGAGAAAGACATTTTGTGCTTTGGGGAAGTGGAGTGTGTGGAGAGCCAGGCAGTGGCTTGGAGCTGCAGTGCTGGGGCCATGTAGAGACTATTTTTTAAGAGGGGAGCAGAGGTGTGGCTGAACAGGGAACCCATGCACATTTGCATTTGCCCTGCCAACACAGAGGCCAGATTCAAAGTAAGATTTGTGCCCATTGAACCCAGCTGGCCAGGATGAGCAGAAGGCTGCATGGTGAAGAGATTGCAGGACCCCACTCAGTGCAGCTGGCAGGCCTGGTGGGGGGTGCGGGGCAGGCCAGCATGCAGAATGGAGGGTTTTGGATCTGAACCTCTTGTGAGAGCAGTGAGCCAGGAACTGGAAGGGCTAGAGCTGAGCGCCTCAGATTTCTTGCAGCCAGACACAGCCCCCCAAACTGTGGAATACAAACCTCTGGGAAGAGGAATACATTCCCATCCTCCACTTGTGGGACTGCAATTTCTGCAATACAATAAGGCCAGGCTCAAGAACCCCTGCTGGGTTCATATCCAAAGGGGAAAGAATTAAAATCTCCAAAGGAGCCCTTTATGAACTTTTATTAGACACTATGCTGGCTCCTTCTTGGGCACTATTCCACTGAAAACAGCAGAGCAGAGAGATTTAAAATTGGCACAGCCATAGGTATTGAGGGCCCCACCCAGCCTTAGCTCTCACACAGAGCTGCCATCAGTGCCAAGTGGGAAAACGCTGACTCTTTTACACAGATTGGCCCCTCACATTAAACAGACAGCTAATTCATCAGGAACTATACATTAGCAGAAATAATCTGAGACAGACCAAGATGTGTGGTGCAGGGGTGGGGAACACACCCACCATCTTCCCTGAAGGTTGAACAGCACCTCCCACGGGGGTGATTCAGGGATCCCACCCTCCTGATCACACCAGAGGCCCCCTTTGGAGGCAGGTGGAGGTGGTACATGTGGTGCTGTCAGACATTAGGTGAACCACCCCTGGGCCTTGCGTTGACAAAAAGCCAGCTGAGCAGACCAGCAAGGACCAGCCAAGCCTGGTGGAGACAGCCACAGACTGTGGACCACTTGTAGCCTTGAACAGGCTGCCTAAAGCTAGACTGGGGCACCAGCTGACATCAGGGATGGATCCTGAAGGAGAAGACAGTAGGCCAACAAACATTAGACTCTACTGAGATGAATTCTACCTCACTCTTTTTCATTATTTGTGCTATATTTTCTCCTGCATAGCTTTTTAACATTGTTTCTTTGTCTTCAGTTTTGTTCCTATTATTTCACTATTTTTTACCTTATTTTATTGTTTACATATTTTTTACATATTTTTATTATTTAAAAAAATTTATTTTAGCTTTAATTCCAATCTCATATTTTACTCTTCTCTTACTCCATTTTGCCTTCATCCTTCTCTTTTTTTATTTTTGTTTCAAATTTTACTTTTTCCCTTTCTACGCCTTCTTTCTATTTCTCAATCTTACTATTTCTACTCCCTCCATTCTCTCAAAACCATCTTTCTTTCTATTAGTCATCTCACATTTTTTCCCCTTTCTTATAATATTCTTATGGTCATTCTACCTTTATTAATATTTTATTTATTTATTTATATTTAGACAGAGGGGAAAGGAGGGAGAAAGAGAGGAGAGAAACATCAATGTGTGGTTGTCTCTCCCATGTGCCCCCTCACTAGGGACCTGGCCCACAACCCAGGCATGTGCCCTGACTGGGAATCGAGCCAGCGACACTTTGGCTTGCACACTGGGACTCAATCCACTGAGCCACACCAGCCAGGGCCACCTTTATTAATATTTGCTCAATTGTCATTTATATTAGGGTTGTTGTTGCATTTCTTCATATCTATGCCTAGATATTCACTGTATTTTGTATTTATTTTTTTATTTTAAATCTTATATTTTACTGTTCCCCTGTCCTACTCCATTTTGCCTTCCTCCAACCCTTATTATTTTCATTTTAAATTATATTCTTCTCCTTTCTTAATCTGGTTTCGAACCTTACAGTTATTATTTCTCCTCCCCTCCCCTATCAAAATTAGTTACTTTTTCCTTTAGACATCTCACAATCTTTTTTTCATTTTCTTGTAATATTATTACTCTTTTTCTACCTTTACCAATTTTTTCTCCTTTGTCATTGATATCACTGAGGTGGTTGTTCTGCTGCAATTTGGTTCCTATTTTTTCACTATTTCTTTTGTTTTCTCTTTTTTTTTCCACCAAACCTCATACACTATTCTCATCTTACTCCCGTTTGCTCTGTTCCCTACCTATTTTATTTATGTGGTAAATTATATTTTCCCCTTTGCCTTCTTTCTATTCTGTACTCTTATTATTTGGCCTCCTCCTACCCTATCAAAATCATTTTTCTTTCCGTTAATCACCTCATATTCTTTTTTCCATTCATATAATGTTTTTATTTTCTTTCCACCTTTATAACACATAGCTCATTTGTTGCTGATATCACAGTAGTGGTTGGGGGGCATTTTTGCTGGTGTGGGTTTTATTTGCTGGGTTGTTTTGCTCTGGAAGCTCCTGTACAACAACATACAAGATGTGGTTAGGGTTATGACTCTCAGTCAGCCATCCAGAGGGGAGAACCCACCAAAGAACAAGCCATAAACAACCAAAACCCAATTACAGCAAGAGAGCCCACAAAAAACTCTGTAAAGGTCATCCCTAGAGCACCCAGCTCAGGAGTTCAGGGAGGCTACACCACAGAGTCCCACAGGTCTCCTACCACAGAAGGCCACTCCACGAAGACAGGGAGTCAAAAGAGATCAATCTGATATGCAGAAACAAACAAAAATGGGGAGACAAAGAAACAACCCCTAATCAAAAGGAAAAGAAAAAACCCCAGAAAAGATCCTAAATGAAACTGAGGCAATTTATCAGATATGGAGTTCAAAGTAATGGTTATAAGGATACTAAAGGAACTCAGTGAGAACTACAAGGAACTTAGTGGGAGTTCCATCAGCACAAAACAGGACATAGAAACTATGAATAAGAACCAGAAGGAAATGAAGAATACAATATCTGAAATGAATAATACACTAGAAGGAATTAAAAGCAGGCTAGATGAAGCAGAGGATTGAATCAGTGAGTTGGAAGACAAGGTAGAACAAAACACCCACTCAGTGCAACAAAACAAACAAACAAAATTCAAGAAGAATGAAGATAGTTTAAGGGAGCTGCAAGACAGCATGAAATGTAACAATATTCACATCATAGAGATTCCAGAAGGAGAGGAAAAGGAGCAAGGGATAGAAAACCTGTTTGAAAAAATGACAGAAAATTTCCCTACCTTGGTGAGGGAAAAAATCATGCAAGTTCAGGAAGTACAGAGAACTCTGATCAAGATGACCTAAAAGAAGCCAACTCTAAGACACATCATAATTAAAATGGCAAAATGTAAAGACTTAGAAAGACTCTTAAAGGCAGCAAAGGAGAAACAGTAGCGTACAAGGGAACTCTGATAAGGCTATCAGTTGATTTCTCAACAGCAACACTGGAAGCCAGAAGGGAATGGCACAAAATATTCCAAGTAATAAAAAACAAAGGACTGCAATCAAGACTACTCTACCCAGCAAGGATCTCATTTAAAACGGAAGGTAAGATAATGTGTTTCCCAGACAAAAAAAAAAAAAAAAGACTAAAAGAGGACATCTGCATCATACCAGCATTGCAAGAGATGCTAAAGGGACTGCTTTAAGAAAATGAAGAAAAAGAGAGAGAGGAAGGCAGGCACAAAGGGAAAAATTGGCAATGAATAATTACCTACCAATGATAACCTTAAAGGTAAATGGATTAAATGCTCCAATCAAAAGACACAGGATAGCTGAATGGATAAGAAAACATTACCTGCATATGTACTGTCTATAAGAGACCCACCTCAGAACAAAATATCTATGTAGACTGAAAGGAAGGGATGGAAAAAAATATTCCATGTGAATGGACAGGAAAAAAAAGCTGGGGTAGCAATACTTATATCAGACAAAATAGACTTTAAAACAAAGGTCATAACAGGAGACAAAAAAGGTCACTACATAGTACTTAAGGGAGTTGTTCAACAAGAGGATATAATCCCTGTAAACATATATGCATGCAACATAGGAGCACCTAAATATCTAAGAAAAATTTTGGGGGACTTTAAGAAGGAGATCGACAGCAATGCAGTCATAGTAGGGGATTTTAACACCCACTGTCAACAATGTACTGATTGTCCAAACAAAAAATCAAAAAGGATGTTGTGGCATTGAAAGACACCTTAGATAAAATGGGATTAATTGATATTACAGTTTCACCCCAAAGAAGGAAAATATACATTCTTTACAAATGCACAGTGATCATTTTCAAAGATCACCTAATAGAACACAAAACAAGCCTCACAAAATTTAAGAAAATTGAAATCATATCCAGCATTTTTTTGGGTCACAGTGGCTTGAACCTAGAAACCAACCTCAAACATTTAAATATATGGAGACAATAACCTGATATTAAATAATGAATGTGTTAAAAATGAGATCAAGGAAGAAATCAAAAAGTACCTGGAAATAAATGAAAAAGAACACACAGCAGCCCAAAACCTATGGGAAACATTTTTGTCAATGATACCTTGGACAAGGGTTTAATCTCCAAAATATATAAGGAACTCATATGACTCAACACCAGGAAGACAAACAATCAAATTTAATAATGAGCAAAGGACCCGAATAGACACTTCTGAGGACCTGAATAGACTCTATTCTAGAGAAGGACATATAGATGGCTCATAGATATATGAAAGATGGTCAACACTACTAATCATCAGAGAAATGCAAATTAAAACCACAATGAGATATCACCTCACACCTGTGAGGATGGCCATCATTAATAAATCAATAAACAACAAATGCTGGAGAGGATGCAAAGAAGAGGAAACCCTAGTGCACTGTTGGTGGGAATGGAGACTGGTGCAGCCACTGTGGAAAGCAGTATGGAATTTCCTCCAAAAACTAAAAATGGAACTGCCTTTTGACCCAGCAATTCCACTGCTGGGAATATACCCTAAGAATCTGGAAACACCAATTCAAAAGAACCTACGCACCCAATGTTCATAGCAGCACAACTTACAATAGCCAAGTTCTGGAAACAGCCTAAGTGACCATCAGTAGATGAGTGGATCAAATAATTGTGGTACATATACACAGTGGATTACTAAGCAGCAGTAAGATAGAAGGAACTCCTACCTTTTGCAACAGCATGGATGGAACTGGAAACTATTATGTTAAGTGAAGTAAGCCAGATGGTGAAGGACAAATACCATGTGATCTCACTTAATAAGATGATTCTAATGAACAAAAGAAACTGACAAGCAAAATAGAACCAGAAACATGGAAACATGGAACAGACTGACAGAAGCCAGAGGGGAGGGGGGAAGGAGATAATGGTGGAAAGAAGGAGAAGGGACTAGTAAAAAAAAGAACATGTATGAATGACCCATGGACATGCACAATGGGCTGGGAATTGACTGTGGGAGCAGGTGGTGGACTTGGCAGAGGAGGGCAAAGAGGATGGGAAGTTGAACAACTATAATAGAATAACAATGAAAAAGAAATTCAGAAATATAAAATAGCTTCTTTAGAGAGTGATCACTTTTCCTTGTGGTCTATGAGTGCAATACAGAACAGGCAAATATGAATAATAAAAAAGAATAAATACACATTTTTCTAAATTCCCTTTATTTGCCACCTCCCTTATAGAGAGACATCAAGGGCGCATGTGCTCAGAGAAAATGGCATGTAAAGACACAGTGAGAGTCTACAAGCCAAAGAGAGCGGCCTCAGAACCAACCAAGCTTGCCAGCACCTTGATCTTGTACTCCTTGGCTCCAGAACTGTGAGCAAATACATCTGTTTTTTAAGCCACCCACTCTGCAGTATTTTGTTATGGAAGCCATAGCAAACCAATATAGTTACCAATCACCTCCTTGTTACTAAACCTAAAGCCCATTCTCAATGTAAATGTAACTTTGCTTATCAACAGCATTTAATGTAGTTACCTTCCTCCTACTTGATACAATATTTTCACTTTGTTTAAAAAATACTGTAATCTCTTGATTTTCCTCATACATCACCTTTTTACTTCTTAGTGTACTTTGATGACTCCCTCCTGCATGTCCCCAGTTCTAAACTTTAGTCTCTTCCAGGGATCAGTCCTTGGACCCTCCATGCATTCATTATTCATCACTCTCATTACTATAACCCTGGTCCAAGATATAATTTCTAGCCTTGATTTTAGGAACAGCTTCCTGACTTTACTCTCTGCTTCCACAATTGACTGTCTTTCCCACACAACAGCCACAGTGATATTTCTAAGGGATGATACCACTTCTCTACTCAAACATTCCAGTCATTCCTCTCTCCACCAGGGTAAAAGCCTTACCATAAAGTCCTTATAATCTTGCTCCTCTCTACCCCACTAGGTTCTTCTCCTTCGACTCTCCCCTTTATTCAATGTAACTTACTACACTGGTCTGTTTTTACTTGAATATGCTAGACCTACTCCCACCAGGATATATTTATATCATCTTCATTTTGCCGGGAATGGATTTTGTCCAAATGTCTGCAGTCTCTCTCCCTAACCTCTTTCGGACTGCTCAAATGTCACCTTCTCAGTTAAATCGTCTCTGATTGTCCTGTTTAAAATTTGAATGCCACTAGCAACAATCACTACTCATATGTCCTCTTTCTCCCATAGCACTTATCACTATCTGATATAAATTGTGCTTTACTTACTGTACCTACTTACCACATACAGTCTAATGGAAATTGCATGAGGGCATGGATTTTTTTTTCTGTTTTCTTGGCTATTGTATGCTTACCTCCTAATTCAGTACCTGACACATATTTTAGGTTGCAGGAGTATTTGTTGAATGAATGAATGAATGAATGAATGAATGACCAAATTATATTACTAGCTCAAAATTCCATCATTTTCCTCCCAATAACACTGCACCAAAGAGTAAGTTATAAGAAATAAAAATCTCTTAAAGTTGTGTAGAATTCAAAGGAAGAAATTGTTGGGAACCATAGGTACAAACCAAATCTTATAATTGCCTATTTATGACTGTGATGCCTTAAAGTTTTTATATTAAAAATCCATTTGCTTTCATGGCTTCAATTTGGGGGTAAAGTTTATAGTTTCTTAACTTTTTCTTATCTAAAAAAGAATACTGAACTCTGCATGTGTGAAAATTGCACTCTCCAATGAATGAGAAAATAAGAGGGGGCATACTAAAGAATAAGACATTATAACATCACCCGCTGAAATGGGACATTTTACAAACTTTTTTTTATCAACATGATTTTTCTGCATCCTGTAGTGTTTGAAAGCATTTATTTTGAAGTACTCATGGTATTATAATTAACCAAATTGCTCAGTGTCCAAATAAAGCCTCCCAAACATAACCATTACTGAAGAAAGTCCATGAAACCTGCTGTTAAATATAAATATGAAAGCTCTTTTCTTTTTGACTAGACATTATGTTATCTGTAAAACTTTAGTCTTAAAAACTTTTATGTCTTTCTGGGCTATTTACTTTATCCCATTGTCTTATCTACTTTATGTGATTTAGCGTATTTTCTTTTTTTGTATTAGTAAGGTTTCTTTCCTTTTCCAGGCTTCATGAGGACTTATCAAATGATAAGTCCTTATCTTTGGCTAAGTACCTAGCTTAATGTCTGGTACATTGTAGGTCCTCAATAAATTTTGAATGAATAGAGATGTATTCATTTTTTAAGATGTTATCCTTTTTGCCTGAGTTTCTCAAAGAATAATTTGCAAAGTGCCTGCAGTGGAATCATTGGGATGCCTTAATTTTGAAATGCACGTCCCTGTAGTCCATCCATGATGTACTGAGTAGCATGGAAACAATGAAATCTGAGAAAAGTTATTGTAAGCTGCCATTGTTTGTCATACTATGTATGATAGGTGTTATGATAGACAGCTGAGATGGTTTCTGTCCAGTGAGAAAGCTTATCATTCAATTAAGAACAGGAAAGAGATAACAATTAAATGAATGAATAATTATAGGATATGGTTAGTGCTCTGAAGAAATAGATGTGGTGCTTTGATAAACAACTGGATGAACTACTTTATATTTGGTAGTCAGAAAAGTTTCCTCTGGACGGTGACATTTTAGTTGGCATATGAAGATATTAAAAGCCATTGGACCCTCCTACATTTAGAAGTTGAAAAGAGGAGCATGATGAGTATCCAAACCAGGGTACATTGGAGAGTGAGAGGAAGCAGGGCAAGAGTGTGAGGGAGCAACTCCATGTTGGCACCCTGACAATCTTGCATGTCTCCCCATAGGCTGTGTAGGCAAGGCTGAAGGATCATGTATAAGTGCAGATAAAAATAGTACCTATTTCTTAGA
This sequence comes from Pteronotus mesoamericanus, assembly GCF_021234165.1. Classification (NCBI taxonomy): domain Eukaryota; kingdom Metazoa; phylum Chordata; class Mammalia; order Chiroptera; family Mormoopidae; genus Pteronotus; species Pteronotus mesoamericanus. Next base: position 4,833,810 of record NW_026555198.1, read on the forward strand.
TGAAAGTGAGGACTAAATAAGCAATTAGTGCCTAGCAAATAGAAAATGCTCAATAAATATTAAATATTGTTTATTATTTTAACTTGGTTTTCTTGGATACCAATGAGTTTGTAGAACATTTAATTTTTTCTTCTTCCAGCTTTATTAAGATATAAATGATAAATAAATTTGTAAGATAAATAATACAACATGATGATTTCATACATGTATGCATTATGAAAGGATTTCCCCTCACCATCAAGTTAATTAACACATTCCCTCACCATATGTAACTGTGTGTATGTGTGTTTGTGTGTGTGTGTGCGCGTGCGTGCGCGCATGTGAAAGAGAAAGAGAGGGAGGGTGATACAACACTTAAGTTCTACTCTCTTAGCACATGTGTAGAACATTTTATATGTTTATTTTCCATTATTATGTCTTTTTGGAGGAGGTTCCTATTCATGTTTTTTGCAATGTTATAATATTGTGTTCATCTTTTTCTTACTGGTTTTCAAAATCTTGACCTTAAGTATCCCTATCTGCAAAATGAAGGGTTTGTATCAACTGATCTTTGAAGGCTTTTCTAGCTTGTACCCTTAAAATCTCTAAGTGTCATGAAGGCAGAGACATTTTAGTGAGAAAGACCTGGATCCCTAACTGTTTTAAAAAACAGTTCGACATTGTGGTTTAATAATTAGTAATGGCATTAGTAGCAGCAATATACAAGAGTGAGAGGATCAGCAGCAGATCAAATTATAAAAATCTTGCTTTGACTTTAGGTCATAACACATCTTTGGGCCAGTAACAGAAACTACATATGTTTATTGCTTCTTTTTCTTGCAGATTCTCTATGGGATACATCTTGGCTATATCAAACCTTCCTAGAATTTTAATTAAGACTTCAATCACCTACAATCATTAACTAGGCTTACTTAAAGAATTGTAGGAGAAACATGTAAGAGGAAACATTTAGATACTTGGAAATCCTGGAGAAAATATAAGCTACATTCATGAGGAAATTAGGACATGCATTTACTGAGAGACAGAGACAGGTTGTTGTACCTCAGATCAGTGCCATGGTACTGGGGCTGCAGTAGTTTAACTTTTGTGAGTTTCAGTTCTCTCATTTGAAATATGGAAATAATAATGCTGTGAATCAGGCAGTATTATTATTTTGGCATGCTTATTTTCATATTTACATAGCTAAACCTCTCAGGTTTTTTCCCTTTATGACATTGCCTTTGTTCAAGACATGCCTGATTAGATAAATGTTTACCCAAGCTGTCTTTTGTAGTTCTTTTATAATTTGACATTTTACATCTCTCTAATCTTCTTGAAATTTATTTTGATATTTGGTTTGAGTCAGGTACCCTAGTCTCTCTTTTCAAACATCCAGCCAATTGTTTTGACACCATTTATTTAAGGAATTTGCCACTTCTGTTGTGCCAATTTCATCATGTTCTCCTGTGTGTAAACATGGAAACATACTTCTGTTTCTTTATTTCTTCATTCTGTTATAGTTATCTATCTACCTAATCCTTTATCAGTATTAAACTTTAATTATTGTGACTTTATATTGCATATTAATACTTTAGTCCTATTTTACTTCGCTAACCTTATCTATATATTGTTGTATGTAAGCCTCAGAGTCATTTTTGGTAAGTTCTAGAAAAACCATATTAACAAATAAATTACAGGTGGGCTTTTATTCCTTCATGTATTCTCACTCTTCACATATAAAGAAGTCTATCTGTGTGTGCAGCGTTCTGTATGTTATTATCCTCTTTAGTTATGTAAGTTAGCCATATGACTTAATGTCCAAACCAGGACACTTTTAGCAGTGATAAAGGTAGAACAAACATGTAGGGTAGCAGCTCCATGCTGACACTGACAACCGTGTATGTCTTCACATATGCCCCATAGACAAGGCTCAAACACAGGCAGGCCTATGTCTTGGTGGAATTTTATGTGATCCTCCTAGGAACATGGCAAAATTGGAAGTCTTAAAAAATTGTAACCTTGTATGGTGACAGAGGGTAACTAGACTTACTGTGGTGATTATTTCTCAGTGAATACAAATATCAAATCAATTATGTGTTACACCTGAAACTAATATAATCTTCAATGTCAATTATATCTCAATTTAAAAAAAAAAAAGATTGGCAGCCTTCTTAGGAACTGCCACAAGATATTTATTATTTAACTCCCTGTCTTGTGAGAGGTGTCCAGGAGTCGTTTCTCACCTGCCACCCTGGTTCTGATGAGGCACGGGCCATTCTTCTCATCCTGCTCGCCTTAGAGCACAGCTGCAGACTATAAAACTAGTTAGCAGCAGTCTTACCCTGGCCAGTGTGGCTCAGTTGGTTGGAGCACCCTCCTGTACACCAAAAGGATGCCAGTTGGATTCCCAGTCAGGACACATATCTGGGTTGTGGGTTTGAGCCCCAGTCGGAGCATGAACAGCAGGCAACTGATTGAAGTTTGTCATATCTCTCTCTCTCTCTCTCTCTTTCTCAAAACCAATGAACATGTCGTTGAATGAGAATTGAAAAAAAACTACTTAGCAGCAGTCTAGATGGGCTCCTTAGCAACCTACTGCTCACGTTATCTTTTATTCGGCTCCTTTGTGTTTGTGTAGTGCTGTAAGACAAGTGATGCATCAAGCTAATACCGCGTTGAGGTTTTTTTTGTTTTGTTTTGTTTTGTTTTGCCGTCTGGGTAAGTAATAAACTGTCTGAATCTAAGTGAGCCCAGTAGCATCTGTTAGTGTTCTTAGAAAAATGCTAAAGCAGTTGAAATTCAGGAATAATAAAAATAAAGTACAACTAAACAACCAAACCAGCATTGTTGTCAACGTTATTCCCATGATACAAAAGCGGTTCAGTGTTGGTTTGTCCATAAAAGTTGTTTTTTTAAATCCTCAACTGAGGACATGTTTATTGATTTTAGAAAGGAAGATGGGAGGGGGGGAGAGAGAGAGACAGACAGACAGACAGACAGAAAGAGACACAGAGAAAGAGAAACATCAATCGGTTGCCTCCCATATATGCCCTGACTTGGGATCAAATCCAAAACCTAGATATGTGCCCTGACTGGAGATGGAATCCATGCAACCTTTGGTTAACTGGATGATGTGCCAACCAACTGAATCACATGGCTGGAGCTGTCCATAAAAGTTTTATGCAGTCAACAATATCATTAAAACACTTCCTCAGTCTTCTGGTAAGCTCCTGGGCTCTCCATTATTGTGGTGTTGGCCATGGAGGAAGGCAGTCAATCAACTATACAGCCTATTTAGACTTCAGTCATAATAACGTGCTGACTGTAGAACATTTTGGAAAGTACAGAAAACTAAAAAGACAATTCTTATAAATATTGTTGGTGTATATCCTTCCAGTTTTTATTATGTGTAATTTTGACATATTTACAATGATGTATCACATAAAATTTTATATCTGCCTTTTTACATTTAATGCTCTTAAATGCTTTATACACATTTTAATGACTGCATATGTTTCCATCGATTGGATTTTATCAGTTTTTGTAAATACTATTAAGTGAATTGAAGTTATTTCTTTTGCTCTTAATAGTAACCAATAATTCTCTGATAAACATATTTAGGCCTTACAATAGATTCCTGGCAGAGAAATCCATTTTTATAAAATGATTCATACATACTGCCAAATTGCTTTTTAAAGGGCTTGTCTATTGTACATTCCCACCAACATCTTTAATATCCACATTCTAGCTCTCAAAGTGCAAAAAAAATCCCTGAATGTCATAATCATTTATATTAACTTTCTAGGAAGTTCAAGATCATTAAGTCTATAAGGGTCAATCAAATCAATGAAAAACTAAATGCATGTTTTTTTCATAATCAATGACTGTATTGCATTTTTAGTGAACATTTTGACAGTCTTTTTTGGTTATTTGGTTGCTGTATTTCTTATTTCTGTTGTACACATAGTAAACATCTGTAATGGCAGATATATACTGGCATGGATTTTATGAACCCAGATATTATGTAGAATTTCCACAAAGGTAGAATGCACGTAAAAGGAGTGTGTATCCCATTGTTGACCAGAGAAGTGTTTCTAGATCTCCACAATGTCTTGGTTGCACTACTGCGGACACACAATAGACCAGTTATTTCCTCAAAGGGAAATGTTTAGCCAATGTGGAAGAGGTGAAACAAAAAACAGCAGAGCACTGAAAGGCATCAAAATCAATGAGTTCAAAAACTGTACTGAACAGTGGGAAAAAAGTCTAGATAGGTGTATTGCATCAAAATGAGAGGTCTTTGAAGGTGACTGAAGTTTAAACATATAAAAATACATACACAATTTTTATAAATAAATTCCAGTTTTGGGGGTCCCCCCATATATAAGGCCTGTCCATAAAGTATCCAGCCATGTGCTATGAAAAATAGAGGCATTTACTGAAGACGATACAAGATACAAGAAACACTGCATGTAGGACAATGACACCTTTGTTCCCTTCAAAGTAGGCACCCAGGGCCCTCATACATTTCTTCTATCTTTTCCACTGTTCAAAACACCCTGCAAATTCCGTTGTTGGAATTGCCCTCAGATGCCCCATAGTATTTTCCTGAATCTCATTGATGGCCTGAAATCTCTTCCCTTTTAAAGGTGATTTTAGTTTTGGGAAAAGCCAGAAATCACAGGGCACCAAATCTGGGCTGTAAGGGGACTGAGTTACCTGGGTGGTTTGATGTTTCACCAAAAATTACACAAGATGTGATGCATGAGCAGGTGCATTGTCGTGATGAAGCTGCCTATCACCAGTTGCCCACAGCTGCAGCCTTCTGAATCATCCAAATAGTTTACACAGAAGAATATTCAGCTTAATGCAAAATTTGATACAGATTTGTTGCGCTACTCAGTCATTTTGAATGTGATAGCCACACAATGCACATGCTCACTCAACAGTGTCTACCACACCCACTGACTAGTACAGTGAAGTCATCATTGTTCACACATGCACATTCCAGTCCATTCTCCTTGGCTGCCAGGTTACATCAATGTCATGCAAACTGTTATTGTTATATTAACTATATATATATTCATATTGAAAAATTATCTCTTTATTTTTATTACTTAAAAATTTGAATTACACTTTACATCCAATATTATTAAGTATTAGTTTCAGATGTACAGGAGAATGGTTAGAAAATCACATACTTTACAAAGGGCCCCCCTCCCCACTGCTTGAAGTACCACCTGGCTTCATACATATTTACCACTATATTATTAACTACACTTTCTATGCTGTAATCTACATCTCTATGACTATTCTGTAACTACCAATTTGTGCTGCTTAATCCCTTCACATTTCTCATCCTGCCCCTTGAAAGCCCTCCCTTCTGATAGCTGTCAGTCTGTTCTCTATATTTATAAGTCTGTTTCTATTTTGTTTGCTTATTTTGTTTGCTTATTTTATTCATTAGATTCCACATATAAGTGATATTATCTGGTGTTTGTCTTTCTGATGATGACTTATTTAACTTAGGATAATACCCTCTAGGCAACCCAAGTTCTCCTGAGTAGATTAGTGGTTAAAAAAATTGTGATATATTTACACAATAGAATACTACTTGAGTGTAAAAACAGAATGAAATGTTACCTTTTATGACAGCATGCATGGACGTGGAGGGTACCATATCTTCTTTATCCATTCATCCATTGACAGACATTTAAATTGATTCCATGTTTTGGCTTTTGTGAATAATGCTGCAATAAACAGAGGAGTGTAGATATTTCTTCAAGATCCTTTCCTATTTCTATTTCCTATCTATACCCAGAAATGAGATTGCTGGGTCACACAATAGCTCTATTTTAATTTTTCTGAGAAATAATCATATGGTTTTTAATAATGGCTATACCAATATATATTCCCACAAACAGTGCACAGAGACTCCTTTTTCTCTATATCATTGTGAACACTTGACTCTTGTCTTTTTTGGTAACCATTCTAACAGATGTAAGGTTATATTTCACTGTGATTTAGATTTGAATTTCATGGATGATTAGAGATATTCAGTACATTTTCATGTATCTGTTGGCCATCTGTATGTTTTCTTTGAAAATATCTATTTAAGATTTTTGCTCATTTTTAATTGAATTTTTCCATGGAGTTGTATGAGTTTTTTAAATAATGTAAATGTTGACCCCTTATCAGATGAAGGATTTACAAATATTTTCTCCAGTTGTATATGTTTTCTTTATATTGTTAATTGTTTCTTCTTCTGTAGAAATGCTTTTTTTTTTAGTTTGAAATAGTTTTATTTATTTCTTATTTTGTTACTTGTGCTTTTATTTTCATATCTTTAAAAAAAATTGTTGGTGCCCTGGCTAGTGTGGCTCAGTGGATTGAGTGCCAAATTGTGAAGTCAAGGGTCACCAGTTTGATTCCCAGTCAGGGCAATGCCTGGGTTGCGGGCGAGGTCCCCAGTAGGGAGCACACAAGAGGCAACCACACATTGATGTTTCTCTCCCTCCCTTCCCCTCTCTCTAAAAATAAATAAATAAAATCTTTAAAAGTAATTGTTGGCAAGCACTATGTCAAGGAGATTTTCCCCTATGTCTTCTTCTAGGAGTTTTAAGATTTTAATTCTTATGTTGGTCTTTACTCCATTGAAGTTAGTTTTTTTGAGTTGGTGTAAGACAGGGGTCCAATTTAATTAATTTGTGTGTGGTTATTCAATTTCCCCAGAACCATTTATGGAAGAGACTAGCTTCCCGCATTGAGTGTTCTTGGCTCCCTTGTGAAATATTAGTTGATGGTATATGTGGGTGTTTATTTCTGCACTCTCAATTCTGTTTCATTGCTGTTTTAATGCTAATATCATATTGTTTAGATTACTGTATTTTTGTAGTATAGTTTGAAATTAGGAGAAAATATAAGAACAAGATGACAAGTTCACCAAAGAGAAAATGTTAAAAAGAACGAAGCAGAAATTTTGAAGAATACAATGACTGAACTGAAGAATTCAATAGAGAACTTTAATAGCAGACTGCACTTGAGCAGAAGAGTCAATGATCCAGAAGACAAGCTAATTGAAATTATCCAATCAGAGGAGCAAAAAGAAAAATGAATGAAAAGGAATGAAGAAAGCCTATGAGATTTAGGAGGTACCATTAAGAGAAACATTCTATGCATTTTTGGAGTCCCGTTTTGAGAAGAGAGGGAGAAGAAGTAGGAAGCTTATTTACAAAAATAATCGCTGAAACCTTCCTCAATGTGAGGAGAGATTTGGACATCCAAGTTCATGAAGCTGTCACCACAAAATTTCCACCCCAAATGATCTCTAAAATACATTATATTAATACTGTCTAAAATCAAACACAAATAGATATTTTTAAAAGCAGCAACAGAAAAAAATATGTAATACAAGGGACCTTAAATGAGATTATTATCAGATTTCTCAGCAGAAACGCTGAAGGCCAGGAGAGGTAGAAATGATATATTAAAAGTGCTTAAAGCAAGAAACTGTTACCCAAGAATACTTTACCCAACAAAGTTGTCTTTCACAAATGGAGAAGAGATAAAAACAAAGTTGAGGAAGTTTCTCAGCACTATATATGCCTTACTTTGCTGAAAGGAGTTCTTCAAGCTAAAATGAAAGGATGCTAATTATTAACATAAAACATATGAAAATATATTGTGCAACACTCTGGTAAAGGTGAACATATAGTCAGATTCAGAATACTCTGATACTGTAATATGGTGGTGTGTTAAGTAGTTAATGCTAGTATAAATATTAATGGACAAAAATATTAAAATAGCTATAGCTATAATAATTTCTTAATGTGTACACAGTATTGAAAGATGTAAATTGTAACATCAAAAGCATAAAATGAAGGCAGTAAAAGTCTAGAGTTTTATATGCAATTGAAATTAAATTACAATCAGTGCAAAATAGAGTGTTATTGATGTAAGCCACATGGTAACTACAAAGCAAAAACAAGCAGTAGGTTTACAAAAGATAACTAGAAGGGAATCAAAGCATGTCTCTTTGGAAAATATTCAGTTCGCAATCTAAGGCAGCAAAAGAGGAATAAAGGAACAAAAGAAATATAAAACATCCAGAAAACAAAGATAAGAAAATTTAGGATCTGAAAACTAACGTCCTTTTTCCAAAGATCACATAGCTGGCAGATGTCTGAGTCTGGATTAAAACCTAGGATTGTCTAATCCTAAAGCCAATTCTCATAAACTCTTTACTCAGATGTCTCTCATGGCTCAAGTGAAATGGGTATAACAGCTACTGAGAGTAATAAAGTGGTATCTAGGAAAATCAAATATGGCTCAAATGACAAGATATTCTTTCTGGGTAATTTTCAATTACTACATTTTAGGTTTCTGTTTTCGAATATTTTTTCCTTGGACCGTCCAAGTATTCTTTTGGTTCTCTTGGTAGTGCATTTATTGTACCACACGCCCATCTTTCATGAAGATCCTCATTAGACAAACAATCCATGATGGAAAGCAAAGATGGTTCTATTTTATATTTTGAAAATGTGTATAATAGAGATTCCTGTAATTGTGTGACATTTGTCCTTTTAAATATTCCAAAACTAATGATTGTATGGTTAATGTAATTTTAAGGAAGTCAGTCATTTATTTTCCCAAAGAAAGTTGGATGTCAATGCTAAAATTTCAAAGCATTTATGGTTCACTTAAACCTCTGCATATGGTTTTTTGCTTACTTGATATTATGTATTTCGCAACAAAATATTTCTTGTCAGCATCTTTATCACCTTATCTTTTCAGTTATTGGTTTATATTTTGAGTTTACTTTTGTGTAACATTTAGCAGAAATAAATTTTTGTGCCTCTAGCTATGAAACATACCATAGTATGTTTCTCAACATACTATATTCTCCACACAGTTCTCAATATGTGCCTGTTACACATTATATTAGCAATCCTCAAGGGATGGATACATGAATTCTTCATCCCTATATGTTATTTGGCACTAAGCACAAGGCCACTTTCCTAGTATCTCCTTTGGATTTAACAAATATGTATTGAAATGAATAAAACCACAAAATGGACTTGAGTACATTTCAGATCATGATATCAAGACATTTCATTGACACTAGGAAGTTTTCATGTTCTAACTGATTTTTGCCTACAACAAATACACGTGAGAATGATATATACATTTGCTATAGTGGTATGTAGCATAAGGTTCCAAATTGGGATCTTGAGGATTTTTAGATTTCTTATTTGAATTTCACATGGAAATTTACTGTTATTGAGGTTATTTATATATAAATAGAATAATTTTGGGAAAGATAACTCTGGAGTATAAGTAATATGATATTTTTCTTTCTACTTAAATACTTTTTAATACATTTTTTGCAGCTTTTCATTGGGTGTCATACATAGCACACTTGTTTTTTTCATATCATGAACATCTTTATGAAGTAAAATACATTTAAAAGCCATTTTAAAGCAACTTCTTGCTTCATTTTAAACTGGCATTTGCCCTTTCTCATTAATTAATGGAGATTGATTTGGCTTGTTTATGACATGCTCCTCAGTGTTAGAAGACTTTATCTTATCTCTCTTTCAGATTTTATTTCCCCTTCAGTTTACTAAAGGTGTTAATTTTCTACAGGTGCTTTTATAATGCACCTATTCTCAAGGACAGATATGGTCAGATAAGATTTGAAAATGCATAGGAAAAACTTTGTCTGCTTTCTTGGTGGGGAAGAGAAGGATTAATGGAGCAGTGAAAGAAAATAACTGAACGGTTGTTATAGATTGCTTAATAAAAGCAGATTTGTGTAGCAATTACATTTAATGTGAAATAATATTTATAATGTAACCATTTTGCTATAGGCTCAATAAGAAGATACATACAAATATTCAGAAAACTTTCAAGTGTCCGTGTCAGTGAGGCATCATAATGATCATCATTAAGCTATTTCCTACTCAAGCTGCCTTCAATGCACTTGCCATACCTCCTCCCCACCTCAAACCCCTGCCTTCAAGTTAAGACATGACAGACTATAAATTTGAATTCCATGTAATGAGTTTTTATAATCTACCTTCATTCAAGCAGCACCCAACTTTGGTTCCAAAGTTTGGTTTGGTTTGGCTTATGTCAGTCACATGTTCCTATTAATGTCTATGTGACCACTGAAATCTGACACAGAGTAACTCCCAAATGCCCCTTTCAGCAGTTATACTCTCATACCAGTAGTACTATTCAAAGGCTAACTATTTTTTTTATTTGTCTGTGTGGGACTCTGGCCTTTCTTCCATTTCTCCTTTTCCCTACTATATCTACTTAAAATTTAATCATTTCATATTTTATGAATCCAACCTTTCTTCAATAAAGCTGTCAACTATTGTACATATTCCCACCTTAGGGGTAATCATGAACAACATTTGGTCCTCTTCTCCTTAATGGCCTTGAGAAACAGCTCACTTGTTATCTATTCTGTCCGCCCAATGTCTCTCCACTTCCACACTCCTGTCTTCTCTATGCTAAATATCCCTCTACCAAACTTTTCCTCCTGGAAATGTTTGATTACTTTTATTTACAACAGTCTGTTGTGATGACTCTCTCTCCTCCAGTAACGGTGGCTACTGCCAGGTCAGATGACCCCCATCCTACACAAGCAGGACTGGTTAACTGGATCTAAGTGCAAATCTATTAGAATTTTGATCATGGCTTTTTTTTTAATTTTGCTCTGGAATTTGGAAGACACAGTATTCTGCACATTCTGTCATCTCAGCTGTCTTATTGTATAAGGGTGTTTCAGGAAAGTGAATATTGGACAATATAATAATAAAAATAAAATCTACCATATGTTGAGTTCTTACTATTTGCTAGTCACTTTGTTGTCTTTTGTCATCCTCATAACAACTTTTTGAGCCTATTTTTATTTTTAGTCCCTACAGTATGTCATATAATAGGCTCTCAATAAATATCTGTTGAATGCAAGAATGAATTGATGTTCAAGAGGCTGAATAACTTTCCCAAGACCCCACTTATCTTAAGTGACATTCTGTGGTACCTGAAACCTAAACTTTTATTTATTATTAGTTTGAATAGTTCATTTCTATTGTATTTTTCCATTGTCATTTATCCCCCCCATACCCTCTTCTCTACTACCCACCCCCTCCCCACTGCAATCACCACACTGTTGTCTGTATCCATGAATTTTTTTTCTTTTTTGCTTGATCATTCCATCCCTCCTAAGCCCCCCTCCAAGAGCTGTCAGCCTGCTCTCTATCTTAGTTCTGTCACTATTTTGCTTGTTACTTCAGTTTATTCATTAGATTCCACATACCAGTGAAATCATATGATACTTTTCTTATTTCACTTAGCATAGCGTTCTCCAGGTCCATCCATGTTGTCACAAAGGGTAAAATTTTCTTCTTTTTCACAACCAAGTAGTATTCCATTGAGTAAATGTTCCATAGCTGTTTTATCCACTCATCTATTCATGGACACTTGGGCTGCTTCCAAATCTTGGCTATTGTAAATAATGCTGCAGTGAACATAGGGGTGCATATATTCTTATGAATCAGACTTTCATGTTTAATTTTCTGAGGTATCTATATACTGCTTTCCACAGTGTTTTTTGATATATCTCTTCAGGCAAAAGAAAAAAATAAAGAAATGTGACTACATCAAATACAAAACTTTTTGCACAGCAAAGGAAACCAGCAACAAAATGAAAAGACAACCCACTGAATGGGAGAACATATTCACAGATATATCTGATAAGGGGTTGATATAAGAACTCGTAAAGTTCAACAACAAAAAAAACGAAAAATGTAATTAAAAAAATGGGCAAAGGACCTGAATAGACAATTCTCCAAAGAGGACATTCAGATAGCCAAAGGACATATGAAAAGATGCTCAAGGTCACTAATCTCCAGAGATATTCAGATTAAAACCAGAATGAGATATCATCTCATACCTGCCAGAATGGCCATCATCAATAAATCAACAGACTACAAGTGCTGGTGAGGATGTGGAGAAAAGGGAACTTTAGTGCGCTGTTGGTGGAAATGTAGACTGATGCAGTCAAGCCTAAAGTTTTAAAACATTATACTGCATATTCTGTTTTAAGCAAGATTTTAAAGAATAACAGCCTACCAAGCATTTATATACTTAACACTGTAATATTTTAGGTTTATTATTACTTTGACCTTTATATGATTTATCATTAAGTAATTTATTCATATACTTTATAGATATTTATTGAGCACCTACTGTGTGTCAGGCATATTTTAAGCACAGGATATAATGCAGTGAATAAATTAAACAAGGTTTTCTGAACTACTAGATATTCAGAATATTCTGCTATTTCAATTCTGGCTGCTTAGGTGCCAAAGAACATATATTCCATATAATTTATTCTTTTCAATGTTTTATTCACAATGGACACTCAACTGTTTGTTGAATAGTATGTTGATGTCATTGGATAAATACTCTAGTGGGAGCTGAGGTCTGAATTTGCATTTAGTACCTCTGTGACTTTACAAAAGTCACTTCATCTATGTAAACCTCAGTTTCCTCATCTCAAAATAGGAACAGTAATCCCTGCCTCATTAACTTATTTATAAGTGATCTGTAAGGTATAATACTGCAAATTATTCTCATTCCTGTTATAACAATTGTTGGCTGACTGGATAAGCAATAGAAAGTAATTTTAACTTGGGAGAGGAAAGAGTAGCAGGGGATGGGAAATGAAACAGAACTATTAAAATTAACATATTAACTTTGAACTTTCTACCATTCTGGTTGCCGTTTTGAACTGTCTTCAATTGGTTGCCATGTTTTCAACATGCTATCCTAATAGTGACTGGCACTAAGAATTCAAAAGTGCTAGGATGTCTCTAAAGAAAATGGTAGAGTTTGAGACCTTGAAGAGTTTTTGAGGTTACAGAGAGACTTTAGTTTAGGGCTCTATCTCTTTCCTTATGCTTCCTCAAATTGTAGGGAGCTGAGCAATATTAGCTAAGGAGGAAAAGCCTTGGAGAATATAGATGAATTCCCTTGAAACTTTACTAGTGTTTAGCATACACAAGGAAAGAGGGGGAAAAGGCTCCTAGGTCTCCATGGGCTTTCATCCTGGAAAAGTTTCAAGACATTTATGTTTATTGCATACACTGATGATTGTTCATGAATATTTCCTCCAGGTGATGGAAGGCTATAGTGATACTGGGGTGAGACTGTTAAGAATTTGGCCTCTCAAATCCCAGGAACAGCACAGGCAGGAGAAGGTACAGCTTTAAGAGTATTTTTCTCAGTGTTGTTATTTTAGAAATAAAATTTTATTCTGGTAACTGCTTTCAATGTTGTTGCTAATATCTAATAAATTTGCATAGTTTTCCCTCCTTTACTTCTCAAGCTTGAAGTAGGAACATTTTGTGACTATTTTAATAGAAATACCATGGACATTATGGAACATTGAGAAAGCAGAGAACATAAGACACAAACATTGGGGAGGAAGAAGGGAACCATTGTGAACCTACTAGTGATGATAATTTTCCAGAGTTCTGAAACAAGATACAACATAGAAGAGTGGAAACTGCATGCTGATAGGAGTTTAGAGTCATGTGTTAATAACCTTTATGTTTGCATAGTATTATACAGTATATGAAATACCATCTGTTACAATTCCTTATTTGCCACTTCCAATAATACTATGAGGTTACTAAGGCACTTGATCTTTTTTTATACCCATCCAAATTTTTCCCCACCTTTTTTTTTTTTTTGTTATAGAAGCTCTTTTTGTTTGGGGAAATGTCCCCTCTCCAATACATAGAAAGAGATGCACAGTACTGTGATTGACCTTCCTACCTGGACCAAATGGTTGTGCAGTGTGAGAGAATCAATTGAACACATGATTAGCAATGTTTTGAGAAAGATGCGAATCATCTTGAGGACATTACTTGACTCCTTGAATGCAGTTGTGTCTGACACCTGTTCCACTCTCATATATTTAATGACATATTTCCCATATGACTCAGTTAGAGTTGGCTTCAGTTCTTCGCAACTGAGTTCTGAATAAACACTCCCAATGTAAAAAAGAGGAAACTGAGATTCAAGTATTAAGTGTACATCCCAATGTCATACCTAGTATATAGAGTTAGGACCCAGGTCCAAGCCTCTTGACTCAAAGCCTATGTTTTATGATACAAATGTTCCATAATTCTGGCTCTACCATTAAATACCTGCAGAGCTTTGAACAAATTGGTTAGCAGCTCTAAGTCTCAGTTATGTTTATTTGTAAGATGAAACACCTGGATAAATTATCTTAGTGTCCTACCAACCCAAGTTTTCTCTCACTTTTTAAAATTTATAGACAGGGGTCCAGCACAAATAATGCCCCTTTTTTATTACAAAATCTTTTATTACAAAGTCACAAGCATCTAATTCTGTAACATAACAATATCACACTCATATGATTTTTAAGTGAAATGTTCAAATTAAAACTATACATTATTATGCCCATATTATTACCTTACCAACCACACTCAAGCAGGTGTTACTTCTGCTGGATCCTGTATACTTATTTATTTTTCTTTTTGGTCTTTGAGTTTTTATTTTTCTTTAATTTTAATTTTTTTCAATTACAGTTAAAATTTGGTACTAGAGGACTGAGAAAAATTATATGTACAGTTGCGAGTACACAAAATAGTTTATTTTTGTATTATTTTTATTCTTCTATATTTTTCCATATGAACAACTGTAAACCTTCTTTGCCCACCCCTCTATATTAGTTTTAGGTGTATGGTATAGTGGTTAGGCATTTATATAACTTACAAAGTGTCCCCCACAATAAATCTAGTGCCCACCTGGCACCAGACATATCTATTACAATATTAGTGACTATATTCCCCATGCTGTACTTTATATCTCCATGACTATTTTGTAACTGCCAATTTGTATTTACTAATCTCTTCACCTTTTTCATCCAACTCCCAAACCCCCTTCCACCTGGAAATCATCATTTTGTTCTCTGTATCTATGAGACTATTTCTGTTTTGTTTATTTTGTTCTTTAGATTCTATGTATAAGTAAAATCATATGGTATTTGTATTTTTCTGATTTATTTCACTTAGCATATCTTTTTTTTAAATTTATTTACTTTTTAAATACATTGTCTCTGCCTTCCCCCTACCTCTTTCCCTTGTCCCCTCCATCCTTCCCTCCCTCAGCTCTTCCCCTTTGGTTTTGTCCATGAGTCCTTGCTATATGTTCCTTGACTTTCCCCTTCCCTTCCCTTTCGCTGCCCCCCCCTTCCCTCTTGTCTCTGTTGCTTTCTTTTCCTTTCAGTGTTGCTGGTCATATTGTCCTTGCATCTTTGTGTTGTTGGTTAGGTTCCACTTATAGGGGAGATCATATGGTATTTGTCTTTTGCCCCCTGGCTTATTTTGCTTAGCATGATGCTCTCCAGTTCCATCCATGCTGTCGCAAAGTTTAGTACTTCTTTTTTTCTTTCTGCTGCCTAGTATTCCATTGTGTATATGTACCATCACATTTTGATCCAATCATCTACTAATGGGCATTTAAGTTGCTTCCAAAGCTTGGCTATTGTAAATTGTGCTGCTATGAACATTGGGGTGCATAGGTTCTTTTGTATTGGCGTTTTGGTGTTCTCAGGGTATAGTCCCAGCAGGGGATATCGCTGGATCAAAAGGCAGTTCCATGTTCAGCTTTCTGAGGAAATTCCACACTGCTTTCCATAGTGGCTGCACCAGTCTGCATTCCCACCAACAGTGGACTAGGGTTCCCTTTTCTCCACAGCCTCGCCAGCACCTGTTGTTTGTGGATCTGTTTATGATGGCCATTCTGACCGGTGTGAGGTGGTACCTCATGGTGGTTTTGATCTGCATTTCTCTCATGGCTAGTGATGCTGAGCATCCTTTCAAATGCCTCTGGGCCCTCTGTATCTCCTCCTTAGAAAAGCATCTGCCCAGGTCCTTTGCCCATTTTTTGATTGGATCTTTTGTCTTCTTGGAGTAGAGTCGAGTGAGTTCTTTATATATCTTGGAGATCAAACCTCTATCTGATGTATCATTACCAAATGTATTTTCCCATACGGTTGGCTCCCTTTTCATTTTGCTGATGTTTTCTTTCACCGTGCAGAAGCTTCTTCTTTTTATGAGGTCCCACTTGTTTATTCTTTCCTTTATGTCCCTTGCTTTAGGAGACATATCAGTGAAAAAATTGCTGTGTGGGATATCTGAGAGTTTCCTGCCAATGTTCTCCTCGAGGACTTTGATGGTGTTGCAACTTATATTTAAGACTTTTATCCATCTTGAGTTTATTTTTGTGTATGATGTCAGCTGATGATCCAATTTCAATTTTTGGCATATAGCCATCCAGCTCTCCCAACACCATTTGTGGAAGAGGCTGTTATTCCTCCATTTTATGCTTCTGCCCCCTTTGTCGAATATTAGATGTCCACAGAGACCTGGGCTTATTTCTGGGCTTTCTATTCTGTTCCACTGGTCTATGGGTCTGTTCTTGTGCCAGTACCAGATTGTTTTGAGTATGGTGGCTCTGTAGTAGAGTTTGATGTCCAGTGTTGTGATCCCTCCTACTTTGTGTTTCTTTCTCAGAATTGCTGCAGCTATTCGGGGTCGTTTATGGTGTCATATAAATTTTTGAAATCTGTTCTATTTCTGTGAAATACGTCATTGGTATCTTAATAGGGATTGCGTTGAATCTATAAATTGCTTTGGGTAGTATGGACATTTTGAGAATATTAATTCTTCCAATCCATGAGCACGGTATATGCTTCCATTTATTTGTGTTCCTTAATTTCTTTTTTCAATGTTGTATAGTTTTCTGCATACAGGTCTTTTGTGTCTTTGGTTAAATTTATCCCTAGGTACTTTATCTTTTTTCGTGCTATATCGAATGGTATATTTTTTCTGATTTCTTCTTCTTCTATTGCATTGCTGGTGTACAAAAACGCATTTGATTTCTGAATGTTGACTTTGTATCCTGCTGTTTTGCCAAATTCACTTATTAGCTTGAGGAGTTTTTTGGTAGAGTCTACAGGGTTCTCTATGTACACTATCATGTCATCTGCAAACAATGATAGCTTTACTTCCTCCTTTCCTATTTGGATGCCTTTTATCTCTTTCTCTTGTCTGACCACTGTGGCTAGGACTTCCAATACGATGTTGAAAAGAAGCGGTGGGAGCGGGCATCCTTGTCGTGTTCCCGATATTAGTGGGAAAGCTTTCAGTTTTTGCCCGTTGAGTATGATATTAGCTGTAGGTTTTTCATATATGGCCTTTATTACGTTGAGGAACGCCCCATTCATTCCCATTTTGCTGAGTGTTTTGATCATAAATGGGTGCTGTACCTTATCGAATGGTTTTTCTGCATCTATCGAGATGATCATGTGGTTTTTGTCTTTTCTTTTATTTATGTGATGTATCACGTTTACTGACTTGCGTATATTGAACCATACCTGCATCCCTGTGATGAATCCCACTTGATCATGGTGGATAATCTTTTGAATGTAATGCTGGATGCGGTTTGCCAATATTTTGTTGAGGATTTTAGCATCTATGTTCATCAGCGAAATTGGCCTGTAGTTTTCTTTCTTTGTAGGGTCTTTATCTGGTTTTGGGATCAGGGTGATGCTGGCCTCATAGAAGGAGTCTGGGAGTCTTCCTTCCTCTTGGATTTTTTGGAATAGTCTGAGAAGGACAGGGGTTAGCTCTTCCTTAAATGTTTTGTAAAATTCTCCTGTGAAACCTTCTGGCCCTGGGCTTTTGTGTGCTGGGAGTTTCTTGATTACAGCTTCAATTTCCCCAGCTGTTATCGGTCTGTTCAAGCTTTCTGTTTCTTCCTCCTTCAGTGTTGGAAGATTATACTTTTCTAAAAATTTGTCCATTTCATCAAGATTTTCCAATTTCTTGGCATATAATTGTTCATAATCGTTTCTGATGATCATTTGTATTTCTGTGGTATCCGTTGTTATTTCTCCTCTTTCATTTCTGATATTATTAATATGGGTCCTCTCCCTTTTTTTCTTGATGAGTCTGCTTAAAGGCTTGTCAATTTTATTTATCTTTTCAAAGAACCAGCTTCTGGATTGGTTTTCCTCTGCATTGTTCTTTTCGTCTCTATGTCATTCAGTTCTGCTCTAATCTTGACTATTTCCTTCCTTCTACTTGCACTGGGATTCATTTGTTGTTGTTTCTCCAGTTCTTGAAGTTGTCGTGTTAGGTCTTTTATTTGAAATGTTTCTATCTTTTTTAGGTAGGCCTGTATTGCTATGAACTTCCCTCTCAGGACCGCCTTTGCTGTGTCCCATAGGTTTTGGATAGTTGTCTGTTCATTTTCATTTGTTTCCAGAAATTTTTTGATTTCTTCTCTTACCTCATTATTGACCCATTCATTGTTTAATAGTGTAGTGTTCAGTCTCCATGAGTTTGCAAGTTTTTGAAGTTTCTCTTTGAGGTTGATTTCCAGTTTCAAGGCCTTGTGGTCTGAGAAAAAAATTGGTATTATTTCAATTTTCCTGAATTTGCTGAGGCTTGCTTTGTGTCCTATCATGTGGTCTATCTTTGAAAAACTACCATGAGCATTTGAAAAGAATGTGTATTTTTCTTCTTTGGGATGTAGGGTTCTATATATGTCAGTTAAGTCTCTTTGATTCAGTGTGTCATTCAGAGCCACGATATGTTTATTAATGTTTTGTTTGGAAGATCTGTCCATTTTTGACAGTGGGGTGTTGAAATCCCCTACTATCAGTGTGTTGCTGTCTATATCTTTTTTGAAGTCATCCAACAATTTCCTTATAAACTTGGGGGCTCCTATATTGGGAACATATAAGTTTACAATGTTGATGTCTTCTTGATAGATTCTTCCTTTAAGTATGATAAAGTACCCCTCTGGGTCTCTCTTTATGGCCTTTGCTTTGAAATCTATTTTATCTGATACAAGTATGACAACGCCAGCCTGTTTCTCATGTCCATTTGCTTGGAATATTTTTTTCCATCCCTTTACTTTCAATCTGTGTAGGTCTTTTGCTCTGAGGTGGGTCTCTTGTAGGCAGTATATTTGTGGGTCATGTTTTCTTATCCATTCAGCTACCCTGTGTCTTTTGATTGGGGCATTTAGTCCATTCACATTGAGAGATATTACTGATAGAAACTTACTCATCTTTTCTCTTTGTACCTGTGTTCCTCTCTGTCTCATTCTTTTCCTTTATCTGCTTAAACCAGTCCCCTTAGCATATCTTGGAGTGCTGGTTTGGTAGAGATGTATTCTTTTAGCTTTCTTTTGTCTGGGAAACTCCGTATTTCTCCTTCGATTTTAATGGAGAGCCTAGCTGGTTAGAGCAGCATTGGCTGTAGGCCCTTGCTTTTCATGGCTTGGAATATTTGTTGCCATTCCCTTCTGGCTTGTAGTGTTTCTGTGGAGAAGTCAGCTCCTAGGCATATCGGGGCCCCCTTGTATGTTACTTTCTCCTTTTCCCTTGCTGCCTTGAGGATTCTCTCTTTGTCTTTGACATTTGCCATTTTAATGATGATGTGTCTTGGAGTGGACCTCCTTGAGTCCCTCTTGAGTGGGGTCCTCTGTGCCTCCTGGATCCATGAGAGCCTTTCTCTCCTCAAATTAGGGAAATTTTCCATCATTACTTTTTCGAGGAGGTTCTCTATTCCTTGCTCCTCCTCTTCTCCTTCTGGTAACCCTATTATACGGCTATTATTTCGTTTCAGGTTGTCCTGCATTTCCCTACATGCCTCTTCATTCTTTTTGAGCCTTTTTTCCATTTCTTGTTCTTTCTGGGAGCTTTTTTCTACCTTGTTCTCCATCTCATTGATTCGATCCTCGGCTTTATCCAGCCTGCTTTGGATTCCTTCTACTGTGTTCTTCAATTCAGAAATGGTATTCTTCATATCCTCTTGTGTCTTCTTGATAGTTTCTATGTCCTTTTCCAGGCTGATATAGTTTGCTGTAAGATCCTGATAGTTTCTCTGCAGTTTTTCATAGTTCTCTTTGAGCTGGCTGAGCTCATTGAGCTTCCTTAGACCTATTTTTTTGAATTCAATATCTGATAGTTCCCTTGCCTCTATTTCATTTATTCTCTCTGTGGGAAGTCTCCTTTTCCACTCATTTGGGGGGGACTTCATTTTCTTCCCATTTTTGTGAGAGTCTGTTAAGTATTTTTGTCCTTTTCTTTTCTTTCTGGGCTTGCCTCTGATGATGTCAGTTGTTGACCCTATAGGGCCTTGGGATGTTTGTTTGAGCCTTCCAGGGGTATACTGTCTGTGTCTGACTCCTGCTTGGAGCAGCTCTTGACCCCTTCGGTCAGGGCTGGGCTATTTTTTGGGATCTCTCTGCGCTCTCACGCGGGCTCCTTGAGCGCCTTCCCAGCGTGGCAGGGTCCCCCACCTGTCGGGGCTCGCATGTGCTTGCCCCAGACCAGGGGGCTTATTCGCGACCTCGCGTACTCATCTGGCCTCCCTGGCACAAGAGCTTCGCGGCACTGGTCAGTTTAGGGTCTTCTATTGTGTGTTTTCCCCGCTATTGGCTCTTTGGGTGCGTTGCTTGCCCTCGCCAAATGGGGACTACGGAAATGGGAGGAAATCAGCTCTAGGACTCTCCGGTTAATCCTGTTTCTGGTCTGTCCTCCAGGGACTCTGGGCAGCTCTAATAATTTTGTGGGCCACTCCGCAGTCACGGCGGGTAGGTCAATTTACGCCTGCCCTTGCCCCTCTGTGCACTCCCTCGCAGGCTGTATGGGTGCCAGTCTGTGTGAGGCCTTGCCAGCAGGTGCAAGCGTTCACCAGCCTGCGTGGGTCACACACATGCTCGCCAACCCTCGCTGGTCAGTCGGCGCAAGTGAGCGCGCCTGCTCTGGGTGTTTTGGGGGTGTCTATGTGTGCTTTTCGGCTTTTGGCTCTTTGGGGGTGTGGCCTCTTCCCGCGCAAGGGAGACTAAGGCAAGGAGAAGGAGTCAGGACTCCCTGGTTCCTCTTCCGGTTCTTTCCCCAATGCCTCCGTTTCTAGTCTCCCCTCAGGGGCCTCTGGGCAGTTCCGCGACCCTTCGGCCAAGGATCCAACCCCTGTGGGGACTGCGTTTCAATCACAGGCAGTCTGGTTCATGCACGCCCGGCTTCTGCCTCTTTGGGGTCACGCCTTTCCAGCCCACAATGGAGACTACCGAACGGGGAGGGAGTCGGGATTCCCTGGTTCCTGCTCCTGTTCTTTCCCCAAAGCCTCTGTCTCCCGTCTCTCCTCAAGGCTCTCCCAGCCAGTCTGCACTCAGCCCCGCAGCTCACAACAAGCTGTGTGCGGAGCACACAAAAGGCAGGTTAATTGATTCCCTTATGCCTGAGCGAGATGGTAGCTGCAGAGTGGGAAGTGCGTTATCACCCGGGCTCCACCGGCCACCGTGTCACTTCTCTTCACAAAGTTTTCCTCACCATTCTTTTCCCAGGCACCAGCCCACCCTGCTGCCGCCTCTACCCAGCGATCAAGGAGGTTGGCTGCTGCTGCAACTTTTGCATTGGACCTTTAAATGTTTCTTTGCATCCCCAGATGCCTGTCTCGGAAGAGAGCGCCCGTAAGCTTTTCATGGTTGCGTTTTGTCTGTATTTTCTTGGTTTTAGCTGCTGTAGTTTAGAGGTCCCTGTTTATGATTCACACACCATTCTTCTCGGGGGAACCTAACTGGCCGTTTCAATGTCCCTCTGGTGCCAGTGCCCGTGGGCACCCAGCCCACCCTCTCGAACCTCCACCGCAATTCTCACCCGTTGGGATGTGTGAGAGTAGAATCCACTGTCCGTGGCACCAAGGCTCCTCTCCCACTATGGTTCCACTGCTTTCCAGGTGATTACTCCATTATTTAGTTGCAATTCCAGTTTGGTTTTGGGAGGAGGTCAGTGCGACTCCCTTTCACTCCTCCGCCATCTTTCTCTCAAAAAAAAAAAAACACTTAGCATATCTTTTAGGTCTATCCATGTTGTCACAATGTAAGCTTTCATTCATTTTTATGGCTGAGTGATATTCCATTGCATATATATGTATCACATCTTCTTTATATATTTATTTTTTATTAAACAAGTAAAACATATAAAATTATTATTGTAAAAATTCAAAATGTTACATGTTAAACTAAAGCAACTTTGACTGCTGAGCTAGTCCATCTTCCTTTTATATCAGTTTAGTGTCTATCCTTTAGAAATTTTTCTATGTGCTTTATAAGTATTTCTATATAAATAGTTTGTTTTGTATCTTTATATGTATTTTAACTCAAACTGTGTCATATTTTATCAAGTTTTCTACAGTTTACTTTTATCTCTTAACTGTGTGAGTCTTATAGATTTATTTATCCTTAACATGCTTATGGATTTATGGAGAGTTTGCAGTTTTTCATTATGATCAATAAGGCTGTTATGAGCACCTCTGTCTATATTTGCTTAGTGTGAGTGTTCTAAGACAGATACCAAAGAATACCAATTTATATTCTTACCATCAGTGCATAAAGGCTCCTATTTCTCCACATTCTTCCAGCCCTTAATATCATTCAACTTTTAAAGAACTGTTGGTGGGAATGCAATTGGTGTGGCCACTGTAGAAAACAACATGGAGTATCCTTAAAAAATTTAAAGATGGAACGCCCTTTTGACCCAGTGATTCTATTTCTAGGAATATACCCCAGGGATCCTGAAACACCAAGACAAAAAAAAAATGTATGTGCACCCCTGTTTACAGCAGAACTATTTACAATAGCCAAGATTTGGAAACAACCTAAGTGGCCATCAGTGGATGAGCGGATTAAAAAGCTGTGGTACATTTATGCAATGGAATACTATGCAGCAGTAAAAAAGAAGAAACTCCTACATTTTGCAACAGCATAGATGGACCTGGAGAAAGTTATCCTAAGAGTATTAAGCCGGTCGGTGAAAGAAAAATACCACATGATCTCAGTTATATGTGGACTCTTATGAACACAATAACAAACAAGATAGTAGCAGAGCTTAGATACATGGAAGAGACTGAGAGCTGCCAGAAAGGAGGCAAGGGGGATGGGATGAAAGGTAGTTAAGAGATAAACCAAAGAACACTTATGCACAGCCCATGGACATGGACAACACTATGGGGATTAGCTTGAGGTGGGGAGAGGGTGGGTCTGGGTGGACGTGGGGAAAGGGAGAAAAAGCAGGAACAACTGTAACAGCATAAATAATGGAAATAAAACTAACTAAATAAATAAATAGAAAAGAACATACAAAATTAAATAATAATTTCAAATGTGTATTTCTGTGATTTGAGGAAGGTTGAACAGATTTTTATATATTTATATTTCTCCCCTGTGGATTGCCACATTCTACAATTTTAAGTATCTTGGCTATGTGGTTAATCTTGTTAACCATGGTCTCAGTGTTGTGTTGCAGAGTGCCAATACTTGTGTAATAACAGGAGTATTTTTCTCTCAGAGAATTTTTGAGTTGGATATCACTGGGTTATTCACCAGAGCATACTTGCAAAACTGACATGGGATAACAGAGCCTTGTGGCTGGAAATAACTGATTTTTAGCTGTCATTTACTTCTACCCAACCAACTGATGTGTAAACTCTATCTTCCAAATCCTAGCCAAACAGGTATATAACTAATGCTTGAATCCTGTCTCTTGAGGTGGCTCACTCCATCTCTGAACAGTTCTGTTCATTAGAACAGTCTTTCTTGTATTAAACCAGATCTTGTCTCCATATAGTTTCTACCCACTGTCTTGAGCCTCAAAGAACAAATTTACCTCCTTTTCCACAGAACTGCCTTTCTGATATGTGGTGACAGTTTCTACAATACTCCAAGACATCTGTTCTGCAGGTTAAACATCCTGTTTCCTATGTGATCCTTACTGATATAGTTTTAAGAGTCCCCCCCCCTTACCTGCTTGGCCACTTTCTACTGGAAAATTCCTAGTTTAAATGTATACCTTTAAAAAAATGCTCCACTTAGTTCAATACCTTAGGGAGTACTGAATAATAGTAATAATGAATAATCAAGAATGATGCTTATAATAATAGAAGTTAGTCTTTATTGAGAATCAAGTATTGTTCCAAGCACTTTGTAGGTATTAATTCATTTAATCCTTATAATAATACTAGAAGTTAGGCGTTTCCCCCCCCCCCCTCATTCAACCAATGAGGAAACTGAGGCACACGGAAATTAAGTAATTTACCCAAGACTGCACCAAACAGAGTAGAACTAGAATTTATCCTACTATGGCTGTCATATTTCAATGTATGTGCCTAAGATAACATTAGATTTTCTACATTGATAATTGATTCATATTAAGTTAACTATCAACTAAAATCTCCAGATATAACTTGAATGACCACTGTTTTCCATCTGTACAGTGCAGTTTTGAAGACCAGTCCAGGACCTCATATTTGTCTCTGTGAACCTGCACATAACCTCACTTGGTCTGTTATAATTGGTAGCCCAGTGCTATTCAAGACATTTTTCATCCCATTTTTCTCCCTGATTCAGTTAGCTAGCTATTCTGTTGTGGTGATTCACTTCACACTTGACACTCTTCATCTATAGAACTGTATACTACATATTTCCAGCTTAGCTATGCATGGATGAACTGCTTACGTTATTCTGCTTCCCTTTTTTTTGCTTAAATGAGGGAAACAGGTTCCCAGGATGGAGGGGAGTGGGTATTGTTCCACTCCTTTAAGGAGGTCATCTACTCCATTTTTATTTCCTGCTAGGAGGATCAGAAGAATTTACCAACATGTCATATGCTTCATGTAACACTCAGTATTGTTTATGTTTCTTTCAATTTTTTTCATCAGGGGTATGCTTGAAAATGATACTGTGCACAGGACTTGTCAACTTTGTTTCTACCTTTCTACTTAGGAAAAAATATATATGGTTTGGTTTATTAGCTATAAAATAAAATGTCCCTCCTTATTGTCTTTTTAGATTTAAACTGAATAATTAATAAAAAATTAAGAAATTATTTTGGGCACATTTTAGAATTTTTTCTAACTTGAATTAAAAATAGTTGGAGTGATATAGTGGAAGGAAATGATAGGGGAATTAGTGGGAGTATAGGCAGGAGATCTAGTTTCTATTATTAGTTCTTTTACTATTTGTTAGTATAAATTGGAAGAAGTCATTTCCCTTCTCCAGAAAGTAAGGAAAAAGCTATAAAAATGGGGTGACAGGAATCAAATGAGTTTAAGACCCTTCACTACTCAAAAAAACTACCCTGCTTTCCATATATAATTGTTGTAATATAACTCATTACCTTCCAAAATATTGAAATGGCTTTGTGTGGGTGTTTTGTAAATCTAGACTCAAAATTTATACAAAAAATTATTCTGGGGCTATGTCTAGGAGAAACATTGCCTATTAAAATTTAGAGGACAAAACATTTGAGCATTACTTTGTGTTGGTTCTGACAAAAATAGAAATCGCAGTTGGATCATCTTGGAAGTTTTTAAAGCCTAAGTCCTTGTGTGGCTGGTTGTAGGTAAATCAAAGAGGCACTTGCAAGTTTTGGTACTAAAAAAAGAGTCAGATGCTGTAGCCCTGTGCATGTACCCTCACAATATATCCCCTGAAGGACAAGCCCCAGAGACTGTTGGGAGCCTCTTGAAATTCATTCACACACCTGCACAATCATCCACTAACTTATTAAAAAACAAGTTTTCTATGAAAATGCTCATTTGCTTTCTGTGTCTGAAAAAAACACCAAATTAAAAACATCTGGGAAGTATCTTCAAATCTATTTGTGAATATATTTACAGTGATTAAAAAAGACAGGCTGAATTGTTTCATTTCTGTAATGTAATATAGATTTGAAAATGACTTTGTCATAGCCTACTTGTATAAATGAAGATATTAGTGAAGATAACATTTATTTATATGAACTTTAAATATCTCCTTCTTGTTTTTCTGACTTGTTTTTTGTTTGTTTATGCTCAAAATATATTTTATTGAAGTGAGAATTTACTGCTTTTGAGTGTTTTTGTTTTTTTCCCATTTAGTCTAAGGTTACATTTATATCTTAAATATATATATAAAACTTGACATATTTAATAACTTTTAAATTCAGTTCCAGGTCAATAACTTAACATGACCTCTTACAGTCAACATTAGCAAAGGATTTTTTTTATGCTTGGGGACTATGATGAATAAAACAACACATGATTAAATCAAATACAAATGAATATGATGTGATTGACAGACACAGTAAATACAAGATGTGTCTGCTGCATGAATGACATAGCTTACTATTTACAGCAAACTTTTTTTATAAGTAGAAAAAGTATATTCTAAATTAATTATAAAAGTATAGTATAGTAAATACATAAACAGTAACATAGTCTATTATTATTATCAAGTATTATATAGTGTACAGAATTGTATGTTCTATAATTTCAGACTGGTAGGTCAGTAGGTTTGTTTACATCAGCATCACCACAAACACATAATGCATTGTGCTATGATGATATGTTGACTATGACATTACTGGGTGGTAGGAATTTTTTAGCAACATTATAATCTTATGGGACCAATGTTTTATATGTTATTGATTGAAACATTGTTATACTGCACATGACTGTATTTTTGTATTTTAACCTTCATATTAGCTTTATAAGTGATCAATCCACTATTTTTACTGTATATTTACCTAAGTTAGATTTTTACTTTCCTGTGTTTTCTTTTTTTTTAAAGATTTTATTTATTGTATTTTTAGACACACAGGAAAGGAGGGAGAAAGAGAGGGAGAGAAACATCAATGTGTTGTTGCCTCTCACATGCCCCCCAGTAGGGACCTGGTTAGCAACCCAGGCTTGTGCCCTACACTGGGAATTGAACTGGTGACCCTTGGTTTGCAGGCCAGCACTTGGTCCACTGAGCCACACTAGGTAGGACGTTTCCTGTGTTTTCTTATTATTAATAGCACCATTTCTTTTCAATCTAAAAAATTCCCTTTAACATTTCCTACAAGGCCACTTTAATGTTGATGAACTCCTTCAGCTTTTGCTTGCCTGAAAAGCTCAATCTCTCCTTCAGCACTGAATGATAACCTTGCCTGTTAGAATATTATTGGTTGTGAGTTTTTTCAGCACTTTAAATATGTCATGCCATTCACTTGTGACCTGCAAAGTTTCTGCTGAGAAATCTACTCACAGTCTTATGAGGTTTCCTTTGTATGTAATAAGTTGTTTTTCTCTTGCTGCTTTTAAGATTCCCCTTTCTCTTTAACTTTTGACATTTTAATTATAACGTGTCTTTGTGTATGTATCTTTGGGTATATCTAATTTGGAACTCACCGGGCTTCCTGGATTTGGATGTCTGTTTTAATCCCCAGTTTAGAAAAGTTTTCAGCCATTATTTCTTCAAAATATTTTTCTGCCTTTTGCTCCCTCTCTTCTCCTTCTGAGAGAATATGAATTTTACTTTGCTTGATGTTGTTCCATAGGTCCCTTAAGCAATCTACACTTTTTAAAAATTATTTTACCTTTTTGCTGTTCTCTTTGTGTGAATTTCAGTGCTTTGTTTTCCAGTCCTCTGATTCATTATTCTGCTTCATTCAGTTTTGTATTGGAGCCCTTTAGTGTATTTTTTAAAATTCAGTTGTATTCCCCAGGTCTGTGACTTTGATTTGGTACTTTCTTATATTGTCTAGCTCTTTGTTGAAGTTCTTACTGTGTCCATCCATTCTTCTTCCAAGTTTTAATCTGCGAACCACTTTATGAACATTACTTTGAATTCTTTATCAGGTAGATAATTTATCTCTGTATCCTTACGGTCTTTTTCTGAAGTTTTGTCTTGTTATCTCACTTGGAACATAGTCCTTTGTCTTCTCATTTTGATTGACTTTGTTTCTATGAATGAGATGAAACAGCTACCTTTTTCAGTCTTGAAAGAGTGGCCTATCGTAGGGGATGAACTTATCATTCAACTTCGCCCTGGCCCTTGGTTTTCTCTTGATCCTTTCTGATTGTTTATACAACTTGAGTTACAGTTAATAGTTCCCTATTATTGAGGGTGTGCCAAGACCTGCCAGTGTTCTAAGGGGAGGAATATCATTTAGCACCTAGTTGCAACTATTGGAGACAGCCCCTCAGGCAGCAATTTTAAAGTTTGTGAATATTTACTATCCTGCGAGGCCACAATTCTAAAATCTGCTGGTCCCAGACCAGGAAATCTGGAGGTGTCCACTGGATAACAGTTGCAAAAAGTGGGCCTCTGGACAAGGGCATAAGCTCCTTTCTGGGAGGTGTCATTACGCTATAGCCAAGTCCAAGGGACTGCACTGGGATGAGGTCTTCCTGCTTATGTACGCTCGGAGCACATTTTTAGTCTCTAGGTATATGGGAAACCTGAAGCCTATGCCTCAGGTTTATGCTCCAGGATAAGTAAATAGTCATTTTTATCAGGGAGACAGAGTGTGTTCCAGTTTCTTGTTTGTGCAGTGCCCTGAAGGCAGTAGTTTGTCTTTTCCGTTGTTACAGTCTTGTGGACCCCAGGAACACCAGCTTTCTTGGCCACAAGGGCCAGGTGATCTAGGGGCATCTTCTGTGTGAATGTTATTGCACCTTATTGCTTTAATGATGCAGCTGGAGAGTGCAGAGGGTGGGCATACTTGCCATTTTTAGCAAGGCAGTAGGAAAATGTCTGGACAGTAGATGGCCACAGACTTTGGGGAGAGTGCAGGAGAATGCCCTCATTGTTCTGACTTGCAGATTCAAGCCAGGGAGAGGGGGAATGGGACAACCACCTACACCCTTTGGTTTCAGCAAGGTAGCAAGACAATGCCATGGCCACTTCCCCCTGTCGATTCTAGCAAAGAAGCAAGAGGGTGCCACATCCAAGCTCACCTGCTTGTGCCAGCAGGGCAGATGGGGAATGCAAAAATGGCATC
The DNA here is from genome assembly GCF_021234165.1 of Pteronotus mesoamericanus. Taxonomy (NCBI): domain Eukaryota; kingdom Metazoa; phylum Chordata; class Mammalia; order Chiroptera; family Mormoopidae; genus Pteronotus; species Pteronotus mesoamericanus. The sequence continues at coordinate 4,862,719 of NW_026555198.1, forward strand.
TTCTGGGGTCTCAGAGAGAGTTTCAATTGTCCCATGCCCCTCCGTCAGCTCCTTTAAAATTACCAACTGACTCTCCTTCACATAGAGTCTAAGTGTTTTTCAAACTTCTGCTTTTATGCTGGGTCCCACAGTGAATGAGACCATATATGAGCCTTTTAATAGGAGAATCTTAGTTCCCTATTACCCTTTACTTCCCCTGGACATCAGCTCTATTGGTATGTTTACTTACAAATAATTTTATGTTTATTTACTGAACATAAATAATTTTATGTTCATTAATTTTATGTTCATTTAAAATATATACGCACATGTTTTATATATGTATACTTACATAGCCTTATACATATATGCAAAATTATACATACATATTTTCACAGAAGTGAGATATTATTTCATTTCTATTTTTGATTTATTTTGTTATGTACCATACAGACAGTACTCATCTAATTATTTTAATTATTTGCACAGAACTCTAAAGTATGAATGCACCATTTAAATTTTTTTAATTAATTTATTTTCCAATTACAGATAACATATCAATTTGACATTTATATACTATATGAAGTAATCATTTCAATAAGTCTAGTATCCATTTGACACCACATATAGTTATTAAAATATCATTAACTATATTCTTTTTTTTCTTTTATAACCTGCCTGCTTTATTTATTTATTTATTTATTTTTTAAAATACATTTCTCTCTGCCTTCCCCCAAACACTCTCCCTTGCCCCCTCCCTCCCTCCCTCAACTGTTCCCCTTTGGTTTTGTCCATGAGTCCAGATGCATTCAAGCTGTCGCGAAGTTTAGTAGTTCTTTTTTTCTTTCTGCTGCGTAGTATTCCATGGTGTAAATGTACCATTTTTTTGGTCCAGTCATCTACTGATGGGCATTTAGGTTGCTTCCAATACTTGGCTATTGTAAATTGTGCTGCTATGAACATTGGGATGCATAGGTTCTTTTGTATTGGCGTTTTGGTGTTCTTAGGGTATAGTCCCAGCAGAGGAATCACTGGATCAAAAGGCAGTTCCATTTTCAGCTTTTTGAGGAAATTCCACAATGGCTGCACTAGTCTGCATTCCCACCAACAGTGGACTAGGGTTCCCTTTTCTCCACAGCCTCACCAGCAACTGTTGTTTGTGGATTTGTTTCTGATGGCCATTTTGACTGGTGTGAAGTGGTACCTCATGGTGGTTTTGATGTGCATTTCTCTGATGGCTAGTGATACCGAGCATCCTTTCAAATGTCTCTGGGCCCTCTGTATCTCTTCCTTGGAAAAGTGTCTGCCCAGGTCCTTTGCCCATTTTTTGATTGGATCGTTTGTCTTCTTGGAGTGGAGTCGAGTGATTTCTTTCTATATCTTGGAGATCAAACCTCTATCTGATGTATCGTTAGCAAACATATTTTCCCATACAGTTGGCTCTCTTTTCATTTTGCTGATGTTTACTATACCCAGGCAGAGGCTTCTTATTTTGATGAGGTCCCACTTGTTTATTCTTTCCTTTATGTCCCTTGCTTTAGGAGACATATCAGTGAAAAAATTGCTGCGTGGGATTCCTGAGAGTTCCCTGCCAATGTTCTCCTCTGGGACTTTTATGGTGTTGTGACTTATATTTAAGTCTTTTATCCATCTTGAGTTTATTTTTGTGTATGATGTCAGCTGATAATCCAATTTCAATTTTTTGCATGGAGCCGTCCAGCTCTCCCAACGCCATTTGTTGAAGAGGCTATTATGGCTCCATTTTATGCTTCTGCCCCCTTTGTCAAATATTAGATGTCCACAGAGACCTGGGCTTATTTCTGGGCTTTCTATTCTGTTCCACTGGTCTATGGGTCAGTTCTTGTGCCAGTACCAAATTGTTTTAAGTATAGTGGCTTTGTAGTAGAGTTTGATGTCCGGTATTGTGATCCCTCCTACTTTGTGGTTCTTTCTCAAAATTGCTGCGGCTATTCGGGGTCGTTTGTGGTTCCATATGAATTTTTGAAATGTCTGTTCTTTTTCTGTGAAATACGTCATTGGTATCTTAATAGGGATTGCGTTGAATCTATAAATTGCTTTGGGTAGTATGGACATTTTGATGATATTAATTCTTCCATTCCATGAGTACGGTATATGCTTGCATTTATTTGTGTCTTCCTTAATTTCTTTTTTTCAATGTTGTATAGTTTTCTGCATACAGGTCTTTTACATCTTTGGTTAAATTTATGCCTAGGTATTTTATTTTCCTTCTTGCTATATCGAATGGTATTTTTTTCTGATTTCTTCTTCTTCTATTGCATTGCTGGTGTACAAAAATGCCTTTGATTTCTGAATGTTGACTTTGTATCCTGCTGTTTTGCCAAATTCATTTATAAGGTTGAGGAGTTTTTTGGTAGAGTCTACAGGGTTCTCTATGTACACTATCATGTCATCTGCAAACAATGATAGCTTTACTTCCTCCTTTCCTATTTGGATGCCTTTTATCTCTTTCTCTTGTCTGACCGCTGTGGCTAGGACTTCCAATACAATGTTGAAAAGAAGCGGTGAGAGCGGACATCTTTGTCGTGTTCCCGATCTTAGTGGGAAAGCTTTCAGTTTTTGCCCGTTGAGTATGATATTGGCTGTAGGTTTTTCATATAGGGCCTTTATTATGTTGAGGAATGCCCCATTTATTCCCATTTTACTGAGTGTTATGATCATAAATAGGTGCCGTACCTTGTCATATGCTTTTTCTGCATCTATCGAGATGATCATGTGGTTTTTGTCTTGCCTTTATTTATGTGATGTATCACGTTTACTGATTTGTGTATATTGAACCATCCCTGCATGTCTGGGATGAATCCCACTTGATCATGGTGGATAATCTTTTGAATGTATTGCTGGATGCGGTCCGCCAATATTTTGTTGAGGATTATAGCATCTATGTTCATCAGCGAAATTGGCCTGTAGTTTTCTTTCTTTGTAGGGTCTTTATCTGGTTTTGGGAACAGGGTGATGCTGGCCTCATAGAAAGAGTCTGGGAGTCTTCCCTCCTTTTGGAATTTTTGGAGTAGTCTGAGAAGGACAGGGGTTAGCTCTTCCTTAAATATTTTGTAAAATTCTCCTGTGAAACCATCCAGCCCTGGGCTTTTGTGTGCTGGGAGTTTCTTGATTACTGCTTCAATTTCCCCATCTGTTACCGGTCTGTTCAAGCTTTCTGTTTCTTCCTCCTTCAGTGTTGGAAGATTATACTTTTCTAGAAATTTGTCCATTTCATCAAGGTTTTCAAATTTCTTTCCATGTAAAAGTTCATAGTAGTTTCTGACAATCCTTTGTATTTCTGTGGTATCAGTTGTTATTTCTCCTCTTTCATTTCTGATGTTATTAATTTGGGTCCTCTCCGTTTTTTTCTTGATGAGTCTGCTTAAAGGACGTCGATTTTATTTATCTTTTCCAAGAACCAGCTCCTTGATTGGTTGATTCTTTGAATTGTTCTTTTCGTCTCTATGTCATTCAGTTTTGCTCTTATCTTTCTATTTCCTTCCTTCTACTTGCTCTGGGATTCATTTGTTGTTGTTTCTCCAGTTCTTGAAGTTGTCGTGTTAGGTCTTTTATTTGAAATGTTTCTATCTTTTTTAGGTAGTCCTGTATTGCTATGAACTTCCCTCTCTAGACCGCCTTAGCTGTGTCCCATAGGTTTTGGACTGTTGTCTGTTCATTTTCATTTGTTTCCAGAAATTTTTTGATTTCTTCTCTTACCTCATTATTGACCCATTCATTGTTTAATAGTCTACTGTTCAGTCTCCATGAGTTTGCAAGTTTTTGAAGTTTTTCTTTGAGGTTGATTTCCAGTTTCAAGCCCTTGTGGTCCGAGAAAAAGTTTGATATTATTTCAATATTCCTGAATTTGCTGAGGTTGGCTTTGTGTCCTATCATGTGGTGTATCTTTGAAAAACTTCCACGAGCATTTGAAAAGAATGTGTACTTTTCTTCTTTGGGATGTAAGGTTCTATATATGTCAGTTAAGTCTCTTTGATTCAGTGTGTCATTCAGAGCCACGATATGTATATTAATGTTTTGTTTGGAAGATCTGTCCATTTCTGACAGTGGGGTGTTGAAATCCCCTACTATCAGTGTGTTGCTGTCTATATCTCTTTTGAAGTTGTCCAACAATTTCCTTATATACTTGGGGGCTCCTATATTGGGAGCATATAAGTTTACAATGTTTATGTCTTCTTGATAGATTCTTCATTTAGGTATTATAAAGTGCCCCTCTGGGTCTCTTTTTATGGCCTTTGTTTTGAAATCTAGTTTGTCTGATATAAGTGTTGCAACTCCTACTTTCTTCTCTTGCCCATTTGTGTGGAATGTTTTTTTCCATTCCTTACAGTCAAGCTGTGTATGTCTTTTGCTCTGAGGTGGGTCTCTTGTAGGCAGGATACATGTAGGTCATATTTCCTTATTCATTCATCTCTCCTGTGTCTTTTGAGTGGAACATTTAGTCCATTTACATTGTGAGTTATTACTGATAGAAATGTATTCACTTTTTCTCTTTGTACCTGTGTTTTTCTCTTTCTTACTCTTTTCCTTCATCTTCTTAAACTAGTCCCTTTAGCATATCTTGGAGTGCTGGTTTGGTAGAGATGTATTCTTTTACCCTTCTTTTGTCTGGGAAACTCCTTATTTCCCCTTCTATTTTAATTGAGAGCCTTGCTGGGCAGAGCAGCCTTGGTTGTAAGCCCTTGCTTTTCATTACTTGAAATATTTGTTGCTATTCCCTTCTGGCTTGTAGTGTTTCTGTTGGAATGTCAGCTCCTAGCCTAATGAGGCCCCCTTGTTTGTTACATTCTCCTTCTTCCTTGCTGCCTTGAGGATTCTCTCTTTGTCTTTGATAGTTGCCATTTTAATGATGATGTGTCTTGGAGTCGGCCTCCTTGGGTCCCTCTTGAGTGGGGTCGTCTGTGTCTCCTGGAGCCAGGAGACCTTTTGTATCCTTAAATTGGGGAAATTTCCCATCATTACTTTTTGGAGGAGGTTCTCTAGCCTTTGCTCCTCTTCTTCTGGTATCCTTATTATGCAGATATTACTGTGTTTCAGGTTGTCCTGCATTTCCCTAAATGCCTCTTCATTCTTTTTGAGTCTTTTTCCCATTTCTTGTTCTTTCTGGGAGCTTTTTTCTACCTTATCCTCCATCTCATTGATTCGATCCTCGGCTTCATCCAGCCTGCTTTGGATTCCTTCTACTGTGTTCTTCAATTCAGAAATGGTATTCTTCATATCCTCTTGTGTCTTCTTGATAGTTTCTATGTCCTTTTCCAGGCTGATATAGTTTGCTGTAAGATCCTGATAGTTTCTCTGCAGTTTCTCATAGTTATCATTGAGCTGGCTGAGCTCATTGAGCTTCCTTAGAACCATTGTTTTGAATTCCATATCTGATAGTTCCCTTGCCTCTATTTCATTTATTCTCTCTGTGGGCAGTCTCCTTTACCACTCATTTGGGGGGAACTTCTTTTTCTTCCCATTTTTGTGAGAGTCTGTTCAGTAATTTATTCATTCATTCATTCATTTATTTATTTATTTATTTATGCTTCTGCTTCAATTGGGACATCTAGATTTCCTAAATTTGTGAATTAAACTTCTATGGTAGTAGGCAGGTTATTTATTTATTTATTTATTTATTTATTTTCTTTAGTTTTCTTTCTGGGCCTGCCTCTGATGATGTCAGTTTTTGACCCTATATGACCTTGGGTCATTTGTTTGAGCTTTGCAGGATTCTATTGTCTGTGTACTGCTGCTTTGGGCAGCTCTGTGACCCCTTCAGCCAGGGATCCACTATTTCTGCGGATCGCTTTGCACTCTCCCATGGGCTCCTTGAGAGTGCTCCCCAACCTGACAGGCTCCCGGGCCCAACAGGATCCCCTGCCTGCCTTGGTGCTGGCATGCTTGCCCCAGCCCAGGGGGCGGGGGGGCCTTATTTGTGACCTCGCGTACTCGTATGGCCCCCCAGGCCACTGGGCATCCCGGCACTGGTCCATTTAGATTCTTCTATTGTGTGCTTTCCCTGCTTTTGGCTCTTTGGGTGTGTTGCTTGCCCTCGCCAAATGGAGACTACAGAAATGGGAGGAAGTCAGCTCCAGGACTCTCGGGTTAATCCTGTCTCCAGCCTCTCCTCCAGGGACTCTGGGCAGCTGTGACCCCTTCCGCCCCGGAACCACTATTTCTGCGGACCACTCTCTCCTCGGGGCCTGTGCGGGTTGGTTTTCACCTGCCCTCACTGATCTGTGCACTCCCTTGCAGGCCCTGTCGGGGCCAACCTGTGCGAGCCCTTGCCAGCCCGCCGGGTCCACACACAGGCTCCCCAACCCTCGCCGGCCACTTGATGCAAGTGTGCACACCTGCACTGGGTGGTTTTGGGCTCTCTCTTGTGTGCTTTTCAGCTTTTGACTCTTTGGGGGTGTGGCCTGTTCCCCCACAATGGAGGCTACGGAAAGGAGAAGGAGTCGGGACTCCCCGGTTCCTCCTCCTGTTCTTTCCCCAACTCCTCTCTGCCCAGTCTCTCCTCAGGGGTCTCTGGAAAGTTCTGTGACTCCTTCAGCCAGGAATCCACTATTTCTGCAGACCGCTCTGCACTCCCGGGCCCGCGCGGGTCATTAACTATATTCTGTATGCTGTACTTTACGTCTTTGTGACTATTTTTATTACTAACAATTTTTAAATTTAGCTATCACTTTAATGATGTACATAATGTTTTTTACCAAATTTTTAGTATTATAAATGTTACAGTGAACATTTTAAATCACATGTGTTTGTACACATTTTTTATCATTTCTATAGAAAAGACTCTTAAAATTGTTATGTATATTTTAAAGTTTGATAGAAATTACCAAAATATTCTCCAAAGTGGTTGTACTTTTTATACTGCTGACCAACAGTGTAGGGGCATTTCCTATTTCCACATCAGTTTTAAAGTCAATCTGGCAGAAGGAAATTGCCCCTTTATTTTAATATATATTTAGTTTCAGAATAGTAAAGTTGAATACCTGTGTTTATCTATTTCTAAAAAGACTTTATTTTTTCGAGAGAGGGGAAGGGAGAGAAAGATCAATGTGTGGTTGCCTCTCGCATGCCCCCTTCTGGGGATCTGGCACACAACCCAGGCATGTACTCTGACCAGGAATCGAACCAATGATCTTTTCATTTGCAGACTGGCACTCAGCTGACTGAGTGACACCAACCAGGGTTGGTGCTTATCTATTTGTAATTATCAGTCTGTGAGTTGCCTATTTCTATCTACTCTCTTTTTCAATTTGGTCATTTGCTTTTTATTTTTGATTTATATGAGAGCTTTATATTTTAATTTTTCTATTATATACATTGTGATTGTTTTCTCCTAGTCTCTGGTTTATGTTTTAACTTTGCCTAAGGTGCAATTTGCCATATAGAAATTGTGCATGCAAAAGTGTCTTCTGGAAAAGAATAGACCTCTTCATTTTTCCTTCTCTTTTGAAAATTCCCCCTCATCCATCAGCTGCAGGACAAAACACTCAAATGGTTTAGTGAGTTTGAGAAACAGAAAAGCAGCCCCTAACATTGAGGAGCTAGACCTTAGTGTTGCCTGGCCCTCATAGCTAGACATTGGTATTGTAATGTTGAATATGAACACATTCACAGAACATCAATATTGAACAAGGACCCTCTGTGACCATGATCGATCAAAAGAATAATAGGACCACTCCATAATCACATCTGAACATAGACAAAAGATAAACATTGTGCAAGTCACACAAAATGTCCACATATTTCCCTATCCTGGCTAATATGAGGGACTGCCATTTCTTTCCCAATTATAGCTTTACTATTGCCTTAGACTGGCCTCTCGATAGATAAAATGTATTAAATTACCCCATCATCCTATTACCATCACTTCCTAATGGTATCCAATATAAAGGAAAACTCTGCTTCCTTAAAACTTTCCCCAAATTACCATATATAAGCTCAAATTCTATAAAAAGGCCTTTTTATTATCTTCTTACTGAGACACCCCACAGTTTCATATGGTGTATGTTCTCCCTCACTGCAGTGAGTAATAAACCCAACTTGTTCAACTATGGTGTGTTCCTTATGGTCTTTGGCTAGAGAGTGTTGAAAGAATAATATGAAAATGTTATGATTCGCAGTCAAGCTGTTTTGTTTTTTAATAGAAAAGGTCATTTCCAGTCCAATTAAATTTCTTACTGCTTTACTAAATCATTATATGTGGGTCATATAATAATTTGAACTTTGAGGAATACTGTATACATTAGGATAAGTAGTAAGTACCAGGGAGTCAATGTGTTATAGTTGAACAAGCATTACATTTGATGTGAGAGTACATTTGTAACATACTAGCATGGTGGTTTGAAGGAAATTTGTTAATTTATCAGAACTTTAATTTCCTTATCTGTAAATAAATATAATAACCTATCTTATAAGGTGGTTGTGAGGACCAAATGATATAAAGTATATGGAGCCTTTTGCAAACTGGGACAAGTTCTGTAAATATGTAAGACTCCTAAAAATATTAATGTTACAGCTGAAAGGGATCTGATTAAATGCACATCCCCTTTCATCAAATCATTTTATTCATTGGGCAACAAAAAAAACACAGAGAAGGAGAATTGGCTTATCTAAGACTGTAAACTGACTTTGGGGGTTGACTTGAGAGTAGACTCCAGATCTTGTGACTCCTTTCGTGTAGCATTCCTTCTATTGCATAAAATATCTATTACATTTTATTTTCTATTTGCTTCCCTATAATAAAAATTAGTCTATCAAATAATTTTGGTAGATCACACTATCTTCCAAAGATTAACTGCTCTGAATTCCCCAAACAACTTGGGTATGTATGAAATTATGGTTAAGCCACAAAAGTGTGTTTAAAAAAAACAATTACCAAATGTTTTATATCCTAATGATTCTTGTGGAGTTACCCCTATTTTGTTTGCTTGTTTCTTCTTTTTTTTAAATGTGTTAACTCTTTTCATCTAACCAAGATTCAGGGTCTCTTTGATGGTAGTTTCACTTGGTTATAATTGGGTGCTATACAATTGTGTTTCTTTGCCCTGCAATACAGGGTTTCAAAAGAAAAAAAATAACCTTGGAAACTTAAGAAAGTATTCTTGTCACTGATTACAAATTGCTATCTATTTTCTGGTCAGCTCTTTGTTCTGGTTACTTTTTCTTTCTAACATGCTTGACTGCACAAATCACAAAACAGGGATAAAAAAGATCTTTGGAATCTGTATTTGTTATGTTGCAAGTTCAATAACCATCTGGAACACAAAAGCCCAGGACCTTAAGTACGAACCAGTATTTTGTTGTTTTGCTTTCTCCCTTAGCATTTTGCGTATGACTCCTTTTAATCGCTGCTGAAATGGAGTCTTTATTGTGGAAAGAGATTCTGTGGATGTGTGAAGGTGTGAAAAGTGATTTGTGGGACACCAAAATCATTGTAAGAAGCAACATTTTATGTTACAGGCAAAGATGATAATCTAGGTATTTGAAAATTATCAGGAATTTCTTGTGGACTTTTTAATTATTTTCTAGTAATTGATTATGTAAATATACTTATTACTCTGCTTCTATCATATTAGATATTTATTATAGCCTAACCCAACAGGATTTAGATTATAAGAACTGTCTTAAAGATGAAACATAACACAAATGATCAAATGAGACTTTTCATTCTCTCCCTCACTTTTATTTTCTTTTCTTAAAAAGATTTTATTTATTTTTAAAGGGGAAGGGAGGGAGAGAGAGAGGGAGCAAGACATCAATGTGTGGTTGCCCCTTATGCGCCCCCTAATTGGGAGGTAGCCCACAACCCAGGCATGTGCCCTGACTGGGAATCAAACTGGTGACCCTTTGGTTCCCAGGCCAGCGCTCAATCCACTGAGTCACACCAGCCAAGTCTCTCCCTCACTCACTTTTCATACATTTCTGAGACCTATTGTGTGTTGTTCTTTGCTGTCAGCAGGAGAATGAAGAGTGAGTAAGACATGTGTGCCCATTTGGAGTTGCAGCAAAACTTCTTAATGAAGCAAGAACTAGAAGATACAAGGCAAGGAAACATAAGTGCTTTCTCTTCATAGTTACAGTTCTATAACTTCTTTCAATCTTGTAGAGGAGGCATCTCCTATACCCCTCTTTGCCTCTATGGTAAGGCCTCATGGAATGCAAGCTAACCTGAATATTAATGTAGATACACGTTAGGAAGTCACACTTGCTTTCCAGGTTTGCATATAACATCCCTAAATCAAATATAAATGATAGGTTTATGAGGCCACTAATGAGAACACAGGCATAATTTTGAGGATTTTAATGAGAATTTTGAGGAAGTTCTATAACTACTACAATATATATATCTCCCCCAAATCTGGCAAATTATGTTACCAAAATACCAGAAAATGGAGGATTTTGTGAGAGGAAATACGTTACCAAACCAAACAAGTTTTACTGATAAGGAAATTGAACCTCAACTGGTTAAATGATGTCTCTTGGATCACCAGCTATTTAGTTGCCACAGTTGCAAGCAATAACACCTCATGTAATCTTCCCAATAACCTTTTAATTTAGGTACTGTTATTATTATTCCTCTTTCACAAATAAGGTAACTGAGATCCAGAAAATATAAGTCACTTGCCCAGGGCCACATGGCTAATCACTGTCAGAGCCAGGTTTTGACCCTGGAGGCTAGACTTGGGGGACCATGCATTCAACCCTGGCCTATTCTGCCTCTGCAGCAACATTTGCAGTCTGTCACCTGACTTTTCTCCTTTCACCCTCTCCCCATTTATTTCCACTTAAACAAATTACACTGTGGTACTAAATATGCATATGTACAAATGCATTCACACACACCATAAAACATTTTACATAGGAATGTGTGGGTATCTATATATCTATATCTAAATCTAATCTATATCATCTATATCCATAGCTATATCTTCTTTGCTTCTCAGTGTGTCTGCAGAATCACAGTTGATAAATGAATCAGTTCAGAAAGCAAAGAGACTGATTATTATTTTATCACCAGCCAGAAAAAAGAAGTTTCCTTTAGGCATTGCAGACAGAAGGTAAGATGAACAGGGTGCTAATTTGCTCTAGCTCTATCAGCCTGCTGTCTTTTGTTGGGGGCCAAGAAGGAAAAAGGTTATATTGTGCATGACAGTATGGGCCACTGGCCTGATTACAAGGCTCCAAGAGGGCTTTTGCAACATGAACATATGGACATTTTACAATATTTACAAGGGGAAATGTACACTGATTGGCATACAGGTTACAAATGGTTTCATGTTGGAAGCCTCTTCAATTTCTTCCCATAGGTATTGTTGCTCACCTTAGATAGACATTTTTTTTAACTTAGATAAAATGTATTACTTAATTATAACCTGGACTATGATTTTTCTAGAAGAAAATAGTTTTTAAAAATGCCATTAAAAATAGTGCAATGGAAGAACATTGGTCTTAGAGTCAGAAATCATGGAGTTGAATCCTATTTCTGCCCTGTGCATTAATTACCCCTTCTTCATACCTGGAGAAAATCAACCCATCAGGTAGCTTAGTTTCACTTTAAATTAAACTGTATTTCAGTTTAAAGTAATGCTCTTAAAACTCAAATCATGTCTCAGTACTGCTGGGAATTTCAACTGTTTCTTCATAACAAGCTCATATTCTACTCTGAGACCCCAATTTTAACCCCTTCTCTCTTTATAAATTTTAAATATCACCCTCCCATTCCCTTTCTCCCAGTCTTATATCTCACTGAGAAAATGGAATCCATGGGGAGGAGCCTACTCCATCTTTTGACTAAAGGGCCTCCTCAATTGCACTGAATCACATATTCTTTCACCTGCCCAAGTGTTTTGTTCTTTCAGTCATATCCTCTTTCTTTTGCAATACCAGTTTCTCCTTCTCTATTGGATAATTTCTGTTAGCTTAAAAATATAATATTCTCCCTTCACAGAACATATCTTTCCATCTATAATCCATTTTTACTGCTCTCCTCATTGGCAAAAGCTGGTGATAATCTATTGTCTTCCAACATTCCAATCTCTCCTTGTGCCACTCCAGACTTCAATCTGTCTACTCTACTGATCTTGCTTTTGTCAAGGTCACCAGCCACTTCTGTATGCCTAATTTAATGATCAACCACTGGTCTTTATGTTACATAGTTGGCCACTCCATCATTGTTGACCATCTTCTTTCCTTGTGTTTTTGTAACTTCACATTTCACATGCTCTTCCTTATATCACACTGACTTCTCTTTCTTACTCTCTTTTACTGGTTCTTCCTTTATGGGACCCTGAAATCTTGGTTGTAGGCTCTCTGGTGTTTTCTTACACTCACTAGATCCCACATGATCCCTGCTTCCCACATTTGTTTCCTCTGTGTACATTTAAAATTTTTCTTTATACATACATAGCACTATCAAATACTGATCTGAAATAGTTTGTGAAGGAAATAATGGTAGATAAGATTAAAAAGGCATTTTTTAATCAGATTTATAGGCCTTACTTATATATTCAGTTTAATGGGCTCTATCTTTTAGTCAGTGAAATGCCAAAGGAAATTTTTTTTAGCAGATTAAATTTATAAAAACAGGAACAGAATATGGGAGATAAAGTGTACCGATTACAATGTTGAGCACTGCAATGTCTTTTTTAAAAAATCATGTTTGTTCAATTATGAATTGAGTTGTCCCAATTTTTCCCCCTTTGCCCTCCTCCACCCATCCCACCCTGCCCCTCACTCTCACACTCAATTCCCACATTGTTCTTCCTGTCCATGGGTCATTCATACATGTTCTTTGTCTAGTCCCTTCTCCTACTTTCACCATTATCCTCCTTCCCCCTCCCCTCTGGTCACTTTCAGTCTGCTCCATGTTTCCATGCCTGTGGTTTATTTTGTTCATTGTTTTGTTGACTAGAGTCCTCTTATAGCTGAGATCATATAGTATTTGTCTTTCACCAACTGGCTTATTTTTCTTAGCTTAATATTCTCCAGTTCCATCCATGTTGTAACAAAAGGTAGGAGTTATTTCTTATTTTTCTTTGTTTATTTTTAATGCAGATTTAACTAATTAATTTACTTATTTATTTATGTAAATGTCAAGATCCATTATAAAATATTAAAAAATTTAAATCCATTATGAAGTTTCAGCAATTAAAACAACATGACACCAGCACAGAAATAATTAAGTAGATCAATGAAATAAAATGAGCATAACTAACATTTTTCTTACCCGGAAGTAACATATTCAAACCCAGAAGCTATAAAGTAAAATATTGACAAAATGACTATATTAAACATTAAAGACAATACATATATATATATATATATATATATATATATATATATATATAATTAAGGAACAAGTAATAGAGTAGGAAAGTAGTTGGAACACATCTAAAAAAGGGTTAATAGTTTTCTTTTTAGGGAAAAAATTTACAAACATTTAATCAAAAAATGAATAAAGAATACCAAAAAGCCATTTAAAGCTTTTTAAGAATAATAGAAATAGGCAAGAAATACAAAAGCAGGTTTAGTTTCAAGAAATAATAAAATAACAATTAAAATAAAACATCATTGTCACAATCAGATTAATAAGTATTAAAAATATTGGTAATATGAATATTGGTGACTGTGAAAGGAACTGGGTATGCATAGATTCTTTTTCTTCATCTCCTTAAAACAGTCCCTTTAGCATATCTTGCAATGCTGGTTTGGTGGAGGTGTATTCTTTTAGCCTTCTTTTGTCTGGGAAACCCCTTATTTTGCCTTCCCTTTTAATGGAGAGCCTTGCTGGATAGAGTAGTCTTGGTTGCAGCCTTTGCTATTCATGAGTTGGAATATTTCTTGCCATTCCCTTCTGGCTTGTAGTGTTTCTGTTAAGAAGTCAGCTGCTAGCCATATCAGGGCTTCCTTATATGTTACTACCTCTTTCTCCTTTGTGTCCTTTGGGATTCTCTGTTTGTCTTTGATATTTGCCATTTTAATGATGATGTGCCTTGGAGTGGGCCTCATTGGGTTCCTCTTGAATGGGACCCTCTGTGCTTGCTGGACTTGTTTAACTTTTTCTCTCCTCCAATGAGGGAAGTTTTCCATAATTACTTTTTCAAACAGGTTCTCTATCCCTTGCTCCTCTTCTTATCCTTCTGGTATCCCTATTATGTGGATATTGTTACATTTTAGGTTGTCCTGCATTTCCCTAAACACGTCTTCATTCTTTTTCAGTCACTTTTCATTTTTTGACTCTTTCTGGGAGCTTTTTTCTACCTTGTCCTCCAGCTTGCTGATTCGGTCCTCAGCTTATTCTCGACTGCTTTTGATTTCTTCTAGTGTCTTCTTCAATTCAGAAATTGTATTCTTCATTTCGTCTTGTCTGTTATGGATAGTTTATATGTCCTTTTTTCGTGGTGATATAGTTTGCAACAATTTCCTCATATTTTCCCTGTAGTTTTTTGTAGTTCTCTCTGAGCTCACTAAGCTCATTGAGCTTCCTCAGAACTGTTGTTTTGAACTCCATATCTGATAGTGTCCTTGCCTCTATTTCATTTAGTTCTCTTTCTGGGGATTCCTCCTTTCCCTTCGACTGGGGGGGGGTTGTTTCTTTGTCTTCCCATTATTTGTAAGACTCTTCTTTTTTGTTTCTGTCTTTAAAATTAATGTCTTGATTTCCTGACTTTGTGGTGTGATCTTCTATGGTAGAAGACTGCTGTTTTGTTTTGTTTTCCTTCTGGGTCTGCCTCTGATGTCAGATGTTGACCCTGCCTGATCTTAGGCAGTCTGTTCGAGACTTCCAGGAATCTGCTGTCTGTGGCTGTCTCCTTCAGCTATTAATCTAGTCATCCTGCACTCAGCCTGATGGCTTAGAGATACCATAGGGTGGGGCAGAGTCCCTTCTGGTGGTGGGGTTATTGGGTCCTCTCACACAGTTGCTACTCAGGGAAGTGGTCTGCCTGAGCAAGATGGCTGCTGCCATATGCAGGATGGTTCAGCAGTGGGATCCCGCAGGCTACTCTCTCTGTTCTCTGTCCAAAGCCCCCTTTCCCAGTCTCTACTCAGGCATCTCTAGCCCACTCTGCCCCCACCTTTCCCGAAGCCTGGGGTAAGTGGCTGCAAATAACAATTTATGCGTTGGCCCTTTAAATGGCTCTTTGTATCTCCAGCCTCCTGTCTCTGGCAGAGAACAACCCTGCTGCTTTTTTCAGCTGGCTGTTATCTGTGTACTTTTTGGGCTCTGGTGTTGTAGGCTGGAGATCCCGTCTTATGTTCTAGACCCCACTCTTCTCGGGGGGGATCCAACTGGCTGTTTCAATATCCTTCTGGTGGTGCTGCCCATGGGCTACTCACCCACCTTCTCAAGTCTCTGCCACTCTCCTTACCAGTTAGGTTGTGCTAAAGCGTATTCTTCTATCTGTCCGAGGTTATAAGGCTCCTCTCTCACTATTGTTCAGTTGTTTGTTCCAGGTGATTTCTCCACAATTTAATTGTAATTCCAGGTTGGTCCTGGGAGGAGGCCAGTGTGACTTCCACTCACTCCTCCGCCATCTTGATTCTTCCGCATTGTAATGTCTTGATGTAAGGTAAGCAACACCTGAATTAGATATTTAATGATTATGGGAATGTAACAAAGTAATGAATAATGAAAGACACTAAAGAATACTTGACAGTAGTTGGTGAATGACTAACTATTGTTATGGAAGAATGGAGAAAATGAATAGCTGCCCATGCTCTTTCTTATTTTTTTAATTTTATTTTTCAATTACAGCTTACATTCAATATTATTTTGTGTTAGTTTTTAGATAATCAGATTCTTTACAAAATATTCCCCTCAGTATTTTCAGTAACTATCTGGTGCCATACATTGTTACGACAATATTATTGACTCTATTTCCTATGCTTTACTTTGCACCCCTATCAATGTTTTGTAACTACCAAATTGTACTTCTTAATCCCTTTACCTTTTTCTTCCAGTCCTGAAATTCCCTTATATCTGGCAGCCATCAGTCTGTTCTGCGTATCTATAAGTCTGTTTCAACTTTGTTTGTTTACTTTGTTTTGTAGATTCCACATATGTGAGAGCATATGGTATTTGACTTTCTGTGATTGACTTATTTCTCTTAGCATAATACCCTCCAGTTCCATACATGCTTTCAGAAAAGATCACATTTCCTTCTTGTTTATGACCAAGTAATATTTCATTATGTAAATGTACCATGGCTTTTTTATCTGCTCATGTACTGATGGGCTTTGGGCTGCTTCCATATCTTGGCTATTGTAAATAACACTGCTGTGAACATAGGGGTGCTTATGTTCTTTCAACCTAATGTTTTGGGTTTCTTCAGATATATACCCAAACATAGAATTGCTGGGTCATAAGGCAGTTCCATTTTTAATTTTTTGAGGTAAGTCCATACTGCTTCCCACAAGGGCTGCACCAGTCTGCATTCCCACCAACAGTGCAAAAGTTTTCCCTTTCTCCACATCTTCACCAGTACTTGTTTGTTTATTTATTAATGATGGCCTTTTTGACAGGTGTAATGTGATATCTCATTGTGGTTTTAATTTGCATTTCTCTGATGACTAAGGACCTTGAACATCTTTTCATATGTCTATTAGTCATCTGTATGTCCTTTGTGGAGAAGTGTCTATTCAAGTCCTTTGCCTATGTTTTAATTGGCTTGCATGTCTTCTTGGTGTTGGGTTTTATGAGTTCTTTACTGAATTTGGATATTAACCCTTTATCAGATGTATCATTGGTGAATATGTTCTCCCATTAAGTGGGTTGTCTTTTTATTTTGTGGGTGATTTCCTTTGCTGTGCAAAACCTTTTTAGTTTGACATAGTCTCAGTTGTTTATTTCCTTATGTTTTCCTTGCCCAAGGAGATATATCAGAAAGAAACATTTTTAAGAGAAATGTCAGAGATTTTACTGCCTATGTTTTCTTCTAGGAGTTTTATGGTTTTGAATCTTACATTTAAATATTTAATCCATGTTGTATTCATTTTTACATGGTGTAAGAAGGTGGTCTAGTTTCATTTGTTTTGCATGTATCTGTCCAATTTTTCCAACACTATGCATTGAACAGACTGTCTTTACCCCATCGTATATTCTTGCCTCCTTTGTCAAATATTAATTGACCACATAGGTGTAGGTTTTTATTTGAGCTCTCTAGTCTATTCCATTAACTTCTCTATGATTCTTAATCCACATAACTTAGAGGATAAGTTGTTAATGTTGATAATGAATAAATTTCTCTCTAGGGCCTGGCTGACTCCAAAATTGGAGCTAAATTCACTCTTATGGCTACACTTACATTGAGATGATGATATAATTGCGTTCTTTTACAAAATCAGCTCTAAAAATATTCTTGCATTCAGACTCACCATTTGTTCTGTTTTGATCTTTCCACTGTAGCTAAATATCACTTAGTGCCTTTTCTTTGTTTTTAGCCAAAGGCTGTTACAAAAGCAATGAAATTATAACCTAGTTCTGTGGGGCAGAGAAAGAATGTCTGGAGGGAAACCTGATTTGAGCCAGCAAATGTCCTTTTAGACATGTTAGGTTTAAGGTGATGTCAAGAGATCCCAGTGGAAATGACAGTTATGCGGCTGACCTCCAGTTTAGAGAATACTCTGAATGGTGAATGCAGTCTGGGCACTGATTCACAGAATGCAATGACCCAGAGACATAGCTAGGAGGCTGGAGAGGCCAAACAAAGAGACAGATGATATGAAGGCATGAAGCTACAAGAAAAAAGAGAATGAATAGTTAAGGAGACATTTTGCGAAGCTGCAAGAGGTTGACTGTGCTGAATGCTGGGGAGAGTTGTCAAAGTAAAGACTAAGGATTTTGCAGTGATATGGTTGACTTTGGAGAGTAAATTTTCAGTGGAGTGGTAGGGGTAGGGGCCTAACTGGAAAAGAGATGAGTTGATAATAAGGAAAGGATGCAAAAAAGGAAGTCAAGAAGTAATTCTTAGGAGGTTATATTTTCAGGAGAAAGTATTCTAAAAATAACTATTAGGTTATTGTTTTATGTTGCGGGAAAATGATACATATTTATTGTAAAGATTAAAAATACCAACATATACCCTGGCTGGTGTGGCTCAGTGGATTGAGTGCTGGCCTGCTAACTTAAAGGTCACCAGTTCAATTCCCAATCAGGGCACATGCCTGGGTTGCAGGCCAGGTCCCCAGTAGTGGGTGTGCAAGAGGCAACCACACATTGATGTTTCTCTCCCTCTCTCCTTCCCTTCCCATCTGTCTAAAAATAAATAAATAAAATCTTTAAAAAATATCTAAAAAATAAATAAAAATACAAAAATACAAAGAATAAAGTAAAAAATAACACAAAAAGCAGGAATACAGAAATATAAATAGCATTATTCTTTTATACACATACTTGCAGACAATTATCTATGCATATATTTATGATGTTTTTTAGTTCTTCATACCTCATCTATATGGTTCAAATCTTAACACCAGGCATGAAAAAATAACATCATTTGTTATTCATATGGGAAGAAGGGAAAGATAGATATGGCATCAATCACACAATATTGCCAATTTTTTCTTTCTCCCCCTTGGCCCTTGATAGATGAATCGTGAATTGAACATCCTTCTCAATGGGATGAGTGTTATTTGCAAATAATAAAAAGTTAATATCTCACTCTGGAACATGCTTAAGTAGTATGGATCCCCATGACCAACCCTTCTTTCTTTTCTGTCTGAAGGTGATCAAGAAGGGTAGCATTTGGTTTCAGGGAATCATCCTGAAATCATGGGTATGTCCTAAGCTTCTGTAACCAGGGCTTAAAACAGCTACAGCAGTCCTCCTAGTGTGAAGGTTGGATCATATTCATGTATTCAGAGTAGAACCAGCCTTTTCTTGGCCCCTTTCCCTTATGGCTGTCACATCAAAAGTAGGTGGGCCTTATATCTTACTGGCTTATTTCCTCCTAAGATCCAGCCAAAGCAGAGAGTGTCTAAAACTATAGATTCAGATACTTTGTCATTCCTAGGGACACAAGTTTAGTAAATCAGAACATTTTTTCTGGAAGGGTCCTCTTGATCAAGGACAGTGCAATATTTTGATTCATGATATGCAATTAGCCAAACTGTTGCTCTCTGAACACTTGTCTTTGACTGTATTAGACTGAAGAAGAAGAAATACATCTGCAGAAGAAGAAGCTCCTGTAATAATCTCGAAGCTGTATCACAGTTTTTGTTTCAATTCTTGAGGTTAGTTAATCAAAAATAGAATGTTAAGGGGTATTTTCTCTATAAGTACCTGCATATATTATTGCACATATACAATAATCTGTATATTATTTTGTAACCTGATTATTTTAATTTCAGGATATACCCACATGTAAATAAATAAAGATTTTTGTTATCACTCTTAATGGCAACATAGTTTTCCATAGTTTTCTTCACAAACTTTTTATTGATAGCTACTTGGGTGTTTCTAAGATCTTACCAACACAATTAACATTGGGAGGAATTTCCTTATCCATACACAGTTTTTCCTTTGTGTGGTTAGTTTCTTGGGATAAATTCCTGGAATTGAGGTTTTGAGGTCAAAACAGTAGGAACATTCTTTTTTGAATGTGTAAAGAAAGGAGTATTTTTATTCATTATTATTGGCATCAAAGTATTAAATAAATTCATATAATTTTAGATATTGTCATTAACAATGTGCAAAAAATGGGAGAATTATTTTAAAATTTTATTGTAAAGTATAATACACAGAAAAGGCATAAAATATATGTGTAAAGTTTAGTAAAAGTTTGTATAGTGAACAACATTGTAATAACTGACTGAGATCAAGAAACAAATTATTGTCACCTTGGACTTTCCTCCTGGACATCTGGTCATTTTTAACTCTGCCTCTCCCCTACTGGAAATCATAACTTTATTATAAAGTGCTGTGTGTATGTATGCGCCCCTAAACAATATAGGTCAGGGGTTGCCATACTACAGCTCACAGGCAAAATCTGGCCTGTAACTTGTATTTTTTTGTAAATAGTTTTATTGTAACATAGCCACGCTCCATCAGTTATGTTCTGTCTGGTGACTTTTATGTCACAACTCCTGATCTGAGTTGTTGAGACAGAGACCTTATGGCTCACAAGATCTAAAATATTTACCATCTGTTTCTTTACAGAAAAGGTTTGTCAATCCCTGATAGAGATTAGTTTTGCCTGTTTAAACTTTATATAAAGAGAATCATATAGTATATACTCTTTGTGACTTGCTTTTTCCCTTTCTACATTCTATTTGTAAGGTTCATCCACATCAGGCCATTGTTTTCTAATGCTTAAAATCCCTTTTATAGATCACTCTATTATGAATCTCAGAAAAAAATATACACACACTGATTTGTTTTATATGAAATGACCATAAGGTTCTAAGTGTTAAATTCCTTCTGATTTGTGTTAACATTGCAATTAATAACAACATACAATTGGTTGAAAATAAGATATTAAACTTTTTTGAAAAATGATTACTAAATATAAAATTTTAACTTTATGGAAAATGCATTTCTTTTTTTGAATAATCAAATGCACACTATTTTGTTAATGATTTGCAATATTTTCTGCTTGTTTGTGTATACATGAACATCATGTGTAACTTCTGAAAGTTATGGACATCACAATCACCCCCAAATATTTCATCTGCAACTTCTAAGAATAAGGATATTTTTATATAAAACTATAATAGCACATTGCCCCTAAAAATTAACATTAATTCCCTAACATAATAGATGCATTTCTTAATGAGATGTATGGAACTACTTCTGCTTCCTCTCATTCACTCTTAGAAACACAAATGATGATTACTAATTGCTATAATGAAACAGGGTTCATTATTAATTCTGTCTTCAATTTTGTTTGTATGGATGAAAGTGCCGAAGAGAATTTTTTTCTCATAAATTAGTATATGGAAATGGATGGAAGTGTTTTTCTCTTATAGCATTTTCACTCACTTCTTTAAATTCTAAGTTGCATACTCAGAATTATGCACTTTATGTATTATATACCAAAAATTATGCATTACAAATAATACCCCAGATGCAAATAATGCTTGAATTTTGTTAAAAACAAAGCTTTGAAATTAGCTGACATGCAAAAGTATCTGCTACCTAGTCAGTTCATTTTCTCAGCCAATTATTAATATTTCTAATTATGTTCTTGCTCTTTGGGTCCTTCCCTTCCCTTCCCTTCCCTTTCCTTTCCCTTCCTCTCATCTACTCTCTTTTCCTCTCCTTTCCTTTCCACTTTTGTTAAACAAAACACAGATATAGAAAATGCACAAAACAAATATATGGTTTTATCTCTACCACCCAGATATCAAGCAGTACAACATTGCTGCTCAACACACTCTCTCTCTGTATGTGCCAAATCACTACTCTCTTCTTCTCCCAGACCACAGTTTAACAAAATCAAGACATCTATCTGTGTTTATAGGAAGCCAATAAGTGACCGTTGGAGGAGTCAAGGTCAAAGACACTTGGACTAAGAAGGAGTACATGGTGAAGCAAGGTCTTGAAGAAGGCAGGAAGGGATAGAATCAGACAAATTCGACAACATTAAGAGGTCTTTGCCTTAGAAAATAATTTCTTTTTAGTCAGAGAAGGAAGAGAGGACAAGTTCATGCAAACAGTCATTTAACGAAGATATAAGTCCCTATTAATTGGCAATACTGTACAAAGCACTAAAAAGATATTTTAAAAAGAAAAACAAGTTGTACATAGGCTTTCTTGCTAAACGAACTTCATCTCTTCAAGAATGAGGAGATAAGGTCATAGGTTTTGTTTAAGGGAGAATGGATTTGGACATTCAAGAAGTGTGAACAAGATTTCAAAATGCTACAGTGAAAAAAACCCTAAGGAGTCAACACATTTTCTTTGCAGTGCTCTGGGAAGTGCCAAACCAAGCATTTTGTTTTGAAAGCTAAGCTTGGAATGCTCATATCATACAAAACAGTGAATCTTATTGATTCCATTTTAAAAGTTGCACCTGCCATGGAGTTGTGCCAAAACACACATACCAAATTAAAGCACAAAATCCAATAAAACATAACAAGAGCTGAATGCTGAAAACTCAATTGCTTATTAAAAAACCATTAGCCTTAAAATGTTAGCTTGTCAGAAAACAACCCCATTCTACAACGTCAGCTTTGAAGGTCAGCTAATTGGAAATATATAGAATTAGGACAGGCAGGGAATTCAATAAAGCAGACCCTGCCATGGAAGAAACTTTGCTTCGGGCTCTTGCTGGTGGAATTAGGAAGGTGTCATCAGGCACATGCCCACAGACCAGAGCTCTCATTAAGCGAGTAGCAATTCTTGTAGTTTGAGTTCACCTGTTATAACTTAAATCCCCTTTTAAAAATTCTATTTGATATAATATTTTAATATGTATCTTTTAGAGTGCTAAAATATACTAGGAAACTTGAAAGCTTTAGAGATAAAAATATCCATATAAGCTAGCCTGTGAGCTTTCTTTCATGTTTTCCTTTCTTTTGGCAAAGCAGCTTTAACTTTTTTCTTTCCGTTTCTTTATGTTCTCTGAAAACTAATCTGTATTTTTAATTTTGGATTTGTTAGAGCAGTGTGATTACTGAGGTCCTAATCAACATTCTAGCCATCAGAAAACAGTGGAAGCTGCTATTATCTCTTGTATTGAGTGAGGTGTTTATTGTAAATGCTCTGGGCCTTCTGAAGACTTGGGAGAAGAGGCCTTTGAAACTGCTGTGAATTGCAGAGCTTTGCTCTACATCCCTGAGGCTGAGAGAACTGCAAAGGTGACTAGGGGTAAGTTACAAGATCATTGAATAGAACATGAAAAAGAAACTATTTTACTTCAATTATGATAGCTTTTGCTTACCATTAACTGAACCATAGAATATGAATTGGAAGAGATTTTATAAGTCTTGCCATCCAGTGATTTCTGAACATTAATTTCTGTACTGACCCAAGACTGGGATGGTATTTTTACCAATCCATGATAGACTTAGAAATAAAATACGGAAACAGTAGGGAGAGGTTTTCTATGAAGTTAGATTTCCTATTTTATGTTATTCCCATTTTTTGGTCCTAAAATAATCTTTCTTTTCTGGGATGGTGGATATACGTAGTGGGATGTTTAAAATTTGCATGGTTAACAAAATAAAACATTAGTGGTTACTCAGTAGATTCCATAAATTCTGTGGAATGATGAAATAACATAATGGGGCCACTAGAATGGCTTTTGAAGATAGAGAAAGAGACAGAGAATGCTTCCCAACTTGCTACTTAATACTTCATTAAATCAAATGAAGCAATCTGTATCCTTCTGAAATTCAGGGCAGGGCTGGCACAAAGCAACTCTAGAAATTAGGCAATGCTTACTTTGGTGACCAGGGTCTCAGCTCTCCTGCACTCTTCTTTTCCTCTCTGATATTCAATATATTTACTCCTCTGTGCCTTCCATTATGTGTTTCTGTTCCTTACTTTATCTTACCTCAAAGAGAGCCCAACTTTGAAAAGAATCAGGTTTGAGTAGTTTATCCAACTCAGATGCAAGATGAGAGGGAAATAGAGGTGATAGAAGGCATCATCCCTGCTCCAAGTTTTCTTTATGTTGTCATCAGTCTCTTGTCATCAGTCTCTCTCTACCAGCTTAGTATTCAGACAGGATCTAAATTCTTATACCACTTTAACAAACTGCAACTTACCCCTTTCTACATCCCCCTCCAGCTACCCTATTATCTCTTTAGTGAACACATTGTATCCACTTTGCTCATTTTTCCCCACTTACTTTTCCTACATTCTGTTTTTCCTACATTCTGTTTTTCCCACATTCACCTGGGACTGCTTTCATGGAGGTCAACAACAGCACCTGTGCTACTAAAACCAATAGTCAATCTATCATTTTCATGTTACTCAACTTCACAGCATCGTTTAACACATTGGCAGCTCCCTCTTATTTAAACACAGAAATACACTGATTGTCCTGTTTCAGAGCCTTCGCATTAGATATTTCTTTTTCTTTGGTGCTTGTTCTTTCTGAGATTTCCTTCAGATCTCCTCTGAAATAAGTTTTCCTTAGAAAGGTATTCACTTAATGCCCAGTATAAAGTAGTTCTGTCCATCACCCGTCATTACTACTGCCTTTTGTTCTCCTTTAGCATCTCCACACTTCCTTCACAGAGCTTATAACTGTTTGCTGTGTCTTTTACTTATTGTGTGTCTGCTGGTACATGAAGCTATGTGAAGCCAAGGACCATTTGTTGCTCTATTCATTGCTGAACCTCCAGAATCAAGCACAGTTCTTGATGTATATGTTATTTTATAAAGATTTGTTGAATGATGGATAGGTGCATGCTAATAATCCCACAATCTGTTTAGCAGTCTCAACTTGAAAATGCATGCTAACTTTATGATACTCTACCTCTGCAACAACTCTAGCATATCTCTTCCTGTCAATCTTTATTTCCAATTTCCTTGCCCAAGTCACCATTACCTCTTACTTTAACCATTTGATAAAACCTCTGACTCACTTTACTTCTCTTGCCAATCTTTAACCCATCCGATATAGCAGTTAGGCTTGTAATCCTTCTGCACCTCATACCTTATCTTTTGCATATAAATAATGGCTCCCCTTTGTTTAGAGAGTTTCCTTTAAACTTTCTATCCTGGCATTTTCATTCCTTAAAGACTTGGATCTAACGTCTCTCAGCTATAAGTGATCATGCTATCCCCTGACTTCACCTCTTTTTTAAAATTATTTTTGATTTTTTTATTGTTTAAATACATTAGTCTCCGCCTTCCCACCACCACTTTCCCCTGGCCCCCTCCCCCACCTCGTCCCCTCAATCCTTCCCACTTTGGCTTTGTCTATGGGTTCTATATACATGTTCCTTGATTTGACCCTTCCCTTTTACTTCTTTTTTATATACCTTTATTTTGGAACTTTTATGACTCAATGTGAAGCTATTATACCATTTTAGTAGAATGAGAACACCTTGAGTGCAGATACATGTTGTTTTCTGATCTTATCACTTAGCACAGCCCTTGATACATAGTAAGGTCTATAAATATATGTTTTATAAATCATTGCATGACCCTCCTCTTGCAGTTCTGTGTTCATGACCAAATAGTACATAATATAAGAAATAATTGATTGCTAACCTATATAATTTTGGACATAACTAAAATTAAAATACCGAGTGCTGTATATTTCATTTAAGGCAATGGCTGACTTATTAGCTGTGGTGATGTTAAATATTTTTGCACAACTAATCCCTATGGCTTCCTGAGCCAAAATAGCAAAAAATCTTGTCCTCAGAAACTGTCCAACTAAAAGGCCATGCAATTAATCACAAGATGCTTAGCAAAAACTGTTGATGCATGTAGCCTTTTTGCAGGACAGATCTGCAAGATGTAAAGAGAACAATAGCCTCAGGCAGCATGCCCAGGAGATGAGAATATAAAATGTGAAAAATCCCACTCTGAACATTTCCAGCACAGATTGGCCACCTGCAGGTCCTGATATTGATGCCCAAGCATACTGTTTCAGACTCCCTTCCTCAGCCCTATAGTCCCTCAGGTGAAATTCTTGGTAGTTTAGCAAAGGGAATCAAATGGCCCAGCATATACTTTTAAAACATTTTTACAATTTATTTTTAAGCCATGTAATGCTGCAAGAAACCACTACCATAAAATTAAGGCTAGATTAGTAGGTAGGAGTTTATTTTCTGGGGTATTTTTCTTAATGTAGTAGTTCTCAATTCTAGTTGCAAATTAAAGTTACTTGGAGAGCTTTCAAAAATTTATCTGTTTTGAAGTCCTCCAACAATTTCCTTATAAACTTGGGGGCTCCTATATTGGGAGCATAGAAGTTTACAATGTTGAGGTCTTCTTGATAGATTCTTCCTTTAAGTATGATAAAGTGCCCCTCTGGGTCTCTCTTTATGGCCTTTGCTTTGAAATCGACTTTGTCTGATACAAGTATGGCAATGCCAGCCTTTTTCTCATGCCCATTTGCTTGGAATATTTTTTTCCATCCCTTTACATTCAATCTGTGTAGGTCTCTTGCTCTGAGGTGGGTCTCTTGTAGGCAGCATATGTGTGGGTCTTCTTTTCTTATCCATTCAGCTACCGTGCATCTTTTCATTGGGGCATTTAGTCCATTCACATTGAGAGATATTACTGATAGAAACTTACTCATCTTTTCTCTTTCTACCTGTGTTTCTCTCTCTCTCATTGTTTTCCTTCATCTGCTTAAACCAGTCCCCTTAGCGTATCTTGGAGTGCTGGTTTGGTAGAGATGTATTCTTTTAGCCTTCTCTTGTCTGGGAAACTCCGTATTTCCCCTTCCATTTTAATGGAAAGCCTAGCTGGGTAGTGCAGCCTTGGCTGTAGGCCCTTGCTTTTCATGACTTGGAATATTTGTTGCCATTCTCTTCTGGCTTGTAGTGTTTCTGTTGAGAAGTCAGCTGCTAGGCGTATCGGGGCCCCCTTGTATGTTACTTTCTCCTTCTCCCTTGCTGCCTTGAGGATTCTCTCTTTGCCTTTGACAGTTGCCATTTTAATGATGATGTGTCTTGGAGTGGACCTCTTTGAGTCCCTTTTGACTGGGGTCCACTGTGCCTCCTGGATCCACGAAAGCCTTTCTCTCCTCAAATTAGGGAAATTTTCCATCATTACTTTTTCGAGGAGGTTCTCTATCCCTTGCTCCTCTTCTCCTTCTGGGATCCCTATTATACGGATATTATTGCGTTTCAGGTTGTCCTGCATTTCCTTAAATGCCTCTTCATTCTTTTTGAGCCTTTTTTCCATTTCTTGTTCTTTCTGGGAGTTTTTTCCTACCTTATATACCATGCTCATGGTTTGGAAGAATTAATATCATCAAATTGTCCATACTACCCAAAGCAATTTATAGATTCAACACAATCCCTATTAAGATACCAATGACATATTTCACAGAAATAGAACAGACATTTCAAAAATGTATATGGAACCATAAACGACCCCGAATAGCCTCAGCAATTTTGAGAAAGAAAAGCAAAGTAGGAGGGATCACAATACCGGACATCAAACTCTACTACAAAGCCACTATACTCAAAACAATCTGGTACTGGCACAAGAACAGACCCATAGACCAGTGGAACAGAATAGAAAGCCCAGAAATAAGCCCAGGTCTCTATGGGCATCTAATATTTGACAAAGGGGGCAGAAGCATAAAATGGAGCAACAATAGCCTCTTCAACAAATGGTGTCGGGAGAGCTGGACGGCTACATGCAAAAAATTGAAATTGGATCATCAGCTGACACCATACACAAAAATAAACTCAAGATGGATAAAAGACTTAAATAGAAGTCGCAACAGCATAAAAGTCCTAGAGGAGAACATTGGCCGGAAACTCTCAGATATCCCACGCAGCAATTTTTTCACTGATATGTCTCCTAAAGCAAGGAACATAAAGGAAAGAATAAACAAGTGGGACCTCATCAAAATAAGAAGCTTCTGCATGGCAAAAGAAAACATCAGCAAAATGAAAAGGGAGCCAACCATATGGAAAAATATATTCGCTAATGATACATCAGATAGATGTTTCTCCAAGATATATAAAGAACTCACTCGACTCCACTCCAAGAAGACAAACGATCTAATCAAAAAATGGGCATAGGACGGGGGCAGATGCTTATCCAAGGAGGAGATACAGAGGGCCCAGAGGCATTTGAAAGGATGCTCAGCATCACTAGCCATCAGGGAAATGCAGATCAAAACCACCATGCGGTACCACCTCACACCGGTCAGAATGGGCATCATGAACAGATCCACAAAGAACAGGTGCTGGCGAGGCTGTGGAGAAAAGAGAACCCTAGTCCACTGTTGGTGGGAATGCAGACTGGTGCAGCCACTGTGGAAAGCAGTGTGGAATGTGTTCAGAAAGCTGAAAATGGAACTGCCTTTTGATCCAGAGATTCCTCTGCTGGGACTATACCCTAAGAACACCAAAACGCCAATACAAAAGAACCTATGCTCCCCAATGTTCATAACAGCACAATTGACAATAACCAAGTGTTGGAAGCAACCTAAATGCCCATCAGTAGATGATTGGATAAAAAATTCTGGTACATATTCACAATGGAATACTAGGCAGCAGAAAGAAAAACAGAACTACTAAACTTCGCGACAGCATGGATGGAACTGGAGAGCATTATACTAAGCGAAATAAGCCAGGGGCGAAAGACAAATACTATATGATCTCACCTATAAGCGGCTCCTAACCAACAATAGAAAGATGCAAGGGAAATAAGACCAGCAACACTGAAAGAAAAAAGAAACCAACAGAGACAAGAGGGAAGGAGGGAGCGGGGGCGGGGACAAGGAAGGGAAGGGGAAAGTCAAGGAACATATAGCAAGGATTCATGGACAAAACCAAAGGGGAAGAGCTGAGGAAGGGAAGGAGGGAGGGAGCAAGGAAAAGTGGTGGGCGGGAGGCAGAGACAAATGTATTTGAAAAAATAAATTAAAATACAATTAAAAAAAAGAAAAAAGAATAAAAAATTTCGATATCCAGGCTCCATCCTTACATATTCTGTTTTAATTGGTCTGGGGTGTAGCTCCAGCATAGAATGTTATTTGAAATTTACCCTGCTGAACCAATTTGTTGTCAGTGCGGAGAACCATTGAAATTTATCAAAGATTGATAATCTGCTGTAGGTTAAGGAGTAAAAGAATTGATATCCAGGTGATTTTGGTTTCATCCTAACATTGTTTTTTCTCTCATAAAGCTGTAAAGCATGAGAGCTGAGTACTGCCCACTCAACACCCTCTATGAATGCCAGTGGAAGTGACACTCATAGAATAACAATTAGTATTCCACTGGGCACCTGCTGTTCCAGTTATAGTTTTTAAACAGTTAAGAGAGAGGATTGTCATGCCAAGTATAATCTCTATCAATTATGGTCTGGTCTCTGAATAAACAAAATGCATGACTGACATATGAAATACTTCATGCTTTATCCCTGTTTATCTTCTTATCTTCTATTTTCATCTCGTGCCATGCCTGACTCTCTTTCCAGCTTATGCCCCAATCACACTGAATTATGTTATGGTGCCGTTCCACTCAAGTGACACACAGGCTTTTTTATGTCTTCAGGCTTTTGCACATATTGTTTCCTCTGTTTGGACTCTCTTCCTTTTCTAGTCTGCCTAAAAAATTTCTACTCATCCTTCTATACCAAAAGCTTTTAGTGATGCATATTCTGAGTTAGTAAGTAAAATATACATGTATGTGTATGTGTGTTATACGTATTTTTATTGGAAGAAGTGTCATAGATTTCATTACATTCCCCAAAAGGGGTTTTAAAGGCACCCTTGGGGGAAAGGCTGTTTTCTCTTGGTGATCTTTGAGACCGGTCAAATAAAGACTTCCTTGGAATGAAGTCTTGCATGGAAATACCAGATGTCAAATAAGGTAAATTCTCTGATAAGAGCCTTTGGAGGATCTTGTATTAGTTTGCAAGGACTGCCATAATAAAACACTGCAGACTAGGTGCCTGCAACAATAGAAATATACTTTCTCACAGGGTTTGGAGGCTTGAAGTTCATGATCAAGGTGCTGCAAATTTGAGTTTTGGTGACAGCTCTCTTCCTGGCTTGCATATGGCCATTTTCTTGCTCTTCCCTTACATGGCCTTTCTTCTGTGTGCCTGTGAAGAATGAGACAGAGTAAACTCCTTGATGTGTTTTTTTTATAAAGACACCAATCCTATTGGATCAGAGCCTCATTCTTATAATCTCATTTAACCTTAATTACCTTTCTGAAGGCTCTATGTCCAAATGCAGCCAAACTGGTATATTCGGCTTCAACATATGAATTAGAGGCATATAAACCTTCAGTCCATAACAGATCTCTAGGTCTGTTCTGTCCTCTCCAGTGACTGCTAAGCTTCTGGTTTTCACTGTGATTGTGAATGGTTATTTTTCATGGATACCATGGAATTAAAGCAGAGGTGGTAGAAATAGAGAAAGTTATAATGCAACCAAGCTTACTGTCAATTATATGGTTTAGTTGTTCTTCCTCAATAAATGTCCCACTAATTGCCTTTGGTTAATTTTCATAGTTCTGAAAACATTAATTTTGAAAGTGTTGTCAACATTTTTGTTGCTTTTATGGAGGAGGTAATTTTGAGATCAAAACTCTGCTGTTTTTGCTGTCAGCCCCTTATTTTAAGTTTTTAAAACACCGCCAATATATCACCATATACCAATTTGTGCATCAGTTGTCTTGACAGAATGATGGTGCTTAACAAGCCGCTTCAGAACATGATGGTCTAAGAAGTAACCATTTGTTATTGGTCATGTTATTTAAAGAGTTTGGAATATCTTGGATAAACTTGCTTGGTTAATTTTCTTTTCCACTCAGGATCACTCATGTCTTGTGATTGGGCGGTTGTTGGCTGATCTAGGATAGCCTCAGCTAGGATGACAGAATCTGCTCGATGTCATTCTATCAGTCCACACCAGTCATCTCTTGGAGAGTGTTGTTGATGTTAGAGACAAAGAGAGAAGAATGAAACATGTGAATTCTTTATCAGTTCTCTGCTTATATCAAGTTTTCTCCTACTCTTTGCCAAATCCCATCATATATACAGAGGCAGTGTGGGAGGGCACTACCAGAAGGTGTTGATATGAAGAGGTATAAAAATTTGTGGCCATTATTCAAATCAATCTACTTTATTTTTTTTTAAGACTAATTTTAATTTTATTTTTATTTTTTTTAAATTTATTTACTTTTTAAATACATTTGTCTCTGCCTCCCCCCCCCACCTCTTTCCCTTGCCCCCTCCCTCCTTCCCTCCCTCAGCTCTTCCCCTTTAGTTTTGTCCATGAGTCCTTGCTATATGTTCCTTGACTTTCCCCTTCCCTTCCCTTTCCCTGCCCCCCCACTTCCCTCTTGTCTCTGTTGGTTTCTTTTCCTTTCAGTGTTGCTGGTCTTATTTTCCTTGCATCTTTCTATTGTTGGTTAGGTGCCGCTTATAGGTGAGATCATATAGTATTTGTCTTTCGCCCCTGGCTTATTTCGCTTAGTATAATGCTCTCCAGTTCCATCCATGCTGTCGCGAAGTTTAGTAGTTCTGTTTTTCTTTCTGCTGCCTAGTATTCCATTGTGTATATGTACCAGAATTTTTTATCCAATCATCTACTGATGGGCATTTAGGTTGCTTCCAACACTTGGCTATTGTCAATTGTGCTGTTATGAACATTGGGGAGCATAGGTTCTTTTGTATTGGCGTTTTGGTGTTCTCAGGGTATAGTCCCAGCAGCGGAATCTCTGGATCAAAAGGCAGTTCCATTTTCAGCTTTCTGAGGATCTTAGTTCCCAATCTTAGTGGGAAAGCTTTCAGTTTTTGCCCGTTGAGTATGATGTTAGCAGTAGGTTTTTCATATATGGCCTTTATTACGTTGAGGAACGCCCCATTTATTCCCATTTTGCTGAGTGTTTTGATCATAAATGGGTGCTGTACCTTATCAAATGCTTTTTCTGCATCTATCGAGATGATCATGTGGTTTTGGTCTTTTCTTTTATTTATGTGATGTATCACGTTTACTGATTTGCATATATTGAACCATCCCTGCATCCCTGGGATGAATCCCACTTATCATGGTGGATAATCTTTTTAATGTATTGCTGGATGCGGTCTGCCAATATTTGTTGAGGATTTTAGCATCTATGTTCATCAGCGAAATTGGCCTGTAGTTTTCTTTCTTTGTAGTGTCTTTATCTGGTCTTGGGATCAGGGTGATGCTGGCCTCATAGAAGGCGTCTGGGAGTCTTCCCTCCTCTTGGATTTTTTGGAATAGTCTGAGAAGGACAGGGGTTAGCTCTTCCTTAAATGTTTTGTAAAATTCTCCTGGGAAACCGTCTGGCCCTGGGCTTTGTGTACTGGGAGTTTCTTGATTACTGCTTCCATTTCCCTAGCTGTTATCGGTCTGTTCAAGCTTTCTGTTTCTTCCTCCTTCAGTGTTGGAAGATTATACTTTTCTAAAAATTTGTCCATTTCATCAGGATTTTCAAATTTCTTGGCATATAATTGTTTATTATAGTTTCTGATGATCCTTTGTATTTCTGTGGTATCAGTTGTTATTTCCCCTCTTTCATTTCTGATATTATTAATTTGGGTCCTCTCCCTTTTTTTCTTGATGAGTCTGCTTAAAGGCTTGTCAATTTTATTTATCTTTTCAAAGAACCAGCTTCTGGATTGGTTGATCCTCTGAATTGTTCTTTTTGTCTCTATGTCATTCACTTCTGCTCTTATCTTGACTATTTCCTTCCTTCTACTTGCTCTGGGATTTATTTGTTGTTGTTTCTCCAGTCTTCAAGTTGTCGTGTTAAGTTTTTTTTTGAAATGTTTCTATCTTTTTTAGGTAAGCCTGTATTGCTATGAACTTGCCTCTCAGGACCGCCTTTGCTGTGTCCCATAGGTTTTGGATAGTTGTCTGTTCATTTTCATTTGTTTCCAGAAATTTTTTGATTTATTCTCTTACCTCATTATTGACCCATTCATTGTTCAATAGTGTACTGTTCAGTCTCCATGAGTTTGCAAGTTTTTGAAGTTTCTCTTTGAGGTTGATTTCCAGTTTCAAGGCCTTGTGGTCTGAGAAAAAAATTGGTATTATTTCAATTTTCCTGAATTTGCTGAGGCTTGCTTTGTGTCCTATCATGTGGTCTATCTTTGAAAAACTTCCATGAGCATTTGAAAAGAATGTGTATTTTTCTTCTCTGGGATGTAAGGTTCTATATATGTCAGTTAAGTCTTTTTGTTTCAGTGTGTCATTCAGCACCACGATATGTTTATTAATGCTTTGTTTGGAAGATCTGTCCATTTTTACAGTAGGGTGTTGAAATCCCCTACTATCAGTGTGTTGCTGTCTATATCTTATTTGAAGTCATCCAACAATTTCCTTATAAACTTGGGGGCTCCTATATTGGGAGCATATACGTTTACAATGTTGATGTCTTCTTGATAGATTCTTCCTTTAAGTATGATAAAGTGCCCCTCTGGGTCTCTCTTTATGGCCTTTGCTTTGAAATCTACTTTGTCTGATACAAGTATGGCAACGCCAGCCTTTTTCTCATGCCCATTTGCTTGGAATATTATTTTCCATCCCTTTACTTTCAATCTGTGTAGGTCTCTTGCTCTGAGGTGGGTCTCTTGTAGGCAGCATATGTGTGGGTCATGTTTTCTTATTCATTCAGCTACCCTGTGTCTTTTGATTGGGGCATTTAGTCCATTCACATTGAGAGATATTACTGATAGAAACTTACTCATCTTTTCTCTTTGTACTTGTGTTCCTCTCTGTCTCATTCTTTTCCTTTATCTGCTTAAACCAGTCCCCTTAGCATATCTTGGACTGCTGGTTTGGTAGAGATGTATTCTTTTAGCCTTCTATTGTCTGGGAAACTCCGTATTTCTCCTTCTATTTTAATGGAGAGCCTAGCTGGGTAGTGCAGCCTTGGTTGTAGGCCCTTGCTTTTCATGGCTTGGAATATTTGTTGCCATTCCCTTCTGGCTTGTAGTGTTTCTGTTGAGAAGTCAGCTCCTAGGCGTATCGGGTCCCCTTGTATGTTACTTTCTCCTTCTCCCTTGTTGCCTTGAGGATTCTCTCTTTGTCTTTGACATTTGCCATTTTAATGATGATGTGTCTTGGAGTGGATCTCCTTGAGTCCCTCTTGAGTGGGGTCCTCTGTGCCTCCTGGATCCATGAGAGCCTTTCTCTCCTCAAATTAGGGAAATTTTCCATCATTACTTTTTCGAGGAGGTTCTCTATTCCTTGCTCCTCTTCTCCTTCTGGTATCCCTATTACACGGATATTATTGCGTTTCAAGTTGTCCTGCATTTCCCTAAATGCTTCTTCATTCTTTTTGAGTCGTTTTTCCATTTCTTGTTCTTTCTGGGAGCTTTTTTCTACCTTTTGCTCCATCTCACTGATTCGATCCTCAGCTTCATCCAGCCTGCTTTGGATTCCTTCTACTGTGTTCTTCAATTCAGAAATGGTATTCTTCATATCCTCTTGTGTCTTCTTGATAGTTTCTATGTCCTTTTCCAGGCTGATATATTTTGCTGTAAGATCCTGATAGTTTCTCTGCAGTTTCTCATAGTTATCATTGAGCTGGCTGAGCTCATTGAGCTTCCTTAGAACCATTGTTTTGAATTCCATATCTGATAGTTCCCTTGCCTCTATTTCATTTAGCTCTCTCTGTGGGAAGTCCCCTTTTCCACTCATTTGGGGGGGACTTCTTTTTCTTCCCATTTTTGTGAGAGTCTGTTAAGTATTTTTGTCCTTTTCATCTGGGCTTGCCTCTGATGATGTCAGTTGTTGACTCCATAGGGCCTTCGGTTGTTTGTTTGAGCCTTTCAGGAGTCTAATGCCTGTGTCTGACTCCTGCTTGGAGCAGCTCTGTGACCCCTTTGGTCAGGGCTGGGCTATTTTTTGGGATCTCTCTGCGCTCTCACGCGGGCTCCTTGAGCGCGTTCCCAGCGCGGCAGGGTCCCCCACCTGCCGGGGCTCACATGTGCTTGCCCCAGACCAGGGGGCTTATTCGCGACCTCGCGTACTCATCTGGCCTCCCTGGCACAAGAGCTTCGCGGCACTGGTCAGTTTAGGGTCTTCTATTGTGTGTTTTCCCCGCTATTGGCTCTTTGGGTGCGTTGCTTGCCCTCGCCAAATGGGGACTACGGAAATGGGAGGAAATCAGCTCTAGGACTCTCCGGTTAATCCTGTTTCTGGTCTCTCCTCCAGGGACTCTGGGCAGCTCTACTTATTTTGTGGGCCGCTCCGCAATTGCGGTGGGCAGGTCAATTTACGCCTGCCCTTGCCCCTCTGTGCACTCCCTCGCAGGGCGTATGGGTGCCAATCTGTGTGAGGCCTTGCCGGCAGATGCAAGTGTTCTCCAGCCCGCGTGGGTCACACACACGCTCGCCAAGCCTCGCTGGTCACTCGGCGCAAGTGTGCGCGCCTGCTCTGGGTGTTTTGGGGTGTCTATGTTTGATTTTCGGCTTTTTGCTCTTTGGGGGTGTGGCCTCTTCCCGCGCAATGGAGACTTCGGCAAGGAGAAGGAGTCAGGACTCCCCGGTTCCTCCTCCGGTTCTTTCCCCAATGCCTCCGTTTCTAGTCTCCCCTCAGGGGCCTCTTGGCAGTTCCGCGACCCCTTCAGCCAAGGATCCAACCCCTGTGCGGACTGCGTTTCAATCGCAGGCCGTCTGGTTCATGCGTGCCCCGCTTCTGCCTCTTTGGGGTTGCGCCTTTCGAGCCCACAATGGAGACTACCGAACGGGGAGGGAGTCAGGACTCCCCGGTTCCTCCTCCCATTCTTTCCCCAAAGCCTCTGTCTCCCGTCTCTCCTCAAGGCTCTCCCAGCCAGTCTGCACTCTGCCCCCCAGCTCACACACGTACAAGCTGTGTGCAGAGCACACAAAAGGCAGGTTAATTGATTCCCTTATGCCTGAGCGAGATGGTAGCTGCAGAGTGGGAAGTGCATTATCACCCGGGCTTCCCCGGCCGCAGTGTCACTTCTCTTCACAAAGTTTTCCTCACCATTCTTTTCCCAGGCACCAGCCCACCATGCTGCCGCCTCTCCCCAGCGATCAAGGAGGGTGGCTGCCACTGCAACTTTTGCCTTTGCCCTTTAAATGTCTCTCTGCATCCCCAGCCACCTGTCTCTGGCAGAGAGCGCCCCTAAGCTTTTTGGGGTTGCGTTTTGTCTATATTTTCTCGGCTTTAGCTGCTGTAATTTAGGGGTTCCTGTTTATGATTCAGACCCCGTTCTTCTCGGGGGGACGCTAACTGGCCGTTTCAATGTCCCTCTGGTGCCAGTGCCCATGGGCACCCAGCCCACCCTCTCGAGCCTCCACCGCACTTCTCACCCGTTGGGATGTGTGAGAGTCGAATCCGCTGTCCGCGGCACCAAGGCTCCTCTCCCACTATCGCTC
The DNA here is from genome assembly GCF_021234165.1 of Pteronotus mesoamericanus. Classification (NCBI taxonomy): domain Eukaryota; kingdom Metazoa; phylum Chordata; class Mammalia; order Chiroptera; family Mormoopidae; genus Pteronotus; species Pteronotus mesoamericanus. The sequence continues at coordinate 4,898,717 of NW_026555198.1, forward strand.
CACTGCTTTCCAGGTGATTACTCCATTATTTAGTTGCAATTCCAGTTTGGTTTTGGGAGGAGGTCAGCGTGACTCCCATTCACTCCTCCGCCATCTTTTCCGACCTGAAATCAATCTACTTTAGATAATTTTACTCTGCACCTTTAAAGAATTTCTTCAGTTGCCTTTTAGCTTATGTTGTTGCTGTAAAGTCAACTGATATGGTAAATTTTGTTCTTTTGTATATCAATGTCTCTTATTCTTGTTGCTTTTAATATCTTGACTTATGTGTCCTTTAGTTTCACTAAAATATGTATATATGTGTTTCTATTTTAATGTATGCTACTTGAGATTTGGCATTTTGAATATGAGGGTTTATATTATTAATGCTTTATGGATAACTGAACTATTATTTTGTCAAATAGCTTTTTAATTATCTTCTCCACTGTTTTTCTCCTTCTGGAAGTACTATTGGATAAATGTTAGAAGTGCTCATTTTTTTCTCCTTGTCTCTTTTTTAAAATTTAATTTTTATTGTATTTTTTTCCATTGCCATTTAGTCCCCTTATACCTCCACCCCTGATCTGGCAAATATTATGCTAAATGATATAAGCCAGTTAGAGAAAGACAAATACCATATGATTACCCTCTCCAAGTCTCTTAGCTACTCTTTCCTGTGAAGCATTCTGAATAATTCCTTCAGATATACCTTCCCTAAACTGATTTCATCAGGTACATCTGCAATAAAGATTAAAGTGTTTTTGTTTTGTTTTTTTAGTTTTTGGCTGGTACCATGTACATCTGAATATTTTCAGTTCTATTGTTTTCACAGTTGCCACACCTCTTTAAAATCCTGTCAATTAGAAGCTGCCCAAAATGTGGTTATTTTAGACAAAATTTAATTTAATTTTTAAGTGTGTGTATATAAGCACAACTATATTTTTATTTTAATTATTTGTACCGGAAATTTTAACTTAAATCTTTTCCCCATAGTGTTTAATATATAGATTATTCTTCCCATTATGGGAGAGCTTTTAAATGTCTTTTTTTTTTCATGTAGATTGACCAGCTGCTATATAAACATATTGCCCTTGGAATTAATACATTAAGCCTTAAATGCTTTATTTTTAATCTTTAAGTTATTGTCCATTAATCTGTACCTTTTTTTAAATAACTGAGAACTTTCATCACAAATTGAAATCCTGGGAATACAGGACTGAATTTACTAAGCAAATCTCATGCTAATGAGGTGAATCATTGTGCTTTTAAATTTTGTTTTTATTCAATTCTGTGTGCTTTTACTAATCCAGGAACAACGGGAAATTATTTTCTTCATATGTCTTTATTAAGTTGGTGGCTTGTGTTTACCTAATTAAACTGGTAATTTTTTTATTTACCTGGTGTAAAAATATTTTAGTTCACTGATTCAGTGTGATGAGTAAGCTGTGAGTATAGAATGAACAAATGCAAGTTGGGTCCAATGGAAAACATAAATAGGAGGGAAATTCATTAGATTACAATATGTAAATATAAATTATTACATTAGGTTAATCTGCATTATATCCATCTAATGTATTTTCCAAGCAAAGGGCACTTGTAAAGATAATATAGTTTAGGGACAATTTGTAAAATTTTGCTTAGAGCTTTGTTTTAAGTGCAATTGGTTGAAGTTTAGTATAAAATCTGATATATAACATGTAATCTCCCTTTCAAAAATCAGATATATAAATTCACACACACACACACATACACACACACATATGCTAGCCCAAAATCTAGCTGTTTCATTTCTGGACTTAAACTTTAAGCATGTTGGGGAACTTTGGGTCAGCAGATGGATTCCAAGTGTTGCTATTCATAGTTTGGCTCTTAGGGTCACAGTTTTTATTTTTTACTAGAGATGATGAGTTTTCAGTCCCTTCTGTTATTGGATCTCTCTGCATCATTTGGATCTCTTGTTCACTTCCCTTTGAAGCATTCTAACTTACATTTTTGTTTCACTCTTAATTCTTGCCTATCTTCTTATAACTGAACTGCTTCACACTCCTAACAAATATTGTGTTCTTCAGTATTCTATCACTGGCTCTCTTCTCACTCTATCTTCTGTGTGTGTGTGTAATATCCCCTCTGATTTCTTATATTGTTCATGTAATGGTAACACCCTATAGATAACTTCAGGAAATTTTTCTGTGACCTTGATTCATGCATCAGTTACCCTCTAGACAAATATTCCTGTATATTTTGTAAGTATTTATTAATCTATCCTAAGCCAAATGCATTATATATTCTCTTCTCCAACTCTTATTACATTGTGTTTTGTATCTTGATTAATACTGACATTACCCAAGTCAGAAACTCAGAATTGATCTTCAGTCCCTTTCTTTTCCTCCCACTCAAAATTAGTTGAGTCTATTAGTTGGGTCTATTAGTTTTTCATTGCTACTGTAGCAAGTTAACACAAATATAGTGGTTTAAAACAACACAAATTTACTACCTTATAGTTCTGGAGTTTAAAAGTCCAAAATGGGCCTTACTGGGTCAAAATCAAGTTTTTTGCTACATTTCTTTCTCAAAACTCTAGAGGAGAATCAGTTTCCTTGCTTTTTCCAGCTTCTAGATGTTTACCATGTTCCTTGGTTTGTTGCCTCCTTTGGTCTTCAATTCTGGCAATGGCTGGTAGAGTATTTATCACATTGCATAACTCTGACAATTTTCCATAGCCACACATCCTCTAACTTTGACTATGTGGCTTTCTCTTCTACTTATTAAGACCCTTGTGATTATACGAAGCCCACCCAGATAACTGAGGATAATCTTCATATTTTAAATTCAGCTTATTTGAAAACATATGCCATTGTCAACCTTAATTTCCTTGTGCCATTTAGGATAACAAATTCACAGGTTCTAGGGATTAAGACATAGACATCTTTTGGGGACCTTTATTCTTTTTAGCACAGTCACCAAATTCCGTCCTACTATCTCCTAAATCTGTTTCCTACTTTACTCTTTTTGTTACATTAATTCAGACCTTGTAATTTATAGCCCTATTAATGCAATACATCCTAATCTAACTTGCTTCCATACCCCTGGTAGCTCTCTCCTCTAGATTATCTTCTACATAGTTACAAAGTCTGAAGAGTTACAAGAGTTAACATACTAGGACACAAGTCTAATTATGCTTGTCCCTACTTAAAAACCTTTAGTTAAGCATACAGAACCTTTTATGATGCAACATCTGCTATTCTGCTTCCCCATATGATCTTCACCACCTACTACACTCAGTAATATCAAACTCTTTACCTTTCCTTAAATGTGGCATGCTCTGGCACATCTCTTTGTTTCTGCACATATTTCTTGAAATGCCTACCCCTCAATTTATGACCAACCTCTATAGTTATCTGCTAACATCTCATCTTTTGTCATCCATTTCAAATACCTCTTTGACCATTTGTCCTTGCCAGTAAATCAATATCTGATTTGTGATTCTCTAGAATTTTGCATATTCATTTATTTTTATCATATTGAGTTGTTATGATTTGCTCCCACTGACATATGAACTTCTTAAAGGGAGGGACCAAGTCTTACTCATGTTTTCTTTCTGAAAAATTATTGCGAGAACTTGTATTGAGTGTGCATTTTATACTGGATAGTGAACTGGGTCCTTTTGAATAGAGTTTCTCTTTTGATTCCTTACATACCTTTAAGATACATATTAAAATGTAAAGAAATATGGGATCTAAGTAGTTAAGAGACTTGTCCAATCTAATACAACTAGGAAGTGTTGGAGCTGAGATTAAAACCAATGTCTCTATGACTGCTAGGTCTAGATTATTTCAACCTGGGTTAGGAAAACTTCTATGTTTGTATCATGGGGTGACATGATCTTCATGGAAAGCCTGAGGAATAATTATGCCCTCACTGTGAATCTCAGTCTGAGGAATATAAATGATTATGTCTCACTTGGTGCTATGGGCATTTGCCTGAAAATTTGGAATACTGAAGAATGACTAATGCTACTCCATGAAAATTGGGAGAATTTAATACCCACCTTTTCTCTCTCAGGCCATACCATAGTAGCCAGTAATGCATTTACTTTATGTCTCAGTTATTTATTAATTTTTGAATATATGTTGAGAATACATATGTCAGGCACTCTGCAAGTTATTAGGAATACCACAATGAGTAGGGCAAAATTGGTCTGTGTTGTCTTAATACCTAGTGGTGGATATGGAGAAATATATTGCCAATAATGATGTAGTATGATACGTGCTATGATGAGGGACATACAGGTGCTCTGTGAGTACATCAAAATTAAAGTTCTGAAAAATAAAGACAGAAAAACATCTTGAAAGAAGTGAGAGAGAAATAACATATTACTGATAGAGGAACACCAATAGATTTCTCTTTTGAAATTATGGAGGCCAGAAGAGGTACAACACTTTTCAAGTGATATATAGAAAGAGCATTCAACCACAGATTATATATTGGAGAAACTATTCTTAGGAATGAAGGAGGAAAGTGGACATTCACAGATAAAGAAAAACTAGAAGAACTTGTTGCTAGCAGAACTAACCTTAAAGAATAGTTAATGAAAATTATTTAAACAGAAAGAAAATGGTAAAAGAGGAAATCACACAGCATCAGGAAGGAAGAACAAAGGAAAATTTAGAAATATAGGTAAATACAATAGACTGTCCTTTTCATGAGTTTTTAAAAATCATATGTGATGATTGATGCAAAAATTATAACAGCATTTGGTACTCATAATGATGATATTTAAAAGCATGAAGGGTAAATGGATTTGAATAGAAGTGAGGTTTCCACATTTCACTTGAAGTGGTAAAAAGTTCACATCTAGTAGTTTGTGATAAGTCACATATGAGTATTGTACTACCAGGAGCAAACTAAGAAAGCTATACAGAGTCATAAATCCCAAGACACCACAAATAAAGCATATTGGAATCCTAGAAAATGGTCAAGTAGCCCACAAATAAAGACAAAACTCCTCCAGAAAACAGGACAGAGGAAATAAATTGAAAACAAATAATAAAATGACAAATTTAAATTCTATGATTATCTGAAATATAAATGGTTTAAATACACTAATTAAATGGCAGAGCTTGGCAGAAATACACTCTAGCTACATTTGTTCACAAGAAAATCAATTCAAATTTAAACACATGCATAGTTTGAAAATAAAAGGATGAAAAAGATAATAACATATAATCATGAATCAAAGAAAGTAGTTGCTGTATTAATAACAGGTAAAGTAAACTTCATAGCAAATAAAATTCTACTGATAAGGGGACATTGCATAATGATAAAGTGTCTAATCCACAAAGAAGACATAATATCTTAACTCTGTGTATACCAAACAAGAGACCTTCAACATGCATAAACCCCCCAAAAATGATAAATCAAGAAGGAGAAATGGAGAAATTTACAATACAATTTGGGACTTCAGTACACCTTCCACAGTAGCTGATGGAACCATTGGATAGAAAATCATCAAGGCGATAAGCAGTTCTGAACAACAATAACAACAAACAAGTACTAATAAACAAATAGAAAACACTCTACCTAGCAATAGAAAAATATACATTTTTTAAGTGCTCATGGAACATTCTCCAAGATAGAGCATATTCTGTGCCATAAAATAAACTTCAATGAGTTAAAATCAATTGAAATAATATATTCTCTGGCTGTAATGGAATGAAACCAAGAATCACTAAAAAAAAATGAGGACAGGAATAACAATAAATATATAAATTAAACAACACACTTCTTTTTCTCTTGTTTTCTTTTTTTATGATTTTTTAAAAATTTTATTTTAATTTATTTTTTCAAATACATTTGTCTCTGCCTACCCCCACCACTTTCCCTTGCCCCCTCCCTCCTTCCTTCCCTCAGCTCTTCCCCTTTGGTTTTGTCCATGAGTACTTGCTATATGTTCCTTGACTTTCCCCTTCCCTTCCTTTTCCCCGCCCCGCCCCTTCCCTCTTCTCTTGGTTGGTTTCTTTTCCTTTCAGTGTTGCTCGTCTTATTTTCCTTGCATCTTTAAACAACACACTTCTTAGGTAATACATGGGTCTATGAGGAAGTCTTGAAATGTAAACAAATCTAGAACTGAGTAAAAATGACATTACAACATATGAACACAAGTGAGATGCTGCTGAAGCAGTGCTGAGAAGGAAATTTGTAACACTAAACACTTGTATTACAAATGAGAAAATATCATTTTCACAATCAGAGTTCTTAATTCAAGAAACTAGAAAAAGAAGAGCAAAATAAACCCATAACCAGTAGAAAGGAGTTAAACATAAGAACATAAAGTAATGAAATTGAAACAGAAAACCATAGTGAGAATTAATAAAACAGAAACATGTATTTTCAAAAAACCCAGTAAAATTGACAAACCTCTTTCAAGACTGACAAAGATAAAAAAGACACAAATCAACAATATCAAGAATGAAACAAGAGATATCAATATACAACCTATTAGCCACTGAAATAGTTATATAGGGATATTATGAACAAATATACTAATAAAATTGGTTACTTAGAGTATATAGACTGGTTGTAAACCCAAACTATCAAAGCTGAGTCAAGATGAAATAAACAGTCAGAATAGTATTACCATTGAAGTAATTGCATTCATAATTTAAAATCTTCCCAAAATGAAATCTGCTGGCATAAACAGTTTCACTGGAGAATTATACTAATCATTTGAAGAAGAATTAATACCAATTTTATGCAAATTCTTCCAGAAAATGAAGAGAAGGGAATACTTCTCAAGTCATTTAATGAGATGGCATCACCCTTAAACTAAAACCATGCAAAAGGCATTAAAAATAATTTGACAGATCTATGTATTCATAAACCTAGATGTAACATCCTTAAAAATTCACAAATAGAATTTAGCAATATATAAAAAGAATTATATGCTATGAGCAAGTGGGATTCATTCCATCTACATGAGGTTGATGCAAAATTTTAAAATCAATCAGTGTAATAAAAAGTGATCATACAGTTTTATACTCTGAGGAGCAGTTGTTTCACATCCCAGCCAACATTTCATGCTGACAGTCTTAAATTTTAACCACTCTGTTGGATGTGTAGTGATATGTCATGGTTTATATGTGCATTTCCATTATGACCAATGATAACATACACTTTTTGTATACATATTGGCCATTGGTATATTTCCATTGGTGATGTGTTTATTCTAGCAATTTATACAAATTTTTGTTTGTTTGTATTTTTATTGAGTTATAGGAATTCCTTATATATTCAAGATACAAGCTATTTATCATTTCCACCCACTGTCTCCCTACTATTATCTATCAATCATCTATTTACTTATCTAATTTGTATTTTTCATAAATGTTTCTTCCAGTCCATGGCTTATCTATATATTTATAACTATGTCTTTTAGTAAACTAAAATTTGTTATTTACTTTTCTTTCGTGGTTAGTGCTCTTTGTGTCCTAAGAATATTTGCCTATACTTTTTATGAGAACATTAATACTTTAGTTTCAGTCTCTGATCACATTTGAACATTTTTTTAGTATGATGGGAGATGAAGGTCAATGTTCACTGTTTTCACATAGTTATCTAGCTCTTTCAGCACCATTTATTGAAATGACTTTCTACTTTCTATTTAAGTGGTTGGATAACTTTTTGAATTTGAATGGATTATCTAAGTATAATTATGTTCCATTTATTTGTCTTTTTGATGGCACCATACTTTCACGTCTACTGTAGGTTTTTTTCTTTTCTGCTTTTATTGTTGTTCAGTTATAATTATCCTTCCTTTTCCTCATTGAGTTCCCCTGCCCTGACCACCCCCCATTCCCACAGTCAATCCCCACTCCCCTGTCCATTACTGTAGCTTTATATTAAGTGTTAAAACCATGTAGCATAAGTTCTCTGATTTTGTACTTCTTTATACAGAATATTTTGGCCATTTTAGGACCTTTGTATTTTGATATACATTTTAAATTTAGTTGTTCATTTCCTATTAAAAAAGCCTGCTATGATATTGAGATTGTGCTGAATCTACAAATGGAGTTTCAGAGAACAGACATTTTTATCAATATTAAAACATTAAATTCACAAATATAGTATAGCTCTCCAATTATTTAGGTCTTCCTTAATTTCTCTCAATAATAGTATTTTATTGGCTCAACTTGGGTCAAGAGTTCAGTCTTTTAAATTTTTTTCAGGCTTTATGGATATAATTGACAATGAAAAATTGTGTATATCTAAGGTGTATGATGTGATGATTTAATATACATATCTATTATGAAATAATTACCACAATAGGTTATTTAAGACACTCATCATCTCATGTAGTTATGTTTGGGTTGTGTATGTGTGTTTGTGTGTGTATATCCTAAAACATTTCAGGTCTGATCTTTTAGCAGATTTCAAGTATACAATATAGATTTTTTTACTTACTAATTTTAAGTGATTTTATTTATTTTTATTTTTTCTCTTCTTTATTGAATTTATTGGGGTGATATTGGTTAATAAAATTATAAAGATTTCAGGTGTACAATTCTATAATACATCTGTATATTGTATTGTGTATTCACCAACTCAAGTCACCATGTCTCCCCACTATAGCCTCTTCTACTTCTCCTCATCCCCTTTTCCATCTAGTAATTATATTATTGTTGTCTGTGCCTATGAGGTTTTTTTTGGGGTAGGGCTGCTTAATACCTTAACCTTTTTTTACCCAGTCCTGCAACTACATATCCTCTGAGAGTTCTCAGTCTGTTCTCTATATAAGTCTTTTTTTATTTTGCTTGTTAGTTCAGTTTGCTCATTAGATTCCACATATGAGTAAAATCATATGGCATTTGAATTTGACTGGCTTATTTCACTTAGCATAATACTCTCCAGATCCACCCATGCTGTCACAAAGGGTAAGATTTCCTTCTATTTTACAGCTGAGTAGTATTCCATTGTGTAAGTGTACCACAGTCTTTTTATCTGTTCATTCACTTATGGACACTTGGGCTGCTACCAAGTCTTGGCTATTGTAAATAATGCTGCAATGAACATAGAGGTGCATGTACTCTTTCAAATTAGTATTTTGAATTTCTTTGGGTATATTCCCAAAGGCGGAATTACTGGGTCATAAGGCAGTTCCATTTTAATTTTTTGAGGTAACTCCATACAGCTTTCCACAGTGGCTGCATCAGTCTGTATTCCCACCAAAGGGAAAAGGGCTCCCTTTTCTCCACATCCTCTCTTGTTGTTTGTTGATTTATTGATGGTAGCCATTCTGGCAGGCTTGAGGTGATATCTCATTGTGGTTTTAATTTGCATTTCTCTAATGTTAGTGACATTAAGCATGTTTTCATATGTCTATTTACCACCTGTATGTTCTATTTGCAGAACAGTGTATTCAGGTCCTTTGCCCATTTTTTAGCTGGATTATTTGTCTTCCTTGTATTGAGTTTTATAAGTTCTTTATAAATTTTGGATTTTAACTCCTTATTAGATGTATCATTGGTGAATATGTTCTCCCATTCAGTGGGTTGTCTTTTCATTTCATTGATGGTTTTCTTGCTGTGAAAACAAAATTTAGTTTCATGTAGTCCTGTTTGCTTATTTTTTCATTTATTTCCCTTCCCTGAGGAGATATATCAGAAAAGATATAGCTATGAGAAATAACCAAAATTTTCTTCCTATGTTTTTTTCTAAGATTTCTATGGTTTTGAGTGTAACATTTAAGTCTTCAATCTATTTTCAGTTTATTCTTGTGTATGGTGTAAGGAAATGGCCTAGTTTTTTTCTTGTTTGTTTTTTTTTTTTGTGGGTTTTTTTTGCCTGTATCTGTCCAATTTTCCTAACACCATTTATTGAGCAAAACTATCTTTACCCCATTGTATGCTCTTACCTCCTTTTTCAAATATTATTTGACCATATATATGTGGGTCTATTGTTGAGCTCTCTATTCTGTTCGATTGATCTATATGTCTATTTTTTATGCCAGTACATGCTATTTTGATTACTATGGCCTTCTAGTATAGTTTCTTATCAAGTAGTATGATTTCTCCAATTTGTTCTTCTTTCTCAAATTGCTTTGGCTATTTGGGATCTTTTGTGGTTTTATATAAATTTTTGGAATATTTGTTCTAGTTCTGTGAAATATGCTATTAGCAAAGGAATGTATATTCTGCTGCTTTGGGATGAAATGTTCTGAAGATATAAATTAAATCCATCTGCTCTAGGGTGTCATTTAAGGTTGCCAATTCTTTGCTCATTTTCTGTCTGGAAGATCTATCCATTGATGTCAATGGGGTGTTAAAATGCCCTACTATAACTATATTAGTGTCAGTTTCTCCATTTATATCCTTACATCAGGATTTGCTTTACATATTTAGGGGCTCCTATGTTGGGTGCATAAATATTTACAAGGGTTATATCTTCTTGTTGGATTGCTCCCTTTATCATTTGATAGTGTCCTTCTTTGTTGTTTACTATAGCCTATGTTTTAAAGTCTATTTTTTCAGATATATGTATTGCTACCCCAGCTTTTCTAAATTTCCATACACATGAAATATCTTTTTCCATCCCTTTATTTTTAATCTGTGTGTATCTTTCATTCTAATGTGGGTCTCTTGTAGACCACATATATATGGATCTTGTTTTCTTATCCATTCAGCTATCCTATGTCTTTTGATTGGAGCATTTTATTCATTTACACTTAAAGTGATTATTGATAGGGATGTATCAATTCCCACTTTATTCTTTTACCTATGTTCCTCTTTTCCTCCTCCCAACCTCCTCCTTTTTCTCCTTCTCCATCTCCTCCTCCTCCTCCTTCTTCTTTCTCCTTCTCTCTCCTTCTCCTTCTCCTTCCTTCTTCTTCCAGCCCTTTAACATTTGTTGTAATACTGATGTGGTGGTAAGAAATTCCTCTAGTTTTTTCTTGTCTGGGAAGCTCTTTATTTCTCCTTCAATTTTAAGTGATAGCTTTGCTGGATAAAGCAGTCTTGGTTTTAGGTCCTTGCTTTTTATCACTTTGAATATTTCATTCCACTCCCTTCTGGCCTGAATGATTCTGTTGAGAAATCAACTGAAATACTTACGGGAGCTCTTTTGTAGGTAACTAACTCTCGTAATTGAATCTTGGTTGCTTTTGGCCAGTTTTGCATGGGGTTGACCCTCAGACTGGTGGACTGTGAGGATCAACCCTGACCACAGTGTACAAGCTGCTGTGCAGGTGCTGATCATACAAAGCAGAATTCTCCTTTGTGGGGTCTGGTGCCTACTGAGACCTCCCTTTGGATATGTCACTTCTGATGCCAATTAGATCCTGCTCTGATTTTCCTGAATAAGGCCACTGGGTGTGTTGGTTCTGGAGCCTTTTGAGAGGGACTCTGTTGCAGGCCAATGTCAGACACTGCTTATGAATGGCTCTAGACAATCTGTGTGGAGCTCCAAGAGATCCACAGTTTGTAGCTGCCTCTGCTGTGCCTGGGTGTGCATTGGAAAGACCAAGCTGTACACCAAGTCCAGCTTTTACAAGCCGCGGGCTCAGGGACATGTCAGCGAAAGTCCTAAGAAACCCCTAGATCTGCCTCTGCTTGCCTCCACCTATTGCCTCATTGTTAAGCTCAGTCATTGAAGGCGCCTCTGGCTGTACTCGAGTTGCATGAGGTAGATTCTCACTGAGTCACCAGGTAGCAGTGAATGGTGTTTACCAGTGATACAGTTTCAAATTCGGTGCCAGTGCAGGGTCTGAGGCCACTCAGCAAATGTCCCAGGATATACCAAGTCTAGATGCTACCCACTAGGAGCTTGCACAACTTTGTGGTAGGGAGGGATCTCAGTGAGTCTTTGGTGTGAGGCCACCAGCAGTGTTTATCAGGTCCAAATAGACCAATATTTGGCTGTGTGAAGGGAGAGCTCTCTACCACTGGCTAGGGAAAATGGCCCTCATCCTGAGCCATAATATTCATTCTGTCCCAGGTTCCGCCAGGCACCAGGTCTCAGGAGGGCCAGGAAGCTGGGTGTCAGGAGAATGGGACTACTATATGTGTGAAGAGATGGTGCTGATCTGGCTTAGGAGATAGTTGGGGTATGGTCCCCACCTCAGAGCCACACAACTCAATTTATCCCAGCTTCTTCCCAGACCTTGGCAGGGAGGATCTTCCAGGACTTGGGAGGGTGGAGCCATTGGGAACTCAGAGAGTGGGACTAGAGGACATTTTGTGAGGGGGAAAGTAGGGGAAGTGGGCCTATTTAATTCCAGACTAATATATCCTGATGCTTTTCCAATGGTCTGAAACTCCACAAGCTGCTTTAATTAATTCTGTAGAGTCAGTTCTGGAGGCTGAAAGTCCAAGATCATAGTACCAGCATGGTTGGGTCCTGGTGAGACTTCTCTTTTGGTTCACAGATGGCTGATATCTTCTACCTTCCTATTGCGGAAAAAGCCCTATTTTTCTTTTAGATGCATTTCTTGTAATCAGTAAATAGCTGGGTTTTTAGATCTAATTTAATTATATTTCTCTCAAATAAGCAAGTTTAGTCAACATTTATTGTCATTATTTTGTAAATTTAGAATTATTTATACCTCTTTATTTTTTTACTTACCATTACTTTTTCTTTGATTTCTCTACTTTCCTGATTTATATTTATATTAAAGCTTTTTTCTTTACTTTTATTTTTATTCTGATCTAGAAACTATGGCTTATATCTCTATGCTTCTGGTGGTTATTTAAAAACGTTTAGCACCCACAGTAACTCACAGATTTTTTTTCTACATAATTCTGAAGTTATTCAACACATCTAGCCTACTATAATACAATACAAAGATCTTAGAATGTTCAACAACCATTTGAATCCCCACCTCCTATTTTCCTTGAACTTAATTCTTCTTTTCAATATAAACAGAATCTGTGGTGTGGTCTTTGGTGAGTACTAGGTATAGTTTTTTACATCCTTCTTTCCTGGAGCGTGGAAAGTCTCCCAGATTCAGCTTCATGTAATGAGCTAATTCTGATTCTCACAAGTAGGGTGCTTCTTTCACTTCAGAGGAGTAAAATCAGTATCTTCCTATTTCCTGTCCTATGGCTTTAGTTCCACATACCCATTATTATGGGGCTGAATTATGTCTTCCCCAAATTCATATCTTGAAGTTTGAAACCCCAGTACCTCAGAATATGACTGTGTGTAGAGCTAGTATCTTTGAAAGGGGTAATTGAGGTAAATGAGGTTGTATGTGTAGGGTTCAATCCAATGTGCTTGGCATCCTTATAAAAAGAGGATATTAGGACAAAGAGAGGCACCTAGGATAGATTGTGTGAAGGCATAGGATGATGATGGTCATTTATAAGCCAAGAAGAGTGGTCTTCAGAAGAAACCAACTCTGTCAATCCATTGATCATGGACCTCCAGAACTGTAAGGAAATAAGCTTGTTGTTTATGCCACCCAGTGTGTTGTACTTTTTTATGGAAGCTCTAGCAAACTAATTCAACCACTCTCTATTTCTTATGTTTTTGGTACACAGATTTATTTATTTTATTTTTAAAATACAATTGTGTTTTTTTTTAATATAAACTCAACCTTTTCTATGTGGGTGTGATAGGGGGCAGCTTTGAATCTGAACTCCCAGAAAAATTTAATAGAAGCTGAACCTCTCTTTTTTTCAAAACTTTCAACTTGGATATTTACTGTAATCTTTTAGTAAGATGCTATGATTAGAACACATTTTGCTTTTAAAAATATCTAAAAGGGAGGAAAAGTGATGGTCATTTTTGTATGTTTCATATGCCTAACGCAATTCCTGATACATTATTGTTTTTAATACATTTTTAGTAAATTGGATAATGGAAACAAGAATAGCCTGCGAATCTGGAGATCTAGGTTCTCTGCTAGCTGTGTATTGCATAAGTCAATTAACTCCCCTGGGCCTCATTTTGTTCTTCTACATTGGGATTTGGGTTGAATTCTCTTGGGTTAAAATATTACAAATCTATACATGACTGAAAGAATATATCTAGTCTATGAAGGTCACATAAAAGGAGTTAAATTTCCTGGAGAGCAATTTTTTCCTTGGTTTTCACTACTTACCTTGAAATCAATAACCAGTCTAAGCACCTTAGCATCAACTCTACAGCCCACCATTAGTCCCCAATTGACTAAACAAATTTGAACTTAATAAAACTTACTTTTGCTAATGGTAGGTAATGGAAGAAACAGAATTTCCCAGAGACCACAGGCTTCATTTCCCTTCATACTTTACTAGCTTGATATGCAGTTACTGCTATACTTAAGCCGTCTAAGGCTAATAACCCTGGAACTGAGAAAAAATACCTCACTTACTGTTTTACAGCAGTCACTGTCTGATAATCACAAAATGGTTTCTGGGTCAGTTATGCATCCTCAAGGTAAGACCAAAATGCCTGCTCAAGTAATAGGGCAATGGAGTGCTTTAATAGATTTCTATAAAATGCTCAGAGGCACAGGTCTTAAAATTGCAACAGATTTGCTTTCATGCCAGTTCTTACCTAAACTACGTGCTCTGTAACATATGTTTAGTTTGAAAATGTAACTGAAGTCCACAAATACTGGTGGCAAATGTAATATTTGAATGCCCTCATTAAGATAAGTACTGTTAAGCAAGTGACTTATGAAGATGTGTGCAAGGACTGTATATATGTTACATAAAGGCTCTGTCTTTGAAAGAGTTCAATTAAAATTCCCATACACATGCAGCTCAAGTTCCAAAAAGGGTTTCAGCTGGAAATCTCATTCTTAGAGTGAAGGGATCAATATTTTCAGTTCCCTTTTTTAAAAAAAAAATCAGTACTCAGTGTTTATAATTGAGGTTTAATGAGGATTTTGTTCTCCAGTTAATGTCTTTACAATTCATAGGTTTGAAAGTTTTTGGAAGAAAGTATTTTCTGCCTTGGAGTATGTTGTTTACTAGTTATAACCATGAGTTTAAAAAGAAGACAGCAAGGTATAAGCAACTTATTGACAAGTATTTGAGGCCTCTGGTATTGCAATAATTTAGGAGCTATTTAGTGGCTGGGAAAGTCACTATAAGGAAAGTTTTGCAGAGCTTTGGAATCTCTATATCCATGATACTACAGTTAGAGTTATGTAGGTCAAATCTAGCCTGTGGAGATGTCAATCTGTGTTATGAGTTGAGTCCCAGGTTAGTGAATGTCTGTAAGAATGTGACTTGGGAGTCTGGAATGGGAGAAGCATCTGAGAGAAAGGAAATCTCTTTAAGAGAAAGGTATCTTAGGTACCACTTACTCCTTAACCAAGGGAAAACCCAACTTACCTGTTTTTGTGCCAGGAATTCTCATTGCTAAGAATTAGTTATTTGGTTTTATTCATTTATTTTTTCAACAAATATTTATTGAGTGCCAAGTATGTGCCAAGCACTATTCTAAATACTATGGTTATAAAAGCAAACACCAAGAAATTCCTACTACTACAGAACCTACATTCTATAGGAGGATATAAGCAATAAACAAGACAAATAAGTAAAATCTGGAAAAATAAAGCATGTAAGACAGATTGTGCAGTGGTTAGGTAGGGCTTAAATTAGATAAGGTGGCCACGGATACTTCGAGAAAATGACATTTGAGTAAAGGATGTGAAGGAATAAACCATGCAAATATCTGAGAGCATCCTAGGCAGATGGAACAGCAGTTACAGAGACCCTGAAGCAGGGACAAGGCTTATGTTTTCCAGGATTAGTTAGGAGACTAGTACAGGTGGATCAGAATTAATGAACAGAGCCATAGAGACCGTTATCAAGAATGTAGCTTTTACTGTGTGTAACAGGAAGATCCACTGCAGAGTTTAAAGCAGGGGAAGCAAATTTGCAAGCAGGGGGCCCACTGAACACATTATTGCAATATTCCAGGTCAATGATAATGATATTTTAGACCAGAATAGTAGCAATGGGGATTGTTGAGAAGGTGTCAGATTCTGGATATATTTTGAAGTAGAGCCAACAGGATTTGTTGATGAAACTGATGTGGGATGTGTGAGGTGGTGGGGAGTTAATAGCATCAATACTTTTGCCCTATGCAACTGGAGTTACCATTTTCTGATTTCGATTTGGGAAAAACTGGAAGAACAAGTTTGGGGGCGGTGGTGGAGGAGGGGTACTAGAGCTGAGTTTGAGCCATGATAAGTTTGAGATGCCTATTAATTACTGGCAGTGATGGCATATGGTTAAAAGGACAGATTCTGGAGCCAAACTATCTGAATGCAAATTCTCACATCATTGTTCAGTAACTGCATGACTTGAGCAAATTACTTAATCTCTCAATATCTCTGTTCCTTCGTCTTAGAATAGGGGTTGATAATAGTACATACTTGTTACTGTCAGTTTGTTCTTTATTTCAATGTCTCTGGTTCTATTTTGCTTGCTTGTTTGTTTTGTTGATTAGGTTCCACTTATAGGCGAGATCATATGGTATTTGTCTTTCCCTGCCTGGCTTTTTTCACTTAGCATAATGACAGAAACCAGAGTGGAGGGGGGAGGAGGATAACATGGAAAGAAGGGGAAGGGTCATCAAGGAACAGGCTTAAAGGATCCATGGACAAAGCCAAAGGGGAGTAGGATTGAGGGTCGGAGGTGGGGGTGGGTGGGGCAGGGGAAAGTGGTGGTGGGAACATGGAGACAAATGTACTTGAATAACAATAAAAAAAATAGTACATACTTGTTTTGTCCCAGTGTCAGCCCATTAGTAACTGATATTGTAGTGGGACCAGCCCTTGTTCTTATTGTGATTCCAAGACCCCCTCAGCAATAACCATCAGGAGACTGAAAAGATGTATGTTTCTTACTTACAAGTCCTTAAAATTACATGGAGCCACACAGTGAGATCACTGTGTAGGGGAGGGTAGGAAGAGAGGGTGTGTCCAGAGTTCTACTTGTAGTGGGGTCAAGGGTGGGGCCTAGGGTTTCTCTGGTTCACTCTGTATTGCTTAATTTAAAATGTAAGAGTGAGGATGTAAACTGCAGAAAAGAAAAAAAAAAACAAAACAAGTATCCCAAATGATCATTTGTAGAAATCAACCAAGATCTCTAAAACAAAGGAACCTAGGGAAGGGTGGGGGAAGGCACAGTAGTTCTTTTTCTAGCCCTGTGGTGGGCAATGTGTTTATCTGACACAGCCAGCTTTGAAGTGGTTGCCTCCTGGGCAATCAAAGCCTAAGTCAGGCACTTGCATTACAAAAGGAAAAGACAGCAGTCAGAGCTTACTGGCAGCAGTACAGCAGCAGTACTTCATAGGGTTGTTGTGAAGATTAAGTGAGTTAATTAAAAAGTGCTTATGATAAGGTCTTGCAAATAATAAACAGCATAGAAGCATTAGTTTTTATTATTATCATTACTATTATTTATTATTACTATTAGACATTTCAGTTGAGCTGTAACTAAGCTTTTGAATATGCAAGTCTAAAGTTCAGGGGATGGATCTAGGTTTCAGACACAAATTTTGGAGTTCTCAGCATATAGGTGACATTTAAACAAGAGACAGATTACCAAAGATGGGAGTGTTAATAGAATTTTCAAGGTCACTGGGACACACTCTACCATTTAGAAGCCTGGAAGATGAACTCAAAAAGGGGACTGAAAAAGAGTAACCAGAGGTGGGAAGGAATCTGAATGTTTAGTATTCTGGAAACTACATGAAGAAAGTGTATCAAGGAGGAGAATATATATGACCAACTTAGTGAAATGCTGCTGACAAGTCAAATAAGCAGAGGTTTTGGAAATAAATAGTGTGTTTCAATTCATTTAATTTCAATTCAACTCACTTATTTTTGACCTTGACAAGAGCATTTTTATTGGAGTGGTTGGAGCATAAGCTTTATTTAGGTTCGAGAGGAAATATAAACAGTATATAACAACCCTTTCTAGGAGTTTCACTATACAAAGAAATGGGCATAAAGCTGGACAAGCAAGTGGGACTATGGGTTTTTACTTAAGGTGATAGAAATGATAACATATTTATATCTGATGATATTGATCTAGGAGAGTGGAAAATGTGATGATGTCAGAGGGGGAGAGGAGAATTTCAGGACTGATATAATTAAGACTTGTTTCTTAACAGAATTGGATTGAAGTAGACATTACTTTTCATTACCCCAGAGGAAATTATCTATCTAATAGATAAAGTGGGGTGCTGACACTGAGATCACATAAAAGGGGAGATAAATTACCAGTAAAGTTTCTGAACAAATCAGAGAAGAGGGGTACTTTGGAGCTGGCCTTCCTTCCCACACTGATAAGCCTTATGAACTACTAACAATGGTCATAATCTTTAAAGGCCATATGTTGATAAAAACACATATGAGCAAGCAATTTCTGAAAACTCAACATCAAAATTATATTATGAATCCTTATACTTTTTTTTCCTTCTGCACAGACACCACCTTAACCCAAGTTCACCTCTCATCAGAACCACTGCAATGGGCATCTGTTGCTGGTGGAAGTGAGGCTATTTCACAGTGTTGCAAGGAAAGCATTCCAAGGACCTGTATGGGAGGCATGGTCTTGTGTTAGGTTTCCTGAAATTGAAGTGAACACAAAGCGCTGTCCTGGGTTGAGCTGTATCCCACTGTGAAAAGAGTTGACCCGTGTCTTTAGCAGGACCAAAACAAAGGCCAGTGTCCAGAGATCCTGTGCTTTATTATATAAGTTTAGTCTAGTGCAGCCTGTCTCACTATCCTGATAGCTTACCTTGTGTTCTTGCTGCATTGATGTACCCAGGCTGTTGCATCCAGGCTCCTACCTGCAGCCTGCATTTGGAGTCTGCATGGCCCTTGGCCATATGACTGCTAGGGCCACATGGTTGCTAAGGACACATGGTTATGGAGAGAGAATGCATGAGTGCAGGGGGAAACACAGGTCACCAAGAGAGAAAGCTCTTCTTTGTTCCCTGGCATTATATTATCTTATGATTAGAAAAGACCTGGAGGTTTTTCTTTCTTTTTTATTAATTAATTAATTTATTTTCTCAAATACATTTGTCTCTGCTTTCCCCCCACCACTTTCCCTTGCCCACTCCCTTCCTCCCTCAACCCTTAGCCTTTGGTTTTGTCCATGAGTCCTTGCTATATGTTCCTTGACTTTCCCCTTCCCTTCCTTTTCCCCCACCCACCCCTCCTTCCCTCTTGTCTCTGATGGTTTCTTTTTATTTCAGTGTTGCTGGTCTTATTTACCTTGCACTTTTGTATTGTTGGTTAGGATCCACTTATAGGTGAGATCATATGGTATGTGTCTTTCGCCCCCTGGCTTATTTCGCTTAGCATAATGCTCTCCAGTTCCATCCATGCTGTCCTGAAGTTTAGTAGTTCTTTTTTTCTTTCTGCTGCCTAGTATTCCATGGTGTAAATGTACCATAATTTTTTGATCCAGTCATCTACTGATGTGCATTTAGGCTTCTTCCAACACTTGGCTATTGTAAATTGTGCTGCTATGAATATTGGGGTGCATAGGTTCTTTTGAATTGGTGTTTTGGGATTCTTAGGGTATAGTCCCAGCAGGGGAATCACTGGATCAAAAGGCAGTTCCATTTTCAGCTTTTTGAGGACATTCCACACTGCTTTCCACAGTGGCTGCACCAGTCTGCACTCCCACCAACAGTGGACTAGAGTTCCCTTTTCTCCACAGCCTCGCCAGCACCTGTTGTTTGTGGATCTGTTCATGATGGCCATTCTGACCAGTGTGAGGTGGTACCTCATGGTGGTTTTGATGTGCATTTCTCTGATGGCTAGTGATGCCGAGCATCCTTTCAAATGTCTCTGGGCCCTCTATATCTCCTCCTTGGAAAAGCGTCTGCCCAGGTCCTTTGCCCATTTTTTGACTGCATCGTTTGTCTTCGTGGAGTGGAGTCGAGTGAATCCTTTATATATCTTGGAGATCAAACCTTTATCTGATGTATAATTAGCAAATATATTTTCTCATAGAGTTGGCTCCCTTTTCATTTTGCTGATGTTTTCTTTTGCTGTGCAGAAGCTTCTTATTTTGATGAGGTCCCACTTGTTTATTCTTTCCTTTATGTCCCTTGCTTTAAGAGACATATCAGTGAAAAAATTGCTGCGTGGGATATCTGAGAGTTTCCTGCCAATGCTCTCCTCTAGGACTTTTATGGTGTTGTGACTTCTATTTAAGTCTTTTATCCATCTTGAGTTTATTTTTGTGTATGGTGTCAGCTGATGATCCAATTTCAATTTTTTGCATGTAGCCGTCCAGCTCTCCCAACACTATTTGTTGAAGAGGCTATTATGGCTCCATTTTATGCTTCTGCCCCCTTTGTCAAATATTAGATGCCCATAGAGACCTGGGCTTATTTCTGGGCTTTCTATTCTGTTCCACTGATCTAAACATTGTAAACTTATATGCTCCCAATATAGGAGCCCCCAAGTATATAAGAAAATTGTTGGATGACTTCAAAAGAGATATAGACAGCAACACAGTGATTGTAGGGGATTTCAACACCCCACTGACAAAAATGGACAGATCTTCCAAACAAAACATTAATAAAGATATTGTGCAGCTGAATGACACACTGAATCAAATAGACTTAACTGACATATGTAGAACCTTACATCCCAAAGAAGAAAAATACACATTCTTTTCAAAGCTCATGTCAGTTTTTCAAAGATAGATCACATGATAGGACACAAAGCAAACCTCAGCAAATTTAGGAAAATTGAAATAATACCAAACTTTTTCTCAGACCACAAGGGCTTGAAACTGGAAATCAACCTCAAAGAGAAACTTCAAAAACTTGCAAACTCATGGAGACTGAACAGTAGACTATTAAACAATGAATAGGTCAATAATGAGTTAAGAGAAGAAATTAAAAAATTTCTGGAAACAAATGAAAACAAACATACAACAGTCCAAAACCTATGGGACACAGCAAAGGCGGTCCTGAGAGGGAAGTTCATAGCAATACAGGCTTACCTACAAAAGATAGAAACATTTCAAATAATAGACCTAACACTACAACTTCAAGAATTGGAGCTTTTTCAAAATAACCAGTCAACTTCCCAAGCTTTCATAGGCTTCTGATGGATCTACCCACTAGCCAATTCATCCCTCTTCTAGGTTACACTCACAGACCTTTATGGTCAAGCACCTCCTCCTGCTCCATTTTGATTTTTACTGTACATGTGCTTGCCTCCTCCTGCTTCCCCCAACAATTCAATACCAGAGAGAGGAAAGAGGGGTGTTAATCCTTGGTGGGGCAATGCTGCGATCCCCTGGAATATGTGAAGCTGTAGCTTCTGAGTGAAGCAAACAGACTTATGCTCCCTGAATGATTATGCTCAACATTGTCCAATTCCTTTTTCTTCTTTCCTTATTGATAATTAGCTATCTACAGTAACTATTCTGATGAGTGGCTCTGATTGATGCATCCTGCAGTATCCTTTAAAATAGAAGTCATACTGTGTAAACATTCTGCTACCCTTGATTCTTTTGTGAATGAAAGTTTTGTGAAAAATTACAAAATCTTAATGCTATCATGCATTAAGAAATATCATGCTAAAGCATGTTCTAAAAAGCTGGCTTAATCTCACATTACACATACTTTCGTCTGAGTATAGCCTTATTGTCACAGTTTATTTTACTAATAATAATCCATAATTGTTAACACTGAAATTGGTTTAGACCTCTGGAAGTTTAGAAGTTAACCTGTAAATATTGATAAGTTGTTAGGATTGTGTAGCCTGGTAGAGAATTAACCCAAAAACAATTATGACTTTCCTTTCCTTTAGAAATATATACAAACATACTAGGTCTGTTCAGAAGGGGTCCAGCCATGTAATATAAAAAATAGAGACATTTATTGAAGAAGATACAAGATCCAGAAAACATTGTACATAGGACAATGACACCTTAGTCCCCTTCAGAGTAGGTACCTTGAGACCTCACATAGTTCTCCCAAATGCCATCAGCTGTTCCAATGTATTTTCCCAAATCTCATTGATGGTCTGAAATCTCTTCCCTTTCAAAGCTGATTTTAGTTTTGGGAAAAGCCAGAAGTCACAGGGTGCCAAATCTGGGCTATAGAGGGGCTCAGACACCTGGGGGATTTGATGTTTCACCAACAATCTCTGCACAAGATGTGATGCATGAGTGGGCATATATCGATGCCATGCAAACCATTCTTGTTATATTGGCAATGGCTCTACTTTCCCCGGGCAGAGCATGTATATGTAATTTAGCAATCTTAGAGATTTTTTTTTTCTGCCTAGGTATATAAATCCTTGTTTGTCACATGATTTTTGAACTGGCTCTTCTTTCTTTCTTATTGGTTCCCTTATTAATGAAGTTAATAAAATGTTCACACATGTTCACTATCTGTTTAAATGAAAACATTGTAATACTGCTCATGATATTTCAAATAAAATGCAAAGTCCTGATCATGGCCAAAGTACTGCACATGACTAGGCTGCTAGGAAATGCTCTGAAGTAATTCACTCTCAGTCTTCTAAGCCATGCTGGCGTTCTTGCTCCTAGATCACATCTTATCACCTCTGATTTTAAAGCCCTTTCAATGTGCTATTCCATGTTCCTGGAAAGTCTTTCCCCTAGATTTCCCTTTGGACCCATCCCTCACACTAGTCAGATCTCTGCTCAAATGTTAGCTCCTCTTTAATACTTCACTGACCACTATTCCCAAAATATCACAAATACACACCACTTTGTAAACTCCCTAACCTGGTTACTTTTCCCCCAACATTTCAGTATGATCATTTTAAAACATACAGCATAATTTAAAAGAATTTAAAGTGAACACACATCTATCTGGTGCTGAGATTCTACCATAAACCTTTGTGATTTTGCTCATTGCTTTTATGCTCCTCCTGCAATTTAAAATCTAGATGTATAGTGGGTTTGACTTTTTGGAGCACTGCTATATCCTTGGTGCATATAACAACTCTTGATATGTACCAGACATGGTAAATTAAAATAATGGTCCTAATTATTCAATCACCTGTAGTAGTATTACAAATTCATGTCCTTATCATTACCTTATGATAGATGGGTGGGTTATACTTATCCACCCCTTTTCTTTGGTCTTCACCATTTACTTCTTTGATCAATGAAATGCTTGAAGATGTGATGTGAGCACAGGTTTGAAATCTACTTAAAGTTGGGCTTATCTCCTTGTCCACTGCCATTGCCATGAGAAGAACATGATCCAGTTAACTACTCACTCTTTTCAGCCTACATACTAGAAGGAGAGACATTGTGAAACTGACTTGAAATCAATCTGAGTCAATTCTGTCTCAGCTGACTTCCAGACCTGTGAGTGAGGAAATGAATATTTTTTCTGCCTTTGAAGTATTAGAGTTGTTTGTCATGCAGCATTATTGCAGCAATAATTGATTTAGACACTAGGTGTTCAATAAGTATTGTTAAATCAATGAATTAGTGGTAGGTTGTTGACATGTATTACATGATTACAAAGCATTTTGTTAAACATATCATATATGCTTTACTTTGGGACTAACACTGCAGTCCTACTTAGAATATATTATTAAAGAAAATATGAGGATATTAGAGTATGTTAGCTGTTCTTGTTGTCTTCATGAATACATTGCTTTAATTTAGAATCGCCAAAAACAGACTCTGAGATTGAGGATTTGGGGTGTATGATATTTATTGAGAATCAATAACTCTGAGATGGAAGGAGAAGTAGAGTTGGGAGAGGGAGTAATTAAACTTCAATGAAGGCTCAACAAAATCTCATCGAACCTTACTGGCAGCTCTGGAGAGAGTATCACCTTCATATCTGTTTGGGTACCAGATGTAGGCAGCTGTGGGCATTACCTTAGTGGTGGTGACTCTCTGCAACTGATGCAGACCCTGATGGAACTGACAGCTGGAGGCTGTGGGCTGACACACTCCCAGCAGTTGGGCTGCATGTCTTTCCTTGAAGGGTGATCTGGGCAGTATATCTTTGTCTACCATACATCTAGCATTTGATAAATGTTAGAACTGCCTTTATATAGATCACTTGAAATAAGTAGGCATTGGAAGGAGCTTTGGATTTGGGTTTAAAGAGATTTTCACTGTGCCCTGGCCGGTGTAGCTCAGTTGGATGGAGTGTAATCCAATAACTGAAAGGTTGTGTGTTCAATTCCCATTCTGGGTGCATATCTGGGTTGGGGGTTTGATCCCTGATCTGGGTATATACAATCCCTGGTCCAGGAGCATATGGGAGACAACCGGTTGATGTTTTTCTCCCTCTCACAGCAATGTTTCTCTCTCTCCCTTCCTGTCTTCCTTCCTCTCTCTCTAAAAGCAATGAACAAGTATCCTCGGGTGAGAGGATGGGGGGGGGGAGAAAGAGAGAGCAAGAGATTGATTCATTGTAATTGTGGCTATTGCAATAGCATCAGACTTGCTTATGGCTGAGTCTGAGGTATCTGCCCATGTGGTGACTGAGCACTGTTTTATTGTTATTGGCCAGATGATGAGGAATTAAGTAAAAAAAAAAACAAGGCAAGACTCACCAAGCAGTAAAGTTGGGTAGCAGAACAAGGCAGCTGACCTTAAATTGATATCATTTTCACAAAGTCTGCAAAGCAGTCTCAAGGACTTGACTTCAAAAGTACATTTTGCAGAACTCTTTGGCACCTGCCTTACCAATAGTTAGAGCCCAAGGCATCCTTGCTCCAACATTTGCCAGAAACATGTTGGTACCTTTAAAGCTACATCAACTCTTTGTTCTTTAACCTAGCCTTATTTGGCCACTCCTTCTGGATGTTATAGCTTCTCTATACAGTCTGTTTAGGCTCTACACTACAATAGTTTCTGGGGGAAGTTGAGGAAGGGTTTCAAAAGCCCTTATGTCTTAGATCTGGTGTCCCTAGCCTCAAAGTTATTGATTCTTGTGCCCCTCAGATTTAGGCAGTCAGGGACTCATTATTATAGAAACTTTGAAATTCTTAGACTAAAATAATTTACATACTTACTAAAATTAATGTTTAGCCACCAAGAAATATTTTATTTAACCATTAGGAAAACATCCAATAGTGCAATAACTATTTACCATTATAAAAACTTGAATTCTTTAGATAAATTGATTACATTTAAATATATAGTTTAAGGAATAATGAGGTAGTAAGAGTTGTGTAATAAAGAAAAAGAGAAATATATTACCCAAATTAGATTATCTGTCAAACAGTGGAAGATTAAAGACTTCATTTTTTGGAATGAGCTAAAAGGAAAAATCATATATGAAAGGGATAAAACTGTCCATTTTAGCTTTTATTGGGAAAATGCTAAAGAAATAGTCATTTATTAGGTCTCTTGATTGTTATAGTAGTGATGTTAATTATAATAAATTCACTAAATTGTAGGTAATATGACAATGAGAGGCAATGTTTGAAATTCTAAATTATTTTTTGAAATAATTAATAAAATATACTTGGAGGCATTGGCCTCTTGATCTGGGGAATATCTTAAATGGAAAAATGTTAATTTTATTTGTGTCACAATTATATTATAGGATTACTGATGATAGTTTCACTTAGATGTAATTAAACTGTGTATTTGTGGATTTCAGTTTTAGTTTTGCTATACAGAAATCAATATATAACATAGCATATTTTGATAACATGAAAAATGATAAATGGTGCAGCATTTAGATACTTCTGAAAAACAGAATGTAATCCTTTACTTGTAAATGAGGCCTCTGTATAAAATTTTAAATAAAACTAAAATATAAAGGGTGATATGAATTAATACATCTAGATGTTAAAAAAGAAATCCCCTTAAAGTCATGGTGCCCAAGAAACCCTTTCAAATGTCAGTGAGATTGCAAGTGACAGGACATTCATTTCAGGGATTCTGTCAAGGGAATTACAGTCTCAATGGAGCAGCAAGTGTTCCTATGGGATTTTTAAAAATATATATTTTGATATCAAGTTTCTTTATGGAGCACTACTATCACCATAATTTAATGATGATATTTTTATTTGGCACTATACTATACATTTAATTTTGGGGGCTATCATTTAATTTTTATCTGGCACTGCCATATATAATTGATCATGTGGATTATAATATTATATACATTTGAAATATAATAGTAACCAACTTTTAAATATAAAGTAAGAATCTTCATTAATTTAAGAAACTAATGGCATTTTCTGTGATTATCAATAACAATATTTCAAAACTCAAATTCAAATTAACTTGTTACCCAACTTTTTGTATGTAAATTTTTTATTGTTGTTCAAGTACAGTTGTCTCCATTTTGTTATCCAAATTTTTTATGACTTAATCTTTTTTCCAGTATGTCTAATGATATGAAAATTTAAATAACTAAAAAATTAGTAGAAAAAATCCCTCTAAAATGTATAGAGCTTTTTCTATCTCTAATGAAACATATAAAACATAAGAAAAAAAACTGTAGGGATATTTTAACGTGATCATTGGGC
The DNA here is from genome assembly GCF_021234165.1 of Pteronotus mesoamericanus. Taxonomy (NCBI): domain Eukaryota; kingdom Metazoa; phylum Chordata; class Mammalia; order Chiroptera; family Mormoopidae; genus Pteronotus; species Pteronotus mesoamericanus. The sequence goes on from NW_026555198.1 coordinate 4,925,163, forward strand.
CAGATTGGTGAAGGGTATTCCTTCATGAGGACAAGTGTGTTCTTTAGTATTTTGAAACTCTGCATATGAAAGAGGTGACATATTAACCCAGGTTCATTCATGGAGCTGGTGTGTATGTAGGGTGACAATTGCTCATTAAAATTTAATCATAGGTCATTTATTCCAACTCCTTCATTTTACACATGAGGAAAATACATCCTTCTCAAGGAATAAACTTTGAATGGTAATGCATTTTAGAAGGCTACTCTTTAGGAACACATATATTCTATTTATATTTCTGTTCATACTCAGATACAAGTTAAAGAGATAAATCTGACTTGTCCAATTCACAGTGAGATATTTAGCAGATCCAGGTCATTGGTTTATTAGTTTTGCCATTGTAGGGACAATGCTGCATCATCCAAGAAGAAAACATTTTAATGGAAATAATATATTTTCTTTATTTAAATTAAGAGGTTTAATCTTAAGGATTTAAATTTATTGTTCTGAATTATTTTAATCTGAATTATTTATGTGTTTAAAATAACAGTTTTAATTTTATATATTTAAACTCATATATATGCACTGTATTCCTAGGTGAATTCACCTTATGTTAGTTTTATAATCAGAAACTGGAAATTATCTATGATACTATTATTAAAAATAGAAAATGAAACAATTCTTACCCTCCCCTATAGGCCATTATCTTTTTCATCAAACCCAGTTGAAATTTTCTAGCATATTGTTGAAAAAAAGGGTGCTAATTAAGAACTACCGTAAAAATAAATTAAGTTTATAACATTCATTGTTCATTATTTAATTATATTTGTGACATAGCATATTTTTTTCTGATTACCAAAGTACTACATATTAATTGCTCTAAGTGCAGCAAATGCATAAGACTAAAAAGAAGGGAAATAAATGTAATTTCACTTCCAGGGATAAGACTTGTGAACAAGCTGGTATACTTTTTTTCTCTTACTGTTTTTATGTATGTGTCTAAATATATAGCTATAATTTAATAATATCTCATTCTATGATGCTCTTTACTGATTACTTTTTTGGATACAATATGTCATAAAATTTTGCTATAACAATTTATGATTCCTTTAACATCATCCTTAACAGTTGCATCATTTCTCATGAAATGATGCCTTAGGCTCTGGTGAATGAAGACCGGAGCAGGTTTGAGAATGGCTTAAAACAAAATTTATGGACATCTATTGCTTCTACTGATAAACTTTATTAATTTAAAAGAAATAGGAAACCAGGATAGGCATAAGAGATATAATATATAAGGTAGGGAAGCTTCTGAATGTCTCCTTCCAGTTGGTTTGAAGGGGAACATGCCCTGATGACAGATGCAAGAATCTGTTAGATCAATGGAACCTTGAGCAAAAGGGCTCCTAGGATTTTGTGTCTCCCAGAAGGGTCACTTCACTGCCCCAAAGCACCATATAAAACCTTAAAAGGCATTATTTTTGCTACTCAAGAAGCACCAATAGCAAGACTTAACTTTAAACTTCCAAATCCTTGTGTGACAACAAAATGAGAGAATAGGAGTTATCTACCATTTCCCACCAAAAAAACCCCACCTATTTGGAGGATCACTCATGGTCAAAGAATCCCTTTGTGGAAGTCTATGAGTATAGCAGAGAAATTCTACAACACTGTTGGGGCAAACATATCTGAGATTGGAAGCACTGAAGAGGATAAGGGAAATTATCTCACTTTACTTGTGTCTCCTCTCCCCGAAGGAAGCACAGCTCAGTGCCAAGAGAGAACTTGGCCTGTGGTTTCTGCCACAGGGAAAAATGAGAGCATGTGAGTCAGCCCCCAGATTCCTCAGCTGTGCAGGACACTGACAAAGAAGCTCAGTTGTTTTTCATCCTATCCAGAAAAAAATAGATGTTCCACACAACTGGATGGTGGAGAGGAATTGGAAAAATAGTAACCAGGGTTCTCTGAAAGCATCAGAAGGGTGTGGATCCTACTAAATGCTTCACATACTCCATCAGGAAACCTACGCACAAGCCCCTGGGGATGTCTCCCCTATGGCTTCCCTCAACAGGTCCACAGGCAACCCCAGTGCTCTGTGTACTTCACCTACACCCCCTAAGTGGCAGGCTCCCCGTGCATGCACATGAGGACCTCCGGTGCAAGTTTTTGCAGATGTCTGGTGAGCATGCACAGAAAGCTGACCTGACTGTAGGATTTGATAAAAAAACACAGAAAATTGAGCAGTCAGCACCACCCTAGGGAAAGCAAACAGGAGGCTTTTAGCACTTGGCCTGTTACTGCCGGATGAAAGAAGTCATGCAATGTTAAGAATCCCCCCTTCCTCACAGGAGGAAACAAGAAGTGTGGAATAATAGTGTCCATATAAAAGGTCTGACTAAGCTTCAGAATCCCTAGCGGGGCTGACAGAAGGCATTTCTCTCCCCAAAACAGTCAATAAAGGATGTTTTCTTAATTTCTCTTTGAATAGTTTGTTGTTAGTGTACAGAAATACAATTATTATATATTGATTTTAAGTCCTCCAACTTTACTGAATTTGTTTATTAGTTCTGACAATGGGATTGGTGAGTTCTTAAGGTTCTCTCTATATAAAATCATGTCATCTGCAGAGACAACTGAACTTTTTCCTTTCTGATTTGGATGTCTTTTTTTTCCTTTTCTTGCTTAACTTCTCTGACTAGGACTTCCAGTACTGTATATTATTTAAGTGGTGGGAATGAATATCTTTGCCTTGTTCCTCATCTTTCAGCTTTTCGTTCTTGTGTATGATACTAGCTGGATGGTCATATATGGCCTCTGTTATGTTGAACTAAATTCTTTGTACAACTAATTTGTTGAGATTTTTTATATCATATATTGGTGTTTAATTTTGTCAACTACAATTTCTGTATCTACTGAGAAGATCATATAGTTTGTATTCTTTCTGTTTATGTGGTGTCTCACATTTATTGATTTACATATATTAAACCCTTGCTTCATCCCAAGAAGAAATTCAACATGATCATGGTTTTTGATATTTTTATGTGCTGCTGAATTCTGTTTGCTAGTAATTTGTTGAGATTTTTTACATCTATGTTCATCAAGGGTATGGGTCTATAACTTTCTTTTCTTATAGTGTCCTTATCTGGATTTGGTATGATTTCAGTCTTTTTAAATTGGCTAAGGGTAGGGGAGAAAAAGATGGCGGAGGAGTGAAAGGGAGTCACACTGACCTCCTCTCAAAACCAAACTGGAATTGCAACTAAATAATGGAGTAATCACCTGGAAAGCAGTGGAGCGATAGTGGGAGAGGAGCCTTGGTGCCGCGGACAGCGGATTCGACTCTCACACATCCCAACGGGTGAGAATTGCGGTGGAGGCTCGAGAGGGTGGGCTGGGTGCGCACGGGCACTGGCACCAGAGGGACATTGAAACAGCCAGTTAGCGTCCCCCGGGAAGAACGGGGTCTGAATCATAAACAGGAACCCCTAAACTACAGCCGCTAAAGCCGAGAAAATACAGACAAAACGCAACCCCAAAAAGCTTAGGGGCACTCTCTGCCAGAGACAAGTGGCTGGGGATGCAAAAAGACATTTAAAGGGCAAACGCAAAAGTTGCAGCGGCAGCCACCCTCCTTGATCGCTGGGTACAGGCGGCAGCAGGGTGGGCTGGTGCCTGGGAAAAGACTGGTGAGGAAAACTTTGTGAAGAGAACTGACTCTGCGACCGGTGGAGCCCGGGTGATAACGCACTTCCCACTCTGCAGCTACCATCTCGCTCAGGCATAAGGGAATCAATTAACCTGCCTTTTGTGTGCTCCGCACACAGCTTGTGCGCCTGTGACCTGCGGGGCTGAGTGCAGACTGTCTGGGAGAGCCTTGAGGAGAGACTGGAGACAGTGGCGTTGGGGAAAGAACGGGAGGAGGAACCGGGGAGTCCCGACTCCCTCCCCGTTCGGTAGTCTCCATTGTGGGCTGGAAAGGCGCGACCCCAAAGAGGCAGAAGCGGGGCGCGCATGAACCAGACTGCCTGCGATTGAAACGCAGTCCGCACAGGGGTTGGATCCTCAGCCGAAGGGGTCACAGAACTGCCCAGAGGCCCCTGAGGGGAGACTAGAAACGGAGGCATTGGGGAAAGAACGGGAGGAGGAACCGGGGAGTCCTGACTCCTTCTCCTTGCCGAAGTCTCCATTGCGCGGGAAGAGGCCACACCCACAAAGAGCCAAAAGCCGAAAAGCAAACATAGACACCCCCAAAACACCCAGAGCAGGCGCGCACACTTGCGCCGAGTGACTGGCGAGGGTTGGCGAGCGTGTGTGTGACCCACCCGGGCTGGCGAACTCTTGCACCTGCCGGCAAGGCCTCACACAGACTGGCACCCATACGGCCTGCGAGGGATTTCACAGAAGGGCAAGGGCAGGCATAAATTGACCTACCCGCCGCGATTGCGGAGCAGCCCACAAAATAAGTAGAGCTGCCCAGAGTCCCTGGAGGAGAGACCAGAAACAGGATTAACCGGAGAGCTGATTTCCTCCCATTTCCGTAGTCCCCATTTGGCGAGGGCAAGCAACGCACCCAAAGAGCCAAAAGCGGGGAAAACACACAATAGAAGACTCTAAACTGACCAGTGCCGCGAAGCTCGCGTGCCAGGGAGGTCAGATGAGCACGGGAGGTCGCGAATAAGCCCTCTGGTCTGGGGCAAACACATGCGAGCCCAGGCAGGTGGGGGACCCTGCCGCGCTGGGAACGCGCTCAAGGAGCTCTCGTGAGAGCGCAGAGAGATCCCAAAAAATAGCCCAGCCCTGACCGAAGGGGTCACAGAGCTGTTCCAAGCAGGAGTCAGACACAGGCATTAGACTCCTGAAAGGCTCAAACAAACAACCCAAGGCCCTATAGGGTCAACAACTGACATCATCAGAGGCAAGCCCAGAAAGAAAAGTAAAGGACAAAAATACTTAACAGACTCTCACAAAAATGGGAAGAAAAAGAAGTTCTCCCCAAATGAGTGGAAAAGGGGACTCCCCACAGAGAGAGCTCAATGAAATAGAGGCAAGGGAACTATCAGATATGGAATTTAAAACAATGGTTCTAAGGAAGCTCAATGAGCTCAGCCAGCTCAAAGAGAACTATGAGAAACTGCAGAGAAACTATCAGGATCTTACAGCAAACTATATCAGCCTGGAAAAGGACATAGAAACTATCAAGAAGACACAAGAGGATATGAAGAATACCATTTCTGAATTGAAGAACACAGTAGAAGGAATCCAAAGCAGGCTGGATGAAGCTGAGGATCGAATCAGTGAGATGGAGGATAAGGTAGAAAAAAGCTCCCAGAAAGAGCAAGAAATGGAAAAACGGCTCAAAAAGAATGAAGAAGCATTTAGGGAAATGCAGGACAACCTGAAACGCAATAATATCCGTATAATAGGGATACCAGAAGGAGAAGAAGAGGAGCAAGGAATAGAGAACCTCCTCGAAAAAGTAATGATGGAAAATTTCCCTAATTTGAGGAGAGAAAGGCTCTCATGGATCCAGGAGGCACAGAGGACCCCACTCAAGAAGGACCCAAGGAGGTCCACTCCAAGACACATCATCATTAAAATGGCAAATGTCAAAGACAAAGAGAGAATCCTCAAGGCAGCAAGGGAGAAGGAGAAAGTAACATACAAGGGGACCCGATACGCCTAGGAGCTGACTTCTCAACAGAAACACTCCAAGCCAGAAGGGAATGGCAACAAATATTCCAAGCCATGAAAAGCAAGGGCCTACAGCCAAGGCTGCTCTACCCAGCTAGGCTCTCCATTAAAATAGAAGGAGAAATACGGAGTTTCCCAGACAAAAGAAAGCTAAAAGAATACATCTCTACCAAACCAGCACTCCAAGATATGCTAAGGGGACTGGTTTAAGCAGATGAAGGAAAAGAATGAGACAGAGAGGAACACAAGTACAAAGAGAAAAGATGAGTAAGTTTCTATCAGTAATATCTCTCAATGTGAATGGACTAAATGCCCCAATCAAAAGACACAGGGTAGCTGAGTGGATAAGAAAACATGACCCACACATATGCTGCCTACAAGAGACCCACCTCAGAGCAAAAGACCTACACAGATTGAAAGTAAAGGGATGGAAAATAATATTCCAAGCAAATGGACATGAGAAAAAGGCTGGCGTTGCCATACTTGTATCAGACAAAGTCGATTTCAAAGCAAAGGCCATAAAGAGAGACCCAGAGGGGCACTTTATCATACTTAAAGGAAGAATCTATCAAGAAGACATCAATATTGTAAACTTATATGCTCCCAATATAGGAGCCCCCAAGTTTATAAGGAAATTGTTGGATGACTTCAAAAAAGATATAGATAGCAACACACTGATAGTAGGGGATTTCAACACCCCACTGTCCAAAATGGACAGATCTTCCAAACAAAACATTAATAAACATATCGTGGAGCTGAATGAAACACTGAATCAAAGAGACTTAACTGACATATATAGAACCTTACATCCCAAAGAAGAAAAATACACATTCTTTTCAAATGCTCATGGCAGTTTTTCAAAGATAGACCACATGATAGGACACAAAGCAAGCCTCAGTAAATTCAGGAAAATTGAAATAATACCAAACTTTTTCTCAGACCACAAGGCCTTGAAACTCGAAATCAACCTCAAAGAGAAACTTCAAAAACTTGGAAACTCATGGAGACTGAACAGTACACTTTTAAACAATGAATGGGTCAATAATGAGATAAGAGAAGAAATCAAAAAATTTCTGGAAACAAATGAAAATGAACAGACAACTGTCCAAAACCTATGGGACACAGCAAAGGCGGTCCTGAGAGGGAAGTTCATAGCAATACAGGCTTACCTTAAAAAGATAGAAACATTTCAAATAAAAGACCTAACACTACAACTTGAAGAACTGGAGAAACAACAACAAATAAATCCCAGAGCAAGTAGAAGGAAGGAAATAGTCAAGATTAGAGCAGAACTGAATGACATAGAGACAAAAAGAACAATTCAGAGGATCAACCAATCCAGAAGCTGGTTCTTTGAAAAGATTCATAAAGTGGACAAACCTTTAAGCAGACTCATCAAGAATAAAAGGGAGAGGACCCAAATTAATAATATCAGAAATGAAGGAGGAGAAATAACAACTGATACCACAGAAATACAAATGATCATCAGAAACTATTATGAACAATTATATGCCAAGAAATTTGAAAATCTGGATGAAATGGACAAATTTTTAGAAAAGTATAATCTTCCAACACTGAAGGAGGAAGAAACAGAAAGCTTGAACAGACCGATAACAGTTGGGGAAATTGAAGCAGTAATCAAGAAACTCCCAGCACACAAAAGTCCAGGGCCAGACGGTTTCCCAGGAGAATTTTACAAAACATTTAAGGAAGAGCTAACCCCTGTCCTTCTCAGACTATTCCAAAAAATCCAAGAGGAGGGAAGACTGCCAGACTCCTTCTATGAGGCCAGCATCACCCTGATCCCAAAACCAGATAAAGACCCTACAAAGAAAGAAAACTACAGGCCAATTTCGCTGATGAACACAGATGCTAAAATCCTCAACAAAATATTGGCAAACCGCATCCAGCAATACATTCAAAAGATTATCCATCACGATCAAGTGGGATTCATCCCAGGGATGCAGGGATGGTTCAATATACGCAAATCAGTAAACGTGATACACCACATAAATCAAAGAAAAGACAAAAACCACATGATCATCTCGATAGATGCAGAAAAAGCATTTGACAAGGTACAGCACCCATTTATGATCAAAACACTCAGCAAAATGGGAATCAATGGGGCATTCCTCAACGTAATAAAGGCCATATATGAAAAACCTACAGCCAATATCATACTCAACGGGCAAAAACTGAAAGCTTTCCCACTAAGATCGGGAACACGACAAGGATGTCCGCTCTCACCGCTTCTTTTCAACATCGTATTGGAAGTCCTAGCCACAGCGGTCAGACAAGAGAAAGAGATAAAAGGCATCCAAATAGGAAAGGAGGAAGTAAAACTATCATTGTTTGCAGATGACATGATAGTGTACATAGAGAACCCTGTAGACTCTACCAAAAAACTCCTCAACCTAATAAGTGAATTTGGCAAAACAGCAGGATACAAAGTCAACATTCAGAAATCAAAGGCGTTATTGTACACCAGCAATGCAATAGAAGAAGAAGAAATCAGAAAAAATATACCATTCGATATAGCACGAAAAAAGATAAAGTACCTAGGGATAAATTTAACCAAAGACACAAAAGACCTGTATGCAGAAAACTATACAACATTGAAAAAAGAAATTAAGGAAGACACAAATAAATGGAAGCATATACCGTGCTCATGGATTGGAAGAATTAATATCCTTAAAATGTCCATACTACCAAAAGCAATTTATAGATTCAACGCAATCCCTATTAAGATACCAATGACGTATTTCACAGAAATAGAACAGACATTTCAAAAATTTATATGGAACCATAAACGACCTCGAATAGCTGCAGCAATTTTGAGAAAGAAACACAAAGTAGGAGGGATCACAATACCGGACATCAAACTCTACTACAAAGCCACTATACTCAAAACAATCTGGTACTGGCACAAGAACAGACCCATAGACCAGTGGAACAGAATAGAAAGCCCAGAAATAAGCCCAGGTCTCTATGGACATCTAATATTTGACAAAGGGGGCAGAAGCATAAAATGGAGCAATAACAGCCTCTTCAACAAATGGTGTTGGGAGAGCTGGATGGCTACATGCAAAAAATTGAAATTGGATCATCAGCTGACACCATACACAAAAATAAACTCAAGATGGATAAAAGACTTAAATATAAGTCGCAACACCATCAAAGTCCTAGAGGAGAACATTGGCAGGAAACTCTCAGATATCCCACGCAGCAATTTTTTCACTGATATGTCTCCTAAAGCAAGGGACATAAAGGAAAGAATAAACAAGTGGGACCTCATCAAAATAAGAAGCTTCTGCACGGCTAAAGAAAACATCAGCAAAATGAAAAGGGAGCCAACCATTTGGGAAAATATATTTGCTAATGATACATCAGATAGAGGTTTGATCTCCAAGATATACAAAGAACTCACTCGACTTTACTCCAAGAAGACAAACGATCCAATCAAAAAATGGGCAAAGGACCTGGGCAGATGCTTTTCTAAGGAGGAGATACAGAGGGCCCAGAGGCATTTGAAAGGATGCTCTGCATCACTAGCCATTAGAGAAATGCAGATCAAAACCACCATGAGGTACCACCTCACACCGGTCAGAATGGCCATCATAAACAGATCCACAAACAACAGGTGCTGGCGAGGCTGTGGAGAAAAGGGAACTCTAGTCCACTGTTGGTGGGAATGCAGACTGGTGCAGCCACTATGGAAAGCAGTGTGGAATTTCCTCAGAAAGCTGAAAATGGAACTGCCTTTTGATCCAGCGATTCCCCTGCTGGGACTATACCCTGAGAACACCAAAACGCCAATACAAAAGAACCTATGCACCCCAATGTTCATAGCAGCACAATTTACAATAGCCAAGTGTTGGAAGCAACCTAAATGCCCATCAGTAGATGATTGGATCAAAAAACGATGGTACATATACACAATGGAATACTACGTAGCAGAAAGAAAAAAAGAAGTACTAAACTTCGCAACAGCATGGATGGAACTGGAGAGCATCATGCTAAGCGAAATAAGCCAGGGGGCGAAAGACAAATACCATATGATCTCACCTATAAGCGGAACCTAACCAACAATGCAAAGAAGCAAGGCAAATATGGCCAGCAACACTGAAAGGAAAAGAAATCAACAGAGACAAGAGGGAAGGGGGGGGCAGGGAAAGGGAAGGGAAGGGGAAAGTCAAGGAACATATAGCAAGGACTCATGGACAAAACCAAAGGGGAAGAGCTGAGGGAGGGAAGGTGGGAGGGGGCAAGGGAAAGCGCGGGGGGAAGGCAGAGACAAATGTATTTAAAAAGTAAATAAATTAATAAAAAAAAAAAAAAGAAAAAGAAAAAAGCATCACCCCCAAAAAAAAAAAAAATAAATAAATTGGCTAAGACTTGTTTTGTGACCTATCATAGGGTCTATTCTAAAGAATGTTCCATGTACTCTTAAGAAGAATATGTACTCTGCTGCTGTTTTATGGAATGTTCTATATATGTCTGTTAGCTTCATTTGGTTTAAAGTATGGTTTAAGCCTACTGTTTCCATGTTGATTTTCTGCCAGAATGCTTTATCTATTGTAGGAAGTGGGGTATTAAGGTCCCCAATGATTATTGTATTGTCTATTTCTCCCTTTAGAGTTCTCAGTATTTATGTTAAAGTTGACATCTTCACCAGTCTCTCTCCATTTCCCTTGACTGTCCCTAAGATGACATGATTTACTTTTCCTTATATAATATCCTGGTCATATTCTTTAGGATACCCTCCAATTTGCAGATGCTCCTACATAAATGTACTGAGTATTGCAGAATTTACACAGTATGTAAAAAAATTGGCAGGCTTTTACCCATCCTTCAAATTGCAGACACTCTGGCTTGCAAAAACAAAGATATCTCTCTTTCAAAGTAAATTTATATTAAAATAAAATTTCTGGCATTTCCTTTTACACATACAATCTTTTGGTCATTTTATTATATAGGGAATATAAACCTTCATTGTTTATCATGTTAGTAATTAGAGCATCACATTTTAAAATTATAGGCAAACTAGCCCTAACTGGCATAGCTCAGTTGGTTGATGTCTCACAACATGAAAGTTTGCCAATTCAATTCCCAATTAGGACACATTCCTGGGTTGTGGGTTAAATCCCTAGTTGAGGGCATACAAGGGGCAACTGGTCAATGTTTCTCTCTCCCTTCCCCTCTCTCTAAAAATAAAGAAATAAATAAAATCTTTTAAAAAATGAATGAAATTGTAGATAAACTAGAGATAAAGATATTTTTCCCTCAGAAATCTATAAATGAAATGAGGTGTTTCACAACTTTTCAGGACAAGAAAAGTAACATCTATTCAAAGGCAATACATAAAACAAGATACATGAAAAAAAATCAAGAAATACCCAAGGTTTATACCACATTTTTCTCTCAACCTTTATTCTATAGAATGATAGGAAAATTGTATCCTTAAGAGAATGGTGCCTAATGATTTTGCAAAAACTACCTTCTCCTGGCCACCTACTATAATGTTAAACTATGTCTTCTTGGGATCTAAAATTTGTTGTAGTATTTTATTGATTTATAATTAGTGAGACCATAAATTATCAGTTTTTACAGAAAGTCCTCATTTGAAAATGTCTGTAATATTGCTGAATAGTAATTGTCAACACTGGGGTCAGAAATATAAATTGTATGTTGCATTTTAATTTTGTGGCAGGATTTCTTCAAGATTATGGGAGATGAACACCTATTTTCTAGGTGATAAACATCTATTAACTAGATGATGAACATCTATAAACTAGGTAATGTATTTCCAGCCTCTAGACTTTAATAGTAATAGTAATAATAATAATGGTAATAAATAGTAATAGTAATAGTTATTCCTTCTATGTAAAGTGGTCTTCCTTTTATGAAAAACTAACCTTGACAGTGATATTGGGGAAAAAAGCACCTAATTTGGAATGGGCAGTATAGTCCCTAATGTTTTACCAGAAAGTGGCCCTATTCCTGTTGTTATCTGTTCTGACTTGCCACTGAGAAATTAATGTTTCATTCCAATTATAAAGACTTGGAACAAATGAAGGCCCAAAATTATTAAAAACCCATTGGGTTTAATATAACATTTTATTTTAATGTTCTTTTTGCTTCTTTTCATTTAACCTTTCCTGTGACCTGATGTACTCAGGCATGGTATAGAATAACCAAGGGAAGTGGGACACTTCAGTGGAGCTCACAGCACTCCATCTGAAAAAGCATTTTCTAATTTTTATAATTTATTGGATTATTAATGTAGTATGTTATGGTCGCATTTTAACAGCTTTTCAGAAATACATGAAGGACTGATTTTGCTAGTATATGTTATGGGGCTTGATGTTTAATGTAGCAGTAACTAGCTAGAAGAAGCCACATGTGGCTATTATCGCACACTTGGCATAGAGTCAGTTCAAATGAAGATTTGTTGTAAGTGTAAAAACACATTGGATTTGGAAAGCTTCGTACTAATAATATAATGTGTAATGTGTCATTAAATTTTTAAATCAAATATATGTTGAAATGATAATATTTAGATATTTTGAGTTAAATCAAATATATTACTAAAATTAATTTCATAGGTTTTTCTTTATGTTTTTATTATGGCTTTTGGAAAATATTAAATTACATATCTAGCTTATGGTGTATTTCTATTAGTCAGAATTTGTATAGAGAAAAGAGGTTTTTAAATGACTTAAAAGATAAGTTGATAAGAAGCTTTTGCTATTATTATCCTTGTTGGAGAAGATTTCAAGTAGGACTTGGGCTACCTAGATAAGCTAGTCAGCTGCTGGTCCTTCATCAGGAAAGTGACAATGTCAGTGTGCTGCACTCAGACTACACATCTCTTTTCCTGCTTGTGAACTAATATGTTTGACCCCTATTAGGTGCTCCATAAATATGTGTTGAATTGATAATGACTTGCAGTTGTACTAATATTTCACTGCTTTATAAATCAGCAATTTTGAGATTTGTCTCCTGTTCTGCCACCAACTAGCTCTATAACCTTCCACAAACACATCCCCTTTCCTTGTCTCAGTTTTTTTCCTTATTAGTATTAGAACATTTAATATGGTGATTAAATAATTTTCAGTTTATACTTGTGATTCTATTATGTGACCCCACATTTCTAGGCTACTAGTCAGTTAGAACTCCCATTCCTAAAGAGACACAGATATTTAATCAGCATGAGTTTAGTTTGCATATATGTACCTGCTCCCTGAGACTGATTATTTTTTAAATCATTTTTATTATTATATTATTACAGTTTTCCCTATTTGTCCCCATTTTTTCCTACTCCACCCATCCCATACCTGCTCCCACAGTCAATTCCCACACTGTTGTCCTTGTCCATGAGTCATTCATACATGTTCTTTGACTAGTTCTTTCGTCTTCTTTCCACCATTGTCCCTCACCCCCCTCCCCTCTGGTCACTGTCAGTCTGCTCCATGTTTCCATGCCTGTGGTTCTATTTTGTTCTTTAGTTTATTTTGCTCATTAGATTCCTCTTAGAGGTGAGATCATATGGTATCTGTCTTTCACTGACTGGCTTATTTCACTTAGCATAATGCTCTCCAGTTCCATCCCTGCTGTTGCAACAGGTAGGAATTTCTTCTTTCTGTTGCATAGTATTCCACTGTGTAAATGTACCACAGTTTTTTGATTCATCCACTTACCGATGGGCACTTAGGCTGTTTCCAGCACTTGCCTATTGTAAATAGTGCTGCTATGAACCCAGGGGTGCATAAGTTCTTTTCAACTGTTGATTTGGGATTCTTAGGTATATTCCCAGCAGTGGAATCTTTGGGTCAATAGGCAGTTCCATTTTTAGTTTTTTGAGGAAATTACACACTTTTTTCCACAGTGGCTGCACCAGCCTGCATTCCCACCAACAGTGCACTAGGGTTCCCTTTTCTCCACAGCCTCACCAGCACTTGTTTGTTGGTTTGTTTATGATGGCTATTCTGACCAGTGTGAGGTGATATCTCATTGTGCTTTTAATTTGCATCCCTCTGAAGTCTAGTGACACTGAGCATCCTTTCATATGTCTCTGGGCCATCTTTATGTCCTCCTTGGAGAAGTGTCGGCTCAGGTCCTTTGCCCATGTTTTAATCGGATTATTTGTCTTCCTGGTGTAGAATCATGTGAGTTCTTTATTTATTTTGGAGATCAAACCATGTCCTATGTGTTATTGGAAAATATATTCTCCCATACAGTTGGCCCTTTTTCACTTTGATGATGGTTTCTTCAGCTGTGCAGAGCTTTATTAATTTGATGTAGTCCCATTTGTTTATTTTTCCATTATTCCCCTTGCCCTAGGGTATATATCAGCAAAATTATTGCTACATGGGATATCTGAAAATTTCCTTCCCATGTTTTCCTCAAGGACTTTTATGGTATCATAACTTATATTTAAGTCTTTTCTCTATTTTGATTTTACTCTGGTGTATGGTGTAAATTGTTGGTCTAGTTTCATTTTTTTGCATGTACCAGTTCAGTTCTCCCAATACTCTTTATTGAATTGGCTATTTTTACCCCATTGTATGCTCATGCCCCCTTTGTCAAATATTAATTGACCAAAGAGACTTGGGTTTATTTCTGGGTTCTCTATTCTGTTCAATTGATCTATACGTCTGTTCTTATGCTGGTACCAGAGTATTTTGATTATAGTGACCTTGTAGTATGGTTTGATATCGGGTATTGTGATTCCTCTTACTTTCTTCTTCTTTCTCAAGATTGCTGAGGCTATTTTGGGGTTTTTTTTTTGTTGTTCATGTAAATTTTTGAAATATTTGTCATAGATATGTGAAATATTCCATTTGTATTTTAACAAGAATTACATTGAATCTGTAGATTTCTTTGAGTAGTATGTACATTTTAATGATATTGATTCTTCCAATCCATGAACATGGTATATACTTCCATTTTTTTGTATCTTCCTTAATTTCTTTCTTTGGTGTTCTATAGTTTTCTGATTAAAGGTCTTTTACCTCATTGGTTAAATTTATTCCTATGTATATTATTTTTCTTGTTGCTATAGTAAATGGGAATTTTTTCTAGTTTCTCTTTCTGATATTTCATTGGTGGTGTACAAAAATGTCATCAATTTCTTAATATTGACTTTGTATCACACTATTTTGCTAAATTCACTTATTAGGTTGAGTAGATTTTTGAGATTCGGTTGAGATAATGGATGCCTTTTTTTCTTTTTCTTGTCTGATATCTGTGGCTAGAACTTCCAGTACTATGTTGAGTAAGAGTGGTGAAAGCAGACACCCTTGTCTTGTTCCTGATATTAAGGGGAAAGATTTTAGTTTTTCCCCATTGAATATAATGTTGGCTGTAGATTTCTCATATATGGCTTTTATTATGTTGAGGTGTGCTCCCTCTAGTCCCACTTTGCTGAGTGTTTTTTAAAATAAATAGGTGCCGTACCTTATCAAATGTTTTTTCTGCATCTATTGATATGATCATGTGATTTTTTTTGTCCTTCATTTTGTTTATGTTGTGTATTAGGTTCACTGATTTGTGAATATTGTACCATCTTTGCATCCCTGGGGTGAATCCCACTTGATTATGGTGTATGATCTTTTTAATGTATTGTTGAATCCAGATTACCTAACTTTTGTTGAGGATTTTAGCATCTGTGTTCAGCAGAGATATTGGCCTGTAGTTTTCTTTCTTTTTTGTGTCTTTACCTGATTTCGAAATTAGGATGATACTGGCCTCATAAAAAGAGTTTGGGAGTCTTCTCTCTTCTTGAATTTGTTGTAGTAGTTTGAAAAAGATAGGAGTTAGCTCTTACTTAAATGTTTGGTGAAATTCGCCTGTGAAGCCATCTGGTCCAGGGCTTTTGTGTGATGAGAGGTTTTTTGGTTACTGCTTCAATTTCACTAGCTGTTACCAGTCTATTCAGGCTTTCTGCTTCTTGATTAAGTTTGGTAAATTGCATGTTTATAGAAATTTGTCAATTTCACCCAGGTTGTCCAATTTATTGACATGTATTTGTTCTTGGTAGTTTCTTACAATCCTTTGCATTTCTGTTGTATCGGTTGTAACTTCTCCTCTTTCATTTGTGCTTTTATTTATTTGGGTCCTTTCTCTTTTTTTCTTGATGAGTATGGTTGAAGGTTTGTCAATTTTGTCTATCTTTTCAAAGAACATGCTCCTGGGTTTATTAATCCTTTGAATTGTTCTTTTAGTCTCTATGTCATTTAATTCTACTCTGATCTTGATTATTTCCTTCCTTCTACTCACTCTGAATTTTGTTTGTTGTTGTTCTTCTACTTATTGTAGATGTAGGGTTAGGTTGCTTATTTCAGATATTTCTGTCTTCTTTAGGTGGACAAGTATTGCTATGAACTTCCCTCTCTGGACTGCCTTTTCTGTGTCCCATAGGTTTTGGGTTGTTGTGTTTTCATTTTCATTTGTTTCTAGAAACTTTTTGGTTTCTTCCTTGATATCATTGTTTACCCATTCGTTGTTATTTAATAACATGTCATTCAATATCCATGTATTTGGATTTTTTGAATTTTTTTCCTTGCGGTTGGTTTTTAGTTTCAAACCATTGTGATCTGAGCACATGCTTGATATGATTTCAATTTTCTTGAATTTGTTGAAGCTTGTGTTGTGTCCTCCCATATGATCTATCTTTGAAAATGTTCCATGGACATGGACATGGCATGACATGTATATGGACAGGCAGACCCAGCAGGAATCCACTGTAAAACTGAAGTAATACATTCAAGAGCAGAACTGAATAGGCCCAGACTGCAATAGTAAGCTGCTCAAGGAGGTGGCCCAGGTCCTCATGCTGTCTGCTAGTGTTACAGTAGTGCCTTCCCTACAATTCAAAGTCACATGGGATTTACTTTACAACTAGCCGACAGAGATGAAAAAATGATTAGGTTGGTTTACTGGTCATTCGGTGTTATGGGCTAAATTGTTTCCCCAAAATTTTATATGTTGAGTTTTGGGGGACCCTAACTCCGTACTTCAAAATATGACAATATTTGGAGATAGAGTCTTTAAAGAGCTAATTAAGTTATAATGAGGTCATTAGGTGGGGGCCTTATCCAATATGACTCATATCCTTTTTAAGAAGATTAGGACATAGACACATACATGTGGAAGATCATGTGAATATACAGAGATATGACAAACCAAGCAAAAAGGCCTCAACCCTGCCAACACCTTGATATTAGACTTCTGGACTTCAGAACAGTGAGGAAATAAATTTCTCTTGTATAAGCCACCCAGTCTATGGTACTTTGTCATGGCAGCTCTAACAAACTATTACAACCAGTATGTGGATAAAGCCAAAAAAAGAAAAGAAAAGAAAAGAAAAGAAAAGAAAAGAAAAGAAAAGAAAAGAAAAGAAAAGAAAAGAAAAGGACTTTTGCTGTACTGCAACCTACTCAGAGGTGACCTTGAAAGGCAGCTATGAGAGACAATACTCCCAATGGACAGAGTTTTGAGTTATGCACCTGATCGTACAGTTTGCATGAAAAGAGAAGTGTCCTGTGTATACTTTAACTCACGAGGAATGTAAAATGGTCTGGCTGGTTGGCCAGATGCCTTTAACTTTAGGCTCTGTAGGTTTAGAAGTTTTGGTTTCCAGAAGGTACACTTCTAACAGGTACATAGTGAGAGTACCATTGAGTTTTAAGCTATGGTGGACATCTGGTCCCAATAGGCTTCTCAGTCATAAGGAGCAGCAAAGAAAGGAGCCACCATGCATGTGCAAGAAGTAGTCAGTAGTGATTAATGTTGGCTACAAAA
Source organism: Pteronotus mesoamericanus (assembly GCF_021234165.1). Lineage (NCBI taxonomy): Eukaryota > Metazoa > Chordata > Mammalia > Chiroptera > Mormoopidae > Pteronotus > Pteronotus mesoamericanus. The sequence goes on from NW_026555198.1 coordinate 4,942,638, forward strand.
AATAGTCTTCCCTATGATTATGTCCCTTTCAGGGGGTGATCCATGGCCAAAAACTGACTGATACAGGGATATGAAACCCAGCCCCATTGTCCTAATTTGGGACAGCCCTGACTGTTCAACTCCAGACTTTTAAATTGGATTAGCAGACCTGAGTTTGCAAGAGTATTGCATGTTTTGTTCTCCTCCCTTAACCTGCCTTCCTCATTTTCTTACTGGTAAATCTTCTGAGAGCCCTCCTCAATAAACATTCTGTAATAACTTGATGATTCAGACTGTGTCTTTAAGCAAAACAATCTAAGATAACTGGTGACCTTGTCTCATTTTTTAAAATAGACTATTTTTAGAGCAGTTTTAGATGCACAGTAAAATTGAGCGGAAGTAATAGAGATTTCCCTCCAATATATTCCCTGCCCATATATCCCCATATAATCCCTCCTTGTAACTTTGTTTCTTATTTCACTGAGAAAAATAGAAGCCATCAGAAGTGACCTTTCATCTGCTCTTACTACCCTATCTACTAGCCTATGTATGATTGTACCAATATACTCTGCCCCTTCTCCTGGTTAGTGTATGTGAACTGTACTGGTATCTATCAAAGATGTTACATCCCATGCTCCCATGCTCCTTCACCTACATATGGAATTCAGTCATGTAATCCTCCTCTCTCTTTCATAATTGTTTTTTCTCTTGATTTTATCATTCCAATTATCATACAAATATACTGTTTTTTCCATTTTAATACAAGAAAAATATTCTCAATGTACCATGTCTTTCTCAGCCTTTATTTTTTTTCCCTCTGGGGGAAAAAATGTCTGAAAAACTCTGTATATACCATTTCCACCTGTTCTCTTCACTCTAGCTCTTGAAACTAAAGTGGTTCAATCAGGATATTATCTGCATTGTTCTATTACAGAGACCATACTTGTCAAAGCTGCCAATTGACTTCATCTTGCTTAATCTTATGATCAATTTTCAGTTTTCATCTTATTCCTCCTCTGAGAAGTATTTGATATAGCTGGCAAATTTTGATGCGTTTTTTTCACTTGGTCCAGAATATGCCACTGTCCTGGTTTTCCTTCTACCTTTGTCACTGTTCCTTCTTCATTTGCTGCCTTCTACCCCCATTCTTCTCACACACTAAACATTAGAGTGCACCAGACTCAATCCTTGGCTCTCTTTTCTACCTTCATCTTAGATAATTTCATTCAATCTTATACCTTCTAATGTCATCTATGTGCTGATGATTCCAACATTTATATGTAATTCTCAACCTCTTCCATGAATTTCAGGTTTTTATTTTCAAATTTGTGCTCCATCTTAATATGTCCAAAACTGGTATCTTGATCTACCATCACAATCATCTGTTTATACAAACTGTCTAATTCTCCATTTACTTCATTTCTGTGAATTAAACACCATTCACCTGGTTACTCAAGTCAATGTTCCTGAAATTATACTTAACTCCTTTATTTCTCTCAGGTATTCATGCAGTCCTTAAGCATATCCTGTTTTCTACACCTTCAGAATACATCTAGAATTTCAACATTTCTTACCATCTCTAGTCTTACCACTAAGTCAAAAATAGCACCATCTCTCAGCTGGACTTTTGTAGAGGCATCTTAACCGTTCTTCCTTTTTATATCCTTGCCTATTTATAGTCTATTGTAAAAAATGAGGTATCTTACATTTTTTTAACTGATTCCTCTGTCAATTATCCAGAGAGGTATACTAAAATCTCTCATTCTAATTGTGATATCTTTTCCTTCTTATACTCTGTCAAATTTTGCTTTGCATTTTTGTTAAGTATGTTATTAGGTGCATACACGTTAAAAATTGTCATATCTTCCTGGTGAATTAAACAGTTTATCATTATGAAGTTTATTCATTCATTTGTTTATCATCTTAATATTTAGTGAAGATTTACTATGTACCAGGCACTGTTCTAGGTTCAGTGACTAAACAGAAAAAACATCCCTGTTCTAATGGAGCTTATGTAGAGATGCTTTTTGCCTTATAATCTATTATGTTTTTAAAATTAATTTATTATTTTTAAATTTATAAATAATGTTTATTCTATTACAGTTGTCTCAACTTTTACCCCTTTACTCCCTCCACTCATCCCACGCCCACCCCCACTCCCACAGTCAATTCCCACTCTGTTGTCCATGTCCATGGGTCATTCATATATGTTCTTTCTCTAGACCCTTCCCCTTCTTTCCACCATTGACCTCTTTCCCCCTCTCCTCTGGTCACTTTCAGTCTGCTCCGTATTTCCGTGCCTGTGGTTCATTTTGTTCGTTAGTTTATTTTGTTGAATAGAGTCCACTATAGGTGAGATCATATGGTATTTGTCTTTCATCAACTGGTTTATTTCACTTAGCTTAATATTCTTCAGTTCCATCCATGTTGTCACAAAACGTAGGAGTTCTACCTCTCTCTCTTTATTTCTTAAATGCAGATTGATTTTCTTTATTTTATAAATGTCAAAGTTAATTATAAAATATTAAAAAAATTAAAACCACTATAAAGTCTCAGCAATTAAACCAACATGACACCAGCAGAAAAATAATCAAGTAGATCAATGAAATATAACGAGCATTCTAGAGACAAATGTATATATCTAACAATATGTGATTAAGTTGATATTTCAAATCAATGGGTAAAATAAGGCTTATTCAACAAATAAAGTGCATGGACCAATATTACTTGAAATAAAACAAATATAGAACCCCCTTTCACACATTATACAAGAAATATTCAGGTCAGTTAAAAATCAATATGTAGAATCTCAGGAGTTTTAGAAGAAAATAGATCTAATATTTTCCATGACCCGAAGTAAAATATTCAAACCCAGAAGCTATAAAGTAAATATTAACAATATGACTATGTTGAACATTCAACTATATCGTAATATACAATAAAAAAGTTAAAGGAAAAGGAATAGAATAGAAAAGTATTTGCAACACATCTAAAACCTGGTTGATAGGTTCTTTTGTTTTGTTTTGTTTTGTTTTGTTTTGTTTGGAAAAAAGTTCTACAAACCTTTAATCAATAAATGGATAAAGATTACCAAAAAGTCATTTAAAGTTTTTTTTTTAAATAGAAATAGGCAAGAGATATACTGAAACAGGTTTCAACAAATAGTAGAGGAAATATTAAAATAACATCACTGTCACAATCAGATTAATGAGTATTAAAAATATTGGTAATATCAAATATTGGCAACTCTGAAAGGAACTGGGTATTCATAGAAACTTTTTTCTTCATCTTAAAGCAGTCCCTTTAGCATATTTTGCAGTGCTGGTTTGGTGGAGGTGTAGTCTTTTAGCTTTCTTTTGTCTGGGAAACTCCTTATTTCGCCTTCCATTTTAAGTGAGAGCTTTGCTGCGTAGAGCAGTCTTGGTTGCAGGCCTTTGCTTTTCATGACTTGGAATATTTCTTGCCATTTCCTTCTGGCTTGCAGTGTTTCTGTTAAGTCAGATGCTAACTGTATCAGGGCTCCCTTATATGTTACTACTTCATTCTCTCTTGCTTGCTTAGGATTCTCTGTTTGTCTTTGATATTTGCCATTTGAATGATGATGTGTCTGGGGAGTGGGCCTCATTGGGTTCCTCTTGAATGGGACCCTCTGTGCTTCCTGGACTTGTGTCCCTTTTTCTCTCCTCAAATTAAGGAAGTTTTCCATCATTACTTTTTCAAACAGGTTCTCTAATCCTTCCTCATCCTCTTCTCCTTCTGGTATCTGTTTTATGTGAATATTATTACATTTCAGGTTGTCCTGAATTTCTCTTAAATGCCTCTTCATTCTTTTTGAGTCTTTTTTCATGTTCTTGCTCTTTCTAGGAGCTTTTTTCTACCTTTTCCTCCAGCTCGCTGATTCGGTCCTCTGCTTCATCTTGCCTGCTTTGGATTCCTTCTACTGTGTTCTTCAATTTAGAAATTGTATTCTTCATTTCCTCTTGTCTCTTATTGATAGTTTCTATGTCCTATTTCATGCTGATATAGTTTACAGTATGTTCCATGTAGTTTCCCTGTAGTGTTTATTAATTTTCTCTGAGCTCACTGAGCTCATTGAGCTTCCTTAGAACCATTGTTTGGAACTCAATATCTGATAGTTTACTCTCCTCTATTTCTTTTAGTTCTCTTTGTGGGGATTCCTCCTTTCTCTTCTAGTGGGGTGTATTTCTTTGTCTTCTCCTTATTTATGAGACTCTTTTCTTTTGCTTCTGATTCTTAAGTTGATCTGTCTTGATTTACTGACTTTGTGGTGTGAACTTCTATGGTTGGAGACCGCTGTTTTTACTTTCTGGATCTGCCTCTGATGATTTCAGATGTTGACCCTGCCTGACCTTAGGCTGTCTGTTTGAGACTTCTGGTAATCTACTGTTTGTGGCTGTCTCCTTCAGCTGTTAATCCAGTTACTCTGCACTCAGCAGGCTGCCTTAGACAGCTCAGGGTGGGGCAGAATCCCTCCTGGGGGCAGGGTTATTGGGTCCTCTTATGTTGCTGCATATGCGGGTGGAGTCCACACTGTGATCCCACTGGCTACTCTCTCCATTCTCTCCCCAAAGCCTCTGTTTCCAGTATCTCCTTAAGTGTCGCCAGACCTCTGTGCACCCCCTTTAGCCAGAGATCTGCTGTGTGTGGCTGCCACTCTGCACTCAGCATGCAGCTTAGACAGCACAAGGTGGGGTGAAATTTCACCTGGGGGTGTAGCTATTGGATCCTTTGACGCTGGTGCCACTCAGGGGCATGGTCTCTGTCTGACCACGATGGCTGCTGCCACATGGGGGATGAGTCAGCACCAAGATCCCGCTGGCTACTCTCTCAGTTCTCTCCCCAAAGCCTCCTTCCCTAGTCTCTCCTCAGGCATCTCTAGCCCACTCTGCCCCCACCTTTGCCAGAGACCAGGGTAAGTGGCTGCAGATAAAAATTTATGCGTTGACCCTTTAAACAGTTCTTTGTGTCTCCAGCCGCCTGTCTGTGGCAGAGAGCAACCCTGCTGATTTTCGCAGCTGGCTGTTATCTGTGTACTTTTTGGGCTCTGGTGCTGTGGGCTAGAGATCCCTGCTTTTGGTTTAGACCCCACTCTTCTCAGGGAGATCCAACCGGCCATTTCAATGTCCTTCTGGCGCTGCCACCCGTGGGCACCCTGCCTGCCTTCTTAGGTTTCTACCGCACTCCTTACCGGTTAGGTTGCACTAAAGCAAATTCTTCTGTCTCCAAAGTTACAAGGCTCCTCTTTCGCTCTTGTTCAGTTGTTTGTTCCAGGTTATTTCTTCACAATTTAGTTGTAATTCCAGGTTGGTCCTGGGAGGAGGTCAGTGTGACTTCCACTCACTCCTCCGCCATCTTGATTCATTTATTATGTTTTATATACTATAACACTAATTCTTTTTCTTTTGGTTAGAATTTATCTTCTATATGTTTCTCATCCCTTTGCTTTTGACATTTATATGTTAGATGTCTCTTTAAAGAACGTATACTTGGTATTTTTAACCCTATCTGAAAATATTGGCCTTTTAACTGATTATTTTTATATAGTTTTTATAGATTATTATATATAATTTTATTAGTTTTGTTTATCTTTTTTATACCTAGAAGGGTGCAGATGATTATCTCAGCACTATTGTTTCCCTGCTTTACCCTAAATATTTAAAACGGGGTTTTTCAATGTCAATAGGATTTGTTAAACAACTACTGACATTTTTGGCCAGATAATTGTTTATTGTGGACAGCTGTCTTATGCATTGTAGGATATTTAGCAGCTCTTCCCAGCCTCTACCCAATAGATGCCAGTAACAAACCTTCAGTTCAGATAGAACCGCAAATGTCTCATAACCTTGCCGAACATCCCTTACAGGACAAAATCAACCCTGTTTGAAGACCAGCAATCTGGAACAGCCCCCTCCAAAATATTTAGTCATTAATAAATAAGGAATGATAAGACTGAGTTTCAATTTTGTCCTTTACTTAATGTGGGACTTTGAGTATATAAAACAACAATCATAAGAGTAATTAGCTTATAATTTTGCTGGTAGAAGTAAAGAAAATAATGCATATAAAGGATTTACCAGGGGGGTTGATACATAATAAATACTCGAGAGTGTTGTTTTATTTATCATTACAATTAATATTGTTTAAGATATATATATATATATATAACTTCACCTTCTATTTGAAGCCTTCTGTGATTTCTTCCTTACAAAATTACCCATTCTTTTCTTTCTGAATTTGACTAAAAATTTGTCTTTTATAAACCATGTCAGATCAGAGTGCTGCGGTGATCACCGGCCAGGAGGACCAGATGACTACGCGAGGTCGCGAATAAGCACCCTGGTCTGTGGCAAGCACATGCGACACCAGGCAGGTGGGGGATCCTGCCGCACTGGGAGCAACTCAAGGAGCCTGCGTGAGAGTGCAGAGCGATCCCGAAAAATAGCGCAGCCCTGATTGAAGGGGTCACAGAGCTGCTCAAAGCAGGAGTCAGACACAGGCATTGGACTCCTGGAAGGCTCAAACAAACAACCCAAGGTCCTACAGAGTCAACAACTGACATCATCAGAGGAAGGACAAGAAAGAAAAGTAAAGGACAAAAATACTTAACAGACTCTCACAAAAATGGGAAGAAAAAAAGAAGTTCTCCCCAAATGAGTGGAAAAGAGGACTGCCCACAGAGAGAGCTAAATGAAATAGAGGCAAGGGAACTATCAGATATGGAATTCCAAACAATGGTTCTAAGGAAGCTCAATGAGCTCAGCCAGCTCAAAGATATCTATGAGAAACTGCAGAGAAACTATCAGTATCTTACAGCAAACTATATCAGCCTGGAAAAGGACATAGAAACTATCAAGAAGACACAAAAGGATATAAAGAAGACCATTTCTGAATTGAAGAACACAGTAGAAGGAATCCAAAGCAGGCTGGATGAAGCCGAGAATCGAATCAGTGAGATGAAGGACAAGGTAGAAAGAAGCTCCCAGAAAGAACAAGAAATGGATAAATGGCTCAAAAAGAATGAAGAGGCATTTAGGGAAATGCAGGACAACCTGAAACGCAATAATATCCGTATAATAGGGATACCAGAAGGAGAAGAAGAGGAGCAAGGAAGAGAGAACCTCCTCGAAAAAGTAATGATGGAAAATTTCCCTAATTTGAGGAGAGAAAGGCTTTCGTGGATCCAGGAGGCACAGAGGACCCCAGTCAAGAGGGACTCAAGGAGGTCCACTCCAAGACACATCATCATTAAAATGGCAACTATCAAAGACAAAGAGACAATCCTCAAGGCAGCAAGGGAGAAGGAGAAAGTCACATACAAGGGGGCCCCGATATGCCTAGGAGCTGACTTCTCAACAGAAACACTACAAGCCAGAAGGGAATGGCAACAAATATTCCAAGCCATGAAAAGCAAGGGCCTACAGCCAAGGCTGCTCTACCCAGCTAGGCCCTCCATTAAAATGGAAGGGGAAATACAGACTTTCCCAGACAACAGAAGACTAAACGAATACATCTCTACCAAACCAGCAGTCCAAGATATGCTAAGGGGACTGGTTTAAGCAGATGAAGGAAAAGAATGAGATAGATAGGAACACAGGTACAAAGAGAAAAGATGAGTAAGTGTCTATCAGTAATATCTCTCAATGTGAATGGACTAAATGCCCAATCAACAGACACAGGGTAGCTGAATGGATAAGAAAATATGACACATACATATGCCTCCTACAAGTGACCCACCTCAGAGCAAGAGACCTACAGAGATTGAAAGTAAAAGGATGGAAAAAATATTTCAAGCAAATGGGCAAGAGAAAAAGGCCCGGGTTGCCATACTTGTATCAGACAAAGTAGATTTCAAAGCAAAGGCCATAAAGAGAGACCCAGAGGGGCACTTTATCATACTTAAAGGAAGAATCTATCAAGAAGACATCAACATTGTAAACGTATATGCTCCCAACATAGGAGCCCCCAAGTTTATAAGGAAATTGTTGGATGACTTCAAAAAAGATATAGACAGCAACACACTGATAGTAGAGGATTTCAACACCCCACTGTCAAACATTAATAAACATATTGTGGTGCTGAATGACCCACTGAATCAAAGAGACTTAACTGACATATATAGAACCTTACATCCCAAAGAAGAAAAATACACATTCTTTTCAAATGCTCATGGCAGTTTTTCAAAGATAGACCACATGATAGGACACAAAGCAAGCCTCAGCAAATTCAGGAAAATTGAAATAATACCAAACTTTTTCTCAGACCACAAGGCCTTGAAACTGGAAATCAACCTCAAAGAGAAACTTCAAAAACTTGCAAACTCATGGAGACTGAACAGTAGACCATTAAATAATGAATAGGTCAGTAATGAGATAAGAAGTCAAAAAAAATTCTGGAAACAAATGAAAATGAACAGACACCAGTCCAAAACCTATGGGACACAGCAAAGGCAGTCGTGAGAGGCAAGTTCATAGCAATACAGGCTTACCTAAAAAAGATAGAAATATTTCAAATAAAAGACCTAATGCTACAACTTCAAAAGCAGGAGAAACAACAACAAATAAATCCCAGAGCAAGTAGAAGGAAGGAAATAGTCAAGATTAGAGCAGAACTGAATAACATAGAGACGAAAGGAACAATTCAGAGGATCAACAAATCTAGGAGCTGGTTCTTTGAAAAGTTAAATAAAATTGACAAGCCTTTAAGCAGACTCATCAAGAAAAAAAGGGAGAGGACCCAAATCAATAATATCAGAAATGAAAGAGGAGAAATAACAACTGATACCACAGAAATACAAATGATCATCAGAAACAATTATGAACAATTATATGCCAAGAAATTGGAAAATCTTGATGAAATGGACAAATTTTTAGAAAAGTATAATCTTCCAACACTGAAGGAGGAAGAAACAGAAAGCTTGAACAGACCGATAACAGCTGGGGAAATGGCAGCAGTGATCAAGAAACTCCCGGCACACAAAAGCCCTGGGCTGGACGGTTTCAAAGGAGAATTTTACAAAACATTGAAGGAAGAGCTAACCCCTGTCCTTCTCAGACTATTCCAAAAAATCCAAGAGGAGGAAGACTCCCAGACTCTTTCTATGAGGCCAGCATCACCCTGATCTCAAAACCAGATAAAGACCCTACAAAGAAAGAAAACTACAGGCCCATTTCGCTGATGAACATAGATGCTAAAATCCTCAACAAAATATTGGAAAACCGCATCCAGCAATACATTCAAAAGATTATCCACCACGATCAAGTGGAATTCATCCCCGGGATGCAGGGATGGTTTAATATACACAAATCAGTAAACGTGATACATCACAAAAATAAAAGAAAAGACAAAAACCACATGATCATCTCGATAGATGCAGAAAAAGCATTCTATAAGGTACAGCACCCATTTATGATCAAAACACTCAGCAAAATGGGAATAAATGGGGCATTCCTCAACATAATAAAGGCCATATATGAAAAACCTACAGCCAATATCATACTCCACAGGAAAAAACTGAAAGCTTTCCCACTAAGATCGGGAACACAACAAGGATGTCCGCTCTCACCACTTCTTTTCAACATCGTATTGGAAGTCCTAGCCTCAGTGGTCAGACATGATAAAGAGATAAAAGGCATTCAAATAGGAAAGGAGGAAGTAAAGCTGTCATTGTTTGTAGATGACATGATAGTGTATATTGAGATCCCTGTAGACTTTACCAAAAATCTCCTCAACCTAATAAGTGAATTTGGCAAAAGAGCATGATAGAAAGTCAACATTCAGAAATTAAGGGCATTTTTGTACACCAGCAATGCAATAGAAGAAGAAGAAATCAGAGAAAAATGCCATTTGTAATAGCAAGAAGAGAAATAATGTACCTAGGCATAAATTTAACCGAAGACACAAAAGACCTGTATGCAGAAAACTATACAACATTGAAGAAAATAATTAAAGAAGACACAAAGAAATGGAAGCATATATCGTGCTCATGGACTGGAAGAATTAATATCAAAATGTCCATTCTACCCAGAGCAATTTATAGATTCAACGCAATCTCTATTAAAATACCAATGACATATTTCACAGAAATAGAACAGACATTTCAAAAATTTATATGGAACCATAAACGACCCCGAATAGCCTCAGCAATTTTGAGAAAGAAAAGCAAAGTAGGAGGGATCACAATACCGGACATCAAACTCTACTACAAAGCTATTATACTCAAAACAATCTGGTACTGGCACAAGAACAAACCCATAGAGCAGTGGAATAGAATAGAAAGCACAGAAATCAGCCCAGGTCTCTATGGGCATCTAATATTTGACAAAGGGGGCAGAAGCATAAAATGGAGCCATAATAGCCTCTTCAACAAATGGTGTTGGGAGAGCTGGACAGCTACATGCAAAAAATTGAAATTGGATCATCAGCTGACACCATACACAAAAATAAACTCAAGATGGATAAAAGACTTAAATAGAACTCGCAACACCATCAAGTCCTAGAGGAGAACATTGGCAGGAAACTCCCAGATATCCCATGCAGCAATTTTTTCACTGATATGTCTCCTAAAGCAAGGGACATAAAGGAAAGAATAAACAAGTGGGACCTCATCAAAATAAGAAGCTTCTGCACGGTGAAAGAAAACATCAGCAAAATGAAAAGGGAGCCAACCATATGGAAAAATATATTCGCTAATGATACATCAGATAGAGGTTTCTCCAAGATATATAAAGAACTCACTCGACTCCACTCCAAGAAGACAAACGATCCAATCAAAATATGGGCACAGGACCTGGGCAGACGCTTTTCCAAGGAGGAGATACAGAGGTCCCAGAGGCATTTGAAAGGATGCTCAGCATCACTAGCCATCAGAGAAATGCAGATCAAAACCACCATGAGGTACCACCTCACACCGGTCAGAATGGCCATCATAAAGAGATCCACGAACAACAGGTGCTGGCGAGGCTGTGGAGAAAAGGGAATCCTAGTCCACTGTTGGTGGGAATGCAGACTGGTGCAGCCACTATGGAAAGCAGTGTGGAATTTCCTCAAGAAGGTGAAAATGGAACTGCCTTTTGATCCAGTGATTCCCCTGCTGGGACTATACCCTAAGAACACCAAAACGCCAATACAAAAGAACCTATGCACCCCAATGTTCATAGCAGCACAATTTACAATAGCCAAGTGTTGGAAGCAACCTAAATGCCCATCAGTAGATGAGTGGATCAAAAATCCATGGTACATATACACAATGGAATACTACGCAGCAGAAAGAAAAACAGAACTACTAAACTTCATGACAGCATGGGTAGAACTGGAGAGCATTATCCTAAGCGAAATAAGCCAGGGGGCGAAAGAGAAATACCATATGATCTCACCTATAAGCGTCACCTAACCAACAATACAAAGATGCAAGGAAAATATGACCAGCAACACTGAAAGGAAAAGAAATCATCAGAGACAAGAGGGAAGGTGGGGCAGTAGGGAAAGGGAAGGGAAGGGGAAAATAAAGGAACATATAGCAAGGACTCATGGACAAAACCAAAGGGGAGGAGCTGAGGGAGGGAAGGAGGGAGGGGGCAAGGGAAAGTGGTGGGTGGGGGAGGCAGAGACAAATGTATTAAAAAAAATAATAAATAAATAAAAATAACTTAGCCACAAGTTTGTTAAAAAAAATAAAATAAACCATGTCAGATCAATTTTATTTTTTTGTTTTATTGGCTGTTCATTTTAATGGACTGTGAACAACTCTTTAGGGAAAATGACATTGCCATATTTATGTTGTTATGTCTTAAGTTTTAATAGCATTTGGCACAACTAAAAAATATATTAGAACAACTTTTTTTCTCCTTTAGACTGGAGGAGATTGTAACCTATGAAGATTATATGACATAGGAAAATGTTTCATCATTGATCTTTCCATCATAGAAGACTTCTTTCTGGCCCCTGGATAGACTACCAGAGCATTTAGAGGTAGAGCTGATATTAAGTGGAGTCTTCAGACTCCCTATGTCTTGCCTCATCTAAATGACATTAAATTCCAAAGGTAGCAATAAAATTAGGGAAATGGATCCCCCAAATCATGGTGTCAACCCCTAGACTTAGGACCAGAAGTCATATTCATTATGTAAAATGTTTTTCCTGAGAACATTCAATGGAAGCTAATGACAGGAAGTAATTACCCACTCTGAAGAGACTGAGAACTTTACATAGAGTCCATATTGAGGCAATAGAACATAGGAGAAAAGAATTAAGGTGAAGTGTTCACACAGACCTGAATTTGAAACCTGGCTTTACCTTTTACTAGCTGCCTGACCTTAGATAAGGTACTAAACCTCTGTGATCCTTAAGAATATCATGTGTGAAATGAGACATAGTAAGAATACCTAATTCATATAGTTAGTATGGGGATTAAAAAGCATAGTGCTTACAGCAAAAGAAACAAAAAATAAACAACCTAATTGTCTGTTGAAAAATAAGGAAAATGTGATATAGATGTATGAACATATAGTGGAATATTATTTAGTCATGAGAAAAAAGGTATTTCTGCCATTTGTGACAACATGGATGACCTTTGAGGCCACTATGCTAAGTGAAATATGTCAGACAGAGAAAGACAAATATGGTATAATTGCATGTATATGTGGAATCTTAAGAAAGTAAACTCATTAGAAACATAGAGTAGAGTGGTAGTTACCATAGGCTAGGGGTGGGTGAAATGGAGAGATATTATTTAAAGGGTAGAAAGTTCTAGTTATAAGATGAATAATTTCTTAGAATCCAATGTACAGCATGGTGATTATAGTTAATAATACTGTATTATATACTTGAAAGTTGCTAAGAGAGTAGATCTTAAATGTTCTCACCGCAAAAAGAAATGGTAACCATGTGATGTCATGGTTTTAGCTAAGGGTATGGTGGTAATCATTTTGGAATATAAGTATATCAAATCAGCATGTTCACCTTAAACTTACACAGCATGAAATGTCAATTATATCTCAATAAATCTGGGGAAAATGAATATTGCTTAAAACTATGGTCTGCCTGGCTCATAGTAATGCTTAAAAATGATAGCCTGTTTGTATTGCTGACTTAGTATATCACATTTCCTGAGCAAAAGATTTATTTCATTAGATTCTTCTTTACTTATTACCCTCCTTCACATTTTCAAACATATTTCCACTCCCAACATATATTAAACAATACCAAATCAGGATACTGTAAACTAGAAAGGAAATTGTGTGGCAAATAATTAACAAAGGTGGACATTAATACAGATCTACTCAAATATTCTTTTTAAATTTTTTTTTCAAAAAAGCCCTAAATTTTCATTATCACAATAAACATATACTGTAAGGAATAATGTTAGAAGTTCTAAAACATAGCATTTTAAATACTGTCAACTATGAATTATGATTGTACTTTTATGTTTTAAAACCAGTGTCACATTAAACACCTTTGCTTTTTTTCTTCTATTTTCTTGTGAGAAAGAACTACCTGTTTTCTGCTAATCAAAGGTGCTAGTTTTTCTTTTCTAAGGCTGCCATCTCTTTGGCTTAGGTAGCACAGAGAAGAAATCGCTAAAAAGGGAGAAAAGACTATAATTCTTTCTTGGTTCTTTATATGCCATTCTATCTCATCTCAGTGCAAAGGTGTTGACTACTCTGGAAATCTGTGATTGCGTTTCTTCGATCAAAAGTTTCAAGGTTCTTTGCTTTTGTTTCCCCTTCATTTGTTCTATTTAACTACATACTACCTATTGTCCAAAGTGACTGACAACATATTACTTCCATCGATACCCCAAATCAGGTATTGGAAAATGAAATGTATGAGGTAACTAGATATGACTCTCCCAACTACAGACTGTCCTCAAAAAGTAATTTGAAATTAGACTAATAAAATTGACCTAGTATAAACTTATGATTTCAAAATATGTATAGTGAGGAATAAATATTTGAGAGAAATTTAAAGTGGATCTTCAGAACAATTAAACTACAATTTTGATATGTGTTACAGAAAGCCTACTCTGGAAAATTAAAGTATGTTTCTCAGAAATAGCCAATGACATTGATTTTTTTTCATGGTTTTAACAGTAAGGAACCATGATCATTTTAATATTGACTGCCTGCCACATAGTAACATCTCAGTAGAAGTTTGTTAGGCATGTGGATGTCAGAATAAATACAGGAAAGGACAAAAGTAGGTTTACAGTTGTTATTATGTGAAAGTTTATTCTTGTATAATTATTTATTAATTATTTATTATTGTATAATTATCATATTGTATTACCTGTAAATCTACTTTTGCCAACCCCTGTGGAATAATGCAACTTTATTTGTAGGGGCAAAAACTCACTATGCACAGACATGAACACTGAAAACAAATTTTCAATGCATGTGTCTTGATTACATACATAATGTTAACCACATATTAAATCAAATGAAGTAGATTTTGATCTATAATATATCTTTGATATGTCTCAAAGGGTTGAAGTGGGGAAAGCAAATAGCAAAGAGGTATATATGATATGTTTCAATATTATAAAACAACTACAGAACTTTCACTTCTGCCCATGTTAGAGAGAATGGAGTTATGCGTAAAAAGAGCATTTTTACTCTTTAGCTGACTACTAATCAACATATCTGTAAGATGAGTTCTATGAGACCAGATAAAGAATGACTGATTGTGAATCATCAGTTCAAAACGTTCCAGAACTCACTTCCATTGCCCTCTAGGAATATACTAGTGGATGAAGAGGTTCGGTTTATTACTCATTGCATGAGGGCAAATGAACACCAGGGTTTCTCAGTATAAGAATATTAGAAAGAACCTATTATTGGATTTGGGCTTTGGTTTGGTAATTTGGTCTAGATTGAATGCTGTCAGAGAAGAGGGACAATTCTATGACTGAGAATTGAAATAATTTTTGTATAGAAAGAGAGCAGACTTGAGCAAATATAAAGCTGTAATTGGAAAAACAAGTAACATACTTATATTAGCAGAGAGAAGGGGATATTGTACTTTGGAGATTGCACAATGATCTTATTTTTTTCTGTGCTTAGAAAAAAATTATAATATGGTATTGTTTTATCTTACCTTATCATGATCTGAAATTGGTGTTCTGTGAGATTTTGTCCAACAAGAAAATAATATGGCCTAACTGTTAGTGCCAGGCCAGCTTATGAGAGCACTAAGGCCTAGCTATAAGTGTTAGACTAGTTCCCAGATGTCAAGAGCTGTTGTGTTTTTTTTTTTTAATTTTCCATGCACAGGGTTCTAATATCTTCAAAATCCTACCAGTGAAAGTAGAGAGTCCTCACTTAATAAGCCCAATGTTAAATGTTACTCTAGACTCACCTTAGCAAAGATTAAAAACAAACCTTAAAATCAATATCTGAACAAGGAGGAAAAATCCTTAACATCATAATCCAAAAATCTATATGTAACTGACTAGCAAAACAAACTGAACAACAAACTGTGAGCCATAACGAGGAGGAAATCAGAGATGATGCAATTAGCTGAAAAGAGCTTTAAAATAGTTGTTTAAAATAATGTTAGTATGCTCTACATTTAAAAAAATGTGAACATAATGAGGAAAGAAATAGAAAACCTGAAAATTTGGACCTAAAATATATGCAATATGAAATTAAAAACTAAGTGGATGAAATTTCCTGAACAATATACACTACAAAAGAAAAAATATATATATAGAAACAAAGATAGAAAAATTGGATGGTGACAATGGAATCTGGCTATTACAAATGTGTTAAATAACCTCACTAAGGAAGATAGGGGGAAAGGTAGATATCAATGGATTCCATAAAACTAAAGGCTAAATAAGTTTCACATAAACACTGCACTATATTGGATAACATTGTTTCCCATTGGGGTACAGGCTAACAATTCTGAAACCACTTGACATCTATACTGGAAATGAACAACTAAGCAAATAGGTGAAGGATTGTGGGATCTCAGTTTCTAACTATTGGGATGGGAGGTTGTAGACAAGCAAGGCAGAAGATAGAATGATACATATAGTAATGGAGTTGAAGACATCAGTATCAACTCATATTTAGCTTATTTTAGATGCAGATAGCTACACATAGAAACATTTATACAATTGAATATACATACATTGTCATGTTATCAGCTGAGATGGCCTAGAATTGATGATACCTCAGTAACAATGAACACACCTAGGAATCACATCTTGGTTTCCAATATCATTCTCCAATAAAAGAAACCAGGGTTCCTTGAAGAAATGGCTGATTATAGTACTAGGGTAGGAAATACACTATATGAGCCTGGAGCATCTTATAATGCCAGAAAGTAATGAAATTGCAAAAGTAAATGATGGGGGCATGTCAAAAGAACATAGAAATCAATAGAAAGAGCCTTAATGGCCAAAGCTGAAACAATATGAACAACAAAATTAATAAAGTAGTATTGAATTATAATATGAACTATACAATAAATATTTAGGGATCCATAATGATATGAATACAATTTTTTTTACTAAATAAATGGGGAAAAGAGACAAATCTATACAGAACATTCCAATAATTTATGTTGATACCCTCTACTCTAAGAGTGGTAGTTTAATTCCCCTCTCCTTTAAGTGCTGGCTGCACTTAGTGATTTACTTTGAAAGAATAATATATGGAAAGAGAGAGGTAAGTTTACGGCGGTGAAACTTGAAGTATAACCAGGTGATTAAGGCTAATGTTGTGTGATACCATGTAGTCCTGATATGATATGGCAAGGAAAACAGTTCACCTCTCTGATATTCTTCCCTAAAACTCAGCCTCAGTTCAATAATCAGCATAGCCCCAGACAAAATCCCAATTGAGGGACATTCTAGAAAATACTTCACAGGTACTTCTCACAACTGGCGAAGTTATCTAAAACAAGGGAAGTATGAGAAACATCTAAGAGGGGCCTAAGGAGATAAGATGACTAAATGTAATGTGGTGTCCTGCATGGCATCCTGGAACAAGAAAAGTGTATTAGGTAAAGTCTAATGGCTGCTGAATAAATTATGGACTTTAGTTAATAATAATATATCAATTTTGATTTTTTATTCTTGCTTGTTCAATTACAGTTGTCCCAAGTTTTCCCTCTTTGCCCCCCTCTACTCATCCTGCTCCCCACTCCCACAGTCAATTCCCACACTGTTGTCCATGTCCATGGATCATTCATACATGTTGTTTGTCTAGTCCCTTCCCCTTCTTTCCTCCATTATTCCTCTCCCTCCTCCCCTCTTTCAGCTCTCAGTCTGTCCATGTCTCCATGTTTCCATGTCTCTGGTTCTGTTTTGCTCATTAGTTTATTTTGTTTCATTAAATTCCTCTTATAAGTGAGATCATATGGTATTTGTCTTTCACCAGGGGGCTCAATTTTGGCTCATTTGTTCATAATATACATACCATACTAGTATAAATTGTGAAAAATAGGAAAAATTGAGTGTGGGATATTTTTTAATATATGAACTTGCTGTGTTATCTTCATAGTGAATATAAAAATATCCTAAAATTGTTAATTAAAAAAATTTACAGAGTCCTGGTGACAAGTGGAATAATGTTACATGATCCAATATATGTATATTAGGAGTCCAAGAAAAAAAAAGGGAGAAAGGTGGAAGCAGGAAAAAAATTATTTGAGGATAAGTGAATAAAATTTTATAAATTTGATGAAAAAATATAAATTCATAGAACAAGGAGTTAAATTAAACAAGAAATGTTATGCATAGATGAATAAAAAGAAGAATTATCCAGAATACTTGTCATAAATCATGAAGGCCAGAAGATACTTTGACAAAATTTATAAAGTGCTAAGGCAAACGTAACTGTCAACCTAGATGTCTACATCCAGTGGAAGTATATTTTGGAAATGAGGCCATACAGAAATTTTCAGAACCAAATAAAAGAGCAGAGCTAATTTTTCACAAGCAGTACTGAAGTGTAAGACATGATAAAGGATTGTCAACAAAAGAAACCTGTGAGGAATTTTATGACTTTATTTGAGCCAAACCAGTGACAATTGCCAGGAAGCAAAGTCTCGATGGATGGAAAAAATGCTCCAGGGAATGGCAGTTTTGTGGCTTATTGTATATATTAGAATCAAAGGAAGAGACGTAAAAGGGGTTTACATGAATTCTGGTGGTAGTAGATTAAAGTGGCAGGAGAAAACAAAGCTGAGAACATATCTGAGATTAAACAAAAAGAAAAACTGAGAGACACTTCTTTTACATTGGTGGGTACAGGATAGTTAATAATGAACATTTATAGCACACAGAGATGGTGTGCTGGGAACAAGATGACAATCAGGATTCCTGTAGTCCCCTGCTCTGGTGCTAGGGGTTGCACCTTGAGGGATGTGGAAAAGATTACTCTGGTATGCTGAAGTCATGTTATTTTAGATGCAAAAGGATAATAGACTCACTTAAGGTAAAGGCTGACCTTTGTCAAGGAAGCTACTGGCCTAGAATGTGACTAACAGCCATGACTTGTTTTAGTTAAGAATTTTATGTTCAGACCATCCTGTGTAGTTACTTTTCTCTCTGAGTTTGTAAGGCCTACTATCTAGCACCCCCGCCCCCAGATCTTGTCAGATTTATTATGTGGCCCCTTTTTCGTCCACAGGATGTTTTTCAGACTGGAGGAGAATGATGTATACCACCTAGAAGTTTGGATCTATATGAAGTAAATGGCCTAAAATGATGAATGTGTGTGTAAGCTTTGAAGATTTTTCTCATTAATTAGGAGAAAAAGAAGACACAAATTGCCAATATCAGAAATGAATGAAGGTGAGAGATCATCACTATATAGCCCGCAGTCATTTAAAAATAATATAAACGTCAAACAACTTCATGACAATATGTTTGCAACTCTTTAAAGAGGAGCAAAGGAACTATTAGCAAAAGAAAATAAAAGATTATTTTTAATCCAAGACATCTTTGGCAGGGGGGAAGGCAAGAGTTTTTTTTCATGTCGATTACTTCTTTTTTCTATGGGAGATAGATAGCCCTCATTGATGTTTACCAGAAAATTCCAGGCTGGTTGATTAAGATTATATTTCTGGGAGAGGCTGAAACAGCAATTAGGTCAGGTATTAATTCTAGGTTTGGTGCCATAGGTTTTAGCATAAAGGATGCCATTTTGGGCTTCTGGGTTTCTTGTTAATATAATAACTTAGATGAAATGGACTATTTTCTTAAAAGACACAATGCCTAAATATAACAGAGAAGAGTTATAGGTCTACATTATGTGCCTACACTGTATACAAATATATAATTCATATGTAGTTTAAAAAGATGAATAATTTGCATAAAGCAATTTTTTTTAAAGATTTTATTTATTTT
Source organism: Pteronotus mesoamericanus (assembly GCF_021234165.1). Classification (NCBI taxonomy): domain Eukaryota; kingdom Metazoa; phylum Chordata; class Mammalia; order Chiroptera; family Mormoopidae; genus Pteronotus; species Pteronotus mesoamericanus. The sequence goes on from NW_026555198.1 coordinate 4,961,992, forward strand.
TTTTGAGAGAGATGGGAAGGGAGGGAGAAAGAGAGGGAGAGAAACATCAATGTGTGATTACCTCTCACGTGGCCCCTACTGGGGACCTGGCCTGCAACCCAGGCATGTGCCCTGACTGGGAATCAAACTGGTGACACTTTGGTTCACAGGCCAGCACTCAATCCACTGAGCCACACCAGCCAGGGCAACATAAAGTAAATTTTAAAAAAAATTGTACTACTTAAAAAAATAGTACTAACATTGTTTTCCTATTTGTGCTACATAAATACTACTAATTATATTTTCTATACATCTGCCATTAAAATTATCTTAAAGAAAAATAGCTGTGCTGACAAATAATTCCTGGGATGAAATTATCCATATAAATTTACCCTTGAAGAGTTTGACTTTGGGGCAGTCAGGTTTCAGAAGTCTTGCCTGAAAGCTAGCAATGTTTTTTCATTTTTTGGCATAAGACAAAAAACAGGTACTTTATCAGAAAAAGCTGACTAAGCTATGTACTTCCTAACTGCGACCTCAGTCGGTTGAGTTCTTTAACTTAGCTGAACCTCACTTTCTTATTTATTAAATGGACCATAATATCTAGCTCTCAGAGTTTGAAAATGAAAGATATCATTTAAAAAATCTAAAATTGGTAGATGCTTATTAAATGACAGCTATTGTAATTAGTTTTGCCTGGTTATTTTATTGTTTACAATTGTGCACAAGGCTAGTTTAGGGGTACACAGTATTTTTTTCTTTAGTGGCATTACATCTATTGTAGTTGAAGAATACCATTTCCATAGCTACCAAAATTCACAAGTTCTTTCATAGATACGGCCTATTAGCACTCTGGGGGAATGCACTTTTAAACTTAAGTAACAAGGCGATAACTTGAACAACGTAATTGTCTTTGTCTGGTGCTAGAGTATAAGATTTTCACTGGGGCAATTTTGCCTTGCTAAAGTTTTTATTATTAGTTTATTGACAGGTTGATTGGCAAAGTTACTTAACGATGTGGGTTTCCTTCTTTATATTTGAATTAAAATGCTGTTTAATTAAAATGTCAACCAAAATAAATTTTTAGAAAGAGAACTTGCAATGCTCCTGTTTGGCACATTATAATTACATCTTTCATATTACTCCTTCATTTTGATCTTCTTTCAGGTAGAAAAGTATGATTTATAAATTCTTCTTATTATAAATGAGGATACAGTTATCACAGAGAAAGAAAAAAAGTTGAACTGAAGAAATAGCCAACTTACAGTTTAAATAAAACTTATTTATATCTAGTTTATTATACAGCTATCTTATTTCTCCCTTCATGGTAGCTCTGAGAGCAGTGGTGTAAATGGAAAACAAACAGTATGCGATCAAAAGGCATGGGGCTCTGCTTAGACTCTTTTAAGATATGAGATATATCATCATCACATGTAACAATATTGCAGAAAAAATCAATACAATCTACTCCTGAAACATACATCTTTTATAACCCACATCACAGAGTGGTGAATGATTTGTAATGTCACCTTATTCTAACATAGCAAAGTGAAGATTTGGCAACAAGCCTCAAAATAACAACAGGGTTTTTAAAAAATTAATTCATTTAATGTTGAGTACTTACCATGAAACAGGCAATATGCTAACTAGGTCTGAGTAGGGTGTTGTATAAAACAGAATTTGACAGGACATGACCCTGGTTATCAAGAGACTTTCAGTGAAGTAAAAGATATAAGCCTTGTGTTTAATAATTCTTTATCTGCTATATTTAAAGTTGTGTGTTACATGTATCTCAATATATTACCTAATGGGATCTTCAAAAGAAAATCCAATTAATTAGTGGTTATTGTCCACATTTGTGGGTGAGGAGAATGAGACCCATGTGTCTAAAGTTTAATGCCAAAGGTCACAGATCTAGCAAATGACAGACCTGGAATGAGACTTTTGGCTTTTACATTCTAAACCTGAATGCTATTTCTACTACACTTTACCACAACATCCCTTGTACCTTTCATATGTGAAATGTTATGAGAGCAACAATGTGATATAAAAGTACGAAGGAAGTAAGCCAATCTCTAGTCAGAAGTTTTGGCCGTTCTTCATGGAAGAGGAAACATTTCAACTGGGACTTGGGGGATTGTCATAATTTCAGTAGACAGATGTATAGTGAAACATAGGGGAGAGAACAGGCCTATTAACTAGGAGATTTTAAAGATGATAGCCAGATTTGGAGGATGACGGCGCCATTAAGCTTAATGGGAAATTCAAACAGGGAAATGCTTTAGATGAGTAGAATTTACCACAACTGCTAAATTTATGATGATCTTGTCATTGATTTAAAATATTTTATTATTAACAATAATTCAAAAACCTCTATTTATAAGTCTGTATTATAGCCTAAAGCATGGATCCAGAAAAGAGATGAATAAGTGAACTTGGGAGAGAAACATTCAGATAACTGAAAAAAGAAAACTTCAAAAAAAGGAAAAAACAACTTCAAAGACACTGAAGTAAGAATGTACATAAAGAGATCAAAGAAATTTAGTTTTCTAGTGAAACTGGTGCAGAGTACTAGGGGAAGAGTTCACAGAGCTAACTCGGGGTGGAGAGGGAGGGCTGGTCCTGGGCAGATCGTAAACAGACTTTCACCTTAACTCTGAGGATGAGTGTTTCAAGAAAAAGAGTGACTGGATCTGACCAGATTTATACGGATCACTGTGGCTTCTGTAGTGAGACTAATCTGCAGGAAGGGAATAGGTGGTACCAGGAGTCCAGACAGGCAGCTACTGCAATGCTCTAGATAAGAGATGACGGTGGTTTGGATAAACATATTGTCAAAAGGAATAGTAATAAGTGGATGTATTGCAGATTTATTTTGAAGGTAGAGCCAGCAACATATCCTGTCTGATTAGACGTGAGGAGTGAGAGAAAGAGAGAACTCAAAGATACCTCCAAGTTTTATGGCCTGAGCAACCAGAAGGATGTCACCATCTAATGAAATGGAGATGATTGAAAGGAGGTTTGGGCATAGAAGGAAGGGAGAGATTACAATCTCGGTTTGGAGCATATGTGCATGTGTTGGTTTCAGAGGAAAGGTCTGTGCTTGAGACACAAATATGGGAATCATTGGCATAGAGATGGTATCTAAAGCCGTGTGCATGAATGAGATCACCTAGAGAGTGAATATTGATAAGGAAGAGATTTAAGTGTTGAGCCCTAGGAACCTATACATTCAGAGAAAAGAAGAGGAACCAGTAAAGAAGATTAAGAGAAACGAGAAAAGTAAGAGGAAACGAAAAGATTGCTATGCCCTGTGAAGAAAGTGAAGAAAGTTTTTCAAGGAGGGAATAAGCAATTGTGCCAAAGGCTGTGTACAGGTTGGATAATTTGATGACTGAGTTGATATTTGATTCAGCAATGTGGATATTAGTGACACTAATAAAAACAGTTTAGATGAACTAATAAGGGCGAAACTCTGCTTGGAGTGAGTTCATTGAAGAGTGAGGAGCAAAAGGAAGTAAGATCAGCAAAGTCAATTTTTTTGCATTCAACATTCTTTTGTATTAGTTTAAGGTGCACAGCACAGAAAATAGACATTAATGTAGCTTACATCAAGTGTTTCCTCTGATAATTCAAGTGCCCACCTGGCACCTTAGGTTGTTAGTAGCACATTGTTAAATATATTCCCTATGCAAGAAAGTATTTTTTATGTCTTTTGTTTGTTGATTGGTAATAAGGCAAGAAAGAGTGTTTGTATATTGATGTGAATATAAATCAATGGAGAGGGAAAACCTGATGAATCTGGAAATAAAGGGGATAATTGCTAGAACAGTGTCCTTCCACTGGGAAGAGAAGATGGTATCTAATGCTTTTGCGGAGAAAGTGGCCTTAACTAGGAGCAAGAATGTTTCATTCAGAGTAGCCAGGATAACGGAATGGTATATGGAACAGATGCAGGTGGGTGGGAAGGTGTGGTGATGGGGGTCTGTGGAAGTTTATGCCTTTGACTGCTCCTATTACTCCTGCGTGTAAGATCCAAGATGAGATCAGACTAAATGTTCTTCATTATTAATTCCTGTCTGCCATAGAAAAATGGAAGTTCTTCCAATTGTTAAATCATGACAAAACTGAATCTGCAAGAGTCATCAGTTAAAATGGGTAACAAAACTTGGAAAAGTCTCAAAGAAGAAAAATGTTTAACAATGTAAAACAATGTTAATATTAATCATAACAATAATATTCACTTCTATGTACGAATTGTTACTACGTAGGGGTTTTAACATAGGTATTGTTTGCTTCTCATTATTTTCACCTGTCATATTTTTGGTAGTATAAAGGAGGATTTATGTGGCTGATCTTTAATGATATTCCCAGAGTGCTGAAGCTAATAAACTTGTGTCATAAAACTTAGCCATCTATTTTACAAACATATTTTGAGGACCTGCTATGTGTCAGATACTATACAGGTTCTCTGGATACAAAGATAACTAAGACTCAGTCCCTGCCCTGGACAGAGATATTAGGGGGAAAAAGAGAAGAAAGCCGGCAATTGCAATATGGGTAATATGTACCATGGTGGAGAAATAAATAGATTATTTTAAGTGTCATGGGAACACAGAGAACTAATTGTGGAGACTGTTTACTTTGACTCATAGTTGATGATATTTTGGCAAATCTTTTTTAAATTTTATTTTTATTTTTTGTTTTTTTCAATTACAGTTTACATTTAATATTATTTTGTTTTACTTTAAGGGGTACAGCATAGTTGAAAGAGAATCATATACTTTGCAAAATGTTCCCCCTGATATTTCCAGTACCCACCTGGCACAATATGCAGCCATTACAATATTATTGACTATTCCCTATGCTGTACTTTCCATCCCCATGGCTGTTTTTGTGACTACCAATCTGTATTTATCAATCCTTTCACTTTTTTTAACTCTTTTTTAAATTTATTTTTTCAAATACATTTGTCTCTGCCTCCCCCCACCACTTTCCCTTGCCCCCTCTGTCCTTCCCTCCCTCAGCTCTTCCCCTTTGGTTTTGTCCATGAGTCCTTGCTATATGTTCCTTGACTTTCCCCTTCCCTTCCTTTTCCTTCACTTTTTTACTTAGTTCTCAAACCCCTCCTCCTTCCCTGGCAACCATAAGTCTGTTCTCTGTATGCATGAGCCTGTTTGTTTTGTTTGTTACTTTATATTGTTGTTTAGATTCCACATATAAGTGAAATCACATGGCATTTGTCTTTCTCTGACTGACTTATTTCACTTAGCATAATATCGTCTAGGTGCATCCATGCTGTCACAATAAATCCTTATTTATTTATTATCTATGAACCCATTCTTTTTCACATAGCATAACATTCACCCTATTAAACTGTACAATTGAGTGATGTTTAGAATATTCACAGAGATGTACAGTCAACATGATTATGTAATTTCAGGATATTTTTATCACCCCCAAAGTAACTTTACATTAGCAGGCACTCTTCATTCTCCCCCCTCCTCAGCATTTGTCAACCTCTAATCTAATTTCTGAGTCTATGGCTTTGCCTATTTTCACATTTCATATAAATATGATCATATAATATGTGGCCTCTTGTGTCTGGCTTCTTTGACTTAACATAACCTTTTGAAGTTTCATCCATGTTGCATGTATCAAATTTCTTTTTACAGCTGAATAATATTCCATTATGTGGGTGTATCACACTTTATTTATCCATTCTGCAGTTGATGGAAATTTGGGTTGTTTTCATCTTTTGATCATTATGAATACTGCTGCTGTGAATGCTTGTGTTTAAGGTTTTGTGTGAATGTCTGTTTTTAATGCCCTTCTTTTATTCCTGATTTTAGTAATTTGAATCTCTCTTATTGGGTCAGTCTAGCTAAGGGGTTATTGATTTTGTTGATTTTTTGAAAGAGCCAACTTGTGGTTTTGTTGATTTTTTCTGTTGTTTTCTAATCTATATTTCATTTATTTTTACTTTAATCTTAATTATTTTCTTCCTTCTGCTTCATTTGATTTCACTTGCTCTTTTATAGGTTCTTAATGTGATAGGCTGGGTAAATGATCTGAGGATTTCTTTTTTCTTACGTATCTTATAACTGAAAATTTGTAACTTTTGAACACCTTCTCCGATTTCACCCACCCACCACCTTGGAAACCACCACCCTGTTTTCTATATCTATGAGATTAGTTTTTTGTTTTGTTTTTAGATTCCACATATAAATAAGATATATGGCATTTGTCTTTCTCTGTCTATTTCATTTAGCATAATATCCTCAAGGTCCATCCATGTTGTCATGAATGGCAGGATTTTAAAAATTTTTATGGGTGAATAATATTCTATTGAGTAAATATACGTATGTTTTTAAAGTTTATTCATCCATCAATGGATACTTAGGTAGTTTTCATATCTTGAGTATTGTAAATAATGCTGTAATAAACATAGGGATGCAGATATATTTTTAAGTTATTTTTTTGGTTTCCTTTGGATAAATGCTCAGATGTGGAATGGCTGGATCATGTGAGTTTTATTTTTAATTTCTTGATGAATATCCATATTGTTTTCCACAGTGGCTGCAACAATTTGCATTTCTACCTGCAGTGCACATGGGTTAATTTTTCTCCATATTCTCACCTATATGAGTTTTTAAAAATATAAGTGTTTACAACTAAAAATTTATCTTCAAGCACTGCTTTCACTGCATCCTACTACTTTTTTATACAAGATTTTATTTATTTATTTTTAGAGAGGGCAAGAGAGGGAGAAAGAGAGGGAAAGAAACATCAATATGTTGCCTCTTGCACGCCCCCAAATGGGGACCTGGCCTGCAACTCAGGCATGTGCCCTGACAGGGACATCCTATTACTTTTTATTAGTTGTATTTTAATTGTTATTTATCTCAAGTGTTCCTTAAGTTTAACCATGATTTATTATTTGACCCATTGGTTATTTGGGAGTATGTTGTTTAATTTATACATAGTTCCCAAATTTCATTGATTTCTAATTTAATTCCTTCTGGTCAGAGAACATGCTTTGTATGTAATTTATTGAGATTTGCTTGATAAACTAAAAATATGGTCTGTCCTAAAGATTTTTAATGCACACCTGACAAAAATACATGTTTTGCTATTGCTGGGTGGAACATTTGATAGATTTTTGTCCGGTCTAGTTAGTTTATAGTGTGTCCAAGGGTTTTTTTTTTTTTTCTTCTTCCTAGTTTTTCTATCCACTATTGAAAGTATTTGGCAATTATTCAAATTTTTTTACCACTTTTTCACTCTACTCTCATTTTGGGACACCTGTTATGCATATTTTAGTGTGACTGATGATGGTCTCTGTGTCTTGCTTTTTTTTAAATTGGTTTTTCTTTCTGTTCTTTAGATTGAATAATTTTAATTAACCTGTATCACAGTTACTAATCTTTTTTTGTATTATCAAATATGCTTTTGAGCTTTTTAGTGAATTTTTAATTTTTGTTATTATAGTTATCAACTTCAGAATTACTATTTGGTCCTTTAAAAATAATTTTTATCTTCTTTTTTCGTATGCTTTATTTGGTGAGATATGATTTTCATATTTTCCTTTCTGTCTTTAAAAATGAAATTCTTTTGTGTTTTAACATATTTAGAATAACTTATTAAACGACTTTTTCTAATAAGTCCAATGTCCATTCTTCAGGAACAGTTTTTATTGATTTTTTAAAATTTCTTTATGGGCCACACTTTATTGTTTCTTTATCTGTCTTATAATTTTTTTCTGTCAAAACTTGGATATTTTAAGTCATATAATGTAGCAACACTGGAAATCAGACTCTTCCTTTAGCTCAGGGTTTGTTTTTATTTATTATTCTTGTTCATTCTTTTTTTTCGTTAGCGACTTTCCTGACTAATTCCATAACATCTCTGTTCTAAGTCATGTGTAGTTACTAAATTTTCTACTCTGATTAGTTGTTAAGTAATCATTGGATAGAAGTTTTCTTAAATGTTTGGAACCAATAAGTCTTCTGCTCCTTGCCAAGGGGCTGTGTGTGTGTTGAGGTATGCCTATAACACTGAGCCAGGAGGTTGAGCACTGTGCCTTGTCCTTTGTTTCCTCTTAGGATATAGCCTCAAGATCAGGCAAAGCTGAGAGCATAGGGCCTTCTTAGATCTTTCCAGAACACGTCTGCAACCCTGCCATGTGCTTAGCCCTATGCATGCACTTGGCTTCCTAGATTTGAAGTCTTTATAAACATCAATAATTCCTTAGATGTTCCTTTCAAGTTTTTGGTTTATTCATGTCAACTATTATCCATCTCCTTGGACATACTTGAATTTAAATAATTGTTTTTAGTATGTTTTTTAAACTCTAGGGAGAAGGAATTTCTTAGTAGGTGATGTCCAAATGAGATCAAATACAGATAGCCTTGCAAATGAGATCTTTCAGGGAGACACTGGACACATTAAATAATAACATTTATCTGGGAATGTGACTTTGAAAAAGGTCCAAAACTGTTCTGTCCCTCCAGCTTCTGCCAGGTTTCTGGCTTTTGACTGTGAATGCAAGCTGCTATTTTTCAAGGCTCCAGTGGAGTCAGAGAACTGGGTTCTCAACTAGGGCAAGTTAAAACATCACCAAGCTCATTGTTCTTACCTGAATTCAATCATTTTTCTTGATTAAATGGTCCTTTTGTTGTTACTACCCTTTTGTTAATTTTCAGAACTTTGAAAGAGATGATTATGGTAATTATGTTAGTTTTCTCATTGTTTTTATTAAGGAGAAAATTCCTGGAGGTACTTAATACACTCTTTTCCCTGCCATCACTTCTTATCTGAATCTTGTATGACTATTAGGAGTTTTCTATTATAATAAAAAGTGTCCCTCCAGGCAGAGGAAATTTAGAATAAATGCACAGAAAAAGGAAATAGAACAGCCTCCTTAGGGAACCATTAATCATTTTTCATGATCTGAATGCCAAATGGAATTGGCTAGAAAGCTAAGCTTAGGATGTGATTATGAAAGGCTTTGTAGACCTCGCAAAGTATATTTATAGTAGTATGCTAGACTTTAATGACCTAGTTGATTATTAAAAAGTATTAATTTTAGATAATCTAATAAGTAAAATTATGTAAAATATGTAATTAAACAACATATATTAAACAGCAAGATAATATCTACTTGAAACTAATCATTTCCTAATGATTTTACTGCATTTAACTATTGTCTGTGCTATTGAGGGTATTTATTTTTATTATATCTACCATGGTATACTACTGTACATCTCTTCCCAGTTATGTTTAGTGATGTTAGTTTATATTGGTAGTTTGAGATCAGTTACAATGGTAGTATTTACACAATGGATACAAAAAAGCACTACAAATTAGGACTTTCTTTTTGAGAGCCAGTCTGTAAACATTTACCGGCACATAACTGAGTTTATACCATATTTTTTATAACCTCTAGATGTTGAAAAAATAAAGAGATTAGGTAAAATAATTTACCTGCACTTTGGAATAATCATTCTAGCAAAAATGTGGAGAATAAGTTGGGGGAGAGCTAGATGGGAAAAAGTGAAACCTGTTAGTAGGTTGGTGAAGTAGATCTTAACAGGCAGATATTAACTGGGTAAAAAGCTGTATGGACAGATTAAATATTCATGCCCAGAATGACCTAGTTTAAATAAAGCATCAAAATAATGATATATGCACTGAGTTAAGAAACAAGCACTGAATTAGAACACTATAGAAGAGTGTATAATGCAATACAATGGTCTTGTGCCCATTCTGCTACTCCCCCAGTTCTGTGCCCCAGAAGAACCATCTTGTCCTATTTTTAATTCTTCCAGTTGTTAATTCCTTAACTGAATAATGTTGTTACATCACTATTTATCTTTTTTGGATTTAACCTTTGTTGTATTTTTTCCATTACCATTTAGTCTCCTTAAACCCCCTCCTCCAGCAATCACTACGCTGTTGTCCATGTCCCATGTCCATGAGCCCTTTTTGTTCAATCCCTCCGCCCCCTAACCGCCCCTCAACACCAACTGTCATATGCTCTCCATCTATGAATCTGTCTCTGTTTTGCTTGTTAGTTCAGTTTATTCATCAGATTCCACATATGAGTGCAATCATATGGTGTTTGTATTTCTCTGACTGGCTTATTTCACCTGGCATAATGGTCTCGAGGTCCATCCATACTGTTGTAAAGGGTAAAATTTTTCTTCGTTTTATGGCCAAGTAGTATTCCACTGTGTAATAGTTGTTTTGTTTACTCATCTACTGGTGGACACTTGGGCTTCTTCCATATCTTGGCGATTATAAATAACACTGCCATGAACATAGAGGTGCTTATGTTCTTTCAAATTAGTGTTTTGGGTTCCTTCGGATATATTCTTAGAAGTGGGATCTCTGGGTCAAAAGGCAGATCCATTTTTAATTTTTTGAGGTATCTCCATACTGTTTCCATAGTGACTGCACCAGTCTGTATTCACACCAACAATGCAAAAGGGTTCCCTTTTCTCCACAGCCTTACCAGCACTTGTGGTTTGTTGATTTATTGATAATAGCCATCCTCACAGGTGTGAAATGATATCTTATTGTGGTTTTAATATGCATTTCTCTGAAGATTAATGATCTTGAGCACCTTTTGATATGTCTATGGGACATCTGTTATATCCTCTTTGGGAAAGTGTCTTTTCAGGTCCTTTGCCCATTTTTTTAAATTGGGTTGTTTGTTTTTTTGGTGTTGAGTTTCATAAGTTCTTTATAAATTTTGGATATTAACCCCTTATCAGGTGTATTGGTGAATATGTTCTCCCATTCTGTGGGTTGCCTTTTTATTTTGTTGATGATTTCCTTTGCTGTGCAAAATCATTTTAATTTTATGCAGTCCCATTTGTTAATTTTTTTCTTTCGTTTCCTTTGCCTGGGGAGATATATCTGATAAAAAATTGCTATGAACAATATCTGAGATTTTGCTGCCTATGTTTTCTTCTTGGATTTTTATGCTTTTGAGTCTAATATTTAGGTCTTTGATCCATTTTGAATTTATTCTTGTGTGTGGTGTGAGAAGGTGGTCTAGTTTCATTTTTCTGCACATACCTGTCCAATTTTCCCAACACCATTTATTGAATAAACTATCTTTAGCCCATTTATGTGCTTGCTTCCTCTATCAAATATTAATTGACTCTGAAAGTGTGGGTTTATTTCTGGGCTCTCTATTCTGTTCCATTGATCTATGTATCTGTTTTTATGCCAGTATGAGGCTATTTAATTACTATGCCCTTACAGTACAGTTTGATGTTAGGTAGCATGATTCCACCAACTTTGTTTTTCTTTCTAAGGATTGCTGTTGCTATTCAGGGCCTTTTGTGGTTTCACATACATTTTTGAAATATTTGTTCTATTTCTATAAACTATGTCATTGAAATCTTGATAGGAATTGTGTTGAATCTATAGATTGCTTTGGGTAGGTAATGTGGACATTTCAATGATGTTAATTTATCCTATCCACAAACAGTGTATGTGCTTCCACTTACTTGTATCTTCAATTTCTTTCTTCCTTAAGAAAAATCATATAATTTTCCATGTACAGGTCTTTTATATCCTTGGTTAGGTTTATTCCTAGTTATTTTATTTTTATTTCTGAGAAGCAATTGTGAATGGGAATGTTTTCTTAATTCCTTAATGGGTTTGTCATATATGGCCTTTATTATGTTGAGGTGTGTTCCCTCTAATCCCCTTTGCTGAGAGATTTTATCACAGATGGGTGCTGTATTTAATCAGATGCTTTTTCTGTATCTATTGATATGATCATTTTGTTTTTGTAGTGAATCACATTTATTGATTTGTGAATGTTGTACCAACCTTGTATTCCCAGAATAAATCCCACTTGATCATAGTGTATGATCTTTTGGATGAATTGCTCTATTTGGTTTGCTAATATTTTGTTGAGGATTTTAGCATCTATGTTCATCAGGGATATTGGCCTATAATTTTCTTCCTTTGTAGTGTCTTTATCTGGTTTTGGAATTAGGATACTGCTGGCCTTATAAAATGAGTTTGGGAACCTTCCTTCCTCTTGACTTTTATAGAATAGTTTGAGAAGGAGAGGTGTTAGTTCTTGGAATGTTTGATGAAATTCACCTTTGAAGCGATCTAGTCCAGGGCTTTTATTTATTGGGAGTTTTTTTGATTACTGCTTCAGTTTCACTAGGTGTCATCTGTCTATTTATACAGATTCCCTTATTCTTCCTGATTTTTTTTTGGAAAATTGTTTCTCAGAATTTATCCATTTGTTCAGATTGTACAGTTTGTTGACATATAATTGTTCATATTTTCTTATAATCCTTTGTATTTCTTTGGTATCAGTTATTTCTCCTCTTTCATTTCTAATTTTATTTATTTGGGCCCTTTCTATTTTTTTCTTGATGAGTCTTGTTAAAGGTTTGTCAGTCTTCTTTATCTTTACAAAGAACTAGCTCTTGCATTCATTGATCTTTTGTATTTTTTTTAGACTCTTTCATGTATTTCTGCTCTGATTGTTGTTATTTCCTTAATCTTCTCACTTTGGGCTTTGTTTGTTGTTCTTTTTCAAGTTCCTTTAAGTGTGAAATTAGATTGTGTATTTGAGCTTTTTCTTTATTTTTTTGAAATAGGTCTGTAATATTATGTATTCCCCTCCTAGGATTGTTTTCCCAGTGTCCCACAGATTCTGGATTGTTGTGTCCTCATTTTCATTTGTTTCAAGGTATCTTTTGAGTTCTTCCTTGATCTTGTTGTTGATCTGTTCATTGTTTAATAACATGTTATTTAGCTTCCATGTCTTCTCATGTTTTTCAGTACTCTTCTTGTGATTGATTTCTAGTTTCATAGCATTATGGTCCGAGAAGATGTTTGATATGATTTCAATCTTCTTAAATTTATTGAGACTTGTTTTATGTCCTAACAAGTGGCCTATCCTAGAAAATGTTTGACGTGCATTTGAGAAGTATGTATTTTCTGCTGTTTTGGAGTGAATTGCTCTGAAAGTATCAATTAAATCCATTTGATCTAGTGTGTCACTTTAGGCCTCTGTCTCCTTGCTGATTTTCTGCTGGAAGATCTATGCATTGAAGTCAATAGAGTGTCAAAATCCCCAACTATGGTTGTATTTCTGTTTATCTCTCCCTTTATGTCCACGAAGATTTGCTTTACGTATTTACGGTCTCCTATGTTGGGTGCTAAATGTTTACAAGGGTTATATCCTCTTGTTGGATTGTTCTCTTTATTATTATGTAGTGTCCTTCTTTGTCTCTTACTTCAGCCTTGGTTTTAAAGTCTATTTTGTCACATGTAAGTACTGCTATCCCAGCTTTTTTCTCTTTTCCATTTGCTTGACATATCTTTTTCCAACCCTTTACTTTTAGTCTGTATGTATCTTTTGATCTGAGATGGATCTCTGGGAGGAAGCATATCTATGGGTCTTGTTTTTTTATCCATTCAGATACCATATATCTTTTGGTTGGAGCATTTAAACCATTTACATTTAACGTGATTATTGATAGATACATATGTAGTGCCATTTTATTGTTAGACTATTTTCCTCCATTTTTTTTCTTTTTTCTCTTTTTCTACTTCTTCTTAAAGCAAGCCCTTTAACATTTGTTGCAGTACTGGTTTGGTGTAAACAAACTTCATTAGCCTTTTTTTTTTTTTTTTAATCTGGGAAGCTTCTTATTTCTCCTTTGATTTTAAATGATAATTTTCTGGGTAAGGTAGCCTTGGCTGTAGATATTTGCTTTTCATCACCTTGAATATTTCATGCCAGTCCCTTCTGGCCTGAAATCATTCTACTGAGTAATCAGATGGCAATCTACTTGGTGGTCCCTTGTAGGTAAATCTGTGCTTTTCCCTTGTGGCTCTTAGGAGTCTCTCCTTGTCTTTAAGCCTTGTCATTTTAATTATGATGTGTCTTGGTGTAGGCCTCTTTGGGTTCCACTTGATTGGGATTCTCTGAGATTCCTGGACTTGTGTGTCTTTCCTTCACCAGATTAAGGAAGATTTTGGTCATTAGTTCTTCAAATAGGTTCTTGATCCCTTGCTCATTCTCTTCTGCTTCTGGTATTTCCATGATGCACATGTTGTTACGCTTCATGTTGTCCAAAATGTTTCTTAAGCTCTCTTAATTTTTTTTAATTATTTTTTCTTTTTGCTGCTTTGCCTAAGTGTTTTTTCTACCTTGTCTTCCAAATCACTGATTTCATCCTCTGATTCATCTAACCTATTGTTTATACCTTCCAGTTTATTACTTATTTCAGGTATTGCATTCTTTATTTCTGACTGGTCATTTTAAATGGTTTCTATGTCTTTTTCATAGTTTTGAGTCCTTATAATCATTATTCTAAATGCTCTATCTGATAAATTGCCTCCATTTCATCTAGTTCTTCTCCTGCAGAATTATCTTCATTCATTCAGTGTCTGTTTATTTGTATCCCCATTTTAGCAGTTTCTTTGTATTTTCTGCCTTAGTTGTTAAACTAATCAGTTGTTAATCTACTACACCTGTAATCATAAACCAGGCTTAAACTCCACAGGGTGAGTCAGCATAATTCCTTTGGGTGGAGCTGTTGCTTCCCTTCATGTTGATGCCACCGGGAGGTGCTCTACTAGAGTAAGATGGCTCCTGCAGTATGAAGAATGACTCACCACAGGGGTCCTGGCAGCTGTTCCTTTAGTTCCCTACTCAGATTCTCCAACTCCAGACTCTTCTCAAGTGCCTCTAGTTCACTCTGCCCTCCCTCTGCCGGAGCCTGGGGTAAGTGGCTGCAAACAAAATTTTGAGCATTGGCTCTTTAATAGGTTCTCTACATCCAGCCATCTCTCCATGGTAGACAGAAACCCTGCTGCTTTTCATAGCTGGATATTTTCTGGGTTCCGTTCCAGCTCTGGTGCTGTAAGCTGGGAAGCCCAGCTTGGGGTTTAGACTCCACATTTCTTAGGGGGAACCCCCCTCAGCCACTGAAATATCCTTCTGGAACCTCAGCTGCTGCCTACGGGAGCCCAGCCAGCCCTCTTGTACCTCCTCCACCTTGCATGCCAGTCTTGTTGTGGTGAAGTGGTTTCCTCTGTCTGTCCTTGGTTATAAGACTTCTCTCCAGCTAGCATTCAGTTGGTTATTCTGGATGATTTTTCTACAATTTAGTTGTAATTCCAGTTGGGTCCTAGGAGGAGGTTGCTGTAGCTTCCACTTACTCCTCTGTCATCTTGGGTCCTCCCCCACATCACTATTTATCACTTTAGGCATAAGCTATTTATTCCCTGCTATGATTGATGTGTATTCAGAATCTTTTGCAGTCTCCCACCCTTATTCCTCCATCTTCCTTTCAATATTATCTCAGTTAAGCTAGATATTTCTAGTTCTTATCATTATTTGCTTTTCCTCTCCTTTGAATCACACAGAGAACTCTGTGAAAGATTATACTTTCAAGCCACCTTCCAGTTAGTCAGAGCCACATGATTAATGCTGGCTAATGGGTTATAAGTGGAAATGACATGTGCTGCTTATAATCCAAGGCATTCAAGAGGAGGCATAGAATTTTCATGTGACCTCTTTTGTTGATATTCAGGCATCATAAGGTGGTGATACTCAGGCAGCTCATTTCTTACATGGATCAGGGTCTCTATTAACCTAAGTTAGACATATTGTGAGCAAAGAAAAAATCCTTTGTTTCCTCCAATATGTCAGGCCACTTTGTTTCTGAGACTAATTTTTTTTTACTGCAGCATAATCTAGTGCAGGATTTGTGAAACTTTTTTGTATGAGAAATCAGATAGTAACTTAGGCTTGGACTCTTAGGACTCTGTTGCAACTAATCAATTCTGCTGTTTCAATGTGAAAGGCACCATAGACAATATAAAAATGAATGGGGTGGTTATATTTTAATACAACTTTATTTACAAAAATAGCAGGTCAGATGCTGACTCTCAATTTTGCCTATTCTGACAAATATATGATCATTCTGAGTTCCTTCACTGGACAATCCTTCTATTTCAATCTGAATATTTAAATCCCCATTTCTTGTTTTACCAACCAGGAAGGGTTTCTCCTAACTTCCTATTTTTAAGGTGAAATATTGGTAATACCCCCTCCCCTTTTTCTTGTATTCCTCTTGTACCCCATCCTTACCTCTTTTCAGAACCTAGGCTTTGTAAACACTATATTTATTTTATATTGTCAAGCTTGATCACTATGGTCACAAAACTGATTGCATTAAGTATTCTTTGATTTGTATGCAGTTGATTGTATAGGGTAGAAAACATGAGTATTTATATTATTATGACTATATAAATATCATTCACTGTGAGTCAAGAGTGTGCATAATTAAAGTTCTTCCTCTGTGGGCACAATGTCAGAATATTAGTGCCACTCCAAGGAGCACATTTCTAGCAGTAGATTCAAATACATTGATTTAAAAAATGATTCAATTGCTTATACCATAAATCCAAGTTTTTCCAAGTCTACAATTGTACCCAGGAGTTCAAAACAGTGAAAGTTTATGATAAGTCATTACTACTGTTCACCAAATACATCAGTTCCCCTCCCTTCTAGACTACACAAATTAGGAAAAGAAGTTACATTTCAGTAACAACCACAAATATTCATGGATTACAGTAGTAAAAGTTTATTTATTGCTCCTGGTACTCGTTGACTGTTTGTTGGCTATAGCTCTGTTTAATATCATCTTCATTCTAAGATTCTGAATGAGGAAGCAAGGCAATGTAAGCTTTCTGGCAGAGGGAAAAAAATAGAGCATGAAGAATAATGCTATGGATTTTATAACATACGCTAAGTCATTTCCACTTGCTTTTCATTGGTCAAAGCAAACCTATGGCCAAGGTTTGACATGATTGGGGTGGGGAAAGTCAAGGAGGTGCATGACATAGTCAGATCAGTGATTTGTAGCAAAAAGACAGGTGTCACTTCTCGGCCAGAATATTTAAGTGTCAATGTGAAGCCCTCCATGGCTCTGTTCTCCGTCAGCCATACTTCATGATAAAGTAATCTAGATTGTCACTGCCCTGTGTATAAGACTTCCCCTTGACAGCTTACTCTTGATATTTAGTATGAGTAAGTATTAAAACTTTATTATATCAAGCCGCTGAGATTTTTGGCTTTGTTTGTTTTACCAGCAAATACTAACACTTTGTGATGGATATTCATGTTTTGCTTAGACCACGTGAAGATCCATCCTTGAAGTGTGAAACAAAGATATATATACCATAATATACAATGAATGATTGATATTGTTGGTGCCTGTGATGGAGTCCTACACCCTGAACTCCCAAATCTTGTCCATCTTAAGTCCTTGGGAGGGTAGGGAATAAACTGAATAGTAGAAACTAAAAATAGGTTTGGGAGCTATAGATGAGAAAGAGAGGATAAAAGGGGGGAAATAGCCTTCATGCCCAGCATAGTGAGATATTAAAGAAATGTCCAAGTGATCTGTCTGTGAAGATTGGCCTAAAACTGTCTATTTATATAGTTATCATGCACTGTGTTTCTGTGCACAGCATATCAGAAGTAGTAGTGCTACCTGAGAGTCACACTCAGGCAGTGAAAGTTCTCTAAAAGCCCTACCTTTTTTCTTGAATAATCAGAATAGTGTAAGAAAGCAGTTAAGTGTTCCCCATGTCCCTATGAGGGACACAGGAGTGTCATGAATAGAGCTGGAATTAGAGAAGTCCCATGGTTGGGAATTAGTAATGACAAAGAAGTGTTGTACATGACTTAGCCACAAAGGTCCAGATGGGATGATGCACATCTCAAGATGTCACATGGACACAACTCTAGAGGATATAACAGAGCCCCTGAATTGATTATGTTTTTGCCATATGCAAATTGAGTGCAATTATAGAAAAATGGCATTGTTTTTCTTACTAAGCATTTTAAGTGGGTATATTAGTATACCAACTATACCAATAAAAATATCACTCTCACAAACTGACTTACATTCCAATATGCTTTTTTGAGTGCAAGAGGAAGGGATGGAATTATAACTAAGGTCCTGAGAAATGAGCATACCTCACATCCTATCTTTTCTACTCTACAGAAAGTCCCTTGGGTTGTATACTGCACATGAGATCATAACTTTCCTTATGGAAACAAGTTAATCACTAATAAAGGCCACTGTTTTATTTGAGAGCCAGTTTATATAAATACTATGCACTGAATGCACAGACTGAAGTATAGACCATGCAGTCTGGCCCTCATTACCCATGGTGCAATAATGCAGAGTTTAGCTTAGAAAAACTTGTATTTATAGATCATTGGAGGCTATAATGCTTTTAGACCCTTGTTATAACAGGGACATGAACTCCTTTTAGATATCAAGTCCATTCTTATGTTATGCTATGCCCCAGGATGAATCTAAGAATCTAAGAGGACAAGAAATGGAAGGAAGGAAGGAGGTGGGGAGGGAAACAGAAAGAGAGAGAGAGGGAGTGGGTCAGCGAAGGGAAAGGGAGAGGAAGAAGAAAAGGAAGAAAGTAAAGAAGAAGAATAGTAAGAAGAAGGAGGAGGGGAAGGATAAGGAGAATGGGAGGAGGAGGGGAAGAGGAAGAATAAGAAGGAGAAGAAGGAGAAAAGGAAGGAAGGAAGGATGGAAAGGAAAGGAAAGGAAAGGAAAAGAAAGGAGAGAGGGAAGGAGAAGACAAAAGAAAACAAAACTATCCTTAAACTAGAATTTGCAGAATGCTTCAGAAATTGGAGTATTAGCAATTATTTAAAAATAAAGTTATTAGAAAGACAAATAGCTAAAAAATTTCTGAAAAACATCTGGGCAACTTAAAAATGATTGATAAAGTAATGACAATAATCATTTCTTATACCTTTGACCCCCTACTGTATATTTTAAGCCAGATCATATCTTTCCTTTGGTTAAATCTCCAAAAGCTTTTCATCCTGGTTAGAGTAAAATCTAAATTCCTAATAAGGCTCTGCATGATCTAGGCTACATGATCTTACTTCTCTGACTTATTATTTTCTGCCTGGATTACTCTGTTTCAACCACACTGACTGATATATGATTCCAGTAACCCACAATGTGTAAGTTCATGTCAGAACTGTTGCTTTCTTCTGCCTGGAAGATTTTTCTTCAAAATACCAGCTCTCATCATCATTTTCTTGAGGTCTGTACTTAGAAACCATTTGATTGGGAAGGTCATCTCCAACTTAATGGTGAAAGCATTAAATGGTACTTTTGACAAAAAAAAAAAAGTGATCCTTTTTATTAGTTTCATCTTAACACACTGCCTGGGACATGTAAGCTTTCAAGAAATAGTTAGTAAATGGCCCTGGCTGGTGTGGCTCAGGGGATTGAGGGCCAGCCTGCAAACCAAAGGGTCTCTGGTTCGATTCCCAGTCAGGGCACATGCCTGGGTTGTGGGCCAGGTCCCCAGTCGGGGGCGCATGAAAGGCAAACACACATTGATGTTCCTCTCCCTCTTTCTCCCTCCTTTCCCGTCTGTCTAAAAATAAATAAAATCTTTTTAAAAACCTTTAAAAAAGAAATACTTAGTAAATGGATGCATGTTAACCTGAGCTTAGTATCACAGCCTTCATATTAGAAACCATTGACATTTAGAGGAAATAATTTGGGAACTGATTAATTCCTTATGTATAATATTGATGATATTATTTATGCTACTTATTTCGACAGTGGTGGTAATATTTATTAAATATAACATATCTCAACTTATACTGATGTTATACTCATTAGTATTACTCCTGTTACATTTATTGAGTCAGTATGGCACAATGGTAAGAACATGGACCTGGTTCAAATCTGGATTCTGCTCCTTCTTAGTTGGATGACATATTAAGTTTCTTAACATCTCTGAGTCATAGTTTTTTCATCTAAAAGTCATAATAATACTAGCATTGACTTCCTAGGATAGTTGTGGGAAACAAATGAAATAATACATGTAAAACACTTAGCACAGGGCCTGTTACATAGTATGTGTTTGTACTTGCTAATTATTATTGGTGAGAATATTAGGATGTGAAAATTCATGGCATTGAATATCTAGGACCAAGATTTAGGTTTTTACAAAAGAGAAAGCCTTGGAGTTTATTGATGCTAATGCATTTCTAGCATAAAATATTAAAACTGGAAGAGACCATGGGATGATGGGACCCAAAGTTCATTTTTTTTTAGAAGGAAAATTTGGAATCCAAAGAGGGTAAATAACTAATTCAGCATCCCTTTAAAACTTTGCAGAAGATTTAAGGCAAGAATCCAGGTCTCAGCACTCAGAAATACGCTAAGTGTTCCTCCAAAGTACTGCATATTAGGCTTGGTGTAGGTTTTGCAATCAGTGGCAATGCCAAGACATCTGGACCATAGGGTTTAGGATGGTGTAGTATCAGTTAGGTTATCCCACAAGTGCCTCCCCACAGAAACATATTCAGGTAAGAAGCAGTAACATTGCTATGCAAACTCAGCCTAGGACAAGTCCTTCAGCCTTTCTCCCCACTTCCCTCAACCAATTATTGAAGCCGAACTCCACTGATATAAAAATTTTAGAATTGCACCTGTCTCTATTGATGTCATTAATATGCATGGAGTTGGGATTTCAATCTAATTTCATGATTAAATCATTTAGAGTTTTGTGGGTCATGTAGAATTTTGAAAAAATGACTAGAAATTAAATGTTAGTGATGCATTTTTCTGAGTGAGGAAATTGTGTCATAGCTCTTAGCTAATTTACATGCCATTTCCATCGCCAAATGATAGTTGGGAATGAGACTGCAGCTGAGGTGAGCAAACATTCCAATTCAGGTGTCAGGTCCTTGGAGAAAAAAGATTACAGTCTTACTATCAGTTAATTCCAGAACTTCAATGTGTCAAATGCACAAATACAATGGTGTTTACAACAAATGCATTCACTGCTATCATTATCTCTATTCCTGTTGATTGAATGACCTTTAGTTCCTGCTGTTACTACGGAGGAAACTGCTGATCTTGTTCCCTGCCAATGTGCTCATCTTACACCTTGGGAGTAACTTTTCTTTGATATAACTTTGCTGAGTAGATGACATGTATAGCATTTTCTGTTCCACTATGAAGTCATATTATTTCATTATATGTACAGTTTGATTTTTTTTTAAAATGCTTAATGGCAATATTTTTTCTGGTACTTAGAGAAATAAAGCTTATTTATTTTCATTTTTGTCATTGGAGCACATTTGCAGCACCTTACCCAAAACAGGAGTACCAAGGAAGGCTTTTCAGGAACAGTAAAAAGATAATTGCTTAAATTGGTCCTTCTCAGACTAGCAGGAATTAACTTCAGAAGAAAGGATATTCTCAGCATGTGCACAAAGGCAGAGAAGTGAGAGAGAAAAAAAGATCTATTTGGAAACTGTAAAGATATATATATATCTTAAATTGAATGTTGAGGTGGCAAGAATTGAGATAGGGTCAGATCTTAGAACATTTTTAAAATTATGTTTAAAAAACTTAAATGTCCTCCTAAAATTTTTTTAATTAATCTGGGAGTTTATGGAAAATCCTGGAAAGGAAAGTATTATGAAATGGTCCTTTCTGAGGGATGGACCAAGGGACATGTTGGGGAAGAGTTGAGTGAGGGTGGCTAGAACTAATTTTCAAGTTTTTAAAGTAAGGCCAGTGAGATTTTTAAAAGTTCATTCCAAAGTCAAGAAAATGCAAGTTTGAAATCTTCTGTCCCCAAATAAGAATTTTAGGGGTGGTAGAACCCATGTTCTTTAAAATGAGGGAGAGAAATTTTTAGTTTTCTTATTTTTGCAATTTTTGTATTACATATTAAGAGCCTGCAATGTTTCCATAAATTATTTTACTTTTTATTGTGATTGCTTTCCCCTGTATGAATTTTATGTTCTACAGTGCAGTTTAATTTGCTTTGGCCGTCTTTTGGCTTGACCCTAGGTTATAATCTGTCAGCACTAGTATATCTACACTTTCTTGCCTATAATCCTTAACAAACCTTCATATTTCCTTTCATTTAAGAATAAGAACAAGGTACAGTATGTGTAATTACATAAAGAAAATAACTCTCTTTGTTATTGTTCTAGCCAAGAGGAGCCTGAGAGAAATCAGTATTTAAAAAAAAAAGAAGCAATTATGGTGCTTTGTTTCCACTAAGATTGACCTAAGGTTTTTACATTTAAAAAGAATCTCTGAGGACATTTTTCTATCACAATAGATCAGTGAATCAATTCCTGGACATAGCACATGATATCACCTAATTCTCTGATATCATTTGAATAGATTTGCACACTCTTTTACCATGGGCAGACATGTGAACACAGGATAAATTCTTGACTCCATGGAGACATTTCATTATTCAAATTAAAGGTGGTTTGATAATGAGAGCAAGATGTAGAGCACATTAACTTGGTTTCATTGCAAGGTTATAATACAGCCTTAATG
Source organism: Pteronotus mesoamericanus (assembly GCF_021234165.1). Lineage (NCBI taxonomy): Eukaryota > Metazoa > Chordata > Mammalia > Chiroptera > Mormoopidae > Pteronotus > Pteronotus mesoamericanus. The sequence goes on from NW_026555198.1 coordinate 4,984,407, forward strand.
TTTCAATATTTTTTCATAGAAAGAAACTGTCACCAAGTACAATAGTGACATTACTATTATTTTATAAATGTAGAGGAAGGTTATTAAAATAATAATTTTAAGTCTTCAACTTTAGGTTAAAAATGGGATTATGCAAAATTCCCCTATGTTTATGAGAGTATTTAAAATTATATTTCCTTGAGTTTACTTATTCATTACCTCTTTCAAAAATATTTGTTGATCATCAGCTATGTGCTACTCATTATACACAAAACATTAAAAATTATCCTGACTTAGTCTAGAGAGAAAGGTTGGCTATAGAAAATTTTAAATAACGTCAAAGAAACGTTACTTTATCTAAGATGAAAAACATGATGAAGCCTGATTAGGTAAAGGGAATATGTAGGTGGGAACACTCTGGATGAGGGAAACAGTATGTACAACAGCCTGATGAAAGGATAGAATGATACACTAAAGGGACTAAAATCACGATAAAATGACTGGAATGTAGATGGTAAGTATGTCACCATACCTGGAATAGCCCAGGTATGTGGTGAAATAGCCCATTGGTGAAATAGCCCATTGATTTTTGAACTGTGTTTCCTAGAAATAGAACAAAATAAGCCATCATGTCCACAATCAACCTTAGCATGAAGAATATTTATATTACCTTTTATAACTGTTTTGGGTTTTTTCATTTATTTTTATTTTTAAGGGAATCTGCATTAGATTAGAAACTTATTTTTTCTTCTTATTAAATTTATTGGGGTGACATTTACTGATAAAATTATATAGGTTTAAAGTTTTATGTAACATTTCATGATACATGATCTGTATATTTGTATTGTGTGCCCACCATCCAAAGTCAAATCGTCTTCTATCATCATATATTTGACCCTCTTACCCCTTTACTATCCACTCACCCTCTTTACCTCTGGTAACCACCATACTGTTGTCATCTATATATAAGATTTTATTTATTTATTTTTAGAGAGAAGAGATGGGAGGGAGAAAGAGAGGGAGAGAAACATCGATGTGTGAGAGCAACATCAATTGCTTCTCACATGCGCCCCCAACTGGGGACCTGTACTGCAACCCAGGCATGTGCCCTGATCGGGAATAGAACAGGAGACTTTTGGCTTTACAGGACAACACTCAACCAACTGAACCACCTCAGCCAGGACTATTTATATATTTTAAATGAAGTTTGTATATACATAAGGTGACAACGTGATGATTTGATATACACATACATAGTGAAATGATTACTACAGTCAAGCTAATAAACATCGTCTCTCACATAGTTAACATTTATTTTACATTTGATGAGATCTCCTGAAATGTACTCTCATACCATAGTTCAGAGTTTATTAGAGTATTAAGTATAGTCATCACACCTGTGTATTAGATGTCTAGAATTATTCATCCTATATAACTGCAACATTGTACACTTTGATCAACATCTCCCCATTTCTTCCACCTTCCCCAGACCATGATAACTACTGTTCTATTCTCTAAGTGTGACTTTTTATTTTTAGATTCTATATATAACTGAGATCATATAATATGTTTCTTTTTTGTCTGTTTTATTCCATGTAGCATAATATCCTACAGGTAAATCCATGTTGTTGTGAATGTTAGGATTTCCCTTTCTCTCATTGTTGAATAATATTTAATTATTATAATACATACCACATCTTTTTCATCCATTGATCCATTGACAGACACTTGGGTGTTTCCATATATTGACTATTGTGAATCATGCTGCAATGAACATGGGATGTAGATATATGTTTGAGATACTGATTTTATTTCATTTGGGTATATACCCAGAGTGGCATAGCTGGATCATACAGTGTTTCTATTTTTAATGTTTTGCAGAATTTCCATACTGTTTTCAACAGTGGCTGCACCAATTTACATTTCCATCAACAGATTTCCCTTTTATCCACATCCTTTCCAACACTTGTTATCTGTTGTTTTTGATAGCCTTTATAACAACTGTGAGGTGATATTTCATTGTGGTTTTCATTTGAATTTTTCTGATGAATAGTGATGTAGAATACTTTTCCAGGTACCAGTTGGCCACTTGTATGTATTTTTTTTGAGAAAAGTATATTCAGGTCTTTTGTCCAATTTTTAATCAGGTTATTTACTTTTTACTATTGAGCTTTTGTGTGGGAGAAATATTTTCTCCCATTTGTATATTGTCTCTTATATGGGTGTAATAATTTATAGTTTTAATTTGAACAGTTCACCTAAAATGTCATATGTTGTGCTTGAGTGTGATATTGTTATGTTACAGAATTAGAATTACATGCCTATAATTTTGTAATAAAATATTTTATAATAAAAAGTGGCATTATTTGTACTGGACCCTGTGTACACAATACACAAACACATGCGCGCATACAATTTGCCAGCTGACATGAACCTTATATAGGAATCTTATTCTTTTGATGTAGCTGGGAAGATATTAATGAGGAAATATGGAGTGATCATGGAAGCTACTCAACATGTCTCTAGGTTTAGCAGCAGCTGCCCTTTTATATCATATCTGTATTTTGTGGCACCAAGCACTCAAGATAGCTCAGACCATGGCTCAGCCAGTTATGTGCAATTCACTTGAATTGCAGTCATTGCTAAGTGCTCTAAACACATTACATCCTGTGTCTGCACTCACATGTGCACTCAGGGGATCCTGGTGGCCTGAGTGAAGAAGACAAAAGATCCTCTGTCCCAAACCCGTCTCTCCTACCACATACCTAGTGACCCTGTCTAGACTCAGGCTTAGGATCTAAGGAATTGATGGAGAAAGCAGCCTACTTGGAATCTGTAGGGACCTAAGAAAGTCAGAGATTGTTGAGATTGCTAGCCTGAGTTTACAAAGCAGACACAGAGTTGACTGAAGAGCTAAGTGGAGCCATCCTCCCTAATGTGCTTCTTCCAGGGAGTAGCTCTATAAAACCTGCAGAAAATGAAGTGAGATGGTACAACAGTAACCAATGAGAGGTCCAGACTGCTACCTCAGCTCCTGCTCTACCAGTCTGATTACATTCTCTGGCCTTGAGTGCTTCCTCTATTTTGGCTCTGTGGGCCATGATATTAACCTGCTGCCTTCTCAGCTCTGGCCCAAAGCTCAATCCCAACTGCCTCCTTAGCCTCAGCCACCAAGGCTTCAGCCTCCTGTTTGGCCTTGATCTCACAGTCCCACTGCACTCTATGCCTCAGTGCCCACAGCCACCTTCTCGGCCCTGGCCTCTTAGTCTCCACTGTCCCCTGACCTACACTCCCTGTGGGCACTGGCCACCCAAGAGAAGAGAAAGACCCAAAAGTATTTCTAAAGTCAAGGAGGGAGGAAAAAGAAAATAAATTTAAATTATATATATATATATATATATATATAATTTTAATAGTATATTTATAATATTTTAATAGCATCATACATTTATAGTACTACATATATAAATATTTAAATTATATATCTGTTGTCCTGGCTGGTGTGGCTCAGTGGATTGAGCACCAGCCTGCAAACCAAAGGGTCACTTCTTCAATTCCCAGTCAGGGCACATACCTGGGTTGCGGGCCAGGTCCCCAGTAGGGGGCGTGCAAGAGGCAGCCACACATTGAGGTTTCCCTTTTTTTCTCCTTCCCTTCCCTTCTCTAAAAATAAATAAATAAAATATTTGAAAAAATAATAAATTATATATGTGTTAATAAAACACTATCGTTTCTTTACGTGCAGTCCTCTGTGGGATTGGATCCTGAAGTTAGCAGCTGGCGTTAGTATGGATTATGTAGTTTATGCTCCAATGTGAAATGGAACTACATTATTATAGAGAAATAGATTTTGTTCACTTTATGCTGTGCATCTGTCTCATAGCCCAGGATACTTCTTCCCTCATTAAAAACATTTCTCCTTGTATGGGTTTAAGAGGTATATAATGGTGCCAGGAAAATATTTTCCATCAGATATAGTGTAAGAAAAACAAGTGTGGATAAGATCAACACTACCTCTGTGTTGCTCATCTGCCATTTTTTTATTTGCATCTCTTCCTAAAATGTGCATGTATAAGTTATGAATGCCTGCTGTATCTTTTGAATGGCATTAAAGGTTTACTAGCAGGGATGTCCAACCCATGGCCTGCAGGCCACATGTGACCCAGGATGGCTACGAATGTGGTCCAACACAAAATCGTAAGTTTACCTAAAACCTTTATTTTGCTTATCAGTTTTTGTTAGTGTTTGTATATTTAATGTGTGGCCCAAGACAACTCTTCTTCTTCCAGTGTGGCCCAGAAATGCGAAAAGGCTGGACACCCCTGGAAGGAACCTCGTAAAATTTATACTTATGCACAGAAAATTATTTAAATAACAATTTCCTGTCCTTTTTCCATAGACAGAAACTTTTTTATTTTTACAAAACTAACCATTTTCTAGGGGATTAAAAATCCTATTAACTTTACCAAAAATATACTCAGTTCTTCGAATCGCACTACAATATTTGCCTGTGCAAGTACAGATGCGAAGTACAAAGCTGGTTGAGATAAGACCAGAGGTGAAAATAGCAATCATGTTTCCCTAGGCATCTTGATGAGATTATTATTTAGTACTGGCCATGCTGCACTGGGGACTGAGTGGGCATGCAGTTCAAAGGTCCCAATGTTGCCTATTTTCATTCTCATTCCTTTTAAGAAGTGAGGGGTTTCATGATTTGGCATTATTTCATATTCTTTACTTATGTTCCTGCATTTGTTTAGTAACTTCTAAGACAGCAAAATATATCCTGGAAACTCTCAGGGGTCTTGCAGGCCAACTCTGTAGTATATCCCGTGACAAGGCTACTTTTCTAGGGATAGCTACTCTGCACCCCATTCCCCTCTAACCATCTGACCCACAAGGCCGATAAATCATATTTTTCAAATCTCTCTTATATCTCAGTCAGTTAATATACACTATTGTTTGCCTTTTAAATCCAGCTCGATGTAGAATTACTACCAGTAATTTTACATTTCATCAAATAACATTTTTATGTTATCAGCCTAATCAGAAAAATCTCAGTTCAATCAGACTTTCTCAGAGCTAAGCTACAGAATGTACTCCTTTCCAATTTTTAATCTCCACCTTGAGATAAATATGCACAAAGGCTGTATAAGCAGCAGTTAATCTGACAGTGATTTCTTTACATCAAAAATTAGTTTCTAAAAATTATTTCTAAATTTAAAACATTTACTTCAGGAAGAAAGAATGCAAGAATCTGGCCTTAGCAGATGTGGCTCAGTGGATCGAGCACTGGCCTGCAAACCAAAGGGTCACTGGTTCAATTCTCAGTGTAGGGCACATACCTGGGGTGTGGGCCAGATCCCCAGTGTGGGACATGCAAGATGCAACCACATATAGATGTTTCTCTCCCTCTTTCTCTCCCTCCCTTTCCCTCTCTAAAAATAAATAAATAAAATCTTTTTTAAAAAAGAATGCAGGAGTCTGTTGATAGGCTTTTGCATAAGGAAAGGCTCTTCAAATTGTGTTTTCTCTTTAGAAAGAAGGAAGGAAATTGATATTTGTTGAGCATTTACTACATATCAAGTGATGTGCTGGACATTTTCAGTGACCTTAATTAACTCATCTCATTTAATTTTCATAGTAACCCCCTGAGGTACTTACTATGCGCTCTTTTACACATAAAGACGTACATTCAAGAGAAGTTCAGTGACTTGCTAAGGCTGCACAGATCTCAAGTGGCAGAGCTGTTTTTTGAACTTCAAAGATCAGAACTCATGATCTTTCAACCATATAAGACTGCCTCCTTATTTCTTGGGCATATTGTTTTCCTGCTTCTAGTTAACTTTATACTTGAACTAAATGTCATCTTTCTGAACCCATTTAGTTTATTTCTCAGGTCATCATTCTGCTAATTGTTCAATTGCTATCTACTTTCAGTAGAACAATGGAGACAAATGAAGGCCCAGGTTCACCCCAAATCACCTGTTCTGTGATTCTCTGCAGCTTGTCTTCTTTTTGTTAGCACAAGAAACATCCCTATGAACTATTGTCATTATAATACAAAATCTTTCTCTGATTCTGAATTTCATAAGAACTTGTAAAGGAACTCTTAGGAGAAGTGAGTCAATGAAAATGCAGAAGAGGATTAATTCTTATCAAGTATATTTTTAAATAGCTAGGATAGGAATTGTTAAATCAGAAAAGCATAGAAACATAAGTGCTTGGGCTGGAAGGCATTTTAAAGATTATTTTTGAGGAAGGGGAATAAGTTTCACCGTGCACGTTGACACTGATTGTCTTGTAGCAGCTGCCTGGTTTTCTGAGTTGAGGATTGTGAGGCTTTATCAAAGTTCAGGGTAAAGGGTACCAAGATCAGTTTTGAGTATCTGTGGTAGCTGAAAGAGCTAGTGGAAACATGTTTTCTCCACATAGATTTTTTTTTTTTAATCCTCAGCCAAGGACATTTTTTCATTGCTGTTAGAGAGGAAGGGAGAGAGAGAAGCATCAGTGTCAGAGAGAAACATCCATTGGCTGCCTCCCGTATACACTCAGGCCAGGAATCAAACCCGCAATCTAGGTATGTGCCTTGACTGGGAATCGAACCCACAACCTTTCTGGTATGGGACGATTCTCCTACCAACTGAGCCAAACTAGCCAAGGCTCCATATATATCTCTTCTCAATTTATTTAAACTCCCCTCAATTTCAAGAGAAATAATGTAAGACCCAGAGAGGGGAAATGACTTGCTAAAGATTGCATAGCCAGGTGGTGGCAGTGTCAGAACTAAAACCTAGATCTCCTGCATCCTAGCCTGATGCTATTTCCACTTTATTCTCCCGTCTCTAGTCAGATACTTTCCTACTTCGAACATAAATCAAACATGTTAGGTTGTCTACATTTTGTATACATGTATACATTTTGTATACATTTACTACCAATGAGCTCCAAACTTTCTTAAAGTTTTCTTTAGGGAATAGCTTAAATAATTCATAGAATTCTTTAGAGCAATAGCTAAGGTTTATTTCTTTAACTACAAAATTGAATATCTATGTTCATTTAATAATAAAAGTTAAAAATAAATGTATTTTGGGGAGAATGAGATGCAGCATCTGACTGAAGTGATGAGATTCCATGTGCATGTATTTCCAGGTTAATAGCTCTCTTAGGATTGTTTTATACATGACCTCACAGCTATCCTAGCCTTAAAGTATAATGGCTTCTTCTCATAGATCCAGAAAAGTTAAATGGATTAATATCTAAGAATTGTGAGTTTCTTTGCCCCTTTTTCTGTTGGTGGTAATCATTTTATTCCTGCCTTCGTGGTTGTATCAGGTCACGCCTGTAATTTTAAGATAAACTTTTTCTAGCAGACTGCATTATATTCCTTCCCTCCTCCAGGAAGGATTCCTAGATTCATATTAAGAGATTTTGATTTTATCTATACCTCAGACTGGGCATATAAATCCCTGTTTTTATATCTACTATTTCTTCATAGTGAAAAAGGAATATATTGATTTATTTTGCATTATATCATGCTTGATTTTTATGCAATTGTTTATGCAGTTCGAGCTGAATTCAGCTAATCTGAGTTGTCAAGCTTATGAAGATATACTACTGTCTCTTCAGAAGCTCCTTTCCACAGTTTCTTTTTCTCTTTCTGGAAAATGCTCCAGTAAATGTATTATTTTGCAGATAAATTAAAGGTTCACTCTACTGCACTTCAATTGCTTTCCCCCAAATAGTCAGAAATAATGGTTTATATGTTTTTTTTGACTGATAAGATTTAACATGCTCTCACAGCTTTACAGGCTCTTGTGATTCCTCAAAAAAGCATCTCTAGTTGGTTGACAATTGCGTTTGTCCAGGACTTGTTACAGTAAACATATGCAATATCACCTTTCCTCTTTTTTAAAAATCTATATTCTTTTTGTGATTCTAGGAGAGTCACTATATTATTTTCTTATGCCTTCTGTAACAAATTATCAACAATTGGGTGGCTTAAAACAATAAAAATTTATTATCTTACAGTTGTGGAGTTCAGATGACCAAAGTGGGTTTTGACTGGGCTAAAATCAGTGTTGGTAGGCCTATATTCCATCTGGAAGGTTCCTTTCTAGGGAAGAAGCAGTTTTGCCTTTTTCCAGCTTGTAGACACTTCCCACATTCCTTCACTTGTGGCCCCCTTTCCCAAAGTCAGAAATAGCTGGTGGAGCCTTTCTTATGATGCGATCTATCTGGTTCTGACTCTCCTGACTTCTTCGTCCACATTTAAGGGCAGTTGCAATTATATGTCACACCTGGATAATCCAGGATAATCTCCCCATCTCAAAATCCTTAACTTAATCATGTCTGCGAAGTCCCTTCTGTAATGTAAAGTGAAATATGTGTAGTTTTTAAGAGTTAGGACTTGGAAATCTTTGGGTAACCATTATTCTCTCTACCATAGTGACTAACAGGGGCTTGGGATAACACACTTACGAAGTCACCATCCGTTTTCCTAACACTGAAAAAAAAATGTTGCAGAGTATACCTGAGTTCAGAATAGACATAAGATTTCAAGGAACCTACTTACTATATACATATGGAAACAAACTTGACGACACATTTAATTATTTTAAGTTAATGGAAGAAATTTCTTCAGCTGAAACACATCTATCATCTGTTTTAGGATTGCCATTAAGTAATATCATTCAGAGCTTGGCAAAAACACATCCCAATGACATTGGCAAAATCATTTTCTACCTACTTGCTTGAGGCATGTCACTGTGCCAATGAACACATTAAATGTGATTAATCTCTTTGGAGATAGAACTTGGAATTGCTTATCAGCAAAGCCTGAATGAACAAAAAATTTTGAACAAAACATTTTATCAAAAAGAGAAATTGCATTTCACCTTATCTGTAAGTGCTTTACAATTTAACTTCTTTTGACTAACTGATTGTGTATTTGTGTTCTCCAAATACATTTTGATAGAGACAATGTCTGAGTTTACATTGTCATTTATGATGTTAGACTTAATGCCTCTATGATAAGATACATACCTATGTCTTTGCTTTAGTTTTTTAAAACATTTTGTTTATTTTTAGAGAGTGGGAGAGAGGGAGAAGGAGAGAAACATCAGTGTGTGGTTGCCTCTCACACGCCCCCAACTGGGGACCTGGCCCACAGGCGTGTGCCCTGCCTGAGTAGGAATCAAACCAGTGACCCTTTGGTTCACAGGCTGGCACTGAATCCACTGAGACACACAAGCCAGGGTATAGTTATTCTTTCCTCTACATAATCAAAGGAACTTTACCTTGATTGTGGTGGTGGTATTATGGTGTATGTATTGTCCAAACTTACCAAGTTGTGTACATTAAATATGTGCAGTTTTTAGTATATCAATGAAACCTCAATAAAGCTGTAAAAACTCTTTTCAATTTAAAAAAGGAACCTAGAGTTAAGGATGACTTCAGAATGACAAAGAACTTTCCCATGATGGCAATACCAAGCAAGCGTTCAGTGATACAATGTTTGATTCATTTATTCAAAAACTGTATTGATTATCAATGTTTATTTTTAGAGAGTAGGAGGGAGAGAGAAGGAGAGAAACATCAGTGTGTGGTTAACTGCCAAGAACTGTGTAAGAAAGGAAGGTTGGAGGGAAAACAGGCATACTCCCTGTTTGCTTCTTTGTGAAGCTTACAGTCCTCAAAGAAAGAGATACTAGGAATGTCCTTGGTGGTGATTCCTAATGATGAAAATGACCAAAGAGCTGCAGGGTGTTTTGACCCATTCACTAAGTGCAAATTTCAGGCTTGTTTTTATTAATAAGCATAGCCAAGCCACTACGTTTGTTATAAAACATAGCATTGGCCAGCTACATTTTATAACAAATCGGTCCCATATAGCTGGCTATGGGAGTCGTCTTAGGTTTTAACATAAGAACAATAATTTTCCTAAAACATACTAATGGATTGGTGGACCAAACAAATGGCATTGCAAGAGAAATGTGAGTCATTGTGTGTTTCTAGGCAACACAGCATAAGAGGGAAAATGCTGCTAATTATCTTAATATGACTTCAGAATTTTCACACAGTGCCTACCTTATACCTGAGAGGCTGCTTTCAGAAATGAAATGCCCTATGATTCTAGAGGGGCAAAATGAAATTTTCATTTTTTAAAAAAAATTTTTTAAAGGTTTTATTTTTGTTTATTTTTAGAGAGGGGAGGAAAGCAGGGAGAAAGAGAGGGAGAGAAACATCAATGTGTGGTTGCATCTCTCACGCCCCCTACCAGGGACCTGGCCTGCAACCCAGGCCTGTTCCCTGCATTGGGAATCAAACCAGCAACGCTTTGCTTCACAGGCCAGTGCCCGGTCCACTGAGTCACACCAGCCAGAGCTGAAATTTTCATTTTATTTAAGCGAAGTTACTTTAGGCTCTCTGTTGCCATAGAAAGCTCATGTGACTTTGCTCAGTCACTATTCTTGAAAAACAAATTAACTGTGAATGAGGTCTTCCCATGCCCCTCCCTTGGCAATTTCACCCTGTTTCAGTCTACTTAGCTAGCATGTACTAGGCCTTGCCTAGTACAGAATGTGATATCAAAATAATTGGTTGAAAAGTAGAAAATTCCATGGATAAGCACTAATTTACCAGTTTAACTGATTTTTTTCTGAATTCATTAAGGTTTATAGGTAGATTGATCTGTTTTGGACAAAGTGGACATATTCCTACAACATCATTATTGCTATTCACATTTAATAAAATCAATTTTAATGATAATGGAATAATATTAGTTAAATAATATACATTCTAAACTGATGTCAGGTATACATTAAAGTTCAGCAACTTATTTCACAGACACTGTAGTCATCCTTTCTGATGCATTTTGATGAGACACATGCAGTGTATTCCTCGGTAATCCTTTCGCAACTTGTGGGGTAATGTTATCCACTTTTTCTACATTTTAATTTTTAGACATGCTTTATTTATATTGAAACCCTATGTAATTTTTCAGCTTTATTGAGATGTGTTTGAAAAAAATTTTATATGTGTAAGGTATAAAACATGATGTTTTGATACATTGTGAAATGATTACCGCAATCAGGCTAATTAACCTCCATCACCTCACATAGTTACTTTTTTTTGGTGGTGAAAACACTTGAGATCTACTCTCTTAGGAAATTTAAAGTATGCAGCACATCATTATTAACTATTGTTTCTATGTTGTATGTTAGGTTTTGAGAACTTACTCATAACTGGATGTTTGTACCCTTTGACCAAAAGCTCCACATATCCCTCACGTCCCAGCCCATACAAATGGCACACAGGGAAATGCAAGTGAAAACTACAATGTGATATCATTTAAAAACTGTTAGAATGGCTGTTGTCAAAAAATACAAAGATGCCAAAAGTTGGGGAGGATGTAGAGAAAAAGGAACACTTGTACACTGTTTATTGAGGATGTAAATTGGCACAGCTGCTAAGGAAAACAGTATGGAGGTTCCTCAAAGACTGAAAAGTAGAACTACCATATGACTCAGCAATCCCACCTCTGGGTATTTTTCTAAAGGAAATGGAATGAGTATCTTGAAGCGATATCTGCAGTCCCATGTTCATTGCAGCATTATTCACAGTAGCCAAGATATGGAAACAATCTCTGTCCACTGACAGATAATAGATAAAGAAAATTATATGTAATAGAACATTGATCAACTGAGTTAATGTCATTACAAAATGAAAAAAGTGTTGTGAAGAAGAACAAGAAGAGTAGAAGGACTAGGTAGAAGAGGAAGGGGAAGAGAAAACAAAACTATTTACTATCTGTTCCTTTATAGAAAAATCTGCTAGTCCTGGAAAAAAAAATGATTAAAAGCAAAGCAGCACTTGGCCAAGTTATTTTTGTTTAAGGGAAAGATATTGGAAAGAATTTTGGTAGGGTTTCTACCATTCACAAAATGATGAGACCATTAGGAACACAGTTGGTGTTTTGTATACAAGATTTAGCTTGAGTCTGCTGTCTCCAGAAGGAGATTTCTGGGCACTGTTGACCTGTCTCTACTTCCACTGATTAGGTTTAGGCTAATATAGAAACTGCATTGTTAGAAATATATATGGTCTCACCCATTCCATCTTTTTTTCCTCTATCTTTTTTTTTCCTCTGTAAGGAATCTTGTAGTGGGAGAAGACATAAATGTACTTTCTTAGTTTCCTAACTACTTTGACCTGTGAGCACTGTAATCCCAGCAGCCTGCTACTTAGATTGCTTTTTCTGGCATTACCATTGTCCACAAGTGTAGTGAAAATAAAACAGGAATGTGGATCTATTGATATTATTATTATCATCATTATAATCATTGTGGATTAAGTGTGTTTCAAAACTGCAGTGCTCTTCCTGCATTAAAATAATTAAGTAATTTATATAAAAGCACAGATAAAAGGGAAAGATAAATGACCAGAAAAAAAGGGATGCAACAGTTAATATATGAAGTCCTTTTCAAATACAATGAAAAAAATATAAATGTCCTAATAGGAAAAATGGGCAAAGATTTGATTAGGTAACTCCCAGAGGAAACATACGTATGATCAATTAACTTAAGAAAAATGTCCTAATTTTACTGGTGCTAACTGGATTAATTACTGAAAAATTACTTGGTATTTTTTTCTCTCATCACATTTGACACTAATGAAAAGAAAAAAAATGTTTCCATACATTCAGAAAATATTTGTGGAGCATCTGCTATGTGTTAAATATTGTATTTACTAATCCCCAGGAGTGCTAGTCAGGACTTTGTTCCTAGTATGTAGGTTTATCCTTGCATAAGGGTATGTTAACAGCTCTTTTATGTTTCCGTAACTATCTCCCATCCTGCAAAACAAAATTAGAAGTTCTGGATGTCCTAGAGTCAACCTTAAACATATTTTGGTTTAAAAATAATAGATTCAAAGTCACAAACTCAAATACCTGTGGAGTTCAGGCAGCTCATCTAAGAAAGTGAAGCAGCCAAATGGTGAACTAGTTTTCATGGCCCATCTAAATAGAGCAATTACTGTTGGATCCAGGAGATCTTACCTTCCAAAGAATGTGCACTAGTGTTGGCAGATCTTTGGGGCAGAAAGAGGACAATTTTACACTAGAGCTTCTAGTTTTTAGTTGTTGGAAACTAATGTTAGCATAAATAACAATGTGAAGGCTTTCAAAGAGGGGTCTTCATCTGCCTTGTAGAACCTTAGTTTGACTGGAATTTCTACATTTGGCTTATAAGGAGTAAAGTTTACAACATCTAGTCTAGTCCTAAAAAATAATTAAGATTAGTCTAACCAACCCTATGGGAGAGGATTGGGAGCTGTATGGTTTGGAAAGCTCAAAAATAAGGTTAACTCTTTCAGACTAGGCAAAAATACTTGTACTGACCTCACAAACTGTGCTTTGAGGTGGCAGGGCCTTGTATATGAAAAACTGTGGAGGAGATGGGATACATGGTACTGAAGTTTGGAGATCAGTGGTGGCTTTGGTAGAGCTCACCATTGAGAATCATCATTGGGAAGATCTCTATAGCCTCCTGTAGCAAGAGTTCCTGGAAAACCATGGAGGACCACAATTTAACTGTTCCGTCTGGGAGCAATAAAAGCCATGCTATTAAATTGTCAGGCACATTACCCAGTAATATCTTCTTTATTTTTCCTAAACTCTAATCTCTAATTTTCTAGATTTGATTTTATTTTAAAAAAGAAAAATCAAGACATATGCAGATTATTGTCTGGCCAAGATGGAGGCATAGGTAGATATGCTTTGTTTCCTCACACAACCGAAGAAGGACAACAACAAATTTAAAAACAAAAAGCAACCAGAACTGCCAGAAAATTGAACTGTATGTAAGTCCAACAACCAAGGAGCTAAAGAAGAAACATTCATCCAGACTGGTAGGAGGGGAGGAGACGGGCAGCTGGGCCAAAGAGCACACGTGACAAGATGGTGGACTGGGTGGACGAGGCAGCTGCTGGCAAGCTGGGCAGTCCACATTCATGTGTGGATAAGCCTGAAGGAACAACTGGAGAGTGAGACAAACCACGCAACCCAGGGCTCCAATGCAGGAAACTAAAACCTCAAAAACCCTGTCTGTAAAAATCTACCAGGGTTGCAGTGGCAGGAAAAACTCCTAGCCTTACAGGAGAGATTGTTGGCGATACCCACAGGGTCCCAGAAAGTACACAAACCCACCCACTCAAAAATACACACGAAAATTACCCAGTTTGCTTGTGGGTAGTGGGGGAAGTGGCTGAAAATGGGGATAGAGCCAAGCAAGCAGCATTGTTCCTTCTTTGACCACCCCGCCAACATACAGTGCCACAACACAGTGAAGTGTGTTGCCCCACCCTGGTGAATACCTAAGGCTCTACCCCTTACAATGTAACAAGAGTGCTGAGGCAAAGAAATGTGGACCAAGTGAAAGAACAGATCAAAACATCAAAAATAGAACTAAGTGATGAGGAGATAGCCAAACTATCAGATGCAGAGTTCAAAACATTGGTAATCAGGATACTTTCAGAAATGGTGGAGTACTGACACAAAGTAGAGGAAAAAGTAAAGGCTATGCAAAGCAAAATAAAGAAAAATATACAGGGAACCAATAGTGAAGGGAAGGAAGCCAGGACTCAAATCAACAATTTGGAATAGAAGGAAGAAATAAGAATTCAACCAGAACAGAATGAAGAAGCAAGAATCCAAGAAAATGAGGAGAGGCTTAGGAACCTCTGGGACAACATTAAACATTTCAACACCTGAATCACAGGTAAGCCTGAAGGAGAAGAGGAGGAGCAAGAAATTGAAAACTTATTTGAAAAAATAATGAAGGAGAATTTCCCCAATCTGGCAAAGTAAATAGACTTCCAGGAAGTCCAGGAAGCTCAGAGAGTCCCAAAGAAGTTAACCCAAGGAGGTATATAATAAGACACATCATAATTACATTACCCAAGGTTAAAGATAAGGAGAGAATCTTAAAAGCAGCAAGAGAAAGGGAGACAGTTACCTACAAAGGAGTACCCATAAGACTATCAGCTGATTTCTCCATAGAAACCTTGCAGGTAAGAAGGGGCTGTGAATATGTATTCAAAGTCATGAAAGACAAGTACCTACATTGAAGATGACTCTATCCAGCAAAGCTATCACTTAGAATGGAAGGGCAGATCAAGTGCTTCCCAGGTAAAGTAAAGTTAAAGGAGTTCATCATCAGCAATCCTGTATTATATGAAATGGTAAATAGACTTATCTAAGAAAAAGAAAAAATATCAAACCTACAAACAGTAAAATGACAACAAACAACTATCAACAACTGGACCTAAAAAAACACTAAGCAAACAATTAGAAGAGGAACAGAATGACAGAAATGGAGATCACATGGAGTGTTATCAGCAGCGGCAAGGGAGAATGGGGGGAAAGTACAGGAAATAAGAAGCATAATTTCTAGGCACAAATAGACAGAGGAAGGTTAAGAATAGTGTAGGAAATGGAGAAGACAAGGAACTTATATGTACGACCCATGGACAGGAACTCAGGAGTGGGGATTGCTGATGGGAGGGTGGGTGCAGGGTGGAGGGGGGTAAAGAGGAGAAAAAAATGGGACAACTGTAATAGCATAATCAATAAAATACACTTAATAAATTAAAAAATGAAGATATATACAATATATCTTATCTCCCATATTTCATGAAGCATTCTGTTTCTGCTACAGCAGAAATAAATAAATGCAATTCAAATAAGATACTATGTTTTTCATCTAAAATTGAGCAAAACATGAAAAATGAATTGGACAATATTGTATAACATGTTGAATAATAAAATCTGACCGCAATACTAACTCTGCTACTTCCAAATTCTGTGTACTTTGGCAAACATCATGTACCATATATACTATAAAAATATATCCTTTCTGAACTTTAATTTCCTTGGTAAAAGGAAGCTAATAGTCAACCCTATCTGGATTGTTGGGAGAATCAGTTACGGTAATGCATGTGAAGTGCTTAGAACAGTGTCTGGCACATGGTAAAAGCTCAATAAATGTTAGCTCTGATGACATTACCTATTAACATAAAGAAAGTGTTCAAGGTAATGGCATAATGGTGGGGCAGGATGAAGTAACCTTGAGGACTCTGAGAGACAAACCATCTGCATGGCAGTGATATTGGCATGGTTCAGTAAAAGAATGGACAGAGGCATTTCAGAGATAAAGCCAAGGAGAGAATAGAGTATTCCAAGGCTGTGAATGTGGCCCAATGAATTAAAATTGAGCACAGGAAAACTGGACAGAAATAATACTACTAACTTGTACAGATCACAGTGAAACTTCGGGAAGATTTTCCTCTTAGGAACAATCTCTATGACCTTCGTGTCACCTTCATGGCATTTCTTCTGAGGATTTATATTCTCACACTGGCCTGGAACATGCTTACACCTTGGCCAAAAAATTAAGGCACTTGGCATGTGCCTTTCCCTGTGTAGAGACTTGACTCAGGACACAGGTTCCGCTAAAGCTGCCTGAAATATATGTTTTGCTTTTGTAAATGTTTGTTAGTTTAAAACAGTTAAAATTCAAGGGCCAAAGTATAACTTGGAAGCTATATATGAAATCTGAGAATTTTATAGCTGATTCCTATGCTGAATTTCTGAATAAAATTGTAAGGTATACCAATATATTTTATTCCACCCTTGCTGGTGTGGCTCAGTGGATTGAACGCTGGCCTGGCCTGTGAAGCAAAGGGTCACCAGTTCGATTCCCATTCAGAGCACATGCCTGGGTTGCAGGCCAGATCCCCAGCAGGGAGCATGGAAGATGCAACCACACAATGATGTTTCTCTCCCTCTCTTTCTCCCTCCCTTCCCCCCGTCTCTAAAAATAAAAAAAAATCTTAAAATATATATATTTTATTCCACTGTAGTATAATTTAAACTTGATTATGAAAGTATATATAAGGGTGTCCTTAAATTCAGTGAATGTGTTTCTCGTTCATAGAATGAAATTTTCAGGTTTCACAGATTGGGGAAAAAAGTCACACATCTGGATGGATTATACATAGTTGTGACAAAATTGCTCTTCTCTTTAATTCCTGGATTAAAGAATATGATTTGTATCAGCAGGTTTTGTTTTTGTTTTGTTTTGTTTCATTTTGTGGAAGTTTTATCTTCTTTTCTTTCTATTAAAAGCAACTATGTATTGATTTCCAAGCACATCTTGACATATTCTTTAAGGTTTTATTTTTTTCTTTAGTTATTTAAGGTCACTGATTTTTTAGTAAACTTGAGAAAAAAAAAAAAACCTTGGGAGTTGAAGACTTCACAATAGCACAATCTTGAATTAGCTGACAGTAGTTTCTATTTCTAATGTTTGTAGCCATATTGAGTCACATTTATTTCATTGACTTTTCAATGACTGATTTTCTTACCTGTAGCCAAGAGAAAGGCAAAGATGCACAAGTGGTTGATTAAAGTGAAGAATACATACTAACTCAACCAGCATCAGTGATTTTATCCATCAATAAGTTATCAGTAGAAGACAATGAGAATAAGAATGTAGACTTTGAAGTAATTGATGCTTTGACAGCTAAAACTATTCAAGTAGTGAACCATAGTGAAAGGAACTTCCAGAAAATGTTTGACACTTCAAATAAACATTTGAAGCATATAAAAATTGAAAAGAGTTTTTTAGGGGATTAGAACATGTGGGCTTGAGAAAGGAAGATATATTTTTTGCTGAGAACTATTATGTTCCAGTTTTACTTTAGCTCATACCTTAGTTTATTCACTCTTAACAATATTTATATGAGCTGGGTGTTATTATTACCTCCATTTTACAGACAAGGAAACAAAGAAATTAACATGCTCAAGGTCATATGTGAGTGATGGTAAATCCATAGTTGTCTGGTTCCAAAGATTATTCTCTTAATCAAAATTTAGAATTTATTGGTCTCACTTAATCCCTTTCTAGTAGTTTAAATTTTTCATGGATTGATTTTGTACTGGTTAAACTAAATTTGTCAGAGGAATATACTAAATGATGATAGAATAATAATAATATAATAACAGCTATCACTTAATGAGCATTTATTGTGTCCCACATAATGTTCTGCATTTTTCTTTTTTCTTCTGGCTACCACATAGGTTTTTTAATCCCAAAACACTAATTTGAAAGTACATATGCACCCCTATGTTCATTACAGTGTTATTTACAATCACCAAGATATGGAAGCAGCCTAAGTGCCCATCAGTAGGTGAATGGATAAAACAAGTATGGGGCATTTACACAATGGAATTCTACTTGGCTGTAAAATAGAAGGGAATTTTACCCTTTGTGACAGTGTGGATGGACCTGGAGAACATTATGCTCAGTGAAATTAGCCAGGCAGAGAAAGACAAATACCATATGATTTCACTCATCTGTGGAATCTAATGAACAAACCAAACTGAGGCAAAACAGAGACAGACTCATAGATGGAGAGCAGATGACAGCTAGTGGTGCAGGGAAGTTAGGGGTTGGAGGGATTGAGCCAAAATGAGAAAGGATTCATGGACGTGGACAACAGGGTGGTGATTGCTGGGGGGAGGAGGGTAGAAGAGGACTAAATAGTAAAGGAAAAACACAATAAAGATTAAATTTAAAAATAAATAAATAAAACAGTTTTATTGAGACGTAAGTCACATAACATACAATTCATAGATTTGAAGTGTAGAATTCAATGTGTTTTAGTATATTCACAGATATGTGCACCTAACATCACAGTCTATTTTAGAACGTTTTCCACACCTCCAAAGGAAACTCTGTACACTTTAGCTCTCATTCCCCTGTGCCCATAGTTTCTGCCCTCAGCCATAAGCAGCTATTAATTTACTTTGTTTCTTCGGATTTTCATGTTTTAAGCATTTCATATAAATAAAATTATATATACTGGGGGGATCTGAGAAAACAGAATTTATGTATAAAAAATTGTGTGTGTATTCTTATATGTTTAAACTTCAGTCGCCTTCAAAATACTTTCCATTGATATAATACACCAATGAAAACGGTTATCCACTGCTCAAAACAGTTTTTGAACACATCAATTTTGATGCCTTTTAGTGCTTCTGCCAATTTTTGTTTCACCTCTTCCACATCAGCAAAATGATCCCTTTTGAGGACTGTTTTCTAGGGCAAGATGGGTGAATAGGTAGGGTAGGACATGGTGATCATGCCATTTTTTTGGTCAAAAACTGATGAACACTAGCATGGTGTGGGCAAGTGTGCTTGTAAATCACCCATGATGAAATGGGAAAATGCATTGAGTCTTAAAAAAAAAATTCACTGAAGCCAAACGCAGCCTTTCACACCAACGCCAGCTGTTGCACTGATCCAGTTGGGTTCCTTGAACACTCACCTAATGGAGAAAGCCTGTACTACAAGAGGCCTACCCTCCAGACATTAATTCTGGGTTTTTTTGGAGGGTCCTCCCTTGTACATAGCCTTTTGTTACTGGCTTCTTTCACTTATCATAGTGTTTTCAAACTTCATCCATGTTGTAGCATGTAACAGTACTTCATTATTCTTGATTGATATACCACATTTTGTTTATGCATATATTAGCTGATGGTCACTTGGGTTGTTTCCACTTATGGCTATTATAAATAGTGCTGCTATGAACATCCATATGCAAGTTTTTGTGTGGACATATATTTTCATTAATATTGGGAATATACCTAGGAATGGAATTGCTGGGTTATATGGTCACTCTGTTTTACTTTTTCAAAAGTTGCCAAAAGTTTTCAAAGCAGCTGCACTAATGTATATTCCTAATAACAGTGTATGAGGGTTCTGATTTCTCTACATATTCAACACCACATGATTTTCTTATTTTTTGATTCTAGCAATCGTAGTGGGTATGAAGTGGTATGTGTTTGTGGTTTTCATTGGTATTTCCATGATGACCAATGATGTCAAACATCTTTAATATGCTTGTCTGCCATTTGTATATCTTCCTGGGAGAAAAGTCTATTAAGATTTTTGCCCATTTTAAATTAGGTTATTTATCTTTTAATCACTGACTTATAAGAACTCTTTACATATTCTGGATAAAAACTCCTTATCGAATATATAATTTGCAAACATTTTCTTCTATTCTCTGAGTTGCGGTGTTATATTATTTACATGAATTATTTTATTTTATCTTTACAACAGCCCTATATTACCCTTACCCCCCTCCCACTTTTTTTTATTTAGAAAGCAGAAATAGACTCAGAGCAATTAAATACCTAGCCTAACTCACAATGCTAATGTTGATGATTCTAAAATTTGAGCTCAGATATCTATTGGGAGTTTAATTAAAGCTCTCCATCCTCTTGCATGATGCTCATGTATGCTGTATGCATTTGATGAAAGCAAATGAATTTAAGATTGCATTTCTCTATCTAAGCTTTACTTCTACACATTCCCGTGGATAAACACTGAAAAGAAAAACACTTTGGCAATATTCCTTAAATTGATTCTCTGTGAACAGTGTGATTCCCAGCAGGAAGGTGTAACCAGAAAATTCCTGAGGCAGGAGAGGCAAGATTGTGGCAGAGTAGATTTATCTTGCACCTCCTACCAGAACCAAGCTGAAAATAAAAATAAACAAAATAAACAAGTGAAGACTACCTGAAGAGGAGGTACTTAACCAAGGATGGTCAGAAACCACTTCAAGATTGAGAGACAGGGCAGGAATGCAAAAGTGGCCAACACTGCTTTCACGGTAGTGGGCCGAGGTGGCTGCACAGCAATGGGAGCTTCATCTGGAGAGGAATGAAGTCTAGACCTCAGACTGGGCTCCCAAGCATTAAGTGCTGGTGTTTGGTCACCCACCCATGCAGCATCCAGCAGTGAAAGGCCACAGGTTTTTTTGGCCCACCAGAGAAATACGACGCCTGCTGGAGACAAAACCACCATTTTTCTTTCTTTTCTTCTAAGAGGCCAATGCTCATGTTTCATGTTCTCACCTACCTACCTTGGGTGTGGGTGAAGGGTTGGCCAGAATGGTCTGCAGTCACAGAAGGAGAGTCTGAAGTGGGAGGCTTGGGGGAGAGGTGTGGGAGAATGGATGCTGGGTTCCCGTTCCAGGATACAACACCAAACCACAGCAGCCATTTTTCTTGAGAATAGAAAGCTTCTCCCAGGGAAGAAACAATTACCCTACCCTGTGAGAAACTGCTCACCCCAGCCTGTGGAAGCCTTCTAGCCCCACCCTATGGAATCATACTTGCCACAACCTCTGGAATCCTGCTCGCCCCACCCTGCATCTTTTTAAAAAAAATATTTTTTTAATTTTTATTTTTTTCTGTCTTATCCTGCAACCTGCTTCTTTTCTCCTGCTAAGGAGATAGCAACATAGGTGAAATCAGGGGTATTAGAGTTAGAGACTGGCTTTAGGCACAGCCAGCCTATATACTTTCCCAGGAACCAGACTGGTGATTCCCCCCTTACTGGAAAACCTAGGAACTCCCTGCTGGTTTCCAACAGACCAAAACGTGGGGCTCTGAAGGCCCCAGTTACTATCCTACCAGGGGCTTTGCCCAGCCAAGTTCAGGGAAATAATCTGGGACAGACTCAGGTGTGTGAACACACCCACCATCTTCTCTGAAGTCTGAACAGCATCTCCCACAGAAGATCCAGTGGTCCCATCCTTCTGATTCTACCAGAAACCCTCTCAGAAACAGGAGGATCAGCAGCTAGACTAAGACTAATGGCAAGACCACAGGAAGAGGCAGGTGGAGGGAGTTCAGGCAGTGCCTTCAGTCATTAGTATACCCACCCCTGCACCCTGTGCTGATAAAAAGCCAGACTTATGGAGCTCCAAGGCCCAGTTTGGATGCAGCCAAGCCCAAAGGAAACAGCCACAAACTGTGGATCGATTATAGCTTTAAATAGGCTGCCTAGAGCTAGACTGGACAACCTCTGACATTGGCTTGCACCAACTTCAGACAACATCAGAGTATATTCAGAGGGAGAACCCAGCAGGCTTAATGTTAGGAGAACCCAAACATTAAACTCTGCTGGAATGAATTCCATTTTGCTCTTTTTCATCATTTTCATTATTTTTTCTTTTGCAAACTTTATATCATTTTTCTTCAATTTTTTCTTATTTTTTTCAAATCTCATATTCTACTCTTCCCTTTTCTTACTCTTTATTCATATTCTTACTCCACCCTCTAACCTCTCATAATCATTTTTCTTTCCTTTGGTAGTATTGTATTCTTGCATTTCTTATCATATCCTATTTCTCTTTTCACCTTTATTATTCTGTTCTTTGCTCTTTTATAACTGATTTTGCTGTTTTTTTATTTTTGTTTTGTGGGTTTTGTTCTATGTAGTATTTTGCTTTGTTCTATCACCACTGCTACAACAGTACACATGATGTGGTGGGAGTTGAGCCTCCCGGTCAGCCAACTGGAGGAGAAAACCCACCAACAAACTGGCTAAAAACAGTCAAGACCCAAATATAATAGGAGAGCCCACATAAACCTCACAAAGGACATTACTAGAACATCCAGCTCAGGACATCAAGAAGGCTGCACCACTGAGTCCCACAGGACTCCTACCAGATAAGGCTACCCCATGAAAACAAGGAGTCAAACCATATCTATCTAATATGAAGAAACAAACAAAAGGAGTCACCAAAAATTGGGAGAAAATGAAACAATCCCCAGACAAAAGAAAAAGATGAATCCCCAGAAAAAAGACCTAATTTAAATACTGTCAGACATATAGTTCACAGTAACGGTTATAAGGATGCTCAAGGACCTTAGTGAGAAATACAGGAACTTACTGGGAGCTACATCAGCATGAAAAAAAACATAGAACACTTGAATAAGAACCAATTGGAAATGAAGAATGCAATATCTGAAATGAAGAATATACTAGAAGGAATTAAAATCAGGCTAGATAAAGAAGATGATTGAATCAGAGATTTGGAAGATGAGGTAGAAAAAAAACACCCAATCAAAACAACATAAAGAAAAAAGACTTAAAAAGAACAAGGAAAGAACAAGGACAGTTTAAGGGTTCTTTGGGGCAATATGAAATGTAACAATATCCATATCATAAGGATAACAGAAGGAGAAGAAGGTGAGCAAAGGGATGGAAAAGTTGTTTGAAGGAATAATGACAGAAAACTTCCATAATCTTGTGAAAGAAGAATTCACACACGTTCAGGAAGCACACAGAGTCACAATCAAGATGAACTCAAAGAGACCTACTCTAAGACAGATCATAATTAAAATGGCAAAGTTTAAAGACAAAGAGAGAATCTTAAAGGCAGCAAGAGAGAAACAAACAGTTATTTACAAGGGAGCTCCAATAAGACTGTCAGATGATTTCTCAGCAGAAACACTTCAGGCCAGAAGGGATTAGCATGAGGTATTTCACATAATAAAAAGAAAGGATATTCAACCAAGACTACTCTATTCATCAAGGCTATCAGTTAAAATTGAAGGCCAAATAAAGAACTTCCCAGAAAAAAAAGGGGCTACAAGAGTTCATTAACACCAACCACCATTGCACAGGATATTAAAGGGACTGCTTTAAGATGAAATAATAGAGAGAAAGAGGAACATAAGTATAAAGGAATAAAATGGCAATGAAAAAGTATCTATCTGTAATAACCTTAAATGAAATTGGATTATGCTCCAATCAAAAGACATATGGTAGCTGAATGTTAAAGAAAACATGATCCATATATGTACTGTCTACAAGACACCCACCCCAGAACAAAAGATTTACATAGGCTGAAAGTTAAGGGATGGGAAAAATATTCCATGCAAATGGAGATGAAAAAAAAGCTGTAGTAACAATACTTATATCTGACAATATAGACTTTAAAACAAAGGCCATAAAAGAGACCAACAAGGTCACTACATAATTCTGAAGAGGTCAATACAACAAGAGGATATAACTCTTATAAACATCCATGTGTCCAATGTAGGAGTACCTACATATATAAAGAAAATCTTGGTGGACTTTAAGGAAGAGATCAACAGCAATAGAGTCATTGTTAGAGATTTTAACACCCCACTGTCATGACTGGATAGATTTTACAGATAAAAAAATCAACAAGGAAACAGTAACCTTAAAAGGCACACTAGATTGAATGGATTTAATTAATATTTTATGGAACATTTCATCCCAAAGCATCAGACTATACATTCTTCTCAAGTTCACATAGTATATTTTCAAAGACAGACCACACCGTAGGACCAAAAAAAAATTTTTTTTAACAAATGCAAGGAAATTAAAGTCATATTAAGCACTTTCTTCTATCACAATGGCATGAAACTAGAAATAAACCTCAGTAAAAAAAAAACACTCAAAATCGTTCAAATACATGGATACTAATTAGCATGTTATTAAATAATGTATAGGTCATCAATGAGATCAAGGAAGAAATCAAATGGTACCTGGAAACATATGAAAATGGACACACAACAACCCAAAACTTATAGGATACAGTGAAAGCAGTTTTGAGAGGAAAGTTTATAGCATTACAGGCATACCTCAAGAGAACAGAAAGATTTCAAATACGCAATCTAACCCTGCTCTTAAAAGAACTAGAAAAACAACAACAAACAAAGCCCAAAGGGAGTAGAATGAAGGAAATAATTATGATCAGAGCAGAATTAAATAATATAGAGATGAAAAACAATTCAAAAGGTTAATGAACCCAGGGGCTGGCTTATTGAAAAGGTAAACAGTATTGATGAACCTTTAATCAGAATCATCAAGAAAAAACGAGAGGACACAAATTAATAAAATCAGAAATGAAAGAAGAGAAATAAAGTGGATACCACAAAAATACAAAGGATTGGAAGAAAATACTATGAACAACAATATGTAAAAAAATTGGTCAACCTAGGTGAAATGGATAAATTTTTAGAATCATACAATCTCCCCAGATGGAATCGGGAAGAAGCAGAACACTTGAGTAGACTGATAAAAACTAATGAAATCGAAGCAGAAATCAAAAAACTCCCACCATAAAAAGTCCTGAAACAGATGGCTTCACAGGAGAATTTTGCCAATAATTTAGGGAAGCACTAACAACTATCCTTCTCAAACTATTCCAGAACATTCAAGAAAAAGGAAGGCTTCCAAGCTCTTTTTATGAGGCCAGTATTATCCTAATTCCAAAACCAGAGAAAGACACAACAAAAAAATGGAAACTTATAACCAATATCCCTAATGAATATTGATGCTAAAATCCTCAATGAAATACTAGCAAACTGGATCCAACAATACATTGAAAAGGTCATACACCATGATCATGTGTTATTTATCACTGTATCCAAGGTTGGTACAATATTCACAAATCAATAAATGTTACACATCACATAAACAAAATAAAATAAAAATTCACATGATCATATCAATAGATGCAGCATTTGATAGAAAAATAGAGAAAGCATTTGATAAAATCCAACACCCATTTTTGATAAAAATTCTCAGCAAAGTGGGCCTAGAGGAATCACACCTCAACATAATAAAAGCCATATATGAAAATCCTAAAGCCAACACCATACGCAACAGGCAAAATATAAAAGTGTTTCCTCTAATATCAGGAACAAGATAAGGATGTCCTCTTTCTTTTTTTTTTTTTTTTTTTTTCATCTGTTATTCAATTTATTTTTTTTTTTTTTTTTTTTTTTTTTTATTAATTTATTTACTTTTAAAATACATTTGTCTCTGCCTTCCCCCCCTTTCCCTTGCCCCCTCCCACCTTCCCTCCCTCAGCTCTTCCCCTTTGGTTTTGTCCATGAGTCCTTGCTATATGTTCCTTGACTTTCCCCTTCCCTTCCCTTTCCCTGCCCCCCCCTTCCCTCTTGTCTCTGTTGATATGGCCAGCAACACTGAAAGGAAAAGAAATCAAAAGAAATCAACAGGATGTCCTCTTTCACCACTCTTATTCAACATAGTACTGGAAGTTCTAGCCATTGTGATCAGACAAGAAGAAATAAAAGACATCCAAATTGGTAAGGTGGAAGTAAAACTGTCATTATTTACAGATAACATGATATTGTACATAGAAAATCCTATAGTCTCCACCCCACAATACTAGACCTAATAAATGTATTTGGCAAAGTAGCAGGATACAAAATCAATACTCAGAAATTGATGGCAGTTCTATACACCAATAATGAACTACCAGAAAGAGGAACTAAGAAAATAGTCCCATTTAGTATTGTGACAGAAAAAATGAGGTACCTACAAATAAACCTAACCAAGGAGGTAAAAGACCTGTATTTGGAAAATTATAGGGCACTGAAAAAGTAATTGAGGAACATACAAATAAGTGGAAGGATATACAGAACATACTGTGTTCATGGATTGGAAGAATTAAGATCATTAAAATGACCATACTATTCTAAGCAATCCACAGATACAATAAATTCCTTTTGAAATACCAGTGTCATATGTCACATATCTAGAACAAATATTTGAAAAATTTATGTGGAACCAAAAAAGGTCCCAAATAGCTTCAACAATCTTGAGAAATAATGAAGTCGGAGGGATCACAACATCTGATATGAAACTATACTGCAAGGCCTCTGTAATCAAAATAGTATGGTACTGGTACATAAGTCTGGTACATAAGAATGGACACATTGATCAAAGGAATGGAATAGAGAGTCCAGAAATAAACCCATATATTTATGGTCAATTAATATTTGTAGAAGGAGGCGAGAGCATACAATGGAGTAAAGACAGTCTCTTCAATAAATGGCATTGGGAGAATTGGGGTAGTACTTGCAAAAAAATGAAACTAGACAACCGACCTATACTATACAGAAGAATAAACCCAAAATGGATAAAAGACTTTAATATAAGTAATGATACTATGAAAATTATAGAGGAAAACATAAGCAGTAAAATATCAGATATGTTGAATAGCAATATTTTTGCCAATATACAAGTATACCTTAGGGCAAGAGAAAAAAAGAAAAAAAATAAACAAAGGAGACTACATAAAATTAAAAAGCTTCTGCACAGCTAAAGAAATCATCATTAAAAAGTAAAGGGAGCCAATTGTATGGGAGGACATATTTGCCAATTATATATCGGACAAGGGTTTGGTCTCCAAAATATATAAAAAACTTACACGACTCAATACCAGGAAGACAACAAACAAATTAAAAAATGGACAAAGGACCTGAATAGACACTTCTTTAAGGAGGACATACAGATAGCCCATAGACATATGAAAAATGCTCTAAGTAACAATCAGGGAGATGCAAATTAAAATCACAATGAGATACCACCTCAAACCTGCCAAAATAGCTATCATTAATAAATCAATGAACAACAAGAGCTGGTGAGGATGCAGAGAAAAGGGAACTAGTGCATTGTTGGTGGGAATGTAGACTGGTACAGCCGCTGTGGGAAGCAGTGTGGAGTTTGAACTGCCTTTTGACCCAACAATTCCACTGCTGGGAATATATCCAAAGAATCTTGAAATGCCAACTCAAAATAATACATACATCTGTGTGTTCATCGCAGTGTTATTTACAATAGCCAAGATATGGAAACAGCCGAAGTTCCTGTCAGTAGAGGAGTGGATAAAAGAATTATGGTACATTTATGCAATGGAATACTATGTAGAAGTAAAAGAAGAATTCCTACCTTTTGTGACAGCATGGGTAAAACTGCAGACTATTATGCTAAATGAAATAAGCCAGTCAGTGAAAGACAAATACTATAAGATCTCACTTATAACTGAAATAAAGTAATAAGCAAAATAGAATCAGAGGCACAGAAATAAGGAATAGACTGATAGTTGTAAGAGGGGATGGAGAAGGTTGGGACTGGTTGTGAAGGGATTAGGCAAAAAACATATATGCACCACCCATAAACTTGAGCAAAGTTGTGGGGATTGATTGTGGGAAGGAGGCCTGGGGTGGAGGCAAGCAAAGGGGGAAAACTGGGACAGCTGTAGTAGCATAAACAATAAATATTTTTTAAAACTCCTCAGACAGGTTAAATTGATGTTCTGATGCTGCATTTATAATAATCATGGGGAATTTTCTTTTTTTTTATAGGTATCAATAGTTTATTCCTTTTTATTGTATGACTATACAATAAATTATTTATCTTGTTTACTATTTAACATTTGGGTTTTTTCATTTTGGAGCTATTATTAATAAAGCACTATGGCATTCTTAATCACTTTTTTGTTTGTTTGTTTTGTTTTGCTTTACCAATATATACTCCCAACAGCAAGGAAAGAGGCCCAGTTCTCCACGTCCTTGCCCCCACTTCAGATTGTTAGCATTTTTCCTTTTGGGTACTTACTAGTGGGTAAGTAGTGATATCACAGTGTGATTTTTAACTCACTTTTCTTTTTTTTTTGTTTTGTTTTGTTTTTTTTTAAATTAATTTATTTACTTTTTAAATACATTTGTCTCTGCCTTCCCCCCACCTCTTTCCCTTGCCCCCTCCCACCTTCCCTCCCTCAGCTCTTCCCCTTTGGTTTTGTCCATGAGTCCTTGCTATATGTTCCTTGTCTTTCCCCTTCCCTTCCCTTTCCCTGCCCCCCTCTTCCCTCTTGTCTCTGTTGATTTCTTTTCCTTTCAGTGTTGCTGGTCATATTTTCCTTGCTTCTTTGCATTGTTGGTTAGGTTCCGCTTATAGGTAAGATCATATGGTATTTGCGTTTCGCCCCCTGGCTTATTTCGCTTAGCATGATGCTCTCCAGTTCCATCCATGCTGTCACAAAGTTTAGTACTTCTTTTTTTCTTTCTGCTGCGTAGTATTCCATTGTGTATATGTACCATGGATTTTTGATCCACTCATCTACTGATGGGCATTTAGGTTGCTTCCAACACTTGGCTATTGTCAATTGTGCTGCTATGAACATTGGGGTGCATAGGTTGTATTGTATTGGCGTTCTGGTGTTCTCAGGGTATAGTCCCAGCAGGGGAATCGCTGGATCAAAAGGCAGTTCCATTTTCAGCTTTCTGAGGAAATTCCACACTGCTTTCCACAATGGCTGCACCAGTCTGCATTCCCACCAACAGTGGACTAGCGTTCCCTTTTCTCCACAGCCTCTCAAGCACCTGTAGTTCGTGGATCTCTTTATGATGGCCATTCTGACCGGTGTGAGGCGGTACCTCATGGTGGTTTTGATCTGCATTTCTCTGATGGCTAGTGATGCAGAGCATCCTTTCAAATGCCTCTGGGACCTCTGTATCTCCTCCTTGGAAAAGCATCTGCCCAGGTTCTTTGCCCATTTTTTGATTGGATCGTTTGTCTTCTTGGAGTGGAGTCGAGTGAGTTCTTTATATATCTTGTACATGAAACCTCTATCTGATGTATCATTAGCGAATATATTTTCCCATATGGTTGGCTCCCTTTTCATTTTGCAGATGTTTTCTTTAGCTGTGCAGAAGTTTCTTATTTTGATGAGGTCCCACTTGTTTCTTCTTTCCTTTATGTCCCTTGCTTTAGGAGACATATCAGTGAAAAAATTGCTGCGTGGGATATCTGAGAGTTTCCTGCCAATGTTCTCCTCTAGGACTTTGATGGTGTTGCAACTTATATTTAAGTCGTTTATCCATCTTGAGTTTATTTTTGTGTATGGTGTCAGCTGATGATCCAATTTCAATTTTTTGCATGTAGCCGTCCAGCTCTCCCAACACCATTTGTTGAAGAGGCTATTATTGCTCCATTTTATGCTTCTGCCCCCTTTGTCAAATATTAGATGCCCATAGAGACCTGGGCTTATTTCTGGGCTTTCTATTCTGTTCCACTGGTCTATGGGTCTGAATGTTGACTTTGTATCCTGCTGTTTTGCCAAATTCACTTATTAGGTTGAGGAGTTTTTTGGTAGAGTCTAGAGGGTTCTCTATGTACACTATCATGTCATCTGCAACAATGATAACTTTACTTCCTCCTTTCCTATTTGGATGCCTTTTATCTCTTTCTCTTGTCTGACTGCTGTGGCTAGGACTTCCAATACAATGTTTAAAAAAAGCGGTGAAAGCGGACATCCTTGTCGTGTTCCGATCTTAGTGGGAAAGCTTTCAGTTTTTGCCCATTGAGTATGATATTGGCTGTAGGTGTTCCATATATGGCCTTTATTATGTTGAGGAATGCCCCATTTATTCCCATTTTGCTGAGTGTTTTGATCATAAATAGGTGCCATACCTTATCAAATGCTCTTTCTGCATCTATCAATATGATCATGTGGTTTTTGTCTTTTATTTATGTGATGTATCACGTTTACTGATTTGCGTATATTGAACCATCCCTGCATGCCTCGGAAAAATCTCACTTGATCTTGGTGGATAATCTTTTGAATGTATTGCTGGATGCGGTTTGCCAATATTTTGTTGAGGATTTTAGCATCTATGTTCATCAGCGAAATTGGCCTGTAGTGTTCTTTCTTTGTAGGGTCTTTATCTGGTTTTGGGATCAGGGTGATGCTGGCCTCATAGAGAGAGTCTGGGAGTCTTCCCTCCTCTTCTATTTTTTGGAATAGTCTGAGAAGGACAGGGGTTAGCTCTTCCTTAAATGCTTTGTAAAATTGTCCTGTGAAACTGTCCGGCCCTGGGCTTTTGCGTGCCAGGAGTTTCATGATTACTGCTTCAATTTCCCCAGCTGTTATCGGTCTGTTCAAGCTTTCTGTTTCTTCCTCCTTCAGTGTTGGAAGATTATACTTTTCTAGAAATGTGTCCATTTCATCAAGATTTTCAAATTTCTTGGCATATAATTGTTGATAGTAGTTTCTGATGATCCTTTGTATTTCTGTGGTATCAGTTGTTATTTCTCCTCTTTCATTTCTGATATTATTAATTTGGGTCCTCTCACTTTTATTTTTGATGAGCCTGCTTAAAGGCTTGTCCATTTTATTTATCTTTTCAAAGGACCAGCTTCTGGATTGGTTGATCCTCTGAATTGTTTTTTTCGTCTCTATGTCATTCAGTTCTGCTCTAATCTTGACTATTTCCTTCCTTCTGCTTGCTCTGGGATTTATTTGTTGTTGTTTCTCTCGTTCTTGAAGTTGTCGTTTAGGTCTTTTATTTGAAATGTTTCTATCTTTTTTAGGTAAGCCTATATTGCTATGAACTTCCCTCTCAGGACCGCCTTTGCTGTGTCCCATAGGTTTTGGACTGTTGTGTGTTCATTTTCATTTGTTTCCAGAAATTTTTTGAATTCTTCTCTTATCTCATTATTGACCCATTCATTGTTTAATAGTCTACTGTTCAGTCCCCATGAGTTTCCAAGTTTTTTAAGTTTCACTTTGAGGTTGATTTCCAGTTTAAAGCCCTTGCGGTCCGAGAAAAATTTTCGTATTATTTCAATTTTCCTGAATTTGCTGAGGTTTGCTTTATGTCCTATCATGTGGTTTATCTTTGAAAAACTACCATGAGCATTTGAAAAGAATGTGTATTTTCCTTCTTTGGGATGTAAGGTTCTGTATATGTCAGTTAAGTCTCTTTCATTTAGTGTGTCATTCAGCGCTGCAATATGTTTGTTAATGTTTTGTTTGGAAGATCTGTCCATTTTTGACAGTGGGGTGTTGAAATCCCCTACTATCAGTGTGTTGCTGTCTATATCTTTTTTGAAGTCATCCAACAATTTCCTTATAAATTTGGGGGCTCCTATATTGGGAGCATGTAAGTATACAATGTTAATGTCTTCTTGATAGATTCTTCCTTTAAGTATGATAAAGTGCCCCTCTGGGTCTCTCTTTATGGCCTTTGTTTTGAAATCTACTTTGTCTGATACAAGTATGGCAACCACGGCCGTTTTCTCTTGCCCATTTGCTTGGAATATTTATTTTCATCCCTTTACTTTCAATCTGTGTAGGTCTCTTGCTCTGAGGTGGGTCTCTTGTAGGCAGCATATGTGTGGGTCATCTTTTCTTATTCATTCAGTTACCCTGTGTCTTTTAATTGGGGCATTTAGTCCATTCACATCGAGAGATATTACTGATAGAAACTTACTCATATTTTCTCTTTGTACCTGTGTTCCTCTCTCTCTCATTCTTTTCCTTCATCTTCTTAAACCAGTCCCCTTAGCATATCTTGGAGTGCTTGTTTGGTAGAGATGTATTCTTTTAGTCTTCTCTTGTCTGGGAAACTCCATATTTCCCCTTCCATTTTAATGGAGAGCTTAGCTGGGTAGTGCATCCTTGGCTGTAGGCCCTTGCTTTTCATGGCTTGGAATATTTGTTGCCATTCCCTTCTGGCTTGTAGTGTTTCTGCTGAGAAGTCAGCTCCTAGGCGTATCAGGTCCCCCTTGTATGTTACTTTCTCCTTCTCCCTTGCTGCCTTGAGGATTGTCTCTTTGTCTTTGATAGTTGCCATTTTAATGATGATGTGTCTTAGAGTCGGCCTCCTTGAGTCCCTCTTGAGTGGGGTCCTCTGTGCCTCCTGGATCCATGAGAGCCTTTCTCTCCTCAAATTAGGGAAATTTTCCATCATTACTTTTTTGAGGAGGTTCTCTATCCCTTGCTCCTCTTCTTCTCCTTCTGAGATCCCTATTATACGGATATTATTGCATTTCAGGTTGTCCTGCATTTCCCTAAATGCCTCTTCATTCTTTTTGAGCCATTTTCCCATTTCTTGTTCTTTCTGGTAGCCTCTTTCTACCTTATTGTCCATTTCACTGATTCGATCCTCAGCTTCATCCAGCATGCTTTGGATTCCTTCTACTGTGTTCTTCAATTCAGAAATGGTATTCTTCATATCCTCTTGTGTCTTCTTGATAGTTTCTATGTCTTTTTCCAGGCTGATATAGTTTGCTGTAAGATCCTGATAGTTTCTCTGCAGTTTCTCATAGTTATCATTGAGCTGGCTGAGCTCATTGAGCTTCCTTAGAACCATTGTTTTGAATTCAGTATCTGATAGTTCCCTTGCCTCTATTTCATGTAGCTCTCTCTGTGGGCAGTCCCCTTTACCACTCATTTGCGGGGGGAACTTCTTTTTCTTCCCATTTTTGAGAGAGTCTGTTAAGTATTTTTGTCCTTTACTTTTGTTTCTGGGCTTGCCTCTGATGATGTCAGTTGTTGACCCTATAGGACCTTGGGCTGTTTGTTTGAGCCTTCCAGGAGTCTACTGTCTGCGTCTGAATCCTGCTTGAGGCAGCTCTGTGACCCCTTCGGTCAGGGCTGGGCTAATTTTTGGGATTTCTCTGCACTCTCACGCCTGCTCCTTGAGCGCACTCCCAGCGCGGCAGGATCCCTTGCCTGCCTGGCCTCGCATGTGCTTGCCCCAGACCAGGGGGCTTATTCGCAACCTCGTATACTCATCTTGCCTCCCTGGCCGGTGAGCTCCCCGGCACTGGTCAGTTTAGGGTCTTCTATTGTGTGTTTTCCCTGCTTTTGGCTCTTTGGGTGTGTTGCTTGCCCTCGCCAAATGGAGACTACAGAAATGGGAGGAAGTCAGCTCCAGGACTCTTGGTTAATCCTGTCTCTGGTCTCTCCTCCAGGGACTCAGGGCAGCTCTGTAACTCCTTCGGCTGGGGATCTACTAATTTTGTGGACCACTCTGCAATTGTGGGCGGGTGGGTTAATTTACGCCTGCCCTTGCCGCTCTGTGCACTCCCTTGCAGACCATATAGGTGCCAATCTGTGGGAGGCCTTGCTGGCCAGTGCAAGCGTTCGCCAGCCCGTGTCCGTCACACAAACGCTCGCCAACCCTCGCTGGTCACTTGGCACAAGTGTTCACGTCTGCACTGGGTGGTTTTGGGGTGTCTATGTGTGCTTTTCAGCTTTTGGCTTTTTTGGGGGGTCGCCTCTTCCCGCGCAATGGAGCCTATGGCAAGGAGAAGGAGTCGGGACTCCCCTGTTCCTCCTCCCATTCTTTCCCCAAAGCCTCCGTTTCTAGGCTCTCCTCAGAGGTCTCTGGGCAGTTCTGTGACCCCTTCGGCCAAGGATCCACCCCCTGTGTGGACTGCATTTCAATCGCAGGCTCTGGTTCATGTGTGCCCCGCTTCTGCCTCTTTGGGGTTGCGCCTTTCCAGCCCACAATGGAGACTACCGAACGGGGAGGGAGTCGGGACTTCCCGGTTCCTCCTCCCATTCTTTCCCCAACGCCTCCATCTCCAGTCTCTCCTCAAGGCTCTCCCAGCCAGTCTGCACTCAGCCCCGCAGCTCACAGGCGTACAAGCTGTGTGGGGAGCGCACAAAAGGCAGGTTAACTGATTCCCTTATGCCTGAGCGAGATGGTAGCTGCAGAGTGGGAGGTGCTTATCACCCGGGTTCCACCAGTCGCCGTGTCAGTTCTCTTCAGAAAGTTTTCCTCACCAGTCTTTTCCCAGGTACCAGCCCACCCCACTGCCGCCTCTACCCAGAGATCAAGGAGGGTGGCTGCCACTGCAATTTTTGTGCTGGCCCTTTAAATGTCTCTTTGCATCCCCAGCCACCTGTCTCTGGCAGAGAGCACCCCTAAGCTTTTTGGAGTTGTGTTTTGTCTGTATTTTCTTGGTTTTAGCTGCTGTAGTTTAGGGGTCCCTGTTTATGATTCAGACCTCGTTCTTCTCGGGGGAAGCTAACTGGCCGTTTCAATGTCCCTCTGGTGCCAGTGCCCATGGGCACCCAGCCCACCCTCTCGAGCCTCCACCGCACTTCTCACCCATTGGGATATGTGAGAGTCGAATGCACTGTCCACGGCTCCAAGGCTCCTCTCCCACTATTGTTCCATTGTTTTCCAGGTGATTACTCCATTATTTAGTTGCAATTCCAGTTTGGTCTTGGGAGGAGGTCAGCGTGACTCCCATTCACTCCTCTGCCATCTTCTCTTCCTTCACGAAATACTTCTTAAAGAGAGATATTAGGAAAAAAAAATAAACTCACTTTTCTTTCTTCCATTTATTTTCCACCTGCCATTTTGGAGGCCTAAGTAAATGCATTCCTGTTTTGGGACAACTATACCATTTTCTCTTCAATCTCTCTGCTCTCCTAGCTTTGGGTTTGCAGGAGCCCAATAAGTGTTAGTACCTGCACCTGGGTCACAACTGTTCAGCCATCTTGAGTGGTCCAGAAATTGTGCACAGCTCCATATGTCTATAAAGCAACCTGCCAACATTTCAATAAGGTGCTGATATTTTTCATACATACCCACACTTCAGAGCACACACACTCCTCTCCTTTCAAATTTACTCTCATAGGCATCCTTCGTAGTCTGTCTTTAGAAGACTGCATCATCATGCAGGCTACAAGATATTTAGAGGAAGTGGGTTTCTACTGGTGTTTCTGGGTTCTTCTGGGTTCTAGGTCACTCTTAATGAAGCAATCACCAGTCAGGAGGGCTTTACTCACGTCCCAGACTGCCAGACAGTCACACAGTTCGTCTTGTCCCATCACTGTTACTTCAGTCACTACCCTGCAGATGATCCATTATTACCTAGACCCCTATCCACATTTTGTCCTACACATAGCAAAATTAGACCCAACTCTTCCCATCTTCACAAGCCTTTCTTTTCTGCCCTCTGTACCTCATGGTCTATCATTAAACATTCCAGTAGCTTCACACTCTTCTCTCAATATTGCTTTCATTTCTGTTTTACAAGTGGATTATGGCTATGCCTTGAGGAAACCCCTTCTCTTGCACTCACCTTAAGTAAACAATAGTGTTCCCCACATACCCCAGGGAGCAGAGGCAGAGGAGGTGGCTAGTTTGCTCCTCATTGTCGCTTCCAAACCGTTCCGGCTCCTTTCTCCTTCAGAATCCAGATTTCATTTGTAGTTCATGCTATTAGACCATATCATGCGCTACCCCTCTTATGTCTTCCCCTTCGTTCATTAGACACTTTAACTTCTCAGTTACTTTCTGCTACCATGTTGACAACTTCAACATCTATCATCCATGTGGATATTAACCCAACATTTTTGGCTTTGCAAACCTTTCATGCTCTCATATCCAATGATATTTTTCTCTCATCTCACTGAAGGCACTATCTTTAATGCTCATGCTCTAGGCTTTGAGATTCCCCAAATTGAACCAGCTCTTAATTCTTGATCTTAAGACATACACCTTGAGCTACAGGAGATTAGTCTTCCTGCCAAACTGCTTCTCTCACACGCACCTGCACACACAGACACACCCACCTCCAACAGTTCTTAACTCTGAACTCCAGATTTATGAACTCCACTGCATCTCACAATTAACCACCCTTGCTATCTCTCATCTCCGCATCCCAAACCAATTTACAGTTTATCGTCCATCATTATTATCACTGACTTTCACAAACTGTCATCTCCCTGCCTACTTTCCACCATGGCAATTTCTTGGCAAATGTACTACCCTTCCTAAATCTGGCTATCTACCTACTTTGTTGCTGTATGCAAATGATGAAGGCTGCTTTAGAAATTTACAAGACTGAGCTGCCTGATCTCACCTTAAATTTTTGACCAGATGTCTCAAATCAGCAATCCTTTCATATTATGTGCCGATTTCCATTATTCAAAATGAATAATCAATACCTTATCCTCTCAGTTCCTCAAAACCCCACCCTCACTCCTGACATTTTATCACCTTACTTTATCCTTCACTGAAAAAAGATGAAGAATCAGGAGACAATATCCTTAAGTCTTCCTCAACAATTCCACCATATTACCCACATTTGTAACTATACCATGAGGATTTCCTTCTCTTCTGTACAATGTATAAACATTCCCCGTTCTCACATAAGGCTAAGTCTTCCACCTTTACTATAGATCCCATCTACTAGCACTCTGAATACCCCTCTTGCTGTCTCAATATTTCTTCCTCTACAATTATCCCCTGGATCTTTTATATCATCAATTTCATCAGCATACAGGTATGACCAGAATCTATCCTCTTAACAAATTTACTTTTGGTATCAAATCCTCCTCTGGCTATAGTCCCATATTTCTTCTGTCCTTAGCACCAACCTTGTCAAAAGAAAATGTCTATCCATGCCCACTTCCTCCCATCACATTATCTCCTTAATACACATTGTTCAGGTTCATGTTAAATCTTTCCTACTCTTTTAGTCTTGTTTTTTCAAAGTTACCAATGACCTCCATGTTATCAATTTCAATAATCAACTGTTTGACCTCATCTATGCAGAGTATTTAATAAAATTAACCATTTTTTTCATTCTTGAAATACTATCTGCTTATCTCTCATGTAATGCTTCATTCACCCATTTTTTTCCATCTGTTTGTAATCTTTGGTTATATACCTAGAAGTGGGGACTGCTGGGCAGTATAGGAAGTCTATGTTTACATTGTTAAGGAACTGCCAAATGGTTTTCTAGAGATAACACCATTTTATGTCCCCCCCCAGAAGTGTATGAGGGTTTCAATTTATTCATATCCTTGTTATTTTGTTATTTCTTTCGTTATAGCTTCCAAATGGGTGTGCACTGGTATCTCATTGTGGTTTTGATTTGCATTTCCCTAATGACTAATGATATGGAGCATATTTTCATGTCTTTTTTTTTTTGGCTATTTGTGTATCTTAATTGGTGGAATGTCTACTCAAGTCTTTTACCTAATTTTTAATTGGGTCATAGTATTTTTCTTTTTGAGTTGTAAGAGTTCTTTCTATATCTGCATACTAGACCTTTATCAAATATATGATTTTCAAATATTTTCTCTCTTTCTTTGGGGAGCCTATTCATTTTTTGATGGTCATTTTTTAGAAGAAATAATTTTTAAAATGTTTATGTAGTCCAATTTACTCTTTGTTGCTTACACTTCTGTGTTGAATCTAAGAACCCATATCTTAACCAAGTCCTATACGTTTCTGATCTCCATAACTGACCCAAAAAACTCAAACTGGTTTATGACTTACTGTGGGCCTAACCCTACTCTAAATATGGGGATGGTGATGGACAGGATAGTGGTGACAGAGACTGCTGGCTGTTTCCAGCATTCAAGTTCTCCTCTGGATACACTACATTTCCCCTTTTGTACTGCAGTTGAGTGTAGTTCTGTGAATTTTTTTCCAATGAGACATGAGCAGGAGTCCCGCATGCCCAAGTTGAGTCTGGCCTAGAAATGTTCCCATGTGCCCTTCCCTCTGGTCTTTTCTTTTTATTCAATCACAATGGAGGTAGCCACAGGCATCCCAGCAGAGCTGGCAGAAAGTGCTATTTTGTCACTTACATGAATAGTGTTGTGATGAAGATTAAGTAGGGACATGAATATTTAGTATAATTTCTACATAGAGTTAGTGATCAATAAATGTTAATTTCTATTATTATTATTACAGTCTTTGTGTGCTACAGTAATCACCTGGAATAGGAAAAATGTAAGTAACCCTGCATAATTCACCAGGTAGTGTAATTAGGTCTGCTCTCTTGTAGACAGAGTGTCAGATTGCTGATGCTAGCAGACTTTTCTCTTTCTATACAGTTTCTCCGCTGATGAACCAAGATAATTCTAAGCCACTTTAGATAATATTTAAAGGGCCATAATTTGATGAATGTTTATCTACTGAAAAGCAGCTTAAGCCAAAACAATAAAAGAAGGTTTGTTGTAAGGGTTATGAGAATTCTAAATTGGGCTGAAACCTCTGGCATTTACACAACACTATTCCATAAGAGAACCGCACCACGTCCTCTTCCCTGCCTTGCCTGTCTGATGAGAAAGCCCAGGCACACTTTACACTTTTCTATGGGGCCAGCAGGCAGTTCAAACCATGCAAATCCTAACCTGTATGGAATACTCATTCCAGGCTCATCCTCTTATTACCGTCAAAGGCGCGTCTCCTTCCTCTGCTCCCTCAAGCCATTCTTCTTCATTTTTAATTACAGTTGACATTCAATATTATTTTATATTAGTTTACGGTGTGTCTCAAACAATTCTCGAACCTGCTGGAGATCCTGCCCTGCTCTTCTGAGAAAGCCTCCTTATGTGAGTAATAAACTTTTCATACTATCTTGTATGAATATTTCATATTCATATGTTTGTGTCATCAGTCTTGACATCCAAACC
Source organism: Pteronotus mesoamericanus (assembly GCF_021234165.1). NCBI lineage: Eukaryota > Metazoa > Chordata > Mammalia > Chiroptera > Mormoopidae > Pteronotus > Pteronotus mesoamericanus. The sequence goes on from NW_026555198.1 coordinate 5,023,332, forward strand.
AGATTTGGGGAGAAGGGTCCATCCTGTCTCTGTGGAGTGATCACAACAATCGGCTGTGTGAGCAGGACATCAAGGTTCTGTCCACCACCACCGGGGCTCTTGCTTGTCTTGCTTTTGCCTCCTAACTAGCTCTGCTGCGTACTGGTAGGCATGTGTTCTGAGCTACTGCCTGCTGGCCTGCTTGCACTTTCAACTGTCCTTCTTTGTGCTGCATTTGTGAGTCTTATGAAGCATCTGCTAAAGATCTGACTCACATTAGCCAGTTTAGCAGATTGGCATATAGTGACAGTCATTGCCTTAAAGTAGTCCTCGACCATGTGTCTCAGCCTGGACCTCTCTGTGAGCCTCAGATGGAAGCATACGTCCCAATTCTAAAACAAGATGTGACTGACACTATGTCTGAGGCAATGAGTCTTACCTTGTGAACATTTGTTGTGTCTTAACCAGTTGTTGCTCCCTTTCTATACAGAGGTTGGTTGGAGAGTCTGTTCAATAAAAAGGTCCATTGGGTAGTCAGTCGTGGAGGAAGAGCCATTATTGTATGGGATGTGGAAGTCACACTCCTAAAAGCAGAAGACTCACTGGGACCTTACAAAATGCTTCTGCTGCTGCTGCCAATAACTCTGTCACAAACACACACACACACACACGCACACACACACGCACACAGGACCCTGATCCTCAGGGTTCTAGAGAGAAACATCCATAGCATCCCTGTGACAAAGCCAAGGGATTAATTCAGCCACTACCATGGGGAGGTCCATAACTCTGATGGTACTGACTTGGTTTCAGGTTCTCTGGAGAAAAAGTTTATAAGTATGAGGAAGGTGGAGAAGAAACCCATTGAAGTACATTCAGTAAACACACACACACACACACACACACACGCACACACAACACTGATCATTAGGGCTCTAGAGAGAAACATCCACAGCACCCCTGTGACAAAGCCAAGGGATTAATTCTGTCACTACCATGGGGAGGTCCATAACCCTGATGGTTATGACTTGGTTTCAGGTTCTGTGGAGGAAAAGCTTATAAATATGAAGAGGGTAGAGAAGAAAACCATTGAAGCCCATCCAGTAAACATACACACACCCATGCATACACACCACATACAACCTGGAAAGTTGTCTAGAAGAGCCAAGTGTTGGAGGGAAGTGTAACAACTCATTTCTTTACTGATACTTAAATATCAGTATTTAGCTCTGTGGGATTTTGGGTAAGATCCAAAATACTAGGTATTGGGCCAAAATACTAGGAATATATAAAGAACTCATATGACTCAACACCAGCAGTCAAACAATCCAGTGAAAAAATCGGCAAAAGACCTGACCAGACACTCCTTCAAAGAGGACATACAGATGGCCTATAGATATATGAAGAGATGCTCAACATAACCATCCATCAGAGAGATGCAAATTAAAACTACATTGAGATATGATCTCACACCTGTCAGAATGGCCATCATAAAGAAATCAACAAACAACAGGTGCTGGCAAGGTTGTGGAGAAAAAGCAACCCAGTACACTGTTGGTGGGATTGCAGGCTGGTACAGCCACTGTGGAAAACAGTATGGAATTTCCTCAAAAAGCTAAAAATGGAATGCCTTTTGACACAGAGACTCCACTGCTGGAAATACACTCTAAGAATCCTAACTCACCAATTCAAAAATAACATATGCACCCCTATGTTCATAGTGGCACTATTTACAATAGCCAAATGCTGGAAATAACCTAAGTGCCCATCAGCAAATGAGTGGATCAAAAACTGTGGTACATTTACTCAATGGAACACTATGCAGCAGAAAGAAAGAAGGAACTCCAACCTTTTGCAACAGCATGGATGGAACTGGGGAATATTACGCTAAGTGAAATTAGCCAGTCAGTGAAAGACAAATGCCATATGATCTCACCTATAAGTGGAAACTAATGAACAAAATAAACTAACAAAATAGAATCACAGGCATGGAAACATGGAGCAGATTGAAAGTGACCAGAGCTGGGGAGGTTGGAACAATGGTGGAAAGAAGGGGAAGAGGCTAGGCAAAGAACATGTATGAATGATCCATGGACATGGACAACTGTGGGAATTGACTGGGGGGAGGGAGATGGGCGGAGGAGGGCAAAGGGGGAAAATTGAGACAAATTTAATAGAATAACAATAAGAAAGGATTTTAAAAAAATACTAGGTAGGTATTATGTTGTATTATTCACAATAGTCCATATAAATAATACAAGAATCCATCAATAGATGGATGGATAAAGAAAATGTCATGTACACACACTCACACCCTGCATCGTATTACTTATATGTGGAATATTTAAAAAAGAAAAAGTGAAACTCATTGAAATGGAGAGTCGAACGTTGTAGCCAGGGTCTGCAGGGTGGAGGAAATAGGAAGAGTTTCTTAAAAGGGTACAAACTTTAAACTATAGCATCAATAACATCTGAGAATTTAATGTTAAAAAACACAACAGACAAAGCAAACTCTCAAGGTTCTCAAACACAAAAAGTCTCAAAACTGTCAGAGCCAAGAGGAGCCTAATGAGGCATGGCATGATGACTAAATGTCACATGCATCCTGGATGGGAGCCTGGGACAGAAAAACCACATTAAGAAAAACAAAGGAAATCTGAATAAAGTACAGACTTTAATTAATAACTGTTTCACTGTTGGTTCACAAGTGTAACAAAGGCACCATGCTAATGCAAGATGGTAATAATAAGGGAAATTGGGTGTGGGGCATATGGGTATTACCTTCACAGTTTTTCTGTAAATCTGAAACTGTTCTAAAATGAAACATGCACTAAAAGCTCATGAAATACTAGATGATGACTAGAGATAGGAGACAACAGAATGACCCAATGAATGGAGACGGCTGAGGGGAACGGCTTAGAGGAAGCACCCTCCCCCTGCCCTGTGCACCACAAGCACCCACCTAGAGGAGATGAGGAAGAGTGAGCGGTGACTTTGGGAAAACTCTTAGGGGTTTTGAAGAAGCTCCACCTCGGTCTAACCAGAGCAGCCAAACTCCTCTGCCCCCTCCCCTCCCCCTCTCCCCTCCCCCTCTACCCTCCCCCTCTCCCCTCCCCTTCTCCCCTCCCCCTCCCGGATTGTGCAGGGTGGGGCTTTGTGATGTCACACCGCACCGTGGTTACCACTGGCGGAAGGAATTTCTGATGGCCCATCACAGCTGAGGGTGGGGCTCCTCAGTGTCCTGGACGGTATATGTACAGGTCAGGCGCCCTGAGTAGGGCGCTGCGGCTACCCGATGGCCAACGAAACTGAGGAAACGATGGAGCCTGTTCCAGAGGAAGAGACACCCACGCCAACCACAGGAGTGAAGAGGAAGAGTGATTCCCAGGTCGCAGACGAAGGACGGAGAAAGGTCAGACTCCCCTCCTCCTCGGCCCCCTCCTCTTCCCCACGGACCCCCCCCCCCGGAAGGCTTCTCCCCTGCCCTCGCCTGGCACAAGCCCCTCCTCAAGTCCCTCTCAGCCTCCTCCCATCCCCTTCTTACGGGTTTCCCACCCACTTCCCCCAAAGCAATGTCTTTCCGGGTTTGTCTGGTTTCCCTCCTAGGCTCTGAAGTTAACAGAGAAGGTGACTTCGGTCCTTCGACAGATTGAAGAAAAGCATAAGGGAGGGAAAAAGCCGAAGATAATCATCTTGTGCTACAGGGGGGTGTAGAAAAGTCAGCGAAAAGCAGCCCGACGCGGATGAAGAAAACCAGCCCGACGCGGATGAAGAAAACCAGCCCGACGCGGATGAAGAAAACCAGCCCGACGCGGATGAAGAAAACCAGCCCGACGCGGATGAAGAAAACCAGCCCGACACGGATGAAGAAAGCCAGCCCGACACGGATGAAGAAAGTCTGCCCGACACAGATGAAGAAAACCAGGAGGAGGCTCCCTCTACAAGTGACGACGCCTGTGACCCAGAAACCGAAGACCCTTCCATAGATGCTGCGTCTCTGGAAGAAATGCCAGAGTAATGGTCCCTTATGTAGAGACCAAAACGGAAAGGGTCCCCTGTCCAGACCCAAGGACGTCATGTGGCGTTAATGAATAAAACACTAGCATGTGTGAAAAGGAAATGTGTTTTGTTCTGTGCGTTCTCGGAAGACGGGGAGGGAGCGAAGGAAGGGGCAGGCATGGGAGAAGGGGGGAGGTGGTGTCCTCCAAGTCTGGGGACTAGACCAGCCAGTCCACAGTTAGCCAGACACGGAGAACAAGGACTAGGTGAACACTGAAGAGGGATTTTTCCTTAACAGTTTATCATACGGGCAGGGGTGGAAAGAAACTGGTGTTTTGTTTGTGTTCCGAGTGTGGTGGGGGGGGGGCGGGAATGGGGGAGCAGCGAGGTGATGTGCGGGGAGGCCAGTGTGTGATAATGAATCCGATTCCATTTTAGATGTTAGACTATTGACAGCTTTCAGCCTCACTCCTTTCTCTTCCACTTCTGGCCCACACGTGGACAAGCTGATTTAAAAAAAAAAACAAAAAGAGAAACAAAAAACAGGGAGTTACTGAGCATAAAACAGAGACAGATATGCCTGAGCTGCAGCATTGGAAGTATTGTGTTGCCTACATTCTACAAAGCCAAAACACTTCTTTCCCTAAAATATCTCCCAATGCACATGGACAACCTGACCCGATAAATAATAAAATTAAGTAACTTACACTCACAATAAGCTTTAAAAATATTAACCCGTGGATCTTCTTCTCTAGTTATAAAATAAATAATGCCTTTCACCCTAGTTTTAAAAGGACCCAATCTAAATGGAAACAGGACCTTCACAGGTTGAAACCCATTATATAAGACCCATTTAGAAAAGGTATAATTATCCCCTCCTCCTGCTTCTGAAGTTAACAGCCAAATTTTACTTGCTCTTAGACCTGGAAAGCATGAACGGTGTGAATTTTTGTACCCTTAATGTCATGGACAGTTTTAGATGTGGATCCCCATTTACCAGTTTACTGTTGGGTGGAATCAGTAATTTCCATTCAACAGCAAACTGGTAAATACTCTGCAGTTACAGCAAAATATTTGACTAACATGTTCTCCTCAGTGCCTGTTTCAACAGCCTCCAGCTACACTTAATCTTCCCTTTTAAAGAGACATGACATGCCTTTACTTGGGTACTCAGTGGGATACCTCTCCACCCCTGTCATGTCACATGATCTCTGCAGACAATATCTAACCACATCTAGCTCTTTCCAGGTACACGGGTGTGACATCACACTGACGACATCTCCTTTGAGGGGCTTCATTTACCTGCACACTGAAACAGAGGAGTGCACAGAAAAGGGATGATCCATTACCCCACACGTAGTACCAGGTCCCACCAACCTCAGTTAGGTTTTTGAACATCATTAGTTAGGCTGAGGGCTGCTCTAATCCTGAGTGTGTCAGGAAACAGCTTTTATCCTTTTTAGTACCACATTATTAAAAGAAACCCACCATTAGCTGCCAATGGGTTTCTTATACAAGAGGCTGCCCTCCTTGGTCCAATGATGCATGCCATTAGTGTGGTAGCAGGAGGCCACATACTGCACTTTGTTAGAAATAAGGCTCTCTCAGGTCCTTAGTCTGTGACCCCTGTAACCAGCTCCCCATTATGCTTTAATAATGGAGGCAGCATTCTGCAAGCTCAGCACAGCTAGTTAGGCATCCTTGCTATAGGATGGAACCAGAACTGGGTCCTGAGCCTTCGCTGTCTACAGGAGAAGGTAACTCCCCCTGTGCCCAGTCTCTTGCCATGTGCCACAGTGCTGGAAGAGGTCACTGCTCTCTCAGAACCCCTGGCTGCCTGGGGAGCCTCTTAGGATCAGCAGAGTGAATACCAAAAGGAGTCCATTCACTGAAGCAATGATTTCAACACTCTCACACTTTAAAGGAACTTGTTTGAGAGCTGCTGCTTTCTGTCCCTTAATCAGGATGTTTCTGGTAAAGGACAGGACCAAGGGTCAGCTCAATTGGCTGAACTTTAGTCAGTCATCTTAGCACTGGACGTTTTGGCCAACAATTGGTCCCATGTGTACATTTTTATTGCTATTTGGACCATTGCCAATGGTCTGACAATCCGGTCTGGAAAATACAAACAATTCCTTATCCAAGTTTAGCTTATTTGGGGTAAATATCCCCTGGAATCTCTTGCTTCATAAATTTCAAAGATATAAATAAAGGGGTCACAGATTATTATGCACATATTAAAGCCACAGTACAAGGTCTCCCCATGGTGCTCCTTATCCTCTTTGGAGTTCTACACTATCATTGATAGTGACCAAGGCACTTCACTTCTCAGAATATGTACTACTGGGCTCTGGAACACAATATTCAGTGGAACATTCAGCTCTCTAACTGGTCTCATGTTGCCAGTAGCATAATGGCTTAGATACACAAGACTAAAATAAATGAACCATGGAGTATTGTAGTTATCAAAATTCAGGGCTGAATTGTATTATTCTATTAGCAAGGTTTAGATGTAACCAAGTCTTACTCTATTTTCCAGGTTTATTGAGGTATATTGATCAAATATAATTGCACATGTTTAAGGTATACAACTTAATGTTTTGATATATGTATGTATTGTGAAATAATCACAAGCATCTAATTATCTAACATAGTTAACACATTTCTTTTTTTTCTTGATCTGACTCTATTTTTTAATAGATGAATTATTCTGTGAGTAATAATCCTTTTTGTACCCTTTTGGTGTATGTGTGCCATCATTAAGATTGACATTCAAACAAAATTTTGGATGGCAAGTTGCATACCTACTTCTGTGAGTTGACAAGAAGCTCACATACTTCATAATAATTTCTCTATATATGACATATATCTCATATATAATATATAAAATAAAATAAATCACATGAGTATGGCACTTTAAGAAAAATGCCCTTATTTCAGGAAACAAACATGTCTTGAGTGCCAAGTAAGTGTCAGACATTGTTCTTGGTCCTAAGCTTACAATGAAGAAAATAAAGTTTATAGTTATGACCATCATGTAATTTATATTTACATGGGTGAAGGATGGTTAACAGTGTTTTATGGAGCAGATGACAGCTACTTTAGCTAGGGGGTATAAGAAAATCTCTGAGAGGTTGATATGTGAATCGAGATCTGAATGATAAAATACAGTCAGCTGTGTCAAAACTTTGAAGAAGAACATTTTAGGTACAAATAGTAGCAAGTAGCACACCATGAGATAAGAACAAGGTCAATGCATTGAGAAACAGCAGAAGGCCAAGTGTAGAATACAGTGAGAGAGGAGCAGAGTGAAGATAGATGACTGAGACATGGGAGGCTAGTGGAGATGAGGTCTCATAGGAAGTTGCAGGGTTAGAACAGGGTTTTATTTTATGTGAGGTAGAGAGCCACTGCAAAGTTTGATATACAAAAGTGATGTAATTTGATTTATATTTTAGAAAGTTTATTGGATGTTGTTGACTAGAGGTGTCCAACCTGTGGCTCACAGGCCGCATGCAGCCCAGGATGGCTGTGAATGTGGCCAAACACAAAATTGTAAATTTACCTAAAACATTATGAGATTTTTTTGTGATTACATGCCATAATGTATTTAATGTGTGCCCAAGACAACTCTTCTTCTGCCAGCGTGGCCTATGTTAGAAATGCGAGAGAAAGAAAGAGAGAGAGAGAGAAAGAGAAAGAGAGATGGGAAGAGCCATATGATCTGATCTAAATACCTTTATTTGAAGCTGTGCTATAGGCAGGCTGAATCTGGGCAGACTGCAGCAGCAGAGGGAGACAAGGGAGGTTTTTTTTTTTTTTTTTTTTTTGAAGAAAAAACATGGGTTGCAAGGTAATACAGGAGGAGTTAGTCTCTTGTTCTTCTGGACAGTTGCCTCAGAGTTTCAGGATGTGAGTCAGGACAATGGGTTAGATAAAGGGCCGGGTTGTTCGTTCCCAGATACAGGAAGGTCAGTGTGACCAGTGGCCATTGTGGCTGGCACCAGATGTCTATTGTGCAAGATGGGAGTTTCGATTAAGCCACAGGCTATCGAGTGAGTTGGGATAACTGCCTTATGAGCACTCTGGCAGGTTGGAAAGCTGGCCTGACCTTTTCATCTCAGACTGTTTTTTTATTGTTTTTGTGAAGCTGAGGATAAATGGGTGAAGGTTTTTCTTCTGGAACAACTTCTTTCTGAGAAGGATTGTAGGGCTATCATAAGCCATATCTGTGAGCTGTGCTTGTGCTCTCGCTTGCTTGGGTTGATAATCCTGCAGGACAAGCACCACTACAACTTATTTCTTGAACTTCTCCAGCCTGGAAGATATAAACTTTACAAGCAGGTTGAAGATACATGGTCTAAACATCAGAAGTAGGAGTATTGACAGGAGGAGTCCTGGGAAAGGCAATAGCCATGTTATGCTGGAGAGTCAAGAATTAGGATTTATTCAGGGGCTCAGATTTTTTATTATAGATGCAGACTCCAGTATACCCTGAATGTTTTGCTGGATTTGACCTGATTTGTTATCATAGAAACAGCATTCTTCTTTGAGATACAGACATGCCCCCCTTCTGATGCTGTGAGTAGGTCTAGGACTCTTCAGTTTCGAAGGGCTACCCCTGCTAGGGAGTCTAGCTGTTCCTGGAGTGAAGCTAGCATTTTCTACATCTCAGTTAGTGCCTCCACTGTTTTTAGGGATAATTGGTAATGGATACCTAGGGAGGTGCCACCTGCCACGGCCCCATCCATGGAGAGAACCTCTAGCAATGCTATTATGGGGATCAATGGGTCACCCCTTTTGAATAAGTGTCCCTATCCCCTAAGGGGGAAGGAGAGTGAGACATTTTCCCATGCAATGGATAGGTCAGGAAAAATTTATCCCAGGGAGCAGATCCCTGTCCCTTTTAGGGTCAGAGTCCAGTAGGCCTGTGATCCACAAATCCAACATACCCTTGAAGAGTGGTGGATTTCTGCAGAGAGTTTGTATTCTGTGAGCAAGATGGGCTGGATTTCTATTGAAATATATTTACCCTTAACACGTATTTTAGTTCTAGGGTATTTGGTGCCCCAGTATTCAAGCCCTTGTGCTGCTAGGGATGCTGCAACTAGGGCATCAGTGATGGGATTTTGGAAGGATTTGTCTATAAATTCAAAATAGATAGAGTCCTGTTTTTCCTGTAATGAACTGCCACAATGCAATCTCAGTACAGGGGAGATAGTTCTGGTCTTCTTGGGAAAGAATGTTGAGAAAGTTAACTTCTCTAGCTGGCCTGGCATTGCAGCAGTTATACGTCTGTGTTGAAATTGTGCTGGTGAGAGTCACAGGTTTTGGGAGACAAATATGTAAGAAAGCAGTTTCATCTCCAGGATTTTGGATTCCGCTTTTCCAAGGTTTGGTAACCAAGTTAGGGAGAATCTCGACATGTTTCTGAGAGGAGATTGTGAGATCGTGAAGCTTTTAGCACTGGCTTGGGATAAGTGAACCAACTGGGGTTCCCACACCCCTCTGACTTGTGATGCTGAAGGAGTAGGTGGCTTCCAGGTAATTAATGATGTGAGAAAATAGGGGGCCCTGAGGAGAGTGCCAGTTGTGAGTGAAGGTTTCTGGCAGCTTATTTTGACAGTTGATGATAACTTGAGGCCCCCAAGCATTTGTGTGGGTGGTTTTGGAGCCAAGATTGTAAGAGACATTGCCCCACTGACCTGGTGGAAGGGGTTGGACATGACTCTTTGCTTTTCCAGCTATGGGTGGAAAAACAAAGCCAACAGGATTAATTTAGCTTTAGGGAGTGGGCTATATGGACTGCTAGTTTGAAGGAGGTATATGGCCCAGGCAAGGTTGAACAAGGGGTGGGGGGAGTAAGAGTAGGAAAATGCTAATTAAGGTTAATGTGACTCCAGCCATGCAGAAACTAGTTCCCAGGAATAGTCCTGGAAGTCCCCGTAGAGGTAAGTGTTCCACAGTATTTGGAACATGTCCTGTTCAGTGGAGAGCTGTGGTGCTGCATCAGTCATGAGGCTTATGCAGAGGTTATAGAAGGCCTGGGAGCCAACTGGTGGGGGATCCTTACTGCTCATGGGAAGGTCAGGGGTGTGGATTATTTGGGGCAGTTGGAGAAGGAGGATGGGATAATGCAGAAAACTTCTAGGAGGGCATGGAGAGTTATAATACTGGCAATGAGCAACAAGATAAGACAAAGAATATGCTTGCGAGACTCTTTGCTGCTCATGTTGCAGGACACATTCAGCTTGGACTCCCAAGGAGAGTGGTGTGGTGAAGAGGCATACTGGTTATGGGAGGATTAGGGGTGGGGGGTTCTTTTATGACTTTGTTGTCTTCTTCCTGGATCCTAGTTAGCCACAAACAGGTAGGTGATAGGACTTTGAAGCAATGGACTCAGCCTGGGAGGTCTTCTTTAGCCTGGAGGAATGTATCTTTTGAGAGAGTCCTCAAAGTTTGGCACCAATGGGTGTGGTGAGGATGACCTGATAGGGTTCTTCCCAGAGAAGAGCTAAAGTTCCTCGTGCTTCTGAGGGTGTCTTGAGCAGGACCCAGGCCCCTGGTTATGGGGGGTGGGGGCTTGGGTGCCTTCTGCTGGTTTAGGGAGAACCTTGTCAGCATGTTCCCATAGGAGCTACCTGGTTAGGGCAAGAGTGGAAAGGTAGTCTCCAAGCAGGGAGTGGGAATTTGGAAAATTAATGAGTAAGAAGGGCCTGCCGTACATAAGTTCAAAGGGGTTAAGGAAGGTGGGCTCCTTTGGAATGGCTTCGAATCTGGTAAGTGTTGGGGGAGAAGGGAAATCCAGTTCACCTGCAGTTCTAGAGATAGCTGAATTAGTTGAGTTTTTAGGATGGAATTGGCCTTTTCTATTTTACCCAAAGATTAGGGGTGGTACGGAATGTGAAGTTTCCACTGGATATTTAGTGTGGTAACTACATCCTGTGCGATTTGAGATATAAAGAAGGCTAGGCCATTATCAGATTGTATGGAGGTAGGGACCCCAAAGTGGGGAAAACTGTGGTCCAGTAGGCTGTGGGTTACCTCAGCTACCTTCTCTGAGGTGGTAGGGAAGGCTTCTTCCCGCCCTGAGAAGGTATCTACTAAGGTTAGGAAGTATTTGTGTGTTTTTAATGGGGGACATGTCAGTAGAGTCAATTTGCCAGTCTTGTCTTGGAATCTGTCCCCTAGCTTGGTGGATGGGGAATAAGGGATGTCTAATCCCTTCTTAGGGGGATGCCTGGCTGCAAATGTTGCACTGCTGGGTGATGCTCTGCAGTGTGGAGGCTAGGTGAGGACAGGAGACCAAAGGGTGAGGAATTTTAATAGTGGCCTGCATCCTACTGATAGGGCCTCACAGAACTGTTTAAGGATTTGTTCCTTCTGTTTACTAAGGAGTATTAACTGTCCTACAGATGTGAGCCAAGCCCCTTCCCACGCCACCCCTCCTTGGGTTAGTGACTGTATATCTTCAGTTGTATACTGAGGAATAATAGAGAGAATGGCTAAGAGCTGACACTCTGGGGTCTCTATGGCTGCAGCTTTCTTGGCCTGCAGCTTGTTGGTCAGCTTTTTTATTTCCTAGTGCGATATTGGAAGATGTGCCTTGGTGGCTTCAGCAGTGGATTACTGCTGTTTGGGAGACCTCTTGTGATTTTTGTAAGAGTTTAGAGATAAGGTCAGCATTTGTGATGGGGCAATCTCTTCGTCGTGTGAAATGCCCTCTCTGCCCAAGTTGCTGCATGCTCGTGAAGGATGTGGTAGGCATTGTGGGAATCAGTGTAAATATTGATTCATTTGCTTTGTGTGAGTGCCAGGGCCTATTAATGCAATAAATTGAGCTTATTGGGATGAGGTTCAGGGAGGGAGAGGACTAGATTCTATGGCCTGAGTATAAGAGACTATTGCGTGTATCCTGCTTTCCTTTTCCCACTGGTGACAAAAGAGTTGTCACCAATGAACCAGGTGTTGTCTGGGTTGGACAGGTGTGTTTCAGAGATGTAGGGAAAGGGAGAAAAGAGATCAGATAGAACTTCAGAGAATGAGTAGGGATTGTGTGGGAGTCAGACAAGGGAAGGAGAGTGGCCCAGTTGATTGCGGTACATCTTGAGGCTGTTATTTGGGGGCTTGCAGTACAGTAAGGAAAGTTTGCTGGAGGCAGGTGGGTTGGAGGAATTTTCCTGCCTGATTGGCTATTAGATGAGAAATAGCATGAGGAGAATATACAGTTACTGGCTGAGGGTAGGTCAGCATTTGTGCTTCAAGGGTGAGGGCAGAAGCTGCGGCTAATGCTCTGAGGCAAACAGGCCACCCTTGGGCCATGGGGTCTAATTGTTTGGATAAGCAAGCTATAATCTTTAGGTCTCAGCCTAACTTCTGTCCTAAGAGACTTAGAACAGTAACCTGTCTTTTGTCTGCATATAGGATGAAGCGTTTATTGAGGTTGGGGAGGGCCGGAACAGGAGTTTTGGTGAGAGGCTTCTGTTAGCTCCTGGAAGGATCATTTGATGGGCTTCCTGGGTGGCAGTGGTTCCTGCAGGGGTCCTTTTATTGCCTCATATAATGGCTTGGCTAGAATGCTGAAGCTTGGGGTCCAAGTTTTAAAGTATACAGCCAGGCCCAAGAAGGAGAGGAGGTCTTGTTTAGTAGAGATGGTGTTGAGGCTATTAATGTTCATCTATCTGGCGTCATTCCCTTTTCAGAAGGTATTAAGGTAAAACTTAGGTAGGTGACTGATGTCTGAACATTATATATCATCATGATATTTGAGCCTTTTGGACTGAGACTTAATATCCTAGTTGTCCTAGATAATTTAGGAGTTTAGCAGTGTTTTGTTGAGAGTCTGGAAAGGAGGGACTACATAATAGGAGGTCGTCTTCATATTGTAGGAGTGTAGAGGGGGAGAGATCAGTGTTGCACAGGTCATGAGTTACTGCCTGTCCAAACAGATAGGGCTTGTCTCAAAACTCTTGGGGGAGGGTGGTCCAGGTTAACTGTTGGGAGTGATGTGTTTGGGTCCATCCAGGTGAAGGAAAATGGTCTTGGGAGTCAGAGTGTAAGGGGATGGTAAGGAAGGCATCCTTAAGATCTAGGACAGAGTAATGGGTGGTAGAGGGAGGTATGAGGGGGAGAATAGTGTAGGGGTTCAGGACTATTGGATGTATATAAATTACAGCCTGGTTAATGATTGTAGGTCTTGGACTCTGTGGTAAGTTCCACTAGGTTTTTTTATTGGTAAAATTGGGGTGTTATGTGGGGAATTAGTTGGTCATAGAAGTTCTGCTTGCAAGAGGCAAGTAACTGTATGTTTAATTATTTGTAATGTTTCAAGGGGTATTGGGTATTGGGACTTGGCCAGGTGTTCGGTGGGATCCCTGACATACATAGTGACTGGTTCATGGTGGCTGGGAATGGCTGGGATTTCAGTGTTCCATACCTCCAGATTAACAGAGTTGGGGGAGGAAGGCAGGGAGGGGGAATGGGCTATGAGTATATCTGTTAGAAAGAGAAAGAAAATGCCCTGTGATTTTCTAGGAGAAGGAATGAATATTTGGGCATTGAACCTTGCAAGAATGTCTCTTCCAAGGATTGGTGTAGGGCAGGGAGGGAGGACTAGGAATGACTGAGTAAATAAGTGGTCCTCTAGTGAACAGGGTAGGAGAGGGGTAGCTAATGGTTATCAGACTATGCCATTGACTCCTACTATTTAGAATGAGGAATTGATTATTGGCCTGGAGTATTCAGGGAGAGCACATTAAGTGGCCTCCATGTTGATGAGGAAAGAGATTGGCTCACCTGTTACTGATAGAGTTATTTCAGGTTCCATATTGTTGATTATGGTGGGGCCATGTGTGGTTCCTGGGCGCCATCAGTCTATTACCACTAATACCAGAAGGTCTGGGAGTTCAAAACCAGGGGTCTGATCTGAGTGGGTAACCAATACCCCCTTGCCTTGAGAGACCTGGGGGCAGTTGGGTTTCCAGTGGCCCTATAGTTTGCATAGTGGGCTTGGCCCCAGAGGGGCTCAGGAGTTTGAACATTGTTTGGCCCAATGCCCTGTTTTCCCACACTTGAAGCAGGTCCCTGGAAGAGTTTTTCCTTTTTGTCTGTGGAAATCTTGGGACTCTTTTAATGCTGAGGCAAATAGCTTGTAGGTCTTGTTACAATAGGTCTTGGCCTTAACTTCCTCCCTTTGCCTTTCTTGCTGGACCTTTTCCTCATCTCTGTTGTTGAAAACCCCAAAGGCTAGATTAACTAGCTCATTCTAGCTAGTTTGAGGACCTGCCTCTAATTTTTGTAGCTTTTGGCATATGTCTGGAGCCGGTTGGGCAATAAAATGCTTATGGAGTAGGGTGCCCTCTGTGGAGTCTGGGTTCAGATTAGTAAAATGTTGGAGGGCTTCACATAGCCTAGCAAGAGAGGTAGTGGGGTTATCGTCTTCTTCTGGGAGAGTTCTTTTAGTCTATCATAGTTGAATGCCTTGTGTGAGGCATCCTGCAGTGCCACCATGAGGCAAGTTATCATGTGATTGTGGGACTGCTGACAGAGTTTCTCATCTTGGTAGTCTCAGTTAGGGTCTTCACAGGGAGCTGAGGTAGCTACTACTGGGATGTTAGTGGGGTCTTGCCTGTTTAGGGTGTCAGCGTGAGCATGGTCTGCCAACCAAACACGTTCCTTCTCCTCATGGGAAAGACAGATAAGAGTATGATATAAAGGTCTCTCTAAGTGAGATTATAGGAGACATTCAGATTCTGAAATTCTTTGAGAAAATAGGTGGGGTCAGAGGAAAAAGATCCTAAGTGTTGTTCAATTTGGGAGAGATCAGAGAGGGACAGAGGGACATGGACTTGAATGGACCCTTCTGGCCACACCACCCCGAGGAGGGGTAAGACAGGATAAGGCCTGTCGAACCTGTTCCTTCAAGATGAGGGATATGGGGGATCTGAGGCAGAGTAAGCAAAGGTAGGGGATTCATAGTCTGAGGTTCTGACCCTGGCCTGGCCAGAGGAAGGAGGGGTTGCATAGAGAGGGAGAAGAGAGTCTTTGGAGGGATCAAAAGATGTTTCCGCCAGGTCACGGGGAATAGTCAGATGTTGTTTGGGAAGGGGAGAGCAGAGGAAAAGGATTTGGCAGGTGGAAGAGGACTGACATAGGGAGGGGAGCTTGCACAGGTTAAAGAAGGCCTGGCCATATAGGACATCACTCCACTTGTTGAGACACCAACAGAAATTGTCAAGGTCTGTGAGGATTTGAGGGTTGAGAGTCTTGTTTTCTGGCCAGATGAACCCATTATCCAACTTATATAGCAGCCAGGTAGTGTTAGAGAAGAAAATAAGTCTCTTGGGTGTTAAGTCTATTTCTAGGCCTAGGTCTTTTAGACTTCTGAGCAGACCCCCCTAGGGGGTGTTGTGGGGAAGCAGCATTTGTCCCCCATCCATTATGTGGAATAAGATTGAGAACAGAAAGGAGCAAGCCCAGTCTCTCTGCCCTAAGACAAACAAGGGGTTGTCCCACCCTTGAGTGTCTTAGGGTCCTGACAGGAAAGGAGAGATGAAACAGGTGTCCCACTGTCCTTCTCACTCCAGAAGGTCCAGGACCCAGCAGGGATCGACTCTCACCTAGTAATGGGATTTTCAAGAAGTTGTCCAAAACAATAGCAGAACAGAGGAGAGTGCCAAGATGAGGGAGAGGGATATACTTCTTATCCTAGTTGATTTCCGTGGTGTGGATGTGAAGGCTAGGCAAATGGGCTTCCCTGATCACATCCTCCTGGGTTTTGGCACCAAAATGTTAGAAATGTGAGTGAGAGAGAGAGATGGGAGGAGCCGGATGATCTGATCCAAATGCCTTTATTTGAAGCTGTGCTACAGGAGGGCTGAATCTGGGCAGACTGCAGCCTCAGAGGGAGGCAAGGATGGGGTTTTCAAAATAAAAAAGGGCAGGATTGCAGAAGAATAAGGGAGGAGTTAGTCTCTTGTTCTTCTGGACTGTTGCCTCAGGGTTTCAGGACATTGGGTTAGGTAAAGGGCTGGACTCTTCCCAGGTACTGGAAGGTGAGTCTGACCACAGGCGATTGTGCCTGGCACCAGATGTCTATTGTGCAAGATGGGAGACAGTTTTGATTAAGCCAAGAGCTATGAAGTGAGTTGGGATAACTGCCTCATGAGCAATCTGGTGGGTCTTAAAGCTGACTTGACTGTTTCAGTTTAGAGATGCCAAAAGATTGGACACCTCTGTAGACTATGTAGGACCAGAAGGGTGATGGGCTGTTGCAATAATACTGCTGTGAAATGATGATGGCTGGGACTAGGGCTGTAGCACGGGGAATATAACTTAGTGTCTAGCAGAAAAACTTGGAGCATAAGATTTGGAGTCCAATTTCAATTTACAGCTTCACCACCCAAAAGCTGTTTGACCCTGAATAAACTTCGTATCCTCTGTTAGACTTAGTTTCCTCATCTTTTAAATGGGAATAATGATCGTATGTATCTATTTCTTAGAGTCATCCTGGGATTGAATGAGGTAATGTATGTAAAATACCTGACACTATATTCAATTCATAATAAGTATTTCATTAAATGGCTTATTTTATTATTGATAATAATATAAATAAATAAGTAAATAAATACTCCTTGTTACTTTCTCCCCCACTTTCTAAGAGCTAGTGTGCCTTGGGTGAGCTGCTGTTAACCAATGACTGAACTCTTGTTTGGTTTTCTTGCAGACACAAGTATCTTGGGGCACCTTCCCTTAATGTCAGATGTTCCAGTACCTTTAGATACTTCAAAAGTGTCTGCACATTATTTATAATTTATATGTACAATGAAGTGGCAGAAGTGGCAGATCACTAACATTCTTTCCTTCTACCGAATGCATCATTGCTTGAATACTTATTCTCTTCTTGCTAACCTCCTTCCATAAAGTCCTAAATGAACAACAAGCTGTATTTCTTCTCTAAATGCAAACATACCTGATGAGCTTAGTCAGATTGCTCTGACAGTTGCTTTCTTCCATTAAACGCAGCTTTGAATTTATCTTCTTTCAGAAAAATCTTTTTGCAGTTTGCAAAGCAGGTTCTTATTTTATTACTTCCTGATCAGAACTCTTCCACTTTCCCTTGTACCCTTGATGCTTTTATTATTATTTTTTTTGATCTCTGGTATTTGCCCACCTTTCCACATTATTATGAATTAGGATTATAATTAATAATCTGTTTGCTGTCTCTTTCACATCCTTGATGAATGAGTAAATTAGGACTAGATGCTCTTTGAAGGAATTGCTTTCCCTCTCCCACCTAAGGCTGGTGAGTGATGAAAGCTTACTCATTCTTCAAGGCTAAGCTCAAATTGTTCTGCCCTCTCTGAAGCCTCTTCATTACCAATGCCAGCAGAGTTAGTTGCTCCTATTGTGTTGCAACTACTTATGTTAAAGCAATCACCATGTTGTAATAAAAGTATACATTTACATATTTCCCCCTAATATATAATAACAAGGAGGATATTTCATTCATCTTTTTAATACCAACACCCTAACACACCGAACACAATACCATGATGGCTGCTCAATGCATGTTTGATGAATGACTAAAGGAGAGTGAATAATCAAATCACTACACTCACGCGTGCGTATACACATATATACATATACATACTGAATCATTTCTTTTTATTTGGGGGGTTACTGAACTTTCTTTTGCTTTTATTTTTTTAATTCATAAATCATATTTATTCTATTACAGTTGTCTCAATTTTTACCCCTTAACCCCCCTCTACCCATCCCACCCCACCCCCTACTCACACAGTCCATTGCCACTCTGTTGTCCACGTCCATGGGTCATTCATACATGTTCTTTGTCTAGCCCATTCCCCTTCTTTCCACCATTGTCCTATTTCCCCATCCCTTCTGGTCACTTTCAGTCTGCTTCATGTTTCTGGGCCTCTGGTTTATTTTGTTCGTTAGTTTATTTTGTTGAATAGAGTCCACTTATAGGTGAGATCATATGGTAATTGTCTTTCATCAACTGGCTTATTTCACTTAGCTTAATATTCTCCAGTTCCATCCATGTTGTCACAAAAGGAAGGAGTCCTATCTCTCTCTCATTCTTTCCTTCTTAAATGCAAATTGATTTTATTTATTTTTTAAATGTCAAAGTTAATTATAAAATATTAAAAAAATTAAAACCCTTATAAAGTCTCAACAATTAAACCAACATGATACCAGCACAGAAATAATCAAGTAGATGAATGAAATATAATGCACATTCTAGAGACAAACATATATATCTGATTAATATATGTATGATTAAGTTGATATTTCAAATAATGGGTAAAATAAGGCTTATTCAACAAATGAGGTACATGGACCACTATTACTTGAAATAAAACAAATAGAGCTCAATTTCACACATTATACAAGAAATATTCAGGTTAGTTAAAAATCAATATGTAGAATCTAAGGAGTTTTAGAAGAAAATAGAACTAATATTTTTCATGACCTGAAGTAAAATATTCAACCCCAGAAGCTATAAAGTAAATATTGACAATGACTATATTAAACACTTAACTATATAGTAATATACATATAAAAAAGTTACAGGACAAGGAATAGAATAGAAAAGTATTTGCAACACATCTAAAACATGGTTAATAGGTTTTTTTTTTTTTAGGGAAAAAAGTTCTACAAACCTTTAATCAATAAATGGATAAAGAATACCAGAAAATCATTTAAAGCTTTAAAAAAATTAATAGAAATACGCAATAAATATACTAAAACAGGTTTAGTTTCAATAAATAGTAAAAGAACAATTAAAATAAGATTATTGTCACAATAGATTAATGAGTATTAAATATATTGGTAATATCAAGTATTGACAACTCTGAAAGGAACTGGGTATTCATAGAAACATTTTCCTCATCTTAAAGCAGTCCCTTTAGCATATTTTGCAGTGCTGGTTTGGTGGAGGTGTATTCTTTTAGTCTTCTTTTGTCTGGGAAACTCTTTATTTTGTCTTCCGTTTTAATTGAGAGCCTTGCTGGATAGAGCAGTCTTGTTTGCAGGCCTTTGCTTTTTATGACTTGGAATATTTCTTGCCATTTCCTTTCTGGCTTGCAGTGTTTCTGTTGAGAAGTCAGATGCTAGCCCTTTCGGGGCTCCCTTTTATGTTACTACTTCATTCTCTCTTGCTTGCTTAGGATTCTCTGTATGTCTTTGATATTTGCCATTTTAATGATGGTGTGTCTTGGAGTGGGCCTCATTGGGTTCCTCTTGAACGGAACTCTCTGTGTTTCCTGGACTTGTGTGACTTTTTCTCTCCTGTAATTAGGGAAGTTTTCCATCATTACCTTTTCAAAAAGGTTCTCTATCCCTTGCTCATCCTCTTTTCCTCCTGGTATCCCTATTATATGGCTATTATTACATTTAAGGTTGTCCTGCATTTCTCTAAATGCCTCTTCATTCTTTTTGAGTCTTTTTTCATGTTCTTGCTCTTTCTGGGAGCTTTTTTCTACCTTGTCCTCCAGCTCGCTAATTTGGCCCTCAGCTTCATCTAGCCTGCTTTGGATTCCTTCTACTGTGTTCTTCAATTTAGAAATTGTATTCTTCATTTCTTCTTGTCTCTTATTGATAGTTTCTATGTCCTTTTTCATGCTGATATAGTTAGCAGTAAGTTCTTCATAGTTTCCCTGTAGTTTTTTGTAATTCTCTCTGAGCCAATTCTTCTTTAGAACCATTGTTTGGAACTCAATATCTGATAGTTTATTTGCCTCCATTTCATTTAGTTCTTTTTGTGGGGATTCCTCCTTTCCCTTCGAGTGGGGCGTATTTCTTTTTCTTTTCATTATTTGATAGAGACTCTTCTTTTTTGCTTCTCTTTCTTTAGTTGATCTGTCTTGATTTCCTGACTGTGTGGTATGAACTTCTATGGTTGGAGACCACTGTTTTTACTTTCTGGATCTGCCTCTGATGATGTCAGATGTTGTCCCTGTCTGAGCTTAGGCAGTCTGTTTGAGACTTCTAGTAATCTACTGTTTGTGGCTGTCTCCTTCAGCTGTTAATCTATTTACTCTGTACTCCACAGGGCGCCTTAGACAACTCAGGGCAGGGTGGAGTCCCTCCTGGGGGTGGGGTTATTGGGCTGTGTATGGAGGAGGAGTCGCACTCGGATCCTGCCAGCTACTCTCTCCATTCTCTCCCCAAAGCCTCCATCCCCAGTCTCTCCTCAAGTGTCTCCAGCCCTCTCTGTGCCCCATTTAGCTAGGGATCTACTGTCAGTGGCTGCCACTCTGCACTCAGCAGGCAACTTAGACAGCACAGGGCGGGGTGGAATCCCACCTGGGGATGGGGCTATTGGGTCCTTTGACCATGGTGACGCTCATGGGGACGCTCATGGTGGTCTTTGTCTGAGCATGATGGCTGCTGCCACATGGGGGATGAGTCAGCACTGAGATCCCACCGGCTAGTCTCTCAGTTCTCTCCCCAAAGCCTCCTTCCCAAGTCTCCCCTCAGGCGTCCCCAGCCCACCCTGCCCCTGCCTTTGCTGGAGACCACAGTAAGTGGCCGCAAATGAAAATTTGTGTTGGCCCTTTAAACAGTTCTTTGCGTCTTCAGCCACCTGTCTCTGGCAGAGAGCAACCCTGCAACTTTTCGCAGCTGGTTACTATCTGTGTACTTTTTGGGCTCTGGTGCTGTGGGCTAGAGATCCCCACTTTTAATTTAGACCCTGCTATTCTCAGGGGAATCCCACTGGCTGTTTCAATATCCTTCTGGTGCTGCTGCCCTTGGGTGCCCCGGCTGTCTTCTCAGATGTGTACCGCACTCCTTACCAGTTTGATTGTGCTAAAGCAGATTCTTCTGTCTCCGAGTTTACAAGGCTCCTCTCTCGCTCTTGTTCAGTTGTTTGTTCCAGGTGATTTCTCCACAATTTAGTTGTAATTCCATATTGGTCCTGGGAGGAGGTCCGTGTGACTTCCACTCACTCCTCTGCCATCTTGATTTTCCTGAATCATTTCTTTAGTCTAATCTATATTGTTTGCTTTAGAAAATGTTAAACTGAAAACCATTTAAAATTTTATTGTTAAAACTTCAAAGTGTATGGAAAAAAGTTATTTAAAAAAACATTGAAAAACTTAAAACAATGTGCAACATAGATAATTTTGAGAATTATTTTTCTGCTCATGGCTCTACACACACATATATAAACACTTACAAGTACATTTATATTAGAAAAGTAATTATATGTATATTTTAATGTTGATAAAGCCTTTACCGCTATAGGATTTTCCCACTTCATTATCTTCTTCCACTGGATAACCAACGTTAAAAAGATTGATTGGTATGCATCTTTCCATATTTTTGTCCATATTTATATACAGACAGAATCAAGCATATAGAGACACTATTTTACTCTTTACTGCACCTCATTTTTCTCACTTAGAAATCCTTTATAAAATGTTTTTCCACATCATTTCTTATAGACTTCACATCATTTTTCAAGTAGCTATGTGATGGAATGGTTTGAATGAAAAGACAACTTATTAAACCATATATAATTTTGTTCATATTTATTGTTGTATATTTGTACTTTTATTTTTTCTATGGAGTAGAACCCCAGATTTGAAATTGCTAAATTGAAGTTCATATGACTTCTTCATTTTTTAAAATTTATTTGTTTAAATTAATTAATTTATTTTTTCAAACACATTTGTCTCCGTCTTCTGCCCACCACATTCCCAGTCCCCCTTCCTGCCTCCCTCCCTCAATCCTTCTGAATTCTTCATTTTAAAAGATGTTTCCAGATGTAATGCCAAATGAATTTAATACTTCACATTTCCTTCAGTAAATGTATAAGGTAACATGTTAACTTCCATCACCCTTCAGCTATATTTAATGGTCTTAAAGTGATATTTCCTTGTTATTTTAATTTCAATATCCCTGGCTGCTAGTGAGGTTGAGTAACTTAACTTTTTTACTGGCAAGGTGGATTTTTACCTCTGTGAAAAACTCTTCTTCCCCTTTTTAGCGACTTTAAGTTGAGGTGTTTGTCTTTCCTTATTAGTGTGTAGGCTTTTTTGCTGTTGTTGAATATGAACCCTTTATCTGTAGTATGCACTATAAATATATTTTCCTATTATTTGTATTCTGGTTTTATTTACTTTTACTTTTGTTATACAAATTTATTTTAAATTTTAAGCACTAAAATTTTCCAATACTTCCTCTACAGTGTCTAAGTTTTCTAGATTAAAAACAAAAAATTTCTTTACTCCTCCTAGATTTTCCAAAAATTTCCCCCAAAACCCTATATTTTATTAATTTTATTTTTACAGTTTTATTTTAAAACCATGTGGAATTATATGTATTTGTATATGTTGTATGAGAGATTATTTTATTTTTTCTAACAAATATTAATAATAAATGTATGCTATATTACTAAGAAAATAAAAATGAAGCAGAAATACAAACCAAAAATCCCAGTTTATTTTGGATTAAAATCCAGCTCTGAACCTTACTAGCTCTTGTCCTAAGAAAGTCAGCTTCAGTTATGTGAACCTCTCTTTTTTTATTTGTAAAAAGGAGATAAAAATGTCAATTTCTCATTAGTTTTACAAGAATTAAATTAGACAATGTGTGTCAAACACAGTGACTTGCATATAGTCAGAGGTCAACAAATGATAGTGATGGTAGTTATTATTACTCTCTGAAATGATTTTTACCTTGAACATACTTAGGAGTACTTATAAGTCCAATTGTTTTGTGTAACATGGCACATTTGGGTCTTGTATTTTTAAAAGTTTTATTAAATTTATTGGAGTAACATTGGTTAATAATGTTATATATGTTTCAGGTGTACAATTCTATAATACATCATCTGTATATTGTATTGTGTGTTCACCACTCCAAGTCAAGTCTCCTTCACCTATGCACTCCCTATGTTCATTGCAGCTCTATTTACAATAGCCAAGATTTGGAAAGAGCCCAACTGCCCATCAGTGAATGAGTGGATAAAAATGCCGTAGTACATTTACACAATGGAATACTACTTGGCAATAACAAAGAAGGAAATCTTACCCTTTGTGACAGCATAAATGGACCTGGAGAGTATTATGCTAAGTGAAATAAGCCAGTTAGAGAAAGACAAATACCATATGATTTCACTTATATGTGGAATCTAATAAATAAAATAAAATGATGAACAAAATAGAAATAGACTCATAGATAGAGAACAGATTGACAACTGTCAGAGGAAAGGAGTTTCAGTGGGCTGGGTGAAAAATGCAAAAGGACTAAGCAAAGAAAAAAAAAACACTCACAGATCAGACAACAGTATGGTGATTACCAGAGGGAAAGGAGTGTGGAGGGAGGTAGAAGTGGGTAAAGGGAAGATAAACGGTCTTGTATTTTTAAGGGTGTCTATTTTCTACAATTCTCCTAAAGTTAAAAAACATTCCATTATAAGAAGTTGGTCTTAAAGATATTATCAACCAGATAGAGTGATACTGAGGCAAGCATTAGAGGATAGACTAAGGTGTCCCAGATCCATATCATACAAGAATGCATCCTTTCCCAGATCACGGAGGTCTCCTCGAAGTTTCTGCTTCTATAAAATAAGACAAAGATGTTAAATAATGTGATGACTTAGAGGCAAGCATGAATGAGGCTCTGAATCTCAAGAGAGTATTTGAGAGGAACACTTGACTCTATACAGTCTAATATAATTAACCAAAAAGCCCCTAAATTGAATTCCTTTCATGCCCCAAATACTTTCATTGACAGAATTGGAATTTGTAGTCAATGCTAAGTGCCCTTAAAGATCATTTTTCATTTTGTAGCAAGGAGAAATAAACTTTCCTAAGCAGTTATTTTATCTGACCAACACTTGCCATTGTTCTTATTCTGTGTCAGTAACTTTTCCTAAGGGATTTCCATATATCAGTTTGTTTAATCTACAGTATGTAGGTATTATTATTAACACTATTTTATAGAGGAAGAAACTGAGTTGCCAAAAATTAAATAACTTTTCCATAGTTCTACAGCTAATAAATGGCAGATGGGGATTTTGAACCTGGTCCATATGGTTCCAGAGTCCCCATGCTCTTCATTACCACATTTTGGTGGTTATTGTATAGTAGTCTCTTGGAAACTAAGTAGACACCGTGATTACCACTGTTGACTAAATAGACGAAGACAGTATATTTTTTAATTAATTATTTTATTTTTTCAAATAGATTTTTCTCTGCCTACCCCCCACCACTTTCCTTTGTCCCCTCCCTCCCTCCCTCCCTCCCTTCTTCCCTCAACTCTTCCCCTTTGGTTTGTCCATGAGTCCTTGCTATATGTTCCTTGACTTTCCCCTTTCCTTCCTTTTCCCCCACCCCACTCCCCCCTTCCCTCTTATCTCTGTTGATTTCTTTTCCTTTCAGTGTTGCTGGCCTTATTTTCCTCGCATCTTTGTATTGTTGGTTAGGTTCCACTTATAGGTGAGATCATATGGTATTTGTCTTTCGCCCCCTGGCTTATTTCGCGTAGCATAATGCTCTTGAGTTCCATCCATGCTGGAGCAAAGTTCAGTAGTTCTTTTTTTCTTTCTGCTGCGTAGTATTCCATTGTGTAAATGTACCATAATTTTTTGATCCAATCATCTGCTGATGGACATTTAGGTTGCTTCCAACACTTGGCTATTGTCATTTGTGCTGCTATGAACATTGCGGTGCATAGGTTCTTTTGAATTGGCATTTTGGGATTCTTAATGTACAGTCCCAGCAGGGGAATCACTGGATCAAAAGGCAGTTCCATTTTCAGCTTTTTGAGGACATTCCACACTGCTTTCCACAGTGGCTGCACCAGCCTGCATTCCCACCAACAGTGGACTAGGGTTCCCTTTTCTCCACAGCCTCGCCAGCACCTGTTGTTTGTGGATCTGTTCATAATGGCCATTCTCACCGGTATGAGGTGGTACCTCATGGTGGTTTTGATCTGCATTTCTCTGATGGCTAGTGATGCTGAGCATCCTTTCAAATGCCTCTGGGGCCTCTGTATCTCCTCCTTGGAAAAACGTCTGCCCAGGTCCTTTGCCCATTTTTTATTGGATTGTTTGTCTTCTTGGAGTGGAGTCGAGTGAGTTCTTTATATATCTTGTAGATCAAACCTCTATCTGATGTATCATTAGCGAATATATTTTCCCATATGGTTGGCTCCCTTTTCATTTTGCTGATGTTTTCTTTAGCCGTGCAGAAGCTTCTTATTTTGATGAAGTCCCACTTGTTTATCCTTTCCTTTATGTCCCTTGTTTTAGGAGGCATATCAGTGAAAAAATTGCTGCGTGGGATATCTGAGAGTTTCCTGCCAATGTTCTCCTCTAGGACTTTGATGGTGTTGTGACTTATATTTAAGTCTTTTATCCATCTGAGTTTATTTTTGTGTGTGGTGCCAGCTGATGATCCAATTTTAATTTTTTGCATGTAGCCATCCAGCTCTCCCAACATGATTTCTTGAAGAGGCTATTATGGCTTCATTTTATGCTTCTGCCCCCTTTGTCAAATATTAGATGCCCATAGAGACCTGGGCTTATTTCTGGGCTTTCTATTCTGTTCCACTGGCCTATGGGTCTGTTCTTGTGCCAGTACCAGATTGTTTTGAGTATAGTGGTTTTGTAGTAGAGTTTGATGTCCGGTATTGTGATCCCTCCTACTTTGTGTTTCTTTCTCAAAATTGCTGCGGCTATTCGGGGTCGTTTATGGTTCCATATAAATTTTTGAAATGTCTGTTCTATTTCTGTGAAATATTTCATTGGTATCTTAATAGGGATTGCGTTGAATCTATAAATTGCTTTGGGTAGTATGGACATTTTGATGATATTAAATCTTCCAATCCATGAGCACAGTATATGCTTCCATTTTTTTGTGTCTTCCTTCATTTCTTTTTTCAATGGTGTATAGTTTTCTGCATACAGGTCTTTTACCTCTTTGGTTAAATTTATTCCTATGTACTTTATTTTTCTTCTTGCTATATCGAATGGTATTTTTTTTTCTGATTTCTTCTTCTTCTATTTCATTGCTGGTGTACAAAAATGCCTTTGATGTCTGAATATTGACTTTGTATCCTGCTGTTTTGCCAAATTCACTTATTAGAGGTTGAGGAGTATTTTGGTAGAGTCTACAGGGTTCTCTATGTACACTATCATGTCATCTGCAAACAATGATAGCTTTACTTCCTCCTTTCCTATTTGGATGCCTTTTATTTCTTTTCCTTGTCTGACCTCTGTCGCTAGGACTTCCAATACAATGTTGAAAAGAATCGGTGAAAGCAGACATCCTTGTCGTATTCCCGATCTTAGTGGGAAAGCTTTTAGTTTTTGCCCATTGAGTATGATGTTGGCTGTAGGTTTTCGAAGACAGTATTTTAACTATTATTTTGTACTTATTAATTTAGACCATGTGTTTTATTAGTTTTAAAATTATTTGAATATTTTAAAACAGCCACTGAAATGGATAAACTAAAGATCTGGAATAATAAATACTTTAGACTAGGATATGCTAAGAAGTTTGAGTCGGATCTTGGTCAACCCAATTACAATAGTAAATGATCATCTGTTACTAAAGAAGATAAATCGACCTGACACATCTGCAAATTCAGATAGAGACCATTATATTTATTTTACATTATATTTGAGTTTTCAAATTAGTGGTGAAACAATGATCTGTTCAGTAAATTGTGTTACAGTAACTGGTTTTCCATATGATGATGGTAAATGCAGGATAGTAATCTTAGAACATAACAATATATTCCAGATGGATTAACTATCCAAACATTAAAATTAAAACACATGAATCTATTGGAAGAAGATTTAGGATATAAGAGTCATAACTGTTAACATTTCTGAGAATGATAAAAGTCTCAGGAGTCATAAAGAAAAGAGCTGGTAGGTTTGTATTCATTAAACACACACATAATCATCTGTAGATCACAAAATACCATACATAAAATTTGACAAATAAAATTACATAATAAATTCAGGGAAAAGGGGATGTTTAACAGTCTTTAATAGAACATATATATAATTTGCTTGCGCTACCATAATACAATATTGCAGACTGGGTGGCTTAAACAAGAGAATTTATTTTCTCATATTTCCAGAGGCTAGAATTCTGAGATCAGTGTGCCAGCATGAATAGTTTGTGGTAACAGCTCTCTTTTTAACTTACAGATCATTGCCTTCTTGCTGTATTCTCACATGGCAGAAAGGGTGTGATCTCTCTAGCATTTCTCCTTATAATAAGAAACCAAATGGATCACGGACCTACCCTGATGACTGCATTTAACCTTGACTATTTCTTTAAAGACCCTATCTCCAAATACAGCCACTCTTGGAGTTAGGGCTGCAACATATGAATTTGGGATAGACATAGGCATTTAGTCAATAACAAAACATATATTTCTACAAATCAAGATAAAGCCAGAAACAAGGTAATTAATAATTAGGCAGTGATAATTTATGGAAAAAACATGCAAATGACTAGTAAACACATAAAAATATTACTTAATCTCATTTGTATTCTAGAAAATGACAGTTTGTTTTCATTCATATTGAGAAATATATAGTGATACTTACACACACATACAAACATGATGGTATTAATGGCAAGCTATGCCCTTGGCTTGCCTGGTGTCAGATACTATGCTAAGAACTTTACCTGAATTACTTCATGTTATCATCAAACAACATTGAGAGATATACATCATCATCCCAAATCTATGGATGGGGAACTTGAGAGCCAGTGAGGTGAAGTCAGATGCTTTGGTCAAGGTCATATAGATTACAATTGGTAAAACTAAGCCAGAACTTGAATCTTAGATCACTCATTTCTGCAGTATTTCCTTAATGTCACTAAGAGCAAACACTCTTACTAATAGGAACTCTTCTAAGCACTTGAAGTGAATTCATACATTTAATTCTACAGCAGACTAATAATGTAGGTACTGTCCGATATAGAGGCAGAGAGGATACATAAGTAACAATCAACAGAGAATTCAAACTGTG
Source organism: Pteronotus mesoamericanus (assembly GCF_021234165.1). Taxonomy (NCBI): domain Eukaryota; kingdom Metazoa; phylum Chordata; class Mammalia; order Chiroptera; family Mormoopidae; genus Pteronotus; species Pteronotus mesoamericanus. The sequence continues at coordinate 5,051,341 of NW_026555198.1, forward strand.
AACGACTGACACAAACCCAGGCTATAATACTAAATAACCTGATGTTGAGGCAGGTTTAGAGTCTGAGATAGGAATTTGCCTTTGACATTTAAAAGTTATTCCTTTCCAACATATCCGCAGTAAGACATGTTAATCTGCACCTTCACACATTAAGGTATATTATCATTGGTAGGAAAACAACAATTCTTATTGATGGATTTAAAATAAGCAATCTCACTTTAGGGAAAGGTCAAAAACTCCTAATAAGGAGAAACTGATTTTCTTTTCCAATTATTAAAGCAAGAGAAAAGTAAAATTTTATTATTTTAATTTAGACTCTAATTTATACTCAGTGGCCTCCCTGCAATGTTATGCATTAATTCAGTTATAGTAATCAGTGTGCCAGCTATTGACCAACATTTGTAGATCGTTTTATATCAAGAGCAACAAATAATTCTCACTTACACATGACATAGAGATGGAAAAACAAAACCCTGCAGTCTTTGCTCTCTAATCAGTTGTAAATGAAGTTAATTTGAGACCTTTAGGAATGAGGGGCTAAGTTTTTGCCAAATAGCAATCATAACAAGCATTACCCTTTTGCTGCTGACAGGAAAGTTCAAAAATTCCATCATGTTCCAGTTTCTCAGCAGTTGATAAAGGTTAATAAAACAGGATTTTAAGAAAGCGGTGTTTCTACATTTTTTATGTTCCTAAAGGACAATTCTCATTAGTTCCACTTGTCTTAGTACTCAAATTTTTTTGCATTCCAACTGGAGCTTGTTCTTTTTCTTGCTTTGCATGGACCAATAAACCATGGATAGAACTCTCAGTTCTAATAGCTGTGGAGAAAGAGGCTGCCCTTAAAAAATCTGGTGACAGTAAATAGCAGGAGGAGAAAAGATTTGAACTGAGGTCTCCTGGGAAGAGAACATCTGCTTTATGGAATCATAAACAGTACATTAGGATGGACTATGGATTTCTTACTGGAACTCTTGAGATAGCTGGGTGGTGAAATCTTATGGGCTTTCACAAATGTCAAGAAATTACTTCTATGATGAGGTGGTACCATAATGTTTCATGCTCTTTATTCCTTAGCAATCTGTTATTTAAATGTGATAACATTGTTGTTTCAGGAAGTATTATTTTGACTTTCAAATTATTTTATGCTACATGGCAAAATAGTATTGCTTTAAGAGTGTAAGTGTACTCAGCTTACAAACAATAAAAAAGGAGTTTGAGGTCACAATCCTATTTCATAGTAATTATAATTTCTTTTGACTTAATTTATCTGAGCTTTAGTTTTTCCATCTTCAAAAGGTAAAATTGATGCTTATCATTCAGGGTCTATTTAAGAAGATTAAAAGAAACATTATATGTAATGCTTAACATATTACATAGCATATAATAAGTAATAAATGTAAATTCTTATCATTTTATTATATTATTATTATGTTAGTGCAATAAGCTTTTAGATGAGGTTTACACAACAAAGAAGAATACATATGAATTTCAGCAGATCATTTAGAAAATATTTCTCATTGTATCTTTGTAGACAACACGAAGAAATATAAGCATGGTTGGGTTTCACCCTGGTTTAAGATACCCAATTGGATTGTAGTTTTGCTGGAAAGAGGTTTCTCCTGGTATGTCAGAGGAGGCTAGCAGAAGTCCTATTCTGATTAGTATCATTATTAGTGATTTATATAAAGAATTTGACTATATACTAAGCAAATTAATAGATAATAAAAAGTTGCCAGGGACAACAAGTAGTTTAGATGAGTGAATCAGAACCCAAAAATATATTGAAAGCATGAGATAGTAGACTAAATATATCAAAATGAAGTTTAGTAAAAATTGATATAAATCTACATCCTTGGGATCAAAACCCAATGAACACATCCATTTTGGGAGGCATAATTTTATAGCAGCACTTGCAGAAGACATCTGGTTTTAATATCAATGGTAAACTCAGTATGAGTCACAGTATAATTCCTATCATTTTCCCAAAGAACAAATGCTATCTCAAGCTGTATACAGAAGAGTAATTTGTCTAAAATGAAAGAGAGTAACTTCACTCTGTTCCACTGTAATTAGCAATCTACTAATTTTTTTTGGGGGGTGCAAATGTTTAAGAGGAATAATAAAAAATAAAGACTAGTCAGAGCAGAATCATTTTTAGAAATGTTCAAAGGAATTGGTGTTGTCTAATCTGGAGGGCGAAGACTGAAAGAGATATGACACCTGTCTTTTAAAGTTTAGTTATGTGCAGAATTGCTAGATGTTAACAGTTAAGTTCTGCCTTTCTGTTACCTTCCACTTAGGAGAAACACATAAACAAAGGAAAACAAAATTATTAAAAGTCTTAAATGTCGATGCCTTGGAGACCAGAAACCAAAAGGCTAGGAAATGATAGTTATGTGTAGGATCCTATTTTATTTTATGTTGCCAAGAGTGGAGGAGGTTTTTAAGTAAGAAGTAAAGGATTACTATTCCAGGAGGCAAGAATGATAGGCATAACAAAAAAAAACAGTGATATTGGTTTATTCAAGAAATTAAATATAGACCAATGTGAATAACACATACAAATGCACACAAAGTAGAAAATATGTAGTTTTTTCTGGGTTCTCTTATTTTAAAACACACAGTGTATCATATATTTTGGGTAACAAAACACAGTATATGAGGTCTGTCCAGAAAAAGTCCAGCTGTTGTTAATATAACGAGAACAGTTTGTGTGACATCGATGTAACCTGGCAGCCAAGGAGAGTGGACTGGAATGCACGTGAGTGAACAATGACAACTTCACTGCACTAGTCAGTGGGGGCAGTAAATGCCCTTGAGTGAGCACGTGTACTGTGTGGCCATCATATTCAAAATGGCCTAGCAAGTAGAGCAATGAATCTGCATCAGAGTTTGCATTAAGCTTGAACATTCCTCTGTGGAAACTATTTGGATAATTCAGAAGGCTGCAGCTATGGGCAGCTAGTGACTGGCAGCTTCATCAGGGCAGTGCTTGCTCACACATTATGTCTTGTACAGAGTTTTTTGGTGAAACATCACATCACCCAGGTGACTCATCCCCCCTACAGCCCAGATTTGGTGCCCTGTGACTTCTGGCTTTTTCCAAAACGAAAAAAAAATCTTTGAAAAAGAAGAGATTTCAGAGCATCGATGAGATTCAGGAGATTCAGGAAAATATGTTGGGGCAGCTGATGGTGATTGGGAGAACTGTGTGAGGTCCCAAGGTGCCTACTTTGAGGGTGACTGAGGCATCACTGTCCTATATGCAATGTTTCTTGTATCTTCTATCTTCTTCAATAGATGTCTCTATTTTTCATATTATATGACTGGGAGCCTTCTGGACAGTCCTCGTATATAACCTCATTTTTCCACAGTTTCTGCATATTTTTCCATATTATGAATATACCTCATTTTATTTACTCATTTCTCTATTTAAGTTTCTATTATTCTGCTAAAATTGTCTGTCCATTTTCTTTCCCATAGCTTTATTAAGGAATAATTGACAAATAAAATTTAAAAATACTTAAATATTACACCATAATGACCTGATACATGTATACATTGTGAAAAGATTCCCCCCATTGGGTTGATTAACACGCTCATTACCTCACACATATTAACCATTTTTGCATGTGTGTGAAAACATTTATTTTTATTCTCTTGGGGAATTTTAATTATACAATGTAGTGTTATCAACTATAACCATCATGATATACATTAGTTCATTAGAACTTCATCTTCTAACTGACCTTTTGTAGCCTCTTACCAAGTTCTCCTGATTTTTCACCTCTCTCACTCTTGGTAACCATTTTTCTATTCTGTTTTTATAAGTTTGACTTCATTACTTTAGATTCCACATATAAGTGTTATCATGTGGTATTTGTCTTTATCTGGCTTCTTTCTTTTAGCATAATGCATTCCAGGTTCATCCATATTGTCACAAATGACAGAATTGTATTTTATTAAGGCTGAAAAATATTTCGGTGTGTGTAAATTATTCTCTCTCTTTTTAAAGTCATGTTTATTCTATTACAGGTGTCTCAATCTTTCCCCCTTTACCCCCCCACCCATCCCATGCCACCCCCCTCTCCCACAGTCAATTCCCACACTGTTGTCCATGTTCATGGGTCATTCATACATGTTCATTGTCTAGCCCCTTCCCCTTCTTTCCACCATTGTCCTCCTTCCCCATCCCCTCTGGTCACTTTCAGTCTGCTCCATGTTTCCTTGCCTGTGGTTTATTTTGTTTGTTAGTTTATTTTGTTGAATAGATTCCACTTATAGGTGAGATCCTATGGTATTTGTCTTTCACCAACTGGCTTATTTCACTTAGCGTAATATTCTCCAGTTCCTTCCATGTTTTTGCAAAAGATAAGACTTCTTTCTTTCTTTTTCCTTAAATGCAGATTTTATTTATTTATTTATTTAAATGTCAAGACCCATTATAAAATATTAAACGATTTAAATCCATTATAAAGTCTCAGCAATTAAAACAACATGACACCAGCACAGAAATAATCAAGTAGATCAATGAAATAAAATGAGCATTCTAGAAACAAATGTATATATCTAGCAATGTAATATATGATTAAATTGATATTTCAAATCAATGGTGAAAATAAGGCTTATTCAACAAATAAAGTGCATGGAGCACTATTACTTGAAATAAAACAAATATAGTGCTCTCTTGTATGAATTCATCTCTTGATGGACACTTAGGTTGTCTCCATATCTTTGCTATTGTAAGTAATGCTGCAGTAAACAGGGGAGTGCAGGTATCTCTTTGATATCATGCTTTCCTCTCCCTTGGATATATACCCAGTAGTGGGATTGCTGAATCATATAATAGTTCTATTTTTAATATATTGGGAAACATCTTTGTATTTGCATGTTATCAGTTATAATGTTTCTTTTTCATTTATAATTTTATTTTTGATTCCTCTCCATTTTTCTTGGTACATCTAGTTAATCATTTGTCTGTTTTGTTTATTTTTCAAAATAATCAGATATTAGTTTCATTTCTTTTCTATAGTCTTTTTAGTCCCTAATTTATTTATGCTCTGTTCTTAGTTATTTCCTCTTTCTGCCAACAGTGGACTTAGCTGTCCTTGTTTTTCTACTTCCATGTGGTGTAAAATTACATTATTTATTCAAGATCTTTTTAATGTAAGAATTTATTGATATACACTTTTCTCTTTGAATTACTGGCTTTATTCATATGCTTTGATATGTTGTATTTCCATTTTCACTTACCTCAAGGTAGTTTTTTATTATTCTTTTGACTTCTTTGACCTATTAGTTGTTCAGTAGCACATTGTTTATTACTGTTTAATAACAGTATCATGCTATTTAATTACAAGTACTAAGCATATTTGTGAATTTTCCAAATTAAATTTTCCTTCTTGTAATTGATTTCTCATTTCCTACAATTGTGGTCAGAAAATATGCTTCATATGATGTCAGTCTTTTTAAATTTATCAACATTTGTTTTAAGGACTAACATATCATATATCACAGAGAATTTTCCATATTTACTTGAGATGAATGTGTATTCTGTTGCTGTTGGACGGAATGTTTTGTATGTGTCTGTTTGGGACATTTGGTTTACTATGTAGGTTAGGTCCAATGTTTCCTTATTGAATTTTTGTCTGGATGATTTATCCATTGTTGAAAGTGGGGTATTGAGATCCCTTACTGTTATTGCTGTGTACTTATTTCTTCTGATATATTAACGTTTGCTTTCTGTATTTAGATGCTCCTATGTTAGGTGTGTAAATATTTATAATTGTTATATCCTCTTGAAAAATTGACACATCAAGCATTGTATAATGACCTACTTAGCCTCATTTCAGTCTTTGACTTAAAGTCTATTTTGTCTGATATAAGTATAGCTACTCCTGCTATCTTTTCCTTTTCATTTGCTTGTGATATCTTTTTCCATTCTTCTCATTCTATGTGTGTTCTTAAAGCTGAAGTGAGTCAATTATAGGCAACATATAATTTGGTCTTTTGTTTTTGTTTTACTTTAATTTATTCAGCCATTCTATGCCTTTTGATTGGAGAATTTATTCTTTTTACATTTCACCATTTAACACGATTATTGATAGATATGAAGTTACTATTGTCATTTTGTTAATTGTCTTCTGGTTGTTTGTAATACTTTTGTTTCTTTTTTCTCTCTATCTTCTTTTGTGATTTAAAGATTTTCTGTAATGTTATGCTTTAATTTTTTTCTCTTTATAGTTTATGTGTCTACTATAGGATTTTGCTTTGCAGTTACTATGAGGCTTCTAGTTTCTCCTTTATTGAATTGTCTGTCTTTAGTTATTGATTTACTGAAATTCCTTTTATATACTAGACATTAATCCTTTGTCTATTATATGCACTGAAATAGCTTCTACAAGTTAGTAGTTTGACTAATTATTTTTATTTTTAGTTATTTTATTGATTATGCTATTATAGCTGTCCTAATTTCCCCCCATTGTCCCCCCTCTGCCTAGTACCTCCTTCCCTCCAGCAACACCCCTCTTAGTTCATATCCATGGGTCATGCATATAAGTTCTTTGGCTTCACCATTTATTATACTATTCTTAACCTTCCCCTGTCTATTTTCTACCTTCCCAATATGCTTCTTAATCCCTGTACATTTTCCTCCATTCTCCCCCTTCCCACTCCAAGCTAATAACCCTCCAAATGGTCTCCATATCTGTGATTCTGTTTCTGTTCTAGTTGTTTGCTTATTTTGTTTTTATTTTTTAGATTCAGTTGTCGATAGCTGTGTTTATTGTCATTTTAATGTTCATAAGTTTGATTTACATTTTTTTTAATAAATTAGTCCCATTAACATTCCATGTAATAATAGCCTGGTGATGATGAATTCCTTTAGCTTTACCTTGTCTGGGAAGCACTTTATCTGCCCCTCTATTCTAAATGATAGTTTTGCTGGATAGAATAATCTCGGATGTAAGTCCTTGCTTGCCATCACTTTGAATACTTCTTGTCAGTCCCTTCTTTCCTGCAAAGTTTCTTTTGAGAAATCAGAAGATAGTCTTATGGGAACTTCTTTGTAGGTAACTCTCTGCTTTTCTCTTGCTGCTTTTAAGATTCTCTCTTTATCTTGAACCTTTGGCATTTAATTATGATGTGTCTTGGAGTGGTCCTCTTTTGGTCCCTCTTGTTTGGGACTCTGTGCTTCCTGGACTTGTATGTCTATTTCCTTCACCAAATTAGAGAAATTTTCTTTCATTATTTTTTAAAAAGATTTTATTTATTTATTTTCAGACAGAGGGGAAGGGAGGGAGAAAGAGAAGGGAAGAAATATCAATGTGTGGTTGCTTCTTGCATGCCCCCTGCTGGGGATCTGACCCACAACACAGGCATGTGAACTGACTGGGAATTGAACCAGGGACCCTTTGGTTCACAGGCTGGCACTCAACCCACTGAGCCATATCAGCCAGGGCTCATTATTTTTTCAAGTAAATTTTCAATTTCTTGCTCTTCCTGTTCTCCTTCTGGCATTCTTATGATTCAGACATTGGCACTTTTGGAGATGTCCTGAAGTCTTCTTATACCTCCCCCCTTTTTTAAAAAGATTTTCTTTATATATTTTTAGAGAGAGGGGAAGGGAGGGAGAAAGAGGGAGAGAAACATCAATGTGTGGTTGCCTCTCATGTGCCCCCTCCTGGGGACCTGGCCTGCAACCCAGGCATGTGCCCTGACTGGGAATCGAACCAGCAACCCTTTGGTTCACAGGCTGGCACTCAATCCACTGAGCCACACCAGCTAGGGCTACTCTCCTTTTTTTTTTTTCCCAAATTCTTTTTTCTTAATTCTTTTCTTTTTGAATATTTATTTCTTCATTATGTTCCAACTCATGATTTGAATCCTGACTTCATTCCCTTCAGGTTAGCCTGTGGATTTTTCTTTATTTCACTTAGTGTAGCCTTAATTTCTTCCCTTATGATTTTGCTGTACCCAATAAGTTCTCTGAGCATCCTGATCACCAGTGTTTTGAACCCTGCATCTGGTATGTTGTCTATCTTCATTTCATTTAGTACTTTTTCTGGGGTTTTTTTTCTGTTCTTTCATTTGGGCCATATTTCTTTGTCTCCGCAATTTGGCTGCCTTCTTGTGTTGGTTTTGGTGTACTAGGTAGAGCTGATTTGGCTCCTTGTCTTAGCACCCCTGTTAAGTTGTATGGGGCGGAGCCTTAGGTAATGGTCAGGGTGGGGCAACCCACTTCATCATGTTCTGGCTCTGTGGATGGGAAATGGTCTGAAAGGGGAAAATGCCACTGTCTGGCCTCTGGAGGTTTGTCCGGCACTTGCCCTGTTTCTATTGTCTTCCCCCATTCCTATATGTAACTGGTGCCCTTCTGGCTGTTTCTCTGGTGGTGATTCCCAGAGTAGTTGGATTTGTGGATGTTCTAAGCCCATGTGGGCCCCTTTAAATGTAATCTCCTGAGAAACTGGCAGTTTATTCCACCACCACAACCCGACTGTTTTTTATAGCCATAAAGTATGAGACTTCATCTTCCTGGCACTGGAACCCTGGTTTGTGTTGTCTGGCCAGGAGCTGGGATCGCTCACTCCCAAGGTATCTTTCCTGATTTTTATCTACTACATGAGAATGTGTAACCACCCATTCCACTGCCAACTCTGTTGCTGCTGCTCCACACTATACCGTGTCCTCTCCACACAGACTCCTCATCTCTGCCCCTCCTACTTGTCTGGATGAATGACCTTTCTTTAAATTCTTGATTGTTGGGCTTCCATACAGTTCAATTTTCTGGCAGTTCTGGGTGCTTCTTTTTTCTTTGTTTTGAGCTTAGTTGTGATTGTTCTTGTGTTATGTGAGAGGTGAAGTGTATCTACCTTTGCCTCCATCTTGACCAGAAGTCCTGCCTCATTATGTTTAGGAGTTCTTTTAATGAAAAGAAGTTCGTATCTCTAATGTAGTAAAATTTATCATTATTTTCTTTTAGAAATTCTTTTTATTTTTATTTATTTATTTATTTTTATTTAATTTAATTTTAATTTATTTTTTCAAATACATTTGTTTCTGCCTGCCCCCCATCACTTTCCATTGCCCCCTCCCTCCTTCCCTCCCTCAGCTCTTCCCCTTTGGTTTTGTCCATGAATCCTTGATATATGTTACTTCACATTCCCCTTCCCTTCCTTTTCCCCGCCCCCGCTCCCTCCTTCACTCTTGACTCTGTTGATTTCTTTTCCTTTCAGTGTTGCTCATCTTATTTTCCTTGCATCTTTGTATTGTTGGTTAGGTTCCGCTTATAGGTGAGATCATATGGTATTTGTCTTTCACCCGCTGGCTTATTTCGCTTAGCATAATGCTCTCCCATTCCATCCATGCTGTCGCGAAGTTTAGTAGTTCTGTTTTTCTTTCTGCTGCGTAGTATTCCATTGTGTATATGTACCATGGATTTTTTATCCAATCATCTACTAATGGGCATTTAGGTTGCTTCCAACACTTGGCTATTGTCAATTGTGCTGCTATGAACATTGGGGTGTATAGGTTGTATTGTATTGGCGTTCTGGTATTCTTAGGGTAGAGTCAAAGCAGGGGAATCACTGGATCAAAAGGCAGTTCCATTTTCAGCCTTTTGAGGACATTCCACACTGCTTTCCACAGTGGCTGCACCAGTCTGCATTCCCACCAACAGTGGACTAGCGTTCCCTTTTCTCCACAGCCTCGCCAGCACCTGTTGTTTGTGGATCTGTTCATAATGGCCATTCTGACCGGTATGAGGTGGTACCTCATGGTGGTTTTGATCTGCATTTCTCTGATGGCTAGTGATGCAGAGCATCCTTTCAAATGCCGCTGGGCCCTCTGTATCTCCTCCTTGGAAAAGCATCTGCCCAGGTCCTTTGCCCATTTTTTTGATTGGATTGTTTGTCTTCTTGGAGTGGAGTCGAGTGAGTTCTTTATATATCTTGTAGATCAAACCTCTATCTGATGTATCATTAGCGAATATATTTTCCCATACGGTTGGCTCCCTTTTCATTTTGCTGATGTTTTCTTTATCCGTGCAGAAGCTTCTTATTTTGATGAAGTCCCACTTGTTTATTCTTTCCTTTATGTCCCTTGCTTTAGGAGGCATATCAGTGAAAAAATTGCTGCGTGGAATATCTGAGAGTTTCCGGCCAATGTTCTCCTCTAGGACTTTGATGGTGTTGCAACTTATATTTAAGTCATTTATCCATCTGAGTTTATTTTTGTGTGTGGTGCCAGCTGATGATCCAGTTTTAATTTTTGCATGTAGCCATCCAGCTCTCCCAACACCATTTGTTGAAGAGGCTATTATTGCTCCATTTTATGCTTCTGCCCCCTTTGTCAAATATTAGATGCCCATAGAGACCTGGGCTTATTTCTGGGCTTTCTATTCTGTTCCACTGGCCTATGGGTCTGTTCTTGTGCCAGTACCAGATTGTTTTGAGTATAGTGGTTTTGTAGTAGAGTTTGACGTCCGGTATTGTGATCCCTCCTACTTTGTGTTTCTTTCTCAAAATTGCTGCGGCTATTCGGGGTCGTTTATGGTTCCATATAAATTTTTGAAATGTCTTTTCTATTTCTGTGAAATACGTCATTGATATCTTAATAGGGATTGCGTTGAATCTATAAATTGCTTTGGGTAGTATGGACATTTTGATGATATTAAATCTTCCAATCCATGAGCATGGTACATGCTTCCATTTATTTGTGTCTTCCTTCATTTCTTATTTCAATGTTGTATAGTTTTCTGCATACAGGTCTTTTACGTTTTTGGTTAAATTTATGCCTAGGTACTTTATTTTTCTTCTTGCTATATCAAATGGTATTTTTTTTTCTGATTTCTTCTTCTATTGCATTGCTGGTGTACAAAAATATCTCTCACATTGAGAGATATTACTGATAGCAACTTACTCATCTCTTTGATTTCTGAATGCCACCTTTGTATCCTGCTGTTTTGCCAAATTCACTTATTAGGTTGAGGAGTTTTTGGGTAGAGTCTACAGGGTTCTCTATGTACACTATTATGTCATCTGCAAAAAATGACAGCTTTACTTCCTCCTTTCCTATTTGGATGCCTTTTATCTTTTCTCTTGTCTGACCGCTGTGGCTAGGGCTACCAATACGATGTGTAAAGGAGCAGTGAGAGCGGACATCCTTGTGGTGATCCCGATCTTAGTGGGTAAGCTTTCAGTTTTTGCCTGTTAAGTATGATATTGGCTGTAGGTTTTTCATATATGGCCTTTATTACGTTGAGGAATGCCCCATTTATTCCCATTTTGCTGAGTGTTTTGATCATAAATGGGTGCTGTACCTTATCGAATGCTTTCTCTGCATCTATCGAGATGATCATGTGGTTTTTGTCTTTTATTTTTGTGATGTATCACTTTAACTGATTTGCGTATATTGAACCAAACATGCATGCCTGGGATGAATTCCACTTGATCACGGTGGATAACCTTTTGAATGTACTGCTGGATGCGGTTTGCCAATATTTTGTTGAGGATTTTAGCATCTATGTTCATCAGCGAAATTGGCCTGTAGTGTTCTTTCTTTGTAGGGTCTTTATCTGGTTTTGGGATCAGGGTGATGCTGGCCTCAAAGAAAGAGTCTGGGAGTCTTCCCTCCTCTTGGATTTTTTGGAATAGTCTGAGAAGGACAGGGGTTAGCTCTTCCTTAAATGTTTTGTAAAATTCTCCTGTGAAACCGTCCGGACCTGGGCTTTTGTGTGCCGGGAGTTTCTTGATGACTGCTTCAATTTCCCCAGCTGTTATCGGTGTGTTCAAGCTTTCTGTTTCTTCCTCCTTCAGTGTTGGAAGATTATACTTTTCTAGAAATGTGTCCATTTCATCAAGATTTTCAAATTTCTTGGCATATAATTGTTGATAGTAGTGTCTGATGATCTTTAGATTTCTGTGGTATCAGTTGTTATTTCTCCTCTTTCATTTCTGATATTATTAATTTGGGTCCTCTCCCTTTTTGTCTTGATGAGTCTGCTTAAAGGCTTGTCAATTTTGTTTATCTTTTCAAAGGACCACCTTCTGGATTGGTTGATCCTCTGAATTGTTCTTTTCCTCTCCATGTCATTCAGGTCTGCTCTAATCTTGATTATTTCCTTCCTTCTCCTTGCTCTGGGATTTATTTGTTGTTGTTTCTCCAGTTCTTCAAGTTGTAGTGTTAGGTCTTTTATTTGAAATGTTTCTGTCTTTTTTTAGGTAAGCCTGTATTGCTATGAACTTCCCTCTCAGGACCGCCTTTGCTGTGTCCCATAGGTTTTGGACTATTGTCTGTTCTTTTTCATTTGTTTCCAGAAATTTTTTGAATTCTTCTCTTATCTCATTATTGACCCATTCATTGTTTAATAGTCTACTGTTCAGTCTCCATGAGTTTGCAAGTTTTTTTAACTTTCTTTTTGCGTTTCATTTCCAGTTTCAACCCCTTGTGGCCTGAGAAAAAGTTTGGTATTATTTCAATTTTACTGAATTTGCTGAGGTTCGCTTTGTGTCCTATCATGTGGTCTATCTTTGAAAAACTGCCATGAGCATTTGAAAAGAATGCGTATTTTCCTTCTCTGGGATGTAAGGTTCTATATATGTCAGTTAAGTCTCTTTCATTCAGTGTTTCATTCAGCACCACAATATGTTTATTAATGTTTTGTTTGGAAAATCTGTCCATTTTTGACAGTGCGGTGTTGAAATCACCTACTATCAGTGTGTTGCTGTCTATATATTTTTGAAGTCATCCAACAATTTCCTGTTAAATTTGGGGGCTCCTATATTGGGAGCATGTAAGTTTACAATGTTGATGTCTTCTTGACAGATTCTTCCTTTAAGTATTATAAAGTGACCCTCTGGGTCTCTTTTTATGGCCTTTGTTTTGAAATCTACTTAGTCTAATACAAGCGTGGCAACTCTGGCCTTTTTCTAATGCCCATTTGCTTGGAATATTTTTTTCCATCCCTTTACTTTCAATCTGTGTAGGGCTTCTTCTCTGAGGTGGGTCTCTTGTAGGCAGCATATGTGTGGGTCATGTTTTCTTATCCATTCAGCTACCCTGTGTCTTTTGATTGAGGCATTTAGTCCATTCACATTGAGAGATATTACGATAGAAACTTACTCATCTTTTCTCTTTGTACCTGTGTTCCTCTCTCTCTCATTGTTTTCCTTCATCTGCTTAAACCAGTCCCCTTATCATATCTTGGAGTGCTGGTTTGGTAGAGATGTATACTTTTAGCCTTCTCTTGTCTGGGAAACTCCATATTTCCCCTTCCATTTTAATTGATAGCCTAGCTGGGTAGAGCAGCCTTGGCTGTAGGCCCTTGCTTTTCATGACTTGTAATATTTGTTGCTATTCCCTTCTGGCTTGTAGTGTTTCTGTTGAGAAGTCAGCTCCTGAGCATATCGGGGGACCCGTGTATGTTACTTTCTCCTTCTCCCTTGCTGCCTTGGGGATTCTCTCTTTGTCTTTGACATTTGCCATTTTAATGATTGTGTGTCTTGGAGTGGACCTCTTTGAGTCCCTCTTGAGTGGGGTCCTCTGTGCCTCCTGGATCCATGAGAGCCTTTATCACCTCAAATTAGGGAAATTTTCCATCATCACTTTTTCGAGAAGGTTCTCTATCCCTTGCTCCTCTTCTTTTCCTTCTGCTAGCCCTATTATATGGATATTATTGTGTTTCAGGTTGTCCTGCATTTCCCTAAATGCCTCTTCATTCTTTTTGAGTCTTTTTTACATTTCTTTTTCTTTCTGGGAGCTTCTTTCTACCTTATCCTCCATCTCACTGATTCGATCCTCAGCTTCATCCACCCTGCTTTGGATTCCTTCTGCTGTGTTCTTCAAAAAGAAATGGTATTCTTCATATCCTCTTGTGTCTTCTTGATAGTTTCTATGTCCTTTTCCAGGCTGATATAGTTTGCTGTAAGATCCTGATAGTTTCTCTGCAGTTTCTCATAGTTATCATTGAGCTGGCTGAGCTCATTGAGCTTCCTTAGAACCATTGTTTTGAATTCAGTATCTGATAGTTCCCTTGCCTCTATTTCATTGAGCTCTCTCTGTGGGGAGTCCCCTTTTCCACTCATTTGGGTGGACCTTCTTTTTCTTCCCATTTTTGTGAGAGTCTGTTAATTATTTTTGTCCTTTACTTTTCTTTCTGGGCTTGCCTCTGATGATGTCAGTTGTTGACCCTGTAGGACCTTGGGCTGTTTGTTTGAGCCTTCCAGGAGTCTAATGCCTGTGTCTGACTCCTGCTTATGGCAGCTCTGTGACCTCTTCGGTCAGGGCTGGGTTATTTTCTGGGATCTCTCTGCACTCTCACGCTGGGTCCTTGAGGGCGCTCCCCTTGCGGCAGTACCCCCGCCTGCCTGGTGTCCCATGTGCTTGCTCCAGACCAGGGGGCTTATTCGCGACCTCGCGTACTCATCTGGCCCCCTGCCTGGCAAGCTCCCTGGCACTGGTCAGTTTAGGGTCTTCTATTGTGTGTTTTCCCCACTTTTGGCTCTTTGGGTACGTTGCTTGTCCTCGCCAAATGGGGACTACAGAAATGGGAGGAAGTCAGCTCCAGGACTCTCCAGTTAATCATTTCTCCAGTCTCTCCTCCAGGGACACTGGGCAGCTCTACTAATTTTGTGGGCCGCTCTGCAATCCCGGGCGGGCGCGTCAATTTACGCCTGCCCTTGCTGCTCTCCGCACTCTCTTGCAGGCCGTATGGGTGCCAATCTGTGGGAGGCTTTGCCGATAGGTGCAAGCCTTCGCCAGCCCTCGCGGGTTACACACATGCTCTCCAACCCTCGCTGGTCTCTCGGTACAAGTGCGCGCGCCTGCACTGGGTGTTTCTGGGGTGTCTATGTGTGCTTTTTCGGCTTTTGGCTCCTTGGGGGTGTGGCCTCTTCCCAAGCAATGGAGACTAAGCAAAGAGAAGGAGTCGGGATTCCCCGGTTCCTCCTCCCATTCTTTCCCCAACGCCTCCGTTTCTAGTCTCCCCTCAGGGGTCTCTGGGCAGTTCTGTGACCCCTTCTGCCAAGCATCCACCTCTTGTGTGGCCTGCGGTTCAATCGCAGGCAGTCTGGTTCATGCGCGCCCCTCCTCTGCCTCTTTGGGGGCGCGCCTTTCCAGCCCACAATGGAGACTACAGAACAGGGAGGGAGTCGGGACTCCCCGGTTCTTCCTCCCGTTCTTTCCCCAACACCTCCATCTCTAGTCTCTTCTCAAGGCTCTCCCAGCCAGTCTGCACTCAGCCCTGCAGCTCACAGGCGTACAAGCTGTGTGTGGAGCGCACAAAAGGCAGGTTAATTGATTCCCTTATGCCTGAGCGAGATGGTAGCTGCAGAGTGGGAGGCGTGCTATCACCCAGGCTCCACCGGCCGCCGTGTCAGTTCTCTTCAGAAAGTTTTCCTCACCAGTCTTTTCCCAGGCACCAGCCCACCCTGCTGCCGCCTCTACCCAGAGATCAAGGAGGGCGGCTGCCACTGCAATTTTTGCGCTGGCCCTTTAAATGTCTCTTTGCATCCCCAGCCATCTGTCTCTGGCAGAGAGTGCCTCTAAGCTTTTTGGGGTTGCGTTTTGTCTATATTTTCTTGGTTTTAGCTGCTGTAGTTTAGGGGTCCCTGTTTATGATTCAGACCCCGTTCTTCTCGGGAGAATCTAACTGGCTGTTTCAATGTCCCTCTGGTGCCAGCGCCCGTGGGCACCCAGCCCACCCTCTCGAGCCTCCACTGCACTTCTCACCCATTGGGATGTGTGAGAGTAGAATCCACTGTCTGCGGCTCCAAGGCTCCTCTCCCACTATCATTCCATTGTTTTCCTAGAGATTCTTTTAAAAAAACACCTATAGTGGCCATGATTATAGATAGATCATATAAGAATATATGATATAGAGAAAAAAGAGTCTGGCTAAGGCCAGTTTTTAATATTGCCATAATTTAATGTCTGGATAGAGCAGCATCAATTAATAGAAGAATCAGAGGAGAAACAATGGCCTGTATTTAACGGAATTTTCTTCAGTAGCCAGATCCTCAACCCAAATCTCTATCTATCTGTGTTACTGTAGCTAGAATTATAGATACAGAATATTGTTAATAGTCCGTTATTTCTACAAATAATTTAGAAAATCAAGATATTATGAGTGTACTTTTAGACTTAAATTATCTCCTCTCATTTTGAGTTTTCTTCGTATTCTTCTTTACTCTTTTCACTGTTGTCAGTTTTTAGCCTATTACTTTTATTCTCTTTTGTCTCTTCCAGGATCTTCAATGGACTATATATTTGTAAATTAGTGCTAGAGATTACCTTTTGAAAGCCTTCCTTGATTGTTGAAGACGAAAGTGAATTCATATCTTTCTCATTTAAATTGAGAATTAGGCCCACTTTTAAACCACTCTGTTTCTTTCAACATGTTTCTATTTTGGTAATGTAATTCATAATTTTAAATCCATATTATTGTTAATGTGTCACTATGTTTACATTATATATCTGTTCTTGAAGAATATTTAAATATATTTGTCTTTGGTTTGGTTATAAGATTTAAAAGGGATATATAGGCTTCACTAGGTGCTTACTTTTAGTCATTTTACTCTATTTTTTCCTCCTTTCTGTAATTTTTAATTTTTCTTTATAGACAAATTATTTTGAATATAATTCAAGTAAATTTTAGCAAATCCTACAGTAAACTGTATGTTCCATTTTTTTTAAATTTCCAGTTGTATATACAAATCTTAGATTGAAGTATTTACCACATTTTTGAGGACACTGCTTCATCATTTTCTCCATTCAGTGTTTCAGATGAGACATTTGATAAAAGTCTGATTCATTTCCCTTTGAAGATAACTTGTGTTCCTATTTAGAAGACTGTAGATTTCTTATGCTTGTACCTAAAAACAACAACAACAAAAAACAACAACAAACTTGCCAGTGCAGATCTATATGTGGTTGTCTTTTGATTGAATTTTCTTGGTACATGATGAGAACTTTCAAAGTGTTTATTCAGGTCTTTCATCAATTCAGAAAAGTTCCCATTGATTATACCACTTCAATTCCAGTAATACTGGTACCTTCTTCTGGAACAACACTTTATCTGCATCTGTCCATATCTAGAATTATCTTTCATCATGTTCATTTCTTCATTCTCTTTCTATGTATTGTGGTAAAGATTCTTCAGCCTATAATTCATATTGCTAAATTGACAGATGAAGTCTTTGTTCTCCTTTTTGCTAGTTCAAGTAAAGATTTTTAATTTGCCATAAAATTTCATGTAATTTTTAAATATTTGTTTATTTCACACGCATTCCTTTAATTTCCTTTTAACCAGTTGGATATTGCCTTTAATTCTCAGTGTTATGACTTACTTTATCTTCACCTGTTTTATGGAGTAATTTTTAAAAACTGTATTAACCCAGCAAAATGCTACCCTTTTATTTTTGCCAATAAATGATACCATTATGCAAAAATAATTGAAGTATAATATACCTCTTCAGTCTAATTACAGTTTTTTTTACTAGAACTGTCATTTGTTCAACCTCTTATCAATGGACACAAACTAGATTCAAGCTAAAAAATTATCTAAAGCTTCTAATATTTGCTAAAATATTTTCAGTTTAATTTATGTTTCTTTAATATGGGAATGAACACAGTTTTGCATAATATTAATAAGGTCCAAATGTAGTATTTATTAATTATTATTATTTCTTGCTTATTCCAGTACACAAAATATCACCATGTTATATAGAATGGAAGAAAATGGACTTAGATACTGGAATAAACTATTTGTCACAATTTTGTAGGGGCTATCTTAGGGTTATCTAAATAGGAGTGAGAAAACTCCTATATCCAGGCTCAGGTTGTTCAGGTAAACCTTAGTGAGGGAGAAACTACAGTTTTCTGGGTCAAACCCAGGTTGCTAGACCTTGGTTCACAGTTAAGATTTCTTTATAGGGAAGTTGTAAATAATAGGGATACTATCCATCTGTAAGATTAAGAATGGGGCACAACCTGATAGATATTCTAGAAAATCAATATTACCTTTGTTAATAGTTTTTGTTTTCTCACAACTGATAGAATAGCTGGGACAGGAATTCTCTGCTTACCATACTTGGCATAGCATTGTAACAGAACACCTTCACATACACTCATTAAATGCTTTTTTTTTTTTTTTTTGACAATGGTGATGGTAAGGATGATCCAGAGGAAATGAAATATCACAAAATGACCAATTAAAAATGAAAACACCCACTTAACATCCACTATCATTGACTGAATATATATTGAGCTCCAGGCTCTGTTCTAAATAGAAGGATACAAAGTTTAATAAAACTTCATTCCTGCCTTTTAGGAAGAACTCATAAAGGATACTCTCAGTGACCTTCATATTTTCATTTTCTTCATCTTCATCCCGTGCCTCTCTTTTTTAAAACAGGTAAAAAGTGAAGATATGATATGACAGAGAAAGAAACAGTTCCAGAAAGGATTACCTGGAACCTCCAACTATAGCAGTAGTCCACAAACCATACCACATGGGCCAAATTTGTCTTACAGTTTTTGCCAGTAAAGTTTTATTGGAACAAAACTATGCCAATCTATTTATATATTTTCTATAGTAGTTTTTGCACTATAATATCAAAATTAAGTAGCTTCAATAGAGACTATTTGATCTACTGAGACTAAAAAATTTTGCTATCAGACCTTTTTACAGAAAAGTTTTGCTTACTGTCGAACAAAACTGTTAATCTACATTGGCTGCTAGAATCCCATCCACTTTTAGCCACCAGTATTCATATCTTTATAAATTTTAACTCTTTCTTCCATACTGTCTTTTATACCCCTTTCCCCTTTAACTGTTTTCATTTGTGGTCATAAATAAGTCAGTTTTAATAGAAACATTAACTTATTTCAATTATTATGTATCAATGTTACTAATGAAAATGTGCCTGTGTGCTCTACTGGAATATGTCAATACTAAGAAAAAATAATTTTCTAGCATTATCTACATTCAGACCCTGTCTTCTACCCACTGTGTTTTAGCCACAACAGTCTTCTTGAAATTCCTTGAATTTGCCAGATATGTTCACATTTTGGAGTCTGTATACTTTCTGTCTCCTGTGTGTGGAATTTAACTTGTTTGTTTGTTTATTTCTCTCCTATGATCAAACATCCCTCCACAGAGAGGTTTTTCTTGAGCACCTAAACTATAATGGCACCCTTCTTCCCCAGAACATTCTATCACTTTAATGTACTCCATTTTCCATAACGACCAATATCATTTGCTGATATTATATAGAAAAATTATTCATTGCTTGTCCTCCTGCCAGAGTGCTGCTTTCATGAAAATAGTGACCCAATCTAATTGAGTCAATCTAGTTGGGATTGTATTAGGTGCCCAACTAACATTTACTGAATGAATGAATAAATGGATAGAAGAAATATATTAGACAAACACTATATCTAAATGATTAGATGAATGTAGCTAACAAATTTAACTTCTTCCAAGTAAACTTGAACAAGTTACTTTATCTTTCTCGGCCTCAGTCTTCTCATTGGTAAAATAGAGATAATAACAAAAGTTATCCTCCAAGAGTCACAGCACAGAATAAATAATGTATATAAAAGATCAACACAACTATTAGATTGGTTAAATGCTTAAAGAAAGCAATTACTATCATTATGGATATCAGACAAAGTGCCAGGAATCATCTGGAATGCCAGGACACAGAAAGTTTAGTGCAAGTTATTACAAAAATATATTTTCCCATAAATTGGATTATGTGGATCGGCCAATACAATGATCTTGCAAATTATCGTTACCACAAATTGAATCCCTTTGAGTAGGAATATTAAGCTGTTATATTTAACAAATATGCTATTGATTGAAGACCTACTCTGTGTCAGGCTCTGTTGAGTAAATTTGTGTCAGTAGTCTTGTGCAAACATTTTTCTTTTGCAATGGCATTTGATATGTTCCCTAAAGAAAGTGAACCAGCATGAAGGGGTTGCTCACTTAATAATCCTGAAATGTTGGACACTCAGGGAGATAATGAAGATGAACTCATGCAGCTTTGTGAGGTGCAAGGAAGTCCCCCAAAATTGGGTAAAGTTTGCCATGCTATCCATTATGGTGTGTATATGTGTATATGTTTATGTATGCACATGTGTGTCTTGCAATCTAGGTGTCATATTTAGATTGGAATCAGGTGTGTGGGATACCATGATACACATATACATTTATATACCTCAAATCTCTCTAAATAACACCTATTTCTTATCATTATTTTTAAGAAAAAAAGTAATCAGCCCTTGCTGGTGTGGCTCAGTGGATTGGGCATCGGCCTGCGAACCAAAGGGTTGCTGGTTGGATTCCCAGTCGGGGCACGTGCCTGAGTTGCAGGCCAGGTCCCCAGTAGGTGGCGTGTGAGAGGCAACCACATATTGAAGTTTCTTGC
This sequence comes from Pteronotus mesoamericanus, assembly GCF_021234165.1. Taxonomy (NCBI): domain Eukaryota; kingdom Metazoa; phylum Chordata; class Mammalia; order Chiroptera; family Mormoopidae; genus Pteronotus; species Pteronotus mesoamericanus. Next base: position 5,071,776 of record NW_026555198.1, read on the forward strand.
CCTCTCTTTCACCCCCACTTCCTCTCTCTCTAAAGAAAAATAAATGCAAATCTTTAAAAAAAGGAGTAATCATTAAGTGCTGATTTCTTTTAGACTATATCACCATATTTTTGGACCTCATCACTATCTGAACATTTTGAGCAGTCAAAATTTTAATCTATTTAATGGGAGTCATTTAAATGCTCAGTTTTCCTACCTTGTATGCTTGTTCCCAAATATCTGAGTAGGAATTTGCTGTTAGAATACAACAATTATTTAATTTCACCATTTTACAGGTAATGAAAAAGCTTGCATACACAATCACTTTGAGGCTGGAGACTTTTCCTTGTTTTCATCATTTGTACATCTTTAACAGGCTGGTATAAAAAATATAAGACCACTTCATTACTTTCATTAATCAATGCTGTTATCTTTATTTAAAGAATTGGTCCATTAACTTAAGCTTATTTGATTAATTTTGAGTTGCTCCAGAAGAATGAATCTTTGTTCTAGTATATGAAAAGTGGCCCTCATCACAGTTCTACCAAGACATACTTGAATATGGTTTTCTATTTTATTTCTATGTCAGCATAGGGAAATTAGATTGAGGATATTTATAAAAGATGGAGTGATTTAATACTTAATAATTGAAAACCTATCTATAATAGTGCTTGGAAATAAGCAGACATATGAATATTGTATTAAGACACACTAAGTTTTGTCATTTCCTTCTTTTTATATGTGTATTACACTCTCCTGCTACCCCTTCCTTGATGTCAACAATGTCATTTGAGAACTGCAAGCTTCTTGAAGACAGATAACTTATTCTCATTGCATTCCCAGAAGTTAGCATGGTGCTTGGCAAAACATGGCATTCACAAAATGCTAGTTAAATAAATAAATAAACAAGAAAATGTAGATTAGAATGATTTCATAAGAATGGCTAATGCAGAAAAATGCAAATCAAACAGTAGCTACATACACTTGTGTACAGTAAGCGTTGAATACCCTCAATGATCTCATTAAATCTCAGGATTTCACCAGGCCCAATTCTATTTATGGCTTATTTCTGGTTATCTCATCAGGTCATGATAAAGAAATAATGATAATGATAATAATAGTAATAATAATAGTCTTTGTCTTTTGGTATAAATTAATTCAACAAATATTGACCAAATACCTACTATGTGCCCGGCTTTATTTGGTGCTGGAGACACAATGGTCAAGGTAGACAAGTTCTTGGTCTCCAGGAGATTCCAGTCTTTCTATGTTTTTTAAGCTCCACCTCCATCATCCTAAGGATAAAATGGGTATCTGAACCTAATGTTTACTAGTAAGTTTAAACTCAAAGTGTTGAAAACCAACTTAATCTTCCCACAACAAACCAAATCCTCTTGCATTGTTTATTTTCATATAAATCCAGTGATGGCACTGATCATGTCTGTCTTGATTTCAGCTGTGTATAGCCAGTGACCAGTACAGACCCTGGCCCGTAGAAGATTTTCAATAAATATTTATTTCAAGGTTACACCGTATATGTCATCAGTGTCAAGCCATGTAGCTTCTAAACTCTATAATCCTCTCTCCACATCTACTTTAGCAGCCTTTACAATGTTGTACCAAGTTGCTTATGCATATGTCTGTATTTACCCTTATATTGTAAGCTTTTTGAGAATAAAGATTGTCTATATTATTTATCTTTACCACAGATCCTAGCATTTGTATACCACAGTAAATGCATCCTGAATTAAATAATGCTCAAAACAACTTAGTGTATTGTGGCTCAATAATTTTTTAAGTTATTCTAGTGGTCTTTGCTTTTGGTGATTCTGCAGAGTCACACTAGAAAAATAATAACAAGAATAGCAATCATGACACACTCTAAATGCCAGGCATAGTGATATGTGCTCTCTGTAATTACCATATAAAAGCTTCCCCAAGACTATCATTATATCCATTTTACAGATGAGAATACTGAGACCCAGGTAGGCTAAGTGACTTACTTAAGTTCACATAGAAAGGATCACCACTAGTTATTTAGTTATATAGCCCCATGATATTTTTAATATGCGATTCTTCACAGCAGAGACACATTTGTTCCTACATAGATTGGGTAAACACAAGAGGAGTCTGTTGGATTCTAACGCACTATTACTGACAACTCAGAGCCTGGAAGTTTTACCAGCCACCGGTGTTGGTCATCATTTCTGCAGGCAATTTCTGTAGTCTGGCAGGTGAAGAATTTTTCCCGTTTGTTTGAATTTTACTTTAAATATAAGCTACTAGACATGAGTCATCCTCTTGGTTGTGAAGTCTGAGGGCAGGCCACTGATAATATAAGACTGAGGCAGCAAGTACGTACCACTTTATCAACTGTAATGCCTTCTGAAGAAGGGACTGGGCTGGAGGGGTTATTAACAAATACAGAAAAGAAAAGGGAAAATATGCTATACTTCTGTGATTAACTTGGACATCTGAGGGACTGAAAGATCATTTTGGTTTAAAATAAAAAGAAACATCTGAGTAGCATGCAACTGAGCAGTTTTTTCACCATAGCAGTTATGACAGCTTTTTGTTCAGCTCTGTGTGGTGAGAAGAAAATTTTGTTCTTTAACTGACTGAAAAGTGTCAAAGCATAAATGCTTCTATGTCCAGGCTTCTTGAAAATGTCCTAATTTAAGGTGGATAAAACAAAGCTGTTACTTATTTTACTCTGAAAATATATTTCAGTTGGAAATCTCTAAATTCTTGCTGGAAATCAAGGTGTTTCATGCCTAAACAGCTAAAGGACCTGTCATTTTAAATAATTACTATGATAAAGAGTGTACTTGTTTAGTGCACAATGCTAGGTAGACACTGGAAGGCCACTGTAATATACCTAATGATGACTGAAGATAAATGGTTCTCAGTTTATTGTCTCAAAGTTGTGGTATGCTTTACTTTGATAAATAAATTTACTCTGTATTTTCTCCCCCGACCGCTCACCAGGCCCTGGTCATCAGACTACCATATTTCAGTGCCCTGCCTCCTATTCTTTATTGCAATGGACAATTCTTCATTCTCTGGACATTTTCCTGACTCTTCACTTTTGTGTCCTGAGGGTAGCATATCTTGCTCCTCCTGATAAACACTTACTTATTCATCAAAGATTGATTAAAATGTTACCTACCTCTTTTGAGAAGTCTCCAATGCACAACCCCCAAATGCAAAATGAGCCAATCCTTCTATCTCTGCTTTATGGTATATTGTATATCACATTGTGTATATCACATTGTGTTGCAATTGTTTATGGGTGTGGCTCTCTAAAAATGTTCTACAAGGGAAAGGGCTAGTTTGTGTATGTGCATGAATATACAAACTAAATAAGCTCCTTGTTTATGTTGAACCTTATTTCAGCAAAAATTTGAGACAACTCAAAAGCTATACAACAACAAAAAACAAATAAAAACAGGTTAGAGAAAAATAGAAAATACGCATATATGAATCAGGACACAAAACAGAGCTGTGAATGAAGCATATGAGAGCTAGGATTATATTTTATTCATCTTTGTATTCCAATAATCCAGCAAAGTAAATAGCACTTAGAAGACAGTTAACATGCATAATTTAAATGCATTTATCAATTGGTTGGTTGATTACTATGTCCCTGAATACACTAAATTATACTTTACTAAAGCATTAAGTATTCTCCTATTTATGAACTGACCATTCAGTCACCGACATCATGACATGACCTGTCAAGCACTGGAATATACCACACTCATTTCTCCCTATTAATGGTGGAACCAAAGGTCTAGAAAGAGTAAATCATTTGACTGAGATTACATAGTTTAAACGTTGGTGAAATCACCTCTCAGAATCTCATCTGTAAAATGAAGAAAATGAAGGGGAACTTAGCATTAATTTAGTCTGATTTTTCACATTATATAATTCTAAAGTAATTTTGAATGCAGTATGTTAAAAGTCATTTCTCATTTTCACTCATTCTAATATCTGATGTTTTATTTTCAGGCTGTTTGTAGTTCCAATTTCTGTAGACTATGCATTATGAAATAATCTGACTTATCTTGCTTCCCATATTTGTGAGATGCTTTTTGTCTTGAGTGGTACTTTCAGGTCATCAAATTTGTCTCTTCTGATATAGGCTTGTCTTTGTAGTTGTAGCAATAGGTGAGCTATGTAAGCGGAGTGCATGGCTCTGGTATGTCTACATTATATGATCATGTTAGGAGAGCATGTATGTTACTGTCCCTCATTTCACTTTAGAGCATGATTGTTTCATCTACACTTGGAACACTGGTCATTTCTTTTCTGTACCCATGGGATTTTGACCCACATGAGAGAAGAGGCAATGGCTAGAGGAAAAAGAAGGGGGAAGAACAAAAGACACAGATTGAGGTAGCAGGAGGAGAGGGACCATTGATAGATTGCTAAAGAGAAAGTAGAGGCATTTTTTGGACATCATTTTCAAATCACACTTATCAAAAAACAAAATGGAAAGGTGGATGGAGGCAAACCTCCATAAATGTAAGAGAAGCTAAATGAAAATAAGATTTCATGAGGTTATGAACAATTTCCTTATCTATAGTCTGTTCTTGGGAACTAGTAAGAACTGTTTAGGAATGTAGAATCAGGATATTCTGGACAAATCAACATATGCTCATCAGAGAAATTTTTCAGAGTAATTCTCTTTTCATTGAACTGTTGTTCTTTTAGCTTTTGAGAGAGTTTTATTTGCAAAGCTTCTACAGAGAAGAGTTATTGTTAACCAGTCTCAGCATGAATCTTATAAGGATGTATCTTTCCTAGTCTATGGTTATAATTCTGGGCTAGTTTATTGTTTAGTCAGTGAACTCTGAAAAAGTAATACTATATATAGTACAGTTAGTGTTAAAAAAGATGGAGCAAAATCATTTTTGCTAAGTTAATTAGTCAATCACAGAAGGACAAATGCTGGGTGATTTTACTTATATGAGGTACCTAAGACAGTCAAACTCAAAGAAACAGAGTAGAATGCTGGTTGCTAGGGGTTGGTGGGAGGAGAAAGTAGACATTTGCTGTTCAACAGGTATAAGTTTTCAGTTATACAAGATAAATACATTCTAGAATTCTGCTGTACCACACTGTGCTTATAGTCAACAATACTGTATTATGCATTTAAATTTTTGTTAACACAGAAACAGTCATGTAAACTGTTATCATAATAAAAAGTCTTTCTGTGAAATAAAAGATGCAACCATCTCTAAATTGATCTAGTAGAATGTCTGAAAGTGTATAGCATATGTTAAAGATCTTGGATATTTAATATTTCTACACAGGGTGCCTTTAGGTAGAGTTGTGTGCTCTGGTTCGCTGTGATTTGAAAAGTGGTTGAATAATATGTAATCAGAGATTGTGTAATTAAAACTGAAGGGTGCTTCACCTAACTGCCCTGGTTAATTGATGGTAAATTCTGTTCAAAGTAGATAAATCAATTTTAAATAATAACCCTTAAGACAGAAAATACGAGATGAAGTATGCTGTCTTTTCCATATAGCTAGATTTTTCATGGTTATCTTTTTTTTTTAAGATAATCAATAGCTCTTGATGGAGAAAAGTATGAAGACTTCACTTTACAGCTGTGATAAAGCATTCAAGATAGAGAAAAGTCAGGCACAATTATGAAGAGCAAGATAGATAACCTAAATAAAAACCAACTCTTTCTATTTAATATCAATGCATTGAATCTCTGGATATGTAATTATTTGGCCACCTCAATTCTGATAATTTTTTTTATGAAAACAAAACACACATAATATTTTTAAGTGGTGAAGGGACAAAATCACATGTTTCCCTTTATAACATACTGTCTCTGTGACTGTTTGAAATGGTTTATCTGATCTACCAAAACTGTGGTAATTGAACAATTAAGATGTACCTGTTAAAAAGTACATCATTGTCCAAACCACAATATCAGTAATAAAAGTGCCTGCCTGATCTTTTAATTAATGCGTAATGAGAGACTTTAAAAATGCCTATAGTTTACTTAAGGATTTTAATTTCTCCACATTATTCTTTAAATTTTATTATGCAAATCCAAATTTTGGGACATTTTGAGTATTAAGTATGTGTTGAAAGTCTGTAGCAGTATCTTAAGGGCCATTAACTACTATCATACAAATATGTATTAGGAACATTTGAAAACTCTTTTCCCCTACCATTATAAAACTTGCTACAGTATAGTCAAGCACATTTCCTTGGTTAATACAGAATAACTTTTCTGAATAACAATTTTGGTGTGTTAGAATAACAGTTTTGTAAAACTTCATAAAGGCTTTTTTGTTTATTGGTGGAATCCCCAATTTTCAAAATCGGTGTTAAATTACATATTAACTAAATCTGCTTCTAGATTTGTTTTACTGAGAGGTGAAAATGAGGCTTGATGATCACCAGTAAGTAGTAACTTTACATGTTTTTCAGGTGATTTTTAGAGTTTACATATAGAGCCAGTGCTACAGAAATCAAAATCCATGAGAGGTATCTTAGAGGGACTATGATGATTAAACAAGTTCTCCTGTATCAGTCTCTTTATATGTGTCAAGCACTGAATCAGGAGTTGTGTCAGAGATGCAGGAAAGAATTGGCTAGCTACATGTTCTGCTCGTAAGGAGAAGAGCCATGGCATGAGGCTGTCTACATAAATTCTAAGGTATGCCCAGTGCTGGATTTAGCCAGGTAGACCTGAATATGGTAGACACATTAAGTCTATTTAATAGACAATAAATATTTCCTGAATTACTGAACAAATCTACTTCATAAGCCAGGAACATTCAAATGCTCTGAAAGGTCACAGAAGTGAGAGTTTACTTCTAGCTCATAAGATCGTGGTTTGAATTTTGAAGAACATGTGCCTGTTTTAGTGTAATATAGAAGCAACATTTTAAAGATTTTAATATGACTCTAGTTATTAGTAACTTGATAGTTACCTTAAAATAAGGTTTTTCTTTATTGTGGATATGAATATTTAAGGGAATGTCATCAATTATGGTTAATTTAAAGGAAGTATAATGAATATAATAAGGATAAATGATAATTAAAATATTTCTTCCCAGCTGTGTCAGACCCATGCGAAACTAAGGGAATGATTCTAATTGTATGACTTTCTTCCTAATACCAATCTCAAAAGATAGGATGTCATCCCACACCTTCCAATTCTATTAATAACCCATGATAGTTACTTATTTATGGAGTTAGCTAAGCATTTTCTCCAGTCCCCCCTCACCTCTTAAGTTAAGGAAGTTTATTAAGATGACCAATTTCCTCCCATCTTTAAGGTTAATTTATGTGAAACACTAATCAGAAGGTATGAATACATAAAAGATATACCATGAATTATACTCATTCCTAAGTAACTGAAATGCTCTACATAATTTTTATAGAAGTTATCATATTCATTTTTTCATTCCAATTTATGTAGTACTTACTATGTTCCAAGTACCAGAGCTACATTCTGGGACACAAAGCCAAACAAGGCAGATATGCTAACTGTTCCAATATAATTTGTAGTCCAATTACAAATAGGTGAACATATAGCTTTATTAACAATCATGAAAGAAGTAAACATATTACTGTGATAGAGGTCAACTGGGCTAGGGCATCTAGTTTAGGTTGGTGGGCAGAGAAGTGCTCTTTGAAGAGCTGAATTTTAAGCTGAGTTCAGAAAATCTATTTAGAAAGAGCTAGCCATTAATAAAGCAAAAACAAGAATATTCCTGCCTGAGGAAACAATAACTGCATGTACCCAAAGGTTATATATTAGTATGTTGTAGGAAGAGAAAAAAAGCCAATGTCAAAAAATGAGAGCATAGCCTGAGATGAACTATAAGAAAAGAACAGGAGCTCAGATCATGGAGGTCCTTATAGGCCAGTATTTTGAGGTGGGGTGATATTGAAATCTTTCAAGTGTATCATAATATAATTTAAGTATTAATATGATTCTGGATATTATAGAGAGAATAAATTAGAGGAAAGAAAGAGTTGAAGGATGATGATTTTTTTAAGCCTCTGTTTAAGTGATCGAGACAAAGAATGGGAAGTGGCTGAGACTAGGATAGTGGCAGTAGAAATAGAAATGAGTAGATTAAAGAGATATCTGCAAGTATATCTCATAGGGTAATATCATAATTATATGTTCACTTGCCTTTCTCCCTAACATCCTGGGGCCCAATGCAGAGAGAGACTATGTCTTTTTCATCTCTGTATTCCCATTTTCAGCTGGGAATATTTAATAAAAATATTTTTTTCATAACTTGGGGTATCTGGGGCATGACAGGCACTCATAAAATCTTTAGATGAATAAGTAAGCTATCTGCTATCAAGAGTAGAATTCCTCTCTTTGTCCTAAAATGTTTATCATTCAAAAAAGCCTCACTGATTTGAATATTCTATAATATGGTAAACATGAACACATAGTCTTTCTTCATCCTCATTCAAGATCTTATAGACTTCAATAATATGCTTTTAGTATTTTTATCTTTCAAGGTGAAGAAAGAGAATCTTTTGATTCTTTTCTCATGTGGCAGTTCCTCCTTTTCACTGATTACATCTGCTGCCTTCCCCTGGATTTTCTTCAGCTCTTATGTTTCTTGTTTTAGATATGACAACACGATGGTCCTGGTGTGAACACACCACAATCCTGTATGTTGGTGGAATTCTGGGTTTTGTTTTTTTCTGGTATAGTTTACAATAAAGCCCAATAGTTTCTAGACATTTTTTTTTAGTTCTAGGAAATAGAGTCCCAATACCCACAAGTCTTTTAGTAATAATATAACTCATAGCTTGAAATAAAGCGGTGCAATTTTTTTTGTCGATATCTATAATTTTCTCCCCTTTTATGTAGCCTTGTGTAGTTTTTTTGTTTTGTTTTGTTTTGTTTTTTGCATTTTGTCCCTGCCAGTTTGGAATCTGCTATCTCCAGAAGAGCTTAGTGTCCACTGGATTCTTTTCTTCAAATCGCTTATAAAAACTGTTACATTGGGCTGGCCCCTGGAAGATCTCCATTTAGTTCTGTCCACAGTAATTTTCTCCTGCTTTTTGTTTCTTGTTTTAAGGCATTTCTCTATTCATGATGAAAATAGTCTTCTCAACTTCATGGTAATATCATTTGAATACTATGTGAATGTACTTTGAAAATTAATATAACATATTTGCTTGTTCTATTTCATTCATATTAGTAGTTATCCATGGATAGCTCAATCTGATTAGCTGAACATGATTTTCTTATAGAAACTACATTTCCTTTTAATAAATGTTATCTTTTTTCTTGAGTAATTCTGTCTATCTATCTGTAATTTTCCATTAACTTGTTCAATATACAGGTAAATTTGTCAGTATTTAGCTGTAAGAATCCCCACTGAAACTCTTCTTATAGATACCAAAATCATCCATTCTGAATCTGTAACAACTATTTAAATTTTTGGCTAATAGTGACACAATTTCACCTTGGATTCTTTTAAAACTGTTGATGTATTTAAACCAATTTATCCATTAAATCTACAATGTCCTATACTTTTATTATTTGCTTAAACCTTTTGTGACACTATATTTTCTCAACTGTAAGATATATTTTATGACCTTTTAAGGGTTATTTATGCATTCATGTAATGAATATTTATTGAGTGACTATGTGACAAGCACCGGGGTTATACCAGCGAACAAGGCTAGCAAAAATCTCTGCCTTCACTGAACTTATATTCTTTTAGTATTTGAAGACAGTAAAAAAAATAAGTAAATAATATGTAAGGTGGTTATAAGTGACATGAAGAAAAATAAAACAGTTAAGAGAAGAGAATGTGAGGAAGGATGCTATTTAATATAGAGGGATTAGGAAAAATCTCTCTGAAAATGTAACTTTGGAGCAGGACTCAGAAACAAGCCATGTCATTACTCAGGAGAAGGAATTTCAGGCAGATGGAAAAGTGCCTAGGCCTTAAATAGACATATGCTTGGCTCTCTCACTGAGCATCAAGGAATCCAGTGCTATAAGATCAAAGTGATTGAAGAGGAGAGTGACAGAAAATGAGTACGAAGGATTTAGCCATGACACAGATCATGTAAGGCCTTACAGACTAGATTGAGGACTTTGAATTATATTCTTGATAAGATAATGTTTTTTGAGCAAGGGGAAATCATAATGTCACTTATTTAAAAAAATAAAATTCTGGTTTTAGTGTATAGAATAGATTGGGTTTGGGAGATGGTGAATACAGCAAGACAAATTGGGGGACTATTGCACTAGGCATTCAGGTGAAGAAATTATGAAGATTTGAACCTGGGTGCTGGTAGAAGTCATCAGATTTATTTTTTACGAAACTTGTCCATTTTATTTATCAGATACTAATTACATTTGCCGGAAAATGCACTTAACTATTTCTGTAAAATGCATTTCTCTCCTTTTCACTTAAAAATAAAAGTTGTGCCCTGGCCACGTGGCTCAGTTAATTGGAGCATCATCCCATGCACCAGAAGGTTGTGGTTTCAATTCCCTGTCAGGGCGCAGACCTAGATTGCAGGTTCAATCCCTGGTCAAAGCACATCTGGGAGACGACTGATCCGTGTTTCTCTCTCATGTCAATGTTTCTCTCTCTATTTATCTCTCTCTTCATCTCTCTCTTCCTTCTTCCCCCTCTAAGATCAATAAACATATCCTCCTGTGAAGATTAAATAAATAAATAAATAAATAAATAAATAAATAAATAAATAAAGTTATGGTAAAGGTAGTTTAACGTAGACTTGTCTTCATAAAAGAACCATTACTGTAAATTCTATCTTTGTAACAATTCACTGTACATACAATGTAAACTAGTAAATTTGCTTAAAGATGGTAGGAAATGATTAAACAAAGAATGTTTTTTACTAGTTATTCTGCTTAACCAGCTTTTTAATTGATCTGAATTTCCAGGAGCTGTTGTTTAATGCTAGATATTTTATTCCATAAATTCAAAGACTGTGGATTTACTTTACTGATCAGAGGTCTTTAAGGCTTGCTAACTAAGTCAATTTGGTATGCTTGAAAGAATATCCATAATGTTGCCCTTTAGAGTTTTAAGAGCAAGATGGTAATTTGTAAGACTAAACTGCTCAATGCTGTTTCCATAGGTCCCATGTAAGCGGAATGTTGGCAAGTTTTTGAAATGAAGGCTAATGTTTAATAAAGGCAAGAAGTAATTTAAAAATGGAAATATTATTTCTGGATTTACATTTGTCTCACTTCTGCCCAAATTCTTATTGTCAAAACAATTCATATACATATATATTTCATATCACGCTCTTACAAACATGTTACTTGAATTGGCTTGTTTGTGACAGAATCACCTTTTGAAATTAACCAAGAATACTATGAATACAGCAACTATTTGGCCTTACATATTCTTATCCGATTTCCCTCTTTTGTTGGCCTAGGCCCCACCCCCACCCCCATTTACTCTGGGGGACTCTTCCCACAGACATGGAGATCATTAGCAACCAATTTGGAACCTGCCTCTTTGTTCACACTTGATTGGTCAAGGGTTGACCTAAGATGGGTAAGTATGAGGCACTATCACAGAAATTTCGCAATTAAAATGAAAGAAACAGTTTCTTTCTATCCTGTGTCGAGAGCTACACTGATTTAATTTTTAAAAAATCAGTCAGTATGGAATGTATCCTATGTCTCTGAATATTTCACAGATGATTCTCTAGCAGGAGTTCAAGGACCAAAGGTAGAAGCACTTCGGTATAGCTTAGGGTTGTTCAAATTCCCTTGTTGCTAAAAATACTCTGGAGTGGTTGATCACTATATAGCTTTTCAACACCCTTACCTTGAGATTCTGATTCTATCAATTGTGAGCCTAGCAACCTGTATTTTAATAAGGACCTCTAAGTGATTTTATTTTCAGAAAAGTTTACGATACTTATTCTGAACAGTACCTTTGCCTGCATGTCAAGGAATTGGCACTTGATAGCAGTATGCTTTTTCTGCAAGCATTATTGTTGGGCTCTGCACTATTTTCTAAAGGAAGTCTTAGCCAACCATGAGCTATGAATTCAAGAAAGATAAACCCTTGGTCGTGGCTTTATTTTTCATTTCTTAATTATTTTATTCATTCAGCAAACACAAGGAACTTACAAGTTAGTGGGGCCATAGGGCAGATATTAAATGAATAATCACATGAAAACATTACACCTTGATTGGTGATATTAAACAACAGTAAAAGTTGCGATGAGATTACAAGGGACTTGATTGAGTGGAAATAATTCAGGAAAGATTTCTCTGGAGAAGTGATATTTAAGCTAATTTTATATAGTGTAACCAGCTTTTGAACTTAACACATTGAATTCCTGGTATAGACCTGTTCCAGATATTCTGACCCTGGGCTCAGATATGAATGGATTGATAACTCTAGATTTGTTGTCCTTTTTCTACTCTGTCTAAAAATATCAAATGTTTTCCAACCTATAAACTTCTCAGAGCTCAGCTTTCTTTCTTCCAAGTTAGGCAGAACAGACTGGCATACAGAGTTCATACACACACACACACACACACACACATAAATAAATTAATAAATTAATTAAATATTTGGTTAACTAGAACCTCTTCCCCCACCCGCATTGCACTGATCTTCTCATGGTGTCTCCTGCATTCTCTCACTGACTTTTCTCATTTCCTCAGTCACCAACAGAGTTGTGCACCTCAATATCTTGATACCTGCTCTGTACTTCAGCTCTTCACTTACCCTCTCTTGGCATTCAAGGATAAGCCTTTCACTGGGCAATTCTCCAACTTCATACTTAACCATATCACTACTGAACTAAGGAGAACCAAAAGATTAATAATGTAATCTAAATAATTAATTTTCACACTCCTGTAAATATTGCTACTTAAAGAAGAAAAAAGACTGCTAACTACTCTGAGAAGAAATTAACAGAACAAAAATATAAGATCAAGTGCTTTCATTAACATGTCAACACATTTTACAATATTTAAAAGATCGTAACAGGCACTTTCATTTGTGTCCTACAATAATTCAATGTAGAAGATGTGTTATTTTAACTTTACTGATAATAAAACAGAGGCCCAGAGATAGAAATGTGTAACCTAAGGTCAAAACCCCACCTAGTTCAATCTGTCTCTATTTCTGATTATAATGACAAGGTAGCTCACTCAATTTTGTGGCTTGCCTTATCCTGCCTCCCCTCTTGTGGCCTCAGGGAACTTGCTTATTTGCAGTTCAACAAGGCTCCAGCAGTTTTTATTTTTTTTCAATTTGCTTTCTCCAGCTGTTCCTGCTGTTTGAAGGATGAGGCATCAAATCTCAGCTTGAGTCCTGCCACTTTAGCCATGGAAACCTTTATACTTTTAACTGTTCTGCTTGGAGCCTTAACTACACTGAAGTCCTGCTCATTCAGAGAAGGTGCTGGAGCAAGAACCTCATGTGGCTCAAGTGGTTTAACTGATGATAGCTTACATTCCCAAAGGTTATGGTGTCTTTGTGAGAGAACCTTTCTGGCCAACTAGCATATGCTGCATTGCTGCTTCTTAAACACCCCTCCCTTGCACTGCCTTCTATAGCTGTGGTTGCTGTAAGAATTCTTTTGTACAAAATGTTCTAAATAATTCATAAAACCTAACAGTCCTCTCTTCTTTTTGACCGAGGTTAACAGTAAGGATTTTTCTTTTATTACCATTTTTAAAATCACAATGTAAGAACAAGGTAACATATAGTTTTCTTTGCAATTCATGGCCTGTGCACTACCAAGGAAAGGTAGCTGCGAACTTCCTAGTGTTCACCTCAGTCAACACTTAGGTGGCAATGACTCTGGCTTCAATACAGGCTGTTTTCCATCCTCAACTCTACCCTTTGTTCTGTATCCTTCAGTTATTTTCTCTGGTTCTTAAGTTGTCATCAAAAAGACAATTTCTCAAGAGATTTTTGCAAATATTTTCTCAAGTCCATCTTGGACCCAGATGCAGGGTATTTATTATCATCTTGGACATGTCTCTTGCTCATTGTCTTGCTCTGTTTGAAAATGTCTCTCCTTAAGCACAGCCTTTCTATTTTAGCCCCCATTTTGACACCTTTATCCTACGTATTGCCTCCTGACTTCCCTTATCACACGCTCATCAGCCAGTAAAATTGAAGTATTTAAACCTCTGATTCCATCAATTTTAAGATCCCAATACTTTATGGAGTCAAAATATTTGCTTTGAAATTCTGGCTTCACTGCTAGAAGCTATGTGATCATGGGAGAACTGCAAATCCCTCTAGATTTTAGTCTTTTCACCTGTAAATTGTAATAATTAAAGCACCTACTCCTCTGGTTGCCATGAGAATGAAAAATAAAAAGGTAAGCAGAATGCTTAGAATAATGTCTAACAGGTAATGAGAATTCAATAATGTGAGCTCCAGTGTAAATTTGGTTAGGTGGAGTAAAGCACATTGACCTCATGGGAAGAACATGAAAATTAAAACATGAACGTAAAATGCCTAGCACAGACTCTGGCATAATATAGACATTCAAAAGTCATATTCCCATTTCCCACCAACTCACCCTCCTTCATTCTGTACTTGCTTGTCTCACTTAAAAGATGCTTTCCTCATGTATTTATGCTTTTGTGAATTAACAGCTATACTATAGTTTAAAAACTAAAGTTAAAGTGGTGATTTTGAATGGAGTCCAAAATATCAAAGAAAAGTAAAAAAAAAGTCAAATAGCAGTGTGTTCTCAGGCAAAAGGCATTAAAGCAGTAACTCATTTTTTAAAAGTTTCTTTAAACACCGTTGTGAAGTGGACATTGTAATAGCCCTTACCTTCTGACCATTAGACACCTAAGAGCTGACAAAGAAACTGAAAAACTAGATGCTCTGTTCAGAGTCATTCTTCTTAATTGCATGAGGTCAAGTGTAAAGTGTAATTACTTCCCTTCTGCTCAATTGATACCACTTTTCATTTAGTTCTTGTTCATTGCGTATGGATTTCCAGGCCTATTAGAGGCCAGCATATGCCATCTTCCTCAACTTAAGTTCTCGTGTTTGAACCTCTTCTATGCTGCCCTTGCCAACTGGTCATCTACCCTCTGTTGATACCTTTCAAGGAAAAAGAGCCCAAAATATCCAGAAGCCTTCCTAGACCAGCTTGAAACAGACATATTTGTGAGAAAATTCTCCTTTTGGTGAGCCCAAATCTGGCTCCATATTTTCTGTCCTAGCTATGTCTCTTGAGACCTTATAGCAGTATAACAGCAGTCCATCTATTATTTAGAAGAAAGTTTTCACACTACTTATGGATTTTTTTCCTCACTCAGTGAAAATTCTAAGTTACCACCAAAAAATTTTAAAGAATAAATAATTTAAAATTGAAGTAACTATCTTGATAATGTAGATCCAGAGATATTATTAGTTTTTGCAATCAAGTGTGCCCTAAAAATGTTTCAGATTTGGACACCTATTGCATGCCTCTAAATTCCACTCCATGCATTATTGTTTGAACAGTGAACAGTTGATGTTAGAGAAGCACAGTCTCTGGGCACAGACATTTATTCATTCATTCATCTATTCATTCACACATTCTCTTATTTACAAAAATATTTGACATAATTTTGAATACCATAAAAGTATATTTTAGTGTGGTATTATACAATATTCTCCTCATACCATCCCTATGTCAACTATAAACTTCAATAATTCATGTTTCAAAAATGAGGAGAGAGAACATTATTAGGAAAGATGAAAATAATTTTGTCATTGTCACCATCTGCCTTTGTTCTCTGAACCACAGTCCCCCTATTCCACTGATTTTTCTACTCCTATTCCTTCTGAGTTTATGATCTTTAGAATTTTCCATATGCATGAAAGGATGTTAGCTCACAAGACAGCTTGGTGATTGGTGCTTGCTCCCTGATTCATGTCCAGCATCTGTATTTCCCTTGGCAAATATCTTGGTTCACAGATTTACATAGGAACTATAAAAGAGTCAAAAAAGCCTTCTAAAACAATGGCAAGATTTGCTGTCACTAATTGGCTGTGTTTGCTAGATGATGAAATGCAATTGGCAAGGCAAGAGAGCTTTACCATTGCTCTGTATAGAAAGGTATGGGGTTGAAACTTTGCCCATATCTGGAGTAGTCATAATTTTAGACTCCTGGTGTTTAAACAGAAAGCCCAGAATAGTCATCTCATGACTATTTTTATACACCTACTATCAATACCCTCCAAAGACTGCCAGAAACATACCTTAGTTGAACTGCTTGGATCGATTGCTCATTGCAGCTAAGAGGGGCAAATGCACACATTAAGTCATCTCAGTAAAGTGTTAGAAATGCCTTTTGATAGGACTTGCACTTATATCAGGTGATTTGGAGGATGTTGTAAGGATGCATGGCTTTGTTTTGTACCAGTTGAATGCTATCAGAAATCAGGGTCAATTTTATGATTTGGTACCATAAAAAATCATTAATAAATCAACAGACAATGAATACTGGTGAGTATGTGGGGAGAAGGAAATCCTAGTGCACTGTTGGTGGGAATGCAGACTGGTGCAGCTACTGTGAAAGCAGTGTGGAATTTCCTCAAAACACTCTAAACAGAGCTGCCTTTTGATGCAGTGATCCCACTGCTGGGATTTATACCCTAAGAATTCTGAAACACCAATTCAAATAACCTAGGCCCTCCACTGTTCATAGCAGCACAATTTTCAACAGCTAAGTGCTGGAAACATCTTAAGTGCCCATCAATAAATGAGTGGATCAAAAAACTGATACATTTACACAATGGAATACTATGCAGCAGAAAGGAAAAAGGAACTCCTTCCTACCTTTTGCATCAACATGTATGGAACTGGAGAGTATTATGCTAAGTGAAATAAGACAGCTGACAAAAGACAAATACCATATGATCTCACTTACAAGAGGAACCTATTGAGCAAAATAAACCAGTGAACAAAATAGAACCAGAGGCATAGAAACATGGAACAGACTGACAGAGGTAACAAGGTTGGAGAGAGGTAGGGACTGATTGACAGAAGGTGAAGGGATTAGTCAAAGAACATTTATAGACAGGTACATGGACAACAGTGTTGGGGTTGACTATGGAAGTGGGGCATAGGCTGGATGGAGAGGGGCATAAGGGGAAAAATTGGGACAAATGTAACAGCATAAACAATAATAAAATAGGAATAATTAGAAAAACCTTGAAGATAAAAACGAAAACTAAAGCAAGGGTAAAGCTGTAGTTGGTGAAGTAGCAGTCACTCACATTAGCCAGGATAGGCAGATATTTGGTCATTTTTGTGATTTGGACAATGTTCATGTTCTGTGTCTGTTGAGATATTATTACAAAGTGGTCTTGTTTTTGTTTTGGTCCATCATGGTCCCAGAGTGGCCTTGTTTGATGTTGATATTCTGTGAATTTGTGTTCAACAAAATACCCAAGATCTAGGTGTGATTGTCAGGCCAGCTGTTGGATATCAGGAACTGCTTTTCCTTTTCTCATGACTAGACATTGTGATGCATCAGAGAAGAAACCCATCAGTGAACAAACCAGATGACAATATAATTTCCTTCATTGGAAAGGGGGAAAGAATGAAAAAAAAAGACTTGATAAATTATACAATATAGTAAAATGCAATAAATGCTATGGAAAAGGAAAAATGCAATAGAACAGGGTAAAAGGGATGGGGCGGGGTTAGGTATAGACAGAAAAGTTGCACTTTTTAATAGGGTGGTAAGAGTAGGCCTCACCAAGAAGGTGACACTGTAACAAAGGTTTGTTATGGAGGTGAGGAAGTGAACCCTGTGAATAGCTAATGGAATTCTGGTTCATTTCCAAAGGAATCATCCTAATAGTAAGTTTGGATTCCTGCAACCTTCTAACTTACTCCATAGACAATTGAGCTCACCCCCTTCTTGTTTTTCCATTGATCTCCCTGAGGTTTTTTTGCCCTAGGCCAAAGAGAAAGGGATTGGATGAGATGGCCAGGATAAGCTAGGGGGTGCATGATGATGCCAGTTTCCACTGTATTCCTGCTCTAAGAACTAATCAATTACTCAAGGAACTGAGTAATCTTCTTTCCCTTCTACAAAGCTGCTAACTCCATGATTTGTGTTCAGTGGCAGGCAGCTGTTCAGATGATCATTTCTGTCATAGGACAATTACTACTCCATCTTCTATGGAGCAGATGGAATGCTGGGATTCTGCATTCCATCTCCTCAGGAAAGCTCAGAGTTATTCGAGTTCTGGCTCTGTCAATTGCAATCACAGTTAGACACAGGATTCTGAGCAGAATGAATCTGTCTCCTGCGGGATTTCTTCAATTGTTTTTATTTCTTCAGAGCATATTCATAGTCATTATACTTATTTTTACTCTAGCAATATCTCTATATAGGCTCTATTTGGTATACATTATCCCTAATTTTATATTTAAAAGTGTAAATACAGATTGATATTTTATTTGCATTTATTGATATTTTATGTCAAGAGCACAGTTTTTTTTTTTTTTAATTTTGAACATATTTATTTCTTGGAAGGCATTTGTAGGATTCTGTTAGATTTATCTCTTGATAATTGCCTTTTATTTTTTTTTAATTAATTTATTTACTTTTTAAATACATTTGTCTCTGCCTTCCCCCACCTCTTTCCCTTGCCCCCTCCCACCTTCCCTCCCTCAGCTCCTCCCCTTTGGTTTTGTCCATGAGTCCTTGCTATATGTTCCTTGACTTTCCCCTTCCCTTCCCTTTCCCTGCCCCCCCTTCCCTCTTGTCTCTGTTGATTTCTTTTCCTTTCAGTGTTGCTGGTCATATTTGCCTTGCTTCTTTGCATTGTTGGTTAGGTTCCGCTTATAGGTGAGATCATATGGTATTTGTCTTTCGCCCCCTGGCTTATTTCGCTTAGCATGATGCTCTCCAGTTCCATCCATGCTGTTGCGAAGTTTAGTACTTCTTTTTTCTTTCTGCTGCGTAGTATTCCATTGTGCATATGTACCATAATTTTTTGATCCAATCATCTACTGATGGGCATTTAGGTTGCTTCCAAGACTTGGCTATTGTAAATTGTGCTGCTATGAACATTGGGGTGCATAGGTTCTTTTGTATTGGCGTTTTGGTGTTCTCAGGGTATAGTCCCAGCAGGGGAATCGCTGGATCAAAAGGCAGTTCCATTTTCAGCTTTCTGAGGAAATTCCACACTGCTTTCCATAGTGGCTGCACCAGTCTGCATTCCCACCAACAGTGGACTAGAGTTCCCTTTTCTCCACAGCCTCGCCAGCACCTGTTGTTTGTGGATCTGTTTATGATGGCCATTCTGACCGGTGTGAGGTGGTACCTCATGGTGCTTTTGATCTGCATTTCTCTAATGGCTAGTGATGCAGAGCATCCTTTCAAATGCCTCTGGGCCCTCTGTATCTCCTCCTTAGAAAAGCGTCTGCCCAGGTCCTTTGCCCATTTTTTGATTGGATCGTTTGTCTTCTTGGAGTAAAGTCGAGTGAGTTCTTTGTATATCTTGGAGATCAAACCTCTATCTGATGTATCATTAGCAAATATATTTTCCCAAATGGTTGGCTCCCTTTTCATTTTGCTGATGTTTTCTTTCGCCGTGCAGAAGCTTCTTATTTTGATGAGGTCCCACTTCTTTATTCTTTCCTTTATGTCCCTTGCTTTAGGAGACATATCGGTGAAAAAATTGCTGCGTGGGATATCTGAGAGTTTCCTGCCAATGTTCTCCTCTAGGACTTTGATGGTGTTGCGACTTATATTTAAGTCTTTTATCCATCTTGAGTTTATTTTTGTGTATGGTGTCAGCTGATGATCCAATTTCAATTTTTTGCATGTAGCCATCCAGCTCTCCCAGCACCATTTGTTGAAGAGGCTGTTATTGCTCCATTTTATGCTTCTGCCCCCTTTGTCAAATATTAGATGTCCATAGAGACCTGGGCTTATTTCTGGGCTTTCTATTCTGTTCCACTGGTCTATGGGTCTGTTCTTGTGCCAGTACCAGATTGTTTTGAGTATAGTGGCTTTGTAGTAGAGTTTGATGTCCGGTATTGTGATCCCTCCTACTTTGTGTTTCTTTCTCAAAATTGCTGCAGCTATTCGAGGTCGTTTATGGTTCCATATAAATTTTTGAAATGTCTTTTCTATTTCTGTGAAATACGTCATTGGTATCTTAATAGGGATTGCGTTGAATCTATAGATTGCTTTTGGTAGTATGGACATTTTAAGGATATTAATTCTTCCAATCCATGTGCACGGTATATGCTTCCATTTATTTGTGTCTTCCTGAATTTCTTTTTTCAATGTTGTATAGTTTTCTGCATACAGGTCTTTTGTGTCTTTGGTTAAATTTATCCCTAGGTACTTTATCTTTTTTCGTGCTATATCGAATGGTATATTTTTCCTGATTTCTTCTTCTTCTATTGCATTGCTGGTGTACAAAAACGCCTTTGATTTCTGAATGTTGACTTTGTATCCTGCTGTTTTGCCAAATTCACTTATTAGGTTGAGGAGTTTTTTGGTAGAGTCTACAGGGTTCTCTATGTACACTATCATGTCATCTGCAAACAATGATACTTTTACTTCCTCCTTTCCTATTTGGATGCCTTTTATCTCTTTCTCTTGTCTGACCGCTGTGGCTAGGACTTCCAATACGATGTTGAAAAGAAGCGGTGAGAGCGGACGTCCTTGTCGTGTTCCCGATCTTAGTGGGAAAGCTTTCAGTTTTTGCCCGTTGAGTATGATATTGGCTATAGGTTTTTCATATATGGCCTTTATTACGTTGAGGAATGCCCCATTTATTCCCATTTTGCTGAGTGTTTTGATCATAAATGGGTGCTGGACCTTGTCAAATGCTTTTTCTGCATCTATCGAGATGATCATGTGGTTTTTGTCTTTTCTTTGATTTATGTGGTGTATCACGTTTACTGATTTGCGTATATTGAACCATCCCTGCATCCCTGGGATGAATCCCACTTGATCGTGATGGATAATCTTTTGAATGTATTGCTGGATGCGGTTTGCCAATATTTTGTTGAGGATTTTAGCATCTATGTTCATCAGCGAAATTGGCCTGTAGTTTTCTTTCTTGGTAGGGTCTTTATCTGGTTTTGGGATCAGGGTGATGCTGGCCTCATAGAAGGAGTCTGGCAGTCTTCCCTCCTCTTGGATTTTTTGGAATAGTCTGAGAAGGACAGGGGTTAGCTCTTCCTTAAATGTTTTGTAAAATTCTCCTGGGAAACCGTCTGGCCCTGGACTTTTGTGTGCTGGGAGTTTCTTGATGACTGCTTCAATTTCCCCAACTGTTATCGGTCTGTTCAAGCTTTCTGTTTCTTCCTCCTTCAGTGTTGGAAGATTATACTTTTCTAAAAATTTGTCCATTTCATCCAGATTTTCAAATTTCTTGGCATATAATTGTTCATAATAGTTTCTGATGATCATTTGTATTTCTGTGGTATCAGTTGTTATTTCTCCTCTTTCATTTCTGATATTATTAATTTGGGTCCTCTCCCTTTTTTTCTTGATGAGTCTGATCAAAGGTTTGTCCACTTTATGAATCTTTTCAAAGAACCAGCTTCTGGATTGGTTGATCCTCTGAATTGTTCTTTTTGTCTCTATGTCATTCAGTTCTGCTCTAATCTTGACTATTTCCTTCCTTCTACTTGCTCTGGGATTTATTTGTTGTTGTTTCTCCAGTTCTTCAAGTTGTAGTGTTAGGTCTTTTATTTGAAATGTTTCTATCTTTTTAAGGTAAGCCTGTATTGCTATGAACTTCCCTCTCAGGACCGCCTTTGCTGTGTCCCATAGGTTTTGGACAGTTGTCTGTTCATTTTCATTTGTTTCCAGAAATTTTTTTATTTCTTCTCTTATCTCATTATTGACCCATTCATTGTTTAAAAGTGTACTGTTCAGTCTCCATGAGTTTCCAAGTTTTTGAAGTTTCTCTTTGAGTTTGATTTCGAGTTTCAAGGCCTTGTGGTCTGAGAAAAAGTTTGGTATTATTTCAATTTTCCTGAATTTACTGAGGCTTGCTTTGTGTCCTATCATGTGGTCTATCTTTGAAAAACTGCCATGAGCATTTGAAAAGAATGTGTATTTTTCTTCTTTGGGATGTAAGATTCTATATATGTCAGTTAAGTCTCTTTGATTCAGTGTTTCATTCAGCGCCACGATATGTTTATTAATGTTTTGTTTGGAAGATCTGTCCATTTTGGACAGTGGGGTGTTGAAATCCCCTACTATCAGTGTGTTGCTATCTATATCTTTTTTGAAGTCATCCAACAATTTCCTTATAAACTTGGGGGCTCCTATATGGGGAGCATATAAGTTTACAATGTTGATGTCTTCTTGATAGATTCTTCCTTTAAGTATGATAAAGTGCCCCTCTGGGTCTCTCTTTATGGCCTTTGCTTTGAAATCGACTTTGTCTGATACAAGTATGGCAACGCCAGCCTTTTTCTCATGTCCATTTGCTTGGAATATTATTTTCCATCCCTTTACTTTCAATCTGTGTAGGTCTTTTGCTCTGAGGTGGGTCTCTTGTAGGCAGCATATGTGTGGGTCATGTTTTCTTATCCATTCAGCTACCCTGTGTCTTTTGATTGGGGCATTTAGTCCATTCACATTGAGAGATATTACTGATAGAAACTTACTCATCTTTTCTCTTTGTACTTGTGTTCCTCTCTGTCTCATTCTTTTCCTTCATCTGCTTAAACCAGTCCCCTAAGCACATCTTGGAGTGCTGGTTTGGTAGAGATGTATTCTTTTAGCTTTCTTTTGTCTGGGAAACTGCGTATTTCTCCTTCTATTTTAATGGAGAGCCTAGCTGGGTAGAGCAGCCTTGGCTGTAGACCCTTGCTTTTCATGGCTTGGAATATTTGTTGCCATTCCCTTCTGGCTTGGAGTGTTTCTGTTGAGAAGTCAGCTCCTAGGCGTATCGGGGCCCCCTTGTATGTTACTTTCTCCTTCTCCCTTGCTGCCTTCAGGATTCTCTCTTTGTCTTTGACATTTGCCATTTTAATGATGATGTGTCTTGGAGTGGACCTCCTTGGGTCCTTCTTGAGTGGGGTCCTCTGTGCCTCCTGGATCCATGAGAGCCTTTCTCTCCTCAAATTAGGGAAATTTTCCATCATTACTTTTTCGAGGAGGTTCTCTATTCCTTGCTCCTCTTCTTCTCCTTCTGGTATCCCTATTATACGGATATTATTGCGTTTCAGGTTGTCCTGCATTTCCCTAAATGCTTCTTCATTCTTTTTGAGTCGTTTTTCCATTTCTTGCTCTTTCTGGGAGCTTTTTTCTACCTTATCTTCCATCTCACTGATTTGATCCTCAGCTTCATCCAGCCTGCTTTGGATTCCTTCTACTGTGTTCTTCAATTCAGAAATGGTATTCTTCATATCCTCTTGTGTCTTCTTGATAGTTTCTATGTCCTTTTCCAGGCTGATATAGTTTGCTGTAAGATCCTGATAGTTTCTCTGCAGTTTCTCATAGTTCTCTTTGAGCTGGCTGAGCTCATTGAGCTTCCTTAGAACCATTGTTTTAAATTCCATATCTGATAGTTCCCTTGCCTCTATTTCATTGAGCTCTCTCTGTGGGGAGTCCCCTTTTCCACTCATTTGGGGAGAACTTCTTTTTCTTCCCATTTTTGTGAGAGTCTGTTAAGTATTTTTGTCCTTTACTTTTCTTTCTGGGCTTGCCTCTGATGATGTCAGTTGTTGACCCTATAGGGCCTTGGGTTGTTTGTTTGAGCCTTTCAGGAGTCTAATGCCTGTGTCTGACTCCTGCTTGGAGCAGCTCTGTGACCCCTTCGGTCAGGGCTGGGCTATTTTTTGGGATCTCTCTGCGCTCTCACGAGAGCTCCTTGAGCGCGTTCCCAGCGCGGCAGGGTCCCCCACCTGCCTGGGCTCGCATGTGTTTGCCCCAGACCAGGGAGCTTATTCGCGACCTCCCGAAGAGCACAGTTTTTAAGAGATGTAAATGAGCTCAGGCTAAAATTTTGAGGTTCCCTTTATAGTGTTCTTACTTTTAGACGCCAATGCATTATATCCTGGTGGCTACAATGATCCTAAGAAGATTATACAATTAATATTTTAATTGACACTAAATATGTACACATCATTTACAATGTAAGTGATTGGATGAAAGTCCCTTATTAATAAGCAACATGGCACTAGGAGGAAAAATATATGACTTTCTGATTTTTGACACTGAAAGTCTAACTATATAGTTAACATATCCAAACAATAATAAATGTCATTATTAAGAGATAATTTTTGATTCAATATGTTTAATAATCTAATTGTGGGACCTATTTTTGTTATTAAATTTTAATAATAAGAACTTACATTTATATAGGGCATTACATTTTGATTTTATATCCAGTTTCCCATTTGAATCTCATATCATCTCTGGAAGATACAGAATGTTCTGAATTATTATCCTCATTTTACTGTGAAGTAACCAGGGCTCATAGAAATGAAGTAGCTTGCAAAATTAATAAGAGCTGGATACGTGCATGGAACTAAATCTCCTTAATATAAATATAACTTTCAAATAAAGAGCAATCAGACATTGTTTCTATTTTCCATCTGTTACTACCTATGTGACCTTAGACAAGTTGTTCCATTTTCTTGAGACTGATGGTAGCACCTACCTCTGTGAACTGGGTATGATGAAATACACACACACATATATGTGTTCTTAGTCCCAAGTTTCAATGTGTGTTGGGAGTCTCCAGCACCAACAAACAGTCTGCAGAATACCAAGTAGGTGTCCTACAATTCAACTCAATTCTAACACTATCTATCCAGAGATAGTATTAGATTCCATAGATTAAGGGGCCAGTGCTCCAAGACTCAATCCGTCGACTGCAGATGGCAGTTGCAAGTTGACCAGCTAAAGATCGGACATTCCCAGAACTCTACACTTTGGTTCAAGTAATTTGTTAGAACAGCATATAAAACTCAGAAAAGACATTTTATTTAATAGTTTACCAGTTTATTACAAAAGGATACAATTCAGAAGCAGCCAGATGGAAGAGATGCATAGGGCAAAGTACATGGAAAGGGTATAGACCTTCCATGCTGTCTCTGGATGCACCACTTTCCCAGAACTTCAGTATGTTTACCAAACTGGAATTTCTCTGAACCCCTTCTTTTTGTGTTTTTATGGAAGCTTCATTACATAGCCATGGTTGATTAAATCATTGGTCATTAGCGATCAGTTCAACCTTCAGCCCTTCTCTTCTCACTGGAAATCAGGGAGTAGAACTGAAAGTTCCAACTCTCTATTCATGGTTAGTTCCCTGGCAACCAGCCCTCATTCTAAGGTGCTTTCGAAATATTACCTCATTAACATAAACACAGTTGTGGTGGAAATGGGCTTGTTGTGCATAAAAATACACCCATTTCACCTTGATGGCTTTGAAGGTATTTCAGGACTGAGGACAAGAGACCAAGTATTATAACAAAAGATGATCCCATCACTCAATTATTGTTCAGGAAATTCCAGGGGTTGTGGGAGCTGTGATCTAGGCACCTCAGATGAAGACCAAATATATATATTATACATTTTATAAATCACAATTCTTATGTTACATATTCTATATATAACATAATATGTTATATATATTCTAGTATAATACCTAAAGAAGTATACAGTTTGATAAGTTGGTAGCCACTATTATGAACAGCAAAAAGACTTACAAAATCATTTGTTGTTTAAAATAGGAAGACTAGATCTTGATTCTAGGGTTGTCATTACTTTTAAATAAGGTATAAAAAGCATAATGTTTAGCACAGTATGAGGTTTGTCCAGAAGGTATCCAGCCACGTAATATAAAAAATAGATGCCCTGGTTGGGGAGGTTCAGTGGATTGAGTGCTGGCCTGAGAACCAAAGGGTTGCTGGTTTGATTCCCAATCAGGGCACGTGCCTGGGTTGCAGGCCAGGTCCCCAGTAGGGAGCATGAGAGAGGCAACCACACATTGATGTTTCTCTCCCTCTCTTTCTCCATCCATTCCCCTCTGTCTAAAAATAAATAAATAAAATCTTCTAAAAACTAAAAACATTTCTTGAAGAAGACACAAAATACAAGAAACATTATACATAGGACAATGACACCTCAGTCCCTTTCAAAGTAGGCACTTTGGAACCTCGCACAGTTCTCCCAGTCGCCGTCAGCTGCCCTATCATGTTTTCCTGAATCTCATTGATGGTTGGAAATCTCTTCTTTCTCAAAGGTGATTTTTGTTTTGGGAAAAGCCAGAAGTTGCAGGGCAGGAAATCTAGATTGTAGGGGGAGCTGAATCTGGGTAATTTGATGTTTTGCCAAAAAACTCTGCATGAGGTGTGATGCATGAGTGGGCACTCAGGCATGATGAAACTGCCTATCAACAGTTGCCCATAGCTGTGGCCTTCTGAATCATCTGAATAGTTTCCTCAGAGGAATGTTCAAGCTTAACACAAAATTTGATGCAGATTCATTGCTCTATTTGCTCACTCATTTTGAATGTGATGGCCACACAGTACACATGCTCACTCAATGCTGTCTACCACCACCCTTGACTAATACAATGAAGTCATCATTGTTCACACATGCGCATTGCAGCTCACTCTCTTTGACTGCCAGATTATACCAATGTTGCACAAATCATTCTTGTTATATTAACAATGGCTGGACTTTTACCGTACAAACCTTGTATGTGTTACATACATTTTGCTCACCTTGGTTCACTCATCACTTCAAATGGTGACTACAACCAAGAAATCAAGTGAAGGTTGAGGGTATTAAAAGTAACAGTGCAAGAATTAGGAAAGGTCGCCAAGTGAAAACTGGTGTCATTAGATATCAAAACTAATATTATCTGCACTCTTGTACTCCCAATTACTATGTACTGATATAAATGAAAGTTGTGTTAATGGCAAACAGTGCCAGATGTTAGACATCAGTCCTTTTGTTTGACTAAGAATTCAGAACCAAGGAACTCAAATACAAGCAAAAGTTTATTTAGGAAGTGACAGGGGTAGAAGTGAGCTGTGGAAAAAGTGAGCCAGCTGGTCTGCATGGACTCAGGAAACAAGTTACAGAGGCTAAGGAAGGGCCCTTGGAGCTTAGGAGAAAGAAAGACAAAGAAAATGTGCAAGGGGGAAGGAGAGGGGGAAAGGTGTAGGTATGCTCCAGAGAAAGAAAAAGCATGTGCTGGGTCCTTCATCTTGAAGGGTTTTATCTATTTCCAAAGGCAGAGATTATAGGGGAGGTCTCAGGGGAGGATCTCAATAGACTATTCCTTAACTTTTCCATTTGTGCCTTTTTGGGTATGTGGTCTCTACTGATTGGTTGGTGCTATTGTAGGAGGTCATTAGTAACTGCAGCTGGTCCTGATATCAGCCATAGTGTCATTTTGTCTGGTTTTGCTGCTTTTTTTGGGACTGGAGCTAAAACACAACTGAGGCCTAGATGTTATCTCTGGGGCTTAATGCTTAAGGGAGTGGTTGTGCATGAGCTTGTATGGGAGTCCTATGAGGCTATTCTCTGGTCCCCATTTTCCTCCTCTAAGGGGGTCTACCACATGACCGGTGACATGCCAGGGGAAGAAAGGTCAGAGGTGGGTCTGAACCACATGACCAGGAATATGCTAGGTTCGGGAAGGTCACCCTAGAGATGAGGTCCCATTTTACAATTGTCCATTGCTAGGTACCCTGGGCTCTCTGCCCTGGTGATGTTCCATAGTATCCAGTCTATTGTTCCTACTCTGCTCATATCTGTCTAACTACCTACTATATCAGTTGGATGATAAAGAATGCTGAAAGAGAAAAAAATGAATTCATTTGAAATGTGGTATTGAAGGATAGCTCTACAGATATCCTGAACAGCCAGAAAGACAAACAAGTGGGTCCTTAATGAAATAAATAGACTCCATAAAAAAATTTGTAGGCATGAGTCTACAAGAGCTGATTAGGGCTGTTGAGGACAGGACAATATGGACATCACTTATTCATAGGATTGTCAGGACTCAGAGCAAATTCAGTGGCATGTAACACACATATGCATGTTACATATGCAGACAGTCAAATGATAGTGAATATAATTATTTTTCATTGGTATGTTAAGACTCACTTTCCTGAAAGTGACAGAAATCACAAATTTAAACAAAGATTAGTTTGTATTATTGGCTCATGTAACTAAACAATTAAGGGATATATTTCACTTCTGCTCTGCCTAGATAAAGAAAATTGAATGATGTCTTCCGAATCTCTCCCATTTGACCCCATTCTTCTGTGTAGACTTTATTATTAGGTGGTTTTAAGCTATCTTCCAGCAGTTCCCACATCTACACTAGCCCAAGATTTCTATTGAGTGGGAAAGAGCAAAAGTCTTGATCCAAGCATTCCTAGCAAATGATGCAAGATTTACATGATTGTGCCAAGCACATAAGTTATGTGTTCACTCTGGCATCAATTATTCTGGCCAGAAAAATATTATGTGTTGGTTTACTTAGTTCTGAATAGCATGCAAACGTCTCATACATTTTTAGCATTATGTATACACTTGTTTTCAAAGGAGATAGTTCTGCATTGTTGGTCTACATAATTAGGTTGTTCCCTTGCAGTCCCTGTAGCCACAGTTTACATTCATCTGTACAGTCTCTCATTTTCCTGCTTGGTAGCACAATAAAGTGGGATTCAACACAAATAGGGTAAAAAAGTGTTAATTAACATACTACCAGATCACACAATTCATTGTGATTAAACATTTATGTGATTACTCCAACATTGTGTAATAATACACTGTCCTGGGCACCATAAAGTAGATTTTTAAAAAGTCCTGCCTTCAAGGAGGGTCTCTGACTCATGGGGTGACAGAGGAGGCAGCTCTTGCTAATGTATGGGTGAATATGAGCAACAACATAGCAGACCTGTCCCAAAATGCTCTGGAAATGTAGAAGATGATATTAACCTTGCATGGGATAGGACTAAAATAGAGACAAAAACTGAGATACGGTGACTGAAATTTGATATCAAGTTGACAAAATGTTTGGTTTAAGGTATCAACACTATAGTTTTCCAAACTATAGACCTGGACATGTGGTAAGGAAATTATTCTTGAGTCATGGAGCATATCTTATTTGCAGATTTATGAGTGTATTCTTTTTGCCAAGACACTCCACTTTTTTTTTCTGTCTCCTGATTCCACCCAATAAATGAAAACCAATTACAGCTACAAATATTCAGAGGCAACATCTTACTTGCTCCATGCTCTTGGGACATATTGTTATGATTAAAATGTATTCAGTAACAGTTTCATTTATTCAGTCTATCAGTCAATGAGTTCCTACTAGGTGTCAGTGATGTACCAGCCACATTCAGGGATAAAATGGTGCTAAGATATATTTCTTGCCTGAAATTTAAGATGTATACATTTTTGTTGGGGAGGCAGACAATGAGAGAAATGTAGTACTGGAGAACTGTGGGACATTTGTAGAAACATGAGAAGGAGAACAAGTACTTCCCTATGCAAGGTGCAAGTGGATATTTGATTAAGAAAGTTTTCACTAAGGAGATGACATTTGAGCTGGGTCTCTAAGCAGGGGAGAAAATTTGTACAAATGAAGAGAGGCCTGAAAAAGCCACTTGGATAGTCCTAAGAATTGGGCAGTAACTTGCTATGCCAGGAGTATGTTTAGTTTCAAGGGAGAAACTAGCAAGAGATAAGGCCAGAAAAATGTGCAGGCATCAAATCAAGAAATATCTTAGAGATATGACTTTATCGCCTGGACAATAGTGATGTGGGGATCACGGGTGGAGCAGAGGCACAGGCATGGGAAAGATCCAACCATGGAAGTGATACGACTACTATAAAACATTTATCAAGCATAATTACAAAGTTAGAGAACAGCAAGCTATTTGCAACCTTCTGCAGAAGTCCTGTTTTAGGAAAATCTGATGAACCTGAATGTGAACTAAAATTAAGTACATAAACATACAGTGAAATAATACTTCACTTTAAGGAAAGAGTTCCTTGAAATTGAGATCATCCATGGCACAGTATATTATGTAATTCTGTTTATAATAGATCATTATAATATTTTTCAGAAGTACTTCCATTATTTGAACTAAAGACTACTTACTTGCTTGGGCCAAATGTGTAAATCTCATACTAATTAACTATGTAGATGAAATGCATTACTGGGCATGTCTAATATTTGAAGAGAAAACCAAACATGACACAGCTATATTCTCCTAATATACCAGAGCCTCACTGTAGCATTGACCTTGGGATCTTTGCTCTAAGATAATCAGTCAGGTGGAAGAAAACAGCAACTAAAAGACCTTGTGATGCTTGAATAACTAAATCCTCTTAGATTAAATGCAAACGTCCATCTTATTCTGAATTCTTTGCCATGAAAAAGTATTAACAAATTAACAAATACCAAATATATTATTCAAACTATGATGACATTGTGCTTTTTATTTAAAGTTTTACAGAGATTAGTATTCAAAAGTAGCTTGAAGACTTGCATTTCCGAAGCTATTGTAAAGACTTGCAGAATGCCACATAAGTCTTTTAGTTTTTCTTATTAACTTTGCAGTTGTAACTTAAGTATTTACTTCTAACTCAGCCACATTCTTCCTCCTTTTAAGCTTTTATAGCTGAGGGGAAAATTGCTGTTAAATACCAGTGAAATTATGAGAAGCCATTGGAAAGGGAAAGTACATGGTGGCTTTCAAATCCATTATTTGAAACAAAACACGGGTAAGTTTTCATGTGTTTAAATATAGATATAAAGTAAGGACACTACATTCCAATTATTTACCACCTTTTCTACCCATAACTTCTTGAAATAGTCTCTGCCATCATTCTTAACTTCAGATCAACCTAGGGAAGAAAGAGTTATGAGAAATGAGAGCTATTGGATTCACTTCTTCCATCTCAGATTGTGTTAGAATATGCTAACTAAATGTGATTATCTCTCTTTAATTTGTAAGACAGTTCAGGAACCTACTTTCCTTCCACTTTATACAGCACATAAATGATTTCTCCTCCTACAGTGATGACATGATATATATTTTTGGTTTCTGTGAGTTGACATGCAAATGTACCCACTGTAACACAAAAACTCATTAAAAGCCGCTGGAATGCAATTGTGTTATCTCCCAGGAACACAGAAAACAACATTAGTTATCACTCCAGTGCATTTCCATTTGTTAACACAGTGAAATCACCCACCCTACCCCTGTTCCCTCGAGGTCTCCATAGAAAATTTTCTTATTTTATTCTAGTTCCATCAGACAAAAGCTTTAGGTGTCTATTTATCACAAAGACACATTTTTATTTAAATTGTGAAATGCTGTCACATGAAGATCTATAACCATGGTAACTTTTGTTTCCTAATATGTCATGTAGTTCTGACTTTGCAGATATTGCTAAAACTTCTTCACTGAGTATTTGGAATTGTTGCTTAGATAACAAATATTTGCTTTAATTAGAAAGAAGAGAGAGGCTGACATAACAAAAGTGACATACATCATCTGAAAATATACCCTTTCTCAAATATTTTACTCATTTTAAGAAAGTGTTTCTTTTGCAGAGAGGTTCCCAGTGGTTTCGGTTTTGTAAATACCCTGCTAATGTGAATATAATGGACATTTGGGAAATCATTTTCCTATTCTATACTTTTCCTGTTTCTGCTTACTACATTAGCAAGTCTTGAAGGTGAAAAGAATTTTATCTACCTTAGGAAAACTTCAGAAGGCAAAAAATAAACAAATAAATGAGCAAGAGAGTAATATTTGCTATACAGAAAATTAAGTATGATATTATGTGGAGAGATACTTAGATGATATTTGGTTTTCTTTCAATTTTGTTGAGGTGCAATTGACAAAAATGTATATGTTGTGGTTGTACAATGTGATGTTTTAAGGTGTACAACATGATTTAATATACATATACATTGTGAAAGAATTACTACAATGAAGTTAATTAGCACATCCATCACCTCACATAACTAGCCTTTTTTTTTTGTGGGAAGAACACTTAAGGTTTATTTTCTTAGAGAATTTCAAGTACACAATACATTTATTAACTATAGTCACTATGCTGTGCATTAGAGCCATATAACTTACCTTAAAACTAGAAATTTTTACCCTTTGACAAACATCTCTCCATTTCCCACTCCCCACCTTGGCCTCTAGAAGCCACCATTCTACTTTCTGTTTCTATGAGTTCAAATTTTAGAGATTCTACATATGTGAGATCATATAGTATCTGTCTTTCTCTACCTGGCTTATTTCACTTAGCATAATATCTTCCAGGTTCACAAAAATTTTTGTAAATGGCAGGATTTCCTTCCTATTTATGGCTGAATAATCTTCCATTAAATACACACACACACATCACAGTTTATTTAGCTTTTTATATGTTGAAGGACGTTTAGGTTATTTTCATATCTTGGCTATTGTGAAGAATTCTGTATCAGTCTGCAGGTATCTCTTCAAGATACTGATTTCATGTCTTTTGCATATATACCCAGAAGTAGGATTACTGGATCATATTTGATGTTGAGAAAGAGCCATCCAAGTGAGGATCTGGGGGAAGAGATCATCATCCCAGGTAGAGGAAACAACCAGTATGTACAATAAAGTGCTAAAAAATTATTTGATAAATAAGGAATTATCTTTAATTACTGTATAACTTTAAGTCTTTATAATTATTGTTTATACATATTTTTCTTTTGTTATTTTTGCAATTTTTCTAAGAAGGTAGCATACTTTAGTAGAAAATATATTTTGTACTTCAGGGACATTAACTTTTTGTCTGCTGTTGCTGTGGCAGAAACTCTCCCATTTTATTTATATTTTAACTCATTTTACTCTTCTTTTATTACAGAGTTTATATTTAGCTCTGTTAACCTTTATAATGTTTTTAAATTTTATTATATGTTTAGAAATATTCTCTCTACCTAAAGATAATTAGTGTTTAAGTCACCGATATTTATTTGTACTTCATCATCAATTTAAGGTTTTAGATTAAAGTATTTGATAGATCTTGTATTTATTCAAGTTAGGAAACCATTTTTGTTTTTCTTTTTCAAAATGGCTAAACAGTAATCAAAATACACTTAATAAAATAATTGAAATTTTCCTGTTGATTTCAAATGCTATCCCATCATATACTACATTACATATTCTTGAGTTTAATTCCAGACTCTGCAATGTATTCCTTTAAGATATTCCTCTGTGCCAGTACAAAGTGTTTTGTTTTTTTCATCTTTATAATACCATTGATAGATATTAGGATCAATCTTTATAAGAATTATCTGGAATCTAGAGAACAAAATACATGAACAAACAGAACAGAAACAGACTCATAGATACAGAGAACAGACTGATTGTTGCCAGAGGGGAGGGGGGTTGGAGGACTGGGTGAAAAAGGTGAAGGGATTGAGAAGTACAGATTGGAAGTTACAAAATAGTCATGGGGCATAAAGTATAGCATAAGAAATATAGACAATAATATTGTAATAACTATGTATGGCGCCAGTTGGGTACTGGAAATATCAGGGGGAAGACTTTGTAACATATATGATTATCTAACCAATATGCTGTACACATGAAATGAATACAAAGTGATTGAATATAAGCTCTAATTGAAATTTTTTCAAAATATTTTAAAATTATCAGTTATTATCATCTATTTTTACAGGTATATACCTTTGACTCAATTTACCAATTTATTTTTTTTATTTTTAAGTATATGTTAATGATTATGGTATTACAGTTGTCCCAGTTTTTCCCTATAAAAATGCAATCTATGAATAATTATGTCTATCTATCTCTACCTGTCTACAACAATAATCATCATCATCTATCTGACACATATGTGTGTGTTCATTCGTTTTCTGGAACCAAAGCACATGTGTTTCAATGTGGCTTCACCACTTCACTTTAATACTGTGCTAATATGGACTAGTTAATTTATGTCTCTTTATCTCAGGTTTCTGTAAAATTGAGATACAGTTACCTACCTTATGGGTGGTTTTGAAGATGAAGTGAGTTAGTTTATGTAAAAGGCTTAGAACAGTGCCGAGCACATAGTAAGCAATTTAAAGGATTTGTTGTTGCTGTTACCATTCTTAGTATTATTTTATTAGTTAAAATTTTCAAAGAAAAGCTAGATAATGTTGGTGCAAGTTAGCATTTTTATTTTTCTCCTTACTTTAGAGATAATACCCTCTAGAGATTTTTTCATATTTTATTGTACCCCTCCCCACCATTCTCTTGGCAGTTTCTGTAAATGCTGACTCTAATATATAGCTTATAGATAAACAACATGTTTGTATAAGAATCCTAGTAACTAACATTAAATATACAGACTTTGACCTTCAGACACCCCAGCTCCAAGAGATTTGCTGATCTTCAACTGTAAAACCAGGATGAGGACTTCCAGTCAAAATGATAGCGTAGGTAAACATGACTTGCCTCTTTGCACAACCAACCACAATAAAAATTACAACTAAGCTACACAACAGCTATCACACAGAATCATCATAAAATCAAGCTTTATGGAAGTCTGACAATCAAGGAACTAAAGAAATCACATTCATTCAGACAGGTAGGAGGGGTGGAGATGTGGAGATGCAAATGTGTGGTCTCACACCCACATGTGGTGGTTAAGAATCTGAAGGGATATCTCAGGAGTGAGGGATCCCAGCCCGACAGCAGGCCACCCAGCCCAGGGTTCCAGTGCCAGGAAAATAAGTCCTTATAACCTCTAGCTGTAACCAGTGGGTGTTGGGGCAGCAGAAGAAACTGCAGGATTCTCAGGTGTCTACTCTTAAAGTGTCTGCAACAGACTTAGAACTTATACAGAGTCACTCCCTCTGGGCTCCAGCACAGGGGCAGTAGCTAGAAGGGCACCATGGCACATGGGGAGAAACAAGTGTCTGGCATCAGGGCGAGTGCCAGGAAATGGCTTCCTCCTAAATAAAACTCCAGAGACCAGTCAGTGACCATTGTCCTTTTCTGAGCCCTCCTTCCACAGAGCCACAGAATGGAGACACTGTATCGGAGACTCCATCAACATGGTTCAGATGGGTTGTTCCACACAGGTGATTACCTAAGGCTCAACCCCATCCAAATTATGGGTGCACTTTCTACAATAGGCCATGCTACTAAGACAGAGAGTCAAAACAGCTCTACCTAATACATAGAAACAAACACAGAGAGGCTGCCAAAATGAGGAGACATAGAAATACTGCTCAAATGAAAGAACAGAACAAATCTCAAGAAAAAAAAACTAAACAAAATAGAGGTAAGCAATCTATCAAATGCAGAGTTGAAAACACTAGTAATTAGGATGCTTTTTTGGCATTGCCCTTTATTTCTGTTTTCATTCCCATATCCAATTAGTCACCAAGTCATATTAATACAACATTCTTCATATTTCTCAAATCCTATTCCATCTCTTACTAACATAATTCTGTACTTCATATTTTCTTTCCTAGGACTATAGCAAGTCTCAAGTGGTCCCATGTGCCAGGTCTTGCTTCCCTCCAAAATAACACTAGAGAAAAACCAGCAGCGTCTTTTAAAATTGGAAATCTGATAGTATTATTTTCCTATGTAAATCCTTTTATTGACTTATATCTTTATAAAAAGTTTGAAACCTTAAAATGTATAATTTTCTTTATGATTTGTGCCCCACTTCAATTTATATCTTCATCTGCTGCCTTTTCCCCCAGAAAACTTTGTTATTTAACAAAGTTGAATCCCTTTAATGTTTTGTTTGGGCCGTGTTTTTTATCACTTCCATTACTTGTATATGCTATTTGTCCTTTTGCTTAGAATTATCTTTCTCTCTTGGTCAATATGAACTCTTTTTTTTTAATGGTCACAAGCTGAGAGCAGCTGTTTTATTTTTTTCTTATTTTTTAATTAATTTATTTTTTCAAATACGTTTGTCTGTGCCTACCCCCCACCACTTTCCCTTGCCCCTTCCCTTCCTCCCTTCCTCCTTCCCTCTTAATTATTCTAAAATGGCAGCTTAAAATGCCATCTCCTCTAGAAAACTCACCTTGACTTACCTGGGAACTGGATGAGTGCTTCCTTCTCTATACTTCTGTAGATCCACATGCATATGTCTAAAACAGTGTTTATTGCATTGTTTATTACAAATTATTTATGCGTTTGTTTCCCTTGATAAACTGTGGGCTAGGAGGACTATAAATCACTCTATTCATCTGTATATTCTTAGTGCTTAGCAACAGAACTTGGCCAAGAGCAATTGTACAAAAGAATGAATACGTGATTTCTCAATTAATTTCAAAGCAAATCTACTTTTTTTCCATCATCAAATATATATCTTCCACACTGGTACCCAAGCTTCATTTTCAGGACAGTAGAACCTGAGACAATTAAACACCAAGTCTCTGGAGTCAAACTTCCGGAATTAAAATCTTATCTGTGCCATATACTGTAACCTGCTGACTCAAATTTTCCTCATCTGTGAATTAGTAGTAAGACTATCTCATTGTGTTGCTTCAAATATTAAATAAGACAGATAAACATTAAATGAAAGTTACCATTTCTAAACATCAAATTTCATTATATAGTTTCTCTGCTTAAAATTATTTGCTTACCCCACACACACATCCCATGCTCTGGATACACTAATTAAACTGCTGGTAAAAAAATCTATTAGTTTATATTTATTTACTAGGTTTAAGGCACAAGTTAACTGATTTAATTTTGCTTTCATCCATTTATTCATCCAACTTATCATTATTGATCATCTATTTTGGGTCAGACACTGTTCTGAACATTAGGAACAAACTGACTAAAGTTTCTCTGCCATTTTGTAGCTTTATCATAGGGAAGGGCAAGCAGTAAACAAAAATAAATAATCTAAATATACACTATGCCTGATGGTAATAAATACAATGGTGGAAATAATGCAGAAAGTTGAGTTCAGGGGGTTCTGAAGGGATATTATTTGAAATATGGAGTCAAAGGAGTCTTCACTGGCAAGGCAATATTTGAGAAAAATTAGAAGGTAAGGGAACAAATCATGTGGATATCTGAGGAAAAAACAAATCCATAAATGAACAACTGCAGAGGTCTTGTGGGAAGAATATGCTTTGAATATTCTTTTTATTGCAAGAATCAGGAGGTGGTCATATTGACTAGAGAAGAGTAAGAGAGAGATGGTAGTAGAGATTAAGGTCACAGAGGTATGTTAATTAGGAGTCTACTCAATAATCCAGGTGAGAGATAATGATGATTTGGGCCAAAGTGGTAATGGTAGACAGCATGAGAAGTAGGCCATTTCTGAAAGTATTTCGAAGGAGAGCCTATGAAATGTGCTGATTAAATTAATTTGGGGTATGATAAAAGGAAAAGATTCAAGAAGAAGAAGAATGCATACTGCCTTTATGCATCTAACACTATTCAAGTTTTTGTAAGTATTAACTCATTTAGTTCTCATAAAAGATGAAGACATGGTTCCTGGCACATATGGGTACTCAAAATTTACTGATTGGAGCATAGAGGGGATAAGTAACTTGCCTACATTATAGAGCTATTAAGTAGTGAACTCAGAACACAAACAATCTGGTTATAGCATCCATGATGTTAATCACTACTTGATGGTTGGATGGTTCTAAGGCTTTTGGTTGGACTAATTGGAAAGATGAAAGACTGAAAATATAAATGTGGGAGTCAATAACGTACTGAAGCAGAATGAAATCACTTAGGGAGTAAATATACATAGAGGCAAGTATATAAGAGGTCTAATACATATATAAGAGGTCTAAGACTGAACTGCAGGAAACTCCAACATTATAGTTCTGGCAGATGAGGAGACATCAGAAAAGAAAACTTCTAAAGAATAACTAAAGAGGTAGGAGAATATCCAGGAGAGTGTAGTGTCCTGAAAACCAAATGAAGAATATATTTCAAGGATAAGTGGGTAAACAACTGGGTCAAATGATATTGATATATCAGGCAAGACGAGAACTGCAAACTAAAGAGTAGATTTAGAAAGTTTGGAAAGAGCAGTTTCTACATAATAGGGAGTGAGTTCCAAAAGAGAAATGAAAGAAAAAATTGGAAACAGTGAGTATAGAAAGCTCTTTCTGGAAACCCATCTGTTTTAGATGCAAGAGAAAAGGTGCCATGGGTCAATAGTTTTTTTTAATTTGTTTTTGTTTTCCTTTGAGATAGAAGTAATGCTTCTGGTGATGGAAATGATACATTAAAGAGGAATAAACTGATGATGTAGTAGAGAATAAAGATAATTTATAGCCTCAAATCCTTGAATATATCTGAGAGGCTGGGATCTAGTGTACACAAACACAGAGAATTTACTTAGAACTATGGTTCTTGTCAATAGCTATCCATCTCTGGAAGGCCATTATAATGTCATGTTTTATTTTCTAGTGTGGTTGTGCCTGAACATTTACATATTAAATACATTTTTAAACAAATTGCTTTATTTAAAAGGCTTCTTTATTTTATATTTAATATTTTGTATTGATTTTTAGAAATTATATATGTGGTTTATGGATTTTATTTCAGAATAGTAAAAAAAGTCACCCTAGACCAATTAAATCAGGCTCTCTGTGACAGAGGCAATAGCATAGGTATTTTTTAAATTACAATATTAAAATATACTTGGCATATAGTATTATATTATTTTAGTTGTACAGCATAGTGATTGATATTTGATATGTTATGATATAACCACCATGATAAGTTATCAAAGAAACCAATCAATGTGTCCCTAGGTTTAGCAGAAGCTGCCCCTTTGTTTCACGTCTGTGTTTTGTGTGGACTTAGCACTCAAAGCCCAAACCATGCCTTAGCCTCTTCCCCTCCCTGAGTGAGAAGAAAAAGATCCTCTGCTCCATACCCAGCTCTCTTATCACATCTCTGTAGTCTTCTTATCAATGTAGTTCAGTGTTTCTCAATCTGAGAGTGATTTTGCCCCGCCTCCGCTGCCAGCCCTTCCAGTGGACATTTGTCAATATCTGGAGACGTTCTAGAGTTGTAATTGGGGGATAGGTGCTACTGGTAAAAATAAATAAAGGTCTAGGATGTTGCTAAATATGTTCCATCGGACAGCATAACCCCAACAGCAAGAAACTATCTTGCTTTAACTGTCAATAATGCTGAGAATGGAAACCCTGGTGTAGGCTGCAACCTTTCTGGACTTAACTTAGGCTGAGGTATAGTGGCAGGGCAGATCACCATGGATCTTTCAGGACACAGAGAGCTGACTGGGGAAAATGGGGATACTGGTTTGAGGTCAAAGATTAGCAGAGTCAGAAGGTAACTAGTCTAAGAAGAACTAAGCAGAATCCTCCATCCTCCATACCCCCACCCCTTATGTTGCTGCTAGGGAAAGAAAGGTTTGCAAAATCTTCAGGAATGTGACCTGTTGCTAGGGAAAAAAGATGGCATATACTAATGAGCGTACTTTTTTAATGAAAGGAAGCCATGGGAATATAGTCATCGAGCCTTCTTTTTCTCTTGGCACCTTCAAGCTGTCTAAGTTCTTCCTCCTTGGAAAGAGACAACTTAATGTATCCTACCTTAGTGTTTATTCTTCCAGCCCCTATCTCGCTAGATGTTACCTACTTGTTTCTCCACCTCCCTCTAAAAAATCAAACTGGGCTAGCTATGTTCAGCCTCCAAAGTGAAGTGGGTATGAAAGTATCTCAACCCCAATATAGTCTAACAGCTTGTGGAGGCCAGGTTATCAGTCATACTCTTGTGGTGGTAGAAAAATATGATGGCAAGACACACCAAGTTGCAGACTTCTGATGAACCATGAAGCCAACATGCAGATAGTCTACTGGAAGTTCTGCTTACTAGACCCTGGCTTGACCTGGAAGGTGCAGTAAAATTAAGTCTAAAATCAAACTCACTTGGCTATGTGGGAATATTAATGTTAAAATCTTAGCAATTGGTGAAGAGGTCTGAATCCTCCCTAATATTTAAAATGTAGTCTGAATGGACGATGACCTAATAGAGACAATGTTAGTCACCTGTCAAATGATTCTCCAAAAATAATACTTAAACAGAAACACTTTGGTGGTGGTTGTTAATCCCCGGGAAGGCTAATACATTAAATCCTGCCAGTCATTTATATATCTACATATGACTGCTTTTATCAGCTAAACTCTTGAAAGCACTTTGGATTTTCTTTTGTCATTAAATACATGTTTTGATAGAGTTGATTTAAAAGCTGCTGGTAACAAGGAAAGATAAGTAATAGACATATGATTAGGTGACTAAGACTTTTATTGTGGTATAAAGTGGAATTGTACGACAAGCTGAACTTATGGTTTCTGGTAAAGCAGGAAGTCAAGATGCAGGCAGCCTGCTGGAATATGTGCCTTCTGGTTTTCTTATTCTGACCCAAATGGAACAATTAGGGTGGCCATAAGGATAACTGGCCATTCCAGTAAAAAAGCAAAATAGAAATGGGCAACCAATGACTACTTTAAAGACAATGAGACCATTTATTCATTAAAATAAAAATTCTAAGAAAAAAATTCAACCCCCACCTTTATTCCATTAAAAAACAAACAAATCAAAAGGGCTTATAAACTAAGCAATACACAACAAACAATAAAAAGACAATTTGCTGAACCTGTTGTAATGCATAACATAGCTCCATATAACAAAAAAGTATCCAGTCTAGAATGCTAGTAGTGCCAATGTTGAGAAATTCTGCTGTGTATTTTAGAGACCTTCTTAACCCTGGAGATTCCTTTGTCTCACCTATACAGCATTCAAATTTCATAGTTCAGAACACTGTATGTTTACCCAACATGCCTAGCAATTCTTATGTAAGAGGTTTCTTGACCAGACTTTGAGAAACATTACTTTAGGTTTGTAGTTTTTATGTTGTGCTCATCTAGGACACATATCTGGGATCCACAACTTAGCCCTGATCTATCTGATAACTACTCATCTCATTTTATTGCATATTGTATAAATCACTAGAAAAAGATGAAATTTCCAACATTTTCAAAAATATTGATAGTACCTATTAATTTAATAACAAAATATTGCAAATGGTCTGTGCTCGCTTCTTAAGGCAATGTGTGTGTTTTCATTGGTGATGATGGTGTGTAGATATATTGGGCTGATGCAGTTACCCAGTTTTAGATAGGCAAGGATCACTTCACACTTAGAGACCATGTGTCAAAAACAAATTATTAGGTATCATGACTTAAATGTTTTAATGAAAAATCATAGGGTGGTTGAATGGATAAATAAATAAGACCCGCCTATGAGCTGCCTATGAGGGACACAATTCAGATAGAATGTGTTTTTCAGTTTTTCAGACTGAAACTGAAGGAATAGAAAAAGATAATCCATGAAAATAGAAAAAGAAGGAAGCTGGAGTAGCAATACTTACGTTGGACAATATAGACTTTAAAACAAAGACTATAATAAGAAAAAGAAGAGCATTATATAATGATAATAGGGTTAATTGAAGAATAAGAAATAACATTTATAAATGCACACTCAACATATGAGCACCTGAATATATAAGGTAAATATGAGAATACATAAAGGCAGAAATTGATAGCAATACAATTATATGCCAACAAAATGGTCAATCTAGAAGAAATGGATATATTTCTAGAAACATATAACCTTCCATGGATGAACCAGAAAGAAATAAAAAAATCTGAAAGACTGGTTACAAGCAAAAAAACTGATTCAGTACTTAAAAAAAAGGAAAAAATCCCCCCCCCCGCCGCAATATAATGGAGGACCAGACAGCTTAACAGGTGAATTCTACCAAATACTTAAAAAATACGTAATACCTATACATTTCAAAATATTCCAAAAATTAAAGAAGAAGGAATGCTTCCAAACTCATTCTAAAAGGCCAGCATTGCCCTGATAACAAAGCCATACAATGACTATGAACAATGAAAGGTAAAGATCAATCAACATCTCTGATGAACATACATCCTAAAATTCTCAAGAAAATATTAACAAATTGGATTTAATAATACGTTAAAAAGATTGTGCACCATGGTCAAGTTATTCCACCTTGGGAAGTACGGGTGGTTCAATATCTGCAAGTCAATTAACCACATCAACAAAACCAAGGATAAAAATCATGTGGTCACCTCAATGGATGCAGGAAAAGACAATTGATGAAATTCAGCATCCATTAATTATAAAAAAGAAACTCTCAACCAAATGGAATATAACTCAATATAGTACACAAATATGACAGGGGATTCAAAGGTGACTGCAGATTAGGTGGAAGCTACTCTCACCACATCACCATGCCAGACTGGATTTACAGCTAAATTATAGAACCATCAACCAAATGAAGTCTA
This sequence comes from Pteronotus mesoamericanus, assembly GCF_021234165.1. Lineage (NCBI taxonomy): Eukaryota > Metazoa > Chordata > Mammalia > Chiroptera > Mormoopidae > Pteronotus > Pteronotus mesoamericanus. Next base: position 5,114,126 of record NW_026555198.1, read on the forward strand.
GGTGAACTGAAGTATTATAACTAAGGATTTACAGAAGAAGCGACATAGAGGCCGGTGAGAAGGGTGGAGATGTGGGAAGAGTTGGAACCCACACAGAGGTATGGCCTCTGAGAAGCTGGAGGGATATTTTGGCTGCAAAACTCCCTTCCTCCAAGAGCATGGGGGCTCAACCCCACACAGGGATTACCCCAACCCAGATCAACAGAAATGGGAAGAGGAGCCCACATAGCATCTGGTGGTGAAAATCAGTGGGGATTCAGTCAGTCTGGGAGAGAAGGGAGTCTTCTAGTACCCAGATCCCATTTTCCCAGGGTCAAGCACTCCTATTGTTACAGCACCAGCCTTGGGAGTGTACTTCCTGGTCCTCCAAATACTAGTGATACTATACTACCATGCTCAAGTCCTGCTGACAGACCTGCTGGTTGCACCTGCAGGGACTTTTGGGGCTCTCCATTTCTGAAGAGGCTCTTGACAGAGACTCAGATAGTGATTGAACTGTGTAACTTTGGAAGGGGGACCATCTTTCCCTACCTTATGCACACAGCTGGTACCCCCTCCAACCTGTCAAATCACTTGGCTATCCCCCCTACTCCCTGTGACCTCTCCAAGCTGCGTTCAGTCCTACAAGAAGATCAGAGCACTATGCAAATTTGGGACTTTCAGAGCTCATCTCTTGGGTTCTGGGAATCAGATGGTAAAAGCTGCGTTGCGTGGTTACTTCACTGGGGCCACTAGTATCTCCTTCACAAGCTCAGCCTGCACTACTCCCTCAATGGGAGATTCACTGGACCTGCTTTTACAGGAGCCAGGGTCTGTGTCCTGCTGAGCTCAGTACTGTGAGGGGGATCTGAGAGATGATCTGAGCTGAGACCTTTGGTGCACATTGGAGGCTTTTGCCTGTGACAGAGAAGCGCCTGATCCCCTCCTACAAGCTTCCCGGCACCACCCTCAATGGAGGAACATTTGGATCTGCTCTCCCATGTATGAGAAGCCTTGCAAGGGAAGGGAGTGCTGCTTGGAGCTGGGGAATTTGGAGTGTGTCTCTCTCAGGGGCTATTGTCTGGGACCAGGATAGAGTGCTTAGCCACCTCCTGCACGATCAGCTGGCACAACCCTCAACAAGAGAGTCTTTTGATGTGTCCTCCCAAGACCTGGTGGCTCCACGTTGCTGGGCTTGCTCCTGCAGAGAGGATGTCTGGATGCACCCAACCTGAACCTGTGGCACACTCCTCCTGGGGAGGCTAGAGTTGGAGAATATAGCTGAGACTGAGTGGTATGGCTCTGGAGTAAAGGCCATTTCCACCTCATTAAGGGCCTGACCTCACAACCCCCAAGTATGGTACTCACTAGCCTTATCCTCCTGATGTGGTAGCCCCACCCAATAAAGCTCAAGACCTGTTGAACGATCTGTGAGTGGTGGCCAGCCTGGGCCCACTCCACAGTCTTTCTTTTAAAGGCTCTGAGGGAAGTCCAGGCAACTGCATGAGGAGGTGGAGTAGCTGACAGGTAGAGGTGGACTTCAAGGAATCTCAAGCTTTTTATAGATCTGCCCCCAACTCTAACCTGGAGGAAGCTGACCATTTTGAATAGCTTGGCCCCTCCTATGCATAACCCCTCCTATGCATAATCAGTAGATGCGACTACAAACAGGGAATAACATGATAGCTCTAGACAAACATCCCAAGGCTAGTTACACACAATATCTGACATCAATCTGTACCTGAATTGTGCCCAAGTGGGAACAACACAACCAGTAGTAGGCTTCAGACCACACCCAACCAAGTAGCTCAACCCAAGTAGCACACAAACAGCACACCCAAAGCAGGTTTCCTGTAGGCACCAGATCATGTTGGCAAAAACTCCTCCTCAGGAGGTAACCCCTGCACAGTGAGTCATATGATTAATGTTTATTTTTATAGTGAACCATCCTGAAGAATTTAAACCACCCATGAAAAGGACAAACATTGAAGACCTAACTACAACAAGAAGGTGCATGTAACCCACAAGAAACATTGCTGAAGCATGGAGCTCAGATGATCTGAAAGATTGTGCCACCGAGTTCAACAAGACACCTTCAACATAAAAAGTTTGGAATTCATAGCAGATCTACATAATACACAGAAACAAAATGGGGAGAAAAATAATAATGTCCCAAACAAAAAATAAAAAAAAAAAACAAGAGAAATCCCTAGAAATAAGGAACTAAATGAAATGAAAGTAACCAAAATACCAGGGAAAGTATTTAAGGGAATGGTTATAAGAATGTTCAAGGACCTTAAGGGAATAATGAATGGATAATCTCAGTGAAAACTTGAAGAGATAGTAAACATTAAAAGAGACACAGGAACCATAAAAACAAACCAGTCAGAAATTAAGAATAAAATATCTGAAATGAAGAATACACTAGAAGGAATCAAGAGCAAGTTAGATGAAACAGAGAATCAAATCAGCAAGTTAGTGGAAAAGTATAAAATGGCAATAAATAAGTAGCTATCAATATTAATGTTTAATTAAAACACATTAAATGATCCAATCAAAAGAAATAGGGTAGCTGAATGGATAAGAAAGCATGACCCATATATATGCTGTCCTTAAGAGACCCACCTCAAACTAAAGATATCCACACATTGAAAGTGAAGGGATGAGAAAAATATTCCATGCAAATGGACCCCTGAAAAAGCTGGGGTAGCAATACTTATATCAACTAAAATTCTTCAAAGGCCATAAACAAGAGACAAAGAAAGTCACTACATTTGATCCAACAAGAGGATATAACCCTTGTAAACATCTATGCACCAAACAAAGGAACCCCTAAATATATAAAGAAAATCTTGGTGAACAGTAAGGGAAAGGTTGACAACAATGCAATTATAGCTGGGAATTTTAACACAGCACTGAAAAAGAATAGACTATCAAAGAATCGATCTTCAAAAACATATCTTCAACCTTTAATGACACACTGCATTGGATGGATTTAGTTTATATTTGCAGAACATTTAAACCCAAATAACAGCATATACATTCTTCTCAAATCAGTCTCAATGTGATACACCAATAATAAACTATCAGAATTAGAAATTAAGAAAACAATCCCATTTACTATTGTAACACAAAATAAGGTACCTAGCAATAAATTTAACCAAGGAGGTAAAAGAATCAACAATGAAATATCAGAAACAGAAATTGAAAAAAAAATCCCATTTGCTATAACAACAAGAAAAATAAAGGGCCTAGAAAGGAGATAAAAGACCTGTACTCAGAAAACTACACAACACTGGAGAAAGAAAGGAAGACACAGATAAATGGAAACATACCACATTCATGGATTGGAAGAATTAACGTCATCAAAATGCCCATACTAACCAAAGAAATTTATATATCCAACGTAATCCTTATTAAAATACCAATGACATATTTTGCAGATACAGAACAAACATTTCAAAAATTTATATGGAACCATAAATGATCCTGAATAGCCTTAGAAATTTTGAGAAAGAACAAAGTAGGAGGGATCACAATACCTGATATCAAACTATACTTCAAGGCCACTGTAATCAAAACTGTCTGGTACTGGAAAAGAACAGACACATAGATCAATGGAATAGAATAGAGACCCCAGAAATAAACCCCTGTTTCTATGGTCAATTAATATTTGACAAAATATTAATTGGAGTAAAATGGCAGAAGCATAAAATGGAGTAAAAATAGCCCCTTCAACAAATGGTGATGGGAGATCTGGACGGCTACATGCGAAAAAATGAAACTCAACCGCCAACTTACACCAAACACAAAATTAAACTCAAGATGCATAAAAGACTTAAATATAAATTACAACACCATAAAAGTCCTAGAGGAGAACATAGGCAGGAAACTCGAAGATATTCCACTTGGCAATATTTTCACCAATATGTCCCCTAGAGTATGGAACATAAAGGAAAGAATAAACAAATGGGACTTCATCCAAATAAGAAACTTCTGCATGGCTAAAGAAAACATCAGCAAAGTGAAAACGGAAATAACTGGATGGGAAAATATATTTGCCAGTGATATCTCAGACAAGGGTTTGATCTCCAAAATCCATAAAGAACTCATATGACTCCACACCAGGAAGGCAAGCAACCCAATTAAAAAATGGGCAAAAGACCTGTACAGATACTTCTCTAAGGAGGACAAACTGAAGGCCCATAGATATATGAAAGGATGATCAACATCAGTAGCCATCAGAGAAATGCAAATTAAAACCACAATGAAATACCCCTTCACACTGGTCAGAATGGCCATCATAAACAGATCCACAAACAACAGGTGCTGGCGAGGCTGTGGAGAGAAGGGAACCCTAGTCCACTGTTGGTGGGAATGCAGACTGGTGCAGCCACTGTGGAAAACAGTTTGGAATGTGGAAGGTAGGGTGTGTGTATGGCAGGGGAGATTAATGGGGGGAAATGGGGACAACTGTAATTGAACAACAATAAAATAATTAAATAAAAACTCAATTCAGTAAATTATAAGATACTGAAGAAAGAAACTAAGGAAGATACAAATAAGTGGAAGCATATACTGTGTTCATGAATAGGAAAAACTATCATTAAAATGCCCATACTACATAAAGCAATCTGCATTTTCAATGCAATTCTTTTTTTTTTACATTTTTATTCTTATTTTTTAAATTTATAAATCATGTTTAGTCTATCACACCTGCCTCAATTTTTCCCCCTTTACCCCCCTCCACCCATCCCACCACACCCCACACTCCCATAGTCAATTCCCACTCCGTTGTCCATGTCCATGAGTCATTCATACATGTTCTTTGTCTAGTCCCTTCAATTTCTTTCCACCATTGTTCTCTTTCCCCATCCCCTCTGGTCACTTTCAGTCTGCTCCATGTTTCCATACCTGTGGCTTATTTTCTTCATTAGTATATTTGTTGAATAGAGTCCACTGATAGGTGAGATCATATGGTATTTGTCTTTCATCAACTGGCTTATTTCACTTACCTTAATATTCTCCAGTTCCATCCATGTTGTCAAAAAAGGTAGGAGTTCCACCTCTCTCTTCCTTTCCTCTTTCTTCCTTTTCTCTTCCTTCCTTCCTTCCTTCCTTCCTTCCTTCCTTCCTTCCTTCCTTCCTTTCTTTCTTTCTTTCTTTCTTTCTTTCTTTCTTTCTTTCTTTCTTTCTTTCTTTCTTTTCTTTCTTCTTTCTTCTTTTCTTTCTTTCTTAAATGCAGATTGATTTTATTTATTTTCTTAAATGTCAAAGTTAATTATAAAATATTTTCAAAAATTTAAAACCATTATAAAGTCTCAGCAATTAAACCAACATTACACCAGTACAGAAATAATCAACCAGATCAATGAAATATTGTGAACATTCTAGAAACAAACATATATATATCTATATATATATGTCTAACAATATATGATTAAGTGGATATTTCAAATCAATGAGGAAAATTAGGCTTATTCAACAAATAAAGTGCATAGACCACTATTACTTGAAATGAAACAAATACAGAGCCCTATTTCACACATTATACAAGAAATATTCAGGTGAGTTAAAAATCAATATGTAGAATCTAAGGAGTTTTAGAAGAAAATAGAACTAATATTTTTCATGACCTGAAGTAAAATATTCAACCCCAGAAGCTATAAAATAAATATTGACAATATGACTATATTAAACATTTAAGATTATATAGTAATATACATATAAAAAAAAGTTAGAGGATAAGGAATAGAATAGGAAAGTATTTGCAACACATCCAAAATATGGTTAATAGGTTTGTTTCTTTTTTAGGGAAAAAAGTTCTACAAAACTTTAATCAAGAAATGGATAAAGAATACGAAAAACTCATTTAAAGATTTTTTTAAAATAATAGAAATAGGCAAGAAATATACAAAAACAGGGATTAGTTTCAACAAATAATAAAGGAATATTTAAAAGAACACATGATTGTCACAATCAGATTAATGAGTATTGAAAATATTGGTGATATCAAATCTTGGCTACTCTGAAAGGAAATAGGCATTCATAGAAACTTTTTCTTCATCTTAAAGCAGCCCTTTAACATATTTTGCAATGCTGGTTTGGTGGAGATGTATTCTTTTAGCCTTCTGTTGTCTAGGAAACTCCTTATTTCACCTTCCATTTGAATTGAGAGCCTTGCTGGGTAGAGCAGTCTTGGTTGTAGACCTTTGCTTTTCATGACTTGAAATATTTCTTGCCATTCCCTTCTGGCTTGCAGTGTTTCTGTTGAGAAATTAGGTGCTAGCCACATCTGGGCTCCCTTATATGTTACTACCTGTTTCTCCCTTGCTTGCTTTAGGATTCTCTGTTTGTCTTTGAAATTTGCCATTTGAATGATGATGTGTCTTGGAGTGGACCTCATTTGGTTTTTCTTGAATGGGACCCTGTATGCTTCCTGGACTTGCGTGACTTTTTCTTTCCTACAATTAGGAAAGTTTTCCATAATTATTTTTTCAAACAGGTTCTCTACCCCTTGCTCATCCTCTTCTCCTTCTGGTATCCCTATTATATGGCTATTATTACATTTCAGGTTGTCCTGCATTTCTCTAAATGCCTCTTCATTCTTTCTCAGTCTTTTTTCATTTTCTTGCTCTTTCTGGGACCTTTTTTCTACCTTGTCCTCCAGCTTGCTGATTCAGTCCTCAGCTTCATCTAGCCTGCTTTGGATACCTTCTACTGTGTTCTTCAATTCAGAAATTGTATTCTTCATTTCCTCTTGTCTGTGTTTGATAGTTTCTATGTTCTTTTTCATGCTGATGTAGATAGCAGTAAGTTCCTCATAGTTTCCCTGTAGTTTTTTGTAATTCTCTCTGAGCTCACTGAGCTCATTGAGTACCCTTAGAACTGTTGTTTGGAACTCCATATCTGATAGTTTCCTTGCCTCTATTTCATTTAGTTCTCTTTCTGGGGATTCCTCCTTTCCCTTCGAGTGGGGTGTATATCTTTGTCTTCCCATTATTCGTGAGACTCCTTTATTTTTGCTTCTGCTTCTTAAGTTGATCTGTCTTGATTTCCTGACTTTGTGGTGTGAACTTCTATGGCAGGAGACCACTGCTTTTACTTTCTGGATCTGCCTCTGATGAAATCAGATGTTGTCCCTGTATGACCGTAGGCAGTCTGTGAAAGACTTCAGGAATATACTCTTCCTGTGGCTGTCTCCTTCAACTGTTAATCTAATCACTCTGCATTTGGCAGGCCACCTTAGACAGCTCAGGGCGGGGTGAAGTCCCTCCAGGGTGTGCGGTTATTGAGTCCTCTCTTGCTTCTGCAGCATATGGGAGGAGTCCGCACTGGGATCCTGCCAGCTACTCTCTCCATTTTCTCCCCAAAGCCTCCGTCCCCAGTCTCTCTTCTGGCTCTCTAGCCTACTCTGCCCCCAACTTTGCCGGAGACCACAGTAAGTGGCTGCAAATAAAAATTTATGTGCTGGTCCTTTAAACAGTTCTTTGTATCTCCAGCCGCCTATCTCTGGTGGAGAGCAATGCTGCTGCTTTTCGCAGCTGGCTGTTTTCAGTGTACTTTTTCGGCTCTGGTGTTGTAGGCTAGAGATCGCTGATTCTGGTTTAGACCCTGCTCTTCTCAGGGGGATCCAAAAAGCTTTTTCAATATCCTTCTGGTGCTGCCTCCCATGGGCGCGCTGCCTACCTTCTCAAGTCTTTACCGCACTCCTTACCAGTTAGATTGCGCTAAAGCTGATTCTTCTGTCTCTGAGGTTACAATGCTCATCTCTCACTATTGTTCAGTTGTTTGTTCGAGGTTATTTCTCCCCAATTCAGTTGTAATTGCAAGTTAGTCCTGGGAGGAAGTCAGTGTGACTTCCACTAACTCCTCCGCCATCTTGAAATCCCTCCAAAGCAATTCTTATTAAAATACTAATGTCAACTTTTAGGGGAAGATAGCCAAGGAGTGAATGGGAGTCACACTGACCTCATCCCAAGAACAAACTGGAATTGCGACTAAATGCTGGAGTAATCACCTGGAAAACAATGGAACGATAGTGGGAGAGGAGCCTTCGAGCTGCAGACAGACAGTGGATTCGACTCGCACACATCCTAATGGGAGAGAAGTGCGGTGCAGGTTCGAGAGGGTGGGCTGGGTGCGCACGGGCACTAGCACCAGACGGACATTGAAACAGCCAGTTAGCTTCCCCCGAGAAGAACGGGGTCTGAATTATAAACAGGGAGCCCTAAACTACAGCAGCTAAAACCAAGAAAATACAGACAAAACACAACCCCAAAAAGCTTAGGGGCGCTCTCTGCCAGGGGCAGGTGGCAGGGGATGCAAAGAGACATTTAAAGGGCCAGTGCAAAAATTGCAGTGGCAGCCACCCTCCTTGATCTCTGGATAGAGGCGGCAGCAGGGTGGGCTGCTGTCTGGGAAAAGACTGATGAGGAAAACTTTGTAAAGAGAACTGACACAGAGGCCGGTGGAGCCCCGGTGATAACGCACCTCCCGCTCTGCAGCTACCCTCTCGCTCAGGCATAAGGGAATCAATTAACCTGCCTTTTGTGCGCTCCGCACACAGCTTGTGCATGTGAGCTGGAGGGCTGAGTGCAGACTGGCTGGGAGAGCCTTGAGGAGAGACTGGAGATGGAGGCGTTGGGGAAAGAACGGGAGGAGGAACCCCGGAGTCCTGACTCCTTCTCCTTGCCATAGTCTCCATTGGATGGGAAGAGGCCACACCCCCAAAGAGCCAAAAGCCGAAAAGCACACATACACACCCGAAAAACACCCAGTGCAGGCGTGTATACTTGCGCCAAGTGACTGGCGATGGTTGGCGAGCACGTGTGTGACCTGCGCGGGCTGGCAAATGCTTGCACCAGACGGCAAGGCCTCCCACAGATTGGCACCCATAAAGCCCGCGAGGGAGTGCACAGAGCAGCAAGGGCAGGAGTAAATAGACCCTCTTGCCACGATTGTGGAGCGTCGCAAAAAATTAGTTGATCCCTGGCTGAAGGGGTGACAGAGCTGCCCAGAGTCCCTGGAGGAGAGACCAGAGACAGGATTAACTGGAGAGTCCTGGAGCAGACTTCCTCCCATTTCTGTAGTCCCCATTTGGCAAGGGCAAGTAACGCACCCAAAGAGCCAAAAACATGGAAAACACACAATAGAAGACCCTAAACTGACCAGTGCCAGGGAGCTCGCCGGCCAGGGGGGCCAGATGAGTATGCCAGGTCGCGAATAAGCCCCCTGGTCTGGGACAAGCACATGCGAGCCCAGGCAGGCGGGGGATCCTGCCGTGCCAGGGAGCACGCTCAAGGAGCGAGAGTGAGAGCGCAGAGAGATCCCAAAAAATAGCCCAGCCCTGACCGAAGGGGTCACAGAGCTGTCCCAAGCAGGAGTCAGACACAGACAGTAGACTCCTGGAAGGCTCAAACAAACAGCCCAAGGTCCTATAGGATCAACAACTGACATCATCAGAGGCAGGCCCAGAAAGAAAAGGACATAAATACTTAACAGATTCTCACAAAAATGGGAAGAAAAAGAACTTCCCCCCAAATGAGTATAAAAGGGGACTGCCCACAGAGAGAGCTAAATGAAATAGAGGCAAGGGAACTATCAGATACTAAATTCAAAACAATGGTTCTAAGGAAGCTCAATGAGCTCAGCCAACTCAAATATAACTATGAGAAACTGCAGAGAAACTATCATGATCTTACGGCAAACTATATCAGCCTGGAAAAGGACATAGAACCTATCAAGAAGACACAAGAGGATATGAAGAATACCATTTCTGAATTGAAGAACACAGCAGAAGGAATCCAAAGCAGGCTGGATGAAACCGAGGATTGAATCAGTGAGATGGAGGATAAGGGAGAAAGAAGCTCCCAGAAAAACAAGAAATGGAAAAACGAATCAAAACAAATGAAGAGGCATTTAGGGAAATGTAGGACAACCTGAAATGCAATAATATCCATATAATAGGGCTACCAGAAGAAGAAGAAGAGGAACAAGGGATAGAGAACCTCCTCGAAAAAGTAATGATGGAAAATTTCCCTAATTAGAGGAGAGAAAGGCTCTCATGGATCCAGGAGGCACCGAGGACCCCACTCAAGAGAGTCTTAAAGAGGTCCACTCCAAGACATGCAATCGTTAAAATGGCAATTGTCAAAGACAAAGAGAGAATCCGCAAGGCAGCAAGGGAGAAGGAGAAAGTAACATACAAGGGGGCCCCAAACGCCTAGGAGCTGACTTCTCAACAAAAACACTACAAGCCAGAAGGGAATGGCAACAAATATTCCAAGTCATGGAAAGCAAGGGCCTACAGCCAAGGCTGCTCTACCCAGCTAGGCTCTCAATTAAAATAGTAGGGGAAATACGGAGTTTCCCAGACAAGAGAAGGCTAAAAGTATACATCTCTACCAAACCAGCACTCCAAGATATGCTAAGGGGACTGGTTTAAGAAGATGAAGGAAAAGAATGAGAGAGAGAGGAACACAGGTACAAAGAGAAAAGATGAGTAAGTTTCTATCAGTAATATCTCTCAATGTGAATGGACTAAATGCCCCAATCAAAAGTACAGGGTAGCTGAATGGATAAGAAAACATGACCCACACATATGCTGCCTACAAGAGACCCACTTCAGAGCAAGAGACCTACACAGATTGAAAGTAAAGGGATGGAAAAAAATTTTCCAAGCAAATGGGCATGAGAAAAAGGCCGGAGTTGCCACACTTGTGTCAGACAATGTAGATTTCAAAACAAAGTCCATAAAGAGAGACCCAGAGGGGCACTTTAAAATACTTAAAGGAAGAATCTACCAAGAAGACATCAACATTGTCAACTTATATGCTCCCCATACAGGAGCCCCCAAGTTTATAAGGAAATTGTTGGATGACTTCAGAAAAGATATAGACAGCAACACACTGATAGTAGGGGATTTCAACACCCCACTGTCAAAAGTGGACAGATCTTCCAAACAAAACATCAATAAGGATATTGTGGTGCTGAGTGATGCACTGAATCAAATAGACTTAACTGACATATATAGAACCTTACATCCCAGAGAAGCAAAATACATAGTCTTTTCAAATGCTCATGGCAGTTTTCCAAAGATAGACCACATGATAGGACACAAAGCGAACCTCAACAAATTCAAGAAAATTGAAAAAATACCAAACTTTTTCTTGGACCACAAGGGCTTGAAACTGGAAATCAACCAGAAAGAGAAACTTCAAAAACTTGCAAACTCATGGAGACTGAACAGTAGACTATTAAACAATGAATGGGTCAATAATGAGATAAGAAAAGAAATCAAAAAATTTCTGGAAACAAATAAAAATGAACAGACAATAGTCCAAAACCTATGGGACACAGCAAAGGCGGTCCTGAGAGGGAAGTTCATAGCAATACAGGCTTACCTAAAAAAGATAGAAACATTTCAAATAAAAGACCTCACACTACAACTTCAAGAACAGGAGAAACAACAAAAAATAAATCCCAGAGGAAGTAGAAGGAAGGAAATAGTCAAGATTAGAGCAGAACTGAATGACATAGAGACGAATAGAACAATTCAAAGGATCAACAAATCCAGGAGCTGGTTCTTTGAAAAGTTAAATAAAATTGACAAGCCTTTAAGCAGACTCATCAAGAAAAAAAGGGAGAGCACCCAAATTAATAATATCAGAAATGAAAGAGGAGAAATAACAACTGATACCACAGAAATACAAAGGATTGTCAGAAACTACTATGAACAACTATATGCCAAGGAATTTGAAAATCTTGATTAAATGGACAAATTTTTAGAAAATTATAAACTTCCAACACTGAAGGAGGAAGAAACAGAAAGCTTGAACAGACCGATAACAGCTGGGGAAATTGAAGCAGTAATCAAGAAACTCCCAGCACACAACGCCAGGCCTGGACGGTTTCACAGGAGAATTGTACAAAACATTTAAGGAAGAGCTAATTCCTGTCCTTCTCAGCCTATTCCAAAAAATCCAAGAGGAGGGAAGACTCCCAGACTCTTTCTATGAGGCCAGCGTCACCCTGATCCCAAAACCAGATAAAGACCCTACAAAGAAAAAAACCTACAGGCCAATTTCGCTGATGAACATAGATGCTAAAATCCTCCACAAAATATTGGCAAACCGCATCCAGCGATACATTCAAAAGATTATCTACCATGATCAAGTGGGATTCATCCCAGGCATGCAGTGATGGTTCAATATACACAAATCAGTAAACATCATACATCACGTAAATAAAAGGAAAGACAAAAACCTCATGATCATCTCGATAGATGCAGAGAAAGCATTCGATAAGGTACAGAACCCATTTATGATCAAAACACTCAGCAAATTGGGAATAAATGGGCCATTCCTCGATGTAATAAAGGCCATATATGAAAAACCTACAGCCAATATCACACTTAACAGGCAAAAACTGAAAGCTTTCCCACTAAGATCGGGAACATGACAAGGATGTCCGCTTTCACCGCTTCTTTTCAACATTGTATTGGAAGTCCTAGCCACAGCAGTCAGACAAGAGAAAGAGATAAAAGGCATCCAAATAGGAAAGGAGGAAGTAAAGCTATCATTGTTTGTAGATGACATAATAGTGTACATAGAGAACCCTGTAGACTCTACCAAAAAACTCCTCAACCTAATAAGTGAATTTGGCAAAACAGCAGGATACAAAGTCAACATTCAGAAATCAAATGCGTTTTTGTACACCAGCAATGCAATGGAAGAAGAAGAAATCAGAAAAAAAACCATTCAATATAGCAAGAAGAAAAATAAAGTACCTAGGCATAAATTTAACCAAAAACGTAAAAGACCTGTATGCAGAAAGCTATACAACATTGAAAAAAGAAATTAAGGAAGACACAAATAAATGGAAGCATATACCGTGCTCATGGATTGGAAGAATTAATATCATCAAAATGTCCATACTACCCAAAGCTATTTATAGATTCAACGCAATCCCTATTAAGATACCAATTACCTATTTCACAGAAATAGAACAGAAATTTCAAAAATTTATATGGAACCATAAGTGAGCCCGCATAGCTGCAGCAATTTTGAGAAAGAAACACAAAGTAGGAGGGATCACAATACCGGACATCAAACTCTACTACAAAGCCACTATACTCAAAACAATCTGGTACTGGCACAAGAACAGATCCATAGACCAGTGGAACAGAATAGAAAGCCCAGAAATAAGCCCAGGTCTCTATGGGCATCTAATATTTGACAAAGCGGGCAGAAGCATAAAATGGAGCCATAATAGCCTCTTCAACAAATGGTGTTGGGAGAGTTGGATGGCTACATGCCAAAAATTGAAATTGAATCATCAGCTTACACCATGAACAGAAATAAACTCAAGATGGATAAAAGACTTAAATATAAGTCGCAACACCATAAAAGTCCTAGAGGAGAACATTGGCAGGAAACTCTCAGATATCCTACGCAGCTATTTTTTCACCGATATGTCTCCTAAAGCAAGGGACATAAAGGAAAGAATAAAGAAGTGGGACCTCATCAAAATAAGAAGCTTCTTTACGCTAAGGAAAACATCAGCAAAATGAAAAGGGATCCAACCTTATGGAAAAATATATTCGCTAATGATACATCAGATAGAGGTTTCTCCAAGATATATAAAGAACTCACTCGACTCCACTCCAAGAGGACAAACGATCCAATCAAAAAATGGGCAAAGGACCTGGGCAGACGTTTTTCCAAGGAGGAGATACAGAGGGCCCAGAGGCATTGGAAAGGATGCTCAGCATCACTAGCCATCAGAGAAATTCAGATCAAAACCACCATGAGGTACCACCTCACACCGGTCAGAATGGCCATCATAAACAGATTCAGAAACAACAGGTGCTGGCGAGGCTGTGGAGAAAAGGGAACCCTAGTCCCCTGTTAGTGGGAATGCAGACTGGTGCAGCCATTGTTGAAAGCAGTGTGGAATGTCCTCAAAAATCTGAAAATGAAACTGCCTTTTGATCCAGTGATTCCTCTCCGGAACTCTACCCTTAGAATACCAAAACGCCAATACAATACAACCTATGCACCCCAATGTTCATAGCAGCACAATTTACAATAGCCAAGTGTTGGAAGCAACCTAAATGCCCATCAGTAGATGATTGTATCAAAAAGGAATGGTACATATACACAATGGAATACCATGCAGCAGAAAGAAAAAAAGAACTACTAAACTTCGCGACATCATGGATGTAACTGGAGAGCATTATGCTGAGTGAAATAATCCAGAGGGTGAAAGACAGATACCATATGATCTCACCTATTAGTGGATCATAACCAACAATACAAAGATGCAAGGAAAATAAGACCAGCAACACTGAAAGGAAAAGAAATCAACAGAGACAAGAGGGAAAGAGGGAGGGGGCGGGGACAAGGAAGGGCATGGGAAAGTAAAAGACATATAGCAAGGACTCATGGACAAAACCAAAGGGGAAGAGCTGAGGGAGAGAAGGAGGGAGGGAGCAAGGGAAAGTGGTGGGTGGTAGGCAGAGACAAATGTATTTGAAAAATAAATTAAAATAAATCTAGAAAAAAAAACCAAAAAAAAAAACCCCAAAATACTAAAAAAAAAAAAACAAAAAACTAATGTCATATCTCACAGAGTTAGAACAAGTATTTCAAAAATTTATATGAGAGCACAAAGGATCTCAAATAACCTTGGCAATTCTGAGAATGAAGAACAAAGTTTGAGATTTCACACTACTTGATATCAGGCTTTTTACAAGGCCATAGTAATCAATACAGTAGGTTATATGCCCTGGCTGGTGTGGCTCAGTAGACTGAGTGGTGGCCTGTGAACCAAAGCGTCACTGAGTCAAATCCCAGTCAGGGCATGTGCCTCGATTGTAGGCCAGGGCTGCAGTAGGGGGCGTGTGAGATGCAACCACATATTGATGTTTCCCTCTCTCTCTCCCTCCCTACATCCCTCTCTAAAAAAATAAATAAATGCAAGTCTTTATAAAAAAATACAGTATGGTATTGGAACAAGGACAGAATAGAGAGCACAAAAATAAGCCCATGCCTTTGTGGTCAATTAATATCTGACAAAGAAGGCAAGAACACCTGATAGGGTAAAGACAATCTCATCAATAAATGGTGTTGGGAAAATTAAACAGATACATGAAAATAAAAAAGAATTAAAGAAAGAAAGAAACTAGACCACCAACTTATACCATACACAAGAATAAACTCCAAATGGTTTAAAGACTTGAATGTAATTTGTGAAACCATAAAATGCCAAGAGGAAACCATTGGCAGTAGAGTTTCAGATATTTCTTGTAGCAATATGTTTGTCACTATATCCCCTTGGGCAAAGGAAGCAAAGGAAAACATAAACAAATGGGACATCAAACTAAAAAAAAACTTCAGCACAACAAAAGAAACAATCAACAGAATGAAAAGAGAACCCACTGAATGGGAGAATATATTTGCCAATGATACATATGATAAGGAGTTAATTTTCAAAATATGTAAAGAACTTATACAACTCAACACCAAGAAGACACATATCCAATTTAAAAATGGACAAAATAGACACTTCTCCAAAGAAGACATACATATGACAGATAAATATATGAAAATGCTCAATGCAACTAATCATCAGAGAGATGCAAATTAAAAATTGCAATGAGATATCACCTCACACCTGTTAGAATGACTTTCAGCAATAAACTAACAAACAACAAGTGCTGGTGAGGATGTGAAGAAAAGGGAACCCTCGTGCACTGTTAGATGGAATGCAGACTGTTGCAGCCACTGTGGAAAATGTATGGTTTTCTTTAAAAAATCAGAAATGGAACTGCCTTTTGACCCAGTGATCCCATTTCTGGGAATATACCTGAAGAAACCTGAGATGCTAATTTGAAAGAATACATGCACCCCTATGTTCACTGCAGTGTTATTTACAATTACTAAGTTCTGGAAACAACCCAAGTGCCCATCAGTAGATGAATGAATAGGAAACTGTGACATTTACACAATGGAATGCTACTGCCATGAAAAAAATAAGATAATACCTTTTGCTACAACAAGTATGAACCTGGAGATTATTATGCTAAATGAAGTAAGCCAATCAGAGAAAGAGAAAAACCATATGATCTCACTTATGTGTAGAATCTAATGAAAAAAATAAACTAATAAACAAAGTAGAAACAGAGGCATGGACACATGGAACAGAATGACAGCTGTCAGAGGGCGGGGGGGAGGAGGACTGGATGAAAGAAGGTGAAGGGATTAAGCAAAAGGAACACACACACACATGCACGCACACACGCATGTACACAAGGTCCATCCAGAAGGTATCCAGCCACGTAATATGAAAAATACATACACTTATTGAAGAAGATACAAGATACAAGAAACATTATACATAGGACAATGATGCCTCAGTTCCCTTCAAAGTAGGCACCTTGGGACCTCACACAGTTCTCCCAATTACCATCAGCTGCCCCTATATTTTCCTGAATTTCATCAATGGTCTGAAATCTTTTCCCTTTCAAAGGTGAGTTTAGTTTTAGAAAAAACCAGAAGCCACAGAGAGCCAAATATGGGCTGTAGCAGGGCTGAGTCACCTGGATGATTTGATGTTTCACCAAAAATCTCTACATGAGACGTGATACACAAGCAGGTGCAATGTCATGATGAAACTGCCAATCGTCAGTTGTCCATAGCTGCAGTCTTCTGAATCATCCAAATAGTATCTACAGAAGAATGTTCAAGCTTAATGCAAAATTTGATTCAGATTCATTGCTCAACTCACTCAGTCATTTTGAATGCAATGTCCAAACTTGCTCACTCAATGGCGTCAACTTCCCCCACTGACTAGGACAGTGAAGTCATCATTGTTCATACATGTGCATTCCAGTCCACTCTCCTTGGCTGCCAGGTTACATCGATGTCCCTCAAACTGTTCTCATTATATTAATAATTGCTGGACTTTTTACTGGACAGACCATTATATATAAATATATACACATAGACTCAGACAACAGTATGATGATAGCCAGAGAGAAGGGGAGAACAGGTAGGTGGAGGTGGGCATAGGGAGCTTAAATGGCATGGGAAAGAGACTTTGCTTGGGGCAATGGACACACAATTCAATGTGTAGTTGATGTTTTGTTGAGTTTTTCACTTGAAATCTGTATGGTTTTGTGAACCAATGTCACTCAAATAAATTCAATTAAAAAGTTGCTATACTCTTTATGCAATGTAAACATTCACATGTATTAGGACTATATTTGGATTTTCTCTTCTGTTTCATACAATCTGAAAGATATATTAAGGGGTAACTAAGATGAAGTGGTTTGAAATCAAACTGCCAAGATGAAAACCAAATACATCACAAAAAAGTATGACAAATCCATAGTTAACATCTTATTCAATTGTGAAAAGCTGGAACTTTTTCCTCTAATACCTCTTATATCAGAAACAAGACAAGAATAGCCATTCTTACCACCTTTTTCAACATAGTGTCAGAAGTCCTGGCCACAACAATCAGGCAAAAACAAACAAACAAACAAACAAAAAACAAATGGGAAATAAAAGGCATCCAAATTGTTAAGGAAGAAGTAAAACTGTCACTATTTGCAGATGATATGATACTATATATAGAAAATTCTAAAGACTACCAAAAATGTTAGAACTAATAAACAAATTCAGTAACACTGTAAGATAAAATATTAAAAATCAGAGTTTAGTTGTGTTTCTGTACCATAACAAGTGATCAGAAGGAGAAATTAAGAAAACAACCCCATTTACAATTGCATCTAAATGAAAAAAATACATAGAAATAAATTTAACCAAGGAAGTAAAAGACCTGTACTCTGAAAACTCTAAGACATCAATGAAATAAAATAAAGAGGACATAAATAATGGTAGGATCTACCATGCTCATACATTTGAAATATTAATATTATCAAATGTCCATACTACACAAAGCAACATGCATATTCACATCAATCCCTATCAAATACCAATGCCATTTTTCTCAGAACTAGAACAACTTATCCTAAAATTTATGTAGAACCACAAAAAATCTTAAATAACCATAGAACTCTTGCAAAAGATGACGGAAGTTGTAGGTATCATTTTCCCTGATTTTAAACTATACTACATAGCTATAGTAATAAAAATAGTATGGAACTTAGAAACAGACACATAGATCAATGGGACGGAATAGACATCCCAGGAATAAACCCTCACTTATATGTCAATTAGTCAATCCAAAATAAGCAAGAATACACAATGGGGAAGTTGCAGTCTAGTCAATAGCGGTGTTGGGAAATGCCGGCAATTTTCTTATACCACGTAAAAAAAAAAAAAAAAAAAAGAAAACTTAAAAAGAATTAAATATTTAAATGTAATATCTGAAACCACAAAATTCCTAGAAGAAAATATAGTCAGTAAGCTCTTTGACATTGGCCTTAGGAATATCTTTTCAGATATATCTTCTTGGACAAGGGGAAGAAGGGTAAAAATAGACAAATGGGACTGCATCACACTAAAAATCTCTAACACAGCAAAGGAAACCAACTAAAAACATCAAAAACAACCTATTGAGTGGAAGATATTTGAAAATGATATATCTAGTAAGGTGTTAATGTCCAGAATATATAAGGAACTCCTACAACTTAACTCTAAAAATTCAATTAAATATGGGCAGAGGACCTGAATATACACTTCTCCAAAAAGGACATATAAATGACCAGCAAACATATGAAAAAATGCTCATTATCAGGGAAATACATTTCAAAACCACAATGAAATATCACCTCATATTTGTTGGAATGGCAATTATCAATAAATCAATAAATGACAAGTGTTGGCGAGAACATGGAGAAAAGGGAACTCTTGTGCACTGTTGGTGGGATTTCATATTGGTGCAGCCAGTATGGAAAACACTATGGAGTTTCCTCAAAAAATTAAAAATAAAACTACCATATGTCCTAGAAATTTCACTTCTTGATATTTATCTAAAAAATAGAAACACTAATTCTAAAAGGTATACACACCCCTATGCTTATTGCAGCATTATTTACTATAGCCAAGATATGGAAGTAACCTAGGTGTCTATTGATAGATGATTGATGAATATATAAAGAAATTGTGATATATATGTGTGTGTCCCTGTGTATATATATACGTGTGTGTGTATACACATAAAAATTCAGCTACATGAGTGAAATCTTGCAATTTGCAACAGTGCAGATGGATCTAGAGAGGATTATGTTAAGTGAAATAATTCAGACATGAAAAGACAAATACCATATGATTTCACTCATATGTAGAATTTTATTTTATTTTTTATTTACTTTTTAAATACATTTGTCTCTGCCTCCCCCCCACCTCTTTCCCTTGCCCCCTCCCACCTTCCCTCCCTCAGCTCTTCCCCTTTGGTTTTGTCCATGAGTCCTTGCTATATGTTCCTTGACTTTCCCCTTCCCTCCCCTTCCCTGCCCCCCCCTTCTCTCTTGTCTCTGTTGATTTCTTTTCCTTTCAATGTTGCTGGTCATATTTTCCTTGCATCTTTGCATTGTTGGTTAGGTTCCGCTTATAAGTGAGATCATAGAATTTTAAAAAACAAAACAGACAAGCAAAACAAAGCAGAAATAGACTCAGTAGACTCATAGATAAAGATAACAGACTAAGGTTTCCAGAGGGGACGTTGCCAGATGTGTGAAAAAGCTAAAGGAAAATAAGATGCAATCTTCCCATTATAAAATTAGTAAGCCACAGGTATATAAAATTATAGCACAGGGAATATAGTCAATCATTCTGTGATAACTGTATGGTGACAGATGGTTTCTAGACATATTAGAGTCTTCGTTATGTACAATGTTATGTAAATGTTGAATCACTGTGTTGTACAGCTGAAACTCATATAATAATGTATATCAACTATACTTTAATAAAAATTTAACTTAACAAAATAATTTTCATGTAAGAGAACATTGAAGAATGTAGAGGGAATATGACTAACAGTGAATGAAAGTCAATGGAAGAAAGTCAATAATAACTTCTCCAAAATGTCAGGGAAAAGTGGAGGGAAGAATTGGAAAAAGTGGAGAAAATACCCACTGAAAAAATGAGCAAACAAAATTGCAATATGGAAATATTGAAGGCTGCTGCATAAAAGAAATAGCCTGGATAAAATGAAAAAAAAAGGGGGAACAAAAAGAATGTCAGAATAAAAAAAAAGTGATGAGCACTACAAGGGATATCTGATGAAATGAGGGATCGCTGCAATAATTTTGAACATTACTCTTTGTTTCACCCAAGCTTCCCTCCTCCGCAATCTAGCTGAAAAACCTATGCAAATATTTTCCTTTGAATTTAAGCTGTTTAAGAAGTTCATGTTGCATTGTAAGTTGTAAAGAATATATCTTTCTGTGTGGTGATGATACAGATAAAATGGGCAAGAGATAAGCAGACCTTAAGGCAATCTGTCCTTTGTTACTGCTATGAGTTCTTTAGGCTATTCACATTCTGAATTGAAGTCAGATTCTACTATGGGAATTCAAAAGGGAGTGAAAGAAAGGCACAATTTCCTGATAAAACTAATACTATATGCATCACAGACCGACTTTGAAATCAGAAAAACTTGGGTTACAATACTGGACCTTTTATTTATTATCTGAGCCAATCTTGGTCAGGAAGCCTCATGAAGCCCCAGTTTTCATTATCTGCACTGTGGTAATAATAGCATTTACTTTGTGGGCTTAGTATGAAGTTTAAATAATGAGACAACATATAATATAAATGCCTAGCATATAATAGGTGCATGCAAATGAAGTTACAAAAATAAAATATATTAATTTACTGTACTTTCAACCAATTTATTTTCACTTAGACTCTAATTCATAAGGTAAAAAAAAATCACAAACTGTTTTTCCTCTTTAAGACTTTATGGTTTACATACTACTATTATTATTTAATTTATCAGCATATAATGCTTTGCAGAAGAGTTGCCTAAAATCGAAACAATTCTAACATCTCAGAAAGAATAGCTATGGGGTGAGGTAATCATTTACAAAGGACATCACCTCACACGAGGAGGGTAATTGCTATATGCAACTTGAATTTTTATTTTTAGGGTATTGGGACATAAATAAAACAACAAATTTAAATTGTTGAGGAAAAAAGCCAAATACAAAAGAGCAGATGTTATATGACTTCATTGATGCAAACTGCAAAAACAGACAAAACTAATATAAGCTGTTAGAAGTGAGGAAAATGGTAACCCTGGGTAGAGGGTGAGGAGTGGTTAGAAAGTGAAAGACACTTTAAGGCAAGAGTAGAGGGGACTGGTGATATCTGATTCTTCCTTATGGTGCAAGTAACACAGGGTGCGTTCAGTTTGTGAACATTCATCATGATAAATACTCATTCACTTTTTTGTATGCATATTATATTAAATACTACATTTAAAAAACATGATCCTTGCAAAAATGTAATGTATATTCTTTTTAGAAACATTTGAAAAAAACAGAAAAAAACTAAAAAATCATCTGTAGTTCTGCCACCTAAAGATAGAGAGTGCTAACATTTTATTATATTATTTTATCTGTGTTGTTTTTAAACAAAATGAGAGTCGTGATGTATGTAGAATTTTGTATCCTACTTTTGGTAATTTACATTATTTTTAAAAATTTCCCCATGCCATGAAATATGCTTTGTAAATATGATTTATAACACTCACATAGAATATGATTATATGAATATATTTTATCTTATTTGACCAGTCTCATCTGCCTGACATTTAGATTGTTCCCATGTATTTATGCTTATAGATAATACTGCTATTAGCAATATTTTGCATAAATCTTTGTGCATATTTCTAATTATTCCCTTACAGCAAATTACCAAAAGATAAATTACTGACTCAATCTCTCAAAAAACATTACCAGCTGCTCTATAAAAAGATTCTGTGGACTTATACTTTTACCATCCAGATTCAAAGGTACTAATTTCTCTGTAATGTTATCACCACATAATAATACAGTTAATATTTATAACACTACTGTGAGCTAGTTACTATACATGTTTCGTCTCATGGCTACTCAAAATAATTCTGAGTTAAGTACTCTTATCCTTATTTACAGATAAAGTTCACCAAATAACTTTCTCAGTTAGCAATTAGCAGAACCCTGGTCTTTTTTATTACAAAGCTCCAGATATTTACCACTATATCCTACATTCACTTTGAAGTGGTGACTTAAAAATTGCCATTTTGATGGTTCAAACATAACATGCTTTTTATTTGTACCATTGATTATTAGTAAGCTTATTTTTTTCTTTCAAATATTCAGTCATTGTTTATAGTTTCATCTCTTCTCAACAGCCTGTTCAAAAGGTTTATATTTTAATAAAGTGCTGATTTTTGTTTTCATTTATTTTCAGAATGTATTATAAGAACAAATACACATGATAAAAATGTAAAACAATAGAAAATTAGTCTCCTTTTCACAACAAACCTTTGTTCTCACTGTCTAAATTTTATTTACCAACAGTTTTACTGTGTACTCTTCTAGAAATTTCCCATGCTTATATC
Source organism: Pteronotus mesoamericanus (assembly GCF_021234165.1). Classification (NCBI taxonomy): domain Eukaryota; kingdom Metazoa; phylum Chordata; class Mammalia; order Chiroptera; family Mormoopidae; genus Pteronotus; species Pteronotus mesoamericanus. Next base: position 5,136,686 of record NW_026555198.1, read on the forward strand.
TCCATACTTACATAGGCATTTTGTTTTGTAGTTTGTTTCTTGTACCTGTTGTATTAGTTTGCCAAGCCTGTCATAACAAAATACCACAGACTGGGTGCCTAGAACATTTTTTCCCCCACAATTCTGAAGGCTAGAAATTCAGATCAAGGTGTTCACTGGATTGGTTTCTTCTGAGGCCTCTCTCCTTGGCTTCTACATGGCTACCTCTGGCTCTTTCTTTAGATGGTGTGTTCTCTGTGTGTTGTCTGTATCCTAATTACCTCTTCTTATAAGGACAACAGTTGTATTTTATTAGATCCCACCCATGAATTCATTTTACCTTAATTACCTCTTTAAAGATATTATTGCCAAATACAGTCATATTCTGAGGTACTGGGGGTTGACTTCAACATATGAATTTTAAGGGATCATAATTCAGCCCATAACAGAGGGAAGATACTATACACAATGTATAGCACCTTGCTTCTTATACTTAATGCAGTTTGAGATCAACCTCTATTAGCACATGAAGATCTACCACATTCATTTAAATGGTGGCATTTTATTTTGTTTTTATCTGTATAATATGAATTGTGTAACAAATTTCACATAGGTGGACATTTAGGTTATTTCTATGTATTTGAGGTCATAAATAATGCCACTATGAACATTATTGTAGCTATATCTTTTCGTACATATGTGAATATATCGGAGCATAACTTTAAAGGTAGAATCATTGAATGAAAGATTATATACTCTTAAAATTTTGATAGAGCTTGCCAAAGTATCTACTATATCAAAAGTGAAAGGGAGGGCCTAAATTCTCACACCCTTGATAACACTGGATGTTTCAGAATTATATTTGGCATTTTAATAAGAAGAAGATGACATCTTTTTAGATTGCATTTATAATTTACAATCATAAATTATAATCATTTGTTTATAACCATTAGTATTTCTTTTTTTATTTAATCCTTATTGTATTTTTTCCATTACCATTTAGTCCCCTTATACTCCTTTACCCCTAGCAATCACCACACTGTTGTCCATAGTATTTCTTTATTAAATGTCTTTCATATCATTTGTAGACACTTTTATTATGTTGGTATTTTAATTTTATTTTTAAAAGCTGTTTATTTAGAAGATCAGTCCTTTCTCATGTGTCACACATGTCTTTTGCAATTTCTTTTAATTTTTATTGCATATTTTATGAACATAAATTTAAATATATAGCATATTTGTATATAGTTAAATATATATGGAGATTATATATATGTATTATATATATTTATCAAGAGAGTGTTGTATTTTTACTTTTTTTAGTCTTTTCTTTTGTAACTTCTGTGATTTTTTTTCTTCCATGGAGAAGATCATTTCACACTACCATTTTTTTATGATAGTTTTATTTTTAACTTTTTGCTGAACCTCTATACTGTTTTCTATAGTGACAACTTTTATTTTTAATTGCCAAATTTTACTTTTGGAAATTGCATAGCTTTTATTTTTTGATTTATTGATAGCTTTACATATAACATAAACCTCCTAAATTTATTTTATTTTAAGGATGCAGAGAAACAGCTTTTTTTCTTTACATGGAGAAACCATGTTTTAATCACTTATCTAGTGTTCTGTATTTGAATTGTTCACTTGGTATTATAGAATGAAGACTGAATTTCGTATCCTCAATTCCAAGGGTGAATCCTATATTTAATTATTATTGCATGTATGGCTTCAAAACATGCCATACACCCATCAGACTTCAGTTCGCTCATCTAGAAAAGTGAAAGTTGAAAGGAAATTAACTGCAGTTAGTTGCTGGGCTAAACATATAGGTACTTTGTCTCATCTAATCTGCAGGAAAAACCAAGGGAACTTTAGTTCATAGGTGGGTCTTTTCCCTCACTATCTAATAGCCAAAATCTTTGTGATGTCTAATAGGCTGAAATAGGATTTTTGGATAACTGTGGACCTTAGTTATAATTCTGGGAGGCAGTATCCATTTCTCCTAAGGGATGTGAGGAAACCTGGTTCATAGTAAGTAATTTACTAGTTATAGGCTCTGAGACTTTGGAAAAGTCTTATACCCTTTCTAGACCTCAGTTTTTATCCCCTCAAAAAAATAAAAGGATTGAAATATTTCTACAATCAATTCCCTTTGGTAGTCTATCCTAGATATTGACAATCACTTCTTACAAAGGGCCAGATAGAAAATATTTTAGATTTTGCATAGCACAATGTCTGTTCTTCAGCAACAGCAACTCTGCCCTTATAGAACAAAAGCAGCTATAGACATGTAAATGAACAGACAGAATTGCATTCAAATAAAACTCTATTTACAAATTGGGTAATAGCTTGGTTTTGGACCATGGGATTCAATAAATGATTTTGTTCTGTGTTTCAACTTTTCACTTTCCTGTTCGAACCAATATATCAAGAAATATATTTTATAAATGCCTAGCCTGAAGATATCTTTCTATTGAAACATATCTAGAGTTTATCTATGTGCCTCATTTAAAAAATCTGGATAAAACTACAAAATTGGAGAAATTAATGGGTTATGTTTGGGTTGCACCTTATTAAAGACAGCACTGACATGAATGTGATCAAAACAGAGAAAACCTTAATGGCTAAAAATTATATAACAGTTATATAGATTTAAAATACAATTCTTGTCTATTTTTCCCATTTAATGTATCTTATATGAATTAGTTGTATATACCATTCATAGCAACCCAGCTAATTTATTGACATGCATGTTACTTTGTTTTACTTTTTAAGTTATTTAAAACATTGCTTTTGTGAAATGTACAATGATCTTCAATGGCACTTCTTGCATACAAGAATATATTTTACAAAGACTAGGACAGATGGAAGTGAAAAATTCTCATGACTGCAGATAGTAAAGGGACAAATGGTATATTAGATGGACAAATGACATGTTTGATTACATCATACAAATGGAAAGTGGAGAAAGTGAAAACTGGAATGTGTTCTGAAAATCACTGTCCAAGTCAAAATTTGAACTAAGATTTTACTTTGGATCTGTGTTCTAGGAGCTTTCCTTATGGGTTCCCTGGCGAGTTTCACCAATGAGAGCATTACCTCGGATAGAACTTTTTTTTTTGGTCTTGTTTAATTCTGGTAGCTATTAGTGCTGATGATTGAATCTGATGCCAATGTGTCACCAAAGATTTCCATCACAGTAAGAAGTTCTTCTGGAAGCAAGAGGAGGCTCTTTGGGCACATTCACAAATTTCCCCAAAGCCAAGTTTGTAGTGTGAGCATCTAAACCAGCAAGAGTTTTGATGCTTGTGTATTCTTTTTATTTTATATTCTCATTGTTACTTTTTATTCAGCAATGCCTTCAGTGTCACTTGTTCAATGAGTTCAGACATAGAAAATATTAAGAGAACATGGGCAGATGGTGAGTTAACCAGAGAGTTTATGCAAGTATCTGACTCATTTCATCAGTCTAGAATTATACAGAAACAATCCCAGTACGAGCTTGAACACATTCTGCTTTGAAGACAGGAACAACAAAATGATAAAAAAATAAATAAATAAATTTGAGTAGCCCTTCGTTTCCCTGTAGGATACTTCTAATTAGATTTTGACTGAACTCTGCTAGTTCCTCATCATTGATAGTTGCATTTTTCCTGTCTATGTAACATTTTCATCAGTGCTATTTTGTTGTAATGACATTCTTGCATGATTTTTTCTTATCTGATCAGCTTTTCATAAATTTTATAAATAAACGTGTATCCACTGGTTGAGCTTTAGCCTTTTGTGGTGCTTACTTTTCACATGATCCACTTTTGTTAATTCACAAAATAGAAACACAAAATTTATCATGATAAAAAGACTGTTATAAAAATGATCACATAAGTGTACATACATATCTGTTTATATGTAAATCTATACACAATCTTATGCACCCCCTACAAAGATCTCTGTTAATTCATGTGTTTCTCAAGGAGGTACAGTTTTGCCCCCTATGGCACAGTTGACAATATTTGGACATATTTTTGATTGTCACACCCTGGGTGGGAGAGTGGGACGTCCTTACTGACATTCAACAGCTAGAAGCCAGAGATGCTACTAATAATTCTACAAAGAATTACCTAGCCCAAATTGTCAATAGTGCCAAAGATGAGGCATTGTGATCTAGTCTGAAAAAATGTACAAATGTCCACATATAACTTAAATGATTATATAGGAAATTACAGATCTTTACCATACTATGAATCTTTATGATGTGTATAAGAAACACAGGAAAGCACTAGAAAATTTTTCCTAATGATACAAAATGAAATATTGTATCAAGAATAATGTAAAGTGGAGAACCTTGCAATGGCACATAAGTTGACCTATTTTTCTCCTTTGGAAAATGACCAGTAAGCTTTGGTTAAGAATATACACACACACACACACACACACACACACACACACACACACACACACACACATATATATATACTTATATATATATTTATCTTTATATTTATTTTGTAATTATCTTTATAGTTGTATCTGCCCAGGGCCTTTTTGGTATGCATTTTCCTCCCCCACCATATCCTTTTATATCCTCTACCTGAGAAGTAGAAGATCTGACATTTTAATTTAGTGTGGGCCTGGCCCCAGGAAATCTGGGGAAAGAACTGCAAATGAGATCTCTCTCTCTCCCTCTCTCTCCCCCTCTCCTTCTTTCCCTCCCTCTATCATTCTCCCTCTCTCTTTCTCTCTCACCCTCCCTCCTTCCCTCTGCATGTTAAAACAATAACAGACACTAAAATACCTCCAATTACATAAATTCAGGAAGCATTGGAGACTTACAGGGAGGCAGAGATAAAAAGAAGGAAAGAGTGTTCAGTAAGAATTGTTGTGCATTATGAATATGTTCTCTACTACAGCAGTTTTCAAGAGTAGGAATTAAAGAATAAAGTTGTTTTTCAAATATTTTACGTGATAAATTTTTTCTTTGAATAAAATACCCATGGAAACGGGCCTTAAAGAGAGAATAGAGGTCAAGATTTTCTTAGATATTCATGTGTGTGCACATGTAAACACACATACCTATGTGCACTTTTACATGAATAAGATTATACATGCATGCTATTTGATGTCTTGCTTATTTTCACTCACCAATGTATTGTGGACCCTTTTTCATGTCCTTTCACGTCACTATTTTCATGGCTGCAGAGCATTTGGTTTTACAGGTTTTTACTAAGCCACACTTCACTTGATTGACATTTAGGTTATTGCCAAATGCTCCCTATTAAAAACAACGCTTCAGTGAACATGCTCTGCATGCACCTTTAGGTGTTTTATGTTTTTGCTATGATGGAAAATATTCCTAGAAGATCTGCTGAGCTAAGGAGTATTTAGTTTACAAAATTTTGGCCCACAACCCTAATTGCCATTTCTAAAAAGCTGGAACAAATTGCATTTCTACCACATGTGCATTAATATACCCATATTCTATGCATTTCCTGACAATGGATTTCCTCATGTTCTTTTATCATTGTTGATATTTTTCCTTATTATTAATGTGAAAGTTGAAAATGTCTCATTTTAGTTTGCATTTTTGATAACTTGTGAAGGTGAGAATTCTTTCATTTTTAATAATTTAATTTTCAATTGGCTTTTCATGTTCTTTGCCCATTTTTAAATAATGTTATCATCTTTGTAGTTTTGATTTATACAAGCTCTTTGAATTTTAAGGAAATTAGCCTGTCTAATATATTACAAATACTTCCTCCCAGATTGTCTTTTAACTATCATTAAGGTTTTTTTAAGCTAAAAAGAAGTTTTACATTTTTATATCATCATATTTATCAAAAGTTTTTGGCTTCTAGGTATAGCAGAGAAGTTTAGAAAGGCATCTCTCACATCAAGATCACAAAAAAATATTCATACATTATCTTTTTATATAATGATTTAACTTTTAACATTTAAATATTTGATCTACCTGAAATTTACATCAGGATTTGGAGTGATGTAGTAATCAAGCTTAGCAGCTAGAGCTTAGACTCTATAATAAAGAGTTGTATCTGGTTTCTATGACTTAATTGCTCAGTGACCTTGAGAAAATCACTTAACCTCTTGGAGTGTGTTTCTTTATCTGTAAAAAGAGAGTGATCATACTGTCTAACCCATAGGTTTGTGAAGAAAATGAAAGAATCCATTCAAAAAATTTAGAACAAAACTTGGAACATAGTAAGAATATATTTGCTGGACTTAGTCTTATTACTATTACTATTTTCAGTAGATGATCAGTTTTCCCCAAATTATTTATTGATTAGTCCATCATCCCAAAATATTTTAAATGATACTTGTATTACAGTTCTAATTATAGTAGATGACTAAATGCATATCTAAACCCTTTATTTTATATCATTATTCCATCTGTGCATTTTCATAACATGAGTACCTAGTGCTTTCAAAATAATTTTATAAGAGCAAGTATTCTCTTCTTCCTGGAATTACTTTTGATAGTTTTAATTTTTTATGATAAAACATAGGGCTTTCAGTTTGAGTCATATATTTAATTTGTTAAGAAAGCACAATGCTAATTGCCTTTCAAAAAAGCTGGAACATTTTGCATTGCATTTTCAGTATTATTCATGAATATGCCCAGATCCCACACCTTTTCTAACAGCAGGTTTCCTAATGTTTTTCTTCTCTGCTAACATGTTCTTTGTAATCAATCTGAAGGGTGAAAAATATCTCATTTTAATCTTTATTTTATAGGCACAGAGAAATTACATTTTTAAATTTTGGCCTTTTCTATGTTTTTCTACTTTTATTCAGGTCTTTTAATTTCCTCCAGTAAAGTTTTATATATTAGTTTTTATTATTTAATATGCATTGCTTGTTAAATTTATTCCTTGATATTTTATTTTGCGCAGCTTACATAAATGGGTTTTTTACATTACATTTTAATTTTTTGTTGGTGTAAATGAAAGATATTAATCATTGTATATTAATTTTACATTACCTACATTTCAAATGTGTAAAATTTGATTTTATTTTCTTGTCTAAATGCATTACCTAGAAGTTTTCTAACTATTTTAAATAATAGTGGTGAAAACAGCATCTTAATTTTATTCCTGAAATTAAATTCAGCCTTTTCAGTTTTTTTACAATAAAATATAAGGCTTTTATTTTGAGTCATGTATTATACTTTTTAAGGAAGCATTCATAATTTACTAAATGTTAAATTTTATAAATTCCTTTATTAGAATCTACCAGGATAACCATATATTTTTGACTTTTAATGTACTAATATGGTAAATTATATTTATGAAATTTTTATGGATTCCTATTGAACTCTTTGCATTCCTCAAATGCCTCTCACTTCATCATTATGTATTATTATGTTGATCTGCTGTTGGAATAAATTTGCAAATGTTTCATTTCAAATTTGTACATCAATACTTGTAATTTATTTATTGATAAAACAATAAAAATTGTTGTTCAATTGCAGTTGTCCCCATTTTCCCCGTTATTCTCCAGGGCCCTACCCATTTGCATTTCCCACATTCCCCCCTCCCCCCGCGCCTCTCATTATCATTCTCCATGGATCCTTTATACATGTTCCTTGATGACCCTTACCATTCTTTCCCATTATCACCCTCCCCCCTCCCTTCTAATTACTGTCAGTTTGTTCTTTATTTCAAAGTCTCTGGTTCTATTTTGCTTGCTTGTTTGTTTGGTTGATTAGGGTCCACTTACATGTGAGATTATATGGTATTTGTCTTTCACTGCCTGACTTATTTAACTTAACATAATGCTCTCCAGTTACATCCATGCTGTCATGACAGGTAGGAGCTCCTCCTTTGTTTTTGCTGCCTACCATTCTGCTGTGTAAATGTACCACAGTTTTTTTTTTACAAGTTACGTGTGTTTAATATTTAATACAGGTTTAAAATTTTACCATTAGCTGTCTAAAAACTGAAAGGTCAACCAAAGGATAGAGTACTATGTAAAAACACAGATGTTTAGAGAACAGATTTAAAGAACAGGAGATATTTTAATTAATACTGGTAATAAACATTAAGAACAATTTAACTTAGAAGTTTTTGGAAAGCTTGGGAGCATAAGAAATAATATTGTTTTTAGTATATCTACACTTATTATAGTACGAAACGTGCTTATATCATGATGTTGATTTTGAGTTATCTGTTTTGCAGCATGATTACTCATCAGATACACTGTGTAAAATTCACAAGGATATGTTCTTCTTAGATAACTCTTTTTTATTTTTTTTACTTTATTTTTAAAAAAAATTTAAATCATATTTATTCTATTACAGTTGTCTCAATTTTTTTCCCTTTACCCTCTTCCACCTATCCCACCCCACCCCCAATTCCACAGTCAATTCCCACTCTGTTGTCCATGTCCATGGGCCATTCATACATGTTCTCTGTCTAGTCCCTTCCACTTCTTTACACCATTGTCCTCTTTTCCCATTCCCCTCTAGTCACTTTCAGTCTGGGCCATGTTTCCATGCCTGTGGTTTATTTTGTTCATTAATTTATTTTGTTGAATAGAGCCGACTTATAGGTGAGATCATATGGTATTTGTCTTTCATCAACTGGCTTATTTCACTTACCTTAATATTCTCCAGTTCCATCCATGTTGTCACAAAAAGTAGGAGTTCCATCTCTCTCTCTCTCTTTCTCTTTCTTAAATGCAGGTTGATTTTATTTATTTTTAAATGTCAAAATTAATTATAAAATATATTTAAAAAATTAAAACCACTATAAAGTCTCAGCAATTAAACCAACATGACACCTGCACAGAAATAATCATGTAGATTAATGAAACATAATGAACATTCTAGAGACAAACGTATATATCTGTCTAACATTATATGATTAAGTTGATATTTCAAATTAATGGGTAAAATAAGCCTTATACAACAAATAAAGTGTATGGACCACTATTACTTGCAATAAAACAAATATAGAGCCCTATTTCACATTATACAAGAAATATTCAGGTGAGTTAGAAATCAGTATGTGGAATCTAAGGAGTTTTAGGAGAAAATACAAACTAATATTTTTCTTACCCTGAAGTAAAATATTCAAACCCAGAACCTATAAAGTAAAATAGTGACACTATGACTATATTAAACATTTAAGACTGTACAGTAGTATACATATTAAAAAGTTAAAGGAGAAGTAATAGAATAGGAAAGTATTTGCTGCATATGTAAAAAAGGGTTAATGGTTTGTTTTCTTTTTTTTTTTAGAAAAAAATTCTACAAATATTTAATCAAAAAATGGAGAAAGAATACCAAATAGGCATGTAAAGCTTTTTAAAAACAAAAGAAATAGGCATGAAGTATACAAAAGCAGGTTTAGTTTCAACAAATAATAAAGGAAAAATTAAAATAACACACCATTGTCACAATCAGATTAATACGTATTAAAAAATATTGGTAATATCAAGTATTTGCAACTCTGAAAGGAACTGGGTATTCATAGAAACTTCTTTTTCATCTTAAAGCAGTCCCTTTAGCATATTTTGCAGTGCTGTTTTGGTGGAGGTGTATTCTTTTAGCCTTCTTTTGTCTGGGAAACCCCTTATTTCACCTTCCATTTGAATTGAGAGCCTTGCTGGGTAGAGCAGTCTTGGTTGCAGGCCTTTACTTTTCATGATTTGGAATATTTCTTGCCATTCCCTTCTGGCTTGTAGTATTTCTGTTGAGAAGTCAGCTGCTAGCTGTATCGGAGGAGCTCCCTTATATGTTATTACCTGTTTCTCCCTTGCTTGCTTTAGGATTCTCTGTTTGTCTTTGAAATTTGCCATTTGAATGATGATGTGTCTTGGAGAGGGCCTCATTGGGTTCCTCTTGAATGACACCCTCTGTGCTTCCTGGACTTGCGTGACTTTTTCTTTCCTACAATTAGGAAAGTTTTCCATAATTACTTTTTCAAACAGGTTCTCTACCCCTTCGTCATCCTCTTCTTCTTCTAGTATCCCTATTATATGGCTATTATTACATTTCAGGTTGTCCTGCATTTCTCTAAATGCCTCTTCATCCTTTTTGAGTCTTTTTTCATTTTCTTGCTCTTTCTGGGACCTTTTTTCTACCTTGTCCTCCAGCTTGCTGATTTAGTCCTCAGCTTCATCTAGCCTGCTTTGGATACCTTCTACTGTGGTCTTCAATTTAGAAATTGTATTCTTCATTTCCTCTTGTCTGTGATTGATAGTTTCTATGTCCTTTTTCATGCTGATATAGTTAGCAGTAAGTTCCTCATAGTTTCCCTGTAGTTTTTTGTAATTCTTTCTGAGCTCACTGAGCTCATTGAGTTTCCTTAGAACTGTTGTTTGGAACTCCATATCTGATAGTTTCCTTGCCTCTATTTCATTTAGTTCTCTTTCTGGGGATTCCTCCTTTCCCTTCGAGTGGGGTGTATATCTTTGTCTTCCCATTATTCGTGAGACTCCTTTATTTTTGCTTCTGCTTCTTAAGTTGATCTGTCTTGATTTCCTGACTTTGTGGTGTGAACTTCTATGGCAGGAGACCACTGTTTTTACTTTCTGGATCTGCCTCTGATGATGTCAGATGTAGTCCCTGTCTGACCTCAGGCAATCTGTTCAAGACTGCTATGAATCTACTGTTTGTTGTTATCTGCTTCAACTGTTAATCTCGTCACTCTGCACTCACCAAGCCGCTTTAGACAGCTCAGGGTGGGGCAGAGTCCCTCCAGGGGGCGGGGTTATTGGATCCTCTTATGTTGCTGTTATATGGGGGAGGGGTCAGCACTGGGATCCTGCCAGCTACTCTCTCCATTCTCTGCCCAAAGCCTCCGTTCTAGTCTATCCTCAAGTGTCTCCAGACCTCTCTGCACCCCCTTTAGCCAGGGATCTATTATCTGTGGCTTTGTCTCTGCAGACAGAAGGTGGCTTAGACAGCACAGGGCAAGGAGGAATCCTATCTGGGGATGGGGCTATTGGGTCCTCTAATTCTGGTGCTGTCAGAGGGGGAGTGGTCTCTGCCTGAGCAAGTTGGCTGCAACCTCATGGGGGATGAGTAAGCACTGAGATCCTGCTGGCTCCTCTCTTAGTTCTCTCCCCAAAGCCCCCTTCCCCTGTCTCTCCTCAGGCGTCTCTAGCCCACTCTGCCCCCGCCTTTGCCGGAGACCAGGGTAAGTGGCTGCAAACATAAATTTATGGGTTGGCCCTTTAAATGGTTCTTTGCATCTCCAGCTGCCTGTCTCTGGCAAAGAGCAACCCTGCCACTTTTTGCAGCTGGCTGTTGTATGTGTACTTTTTGGGCTCTGGTGCTGTAGGCCGGAGATCTCCCCTTATGGTTTAGATCCCACTCTTCTCAGGGGGATCCCACTGGCCGTTTCAGTATCTTTCTGGTGCTGCTGCCTGTGGGCACCCTTCCCACCTTCTCAGGTCTGTACTGCACTCCTTACCAGTTAGATTGAGCTAAAGCTGATTCTTCTGTCTGAGAGGTTACAAGGCTCCTCTCTCACTATCGTTCAGTTGTTTTTTCCAGGTGATTTCTCCACAATTTAGTTGTAATTCCAGGTTGGTCCTGGGAGGAGGTCAACGTGACTTCCACTCACTCCTCCACCATTCTGATCTGATCCCTCTTTTTTTCTGTACCAGTTTTTTGATCCATTCATTTACTGATGGGCACAGAGGTTGTTTCCAGCACTTGGCTATAGTAAATTGTGCTGCTATAAACATTGGGGTGCATAGGTTCTTTTGTGTTGGTATTTCAATTTTTAGGGTATAACCCCAGTAGTGGAATTGCCAGATCAAAAGGTGGTTTTATTTTTAGCTTTTTGAGGAAATTCCAAACTGTTTTCCATAGTGGCTGCACCAGAACCTCGCCAGCACTTGTTGTTTGTTGATTTGTTTATGATGGCCATTCTGACTGGTGTGAAGTAGTATTTCATTGTGGTTTTAATTTGCATCTTTCTGATGGCTGGTGATGCTGAGCATCCTTTCATATATATCTGGGCCCTGTCTGTGTATGTCCTCTATGGTCAGTTAATAATTGACAAAGGGGGCAGGAGCATAAAATAGAGTAAAAATAGCCTCTTCAGCAAATGATGTTGAGAGATCTGGACAGGTATGTGCAAAAGAAATGAAGCTCGACCAGCAACTTGCACCATACACAAAAATAAACTTAAAATGTATAAAAGACTAAAATATAAGTCATGACACCATAAAAGTCCTAGAGAAGAACATAAGCAGGAAAATTTCAGATATTCCACACAGCAATATTTTCACCAATAAGTTCCCTAGAACAAGAGATATAAAGGAAAGTATAATCAAATGGGACTTCATCTAATTAAAAGGCTTCTGCACAGCTAAAGAAAACATCAGCAAAATGTAAAGGGAACTAACCATGTGGGAAAATATATTTGTCAATGATGCCTTGGACAAGGGTTTGATCTCCAAAATACATAAAGAACTCACACGAGTCCACACCAAGAAGACAAACAATCCAATTAAAAAATGGGCCAAGGACCTGAATACTTGCAATTTATATTTTCAGTAGTTTTCTTGACATTGTTATCTTGTCATTCTATGGACTAAAACAATTTAAAGGGCTTAGAGGTTATAGGAGTATAACTTCTAAAGGAATGATCTATGTAGTCAGAGTGAAATGGATTTAAAATCTGGTCCTACTAATTGTTCTTTGTTTTGACATTTATAAAATGGTGCATAGTAATAAAAATCACCAGATAGGTCTCCCCAGAAGATGCCATAAAATAATGAATGTAAAGCATTTAACAAATACCTTCCTAAAGCACTTAATAAATAAAAGATATATCATCAACTTCTCAAAATATGAAAAAATTCACCTGTGAAACCATCCAGTCCTGGCAATTTGGGGGAAAAAAACATAGGTTTTGATATCTCTATCAATGTCTATCATGATTATTACTCCATTTCTGCTTGTTGTCTCTTTGAATAATTTTGGGTATTCATATTTCTCTAGAAAACACCCATTCCAGTCAAGTTTTAAAAAATATTAGAACTATATAATATATTCTGTACCTGAGGTTAATGTACCTTTCTGTTTCCTAATATTTTCTCTTTTACTGCTTAAATATGATAACTGGCTGTTAATTTTTTTCATATCTCTAATCTTTACTTTCAACATACAAACAATTATATAGAATGATAAAGTGAACATGTGACTTAACATCCTGCTTTGACAAATCTCAATATTTTGCTATAATTCATTCAAGCTTTTCTTTACTTTTTCAAAAAATAAAATGTTTAAGATATTGGAGAATGAATCTTCCTTTCTATACCTCCTTTGTTCAGTTGTTTCATGCTGCATTGTAGTATCCTGAACTAGGTGTCTACATGTTCCAAATTTGATAGTTAACACTATTCACCAAATATTTTTAGCCCTTACAACTTTTTAGTATGTAACAGCATAGCACTACTCAGCCCCCTTGTGGTTTGATGGGACCATGTAATTACTTCTAGCTAATAAGTCATGGTTACAAGTGCCATGTGTTTTTTGAAGCCAGATCTTTTAATTGTTCATCTGATACCCTCAAAATGTTTATGTCCATTTCTCATGCCAACCTATATTTTTCCAGATAGTGGCTGTTCTATCTGTCTGAGCCCCAGAATAAAGATCAGGTGGAGGAGAACCACTTGGCAATTCTTTATTCATATACAGTACAAGTAAGAAATAAACCATTGGTACTTGAAACTTCTGAAGTTATTTTGTTGTCTGTTTTGTTTTTTCTGCGGCACAACCCTAACCATCTTGACTAATGAATCCATAAAAAACACATAGTACGTTTTATATGTTTTAAATCTCTACACAAATACTATCCAGCTTTTTATGCCCTCTCATAACTTGTTCTTCTCATCTAACATTATGTTCTTAAGATTAATCCATGTGATATATGCATCTATATTTCTGTCACCTTAAAAGCTTTTCTTTTTTTACTGTTTTACTGTCTAGTGAACTACAATGCAATCATCCTTTCTTCTATTAATGGACATTTGTGTTGTTTCTAATTTTACACTGTTAATAACAATGCTGCATTATTGCACATCTCATTCAATGCTACTAGAATTATACAGGAGTACAATTATTAAATTTTGAGGTGTATTCATCTCTATAATTATTAGGTCTTGTCAAATACCTCTCCACAATCATTATACAAATTTATTATTTTGCCACCATAACTTGAGAATTACTGTTTCTACATCCTGCCAACACTTGGTACTGTCAGACAGTCTCATTTTTTCAATCTTATGCATAGTATTAATATACACTTTCTTGATTTCTAGTGTAATTAAGCATCATTTCATATGCATATTTTCCATGTGAAATGCATAATTTGTCCTGTTTTCATTTGGGTTGTTTTCATTGAAATTTAAGAGTGCCCTTGTTAACTATATGCATGATAAATATCTTCTCTGAGTCTGTTGCTTGTCCTTTCACTTTGTTTATATTTTGTTTTGGTATACACAACTTTAAAAACTTCAATGCTGTCAAGCACTGTATCTCAACCTATTCATTTACATTTGATCTTCTCTTTACAGCTTTAAGATATAATTCACACCCCATACAATTCGCCTGTTTAGTATGTAAAGGTGAATGGTTTCCATATATTCACACTACATACAACTGTTACTGTAGTCAATTATAGAACATTTTATCAGCTTAAAAATAAACCCATACCAATTAGCAAATCCCCCAAATGTCACCCATAAACAATTACTATATTTTTTTCCTATAGATTTCCCCATTCTGGACATTTTATATTAATGAAATCATACATGTCATCTCTTGTGACTAGCTTCTTTCAATTTGCAAAATATTTTCAAGGTCCATCCATGTTTTAGCATAGTTTGAATTTTTGTATGCCCTTTTAAAGAAATACTTCTTTAACCTGAGCTCATAATGCTAGTCTCTTATTTACTTCATTAAAGTATATAGTTGGAGTTTTACATATAGGTCTTTAATCTGATAGTTGTGTATGATTTGAGGTAGGAAACTATATTTTTCATACTGACAGCCAATTGTAGTACCATTTATTAAAATACTCCATCATTTTCCCTGTATTTATAATACTACATCTATTACATATAAAATTTGCATACATTATAAATTAGTTTCTAGTCTCTGTACTGTGATCTTTTGGTCTATTTATTCTTTCAAGTACCTTACTATCTTTGGTATTGTAACTTCAGCATTATAACTCTTTCTCTTTGACAGGAAAGTCCCCTAAAAATATTTTAAAAATTGTCTTGATTATTCTGGGCTCTTTGCAGTTCCATTAAATTTTGAGGATCAACTTCTTAAATTACATGAAAAATTTCCTATAATAATTTTAGTATTGCCCTGGGCTGAATCCCACTTGATCATGGTATATGATCTTTTTAATGTATTGCAAGGATGGTGCAATATTCACAAATCAATAAGTGTAATACATCACAGAGAAAAAGGAAAGACAGAAATCACATGATCATATCAATAGATGCAGAAAAAGCATTTGATAAGGTACAGCATCCATTTATGATAAACACACTCAGCAAAGTGGGAGTAGAAGGAGCACATCTGAACATTATAAAGACCATATATGAGAAACCTATAGTCAACATTATACTCAACAGGCAAAAACTAAAAGCTTTTGCAATAAGATCAGGAACAAGACAATGATGTCTGCTTTCACCACTTCTATTAAATATAGTATTGGAAGTTCTAGCCACAGCAATCAGACAAGAAAAAGAAATAAAAGACATCCAAATTAGAAAGGAGGAAGTAAAATGGTCATTGTTTGCCGATGACATGACAGTGTACACAGAAAACCTTATAGACTCCACCAAAAAACTAATTTACCTAATATGTGATTTTGGCAAAGCAGTGGGATACAAAGTCAATATTCAGAAATTGAAGATATTTTTGTACACCAACAATGAAATATCAGAATCAGAAATCAGAAAAAAATCTCATTTGCTATAACAACAAGAAAAATACAGTACCTAGGAATAAACCTAGAAAAGAAGGTAAAATATCTGTACTCCGAAAACTATACAACACTGAAGAAAGAAAGGAACATACAAGTAAATGGAAGCATATACTGTGTTCATGGATTGGAAAAGTTAACATCATCAAAATGTCCCTACTACACAAAACAATTTATAGATTCAATGCAATCCTTATTAAAATACCAACAAAATGTTTCACAGATATAGAAAAAAAATTTCAAAAGTTTATATAGAGCCAAAAATGACCCCGTATAACTTCAGCAATTTTGAGTCAGAAGAACAAAGCAAGAGGGATCACAATACCTGACATCAAACTATATTACAAAGCCACTGTAATGAAACATTCTGGTACTGGCGTAAGAATAGACACATATATCAATGAAACAGAATAGAGAGCCCAGAAATAAACCTATGTCTCTATGGTCAATAAATATTTGACAAAGGAGGCAGAGCATAAAATGGAGTAAAAATAACCTCTTCATCAAAAGGTGTTGGGAGATCTGGACAGCTGCATGCAAAAAGATGAAACTCGACCACCAACTTACACTAAACACAAAAATAAACTCAAGATGGATAAAAGACTTAAATATAGGTTGCAACACCATAAAAGTCCTAGAGGAGAGCATAGCCAGGAAACTCTCAGATATTCCACATAGCAGTATTTTCACCAATATGTCCCCTAGAGTAAGGGACATAAAGGAAAGAATAAACAAATGGGACTTCATCAAAATAAGAAGCTCTGCATGGCTGAAGAAAACATCAGCAAAATGAAAAAGGAACCGACCATATGGAAAATTATATTTGCCAATGATACCTTGAACAAGGGTTTGATTTCCAAAATATATAAAGAATTCACACGACTTTACACCAAGAAGATAAAGAGTTCAGTTAAATAATGGGCAAAGGACCTGAACAGACACTTCTCCAAGGAGGACCTACCGAAGGTCCAGAGAGATATGAAAGGATGCTCAGCATCACTAGTGAACAGGGAGATGCAAATTAAAAGTATAATGAGATAATACTTCACAACAGTCAGAATGGCCATCATAAACAAACCAACAAACAAGTGATGGTGAGGTTGTAAAGGGAACACTAGTGCACTGTTTTTGGGAATGCAGACTGGTGCAGCCACTGTGGAAAAGAGTTTGGAATTTCATCAAAAAACTAAAAATGGAACTGCCTTTTGACCCGGCAATTCCACTGCTGGGATTATACCCTAAGAACATTGAAACACCAATTCAAAAGAGCCTATGCACCTCCATGTTCATAGTAGTACAATTTATAGTAGCCAAATCCTGGAAGCAACCTATGTGCCCATCATTAAATGAGTGGATCAAAAAAACTATGGTACATTTACACAGTAGGATACTATGCAGAAGAAAGAAAGAAAGAAGGAGCTCCTACCCTTCACAACAGCATGGTGCTAAGTGAAATATGCTAAGTGAAATAAGCCAGGTGGTAAAAGACAAATACCATATGATTTCACCTATAACTGGAACCTAATCAACAAAATAAACAAGCAAGCCAAACACAACATGAGACATTGAAACAAAGAACAAACTAACAGTAACCAGAGGGCAGAGGGGGAAACGGTGGAAAGATGGGGATGGATCATCGAGGAACATGCATAAAGTACCTATGGACAAAGCCAAAATGGAGAAGGATTAAGGGTAGGGAAGTGCGGTTTGGTGGGAAGGGAGAGAGTGGTTGGGGCAAAATGGAGACAACTGTACTTGACAAGAATAAAAAAATAAAAATAAAAAATGAAAATAAAATATTTTAGGATTACATTGAATTTATATTTTAATAGAAAACTGATATATTTAATATATGAATCTTTCCATCTAACTACATGGTATATATTTCTTTTTGTTTAAGTTTACTAGTCCATACAACATGTTCTAGTTTTCTCCACAAAAAATTACATATTTTCTATTAATTTTCCTATGTATTTATAATAATTTTTAATCATATGCAACTAGTGTTCTTTATAAAATCACATTGTTAGTGTTATGCAAGAATGTGTTTTATTTTTCCTTATGTTGTTCTTGTATCTACCTTTTTCATTGGAATTTTCTCAGTAGTTCTAATGGTTTCACAGCAAAAGTTTTCTTGGGTTTTCCAAATAGACAAACATATTTTCTGGTCATTCTCTCTGTCTGTCTGTCTCTCACCCCAAAATCCTTGCATATTTTAGTTATTTTTCTCATCTTACAGTTCTGGTTATGTCTTCTTGTGTAATGTTCAATATAAAAGTGAGAGCAGATGCCCTTTTCTTATTCTTGACTTTAAACATTTCATAATTAAATATGATGTTTGCTGAAGGTTTTTAGAGGTTACACTTTATCATACTGAGTTGCCTTCTATACTTAGTTTTCTCATCAATTTTTAAAATGAAAAATTAGTAGTGAAATTGTTAAAAATGCCTTTTCTCATTAATGAGATCATTCTGGGATTCCTTCAATATGTGAACATGATAAGTTATTTTAAATAATTTACTCAATTTAAACTGTAGCTATATTACTGAGATAAAGTCTTTTTTTGGTATACACAAAAACATGCACACACACAAAAACCCACATAAAACATGTAATTATATGTACATATTCTTTTTTGTGCACATATATTTATTGAATTTAAATGGCTTATCATATGTATATAGTGTTTTTCTCTCTATAGTCATAAATGAGACTGACGTAAAATTTCATTTTCTTGTACTATTTTTATCAAAGTCTCAATACAAATTTGATAAACAATTTATCATTTAAAAGTTTGTAGACCAGTTAGTAAAAGATAGAAAAAGATTATCCAGTCCTTACATATTTGGAAACGCATGTCTTTAAAGTTCTAGAAATTTTTGTTTGGGGGAGGAAATTTTTTTAAGTACCAATTCAACACTTGCCTTTATATGTTTTTCCTATTTCTTAAATTTAATTTTCATACCTTCTTTGTTTCCCTAAATGATAATTATTATGTAGATGTTGTTTAAATCAACTCATTTTTGTTCTCAATTACCAGCATATATTTGAATTGTATTGTTCACAGTTCCTTTTCTCTTCCCAGTTAATTTCCCTTCTTTCTGAATTAGATATGTTTGGATGTTTCTTTGGGCTTTACTGTCCTAAAATCCTTATTTTGCCTCCTCTGTTAGTGATAATTTAACCTAGGTATAGAATTTTAGGTTTATATCTATTCCTTTACAAAATATGGTAATTTTTATTTTACTCTATTCTGACTCCAATCTTACTATTAAGTATTGTATTGTCAATTTTCTTGTTAAGTAGTCTATTGTCAAATTGTGTAGGTAACTGTGTTTTCTCTTGTTTTTATTCTCTTTATTGTCATGAAGTTTCCATGGGGTATGTTTAAATATGACTCATGAATAAAATGCTTTCTGACTGTGTTTTCTATTTCTCTACTGTCCAAAACTTTGAGTTTATACTTGATAATTTGTATTAAACAATGATGGCCATTTTTAATATGTGTTTTCAAATTACACATTCTCATCAACCATGTACTTCAGGATATTCCAATAAGTCCCCCAGGGGCTCTTATTGAGAACTGATTTCATTGATGATAATTGAATCCACTGGAGTGGATGAGTTTGCTCAGAGCACAATGAGAGGCGGCCATAAATCAGAAGAGTGAGAAATACAAAATGATTATTGATGAGCTTATGAGAGCAATTTCAAAAGACTGCTAGGGACAGAATGCTAATCACAATGGAAGTTGGCTGCAGAGTGACTTGCAGCAAAGACAAAGGACAGGTATAGGGCAGTAGCTGGTAGGATTTGGAGGGAGGCAATGTTACAATGAAAACAACGTTATATGTAAATGTAGATGTGACACTTCAATGATATAACTGGAGATAACAAACAGTGCATATATTTAAAGATAATTCCCTTAGAATATGGAAAAATTCAAAGCACAAAGGATTCAAATCTAAAAAAGATTTTAAAGTAGCAGCTGCACTATTATAGCCAGAAGCAATGAGCAAAGAATAGCTGCCATGCACATATATGAAGTCTGTGAGAAAGTATCCAGCCATGTAATGTGAAAAATAGAGATATTTATTGAAGAAGCTACAAGATACAAGAAACGTACGTAGAATAACACCTCAGTCCCCTTCACAGCAGGCACCTTGGGATCTCACACAGTTCTCCCAATCGTCATCATCTGCCCTGTTGCATTTTCTTGAATCTCAGTGATAATCTGAAATCTCTTCCCTTTCAAAGGTGATTTTAGTTTTGGGAAAAGACAAGAGTTTCAGGTTGCCATATCTGGGCTGTAGGAGGGGCTGAGTCACCTGGGTGATTTGATGTTTCACCAAAAATCTCTGCATAAGATATGATGCATGAGTGGGTACACTGTCATCATGAAGCTGTCAGTCACCAGTTGCCCATAGCTGCAGCCTTCTTAATCATCTGAGTAGTTTCCACAGAGGAATGTGCAAGCTTAATGCAGATTCATTGCTCTTCTTGTTCAGTCATTTTGAATGCGATAGCCACACAACAGACATACTCACTCAACATCATCTACTAACTCCACTGACTAGTACAGTTAAGTTGTCATTGTTCACACATGCACATTCCAGTCCACTCTCCTTGGCTGCCGGGTTGCATCAATGTTGGGTAAACCATTCTTGTTATTTTAACAATGGCTGGACTTTTTCTGGACAGACCTTGTATTCATAGTTGTTCATCTCCAATCTTTCCTGTTTTTTTTTTTTTTAATTTGCAACTTGAGGGGATATTTTCCTCATTGTATTAAACTGTAATTATTTATAAATTATTTTGCCAAGTTCTCAAGGACTGTTTTTTGTGTGCATGTGTATCCCATAATTGCCAATTATTTTATGTGTCAGTACATATTTTCCTCTACACAATAACCTTTCACCTGTATTCAGTTCTAAGAAAGCTTGCTTCAAGACTTTAGTACTTCTATTTAGTAAGCTAGGTCAGGAAAAAAAAAAGATTCTCTGTTTAGTCATGTGGATGCTCCTTCAGCACTACCTCTGTTGCAGAGAGCTGACATAAAGGAACAAAATGAAAGCAGTATGTGCTCGATATCTCTTATGATATGCTCTTGCCTCCGGTCCTCATCCTTTTACACTGAGAGCTACAAGTAGAAATCTTGAGGACTTCTTCCACTTACTTACTGTATGGAAGTGTCATTGGCCCTCAAGAGCTGGAAAGTCTGGATGATGTTATCCTCTTTCCTTTTGGTCTACATTGTATTTCACCTGACCACTATTACATGAAATTTGTAGCATGAATATATGATTTTTTTTACTGCTATCTGTGAGGTTTATTTGTTTCATTCATTTTGGTGACTGTCAGAGAGGAGGTGTTGTCAGTGTGCCATTATGTCACCATCTTTTCCAGAAGTTCTAGAGTAGACTCTGAGGCCTTGATTAGTCCTTTTCTATTTTCCTGCTACATCACTAATTCCTGAAGAATAGGCAGGATTAAGCCATGTAGAAAAGGCAATGGGCTAGTTTCTGCTACATCTACCAAATAACACAATAGAGTACATTCATATTTGCAGAGGATATATCTCACACACAGAAATTAGGAAGCTATGTCACTCAATGTACCAAATAATTATTATTCTATATGGGAAACACCTTTATACTATATGACAGAACAGAATATCACCCATGAAAAAAAAGTTAGATTAATTTATAATAAAAATAATCCCTTATACTTGCATTGTGTACAGTGTACTGTTTAAAAGGTCTTTTCCCAGCTAGTGAAATTAGTTATTATAAGAATGCATAGCACAATATAAGCTATATTGTTTAAAATGCTTTATATATATTAACTATTATAATGCTTCCACAAAATAATGGTGGATACTATTATTATGCTTATTTTAGAGACAAGGAAACTAAAGTACTCAGAGGATGGACACCTTGCTCCAAGTTATACAGTCAGTTTTCCAGGTTTGGAAGCCAAACCTCATAGCTCTAGAATCCACAGCTTGAACCATATTGGCAGTGTACTGCCTTATATGTGATACATGGCAACAGTGCAAGGTAAGCAGGGCTAATCATCCAGATTCTCCAGAATAGGAACCTAAAAATCAGAAAGGTGTGGGACTTGTCCGTATTAACATGGTAGCAGCAAACATGACAATGCTGGGAATAAAACTCAAGTCTCTTGAATATCTCATTTAGCTTGCATTTAATTACACTGCCTCTATTCATTCCTGCATTTTTATATATCAAAAAATTAGTGTTCTGTTATGAAGGTTATTTATCAATTTGGGATATTGGAGATACATAATAGCTGTACTTCCCTCATAGGGAGTTGTGAGAATTAAATTAAATAATAACTGTATGTGCCTCTCATAGTCTCTTACACCAAACAAGTATTCCATAAATGGAGTGCAGTTCTTCAACATTCTTTTACTGACTGCTTATCTCCTTTTCCTGATTCTCAGTCCTTTAATCTGCTTTTCTTTGCCCCAGAGCAACTAACATCTTTTTTGATATTCATCGCTTTGGCCTTGTCCCTTGATCATTGCTTCTTTCTTTAGTTTCTGCTGTCACTGACTGCTGGGTTCAATCTCTTTCACGAAGCCTGCCAGGCTTTGGCGGGGAAAAAAAGGACTGAAATAAAACACTGATAAAGAGACAAAGCTTGGGAGCCTGGAGGAAATAAGACATCAATGACAGGAAGTCCGAAGAGTTTTTTGCAAGTAACAGTGAGCAGAGTTCAGAGCCAAGGTGAATACTAAGCAGGCATATAACATTTATGTGATAA
Organism: Pteronotus mesoamericanus; assembly: GCF_021234165.1. Classification (NCBI taxonomy): domain Eukaryota; kingdom Metazoa; phylum Chordata; class Mammalia; order Chiroptera; family Mormoopidae; genus Pteronotus; species Pteronotus mesoamericanus. The sequence continues at coordinate 5,159,434 of NW_026555198.1, forward strand.
ATGGTACAATAAGACTAAAACAACCATTTCAAAAGTAACACGTTCTACAAAGCACCCACTCAGTAAAAACAGCAACTCCCCTTTTCAGGTTTAAGCCTGAAGTTTAAATGTTTCCTATGTCTTTTTAATTTTGTTTTAGATAATTTTATCATTGGGAACTGCAATTGCAGATTAATTGTATCAGCTATGTGTATAAAATATCATTTACAAATACATTTACTGCTGTCCTGCTCTTAAATACATTATCTCCTTTAAACTTCAGGACAAAAGAGTGAAGCAGCAATGCTATTATAATCTCCATTTTAACATAGGAAATAATCAAGGCTCAGAGAGTTCAAGTAATTAGCTCTGGTTCACACTCCAGTAAGTGGTGAAACAGCATTTGCATCTATTTTCCTGATTCCAAATTTCTTCTTTTTTCATTTTCTCACACTTCCTCACTAAAGAAAAACAAAGTTTTGTTGATGAACAATAAATTAATGAATACTTGATAACAGGAATATCAAGTATTTCCTTTAAATGTCAATGACTTGTTTGGTGGTCTTCTGGCTTTTATGATGTAAGATTTAGGCTGAGGCTATCCTAGGAAGTTTTGTCCAGGTGTTAAAAGTCCTCTTTCCCCTCCATATAAGCTATACAGCTTAAGGTCTAGCAAACCTGTTGTTTGTTTTGTTCGTTTTTTAAGGCAGCTTTGCAGATAGTCAAATAAGTATCTTTAAAAAAGCTACAGATGTGAAAATATTGCTCTCATTCTCTTTTCAACTTTCTATACATTGTTCTCTAAACCTTTGAACAACCAGGATACTTTCTAAATTGTCAGTTTGTTTTTTTCTGCCAACTAAGTCACTTTGCTGAAAACTGCACCTTTGCATGGTCCTGAGAGAGCCAGACAGATGACTTTCTGGGCATGCAGTAGGAAGCATCTCTCATTATTTGTTTTATCTAAAATAAATATCAGAGATTTGAATTCATTATTTTGTACCAAATAACTTTTTGGATGTGGTCCTTGTTTTCTCTTTTTTCATCAAGATGTAGAGATGAAAGCATGGTGACTCAAGGAAAATAATTTTCTTGGTCTAAAAATACCTTATATATCCGAAGGAACCCAAAACACTAATTCAAAAGAACATAGCACGTCTATGTTTATTGCAGCGTTATTTACAAACACCAAGATATCGAAGCAGCCTAAGTGTCCATCAGTAGATGAGTGGATAAAACAACTATGGGACATTTACACAATGGAATTCTACTCAGCTGTAAAAAAGAAGAAAATTTTACCTTTTGCAAGAGTATGGATGGACATGGAGAACATCATGCTAAGTGAAATAAGCCAGTCAGGGAAAGACAAGTACCATATGATTTCACTCATATGCAGAATCTAATGAACAACCACTTTTCTGTCCTCTATTCAGGAAGTGTGAGTGCCTTGAGATGCATTGTTGCTGGATACATCATTGTATTCCTGGCACCTGACACAAGTATTGGACAGAGTGAGAGCTCAGTATCTGTTTCTAAAATAAAATTAATTAAAGAGTAAATATAAAGAACTAAGAAGATGGATAAGTAGATAAACAAATTAATAAATTATTAATTAAGAATGGAAGCTGGGGTGGCTTGGAAAGCACAAAAGACCAAATTGAGTGGAGGATCTAACACATAAGAAGTCAAAGAAGTGGAACCCTTTGACATTTCACAGAGGATTTTGAGATAGTCTAATTAAGCCACCTTTAAAAAAGTTACCTTTCCACATGGTGGGTAAAACTCTCATGTTGACTATCTTTCTTCAGAAACATTGCTGAAATGATAGTAGTGAATAAACAGTGCATGAAAACTAAGGAAAGATAAAATAAGAGAAATGATAATGGCAAAAAAAAAGATTTCAATATTAATTCGTTTCACAAATATATATTGAGTGCCTGCTATGTGCCAGTCACTGTTCTTGGAATTGGTAATAGATCAGTCAATAGCACAGGAAAAAAATCTCTGCCATGATGTGACATATTCTAGTGGAAGAAGCACTTTCTTTTTCTCCCAGATAAGAGACCAAATGTTTTGTTTTTGAGATTTAAACTTGAGTAACTCCAGACTTTGGGATACCTAACAGTGCAGACCAATGGTAAGTTTCAGAGTTGAAGACAGAAAGAGTAAGTACAGTGTGCGTGCTGAGATACCCAGCCCTTTCTCCTTTCCTTCTCAGAGAATACAAGGTAATATCAGCCCTGCATAACATTGCTGGGTTATTCTTTTAAGAAACTGATTTCATAAAAATAATTTGGAAGAATGATATGCAGCAGTTCCTTGGTAAAAAGACAAATGTATCACCTGACCATCATGTAGCTTCACCTTTGCAAACCGAGCTCTCAGTCAGTATGTGTTTGATTTTACTCTCAATTACGAACAAGCAATCAAAAGATCATCAGAAATCTAGAGAGAGTTTAGGAAACATATTAAAATAGAGAACATGAAAAATGGAGAGTCATGTATTAATAAAGAAATAATAATACAGGAACCGAGGGGTTCAAGACTCCAGATTGAAAGGAATGGGGCCCCTGCATTGTTTTTTGTTATATAGCACCACAAATGATTCTAATGCATATCTACGATTGAAGACAACTGTTCCAGATATTAATATGCCTTTTCCTTTATTTGGATTTAGATCATGCAGACTAGCACACATACTGACATGTGAATGCTTAGTTCATAAGTAGCTATGGTAGTGTGTCTATCATGGTGGAACATATGGACAACCAAAAGCAGGGGGATAGGTCTTTTTTCTTTCAGTCTGGTATTTATATAAAACCTTTTTCTCCTTCTCATCCTGTGTAAGATATATAAGAAACAATAAAAATAAAGTTCTGTTTGATGATTGGCCTGAAAAATAATTAAGAAGCCTCATTTGTATAAGATTGCATATTTACTCTTACAAAAAGCCTTTATAGTATAAAACAATGACCATATTTTACATATATTACTTTGTAGAATGTTGGACACCAAGGCCATGCAAAGCCTGATTACAAGTAGGAAGACAGACCTCAAAAGTGAGAGGAATAAAGTTCTAGATACCTGTTCTAATGAGTTAGTTACACAAAATCAATATAAAGTCTCTAATTCCTGGAGCAAGTTGGACAGCCTGACAGGGTAGAGTAAATTTCCTGGTGCTTCATGTCCTCCAAATTCATCTGATAGCTCCTTCTGCTTAGCTACTGCTCTAAGGCTATACTGTTCTGACCATGGAAGGGGAAATAGAATCACCATCATTACTGTTTGTTCTATCTAATAATATTCTCACCTCTTGGGAACTGAAAGGGTTCTCTAGGTAGGTGGTAATAAAGTCTGAGAGTGAGTAGCTAAAATTGGCTATGAGAGTCTTCTATTGTTAAAATCATTATGTACCAATCAAATAAAGAACTAGGATTAAAACAGTAAGTACACAAACAAAACCTAAAGCAAGTCATTGCTTGACCAGAACTATCAATAGTTCTTACCTTGGATATGAAATGTTCTACCTGGTCCCTTCCCAGCTTAGCAATATTGCGTCTTAGAGATCAACTGGACCAAAACTTTTCTTTACATTGGACAGAACTGAAATAGAAAAGAGAGTAGGAATTTGTGAATAGTAATAGTGGAACTGGAATTTAAAACCAACTCAGTTCCCTAGACATGTAGAAACTTTCTCTTACATCTTAAAGAGTATATTCCGGTTACAGTTGGAGTATAGGGAAAGAACAGAAGTGTCACTACAGGAGTCAGAGAAGGTTACTCGAAGGAGGTGATACTTGAGGGAAGATGTGAAAATAAGCAGGAAATGATAAAGTTGATAGAGAAAGTGAGAGCAGGAAAGGCATTGTAGATGGAGGGAAAAACACTTGCAAAGTCATGATGTGAGGTGAGAACTAAAAGTGACCTTAAAGATTATATAACTCACTCATTTCATTCTTTGAGAAAAATAGGCCCCTACATGGAGTCAGGTGTAAGAATAGAGTGGTAATTAATATATTAATCACCCTGTTCTCTAGAAGTATACAGTAGAGTGTGAAAGTAATAATTTTACCTTTTATTCACCAGTATAGCTGTTTGTTTTTATTTTGTGTGATGCTCAAATGGTTCAGTAAGCTTAGCTCTGCTTTCTGACTAAATGCTGCATCCCTATACCTGGTTATCAATATTGCCAATGGTGCTAGTATGAGAGACTGTGTGTAGGTCCCTCCCAAATGCAGGAAAAAGGTAGATCAGAGAACATGGACTACTGATGGCAGAATCTGTATCCTCATATTTCTACCTGAAGGACAATTCTCAAAAAATTCATCATGTTACATTTACATTTTACTGCCAATGCTTGAAGTCAATATTCATTAGTTCAATCCAGTAACCCCACCCCCAACCAGCATCAACTAGTTACACAGCATTGAGCCAAGTGTTGAGGCTGCAGAGATCAGCTGCATGAACCTTCTGTCCCTTCAGTAGCTAAAGGTTTCATTGAGATAAATATGCATGTATTACTAAAATAAAACATAGCAGGACATATTTCCTATAGGGAAAATAAAATAACATTAACTTTTTGTAGTGATATGGACTCAAGTCTGCAACTTTGTGATTTCATGATCTTGGATAAATTATTTAACTTCATGTCTCAATTTCTCCATTCATTAGATGGAAAGGATGAAAATACCTGCCTCAGTAGTTGAATACATGTGTGTGCACATGTGTGCTGAATAAAATGAATAATATACAAATCAATTTGGCATAGGTTATTACTACAGTTTATTTTTACTTAGCTACCTGCTTGACCAATTATCAAAAAACCCTAAATATTAAAAGTTATCTTGAAATTCAGAGGAACATAGATTATTTGGTAGTATTTTATTTCTTTCATGAATGATCCAACCTACAACATGTTTACATGGCAATCCATATATAGTTCACTTAAAATTAAAAATAATGCCTTCACTAAAACAATTTGGAGTGGTGACTTACTGTGGCCTTGGAATATACCTCAGAGAGATTTCGCATATACTATCAAGAATACCATTTTATGTATAAGGCGCACAAAGCTTTATCCTCAGCTATTACTGATTTAGAAGTAGCAGATATATGGAAACTTTCACACTCTGCTGAACGGGATTATACATTCTTCTCTAACCGACATAACTCATATTTCCAGGCTCACTTCTAAGTTTTTCACTTTCTGATTAATGATGTGAATAGCATTGCTCTAGGCTGTGTTCTCTTATCTGACCAGGACACAGGCTCACTTTCAGTTGACCTTCAGAAAGCATTAGGCAGCATTTCTGCAAAACTGCCTTTAGTAATGAACACTGGAAAAGAAAGTTATTATTTGTGATTTTAAAACTACATTGAAAGTACAAAACACACACTTACATGAGGATTCCGGGAGATATGTATGTATGTATGTGTATATATATATATAAAATAGGTATTATATATATTATATGCTCTCTCTTAGTATATACTGATTGGCATCAATTTCTTCTGGAGCAACATGTCATTAATTACAGAAATAAACTAAATAGCAAAGTTCTCATTAAAGATGAATGCAAACTAGGAAGTATATATGGATAAATAATTCCCTGCCTCATTAAGATTGAAAAGAAATATTTTGACTCTGGAGGGAACAGTAAGAAATGTGTATATTATAAAGTTATATGTTTTAATAACTTCCTCTCATTCTATTAAGCCTCTAACCCCATTGGAATCATGAAAGGTTAATATTGAGATGAACCCTAAGAGCATATATTAGGCATTGGCCATTACATCCCCCCAAATGAACCTTAAGCTATGCAACACTTGATCAGCAGGAATTTCCTATTTTTTATTAAAGAAATGAGGATACATTGCATTGAATGATATTACTGAGAAAGCCTAAATTTTCTCATTATCCTACAAGTGCTTAAAATCTCTATTATAGATTTCTGCAGGCCTAATCTCAGGTCCCAGTGGAAGCCTGCATAGCTTATGGAGTACTAGTAGGGAATGCATTTCAGTTGCCCACAAATACACACTTATGTAGTTATATTGGGTATTTTTCAGGAGGAAATGAGATTTTATTTTTATTCTATCTATAAAGAAGTGTGAGTCTAAAATAGTGGGCTGAAGTTACAGGCCACAAATCAACACTGGGGCATCACCAAAACTATTCCTCATTTATGAACACTTTATGATATATAGAAAGTGCTAAGTTATCTATCATTTCTTGCTCATTAGGTGGCTTCATTATTCAACATTTGATATCACTACTTCACATTTGCTATTTATCAACTTTAAAAGTGACACTTATCCAATAAAAATAGTTGGATATCCTTGGCAAAGACATGGCACTTCTGAATTGCCATCTGTTTCATCAACTTCAACTAAGAAGAAGTTCCTAAGTGGTAAATAATGAAAGTGTGAGTCTATCACAGGGAAAACAATTTTACACAAATCTTTTCTGGCATTCTCAGTTTTTAAATGGTTAAATTTAATTCATAGATTTCAATAATACTTTTATTCTTCAGCATCTGTCCTGAAACAAAAAGCCCTCAAAATTTGAAATTTTTATATATTCAAATGTACATATAAACAAACGTGAATTGTTTTGTTTGTGACAAATGTTTGCTATATGTTTATATATTATATATGTTATTATTAAATGAGTTATATATATTTTTTAGATTAGTGATATTTTTCCAATTTGAAACATTTTTCTTTCAAAGTTTTTAAAAATATTTAATTAATTATCGTGAAAAGATTCTAGTTTAATCATTATATCCGCATCTGGAAACACTGATTGATGGTCCTCATGAATCAGATTTCCCATCAAAATTCTGGGAGAAAAAATAGACAAGAATTTGATTGCTGAAATGATGTACTTTGTCAAAACGAATACATTGAATTAAAAGTAATACAATGTTTAGGAAGTGCTTTATAGTTTATAAAGTAATTTTACACTTTCACCCACTTGATCCTCTTAACCTAGGGAGATAGATAGGTAGAGCCCCATTCGTTTGTTTATTTCTTTTTGCTATAAAATGAGGATAATCATTCCTATTACACAGTACTGTTATAGGGATCATAGATGCTACAGTGCTGGTACAGGGGTGATAAAATATAAGTAAATAATCTACTTTAGACACTGGCAGATAGTAGGTACTCAACAAATATTTTTAAGTGAATTGAATTTTCCCATTTTGTCATGTAAGGAAATGACAATTTAATTTGTTTTAGTGACTTGCTCAAGGTAATATAGATGTTAATGGCATCATGTTATTAGAACTCAAGTGTTACTAATTCAGCTGGATTAGTTTTTAATAACAAAGATTTAAATGTCTAGTGTTAGTTCAGTTCTTCTGATACTATTGTTAACAATGTGACTTATATTTACTAATTTCATTTTAGGAAAAATTTTTGGTAATATATTCCAGAGAAAATATAGACAAGAACATGTTTCAAAATTGCTATAACCTAATCATTCAATACCTTCAGATCACAAATTTGACCTGTATCACCCGGCACTGTAGTGTGGAGAGAGTTAAAAGGACAAATTATTAATAGTTACAATTTACTCATCAATTATTTTGTACTAAATATATAAGTGTTTTACATGGATCATCTTATTAAATTTTCACTACATCTTAACAAGTCTACTCTTATTATCCTCATTTTATGAACAGGAAAAGTGATGCACAGAGAGACGTTAAGTAACTTTGCCCAAGATCAAGTTCATGAAACTAGAAAATGGGAGAATAAATGATTTTAACCCAAGCAGAATGACTTTAGTCTGGAGTCCACACTTTTAATCCCAAGGTTGCACATCTTGTATGGATAATATGTAACTAATAGTGGCTCAGTTGAAATGTAGAGTAAACTAGGGTATTAACCAAGATCATCATAATTTGACAGTTAGAAAGGAGGAAAATGAGGGTTTGGAAGAGCAAAGGAAATGTGGAATGGATGGCAGAGTAGGGGATAGGAGTTTTTGCAAAGCCACTTAAGTAAAAAAGCTGAGGGAAAGAGAATCCTTAGCATGGAGACTGTACTCCTGCATCTGTAAGAGACAGAGGTGTGTAGAGAGATTAAGAGGGCAAGGAAAAAACATTATGAAACATTCTAATGTGCTCTAGTATGGATAAAGTCATCATGTTTCATGTTAGGGGAGGCATGCAACCATAATCCAGTGGGTTAGGGAGGGGACTGAGGCTGCATCAATTTAGAACTATGGCCCTGAGAGAACTCCATTCCTGCATGAACAGAGGAATAAGGCCTTTCCAGCTAACATGTCTAAAGTAATAGCATTTCTGAAGCCAGATCAGTAGGACTTTTGAGGCCTTAGGTAAAAAGGAAGAATGTATACAAGTGAGAGTTGGAGGGAATGAGAAGGCTGCCAAAACATGGTAGTAAAGAAACCAGATGTATATGGCTAATATCTCAGATCTCCACACATGCACACGTATGCACACAAATACACAATAATCCATTAATTCCCACTCTACATTTTTCTTAGGTATATTTTAAAAATATTATATTTTATTCAAAGTGCACATTATTATCTAATATGTGATTTCTTTCACTATAAAATTTAGTTATTATTGACAGAACTGGTAGGTAGTTAATATTATATAGTTTGAGTAAAATAACACTTTGCTCCCAGTGTATGAATGATATTTTACTCACCTCAGGCTGGTGTAACAAAATACCATAGACTGAGTGGTTTAAACAACGTTTATTTCTCACAATGCTTGAGTCTGGGATTTCCAAAATCAAAATGCCAGCAAAATAGTTTTTATTCTGAGGCCTTTTTCTTGGCTTATAGGGAACTTCCCATTTTATGCATGCTCATGTCACTTCCTCTTTGGTGCTTGGAGGAAAAGAGGGAGAGCAAGATGTAGAAAGAAAGGTAGAGAGGGCTCACAAATGTATGAGAAGGATATCTCTTCTCCTAAGGACAGTAATCCTATATGAAGGCCTCCATCTTTATGACTTCATCTTTTATACTTAATTAGATGCATTTATATTCTTACTTTTTTTCATTGAATTTATTTGGGAGTGACACTGGTTATTAAAATTACATAGGTTTCAGGTGTACAATTCTATAATACATCATCTGTCTATTGTATCATTTATTCTTTTAAATCAGATGAAATATTTTTATTTTTATTTTTTAACTTTTTTATTGTATTTCACTTACAGTTGCCCCTCTTTTACCCCCATTACCCTCCCCTGCCCATCCTCCTCTCCCACATTCAATCCTCCCCCTCTACTGTTGTCCTTGTCCATGGGTCCTTTATACATGTTCCTTGACTTCACCCTATCCCTTCTTTCCCCTGTTATGCCCTTCCCCACTCCCCTCTGGTCATCATCAGTTTGTTCTTTATTTCCATGTCTCTGATTCTATTTTGCTCCCTTGTTTGTTTTGCTGATTATGTTCCAATTATAGGTGAGATCATACAGTATTCATTTTTCACCACCTGGCTTATTTCACTTAGCATAACACTCTCCAGTTACACCCATGTTGTCGCGAAGGGTAGGAGTTCATCCTTCCTTTCTGCTGTGTACTATTCCATTGTGTAAATGTATCATGATTTTTTGATTTACTCATTTACTGATGGGCACTTAGGTTGCTTCCAGCACTTGGCTATTGAAAATTGTGCTGCTATGAACATTGGGGTGCATAGGTTCTTTTGAATTGGTGTTTCAAAATTCTTAGGGGAAAATTTCGGCAGTGGAATTGCCAGGTCAAAAAGCAGCTCCATTTTTAGTTTTCTGCAGAAATTCCATACTGTTTTCCACAGTGGCTGCACCAGTCTGCATTCCCACCAACAGTGTACTAGGGTTCCCTTTTCTCCACAACCTTGCCAGCACTTGTTTGTTGATTTGTTTATGATGGCCATTCTGACCAATGTGAGGTAGTATCTCATTGTGGTTTTGTCATCTCTCTAATCAGTAGTGATGCTGAGCATCCTTTCATATGTCTCAGGGCCCTCTGTATGTGTTCCTTGGAGAAGTTTCTGTTCAGGTCTTTTGCTCATTTTTAATTTTTTTTTTGTCTTCCTGGTGTGGAGTTGTGTGAGTTTTGTATATATTTTGGAGATCAAACTCTTCTCCAAGGTATCATTGGCAAATATATTTTCCCATATGGTTGGTTCCCTTTTCATTTTGCTGATGTTTTCTTTAGCTTTTTAATTTGATGTAGTCTCGTCTGTTTATTCTTTCCTTTATGTCCCTTGCTCTAGGGGACATATCAGTGAAAATATTGCCGTATGGAATATCAGAGATTTTCCTGCCTATGTTCTTCTCTGTGATTTTTATGGTGTCACGACTTATATTTATGTCTTTTATCCACCTTAGCTTTTTGTGTGTGTGTGTGTATGGCATAAGTTGGTAGTCGAGTTTCAGTTTTTTGCATGTAGCTGTCCAGATCTCCCAACACCTTTTGTTGAAGAGGCTATTTTTGCTCCATTTTATGCTTCTGCCTCCTTTGTCAAATATTAATGGACCATGGTGGCATGGGTTTATTTATGGGCTGTCTATTCTGTTCCAGTAATCTGTGTCTGTTCTTATGCCAATACCACATTGTTTTGATTACAGCGGCCTTGTAATATAGTTTGATATCAGGTATTATGATCCTTCCTACTTTGTTCTTCTTTTAATTCTCCATATCTATGAATCTGTTTCTATTTTACTTGTTAATTTATTTTGCTCATTCTACATATAACTGAAATCATATAGTATTTATCTTTCTTTGATGTCTTATTTTACTTAGTATAATACTCTCCAGGTCTCTCTATACTGTCACAAAAGGTAAGATTTCCTTCTTTTTTAAAGCAGAGTAGTATTCCATTGTTTAAGAATACCACAAATTTTTTTATACACTCATCCATTGATGGGCACTTGCATTGCTACCAAATTTTAGCTATTGTAAATAATGCTGCAATGAACATAGGGGGTCTATATATTCTTTCAAAATAGTGTTTCAGTTTGCTTTGTATGTATTCCCAGAAATGGAATTGCTGGGTCATAAGGCAGTTCCATTTTTAATGTTTTGTGGAAACTCCATAATGCTTACCACAATCGCGGCACCAGTCTACACTCCCACAAACAGTGCACTAGGTTTCACTTTTCTCCAAATCTTAGCAAACACTTATTTGTTGATTTATTAATCATAAACATACTGACAGGTATGAGGTGATATCTCACTGTGGTTTTAATTTGCTTTTCTCTAATAATTAGTGACATATATTGGCCATCTGTATGTTCTCTTTGGAGAAGTATCCAGGTCCTTTGCTTAGTTTTTGACTGGATTGTTTGTTTATTTTGGTGTTGAGTTTTAGATATTTTTTATGAATTTTGGATATTAACCTATTATCAGGAGTATCATTGGTGAATATGTTCTCCCATTCTGTGCGTTGTCTTTTCATTTTGTTGATGGTTTCCTCGGCTGTGCAAAAGCTTTCAACTTGACGTAGTTCCATTTGTTTATATTTTTCTCTTGTTTCCTTTACCCAAGGAGATAAAATAAAATAAAATAAAATAAAATAAAATAAAATAAAATAAAATAAAATATTGCTACAAGAAATATTCAAGATTTTATTGCCTATTTCCTTCTAAAATGTTATGGTTTCCATTCTAACATTTAAGTCTTTAATTCTATAATCCATTTTGAGTTTACTCTTATATGTGGTATTAGAAGGTGGTCTAGTGTCATTTTTTTGCATGTACTGTCCAATTTTCCCAACACTATTAATTGAATAAACAATCTTTATGCCATTGTATGTTCTTGCCTTCTTTGTGAAATATCAATTGACTATAACGGTGTGAGTTTAATTCTGGGTTCTTTATTCTGTTTCATTGATCTATATGTCAGTTTTTATGCTGTTGATTACTATGAGTTATAGTATAGTTTGATAGGAAGTAGTATGATTCCTCCAAATTTGTTTTTCTGTCTAAAGATTGCTGTAGTTATTTAGGGTTCTTGGAATATTTGTTCTACTTCTTTGAAATATGTCATTGGTATCTTTTTATTCATTTATTTATTTTTAGAGAAAGAGGGGAAGGAAGGGAGAAAGATAGGGAGAGAAACACCAATGTGTGGTTGCCTCTTGTGCACCCCCTACTGGGGACCTGGCCTGCAACCTTTGGCATGTGCCGTGACTGGGAATCGAACTGGCAGCCCTTTGGTTCACAGGCCGGTTCTCAATCCACTAAGCCACACCAGCCAGGGTTCCATTGGTATCTTGATAAGACTTGTGTTGAATCTATAGATTGCTTTGGGTTGTATGAACATTTTAATGATGTTAATTCTTCCTATCCATAAATATGGTATATGCTTCCACTTATTTGTATCTTCTTCATTTTCCTTCCTCAGTGTCTTATAATTTTTTGAGTACAGTTCTTTTACATCCTTGGCTAAATTTATTCCTAGGTATTTTCTATCTTTTGATGTAATTGTAAATGTGATTTTTTTCTTAGTTTCACTTTCTGACAATTCATTATTGGAACAGAAAATGACCACAGGGAAGGGGAAGGGGAATAATGGTGGAAAGAAGTGGAAAAGACTAGACAAAGAACATGTATGAATGACTCACAGACATAGACAACAGTGCGGGAATTGACTGTGGGTGCAGGGGGTGGGACTGGTAGATGAGGGCAAAGTGGGAAAAATTGGGACAACTATAATAGAATAAAAAATGATTAAAAAGAGAAATGCAATTGATTCCTGGATATTTATTTTGTATCCTGCTACTTACTGAATTCATTTATTAGTTCCAGTAGTGTTTTAGTGGAATCTTTAGAATTAGCTCTCTATATAAAGTATCATGTTATCTGTAAATGACAATTTTACTTCCTTTCCGGTTTCAATGCCTTTTATTTCTTCTTGTCTGATTGCTGTGGCTGGAATTCCAGTACTATGTTAAATAAGGGTGGTGAAAGGAGACATCTTTGTCTTGTTCTCGATCTTAAGGGACATACTTGTAGTTTTTGTCCATTAAGTATGATGTTGGCTGTGGGTTTTTCATATATGGCCTTTATCATATTGAAGTACATTCCCTCTATTCCCACTTTGCTGAGAATTGTTATCATAAATGGGTGCTGGATTTTATAAAAAGCTTTTTCTGCATGTATTGATATGATCATGTGATTTTTATCCTTCTTTTTATTTATGTGGTATATCATGTCTATTGATTTGTGAATATTGTACCAACTTCTTAACCCAATTACCTCCCAAAGGTTCCATCTCCAAATATCATCACATTGGAGATTAAGACTTTAACATATGAATATTTTGGGGGGTGATACATTAAGTATACCTAAGGGTATAATTGTTATGTCAGGGGAAATAAACATATTCAAATTATTTCAAAATCGTTATATTTATTTACATATCCATTTGCAGTTGTATGAGAACTCTCATCAACCAATATCTTTACTAACACATAGTATTGTCATATTTTTTAACTTTACCAATTTGGTGAGTATAGAATTTTATATCACAGTGATTTTGATTGGAATTTCCCTCATTACTGATGCATTTGAATATATTTTCAAATTACTGTGGATCATTTGTATTTCTTCTGTGAAATGCCCATTCCTGTGTTGTGCCTTTTTTTAATTGAGTTGTTTGTCATTTTGATGATTTGGAGAATTTCTTCATATATTCTGGATACTAAACCATTGTTGCTTTTATATGTGGCATATATAGCTTTTCAGAATGTGGCTTATCTTTTCAAAATAAAGTTAGTTTTTGTTGATCATGTATGCATAATTTGGCTTCCAGAAACTGTTTAGTTTTATTGTTCTTATTGTGTATCCCTTAGGTCAACACACATTATCATGGCTCTGTAAAAATATTGAATTATTTGGTAGGGCATATTTCCCAATTTTTCTGGGAATGCATTTAAGGGTTAGCATATAGTCAGTTTATGTTAATGTTCTGTGTTTAAAAATATAACATCTATTTGTTGGGTGATATGTTCTATATATTTCCTTTAGATTAAGCATACAATTTACGCTTTTCAAATCTACCATATGTTTACTCATGTTTTTCTGCTTAATCATTCAACTTTTTGGAGAGGAACGTTAAAATCTTTCAATATGATGGTGGATTTGCTCATTTACTTTCCCTTATACTTCAGTTAAATTTTACATAATGAACTCTCAAACTATTTTCAAGACTCTTTATAGTAGGTGCTATCAGGCTTACAATCATCTAATTTCTGTTATGAATCAATTCATATATATGTATATTTACATTTTTTATCCCACTGGTGCCTTTATTTATATTTTAAAATTATTTTTACTTTCTATTAAAGTTGACAAACATTATTATATGAAGTTCAGTTATAGGGTTTCCTGTGTACACTCTAGTGAATAGGCATTACATAACTTAATAAGTGATCATCCGATAAATCTCACACTAATCTGACACTACACATAGTTATTAGAATATTATTATATGCTGTATGCTGTACTTGACCTCATGACTCCTCTGTAACAACCAATTTGTACTTCTTAATTCCTTCACCTTTTTCACCTATCCTTGTACTCGCTTCCCATCTGGCAACTGTCAAAACATTCTCAATATTGATGAGTCTATATCTGTTCTGCTTGATCATTTATTTTTTTAGATTCAATTGTTCATATACATGTATTTATTATCATTTTATTGTTCATATTTTTAATCTTTTTTTTCTTCTTAAAGAAGTCCTTTTAACATTTCATATAATACTGGTATGATGCTGATGAACTCCTTTAGCTTTACCTTGTTTGGGAAGCTCTTTATCTGTCTTTTGATTCTAAATGATAACTTTGATGGGTAGAGTAATCTTAGTTGTAGGTACTTGCTTTTTACCACTTTAAATATTTCTTGTCAATCCCTTCTGGCCTGCAAAGTTTCTGTTGAGAAATCAGCTGACGGTTTGATGGGAGCTTCATTGTAGGCAACTAACTGTTTTTCTTTTGCTGCTCATAAGATTCTCTCTTTGTCTTTATCTTTTGACATTTTAATTATGATATATATTTGTGTGGGCCTCTTTGGGTTCATCTTGTTTGGGACTTCCTGGACTTGAATATCTATTTCCTTCACCAAGTTAGGCAAGTTTTCTTCATCTATTTTTTACAAATAGATTTTCAGTTTTTTGCTCCCTCTCTTCTCTTTCTGGCACCATAATGCAAATGTTGGTACACTTGAAGTTGTCCCTGAGGCTCTATACACTCTTCATTTTCTGGATTCTTTTCTCTTTTTCTCTGTTTTGATTGGGTGCTTTTTGCTACCTTTTATTCCAAATTCCTGATTATATTCTCAGCTTCATCTAGTTTACTGTTGACTCCCTTTAAATCATTCTTCAGTTCCATTTGTGTATTCTTCATTTCTGACTGGTCACATGTTATTCTATTGAGATTACCTATAACTTCATTGAGCATCCTTCTAACCAGTGCTCTGAACTCTGCATCTAGTAGATTGCTTGTCTCCATTTTGTTTAGTTCTTTTTCTGGAGGTTTGCTCTGTTCTTTTATTTGAGAAATGTTTCTTTGTCTCCTCATTTTGGTAGCCTCTCTGCATGTTTTCTATGTATTAGGTAGAGCTGCTATGTCTCCTGGGATTTGTAGAGTCACCTATTGTAGAAAGTGTCCTGGAGGATCTAATGGCACAGCCTCTCTGTTCACCCGACCTGGGCATTCCAAATGAGGGTGTGTTTGCTGTGTACACCCTCTTGCTGTAGCTGTTCCTTGATTACTACTGACATGTCAATGGTAGGTATTTATTCCCAGGCCAACCAACTACAACTAGAGGCTGTGAACATTGACTACTGACCTCTGACCACCACAGGGGAGCAACTAAGCGAGGGCTGACCTCATAAATCAGTGTTCTGTTGTCGGCTGAGTCCACCCCTTCCTTGTGTGTGTCACTTGTGGAGGTGATTGGGTGGTTGTGTTTTGACATGGTCTGAAGCTGTCCACTGGGTGCACTGGCTCTGGGGCCTTCCAGGAGGTGCAAGCCAAGGTGAATCACTGCCTCTGTTCTGCCTCAGGCCACCCGAGAGAGCAACAAATTTATCTGCAGATGGCTGCTACTTGTAATTGGTTGGAGGTGCCCAGGTGAGGCCATACTGTGAACCAAGGCTGGCTTCTGCTAGTGCTGGGCCTGTGAGCACTAAGTGAGAGATATAGGGTACATTGAGGCTAGATGCTCCTTGTTTGAGAGATTTCAGGAAAATCTGAAACATGAGCCAAGACAAAGTTGGGTCATTCAGGACTTCAGGGAATCACCAGGTGGGGCAAAAGTGGAAGCCAGGTTTGTGGAATTTCAGATTAAGCACCTGCGTGTCAGCTGTGTGGGGATAAGGCTCATCAAAGGAACCATGGTCCCTGCCAGCGCTGTTGCCTGGGAGAAAGGTGCCTCCAGCTCTTGCCCTGGATAATTCAGCTCCTCCGCCTACATGTCTGGGACCTTTCAAGCTGCTTTCCCACACTGGAGCTCAGAGGGAGTGAATCTAAGTTAGTCTGCATGTGGTCCTTTAAGAAGAATGCCTGGAACTCCAGAAGCCTCAGTCTCTCTCAGCCTCAATCTTCTTTGATTTTTACAGAAAGAAGTTATGGAGACTTCTCTTTCCAGCCCTGCAAACCTGGGATGGGGGGCCTGGTGTGGGGATGGGACTCATTTCTCCTGAGGGGGACCTCTACCACCAAGATATCCCTCCTGATTTTTATCTGCCACACGTGGGTGTGGGACCAAACCATTCTGCATCCCCACCACTTCTCCTATTCTTGATGTGGCTTCTTCTTTAGTTATCTAGTTATAGAACTTCCATTCAGCTTAATTTTAGGCCGTTCTGAATGATAGTTGTTCTATAGTTCAGTTGCAATTTTGTTATTGAGGGAGAAGGGAAGTAGTATGTTTACCTACTCCACTGTCTTGACTGGAGATCTATTTATTGGCTTTCTTTACCAAGAGTAATAATTTTTGCCTAGAATCTATTCTTTCTGGTATTAATTTACCTCATCCGTATTTTTGTTTTCATTTACTTTGTATAGATTTTCTGGTTTTTAAATATTTTTGTCTTTAAGTGTCACTCATAAATAATGTATAATAGGATTTTTTAAGCATCTAATATAAAAATCTTTTAACTGGAGAATATAGTTTGTATTGATTACAGTTGCTCATTAATTTTGATCAATTTCTATCATCTTATTTAGAATTTTCAATTTGTCCCCTTCTGCTAGTTTGTTTTAATCCCTTGCTTGACTGCTTTTGCTTTGATTCTGATTCTTTTCCCTGATTCCAATTTTTTTAGAATACTGTTTGGAAGTTGTGTGTTTTGTTTTAATTATTTTACTAGTTCATCTAGAAAATTTAATGTGTATGTATAAGGTAATGCATTCTAAAATTAATAAATATTTTTTATATTCTCAAACTATGCAAAAAGCTTAGAATGCTTGGACTCTAATTATATCAGCTCAAATTATATGCATATTTTTTCAGTATTTTTTGTGTTATCTTTATTTTCTGTGAACATGTAGTCTTCGATATTAACATAAAATGAAGTAAATAATTCTGTTATTAAATATTTTAATCTTACATGCTTTTAATTACCACGTATCAATTATTAGAAAAATCATAATTTAACTGTTATCTTTCTTGCACATTCAGTTTGTTTCCAGACTGTCACTATTACCAACTTTAGGTTTATTTGACTTTAGGCAATCAAAAAGCTCATAATTACAGTTAACATTTACTTATATCTATATGAGGCAGTAATTATGCAAAGTGCTTTCTATAAATTATTTCATTAGTTTCCACAATGGCTCTGGTGTAGGCACTGTTATTAATGTAGTTTTTGAAATCAGTAAACTGAGAATTTATGTAACTTGGTTAACATCACACAGTTAGAATATGATGAAAGTGGGCTATGGACTCAGGCAGTTTACATTTTGAGATGGAGAGCAAGAGAGTGGGAATCTTCTAAAAATACATTTTCCAGGTTTTATTTAAAGTATTAAAATTGGTTTCAAACTACTACAAACTAAAAAATTATCAATTAGTGATAAAATACATGATTAGAATCATTCATTTTTGATCTATTGGTTTTCTTAACGATCTAGTTATTTTAGCCAAACTGTTACTTCTGCAAGTACATTTGAACAATTCACTTTTAAACCTCTTTTCCTACCAGAACAACATGAACTAATTACTGAAATTCACATTGCCTAGTTCTTAAGAATTCCAGTGTGCAGGTATGTCTGCTGTAACCTCCAGGCCATCTTAACAAAGAGATATCTTAAATCACAAAATAAGTACTAATTACAACAAGATATGCACTTTAAAAAATATGTCTCACATTCCAGCTCCACTGAAACACAATTAAATGAATATCAATATGCTTTATACCACTCTTCAAAACACATTCCTCTAACATGATCAAAAATAGCTATGATATAATTTAATTGTAGATGTAAGTCATGGAGTAAAGGTGGTTATAATTTTGTCTACTTTTACTTGAAGACTGGAAATTGATTGATTCAGTGAGTAATTATAGATTTTGATTTAAATTTAGTAAGACTGAGATCATTTTATTGACTTCTATTTTGTCACAGATCGTTCAATTTGATTTCAGATTTGCATGAGGAACAATTTAAATATGTTTGAAAACAAAGTGTGCATGTTTTAAAATTAAATGTCATTATATTCACTTACTCAAACTTTAGGCAGCTATTTTTGCCTGTTTGTTCATTGATATTGTCATAGTTCTTTGGTTAGAGTCTGGCATAGAATAGGCATTTGGTAAATATTTGTTAAGTGGATATATGAGTGAATATTTACTTCTCAGCAGTCACTGATGGATGCATATTAATTGTATGTTATTAAGGAGGGAAGATCCAGAGTGTCTTGCTTTACAGCAACAGTTTTCAACAGGTGGCCAGGATGCTCTTAGGATATGTCTGGGGCAGGACTTGTAGTTTGAAAAAATTCCCTCAATGATTCAGAATTAAACTCATACTTTATAACAAGTTTTTTCCCAGTTCTCTAAGTGTAAGTCACTTATTATGTTTCTTCCTGGGTAGATTTTTTTTCTGTTAAGCAGTGACCCTCAAACTTGTGAATATGGCCTGAAATCTCTAAAGGTATTTTTTCATTGTGAATCATCCTTTGTCCTTTGCTCAATTTACATATATATATATATATATATATATATATATATATATGCCATGTGTATACCATCAGATGGTGATAAGGAGTTCTACAGGGTCAGCTGAAATGAAATGAGAAAGGAGACAGAATGTTAACACACAGTAGATACAATTACCAATACCGGAAGAGCCATTTTAAGTATTCCATTTTTGTGTACACGGGTTTGCAGATGTTCTGGAAAACATCCTGTGATTTCATTTTTAGCATCTGAATCAAGAGACCATTCTAATCATTTTAAAAGCTTTCATTATAAAAAGTTTTAAAGGAAGCTGTGTTTTATTAACAGCTACTGAATACGTAGATTTTTGAGAAAAATAATTCTGAATGACTTCTCTTGCAATTCTCATGGAAAACTGGGCAGTATTGTACACTGTTTCTCACATTAAAGTAGATTTAAATCAATATAGGTGTGTCTCAATCTATGAGTGCCTGATTTATGAAAATGTTAATTTAAAATCTTGGTTGATTTATTATATTTTCTGTCTAGATACAGTTTTCCATGTTCATGAAAATTCACCTAGTTCTAATAGAAAGAGCAAGAGACAGTAACCTAAAATTTCTGCCCTGATTTTGTCTTATAAGAATGGATGACTCACTCTTTAACTCTGGGACTCAATTTTATCATTTAGAAAATAAGACAATCTTTAAAAATTCTTCCAATGTACAAGCTTCTATGAAGTAATTGATGCCTGATCAAATTTTATTCTGAAAATTTTTATTCTAAGTTATGGTTCTGAAATATCCAATGCCAGGTTGACTGCATAAGTGTAGTCTATAGATCTATTTAAAATTATAAATACAATGGCCTCACCTTTAGATATTATGGAAATCTGTAGTATTGATAAATGTTCTGTTTAATATTCTCTCTAAATGAATCTCATGCACTCCTCTCCTCCTAATCCCAAAATTTTGAACTCCTTTTTTAAACCCTCCTTTGACTGTTTACTCTGTCATGGATTATATCATTCAGATTTTAAAATATACCTTTTAGTGCATGTCTTTCTAGGTAGTTGGTTTGGTTATCCTTTTATATTCCTTTATGTAAATACACTACAATTAAGATCTACTTTGCAAGATTTTCCCCTTTTTTCTTCTTATTTCATATTTCTTAGCTAAATTCACTTTGAAGAGATGTAATTACTAGATCCAAGGGTGGAAAGATTACTAGACAGGACAATACTAAGTATGAGGATGAGGCAAGTGAAGCACTCATCTTGGATTCCACATTTAAATAGTATTTTAATGCAGTATTTGAAAACAATAAAATTATTGCCAAAATCCACGGTGAACAAAATAACAACCTTTTAAATGCAAGGTTAGTTTTTTTTCCTTTTGCATGAGGCTCCAATATGCTTTGGCATGGCACTGCTATCAGTATCAATTGAATATTTATTATCATTTATGAAGACATTTACAAATTTGAAAGGTGGGAAATAAATATCATGGTGTTATAATTTGTCTTATGTTTTATTTATACTCAGCTTTATGCCGTAATTTCACAGCAAAATAAGCTTTCAAATCATATCTAATTTGGCAAAATGTTTTGAATTACAAGCAGATGAGAAATGAAAAGAGATGATATTTTTTCTCTGTATTTATTTTTTAAAATATTGTTCAAGCTCTTGTTATTTGGTCCACACTATTTTATGATTATCATCTTCTTGGTGGATTGTTTCTTTACCTCTGTCTTTGTCTCCATTAATGTTTTCTACCTTCAGTTCCATTTTACTGAATATTAATATTGCTTTGATTTCTTTTATTAGTAATTTATTTGAATATTTTATGTTAAACCTCTCATTTTGTTTAGACATTTGTAAATAATATTTAGGAGAAATTATTTTGGTTCAGATATGAATGTGTGTATTTTCATAAACATGCCTAATTTAGTTCCAGTTATTGAGATCACTGGTGTATTTTAATTTGTGTATTTACCATGTTTCTGCATCACTTCTGTTCTCCTTTCCTGTTTTCTATTAGACTGATGAATTTTATTCTTTTCCTGCTCTACTAAATTTCATTTTCACATTCTATTCTTTTATTAGAGTTATTTTCTTTTTACATTTTCACTCTTTAAACAAAAGTCTAAAATTACTGGGATTGACCACTCTACGTCTATATGCAAAAGAATGAAGTTGAAATTCTATCTCAAACCATATACAAAAATCAACTCAATATTAGCCATAAACTTAAGCGTAAGAGTTAAAACTATAAACCTTATAGAATAAAACATGTGTGAGAATATTTGTGACCTTGAATTAGACAATGATTTCTTAAAGGCATCTAAAACATAAGCAAAAATCAAAAAGATAAATTGAACCTTTTCAAAACTAACATTTGTACATCAAAAGATGTCATCAACAAGGTGAAGTGACAACTTGCAGAATGGTAGAAAATATTTGCAAATCATATGTCTGATAATGTGCTTATATCTAAAATATATAAACAATTCTTACCACTAAAGAAAAGGCTAACAGAACTACAAAATGGGTAAAGGACTTGAGTATTTTCTCCATTAAGATACAGAAATGATCAATAAGAATATGAAAAAGTGATCAACATTATTAATCATTAGGGAAAGGCAAATCAAAACTTCAATAAAATACCATTTCACTCCTACTAGAGTGGCTAGAATAAAAAAGAGAAACAAACAGCATTGACAAAGATGTGAAGAAATCAGAACACTTACATAGTGCTGGTGTAATTGTAAAGCAGTGCAGCTACTTTGGAAAATATTTTGACAGTTTCTAAAAATGTTAAATACAGAATTAACACATGACACAGAAATTCTACTCCCATGTATAAACCAAAGATAAATAAACACAAATGTCCACATAAAAAAACCTGTACATGAATGTCCATAGCATTGTTATTTATGATAGCCAAATACTGGAAATAGCCTCAAAGCCTATCAGCTGAGAAGCATACACATTAAGTGGTATATCCATACAATGAGGTATCAGTTGTCAATTATGAAAATAAAATACTGATATATGCTACAATGTGGATGATCCTTGAAAACATTATGTTAAGTGAAAGTCAGACACATATGATTCAGTTTTATGAAATGACCAGATTTCAGAAACAAAATCTATAGAGACAATAAGTAAATTAGTGGTTGCCTAGCTGGGGGGAAATAAAGAAAATGGAAAGTAATTTTTAATGGGTGGAGTTTCCTTTGAGGGTGATGAAGGTATTCTAAAAGTAGTATAGACGGCTGCACAACTCTAAATATACTATAAAACACTGACTTTTACAATTTAGAAGGACAAATTTTATGTTATTTTAATTATGTTATGTTATTTCAAAAAAGCTTTTAGTTAAAGTCTAAAAATAATGAGTACATCTATCTAAAACAACTTGCCCCTATATTCTGTGTCATATTTTCCTATTGAGGTCAGGATTTCTTTTTGCAGTTTGTTATTTTTGATGGAAATCTCTTCTGCCTGGGAGTTTGCTTTATGTCATGTATGTCTCTCCACATTAGGCAATGTCATTGTTGCCTCTCCCAGATAGTTTGGGTTTTAGGATTCCAAAGAGTATCTTGTGAGCAGCTTGGAACTGTTTATTTGGGTAACACAATTCTAGTATCCATGTCTGCAGGCAGCAGTGGCTGAGTTCCTATTTGCCTGGTAGCATTTTACTATTTTCTTTGTAGCACAGACATCCTTGGATGTAAGGTTATATCTGCCCCTGAATATGGGCAAAGAGAGCAATTCTAGGCCCTGGCTTCATGAAGTAGACCTAGTCTTGCTATCCTACCACTTGAGCGATCAGTTCAGTCTCTGTTAAAGTAGGACATTAAAACCCTGGCCCCCAGTGCTTGTTTCTGATTATGGCTTCCTGTGATCTTTCAGTTTAAGCTAGTGCCCTACATTGTTGGTTCTCTTTCTCTCTGGCCCACAGATAGTCTACCCTTGTATTTAGGATAGTTAAGCGTTCTTAAAGTGAAATAAAGAAGACAGGCATTTTTCTCTGTTTTCAGCGAAGGAGGAGGCTTTATTATGTGCTCAAGTCTTCTATCTTGTCTGGGAAAACTAAGCAAGGATATGAACATGGAGCTAAACTTTGGCTGATATAAAATACTTATTAAGAAATAGTAAGAGTATTACACACTAAGAGTATTGTTTAGGTATGGTTACCGCTAGTGAAGCTGAACATTTTCCTATTTCTTTGCTAACATTTTATAGTTCATTTTAATAAATTAGCTATGTATATATCCTTTTCCTAATTCATGTGTTTACAGCTTGGTCCTTCCTCATCTGGTCTGAAGAGCTACAAATGTGGTTCACTTTGCTTATATTTTGCCTTTTAATTTTGGTTGTTTTAATGTTAAAAATAGTTTAATTGTTATTCAAGGACTTCTGTTAGACTCAATTGTGATTTTCTTTTTTAATACTGATTCTTTAAAGAAGACACACAGGAAGAGATTAGCAAATGATCTAAATGTATTTGGGGCAGGTCACAAAGCAAAGACATTTTTAAGACAGGACCAAATACTGGGTGCTTATTGTGTTTAACAACCTTTTATTTGCTAAAATGAAAACTGATTAAAACAATTCCCCTTGTGCAAATGTACTTGTGATCAAATGTGGTGTTTATTATGGTCACAGTGCAACAAGAATATATTTTTTGAGGTGTCTTAAAGTTGCTATGAACTCTTGATTTTGAATTTGACTGTCGATCATCAATATTTTTCCCTCATATTTTTATTTGCATAGCTCAAAGGAACTGCCATGGATGCATAAGGAATAAAATTTCACTGGCATGTTGCAAAAGTTGGTATCAACACAGATTGTAACTGAGAAACAAAGAAATGGGACTTGAGAGACAGTTGAGATGTGTTCTATTAATATTTAAATTAAAGTTCTCATTGGAGACAGGTTTAGACTGGTTGACTCTTAAGGAACAGACTACAACTAATTTTACTGCACTGCTGAGCATTTCTTCAGCAAAAGTATATAATTTTCTTTTTCTTTCATCTGTCATTTTCTTGTTTATTTTGCTTCCCTCTCCAAAGTAGTCAGTAGCTTCTTATTGTATAAAATAGAAACCAAATTATATGTCATGGCATTCAGAGTCATTATAATTTGGCTCCATGTTATTTTCCCCAATATTATACCTCAAAATAATAATAATGGTGATAATAATAATAGTACTCATTCATTTTGCTGATATTTACTTACAATGTGCCATGAATCTGCTTAAGCCCATTACATGCATTATCTAATTTAATCTTCACAAAAACCTTCCTACAAGCTTCCAGTTTTAAGATGAGGAATTTGAGGCTAAAACAGGACAGGTAACTTGCTCAAGGTCAGATATTGTGTCTCATAGCTAGCCTGTCTAATTCTACAAACAGTGCATTAACTCCCATATTTTTGATATCCCGGACACACTAAACTACATGCCATGACCTAAATACCTTTACCTCAAAAGTCCATGCTTTCACGTGTTTTCCACTAACCCCTGTATGTATTAATATTTCTTATCTACATAGATCAAATTTTTCCTCAATTTTTTTTACTTCAGTGTTCTTTTAAAATGCTGAGAACTTCCATACTACAACATTTGAATCCAAATAAATTTTCTTTTATATGTGCACTTGAAATATTGCTTTGTCTTTATACTTAACTCGTTTTGTCGTGTTTATTATTACTATCATTTCTATTGCTTCTTTTTAAGTTCATTTCACTTACTACCCTTTACCTCCTAAGCTCAGTAACTGCCCACATAGCAAAACCTCAGAACTATACCAGGTTAGCATTGAAGAGAAAGGATCTTTGAAATCATCTTTTAAACTCCTCCCTCCCACTTCACAGATGAGGAAAATGGACAGTAGGAAAACTGAATTGCATTGTACTGCACAGCTTATCAACTGCAGTGTTAGGAAGAGAAGCCAAGCCTCCTAAACTACACATAGGACACTGCCTTTTCTTTACCTGCCAAGATAAGTCAATTATTCTAAGACATTCTCAAGATTATGTAGCACATGCATGTGATCATCATGAATGCTCCTGAGCTAGAAGCATGGCCTAGCCATACTAGTGTACTCCTATATGCATGCGATCCTAACTTAACACATTCTGACTCCAATTTCAAGTCATTTCAACATTCATTTGCAGTATCTTTCCATGACACTTATCATTTCATATCACTGTCTCTAAAGTCAAGTGAAAATGAATCAACAGTTTTAACATAAGATCTGAGTGGGACACAGCTCAGTATTGGCATCAAGGGACCCAGTGTTGGATAATGGTTGGTGATGAGGAAAGACAACTTTTACAAACTCCTCCTTCTAAAGCAATTTTTGATAAGAATTCTATTGTTCCTCATGGAGTTCCCTTGGCCTGTGGCCAATAGATAACCAAATGTTGTAAGTTAAGCAAGATTTCTTAATATCTTAATATATTTGTCACATCCAGCCCACACTTGCATTGTTCTTTACTAGGTATAAATTAACTGTGTTGCTGGAATTGCCTTTTTCCTGACATCTGAATCAGTGACTTTGAAGAAGCATTTTGATGAATAGTTTTCTTAGGTGAATATTTCTCTATCATTAAGACACTGTCCATGACTCCTGTAAGTGCTTCCAGTTCTAACTAAAAATAGTTTTTCATTTGTGTAGACAGATTCAAAAGAGAATGTTCCATATATAGCATAAAACATATCCGACAATCTGCAAATAATTACTAAAACACTCTGAAGAGGGACAGTGCGGTTATTATATTGTCATTACTCTACTTGTTAAGGCCTCTAAAAAGTAGTGATCAGAGATTTAATACAAATCAAGTTTTACAATCAACATAATATTTAGTTATTCATTTCCTGATTATTATCTGTGTTGATTAAGAATAAAATATATGGATGAATTTGGGAACAGACAACAGCCTCAACTGTATTGTCATTTCTATAAGATAAAGTATTGTTTATAGATTGAGCTGCACTCGAGGAATGTTCTATCCAAATTTGTAAAAACATGGTAAGAAGAAGAAAAGTCCTCCAAGCCAAATACAGTAGTCATCTTTATCTAACTATATTTTACCTTTCTTTATTAAAAAAAACAACAGATGTACACACACACACACACAAACACACACTCACACACACACACAGGGTAAGAAAGTATTTAATGTGAGATCCCAAGAAAATGTTTTAGCCTTTTATTTACAAAATAATAGAACAATCTTTAGGAAAATACTTATACAGCATATGTCTATGTATAATTAACTTGTCTAATATTTCTATGGATAAAGATTCTATAATTTTATAGAAAATTATTTTTCCTTAAAGCTAATATATTATGGTAATTTTAATAAGGAATTTGCATATTAAGGAAATGGAAAATTTTGAAATACCCAGTGACTGACTACTTGCCTAGTGTTTAGTGCTCTGTTAGGCATTGAAGGTGCTACAAGGTTATATAAAACATGAAACTTGTCCTCCAAGAACTTACCATCAAACTAGGAAGACTGCCAGAGTGATTGTTTTCTCTGACTCCCTTGTGAGATGCTTGTAATGGACACCTCAGAGCTCTTTTCCTCCAAAGTAGTTGCTGAAGTGAAGCGGTAGCTAAATTAATTTCAGCAACAGATTCTCATAAGCCAGCTATTTAGCTTTATTAAAATAAAATTTCCATATTTTCTCTTTAATTTCTTTCAGTTACCTCATGAACATTGCTTTAGGGCATAAGCAAAAAGAAAATTAACATTTTTTATCACTTTCTCTATCAAAGCTTGCATGGAGCTAATCTTATACACAGGTCATCAAAATAAACACTCGATACAATAAAAGCTGGGTCCATCAGATTTTGAATTTTATAATCAATAATTGAATAAAACATTACAATGATAATTTTGAATTTTATTGCCACTTCTCCATTTGTGGTTAGTGAACCATATATAATGATACTATCTTCTTTTTTTTTTTTTAATTTATTTACTTTTTAAATACATTTGTCTCTGCCCAAACTTCTCTAACTTCAGTAATCAGTCAGGCTTCTATAATTGATGTTTTTAAAATGTGTTTTAATTAAAAGTTTTCATTTTTGATTTTAGAGGGAAGAGAAAGGAGGGAGAATGAGAGGAAGAGAAACATGAATGTGAGAGAGAAACATCAATTGACTGCCTTCTGTATGCACCATGACTGGGGACTGATCCTACAACCCAAACATGTATCCTGACCAGGAAGTAAACCAACAACCTTTGTGTTTGCTGACAATGCCCAATCAATTGAACTACACCAGCCAGGGGCTGTACTTGGTATTTTAATATATTATTTTCTACATTAAAAAGTCATACATATTATGCACAAAATCAGTGAAAAATAAGCTTTGAGCTAATTATCTTAAGTAATATCATAATAGTAGAAAAAAGACCTGCATTGGCTTTATAGGACAAAAATAAATAAAAATAAAGACCCAAAGAATAAGAAGTTGTCAGTGATTAGCTAATTCTAAATTTCTGAAGATGATGTTCCTCAGATGTTATCTTATAGGAGGCCAAGGAGTATAAATATATTTTAACTGTTATTTATTGATTTTAGAGAGAAAGGAAAGAAGAGAGAGAGATTTGTTGTTCTACTTACTTATGCATTTTTTGGTTGATTCTTGTATGTGCCCTGACCAGCAATTGAACCTGCAACCTTGGAGTACTGGGATGACGCTCTAACCAACTGAGCCAAGAGCAAGAGTATGAGTATCTTTTAAAAGACAAGAAAATAGAATAAAAGTCTCCCATGGCAAAATAAGTTTGGAAATATTGCAGGACTTTTCTGAGCTGCTGCAATGCTAAATATGAAGTCTGTCCAGAAAGTAACCAATCAGGTAATATGGAAAATAGAGACATTTGTTGAAGAAGATACAAGATACAAGAAACTTTGTACATAAGACAATGACACCTCAGTCCCTTTCAAAGTAGCTACCTTGGGACCGCAACCAGTTTTCCCATCGTATTTTCCTGAATCTCATTGATGCTCTGAAACCTTTTCCCTTTCAAAGGTGATTTTAATTTTGGGAAAAGCCAGAAGCCACAGGGCACTAAATCTGGGCTATAGGGGGAATGAGTCACCTGGGTGATTTGATGTTTCACGAAAAAACTCTTCATGAGATGTGATGCATGAGCAGATATTATCCTGATGAAGCTGCCAATCGCCAGTTGCCCATAGCTGAAGCCTCTGAATCTTCGGAATAGTATCCACAGAGAATGTTCAGGCTTAATGCAAAATTTGATGTAGACTTTTTGCTCTACTCACTCAGCCATTTTGACTGTAGTGACCACACAATACACATGTTCACTCAACGGTGTCTACCACCCCCACTGACTAGTACAATGAAGTCATCATTGCCCTGCTTGTGCATTCCAGTCCACCCTCCTTGGTTGCTGGGTTACATTGATTCTGTGCAAACCGTTATTGTCATATCAACAATGGCTTGACTGTTCTGGGCAGACCTTGTATATGGAAAAGCTATGGGTGGTAAAGAAAGCATTTTACTATAGTATCCCCGTCCCTTTTAAAGTAAATTTAAGTACCATTGAAGGTAGGGTTTGACAAACTTGTTATGCAAAGGACCAGATACACCTGGCAGGCTATATGGCCTTTTCTACAACTATTAAACTTTGTTGTAGCACAAAAGCACCCATAGACAATACATTGAAGACTTGGCATCACTATGTTCAAAGCAAACTATTTATGAACAATGAAATTTGAATTTCTTATAATTTTCATGTCATAAAAGTGTTATTACTCTTTTAATTTTTCAACCCTTAAAAATTTGTTACAATCTCTGGCTGCATGTACTTGTGGATGGATGGTATCTGACAATATTAGAGAAATCTGTTAACAGTTTTGTCTGCAAACCCAAGGATTGGCATTTTTGTCAGATCAGACTGCTTATGTTTGATAAAGAAAAAGGGTGGGAGTGAGGAGAGAGATTGTTAGTTGTATCCAATATTTGCCCTCCTCTTCTTGTCTAATAAAAGTATTTTTAGCTGAACAAAAAAAGAAAATCACATTCATAGGTCACAAGCCATAGAAAAACAGGTGGTGGGAAAACTTGGCACATTGGCTGTGGACCTAGAGGAAAGAGGAACTGTGTTGTGCACGCCCTGATTCTTTTCCCTAGAAAGATGCATTCCATGTTAGAAAATACAGCTTTCTTAACTCTTGTCCAATCTGGATGAAGTTCTCTATGATATTACCCAACTTCTTTTCTCTCCCCTCTTCCTGGCTTCCTTATCAAGGGAAAGTGGGGTGAGAGTGAGGTAAACTCAGATGTGGCCATGTGTTTTCCAGGCAGGTTTTTAAAAACTGAAAAAACATCCTCCATTTCCCAGTGGTTTTTCACATGGGCTTTGGAGTCAGATATATCTGAATTCATACACTGCTTCTACCACATACAAGGTATAAACTCTTAAATAAATTACTTTACCAACCCCAGCCCCTATTTTCCTTGCTAAAGCAGTATCTATCATATACACATAAGGTTGTAGTGAGAATTAAATAAGCATTTAGCACAGTGCCTGGTACCACACAGTAAGTGTGCGATAAATGGTCATTCCTTTTCTTATTTTCTGTTTATGCGTATGTTTTGTTTACCAATGATTACATTCATAAATAGATATATGGATATTTATTTATACAAAACAATAAATTTTTCAAGATTTATTTATTTATTTATTTTCCAAGATTTTATTTATTTATTTTTAGAGAGGGGAAGGGAAGGAAAAAGAGATGGAGAGAAACATTAATGCGTCGTTGCCTCTTGAGTGTCCACTTCAACCCAGCCCACAACCCAGGCATATGCCCACATTGGGAATCGAACCAGCAGCCCTTTGGTTCACAGGCTGGTGCTCAATCCACTAAGTGGCACCAGCCAGGGCTATTTATTTTTAGACAGGTGAAGGGAGGGAGAAAGTGAGGGAGAGAAACATCAATGTATGGTTGCCTCCTGAGTGTCCACTACTGAGGACCTGGCCCACAACCCTGGCATGTACTCTGGGAGTCAAACCGGCGTCTCTTTGATTTGCAGGCCAGCACTCAATCCACTGAGCCACACCAACCAGGGCTAAACCAAGAATTTACTACAAGAGTGCATACATGTGTGTGTGTGACACATGATAGGTTTTCCTTGAATATAAGCAATGTAACTGATTTATGAAGAAGCCTCAACTTAATGGAGAATAATCGTGAAATGTTTTGTTTTCAACCACTGCTTTTAGTTTTTAATTCTCATATATAAATGTCATCTTAGGTAGATTCCACAATATTTTGGTCGTGTTCAACCTGGTAGAGTTGACAATTGTTCTAACTCAATTCAAATCTAATTTAATAAATTATATATATAATGTTTGGTGATAGCCAGAGGAAAACGGGGGATGGGGGTAAGTGGAGGTGGATAAATGGAGGATAAATGAGAACAGAAAGAGACTGCTTTGAGTGATGGATGCATGAGGCAATGTGCAGATGATGTTTTGTTGAGTGGTACACATGAAACCTATATGGTTTTTGTGAAACAGTGTCACCCCAATGAATTCAATGTAAATAAATAAATAAATAATCACAACCCTCAAAAAGGGAATAGGACATGAACTTCTCTGGTTAGATCTGGCTCTACTTGAAAGGATGACTTACCTAGGAAACCCAATAATTATATTAATACTCTCTTTGTGAATCTAGAACCAAAACAAAGGGAGTTAGGTGAATTGACAAAAAATTCAAGCATATCTACTATTCTTTTTATTTCAAATTCTATTTAACCTTCACAAAATTAACTAAGAAACTGTCATGAGCCTAGACTTGTGGGTGATATCCAACATAGAGCTACCTTTTCAGAAACTGAGAAAGAAAGATGAGCAGCAATGAGGTTGTGTGAAGTAAAAATGAGAAATGACTTCAAGGATAAATAATGGATGTCCCTAAGTTTTAAACCCATGAATATAGATTGTATTTATAGGCAATAGAGAGCTATTGAAAAAAATCTCAGTTAAGTGGCATGCACAACATAGACAAGTACAAGAGCAAATTAGTGATAACTTGAAATGTTACTCAATGGACACTACCAAATATATGACTGGTGAATAGAGTATTCAACGGTGTTTATGTAGTAACTACCCCAGCAGTCTGGTACCAAAATACACTATGTAAAAAGGGGTAGATATCAGGAATGAGTATAACTCAATGGAACCTAATTTAAATTAAATTAAATCTGAATATACAAGTTAACTTAGAGGCCCTGGCTGAGTAGATCAGTTGGTTGGAATGTCACCTTGTATACCAAAAGGCTGCGGGTTCAATTCCTGGTCAGGGCACAAACTTAAGTTCAGGTTTGATCCCCAGTGGGGGCACTTACAAGAGGCAGCTGATTGATGTTTCTCTCTCACATTGATGTTTCCCTCTCTCTCTCTCCCTTCTTCTCTCTCTAAAATCATAAATATATCATTGGGTGAGGATGGAAGGAAGTAAGGGGAAAGGAGAAAGAGAAAGAAAAGAAGGAAGGAAGAAAGGAAAGGGAGAAAGAAAGAAAGAAAGAAAGAAAGAAAGAAAGAAAGAAAGAAAGAAAGAAAGAAAGAAAGAAAGAAAGAAAGAAAGAAGGAAGGAAAGAAAGAAAGAAGGAAAGAGAAAGAAAGAAAGAAAGAAGAAATAAATAAATCTTGAGGGAACCATCACAGGCCAAAAAGCTGCACAATTTGAGTATAAGTGAAGGTGATAAAGACAACATCAAAATATAAAAATATATAAATTCATAATTATAAATAATTCATTAAATACTACTGTAAGTTGCTAGGGCAACAACTCATTGTCCTGAAAACTGATGAATAATGGAAAAATAAAATAATTTATTCTCCCTTTCTAGATCAACTATATTTCACAATAACCAAATAATTAATGAGGAAGAGTGTTTTTTAATAGAAATTTATCACTGATAAATTCAAAAGGAATATAGAATGAGAAAAATCTTCATTTTTTAACCCCTAAAGAATAATATATTCTGGTGACAAAAATCAATTAATGGCAAAATCATTAGGTAAAATGTTGAAAAGCTTGATTATGAAAAAATCAGGCAACATCATCTGAACCTACAATGATAGCTTACAATTCTGAAAGTAGAAAAATTAAACATCATGGGCTTCCAGATATGATGTAATAGGAAGTAAATAACACTGCTTACTAAATATTCTTGCCAAAAATTTAAGCAAAGTACATTTAAACCTATATATACCTATAAGTTTATGGAAATTACCAAGGATAGAGTAATGCATTCAATGACATCATGAGAAAACAATCTGCCAAATCCAGAGTGGGGAATGTTCTGTAGGAAAAATGGCCTGTTTTTTTCCCTCAATCAACTGCATGATGTGAGTTATCAGTGGGATGGGGGGAGGGAGGGTATAGAAGAAAACATAAAATATCTACATCTTGTTTGAATCCTGATTAAAACAAACCTACCATGAAAAAATATATTTGAGAGAATGAGGGAAAAACTAAGTATTAATGGCATTAGATGATATTAAGAAATTTACTTAACTTTCTTAGGTTAATTTATCAATGTTAGGTATGATAATGGCATGGTCATTAAGCAAAACCTATTCTTATCAACTAAGGATTTATATTTAAATATTTTCCAGTAAAATGACATAATACTGGGATTCCTTTTAAACTTCTCTTAAAAATAACAAAAAAAGAGCAGTGGCGATTCAAAGAATCAAGGTTCAATGGTAGTGATGATTGTTGAAAGTCTGTAGTGTGTACTACTAATTAATTATACTGTTCTGTTTACTTTTGTGCGCCTTTGAAATTTTTCATAATAAAGTGTTTTTTAAAATACTGAATATGAGTATAGATACAGATATGATTCTAATAGACCAGAAAAAGTGGGAACAGCATCCAAGAGATGCTAGAGAGCAGCAAATCAGACATACCTCTTCTAAAAGTTTCCATGTAATGCAGATTTCCTCTGTCATGACACTTATCATTCTACATAATACTCACTTAACTGTCACTTTCTATATATTATTTGTAGTTATTCTCCATTTGTCTCTATATATTGTCTCTCTACACTTTTCTATTTTATTCTGTGTTCAAGAATAAGATGGAGATGGTTGGGATGCCTTGCCCTCTGGTTACCAGCTAGATTTAACCTAAGGAAGATACTGGCAAGATATCTGAAGGTGGAAGGAGGGAGTGAGAGTATGAATTCTTCTGTGTTCCTCCCTCCTGAACTACAGGTGTTCCAGGCTGCATTTCTCTACTTAATAGTTCCTGTGTTCAAAATTCTCCAAAACATAGAGATTTCATTCTGGGTTCTAGAGAGTATCTCCCCTTGTCCCTTCAGGACAAGGAATAATTGTGACTTTATAATCTTATTCACCCAGTTATTTTTTCCCATAATTTGTTTTCATTGACCTGTCCATATATTTTTATCATTGTTTGTCATAATCACTTGAATGACTTACCTTTGAGTAAGCTATGTGTTTTGTGCTAGGACACTGAGTGATATAGGATATAAGCTGCATTAGAGCTTGAAAATTGTGTCACACTCTGTTGTTCATTGTGATAGTTTAATACACAGCTATCTGGCACCTAGTAGACATAAAATAAACATTAGTTGAAGGAAAATAAAAATATACAGAAGGACATGAATATAATTCAACATTAGTTTTTGATTAAAAAACATAAAATAAGGTATAGAGAAATATATGCATCATATGTTCTTTTAAAAAGACTATTAATTAGCTTCATGTAGAGTGTGAACAATTAGGCATACTTGTAATTAAAATAACATAAGAAGAGAAAAAAATTGATATGAAATTATATAAAAATTATCATTATTTAAAATAATATTCTAATAAAATCTTGGCAAAACAATGTCATCTCTTCCTAAATAAATCAATAAATGCAATGTAATTCCATTTTATAATTTTATAAAATAATCCTAAATTTCATGTGGAAAAATAATCTCATGAGATTAGGCCAGAGAGTCTAAAATAATAAGTGGTAAGGAATTTGCTTTACTAAAAAATAAAATTTAGTTAGAACAATATAGATATTAGAGGAAAAAATTCCACTTCTGACAATAGTATACTAAGTGATTTAAAACTAACCTCCAAATCACTTAGAGGTGGCAGTCTCCCCTTTGAGTAGAAACTTACAATCTGCCCTGGCTGGTGTGGCTCAGTGGATCAAGTGCTGGCCTGCAAACCAAAGGGTCACCGGTTTATTCCCAGTCAGGGCACATGCCTGGGTTGTGGGCCAAGTCCCCAGTAGGGGACATGTGAGAGGCAACCATGCACTGATGTTTTTCTCCCTCTCTTTCTTTCTCCCTTACCCTCTCTCTTAAAATAAAATAAATAAAATCTTTAAAAAAGAGACACTGACAATCTTTATAATTGACTTTCTTGCAGCCTCCTCTCACTTGTCTACCAGGAAAAGAGAAAGTAACTGTCCCCCCCACAACCTTTGAGGAGAAAAGGGCAAAATCTCTAACCAGGAGCTCTACATTCCTCACAAGGCTAATGGCATTGTTGACTCTTTCTCCTTACCCTCTCCAGTCTTCTGTTAGAGATAACAAAGTGGAAGTGAGGGACAAGAATGTAGTTACTTACCCAGGGTATAGCATGTGGACCTTTAGTAAGGTGTGGAAGTTGATGTCTGACTTCAATTATTCGCAGCTCTCTTTAGGCCGGGCAGTAATTAGAACCTTTTTATACTGGTTATTCTATATTACACTACAATGAACATAGGCATACATATGTTCTTTCAAATTAGTGTTTTGCAATTTTTTTCAGATGTATTTCTAAGAAATGGGATCACTGGGTCAAAAGGTAGGTTAAAAATTTTTAATTTTTTGAGGAAATTCCATACTGTTTTCCAGAATGTCTATGCCGATCTGCATTCCCACCACAGTGCACGAGGGTTCCCCTTTTACCACATCATGGCCAGCACTTGTTGTTTGTTGATTTGTTTATGATGGCTATTCTGACAGATGTGAGGTGATATCTCATTGTGGTTTTAAATTGCATCTCTCTGATGATTAGTGATGCTGAGCATCATATGTCTATTGGTTATCTGTATGTTCTCTTTGGAGAAACGTCTATTCAGGTCTTTTGTTCTGTTTCTTTTTAAGTTATATTTTCATTAAAATCAAGTTCCTGCCATTCTCATTGTGGATGACTTTTTATGTTACATGTCTTATTATATAGGCTATAGGGAAAGTCTATAGGGAAAAAGATAACTACAGTGTTTAGCTACTATCATATTCCTATTTCTCACTGTAAATTAATCATATGTTTCTGATCAGTGTTTTTTTTAATTTTTAAAATATATTTTATTGATTATGCTATTACAATTGTCCCAATTTTTCTCCCTTTGCCACCTCTACTTGGCAATCCCTCCCCAGTTCATGTCCATGGGTCATGCATATAAGTTCTTTGACTACTCTATTTCTTTTTTTTTTAATTAATTTATTTACTTTTTAAATACATTTGTCTCTGCCTTCCCCCCACCTCTTTCCCTTGCCCCCTCCCACCTTCCCTCCCTCAGCTCTTCCCCTTTGGTTTTGTCCATGAGTCCTTGCTATATGTTCCTTGACTTTCCCCTTCCCTTCCCTTTCCCTGCCCCCACCTTCCCTCTTGTCTCTGTTGATTTCTTTTCCTTTCAGTGTTGCTGGTCATATTTTCCTTGCTTCTTTGCATTGTTGGTTAGGTTCCGCTTATAGGTGAGATCATATGGTATTTGTCTTTCGCCCCCTGGCTTATTTCGCTTAGCATGATGCTCTCCAGTTCCATCCATGCTGTCGCAAAGTTTAGTAGTTCTTTTTTTCTTTCTGCTGCGTAGTATTCCATTGTGTATATGTACCATAATTTTTTGATCCAATCATCTACTGATGGGCATTTAGGTTGCTTCCAACACTTGGCTATTGTGAATTGTGCTGCTATGAACATTGGGGTGCATAGGTTCTTTTGTATTGGCGTTTTGGTGTTCTCAGGGTATAGTTCCAGCAGGGGAATCTATTTCTTATACTATTCTTAACCTCCCCCTGTCTATTTTGTATCTCCCAATTTGTACTTCTGAATCCCTGCACCTTTTCCCCCTATCTACCCCTCTCCCCCCAACTGATAACCCTCCAAATGATCTCCATATCTATGATTCTGTTTCTGTTCTGGTTGTTTGCTCAGCTTGTTTTTTAGATTCAGTTGTTGATAGTTATGAATTTATTCCCATTTTAATGTTCATAGTTTTGATCTTCTTTTTCTTAAATAAGTGCCTGTAACATTTCATATAATAATGGCTTGCTGATGCTGAACACCTTTAGCTTTACCTTGTCGGGGAAGCACTTTAATTGTCATTCTATTCTAAATGATAGCTTTCCTGGATAGGAGTAATCTAGGTTGTAGGTCCTTGCTTTTCACCACTTTGAATACTTCTTGCCAGTCCCTTCTAGCCTGCAAAATTTCTTTTGAGAAATCAGCTGACAGTATTATGGGAATTCCCCAGTAACTAACTATCTGCTTTTCTGTTGCTTCCTTTAAGATTCCCTCTATATTTTTAACCTTTGGCATTTTAATTATGATGTGTCTTGGTGTGGTCCTTTTTGCATCCATCTTGTTTGTGACTCTCTGTGTTTCCTGGATTTGTATGTCTATTTCCTTCATCAAATCAAGGAAGTTTTCTCTCATTATTTTTTTCAAATAAGTATTCAATTTCTTGCTCTTTCTTTTCTCCTTCTGGCATCTCTATGATTTGAATGTTGGTACATTTGAAGTTGTCCCAGAAGCTCCATACCCAATCTTCATTTCTTTAAATTCTTTTTTCTTCTTGCTGTTCTGATTGAATTTTTTCTTCCTTCTGTTTCAAATCATTGCTTTGATTCTTGGCTTCATCTACTCCACTGTTGATTTCTTGTAAATTTTTCTTTATTTCACTTAATAACCAATGTTTCAAACTCTGGATCTGATAGATTGCTTGATCAGTCGTGTGAGCCAGAACAATGTGAATCTACCTCCTAAGTAACATTTTAACTCTAGATTTGCTGACAATTAAAACTTCTGAGTCAGTAAGGTTGAGTGCTAGATTCCAGACCTTAGCATCGTGGTAATGAATGTATCACTTTAATGCAATTGGCAGCATTTTCTGTGGTGACACAAATGTTTCTGTTGACTGCATCCTCATTTGTCTTCTTTGAACTTTAACAGGTACAATTTTCAAGGCCCCACATATTAGATTATAATATAATACAATTATTTTATTTTACAGTTGAGAAAACTGAGGCATAGAAGTGAAGAATATGTTCAAGATCACAAAAAATCCTAGAAAGCCATGATTCATTCCAGACCTCTTGATGCTCATTTGAATAATATTTTTTTTTATTTTTTAATAATTCTAGGTGGTTATAAAGCATTTTTCTATTCTCATTTTTACTTTATATATATATTCAGAAATTATAATTCTTGTGATCCCTGAGACTCTAGAGCCCATCTAGTCTACTCTTTCTCAAAAGTGATCTATAGACTCTATACATTAGAAAGGCCCCTGGAGACTTTTTATTCTATTTGACTAGGTTTGAAATTAAAAAAAAAAAACAACTACATTTCTGTAAATTTCCCAGGAGATTTTTCTGCACAGAAAGGCTTGGAAACTCCTGATATAATACAACTTATTTTTATAGATGTATTAACAGAGGCATAGGAAGGAGAAAGAATCTTCTGTTTGTATATAATTTCTAATTTAGAGGCTGGAGTCACATCACATTTGACTTTTTAGTAGTTATTTACAAGTCAAGCACTATGTACTGTGTGTACAGATTGGAAATTTTCAGTGTAGAAGATTTATGTTAGGAAAGCCAGAAAATCAGCAGGGTATCCTACAGTAAATCCTAGAGCAGACTGTGAACTCTGTCCTGAATGTCATTTGGACACAAATGTTTTGTGCTTCTATTGCTGCTATGTACATAACTTATCCTGTTGTTCATATTCAGAAAGGCAAAGGGTTCCAATTAGAAGAAAAAATAACATTGCTATCACTGAATTTAGATAAATGACAATAGATGAAGTTATTAAGTCAAAGTTGAATGCACTCTGGGACTATAATCAGGTTCTGAAGCGCTCCACTGCAGATTACTCAAGTCTTTGTGGATTGTTCTCAGCTACGTAACAAGATTAGGAACAGAGTATATTTTTTGATACTTATGGATAGTTCTAAGGGTATAAATTTAACCCATTTTAGGGGCTCATGTACTTATTTCAATTATCTATACCAATACCTCCCTAGATGTATATCTGTACATTATTTTCCTAAATGATATTGAGCACTTGTATATTCCAGACACAATCATTAAGCATTAATATTCAGATAAGAGAATAAAACAACTCATACAGGTCTAAAGTGAAAGATAGATTTACTAATTGCTGTATGTGTTCAGAGACAGGAGCTTTCATGTTCACTTTGTGGGAGGTGATGGAAAGAGTCAATGGCATGTGAGGTGGGTCTTGGAGAATGAGTATTGGAGGGAGGGAGAGAGGAAACGAGGGAAAGATGAAGAGGAGGGAGAAAGAGAGAAAATAAAAAGAATGTGAATGTTCATTCTAGGCATTGAAATCTATATGAATGGTATTACGGGTACATTGGAGTGCAAAATATATTAGATCAGACTACCTCACAGGCTTATATTTTGCACATCTTCTTTGAAAGGATTATTCTATACTCAAGAAATTTTAAAATTTCTTCTGTGTATTAATAATTGTAATGGCTTTAACAGATTTAAGTCCTTCCTTCCTTTCTTATTTATTTTATTCAATCTTTATTATATTTTTTCCATTACTGTTTAGTCCCCTTATACTCCCATTCTAAGCAATCACCACATTGCTGTCCATGTCCATGAGTCATTTTTCCTTCTTGATCAATTCCTCCACCCCCTAAATTTCCCCACCCTTAGCGATGAGTCTGTCCATATTTTCCTTGTTAGTTGAGTTTGTTCATTAGATTCCACATATGAGTGAAATCACATGGCATTTGTCTTTCTCTGACTGGCTTATTTCACTTAGCATAATGTTCTCCAGGACCATCCATGCTGCCACAATGGGTAAAACTTTCTTCTTTTTATGGCCGAGTAGGATTACATTGTGTAAATGTCCCAGAGTTGATTTATCCACTTATCTACTCATGGGCACTTGAGTTGCTTCCATTTCTTGGTGATTGTAAATAATTCTGCAGTGAATATAGGGGTACTTATGTTCTTTTGAATTAGTATTTTGGGTTCCTTTGGATATATCCCTGGAAGTGGGATTGCATCGTGAAAAAGAAGATCCATTTTTAATTTTTTCGCAGTATTTCCATATTGCTTTCCACAGTGGCTGTACCAGTGTGCACTCCCCACAACAGTGCAAAAGGGTTCCCCATTTTCCACATCCTCACCAGCATTTGTTGTTTGTTGATTTATTGATGATGGCCATTCTGACAGGTGTGGGGTGATATCTCACGGTGGTTTTAATTTGCATTTCTCTGATGATTAGTGAAATTAAGCATCTTTTCATATGTCTGTTGGTCATCTGCTGTCCTATTTGGAGAAGTGTCTATTCAGGTCTTTGCCAGTTTTCTAAGTGGAATGTTTTTGTTTGTTTGTTTTTGGTGTTGAGTTTTATAAGTTCCTTATAAATTTTGGGTATCAACCACTTATCAGATGTATCAGCAAATATGTTCTCCTATTCTGTGGGTTGTCTTTTTATTTTGTTGATGATTTCCTTTGCTGTGAAAAAAAATTAGTTTTATATAGCTCTATTTGTTTATTTTTTTTTTTGTATCCTTCGCCTGGGAAGAATATCCAATAAAATATTGCTACAAGCAATGTCCAGGGTTTTGCTGCCTATGTTTTCTTCTAGGATTTTTATGGTTTCATTTCTAACATTTAAGTCTTTGATCCATTTTGAATTTATTCTTGTGTGTGGTGTAAGATGGTAGTCATTTAATTTTCCATTTTGAATTTATTCTTGTATGTGGTGTAAGAAGGTAGTGATTTAATTTTTCTGCACACATCTGTCCAATTTTACCAATACCATTTATTGAATAAACTATCTTTAACCCATTTTATGTGCTTGCTTCTTCTGTCAAATACAAATTTACTATAAAGGTGTGAGTTTATTTCTGGGCTCTCTATTCTGGTATATTGATCTATGTGTCTGTTTTTATGACAGTACCATGCTGTTCTGATTACTATAGACTTATAGTATAGTTTGATATTAGGTAGCATCAGTCCCCAACTTTGCTCTTATTTCTCAGGATCACTGTTGCTATGCCTAGTTTGTGGTTTCATATAAATTTTTGAAATATTTCGCTTATTTTGTGAAATATGTCATTGGAATCTTGATAGGAATTTCAATGAATCCATAGATTCCTTTGGGTAATATGGACATTTTAATGATGTTAATTCATCCTATCCATGAACATAGTGTGTGCTTCCACTTATTTGTATCTCCTTCAATTTCTTTCTTCAGTGTTTTATAATTTT
Organism: Pteronotus mesoamericanus; assembly: GCF_021234165.1. Lineage (NCBI taxonomy): Eukaryota > Metazoa > Chordata > Mammalia > Chiroptera > Mormoopidae > Pteronotus > Pteronotus mesoamericanus. The sequence goes on from NW_026555198.1 coordinate 5,200,110, forward strand.
CTGAGTACAGGATTTGTACATGCTTCGATAGTTTTATTCCTAGGTATTTTTTTATTTTTGTAGCAATTTTGAATAGGATTGTTTTCTCTTTTTCTTTTCTTTTATTTATTTCTTCAAATACATTTGTCTCTGCCTACCACCCACCGCTTTCCCTTGCCCCCTACATCCTTCCCTCCCTCAGCTCTTCCCCTTTGGTTTTGTCCATGAGTCCTTGCTATATGTTCCTTGACTTTCCCCTTCCCTTCCTTTTCCCCTGCCCCCACCTTCCCTCTTGTCTCTGTTGGTTTCTTTTCCTTTCAGTGTTGCTGGTCTAATTTTCCTTGCATCTTTGTATTATTGGTTTGCTTCCACTTATAAGTGAGATCATATGATATTTGCCCTTCGCCCCCTGGCTTATTTCGCTTAGCATAATGCTCTCCAGTTCCATCCATGCTGTCGCAAAGTTTAGTAGTTCTTTTTTTCTTTCTGCTGCGTAGTATTCCATTGTGTATATGTACCATCATTTTTTGATCCAGTCATCTACTGATGGGCATTTAGGCTGCTTCCAACACTTGGCTATTGTAAATTGTGCTGCTATGAACATTGGGGTGCATAGGTTCTTTTGTACTGGCGTTTTGCTGTTCTTAGGGTATAGTCCCAGCAGGGGAATCACTGGATCAAAAGGCAGTTCCATTTTCAGCTTTCTGAGGAAATTCCACACTGCTTTCCACAAGGGCTGCACCAGTCTGCATTCCCACCAACAGCGGACTAGGGTTCCCTTTTCTCCACAGCCTCACCAGTACCTGTTGTTTGTTGATCTGTTTCTGATGGCCATTCGGACCGGTGTGAGGTGGTACCTCATGGTGGTTTTGATCTGCATTTCTCTGACGGCTACTGATGCTAAGCGTCCTTTCAAATGCCTCTGGGCCCTCTGTATCTCCTCCTTGGAAAGACGTCTGCCCAGGTCCTTTGCCCATTTTTTGATTGGATCGTTTGTCTTCGTGGAGTGGAGTCGAGTGAGTTCTTTATATATCTTGGAGATCAAACCTCTATCTGATGTATCATTAGCAAATATATTTTCCCATATGGTTGGCTCCCTTTTCATTATGCTGATGTTTTCTATAGCCATGTAGAAGCTTCTTATTTTGATGAAGTCCCACGTACTTATCCTTTCCTTTATGTCCCTTGCTTTAGGAGACATATCAGTGAAAAAATTGCTGCCTGGGATATCTGAGAGTTTCCTGCCAATGTTCTCCTCTAGGACTTTGATGGTGTTGTGACTTATATTTAAGTCTTTTATCCATGTTGAGTTTATTTTTGTGTATGGTGTCAGCTGATGATGCAATTTCAATTTTTTGCATGAAGCCATCCAGCTCTCCCAACACCATTTGTTGAAGGGGCTATTATTGCTCCATTTTATGCTTCTGCTCCCTTTGTCAAATATTAGATGTCCATAGAGACCTGGGCTTATTTCTGGGCTTTCTATTCTGTTCCACTGGCCTATGGGTCTGTTCTTGTGCCAGTACCAGATTGTTTTGAGTATAGTGGCTTTGTAGTAGAGTTTGATGCCCGGTATTGTGATCCCTCATACTTTGTTTTTCTTTCTCAAAATTGCTGCAGCTATTCGGGGTTGTTTCTGGTTCCATATAAATTTTTGAAATGTCTGTTCTATTTCTGTGAAATACGTCATTGGTATTTTAATAGGGATTGCGATGAATCTATAAATTGTTTTGGGTAGTATGGACATTTTGAGGATATTAATTCTTCCAATCCATGAGCATGGTATATGCTTCCATTTATTTATGTCTTCCTTTATTTCTTCCTTCAATGTTGTATAGTTTTCTACGAACAGGTCTTTTACATCTTTTGTTAAATATATTCCTAGGTACTTTATTTTTCTTGTTGCTATATCGAATGGTATTTTTTTTCTGATTTCTTCTTCTTCTATTGCATTGCTGGTGTACAAAAAAGCCTTTGATTTCTGAATGTTGACTTTGTATCCTGCTGTTTCGCCAAATTCACTTATTAGGTCGAGGAGTTTCTTGGAAGAGTCTACAGGGTTCTCTATGTACACTATCATGTCATCCGCAGAAAATGAAAGTCTTACTTCCTCCTTTCCTATTTGGATGCCTTTTATCTCTTTCTCTTGTCTGACCACTGTGGCTAGGACTTCCAATACGATGTTGAAAAGAAGCGGTGAAAGCGGACATTCTTGTCGTGTTCCCGATCTTAGTGGGAAAGCTTTCAGTTTTTGCCCATTGAGTATGATGTTGGCTGTAGGTTTTTCATATATGGCCTTTATTACGTTGAGGAATGCCCCATTTATTCCCATTCTGCTGAGTGTTTTGATCATAAATGGGTGCTGTACCTTGTCAAATGCTTTTTCTGCATCTATTGAGATGATCATGTGGTTTTTGTCTTTTCTTTTATTGATGTGATGTATCACGTTTACTGATTTGCGTATATTGAACCATCCCTGCATCCCTGGGATGAATCCCACTTGATCGTGGTGGATAATCTTTTGAATGTATTGCTGGATGCGGTTTTCCAATATTTTGTTGAGGATTTTAGCATCTATGTTCATCAGCGAAATTGGCCTGTAGTTTTCTTTCTTTGTAGGGTCTTTATCTGGTCTTGGGATCAGGGTGATGCTGGCCTCATAGAAGGCGTCTGGGAGTCTTCCCTCCTCTTGGATTTTTTGGAATAGTCTGAGAAGGACAGGGGTTATCTCTTCCTTCAGTGTTTTGTAAAATTCTCCTGTGAAACCGTCCGGCCGTGGGCTTTTGTGTGCCGGGAGTTTCTTGATTACTGCTTCAGTTTCCCCAGCTGTTATCGGTCTGTTCAAGCTTTCTGTTTCTTCCTCCTTCAGTGTTGGAAGATTATACTTTTCTAGAAATGTGTCCATTTCATCAAGATTTTCAAATTTCTTGGCATATAATTGTTGATAGTAGTTTCTGATGATCATTTGTATTTCTGTGGTATCAGTTGTTATTTCTCCTCTTTCATTTCTGATATTATTTATTTGGGTCCTCCCCGTTTTTGTCTTGATGAGTCTGCTTAAAGGCTTGTCCATTTTATTTATCTTTTCAAAGGACCAGCTTCTGGATTGGTTGATCTTTGAATTGTTCTTTTCGTCTCTATGTCATTCAGTTCTGCTCTCATCTTGACTATTTCCTTCTTTCTACTTGCTCTGGGATTTATTCGTTATTGTTTCTTCAGTTCTTGAACTTGTAGTGTTAGGTCTTTTATTTGAAATGTTTCTATCTTTTTTAGGTAAGCCTGTATTGCTATGAACTTGCCTCTCAGGACCGCCTTTGCTGTGTCCCATACGTTTTGGACAGTTGTCTGTTCATTTTCATTTGTTTCCAGAAATTTTTTGATTTCTTCTCTTATCTCTTTATTAACCTACTCATTGTTTAATAGTCTACTGTTCATTCTCCATGAGTTTGCAAGTTTTTGAAGTTTCTCTTTGAGGTTGATTTCCAGTATCAGGCCCTTGTGGTCCCTGAAAGAGTTGGGTATTATTTCAATTTTCCTGAATTTGCTGAGGTTTGCTGTGTGTCCTATCATGTGGTCTATCTTTGAAAAACTTCCATGAGCCTTTGAAACGAATGTGTATTTTTATTCTTTGGGATGTAAGGTTCTACATATGTCAGTTAAGTCTCTTTGATTCAGTGTGTCATTCAGCGCCACAATATCTTTATTAATGTTTTGTTTGGAAGATCTGTCCATTTCTGACAGTGGGGTGTTGAAATCCCCTACTATCAGTGTGTTGCTGTCTATACCTTTTTTGAAGTCATCCAACAATTTCCTTATAAACTTGGGGGCTCCTCTATGGGGAGCATATAAGTTTACAATGTTGATGTCTTGATAGATTTTTCCTTTAATTATGATAAAGTGCCCCTCTGGTCTCTTCTTATGGCCTTTGTTTTGAAATCTACTTTGTCTGATACAAGTATGGAAACCCCGGCCTTTTTCTCATGCCCATTTGATTGGAATACTTTTTTCCATCCCTTTACTTTCAGTCTGTGTAGGTCTCTTGCTTTGAGGTGGGTCTCTTGTAGGCAGCATATGTGTGGGTCATGTTTTCTTATCCATTCAGCTACCCTGTGCTTTTGATTGGGGCATTTAGTCCATTGACATTGAGAGATATTACTGATACAAACTTACTCATCTTTTGTCTTTGTACCTGTGTTCCTCTGTCTCTCATTGTTTTCCTTCATCTGCTTAAACCAGTCCCCTTAGCATATGTTGGAGTGCTGGTTTGGTAGAGATGTATTTTAGCCTTCTCTTGTCTGGGAAACTCCCTATTTCTCCTTCCATTTTAATGGAGAGCCTAGCTGGGTAGTGCAGCCTTGGCTGTAGGCCCTTGCTTTTCATGGCTTGGAATATTTGTTGCCATTCCCTTCTGGCTTGTAGTGTTTCTGTTGAGAAGTCAGCTCCTAGGCGTTTGGGGCCCCCTTGTATGTTACTTTCTCCTTTTCCCTTGCTTCCTTGAGGATTCTCTCTTTGTCTTTGCCATTTGCCATTTTAATGATGATGTGTCTTGGAGTGGACCTCCTTGAGTCTCTCTGAGTGGGGTCCTCTGTACCTTCTGGATCCATGAGAGCCTTTCTCTCCTCAAATTGGGGAAATTTTCCATCATTTCTTTTTCGAGGAGTTTCTCTATCCCTTGCTCCTCTTCTTCTCCTTCTGGTATCCCTATTATGTGGATATTATTGCGTTTTATGTTTTCCTGCATTTCCCTAAATGCCTCTTCATTCTTTTTGAGTCTTTTTTACATTTCTTGTTCTTTCTGGGAGCTTTTTTCTATCTTATTCTCCATCTTACTGATTCGATCCTCGGCTTCATCCAGCCTGCTTTGGATTCCTTCTACTGTGTTCTTCAATTCAGAAATGATATTCTCCATATCCTCTTGTGTCTTCTTGATAGTTTCTATGTCCTTTTCCAGGTTCATATAGTTTGTTGTAAGATGCTGATAGTTTCTCTGCAGTTTCTCATAGTTATCTTTGATCTGGCTGAGCTCATTGAGCTTCCTTAGAACCATTGTTTTGAATTCAATATCTGATAGTTCCCTTGCCTTTATTTATTTAGTTCTCTCTGTGGGGAGTCCCCTTTTCCACTTATTTGGTGGGAACTTCTTTTTCTTCCCATTTTTGTATTAGTCTGTTAGGTAATTTACTTATTTATGGATTTATTTTTGCTGCTGCTTCAATTGCGCTGTCTAGATTTCCTGACTTTGTTTATTAAACTTCTATGGTAGTAGGTGGATCTTTTTATTTATTTATTTATTTATTTTTCCCTTTACTTTTCTTTCTGGGCCTGCCTCTGTTGATGTCAGTTGTTGACCCTATATGACCTTGGGTCGTTTTTTTGAGCCTTCCTTAAGTCTATTGTCTGTGTCTGACTCCTTCTTGGGGCAGCTCTGTGACCCCTTCAGTCAGGGCTGGATTAGTTTTTGGGATTGCTCTGCACTCTCATGCGGGCTCCTTGAGAGTGCTCCCTGGCACAGCAGGATCCCCAACTTGCCTGGGCTCGCGGGTGATTGCCCCAGACCAGGGGGCTTATTCGCGAGTTCCCGTACTCGTCGGGCCTCCGTAGCCGGCGAGCTCCCTGGCACTGGTCTGTTTAGGGTCTGCTATTGTGTGTTTTCCCCACTTTTTGCTCTTTGGGTGCGTTGCTTGCCCTCGCCAAATGGAGACTACGGAAATGGGAGGAAGTCAGCTCCAGGACTTCGGTTGATGCTGTTTCCAGTCTCTCCTCCAGGGACTCTGGGCAGCTATGTGACCCCTTCAGCCCGGGATCTACTAATTTTGTGAACCGCTCTGCAATGGCAGGCTGGGCGGGTCAATTTACACCTGCCCTTGCCGCTCTGTGCACTCCCTCGCAGGCTGTATGGGTGCCAATCTGTGGGAGGCCTTGCTGGCAGGTGAAAGCGTTCGCCAGTCCGCGTAGGTCACGCACACGCTCGCCAACCCTCGCTGGTCACTCGGCGCAAGTGTGCGCAGCTGCACGGGGTCGTTTTGGGGTGTCTATGTGTGCGTTTTGGCTTTTGGCTCTTTGGAAGTGTGGCCTCTTCCCGCACAATGGAGACTACGGCAAGGAGAAGGATTAGGGACTCCCCTGTTCCTCCTCCCTTTCTTTCCCCAACGCCTCCGTTTCCAGTCTCTCCTCAGGGGTTTCCGGGCAGTTGTGTGACCCCTTCGGCCAAGAATCCATCCCCTGTGCGGACTGCGTTTCAATCACAGGCAGTCTGGTTCATGCGCACCCCGCTTCTGCCTCTTTGGGGTCGCGCCTTTGCAGCCCACAATGGAGACTACGGAATGGGGAAGGAGTTGGGCCTCCCCGGGTCCTCCTCCCGTTCTTTCCCCAACGCCTCTGTCTCCCGTCTCTCCTCAAGGCTCTCCCAGCTTGTCTGCACTCAGCCTCCCAGCTCACAGGCGTACAAGCTGTGTGCGGAGCGCACAAAAGGCAGGTTAATTGATTCCCTTATGCCTGAGCGAGATGGGAGCTGCAGAATGGGAGGTGCGTTATCACCCGGGCTCCCCCGGCCACTGTGTCAGTTCTCTTCACAAAGTTTTCCTTACCAGTCTTTTCCCAGGCACCAGCCTACCCTGCTGCCGCCTCTACCCAGAGATCAAGGAGGGTGGCTGCCACTGCAATTTTTTGCGCTGGCCCTTTAAATGTTTCTTTGCAACCCCAGCCACCTGTCTCTGGCAGAGAACGCCCCTAAGCTTTTCGGGGTTGCGATTTGTCTGTATTTTCTTGGTTTTAGCTGCTGTAGTTTAGGGGTCCCTGTTTTTGATTCAGATCCCATTCTTCTTGGGGGAAGCTAACTGGCCGTTTCAATGTCCCTCTGGTGCCAGTGCCCATGGGCACCCAGCCCACCCTCTCGAGCCTCCACCTCACTTCTCACCTGTTGGGATGTGTGAGAGTCGAATCCACTGTCTGTCCGCGGCTCCAGGGCTCCTCTCCCACTATCGCTCCACTGCTTTCCAGGTGATTACTCCACTATTTAGTCGCAATTCCAGTTTGGTCTTGGGAGGAGGTCAGCGTGGCTCCCATTCAGTCCTCCATCTTAATCCTACTGGATTGTTTTCTTAATTTCCATTTCTGTTAGTTCATTATTGGCATATAAAATGTAATTGATTTCTGGATATTAATTTTGTATCCTGCTACTTGGTTGAACTCATTTATCAGTTCTAATAGTTTCTTGGTGAAATCTTTTGGGTTTTCTATATATAGTATCATGTCATCTGCAAATAAAGACAGCTTTAATTTTTCTTTCTAAATTCAGATTCTTTTTCTTTCTTCTTCTTGTCTGATTGCTGTGGCAAGGACTTCCAGTACTATGTTTAATAAGAGAGGTGAAAGTGGACAACGCAGTCTTGTTCTTGATCAGAAGGGGAATACCTATAGTTTTTGCCCATTAAGTATGATTCTGGTAGTTGGTTTGTCATATATGACCTTTATTATGTTTAGGTATGTTCCCTCTATTTCCACTTTGCTGGGAGTTTTTATCATAAATGGTGCTGGATTTTATCAAATGCTTTTTCTGAATCGATTAATATAATTATGTGGTTTTTATCCTTCATTTTGTTTATGTGATGAATCACATTTTTTGATTTGTGAATGTGGTACCAACCTTGCATTCTCAGAATAAATCCCACTTCCTTATGATCTATGATCTTTTTGATGCATTGCTGTATTTAGTTTGCTGATATTTTGTTGAGTATTTTACGTTCATCAGGAATATTGGCCTATGATTTTCTTTCTTTGTAGTGTCTTTACCTAGTTTTAAAATTCGGATAACACTGGCTTCATCAAATGAGTTTGGGAGCTTTCCTCTTGAATCCTCTTGAATTCTTTGAAATAGTTTGAGAAGGAAAGATGTTAGTTTTTCTCAGAATGTTTGATAAAATTCACCTGTGATGCCATCAGGTCAGGGCTGTTTTCTTTTTTCTTTCTTTCTTTTTTTTTTGAGTGTTTTAAAATTATAGCTTCAGTTTCTATAGGTGCAATCTGCTTATTCAAATTCTCTGATTCCTCCTTTTTCAGTTTTGGAAGATTGTATGTTTCTAGGAATTTATCCAACTCATCCAGGTTGTCCAGGTTGTTGGCATATATTTGTTCAACATATTTTCTTACAATCTTTTGTATTTCTTTAGAGTCCATTGTTATTTCTCTTCTTTCATTTCTGATTTTATTTATTTAGGTCCTTTTTTCTTTTTTTCTTCATGCTCCTGGTTAAAAGTTTGTCAATCTTGTTTATATTTTCAAAGAGCCAGCTCTTAGATTCATTGATCTTTTGTATTTTTTAGACTCTTTTTCATTTATTTCTGCTCTGATCTTTATAATTTCCTTCTTTCCACTCACTTTGGGCTTTGTTTGTTGTTCTTTTTCAAGTTCCTTTAACTGTGAAGTTAGATTGTTTATTTGAATTTTTTCTTGTTTTTTTTTATTTTTCTTTTTTATTTTTTTACTTTTGAGATAGGTCTGTAATGCTTTGAATTTCCCTTTTGGGACTGCTTTCCTAGTGTCCCACAGATTATGGATTGTTATGTCATTTTCATTTGTTTGAATGTATCTTTTGATTTCTTCCTTGATCTCATTGCTGACCCATTCATTGTTTAATAACACACTATTTAGCTTCCATGTCTTTGTGTGTATTTCAGTGTTTTTCTTGTGATTGATTTCTAGTTCCATTACATTGTGGTCAGAGAAGATGCTTGAAATGATTTCATTCTTCTTAAGTTTATTGAGACTTGTTTTGTGTCCTAACATGTGGCCTATCCTAGAAAACATTCCACATGCACTTGAAAAGTATGTTTATTCTGCTGCTTTGAGGTGAAATGCTCTGAAGATATCAACTAAATCCAGTCAATCCAGTGTGTTGTTAAAGGCCAGAGTCTCCTGTTGATTTTCTGCCTGGAAGATCTATCCATTGAAGTCAGTGTGGTGTTAAAATCCCCAACTATGACGGTGTTTCTGTCAATCTTCCCCTTTATGTCCATCAAGATTTACTTTAAATATTTAGGTGCTCCTATGTTGGGTGGATTAATGTCTACTAGGATTATTTCCTCTTGTTGGATTGTCCTGTTTATCATTATGTAGTGTGCTTCTTTGTCTCTCACTATAGCCTTGGTTTTAAAGTCTGTTTTGTTGGCTATAGGTACTGCTACCCCAGTATTTTTCTTTCTCATTTGCATTAAATTTTTTTCCATCCCTTTACTTCTAGTCTCTGTGTGTGTTTTTATCTGAGATGGGTCTCTTGGAGGCAGCATATACACAGGTCTTTTTTTCTTACCCATTCAGCTACCCTATGTTTTTTGGTTGGAGTATGTAAACCATTTACTTTTAAGGTGATTATTGATAGATATGTATTTAGTGCCATTTTATTGTTAGACTATTCTGCTTTTCTTTCTTCTTCTTCTTCCTCTTCCTCCTCCTCTTCTTCAAGCAAGCCCTTAAATATTTGTTGCAGTATTGGTTTAACATTTATTGCAACATTTGTTGCAGTATTGGTTTGGTGTTAAACAAAGTCCTTTAGCTTTTTGGAAGCTCTTATTTCTCTTTCCATTGTAACTTACAGCCTTACTGGGCAAAATAGCCTTGGTTGTAGGTCCTTGTTTTTCATCACCTTGAATATTTCACAGCATTCCCTTCTGGCCTGAAATGTTTCTGTTGAGAAATGAAACCAGATGCCAGTCTAATTGGTGCTCCCTTGTAGGCAACTATCTGATTTTCTCTTGCAGTTTTTAGGATATTCTCCTTGTCTCTAAGCCTTGTAATTTTAATTATGGTGTGTCTTGGTGTAAGCCTCTTTGCGTTCAACTTGTTTGGGACTCTCTGAGCTTCCTTAACTTGTGTGCATTTTTACTTCATCAGATTAGGAAAGTCTTCTTTCACTATTTCTTCAAATACGTTCTTGACCCCTTGTTCACTCTGGTCTCCTGTATTCCCATGGTGCAGATGTTGTGCTTCATGTTGTCCAAAATATTTCTTAAGTTCTCCTCATTTTTCAAAATTATTTTTTCTTTTATTGCTCTGCCTGGGCGTTTTTTCTACGTTGTCTTCCAAATCAGTGATTCCATCATCTACTTTATCTAACCTACTTTCTATTCCTTCCAGTGTATAATTTATTTCAGATATTGCATTCTTTACTTCTAACTGGTCGTTTTTTATGTATTCTGTGACTTTTTTCATGCTGTTGAGTATCCTTCTAATCATTACTCTAAACTCTCTGTCTGATAAATTGCTTGCCTGCATTTTATCTAGTTCTTCTGGAGAATTTTCTTGTTCTTTCATTTGAGCCTGTTTCTTTGTCTTCCCATTTTCTGCTTATTGGTATTTTTCCACTTTAATTGTTAAACTAATCAATGATATAGTCTTAGGTATAATCAGCAGCTGACTTAAAAACCACAGGGTAGGGCAGAGTAATTCCTGGGGGTTGGGTTATTGCTTCCTCTCAGGCTGATGCCACTTGGAAAAGAGTGATCTTCCTGAGAAAGATGGCTTCTGAAGTATGGGGAATGACTTAGCACAGGGATCCTGCTGACTATTCCTTTAGTTCTCTCCCCAGAGCCACCAGCCCCAGACTCTCTTCCAGTGTCTTTAGTCTACTCTGCCCTCCCTCTGCCAGAGCCCAGAGTAAGTGGCTGCAAACAAAATTTTGTGTGTTGGCCCTTTAAGAGGCTCTCTGAATTTCCAACCATGTCTCCCTGGCAGACAGAAGCCCTGCCGCTTTTCACAGCTGGATGTTATCTGGGTTCCATTCTGGCCCTGGTGCTATATAGGCTGTGGAGTCCAGCTTGGGGTTTATACACCATGCTTCTCAAAGGGAAACCCTGACCACTGAAATATCCCTCCAGAACTTCAGCTGCTGCCTGTGGAGGTCCAACCCACACTCTTGTGCCTCCTCTGCCCTCCCTACCAGTCTTGTGGTGAAGTGGTTTTTTCTGTCTGTCTTTGGTTATAAGTCTTCTCTCCAGCTAGTGTTCAGTTGGTTATTCAGGATGTTTTCTCTATAATTTAGTTGTAATTCCAGGTTGATCCTGGGAGGAGGTTAGTGTAGCTCTCATTTAATCTCCTGCCATTTTGGTTCTCTAATACATTGATTTTTAACACAAAGGCATACTTGAATATTACCTATGGGCCAAGAATTTGACAATAACCTAAAAGGTGGAACATAAAAATTAGGACAGTAGTGTTAAGGAAAAGTAGCAAACTATTTGAAATCAGAGGGACATGATTTTAGCTTCTTCTATGCTATTAATTAGTGCTATGATCTTGGGGTTTTTTTCAATGTCTTTAGACCTCAATTTCTTTATTTATATAAAGAGTATAAAATACCTTCTCTTCCCAGTTCTCCATGTTGCTGTGAGGATCAATGAAGATAAATGAAAATGATAGGTGTTCATATGGAATACAATTATTACTAGTAGTAAATTGCTAGTAGTAAATGCTTTAAATTTTCATATCATTTATAGATTTTTATACATATACCAAATGAGGATTTTTTAATTCTTTTTCAAAGAATTAGTTTTGTAATGTCAGGCATAAATTTCTAAGATGAGTCACTGCTAAAAGATCAAATTCTGATTCATAAGTCTTTTCTGAATGGCTTAGAGACATGTAACTGTTAATATAAATATGAAAGGCCAGAAGGCTGAATCATTAATGGGGAAAATGAATCCGTTTTTGTGTATCGATCAGACTTCAGTAGCTGATATCATCTACTTACAGGAGCTGAACACAATGACTCTCCTTGCATCCTTTGGTTTCAAGTGTATTCCTATTATCATTTAACTCCTGAAGCTGAGTTTGTAAAAGTGAAATATGTTACTCAATATCACTGCAGACAAACTCCCATTTCTGGCATGAGAAGATCAGAGTACTTTAATCTGTCAAATATGGTATAAATATATTCCCTCAAAAATATATTTCCTCAGTAATTTGCTTTTGGTTTTGCTTAGATTTTTTTTTAAAGAGAGAAGATACTGTCCTTAATCAAATACATAAAGAGCATTCTCAAGAAACCAGCAAAGAAAGAAACAGGAATAGTTAACAAATATCTGGAAGCATGTTCACTCTCAAAGTCAAATAAATAAAATATAAATCACTGAGATTTTTTTTCACCTATCAAACTGGAAAGTATGTAAAATAAAAGTAACTGGGCAAAATCATAATATCCTACAGTATATGGATAATTAAATGAAATATATGATAGTAATTAAATATGTTCTAAAATAAATAGCAATGAAGAAATACTATAAAATACATGTGAAAGGTCAGACTACAATCAGTGGTGTAGAAGAAAACGCAGTAAAAAGTTAATAGCTATCATTTTAGAATGCTTGTATTACAATTAGTTTCCAAATTTTCTACAACGGCTGTTACTGTTATTAGTAAATATATAAAAAACAAATATGTGCTTATGTATGCATACACTCATGCACACTTAAAAATTCTCTTCTCAAGTTAGTTCTGTTGTATTAAATGCATAATCAACTCAATATGACAACCTCAATCTTTTTAAAAAATATATTGTATCACGGTAAGAACACTTAACATGATACTAACCCTCTTAAATTTCAAGTGCATAATACATTATTGTTGACTATAGGTACAATGTCACACAACAGATCTCTAGAGCTTCTTCATCTTAACTGCCCATTTCCTCCTCTTTCATCCTCTCGTGGTGACCCTTCTAGTCTTTGATCTTCTGTATTTGACTATTTTAGATAAATCATATAAATGGAATCATGCAGTGCTAGTTTTTGTGTGTGTGTATGGCTTGCTTCTCTTAACATAATGTTCACAGTGTATCCATCTGTGGCATATTGCAGAATTTCCTTCTTAATAATATAACAGTGTATATATATACTACATTTTCTTTATCCATTAATATGACAATGCATATTTAGGTTTTCTACATCTTAGCTATTGTGAATAGCGCTACAATGAACGTGAGAGTGCTAATATCTCTTCAAGACCCTATTTCAATTCTTTTGGACATATACCCAGAAGCAGAATTTCTGAATGATATGGTAAATCCATTTTTAATTTTTTGAAGAATCTCCATAGTTTTTCATAGTGGCTGCACCATTTTGCATTTCTACTAACAGTGGCATGGTTTCCAATTTCTTTATATCCTTGCCACCAATTGTTATTTTCTGTTTATTTTTATTTACTTGTTTTGCTTTTTCTAATGACCCTTTCAGCAGGTGCAACGTGATCCCTCATTGTGGTTTTGATTTGAATTTCTCTGATTATTAGTGACAATTAACATTTTTTCACATAACTGTTGGCCTTGTGAATGTCTTATTTGGAGAAATGTTTATTCAAATCCTTAGCCCATTTCTTAAATTGAGGAATTGTTTTATATTGAGTTGTATGAAGCTCATATATATTTTAGAGATTAACCCCTCATCAGATATATGATGTGTAAATATTTTCTCCCAACATGTATGTTGCCTTTTCACTCTGTTGATTATATCCTTTACTGTGCAGAAGCTTTGTAGTATGATGCAGTCTCACTGTTGTGGTTTTTTGTTGACTGCACTTTTGGTGTCATATCCATGAAATCATTCCCAAGGACTTTGACATGAAGCAGCGTTCTTCAGTGATATACAACTGTGCATGTGGTTCTTCCTTCTTTGTTGTAAATCTGTTACTTCTTGTTTGGTCTTCTCTGTTATAGCTATTTGATATTATAGATATAGATATTATACATATTTACAGAACAGATGTTTTCAGTTCCTTATTTGCAAAATTCACTTGGGGTATATGCAAATTCAATCTCTACTACACTCATTTGGAACATAAACTTATGTTTAAAAAGTTACTGTTTTTGATTTTACATATACTTTTTTTTTCTTAAAATAGCAAGCAGAAAAGATTCCAAGTGACTTTCACTCTGTAGATCTGAGAATAGAATTTTATCAAACAAAGCATCACTTCATTATTATCTACTGAATAATACCTCTGAAAAAATCCGTTGCCTGACTACTCACCGAATCATGACTACAAGCAAGTAAATATCCTGTTTATTAATTTTTTATTTTAAATCATTTAATTTTTTTTCAATTATACTTGACATACATTTTTTAAAATTCAGACTTTATATTCAAATTAAAATGAAGGAATGACTGCAACTGAAATAAATGTAAAACCATAAAAAATTCATACAGTAGTAGTAAAAATTTCATTTTTTTTGTAGTCACACATTCTTTTACTTTTTTTGAGAACAAATTCTAAATTTTATTTATTTATTTATTTATTATATTGTTCAAATACCTTTGTATCCACTTTCCTTCCACCACTCTCCCATGCCTCCCTCCCTCCTCCCTCCCTCAATCCTTCCCCACTTTGGCTTTGTCCATGGGTCCTTTATACATGTTCCTTGACTTAACAATTCCCTTCCCTTTCTGCGGCACCCCCTCGTCCCTCTTGATTCTGTTGGTTTCTTTTTTCTTTGGATGTTGCTGGTAATATTTTCTTTTGCTTTGGGGTTATTTTGGAAAAGGTTCTCATTTTTAATTATGATATAAACTGGAAGGCATATCTGTGGATATGGATACATGTATCTGTATACGTATGCACAAACATATTCATATATATATGAGATTCTTATATATAATATTTTTCTGTAACACTAGTTGTGTATGTTTTTTAAAATCATGTTTATTCTATTAGAGTTGTCTAAATTTTTCCAACTTTCCCCCCTCCACCCATCCCACACCCACCCCACTCCCACAGTCAATTCCCACTCTGTTGTCCATGTCCATGGGTCATTCATACATGTTCCTTGTCTAGTCCCTTCCCCTTCTTTCCACCATTGTCCTCTTTCCCCCTACCCTCTGGTCACTTTCAGTTTGCTCCATGTTTCCGTGCCTGTGATTTATTTTGCTCATTAGTTTATTTTGCTGAGTAGAGTCCACGTATAGGTGAGGTCATATGGTAACTGTCTTTCATCAACTGGCTTATTTCACTTAGCTTAATATTCTCCACTTCCATCCATGTTGTTGCAAAAGGTAGGAGATTCATCTCTCTCTCTCTCTTTTTTAAATGTATATTGATTTTATTTTTTTAAATGTCAAAGTGAATTCAAAAATATTAAAAATAATTTAAAACCATTATAAAGTCTCAGTAATTAAACCAACATGACACCAGCACAGAAATAATCAAGTAGGTCAATGAAATATAATGAACATTCTAGAGAAAAACATATATATCTGATTAATATAAGTATGATTAAGTTGATATTTCAAATCAATGGGTAAAATAGGCTTATTCAACAAATTAGGTGCATAGACCACTATTACTGGAAATAAAACATATAGAGACCAATTTTACACATTTTACAAGAAATATTCAGGTGAGTTAAAAATCAATATGTAGGAAGATGGTGGAGGAGTGAATGGGAGTCACGCTGACCTCCTCCCAAGACCAAACTGGAATTGCAACTAAATAGTGGAGAAAACACCTGGAAAACAATGGAACAATAGAGGGAGAGGAGCCTTGGAGCCACGGACAAATGCTGGATTCAACTCTCACACATCCTAACAGGTGAGAAGTGTGGTGGAGGCTCGAGAGAGTGGGCTGGGTGCCCACGGGCACCAGCACCAGAGGGACATTGAAACAGCCAGTTGGATCTCCCTGAAAAGAACAGGGTATGAACCATAAAATGGGACCCCTAGACTACAGCAGCTAAAACCAGGAAAACATACAGACAAAACGCAACTCCGAAAAGCTTAGGGGCGCTCTCTGCCAGAGACAGGGGATGCAAAGAGACATTTAAAGGGCCAACGCAAAAATTTGCAGTGGCAACCGCCCTCCTTGATCTCTGGGTAGAGGCAGCAGCAGAGTGGGCTGGTGGCTGGGATAAGACTGGTGAGGAAAACTTTGTGAAGAGAACTGAGATGGTGGCCAGTGGAGCCCCGGTGATAACGCACCTCCCACTCTGCAGCTACCATCTCGCTCAGGCATAAGGGAATCAATTAACCTGTCTTTTGTGTGCTCTGAACACAGCTTGTATGCATGTGAGCTGGGGGGCTAAGTGCAGACAAGCTGAAAGAAATAGAGGATCCCTGGCCGAAGGGGTCACACAGCCGCATAGAGAGCCTTGAGGAGAGACTAGAGACAGAGGCGTTTGGGAAAGAACGGGAGGAGGACTCGGGGAGTCCCGACTCCCTCCCCGTTCCGTAGTCTCCATTTTGAGCTGGGAGGAAGCACCCCCAAAGAGGCAGAGGCAGGGCGTGGACGAGCCAGGCAGCTCGCAATTACAATGTGTTCTGCAGAAATAGTGGATCCCTGGCCGAAGGGGTCACAGTACTGCCCAGAGACCCCTGAGGAGAGACTGTAGACAGGTGTTGGGGAATGAACAGGAGGAGGAACCGGGGAGTCCCGACTCCTTCTCCTTGCCATAGTCTCCATTGTGCAGGAACAGGCCACACATTCAGAAGAGTCAAAAGCTGAAAAGCACACAATAGACAGCCCAAAACTACCCAGTGCAGGCGCGCACACAGGCACCAAGTGGCTGGAGGGTTGACGAGCATGTGTGTGAACCCACGTGAGCTGGTGAGGGCTCCCGCACGTTGGCACCAACGGGGCCTGCGAGGGAGTGCGCAGATCGGCAGAGGCAGGCATAAACCCACCCAGGCAGGTGACCAAGTACAGAGTGGTTTGCAGAAATAGTGGATCCCGGGACAAAGGGGTCACAAGCTGCCCAGAATCCCTGGAGGAGAGACTGGAGGCAGGATTAACTGGAGAGTCCTGGAGCTGACTTCCTCCCATTTCCTTAGTCTCCATTTGGCGAGGCCAGGTGATGCCCCCAAAGAGCCAAAAGCAGGGAAAGCACACAATAGAAGACCCTAAACTGACTAGTCTTGGGGCGCCCACCAGGCGTGGGTGCCAGAAGAGTGCCCGAGGTTCGGCCAATAAGCGCCCAGGCAGACTGGAGATTCTGTCTGACTGGGGATCCTGTTGGGCTGGGGAGTGCACTCAAGGAGCCTGCGTGAGAGTGCAAAGCGATCCACAGCAAAGGCAGTCCTGAGAGGAAAGTTCATAGCAATACAGGCTTACCTAAAAAAGATAGAAACATTTCAAATAAAAGACCTAACACGACAACTTCAAGAACTGGAGAAAGAACAACACATAAATCCCAGAGCAAGTACAAGGAAGGAAATAGTCAAGATGAGAGCAGAACTGAATGGCATAGAGACGAAAAGAACAATTCAAAGGATCAACCAACCCAGGAGCTGGTTCTCTGAAAAGGTAAATAAAATCGACAGGCCTTTAAACAGACTCATCAAGAAAAAAAGGGAGAGGACCGAAATAAATAATATCAGAAATGAAAGAGGAGAAATAACAACTGATACCATAGAAATACAAATGATCATCAGAAACTACTATCAACAATTATATGCCAAGAAATTTGAAAATCTTGATGAAATGGACACATTTCTAGAAAAGTATAATCTTCCAACACTGAAGGAGGAAGAAACAGAAAGCTTGAACAGACCGATAACAGCTGGGGAAATTGAAGCAGTAATCAAGAAACTCCCGGCACAAAAAAAGCCCAGGGCCGGACAGTTTCACAGGAGAATTTTACAAAACATTGAAGGAGGAGATAACCCCTGTCCTTCTCAGACTATTCCAAAAAATCCAAGCAGAGGAAGACTCCCAGACTCTTTTGATGAGGCCAGCATCACCCTGATCCCAAAACTAGATAAAGACCCTACAAAGAAAGAAAACTACAAGCCAATTTTGCTGATGAACATAGATGCTAAAATCCTCCACAAAATTTTGGCAAACCACACCCAATGATACATTCAAAAGATTATCCACCACAATCAAGTGGGATTTATCCCAGGCATGCAGGGATGGTTCAATATACGCAAGTCAATAAACGTAATACATCACATAAAGAAAAGAAAAGACAAAAACCACATGATCATCTTGATAGATGCAGAAAAAGCATTCGATAAGGTACAGCACCCATTTATGATCAAAACACTCAGCAAAATGGGAATAAATGAGGCATTCCTCAACGTAATAAAGGCCATATATGAAAAACCTACAGCCAACATCATACTCAATGGGCAAAAAATGAAAGCTTTCCCACTAAGATCGGGAACATGACAATGATGTCTGCTTTCACCACGTCTTTTCAACATCGTATTGGAAGTCTGAGCTACAGTGGTCAGACAAGAAAAAGAGATAAAAGGCATCCAAATAGGAAAGGAGGAAGTAAGACTATCATTGTTTGCGGATGACATGATAGTGTACATAGAGAACCCTGTAGACTCTACCAAATAACTCCTCAACCTAATAAGTGAATTTGGCAAAAGAGCAGGATATAAAGTCAATATTCAGAAATCGAATGCATTTTTATACACCAAGAATGAAATCGAAGAAGAAGAAATATATAGGGTTTTCTATGTACAATATTGTGTTATCTGCAAACAATGGTAGTTTTACTTCCTCCTCTCCTTTTTAGATGCCTTTTATTTCTTTTTCTTGTCTTACCACTGTGGTTAGGACTTCCGATACTATGTTGAATAGATGTGGTGAAAGCAGACATCCTTGTCTTGTTATCAATCTTAGTGGGAAAGCTTTTAGTTTTTGCCTTTTGAGAATTATGTCGGTTACAGGTTTTTCAAATATGACCTTTATTATGTTGAGGTATGCCCCCTTTGTTCCCATTTTGCTGAGTGTTTTGATCATAAATGGGTGCTGTACCTTATCGAATGCTTTTTCTGCATCTATCGAGATGATCATGCGGTTTTTGTCTTTTCTTTTATTTCTGTGATGTATCGCGTTTACTGATTTGCGTGTATTGAACCATCCCTGCATGCCTGGGATGAATCCCACTTGATCGAGGTGGATAATCTTTTCAATGTATTGCTGGATGAGGTTTGCCAATATTTTGTGGAGGATATTAGCATCTATGTTCATCAGCGAAATTGGCCTGTAGTTTTCTTTCTTTGTAGGGTCTTTATCTGGTTTTGGGATCAGGATGATGCTGGCCTCATAGAAAGAGTCTGGGAGTCTTCTCTCCTCTTGGATTTTTTGGAATAGTCTGAGAAGGAAAGGGGTTATCTCTTCCTTAAATGTTTTGTAAAATTCTCCTGTGAAACTGTTCGGTCCAGGGCTTTTTTGTGCCGGGAGTTTCTTAATTACTTCTTCAATTTCACCAACTGTTATCAGCTTGTTCAGGCTGTCTGCTTCTTTTTCATTCAGTGCTAGAAGGTTATACTTTTCTAGAAATTTGTCCATTTCATCGAGGTTTTCATATTTCTTTCTATATAATTGCTCACAGTAATTTCTTACAATCCTTTGTATTTCTGTGGTATCATTGTTCTTTCTTCCCTTTCAGTTCTGATATTATTTATTTGGGTCCTCTCCCTTTTTCCCTTGATGAGTCTTATTACAGGCTTGTCGGTTTTCTTTATCTTTTCAAAGAACCAGCTCCTGGATTGGTTGATCCTTTGAAGTGTTCTTTTCGTCTCTATGTCATTCAGTTCCACTGTGATCTTGATTATTCCCTTTCTTCTACTAGCGCTAGGCTTTGTTTGTTTCTCTAGTTCTTTAAGCTGAAAGGTGAGGTTATTTAGTTGAAATGTTTCTATCTTTTTAAGATAGGCCAGTATTACTATCAAGTTCCCTTTCAAGATTCCTTCCGCTGTGTCCCATAAGTTTTGGACTGTTGCGTGTTCATTTTCATTTGTTTCCAGAAAGTTTTTGATGTCTTCTCTTTCTCATTATTGACCCATTCATTGTTTAATAGTGTGCTATTCAGTCTCCATGAGTTTGAATTTTTTTGAAGTTTTTCTTTGACGTTGGTTTCTAGTTTCAAGCTCTTGTGGTCTGAGAAAATGCTTGTTATGATTTCAATTTTCCTGAATTTGTTGAGGCTTGTTTTCTGTCCTATCATGGGATCTATCTTTGAAAATGTTCTGTGTGTATTTGAAAAGCATGTGTATTTTGCTTCTTTGGAATGAGAGTTTCTATATATGTCAGTTAAGTCCATTTGATGTAATGCATTATTCAGTTCTCAATATCCTTATTGATGTTTTGTTTGGAGGACCTATCCATTTTTGACAGTGGGGTG
Organism: Pteronotus mesoamericanus; assembly: GCF_021234165.1. NCBI lineage: Eukaryota > Metazoa > Chordata > Mammalia > Chiroptera > Mormoopidae > Pteronotus > Pteronotus mesoamericanus. Next base: position 5,220,205 of record NW_026555198.1, read on the forward strand.
TTAAATTCCGCTGCTATCAGTGTGTTGCTGTCTATATCTTTCCTGAAGGCCTCCAAGATTTTTCTTATATATTGGGGTGCTCCTATGTTGGGTGCATATAGGTTCACAATGTTTATGTGTTCTTGATGGATTATTCCTTTGAGTATTATAAAGTGTCCTCCTCCGTCTCTTTTTTGGCCTTTGTTTTGAAATCTATTTTGTCTGATATAAGTATTTCTAACCCTGCTTTTTTTTTTTCCTGTCTATTTGCTTGGAATATTTTTTCCATCTCTTCACTTTCAGTCTGTGTAGGTCCTTTGTTCTGAGGTGGGTCTCTTGTTGGCAGCATATGTGTGAGTCATGGTTTCTTATCCATTCAGATATCTTGTTTCTTTTTATTGAAACCTGTAATCCATTTACATTTAAAGTTATTATTGATAGGTACTTATTTATTTTTTCCCTTTGTACCTGTGTTCTCTTTCCCACTCCTTTTCTTCATTTTCTTAGTCCAGTCCCTTTAGCATATCTTGTAGTGCTGGTTTGATGGAAATGTATTCTTTTAGCCTTCCTTTGTTAGGGAAACTCCTTACTTCACCTTCTACTGTAATTGAGAGCCTTACTGTTTAGAGCAGTCTTGGATGTAGGCCTTTGTTTTTCATTACTTGAAATATTTATTGCCATTCCCTTCTATCCTGTAGTGTTTCTGTTGAGAATTCATCTGCTAGCCATATTGGGGCTCCCTTTTTTGTTACTACCTGTTTCTTCCTTGCTCCCTTTAGGATTCTCTGTTTGTCTTTGATATTTGCCATTTGAATGATGATGTGTCTTGGAGCGGGCCTTATTGGGTTCCTCTTGAATGGGACCCTCTGTGCTTCCTGGACTTGTGTGACTTTTTCTCTCTTCCTATTAGGGAAGTTTTCCATCATCACTTTTTCATACAGGTTCTCTATCCCTTGATCTTCTCCTTCTTGTATCCTTATTATGCGGATATTTTTATGTTTCATGTTGCCCTGCATTTCCCTAAACCCCGCTTCATTCGTTTTGAGTCTTTTTTCAATTTCATCCTCTTTCTGGAAACTTTTTTCTACCTTGTCCTCCAGCTCACTGATTTGATCCTTGGCTTCTTCTCATCTGCTTTCAATTTCTTCTACTGTGTTCTTCAATTCAGAAATTTTATTCATCATTTCTTCTTGTCTCTTATTGATAGTTTCTCTCTCCTTTTTCATGTTGATATACTTTCCAGTAAGTTCCTCTTAGTTTCCTTGTAGTTTTTCATAATTCTCTCTGAGCTCATTGAGTTCCTTGAGCTGTCTTAGAACCATTGTTTTGAATTCAGTATCTGATAGTTTCCTTTTCTCTATTTCATTTAGTTCTTTTTCTGGGGATTCCTCCTTTCCCTTCGATTGCGGGATGTTTCTTTTTCTTCTCATTATTTTTGAGACTCTTCTTTTTTGCTTCTGCGTTTTAAATTGATCTGCCTTGATTTCTTCACTTTGTGGCATGAACCTCTATGGTAGTAGACAGCTATTTTTTTTTTCTTTCTGGATCTGTCCCTGATTATTTCAGATGTTGACCCCTTCTGACCTTAGGCAGTCTTTTCGAGACTTCCAGGAATCTACTGTCTGTTTCTGTCACCTGCAATTATTATTCTAGTCACTCTGTTCTCAATTGTCAGTCTTAGGCACCACAGGGAAGGGCAGAGCTTCTTGAAGGCAGAGCTACTGTGTCCTTTCAGGCTGCTGCCACTCAGTGGAGTGGTCTGCCTGAGCAAGATGAAATCTGAGAAGTGGTGGAAGAGTCAGCACTGGGAAGGAGTCAGCTACTCCTTCAGTTCTCTCCCCATTGCGTCCATCTCCAATCTCTCCTCAAGTGTCTCTAGAGCACTGTGTGTCCTGTTTAGCCAGGGATCTTCTATCTGTGACTGCTGCTCGGTACTGAGCTCTCAGGCCTATGTGCATCACCTCGTTGGGGCAGAGTGTCCTGAGGGCAGAGTTCTTGTGTCCTTTCAGGCTCCTGCCACTCTGGGGAGTGGCCAGCCTGAGCAAGATGGAAACTGCAGAATGGGGAAAGAGTCAGCACCAGGATCCCTGCCTTGGCTACTCCCTCAGTTCTCTCCCCCTCACCTTCGTCTCCAGAGTCTCCTCAAGCATCTCTAGACAGCTCTGTGTCCCCTCTAGCCAGCGATCTATTATCTGTCCTGGCTGCTCTGTACTGAGCACCTAGGCCTATGCACAACTGCTGACCAGGGCAGAGCCTCCTGAGGGCAAGGCTATTGTTTCCTCTATGCCTGAGCAAGGAGGAAGCTGTGGAATGGAAGGTGAGTCAGAGCTGGGGCCCTGCTGGCCACTGTCTCAGTTCTCTCCCCAAAGCTTTCCTCCCCAGTTTCTCCTTAGGTGGCTCCAGCCCACGCTGTCCCCGCCTTTGCCCAGAGACCAAGTTAAGTGGCTGCCTCTGCAAATTTTTGTGTTGGCCATTTAAACAGCTCTTTGCATCTCAAGCCGCCTGTCTCTGGCAGAGAGCACCCCTATACTTTTCGCAGCTGTCTGTTGTCTGTGTGCTTTTTGGGCTCTGGTGCTGTAGGCTGAAGATCCCTGTTTCTGATTCAGATCCTGCTCTTCTCTGAGGGATCCAACTGGCCATTTCAAAATACCTCTAATGCTGCCACCCATGGGTGCCCAGCCCACCTTCTCGAGCCTCCACCACACTTCTTACCAGTTAGGTTGTGCGAAAACCAATTCTTCTGTCTGTCTGAGGTTTTAAGACTCCTCTTTCGCTATTGTTACATTGTTTTCCAGGTGATTTCTCCACAATTTAGTTGCAATTCCAGTTTGGTCCTGGGAGGAGGTCAGTGTGACTTCTACTCACTCCTCAACCATATTGAAGTCTGACATACATTATTATATTACTTACAGGTGACTACTCTAGTGATCAAATGTTGCATAATTACTAAGTGATCATCCTGATAAATCTTGCACCCATTTGGTAACATACATAGTTATTAGAATATTATTCACTATATTCCCTATATTATAGTGTATATCCCCATGACTGTGCTGTAACAACCAGGTTTTACTTCTTAATCCTTTCATCTTTTTTTAAAAGATTTTATTTATTTATTTTTAGAGAAGGGAAAGGAGAGAAAGAAACATCAATGTGTGGTTGCCTCTCGTGCACCCCACAGTGAGGGTACCTGGCTTGCCACTCAGGCATGTGCCCCGACTGGGAACTGAACCAGCAACTATTTGTTTCACTGGCTGGTGCTCAATCCACTGAGCCACAGCAGCCAGGGCATCCCTTCACATTTTTGACCCAACCCCTCAACTGCCCTCCCATCTGGCAACTGTCAAAATGCTCTCTGTATCTAGGTCTGTTTCTGTTCTGCTTATTCATCTTTTATTCAATTTTTGGTATATATGTATTTATTGCCATTTTATTGTTATATTTTTAATTCTTCTTCTTAAAGATACCCTTTCACATTTCATATAATACTGGTTTGGTGGAGATTAACTCCTTTAGCTTTTTACATGCTGGGAAGCTCTTTATCTGTCCTTCAATTCTTAATTATAACTTTGTGGGGTAAAGTAATCTTGGTTGTAGATCCTTGCTTTTCATCATTTGAATAATTCATGCCAATCATTTCTGGTATGACAAGTTTCTGTTGAGAAATCAGCTGACAGTCTTATGGGAGCTCCCTTGTAGATAACTTATTTTCTCTTGCTGCTCATAAGATTCTCTCTTTGTCTTTAACCTTTTGCATTTTAATTATGATGTGTCATCGTGTGGTTCTCCTTGGTTTTGTATATTTTAGGACTCTCTGTACTTCCTGGACTTGTACATCTATTTCCTTCACCCAGTAAAGAGATTTCTGTTATTATTTTTTAATAGGTTTTCAATTTCTTGCTTTCTCTTTTCTCTTTCTGGCACAACCATGATGTGAATTTGGTATGCTTGAAATTGTCCCAGAGGCTCCATACACTATGCTCATTTTTTAAGAATTATTTCTTCTTTGTATTGTTCTGATTGTGTGTTTTTGCTTTTGTATGGTCCATATTGCTGATTTGATTCTTTGCTTCATCTACTCTACTGTTCACTCCTTGTAATGTAACATTTCAGTTACAGTATTCTTCATTTCTGACTCATTCTTTTTTATGTTTCCTATCTCTTCTTTGAAGTTCCCACTAAGTTAATGTAGTCTTTCCCTAAGTTCACTGAACATCTTTATAACCAGTGTTTTGAACTGTGCATCTAGTAGTTTCTTGTCTCCATTTTCTTTATTTTTCTGAAGTTTTGATCTGTTCTTTCATTTGGGCCATGTATCTATGTCTCCTCATTTTGGCAGTCTCCCTGTGTTTGTTTCTATATATTAGGTAGAGCTTCTATGCATCCCAGATTTGGTAGAATGGCCTAATATGGTAAATGTCCTATTGGGTCCAGTGGCACAGCTTCCCTGATCACCCAGTCTGGGCACGCCAGGTGCATCCCATCTGTGAGCTGTGTATGCTCACCTGTAGTATTTAAGTCTTGATTGCTGTTGGCACATCAATGGGAGAGATTTATCCCTGGGCCGATAAGTTTCAAGGACTGGCTGTGACCACTGTAGAAGGTCAGCTGTGCAGAGGCTTACCACACAGAACAGGACTTACTTTATCAGGGCCCTGGTTCCTGCTGAGTCTACTTTGAATGTATAGCTTATGGAGGTAGATGGGTGGTGATGTTTTGACATTGTCGGATGCTCTCCACATGGTACTTAGCCTCTGGGGCCTCCTAGGAGGTGCAGACCAAAGTTAGCCACTGTTTTCATTCTGTCTGAGACTACCTGGCATGAGCTACAGTGCAAACTATAGATGACTGTTACTTTTGCAGGGCTTGAAGGTGCTTAGGAGATGCCAGGCTGTGAACCAATGTCAGCTGCTGCAGGTTACAGGCCTGGGGCTAATTATCTAGTGGTACAGGGCATGCTGAGGGCAGCTGTTGCTTGTTTGAGAGATTTTAGGAAAATTTGAAGCATGAGCCATGACAGACCATTTGTATGGAAAGGCATTAGAAACAGCTTGTGTGGGCCTCAAAATGGGGTGAGACGGTATCCCAGGGAATCCCAAGGGCAGGGCAAATTGTGTGAGCCAGGTAGATAGACCCTCAGATATAGTGCCACCAGCTGTTTCTTGGGGCAAGGGTGCTCATCAAAGGAACACTGGTGATTGCTAGCTCTTCTGTCTTGGGAGAAAGCTGCTTCCCACCTAGCTCTCACCCTGAGACTCGACAATTCAGTTCCTTCCCGTATGTCTCTGGTGCCTTTCATGCTGCTGCCCTAGTGCTGGAGCTCAGAGGGAGTGAGTCCATATAAGTCCTTGCTTAAGCCCTTTAAGAAAAACTGCCTGGGCCTCCATAGCACTCTGTCTCCCTCAATCCCCCTGGTTTTTATAGACAGCAATTATTGGGATTCCTTTTTCTGGAACTGGAATCCTGGGATGTGACATCAGGTTTGTGTCTTGAACCTATTGCTCCTCAGGGGAGACCTCCGCAGCTGATATATACCTCCCAATTTTTATCCAGTTCACGTGAGTGTGGGGGCCAGCCCATTCCTTGTCTCGGCCCCTCCTACCAGTCTTGATGTGTCTTCTTCTTTAATTCCATAGTTGTAGGACTTTCACTCAGCCAGATTTCATATGGTTTTGAAAGATGGCTGGCCTGCAGTTTAGTTGTAATTTTGACGTGTTCATGGAAGGATGTGAATATTACATTTACCTATGCTACCATCTTGACCGGAGGCTTGTGTTTATAAATTTTAAAGCAATTTTTAATTTTTGTTATTTTTAAACCATCTTTATTCTATTACAGTTGTCTCAATTTTTCCCCCTTTTCCTTCCTCCACCCACCCCACCCTCCTCCCCCACTCCCACAGTCACTTCCCTCTCTGTTGTCCATGTCCATGGGTCATTCATATATGTTCTTTGTTTAGTCCTTTCTCCTTCTTTCCACCATTGTCCTCCTTCCCCATCCCCTCTGGTCACTTTCAGTCTGCTCCGTGTTTCCATGCCTGTGGTTTATTTTGTTCATTAGTTTATTTTGTTGAATAGAGTCCAATTATAGGTGAGATAATATGGTATTTTCTTTCACCAACTGGCTTATTTCACTTAACATAATATTCTCCAGTTCCATCCGCATTCTCACAAAAAGTAGGAATTCCTTTAAAGCAATTTTATTTTTAAATAGTATCAGTCTTGTGTTATAATGTCTTTGATAGGACACACCTAAAGTACTTAGTATGCAAAAATGAGATTTTTAAAAAGATAATATTGCAAAGTATATGCATATTAAAATGAGTTAGCTGAAAGAGCAGAGTTTATAACAAGGAGACTTGTGTTTTGAGCTTTGGATATACCTCTTATTTTATGTTTTGTCCTCACATGGATTATTTACTCTGAGTCTCATTGTCCTCATCTGTAAAATGGGACTAGTAGTATCTGCCTTGGTTACACCTAAGGTTTTTTCAGAGACTGGAAAAGTGAGACTGTATGGAAATTTACTAACGCTTTGTATGTCAAGCTTGACCACACACTCAGCCCTTTGATAACTCAGTTAAAGTGAACCATAGAGGCACAAGTTGCTGATTTAATTTCTAATTAAAGTAATTGTCTTAATACTGTATCATATCCTAATTTAATGAATCATTAAGTAAGTACATGTGTCTATGAAAGAGATTAGCTGAGGGTGGGTGGTAGTTCAATGTTGATCTAAGTTTTAAGAAAATGATCCCTATGTTTACTCTATTTGTGTTTTATGAGTCAAGACCAATGTTTTGTATAAAGAAGAGCATGTTGATGTTTACAAGGTTAAAAAATAGATACAATTCATAAATACATCAAATAATTATTTCTGAAAGCTACCCTCCTTGTCTGGCTTACTCATGTCTAATATTCAATTTAATGCTATTCTCATTATTATAGGTCAAACTCCACGGTAACAATGTATATGTCAGTTTGTGAGTTTTGCTAAAAACTAAGTCTGTTGTGTCTAGTGCTTGACACATGGAAGACGCTCAAAAATTATTATGTTAAATAGGATGTGTTATTTTAAGTATGATATACATTATATTGTATATAATATTTATGCACATAAAAATGTTTACTTATGGACTTGTTAATCCTGTCATGTACTTACAAGCTCCTACCACAGTATCAAATACTTTTTAGGTACATAGTAAATGGTTACTGTATATTCTTCATATTATTTCGGATGAGGCAATAGGAGTTCAGTAACCTATTGTTTTACAGTAAATATAAATGTTAAACTCATAAAACACTCAAATACATACTGTACTGTGCCTAAGTTCCTGTCCTCAATAATTTACAAATACATGCACTAAAATTTATATTCTATTAATGAAAACTATTAGTCCACAGATGGATAGGAAGACAGTGATTAAAGTTTTGGAGCAAATGAGTCTAATATAGAGGTGAAGGATTATTTAAATTCCTAATTATGCCTGGTCCATATCTTCTGGCTTATAGTTCACCCTGAGCTACTGGTATTTTGCCTAACTCATTTCCCAGTCTTGTTAATCAAACAAGTCCTCAATATTAAATATAACATTCATCATAAAATATAAGGTGCATTGAATTTATTTTAGCAAGCAATAATCTATGCCCACACCTTCTGAGTTATAATGTATTTACCTAATATACAGTGATAAAATGAAACAACCCATGGATCCTCCCATTTGGAATAAAAGAACATTAACAATAAATTCTATAATTTAGGAAAGTTCATGTAAAAAGTATGCTTGTGAGTATATTCATTATATATCATATATCTATACATCATACAGATGGTATTTATTCACATCTTCTAAATTTGGACATCTATAAGTTATATTTTACCTATCATTTAATTGTTTTTATAAAATAACAAGATTATGAAAATCCCCAGTCCATAGACATGGAAGACAGCATCCAAATCTATAATACCTATAGGGTATACTTTTGAAAAAATTCCAGGATTTATGTTCATAAATTTATTCCAAATGTTAGACAATTGAAATTTTATTTTTAATCTCTTTCTGACCTGACAACCTGAATTACAAATTGTAAGTCAATATCTCCAAACTTCTTTTTGGTTTTATGTGTTTTTAACCTCCTGCCCTTATTTGAGTGCACGCATGTGTGCATGTAGAAGAAAGAGAAAGAGAGAACTTGAGATCATCCAATTCTTTTTTTTATTAAGCAAACCTTGTAAAAGGAAAATTATGCTTTACTGATGGAATACTTTTCCTTTTTGGTATAGTTCTTTCATGATAGTTTTATTTTATTATTTGGCTGAGAAAACTAAACAAACGCACAGTGTGCCATTCCTGGTGAGATTAATGTGGAATATGTATAAAAGAACGATACCTGAACATTTTCTTCTTTATCAACCACAGAAGTATCACTGAGCATCAAAACAGTTTTAGCCCAAGTTTAAGGGGAAGTAAGTTGTGTACTTGAAGTGCTTTGCCATCACTATGCTGTCAAATGTTTACCTGTGTGGCAGTTAACTGGGTCTTAGGTGAATTAATTTTTGCCCCACGAAGCAGCAGGGAAATTGTAGGAATTTTTATTGTAGGCTTCACAACATGCAACAGAACTGGAACTCCAGAGTGGGTATGAAGAGCAAACAAATGGTAAACTTCTTTACTTTCAATTCACTCAGCTAACTTTGGAGAATATCTCAAAGTTTTATTTGGAATCGCAATTCCTCTTCAGCATTCAATCCTGAGGGGATGTCATTCCATAGTCTGTTCACCAAGGGTATGTTTACTTCACAATAGCCTTGTTTTTTATCCCATGTGACTAAGTGGAAAAACCTTATGTTTAAAATGGTAACTTTTAAAAATTCTGGGAATTTTTTTTTTTTACCTCTGATACTTGGATTGAGGTAATCCATAGTTCATTCACTAATCATTTTTTCAAAACACATTTGTTAAGTACAAATTATAATCCAGAGTCTAAGCAAGATATTGTAAATATAACAAAGAACGTAAAATAAATCCTGCTATTCGTGAACTCAGAATATAGGGAAAGAAATGAAAATTTATAACTATAGTATCATTAGAAAAGCAACTTAAAACAACAAACAAATAATCAACATTGGATCATAAAAGACTTCCACAGATAAATAAACTAAGGCCCACAAAGTTTTAAATTCCCTTCTGGAAGTACAATCTCAATGCTATGGGAATTTATATAAAGGGGGGCGGATATTTCTACCTCAAGTATTGAAGCAGAAACTCAAGCAGCTGGACCTTCTATGAGAGAAGGATATACAGGGTATCCAACCTTTTGGTGTTTCTGGGCCACAGTGGAAAAAGATGAGTTGTCTTGGGCCATTCATTACATATATTGCAGCACGTAATCACAAAAAAATCTCATAATGTTTTAAGTAAATTTACAATTTTGTGTTGGGTCACATTCACAGCCATCTTGGGCCCAATGTGGCCTGTGCACTGCAGATTGGACACCCCTGGAATGGAAAAGTGGGCAGGGACATACTCAGTGAAAGAAAAGCATAACAAAAGCATAAAGGGAAAATGATCAGATTTATCTCAGATAAAGCTTGTATTTTAATATATGTCATAAGTCCTCCTTTCCTTACTGAGTATAGTCAGTAAAGCATTACCTTGGTCTCTTTCATAGATAAACATAAATACTTTCCAGAGAGATTGCCATCTGCATATGTAAGTTACTACTATCACCAAGGTGTGTAGAACAACTGAGGTCAAGATTCCTGGTTATATTAGATGTTTTCATTTTGTTCTGTGGTTATGAGAAGTACCATTAACACTGCCCAGGAGCTTCTCCAAATTATCCCACAGGTCACAGAGACACCCGTAAAGAAGAGGAGTCACAAACCTTTTGCTAAATGAATTAAATCACACAAACACATGGCCAGTGTGTGTGGAATATAGTATCATACTTACATGCAAAGGACTTGGCACTTAATCCTAGGCTGTGATACAGGACAAAAAATTGACTGTCAATAGGTCAATTTATTTGTATTTAGCCTTCTGCAGTGATAAAAAAGGCAGTGACAGTTTAATTCATCAGGACATTGTTCTGTAAATGCATTGTCTATTGTCATTAGGATTTCCTCTTGCACATTGTACAAGATTGCTTCTCCCCAGCTACTGATGACAGAGTACAATAAATTAAAATAAATTTCTCCTCTATCTTCTTCAAGAGCCATTACTTCTTGTGTGTCCCTCACTGAGTTATGGAACTTTTAAGAAAAATGTTTTAGTACATTGTTTTTCAAAGTATAGTCTGAGAACACTTGTGTCAGGTGTTCTCTTTTTATGATACAAATTCTGGATTCACAATGTAGTCCAACTAAATCAATCTCTAGGGCTCGGTCTCAAGCACTACAGGCTTAAAAAGCTTCCTGGGTGATTTCATGTAAATTAAAATTTGATAATAACTACCTTCAAAGATTGTCAAACTTCATTATTTTTCAAATCATTAACTTGCAGTTCAGAAGTAGAAGTGACTTATCCAGAGTTGTGAAGCAAGTACTTACAGAACTAACCCTTTCCCAGGCTTCTATGATCTAAATCATGGTTCCTTCTACCACCTTGAAATATTTATATGCACCCTCAACAATATGCCTATTGTACAATTCATACTAGGGAGCAAGAATTTTTAAGATCATCTACTATTAATACAAAAACTTTTTTTGACAAATAATGACCTATTTTAATGTAATTATTTAGAATATACTTGTGGCAATAGTTCCATGTTCTAGAAACTAATTAAGAATATAGTCTCAACACAGAATCTTTGCATACAGGAAACACTAATCAAAGATAACTAGCAAGTTTGTAATTTAGTTGCAATCTAGGCTCAGGTTGTGACAAATCTTTGCACTGGCAGGAGGGAATTTCAGAAAATGGTGCTGAGAAACTAAACACCACAGGTCGAGTTGCCCATATTCAATGAAGATTGAAATTCTTCACTTTGCATGTTTTTTTATAGAGTCACTGTGTCTAGTACCTTTGTCCTCAGTTACTGTTGTGTTGGTGAAAGTGAGGAGAACATTCTGGACCCTGCCCACTAGGAATGCTTCCAAAAGTCACTGCTTAAATGCTTTTAAAGTCAATTTTTTAAAAAAAAGAATTTCATTTTCAGCATCATGGCTTAAATTATAGCTATCAGATGAAATACAGCATTGTTTTAGAACCTGGAATAACAGATTTTTTGCATCCTCTACTAAGAATTTATGACAGTAAAAGGCCAGTTGTTGAACACTTTTACAGAGATTTCACCAGTGACTAGATATGGGCTTTGAGTACTGAAAAATTGGAGCTTTTATCCATGCAGACATGTGGTATGGTTTTATAAAACAAAAATAAACAACAACAACAAAAAAAAAACCTCATGGGTAGGTTGTTTAATTTTTAAGAAAGTGGGTCTGCAGAATAAGAATTCTCTGCCAGGTGGATTCAATTTAATCTAAGAACTTTCCCTTTTCTTAAAATGACAGAGTTTTTGAATCTGAGAATTGTTGGCCTTCCTTTGATGGTACTGCCAGTTCTTGTATTCCCTTGCATGTGTTGTACATCTCATCTGATCTGATTAAATGCTTTCACAGAGCCAATAGACTTCTCAGGAATTTTGTAAGTCTTGTTTAGTAGCTCAGCAAATTAAATTCTCATACTTTGAATTCTCAGAATTCACCTCTATCAATGTTTTAGTTTCATATTAGGATTGGAGAGGAGGAAGAAAACACACTTCACCTCAATTAAAATATCCCCCACATGCACACATCATCTCAGCTGACTGTTGAGCAAGGGCTTTAGTAACCACTGAACATACTAATTAATACATCCAGCTGTTTTGTGGGACTTCTAAGCAACAACTCTTTTGATAAAGATTCACCCTATCATTTTCAGTGTGCTACTTGTGTATCTCTCAGGGACCCTTCATTTTATGGGCTTTCTCTTAGTTTTCTATTGCATTTTGTATCATGAACATAATCTGAAATGTGGAATAATCAAGAGTACATGACTTAATCATTACTCTCTTTATGTCACTTTTTTTTCCTTTTGCATCATATTGCTGCCCTTTATTAATGTAGTTTCATAGTACTTCATAACAAAAGGATATTTTTACAACCATAAGGGCCCTTAGTCTATCCAGAAACATTGGGTAAGTTTCAACTTCATTTACATTTATGAATTGATACATTTGAAATCATCCACTTTCAGTCTTTAAAAAAATCCCATGATGACCACTTAAAAGGCTAGGTCTAGAGAACCTTAAAATGAGTCATCCAATTAGGAGATAAACAGTCACAGAAAAATGCTGGCCTGAAACTCGCATTTGAGAGCTCAGAAACTGCCAGAACCACACTGTAGGATGTGCTGGTGGGCTCGTACAAAGTCTGATGGGTGAGCATTGGTGTCATGGATTCACTATTCCTTAGGTCCGATATTATTACATTTATTTTCTTCCTTCATACACAGGTGTTTTTTGGCTTACCACAGTCTTTGGTTCAAAAGACTGTTTCTTAGCATTTTATTCAAATCCAGAAGACATTTTCCCACATAGATGCAACATTGCATGGCTTCATTAGTTTCTTTTATTTATTTATTTATTTAATTTTTTTTAAATACATTTGTCTCTGCCTACCCCCCACCACTTTCCCCTGCCCCCTCCCTCCTTCCCTCCCTCAGGTCTTCCCCTTTGGTTTTGTCCATGGCTTCATTAGTTCCCAGATTCTTTTTTTCTTAACTGTAGATTGATTTTATTTATTTATTTTTAAATGTCAAAGTTAATTATGAAACATTAAAAATATCTAAAACCATTATGAAGTCTCAATTAAACCAACATGACACCAGCACAAAAATAATCAAGTAGATCAATGAAATATAATGAACATTCTAGAGACAAACATATATATCTGATCAAAATATGTATGATTAAGTTGATATTTCAAATCAATGGGTAAAATAGGAATTATTCAACAAATAAGGTGCATGGACCACTATTACTTGAAATAAATCATATAGAGCCCTATTTTACACATTACACAAGAAATATTCAGGTGAGTTAAAAATCAATATGTAGAATCTAAGGAGTTTCAGAAGAAAATAGAACTAATTTTTCATGACCTGAAGTGAAATATTCAACCCCAGAAGCTATAAAGTAAATATTGACAATATGACTATGTTAAACATTTAACTATATAGTAATATGCATATGAAAAAAGTTAAAGGAGAAGGAATACAATAGAAAAGTATTTGCATCACATCTAAAACATGTATTTGCAACACATCTAAAACATGATTAATAGTTTTTTTTGTTTTTTGTTTCTCGTTTTTTGTTTTGTTTTTTTTTTAAGGAAAACAATTCTACAAACCTGTAATCAATAAATGGATAAAGAAGACCAAAGAGTCATTTAAAGCTTTTTTTTTAAATAATAGAAATAAGCAAGAAATATACTAAAACAGGTTTAGTTTCAACAGCTAGTAAAGGAAAAATTAAAATAAATTGTCACAATCAGATTATGAGTATTAAAAATATTGGTAATATCAAGTATTGGCAACTCTGAAAGGAACTGGGTATTCATAGAAACATTTTCCTCATCTTAAAGCAGTCCCTTTAGCATAGTTTGCAGTGCTGGTTTGGTGGAGGTATATATGTTTATCCTTCTCTTGTCTGGGAAACCCCTTATTTCACCTTCCATTTTAACTGAGAGCTTTGCTGGGTAGAGCAGTCTTGGTTGCAGATCTTTGCTTTTCATGACTTGGAATATTTCTTGCCATTCCGTTCTGGCTTGCAGTGTTTCTGTTGAGAAGTCAGATGCTAGCCATATCGGGGCTCCCTTATATGTTACTACTTCTTTCTCTCTTGCTTGCTTTAGGATTCTGTGTTTGTATTTGATATTTGCCATTTTAATGATGGCAATCATTATTATGGCAATAATTTAATGATATCTTGGAGTGGGCCTCATTGGGTTCCTCTGGAATGGGACCCTTCTGTGCTTCATGGACTTGTGAGACTTTTTCTCTCCTCCAATTAGGGAAGTTTTCCATCATTACTTTTTCAAAATGGTTCTCTACCCCTTCCTCACCTTCTTCTCCTTCTGGTATCCCTATCATACAGATATTATTATGTTTCAGGTTGTCCTGCATTTCCCTCAATGCCTCTTCATTCTTTTTGAGTCTTTATTCATTTTCTTGCTCTTTCTGGGAGCTTTTTGCTACCTTGTCCTCCAGCTCACTGATTCAGTCCTCAGGTTCATCTAGTCTCCTTTGGATTCCTTCTACTGTGTTGTTCAATTCAGGAATTGTATTCTTCATTTCCTCTTGTGACTTTTTGATAGTATCTATGTCCTTTTCCATGCTGATATAGTTTGCAGTAAGTTCCTCATAGTTTCCCTGTAGGTTTTTGTAATTCTCTCTGAGCTCACTGAGCTCATTGAGCTTCCTTAAAGCTGTTGTTTGGATCTCAGTATCTGATATTATACTTGCCTCTATTTCATTTAGTTCTCTTTGCGGGGATTCCTCGTTTCCCTTTGATTGTGGGATGTATTCTTCGGTCTTCCCATTATTTGTTAGACTCTTCTTTTTTGCTTCTGTTTCTTAAGGTCACCTGCCTGTGAACTTCTATGGTTGGAGACCGCTGTTTTTACTTTCTGGATCTGCCTCTGGTGACGTCAGATGTTGACCCTGTCTGATCTTAGGCTGTCTGTTCAAGACTTCCAGTAATCTCCTGTCTGTGGCTGTCTCCTTCAGCTGTCAATCTATTCACTCTGCACTCAGCAGGGTGCCTTAGACAGCTCAGGGCAGGGCAGAGTGCCTCCTGGGGGCAGGGTTATTGGGTCCTCTCTAGCTGCAGCCCAATGGGAGTGGAGTCTTCCCTGGGATCCTGCCGGCCACTCTCTCCATCCTCTCCCCAAAGCCTCCATCCCCAGTCTCTCAAGTGTCAGCAGACCTCTCTGCACCTCCTTTAGCCAAGGATCTGCTGCTGTGGCTGCCACTGTGATCTCAGCACTCATCTTAGACAGCACAGGGCCAGGTGGAATCCCACCTGGGGGCAGGGCTATGGAGTCCTTTGTGGTTGGTGCTACTCAGGTGAAATGGTCTCTTCCTGAGCAAGATGGCTGCTTCCGCAAGGCGGATGAGTCCGCACCGAGATCCTGCCCTACTCTCTCAGTTCTCTCCCCAAAGTCTCCTTCCCCAGTCTTTCTTCAGGTCTCTAGCCCACTCTGTCCCCACCTTTGCCGGAGACCAGAGTAAGTGGCTGCAAATAAAAATTTTGCATTGGCCCTTTAGAAGGCTCTTTGCATTTCCAGCCACCTGTCTCTGGCAGAGAGCAACCCTGCTACTTTTCACAGCTGACTGTTTTCTGTGTACTTTTTGGGCTCTGGTGCTGTGGGATAGAGATCCCCACTTTTGGTTTAGACCCCGCTCTTCTCAGGGGCATCCCACTGGCTGTTTCAATATCCTTCTCGTGCTGCCGCCCATGGGCACCCCACCTGCCTTCTCAGGTCTGTACTGCACTCTTCCAGTTAGAGTGCACTAAAGCCGATTCTTCTGTCTCTGAGGTTACAAGGCTCCTGTCTTGCTATTTTTTAGTTGTTTGTTCCAGGTGATTTCTCCATAATTTAGTTGTAATTCCAGGTTGGTCCTGGGAGGAGGTCAGTGTGACTTCCACTCACTCCTTTACCATCTTGATTCTCTCCTTTATGTCACTTCTTTTTTAAAAATAATGTAACCATTTGCCTGTACGTGGTGACCCTTTTCTTATCTATAAAAATAACTATGTAGGTAAGATTCAACGATCTCTAAGTTCTCTTCTGTTTCCACTTCAACATCATGTGGTTAGACCTAGGGCACATTTTAATCTATCTTCTATCTCTTTTGTGGTATGTATTTTTAAAAGGGAGATAGCTAATATTTTGTGAGTTCAGAAAAGAGCTCTGTCCATATATCCTCATGTAAGGATAGTTGATTTCAAGTTAGAACATGTTACAATAAAAAAAAAGGCTATTGTAAAAGCCTTTTTGACAACAGGCACAACTAAATGTAATGCATTGAGAGAATATTGTATCTTTGTTTTAATACTCCTATATATGAACAGTGTGTAAAAAGCATATAAGTATTTCCCATTTGCAACTTAATTTTGAATACCATTTTATTTTTTAGATAGAACCTCAGGAATATAGGTAAATTCAAACCATACATTGTTATTATGGTTATTGTCTGTTTAATGGTAACATTTGAAGAATATTTATCCTTGACATTTTCCAAATGAAGTTCAGTGAATTGTTCACAGGGGAATACAAATAGATTCATTCATCTCGACCTGAAAAAAGTCTCTGGATTCTTTAAACACTCTTTTAAAACTTTATATTCTTATCCAGGCATTAAAATCCAGTTCTGTGATTTAAAAATTGAGTTCTATATGTAAGTTTTAGATCTAAATATAAAATTCATCATCAAAAAATTTAAGGTGTTAGGAATATATGTAATATTTTTGTACTTTTGGAAAGCAATGCTAAATTAAGAGGCTAGATAATTAATGCTAGTAGTAGGTTGGAGTTTTAATTTGTTGTATAGTATGAGGGTCATTTATCTCTTCCCCTATCATTTTCTTAATTGACAAATCATATTAGAAACATATGAGCAGTTTACCTCTTGTGCAGTTTAGAATTGTTGGATAATAAATTGAAGACACTTATTAGTTCAGTGTGTTCATTAGATTCCACATATGAGTGAAATCGTAAGGTATTTGTCGTTCTCTGGCTGACTTATTTCATTTAGCATAATGTTCTCCAGGTCTATCCATGCTGTCACAAAGAGTAATAGAGACAGACTCATAGTTAGAGAGCCGGCTAACAGCTCTGGGTTGGGGGGATATTGAGCAAAAAAATGGAAGACTCAGACATGGACAACAGAGTGGTGATTGAGGGGACTGGGGGTAGGTGGAGTTGGAAGAGGGTATAAGAGGGATAAATGGTAATGAAAACAAATACAATAAAAAATAAACTATTAAAAATGAACTATTAAAAAATAAAGGGCACTTCCATTTTCTACTTTAGTAGGATATCATCCTTTGGGGGCTTTCCAGTCTATCACTAAACAATAAACATGGCTAGTTCCAGATGGTGAGAAATAGAATACATTGTGGGCACATGCACCTAGGACAGCAGAAAGGAGTGATTGAATACATTCATTGGAATTATAGAGATGACAAACAATAGGGATGTCACTGGAGACAACCTTTGACTTCTTTTTAGCAGAATGAGCATTGATTCCTAAATCAACGTGATTAAAGCTCTAATAACATGCATTTTGGATTGCTTTCTTTGTAGTGTTATTGTTTATGTAGGTGAATAAAATGTCGACAAATGAATCTACTCCAGGGACCCCAAAGGGGTGTTTTTCAAATGTGCTATATTAATATAATAGATTTTTAAAACAGGCTTATTGCAGTATAATTAAAATTGTATATATTTAAGGCATATAACTTAATGAGTTTGGATACATGCAAATAGCTGTGATCCCATTACCACGATCAAAGTAATAGACATGTCCATCACATCTAAAAGTCTTCCGTGTCCTCTTTTTTTGTCCATGTGTGGTAAGAACACTTAATATGAGATCTATTCTTATAACACAATTTTAAATGTACACTACATAATTGCTACTTAAAGCCTGTAATATGCAATGGGGGAAACAGTTACTTGGAATTGATAACTTACTCACTGAAGAATGTTCAACATTTTTTTTTTTAAAGCAACAAGAGGCTAAAGAATAGAGGTGGTGATGTATTAATACAAAGATTAGCCATAAGCAAAAAGCCAGCAGCAAACATAAGGTGAGGTTAAAACAAGTCTTTCTTTTTTCTTTTTTCTTTTGGTCTTTATTTTCATTGTTGACACTATTACAGACATCTCCATTTTCCCCGCCTCTGCCTGCCTCTACCTAGTCCCCACCTCTGCTTCCCTCAGGCCATTAACACACTGTTCTCTGTGTCTATGAGTTATGTTTATGTTATTTTGCTAATCCCTTTTAAAGACATCACCTAAGGATAACAACTGTCTTTTAAGCCGCTGTTGCTTCTGTTGGCTTTATCGCTGATTAGTTTGCTAGCTTTAACTTAAGTTTATTTACAAAAAAAAATTTCTAAAAAACTTTGCAACATTGAAGAACCAATTAAACAATAGCATTTGTATATTGTAGAGGCCCTATATTCTTTTGATATTTAAGCATGCTGTTACCTTTGGGCCATTAAAACAAAGCATAACAATAATTTTAAAGTCATATTTATTTAGATATAATTTCTATCCAGTAAAATTCATGCTTTTCAGATATACAGTTCTATGAGTTTTGAGAATCATGCAATCCACTTTTAGAACATTGCCATCACAAAAAATGTTCACTCATGCCTCTTTGTTTTCAATCTCTTCTTTGAACATACAGCCCCTGGCAGTCACTGATGGGTCTGTACTCCTATATGTTCACCTTTTCCAAAATGTTATATGAATGGAATCACACAATGTAGAGTCTTTTGTATCTGGCTCTTTTCATTTAGCATAAGGATTTTTATTTACATTTATCTCTGTTCTTGCATGCATAATTACTTTTTAGGGTAAGTAATATACATTCCTACCTTGTAAATGAGTTATAAAATATGAAGAAGAAAAATGACCACTAATTCTAGTGCAAAAATAATAATAATATTAACTGCTGTTTACACTTACTTCCAAGCTTTTCTTTTTTACACACATTTTACTCACATATACGAACATATCGTTTGTACTTTTTCAAATAACATTATATTAAAAAATTGTTTCTCATGTCATTACAGTCTTCATGAGTCTCATTTTATGTGTAAATGCCATACTGTATGTTTGCTATTTAGTGATACCTTTATTTTTAGATATTTTGTGATTGTTTACGATTTCTTACTTTCATAACACAACAGTAGACATTTTGGGGTATGATGCTTTTGGGAAGTAGAAATCTTAGGTGTCATCTGATCAGAGATACTACAGTCTGAATATGAAAATCTGGTGTAAGTGAGATGAATGAAAAACAAAGATGATATTATACAGTTAGAAAAAGCAGTCTGATAGGGAATGATGCATGTAAGAGAAGCAGTGTTAAGAACAAAGCACAGACTTCAAAAACTTCAAAATACAAAAAAAAAGTGTTCAGGAATAGCTTCCCTTTTTTACTGACTATGCTGTATGAAACACCTGATTCTATATTATCTCATTTAACTCTTACAACAATCTCATGAGGTTGTATGATAGGCAGAATGCCCCTCTAAGCCCTGGAACCTGTAAACATGTTACTATACATGGCAAAAAGAGATTTTACTGATATAATTAAGGTAGCAAAGATTATTCTGGATTATCCTTATGGACTCTGTCTAGTCACCATTAGCCTTTAAAAGCAGAGAACTTTCTCTTGCTAGAATAAGGGATATAGAAGACAGAAAAGTCTAAGGGATCAAAAGCGAGAGCAGCACTTTTTTGGCTTTGAGGATAGGAGTAATGTGGTAAGAAATAAAAGTGATAATATGGAGCTTAGTGAGAGAAAATCCCAGTTGACAGACCAAAAGGAAGCAGGGACCTGTGTTCTAAAATCACACAGAACTGAATCTTGCTGATAACCTAAAGGACCTGAGAAGTAGATTTTTGCCCAGAGCCTCTAGGTAAGAGCCCAGGCTGGCTTACACCTAGATTTCTGCCTTGTGAGATCTACAACAGAGAAAACAGCTGCTCCCACCTGGACATCTGACTTCTAGAACTGTGAAGATAAAAGTTTGTGTTGTTTTAGAATGCTAAGTATATAGTAATTTGTTATGACAGCAATATAGTTAGCACTTATTCTTATGTCCACTTAATAATTTAATCCAAAAGCTTGGAAGTGTCTAGTGATTTCTTTAATGTCACTTAACGGTTGATTCAGGATTTAATGCCGACTGAAACTGAGTTTTTGAAAAAATTTTAGTATATATATATTTATATACACATTATTTTGTTCCTTTAAAATTGTCATAGTGTTCTTTTAATGACTTAATTTTTTTACACTTTTATTATTTTTATTTACTCTTTATTTATGTTTATATCACTAATGCTATTCATTTATTCCTTCCCTGTTTTGTAGTTCTGGGTTTAACTATTTATTTTTAAGAAACAATCATTAATTGTATTAACCAACTCTACTCTTTTCTTCTATATTCCATTTACTGATCCTTTTTGCTTTGTTTAGATTGTTTTTTAATATTTTTATTGCAGTAAAATATGTATAACATAAAATGTACCACCTTAATCATTTTTAAGTGCAAAGTTTAGTGGTATTAAATATATTTATAATGTCTAACCATTACCAATATCCATTTCTAAAACTCTTTTCATCTGGTAAAACTGAAACTTTCTACCTATTAAACTATAACCATCCATTCTTCTCTCCTCCCAGTCCCTGACAATGGCTACTTTACTTTCTGACTCTATAAATGTTGACTACTCTAAGTAACTCATATAAGTGAAGTCATATTTGTTTTTTTATGACTAGCTATGTCATTTAGTATAATGTCCTCAAGGTTCATCGAAGTTGTACTTTATGTCAAAATTTCCTTCCTTTTTAAGGCTGAATAATATTCTGTACATTAATATCCCATTGTATATGTATACTACATTTTGCTTATCCATTCATCTGTTGTTGGACACTTGGAGTGCTTCCATATTTTAGCTACTGTGAATAATTATTGTTATGAACATAGGTGTATGAGTATTTCTGTGAGACCATGCTTTCAAATTTTGGAGTGTTTAGCCAGTAGTGGAATTGCTGGATTATATGGTAATTATATTTTAAGTTTTTGAGGAATAACGATACACATTTCCACAGAGACCATACCATTTACATTCCCACCAACAGTGTACAAGTGTTGCAATTTCTTCACATCTTCACTAACATTGATAGTTTCTGGGGTTTTTTTTTTATAGTATTCATTCTAATGGGTGTAAGGTAGTATCACCAACAGAATCAATAATAATGGTCCCACTTTTTTTATAATTTTTTTTTTATTTTTTAAATCATGTTTATTATATTATAGTTGTCTCAATTTTCCCCCCTTTGCCCCCCTCCACCCATCCCACCCCACCCCCCTCTCCCACAGTCAATTCCCACTCTGTTGTCCATGTCCATGGGTCATTCATACATGTTCTTTGTTTAGTCCCTTCTCCTTCGTTCCACTATTGTCCTCCTTCACCATCCCCCCTGGTCACTTTCGGTCTGCTCCATGTTTCCTTGCCTGTGGTTTATTTTGTTCTTTAGTTTACTTTGTTGACTAGATTATACTTATAAGTGAGACCATATGGTATTTGGCTTTCACCAACATGATATTCTCCAGTTCCATCCATGTTGTCGCAAAAGGCAGGAGTTCTTTCTTTCTTATTTTCTTTCTTGTTTTCTTTCGTTCCTTATTTCTTTCTTTTCTTTCTCTCTTTCTTTTTTTAAAATGAAGATTGATTTTATTTATTTTTTTAAAATGTCAAGATCCATTATAAAATATTTAAAAAGTTAAATCCATTATAAAGTCTAAGCAACTAAAACAACATGACACCAGCAGAGAAATAATCAAGTAAATCAATGACATAAAATGAGCATTCTAGAAAAAAATGTATATATCTGTCTAACAATGGAATATATGATTAAATCAATATTTCAAATCAATGGGGAAAATAAGGCTTATTTAACAAATACAGTGTATAGACCACTATTACTGGAAATTAAACAAATATAGAGCCCTATTTCACACATTGTACAAACAATATTCCAGTGAGTTAAAAATCAATATGTAAAAATCTAAGGAGATTTAGGAGAAAATGCAAACTGATATTTTTCTTACCTTGAAGTAACATACTCAAACCCAGAAGCTATAAAGTAAGGTATTGACAATATGACCATATTAAACATTTAAGACTATATAGTAATATATGTATAAAAAAAGTTAAAGGACAAGTAATAGAATAGGAAAGTATTTGCAACACATCTAAAAAAGAGTTAATAACTGTTTTGGTTTTGTTTGTTTGTTTTTAGGGGAAAATTCTCTAAACATTTAATCAAAAAATGGATAAAGAATACCAAAAACTAATTTAAAGCTTTTTTAAAAATAATAGAAATAGGTAAGAAATATACGCAAACAGGTTTAGTTTAAAAAATAATAAAGTAACAAAATAACACATCATGTCACAGACAGATTAAATATTAAAATTGTTGGTAATATCAAGTATTGGTGACTGAAAGGAACTGGGTATCATAGACTCTTTTTCTTCATCTTCTTAAAGCAGTCCCTTTAGCATATCTTGCAATGCTGGTTTGGTGGAGGTGTATTCTTTTAGCCTTCTTTTGTCTGGGAAACCCCTTATTTCACCTTCCATTTTAACTGAGAGCCTTGCTGGGTAGAGCAGTCTTCATTGAAGGCCTTTACTCTTCATGACTTGGACTATTTCTTGCCATTCCTTTCTGGCTTGCAGTGTTTCTGTTGAGAAGTCAGTTGCTAGTCGTACTGGGGCTCCCTTATCTGTTATTACCTGTTTCTCTCTTGCTTCCTTTAGGAATCTGTTTGTCTTTGTTATTTGCCATTTTAATGGTAATGTGTCTTGGAGTGGGCCTCATTGGGTTCCTCTTGAATGGGACTCTCTGTGCTTCCTGGACTTGTGTGACTTTTTCTCTCTTCCAATTAGGGGAGTTTTCCATCATGACTTTTTGAAACAGGTTCTCTATCCCTTGCTCCTCTTCTTCTCCTTCTGGTCCCTATTATAAAGATATTATTACTTTTCAGGTTGCCCTGCATTTCTCTCAATGCCTCTTCATTCTTTTTCAGTCTTTAATCAGTTTCTTGCTCTTTCTGGGAGCTTTTTTCTTCCTTATCCTCCAGCTTGCTGATTTAATCCTCAGCTTAACCTAGCCTCCTTTTGATTCCTTCTACTGTGTTCTTCAATTCTGAAATGGTATTATTCATTTACTCTTATCTCTTATTGATAGTTTCTATGTCCTTTTTCATGCTGATATAGTTTGCAGTAAGTTCCTCGCAGTTTCCCTGTGGTTTTTTGTAATTCTCTCTGAACTCACTGAGCTCATTAAGCTTCCTTAGGACTGTTGTTTGGAACTGAATATCTGATAGTTTACTTGCTTTTATTTCATTTATTTCTCTTTGTGAGGATTCCTCCTTTCCCTTCGATTGGGGGGTGTTTCTTTGTCTTCCCATTATTTGTGAGACTGTTTTTTTGCTTCTGCTTCTTAAATTGATCTGTCTTGATTTCCTGACTTTGTGGTGTGAACTTCTGTGGTAGGATACCAGTGTTTTTTTCTTTCTGGATCTGCCTCTGATGGGGTCATATGTTGACCCTGAGTGACCTTAGACAGTCTGTTCGAGACTTCCATGAATCTACTGTCTGTTATTGTCTCCTTCAGCTGTTAATGTAGTCACTCTGCACTCATCAGTCAGGCTTACACACCACAGGGCAGGGTAGAGTTCCTCCTGGGGGTGGGGCTATTGTTCCTTCTCAGGCTGCTGCTGGTCAGGGGTGTGGTCTACCTGAGCAAGATAGCTGCTGACACAAGACTTAGCACAAGGATCCCTCCGGCGATTCCCTCAGTTCTTTCCCCAGTGCCTCCTTCCCAATCTCTCTTCAGTTGTCTCTAGTCCACTCTGCCCTTGCCTTTTCCAGAGCCCAGTATAAGTCTCTGCATATAAAAATTTATGCATTGGCTCTTTAAATGGTTCTCTGCATCTCCTGCCTCCTGTCTCTGGCAGAGAGCAACTCTGACACTTTTCGCAGCTGGCTGTTTTCTGTGTACTTTTTGGGCTCTCGTGCTGTAGTCTGGGGATCTCTGCTTATGGTTTAGACCCCACTCTTCTCAGGGGTTCCAACTGGCCACTTAAATATCCCTCTGGTGCTGCTTCCTGTGGGTGCCCAGCTAGCCTTCTTGAGTCTCCACCGCACTTCTTACTACTCAGGTTGTGCTAAAGCTGATTCTTCTGTCTGTCCAAGGTTATAATACTTCTTTCTCACTACTGTTCAGTTGTTTGTTCCGAGTGATTTCTCTACAATTTAGTTGTAATTACAGATTTGTCCTGGGAGGAGGTCAGTATGATTTCCGTTCACTCCTCCACCATCTTGATTCTCTCTTGTTAACTTGTTTTTGTTTAGTTGTCATGATGCTTTTTATTTGTTTGATTTATCAATTTTAAAGTCCTTAGGTTCATGTTTTCTTGTTACTTTCACTTTTTTCTTATGGCTTGGAAATTATAATAAATTATGTTAATGTTTATATTCTTAGAGTTGTTACCCATACACTTTTATAAACATATATTACATATTTCAAATATATATTTTAATTAATGTCTATTTCTTCCCTCTTATAATGCTAATGAACTTTATACATTTTACTACCTTTCATTTCTACCCCTTTACCTGCTACATTCCATACTGATAATATTTTATAGTTTGGTTTGAGGTTATTATTATTATTTTGAAATCAGTACTTATTTATATTTAACACAAGTCTATTGGCTTATTTCTTTGCTCACCACTACTTTTTAATTTATCTCTTTGTTCTAGATTATCTTCCTTTTGCTATAGCATATATTTCAGGGAATACCTACGAGTTTTCTAAATTGAGACTTGCAATTCAAAAAATACCATTATTATATCATTCATTATATGAATGGCTGCATATGGATGAGTTTTTTCAGTTCTTTTCTCTAAAAGTGTTTGAATGTTTTCCCCACTGTGTCCTTGTTTTGACTGGTTGCCAATGAAAAGTCAAAAATAGTTTTATTACTTGTAAATAATTGTTTTTCACTCTAATAGATTGGTTATCTCTTGACCTTTATGTTCTAAATTATTACTGCTATGAAGAGACTTGTGGCACATTTTCATTCATCTGCTGGGTACTATTTGGCTCTTTCTCATTTCTTTCTCCAGTTTGGAAAAGTGTTGTTAAAATTTATGAAGAACTTATAAATAGATGTATCTCCAAAGAGGACATACAGATGACCAATAGACATATAGGAAGATGCTCAACATCATTAATCATCAGAAAAATGCAAATTGAAACCACAATGAGGTATTACCTCACACCTGTCAGAATCACTATCATCAATAAATCAACAAACATATATTGGCGAGGATGTGGAGAAAGCAGAACCCTACTGCATTGTTGGTGGGAATGCTGATTAGAGCAGCCACTGTGGAATACAGTATAGAGTTTCCCAGAAAATTAAAAATGGAGCTGCCTTATGACCCAGTGATTCCAATCCTGGAAATATATCTGCAGGAAGCTGAAACACAAATTAGAAAGAATATATGCACCCCTGTGTTCATTGTGGTATTATGTACAATAGCCAAGATTTGGAAGCAGCTCAGGTTCCCATCAGAAGATAAGTGGATCAAAATCTGTGATATATATACACAATGGAATATTACTCAGCCATCAAAAAGAAGGTTATCTTACGTTTTGTGACAGCATGGTTAGACCTAGAGAGCATTAGTCTAAGTTAAATTAGCCAATCAGAGAAAGAAAGGTACCATATGATTTCACTTGTATGTGGACTCTAATGAACTAAATAAACTAACAAACAAAATAGAAACAGATTCTGAGGTACAGAGAACAGACTGACAGCTGTCAGAAGAGAGAGGTTTTTTGTGGGGGCTGGGTGAAAAAAGGATGAAGGGATTAAGCTAAAAAACAAACAAACGAACAAACAGACACAGACAACAGCATGGTGATTACCAGAGGGAAAGGAGTTCGGGGAGGTAGATGAGGGTGAAGGGGAAATAAATGCTGATGGAAGGACACTTGGCTTAAGGTGATGACCACACAATATACTATAGAGATGATGTATTATAGAATTGTATCCCTGAAACTTATATAATTTTATTAACCAATGCTACCCTAACAAATGCAATAAAAAAGAAAAACTTTGTTCTGCTATATTTAGAATATTTGCTTCTCTTTATTTCTATTTTTCCCATTTTACTCAAATGTACCTTTCTTGGAATTGTCTAGTAAACTTAGAAATTCTGGTTCTATACTTTGTCTTATTTTTCTTATTCTCTGGTATATGCCATATGAAAATGTAGGACACACCTGTTGTATTTCCTACCTTTTTTTGATTTTTTTGTATGAAGTTTTCTGCACTCATTTTGAGGTTTCCTTTTCAATCCTATCCCATATGCCTTTTCTCCATCTGGTGTTTGGCACCTCACTGAAGTGAAACTGAGGCATAGAGAATTGAAGCATCGTATCTTTTTTATGTTTAAATGCATTTTATTTTTAGACAACCTACATGACATGTTTTTTTCTTAAAAACAATGCCTGTGCTCCAAGTAAATCAAGGTCAAAATAAATGAAGAGCTCAAGATAACATAAGCTCGATTTCTCCTAGTCATGGTGTGTGGATGAAAAGCCGCAGCCAGTTATGATGACAGATAATAGATCCAAATTGCCAAATTTGTCAACATTTTTCTTTTTCTAAGTCATCCTTAAAGAAAATCATATATGGAGTCATACCATCCTCACAGTAGTCCAGCAAAGCAATCATGACATCTGAATGCATATTTTTACCAGTCAAGAACTGGTAGTTTTTGGTGTGGGGCTAAAGGCCCTGAGGGTGTCGGGGACTCCCAGTGGGGACGGCAGTGGTGGTGGGTTGGGGAAAAAAACCCTGGTAGTTTTTGAAATTCGCAAGGATATGCTGGATTTGTTCTGCAGCCCCTATTATAAAAGACTTTACTGTTTCTGCTCTGTGTTCTTCAAGTTTCCCTTTGATTGACTTCACATCATCTTTGATATACTTTCTTGCAGGCTTCTTTTGTGAAGCTGTTTTTCTGCAAATGGTGGCTCATGGCAATATCAACACCAGTGATTACTGTGCTTTCCATGCCTTTGCCTTGGGAGCCTTCAGCACAGGCATTTCCACCAGTAAGTGAATCATCAATGTTATCCTCTGTCCTAGAGACCATATCCCCCTCACCTCCAGGCACAGCCCCTCTGTTATCTGCCAGATTTTGTAGACATAGGAGAACATCTCACCATGGTTGATGAGGGCCAGTATATGATCATGATGGTGGCTGGAAGAAGATGATGGGACACTGGCTTAGCAGGAGACAGGAGCTCAGAGCCAGCATGGTGCAGCCTGAGAGGCACTCAGGAGGCATGAGTAACAGGCAGAAAAGGGAGAATTGGAGTATCTTATTCAAAGTCATGCAGGTAGTAAGCAGCAGAACTGGGTTTGGAATGTAAGCAGTCTGGCTCCAGAATGACATGTTTACTCTTTAAGCCATACTGGCTTACTTTATTTCCCTAAGAAATAGTATTTTCTTTCAAGTAAAATAACAACATGATAATGCAACTAAAATGACTTTCTAGTCCTCTTTTCTCTGGAGTGTTTCCATCTATTCATAGAAATATTTTTGTTTTTGTTAGAATTATTGTTACTATAAAATCTTCCTGTGGGACTTTTTCTTATAAACCATAAGAATGAACAGAAATATCTCAATGAGTTACTCATAAAACAATATCAGCATAGTTGGACCTTTAGTGTTTTTAGAGAAGGAAATAAATAGTAAGTTGTTTAAATATAAAATTCATAAAATTGAGTTAAACTAAAGACAATTACATCCAAAGAAAGCAGAAGGGTTTGTTTCAAACTTAAATATTTGTGAAAACTAAAGCACATATATTAAAAGAATGTTAGAAAATCAAAGACAAACTCACTGGTTCCCATAATTGATTTTTCTCCCACTGAACCTCACTTCCACAGATATTTCAGAAGAATTCATGCCTATATAGCTGATGAGCATTGATGTAAAAATCCTCAACAGAATATTAACAAACTGAATTTAGCAATACATTAAAAAGATTATACATTGTGATCAACTGGGATTTATTCCTGGTATGCAAGCTTGGTTCAATATATGCAAAACAATTAACATGATATACCACATAAACACAATGAAGGATAAAAATCATATTATCATATCAATAGATGCAGAAAAAGCATTTGATGAAATCCAGCACAGATTTATCATAAAAACACTCAACAAAGTGGGAATAGAGGGAACATAGCTCATCATCATAAAGGTCATATATGAAAAATTCACAGCTAACATTATACTCAGTGGGGAAAAGCTAAAGTGTTTCCTTATGAACAGGAACAAGACAGAAGGTCCATTTTCACCATTCCTATTTAATATTGTACTGGAAGACTTAGCCACAACAATCAGACAAAAAGAAGTAAAAGGCTTTCAAACTGGAATGAAAGTAATAAAACTGTCTTTATTTGCAGATGACATAATACTCTAAAGGACCATAGGATTCCACCAGAAAAACTACTAGAACTGATAAATGAATGCAGTAAAGTAGCAGGATACAAAGCAAATATACAAAATGTGGTTACATTTTTATACACTAGTAAAGAACTATCAGAAAGAAAAACTAAGAAAACAATCCAACTGCATCAAAAAATATCTAAAAATAAATCTAACAAAGGAATAAAAGTCCTGTACTGGGAAAATTACAAGACACTGTAGAAAGAAATTGAAGAAGATACAAAGAAATGGAGGCACATACTATCCCCACGGCTAGGAAAACTTAACATCATTAACATGTCCATACTACCCAAAGCAGTCTATAGATTCAACACAATTCCTATCAAAATACCAATAACTTTTTTTCACAGAACTGCAACAAATAATCCAAAATTGTATGTGAAACCACAAAATAACCTGAATAGCCACAACAAACTTGAGAAAGAAGAAATAGTTAAAGGTATGATGCTATCTGATATCAAACTATGCTATATGAAGTCTATAGTAATCAAAAGAACATGGCATTGTCATGAAAACAGACACATAGATCAATGGAACAGAATACAGAGCCCAGGAATAGACCCACACTTATCTGGGCAATTAATATTTGACAAAGGAGGCAAGAACATACAATGGGGTAAAGACAGTCTATTAAAAAAATGGTATTGATGAAAAGACAGGCAATAACAAGCATTGGAGAGGTTGTGGTGAAAAAGGAACCCTCATTTACTGTTAATGGGAATGTAAACTGGTACAGCCACAATGGAAAACAGTATGGCAGTCCTCAAAAAAAAAAAAAAGGGACAGAGTTACCATGTGATCCAGCAATCCCTCTTCTGGGTATCTACCTGAAAAATTCAAGAACATTTGCAAAGATATGTGCATCCCTATTTTCATTACAGCATTATTCATGGTGGCCAAGACATGAAGACAACCAAAGTGTGCTTTGATAAAATTTGGATAACGAAGATGTAGTGTATATATATATACTATGGAATACTACTCAGCTCTAAGAAAAGATGCAATATGCCATTTGCAACATGAATGGACCTTGGAAATATCATACTAAACAAAATAAGTCAGTCAGAATAAGCTAAGAACCATATGATTTCACTCACACGTGGGGTATAGAACTGAAAGTCATAAACACAGATGATAGTTATTATGGTTACCAGAGAAAGGGGGTGGGGTAGTAAAGGGTAAAGTGGGTCAATTATATGGTGACAGAAGATGATTTGACTTTAGGTGGTGGGCATATAATGCAATATACATATCACGTATTATAGAAATGTACACTTGAAACCTATGTGATCCTATTAACCAATGTCACTCCAATAAAATTAATTAAAATAATTTAAAAAATAAATGGTACTGAAAAATTGGAGACATACATGCAAAAAATGAAATTAAACCACCTTCTTACACCGTATACAAGAATAAACTCAAAATGAATTAAAGACTGAAGTGTAAGACTCAATAATTGGTAAGAACGAAGTAGACAGGGGACTGTTAAGGATATTATAGGAAATGGAAAAGCCAAAGAGCTTATACACATGACGCATGAACATGAACTAAGGGGGTAGGATTGCTGGAGGGAATGGGGGTACTGGGTGGAAGTGGGCAAAGGGGGAAAAATTGGGACCACTGTAATAGCGTAATCACTAAAATATACTAAAAAAAGATAATGAGCTTGGAAAAAAGACTCAAAACCATAAAACTCCCCAAAGAAAACATAAGCAGTAATATCTTGCACATTTCTGTTAGCAATATATTTTTCTAATATATTTTCTCAGGCAAGGGAAACAAAAGAAAAAATAAACAAATAGGCTACACTATAAAGTTGTTGCACAGCAAAGGAAACCATCAACAAAATGAAAAGACATTTCCTGAATGACAGAAGATATTCTCCAATGATACGTTTGATAAGGGGTTAATATCCAAAACGTATAAAGAAAGACCACTAAACACCAAACCTTCCCAAACAATCCAATAAAAAAAGGGCAGAGGTCCTGAATAGACATTTCTCCAAAGAGGGCATACAGATGGCCAATAGACAAATAAAAATATGTTCAATGTCACTAATCATCAGAGAAATGCAAATTAAAACCACAACAATATATCACCTCACACCTGTCAGAATGGCTATCATCAATGAATCAACAAACAACAAGTGCTGGAGAGAATGTGGAGAAAATTGAATCCTAGTGCACTGCTGGTGGGAATGCAGACTGGTGCAGTGACTGTGGAAAACAGTGTGGGAGTTCATCAAAAAATTAAAAATGGAACTGCCTTATGAACTAGCAACTCCACTTCTATGTATATAGCTTAAGAAACCCCAAACACGAATTTGAAAAAATATATACACCCTTATGTTCATAGGAGAGTCATACAATAGTCAAAATTTGGAAGGAACTCAAGTGTCCATCAATAGACAGGATAAAAAAGTGGTGGTATATCTATACAATGGAATATACTTGGCCATAAAAAAGAATGACACTATCATCTGTGACAGCATGGACATAGGGAGTGTTATACTAAACGAAGTAAGTCATACAGAAAAAGACAAATACCATATGATTTCATTTATATGTGGATTCTAAAGAACAAAATGAATGAGTGAAATGGAAGCAGTCTCAGAAACAGAGAAAATATTGATAGCAGATGCAAGCGGGGTTGGCAGGGATGGATCAAAAAGATGAAGGGATTAAGATGTAAAAACTTGCAGTTACAAAATAGTCATGGAGATGTAAATTACAGCATAGGGAATATAGTCAATAATATTGCAATAACTATGTGTGGTACCAGGCAGGTATTTTAAATATTGTGGGGATCACTTAGTAAAGCATATGATTGTCTAACCACTATCCTGTACACCTGAAACTAACACAAAATAATATTGAATGTAAACTGTAATTGAATAATAAAGTAAATATATTAATGTGGCTCTGACTTAATCAGGTGATATTTTAAATCTGAGTATAGAGAGGGTCGGAAAGATGGTGGAGGAGTGAATGGGAGTCACACTGACGTCCTCCCAAAACCAAACTGGAATTGCGACTAAACAATGGAGTAATCACCTGGAAAGCAGTGGAGCGATAGTGGGAGAGGAGACTTGGTGCCGCGGACAGTGGATTCTACTCTCACACATCCCAACGGGTGAGAAGTGCGGTGGAGGCTCGAGAGGGTGGGCTGGGTGCCCACGGGCACTGGCACCAGAGGGACATTGAAACGGCCAGTTAGCTCCCCCCGAGAAGAACGGGGTCTGAATCATAAACAGGAACCCCTAAACTACAGCAGCTAAAGCCAAGAAAATACAGACAAAATGCAACCCCAAAAAGCTTAGGGGCGCTCTCTGCCAGAGACAGGTGGCTGGGGACGCAAAAAGACATTTAAAGGGCAAACGCAAAAGTTGCAGCAGCAGCCACCCTCCTTGATCGCTGGGTAGAGGCGGCAGCAGGGTGGGCTGGTGCCTGGGAAAAGACTGGTGAGGAAAACTTTGTGAAGAGAACTCAGAGGGGAGCCCGTGGAGCCCCAGTGATAACTCACCTCCCACTCTGCAGCTACCATCTCGCTCAGGCATAAGGGAATCAATTAACCTGCCTTCTGTGCACTTGGCACACAGCTTGTACGCATGTGAGCTGCAGAGCTGAGTGCAGACTGGCTGGGAGAGCCTTGAGGAGAGACTGGAGATGGAGGCGTTGGGTAAAGAACGGAGGAGGAACCGGGGAGTCCCGACTCTCTCCCCATTCGGTAGTCTCCATTGTGGGCTGGAAAGGCACGACCCCGAAGAGGCAGAAGCGGGGCGCGCATGAACCAGACTGCCTGCGATTGAAACACATTCCGCACAGGGGGTGGATCCTTGGCCGAAGGGGTCACAGTACTGCCCAGAGGCCCCTGAGGGGAGACTAGAAACGGAGGCATTGGGGAAAGAACGGGAGGAGGAACCGAGGAGTCCCGACTCCTTCTCCTTGCCGTAGTCTCCATTGTGCAGGAAGAGGCCACACCCCCAAAGAGCCAAAAGCTGAAAAGCACACATAGACACCCCAGAAACACCCAGAGCAGGCGCGCACACTTGCGCTGAGTGACCGGCGAGGGTTGGCGAGCATGTGTGTGACCCACGCGGGCTGGCAAACGCTTGCACCTGCTGGCAAGGCCTCACACAGACTGGCACCCATACAGCCTGCGAGGGAGTGCACAGAGGGGCAAGGGCAGGCGTAAATTGACCTACCCGCTGCGATTGCGGAGCGGCCCACAAAATAAGTAGAGTTGCCCAGAGTCCCTGGAGGAGAGACCAGAAACAGGATTAACCGGAGAGTCCTAGAGCTGATTTCCTCCCATTTCCGTAGTCCCCATTTGGCGAGGGCAAGCAACGCACCCAAAGAGCCAAAAGCGGGGAAAATACACAATAGAAGACCCTAAACTGACCAGTGCCGCGAAGCTCGCGTGCTGGGGGGCCAGACGAGTACGAGAGGTCGCAAATAAGCACCCTGGTCTGGGGCAAGCACATATGAGCCCAGGCAGGTGGGGGACCCTGCCGTGCTGGGAACGCGCTCAAGGAGCCCGTGTGAGAGCGCAGAGAGATCCCCAAAAATAGCCCAGCCCTGACCGAAGGGGTCACAGAGCTACTCCAAGCAGGAGTCAGACACAGGCATTAGACTCCTGAAAGGCTCAAACAAACAACCCAAGGCCCTATAGGGTCAGCAACTGACATCATCAGAGGCAAGCCCAGAAAGAAAAGGACAAAAATATTTAACAGACTCTCACAAAAATGGGAAGAAAAAGAAGTTCCCCTCAAATGAGTGGAAAAGGGGACTCTCCACAGAGAGAGCTAAATGAAATAGAGGCAAGGGAACGATCAGATATGGAATTCAAAACAATGGTTCTAAGGAAGCTCAATGAGCTCAGCCAGCTCAAAGATAACACTGAGAAACTGCAGAGAAACTATCAGGATCTTACTGCAAACTATATCAACCTGGAAAAGGACATAGAAACTATCAAGAAGACACAAGAGGATATGAAGAATACCATTTATGAATTGAAGAACACAGTAGAAGGAATCCAAAGCTGGCTGGATGAAGCCGAGGATCGAATCAGTGAGATGGAGGACAAGGTAGAAAAAAAGCTCCCAGAAAGAACAAGAAATGGGAAAATGGCTCAAAAAGAATGAAGAGGCATTTAGGGAAATGCAGGACAACCTGAAATGCAATAATATCCGTATAATAGGGATCTCAGAAGGAGAAGAAGAAGAGCAAGGGATAGAGAACCTTCTCGAAAAAGTAATGATGGAAAATTTCCCTAATTTGAGGAGAGAAAGGCTCTCATGGATCCAGGAGGCACAGAGGACCCCACTCAAGAGGGACTCAAGGAGGTCCACTCCAAGACACATCATCATTAAACTGGCATGTGTCAAATACAAAGAGAGAATGCTCAAGGCAGCAAGGGAGAAGGAGAAAGTAACATACAAGGGGGCCCCGATACGCCTAGGAGCTGACCTCTCAACAGAAACACTACAAGTCAGAAAGGGCCTACAGCCAAGGCTGCTCTACCCAGCTAGGCTCTCAATTAAAATAGGAGAAATACGGAGTTTCCCAGACAAAAGAACGCTAAAAGAACACATCTCTACCAAACCAGCACTCCAAGATATGCTAAGGGGACTGGTTTAAGCAGATGAAGGAAAAGAATGAGACAGAGAGGAACACAGGTACAAAGAGAAAAGATGAGTAAGTTTCTATCAGTAATATCTCTCAATGTGAATGGACTAAATGCCCCAATCAAAAGACACAGGGTAGCTGAATGGATAAGAAAACATGACCCACACATATGCTGCCTACAAGCGACCCACCTCAAAGCAAGAGACCTACACAGATTGAAAGTAAAGGGATGGAAAATAATATTCCAAGCAAATGGGCATGAGAAAAAGGCCAAGGTTGCCATACTTGTATCAGACAAAGTAGATTTCAAAACAAAGTCCATAAAGAGAGACCCAAAGAGGCACTTTATCATAATTAAAGGAAGAATCTATCACGAAGACATCAACATTGTAAACTTCTATGCTCCCCATATAGGAGCCCCCAAGTTTATAAGGAAATTGTTGGATGACTTCAAAAAAGATATAGACAGCAACACACTGATAGTAGGGGATTTCAACACCCCACTGTCAAAAATGGACAGACCTTCCAAACAAAACATTAATAAACATATTATGGCTCTGAATGACACACTGAATCAAAGAGACTTAACTGACATATATAGAACCTTACATCCCAAAGAAGAAAAGTACACATTCTTCTCAAATGCTCATGGCAGTTTTTCAAAGATAGACCACATGATAAGACACAAAACAAGCCTCAGCAAATTCAGGAAAATTGAAATAGTACCAAACTTTTTCTCAGACCACAAGGCCTTGAAACTCGAAATCAACCTCAAAGAGAAACTTCAAAAACTTGCAAGCTCATGGAGACTGAACAGTAGACTATTAAACAATGAATGGGTCAATAATGAGATAAGAGAAGAAATCAAAAATTTCTGGAAACAAATGAAAATGAACAGACAACTATCCAAAACCTATGGGACACAGCAAAGGCGTTCCTGAGAGGGAAGTTCATAGCAATACAGTCTTACCTAAAAAAGATAGAAACATTTCAAATACAAGACCTAACACTACAACTTCAAGAACAGGAGAAACAACAACAAATAAATCCCAGAGCAAGTGGAAGGAAGGAAATGGTCAAGATGAGAGCAGAACTGAATGACATAGAGACAAAAAGAACAATGCAGAGGATCAACCAATCCAGAAGCTGGTTCTTTGAAAACATAAATAAAATTGACAAGCCTTTAAGCAGACTCATCAAGAAAAAAAGGGAGAGGACCCACATTAATAATATCAGAAATGAAAGAGGAGAAATAACAACTGATACCACAGAAATACAAATGATCATCAGAAACTATTATGAACAATTATATGCCAAGAAATTTGAAAATCTTGATGAAAAGACAAATTTCTAGAAAAGTATAATCTTCCAACACTGAAGGAGGAAGAAACAGAAAGCTTGAACAGACTGATAACAGCTGGGGAAATTGAAGCAGTAATCAAGAAACTCTCAGCACACAAAAGCCCACGGCCGGACGGTTTCCCAGGAGAATTTTACAAAACATTGAAGGATGACCTAACCCCTGTCCTTCTCAGACTATTCCACAACATCCAAGAGGAGGGAAGGCTCCCAGACTCCTTCTATGAGGCCAGCATCACCCTGATCCCAAAACCAGATAAAGGCACTACAAAGAAAGAAAACTACAGGCCAATTTCGCTGATGAACATAGATGCTAAAATCCTCCACAAAATATTGGCAAACCTTATCCAGGAATACATTGAAAAGATTATCCACCATGATCAAGTGGGATTCATCCCAGGGATGCAGGGATGGTTCAATACACGCAAATCAGTAAACGTGATACATCACATAAATAAATGAAAAGACAAAAACCACATGATCATCTCGATAGATGCAGAAAAAGCATTTGATAAGGTACAGCACCCATTTATGATCAAAACACTCAGGAAAATGGGAATAAATGGGGCATTCCTCAACATAAGAAAGGCCACATATGAAAAACTTACATCTAATATACACAACGGGCAAAAACTGAAAGCTTTCCCACTAAGATCGGGAACACGACAGGATGTCTGCTCTCACCGCTTCTTTTCAACATCATATTGGAAGTCCTAGGCACAACGGTCAGACAAGAGAAAGAGATAAAAGGCATCCAAATAGGAAAGGAGGAAGTAAAGCTATCATTGTCTGCGGATGACATGATAGGGTACATAGAGAACCCTGTAGACTCTACCAAAAAACTCTTCAACCTAATAAGTGAATTTGGCAAAACAACAGGATACAAAGTCAACATTCAGAAATCAAAGGCGTTTTTGTACTCCAGCAATGCAATAGAAGAAGAAGAAATCAGAAAAAAAATACCATTCGATATAGCAAGAAAAAAGATAAAGTACCTAGGCATAAATTTAACCAAAGACACAAAAGACCTGTATGCAGAAAAGTATACAACATTGAAAAAAGAAATTAAGGAAGACACAAATAAATGGAAGCATATACCGTGCTCATGGATTAGAAGAATTAATATCCTCAAAATGTCCATACTACCCAAAGCAATTTATAGATTCAACGCAATCCCTATTAAGATACCAATGACGTATTTCACAGAAATAGAACAGACATTTCAAAAACTTATATGGAACCAGAAACGACCCCGAATAGCCGCAGCAATTTTGAGAAAGAAACACAAAGTAGGAGGGATCACAGTACCGGACATCAAACTCTACTACAAAGCCACCATACTCAAAACAATCTGGTACTGGCACAAGAACAGACCCATAGACCACTGGAACAGAATAGAAAGCCCAGAAATAAGCCCAGGTCTCTATGGACATCTAATATTTGACAAAGGGGGCAGAAGCATAAAATGGAGCCATAACAGCCTCTTCAACAAATGGTGTTGGGAGAGCTGGACGGCTACATGCAAAAAATTGAAATTGAGTCATCAGCTGACACCATACACAAAAATAAACTCAAGATGGATAAAAGACTTAAATATAAGTCTCAACACCATCAAAGTCCTAGAGGAGAACATTGGCAGGAAACTCTCAGATATCCCATGCAGCAATTTTTTCACTGATATGTCTCCTAAAGCAAGGGACATAAAGGAAAGAATAAACAAGTGGGACCTCAAAAAATAAGAAGCTTCTGCACGGCAAAAGAAAACATCAGCAAAATGAAAAGGGAGCCAACCGTATGGGAAAATATATTTGCTAATGATACATCAGATAGAGATTTGATCTCCAAGATATATAAAGAACTCACTCGACTCCACTCCAAGAAGACAAACGATCCAATCAAAAAATGGGCAAAGAACCTGTGCAGATGCTTTTCTAAGGAGGAGATACAGAGAGCCCAGAGGCATTTGAAAGGATGCTCAGCATCACTAGCCATCAGAGAAATGCAGATCAAAACCACCATGAGTTACCACCTCACACCGGTCAGAATGGTCATCCTAAACAGATCAACAAACAACAGGTGCTGGCGAGGTTGTGGAGAAAAGGGAACCCTAGTACACTGTTGGTGGGAATGTAGACTGGTGCAGCCACTATGGAAAGCAGTGTGGAATGTCCTCAAAAAGCTGAAAATGGAACTGCCTTTTGATCCAGGGATTCCCCTGCTGGGACTATACCCTAAGAACACCAAAATGCCAATACAAAAGAACCTATGCACCCCAATGTTCATAGCAGCACAATTGACAATAGCCAAGTGTTGGAAGCAATCTAAATGCCCATCAGTAGATGATTGGATCAAAAAATGATGGTACATATACACAATGGAATACTATGCAGCAGAATGAAAAAAAGAACTACTAAACTTCGCGACAGCATGGATGGAACTGGAGAACATCATGCTAAACGAAATAAGCCAGGGGGCGAAAGACAAATACCATATGATCTCACCTATAAGCAGAACCTAACTAACAATGCAAAGATGCAAGGAAAATATGACCAGCAACACTGAAAGGAAAAGAAATCAACAGAGACAAGAGGGAAGGTGGGGGCAGGGAAAGGGAAGGGAAGGGGAAAGTCAAGGAACATATAGCAAGGACTCATGGACAAAACGAAAGGGGAAGAGCTGAGGGAGGGAAGGAGAGAGGGGGCAAGGGAAAGAGGTGGGGGGGAGGCAGAGACAACTGTATTTAAAAAGTAAATAAATTAAAAAATAAATTAATCTGTGTGTAGAGGTAAGAGATGGAAAAGTCAGAAATTTAACAATTAGATTCAATTCAAAAAGTCTACATTGCAGACTTAAAACTGGACACGAAGAATGGGGTGAATTCTACGATCTGAGAGTGGCCCCTGTTTCACAGGCAGAAAGAAAACAGGGACCTCAATCATATAACCACTGGATTTTGCCAAGACCTGAATAAATTTGGAAGAGAATCCTAAGCCTTAAATAAGATTGTAGCCCCAGTTCAAACTTTGATTTCAGCATTCATGAAACTCTTAGCAGAGAACCCAACTATTTCATCCTCAAACTCCTTATCCTGAGAAACTGTGAGCTAATCATTTGGTTACTTTAAGCTGATAAGTTTGTTTTTATTATCTATGTAGCAATAGAAAACTAATAGAGATTGCTTTATCTCTATTTTCA
The DNA here is from genome assembly GCF_021234165.1 of Pteronotus mesoamericanus. NCBI lineage: Eukaryota > Metazoa > Chordata > Mammalia > Chiroptera > Mormoopidae > Pteronotus > Pteronotus mesoamericanus. The sequence continues at coordinate 5,258,763 of NW_026555198.1, forward strand.
CATCTCAACACAAGTTCTCTCTCAGGAGCCCTGAGTATAATTACATTTTTTTGCAAGTAAAGGTCTTTAGTGTTTGAAAATCCCTACATTTTTTCTGGACTTTTTCCATCTTAATTTCCACTATACGCTTTTAGTCATTCTCTTATCTGACTTTATTCTTTCCTGCATATTATACTTTTATACTAATAGTTTCACTGTATCCTCTACTTAAAAGTCCCTCCAACATTTCTTCAATACCTCCAAGTTCCAATCTTAGCTATCATTAAAGGTTTGATTCCAATGTCATCTCTTTCAAAACAGCTGTCATTGATCCACTGCAGTTTTTATGACCTGTCTCTTCTTTGTACCCCCAGAGAAGTGCCCTAAGCCTCTCACGAGTTTCTCATGTTCTTTATTGTATCATAGTTGCATAGACTTTTAAAATATATATATATATTTTATTCTTGTTTATTCTGTTACAGTTGTCCCACTTTTCCCCTCCTGCCTTCTTCTGTCCTGCCCCACCCTGACTCCCACAATCCATCCCCTACCCTGTTGTCCATGTCCATGGGTCATTCATACATGTTCTATGACTACACCCTTCTCTGTCTTTCCAGCATTATTCCCTACCCACTTTCTTCTGGCAGCTGTCAGTATGTTACCTGTTTCCATGTCTCTGGTTCTGTTTTGCTCATTGGTTTATTTTGTTCATTAGATTTCTCTTATAAGTAATATCATATGGTATTTGTTTTTCACTGACTAGCTTATTTCACTTTGCATAATAGTCACCAGTTCCATCCATGCAGTCTCAATGGGTAAGAATTCCTTTTTCTTTATTTCTGCTACATAGAATTCCATTGTGTAGATGAACCACAGTTTTTTTATCCATTCATCTACTGATGGGCACCTATGGAATTTTTTCAAAAAATTAAAAACGGAACTGCCTTATGACCCAGCAGTTCTATTGTTGAGAATATACCTTAAGAATCCCGAATCACCAATTCAAAAGAACTTATTCACCCTGATGTTTCTAACAGCGCTATTTATAATGTCAGGTGTTACTTGCATAGACTTTTGATCTTCCTTACAATGAGAAGGCGTCACTGTAGCACAAACAAATGGGACCCAAACCCCCCTGGAATTTATTTAAAAAACATTGTGTGTTTATTCTTGCATGTTTAAACTTCAATCATCTTCAAAGTAGTCTCCATTTGATGTAATGCATCTATGAAGACTCTTTTCCACTGCTCAAAACATCTTTTGAATTCTTTGAATTTGGTGCATTCTAATTCTCCTTTTGTTTTTTGTTTCAACTTTTCCACATTGGCAAAATGTTTGCCATTGAGGACTTTTTTTTTTTTTTAATCCGGGGAAACAAAAAAAAAATTTTCTTGGTGTGAGATGAGGTGAATAGGGAGGGTAGGGCATGGAGGTCATGCCATTTTGGGTCAAAAACTGCTGAACACTCAGCATGATGTAGGCAGGTGCACTCATAAATCACTCATCATGAAATAGGCAAATGTGTCAAAGGAATCTTAAAAAAAATTAACTGAAGCAAAATACAGCCTCTCACAACAATGCCAACTGGTACCCTGATACAAATGGGTTCTTAGAACACTCACCTAGCAGGGGAAGCCTGTGCTACAAGGGGCCTGCTCTCCAAAGATGATTCTGGTTTTCTGGGGTCTCCCCTCATATATTGCCTTGTATGGAGGAAGTAATTTAGTGTTGGGTAGATGTACAGATAAAAAGGTTGAATTAGTGAATCCTGAGAGTTAGCCTTTACTATCCAAATAATTCATCCACTCCACCTTCTCTACCTTCCTTCTTTGTTACTTAATTTTTCACTAGGATCATCATCTAATCTTCTCTTACCGACCCAGATTTTTTCACAGTTTTCTCTCTTTTGCAGACATCCTTGAGCAATAAACCTGAAAACACCTTGCATGAAAAATTATGTTAACCTAGTATTTCACTGTTTTAATTTAACATGGAAAAATTACTTGCTGCATGGGGATAACTGTATGCTCATTCAATAGACCACACAATTCTCGAAAGAGTTCCAGAAATAAATATTTAACTTTCAGGAATATGAGATACACACACACACACACACACACACACACACACACACACACACACACATCTATATGATATAGTCCTATGCCATGTTTTAATTTTTTAAAGTTTTTAGTACTATGTCACTTAATGACAAGCATATGTTCCTGTGTTCTGAGAAATGCATTGTTAGGCAATTCCATTGTTGCATGAACATCATAGAGGGTACTTACACAAACACACCTAGATGGTGTAGATTATTGAACACCTAGGCTATATGGTATACTATTGTTTCATATGTGGTCTGTCACTGACCAAAATGTTGTTACGTTGTGCATGACTAAGTATTATATCATACTGAAAAACATGCTATCTGGGCTTGAAGAAGCAATTAGAATAATCTATTTTAGGTGTCATAATTTTGTTAGAAACATGGAAAGAGTTGGAAGTACGTGAACTTGAATAATACTATAGGTAATTTATCAAGATGATTATTGTTATTACTAATCCAGCAAGAGTAAAAGGATAATTGATAATCAGTCATTATAATGAATTGTTTTTGAGTAATTCAAATGATAAGCTCTTGATGTTTCTCACAATCAAGTGGTCATAATTCACAATTGTTTATAGATTGCCAATTGCTTCTAATACCAGATTATGAATCTCAATTAATTAATGATGGTTTAGTTAATCGTGATAGAATCTTTTTGTGTTTTGTAAAGATAATTGTGCCTGTTGAATGACACTTATAATGACATGGAAGGAGATGCTTTTCTAAACAAAGCCACTTTAATTTACAGCATGTCTTTTCATGACTTTCCAGTTCTCTCTTGGTGGATGCTGTGACTTCCTCTTCTTCCTTTCATTACCACTACCCACCATTAGCTTTTATTCCTGGATATCTCTGTAAAGATGAATAAAAAGAGGACTAAAGCCTCCAATTATTGAGCAGTTACTATGTATGAACTAAATATATGTGTGTATGTGTGTGAATGTATTTATTTAGTCCCCAAAGCCACCCCAAACAAGATAAGAACTCAATAAATATTTTAAACATAATAAATATGATAAAATTATAGAATATCACAATTTGAAAACAACAAAGAGAGGTAGATAACTATCAGGAAAAGTTTTGAAAAATCTGAAGCTCTGAAAGATTTAACCACCTAAGCTATGAAGCAGAACTGTAAGTCAAAACCAAATCTTGCTGCCCCAAAGCATATGTATTCACTGATGATATTAGATCAATTGCTTCTTCTACAGAAAAGCCAATGTCAATCCTTCACAGTCATTTCCTCAGCATTTTTAAATGATTATTTCTTTTCCTTATTTTCCAGTTCTCCTTCAGTGGATGTTTAATATGTTCATATGTACTATCTACCAATTTAAAATAATTATTGAGAGCCTACTCTGTGCCAAACAAAGAAGATATATCACTGAACAAAATGATGCAATAATCCCCTGTTCTCATTGGATTTGTAATCTAGTAGGAGATAGACAGTAGATAAATAAAGCAGACACTGTATCAGGTAATGACAAGGACTATAAAGACAAATTAAATAAGGAAAGAGAGAAGAGAATGACATAGAGCCAGGGCATTGGTCAAAGGAAGGCCTCAGTGATAGGATGAGACAATAAAGCAGACACCTAGAAACAACATATTTGACAAAAGCCCCATCTAAGTGGATGGGGGGTTATATGCAGACACCTAGTCATAGAGGAGTGAATGGTTCAAGTCCTGAGGCAATGTCCAGTAATCAGAATAGTAGATAAATGTGTGCCTTGATTTCCCATCCAGGTCCACAAATGCCTATATACATAGTTCTCAGTAAATATTTTTGATTTACCAAGTGATGAGGAGTTCAAGACAGCGAAGTCAGTTATAGATCTTCTCAGCAGTCTATGGGGTACTTGGTATTCTGCTAGAATGTGTTAATTTTGTGATTCATAAACTGAATTAGAAGCATCAGTTCATAATTAATTGGACTTGGGGAGGAGCAGTAGAGAGTAGCATGGATTCCTTGGACTTCATTTGTTCTATAGGCCTGGTTTGTTTTGTTTTGTTTTGGTGTACGCAGGAGAGAAGCCTCATTCTTATTCTCTGAGTTGGCAGGCAAATCCTCCATAACTTTCAAATGACCTCTACTTTCATCCAGCAGCCACACTCTCATCAACCCAGCAGGAGGGTAAACATTTTGAGGTAGATTATTTCCTCTATACTTCTGAAAACAGATAGCTGAGTGTAAATCCACAAGAGTTTATACATTCATAGGCAATATTTATGAGTGTTTTAGCCAAAAATCTTGCTGCTGCACTTTTAGTCATATACTCTTTTGTGAATCTAACTTTTACCAGTTGTTTAGGCTTTATTAATAACCAATATAACTGATACCAAGTTTATTTTTTATTTTATTTTTTCTGATCTGGTCTTAGTGGCATCTTGGTTTTTTCAAGATTAAATACAGTGGTCTGTACAAATATCACAGCCTCACTCATCCTCAAAAAGCTTGTGAGCTCATCTCATACACTGGTGAATGTGGTTTGGGTTAACCAGGAGTTCCTTTTTCTGGTTTCCCATTTGCTTCTAACATGAGTAGTCAGGAATGTCTTTACCATTATAGAACTTCAGCATAAAATATCAGCAACCAAGAAGCCTAACTAATATTAGAATTCCAACATGGCTGAAATAGTTTCTAAGACCTGTCTACCTTCTGTGCCAGATTTTATACCTTTTAATAGCTTGATAAACAAATGAAAAACAATGCCTCAATTGTTTGCTTTGCATTTCATTCTTCCCAGACATGCCCTTTACTTTTGAAACATTTTATTTATGGAATGGTAGAGAGGGAAGTAAAATGACATATTGCAAACCTGATATAGTTACTCTGTATAAGGTCTCACATTCTTAGTTTCACTTTGCTTCCTTATATCATTGAAATTGTATCTTTATCTTCCATATTTATTTACATTTTAAAAATATTTTATTTATTTATTTTTGGAGAGAAGAAGGGAGGGAGAGAAAGAGGGAGAGAAACATCAATATATGGTTGCCTCTCATGTGACCCCTACTGGGGACCTGGCCTGCAACCCAGGCCTGTGCCCTACACTGGGAATCAACCACCGACCCTTTGGTTCTCAGGATGGCGCTCAGTCCACTGAGGCACACCAGCCAAGGCTATCCTCCATATTTATTATATACGGTAATTATCTCTAGAAGTTAGATCAGATTTGGGTTTGAGATTTTTGGTAAGAATATATCATATGTAGTACTGTGGTCCTCATATTGCACCAAAACAGGCATGCAATGATTGATTGTCCAGCTTTTATTAAAGACCCACTGATCTCTCAATTGTTAAATTCCCTAAATTGCCACATAATGGTTTTAGCATTGTTATCTGAGTCATTTTTGTCTTTTAGGATTGCAAAATCCTGGTTTTCTAGTTTTATTGCCCCTTTTATATTTGTTAGTTAGAATGATTCTATAAAGAATATCTTATGTTCATCAAATAAGATGATTTAGTTACTCTGAAAAAGAGATCATACAGGAAAGGCAGGATAAATATTTAGCTCTTTCCTTTTAATTGCCAGATTTGAGAATAAGAAGAATCTCTAATGGTTTCCAAAGAGGGTTTTATATTAAATGTGATGTACATTGAAACAAAATTAACAAGCATTGCCAAGAATCTAGTTGGCTTTTTTTCCTAGAAAAATTACATTATTGATGAGTTCTATAAATGAGAGTAGCTGATCACATAAACAGTAAAACAAAAAATCTGTTACGTCTGTCAAGCTCTCCCTGTTTTAAGGGAAGGGACATATGGTACATATCTCCACAGGCTCTCAGACTCATCTAAATATGCCTACATGTGCGGTGAAGACTGAGTCATATGTGGCACTTTTCACAAGGTTGTCATCCTAGGGCTGTAGTGGAAGTCTGAGGCCTGGGTTAGATAAAGTTTTCTCTAATTGGCTCAAGCATCCACTTATTATTCTTCCATATTCCACTTATTATTCACCATATTGCATAGTGGAAAAAGTTTCTCCTCAATTAAAAATAATAAAGAACTGTGTTCAATCTAGGTTTTAAAAACAATTCATGCTGGAAATGACACCAATATTTGTTCAGTAATTAAACAAATCATCTTATTCAAAAATATTTATCAAATAGTTATGTACAAATTCTGTTAGCTGCAGTGGGAGAGGGGATAAATAATAAGTTATGTATTTTCCCTGAATTAAAGGATATTTTTCTGCAGAGGTTACTTTTAGTTAGATAGACAGACACATACATACATACATACATACATACGATACATAAATATACTCACACACATATGAAATTAGCAATGAAAGCTACAAAATAGTACATGTTTTGGAAAACATATTTAGTTTTCAATATCATGGAAACTTAAAACTAAACAAAATTTTCTTCATTCACTATCTTTATGTATACAGAAAGTTTCATGGATGACATGGTATTAGAGTTCGATATCAAGATATTATATATCTATATAATATGACTTGATCCATTATGAGATTTAAAGGAAACATCAAGTATGATTCCAAGGTCTCTGACCTGAGTGACTGTGTTGATAGTAGTGTCATTTCATGAGAAAGGAATCCAGGAGTTGCAGCTGTTCAGGTGAGTGGTGATGATGATGGAGGCATTGATAGGAACCACATGAATTAGTTTTCGAAAGCAAAAATAACTGGGCAACATGTACATAATTCCTTCTGCTTTAACTTCCAGTCTCATACTTGATCTACTGCTCCCATTCATTCACTCAGTGAATACTTATTGAATTTCAACTATGTGCAAGGGATTATACTGGGTGCTACAGCTGCAAAACTGAATGAGACAAAAAAAAATTTGCCTACAGAGAGCTGATAAGATAGTCTACTAGGGGAAGTTGAGTATTCAAATATATGATTAATTGCAGTTTTAAATGAACTTTTATTGCTTTTTTTGAGAGAGAGGAAGGGACAGAGAGATATGAGAGAGAAACATCAATTAGCTGCCTCCTGAATGCACCACAAGTGGAGATCGAACTTGCAACATAGGTATATGCCCTGACCAAGAATCAAACTGACAACCTTTTGGTGCAGTGGTCCCCAACCTTTTTGGCAAGAGGGCCAGGTTTCATGCAAGACATTTTTTCCACTGACTGGGGTGAGGGGTATGATTGCAGATGATTCAAGCAAATTATATTCAAGCTCACCTCTGGCTGTGAGGCCTGGTTCCTAACAGACCCATGGTACCAGTCTGTGGCCAGGAGGCTGGGGACCCCTCTTTTGGTGCAAGGGATGATGCTCCAGCCAACTGAGCACCCAGACAGTGCTAATTGCAGTTTTTATAGAAGCTAAAGAGTACAGGAATTTATGACAGTATTTGAGAGGGTAATCTAATCCAATCTGGGAATATTTTGGAACTCCTTGAAGTCAGTCTGTTCACATAACTACCAGTGTACCTGGTTGTAGTCTGGAAAAGTATGTTGTTTTTTGCCCAAACCCTGGCACTCCTCCTCATTACAGTAGGGTCTTATACATAATTAAAGCCTCAGTCACTTTATCTGGAAATTGAGGATGGTTACATCCCCTACACAGTTCTAAAAGGACTAAATGAAATAATTCACAGAAAGTATATAGAATGGTGCCAGACAATATAGGTTCTTTCTCTCCCTGTTCCCCAAGTTTGATTCTTGTGACTTTCTTCATTCAGCAACATAGCTCAGCAATATGTTAGCATGGTTGTGGAATTAGGTAGGTATTTAGAACATCACATCCTAGGAACATATTAGCCATCTAAGTATTTCATTCTATCTCTTTCTTCTGTGTTGGACATACCATCTTTATTATCATTGTAATGGAGGGCCCCTCAGAAGCTTTATTATAGTAAAATTATAAACCTATGTGAGTTGTCAAAATCTTCAAGCTCTGATTCATATGTTTTTCAAGCACTTAGGCATCCTGACTACACAGCTTAGATTTTTATAAGAGGCTAAATTCAAATAGAATTTTTCTTGCTGTTTTACAAATACACATATACTTGGACTTGATAGACTACATTTTCCAATTTTTAAATCAAAAAGGTAAGTTCATCATACTTAGGTCAAAATTATATATATCTATATATTATATATAAACAATATATACAATACATATAGTTTAATTCAGAGTGCTGGCCTTTAGTATCTTAATTTCCTCTAAGTCAGCAATTTTCAACCTTTTTCATCTCATGTCACGCATAAACAAATTACTCAACTTCTGGGGCACACCAAAAATATATTTTTTTACTGGTCTGACAAAAATAGGTAAAATTTTGATTCACTCACACTGGGCAGCTATTGTAGTGTTGGCTGTTGTCTTTTTTTTTTTTAATTTGACAATCTAAGGGAAAAGATATCAGTGTTCCTGACTCAACAGTCAGGTATTTCATGTTTTAAAAATTGTTGTGGCATACCTGCTGATAATTGTTGCTCTAAGTAGTTTAAAATAAACAATAACAAACCTGTATTTTTTTGTGTTAAAACACTAAAGCAGAAACAGGTCATGCAAAGCCCATTTATTTTTCCTTTAAATATACTCCAATATTTTCATGTTGCCTTATATGTGTTTCCTCTTTAGCCCCTCTTTTTAAAGAAGGAAATATAATTTTATTTCCTTTACATGAGCAACCTATATCAATGTCTGATATCTTGTGGATCTCTGAAGCTGTATTAAGACTAGTATTTTTTAACCTCAATTGAATTTGTAGTACTTTTCCTCATAAATTCTGTAAATATTTAGTCATTTTATGGTCATGGGACTTCTATCGACTGTTCTTGTTATGTATTAAGGAAGAATGAGCTCTCCCTTTCAAAGAGCTTTCAAAGGCAGCAGGTATGTCTATTCTCATTTGTCTGCATAGGAGGGCCACAATGGGCAGTGCAGTGTGAATGTGTGGTGGCATAAATTTCACGGTTTGGTAAATAATAGATCAGGGTAGGAAGACATGCTATATATAAGTGCTATGTTCCTCTGCATTCTGATAGCCCGCATTTTGGCCCATCTTTTATTTATAAATGTGGAAGAACATACAAGCACGTACACAAACACACAGTAAGGCAGAGAGGGTAAGGAAGAGAAGTGTTCTGGGGCCAAGCTGCTTGGAATTAGATTTCTGCTGAGCCAGTTACTAGTCATGGGCTGTGTAAGCTTGGGTATATACATCTTTCTATTTCTTCATTTTCATTTCTTCCTTTATAAAATGGGATAAATGGGATAAAAAGAGAACCCATTGCATAAGGTACTATAAGAATTCAGTGACTTATCCATATACTACAGACATTACTTTAGTGACTGATACATAGTAGAATTTCAATAAGAATTTACTACTATTATAGTTTATCTTTTTTACTATGATTGATTGGAGTGTATTAATATGGAGATAAATACCTGCATGCCTCACCTATAAGAATTTCGAAGCAATGGTGATTGTTATTCAAATAAATAAAGTAGTTATTCACATTGTTATTAAAGCTCTCTGAAAGGTAGGAAGAGTTAATCTTCTTTACCTCTTTCTCATTCTTACACAGACCCTCAGTGTCTCTTGCTGGTATATTCAGGCGATAGCTCTCCAGGAACAGGTTATGTCTCTGAACAATCATTTATCCAACATTACACCTATACCTTGCTTTAACAATAGGTTATTAGTGTGTGTGTGGGAGGTGGGGTGAGGGGACGACTTCTGTGAAGAAATACGAAGTATATGTGTGTATTGTGTGCAAATGTGTGTGTTAATAAACAATGAACCATTCTACATATATTTGGATTTATCTGGTCTTTGAAAAATCAAATGCTTTTTTGTCAGAGCAAGGATAGCAAACTCAGAAGGAAATATTATAAAGATGGTTGTCAGGAATACGTAAGATTTAGTTTTAAATTTTTGGTGGGATAGCCCTTAGGTGAAAAATCAGGAATTGACTGCTCTATGACTTCAGAGTTGATTTTAATGTTTCAAACTCCCCTGCTCCTCCACCCAACCCCCAACACTCTGGGAATTTAGTGGGATGCCTATTTATCATAAATCAAATCAGTACAAAGTATGGACTTGGAAACAGCGGAGCCAGTTCTATCACTTGCTAACTGGGTCACAATGACTTTATGGACAAATTACTTAATCTCTCAGAGCACTGTTTTTCTCATATGGAAAACAGATTAAAATATGTATTTTATAGGATTGAGGTGGACATTAAAAGAGTGGCCTGAAAATTCCTTAACACAGTGTTTGCATATCATATATCATACATTAAATGGTGGCTAAGCTTACTATTACATGTAACTGTATGCAAGTGATAAAAAATCTAACCCTCAACTGTTTACTTAGCATCTAGTGTCCAAACAGTGATATCTTTAGACATTAAATCCAGTGAAACTTCATTTAACTACACAGAATACAGTATCCAAATCTTGGTGAAACACTTGTTTACTTAACTTCTGGTGCTAACATGCACACTCTTTTGTTTAAAAAATCACTTGGTTGTAAATAATAGACTATAGTCCTTAGCACTACTGAATACATTCACTTTATTGGGGAAACTTTATAGTGCTATTAATAGTGTTCTGAAGGGAAAATTCATATATAGACAAATTGGAGATTTAGAAACTACAACTTGGTGAACAGAATAGGATAGGGGACACCTATTAGGTGGTTCTTTGAATTTTAGTGGATGTAGAATAAACTCTCTTTCACTTTCTCACCTCTCTCCTATTACTATTTATGTAGATCTAGCAGCAGCAGCATATTAAGGAGGAAAATTGATGAACTTGCATCTGCTAAAATCACACTGTTCATTCAACCATGCCCTATGAAGACAAATGTATTATGCGCGACCCCCAACAAAAGAAAAATTTATCAGTTATCTTACACTTGTTAGTAACCTTTTGATGAGTTATCCTTGAGATAATATATTTTGAACTATTATTGGCTCATGTTATTTGAAACCATTTCTGTTGTACTTTGTGAATGGCCTAACAATCTGATACAAGTTTAGCCCCAGGAAAATCAAATTACACTATTTTTAAGACATAATTTTTTTTGCAAAGAGTGTTTAAATTACTTTCTATAGGCATAGTATTTGGGGCTGACTTTCCCTGCATAAAGGCTTTTTAAGATTAATTTGACTGATGTAGTATCGACTGAAGGACTTCAGAAAATGACTTTACAGCTTTGCAACGAAAGAGCTAAATAAAAACCAGTTACTGCCTCTCAGACACCATATGAATCTCTCTAAAGTCATAATCCAAATTCAAGGTCTAGACATATGGCAAAGATCAGTTCATAAGAAGATTGAAAATACAAAATTATACAGAAAAATAAAGATGGCACATGAGAACATGAAAAGATGTTCAACATCATTAACTGTTTGGAAAGGCCAATTAAAACTACATGAGATATTACTACACATCTATCCAAATGTCTAAAATAAAAAATAGTGGCAGCATCAAATTCTGGCAAGGATATGGAAAAGTTGACCATTCCTATACTGCTATTGTAAATGTAAAATTGTACAACCACTTTAGAAACTAGTTTAACAGTTTCTTAAACAAACAAACAAAAACTAAACATGCAACTGCTATGCAACCCAGAATTTGCACCTTGGGGCATTTATTCTAGAAAAATGAAGAATTGTGTTCCCACAAAAACCTGTACATGAAAGTTCATAGAAGTTTTCTCTATAATAGCCAAAAATGGGAAACAGCCCAAATGTCCTTCAGTGAGTGAATATTTAAACACAAATAGTACTTAGCAATAAAAAGGAGTGAACCACTGTTTTGGAGAGATAGAAGAAATGGGAAATCATTTAGTTGATATATTCTTAGAGAGCTGTGATAAGCACTTAAACTGAAGATGTAATAAAATGGAGGGGATGGATTCATGTAGGTTTAGTCATCAGAACCTGGCAACTAACTAGGCACGAGGGATGAGGGAAAAAGTATAAATGAACATACTTCCAATTATATGGGTGATAGGGATTTAGAAGCTAGGACATAAAGATAATTTTTCAACATTAATTGTCCAAGAATATTAAGCTGAATGATTATTTTAAAAACTTAATAAAGCATTGAATGATAGACCAAAGTTAAGTTTATCAACCTCAACTTTTTCTTAGGTCACATCTCATTTGTTATGTTGACGATAGTAATGGTCATTTATCTATAGATATTTCAACCCTGGTAGCAGTGTACCAATGGCTAGAGTAACTTTTCACCTGAAAAATATTTCAGTCACCCTTGTCTCCCAAACTCTTAGATTTTGTCTTTATTGGCCACAGTTAATTAAATAACCATGAGAACTATATACCTCACTATTTGTTATCCAACAGGATTTTTTTCAGTTGGTCATATCAGTGAGTAAGGATGTAGATATGGCTCTTTTTCCTAAAAGATTAAGGCTAAATGAATTAAGTGACCAATGTGCCTTATTGTTTGAGTTGGCACATCTAATTCTTCAATTTTTCTTCCCTGCAGTTCAACTGTATTTTACTCCACACTTCAGAGCCTTGAAAGATTATTGTAATTATGACAGCTCTCTCAGAATACCATTTGCTAGCCACTGATAACCTTATGCTGGTTTTGGCAGCAACATATCTTTGTTAACATGTTTCAACATTACTTATATCCAGTCGCGGTACTGTTTTCTTGCAGAAAACCTTTTGAAGGTCACCCCTCACTAGTGTATTTTTAACTCAGCATGCACTCTTCCAGCAACAGGACAGCCATTAACTCTAAATTAACCTTAAGATAATAGAGAATTATGCCCTGGCTGGTGTGGCTCAGTGGATTGAGCACCGGCCTGCGAACCGAAGGGTTCCTGGTTTGATTCCCAATCAGGATACATGCTTCGGTTGCTGGCCAGGTCCCCAAGAGGAGGGCATGAGAGGCAACTACTCATTGATGTTTCCCTTTCTCCTTCCCCTCTGTCGAAAAAATAAATAAACAAAATCTTTAAAAAATAAGAAACATAATAAAGAATTAAGCACTGTATAGAAAAAGCAGACAATTATAAGTTCTAGTAGGATTGAGAGAAAAATATCAGACATGATTGTATATTAAACTTTAGAAAAAAGATAAAATTTTAAAGCAAATACTTGGATTAAAATATTCATTAGATTGTTTTATGTTATACCTGTACATTTTTGAAATTTTTAAATTTTCTTTTTGATATCTCATTATATTTTCTTATTTCCTTATTTTTTAAATTAATTAAATTTATTGGGGTGACATTGGCTTATAAGATTATATAGATTTCCAATGTACATTTTCATGATACATGATCTGTATGTTGCATTGTATGTCTTCCACCCAATGTCAGATCATCTTCCATCACTATATATTTGGCCCCATTTACCCTATATTAACCCCTACCACCTTCCCTATGGTAACCATCGCACTGTTGCCCGTGTTTATGAGTTGCGGTTTTATATTTCACATATGAATGAAATCTTATGGTTTTTAGATTTTTCTGAACATGGTCTTTATTGAAACCTTAAGATTACACATTAAAGTATAGAGAAGAAAATAAAAATTTTCCATAAATCCAGTTGTTATTCTACTCATTTTTTTTTTTTTTTTTTTTACATAGCTAGTGTAACATTAGATGTATTAGTGATCTGTGATTTCGGATTTCTCACACACTTTAAATAAATAGAGGGTGAAGCATAAAACTACTAACTTTTCATTTACCAAGTAAAAACAAGACATAAACAAAATATTAGTTCATCAACAACAATAAAAATCTATTATCTTCCATCACCATCATTTTATAAAAGATTATTTTAACACTACAGTATAAAGTGATAAAATCTCAGAATGAAATAAGCGTTCAGGTTGAATAAAGTTTTGTGAAAAACTATCAATATTGTCTTTACTTTTCTCATTTTGTTATAGACTGGTGAAAACTTTATCTTGACAGTTATTATGACCATGAATGTCCCCTATTTGTGAATTGGCTAGGATCAGGGAAAAAAGAGGAAAATATTATATAGCCCTTTTTTTAAATATATGGTCACATGTTTAAATTGAGCTTTTAACATTGCTTACAGTCCTACTACTTATCCCAAATATATTTAATCTCTCACTATCAGATAATTCTATTTCATGCCTTCTCATCAGTCCATAAGCTTCTGTAAACTTTTCTTCTCTCTTCTCTCTCTGCTGATGATATTACCTCTTAATTTACCTGAGCATTCAAATAAAGAATTATTTATGGTGAAATACCACTCACAACCTCTAGGATGGATATTATAAAAATGATGTACAGTGACGTGTGTTGGGTAAGATGTGATAAAATTGAAATGCTGATCCCTTGCTGTGAGATTGTAAAATTGTGTACTATGTAAAGTAGTTTGAAAGTTCCTCAAAATAGTTAAACACAAAGTTACCATGTGACTCAATAATTTCACTTGGAGGTATGTACCCCAGAGTATTTGAAACATATGTTCACACAAAAAAATGTGTACACTTTGTGTTCAAAGAAGTATCATTTGTAATAACCAAAATATGGGAATGAGGAAGATAAATGTTGACCAAATGTTGAAAAGATAAACAAAATGTGATATATCTATGTAACAAAATACTAATAAATGCTCCAATGTGAATAAACCTTGAAAACATATGGTAAGTGAGGGAAGCCAATCACCGAGGGCCACGTATTGTATGATTTCATGTATATTGAAATGTCCAGAGTATACACATACATTGAGAAAGAAAGTAGAAAAATGATGGCTTGGGGCCAGAGGCAGAGGAATATAGGACTGATCAATAATAGACATGGGCATTTTTATTCCAGGGTGACAAAAATGTTCTACACTTGTGTTGTGGTTATGGTTGTACAACTGTGAATATACCAAAAAAACCCACTGAATTTCATACTTTAAATGAATTAATTTTTATGGTATGTATATTACATCTCAATAAAACTATTTTAGAAAGAGAACTTCAGCCCTGGACTGTGGCTCTGTTGGTTGGAGTACGATCCATCTCATAACTGAAAGGCTGTAGGTTCAATTCCTGGTCAGGCACATATGTAGGTTGCAGGTTTGATCCCTGGTACAGATGTGTACAGGAGGCAACCAATTGATGTTTCTCTCTCACAACAATGTTTTTTCTCTCTCCTTTCCTCTCTCTCTAAAAGCAATGAAATACTGTCCTTGGGATAGGATAAAAATGATAATAATAAAAAATAAAAAGAGAAAACATCTACATGTCTCTGGCATCAAATCTACCCACCTTCTTTGATTTGTATCCATCTAGTTTGCCTTCCTCTTTCTCCATTATTGATAGTCCCACCAGCGTGGCACATTTGTTACAAATGGTGAACCTATATTGATATGGCATAATCGCCTCAAGTCCATAGTCTATATTAGAGTTCATTCTTGGTGTTTTACATTCTATAAGTTTAGACAAATGTGTAATGGCATATATGCATCATTATAGTACAATGCAAAATATTTTCACTACCCTAAAACTCCTCTGTGCTCTGTTTATTCATCCCTCCCCCTTCCCAATTCCTGACAATCACTGAACTTTTTACTATTGTCATAGTTTTGCATTTTCCCAAGTTGTTGTTATACTGAATTTTGGCTAGTCTAGTAGGTGTGTAGTGATGTTTCATTGTTTTAATTTACAATTCCCTAATGACATATGATATTAAACATATTTTCACATGTTTATACTCTGTGTATCTTCTTTGGTGATGTGTCTGTTCAGGGCCTTTGCTTATTCTTTAATTAAGCTGTTGTTTCTGTTATTGAGGTTTAAGAGTACTTTGTGTATTTTGGTTGATAATTATTTATCATATCTCTGTTAGTGGAATTGTGAATTGGTGTAGCCATTATGAAAACATTATGGAATTTTCTCAAAAAACTTAAAAATAGAACTACCATGCAATCCAACAATTCCACTTCTGGGTATTTATCTGAAGAAAATAAAAACACTAATTCAAAAAGATATAGACACCCTATGTTCATTGTAGTATTATTTACAATTGCTAAGATATGGAAGCAACCTAGGTGTTCATCAATAGATGAGTGGGTAAAGAAGATGTGAAATACACTCACACAATAGAGTAATACTCAGCAAAAAAAAAAAAACAACAACAACGAAAAACAAAACAAAAAAAACAACGAAATCTTGCCATTTGCAACAATATGGATGGACATAAGGATTATTTTGCTAGGTGAAATAAGTCAGACAGAGAAATACAAATACCATATGACTTGACTTATAAGTAGATTTTAAAAGAGCAAAGAAAATGAATCTGTAATTGAGTGGATCAAAAAGCTATGGTACATTTACACAATGGAATACTACACAGCAGAAAGAAAGAAGGAGCTCCTATCTTTCGCGACAGCATGGATGGAGCTGGAGAGCATTATGCTAAGTGAAATAAGCCAGGAAGTGAAAGACAAATACCATATAATCTTACCTATAAGTGGAACCTAATCAACAAAGCAAATAAGCAAACAAAATACAACCAGAGACATTGAAATAAAGAACAAACTGACAGTAAGCAGGGGATGGGGGGAGGAGATAATGGGAGAAAGAAGGGGAAGGGTCTTCAAGGAACATGTATAAAGGACCCACAGACAAAGCCAAAGGGGGTAGGACTGAGGGTGGGAGGTGCGGGTGGGTGGGGCAGGGTAGAGTGGTAGGGGGAAAATGGAGACAACTGTATTTGAACAACAATAAAAATATATATAAAATAAAGAACAAAGAAAATGAAAAACAAAACAAATTCATGATAGAAAAGAGATGATTGCCGGAGGGAAGAGGAATAGGGGAATTGGTAAAAAAGGTGAGTGAGGCCTACAAACTTCCAGTTATAAAATAAATAAATCATGGAGAGGTAGTGTACTGCACACATAATATAGTCAATAATATTGTAATAACTTTGCAGTGACAGATGGTTAGACTTTTTGTGGTAATCACATAGTAAGGTATATAAATATCAAATCATTATGTTGTAAATCTGAAACTAATATAATATTGTATGCCAATTATATTTTAATAATGCCTTTGAAAGTTAAATTGATAGGTTTGTAAGAGTCAAGAAGACATGCATTCTGAAATCCAACATGACATAAGCAGTCAGTGGTCTAGAATAGGTAGAATAAAAAGCTAATGTGATCAAATGTGAAGTCCTAGAAGCCAATTAGAAATTAATTCTCTAAAATGTAATTCCAGTGATCAAGGACCTTTTCTATAATAGAAAGATTCTCAATTTGGTTAGCGCCCATGTGGCAGAACAAATCCAGAAACTGACTATAACTAATGAGAAAAGGGAAATAATAAGAAAGTACTCAAGAACAATCGGGCCTGTGTGCTCCATGTGTATCCTGCATTACCTTGAGGAAAGTGGTTGATTGTGACTCTGCAGATATTATACCCACATATACCTCTTGAGACCTATATACTAGTAAAGAAAAATAAAGTTCTATTGTAATTTACAGATTATAGATTTTTGTCTTCCTTCTCTGGGCTATTTTAAGCAGAAAATGTGTTTAAATATTTCTTTGAATATAACTTTTTTCTGATAACGCAACCATAAGGAGAACAAAGAAGCTTCAAATATTGTTCTTTTAGCTCTAGCTCTTTGCAAAGACAAGTATACACAGAGGTTTTTAAAAAGACTACTAAAGTCAAAAAAGGATTCTGACCTCTAAGGATACTTTAAAAAAATCTTCCAGTTAGCATTCCTTTGAATTAATAAGTGAATGTTGCATAGTCTGTCATTTCTGCCACAGGTTTGAGGTAATGTAAGTAATGTAAGACCAAAAAACTTAGAGCAATTTATTATATCTTTGTGATATAATCTTGTGATAATGTCTCTTTGACATGACTTATAGGACTGATAAAAAACTCCTTTGTTAATGAGGTCAATTTTTAGGCTACAAGAATGAAAGCACCATCTCTAAATTAGACTAGAATAATGTGGTCATTCTTATTGTGTATGTTGTCTTTGATTACTTATCTTGAAAGCAAAGCACCAAATTATAACAATGTTCAATGAAAAATGAACATTGGTGTAATATTTTTAAATTTGAAACTAACTAAAATAATATCCTAATAATAGATATGGTGGTTTGATCATGTATAATGTAATTTATGTTGCCTTGGCATTATTTTATTAAATATTTCTGATTACGTTGTGAAATATTGTAGGGATGAGAAAATGGAGACACAGAGTGGTAAAGTATATGTCCAAGACCCAAGAGCTAGTAAACTGTAGAACATCAAAACAAAATTTAGGTGACTTCTGACTTTTGTACTTCTTAACCACTAAGCTGTACTGCTGGTCAGGTTAAAATCACATAGGTTGAAGTGCTTGTCTGATTATTGTCACTTATTAGTGTCTTAATAAACCCAGATTACCTCTAAATCTTTAGATATCTGTCCTAAGGATGGCCTTTGCTATAATGTCCCCCTGAAACATTAATTAATGACTGGTCCTGGGTCCAGGGAAGGCTCTGTCTCTTCAGAGTAGTGTGACATTGGCCAAATCATTTTGGTGAGAGTCATTTTTTGTGGTAGACAATATAATGTTACTTTTACCAAATACGCTCATGCCCTGGAAACTGTGAATATGTTACCTTACATGGTAAAAACAAAACAAAACAAAAAAACCCCAACTTTGTAGATGTGATTAAAGATCTTGAGATAGAAGATTATCCAGGTAGGCCAATGTAATCATAAGTCCTTATTTGAAGGCGATAAGAGGGTCAGAATCAGAAGAAATATGAAAATGGACACACGGGTCAGTGATTCAGAATCATGGTTCAAGGAATGCAAGAAAACTCTAGACATAAGGAAATAGATTCTACCCTAGAGCCTCCTGAAGGAACACAACCCTGCTGACATCTTGCTTCTATCCCAATGAGATCCAATTCAGTCCAGAACTAAAAGAGAAGACACTGTGTTATTTTATGTCACTGTTTGTGGTAATTTGTTACAGCAGCAATAGGAAACTAATACACTTTCTTTGTTTATGGAATATGAATAACAGTGGCCTCATAGAATTGATGTAAGGAGTTAAAGAGAAAAAACTGAGTGAATTGAATGCATACAGTGAGTTAGGGAATAAAGTAGCAGCATGTGAGATATTCTCTGAAAACCTAAGTGGTATTCATGTGGGGCAGTTTCAAACCCTCCCATCACAAATCTTCATGAGACCTTGGAGGTACTGAGGGGGAATGAGACTTAAATCTGATTCTGCTTTCTTTCCTCATTACTACCACCAAGGATTTTCAGAACCTGGCTCTTCTTCTTTCTCCTACCTTATCTCAATTTGATTCTTGCTGGTTTCCCTTCAATCCAACTACATTTTCAGTCCACTGTTCTTTATCCTTGCTGTTTACTCTCCATGGAACTCTTCTATCATCATTGCAGAGATATCATGTCATTCAAACCTCGACTGAAATGATGCCTGTTTCTGAAAGGACTTTCCATATCACTCAAACAAAACAAGCCTCCATTACCACCCTCTATCTACATTTCCTTAACTTAGCTTCTTCATGGTGCTTATCAGAACCTGAAACATATTCAAATGCTTTTAACCTCTCATAAATTTATTTTCTCTCTATCCTCCTTGAAATGGAAGATAATTGAGAGCAGGGACACTGTCTTTCTTACTGCTATATGCTCAAAAACAAAAAGACACATAATTATGTACTTAATAAATTACTTTTGACTGACCATATTACTAAAGACAACATGGCTTTTAGGTATTTGGGGAAAGTTAACAAAGTTCCTTTTTGTTTAAGCCAGTGTGAGAAAGAATTTTCTGCACTGAAATCCTGACTCAGGTGTTTCCCTCTTCTTGTGTCTATCTGTCTATGTATCTATCATCTATCCAAAATCAGACAGCAGAGCAAAATATAAAGGACAAAGTAACAATTACCTGAAAACCTCATTGGGTAACTATTTTCTTCAATATATTGTGTATGTATAATATTATGGTAAATGTTCCATTATGTAATATTCTTATGTAAATATACCAATATAATATACTATATTATTAAAATAATTTTTCATGTATGATAATATAAATATGTAATATTATACTAATAGAATTGCAAAATATATAGAAATTAACCTAATGTGTGTAAATTTTATACTCATGGCTTATTTATTTGATAACTGGAAATTTGCACTTTTTGACCTCTTTCACCCATTTCACACACCCCACATCTCCCACCTTTAATCATTATCTAATATGTTTTAAAATGATGGGGAAGAGTAGAGCAGGGGAGACTAATGTGGGAAAAAGGAGTACAATTGTAACTGGATAACAATTAAAAATTATAATTCAAAGAATAAACATAATAATTGGTATAAAAATGAAACCTAATATGCTTTTCATAATAGTCTAATTATACTATATGTAATGTGGTATAACTTTGTTCATTTGCCATTGTCATGTAACAGTGTAATAGACAATTACTTGGTGTGAAG
Organism: Pteronotus mesoamericanus; assembly: GCF_021234165.1. Lineage (NCBI taxonomy): Eukaryota > Metazoa > Chordata > Mammalia > Chiroptera > Mormoopidae > Pteronotus > Pteronotus mesoamericanus. The sequence continues at coordinate 5,279,292 of NW_026555198.1, forward strand.
GTGTACCTATTGTAGACGAAGGATGATCAGAAATACTTCTTGACTTATATGAGTTTTCAATTAGAACACAAGTAGATAAAAAGGAGCCTTCTATTAGAAAATCTGAAGGAAAGGCTTTCCAGGAAGAGGAAATAATGCTCCAAAGCAAGAACTAGTTTGACATGTTCAAAGAGAAACGTGAGGTTGATGTGGTTGAATTTCTTGCCTAGAAGACGCAATTTGAAGCAAAAGAAGTTATCAGACATGAGGTGAGAGAAGTCTAGGCCACAGAAACAAACTTGATTTCTTTTTAACTGCAGTGGGCAGAGAGTTTTAAGCAAGATGGATGATTTAATTGCTTTATATTTTTAAAATAGTTACTTTTACTTTACTATGGAGACTTCCATAATAACTAGTTTACATTGTTGTTCAATTCATATTAGGTTAATTTTTTATTTGAGATATAATTGACATATAACATATTAATTTTAGGTGTACAACATAATGATTTGATATCTGCTTATATGGCAAAATGACCATCACTATAAATCTAGTTAACACCCATCACCACATATAGTTAACATTTTTTTCTTGTGATGAAAACTTTTAAGATCTAATTTCTTAGCAACTTTGAAATAGGCAATACAGTATTATTCACTATAATCACAGAGAACGGATTGGTGATTGCCAGAGGTAGGGGGTATAAGGTAGGTAAAATGGGTGAAGGTGGTCAAAAGGTATACATTTTCAGTTATAAAATAAATAAATCATAGGGACATAATGCACAGATTATTAGGATATTTTCTAATTATTGAATCTTGTACTGTTGTGTTGCTGATGTTGTTGCTTTTGTTTCTTATATAAATGTCACTATTTTATACAATATAGTCTCAAAATAGCCATTGTTTGATTAACAAACAAGCAAGGAAAATATAACCAGCAATGATGAAAGAAAAAAGAAACTGACAGTAATGAGAGGGAAGAAAGGAGGGGGGTAATGGGGAAAAGAAGGGGAAGGGTCAAGTCAAGGAACATGTATAAAGGACCCATGGACAAAGCCAAAGTGGGTAAGGATTGAGGGTGGGAAGTGGGGTTGGGTGGGACAGGGGAAAGCGGTGGCGAGAAAATGGAGACAAATGTATTTGAACAAAAAAAATTTTTTAAATTATTATAAATATATTTTTCCATTTTATTCTCTTGTCTTATAGATTCTAACACATCTTCAGTTGATTCTGTTAAAATTCTATAAGATTGTAGGTAATATAATATTATATTTTCTAGAAATAATGATAATTTTGCCTTTTATTTTCTGATATTTTGTTCCCTGAGCGAATTGTATTGTGCAGCACTTCCACAAAAATGTAAAGTATTTATTTGGACAAACACCCTTGCTTTGATTTTTACCAGGTAACCAAATTCCTTCAAAAGAATACTAGATATACAATAACTCTTTTTAAAAATTTATTACTAGAATTCATGCAAGAAATCTGGTTGCATGGATTCCCAGACTATATTGCCCAGCCTTCTTTGTAACTCGACATGGCCATGTGACTAATTTATAATAAGCTGTGAATAGAAATGGTCCATTTCTACATCTTGGTCTTTAAAGTAATCATCTGTTCCTATTTATTTTTATATTATCTAGTAATTTTTACCAAAGTTTTTACTTTCGCCCATTCTGAGTCACTACCCTTTAGAAGTTTTGTGATTAGCTGTATTAATATAATGCTATTGCTTATTATTACTATTAATTTGCCTCACCATGAGTCTTATTAAAAGAGGGTGGGTGTGATTATATTTACATATTTGTTCTTACTTATCATCTCCTTTCATACTCTTCTGATTTAGCTCTTTATGTTAACATTTGTTTCCCATCTGAACAATATTGAATGTATCAACTATTTTTATTCTGCTAAGCCTTAGTTTTAAACATTTAAAATAGCACGTTCAATTTCAAATTTTCAAGTATTACTTTTAAATACACAAGAGTATCTTTGAATTCTCCTTTATGAAATATTAATAGCCATAGCTGATGCCTATTGAGATTTTTCTATGTAATTATGTAAGAATTTGCATGCATCATCTCACTTAACCCTCACAATAACCTTGTGAGAAAGGCACACTTCTCATTCTCAATTTGAAGATGAAAAAGGTGAGGTTGAGAGGAATCAATCATTGGGCTAAGGCCACAGAGCTGTTTCTTGTTAAAGGTAAATTCAAAGTGTGTTTTGATTGATTGTATAGGCCAAAATTATAATATGCTAAAGTGAAAAATTATTGAACTTGTACTTCTTCCCAATCTCCATCCATTTACACAGTTAATAAGCTTAATTCTAATGCAGTTGATTTCTAATTTTTTAAAAGATTTTATTTATTTGTTTTTAGAAAGAAGGTAAAGGAAGGAGAAAGAGAGGGAGAGAAACATCGATGTGTGGTTGCCTCTCATACGCCCCCTACTGGGAACCTGGCCTGCAATCCAGGCATGTGCTCTGACTGGGAACCAAACCCGTAGCCCTTTGGTTTGCATGCCTGCACTCAATTCGCTGAGCCACACCAGCCAGGGTGATTTCTAACTTTTTAAAAATATCATGCTATATATATATTATGCTCATCTGTTTGTTCCTTTAATCCCTGTGTTGTTTCTCAAGCCTATACTTGAAATTACTGGCTCAATTTTTTTTAGGCTTGATAATGTTTCTTATTGCTTCTGATTGATTTTAGAGTTATAGAGAGTTATAATTTTATTTTATCCACCTGTTACACATCATCTAAAATCTCCTTATTTCTTCAGCTACCATTATAGAATCTGGAGTGGGGGGGAGTCATTTAGCTATCTTTGCTTGCAGTATTCCTATTCTTCCCCCTTCTCCATTTTAGAGCATTTTACACATAGGTCCCATTTGTTATGCTTTTTTTCCTTATTTTTTTAATGGGACCATTTATTGCCCCTCTCAAATAATGTGAATATATTATCCTTGATAGTTCTGCTGGTTGACATGGCAACTGTTGGCTTCACCTGCTCTACCCACTTTGAACAGTGTTTCTCAAACATAGATATGCAAAATAGAGTGGCATTCTGGACTTACTGAATCAATCTTAAAATAGGAACTTGTGAATCTGTTCTTTTATCCTGCCTTCTAAAACTACTATGTGGCTTTACATTTATGGACCAGTGCCTTGGAACATGCTCTAAACATCTTTGGGTTTGCTGTTTCTATTCTTTGTTCAGTCATTCTGCTCTTGTAGGGGAAGAGGGTGATGTGGAGGACAGTGAGAGGTATATAGGGCTGTGTGCAGTCGCAGTTATATTTTTCTTAGTTGCTAGTTTCTCTGAATTTGTTGGCATCCATGTAATGTGTTAAGCTGCCTCATATTGAGGGTGCATACTCTTATCTTTTGGTGGAGAGTGCTCTTCATGTTTACTTGCATTCCCTCTCAGAATAAGGAATCCATTTTCATGAAAAACCATACAAAGTTGATGGGGTTTTCCCCTTGTGTAAACCTATTATTTCAGCTGTCCAGAAATTGGTTTGTGGCTGTAGTTCTCAGGAAATCATTTCTATTTCTCTCTGATGTTTTACCTGGCTAGAAGGAAGTGAAACTATATTATAGATGGGTGGGTAGGTAGATAGGTGGATAGGCTATCACATGGGTTGTATGGTTTGCATCTCTTTTAGCATTTAACTTTCCAGGGCTGATTATTGGCAGTGGAGAAATGGGCTCCACAAAGTACACTCTACCTTTTTACATGTCTGCTCAAATTAATTTTCTTGTTTCTGCAAACCAAGGAGTCTGTACGAAGGTGATGGTAGGGGGTCATAAATTGATTTCTTGAACGTTCTTTAAACTTGGGCCAACTTCTTTGGATCTAAATCATGCTTCTACAAGTATATTAAATGAGATCAAGTTTTGTCCAAATTTAAGCACTGAATTATTTCTGTTTGTTTTGGTCAGTTATGGTATGAGTTCTTCAGTCTTGCACTATTTCTGCTTGCTTTCCTGGAAAGCCTCAGAGCTTACTTACTATTATTCATTATTGAAGATTCTTCAGAAAAAGAAAGTTATACAGTATTCCTTGTGGAATGGCACTCTTCCATGCTTGACTTTCAATTAGAATAAGGCAAACATCTCTACAAAAAAATGCTTGAGGGTAAAAGAATCCTCATGCAATTGTGGTGGAAATGTAAATTCGTACAGCCACTATAGAAAAGAGTATGGAGTTTCCTCACAAAATTAAAAATAATTGGAGTGGTGGACACACAATACAGCTTACAGATGATGTGTTATGGAATTGTGCCCTTGAAACCTGTATAATTTTGTTAACCATGTTACCTCAATACACTAAATAATACGCAAAATAAAATAAAAATAAAAATAGTACTACCATATGTCCCAGCAATCTCACATTTGAGTATATATCCAAAGGAAATGAAAATTATCTCAAAGAGTTATCTGCAGTCACATGTTGATTATTCATAATATATATGCTATTTAGCCATGAGAAATAAAGAAATCCTGCCATTTATGATAAATGGATGGACCTTGAGGGCACTATGCTAAATGACATATGTCAGACAAAGAAAGACAAATACTCTATAATCTCTCTCATATGAGGAATCTAAATGCAAAACTCATAAAACAGAGAGTAAACTGGTAGTTACCAGGAACTTTTCAGTAGGGGAAATTAGGAGATGGTCAAAGGGTACAAACTTCCAGATATAAGATGAATAAGATCTGGGGATATAATGTACAGCATGGTGATTATAGTTAACAATACTGTATTATACACTTGAAATGTGCTAAGAGTAGATCTTAAGTGTTCTAACTACAAAAGAGAAGTAATGATTATGTGAGGTGATGAAGGTGTTAGCTAATGCTATAGGGATAATCATTTTTATATACAAGTATATAAAATTAACACATTATTCACCTTAAATTTATACAATGTTATATGTCAATTATAACACAATAGAGTTGGGGAAAATACATCCATAATTCAGACCTTTTAGTTTAGGTTGGAATGATATCAGCTCTGTAGAACAGTCTGATAGTAAACTTTTCCTCTGCCACTTTTAGATGCCGTAACCTGGATCAATTGTTTATTTTTTTTTTGAAAGTCATTTTTTTAATTTATTTTTTTTGTTCAAATACATTTGTCTCCACCTTGAAACTCATTTTTTTAACTCTGTATAATGGAGATAACCATAGTAACTACCTGATAGTATTTTTAATAAAGATTAAGTGTATCAATGTAAAGTATTGAGCATAGTACCTGGTACAGAAAGAGCTCTTCCTAATATCAGTTTACTTCTCCTTTCCTTTGCTAACCTATTAATGGTGAGAAATAGCTGTCGATTTGCCAAAAGTTACATACTTTTATAGCTGAGAGCATTGGAACTGTTTTTGGGTAATATATTAAAAAAATAAGCTACATGGGTTTTAACTTTGTCACTATTGACATTTTGTGGCAGATAAGTCTTTGTTGCAACGGGAGGGGTTATGTTGTGCAATTTAAGATTTTTATTAGCATTCCTGATCCCTCCTCACTATATGCAAATAGGACCAACTACTCCTCTCCCCCAGCCAGTTGCAACAACCATAAATGTCTCCAGATATTGCAAAAATTTCCCTGGGAGGAGGTGCAAAGTCAGCCTCAGTTGAGAACTACTGACTAAGAGAAACAAAAAGAACATTTTTTGAAAGTGGGTAGGTAGTTAAACCCCAAAGTGGTTAGCATGAAACAGGTCTAACTCAGCCCTTCCCATTTAATTAGTGTGCTAGGCTTCTCTATGCCTGATTATCAATGAAGGAACATCAGAGCAGGAGGCAGGAGACAGGAGAAAGGTTTTCTCCATACTGGGGGAATGGAAAAAAGCCAGGCCATAGTAAAAAGCTTTCAGAAGATCCCTTGTGAGCTGTGTAATGCTTTTGTGTTGATAAGACCAGAAATTTTTTTGCTTAGGAAAAGAGACAAATTGAGGAGCATGTAGTGGTTATGGCTATCCTCCATTTTCATGGTAGACCTTGTCGGGGTGGCAAGATTCCAGAAAAGCAATATTTTACACACTTTGGGTGTTGTGGACAAGGGAGCATCCCTGAAAAGAATCATTCACACACATTTCTGTCTCTTCAAAATGCCATGTTTATTCAGGAGACCTCCTAATAAGTCAACAGAGTCACAGGAGACCTCCTAATAAGTCAACAGAGTCACAGGCAGATTATACACAGAGAGAGGGAGCTTTCATGATAGAAGTGAGCAGAGCAATCACTGGCAGGAAGTCCCAGTCACCAGCAGCATCCAGAGGAGGTGAAGCAGGCATCAGTCTCAAGCCAGGTGATTGCAGAAGCAGCACATGTTTGGTGGAGAAGAAGTCTGGCAGGGCTCCAATCATGACCTGTGGTACAGCCAAGCTCGAGCACTGGGTGGTCAGAGTTCTGAGTTCTAATAGTCCACAAGGGATGGGGATCTCACTGATATCCATGTCCAGATAAAGTCCTTATCCAAGTATACAGATACTTGGATATGGTTTGGGGCATTCTGGGCCCCGCCTAAGGGCATTTCTGTTACACCCCATTACCTCAGTCTTGACATAGCACTTGACATAACTGTCATGGCTGACAGTGACTCCACATTGGATTGTCAAGAGTGTACAGAAAGTCCACTCTACTCTTGCTCTATACATTAGGGAATCTTTTGTGTCCAAAAATTAATAAAGTAGTGAAATGATTTCAGTGGGCCCAAGAAGTTGAAAAAAAAAAAAACAAAAACAAACTCAGCTCCTTGTAAAGGTAAAGCTGTGGAGGTAAGCACAAGGGATGTCTGTCACAAGTGAGACAGATAGGATGTTGACTCTCTCAAAACATGCCAAAAAACTGATTAGTGAGATACCCTCACACACAAATATATATACACAAACACAGAAATCTTACATCTAAGCCCTGAATTGTCTTCTGCCACCTTAGCATAATCATACTTAAAAGGTGAATTATTGAAATGATTGGAGATCCAAGATGGCGGTGGATTAAGTGGAAGGTACATTTATCTCCTCCCAGGACAAAACTAGAAATACAACAAAAATATAGAATAATCATCTTGAAAAATCAACTAAAGTCTAAATGAAGAGAAGTCTTATAATCAAGGATTTACAGAAGAAGCCACGTTGATACTGGTAAAAAGGGAAGAAACAGGGAAAGGGCTGCCTTCACACCTATGGGTCGTTGGTGAGGTTCTGGAAGAATATCTCAACTGTAGCAGGCTCCCCCTGAGAAGCATGAGGTCTCAATCTCAAGCCAGGCTCCCAAGCCCAGAGCGCCAGAGCTGGGAAGAGGTACCAACATTACATCAGGATGTGAAAAGTAATGGAGTTTCTGTCCACTAGGGAGAAACTGGAGTCTACTAGAGACACAGGCAGCTTCTAAAAAGGGCCAACACACAAAACTTTGTAGTCACTTACCCTGGGCTCTGGCAGAGGGGGGATGGAGCAGAATAGAATTGAATGAGGAGAGAGTGAGTTTCGTGGCTCTGAGGAGGGAGCTAAAGGTACAGCTGTCAGGATCCCTGTACTGAGTCATTCTCCAATACAGCAGACATCATCTTCCTTGGGTGGAGCAGTCTCTTCTGGTCAACGTCAACCTGTGGGAAAACAATAACTCCACACTCTGGCTTACCTGTTGCTCCAATGCCTGCTGAGGAGGTCAGCTGCCTTGGCCAAAATGCAGAGATGTAGCAGACTCAGGGGTTGTCAGTGACTGAGTTATGTGGTTTGGGGTCATTCCCTCCACTTTCCTGCGATACTGACTGGCACTTCCTTCTCACGAAAGATCCACTAGCTCTACATTCCAAGCTCTTGTGGCCACAACTGCCCCACTTTTAGTGGTTTCACCCTGCTGAGTTTGGGACAAATCAAGGGCAGAGTAAGCTGTGATGCTTTAGGGCAGGGGATACCTCCCTCTAATTTCCTCAAAACCTGACCAACACTTCCTTCTCATGGGAGATCCACCAGATTCATTCTTCCAAATCCCAGTAGCCCCACCCTGCTGAGCTCCATCTCTTTCCAGCGGTATCTGGGATAGACTAGTTGTGTGGCTCTAGAGGCCACTTTTCTATTACATGCCTGACCAGGACAGAGCCCTCCCTTAAAAGGCCAAATCTTGGTCTTTTGGGGCCTTATAAACTCTGCTGTTTTACACTGATGACACTCTGAGACCATGCAACCAAGACAGCTCTACCCAGCAAGGCTGTAAATTAAAATGGAAGGGGAGATAAGGAGTTTCCCAGGCAAAGAAGGCTAAAAGAATACACCTCCGCCAAACCAGCACTGCAAGATATGCAAAAGGGACTGCTTTAAGAAGATGAAGAAAAAGAGAAAGAGAGGATCACAGGTACAAAGGGAAAAATGAATAAGTACTTAATAATAACTTTAAATGTAAATGGATTAAATGCCCCTTTTAAAAGACATAAGGTAGCTGAATGGATAAGATAACATGACCCACATATATGCTGCCTACAAGAGACCTGCCTCAGAAAAAAGGACCTACACACACTGAAAGTAAGGAAATGGAAAAAATGTCCCAAGCAAATGAAGAGGAAAGGAAAGCAGGGGTAGCAATACTTATATCAGACAAAATAGATTTCAAAACAAAGGCCATAAAAAGAGACCCAGAAGGACACTTCATAATACTCAAAGGAAGAATCCATCAAGAAGATATAAACATTGTAAACTTATATTCACCCAACATAGGAGCACCCAAATATGTAAGGAAAATCTTGAACGACTTCAAGAAAGATATAGACAGCAACGCACTGATAGTAGGGGATTTTAACACCTCACTGTCAAAAATGGATAGATCTTCCAAACAAAACATCAAGAAGGATATTGTGGAGCATAATAATGCATTACATCAAATGGACTTAACTGACATTTATAGAACCCTTCATCTCACAATACACATTCTTTTCGAATGCACATGGAACATTTTGAGATACACCACATGAAATGACACAAAACAAGCCTCAACAAATTCAGGAAAATTGAAATCATAACAAGCATTTTCTCAGAGCACAAGGGCTCGAAACTGGAAACCAACCTCAAGGAAAAAACTCCAAAACATTCAAACTCATGGAAACTGAATAGCATGCTATTAAAAAATCAATGGGCCAATAATGAGATCAAAGAAGAAATCAAAAAGTTTCTGGAAACAAATGAAAATGAACACACAACAGTCCAAAACCTGTGGGACACAGCAAAGGCAGTGCTGAGAGGGAAGTTCATAACACTAGAGGTCTACCTAAAAAAGATAGAAACATTTCAAATAAACGACCTAACCTTCCAGCTTCAAGAACTGGAGAAACAAGAACAAAAAAAGCCCAGAGCGAATACAAGGAAGGAAATAACAAATATCAGAGCAGAATTGAATAACATAAAGACTAAAAGAACAATTCAAAGGATCCACCAATCTAGAAGCTGGTTCTTTGAAAAGATAAACAAAATCGACAAGCCTTTAAGCGGACTCATCAAGAAAGGGAGAGGACCCAAATAAATAATATCATAAATGAAAGAGGAAAAAGAAAAACTGATAACACCGAAATGCAAAGGATTGTAAGAAATTACTATGAAAAATTATATGCCAAGAAATTTGAAAACCTGGGTGAAATGGACAAATTTCTAGAAAAATGTAACCTTCTAACACTGAATGAAGAAGAAGCAGTAAGCCTGAACAGACTGATAACAGCTGGGGAAATTGAAGCAGTCATCAAAAATTCCTGGCACACAAAAGCCCTGAAGCAGATGATTTCACAGGATAATTTTCCAAACATTTAAGGAAGCACTGACCCCTGTCCTTCTCAGACTATTCCAAAAGATCCAAGAAGAGAGAAGACTCTCAAACTCTTTTTATGAAGCCAGCGTCATCCTAATCCCAACACCAGATACAGACACAACCACGAAAGAAATCTACAGGCCAATATCTCTGATGTAGATGCTAAAATCCTGAACAAAATATTGGCAAACCACATCCAGCAATACATTAAAAAGATCATCCACCATGATCAAGTGGGCTTCATCCCAGGGATGCAAGGATGGTTTGATATTCACTAATCAATAAATGCAATACATCACATAAACAAAGGGAAAGACAAAACCACATGATCATATCAATAGATGCAGAAAAAGTGTTTGATAAGGTTCAGCATCCATTAAAAAACAAACAAACAAACAAACAAACAAAATAAATGCTCAGAAATCAGGTCCATTTCTATACACCAATAATGAACTATCAGAAAGGGAAACTAACTAATGAACAAAATGAACAAACAAGCAAAACAGAGACACACTCATAAAAAGAGAGCAGGCTGACAGCTCTCAGGGGGAGGGGGAGGGTGCTGGATTAGTGGGTATTGGGATTGAGCAAAAAACAAAAAAAGATAAAAGCATCATGAACAACACTGTGCTGATTTCTGAGGGGAAGGAGGTGGGCAAATTTGGAGGTAGGTGTAATGGGGATAAATGGTGATGGAAGGGTACCTGACTGGGATGGTGATCACCTAATACAGTGTACAGATGATGTGTTGTGGAATTGTGCATCTGAAACTTGTATAAATTTGTTAGTCAGTGTTACCACAATATACTCAGTAAAAAGGAAAAAATTAATGGAAACTAATAAAACAATTCAATTTATATTTTCATTAAAAAATACAAGGAAATAAATTTAACTGAAGATATAAAAGACCTGTATTTGGAAACTTGTAAGACACCGAGAAAAGAAATTAAAGAAGATACAAAGAAGTGGAAACATATTCCATGTTCATGGGTAGGAATAATTAACATCATTACAATGTACATACTACCCAAAGCAAGTTATTGATTCAACACAATTTTTATCAATATACCAATGGCATATTTCCCAGAACTAGAATAAATATTTAAAAAATTTATATGGAACCACAAATGATCTTGAATAGCAACAGTAATCTTGAGAAAGGAAAACAAATTTGGAGGAATCATACTACCTGATATCAAACTCTACTACAAGTCCATAGTAATAAAAACAGCATGATACTGTCATAAAAACAGACATATAGATCAATGGAACATAATACAGACCCCAGAAGTAAACCCATGCCTTCATGGTCAATTAATATTTGATAAAAGAGGCAAGAACATACAATGAGATAAAGATAGTCTAGCCAATAAATGGTGTTGGGAAAATTGAACAGATATGTGCAAAAAAAAAAAAAAAAAAAAGAGGCTAGACCACTTTCTACACCATACACTAGAATAAACTCAAAATAAATTAGACTTAAATGTTAGACTCAAAACTATAAAAATCCTATAAGAAAACATAGGCAGCCCCGGCTGGTGTGGCTTAGTGGATTGAGCACCGGCCTACGAACCAAACAATTGCTGGTTTGATTCCCAGTGCAAAGCACATGCCTGGGTTACAGGCCAGGTCTCCGGTAGGGGTTATGCAAGATGCAACCACACATTGATGTTTCTCTCCCTCTCTTTCTCCCTTCCCCTCTCTAAAAATAAATAAAATAAAATAAAATGTAAAAAAAGGTTTAAAAAAAGAAAACAGTCAGTAAAATCTTAGACAATTCTCATAGCAATATTGTTTCTGAAATATCTCCTCTAGCAAAAATAAATAAATAAATAAAAATAAACAAATCAGACTACATCAAACTAAGAAGCGTTTGTGCAGCAAAGGAAACTGTTAACAAAATGAAGAGACAACCAACTGAATGGGAGAACATATTCATCAATGGTACATCTGATAAAGGGTTAATATCCAAAATTTATAAAGAATTTGTGAAATTCAACACCCCTCCAAAAAATCCAGTTTAAAATGGGCAAAGGACCTGAATAGCTACTACTACAAAGAGGACATACAAATGGCCAATAGACATATCAAAGAATGCTTAACCTTTCTAACCATCAGAGACATGCAAATTAATCAACAATGAGATATCACCCCACTGATGATAGCTGTCAGAATGGCTATCATCTGTTAATCAACAAACAAGTGTTGGTGAGAACATGGAGAAAAGGAAACCCTTGGTGCACTGTTGGTGGGAATGCATATTAGTGCAGCCACTGTGGAAAACAATATGGGGTTAGGTCGAAATATTAAAAATGGAACTGCCTCATGATCTAGCTATTCCCCTTCTGGAAATATATCTGAAGAAACCCAAAACACTAATTCGAAAGAATATATGCACCTCTATGTTCATTGCAGCTTTCTTTACAAGAGCCAAGATGTGGAAGCAGCCCAAGAGTCAATCAGTGCATGAGTGGATAAAAAAGCTGTGGTTTATTTAAACAACGGAATACTACTTGGCCATAAAAAATAAGGAAATCTTATCTTTGCAACAGCATAGATGGACCTGGTAAGCATTATGCTGAGTGAAATAAGCCAATCAGAGAAAGACAAATACCATTTGATTTCACTCATGTGGAAACTAATGAACAAAATAAACTAACAAAATAGAAACAGGCTCGTAGGTGGAGAGCAGTCTGGCAGCTTTTACAGGTGAGAGCATTTTGGGGCTTCGTGATGCAGTTGAAGGAATTAAGGAACAACAAAAAAAAATCTCATGGACATGCACAACACCATGGTGATTACCAGAGGAAAAGGAGAAAGTGGGAGGTAATTGAGGATTAAGAGAGGAAAAATGGTGACAGGACACTTGATCTGCGGTGGTAAACACACAATACAATATACAGAGCATGTGTTATAGAATTGTACACCTAAGAACTATATAATATTATTAATCAATGTAACCTCAATAAATTCACTAAAAAATGAAAATAAAATAATAAACATTGTATTTCTTGTTTCCCTGACTCTGTCATTCTTAGAATAGTAGGGCAGCTATATTTATTACCCCTTTCCTAGGTCCTTTAGAGCCTAATGACTTGCTGCCTATTTATCGCTTAATGCTATCTAGCTTATTGACTTTACTACAGATTTGTGGTTATATTCACTGAGAAATTGTGTGATGCTTACAGTGTGAATCCAAGTTTTCAAATCTGTGGGCATCATAGGGTAGCCATGGCTAGGGCTTGACTTAGTCATTGTATAATGTTGTTGTTATAGATGGAAATTAAGCTGCAGTGCTTATATTTTGCTGAGTAGATCTGATGTGAGTTCCTCAAGTAGGAATGACACTTAAACTCTGTGAACTGACATATAAAAAGAGATGTGTAAAACAGAAAGCAGCGCATACGTCGTAATACTCAGAAAAGTATAGTTCAATGAACAGCTGAACCATCACAGAATGACTGCTATTAGGTATCAGACCCTATGCCAGGTAACAAAAAAGAAGACATCACCTCTTCCCTCCCAGAGCCCACAACCAAATGAGTATATAAACAACTATACTTTTGTGTAAGATTTGTGGTAGAAAAATGTGCTCAGGTTGTTATGAGAGCCCAGGAGAGGGACAAATGAGCAGCATGGAAGGATAGACAGGTAAGTGTTCCTATTTTCTGAGGTGATGCTTAAACAATGTGTGTTGTATCCAACCTGCATCAAAACTTAGCAACAGTCCTGTTTGTAAGATTTATCCCAGAGGCCATGTGTTATTGCATTTGAAAAAACCTAGAGACCTAGGCTTGGGAGTTATACAGATCTGGGACTTTGAAATCAGTGTATGTTGGGGAAGCATTTTGAATTCATTAACACATAGTTCAAGGCTAAATATCTGGCTTTACATTTGGTTTGCTTGTGTAGGTTAATAGCACACCCTTTTTGAACCATTTATTTTGACAGGTCCACACAGCTTCCCAGACTCCTGTATGTGCATGACAGCCCCATGAAACTCAGTGGGCCTAGTGTTCTATATTTCACTGTTTTCACACAGCTGGCAAATCTGGTGGAGGCATGATTAGTCACCAGGGATGAAGCCAGCCACAGTGACTATCTGGCAGGAGTAGCTCCCAGAAAATGAGGTAATTATAAGTTCTTTTTCAGGCTGCATGGTCTTCACTGTTTTGAGACCTGACAGTTCTGTTTTCTTCTTTAAAGCAACCCTTTGAAAATCCTTGTGTTGTTTAGGCTAATTAGACCTTCTCTTTGAGTAGAATATATAATGAGTAACTAAGGATATGTAGTTAGATTTCGTTATTCATCTGGCAAGAACATGTGTACTCCCTGACCCTTTACAATTAATAATAACTTAATCATTCTTAGAATAGCAGAGCAGCTATATTTATTACCCCTTTCCTAGGTCCTTTAGAGCCTAATGACTTGCTGCTTATGTATCGCTTAATGCTATCTAGCTTATTGACTTTACTACAGATTTGTGGTTATATTCACTGAGAAATTGTGTGATGCTTACAGTGTGAATCCAAGTTTTCAAATCTGTGGGCATCATAGGGTAGCCATGGCTAGGGCTTGACTTAGTCATTGTATAATGTTGTTGTTATAGATGGAAATTAAGCTGCAGTGCTTATATTTTGCTGAGTAGATCTGAGTTCCTCAAGTAGGAATGACTCATAAGCTAATAGTTGTTAAATGTGTTCTATATTAAAAATTTACATTTTGAAGAGAAGTTAACGAATCTTTTCTATACTTAGAGCATAAGAGTTAAGTGTTTTTTACTGTGAAATTCATTAAGCATATCAATTATTCACAAAAAACAAGTATTAATTGTATGTTCTGTACATTTTGTTGTATAAATATGAGTTGTTGATGTGCATTTCTAATACAGCAAACATAATAGATTTTTCATGCTTTAAGAACTATCTATCTTAGAGAATTATTGACTGTCTTTGAATGCTGGGAAAGGTTTTGCCATCTATGGGACATTTTGCAATATTTTGAGACATTATTGTTGTCACAATGGACAGGGGGATCTTATGACTAGAGGCCAGGAATGTTGCTAACCATTATAGTACAAAAGACAGCCTCCCCACAACAAAGAATCATCCCACCCAAAATGTCAATAATTCCAAAACCTAGAAACTGTGATGTGCTCAGAACTATAAAAATAAATTTACTTTCTCAAAAAGTCGATGCATGTGTTCATCTAGTCTGAATTTGCATTGTGAAAATTCCCACTAAAGCATTGGTGTGGGGAGATATATTCCTTAGATGTTAAATGATTGGTAAGGATGTTGAGAGATTGAGATGAAGTTGGCCAAAACCCCACTGCTGTTTATCAGCTAAGAAATACCCTACCTGAAAAGTGTTTATTCATAATATCACAAACCACTACAGGAAAATGTTCTTTAACCTTTGAAAAAATTAATAGCTAAAGTATAGTCTTTTCTAATTAACTTTTAGTTTGTGGTCCAACAAATGATAAGCTAAGTAGAGAGTAGCCATCAGGTCATAAAGCCTTATTTAATTTTTATGAAAATATTTTATAAAACTACCACCATAAAAAGTGATTTAAAAAGAAAATAAGTTACATGTAGTGTGAAATTAAATTTTTTCTGTCAAAAGAATATGATATTGGAAATATGTATAATTAAATTTTACTTAGAATTTGTTTTGTGCAGCAAATTTAGTTCAGATTCCTCAGTAACATTTCATAAATTTGGCATCTCCATTTTAAGAATTTCATGGAAGTAATATTTTCTTATGTCTCTGAATGGGGCAAATGCCTCTCCTCACTGAATTATCATATGAAGTGGCATGTTCAGCATTTTTTTCCTTCACATATGCTAGCTGTAATTTATTCTAATACGTTAGCAGGAGTCCTCTTGCAAGTGAATCAGTGGGCAGTCATTCCCATTTAGTATGATTTTCACATTAAAAGCAACACAAGAACAGAAACAAAACCAAAAATGCTCAGTAAATATTTAATGAATAAAATATTCTATGCATGGGGCTTGAGAATGGACCTTGCTCTTATTTATTTTTCTTCTGTATTTTCAACATCTGCTTTTCTACTGGCTTCTTTACTATAGTTTTTTTAAATAAGTTTAATATTAAGTAAATTTTTTAAATAAAAAACATCAGCAACCATAAACATCCTTGACTCTGCCTTCTCCTCTAGCTTCTTTTCATTTTTCTCTTTCCTCTCCAGTTATGCACCAAGGGTAACCTTCCTGTATTTTTTTCCCACTTACTTGCCAATCACACTTGTTTATTAAATCTTTGTTCAGGTATAATTGACATACAAAGAACTGCACATGTGCAATATGTACTATTTGATTGGGTTGGACATATGCACCAACACGTTACCATCACCACAGTCAAGGTAGTAAACATACGCATTATCTTCATAAGTACCTTTAGTTCCCTTGATTTCTTTTTGTTTGTAGTAAGAAAACAATATGAGACCTACTTAATATAATTTTACATGCACGGTCTTATGTTATTATTATCACTATTTGTTGAGCAGAGTTCTAGAGCTTATTAATCTAGCCTAACTAAAACTTCACACCCATTGAGCAGCTCCCCTAATGCTTTCTGACTTCTTAACACTCAACTGAAATTGACTTTGAAAAATCACCAAAGACCTCCTAATTATGAAATCCAAAGTTCCTGTTGAGATATTTCAAGTCCCAAAACAAAAGGCATCTTCTTTTTTAAGTGTATTTTATTGATTATGTTATTACAGTTGTCCATCTTTTTCTCCCCTTTATCCCTCTCTGCCCTGCACATCTCCCCATCCATCAGCATTCCCCACCCCTTCGTTCATGTCCATGGGTCGTACATATAAGTTCTTTGCCTTCTCCATTTCCTATACTATTCTTAACCTCCCCCTGTCTACTTTGTACCTACCATTCATGCTTTTTAATCCTTTCACCCTTTGTTCTCCCATCACCCTCTCGCCTGCTGATAACCCTCCATATGATCTCATTTCTGTGATTCTGTTCCTGTTCTAGTTGTTTCCTTAGTTTGTTTTTGTTTTTTAGGTTCACTTGTTGATAGTTGTGAGTTTGTTGTCATTTTATTGTTCATAATTTTGATCTTCTTTTTCTTAGATTAGTCCCTTTAACATTTCCTATTATAAGGGCTTGGTGATGATGAGCTCCTTTAACTTGACCTTTTCTGGGAAGCACTTTATCTGCCCTTCCATTCTAAGTGATACCTTTGCTGGATAGAGTAATCTCAGATGTAGGTCCTTGCCTTTCATGATTTTGAATACTTCTTCCCAGCCCCTTCTTGCTTTGCAAGGTTTCTTTTGAGAAATCAGCTGATAGTCTTACGGTAACTCCTTTGTAGGTAACTGTCTCTTTTTCTCTTGCTGTTTTTAAGATTCTGTACTTATCTTCAATCTTGGATAATGTAATTATGACATGCCTTGGTGTGTGCTTTCTTGGGTCCAACTTCTTTGGCACTCTCTGAGCTTACTGGACTTCTGAAAGTCTACTTC
Organism: Pteronotus mesoamericanus; assembly: GCF_021234165.1. Lineage (NCBI taxonomy): Eukaryota > Metazoa > Chordata > Mammalia > Chiroptera > Mormoopidae > Pteronotus > Pteronotus mesoamericanus. Next base: position 5,296,600 of record NW_026555198.1, read on the forward strand.
CTTTGCCAGATTGGGGAAGTTTTCCTTCATTATTTGTTCAAATAAGTTTTCAATTTCTTGGTCTTCCCCTTATCCTTCTGGCACCCCTATGATTCAGATATTGGAACATTTAATAAAGTTGCCCCAGAGGTTCCTGAGCCTCTCCTCATTTTTTTGAATTCTTGTTTTTCATTCTGCTCCAGTTGAATGTTTATTTCTTCCTTCTGTTCCAAATTATTGATTTGAGTCCCAGTTTCCTTCCCTTCACTCTTGGCTCCCTGTATATTTTTCTTTATTTCACTTTGCATAGCCTTCACTTTTTCCTCTATATTGCATCCATACTCCACCATTTCTGGGAGCATCCTGATTACCAGTGTTTTAAAGTCTGCACCTGATAGGCTGTCTATCTCCTCTGGGGGCTTAGTTCTATTTTTGGAGCTTTGATTTGTTCTTTCATTTGGGTCATACTTCTTTGTCTTTGTACTCCTATTATGTTGTAAGGGGCAGAACCTTAGTTATTCACCAGGGAAGGGCAACCCACATTGCTGTGTTGTGGTGCTGTCTGTGGGGAGGGGTCAGAGAGGGAACAATGCTGTTTTCTGAGCTCTTGCCCCACTTTTAGTCACTTCCCTTGCTATCCACAAACAAATTGGGCCCTTCTGGTGCTGATTCCTGGGTGGATGGGTTTGGGTACGTTTGAGGACCCCATGGGTCTCTTTAGTGAACTCTCCTGTGAGACTGGGAGTTTCTCTGGCTGCCACAACCCCCACAGGATTTTTACTTCCAGAGGTTTTGAGGCTTTAGTTTCCTGCTCTGGAACCATGGGTTGCAGTCTTTCTCGCTTTCCAGCCGTTCCTTCTAGCTTATCCACATGTGAATGTGGGACCGCCTGATTAAACAGCCACCACCTTGCCATGCATCCTCTCCACCCTGGCTGCCAGTCTCCTCCCTTCCTACCAGTCTGGATGAATGTTTCTTCTTTAATTCCTTGGTTGTTGGACTTCCATACAGTTTGATTTTCTGGCAGTTCTGGTTGTTTTTGTTTTTAAGTTTGTCATTCCCCTTCTTTGGTAGTGATGAAGCAAAGTGTATCTACCTATACCTCCGTCTTGAGAGAAAGTCACAAAAGGAATCTTCTTAAAGAGACCTTTCTTGAACATGTGAGCTAAGTCTAAAGACATCCTCAGCTTATTTTCTTTTTTGCCCTTAGTTCCTTAAATCATTTATATGTCTTTCTTTACTTATTTATTTTCTTTCTTCCCCCATTAGAATATAAGTTCCTTAAGGGCAAGGGCTTAGTCTTTTTCACTACAATATACTCAGCCCCTAAACTATGCCTGGCACATGGTAAGCATTCAGTAAATATTTGTTCACTGATTGGGACCAATTGGTTTCCCTCTTAGATGACCTCTCTGGAGCATTTACCAGTGATGAACATTCTCTTTTTGATGCACCCTTCTAGGGTTTTGAGGTAGCACCATTCCTTTTCAGCCTCCTTTGCTAACTTTCCAATAGGATGTGATCTCTTCGAGGGCGATAACTCCTATTAGTACATTTGCTGACACTAGAAGGTCCAGAGAAATAGTCACAAGAAGTCCTTATAATTGCATTTCAGTATGAAAGATGTTAGCTGAAGCCTATGTTTAAGATCGGTGAAAACTATTGAAGCAAGAGGAATTACTGTTTTTTGGCTGATAACAAAGCTAAATGTGAATAGTGTGATAATTAGGTATTGAATAGAAACGTGAAATTATGTGAATGTATATATTGCTTAGTACCATAGTCTCTAGTTGTATTTTGGTGTTTGGTCAGCTATTCAACAAAAACACAGTAACCTCAAAATGGATCAAAAATGGGTAACTTTACAAAAGTCCATATATAGATAAATGATTCATCTATGGCACAATAACTTGATTATGATGTAGCCATTATTATTATAAATTTTAATTATAAAGTTATGAAATGAAATATGTGTTATAAATGAACACAACATGACACAATATTATGTATACAATGTGTATATTTATAAAATATGTATAATAATGAAAACTAGTAAAGGATAAACAAAGACTATAATAATAATTGGTTCATTTTATGGGATTACAGACATTTTGTTTTTAGTTTTCCAAAAAACTCTGTAGCACACTTTCATATATTTTAAAAACAAAAATCTAAAGCTGAAAACACTAAACAACCTGCACCTCTGGTAGGATGTTCTTGTTATGAAAATATTAGAAGAAAGGATGGCACTTACATCATCTTTTTTATTTTCAAGGAGGAAATACACTCCCTATTACACATGGCCTTTGAGATTTCCTTTGTGTTTAATGTATTCCACATCCAGATTCTCCTTTGAAGTTATCGTGGCCTGGATATATAAGTAAAGACTTAAATTACTCCAATGAAAGTGACTTCTTCTAGTTCACACCATGAATCACTAGCAGATCTGAAAATGAAACCCCTCAATTTACACTCAGACTTCATAAACATCTCTAAAACACTTCTTCTATTCTATAGTGGTAGCTATATAATGAAGTGTTCCAACTATATTAGACTAAAAGTCTTAAATTTTCCCTTTGATTGCCATTGCTCTAAATGGCAATGAAAGTCACTCTGACTTTACTTGTAAAAGCCAGATTGGTTTGACACATGCGTTGTGGACTTTATTAAATTATTGCCTCTTCTCTCTCATTTATAATTTTGAAAGTAAATCCATGTTCATGAAATTTATTGCAACTGCATTTGTAGAGGCATAGAGAAATGCAATAGATTCATGAATAGGCTTTATCATGTAAATGAATGATGACAAGTGCCTAGTTCAGAAAGTGGTTAGAATGAAAGAAAACACACAAGTTTCAGCTCTATACATAGAGCAACAATTTTTAAAGGCTGTGTGATTAGAGGGATATAGTTGGATGGGGTGAACTGATTCTGATGTATGAATTCAATGCCCCAGCATGCAGCCTGCCACTCAACAGGGGGCAAATCGTAAGATGGGATGAATAAGCTGCCAAGCAGAAGCCCACGTTTCAGCTCTGCAGACATGAATGACTTGTCATCACCTAATTCAGACAATCCAAATACTTCTTTATTAGTGGCTGCCTACATTGTGTTTGCTTTGTTTCATACTTGAATAAATGTGTTGCGTATATACAGTCCAATTACTGCAACACTGAGACTAAGGAAAAGCTCATGTTCCCTGAAAAATGCCTGAAAAGCTTAAAACCCAGAAATGTCAGATAACAACATGGGACAATGGAATAAAACCAGGATAACTAATTGAAAGTATAGGGGAAAAAAACTTCCCTCAACCCATTTCACTCCATGTACAGTATGCTCCTTAAACAGGCATACAACTCCAGAAAAAAAAAACAAAATTTCTCTCAAAAAATTTAATGACTCAAGAACAAAAACTTGAGTTCCATTTATAAGGTCCCCAGCATGTTTCTTCACAATCAATTGGACACAAATTTCATTGATGAATATATTGCCCACATCAAGGAGTCCCCCAGGAGGTGTTTGTTGTTCCCATTGATAGTTTGTTTTAATTATAAATATACATAAAAAATATATATGTAATTCATAAGTACAATATAAACAGACATCTAAAGAAACCTTAAGAAATATATTAACAGTACATTATGAGCATTCTTTGTGTTCTCTCCAATCACACGAATGTATTCAATGATTATCACCATCTTGAACTTTGTAGTACTCATTCCTTTGCTCTTCTCTCTGGTTTCTACAATGTTAGTATGTTGCAACAATACATTGTTTAGTTGTCTCTAATTTTAAGCATTGTACATATTGTCATGCCAGATGTATTTCTGAATTTTTTTAAAAAACATATTTCAGAAATTCAGCCACATGTATGCATGCAACTGTAGTTCATTAATTTTTATTGTTGTGTAGTAATAAATGGTATGAATATACCAAAAGGTATTTATTATTATTCTTTCAGTGGGTGTTTATGTTATTTGGCAGCAAATTTTCTCACTTCCTGATTATCTAAATATGTCATCATTTCATCTCTTTAAAAATATATGAACTTGGTATATGATTCTAGGTTGGTAGTTTTACTGCCTTCCTGTTCCCTCTGCTGATGTTGAAAAGTCAGGTTTTAGTCCCATTTCAATAAGTCAATTATTTTTCCCCTCTGGATGCTTTTAAGATCTCTGTGTCTTTGCTTTTCTCATCTTTCACTATCATGTGTCTTGGTATGAATTTATTTTCATTTATTTCACTTGTGATTTGTTAGTTTTTCTGGGTTTGAATTTTGGTGTCTTCAAAAATTAAGGAAAAATATCAGTCATTATCTCTTTTACTGTTTCCTTGACCCCATTTTCTATTATCTATTGAGATTTTAACTCACGCATACAAAGGCTTTGTACTCAATACACCATTTTTTAAATTTCCCTTTCATATTTAAATTTCCATTTTTAAGGCAACCTTTCAGATATTTTCTTTGAATGATTTTAATTTTCAATACCTGCATCATATTCTCATTAGTGAGAAACTTATTTATAAGTAATATAAACCAATGACAATATGGCCAAGCATAAGATTTACACTACAAGGGAAGTTTCTGGTCTATTTCTCTAAAATAATTGAACATTTAAAAAAAAATGCTAACATTTCCACTCATTCTAGACTGTAGTTTACATTTACTGATGCCATATTTTCTTCATTGATATTTCCACTGCATACTCTGCATCAACATTTTGATTAATATAAAAAATAGTGTGACTATAAAGGGGAAGGTTTATTTCTGGGCTCTCTATTCTGTTCTGTTGATCTCTGTGTCTGTTTAATGATAGCACCATGCTGTTTTGATTCCTATGGCCTTGTAGTATAGTTTGATATAGTAGTAGAGTAGTATATGTAGGATGATTACTTCAACTTACTTCCTTTTATTTCAGGATCACTGTTACTATGTGGGGCCTTTTGTGGTTCCATATAAATTTTTGAAATATTTGTTCTAGTTCTGTGAAATATATCATTGGAATCTTGATAGGAATTGTGTTGAATCCATAGGTTGCTTTGGGTAATATGGACATTTTAATGATGTTAATTCATCCGATCCATGAACACAGTATGTGCTCACACTTATTTGTGCCTTCTTCAGTTTCTTCCTTCAGTGTCTTATGATTTTCCAAGTACATGTCTTTTACATCCTTAGTTAGATTTATTCCTAGGTATTTTATTCTTTTTGATGGAATTGTAAGTGGGATTTTTATTTTTTAAAATATTTTATTTATTTTTAGAGAAAGGGATGGAGAAAGAGAGTGAGAGAAACATCAATGTGTGGTTGCCTCTCAAGCACCCCCACGTGGGGGCCATGCAACCCAGGCATGTGCCCTGACTGGGAATCAAACTGGTGACCCTTTGATTCACAGGCCAGTGCTCAATCCACTGAGCCACACCAGCCAGGGCTGTAAATGGGGTTTTTTAAAATTTCCCTTTGTGTTAGTTCATTATTGGCATATAAAAATGCAACTGATTTCTGGATATTAATTTTGTATCCTGCTACATTGCTGAATTAATTTATCAGTCTACTAGTTTCTTGGTGGAATCTTTGGGATTCTGTATGTACAGAATCATGTCATCTGCAAATAAAGACAGTTTTACTTCTTCCTTTCCAGTCTAGATGTTTTTTATTTCTTTTTCTTGTCTGATTGCTGTGACTAAGACTTCCAGTGCTATGTTGAATAAGAGAGGTGAAAGCAGATATCCCTGTCTTGTTCTTGATTTTAAGGGGAACACTTGTAGTATTTACCCATTGAGTATGATGCCAGCAGTGGGTGTGTCACATATGACCTTTGTTATGTTTAGGTATGTTCCCTCTATTCCTACTTTGCTGAGAGTTTTTATCATAAATGGGTGCTGGATTTTATCAAATGCCATTTATGCATCTATTAATATGATCATATGGTTTCTATCTTTCATTTTGTTTATGTGGTGAGTCACATTTATGGATTTGTGAATGTTGTACTAACCTTGCATTTCCAGAATAAATCCAAGTTGATCATGGTATATGGTCTTTTTGATGCATTGTTGTATTCAGTTTGCTAATATTTTGTTGAGGATTTTAGCATTATGTTCATCAGGGAAATTGGCCTATAATTTTCTTTTTTGTAGTGTATTTATCCAATTGTGGAATTAGGATAATGCTGGCCTCGTAAAATGGGCTTGGAGGCCTTCTTTTCCATTGAGGTTTTTGAAACAGTTTGAGAAGGAGAGGTGTTCTCCTTGGAATGTTTGGTAAAATTCACCTGTGAAGCGATCCGGTCCAGGTCTTTTGTTTGTTGGAAGGTTTTTCAATTATTGCTTCAATTTCATTAGGTATAATCTGTCTATTCAGATTCTCTGACTCTTCTTGATTTAGTTTTGGAATATTGTATGTTTCTAGGAATTTATCCATTTCATCCAGGTTGTCCAATTTATTGACATATAGTTGTTCATAATATTTTCTTACAATCCTTTGTATTTCTTTGATGTCAGTTGTTTTTTCTCCTCTTCCATTTCTGATTTTATTTATTTGGTACTTTCCTCTTCTTTCTTGATGAGTCTTGTTAAAGATTTGTTGATACTGTTTATTTTTTCAAAGAGCAAGCTGTTGGACTCATTGATCTTTTTTTTAGACTATATTTAATTTATTTCTGCTCTGATCTCATTTCTTTCCTTCTACTCTCTTTGGGCTTTGTTTATTGTTCTTTTTCAAGTTCCTTTAAGTGTAAAGTTAGATTGTTTATATGGGCTTTTTCTTGTTTATTTTTATTTTTTTTAGATAGGCCTGAAATGCTATAGATTTCCCTCTTAGGATTGCTTTCCCCATGTCCCACAGATTTTGGATTGTTGTATTCTCATTTTCATTTTTTTCAAGGTATCTTCTGATTTCTTTCTTGACCTTATTTTTGAGCCACTTATTGTTTAATAACATGTTATTTAGAGGAATTAAGAACATACAATGGGCACAAGATAATTTATTCAATAATTGTGTTTGGAAAATTAGACAGATACGTACAGAAAAATGAAACTAGACCCCTTCTTCCACCACATACAAGAATAAATTAAAAATGTATTAAAGACTTAAATGTTAGACATGAAACCATAAAAACTAGAATACATGGGAAGCAAAATCTCAGACATAGCTCATAGCAATATTTTATCAGCTACATCTCCCCAGGCAAGGGAACCAAAGAAAACATTAAGAAATGGGACTACATCAAACTAAAAAGTTTTTGCATAGCAAAGGGAAACATCAACAAAATAAAAAGACAACCCACAGAATGAAAAACATATACACCAATATATCTGATAAGGGGTTAATAACCAAAATTTATAAAGAACTTATAAAACTCAACATCAAAAAAAACCCCAATTTTAAAAAATGGGCAAAGGACCTGAAAAGATACTTTTCCATAGAGTATATAACAGATGGCCCATAGATATATGAAAAGATGTTGGACGTCTCTAATCATCAAGAAATGCAAATTAAAACCACAATGAGATATCATCGCACACCTGTCAGAATGGCTACCATCAATAAATAAAAAAAAACAAGAGCTGGTGAGGATGTGGAAAAAAGGAGCCATAGTGCACTGTTGATGAGAGTGCAGATTGGTGCAGCCACTGTAGGAAACTGTATGGAGGTACTTCAAAAAATGAAAAATGTGTCTGCCTTTTGACCCAGTGATCCCACTTCTAGTAATGTATCCAAAGGAACCCAAAACACTAATTTGAAAGAACATAAGTACCCCTATGTTCGTGGCAGCTTTATTTATAATTTCCAAGATATGGAAGCAGCCTAAGTGTCCATCTGTACATGAGTGGATAAAAAAGCTATGGGACATTTACACAGTGGAATACTACTCAGCTGTAAAAAAGAAGAAAATTTTACCCTTTGTGACAGCCTAGATGGACCTGGAGAATGCTATGTTAAGTGATATAAGCCAGTCAGTGAAAGAAAAATATCATATGTTTTCACTCATATATACAATATAATGAAGAAACTGAACTAACAACACAAATGAGGACAGACTGATAGATGAAGAGCAGATGACAGTTGGGGAGGGGCAGGCTAGGGGATGGAGGGATTGAGCAAAAAGGAGAAAGGACTCATGGACGTGGAAAACAGTGGGTTGATTGCTGGGGGTAAGTGGGTATAAGGGAACTGAATGGTAAAGGAAAAAATACAATAAAGATTAAATCCAAATATTCATTGACCACTGATATACTGATTTATTTCTGGGATGTCACATATATTCTATTAATCTATCTTTATGCCAGCACCACCATGTTTTAATTACTGTAACTTTGTAGAAAATTTTGGTCTGTAAGTATGCAAACTCCAACTTTGTTCTTTTTCAATATTGTTCTGACTGTTCTGGGTCACTTGCATTCCCATATGAATTTTAAGAGCAGCCTGTACATTTTCACAAAAATGAACAGTTGAAATTTTGATAAGAATTGCATCAAATATGTAGATAAATTTGGGGAGTATTACCATTTTAAACAGTATTTAATCTATGAACATAGAATATTTTTCCATTTATTTAGATCTTTAATTTCTTTCAATAATATCTTGCAATTTTCATTAGATAACTCTTGCATTTATTTGGTTAAATTTACTTCTAAATATTTCATTTTTTCATGATATTATAAATGGAATTGTTTTAATTTTATTTTTATATTTCTTTTCTAGTATATAGAAATAAAACTGATTTTGCATATTAATCTTATATCAATGAAACCTTGCTGAACTCATCTGGTTTTTATTGTTGATTCTTTGGGTTTTCTATATATAAAATCATGCAATCTGCAAAAAACAACCACATAGTTTTATATCTTTCTTTCTAATGTGGATTTTTTTCCTTTTTCTTGTCTATTTGTACTAGATAGAGCTTTCAGAATGACAGTCAATGTCATTCATGTGTATATATATATATATATATATATATATATATATATATATAAAAATATATATGAAAATATTTATCTCATTTTCTTTATCAGTTCATTAACATATCAGTACTTAGGTTGCTTCTGTCTCTTTTTTTAAATTTTTATTATTCAAATACATTTGTCTCCATTTACCCACCACCACTTTCCCCTGCCCATCCTGCCCTGGCCCCCCTATCTCAATCCCTCCCCACCTTGGCTCCGTCCATGTGTCCTTCATATATATATTCCTTGATTTTACCCTTTACCTTCCTTTCCCCCATACCACCCTCCCTCCTTCACTCTGGTTTCCGTTGGTTTCTTTTTTCTTTCAGTGCTACTGGTCATATTTTCCTTGCTTGTTTGCTTTGTCGATTAGGTTCTCCTTACAGGAGAGATCATATGGTATTTGCCTTCCACTCCCTGGTTTATTTTGCTCAGCATAATACTCTCCAGTTCCATCTATGCTGTTGTGAAATTCTTTCTCTTCTCCTATAGTTTTTTTAAATTTATAAATCATGTTATTCTATTATAGTTGTCTCTATATTTCCCCCTTTACCCACCTCCACCCATCCCACCTGCCCCCCGCTCCCACAGTCAATTCCCACTCTGTTGTCCATGTCCATGGGTCATTCATACATGTTCTTTCTCTAGTCCCTTCCCCTTCTTTCCACCATTGTCCTATTTCCCCATCCCTTCTGGTCACTTTCAGTCTCCTCCATGTTTCCATGCCTGTGGTTTGTTTCTTCATTAGTTTATTTTGTTGAATAGAGTCCACTTATAGGTGAGATCATTGGTAATATCAAGTATTGGCAACTGTGAAAGGAACTGGGTATTCATAGACTATTTTCCTTCATCTTAAAGCAGTCCCTTTACCATATATTGCAATGCTGATTGAGCGGAGGTGTATTCTTTTAGCCTTCTTTTCTCTGGAGAACTCCTTATTTCCCCTTCTATTTTAATTGAGAGCCCTGCTAGTTAGAGCAGTCTTGGTTGCAGAACTTTGCTTTTCATGACTTGGAATATTCCTTGCCATTCCCTTCTGGCTTGTAGTATTTTTGTTGAGAAGTCAGCTGCTACCTGTATTGGGACTCCCTTATATGTTACTACTTCTTTCTCCCTTGCTTCCTTTAGGATTCTCTGTTTGTCTTTGATACTTGCCATTTTAATGATGATATGTCTTGGAGTGGGTCTCTTTGCATTCCTCTTGAATGGGACCCTCTGTGCTTCCTGGACTTGTGTGACTTTTTCTCTCCTCCAATAAAGGAAGTTTTCCATCATTACTTTTTCAAACAGGTTCTCTATCCCTTCCTCTTCCTCTTCTCCTTCTGGTATCTGTTTTATGTGAATATTATTACATTTCAGGTTGTCCTGAACTTCCCTCAATGCCTCTTCATACTTTTTGAGTCTTTTTTAATTTTATTGTTCTTTCTGGGACCCTTTTTCTACCTTGTCCTCCAGCTCTCTGATTCGATCCTCAGCTTCATCAAGCCTGCTTTTGATTCCTCCTACTGTGTTCTTCCATTCAGAAATTGTATTCTTCATTTCCCCTTGTCTTTCATTGAGAGTTTCTATGTCTTTTTTCATGCTAATATAGTTTGCAGTAAGTTCCTTGTAGTTTTCCTGTAGTGTTTTGTAATTCTCTCTGAGCTCACTGAGCTCATTGAGCTTCCTTAGAACCATTGTGTGGAACTCAATATCTGATAGTTTCCTTGCTTCTATTTCATTTAGATCTCTTTGTGGAGATTCCTCCTTTCCCTTTGATGGGGGGGGGTGTTTCTTGGTCTTCCCATTATTTGTGAGACTCTTCTTTTTTGCTTCTGCTTCTTAAATTGATCTGTTTTGATTTCCTGACTTTGTGGTTTGAACTTCTATGGTAGGAGACCTCTGTATTTACTTTCTGGATCTGCCTCTGCTGATGTCAGATGTCATCCTTGTCTGACCTTAGGCAGTCTGTTTGAGACTTCCAGGAATCTACTGTTTGTGGCTATCTCCTTCATCTGTTTATCTAGTCACTTTGCACTCAGCAGGCCACCTTAGACAGGTCAGGGCGGGGAAGAGTCTCTCCTGGGGTGGAGCTATTGAGTCCTCTGACACTGGTGCCGCTCAGGGGGAGTGGTCTCTGCATGAGCAAGATGGCTGCTGCCACATAGAGGATGAGTCAGCACCATGACCTGGCTGGCTACTCTCTCATTTCTCTCCCCAAAGCCTCCTTCCCCGGTCTCTCCTCAGGTTTATCTAGCCCACTCTGCCCCCGCCTTCACCAGAGATGAGGGTAAGTGGCTGCAAATAAAAATTTATGCATTGGCCCTTTAAACAATTCTTTGTATCTCCAGCCCCCTGTCTCTGGCAGTGAGCAACACTGCAGCTTTTTGCAGCTGGATGTTTTCTGTGTACTTTTTGGGCTCTGGTGCTGGGGGCTAGAGATCCCCACTTTTGGTTTAGACCCTACCCTTCTCAGGGGGATCCAACTGGCCATTTCAATATCCTTCTGGTGCTGCCGCCCGTGGGCGCCCTGCCCACCTTCTCAGGTCTTTACTGCACTCCTTACCAGTTAGATTGTGCTGAAGTTGATTCTTCTGTCTCTGAGGTTACAAAGCTCCTCTCTCGTTATTGTTCAGTTGTTTATCCAGGTGATATCCCCACAATTTAGTTGTAATTCCAGGTTGGTCCTGGGTGGAAGTCAGTGTGACTTCCACTCACTCCTTTGCCATCTTGACTCCCTCCCCATCTGTATGTCTTCATTGTAGAAATATCCATTGAGATTTTCTGCTTATTTTACAATTGGGTTACTTTTATATTGACATATATGTATGTTTTACTGATCATTTCCAGATGGAAGACTTGGGGGATGGGCGGAAAAGGTAAAAAGGAATAAGAGGAACAAATTTCTAGTTGAAAAATAGGTTAATTCATGGAGATGTAATGTACAGCATAGGGAATATAGTCAATAATATCACAATAATTTTGTATGGTGACAGATGGCTACCAGACTTATTGTGGTGATCACATTGTAAGAAATATAAGTGTTGAATCACCATGCTGTACACCTGAAACTAATATAATATTGTATGTCAACTATGTTTAATAAGAAAGAAAATACACATATGAAAAAAGGTAAGGGATATCGTTAACACAAGTATGTCAGTAGTAAGGGCATCCAAGATATGAAACTTATGATATAAAACATTAAAAACTAAACATTGAGAATACTTAATATTATGGTTTATTTTATCCTCTAAAATCCATACATGAGGAAGGTAAAGGTTTGGAGTAGTACATTTCTTTGTATTGCCCCATTTATTGCTTGAATATTTTCTAGAAGCATACTTGAAATTGAATTACAGGAGAAATTGAAAGAAAAGACAGTGTATCAAGGTCAGCTACTGGAACATCAATAGATGATTTTTAAATCTCTTAAAGACCATCTGGACCAATAACAGTATTGATTAGTGCTCAGCACAAGACTGTGGAAAGAGCTCTAGTTGGTTCCAGGTGTGATAGATGGATGTCGGGTCTGGCCCTTGGCCCAGTATTTCTGAGAGATCGCCCATGACCTGTGATCTTGTGGCTGGATGAATCAATTTTTTAAGTTGGCTTTGGTATTTCAGAAATGAAAGAGCGGGAAAATAAGTTCAAGCAGTATACACAACTATAATGTTAGACAGTAGAGTGCATCTTTGAAAGGGAGTTGCAGTGCCTGAAATGAAGTGAGACAAATTTAGTGCTGCACTATTTATATGTCCTTTTTACATTATTTCAAACTGTTTCCACTAAAGTTTCAAAAAATTTTCCTTTAAGAGGGGTAATTTTAAAGTATTTAGATTTTTTATATGCTTTTTTCTTTTTTATTGTATTTTTTTCCATTACCATTTATCCTCCTTATACCCTCTTTCATGGCTACCCCCGCCCCCGTCACCACACTGCCCTTGTCCAGGAGTTCTTTCTCTATTTTTGCGTGATCCTTCCACCCTCAACTGCCCCTCCCACGCAGAGCTGTCACCCTGCTATCTATGAGTCTGTGTCTATTTTGCTTGTTAGTTCAGTGTGTTCATTAGATTCCACATATGAGTGAAATCATATTGTATTTACATTACTCTGACTGGCTTATTTCAACTAGCATAATGTTCTCCACATCCATCCATGCTGTTGCAAAGGGAAAAATTTTCTTCTTTTTTATGGCTGAGTAATATTTCATTGTGTAAATGTCCTATAGTTGTTTTATCCACTCATCTACTGATGGACACTTGTGCTGCTTCCAAATATTGGCTATTGTAAATAATGCTGCAATGTACATAAAGATGCTTATATTCTTTCAAATTAGTGTTTTGTGTTTCTTTGGATAAATTCCCAGAAGTGGAATTGTAGGGTCATAAAGCAATTCCATTTTTAACCTTTTTGAGGTAACTCCATATTGCTTTCTAAAGTGGCCACTAATTGAGGGAGCAGATTTAGAATAAAATTATACCACAGTTTGACTCTCATTACTGCTACATCTATACCAGAGAGAGAGAGAAGACAAGTAAATGCAAATGTAAAGACTCTTGCTCTGAAAAAACTTCAGGGGATTTGTCTAGCCATCCCAAGGATTTTGGGTCAGGAGCCCCTTGGGAAATCTCATGAAAACCATACATTCAACCACTAGTTTATGCACTGAATTTTGCATACAATTTTAGGAGATCAGAGAACATTGATACATAGTTAAGTCAGCTAAAGACTTCCAACTTAAGCACTCTTGGCCTAAGTAATAAAAACAGTAGAATGCAGTTCTGAAAAAGTTAGGCTGAGAGATTTTGACATTGATAAGGAAGCTAGGTTCCAGAACTAGAATTCACTCCAGACACTCTTTCTGCTTATCTGTAACCAGTGACATGAATATACAAGGTGTTTGTCTACAGGAATGAATTTATGAGCTTAACAAAGGTGATTTTTATTGTAGATTATCTTTAGAATACTTATCACAGTTTTTAGGACAATTGGGCCATCCAGCTCTCCACACCTTTTTTCAATATCAACATATCCACTTCAGCCTTCTATGACTCTCTATTCTTCTCCTTCCCTGGACCATATTTGGGAGCTTAGTAAATACTTGTAACTCCAAGAACAGTAGTTCCACATACTCATGATTACCCCTTTGGGTGTGACAAATGGGCCCACACTTTCAGGGATGATGGTAATTGGGCAATGTTCCCCATTCTACCTCAAAAAAAAGAAGGAAAGTCTAGTTGCCTTCATGGCTTTAAGTATGGGTAAATGAATACATTAAAATCATATTATGACTCAGGAATTCAGGGCTAGAGAAGAGGAAAGTATATGTTAAATGCATACCCCATTTGAATCTTAAGCCAGCTAGTGATATGTGGAGCAACATTTGAGAATCACTGTTCTAGCAAAAGTAACAGTGAAAATTAATACAACAAACCTTGAGCATTTACTATGTTTGAGGCACTTAATATGTAGCATTTACTATGTGTGAGGCACTTAAGATGTAGACTTCCATGTAAGCCTCTGAACAAATCTAAGAGGTAGGTACCTTAATGAAGATGCCATCTGTAGAAATCCAAAAGAAAATGAAGTTATAAAAAGTTAAATTAAGTAAAACAATGTCTAAATTTATTTAGGAAGAATAAGAGCCAGGACTGCCAGGTAGGTCTGTTTAAATAGTGAGTTTTGGGTTTCTTAAGTTTTTATGCCATGTGGCATGGAAATACCTGTGGCAGTCTGGTGAAGCCTGTGGACACATTCTCAGAATAATTTTAAGTGCTTAAAATAAAACATTGAATTCCAAAAGAAACTAAATATATTGAAGGTCAGTTATAATCTATTAAAAATAAATATAAATATAGTAATATGCTATTTTTATAATGCTTTAGGTAACAAGATTTAGGGACAATTTGAATAAATGCCACAGATCCAAAGTAATGATGAATATAAACAATGTTTTTAGATACCTGTAATAACACTAAGGTGATATGAAAATATCTCTGATTTCTGTTGAGAACAAAGCCACATGTATTGCTAATGCATCTGTGCTTTGTTGCCTACATTCATTATGGAAGGGGATGCTGGATTTCTCATAAATGTTAGTGAATATAAAGATGTATCAATTTTTTTCTCATTTAAGTTCATGGACTCTTTGAATTCTAACTATAGACCCCAGGATAAGAGCTCTTTCTGTGGCTTGTCTTCTTCATTAACATCATGTATGGACTTTTACTAGAATGATTAAAGAGAAGTAACTGTTTTCTTATAACTGACATTCTATGACATTCTCTAGCATACAAGGTCCGGCACATACAACACCCTTTTAATTACAAAATATTTTATTACAAAAACATAAACATGAAATTCTGTAATGTAACAATATCACACTCAAGCACACCATATGACATTTTAGGTGACATTTTAGCTGTCTATCTCATGTGAGACATTTATGTACCCTTCCAACCACACTCAATCAACCCTTACTTCTGCTGGACCCTATATGGTGAAAATAATAATGGTGGAAAGAAGGGGGAGGGAGTAGTTAAAGAACATATGTGAATGACCCATGGGTATGGATAACAGTGTGGGGATTGACTGTGGGAGCGGGGGGTGGGTGGGATGGGAGGAGGAGGGCAAAGGGGGAAAATGGGGACAACTGTAATAGAATAACAATAACTTTTTTAAAGGCAATGTGAGTATGTAAAAACAATTTGAAAAACTGGACATTAAGTAAATGATACTTTTCCAAAGCAATGTTTTTAGAAAAATGGTACATTTATAAAATGGAATACTACCCAGCAGAAAGAAAGAGGGAACTCTTACCCTTCATGACAGCATGGATGGAACTGGAGAGCTTTATGCTAAGTGAAGCAAGCCAGGGGGTGAAAGACAAATACCATATGATCTCACCTATTAGTGGGCGCTAATCAACAAAACAAACAAGCAAACAAAATAGGACCATGGAAATAAAAAAGAAACTGACAGTAACCAGAGGGGATGGGGGAGGGGGATAATTGAGGGAAGAAGGGGAAGGGTCATTATGGAACACATATAAAGGACCCATGGACATAGCCAAAGTGGGGCAGGATTGAGGGTGGGAGGTGGAGGCGGGTGGGGTGAGAGAAAATGGTAGTGGGGAAAACAGGGGCAACTGTAGTTGAACAACAACAACAAAAAAGAAAATGTGCATTCATTCCAATGCTGCTGCTTTGTTTGTTTGTTTGTTTTGTGCTAAAAGGCTTCCTAGTGTCAGCTGGGTTGACTGTAGTGTTGCTTCTGGTGTCTTTAGTTTTATCTCTTTGCGTGTTTCTCCTCTGTCCTCATCTGTGGCAGCCAAGTCCTTATCATTCTCCTGAAGCCCCTGGACCACCTCACTCTCAGATTCTAGTTATCAGGCCCCTCTCCTCTCTTACTTCAGTTCTACCATCTAGGAATTTCCTCCCATCTCATTTTCCCAGTTTAAGTCCTATATCTGATTTTGTCCTGTTCTTCTCTTTATCCCCTCACCTGTATGCCCTACTCTCCTTCTCTTCAACTTTTTTATATCATTAGCTCTTCCCTTTCAAAACTTGTGTTCAACTACCTTTTTTTCCCCCCAAAATAATACAAAATACCCTGATTCACCCATACTCCCAGGGCCAAACTCAAGAAAATGTAAACTGTGCATTCTTTCTTCTAATTTTTCAGTGCAGACCTTCTCACCACCCTTTGGAAATCTGACTTCTATCCATACCACTCCACTGAACTGCTCTATGGAAGCCCTCAAAGACTTTTGAATTGTCAAATCTAACATTCTTTACTCTCTTCTCACTCACATGGAATTGTCTGGAATATTATGCATTGTTCTCAGTTTTTTCTATTCATCTTTATAATTGTTCTTTCTCTATCCTTTCATGACACATTTTTTTCTTTTTCTTTATTGTTGTACAAGTACAGTTATAGTGTCCTTTGATGCACACTATAGTCAACTGGTCTTTGACAAAGGAGCAAAGACATTTTAAATAAGAAATAATAGTCTTGGAGGAGACTTTAACATGGTGGAGGAGTAAGTGGAAGTCACACTTACCTCCCAGGTCCAATCTGGAAATACAATAAAATTGTGGAGAGATCACCTGAAAAACAACTGAACATTAGCAAGAGAGGAACCTTAGGACCTTGGACAGACAGAGGAATCGGCTTCAGAACAATGTAAGTGGTAAGGAGTGAAGTAGAGAATCGAGAAGGTGGGTTGGTGCCCACAAGCAACAGCACCAGAGGGATACCAAAACAGGCTGTTGGATCCTCCTGAGAAGAGTGGGGTCTGAACCAGGGGTGGGGATCTCCAGGCTACAGCACTAGAGCCCCAAAAGCACACAGATAACAACCAGGTGTGAAGAGCGTCGGCATGCTCTCTGCCTGAGACAGGCAGATGGAGACATAAAGAGCCATTTAAAGGGCCAACGCAAAAATTTGTAGTGGCAGCCACTTTCCCTGGGTTCCAGTGGAAGTGGGGGCAGAGTGGGCTGGAGCCAACGGGGGAAAGACTGGAGAAAAAGGCTTGGGGGAGGGAACTGAGAGGGTGGACAGCAGGGGGTAGGGTCCAGGCGCAGACTCACACCCCATTCTGCAGCTGCCATCTCGCTCAGGCAGATCACTCCCCTGAGTGGCAGCAGATGAAAGGACATAATAGCCACGCTCCCAGTAGGATCATCCCCATCTCTGTGTTGTGCAGGCCCTGGTGGTGAGTACAGATGGGCAGTCACAGATAGTAGATCCCTGGCTAAAGGGGACACAGAATGGTCTAGAGATGCTTGATGAAAGTCTGCAGATGTAGGTGTTGGAGAGAGAAATGAGGGAGTGGCCTAGGGGATCCCAGTGCTGACTCCTCCCCATATGGCAGAAGCCATCTTGCTCAGGCAGACCACTCCCCCCAAGTGGCAGCAGCGTGAAAGGACACAAGAGCCATGACCCCAGGAGGCTTAGCTTGTCCTGGAGTTGGGCAAGTTCAAGTGCTGAGCACAGAGTGGCAGTCACAGATATTAGATACCTGACTAAAGGGGACATAGAGTGGTCTAGAGACACTTGAGGAAAGTTAGGCAATGGAGGCATCGGGGAGAGAACTGAGGAAGGAGAAGAGAGGATGTTGCTGAATCCACCCCCATACGGCCGCAGCCATACTGCAAAGGTAGACCACTCCCCTGAGTGGCAGGAGCATGAAAGGACACAATAGTCCCACCCACAGGAGGGACTCTGCCCCGTCCTGACTGCTGAAGGCAGAATGACTAGATTAAAAATTGGAGGAGACAGGAACAGACAGTAGATTTCTGGAATTTTCTCAAAGACTGCCTAAGGTCAGATGGGGTCAATAGCGGACAGCATCAGAGGCAGATCCAGAAAGAAAGGGGGGAAAAAGTGGTCTCCTATCAGAGAACTTTGCACCACAAAGTCAGGAAATCAAGACAGATCAATTTAAAAAGCAGAAGCAAAGAAGAAGTGTCTCACAAATGATGGGAAGAAAAAGAAACATCCCACCAGTTGAAGGGAAAGGAGGAGTCTCCACAAAGAGAATTAAATGAAATAGAGGCATGTAAACTATAATAGATTGAGTATAAACAATGGTTCTAAGGAAGCTCAATGAGCTCAGTGAGTTCAGAGAGAATTACAAAAAACTACAGGGAAAAAAAAATGAGGAACTTACTACAAACTGTATCAGCATGAAAAAGGACATAGAAACTATCAATAAGACACAAGAAAAAGGAAGAATACAATTTCTGAATTAAAGAACACAGTAGAAGGAATCAAAAGCAGGCTCGATGAAGCTGAGGACCAAATCAGCGAGCTAGAGGACAAGGTAGAAAGAAGCTCCCAGAAAGAGCAAGAAAATGAAAAAGGACTAAAAAAAAAAAAAATGAAAACGCAATCAGGGAAATGCAGGACAACCTGAAATGTAATAACATCCTTATAACAGGGATACCAGAAGGAGAAAAGGAGCAAGGGATAGAGAACCTGTTTGAAAAATTAATGATGGATAACTTCCCTAATTGGAGGAGAGAAAAAGTCATGCAAGTCCAGGAAGCACAATGGATCCCATTCAAGAGAAACCCAATGAGGCCCACTCCAAGACACATCATCATTAAAATGGCGAGTATCAAAGACAAACATAGAATCCTAAAGGCAGCAAGGGAGAAAAAGGGAGTAACATCCAAGGGAGCATTGATACAGCTAGCAGCTGATTTCTCAAGAGAAACACTATAAGCCAGAAGGGGATGGCAAGAAATATTCCAAGTTATGAAATGCAAGGGCCTGGAGCCAAGACTACTCTACCCAGCAAGGCTCTCAATTAAAATGGATGATGATATAAGGAGTTTCCCAGACAAAAGAAAGCTAAAAGAACACATCCTCACCCAACCAGCACTACAAGATACACTAAAGGGCCATCGTTAAGAACATGAAGAAAAAGAGAGAAAGAGAGGATCACAGACACAAAGGGAAAAAAGAATAAGTACCTATCAATAATAACTTTAAATGTAAGTGGGTTAAATGCCCCAATGAAAAGACATAGGACAATTGAATGGGTAAGAAACAATGACCCACACATATGCTGCCTACAAGAGACCCACCTAAGAACAAAGGACCTACACATACCAAAAGAAAAGTAATAGAAAAAAAAATTCCAAGCAAATGAACAGGGTGTGGGGAAAGCTTGGGTAGCAATATTTATACCAGACTACATTTATTTCAAAACAAAGGCCATTAAAAGAGACCCAGAAGGACACATTATAATACTCATAGGAAGAATCCATCAAGAAGGCATAAACATTGTAAACCTACATGCACCCAACATAGGAACACAGCAATATATAAGGAAAATCATGGAGGACTTCAAGAAAGATATAGACTGTAACATACTGATAGTGAGGGATTTTAACACCCCACTGTCAAAAATGGATAGATCTTCCAAACAAAACATCAATAAGCATATTGTGGAACTGAATGATACATTACATCAAATGGACTTAACTGATATTTATAGAACATTTCATCCCAAAGAAGCAAAATACACATTCTTTTCAAATGCACATGGTACATTTTCAAAGATAGACCACATGATAGGACACAAAACAAGCCTCAACAAATTCAGAAAATTCGAAATCATAACAAGAATTTTCTCGAACCACAAGGGCTTGGAACTAGAAATCAACCTCAAGGAAAAACCTAAAAACCATTCAAACTCATAGAGACTGATAGTACACTATTAAACAATGAATGGATCAAAAATGAGATCAAAGAAGAAACCAAACAGTTTCTGGAAATAAATGAAAATGAACAGACAACAGTCCAAAACCTATGGGACAGAGTGAATGTAGTCTTGAGAAGGTAGTTCATAGCAATACAGGCCTACCTAAAAAAGATAGAAATATTTCAAATAAACGACCTAACCTTCCAGCTTCAAGAACTGGAGAAACAACAACAAACAAATCCCAGAGAGAGTAGAAGGAAGGAAATAGGCAAGATCAGAGCAGAATTGAATGACATAAAGAGTAAAAGAACAATTCCAAGGATAAACCAATCCAGGAGTTGGTTCTTTGAAAAGATAAACAAACTCAAAAATATTTTAAGCAGACTCATCAAGAAAGGGAGAGGACCCACTTAAATAATATCAGAAATGAAAGAGGAGAAAGAACAACTGATATCACAGAAATACAAAGCACTGTAAGAAATTACTATGAACAATTATTTGACAAGAAATTTGAAAACCTTGATGAAATGGACAAATTTCTAGAAAAATATAACCTTCCATTACTAAATGAAGAAGAAGCAGAAAGTTTGAACAGACCAATAACAGCTGGTGAAATTGAAGCAGTAATCAAAAACTCCCAGCACAAACAAGCCCTGGACCAGACAGTTTCACAGGATAATTTTGCAAAACATTTAAGAAAGAGCTGACCCCTGTCCTTCTGAAACTATTCAAAAAAATCCATGAAGAGGGAAGACTTCTGAACTCTTTTTATGAGGCTAACATAATCCTAATCCCACAACCAAATAAAGACACAACCAAGAAAGATACCTACAGGCCAGCATTGCTGATGAACATAAATGCTAAAATCCTGAACAAAATATTGGCAAACCTCATCCAGCAATACATTAAAAAGATCATCCATCCTCATCAAGTGAGAGTCATCCCAGGGATGCAAGGATGGTTCAATATTTGCAAATCAATAAATGTAATATATCACATAAAGAAAAGGAAAGAAAAAAAACCACATGATCATATCAATAGATGCAGAAAAAGCATTTGATAAGGCACAGAACCCATTTATGATAAAAACCCGCAGGAAAGTGGGAATAAAGGGGGCATAACTCAACATAATAAAGGCCATATATGAAAAACCTGTAGCCAACATAATTCTCAGAGGGTAAAAACTAAAAGCTTTCCCACTAAGATCAGCAACAAGACAAGGATGTCTGCTTTCACCACTTCTATTTAACATAGTATTGGAAGTACCTAGCCACAGTGATCAGACAAGAAAAAGAAAAAAAAGCCATCCAAATTGGCAAGGAGGAAGTAAAACTATCATTGTTTGCAGATTACCTGATAGTGTACATGGAAAACCCTATAGACTCCACCAAAAAATTACTCGACCTAATAAGTGAATTTGGAAAAACAGCAGGATACAAAGTCAATATTCAGAAATCGAAGGCATTTTTATACACCAACAATGAAATATCAGAATCAGAAATCAGGAAAAACATCCCCTTTGCTATAGCAACAACAAAAATAATGTACCTAGGAACAAACTTAATCGAGGAGGTTAAAGACCTATACATAGAAAAATATATGACACTGAAGGAAGAAATTAGGGAATACACAAATAAATGGAAGCATATACCATGTTCATGGATTGGAAGAATTGCCATAATCAAAATGTTGTACTACCCAAAGCTATTTATTGATTCAATGCAATCCCTACTAAAATACCAATGGTATATTTCACAGACATGGAACAGACATTTTAAAAATTTATATGGAACTATAAACGACCCCAAATAGCCGCAGCAATTTTGAGAAAGAAAAACAAAGTAGGAGGGATCACAATACTGGACATCAAACTATATTACAAGGCCACTATAATTAAGGCATTCCAGTGCTGGCATAAAAAGCGACACATAGATCCATAAAACAGGATAGAGAGCCCAGAAATAAACTCATGTCTCTATGGTCAACTAATATTTGACAAAGGGTGCAGAATTATAAAATGGAGTAAAAATAGCCTCTTCTAGAAATAGTGTTGGGAGAGCTGGACAACTACATGCAAAATTTGAAATTCAATTGCCAATTTACACCATACACAAAAATAACCTCAAGATGAATAAAAGATTTAAATATAAGTCATGACACCATAAAAGTCCTAGAGGAGAACTTTGACAGGAAACTCTCAGATATCCCATGCAGCAATTTTTTCACCGATATGTTCCCTAGAGCAAGCGACATAAAGGAAAGAATAAACAAGTGGGACGTCATCAAAAATAAGAAGCTTCTACATGGCCAAAGAAAACATTAGCAAACTTTAAAGGGAACCAACCATAAGGGATAATATATTTGTTAATGATACTTCAGACAGGGGTTCGATCTCCAAAATATGTAAAGAACTCACACGACTCCACTCCAGGAAGACAAACAATTCAATTAAAAAACAGGCAAAGGACCTGAACAGACAGTTCTCCAAGAGGACATACAGATGACCCAGAGACATATGAAAGGATGCTCATCATCAGTAGCCATCAGTGAAATACAAATTAAAACCACCATGAGATACCAATTCACACCAGTGAGAATGGCCATCACAAACCAACCAACAAACTTCGGGTGCTGTTGAGTGTGAAGAAAAGAGAAACTTAGTAGTGTTGGTGGGAATGCAGACAGGTGCAGCCACTGTGGAAAACTTTTTGGAATTTCTTCAAGAAACTTTAAATGGAACTGCCTTTTGACCCAGTGATTCCACTGCTGTGATTATACTCTAAGAATCCCAAAACACCAATTCAAAAGAACCTATGCACCACAATGTCCATAGCAGCACAATTTATTATAGCCAAGTGCTGGAGGCAACCTAAGTGCCCATCAGTAAATGAGTGGATCAAAAAACTATGGTACATTTACACAATGGAATACCATGCAGCAGAAAGAAAGAAAGAGAGAGAAGAAAGAAACAGAAAGAGAGAGAGAGAGAAAGAAAGAAAGAGAAAGAAAAAAGAAAGAAAGAAAGAAAGAAGGAAGCGAGCTACTACCCTTAGCAACAGCATGGATAGAACTGGAGAGGATTATGCTAAGGGAAACAAGCCAGGCTGTGAAAGAGAAATACCATATGATCTCACCTATAAGTGGAACCTAATCAGCAAAGCTAACAGGCAAGGAAGATATGACCAGCAACATTGAAAGAAAGAAGAAACCAGCAGGGAAGGAAGGGAGGTGGGGGGGTACTGGGGAGGGGAAGGGGAAGGGTCAGATCAAGCAACAGGTGTGAAGGACACGTGGACGATGTTAAAGTGGGGAGGGATTGAGGGGGGAGGTGGGAGTGCGTGGGGCAGGGGAAAGTGGTGATGGGTAAATGGAGACAAATATATGTGAAATTTTTTTTAAAAAGTCAGAAATTTAAAAAAAAGAAAGAATAGCCTTTTCAACAAATGGTACCAGAACAACTAGACATCCACATAAAAAAAAAAGTAAAAGTTAAACACAGAACTTATGCTCTTCACAAAAATTAATGCAAAATAGATCATTGACCAAAATGTAAAACCAAAAACTCAGAAACCCATAGAATATAATATGAGAGAAGACATACGTGAACTTGGTTTTGGTGATGATTTTTCAGAAACAACCACTAAAGTATCATTCATGACAGAAACAAACCGATAAATTGAACATCATTAAAATTTAAAACTTTTGCTCTGTGAAATACACCATTCAAAGAACAAAAGGACAAGCCAGTAACAGGGATTAAAATTTTGCAAAATAAACATCTTATTAATGATATGTATCCAAAACATACACAGAACACTCAAAACTCAACATGAAAGCAAACAGCACAATTTTAAAATAGGCCAAAGAGCCAAGTAGACATCCTACCAAATAAGATGTACAGATTGCAAATAAGTATATGAAAAGGTACTCAAAAATTACATGTCATTAGGGAATTATAAAGTAAAATAACAGTATACAACTATATATATTAAAATGGCTAAAATCAACCCTGATTGGTGTGGCTCAGTGGACTGAGTACGAACCTTCAAACCAAAGTGTTCCCGGTTCGATTCCCAGTCAGGGTATATGCCTGGGTTGCTGGCCAGGTCCCCAATAGGTGGCGCATGAGATGCAACCACACATTGATGTTTCTCTCCCTCTCATTCTCCCTCCCTTCCCCTCTCTCTATAAATAAATAAATAAAATCTTTTAGAAATGGCTAAAATCAAAACCACTGAAAACTCCAAATGCTGACAAAGATGTGCAACAACATGAACTCTCATTTATTTCTGTTTTTAATGGGAAAATGGTACAGAAACGTTAGAAGACAGAATTGTATGATGCTATTTATACATAGTTCTGAAATAGAAAAAAGGATAGATACAGAAAACAGACCATTGTTGCTAGAAGTTTGCATGGGGACAGGTGATTAACTACAAAGGAGAAGTACAGGGAAATTTTAGGCTGTCAGATTCCCTGTACAGTTTAATAGCTCATCAGACACACATGAAAATTCTTCTTTCTTGCACTCTGGGAGTGCACTCACTGTTGTGCTCACCACATCTGCACACATAGTGACTTGTGAACTGACTCTGGTGGAACTAGCATTTCATTGAAGGTTGAACCTTCAGAGAAAGAGAGACTGAAGGAAAATCATCAAGGGGACATTTGGAGAATGGTTGTTTTCACTACTTAAAGACGTTCCTTACTGTGCCACCAATACAGATGGAAATATTAATGTCACTCACTCCTGAATAGGAGCCTTACTTCTGATATCAGGAAGGAAAGAGATAGGTTGTCATTTTTCTTTTTCTTTTATTTTCCATAAAAGGGTTCCCTTCTTGGGATCTCAGAGGAAAGACTCTCAGGATTATCTCAAGAACATGGAGGCCACACCTGGAACTAAGTCACCAGCAGTCTCTATTTTGGAACAGAGCTTTTGTGTGTGAGCTTTACCATGTTCATCTCTGAGGTCCCATCCTCTGTTCTTGTCCAAGGAGGACCTAACTGCATCTGAGACACTGACTGATAGCCAAGCTGAGAAAGAATATGAACTTTTTAACAGCTGAGTTGGTCCTGGGCAGCATGGATCTAGGATGACCCAAACATTTAGTGACATCAATGACAAAGCCAAAGGAAATCTTTTTGGGATCACCAGGGCTCCTGAATCTTTTGAGAGTCCTGTCAAGAATGAGAACAGCTGAATGGAAGCATGTGGAGCAGAAGTGTGAGTAGGGACAGCTCTAGATAAGAACTACCCATGGGTTTGTGACATGACCAAAGTGTCACCCTCCGGCAGGGCACTTCAGTTTGACCATGTGATCCTATTTATATGTGACATCTTTCTCATTCTGGAACTGACTGTCAATTTTTCTGCCATTATTATAATTATTAGCTGATGTAAAATTTTTTCATTTTATGTATTTTTTAAGATTATTTATTTATAGAGTAGAGAAGGGAGAAAGAGAGGGAGAGACGCATCAATGTGTGGTTGCCTCTCGAGCACCCCCTCACTGGGGATGTGGCCCACAAGCCAGGCATGTGCCCTGAATGGGAATCAAACCAGTGACCCTTTGGCTTGCAGGCAAGCACTCAATCCACTGAGCCACACCAGCCAGGGCACATTTTATATTTTTAAACAGAAAAACAATCCCACAATTTTTTGTAGTACCATACCATGATTTTTACCTTTGTATAGATATGTGTTATCACCACCATAATGATAATACTGAACACTATATTTTTCTCTCCAAAAAAATCCCCAAAAAACCAAAAACAAAATCAAAAAAACTACTTCCCATGTGCAATTTACACTATCCTCTTCCTGCACCTAACCCTGATAACCACTTATTTGTTCTTCACATCTATAGTTATATATTTCAAAGAGCATCATATAATGGAAATAATAGTGTATATAACTTGTTGATAATGGCTTCTTTCACTCAACAAATACTCTTGAGATTTTTCCAAGTTGCTCTGTGAGTCCATAGCTTATCCCTTTTTTTGTTACTGTGTAGTATTCCAGTGTATGGCTATTCCTCATTTTTTTTTCTTATCTATTTCACCCCTGCAAGGACATTTAATTGCTTCAGATGTTGTCAAATATGAATAGAGTTATAACACACAAATATGTATAAATTTTTATATAAACATACATTTTTATTTCTCCCAGGCATGTGATTGTTGAGTTAAATTATGTATATATATATGTAAAAAATTACAAAGTCACTTCCCAGAGTGACTGCTCAATTTTACAATCACAGGGGCAATGCATGAGAATTTGAGTTGTTCTTCATCCTTGCTAGCACTTAGTAATGTTAGTATTATTTTTTAAATCTGGTCTCAAAAACAATTTGTTCTTCACTATGTTTTTAATTGGCTTTTCTCTATTAATGATGTATAAATTTTTTCAAGGACTTAACATATATATATTAATTTTAGTGAAGTATATTCTGCTCATTTTAAAAATTGTTTATTTCCTTAATGTTTTAAATTTTGAGAGCCCTCTTTTTTTGTGGATACAGATTTTAATTGATATACAGATCCTTAATTGATTTGCAAAGATTTTTTTTCCAGCACATAGCTTTAAGTTATATGTTTCTAAGTGTTTCTCAGAGAAATATGTTTTTAAAAATATATTGGGTATTTGTCTTTCACTAACTGGCTTAATTCATTTAGTATAATAATCTCCAGGTTCATCCATGCTATTGCAAAATGTAAGAGTTTCTTCTTTTTTTTACTGCTGTGTAGTATTCTAGTGTGTAAATGTACCACAGGTTTTTTTAATCCACTCATATACTGATGGGCAAAGACAAATACCACATGATCTCATTTATGTGGAATCTAATGATCACAATAAACAAATATACAAAATAGTAACATAAGGTTAGATACATAAAACAGACTGACATCTGCCTGAGGGGAGTGGGGAATGGAATGAAAGATGGTGAAGGGATTCACCAAAGAACATTTATGCACAACCCATGGACATGGACAACAAGATTGGGATTGATGTAGGGAGGTCTGAGGGTGGAGTTGTGTGGAGGTATGGAAAGGGGGGAAAAGCAGGAACAACTGTAATAGCATAAACAATACAAATAAATAAATATGAACAATTATATATATATGTATACACACACAGGATGTTCAATTTATTGTTTTTTAAATCAGTTTTAGACTTTCTTGCCTAATTCCAGGTCATTAGATTTTTCCTCTCTTTTTTGTGTTCAAGGTTTATACTTTTCAGTTTGCCATATTTTCTCTTATCCTGACTTGTCATCAATGGGAAAATATTAAGGAAGGACTGAGGAGCCCTCCAACCTTAGATGAAGGTGCCCAAACCCCTCCTGACCCTACTGTTAGATCAGAACACCTCCAGGCTGGGTCCCCAATGTGATGTTACCTAATACTATCAAAGGAATCTGAGGGAAGCTTGGGATCCTCTGAAGGGGCTTAACTCCGGTCAGGAGAGGAAGGATTCCCAGGTCCCCCTAGGCTTCAAGGTGGAGGCTCTGCAAAAGATCAGAAGGGAGCTTCAACCACAGATACTGGGAACCTCAGTCCCACCCAGCCTCTGATGTCAAACTCAGAAAACCCCAGGCAAGATCCCTGGACAGGTTGTTTCTGTACTTCCTTGTTGGGAGCTTGAGGAACCAGGTGAAAAGCTTTCTCTGTGAAGTGTGGCTTCAGGTCAACAGGTGAGGGTTCTCATCCTCATCCAGCCAGGTTTCAAGTTGAGGATTCTGAGGAAGTACTGAGGGATCTCTCTGACAGAGGGGCCACAGCCCAGCCCTGCCCCTGATGAATGCTGTGGGAATACACAAGTAGTTTCCACAGGTGTGGGATATCTGGGCATCCATCTTGGGAACCTGAGCAAGGTAAGGTTTTTTTTTCTGAAGTGCATAACCTCAGTTTAGCGGAGGGAGGAGTCACAGGCCTTTCCATGCATCCAGATGAGGACTCAAAGGGAAGACAAAGAGGATCTCTCACCGCAGACAGACAGAACCTCACAGAAACCGATAACTAGTATCACCTCTGAGAGCATCCATGCATGGATATTAGGTAAGACAACCCTCTGCATCTCCTTGACTTCTTTTTCTGGCATCTCAGAGAGATGGTGGTCTTTACCTGAGGGATCATCCTCAGGCAAGCAGATAGGAGGGGAGGTATACCCTGTCAGGAGTAAATATGATGATCTTGAGGGGCACTGAGATGACCTCCTACACTAGTACACACAGGACCTCACAGAATCCAGCATTTCTCTGCTGTCAGCCATGCAGAAAATATTTTTAAATATTTAGGACATTCAATACATCATTTTTGTTTGAATCATGAATTTAATTTGCATTTGTCTAATAGCTAATGGTGTAGAAGAGTTTTTCGTATGCTTATTTAACATCCATATGTCAACTTTACTAAATTATGTTTTGATGTATTTTGTCCATTTAAAAATTAAGTTATTTGCTTTCTAATTTTTCTATATTGAGGACTATTTTGGTATACTGAATCAGGCTTTGTGTGTGTGTGTGTGTGTGTGTGTGTGTGTCGCAGGGAGTGCTGCAAGGGGAGCTCCTGGATCTGAGGGTTACCATCCAGAGCCAGCTGAGGAGGGAGCGGGGTTCTGAATCCCACGGAGCCTCTCCTGGGGTTGTCATGGATGGGGGAATAAACACAAGTTGTTGCAAATGCTTTTCTGTTTGCCAGGAGAGGGGGCATGTCTCTTCCCTCTGGTGGAGAAGGCCCCGAGCCCCTGTGTCCAAAGGCTTTTATTGAGAACCACATGCATATGGATGCAAAGCTCATCAATCAATGTCAGTATGCTATGGTTACAGAAAACAGACGGAGATCATAGATAACAACTGAAGGAACATGATAGATCTGCATCTGGTAAGGGTCTATGAAAAATGTAAATCTCCTTCCCAGTATGAGCTAGTTATCATAGCTTTTGAGGGAAGAACAAAGCATGCTTCAAGGAACTTACTTCCAGGCCTGATTTCCCCCTGGGAACCACCTGATCCAGTTTAGGGCTGTACCTGCCTTTAGTATTGTTTCAGGCCTGAGCCAGGAAGGCGGGGCAGAGCCTCCAAGAGATAAGGAGACTTCTTTCAGATAGAATGAGGACTTTGGCTACATCAAAGTTGGGGGGTGTGGGTATTTTTGCCCTTTTTCCATACCCCCAAGTCCTTGACCTGCTGCCCATACCGGCTGATGTCTGTCTTAGGTCGCCTCTCCTCGTGAGAGAACTTACACGTCTTTGACTACCAACTATCACAGGGCCAAGCAGGGTGATGTAAGGGAGGCAGGGGCTGTGCCCCTGCCAGGGGGACAGGTTTCATCTCCTCAGTGGCCTGTTTTTCCCAAGGCCTCCTTGATTATTTCCAGCCTTGGGGCACTCTCACCTGTAGGCGGGGCTACAGTTCCTGAAACCAGACAGGGCATTTCCCAACATCTTTGTTGTTGGATATTTGATTTGCAAATATTTTTTTTCCAGTATGTAGCTTTAGTACACATTTGTGAAAATGCTCAACATCACATTGCCATTAGGGAATTGCATGTTAAAACAACGTTAAGGTACCACTACCCAGTTATTCAAATTGCGAAAATCCAAAACGCTGAAAACAACAAATGCTGTCAAGGATGTATAGCAAATGGAACTCTCATGAATTGCTGGTGAGAAGGCAAATTAATACAGCTACTTTAGAAGATTGTTCAGCAGTTTCTTACAAAACTAAACGTAATAAAAAATTTGCAATGTTAATATTTATGAAAAAATAGAATAAGGGTAACTTTTTCAATGGGATGAGAATCTTTAACCTAAACAATAGCCTGAATACATAAATATCCATTATTTGTGCATTGCATTTTCATATGGGGGCAAAATAAGTTTATTTTAAAGGTTGTGTGGAAATAAGATTTCACTTAAATTTTATGGCTCTCAAGTCACTCCTCAGAATATTAAGAATGCTGTTGCTTATCTGACTTTCATATGATAGAAGAAAACAGAACTGGTGATTTACATGGGCTTTTCCAAACCAATAAAGCCATAACAAAAATCTTAAAGTCTCTGGCAGTCATTCTTATGAGCAACACATCACCCAAGTAAACAGAACATAAATCAAACTAAGCCTACAGGTGACTTTTGGGTGAATACAACAGTCAAAAAAAAAAAAAGTAAGGAACCTCCTGAATTTTCTAGAATTCAAGAAAGAAAAGGACTGAGATCTTCAGTACACTGCAGGTTCACAAAAAATAAACTTGATAAAATGATACATTGCCATTTCTCTAGCAGAAATAACAGAGTTGAGACTGCACAGAAGTGAAATGTTCGTCTTACATTAAACACTTTTCAAATGAAAATATATACAAATATGTTTTGTGCAGTTTAAAACTATGATTAAATGTATAAGTTAGATGCTTAATTGAACTTTTTTTGGATTTTTCAAAATAATTCTGCCTGATGTATATGGATAATTTACTTATTGAAACCATCAGTCCAAAATGAATATATACATTTTAGAAATGTTCATGTTGCTAACAGGGTATTGCACATAACAATAATCAAATGACACTTACTTAAGCTTTTTATATAGAAGTTTCACAAGAGTTGAGTCTTCCAGTAATTTTCATTTAAAGTGTAAGTGCTTAGTTCTGGTTTTAATAATGGCAGAAACATGGCCAAGCCAAAGAGGGGCAGGATCAAGGGTGGGGCATGGGAATTGGTGGGGCAGAGGGGGTGGTGGTGGGGAAATGGAGGCAACTGTCCTTGAACAACAATAAAAAAATAAAAATAAAATCCAAAAAAATAATGGCAGGGTAGTTTGAATCATAATAATCCTCCCACAGATAATACTTATAAACCAGGGACAATTTTTAAAAACATATAACTACTTGAAGAGATTATGGTAGGACTGAAAGCAGAAAGAGAATGGAGTGAATTCAACATTTCAAATAAGGGTGTGTGGTGGATAATATTAATGATTATAAGACTGTACCCCTATGGCTCTTCTCTTCACAGAAGAATGTAAGCACTGAAACATAACATTGTCATCTTATTGGCTTAAAGTGTAGGAAAAGGAAGCACATAATTGCCAGAACTAATAGAAACCAGAAAGAAGGAAACCAAAGTGAGGTTTGCCCCAAACATGCATATGAACTCCCTTACAATGTTTGGTTGAACTATGAACTGTGATTGCATAAAGTCCAAAAAGCCCAATGGAAAACTGCAGCTGGAATGCTGAAAAGCACAAGCAGAGATTTCAGTGGTTGCTTGCTCCAGGGGTGACAGAGTTTGGAGTTTGAGTCTAAAAAATTTAGAATAGCTTGGTAAAAAAACCTTGGATTTTCACATATGAGCCTTAAGAAAGTATAAAATGTACCTTTCACAAGTTAAAGGTAATCAATCAGTACTTTAACTACCTGAAAGAATATCAACAATCTTTAAAAAAGGACAACAGAATTTGGTGGGTCTATGTGATATGAATCACACACCAATATACAATAAAAATTATTGTATAGTTTGCATATAAAGAAACAGGAATATGTGACCCATGGTGATGGTGTAGATTTTGGAATTAGTGGACACATTATTTCTAAGGTGTAGCTATATCACACAGATACACCATCAAAGATGCTCACAAAACAAGTAATTAAAAATTCCAAAAGATGGAATTGTTATAAAGTATGCCCTGTACCCCAATATAATTATATTAGGAAAAAAACAATAGAAAGAAATCATGAAGGGAATTAGAGAAAAGATTTGAACTGCATGAAAATAAAAATATAGCATGCTGACTTGAGGACTGCAGGTAAAGCACCTTGTAGAGAAAAATTCTAGCTTTAAATGATAATGTTACAAAAGAAGAAAGGTGTCAAGTCAATAACGTACATTCTTATCCCAAAAAGCTAGAGAAAAAGGCAAAAAAAAATTAAGTTGAAGGAGAAAAAGAAAAGATATAAACAGAAATCAATTAAATAAAGGATGAACAATAGACAAAAATAAGAAAACTATAAAGTTGGGTTTTTAAAAAATATTAACAGACAACATAACTAGGAAGGCTGTAAGAGAGATGATAGAGAAGAGAGGATACAGAGAGAGAAGGAAGGAGGGAAGGAGGGAAAGAGGGAAAGGGGGAGAGAGAGAGAGACAAACAAATGCCAGTATCAGAAATGAAAGCAAGATGAAATTATAGATCTTGCAGATGTTAAAAACATAGTAAGGAAACTTTATAAAATATAAGTTAAAAATTTTACACCTTAGATAAAATCGAAAAGTTAACTTACCTCAAAAATAGAAAATCTAAATAGCCTATGTCTATTAAAGAAATTAAGTTGATTATTTAAAAAAAATACTTTTGTTCCACCATCACAAAAAATTCCAGGCCCAGATAATTTAACTGTTGAGTTTATCAATCATTTAATGAAGAAGGGATAATGCTATGTCACACAATCTTTCAGAAAACTGAGGAGGGAGCAGTTCCCAACTAATTTCATAAAATAAATATAAATTTATGCCAAAAGTTGACAAAATTTTTATAAGAAAAATTAGTGACCAATATTTCTGAAAACTGTAGAGAGATACAACCTTAATAAAATTTTAGCAAATCAGAGAAAATATCATAAGTAGGAATATAAAATTATAATGTTTGTTTAAAATTTAAAAATATTTTAATGTAATTCACCACATGAATTGAAAAATGAGTAAAATTATTGCAATAAATGCATTAAAATATTTGAAACACATAATAATACATTCACTTTTAAGAAATATTATCAGGTACAAATGAAGGGATGTTTCATCAATCTGAAAAATAAGCATCTATTTAAAAGCCTCCATATAACATAGTCAACTATGTTAACTTTGCCCCTAAATTCAAAGACAAAGAAAGTAAGCTTACTTCTACTTTTATTCAATAACAAATGGGTCAAAGGGCAAATCACCAGAGCATTAGAAAATAATTTGTGATAAAAAATAAAACACAACATACCAAAACTTATAGGATACAGCAAAAAACATGCACAAATAGGAATTTATGACTGTGAACCCTGCATTAAAAGAGAAGATCCCAAACAATAACCAAACAGTACCTGTTAAGGAATTAAGAAAAGAAGAGCAAGCTAATCACAAAGCTAATAAAAGAAAATAGAAAGACTAGAGTGGAGAAAAATGAAACAGAGAATACAAAAACAAAGAGAGAATCAATAAAACCAAACTTTGTTTATTTGAAAAAAAGCGCCAAAATCTACAAAGCTTTAGCTAAACTGACTAGGGAAAAATAAATAAAGAAGACTCAACAAAATCAGAAATAAAAGTAGGTAACTGCTGATTGTATGGAAATAAAATGAATTGTAAGAAGATACTATGAACAATTATACATTTACAATTAGATGAAATGGAAATATCACTAGAAACCAAAATCTAATAATAAAAAACAAAAAATCAGAACAAACTTAAAACAGGTAAAGAGATAGAATTAGTGACCTAAAACCTCCCAACAAAAATAAGCCCAGGACCAGATGGTTTTATTGATTATTTCCACAAAATACTTAAGAAAGAATTAATACAAATCCTTCTCAAACTCTTACAAAACACAGAAGAGGAATAAACTATCATGCCCACATTGCTCTTATAACCAAAGACACTAGAAAAAAAAACCAAAGTTACCTACCAAATATTTTTATGACTATAATGAAAACTATTCAAGAAAATGTTAGAAAACAAAATCTCGGAGCATATTAAAAGGGTTATATATCATGAACAAGTGTGATTTATTGCAGATGTAACAGTAATTCACCATAAAGGAATAAATGAACGTGACAATCATTATATGACAATCAATATATGATAATCATTAAATGAACAATATATATAACCATCTTAATAATTCATGGCTAAAATAATTAGAAAAGTTTACAAAACAAAACTCTTAGAAGAAAACTTGAAAATATGAAAAAAGGTATGTCTTAGTTCATAAAAAAGGTATGTCTTAGTTCAACTCTTGAAAAAAGGTATGTCTTAGTTCAACTCTTATAAAAATAATACCATAGACTGGGTGACTTAAACAACAAATATTTATTTTTCACAGTTCTAGAAGCTAAGAAATTCAAGATCTAGGTGCTGGCAGATTTGGTGCCTGGCGAATGCCAGCTTTCTCATTCATAGACAGCCATAGAGAGTCTCCTTGCTTTTTCTGACTATGGTGGAAAGAAGACTAGAGGGTTCTGTATGGATTTTTTATTATGGTACTAATGCCATGCATGAGGGCTCCACCTTCATGATCTGACTACCTGCCAAAGGCCCCACTTCCTAACATCATGACATTGGAGGTTAAGGTTTCAACATATGAAGTTTTGAGGACACAAACATTCAGTATACAAAGTATTTATGAAAAACCCATAGGTAATATTATACTCAGTTGTGAAAAGCTGAAGGCTTTCCTCCAAAATCAAGAACAAGACAAGGATGACTCCTGTTGTCATTGCTATTCAATACTTTACTGCAAGTTCTAGCCAGAGCAATTAAGAAGGAAAAAGATTTGTACACATCCAAATTGGAAAGTAAGAGGTAAAAGTATATCTATTCACAGATTACATTGTCTTATATATAAAAACCCTAAAGAATCCACAAATATTTATATCTAATAATAAAGTCAACAAATTTAAAAGATAGGTAAACACATAAAAATCAGTTGTCTAATAATTAACATTCCCAAAGGAATTTTAAAATATAATTTCATTTACAATGGTATCAAAAAATAAAATTTTTAAGAATAAATTTAAGCAAGAAGGCAAAGACTGGTACATGGAAAACTACAAACACTGATAAAAAGAAATGACAAAAGACATAAAATAAAAGTATTAGAACACTACTGTTAGTATGGAAATGCTCTACAGGTTCATTGCAATTGCTATGAAAATTGTAGCTGCCAAATATTGCAGAAATGGAAAAAAAATACATGTAGAGTGTCAAGAAATCGTAAGTAGGCAAAACAACTTGAGAAAGAAGAACAATTTTAGATACATAATTTTCTATTTCAAAACTGACTACCATACTACATTAATCAGAAAAGAGGAGAAGTTACAACCAATACCACAGCAATACAAAGGATTATAAGAAATTACTATGAACAGCTATATGTCAAGACATTAGGCAGCCTGGGAAAAATGGACAAATTTCTAGAAACATAAAATCTGCCAAAACTGAATCAAGAAGTAGAAAGCTTGAATAGACAGATAATTAATGAAATTGAAGCAGTAATCAAAAAACTCCTGGCACACAAAAGCCCTGGACTGGACAGTTTCACAGGAGAATTTTACAAAACATTTAAGGAAGAGCTAACCCTTGTCCTTCTCAGACTATTCCAAAAACTCTAAGAAGAAGGAAGACTCCCAAATTCTTTACAAGGCCAGTGTCATCTTAATTCCAAAGCCAGGTAAAGACACAACAAAGAACGTCAGGCCAATATCTGTGATGAATATAGATGCGAAAATCCTCAACAAAATACTGGCAATCTGGATTCAGAAATACATTGAAAAGATCATACACCATGATCAAGCAGGATTCATTGCAGTGATGCAAATTTGGTACAATATTTGCAAATCAATAAATCTAATACACCACATAAAAAAGATAGACAAAAATCACATAATCATATCGTTAGATGTTGAAAAAGCATTTGATACAGTACAGCACCAATTTATGATGAAAACATTCAGCAAAGTGGGAATAGAGGCAGCTTACCGCAACATAATAAAAAGTCATATAGGAGACAGAGAAGATGGCGGAGAAGTGAATGGGAGTCACGCTGACCTCCTCCCAAAACCAAACTGGAAATGCAACTAAATAATGGAGTAATCACCTGGAAAGCAGTGGAGCGATAGTGGGAGAGGAGCCTTAGTGCGCGAACAGTGGATTCTACTCTCACACATCCCAACAAGTGAGAATTGCGGTGGAGGCTCGAGAGGGTGGGCTGGGTGCCCACGGGCACTGGCACCAGAGGGACATTGAAACGGCCAGTTAGCTCCCCCCGAGAAGAACGGGGTCTGAATCAAAAACAGGAACCCCTAAACTACAGCAGCTAAAGCCAAGAAAATACAGACAAAACACAACCCCAAAAAGCTTAGGGGCACTCTCTGCCAGAGACAGGTGGCTGGGGATGCAAAGAGACATTTAAAGAGCCAACGCAAAAGTTGCAGCGGCAGCCACCCTCCTTGATCGCTGGGTAGAGGCGGCAGCAGGGTGGACTGGTGCCTGGGAAAAGAATGGTGAGGAAAACTTTGTGAAGAGAACTGACACAATGGCCCATGGAGCACTGGTGATAACACACCTCCCACTCTGTAGCTACCACCTCGCTCAGGCATAAGGGAATCAATTAACCTGCCTTCTCTGTGCTCCGCACACAGCTTGTATGCATGTGAGCTGCTCGGCTGAGTGCTGACTGGCTGGCAGAGCTTTGACAAGAGACTGGAGACAGAGGCATTGGGGAAATAATGGGAGGAGGAACCGGGGAGTCCCAACTCCCTCCCCGTTCGGAAGTCTCCATTGTGGGCTGGAAAGGCGCGCCCCCAAAGAGGCAGAAGCGGGGCGAGCATGAACCAGACTGCCTGCGATTGAAACGCAGTCCACACAGGGGGTGGATCCTTGGCCAAAGGGGTCACAGAACTACCCAGAGGCCGCTGAGGGGAGACTAGAAATGGAGGCATTGGGGAAAGAACGGGAGGAGGAACCGGGGAGTCCTGACTCCTTCTCCTTGCCCTGGTCTCCATTGCGCGGGAATAGGCCACACCCCCAAAGAGCCAAAAGCTGAAAAGCACACATAGAGAACCCCAAAACACCCAGAGCAGGCATGCACAGTTGCGCCCAGTGACCAGCGAGGGTTGGTGAGCATGTGTGTGACCCACGCTGGGTGGCGAACGCTTGCACCTGCCAGCAAGGCCTCAAACAGACTGGCAACCATACGGCCTGCGAGGGAGTGCACAGAGCAGCAAGGGCAGGCGTAAATTGACCTGCCCGCCGTGATTGCAGAGCAGCCCACAAAATTAGTAGAGCTGCCCAGAGTCCCTGGAGGAGAGACCAGAAACAGGATTAACCGGAGAGTCCTAGAGCTGATTTCCTCCCATTTCCGTAGTCCCCATTTGGCGAGGGCAAGCAACACACCCAAAGAGCCAAAAGCGGGGAAAATACACAATAGAAGACCCGAAACTGACCAGTGCCACGAAGCTCGCGTGCCAGGGGGCCCAGATGAGTACGCGAGGTCGCGAATAAGCCCCCTGGTCAGGGGCAAGCACATGGGAGCCCAGGCAGGTGGGGGACCCTGCCGCGCTGGGAAGGCGCTCAAGGAGCCCGCGTGAGAGCACAGAGAGATCCCAAAAATAGCCCAGCCCTGACCGAAGGGGTCACAGAGCTGCTCCAAGCAGGAGTCAGACACAGGCATTAGACTTCTGAAAGGCTCAAACAAACAACCCAAGGCCCTATAGGGTCAACAACTGACATCATCAGAGGCAAGCCCAGAAAGAAAAGTAAAGGACAAAAATACTTAACAGACTCTCACAAAAATGGGAAGAAAAAGAAGTTCCCCTCAAATGAGTGGAAAAGGGGACTCTCCACAGGGAGAGCTAAATGAAATAGAGGCAAGGGAATGATCAGATATGGAATTCAAAACAATGGTTCTAAGGAAGCTCAATGAGCTCAGCCAGCTCACAGATAACATTTAGAAACTGCAGAGAAACTATCAGGGTCTTACTGCAAACTATATCAGCCTGGAAAAGGACATAGAAACTATCAAGAAGACACAAGAGGATATGAGGAATACCATTTCTGAATTGAAGGACACAATAGAAGGAATCGAAAGCAGGCTGGATGAAACCGAGGATCGAACCAGTGAGATGGAGGACAAGGTAGAAAAAAGCTCCCAGAAAGAGCAAGAAATGGAAAAATTGCTCAAAAAGAATGAAGAGGCATTTAGGAAAATGCAGGACAATCTGAAACGTAATAATATCTGTATAATAGGGATACCACAAGGAGAAGAAGAGGAACAAGGAATAGAGAACAACCTCAAAAAAGTAATGATGGAAAATTTCCCTAATGTGAGGAGAGAAAGGCTCTCATGGATCCAGGAGGGACAGAGGACCCCACTCAAGAGGGACTCAAGGAGGTCCACTCCAAGACACATCATCATTAAAATGGCAACTATCAAAGACAAAGAGAGAATCCTCAAGGCAGCAAGGGAGAAGGAGAAAGTCACATACAAGGGGGCCCCGATACGCCTAGGAGCTGACTTCTCAACAGAAACACTACAAGCCAGAAGGGAATGGCAACAAATATTCCAAGCCATGAAAAGCAAGGGCCTACAGCCAAGGCTGCTCTACCCAGCTAGGCTCTCGGTTAAAATAGAAGGATAAATACGGAGTTTCCCAGACAAAAGAACGCTAAAAGAACACATCTCTACCAAACCAGCACTCCAAGATATGCTAAGGGGACTGGTTTAAGCAGATGAAGGAAAAGAATGAGACAGAGAGGAACACAGGTACAAAGAGAAAAGATGAGTAAGTTTCTATCAGTAATATCTCTCAATGTGAATGGACTAAAAGCCCCAATCAAAAGACACAGGGTAGCTGAATGGATAAGAAAACATGACTCACACATATGCTGCCTACAAGAGACCCACCTCAGAGCAAAAGACCTACACAGATTGAAAGTAAAGGGATGGAAAATAATATTCCAAGCAAATGGGCATGAGAAAAAGGCCAAGGTTGCCATACTTGTATCTGACAAAGTAGATTTCAAAACAAAGGCCATAAAGAGAGACCCAGAGGGGCACTTTATCATACTTAGAGGAAGAATCTATCAAGAAGACATCAACATTGTAAACTTCTATGCTCCCCATATAGGAGCCCCCAAGTTTATAAGGAAATTGTTGGATGACTTCAAAAAAGATATAGATAGCAACACACTGATAGTAGGGGATTTCAACACCCCACTGTCAGAAATGGACAGATCTTCCAAACAAAACATTAATAAATATATCGTGGCTCTGAATGACACACTGAATCAAAGAGACTTAACTGTCATATATAGAACCTTACATCCCAAAGAATAAAAATACACATTCTTTTCCAATGCTCATGGCAGTTTTTCAAAGATAGACCACATGATAGGACACAAAGCAAGCCTCAGCAAATTCAGGAAAATTGAAATAATACCAAACTTTTTCTCAGACCACAGGGCCTTGAAACTCGAAATCAACCTCAAAGAGAAACTTCAAAAACTTGCAAACTCATGGAGACTGAACAGTAGGCTATTAAACAATGAATGGGTCCATAATGAGATAAGAAAAGAAATAAAAAAATTTCTGGAAACGAATGAAAATGAACAGACAACTGTCCCAAACCTATGGGACACAGCAAAGGCGGTCCTGAGAGGGAAGTTCATAGGAATATAGGCTTACCTAAAAAAGACAGAAACATTTCAAATAAAAGACCTAACACTACAACTTCAAGAACTGGAGAAACAACAAATAAATCCCAGAGCAAGTAGAAGGAAGGAAATAGTGAGGATTAGAGCAGAACTGAATGACATAGAGAGAAAAAGAACAATTCAGAGGATCAACCAATCCAGAAGCTGGTTCTTTGAAAAGATAAATAAAATTGACAAGCCTTTAAGCAGACTCATCAAGACAAAAAGGGAGAGGACCCAAATTAATAATATCAGAAATAAAAGAGGAGAAATAACAACTGATACCACAGAAATATAACAGATTGTAAGAAAATACTATGAACAATTATATGCCAAGAAATTTGAAAAAATGATGAAATGGACAAATTTCTAGAAAAGTATAACCTTCCAACACTGAAGGAGGAAGAAACAGAAAGCTTGAACAGACTGATAACAGCTGGGGAAATTGAAGCAGTAATCAAGCAACTCCCAGCACACAAAAGCACAGGGTCAGAGGGTTTCCCAGGAGAATATTACAAAACATTTAAGGAAGAGCTAACCCCTGTCCTCCTCAGACTATTCCAAAAAACCCAAGAGGAAGGAAGACTCCCAGAGTCCTTCTATGAGGCCAGCAGCACCCTGTTCCCAAAACCAGATAAAGACACTACAAAGAAAGAAAACTGCAGGCCAATTTCACTGACGAACATAGATGCTAAAATCCTCAACAAAATATTGGCAAACTGCATCCAGCAATACATTAAAAAGATTATCCAACACGATCAAGTGGGATTCATCCCAGGGATGCAGGGATGGTACAATATACCCAAATCAGTAAACGTGATACATCACATAAATAAAAGAAAAGACAAAAACCACAAGATCATCTCGATAGATGCAAAAACACATTAGATAAGGTACTGCACCCATTTATTATCAAAACACTCAGCAAAATGGGAATAAATGGGGCATTCCTCAATGTAATAAAGGCCATATATGAAAAACCTACAGCTAATATCATACTCAACGGGCAAAAACTGAACGCTTTCCCACTAAGATCGGGAACACGACAAGGATGTCCGCTCTCACCACTTCTTTTCAACATCGTATTGGAAGACCTAGCCACAGCGGTCAGACAAGAGAAAGAGATAAAAGGCTTCCAAATAGGAACGGAGGAAATAAAACTATCATTGTTTACAGATGACATGATAGTGTACATAGAGAACCCTGTAGACTCTACCAAAAAACTCCTCAACCTAATAAGTGAATTTGGCAAAACAGCAGGATTCAAAGTCAACATTCAGAAATCAAAGGCATTTTTGGACACCAGCAATACAATAGAAGAAGAAGAAATCAGAGAAAAAATACCATTTGTTATAGCATAAGAAAAATAAAGTACCTAGGAATAAATTTAACCAAAGAGGTAAAAGACCTGTATGCAGAAAACTATACAACATTGAAAAAAGAAATGAAGGAAGACATAAATAAATGGAAGCATATACTGTGCTCATGGATTAGAAGAATTAATATCCTCAAAATGTCCATACTCCCCAAACCAATTTATAGATTCAACGCAATCCCTATTAAGATACCAATGACGTATTTCACAGAAATAGAACAGACATTTCAAAAATTTATATGGAACCATAAATGACCCCGAATAGCTGCAGCAATTTTGAGAAGGAAACACAAAGTAGGAGGGATCACAATACCGGACATCAAACTCTACTACAAAGCCACTATACTTAAAACAATCTGGTACTGCCACAAGAACAGAACCATAGACCAGTGGAACAGAATAGAAAGCCCAGAAATAAGCCCAGGTCTCTATGGACATCTGATATTTGACAAAGTGGACAGAAGCATAAAATGGAGCAATAGCAGCTTCTTCAACAAATGGTGTTGGGAGAGCTGGATGGCTACATGCCAAAAATTGAAATTGGATCATCAGCTGACACCATACACAAAAATAATCTCAAGATGGATAAAGGACTTAAATATAAGTCGCAACACCATCAAAGTCCTAGAGGAGAACATTGGCAGGACACTCTCAGACATCCCATGCAGCAATTTTTTCAGTGATATGTCTCCTAAAGCAAGGGACATAAAGGAAAGAGTAAACAAGTGGGACCTCATCAAAATAAGAAGCTTCTGCACGGCAAAAGAAAACATCAGCAAAATGAAAAGGGAGCCAACTGTATGGGAAAACATATTTGCTAATGATACATCAGATAAAGGTTTGATCTCCAAGATATATAAAGAACTTATTCGACTCCACTCCAAGAAGACAAAAGATGCAATCAAAAAATGGGCAAAGGACCTGGGCAGATGCTTTTCCAAGGAGGAGATACAGAGGGTTCAGAGGCATTTCAAAGGATGCTCAGCATCTCTAGCCATCAGAGAAATGCAGATCAAAACCACCATGAGGTACCACCTCACACCGGTCAGAATGGCCATCATAAACAGATCCACAAACAACAGGTGCTGGCGAGACTGTGGAGAAAAGGGAACCCTAATACACTGTTGGTGGGAATGCAGACTGGTGCAGCCACTATGGAAAGCAGTGTGGAATTTCCTCAGAAAGGTGAAAACGGAACTGCCTTTTGATCCAGGGATTCCCCTGCTGGGACTATACCCTAAGAACACCAAAACGCCAATGCAAAAGAACCTATGCACCCCAATGTTCATAGCAGCACAATTTACAATAGTCAAGTGTTGTAAGCAACCTAAATGCCCATCAGTAGATGATTGTATCAAAAGATGATGGTACATATACACAATGGAATACTATGCAGCAGAAAGGAAAAAAAGAACTACTAAAATTCGCGATAGCATGGATGGAACTGGAGAGCATCATGCTAAGCGAAATAAGCCAGGGGGCGAAAGACAAATACCATATGATCTCACCTATAAGCGGAATCTAACTAACAATGCAAAGATGCACGGAAAATATGACCAGCAACACTGAAAGGAAATGAAATCAAGAGAGACAAGAGGGAAGGGGGGAGGGCAGGGAAAGGGAAGGGAAGGGGAAAGTCAAGGAATATATAGCAAGGACTCATGGACAAAACCAAAGGGGAAGAGCTGAGGGAGGGAACAAGGGAGGGGGCAAGGGAAAGTGGTGGAGGGGAGGCAGAGACAAAGTATTTAAAAAGTTAATAAATTTTTTAAAAAAATAATAAAATAAAATACATATTAAAAAATAAATAAAAATAAATATTTAAAAAAAGCCATATAAGAGAAACCTACAACCAAAATTAAATTCAACAGGCAAAATCTAAAAGCTTTCCTCTTAAGATCAGGAACAAGATATGAGTGTCAACTTTCACCACTCTTATTCAACATAGCGCTGGCCATTCTTGTTCAGTGATGCAAATTTGGTTCAATATATGCAAATCAATAAATGTAATACATCATATAAACAAAAGGAAATACAAAAACCACATGATTATTTCAATAGATGC
The DNA here is from genome assembly GCF_021234165.1 of Pteronotus mesoamericanus. Lineage (NCBI taxonomy): Eukaryota > Metazoa > Chordata > Mammalia > Chiroptera > Mormoopidae > Pteronotus > Pteronotus mesoamericanus. The sequence goes on from NW_026555198.1 coordinate 5,339,612, forward strand.
AGAAAAAGCATTTGATAAGGTACAGCATCCATTTATGATCAAAACACTCAACAAAATGAGAATAAAGGGGGCATACCTCAGCATAATAAAGGCCATATATGAAAAAGCTGTAGCCGACATAATTCTCAGAGGGCAAAAACTGAAAGCTTTCCCACTATGATCGGGAACAAGACAAGGATGTCTTCTTCCACCACTTCTATTCAACATAATATTGGAAGTCATAGCCACAGTAATCAGACAAGAAAAAGAAATAAAAGTCATCCAATATGGAAAGGAGGAAGTAAAACTGTCATGATTTGCAGACAACATGATGGTATATGTAGAAAACCATACAGTCTCCTCAAAAAACTTGTCGACCTAATAAGTGGATTTGGCAAAATAGTGGGATACAAAGTCAATATTCAGAAATCAAAGGCATTTTTGTACACCAACAATGAAATATCACAATCAGAAATCAGGAAAAAAATCCCATTTGCTATAGCAACAAGAAAAATAATGTAAATAAAAATAAATTTAACCAAGGAGGTAAAAGACCTGTACTTGGAAAACTATAGAGCACTAAAGAAAGAAATTAAGGAAGATACAAATAAATGGAAGTGTATACCATGTTCATGGATCGGAAGAATTAACATCATTAAAATGTCCATACTACCCAAAGCAATTTATAGATTTAGTACGATTCCTATTAAAATACCAATGGCAAATTTCACAGATGTAGAATAAATAATTTAAAAATTTATATGAAACCAAAAAAGACCCTGAATAGCCTCAGCAATCTTGAGAAAGAAAACGAATAGGAAAGATCACAATACTGAATATTAAACTATACTACAAGGCCACTGTAATCAAAAAAGTCTGGTACTGACATAAGAACAGTCACATAGATCAATGGAATAGAATAGAGAATCCAGAAATAAATCCAAGTCTCTAAGGTCAATAAATATTTGACAAGGGGGGCATGAGCATACAATGGAGTAAAGAACGCCACTTCAACAAATAGTGTTGGGCGAACTGGACTGGTCCATGCAAAAAAAAAAAAAAAAAAAAGAAAGAAAGAAACTAGACCACTAATTTACACCATACACATAAATAAACTCAAGATAGTTATAAGACTTAAATATAAGTCATGGCACCATAAAAGTCCTAAAGGAAAACATAGGCAGAAAAATTTCAGATGTCCCATGATGCAATATTTTTGCCAATATATCCCCTTGGGTGAGGGAAATAAAGAAAAATATAAACAAATGGGACTACATCAAACTAAAAAGCCTCCACATGGCTAAAGAAACTATCATCAAATGAAAAGGGAACTGACTGTATGGGAGAATATATTTGCCAATGATACATTTGACAAAGACTTGATCTCCAAAATACATAAAGGACTGATGCGATCAACACCAGAAGACAAACAATCCAATTACAAAATGGGCAAAAGGCCTGAACAGACATTGCTCCAAGGAGAATATACAGAGAGCCCAGAAACTTTTGAAAGGATGCTCAGCATCATTAGCCATCAGAGAGATGCAAATTAAAACCACAATGAGATACCATTTCACTCTAGTCAGAATGGCCAACATAACCAAATCAACAAACAACAATTGCTGGCGAGGTTGGAGAAGAGGGAACCTTAGTACATTGCTGTTGGGAATGCAGACTGGTGCACCCACTGTGGAAAGTAGTTTGGAATTTCCTCAACAAACTAAAAATGGAACTTCTTTTTGATCCAACAACTCCCCTGCTGGGATTATACCCTAAGAATCCCAAAACCAATTCAAAAGAACCTATGCACGCCCATGTTCATAGCAGCACAATTTACAATCGCCAAGTGTTGGAAGCAACCTAAGTGCCCAACAGTAAATGAGTGGATCAAAAACTCTGGTACATTTACACAATGTAATACTATGCAGCAGAAACAAAAAAGAAGGAACTCCTACCTTTTGCAACAGCATAGATAGAACTGGAGAGCATTATGCTAAGTGAAATAAGGCAGTTGGTGAAAGACAAATACAATATGATCTCGTCTATAAGAGAAATTGAAAGGACAAAATAAACTAATGAACACAATAGAACTACAGGCATAGAAACATGGAACAGACTGAAAGTGACCAGAGGGGAGGATGGAGGGGGACAAGAGGGGAAGGAAGGGGAAGGGACTTGACAAAGAGCATGTATGAATGACCCATGGACATGGACAACAGTGTGGGAATTGACTTTGGGAACAAGGGGTGGGATGGGTGCAGGGGGCCAAAGGTAGAAAATTGGGGCAACTGTAATAGAATAACAATTAAAAAATAGAAATAAAAGTGGGCAGAGGATTTAAATAGACATTTTGCCAAAGAATGAATACAAATAGCTGACAAACACAAGAAAAGATGCGCAACATCATTAGTCATTAGAGGATTGCAAATCAAAATCACAATGAGATGCCACTTTACAATAGACAATAACACATTTTAGCAGTGATGTGGAGTAATTAGAAGTTTTACATAATACTGGTGGGAATATAAAATGGTGCAGCTGCTTTAGAAAACAGTTTAACTTGAGCTCAAAAATGAAACATAACATTGCTATAACCTAGGAATTCCACTTTTAGGTGTATGCCCAAGAGAAATAAAACATATGTTCCCACTAAAACTTGGACACAAGAATTTATATCATCATTATTTATAATAGCCAAATAGCAGAAATGACTCACATGTTTATGAACTGGTGAATAAAAAAAAATGTTACATACACATACAATGGAATATTTTTTAGCCATAAAAATGAATAAAGCACAGATGTATTTTTTTTTCCTCAGGAACAAAAAATATAAATCCTTTTTTTTATTGTTCAAATACATTTGTCTCCATTTTGCCACTACCACTTTCCCCTGCCCCAACCAATCCCACTTCCAACCCTAAATCCACACTTTGGCTTTGTCCATAGGTCCTTTGTACATGTTCCTTGATTTGATCCTTCCCCTCTTTTTCCCCATTACCCTGCTCCCTCCTTCCCTCTCGTTACTGTCGGTTTGTTTTTTTTCTTTCAATGTTGCTGGCTATATTTTTCTTGTAAAGTTCTGATATATTCAAAAAATGGCTGAAGATTAAAAACATTGCACTAAATAAGCAAAGCCACACAAAGACATGTATAGTATGATTCAATTTATACAGAATATGCAGAATAGGCAAAGCCATAGAGACTGAAAATAGATTACTCATTGCCAAGATGGAATGAAGGGTGGGGAGAGTGGAAATGGTGATTGATAGATAATGTTTCAGCATTTCTTTGTAGTGCATTGTAAAGGTTTAAAAATTAGATTATGGCAATGATCACACAATTCTATGAATATATTAGATATAACTGAACTGTGATATTTAATTGTGTGGGCAAATGTAATGGCTTGTAAAATATATCTCAATAAAGCCTTAAAAATTGGGTGAAAGACTTGTACCCTGAAAACTATAAAACACTGATGGAAGAAATTAAAGAAGACACAAATAAATATTAAAACATTCCATGTTCATAGATTGGAAGACAATATTGTTAAGATGTCCATACTACCCCAAACAATCTGCAGATTCAGTATAATCTTTACCAAAATCCCAATGGCATTTTTATAGAATTATAAGAAAAGAATACTAAAATTCATATGGAACCCCAAATGATTCTGAATAGCCAACACAATTTTATCAATAATAATGCTGGAAGAACCACATTTCCTGATTTTGAAATATATTACAAAGGTATATGAATCAAAACAATATGGTAATTGCATAAAACCAGACATATAGAACAATGGAACAGAGTAGAGAACTTTTTTTTTAAGAATCCATGAATATACAGTCAATGCATATTTAACAAGGGCGAAAAGAATTAAGACTAAAAAATGGATAGTCTCTCCAAAAAATGGAGTCTCATAAACTGGATATCCCTATGAAGAAAAACGAAACTGCACACTGATCTCCCACCATATATAAAAATCAACTCAAATTGGACCCCATGCTGAGTCTTTAGCTATAAATCGGCAAATACAGCAACCACAGACCTGATAATGGCCTGGGAACTGGGGCTCAGATCCTTTTAAGATCAAAATCTAAGTAACCTGATCAGAGGAGCCACCCAGACCAGCAGAAGTAATGATTGGAGTTAAGGAAAATATAGAATGTGTGATAGAGAAGGATTTATGGAAATATATATTTATATTATATATAACATATCAATGACACCCTCAGAATTTGTTTTAGTAACTGTCTTCTTTAAACTTTCCCCAGACATTTTGCTAGAGAAGCTGTTGCCCAGATGGAGCAAATTTAATATGGAAAGCAAACAGATCTCAGTGGCACATGGAGTGGACTATAGTAGATGCTGTGGTGTTATGTTCAAATTCCCTTCATTCGCCTGGTCATACATCCTTCCATCTGATATAAGTAGGGGTTGGGAAGGCTCTTGCCTGGAAAGTTACATTTCCTGAGTGTGTCCTACAACTAATGACTAAAAGATAGAATAGTATAATAGACTGGTTTATTTATTTAAAATAAATATAACCAGAATTTTTCCCCATGGAGGATCTGGGTTAGACTTTCCTTCAGATCTCATCCTTGCTGTGCTTTTTCTGCTTCTTTATCTTGCCTCAGTATTTCCCTTACAAGTGTTTACTAAGGAGTATCCTTATAATAAATCACTTTTACAACAACATCCAATTTACATTCTGCTTTTAGCAAACACGCCTAAGAAATGTTTAGAATATGAGTTAAGATCCAGTGGAAAAGAAAAAATGAATGTTTATGATGATTGATGGAACAAGGCCCAGGAAATGGAAAGAGAATGAGATGTCAAGTACAGGTAGAGAATTATATCTCAATTACTATAAAATAAAGGAAAATTGCATGCTACTAACATAATTGAATGTGGAGAGCCACAAAAACTGGTGGGGAAAACAAAACTTCACAAGGAACAGTAGCTGTGACTGAGCCAAGAAGAAGCCCACCAGACTTGTTTGCTGCATTCTCTTCACTGGGATCACTCTCTGTGCATGAAAGGTGACTAGAGATATGATCACAAACTATGGACAGAAAAAGTGACATTCCAGGGCACAGCTTCATCTGCAGGGCTGCTGTGTTAAGCTGACCTGTTATTTGCTTAAAAGGCAAAGTATTCATTTACTTACACAAGTGTTCTATAGCTCTCTAACATATATCAGAGGCTAGAATTAAAAAAAACAGTCCTATTCTACTTATACTGTAGTTTAGTAAGAAATTGTAATAGAATTTGCTCATGATGATTACTAATGAATGTGCTTCGTCCCTGATCCTGTATCTTTACTCTTAAGAAAAGAAAGAGTTGCTAATAATATTGGATCAATTATATGCATGTGTGCATTATGTAAATTTATATATATGAGATAATATGAATATATATATATATATATATATATATAATCCAAGCCGAGATTCCCAGATTTACTAACAGTTTAAATCCATGAACAACAAACATAGTTCACTTACTGCATGTCTAACTCACTAATCTGAGAGACAAGAAACCTAGGAATGAGTTCTGAATCTGGCAATATCTAGCACAGTGAATCTTCTGAGAATTTACACATTAGTGAAATAATGACTTTGGCCAGTTTCAGTAGTTTACCAACTACTTTCTTATCCTCTCCTATTTATCAGACACTGAAGGAAGTGCTGATAACCAAAACTACTCTCAATACCAATGCTGTTTTCTGTGTGATAGAATGTCCACTCTTGTATTCATATAATGCAATTTTCATACTGAGCTGGTAAAGTGACTTTCATTATCCTTTTCTTTAGGATGTGTAAGAAAAGTGTTAAGTGATCTTCCCAAGAGAAGATCACTTATATGTGGAATATAGTGAACACAATAAACCAATGAGCAAAACAGTAACAGAAGCTTAGGTATGAAAAGACACTGACAGCTGCCAGAAAATAGGGGGGATGGGATGAAACATGGTGAAGGTATTAACCAAAGTACATTGAGGCACAACCCATGGGCACAGACAACAATATGGGTATTGGCTGTTGGTGGGGAGAGGGTGGGGCTGGTTGGAGGTACAGAAAGGGAGAAAAACGCAACAACTGTAAAACATAAAAAAATAAAAATACATTTTTTTTTAGAAAAACAGCATCAAGGATTCAAAGCCCAGCTGGAACTATACCCGTATTGTTTTTCACATCTAACTCAAAGCATGCTTTTTCATCTTAAACATTATGAAGGTTTATTATGGATTTTCTTTTATGTCATATTTTCACTTCTCATGATTTATTTTATTCAGTGTCCACAGTGAGGCATTTCTTTATCCTGCCGTCTCTAGGAATATACAGTATTAAAATGGATGCATATATTTAAGCATTATATCTTATTAAAAATTCAAAAACAAAACAAAACTTATATAACTCAAATCTACCACATGATTTCACAGTACCTTGGGGAGAGGAAGAAAACAAATTCCCCATATAATCTCTCCTATAAGCGGAACCTAACCAACAAAACAAAGATGCAAGGAAAATAAGACCAGCAACACTGAAAGAAAAAGAAACCAACAGAGACGAGAGAGAAGGAGGGAGGGGGGCAGGGGAAAAGGAAGGGAAGGGGAAAGTCAAGGAACATATAGCAAGGACTCATGGACAAAACCAAAGTGGGGAAGGATTGAGGGAGGGAGGAGGGCAGGGGAAAGTGGTGGGGGGAAGGCAGAGACAAATGTATTTGGAAAAATAAATTAATTAATTAAAAAAACAACTCCCAAACTATGATTTGTCAAGTGCTGTGTATCTTTCCTCAATTATGTACTTTTCAACCACATGCTGAGTATTGTGAACATGAGATCTGTGGACTTTAAGAGTTAGAGTTGTAGGTTAAAAAAATAAGTGGTTCTAGTAAAAACAATGTCTTTGGGAGATTTTGAGGGGGTTATATATCCTAATACTCCCATTAATGCTGTATCAAGCTCTAGTTTATCTGTTTTATGAAAAACAAGATGAAATGAGATGTTTTCCAATTCCTACAACTATTCATGATGTTGTAAAGTAGTTCAACATGGGTGAGTACATTGTTTGTTAACACACATTCATACTGCATGAAAATAAAAATTGAACTACAATTAAAATATATTTTCAAAACACGATGTGTAATGTATAAATATTCTGTCTCTCTCAAGTCCCACTTTTCTCCTAGTCTTCTCATATACACTATTACTTTGCTTTTGTTTTAATAATTGTACTTAAGTAATAATAATAATTTAGATTCACCCTGATTTTCTGTATTAACACTTCCATATAGAAAGTTACATACCTGACCAAGGATCTAATACCCATATGTGTGTAAAAATAATCATAATTTCATGTTTAAAAATCATTGCACAAATGATATTTTGGAAAAATAAAAGCTTTCTGACATATATGTAACCATCAATGAAATAGGGAAAAAATAACTGTCAGAGATATGAAACAACTCACTGTAATACTCTGTATGTTAAATATACGTTTTTTTCTCTGATGAATTCTCAGTTCCTGCCTTTTTAAAACAATACCCTTAAAATTAAAGAAATATCTTTGCTGAAATCATGGAATCCAGAAGGTTTTTTTTAGAATATTCTTTGTTAGATATTTTTGAGGCAATTCCAGAGGAAAAATAAGCACAAGCAATGATTTTTGAAAACCAAGTCAGTAATATTTGCCTTAGGATTCCCTTTTTATGGGTGCAATTTTTTGTCTAGAAGCAGGTACAAGCATTTATGTTCAATGGTGGTGGTCATTCTTTTACTTTTAAGTGACGCTTTTGAGGGGGTACTTCTTTTTAAAAAAAAACTGTTATGCAAAAGTTAGTTTCGTATAGAAGATGATATAAGTTTGGTGCTGAGATGGGTGTCTACAAATAAGTTTGAGTGGTAGGCAAGTTGTAGATTTTTCAGTTTTCCATGTTAGAATGTATTCAGTAAGCAATTTGATACTACTGAGGGTTCTTAAACTATGGCTTAACCTAGAAAATCAATAGCTGCTATGAAGATTCATAATTCCTAGTTCATGAGATATTTGGGAAATAAAATCAAAAGGCCTTGGTGAAGGAAAATGGATAAAGAAGAGTCACAGTGGATGTCAAGGTTGTGGATCCAAACATCTTTGGGGATGATGGCACAATCAGAGGAACAGGATTAGCTGTGTGATGATGTTTTTACTTTGGATTTCTTTGCTTTTATATGCTCATGGGACATACACATAGAGTAGACTAGTAGGCAGTCACATTTCTGGGCCTGAGGTTTGTTGCTTCTCAAGTTCAGGAAGGCCACATGGAATAAAGAAAAAACAAAGGTGACAAAGCAAAATGTATCTGAATTCTGGGGAAGCATTAGATCAGAACCCTGTGTTCATAGTCCTTTCCCCCTTGTCTGGTTTATTTATCTCTACTATACAACTAACTGACCTATTTGAAAGAGCCACAAAGCTGTAAGCACAACTTGCATTCAATGTATCTGTACATTATTCAATAAAGCCCCAACTTGACACCAAACACAATGTTAGATTTTTTGATCATGGTGTCTCCCCTGCCAGGTAAGTATACAATGTTAGATTTTTAAAAGCTATATCACTGATTAAAAACAAGATATGGATCTTCATAAATCAGATACAGAACAGCACATGCAGCCCATTGGACTCTGGGTACAAAAATATGCAAACTCACTTTCTTCATTGTGTCATAACCACCCTTCTGTCACTAATGGAAAAAGTGTGATCACAGCATAGGGTTATAAAAGTATATCTTAGTGGCTAAAGGAAACAGAGACAGCTGCAGTACCAGGAACTAGGGCAAACCCCTGTCACACAAGCTAAGAGATTGAACTTGTGCCATCTCCAATATTGCTGCAATGGACCTGGCATTGGCAGCTCAAGGCTTGCCAATGCCAGGTCCATTACTAAATACATGGTTTCCAAGGGCCAGCAAAGAGACAACCACAAAACTACTAAACACAGAGAAAGAACAGAAGAAAGGATGTATTTCAACCAGAAGGAAGGGGTAGGATATGAGAACTGTGATGTACAAATAAAATGATTAAGTATGGAGGTAACCATGACCATTGCTTAAAAAATATATGGTTCATTTTTTTTTGTTAAAACAGTAAGTTGAACTGAAACCCAAACAAAAATAATAAAGAAGATTATTGAGAAGGGGGTAAGAAAATGGAATTCAGTGAATGGTTGAAATGTGTTGTATTATTTTTATTCTCTACAATATATCTTATATTCACAGTACACTTTAGAAGGAAATAATGTAATCAGGTTGCTAGATATAGATATAGATAGATATAGGTATATTGTGCTGAGATATATATATATACACACACACACAGACATATATATATATACATATTTATATATATATAAATAAATAATATCTGGCACTTACGTAGTGAAAATATTTACAAAGAGTTCTTCATGACAGTGTTTGCTATTAAAATAAGGACAATAAATGATAATACTAAAGGAAACATTTAGTTTTATCTATGATGTTTTATTTTCCTAAGAAGAAAGAAGTATTTGAAGCTGATCTAAAAAAGAAACAAAAGGAAACATAAAAGAAAGGACAGGAATGTGAAAGGAAGTAAAAGAAAAGAACCAGAAACAACAAAAGAAGTTACCAAACACCAAAATGCCAGCAAAATTCCTGTAGGCAATCAGAAATGTATATAAAATTTAGAATCCATAATTTTCTTCCATTACAATAGCAGGTGCAAAGGTAACAAAATGTGATCAGTTCCGATTAAGAGTGGAAAGCTCTGGGAAATGCAGTCATGGCCTAATCATCGATGGAGAAAATAGATCACAGACCAATGTCTGGAAAAAGGCAATGAGAAATACCTAGATTAACTAAAAGTGAGAAAAAAAATATAGAGGGGTTTTGAACATTTAAGAAAGCATTAGACTAGGAAGTGCATAGTCATGGAAATTTATTTTAATTCCACATGGAAAACAGACTGTGGTAGACCAAGCATATTTAATATCCACAGCAGATCATTTTTAGCATCTCCTCCTGTATATAAAAAATTTTTTTGTAATAATAATGCACAAATCAGCAATACCCATTATTTTCTAGATTTATCCTTTAGTATTAAAACAAACTCCTAACAACTTTTAAAGAAAGAAAATATAATCTTAAGGATGCTATTCCAATCCAGTAAAATTATTTAGTGTATAATCTAAAATTTAAACTGCCAAATAACAGTAAAAAAATGCACCTCTCAGTTAACACTGTCATTCACTGCTATAAAACATCAACACAAATAAAAACTGCAAGTAGTCAAAGAGAGTGGCAGTACTGAAGTAACTTAAGGTCATTTCTTATGTCCACAACTACTATGCTTTCATTATTTACAATCTACTCTTTAAGTCTAAGAATATGTAGTACCAGAGGAGTTGGAAACAAGACCTGTGTCTGAAACAGTTTGAACCATCCTAAATTGTTGTTAGTCACAAGTCCTGGGTATAAGGAGGGTAGAAAATGTAATTAAAATGCCTCAGGCAAAGAAAGGTGATTTCTTGATTGGTATAAGTTACTATAAAGCTACAGTAGTCAGGATAGTGTGATATTTGTGAAATATTAGGCAAATAAATTAATGGACCAGACTATGACCCCCCAAAGTAGACCCACATAAATATAGCCTACTAATCTTTGACAAAGGAGCAAAAGCAATTCAAAGGAGGAAGGGTAGTCTTTCCCAAAAATGGTGCTAGAAATCCTGGACATTCATATGTTAAAATAAGAAGTGTAGATACAAACCTAAATTTCCAGGACTGCTTCTGGCTACATATACAGACACGGCTAAATCTAGGGTCTCAGTAATATCATCAGGACTAGTCTCCTTCACACACTCCCTCTCTCTGTCTCTTTCCATCTTTTCCTCCCCAAAGGTTTAGCTCAACTTGACTCTGCATTGCCAATATCTCAGGCAGACTCTGCTAATATGAGGGTTGCCCAGTATATACACTCTTGCAAATTTATAGGTTCCTGTATTTGAACAGCATAAAACTTATCTAGTTTCCTTCACCAAATGCCATGATATTAGCACTGATTAGATAATAAGATCACAATTGCATTTATCGTTTTAGTAGGATTTTGCAATGATCTGGCTGTCTAAGTTTAGTAGCCAGCCCATCCCTGGAATTCCCTATCCAAATGACATGGGCTAATCATGGGAGTATAGTTCTACAAAGGAAATTGGGAACACTTACCAGGAAAATGGTGAACAGATAATAAGCTCATAAACCATGACCCAATTTTCTAATACTACTGCAGACCAATGGTGACATATTTTACTTTTGAATAATCATTTGCATAATTTAGCACAGGATGCATTAAAGCCCATGACTGACAACACTTCATTTTTTTAAAAATTAAGTGAGAGGTAGAGGTCAGGTTAAGTAATTTAGAATAACTGTACAGTAAAAGTCATGAGAATAAGTATAATTGATCAGAATTCATTGCTCCAGATTCCATGGGCTCCATGAAATGAGGTTTGAAAATATTTGGCTAAAAGCAATTGTCAAAAAGCAAAATGTTTAACATCACAATTTGGTAAAAACATTGATTTGATCAGAATTAGGGTCCCTAGACATTACCATCACATCATTATAGATGTTACTAAGCAGCAGAATGTTTTTGTAAACTGTGAATCTTCAAGTATTTTGTCTGGTTTTGAGAATATGTATGATTAATTGAACGTTTATTTTTAAAATTATAATACATATTGATTCAATTATCCTTGTTTGTTTAAGTTGGAATATTGTGAAGTTAAAATACCTAAATATCTAACAGCAGAGGATTAGTTGAAGCCAATTAAATTTCCCTAAGCAAAATGCATATATACATACATATATTTTTAAAATATAAGCCAAGGCTGGTGGGACTGTGGACATTTTTATGGTATTTTGATTTTCATGTTTTCTATATTGGGCATGGAGTTTTGGTGATAAAAAAGAAATAAAACATGAAAAATGTAATACTCAGGTATAAATCTAAAATATATATGTACAAGATCTATATGAGAAAAACTACACAACTCTGATGAAAGAAAGCAAAAACAAATAAATGGAGAGATATATCATGTGCATGGACAAAAATGGTCAATATTGTCAAGATGTCAGTTCTTCCCAACTTGATCTACAGATTCAGTGTGATCCAGTAAAAATCCAAAAATTATTTAGTGGATATGAGTAAAGCGATTCTAAATTTTATACAAACGGGTGAAAAGCTCAGAATAGCCAACACTATTGAAATTAGAATAAAGTCAAAGGACCAGCATTACCCAACTTTGATAGTTACTATAAAGCTACAGTAGTCAGGATAGTGTGATATTTGTGAAATATTAGGCAAATAAATTAATGGACCAGACTATGACCCCCCAAAGTAGACCCACATAAATATAGCCTACTAATCTTTGACAAAGGAGCAAAAGCAATTCAAAGGAGGAAGGGTAGTCTTTCCCAAAAATGGTGCTAGAAATCCTGGACATTCATATGTTAAAATAAGAAGTGTAGATACAAACCTAAATTTCCAGGACTGCTTCTGGCTACATATACAGACACGGCTAAATCTAGGGTCTCAGTAATATCATCAGGACTAGTCTCCTTCACACACTCCCTCTCTCTGTCTCTTTCCATCTTTTCCTCCCCAAAGGTTTAGCTCAACTTGACTCTGCATTGCCAATATCTCAGGCAGACTCTGCTAATATGAGGGTTGCCCAGTATATACACTCTTGCAAATTTATAGGTTCCTGTATTTGAACAGCATAAAACTTATCTAGTTTCCTTCACCAAATGCCATGATATTAGCACTGATTAGATAATAAGATCACAATTGCATTTATCGTTTTAGTAGGATTTTGCAATGATCTGGCTGTCTAAGTTTAGTAGCCAGCCCATCCCTGGAATTCCCTATCCAAATGACATGGGCTAATCATGGGAGTATAGTTCTACAAAGGAAATTGGGAACACTTACCAGGAAAATGGTGAACAGATAATAAGCTCATAAACCATGACCCAATTTTCTAATACTACTGCAGACCAATGGTGACATATTTTACTTTTGAATAATCATTTGCATAATTTAGCACAGGATGCATTAAAGCCCATGACTGACAACACTTCATTTTTTAAAAAATTAAGTGAGAGGTAGAGGTCAGGTTAAGTAATTTAGAATAACTGTACAGTAAAAGTCATGAGAATAAGTATAATTGATCAGAATTCATTGCTCCAGATTCCATGGGCTCCATGAAATGAAGTTTGAAAATATTTGGCTAAAAGCAATTGTCAAAAAGCAAAATGTTTAACATCACAATTTGGTAAAAACATTGATTTGATCAGAATTAGGGTCCCTAGACATTACCATCACATCATTATAGATGTTACTAAGCAGCAGAATGTTTTTGTAAACTGTGAATCTTCAAGTATTTTGTCTGGTTTTGAGAATATGTATGATTAATTGAACGTTTATTTTTAAAATTATAATACATATTGATTCAATTATCCTTGTTTGTTTAAGTTGGAATATTGTGAAGTTAAAATACCTAAATATCTAACAGCAGAGGATTAGTTGAAGCCAATTAAATTTCCCTAAGCAAAATGCATATATACATACATATATTTTTAAAATATAAGCCAAGGCTGGTGGGACTGTGGACATTTTTATGGTATTTTGATTTTCATGTTTTCTATATTGGGCATGGAGTTTTGGTGATAAAAAAGAAATAAAACATGAAAAATGTAATACTCAGGTATAAATCTAAAATATATATGTACAAGATCTATATGAGAAAAACTACACAACTCTGATGAAAGAAAGCAAAAACAAATAAATGGAGAGATATATCATGTGCATGGACAAAAATGGTCAATATTGTCAAGATGTCAGTTCTTCCCAACTTGATCTACAGATTCAGTGTGATCCAGTAAAAATCCAAAAATTATTTAGTGGATATGAGTAAAGCGATTCTAAATTTTATACAAACGGGTGAAAAGCTCAGAATAGCCAACACTATTGAAATTAGAATAAAGTCAAAGGACCAGCATTACCCAACTTTGATAGTTACTATAAAGCTACAGTAGTCAGGATAGTGTGATATTTGTGAAATATTAGGCAAATAAATTAATGGACCAGACTATGACCCCCCAAAGTAGACCCACATAAATATAGCCTACTAATCTTTGACAAAGGAGCAAAAGCAATTCAAAGGAGGAAGGGTAGTCTTTCCCAAAAATGGTGCTAGAAATCCTGGACATTCATATGTTAAAATAAGAAGTGTAGATACAAACCTTACATTTATCACAAAAATTAACTCAGGAAAATAGGTAGACTTCCAGTCAAGATGGTGGCATAGGCAAACATAACACCTCCTCATACAACAACATCAAAATTACAATTAAACTGTAGAACAACCATCACTCAGAAGCATCAGAAATCTAGTTGAATGGAAGTCTGACAACTATGGAATTAAAGAAACCGCATCCATCCAGTTTGGTAGGAGAGGCAGAGACATGGAACAGGCTGGTCCCACATACGCATGTGGTGGTTAAAAGTCTGGCAGGGATTCCTCAAGAACAAGGAGTCTCAAGCCTACACCAGGCCCTGCAGCCCAGGGTTCCAGTGTCATGAACATAAGTCCCCATAACTTCTGGCTGCAAAATCCAGCAGAGATTGAATTAGTGAAAGAAACTTCTGGAGCCACAAGCAGTTTCTCTTAAAGGACCCACACACAGACTCTCCTACTCAGACTCAATCCCTTTGAGCTCTAGCACTGGGGTTGCAGTTTGAAAGGCACCTGTGACATCAAGGTGAGAGTTAGGGGACAGCTTTCTCCCAGACAGAAAGGTGGGCAGAGTCACACTTTTCTGAATAGAAAAATCCAAAACAGTAGCAATACTAAATGTTCATGAGGATGTGGAAAAACAGGAACTCTCATTCATTGCTTGTGTAAATACAAAATGGTACAACGAATTTAGAAGACAGTTTGGCAACTTCTTACAAAGCCAAACATTTCTACCATATGACCCAGACATTGCACTCCTAGGTAATGACTTAAATAAGTTGAAAACTTATGTCCACACAAAAATGTGCATGTGAATGTTTACAGCAACCTTATTTATAATTGCCAGATTACATGCAAACAAGCTGTCTTTCAATAGGTGAACTGATAAACTGTGGTATATTCATGCAATGGCCTATTATTAGCAATGAAAGAAATAAATGCTTAAGGCATGAAAACAAAATGGTGAACTTTAAAGTATATTGCTAAGTGAAAGAAGCCAATCTGAAAAAGTTATACTTAAAAAAAAGCTATATTGTATAATCCCAACTATATTATATTTTGGAAAATGAAAACTTTGGAGACAGTAAAAGGATCAATAGTTGCCAGGGATTCAGATGAGAGGGCTGTGAAAAAGGGATAAGTAGGTAGACCACAAGGTATTTTTAAGACAGTAAAAGTAATTTTTGTATGTAATTGTGGATTCATGTAGGCAAAAATTCACCAAAATCCATACAAACAATGAGCCCAAATGTAAAGTATGGATATTTGTTAAAAATAATGTATCAATATTGGTTAGTGAATTTTTTTGCATTTGCATTTATTTGTTTTATGATTTTTTAAATTTTATTTTTCTTTTATTTTTAAATTTATTTTTTCAAATACATTTGTCTCTGCCTACCCCCCACCACTTTCCCTTGCCCCCTCCCTCCTTCCCTCCCTCAGCTCTTCCCCTTTGGTTTTGTCCATGAGTCTTTGCTATATGTTCCTTGACTTTCCCCTTCCCTTCCTTTTCCCTGCCACCCCTCCCTCCTTCCCTCTTGTCTCTATTGATTTCTTTTCCTTTTAGTGTTGCTGGTCTTATTTTCCTTGCATCTTTCTATTGTTGGTTAGGTTCCACATATAGGTGAGATCATCTTTCACCCCCTGGCTTATTTCGCTTAGCATAATGCTCTCCAGTTCCATCCATGCTGTCGTGAAGTTTAGTAGTTCTTTTTTTTCTTTTGGCTGTGTAGTATTCCATTGTGTATATGTACCATGGATTTTTGATCCAATCATCTACTGATGGGCATTTAGGTTGCTTCCAACACTTGGCTATTGTAAATTGTGCTGCTATGAACATTGGGGTGCATAGGTTCTTTTGTATTGGTGTTTTGGTGTTCTTAGGGTATAGTCCCAGCAGGGGAATCCCTGGATCTAAAGGCAGTTCCATTTTCAGCTTTCTGAACACATTCCACACTGCTTTCCACAGTGGCTGCACCATCTGCATTCCCACCAACAGTGGACTAGGGTTCCCTTTTCTCCACAGCCTCGCCAGCACCTGTTGTTTGTGGATCTGTTTATGATGGCCATTCTGACCGGTGTGAGGTGGTACCTCATGGTGGTTTTGATCTGCATTTCTCTGATGGCTAGTGAGGCTGAGCATCCTTTCCAATGCCTCTGGGCCCTCTGTATCTCCTCCTTGAAAAAGCGTCTGCCCAGGTCCTTTGCCCATTTTTTGATTGGATCGTTTGTCTTCTTGGAGTGGAGTCGAGCGAGTTCTTTATATATCCTGGAGATCAAACCTCTATCTGATGTATCATTAGTTAATATATTTTCCCATATGGTTGTCTCCCTTTTCATTTTGCTGATGTTTTCTTTTGCAATGCAGAAGCTTCTTATTTTGATAAGGTCCTGCTTGTTTATTCTTTCCTTTATGTCCCTTGCTTTAGGAGACATATCAGTGAAAAAATTGCTCCGTGTGATATCTGAGAGTTTCCTGCCAATGTTCTCCTCTAGGACTTTGATGATGTTGCGACTTATATTTAAGTCTTTTATCCATCTTGAGTTTATTTTTGTGTATGGTGTCAGCTGATGATCCAATGGTTAGTGAATTTTAACAAATGTAGCACACTAAAACATAATGTTAATATTAGAAGAAACTGTGGGGAGAGCAGTGAGGGGATATATAGGAATTCTCTGTACTTACCACTCAATTATTCTATGAATCTAAAACTTGTAAAAAAAATATAGTCTATTCATTTTTTAAAAATAAAATAATTACATACCTTACCCACAGATCCATTCATTCAATAAATATTTTTGAGCCCGGGCTGGTATGGCTCAGTGAATTCAGCACCAGCCTAAGAACCAAAGGATTGTTGGTTCGATTCCCAGTCAGGGCACATGCCTGGGTTACAGGCCAGTTCTCCAGTAAGGGGCGTGTGAGAGGCAACCATACATTAAAGTTTCCCTCTCTTTCTCCCTCCCTTCCACTCTGTCTAAAAGTAAAATTAAAAAAATCTTTTAAAAAATATTTTTGAGCAAATACTGTTTGCCAGATGCTATACTTAAATTTGGCTGCTATATAAGAAAACAAAACATGGCACCTATCTTCAAGCAACCTATATTGTATTGTCATGTATTATCATATATTGTCAAGTAAGCATGCAGTCACACAATAATCTGATAAGTACTAAATAGGAGTGAGTACAGAGTGTTATGGGACCACATAGAAGAAGCAGCTAGCTTATTGCTGGAGAATAACAGAAGGCTTCCTGGAAGGAGTAATTTAAGGAATGAATCATTTCTAATCTAAACCACTATATCTGTTTCCCCCTCTGTATTCTCTAAATAGCTAATATATTTCTATTGGATTTCTGGATTTGGTCTAATTCAGTGTAGGATGTGTATGTGAATGCCTCTTATCTGCAGTTGCAAGAAAGTAGGCCTGGAAATTTTCCACACTATATCTAACAACCAGTGCCAAGAAGAAAAGTTTATTTACATATACCATCAGAACAGGAACTGGGAGAGGTACTTGAGGTTGTTTATAAGATAGAGATCAGAAACCAAGGGAAAATAAAAGTGAAAAGAGTGAACCATAACAGGACAGTGGGCAATCAATTAGGGCAAATACTACTGACATAATGTTACTACTGCATACAGCTGATCTTCATGAAATTCTTAATGAGAGACTTGTGTTAGGGGCCTATTATATTTAAAGGGCTCTACACAGAACGGACATCATTATAAAATATCGGAAATAGCTCTAAAGATCCTTCAGTTCATCTAATATCTGTGTCATTTCTATGACAGTAATACCTTACTATGCAGGACCCAATGCAAAATGAAAATGTGAAGTTCGTTCTTCAAAAATTATTATGAAATTCAAGATGGTGACAACCAAGTGTAAGGCCCTCCTAATTGTGGGGTCCAGGGCAACTGTACCTATGAGTGGTACACCCATGAAACCATCCCTGCTCCCTTTTCTTATTATATAATCATCCTGGAAATGCTTCAAATCTGCTAATGAATAACTTGAAATTTATAATGTCTCTGGGACTTTAACAAAACCAGAGGCAAATCAAAGTTTATTCAGTCAGGATTGTAACTATTCACCCCCACATTGTTCTTATTAAGGTGAGACATGATCAGCGGGGCCAACTGTTATTTCTTGTGCTTGACATATTCCTCAGTTACCTTCTGAAGCCCCATCTAGGGTGGCCATATAGATATATTCACAGGAAGCCAATTTTTTTTTCTGGCTTGGAATCAATAATAACAGCTAATGACTGGTATTCAGTTAAAGCCTTGTTGAATTAGTCAATAGATTTTTATGTCTTAAAAATTCCATATCCTACAATTTAGTATTTGATTGGCCAAAAAGTTCATTCAGTATTTTTTCTGTAAGACGGCTCTAGTAGTGCTTAGTTGTCTTTAACTTCATTCAAAACAATTTTGTTAGATTGTATTATGATAGCTGTCATATCAATGTACATTAAAAAAAAACAAAAATTGGTGAATTTTTTATAGCCATTTTAATATTGAAGATAGAAAAAATAAGCAACATATTTGGCATATTATGTTTTATTATTCCAAGAAAGGTAAAAACACAACTGAAATGCAAGAAAAGATTTGTGCAGTGTATAGAGAAGGTGCTGTGACTGATCAAACATGTCAAAAATGGTTTGTGAAGTTTTGTGCTAGAGATTTTTCACTGCATGATGCTCCACAGTCAGGTAGAGCAGTTGAAGTTTATAGCAATCAAATTGAGACATTAATTGAGAAAATCAATATTATACCAGGTGGGAGATAGCCAACATACTCTAAATATCCAAATCAATAAAGTTATCAGTGAAAATCAAAAATGTATTTTATTTTATGGAAAAAAAACCTAAAACTGTTTGGCCAACCCAATATTTCTACTGCTAGGCATATTTCTTTTTAGGTCAAAATTCAGACAAATTATTTTGTATGAAAATATATATCATGACACTATTTAAAATGATACAAATTTGGATTTGACTTAAAAATTCACTAGTTTTTAAGCAACATAGAAATATTTTTGTATAATACTAACTGAAAACAAAGAAACAAAAAGAAATGTAAGGATAAATGTCAAATATAAGAAAGTATGCCACAATTACAACAAATACAAGGAAATATGCCAAAATGAGAACAGCGGCTTCTCCTGAATGATAGATTGTATGTGTCCTTCCTCCTGAATGTTTATATGTTACTACTTGTGGTAGGACTTTTTCACATATGAAAATGGGCTTTTCACATTCTTTGTATATTTCCCCCCCACAAACCAAGCAGGTGGTTATGTCTTTTTAATTTCTTGCCTTAGGTATATTTTACAAGACCCAATATCAAAGGAGAAGATAGTTTTGGGCAAGTCCTATTGTTCATAAAAGCCTAAATACACTGAAGAACTATGCAAATGTATACATAAGGGAAATCAGAGAAAGAGACAAAGAATAGTGTCTTTGAGAGTAGAGAAAGGAGAAGATGGATATTTCTCCAGTCTGGGAAAGACACAGATCTACAAGTCTGAAGTAGCAGTGAGCTACACACCTCTTAGAAAAGGAGCTCTGAAAATGTGGCAAGATCACACATGTGAAGCAGCAATTTCCCTTACCATGATGGCCAGAGGAGAGGTTATAGGTCAATAATTCATTTTGTTTTTTGATGGCTCCTCAAATCCTGTTACCATCGTGGGGGTGAGAATGAAATCCATAAGTGATGGGCTTTTCTGCCAACACAGAGAGGAGTTATGTTAATTGAAGGGAAATAAAGTAATATTTTGATTCATTCTTACTTACATATTTCCAAAATTTCTGCATTAATTATGCAATCATTTATCATCAGCAACAAGCAAATGGCAAGAGGAAACCAAATAAAGTGTTCCACCTTCATCTCAGATTTCAAACTAGGGTTGGACCCTTCCATGACCAACCAAGACCAAGGGGCATTATATGGAAATGAAAGTTCAAGAAGTCATACCTGTGATCATATCTATGTTTATTTTTGATTGTTACAACAATCATATGACATTGACAGAGCTGCTATTATAATCCACGTTTCTTAGAATGAGAAAATTAAGACCCAAGGAGATTAAATTAAGTAAATTAAGTACCTTGTACATAGTTACAATGTAAAATGTTACATAGCTAAAATTCAAGCCAGGTTAAGGGTTTACATTATGTGGTGGTGAAGAGAGCATAAGTTATGGAGTTGGAGAAACTTAGTAACATATCTTGGTTTCACTATTCCTAGATGTGTGACCTAGTTTCCAATCTGTAAAATAGGAATAACAACTACCCCATAAATAAAAATGTAAAGATATATGATTATGTTCCACACATGGTACATAATAAATACTCAGTTAGTTAATATTACTTTTTACATTTCCCAGGTGTTCTGATTCGATATTTTGACATGCTTGATTTTCAGCACTTCTGAAATCAGGGGTGCAAGCAAACAACTAGACACCTTGATGAAATCTTCCTGGTCCTGTTTTAGTCTTATTGAATGAGAAGTTTTGGAGGTAGAGCCCTGGAATCTGGATTTTATTATGGTTCTGAAATGGTTCATACGCAGAGTAAAACTTTAGAACCACTGCAATTCTCCATAATATCTAATGATAAAGAATACAGCTGGATTTTAATAGGCTTATCTCATAGAAATAACTTTTGTCAAATTCATCTTCTGTGCCTATCTTTCTTGCTATATAGGAACATTTATATGCTAGAGCTTGTCTTTGGTAAAAAATACTCATTTGTGTTTATTAAATATTCAGAAGACATTTTAACAGATGAAATCCCTAACTAAACTGAAATCGAAGTCTATTATGCTAGTGCAAGGAAGAATTCTCCACTGGTTTCTCTTTTAAGTTGACAAGAGACCGAAACATGACATGTGTATTTTATTTAGCACTCAAAGTCCAAAGTTCATTTCCTGGTTTTACAAGGAGATATATCTGGTCCTTAGCTTCCTCCAAGCAAGTAAGGCAATTTGGGATTTTAACTTCCATGCAAGATAAAATGAACAAGGTGAAATCAACACCAAATACAGTGCTAAAAAAAGCTTACAAAGACTCAAGTGAGCTCTTAGAAGAATAAGAAGAAATGCGTCCAAGTATGCACTCTAAATTAATCATTTTGTAGAGAATCTTAATGACATCAGGCCTGTCTCTCCATAAAAGTGCTTCTCAATATTTAACGGGCAAAGGATATATCTAGAGATTTGGTAAAAAGTAGATTCTGATTTAAAAGGTCAGAAGTTGGTCCTATGATTCTGTACAAACTCAAAATACCAATGCTGATCTATGGATCATACTTTGTACATCAAGGGACTGGAAAGCCTTAGCAACACTACCTCCTAATTTTGCCATGTTTCTTCCATGCACTTTCATAATTTGTGCTCCCAAAACATGGTACTAAAAAAATGTGGGTTTTTTTGTGCATTTTACTTCATTTTGCCTTAAGTAAAAATAATTGTTTATGTATATGATACTACAGTCAGTTTGCAATAACTTTGAGGGAATAAGCCAGAGGTGTCCAACCTTTTGGTATCTCTGGGCCACACTAGAAGAGTTGCCTTCAGCTACACATTAAATAGATTGCAACACATAATCAAAAAAATCTTGATATTTTAAGTAAAAGTATGATTTTGTATTGGGCCACATTCACAGCCATCCTGAGTTGCTTTCAGCCTGTGGGCCACAGATTGGGCACCCCTGGAAACCATGACCATTTATTTTAAATCAATATTTATTGAATGTTCATGGCATACTGGAAATTATAATACATGTTTTTACTTAAATTATCTTATGTGTTATTACAATTGGTTATAAACAGGTACTACTGTTTCCACTTTTTAGCTATGAGGCTCAGAGGTATTAAATAATTTATCCAAGATCACAGAGCTATTAAATGGAAGACATAGAATAAAAATAAATTATCTGACTCCAAGTTTAGTTTACTTTCAATCATATTGATGCTTAATTATTATTGTACAACTAGTGGACCTCATTTCCTCTAGCTTGAGGTATAAAACAGGAAAAGGTAGACATTTGATGAGTTTGTTAAAAAAAATGTCAAAATAAGAAAAACCCTATCATGTTGTTGTTTGGTTGAATTCTGTTAAAGTAAAAATCTGTTTGTGGCGCAGATGGTAAAATTTAAAGAAAAACATATTTTGTGGGGATTGTTCATTTTTTCCCAAGCTTATCTTGTTGAGTATATTTACACTGATTGCTATATTCATTCAAACAGCATTTGTTAAAAACTTATACAGAGAACAATACAGGGTTATAACTATCACTAATGCAGACTTTTTGCCCTCAAGAAACTCATAATCTTGTGGGGAACAGAGGGAATGAAGTGGAAAAAAGTATTATTGTAGTAGGAGAATATGACTGATGGAGATGTGCAGAAGGTGCTAAGAAACACAGAGGAGGAAGGCTCTAAGTGTGAGGGATTTAAGGAAGGCTTTGTGAAGGAACTGGCATTGAAATTAGATCTCAAAGGATGACTAGAAATTAGAGAGGCAAGGGGAATGGCATTATGTATCATAGTGCATCAAGTAACCGGAAAGGCATCATTAAAAGAAGACACACATGAATGAACATGGTCTACTCAGGACTAGAGCCATTTCCGTATTACAGGCATATAAAGTGCAATGAGGCTGGAGATAAAGGTAGAAACCACATATGAAAACCTGTGCACTCTTTGTTTAGGAACTTGTAATTTATCTGATATAAGAGTGTTTCCTAAAGTGTGGTCCTTAGACACATGTGGGTACTCAAGACACTTTCAGGGAGTCTGCAAGGCAAGAACTATTTTCAAAAGAATATGTAGACATTGTTTTTCTTTTTTTCCTGTGTTGATGTTTGCACTGATGGTGCAAGAGCAATGGTGGGCAAAACTCTCACTTCAGCACAAATAAAGACTAGCACAAAGTGAACTACAAAATGTGTTAGTCATCGTTTATTCTTCACTGTCAGGTACTCACAGTGGAAGGAGGGAGAGAGAATGAAAGAGTCACTTTCACTTAAAAATGAACATCCTTGATAAAGGAGAAAAATATTATTTTTATTAAATCTCAACCTTGAGCACATGTATTTTTAATATTCTGTGTGATGAGGTAGGATGTATGTATGACAACCCTGCTGCAAACTTAAGTGTGATGGTCATCTCCAGGAAAAACACCCGTGTGATTGTTTAGATTATAAACTGAACTAGCTGATTTTTTTTCCCATGAAATACTGTTTTTATTTGAAAAAATGACTAGCATACAAACAGGTTATTCAGCTTGGGTATTTGGCATATATTTTCTCAAGAATAAAGGAATTAAGCTTGTCACTTCAAGGCAAGCAATTGATAGTACTTGTTACCAATAATAAAATTCAAGTTCTTAGTGAAAATTAAAATCTTGGAAAACTTGTATTAATTATAGTAATCTTGACAGCTAACTTAAAAACTTTACTGATGAGATTGGTGATGATATTAACAATTATGAATGTTAGATATTTATAATGAAATGTGACAATGTTTATGCAGGAAGATCTGTGTAAGTGAATCAAAATTTTTAAAAAATTACTAGTGCGTGATGTGATAAAAATCATAGATAGATAAAACATCTATTCAAAGTATAACACAGATTCCAAGATGACTGCTGAGTAGGTGGAAGGTATGCTCCCCTGCTCCTGGTGCCAAACCAGATTTACAGCTAAATTATAGAGCAATCAACCTGAATAACCAACTGAAGCCTAGTTGAACTGAAATATTTTAACCAATAATTTACAGTAGAAGCCACATAGAGACTGGTAAGAAAAGTGGAGGCACCTATGTATATCAGCTAAGAAGCCAGAGGGATAATCTGACTGCAAAACTCCCTTCTTCCAGGAACATGTAGCCCAACCCCACACAGGGATCCCAAACCCAGAGCAACAGAGATGGGAAGGGGAGCCCTCATAGCATCTGGTGGTGAAAATCAGTGGGCATTCCATTCACCTGGGAGAGAAGGGAGTTGTTTAGAGATCCAGGTGTCACCTTCCCAGGGCTGAGCACTCCCCTTGGTATAGCATTTGAGGAGTGCATTGCCCAGTCCTCCAACTGCTAGTGACAACACCCTGCCAAGCTTGAGTCCTGCAGAAATGTTTATTAGCTGCACCAAACAGGGGCCTTTGTGGATGCTCCATTTCTGGGGAAGCTCTTGGCAGAGACTCATACAGTGATTGAACTGTGTAACTTGGGAAAGGAAACCATTCTGCCCCACCTAGAACACACAGCCAGTGCCATCCTCCACTCCCTGTGGCCCTGCTCTGCTGAGCTCAGTCCAACAGGGAGATAAGAGTGATGTGTAAAGCTGGGGCTTTCAGAGCTTGTCCCCCATGGTCCAGAAATCAGATGTGCAGGTGCTGGGTTGTGTGACTACATCATGGCGGGGGGCACTCCTATTTCCCCTGGGAGTTCTGCCTGTGTTACTCCCCCAATGGGCAACTCATTTGACCCACCTTTCTGGCAGGTGGGGGCCTTGCCCAGCTGAACTCAGTCCTCTGAGCGGGGATATGAGAGCTGCTCTGAGTTGAGACCTTCAGTGCACATTGGAAGCTTTTGCCTGTGAAGGGGGAATAGTGCCTACCACCTTCCGATAGGCTTACTGGCACCACTGTCAATGGAAAAATATTTGGATTGATCCTTCCATGTTCCAATGGGCCCATCCTTCTGAGCTCAGCTCTGTGCGGGAAGGGAATGCTGTTTGGAACTGGGACATTTGGAGTGTATTTTCTTCAGAGGCTATTGTCTGGGACTGGGATGAAGGGTTTGACCCCCTCCTGCGAGACCTGTTGGCACTATCCCCGAGGAAGGGTATTTTAATCTGTCTTCCTGAGCACCAGTTGCTTTGCCCTGCTGAGCTTGCTCTAGCAGAGGGGACAGGTCACCCCTCCTGTGGGGGAGCTAGAATTGGAGACTGGGGAAAACTGAGTGGTAAGGCTGTGAAGTAAGGGCCACTTTCCCTTTATCGAGTGCCTGACTGCTTGGCCCCCAAGTAGGGAACACACTAGCCTTGTCCTCCCAAGCCTGGTCACCCCACCTTACAGAGCTCCTGACCTGTGGGAAGATCTGTGGGTGGTAGCCAGCCTGGGCCCACTCTATAGTCTTCCTTTAAAAAGCTCTGGAGGTAGTCTAGGCTGTGAAGGGTGGTGAAGGCTGATGTCAAAAGCCAGGTTCAGCGCTTGGCAAGGCCATGCTTGATCACTTGTACCTGCAAGGCAGAGCAAGCTGGCAGCTGATGGCAGCCTGAGCCTACAGGGGTTGAGAAGGGAGGAGATAACCGCAATCTTCGGCTGAAGACAACTGCAACTTTTGCAGAAGAAAGCTTTATCATGTAGATAGCCTGGGAATGGAACAATCCATGCCAACATGTTCCCTTAAGTCTGCAAAACTCCCTTGAGCTTTATCTAACCAACCCCTATAAAATAAATGTGGAGACCATGGTCATCGTCATTGTCTCTCCATCAGAGGACAATGCCCCACCTGGCCTCCGCTTTTCCTTAAACTGCCTTGTGTTGTGTCTTTGTGTTGTGTTTTTCTCAATCTCCTATCACCCCCACTCAAGGACCACCACTCTGCATGGGTCACGGAGCCAGGCAACATCAGGAAGAGGCATAGTAGCTGAAATGTGGAGGCGCAGACCTCAGAGAGCCTCAGACCTTTTATAGATATGTCTTCAGCTCTAACCTGAAAGAAGCCAACCCTTAAACCAACCTCAGCCCCTCTCTCACACACACAGGCCCAGGAGACTCAGCCACAAACAGTGAGTAACATGGCAGCACCACACAGGCAGCCCAAAGCCAGTTATACACAATGTCTGACACCAACATGTATGTGAATCCTACCCAAGTGGACCCAGAACCAACAAAACCAGTAGTAACCTTCAGACCACGTGAGAGCTTGACCCAATTAGCTACAAAAGTGGCACATTCAAAAGGGGAGTGTGGCAGGCACCAGACCCTGCTAAACACAACTCTACCTCAGGGTGCCGCCTCTGCACTGTAATTCATACATGATGATCAAAGTTTACCTTACAGTCTCCCAGCCTGAAGGATTAACACCACCCATGAATGTGTCAACAGCATTCAAGACTCAATTACAACAGGAAGGAACACATAACCCATAAGATTCACATCACAAGAAATATTCCTAGAACATCGAACTCAGGTTATCTGGAAGATTGCACCACTGAGCCCAATAAATACCTTCATCATAAAGCCATCATCACAAGTTTGGGAGCCATAGTACATCTGCCTAATACACTGAGCCAAGATGGGGAGAGAAAGAAATATACCCCAAAGAAAAGAACAAGAGAAATCTCCAGAAACAGAATTAAGTAAAATGAGAGCAACCATGATACCAGATGCAGTTTGAAACAATGGTTGTAAGGATGCTTAAGAACCTTAGGGGAAGAATGGATGAACTCAGTAAGAACTTAAACAAAGAGATAGTAAGTTTTAAAAAGGACATATAAACCATAAAAAAGAACCAGGCAGAAAGGAACAATACAATATTTAAAATGAAGACTATACTAGAAGGAATTAACAGCAGGTTCAATGAAATGCAGGATTAAATCAGCAATTTAGAGGACAAGATAACAATAAGCAAGCAAGAAGGGCATCAAAAAGAGAATTTAAAAAAATGAGGAAAGTCTAAGGAACCTTTGAGACAACATCAAGCATAACAATGTCCACATCACATAGGGTTACCAGAAAAAAAAGACAGTGAGCTAGGGACAGAGAACCTGTTTGAAAAAATATGGCTGAAAACTTCCCTAACCTGTTTAAGGAAAAGGTCACACAAGTTCAGGAAGCACAGATTGTCCCAATCAAGAAGAAACCAAAGAGGCCCATACCAAGACACATCATAATTAAAATGCCAAAGGTAAAGACAAAGAATCTTAAAAGCAGCAAGAGAAAGGAAGTTAGTTACCTACAAGGGAGCTTGCATGAGTCTGTCAGCTGATTTCTCAATAGAAACACTTCAGGCCAGAAGGGATTGTTACGAAATACTCAAAGTGATGAAAAGCAAGGAAAAAAGCATGGCTATCATTTAAAATTAAAGGCAAAACAAAGAGCTTCCCAGGCCAAAAAAAGCTAAAGGAACTTATTACCACCAAACCAGTATTGCAAGAAAGGTTAGAGGGCCTGTTTTAAGAAGATGAAAGAAAGAAATAGAGAACATAGGTATAAGAAATAAAATGGCAATAAATAAGAATTTATTTATTTTTTATCAATAATAACCTTAAAGGTAAATGGATTTTATGCTTCAATCTAAAGACATCAGGTAGCTGGATAAAAAAACATGACCTATATATATATGCTGCCTACAAGACACCCACCTCAGAACACAAACAAACAAATGGAAAGAAACAAACAAAACAATTCTGGGATAGCAATACTTATATTAAACAAAATAGACTTCAAAACACAGACCATAACAAGAGAAAAAGGTCAGTACACAATAATAAAGGGCTTGGTCAAGCAAGAGGACATAACCCTTGTAAACATATATGCACCCAACATAGGAGCTCCTAAGTATATAAAGAAAATCTTGGTGGACAGTAAAGGAGAGGTCAACAGCAAGATAATCATAAGAGGAAATTTTCACTCCCCACTGACAGCATTGGACAGATCTTCCAGACAAAAAATTGCACACACTGTTCAGTGTGGGCACCTTTATTTTCCAGTAGTCTACAGAGGTCAACCCAAATTATGTTACTCCTTTTTTTTCCCTTTCTGACCTATTATGACTAGAAATGCAGACGTGAATGACAAAAATTGATTGTCCTGAATCCTGCTGAGGATGAGTTACTGCTAATTGGTTCTTTGAACAGACTGAATGAGGTGAGCTTCTTTCACTTTGCAATTGATGGGGATACATTTTATGTCAGCAAAATCCATAAAGATTATTGGGGTGTTTTCATTGATTTGGTGCACTGTCTTTTAACTTATTCAGCATTTTTTTTCTTATCAGGCATCATTGTAAGAGAGAAGATGGCCTTGATACATTTGCCCTGAATAGAGACATTTGATCCCCTTGGGATAGTGTATAATGTTATCTGAATAACAGACCGATTCTGTTTCAACAAATCTAAAACATCACAATGAGCTTCTGTTACTAAATAATCCACTCATTTTCCTTACTGACTCACTAGAATTATTTTGTTTCCACTATTTTTGCATTTTTTTAAGTTTTATTTAAAATACTCTAACATTTTAAATTTCTACAGAATATTCTATCAAGTGGATGGATGCATCTTTACATCCTAAATGTCTGTGTCTTTGGGAGGGAGGGGCATCTAAGTCAGTTCTAGTGTGTCATTAATTATATGTAATTCTTCAGTGAGCACCTTACAGCAAGATTTCCAACTTTAGCATTATTTACAATGACTTGCTGTGAGGGGCTATCCTGTGCATTATAGGATGTTAAGTAATATCCCTGGCCTCTACCAACTAGCTGCTAGTAGCAATCTCACAGTTTTGACAAACAAAAATAATTCCAGACATTGCCAAATGTCTCCTGGTTGGGGGGGGATTGCCTTTGTTTGCAAATCACTATCTTAGAACATATTTGTTCCTTTAGTTTATTTCTTTGTGACCAATTTCCAGGATCAGAATTTATGGGCCAAATAAAAGTATTTACATGGTTCTTGATTTATTGCTAAATTACCTTTCCATAAGGGTGTACCCTCATTCCCTGCCCACCAGTAAAATCTGAGTGACCCAGTTCTGTAGGAGTCTAAGTAATTAATACTTTAGATTTGTTAACTAGTGGATGCAAATTCTATTTTATTATTGTTATTGTTATTATTTTATTTGTTTGTTTTGAACACCAGTGAGAAAAAAAATGCTGTATGTTTGTTAATTACAGAGTATGGCACAAATAATGTCCCTATTTTATTATACAAAAGTGTTTTGTTACAAAATAATAAGCATGTAATTCTGTAACATGAAAGTATCACACTCAAGCACACAATATGACAGTTTAGGTGAAATGTTCAAATTGCTGTCCATCTCATGCGAGACATTCCTGTACCCTACCAACCATACTCAATGGCCAAACCCTGTATTTGTTTTTAGGTTTTTTTTTTTTGTGAAATATATCATTTCAAGTCCTTAGCCTGTTCATATTATATGGTTTTGGGGAGTAGTAAAAATGTATTAGAAGAGAGTTTTAACAGAATTGGGATAGTCTTTTTTAAACAATTGTCAAGGAACATGTATAAAGGACCCATGGACAAAGACAATGGGGAGCGGAGGATTAAATGTGGGAGGTGGGGGTGGGTAGGGTGGGAGAGAGTAATGGGGATAAATGGAGACAACTGTATTGAACAACAATAAAAACGGAAAAAATAAAATAATGGTTAATTTAATAATTAAAAAAATGTGGACTACATTTTTCAAGATTTTGTTTCTCTTTAGAAAAAGAAAACATATAAGGGGATAATTAAGTCTTGTTTTATGATTCTCCAGTTACTGATGGGATTCATTTTAGGAAAGGGTATGTCTGCATTTTTAGAAATTTCATATATTGCATGGACTGCAATATCTGCTTAACAATGCTGCATGTTTACATGGACAACAGTGTAGTGATTGCTGGGGGCAGAGGGGTATAAGGGGACTAAATGGAAATGGAAAAAATACAGTAAAGATTAAATAAAAAAATAAACAGATTTTTATAAATTAAGACCCTTTTAAGTTTCTGAAGTCTGTGTAGCTGTCCCTTGACTGACCTTGTGAGCTACACACAAAATATATTTTAAAATAGTTCATTCTTGAAAATAACATATTTGCCCATTGCATATACAATAACCATCAATTTATTTTAAACAAGGGACATATCCCCTTTCCAACTTACTTTTGAAAAATGTTCCCCTTCCCTAGTCTTGCCTTGCCCCATCATATCATGACCAGTTTTTGTTCCCCTCCTGCTTTCTAGAACAAACTAGACAATAGTCAAAAACATGTTTTAGATGCTCTGGCCAGTGTGGCTCAGTTGCTTGGAGCATCATTCCATAAACTGAAATGTGGTGGGTTTGATTCTCAGTCACACATGCCTAGGTTGTGGTTTCGGTCCCCGGTTAGGGCACGTATGAGTGATAACTGATTGATGTTTCTTTCTCTACCTTCTCTCTAAAATCAATAAGCATGTTCTCAGGTGAGGATTAAGAAACATCTGTTAGACAAATACTGTTGATCAATTCTCTTTTGTTTACTAGGTCTGACCCAGAAAGACTGAGATATTCAACTTATATAGTGTTAGGGATGGGAATAAAGAGGCGCACTGAGTTTGTCCTTCTCTGGGCCTTAATTTCCTCATTTATATATTGAGAGATGCAGACATTAAGACCTCAGACTCCATAACAGGCTCAATTAGTTTTGTGGAAAAACCATAGCTCTTGGACCTTGTCACTGTTTTATCCTGTTTACTGTTAGAGAAGTAGAATGTTACTGTGGAGAAGCCAAACCAAGTTTTAACAACACTGCAAATGCCATCAGTCCTTAAGAACAAACTCACAAACTTGAATTATTCAGATATTTATCCTCAAATTAGATATCTAGCAGGCCAGAAAAGCATTATAAGATTCTATGGGATATAAATTATTTATTCAATGATGAGAATAGTAAAAATAATAGTTACATATCCTATTTACTTCATAATTTCATTTGTAGTATCTTTTTTTATTCACCGATACTAGTGATGCTGTATACCAAGTTTTGCAGTCCTTTAGTTAAAATTCAGTCCCTAAAGATGGATTTTACTTAAAAATTGAATGTTTCTTTAACACCATTTCAGATTGCAGCTAAGTAGTCTTTTAAACTATAGTATTTCATTTTTAGAAGAAAAAATACAATGTAATAACGAGGTAATCTTGTTGAATCTTCTGCTGTGATGTTATTTCTGCCATGGAATGATCACTTGTCTTCATTTTTCCAAGTTTATTGCCCCAAAAGGATACCAAAAAAAGTACAAATTCTACATGCAACAAATGTTCAGGTATATTTACTATTTCCACTAAGGCAGCTTCTAACACTGGTTTTGGGGTTGTTACTTTAAGTAAAAGCATCCTCGCATTTCGATTGTCTTTTATTTTTTAAAAGCTGAGTCATGCAATTAAATATGACAACCTGTAGTCTTTTACTAACAAACAAATCAGAAGATGAAACCTGGGGTGAATAGCCCATGTGTCTGCCCATTAACAATCTATGAAATGCTCTTGGCTATGTCCTGCATCACACCAGTGCACAGCAGAGCAGAAAGTAATTACAGGGTGCAGGCATTTATGTAAGTGAAAATGTGCAGGAAAGGCAAAGTGTGATAATACTTAGGGAAGACTCTGCCTCTGGACAATGTTGGGAGAAAGGAAAGACAAATTGTTTTCTGTAATGGTTTGAATGCTGGCCTGGAGACAGAAGGAAGCATGATGTCATTTCTTGAGAGTGTTTATGATCTCCCAATTTTATACATAAAATATACTAGGCTCTGGTAGATGTTAACAACGCTTCCCTTTGATATGTGTTATATGCCAGAGAACCTTTGCTGAAGGAATGGTTGGACAACTTAAAAGTGGTAAACCCCTGTTTCTTTGTAAATAAAGTTCAGCTTAGCTGATTGAACAATTCCACACCCTTTCTTTTATCTCTCTTAAGTTCCACATTAAGATATATACATAAATCAACCTCTGTCTTGAAAAGAATATAATCCTCATATTTAATATTGTTTGATTCTGGGGTTTTTGCTGTTCTTACATTTTAGAAATTAATTTTCTTAATATTTGTACTATCCTGACAATTCACAGACAGTGGGTACATTGGGTTACTTTATTCAAGACATTCTGCATTTCTAAGCCGAACTGCTAATGGGAGCCCATCTGTTTAATAACATTCAGTTTAAAATTAAAGTGGGAAAATTATTGACAACCCTGGGCAAACTTTAACAGAATGGCTCTCTCCTATTCCATCTCCTAGCAGGAGCTTCAAGGGATTACAAGATCATCTCTGGGCTTGTGCTTTCTATAAAGTTTGAGAGTTTTACTTCCTATTCAGATTCCCAATTATAGCATTTTTTGGGTCCTTAAGATAGAATCTAGTCTCCAAGGTTTAGTCTACTATCACAATTGTTGGTCACACTTAACCACAAAGAGTTCAAACTTTGAAACAAACAAACACAGATCTAAGTCCTGCATCTGTCACTTGCCATGTAACACCAAAACCACCATATTTTTGCACATCAATTTTCTTGGGATAAAATGGAAATAATGTCTGTTAGTAATCTTCTAGAATCTTTATTAAGTATACAATGTAAGAATGACTATGGGATGTAGTTGTAATAATTCTTACTTCACAGATAAAGAAATCTTGGACATTGCTCATAGCAATATTTTTTGCTGATATATCTCCTAAGGCAAGGGAAAAAATGAAAAAATAAATGGGACAACATCAAACTAAAAAGTTTTTGCATAGAAAAGAAAACCATTAGCAAAATAAAACAACCAGCTGATGGGAGAACATATTTGCCAATACATCTGATAAGGGGTTAATATTCAATATTTATAAATAATTTACAAAAATTAACACCAAAAAAAACCCCAATTTAAAAAATGGACAACGGGCCAGAATAGTCACTCTTCCAAAGAGGGCATACAGAGGGCCTGTAGACAGAGGAAAAGATGGTCAATGTCACTAATCAACAGAGAGACAGAAATTAATATCACAATGAGATATCACCTGTCAGAATGACTATTATTAATAAGCCAACAAACAACAAGTGCTGGCTAGGGTGTGGAGAAAAGGGAACCCTTTAGCACTTGGTGGGAATGCAGACTGGTGTAGCCACTTGGAAAGCAGTATGGAGATACCTCAAAAAAATTAAAAACATATCTGCCTTTTGACCCAGTGATCCACTTCTGGGAGTTTATCTGAAAAAAATGCAAAATACTAATTCGAAATAAGCATCTCTATGTCCATTGCAGTGTTATTTATAATCACCAAGATATGGAAGTAGCCCAAATGTCTTTCAGTAGATGACTGGACAGAACAACTATGGGACATTTATGCAATGGAATGTTATTCAGCCTTCAAAAAGAAAAAAAAATTACCATTCTGACAGCATGGATGGATCTGGAGAAAAGTATGCTAAGTGAAATAAGCCAGTTTGAGAAAGACAAATATCATTTGATTTCACTCATGTGTAGAATCCAATGAACAAACTGAACTAACAAGCAAAATAGAGACATATTCATAGTAGAGAGCAGGATGACAGCTAAGGTTGGTGGGGAGAGTAGGGGCTAGAAGGATCAAGCAAAAAGGTAAAAGGACTCATGGACAACAGCATTGTTATTGAGGGTGAGGGGGGACGGATGTACAAGAGGGCTAAATGGGCTCTGGCTGGTGTGGCTCAGTGGACTAAGTGCCAGCCTGCGAACCAAAGGGTCACCAGTTTGATTCCCAATCAGGGCACATGCCTGGGTTGGGAGCCAGGTCCCCTGTAGGGGGCACATGAGAGACAACTACAGATGGATGTTTCTCTCCCTTCTCTTTCTCCCTCCCTTCCTCTCTCTCTAGAAATATTTTTTTAAAAAAGAGGGCTAAATGGAAATGGAAAATATACAATAAAAATGCAAAAAAAAAAGGAAAGAAAGAAAAGAAACATGTTCAAGGACATTAAGTTACTTTTCCAAAGTCATACAATTTCTCAGACCACTAACCAAAGAGTTACTCTTGACTTCTCTTTTCTCCCTCAATCCTACTCCCTCCCCAAATCTAATCCATCTGCAAATTCTACCCTAAAATTTGATCTCAGATCCTGCTATTTGTCATCATCTCCACCACAACCACCTTAGTTCAAGTGTTTTAATTTGTCTCTCATCTGGTTTATTTTAAAATATCCCTAACAAATCCCCCAACTTCAACTTTTACCTGCTTTACTATTTATTCTAAACACAACAAAAAGAGCATACACAACAGTGTAGAAATGATGAATTGTAGAATTGTGCACTTGAAACCTGTAGAATTTTGTTAACCAGTGTTACCCCAATAAATTCAATAAAAAGGAAAGAATAAATGCAACAGACAGAATAAACCATAAATTAGAGCATGCCATTCCCCTGCTTAAATTTGAAAATCTCTCCTGCTGCACTTAGAATCAAACCCAAAACTCTTACCACAGTCTTCAGGACTTTATATTCTCTGATCTCTGTCCACTTCTTACCACTCTTCCTTTGTCCATTATTTCATTCACATAAGTTTAATTTTGTTTGTGGCTTGTCATGTAGCTTCAGAGGTTTTATACTTGCCATTTCTCTGCTTATAAGTACTCTTCCCAGATCCTCACAAAGTTTCTCCTTATCACTCAGGTATCTGATCAAATAATATGTCAATGGGCCTTCTCTGACCACCTTATCTAACATAGCATCATGTCCCCAGTCCAGTCATGGACTTTTAACCCTGCCTTATTTTATTTCTAGCCTTTACTACTATCTAAAATTACTGTATTTATTTACCTGTTTATTTTTGGTCCCATCCTAATGCCAAAGGTCATGACTTTTTAGTAGAAAAAAAGTAAAATGAAATAAAACCGAAAGCAATTTTTAAGTCATTCAAGTGGGAGGGGAAATCAGTTAAATATATTTTGTGTTTTAAACTTAATTAGTAAATCTATTTGATCACAGCCAACTGATTAACTTCCCATTATAGGTACAGTCTAAGGCAGGCATTTTTACAAAGCATTCAAACCCTAAGGACACTATTTAGCAAAGAGGAAATTAGCCAGGCTTCTGCTCACTTGGGAATCAGGGGTAGGTATAGCATGGATGATTTCCTCTCATTTTATCCATTAGTTGGAAACACTCCTCCAAGTCTTTTGCCAGAGCTATTAATAAGAAGCCAAATTGACTAATATCATCTTCACCTTCTCTCTACATCCTTGCACAGGGCATATTGGAAGTGCTAATGAACAACAAAGTGGCTTAAAGCACAATCACAGGAGGCCAGAGGAGCAAAGCAGAAATTCCTGAACTTGTTGGCTAATAAGGTTTATATTTCTCATATGCTTTCTTGGCTAGGGATGTGAGGATGTAAGGCTTGGTATACTTACTTTTGAATATGTACTGGTACAGGGAGGTGACCAGCTCACTGGAAATCAGCAAGAAATGCACAAATGGCTTAGGGTCAGCCCAACCACTTAGAGAAGGAGAGAAAGCAAATGTCAAAGTAAGATAAACACACTTTACACATTAGTAACTCAGGGCTTCACCAAAAATTTAATGTGGGGAGTTCACATCAACTCCATACTGCAATAGTTCTGTACATAATTAGTGTTGCTATATAATATAAACTGCTTAGTAAATGCTATAATTCATTTTGTAATGGTTTTGTTTACTTAACTAAATCTGAACAAGATATATCTAATCTGTGGCTAAAGCCACTTCCCAGAATGGGTGTATGGCATTGGCAGAATGGTCACTGAGTAGTAACTTTTTGGAGACATCACTATTAATTCCTATTATATATGCCCTCATGATTAAAGCTACAGTTCACAGTAGCTGGGAAAATCTGGTTTTGGTTTATGAGCCTGGAATTCGAATTTTTGTATCAGCCAAAAGATTTTAAAATGCTGTTTGACATAAACCCCAAAATGCTGGAGAACTGTCGGAAGGAACTTTCTCACCAATAAGGGTGTCCTCCCAGATATAAAGAAAAAAAAATAGTGTGGCTTCTTTATTTATGAATCACATAGTGCTTGCTTCTACCTGAGCTGCAGTTCTGCGAAGTGTAACAAAAAGCTGGTGATCATTTAATTTATTTGGAGCTCTGAGTTTTCCAATTTGGTCACGTACAATATGCAAAGAAATTAATAGTGGGTCAGACTCTATGCTGTGTTGGCAAGACAGCCTCAGAGTCCCAGATTTTTTCCAATATAAGATTTATACTGCTCAGCAGACACTGCAGTGCACCTCTTCTTGCATTTCTATTTAAACAAGTGTTTGGATAAATTCTCTGATGTCACTGCTCAAAATAAAGACTGCCACAAGACCCAACTGCAAGGATTTGTTTAACATTCTGTGCACATATCCTTGCAAAGCTAGCACATTTCCAAAGTTATTTCATAGCACAAACCTTCATCACAAGAGAATAGTTAGGTCCCCCACACAAATTGGATATCTCTGGAGCATTTCCTCTTGGCTGTTAATTTGTCATGTTACAGAGTTAGGGAGCTATGTCTTTATTTTCCATGCCAGTCTGCTCATCTGTTCCAAGTATGTCTGGCTCTCAAGCAATCACTGCTTTTGTTTTGTGAGAAAATATTCCTGCCCTCTCCCAAATAAGCCATGTCTCCTTAACCAAGGACAAAGTTTAGGTTCTTATTAATCTATACCTATCTGTACATTACAATGCATAGAAATAAAAATAACTATTCTTTTTGGGCTCCTACTCTATGCTACATAATTTGTGGGGCCCAATGCAAACTGAAAATATGGAATCTGTTCAAAATTACTAAGAATCTCATCACAGTGACACCAGAGCATTTGCCCATGAAACCAATCCTGCTATAAACTAATTTATTATTTTAATACTTTGTGGAAACCATACTTATTTCTAGTTTGCAAGGACAGAAACCAAAACTCAGAGAATGAAATTACATGAAAAATTAGACAGCTAGGAAGTGGTAGAACCAGGTCTATCTGACTCAAATATTTACCTTTTTTTTTTCCTTAACTAGAGATTGCAAACTGTGGCCGAGGGGGGCACATCTGGTCCACAAGCTAAAAATGTTTCTCATATTGTTAAATGATTGATAAAATTAAAAGAAGGACAATATTTCATGACAGTTAAAATTATGTAAAATTCTAGCCCTGGCTGGGTTGTTCAGTTGATTAGGGCATCATCCTAATATGCCAAGGTTGTGGGTTGAATCTCCAGTCAGAACACATACAAGAATCAACCAATGAATCATAAAAAGTGGGAAAAAATTGTCTCTCTCTCTCTCTCTCTCTCATTCCCTCTAAAATTAATATTTTTTCAAGTTTAAAAAAATACAACTTAAAAATTACGTAAAATTCAACTGTCCAAGTCCACAAAAAACGTTTTGTTGGGACAGTCATGCCCATATGTTACTTACTGTCTATGACTATTTTTGCACTATAATAGCAGAGTTGAGTAATCGCAACTGAGACCTTATTGCCAACAAAACCTGAAATGTTACCTTTTTAAAGAAAAAGTTTTCTAATCCCTGTATTTCACCATTCAGCCAGTAAGTACACGCTTGCTTGAAAGAAAAATATGCATGCATACACTTAATTAGATATTTCCTTATCCTTAACGTATTAATTTCCTAGAGCTACTATAAAAAGGTACCAGAAACTGGGTAGCTTAAAACAACAGAAATGTGTCTTTTAACAGTTTTAGAGGCTATATTTGAAATCAAGGTGTTGACATGGTTGATTCCTTCTGAGAATTCCGAGGAGGAATATGTTGGATATCTCTTTCCTATTTACTGGAAGTCTGCTGGCAATCTTTGGCACTTCTTTGCTTGCATCTGCATAATTCCAGTCTCAGCTTTTGTCAACATGTGACATTCTTCCTGTGTCTCTGTCATCACATGGCCATTTTCTTATATGGACACCAATCAAATTGGATTAGGGGCCCATTCAACCCTAATATTACCTCATCTTGACTAATTACATCATCAGAGATTTTATTTCCCAATAATATGACATTCTCAGGTACTGGAGATTAGGACTTTAACATAACTCTTTCTGTGGAGACACAAACAACCTACAATCTCGTATCATTTCTCAGTCTGTTTTCCCTATCCCTGACCAGACCACAAGTCATGCAGGGAGCGTTTATAGAGCATCTCCAAATCAGCGCTCTCAGACTTACTTTCAACTCTTCTCTAACCTAATTTCTCTGATCCAGGGATCACAATGATGACAAGTAGACTCTACCTCCAAACTTCCTTTATTTCATATTTATAACTCAGGATAAATCAATGCAGTAGAGTACTTTAGCTCCACACAATCTGAACGTTGAGATGTG
The DNA here is from genome assembly GCF_021234165.1 of Pteronotus mesoamericanus. Classification (NCBI taxonomy): domain Eukaryota; kingdom Metazoa; phylum Chordata; class Mammalia; order Chiroptera; family Mormoopidae; genus Pteronotus; species Pteronotus mesoamericanus. The sequence goes on from NW_026555198.1 coordinate 5,377,996, forward strand.
CACCATGATGGAGCTCGTTTTTTCACTCATTCTGTCCACTTAAATCCAATTTTTGTCCTGAATATGTGCCTTCTATAATTTTTAGATGGCATATACTTGATAATAGAGTAATACTTTATTGAAAATTCAAAGCTATTAAGTACTTTATTATGTCACTTGAATTTTCAACAAAAGCCTTTTGTAATGCTAAAGAATTATGGTGCACCTTCAAATCATGGCATGGTATTGTACAGTAGAATACATGGGCCCCACAAGTTGGATACTTATTTAGCACTTTATTTAGCTCTTTAATACTCAGCAACCACTTTCATCTTCAAAGCACTGCCTCCTGACTTAATTAGTCTAATTTTCTCTGAAGTGTGCCAGTCTTCTTCCTATTTTATATAAAGGGGAAGTGGAATAACAAGAGGAAATCATTTATCAAGCATTGCAGATCATTCTTTATGAGTTAGGAGCTATTTAAGATTACCTGAGTTTTGAGATAGCAAGTAGGGTGAAGGCATCAGGGGTAACTTCATAGAATTTCTTTTTAGCATGGACCTTCCACTCAATGCATACCACTACCCAGCAGAGAGTGGTTGCTTGATAAAATTTGGGTGAATAAATGAAAGGAAATAAAACACATTTTAATATCTAGAATGAATCAAATGCTAACTAAAGTAATGTATGTTCTAAGTTGTTCTTTTGTTTTATTGTAAGCACAGTACATCTATGCTAGTAATTTGTAAAATGACTTCCTTATACTGCCTGCTTATTCTCTGCTGTTTCAGTACCTCAGTCTCCAACACAACATGCTTTGTCCATGAGTCCTTGTGAGATGTTCCTTGACTTGCCCCTTCCCTTCCTTTTCTCCCGTCCAACCGCCCCCTCCTTCCCTCTTGTCTCTGCTGGTTTCTTTTCCTTTCAGTGTTGCTGGCCTTATTTTCCTTGCATCTTTGTATTGTTGGTTAGGTTCCACTTATAGGTGAGATCATATGGTATTTGTCTTTCGCCACCTGGCTTATTTCGCTTAGCATAATGCTCTCTAGTTCCGTCCATGCATCGTGAAGTATAGTAGTTTTTTTTTTCTTTCTGCTGCTTAGTGTTCCATTGTGTATATGTACCATGGATTTTTGATCCAATCATCTGCTGAGGGGCATTTAGGTTGCTTCCAACACTTGGCTATTGTCAATTGTGCTGCTACAAACATTGGGGTGCATAGGTTCTTTTGAATTGGCATTTTGGGATTCTTAGGGTATAGTCCAAGCAGAGGAATCACTGGATCCAAAGGCAGTTCCATTTTCATCTTTTTGAGGAAATTCCATACTGCTTTCCACAATGGCTGCACCAGTCTGCATTCCCACCATAGTGGACTAGGGTTCCCTTTTCTCCACAGCCTCGCCAGCACCTGTTGTTTGTTGATCTGTTTATGATGGCCATTCTGACCAGTGTGATGTGGCATCTCATGGTGGTTTTAATTTGCATTTCTCTGATGGCTAGTGATGCTAAGCATCCTTTCAAATGTCTCTGGGCCCTCTGTATCTCTTCCTTGGAAAAATATCTACCCAGGTCCTTTACCCATTTTTTAATTGGATCGTTTGTCTTCTTGGAGTGGAGTCATGTACGTTCTCTATAAATTTAGGAGATCAAACCTCTATCTGATGTATCATTAGCAAATATATTTTCCCATACGGTTGGCTCCCTTTTCATTTTGCTGATGTTTTCTTTAGCTGTGCAGAAGCTTCTTATTTTGATGAGGTCCCACTTATTTATTCTTTCCTTTATGTCCCTTGCACTAGGAGACATATCAGTTAAAGAATTGCTGCATGGGATATTTGAGAGTTTCCTGCCAATGTTCTCCTCTAGGACTGTTATGATGTTGCGACTTATATTGAAGTCTTTTATCCATCCTGAGATTATTTTTGTGTATGGTGTCAGCTGATGATCCAATTTCAATTTTTTGCATGTAGCCGACCAGCTCTCCCAACACCATTTGTTGAAGAGGCTATTATTGGTCCATTTTATGCTTCTGCCCTCTTTGTTGAATATTAGTTGCCCATAGAGACCTGGGCTCATATCTGGGCTTTCTATTCTGTTCCACTGGTCTATGGGTCTGTTCTTGTGCCAGTACCAGATTGTTTTGAGTATAGTGGCTTTGTACTAGAGTTTGATGTCCGGTATTGTGATCCCTCCTACTTTGTGTTTCTTTCTCAAAATTGCTGCAGCTATTCGAGGTCGTTTATGGTTCCATATAAATTTTTGAAATGTCTGTTCTATTTCTGTGAAATGCGTCATTGCTATTTTAATAGGGATTACATTGAATCTATAAATTGCTTTGGGTAGTATGGACATTTTGATGATATTAATTCTTCCAGTCCATGAGCACGGTATATGTTTCCATGTATTTGTGTCTTCCTTAATTTCTTTCTTCAATGTTGTATAGTTTTCTGTGTACAGGTCTTTTACCTTTTGGTTAAATTTATTCCTAGTTACTTTATTTTTCTTGTTGCTATATTGAATGGTATTTTTTTCTGAATTCTTCTTCTTCTATTTCATGTCTGGTGTCCAAAAATGCCTTTGATTTCTGAATGTTGACTTTGTATCCTGCTGGTTTGCCAAATTCACTTATTAGGTTGAGTAGTTTTTGGTGGAGTCTACAGGATTTTCTATGTACACTATCATGTCATCTGCAAACAATGATAGTTTTACTTTAACCTTTCCACTTTAGATGTCATTTATTTGTTTTTCTGGTCTAACCGCTGTGGCTAGGTCTTCCAATATGATGTTGAATAGAAGTGGTGGAAGTGGACATCCTTGTCGTCTTTCAGATCTTAGTGGGAAAGCTTTTAGTTTTGCCCATTGAGTATGATGTTGACTGTAGGTTTTTCATATATGGCCTTTATTACGTTGAGTTATGCTTCCTGTATTTCCATTTTGCTGAGTGTTTTGATCATAAATGGGTGCTGAACCTTATCGAATGCTTTTTCTGCATCTATCGAGATGATCATGTGGTTTTTGTCTTTCCTTTTGTTTATGTGATGTATTACGTTTATTGACTTGTGTATATTGAACCATCCCGGCATACCTGGGAATGAATCCCACTTGATCAAGGTGGATAATCTTTTAATGTATTGCTGGATGCGGTTTGCCAATATTTTGTGGAGGATTTTAGCATCCATGTTCATCAGCGAAATTGGCCTGCAGTTTTCTTTCTTTGTGGGGTCTTTATCTGGTTTTGGGATTAGGGTGATGATGACCTCATAGAAAGAGTCTGGGAGTCTTCCCTCCTCTTGGATTTTTTGGAATAGTCTGAGAAGGACAGGGGTTAGCTCTTCCTTAAATGTTTTGCAAAATTCTCCTGTGAAACCATGTAGCCCAGGGCTTTTGTGTGCAGGGAGTATGTGATTACTGCTTAAATATCCCCAGCTGTTATCAGTGTGTTCAGGCTTTCTGTTTCTTCGTCCTTCAGTGTTGGATGATTCTGCTTTTCTAGAAATTTGTCCATTTAATCAAGTTTTTCAAATTTCTTGGCATATAATTGTCCATAGTAGTTTCTGACAATCCTTTGTATTTCTGTGGTATCAGTTGTTATTTCCCCTCTTTCACTTCTGATATTATTAATTTGGGTCCTCTCCCTTTTTTTCTTGTTTAGTCTGCGTAAAGGCTTGTCGATTTTATTTATCTTTTCAAAGAACCAGCTCCTGGATTGGTTGATCCTCTGAATTGTTCTTTTTGTCTCTATGTCATTCAGTTCTGCTCTAATCTTGATTATTTCCTTCGTTCTAATTGCTCTGGGATTTATTTGATGTTGTTTCTCTGGTTCTTGAAGTTGTCATGTTAGGTCTTTTATTTGAAATGTTTCTATCTTTTTTTGGTAAGCCTGTATTGCTATGAACTTCCCTCTCAGGACGGCCTTTGCTGTGTCCCATAGGTTTTGGACTGTTCTATGTTCATTTTCATTTGTTTCCGGAAACTTTTTGATTTCTTCTCTTATCTCGTTATTGAATCATTCATTGTTTAGTAGTCTACTCTTCAGTGTCCATGAGTTTGCAAGTTTTTGAGTATTCTCTTTGAGGTTGATTTCCAGTTTCAAGCCCTTGTGGTCCAAGACAAAGCTTGCTATTATTTCAATTTTCTTTAATTTGCTGAGGCTTGTTTTGTGTCCAATCATGTGGTCTATCTTTGAAAAACTTCCATGAACCTTTGAAAAGAATGAATATTTTCCTTCTTTGGGATGTAAGGTTCTATGTAGTTCAGCTAAGTCTATTTGATTCAGCTTGTCATTCAGCTCCATAATTTCCTTGCTGATGTTTTGTTTGGAATATTTGTCCATTTTTGACAGTGGGGTGTTAAAATCCCCTACTATGAATGTGTTGCTGTCTTCATCTTTCTTGAAGTCCTGCATGATTTTCCTTATATATTTGGGTGCTCCTATGTTGGGTGCATATAAGTTTACAATGTTTATGTCTTCTTGATAGAGTCTTCTTTTTAGTATGATAAAGTGCCCCTCTGGGTCTCTTTTTATGGCCTTTGTTTTGAAATCTATTTTGTCTGATGTAAGTATTGCTACTCCTGCTTTCTTCTCTTGCCCATTTGCTTGGAATATTTTTTTTCCATCCATTTACTTTCAATCTGTGTAGGTGTTCTGTTCTGAGGTGGGTCTTTTGTAGGCAGCATATGTGTGGGTCATGTTTTCTTATCCATTCAGCTATCCTGTATCTTTTGATTTGGACATTTAGTCCATTTACATTGAGAGTTATTACTGATAGAAACTTATTCATTTTTTCTCTTTGAACCTGTTTTTCTCTTTCTCACTCTTTTCCTTCATCTTCTTAAACCAATCCCTTTTTCATACCTTGTCGTTCTGGTTTGGTGGAGATGTATTCTTTTAGCCTTCTTTTGTCTGGGAAAGTCCTTATTTCCCCTTCTATTTTTTATTGAGAGCCTTGCTGGGTAGAGCAGCCTTTGTTGTAGGCCCTTGATTTTCATTACTTAGAATATTTGTTGCCATTCCCTTCTGGCTTGTAGTGTTTCTGTTGAGAAGTTGGATGGTAGCTGCATTGGGGCTCCCTTGTATGTTACTACCTGTTTCTCTTTTGCTGCCTTTAGGATTCTTTGTCTTTGATATTTTCCTTTTTAATGATGATGTGTCTTGGAGTGAGCCTCATTGGGTTCCTCTTGAATTGGGCTCTCTGTGCTTCCTGGACTTGTGAGACCTTTTCTCTCCTCAAATTGGGGAAGTTTCCCATCATTACTTTTTCAAAAAGGTTCTCTATGCCTTGTTCCTGTTCTTGCCCTTCTGGTATCCTTATTATATGGACATTATTACGTTTTGGGTTGTCCTGCATTTCTCTAAATGCCTCTTCATTCTTTTTGAGTCTTTTTTCCATTTCTTGTTCTTTCTGGAAGCTTTTTTCTACCTTAACAGCCATCTCACTGATTCGATCCTCTGCTTCATCTAGCCTACTTTTGATTCCTTCTACTGTGTTCTTCAATTCAGAAATGGTTTCTTCATATCTTCTTGTGTCTTCTTGATAGTTTCTGTGTCGTTTTCCAGGTTATATAATTTGCTGTAAGATCTTGATAGTTTCTCTGCAGTTTCTCATAGTTATCTTTGAGCTGGCTGAGCTCATTGAGCTTCCTTAGAGTCATTGTTTTGAATTCAATATCTGATAGTTCAATTTCCTCTATTTCATTTAGCTCTCTCTGTGGGGATTCCTCCTTTCCCCTCATTTGGGGGTACTTCTTTTTCTTTGTATTTTTGTGAGAGTTTATTAGTATTATTTTGCTTTTGCTTCAATTGGGCCGTCTAGATTTCCTGACTTTGTTGATTAAACTTCTATGTTAGTAGGCGGGTCTTTTTATTTATTTATTTATTTACTCACTTACTTACTTACTTTTCTTTCTGGGTCTGCCTCTCATGTTGTCAGTTCTTGACCCTGTCTGACCTTGAGCAGTTTGTTTGAGCCTTCCAGGAGTCTACTGTCTGTGTCTGTCTCCTGTGATTGTCAATCTGGTCCCTCTGTCCTCACGTCAGGTTTAGGCACCACAGGGCGGAGCAGTGCCTCCTGATGGTGGGACTATGATGCCCTTATAGGCTGCTGTCACTCAGGGGAGTAGTTTGCCTGAGCAAGGAGACTCCCCAATGTCTCTGTTCAGAGTATCTCTTCGAGAGTCTCTGGGAAGCTCTGTGACCCCTTCTGCCAGGGATCCACTATTTCTGCTGACTGCATTGTAATCACGCACCTCCCGGCTCCTGTGCCCACCTCTGCCTCTTTGGGGGTGTGGCCTGCCTGTGGAAAATGGGGACTACGGAATGGGGAGGGAGTCTCCTCCAGGGATCTCAGATAATCCTCCAGTTCCCTTCCCTAACCCCTCCAACTCCAGTCTCTCCTCGTGTCGCTATGCAGCTTTCTGTCCCTTTTGGCCAGGGATCCTCTATTTCTTCCAGCCAGTCTGCACTCAGCCCCCAGCCCACATGTGCACAAGTTGTGTGCGAAGCACGCAAAAGGCAGGTTAATTGATTCTCTTATGCCTGAGCGAGATGGTAGCTGCAGAGTGGGAGGTGCGTTATCACCGGGGCTCTGCTGGGCACCATCTCAGTTCTCTTCACAAAGTTTTCCTCACCAATCTTTCCTCAGGCACCAGCCCACTCTGCTGCCGCCTCTACTCAGAGATCAAGGAGGGTGGCTGCCACTGCAATTTTTGTGTTGGCCCTTTAAATGTCTCTTTGCATCTCCAGCCACCTGTCTTTAGCAGAGAGCACCCCTAAGCTTTTTGGGGTTGTGTTTTGTCTGTGTATTTTCCTGGTATCAGCTGCTATAGTCTAGGGCTCCCTGTTTATGATTCAGACCCTGTTCTTCTCTGGGGGATCCAACTGGCCGTTTCAATGTCCCTCTGGTGCTGGTGTCCGTGGGCACCCAGCCCACCCTCTTGAGCCTCCACCACACTTCTCACCCATTCAGATGTGTGAAAGTTGATTCCCCTATCTGTCAGAAGCTCCAAGGCTCCTCTCCCTCTATTGTTCCATTGTTTTCCAGGTGATTTCTCCACAATTGAGTCACAATTCCAGTTTGGTCTTGGGAGGAGGTCCGCCTGACTCCCATTCACTCCTCCACCATCTTTCAAGAGCGCCACGTGTCTGAATTTAACCAATTATTTCAATCTCTTCTGTTTGGGCTAATGAAAATATCAACACTGACTGCTTCAAATTTTACTCCGTTTTTTTTTTTTTTATTTTGTAGAAGTGCTAGAGGGATGAAAAGAAGTGAAGAAGAATTTTTAGTATAGTATTGCCAATTCTGAAAATTGCAAAGAAATAAAGAACTAGATGTGGAATGCACTTTTTTTAACTACCAAAATAGCAATAGGCAGCACTTATTTATTTATATTTTCCTCACTTGAGGATATGTTCATTGATTCTAGATAGACAGTGGAAAGGTAAGATAGAGAGAGAAGGAAACAAAATTAATGTGAGAAAGAAATATTGATCAGCTCCCTCTCACACACACCTGGACCAGAGGCCAAACCCACAACCCAGGTATGTGCCCTGACCACGAAATGAACTTTCAATTTATGGGAGGATGCCCATCCAACTGAGCCACACTGGCCAGAGTAGGGAATATACTTTTTTCATTTTTTTTTTTAGAAATCCAGAAACAAAATTAAAAAATAATTTACTTTTTGTTTATTTCCCCCATTGACTACTTCTCTGATTTTATAATGAGAGCCAACATGAAAATCAGATTTTTTTTTTTTAGGATACTGATTTAGAAAGCATATTTCCTAATATGCATATATTTCATAGCAAGTATGTTAACCAGTTTTTTTTCTTTTTTATTGTTCAAATACATTTGTCTCCATTTTCCCACCACCATTTTCCCCTGCCCCAACCACCCCCACTTTGGCTTTGTCCATGGGTCCTTTATACATGTTCCTTGATTTGACACTTCCCCTTCGTTTCCCCATTACCACCCCTATCCCTCTCTTTACTGTCAGTTTGTTTTTTCTTTCAGTGTTGCTTGGTTCTATTTTTCCTGCTTGTTTGTTTTGTTGATTAGGTTCCACTTATAGGTGAGATCATGTGGTATTTGTCTTTTACCCCCTGGCTTATTTTGCTTAGCATAATGCTCTCCAGTATAGTCACTTCTCCCACCAGTCTTTTGTGCCAAAAAGTTTTTCTTCTTGTGTCCATACATAGGTAGTAAAATCATTAAAAAATATTTCGGGTCTGAGATCTTGCACACTTTAAGCCCTATAATAAAGGTGGACAAGGAGGCCCAGGATGCTTCCTCTGGATCAAAAGTTAATGATTAATTGCTATTTACATTTGTTTATCTACTGGAACTACAAATAACTGTGTAGTATTGTATCTTTTGAAATTATACCTCCTAGTCATTGTTATGCTACTTGTGTAACCAAGTTAATACATGAAGTACATGTGCACTAACTTCTTCTCAGTTTGTTCTTAATTGAGTTCTTGTAAAAGTCACTTTAAATTTATAATGATGACTGACCTCCAGGGAATGCAACTGTCAAGACACAAAGAAGGCTGTCCAGGGATTGAGAGAAAGACAAGCTTTCATTATGCAAATTCTGTGTTTTCTAGTTCAGTTATTCAGTCATTCTAGTTCAGTTCAGTTATTCCTTTATTGCCCTAAAAATACATAAATATTCTAATTGTAGCTTTTATGCAGAGGACACCCGAGAGCTTGTGTTCTGGTTGGTAAAAGAACCCTGAAGAATATTAAGTAGAGAGCTACATGTGAAGAATAATCCGTATTTTTAAAACACATTGCAATATACAAGGGCATTCCATATGTATGCCCTCTGCCTCGGTATTCTAACATGTGTATTAGGGTAGTGTAAAAGGTCAAGAAAGGTCAGAATCCTATGATTCTCACTCTCACATGAAAGGAGAAACATGTCCATGCCACAACCTCCAAGAAGGCACATAACCTTATCAACACCTTGTCTTAAACCCAGTGAGAGCATTTCAGACATTGGACCTCCAGATGAATAAGCTAATAAATTTGTGATGTTTCATTTTGTAGTAATTTATTTTATGGTAATTTGTTATAGCAGCAATAGGAAATAGTACTTCATGGAGCTGATATGAGGATTAAGCATGATTATATATGAAACAGTTAGGATTATATCTGAGCAGCTTCAGGGCACTCAGAGCCAGAGCCTTTGTGTGTTCTATTTATCCTAGGGCCTCTTAGATCTTTGTGGAGTTGACCACCTATTCTGAATCCCCTAAAGAGACACATGCTTTTGTAACTGTCTAGACCTGTTTGCATTTGGAAGTGTTCCTTAGGAACCACTCTGAGCTTACCCAAATCCTAAAGGTCATGTTAGAATGAAATTCACATTAAGCTGTCATGGTCATGGTAAAATAGAAGGAAATGCATGCAACTCTTAGAAAACTAAAATAAATCTTAGTAGTGACAAGGAGAATCAGGAACAGAGAAGAATGAGAGTAGATGGGGAGAGTTATGATTCCCCCATTATTCTCCCACCTCCAAATCATTACTATACCATCTTTAGAATGCAAACAATTATGTGAATATACAATGAGCAAATATGTGTCAATAACAGTGTCACCTTCTTTAGGGGATCCTCATATATGGGCAATACTTAAGAAGGCCTGTTGAGCTAGACTGCATTTGAATCTCACTCTCAATATTTACTAGTTTGGAAGTAACCTTCCTTGAGCCCAGCTTTTCACCTATACAATAATATGCACCTGTAGAATGCAGATCAATGGCCCCCAAACATGTCCATGCCTTAAAATCCCCAAAGCCAGTGACTGTTATTTACATGGTAGAAGGGACATTGCAGATGTGACTTAAGAATTTTAATTGATGAGGAGATTATCCTGGATTATTTGGATGGGTTCCATGTAATTCCATAGGTCCTTAAAAGTAGAGAATCTTTTCCAGCTGTGCTCAGAGAGATAATCAGAGATGTCATTATGAAAAAATTTGGCACATCATTGCTGGCTTTGAAGATGGAAGAAGAACCCCATAAGCCAAAGAATGTGTGCAATTTTTTGAACCTGAGAAAAGCAAGGAAATGAATCATGCTCTACAACCTCCAAGAAGGCACATAACTTTATCAACACCTTGTCTTAAACCCAGTGAGAGCATTTCAGACATTGGACCTCCAGACGAATAAGCTAATAAATTTGTGATGTTTCATTTTGTAGTAATTTATTTTATGGTAATGTGTTATAGCAGCAATAGGAAATAGTACTTCATGGAGCTGATATGAGGATTAAGCGTGATTATATATGAAACACTTAGAATTATATCTGGCCCATAGTATGTATTTGTGCATCAATTACATTATTATTACCCAAAAATAAGACAGTAACAACTAGAGAAATAGGGGTAATTTATATGAGCACAACTAATGAGAACACATAAAATAGGATTAACAGTTGTATTAAAGTGTTGTGGAAAATTGGAAGTAGGAATCACTAAGTTACAGAGACAACATTAAAACAAAACCTAAGACAAAGAGTGGAACTTGGTCAGATAAAGGAGAGGAAGCTCAAGAAAAAGGAATAGCAGAAGTTAACACACGTGAAAACAGAATAGTCAGGAAATTGGTGTGGAATTTGTTCATTCCTCCCTATGTGCTTTCATACATTATACAATATTTCTTCTCTATTCCTCAAGTCCCTGACACCTCCTTCTACCATTAAAATCAGCAAACTCCTAAATATTCTCACCAATCTTACGAAGTCCTTTCACACCCCACAACTTCCTTATCCAATTTTATATCTCATTGTGTGCAGAACTATGTTGAAAAGACCACATAGGCAAAATCATACTGCTGAAATTAAGTACTATTCTAGGGACAACTGAAAGCCTGTGTCTGGTTTCTTCTGGACTTTGACCCAGACACATTTTCCCTTTGCTTATCTGGTATGTTTCCTTTCAGTGTAATAAACCATAACAGCTTCTGATTTCTATGAGTTGTTCTGGTGAAATCATCATCATGCCTGAGGGTGATTTCAGGGACCTCTAATTTTCTTCAAAACTTAAAATTATGAGCAGGAAAGAAAAATTTGTCCTGGTTATTAATGCACATATTGAAATAGGCTTTATACACTGAAATACATTCTGGTTTTCTCTAGGCTAATTTGAACACATGTCCTGAGGTCTGTTGCCCATTGACAAGAAGCCTGGACTCAGGAGTCTGGCCTCAGAGGGGCAATATCCCTTGGCTCCTTCACCATTCCATGTACATTTCTGTGTTCACAGGATAACTTTTTAGAGAGTGGGACGTCATTCTGCAGTCCTTGCAATACAAGGAGCTGATCATTTTCTTAGTGCTTTAAAGGGGAACTGATGCTTGAAGTAGATTGATCCGTGGAGGCTGGGACAGTGATGTATGTGTAAACAGCAACTTTACTTTTATATGCAATTATGTATTATATATTAATCAATATATTGCATGTGATTATTAATATTATATATTATATATTAATTAATATAATATGTAATACTTCCCATTTTCCAATTAATGTTATATATTATATGTCATATATTATATATTGTATACCTTAATTTCTGCTAATCTTGGTAACTATGAATTCTCAGACTTGATAAGACATGGATGGCTATGGCAAGAAGTACTACATAAATTTAAGTAAACCTCTGTACTCTAACTTTTGCACTTTGCCTAGATCACTCTTCTACATATTCCTGAATTGCACATAAATAATTTCAACAATAGCCTTATACATTTTCAACTATAATCTGGAACTTTCTATAAAAGAAACAAAACAATAAATATGCATATGTCACTACTGAATGTGTCAATAGAAATAATTTTATGAAACATTTCAGAATCTCCTTTAACATATATTTGTATCTCAGATCAATGATCAATCTATAGTAGCCAACACTAACCTGAGACCCTTTACTCTCCAGTTCAAGCAGCTTTCATCACATTTTCCTGGTTGAAAATCTTTAATGGCCCTTATTTCCCATCCTGCCAGACTCAATTACTCATCCAAGAATGTCAAGATACTCCCTAATCATCCCCATTCTATCCATGCAGTAGTGTCTCTCTTCTCACTCTCTCTGCTCCACATCTTTCACTTAGTAGCTCAGGTTTCTTACTCACCATTCAGGAAGCCATGTTTATTCTGAATTCTAGGCCCTTGCTTGAGCTCCTCTTAAATCAACCTTTGCCACCTCTACACACCCACTCTCTTAAGTGTTCCAAATTAAATTTGCCTTTCAAAGTTCAGTTCATGGTTCATACCATCCATGACAACTCTCAATATTCCATTTCTTGGTGTTTTCCCTTTGCCCAAAACCAGTTACAGCACAATTTGTTCATTCCTCCCTATGTGCTTTCATACATTATACAATATTTCTTCTCTATTCCTCAAGTCCCTTACACCTCCTTCTACCATTAAAATCAGCAAACTCCTAAATATTCTCACCAATCTTATGAAGTCTTTTACTGCAAGAACAACTATAACTTTAGTCAAGAATCTGACCTCTATGACTGAGCTTCTGTAAATATATGGTGATGTCCCTTATGCCTTGTCAAGAAGATGCTGTAATTTCAGATGGTGGGGCTTCCAATATCTCATAAAAGCTTTGATTCTCATCAAATTTGAGTTTTTCTTCAGGGGACAGCTTCATGGATAGCTGCATGTCTTCAGGCAGCCCCTATTCAGTAATTCAGAAGAATCTTAATGTTACTTCACTTCACCATCTTTAGTAGTTCCTCCTAAATTATACCCAGGAGATTTTATAACTGTTATGCCCCTTTTATGATGCACTGTCATTCTTGTGTTTCTACTCCTCTTTAACCTAAGACCTGCTACTAAAGTTATTGCCTCTTAAATATGAATATCTTATGCTGAACTTCCTACTTTGCCCCAGGACCTTCTCTGCCTCAGGACCTTTCTCCATAAATGTCTCTGGTACTTAGTAGGCAAATCAGAGAATGAAGGATTAAACTCTTTAGACTAAGGCTCTAACTATGCAACTCTGGGAGGGTGGCGAGAAATACATAAATAAGCAAAATCCCTTAGCTTCCTCCACTTAAGTGATGACTCTCTGAGGGGTCTATTTCAAAGTTTCACAGACTAGATTTTTTTCTGGCTCCGAAGAGTATGATAGCTTACCACCCATGCCAGTTTGGCACTGTATCAGACTTGTTAGACCATTTGACCTGCCTAAGAGTAAGGATCAAAGAATTCAAGGGATGTTCCTAAGGTCACACAGTTTGTGAGTCTTGGAGTAAAGGTTTGCATGGGACTCTTGGGTCCATATTCTTAACCCTTGTGCCATGCTCACTCAAGCTGCAAGTCCTCTGTGGGTAAAATGAAGCAATGAGAGCACAATTAATAGGGTCCATTCCACATCTAAAGGCTCATGAATCTGGTCAAAAGACAAAGTTTATGGGAAGAGCTTCTCTGCCACTCTTTTCTAATAGCTTGTATTTTAGAAGCTAAGATTATATAAAGATGAAAAGGTATTAATTGTTATGAGGTTTCAAGCCTGCCATCCAAAATGCAGACAGACATCAGTTATGTTTATCTGTGATGCACTAACTAAATACTTCCATACTTCACTACATAAAACCTCCTAGCAATATCTTGAACTCTCCAACACAAATGCTAACATTCTCCCAAGGCTGCTTATTGTCATTGGCTATCACTCATGTTTCCTAGCCTGTGTATATGTGTAAACACCAGGAGGGAGTCCAGCTTCCAAAAAGAAACCTGAAGTTGGTTGCTTTGTAAATTATCTACCTGATCTACAGCCCTCACAGTAGCAGCTCCTATGAAAAGCATAATTGGAATACTCCTTTCAAGTTAATAGCTCTGCTTACCACCCAAGGAAGAATAATAAGCATTGGCGTCCTCTCCAAGAAGTATATGTTATTAGACATTTCTTTTTTAAAAATATATTTTATTGATTGTGCTATTACAGTTTTCTCATTTTTATCCCCTTTATCCCCCTCTGTCCTGCACCCCACCTCTCTCCAGCATTCCCCCCGACATTAGCTCATGTCCGTGGGTTGTACATATAAGTTCTTTGGCTTCTCCATTTCCTATACCATGCTTAATCTCCCCCTGTCTATTTTGTACCTACCAATTATGCTTCTTATTCCCTGTACCTTTGTCCCCTTTCTGCCCCTCTCCCTGCCCACTGATAACCCTCCATGTGATCTCCATTTTTGTGATTCTGTTCCTGTTCTAGTTGTTTGCTTAGTTTGTTTTTTCCTTAGGTTCAGTTGTTGATAGTTATCAGTTTGTTGTCATTTTACTGCTCATAGTTTTGATCTTCTTTGTCTTAGATAAGACATTTCAAATGCAGGCCTCTGCACCAAACAGAAGCCTGAATGTATCTCCTTTTTCTTGGTTTATCCTGGAAACAACACACATAGTAGCAACCTCACACTAAGTACCTGTTTGAAATAGCTCATTTCAATGCCTCCAGTACTTCACTGACAGGGTGTTTTACTACGGAAGCTTTGATCATCTACTTTTCCATAATACACATATGTCCTCATCCCTCTCACCCACCACTTCTCAATCATCCTGTGGATATTAGTTTTCTTCCTCTTCTCCTATGCTCCGTATATATGCAGTGATTCAGGTTGGGCCTGGTTTTCAAATTTCTCTTGGTCCTAACCTTGATGTCAGTCACTATCTCCCCATCCTGTTACTAAGTATTTGGAAGTCGCTTTTCCAAAGGAATCAGTGGCCTTGTATTACATACTTAGACAATGATTTGCCTAGCCTTCACAGAGGTCTCAAGGGAAGGGAACAAACACAGGAGCAAAGCCTTAGGCCAGGCTTAACTTCCTCTCCCATTCTACCTCTGCCCTCCAGTGGCTCCAATCATCCCTTACCTCTGAGACTGAGGATGCTCCATATTCTTTCTTGCAACCCTAAAATATCTCACACTGCAGCTGTATCACAGAATAGTACCACTTATGGCATATATTTATTAAAAGAGATATCAGATCTATTCAACAATACATCCCATAGTATTTAGATCTTAGGCCAGTCTTCTTCAAACATCATGCAATAATAATAATCTCACAATAAATATTAGCTGTTGTCATTAATATTGAGTCATGCATTAAACTTTGTTGATACATTAAAGATTTTGTTTACAGAGGCTCAAAGAATGTAAGTAACCTCCCATAGGCATTTCATCTGCAGAGTTGAAATTTGAACCCAAGTCTGAGTGAAAATACAATTCATGTTCTCTAGCACTATTCTATTTTCTCTTAATAAATGAACACAAAGCAAATGATCAAGTCTCAACCTCAGATATGATCATATGCTTATGAGATCACACAACTAGTCGATAGAATAAAACATTGGTAAGTGTGTTGTACATGCAAATGAGTTTGTAATGGTCATTTTTAGATGGACTCATTTATTATTTTATAAAACACATTCTAGAAAGAAAAATCAATATGTTTCAGTTATGAAAAAAGAGAAAAAGAAACACTGGTGCATGAAATAAAAGTCATAGTTTGTTGTTATGGGACTAAACACTGCCTCACTTGCCCCCGGAAACCCTACTAGAAAATGAAGGGAAATAAAATGATAGCTCATGAAACAACTCTCCTCTGACATGGGACTATTTTGGTTATTAAAAGAAAATCTCCAAGAGAATAATCAAGAACTAACATATCTTGTATTCATTCCAGCCATAATGCAGGATGGGAAGCTGAGTTATGGGAGTAATTTAATATCAACACAACCTTCTTGGCTTAATATTCCATTAGAATACATCAAATTAAATTAGGATTCCTGAGAACTGCACTTCTATTTTTCCTTATGGCCTTTATCACTATATATATTTTTGTGTCTGGTACTTAATGAGCATTCACTAAAAGTTTGTTGAAAGTATATATGAATGAGAAAATGAATGCATCTTGGGAAATATAAGGAAAATATCTTTAAACTAAAAAAGGTAAAAGAGGCATAAGAGTGAATGGCTAGGTACAAAATATTCAAGAATGACAAATGACTTACAAACAATATAAATTAAAATATCTCCTCTGGAAAAGCAATCCTAACATAAAAAAAAATATTCTACCTACTCAGTCAAGAACCATTTCATGTTTAGTCTTAATTTAAGGGAACTAATGAATCAAATACTTTGGTGAAATTATTTTTGAAAAGTCTCATTACATCCCATGTTGATATAATTTTTCCAATGCCATACCATTAGTAAGCAGCAATTTCTGAATGCACAACCTACTTCCATGATTCCAAAGCCTACTCTCTTTTCATTATACTCTGCAAGAAAAAAAAATGGCAGATACTCTGAAAACACATAAGAGGCAGAATCTTATTTTGCCTAAAGAGGTTAGGGTAATCTCCAAGGAGAAGGTATCATTAGAGTTAACTCTTGAAAAATGAATGAAAATGCATTTTCCAAGTGAATAGGGCAGGAGAGGATATTTAAAATATGTGTATTTTAATATATATATGCCTACATGTGTAAAAGCAAGGAGTACTAACCATCTCGTGTGTGCTCTCCATGATATGCAAGTAACTGGTATTGCTGAAGTTCATGTTGTATGTGGGGGAGTGGCACCTCACAGGGGTTAGACCACAGAGGGTTTTATAAGCTAAGCTAAAGAGTTTAAATTGCCTAGGCAGTGGGAGATTTTGAAAGGTTCTGGTCAGGGTAATGGAAAGGAAATATAAAATTTGTATTTTGGGGATGTGTGGCTTCAGTGTGGAGAATGACAAGAGGAGCAAAACTACCAAGAAACTACTTTACTGGAAAAGCCCAGGCAAGAGCAGAGAAGGGATTAATTACACTATGCAGCTGAAGTAATGGAAGTAATGGAGAGAAATAAACAGAATAAGGATTTGGAAAATCTCAATAGAATTAATAAGACCTGTTGACTGATTGGAGTTGAGGTCGAGATGGAGAGGGATAGGGGAATCAAGGATGAGTGATGTTTAAACTGACTTGTCAGGCTGAATGTTGTCATCAACTGTCCAGAGATAAAATACATGTAGAGAAGCAAGTCTAGAGGTAGCGGGAGTGCAATTTTTAGAGAATAATGGAATGAAACTAAGAACCTGATTGGGTTTAAACTTCAATTTCACCACTTAAAATTTAGTCAAGTTATTTAACCACCTTAAGCTTTTTTTTATTTGTTTGTTTTTTCATCTGTAACACATTAAATTTAGCACATAATAGATGCTCAAAAACTGTGTTATGTTGTTTTTGTTATTTCCTCTGGTAAAGTGTATAGTTTTCTTCAAAGAGTTCTTACATACTTTTGCTTATGTAGACTCCTGGAATTTTTTTCTCTTATCTGTAGGGTTGCCAGATAAAATAAAGGGCATGTAGTTAAATTTAATTTTCATAAAATATCTCACAATAATTTATGTTACATGCAATACTCAGGACGTACACTAAAAAATTATTCATTGTTTACCAGAAACTTACATTTAATTGGGCTGCCTGAATGACTTATTTTTCTTTTGGTTAAATCAGGTAATGCTATGTTATTGGGAATGCAATATTTTCCATTATATACTTAACTAATTATTGTGGGGAAATAGAGAAATATTTTCTTACCTTTTATTTCTATTTCTTTCCATCAGTGGTTCTTGAAATAGTAACAAGAAGCAGACCTACCTGGAGGGCTTCTTAAGATATAGATTTCTGGGCTTCAACCCCAGAGTCTCTGAATCAGAAAATTTGAGATAAAGTTTAAGAATTTCTATTCTACCAAATACCAGATGAGGCTGATTTGCTCCAAAGACAACAATTTGAGAGCTGCTGCCTTGATGGAACTCTTACTTATTATTTTTAATATATTATCAATGTATTCTGTTGATTTTGTTTTGCTTTGTTTTGCTTTCGTAAGGAGTGAAACCACCTTCAGTTAATAATAACATCATTTCCAGATGTCTGGTTATTAAAATTTTATTTTCCTTACATCTTGAGTTTGCTTTAATTTTCCAAGTAATACCACATAAGTGTGGTCATAGTATGTGTTCTTGTCTTAATCCCTACTTAAATAGGGATATTTCTAGTGTTTCAATATTGCATGTACCATGGCTATTGCTTGGAAGATATATTTTAGTAATAAAAAGTTTAATGCTTTAAAATATTTATTAGTGTAGTCATATTTTCTCTATTGCCCAAGTTGTGCATGTTATTATGTATATTAATTTCTAATATTAAGCCAACTTTACATTTCCAGATTGTATAAATATAACCATGGCATACATATAATTATACTAATACACTGCTGAATTTTATTTCCTTATATTTTAAGTAGAGCATTCTCATTCCATATTTGAACTTAAAAAAATAATGGTTATTAGGGTGAAACTGCAGACAAGTTACTCCAACTCTCAAAGGCTCAGTTTCAGTGTCTATCAAATGGGCAAAATAATAGCTCCTTCTTAAGAGAGTTGCTGTCTAATTAATAAACCTTTATATATGTGAGGCAGACACAATTATAATGTATATATGTGGAGTAACTCCACAGTTTTTGCTCTTAATGATATTCATAACAGAACAGTTATTACATTATTTGAACTCAGTAAAAAGTGTTATTATTACCACCATGTAGAGAGGAAACAGTGATTTGGGGATAATGCTTACTGTCTGTTAGGCAAGTGTTAAATAATCACACATACCCTGCTACTACCACACACAAACATCAATTTACAACTGACATAACTGCAACAGTGTCAAGAGGGCCAATAATAGGATGGTCAGGAAAACTATCTTCAATCGAAGATGTAATGCTAGATCTGAGAGCTGAAGAGTACAATTAAATATGGGAAGGAGGGTGGTGTGAGAATTCCAGGCAGAAGAAAGAACAAGTGCAAGGTGCTGTTGAAGGAGGAAGTACTATGATTATGGATGAATGAAATATTATATTGACTAAGAGAAAGAGTAAGGAAGATGATGTAAGAAAACTCTGGAGAAGTAGCCATTGTCCAAATCACCCTCAGCCTTGAAGACCATGAAGAGGATTTTTTTTTCTTTATATTTCAAGCAGTTAGCAGTTTTTTGATAGGAAGAATTGCTATGATCAGATCTGTTTTTCAAAAAGATTCATTTAGCTGCTGCAATGAGTATGTTGTATAATCAGTCATTTTAGTTCTATCACTTACTAGTTGTATCATTGTGTATAAATTTACTTAACTTCTATAAGCCTCAGTTATTTTATCTACAAGTGTTGGATAATACTGTTCTCACTAATTTAACAAAAACATATTGATCATCCACTATTTTTCAAACATTGACGTTTCATAAATTTTGATAAGGATTAAGCTGGACAACCCATGTAGATGCTCTGTATCTAATAAAGAGCGAGTACTCAATACATGCTTGTCATTACTATGTTATTTCATTGCTTCATCAGCATGAATTGGAAAGCTTTCTTTTTTTTAAGACTCTGAAAGAATCTGCATATTCAAGAGCAGTATCTAGTAATGACTGAAGATATAGGCTCTCTCACCAGGCTTCTGAAGTTTTATTCCTCTATTACTTGCTAGCTACATCTTCATCAGTAAATTGAGGATGAAAATAAAAGTACCTATCTCATATGTTTGTTATGAAAATTAAATAAATAACTGCAATAAAGTATTTAGAACAGTTCTTGGTACAAGGCCATACTCCTTTAAAAAAATTTTAAAATTGCCTAATGACTTATAGAAATGACATATTTTATTTGCATTTTTACATCAAAATGTCTTATGCCACAAATTATGAAAAGTCTAATGTAAGGTAAGTATATATGTATATCTATCTCAAAGATATATATTCTACTTGTTATTTAATATACAGAAAAATTCACAGGAAAATTTTACTCAATAACATATATTTATGAATGCTTTCCTTGCAAATGAAACTTTCCATAATATTCCCAGAAATAGGCACAAAGAATAGAGTTTCCCCTTCCCTTCCTTTTCCCCGCCCCCATCCCTCCTTCCCTCTTGTCTCTGTTGATTTCTTTTCCTTTCAGTGTTGGAGAAGCATATTCTTATGATTTAGTTTACTCAGAAATACATCATAATTACAACATTGTTCTTTGGCACACACTGATTGTAGGTGTTAAATGAAGAGCCTTCATCATATGAAAAAATTCCAGTAAAAATTGTGCTTAATTGTTTTTGACAGTTCATAGTTAGAGCAACTGTGATACTTAGTGGACGTAAATCATATGTCATCAACACATCTAATTCATCTAGTCTTTTTGCACCAATATACATTTTTGTATCTAATTGCCTCACTACATTTAAATTGAGGAATATTGAGAGTGTTCAGAAGAACTAAGTGATAACCTATAAAAGAGATACAAAAGATGGGGGAAGATCTGAATTGCAAAGTGGATATACTCCTGATAAGGCAAGGCTGTTGGTCTCTGTTATATTTGCCAATGATATTAATGTTTTGTCATTTTGTGTTTTTGTAATGCAGATGTGCTTTGATGAAATTAAAAATAAAATTCTGTTCTATTCCCAATCATTCAGAAAATTTGCCTTAAATACATCAGCATTTTTGACTCAGTGAAGAAAAATATGTATTAATAACAAAACCACGTAAGATTTCCATGATGAATTATAAAAGGTGGAGTATATTCCAGAGAGTTTTATTAAAGGACAAGGCATCTTATATGTCAGAGAAGCATAATTAACATAATAGAAGGCCGGCCAAACCCACATTTTGCCTATTTAAAAAAATGGTTCTCTCGCCTTACATTTCTGCCTAAGGCTGTCCAATTTAGTTTCATTTTGAATTACCCCCACCATTCTTTTCTTCCTCTATTTGACAACTCTCAGAGAAACTGCATTTTCTTCTAGGAGGACTTTGAATAGTAAGAATATAGCATTAGCCATCTTTGGAGAAAAAGCAAGTACTGATTGAAAAAATAATTTTATTTCAGGTCCTCTGAGTTGTGTGTTTCTTCCTAATTCCACTTAGGAGTTCAAGATATGCTTTTTATGTGCATGATAATTTATTTGGAAGAAAGCTTCCTATGGGCTGATAGTAAGAAGAAAATTCTTGTATTCTCAAGACAGTCTTAGAGAACAATAATGAGCACCTTTACAATAATCACATGTCACACTCCACAGGTGTATAATTCTTTATAATTCATCTGGTGGATCCTTATGAGAAATGTTTCAGGATGTTATGGTAGATATTGGGATTTCCATTTTTCATTAGGAGAAATCTAATTACATTAGTAGAAACCATTTTATATTAGAAGGGAGGAAAGATCAGCTTTGATCACATACCTAGTACATGACAGCAATCTAGGATGGCAATTGAGGATTTGAGATTTCCAATTGTGGGCTCCTTCCCTAATTAGAACATCTTTTTTTTTTCCTTTTTCTTTAAATGGTGAATATTACATGTATTTAGCTGGGTATTTCATTAGCTTCTTTACACAGTACATCCAGTGTATATACTTGAAGCACAGTATCTCTGAAGTTGTGGGTACTATCATAATGTGACGAGAGTCTAAATACTGAAACAGATGGTGCTTCAACATATGAAAAGAGAATTGTCAACTGGACAATGCTTTGGTTTCAGCTGCTGTTGCTGCTATTACCACTATTAGTACCACCAGAGACTCAATAACATTACTTGTGACACTGACAGCAAGCAGATACAATATCAGATACAAATGTAAGACAACACTTCAGGGAGGGAAGACACATTTGGGAAGTGTCCCATGACTATAGGACAACTGTTAACAGCCACAATGAGAATAGGAGAGGGATTCCATCCATGTATGTTAGCAATTAAAGCCGTGGGAGCAGAAAGCAGTGCAGAAAGCAGCAAAGAAAGAGGAAAAGCTAAAAATATACTTCCACTAATCTACAGCCTGTTTCTCTTCTCCTGGATATTACTCCCCACTGGTATTTAGATCATGAAAAGAAATGGTTTTAGGAATAAAGTTCCTGTGAACTGAGAGAGATAATAAAGGAAGAAAGCACAATGGAGTGTGTAGAGATAAAGTGTGGGTGTTATATATAGTTTTAGAACCTGCCTTAAGTATTTTCAGATTTCTGTGACTGTGGGAAAACACTTAGATCTCTGAGCTTTTCTTTAGCTGTGAAATTGATATAATAATAACTGGAGCAGAGACAATTTTATTTGCTCATATCATTTTTGTCACTCCTCCTAACCTTCACTATTTATGATCATTTTAGAATGAGATGCTTCAGAGACTAAACATATGGGGGTGGTAGTGTGTGTGTGAGGGGAAGGGAGTATTGCTATTATTTATAGATCATTTGCCACATTCCAGACATTAAGTACTTTTTACATAGTAACTTATTTATTTCTTATAACATTGTTACCAAAGAGCATGTGGAGTTCTGCTGCCTGCTTTTGCCTTCCTCTTCTGGGAAATGCAGGCAGCTGCAGCATGATCATCCAGACATCCTCAAGGAAGAATAGTCAAAGAGAAAGCCTGAGAGAGAGCCAGCTCAGGAGCAAGAGAGCTGTTTCTGAACCAGAGAGCCAGCCCTCTTTGTATTTCCATTGTCTCTGGAGGCATTCAGCCTCTCAGCCAATCCTGTCCTAGACTGCCCACAACTGCCTCAGCAAACTCCTCCTGTGGCCCCTCCCTACTTTTCCCCAGTGATCTGAGTTACCTTAATCAGATCTCCCTGTATCAGCACCTCTACATCCTTGATTTACAGATGATAAGTTTGAAATAAGGAAAAGTTAAATGACTTAAGTCAGAGAACTATTAAATAATAGAGGCAGTATTTGAACATGAAAATCTCACTCTTACTCAATGCTACTATATTATTTTCCCCCAAATCTTAAATTTTTAAAATTTGTTTCCTGCTTGCATGCAACGTATTAGTAGCTCCTTTTAAGTTTTACCAAACATTGAAGCCAAATATGAACAAGCCATCCTCACATTCTACCTTATTCTTTTTAAAGCTTATTAGTACCCAGGAAAATACATCATCTTTGAAATTTATAGGTCACCAAGAAAAATGAGTGTTTGGGTCTTATTTTTTATCATTTCTTAGGAGAATACTGCTTAAAATCATTTTAATTTCCACATTATTATTAGTATTTTATATGGACCTGGTTACTGAAGTGTGCCTGGACATACAGTAAGTTGTCTCTTAAAGCATACTGGCTACATTTTTACAATAAACTCAAATATCTCATTTCTTTAAAAAGCTTTATTTCTCTATTACACCTCTCTATCCCATTTCTTCTCGTGCCCTACTACCACAGAAGAAAAGCACAATACCTTCTTTAAAACTTGCTTTTGTTATCCTTCAATGACCACATCAAGCAATAATCCTGTCTTTTTTCAAAACAAAGAATTATAGAGAGCTATATTTCTGTACATGAAATAAGTATTTAGAAAACATTGTTTAAAGTTAATATTGTTTATAATATATAATGCTAAAGGAGTAGAGACTTCAACTTATTTCATGCTCAACACATTCATGCTGTTTTAGAGATCCTTAGACATCCATGTGATATTTAAAGTGGTTTTATTTTGTAATTCTTATAAAATAATGTAAAATCATGAAAACATCAGTGATATCATTTGTTCATATTTTGAATCCCTTTTAAATCCATATTTCTCCACATGCCTCTGGATCCATTGTAGAATTCCTGTTTTTCTCTTTGTAAATTGATTTATATTTTTTTGAAGTATATTATGAACATTACCTGGAGAATGGATTGATGAAGAGCAATACAAAAGTTAGGTAAAACAGAAAAGAGGCCACACTAGAGATGATGTGACTAGGGAAATGGTGGTAGAAAGGGAAAAATGATAAATTTACTGTACATTTTAGAGTAAAAATATTAATACATGGTGCTGAATTGAATATGAGTAGATAAGGAAACATGAGGTATAAAGGGAGACTCCAAGTCTCCTGACTTATACAACTCTGGTGAATATTTGCAACATTTGTTAACATTAGAAACATTGGATGAATTATACCTGCTACTTTAAGATGGGATATGAATAATGAGTTGAAGTACATGAGTGGAAAGAAAGAGACTAGTTAGGAAGCTATTGCATTAGTCCACATGAACAGTTATAGTTACTTAGATTAGAGGAGATGATGAAAATGGAGAGAGAAGCTTGTGATTTAGGAGATAATTTAGGAATTAGTCATTAGCTGTTATCTCTTGATTGATTAAGTAGAATTGGTGAGGGAGAATGGTGATAAGAATATTGCCTAGATTTCTTGCCTGCACATTTGGATGAATTATTGTTCCATTTATTGGGACATGAAACAGTGGCAGAGAACTAAGTTTAGCATGAGTTTAGCAACTAATTTCTTCTTTATAAAGAATTTCACAGAGATCAGGGCAGAGGTTCGAAGAAGAGAGGTGGGTTTCTCCTGACAGCCAGGTTAGACATGTCCTCTTGCATTATGACTTTCCAGGAGTATCTTGTACTGCCTTGAAGAAGAATATTTTCTATCTGTTTTTTAAAAGTAAGGGTCAAAGGTTATTGCCAAGACATATTGTCATTGCTCAAATATGTCATTGATTATTTTATCTCTCAATAGAATTTGTGATGTTGCTTTGGCTACAGCCACTTAATCCAGACCCTTTCTCTTTCCTTTGGAATGAGAAGCTGTCAAAGCCACAGGCCCTATGGTAAAAATTTAAAAATCAAACAGTGTAACAACTATCATGCCATCCAAACTTTATCCAGAGGCAAAATTAAGCAAGGCAAAATTCCTTAGTGGACACACACAAAAAAATGCTCAACCACCCAAAACTTCAACACTACCAGGAAAGAATGCAAAAATTAATCGTGATGGGGGAAGAATTTAATGTACTGATTGCTAGAAGTAAAGAAATGTTTACCTCTTTTGGAATATTCAGTGATCAATAAAATCTGCACTTTAATAAGAAAAAGATGGTAATTGTTTTCTGGAAGGTGAAAACATACAGAAAAGTCTCGGGGCTCAGGGAAATACAAATCATGAATGGCATCAAACCATGTCAAGCAAAAACTAATACTTTCAGTTTCTTGGTAAGAAAAAATTTTATTCACTCTTTCTTCTTTCTCTTTCTCCTTTTATGTTAATTCAATAAAACACAGTGTGCTCCTAGTGTGTACTACGTTTTCACTATCTGTGGCTTTACAGATGGAAAACTGCATAATTTGTCTATGTAAAATGTACCATATGAATCAGTGAAAAGGTCTAGGACTCTCTGTTATCAAGAAGGCATCATGTGGAGAATCAAGATGGCGGGGGAGTGAGTGGAAGTCATACTGACCTCCTCCCAGGACCAACCTGGAATTACAACTAAAGTGGGGAGAAGTCACCAGGAACAAACAACTGAATAAGAGTGAGAGAGGAGCCTTGTAACCTCAGAGACAGGAGAATCGGCTTTAGCACAATCTAACTGGTAAGGACTGCGTTAGAGACCTGAGAAGGTGGGCGGGGTGCCTATGGGCGGCAGCACCAGGAGGATATTGAACCAGCCAGTTGGATCCCTCTGAGAAGCGCAGGGCCTAAACCAAAAGCAGGGATCTCTAGCCCACAGCACCAGAGCCCAAAAAGTACACAGAAAACAGCCAGCTAAGAAAAGCGGCACGGTTGCTCTCTGCCAGAGACAGGCAGATGAAGACACGAAGAACCATTTAAAGGGCCAACATATAAATTTTCATCTGCAGCCACTTACCCTGGTCTCCAGCAAAGGCAGGGGCAGAGTGGGCTAGAGATGACTGAGGAGAGACTGGGGAAGGAAGCTTTGGGGAGAGAACTGAGAGAGTAGCTGGCAGAATCTCGGTGCTGATTCATCCCCCATGCGAAGGCAGCCATTTTGCTCAGGAAGAGACCACAGCCCCTGAGCGGCACCAGTGTCAGAGGACCCAATAGCCCCGCCCCCTGGAGGAACTACATCCCACCATGAGCTGTCAAAGGCACCCTGCTGAGTGCAGAGTGAATAGATTAACAGCTGAAGGGGACAGCAACAAACAGTAGGTTACTGAAGTCTCGAACAGACTGCCTAAGGTCAGACAGGGACAACATCTGACATCATCAGAGACAGACCCAGAAAGTAAAGAAAGCAGTCCCCAACCATAGGAGTTCATACCACAAAGTCAGGAAATCAAGACATATCAACTTAAGAAACAGAAGAAAAAGAGAAGAGTCTCTATCAAATAATGGGAAGAAAAAGAAATATTCCCCACTCAAAGGGAAAGGAGGAATCCCCACAAAGAAAACTAAATGAAATAGAGGCAAGTAAACCATCAGATATGGAGTTCCAAACAATGATTCTAAGGAAGCTCAATGAGCTCAGTGAGTTCAGAGAGAATTACCAAAAACTACAGGGAAACTATGAGGAACTTACTGCAAGCTATATCAGCATGAAAAAGGACATAGATACTATCAAGAAGAGACGAGGGGAAATGAAGAATACCATTTCTGAATTGAAGAACACAGTGGAAGGAATCAAAAGCAGGTTCAATGAAGCTGAGGACCAAATCAGAAAGCTGAAGGATAAGGTAAAAAAAAAAAAACAAAAAACTCCCAGAAAGAGTAAGAAAATGAAAAAATACTCAAAAAGAACGAAGAGGCATTTAGAGAAATGCAGGACAACCTAAAACATAATAATATACATCTATTAGGGATACCAGAAGGAGAAGAGGATGAGGAAGGGATAGAGAACCTGTTTGAAAAAGTAATGATGGAAAACTTCCCTCATTGGAGGAGAGAAAAAGTCACACAAGTCCAGGAAGCACAGAGGGTCCCATTTAAGTGGAACCCAATGAGGCCCACTCCAAGGCACATCATCATTCAAATGCCAAATAGCAAAGGAAAACAGATAATCCTAAAGCAAGCAAGGCAGAAAGAGGTAGTAACATATAAGGGAGCCCCGATACAGCTAGGATCTAACTTCTCAACAGAAACACTGGAAGCCAGAAGGGACTGGCAAGAAATACTCCAAGAATTGAAAAGCAAAGGCCTGCAACCAAGACTGCTCTACCCAGCAAGGCTCTCAATTAAAATGGAAAGCAAAATAAGGAGTTTCCCAGACAAAAGAAGATTAAAAGAATACACCTCCACCAAACCAGCACTGGAAAATATGCTAAAGGGACTGCTTTAAGATGAAGAAAAGGTTTCTATGAATATGCGGTTCCCTTTAGAGTTGTCAATACTTTATATTACCAATATTGTTAATACTCATTAATCTGATTGTGACAATGATGTTATTTTAATTTTTCCTTTACTGTTTGTTGAAACTAAACCTGTTTTATTATATTTCTTTCTTATTTCTATTATTTAAATAAAAAAGGCTTTAAATGACTTTTTGGTATTCTTTATCCATTTATTGATTAAAGGTTTGTAGAACATTTTTCCCTGAAAAAAAAAATGCCTATTAACCATGTTTTAGATGTGTTGCAAATACTTTTCTATTCTATTCCTTGTCCTTTAACTTTTTTTATATGTATATTACTATATAGTTAAATGTTTAACATAGTCATATTGTCAATATTTACTTTATAGCTTCTGGGGTTGAATATTTTCCTTCAGGTCATGAAAAATATGAGATCTATTTTATTCTAAAACTCCTTAGATTCTACATATTGATTTTTAACTCACCTGAATATTTCTTGTATAATGTGTGAAATAGGGCTCTATATTTGTTTTATTTCAAGTAATGGTGCTCCATGGACCTTATTTATTGAATAAGCCTTGTTTTACCCATTATTTGAAATATCAACTTAATCATATATATATATATATTAATCAGATATATACATTTGTCTCTAGAATGTTCATTATATTTCATTGATCTACTTGATTATTTCTATGCTGGTGTCATGTTGCTTTAATTGCTGAGACTTTATAAGGGTTTAAAACTTTTTAATATATTATAATTAACTTTGCATTTAGAAAAATATATAAAGTCAATCTGCATTAAAGAAGGAAAGAAAGAGAGAGAGATGGAACTCCTACCTTTTGCGACAACATGGATGGAAGTAGAGAATATTAAGCTAAGTGAAATAAGCCAGTTGATCAAAGACAATTACCATATGATCTCACCTATAAGTGGACTCTATTCAACAAAATAAAGTAATCAACCAAATAAACCACAGGAATGGAAACATGGAGCAGACTGAAAGGGACCAGAGGGGAGGGGGAAAGAAGACAATGGTGGAAAGAAGGGGAAGGGACTGGACAAAGAACATGTACGAATGACCCATGGACATGGACAACAGAGTGGGAATTGACTGTGGGGGTGGGGGATGGGGGTGGGATGGGTGGAGGCGGGTAAAGGGGGAATAATTGAGACCACTGTAATGGAATAAACATGATTTATAAATTAAAAAAATAAAAAAAAAATTATGTGGAAATAAAAAAAGAAGGCATCATGTAAAGGACATTGGCAATGATAATAGAGTTTAAGAGGCACATTTCATTTAGCTAATCCTTCTTTAGGGTATGGAGTACCTTTTGTACTAAATTGTTATGAAAAAAAGGGAATTATAGGGTCATATCATAGAACTCCAAGTAGGGTTAGATTTCTTTTCTATCACAAAGAAAGTGGAAAATCTGTTAGGAATGCTAGACCTGTTACTTAAAGCTACTTAAAGCCAAAATTTCATCAGATTTACTACCACCAATCTTTTCATCAAATATTTGATAGAATGGACTGTCTAGTTATTCACAATATTTGACCTTCTAGCATTCATTGAAATGTACTTATTGAATGGAAGCAAATTTTTTTAATAAAAACCTCAATATCTCAAATGTATATGGCCTGAATTATCTAGATCAATATTTCTTTAATTTCTCATGTGTTAATATAAACTATTTAACTATTCCAAATAGTCTTGAATAAACAGTCCCTAATAATATCTACAACTCAGATAACTACAATATAAAATGATAATAAATCTCACATTTTTTACCTTTAACTAATGAAACCTTAAGTTTTTAACATTTTTTCTTTCCTAGATGCCTAACATTTTGCTGAGATGAAATAGGACTATTTCTCAAAAAAACTAATCTGTTAGTTCTAACTGCCCCATGTTACCAAAAGATATTAAATATGAGAGATAAGAATGTCCTGGAAATGACAAGTAAGGTAGGTTTCTGCCAACATGCTATGCCTATAAAACCAAATAATAAAAATATTTTCCCAGATAGTCATTAGGTCTTTTGTTGTCAATAAGATAAGATTGACAAAGTAACTGATTAGCTATTGGATTCGCAGGCTCTATGAGTACTAAAAGAACTTACAACAGGGTGCTTCTCAAATAAAAGGCCTATCATTTGCAAAAATGAAAGTAATCCTTAAGGAACCCCACAGGATCTAGAAAAATGATTAATATGAAAGATGTACATCAGTAAATGATTTTAAAATATTATATACTAAATTACGGAACAAAATAAGATTGGTTCTCTAATATTTTCTAATTATGGTTCACTGCAAAATATATTTTAGAATGGTAAATATTCACCCTTAGAAATATCCAACATTTTTCTTTTCACAACTAATCACCTTGTTCATTTTTCTTTTCTTCTTCACATGAGACCTGCTGCAAAAAAAAAATATTACTCTAGGCTATGTCTGTTTTTTTTTTTATTGATTTACCTTTTTATTGTTTAATTTAGAGATGTATTTCAGTAGTTGTGGATAAAAGCTATGGTTTTTTTATTTATTTTTCCAAATAAATTTGTCTCTGCCTTCCCCCCACCACTTTCCCCTGCCCCCCACCACCTCTCCCTCCCTGAATCCTTCCCCTTTGGTTTTGTCCATGAGACCTTGCTATATGTTCCTTGACTTTCCCCAACCCTTCCTTTTCCCCTGCCCCCCTTTCCCTCTTGTCTCTGTTGGTTTCTTTTCCTTTCAGTGTTGCTGGTCTTATTTTCCTTGCATCTTTGTATTGTTGGTTAAGATCCACTTATAGGTGAGATCATATGGTATTTGTCTTTCACCACGTGGCTTATTTTGCTTAGCATAACGCTCTCTAGTTCCATCCATGCTGTCGCGAAGTTTAGTAGTTCTTTTTTTTTTCTTTCGGCTGCATAGTATTCCATTGTGTATATGTACCATGGATTTTTGATCCAATCATCTACTGATGGGCATTTAGGTTGCTTCCAACACTTGGCTATTGTAAGTTGTGCTGCTATGAACATTGGGGTGCATAGGTTCTTTTGAATTGGCATTTTGAGGTTCTTAGGGTATAGTCCTAGCAGGGGAATCACTGGATCCAAAGGCAGTTCCATTTTCAGCTTTTTGAGGAAATTCCACACTGCTTTCCACAATGGCTGCACCAGTATGCATTCCCACCAACAGTGGACTAGAGTTCCCTTTTCTCCACAGCCTCGCCAGCACCTGTTGTTTGTGGATCTGTTTATGATGGCCATTCTGATTGGTGTGAGTTGGTACCTCATTGTGGTTTTGATCTGCATTTCTCTGATGGCTAGTGATGCTGAGCATCCTTTCAAATATCTCGGGGCCCTCTGTATCTCTTCCTTGGAAAAGTGTCTGCCCAGTTCCTTTTAGGCTATGTCTGTTTTTAAGTCACCTGCTTTCAAATGTGTGCTCCTCTCAATACATTTGAACTTCTCACAAAGAGCACTCTTTTAGAAGCAGAAATGTTATTACTGGGTCTGTTAAGTGCTTTGGCATATGCCAAAGGTCTGAGAAAGAGAGCATGCATAGCCTCAAAGTCAGCACAGCTGTGAGGAAGATCTGATCCCTGACTGAGGGTCTGTAGATTCAGAAATTGAAAGTCTTGCCTCCATTGATTTTCTATGTGAATTTTAATTTTAGATAAATAAAATGCCAAGAAGGGATGGTGACATTTTCCACTCTTTAGATTTGGAATAAGTATACCTTCACTTGGGAAAGAAATGCAAAAGTAAGAATAGAAATTAAGAGACAATTCACAGGACAAGAAACACTAATTGTTATTACGGATGAAAAAATGTTGAGTCTGTCCTCAATAACAATCAAAAGGATTTAAAATTTTTGCTAATATAAATAGATCATACAGGGTCAACAACTGACATCATCAGAGGCAGGCCAAGAAAGAAAATTAAAGGGATAAATTTGCTATTTATATTAGCAAAAATTTTAAAATATCAACATTCTTTGCTGGCACTAGAGAGATACGAATGACACTTTCACAGATTGCTTATGGGAGTGTAAATTAACACAGATTTTGGGGATAAAATGACAAAATTCTTCAAAAGTCTTTATAGCACTCATATTGTTTGATTCCAGCATTTAGAAGTAATAAAAGTTGGAAAAGAAGTGATTATTAGATATGCCATTCACCTTACACAAGGTCCTACTCCTAGCCAACCCACAGAGTGAAGCCACTGCTTTTTGGGGACATCTGGATCTCGTTGCTACTGGGTATTTGAAAGAGTTCAATATTATTTGTGATTGCATTGGGCATTTTTAGCTTTGAAATATCATTTTAAAATTGAAAACTGAAATAGATTAAACAATGCACAGATGACTAGTTCTTTAAGTCAAAGTCCTTTGAAAATGCTTAGATCTGCTTCTTTTATCTCATGGAAAGCAAATTAATTTAATTGAAGAAAATCTCCAAAGATCAGATCAGTAAGTGGTATTTGATAATAAGTACAAAAAAAACAAAAAAACAAAAAAACAAAAAAAACACCCAGTGCAGGCGCACATACTTGTGCCGAGTGGCCAGCGAGGGTTGGCCAGCATGTGTCTGGACCCGCATGCAATGGCGAGGCCTCCCACAGGTTGGCACGGATATGGCCTGCAAGGGAGTGTGCAGAGTGGAGAGGGCAGGCGAAAACTGACCCACCCGGCCCGCGATTGCGGAGTGGTTCACAGAATTAGTAGATCCTGGGCGGAAGGGGTCACAGAAATTCCCAGAGTCCGGGGAGGAGAAACCAGAGACAGAATTAACCAGAAACTCCTGGAGCTGACTTCCTCCCACTTCCGTAGTCTCCATTTGGCGAGGGCAAGCAACACACCCAAAGAGCCAAAAGCAGGGGAAACACACAATAGAAGACCCTAAACGGACCAGTGGTGAGGAGCTGGCCAGCTAGGGGGGCCTGATGAGTACGCGAAGTCACGAATAAGCCCCCTGGTCTGGGGCAATCACATGCGACCCCAGGCAAGTTGGGGATCCTGCCATGCCAGGGAGCATGCTCAAGGAGCCCGAGTGAGAGTGCAGAGCGATCCCCAAAACTAGTCCAGCCCCGACTGAAGGGGTCACAGAGCTGCCCCAAGCAGGAGTCAGACACAGACAGTAGACTCCTAGAAGGCTCAAACAAATGACCCAAGGTCATATAGTGTCAACAACTGTCATCATCAGAGGCAAGCCCAGAAAGAAAAGTAAAAGGAAAAACAAACAAACAAACAAACAAATAAATAAATATAAATAAATAAATAAAAAGATCCACAGACTACCATAGACGTTTAATCTACAAATTCAGGAAATCTAGACAGCCCAATTGAAGCAGAAGCAAAAATAAATGAATAAATAAATAAATTACTGAACAGACTCTCACAGAAATGAGAAGAAAAAGAAGTTCCCCCCAAATGAGTGGAAAAGGGGACTCCCCACACAAAGAGCTAAATGAAATAGAGGCAAGGGAACTATCAGATACTGAATTCAAAACAATGGTTCTAAGGAAGCTCAATGAGCTCAGCCAACTTAAAGATAACTATGAGAAACTGCAGAGAAACTATCAGGATCTTACAGCAAACTATATCAGTCTGGAAAAGGACATAGAAACTATCAAGAAGACACAAGAGATTATGAAGAATACCATTTCTGAATTGAAGAACACAGTAGAAGGAATCCAAAGCAGGTTGGATGAAGCCGAGGAATGAATCAGTGAGATGGAGGATAAGGTAGAAAAAAGAAATGGGAAAAAGAATCAAAAATAACGAAGTGGGATTTAGGGAAATGCAGGACAACCTGAAATGCAATAATATCCATATAACAGGGATACCAGAAGGAGAAGAAGAGGAGCAAGGGATAGAGAACATTTTTTGAAAAAGTAATGATGGAAAATTTCCCTAATTTGAGGAGAGAAAGGCTCTCATGGATCCAGTAGGCACCGATAACCCCAATCAAGAGGGACTCAAGGAGGTCCACTCCAAGACACATCATCATTAAAATGACAAATGTCAAAGATAAAGAGAGAATCCTCAAGGCAACAAGGGAGAAGGAGAAAGTAACATACAAGGGGACCCCGATACACCTAGGGGCTGACTTCTCAACAGAAACACTAAAAGCCAGAAAGGACTGGCAACAAATATTCCAAGCCATGAAAACAAGTGCCTACAGCCAAGGCAGCTCTACCCAGCAAGGCTCTCCATTAAAATATAAGGGGAAATATGGGGCTTCCCAGACAAGAGAAGGCTAAAAGAATGCATCTCTACAAAACCAGCACTCCAAGATCTGCTAAGGGGACTGGTTTAAGAAGATGAAGGGAAAGAATGAGAGAGAGAGGAACACAGGTACAAAGAGAAAAGATGAGTAAGTTTCTATCAGCAATATCTCTCAATATGAATGGACTAAATGCCCCAATCAAAAGCACAGGGTAGCTGCATGGATAAGAAAACATGACCCACACATATGCTGCCAACAAGAGACCCATCTCAGAGCAAGAGACCTACACAGATTGAAAGTAAAGGGATGGAAAAAAATATTCCAAGCAAATGGGAATGAGAAAAATGCCAAGGTTGCCATACTTGTATCAGACAAAGTAGATTTCAAAACAAAGGCCATAAGAAGAGACCCAGAGGGGCACTTTATAATACTTAAAGGAAGAATCAATTAAGAAGACATAAACATTATAAACTTATATGCACCTAACACAGGAGCACCCAAATATATAACGAAATTGTTGGACGATTACAAAAAAGATATAGTTAGGAACACACTGACAGTAGGGGATTTCAACACCCCACTGTCAAAAATGGATGGATCTTCCAAACAAAACATAAATAAACATATTGTGGTGCTGAATGACACACTGAATCAAAGAGACTTAACTGACATATATAGAACCTTCCATCCCAAAGAAGCAAAATATACATTCTTTTCAAATGCTCATGGCAGTTTTTCAAAGATACACCACATGATAGGACACAAAGCAAGCCTCAGCAAATTCAGGAAAATTGAAATAATACCAAACATTTTCTTGGACTGCAAGGCCTTGAAACTGGAAATCAACCTCAAAGAGAAACTTAAAAAACTTGCAAGCTTATGGAGACTGAACAGTACACGATTAAACAATGAATGGGTCAATAATGAGATAAGAGAAGATATCAAAAAATTTCTGGAAACGAATGAAAATGAACAGACAACAGTCCAAAACCTATGGAACACATCAAAGGCTGTCCTGAGATGGAAGTTCATACCAATACAGGCTTACCTAAAAAAGATAGAAACATTTCAGATAAAAGACCCAACACTACAACTTCAAGAACAGGAGAAACAACAACAAATAAATCCCAGAGCAAGTAAAAGGAAGGAAATGGTCAAGATAAGAGCAGAACTGAATGACAGAGACAAAAAGAACAATTCAGAGGATCAACCAATCCAGAAGCTGGTTCTTTGAAAAGATAAATAAAATGGACAAGCCTTTAAGCAAACTCATCAAGAAGAAAAAGGAGAGGACCCAAATTAATAATATCAGAAACGAAAGAGGAGAAATAATAACTGATACAACAGAAATATAAAGGATCGTCAGAAACTACTATGAACAATTATATGCCAAGAAATTTGAAAATCTTGAGGAAATGGACAAATTTTTAGAAAAGTATACTCTTTCAAAACTGAAGGGGGAAGAAACAGAAAGCTTGAGCAGACCGATAACAGCCGGGGAAATTGAAACAGATCAAGAAACTCCCCGCACATAAAAGCCCAGGGCAGGCTGGTTTCTCAGGATAATTTTACAAAACATTTAAGGAAGAGCTAACCCCTGTCCTTCTCAGACTATTCCAAAAAATCCAAGAGGAGGGACGACTCCCAGACTCTCTCTATGAGGTCAGCATCACACTAATCCCAAAACCAGATAAAGACCCTACAAAGAAGAAAACTACAGGCCAATTTCGCTGATGCACATAGATGCTAAAATCCTCCACAAAATATTGGCAAACCGCATCCAGCAATACACGCAAAAGATTATCCACCACGATCAAGTGGGATTCATCCCTAGGATGCAGGGATGGTTCAATATACGCAAGTCAATAAACTTAATACATCACATAAATAAAAGAAAAGACAAATCCCACATGATCATCTCGATAGATGCAGAAAACGCATTTGATAAGGTACAGCACCCATTTATGATCAAAACACTCAGCAAAATGGGAATAAATGGGGCATTCCTCAACGTAATAAAGGCCATATATGAAAAACCTACAGCCAACATCATACTCAACGGGCAAAAACTGAAAGCTTTCCCACTAAGATCGGGAACACGACAAGGATGTCCGCTTTCACCGCTTCTTTTCAACATTTTATTAGAAGTCCTTTCCACAGTGGTTAGACAAGAAAAAGACATAAAAGGCATCCAAATAGGAAAGGAGGAATTAAAGCTATCATTGTTTGCAGATGACATGATATTGTACACAGAAAAACATGTAGACTCCAGCAAAAAGTACTCAACCTAATAAGTGAATTTGGCAAGCCAGCAGGATACAAAGTCAACATTCAGAAATCAAAGGCATTTTTGTACACCAGCAATGAAATGGAAGAAGAAGAAATCAGAAAAAACAATACCATATAACAAGAAGAAAAATAAAGAACCTAGGTATAAATTTAACCAAAGACGTAAAAGACCTGCATGCAGAAAACTATACAACATTCAAAAAAGAAATTAAGGAAAACACAAATACATGGAAGCATATACCGTGCTCATGGACTGGAAGAATTAAGATCATCAAAATGTACATACTACCCAAAGCAATTTATAGATTCAACGCAATCCCTATTAAGATACCAATGACATACTTCACAGAAATAGGACAGACATTTCAAAATTTATATGGAACCACAAATGACCTTGAATAGCTGCAGCCATTTTGAGAAAGAAAAACAAAGTAGGAGGGATCACAATACCAGGCATCAAACTCTTCTACAAAGCCACTATACTCAAAATAATCTGGTACTGGCAGAAGAACAGATCCATAGACCAGTGAAACAGAATAGAAAGCCCAGACATAAGCCCAGCTCTATATGGGCATCTAATATTTGACAAAGGGGGCAGAAGCATAAAATGGAGTAATAATAGCCTCTTCAACAAATGGTGTTGGGAGAGCCGGACAGCTACATGCAAAAAATTAAAATTGGATCATCAGATGACACCATACACAAAAATAAACTCAAAATGGATAAAAGACTTAAATATAAGTCGCAACAGCATAAAAGTCCTAGAGGAGAACATTGGCAGGAAATTCTCAGATAGCCCATGCAGCAATTTTTTCACTGATACGTCGCCTAAAGCAAGGGACTTAAAGGAAAGAATAAACAAGTGGGACCTTATCAAGATAAGAAGCTTCTGCACAGCTAAAGAAAACATCAGCAAAATGAAAAGGGAATCAACCTTATGGGAAAATATATTTGCTAATGATACATCAGATAGAGGTTTGCTCTCCAAGATATATAAAGGACTCACTCGGCTCCACTCCAAGATGACAAACGATCCAAACATAAAATGGGCAAAGGACCTGGCAAACGTTTTTCGAAGGAGGAGATACAGATGGTCCTGAGATATTTGAAAGGATGTTCAGCATCACTAGCCATCAGAGAAATGCAGATCAAGACCACCATGAGGTACCACCTCACACCGGTCAGAATGGCCATCTTAAACAGATCCACAAACAACAGGTGCTGGCGAGGCTGTGGAGAAAAGGGAACCCTAGTCCACTGTTGGTGGGAATGCAGACTGGTGCAGCCACTGTGGAAAGCAGTGTGCAATTTCCTCAAAAAGCTGAAAATGGAATTGCCTTTTGATCCAGTGATTCTCCTGCTGGGACTATACCTTAAGAATCCCAAAACGCCAATTCAAAAGAACCTATGCACCCCAATATTCATAGCAGCACAATTGACAATAGCCAAGTGTTGGAAGCAACCTAAATGCCCATCAGTAGATGATTGGATCAAAAATCCATGGTACATATACACAATGGAATACTATGCAGCCGAAAGAAAAAAATAACTACTAAACTTCACGACAGCATGGACGGAACTAGAGAGCATTATGCTAAGGGAAATAAGCCAGGTGGCGAAAGACAAATACCATATGATCTCACCTATAAGTGGATCCTAAGCAACAATACAAAGATGCAAGGAAAATAAGACCAGCAACAATGAAAAGAAAAGAAACCAACAGAGACAAGTAGGAAGTTGGGGGGGGGGGCGGGGACAAGAAAGGGCAGGGGAAAGTCAATGAACATATAGGAAGGACTCATGGACAAAACTAAATGGGAAGAGCTGAGGGAGGGAAAGAGGGAAGGGGCAAGGGATAGTGGTGGGGAGTAGGCAGAGACAAATGTATTTGAAAAAAATAAATTAATTAAAATGAAAAAAAGTTTTCCTCACAAATAACATAGGACATACTAAAATAAATTTGAGTTTATGTTAATTAAGTAAGCAGCCTTGAGAGAATAGATTCCTGTAGACAGTCTTAGAAATATCAATAATGTAAATTCTGAGGAAGGGATGCATCCACACTTTTCCTGACCTGACATCAAGGGTTCTTGGGAATGCTCTTCTCTTTGCTTCACTGGACACCTACAAATGAAGTGCACTTTTGAGTCCTGTATGGTTTATTATTTGGCTTCCTACTGGAACTGGACTCAAAAATATAGACCATAAACACACTTAGAATGGTCATGATAGGGATGACAATAATCTTTTTAAACTATATGATATACATGATAGGTCTCACATATGTTTAAGTGAGAAAAAATGCAAAGCCACAATGTAAAAACTCTTAAGCATAGCTCTGCATCCTTAATTCTTACTGAACACAAAATAATTGCTTGGGAAGAATGAAATGTGGATAAAAACATCATGGTGAATTGTTACAAGAAAGATCAAGTAGCTCTGGTAATTAAGAGTCTGTCAATCTGGCACGAAAAAATAATCACAAGAGGTGCCAGATATCTGGAAAGACATGTGCTTGTCATTTCAATACAGAGGCAAGGGAAAATCAGCTTGATTAGAAGGGGACACTTTGACAAATAAGAACAAATTGTGTTTTATGATCACGAGCACTTCTACAAATATTTTTAAGGGAAAATACAGTTGTTTTGACAGTACTTAGACAGCAAAAATATTTAATAGCAGCTGTAATTTAGGTCAATCCACACATTTGTGGTATGGGCAGTGTCTTGAGTCCATTATATCTGACAAATACAATGTCATTCCTCAGAGCTGAAGTTACTTTGATGCCAGGTTGTTAGATTTGGAGACTTCCTGGGATAAGGTGACCATAGCAACACAGCCTGTCTGAGAGATACATGATCACTTAATCCTGAATTTTCTTTAAATACTTAAAAAAATATTTATCCAGGCTCTTTAGATAGAGTGTGTAATTCAATTCAATGTGTCTACTTTCTTTTTTAAAAGGACTTTATTTATTTATTTTTAGACAGAGAGGAAGGGAGGGAGAGAGGGAGGGAGAAAGAGAGGGGGAGAAACACCAATGTGTGGTTGTCTCTTGTGCACCCCCTACTGGAGACCTGGCCCGCAACCCAGGCATATGCCCTAACTGGGAATTGAACCTGCAACCCTTTGGCTCATAGGCCGGCACTCAGTCCACTGAGCCACAGCAGTCAGGGCTGAATGTGCCTACTTTCTGACTATGGGAATTAACCATCATAGAGGTCGGTCAAATAACTCACCTAAAGTCATACAAATTCCTAGAATAGA
This sequence comes from Pteronotus mesoamericanus, assembly GCF_021234165.1. NCBI lineage: Eukaryota > Metazoa > Chordata > Mammalia > Chiroptera > Mormoopidae > Pteronotus > Pteronotus mesoamericanus. The sequence continues at coordinate 5,416,888 of NW_026555198.1, forward strand.
ATATAAATTTGTCCTAAAGTTTGTCATATATTTATAAAGTATATATAATTTTCCCTATAGTGTGATGCATCTGTAAGAATAGTGATGTAAAGACAAAAAGACCTATAGTCTGGTTCAGTTCTTCCATTGACTCAGCATATGATCATGGGTAACTCAGCCTTTTAATTGCTGTTCACTTGTCTTCCTGTACACTCATCATTTTATACGCCAATTCCTTTTCACCACATCCTATTATGTTTACTGGTTTATGTCTCTCTCATGTTACTATCATGGTCACTTCATAAATGCTTTTGGAATTAGAGAGTTATATGAAGCAGGGAAAATATTGTAATTCACCACCCCCAGACCCTCCTTCTTAACAGCTTTGATTTGAGTCCATCATCATTATGAGGTCTTTGAAACTTAAACAGTAGAATAGAAATACAGAATGTTCTAAACAGATGATTTAATTAATTGTATTATCTATGCTAATAGTCTCTTCCATTAGCTGGAATAATGAGGTCACTACTGAAAATTGTTGGGATCAACTTCACAATCAGAATGGGCAAAGACACTGAATAGAGCAAATAATTCTTTGTCTATTTTTTTCCCATGAAAAGGACAAAGGATTCATGCTGACCTGTAGAATACTAAGAAACCTTTATTTCCTGTCTAAAAATAATTTAGATAATATTCAAAGATGCTTTATGCCCATTAACATTCATATAACTAAGTGATAGGTGGTCCTATCAACTGCATCAATAATAATAATGAAGAAAAATCAGAGGTGCATTTTCAATAGGGTGGCAGATAATATTAAATGTGGAGCAGGGGAGAAAAATAAATTTGTTAAGCATTGTCAGGTGCCACAGTAACCTGCACAGGGTTCTTCACATGCTTTATGTCATTTTAATACTGAAAAATAATTCATGCATTATGGGTATATTTGTCTCCATTTTACAGGTGAAATACCAGAGAAGCATAGAGGGTAGCAATGTGCCCAGGATCCTAGAGCTAATCAGCACAGAGCTGTCATGATTTCAGAAGCATTGCTCTTGTCATTACACAATGTTAAAACACTTGGTCTCTTGCGGCTGTTCCCCTTTAACCTTCATGAATGAAGGCATACACTTAACAGATGGGGAAGGATGCAGTTGTGGCTTTATAGCATAGCACAGTATTCCCCTATGTACAGACAACTTGTCATGTCCCTCATTATCACTAGGACCCAAGCAACTGAATAAACTAATCCAGATTTAGAATCAAGAAAAAAAAGTGATGTCTAGATACTGCACAAGTTGGTTGAGCATCTAATTAACACCTTTAGCAGTTCCTTAAAGGAAAGAAGTAGCATTAGCAGCCTCTTGAAAGAAGAGGAAACTGAGCCAAACAAAGTTGAAATGACTTATCTTGCGATCACCCAGAGAGTAGTAACAGAGCTGGGAAGACACCCATGGTCTTTGGATTCTTCTTTTAGCTTATTGACAAGAACACATACAAAACAAAGCACTATAATATAATAGCATCAGTTTCATAGGCCAATTTTTTCCTGAAAATAAAATATTGTATAAATATGTATATAATTTTTAAGTATGGTACAAGGCGAGTTACTAGAATTATCAGGGATGTCATTTCATAAATTATATAATTGTCCAACTATTATGCTGTACACCTTAAACAAATATAAAATAAATAAATAAATAAATATTCAAAAAGAAACATATTATTAACAAAATGTAACAAAATTAAAAACAGTGAAATAAATTTTATGATACTCATCCATGTTGTGGGTTCCATTCCAGACTATTGCAATAAAGTGAGTATCAAAATGAGTTGTAATTTTCTTTCTTGCTTCTGGAGGGTCTTGCCTTCAGTTTGTAAGAAAAACAAACAAACAAAAAAACCCAAAACAAAACCATTTGTGATGTGCAGCATTTGTGATGTGCAATAAAATGAAATGATATAAAGTGAGGAATGACTGCAGTGAATATGGGTCTTAACTTTAACAAATCAATGCTATTGTTCTGCACATAATTTTATCAAAATGTTTCCAACTGGGGAGTTCTGTAGTTTGGAAGAGGCACATCATTAATAAATATTCTATGTCTGTCAGAGTTTTAAGTATGGATAATAAATAAAATTCCATTGTCAAAATCCAACCATGAGGTCAAATCCCATTATCTCCATTTCATTAAAAAAAAAAAGTTTGAAAACAAATCACAACTGTCACTTTATGCAGTCTAGTTTATTTTTTTTTCCCCTCTAATTCATTGGCTTTGACTTTCCTGGTTTTCTATAAATGCATGCAGAAACAATTTCTGTGCTGATCACGGGGAGAACTCTAAAAATCTACTAAGTGACTCAGAAGAAAAGATAGCCTTTTATTTATTTATTTATTTATTTATTTATTTATTTTTAGTTGTAGCATGCTGTTTTATTTTTTTATTGTTGTTCAATTACAGTTATCCCCATTGTCCCCCCATTACTCTCCCTCCCCTTGCCCTACCCATCCTCACCTCCCACATTCAATCCTCTCCCCACATTGTTTTTGTTCATGGAAAGATAGTTTTGATTTGAGAAACAATAATAACAAAACTATAGCTACTGTTTATAAGCTCTTATTGTATACTAGGTACTATGATAAATTATGCTTCACATGCATTGTTTCATTTAATCCTTACAGGCAACCTCAAAGGTAGGTGCTATTATTTATCATTCATATTTTAAAGATATGGAAACTAAGGCACAGTGTGTTGGTGATATTAAAGCCAGGATCACCTACCTGCTGCTAGATAGCCAATAATCGAGAGATAAGGGCTGATGGAAAGAAAGTAGGTTTGTTCAAGAGCCAGCAGCTTGAGAAGATGGCAGACTAACAGCATATATTTCACCAAACTGTAAGAGTCAGAGCAGGCATTAAAAGTCAGAACTCTGACTCCAGTACCTGAGATCTTAACTAATGTTTAATGTAATTCTTATGCCAAGAAGAATATACAAAACTATAGAGCCAACATGTCTACTGAATAAAGCGGTCCTAATTCCCAAGAGAAAATCAAACTGGGCTGTTAGCCAGTATACTATTATCCCTCATACTCTGCAATAAAGACCATGAGTCATTGACCATCAGTCAACAAACATTTATGCAATATATGGTGTGGTGAGCTCCAAACAAGAGACTGAAAGGGTAGCAAGGAAAATTGACAGAGAAGGCAAACATAACAACAAACTCACAGAGATCTATAATTTGTCCTGCAGAAAAAAATAGTTGACCGCAAAAAGTATTACCAAAGTGAAATTGAGACTACCTACACAAAGGATAGCTTGAAAAATATAAATTTAGACATTCATATATTTTGGAGAGAGCAATTGAATTTAAAAAGATAGGAAGTATATAGAAATTGTTTATGATAAGAAGTAATTGCTTGACAACAAATTCATCATTTTGCCCCCAGACTAATATGTACATGCCAGCGTGTGTGTGTGTTTGTGTGTGTGTGTGTGTGTGTGTGTGTACGTGTAGGTAGGTAGAATACTATTAAAACTATGCAAAACTGGTTGATGACAAATTAGTGCTTACCTCTGTGGTTGAATGAGTCTTATAATTCCAACATATGCATTTGGATTAGAGATGAGTATACAAATTTCTTGAAAGTGATAAAATATAGTACATGAAGAGTTTAGCTTCCTCCTTTGTCTCTTGATTCTCAAGCCTTCATTCTCAGACCAGGACATACACCGTTGGCCCCTGGTCCCGATTCACAGACCTTTGACCTCAGACTTACACCATCAGCTTCTCCGGTTCTCAGGCCTTTGGAAATGGACTGAATTATAGCATTAGCTTTCCTGATTCTCCAGCTTGCAGACAGTGGATCATGGACCTTTCAGCCTCCATTATAATGTTATCCAATTCTTATAATAAATCTCCTCTTATATACCTATATCTATCCATATCTATAGCTCCTATTGGTTCTGTTTCTCTGGAAAACTCTAATACACTACTTAACAAACCACCCCCGATTCAGTAATTTATACCTATATTCATTCTCTATTGCTCACATGTCAGTGATTTAGTTTGGTCTCAACTAGATGAATCTGCCCTTGACAGCAGGTCTGTGGGTTGGCTAGAGCTGCTTTGCTTCAGGCTGTGGCATACGAGTGGCTCCACTTCACAAGTTTTTCATTCTTTTCCAAGACTTGCAGGATAGCTGGGGCATTTTATTCTAGATATGTTAGGGTAGCAAAATGGTGAAAATAAGCATATAAAGACTGTCAAGTTTGAATGTTTAGAGTGGCATACCAACATTTCCACTAAAATGTCATTAGATAAAGCAAGTTACAAATTCAAGCTTAAAATCAGGAAATGGGGAAATAAACTCCTCACACAATGAGAACAAGGATGTGGATTTAAGGAAAGGTGAAGAATAAACTCAATCTACCACAACATGGTAAGAAATTAGGAGTTCATTCTGTAATAATGGTATTGAAAAGTCTTAGCAGAGGAGTGACATGATCTAATTTACATTTTATAAGAATATCACCTGTTGTTTTGTAAAGAATATATAGTAAGGGGCAAGGGTAAAATTAGGAAGACCATTGCAGTAGACTAGCCAACTGGTGGTATAGCTTTGATTAAAATATAATAGTAATGTATGTATTGACGGATGTTTTGGCCCAGGAAATAATATGGAAATAAATTCAACAGGATTGCTGATGAATTGTATGTGAAACATTAAAGAAAAAGGAAGGAAATCAATAATATCAAGGTGGATGTTGCTGTCATTTATTAAGATGGGGGAAATCTGGAGAAGGGGCAAGTTTCAGGAGGCTCTGTTAAATAGAGTCCAGCTTTGGACTTGTTAAATTTCAAATGTTTATTAAACATCCAATTAGGGATAGAAAGTGGGCAGCTGAATATATGAATATAAATTATAGCAAGGAAATCTGGGACAGAGATATATATTTGGGAATATAGCAATTATTGTGGCATTAGCTTTAATTAAGAGAAGAATCAAATGAAAGTATTTCCAACACTCAGAAATGTTTATCTCTTATTACAAGAAGTACAGAAATGAGCAATTTCAGATTTAATTTAGCAACTCAGCTGCATCATAAAGAGCAGAGTTGTCTACTTTTCTACTCTATCATGTTCAATATGGTGAGTATTTGTGTCATAGTTAAAAGATGGTTGCTGTAGTTCTAAGTTTCACATGCAGATGAAAATATTAAAGACAGAGGATAAAAATATTCCAAGGAGAGGGATAAACTGTACTAAATGTTATTATTGAAGTATAATGAGGTCTGAGAATTGACTTTTGGATTTAAAGACAGAGAAGTCATTGTTGACCATAAAAAGAATAATTTCCATGTATAGTGAAGAGTAAAAACCAAAGAATAAGTGGTAAAGATAAAGAAGACAACATTTTTGAGATGTTCTAGGTAACATAATTGAAGTATAAAAGTAGTCTGAAACTCAGAGGAAAAGGTTGGGCAGAATATGTAGTCCTGGAAGACAGCCATCATAGAAGCCTTGAAAGTGGATATGAGAGTGAAAGTTTCAAATATATAGTGATTATTGGACAAAAAGAGAAATATATATTTTCATATGGAAAATAAGAAGAATTAATAAAATGATCTCTAACCTTCCCTTGAGTGGTATTACTGCTGAATCCTGCATACTTGTATGAATGGCCTTGTGAGAATTTTGAGTCTCTTCCAACCACATTGTGGTCCAGTTACTCCTAATGGGGCATGAGCCACTTAGGAAGGAAGGTAGAATAGAATATTAGTGAGCCACTCTTTCTTTTTACTTTACTTATTAATTTCAAATTAATATATTTTTACTGTATCAAGTTAAACTATTCATAGATACATAAAGAAAAACTCAATCCCATTCCCTATCACTATAAACATTTTCTCAATGATTATATACAAATACAGGAAGACACATATCTGTCTTTCCTTCTGTCCTTCCACCTGTCCATGCACCCACCTAGCTGCCTCTTTATCTATCTAACCATATATCTATCTGTCTCACTATCATCTATGAGTAGACAGGAGTACCTCCCTTGTTCTTTACATGAAATTCACCTGCTTAATTATACTTCAAGGACATTTTTCCCAATTAATACTTATAAATCTAACTCATTTTAAAATATCTGCATATTAGTACATAAAATTTGGCCGATTTTAAGTTTTTGGAAGCTGCTTATATTAATTTTCTTGTGCTTATGTATACGTACTTTGAGCACCACAAAGAATATACTTAGATATAGATATGTACTGTTTTCTTATTTTTGTGTGATAGATACTCAATAGTGGGAATGCCAAGTCAAAAATAGTGTACGTTTTTCATTTTAATAGATCTTAGCAAGTTATTTCTTAAAATATTTGAAAATATTCCCATTAGCAGTGTTAGAGAGGGCCTGTTTCCTTGGGATTTAATAATAAGTATACTATCCCCAATTCAAATAGGCCACTTGTAGGGGAGATGTGGTAATCATTGCCTCCACAGTACTGTCATTACAAATTACTGTCCTAGTCAGCCATCGTTATGGACAGGCATGTGCCATATCCCTTGAATTATCTGGGACTTTCTAAGAGTAGACAATCATTGTTTCATTAGCTGTTTTTTCTCCACGGGTGTGCAGGATTTATGCACTGGTTCAAAAGAGAGGTTTCTGCCAGGTCTGTGTAGTCATAACAAGTGTTCTCAAATTTACCCTTTGGGAATTAAATAATTTAATTGTTTGAAGAGAGCTGGGAGCCACATAATATTACTATTTTTAAGTCAAAGTAGTGCCTGACTAACTGAAAGCCAAATTAAAGCACTTTTATCTTCAGAAATATGCCATCCAATAGAAAAGAAACAAGAGTGTTAGTACTTGCTGAGCAATTTCAGGAAAAGATATTCACTTGCTATTGTGTAGGCAGAGTCTTACATAAAATGTTAGACCTTCTTCAGACTGCCTGCATTTTGAAATTAAGACATTCAGTAAATCATAAATTTATCTATCCTCCCCCATGTTTTGTCAGTACCATAATAACAAAGTTGCCAATAACACGCAAAAAAAGGAAAGTTTATAGATGGACAATGACAGTGCCCATTGAGATGATACCTCCATTATTTATATGCCTCACAAAGAGAAGTCTAAATGCACAGGAAAATCAATAGAATAAAAGGAAATCAATACTCAGTTTATTCTTAAAGCTACTAGACTAAAGAATAAGTTCAGAAATACAGATGTGCAATATGATTAGGAGAGTTAAAAATTCTGAACATTTTGTATTCATGCACTCACTGCAAATGCAGCATTGATTTTTTAAAAGGCTTAAAGTTGATGTGTGTTTGTATGTGTGCTGGTGTATATGTCATCTATACTGTAAGAATGAAAAGTAATTTTTCTAACAATTTAAGTTTGTGTTCTATTTTTAAGTCACCCCCAACTGCTCGGTTGGTAGACAATTTCTAAAGAAAGGATTTTTATGTGGAAAAGTCAGTTATGAAGGGAAAGTTCTATTGTTCTTCTCATACTAACTTATCCTTGAAGGTATTGACAGGTCAGGAAAACAACTTTTGAAAGCAAATAATTAGCCAGCTGACTTTAAAACCATTATCCATATGTGGCTTTGTCTAGATGCTTAAATCTAAAAGTCTTGCACATTTCCATTATAGAAACTCTTGAATTACTCTATCCCTGGTATTGTATCAGACACTGAATATCACATTTGCAGAGTGACTTAGAAGATTTCAGCCTATGTGAAGAGATATCTTGACTCTGGATTGTCCCTGGAGTGACATATTGAGTACATGCTATCACACATCATGTACAGAAGCTCAGGAGCTAGAAGACTATTTTGATAAAGCAAGGGGTTGGGTATTAAAATTTATCTGGTGGTTTTAATTTTTACTGTCTTCCCTCTTATGAATTTATTTGGTTTTTAGGGTTATTTTTGCTGTGTTTTCCTTTATTTAATTTATTTTAGATGCACTACAGAAAAGTGGTACAATTTTATACTTCATAGGCACACAGTCAAACTTAGGTTGAATCTTGGACTTATCATTTTCTAGTTGTGAAAACTTGAATAACCAGTTTTTCATCTGTAAAATATAAATAATAATAGAACATACCTCAAAGTTATTATAAAAAGTAATTGAAACCATGCATGTGAAGTATATAACAATGTTTGATACAGTAGAAGATCAGACATGTAAACTGCTCTGACCACTACTACCACCACCACAACCATCACAATCACTACTACTGTCTTTGTTTAAGCTTTGATAACAAAATACAACAAACTGATTAGCCTTTTAACAACAAAATTTTATTTCTCACAGTTCTGGAAGCTAGAAGTCCAAGATAAAGGCATGAAGTAGAAGGGGCTAGGGATCTCTCTATAATCACAAATGGTAGTTTTTCATCTTTTCTTATAGCTGAGTAGTATTCTATTGTATAAATGTACCACATCTTCTTTACACAACCACTCATCAAAGGATATTTTGTTTGTTTCCATGCACTGGTCACCAAGAATAATGCTACATTGAACATAGGGGTGCATATATCTTTGCAAATGATTTTTTTCAGGTTTTTCAGGTAGATACCCAGAAGAGGCGTTGCTGGGTCATATGGTAACTCTATTCCTAATTTGTTGAGGATCCTCCATACTGTTTCCCATAGTGGCTGTATCACTTTACATTCCCATCAGCAGTGAATGAAGATTGTTTTTTCTCCACAACCTCTCCAACACTTCTTATTAATTGTCTTGTTGACAATAGTCATTCTAACATGTGTGAGGTGGGCAAGGCTATAGAAAAACTGAAACTTTCATACACTGCTTTTAAACTGCAAAATTGTGTTTTCACTTTGGGAAAAAATTAGCATTTTGAATAAAATCAAATGTGTATTTGACACTATGACACAGCAATTCTCCTCCTAGGTATTTACCTAGGAGAAATTGTTTGAGTGCCTCTCTCTCTCTCTCTCTCTCTCTCTCTCTCTCTCTCTCTCTCATAGCTGTCATCTTCCTGAATCCTCTCTTCCCCAAATTGCCTCTTGACATGATCCAGCTAGGTTTTCCCACAAAAGAAGGAGATAGATTAGGCAACCAAATAAAAAAAAAACACAAAACCAAAAACAGTACAACTTCAGTGGCCAGGGGTCCTCATTTTCAGAGGAAAGCAATTCACTATCCATATCAATCTGTTAGAAACTAAGGCATCTTGAAACTGTGAACTATATTTTTCATAATTGGTTATGCATCTCTCAGTCACCTCTCATTTTCCTTCCCTTAGTTTGGCATACATTTTCATAACTGACTTTAAACTGATGGATGAACTTTGGAATGATATTGAAGTCTCAGGCATGCATTTGTAGCTCACTGACATTTCCCATTGGTAGCTTAATTCATGCTCCAATAGTTTATTTAACATATTTTGTTCTTGAAACACAGTGTCATCTATCTGAAACTATTGTTTTAGTTTTTCACCAAGTTCTTGCCTGAATGATTTGACATACTCAGCAGCTCTGTTTAAAGAAAGTACCCTGTTTAAGGTCTTTTCTTCTTTTAAGGCATAATATATGTCAGAGGGGAATTAGGAAGGAATTACCTTTGTTTAATGAATACTAAAGTAAAAAAAGGATTAAACATTTCTACAAATAGCCAGATCCCTTGGGCCTCTTGACTTTAAAGATTATGGAAGGTAATTATATAGTGTAATTAAATTATTTTAATTTAATTTCAAGCTTTGTTTCATGAATAGAAAATATTTCCTCTACTGAATAGAAAATACTTTTATTTCAGCTAAATCTTCCTTAGTATAGAATAGAATTTTAAATGTAAGCAACAAGAGATAAAGTAAATTTTTAAAAAACCTCCCTGTTTTAATCTCTTCTATATAATTTTGTATTGAATTTAGTATTTGTAAGTAATGTTATTGGCATAAAACTGAATTAAACCTTTTAAAACTTAGCTCAGTATAAACACTTAACCATTAAAGACTATAGAATACAGACTTGCTGCTTTGTGATTTTTCTTACCAGTGTCAAGAGGCACTTCCATGTCAATTTTAAGACACAAGTTTATAAAACTAAACACCAAAACTAAACAATCCAATTAAAAATTGGACAGAAGACCCAAATAGTTCTCAAAAGAGTATATACAGGTGGCCAAAAGATGTATGAAAAAATTATCAACATCTCTAATCATCAGAAAAATGCAAATAAAAATCACAATGAGATATTACCTGACACCTGTCAGGATGACTATCATCAATAAATCAACAAAGAAAAACAAGTGTTGGCAAGGATATGGAAAAAAGGGAAACCTCATGCACTGTTGGTGGGAGTGTAGATTGGCGTAGCCACTGTGGAAAACAATATGGAATTTCCTCAAAAAACTAAAAATGGAACTGCTTTTAACCCAGTGATTCCACTTCTAAGAATATACTCAAAGAAACCTGAAACACAATGTCAAAAGAATATATGCATCCCTTTGTTATTTATAACAGCTAAGATTTATAATAGCTATTTATAATAACTATAACATTACTTATAATAGCTAAGATTTGGAAGCAACCTGTCCGTCAGTGGATGAGTAGATAAAAAAGCCATGGAGGAGGAGAGAAGATGGCTGAGGAGTGAATGGGAGTCATGCTGACCTCCTCCGAAAACCAAACTGGAATTGGGACTAAATAATGGAGTAATCACCTGGAAAGCAGTGGAGAGATAGTGGGAGAGGAGACTTGGTGCCGCGGACAGTGGATTCTACTCTCACACATCCCAACGGGTGAGAATTGCGGTGGAGGCTCGAGAGGGTGGGCTGGGTACCCACGGGCACTGGCACAAGAGGGACATTGAAACGGCCAGTTAGCTTCCCCCAAGCAGAACGGGGTCTGAATCATAAACAGGAACCCCTAAACTACAGCAGCTAAAGCCAAGAAAATACAGACAAAACGCAACCCCAAAAAGCTTAGGGGCGCTCTCTTCCACAGACAGGTGACTGGGGACGCAAAGAGATATTTAAAGGGCAAACGCAAAAATTGCAGTGGCAACCACACTCCTTGATCTCTGGGTAGAAGCGGCAGCAGGGTGGGCTGGTGCCTGGGAAAAGACTGGTGAGGAAAAGTTTGTGAAGAGAACTGACACAGCGGCCGGTGGAGCCCTGGTGATGGCACATCTCCCACTCTGCAGCTACCATCTCGCTCAGGCATAAGGGAATCAATTAACCTGCCTTTTGTGCGCTCCGCACACAGCTTATAGGCATGTGAGCTACGGGGCTGAGTGCAGACTGGCTGGGAGAGCCTTGAGGAGAGACTGGAGACGGAGGCATTGGGGAAAGAACAGGAGGAGGAACTGGGGAGTCCCGACTCCCTCCCCGTTCTGTAGTCTCCATTGTGGGCTGGAAAGGCGCGACCCCAAAGCGGCAGAAGCGAGGCGCACATGAACCAGACTGCCTGCAATTGAAATGCAGTCCGCACAGGGAGTGGATCCTCGGCTGAAGGGGTCACAGAACTGCCCAGAGACCCCTGAGGAGAGACTAGAAATGGAGGCAGCGTTGGGGAAAGAACGGGAGGAGGAACCAGGGAGTCCCGACTCCTTCCCCTTGCTGTAGTCTCCATTGTGCGGAAAGAGGCAACACCCCCAAAGAGACAAAAGCCAAAAAGCACACATAGACACCCCAAAAACACCCAGTGCAGGCACGCACACTTGCACTGAGTGACTGCCGGGGGTTGGCAACATGTGTGTGACCCACGCGGGCTGGCGAACGCTTGCACCGGCTGGTAAGGCCTCCCACAGATTGGCACCAATAAGGCCAGCGAGGGAGTGCACAGAGCGGAAAAGGGAGGCGTTAATTGACCTGCCCCCCGCGATTGCTGAGTGGCCCACAAAATTAGTAGAGCTGCCCAGAGTCCCTGGAGGAGAGACCGGAGACAGGATTAACAGGAGAATCCTGGAGCTGACTTCCTAATATTTCCGTAGTCCCCATTTGGCGAGGGCAAGCAATGCACCCAAAGAGCCAAAAGCGGGGAAAATACACAATAGAAGACCCTAAACAGACCAGTGCCGCGGAGCTCGCCGGCCAGGGGGCCAGATGAGTACACGAGGTCGCGAATAAGCCCCCTGGTCTGGGGAAAGCACAGGCGAGCCCAGGCAGGCGGGGGATCCTGCTGCGCCAGGAGCGCGCTCAGGGAGCCAGCATGAGAGTGCAGAGTGATCCCCAAAAATAGCCCAGCCCTAACCGAAGGGGTCACAGAGTTGCTCCAAGCAGGAGTCAGACACAGACGTTAGACTCCTGGAAGGCTCAAACAAGCAACCCAAGGTCCTATAGGGTCAGCAACTGACATCATCAGAGGCAGGCCCAGAAAGAAAAGTAAAGGACAAAAATACTTAACAGACTCTCACAGAAATGGGAAGAAAAAGAAGTTCCCCCCAAATGAGTAGAAAAGGGGACGCCCCACATAGAGAGCTAAATGAATAGAGGCAAGGGAACTATCAGATACTGAATTCAAAACAATGGTTCTAAGGAAGCTCAATGAGCTCAGCCAGCTCAAAGGGAGCTATGAGAAATTGCAGAGAAACTATCAGGATCTTACGACAAACTATATCAGCCTGGAAAAGGACATAGAAACTATCAAGAAGAGACAAGAGGATATGAAGAATACCATTTCTGAATTGAAGAGCACAGTAGAAGGAATCCAAAGCAGGCTGGATGAAGCCGAGGATCGAATCAGTGAGATGGAGGACAAGGTAGAAAGAAGTTCCCAGAAAGAACAAGAAATAGAAAAATGACTCAAAAACAATGAAGAGGCATTTAGAGAAATGCAGGACAACCTGAAACACAATAATATCCATATAATAGGGATACCAGAAGGAGAAGAAGAGGAGCAAGGGATAGAGAACATTTTTTGAAAAAGTAATGATGGAAAATTTCCCTAATTTGAGGAGAGAAAGGCTTTCGTGGATCCAGGAGGCACAGAGGACCCCACTCAAGAGGGACCCAAGGAGGTCCACTCCAAGACACATCATCCTTAAAATGGCAAATGTCAAAGGCAAAGAGAGAATCCTCAAGGCAGCAAGGGAGAAGGAGAAAGTAACATACAAGGGGGCCCCGATACGTCTAGGAGCTGACTTCTCAACAAAAACACTACAAGCCAGAAGGGAATGGCAACAAATATTACAAGTCATGAAAAGCAAGGGCCTACAGCGAAGGCTGCTCTACCTAGCTAGGCTCTCCATTAAAATAGAAGGGGAAATATGGGGTTTCCCAGACTAGAGAAGACTAAAATAATACTTCTGTACTACCCAGCACTTCAAGATATGCTAAGGGGACTGGTTTAAGAAGATGAAGGAAAAGAATGACAGAGAGAGGAACACAGGTACAAAGATAAAAGATGAGTAAGTTTCTATCAGTAATATCTCTCAATGTGAATGAACTAAATGCCCCAATCAAAGACACAGGGTAGCTGAATGGATAAGAAAACATGACACACACAAATGCTGCCTACAAGAGACCCATCTCAGAGCAAGAGACCTATATAGATTGAAAGTAAAGGGATGGAAAAAAAAATATTACAAGCAAATGGGCATGAGAAAAAGGCCAAGGTTGCCATACTTGTATCAGACAAAGTAGATTTCAAAGCAAAGGGCATAAAGAGAGACCCAGAGGGGCACTTATAATACTTAAAGGAAGAATCTATCAAGAAGACATCAACATTGTAAACTTATATGCTCCCCATAGAGGAGCCCCCAAGGTTATAAGGAAATAATTGGATGACTTCAAAAAAGATACAGACAGCAACACACTGATAGAAGGGGATTTCAACACCCCACTGTCCAAAATGGACAGATCTTCCAAACAAAACATTAATAAACATATTGTGGCGCTCAATGACACACTGAATCAAAGAGACTTAACTGACATATATAGAACCTTCCATCCCAAAGAAGCAAAATATACATTCTTTTCAAATGCTCATGGCAGTTTTTCAAAGATACACCACATGATAGGACACAAAGCAAGCCTCAGCAAATTCAGGAAAATTGAAATAATACCAAACATTTTCTCAGACCACTAGGGCTTGAAACTGGAAATAAACCTCAAAGAGAAACTTAAAAAACTTGCAAGCTCATGGAGACTGAACAGTACACTATTAAACAATGAATGGGTCAATAATGAGATAAGAGAAGATATCAAAAAATTTCTGGAAACAAACTAAAATGAACAGACAACAGTCCAAAACCTATGGGACACCACAAAAGCGGTCCTGAGAGGGAAGTTCATAGCAATACAGGCTTACCTAAAAAAGATAGAAACATTTCAGATAAAAGACCCAACACTACAACTTCAAGAACAGGAGAAACAACAACAAATAAATCCCAGAGCAAGTAGAAGGAAGGAAATGGTCAAGATAAGAGCAGAACTGAATGACATAGAGACAAAAAGAACAATGCAGAGGATCAACCAATCCAGAAGCTGGTTCTTTGAAAAGATAAATAAAATGGACAAGCCTTTAAGCAAACTCATAAAGAAAAAAAGGGAGAGGACCCAAATTAATAATATCAGAAATGAAAGAGGGGAAATAACAACTGATACCACAGAAATACAAATGATCATCAGAAACTATTATGAACCATTATATGCCAGGAAATTTGAAAATCTTGATGAAATGGACACATTTTTAGAAAAGTATAATCTTCCGACAGTGAAGGAGGAAGAAACAGAAAGCTTGAACAGACCTGTAACAGATGGGGAAATTGAAGCATTAATCAAGAAACTCCCAGCACACAAAAGCCCAGGGCCAGATTGTTTCACAGGAGAATTTTACAAAACATTTAAGGAAAAGCTAACCCCTGTCCTTCTCAGACTATTCCAAAAAATCCAAGAGGAGGGAAGACTCCCAGACTCTCTCTATGAGGTCAGCATCACCCTAATCCCAAAACCAGATAAAGACCCCACAAAGAAAGAAAACTACAGGCCAATTTCGCTGATGCACATAGATGCTAAAATCCTCAACAAAATGTTGGCAAACCGCATCCAGCAATACACGCAAAAGATTATCCACCACGATCAAGTGGGATTCATCCCAGGCATGTAGGCATGGTTCAATATACGCAAATCAGGAAACGTGATACATCACATAAATAAAAGAAAAGACAAAAACCACATGATGATCTCGATAGATACAGAAAAAGCATTCGATAAGGTAGAGCACCCATTTATGATCAAAACACTCAGCAAAATGGGAATAAATGGGCCATTCCTCAACGTAATAAAGGCCATATATGAAAAACCTACAGCCAATATCATACTTCACGGGCAAAAACTCAAAGCTTTCCCACTAAGATCGGGAACACAACAAGGATGTCTCCTCTCACCGCTTCTTTTCAACATCATATTGGAAGTCTTAGCCACAGCGGTCAGACAAGAGAAAGAGATAAAAGGCATCCAAATAGGAAAGGAGGAAGTAAAGCTATCATTGTTTGCAGATGACATGATATTGTACACAGAAAAACCTGTAGACTCCAGCAAAAAAGTACTCATCCTAATAAGTGAATTTGGCAAACCAGCAGGATACAAAGTCAACATTCAGAAGTCAAAGGCATTTTTGTACACCAGCCATGCAATAGAAGAAGAAGAAATCAGAGAAAAAATACCATTTGATATTGCAAGAAGAAAAATAAAGTACCTAGGCATAAATTTAACCAAAGACGTAAAAGATGTGTATGCAAAAAACTATACAACATTGAAAAAAGAAATTAAGGAAGACACAAATAAATGGAAGCATATACCGTGCTCATGGATTGGAAGAATAAATATCTTCAAAATGTCCATACTACCCAAAGCAATTTATAGATTCAATGCAATCCCTATTAAGATACCAATGACGTATTTCAAAGAAATAGAACTGACATTTCAAAAATGTATATGGAACCATAAACGACTCCGAATAGCCGCAGCAATTTTGAGAAAGAAAAACAAAGTAGGAGGGATCACAATACCAGACATCAAACTCTACTACAGAGCCTCTATACTCAAAACAATCTGGTACTGGCACATGAACAGACCCATAGACCGGTGGAACAGAATAGAAAGTCCAGAAATAAGCCCAGGTCTCTGTGGACATCTAGTATTTGACAAAGGGGGCAGAAGCATAAAATGGAGCAATAATAGCCTCTTCAACAAATGGTGTTGGGAGAGCTGGACGGCTACATGCAAAAGATTGAAATTGGATTATCAGCTGACACCATAGACAAATATAAACTCAAGATGGATAAAAGACTTAAATACAAGTTGCAACACCATCAAAGTCCTAGAGGAGAACATTGGCAGGAAACTCTCAGATAGCCCACACAGCAATTTTTTCACTGATATGTCTCCTAAAGCAAGGGACATAAAGGAAAGAGTAAACAAGTGGGACCTCATCAAAATAAGAAGCTTCTGCACGGCAAAAGAAAACATCAGCAAAATGAAAAGGGATCCAACCGTATGGGAAAATATATTCGCTAATGATACGTCAGATAGAGGTTTGATCTCCAAGATATATAAAGAACTCACTCGACTCCACTCCAAGAAGGCAAACGATCCAATCGATAAATGGGCAAAGGACCTGGGCAGTCGCTTTTCCAAGGAGGAGGTACAGAGGGCTCAAAGGCATTTGAAAGGATGCTCAGCATCACTAGCCATTAGAGAAATGCAGATCAAAACCACCATGGGGTACCACCTCACACTGGTCAGAATGGCCATCATAAACAGATCCACAAACAACAGGTGCTGGTGAGGCTGTGGAGAAAAGGGAACCCTAGTACCCTGTTGGTAGGAATTCAGACTGGTGCAGCCATTGTGGAAAGCAGTGTGGAATTTCCTCAAAAAGCTGAAAATGGAACTGCCTTTTGATCCATCGATTCCCCTGCTGGGTCTGTACCCTAAGAACTCCAAAACACCAATACAAAAGAACCTAAGCACCCCAATGTTCATAGCAGCACAATTGACAATAACCAAGTGTTGGAAGCAACCTAAATACCCATCCGTAGATGAGTGGATCAAAAATCCATGGTACATATACACAATGGAATACTACGTAGCAGAAAGAAAAAAAGAACTACTAAACTTCGCGACAGCATGGATGTAACTGGAGAGCATTATGCTAAGCGAGATAAGGCAGGGGGCAAAAGACAAATACCATATGATCTCACCTATAAGCGGAACCTAACCAACAATACAAAGGTGCAAGGAAAATAAGACCAGCAACACTGAAAGGAAAATAAATCAACAGACACAAGAGGGAAGGATGGAGGGGTGGCAGGGAAAGTAAAGGGAAGGGGAAAGTCAAGGAACATATAGCAAGGACTCATGGACAAAACCAAAGGGGAAGAGCTGAGGGAGGAAAAGAGGGAGGGGGCAAGGGAAAGTGTTTGGGGGTAGCCAGAGACAAATGTATTTAAAAAATAAAGAAAGAAAGAAAAAAAAAGAAGAAAAAAAAGCAATGGTATACATTTACACAATAAAATACTCTTCACCCATTAAAAAGAAAGTAAATCTTACCCTTTGTGACAGCATGGATTCGCCTGGAGAGCATTATTTTAAGAGAAATAACCAAGCCAAGAAAAGACAAGTACATATAATTTCACTCATATGTGGAATCTAATGAACAAAATAAACTGTCAAACAAAACAGCAATAGACAGAGAGTAGGTTGACAGCTGTTGGAAGTGGAGTGGTGCTGGGAGGTTAGGAAGGGTGGAGGGATCAAGAAAGAAAGAAAACAAAAAAGAAAAAAACTTGTGGACACTGTCAACAGTTTTGGAATTGCCAAGGGAAGGGGGTCAGTGGTGTTGCAAGAGGGTATGGGGGGATAAATGGTAATGAAAGGAGACTTGACTTGGGGTGGTGAGCATACAATACAGTGTACAGATTATGTGCTGTGGAATTGTGTGCCTGAAACAGGTATAATTTTGTTAACCAGTGTCACCCCAATAAATTCAATAAAAAGGAAAAAATAACTAAAGCCATTTCTTAATTGTTAGTAGAGCACGTAAAAGTCATTGAGATATAGTAAACTGATTGAAGAAATCTGTGGCCAAATCCTGACTTTATTAGCCATACCCCTGGGATAAGTTAGGTTAACCTCTTTGAATCTATGTTTGTTCTCTTGCAGAATGAAGAATAGGTTATATGACTTCTAACATTCTGATATACTCTAACATTCTGTAGGCCCCAGTGACAACAACCAACCATGAAAGTAACAGAGCAGGTATTCTAACTACATTTTACAGATGAGGAAATTGTGACTCAGTTAAATTGACTTGCTCCAATATCACATCTAGTACATTGAGCAACTAAGATTTTGACTCAGCACCCTCTGAGGTTTAGTTCAGTATTATTTGGTCTATCTTATATTTACATCTGAGATTAACTTTTTATAGTCATGTAAAGAATAATACAATTACTTTTCTTTTCTATGGCTGACTTTCCATTCTATAGCTTTTTGTGTACAAGTCCAAAGCTGGTGGTAGAGAAGAAAATGCTGTGAGCACTTGTAAAGGCTAGTAACACTGAAAAAAGTGTAAGGGAAACAACGCACCCTTCAAAAAGTAGACTTTAAATCTATAAATCCCATTTGTGGAGAGTTTAAAACAAAATAAATAAAGGATGGCATTATGAGTTAGGGAAGAGAACTATTTCCTTTATAAAAGATCCTTAAGGGTTAATATGCCACTGCCTTATCCTGGACAAATTCATTGGAACATTGCTTTGTCTTCATGTCTATTTCCCACGACTGAAAATAAGACTTTTGTGAGAAGAAACTATATTGTATCTATTTCTGTACCCCTAGCACCCAGCTTATTGCCTCTCACTGAGTAGACTGAATGAATATGTGCAAGTATTTAGGTATGGTGTTTGGGAGACAATTCATCTTTTATCAGTAACGGCAACAGTAGTTTACACCTAATTATTTACCAAATACCTACTACATGCCAGGTATTCTTGCATGTGATACAAAGAATGAAACTGACACACACGTATGCCTTCATGGAGTTTACATTCTAGTAGAGGGAATAAGACAAAAACAAACAAAAAAAGAAGTACAACAGGTTGTACTTAGATGTTACATACATTGGAGAAAAATAAAGGATGGAAGTAGTACAGGGAGTATCAAGGCATGGAATTATATCTAAACAGGAAGGACAGAAAAGGCTTCACTGCAAAGATCACATTTAAGCGGACTGTACATTTTTACCAATAGTGGTCCAGAAGCTTCCCATGAATGTGTTAGTTTCCTAAGGCTACCATAACAAAGTACCAGTGACTGGGTGGCTTAAACAATAGAAATGTATTACTTTACAATCTAGAGAATAGAATTTTAGGATCAAGGAGTAGGCAGGGTTTGTTATTTCTGAAGGTTGTGAAGGAAGAATTTATTCTGTGCCTCTCTCCTTGGCTTGTAGAAGGACATCTTTTCCTTATGTCTCTTCACATTCATCATTCCTCAAGGCATGTCTCTATGTAAAAATTTCTCCTTGTTTTAACAATGCCAGCCATATTAATCAAGGCCACCCTGATGACCTATTTTAATTTGATCACATCTGTAAAGATCCTATCTCCAAATAAGGTCATATTCTGCAGTAATGGAGGTTGAGACTTCAACATATGAGGTTTTTTGGGGGGTGATGGGAGGACAAAAATTCAACCCATAAAGTACATTATTTTATTTAATTCTGACAATAACTAAATAAGGTGAGTATTGTTAAGTATGTTAAGTACAGGGATGAATGATATTTCAGTCTTTTCATTCATCCATGGATGAAAAAGAATAAAACACATATACAGTTAAATGTAATATGGATGACATGAATAGAAAGAAATACATGGAGGAATACCTAACCATGACATGGGTAAAATCAGAAAAGCTGTTAAGAACTAATTGGGAGAGATTACATCTCACATTAGCTTTGAAATGCAAGGGAATTTAACTATATAAAATGTGGAGGGCTGGTAGTAGAAAGAAAGGAAACTATTAGAGCCAGGGGAACAACTTGTAGAAATACTAGCAGGAGACACAGAAAGTACGGAATGTCCTGGGAACCATGGATATGAATGAATAAAATCATTTTGCTTCTGCATGGCTAAAGAAAACATCAGCAAAATGAAAAGGGAGCCAACCATTTGGGAAAATATATTGCTAATGATACATCAGATAGAGGTTTGATCTCCAAGATATATAAAGAACTCACTCGACTTTACTCCAAGAAGACAAACGATCCAATCAAAAAATGGGCAAAGGACCTGGGCAAATGCTTTTCTAAGGAGGAGATACAGAGGGCCCAGAGGCATTGGAAAGGATGCTCAGCATCACTAGCCATCAGAGAAATGCAGATCAAAACCACCATGAGGTACCATCTCACACCGGTCAGAATGGCCATCCTAAACAGATCCACAAACAACAGGTGCTGGCGAGGCTGTGGAGAAAAGGGAACTCTAGTCCACTGTTGGTGGGAATGCAGACTGGTGCAGCCACTATGGAAAGCAGTGTGGAATTTCCTCAGAAAGCTGAAAATGGAACTGCCTTTTGATCCAGCGATTCCCCTGCTGGGATTATACCCTGAGAACACCAAAACGCCAATACAAAAGAACCTATGCACCCCAATGTTCATAGCAGCACAATTTACAATAGCCAAGTGTTGGAAGCAACCTAAATGCCCATCAGTAGATGATTGGATCAAAAAAAATTATGGTACATATACACAATGGAATACTACGCAGCAGAAAGAAAAAAAGAAGTACTAAACTTTGCGACAGCATGGATGGAACTGGAGAGCATCATGCTAAGCGAAATAAACCGGGGGCGAAAGACAAATACCATATGATCTCACCTATAAGCGGAACCTAACCAACAATGCAAAGAAGCAAGGAAAATATGACCAGCAACACTGAAAGGAAAAGAAATCAACAGAGACAAGAGGGAAGGGGGGGGCAGGGAAAGGGAAGGGAAGGGGAAAGTCAAGGAACATATAGCAAGGACTCATGGACAAAACCAAAGGGGAAGAGCTGAGGGAGGGAAGGAGGGAGGGGGCAAGGGAAAGAGGTGGGGGGAAGGCAGAGACAAATGTATTTAAAAAGTAAATAAATTAATTAAAAAAAATAAAATCATTTTGTACTGGGGTGTGTTAAATTTTACCATTGAAACAAAAAAAAATTGGTACATAGCCTTGTGCCAAGATGATTTTCAGCTTGCCTTTAAGTTTTTCAAGTGTGACTGCATTCAAGAAAACCATGAGAGTGACATAAACTGCCAGCTTAATTAACTTTCTAAAATGCTTCCAAACAAAATTACTATGTGTGAATACCAGCCCAAATCATTTGAACTGAACAGACTTCAGCTTACACACAAATCTCTAAGAAATGCAGAAATACTAGCAATTTGAATATAGCAATATTGATAATAGTGGTTAGAGAATTGTTTATCCTTTCCCTAGATACTTTTTCTCATTGGATATTCCAGTCAATATGGTTATCAGAAACTTTCAGAGCAAAATTAAAACCTTGGAGCAAGGTGGCCATTTGAAAAATCCTGCTATGTATATCTTAGTAGACCCAAGTGGATAGAAACAAAATAAACTTAATTCCAGTGTAAAGTTTACGTATCCTTTGAAGAAGGTGATGCTAAATATTAGTATTGAGTAAACTCAAATTCTCCTGCTGATCATCTCCAATGTGGGTCAGCTGGCAAAATAAAGACTGAACTTTTTCTTGTTCCTGTTTTCAGGATGTGTTTTATCAATAGGTAAAGGGTATGAAAAACAATAAGGCCCATGAGTACACAGTCTTTTATTATTTGCAAAGCCTTTTCACAGCTTTCATTTCAAATATCCTCTACATCTATTTTGTGAGGATGGCAGAATAGAGATTATGATTCTTATTTTATACAAGAGAAAAACAGGTTCTGAGAGTTGACATTTTGAATGTTAGAATGAGGGATGAGGATAGCACTGGCACTCCAAACCTTGGACTGTTTTTCCAGCGCTTGAACATGTCAAAGAATGGATGGGTCTTAAAATGCTATATTAAGCAACTCTACTGTAACACTCTGATTTCCTAAAACGTCTCAGACCTAACATTCTATGAAACCCTACAAAGCTGCAAAGTAATAACTTCATGTCTTCTTGTCACAACTGTCAACCAGTGTAAATAATTATTTATAAAACTATACTCTCAAATTACATTTTCAGGGGCTTTGAAATTTCCTGTAAGATTGTGTGTGTTATTTTGATGGTTATACCTAACATAACATAACACAAGTAAAGTATGCAAGTCCATCCCTTATCACCTGCATGATTATCTTAAACTAAGGTACTGCATGCAATGCCAGGGTCCCTTTCTGTGTTTTTGGCAAAAATACCATTGGCATCATGGCTGATTTTATGAGAACAGATATACAAGGAACAACTGACCTTTGTTGGTGTCTTTCTAACAAAAGAAGCCAAGTGATGTCATTGTATGTCACCTGAATAAAGCTTTCATAGTGTGAATACAGAAAGTGGTGGGAGAATTGAGTCACACCTTAACACAGTCACACAGAACTCCCAGGAGCTGACACCATAACAATCAGGACTGTATTCACATGGTGAGCTACAATTTAGTTTCAGTGAGATGTCTTCCATCACATAGTATTAATGTAACTACTTTAAATATTTTTGGATTTCTTTAGTTTTGCTTTGTATTTAATTTCCCAATGTGTATTAAGTTACAGACATATAAAAACTATAAGCATAAGGGGTTTATAGCTAGTGTTAAGTTGGCATACACTTAAGTAACATACATCAAAATAAACATTATTTTGGTCAACTGTAAGGATGAGAGATTATTCTTTTTTTTTCTCTTTATAAAGGTTCTACTCCTAATACAACATGTAACATTATGTGTAACTTCTGACAGTCTAGAATTTTAAAATTTGCAAGGAGAGTCTGTTCTGCCTATTCTTATCTAATGTTCACGAGTGTTCATGGAGTAGCCAATGAATCAATCCAACACTCATCTCTTAGCTGCTACTATGCACTTCAACATAGTTGTATGTTAAGAGTAGATAAAGATAAAGCAATCACAGTCTCAGCCTTCAAGAAGTTAACTGCCTAGCCCTGGCCAATGTGGCTCAGTTGGTTGGAGCATCATCCCATGAACCAAGAAGTAGCAGGTTCAATTCCCAGTCATGATGGTCAGGGCACATGCCTAAAGTGTGGGTTTGGTCCCTGGTTGGGGCACATATGGGAAGCAACTGATCAATGTTTCCTTCTCACATCAATGCTTCTCTCCCTCTCTCTTTTTCCCTTCCCCTCTCTCTAAATCAATGAACATATCCTTAGGTGACGATAAAAAATAAATTTAACTGCCTAGAAAACAATTAGATTGAGTCTACCGCTGTTAGCCTCTGCCTGGATTGACTCTGATTCCCAGCTTAAGTATCTACAAAGGCTTTGGGCCTGTGGCAAAGAAGTAATTGATTGCAGCATCACTCCCTGAAGAGTGCTATGTAGCATTCACTGAAAATCTGCCCTTCTGTGGTACTCTGAAGAGTGTAAAACTTTAGCATGATCTGGGTGGAAAAATTTCCTAAGGAGAACACAAGATGTGGAATGGGTAACTTGAAAGAAAGCTCAGGGATATTAATAGAAAGATTACATGAAAGTAAACCAGAGCAAGTCAACAGAGATACCCCTAATTTTTCTTTAAATATAAATAATAATGATAATACATGATGAAGTAGCAAGAGATTGGGGCAAGGAGTGGTCAGGTGATTGATGTTGGGTTTACACTGGCATAGATTTCTTTTGGCTCTCCTCTTTTTTTCATTTTATCTTCACTGATCTTCATTGGATGTTAATAAGATAACTGAAACTGGGAAGTACAGTACATAGGAAGTAAGGGTGGCCACATCTTTACCTAACTACTTGGACCATTAACAAAAAGAAAAAGAACCTAGATCACCTTCTTATGTCACACACAAGAATAAACTCAAAATGGATTAAAGACTTAAATGTTAGACTCAAAACTATTAAAAAACCCTAGAAGAAAACATAAGCAGTAAAATCTCAGACATGTCTCATAGCAACACTTTTTTCTCATATATCTCACCAGGCAAGGTAAACAAAAGAAGAAAATAAACAAATGGAACTACATCAAACTAAAACATTTTTTTACAGCTAAGGAAACCATCAACAAAATGAAAAGATAACCCACTGAATGGGAGAACATATTTACTGATACACTGACAAGGGATTAATATCCAAAATTTATAAAGAATTTTTAAAACTCAACACGAAAACAAATGAATAAACAATTAAAAAAGGACCTGAATAGACATTTCTCCAAAGAGAACATACAAGTGGCCAATAGATATACATGAAAATATTTTCATCATCACTAATTATCTGAGAAATGCAAATAAAATCACAATATATCACCTCACAACTGTCAATATGGCTATCATCAATAAATCAACAAAAAACGTGTTGGTGAGGATGTGGAAAAAAGGGAAAACTCATGTACTGTTGGTGGGGATGCAGAATGGTGCAGCCACTGTGGAAAGCAGTCTGGAGTTACCTCAAAAAATTAAAAATGGAACTAAGTTATGACCCAACAATTCTCCCCCCGAGAATTTCTCTGAAGAAACCAAAAAAACTAATTTGAAAGAACATAAGTGCTCCTATGTTCATTGCAGTGTTATTTACACTCACCAAGATATGGAAGCAGCCCAAGTATCCCTCAATAGATGAGTGGATAAAACAACTACAGCACATTTACACAATGGAATACTACTTGGCCATGAAAAAGAAGAAAACTTTACCCTTTGTGACAGCATGGATGGAACTGGAGAACATGATGCTTAGTGAAATAAACGAGGCAGAGAATGACAAATAACATATGATTTCACTCATATGTGGAATCTAATGAATAAACTTAACTAACGATAAAAATAGGGATAGAGTCATAGAGAGCAGGCTGACAGTTCTGAGGGGAGTTGGGGGGGAAGAGATTGAGTAAAAAAGAAAAAAAAATGTTTCAGTGTGGTATTTACATTTGGCCTGAATTATCCAATACTTTCAAAGGCTGAAAAGAGTGTACAGTTCGTGCATGTTAAATAGAGTTCCTTCCTCAATAAATCATTGAATACTCATTCGCTTCCTTCTAATTTTCCATGACTTAATTAATACTGCAATAGATTATTGAGAGAAAGAAAACACATTACTCACAACTGTTTTTGGATTCTTCATTATGAGCTGTAACTCAAAAGTTGTACATTTATTGAAATTGTTAAAACTGCTTAATCACTTCTATTTTTACCCAGCCGCACAACCTCCCTTCCCTCTGACAGCATAAGAAGCTAATGGGGGAAGAAAAGAACTCATAGGACTCTTTGTCTTCCTGGTGTTAAGTCATGTGAGTTCTTTATATATTTTTGAGATCAAACCCTTGTCTGTGGTGTCATTGGCAAATATATTTTCCCATATAGTTGTTTCCCTTTTCATTTTGCTGATGTTTTCTTTAGTTATACAGAAGTTTTTAATTTGATGTAGTCCCATTTGTTTATTCTTTCCTTTATGTTTCTTGCTCTAGGGGACATATCAGTGAAAATGTTGTTGCATAGAATCTCTGAGATTTTCCTGCCTATGTTCTCCTCTAGGACTTTTAGTGTTATGACTTATACTTAAGTCTTTTATCCATCTTGAGTTTATTTTTGTGTATTGTGTAAGTTGGTGGTCGAGGTTAATTTTTTTTTTTTTGCATATAGCTCTCTAGCTCTCCCAACACCATTTGTTGAAGAGGTTATTTTTACTCCATTTTATGTTCTTGCCCCCTTTGTTGAATATTAATTGACAATAGGGACATGGGTTTATTTCTGGACCCTCTATTCTGTTCCACTGATCTTTGTGTCTGTTCTTATGGCAGTACCAGACTATTTTGATTACAGTGGCCTTGTAATATAGTTTGGTATGAGGTAATGTGACTCCTCCTACTTTATTCTTCTTCCTCAAAATTGCTGAGGTTATTCAGGGTCACTTACGATTCCATATAAATTTTTGGAATGTTTGTTCTATATCTGTGAAATATGTCATTGGTATTTTAATAGGAAATGCTTTGAATCTGTAAATTATATCAGGCACTATAAACATATTGATGATGTTAATTCCTCCAATCCATGAGCATGGTATATGTGTCCATTTATTTGTGTCTTAGGAAAAGGACCTGGACCGACAGTTCTCCAAGGAGGACATGCAGAGGGCCTAGAGATGTTGAAAAGGATGATCAGCATCACTAGTTAACAGAGAAATACAAATTAAAACCACAATGAGATTCCACGTCACACTGGTCAAAATGGCCGTCAAAACCAAATGAACAAACAACAAGTCCTAATGAGGTTGTGGAGAAAAGGGAATCCTAGTACGCTGTTGGTGGGAAGGCAGACTGGTGTAGCCACTGTGGAAGGCAGTATGAAATTTTCTCAAAATACAAAAAATGGAACTGCCTTTTAACCCAGTAATTCCACTGCTGGGATTATACCCTAAGAAATCTGAAACACCAATTCAAAAGAACCTATGCACCCCAATGCTCATAACAGCACTGTTTATAATAGCTAAGTGCTAAAAACAGCCTAAGTGCTTACCAGTAAATGAGTGGATCAAAAACCTGTGGTACATTCACTCAATGAAATACTATACAACAGAAAAAAAGAGGGAACTCTGATGCTTAATGACAGCATGGAAGGATCTGGAGAGCATTATGCTAAGTTAAATAAGCCAGGCAGTGAAAGAAAAGTACCATACGAACTCACCTATAAGTGGAAACTAATCAACAAAACAAACAAGCAAACAAAATAGAACCAGAGACGTGGAGTAAAAGAACAAACTGATAGTAACCAGAGGGGAGGGGGAGGGGGTAACAGGGAAAAGAAGGGGAAGGGTTAACTCAAGGAACATGTATAAAGGACCCATGGATAAAGACAATGGGAGGAGAGCATTGAATGTTGCAGATAGGGTGTGGGTAGGGCAGGGGTGAGTATTGGGGAAACATTGGGGACAACTGTAATTGAACAACAATTTAACAAAGAAAAAAAAGAACTCATAGGCACGGACAGCAGTATGGTAACTACCAGAGGGAAATGGGTGTGGGGTAGGTAGAAGAACGTATAGGAGGGACATGGCACTATAGCCGGAACATGAGCTTCAGGTCATGCTAACTTGATTAAACTGAATAAGGGATTTAACATCTCTATGCCTTAGTTGTTTCCTCTGTGATAATGAGCAATAGAGTCTTCCTCAAAGAGTTGTTAAAGTGATTAATCTAGTTTTTACATGTAAGTTGCTTAGAATTGTGTTTGCACACAATTAAGTTGA
Source organism: Pteronotus mesoamericanus (assembly GCF_021234165.1). Lineage (NCBI taxonomy): Eukaryota > Metazoa > Chordata > Mammalia > Chiroptera > Mormoopidae > Pteronotus > Pteronotus mesoamericanus. The sequence continues at coordinate 5,444,252 of NW_026555198.1, forward strand.
CAGGTATTTTCACAATTTTTACAGTATTACTTACCCAGATAGCACCTCAAGAGTTCTATAAAAGTGTATATTCTTGTTCATGTATACATACACGTACAATGATTAATGACAAGGTTTGTGTTTGTCATGTAATAAGGTAGAGAAGAGTGGTATTTTTTGTTTCTATCCATATTATTTTACTGTTATTTTGTTATTAAGATGCGTTTTATTTTTATAAAAGATTTTATTTATTTTTAGAGAGTGGGAGAGAGGGAGAAAAGGGGGGAGAGAAACATCAATGTGCAGTTGCCTCTCAAGCACCCCCTACTTGGGACCTAGCCTGCAACTCAGGTATGTAACCTCACTGGGAATCAAACCAGTGGCCCTTTGATTCACAGGCCAGCACTCACTCCACTGAGCCAAACCAGCCAGGGCTAACATGTGTTTTAAAAGCACACTAACAATACAAGGAATAGTCCTGAGTACTATTGGGTCTCTTTTATAACCAAACCTGAGTGTGAAGCAGGGACCCACTCTCTCTCTGATAAAGAGAAAATATGCTTTTGAGAAAATGTCAGTTTGAGAAAACGAACAGTAAAACAAAATTGACAACCATCTGATAGAGTCACTGTATTAGTTATCTACTGTTGTGTGGGTTAAAAATGAAACAAATACCTCACAGTGTCTGTGGTCCAGGAATCCAAGAACAACTTAACTTTTGCTTCTGTCTCAAGATCTTTCCTGAGGTTGCAGTCAATCAGTCAACTAAGGCTGGAATCATTTCTGAAGGTTCAACTGGAGATGGAAAGAATGCATTTCCAACTTCACTCACATGGTTGTTAGCAAAACCTTGTTGTTTGAAACCATGAGCTTCTCCAGAGGGCTATAGCACAACATTGAACCTGTCTTCCTTCAGGAAGACTGATCCAATAGAGAGTTAGGGAAATCATCTAAGTCAAAAGGCACAATATTTTAACAACCTAACCTCAAAAATCGCATACCATAAATTCTGTATTATTTTAATTGTAAGAAGGGAATCAATAATTCCAGCCCATGCTCAAGGAGAGAATATTAAACATGAAAGTGAAAGCTAATTTTTATGAGGGTATATGTGCTATTTGAGCAGTCCAAAGCTTCCTTCTTCCCTAAATTTCAAAGTGTAGTGTGCTTTTTCCCCACTCATGTCTTTTACTTGCTGCTAGCCACCTCTGGGGACTCATTTTGGGGACAGATTTTAGAGGTTATATATCACGGCAATTTTCAAAAACAAAACCTTTAAAAATATTTTTAAATTCTATATGAAACTAAAGTTTTGTTTTTTTAATTTTTATTTTCTATTGTATTTTTAAAATGTATATATCATGTTTATTCTATTACAATTGTCTCAATTTTCCCCTTTACCCCTCTCCACCTATCCACCCCAACTCCCACAGTTAATTCCCACTCTGTTGTCCATGTCCATGGGTCATTCATACATGTTCTTCGTCTAGTCTCTTCTCCTTCTTTACACCATTGTCTTCCTTCCCCATCCCCTCTGGTCACTTCCAGTCTGCTTCATGTTTCCATGCCTGTGGTTTATTTTGTTCGTTAGTTTATTTTGTTGAATAGAGTCCACTTATAGGAGTCCACTTATAGGTGATATCATATGGTATTTGTCTTTCATCAACTGGCATATTTCATTTAGCTTAATATTCTCCAGTTCCATCCATGTTGTTGCAAAAGGTAGGAGTTCCATCTCTCTCTCTCTCTCTCTTTCTAAATTCCGATTGATTTTATGTATTTTTTAAATGTCTAAGTTAATTATAAAATATTAAAAAATGTAAAACTATTATAAAGTCTCAGCAATTAAACCAACATGACACCAGCACAAAAATAATCAACGAGATCAATGAAAAATAATGAACATTCTAGAGACAAATGTATATAACTGTCTAACAATATAATATATGATTAAATTGATATTTCAAATCAATATGTAATATAGGGCTTATTCAACAAATAAGGTGCATGGACCATTATTACTTACAATAAAACACATATAGAGCCCTATTTCACACATTATACAAGAAATATTCGGGTGAGTTCACACTCAATATGTAGAATCTAAGGAGTTTTAGGTGAAAATACAAAATAATATTTTTCTTACCCTGAAGTAAAATATTCAAACCCAGAATCTATAAAGTAAAATACTGATAATATGACTATATTAAACATATGAGACTGTACAGTAAAATACATATAAAAAGTTAAAGGACAAGTAATAGAATAGGAAAGTATTTGCAACACATCTAAAACACGGTAAATGGTAGGTTTTTGTTTTTTTTTTTAGGGTAAAAATTTCTACAAGCATTTAATCAAAAAATGGAAAGAGAATACCAAAAAGTCATTTAAAGTTTTTTTAAAAAATAGAAATAGGCAAGAAATATCCAAAAAAGGTTGAGTTTCAACAAATAATAAAGGAACAATTAAGATAACACATCATTGTCACAATCAGATTAATACATATTAAAAAAGTATTGGTAATATCAAGTATTGGAAACTGTGAAAGGAACTGGGTATTCATAGACTCTTTTCCTGCATCTTAAAGCAGTCCCTTTAGCATGTTTTGCAGTGCTGCTTTGGTGGAGGTGTATTCTTTTAGCCTTCTTTTTGGGGGAAACTCCTTATTTCACCTCCATTTTAATTGAGAGCCTTGCTGGGTAGAGCAGTCTTGGTTGTAGGACTTTGATTTTCATTACTTGGAATATTTCTTCCCACTCCCTTCTGGCTTGCAGTGTTTCCGTTGATAAGTCAGATGCTAGCCGTATCAGGGCTCCCTTGTATGTTACTACCTACTTCTCACTTTCTGCCTTTAGGATTCTGTTTGTCTTTGATATTTGCCATTTTAATGATGATGTGTCTTGGAGTGGGCCCGATTGGGTGCTCTTGAGTGTGACTGTCTCTGCTTCCTGGACTTGTGTGACGTTTCCTCTCCTCCAATTAGAGAAGTTTTCCATGATTACTTTTTCAAACAGATTCTCTGTCCCTTTGTCCTATTCTTCTCCTTCTGCTATCCCTATTACACAGGTATTATTACGTTTCAAGTTGTCCTGCATTTCTCTGAATGTCTGTTCATTCTTTATGACTCTTTTTTTCATTTTCTTGCTCTATCTGGGAGCTTCTTCCTACCTATCCTCCAGCTCGCTGATTTGGTCCTCAGCTTCATCTAGCATGCTTTTGATTCCTTCTACTGTGTTCTTCAATTCAGAAAGTGTATTCTTCATTTCCTCTTGTCTCCTCTTGATAGTTTCTATGTCCTTTTTCATGCTGATATAGTTTGCAGTAAGTTCCTCATAGTTTCCCTGTAGCGTTTTGTAATTCTCTCTGAGCTCACTGTGCTCATTGAGCTTCTTTAGAACCATTGTTTGGAACTCAATATCTAATAGCTTACTTGTCTCTATTTCATTAAAGCTCTCTTTCTGAGGATTCCTCCTTACCCTTCAACTGAGTGTTGTGTCATTGTCTTTCCATTATTTGTGAGACTCATCTTTTTTGCTTCTGCTTCTGAAGTTGATCTGTCTTGATTTCCTGACTTTGTGGTGTAAACATCTATGGCAGGAGACCGCTGTTTTTACTTTCCATATCTGCCTCTGATGATGTCAGATATCATGCCTGTCTGACCTTAGGAAGGCTGTTTGAGACTTCCATGGATCTACTGTTTGTGGCTGTCTCCTTCAGCTGTTAATCTAGTCACTTTGCACTCAGCAGGAAGTTTAGACAGCTCAGGGCAGGGTGGAGTCCCATCTGAGGGATCCTCTGATACTGCTGCCACTCAGGGGGAGTGGTCTCTGCATGAGCAAGATGGCTGCTGCCACATCGGGGATGAGTTAGCATCGATATCCCGCCGGATACTCTCTTGGTTCTCTCGCCAAAGCCTCCTTCCCCAGTCTCTCCTCAGGTACCTCTAGCCCATTCTTCCCCGCCTTTGCCAGAGACCAGGGTAAGCGGTTGCAAATAAAAAATTAGGTGTTGGCCCTTTAAATGGTTCTTTGTATCTCCAGTTGCCCATCTCTGGCAGAGAGCAACCCTGCCGCTTTTCACAGCTCTCTGTTTTCTGTGTACTTTTTAGGCTCTCGTGCTGTAGGCTAGAGATCCCTGCTTTGCTTTAGACCCATTCATCTCAGGAGGATCCAACTGGCCATTTCAATATCCTTCTTGTGAGGATATTGAATGTCCTCACAAGATGTCTGTGGATGTCCCACCCACCTTCTTGAGTCTGTACCGCACTCCTTACCAGTTAGGTTGCGCTAAAGCCGATTGTTCTGTCTCCAAGGGTACGCGGCTCCTCTCTCGCCACTGTTCAGTTTTTTGTTCCAGGTGATTTTTTCCACAATTTAGTTGTAAGTCCAGGTTGGTCCTAGGAGGAGGTCTGTATGACTTCCATTCACTCCTCCACCATCTTGATTCTCCTATGAAACTAAAGTTTTAATGCTGTTTCTTTTAGGATCAGGATAAAATAAGTGAGTTAAGTATTACTGCCTTGAAATTAAAATCAGCATTGTTAAAGTGGCAATAAAGGCATATATTACAAAATTTTTCCAAAATAAAACTCAAGTTTTGAGTGTTTTTCAATATGTAAGTTATAGCTCCTATCTTAAATTATAATTGTGCTCTTTGCTTTCTAGATAGAGACCTTGGAAAGAAAATCTTTCTAATATTGCTGCCTTGGGAATATGAAGATAAGAAAGCATTTTTTTTTGACTTGACATTTAGCTGTGAAAAAGCATTTTCTTTTGAAAGGCATTTCAAATTTCCTGTTCAAACAGGTTTCCTTCAGGGCACTATTGGATTGAAATCCAGCCATGCTATAAAAATCCCATAAGGATTTTCCTGCCACTTTGTTTCTTTCTTGGATCAGACAACAGAACAAAAGGCAACTCTGGCCACAAAGAAGTGTGTTCTCCTTTGCTAAACAGTTTTACCTATAAGGGTCATCAGATTAGCTCACATTTAAAAAAAATATGTTATAAAAGCACTATTCTCAGAAGACAGAACTATAATTCCGTTGGCAGAGACAGGGAAAAAACTGCCTGAAGTCACTTAATGACACGATAGGCAAAAGATTTCAGTTTACTATTAAGAGTTTGCTGGGGGAAAAAAAAATACAAAAATCTGCACACAGAACTTTTATCCTACAATGTTATCTTTGTCAGTCTCAATCCTCTACTCTGTCACTGGAATAATCTTTCTAAGACAGATTCTGACTGTGTCACTCCTTTTCTTTAAATATGTCAAAGGCTTCCTACTGTCAACAAAATGAAGAGCAAACTTCTTAGTATGAATAAATACCTTAATGAGCTGTCTTCAACTTTTATACCTTTCTCAAGTCTCTCACCTATCTCATCTCCCTGCTATTCTCCACCTAGAAGCAGTTGTAACACAGGACTCCTGACTTTTGTCAATTACCTGTTTGAGGTTAAGTCACAGTAATAGTGACTGTTTTCAATATTTCTGTGGTACGGTTACGTCTGCTGCCTCACTGTATAATGGAACCAATCTGTGTTTTTTCATTTAGGCTCCATATACATAAACAAAACTTTAATCCCAGGATTCTGACTAAATTTGAAAATCATGAGCACACATACAAAAACAGACAGATGAATGGAGCAGAATAAGTCATCCAGATATATATGTAACTCTACTAACTATATATAGGAATTTAGATTATGATGAAAGTGACATTTCAAATCACTGACAAAAATAATGTTTTAATAAATGATATTATTAGAATAAGTACTTATTTGGGTAAAAACAAAACTAATAACCTCCTTAGTACTTATATTAAAGTATAAATAATAAATTCCAGAAAATGTAAATAATACATTCCAGAAAACAATGTAAATAATAAATTCTAGAAAACAGATTTAAAAAATTAAACTTGTTGGGACTTTCAAATGCAACACAGAACACCGAGAAGTCATAAAAGAAAGCATAGGTAAACATAGCTACATAACTCATCATATATAATAATCTAATATAATCCCACTTACCTTTCATTCATAAAAATAATAAATATTGATGGACTTCTGATCAAGATGGTGGCATAGGTAAACACAGACTTGAATCTCCCCACAACTACATCAAAATTACAACTAAACTGCCCAGCAATCATCATCCAGAACAGCCTAAAATCTAGCTGAAGGAAAGTCCTACAAACACGTATTTCAAAAAGAAGCCTCATTGAGGCTGGTAGGAGCAGCAGAGACATGGAATGGGCTGGTCCCACACCCATGCGTAGTGCATAAAATAGGGAGGGATAGCTCAGCTGCAGAGATTCCCCTGAGGACATTAGGGGTCCCAGCCCCACATCAGACCGCATCCCAGGGTTCCAGTGCCAGTAAGAGGATTTCCCATAACTTCTGTCTGTAAACACCAGAGGGAATTGTGGCTGAATGAGGCTGAGGGCCTCTGGAGTCCCAGGAAGTTCCTCTTAAAAGGCCTGTGCATGGACTTATCAGTACTCTGATTCATTCTTTCTGAACTCCAGCACTAGTACAGCAGTTTTAGGGGCACCAGGACATACAGGGAGGAACTGAATTGTCTAGGGGCAGCTTTGTCCCAATCAAAAGTGCTGCCAGAGGCCATTATTCCTTTGATGAGCCTTTCCCCCTCAAAGCCAGTAGATTGGAATCATTTCTGAGTGTCCCTCAACCTGGCTCACAATGTTTGCCCTGCCCTGGTAATTTTCTGAGATCTTCCCCTACCAGACTTGTGCCCCCCACAAAGCTGTTTCCAGTGCCTTTTCTATAAGAATGGCCTATCTTGGCTCATGCTTTAGCTTTTCCTAAAATCTCTCAAACAAGTAACATCTGGATTCAGAAGCCCCTGTACCTCTTGCTAAGTGGCCTCTGGCTAGGCACTGTCAGCATCCAGCTGTGGTTTGCAGCTTGGGATCACCTGGGTACTTCCAAGCTCAACACAAGTAGTAGCAACCATCTGTAGGTTGCTTTGTAGCTCAATCCAGGTGGCCATGGGCAGAACACAAGTGAAGGCTGACCTTGGCCTGCACTTCCTGGAAGACCCCAGAGCCAGTGCCTCTGATGGACCCAACTACCACCCAAAGCACCACCACCCAACTACCTCCACAAGTGACACACTCAAAGGTTGGATTCAGTAGGCACCAGGGCTGCACTGAAGTAAGTCCTGCTCTGTGGGGTTGGCCCCTGCACAGCTGGTTGTCCATCACGGTCACTGGTCACAGCCAGGCCTTGCGTAGATTGGCCTGAGGATAAATCCCTCCCTTCTACATGTCATAGCAATCAAGGCTCAACTACAACAGGAGAGTGTATATAGCCCATATGGGGAGCAGGTGTGCAACTGGAGAGCCCAGCTTGGATGAATGGGGAGGCTGTGCTTCTGGACCCTACAGGACACCTACTACAAAGGCCACTCTGCCAAGACAGGGAGTTATAGCGGCTCTGTGTATCACATAGAAGCAAACACATGGAGGCTGACAAAAGAAGGAGACAAAAAACATGTTCCCAATGAAAGAACAGGACAGAACTCCAGAAAAAGAATTAAACAAAATAGAGACAAGATTGATAAGGAGTTCAAAACACTGGTTATAAGAATGTTTACTGAACTTAGAGGAAGAATAGTTGATTAGAGAATTTCAATAGCATATAAAAGGACATGGAAGCCATTAAAAAGAACCAGTCAGAAATGAAGGATACATTAACTGAAATAAAGAATACTTTGCAGAAAATCAACAGTAGAGTAAATGAAGCTGAGAATCAAATAAGCAACTTGGAATATAAGGAAGCAAAAAACATCCAATCAGAAGAGCAAAAAGAAAAAAGAGGCCAAAAAAGTGAGGATAGTGTACAGAGGTCCTGGGACAACTTCAATGTAAAAACATTTGTATCAGAAGGAGAAGAAGAGCAAGTAATCAAAAACATATTTGAAAAAGTAATGACAGGAGAGCCAAGGATGGGAGAAGAACTGCATATTTGAATAGCATTCTCAGTTTCCTCTCTTCTCCTCTTTGAACCTCTCTTGCATGGCCTGCCATCCCTGCCGTCTGCTCGCCCCCTAGAACATCTTCCACCATAGCCAGCTCAGCGGGTTCTATATGAACAAAGGCATCAAGTAGGTATACATGTCCCTGCCTCACAGTGATAAAGTCCAAGCTATGTATATCTGGACTGATGGTACTGGAGAAGGACTGTGATGCAAGACCTGGACCCTGGACAGTGAGCCCAAGCATTTAGGAGAGTTGCCTGAGTGGAATTTCAATGGTTCTAGTACTTTTTAGTCTGAAAGCTCCAACAGTGACATGTATCTTATTCCTGCTGTTTTGTTTTAGGACCTTTTCCACAAGGACCCCAACAAGGTGGTATTCTCTGAAGACTTAAAATACAATGAAAGCCAACAGAGACCAACTTGAGGCACACCTGTAAATGGATAATGGACATGGTGACCAATCAGTAACCCTGGTTTAGAATGGAGCAAGGATATACTCTCATTGGTACAGGTGGACAAACTTTTGGTTGCCTTCCAATGGCTTCCCTTGGTCCCAAGGTCCATACTACTGTGGCATGGGAACAGACAAAACCTACAGCAGGGACATTGATTTCAGGTACAAGCAAACTCACTACTGGGTTTGCTTGTACCTGAAATCAAGATCAGGGGAAAAATGCCAAGGTCATGTCCACTCAGTGAGAATTCCAGATAGGACCCTGTGAAGGAATCAAGATACAAGATAATTTCTGGATGGCCCAGTTCTTCTTGCACTGAGTGTGTGAAGATTTCAGAGTGATAGCCACCTATGATCCCAAGCCAATTCCTGGGAACTGGAATGGTGAGTGCTGTTGCACCAACTTCAGCACCAAGGCTATGTGAGAGGAGAATGGCTTGAAGTACATTAAAGAGTACATCAAGAGGCTGAACAAGCAGCACCAGTACCACATCTGAGCCTACAATCCCAAGGGGAGTTGGGACAATGCCCAACGCAATAACTGGATTCAACAAAACCTCCAACATCAATGATTTTTCTGCTGGCGTGGCCAACCACAGCCCTAGTATCCACATTCCCCAGGCTTTCAGTCAGAAGAAGAGTTACTTTGAAGACTGGCACCCCTCTGCCAACTGTGACCCTTACGGGGTGACAGAAGCCCTCATTCACACATATCTTCTCAATGAAACTGGTGAGGAGCCCTTCCAATACAAAAACTAAGTGGACTAGACTTGCAGCAATTGAACCTTTCTAATTAATTCCTCATCCCACTCACACTCTCATGTCCTTCTCAATTATCATAATAGTGGTAAATCAAAGGGCAGAACATCAAGGTCTTTTTTTATTCCTTGTGCCCAGTTAATATTTCTTGTTTTCTTTGGCCAGGTGGAAGGGGTCAATTTCTTTATCTCTTCACATACACACACCCGTTTTGTTCCCCTATCACTGAAGCTTTCCAGTGCGTTAGTGGCGATGGGGGAGGGGAAACATAACCACTGCTTCACTTAATCAGATGTGTGTCCAACAAACATAGCTCTCAGGACAGTGAGCATGTTTGTGAAGGGAGAGGAAGGGCCTTTTTTTTTTCTCTGAGGTAGCTGAATGGGGTGGGGAGGCTGAGCTTACTCTGTGGTTAGGTTAGATCCTCCCTCTTAGTGGAAGTTCCATTTCTTGAAAGGCTACAACCAAATTTCTAATGAAAGTGAGAATTAGGAGAGAGGGGAGTGTAGGAGTCAGGCAGGAAGATACCTCTCACTGCACTGTGCTTTCCTGGCCTGGGGTAAAATGCCTCACTGGAAGACAAGCTTAGCATAAATTAATGGTATGGATAGCCCTACCTTAGAAGAAAAAGCTCTCATTCCTTGGCCCTCCATGTATAACACAAATCAGAGTAGTCATTTTCTATTTATATGAAAAAACAAACAAATTATTCGTGTGTGTGTGTGTGTGTGTGTGTGTGTGTGTGTGTGTGTGTGTTTCTGAAGGAGAAAAACCATCATTCTGGTCACCAGGAGCCAAATTTGAGGCAAATAGTCTGGTTAGAAAAAGGCTCCTTTTGAGTGGAGGTGAGGGTGGATATGCTTGAAAACTTGGTTGTTAAGGGATGTTAAACCCTCACTACCATTTAAAAGTTTCTCTGTGCCCTGCCTGCCCTTCAAGAGTGGGTGGATGCTGGTCAATTAATAGGAAGAAGCATGTATGTCAGACCAGTCACTCAAGCCCCCTGGTTTGGGTGTAAAGATACATATATGCACTGGGGGTTAGAAATAGGAGTTGGCTGGTCAACTTGAGAATGTATGTTACTGACAAGGGGGTGTTGGGATTTTTTCTGGGGACAGCGTGTCACTAAAGCAGGCCTTTTGATATATTAAGTTTTTCTTTAAAAAGAAAAAAAAAGTAATGACAAAACTTCCCCAACCTGGCGATGGAAATAAACATACAACTCCAGGAAGCACAAAAAATTCCAAACAAAATGAACCCCAAGAGGCCCACACTAAGATACATCATAATTAAAATGCCAAAGGTTAAAACAAAGAGATTCTTAAAACAGCAAGAGAAAAGTAGTTACCTGCAAGGGAGCCCCTATAAGACATCAGCTGATTTCTCAACAGAAACTTTGAAGGCCAGAAAGAATTGGCAAGAAATATTCAAAGTGATGAAAAGCAAGGACCTAAAACCAAGATCACTCTACCTAGCAAAGCTATCATTTAGAATCAAAGGACAGATAAAGAGTTTCCCAGACAAGGAAAAGCAAAAAGTTCATCATCACCAAGCCAGTATTACATGAAATCCTAAAAGTTGTTCTTTAACACGGAGGTAAAAAGGATCAAACATATGAACAATATAGGGGCAATAAATACATATCTATGAACAAATAAATTTTTTTAAAAAAGCAAAGAAGCAAAACAGACTCATAGATACAGAGAATATTTTGACAGTTGCCACATGGGAGCATTGGGGAGATGGGTGAAAAGGGTGATGGTATTAAGAAGCACAAATTATTCATGGGGATGTAAAGTACAGTATAGTTATTATACTCAATAATATTCTAATAACTGTGTATAGTGTCAGAGGGGTACAAGATTTATCAGGTTGATTACTTAGAAAGTTAGATAATGTCTAATCACTGGGGTGTATACTTGAAAACTATATAATATTGTATGTCAACTATTATTTAATAAAATGACTTAAATTAAAAATAATAATAAATATTATTTTGTGTCTTCATTTATATCATTAATAACATCACTAACCAAGATCAAGCCAAAGTCCCACATCATGACATTAGAAAAATCATCCCACGGTGCCATTCATTTTTTAATCAAAACCATCTGGGCACAGTAGTTCACCAGTAATTAATCTACCTAATGGTATAAGTACCTAGTTTGCATATCTCTATCTTAGCTGTGAGTTTATGAGACATCTATTTAAATGACATGATAAAATACAGAAAAAGTTTTCTATATTTTTTCAAAAGCCAGTCTTGCAATTTGACCTAAGATGAAAAATACATCAGTTTTTCAGTTTGTTCTTAATCAGTACATGTTGTTCTTGCTTTTCCTTCATGAGTAGCTCTTCTCCAGGATCTTTATATAGCTGATAACTTCTTACCATTCAGGTCTATTCAAATATCATCTCATAGATCTTCCAAGATCATCCTATGAAAAACTACAGTCCTTACAATGAAAGTAACTCTCTGTTCTCTTAATCTAACATATTGTTTTTTAAGACTTGCTATCTCCTGTGTTGGAATCTATCTTGTTTAATAATTTACTTGCTTCTTTACTATAAAGTAATATTCATGAAGATATATACCATATCTCCATATGATTATCAACATGCAATTCCCAATGCTTATTATGGTACCTATCACATAGCAGATGCTCAAGAAATATTCATTAAATTACTTATTGAATAAAATAAGCTAATAACTAGTGATATTCGCAAAGCAAAAATAAAACACTGTATAAATTAATGAATTTATTGGAGAAATCTAGACACTGGAGGAGTGAATCAAAGTCACCCTGACCTCCTCCCAGGACCAATCTGGTATTACAACTAAATTGTGGAGAAACCACCTGGGACAAACAACTGAACAATAGCAAGAGAGGAGCCTTATAACCTCCGACAGACAGAAGGATCAGCTTTAGCACAACCTAACTGGTAAAGAGTGCGGTAGAGACTTGAGAAGGTGGGAGGGGGCCCTATGGGTGGCAGCACTGGATGGATATTGAAAAGGCCATCTGGATCCCCCTGAGAAGAGTGTGGTCTAAACCATAAGCGGGGATCTCCAGATATAGCACCAGCTGAAAAACTACACAGAAAACAGCCAGCTGCGAAGAATGGCAGGTTTGCTCTCTGCCAGAGACAGGAGGCAGGAGACACAAAGAACCATTTAAAGGGCCAACACATAAATTATTATTTGCAGCCACTTACCCTGGCCTCTGCCAAAGGCAGGGCAGAGTGGGCTAGAGATGCCTGAGGAGGGACTGGGGAAGGAGGCTTTGGGGAGAGAACTAAGAGAGTAGCTGACAAGATCCTGGTGCTGACTCCTCCCCCATAGGGCAGCAGCCATCAGGCTAAGGCGGATGACTCCCCTAAGTGGCAAAAGCATGAGACAACACAATAGCACTGCCCCCAGGAGTGACTCTGCCCTGCCTTGTGATATCTAAGCTTGGCTGCAGAGCGCAATGGTACTAGGTTAACAACTGAAGGAGAGAGCCACAGGCAGTAGATTCATGGAAGTCTTGAACAGACTGCCTAAGGTCAGACAGGGTCAACAACTGACATCATCAGAGGCAGCTCCAGAAAGAAGAAACAGCGACTCCTACCATAGAAGTTCACACCACAAGGTGAGGAAATCAAGAAAGATCAATTTAAGATGCAGAAGCAAAAAAGAAGAGCCTCACAAATAATGGAAAGACAATGACACAACACCCAGTCGAAGGGAAAGGAGGAATCCACAGAAAGAGAACTAAATGAAATAGAGGCAAGGAAACTATCATATATTGAGTTCCATACAATGGTTCTAAGGAAGCTCAATGAGCTCAGTGAGCTCAGGGAGAATTACAAACCACTACAAGGAAACTACGAGGAACTCACTGCAAACTATATCAGCATGAAAAAGGACATAGAAACTATCAACAGGAGACAAGAGGAAATGAAGAATACAATTTCTGAATTGAAGAACACAGTAGAAGGAACCAAAAGTAGGCTAGATGAAGCACAGGATCAAATCAACGAGATGGAGGACAAGGTAGAAAAAAGCTCCCAGAGAGATAGAAAATGGAAAAAGACTCAAAAAGAATGAGGAGGCATTAAGGGAAATGCAGGACAACATGAAATGTAATAATACCATTATAATAGGGATACCAGGAGAGGAAGAGGAGCAAGGGATAGAGAACCTGTTAGAAAAATTAATGATGGAAAACTTCCCTAATTTGAGGTGAGAAAAAGTCACACAAGTCCAGGGAACATAGAGGGTCCTATTCTAGAGGACATCTATGAGGCCCACTCCAAGACACATCAAAATCGAAATGACAAATATCAAAGACAAACAGAGAATCCTTAAAGGAAGCAAGAGAGAAAGAGGTAGTAAAATACAAGGGAGCCCTGATACGGCTAGAAGCTGAATTCTCAACAGAAATACTACAAGCCAGAAGGGAATGGCAAGAAATACCTCAAGTCATGGAAAGCAAGGGCCTGCAGCCAATATTGCTCTATGACAAATGTATTTGAAAAAATAAATTAAAAAAATTAAACAAAAAATAAAATAAACTGTATGTCAATATGAAAAAAAAATGGAAGGAGAAATAAGGAGCTTCTCAGACAAAAGAAGGCTAAAAAATACACCTCCACCAAAGCAGCATTGCAAGATATGCTAAAGGGACTTCGTTAGGAAGATAAAGAAAAAGAGTCTATGAGCACTCAGTTCATTTCCCAGTCACCAAGACTGGATATTACCAATATTTTTAATACTTATCAATCTGATTGTGACAATGATGTGTTATTTTAATTGTTACTATTTGTTGAAACTAAACCCATTTTTGTATATTTCTTGCCTATTTCTATTATTTTTAAAAGGCTTTAAATGACTTCCTTGGTATTCTTCATCCATTTTTGACTAAATGTTTGTAGAATTCTTTTCCCAAAAAAAACAAAACAGGACGGAATCAGGATGGCAGAGGAGTGAGTGGAAGTCACACTGACCTCCTCCCAGGACTGAACTGGAATTACAACTAAATCGGGGAGAAATCATCAGGAACAAACAACTTAACAAGAGTGAGAGAGGAGCCTTGTAACCTTGGAGACAGAAGAATTGGCTTTAGCACAATCTAACTGGTAAGGAGTGAGGTACAGACCTGAGAAGGCAGGCAGGGTACCCACAGACGGCAGTACCAGAAGGATATTAAAACGGCCAGTTGGATCCCCCTGAGAAGAGCAGGGTCTAAACCAAAAGCAGGCATCTCTAGCCTACAATACCAGAGCCCAAAAAGTACACAGATTACAGCCAGCTGAGAAAAGAGGCAGGGTTGCTCTCTGCCAGATATACGTGGCTCGAGGTGCAAAGAACTATTTAAAGGGCCAACAAATAAATTTTATCTGCAGCCACTTACCATGGTCTCTGGCAAAGTCGGGGGCAGAGTGGGCAAGAGATACCTGAAGAGAGATAGGGGAGGGAGGCTTTGGGGAGAGAAATGAGGGAGTAGCCGGCGGGATCTTGGTGCTGACTCATCCCCCATGCAGCAGCTGCCGTCTCGGTCAGGCAGAGACCACACCCCTGAGCGGCACCAGCATCAAAGGACCCAATAGCCCTGCCCCCAGGTGGGATTCCACCTCGCACTGTGCTGTCTAAACTGCCTTCTGAGTGCAGAGTGGCAGCCACAGACAGTAGATACCTGGCTAAAGGGTGCACAGAGTGACCTGGAGACGCTTGAGGAGAGACTGGGGACAGAGGCTTTGGGGAGAGAACAGAGAGTGCAGTCAGCATTATCCCAGTGCAGACTCCTCCCCCATATGCACCAGTGTCAAAAGACCCAATAACCCCTCCCCCAGGAGGGACTCCACCCCGCCCTGAGCTGTCTAAGGCAGCCTGATGAGTGCAGAGTGACTAAATTAACCACTGAAGGAGACAGCCACAGACAGTAGATTACCGGAGGAAGTCTCAAACAAACTGCCTAAGGTCAGACAGGGTCGATATCTGACATCATCAGAAGGCAGATCCAGAAAGTAAAAACAGCAGTCTCCAACCATAGGAGTTCACACCACAAAGTCAAAAAATCAAGACAGGTAAACGTAAGAATCAGAAGCAAAAAAGAAGAGTCTCACAAATAATGGGAAGAAAAAGAAATATGCCCCACTCGAAGGGAAAGGAGGAATCCCCACAAAGAGTACTAAATGACATAGAGGCAAGGAAACTATCAGATATTGAGTACAAAATAAAAGTTCTAAGGAAGCTCAATGAGCTCAGTGAGCTCAGAGAGAATTACCAAAAACTACAGGGAAAGTTTGAGGAACTTACTGCAAACTATATCAGCATGAAAAAGGACATAGAAATTATCAAGAAGACACAAGAGGAAATGAAGAATGCAACTTCTGAATTGAAGAACACAGTAGAAGGAATCCAAAGCAGGCTAGATGAAGCTGAAGACCGAATCAGAGAGCTGGAGGACAAGGTAGAAAAAAGGTCCCAGAAAGAGCAAGAAAATGAAAAGAGACTCAAAAAGAATGAAGAGGCATTTAGAGAAATGCAGGACAACCTGAAATGTAATAATAGCCATATAATAGGGATACCAGAAGGAGAAGAGGATGAGGAAGGGATAGAGAACCTGTTTGAAAAAGTAACGATGGAAAACTTCCCTAATTGGAGGAGAGAAAAAGGCACACAAGTCCAGGAAGCACAGAGGGTCCCATTCAAGAGGAACCCAATGAGGTCCACTCCAAGACACATCATCATTAAAATGGCAAGTATCAAAGACAAACAGAAAATCCTAAAGCAAGCAAGAGAGAAAGAGGTAGTAACATATAAGAGAGCACCAATACTGCTAGCATCTGCCTTCTCAACAGAAACACTGCAAGCCAGAAGGGAATGACAAGAAATAGTCCAAGTCATGAAAAGCAAAGGCCTGCAAGAGTGCTCTCCCCAGCAAGGCTCTCCATTAAAATGGAAGGTGAAATAAGGAGTTTCCCAGGCAAAAGAAGGCTAAAAGACTACAGCTCCACCAAACCAACACTGCAAAATATGCTAAAGGGACTGCTTTAAGATGAAGAAAAAGTTTCTATGAATACCCAGTTCCTTTCAGAGTTGCCAATACTTGATATTATCAATATTTTAATACTTATTAAGCTGATTGTGACAATGATGTTATTTTAATTGTTCCTTTACTGTTTGTTGAAACTATACCTGTTTTAGTATATTTCGTGCCTATTTCTATTAACCGTCGTTTAGATGTGTTGCAAATACTTTTCTATTCTATTCCTTGTCCTTTAACTTTTTTATATGTATATTACTATATAGTTAAATGTTTAATATAGTCATATTGTTAATATTAACTTTATAGCTTCTGGGTTTGAATATTTTACTTCGGGTCATGAAAAATATTTGTTCTATTTTCTTCTAAATCTCCTTAGATTCTACATATTGATTTTTAACTTACCTGAATATTTCTTGTATAATGTGAAATAGGGTTTATATTTGTTTTCTTGTAAGTAATAGTGGTCCATGCACTTTATTTGTTGAATAAGGCTTATTTTACCCATTGATTTGAAATATCAACTTAATCATATATTGTTAGACAGATATATACGTTTTCCTCTAGAATGTTCATTATGTTTCATTGATCTAATTGATTATTGCTGTGCAGGTGTCATGTTGGTTTAATTGCTGAGACTTTATAGTGGTTTTAAATTTTTTAATATATTTTATAATTAATTTTGACATTTAAAAAATAAATACAATTAATCTGCATTTAAGAAAGAAAGAAAGAGAGATGGAACTCCTACTTTTTGTGACAACATGGATGGAAGTGGAGAATATTAAGCTAAGTGAAATAAGCCAGTTGATGAAAGACAAATACCACATGATCTCACCTGTAAGTGGATTCTATTCAACAAAATAAACTAACAAACAAAATAAACCACAGGCCCAGAAACATGGAGCAGACTGAAAGTGACACGAGGGGATGGGGAAAGAGGACAATGGTGGAAAGAAGGGGAAGGAACTAGACAAAGAACGTGTATGAATGACCCATGGACATGGACAACAGAGTGGGAATTGACTGTGGAAGTAGGGGGTGGGAGTGTGGTGGGTGGAGGGGGTAAAGGGATAAAAATTGAGACAACTGTAACAGAATAAACAAGATTTATAAATTTAAAAAATTAATTAAAAAAACAAACCAAAAAAACTATTAGCCCTTTTTTAGATGTATGGCAAATATTTTCCTATTCTATTACTTGTCCTTTAACTTTTTTAATGTGTATATTACTGTATAGTCTTAAAAGTTTAATATAGTCATATTGTCACTATTTTACTTTCTAGTTTCTGGGTTTGAATCTTTTACTTTAGGGTAAGAAAAATATTAGTTTGTATTTTCTCCTAAAACTCCTTAGATCTTACATATTGATTTTTAACTCACCTGAATATCTTGTTTTATTTCAAGTAATAGTCATCCATGCACCTTATTTGTTGAATAATCCTTAATTTTTCCATTGATTTGAAATATCAATTTAATCATATATTGCATTGTTAGATATATACATTTGTTTTTAGAATGCTCATTTTATTTCATTGATCTCCTTGATTATTTCTGTGTCAATATCATATTGTTTTAACTGCTGATACTTTATAATGGATTTAAATTTTTTAATATTTTAAAATGGATCTTGACATTTAAATAAATAAATAAATAAATAAAATTTGCTTTAAAAAAAAAAGAAAGAAAGAAAGAATGAACTCCTACCTTCTGCAACAACATGGATGGAACTGGGGAATATTATGCTAAATGAAATAAGCCAGTTGGTGAAAGACAAATACCATATGATCTCATCTATAAGTGGACTCTATTCAACAAAATAAACTAATGAACAAAATAAACCACAGGCATGGAAACATGGCGCAGACTGAAAGTGACCAGAGGGGATGGGGAAAGAGGACAATGGTGTAAAAAAGGGTAAGGGACTAGATAAAGAACATGCATGAATGACCCATGGACATGGACAACAGCATTGGAATTGACTGTGGGAGTTGGGGGCAGCATGGGGGTGGGTGGAGGTGGGCAAAGGGGGGGAAATTGAGACAACTGTAATAGAACAAATATGATTTAAAAATAAAAATTTAAATTTAAAAAACCACTTCCAGAGATGGAATAGGCAGTATAAGAAGGACCAGGCATTTGAATATTATCAGACCTTGAAAATGCAATGCTGAAAGCTTGAATAGCAGTAAAAAGAAAAAAAAAACATTTAAATATAATTTATGTCTGTCCAAATTTCTAGACATTCAACTCCCCCATCTTCATATGATTTCACCCACACAAGAGAGAAAGGCAAAAAAGAGCAAGACATGAGATCCTGGTTAGAAGGGATACAACACAAGCGTGTGATACAGGAAGTCCCAGGTGAAGCCCTGAGTGAAAGGAAAAACTCAGAATGACACTTGTGTAGCAGATCTAGAGCACAGTGACTACAGACCACAGCACAAGAGACAGAGCTGTAAGATGTGAGGGAGGATTCCTTACAAAATAAAACAAACATAAAAAAAAAACTGACAGAATGACTAAAACTCTATTCCAGAATTTGGGAATAATATTACAAGTAATGTTACAACATTGTTTGAAGATTTGGAAACTTTGTTACAAGCACATGGAAAATTAAGCTAGTGGAAAGAAATCAGGCATATTACATGCCATGAAACACAAAATTCTACAAGAAAAAGAATTTAAAAGGTATACACTACAGAGTTCAACACTGAATAATATTTACATAGTAATAATGTAAACATAAATTACTATTTTAACCAAAAATCGTGATATAAGTAAGTATATTAGGACAATAATGGTAAGGAAGTAGAAATTGTTACATATACAGCAATGCACAGATAATGTCAATAATTGATTATTGACTAAGTAGTAATACAAGTGTATTCTTTAGAAAAATTGAGGTAAATGTTGGAAGAAAAGTTTAAAAGATATTAAAGCAGCCGTCTTTGATATGTGAGGCTAGGACTGGAGAGGGGTAGGTTGCTTTATTATCTTATAAATCTTTTAGTTCTGTTTTATGATTTCTTTAACAATATGCACAGATTCCTTTATAACATGAAAATAAAAGAGCTCTACAAACAAACATTAATGAAGTACTTACCCTGATTCAGGAACCATGCTGGAGACATTGTCACCATGCCAGTGCCCTGCTCACATGGGTATTACATTCCACTGTGTGGCCCTGTTCTCAGTCCTCTCAAAGTCCTTGGCTCTGAAGAGCACACAGTTTCATAAGGCAGCATGTGAGCAAGAATTTTATGACCTAATTTTCAGTAGATATTTCTTACTCCAGAAAACAACTTCTAATTTACGTTATATTATTCCACAAGATTGTACAAAATATTTAAATCCAAAAATAATCCACAAATTGTACTGAAAGTAAAGCTTTGCTTATATTCTCTTCACCAGAGCTTCAGAGAATCAATAAGTTTAGCTGATTTAACATTTATAAGATTTTTATTGTACATTAAAACAGTTTTGATTGCTGCACTGATTTTAGAAGCAATTTGTCATCCTCTAGATTTTTCTTCTAACGTCTTGCTTCATGTTATTAATAATACTAACAGCTACTGATTATTGAGCATTTAATACATGCAAGGCAGAATGCTAAGAGGTATATATGCATTATCTCTGTTAATCCTCACACATTCCAGTGAGATAAAAAAGATCATATTCCCATTTTAAAGACAGAACTGAAATTTAGAAGAATTAAAACATTTGCACAGTCACAAAGCTAGTGAAAGGTAGAGTCGGGATTTATATCCAGGTTTTATGACTGGAGGAGACACTCTGAATTACACTTGTTCCTCTACTTTTCTAAACATTTCAGTGTCTCTCCGTGGCCTATAACATCAAATTCAAATTCATGGTCCTGTTAGTTTGCAAACTCAAGAGCTTCCCAGGTGAAATCTCAAACTGGCCAGATTGGAAGATGGTAAGATTATTAAGCAAGGGAATCTGTGGCTCATTGTGCGCAGCCCAAGATGAGTAGATCTCCACATGCATCTTCCAGGATTGTTATAGATGCCTGAACAGGGTTCAGTCTTGTATACGATCCATGTGATCTCAACAACACATGGCCCTTTCAAGGTTATGTCCTTGAAAATGTCTTCTTCTGTGAGAATGGTTGGTTGAATGTATATTTCAAGGGCAGGGTAAGGGTGAGGAGCTTTTGATTGCCCAGGTCCAGGTAACGGGTCAAGCAATGGTAACGTTCTATCAATGACTTCCTCCAAACAGTGATTATGTCTTCTCAAGTGACCTCCTTGTCTGACCTAAATGCTCGTCTGTCCTATGGATCTCCATTAACCTAGTTTCCCCCTTAAATGACATGGTCTTATACATCTGTACATAGTTTCCAAAAATTCTTCTCAGTGAGAAATCACTTCTTTGCTCTATTCTAGTCTTATTTTCCCTACAAATTTCATCTACTGCATGAACATTTACTGAGTTTTTCCATTCCAGCATGATGTGTACACTTCTTTAAACATAGTCATACACCACATAAAGTTTCAGTCAATGACAGATGGCATATATGACAGTGGCAGCATAAGATTATAATGGGACTGAAAAATTCCTATTGCCTAGTGATGTTGTAGCTGTCATATGGTTGTAGTGCAATGTATTTCTCATGTGTTTGTGGTGATGCTTCTGTAAAAAAAACAAACCTACCACGCTGTCAGTTGTATAAAAGTACAGCATATATAATTATATACAGTATGTAATACTTGAAAATGATAATAAATTTGTTACTGCTTTATGTATCTACTATATTACATTTTATTATTATTTTAAAGGGCACACTTCTCACTTGTAAAACAACCAGTCTGCTGTGAAACAGTATGTTGTGTTATGCCATTAGCAGACTCATACATCTTGTGTTTACTGCAGCTCATGATTGCATCATTTTCTCTTGTGCTTGATTTAATCCCATTTTGCTTTGTACAGTAACCTGCTTTACTGGCTTATAGCCTAGGAGCGATAGTCTGTACCATATAGCATAGGTGTATAGGAGGCTATATCATCTAGGCTTGTGTAAGTGAACCTTATGTTGTTTGCACAATGACAAAATTACCTAGCTACACACTTCTAAGAACATATCTGTGTTGTTAAGTGGCGCATGACTGTATATGTAAACCAATCAGCTACTGTCTTATCTGACATTTATCTGGGAACATGCATTAAATAAGTTAATCTTTAAAAATACAAACTCTCAAACTGAAATTGGCATATAATTATTACAGTTATTTTGTCACCTTAAATATACCCACCATGCAATTGGCAAACTATATAATTACTATTATTTGGGAGATTGTTTTGCCAAATGGTCTGTTTATATTGTATATCCCCCCCTACAAAATTTAGAGGAAATTGAAACACGTAATATGTATTCAATGAGAATTCATTCACTTGAACTGGTCAAGGGGTAAATAATGACTTAGTAAAGCAGTTACATTCTGTTATTGTGGTCATGAGGACCAAAATCAGTGCACAGAATGTTTTATGTGTTTTTCTCATTTTATTATGTATATAAAATGGGAGAGAAAGAATAATGTGATGAAATATTTTTCCAATATAACAATCCCTCCCAACGTATCATAGACAAGATATTTCAAAATTTAGATTTGCGGAAAGCTCATTTCTCCAACAAGGTTTCAAATATCTAGAATTCACTAGCATTCTAAAAACAAACAAACAAACAAACAAACAAGAAACATATCTGAGAATTGAAAGGGTTCTCAGAGTTTAACCAGCCTACCTTCTTACCCTGAGCTGAAATTCAATTTCCAGCAACTTTATATCCTGCCTCTGCTTGAGTAACAAGATAATTTCTTCTTGCCTGGTCCATTTTCACATGGTTCTAATTTCTGGTTTTAATTATTAAAAAATGGCCACTGTAGATTGTTGTCAGTGACCCCAATGCTATTGTTTTTGCATAGAGTATTTTTTGAAAGTCAAGAGCTCTTCCACTCTTGCCCTACTTACTGCAAAACATTGGCAGTACAGGCTGCATGATTATTGGCAGAAGACACTCAACATCACTAGCATTTATTTTGCTCCACAGTTGACATATTCATTTTAGGTAATACTTCAGACAATATGTTAAAGGTTCCAGACAGAAGGTCCATTGGCTTTTCTTATTGGAAAACAAAGCATATGTGAGGTCAAAAATATAGTCAAAATCTGTGCAACTGTACTAATGAGAAATGGCAAAGGCTGAAATAAACAATGGAAAATAAATAGCAATGGGGACTGGTTCAACGTCTGATTAAACAGAGTATTTGCATTTATTTAAGTTGTATATTTATAGGCTACAGAATAAAATATAGTAATTTTATGTAATTGTGAAAGGTCATTTGGCTAATTTTATTCCAAGCCTAAGAAAGTGGTGGAAAGAATGCTTAACTTTCATTTGTTGTTAATCAAATTGCTTCTTAATACTGCTGGAAGGAAACCCTGATTAACCAGGGGAAATACTTTTTTTAAAAAGTGCCCCCTAAAATGTCTTGGTATCTTTTGTCCTTTATCTGTTTATGTCCCAGCATATGTCTTTATATTAATGAAAAGGTCACATTACAATAATTAGCAGTAACATTTATTTAAGGCATATATTAATGTCATATAAGATTTATACAACTTTTGATAAGTGCAGCAGTGAACATTTTAATTGTACTATAAATACCATATCGGGGAATGGATTGGCCTAAATGATCAGGTTTGCCTTTCAGCCAGAATTTGCACAATACTACAAAACCTAAAAACTAAAATTGGCATTATAATTATTACAGAGTTATTTAGTCACCTTAATTATACCCACCATACCAGTGGCAAACTATATAATTACTATTATTGGGAGACTGTTTTGCCAAATGATCTGTTTAAAAGCCTGCTTCCCTTTTCTATCACATTTTATCTAAAAGCACGTCTGTGTTTTCTTTGTGAATGTGAAGAAGTCAAAAAAACTGACTTAAGAATGAAATAATGAGAAACCAGAGAGTCTTCTGGAATTTACAGGAGAATCTCTTTGTGCTGTTTGTACTGCAGGCAAGCTATATGAGTATCTGCTTGGACTGAACACAAATCTTTTCCTGTGAGACAGTGAGTGACAAATAGCTTATCAGAAATCATCCAGGAATGAATTGTGTCACAACGTCTCTCCACTACATTATTGTACCACTGTTTCAAAAAAAGATAGTGCAATGCCATTCTCCAGTAAAAAGAACCAGGGATCTTTGGAGTGAGTGTTGATTCTAGGATTGGCCCAGGAAATATACAAGATGAGGCTGGAGTAATTTTTAGTGTCAGAAAGTAAGAAAGTACCTTGAAAAACCCACAGTAAAGAGAGCACATCAAAGGAATTCTGAAATCAACTGAAAGAGCTCCCAATGGCCAAATATGGAACAATTTGAGCAAGTAAATAGAGTAGTTTTAGGATTATTACCCAAAATGTAAAATTAATATCCATAAGTCCATACTGATAAAAATAAATGAGTGAATAAGTAAATGATTGAATATTATTTCCTTTGCAGAATAACTCCAAAATATTTATGCAGATACTATATTCTCAAGGAGGGAGGAACGTAATTCATCACTCCTTAAGTTTGGGCTGCCCACAAGTGACTTCATTCCAAAGAGTATAGTATCAAAAGGAGGGGTAGGAATCACTTTACAGTGGAGAACCTGCAAAGTATTACCTCAGCTTGGTGGTAAAGATCATAACTAACAGTGATAAGTTATGTTGATACGGTGTAATAAAAATGGCAGTTTAAATCTATGGTCTTTCTTTCTAAAACCCATAATTGGAATATAATCATGGGGAAAACACCAGACAAATTCCAGCTGAGAGACTTTCTACTGTCACAGGCAGAGGAGCCTAAAAAGAAATTGTGACCAAATGCAATGTAGTATCTTTTGTGAAATTCTTTGTGAACTAAAAAAAAAAAAATATATATATGTATATATATATTATTTTTTAAGTTCACAAAGAATATATATATATATATATATATATATATATATATATATATATATAGCACTTACACAGTAGTTTCTCTAAGTACATGATTAGACCTTTACTAATCTGGCAGAAATTCTGAGAAGTAATCTTTCTTCTGCCTATTGAAATTAAAACCAACCTAGAACTCTTTAGAGATGTAAAGTTCATATATTTTTCCTTTTATGATTGATAACATGTATATTTTTTGGTCAAAATCTTAAGCTCTTTCTTCTTATGAGGATTTTGATAGATAAAAATAATTACCATTCAAAGAAAGTGAATTGACTACTGTATTAAGCATAAAGCATTCAAAGAAGAATATGACAACCCCTATTCTCAAAGATCTTATAGTCTGACATGAAGGCTTATAGATAACTATATATAAGTAAAATAGTTGCTTATATTAGAACATTCGAATTTACACATGACTGTAAACAAAGGAAGATGTTCTACTGGTTCTAATAATAAGAAAAACTTTACATCAGAAATGACATTTGAATTGTACTTTAATGGATAAGTATTAATCTTTCAGGGAGATAAGAAAGATTGCATATTTTTTTGTTAATGATTGGGAGAAGAAGTTTGGAAGTTTGAAAGGGTAAAGTAGATAGGTGAGTAGGAGCAGATGCTTTGATGCTGAAGTTGAAAAAGAAAGGATATGAATTTATGACTTTTATGTGGTAAAGAAACTGAGATGTACATGGGTGTGCTGGAAATTCATATTTTGTTTCTGTACTTTAAAAAATCAATTTTATTGGGGGGAGAGAGAGAGAGGTTTGCTTTTCCACTTATTTATAGATTCATTGGTTGCCTCTTGTATGTGCCCTGAGTGGGGATCAAACCTTCAACCTTGGCATATGGAGATGATGCTCTAACCAACTGAGCTAGCTGGCAAGGGCAGTATCCCACTGTTTTTGAAAAATCATCAGACAAACCTATTTAAAATGTTGCATTAATCAAGACATTTAATATACATTTTGACAGTTCTGTTCCTTGGTGGATAATTCTACCTAGCCAGCCTAACTGTTAAATGTTATTTATTCTTCATTAATTTTTAATACCTATGTACTTATTATAAACATTACAGTGTAAATTATTGAAAAGCCATCTATATAGTGTAATATAAAACTTTAGAATCCACTGCAATCTACAGGGTAGCTACTAAAGTATTATTAATAATAAGAAGTAGAGAAAAATAATAGCTTATAATACCCTAGAGTATGATAAAAGAAATCTATATAGATCAATCCAATTTTATGAAAATGGACCTTTCTCTCAGGGCTTGGGACTACACACAAAGGAAGTGTGAGTTGACTTGATCATTTCTTGCAGTATCATATTACATATAACAAGGTAGCATTTTACTTCCTGAAGCAGCAAGATACAGCAGAATTACTTGGAACTGAAAGTCAAAAGACCTGACCTGAAAGCCTGGTTTTAAGGATCTCATCATGCCCTTGCCCCCGTCCCTGGGTCTTGAATTTCTTTAACTGTCAAGGAAAGAAGTTGGAAATAATCAGTAGTTTCAACTCTTTGGGCAGAACCCTTTTCTTTTTCCAGCTAAACTCTTATATAGACTTCTGACAAAAAACAAACAAACATGCAGGTAAATAATATTTGGAATTCATTTATTTTATAAGTTTAAATGTATGGCAATTATATGTGATAACATGGACCAAAGAGGGCAGTGGGGATCTTTTAGTCATATGGAAATTTGAAATAATCTATTACAGCTATAGCTCTGAGTATCCAGAAAATTATAATCCAAAGTAATGTCCAGAGCCCTAACTGGTGTGGCTCATTTGGTTGGACATTGTCCTCCAAAGTGAAAGATTCAGTTCCCAGTCAGGGCACATGTCTAGGTTGTGGGTTCTATCCCCAGGCCATCGGGGTGCACTGGAGAGACAACAATTCATGTTTCTCTCTCACATTGATGTTTCCCTCCCTTTCTCTCTTTACTTCTCTCTAAAAATAAATACATAAAATCTTTTATTTTTTAATTTTTTTATTGTTGTTCAATTATAGTTGTCCTCAGTTGTTGTTCAATTATAGTCGTCCTCATACAGTTTCCCCCCCATTACTCTCTCCTGTGCTATCTTCCCACCCATTGTCTTTGTCCATGGGTCCTTTGTAAAGGACCCTGACTTGACCCTTCCCTTTTTTTCCCCTGCTATCTTCCTCCCCCCTCCTCCCTGGACACGGTGAGTTTGCTCTTTATTTCCATTCTATTTTTCTCACTTGTTTTTTTGTTTTTTGTTTTTGTTTTTTTATTAGGTTCCACTTACTGGAGAGATCATATGGCATTTGTCTTTTACCACCTAGCTTATTTCATGTAGCATAATGCTCTCCAGTTCCATTCATGCTGTCACAATGGGTAGTAGCTCTTTCTTTCTGCTGTGTAGTATTCCATTGTGTAAATGTACCACAGTTTTTTGATTCTCTCATTTACTGATGAGCACTCAGGCTGTGTCCAGCACTTGGCTATTGTCAATTGTTCTGCTACGAACATTGGGGCACATAGGTTGTTTTGAATTGGTGTTTCAGAATTCTTAGGGTATAATCCCAGTAGTGGAATTGCTGGGTCAAAAGGCAGTTCCAATTTTGAGTATTTTGAGGAAATCCCATACTGTTTTCCACAGTGGCTACACCAGTCTTCATTCCCAACAACAGTGCACTAGGGTTCCATTTCTCCACATTCTTATCAGCACTTGTTGTTTGTTGATTTGGTTATGATGGCCATTCTGACCAGAGTGAATTGATATATCATTGTGGTTTTAATTTGCATCTCTCTTGCTGAGCATCCTTTCCTATGTCTCTGGGCCCTTTGTATTTCTTCCTTGTAGAAGTGTCTGTTCAGGTTCTTTGCCCATTTTTTAATTGGATTGTTTGTCTTCCTGGAGTGGAGTTGTGTGAGTTGTCATTGGAAATATATTTTCCCATATGGTTGGTTCTTTTTTTCATTTTGTTGATGTTTTCTTTAGCCACACAGAAGCTTCTTATTTTGATGAAGTCCCATTTGTTTATTTTTCCCTTTATGTCCCATGCTCTAGGGGATATATCGGTAAAAGTATTGCTGCATGAAATATCTGAAACTTTCCTGTTTATGTTCTCCTCTAGGGCTTTTATTGTGTCACAACTTATATTTAAGTCTTTTATCCATCTTGAGTTTATTTTTGTGTATGGTGTGAGTTGGTGGTCAAATTTCATATTCAGCAAAGGGGGCAGAAGCATAAAATGGAGTAAAAAAATAGCCTCTTCAACAAATGGTGTTGGGATATCTGGATAGCTACATGCAAAGAAATAAATAAAATCTTTTAAAAAATAACCTCCATGAACCTAAAGTTGTGTTGGGCACAATTTGGAACCCCTAGACTAGAGGTATCTCTCAAAGGGCCACTCTGACTTTAACATCCATTTGATAATGACTGCTGCTACAGGAACAGAATTGTGTCACCATTCAGATCATGGAATCTAGAACTATCCTGTCTGCATTTGAATCCTCCTTCTCCTATTTTCCAATTATGTTACATTAGAAAAATTGCTTAACGTCATTGTGCCTCATCTTCTTTGCCTGCAAAGAATGATGAAACATTTGCAGGAGAGATGTTGTGACTACCAAATGAGATAATGCATGAAGAATACTTATTGCATAGAAGTATTGTATAAAAGTTAGCTGCTGATATTGAGACAGGTGAGTAAGAAACTAGGAAAATTCCCTGGCAAGTGAAATGAGAAAACTGAGGCAACTGACTGAACAAATGGCTGGAATGGCTGAACAATTAATATCCAGCTAATAAATCATAAGACCCTATCCTCCCTAACTGAAGATATGTAAGAGCAAATAGTTTAAATCACCATAGTTAGGGAGGTAGATAAGTAAAACCAATTAGATACAGGCTAATCTAAGATGAAGGAAAAATTTACCAGAGAACAACCCCAAAACTCATTATACAATCATTATAATGAAAACTGACACCACAAATGGAAGGGGGGCTAGAAGACAAATGTCAGGACACTTCCGGAACAGACAATATATTAGGAATAAGCCCCTCTTAAACAGAAGGCAGAGTCAGAATTTGGTGCCACAAAGCTTGGAGACAACCCCTCTTGCAAACATATAAAATCTCAAGAACTATGACCACATGCGCAACTCACTCATGGGGAGTGAACATGTACTTTTCCTTTCTTTCACAGCAGCAATTGTGCCCTCGCCACTTTCTTTTTCTCTACCTGAATAAAATTTGCTTTGTTCTCACTCCAACTCATAATTAAATTTTTTTCTGGGTAGGTCAAGAACCTGAAAGTCTCCTGACACTCAAAATTTCACAGACCATGCTGGGGCAGTGCCAGCCCCAGCCATGGAAGTGGTCTGGTAACAATAGACTAAAAGAGATCTTTTGTCTTTCTGTTGTGCTAAAAACACTATAGTTGCCAAAGTTGTCATACTGTCAAATGCAAGTCCCAATCACTGTTATTGGCAGCTTCCCATAGAGCTGCAGTGGCTCAAATTTCATTCAGCAGAGCAGATATTGTTGAGGACCTACTTAAAAAAAAAGTATGCTGATAAGCACAGTTGGGATTACAAAAAGACATCTGAGCTGTTTTGGCATTTTGATCTACCTGTGATCATGGCCTGGTGTATGTACAAAGCACTATAGAGGCACAAGTGGTCCATCACTTAAGAAGGTTTTTTGGAGGGAGCACAAAGTTATGGGTCAATTTTCAAAGCAAATATTATATGAATAGATATAAATATTCATTGTCATTTTATTATTAAAATAATTCTAATAATAAATAGCACAAAAGGTTAAGTAAGTTGCCAAAATTTACATAACTAGCTTACTAGCTGATATTTGAAAGAAGAAGTGAAGCATTAGTTTATACACTTAACGCTCTGGTGGATTGTATATTTGTTTTTAATATTAGTTCCCCTCATTATGAGATGATTATACTTCAGCTCTCTTCATTTGACTAAATTGTGACATGGCTTGGCCAATAATATTTGAGTGGAGGTGATGCATGCAATTTCCAAAGAAAAACTTAAAAAGCCACCACTTGGTAGCATGATATCATGATGCATAAAAGATTAAGAATGGCTATATTCCAATAAAACTTCATTGATGGATAATGACATTTGAATTTCATATAAATTTAACTTGCCACAAAATATTATTCTTTTAATTTTTTCAACCATTTAAAATACAAAAAAACACATTTGTTTTCAGAATACACAAAAACAGGTATTGGGCCATATTGGATCACGGGGCTACAGTATGCTGACCATTGTCCTAAGGCAAATACACACTCTGTAATGTCAAGTGGAAAATTACCTTTATTACTAATGAATTTGACTTGGATGCTTCTGCTGAAAGACCACAGCACTTGTCATTTTTGCCAATCTCAAAATGAAATTATAGAAGCTTTACTGATCTTCAACTCTCTCTAAAGTCTTGACATTTGGTAACAAGTATGTATTGGATTAGAGTTATGTTTGCATTTCTCAGTGGTATAAAATGGAATTTTAATGAGATTTTTCTCTTTTCCCAAGAACATGAAATAGGGCTATAGCTATACAAGAAACTTCTTTATACCTAGATGCTAATATAGGAAGTCATAAAATGTTTTCCTCTTAATGCTTTAAAATCTTGATGGATTTGCATGTGCCAGAAATGATTTCTAGTTTGTCCTTCATGGAAGCAGAATGGACTCAACAACTTCTGAAATGCTGTGATTATGTAAGAGCAGAATAAATATAGTGTCATTACAGCAAAAGCATGCCAAATGGTTGGTTACTTTTTAAAGGTTTCAGGTTGATGCATTGCAGAGTAAAGAACACTGAACATGTGGTCAGAAGACCTGAGTTCATGTTGTAGCTCCATCACTTCATGAATGACTTAGTCAAATAGCCCTAAATCCCCTCATCTGAAAAATTTGGCTAGTAACAAGAGCTGCCTCCTAGGGATATAATGAGTTCGATGTGCCTATAATTGAACCTAATTCATTATAAACCATCAAGACTGTTTGATTTGGTATAGTAACATGCTCATTTTCAATAAGGGTGGGGATCATCCAGCTACTATAAATGTGAACATGCTTGGTACATTACAATTGGCACACCATATATTATCATTAAAGCAACATCAAGCAAAGGCTACAGAGGCATATAGGTAGTTCTCCCAATTAGTTTTTCATTTTCATTTTTATGTTCTTATCACTGTTCTCCACCCTATTAATTTTCACTTGGAGTTTGATGAGTATTCAATTAGAGATTTACCTTTTCACCTTTCAGAACACTTTTTCGAGAATAACATTCTAAGACATCACCAACTATCTTGAGATTTCCTTGAAACACCGAAATTTGGAACTTTAGCCACCTAAACAGAATTTTTAATAGGGGAGTGTTTGAGTGAAAAAAATGCAACATTTTGTTTATATACTTAGAAAATATGATTTGGACCAAGAGTCTATTTCTTTCTCTAAGTTGAATGCTGAAAAACACACCCTCCTGAATTCACTGCCCCCCTTACCCACACACATATACACAGAACACAAGGGCTTTTCAATACCTCAGTAAGTGATATACACTTTCATTTTTGAAATTCTAGCCTACATTGTATGAAATATATTAAAAGTATTTATATTCTGCTTTTGGTTCCTTTTTATTATTTATTATTTTTAAATTATTTTAATTTTTAAGACTGGCTATTAATTCTACCCTCATCATCCATAATCAAGAATTCTTATTCACAACAAATTTATCTTGTTTTCCAATGACAAAAATTTAATATACTAGCAGGTAGCCTTTACTGAGCAAATGATTTGTGCCATGCACAATCCTAAGCACTTTCTATTAATATACTTTATTTTCATAACATGAGCTAGGTACTGTTATTATTCTCATTCTACAGATAAAGAAAATCGGCTCTTTGTGGATCAGCACAGGTAGTCTGATTTCAGGATTTATTATTCTCTTACAATTTTATATTTTGCAGTTGTTAATTTGAACTTTTTAGTTGGCTTTTTATAGTTTAGGATTTTTTTAAAGGTTCAGATCTCAAAATTTTGGCAGGGCCTAGCAAAGCCTTTGAGGCCTGGTTGTCATGCCTGTGGTGCCTTTTAGCTTTACCAGCCCCATGAATTCCTGCCTGACACCTCAGGAGAGAGGAGCTGCAGGCAGAAGCTTAAGATACAAAGGATTCGAGTGCATGAACACCAAAGCAGCTCTGCATGAAACCTCTCCTCTGATGATGCAGCCCAGTGTAGGGAGCACTAGGAGGGCAGCATGGTTCCATGAAGTAGAAACTGCAGGAATCCAGCAGTGTGTGACTCCATCCAGGGTTTGCCACTTTGGAAACATGTAGGAATCTACCCTACATGCAAATAACCACATTTCCTGTGTAGGTGCCAGTGGCAGAGGCAAAGGCAAGTTGCTGCTCTCATGTGGCTTCATAATGATTGACTATCAATCAGAGCAACTAGATAGAATGATTCTCAGAGGATCCTCGGGAAGGATACGTAAAGTACTCTCGGGGAAGTCCAAGGCATATTTTGGAGTAACTTTGAAGCCTTGCATTTTAAGGTAAAGAGGAATCCATTATACTGTGCGATTATTGTATATGTGAATTTGTTTATGTTTATACAGACATGAAACTGGAGGAAAGTAGAAGGCAATTTTGAGAAATTTATCAAAAGTTATTCACAATTAACCCTCGTTGGGTGGATCAGTTGGTTGGAACATCATTCCCTACACCAAAAAGTTTACAGGTTTGATTCCTGGTCAGGGCACACACCTAGGTTGCAGGTTCAGTCCCAATTGGGGCACAGAAGGGAAGCAACCAATTGATGTTTCTCTCTCTCTCTTCCCCCCGCCTCCCCCTCCTTCCCGCCCTCTCCCTTTTTCTCCTTTCCTCCCTTACTCTTCCTGTAAAATCAATAAAACATATCTTCAGGTGAGGATTTAAAAATGTTATCTACAATTCATAAAGCTATTTTACTTTAATATTTTTATTTTTATAAATTCTCTTGTAAATAATAAGTATCCTTTGTGCATTTATTTTTTGTATAAAGCAAGATACACTTGTATTTGCATCCAATCAAGATAGCAGGCAGACAAATTGCTGACTTTAGCAATGTCATATCTGGAGACTACCTGGAAAAAGAGAACTGCTAACATTGATCATAAAAAACAGCATCCTTAGAAAGAAACAGGGTTATTTTTCCTCTGCAAATATTCACAGGTGTCCAGATCTGACAACTTCCTTCCTTTAGGTCAGATTGCCTGCAAAACATATTTAGTAGTTGTTCCATAGGGTTTATTTAATTGAGTGAATATTTTTCATTAATTGTTATCAATATTCTTTAAGCTCAAGTCTATGTGAAACTTGGCAATTTATTAGATCCATACATATTACACATCTCCAATGTGCAGGGTACTAGGAAAAAAACACAAAGAAGTGTAATGCATGTTAACGAGCTTACAGTCTGTGCAGTGATTCTCAAAAGTGCAAGGAATTTATGCCAAATTACTTTGCTTTTGCACACCCAGACCCTACCAGGATTATATATAACAGACCATGTGGGAAGGAGTTAAGTTGTATCCCTCTACAAAGATAACTGGTTTAAAATTGTTTCTATAAGTATGTCACAGTTATCAACTAGAGTAACATACACCTTGGTTATGTTGGGACTAGATAAATGGTTGTATACTCTATGAAATCTTTCCTTTCCCTTCTGATTTGGTGGGAGATATAAAATGTATGCACTGAATAAAACCCAGTTTCAAATTGTGCTCTAACACTTACTGAGAGTTGAATCAAATATTTTGTGAAACAATATTAGCCCCTTATGTGATGTATTCTTGTATTTTCTATACTATTTCAACTGAATAACAATACAGATCATATCCTACCAAGTTGATTTCTCAAACCACTAATAAGTTGGCACCTAGAATTTGAAAAAAACAATTTCCTAGGGTTTGGTAACAATTGGAAAACAAAGAAAAGAAAGAGAAGGCCGTAGAATGCATTCCTGCATTTTTGTCATAACAATAATGTACTTATACACAACTTGCAAGGTTGTAGGCAGTTTATGGTGTATTTCATGTATTAAGTCATTTAATCCTTACTGCATCCGTATGAGATAGGCACATTTATGGTAGCTATTTTACGGATGAGGAAATGGATGCACAGTGAGGCGAAGTGATCTGTCAAAATTACCTAGGATTTGATGCCAGACCTTCTGACTCTAGAGCCCATACTCTCAATCCCTTCTAGCAAGTTCCGATCCAATCATCTTACGTAGCATGCCTTAGTTTACCGTGAGCTGACGAAACAGTAAAAATAGATCTGTTCTACAACTATGAAAAAATAACTGGAGCACATGCTTCACCAACAGAAATGAGCAGTGCCTTCTTGGTTTACAGTTGGCAACAACAAAAGTCGATTCAGGACTCCAGAAGTGACCCTTTCTTAGAGATCCTAGAAGGGCTGAAATAACACAGCAGAGAAGACATGGCTAAGGTCAACCATTTTGTTCCCCAGTGTTTCTTTAGGTCAAACAAATCAAAGCACTGAAGCAAACACAATCTAATTTAAATCTTTTCCTGAATCTCTTCATCTCAGATTGTAAGAAAAGTCAGGACACTGAAAAAAGCATGTCTCAAAATAAAAATGACAGTGAAACACATGCCATGCCCACTAATAGTTAAGTCATGTCATTTTATTAATATCTATGAACAGTATCCTTAAATACCTCTCTTTTTTGGTTCTTCATTGATTGTTTAATTTAGATTGGCCTCTGGTTCATATGTCAGGTACATAGTCAACCTTTAACAAATCACACTATTAAACTTAGCCATTGTCCTGGGTTCTCCTGTGTATCCATTACTAATAAGCAAGTTTAATGGTGTATAGGAAAATAACACCAATTACCTAGTACTTTAAGAGATATGCATCATATAGAAACAAAGGAAAAAACCACTAAAACTGTTTTGTCGAATAAATTTGATTTAGTTCTTAGATGTCTTCACTGCAGTTTTTGAAGATTTGTGTTCAAAATTATAATCTTAATACATTATGTAAACATTATGGAAAAATATAATAAAGATTATATATTTTTTAAAAACTATCAAAATAAACTCCCAAAATTTAACAATGTACAACTTATATATATTATACTTAACTGTTTTATTTCATTCAATATGTAAATTTGACACAGAACTTATTTTATATTTAGTTTGTACTGTTATGAAATTTCAAGGAGGCTTACTAAGAGTGATCACCCTCTACAAAGACCTCAATACACATAAAGTGAGATATTTATACATAAGCATATTCAAGTAACTAAAAATCAATTGAAGTATTAGATATAAAGTATTGCTTGGCAATGCAGAAGGAAGTATTTCAAGGCAGAATATAAGTGAAAATCTCCTGGACTTACGGATATTGATTGCCAATATTCCCTATAGTTGTCATACGTTTTGAGGAAAAAAAAACACAATGAAATGTCAACACGTATTTATTGAACATGTGAACTATATGCTCTGTACTATGGGAATTATAAAAGCATGAGACTCAATTTTTACCGCAAGTTTAATATAGGATATGAAATGTTATGACAATATAGAGGAAGTTTCCCATTTAGAGCTAGGAGTGCCTATATGAGAAAAACCAGATGGGCTCAACTTCAGAAGAATAATAAGGTCTATTCAAAATAGTAAGGATTTACTATGTATGACTTTTTTATTTAAAAATACTTTTTTAGACTTTTAATTACAGTTTACATTCAATATTATTTTGTCTTAGTTTCAGGTGTGCAGCATAGTGGTTAGACAATCAGGGACCACTCTCCTTTGATATTCTGCCTAATGACCTGTGTTTGGATGCCACCTTGGTTAATACTTTTTTCCTTTATTGTACATAACCAGAATTAACAACTCCAGCCTATGCATGGGTTTTTGTACTTTATAATCAGAGTAAAATAACTGTTGTCTTGAATACATTCTAGTTGATTCATTGTCTGTATATTTTGTTTTAAAAGGCTTCACAAGTTTCCTGGTTTTCATTTATATAAAGCCATAAAAGTTGATTAATTCAAATATTTCCTAGTGACAATTTAAGGCACTGCATTTTCAAAACAGCTCATGAACCATCATACTTGAAAAATGATAATATAGTACAGAATATGAACTCCAAAAAACAGAAATTGTGAAAGTATGTTATTAAGATTGACATGGACTATACCATTGACCTAAAGAGCATGCATAATTTGAAATAGCACAATAGTCTAAAGAGAACTTAGGTATGCTATATATACATTTCTTAACTTTTTAGGTTGATGTGATGAAGCAGTGTTTTACAATTTTGGCTAAACATTGGAATTATCTGAGAAAACTTTAAAAAAGGCACGTGCCTTTTCCCCAATTTCAGATTAATTGCTTCCACCTCTTTGGGAGGTGGATCTTGGACATCAGTTTTTCTCAAAGATTTCAAGTTTATTTTAAAGAGGAACTAGCATCAGGATTTCATGAAGGAAGAGAAAGAAGAACTAATGTCTTTCCTCATCACTGTCAGAAATATAATAGACAAATGAATGGCCCAACTAGTTTGGTGCTGGTCTCTTTGCAAATCCTAGGTAACAGCATGTGGGATTTGCATTGCTAACTAATTCTTTTTCAGTATGCTGACACCCCAAATGGTTTTAAATAAATCCAGTAGGTTCTCAGAAAATCCAACCCTATCTAGTATTCTCTGTGTGTACACATAGTCAGATCTTAGGAATTTAAACCAATTTCTTCCTTTTTCTAGTTCCTGCCCCCTATATCCAGCAATGATGTGAATTACAAAGAATCTATTTGAGGAGCAGTATAGGCTAGTGATTAACTGCAGTTTCCATGGTCTGGCTCCCTAATTTTGATTAAAACATTTCAATTTGCCAACTCTGTGACTTTAAGAAGATACTTTATTTCTCTGTCTCAATTTCCTCACTTGTAAAAATCTTACTAGAGGTTACAAGTGGTAGATATCTTAGTACAGGTAAAACCAAAGTCTCCAAGATGTAAGTGGTCAATAAACGTTAACTTTCTTAGCATGCAAAGTAAAGCTAAAGATGTTTGTTTCTCACTAGGATAAAACAATTGTGTTGAGTCTGTTAT
Source organism: Pteronotus mesoamericanus (assembly GCF_021234165.1). Classification (NCBI taxonomy): domain Eukaryota; kingdom Metazoa; phylum Chordata; class Mammalia; order Chiroptera; family Mormoopidae; genus Pteronotus; species Pteronotus mesoamericanus. Next base: position 5,480,629 of record NW_026555198.1, read on the forward strand.
AGAATGTGAATATCAATTTACTTATTGAACCTGGTAGAAGAGAAAAATGTTCTGAAGAGTTTACATTAAAAAAAAATAAGTCAACAGTAGTGGGGACAGGGGTTGGGGGTTGAGGAGGGGCAGATCACACCTGCCCTGCTCACAGACCAAGGGGCACACTGCAGAGCTGGCGCTCTCATGGGTGAGGGGATCCTCCCTCCCCTTACCACCCCCACCAGTGACTAGTCACATATTGGGGAGAGAGATGAGGTTAACACTCATTGAATTTAGCAGTAGGTAGGGACAAGGCTGAGGCCCCATCAGCCACTACATTCCCCCAATGGTCTAGGCGATTCTGGGGAGACTCTCTGTCCCCACAAATTCTTGCAGCATGTGGGACCAGAGCACTCTATCCATCATGGTCCCTCTCCCTAAAACCTCTTATTTATACTAAAGGTCCCTGCTTTCATAGGAAAAAAGTAAGTCAAGAAATATAAAATGACTTCTGGTCAAGGTGGTGGCATAGTAAGACTTGGCTGGCCTCCTCACACAACCACATCAAAATTGCAGCTAAAATATAGAACAACCATCACTCAGGACCATCAGAAATCAAGTCAAATGGAAGTCTGACAACTACAGAATTAAAGAAACCACACCCATCCAGACTGGTAGGAGGGGCTCAGACAGAGAACAGGCTGATCCCACACCCACACGTGGATAAAAATTCAGGAGGGTTATCTCAGGAGGGAGCAGGCCTAGCCTTACACCAGGCCCTCCAGCCCAGGGATCCAGTACCAGGAAGATAAGTCCTCATAACTTTCATCTGCAAAAGCCAGTGGGGATTGAGTCGGTGGAAGAAACTGCAGAAGCCAAACACAGTTCCTCCTAAAGAACCCACACAAGAGACTCACCTAATCAGACTCACTCCCTCTGAGCTCCAGCACTGGGGTAGCAACTTGAAAGGTGCCAGTTGCATGCAGGGAGGAAGTGTGAAGTGTCTGGCATCAAGGGGAGCAGAGGCCATTGTCTCTTTTATAAACCCGAGCAGGGCCACAGAGCCAGCAATCTGGTGCCAAATCTGAGACTCTATCAACCCTGCTAACACTGTTTGACCCACCTTGGAGGTCCTCCGAAACTATGTCTCCTCAACTTTTAGGCCCACCCAAGCTGTTTTTCCATATGAATGGCTGGTCTTGGCTCATGCTTCACAACTTCCTAAATCCTATCAAACAAGCAACAGCTGGCTTCAGTGAGCCCCAGGCCTGACATTAGCAGTGGCCAGCTTAGATACATTACTTGACTTCACCTGGGAATCTCCAAGCCCAGCACAAGTGGCAGCCCAACAAAGCTATCATTTAGAATGGAAGGGCAAATAAAGAACTTTCCAGATGAGAAAAATATAAAGGAGTTCATTATCACCAAACCATTATTATATGGAATGTTAAAAGGACTTATCTAAGAAAAAGACCAAAACTATGAATAATAAAATGGAAAAAATGCAAATCTATCAACAATTGAGTCTGAAAAAAAAAACTAAGTAAACAAGAAGAAGAGAGACAGAATCATGGATACAGAGAGCATTTTGTTGGTTGCCAGATGGGAGGGGACTGTGGAGGAATGGGTGAAGAGGGGAGGGGATTAAGAAGTGCAAATTGGTAGTCACAGAATAGCCATGGGGTTGGAAAGTACAGTATAAGAAGTGGAGTAGCTGAAGAACTTATATGTATGACCCATGGACATGGACAATGGTGGGGGGATTGCCTGAGTGAGTTGGGGTGCTGGGTGGAGGGGGGCAAAGAGAGAAGAATCAGGACAACTGTAATAGCATAATCAATAAAATATTATTTAAAAAAGAAATATAAAATTCTTTGGGTAAAACCCTGTGTAGTAAGTACTAGGAATTAGTATGTTACTACAATGTGCATGTATACATACACCACGTACATTTTTTAAAAAGCCATTTTACTGAGAATACTCAAATTACACCATATATTGCTTAAATCAGTAGTTGTCAACTTTGGCTGCACTTGGAGTTTCTAAAAATACCAGTGTTGGGATCCTACTTACAGATATCCTGACTTATCTGAAATTTTGTGCAAGGGGATTTTTAAAAGCTACTATGTTTATTCTGATGTGCAATCAGGGTTAAGAACTACTAATTTAGGTCATTCAAGTAATTTGAATATTATGTTTTTAATTGGACACTGGAAGCCTATAGAACATAATCTGCACACAAGTCTTTTTCTGTGAGTTATGATAAATTTTATTTTATTTTTAACAACTTTATTATGATACATCCGACATATAAAACTTGAATATATTTAAAGTGTAGAGTATGATGTTTTGCTGTATGAACACATTGTGAAAAATCACTACAATAAAGCTAAATAACTTATTCATTACCTCTACATAGCTACTATTTGTGTGTGTGTTGAGAAGATTTAAGCTCTAACCTTGTAGTAATTTTTGAGTATATAATACCATATTGTATACAATTCTTTTGGACATTACTCAAGAGTGGCTATTCATTGCTATCATCGGCTTTTTATATAGAATTTAAATTTTATAATAATAAAGTATATGAAAGTCTAGGAAGTGACATGATTTTGTTCGTGAATGCAATATAATTAAAATATTTGACTTTGGGAGTATAGTATAAGAAATCTTCCTTTAGTATTGGCCTTCTTTATTTTACTGACTAAAGTCAACATTGTAATTTGAGTTCCTCAAAAAGCTTACTTTCTGGTAGGAATTTGCCTGCAAGTAGCTTTTTTTGTGGGGGAAGATTATCACAGGAAACACTGTGACATAGTGGGGAAGAAAGAAAGGCAAGGGAAGAAAATAAATAAAAAGTTCATTGAAGAGGAGGTTACCATACTAGGAAATGAACTTAGTCTTGTTGGTGATCCTCTGAGAGACAGTGTGGAAAGTGCCTAGGAATTATCCTACTAAGGAGTGAGGAAGCTGGGATATTTATTCAACAGCGCCTATTTCTTATTTGTTTAGAGTAGTTCCTAGGGTGTTAATTCCTCAGCAATTACAGTCTGCCCCTGTGTGTGTGCGTTGGAGGGTGACGTTCATAGAACATTCTCAGAGAGATGTAGGAAGTCATTACCCTGTATTTAAACTGTCTGCAGGAAACTCCAAAGTAAGTCAAGGTGATATCGATGAAGTGCCAACAGCATCTACTGGACACAATCATTTTGGTTTATTTGTGTCTCCTGCCTATATACAACTGGTACTGGATTAAGCTGTGATGACATTTTCTAGGCTACAAGAAATCTCTTGGTTAGGTCACATTAACAATACTAATGTTATTGTGACTTTTTTGGTTTCTTTATATTATATAATCTCCATATAGGAAATCAAATGATTAAATGCAACATTTTTTAAAAACAAAAGTTTGTGATACGAATCTATTTTTTCTTTGAAATAAACAAAGGTATGTATGTGTGCAGATAAAAACATCACAGCATTATGTAGTCACAGGTTCATACATTTCGAGAGATCTTTCTATTAATATCAAAAGAAGCGGTACTCACTGGATATACAGATGTGTGGAGAATAACAGTCCTGATTTAGTCTTGGCATGACTTCATTGAATGCATAGACAGAGAGAAATTTGCCCAACCAAAGGGATATAATGGTTTCTTTCTTGGCATCTGGCCATAATATTCTGATTCTATCATGCACATAAATATTAGTCACAAAGCATAGAATGACCCAGAGATGATGATTCTGACAAACCATCTATTTCTATTAGTGTGGCCACAGACATAAATAACCTATTGTTTCTTCAATTGTTAGGTTGGCAATCTTCCAGTCATTCCTGACAAAGTAAAAATAGTTTTCTACAAAGTGTGCAGAAAATTCTTTCATGTGAAAATGCTATTTCAAACAGTATAATCATTGTTCATATAAGTGTGATATCACTCAGCTTAGAATGAGCCGGAGCCATAGATCATAGATCATGAGCAGTTTGTTTTTTCATTAATGTGGACCAGCTGGCAAGATACACTACCAAGCCCCTTGGAAGACTGGGTGTGGAAATAATTATTTATAAAGGTACAAACTGACAGGATTGCTATAGTGATGAATTGGCACACATGGAGCTCCTAGATGATGAATTGAAGTAAGTCTTGATCCACTAAAAGATGCCTAATATCCACATAATTTGATTAATGAATTTTTCTGCACTATGGTTGATCTGATATCATATATTTTTCAGAACTCTGCTCAGGAAAAATTAGCCAAAAAATCCTTAAAATAGCACATGGATATCAGACTGTTCTGAGTGTCCAGAATGTTGACTATTTCTTCATAAGATAGTAATGACCACTAATCTACCAAAATATCATTGAGATAGTCTCACAAAAGACAGATGAAAATAGATTTTGTGGGGCTATTCTGTAGATGGTAAAGCTTTTCCAATAACTCCTATCGCTGCACTCGACATTTGTGAACAAGCTTCCATCAAAAAGCTTCATTATGTGCAGCAAAAAATCAACATTAATATGTGAAAATACACCCACAACAAAGCAAGCTTTTCTTATTGTGGACAAATTAGGTGTGGATGTAAATATGGTACACTTCCATTGTCACACGCCCAAAAATTAAAGGGTTCAATGATTAATAAAAGGATATGGCATAGGGAGAAGCCCACAAAGAATAAAAATATACTAATGTAAGAAACCTAAAATACACATAAAAGCTAGAATAGAAACTCAATAGCCTTCTATTTATTAGAGGAGAGAGAGTATAAGGGGAGAGGGAGGCTGACTTAGTAAAGCACTGATGGATAACAAAAATATGAAGTCCTGCAAAGTGCAGTGCACTGGGAATTGATAGAATTGGGTTGTAATTTAGGTTGTGCACCTAAGCAAATGTAGACATTCACACCACTCCTCTGTAAAATAAAAGCATATGCAGTTAGATTTCCTTTTCAACTCAAACATATAAACTCTTATAAACTGTTCTAACCTCCAGAGCTAGATACTCAAGTTTTCAAATCCAGAAAAAATAATGCTTAGCCTATGGAATTTGTACTGCAAATTAGGAACCACCACACTGTACTACATATTGCATTATTTTTTAATTTATTTTTTTATTGTTCAGTTACTAAGAACAATTACTTTTTCTTTAATTTATTTATTTACTTTTTAAATAAATTTGTCTCTGCCTTCCCCCCACCACTTTCCCTTGCCCCCTCCATCTTTCCCTCCCTCAGCTCTTCCCCTTTGGTTTTGTCCATGAGTCCTTGCTATATGTTCCTTGACTTTCCCCTTCCCTTCCCTTTCCCTGCCCCCACTCCTTCCCTCTTGTCTCTGTTGATTTCTTTTCCTTTCAGTGTTGCTGCTCATATTTTCCTTGCATCTTTGTATTGTTGGTTAGGTTCCGCTTATAGGTGAGATCATATGGTATTTGTCTTTCGCCCCCTGGCTTATTTCATTTAGCATGATGCTCTCCAGTTCCATCCATGCTGTCACGAAGTTTAGTAGTTCTTTTTTTCTTTCTGCTGCGTAGTATTCCATTGTGTATATCAAAACCACCATGAGGTACCACCTCACACCAGTCAGAATGGCCATCATAAACAGATCAACAAACAACAGGTGCTGGTGAGGCTGTGGAGAAAAGGGAACCCTAGTACACTGTTGGTGGGAATGCAGACTGGTGCAGCCACTATGGAAAGCAGTGTGGAATTTCCTCAAAAAGCTGAAAATGGAACTGCCTTTGGATCCAGGGATTCCCGTGCTGGGACTATACCCTAAGAACACCAGAACAATTACTTTTTAATTCAAATGTACATATTTACCACTTTTTCTTAGTGTCTATTTCAAATGCAAACTATTTTGAGTGAATTCCACTTTAAATATTTAAATATCTAGAGGGTTTTGGCTTTTGTAGTGACAAATTGAAGTCTTCTCAACTTTTGATTAACCCTTCTTATGACATATAGGCACCATTTTTGTTATTATGAAAAAGAAAACTTGCTGTATTTCCTGTAGAGGCAAGGCTTCAACCAGCAGATATCATAGCCCCAAGATTGGTATCATCATTTATAGGTCTGAGATCCACTGCCCTACACTATTACAACTCACAGTTGAGGAGAGTAGACAAAATACTTTCACTCACTCCAATTACTTCGAAGTATCTTAAATGTAAATCTAATTTTGTATCATATATAAAACAGATCCTGTTGTACTGTCTTTCCAGCATTTTTATTTTTTTTCTCTTTGCTGTCATATGGAGGACAGATCTAGCCAATACAATAAGACTACAGATATGGAAGGAAATATTTAAGTATAATTAAATATAAGTGTTATAAAATATAAATTCTCCTATAATTAATATTTAACTGAAACTCACTTTTAGTTATAAGCCAAATGGACTTTTACATTAATTGTTTAGAGAGTCATTTGAAAATAGAAATGCTCAAGATAAGCCAAGGAAAGCATAACAAAACAGGATAGTAAGGCATAGAAGGATGTTTTTATAACCATCTGGAAAAATAAATCAGATCCTTATATTAAATCATTACATTGAGTTAATTCCAGTTTCAATAATAACTTCTTAGAAGACAGTATAGGATATTGTATGTACAGTCTAAGGGAGGATGATCTCTTAATAAGACTGCAAAGGTAGCAGTAATAAATAGTAATTATTAATAATTAAAAGACAGTAAAAACAAGACTATATAAAAATGAAAAAAGATCAAATACCATAAAAATTATAAACAACCTATACAAACATGGTGCAAAACCATAATACAATGTCACAGTTGGGATAGTAATACTGACAGTCAAAGATAAAGAATTGTTCCATGACTGCAAAGCTTCCTCATTTTGCACTTTTTAACCACTCCCAGTTCCTGCCTATCTTCACCCCCTCTTAAAGCCCTGAAAGTCATGAAATTGTCTTCCATTTCTAAAATTTTGTTATTTCAAGAAATATTATATAAGTAAAATCATGTTGTATGTAAGTTTTTGATAAGTAAATTTACTCAGCCAATAATTTCCTGGGGATTAATCCAAATTGTTGAATACATATATATATATGAGGTCTATCTAGAAAAAGTCCAGCCAATGTTAATATAATGAGAATGATTTGCACAACACTGATGTAACCCAGTAGCCAAGGAGAGTAGACTGGAATGAGCATGCATGAATAATGACGACTTCACTGTACTAAGTGGGAACGGTAGACACTGTTGAGTGTGCATGTGTACTGCATGGCCATCGCATTCAGAATGACTGAGCGAGTAGAACAATGAATCTGCACCAAATTTTGCATTAAGCTTGAAAATTCTTCTGTGAAAACTATTTGGATGACTCAGAAGGCCACAGCTATGGACAATTGATGATTGGCAGTTTTATCACAATCATGTGCCCACTCATGCATCACGTCTCCTGCACTGTTTTTTTGGTGAAACATCAAATCACCCAGGTGTCTCAGCCCCGTACAGCTCAGGTTTGACACCCTGTGACTTCTGGATTTTCCCAAAACTAAAATCACCTTTGAAAGGGGAGAGATTTCAGAGCATCGATGAGATTCAGGAAAATACGACTGGGCAGCTGATGGCAAATAAACACATTGGGAGAACTGTGTGAGGTCCCAAAGTGCCTACTTTGTAGGAGATAGAGACATCATTGTCCTATGTACAATGTTTCTTGTATCTTGTATCTTCTTCAATAAATATATCTATTTTTCATATTTTATGTGGCTGGATACATTCTGGACAGACTATATTATATATTTTTCATTTTTATTGCTGAGTAATATTCTATGGTATATATGCATCATAGTTTGTTTAACTATTAACCAATGAGGGAAATCTTGTTGATTTCCAGTTTTGGGCTACTATAAATAAGGCAGTTATGAGCATTTGTGTGTATGTTTTTTTGTGTGTATGTGTGTAAACATAAGTTGTCATTTATCCAGTAAAAATGGCAGTAATCTGATTGCTAAGGGATTTAGTAGTTTCATGTTTGGTTATTTATGGAACTTCCATATTGTTTTTTCACTGTGGCTGTGCAATTTTACATTGTTGTTAGCAATGGTTACCGTGGATCTATTTCTGGGTTCTTTATTTTGTTCCTTTGATCTATGCAACTATTTCTCTATCAGTACTACATTGCATTGATTATTATAGCTATATAATGTCTTAATAAAACTTTGAGTTACTATACTAACTTTACACACCTTTTCCAAGATTTTTTAGTTATTTTAAAAGTTGTGTTTATTCACATAAATTTTATAATAAGCTAAGTCTATGTCTATTAAAAATGCCAGGATGGTGACAGGAATTGTATTAAACCTATAGATAAATTGGTGGAGAAGTGACATCTTTACTACATTGAGATTTTTAATCCATAAACATGGTATGTCTCTCAAATTTTTAGGTCTTTGATTTCTTTCATGAATATTTTGTAAATTTCAGCATACAAATCCTATACAGATTTTGTTTGTTAAGTTTGTATTATTTTCCAATTTGTACATTTTTCTTTCTTTTATTTCTTGAGTCACTGTTAAGTAGCTTCAGTACAACACTGAATAAAACATCGTGAGAGTAGACACACATTCATGCCTGCTTCCTGATCTTGGAGGGGCTACATTAGTCTTTCACTGTTAATTATAGTGTATGATGGTGTGGGGTCATTCTGGACATGGCTCTTCCAAACTCTGTAATGGAAGGCTAGCTGGAGGGCCCCTGGCCAGAAGTAATGTGTATTGCTTTGGAAATGGATTTTAATTCCTTCCTTATCTCCTTTAGGGAGAGCCTTCTTGTCCTGTGTCTGCTTCTTGACCTTTTATCTTTGCACGCACACATGGAGATAATGTAGTTTAGTCACATGCAAGACATGTGCCCCCTTTGTCTGGGACACTTTAAAACAAGTCTTGAACTCAGGGAGGTGTGGTCCTGCTTCATGATCTGATGTCGGCGGTTATCCCTGTAATGTGAGTAATAAAGACTATGTCTTCTCCATCCAGTCCTCCTTGTGGTTTTTTCAGCTTCTCCGAACAAGTAGGTGAGATACCTGGGCTTGACCTCCTGTGTTACATCTGTACAAGTCTCTGGCTCTTGCTAACAAAACAAGATGTTGTATGTCCACCATTATAATATCATACAAAATAGTTTTACTATCCCAATAAGTTCTCCTTACTTAACTTACTCAATCTCCCTCCCAAATCCCCTAGCAATCATTGACCATTTTACTGTCACTATAGTTTTGTCTTTCAAAAATATTATATAAATGGAGTCATACCATATCTAAACTTTTCAAACTGACTTCTTTACTTTGTAATAGGCATTTTAGATGCAAGTATGTCTTTGACTGAATTGATATTGTTACCAAAAAATTTGGGTTTTTGTTTCTTGATGTAAAAGAACTTAGACCAGGGACACTGATAAAAGCAAAGGCAGAGTCACTGAGTCTCTGCAGACGGAGGGAACACTGAGATAGGGTTCCACGTTCTGCACCCCAAATGTGGGGCTTAGGGGTTTTTATGGCTTGGGAACATGGAAGTTGCTGAGGTTAACCAATCAGAGAGTATGTTAGCAGGATTTTCCTTTTTCTGGAACACTGATGTCTGGATATAGAAACACTGATGTCCAGGTGTATATCAGTGATCAAGCATTCTGCTGTTGTACAACACTTATTATGGGATATAGGAAGAGACTTTACCAAGCACATAATAAGTTTGTCTCCGTGGTTGACAGCTTGGCTTTAGATCTGAAAAAAAACAAACAAACAAACTTAAAAGAAGCCAGAAGAGCTCTTGGGCCATTGTTTTCTAACTGTCTATTGATAAGTGCCATAGTTCTTGCAGGACTTGAGGGAGCAATTTGGGAAACATTTTATTCTACCTACTCAGTATCTCATTCTTTCTTACTGATGAATACAATTCCATTGATTGAATGTAAAACAGTTTATTCAACTATTCACTTATTGAAAGATCAAAACCACAATGAGATACCACATCACAATGGTCAGAATGGAGATCATAAACAGATTAACAAACAACAGGTGCTGGCGAGGCTGTGGAGAAAAGGGAACCCTAGTACACTGTTGGTGGGAATGCAGACTGGTGCAGCCACTGTGGAAAGCAGTGTGGAATTGCCTCAAAAAGCTGAAAATGGAACTACCTTTCGATCCAGTGATTCCCCTGCTGGGACTATACCCTAAGAATCCCAAAACGCCAATACAAAAGAACTTATACACCCCAATGTTCATAGCAGCACAATTTACAATAGCCAAGTGTTGAAAGCAACCTAAATGCCCATCCGTAGATGAGTGGATTAAAAAACCATGGTACATTTACACAATGGAATACTACGCAGCAGAAAGAAAAAAAGAAGTACTAAACTTTGCGACAGCATGGATGGAACTGGAGAGCATCATGCTAAGCGAAATAAACCGGGGGCGAAAGACAAATACCATATGATCTCACCTATAAGCGGAACCTAACCAACAATGCAAAGAAGCAAGGAAAATATGACCAGCAACACTGAAAGGAAAAGAAATCAACAGAGACAAGAGGGAAGGGGGGGCAGGGAAAGGGAAGGGAAGGGGAAAGTCAAGGAACATATAGCAAGGACTCATGGACAAAACCAAAGGGGAAGAGCTGAGGGAGGGAAGGTGGGAGGGGGCAAGGGAAGGAGGTGGGGGGAAGGCAGAGACAAATGTATTTAAAAAGTAAATAAATTAATTAAAAAAAAAGAATTTAAAAAATTATTTTTAATATCAAACATACCCTGGTACAAATCTAGAATTTAGATATCTGTTAAAATTACAAAGTTTTCTTAGATTATTGCTGTGTTCTTACTAAGAAATTGTAAATGCTTTTTCTTTACCTCTTAAGTAACCTGCCTAGGAAACAAAGATATTGGTTCTTATTTGAATAGTTTCTTTTGCTTTATGTAAACTTTTATCAAATCATTGATTATTTAAGAGAACCAAAACGGCTAATTTTTATTTTTTATTTATATTTTTAATTTGTTTTTTTGTTCAAATGCTTTTGTCTTTGCTTTCCCATCACCACTTTCCCCCGCCTCCCTCCCCAGCTCCCTCCCTCAGTCCTACCGCACTTTGGCTTTGCCCATGAGTCCTTGATATACATTCCTTGACTTGACACTTCCCTTCCCTTTCCCTGCCCACGCCTCCCTCCTTACCCCATGACTCTGTTGGTTGCTTTTTTCTTTCATATTGCTGGTCATATTTTCCTTTCATCTTTGTTTTGTTGATCAGGTTGCACTTATAGGTGAGATCATATGGTATTTGTCTTTCGCCCCCTGGCTTATTTTGCTTAGCATAATGCTCTCCAGTTCCATCCATGCTGTCGTGAAGTTTAGCAGTTCTTTTTTTCTTTCTGCTGCGTAGTATTCCATTGTGTAAATGTACCATGGTTTTTTGATCCACTCATCTATGGATGGGCATTTAGGTTGCTTCCAACACTTGGCTATTGTAAATTGTGCTGCTATGAACATTGGGGTGCATAGGTCCTTTTGTATTGGCGTTTCGGTGTTCTTAGGGTATAGTCCCAGCAGGGGAATCACTGGATCGAAAGGTAGTTCCATTTTCAGCTTTTTGAGGAAATTCCAATCTGCTTTCGACAATGGCTGCACCAGTCTGCATTTCCACCAACAGTGTACTAGGGTTCCCTTTTCTCCACAGCCTCACCAGCACCTGTTGTTTGTTGATCTGTTTCTGAGGGCCATTCTGACTGGTGTGATGTGGCATCTCATGGTGGTTTTGATCTGCATTTCTCTGATGGCTAGTAATGCTGAGCATCCTTTCCAATGCCTCTAGGCCCTCTGTATCTCTTCCTTGAAAAAGTATCTGCTCAAGTCGTTTGCCCATTTTTTAATTGGATCGTTTGTCTTCTTGGAGTGGAGTCATGTACATTCTCTATGTATTTAGGAGATCAAACCTCTATCTGATATATCATTAGCAAATATACTTTCCCATATTGTTGGCTCCCTTTTCATTTTGCTGATGTTTTCTTTTCCCATGCAGAAGCTTCTTATTTTGATGAGGTCCCACTTCTTTATTCTTTCCTTTATGTCCCTTGCTTTAGGAGACATATCAGTGAAAAAATTGCTGCGTGGGATATTTGAGAGTTTCCTGCCAATGTTCTCCTCTAGGACTTTGATGGTGTTGCGACTTACATTTAAGTCTTTTACCCATCTTGAGTTCATTTTTGTGTATGGTATCCGCTGATGATCCAATTTAATTTTTTGCATGGAGCTGTCCAGCTCTCCCAACACCATTTGTTGAAGAGGCTATTATTGCCCCATTTTATGCTTCTGCCCCCTTTGTCAAATATTAGATGCCCATAGAGACCTGGGCTTATTTCTGGGCTTTCTATTCTATTCGATTGGTCTATGGGTCTGTTCTTGTGCAGTACCAGATTGTTTTGAGTATAGTGGCTTTGTAGTAGAGTTTGATGTCTGGTATTGTGATCCCTCCTACTTTGTATTTCTTTCTCAAAATTGCTGAGGCTATTCGGGGTTGTTTATGGTTCCATATACATTTTTGAAATGTCTGTTCTATTTCTGTGAAATATGTCATTGGTATCTTAATATGGATTGCGTTGAATCTATACATTGCTTTGGGTAGTATGGACATTTTGATGATATTAATTCTTCCAATCCATGAGCACGGTGTATGCTTCCATTTATTTGTGTCTTCCTTAATTTTTTTCTTCAGTGACGTATAGTTTTCTGCGAACAGGTCTTTTACCTCTTTGGTTAAATTTATTCCTAGGTACTTTATTTTTCTTCTTGTTATATGGAATGGTATTTTTTTCTGATTTCTTCTTCTTCTATTGCATTGCTGGTGTACAAAAATGCCTTTGATTTCTGAATGTTGACTTTGTATCCAGCTGGTTTGCCAAATTCACTTATTAGGTTGAGGAGTTTTTTGGTAGAGTCTACAGGGTTCTGTATGTACCCTATCATGGCGTCTTCAAACAATGATAACTTTACTTCTTCCTTTCCTATTTGGATGCCTTTTATCTCTTTCTCTTGTCTGACAGCTGTGGCTAGGACTTTCAATACGATGTTGAAAAGAAGTGGTGAGAGCGGACATCCTTGTCGTGTTCCCGATCTTAGTGGGAAAGCTTTCAGTTTTTGCCCGTTGAGTATGATAATGGCAGTAGGTTTTTCATATATGGCCTTTATTATGTTGAGGAATGCCCCATTTATTCCCATTTTGCTGAGTGTTTTGATCATAAATGGGTGCTGTACCTTATCGAATGCTTTTTCTGCATCTATCGAGATGATCATGTGGTTTTTGTCTTTTCTATTATTTATGTGATATATCACGTTTACTGATTTGCGTATATTGAACCATCCCTGCATGCCTGGGATGAATCACACTTGATCGTGGTGGATAATCTTTTTAATGTATTGCTGGATGCGGTTTTCCAATATTTTGTTGAGGATTTTAGCATCAATGTTCATCAGCGAAATTGGCCTGTAGTTTTCTTTCTTTGTAGGGTCTTTATCTGGTTTTGGGATCAGGGTGATGCTGGCCTCATAGAAAGAGTTTGGGAGTCTTCCCTCCTCTTGTATTTTCTGGAATAGTCTAAGAAGGAAAGGGGTTAGCTTTTCCTTAAATGTTTTGTAAAATTATCCCGTGAAGCCGGCCTGCCCTGGGCTTTTAAGTGCCGGGAGTTTCTTAATTACAGCTTCAATTTCCCTAGCTGTTATCGATCAGTTCTAGCTTTCTGTTTCTTCGTCCTTCAGTGTTGGAAGATTATACTTTTCTAAAAATTTGTCCATTTCATCAAGATTTTCAAATTTCTTGGCATATATAATTGTTCATAGTAGTTTCTGACGGTCCTTTGTATTTCTGTGGTATCAGTTGTTATTTCTCCTCTTTCATTTCTGTTATTATTAATTTGGGTCACCTCCTTTTTTTTCCTTGCTGAGTCTTCTTAAAGGCTTGTCAATTTTATTTATCTTTTTAAAGAACCAGCTTCTGGATTGGTTGATCCTCTGAATTGTTCTTTTTGTCTCTATGTCATTCAGTTCTGCTCTAATCTTGACTATTTTCTTCCTTCTACTTGCTCTGGGATTCATTTGTTGTTGTTTCTCCAGTTCTTGAAGTTGTAGTGTTAGGTCTTTTATTTGAAATGTTTCTATCTTTTTTAGGTAAGCCTGTATTGCTATGAACTTCCCTCTCAGGACTGCCTTTGCTGTGTCTCATAGGTTTTGGACTGTTTGTTCATTTTCATTTGTTTCCAGAAATTTTTTGATTTCTTCTCTTATCTCATTATTGACCCATACATTGTATAATAGTCTACTGTTGAGTGTCCATGAGTTTGCAAGTATTTGAAGTTTCTCTTTGAGGTCTATTTCCAGTTTCAAGCCCTTGTGGTCCAAGAAAAGTTTGATATTATTTTAATTGTCTTGAATTTGCTGAGGTTTGCTTTGTGTCCTATCATTTGGTGTATCTTTGAAAAACTGCCATGAGCATTTGAAAAGAATGTGTATTTTTCTTCCTTGGGATGTAAGGTTCTATATATCTAAGTTAAGTCTCTTTGAGTCACTGTGTCATTCAGTATCACAATATATTTATTAATGTTTTGTTTGGAAGATCTGTCCATTTCTGACAGTGAGGTGTTGAAATCACCTACTATCAGTGTGTTGCTGTCTATATCTTTTTTGAAATCATCCAATAATTTCCTTATAAACTTGGGGGCTTCTATATTGGGACCATATAAATTTACAATGTTGATGTCTTCTTGATAGATTCTTCCTCTAAGTATTATAAAGTGCCCCTCTACGTCTCTTTTTATGCCCTTTGTTTTGAAATCTACTTTGTCTGATATAAGTATGGCAACCCCAGCCTTTTTCTCTTGCCCATTTGCTTGGAATATTTTTTTTCCATCACTTTACTTTCAACCTGTGTAGGTCTCTTGCTCTGAGGTGGGTCTGTTGTAGGCAGCATATGTGTGGGTCATGTTTTCTTATCCATTCAGCTACACTGTGTCTTTTGATTGGGGCATTTAGTCCATTCACATTTAGAGATATTACTGATAGAAACTTACTCATCTTTTCTCTTTGTACCTATATTTCTCTCTCTCTCATTCTTTTCCTTCTTCTACTTAAAGCAGTCCCCTTAGCATATCTTGGAGTGCTGGTTTGATACAGATATATTCTTTTAGTCTTCTCTTTTCTGGGAAACTCCGTATTTCCCTTTCTATTTTAATGGAGAGACTAGCTGGGAAGAGCAGCCTTAGCTGTAGGCCCTTGCTTTTCATGACTTGGAATAAGTCATGAAAATAATAAAAATAATAAAGGATGGTTATGTTTTTTTGTTTGGAACATTGGTGGTTCTTCAATGTTTTATTTTCCAGATGTAAAGAACTCTTTTCCCTTTTATCTTTAGTTATCTAAAACTCACAACTATTTATTAGAGTATGTTTTCTAAACAGAAATGAAATATTTATTTTCCCTCTGCCTGATACCTCCAGAATTCACAGTCTTATCAAATGTACCTATTCTCATGACAATGTAATTATTTGCATAAATTCAAAAAAGAATCTATTCTCCTTGCAACAGTTCATAGTTGCAAACATTGATTATAATAACCAAGGCTTATATCAGAATGTCATATTTGAAAATGATATACATAGAATCTTGTTTAAGGAATTAAGATTGACTTTATGGAGCCAATCTATGCCTACACACCTCTTTTGGGAACACCAACCTGGCATATGGATTACAGGTTTCCTAGCCTTACAGGTGAGTAAAAATGTTACTTCCTGGAAGACCCAGGATACTAGGGATATCTTGGGAATCTGAATAAAAGAGGAGTTCAGCCAAATCTATATATGTGGCAAGTGAGAAGTGATGGTAAGTTCTTGGTTTGTCTTTGTAGCTTCAAGAGACTTTTTAAAAGTTTAACATGAAATTCCTTATGACAAGTCCCAGCGAAGCAAACTCAAAAAGGCCTAAGTGGTCACTTATTATTTTTGTTGCACTTATGTAAATTAGAAGGCCAAATTTAATGAGACAAAACTTATTTTGTAAACAAGAATCAAAATGGTGGGTAATTTTAGAGAAACTTTTTTTGTTTTGACAAAAAACTACACCACATTCTGTGAAGTCTAAATTCTTATAGTTTTCTCCAATATCTGGCTACAACTCTCCAAACTAATATTTGTAATTATTCTTCAACTTTCTTGTCGGTCATCCCTGAAAACTAACACTGCCCTTTCACTCAAGAACTGCAAACTAGAACTGAACTTATTATACACATCAAAGAAATCACCACAGCAGGTAATTTCTTTCGGCAACCTTCAAGACTGCTGTTGTATGGGCTCCTTAAATAGTTCACATGAATACCAAGTGCCATCACCAAAGACATTCAAACTGCAAACCAGTAAATTCATCAGACTGCAACGGTGGGGAATTGTAAACCACCCCACCCCACCATTCTGTTGACATTGTTTCTGTAAGTGCTGACTCTGACTAATATGTAGCTTGTAGATAAACAACATGTTTGTATATGAATCCTAGGAACTAATTTTAAAAGATACATACTCCAGTCTTCAAGCATCCCAGCTCTGGGAGATTTGCTGACCTTCTACCATGGGTCCAGGATGACAGGAACCCAGGATGGTGCACACTGGATCATCACTTGCCTTAATGGGATAAACTGTGCTTGTCTGCATGTAGAGAACTTTGCAGCCACCTCCCATGATGTCTATGTTGTTTCCCTTTCCCTCCTTATAAAAACCTCTGCCTCCACCAAGGAGTGGAAATGGGCTTTGAGACATGAGTCCCCCACATTCTAGGTGGCCAGCACCTGGAAATAAACCACTTTTCTTTACATCAGCATCTTTCTCCTGAGCATTGACTTTTGAAGTGGCAGGCAGCTGGATCTTCACTCAGTCACAAGATTGCCACAAGATTGCGAATGTCTAGAAATCTTGATTGGCTACCCTCTAGACTCAGAAATTCGATCTCTAACTATCAATCTCTGTCATTTTATTTTCATAGAAATTTTACTCATTAAGTGCCTGCTAGCACTATCCAGCAAATATCCTGTACTACCAAATCCCAACAAACGGCTCAGCTGCTCCTTAATAAACAAAAAGCCATCAAAATGAAAACTGGATTTATATTCTTTAGAGGAAATAAAGATATCTTCTCTTTCCTTGAAGCACAGGAGGAACTAACAAAGATTCTTTCCTTGACCGAACTCCAGTCAGGTTCCTCTGAGCTCTTTTTCAACTAGAGCTCATTCTTAGACATGTCATCAAGAGCCCAATTTTAGCAAAAACTGTGCCCTTGCTAGTTTAGCTCTACTTCCCCACACTCCATATATGATCACTTTCAATATCTGAGCAAATTAGTCATCTTCCACCATCCCTCAGGTAATAAATATATAATCATCTTGTCCTGTATTCAACAAGATCCCTGGTAGGTCATTTTAGCCAGATGTTTCCTCTTAATAATTTTCCAGCCACTAATATTCACCCCTACCTCTATCCTGCTCCTTGGAGTTAAGCCCAAATTCTCTTCCCCACTGCAAAATCCTACTGGAGTAATCCTTACACCTATTGTCATAGTAAAAAGTGTCATGAATGTATTTTTCTTTAATGATATTCAGTTTCAATTCCCAACCCAGAGTTTCTCTGTTTTTTTTTGTGGTGAGTTTCTTCTCCAGAAAGGTATTCATCGTTGGGAAATATAAATTTTCAATTCAATTGATTTTTAGGTATTAGGGTTAGAAAATTCAACCAATATCTAAAAGTAAATGTAAAATATGTATCTCTTAGAGCCTTTATCAAAAGAAAAGCAGTAAAAATAAAAATTAAGAAATGCATAGAAAGTAAGACAGAGTGGTGAAGAAGGAAAGAGGGATGTAAGTTTTGGATCTTTGAGCAGGTACAAAGAGAATAGAGGAAGAAGACCCAGCTAAGCAGTATATGAAGCTCTAGCTCTCACAGATTTTGATTGCACTATCTTTTCTATCCTTGTCTTTTGAAATGCTAATTAGCAGATTAACCACCTTTCACAGCTCTTTAGGGGCTTTTTTCCCTCCTTAATTTGGAGGTCTTTGTTCTGTGAGATCTAAGACTAAGCCCATGACAGTTTCAAAATATTATTATTTCTTCCTCTCACTTTTGGGATTGTTTTGTTTATATAAAGTGTGGGGCAGATGTGCTCTTAGAGTTTGAAGCAGTTGTAGTTACTTCCTATGGGAAATTCACTTAATCTCCCAACACTGCTCACCTTTACCTCTCCAACTCATGCTTGCATTATATCTGGTTAAAATATCATGTACCTCTTACTACCATTAAAAAATTATCAGTTTACTTTTCACTGTCTCCTACTACATTGTAAAACTCTCCAGGTCTGTGGTCACTTTTGGTTATATTTGTCTGGTATATGGTATGAACTCAGTAAATGACTTTTGAATTACTTTTTTTTATTGATGAACATTTTATTGAAAATGTAATATACATCAAGATTGAAGAACATAATTGAGATATAATATTTTAATTACTCAAAACTATGCCTAACAGACCGTTAGTTTTGTAATTTGCACTTACCTCAGAAAATACAACTAGAATGAAACTTCCTCAACCTCAAAAGAAGCATATATGAACAGGGTAGAGACTCACTGAGAGGGAGTTGGGATAGGGAAGTAGGTGGGACAGGGGACAGCAACTGGGGAAAAATTAGGACAACTGCAATTAAACAACAATAAAAAAAAGAAACATATATGAAAATCCTGTAGCTAGAGGTTCTGGTGAAGATGGTAGAGATAAATGCAGTACTTTCATCCTCCCACAGTCACATCAAAATTACAACTAAACTACAGAATAACCATCATTCAGTACCTCCTGCAGTTTAGCTGAACAGTACAACTATTTAAAAGACTTAAAATACCTCTCTTCTTCATCTGTATATTTGTGTGAGGCCAGATTCTCTTCATATGCTTTAAATAGAGCAAGATATTGCAACAGATTGAATGTAGAAGCACATATGAGACTCCAGCTGCATAAATATAAAATGGTCATTCTTATCACTAATTTTGTTTTGTTTTAGAAAATTAATCATTTTATAAATGTATATTATATATGTTAGTATGCAGTGGATTTATTATTTTAACCTCATTAATTGATCAACTCAAGGAATGGGTTAATGAAAGTTATCACTAAAACTTTGACAAAATATGCCTTATCTGGCTTGTAGGAAAAAAAAGCCAATTAATCAATTTAACATAGATATATCAACAGTTCTTATTCCTTCTTGCTGTTATTTAAAAATTACAAAATTCATGTCCTGACCAGTGTGACTTGGTTTGGCATCATCCCACAAAGTAAAAGGTTGCTGGTTTGATTCCCATTTGGGGAACATGCCTGGGTTGAAGAATTGGTCCTGTTTGGGGCATGTAGGAGAAGCAACTGATGAATGTTTCTCACTCACATTGATGCTTCTCCCCCTGTCTTTCTTCTTCCCTTCCCCTTTCTCTAATAAACAAATAAACAAACAAACAAACAAATAATTTTTAAATGACAAAGTTAAAATGTTGATATTTGATGCGAAGCAATGGATATATATAAAACATATAGAGAAAACATAATTGATGGTCTAATTTAAAACAAGACTAAACTAGTTTTTATGTTGATGAAATGAGAGAGGAGAGGGAGGGAGGGGAGAGAGAGAGAGGGAGGGAGAGAGAGAGAGAGAAACCCGAATCTAGAGGGCATGGAAATGGAAGGAGAACCAAAATAGCTATAACTTTTCATTTTAATAGTTACTGAATTATTCATCACTTTAAATTTGTATATATCTTTCAAAATCTCTTTATTAACATTTATATCTTAAGCATGTGAGACTTAATTAAAATTTCTATGTTTTACCTATTGATGTAGTGTCTTAAAAATTTGGGAAAGATGATAAATAGGACATAATACTGAGACATCCTGAGTACAGGAAAATGTTTCCATTTCTCTTTGCAGTGTCACATTTAAAAGTGTGCAGTTTTAAAACATATTTTACCCTTATTTAATTTTTAAACTTTAATTAAGAATTTCTAGTTCTAAAAAAATTAGAGGAAAAGCTAGTCTTATTTTTTTATTGAGGAAATTCTTGGTAAAGTCCAGCTTTAATATATTGCTTGTGTGGATTCATAGTCTTCATGGCTCAGAATTATACATTCTAAGAAATTCATTGGGGAAGGGGGAGAATAAATGCTGATGCTGACTGGCAGAAAAATTGTTGTGAAATACACTTGCCAAACTGAAGTGAAAAGAATTTAACAAAGTTAGTAATTACTACTGAGATCTGAGCTACTTGTAGTATGTACCCATGAGCACACAATTTATAGACATATGTGGGATGGTGGAGCAGGGCTACTTAGCTAAGCACCAAAGGGAGCAGAAAAAAACAAAACAAAATGTAGATATTGTTCCTGCCTTCAAGCCCCTTATCCTCTTGTGCAGATGGTGAGGCAAATATGGAAATGACAGTACGAGGAATGGCAGAATATAGTGCATATCAGGATAAATGTGTAGGGTATACTGTGTAGTCTTAACAGACAAGAGTACAGCATCCCCACAGGGACAAAGGAAAACTCTTATAAAATACAGGGCATTACACTTGGGATTAGGAAGCATGAAGTGGCTCCACCACATAATTTTATAACTTTGTATGGCAAGGACTATAAGCCCCAGATGCTCTTAGTGTTTCCTATACCAAAAAAGTAAGTGCAGTTGTAGATCAAATGGGATATTTGAATTTAAAATTAAATAAATGAAATAGTTTCAGGAATTGAAAAGATCTGCAGGATGATCATGGTAGAAGGTCATTGAAGGAGAGTAGAAGTGATAAACTTTGACAATGAAAAAAAATAAAGCACTAAGAAGTACTGTTTGGGTCAATTTAATGCCATGAAAGAGAACAACAGACTTGGAAAGGGGATAATTATGAGAAAGTACTGAATACATCAATGTCAGCAAACTTCTATTGGGCCAGATAGTAAATATTTTAGGCTTTTCAAGTCATATAGTCTCTGTTTCAATTGCTCAAATCTGTTACTGTACTGCAAAAGCAGTTATAGACACTACATTGAATGAACAAGCATGATTGTGTTCCAATAAAACTTGATTTCCAAAATAAAGCAAAATAAATTTGGCTCGTGAAGTATAGTTTGATGACTCTCAAATTAGAGTTAATCAGTAGGTTAGTAGGTAGAAAAACAGGGAGACATAGAAGGTAGTATAGATCAATGTCATAAACATCAAAATAAAAAAAAAATTACATGAGCATGGTGGAGTAATGATTCGTAACCTTAAATTATTGGAGAATGGGAAACATGAACATCTATTTTGCGAGGACTTTTATAAAAGTAATCAATATCCAGTAACGGTAATGACAAAATAGAATGTCTAAACAAGAGGTGAAGAATGTAGAGTAATTGTAAACCACAGAATGAAAGTGTAGGTGGCAAGGTCAAGTTTCTACTGAAATCTTATGCAGACAAGAGCAATGCTAGTTCCATCACTTTTGAGCTGAAACACAACTTTTCATCAAATAAATGATTTCATTGCTTTGAAAGGCTTACATTTTTCTCACTGCCTTCTGAATATAATTCAAGGCCAAGTAAATTCTGTTTCTTTTTTAAATAACTTTGCAAGGGTCTTTATATTAAGACTCACACAAAGGGAATTTGTCATCTTTTATTTATACACATATGTGTATGCATTAACACACCACATTCCTTATATATTGGTAAACATTCAAAATGTTATGCATAATCATTACACAATTTATAACATAGTTTTATTTTTAAACGGATTACAATTAATCTTTAAATTCTTTGCTGTTCACTATGCTAACCCTAGAAAAATTTGGCTTTGAACTTTTGCTAAGTTCCACAATGATTTATTATTCAAAATTATAGCAGAGTAAATTTTAGCTGTAAAACATGACCTTTTTAGTGTTCTATTTCCTGAAACCTAGCCCAAAGTGATTCAATACCATAAATTGTCACCATTCTCTTCAAATCAAAATGTACTGACCACTGTTATTTCTTTGTGGAGCAATACAACAACAAGCTAAATTGAATACAAACACACACGAAGGTAAATTTGGGTAACACCTGTTCTGTGGACACATTCCCAAGGAGAAATTCTCTGCTATAACCACCATGCTACTTTACTATTTGTTGGGATTATTTTGTTGAAAACATGATTTAAGGCTATCTCTATTTTACCCAAATCTGACATGAGACCTCTACTATGCTATCTTGTAATTTCCATCCTGTGAGTTTGCACTGTCTTTCACAACATGATGTCCTCCTCCCAGTGCATTCTGCAGTGTGATTTGAGTGCTACATATCATCCATAACAATAACTACCATGTTTCTCTAATTGTTAATGTGCTAAGCACTGTATTATTTGCTTTACATATACCATTTAATATATTCCACACAATATTTTTGTAAATTATTCCAATTTTGTAGATGCAGAAAGGAAGGTTCTGAAACAGCACATGAACACATGACCAAAAATGATGAGGACAAAATTTGAACTAGAATATGCATAGTCTCAAGGCAAATGTCCTTATTGCTACATTGACTCCCCAAGTGAAGCTCATTAAATATTAAGTAATACATCCACCCTTTAGGGTTGTGATAAGGAAGCTGAGATTAATGGAATTATTTGAACAATTTCCTGGGAAAATATTTTTAATAAAGAGAAAATACAAATAAGGGAGAAAAAGAAAATCAATATTTCACTTCATTGAAATAACCACATTTTACCATTTTAGTGTCGATTATTTCAGAAGTTTTCTTCTGGGTACAATGTAATATGATATTTTAAAATAAATGTGATCTCATTATTGTAAACTAAGTTTTTTCCACAATTAGTAAACATATCTCCACATCAGTAAGTTTATTTCTGCTAGGCTAGATTTCAAAAAAGGCACATTATTTCATAATCTGAACATAGTGTGCATTTTTTATCAATTTTTATTGCTGCATATTTTCATCACAGAAAAGTTCTGTTTTTATTTTTAACTTTTTTATTTCAAATGGTGTAATAAACATTCTAATATAAACATCTCTTCATGTGTCTCTAAATTCATTTAAATGAAAAGAATTAGCATTTATTTATTTCTTTTACTGTTCTTCAAGTACAGTTATCTCCATTTCCCTGCCACCACTTTCCCCTGCCCCACCCACCCCCACCTCCCACACTCAATCCCTCCCCACCTTGGCTTTCTCCATGGGTCCTTTATACATGTGCCTTGATGACCCTTCCTTTTCTTTTCCCCCTATATCCCCTACCCCAGAGTTACTGTCACTTTGTTCTTTATTTCAATGTCATTGGTTGTATTTTGCTTGTTTGTCTGTCTTGTTAATTAGATTTCACTTATAGGTGAGATCATATGGCATTTGTCTTTCACTGCCTGGCTTATTTCATTTAGCATAATGCTCTCTAGTTCCATCCATCCTTTTGCAAAAGGTAGGGGCTCCTTCTTTCTTTCTGCTGCCTACTATTCCGTAGTGTAAATGTACCATAGTTTTCTGATCCACTCATTTACTGATGGGCACTTAGGTTGCTTCCAGCACTTGGCTATTATAAATTGTGCTGCTATGAACATTGAGGTGCATAGGTTCTTTTGAGTTGGTGAGTCGGGACTCTTAGGGTATAATCCTAGCAATGGAAATGCTGGGTCAAAGGGCAGTTCCATTTTTAGTTTTTTCAGGAAATTCCAAACTGTTTTCACAGTGGCTGCACCAGTCTGCATTCCCACCAAGAGTGCACTAGGGTTCCCTTTTCTCCACAACCTCTGCAGCAATTGTTGTTTGTTGATTTCGTTATGATGGTCATTCTGACTGGTGTGAAGTGGTATCTCACTATGGTTTTAATTTGCGTCTCTCTGGTGGCTAGTGATGCTGAGCATCCTTTCATATGTCTCCAGGCTCTCTGTATGTCTTCCTTGGAGAAGTGTCTGTTCCAGTCCTTTGCCCATTTTTTAATTGGATTGTTTGTCTTCCTGTATTGGAATTGTGTGCGTTCTTTATATATTTTGGAGATCGAATCCTTGTTTGAGGTATCATTGGCAAATATATGTTCCCATATGGTTGGTTCCGTTTTGATTTTGCTGATGGTTTCTTTAGCCATGCAGAAGCTTTTTAATTTGATTAAGTCTCATTTGTTTATTCTTTCCTTTATTTTCCTTGCTTAGGGGACATATAGGTGAAAATATTGCTGTGTGGAATATATGAGATTTTCCCATATATGTTTTCCTCTAGGAGTTTCATGGTGCCATGACTTATATTTGTCTTTATCCATCTTGAGTTTATTTTTGTGTATATTGTAAGTTGGTGGTCGAAGTTTATTTTTCTCCCAATGCCATTTGTTGAAGAGGCTATTTTTATGCCATTTTATGCTTCTGCACACTTTGTCAAATATTAATTAACCATAGAGACATGGCTTTTTTCTGGGCTCTCTATTCTGTTCCATTAATCTATGTGTCTGTTCTTACG
The DNA here is from genome assembly GCF_021234165.1 of Pteronotus mesoamericanus. Lineage (NCBI taxonomy): Eukaryota > Metazoa > Chordata > Mammalia > Chiroptera > Mormoopidae > Pteronotus > Pteronotus mesoamericanus. Next base: position 5,505,132 of record NW_026555198.1, read on the forward strand.
ACAGTACCACATTGTTTTGATTACAGTAGCCTTGTAATATAGTTTGATGTCAGGTATTGTGACCCCTCCTACTTTGTTCTTCTTTCTCAAAACTGCTGCTGCTATTGAGGGTCATTGATGCTTCCATATAATTTTTTGAAATGTTTTTTCTATATCTGTGAAATATGTCATTGGTGATTTAATAGTGATTGCATTGAATCTATAAATTGCCTTGGGTAGTATGGGCATTTTGATGATATTAATTCTTCCCATCCATGAGCACAGTATATGCTTTCATTTATTTCTGTCTTCCTTAATTTCTTTCTTCATTGTTATATAGTTTACTGCATACAGGTCTTTTACCTCCTTGGTTAAATTTATTCCTAGGTATTTTATTTTTCTTGTTGCCATATCGAATGGTATTTTTTTTCTGATTTCTTCTTCTTCTATTTCATTGCTGGTGTACAAAAATGCCTTTGATTTCTGAATATTGACTTTGTATCCTGCTGTTTGGCCAAATTCACTTATTAGGTTGAGTAGTTTTTTGGTAGAATCTATAGGGTTTTGTATGTACACTATCATGTCACCTGCAAACAATGATGGTTTTACTTCCTCCTTTCCACTTTTGATGACTTTTATTTCTTTTTCCTATCTGACCGCAGTGGCTAAGACTTCCAATACTATGTTGAATAGAAGTGGTGAAAGCAGACATCATTGTCTTGTTCCCGATCTTAGTGGGAAAGCTTTTCCTTTTTGCCCATTGAGTATGAGGTTGGCTGTAGGCTTTTCCTATAAGGCCTTTATTATGTTAAGGTATGCCCCCCTTCCACTTACTTTAATGAGTGTTTTTATCATAAATGGGTGTTGTACCTTACAAAAGCTTTTTCTGCATCTATTGACATGATCAAGTGATTTTTGCCTTTCCTTTAGTTGTGTGATATATTTCATTTATTGATTTATGAATATTGTACTATCTTTGCATCCCTGGGATGAATTCCCCCTTGATCATGGTGTATGATCTTTTTAATGTATTGCTGGATGCGGTTTGCCAATATTTTTTTGAGGATTTTAACTTTTACATTCAGTGATAATGGCCTGTAATTTTCTTTTTTTTTTTTTTAAAGTTCATTTTAACATTTTATTTTTCATATTATGATTTTTTTTATTTTTATTTTTATTAATTTATTTACTTTTTAAATACATTTGTCTCTGCCTTCCCCCCCCCTTTCCCTTGCCCCCTCCCACCTTCCCTCCCTCAGCTCTTCCCCTTTGGTTTTGTCCATGAGTCCTTGCTATATGTTCCTTGACTTTCCCCTTCCCTTCCCTTTCCCTGCCCCCCCCTTCCCTCTTGTAATTTTCTTTCTTTATTGTATCTTTATCTGGTTTTGAGAGTAGGATGATGTTGGCCTCATAAAAAGAGTTTGGGTGTCTTCCCTCTTCCGGATTTTTTGGAATAGTTTGAGGACAGGGTTTCACTCTTCCTTAAATGTTTTGTAAAATTCTCCTGTGAAACCATCTGGTCCAGAGCTTTTGTGTGCTGGTAGTTTTTTGATTACTGTTTCAATTTCACCAGCTGTTATTGGTCTGTTCAGGCCTTCTGCATATTCTTCATTCAATTTTGGAAGAAATTTGTCCATTTTACCCAGGTTTTCAAATTTCTTGGCATATAGTTCATAGTAATTTCTTACAATCCTTTGCATTTCTGTGGTGTCACCTGTTATTTCTCCTCTGTCATTTCTGATATTATTTATGTGGGTCCTCTCCCTTTTTTTCTTGATGAGTCTGCTTAAAAGTTTGTCGATTTTATTTATCTTTTTGAAGAACTAGCTCCTGGATTTATTGATCTTTTGAAGTGTTCTTTTAGTCTCTATGTCATTCAGTTGCACTATTATCTTGATTATTTCCTTCCTTCTACTCTCTCTGGGCTTTGTTTGTTGTTTCTCCAGTTCTTGAAGATGTAGGGTTAGGCCGTTTATTTGAAATGTTTCTATCTTTTTTAGGTAAGCCTGTATTGCTATGAACTTCCCTCTCAGGACTGCCTTCGCTGTGTCCCATAGGTTTTGGGCTGTTGTGTGTTCATTTTCATTTGTTTCCAGAAACTTTTTGATTTTTTCTCTCATATCATTATTGACTGATTCATTTTGTAATAACATGTTATTCAGTCTCCATGAGTTTGAATGTTTTTGAGTTTTTCCCTTGAGGTTGGTTTCTAGTTTGAAGCCCTTGTGGTCCAAGAAAATGCTTGATATGATTTCAATTTTCTTGAATTCGTTACAGCTTGTTTTGTGTCCTATCATGTTGTCTATCTTTGAAAATGTTCCATGTGCATTTGAAAAGAATGTGTATTTTGCTTTTTGGGATGAAAGGTTCTATATATGTCAGTTAAGTCCATTTGATCTAATGCGTCGTTTAGTTCCACAATATCCTTGTTGATGTTTTGTTTGGAAGATCTACCTATTTTTTACCGTGGGGTGTAAAAATCCCCTACTTTCAGTGTGTCTATATCTTTCTTGAAGTCCTCCAAGATTTTCCTTATATATTTGGGTGCTCCTATGTTGAGTGCATATATGTTTATAATGTTTATGTCTTCTTGATAGATTCTTCCTTTGAGTATTATGAAGTGCTCTTATGGGTCTCTTTTTATGGACTTTGTTTTGAAGTCTATTTTGTCTGATATAAGTATTGTTACCCCTGCTTTTTTTCCCTGTCTGTCTGCTGGGAATATTTTTTTCCAACCCTTTACTTTCAGTCTGTGAAGGTCTTCTGTTCTGAGGTGGGTCTCTTGTAGGCAGCATATGTGTGGGTCATGTTTTTTTTATCCATTCACTTACCCTATGTACTTTGTTTGAAGCATTTAATCCATTTACATTCTAGGTTATTATTGATAGGTACTTATTCATTTTATCCCTTTGTACATGTGTTCTTCTCTCAGTCTTTTTCTTTATCCCCTTAAAGCAGTCCCTTTAGCATATCTTGCAATGCTGGTTTGGTGGAGGTGTATTCTTTTAGCCTTCTTTTGTCTGGGAAACTCTTTATTTCACCTTCGATTTTAATTGAGAGCCTTGCTGGGTAGAGCAGTCTTATTTGTGGGCCTTTGCTTTTAATGACTTGGAATAATTCATGTCATATGCCTCTGGCTTGTAGTGTTTCTCTTGAGACATTAGCTGCTAGCCTTATCGGGGCTCCAGTGTATATTACTTCCTGTTTCTCCCTTGCTGCATTTAAGAATCTCTCTTTGCCTTTGATATTTGCCATTTTAATTATTTGGATACAAAAATTATGATTTGTAGAACTCTGTGCTACCTGGTAAAATGCTAGGCAAAAAAGAGACATAATGGAGGACCTACGAATAATAGTAATAATTTTTTAAAGATTTTATTTTGTTATTTTTAGAGAAGGGAAGGGATGGAGAAAGAGAGGGAGAGAAACATTAATGTGTGGCTGCATTTCTCACACCCCCTACTGGGGACCCGGCCTGCAACCCAGGCATGTGCCCTACATTGGGAATCAAAACGGTCACACTTCGGTTTGCAGGCCAGCACTCGATCCACCGAGCCAAACCAGCCATGGCTCCAAATAATTATTTTTGTATATGTAGAAAGTTGTTATATTATGGAAGTTAAATTACAAATCAGTGGTCATGAAATTTATTATTCTAACATATTAGTGAAGCAAGTATTTATGCTCATGAAAAATACAATGAAATCCTTAATTTACAGCATATCATTAAAATAAATAGTCAGTGGATTAAAGTGACATGTGAAAATTTTAAAAATAAAAAATTATAAGAAATATAATCAAATGCCTTAAATTTGAGGTATATGAGAAATCTTTAAATGAAATACAAGTAGCACAAATCATAAATAATATTGATAATTATGTCTACATTAACATGTAAAACTTATGTGTATCAAGATACAGTGCAAAGTTAAATATAAGCCAGAGACTTTAAAAAGATATTTGAAATATAGTAACTGATTATTTTGTATGGTATATTGAAATAGCTCCTATATTAAAAGATAAGCTCCATGAGGGCAGATATTTTAGGCTGTTTTGTTTACTACTCCACCCTCAGTACCTATAACAGTGCTTGACAAATAATAGACAATAGATATAGATTGAATGAATAAACTCAGATACAACAACACAAAAAGAGCAAAATACATTGAGCCGATTTATAGAGAAGGAAACAATCAATAAATATGCAAAGATGCATGAACTCATTAGTTATCAAGGTAATGCTAATTAAAATAACAATAAAATGTTGGACAGTTTTATTCCATTCAATTAGCAAAAATCAAACAAATCTGATTATACGAATGTTAATAAGATACTGGTAAGACAGAAGTTTATTTACTCTAAGTTAGCATATAGATTGTCAAAACCATTTTGGAGAGAGATTAATATCTAGTCAAGGTGAAGGTCCCATAGCCAGAGAACCTTATGACCTACCAATTTATTCATCACATATACATTAATAGGGGAATGTATAAATAAATTGTGAATGAGGTTCTAAAAGCAGTTAAAATGAAAGAAAAAACAACTTTCTATCAAATAAAAACCTTGAAAGATAATATTACTAAATGGAAAATGCAATGTACAGATGGTGTACACAATAGAATATAGTGTATTCTATTTAATAAACTTTTAAACTCAATAACTATATCACATATTGATCATTTATATATACCTTATGATGTAAAAGTATAAAAATAGAAGGTAAATATAAACAATAACTTCAAGATAGTGATCCTACTTAGAAAATAAGAAAGGGGTAAGAATGAAAAACAACTCACTTATATCTCTATTTGTTAATTTTGGATCATAAACCCATAAGTGCTTGCTACAGTTATTTTGGCACTTCCTTCATGTTGAATGTGCTTCATAAAGTAAATGAATTAATGTGAGCTAAGGTAGTAGTGGTAGCTTGCACAAAAAGGAAATAAAAGTAGTAAATGTATATTTTGGCTTTCATAACAGAATAATATCCATCTCCAGCACCTCTTCTCTTTTTCTTTTCACCTGTACATATCTTTATCGAAGTCTTCATTTCTCCATTTACTGATTCTTATTTGCACAATTTTGGCTTTGTTCTCAGGTATATTCTCTCCACATGTGCTTTAAATGCCTCTAAAGTTACATTGTCCTTATCTGAGTTCAACAGAACTATCTAGTTCAACTTGTGTTATATCCTTTCCTGAGCACTCTGGACAGGAAGAGGACACACTTCTCTTGTTAGAACTGAGTTCATGTGTCCACTTCTGGATAGATGGCTTCCCCAACATACAATTGCAGTAATAATACCAGTAGAAAAGAAAAAGAAGACTTGGCAGCAAGAGTAATAGTTATAAAACTACAAGGTTGATGTGAGAAAATAGAGGGAGGAAAGTAGTGCATGGTAAGAGAAGATTTAATTTATTTACTAACATTGTCCCTTGTTTATTTCCTTTTTTAAAAGACTTTATTTATTTATTTATTTTTAGACAGAGGTGAAGGGAGGGAGAAAGAGAGGGAAAGAAACATCTATGTATGGTTTCCTCTCATGCGCCCCGTGCAACCTGGCCTGCAACCCAGGCATGTGCCCTGACTAGGAATCGAACTGGTGGCCCTTTGGTTCACAGGCTGGCACTCAATCCACTGAGCCACAACAGCAAGGTCCCCCTGTTTATTTTTTAAATAGCCCTTTTAAAACTTGTGATTAATTTATTGTTGAATGTGTTACTTGTTTATTGTCCATTTTCCTATCAAGCTTGTCATTTCCATGACTATATGGACTTTGTCTTGCTCACCATATTATTCCATAGTTTTGATGTGTGTATTAGATTTTGAATGAGTATTTATTGAATGAGTTAATATATAGCAGTGATTCTCATATTTTTTGGTCTCAAGATCCCTTTATATTTTTAAAATTATTGATACTCTGCAGAGCTTTTATTTATGTGGGTTGTCCATATTGAAATTACCAATATTGATTATACCTAAAATTAAAACACATTTTAAAAGATTTTATTCAACAGTTCATTTATAGCTAACAATAAATCTATTTTATGTTAACATAAATAACATATTTTATGAAAAATAACTATTTTTCAAAACAAAAATATTGAGAAAAATGAAGTTTTCATTACAGTAAGTGCATTCAATCATTTTCAATATGCAGTTTTCATTAATATATATGAAGATAATCAGGCCCATATAGACAGAGAGTTGGAAAAGTGAAAACATAGCCTTTTATAACTGTGGCTATAATAGTTATAGCCTTTATAACTATTAATTTTTCTCTTGAATAGTGAAATATCAAAACTCAACAGGGGTAGTTTCCTATAGGTTAGTTACAACATGAAATCTGAAACCCTGTCAATGAACTTTTTATATTCAATTATATTAATATCTGTTGCTATGTCTTGCAATTTGAATGGATAATTTTGCAACATTATCAACTGTTCATTTGGGAAACCCTGGTTTACCATGATACACAGATTTGTATGTTGATATGTTTCATTATACAATATCAGAAAAACACATTTGTTAATATTACCACCGATCTCATCAAAAGTGTCTTTAATTGAGAAGCTGTCAAGCTTATAAGGGCAGCTACAAATCATTAAAAATTCTATTTATTGCCTGAAAGTTCAAATTTTATGATTAATAACAAATGCTATCAGTTTTCCTTGAAATAAGCTTATTTCTTTCACTTTCAAAAAAATGGCTGAATAAAAATACTTGGTTACCCAGTTGTCAAGTAAAAATGGTGTTCCATACAAATATGCAGATAGTTTTTCCTGAGCCAACCATCATACTTTAATGTTTAGCAGAAATGTTTTATGCATACTTCCCATTTTGTTACACATAATGTTAAAAAGGTTGTACTCAAAGGTCAAGATTTAATAAAAGTAAACATTTTTAGTGCTGCGTCAGGACACTCTTAAGTAAAACTGGCAGGTTTTTTTTCTCCCATGAGTGTGGAGGGAAGAATGCAAACATGAATAGTTTGATGCCACTGCCTTGGTTTATGTTAAGATTCCAAAATTTCTCTGCCATTGTCTTTAAATCATCATAAAAAAATGTCAATATACTGAAAAAGGATAATATTTTTATATTATTATGAAAAGGTTTTTGACCTCAGGACTCCTGAAAGTGTCATGGAAACTCCTAATCTGAGAAGCACTGATATCCATAACTCAATTATACTTACACTAAAATTAAATGCCCACATATTTTATACATTTTTCACTTGCAGTTAACATTTGAAGAAAATGTTAGGTATTAGGATAATATAAATTTCAAAGATATGAGATGGTTTATAAACACTAAAGCAGAAATATAGATTTTTTTTATTGATAGGAAAAAAGGAAAAACTAACTCAGGACTTAATGTATAATTCTAATGCCAAATCTAAATTGTTATCAGAAAGTCCAGATATCTGTCTTTTTAGATGGTAGATGTATACCAAAAACTGGGGTGACATTGGTCAATAAAATTATATAGGTTTCAGGTATCCAATTTTATAACATATCATCTCTATGTTGTATTCTGTGTTCACCACCCCAAGTCTCCTTCCATCACCATTTATCCCCCCTTTACCATCTTCTGCCTCTCCTGCCCCCCTTTCCCTCTGGTAATCACCATACTGTTATCTATGTCTAGGAGTTATTTATTTTTTTTTGGCTTAATACCTTCACTTTTTTCCCCAAGCCCCTCAACCACCCTCCCCTCTGACAACTGTCTGTCTCTTTTCTATATCTATAAGCTATTTCTGCTTTGTTAGTTTATTTTGTTTATTAGATTCCACGTATAAATTAAATCATATGGTATTTTAAAAAAAACTGTGGTACAATTTACACAATGGAATACTACTCTTTCATAAAAAAGAAGGAAATCTTACCTTTTGCAACAGCATGGATGGACCTGGAAAGTATTATGCTTAGTGTTTTTCTTAGCATTGAATAACAATTCATTATGACCTTTTCAATGTCAGGACAACAATGATCTCACCTTCATAAACATTTTGCCAAATGACATCAAATCAGAAGTTTCTTATTTACTATATTACATGAAAATACAAACATATTCGAGCTTTAAACAAATCTATATATGTTTATTTAATTAAATTTTCTCCATAATTCTTTACTCCAAACTGCCAATACAGGTAAAAACATGGTCCCCAACAACGAAAAATAAGATGAAAAAAATGGTCATAATCAATGAAGAGTAAGTTAAAATAATTTTTGTAGTCTTCCCATCAACTTAATAGTGCAGATGTGTCTTTTCAATGATCTGGATATTCTTTGGCATTTTTTTCTTGATGGTTAACAGAGTTCCCATCTGTTTTTAAATGTATATTATTATAATATTTATCGAAACTTAATTTTTTCAATAATACTCTTTTTCAGTCTGTCTATTCTTTCTATCTTCCTTCATTTTTTTCCTTTTTTGGGCCAACTTATCTACTTATCTATTATTAGCCCTTCCCAACATGGCTGAAGATATATATTTTTTTGCCACCAGGAGCTAACAGTATACTAAATGAGATGGGCATGAGATATATATATATATATATATATATATATATATATATATATATATATATATATATGTGATATGGTATGATAAATTCACTAAGGTGAGGGCTAGGTGTAGTGTTAGAATAATGAAGAAATGATGGCATTCACTTGAGCTATTCAAACACATGTGTACCAAAGAGGAGATTTCTAAGCTGTGATTTGAAGGACAGGGAAGATTTTCCTAGGAAGGTAAGGAGAGGGGACAGGCCCATGCCAAATAGATAGAACAGATAACTAAGGCATTTTGACATTGAATAGTTTGGTACACTTAGAGAACAACAGGAAGTTTAATGTCATGGCATGAATTCAAGAGAAGAGATGCAAGGAAAATAAGACGGGCAACACTGAAAGGAAAAGAAACCAACAGAGAAAAGAGGGAAGGAGGGAGGGGGTGCGGGGGGCGGGGAAAGGAAGGGAAGGGGAAAGTCAAGGAACATATAGCAAGGACTCATGGACAAAACCAAAGGGGAAGAGGTGAGGGAGGGAGGGAGGGGGCAAGGGAAAGCGGTGGGGGGTAGGCAGAGACAAATGTATTTGAAAACATTAATTAATTAATTAATTAATTAAAAATAAAAAAACACTTCCACAAAGGAAAAACTGAAAGGACACATAAAACAAAAAAAAAAAAAAGAGAGAGAGAGAGAGAGAAGAGATCAAACAAGAACAGATATCTGCTGCGACCCTCGCAGATTGGGGATCCCTGAATGGGAGAAATGGGAGATTGAGAAAGGACAACACAACACAAAGACACAACACAAGACAACTTAGAGAAAAGCAGGGGCCAGGTGGGGCATTGTCCTCTGATGGAGAAACAATGACAGTGACCACAGTCTCCGTGTTTATTTTATAGGGGTTGGTTAGATAAAGCTCAAGGGAGTTTTGCAGGCTTAGGGGAATGCTGTGGACACGGATTGTTCCGTTCCCAGGCTATCTACATCATAAAGCTTTCTTCTGCAAAGGTTGCGGTTGTCTTCAGCAGAAGCTTGCGGGTATGTACTCCCTTTTCAACTCCCCAGGCTCAGGCTGTTGCCAGTTGCCAGCTTGATCTGCTTTGCAGATAACAAGCAGTCTGTGGCTTTGCCAGGCGCTTAACCTAGCTTTTAACGTCAGCCTTCACCGTCTTCCACAGATATCAGACCATAGAAGCCCTTTTACAGCATGTAAAAGAAACAGTTTAAAGTTTTTTGTCAGGGAAACCATTTGCTCAGACTCATGTTTTAGAAAGATCAGCACTACTGTGTTGAAGACAATTTGGAGGGTGAAAGGCTTCATCCATGCTTCCTGTTCTAACTTTCAGACATAAATGATGAAACTAAGTGCACTCGAGAGGTTTGTTTTCTTTTGTATAGTTAGTTGGCTGTTCAGACAAAAAGAATAGGTACAACAGGGCATTGGGCCTAAACTCCTCAGACTTGCATGCTAGATCTTGCTTTCCCAATGCTAACCCTATAGTCTTTGATGAGCTTACTTCTCCAAATCCCTGGCCCTGTTTGCCATTCCATCCACAGTTCCATCCAAACCACTTAATTTGAGGCGGCGGTAAGGATAAAGTTTTATAGTGACTCTGGGTTGTTTGTTGTGAAAAAAAATAACACAACTCTGTTAAGCCCTTGGTACAGCTTTCAAATGGTATGTGTTTTTCTCAAGCTGTTTTACCTGCATTTGGCACCGCTCAAAGTTAAGCATTCTGTTACGCCCACAGATCTTGTATCTTGTGTAATTAAAGAAAAACAAGTTTTTAAAGGTTGTATTGTTGGAAGCTGCACACACAAATGGTATTTCTACTTGATAAGATGACATCTAGATTTATTTATCTAAACCCAAGGCATACAGTATCTCTGGTATAATTATTCTTGATTTAATAAGCTCTTTTGCTGTCTGCACTAGAGAAAAATTAACCATACTTCCAAATGCTGTAAAATGATAATGATTGTCTTTGTACCAATGATAACACAAAATTATGGGTAGATTGACAGTCATGAAAAGATAATGATACTATTAAGATCAGAGCCTTTGGTTTCAGACAGGTCTGAATTAAGTCTTAGGTAAACTTCCTCACTTACTGGGTGTGTGACTTTCACCAAGCGACTTGATCTTACTGAACTTTGGTTATCTCATCTGAACAGTGGGGATGACAATAATGCTTACTATGTGAAGTTAGTAAGAGGGTTCAGTGAGATTATGTATGTAAAGTATCTGACATATAATAACCATTATAATTTACATTATTTGTAGACAAAAATTAGCACTAACTACAAAAAACGGTATTTGTGTCTTGAAATGTCTGCTTACAAATAAGAATGAGTAGCCAGGATTAAATTTACCCTCTCCTCTGAAAGAACACACACACACACAAAGCAGAAACATATATGAAACAATGTTTTTCAACATACTGGGCATCATCCAATGAAAGGTAAGGATTCCTGAGAGATAAGAAATAAATAAGGTGAGCCCTACAGTTGCCCCATGTACCTGCTTTATAAGAATTCTCAGTCTGCAGTCAGGGAGAGAAAACTAGGATGGAGCCAGATTTTAATCATAAAACTGAGTACAATGTTTTGAAAGTTTGGCAAAACCAAAGCAGAGAGTGCTCACAGAACAGAAAGGAGAGAACAATACAGAGAAAACACTGAATAGTTCTGCAAACAATCTCTCTAAAGTATTTAGATTACTAATCAGAGGATGCACTTGAGAAAACTAAGACAGGTTCGGGGGTGGAGAAAAAAACAATCATGAGAAAAGATAAGAGGAATCATTACCTGATGCTAACATGGGGCAAGTCCCAATCGATCAACCTGAAAAATCTCAAAATTCATGGAAAGTTTTGTTGATTACACAAAAGGATTTTGCCTCTGTAATGAGAAATAATTAACCATAGACTGAACACAGTGTTAGTCTTACCTAGCAAATCCTAAAAGCAAGATACAAAGGGATTGAGCCATTTCCAAATAACTTTACTGCATCCCAGAGTAAAGCTTAATAATATTTACAGGAATATAAAAATATCAGCACCCAACAAGATAAAATTCACACCTGGCATTCAGGACAAAATAACTAGACATGCAAAAAAGCAGGATAATACAAACCAGTAAGAGGAAAGAAGTTTATCAATCAAAATCAACTTAGGATGGCTACAGATGTTAGAATTAACAGACAAAAATATTGATATTTATTATAACTATATTCCATATGTTCCAAAAGTTAAGTAGAGACATAGATGATTAAGAATATATTCTAATAAAACTTATGCAGATAAAAAAAGGGGCAAGTCAAGGAACATACAGCAAGGACTCATGGACAAAGCCAAAGTGGGGAAGGGTTGAGGGAGGGAGAGCGGGGAGGAGGGCAGGGGAAAGTGGTAGGGGGTAGGCAGAGACAAATGTATTTGAAAACATAAATTAATTAATTAAATTTTTTTAAAAGGGTGGAAAAATAAAATCAGTCAATACATAAATATTTTAAAATAAATTATTCATCCATTCTATTGCTGATGGACATTTAGGTTGTTACTGGTTTGGTACAATTGTGAAAAAGTTATTATAAGTATCTTTTTTTTTTTTGTCTCCTGGCTTGTATATGCACACATATGGTATGCACATAGGAGTGGAATTGCTGGCTTATAGAGAATGCATATTTGCAACTTTACTAGATACTACCAAACTGTCTACTAAAGTTGTACCAACTGCCACTTCGGCCATCAGGGTTTAAGAGTTTATGTTGTTCCACATCCTCATAAACACTTGATATTGTTAATAAAGCTTTATAACTTAAAAAAAAAAACAAAGTAAATGACTGTACTGTTAAAAAAAGTTAAAGGACAAGGAATAGAATAGGAAAGTATTTACAACACATCTAAAATATAAAAAAAATTACAATGTGTGAGTTGAAAATACAATGGATGAGATTAACACAAGATCAGATATTGCAGAAGAAAGATTAATGGACTTGACCTCATAGCAAGAGAAACTATTCAAAATGAAAGAAGAGATTAAAAAAAGATTTAAAAAATGAACAGATAAGCAGTAAATAGTGGGACCTGATTAAGCAGTCTAACATATGTGTAATTGGAGTTCCTGAATGATTGCCCAGGAATGGGAAAAGAAGGAGTGGTGGTAGAAAAAATATTTGAAGAAACAATAACTAAAATTTCTCCAAATTCAAATAAGACATTGAACCCACAAGTCTAAGACACTTAATAAATACCAAGCATAAAAAAAGATCATTTGGGGGGATAGGGGAGTATATTTTTTCATTGGCATTTTTAAGAAATGCTAGAGTATGTAGATGGTAGTAAAAATAAGAGCAGCTATCACTCAGCTTTATTTTTTTATTAAAATTATTTGTAAACAATGCTCCCCTTTATTGCCTGCATGGAGAGTAGACCACTCCCACTACTTCATCTTTGGTAGGCCACTGATCCAACCCCGGGTTTCTTAGGTATAATCAAATAATTAAGTGATCAAGTTGTAATTAAGGTCTCAGAGAGTGACCTAGTAAGTGTCATGTTTGTGGCCCCAAAACACCATTATTTTAGTACTTGGGTATGTAAGGAGATAGTTTTGGTCCTTCTGAGAGCTTTATTTGGATACAACACAGAGTGACATACAACAAATACCATTATAAGGTATGTGGTAGGAAGGCAATTTTTTATCTCACTTCTTTTGTAGATGGTCCTGTAACCACTCTTACATCACACCTCTCTGAATTGAGGTCCACTCCTCCACACATGTGGAAATGTCAAGCTCTTTTCCTCCTTTCATGTGGTAAGCAGGGGAGTGGTATCCAGGAAGACTTGTCTTCAGTTCTCATTCAACTCTTATCCCTAATGTCTGCTTATCGGTGAACCTGCAAACCTGACCCTAACCCCCTCCCTTTTTATATACCTGCCTTTTCTCCTCCTTTTCTCCCTCCTCACCTTCAGAGAACTTGTGCACACACAGACATACATCTTTTCACATCTCATTGATTTTATTTTAATCATCAACATAAACGCACCATGTTGGAGTAAGATTTGTTCCCTATGCAGGTGACAATTTCGCAACAGCCTCTTCTGTAGAAACAGCAGATTGTTCTAGGTCTCTGGGCCTTGCTATCTAGAAAGCATTATTTGGAATAGTGGAATTCTCAAGCGTCCCATGTTCCTGGTCTGCCAATTTTTACTTTCATGTCTTATTCATCCTGTAATAACAGATGAATATGGTTGGCCTTATTAGGTTGGCCTTAGGTTTTCTTGAAGAGGTGGTAATTGTTTGAGTATATTTTTTTTTTCTTGAAGCCCCTTAAAGGGCTCTTTTTAGCATCCTTATCTTCTGTACCTTGTAGGAAAACAGGTTATCCTAGTTTGAGTAAAGAGGATGGGGACTGTCTAGGAAGGTGGGTTTCACGAAAAACAGTGGCTAGCTGAGGCGAGGTTTTGGGCCAAGCAAGGACAGATAAGAGTTGTAGGCAGGACTTACAGGCAACAAGAGGAAAACTTGGGTGGAGTCATCTCACATTGCCACCAACTCTGGACCTGGGTTCACGGGTGGTACCTGGTGTTGGTTATTCCTTAACTGTTCTAGGCTCTGGTGGTTTGTTGCTCACCTTAGTTACATTGTAGTCAGTGGTGGTTTACCCCAGGCCTCCTGCCTATATTATATCTTCTCTTCAGGATATAAATAGCCACACTCTTCAGCTTTGTTTGGTCAACATGGTTCTCCTCCCGTCAATGATAGCCCGAGATGGCTCAGACACAGGAAAGCATTACTTCTGACATCATGGATGGTTAGGAGGTGGGAGGCCAAGATTCTCTGGATGGATAAGGAAGGCTTTCATTTAGTACCACATAAATACCTTTGCTCACCTGGCCTTCCACCTCTTCTCCTTTCACCAGATTCAGTTCTGGTGGTATACATGGCAGGGAGAGGGTGTTTCCTCTGAGCCATTCTCCATGGCCACCCGATTCAGTAGTTCATTTTGTAGTCTCTAACTATTCAGCATTATCTAATCTATTATTTCAGATCTCCTTCAAACTAATATGATCATATTTAAATCTCAGCAGGGATATGTATCACCACACTTCTGTCCAACAAATTTCCTTATACATTTTTGACTTCTTAGATACAACCTGGTAAGTTTATCATCCTATTTCCTTTACCAAATGCCCTTAATTTTCTATTTTCAGTCTGTAAAGACTGAAACTATTGATAGAAGCAACAACATGGATAAATCTAAAAACAATTATGTTGGGTGTACAAAGCCAGACAAGAGTAAAAACTATATGATTCAATTTCTATAAAATTCTGGAAAATGCAAACTAACTTATGGTGCCTAAAAACAGCTCACTGGTTGTCTAAAGCAGAGGGTTGGGGAAGAATGTGAGTTAGAAATTATTAACAGGCATGAGGACATTTTAGTCATGATAGTTATGTGTACTTTGTCTTTGATTATGGCAATAGTTTAACAGGTACATGCATAAATCAAAACTTAACAAATTGTACATTTTAAGCATTTCATTTTATTGTATGTCAATTACTCTTCGATAAGGCTGTTATAAAAAGTCAACAAGGAATGTAATTAGGACTTCTTACACAGAATAATTCTCAGAAACCTTTTAAAATATCATTTTAATCAGTACGTTGATAAAGATTAATAAACAAAAACCTAAGAAAATGTAGCAATTTTCCTAAATGTTTAAAGTTTCCTTCTAAATTCTCCTTAATCTGGTTGATCAGATTTTTATAATTATTTTGTTGTTTTTGCCTCCCTGACTTTATTTCCTTGAAAAGGAGAAATTATCCCATGGTAATGTCTGTACACACCACTTTGGATTTAAATTTTTGTTAATTTCTTACTCTTTGTTCAGACATTGACTATTATTGTTTGATCTCAGTAAAGAAAAATCAAGTGAACATTTAAAAAAACTGAAGAATAATTAAATATAAAATCATTAGAAATAATTTCTGCCTTTACGTCAATAACTATTAAATCCATGCTAACCCTATTTTGCCACTTGCATTTCTAGGATTACCTTAATTTATTTATTGCATTTATTTATCTCATGCCTATTGAGTGTGTCCTGTGACACAAGCACTCTGATCAACATTAGAAGTCCTAATTTCTAATTTCATCTTTACCACTGTGGTAGGAATGATAAAATGCTCCCAAAGTTATTTACAGTTTAATCCCCAGAACATGTCAGTATATTACGTTACATGGTAAAAATCTTTGCAGATGGCATTAAGGTTTAGGAATTTGAGATGGGGAGATTATCCTAGGTTAAACCAGGTAGAATCAATTTAATTATATGGAATTTTAAAATTAGGAAAAAAATTTATCTTTGGTAAATTTATCAATGTTACTGGCTTTGATGATGGAGAAAGGGCTCCTGGAGCTAAGGAATGTGGACAGCCGTTAGATATCCAGCCAGCACTTTCATTTTAGTCCAGTGAGACCCATGTTTGATTTTTGACTTGCAAAAGATAATAAATTTTTATTGTTAAAGACCAATTTTTGTGTTAATTTATTGCATTAGCAATAGGAAACTAATACAACTAAATACTCAACAATCTTATGACCATGGACAAACCAAGGAAATAAACATATCTCTGCTAGCTGTTTCAAATATTTATTGAATAGATTTTGTACTAAACTAATAAAACATTGCAAGCAAACTGATCTATAAAATTTGTGGTAAAAAGTAGAGATCTTCCAAGAAGAGAACCAGTTAGCTACTAATAATAATTTGATAAGGCAAGAGAATAGACTGAGAAGAGTGGAGTGTGTCCTGTTTCTATTGTTGTTATTATTATTATTATTATTGCAATAAAGCATTCTGTTTTTTGAATGGAGTTGTCTCCAGATTTTGTTAGGCAACTTGGGAACAGATTTTATGACTCATAAGTCTGTGGAAAAAAAGTTAAAAGTTCAAATTCTAGAACAACCTTAATAATAACAATATGAATGCACTTTTATTATTGATTACTTTTCCAAATAAAAGGATCAGGAATCTATTATCATTTGTTTACTAATTGCCTATGTTTACATTTAATAACTGTATCAAATAAAAGTCATTAGTTAGGTAAAATGTGATTCAAACAGTAAATCAACATTTCAAAATTTAACTTTGTGACCAAGAACCTGCAGGAATGCAACTTCTTTTGGATTTCTTTTTACTTATCAATGATTCTGCTCAGGTAGTTCTTTTTCTGCAAGTTTCTGGTCTTCCTTTTAAAAATGTTTTTAGATCAAATTCTGTACATACATTGTTTTTTTCTGTCTTGCTTGAGCATCGACCAAATAAGATGAATAAGATTCAGTTGCAATGAATTGAGATTTAGGGTAAATGTTGCAAAGAGCTTTTCAATTTTGAAAAGGATTAAAGCGCTACCAAAGATTCAAGTTATTCTTTTAGATCTTCAGTGATGTTCTTACAGGTCTGGCTGAATTAAACTCAACTCTGATATTTGGCTAGTATGAATTGCAATGTTTTATTAAAATGATTATGCCATGTAATAGGAGCAGAAATACATGAAATCCCATTGGCATTGCATTAAATCATTGATCCAATAGGTGGCATGATATAATGAAAAAAAAAGCACTAGGGTCAGGGTTAAAATATTGGCTCAGGTTTCAGCAGCATTTGTTAAGCATGCCTATAAATCATTTAAACTTCCCGAACTTCTGTGTCTTCTGTAAATGGCTGTACTTTTAGTTTTCTACCAGATTTGCACAGTATTGTGGAGCTCGAAGTAAAGAAATAAATGTAAAATTCACATGAAAATGGTAATATATTATCTGTCTCAGGTTTTATAGTACTTTTGTATCATTTTGATGTTAAAATCATCCCTAAAATGTAATTACTTTTATCCTAATTGATGCTGTTGGGAAAGACTCAGAAAGAGGGCAACAGTGCTGTCATATTATAGGGTTATATACTGGCCTCTAATTAGAGGTCTGTGACAAATAATCTTGATTTTCAATGATTTTTTTTCCATTTTTATCATATAAAATATATTTTTAAAATCTTGGTACATTATATTTGCACATTGTTGGGTTTTAGAAGGACCTTAAGCAACTTGACCTTCTGAATCTGGAAATATAGGCATGAAAAGTGATCCTTATATGCATCTGGAACACTCAAAATTTGGACAAGCTTACATTTTTTCTCAACAGTAAGTTATATAAATGAAAAATTGGACTGGTCATGCTTCAACCCAGGTGATTTAAAAGCATGTAAGTAGTAGATTTATCTATAGATCTATAGTTTTTCCCACACTAAGTTTATTATAACCACCATTATAACAATTTTCAGTTGACTTTTACCCCAGTAACAGGAATCAATGAATCCATAAGTGTTTCCTGCTTTTATGCCTTGGACATTATTAGACTTAATTCAGTTGCCTAGGAGACTTTATACTAGATGGAACCAAGATAAGAGGGTTGTAATTTTTGCACTATTATTCAAATTTAAAACACTTTCAAGTAAGGGTGTTTTTAAAAAAATTTAGAAGAATCACAATGAAGCAAAAATATCTTTGTCTTTTAGAGGAGGATGAAGTAGTTGAGCACTTATAGAGGAGTAAATTGGAAAACACCACAATATGTTATTATCTGCATAAGAGTATGCATTAAAGTCACCAGGACAGAATTTTCTTTAAAAAAAAAAAGTGAATAATTCTGATAAGTAAAGTGAAAAGTGGTAATAATGAAAACTAGGAATTCTCTTCCATCCCTCCTGCCCAATTCCCACCATAATAGGCTTCTATTCACACACACACACACACACATCCAGATATATATATATATATATATATATATATATATATACACACACACACACACACACACACACACACACACAGATGATGTACATACACACACACATTTCTGTAGTGGTAGAATTTTAAAGTTTCAATACAATCTAATGATGCTTGGATTTTCTAAGGATATTATTCACTACCTATGATATATTATTAATGTTATTTCCCTTAAAGGTAACATTATACATGACAACTGTAATAGAATAAACAATTTGTTACCAGGATATTTTATAACATTAAATTATCCTGGTAACAAATACAGCATACATAACTCAGTCTAGGTTTCATTTCTTTTCTTTTCTTTTTTTGTTTTTTTGTCTATATCTCCTATAGGAAATATATTGGCATCTTGTAAAGCTGGATTACAAAACTTCCCCTAGCAATTTTCTTACATGGCCGAAATTTAATGTTTATCACACATCCAAACACAAAATTTAGAGATGGAATGTAGCATTTATTCCCTTATTCCAAGAGCTCAGAAGTCATCTTTGCTGTATTCCAGTTTTCTATCTCCAGAAAAAGTTTCTTGGACTTTGTGTCTCTCTGTTTCTGTCTCCAGGTTCATCTCTCTCTCTCTCTCTCTCTCTCTCTCTCTCTCTCTCCTTTTTGAAACACATGTTAGAAACTCATTGCATTTACTCATAAGTAAAACCACATGTTGCTGTTGCTATAGGGAATGTAAACATTTTGTGAATAAAGATCACAAAATATCACAAATTATGCAGTTGAATCTGAGTACTAAGGCAGTATTTATACTTGGTTTTATCTGAAAATAAAATTGTGACATACAGAAATTTTAAATACAAATTATATATTTTATTAACATAAAAATTCTTTCAAAAAGACTGCCTGCTACAGCAGGTGTGTGTTCTTCACAGCACAGTTCTTTTCCTGGACTCAAGCCTAACAGCTGTTTATAGCAAAGTGTCCACTTCTAAATGTGCTTGAATAAACTTCAGGAGAGCTTGCCAGTTTATAAACAAAACTGATGTATCTGACCGCCTGGGTTATCAGAACGTTCTCTTGATGCTAGAGTAAGGGACAAACAGAGGTAAATGGGCTCTTAGAAAGTAATTGTCGTGAAATGGTTGGTGCAGAGACCTTCAAACATCAGGTGGCAAAGACGGGAACTATCAGTAAGTACCTTAATTGACTGGAGCTCACCAGAATTTCATATAGTTTTTTGTTTTGGTTGTTGGTTACACCTAACTGGATTTAAGGTCCCAGAATCAGAGTTAAGTATCATACTAGAAGTTAACAATCTCGGGACAGAAAGTCATGTCTCTTGTAGAAGAGGAAACTGGAACTAGAGATTACAGGGCAATGGATTATAAGTAAATAAATTGTGTATATAATTCCAAAGAAGGCATTACATTATGGATCATATTTGACCTACATTGTATACACATAGCTAAGTTTTGTCTTTATCGTGTCGGTCCTTTATTCTTTTGGTGTTTTCTTTTTTTAAGGGGCAAATCTTCCAAATGCTATTAAGCTTACATAAATATTATATGTTATGCAAATATTCTATAAAACTGAAAGTTTGAGCTAATGAAGCTTACTAGAATACTGAAAACATACTAATTTGCAAAGGACTGTGGTTCAAATCAGGTGTCATTCTGTCTATAAGACAGAAAAACTGGGATCCATGGAAACACACTTGCCATGGGAGACATGATTTCCCAGTATGTAGTGTCAGAATTCAAATTAGTATTTCTGTAATCCAGAGAAAATAAGTGAGGGCCACAAGTCAGCACAGCAAAGGCAGGATGAAAGGAGTATTTTTTAGGTTATTTTCAATAAATTTTAATCAACACTCCCAGATCATTTTCAAAGCATAATTATTAAATGCATTTTATATAGGCAGCAACTTAATTTATATATCCCTGTAATCACCTTCCCATGTGGTGCCTCAATTGTATATATGCATTTGACAGTTTAGAAAATACAAGGCCGGAGATTGAGTGATTTTGAGTGTTGCTGTGTAAGAGTTATCTGTTGGGGTTAGAATGGGAATTCAATAGATATACATATATATGGATTTGATAGGGTTTCATTTATTATTTCTACTAGAACAAGCAAGATACACAGTCTATACTGTTCTAAATGTAAGATGAGCTTTTGAAAAACAATATTTAAATTACTAAAGAAGTATTTAAAATCAAACATATAAATTCAAGGGTGGTTCTATTCCACCTCAGTAATCCCCAATTTGCAATTGGTTCAAATCCCTTTTTAGTTCTTATAAGCATGCTTTTATAATGTTATACACTTAATAATAATAGTTTACATTTATTGGGTCTTTACCACATTTACTTTTCATGTTTGACTCATTTACATGAAAGTGTGTTGTGACTTTATAACACCCCTATAAGATAGATAAGTACTACTATCATCCCATTTTACAAATGAGATAAGTGATGCACAAGGCCATTAATATCCTCCCCAAGGTTATATCACTAGGAAGTACTGAAGTAAGAGTTTAATCAGGCAATTTGACTCAGCATCAGCCTGCATGTTTAGTCATTATGCTATATCATCATTTTAGTATAGAAAGCATTTAACATGACATTACATTTAATAGTTTTCTTGGAAAGGCAATGTAGTAAAAATGGTTTTTCAATGTCTTTTGAGTTCAGCATGTGTATAGGTACTGTGGGGGTATGGAATGAAAGTAGAATAAACAGTGCCAGCCTTCATGGAACTTTGCATCGAAGATAGCACACTATACCATAGTAAAGAACTTTTAAGCCATGGCACTACGAGCTTAAATGTTAGACCCAAAACCATAAAAATCACAGAAGAAAACATAGGCAGCAAAATCTTGGACATTTCTCATAGCAATATTTTATTGGATATATCTGCCCAGGCAGGAGAAACAAAAGAAAAAGTAAACAAATGGTACTATATAGAATGAAAAAGTTTTTTCACAGCAAAGGAAATCATCAACAAAATAAAAAGACAACCCACAAAATGGGAGAACATATTTACCAATACATCTGATAAGGGGTTAATATCCAGAATTTATAAACGACTTACAAAACTCAACAGCAAAAAAAACAAACAACCCAATTTAAAAAATAGACAAAGGACCTGAATAAACACTTCTCCAAAGAAGATATAACAGATGGCCTATAGACATGTGAAAAGATGTTCAACATCACTAATCATCAGAGAAATGCAAATTAAAGCCACAATGAGACACCATCTCACACCTGTCAGAATGGTTATCATCAATAAATCAACAAACAACAGGTGATTGAGAGGATGTAGAGAAAAGGGAACCCTAGTGCAAAGTTGGTAGAAATGCAGACTGGTGCAGCTGCTGTGGAAAACGGTGTGGAGTTTCCTCAAAAAATCAAAAATGGGACTGCTTTTTGTCCCAGCAATTCCACTTCTGGGATTATACCTTAAGAATCCTGAAACACCAATTTAAAAGAACCCATGTACCCCAAGATTCATAGCAGCACTATTTACAATAGCCAGGATACAGAAGCAGCCCAAGTGTCCATCATTAATGAATGGATAAAATCAGTATGGGACATTTACACAATGGAATATTACTTCACTGTAAAAAAAGAAAAGAACTTACTCTTTGTGACAGTATGGATGGACCTGGAGAACATTAAGCTTAGTGAAACAAGCAGTCAGAGAAAGGCAAATACCATATGATATGACTCATATATGGAATCTAATGAGCAAACTGAACTAACAAACAAAACAGAGACAGACTCATAGATAGAGAGCAGGATGACAGCTATGGAAAGGGGAGTTTAGGGGGTGGAGGGACTGATAAGAAAGGAAAAAGGGTTCATGGACATGGACAACAGTGTGGTGATTGTTGTGGGTAGGGGAGTATAAGGGGAGTAAATGGTGATGGAAAAAAATACAATAAAATAAAATAAATTATGAAAAAATTATTTTGGAGACAGTGTTGATTGAGCTATATTTCAGTCTACTGGTTATATTATATAATGATTTCCTTATTTTTGTCATTTCAAAATTTATGTTGTTGTTCAAATACATTTGTCTCTATTTTCCTGCCCCACCCACCCCAACCTCCCACCCTCAATCCTTCCCCACTTTGGCTTTGTCCATGGGTCCTTTATATATGTTCCTTGACTTGACCTTCCCCTCCCTTTCCCCATTATCCTCCTCTCTCCTTCCCTCTTGTTACTGTCAGTTTGTTTTTTCTTTCAATGTTGCTGGTTACATTTCTTTAAAAAATATGTTTGCTTCCTTCAGTGGTCCATAATTTTATCTGAGGACAAGAACCAGGCTGTTTTTACCTTGGAATATCTAATCACATTCCTTATAAACACTAAGAGCTCAATAGAGGTTGTTTATGTGAAATAAAGGATGTTTACAAGATGTTTATCTTTGCCCCCATTATGGTCTATACATGGTTCTGAGTCAAATAATAGGCCTCTGTAAATCAAATGACATTGGAACACTTTGAAAATCTGCAACATTCTTATTCATCAAAACATACAATTCAGTTCAATTGCACAGATAGTTATTTTATACATACTTTGTGCTTACCACTCATATCAGAGTATGAAGAAACCTTATAACCATAATGCAATATGCAAATAGAAAGAGTTTTATCACAAGGTGTTATACTGGGGACCACATACCTGCCTTCATTAAGTCTTCACATTTGGATAAACAGTGACCCTTCCACATATCAAGTTAGTCTAAACTCAATCTCTATGTCAACATGACTAAATTGGGCTGTGTAGTAGCAGCCTTCTTACCACAGTTTGGTGGGATAAAGCTGAACATCAATCCTCTGTAAATGTGGGGTCAGTGTCTCCAGACGTAGACTGTTTCCTTGCCCTAAGTTCCAGTGTAACTTCATCTGGCCATCCTCCACCGAACCCAACACTATGGCACAGTGGTCCATGAAAAAGGGTTCACTTGAATCCAGGGCTCAGATTCCTGGACTGTCTAGCTCAGCTACATTGTTGGCCTAATTACCTCAATACCTCAGTTCCAGTCATTTTTAGTGGATGAATTTCGGGCAAAGCCCTGACTTTCCCTTCTTCTGTATAATGTTTCTGAGAATGGACTCATAAGATTTACACTGATATCAAATTTTCACTTTGTGAGGTACTGAAGCTGTGACAAAAACACTATTCCATTCAAAAAGAGTATATAATTTTATAAGTAATTAAAATAACTTGTAGAAAGTAATTTCTTCATCTACTGATTGATTAAAAAATACATACTAAGTACTGTAGAAGCCCACATAGAAGATGTTTACCAAAAGTGTCAGAAAACCATTTTGTTATAATTAATTTGTCTTAAAATGCCATCTCAGAGATCTGCACACCAATACCAAAGCCTTCAATGTAAAGAATATCTATGTTACAGCACATGTACAAATCGGTCCTCTTTCAGTGTGACAAAGCTGCCTGCAAATAGCAAGACGATCCCAAATTGGGTATGAATTTTTCATTATTAAATCAAGGGTCAACAGAGTTGTACTATTAATCACCACCTGTTGCAGTTCACATTGCATCTGACTTGTGAAAAATTAATGTGACTACCCACCAACAGAAACACCTCTTTATGAACATTGTATATTTTTTCCTAGGTGAAAATAGGACTCTGATATGCATTCTTTACGATATATCTTATCAGTATGTTGAACGTCTTAAAAATCATTGTTATACACTGCCTCAATTTATGGATAACTTCATTGATACATTTAATTAAATATCAAATCATTGTTAGTGGGCTTTTTATAAATTAATCTCATGCACTATTTGTATTCAAATATCTGATGGCAGCAATAAGACAATTTCCCTAGACACTGGTTGTTTTTGAAAGTTTAAGCATTTGAGTTCAGAGATATGTTACATTTACTTTCTTACATATTATGTCAATATTTCTTGATTTTGACCTATGATATATTGTTTTGGATATTTTAGCTATAATCTTCCCTGGGTATCCAATAAAATTATAAAGACATGTGGGAGAATAGAGACTAGGTTGACAGCTATTACATTTATAGTTCTGGATCAGCAGAGAGCAGAGAATCTTTGCTATAATACTATACAACAGTACCATACAACTTTGAGGAAAGAATAAACTTGGAATTTTTGCCATCATCATATAGTTTCCATTTTACTGGGGAGGAAGCTGAGGCCAAGAGATAACAAGTGCATTAGCTGTTATTACACAGGTAGATAGCAGTAGAATTGAGACTAAAACTTAGGCTATCATTTCCAACGCTACTTCTCTTTTCACTTTAATATAAAGTGGGCTTGTGTTAGAACTCATTGGAGATTTACTCAGAAGGAACCTATTATAAGGTGGTTTCTTTTCATGATGTGAACCTAAAAAATGATTTACAAAGTCTAATGACTTTAGAAGGGGTGTGTGTGTGTGTGATGCAACTACATTTCTTGAATAATTGTATATGTAATTATAGAACCAACTTATAATGAGCCTTCCACATGGAACCACTTGCAGATCTGTTTTGGATTTTCCAAATATTAAGCCATAGACACTTAGAGTTGGAAGGAGCCTTGTATCATTTGGTCCTAATCTTTTTTGGGGGGGGTGGTTAAGGGCCTCTTTGAGCATCAGAAAAAAAGCTTTCTCCACATAAAAATGCATGTGCTCACACAATTGCATATACCATAAGTATGGGTTCCTGGAGCCACAATAACGCAGGATGAACACTTTTCACTCTTTCTCCTTTGCAAAATGGGTGTTTGTGGATGAGCTTAGATCCTGCCTTATAAGTTACCTATTCCAACGCCTGCACTTTGTACCAAGGAATACACATCTAAACAGAAGGGGATAGATTCCCAAAGGTCACACACATCCTGGCCTTAGTTTGGTGAGTTTAAGCTGTTGTTCTTTGCACTTAAGCAGTTCATTGCAATAATTTATTTTCCCTCAGAAGATATATGAGTGAAATATTGCTTATCTATAGGAGTAGGCCATGTTTTCACTGCAAACTGTTGACACACCAATTTTTATTCCTAACTGTTTTGGCATATATTACAGAAAAAGTTCCATATATAAAAGCATCTATAACAGCAGCTTGTATTGTTTTAAAAAACTAGTTTAGGGCTTCACATAGATTCTAATTGCAAAGTGTAATATTTTTGGACAGTCTTCACTGCTAGGTACAAAATCAGCTGCTGAGATTGGCACTAGGAGATACTTTCCTTTCTCAGAACATGTCTGCCATATTACATAAAAATAATTGAAAGTCACTTCAGTCTTTGTCTCCAGTGGTTAGCTTGACAATTATAGAATTAGTGTACTTTTTTAGATGACACACTTAGTTACACTCTTATCACAATTATTCAAATTACTTACCATAACTGCAGCAAAATGCGTGTATCCTGAAACCCATCATTTAGCTTATTGATGTGCATGGTTGCCTCTCACATTCTATTGTAGAAGGGATTCACATAGACCTTTCCTTGTCAAGAAAATCAACAAAACACCATTACTGCCTGCTCAACCAGGGGACAGATGGAACTGTTTTAAATAGCACTACAGAGTTAGCCCCTCAAAATATATTCTCCTGAAACAGGACCACCTGGTTTAAATAAGCTTCTTGCCAATCCATAGAGGAAAAAGAAGCAGAAGAGGCAACTAAGTGTGCCTATCAGAAATGGGCCTCTGCTGGAAAGCACTACAGAGACTGGAAATATACTCTTGGAAAAACCGTGAAAGCCAGTTGGCAGTCCTGTAACCATGAGAAACCAAGTACACCTGCATTTCCAATCATTATTTTTTACCTTTGTGATAAAAGCTTACAGTACAAATGCTACTGATTTTGAAATTTATATTCACATTCTTTCCCCACCATAGGCAGGAAACTCCTTTGGTTTTGCTCAAAGGAGGAAATAGCTATTGCAGCAAATACCTATGTAGGCCAAAGTTCCTACTCTCATCATATCTTATAGAATTCCACTGACGACTGTGCTAATGGGAATCTAGTCAGTTTACCCTCCAGTTTACAAATCTCTTTGCTTTCTTGCTATTCTATCACTTACAAGTTAGGTACATTTTTCTTAACTTTCTCAATTTGACTTCCTCTTCAAATGCACCCTCATCTGCTCCCCTATATATACCTATGTTCTAGCTTACTGAGCTATATACAGTGTCACCTGTCATACCCAGATCTTCCTTGATTCCCATTTTTAAAATTTGCTGTTCAGTGTGTTATAATTGCCATCTCCTCCTCTGTCACATAACACTTTTTCTGCAAGACTCTGCATGACATCCGAGTCTACTCTTGCATGTCCCTTCTCCCATGACTATATTGATTAATCTATTTTCTGTGTTCCCTATTACTTACAGGGCTTTTGACATGGCACACACCAAGTGGTGGCACAGTTTATCTCTTTTTCTAAAATATTTTCTTCCTTTATTTATAGAGAGAGGGGAAGGCAGGGAGAAAAGGGGGGAGGGAAATATCAATGTGTGGTTGCCTCTTACGCATCACCTACTGGGGGTGTGGCCTGAAACCCAGGCATGTGCCCTGACTGAGAATCGAATCACCGGCCCCTTGGTTTGCAGGCCAGCCCTGAATTCACTGAGTCACCCTAGCTGGGGCAGTTTATCTCTTCATGTGTCTTCCTTTCATCACTAGAACCAAAGTCAGAAAATGTGTTTTATCTCCATGTTGTTTATCCATGCTGCCAGATTCATAGCGAAATGTCGGTAAACTTCCATTCCTGTCCTCTCCCCTTCCACGTGGACTATAAACAAACCAGTAACTTTGTGCTCATTAAGTATATCAAATATTTACTTTCAGCTCTGATGACAATAATATATTAAGCAATTTATTTCTCCACAATTAAACAAAGTAATAGTAGAATAATATTTTGAAAGTCAGCCAAAATGATTTAATCATTTTTGTAATCCCACCTGTTCCTTGATTGTTTTATTGTTGAGTGGTGCATCAGAATAATATGCAGCCTTTTAAAAATACAGATGTTGTAGTCGTCTCCCATCCCCCTGATATTCGATTTCATATGGCCTCGAGTAGGACCCAGGAATCTATATCTTTTTTTGAATGATTTTAGTTTTTTATTTGTTAAAAATATTGTATTTATTTTTAAAGAGAGGGAAAGGGACAGAGGAAGAGGGAGAGAAATATCTTGTGAGAGATAAACATTGATCAGTTGTCTATCATGTGTGCCCTATCCAGGGACTGGACTAGCAACCGGGCCTCAAGTCCTGACTGGGAGTGGAACCTGGCAACAGTTCACTTTATGGGGTGACACCCAATCAACTCAGCCACAGTGGACAGGGTGCTAGTCAATGATTTTAAATGCCCATTTGACACTTCTATCCTTCGGATTGTCTTTTCTTGACTGCTTCCTTGTTCTTCAGGCTCATAAACATTTGTACTTCTAAGAAATGTCTTTCTTTTTAATTAATTAATTTATTTTTTTCAAATACATTTGCCTCTGCCTTCCTCCTACCACTTT
This sequence comes from Pteronotus mesoamericanus, assembly GCF_021234165.1. NCBI lineage: Eukaryota > Metazoa > Chordata > Mammalia > Chiroptera > Mormoopidae > Pteronotus > Pteronotus mesoamericanus. The sequence goes on from NW_026555198.1 coordinate 5,532,945, forward strand.
CCTTTGCTCCCTCCCCCCTTTCCCTCCCTCAGCTCTTCCCCTTTTGTTCTGTCCATGAGTCCTTGCTATATGTTCCTTGACTTTCCCCTTCCCTTCCTTTACCCCCATCCACCCCCCCTTCCCTCTTGTCTCTGTTGGTTTCTTTTCCTTTCAGTGTTGCTGGTCTTATTTTCCTTGCATCTTTGTATTGTTAGTTAGGTTCCGCTTATAGGTGAGATCATATGGTATTTGTCTTTCGCCCCCTGGCTTATTTCGCTTAGCATGATGCTCTCCAGTTCCATCCATGCTGTTGAGAAGTTTAGTAGTTCTTTTTTCCTTTCTGCTGCGTAGTATTCCATTGTATAAATGTACCATAATTTTTTGATCTAATCATCTACTGATGGGCATTTAGGCTGCTTCTAACACTTGGCTATTATAAATTGTGCTGCTATGAACATTGGGGTGCATAGGTTCTTTTGAGTTGGCGTTTTGGGATTCTTAGGGTATAGTCCCAGCAGGGGAATCACTGGATCCAAAGGCAGTTCCATTTTCAGCTTTTTGAGGCAATTCCACACTGCTTTCCACAATGGCTGCACCAGTCTGCATTCCCACCAAGAGTGGACTAGGGTTCCCTTTTCTCCACAGCCTCACCAGCACCTGTTGTTTGTGGATCTGTTTATGATGGCCATTCTGACCGGTGTGAGGTGGTACCTCATGGTGGTTTGGATCTGCATTTCTCTGATGGCTAGTGATGCTGAGCATCCTTTCAAATATCTCTGGGTGCTCTGTATCTCTTCCTTGGAAAAGCATTTGCCCAGGACCTTTGCCTATTTTTTGATGGGATCATTCGTCTTTTTGGAGTGTTGTTGAGTGAGTTCTTTATATATCTTGGAGATCAAACCTCTATCTGGTGTATCATTAGCAAATATATTTTCCCATACGGTTGGCTCCCTTTTAATTTTGCAGATGTTTTCTCTAGCCGTGCAGAAGCTTCTTATTTTGATGAGGTCCCACTTGTATATCCTTTCCTTTATGTCCCTTGCTTTAGGAGACATATCAGTGAAAATATTGCTGTGTGGGATATCTGAGAGTTTCCTGCCAATGTTATCCTCTAGGACTTTTATGGTACTGCGACTTATATTTAAATCTTTCATCCATCTTGAGTTTATTTTTGTGTATGGTGTCAGCTGATGATCCAATTTCAATTTTTTGCATGCAGCCATCCAGCTCTCCCAACACCATTTCTTGAAGAGGCTATTATTACTCCATTTTATGCTTCTGCCCCCTTTGTCAAATATTAGATGCCCATAGAGACCTGGGCTTTCTATTCTGTTCCACTGATCTATGGCTCTGTTCTTGTGCCAGTACCAGATTGTTTTGAGTATAGTGGCTTTGTAGTATACTTTGATGTCTGGTATTGTGATCCCTCCTATTTTGCTTTTCTTTCTCAGAATTGCTGCTGCTATTTGGGGTCATTTATGGTTCCATATAAATTTTTGAAATGTCTGTTCTATTTCTGGGAAATACATCATTGGTATCTTAATAGGGATTGCGTGGAATCTATAAATTTCTTTGGATAGTATGGACATTTTGATGATATTAATTCTTCCAATCCATGAGCATAGTATATGCTTCCATTTATTTATGTCTTCCTTAATTTCTTTCTTCAATGTTATGTAGTTTTCTGCATACAGGTCTTTTACCTCCTTGGTTAAAGTTGTTCCTAGGTACTTTATTTTTCTTGTTGCTATATCAAATGGTATTTTTTTTCTGATTTATTCTTCTTCTTTCTCATTTCTGGTGTACAAAAATGCCTTTGATTTCTGAATGTTGACTTTGTATCCTGCTCTTTTGCCAAATTCACTTATAAGGTTGAGGAGTTTTTGGTAGAGTCTACAAGGTTTGCTATGTACACTAACATGTCATCTGCAAACAATGATAGCTTTACTTCCTCCTTTCCTATTTGGATGCCTTTTATCTCTTTTTCTTGTCTGTCCGCTGTGACTAGGACGTCCAATACGATGTTGAAAAGAAGCGGTGAGAGCGGACATCCTTGTCGTGTTCCCGATCCTAGTGGAAAAGCTTTTAGTTTTTGCCCGTTGAGTATGATGTTGGCTGCAGGTTTTTCATATATGGCCTTTATTACGTTGATCCATGCCCCATTGATTCCCATTTTACTGAGTGTTTTGATCGTAAATGGGTGCTGTACCTTATTGAATGCTTTTTCTGCATCTATTGGGATGATTGTGTGGTTTTTGTCTTTTCTTTTATTTATGTGATGTATTATATTTATTGACTTGTGTATATTGAACCATGCCTGCATCCCTGGGATGAATCCCACTTGATTGTGGTAAATAATCTTTTAAATGTATTGCTGGATGCGGTTTGCCAATATATTGTGGAGGATTTTAGGATCTATGTTCATCAGCGAAATTGGCCTGTAGTTTTCTTTCTTTTAGAGTCTTTATCTGGTTTTGGGATTAGGGTGATGCTGGCCACAGAAAGAGTCTGGGAGTCTTCCCTCCTCTTGAATTTTTTGGAATAGTTTGAGAAGGTCAGGAGTTAGCTGTTAGTTGTTGTGTTAGGTCTTTTATTTGAAATGTTTCTATCTTTTTTAGGTAAGCCTGTATTGCTATGAACTTCCCTCTCAGGACTGCCTTTGCTGTGTCCCATAGGTTTTGGACTGTTTTCTGTTCATTTTCATTTGTTTCTGAAACTTTTTTATTTCTTCTCTTATCTCATTATTGACCCATTCATTGTTTAATAGTGTACTGTTCAGTCTCCATGAGTTTGCAAGTTTTTGAAGTTTCTCTTTAAGGAAAATTTCAAGTTTCAAGCCCTTGTGGTCCAAGAAAGAGTTTGGTATTATTTCAGTTTTCCTGAATTTGCTGAGGCTTGCTTTGTGTCCTATCATGTGGCCTATCTTTGAAAAACTTCCATGAGCCTTTGAAAAGTATATGTATTTTTCTTCTTTGGGAGGTCCGGTTCTATATATGTCAGTTAAGTCTATTTGATTCAGTGCGCCATTCAGCTCCACAATATCCTTATTGATGTTTTGTTTGGAAGATCTGTCCGTTTTTGACAGTAGGGTGTTAAAATCCTCTACTATCAGTGTGTTCCTGTCTATATCTTTTTTGCAGTTGTCCAAGACTTTCCTTATAAACTTGGGGGCTTCTATATTGGGTGCATATAAGTTTACAATGTGTATGTCTTCTTGATAGTGTCTTCCTTTAAGTATCATAAAGTGTCCCTCTGGGTCTTTTTTTATGGCCTTTGTTTTGAAATCTATTTTGTCTGATATAAGTATTGCAACCCCTCCTTTCTTCTCTTGCACATTTGCTTGGAATATTTTTTTTCTATCCCTTTACTTTCAATCTGTGTAGGTCTTCTGTTCTGAGGTGGGTCTCTTGTAGGCAGCATATGTGTGGGTTATGTTTTCTTATCCATTCAGCTATCCTGTGTCTTTTGATTGAGGGATTTAGTCCATTTACATTGAGAGTTATTACTGATAGAAACCTATTCATTTTTTCTCTTTGTACCTGTGTTTTTCTCGTTCTTACTCTTTTCCTTCATCTTCTTAAACCAGTCCCTTTAACATATCTTGGAGTGCTGGTTTGGTAGAGATGTATTCTTTTAGCCTTCTTTTGTCTGGGAAACTCCTTATTTCGCCCTAAATTCCTTAATCCCTAAATAGGATTACCAAAATATGACACAGTGATATAAAGTGGGCAAATGCTATTAGAAAAAATATTTGCCCAATTCAGGATTGCCACAAACCTTCAATTTGTAAAAAAAAAAAAAAAAAAAAAAAAGAACAGAATTTTATGCAAAGTACAATAAAGTGAAGTATAATAGAGTCAGGTATGCCTGTAACCTCAGATAAACCTAAGTAAATTAACTGTGTTTAAATATAAGAAACGATAAGGCATATTGGATATTTTCTATTTTTTATAGCAGAAACAGTTTATAAAATTAGAAGTCATAAGTGTGCACTAAAAATACATGTATTATTATATTGCCTAAAATAAGATGTTTAGGGATTAAATAGAATCCCTAAAATTCTATTTTAATTGAGACCCTTGCTGGGTAAAGCAGCCTTGGTTGTAGGCTCTTGCTTTCCATTACTTGGAATATTTGTTGCTGGAATCAGTATTTTGTAAAAGCTCCTTAAGATACTGAATTATGAAGCCAAGATCAAGAATCACTGGTGGAGAAGCCGTAATTGACAGTTGAGTCAATGCAAAAATAGCCTCTACTTTTCTTTCACTGGAAAGAATTACAACCATTGTTTCTTGAGAATATTTACTTACATTGAGCACTTTTCATAACTTACATGATTTGTATATACTCTCACATACATTTTACATGATACATTATATATTTTATCATTACATATATATCAATTAAGTGCCATATAATAGATAAGTTAGAAATGGCAGCAGGCATCTGTAGCATAGCAGTAATTAGAGTTGAGTTTGAACATAGAGCAATTATTTCTAGCAACCCATTTGGTTTGGCAATGAGTACAAAAAATAAGGTCTAATCCAAGGACATGAAGTAGGATTTACCTTATGGTTGCTTGGAGAGCTGAGTTGTGACGGCTCATTAGATTGTGTGAGAACTTGGCAGGAAAGACTGCTGTGTTATTGTGGTCAACTAGGCATATTGCCATAGTCCTGGTCTGTGGGAGAAAATGGATGTATGTGCAAGGGTTCTATAACTGTTTTTTCAGATATGTACTTTTTCATAAGTCTTTTCATCATCCAGCAAATGGAAATAGATGCATTTGCATTGACCTGGAACAGAGTTGACTCAAGGACCTGTGGTGAAGTATTGAATATCTCTCGCAAATTAATGTCATGATTGCAAGAGATTTATCTTTTATTCCCCAGGAAGGCTAAAAACTGAAGGTGATATCACATCTCTTCACAACTCCCACTGAAAAGTTGATTTGGTTGTACTGATGAAGCAGATTAAATCACCAGAGCTTGGGGGTGTCTTGGATATAGATAAGGATTTGCTAGCCAATAAAAATGTCTCTAAGATCTCTTTGTCTCTGACAGAGAGCACATCTTATTCCTTATTTCTTTGCCTGTGAAAAAGGAAAACTGATCTATAAAGTGAAATTGGATCTGTGCGCATGTGAGATTCATTCCTATCTGATTTGTGCCTCTGTACACACTGGAATATGGTATGTAGTAAGATATACATTGCTCAGGTGTTTTAATAAATTTACATTCTCATCATTTAAGACTAGTTCTGTTGCTGGCACAATACATTCTCTGAAAGGGTCTCTAACTCTTTCATTGCATATTGTAAACTATAATTCTCAGGTTTGTTAGCATTTTCCCAACCTTTGTGATACATCCCTCTGGCATGTGTGAGTGACAGAGTCCCTCATTCTACTGAATTAAATACAGGGATAAAAATGATATTTTGCTTTTTTACAAGGGTTATTACATTGTGTTTTTGCTGTTTTCTTTTGAAGTAAATGGAAAATGCAATCATGATTAGCCCACTAGTGGTATTATGATCATATGATGGATATTCTATACAGAGTATAGTAAATTTTCTTTCAAATGGTATTTTGTTTTTAACATCAGTTCAATAGTGTTGGATAGTAAATTAAATAGAAAAAAATAACAATATCTTATTTTAGGCAATATAATAATACATGTATTTTTAGTGCATACTTATGATTTCTAATTTTATGAATTGTTTCTGCTATAAAAAATAGGAAATATTCAATATACCTTATAGTTTCTTATATTTAAACACAATTAATTTGCTGAGGTTTATCTGAGGGTGCACAGCAGTACCTCATTCTATTATACTTCACTTTATTGTACTTTGCATAAAATTCTGTTCTCTTACAAATTGAAGGTTTGTGGCAATCCTGAATTGGGCAAATATTTTTTCTAATAGCATTTGCCCACTTTATGTCACTATGTCATATTTTGGTAATCCTCGTAATGTTTCAAACTTTATTATTATTTCTACTACTGCTACTACTACAACAACAACTACTACTACTTCTACATTTGTTATGGTGATCTGTGATCTGTAATATTTGATGTTACTATTGTAATTGTTTTGGGCACCACCTAATGTGCCTTTGTAAGATGGCAAACTTAATAGGTAAATTAGGTGGAAGAGGGAATATGAAGGATAAACGATGATGGAAAAATAATATTTTAAAATGATAAAAAGCTTATTAAAATATGAAAATGAGTAGTCAATGAAGATAGAAATTATGACTTATTTTTGTTTCTCACTTTTAATTAACAGAAAAAATTATAAATCATTTGTTGACTATGTTTTGGTTCAATGTTTTTATGAAAAATTATTTTTTCAGAAAAATCAGAAATACACTGATCTATAATAGTCATTGTGGTGTGTTGCCTATTTTTGTGTAATAGATTACTTTAAAACTTTGTAGTTTAAAACAAGTTATTATTCTGTTTTCCCTGAGTTATGAATCAAGGAGTGGCTTATTTCAGTGCCTCTGGTTCAAGTCTCTCATGAGGTTACAATCAAGTTGTATACCAGGATGCAGTCTCATCTGAAGTCTTTTTTGAGAAGGAGAGTTTACTTCCAACTTCACTCTTGTAGTTTTGGCAGGTCTTGGTTTCTTGCGTGTGAGACTCCTAAAATGATTGCCTCATAACATAGCATCAAGTCCCCCCTCCCTGCCCAAGGTAAGTTATGAAAAAGAGCTTTCAAGAGGAAAGTTACAGTCTTTTTACAACCAAAAATGGCCAATAAACATATGAAAAATGTTCAACATCATAAGCAATTAATTAAATTCAAATTCAAACCATAATAAGATACCACTTAGAACAGTGAAAATTACAGAAAGAGAGAGAGCGCGAGAGAGAGAGAGAGAGAGAATGACAAATGTTGGTGAGAATTTGGAGGAATGGGAACCAACATGCATTATGATTATCATGCAATCATAATAAAAAATTTTGATAATTTCTAAAAATGTCAATCATAGAATTTTCATGTGACCAAGCAATTCTACATCTATGTATATACCCAAAATGATTGAAAATGTACATCCACAAGAAAAAAAATTGTACATAAATACTCCCAGAAATATTATTCATACTAGTCAAGAAATGGAAACCACTCCAAATGTCCATCAATTGATTAAAGTATAAACATATGGTTGTATATCCATATAATGGAATATAATTTACCTATAAAGTGAAGGAAATGGTGGTAAATACTACAGCATGAATTAACAGTGAAAATCTAATGCTAATTGAAAGAAAACAGACTCCTCCCCCCAAAAAACCTGGACATAAAAGTACACATATTATGCAATTTAATTTATATTAAATATCCAGAATTGGCAAATCCATTGAATCAGAATGTTGATTAGTGTTTACCAGGGACTGCGGGGAGGAAGAAATAGTAACTGTTAATGATACAGGGTTTCTCTTGGGGTTATTAACAATACTGAATTACATAGTAGTGATGGTTGCATAACTTTGTGAATATACTAATGTTCACTAAGTTATAAACCCTAAAAAGGTGAAAGGTGAATTTTACTATTTGTGAGTTATATTTAAAATAACTATCATTAAAAAACAGTGAATTTAAAAATACTATGGAGAATCAAGATGGCAGAGGAGTGAGTGGAAGTCACACTGACCTCCTCCCAGGACCAACCTGTAATTACAACTAAATTATGGAGAAATCACCTGGAATAAATAACTGAACAATAGCGAGAGAGGAGCCTTGTAACCTTGGAGACAGAAGAATCAGCTTTAGCGCAATCTAACTGGTAAGGAGTGCAGTACAGACCTGTAAAGGTGGGCAGGGCACCCACAGGAGGCAGCACCAGAAGGATATTGAAACGGCTATTTGGATCCCCCTGAAAGGCGCGGGGTCTAAACCAAAACTGGGGATCTTTAGCCCACAGTACAAGAACCCAAAAAGTACACAGCAAACAGCCAGCTGCAAAAAGAAGCAGGGTTGCTTTCTGCCAGAGACAGGTGGCTGGAGACCCAAAGAACCATTTAAAGAACTAACGTAACATTTTTATTTGCAGCTACTAACCCTGGCCTCTGGCAAAGGCGGGGGCAGAGTGGGCTAGAGATACCTAAGGAGAGACTGGGGAAGGATGCTTTGGGGAGAGAATAGAGAGAATAGCCAGTGGGATCCCAGTGCAGACTCCTCCCCCATGCAGCAGCAGGGTGAAGGACCCAATAACCCTGCTCCCAGGAGGGACTCTGCCCCGCCCTGAGCTGTCTAAGGCAGCCTGCTGAGTGCAGAGTGAATAGATTAACAGCTGAAGGAGACAGCAACAAAAAGTAGAAGTCTCAAACAAACTGCCTAAGGTTAGACAGTGTCAACATCTGAAATCATCAGAGGCAGATCCAGAAAGTAAAAACATCAGTCTCCAACCATAGAAATTCAGACCACAAAGCCAGGAAATAAAGACAGATCAATTTAAGAAGCAGAAGCAAAATAGAAGAGTCTCACAAATAATGGGAAGACAAAGAAATATGCCCTACTTGAAGAGAAAGGAGGAATCCCCACAAAGAGAACTTAATGAAATAGAGGCGAGTAAACTATCGGATATTGAGTTTCAAACAACGGTTCTAAGAAAGCTCAATGAGCTCAGTGAGCTCAGAGAGATTTACTATAAACTACAGGGAAACTATGAGGAACTTACTGCAAACTATATCAACATGAAAAAGGACATAGAAAGTATCAATAAGAGACAAGAGGAAATGAAGAATACCATTTCTGAATTGAAGAACACAGTAGAAGGAATCAAAAGCAGGCTCGATGAAGCTGAGGACTGAATCAGCGAGCTGGATGACAAGGTAGAAAAAAGCTCCCAGAAAGAGCAAGAAAATGAAAAAAAGACTCGAAAAGAATGAAGAAACATTGAGGGAAATGCAGGGCAACCTGAAATGTATTAATATCCCTATAACAGGGATACCAGAAGGAGAAGAGGATAAGGAAGGGATGGAGAACCTGTTTGAAAAAGTCATGATGAAAAACTCCCCCAATTGGAGGAGAGAAAAAGTCACCCAAGTCCAGGAAGCACAGAGGGTCTCATTCAAGAAGAACCCAATGAGGCCCACTCCAAGGCACATCATCATTAAAATGGCAAATATCAAAGACAAACAGAGAATCCTAAAGCAAGCAGGGGAGAAAGAGGTAGTAACATATAAGGGAGCCCCAATACTAACATTTAACTTTAACTTTTTTAATATGTATATTACTATATAATTAAATGTTTAATATAGTCATATTGTCAATATTTACTTTATAGCTCTGGGTTTGAATATTTTACTTCCAGTCATGAAAAATATTAGTTTCTATTTTCTCTGAAAACTCCTTAGTTTCTACATATTGATTTTTAACTCACCTGAATATTTCTTGCATAATGTGTGAAATAGGGCTCTATATTTGTTTTATTTCACGTAATAGTGCTCCATGCACCTTTTTTGTTAAATAAACCTTGTTTTACCCATTGACTTGAAATATCAACTTAACCACATATTGTTAGACAGATATATATGTTTGTCTCTAGAATGTTTATTATATTTCATTGATCTACTTGATTCTTTCTGTGCTGGTATCATGTTGGTTTAATTGCTGAGACTTTATAAGGATTTAAAATTTTTTTAAATATAATTAACTTTGACATTTAAAAAAATAAATAAAATTAATCTGCATTTAAGAAAGAAAGAAAGAGAGAGAGAGATGAAACTGCTACCTTGTGACAACATGGATGGAAGTGGAGAATATTAAGCTAAGTTAAATAAGCCAGTTGATGAAAGACAATTACCATATGATCTCATCTGTAAGTGTCTTCTATTCAACAAAATAAACTAATGAACAAAATAAACCACAGGCATGGAAACATGGAGCAGACTGAAAGTGACCAGAGGGGAGGGGGAAGGAGGACAATGGTGGAAAGAAGGAGAAGGGACTAGACAAAGAACATGTATGAATGACCCATGGACATGGACAGCAGAGTGGGAATTGACTGTGGGAGTAGGAGGTGGGGGTGGGATGGGTGGAGGAGGGCAAAGGGGGAAAAATTGAGACAACTCTAATAGAATAAACATGATTTATAAATTAAAAAATAAAGTTAAAAATACTATGAATACAAGTATAAGTCTACTGTATACTCCAAAAGAAAAGATGATTAAGAACATTACAATGATGTTTATTCTTCAGTGAAACTACATATAAGTGCTATAGCTGCTTGTCCCTGGATAATTCTGATAATTATATATAATAATAAAGACAATTCTTAAAGAATCAGAGGCATACTCTGATTTAGATTAACATATAAAAGGTTAATTAGTTGTTCTCAATTTCTTTTCTGAAAACATGATGAATAAGATTCATGGGAACCAGCTCCCCATGTCCTTCATGATTCTGTTTGGGGGGGATATATTTTTCCTCTCATTTAATATACTGCTGTCTGACTAAGATGTATACCTGATTGTGTTTGTCTTTCACCTACTGGCTTATTTCACTGAGCATAATATTCTCCAGTTCCATCCATGGTGTCACAAAAAGTAGGAGTTCTTTCATTCTTTCTGCTGCATAGTATTCCATTGTGTAAATGTACCACAGCTTTTTGATCCACTCATTTACTGATGGGCACTTAGGTCACTTCCAGCACCTGGCTATTATAAATTGTGCTGCTATGAACATTGGGGTGCATAGGTTCTTTTGAGTTGGTGTTTCAGGATTCTTAGTGTATAATCCCAGCAGTGGAATCACTGGGTAAAAAGACAGTTGCATTTTTAGCTGTTTTCTACAGTGGCTACACCAGTCTGCATTCCCACCAACAGTGCACTAGGGTTCCCTTTGCTAGAAGAGGAATCTAATTAACAAAATAAACTATCAAGCAAAATAGAATCAGAGACATGGAAACAGGGAACAGACAGAGCTGCCAGAGGAGAGGGGAGAGGAGAGGAATGGTGGAAAGAAGGAGAAGGGACAGGTCAAAGAACATGTATGAATGACCCACAGACATGGACAATGGTGTGGGAATTGACTTTGGGAGTGGGGGGTGGGCTGGGTGGAGGAGGGCAAAGGGAAGAAATTGCAACAACTGTAATAGAATAAGTAATGATTTTTTTTAAAAGATGCAAACCTGAAAGTAACAAAGGTTCACATTTCTTAAAATTGGGATTTAGTTCCTAAGGTTGGTGGTTTTTCTCTGGAATTATCTTGTAAAGATAAACAAGTAAGCACAAACCAACTAATTCTACAATGTTGGCCATCTTCATCAGTTCCATGTTTTGAAAACATGACTCAGAGCCCTTGCATGATATAGTGGTATATTTTCCATATATTTACACAGTATTTACTGCTTTTGTACAACTCACCTTATTTTTAATCAGAAGTCTTCATATTAAGTAGATTTCCAATCAAAACAAATGCTGTTTTTTATGTCATGCAGGTAAATTGCAGGAGAATATAAAGGAGAATCATGTTTTTGCTTTTTCAGAGAAAGTGTGATCCAACCTAACAAAATTTCACTTTATTGATATAAACCCAAGTGTTGGTGAAGTGTGTTCAGTATCAACCTTTTCTGGTGTTTAAGAAAATTTTCAGCTGAATAGAATTTGACATTTTAATAAAAGGAGTGTGGCATTATTCTGCAGTCAGCATGTCTGACTGAAAACAGCCAACCATGCCGAGAAAATTATAAAGTTTTCCTCATGCCCTTTAACTTAAATCCAGTAATCTAAAGACTGATTTACTTCTTAAGCTTAATTTGCAGCTCTAATTTTATTATTTTTCAAAACCAGCTAGATCTTTAACCTATTGGATCAGCTGTACCTGTGTCATGGCTCGCACTATGAGATATACCTTACTGCTCAGTTATCCAAAACCGTAATGAGAGAAAGAAAAAAGTTTAGTCCTGTTCTCCTTTGAGTCATATCATATCCCTGACTCCAGGAACTGGGATCATCTTTCTCCTTGGGATAAAAGGATGCAGGGTTTAAGAATTAGGGAAATTTCAATAAATAAGAAATTTCTCATTAGTTTAAGAAAGAAACATATACGGCTGTTTATCTATGGCACAACAGAGTCCAAAACAAAACAAAAGAATAGTAAGACTCATAAAAAAGATCATGGACCTGAAATAAACATAATTTTTTAAAACAAGGCTCTTAAAACTTTCCTCTAAACAAAGAGAGAGGTACATCTATTTGTTGTATACATTATGGTAGACTAGTAAACTGTTGTTAGACTGCTGACACTCAAAGCTAAACTAACAGCCATTTACTATAAAGCCAAGTTATCCAATTTTTCTCAGAAAATATAGAAGGGCTGTTTTAAAATAATGTCGAAATGAAGGAAGAATTTTAACTGTATATGTGGGACCCAGTTCTCCACTAAACACTGCCTTTCTTCCTCTTAAGGAAATGCGCAAAAGGTGCAAACTTTAAGGAAAAGGTGCAAACTGAGCAAAGCATGTTCCTAGGAAGTAAGGAGAGGGTGTTAAGGAGAGGGACAAAACACCTTACACACATGAGGTTCTCTAATGTTTTATGGAAAGATGGAGACTAGAAAACTACCAGCTCACCTAATCTCTGGGTACTCTTTCTTTCCCCCTCATGCCATCTGCCTGACTGCTCATTAAACTTTCTTTTTTTCCCTTTTTTGTATTTGGTATTTTTATATTTTCAGTGTATATCAAAGGATTTTGACACTTGAGAAAAAGAAAAAAATATGTATACTTAAGGATTTTACCTCAAACTCTGTTAGTATTTTTTTGTATTTGCCTTACTTCTGCAGCTTCTTGTCATATACATAGTTTAATATAACTTTAATTATGATTATGTGCTTTTGCATCCTTTTAAAAAAATTGACATGTACGAGCCTAATACCCTTTCTTCTGAGATTCCACTATTTAAAAGGTCTAGCAGGGGTGTCCAACCTTTGGTCTCTGGGCCACACTGGAAGAAGGGTTGTCTTGAGCCACACATTAAACACACAAACACTAATGTAAACTGATGAGCAATAAACAAACAAACAAACAAATAAATAAATAAAGGTTTTAAGTAAATTTATGATTCTGTGTTGGGCCGCATTCATAGCCATCCTGGGCCTCATGTGGCCCATGAGCTATGGATGGGACAGCCCTGGAAAATTTTGCTTTGCTCCATATGGCTCCTAGATCATAAATTTAATGGGCAGAAAAGTTAGTGGCACATTTGGACATAGTTATATATCTCCCTATTTTCTCAGTTCTGAATAAATATTTTCTACATTTGTTATCCATTTGTCTACTTTTTTCCTAGAATGATTAAGCTGTCAATATAGAATAAAAGTACTCAGTTTCATTCTTTAAAAAACTTTGAGGGTTCAAAAAATAAAGTAAAAAAAAGTTAGCCCAATCTTCTCTCTGGATATATCTCTGTGTGTGTCTCTGTCTCTCTCTCTCTCACTGAAACGCACATGCACACCAAATGAAGAAATAACCCAAGAACAACTTTACCTTTACCTGTGCAGCATGGAAACAATATTCAAGAAAATATGTCGTGCTATATGTTCAGTATCCAGACTGCATTTGCATGTCATGTGGCACCATTCCCATAAGGAGTGAGCACTATATGTTTCTGTGCCCTGACCCAAATTCTGTTCTCAATTCCCACCAAAGCATAAATTGCAAAAAGTGGAATTTGTTAAAAGCCTCCAAAATAACCATTTAGAATGAAGGCTTTTTTCATTGACATCCAGTTCGTCCTCCAGCCCCACTCCCCTATACTATGCATTTCTTTGCCTTGTCCAGTCCCATTCCTTCAGGCCTGAAATCGCCCTTTTTGCTTTCGAAGTTTGGGGATGTTGATAAAATTTCTGTGTGTTCCTGCTGGTGGATCCTTCTTTCTCAGGCTATGTTGTCTCTGATGGGGCTTCAGGACCCGAGCATAACTGGAAAGTGAATTATCTGGGAAAGCCTCTCTTGGCATTCTAATCCTCCCTGTTGAGCACAGCCAAGCACCAAGCACCTGCTTTGAATAGCAAATAGCCTGGAGAGCTGCTCAAGCCTACTCCCAGGTGGGCTGGACAGAGATTCCGATTTCTGCGGAAATAAGCCATTAAGTAGATTGCTAACTAATGCAGCATATTATACTCCCGCACAACTACAGGCTTAAACGAGGGTACCAGACGGGGCCATGGAGAGCTATTGCATTTCATGATTAGAAAACAAATACACTTAGCATGAGGTGCTTTGTTTGATACTAGGAAAAAAGAAATGAGAGAATTTTTCTATAGCAGAAGCAGTGGCTGTTACACCCAGTTATTTCTCAGGGAACTGCAAAGACCCTCCTACCTATCTCCTCTCCCCATGGCTTCCCTTACTGATGCTGCCCTTGTTGTCCTGCATGACATAGGAGTGTCATTAGTAGACTTAGTCCTTTCAATGAAACAAAGAGTGTGGGGTATGATAAACATTATCATATTCTCAAAAGTTTTGTCAAGATATAAATTTTCTGGGTATGTTTTATTGGTACACTCAGTTACTATCATTATGTATTAGTACCTTGGAAGGCACAGAGAGTCAGAAGGGAAATACTATTTTGTCAGAAGTTGTTTCAGGGGAAGGGAGAAGTATGGTGTAAACAAGTCTGGGGAGTAAACGAGTCATGGGGTAACATCAGGGTAGAAAGTCCTGATTCCAGTTGGTGGAAGACTTAGAGCCTATACATAGGTAGAGAAAATTAGACTGAACTTTTAAATTTTATACAAAATTATGTCAACGGGTTAGAAAAGTGAGTCAAACATTGAATTGGTAGCAGCAAATATGTTGTCTGTTACCATATGACTGTCAACAATGGAGAAAAGTATAACATACAACTTCTTCAAAGGGAAAGACGGAGGGAAATTCTAAGTTTGTGAGATGGACTTTAGTCTCAAGGTCATGTACTTACTCATTCACTAGCTGCATTTGCTGAGTAATGGGAGGATGAGGGTGAGGTGGAATTGGCAAAGCTGTGATCTCAAGGAGCTAAAACAAGCTAGGCAAGTTGATTTTACACACACACACTCGCACAATATACATACATAGACACACAAACACACATACCATTCATGTGTCCCTGACCATTTTCTGCCTTAGATTAAAAGGTGTTGGTTAACAGATGGCTTCAGTCTCAGTGGACTGAGGTTCTAGTACAAGCTCAGCACTGGAGGCTGGAAAGGCAAATACCTTCTCTCTAGCTAGGTACTATCAATGTGTAACCATTGCTAAAGTTGATGAAAGGGGATCATTTGAATGTTAATTACATCATTACTAATGAAAGATCATTATTCAAAATGCAGAAGTATTTCAGTAGAGTTATATTTAAAAGTTTGCCACACACAGTAATCACCTGGAAAGCAGTGGAGTGATACGGGGAAAGGAGCTTTGGTGCCGCGGACAGTGGATTCGACTCTCACACATCCCAACGGCTGAGAAGTGCGGTGGAGGCTCGAGAGGGTGGGCTGGGTGCCCACGGGCACTGACAACAGAGGGACATTGAAACGGCCAGTTAGCCTCCCCCGAGAAGAACGGGGTCTGAATCATAAACAGGAACCCCTAAACTACAGCAGCTAAAGCCAAGAAAATACAGACAAAACGCAACCCCAAAAAGCTTAGGGGCACTTTCTGCCAGAGACAGGTGGCTGGAGACGCAGAGACATTTAAAGGGCAAACACAAAAGTTGCAGTGTCAGCCACCCTCCTTGATCTCTGGGTAGAGGCAGCAGCAGGGTGGGCTGGTGCCTGGGAAAAGACTGGTGAGGGAAACTTTGTGAAGAGAACTGACATGGCGGCTGGTGGAGCCCCGGTGATGGCACGTCTCCCACTCTGCAGCTACCATCTCGCTCAGGCATAAGGGAATCGATGAACCTGCCTTTTGTGCACTCCACACACAGCTTGTGCACATGTGAGCTGTGGGGCTGAGTGCAGACTGGCTGGCAGAGCCTTGAGGAGAGACTGGAGATGGAGGCGCTGGGGAAAGAACGGGAGGAGGAAGCGGGGAATCTCGACTCCCTTCCCATTCTGTAGTCTCCATTGTGGGCTGGAAAGGTGCGACCCAAAGAGGCAGAAGCAGGGCACGCATAAACCAGACTGCCTGCGATTGAAACACAGTCCACACAGGGGGTGGATCCTTGGCCGAAGGGGTCACAGAACTGCCCAGAGGCCCCTGAGGAGAGACTAGAAACGGAGGCATTGGGGAAAGAACTGGAGGAGGAACCGGGGAGTCCCAACTCCTTCTCCTTGCCGTAGTCTCCATTGCGCGGGAAGAGGCCACACCCCTAAAGAGCCAAAAGCCGAAAAGCACACATAGACACCCCTAAAACACCCAGTGCAGGCGCGCACACTTGCGCTGAGTGAAGGCGAGGGTTTGTGAGCGTGTGTGTGACCTATGCGAGCTGGGGAATGCTTGGACCCGGCAAGGCCTCCCACAGATTGGCATCAATACGGCCTGCAAGGGAGTGCGCAGAGTGGCAAGGGCAGGCATAAATTCACCCGCCCACCCGCGATTGTGGATCTGCCCACAAAATTAGTAGAGCTGCCCAGAGTCCCTGGAGGAGAGACCAGAAACAGGAATAATCGGAGAGTCCTAGAGCTGATTTCCTCCCATTTCCGTAGTCCCCATTTGGCGAGGGCAAGCAACTCACCAAAGAGCCAAAAGCAGGGAAAATACACAATAGAGACCCTAAAATGACCAGTGCCACGGAGCTCGCCGGCCAGGGGGCCAGATGAGTACACAAGGTCGTGAATAAGCCCCCTGGTCTGGGGCAAGCACATGCGAGCCCAGGCAGGCGGGGGGATCCTGCCGCGCTGGGAGCTTGCTCAAGGAGCCTGCGTGAGAGCACAGAGAGATCCGGAAAAATAGCTCAGCCCTGACCAAACGGGTCACAGAGCTGCTCCAAGCAGGAGTCAGACACAGACGTTAGATTCCTAGAAGGCTCAAACAAACAACCCAAGGTCCTACAGGGTAAACAACTGACATCATCAGAGGCAGGCCCAGAAAGAAAAGCAAAGGACAAAAATACTTAACAGACTCTCACAGAAATGGGAAGAAAAAGAAGTCCCCCTCAAATGAGTGGAAAAGGGGACTCCCCACAGAGAGAGCGAAATGAAATAGAGGCAAGGGAACTATCAGATACTGAATTCAAAACAATGGTTCTAAGGAAGTTCAATGAGCTCAGCCAGCTCAAAGAGAACTATAAGAAACTGCAGAGAAACTATCATGATCTTACGGCAAACTATATCAGCCTGGAAAAGGACATAGAAACTATCAAGAAGACACAAGAGGATATGAAGAATACCATTTCTGAATTGAAGAACACAGTAGAAGGAATCCAAAGCAGGCTGGATGAAGCCGAGGATCGAATCAGTGAGATGGAGGACAAGGTAGAAAGAAGCTCCCAGAAAGAACAAGAAATGGAAAAAAGACTCAAAAAGAATGAAGAGGCATTTAGGGAAATGCAGGACAACCTGAAACGCAATAATATCTGTATAATAGGGATCTCAGAAGGAGAAGAAGAGGAGCAAAGGATAGAGAACCTCCTCGAAAAAGTAATGATGGAAAATTTCCCTAATTTGAAGAGAGAAAGGCTCTCATGGATCCAGGAGGCACAGAGGACCCCACTCAAGAGGGACTCAAAGAGGTCCACTCCAAGACACATCATCATTTAAATGGCAAATGTCAACGACAAAGAGAGAATGCTCAAGGCAGCAAGGGAGAAGGACAAAGTAACATACAAGGTGGCCCCGATACGCTTAGGAGCTGACTTCTCAACAGAAACACTACAAGGCAGAAGGGAATGGCAACAAATATTCCAAGCCATGAAATAAAAGGGCCTACAGCCAAGGCTGCTCTACCCAGCTAGGCTCTCCGTTAAAATAGAAGGGGAAATATGGAGTTTTCCAGACAAGAGAAGACTAAAAGAATACATCTCTACCAAATAAGCACTGCAAGATATGCTAAGGGGACTGGTTTAAGCAGATGAAGGAAAAGAATGAGACAGAGAGGAACACAGGTACAAGGAGAAAAGATGAGTAAGTTTGTATATGTAATATCTGTCAATGTGAATGGACTAAATGCCCCAATCAAAAGACAAAGGGTAGCTGAATGGATAAGAAAACATGACCCACACATATGCTGCCTACAAGAGACCCACCTCAGAGCAAGAGACCTACACAGATTGAAAGTAAAGCGATGGAAGAAAATATTCCAAGCAAATGGGCAAGAAAAAAAGACCCGGGTTGCCATACTTGTATCAGACAAAGTAGATTTCAAAACAAAGGCCATAAAGGGAGACCCAGAGGGGCATTTTAAAATACCTAAAGGAAGAATCTATGAAGAAGACATCAACATTGTAAATTTATATGCTCCCAAATAGGAGCCCCCAAGTTTATAAGGAAATTGCTCGATGACTTCAAAAAAGATATAGACAGCAACACAGTGATAGTAGGGGATTTCAACACCCCACTGTCAAAAAAGGACAGATCTTCCAAAGAAAACATTAATAAACGTATTGTAGTGCTGAATGACACACTGAATCAAAGAGACTTAACTGACATATATAGAACCTTACATCCCAAAGAAGAAAAATACACATTCTTTTCAAATGCTCATGGCAGTTTTTCAAAGATAGACCACATGATAGGACACAAAGCAAATCTCAGCAAATTCAGGAAAATTGAAATAATACCAAACTTTTTCTTAGACCACAAAGCCTTGAAACTCGAAATCAACCTCAAAGAGAAACTTCAAAAACTTGCAAACTCATGGAGACTGAACAGTACACTATTAAACAATGAATGGGTCAATAAAGAGATAAGAGAAGAAATAAAAAAAATTCTGGAAACAAATGAAAATGAACAGACAACAGTCCAAAACCTATGGGACACAGCAAAGGCAGTCCAGAGAGGGAAGTTCATAGCAATACAGACTTACCTAAAAAAGATAGAAACATTTCACATAAAAGACCTAACACTACAACTTCAAGAACTGGAGAAACAACAACAAATAAATCCCAGAGCAAGTCTATGGAAGGAAATAGTCAAGATGAGAGCAGAACTGAATGACATAGAGACAAAAAGAACAATTCAGAGGATCAACCAATCCAGAAGCTGGTTCTTTGAAAAGATAAATAAAATGGACAAGCCTTTAAGCAGACTCATCAAGAAAAAAAGGGAGAGGACCCAAATTAATAATATCAGAAATGAAAGAGGGGAAATAACAACTGATACCACAGAAATACAAATGATCATCAGAAACTATTATGAACCATTATATGGCAGGAAATTTGAAAATCTTGATGAAATGGACACATTTTTAGAAAAGTATAATCTTCCAACACTGAAAGAGGAAGAAACAGAAAGCTTGAACAGACCGATAACAGCTGGGGAAATTGAAGCAGTAATCGAGAAACTTGCAGCACACAAAAGCCCAGAGCCGGACGGTTTCACAGGCGAATTTTGCAAAACATTTAAGGAAGAGCTAACCCCTGTTCTTCTCAGAGTATTCCAGAAAATCCAAGAGGGGGGAAGACTCCCAGACACTTGCTATGAGGCCAGCATCACCCTGATCCCAAAACCAGATAAAGACCCTACAAAGAAAGAAAACTACAGGCCAATTTCACTGATGAACATAGATGCTAAAACTCTGAACAAAATATTGGAAAACCGCATCCAGAAATACATTAAAAAGATTATCCACCACGATCAAGTGGGATTCATCCCAGGCATGCAGGGATGGTTCAATATACGCAAGTCAGTAAAGGTGATACATCACATAAATAATAGAAAAGACAAAAACCACATGATCATCTCGATAGATGCAGAAAAAGCATTTGCTAAGGTACAGCACCGATTAATGATCAAAACCCTCAGCAAAATGGGAATAAATGGGGCATCCCTCAACATAATAAAGGCCATATATGAAAAACCTACAGCCAATATCATACTCAACCGGCAAAAAGTGAAAGCGTTCCCACTAAGATCAGGAACAAGCCAAGGATGTTCGCTTTCACCGCTTCTTTTCAACATCGTATTGGAAGTCCTAGCCACAGCGGTCAGACAAGAGAAAGAGATAAAAGGCATCCAAATAAGAAAGGAGGTAGTAAAGCTATCATTGTTTGCAGATGACATGATAGTGTACATAGAGAACCCTGTAGACTCTACCAAAAAACTCCTCAACCTTATAAGTGAAATTGGCAAAACAGCAGGATACAAAGTCAACATTCAGAAATCAAAGGCATTTTTGTACACCAGCCATGCAAAAGAAGAAGAAGAAATCAGAGAAAAAATACCATTCGATATAGCAAGAAGAAAAATAGAGTACCTGGGCATAAATTTAACCAAAGACGTAAAAGACCTGTACACAGAAAACTATACAACATTGAAGAAAGAAATTAAGGAAAACACAAATACATGGAAGCATATACAGTGCTCATGGATTGGAAGAATTAATATCATCAAAATGTCCATACTATCCAAAGCAATTTATAGATTCAACGCAATCCCTGTTAAGATACCGATGACGTATTTCACAGAAATAGAACAGACATTTCAAAAATTTATATGGAACCATAAACGACCCCGAATAGCCTCAGCAATTTTGAGAAAGAAACACAAAGTAGGAGGGATCACAATACTGGACATTAAACTCTACTACAAAGCCACTATACTCAAAACAATTTGGTACTGGCACAAGAACAGACACATAGACCAGTGGAACAGAATAGAGAGCCCAGAAATAAGCTCAGGTCTCTATGGGCATCTAATATTTGTCAAAGGCAGCAGAAGCATAAAATGGAGCCATAATAGCCTCTTCAACAAATGGTGTTCGGAGAGCTGGATGGCTACATGCAAAAAATTGAAATTGCATCATCAGCTGACACCATATACAAAAATAAACTCAAGATGGATAAAAGACTTAAATAGAAGTCACAACACCATAAAAGTCCTAGAGGAGAACATTGGCAGGAAACTCTCAGATATCCCACGCAGCTATTTTTTCACTGATATGTCTCCTAAAGCAAGGGACATAAAGGAAAGAATAAACAAATGGGACCTCATCAAAATAAGAAGCTTCTGCACAGCTAAAGAAAACATCTGCAAAATGAAAAGGGAGCCAACCCTATGGGAAAATATATTCGCTAATGATACATCAGGTGGAGGTTTGATCTCCAAGATATATAAAGAACTCACTCGACTCCACTCCAAGACGAAAAACGATCCAATCAAAAAATGGGCAAAGGACCTGGGCAGACGCTTTTCCAAGGAGGAGATACAGAGGGCTCAGAGGCATTTGAAAGGATGCTCAGCATCACTAGCCATCAGAGAAATGCAGATAAAAATCACCATGAGGTACCACCTCACACCGGTCAGAATGGCCATCATAAACAGATCCACAAACAACAGGTGCTGGCGAGGCTGTGGTGAAAAGAGAACCCTAGTCCACTGTTGTTGGGAATGCAGACTGGTAAAGCCACTGTGGAAGGTGGTGTGGAGTTTCCTCAAAAAGCTGAAATGGAACTGCCTTTGGATCCAGTGATTCCCCTGCTGTGATTATACCCTAAGAATCCCAAAACGCCAATACAAAAGAACCTCTGCACCCCAATGTTCATAGCAGCGCAATTGACAATATCCAAGTGTTGGAAGCAACCTAAATGCCTATCAGTATATGATTGGATCAAAAATCCATGGTACATGTACACAATGGAATACTACGCAGCAGAAAGGAAAAAAAGAACTACTAAACTTCGCGACAGCATGGATGGAACTGGAGAGCATTATGCTAAGCAAAATAAGCCAGGGGGCGAAAGACAAATACCATATGATCTCACCTATAAGTGGAACCTAACCAACAATGCAAAGATGAAAGAAAATAAGACCAGCAGCACTGAAAGGAAAAGAAATCAACAGAGACAAGAGGGAAGCGGGGAGGGGCGGGCAGGGAAAGGGAAGGGAAGGGGAAAGTCAAGGAACATAAAGCGAGAACTCATGGATAAAACCAAAGGGGAAGAGCTGAGGGAGGGAAGGAGGGAGGGGGCAAGGGAAAGTTGTGGCGGGGAAGCAGAGACAAATGTATTTAAAAGGAAGGAAGGAAGGAAGGAAGGAAGGAAGGAAGGAAGGAAGGAAGGAAGGAAGGAAGGAAGGGAGGGAGAAAGAAAGAAAGAAAATCCCTAAAAAAAAAAAAAGTTTGCCACATTGAAAAAAATCTAAATGATTTAGTCTGAAATAATTTTGGTTGTTTTTTATTTGAATTACCTTAGGATCACACTTACATCGTAAAGATGTCTTTTTAGGTTAAAAATATTTGGGCATTATTTACCTGAAACCTAGTTCATTCTAACATAAATTTATTACTCTTCACACCTTTGGAAGAGGTGATTTTATATACTGTTCAACCTTAATTATCCAATGATTATTAACCTTCAAGACCAGAGGTATACAGCTTCAGAATCTTGATCTGAATGTTGCTTTTCATATCAGCAGAGGATAAAATTGCTGATTGCAATGTCTTAAAGCAGAGTGGCTAGTTGATTTGCTACTGGCCACCTCCTTGATAAAGGAAGCTTGATTTGCAATGCACATTGTAAATGTGAAAGTACTAATGTGTGTTCAGTCATTAAAAAGAAAAGGAGTCATGACTTCTTTATTTTAAGGTTGGCATGTGTGTACTACTGACATATGATTTTTAGACAAGGTTTCTTTGGATATACAGATACTTAGAAGTTACTCAGGCTTTTTTATATTAAGCAAGAGACTCCACAGTGTAGTAGTATGGTTTATGTTTTTTATAATTGCGCTTAGGAGAAAATAGAAATAATGAACAAACATAGAGAAATGCCATCCTTGCAAATAAAAAAAAGAAAGGGAGAAGAAGAGAACTGGAGCATAATTCTAACCCATCAAATAAGTGATAAGAAGTAAAAAGAAAGATCCATGAACAGTAAAGTTGCATTGAAAATGATACACTGTTAGAGGTAGAAATTATTCCAATTTATAGGAAAAGCAGTACAACAACATTTTTATAATCTTGTGAAGGGGACATCAAGTTGAGTATTTTCTATTTGTCAAACCAAATGCTTGACAGATAAATTTTTCCTTTGTAGTATCAACTTCAGAAAATTATGTGTCTCCTAAGCAATCTTCAAGCTTGTCATGTGCCATTATAGACTTGTTTTCTGTGATATTTTACATACCTTGATTCCCAGAAGACAGCTCTTAGACATTTTTATACCTGCAAAACATGCAATCATATTTCACAATCAAATTTATATCACTTCTTAGGGTGTGTCCATGCATGTGTGTGTGTTTTAAGTCTTTGGTCAAACACCTGGTAAATAATAAATATTCTTTCACTCATTCATTCATTCAAAAAATGTCACAAATACCAGATATCATTCTAGGTATTAGTGATACAACAGCAGAGTTTCAATTGTAATGGAGGAGAAATGGAAAATAAACATGAAAAGTGACATATAATATTATTATAAGGTGATAAATGGTATGGACAAAATATAGAACAGAATAAGAGGCATTGGAATTGCTGGAGAGAGTTTGCAATCTTAAATAGAGTAGTCAAGATATCTTTACTGAAAAGGTGTCATTTGACTAAAGACTTAGATGAAGGCATGAACTATGTGAATAACTTAGAGAGGAGTGTTCCTGGTAGGGGAAGAAATGGCAAAACTCTGAGATTGAGGTGTGTTTAGCAGGTTGGAACAACTTGCAAGGATATCAATGCAGCTGCAGTGGAGCAAGGAAAGAAGAAATTCAGGTAATAAAATATGAGGAGAAAGAGACAATAGAATGACAGATCGATAGGAATTTGTTGTCCTTGCTGTTGCATATACCATGAGAAAAATGGAACACTTTGGGTGAAGTTTGAACAGATGAATGCCATCATCTGACTTATATTTTAATAAGATCACTCTGGCTGCTCTGTTGAGAAGATACTCCAGAACTGCAAGGGTGGAAGCAGGGAGATGAGTAGAAGGCAATTGCAATAATGCAGGTGACAGGTGACATGACTTAGATCAAAAACAATGAAGGTGGTGGGAAGGAATCAGACTCTTGATGCATTTCCTGAAGGACTGAATAAATTAATAACATCACGTATAGAACTAGTAGTATATCACAAAACAAGCCATGAATCAGAATAACACTAGATATCTAAGTGGAACCACAGTATTCTCAAATCACAAATTTTACTCATGTTATAATAACAAATTTTAATGGAAATGCCTTATCAGAATTTTTAATACTGCAAGGAATTAGTGTATATATATTGCAGAAATAAGTTAAGAACAATCTAGCCTAGACGAGCTGCAGATGCTAGTGTCAGATAGATTCATTCACTGCCTGGCATTCTATACACAATAAGCTTTGCAGGGCCAATGATTTTAAACTTTACTCATTAAAGTAGCAAATATGTCAGGGTTGTTCATGAATAACTAAATACTAGAAAATTACTGAATAACAAATATCTGTATGACCCAAGATTTTGAAAAAAATTTACCCTTTCAGAATTTTCCTGGTTCTTTGTAAAAATTTATCTACTCTGGAGCTCCATGGATAAAAAGATTTGTGGACTATGGAGAGGGTTCAGAGGGGTGCTATCAAGATGATTAAATCATTGGAAAATAAGTGTATGAAGAAAGGTTAATGAAATTGGGGTTATTCAGCTTGGAGTGATAGAAGACCAACAGGGGATTTAAAAATGGTCTTTAGGTATATAAAGAGCTATTACACAGAGAATATTCACCAGCTCGTCTCAAATTGTCTTAGGACAGAACAAGGAGAAGAGTATAAATTGCATCATGAGGGATTTAGACAAAATACTAGGAAGAATTCTCTGACAAGGAGTGTTTTAAACATTAAGGTAGGATACCAGTCCACAGTTCATTTGATTCTGCGTCTTGACCGTGTGCCTGGAATTCCAAGCATTCGGTTCATTCATATGAATTCAAGATATATTTTCTGAGAGCTCACTATGTGCAATTATTTTCTATAGAAGCCCATTGGTATGATTCACCTATTGGCTTAGAAGGGAAGGGAGTTTGATTTGACTTTTATAACTAGTGAAAAATTAATTCACTAATCAGAAAGAAGATACCCAGAGTGGCATGACATAAGGCCAGTTAACTTTGACATGCAGATACTGGTGTAATATGATACAGGGAAAAAGAAAGATATAGAGTGGGAGTATGAGTTTGAAAGAAGGGGCGCAGGTAGGCTTTGGGAGGTGGCTAGATGAAATTGAGTCATAAGAACTCATTTTTATCAAGGGCAAAGGTAGTGTAACTGTTTTTGCATCCTTGCTTTTTGGAATAGAATGGAGGCAGTGGTGGGAAATTTGTACTGCACCAGTCAGTCCCGTGGGTGGGAGGAATGCAAAGCAATTAAAAAAGACAGGAATACAGAAACCTTTTGTCCTGGTCCAATTTAATTTCTTTCCTTTTAAAAAATTGTATATATTTATTTTTAGAGAGAGGGGAAGGGAAGGAGAGAAACATCAATTGGTCACCTCCAACAGGGGACCTGGCCAGCAACCCAGGCATGTGCCCTGATGGGAATTGAACCAGGACCATTTTCTTTGCAGGATGATGCCCAACCCACTGAGCCACACCAGTCAAGGGTCACTTTAATTTTTAATCATGATATTTTCTTCTCCCTCCACAAGTTATTTCCCCTTGAGGGTCGAATGAAGTTTGGCCAAATTGTTTTCTTAGACATTTTTTTTTTTTTTTACTGGAGTTTGATTGAGAAAAGTGTTAACTGAAAAGGAAAGATCCTGAGTTTCTGCTTAATAGCAAGTAAACTCATTCTCTGTCAATTTAGCTCTTATTTGATTGGTATTATGCTGTAGTAGGAATATGTCTTCTGGGTTTTTGTCTTCTCTCCTTAATAGCTGTGAGATATTCATAAGTTTCTTAATCACCCTGAACTTTAAATTTTCTCATTTGTTAAGCAGAGCTAGTTATTACCTCAATGAGTTTCTAAGAGAAGTAGAATACTTAGCAAAGTATTTAGCACTTAGTAGGTAGTTGTCATACACTAATACCCTATAATGTGTCCATGTAACAAATTCAGTTATGTAATGACGTTATTTCCTGTCCCTTCTCTGCTGAGCTCCTTAAATCTTTATTCTGTTTAGTCCAAAGCCCTCCACTTAGTTACCTAAATTCTCATTCATATGGTTAAGATATCTGATTTGCTTTCCTTAAGAAATTATCAAATGTATTAATATCTTTCTTATGAAATGGGATGCTCAGAATGGAACACACCATCATCAATATTATTCCATCTATATAGAGTATTATGTCCTTATTATGACTTCTCTTGATGTAGAATATATTTTTATTAATATATCCTGAAATTGTATTGTTTTCTTGATGGGAAAATTCTACTTTTGACACAAATCCTGAGGAATTTTTAGAAGTTGGAATTTCCTTAGAGATGCTCTAAGACTGGCTCTGTCTGAAAGTAATGCACTGGAGCAAATGATCATACATGGCTGTTTTGAGCCCAGTGGATCTGTGATTCTCAGAGACTGGGCAATCCTAAATAAAAAATTTAATGTCCCAAATATCTAATTGACTTTCTATCTAACATAAAACATAACATAACACAATATAAAAGATTAGTGTGAGTTTTTCTACCTGTCAGGTTACTACAGGTAGTAAAGATTTTCTTTCTTTACTGCTAAACTTCTTGGAGAATCTTCTCATATTTTCTACTTTCAGTTTCTCACCTATCAATTTCTCATCTCAAAACAGTCTAGCTTTACCCTCAAATTGCTTCCCCAAAGGTCACCCAAGGCCTCATAGTAAAACCCATTGATTTTTAAATTATTTTCTTCTCTTATCACTCTGCAGCATTCAGCATTATTGACCATTTGTATCACTACGATTCTAACCTAGAGGGATGGAGAACTTATAAATATTTAAAACAAAGACTTGAATGGAAGGAATTGCTTACACAGGTAATAGGAGAACTGAAAAGTCAGAGTGGGCAGTGAGATCACCCAAGACCAGCAATGTCATGAATCATGAGAGCCCTCAGCTGGAAGACAAAGGGAACAGGCAAGGTTACCAAAACCCAGGAGATGAAGTTACTCAGCTAAAACTAGCATTACAGGGGGGCTAAAGCCATAGAGGAAGGGTAATTGCTACATAAGATTCTATTTGCAGTGAAGTTAGAGGAATAAATACTCTGGTTTCTGTCCTCCTGCTGCCCTCCAATCTTCTGTCAGTGCCTCAAATTGGCTGAATCCCACTTGAAATCAGCTATAAGTACAGTTGGAAACAGACTGCAGGGGCCACCCCGTCTTTACCTTGCAGTACACAATTCAGCAGGGGAGAAATGAATATGAAGTGGATTGATGCAGTACTTTTGCCATTCAACATTCATTCTCACATTTCTACCTATGCACATCTTTACCATTCTCCTCAATATGAAGCAAATCTTTTATGTAAACAACATGCACATCATCTACTCAACCAAGACAAAAAGCTCACCAGTCATTGTATTCATCCCAATTCAGAATCTTTAGATGATACAAATTTTACCCCATTGGATTCAGGTGAGAGTCCTCATGTTCAGGTGATTAACTTGTAAAACTTCACAAACACCTCCAATTCTCTTCATACAAAATATAGCAGGGACATCTTAATTTCTTTCCCTGGTCACAGGTCATAGTTGACATTTATCACTTCATTGAACAGAACTATATATGCTCAGTCACCAAAAACAGAAAACTATAAGTCACCCAGAATTCTCTCATTCCCCCCATTCAGTCTATCATGATTGTTGCTTATTTCAGTGTTTTAGGATCTCTCAAATCTTCGGCTAACACACTGATAATGCAGGCTTTCCTTATCTCCCATTTGGATACCTAAAATAGTCTGCTAAGTGGTCTCCTTGTCTCCAATATACTATGGATTTCCACATCTTTGTCTTTGATAATTCTATTTCCTTTACCTGTTAAACATGCCCTGTCCTTTCACCTGTTATAATTCAAATCATTCTTTAAAATTTAATCCAATTATCACCTTTTCTGTGAAATGTTTGATTCTCTACATTCCTACCCACCATCAGATTTAATCACCACTTCCTTTATATTTCAGGTGCACTTTGTATATACTTTTATTATATCTCAGATTGCATCCTATAACTTTCTGTATCTTCTTAGTCTCTACCTCTCAACAAACTTTGCTTCAGTACCTACCAGAACACTAGGGTCAAAGTTGATAATCAGAACATATATGCTGAACAGAAGTTTATTTGAGTGATGAATATATGGATTAAACAAACATTTGATGGATGAGGGCAAAATGCCTTAACGTTGGCTTTAAACTTTGTTGTGGGTACTACCAATTCTATATCTCAGCTCAAATTATGTCTGAAGAGCATATTATTAAGAGAGTGTACTTTCTTAACCTTTAACTCTGGGGCTCAATTCTCTTGATTTGTTCTAGGGAAAAAATGTAGAATAAACCATGACAGAAGTTTATGGGTAAGAGTAAAAGGCCTACAACAGTTCATGTTAGAGAGACAATGTAAATTACTGGAAAAAAAAAACACTTGGTCTGTCATTTGATAAACCTGGGTTGATTTTCTGGCTCTGCTTCAAGCCATAGAGATTTGATATAAAATTTAAAAGAGAATATAAGGTAAAATTTGTGAAAATCTTTCATAAATGATTAAATACTACTATACAAAAGTAAGTGAGGTACCATAATGAAATTCTTAGAAGTACAGTACGCGGCGTCAGTCCTGGTTTATTTTGTCAAGTCATATAACCTCTTTCACCTTCAATTCCTTCAAACATATTATGAGCATTGAGTGGTATGTACTTTCAAGATGGAAGCTAAGGAGAATCAAGATGGTGGAAGAGTGAGTGGAAGTCACACTGAACTTCTACCAGGACCAATCTGGAATTACAACTAAAGTGTGGGGATATCACCTGGAAAACAACTGAGAGAGAGAGGAGCCTTAAAACTTCGCACAGACAGAGGAATCAGCTTTAGCACAACCTAAATGGTAAGGAGTGTGGTAGAGGCTCGAGAAGGCAGGCGGGGAGCCCACAGGTGGCAGTGCCAGAGGGATATTGAAATGGCCACTTGGATCCCCCCGAGAAGAGCGGGTACTAATCCAAAAGCAGGGATCTCTACACCACAGCACCAGAGGCCAAAAAGTACACAGATAACAACCAGCTGCGAAGAACAACAGGGTTGCTCTCTACCAGAGACAGGTGACTGGAGACACAAAGAGCCTTCTAAAGGGCCAATGCAAAATTTTTACTTTGAGCCACTTACCCTGGTCTACGGCAAAGGTGGGGGCAGAGTGGGCGAGAGGTGCCTGAGGAGAGACTGGGGAAGGAGGCTTTGGAGAGAGAACTGAAAGTAGCTGGTGGGATCCCAGAGCGGACTCCTCCCCTATATGGCAGCAGTGTGAGAGGACCCAATAACCCCACCCCAAGGAGAGACTCTGCCCTGTCCTGAGCTGTCTAAGGTGCCCTGGTGAGTGCAGAGTGAGTATATTAACAGCTGAAGGATAGTGTCACTAACAGTAGATTACAGGAAGTCTTGATCAGACTGCCCAAGGTCGGACAGGGTCAACATCTGAAATCATCAGAGGCAGATCCAGAAAGTAAAAACAGCAGTCTCCAACCATAGAAGCTCTCACCACAAAGTCAGGAAATCAAGACAGATCAACTTAAGAAGCAGAAGCAATAGAGAAGAGTCTCACAAATAATGGGAAGACAAAGAAATATGCTCCACTAGAAGGGAAAGGAAGAATTCCAACAAAGAGAACTTAGTGAAATAGAGGCAAGTAAACTATCAGATATTGAGTTACACACAGTGGTTCTAAGGAAGCTCAATGAGCTCTGTGAGCTCAGACAGAATTACTGAAGACTACAGGGAAATCACAAGGAACTTATAGCAAACTATATTAGCATGAAAAAGGACATAGAAACTATCAGTAAGACACAAGAGGAAATGAAGAATTCAATTTCTGAATTGAAAGACACAGTAGAAGGAATCAAAAGCAGGCTCGATGAAGCAGAGGACCGAATCAGCGAGCTGGAGGACAAGGTAGAAAAAAGCTCCCAGAAAGAGCAAAAAAAAGAAAAAAGACTCAAAAGAATGAAGAGGCATTTAGGGAAATGCAGGAAACCTGAAACATAATAATATCCGTATACTAGGGATACCAGAAGGAAAGGAGGATGAGGAAGGGATAGAGAACCTGTTTGAAAATGTAATGATGTCAAACTTCCCTAATTAGTGGAGAGAAAGAGTATACAAGTCCAAGAAGCACAGAGGGTCCCATTCAAGAGGAACCCCATGAGGCCCACTCCAAGACACATCATCAGTAAAATGGCAAATATCAAAGACAAACAGAGAATCCTAAAGCAAGTAAGGGAGAAAGAGGTAGTAACATATAAGGGAGTCCCGATACGGCTAGCATCTGACTTCCCAACAGAAACACTGCAAGCCAGAAGGGAATGGCAAGAAATATTCCAAGTCATGAAAAGCAAAGGCCTGCAATTAAGACTGCTCTACCCAGAAAGGCTCTCAAAATGGAAGGCGAACTAAGGAGTTTCCCAGACAAAAGAAGGCTGAAAGAATACACCTCCACCAAACCAACACTGCAAAATATGCTAAAGGGACTGCTTTAAGATGAAGAAATAGTTTCTATGAATACCCAGTTTCTTTCAGAGTTGCCAATACTTCATATTACCAATATTTTTAATACTCATTAATCTGATAGTGACAATGATGTTAGTTTAATTGTTCCTTTACTGTTTGTTGAAACTAAACCTGTTTTAGTATATTTCTTACCTATTTCTATTATTTAAAAAAAGCTTTAAATGACTTTTTGGTATTCTTTATCCCTTTATTGATTAAAGGTTTGTAGAACTTTTTTCCCTGAAAATAAACAAACAAACAAAAAACCTATTAACCATGTTTTAGATGTGTTGCAAATACTTTTCTATTCTATTCCTTGTCCTGTAACTTTTTTATATGTATATTACTATACAGTTAAATGTTTAATATAGTCATATTTTCAATATTTACTTTATAGCTCTGAGTTTGAATATTTTACTTCAGGTCATGAAATATATTAGTTCTATTTTCTTCTAAGACTCTTTAGATTCTACATATTGATTTTTAACTCACCTGAATGTTTCTTGTATAATGTGTGAAATAAGGCTCTATATTTGTTTTGTTGCAATTAACAGTGGTCCATATACCTTATTTGTTGAATAAGCCTTATTTTACCCATTGAATTAAAATATCAACTTAATCATATATTACATTGTTAGATATATATGCTTGTCTCTAGAACATTTATTATATTTCATTGATCTACTTGATTATTTCTGTGCAGGAGTCATGTTGGTTTAATTGCTGAGACTTTACAAGGATTTTAAATTTTTTAAAATATGGTTAATTAACTTTTACATTTAAAAAATAAATAAAATCAATCTGCATTTAAGAAATAAAGAAAGAGAGAGAGATGAAACTCCTACCTTTTGCAACAACATGGATGGAAGTGGAGAATATTAAGGTAAGTGAAATAAGCCAGTTGATGAAAGACAAATACCATATGATCTCACCTGTAAGTGGACTCCATTCAACAAAATAAACTAATGAACAAAATAAACCACAGGCCCAGAAACATGGAGCAGACTGAAAGTGACCAGACTGGAGGGGAAAGAGGACAATGGTGGAAAAAAGGGGAAGGGACTAGACAAAGAACACATATGAATGACCCATGGACATGGACAGCAGAGTGGGAATTGACTGGGAGTGGGGGGTGTGAGTGGGATGGGTGGAGGAGGGTTAAGGGGGGAAAAATAGAGACAACTGTAATAGAATAAACATGATTTATAAATTAAAAAATAAGATGGAAGCTGAGATAATGGCAAAGTGAATGGAAAAAAAAAACCCAGGAAATGCAAGGTAATTAGATGAACTCTCAATGACAATTCAAAAAGACTAAAAATATTAATAATAAAATAGCAATAAATACATATCTATCAACAATTACTTTAATTGCAAATGGACTAAATGCTCCAATCAAAAGACACACAGTGGATGAATGGATAATAAAAAAGACCCATACATATGCTATCTACAAGAGACTCACTTCAGATCACAAGACACACACACAGGCTGAATGTAAAGGGATGAAAATGATGTTTCATAAAAATGGAATCAAGGAAAGAGTTGGGGAAGCAATACGTATATCAGACAAAATAGGCTTTAAAATAAGTGTTATAATAAGAGGCAAATAAGGATCCAGAAATGTCACTTCTGGGTATTTATCCAAAGAAACACAAAACAATCATTCACCTGGACATGTTTATCCATATATTTATTGCAGTAGCCAATATGGAAATAACTTAAGTGCTCATCAATAGACAAATGGATAAAGAATATGTACTACATATATACAATAGAATACTACTCAGCCATAAAAAAGAATAAAATCTTGTAATTTGCAACATGAATGGATGTAGAGGGTATTTTGCTGAGTGAAATATGTCAGGCAGAGAAAGACAAATACCACATGATTTCACTTATATGTGGAATCTAAAGAAAATAAACAAATAAACAAAAAAAAAACAGTCAAAGATACAGAAAATATTTTGACAGTTCCCAGAGGTGAGGGGTTTGGGAAGCTGGCTGGAAAAGGTAAAGGGATTAGGAAGCACCCATTGATAGTTACAAAATAATCATGGAGTTGTGAAGTATAGCATAGGGAATATAGTTAATAATATTGTACTATGTATGGTGTCAGATGGATATTAGTTTTATCAGGGTGATCACTTTGTAAATTACATAAATGTCTAATTAGTGGGTTGTGCACCTGAAACTAATATATTTACAATATTGTACATCAACTGTAATTTAAAAACCAAAAACATAAAAAATTAAGGATAGAGACACAAGATGGCATTGGGCTAGGTGGATTTTACACTCACCTCCTCCCAGGACCAAGCTGGAAACACAACTAAAATATAGAGCAAAGAACCTGAATAACCAACTGAAAATTATCTGAGAAGAAGTTTTATAACCAAGGATTTAGGTTTAAAAGTATTAGAAAAATAACAACAAAGCCAACCCAAAGTGAGAAGAAGAAAAGAAATAATAACGATCAGAGCAGATATGAATTAAATAGAGTAAAAAAATACAAAATTTAAATAAATTTAAATGAAACCAAGAGCAGGTTCCTGGAGAAGATAAACAAGATTGACAAGCTTTTGACCAGACACATCGAAAAAAAAAAAAAAAAAAAAGAGGAGAGGACACAAATAAAATCAGAAATGAAAGAAAAGTAACAACTAACTGCACAGAAATACAATGGAGTGTAAGAAAATATTTAAAAAACTGTATGGCAACAAATTGGACAGTTTTGACAAAATGGATAAATTTCTAGATACCTACAATCTTGCAAAATAAATCAAGAAGAATCAGAAAATCTAAACGGACTGATTATAAGGAGTAAAATTGAAGCAGTAATCAAAATCTCCCAAAAAACAAAAGTCCTGGACTGGATGGATTGACAGGTAAATTTTACCCAACATTTAAAGAAGAAATAACACCTGTCCTTCTCAGATTATTTTAAAAAATTTAAGAGGAGGGAAGACACCTAAGCTCATTTTATGAGGCTGGTGTTATCCTAATTCTAAAACCAGATAAAGACACTACAAAGATAATTACAGGCCAATATCCCTGAGAAACATAGGTACTAAAATCCTCAATAAAAATATTAGCAAACCAGGTCCAATAATACATTAAAAAGATCATACACCATGATCAAGTGGGGTTTATTCCAAGGATACAAGCATGGTACAATATCCACAAATTAGTAAATGTGGTACATCACATAACAAAATGAAGGATAAAAAAACATGATCATATCAATAGATGCAGAAAAAGCATGTGCTAAAATCCAGCACCCATTTACAATGAAAACTCTTAGCAAAGTGAGAATATAGGAAACATAACTCAATGTAACAAAGGTTATATATGTTAAACCCACAGCAACATCATACTCAATGGGAAAAACTAAAAGCATTTTCCTTAAGATCAAGGACAAGAAAAACATGTCCACTTTCATTACTTCTATTCAGCATAGTACTGGAATTTTTAGCCACAGCAATCAAAGAAAAAGGAGAAATAAAAGGCATCTAAATTGTAAAGAAAGGAATGAAACTGTCATTATTTGCAGATGACATGATACTGTATATAGAGGTCCCTAATAATTTCACCAAAAAATGACTAGAACTGATGAATAAACTCAGTAAAGTAGCAAGATGCAAAATAAATACCCAGAAATCAGTTGCATTTTTATACATCAATAATGAACTATCAGAAAGGGAGACTATGTTGCTTGTAGCAATATCTTTTTTTCTGAAATATCTCCTGAGGCAAGAAGAATAATAGAAAAAAAAAATTGGACCACCTCAAACTAAAAGGGTTTTGCACAGCAAAAAAACTCAACAAAATAAAAAGACAACAGGCTGAGTGGGAGAGCATATTTGCTGATACATCTGATAAGGTGTTAATATTCAAAATTTATAAAGTACTTTAAAAATGGAACACCAAAAGTAAAACAATCAATTTAAAATAGGCAAAGGACCTCAACATATACATCTCCAAAGAGAATATACAGAATATGTCAATAGATGTATGCAAAGATGCTCAACATCACTAATCATCAGAGAAGTGTAAATTAAAACCACAATGAGATGTCACCTCCCACCTGTCAAAATTACTATCATCAATAAATTAACACTTTTCATGAAGATGGCACCGAAAGCTAAGAAGGAAGCCCTTGCCCCTCCCAAAGCCGAAGCCAAGGCAATGCCTTCAAAAGTGAAGAAAGTAGTGCTAAAATACGTCCACAGCCACAAAAAAAGAGAAGATCTGCATGTCTCCCTTCTTTTGGAAGCCTAAGACACTACGGCTTCAAAGGCAGGCTAAATATCCTCAGAAGAGCGCTCCCAGGAGAAACAAGCTTGACTATGCCATCATCAAGTTCCCCCTGACTATGGAGTCAGCCATGAAGAAGATAGAAGACAATAATACACTTGTGTTCATTGTGGATGTCAAGGCCAACAAGCACCAGATCAAACAGACTCTGAAGGAGCTGTATGATGTTAATGTGGCCAAGGTCAACACCTGATCAGGCCTGATTGGGAAAAGGCATATGTTCGACTGGCTCCAGACTATGATGCTTTGGATGCTGCCAAAAATGTTGGGATGATCTAAACTGAGTCGAGCTGGCTAATTCTAAATATAAAAATTTTACACTAAAAATAAATAAATAAACAAACACATAAATAATAAATGAATTAACAAACAAGTGCTGAGGAAGATGTGGAGAAAAAGGAACCTTTTGTGTTGTTGTTGGGAATGCAGACTGGTGCGGCAACTGTGGAAATCGGTATGGAGTTACCTAAAAAATTAAAAATGGAACTGCCTTTTGACTCAGTGATTCCACTTCTGGGAATATATCCAAAGAAACATAAAACACTAATTCAAAAGAATATGTGCACCCCTTTGTTCATTGCAGTGTTTTATACAATAGCATAGCAAAATTTGGAAACAGCCCAAGTGTCTATCAGTAGATGAGTGGATAAAACAGCTATGGTACATGTAGATAATGGAATAGTACTTGGTCATAAAAAAGAAAAACTTACCCTTTGCAACAGCATGAAAGAACCTAAAGACATTATGTTAAGTGAAATATGCCAGTAAGAGAAAGACCAATACCATATGATTTCACTCATATGTGGAATCTAACGAACAAACTGAACTAACAAATAAAATAGAGACAGATTCATGGATAGAGGGCAGGATGACAGCTCTGGTGGAGGGCATTCAGAGGTTGGAAGGATTGAGCAAGAAAGAAAAAGCACTCATGGACATGGACAACTGTGTGATGATTGTGGGGTGAGGAGAGGGTTGAATGGAGTTAGAAGAGGGTATAAAGGGGATAGATGGTAATGGGAAAATGCAATAAAAATAAACTATTAAAGTAAAAAAAACTAAATAAAAAGAAAAGTAAACTAAGAAAACAATTTAATTTCCGGTTGTATCAAAAAATAAAATACCTTGGAATAAAATTAAACAAGGAATACCTGGGCTCAGAAAATAAGACAACACTGAGGAAAGAAATTGAAAATATAAATAAGTGGAAGCATATACTGGGTTCATGCATAGGAAGAATTAACATTATTACAATATAATGTCCATACTACCCAAGCAATCTATAGCTTCAATGCAATTTCTATCAAGACTCCAATGGCATATTTCACAGAACTAGAACAAATATTCTAAAAATTGATATGTAACAACAAAAGACCTTGAAGAGCCACAGTAATATTGAGAAAGAATAACAAAGTTGGAAGAATCATATTACCTGGTATCAAACTATAATACAAGATCATTGTAATCAAAACAGCATTGTTACTGGCATAAAAAGAGGCATATAGATCAGTGGAATAGACTATTGATTCCAAAAATAAATCCATGCCTTTATGGTCAATTAATATTTGACAAAGAAGGTAAGAACCTACAATATGGTCAATATAATCTACTCAAAATTGATGTTGGGGAAATTGGACAGATAGGTATAAAAAATTAAAGTAGACCACCTTCTAATACCTTACTCAAGGATAAGCTCAAAATGGATTAAAGACTTAAATATGGGACTCAAAACCATTAAAATCCTAGAAGAAAACAGAAAGGGTAAAATCTTGGACATTTCTTGAAGCAATATTTTTTTTTCTGATATATCTCTTCAGGCAAGGAAAACAAAAGAAAAAAATAAACAAATGGAACTACATAAAACTAAAGTGATTTTGCACAGCAAAGGAAGCCATCAACCAAATGAAAAGACAATCCACTGAATGGGAGAACATATTAGCCTATAATATATATGATAGGGGATTAGTATCCAAAATTTATGAAGAACTGAAACAACTCAACACCAAGAAGACAAATGGCCAATTAAGAAATAGGAAAAGAACCTGAATATACACTTCTGCAAAGAGGACATACAGATGACTCATATACACGAAAAGATGCTCAATGTCACTAACAACCAGAGAAATGCAAAGTAAAACCTCAATGAGATATCACATCTCTCAGAATGACTATCATCAATAAATCAACAACAGCCCTGGCTGGTGTAGCTCAGTGGACTGAGTGCCAGCATGCGAACCAAAGGGTTGCTGGTTCAATTCCCAGTCAGAGCACATGCCTGGGCTGCAGGCCAGGTCCCCACTAGGGGATGCACAAGAGGCAAACATACATTGATGTTTCTCTCCCCGTCTCTCTCCCTCCCTTCCCATCTCTAAAAATAAATAAATAACATCTTAAAAAATTTTTAAAAATGTATGAACAACAAGTATTGGCAAGGATTTGGATTAAAGGGAACCCTCATGCACTGCTGGTGGAAATTCAGATTGGTGCAGACATGGTGGAAAACAGTATGGAATTTCCTCAAAAATTAAAAGTGGAACTGCCTTATGACCCAGCAATTCCAATTCTAAGAATATTTCCATAGGAAACCGAAACACTAATTTAAAAGAATATATGCACCCTTATGTTTATTGCAGCATTTTACAATAACCAAGACCTGGAAATAGCCCAAATGCTCATCAGTAGATGAATGGATAAAAAAGTTGTGGTACATTTACACAATGGAATACTATGTGATTGTAAAAAAGAAGAATCAACCTGGAGATTATTGTGTTAAGTGAAATAAGCCAGTAAGAGAAAAACAAATACCATATAACCTCACTTATATGTGAACTCTAATGAACAAAAGAAACTAATGAAAAAAATAGATATGGAGACTTGGATACATGGAAAAAATTGACACCGGTCAGGGGGGAGAGGCAAAGTGGGTATTGGATGAAAACAACGTGAAGGATTAGCCAAAGAACACACATACATAACACATAGACAGAGATCAGTGTGGTAATGATCAGTGGGAAGGGGAGGTGAGGGACAGGTGGAGCAGACAAAGGTGAGGGGGAATGTGGACATCTGTATTAATGCCAACAATGAAAATAATAAACAAATAAACAAAAAGCTTAAATAAATAAATAAATACAGTGAAGTGAGCCGGAGTATAAGAAAGCATGAGAGTTCTGCTCAGCTGAGGATACAGAGATCAGAGTTTGGGGCAGCTGAAGTTACTAGATTTTGCAGGGCAGGTTGGGAGAGGAGCACGGTGTGCAAGGGGGCCTCCAAAGTCTGTGTAGGAGTGCTCTATGAGAACTTGATGGTGCAAAGTGGAAAGTTTGAAAAGGAGAAGTATGAAATATTTGTTATTAAACAAAAAATGAGAAGTATGAAGTAGAAAATGTTTAAAGGGATGGGTGAAGAACGTGAAGTACAAAGTTACAGTATTGACCAGTTTTATATATGTTAAGATAACATATATTTAGCCCTAACACAATAATAATGAAAGAAATGTTATCTGAGAAGCAATTATAGAAAATGAAATGGAAAATTAAAAATATTGAATTTAACCAAAATTCAATAAAAAAATGAGAAGAAAGAAGCAATGGAGAAACAGAAAAAAAGAGGGAAGAGACAAGCAAAAACACATAATATAATCGTATTTAATGTCACACATTTCAAAAATTTCATTAAATATAAATAGATCAAACACTTCAGTTAGAATACAGAGGTTGTCAGATTGGATAAAAAGAATCAAAACTCAGCTAGAAACTGTTTACAAGAATCACAAGACATTTTACATACACAAATAGGTTGAAAGTAAAAGGAAAGAAGATATATATTATTTATACAGTAAGAGTAAGAAAGCTGGAGATAATTGGACACCTGAAACCTATATAATATCATTAACCAATGTCACCCCAATAAATTCAATAAAAAGGAAAAAATATCAGGCAAATTAAACTTCAAGTCAGAGATGAAGAGAAATACTTCATAACAATAATATGGATAATTTATAAAGAAATAAGAAGTTCTAAATATGTAAATACCTAGCAACAGAACATCAGACTTTATAAACCAAAAATTGGTAGAACTACACACATTGACACATAGGCATAATTATAATTGGAGATTTACACCTCTCAGTAATTGATAGAAGTAGACAAAATCAGTCACCATATGGAAGATATAAAAAACTGGTGATCATATGTAATGTCTACCAAATATGTCAGCATAACAGTTTATGAAAATTTTTACTGTATATTTTACATTACTTTTTATTAATATTGTCAACAATAAGCCACAGACAGGCACTTGAATGACTCAGAATTAGCAACCTAATTCTCCCACCTTCATCTCCCACCCATCCTCATACATTAGCAAGCATCTAAGCTACCTCATGCACACAGTCTCCTTTGGATATGGGTAAATCTACTACCTGATTAGATTTTTATGCTATTGCAACTCATTCTCAATCTTCTAACAAGTGTTATAGTGTACTATACAAACTTTACTTCCTGCCACCAGGAAACTCCTTAATATCATGGGTGGAAACTGGAGTCATCTTAGTACAAATTTATGGAGATACCCACACTTCAAATAATACTCTTTGACATGTTATCAACCAAGAACCCTGAATTCCTGTCCTCAAGTCACTTTATAAAGATCCATTTCTTTTGTGGAAGAGGTAGCTAACACTAGTGATTACTAAATATGACAATAAAATGTTCACTAAAATTATATTCCTAATTTTCAGCCATTCAGAAAGTGAGTCCAAGTGACCTCTCCTTTGATGCCTACAATTTGCATCATCTCTGTC
The DNA here is from genome assembly GCF_021234165.1 of Pteronotus mesoamericanus. Classification (NCBI taxonomy): domain Eukaryota; kingdom Metazoa; phylum Chordata; class Mammalia; order Chiroptera; family Mormoopidae; genus Pteronotus; species Pteronotus mesoamericanus. The sequence goes on from NW_026555198.1 coordinate 5,572,752, forward strand.
CATTTGGCTGATATGATAAATACTGTAACCACGTCTGATGAGTATGAAATAATCATGTGCCATAAAATTATGTATTAAAATACATCACTGTCCATCTTGAATATTAGGGTGGGAAGAGAGTTCCTAATATTTTATTTGAAACTTACCTGCATATGAATCACATTAGGATTGCTTTGTATAAATTCATCATAATTTCAAATATTTCCATAAATTTGCATTGCTGATGTTACTTCCATTTGTGTTAATGGTGCCATTCTGGATGTCTTATGCAGGTATGCTAGTATAGACGTATACTAATATGCAGAGTAATTGCTCATCAAAGGCAATGTCAGTTGTCTGGATGAATAGATAATTATGAAAAAATACTTATGTCAAGATCTTCATCTTCAAAACATAAAACATCATTATAAAACCATTAAGAAACAAATTTTCCTTAAATGTCAATTGTAGATGAAATTCTTTAGTTATTTTTTGAGGAATGTCTAATGTCTAAAAATACTTCATTGAAAGACGGTGGCCACCAAAGATTTCAATCTTTGTTATTTTGAAGTTGCTAAATAACTCTAAAACATTCTGAGAGCTTATATCTCACTGTGATTTTAATTTGCATTTCTCTGATGGTTAGTGATGTTGAGCATCTTTTCATAGTTCTATAGGCCATCTGTATGGCCTCCTTGGAGAGGTATCTCTTCAGGTCAGCCTCTTCAATAAATGGTGTTGGGAATCTGGTCAGATACATGTAAAAAAAAAATGAAACTAGACCACCAACTTACACCATACAGCAGAATAAACTCAGGGTAGATAAAAGACTTAAATGTAAGCGAGGGCACCATAAAAGTCCTAGAGGAGAACATAGGCAGGAAAATTTCAGATATCCTATGCAGCAATATTTTCACCAACGTATTTTCTAGGGCAAGGGAAATAAAGGGAAGAATAAACAAATTAGCTTTCATCAAACTAAAAAGCATCTGCTTGGATAAAGAGAATATAATCAAAATGAAACAAGAACCAGCTGTAGGGGAAAATGTATTTGCCAATGATACTTCAGATAAAGGTTTGATCTCCAGAATATTTAAAGAACTCATGTGGCTCAACACCACGAAAACAAACAATCCAATTTAAAAATGGGAGAATAGCCTCAGCAGTCTTGAGAAAGAACAAAGTACGAGGAATCACAATACCTGATATCAAACCATATTACAAGGCCACTGTAATAAAAACAGTCTAGTACTGGCATAAAAACAGACACATAAATGAATGGAACAGAATAAAGAGGCCAGAAATAAACCCAGGTCTCTATGGTCAACTAATACTTGACAAAGGGGGCAGGAGAATAAAATGGAGTAAAAATAGCCTCTTCAATAAATGGTTTTGGGAGATCTGGACATGCAAACAAAAAAAAAAAAAAAAGAAAGGAAGAAACTAGACCACCAACATAACCACAATGAGATACCAGCTCACATCACTCAGAATGGCTGATCAACATTAACAAATCAGCAAACAACAAGTGCTGGCAAGGATGTGGAGAAAAGGGAGCCCTATTGCGCTATTGGTGGGAATGCAGACTGGTGCAGCCACTGTGGAAAACAGTATGGAATTGTCTTAAAAACTAAAAATGGAACTACCTTTTGATCTAGTGATTCCACTGCTGGGATTATACCCCAAGAATCCTGAAACACCAATTTAAAAGAACTTATGCACCCCTATGTTCATAGCAGCATTATTTACAATATCCAAGGGCTGGAAACCGCCTGAGTGTCAATCAACGAATGTGGATCAAAAAACTATGGTACAGAGAGAATCAAGATGGAAGAAGAGTGAGTGGAAGTCACATTGATCTCCTCCCAGGACCAACCTGGAATTACAACTAAATTGTGGAGAAATCATATGGAACAAACAATTGAACAATAGCGAGAGAAAAGCATTTTAACCTCACGCAGATGGAAGATTCAGCTTTAACACAACCTAACTGGTAAGGAGTGTGGTAGAGACTCGAGAAGGCAGATGGGGCGCCCAAGGGTGAAAGCACCAGAAGGATATTGAAACGGCCAATTGGATCCCTTGAGATGAGTGAGGTCTCAACCATTTGTGGGGATCTCCAGCCTACAGTATGAGAGCCCAAAATGTGCACAGATAATGGCCAGCTATGAAAAGAGGCAGGGTTGCTCTCTATCAAAGACAGGCAGCTAGAGACCCAAAGACTCTATTTAAAGGGCCAATGCATAAATTTTTTATTGCAGCCACTTACCCTGGGATCCTGCAGGGATGGGGCCAGAGTAGGCTGGAGATGCCTGAGGAGAGTCTGGGGAAGGAGGCTTTGAGGAGAGAACTGAGAGAGGAGCCTGCGGGATCCCGGTGCTGACTCATCCCCCATAAGGCAGCAGGCAGCTGACTAAGGCAGACCACTCCCTTGAGTGGCAACAGCGTGAGAAGACCCAATAACCCCACCCCCAGGAGACTCGGCCTGGGCTCAGTAGTGCTAAAACCTTCCGGTTAAGTACACAGTGGCAGCCACAGATAGTAGATTCCTGGCTAAAGGTGGTGCAGAGTGGTCTATAGACACTTGAGGAGAGACTGAAGAGAGAAGCTTTGGGGAGAGAATAGCTGGTGGGATCCTTGTGCTGACTCCACCCCATACGGCAGCAGCCATCTATCTCAGGTAGACTACCCCCCCTGAGCGGCAGCAGCATGAGAGGACTCAATAACCCACCCCAAGAGGGACTCTACCCTGTCCTGTGGTGTCTCTAAGCCTGATTTCTGAGAGCAGAGTGACTAGATTAACAGCTGAAAGAGACAGCCACAGACAGTAGATTCCTGGAAGTCTCGAACACACTGCCTAAGGTCAGACAGGGTCAACAACTGACATCATCAGAGACAAATCCAGAAAGAAAAAGAAAAAAAAAAACCCAAAACAGCGGTCTCCTACCATACAACTACCCACCACAAAGTCAGGATATCAAGAGAGATCTATTTAAGAAGCAGAAGCAAAACAGAAGAGGCTCACAAACAATGGGGAGACAAAGAAACACCCTCCCAGTTGAACAGAAAGGAGGAATCCCCAGAAAGAGAACTAAGTGAAATAGAGGCAAGTAAACTATCAGATATTGAGTTCCAAACAACGGTTCTAAGGAAGCTCAATGAGCTCAGTGAGCTCAGAGAGAATTACCAAAAACTAGAGGGAAACTATGAGGAACTTACTGAAAACTATATTAGCATGAAAAACGACATAGAAACTATCAATAAGAGGCAAGAGGAAATGACGAATATCGTTTCTGAATTAAAGAACACAGTAGAAGGAATCAAAAGCAGGCTAGATGAAGCAGAGGATCAAATCAGAGAGCTGGGGGATAGGTAGAAAAAACGCCCCCAGAAAGAGCAAGAAAATAAAAAACGACTCAAAAAAAAATGAAGAGGCATTGAGGGAAATGCAGGACAACCTGAAATGTAATAATATCCATATATTAGGGATACCAGAAGGAGAAGAAGTGGAGAAAGGGATAGAGAACCTGTTGGAAAAAGTAATGATGGAAAACTTCCCCAACTGGAGGAGAGAAAAAGTCACACAAGTCCAGGAAGCACAGAGGGTCCCATTTAAGAGGAACCCAATGAGGCCCACTCCAACACACATCATCATTAAAATGGCAAATATCAAAGACAAACAGAGAATCCTAAAGGAAACAAGGCAGAAAGAGGTAGTAACATATAAAGGAACCCCAATACAGCTAGCATCTGACTTCTCAACAGAAACACTACTAGCCAGAAGGGAATGGCAAGAAATATTCCAAGAATTGAAAAGCAGAGGCCTGCAACCAAGACTGCTCTACCCTGCAAGGCTCTTAATTAAAGTGGAAGGCAAAATGAGGAACTTCTCAGACAAAAGATGACTAAAAGGCTACACCTCCACCAAACCAGCACTGCAAAATATGCTAAAGGGGCTTCTTTAAGAAGATGAAGAAAAAGAGTCTATGAATATCCAGTTCCTTTCACAGTCACCAATAGTTGATATTACCAATATTTTTAATACTTATTAATCTGATTGTGACAATGATGGGTTATCTTAACTGTTCCTTTATTATTTGTTGAACCTAAATCTGTTTTTGTATATATCTTGCCTATTTATATTATTTTTTTAAAAAGCTTTAAATGACTTTTTGGTATTCTTTATTCAGTTTTAGATTAGATGTTTTTAGAATTTTTTCAAAAAGAAAAAAGAAAACTATTTACCCTTTTTTATATGTGTTGCAAATTCTTTCCTATTCTATTACTTGTCCTTTAACTTTTTTTACATGAATATTACTGTATAGTCTTAAATGTTTAATATAGTCATATTGTCAATATTTTACTTATAGCTTCTGGGTTTGAATATGTTACTTCAGGGTAAGACAAATATTATTTTGTATTTTCACCTAAAACTCCTTAGATTTTACATATTAATTTTTAACTCACCTGAATATTTTTTTGTATAATGTGTGAAATAAGGTTTTATATTTGTTCTATTTCTAGTAATAGTGATCCATGCATCTTATATGTTGAATAAGCTTTATTTTCCCCATTGATTTGAAGTATCAATTTAATCATATATTGCATTGTTAGAAAGATATATAATTTGTTTCTACAATGCTCATTTTATTCCATTGATCTACTAGATTATTTCTGTGCAGCTGTCATGATCGCTGAGACTTTATAATGGATTTACATTTTTCGATATTTTATAATGGATCTTGACATTTTAAAAAATAAACAAATAAAATCAATCTGCATTTAAGGAAGGAAGGAAGGAAGGAAGGAAGGAAGGAAAGAAAGAAAAAGAAAGAAAGAAAGAAAAGAAAAGAAAAGAAAAGAAAAGAAAAGAAAGAAAGGAAGAAAGAAGGAAAGAACTCTTACCTGTTGTGACAACATGGATGGAACTGTAGAATATATGCTAAGTGAAATAAGCCAGGGGGTTAAAGGTAAATCCCATATGCTCTTACCTATAGGTGGAATCTAATCAACAAAACAAAGAAGCAAGCAAAAGAGAACCAAAGGCATGGAAACAAGGAACAGACTGATGGTGACCAGAAGGGAGGGTAGAGGGGGAGAAGGGGAAAAAGGGGGAAGGGTCTACTCACCGAACATGTACATGACTCATGGACATGGACAACAGGGTGGGGATTGACTGCGAGAGTGGGGGTGGGCAGGGTGGTGGAGAACAAAGGGTGCAAAAAATTGGGACAACTCTAATAGAACAATAGTAAAATTTAAAAAGACTAGAAAAAACAAAACAAAACAACAACAACTCTAACACATTACCCCAAGAATCAGCAAGTATTATAATGTTGCCTGGATTAATTTGTTCCAGGAAGCATATTGCTTTAGGGTAGAGGATGGGAGGCATTAATACCAGATTTGACTTGCAAGCTCTGAGTTACAAGATAAGTATAATAAGATAGAGGGGAGATAGAAGCTTTCCATCCTTCTGACCTCTTTGAGCAAAGGAAAGATTATCCAAACTACTTACATTAAAATACTTTCTTGCCAAACTAAATGTAATTCAGACCTTATTTTCAGACATAGAATATGTTGTATTAATGTGCATGGCTATCTGGTCCAATTCACTCTGAAGGATTTATTGAGTTACCTGAAAATGTGTGTATGCACAGATATATACATTCCCTGAAATGACATTGTGTTATGTAAACACATAAATATAAGTGTTATTAAACCATATCAACAATACAAAACAACATATTCACACAAAAATGGGAGAGGACAGTTATAGAGATTAGCAACAAAACAGTTTTTGATAGGCATAGTATCATTTAACAGGATACTGCTTTCAGTTCTGTTTCTAAAGTCACTGTGGAACTATATGATCTTGGGAAGACAGTAGCACAGTGAAACATCCAATCTAGAATATAGCACCCTGGCTGGTGTGGCTCAGTTGACTGAGTGCAGGCCTGCAAAGCAAAGGGGTCACTGGTTCAGTTCCCAGTCAGGACACATGTCTGGGTTGTAGGCCAGGTCCCCAGTAGGGGGCTCATGAGAGGCAAAAACACATTGATGTTTCTCTCCTTCTCTTTCTCCCTCCCTTCCCTTCTCTCTAAAAATAAATAAATAAAATTTTTAAAACATAGATTTTTGTAGTAGAAGATATAGGTAGAGGGCTTTAGTTACATGATTTCTTGTGTGAACTTACTGTTTCTTTTGAAGAAAAAAATTCTGTGCATGTTCAAGTGTAGTTTGTATTAAACATGAAATTGTAACACTTAATCTCTATTTACCATTTGTTGTAGCAGAATGTAGAGGTAGTTTTCCCCTCTCTACACTTGTTTACCTAGTGTACTGACAGATTATTTTATTTCTTTCTAACACCTTTCCCATTTGTTTTAGTTGAGAAAATTAATGCTCAGAGAAGTCAAGTAACTTGCCCACATTCACACAGATAGTAAAAGGTAGCAATAGGATTCCTAATTCCTGAGAATGCATTATAACAGGCACATAAATGTAACTTTAAAAAATTCTCTTTAACCAGCTGACCACTGACCACATGTATCAATCTTGCTCCTCTCCAGAAAATTCTTGTCCTTGAAAGTTCTGTTGTTTCAAAAGAAGTGAGAGCTTCTAGAGAGACAGGACATTAACTCACAACCTTGGTATGAATTCAGTTTTTATTGTTAATGAAAATGATGAAAGTTTCTGGTGCCAATATTTGAAATCATACTATAGCATGAGAGAAATTTTTGAATATTTTGGAAAAATTTAAATACCCATGTAGTCACATTTTAAATAAATGAATATTTGTAGAGTTAACATTCTGTAGTTTATCATTTCTCATTTTTATTTAGTTAATTGCATATTTTACCCTGTTGCCTGGAATTCACTGTACTTGTTTTCAATTCTAGTATATCCTCTAGATGCCAAGAATGTCTGGTACAGCTTTTTAAATTGCTTGCTACCATATTCAGTATGTTACAGTGGGAAATTACGAGTCAACTTAGACTTCTTACCCACTTCTGCTTGCATGTAGGTTGTTTAAAATTCTCTTTTCATCTACAAAAAAACTAGATCTTTGCATTTCCTTTTTAAGTATTCAAATAATGGTCTATTTGACACCTCTAGTCAAGAAAGTCAGTCTCTCTCTCTCTCTCTCTCTCTCTCTCGTGCGCGTGCGCGCTCACTTTTGGATCCTACACTCCTGTGCCTATTTTTCTTCATTGAAATGATAAATGCTTCTGTAGTTTTCAAATCTCTGCAGGTGAGTTTTATGCTCAGACAACATCGAGAACACAGATTAACCTGTTATCCAGGTTTATGATTAAGCAAGTTTATAAAGAGATATTTCATTAAGTGTAGTAATACATTTGTTACTTTTCAATTGCATATTTAATGATTTGCATCTTTGATTCAATACTGTTGAAATCTATCAGATATAAGAGTGGTACTCTCCCATATAGGTATCTGTACATTCAATTTACTGTATATTGTTATTTATTCAGTACTATGATGACAAACTCCATGCATCTTTTGAATGTAATTAGTTTTTCTGTTCTTAATTTTATTTAACAACTTTTGTTTAGACTTTAATGGAAATAAGAACTTCTGTTTCTATCCTCTTTCCTTCAGTCCTTTCTGATTCCAGTATGTTAATCTGAATTGGTTCACAATTCCTCCCTTTGCTTGACAACCTGATTGGTTTTCTTTCCCATACCCTATAAATTGACTCCCATTAAGTTTACCATTGCACTGTAAATTTAGGATTTGAGCTTGAGTAAGGAGTTTAGATCAGGAAAATTGTTTGGGGAAGCATCCATGAAATAAAAAAATATATATAAGAATTTATAATGCACTAACACATATGTTATCTCATTTTACATTCTGTAAAATCTTATTGGCTGTATGACATTTGAGGTTCCAAATGTCATACAGCCAATAAATGACAGAGCCTGGCCTTGAGCCCATTTGGTTGCTTTTTCAAAACTTCAGTACAAGTCTGCAGTGAGACTCACAGTCATTGCCACCTTACTAGTTTGTCTCACAGTCCAGGTGGAGAGACTTCTGGATGGCTAGTAAAGTTCTTAAACTTTAGCCCTTTACCTTAAAGACCTTCTAACAAACTATTGAATACATTTTGGAAATCCTGGCTTTTCTAGCATGGGCAGTTTTATAGAGGTCTGCTCTTCAAATTTAATGAACATGCAAATCCCCTGGAGATCTTGCTAAAATTTAAATTCTGATTCAGTTCTGCAGTGAGGCATGAGATTCCGCATTTCTAACAAGCCTCCTGCCAGTGATGCCCATGCTGTTGGTCTGTGGACCCTACTTTCAGTTTCCTGGGTGATTGTGTCACTAGAGAACAGGAATCATAATATAAGTATTCTCTCTCCATTTCTTCATTAGTTAACTTCTACTTTGGTTACTAAGTAAGAAGTGATGTTACCATAATTGAGGTCTCCATTTCTCTGGTCTTCCAGAGCACTGGTAGCTTGTTAGGAGCAGCTTAGTCTGATATTCTGATTGTGTGTCATTGTCTCCTCCCTGTGAACCTCTTGCTATATTACATCCTCTTGCTTTTCTGATTTTGTTTTGTACAAATACCAAATGCATAATTAAATCCCCTAATTTTGTTTTACCTTTGTCCCCCCAAAGCTGATTGATTTTAAATCAGAGATTTTATGTTTTGCTGTATTAGCAAGCAAAGTTTTCATGAGCCAGGGAATGAAGCTTTTACCAGGAGCTGCTTAAGTAATCACTCAAGGTCAGAGCAAGATGTCTTGATACTTTGTTACCTGAATATGGATGGAGTAAGGGCTCTTTAAATTCCCCAGCACTAATAACAAGATCAGTCCCAGAGTCAGAGATAGGACCAAGCATAGATATGAGATCAAATAATTCTAGCTGTGCTGAAGAAGATACTATAGGAGTAGAGATCTAGGCAGATAGTTGGAATGTCCCTTGTGCATTGAAATCAACTTCAAAGCTGTTTAAAATGTAAATTCCTGAATGTCTCTCCCAGAAAATCTGAATAAGTAGACATAGAGTGGGACTAAGGAATATGTATGTTTAATAAGCACAAATGGTATTCTGATGCATGCTGTAGAACCCTCACTTTGAGAAATACTGTTTTCTATGCAATATCCAAAGGCAATTGTTTTGAGCATTTGAAATGAATGTTTTGTTGTTAAAGCATAGACACATATAAGAATTATATTAACTATAAAATGCTCCCCTCCATAAGCAAAAAAATAATTTGATTCAGAGTGTTAATGGAAACATTTATTCAATCACCAGTGGATATATTTTCAAGAAAAGGTAACTATAATTGTATTAGGAATATTACTGGGTCTATTTGCTTGGAGCCTTTCCTATTTTACTCCACAAATGCCAAAACTTTCTAAAGGATGAGCTTATTAGAAGTCTTAGTTACTGGGAAAACTTTTCTCTTTCCAGTGACAGCCAAATGTCCTTCAAAAGCTCAAGGAGGGAAGGATAAAGCCAAATAATAAAACCTATGACAGCAAAATAAAAGAGTAACTTTTCCTAAATATTATGAAAAAAAGTACAAAGAAATGGCAATTAAAAAGAGATAGCTGTATCATATACATGGAGAACAAAGAAATGAGATTTAATGCAAGGGTTATAAGTAATTCTCTCTTTAGTGGAGAAGAATAATAATATAAAAGAAAATTGAAGGACAAGAGTTATATCAACAAGATGGCAGAGTAGGTGACTTCAGCCTTAATCCCACCAGGAAAAAATTTGGCAGCTATTCATGAACCAAAATAGCTGTCAAACAGCTCTGGAGTCCAGTTAAGAAGCTGCAAAAAGATGGTGGAAAACCCCAATAATAACCATACATAAAGGATGGGAAGAACGTTTCCTTCTATCTGTATCATTTCATGCTTGTGATCAGCACAGGTCAATGCCAAGGGGGTCTGCTCAGCCTGCAAGTTCTTCTCACTGGAGAAAGGAGATCAGAGGGAGTGACCAACTTCCTCAGTCTTCCTAGGCACAGACAGAAGGAACCTATCTGAGTTTCACCACACACAGATTGTTAGGTAGAGTGACATAGCTGAGACAGCTGCAGATAACTAACAACAAAAAAGGGTGGGGGTTCTCAGGACCAGCCATGCAGCAGATGCCTCCGTGGTCCCCATTGGCCTTCTTTGCAGAGGACCCCAACATCCTTCACCACTGAAGGACTTAACAACCCTCACAGCTACTGCACACTCCCTGCAAATTTCACTGCCGAAGATTCTGCAGTGTTTGTCATCTGCTCTGCAGCAGACCCCAGATTCTTTCACAGTTAAGGAACTCAACATTCATCAAAACTGCTGCAGATGCCCCACAGTTTTCACTGTCTATGGCACTGTAATTTTTGCCTTTATGGACTCCAGTTACCTGGCTGCCATCCCCTTTACTTCCTCATGCACTGGAGTTTCTCCAGCCAATGCTGCTTGTGGGTACCTAAGTCCTGGGATCCAACATGGTCACTGCCAAACTAGCGTTCACCTCAGACCTTTGCCTTCATGCATATGACAGTCTGCTGCTTGTTGCAGACCCCATGTGGCCATCAGCTCCTGCTGCTGAGCACACATTTGAAGACCAGTACCACAGCTGAGTGCATGCACATGTAGCCAATCCTGACCCACATTGAAGGCCCCGTTCCTCACTGCTACATGCACAGGGGGACAGCCAGTCCCAACCCCGCCATAAGCTCTCACCATCATGTGCAATTGGCCTCAGCCCTACCACCACCTTCCTTGGCCCTTGCTACCCAGATGCATTTGACACTGGATCCAGAAGAACTATTGAGGATTCCAGCAGCTCTCGTAGCAACTGCAGAACTCTCCACAACTTTTGCTGTGGAGGACCACACAGTTGTCGTGGGTTGGTACAATCCTACAATATGTATCAAACTATTTAAATTTATATGTACACTTATTAAAAAAACACAATTCTATTCTTAGGAAATAGAGATTTGCACAAAGATGTATATAAAGGGATATTTCCCTAATTATACATAGTAAAACATGTCTCTATTTTTTCTTTATTTTTTGTCTTTTATTCTACTCCCATGTACTTTCACTTTTCTTATTTCCTAACAGTCAATATGCTGCAACTAATAACATGAACCTTTTGTTAAGAAATTGCTTTCATCACTAAATTATTTTTTATGATCATTGATTTGTGAAGAGGTTTGGTTTGTTTGCTCGTTTGTTTTCTCGATAGTTGAGGTTGTTGGGGAGCTGACTCCTATTTAATTGAGGTATTAATGTATATACTTCAAAATTTATTTTGTGGTAAAATCTCCTGATGAATCTATACCATTTTTTACTATAATTGCATAACTATGTAATGTCTGAAATCATATGTAATAGAGATGCACTTTTTCATGAGAGAATGGAGAAATATGTATTAATGTGCTATTAAGAGCTAGGCTTATCTGTTTGGAAGAAAGATTGTCCATGCTAATTAATTTTCAGTTGAATAATGCCCCTATGAGAGTATTCTGTGGTCTGGAACATCATTTATTTAAAAACTTAAACTTATTTTAGGAACAGGCCAACCAACCAATATACCATTGATGCTTTACCAAGATGTTAACAATTCTGTAAAATTTCAGTAATAATGTTAATATTTTCTCAAAGTGAATGTCAAGTCAGTGGACTAAATGACTAATTAGATATGTTTAATTAAATTAATTTTGAATTCTGATAGCCACTTTATATACTTGAACCATGGTATAACATCTTTTCTTCATTAGTAGCAAAAGTCTTTAAACACTTTAATTACACAGTTCAAGAATTATAGACATTGCATTCACTACTGCTCAAATCAGGACATTTGAACCCAAATGTGATGTTTAATATATTCTCAAAACTTCCTACATTACTTACTTTTCTTATTTATTCCATTGTTTTTCTGCATTTTTTAGCCAGCTATAACTCCATTTATCTTGTCTTGCCCCTCATTTATATAACATCTCACACTGATTGTCATCTGTTATCTGTCTCACTTTGTTCCTTCTACTCTATGCTCCTCACTTAAAACAAATTGAAAAAATGTTGGGCCTATGATTGTCATTATGTGAAGATTTTAAAACTTTTTACAAGCTTGATTAAATAATGTGTATTGAGATCTCTGTAGGTTTTGAAAAAATAAAAATTTATTTTTTAATTTTTTTTTTATTGTTCATGTACAGTTGTCTCCAATTTCCCACCACCACTTTGCCCTGCTCCACCCACCCTCACCTCCCACCCTCAATCTTTCCCCACTTCAGTTTTGTCCATGGGTCCTTTATACATGTCCCTTGACTTGACCCTTCCCCTTTTCCCCATCACCCTCTCCTCTTCCCCTCTTGTTACTGTAGGTTTTTTTTTTTTTCCATGTCACTGGTTATATTTTTCTTGCTTGTTTTGTTGACTAGGTTCCACTTATAGGTGAAATCATATGGTATTTGTCTTTTACCATCTGGCTTATTTCACTTAGCATAATATTCTCCAGTTCCATCCATACTGTTGCAAAAGGTAGGAGCTCCTTCTTTCTTTCTTCTCTGCAGTATCCCATTGTAAAAATGCACCACAGTTTTTTAATCCACTCACTCATCGATGGGCGCTTAGGTTGCTTCCAATACTTGGCTATGATAAATTGTGCTGCTATGAACATTGGGGTGCATAGGTTCTTTTGAATGGGTGACTTGAGACTCTTAGGGTATAATTCCAGCAGTGGAATTGCTGGGTTAAAAGGCAGTTGCATTTTGACCTTTTTGAGGAAATTCCAAACTGTTTTCAACAGTGGTTGCACCAGTCTGCATTCCCGCCAACAGTGTACTAGGGTTCCCTTTTCTCCATAACCTCACCAGCACTTGTAGTTTGTTGATTTGTTTATGATGGCCATTATTACTGGTGTGAAGTGATATCTCATTGGGGTTTTAATTTGCAGTTCCCTGATGGCTAGTGATGCTGAGCATCCTTTCATATGTCCTCTGCATGTCTTCCTTGGAGAAGTGTGTGTTCAAGCTCTTTGCCCATTTTTTAATTGGATTGTTTGTCTTCCCAGAGTGGAGTTGTATGAGTTCTTTATATAATTTGGAGATCAAACCCTTGTCCGAGGTATCATTGGCAAATATATTTTCCCATATGTGGTTGGTTCCATTTTCATTTTGCTGATGTTTTCTTTAGCTTTTTAATTTGATATAGTCTCATTTGTTTATTCTTTCCTTTATGTCCCTTACTCTAGGGCACATATCAGTGAAAATATTACTGCGTGAAATATCTGAGTTTCCTGCCTGTATTCTCCTCTAGGACTTTTATGGTGTTGTGACTTATATTTAAGTCTTTTATCTATCTTGAGTTTATTCTTGTATATGGTGTAAGTTGGGGGTCGAATTTCATATTTTGCTTGTAGCTGTCCAGATCTTCCAACACCATTTGTTGAAGAGGCTATTTTTACTCTATTTTATGCTTTTGCCCCCTTTGTTGAATATTAATTTGCCAGAGAGACATCGGTCTATTTCTGAGCTCTCTATTCTGCTCTGTTGATCTATGTGCTTGTTCTTATGCTAGTACAAGACTATTTTGATCACAGTGGCTTTGTAATATACTTTGTTGTCATATATTGTGATCTGTCCTACTTTATTCTTCTTTCACAAAATTGCTGCAGATATTCAGGATCATTTATGGTTCCCTATAAATTTTTGAAATATTTGTTCTAGATCTGTAAAATACATCATTTGTATTTTAATAGGGATTGCATTAAATCTATAAATTGCTTAGGTAGTATGGATACTTTGATGATGTTAATTTTTCCAATCCATGAACACGGTATATGCTTCCACTTATTTCATCTCCTTTAATTTCTTTCTTCAGTGTTGTGTAGTTTTCTGAGTACAGGTTTTTTACTTCCTTGGTTAACTTTATTCCTAGGTACTTCAATTTTCTTGTTTCTATAGCAAATAGAATTTTTAGAAAGATTTTATTTATTTATTTTTAGAGAGAGGGGAAGGGAGGGAGAAAGAGAAGGTGAGAAACATCAACATGTAGTTGTCTCTCATGCGTCCCTTACTGGGGTCCTGGCCCACAACCCAGGCACATGCCCTGACTGGGAATTGAACCAGTGACCTTTTGTTTCACAGGCTGGCCCTCAATTCCCTGAGCCTCACCAGCCAGGGTGCAAATGGGACTTTTTTCCTGATTTTTGATTCTGATATTTAATTGTTGGTGTACAAAAATGTCTTCAATATCTGAATATTGACTTTTTATCCATTGTTTTGCCGAATTCATTTACTAGGTCCAGTAGGGTTTTGGTGGACTCTGTAGGGTTTTCTATACATACTATCATGTCATCTGCAAACAATGGCAGTTTTACTTCCTCCTTTCCAATTTGGTTGTCTTTTATTTCTTTTTCTTGTCTGACCACTGTGGTTAGGACTTTCAATATTATGTTGAATAGAAGAGGTGGAAACGGACATCCTTGTCTTGTTCCCGATCTTAGTGAGAAAGCTTTTAGTTTTTGCCCATTTAGTACGATGTTGGCTGTAGACTTTTCATATATGATCTTTATTATGTTGAGGTATGACCCTTTTTCCCACTATGCTGAATCTTTTTATCATAAATGGGTGCTATACCTTATCAAATGCTTTTTTCTGCATCTATTGATATGACCATGTGTTTTTTGTCTTTCCTTTTGTTTATGTGATGTACTATGTTTATTGATTTGTGAATATTGAATCATCTTTGCATCCCTGGGATTAATCCCACTTGATCGTGGTGGATGATATTTTCTAATGTATTGCTGGATATGGTTTGCCAATATTTTGTTGAGGATATTAGCATCTATGTTCATCAGCGATATTGGCCTGTAGTTTTCTTTCCTGTTTGTGTCTTTATCTGGTTTTGGGATGAGGATGATGCTGGCTTCATACAAAGAGTTCGGGAGTCTTCCCTCGTCTTGGATTTTTTGAAATTGTCTGAGAAGGACAGGGATTAGCTCTTCTTTAAATGTCTTATAAAATTCTCCAGTAAAACTGTCCAGTTCAGGGCTTTTGTGTGCTGGGAGTTTTTGGGTTACTGCTTCAATTTCACCAGCTGTTACTGGTCTGTTCAGGCTTTCTGCTTCTTCATTCAGTGATGAAAGTTTATATTTTTCTAGAAATTTGGCCATTTCACCCAGGTTTTCAAATTTCTTGGCATATAGTTGTTTGTAGTAATTTCTTACAATCCTTTGTATTTCTGCGGTATCAGTTGTCATTTATCCTCTTTCATTTCTGATATAATTTATTTGGGTCCTCTCCCTTTTTTTTCTTGATGAGTCTGCTTAAAAGGCTTGTTGGTTTTGTTTCTCTTTTCAAAGAATCACCTCCTGGATTGGTTGATCCTTTGAATTGTTCTTTTCCTCTCTGTGTCATTTGATTCTGCCCAGATCTTGATTATTTCCTTCCTACTACTTCCTCTGGGCTTTGTTTGTTGTTTCATCTCCAGTTCTTGAAGCTGTAGGGTTAGGTCGTTTATTTGAAATGTTTCTGTCCTTTGTAGGTAGGCCTGTATTGCTATGGACTTCTCTCTCAGGACTGCCTTCACTGTATTCCATAGGTTTTGGACTATTGCGTGTTCATTTTCATTTGTTTACAGAAATTGTTTGATTTCTTCTTTGATCTCACTATTGTCCAGTTCATTGTTTAATTGCATGCTATTCAGTCTCCATGAGTTTGAATGTTTTTGAGGTTTTTCCTTGAGGTTGGTTTCTAGTTTCAAGCTCTTGTGGTCCAAGAAAATGCGTGATATGATTTCAATTTTCCTGAATTTGTTCAGGCTTGTTTTGTGTCCTATCATGTGGTCTATCTTTGGAAACGTTCCATGTGCATTTGAAAAGAATGTGTAGTTTGCTTCTTTATATTGGCATCTGACACCAATATATTTTTATCCTTAGTAATTTCTGATTTTGGTTTCTCACCACTTTTAGAGGCCTTTAGTGTCAAGCCTGGCTGATTTGAATATCAAAGTTGCCAGTATAAACCAAACATAGCTGCTAGCCCTGGTAAAGTGTAAGGAAATAGAATAAATACTGAGTTATTGTAAAGATGTTGAAAGCATGCATTCTTATGCCCCCTTTCAATATGGAAGCTCAAAGTGGGGTAGATAAGCATCACAATCGAAATATCAGATTGGAATAATAGAACAAGATTATAATAAAGTTAGCAGCCTGCTGGAGGAGGCTTAAATCCTTGAAATCCAGATACCATTTGGGCAGAAGGTGAAATTGAAGAAAGTTTTTTTTAGGGGGATGAATTTTGAATTGACTGTTTCTCCAAAGACACTGTTCAAACCTATGCATATTGAGACAACAACACATGGCAAATTAAAAAGATTATTTACTATCACTGCCAGTAGTAGTGCTGTGAGAATTGGTGAGTAGGACGATTAGGCATAGACCTCTTAGAATAGACTATGAATTATTATTGTTACTGTGTGTGTTTGTGTGTCTTACGGATAGTCCCTTTGAAGAGGAAATTAGAGATTATGAGCATGTGGAATAATTTGAGCCAAAGAGAATAAGAAATGATTGTGAATGAAAATGTTTGGATAACAAATGCATTTGTCTTCAGAAATTTGTTACAGCAAAAATACATGGGAAATAATTAATACCACTTGTTTTTCCTGAAACACTACTTGAAGAATTCTAGTCAGAATTACATTTATAGTATTTTCTCTAGTTAAAGAAGTATAAAATAATTGGACAGTCTCACACTAAGCAATGCATTTTTTCATAAGAGATATGAAAGATAAATTGATTACCTCCCTGCATCTCCAAGAATAAATTCATAGATGTTTTTATGTTTCAAACATATATTGTATAATTGCTAAAACACCAGTAATCACATCTGTATTCCAAGCAAGAAGCAGAATAAAAGCAAAAGAACTGGTCTTGGCCAACAATTTCCCTTTTAAGGATTCTTCTTGGATATCTCACCCAACAATTTATGCTTATATCTCATTAGAAAAATATTGGCCACATGGTCATTGTAGGTGTAAGAGAAGCTGAAAATATGGTAGTTAGTGCCCTGGGAAAAAATGGGATTCTATTAGTAAGAAAGAAACAGAAAACGGATATTGGCTAGATAAATACCAGTTTCTGGCATACTGTCTTATTACATGGTGTTTTTTGTCAAAAACAAAACAAAACACTTGGCTTGGGGCTTTAGCTTCTAACTGTAGAACAAGTGGAAAAGCATATAAATATACATGAAAGTGCTTTATAAGCTATAGAAAGCAATATGCACAAAATCTATCATTACTTCCATGTTTTATGTGCATTTTTGAAAGCCAAGAGTAGACATAATCTATGTCCCCTCAGGGATTTGTAATCTTAGGGAAAAATTATATTCATGCTGCATTAATTAGAGCATCAAATAAAAACAAAACTAAACAGAAACAAAAAGTATAGTCCTAGATTATAATCCTTTATTTTTAAAAACACTTGTGAGATCATTGTTCAAAATACCACCTAAGGACCAGATCTAGCACAGCCTTCAGACCAGATTGTTATTACATCAGTTAAGACTTGTTATGGCCTTTGCATGATTCTCAGAGGGCAAGCTTATGTTCAGTATTTGGTGGGGGCATACCTTGCTATGTCCCCAGGAATAACTTGTAGTCAGAATTTGTTTATAGTATTTCTATGTTTGCATTAATAAATTTCATTTTTAGAGAAGTTTTATATTTACAAAAAAATTGAGCAGAACATACAGAGTTCTCATATATGCCATGTTCCCCTGCCCAGTTTCCCCTATTATTAATATTTTGCATTAGTGTGATACATTTGTTAAATTTAATGAACCAATATTTATACATTATTGTAGACAAATCCATAGTTTATATTAGGGTTCATTTTTTGTATTGTACAGTACTATGGATCCATTAGTGTCAAACAGAATAGTTTCACTGCCCTAAAAATCCCCTCTGCTCTAATTACTCATCCTCTCCCACTTTCCATCTGATTTTGACATAACTTTTATAATTTGGCATTGCATATGGAATAAAAAAGTCTAAGAGTATGCTGGCATTGAATGTAATGGTTCCACTGAAATAGGTAACAATGTTCCCAAATTAATTTGAATTTGACCTCCTAATGAAGCCTTTGCAGTAATGTTCATAATAAAGTATAAGCATTTAGTAAGTGTAGTAATTATTATCATCATTGTTGTTATGTAACAGACACTGTGTCAAGTATACTACCTCTTTTACTCTTCATAAGAAGACTGCATGGTAGTAGAAATTACCCTTGTATTCAGAATCAGAATATTGAGGCACAGCCTAACAAAGTTGTCTTCCTAAGATCACATGGTTATCTCAGGGCCAAAACAGGGCCAGCTTCCTGGGCATGTTATTAGTGCATCTGCAAATAGCCCAGCAGTCAAAAGGGCCCCTGACACTTGATTTAGTTGTCAACATTCTAAAATTCTTAATAATTTTATCTTTGAACTTGTGTTTTGTAAGTCTTAACTGAACAACCAAATTTGAATGCAAGCAGAGGAGATATGCACTATGTGGATCTGCTGCTGTTCCTTGCTTTCATCTTAACATTTGTAATAGCCATCATGCATTGTCCATTACAGCTAGCTTAGTACTAAGGACCCATACTTGGTTTAATACTCTGATATTGCCATCATGAAATTTTTTAAAAGATTTTATTTATTTATTTTAAAGAGAGGGGAAAGGAGGGAGAAGGAGAGGGAGAGAAGAATTGATGTGTGAGGGAAACATCAATGACCAAACATCAAAGAAACATCAAACACCACCCGGGGATTTGGCCTGCAACCCAGGCAGGTACCCTGACCAAGAATCAAACTGGCAACCTTTTGATCCACAGAGCTACATCCAACCCACTTAGCCATACTAGTCAGGGTGAAATTCTTAATAATTTTATTTATGAACTTGTGTTTCACAACTGGGCTTTGAAAGAATAATGGAACATATATGTGATCAGAGGTGATATACACAATGTTTATCCATGGCTATCCCTTACCTCCTCACTTACATGTAACATTTGTGATGCCCCGTGAGTTTTTGTTGGAGTTCTGGTTGACCCATGAAGTATGGGAGTTAAATAAAACTCAAAGTGAGCACCAGATAAGCATATTATATCTATGAGTAAGTTCTGTGCTGACATCTTTTGGAGGTTGCACTTTCCTTTATCCCTTGTTCCCAATGCAGAAACAATGCACTGATATTTTAAGAAATAAAAACAACTAATTAATTCCATCATCCTCCTTCCTACTCTTACTTCCCAGTATTAACCAACCATTTATGCTGAAAATGATGATATGGAAGGAAAGGGGAAGATAAGGTACCATATTGTACCTGTTCTGCTTAGTCATTCTTTATTCACCAGTAAGCGAAAATACATGCACATATCTGAGCTATAAAGTATGAATTTGTGTTTTTGGTGATTCTGCATCCAAGTTAAATGCTCATATTTTTGTTTAAAATGGACATTGCCCAATATAGAGATGAATAGTAAAATTCATGGTAACAATTTAAAATTTTAATTTTTCTTAGAATGATATTAAATAGCACATAAAAATACCATGACAAATCAAGAAGAGATTACAAAGAGAAAGTAAAAGGTTTATTTTTCAGGACCTTTAATGGCACTCTTTTCTTTAATGTCCCTCATTTCCATTTTGCATTGGTTCTCACAGATTACGTATTCTGCCCTGGGCAGACAGGTGATTCATAACCAGGTCTGCCATGCTCCAAGTCTCATGTTTCCCAACCCTTTTATCTCATGCCACATAGAGAAAATGACATGTATTTATAAGAAATGCTAATACTGTGGCAAACTGAGGAGACTGATTAATGCCAGGGATGGCCAATGTCGGAGCTCAGGACTCTTCAATCCTGTCCTGGTAGCTTTCAGGGCTTGGGATTCAGTACCTTAGCATACTTGGAAGAGTCTTAGTATACCACTTGTGTGGCTCTGCATCAGAACTACTACATAGGATATTTTAATTCATTTTTCAATTTTGAGGGAACAACCCTACCACTATCTCATGGTATCTTATAGTTTCAAAAACATTTATTTACAGTTAAATTTGGGAAAAATGTTTATTCAATTGTTTAATGTAGTTTGAAAACTATGAAAACAGGAGTAATTGTTACCTTAATAAAGAACTATTACATAGGAATGTTCAAATGACACATCATGCTTTCTAGCAAATCTTCATTTTGGATCTAGTACTTCAAATACTTAATGAGCTTTGTCAAAGAATAGAGTTAATGATTTTATGTATATATGCATATATATTTTTTCTATGTATTAGGTTTGTTTTTTAGTACTTCATATATTAAATCCTCTATCCATAAAAACTATAAGGAAAATACCATTATTCTCATTTTTTATTGGCATGAACCACATAAAATTGCAGACACTTAACAGTTTCAACCTATGAAAAGAGTTTATGTACTTTAATGGAAGAGATGAGGGCACTGAGGAATATGTAAAAGCCAGAGTCAAACTAAAACTCCTGCTAGTTCAGACATTTAGCAGTACAATTTTATTTATTTAATTGTTTGTTTGTTTGTTTGTTTTTAAAATTTATTTATTTATTTTTTCAAATACATTTGTCTCTGCCTACCCCTGGCCACTTTCCCTTCCTCCCTCCCTCCATTGCTCCCTCCCTCCCTCCCTCAACTCCTCCCCTTTGGTTTTGTCCATGAATCCTTGCTATATGTTCCTTGACTTTCCCCTTCCCTTCCTTTTCACCTACCCCCCTCCCTCCTTCCCTCTTCTCTCTGTTGGTTTCTTTTCCTTTCAGTGTTGCTAGTCTTATTTTCCTTGCATCTTTGTATTGTTGGTTAGGTTCCACTTATAGGTGAGATCATATGGTATCTGTCTGTCACCCCTTGGCTTATTTCGCTTAGCATAATGCTCTCTAGTTCCATCCATGCTGTCACAAAGATTAGTAGTTCTTTTTTTCTTTCTGCTGGGTAGTATTCCATTGTGTAAATGTATCAGAATTTTTTGATCCAATCATCTACTGATGGGCATTTACGCTGCTTCCAACACTTGGCTATTGTAAATTGTGCTGAAATGAACATTGGGGTGCATAGGTTCTTTTGAATTGGTGTTTTGGGATTCTTAGGGTATAATCGCAGCAGGAGTATCACTAGATCAATAGGCAGTTTCATTTTCAGCTTTTTGAGGAAATTCCACACTGCTTTCCACAGTGGCTGCACCAGTCTGCATTCCCACCAAGAGTGGACTAGGGTTCCCTTTTCTCCACAGTTTCGCCAGCACCTGTTGTTTGTGGATCTGTTTATGATGGCCATTCTGACTGGTGTGAGGTGGTACCTCATGGTGGTTTTGACCTGCATTTCTCTAATGGATAGTGATGCTGAGCATCCTTTCCAATGCCTCTGGGCCCTCTGTATCTCCTCCTTGGAAAAGCATCTGCCCACGTCCTTTGCCCATTTTTTGATTGGATCGTTTGTCTTCTTGGAGTGGAGTCGAGAGAGTTCTTTATATATCTTGGAGATCAAACCTCTATCTGATGTATCATTAGCGAATATATTTTCCCAAATGGTTGGCTCCCTTTTCATTTTGCTGATGTTTTCTTTAGCCGTGCAGAAGCTTCTTATTTTGATGAGGTCCCACTTGTTTATTCTTTCATGTCCCTTGCTTTAGGAGACATATCAGTGAAAAAATTGCTGCGTGGGATATTTGAGAGCTTCCTGCCTATGTTCTCCTCTAGGACTTTAATGGTGTTGCGACTTATATTTAAGTCTTTCATCCATCTTGAGTTTATTTTTGTGTATGGTGTCAGCAGATGATCCAATTTCAATTTTTTTACATGTAGACGTCCAGCTCTCCCAACACCATTTGCTTCAAGAAGCTATTATTGCTCCATTTATTAGCAGTACAATTTTAAAGGCTGGCACCATAGCCACTGCACAGTGTTTTTTAAAAAGATAATTAAATTATTTTTTTCAATAGTTATTGAAGACATGGAGCCAAGTAGTTTAGATGGCAAGATTTAACAGTATCAGTCTTTCAACTTGTATTTATTAATTTCCTATGCTGTGTTGTGATACCCTAGTGAGACAAACAGATTTACCTTCTTATAACATAGTTCATCCTGTGTGAGTATCTTCCTCTTTAAGACTGCTAGGAATAGCAGTTACCATTTATACTGCCTTGGATACATATGGACTTGGCTAACACTAATCCACTTCATGCATTATTTCACTCAATACTAAGAATCCTTTGAGATAAACATGGTTCTTCTTATCTTACAGATGATGAAACTTGGATTCAAAAGGTTTTGTAAGAATCAAGATGGCAGAGGAGTGAGTGGAAGTCACATTGACCTCCTCCCAGGACCAGCCTGGAATTACAACTAAATTGTGGAGAAATCACCTGGAACAAACAACTGAACAAAATAGCAAGAGAGGAGCCTTATAACCTCGGACAGACAGGAGAATCAGCTTCAGCACAGCCTAACTGGTAAGGAGTGTGGTAGAGACTTGAGAAGACAGGCGGGGCACCCACGGGCAGCAGAACTAGAAGGATATTGAAATGGCCAGTTGGATCCCCTTGAGAAGAATGGGGTCTAAACCATAAGCAGGGATCTCTGGCTTACAGCACCCGAGCCCAAAAACTACACAGATAACAGCCAGCTGTGAAAAGCAGCCAGGTTTCTCTCTACCAGAAAAAGGCAGCTGGAGATGCAAAGAGACATTTAAAGGGCCAACGCAAAATTTTTATTTGCAGCCAGTTACCCTGGGCTACAGCAAAGGCAGGGAAGAATGGGCTGGAGACGCCTGAGGAGAGACTGAGGAAGGAGGCTTTGGGGAGAGAACTGAGAGAGTAGCCAGTGGGATCCCAGTGGTGCTCATCCCCCATAGGGCAGCAGCCACCTGACTCAGCCAGACCATGGCACTCAGTGGCAGTAGTGTGAGAGGACCCAATACCCAGTCCCCAGGAGGGACTCTGCCCCACCCTGTTCTGTCTCTAAGCAGGCCTGCTGAGTGCAGAGTGACTAGATTAACAGCTGAAGGAGACAGCCACAGACAGTAGATTCCTGGAAGTCTCAAACACAATGCCTAAGGACAGACAGGGTCAACACCTGACATCATCAGAGGCAGATCCAGAAATAAAAAAAACAAAACAGTGGTCTTCTACCATAGAAGTTCACACCGCAAAGTCAGGCAATCAAGACAGATCAATTTAAGAAGCAGAAGCAAAAAAGAAGAGTCTCACAAATAATGGGAAGACAAAGAAACACACCCCCCAGTTGAAGGGATAGGAGGGATCTCCAGAAAGAGAACTAAATGAAATAGAGGCAAATAAACTATTAATACTGAGTTCAAAACAATGGTTTTAAAAAAGCTCAATGGGCTCAGTGAGCTTAGAGAGAACTACAAAACACTACAGGGAAACTACGAGGAATTTACTGCAAACTAAATCAGTATGAAAAAGGACGTAGAAATTATCAATATGAGGCAAGAAGAAATGATGAATACAATTTCTGAATTGAAGGACACAGTAGAAGGAACCAAAAGCAGGCTAGATGAAGCTGAGGACCGAATCAGCAAGCTTTAGGACAAGGTAGCAAAAAGCTCCCAAAGAGTAAGAAAATGAAAAAAGACTAAAAAATAATGAAGAGGTGTTGAGGGAAATTCAGGACAACCTGAAATGTAATAATATCCTAAAATAGGAATACAAGAAGGAGAAGAAGAGGAGCAAGGGATAAAGAACCTGTTTGGAAAAGTAAGGATGGAAAACTTCCCTAATTTGAGGAAAGTCTCACAAGTCCAGGAAGCACAGAGGTTCCCTTTCAAGAAGAGCCTACTCCAAGACACATCATCATTAAAATGGCAAATATCAAAGACAAAGAGAGAATCCTAAATGTAGCAAGGGAAAAACAGGTAGTAGCATACAAGGGAGCCCTGATATGGCTAGTAGCTGACTTTTCAACAGAAACACTAGATGACAGAAGGGAATGGAAATAAATTGTCCAAGTCATGAAAAGCAAAAGCCTGCAACCAAGACTGCTCTACCCAGCAAGGCTCTCAATTAAAATGGAAGGCAAAATGAGGAGTTTCCCAGACAAAAGAGGGCTAAAAGAATACAGCTCCACCAAACCAACATTGCAAGATATGCTAAAGGGGCTGCTTTAAGAAGATGAAGAAAAATTCATTCAGTCTATGAATACCCAGTTCCTTTCATAATCACCAATACTTGATATTACCAATATTTTTAATACTTATTAATCTGATTGTGACAATGATGCGTTATTTTAATTGTTCTTTTATTATTTGTTGAAACTAAACCTGTTTTTGTATACTTATTGCCTATTTCTATTATCTTTAAAAGGCTTTAAATGACTTTTTGGTATTCTTTATCCATTTTTTGATTAAATGCTTGTAGAATTTTTGCCCTAAAAAGGAAAACCAACTATTAACCCTTGTTTAGATGTGTTGCAAATACTCCTATTCTATTATTTGTCTTTTACCTTTTTAAATATGTATATTATGGTAGAGTCTTAAATGTTTAATATAGTCATATTGTTGATAATTTACTTTCTGGCTTCTGGGTTTGAATATTTTACTTCAGGGTGAGAAAAATATTATTTTTATTTTCTCTAAAATCTCCTTTGATTTTACATATTGATTTTTAACTCACCTGAATATTTTATATATAATGTGTGAAATAGGGCTTTATGTTTGTTTTATTTAAAGTAATACTGGTCCATGCACCTTATTTGTTTATAAGCATTATTTTCTCCTTGATTTGAAATATCAATTTAATCATATATTACATTGTTAGATATATACATTTGTTTTTAGAATGCTCATTTTATTTCTTTGATCTACTTGATTATTTCTGTACTGGTGTCATGTTGTTTTAATTGCTGAGACTTTATAATGGATTTCAATTTTTTAATATTTATAATGTATTTTGAAATTTAAAATAAATAAATATTCATAGCAGCTCAATTGACAATAGCCAAATGCTGGAAGCAACCTTAAGTGCCCATCAGTAAATGAGTGGATCAAAAAACTATGGTATATTTACACAATGGAATATTATGCAGCGAAAGAAAGAAAGAAAGAAAAGAAAGAAAGAAAGAAAGAAAGAAAGAAAGAAAGAAAGAAAGAAAGAAAGAAAGAAAGAAAGAAAGAAAGAAAGAGCTACTACTCTTTGTGACAGCATGGATGGAACTGGAGAGCATCATGCTAAGTGAAATAAGTGAAATAAGCTAGGTGAAAAGACAAATACCATATGATTTCATCTATAAGTGGAACCTAATCAGCAAAGCAAGAAGGCAAGGAAAATATGACCCCCAACATTGAAAGAGAGAAGAAACCAACAGGGTAGGGGGGTAGCAGGACGGGGAAGGGGAAGGCTCAGGTCAAGGAACAGGTGTGAAGGACACATGGATAAAGCCAAGGTGGGGAAGGGTCGATGGGGGGAGGTAGGGGTTGTTGGGGCAGGGGAAAGTGATGGCACATAAATGGAGACAAATGTATTTGAAAAATTAAAAATGAAATTAAAATAAAT
Organism: Pteronotus mesoamericanus; assembly: GCF_021234165.1. Classification (NCBI taxonomy): domain Eukaryota; kingdom Metazoa; phylum Chordata; class Mammalia; order Chiroptera; family Mormoopidae; genus Pteronotus; species Pteronotus mesoamericanus. The sequence goes on from NW_026555198.1 coordinate 5,598,294, forward strand.
AAACAAATGTGCATTAAAAAAGAAAATAAAGAAGGAATTTCTACCTTTTGTGACATGGATGGAACTGGAAATATTAAATCAAATAAGCCAGTTGGTGAAAGACAATTACTGTATGATCTCACCTATAAGTAGAATCTATTCAACAAAATATACTAACCAACAAAATAAACCACAGGCATGGAAACATGGAGCAGACCGGAAGTGACCAGAGGGGATGAGGAAGGAGGACAATGGTGGAAAGAAGAAGGGACTAAACAAAGAACATTTATGAATAATCAATGGACATAGACAACAGAGTGGGAATTGACTGTGGGAGAGAGGGGCAGGGTGGGATGGGTGGAGGAGGGAAAAGGAGAAAAATTGAGACAACTGTAATAGAATAAACATGATTTAAAAATTTAAAAAATAGTTTTTATAATTTGCACTAGTGGCAAATCAAGGGTTTAATACCAGGTCTGTTTGATGCCAAGAACATGTTTTTTCCACTGCAATGCCTCCATATGAGAATGTTCGCTTCTATGCTCATAGATTTAGAGGGAGAGTCATTAGCTGGTCCTATGGTGCACCACCAAATAGTCTCTATCTACTCCTCACGCCCAGTTCTATGGTTGAAATTATTATCTTGCTTACAATGAAGAGTGAGATGTGCAGCTGGAGAAATTTTCATCCAGATGCTGGTGAGTCACTTTGAATTGTTATTACAATAAAAAATTCCTGTTCATATTTATTTTATTTGCACATGTACAGAAGCCACAGTTGTTCAGCCAAACCAAGCCATTTTGCAGAAATGCAGCCCCCAGATACACAAAACAATTCTGAAAACAGCCCATTTGCAGCCTCTTGCTGAGAAGAAATGGCATAAAACATTTAGGCTCTTTATCTTTGAACGGGTCCCACAGGTTTTATCTACAATCAACTTTCCCTCCCTTTTCTCCTCCTTCCTTTCCTTCCTTTCTCCTTTCTTAATGAAGACCCTGAGAATCTACTCTGTCCCAGGCAATAGAGAGACAAGGAACAAAAAGTCTTTGCCCCAAAGCAACTCAAATTCTAAAAACAAAAGAGTGCACTCAAAGACAACCTTGTTCTGAGAAATAAAAAGGTAGAAAAATAACATAAGCAATAAAATATAATTTAAATTTATAGAAACTTAAAGTTGCTGTTTGTGGTTTCGACCTCTTTGCTTATAACATTATTATCACACTTACTATAGTGATTTAAAGTTTCATTTTTCTTCAATCTCTTTTACCTGGTAGTTTGTATTCTAGAAACTAAAACATAAACTGGCATAGAATAGCTACCCAACTGAATGCCTATATCTAATTGAAATTATCAGTATTGATAGTTTGCAATTTCTGTGAGTGAGAGGGGAGTTTACATGATATTTATTTATCACCCACACATGCTCTTTTAGATGTTGTGCAGAGGATGGGCAATGGAGTTCCTTTCTCTGCAAAAATCTCTTAACACAGTCCCTTTCCTTGTTCTCCTTTTATAAACTGTTTCTGTTTATATTATTTCATTATTTTGGGAAGTTTACATGAGTTTTAATGTTAGCCGGTTCACACATAGGCATTGCTATAATTCAGATAAAACTGGCAGCATTACATACTATTTGGCTGAGTGTTATGTTTCATTATATTATCTGGAGTTATTCTAGAAAGAACACATTAAAAATAACCAATATGATGGTATTGCCCTCATTTTGCAAAAGTTAATTGATCTTCCCAAGCACAGGGAGTAAATTAGATGAGTCAAGCTTTGTGCCTCCTACTCCATGTTTTTCCTATCTTCTCTCTAGACCATCATGATTAGGATATGCATATTGTTGTTCTAGTCATAAAATAATATTTTCAGTAATGCTGACATAGCTACTGTGCTATTCTCTGGTATACGTTACTCCATTTTCCTCATAAAGTAAGAATTGTTTTTATTACTATTTCACAGATGAATGGAATAAGTCCAAGAAAGGTCATGTAATGTACCCAATGGTATTTGATCTCAGGATACCTGATTTCAGAAAATATGCTATTAAATATAGCTAATGTTTAGAGAGTGCTTACTATGTGTTCTAGGCAGCATACTAAGTATTTTACATGCAGTAGATTATTTATTTAGTCATAACACAAATTTTCATAGGCACATACCACTACCCTTCTCTGTTATAGGGGAGGAAAATTTCTCTTAGATAATATATTATGGTTCTTTAGAGAAATAGAATATATAATTTGAAGATAGAACATCTATTTCACTTTATATATAAATTTTGAAGATATAACTAAGAAAAGCTTTTGACAGATTAAATGTGTGATGTTTGAGAAGAAGGATAAATGATGAACTTTGAGGATTTGGGTCCAAGCAAATTGAATGAAGTTGCCATTAATTGATATGGGTAAATCTGTAAGTAGATAAGTCTTTGAATAGAAAACTAGAAGCTCTGTTTTGGAAAGATCCAGTCTGAGATATTTACTGATTACCTAAATGGAAATATGGGCAGGCAGTTGGATACAGGTATGTAGAGTTGAAGTGAGAGGTATGGCTTGCAAATAAACACTTGGGAATCAGTAGTATATGGATAGTATTTAAAGCTGTGGAATTGTATGCGTTGATCTAAAGAGTGAGCATAGACGAGAACAGGTTCAAGAACTGGATCCTTGGTATTCCGGCATTAAAAGGATAGTAGATGAAGAGGAACCAGGTAAAGGAGACCAAGGTGCATGGACAGTCAAATAGGAATAAAACTAGAAGATTGTAATGTTCTGGAAATTGAATGAAAAATAGAAACAGACTGATAGATAGAGAGCATGCTGACAGCTTTCAGAGAGGAGGGGGGCTGGGGTACTGGGTGAAATAAGTGAATGGATTAAGCCAAAAATAACAACCTCATAGACACAGACAACAATTTGGTGACTACCAGAAGGAAAGGGGGTGGGGGTAGGTAAGAGAGGGTAAAGGGGGATAAATGGTTATAGAAGGAGACTTGACTTTGGATGGTGAACACACACTATTATATAATTTTACTAACCAATGTTATAACTTTTAAGGCTATTGTGAGGATAAAATTAGATAGATATTTGAAAATGACTAGCACAATATGTGAAACATTGTAATTATAATTGTTTCCAGTAAATCATTATTCACATATATAGGAACTTGTAAAATGGTGAGCAACAGGAAAGACTACATTTTGTGACCATATAGCAAAGAACAGTAGCTAGTGAAAGGATAAGGTTTACCATTACATTGGCATAGGACCTATCCAGGTCCTTGTAGGAACAAACTGTACCAAAATGTCACTCACCCTTTGTTTATTCAGCTGCTTCACCACTGCCATCTTGCATGTTGTGAATGTTGAAAGAACACTATTTAGAAACAAATATACATCTAGATTATTGTTATCAGCATTTCATACATTTATCCCTCATTCATAAAATGAGAATGCTTTCAAGGGGAAGGGGAGAACTACCATGTTTTCATTGTATTACCTACAATTTATGGGTCAGTGCTGTGAACACAGCAAGAGGAAAGATATACTTAACTACTTATTATTATAACTCTAGTTTGTATAATACTTTAGCTAACAGAGCTTTCATATCCATTTCATCTCATGCAGTAGGCTTTGCGATAATCCCCAAATCACAGAGGAGTAAATGAAATATAAAAATAGAGTGATTTCATCAATGAAACCTAGCTAGCAAGGGCAGAAAAATGTGATCTAATTCCTTATCTCTTGCTTTTATCGCCTTTAAAGTCATTTCTTAGAAATGGAGCTAATTTTCCTCCAGGATGCAGCAGTTCAATCATACCCTCTTTCTAAACTCTGCTGTTGTGAGTTTTTAGCACAACACCTATCATGAGTGTTAATAAACACGAGTAGTACTTGGGGAGTCCCTACATTAGCTCTGCTATCTGCTGGACTATCCGCCAAGGGCTTTTCTGTAAGCTCACTGTATCTTGGAGTCATTTGCTTGGATACATACTATGTGTCAGCAAATCAAGTTCTGTACTTAGGCAAATGTGGACTTCAACTTCCCTCAATGGCTTTCATATGTATAAGCATTTGTGTGAACACTGTTCTTCTGGAGCTACCAAGCAGCTTTAAAGCTAGAGAAAGTTGAAAGAAAAATCTTTCTGGACCCACTCACTAATGAGCCATGCATTGTCGAGCACATCTGAAGCTTATGTTTCTATTTTTAAGATGCTAATTGTGTCAGTCAGTGATCTCGATAGAGACAAAAGCAGTAATATAGACACACACACACACACACTAAGAGATTTATTTCAAGAAATAGGCTTATGCAATTGTGGGGGTTGTTAAGTCTAAAAACCATAGAGCAGACAACTTGAGCAGGAGATGATGCTGCAGTCTTGAGGTAGAATTTCTTCTTCTTTAGGGGGACCTCAGGTGTGCTCTTAAAGTCTTTCAACTCATTGGATGAGGCCCAACAACATTATCAAGGCAATCTCCTTTACTTTAAGTGAAATGATTGTGCATGATAAATAACCACATCTAAAAAAATACTTTTACAGAAAAAACTAAATGAGTGAATAACTGGGTTCTATAACCTAGCTAAAATGACATATAAAGCGAACAATCACAAGGATGATGATGATGATGATTATGATGATGATATGGTGATGGAGATAACTATTTTTCAAATTATGAAAATTAAATCGAATCACCCAATTTAAGTATCTGGCACAACATCTAGCATTGTACAATCTCAATAAATACTATTAAGCTTGAACAGAAGCAAATCTATGGGAGTGAGGAATTACTTATCTTGTGACTCTTTTTAATCCAGGTACCTCTCTAACTTCATTTGATTTTAGCATAATTTCAACCATATTTTCTCATGGATCCAAAGCTTAATGGATTTAAGATAACAGTCTGGCACCTGAGAGTGATTTTCAGGTATATACGTTATGCTTAAGAGAGAGCTCTGTACTTCCCCTATAGAGATAACAATTCCCATTACTTCCAACCTACTACCTAAATCTTAATATATTATTATATTTCCATTATAATATTTTAGCTTTTACTTTCCTATAGGATATAGAAATTTATTCCTGTTAAAAAAGAAATATTTTCATATGTTTGAGGCTAAAAGTGGCTAACCTCATAACTTTGTCAAACTGAAAATAAGGACAACTACATATGCAGAAAGGACACATTTTGTTGTTACATACTTCACAATGCATAGTTATATAGACTGTTGTGATAAAGTAGAAATAGGCTTGGTGTTGGGATATGGAAGAGACCTTTCATTGTGCTTCACTTACTAGCTACACAACCTTGAGCAACTTAACTGACTTCTGAAATCTTTACTTTCATACCCATTATAGTATAAAACTACCCTTGTCCATCCTGTAGGTTAATTAGTTTTCTAAAACGAGGTAATGCATAAAAAACCATGTGAACACTGCCTAGATCATTGAAAATGCCTGATAAATGTTGATCGAATCAAAATATAAACAAAACATGGATATCATATGAGGACTTTACTTAGATAATATGAATATCTAAAAGAAGGAAGAGTTTGTTCTGCAAGAAATTAAAAATAGCATTTTTCATGCTAGAAAACTTCAATTTTTCATTGGTATTCATGTTAAATTTTTCAGGGTCCATTTTTTTTTGCATAGGTTTCTTGTACAGATGATACCATTTTCCTGATTATTCATTTCTTTTTGTCATATGACAGTATTTGGACACTTTTTCAGCAAAGCCAGTATGATAAGAGTAATCAGAGGATGGATATAGACCAAGGTATGAAACATTGGATGAACACTACCAAGACAAAGGAACAATGAATAATCAAGATCAACTTGCCAGTGAAGAAACAGTCACTGGCAACAGGAAGCAGGGTTAGAAACATAGGAATTTAGATTTCAATTGCTAGTCAATTTGAATTTCTTTTCAAGGGATTAGGATCTTGCTGCAAGTGCAAGATGGAATGCATAAAAATGACAAAGGCTCAAGTTGTCAGTTTTAGAAAAGTAAAAAAAATCCAAGAGGAGGAACACAGCACCCACAGTGATAACTGCCTCCTGGTTGCTCCAGTGCTGCACTGCATTGTAAACCCCATGATGCATTTTATCAGTTTATATTCTTCCTCATGGGCCTTGAAAAATATCTTGGCTCTGAATATGAATGAAGCTAGTTTTATTTTCTTATTTAGTAAAAAGTTGCAAATTTCTATTGGTAGAAAGAATGTTCATATGCTTTAATAAGCACTAATTATGAAAAACATGAAATGAGTTTCTGCTTGAGCTTATGCACATTAAGGAAAATTAAAATGTCATATTTTCAAGATTTTTGTAATATCTACATTTTATATTGCTCATTTATGCTGCAATGGGTAAAATGTTGCCATCTCAACATTTATACAAGTTTCTAAAATTTTTATTCTATTATTTTTATATCAATTTTTTACACTAGTGTTTTTTTTCTCCTTTTCTTTCATATGAAATTGTTCCAGATAATCCTCCAAGGAGAAAAGCTTGATAGATTTAAATGTGAAAGGAAATTATATAGGGAGTAGAGACAAGAGGACAAAGAAGTACTATACAGTAATCCAGGCACCATTATTCCTTATTGACCACTGGATCCTCCCTGACAGTGATATCATATTATGACTTAATTCACATTCACTGAGCAGCCAAGCAGAGTGAATAATAATCAAACTGTGGACCTAAATGTCATGAAATAATAGACAAGAGTTAAGCACAGGTTTACAGAAAGGCATTTTTTCACCAGTATTCATAGTACATCATCCCAAGGTAACAGGTGATGAGATGTAAAAACTCCAAACTATCTTTCAGGGCAAATTAGACATCTTACAAAATGATGTAATAATTGCTCTAATAATTGAACCCCAATTAAGTTGCATATTTTCTCATTTACACACCCAGTATGTAGTATTTGCAACAAAGATGATCATATCATCATGTAAACACACTCACATCTGAAATGCAAAAGTGTCTGTGATATATTCTTTAAATGTCATTCTTGTACAGGATTCTTGAAGCAACTGATTTGTTGTCAGGTGGCCTAGTTTGAATCTTATCTTCTCTATCTGGGTTAATCACTTAGTCTCTTTAAGTATCAGTGTTCACATCAGTAAAATAGTAATAACAATAATATTTCTTTATTTTTCCACCTAGGTTGAAATAAAAGCATGTATGGAAAATATAATTGTAAGTGATAAGATGCTTTACACATATATTATCATATATAGGAATTATTTTATTTTTTTAGTTCCATCTGTAATGTTTCACAATTATATGGATTAAAAACAAAAAATGTAATAACTACCACTTTATTATCAATTTTTACCTGTGTTCAAATTATAGATATAATATTGTTAAAAATAAATGGAACTTAGTCATCTAAGTGTTACGTTCTGCCTTCAATGTAGTTTCTTTGTAATTTGTATTTAAATGGACATTTAATTCATCACTTCATACTTATAAGACATTTTGCTAGGTATTTTCTTTTTTTTTATATTTTTCTGTTTATGCTATTACAGTTGTTTTACTTTTCCCCGCTCCAACCTCATCCACTCAGTCCACTCCCACTTCCATAGTAAATACCCACACTATTGTCCATTTTCATGTATGTTCTTTGACTGAGGTCTTCACTTTCTTTTTTTTAGAATTGTTACTCTTTTTTTTAAAAAAAGATTTTATTTATTTATTTTTAGAGAGGGGAAGGGTGGGACAAAGAGAAGGAAACATCAATGTATGGTTGACTTTTTTTCGCCCCCTGCTGGGGACCTAGCCCACAACCCAGGCATGTGCCCTAGGCTGGGAATCAAACCAGCGACCCTTTAGTTCACAGGCCGGCGCTCAGTCCACTAAGCCACATCAGCCAGGGCTCACCTTCTTTAAATCAGTCTCTACCTCCCCTCTCCTCTCTTACAGCTGTCAGTCTATTCCATGATTATATACCTCTGGTTCTATTTTGCTTATTAGTTTATTTTGTTCATTAGATTCCTCTTATAAGTGAGATCATATGGTATTTGTTTTTCACCAACTGGCTTATTTCACTTAGCATAGTAGTCTTCATTTCCATCCATGCTGTTGCAAAGGGTAGGACTTCCTTCTTTCTTTTTGCTGTGTAGCATTTAATTTTGTAAATGTATCACAGTTTTTTGATCCACTCATCCACTTATGGACACTTAGGATGTTTCCAGTACTTGGCTATTTTAAATAGAGCTGCTATGAACATAGGGGTATATATATTATTTCGAATCAGGGTTAGGGCTTTCTTCAGATATATTACCAGAAGTGGAATCACTGGGTCAAAAGGCAGTTCCATTTTTAGTTTTTCTGAGGAAACTCCATACTGTTTTCCACAGTGGCTATACCAGTCTGCATTCCCATCAACAGTGCATGAGGGTGTCCTTTTCTCCACATCCTCACCAGCACCTGTTGTTTGTTGATTTGTTTATGATGGCCATTCTGACTGGTGTGAGGTGGTATCTCACTGTGGTTTTCATTTGCATCTCTCAGATGGCTAGTGATGTTGAGCATTTTTTCATATGTCTATGGGCCCTGTGTATGTCGTCCTCGGAGAAATGTCTATTCATATCCTTTACCCATTTTTAAATTGGATTGTTTGTCTTCCTGGTGTTGAGTCATATAAGCATTATATATATATTGGAGATTAAAACCTTGCCTGATGTATTCATGGCAAATATGTTCTCCCATACAGTCAGTTCCCTTTTCATTTTGATGATGGTTGCTTTAGCTGTTCAGAAGCTTTTTAATTTGATGTAGTCCCATTTGTTTATTTTTTCCTTTATTCCACTTTCTCCAGGTATTGCTAGGTATTTTATAAACATTACTTTAATCTTTACACAGTTCTTGTGCATAGGTATAAATTAATCCTAATTTGCAAAGAAGAAATTGGAGAATGAGAGACGTTTCCATGGTCATGGCATAGTTTACTGGTATAGCTGCTGTCATTATTCAACTTTTGGAGAATTCATTGCATAGGCAAAACTTAAGAAAGGAGTTTTTACACTATGGCATATGTCTCAAGACCTGAGAAAGTAAGCAGTCTTCTGTATTTGGAAGATAAGAAAGAAAATGGATTGTAAGAATAAGAAGTTATATTTTGAGTCAAATTTAGAATACAAACTGGGTAACAAAGGTTCAGCAAGATACTAAGATTGATGGCATTTGAAGTCAAGAGGAAGAAATGGATCTTGTTCAGTGAGTGTTGAAAGTTATTAAAAAAGGCAATGCCTTGATGAAACCGGTAACTTAGGAAGATGAACCTGACAGTGCTTTATAAGATTTTACACAATTTTAAAATTTATCACAGGGCTTGAAAGTTGATATAATGTTGCAAAATGCACATAAAGTTTAATGTTCTTTAAAAATATATTGATGCACAAAGTTTTTGAAAGATATTTATTCTAACATACTTGAGACATGTACCATTACTTTATGTGAACATTAATATGTTTGATAAATTGAAAATTTTAGATGCCTACCAACCTTTAGGGGTATTTATTTATTTATTCAATTACACATATGCTATTATGTATTTTCCATTTTGAGCCCATTTTTTGATATATATTTTTATGTTTTTATTTATATTTATGTTTATATTATTCTCCTTTTTTGATGTACACCAAAATATTAATAGTGAAAATTTAACCACACAAATGGTAAATAATATTTTGTCTCCAGGGAAAATTTTTGGCATTTTTCTTGCATTGGATATACCAATAAAGTAGGATAAGGTAAAATATGTGTTAGATAAGTAAAGAAATTACCTACTACTTTGTGTGTATGTGTATATGTGTGTGTGTAAAGAGAGACAAATATACAAAAAGACACAAAGACAGAAATATTCATTGCATTTAAAATCCAAGACTTTACAATATTTTTCTTAAAATATGAAAAGTCCAGTTGGAGTAACACTGCAATGGTAACCATTACATAGATAATTTAGTATAGAATGTATCATAAATTGAAAATATCCATAAAAATGGTATTTTAAATTACTTGATTTTTTTGGAATGGATTTTTGCTTTCACAGACCTACTTTTTGCTTTCATGTTTGTATCATTTCTCATGTTTTAAGTATTGGATGATTACTCTTAAAATGTGTTTTATATCCAGAGCAAATGCTTATGTGCACTTTCTTTATAAATGACTTAGCATATGAATCTCACAAAACCAATGTAAAAAAAGATATTTTTTTGACTTGTGAGGTTTTATTTTATTATAACCTCCATTTTCTTATTAGTGTTTTGTTTATATTATTTTTATTATTTTTCTATTATCATTTATCTCCCCTATACCCTTGTCTACCTCCACCCCTGCTCCTCCCCCCTGCAATCACCACACTGTTGTCCATGTCAATGAGTTCTTCCTCTCTTTTTCCTTTTTGCTCGATCTTTCCACACCCCAACTCACCCAGAGTTGATACCATGCTCTGTATCTATGAATCTGTCTCTATTTTGCTTGTTAGTTCAGTTTGTTCATTATATTCCACATGTGAGGGAAATCATATGGCAATCATCTTTCTCTGTTTGGCTTATTACACTTAGCATAATGTTCTCCAGGTCAATTTATACTATCACAAAAGATAAAATTTTCAACCTTTTTATGGCCAAGTAGTATTCCATTTTGTAATGTACCAAAGCTGTTTTATCCACTCATTTACTGAAACTCAAAATGTATTAAAGACTTAAATGTTAGACTCAAAATCATAAAAATCCTAGAAGAAAATATAGGCAGTAAAATCTTAGATAATCCTTGTAGCGACATTTATTCTGATATATCTCTTCAGGCAAGAGAAACTAACCAAAAAAATAAACAAATGGGAAACGGGACAACATCAGACTAAGAAGCTTTTGCACAGCAAAGGAAAAAATCAACAAAATGAAAAGGCATCCCACTGAATGGGAGAACATCTCTGTCAATAAATCTGATAATAAGTCAATATCCAAAATTTATAAAGAACTTTTAAAACTCAATACCAAAAAAGCAAACAATGCAACTAAAATTTGGACAAAAGACCTGAATAAACACTTCTCCAAAGAGGACATACTGATGGCTCATAGACATGTGAAAAGATGCTCAACATCACTCATCGTCAGAGAAATGCAAATTAAAATCACATGAGATATCACTTCATACCTGTTAGAATCACTATCATCAACAGATCAACAAACAACAAGTGCTGGCAAAGATGTAGAGAAAAGGGAACCCTTGTGCTTTGTTGGTGGGAATGCAGATTGGTGCAGCCACTTATGGAGAATAGTAAGAAGATACCTCCAAAAAATTCAAAATGGAACTGCTTTATGACCAAGCAATTACACTTCTCGAAATTTATCCAAAGAAACCTGAAACACTAATTTGAAAGAATTGTGCATTCCTATGTTCACTGCAGTGTTATTTACAATCACCAAGATATGGAAGCAGCTCAAGCGTCCATCAGAAGATGAGTGGGTAAACCAACTATGAGACATTTACACAATGGAATACTACTCAGTCTTCAAGAAGAAAAAGCTTACCCTTTCTGACAATATGGATTGACCTGGAGAACAGTATGCTAAGTAAAATAAGCCAGTCAGATAAAGACAAATGCCACGTGATTTCACTCATATGTGGAATCTACTGAGCAAACTAAACTAACAAGCAAAATAGAGATGGATTCATAGATACAGAGCAGGCTGACAGCTAAAGTTGGGAGAGGAGATTAGGGGCTAGAAGGATCAAGCAAAAAGGTAAAAGAACTCATGGACATCTTATCCTAAGAGTCTCCCCAGGTAGCCAGGGGTTCTGAGAGAAAGATAACCTCTTCCAGTACTGTGGCACATGGCAAGAGACTGGGCACAGGGGAAGTTAACTTTCTCATGAGCTTGCAGAATATTGCATCATGACCAAAGCATAATGGAGAGCTGATTATAGGGGTCACAGGTTCAGGACCTGAAAGAGCCTCTATTTTTAGCAAAGTGCAATATGTGGCCAATAGCTACCACACTAATGGCATGTATCATTGGACCGGGGCGGATAGTCCCTTGTATAAGAAGCCCATTGGCAAGTAATGTCTATTGTGGATGGTCCAGGGGCTCCAAATAGGAAATGGCTGCTAAAGCCTCTACAGGGAAGGAGTTTCTGGAAGGCCCTAACAGGAGTGACTGTCCTATGGTCATTTAGACAGATTTTAGAGCCTAATGTGGCAAGGAGTCCCATTCAAGGTGGGCCTATCTGCAAAGTAACATAAATAAAATTAAATAAAATTCATATATAAGGAATGTCACCTCCATAATACAAAAATGTCTAAGATGGTGGATTTCTTTCAATAATGTGGTACTAAGAAGGATAAAAGCTGTTTCCTGGCACACTCAGGATTAGAGCAGACCTCAGCCTAACTAATGATGTTCAAAAACCTAACCAAGGTGGTGGGGCCTGGTACTATGTGTGGGGTAATGGATCATCCCCTTCTTGTGAACTGTTTCAGTGTCCAGAATAAGTGTGTCATGAATCCCCTCAAAGGAGATGCCATCAGTGTGATGTCACACCTTTGCACCTGGAAGCTAGATGTGGTTAGACATTGTCTGCACAGATCATGTGACATGACAGGAGTGGAGAGGTATCCCACTGAGTACCCAAGGAAAAGTGTGGTGTGCCTCTTTGAAAGGGAAGGTAAGTGTAGCTTGAGGCTGTTGAAATGGGCACTGAGGAGAACATGTCAGTCAGTCAGATCCTTTGCTGTGACTGCCAAGTATTTACCAGTTTGCTATTGGGCGGAATCAGTAATTTCAATACTATTAGATATGGGTCCCTAATGGGTGGGACCATGGTATTAAGGGTATGAAAATTCATGTTGAGGCCACTTTCATGCATTTAAGGTATAAGAGCACATCAAATTTGCCTGTTAAATTCAGAAGCAGTGGGGGAGGGGAGGATAATTATACCTTCTCTAAGTATGCCTTATTTAATGGGTTTCAATCTTTAAAGTCTCTGTTTTAATTTACATTGAGCCCTTTTTTTGTAACTAGGGTGGAAGGCATTATTTATTTTATAAGTAGAGAGGAAGATCCACAGAGTAATATTTTTTAAGCTTATCGTGAGTGTAAACTACTTAATTTTATTACTTATTAGGTCGGATTGTCCATATGCACTGGGAGATATTTAAGAGCAATGAGTGCTTTGGCTTTGGGGAATGTAGGCGACACTATAGTTCTAATGCTGAAGCTCAGGCATATCTGTTTCCATTTTCTGCTCGGTAACTCCCTGGTTTTGTTGTTGTTGTTGTTAACACCGCCCCCCCCCCCCCCCGCGGAACACATACAAAACACCAGTTTCTTTCCACCCCTGCCCGTATGATAAACTGTGAAGGAAAAATCCCTCTTCAGTGTTCACCTAGTCCTCGTTCTCCGTGTCTGGCTAACTGTGGACTGGCTGGTCTAGTCCCCAGACTTGGAGGACACCACCTCCCCCCCTTCTCCCATGCCTGCCCCTTCCTTCGCTCCCTCCCCGTCTTCCGAGAACGCACAGAACAAAACACATTTCCTTTTCACACATGCTAGTGTTTTATTCATTAACGCCACATGACGTCCTTGGGTCTGGACAGGGGACCCTTTCCGTTTTGGTCTCTACATAAGGGACCATTACTCTGGCATTTCTTCCAGAGACGCAGCATCTATGGAAGGGTCTTCGGTTTCTGGGTCACAGGCGTCGTCACTTGTAGAGGGAGCCTCCTCCTGGTTTTCTTCATCTGTGTCGGGCAGACTTTCTTCATCCGTGTCGGGCAGACTTTCTTCATCCGTGTCGGGCTGGTTTTCTTCATCCGTGTCGGGCTGGTTTTCTTCATCCGCGTCGGGCTGGTTTTCTTCATCCGCGTCGGGCTGCTTTTCGCTGACTTTTCTACACCCCCTGTAGCACAAGATGATTATCTTCGGCTTTTTCCCTCCCTTATGCTTTTCTTCAATCTGTCGAAGGACCGAAGTCACCTTCTCTGTTAACTTCAGAGCCTAGGAGGGAAACCAGACAAACCCGGAAAGACATTGCTTTGGGGGAAGTGGGTGGGAAACCCGTAAGAAGGGGATGGGAGGAGGCTGAGAGGGACTTGAGGAGGGGCTTGTGCCAGGCGAGGGCAGGGGAGAAGCCTTCCGGGGGGGGGGGGGGGCCGGGGGGGAAGAGGAGGGGGCCGAGGAGGAGGGGAGTCTGACCTTTCTCCGTCCTTCGTCTGCGACCTGGGAATCACTCTTCCTCTTCACTCCTGTGGTTGGCGTGGGTGTCTCTTCCTCTGGAACAGGCTCCATCGTGGGTGTCTCTTCCTCTGGAACAGGCTCCATCGTGGGTGTCTCTTCCTCTGGAACAGGCTCCATCGTGGGTGTCTCTTCCTCTGGAACAGGCTCCATCGTGGGTGTCTCTTCCTCTGGAACAGGCTCCATCGTTTCCTCAGTTTCGTTGGCCATCGGGTAGCCGCAGCGCCCTACTCAGGGCGCCTGACCTGTACATATACCGTCCAGGACACTGAGGAGCCCCACCCTCAGCTGTGATGGGCCATCAGAAATTCCTTCCGCCAGTGGTAACCACGGTGCGGTGTGACATCACAAAGCCCCACCCTTCACAATCCGGGAGGGGGAGGGGAGAAGGGGAGGGGAGAGGGGGAGGGGAGAGGGGGAGGGGAGAGGGGGAGGGGAGGGGGCAGAGGAGTTTGGCTGCTCTGGTTAGACCGAGGTGGAGCTTCTTCAAAACCCCTAAGAGTTTTCCCAAAGTCACCGCTCACTCTTCCTCATCTCCTCTAGGTGGGTGCTTGTGGTGCACAGGGCAGGGGGAGGGTGCTTCCTCTAAGCCGTTCCTCTCAGCCGTCTCCATTCATTGGGTCATTCTGCTGTCTCCCACCTCTCATCATCATCTAGTATTTCATGAGTTTTTAGAGCATGTTTTATTTTAGAACAGTTCCAGATTTACAGAAAAACTGTGAAGGTAATACCCATATGCCCCACACCCAATTTCCCTTATTATAAACATCTCATATTAGTATGGTACCTTTGTTACATTGGTGAACCAACAATAAAACAGTTATTAATTAAAGTATGTATTCGGATTTCCTTAGTTTTTGCTTAATGTGCTTTTTCTCTCCCACGATCCCATCCAGGATACATATAACATTTAGTTGTCATGTCACGCCTCATTAGGCTCCTCCTGGCTGTGACAGTTTTAAGACTTCTTGTTTTTGAAAACCTTGAGAAGTTTGTTTGTTGTTTTTTAACATTAAATACTCAGATGTTATTGATGTTATAGTTGAAAGTTTGCACCCTTTCACCAAGATCTTCCTATTTCCTCCACCCCCCAGACCCTGGCTAACAATTTTCTACTCTCTGTTTCAATGAGTTTGACTTTTTCTTTTTTAAATATTCAACATATAAGCAATACGACACAGTTTGTGTATGTGTATAACATCTTTATCCATCCATCTGTTGATGGATACTTGCATTATTTACATTGGCTATTGTGAATAACGTCAACACAATATGTGCCTATTATTTTGTTTTGTTTTTTAATCATTTGTATTGTGAGTCTATTACAGTTGTCTCAATTTTCCCCCTTTGTTCTCTCTGCCCACCCCACCCCCCGCTCCCACAGTCAATTCCCACTCTGTTCTCCAAGTCCATGGGTCATTCATACATGTTTTTCGCCAATCCTTTCCCCTTCTTTCCACATTGTCCTCCTTCCCCATCCCCTCTGGTCACTTTCAGTCTGCTCCATGTTTCTATGCCTGTGGTTCTACTTTGTTTGTTAGTTTATTTTGTTCATTAAATTCCACTCATAGGGGTGATCATATGATATTTGTCTTTCACCTGCTGGATTATTTCACCTTGCATAATATTCTCGAGTTCCAGCCATGCTGTTGCAAAAGGTAGTAGCTCCTATTTTCTTTCTGCTGTATAGTATTCCATTGTATAAATGTACAACAGTTTTTTGATCCACTTATTTACTGATGGGTACTTACGCTGTTTCCGGCAGTAGGCAATTGTAAATAGCACTACTAAGAACTTAAGGGTACATAGGTTTTTTTGAACTGGTGACTCTGGATTCTTAGTGTATATTCCCAGCAGTGGAATCACTTGGTCAAAAGACAGTTCTGTTTTTAGTTTTTTAAGGATATTCCATACTGTTTTCCATGGTGGCTGCACCAGTCTGCATTCCCCCCAACAGTACACTAGGGTTCCCTTTTCTCTACAGCCTTGCCAGCATTTGTTGTTTGTTGATTTATTAATAATAGCCATTCTGACAGTTGTGAGGTGATATCTCAGTGTGGTTTTTATCTGCATCTCTCTGATGACTAGTGAAGTTGAACATTCTTTTTATCTGTCTATCAGCCGTCTGTATGTGCTCCTTGGAGAAGTGTCTATTCAGATCCCTTGCCCATTTTTTCATTGGATTGTTTGTCTTCCTGGTGTTGAATTATATGGGTTCTTTATATATTCTTACCTAATATTTTGGAAGTCTACCTAAGATTCCACAAAGTTAAATGCTGATATTTAAGTTTCAGTAAAGAAATGAGTTATTACACTTCCCTCCAACACTTGGCTCTTCTAGACAACTTTCCAGGTTGTATTTGGTGCATGTGCCTGTGTGTGTGTGTGTGCATGTGTGTGTTTACCAGATGTACTTCAGTCGTTTTTTTCTCTACCCTCCTCATATGTATAAGCTTTTTCTCCAGAACTTGAAATCAAGTCAGTACCATCAGGGTTATGGACCTCCCCATGGTAGTGGCTGAATTAATCCCTTGGCTTTGTCACAGGGATGCTATGGATGTTTCTCTCTAGAACCCTGAGGATCAGTCTTGTGTGTGTATGTGTGTGCATGTGTGTGTGTGTGTGTGTGTGTGTGTGTGTGTGTGTGTGTGTGACAGAGGCATTGGCAGCAGTAGCAGAAGCATTTTGTAAGGTCCTAGGGAGATTTCTGCTTTCAGGAGTGTGACTTCTGCATCCCATACAATAATGGCTCTTCCTCCACGACTGACTACCCAATGGACCTGTATATTGAACAGACTCTCCAAACAACCTCTATGTAGAAAGGGAGCTGACAACTGGTTAAGACACAACGACGGTTCACAAGGTAAGACTCATTCCCTCAGGCATAGTGTCAGTCACATCTTGATTTGGAATTGGGACGTATGCTTCCATCTGAGACTCACAAAGGGGCCCAGGCTGAGACACATGATCGAGGACTACTTTAGGGAGGCCTCCTGTCACTATATGTCAATTTTCTAAACTGACTTATGTGAGTCAAATCTTTAGCAGATGCTTCATAAGACACAAATGCAGTACAAAGAGGGGCAGTTGAAAGTGCAAGTAGGCCAGCAGGCAGTAGCTCAGAGAGTATGCCTCCCATTACGCAGCAGAGCTAGTTAGGAGGCAAAAGCAAGGCAATAAGAGCCTCAGTAGTAGTGGGCAGTACCTTGATATCCTGCTCACAGGGCCAATTGTTGTGATCACTCCACAGACAGGATAGGCCCTTCACCCCAAATTTGGTTTGGATATCAAGACTGATGACACAGGCACCAAGAGAGTTTGAGAAGTTTGTTTCTCACATAATGAGACTTTCTGGGGAGACCAGGGAAGGCTCTCAAGCAGGTTCAAGAATGGTTTGAGATATACCTGAAACTAATATAAAATAATATTTAATGTCAACTCTAATGTAAAATGAAGAAGAATGGCTTGAGGGAGCAGAGGAAGGAGACGCGCCTTTGACGGTAATAAGAGGATGAGCCTGGAATGAGTATTCCATACAGGTTAGGGTTTGCATGGTTTGAACTGCCTGCTGGCCCCATAGAAAAGTGTAAAGTGTGCCTGGGCTTTCTCATCAGACATAGGTAAGGCAGGGAAGAGGACGTGGTGCGGTTCTCTTATGGAATAGTGTTGTGTAAGTGTCAGAGGTTTCAGCCCAATTTAGAATTCACATAACCCTTACAACTAACCTTCTTTTATTGTTTTAGCTTACGTTGCCTTTCAGTAGATAAACATTCATCAAATTATGGCCCTTTAAATATTATCTAAAGTGGTTTAGGATTATCTTGGTTCATCAGCGGAGAAACTGTGTAGAAAGAGAAAAGACAACTAGCATCAGCAATCTGACACTCTGTCTACAAGAGAGCAGACCTAATTACACTACCTGGTGAATTATGTGGGGTTACTTACATTTTTCCTATTCCAGGTGATTACTATAGCACACAAAGACTGTAATAATAATAACAATAATAGAAATTAACATTTATTGATCATTAACTATATGTAGAAATTATAACAAATATTCATATCCTTACTTAATTTTCATCACAACGCTATTGAAATAGGTGACAATATAACACTTTCTGCCAGCTCTGCTGGGATTCCTGTGGCTACCTCCATTCTGATTGCAGAAAAAGAAGATAACATGGACGAGGGCACATGGGAACATCTCTAGGCCAGGCTCATCTTGGGCATGCGTGACTCCTGCTTCTGTCTCTTTGGAAAAAATTCACAGAGCTACACCCAACTGCAGTACAAAAGGGGAAATGTAGTGTATCCAGAGGAGAACTTGATTGCTGGAAACAGCCAGCAGTCTCTGTCACCACTATCCTGTCCATCACCATCCCGATATTTAGAGTCATCACAAATGTATCTTTTGAATAAACTGGTTTCAATTTTTGGGGTCAGTTACAGAGATCAGAAACATATAGGACTTGGTTAAGCAATAAGTTCTTACACTCAACACAAAAGTACAAGCAACAAAGAGTAAATTGGACTACATAAACATTTTAAAAATTATTTCTTCTACAAAATAACCATCAAAACAATTAATAGGCACCCCAAAGAAAGAGAGAAAATATTTGAAAATCATATATTTGATAAAGGTATTTGATATAGGAAGAACTCTTACAACTCAACAACTAAAATACTATGACCCAATTAAAAATTAGGTAAAAGACTTGAGTAGACATTTCACCAATTAAGATACTCAAATAGCCACAAAAAAGACATGAAAATATGCTCCATATCATTAGTCATTAGGGGAATAGAAATCAAAACCACAATGAGATACCACTGCACACCCATTTGGAAAGCTATAACCAAAGAAATAACAAAATAACAAGGATATGGATAAATTGAAACCCTCAAACATTTCTGGGGAGGTGGGGGACATAAAATGGTGCTATCTCTAGAAAATCATTTGGCAGTTCCTTAACAATGTAAACATAGACTTCCTATACTGCCCAACAGTCCCACTTCTAGGTATATAACCAAAAGATTACAAACAGGCGGAAAAATGGATGAATGAAGCATTACAAAACAATAGGCAGGTAGTATTTCAAGAAGTAAAAAATGATCAATTTTATTAAATACTCTGCATAGATGAGGTCAAACAATTAATTATTGAAATTGATAACTTGGAGGTCATTGGTAACTTTGAAAAAACAAGAGTAAAAGAGTGGGGCAGATTTAGCATGAACCTGAACGATGTGTATTAAGGAGATAATGTGATGGGAGGAAGTGGGCATAGATAGACATTTTCTTTTGAGAAGGTTGGTGCTAAGGACAGAAGAAATATGGGACTATAGCCAGAGGAGGATTTGATACCAAAAGTAAATTTTTAAGAGGGTAGATTCTGGTCACACCTGTATGCTGATGAAATTGATGATATAAAAGATCCAGGGGATAATTGTAGAGGAAGAAATATTGAGACAACAAGAGGGGTATTCAGAGTGCAAGTAGATAGGATCTGTAGTAAAGATGGAAGACTTAGCCTTATGTGAGAACGGGGAATGTTTATCCATTGTACAGAAGAGAAGGAAATAACCATGGTATAGTTACAAATGTGGGTAATATAGTGGATTTGCTGAGGAAGACATAAGGCCATTCTCTCTTGATTCTTCACTTTTTTTCAGTGAAGGATAAGGTAAGGTGATAAAATGTCAGGAGTGAGGGTGGGGTTTTGAGGAACTGAGGGCATAAGGTATTGATTATTCATTTTGAATGATGGAGATGGGCACATAATTTGGAAGAATTGTTGATTTGAGACATGCGGCCAAAAATTTAAGGTGAGGTCAGGCAGCTCACTCTTGTAAATTTCTAAAGCAGCCTTCATCATTTGCATACAGCAACAAAGTAGGTAGATAGCCAGATTTAGAAAGTGTAGTACATTTGCCAAGGAATTGCCATGGTGGAAAGTAGGCAGGGAGATGACAGTTTGTGAAAGTCAGTGATAATAATGATGGACGATGAACTGTAAATTGGTTTGGGATGCGGAGATGAGAGATAGCAAGGGTGGTTAATTGTGAGATGCAGTGTGGTTCATAAATCTGGAGTTCAGAGTTAAGAACTGTTGGAGGTGGGTGTGTCTGTGTGTGCAGGTACGTGTGAGAGAAGCAGTTTGGCAGGAAGACTAATCTCCTGTAGCTCAAGGTGTATGTCTTAAGATCAAGAATTAAGAGCTGGTTCAATTTGGGGAATCTCAAAGCCTAGAGCATGAGCATTAAAGATAGTGCCTTCAGTGAGATGAGAGAAAAATATCATTGGATATGAGGGCATGAAAGGTTTGCAAAGCCAAAAATGTTGGGTTAATATCCACATGGATGATAGATGTCAAAGTTGCCAATATGGTAGCAGAAAGTAACTGAGAAGTTAAAGTGTCTAATGAACGAAGGGGAAGACATAAGAGGGGTAGCACATGATATGGTCTAATAGCATGAACTACAAATGAAATCTGGATTATGAAGGAGAAAGGAGCCGGAACGGTTTGGAAGAGACAATGAGGAGCAAACTAGCCACCTCTTCTGCCTCTGCTCCCTGGGGTATGTGGGGAACACTATTGTTTACTTAAGGTGACGGCAAGAGAAGGGGTTTCCTCAAGGCATAGGCATAATCCACTTGTAAAACAGAAACGAAAGCAATATTGAGAGAAGAATGTGAAGCTACTGGAACATTTGTTAATGGTAGACCATGAAGTACAGAGGGCAGAAAAGAAGGGCTTGTGAAGTTGGGGAGAGTTGGGTCTAATTTTGTTATTTGTAGGACAATATGTGGATAGGGGTCTAGGTAATAATGGATCACCTGCAGGGTAGTGACTGAAGTAATAATGATGAGACAAGATGAATTTTGTGACTGTCTGGCAGTCTGGGACGTGAGTAAAGCCCTCCTGACTGGTGATTGCTTCATTAAGAGTGACCTAGAACCCAGAAGAACTCAGAAACACCAGTAGAAACCCACTTCCTCTAAATATCATGTAGCCTGCATGATGATGCAGTCTTCTAAAGACAGACTACGGAGGATGCCTATGAGAGTAAATTTGAAAGGAGAGGCGTGTGTGTGCTCTGAAGTGTGGGTATGTATGAAAAATATCAGCACTGTATTGTAATGTTGGCAGGTTGCTATTATAGACATATGGAGCTGTGCACTATTTTTGGACCACACAAGATGGCTGAAAATACATGGCCCACATGCAGGTACCAACACTTACTGGGCACAGGCAAACCCAAAGCTAGGAGAGCAGAGAGACTGAAGGGAAGTGGTATTGTTGCCCCAATACAGGGATACATTTACTTAGGCCTACTTAGGGGCAACTGGAAAATAAATGGAAGAAAGGAAAGTGAGGGTTTTTTTTTTTCCAAAAACTTATAGACGCAGACACCAATATGGTGGTTACCAGAGGGAAGGGGCATGGGGAGTAGTCGAGGGTAGAGGGGGCCAAATATATGGTGATGGAAGATGATCTGACTGGGGGTGGTGGGCACAGAGTGCAATATACAGAACATGTATCATAGAAA
This sequence comes from Pteronotus mesoamericanus, assembly GCF_021234165.1. Classification (NCBI taxonomy): domain Eukaryota; kingdom Metazoa; phylum Chordata; class Mammalia; order Chiroptera; family Mormoopidae; genus Pteronotus; species Pteronotus mesoamericanus. The sequence continues at coordinate 5,620,081 of NW_026555198.1, forward strand.
TTCATGCTTGAAACCTGTATGATCTTATTAGCCAATATCACCTCAATAAATTTGATTAAAAATAAAATAAAACAAAGTATTGGCATCACATTGGTGAGTACTTCTTGGGAGGAAACTCAGATTGTGAAAGGAAGAAAACAGTTTTGGATCTTGCATCCAAGTACAGGTACTGGATTCTGTTTCATTTCTTGCAAATTCCACCTTTTACTTCATTTTATTCTTCTCTTTCTCTTTTTTATTCCTGAAGAAAGTACTTTACTAGCACTGGCATCTTATGAGCATGGCTTCCTTAAAACCCTGGCCCTGGGAGAGAATGAAAGTTCACTTTCTCAAGGGTTAAGAGAAAAATATAATGGCTTGGGATCTGTTTGAGGGGCACTTTTGTTTAAAACTAGACATCTTTGGAACTCAGTGAAAAGCATTTAGAAGATGGAATCTCTTGCGTGGTCCCTGGTGCCTGGATTAAGAGAGTTCTGTGGAGGAGTGGACTGAGCTGTGTAAGGGGCTTCAGAACACCTGAGTTCTAGCTCTCTTTCTGCCACTTGCTCTCTGTGAGGCAGCCCGTGTGTCACTTTTACTTTCCTGGGACTCAGTGACCTTGTCTGTAAAGTGAAGGGCTAGACTGCACACATCATCTTCTCTTGTATTTCACGTAAATTCAGTGTTACCTGATTGTGTTCTCATTAGATATAGAATGCATGCTTTTCATTCTATGGGATTTGGTGGGAGACTTTCTATTTCTCATAAATTTTGGAATGCCTGTAGGATATCCTGGTTTACTTTGGGTTGATATGTTTTTATTCTATAGCCCCAAAACAACTTATTTAATTCACTTTGCAATGTGGGGTTTTATTTCATGTTACAGAGGGGAAAAGCCCCTTTTTTGGCTTGTTATCATAATTTAACAGTATTGGACTACCTATGTCCTTTTCCAATTTTTGAACATTAGTGGAAAAAGAGAGTCCACAAACACTCTCTTACATTGTTCAGTTTGTAAGAAAGAATATCTGGAATTTTTTTCCATGGTAGGCTTATAGGTGATGATTCTGTGCTATTTCTCACAGAATGTGCATGGTAAATTGGTGAATGATCACATGTATAGATGCTTTTTGGGGTTTACTCCCTGCTCTGAAGAGAAGTTTTCTGTCATTACTTTTTCAAACAGGTTCTCTATCCCTTGCTCCTCTACTCCTTCTGGTATTCCTATTATATGGATATTATTATGCTTCATGCTGTCCTGTAGCTCCCTTAACCCCTCTTTGTTCTTTTTGCTTCTTTCTTCCTCTTCTTGCTCTTCCTGGTAATTTTTGTCTATCTTGTCCTCTAGCTCGCTGATTCAATCTTCTGCTTCATGTAGCCTGCTTTTAATTCCTTTTACCATGTTCTTAATTTCAGAAATTGTATTCTTCATTTCTTCCTGGCTTTTATTGATAATTTATTTGTCCTTTTTCATACTGATGCAGTTCATAATAAGTTCCTTGTAGCTTCCCTGTAGTTTTTTGTCATTCTCTTTGAGATAATTGAGCTTTATTAAAACCATTGTTTTGAACTCGATGTCTGATAATTTACTTGCCTTTATTTCACTTAGCACTCTTTCTGGGGATTCCTCCTTTCCTTTTGATTGGGGTTTGTTTCTCCCCTAAAATGGAGAGACTCTTCTTGTTTTTTTCTGCTTCTCAAATTTATATGCTTTTACTCCCTGTCTTTGTGGTGTGAAATTCTATGGTAGGAGACCTGTGGGATTCAGTGGTGCAGTCTCCTTGATCACCTGAACTTGATGCTCTTGGGGTGCCCTTTATGCTGTTTATGTTGGCTCTCTGGATGTAATTGAGTTTTTATTGTTATTGGGCCATTCTTTGGTGGGTCTTTCCTCCAGCTTGCTGACTGAGAGTCACTCCACTCACCATGTCTTGTGTGTTTTTGTGCAGATGCTGCCAGAACAAAACACACAGCCCAGGAAACTAAACCACACCCTCAAAAATAATTTCTACCCACAATCCCACTTTCAACAACAATGAAACAGTATTAATAAGGGTGTAAGGAGATTATGACTATTATAAGAAAGGAGAAATGAATATGAGATGACTAACTGAAAGAAAAATGATCTTGAGAGGGTAGAGGGAGGAGCACTAGTAACAGTTGGGAGTTGGAGCAATGTGAAGAGAGAAAGTAAAATTTACATCTCAAATAAAAATGGGAATGGAGAAGGTGGAATGGAGTAAGAGAAGGGAAGTATATAATATTAGGTTTAAACAGAAAATAAGAAGTAAAGAAAGAGACAGAAAGAAGGTAAAAGGAAAGTAAATAAATGATAAAAAAATAGGAAACAAATTGGAGAAAAAGATCCACCACAGCACTATCCTCAACAAATGAGCTAAGATTAGTACAGGTGGAATGGGAATAAGAGGGGGAAAAGAGAGAAAGAAAGAAAGAGAGGAAGAAAGAAAGAAAGAAAGAAAGAAAGAAAGAAAGAAAGAAAGAAAGAAAGAAAGAAAGGAAGGAAGGAAGGAAGGAAGGAAGGAAGGAAGGAAGGAAGGAAGGAAGGAAGGAAGGAAGGAAGGAAGAAAAAAGAAAAAAAGAGAAAGAAAGGAAAGCTGAAGAGATGTCTAGAAGAAATGAAAGCGATTTTGAGATGATAGTGGGAGAGGGAATACTAAGAGTGAGTAATAAAAATCAGGCTAAGGCAGGAAAAAATTAAAATTTGAGACAAATAAAAGAAAGAGCAGGATGAAAGAAAAAAATAGAAAACAGGCTAAGATATGGAAAAGTTAAAATTTTATATGAAAAGAAGAATAGGCAGGATGAAGGCAGAATGGAGTAGGAGAGGGGAATGTTAAATTTCAGATTCAAAATACAGTAGTGAATATCTAGAGATAAAATTGAAAAAAATGCAACAACAACTGCCTTATCCACAACCTAGGAACAAAAATTGCCAAAGGTGGAGAGAGAACGCAGGTATTTTAAGAGTGGGAATATACTGTGAGGTTGTTACTGAATAATGGACCCGTGGGAGGGGGGCGGTGCCTAGATGCTATTACCAAAATAACACTCCCCCTTCCCCAGGGTCTCCCAGTTGTAGGTCCTTTGCCCGCCGCCTTTGAAATTATGTCTCTGAATGGCAGAATTTGGTGAAAAAGAAAGGAACTATTTATTCAAAAGTTATGCGAGGTTTGAATAATGGCTAAATGTTGCCCTTAAATCTCAAAGTCCCTTTAAAAACACCCACAGCACATACAGTCCTGCCTTTCCCCCTTTGCCCGGTCAGGCCATTCAGGGGTACCGTCCTTCAGAAGAAAAAAGAACAGAAGTCCGGGGCTTGGCTAGGCAGGCCTCTCGCAGTTCCCAGCACCATCCACTGTGTTGCCATGATCTCCCGCTCTTAATTCAAAACCATGTGGCACCTTCTCATGGCCCACTAGCAAGAGTCTTTTCTCCACTTATTTTCCAACATGGTCTTACCATTGTTCCCCAGAGTCTGTGTCCCTTTGTCTCTACCACAGGCCCTGTCTCCCCTCTCCCAGTGACATTCTGTGTTAATAGTTTTTCAGACCTTCCTGGTTAGCCTTGCTGAGATGCAAAATAACTATCTTTGCATATGAGGTCTGAAGCTCTCCTGTTATTGACATGCAAAATGACTCTCAATGGCCCTGCTTCTCTTCAGGTGTGAAGCTGGTTTGTTACTGATACACAAAATAACTCTCAATGGCCCTACTCCAGGTCTCCCATCCCCCACTGTGGCCCATCCAGAAGGGAGGGGAGAATATCTCATATTTTTCATGGGCACCCCAATTTCTGGACCCTGTTACAAATACTCTTTGTGGGGCCTTCCTGTGCCCCATTACAAGATGACCATTGACAAGGAAATTGGTTTTGAGAGCCTGGACGAGGGAGAAATAGTAAGAGTATGGAATGGAAACAAGTTGTAGCAAGAGAGAAAACAAAATTTAAAACAAAAATAATAAGAGGAAAGAAGAAGTTAAAATGGGATAAGAGAAGGCAAGAGCAAAATATGAGAATTGAAATAAACTATAATATAAAATCTAGTGACTTAATATGCACAAACTTGAAGAACAAGAAATGAACGTTAAAAATCTATGCAGGAAAGAAAATATCACAAAACATGGAGAAGGCTACCAATGAAAATTTATGTGTTGGCCTCTTAAACGGCTCTTTGCATCTCCAGTCACCCATCTCTGGCAGAGAGAAACCCTGCCACTTTTGGCAACTGAATGTTATCTGTGTACTTTTTGGGCTCTGGTGCTATAGGCTGTGGAGACCTGCTTGGGGTTAAGACCCTGCACTTCTCACGAGATCCCTCTGGCCTCTTAAAGATCCCTCTGGCACTTGAGCTGCTGCCCACGGCTACCCAGCCAGGCCTCTTGAGTCTCCACTGCACTCCCTACCAGTCTTGTGGTGAAGCTGTTTCTTTTGTCTGTCTGTGGTTATAAGTCTTCTTTCTCACTGTTGTTCAGTTGGTTATTCAGGATGATTCCTCTCAGATTGGTCCTGGGAAGAGTTTAGTGTAACTTCCACTCACTCTTCTGCCATCTTGGATCCTCCTCCAACTTACATCTGTCTTAAACTGGTATATCTTGAAAAACAGAAGAAAATTGCTCTAAATGGTGTAAGGATAAAGTTATTTTGATTGAAATCAAGCTTCCTATATAAGTAGGGAGAAAATGCTGGAAGAAATGCTTTATTAATGATCATTGTTTACTTCTGCGTGCATGTGTCATGGTTCTGGGTGAGGGTAGAAGGGAATAAGAAATGGTAAAAAAACAAAAAAGGTGGTCATGAGAAAGAGAACATGCATATAATCCATTATGTTAATAGTTGGTGTTGTCTGCAGGTGTGTGTTCCCATGTGTGTATTTGTGTTTGTATGTGAAGAGATGCATAAGATGCTGATCCCCAAAATGTTAATATTTTATTATATAGAAGCAGCCTAGATTTTTGTTATCATCCTTATAATCAAAATATTTTAATTTTTATTATTAAATTAATGTCATTATTAATTTAATCAAGATAAATAAAGATCTGAATGAAAAGATGAAAATAGAGAGAGGAGTTTAATGGAAAAAATTAGAGCAAACACATAACCCATGCAATAGAAAACTAGGCAATTGGTGTTTTTCACAACAAATCACTGGAAATTTGGGGTAAACAACCATAAACAAAAGGTGTGGATCATACAGTTATCAGAAAAGTTAATTAACAATATGTGGAAAAATTGAGTAGGTCTGGCCCCATATTCTCATGCATTCATTCTGAGTGGTAGTGGCATTTACTTCTAGAATAGTGTCCAGTAAATACAAATTAAAGATTGAATTGGAAATGGTTTTGATCAAAGGGCTAGTGCTAGAAAGACATAGAGACAAGTCTTCTGTAATTACAATCCCTTCAAGTAGAGAGTTTAAGAATGGGGAAAAAAAAGTCTGATTCTACAGTAACTGACTCTCTTGGTTTGCCCAGGATGTTCAGTGATAAAACTGGTAAAAATCCCAGGTAAATCAAGATGCATTGATTCTTATGTTCCATTTATTCCCAAGTGATTTTTCTTTCTTTTCTTTTAGATGGCAGTTATTTTTTTGTTTGTTTATTTGTTTTCCCTTTTTATTGAATTTACTGGAGTGATGCTGGTTAACAAAATTATATGAGATTCAGGTGCACAATTCCACAGCACATCATCTGTACACTGTGTTGTGTGTTCACAATCCCAAGAAGTACGGATCTGACCATGTCATTTTCCTGTTTAAAACCTATCAAGTGTGTCCCTTTTTCTACATGATAAAGACTAAGCTCCTTATCCTTTTTAATTACGCCTATTTTGGTGATAGCAAATGGGATAAATGCCATTTGTCCAGCAGATTAATAGAGCAGATGAATGTGCAATGGTGGTGATTGGAAGATTTTCTATATACCAAAAACACCCTTAGATATAGTAGTATAAAACACTATCTTAGAGTTGTCAAACTTGTCAATACTTTCTTCTACATTTAGAAAAATAGTCTAGATTTTTTCCCTTTAGCACACACTTGAAATATAATTAACTTCGATGAAAAACTTTTGTCTAGGAGGTAAATAAAACTTTTGGCCTTATGCACTGTTGGTGGGAAGGTAGGCTGGTGCAGCTACTATGGAGAACATTACAGAGGTCCTCAAAAATTAAAGATAGATCTGCCATATAACCCAGTGATTCCACTTCTGGGTATATATCCAAAGAAACCCAAAGCACTAGTTTGAAAGAATACATATACCTCTATGTTCTCTGCAGCATTATTTACAATAACAAAGCTATGGGAGCAATGCAAGTGCCTATCAATAGAAGAGTGGATAAAAAGAGGTGGTACATACATAAAATGGAACACTACTCAGCCATACAAAAGAATAAAATCTTACCATTTGCAACAGCAATGGATGGACCTCAAAGATATTATACTCAGTGAAATAAGACAAAGACAAATACCCTATCATTTTACTTATATGTGGAATCTAAAAAGCAAAATAAATGAACAAATTTGAAATATACTCATAAACATTAGAGAAAACTGGTGGTTGCCAGAAGGGAGGGGCTTTGTGGGACTGGGTGAAAGAGGTGAAGGGACAAAAAAGTACAAATTTGTAGTTACAAAATAGCCACAGGGATATAAGTAAAACATAGGGAATATAGTCAATAATATTGTAATAACTGTATGGTGCCAGCTGAATACTGGAAATATTGAGTGGAAACTACATAAAGTATATGATTACCTAACAAAATAAAATAAAATTCAAATATTGGTGGAAAAAATGGTATATGCATGCAATGGAATATTATGCAGCCTTAAAAAAGAAATTCTATTAATGCATAATTTTAAAAAGTAAGACTTTCATCTTTAAACAAGTATTAAAAATGGAGGTAGGCAATCCTGTCATAAGCTACAACATAGATGAACCTCAAGGATATTGTGCTAACTAAAATAAGCTAGCCACCATATGATTTCAATAACATGAAATATCTAAAGTAACCAAAACCATAGAAAAAGAAAGTAGGAAGGTAGTTACCAAGGTCTAGGGAGAATGTGGGAGGGAGTATTCATGTTTAACAGGTAAAGAGTTTACGTTACTAGATGTAAAATTTCTAAAGGTCTGTTGCACAACAATGTAAATATATTTACTATTATTGAACTGTACACTTAAAATAGTTTAGAAGGTAAACTTAATATTATGTTTTTCATAATAAAAAAGTCAGATGACTTCTTTTAGAAAAGAAAAATACAGTAAAGAAATATGTTCCCTTATTTTAGAAGCCAGAGTTTAAAACAATTTATTTTTTGAATTTCAAAGACATGAATCCATTGTATTAAAGTTTTTGATGTCATAGCTAAGAAGTCTAAGATCAGACTGATTTTCATTCTTTTGTTTCTTAAGAGAATATTTTTCTTTAACTTTCCATGCTTATTTTATCATCAGCATTTTGAAAGTTTTCAGAATTTTAGGCTTATCAATCTGAAGATCTGTGTCTTTTCTCATTCTGTGAATTTTAATTTTGAAATAGATAGAAAAGTCCATAGAAACTAAGTGCAGAGCTTAATGAATTGTCATAAAGAAAACATGCATTTAACTACTACTCAGTTTAAGAAATACAACATTGTCAGCAACTCAGGAGTACCCCATATGTTGCTTTCTAATCACAATTGTTCTCCCAATTCACTAATGTAAATCAGTATTCTACATTTTATCACAATTTTTAAAATGCTTCCTTTGCTCAAGTATGCATGACAAGTACAAGTTAAATTTTCCTGTTTTTTGTACTTCACATAGATAGAGTCTTAAGTACATATGTTGTATCTGAATTCCATTGCATAATATTATGTTTGTGAAATTCATTGTTTTAATTCCCATACATAGTCTTGTATGTGAGTATACCATAATTTGCTGTTTGATACTATTATTAATGGACATTAGGGTACTTCCAGTTTGGGAGATTTATGAGTGATTTGTTATAAATATTATCTTACATATGTTTTGGTGAACTTCTATTCACATGTCTATTGAGTGTCACTTTGCTAGAAGAGTAGGCAAAGAAAAAATATTTTTAAAAATTTACACTCCCACTGAAAATATATAAGAACTACTGTTGCTCTATATCCTTACCAGCACTTTCCATTGTTGGTATTCTTTTCATAATTTTTGGCTTTTTGATAGTTGTATAGCATATTGTGACAGAACAACTATGTTGACCTTAGTGCGATCTAGGTATAGACTATCTGTTGTGTTAAGTTATAGGGAAAGTTTTACAAGATTTCAAAGCAAAAAGAAGTTATTTTTGGATGTGCAGATAAGGAATGGCATTCTGGAGAAAGTCTTTTGAGTGGAAACTGGAAGAAGAGGATAGTGATAATCATGAATATTCAGTAAATTTTGGCTTTTATGTATTGTGGAATGCTTCAAAGCAAGTATTCATTGTAACACTCCTATGAAAAATACTGCTACTTTTCTGTTTTACAGGCAAGAAAAATGAGACTCAGAGAAGTTAAGTGACTCTCCCAAAAGTACACAGCTGAGAAATGACAGTGTCTTAACCCAGATATATCTGTCTCCAGAACTTATACTCTGGAAGGGGAAGTGTAAGCAGTAACTTTTTTGAAGACTATGAAAATTTATATGTAAATATTTACAACAACCCTACAAAGATTGAATTGGTATCTCCATTTTAGAGCTAAGGAAATTGAGACTCAGTTTAATTACTTTAGTTTTTTCACTGAGCTATACTTTCACCCAGTAAGTAAAAATACCGTCCAAGGCATGTAAAGATGGCAACATATTCAATATATTTATTGGGATTTTGTCTTTGAGTATTAGCTGGTTGATTGGCCAATGTAAAATGTAAGGGAAAATGGATAGGTTGAAACTATGCTGGTTGTGGCCTTGACTACCAAATTAAGATGTTTTAAGTGGTATTCAATAGTTACTTGGGAGCTATCAACTTTGGAGGAGAATAAATATGATAACAACACTTTATAAAGGTAAATTTGGTGGTAGTGTGTATCATCAGTTTTTATGTCAACACTGGAGTTTGGAAAACTGAAAGGGAGCTATTGCATAAACTCCAGAGACAAGATAAAGAGGAGACAGTGGAAAGAAAAAATACAGGGCAAAAGTTACAAAGTAGGTCAGTTGCAGAATAGGAGCAAAATTCATATCTTCACTCCCTATTTAAATCTATAATCTGTATTTTCTTTTCTTAAATAAAACTCAATTTTTAATGAAAATTACTGAAAAAGGGCTTGCTATATCAAGTGGCTGGTATCTCTGGAAAATTACTTGTTTACAACATATGTCGGAGTAGTTCATTTTCCTTGTAATGTGAAACACTTATGGTAGGGGAAAAAGCACATAATTAATCTAAAAAATCATGAAAATATATACATGTAGGTTATTGTCACACAAGTACAAGATATTGCTATAAAGTTACATAATTAAATGACCTCTAAAGAGCTGAGCCTAGGGGTTTAGTAAAAAGGTACGTGGATCATAAAGAATGGCTAAGAAAATCTTAAATCTGCTGTGGTCATTCACATGAATGATGCTAACCATCTCCCGACCATCATATTTTAAGGAAGATTTTCAGTACCATTTGCCTAGATGGGTTGTCCTTCAAGTACACTTAGTATTGTGGTATGAAATATTAACTGTGATACCATGACAGATGAGTTTAGGCAACAAGCGTCTGATACCTAGGGAGCCTTGTGGTTGGTGAAGATCAAATGTAGTTATAACTATATCCAGGAGGCAGAATCAGTACTTGTGGCTGCCAAAAAAATGTTGAGAACATCCATCTAAAAGACCTGTCAATTAAGTTTAATGACAATAGTATAGCAATTAATATCAAGTGGCACCTTCTGCTAAACTAATAATTTAATTAATGTTGGACACCTATTAAATTTTTCCTTCAAGATACAAACACACATGTGTGCATGCACCATACACAAACACATATATTCTATGAATATATATATATATATATATTTATTTCTGAATAAACTGTGGTCCATTTAATTACATGTTATAATTGATTTTCATCTTCATGATGAGAGACACATTTCATATTTCTTAGGAATTAGTTTTAATTTAATTTCGTAGGATTATTGGAATGATGGAATGAATAAACATATTGGGTTTCTTCATAGTTAACACTTGCTTAGTGCCTGCATTGTTCCAGATTTTGTATTAGGCAATGAAGCATGCAATTCTTTTATCTTATGATGCAAATATATATAATCCTGCTCTTGGACATGAACTACCTCACAGCTCATTTGAATTGATAACCCAGAGTCCAAACTGAGATTAAATGATAAGGTATCCTGGAACCTTGATGGCTAGAGGGATTTGAAGAAGTTGGGGTTATCATTTTTAATATGATGACGGGTTCTTGGGGTCTGTCCAGGAAGTATCCAACCACATTATGTGAAAAATAGAAGCATTTATTGAAGAAGATATAAGATACAAGAAACATTGTACATAGGACAATGACACAACAGAACCCTTCACAGTAGGCACCTTGGGACCTCACACAGTTCTCCAAGTCACCATTACCTACCCTGTCATATTTTTCTGAATCTCATCAATGGTCTGAAATCTCTTCCCTTTCAAAAGTGAATTTAGTTTTTGGAAAAGCAAGAAGTCGCAGGGCACGAAATCTGGTCTGTAGTGAGGCTGTGTCACCTGGGTGATTTTATGTTTTGCCAAAAATACTCTGCACAAGATATGATGCATGAGCGGGTGTCTTGTCATGATGAAGCTGCCAATCACCAGTTGCCCATAGCCATGGCCTTATGAATCATCTGAATAGATTCTGTGAAAGAATGTTCATTTCATGCAAAATTTTTTAAAAATAATTAATTTATTTTTTTCACATACATTTGTCTCTGCCTTCACCCCACCACTTTTCTTTGCCCCCTCCTTCCCTCAACCATTCCCCTTTGGTATTGTCCACGAGTCCTTGCTATATGTTCCTTGACTTGCCTTATCCCTTCCTTTTCCCCCCGCCTCTCCCCCCTCCTTCCCTCTAGTCTCTGTTGGTTTCCTTTCCTTTCAGTGTTGCTGGTCTTATTTTCCTTGCATCTTTGTATTGTTGGTTAGGTTCCACTTATAGGTGAGATCATATGGTATTTTGTCTTTCGCCCCCTGGCTTATTTTGCTTAGCATAATGCTCTCTAGTTCCATCCATTCTGTTGCAAAGTATAGTAGTTCTTTTTTTCCTTCTGCTGCATAGTATTACATTGTATAAATGTACCATGGATTTTTGATCCAATCGTCTACTGATAGGCATTTAGGTAGCTTCCAACACTTGGCTATTGTTAACTGTGCTGCTATGAACATTGGGGTGCATAGGTTCTTTTGAATTGGCGTTTTGGGATTCTTAGAGCATAGTCCCAGCAGGGGAATCACGGGATCGAAAGGCAGTTCCATTTTCAGCTTTTTGAGGAAATTCCACACTGCTTTCCACAGTGGCTGCACCAGTCTGCATTTCCACTAACAATGTACTAGGGTTCCCTTTTCTCCACAGCCTCACCAGCACCTGCTGTTTGCTGATCTGTTTATGATGGCCATTCTGACTTTTGTGAGGTGTTACCTCATGGTGGTTTTGATCTGCATTTCTCTGATGGCTAGTGATGCTGAGCATCCTTTCCAATGCCTCTGGGCCCTCTGTATCTCCTCCTTGGAAAAGCGTCTGCCCAGGTCCTTTGCCCATTTTTCGATTGGATCGTTTGTCTTCCTGGAGTGGAGTCGAGTGTGTTCTTTATATATCTTGGAGATCAAACCTCTATCTGATGTATCATTAGCGAATATATTTTCCCATACAGTTGGCTCCCTTTTCATTTTGCTGATGATTTCTTTAACCGTGTAGAAGCTTCTTATTTTAATGCAGTCCCACTTGTTTACTCTTTCCTTTATGTCCCTTGCACTAGGAGACATCTCAGTGAAAAAATTGATGCGTGGGATATCTGAGAGTTTCCTCCCAATGTTCTCCTCTAGGACTTTTCTGGTGTTGCGACTTATATTTAACTCTCTTATCCATCTTGAGTTCATTTTTGTGTGTGGTGTCCGCTGATGATCCATTTCAATTTTTTGCATGTAGCCGTCCAGCTCTCCCAACACCATTTGTTGAAGAGGCTATTATTGCTCCTTTTTATGCTTCTGTCCCCTTTGTCAAATATGAGTTACCCCTATGGACCTGGGCTTATTCCTGGGCTTTCTATTCTGTTCCACTGATCTATGGGTCTGTTCTTGTGCCAGTACCGGATTGTTTTGAGTATAGTGGCTTTGTATTATACTTTGATGTCTGGTATTGTGATCCCTCCTACTTTGCTTTTCTTTCTCAAAATTGCTACAGCGATTCGGGGTCGTTTATGGTTCCACATACATTTTTGAAAAGTCTGTTCTATTTCTGTGAAATACGTCATTGGTATCTTAATAGGATGTGCGTTGAATCTATAAATTGCTTTGGGTAGTATGGACATTTTGATGATATTAATTCTTCTAATCCATGAGCACGGCATATGCTTCCATTGTTTTCTGTCTTCCTTCATTTCTTTCTTCAATGTTGTATAGTTTCTGCATACAGGTCTTTTACCTCCTTGGTTAAATTTATGCCTAGGTACTTTATTTTTCTTGTTGCTATATCGAATGGTATTTTTTTTTCTGATTTCTTCTTCTTCTCTTTCAATGCTGGTGTACAAAAATAGCTTTGATGTCTGAATATTGACTTTCTGACCTGCTCCTTTGCCAAATTCACTTATTAGGTTGAGGAGTTTTTTGGTAGAGTCTACAGGGTTTTCTATGTACACTATCATGTCATCTGCAAACAATGATAGCTTTACTTCCTCCTTTCCACTTTTGATGCCTTTTATTTCTTTTTCTTGTCTGACCGCTGTGGCTAGGACTTCCAATACCATGTCGAATAGAAGTGGTTAAAGTGGACATCCTTGTCATGTTCTCAATCTTAGTGGGAAAGCTTTCAGTTTTTGCCCGTTGAGAATGATGTTGGCTGTAGGTTTTTCATATATGGTTTTTATTATGTTGAGGAATGCACCATTGATACCCATTTTGCTAAGTGCTTTGATCATAAATTGATGCTGTATCTTATCGAATGATTTTTCTGCGTCTACCTAGATGATCATGTGGTTTTTGTCTTTTCTTTTATTTATGTCTTGTATTATATTTATTGACTTCGATATATCGAACCATCCATGCATCCCTGGGATGAATTCAACTTGATCATGGTCGGAAATCCTTTTAATGTATTGCTGGATGAATTTTGCCAATGTTTTGTTGAGGATTTTGGCATCTATGTGCATCAGCGAAATTGGCCTGTGGTTTTCTTTCTTTGTAGAGGCTTTATCTAGTTTTGGGATCAGGGTGATGCTGGCCTCGTAGAAAGAGTCTGGGAGTCTTCCCTCCTCTTGGATTTTTTGGAATAGTCTGAGAACCGGGGTTAGCTCTTCCTTAAATGTTTTGTAAAATTCTCCTGGGAAACCGTCCGGCCCTAGGCTTTTGTGTGCCAGGAGTATCTTGATTACTGTTTCAATTTCCCCAGCTGTTATCGGTCTGTTCAAGCTTTCTGTTTCTTCCTCCTTCAGTGTTGGAAGATAATACTTTTCTACAAATTTGTCCATTTCAACAAGGTTTTCAAATTTCGTGGCATATAATTGTTCATAGTATTTTCTTACAATCCGTTAAATTTCTGTGGTATCAGTTGTTATTTCTCTTTTTTCATTTCTGATATTATTAATTTGGGTCCTCTCCCTTTTTTTCTTGATAAGTCTGCTTAAAGGCTTGTGCATTTTATTTATCCTTTCAACAAACCAGCTTTGGACTTTCTTGATCCTTTGAATTGTTCTTTTTGTCTCTATGTCATTCAGTTCTGCTCTAATCTTGAATTTTCCCTTCCTTCTACTTGCTCTCGGATTTATTTGTTGTTGTTTCTCCTGTTCTTGAAGTTGTAGTGTGAGGTCTTTTATTTGAAATGTTTCTCTCTTTTTGAGGTAAGCCCGTATTACTATGAACTTCCCTCTCAGGACTGCCTTTGCTGTGCCCCATAGGTTTTGGACTGTTGTCTGATCCTTTTCATTTGTTTCCAGGAATTTTTTGATTTCTTCTCTTATCTCATTATTGACCCATTCATTCTTTAATAGTCTACTGTTCAGCCTCCATGAGTTTGCAAGTTTTTGAAGTTTCCCTTTGAGGTTGATTTCCAGTTTGAAGCCCTTGTCATCTGAGCAAAAGTTTGGTATTATTTCAAATTTCCTGAATTTGCTACAGCTTGCTTTGTGTCCTATCATGTGGTCTATCTTTGAAAACCTTCCATGAGCCTTTGAAAAGAATGTGTATTTTTCTTCATTAGGATGTAAGGTTCTATATATGTCAGTTAAGTCTATTTGATTCAGTGCATCATTCAACTCCACAGTATCATTATTGATGTTTTGTTTGTGAGATCTGTCCGTTTTTGACAGTGGGGTGTTGAAATCCCCTACTATTAGTGTGTTTCTGTCTCTATCTTTTTTAAAGTTGTCCAAGATTTTCCTTATATATTTGAGTGCCCATATATTGGGGGCATATAAGTTTACAATGTTTATGTATTCTTGATAGATACTTCCTTTAAGTATTATAAAGTGCCCCTCTAGGTCTCTTTATATGGCCTTTGTTTTGAAATCTATTTTGTCTGATATAAGTATTGCAACTGCTGCTTTTTTCTCTTGCCCATTTGCTTGGAATATTTTTTTTTCCATCCCTTTACTTTCAATCTGTATAGGTCTTTTACCCTAAGGTCGGTCTCTTGTAGGCAGCACATGTGTGGGTCATGTTTTCTTATCCATTCAGCTATCCTGTGTCTTTTGATTGGGGCATTTATTCCATTTACATTGAGAGTTATTACTGATAGAAACCTATTCATTTTTTTCTCTTTGTACCTGTGTTTTTTTCTTTCTTACTCTTTTCCCTCATCTTCTTAAACCAGTCCCTTTAGCATATCTTGCAGTGCTGGTTTGGTAGAGATGTATTCTTTTAGCCTTCTCTTGTGTGGGAAACTCCGTATTTCCCCTTCTATTTTAATTGAGAGCCTTGCTGGGTAGAGCAGCCTTGGTTGTAGGCCCTTGATTTTCATGGCTTGGAATATTTGTTGCCATTCCCTTCTGGTTTGTAGTGTTCCTGTTGAGAAGTCAGCTCCTAGCCGTATCCGGGCCCCCTTGTATTTTACTCCCTGTTTCTCCTTTGCTGCTTTGAGGATTCTCTCTTTGTCTTTGATAGTTGCCATTTTAATGATGATGCGTCTTGGAGTGGACCTCCTTGGGTCCCTCTTGGGTGGGGCCCTCTGTGACTCCTGGATCCATGAGACCTTTTCTCTCCTCAAATTGGGGAAATTTTCCATCGTTACTTTTTCAAAAAAGGTTCTCTATCCCTTGCTTCTCTCCACCTCCTTCTCCTTCTCCTTCTTGTATCCCTATTATGCAGATATTTTTTGTGTTTCAGGTTGTCCTGCATTTCCCTTAATGCCTCTTCGTTCTTTTTCAGTGTTTTTTCCATTTCTTGTTCTTTCTGGGAGCTTCTTTCTACCTTATCCTCCATCTCACTGATTCGATCTTCGGCTTCATCCAGCCTGCTTTGGATTCCTTCTACTGTGTTCTTCAATTCAGAAATGGTATTCTTCATATCCTCGTGTGTCTTCTTAATAGTTTCTATGTCCTTTTCTAGGTCCATATAATTTGCTGTAAGATACTGATAGTTTCTCTGAAGTTTCTCATAGTTATCTTTGAGCTAGCTGAGCTCATTGAGCTTCCTTAGAGCCATTGTTTTGAATTCCATATCTGATAGTTCCCTTGCCCCTATTTCATTTAGCTCTCTCTGTGGGGAGTCCCGTTTTCCACTCATTGGGGGGAACTTCTTTTTCTTCCCATTTTTGTGAGAGTCTGTTAAGTAATTTATTTATTTATTTATTTATTTATTTATTTATTTATTTATTTTTGCTTCTGCTTCCATTGGGCTGTCTAGATTTCCTAACTTTGTGGATTAAACTTCTATGGTAGTAGGCAGGTCTTTTTATTTATTTGTTTGTTTGTTTAGTTTTCTTTCTGTGCCTGCCCATGATGATGTTTGTTTTTGACCCTATATGACCTTGGGTCGTTTGAACTTTCCAGGAATCTATTGTATGTGTCTGACTCCTGCTTTGGGTAGCTCTGTGACCCCTTCAGTCAGGGATCCACTATTTCTGTGGATCGCTTTGCACTCTCACGCAGGTTCCTTGAGCGCTCCCCGGCCCAATAGGATCTCAGCCCAACAGAATCTCCAGTCTGCCTGGGCGCTTATTTGCCCAACCTTGGGCACTCATCTAGTGCCCGTGCCCGGTGGGCACCCCGGGGCTGGTCATTTTAGGGTCTTCTATTGTGTGCTTTCCCTGCTTTTGGTTCTTTGAGTGCGTTGCCTGCCCTTGCCAAATGGAGATGGAGACTATGGAAATGGGAGGAAGTCAGCTCCAGGACTCTCTGGTTAATCTTGTCTCCAGTCTCTCCTCCAGGGACTCTGTACAGCTCTGTGACCCCTTCTGCCTGGGATCCACTATTTCTGCGGACCGCTCTGCACTCACAGCCCGCGCTGGTGGGTTTACACTTGCCCTCGCCGATTTGCGCACTCCTTCGCAGTCCCCGTGGGTGCCAACATGCGGGAGCACTCACCAGCCTGCAGGGGTCCACTCACACACTCATCAACCCTCCGCCCACTCGGCGTGAGTTTGCGGGCCTGCACTGGGTGGTTTTGGTCTGTCCATTGTGTGCTTTTCAGCTTTTGGCTCTTTGGGGGTGTGGCCTGTTCCGACACAATGGAGACTACGGATAGGAGAAGGAGTTGGGATGCCTGGGTTCCTCTTCCCGTTATTTCCCCAACACCTCTGTCTCCAGCCTCTCCTCAGGGGTCTCTGGGCAGTTTTGTGACCCCTTCGGCCAGGGATCCATTATTTCTGTGGACCGCATTGTAATTGCTAGCCGTCTGCTCGTCAGCGCCCTTTTCTTGCCTCTTTGGGGGCACTTCCTCCCTGCTCAAAATGGAGACTACCAAATGGGGAGGGAGTCGGAACTCCCTGGTTCCTCCTCCTGTTCTTTCCCCTACGCCTCCAGTCTCTAGTCTCTCCTCAAGGTTCTCAATGCAGCTGTGTGACCCCTTCGGCCAGGGATCCTCTATTTCTTCCAGCTTGTCTGCACTTAGCCCCCCAGCTCACATGCGCACAAGCTGTGTGTGGAGCACACAAAAGGCAGGTTAATTGATTCCCTTATGCCTGAGCGAGATGGTAGCTGCAGAGTGGGAGGTGAGTTATCACTGGGGTTCCACTGGCCACTGTCTCAGTTTTCTTCACAAAATTTTTCTCACCAATCTTTTCCCAGGCTCCAGCCCACTCTGCTGCTTCCTCTACCCAGAGATCAAGGAGGGTGGCTATCACTGCAAATTTTTGCGCTGGCCCTTTAAATTTCTCTTTGCATCCCCAGCTGCCTGTCTCTGGCAGAGAGCGCCCCTAAGCTTTTTGGGGTTGCGTTTTTGTCCTTGTGTTTTTCTGGTTTTAGCTGTTGTAGTCTAGAGGTCCCTGTTTATGTTTCAGACTCTGTTCTTCTCAGGGGGATCCAACTGGCCGTTTCAATGTCCCTCTGGTGCTGGTGCCCATGGGTGCCCAGCCCACCCTCTCGAGCCTCCACCGCACTTCTCACCCGTTGGGATGTGTGAGAGTTGAATCCACTGTCAGTCCACGGCTCCAAGTCTCCTCTTCCTCTATCGTTCCATTGTTTTCCAGGTAATTTCTCCACTATTTAGTCGCAATTCCAGTTTGGTCTTGGGAGGAGGTCAGTGTGACTCCCATTCACTCCTCCGCCATCTTCCTCTCCCCTTCATGCAAAATTTGATAGAGATTCATTGCTCTACTCAGTCATTTTGAATGTGACAGCCACACAGTACATATGTTCAGTTAACAGCATCTACCACTCCCACTGACTAGTACAGTGATGTCATCATTGGTCCCACATGCACATTCCAGTCCATTCTCTTTGGCTGCTAGGTTACATATTTATAATGCAAAGCATTCTCATTATATTACCAATGGTGGACTTTTTCTGGACAGTCTTCAGACTTTATCATGAAATAAGGTTACATTTTCATTGGAAGGCCAATACTGTTTTCCTAGGCTTACTGTGATATATCATATTTTACCATATATAATGCCCATTTTTTGCTCCAATTTTTGAGGGAAAAAATAAGGATGCACATTATACATGGATAGTACTAAACTGTGCATGTGCATTGTACATGAGAGCATATTATACACTGCAAGATATGGGTAATCACCATATAACATTGTGTAAGTCTAAGATATACGAAGTATTGATCTGATACACTGATATACAGTAAAATGTTTACCAACATAGCATTAGCTTAACACTGCTACCACATTACATAATTACCATTTTTTTTTTTGTGGTGAAAACATTTAAGGTCTCTCCTAGCAAAATTCAAGTATATAATACAGTACTATTAGCTATAACCACCATGTTTTACAGTAGACCCCCAGAACTTACTTCACATTATAATTGGAAGTTTGTACTGTGATCAATCTTTCTTCTTATTTTCACCCCCTCTGGCTATTCTAACTTGTTTCTATAAATTCGGTTTTATTTTTTAGATTCTGCATATAAGTGATATCATATAGTAACTGTCTTTCTCTGACTTACTTTACTTAGTACAATGCCCTTCAGGTCCATCTATGTTTTCTCAAACAACAGGATTTCCTTCTCTCTCATGGCCAAATTATATACCTGGGAGAGCAGATGTCTCTTTGAAATTCTGTCTTCATTTCCTTTGGATATATAGAAGTGGATTGTTAGTAGATTTATTTTTAATATTTTGAGAAAACTACATTTTCCACAGTGGATGAGCCAATTTACATCCCCACCAAGAGTACACAGGGTTCCCTTTTCTCCACAACCTTGCCAATCCTTGTAATATGATGTCTATTTGATGGTAGCCATTCTAACAGGTGTGAAGTGATGCTTCATTGTGGTTTTGATTTGCATTTTTCTGATTATTAGTGTTGTTGAGCACTTTTTAATCAACCTGTTATTTCTACATCTTGTTTGAAATAAATGTGTATTCAGTTCCTCTGTCCATTTTTTTCACTATATATATATATATATATATATATATATATATACACACACACACACACACACACACATACTTGGCTATTAACCCTTTATCAGATGTTTGAATTATAACTTTTTCTTCATTTCTTGCATTGCCCTTTCATTATGTAAAGGTTTCCTTTGTTGTGCAGAAGCTTTTTCATTTGACATAGTCACACTATTTTATTTATTTTTTTGTTTCATTTGCTTTGGTTTCAAATTCAAACAATAATTTCCAAGACTGATTTCAAGGAGTTTAGTTCCTATGTTCTCCTCTAGGAATTGTGTGGTTCAAGTCTTATATTCAATTATATAACCTATTTTGAGTTGACTTTGTGTATGGTGTAAGATAGGGGTTCAGTTTCATTCATTTGCATGTGGCTATTTAATTTTTCCAATACCATTTATTAAAGAGATAAATTGTTTCTGGGGGCATGTATTATTTTTCTTTTTTAGAAATACATCAATCAGCCCTGGATGGTGTGGATCAGTGGACTGAATGCTGAACCAAGGGGTCGCTGGTTCGATTCCCGGTCAGGACGCATACCTGGTTTGCAGGCCAGGTCCCCAGTAGAGGGTGCGTGAGAGGCAACCACACATTGATGTTTCTCTCCCTCTCTTTTTCCCTCCCTTCCCTTCTCTAAAAATAAGTAAATAAAATATTTTAAAAATTTATACCTGTCTAGATTAAGTTTTCTTTAGGAAAATCTTTCTTCATCCTGGGCATTGGGAGATTGAGAGGTTTGATTTTGTCTAAGGAAGATATGTCCCTGTAGGGTAGGAAGAGGCAGTCTGGCTCCCTCACCCAGATGCATGGGTAACCAGAAGGAGCAGCTACTCACAACCTTGAAGGAGTCTGATGACCTTGATCCCGGGTCTCATGGCCTTGATACCTGGGTGTGATAAACTACCCCGTAGCCTTGAGTAGGCTTGTGTGCGCAGCTCATGATAGTTACTTCACTCTCTGGCCTGTAGCCTGCTTTGTTTAGGGCTAATATTTAAGGGATAGGAGCTTTGGATGAGGTGGGGAGTCGGGGCACCGACTTGGACACAGGTTTGTGGCCTGTGTGACTCCTTCCACATGGGTTTGTGGTCTGTGTGCAACACGGACACAGGCTTTGTGGCCTGCGTGATTTCCCCGGACCCAGGCTTGTGCCTATGTGATTCTCCTGAATAAAGGCATGCCAAGCATCCCCAAGGCTCCACCCATCTTCTTCTGTCTACCTGAGCCCAGAGTGGACCTGCCCAGCCTAGAGAGGCTGCAACACAGTCCGTCAAGACATTTATCTTTGGGAGGCAGACATAATGGTACTTGGATCTGCTAATACTTATGGGAGCTAACTGCTACATTTTCCGGAATTTTGTGGGCTGTTTAACATCATATTGGTAATTTGTAAAGCATGATGGAAATCAACAAATACTACAAATCAACCACACTGCTAAACTGCCCAAGAAAACCAGTTTTTAAACATGTACTAGCATGCCATCAGAAGCAGCACATTATGTGTGGTTAAGATTATGGCCTTTGCTACTTTCTTGTTGAGTGATCCTGTGGAGTTACTAAATGTGTCTGTGACTTGGTTTCCTCATCTGAAACTGGAAATAATAATTTTTCTACCTACCACATAAGATCACACTGGATATTAGATTAATCTATGGAAATCACTTTGAACTACATTCATTTGAACTATAGCTTATATATTATGTAATGATATTTTTGTGTTTACTACCATTGAGAGGCAATAAAGAGGTCTCTGCAACATTATAGTGCATAAGAACTGAAGACATGTCCAGTACCTGTATGGAGTCTTCAGGCAGCTACACAGGCTGAGTATAGTGTGAACTATTTCTAGAGGTAAAACAAAATACAATGAGGTAACAAAAATAAATAGAATTTCCAGTCTTAAGGTATCAGGATTTTTGTTTTTATTATCTGTCCCTAAATATAATGAGTTGGTTGGAGCCAATACTTTTTGCCTTTTCTTTGCACTGTGTCCCAAACATGTTAACAAGTGCCTAGCACATAAGTATTTAATAAGTATGTGGTGGATTGTTAAAGAATGAGGAGAAGGGAATACTGGGTAGAGAAACATGGTAGATTTTGCAAGGGGGATAGTGAGTAAATCAATTTAGCTAGAATATTGAGTAGTAAAAAAGAATAGTGAAGGATTATATATGTTGAGATAGTTTTGTGTTATTTCCAAGTGAAATAAACTAATGATACATACCTGTTTTTTGCTATGTATTTACAGAAGCATAAATGCCTTCAGATGAATTCAATATGTTTGTAACATGCTTCAACTTTATCAGGCCATGCAATAGCTTTTGCCAAATGTTATTTCCCTTGGAACTAGCATTAATATTATATGGTCCTGACTATGTATTTAAAGCACCATCTATACTGGTTTAGAAGTACATGTGCACTAGTTTAAGGTGATTTAATTGATAGTTACTGCAATGTGTCATCACCATGATTTATTTATAGATAAGTTACTTATTTATTTTAAAATATTTTATTATTTATTTTTAGAGAGGGGAAGGGAGGAGAAAGAGAGGGAGACAAACATCAATATGTGGTTGCCCCTCGAGCGCCCCACACTGGGGACCTGGCCCCCCACCCAGGCATGTGTCTCAACTGGGAATTGAATCAGCAACCCTTTGGTTTGCTGGCTGGCTCTCAATCCACTGAGCCACACCAGCCAAGGTTATTTATACATAAGTTATTTAAAACAAAGGAGTAAGTATCCTCTTCTACTTTTTATTGTTCAGAACTTACCAAGTGTGGAATGCTTTGGGTTTTTTAAGTTCTCTATTATTCAGTATGTTCAATGCAACATTGGAATTTTAGAATTTTCAGTTCTTAGCTAGGGTATTTTCTGATATAGCAAGCATTCCACTGTAGCCCATCACACCGCCAAAAAAGTAAACATAATCATGTGCAATTGCTAATAGAATTTCCATTTGTGATATTTTATACTTTTGTGAGTCAAAATAGCATTCCCATCTCCACCCCCAACAGGTATTTAGGCTATGAGACATCAAAAGACAAAAAAAGGAATTAAAAAGTTTGTTTTAAAAAGAATGTATTGATGTTTGTGGAAATTGGCTTATCTTCCTTGGGCACTATTCATACTGAGTAATAATCCTAAGAAAAAGATAAAAAATGTTCTTGCAACTGATAAACATTTTTTTTTAATTTCAATTGTGCAGTTCTCTTTGATTATCTTTGTTGGATGAGAAAGAATAGTAATGTGTAACCTTTTCATATGGTAACTGCACTACCAATGCCTGGTATAAGAACCTTTCCATGAGATATAAGCTGTACAAGTGGTATTAGTAAGGTTTCAGGGCCTAGGCAAATGACTCCCATAAATTCCCAATGGCATGAGGCAATAACTTCTGGTATGAATTTTAAATTTCTTCACACATTCAACATTTACAGTACAAATGATATGTTGTATGAAGAATGCTACCAGATCATAAAAGTTATCATGTAGTAATGCATCTTTTCAGTGAAGATCTAGAAAGTGCCAGGCAGTAGAGGTAGGGAATTTTTAACACACTGCTTTCCTTAGAAATGGTCTTCATGGTCATTTCTTAGTGCATGAGCATCCTTTAGCCTGTCTGAAATCCTCATAAAGTATATAACAGATGAAATTTTGATGGTTGAGTTATGATTTTAAAATATTATTAGATTAAAATGTTACTTTACCATGAACTCCTTTAGAAACAGAAATTCAAAAGGTGTTTTATTTATATCCATTTTTAAGTCTTAATCCTTAGCTGTGAATCTCTTTCCTTTACCAAAGTATAAAAAGTTTAAGCAGCATTGTTTTAAAAACAGTTCAAATAATTTCCAAGGTATTTTGAAAGCTGACATCATGATCTGTTTTCCACATAGCATTTCTATTGGCAATCACTGCTTTTGTCACCTTTATATATAGGAAATCATTTCTTACCTATTTAGACAGTATAATTAGTTTGTAACGTCTTGGCAATGTGTCTGAATCTTGATTGTGTGTTTTTCTCTCACACTGGGCCTAACATCTATTAAACATTGCAGCTAGCGAATGCTAATCATCCTGGCTTCTAGGACTGATAGGCCACTAATATTTAAAATCACTCAACTGTTTCTGCAAGTGACAATGGTGTACAAAATTGCTTAGGGATAACTGACATAAGTTCATTACCATTCTAATATTTTACAGTTTTGTTTTTCCATGAAAATGGATATATTTTACCTGTGTCTGTACTATGTCAGATATATATGCATAGGATTTATGAATAACCAGTTCACAGAAGTTTTGTCTAATGATACCAAATAGCTGAGTATTTCCAGTTATGAAATGCTTCCTACCTTGTAGACACTGGTCTCTTTTATGTTTGGTTTTATGTGTTTCCCTTTTAAATTAGAGCAAATATTAACAAAAGCTATTTTTATTAGCTCATACTAGAGTAATGAAGATTGCAAGTGATTTGTTTATGGCCTCTATTTTGATTTGATTCAAGCTGTTAATAATACTTTGTGAAATCCAAGATCTCCTTTATATCAGTTAACAGAGTAGTCACTCACTGAAGAGTCAGGTTTTGCATATTTCAGTAGATTTTTTTCCTATAGCCATATTAGTGGCATTGGTTGTTAAAAAAAAAAGAGAAAAACGATGTGTGTTGATTAAGCTTCGAAAGTGGCAGTGGCAAGAACATTAAAACAAGTAGTGTTAGCATTAATAAAATAAACTCATATTAAAGTTCTCTTTTACACAACAGGAAGCACAGCTTGAGAAATTTGACCCAGGAGGGGGCCATATCCAAAAATGTGAGGAGTTTCAATGTATCTAAACAAGTTAATAGAAGTCCTGGGCCTTTCTAAAATGTCCCTTATTGTCTCTGTCAGGGCAAAATCAATGATTTGCTGGTCATGCGACTGGCCCAGGAAATAGTATTTATAATATTTGAAGTGCAATTTTAGAGTATATGTGAATAATCCACTTAAAGAAATAGACATATACTTTCTTCTATTCAACATATTATTTATTGGGTACCTAATACAAATTATCCTGAGCACTGTGAGTAGAGCATAGAGGATGAACAAGTGGTTAAGTGTGTGAAAAGACATAGTATGGGATTAGTCTGAAAATAATAAAAAAGATCCTTCAGAGTTGACCATTGGCATAATTCTCTTTTCCTTACATTTTTCCATTTCTCCCTTTTCTAGCTTGAGAATGACTTCATTAACCTTCTGAACCAATGTTTAGTCATTATACATTCATTGTAGCATTATCATCTCAGATAACAGACTCATGCAAATTCTCCCTTGATAAGTTTATTAGCATCATCAAATCCAGTTAGAGTGAAACATTGATGTTACCATAGGCTTTCATGCACTAGTCATAAATGACATAGGAGAAAGGAAACACAAGCTCTGTTCTGCAGATTCAGATGAATGTCAAAGTGAGATACTGTTTGTTTTACAGATGAAGAGGTGGTTTTGTAGTGGAGTAGAAATAATATCATTGATATAAAGAGGTATAGATACCCAATGTTCTCCATAAAAGATGTTTTGAATAACTTATCTTCACAACCTGTAGCCTGTCAACTGGGAGACGAAGGAGATAAGAAAAATAAAAATGTAGGAAATTAGGCAGCAGAATATAATTAAAAATACATTTGATTCTTTTCCTTATTTTAAATTTTATTTTAATTTATTTTCTCAAATACATTTGTCTCTGCCTACCCCCCACCACTTTCCCATACCCCCTCCCTCTTCCCTCCCTCAGCTCTTCCCCTTTGGTTTTGTCCATGAGTCCCAGCTATATGTTCCTTGACTTTCCCCTTCCCTTCCTTGTCCCCGCCCCCGCTCCCTCCTTCCCTCTTGTCTCTGTTGATTTCTTTTCCTTTCAGTGTTGCTGGTCTTATTTTCCTTGCATCTTTGCATTGTTGGTTAGGTTCCGCTTATAGGTGAGATCATATGGTATTTGTCTCTCGCCCCCTGGCTTACTTTGCTTACCATAATGCTCTCGAGTTCCATCCATGCTGTCGCGAAGTTTAGTAGTTCTGTTTTTTCTTTCTGCTGCATAGTATTCCATTGTGTATATGTACCATGGATTTTTGATCCAATCATCTACTGATGGGCATTTAGGTTGCTTCCAACACTTGGCTATTGTCAATTGTGCTGCTAGGAACATTGGGGTGCCGAGGTTCTTTTCTATTGGCGTTTTGGGATTCTTAGGGTATAGTCCCAGCAGGGGAATCACTAGATCAAAAGGCAGTTCCATTTTCAGCTTTTTGAGGACATTCCACACTGCTTTCCATAGTGGCTGCACCAGTCTGCATTCCCACCAACAGTGTACTAGGGTTCCCTTTTCTCCACAACATCGCCAGAACTTGCTGTTTGCTGATCTGTTTAGGATGGCCATTCTGACCGGTGTGAGGTGGTACCTCACGGTGGTTTTGATCTGCATTTCTCTGATAGCTAGTGATGCTGAGCATCCTTTCCAATGCCTCTGGGCCCTCTGTATCTCCTCCTTGGAAAAGCGTCTGCCCAGGTTCTTTGCCCAATTTTTGATTGGATCGTTTGTCTTCTTGGAGTGGAGTCGAGTGAGTTCTCTATATATCTTGGAGATCAAACCTCTATCTGATGTATCATTAGTGAATATATTTTCCCATAGGGTTGGCTCCCTTTTCCTTTTGCTGATATTTTCTTTTGCCGTGCAGAAGCTTCTTATTTTGATGAGGTCCCACTTATTTATACTTTCCTTTATGTCCCTTTCACTAGGAGACATATCAGTTAAAGAATTCCTGCATGGGATATTTGAGAGTTTCCTGCCAATGTTCTCCTCTAGGACTGTTATGATATTGCAACTTATATTGAAGTCTTTTATGACTTCCTGAGATTATTTTTGTGTATGGTGTCAGCTGATGATCCAATTTCAATTTTTTTCATGTAGCCGTCCAGCTCTCCCAACACCATTTGTTGAAGAGGCTATTATAGCTCCACTTTATGCTTCTGCCCCCTTTGTCAAATATTAGTTGCCCATAGAGACCTGGGCTTATTTCTGGGCTTTCTATTCTGTTCTACTGGTCTATGGCTCTGTTCTTGTTCCAGTACCAGATTGTTTTCTGTATAGTGGCTTTGTAGTAGAGTTTGATGTCCAGTATTGTGATCCCTCCTACTTTGATTTTCTTTCTCAAAATTGCTGCAGCGATTCGGGGTCGTTTACGGTTCCATATAAATTTTTGAAATGTCTGTTCTATTTCTGTGAAATATGTAATTAGTATCTTAATAGGGATTGCATTGAATCTATAAATAGCTTTGGGTAGTATGGACATTTTGATGATATTAATTCTTCCAATCCATGAGCACAGTATATGCTTCCATTTATTTGTGTCTTCCTTCATTTCTTTTTTCAATGTTGTATAGTTTTCTGCATACAGGTCTTTTAAGTTTTTGCTTAAATTTATGCCTAGGTACTTTATTTTTCTTCTTGTTATATCGAATGGTATTTTTTTTTTATTTCTTCTTCTTCTCTTGCATTGCTGGTGTACAAAAATGCCTTTGATTTCTGAATGTTGACTTTGTATCCTGCTGTTTTGCCAAATTCACTTATTAGGTTGAGGAGTTTTTTTGGTAGAGTCTACAGGGTTCTCTATGTACACTATCATGTCATCTGCAAACAATGATAGCTTTACTTCCTCCTTTCCTATTTGCATGCCTTTTATCTCTTTCTCTTGTCTGACCGCTGTGGCTAGGACTTCCAATATGATGTTGAAAAGAAGCGGTGAGAGCGGACATCCTTGTCACGTTCCCGATCTTAGTGGGAAAGCGTTCAGTTTTTGCCCGTTGAGTATGATATTAGCTGTAGGTTTTTCATATATGGCCTTTATTACATAGAGGAATGCCCCATTTATTCGCATTTTGCTGAGTGTTTTGACCATAAATGGGTGCTGTACCTTATCAAATGCTTTTTCTGTATCTATTGAGATAAATAACTGGTTTTTGTCTTTTCTTTTATTTGTGTGATATATCACGTTTACTGATTTGCTTATATTGAACCATCCCTGTATGCCTGGGATGAATCCCACTTGATCGTGGTGGACAATCTTTTGATGTATTGCTGGATGCAGTTTGCCAATATTTTGTGGAGGATTTTAGCATCTATGTGCATCAGCGAAATTGGCCTGTAGTTTTCTTTCTTTGTAGGGTCTTTATCTGGTTTTGGGATCAGGGTGATGCTGGCCTCATAGAAGGAGTCTGGGAGTCTTCCCTCCTCTTGGATTTTTTGGAATAGTCTGAGAAGGACAGGGGTTAGCTCTTCCTTAAATGTTTTGTAAAATTCTCCTGTGAAACCGTCCAGCCCTGGGCTTTTGTGTGCTGGGAGTTTCTTGATTACTGCTTCAATTTCCCCAGCTGTTATCGGTCTGTTCAAGCTTTCTGTTTCTTCCTCCTTCAGTGTTGGAAGATTATACTTTTCTAAAAATTTGTCCATTTCATTAAGATTTTCAAATTTCTTGGCATATAATTGTTCATAGTATTTTCTGATGATCCTTTGTATTTCTGTGGTATCAGTTGTTATTTCTCCTCTTTTATTTCTGATATTATTAATTTGTGTCCTCTCCCTTTTTTTCTTGATGAGTCTGCTTAAAGGCTTGTCCATTTTATTTATCTTTTCAAAGAACCAGCTTCTGGATTGGGTGATCCTCTGAATTGTTCTTTTTGTCTCTATGTCATTCAGTTCTGCTCTGATCTTGACTATTTCCTTCCTTCTCCTTGCTCTTGGATTTATTTGATGTTGTGTCTCCAGTTCTTGAAGTTGCAGTGTTAGGTCTTTTATTTGAAATGTTTCTATGGTTTTTAGGTAAGCCTGCATTGCTATGAACTTCCCTCTCAGGACCACCTTTTCTGTGTTCCATAGGTTTTGAACTGTTGTCTGTTCTTTTTCATTTGTTTCCAGAAATTTTTTGATTCTTTTAAAGAGTTATTTTCAATATAATCTATAAAGTATTCCACAATAATATTTTACCATGAAATATATATATTCTGAATTCTTCCTTATAAGAAGTATTAAGGAGATCAAGAAAGCAGAGGAGAGGCAATCACACGGACCTCTTACCAGGACCAACCTGAAATTACAAGTAAATTGTGGAGAAATCTCCTGGAAAAAAACAAGTGAACAATAGTGAGACAGGAGTCTTGTAACCTCAGAAAGACAGAAGAATCAGCTTCAGCACAACCTAAATGGTAAGGAGTGCGGTACAGACTTGAGAAGGCGGAGCGGGGCACCCATTGGTGGCAGCACCAGAAGGATATGGAAACAGCCATTTGCTTCCCCTTGAGAAGAGCAGGGTCTAAACCATAAGCAGGGATCCCTAGTCCACAGCACCAGAGCCCCACAACTACACAGAAATCAGCCAGCTGTGAAAAGCGGCAGGGTTGCTCTCTATCAGAGATGGGCAGCTGAAGTCACAAAGAGCCTTTTAAAGGGCCGACATATGAATTTTTATTTGCAGCCACCTATTATGGGGTTTGGAAAAGGCAGGGAGAGAGTGGGCTAGAGACACCTGAGGACAGACT
This sequence comes from Pteronotus mesoamericanus, assembly GCF_021234165.1. Taxonomy (NCBI): domain Eukaryota; kingdom Metazoa; phylum Chordata; class Mammalia; order Chiroptera; family Mormoopidae; genus Pteronotus; species Pteronotus mesoamericanus. Next base: position 5,648,847 of record NW_026555198.1, read on the forward strand.
GGGGAATGAGGTTTTGGGGAGAGAAGAGAGAGCATCCAGCAGCATGCCAGTGCTGACTCCTACCCCAGAGAGCAGCAGCAGCCATCTGGCTCTAAAAGATCACTCCCCTGAGCAGCAGCAGTGTGAGAGGACCCAATAGCCCTGCCCCCAGGAGGGATTCTTCCCCACCCTGTGGTGCGTCTAAGCCAGACTGCAGAGTGCAGAGTGATTAGATTAACAGCTGAAGAGACAGCCACAGACAGTATATTCCTAGAAGTCTCAAACACACTGCCTAGGGTCAGACAGGATGAACAACTGACATCATCAGAGGCAGGTCCAGAAAAAAACAAACAAACAAACAAACAGAAACAGCAGTCTCCTACCATAGAAGTTCATACCACAAAGTCAGGCAATCAAGACAGATCAATTTAAGAAGCAGAAGCAAAAAAGAAGAGTCTCACAAATAATGGAAAAGCAAAGAAATACCCCCCAATCAAAGGGAAAGGAGGAATCCCCAGAAAGAGAACTAAATGAAATAGCGGCAAGTAAATGATCAGATATTGAGTTCTAAACAATGGTTCTGAGGAAGCTCAGTGGGCTTAGTGAGCTCAAAGAGAATTTAAAAAACTGCAGTGAAACTATGAGGAACTTACTGCAAACTATATCAGTATGAAAAAGGACATAGAAACTATCAATGAGATGCATGTGGAAATGAAGAATACAATTTCTGAATTGAAGAACACAGTAGAAGGAACCAAAAGTAGGCAAGATGAAGCAGAGGATCGAATCAGCAAGCTGGAGGATAAGGTAGGAAAAAACTCCCAGAAAGAGCAAGAAAATGGAAAAAAAAAAGACCCAAAAAGAATGAAGTGGAGTTCAGGGAAATGCAGGACAATCTGAAATGTAATAATATCCGTGTAACAGGTATACAAGAAGGAGAAGAAGAGGAGCAAGGGATAGAGAACCTGTTTGAAAAAGTAATGATGGAAAACTTTCCCAATTGGAGGAGAGAAAAAGTCACACAAGTCCAGAAAGCACAGAGGGTCCCATTCCGGAGGAACCCAATGAGGCCCACTCCAAGACACATCATAATCAAAACTGCAACTATCAAAGACAAACAGAGAATCCTAAAAGCCGAAAGGGAGAAAGAAATAGTAACATATAAGGGAGCCCTGATACAGCTAGCAGGTGACTTCTCAGCAGAACTACTATAAGCCAGGAGGGAGTGGCAAAAAATATTCCAAGTCATGAAAAGCAAAGGCCTACAGCCAAGACTGCTCTACCCAGCAAGGCTCTCAATTAAAGTGGAAGGCAAAATAAGGAGCTTCTCAGTCAAAAGAAGGCTAAAAGACTACACCTCCACCAAACCAGCATTGCAAGATATGCTAAGGGACTGCTTTAAGAAGATGAACAAAAAGAGTATGAATACCCAGTTCCTTTCACAGTCACCAACACGTGATATTACCAGTATTTTTAATACTTATTAATATGATTGTGACAATGATGTGTTATTTTAATTGTCACTTTATTATTTGTTGAAACTAAACCTGTTTTTGTATATTTCTTGCCTATTTCTATTATCTTTAAACAAAGCTTTAAATGAATTTTTTGGTATTCTTCATCCATTTTTTAATTAAATGTCTATAGAATTTTTCCCTGAAAACCCCCCAAAAAGCTATTAATCCTTTTTCAGATGTGTTGTAAATACTTTCCTATTCTGTGTTCTTTAACTTTTTTAAATATGTATATTATTATATAGTCTTAAACGTTTAATACAGTCATATGGTCAATATTTTATAGCTTCTGGATTTGAATAGGTTACTTCAGGGTAAGAAAATATTATTTTGTATTTTCTCCTAAAGCTCCTTAGACTTTATTTTACATATTGACTTTTAACTTGTCTGAATATTTTTGTATAATGTGTGAAATAGGGCTCTATATTTATTTTATTTTAAGTAACAGTGGTCCATGCACCTTATATATTTGTTGAATAAGCCTTATTTTCCCCATTGATTTAAAATATCAATGTAATCATATATTACATTATTAGACTTATATATGTATATATATATGTATGTTTTTAGAATGCTCATTTTATTTCATTGATTTACTGGATTATTTCTGTGCTTGTGTCATGTTGTTTTAATTGCTGAGACTTTATAATGGATTAAAACATTTTAAGATTTAATAATGGATCTTGACATTTAAAAAAAATGAATAAATAAAATCAATCTGCATTTAAAAAAAAAGAAAGAAAGAAGGAATCCCTACCTTTTGCAACAATATGCATGGAACTGGAGGATATTATGCTAAGTGAAATAAGCCAGTCGGTGAAAGAAAAATACCATATGATCTCACCTATAAGTGGACTCTATTCAACAAAATATACTAGTGAGCAAAATAAACCACTGGCAAGGAAATATGGAGCAGACTGAAAGTGACCAGAGGGGATGGGGAAGGGGGACAATGGTGGAAAGAAGGAGAAGGAACCAAAGAAAGAACATGTATGAATGACCCGTAGACATGGACAATAGAGTGGGAATTGACTGTGGGAGAAGGAGGCCTGGTAGGATGGGTAGATGAGGGCAAAGGGGGAAAAACTGAGATAACGGCAATAAAAATAGAATAAACATGATTTAAAAATAAAATTAAATATATATATTAAAAAAAGGAATATTGAGGTAATCATTGCATAATAAATTCCCTTTCCCTTCTGCACTGCCCATGGGCATTCAAACTAATTTGAAGAAAGGTTATGTCTTCAGGGAATAAAGCCAATACTAACATTTTATTCTGTCAGATCAAAGTTTAGCTCTGAGCGCGGTGATGAGGAACTTAGGTTTATAACTTTGGATCTTTATTTCCCCATGCTGGGGTGTGGCAAGTTAAAAATGAGGTCAGCAGTATGCATAACCAGGGGTATCTACTGACTGCAAAGTATTGTCCCACACATTCTCTCTGACAGATTCTTAAATGGCACAAAAGCTGCTTACTAGTCCACTCCATGCTTTGAAGACCATGGATTCCAGCACTAGACTGTATAATTTCTGAAACCTCACAGGCAGAATCCAGGCCAAAGGTAACCAACAAGGCAGAGAGATGATAGATGTTTCCTTAATTTATCCTGAGGATAGTAACATTTTATTGACATCTATCTTAAAACTATTATAAGAGCAATTGCTTATATATTATTAAAATATAATCAAGAATTAATATATATTGACCAAAAGTCAATATAATTGTCAATTTCTACAATATTTTTAGAGTAATATCTATACTTAGATTAAAATATTTTCCCATATTGGCCTATGATTACCTCACATATACATTTCTCACTGTTGTTATCAAACATTATTGAACTCATTGTGTGTGTATGTATATATATTGACACCTACCCTCCAACCCATCCATTTTCCTTCATTCTTGATGCTGCTAAGTGTTTATTTCACTTAATTATTACATTAGACCTGCAAAATAATTATTAATATATGTTCTATTTTATACATGATGGAACAATTTCAGAATGAACTGTTTCCATAAGGTCACACAGTGTGGAAAAGCTGAGATTTTCATGTAGATTTATTTGAATCTAATACTCATTTATACCCCTGATCTTCACATAGTCCCACAGTCATTTTTCTTCTTTTTTCCACCTATTCATTCTCCACACAACCAATAGAGTGATTTAACACACAAATGTGACCAAATCATTTTCCTTCTTAAAAATTCCTTGAGTGGTTCCCTTTTTGCCAACAGATAAATTTTTAAACACCAAATTCTTACAGTGACACACAAGACCCTTCCTCCTCTTATTAAGTCTTTGAAGATGAGAGACTGGTATATCAATCCTCACACAAATAATTTTAGAATAATACAAACTTTCTTGCCACTTTCTGGTGTGCCATGTTCTCTCATCAGGTTGCTTCTGTGCTATTTCTTCTTTCTATAACATCATCATTCTCACCTCTGGGGACATTTCCAATTCCTGAGTTTTAATTAAACAGATGTGCCATGTTTTTTCACACATCCAAGTCTTTGTACATTGGTATTTCCTTCCCTAAAATGCCCTTTCTCTATTTCTCTGGGTAACAAGTTTCTAGTATTCTTTCAAGGACCAACATATATGCCACCTCTTCATGAAGGACATTCTAAGTATTTCCTTCAAATATTTCCACTTTTTAGTACTCCATAACATATAAAATACTATATGAATTGTGCTTCCAGGGAGGTAAGGCTTTGCTTACCTTCTCTACCGACATAAAAACACTCCATTCTTTGGGTTGCTATAGCAATTTGTACATATTTTCTCAGATTTTCTTTTGTCTGACTCTATGATTACATGTTTAAAAAAATGGCTTGCTTCCCATAGAACACTGAACTTACTGAGGCAGGCAATATGACCTTACACCATTTGTATTCTTTTCATGCTGCCTAGCATAAGGCTTGATATGTTTATTGTGTCATGAATAAATGTACAGTAATAAATCTTTAACTTCAAATTCAGACAATGAAGAAAGCTAAACATCTAATGAGCCAGATTCATTAAAAATATTTTTAAGAAAATAAAATGCACCCTGACCAGTGTGGCTTAGATGGTTGGATGTTATCCTACAAAGTGAAAGGTCACCAGTTCAATTCCTGGCCAGGGCACATGCTTAGGTTATGGGTTTGGTCCGTGGATGGGGCGCTTAGGAGAGGCAATGGATTCAACTGATGGATGTTTCTCTCTCACATCCATGTTTTTCACCTTCTCTTTCTCCTTCCCTTCTCCTCTCTCAAAAATATATAAATAAATAAGTAAATAAATATTTAAGAAAGAAAAAGAAAATGCATTTTTTAAGCTTTCTGAAAAATTATGAAGAGTTTTTTACAGATTGATAAGTATACTATACAAACATTGGAAGTGATAAGCTAAAATTAAAATGAAATAATTAATAAATGAACAAAGAAATAAAACAAGTCTCTCCTAAATATCTTGTAACAATAAATGAATGATATCAACTCTTTGTTCATGTATCCATGCAGCCATTCAGAAACATATTTAGTTTATTTTTTTTTGTATCACCTGAGGGCTAAGGTTAAAAAGTTATTTGGTAAAATGATAGAGCCAGGCTTTTCCCAGAGTCTTCATTGGCCATTTTGTGCATTTAATGGCTAAGAACAAGCTTCTAGTGAGTGAGAAGCAAGTATATGAGCTTTCACTTGATCAATAGCAGTACAAGGCAAAGAAAAGCTGAGACAATTTCGCAGTCCCTTGAGACCTTTATGATGTGTCTGGGTCTGGAACTGCCAACCTATGAATAGTAATTGGAGCCACATACCTGCTTTTGAGTGCTGTTGTCAAATTTAATGAGGGTCTTTGTGCTGTCTCCAAGACCCTTTCAAATAACAATTCCGTAAAGTTCTCAGAGGTCTATGACTCTCTAATCTTGTAGAGAAAGGTTATACATTTACATGTAAGAGTTAATATGAAGTTATATAACTAGAAAAATCTCCACAGTTTATAATAAAATCCCAAGTGAGTTCATTATAATTATGTTTAATTCATCAAGTGACAAGAAATTTAATACAGACTAGGATCTGGCAACTCTTTTGAGTAGAGAAAGATTCTGATCAATCTAAATTTTGCATGTTTCTTTCCTTATTGTAACTTACAAATAAGAACATTGCAAATTAATAGATCTGACCTGATTTATTATGAAGTCAGAATTATTGAGATATTTTTGTGGGTCTTACCTTAAGGAATCTAGAGTTTACTTAAAGTGATATGGCAGGAAGTTTATTCAGGGTCACTTCCCAATGTTATAATATTGATTGTTGGTGGGAAAATGAAGCCTAGGTATCTCATGAGTATTATTATAATTTAAAACGTGACCTAAAACATAACTTCACAATCAGGAAAACCAGGGAAAATGCTGATTCTGTAGTGATAAATTCTAATTAATTATACCTTGTCATAAGTATCTCTACACCTTGGCTTAGGCTTTTACCTTTCCCAAGAAAAAACTTTTGGTGCCTCTTGTGTGGTTAAATCACATTCAACAAGATGCAGCTTAACTACCTACTCATCGTCTTCCTTTATTAAGCCTTTCATAGCCATGATAACAGCATAGACTTAAATTTAATACCAACCTTATATATAATCTATAATAGCCATAGCTCTCATTTTATAAATGAAGCAATTGCAAGCAAGGAAATAAAATGGATTTTTGTAGGTTATATAAACAACTGGTAACAGAACTAGAAATAGAAAACTCTTTCTAACCATGAGACTGGTGCTGTATTCAATAAACTACCATTCCTCCCAATGACTTTCCCTTCATTTAAAAAATCCTGCAGTCATTTTCTGTGATTCATTTAGACATCAGTCACGAACTACCTTGTCAACTCTCTTATATTTGCAATTTTAAGTCACTGTTTCATATTTGCATCAATAATTCCATTTTCTTTGTCGATGACTTGAGTTCTTAACTTGACTGTAAACTACTTAAGAGCAGGGACTACATTATTCTTTGTTTGTTTTCCTCCTTCAGGATGTATCAAGAAGCATGATGCATATTAGATTGAAAGTGTGTCAAACTATTTTTTTTAATCTTTTCAGAGAGGTAGCCAAATTTTGGGATAGTGGATATGGGAAGTGTTTACAGTTAAGGTTGCACAAAATATTTACTTGGAGAAAAAGATACATTTTAAGGTAATGTTATCTGAGTTTATTTAGATGAAAAAAATCTTTTTAAGTAAATAAATAGGTATACATTTTGCTTTATGAGTTTCTTTTCTATAAGTTAACATACAAATAAGTAGGTTTCATTAATTTGATATTTATAAGTCATCTTTCTACTTTTCCTAATAGTACTGCAATTTTATGTAAGATGTATATTATATTAATTACTTCAGACTTAGAGGTTGCATTTTAGTAAAACTTTCAAATATAATGAAACCACTGCCTTTTGAAGAAGTATCTTAAAATAGCCATTTTACATGATTTAGGCTTCATATTCATTCTCTAAAATTAGTTGTTGCTTTCCTGAAAGTAGAGTCAAGGCTCTTGCAATTAGTTACCACATCTTTTATTTAGCCTAAATTAGTAAAAATAAATGTTTCATTTATAAAAACCAACAAAATGTTTCTGCATACTAGCTGCTTGTTTATATTTTACATTCTGACGTCATTTAATCTCTCTCAATAACTTCACATTTGCTTAAGCATTCCCCCTCTATTTTATATGTTTAATAAAATCTGGTCAGGGATAAATGTGAGGTTATGCATTGGTGATTCTAGGAACATAAATTTAACTTATTAAATAGCAATGCAGTATATAGAGCATAATAAAAAGTAACAAAATCGATGAATAATTGTTATTTAAACAGAATGCATACCTGTTTAGTTAGCTTAACCAAACCTCTTGAGTTTTAGAGCTATAGTTACTACAAATTAATATTCCACTAGAAAATAGATTATGTTTATGAAAAAATGATTTCTTATTTTCTGTTAAAGATGAGTGGATGCTGATAGAAAGTAAATAACAGAAGAGAGCATGTATGAGTGCCATTATATTTAATTATTAAGGCTCTGCTTTATTCACAAAGAGTTTGAAGTAACACATTCCACGCCCACTTACAATTGCATGTAGTAGAGACTCACTGTGCTGGACACACCCTAAGTTGAACCTTAATGAATCATGCCCTTGAGTAATACCCTCCGCTTGAGTGCAGACAGGACCTGTGACTTGTTACTAACATAAAATATGGCAAATAGAATGGAATATCTCCCATTATATAAGCCTCCCTCTTAGTAGACTAAAGCAAGACATTTTCTTGTTGGTCTTGAAGAATCAAATATCCATGTTGTGAGCTGCCTATGGTAGGGAAATGTGAGGTCTCCAGGACTTGAAAATGTTCCGTGGCCTATAACCAACAAGAAAACAAGAATGTCAGTTCTACAGCTGCAAGGACGTGAATTGTTCCAACAACTAGAATGAAAAGAAAATGTCCAGCTCCAGAATGGAATGCAGCTTGGACAGTGCTTTTATTACATCCTTTGGAAAACTTGAGAAGAGGATGTAGTGAAGCTAGGCTCAGACTCCTGATCCACATAAACTATAAAAATTCTATATATAGCTTTGAATTGCTAAGTTTTGTGGCCCAATAATATGTTGCCCAATAATAGAAAACTAATGCATTCATTTAAATTATTGCAAAAACATGGTGGTTCACTGTGGACCTGGACAGGAATTCAAATGTTGGCAAGGACATGACGTCTCCCTAAGAATTTATAACTCTCACTCATGGGTTCCCTGTTTTACTTTGGGCTCATCCTCTGTTCTAGTATCTACTTATACTAGGCAACTTCAATGACAACTTCAACTTGCAACAGGCCAGGTCCAGCCTCCTCAGTCCCAGTGTTACTCATGTCCTTTAAACTGTGGCTTTCAACAGTAAGTGCTCCAGTTATCTTTTTTTCTTTTAAATTTTATGTTTAAATTTAAATTCTAGAGCAAAAAATTCTCCTGCACTACCTTATCTTTTCATAGGAGGTTGTGGCTTAATTCATCACCTAGCCTACGGATTGGCAGCCATTGTGTCAAGCATCTTATCTGTGGCTTAATGGGCTGTGGCCAGGAAATGATGGGTAACTGGGTAAAATTGATGTTTACCAATGGCTTTGTCTTGAGGGCTTAAGCACTGGGTAATTTCTTTTAGGAGGAATTATGAGTAGATCCATAGTAAATTTGAAAACTCTACCATGTATTATTGAAAGTATCATAAAATATTGAGGGAGAATGAATTATGTGAAGTTGGCATACTGAGCTCACTTGTCTACACAAAATTTTATGTAATATAATAAAAGAAAACATAATGAAAAAAAAACCCTCCATACAATAGTACTAGAAGACAAGTGCTCCATTAGGAGATCAGATATTTAGAAGAGCTCAAACAGAAAATGATGAGAGAACAAGAAAACAGGATTATGTACACAGGGAACTGATACTGCATTGTAACAACTGAGCTACTAGTTGATTCTTCCCTCCTCTTACTTGTGTTTTGCAGTGAACAAAGCTGTATTTTTCTTCTCCTTTGAATTGTCTGCTTAAATCTTGTAATCATTTTTCTATTGGCTTACTTCTATGTTCTTATTGAGTTATAACTATTCTTTATATTTGATCAGTAATATAAGTAATATAAATTTTGGTAATATAAGTTTTAAACATTTTCCCAGGTTATTATTTGCCTTTAGTTGGTTCTACATGGTGTGTTCAACTAAGAATTAATAATAGCTAATATTTCCAAGAATAAGACATACACATTGATATTTTGGGTTTTACGTAGCTCAAATTATCAATGACTTGTGTTTGCTTTAGGTTTTTGTTTATATACTTAGAAATATTTTTTTCCAACTTGAAATCATATAACCATTAACCTATTCTTTTACTTAGTCTTTTTATTTATGGTTTGATTTTTTACGTTTTAATAAATTCAGAATTTATATGGATGTATGATATATTTATCAAATTGACATTATATTAATATATAAACATATTTATGTATAATATATAATGATTCTTAAAATAGTTAACTAATAGGTTCTATAACATGTTAAAAATTCTACTCTTGTGATTTTGAATATTTTTATTATATACTTAATATTTTTACTGTATACTTAATTCTTATATAAACTAAAATGTTGGGGTATTTCTTATTACCTCCTTTTATTTGTTTATAAATAGTTCTGTAAAGTATTCTGTTTTGTTTTAAGATTCACATGAAAATTTTATAGATTTATTGAGATGTAATTGGAAAATTGCACTATGTTCAAAATTTACAACATGATGATTTGATATATATATGCATTGTGAAAGAATTACTACCATTGAGTTAAGTAATCTGAAGTAACTCAGCTATTACTTCAAATATTTACCTTTTCTGATGCAAAACATGATATTTACTCTCTTTTCAATTTTCAGTTGTATAATACAATATTATCAACTATAGTCATCATATTATGTATTAGATCTTCAGACCACATTTATTTTATAGCTGAAGGTTTGTACCCTTTACCAGCCTCTTCCTGTCTCCTAGTCCTTTCCCCTCTGAAATTCCATTTCCTGGCAATCACCATTCTACTGCTTTCCTTTTCTATGAGTTTGATATATTTTTTTGATTCCACATATAAGTGATGCCATGCACCATTTGTCTTTGCCTGGCTTATTTCACTTAGTATAATGTTCTCAATTTTCATTCATTTTGTTGTAAATGGCAGAATTTTTTCTTTTCTAAGGCTGAGCAATATTTCATTCTATCCATCTGTCATCTATCTATCATCTCTCTATCTATCTATCTATCATCTATTATCTATCTATCTCTCATCTATGCAATCACATGTTCTTTCTTTATTGTTATTTAGATTTGACCCCATCTTCTCCTCATTAACATTTTCTTTATCTATTTATTCATCTGTCAGTGGAAACTTAGATTGTTTCCAATCTAGGGTATTGTGAAAAATGCTATAATGAACACTATTTGAAGAGTAAAGATATGTCTCTTCAAGGTAATGATTTCTATGTCTTTTTCTCTTTATTTTTTAAATTAATTTATTTTTTGTGAATATATATTTTTTTAATTTTTTCAAATTCATTTGTCTCTGCCTTCCCCCCAACACTTTCTACAGCCCCCTACCCCCTCCCTCCCTCAATCCTTCCCCTTTGGTATTGTCCATGAGACCTTGATACATGTTCCCCGAACCTCCCCTTCCCTTCCTTTTCCCCCATCCCCCACTCACTCCATCCCTCTTGTCTCTATTCATTTCTTATCCTTTCAGTGTTGGTGGTCTTATTTTCCGTGCATCTTTGTATTGTTAGTTAGGTTCCACTTAAAGATGAGATCATATGGTATTTTTATTTTGCCTACTGGCTTACTTCGCTTAGCATAATGCTCTCTAGTTGAATCCATGCTAACGGGAAGTTTACTAGTTTTTTTTCTACTGTGTAGTATTCCATTGTGTAAATGTACCACAGTTTTTTGATCCAATCATCTACTGATGGGCATTTAGGTTGCTTCCAACACTTGGCTATTGTCAATTGTGCTGCTATGAACATTGGGGTGCATAGGTTCTTTTGAATCATTTTGGGATTCGTAGGGTATAGTCCCAGTGGGGGAATCACTGGATCAAAAGGCAGTTCCATTTTCAGCTTTTTGAGAAATTCCACACTGCTTTCCACAATGGCTGCACCAGTCTGCATTCCCACCAACAGTGGACTAGTGTTCCCTTTTCTCCACAGCCTCGCCAGAACCTGCTGTTTGCTGATCTGTTTAGGATGGCCATTCTGACCGGTGTGAGGTGGAACCTCATGGTGGTTTTGATCTGCATTTCTCTGATGGCTAGTGATGCTGAGCATCCTTTCAAATGTCTCTGCGTCCTCTGTATCTCTTCCTTGGAAAAGCGTCTGCCTAGGTCCTCTGCCCATTTTTTGATTGGATCGTTTATCTACTTGGAGTGGAGTCAAGTGAGTTATTTATATATTTTGGAGATCATCCCTCTGTCTGATGTATCATTAGCAAATATATCTTCCCATATGGTTGGCTCCCTTTTAATTTTGTTGATGTTTCTTTAGCTGTGCAGAAGCTTCTTATTTTGATGAGGTCCCACTTGTTTATTCTTTCCTTTATGTCCCTTGTTTTAGGAGACATATCAGTGAAAATACTGCTGTGTGGGATATCTGAGAGTTTCCTGCCAATGTTCTCCTCTAAGACTTTGATGGTGCTGTGACTTCTATTTAAGTCTTTTATCCATCTTGAGTTTATTTTTGTGTATGGTGTCAGCTGATGATCCAATTTCAATTTTTTGCATGTAGCTGTCCAGCTCTCCCAACACCATTTGTTGAAGAGGCTACTATTGCTCCATTTTATGCTTCTGCCCCCTTTGTCAAATATTAGCTGCCCATATAGAGCTGGGCTAATTTCTGGGCTTTCTATTCTGTTCCACTGGTCTATGGGTTTGTTCTTGTGCCAGTACCAGATTGTTTTGAGTATAGAGGCTTTGTAGTATACTTTGATGTCTGGTATTGTGATCCCTCCTACTTTGCTTTTCTTTCTCAAAATTGCTGCAGCGATTCAAGGTAGATTTATATGGTTCCATATAAATTTTTGAAATGTCGGTTCTATTTCTGTGAAATATGTCATTGGTACCTTAATAGGGATTGCTTTGAATCTATAAATTGCTTTGGGTAGTATGGACATTTTGATGATATTAATTCTTCCAATCCGTGAGCACAGTATATGCTTCCATTTATTTGTGTCTTTCTTAATTACTTTCATCAATGTTGCATAGTTTTCTGTGTACAGGTCTTTTACCTCCTTGGTTAAATTTATTCCTAGGTACTTCATTTTTCTTGTTGCTATATCAAATGATATTTTTTTTTCTGATTTCTTCTTCTTCTCTTTCATTGCTGGTGTACAAAAATGCCTTTGATGTCTGAATATTGACTTTCTGACCTGCTCCTTTGCCAAATTCACTTATTAGGTTGAGTAATTTTTTGGTGGAGTCTACAGGGTTTTCTATGTACACTATCATGTCATCTGCAAACAATGATAGCTTTACTTCCTCCTTTCCACTTTTGATGCCTTTTATGTCTTTTTCTTGTCTGACCGCTGTGGCTAGAACTTCCAATACCATGTTTAAGAGAAGTGGTGAAAGTGAAAATCCTTGTAATGTTCCCGATCTTAGTGGGAAAGCTATCACTTTTTGCCTGTTGAGTATGATGTTGGCTGTAGGTTTTTCATGTATGGTCTTTATTATGTTGAGGAATGCCCCATTTGTTCCCATTTTGCTGAGTGTTTTGATCATAAATGGGTGGTGTACCTTATTGAATGATTTTTCTCCATCTATTGGGATAATCATGTGGTTTTTGTCTTTTCTTTTATTTATGTGATGTATTATATTTATTGACTTCCATATATTGACTTCCATCCCTGCATCCCTGGGATGAATCCCACTTGATCGTGGTGGATAATATTTTGAATGTATTTCTGGATGCAGTTTGCCAATATTTTGTTCAGGATTTTAGCATCTATGTTCATCAGCGAAATTGGCCTGTAGTTTTCTTTCTTTGTAGGATCTTTTTCTGGTTTTTAGATTACGGTGATGCTGGCCTCATAGAAAGAGTCTCGCAGTATTCCCTCCTCTTGGATTTTTTGGAATGGTCTGAGAAGGACAGGGGTTTGCTCTTCCTTAAATGTTTTGTAAAATTCTCCTGTGAAGCCATCCATCCCAGGGATTTTGAGTTTTGGGAGTTTCTTGATTAGTGCTTCAGTTTCCCCAGCTGTTATCGGTCTGTTCAAGCTTTCTGTTTCTTCCTCCTTCAGTGTTAGAAGATCATACTTTTCTAAAAATTTGTCCATTTCAACAGGTTTTCAAATTTCTTGCCATATAATTGATAGTAGCAATTTCTTATAATCCTTTGTATTTCTGTGGAATCAGTTGCTATTTCTCCTTTTTCATTTTTGATATTATTAATTTGGGTCCTCTCCCTTTTTTTCTTGATGAGTCTGCTTAAATGCTTGTCGATTTTATTTATCTTTTCAAAGAACCAACTTCTGGTTTGGTAGATCCTTTGAATTGTTCTTTTTGTCTCTATGTCATTCAGTTCTGCTCCAATCTGACTATTCCCTTCCTTCTACTTGCTCTGGAATTTATTTGTTGTTGTTTCTCCAGTTCTTGAAGTTGTCGTGTCAGGTATTTTATTTGAAATGTTTCTATCTTTTTTAGGTAGGCCTGTATTGCTATGAACTTCCCTCTCAAGACTGCCTTTGCTGTGTCCCATAGGTTTTGGACTGTTGTATGCTCATTTTCATTTGTTTCCAGAAATTTTTTGATTTCTTCTATTATCTCATTATTGACCCGTTCATTGTTTAACAGTCTACTATTCAGCCTCCATGAGTTTGCAAGTTTTTGAAGTGTCTCTCTGAAGCTGATTTCCAGTTTCAATCCCTTGTGGTCTGAGAAGAAGTTTGGTAGTATTTCAATTTTCCTGAATTTGCTGACGTTTTCTTTGTGTCCTATCATGTGGTCTATCTTTGAAAAACTTCCATAAGCCTTTGGAAAAAATGTTTATTTTTCTTCTTTGGGATGTAATGTTCTATAAATGTCAGTTAAGTCTATTTGATTCATTGCGTCATTCAGCTCCACAGTATCCTTATTGATGTTTTGTTTGTAAGATCTGTCCGTTTTTGACAGTGGGGTGTTGAAATCCCCTAGTATCAGTGTGTTGCTGTCTCTATTTTTTTTGAAGTAATCCAAGATTTTCCTTGTATATTGGCTTGTCCTATGTTGGGTGCATATAAGTTTACAATGTTTATGTATTCTTCATAGATTCTTCCTTTAAGTATTATAAAGTGCCCCTCTAGGTCTCTTTATTTGGCCTTTGTTTTGAAATGTATTTTGTCTGATGTAAGTATTGCACCCCTGCATTCTTCTCTTGCCCATTTCCTTGGAATATTTTTTTTCTATCACTTTACTTCCAATCTGTGTATGTCTTTTGCTCTGAGGTGGGTCTCTTGTAGGCAGCACATGTGTGGGTCATGTTTTCTTATCCATTCAGCTATCCTGTGTCTTTTGATTGGGGCATTTAGTCCATTTACATTGAGAGTTATTACTGATAGAAACCTATTCATTTTTTCTCTCTGTACCTGTGTTTTTCTCTTTCTCACTCTTTTCCTTCATCTTCTTAAACCTGTCCCTTTAGCATATCTTGCAGTGCTGGTTTGGTAGAGATGTATTCTTTGGCCTTCTCTTGTGTGGGAAACTCTGTATTTCCCCTTCTATTTTAATTGAGAGCCTTGCTGGGTGGAGCAGCCTTGGTTGTAGGCCCTTGATTTTCATGGCTTGGAATATTTGTTGCCATTCCCTTCTGGTTTGTAGTGTTCCTGTTGAGAAGTCAGCTCCTAGCCGTATCCGGGCCCCCTTGTATTTTACTCCCTGTTTCTCCTTTGCTGCTTTGAGGATTCTCTCTTTGTCTTTGATAGTTGCCATTTTAATGATGATGTGTCTTGGAGTGGACCTCCTTGGGTCCCTCTTGGGTGGGGCCCTCTGTGACTCCTGGATCCATGAGACCTTTTCTCTCCTCAAATTGGGGAAATTTTCCATCGTTACTTTTTCGAGGAGGTTCTCTGTCCCTTGCTCCTCTTCTTCTCCTTCTCCTTCTCCTTCTTGTATCCCTATTATGCAGATATTATTGTGTTTCAGGTTGTCCTGCATTTCCCTAAATACCTCTTCGTTCTTTTTCAGTGTTTTTTCCATTTCTTGTTCTTTCTGGGAGGTTTTTTTCTACCTTATCCTCCATCTTGTTGATTCGATCCTCAGCTTCATCCAGTCTGCTTTTGATTCCTTCTACTGTGTTCTTCAATTCAGAAATGGTATTCTTCATATCCTCGTGTGTCTTCTTAATAGTTTCTATGTCCTTTTCTAGGTCCATATAATTTGCTGTAAGATCCTGATAGTTTCTCTGCAGTTTCTCATAGTTATCTTTAAGCTGGCTGAGCTCATTTAGCTTCCTTAGAACCATTGTTTTGAATTCCATATCTGATAGTTCCCTTGCCCCTATTTCATTTAGCTCTCTCTGTGGGGAGTCCCCTTTTCCACTCATTTGGGGGGAACTTTTTTTCCTTCCCATTTTTGTGAGAGTCTATTAATTAATTAATTTACTTTTGCCTCTGCTTCAATTGATCCGTCTAGATTTCCTGACTTTGTGGATTAAACTTCTATGGTAGCAGGCAGGTCTTTTTATTTATTTATTTTATTCTTTATTTATTTGTTTGTTTGTTTTTTCTTTGCTTTTCTTTCTCGGCCTGCCTGTGGTGATGTCAGTTGTTGACCCTATATGACCTTGGGTCGTTTGTTCGAGCCTTCCAAGAATCTACTGTCTGTGTCTGACTCTTGCTTGGGCAGCTCTGTGACCCCTTCGGGCAGGGATCCACTATTTCTCTGGGTCGCTCTCCACTTTCACGCTGGCTCTTTGAGCGCTCTCCCTAGACTGGCAGGATCCTCTGCCCGTCTGGGCTTGCGTGGGCTTGCGCTCGCTTGCCCCAGCCCAGGGGCATTTATTCGCGACCTCACGCACGCACTGGGCTGGCCTCCTGCCTGGCAGGCACCCCGGCACTAGTCAGTTTAGGGCTTCTATTTTGGACTTTCCCCGCTCTTGGCTCCTTGGGGGTGTCACCTGCCTGCACAAAATGGTGATTACGGAAATGAGAGGAAGTCAGCTCCAGGACTCTCTGGTTAATACTGTTTTCAGTCTCTCCTCCAGGGTCTCTGGGCAGCTCTGTGACCCCTTTGGCCAGGGATCCACTATTTCTGCAGACTGCTCTGTAGTGTTGGGCCCACGTGGGTGCTGGTTTAAACCTGCTCTCGCGGATGTGTGCACTGCCTCGTGGGATCAGTGGGAGCCAACCTGTGGGAGCCCTCGCCAGCCCGCGGGGTCATAGGTCCACACACACGCTGGCCAACCCTCACCTGCCACTCGGGCTGTGCGCGCATGCCTGCACAGGGTGGTTTTGGACTGTCTGTTGTGTGCTTTTCAGCTTTTGGCTCTTTAGGGGCGTGGCCTGCCCGTGCACAATGGAGACTATGGAAAGGAGAAGGAGTTGGGATTCCCTGGTTCCTCCTCCCGTTCTTTCCCCAATGCCTCCATTTCCAGTCTCTCCTCAGGGGTCTCTGGGCAGTTCTGTGACCCCTTCGGCCAGGGATCCTCTATTTCTTCCAGCCAGTCTGCACTTCGCCCCCCAGCTCACACTCATACAAGCTGTGTGTGGAGCACACAAAAGGCAAGTTAATTGATTCCCTTATGCCTGAGCGAGATGGTAGCTGCAGAGTGGGAGGTGAGTTATCACCAGGGCTCTGCCGGCCACCATCTCAGTTCTCGTCACAAAATTTTTCTCACCAATCTTTTCCCAGGCTCCAGCCCACTCTGCTGCTGCCTCTACCCAGAGATCAAGGAGGGTGGCTGGCACTGCAAATTTTTGCGCTGGCCCTTTAAATGTCTCTTTGCATTCCCAGCTGCCTGTCTCTGGCAGAGAGTGCTCCTAAGCTTTTCAGGGTTGTGTTTTGTCCCGGCTTTAGCTGCTGTTGTCTATAGGCCCCTGTTTATGGTTCAGACCCTGTTCTTCTCAGGGGGATCCAACTGGCCGTTTCAATGTCCCTCTGGTGCTGGTGCCCGTGGGCACCCAGCTCACCCTCTCGAGCCTCCACCACACTTCTCACCCATTGGGATGTGTGAGAGTTGAATCCACTGTCTGCCCGCAACACCAAGGCTCCTCTCCCTCTATCATTCCATTGTTTTCCAGGTGATTACTCCACTATTTAGTCACAATTCCAGTTTCGTCTTGGGAGGAGGTCAGCGTTACTCACATTCACTCCTCTGCCATCTTCTCTCTATTTTTTATGTCTTTTGAAAATATACCCAGAAGTAAGATTGCTGGATAATGTGGTAGTTCTATTTTTAATTTCCTTAGGAAGTTCCATATGGTTTACCATAGTGACTGTAGCAATTTACCTTACCACCAACAATATACAAGGATTTCATTTCCTCTACATCCTCACCAGCATTTATCTCTTGCCTTTTTGGTAAAAGACATCCATAAAGGACATCCTAACAGGTGTGAGGGTGGTTTCTCATGATTTTGATTTGCACTTCCTGGTGACAAGTGATGTTGAGCACCTTTTTAAGTGCCTGTTGACCATTTGTGTGTCTTTTTTTGGGAAATATCTATTGAGATTCTTTGCCCATTTTTTATATTAACATCTAATTGAATGTGCGGTTTACAAATATTTTCTCCCGTTACATAATCTTTCCATTGTGTTGCTGATTTCCCTTGCTGTGCTGATGTTTTTAGTTTAAAATAATCCCACTTGTTCATTTTTGCTTTTGTTGTTTTGATCCTGGTATAGAATCCAAAAATTCACTGTGAAGACTATTGTCTAGGAGTTTAGCCTTTATGTTTTCTTCTAGCAGGCTTATACACTTGGGTTTTACAGAAGTTGTTAGTTTATTTTTAGGTTTTTGGGGTTTTTTTGTGAGTGGTGTAAGATAGTGGTGTAATTTCATTCTTTTGTATGTGAATATTCATTTTTTTCCAACATTATTTATTGGAAACACTATCCTTTTCCCATTGAAGATTCTTGATTTCCTTTTCAAATATGAGTTGCTTCTATATGCATATGTTTATTTTTGAGTCTTCAGTATTGTTCCATGGGTGTATGTGTATAATGTTTTAATGCCAGTACCTTATAATTTTGATTATTATAGCTTTATAGTATAGTTTGAAATCAGGATGTGTGTCATTTTCAGCTTTGTACCTTTTTTTTCAAGCTTGTTTTGGTTATGTGGAAATCTCTGTGGTTCCATACATATTTACCATTTCTGTAAAATATGCTATTGGAATTTTGACAGGGAGTGCATTGAATGTATAAAATAGCTTAGGATAATATGAACATTTTGACAATAATAATTTTCTGAGACATGAACATGGGATATCTTTCCATTTATTTGTGCCTTCTTCAATGTCTTACAGTTGTTAGCATACAGATATTTCACCTTTTTGGTTAAATTTATTCTTAAATATATTATTGTTTAAGATACTATTATAAGTGGGATTGTTTTCTTTATTTCTTTTTAGATAACTTGCTGTTAGTATGTGGAGACTAATATATGATAGGCAGGGTTGCAGGTTGAATTTCCTAATAGGACAGGCTGCTGGCTGTGCTCAACTGTTGGCAAGGTCACTAGCCAGGCTCTCTGTTTTGATGGGGCATCCAGCTGTAGTAGTTGAGAGGGACTGGACACCATGCTCTGTGGGTGGAGAAATGCTGGCTGAACTCATTGCCCCCGCAAGTCTTCTGGCTTCAGTCTGAGGTTGCTCAAGATCACTGTTTAGGCTACCTGATTATGCAGGGACAGACACTATGCTCAACAGTTGGGCAGGTATGCAAGCTTGGCTCCCTGATCAAGTGGGTTTGTAGGATGAGTTCCATGCCTGCGAGACATTTGTGGCCAAGCTTTCGAGTTGGTTCAGTGCTGGAAACTATACTCAGCAATTGAGTGGGACAGCAGATTTGCTTCCCTGCTCAGGTGAGGCCATAGAATGGGCTCAATGGCCACTAAAGTCCTTTGGCTATGGACCCACATCAGGCAAAACTGCAAACTGAGATCCCTGGCCAGACAGGGCCACCAGCTTTACGTTGCAGATGTGTAGAGCCATTGTTTGGGATAACTTTTTAGGCACTGTTTATACTTAATTCCAGGAACATGGTCTGCCAAGATCTGAGGCCAGTTGCTGTAAATTCTGCTTCCCTTCTTCATCTACCTAATCTCCAGTGTTTGAGCCCTACAAGTTCTCCCAGAGATCCTAATGAGGTGAGACCCTTGTGGGCCTTCTGTGAAGGGCTCCACAGTGCTGGGGTAGCTGGATATTTACCCTTGGCTATCTTTTTCCCTTAGGAGTAACCAGAAGCCCAGAGGGTTCTCAGTGCTGTATTGCATGGGCCTGAGGGAAGGTTTTTGTGGTCAGTGTACATCTGCTCCTCATTTCCTTCTTGTGCAGTCCTTCTCAGTCTTTGTGGTCCAGGGACATGATTCAGTTTCACTCCTGGGTTCTGAGGTTTTCATAGGTGTTTTGTCTTTGTATAGTTGCTAGTTGGTCTTATGAGGGGAACTAAAGTCATGAATAATCTATGTAACCATCTTAATGAACTATACTTATTTATTCATAATTTTCTCATGATCTGTCATATTCTGATAGTGGTATATACAATCTCCACTGCACTTTACTGGTGTTTGGTAATTTTCTTTCTTTTCCTCTCTCCCTCCCTCCCTTCTTTCCTTTCTTTCTTCCTTCCCTCCTTCCTTCCTCTCTTTGTTTCTTTCATTCATTAGTTCTTTCGTTCCTTTCTTCCTATGTTTCTTGTATAATTCAATTTACAAGACTTCTGGCCTTTGTATACTTTCATGTTATGGTAGCTCATAGAGCCCCATAATTGTCCATTTTTTATTATAGATAATATATTTTATTGATATAAATTTTATTTTTATTTTATTTTTATTCCAATTAGTACTGTGCCTGATTTTCATGTTTATTTTGCTTGTTTTGATTGCCTGATATATACCTGTCTAGCGTGTGTGAATGTGTGGCTTTTCTATATCTTATTGAAACTACATCTATTGTAAGTAACTCATCACAGGATAAAACAACTGAGAAGCTAAAAATATTTTTCTTTTAATAAGAAATTTAATTAATTTTAATTTATCATTACTAATATTATATTGGATTTTACATCTCCCACCTTCTTATAAAGCTCGCTGTGTTTTTAATTGTTTATTATTATTTTATCCACACTTAGACTTTCTATAGACTATTTTTGCTTACTCTTATTTTCTACATTATTTAAAAGACAGTCTGCTTTTAATTCTAGAACTGGTTATATCAAATCATTTCAAAGCATTCTTAAATTTATATTGAACTTGCCACAGAGCAAAAGAAACAACAATGTTTTTATTGTCCATTGTAGAAAAGCAGTTAATCACTTTTACTCAACTCCTTCCTCCATTTTCCCAGTCTTTTATTTATTCTGTGATTATCACTTTTGTTTACAGAGAGAATTTCTTCCAAAGCTATAATGTCATCAGATTTATAACCATATTTAGAAAAAAATATTTATACCCAGTCTCACATATTTAATTTGATTTCATGCTTACTACACAGTTTCTTCCAAAGACAATTTCTTTATTTTAGCACTTGAATGATTCTTTTTCCCCATTTTTTTGGAAAAGTATTCAAGTTATTTCTTCAGGAAGAATAATTTCAGAAAGTTTGAAATGTCTGATTATAATACTATCTTGCTTATATTCCCCCCAGTTTTTTCCCATCTCAGTCAGAGGAAAAGCCAGTTCTCATAATGCCCTATCAAGGCCCTATATAATCTGACCCGTTCTATCTATAAGCTCATCCCTGTGACATTATTTCCTTTTCATACTATTGCAGCCACACTGTCTCCTTTGCTAGTCCTTAAATATATCAGGCATGCTCCTGACTCTTTATTTTCTCTCACTATTCCTTATGACTGGGATATCCTTCTCCAGAGATTTTCATAGCTTCCTTCCTCACTTCATTCTAATCTCTACTCACATGAGAGAATATCAGGGAATTCTTCCTTTTCACTCTCTATAAAATAGAAATTCATTATTCTTCACCCTGGTATACTGTGATGTTCTTACACTGATGTAGCTTCCTTTATAGCACTTACAATACTTGATATCTTATGTTGTTTATTGTGTTTTTCTCTCCAATGGAAGTAGGTTCCATGAAAGCAAGTATATTGTCTGTAATCATTATTGGGGTATTGGTAGTGCCTGAGACAGTACCTGACATATGGTGGGCTCACAGTAAATATTTGTTAGTGAAATGAAAAATAAACTGCTTTCCAGGGCCTTCATACAGAACTGGCAACTTGACTTAGTTACAGAAATTCCAGGCAATCTTTTCAGCAACCCTTGACAATGATCCAACTTTGTATGACCCAGCCATTTTTGGGATTGCTTGCTTTGGTCAAGTCATAGGGCATTCAATAATATAAATATGGTTCAAATATTCCTGACCTATCCAAGTTAATAAGCACTCAAGTATGTTGTACATTCAGAGTCCCACAGAGTCTCCTCACCTTCTGAAACCACACATATTACAATAGAGTTTGAATATCTCCCACAAGCCATCTTACTCTTTTTCAGGAAAAATAGTACAGAGTAGCCCTCTATGCCTTCCATAATTTTGATCTGATCCTCATCATTTCTAGTGGGAATTCTTTAAAATTCTTAACATGAACATATCATTCATGCTTATTTTAGTGCTAAAGAAAGTTATTCATGTTTTGTATGTTCCTTTGATCACATCAATAAGAAATTAGGGAAGCGTGGGTAGTGAGGGTGGCAGTGATCCCAATGTTCTCATACCTGGTAATTCTCTATATTGTTATTTGGATATCTTCATAATAACTTTAACTGGAGCTTTCCAGCTTCTTTATTTAGTTTAAAATTCAATTCTTTTCTTCAGCACACAGAATCAAGACTCCAAGTCATTTTGCTTTTTCTTCACTCTTGCTTCATATGGTTCTCACCACATTCTGTCAGCTCTTTTTTTACATTTCATTTACCATATGTCCATTCTTGTCTATTTTTAGTTTGAAAAAGTCTGCAACAAATGATTGTTGCTTCAATACAACCATTCCGTTATAGCATCTTAACTTCCTTTTTCCATTTGGTGTCTGTGCCCTGAGATTTTGAGCATGAGGATTAAATAACTCCTTACCCTTTCCTTCTTTCTAACACCACCACCACCAAACACCTGATTACTTATCAAAATCTACTTCAGTAACTGTTCAATTACAGAATGAAATTGAAGCTACTTTCCAGCATTATCTCCTACCAGACAAACCTAACATTCTCTAAATTCTAGGGTCTATGCTGCCAACACTTGACTTAATGTCAGGGTCAAGTCTGAGAGAACAAGGAAATCATAGTCAAAAGAAACAAATGCCTTCATTCAAATCCATGTTTCCAGATTGATTTCATGATTTCATTAAATAACTATTTCAGCCTCAGATCCCTCATTTATAAAATAGAAAACACAGTACACATATTTTAATGCCTTGAGACAATTAAATAAGGTTGGAACTAATAACAATAGCCACACAGTCTCAGTATCTCATTTCTGCTGTAGTTTGGGAACAGCACAGTGGATGTCTTATATGTTCTTGGTTCTTCCTCTTGAATGCTTACCGACAGACAATTTAGTTTGTCAAGATCTCTCTTGCTCGCTCTATATTTTATATTACTGACTACAACTATGCCTGAATTTCCTGATTTACCTGTAGTGTATTTAAATGCAGTGCAGCAAAAAAAAAAATAAAATAAATAAAAGGTGCCTCTAATTTTTTCTTAGAAATATTTCATTTATTTATTTTTAGAGAAAGGGGAAGGGAGGAAAAAAGAGAGGGAGAGAAACATCAATGTGTGGTTGCCTCTCACATGCCCCATGCTGGGGACTTGGCCTGCAACCCAGGCATGTGCCCTGACTGGAAACTGAACCAGCAACCCTTTGGTTCACAGGCCAGAGCTCAGTCCACTGAGCCGCACCAGCCAGGGCAGATGCCTCTACTTTTGAAGACTGCCGATGCACACCAGAGTTGTTGTTCTTATTGCAGCTATATTTTGGAAGCAAACAGCACAAGGTGGCTTTGACCATCTTGTTTTTGAATAATGTCTTTATTCAGTCTCAAGTGATTTGAAGCTGTTCAGAGTGATCCAATAGTTATGCACAGAAATTTGTGATAACTCCATCCCCACCATTGTCACAGCCTATGGCAACACCTTTTACTTAGTTTAAAACTCATATAGCACTGAGGTTCCATCACTTGGGACACTAACCAAGGGATGATGGGGATAAATGAAAAAAAAAACCAAAACAACAGTATCCTCTAGACAATCCCAAATCACTGACAGGATACCAAGCTATGCCAAGAACATACTCTTTAAGCTCTCCAGGAAAAAGCAAGTGGATCTTTAATTTATTTAAACAATTTAGATCTGCCATTAAGGAAATAAATATTTAACTAAACTTTAGATCTCTTATTTGTCTGTCTCCACATTCCTCAGTTCCACTGAGCTTCTGGCAATGAATATTATAATGGATTGGCCAAATCCCATTCACTTCATAGAAATATGCTGGACATGGCAGTCAGGAAAACTGGAGTATAAACTTCAAAATCAAGGTCTTTTTAAAAATTAATTTTATTATCCCAAGTTTTGACTCTGACATGTTAATCAAACAGCAGCTTTCTCTCTTTTACCTGTCATTTACCTCTGTTCTCTCTTTGTTAATACTGTTTGAGTAATGCCCATGCTTATTTCTCATCATGCATACCTATGGCAGACTTTAATAATCAGTAATAAGCGTTTCCTTTCTTTGAGCCCAAATGTGTTTAAATTTTTTTTCAAATTGGTGCTGGGTTATTGGTATTGCCTAATGATCAATTTTAGTTAAAACATCAAATGAAGTCAATTTGTAATGCCAGAGCTAGCCCATGTTCTCTGTAACTGTAATCAGTGGCTTGGGTCTCATTCTATACCAGATGGCTAACCTTAAACCAATGACACATGCCATAATACAATTCTACTCTGGTTGTTTGACATATACCAGCTAACATCTGCTCGAATATCATCATTTGTTTGGGTTAAAATAATTATGCAATCTTGGGTGCTGATTATTGGACTGATGACACCTCTTCCACTCTTGTCATCTAGCACTGGAGACTGGTTAACTTCTCTCATCTGTGCCCCCACTTGATACACCTGGATTCTTGTTCTTATCTACTGACCTATGGTGTCACTATCTCAGGATGCTTTGATGTCAAACCTACTCAATTTTTATCATACTCTGAAAGAGAGTTTGGAACCAAGCTAATATTTCAAACATCTAATTTCTTTGATAAAGAATCAAATATTCACTCAGTAAACATCTAATGAACTTATACAGGAGCTATGTGGTATTTAGCAGTGAAGGCACAGAAAGTAATCTGATATTATCACTGTCTTCAAGGATTCACATTTTAGCAGGAAGGATAAACCCTTTACACTAATAATACTAATAAAATTATAAGTGCAAAGTTAGGGGGAGTGAAAATGCACCACTAAAAATGTGGAATATCTTTATGAGAGTTTAGAGAAAAATGAGTTTCCTTTTAACTACATGATCAGGGAGCTCCAGTGTGAAGTGGGGTATAAACAAAACAGAGACTCATTTTGAATCCTAGATGAGTGGCATCATAAAAGTCACTGAGTGGTTTGGTATATTATTTATAAAATTGCCATAAAAATAGTAAAGTGTCCAATTTCCCTAACATATTTCTCTAAATGTGGTACAGGGTTTTTCATTCACTTTCACATAAGTAGTAGTTCTAATTAAGAAATTGCATGAGCTGCTTAATGTTTTAGAGCATTATATTTTACTTACTTTCATAGTGGTGGTTGTAGGATAATTCCATTATCTTGAATTTTACCACTGTTCACTATTAAGTAAGCACGCACTTTCACAAACCAAAATATGGATACCATTGGTTAAACTGCTATATAAAGTGCTATAACCCCTCTCTTGGATTCCCTGAATGACTGCCTCATATGTAAGCACAAATCAGTCTGTTATCTTTAACCATCAGGTGACTATGAGCTATACCTTATTATTTCCCTTTTGCTTTGATTCCCACTTGTCCATACCTGCTGCATATGGGTCTACTTGCAGAAATCTTACATAAACCATGACCAATTGTGAGAAAAACCAATGATTATATTAAACATGCTATGTGCAGATGTTTTCAATCCTCAGAGTGCCAACACATATTTAAATTCCATGAAAGGGTAAAAAGTGGGAGAACTGTAATAGCATAAACAATAAACTATTTTGAAAATGTACTTGAGATAAAAAATAATAAATTCCATGTAGAGGTAGGAAAACACTGTTATGTTATAATTTGTTACCTGGAACCTGAAGCAGATTTACTTGTACATGGTTTTTCAGTTTCTTTTCACATTTTTATCTACTCTTTCCATCAGCTGCTGCCCAAACTATCAGCAATTTTATCATGAAAATATATGCCATAAACATCTGATTGTCCTATCACTAGGAGCTTAAAGCAGTCATTCCATGGATGTAGGCATTGACTGAATGCTTTACTGTCCTGCATATCCTCTTCGTATTTCTTCTGGCACTTTCCCCCACCTAACCCCTTTCTCTTCTACTAATTACAAACAAATAACCTCAATTTGTTGAGGTGCAAACTTATTGAGTGTAAAAGTTACTCTCTAGTTAACAGTGCCCAAGCTCAGTGATGAAAAAAATAATAATGTTCTTCGCCTGCAAAATCACAAGATATAGTAATATTTACAGCAGTGTCATGAGATATCCTTCATGTTGTCAGGGTGTATTTTTGGTTTCTGTTGTTTTTCTAACTACTGTCATCATCATAGTCAATTCAACATTAACTCAAAACTATGAAAATAATTGGTATGGTTCTATAATCACCAATAATCTCATTTGTCCGATTGAAATAAAAATTTGCTTGAGGTATTAAGCAAGGGGTGTTTAAGTTAACTCAAGCTGATGAAGAGAGGGAAAAAATCACAGAGGCTTGACATAGCAAGAATCTCTTACTCATGTAAAGGGCAAGAGAGCTCTCCTCCAAGTAATAGTTAGAGTTCTCATCTTCTTCTATCTTTAATCCTTCAACATGGAATACATTCTGATTATAGTGCAAAGTATTGGGAATCTTAAATTCTTCTCAGGTCATGCAGAAGCATTTAAAGACACTGTTTTACATTTAATCACAGTCCCTTCCTTCTGTTATTTTTTGTAGTAGGAAATACTTGTGGATCTGCACTGTGCTAGTCTCTATGCTAGGTGCTAGGGATAAAAGCTTTAAACAATTAAGACAAAACTCAATGTCTTCTTTGAGTTTATAGTCTGAAAAAGAAGACAGGCTTTAAAAGAAGTTCCCAGTTACTTAAAGGTACAATTATTTAATTACAGGTGATGATTAATATGAAAAATTAATAGATACGATTTTTAAAGAGGACATATGTCATTTTTGGAGAAGGGCTTACTTACATTGGAATGAAGGCAGAGTATCCCAGACAGAAAAAAATATGTGCTATGTGGTGTGTCTGGAATGTAGTAAACAAAGGTGGAAATGACACAAAATGAGACTAGAAATAAATGTAGGGTTGTGATGAAGATCTTGTTCTCTACCCTAAATTCAATGAGAAGTTACTAAAGTGTTTTTAACAAGATAGTGATTTAATGAGATGTAGAAAAGTCATTCTGATTGCTATTTGGAAGAGGAATTAATATGTTTGGGTAAATGAATCTTGGGAGCACAATTAGGAGGCAGTCGCAGCACTCATGGCAAGAAACATTGGTTGGCTAGATTCGGGCAGTATGACTTAAGGCATATTTAGAATGTGGTATGAAGCTTTTGTTGGTTGTTTGACAATAGGATCTGTGAAAGAGGAAGGATTCAAGGTTGAGTGTCAGGTTTATGGCTTCCACAACTAGATCAATGGTGGGGCATGAACATTAAATTCCGTTTTGGCCATGCTGAGCTTGAGATTTCAGGGACAGATTAAATTGGAGACAGTTCAATATACAGGTCAGTAGCTCAGAAAAAAAAACTGCCAAGTTAGAGAAAGATTTGGGAGTCATCAGCATGTATATGTGCTATTTAATGCTTCAACACAGAATGAGGTCACCTCGAAAAAGGGTAACCATATCATTTATGGTCCAAACCCAGACTGTTTAGAGAGTTAAAAGGGACACTATTAATAATTATGCCAGGACAGCAAGCATAAACCAGAACTGTCTTGTGTAAACTATGACTGTCCTTAGTAAATATTTAAAAGTCAAACAGAAAGAACAGTCAGTGTGAGGAAGGAGGAAAGCCAGGGAAGTTTTGTGTCTTAGAGGTCAAATGCTGCTGAAAGTTTAAGTAATTCCCCTTGATTTAGTGAAGAGTTTTGTTATATTCTTCTATAGTACCCTGTACTTTTTCTTTATTTAACTTATAATTACTGAAATTATATGATTTAGTTGACATCTGTCTTTCTACCACAGGAGTGCCCAGCATATGGTTGTCAATCAACAAATATTTGTTGAATGAATGAAGAAAGGATGATAAAACTGGAAAAGTACCCACTGAATTTAGCAAAACAGAGATAATCGGTGCTCTTAAGAAGAACAGTTCTGGTGGAGTAGTGGGGAACTGAGTCAACTTGCACCGAGAAGAGAAGTGAGTGGTAGAGAGGAGTGGAAGATGAGAAAGGGAAGACAAAACGGACAACTCTTTCAAGAAGTTTGGCCATGAGCCACTGGCTTAATGGACACCTGTTCTAAGTGGGCTGATTGTTCCTTTGGGTACTGGGAAAATGCCAGCTTTTGAGGGTTGTTTTTTTTTTTTGGAAGTGATTTCACTAGGTAAGGACAGACATGCCTCATTTAGAAGCTTTTAAATCGCAATAAGGTGGTTCCACAAATATATTTTGCTTAGGGTTTGCATGGTTTTCGTAAGAATGCAGTGTAACTTTAATTTTAAGATGTAATAAAATATTAAGAGAAGAATTTTAAGGGTCATACATTTTGTGTCGATTGCACTTGATACTTCTAGTCCTGTACTGGAAACACATGAAATTATCAGAAAGTTGCATGATTTAGCCAGTTCTTTGTCAGACCCACAGGGTTTTTATTCCTTCTTTGTTTACTAATAGAAGTTTGGAGTAACAATTATGTAGATTCTAACTCTTCTTCCCCCTGCTATATCATCATTGTTGAAGATAATTCATTTTATATTTCTCAGTGTCTCATATCAAACACTGTATAAATCATTCCTTTTTTAATTTAGTGCTAGGAAAATTTTTATTTCTAGAACTAAAGAATGTGCCAATCATAAGGTCAGTTGTTTCCTGACAGGCATGCAGAAAAGGAGATACTATTGGATCCAAAAGATCCTGTTAGAAGGAAGAAGCAAGTTAACAGTCTTCTAGAGTGTTCTTTGCTCTAATGGGATCTGACAGTATCTCCTTTCCTGCATGGCTGTCAGGAAACAACTGACCTTATGGTCACAATATTTTTATTTTTTGATTCTCTGTTCTTCTGTCCATATCTTTTTATAGATTTTATTTTTGTGAGATTTGTCTAAATCCTCTATAGAAACACATAGGATGGGCTTTAATTTCTGACTCATTTAATTAGCTTTCTTTCTCACATCAAATAAAATTACACAGTCATCATTGTCAGAGAACATGAATGAAAGGCAAGAAAATTATAAAACCAGAACAGACAACGTTCATTACCCTTAATTAAAAAATATATCACACACACGTACACAAACATGAATGTATACAGGTGTGTATATGCATGTATATTTGTGCATGTGCATGCGTGTATCATGAAAAGACAATTCAAACTTTCATGTTATGTTATAATCAAGTACTTCTGTCCTTGTGGAAAACTGCTACAATATGCAGAAAAATACACATACCAATCACCTAATCTCATATAATTTCTGCTAGCACATTCTTAATTTGTGCCTTTTCCAAATGTGCCTGAAAAATTACCAAACTGAAACCAAACACACACACAGAGAACCAAAAAATGATGAAAAAGACACTGTTTCTCAATGTACAGTCATATGAGAATATAATTATGAGCATGTATAACACAAGTTATTTTTTGTTAAATGAGTGGTTAGTATCTGTAAGAAATAGATTCCAGGAGATTATGACAATATATAGTTATATGAACAGAATACATTCTTTTCTTTGGGAATATATCAAGGTCTTAATTTGGTGTGCATTTTAAATTAATACAAATAACTGCATTTCCTAACTATACATTTATTTCAATTCCAAGATCAATGTGATACATTTTATTATTTCTTTAAAATATTTATTTTTTGTGTTTACAGTCTTAAGCCTACATAAAAGTTGCTTCTCAATCTTTGCTTGGTGTATCATTGTTTATAGTAAAGGTATATTTGTATTTGTTTTTATTTTAAAATCAGCTTGTATTAATTTAATGGAATATTAATAGAAAATGTCCATTTTTTAGCTCTTTATATCAACTGTCTATCTAGTTATTCAACAAAGGTTTACATTTAGATATTGTCTTGCTAGATTACTTCCATTAAGTACTTGAGTACTTAGCAAACAACTAATTAACCTTTTGAACCTCATTAAGGAATAGTAAGGAGGAAGACAATTACTTTGACTGGAATTTAGTCAGACCACTAAGGCTAATACATTATTATTAGGAAAGAAAAAAACAACCTTTAATCTTTTTAATGACTAGTGATGATCAGAGCAGCTTCTGTTAAATATTTATTTAAGAGAACCCATATGTGGAAGAAAGGGCTTCAACAAAGGGCTGGGTCACTGACTCTGCATTAATGCAGAGGAAAACATCCTCAAATTCACCAGCCCTAATCCTTGCTGCAGGAGGAATGGTTACAAATTATACTTTCTTGCATCCATTTAACACTTCACATTTTTCAGAAGGCTGTCATCTACATTATTTCATTTGCTTCTTCAAACAGTTCTGTGATGTAGATGGTTCAATGCTATCTTCCTTTCAGAAACAAGTTAAGGTGCCAGAAGGATAAATGACGTCTCAAGTATCACACAGCTATTAAGTGTTAGAGCTTAGATTCAAACAGTGATTCTACAACTGCAGTTTTTCCTATGACACAACTTTATTACTATATATTATTAATCAAGGATTCTCTCTGACTTTAGTACAGTTACTTTTCTTTTATCAGCCTCAGACATATTTTGTCTGAATTTATTAAGGGAATGCATCAGGGCAACTCTGAGGATCCTTCTATTTCTAAGGGTCTGTAGACCTATGTAAAGTACATGTCGTAGACATTTTCAGATTCACCAGGCCCTAGAAAATAAGATGTGGCCTGCTTGTTCTTTCTCTTTCAGAAAGTTCCAGATAACTACCACACTGGGTGGCCTGTGCTATGAGAGAAATATGCTGCCTAAACATATCCCCACAAAAAACATTTTGGGCAAGTATATAAAAGTTGGAAATCAAATATTTACTGAGTATTAACTACTTAAAGAGCCATGTGTTCAGAATTTGGGTAGGGAAAAAAGTAATGGAAATTAAGAAGCTTGTTCTCTAGATGGGGAAGCCAGATAAACTGAGACATTGGCCAACTCTCTTTTGAGCCTCACAAGTTATAACTTGTTGAGAAGTAAGGGAGTGAAATGGGCTGCGGAAAGAGAGGAGAGCATAAACATGGAAAAGATGAGGAGGTATACATATGTGTGATACTAAAATGAGCTGAGATTAAGAGAAAAAATGTGCTGTGCTATGTAAAATGAGATAGGTGATCCAGTTAGAAGGAACTAGCAAAGCAGAAACAAGACAAAAATAGGTATCCACAGCTCACTAGTAGAGCAAATGTAGAGTTGAGAGTCAGTACTGCGGCAGAGGAAAAAGAAACTCTCCTTAACTCTAAATTTTAAGAATTTGTAAAACTAGATTTTGTTTAGTAGAGTTGTCAGATTTAGCAAATAAAATTACAGGATGCTCAGTTAATTTGAAATTTTGTATAAAAACTGAGCACATTTTTAGTGTATCTTCTCTATGATATTGAAACATATTTATATTCCACAATTACTTGCTGTTTATCTTTTATTCAAGTTTAACTGGGTACCTTGTATATTTTTTCTGGAAACCCTATTAACAGGAGACATGTTACCTAAGAGCACCAATATTGGGAGGAGGCAAAATAGTCCCCAAAATATGGTAGCGATTGAGCAGGTGTGTGGAAGCTCAGAGAAAGATACTGAGTAGGAAACCACCATGGAGGGGTTCAGGGCTAGGAAATGTGAAGGCCATCCTCTCCAGTTTCCCATTTTAACTTTTGTTAATATGGAAAACTTGGAGATATTATTTAACTTACTGGGTCTTAGTTTCTTCTTTGTAACACAGTGTGACTCTAAATGAACCTCATTGTGGCATTGTGAGTATTACATTAGTACACATACACACACAGTCATTTAGGGATACATAGATATTTAATATATTTACATATATAAGATATACGTAAACAGACGCTGGAACATGGTAATTGTTCAGAAAGTTATAAGTATTATTACCCAAATATGTTATGGTATGAGCTTTGTCCTGGTTAATACCTAGAAATAATTTATGAAACACCTTAGATTTCCTAAAAATCCTATTTATTTCAAGGACAAGCCAGAATTTCCAGCAGGCATAAGGACAGATACTATTTTAATTTGGGAATTAAAAGGAAGTATGAACTTAAAACTTGATGAAATCAGAGTTATTCATTTATATTTCTTGACTAACTCCATTGAATAACTTATCCTTCATTTATGTATTCGCTCAAACAACATTCATTAAGCAGTTACTGTAGTGCTTGGCACATAATGATTGTTCAGTAAATATTAATTTTTTATGGGATCATTTAATTATCACGAACTGTGGTATTATGAAAGACATTAGCTAAAGTGGTAGATGACATAGATGACAGGGTTTGTATCAGGCCTAGTCAGAAGTTATCAAGAAAGTGGTATTTTCAAAGCTAAGCTTTGAAGGAGGAGCAAGAATAAGTTAGTCAAAGTTTAGTGGAAAGAATATTCCAAGCAGAAAGAAAGGGTATATAAAGAAAGGGCACATAAAGATGTAGAAAACAGCAAGGTACAGGTATTTCTGGCACTGGCAAGGACCTCATTCTGGGGGAGGGACAGAAATCATATTGTAAGTTTCATAGACTGAAGCTGTGAACGGAGGTAAGGCACAGGTCACACAAGACCTTGTAGGAGTGTTAAGATTTTGGGAATTTTTTTTGCCAAAACTCCTGCAGGAGGAAAAGAAAAAGAGTTACATGATCAAGTTTTTGTTTCCAAAGATCCCTCTAGATAAGGGAAAATGACTTGGAGTATATCCATGGTATCTAAATTATATTTATGATGTTAAATATATTAAATGTTTGTAACTCTAATTTATTTAGTCTGAGCTTCAAGAACTTCTATGCAATGTACTTCCAACTTATAGTTACCTTCAATTCATTCAACCAAATCTCTTCCCAGTAACTGCTACCTGGAATATCTGTATCTGCTCTTGTTATGTGTGTATCTGACTTATAAATTAGAGTTGTCCTCAAAGCCACTTTCTCCAAACAGTCCTTTCTTAAGCCTCTCAAGTAGAAATGGTAGGTTCTCTAAATTTTCAGAAAACAGATTCTGGATCTCTGTTTAGTTTTTTTTTTTTTAAATATTGTGCTTTAGATAGTTTTAAAATCCTTTCTTAGCTCTCTCACTGTAGTGTCAGTTCTTTGAAGACAATCAATGATGTCCTCTGTCAACCTCATGGATGCGCTGTAAATAGCACATTTCTCAAAAAAAGAATAAATGAGCAAATACTCTTAATCAATACAAAGTAAAAGGAAAATAATAGGCTGAATTGGCATGATTTATTTTAAATATCAGTGTCCTCTTTACTGCTCCTTTTATGTTAGCAAGGGTAAGTTTTATCATTTTCAATGTAAAATAATGTGTACTACTCTGAGGTTGAGAATAAAGGAATAAGGAGGTTTTTTTAAAAAAGGTTTTCTGTTTTAGCCTGAAGTTGACCACTTTTTATTTGGAGGTTCTAATAATTTGCTGACTGAATAGAACAAGATAAATTGTTCAATCCCTCCTGCACATGCACAGGTGTATCTGAAGTTGCTAAAAGTGTGCAATAATGCAATGGGTAATTATTTATCCAATAGTTAATTTTCAGGTAAGTAGTTATCATGTATAAACTAACTTTTGTCAAAGCTTGAGTTAAATGTACCTTAATTCTACAGAAGAGAGAAAATGTTGATATTCATGAGATTATGTGCTGTGTATCCTTCCACTATCAACCTTATCCTCCTATTTTACACACACACACACACACACATACACGCACACACACATACACACTCTTCACTATTTTCTAGCCTTCCGCAGCTGAGTAAGAGGCAATTCTATGTCCAAAGATGTTTGATCCTTTCTGAGTTTACTATTATCTTCTGGAGACTACATATCAAAGGAGAAGGAAATGAACACCAGTCTGCCTCTCTGGAAGCCTGCACTTTTGATTATGACATTTCCCACTATAAATGTAAGATGCTAATACAAAGCAGGAAGAATTTTATTAACGCTTACTATTTTTTCAGACCCTCTCTTAATAAGAACTGATCAAGAAGGGAGAAAATATATGTAACTCTTATTATTCAGATGCTTATTTTCTAGCTTTGTTGAGACATATCAAGATCTATAATTTTAATCTAAAAAGTTTATGAAAGATAACTTGGATTTATGTTGTTTGTGTTGTTATCCTTCTTCCTTCACATGCCTTTTGGGGATTATATTGTATAATTTTTCCTTGTTAAACTTAGTCTTGGAGATGAAAATTTTGAGTTAGTTTCCTCTCCTGGGATTACCCTACCAAGACATGAATTGAGTTCTCTGAATGAATTTATCAAAGATTTCAAAAAATAAGGTAACCATCTAAAGTTATCTCTAAAAATGAAAGAGATCAAACAATGCATGCCATTTTAAGTTGGACCAGGAATTCACAATGGATGTTTCTCTGATGTGCTTAAACCATTTTAGCATCTTACCCAGATCATAAATAACTTGATGAGTAATATGATCTAAAAAAGAAACACAGGGATCATTACTTGGCTGAAAAACTAAGTTCAAGGATAATGTGTTCCAACTTGAAATGAGAATTTATTTTTTGCTCCAAGGTAATATCTGGAGCCAAATTTTCTATTTAAATATAACTCAAAATGGCAGCAACATTTAAAAAAATCTTCATGTATTATATCATTGTATCAGATACAGTATAAGCTATATGTGATCTCTCGTAACATTAAAAAAAACCTAAATTATTTTCTCACTCATGTGTAATGCACTGTCAGCATGTGAAAACCTGTTATCAGCCTGTCCAAACATATTATAGAGGACCCACTTATCCAGATGAGTTGCAATAAATTAAAAGAATATTTCTAGATACCATGTGTTTTACCATGTAATAGATAATTGCTAATTCAATATGAAATGTATGGTTATAACCCCAACAGGACCAGAAACATAATGTAAGGAAACCAGGTGGTATTAGAAACATTTTAGCTTAACATAAAAAGACATTCTTGATCTTGGATTACCCAGATTCTTTTGGGATAGAGCAGCCATGAACATTTATGATTAGAGGCTCTACCATATGTAGAGTATGCTACTATAGAATTTTGGCAGAGCCTTGACTGTGAGTGGTGGTACAGAATTCAATTTAGTGAAAATATTGGGAAAAAGAGAAAGTAGATCTAACTGCTTGAATCTGGCAAAATGAAGTATGAGGATTTCAAATACACAAGCAGAAGAAATGTTGAAATCTTACAGATTTTCCAGAAGTCCAGCAAATATTGAAGTGAACCTTTTTTCTGCGACACTTGACATGCATTGATTCATTTAGTGTTCTCAATAACCCCAGGTACTGTTGTAATGAGTTTAGAGATGGAAAGAATA
Source organism: Pteronotus mesoamericanus (assembly GCF_021234165.1). Classification (NCBI taxonomy): domain Eukaryota; kingdom Metazoa; phylum Chordata; class Mammalia; order Chiroptera; family Mormoopidae; genus Pteronotus; species Pteronotus mesoamericanus. The sequence continues at coordinate 5,684,005 of NW_026555198.1, forward strand.
AGGTGCATAGGACTGTGACAAAAGTAATTGCAAAATATCACAGTGGAAAACAGTGGCAAAACTGGAATTCAGACCCAAGATTGTTTTACTCTAATGGCCTTATGCTTTACAGTATAACACATTGCTTCTAGGCACCTAGGGTGTATAATTTTGAACACTTAATGGTTATATTTCTTTGTTAGGGGTAGAATATTTTGGAAACCATGTCTAAAGAATTAGATAGATAATAATACTAATTTTGGTAGACTATTACAACACAAAAAACAAGGCAAGATAACAATGTACTAGATTTATATACACATTCAAACCTGGAGAGCATTATGCTCAGTGAAATAAACCAGGGGGTGAAAGACAAGTACCATATGATCTCACCTATAAGTGGAACCTAACCAACAAAACACACAAACAAGAAAAATATAACCAGAAACATTGAAAGAAAAAAGAAACCAACAGAATCAAGAGGGAAAGAGGGGGTGGGAAAAGGGAAGGTAAGGGTCAAGTCAAGGAACATGTATAAAGGACCCATGGACAAAGCCAAAGTAGGGAAGGATTGAGGGAGGGAGTGGGGAGAGGGCAGGGGAAAGTGGTGGCAGGAAAATGGAGACAAATGTATTTGAACAATAAAAAAAATAAAAATAAAAATAAAAATAAAAGCTGCATTAGTCTCCAAAAAAAATAAATAAATAAAAACTTGCTCTAAGCCTGTAATTTAAGTAGTAAAAACTCTTTAACCATGCATTCTGAAGGTAGACATGCATTGAGATGAGTTTGGTAAAGAAGGAGAACGTGACCCTTTTGTGTTCATTAGTGGTCCCTTAAAGTCTCAAATATAGCACATACTACATTGCATTTTATATTATATTTACATGTCTGCCTTTTTCAATAGAGTCAAAGTTTTTTTTTTAATAAGAACTTCTCTGTATTGCAGCACCTAGCATAGTACCTGAAACTTTGGATGAAATAAATACATAATGATTAAATCTGATCTCAAATATTGTATTCTCTCTGATGTTTGTGAAATTACTTCTCTTTTATTCTATTAAACTCTTATTTTTTTAGAGTAAGAAGCCACATACAGCAAATAGTAGATAGTAGGTTTATGTTTTCTAGGTGAATGTTTGCTTTTGCTATCACCTCATCCCACCCCATCATTATTCTAAAAGTTTCAGTACACTAAAACAGCTTTTGAAGTTACATTCCATCTCTGAGAACACTATGGTTTTATTTAAATAAATATACTCTACACATATTTCACGTAGACTCACTCACAGTTGCTTGGCAAGTCGATCTAGTCTCACTTTTGTGTATAAGAAGTAGAATAACAAGACTGTTAAATTTAAATGTACAATTAAGAAATGCAACATATTTTTCAATGAATGGTTTCTTTTGCATCACTTAGTTCCCAAATGATAATTTCTAAATGAGGAAGCCAAGCAGAATTGAGCCCTGAATTTTATAACTCAAGTGCATTTTCCTTTATGTTGTTTTGATTGTTTGATTCTTTTAACATTAAAACAAAGCATCTTGTAGTTTCTAAAGGCTATCTCTGAAGTAATAATCCTCTTGGGGCAGTCATGACTATAGTAAACAAAGCATTTCATGTTTGTCTCTGATGGTGGCGCCATACAGTTTCTGTTCACAAGTATCTCTCCTCTCACTGACATGATTAACTAATTTATTATTTAGATATGTGCTATAACTGACAAAACAAACATTTTTTATTACAGTGAAAAATATGCTTAGAAGAAAATTATACTTTAGTTCCCAATGTTGTTCCATTCTTTAATATATTTTTCTTGAACTTTTATTCAATGCCCTCATAAACTTTCACTAAAATTGCTTATAACTTTCAACAAATGCAAGCAAGGTATGCTTTAGTTTGTCTAGTAAAATGGAAAAACAGAGGTTAGCTATCTTTTCAGAAATAATTAATTGTTATGTAGCTGTAATCCTATGAGTACATTTAGCAAGTGGAGGCTTGTAATGCTCAGTAACACCAATCGATCAATGAGTCATACTTAGGTGACTGCTAATTAGTTAGCAGATAAGCAGGCATAAATAAAATGAGTGGACCCATTGATTAGCCATAAAGGGGAAACAAAAACAGAACAAAAGCCTGTGAATACATGCATCAGACTGATACTGGTTAACTAGGCAGCACAGAAAAGGTTTTCAACATATGAGTACAGGTATGCCTAAATATAAATCTTTAACTGGGATTGCACCTGTCCCCTTGCTTTCTCCAAAACAGCATATTAGGATGCCTGGGAGACCTCCATGGGAAAGATGAGCATGACAATTTTCTGACATTAGCAGGAGGAATGCTTTTTTAAATTGTTCAAAATTAAGATAATTTGGGATCTTTTCAGTTTTTCCCCTCCCTGTGATCTCCACACTGACGTAGGTTTAATATAACATCTTGTCACCTTTTTACTTTACATATTATTCACACAAATTAAACATTTACTCATAATTAATCTCCTTTTGGGAAGACTAGGGCCAGAAGATAGAGCAGGCAGAAAGTGTCACTAGGGTTTCAAGAGAGCTGATGAAAATGTGGATGTGGGTCCTTTATTGAGCAACAAAAGCAAAGGAGTAAGTGACTTTTTTTCAAGTGTCAACATTTTTTCAATAGAGTGACAAAAGTCCTGCAAGGAGCTGCTTTCTGAAATTTGGGGGTACAATTTCCAAGTCTAATGAAGCCTAATAATTTAAAGAAAAAGAAAGATGTTTTGTTGTTTTTTAGCAAGGACTCATGGACAAAACCAAAGGGGAAAAGCTGAGGGAGGGAAGGAGGGAGGGGGCAAGGGAAACTGGTGGGGGGTAGGCAGAGACAAATGTATTTGAAAAAATAAATTTTAAAAAATTTAAAAAATAAAATAGAAAAAAAGAAGAATCAACCAATGAATACATAAATAAGTGGAACAACAAATTGATGTTTCTCCTTCTCCCTCTCTCTCTAAAAAAAAAAATCAATCAATAAAATATATTTCAATTCTTAAAAAAATAAAAGATTTTATGTATTTATTTTTAGAGAGAGGGGAAGGGAGGGGGAAAGAGAGGGAGAGAAACATCAATGTGTGGTTGCCTCTCACATGTCCCTCACTGGGGACCTGACCCACAAACCAGTCATGTGCCCTGACTGGGAATCGAAACTGTGACTCTTTGGTTGGCACTCCATCCACTGAGCTACACCAGCCAGAGCAGGAAAAAGAAAGGTGTTTTAAAAGGCATTTCATACAGTGCAAAATCCAGTTTGTGTAAAACAATAATTATTAATTATTTTTCAGAGAAGAGCATGCATCATACTCAGACTGATTTGATTGTTTTTACTGACCAGGGTATTCATTCATTTTGATCTTTTAAAAAAATGATTGAGTTAATGAAAATGAGAAGGCATATGGTATTCTGTGTAGTGGTACATGCCTGGGTTTATTATTAAAGTTACACAACTTACTTGTCATGTGATATTAAGTAACTGACTTTAAACTCTCGAGTATCAGTTTCTTCACCTATAAAATTCTAGTAATAGAATCTAACTGTGAGGATTAAATTAAATAACATATATAATACAATGATACTAGTAAAGTACCTGGTACATACAGACACTCAATAAAAATCAGGCCTCCCATTCTCATTTCCTTAGCACCCTGAGTGTTTATGGATATAAGCATAAATTGATAGAAGCATTTTGCATTCATTTTGGCCAGCACATTGGTTAGCTTTTTTCTCAATTCATAATCTGTCTCTTAAAATAATATTTATGTGACTAGTTCATCCAAAGAAACCTAGATTAATAGCTGATCTTTTTAGCAATTGATGGTGATTTATTCTAAGCATTATTAGTCTCTGCTTTTCTTGAGTCAAGTAGACTATATTGTTCCAAGTTTAAGTAAAGTATTTTTAAATAAAATGTTTTGCATTCTGTGAATATAAGTGATATGTTCAACTTATATTGTTGTGATATATCTATATGTGGATATACTACCTCTCTCTGGTATTATAATTTCTAGGAAAAAAGAATGTTAAGCTTGTATTCAGGTAGTAAGATGGGAAGCGAAGTGGGTGCCATTAATAATATGGATAGAGAAATTGCATGGGATCATAGCCAGTAGGATTAATGAATGAGGAAAGGAAAATGGAGGGAAAAATGGAGAGTAAGAACCAATAAATACAATAAAAACATACCCCTACAAAATAAATACATAAAAGTTATCATATATTACTAACTTTTTGGACCTCATTTTTGAATGAACACTATCATTTTTAATTTTATTAAATGTGTTTTGGGATGGGTATTATTATTGCCTATATTCTACAGATGATGAAACTGAGGCACATGAATGGGTTAAATAATCTGAAAAAGATTGTGGAGCTAACGAGTGATAGAATTGGTATTTAAATCAGTAACTATAAAAACTTCAAGTTCCTTTCTTTTTTTCCACGCAATGCTGCTTCTTGTGTTCTAAGACATAGGTCAGCGAACTATGACCATAGGCCAAATCTGGATCTATTTGGGTCAGCAGGTGAAAAAGTAGTGACAAAGACAAAGCTTAAAGTATTTATTATATGCCCTACAGGAAAAAATTTGCCTATCTCCTTTTCTAAGAGTAACTATCAAGAATGATATTTTTCTGGAAATAAAGCTGTTAATTGTTAGTTACCAAAATGGATTAGGGGTCAAATTCAATTAATATTAGGACACTGGAAGCTATATTATTTCATTTGAACCTTCACAATAACTCTACATAGAGATGTTACAAATTCTTTCATAAAAAATTAGAAACTGAAACTTGAAAACTTTAAGGTACTTATTTATTCAAAGTTGCACAGTTAGTCAGTGGGCATGGCTGATATTCGAACCCAGACCTGTATTAGTTTAAGTGTAGTGCTTTTCTTCTACATTTGAAAATCTAATTAGGAATATAGGCCATTAGCAGCAGGGGGAATATTGAGCCAAGTTTCCTGAGTTATTTGGGTGGAAGGATCTCCTGTTTTCTCAATATACAGCAAGAACAAGTGGATAAGAAAGACTGTGTGAATTCCCTGTCAAGATGGAAGCAAACAGCAGAGTTATTCCTAAATAAGGGTTATGGCAAATGTATGATTTATGGGTGAAATCTATAAATGTTAACATAGAAAATGTGGTAGGAACTTTTATAATAAATTCATTAGGAAACTAGTGAAGAGAGTGATCCTAAGCAGTCTTGAATCCAGGTCTGAATAGGAAAGGGTTTATGATCAAAGTAAAGAACTTGGAAAATTGCTTTAGTGATGATATAGATCACTCACATGCAAGGTCAGAAAGTAGGGGAAAACAGCAACAGGAATTATATCTTTGTTATTAAGAATAAAATCATGTTGTCATCATTAAGATAAGTTCAACTATGGTAGCTCTTCAAGTTCCAATGCTATTTTTCTCTGGGGTAGAGCCTCAGATGATTGTACTATGTAGCAGGTTGAGAGCCAAAATCTCAAGTGGGAGGAACCATTCTAGAGCCCACTTCAATAACTTTGCATAGGCTGTTCCCTCTTCTGGAATGCATTCTCCTCTTCCTCAATCTGGCAAACTCTCCTGATCCTTCAGGACCAAAATTAAGATTGTACCTAACCTCCCTCATAGAGTGATGTATATTATGTACCAGAGTAAATATAAGGCAAATATATATTGCCTTATATTTACTTTATCCAACTGTTTCTCACCAAAGACTGAATTTTTTGAGGGCAGGGGCTTATTTTTACTAATCCATTTTTAATGCTAGCATCTGGTGCAATGCTATGCACATAGTAAACATTCTATGAATTTGTATAATGAATTAGCACCATTGAAATCAAATTATATGGTTAGGGACATTAAATATAGATTTCTGGTCTGACTGTAACTAATATAATTTTCCCCATTCAAATCATGTGAATTTCAGGTCTTCCACACTTCTAACCCTTTCTGTATGTATATAGTACAGAATACTTCCTAAAGGTCAGATCTATTTGGTTGACTCTTGTATCCTCAAATCTTAAGGCTGTGCCAGATGAATGCTACAGGTTATATAGCTATTTGATATTTGTCGAATAAAAGAATCAACAAAAAGTTTTTAAAGATAAGAAGCAATGCCAATGCCTTTAGCTACACACACACACACACACACACACACACACACACACACACACACAGAATTAGGAATCCAAATAGTGATTCTTTTCTAATTTCCAAATATTCCCTAACAAACTGCTATATGAAAGGGAGAAAGAGGTTTGTGGATACAAAGCAGGTTGCTAATAGGTAATAAGAAATCTGGCAGACAATAAAATGAATGTAGGCTACAAAGGTAAATGCTTTTGTCTAGCACAGACTCCAGTTATGTAGGCAGTATCTCTATTTGGAAATTTATGTGACACATTAAGCTTAGATCCCTGGAAAGTGTCTCAGAAATATTTGATTATAGTTCTAGACCTTATTTTCAATGGAATAAAATGTAACTTGTATCTCCACACTCATTTTGCTGAATTGTAATCCTGTAATGACAGTTACTGCACAGACTATATTGCCATTTACTGGGAAGGAGACAAAGGCATATCTTCTCAGACACTCTTCTAAGAGTAAAATGTCAACAACACTTATTGAAAGCTTTCTGTGAAAGAATCTTTTGCTTTCACCCTTATTAAGATCAAGTCACTGATTCTGCCTGAAGACTTAAACTTGCTCAGTGCCTGAATTGGAATTGAACAGGGCTTGTTGAATTGTCACTCTACCTGAGGTGGGAGTGCTGGTGAATTATTCTGTCTAGTATAAACTAAGTACTTGGTAGGTGTATACGCCTGGCTTTTGACCAGAGTTTTGTATTAAAACTGTCTGAAGAACATTTAAATTAAAGCTTATTCAAAATATCTAATCGTTAACCACTCTCTGCCATCACCTCCCAGGGGGAGATTCTGGGATGCCCTTGTTGAAGAGAGAAGTGAATTTTCAAAATGTAAATATGTAAATGCTCCTCAGGTAATTAAGGCCCTCTTTGCTCTTCTGCTCCTTGATAACAATTAGCATAGTGTAGGATCTCTACAGAGATACCTTAATCTGTCCCATACCATTAGCTTGATAGGCAGTTTTGTATAGTACAAAAGAGTATAATCTCCATATTTGAATCCAGGGTCAAGAATCTATTTGTTGAGTGACCTTGGGAAAATCAGATAAGCTCTCTGAGCTTCAATTTATTCACCTCTCAAATGGAAATCATAACACCAATGTCATAGACTTAATGGGATGATTCAAGGAGAGAAAGTGCAAAAAAACTTTAACAATTTTTTTTCAATTACAGTTTACATTCAATATTATTTTGTATTAGATTCAGGTGTATAATATAGTGGTTAGACAATCATATGCTTTATAAAGTGTTCCACCGGATATTTACAGTACCCACCTGCCACCATACATAGTTATTTCTTGTCCTGTACTTTACACCCCGGGGATTATTTTGTAACTTCCAATTTGTACTTTTCAATCCCTTCACCTTTTTTACCCAGTCTCCCAACCTCCCTCCCCTCTGGCAACCATCAGCCTGTTCTCTGCATCTGATGATCTCAGTGATGCAATACCAAAGTGGGTAATCTGCAGGTATTGTAATCACACAAAAACCTTATTTTCTTTAATTTGTCCTTTTATTTTTATTTTTTTCTTTGACTCAAACTGGAGTCACCCAATGCCGTGACTCACCCATCTCCCTCTCCCCTGCTTAATCATTAAGCCTTCAGGACAATCAGGTTCTGATCAGCATCCAGTTGTCTTAGAAACAAGTTCTTGGGTCTATTGACTATTGAGACAGGGTTTTCAAGCAAGCTAAACATAATATCTTGGCCTCAGTTATGTTTTAGCTTCAGATCTAAGAAAGTAGAAAATCCCACAGAACAAATCCTTGCAAAGTTGGACAGAACAACTCCATGGCTCACATCAGGAGCGGATAAAATAGTCAGTAAGTCCCTGCACTAGCAGCAACCAATCAGTTGAGACCACAGTCCTAAATGTATTAGTCACTGTGAAGAATGATTTTACCCTATGTAATAAATATATCCCTTGGAAACCATTGGAGAGCAGGTCTTTGAGCATGAGCTATCTGTGACTCCAGGCATGGCATCATGTCCTTAATAAATCCTTACTTTCTTGGCTGCAAACTCCTGTTTGTGTCTTACTGGGCTTTGATGTACACAGGCAAATAGACCCCTTTAGTTCTGTAAAGGTAATTTTGCTGCAACCACTAAAAACTTCACATTTTCAATTTACCCATGCCTCTATCTCTGTTGGAAAAGAGTAATGTCTTTTCTCTCTTTTCAGCCTTCTAAATCTTACACAAAGTCTTCCCATTCTAATATTCTAAATTAGCACATTTATGGCAAAAGAATATAGGAAATGTGGTTTCTAAGCTTCTAGGCCCAAAGGTATAGGAAAGAGCATGAAAATGAGTGAAAATAGTACTGAGATGTCAAGTGGCCATTTAGTACAATCTAGTATAACACTCAACAAAGAATCTATTGAAATTGTCACTTACATTTATCAGTCTGCCTGTAGACTAGCCCTGCAGTTTTCCACTGGGTCTTGGTGTTCCACTCAGGATCCAGTCCCATTTAACTGAAGGAAGATGACTTCACACCAACCTGGTGTAGAACACAAACTTTAGAGACAGGGAAAATGAGGTTGAGACTGTTACTCCAGCACATGTTAACTGAGTGTCCCTGAACAAGAATAGATTTCTGGTCATCTGCTTAGGGCCCAGGTTTCTACATTAACCTTTCTCTTTTTCTTGGTCCCAGCTCTAGACCACTTTTGCCTTCCTTGGGTTATCCTTCTATAGTTTCTATAGTAACAGATCCCGCCATATATGACATCTATAATTTCCTTTATTGGACATCATTAAGTGAGGTTTCTTGGAGAAACAAAAAGAATAATAGACTAGGAATCAAATCCCAGTTTTAGCACACAAGATCTGTGAACCATTGAAACTTTTCTTAATTGTATTGCATCCTTTCTTCATTATTTTTAAAAGGGCAACAATATTTACCTAAAATAGTTTCCTCTTATGTTGTTTAAGATGATGGAATAATTTAGCTAGTATGGATTTCTCAAGGCTGTGATATTGGTGGGAGGGTTTTTTTAAACTGTATTTTTCAAGTATACCTTACATTTAATATTGTGTTTATTTGTTACACTCAGAACTAACATGACTCCAAGCAGTATTCAAGCAAGTTCAAAGGGCAAGAGGGATGGGACAACATTAATAACCCAGAGAAGTGGGTTCTCAAAATGTGGATGTCCTGATGCCGATGTGGACAATTGAAATATAAGAACAGAAAGTATAAAATACTGCAGAGACAAGGGCAAAAACCTAGATATAATCTGAGAGAATATAGGAGACACTGTTACTCATGCCATTGAATTTTACATGTCCCTCAAATGTAAATTCCTAGAACTCTTAGATCCATTTAATGAGCTAGATCAAAAGAGAGTATATTTCCCATAGTTGTTCTGAGGATCAAATAAATTTAAGCATTATGCTAAGCAAAATAAGCTAGGGGGCGAAAGACAAATACCATATGATCTCACCTATAAGCGGAACCTAACCAACAATACAAAGATGCAAAGAAAATAAGACCAGCAACACTGAAAGGAAAAGAAATCAACAGAGACGAGAGGGAAGGAGGGAGGTGGGTGGGGACAAGGACGGGAAGGGGAAAGTCAAGGAACATATAGCAAGGATTCATGGACAAAACCAAAGGGGAAGGGTTGAGGGAGTAGGGGAGGGATGGGGCAAGGGACAGTGGTGGGGGGAAGGCAGAGACAAATGTATTTGAAAAAATAAATTAAAATAAAATTTAAAAAAATGGCTTTGAAAATTGTTAATTACACCTAAATAAGGGATTACAAGTAATAGCAGTAGCAATGAGATGTATTTATGTATTCATTTATTCTTTCATATTTATCAAGAACAATCTTGTAGTGTTGTGTCACTATTGGCCTGTATTGAGTGAATTCATTGTGGTTTTGTGCAGGGTTTTATTTAAATCAGCATATGCATATTCTAAGAAATGCCAACAGCTTTCTTAGAATTAAACAATTATGATAAATACAATCTCAACATCTATAAGTCGTCTTTTATATAAGCCGGTTTTCCTATTACAGTATTTTTAAAGACAGGCACAAAATATGGTTTTTGATAGAACATTAGTAAGTTTCTACATGGGAAAACCAGAAATAATAAGCTTAGAATACTGGAAATTATTAGGAGGGAGATACAGTTTCAAAAATATGAAACAAAGTAGATATATATAAGCAATAATCCCAAGATCCTATGATTCACTTACAGCTACCATTTTTTATTTGGTTTTGTTGCTTAAACATGACAACATCTTGGTTGAACAAAAGGAGTTATACTTCAACAATCACTGATATAGAGAATTTTTTTAATTTTATTTTAATTTATTTTTTCAAATACATTTGTCTCTGCCAACCCCCCACCACTTTCCCTTGCCCCCTCCATCCTCCCCTCCCTCAGCTCTTCCCCTTTGGTTTTGTCCATGAGTCCTTGCTATATGTTCCTTGACTTTCCCCTTCCCTTCCTTCTCCTCGCCCCCCCTCCCTCCTTCCCTCCTGTCTCTGTTGATTTCTTTTCCTTTCAGTGTTGCTGGTCTTGTTTTCCTTGCATCTTTGTATTGTTGGTTAGGTTCCATTTATAGGTGAGATCATATGGTATTTGTCTTTCGCCACCTGGCTTATTTTGCTTAGCATAATGCTCTCCAGTTCCATCCATGCTGTTACGAAGTTTAGTAGTTCTTTTTTTCTTTCTGCTGTGTAGTATTCCATTGTGTATATGTACCATTGATTTTTTATCCAATCATCTACTGATGGGCATTTAGGTTGTTTCCAACACTTGGCTATTGTCAATTGTGCTGCTATGAACATTGGAGTGCATAGGTTCTTTTGTATTGGCGTTTTGGTGTTCTTAGGGTCTAGTCCCAGCAGGGGAATCACTGGATCAAAAGGCAGTTCCATTTTCAGCTTTTTGAGAAATTCCACACTGCTTTCCACAGTGGCTGCACCAGTCTGCATTCCACCAACAGTGTACTAGGGTTCCCATTTCTCCACAGTCTCGCCAGCACCTGTTGTTTGTGGATCTGTTTATGATGGCCATTCTGACCGGTGTGAGGTGGTACCTCATGGTGGTTTGGATCTGCATTTCTCTGATGGCTAGTGATGCCGAGCATCCTTTCCAATGCCTCTGGGCCCTCTGTATCTCCTCCTTGGAAAAGCGTCTGCCAAGGTTCTTTGCCCAATTTTTGATTGGATTGTTTGTCTTCTTGGAGTGGAGGCGAGTGAGTTCTTTATATATCTTGGAGATCAAACCTCTATCTGATGTATCAATAGTGGATATATTTTCCCATACGGTTGGCTCCCTTTTCATTTTGCTGATGTTTTCTTTTGCTGTGCAGAAGCTTCTTATTTGGATGAGGTCCCATTTGTTTATTCTTTCCTTTATGTCCCTTGCTTTAGGTGACATATCAGTGAAAAAATAGCTGCGTGGGATATCTGAGAATTTCCTGCCAATGTTCTCCTCTAGGACTTTGATGGTGTAGCGACTTATATTTAAGTCTTTTACCCATCTTGAGTTTATTTTTGTGTATGGTGTCAGCTGATGATCCAATTTCAATTTTTGGCATGTAGCCGCCCAGCTTTCCCAGCACCATTTGTTGAAGAGGCTATTATTGCTCCATTTTAACTTCTGCCCCCTTTGTCAAATATTAGATGCCCATAGAGACCTGGGTTTATTTCTGGGCTTTCTATTCTGTTCCACTGGTCTATGGGTTTGTTCTTGTGCCAGTACCAGATTGATTTGAGTATAGTGGCTTTGTAGTAGAGTTTGATTTCTGGTATTGTGATCCCTCCTACTTTGTGTTTCTTTCTCAAAATTGCTGTAGCAAATCGGGGTCATTTATGGTTCCATATAAATTTTTGAAATGGTTCTATTTCTGTGAAATATGTCATTGGTATCGTAATAGGGATTACGTTGAATCTATAAATTGCTATGGATAGTATCGACATTTTGATGATATTAATTCTTCCATTCCATGAGCACGCTATATGCTTCCATTTATTTGTGTCTTCCTTAATTTCTTTTTTCAATGTTGTATAGTTCTCTGCGTACAAGTCTTTTACGTCTTTGGTTAAATTTATGCCTAGGTACTTTATTTTTCTTCTTCCTATATCGAATGGTATTGTTTTTTCTGATTTCTTCTCCCTCTATTACATTGCTGGTGTACAAAAATGCCTTTGATTTCTCAATGTTGACTTTGAATCCTGCTGTTTTGCCAAATTCACTTATTAGGTTAAGGAGTTTTTTGGTAGAGTCTACAGGGTTCTCTATGTACACTATCATGTCATCTGCAAACAATGATAGCTTTACTTCTTCCTTTCCTATTTGGATGCCTTTTATCTCTTTCTCTTGTCTGACCACTGGCTAGGACTTCCAATACGATTTTGAAAAGAAGCGGTGAGAGGGGACATCCTTTCCGTGTTCCCAATCTTAGTGGGAAAGCTTTCAGTTTTTGCCCGTTTAGTATGATATTGGCTGTAGGTTTTTCATATATGGCATTTATTACTTTGAGGAATGCCCCATTTATTCCCATTTTGCTGAGTGTTTTGATCATAAATGGGTGCTGTACCTTATCAAATGCTTTTCTGCATCTATTGAGATAATCATGTGGTTTTTGTCTTTTCTTTTATTTATGTGATGTATCACATTTACTGATTAGTGTATATTGAACCATCCCTGCATGCCTGGGATGAATCCCACTTGATTGTGGTGGATAATTTTTTAAATGTATTGCTGGATGCGGTTTGACAATATTTTGTAGAGGATTTCAGCATCTATGTGCATCAGCGAAATTGACCTGTAGTTTTCTTTCTTTGTAGGGTCCTTATCTGGTTTTGGGATCAGGGTGATGCCTGCCTCATAGAAAGAGCCTGGGAGTCTTCCCTCCTCTTGGATTTTCTAGAATAGTCTGAGAAGGACAGGGGTTAGCTCTTCCTTAAATATTTTATAAAATTCTCCTGGGAAACCGTCTGGCCCTGGGCTTTTGTGTGCCGGGAGTTTCTTGATTGATGCTTCAATTTCCCAAGCTGTTATCGGTCTCTTCTAGCTTTCTGTTTCTTCCTCCTTCAGTGTTGGAAGATTATACTTTTCTAAAAATTTGTCCATTTCATCAAGATTTTCATATTTCTTGGCATATAATTGTTCATAGTATTTTCTTACAATCCATTATATTTCTGTGGTATCAGTTGTTATTTCCCCTCTTTCATTTCTGATATTATTAATGTGGGTCCTTTCCCTTTTTTTCTTGATGAATCTGCTTAAAGGCTTGTCAATTTTATTTATCTTTTCAAAAAACCAGTTTCTGGATTGGTTGATCCTCTGAATTGTTCTTTTTGTCTCTATGTCATTCAGTTCTGCTCTGATCCTGACTATTTCCTTCCTTCTACTTGCTCTGGAATTTATTTGTTGTTGTTTCTCCAGTTCTTCAAGTTGTGGTGTTAGGTCTTTTATTTGAAATGTTTCTATCTTTTTGAGGTAAGCCTGTATTGCTATGAACTTCCTTCTCAGGACCACCTTTGCTGTGTCCCATAGGTTTTGGACTGTTGTCTGTTTATTTTCATTGGTTTCCAGAAATTTTTTTGATTTCTTCTCTTATCTCATTATTGACTCATTCATTGTTTAATAGTGTACTGTTCAGTCTCCACAAGTTTGCAAGTTTTTGAAGTTTCCCTTTGAGGTTGATTTCCAGTTTCAATCCTTTGTGGTCCGAGAAAAAGTTTGGTATTATTTCAGTTTTCTTGAATTTGCTGAAGTTTGCTTTGTGCCCTATCATGTGGTGTATCTTTGATAAACTGCCATGAGCATTTGGACAAAATGTGTATTTTTCTTCTTTGGGATGTAAGTTTCTATATATATCAGTTAAGAGTCTTTGATTCAGTGTGTCATTCAGCGCCACAACATGTTTATTAATGTTTTGTTTGGAAGATCTGTCCATTTTGACAGTGGGGTCTTGAAATCCCCTACTATCAGTGTGTTGCTTTCTATATCTTTTTTGAAGTCATCCAACAATTTCTTTATAAACTTATGGGCTCCTAAATTGGGGGGAACTTCTTTTTCTTCCCATTTCTGTGAGAGTCTGTTAAGTGTTTTTGTCCTTTACTTTTCTTTCTGATCCTGCCTCTGATGATGTCAGTTGTTGACCCTATAGGACCTTGGGTTGTTTGTTTGAGCCTTCCAGGAGTCTACTGTCTGTGTCTGATTCCTGCGGGGCAGCTCTGTGTCCCCTTCGGTCAGGGCTGGGCTATTTTTTGGGATCTCTCTGTGCTCTCTCGCCAACTCCTTGAGCGAGCTCCTGGCGCCACAGGATTCCCTGCCTGCTTGGGCTCGCATGTGCTTGCCCCAGACTAGGGGCCTTATTCGCGACCTGGCGTACTCATTTGGGCCCCCTGGCCGGCGAGCTCCCCTCCTCTGGTCAGTTTAGGGACTTCTATTGTGTGTTTTCTCCGCTTTTGGCTCTTTGGGTGCGTTGCTTGCCCTCGCCAAATGGGGACTACGGAAATGGGAGGAAGTCAGTTCCAGGACTCTCTGGTTAATCGTGTCTCCAGTCTCTCCTCCAGGAACTCTCGGCAGGTCTACTAATTTTGTGGGCCCCTCTGCAATCGCGGGAGGGCGGGTCAATTTACGCCTGCCCTTGCCACTCTGTGCACTCCTTCACGGGCCTTATTGGTGCCAATCTGTGGGAGGTCTTGCTGGGTGCAAGCATTCACCAGCTCGCGCAGGTCACACACATGCTTGCTAACCCTCGCCAGTCACTCAGCGCAAGTGTGCGCGCCTGCACTGAGTGTTTTTGGGGTGTCTATGTGTGCTTTTTGGCTTTTGGCTCTTTGTGGGTGTGGCTTTGTCCCGCACAATGGAGACTATGGCAAGGAGAAGGGGAACTCAGGCAAGGAGAAGGAGTCGGGACTCCCCAGTTCTTCCTCCCGTTCTTTCCCCAGCGCCTCCATTTCCAGACTCTCCTCAGGGGGTTCCAGGCAGTTCTGTGAACCCTTCGGGGAAGGATCCACCTCCTGCATGGGTGCGTTTCAATCGCAGGCAGTATGGTCATGCGCGGCCCTCTTCTGCCTCTTTGGGTTCACGCCTTTCCAGCCCACAATGGAGACGACAGAATAGGGAGAGAGTGGGCACTCCCTGGTTCCTCCTCCCATTCTTTCCCCAATGCCTCCATCTCCAGTCTCTCCTCAAGGCTCTCCCAGCCAGTCTGCACTCAGCCCCCCAGCTCATATGCACAAGCTGTGTGCGGAGTGCACAAAAGGCAGGTTAATTGATTCCCTTATGCCTGAGCAAGATGGTAGCTGCAGAGTGGGATGTGTGTTATCACCCGGGCTCCACCGGCTGCCGTGTCAGTTCTCTTCACAAAGTTTTCCTCACCAGTCTTTGCCCAGGCACCAGCCCATCCTGCTGCCACCTCTGCCGAGAGATCAAGGAGGGCGGCTGCCACTGCAATTTTTGCGTTGGACCTTTAAATGTTTCTTTGCATCCCCAGATGCCTGTCTCTGGCAGAGAGTGCCCGTAAGCTTTTTGGGGTTGCGTTTTGTCTGTATTTTCTTGGCTTTAGCTGCTGTAGTTTAGAGGTCCTTGTTTATGATTCAGACCCTGTTCTTCTCCGGGGAAGCTAACTGGCCATTTCAATGTCCCTCTGGTGCCAGTGCCCGTGGGCACCCAGACCACCCTCTCGAGCCTCCACCACACTTCTCACCTGTTAGGATGTGTGAGAGTCGAATCCACTGTCTGCGGCTCCAAGGCTCCTCTCCCACTATCGTTCCATTGTTTTCCAGGGGATTACTCCACTATTTAGTCGCAATTCCAGTTTGGTCTTGGGAGGAGGTCAGCGTGACTCCCATTCACTCCTCTGCCATCTTCTCTCCCCAGAGAAATTTTTTTAAAAAGGTCTGTGATCAATTTCAGCTACCTTTCACTCACTGTAAACTTGGACAATTCATTTTACTTTTGGTGCTTGGTTTTGTCATCAGTAAAGGGTAATGTCTACTATCATGGATCTGTTTTCACCTATTCTATGGTGATGCCAACACACTTGTGACTTCTGATATTCCTAGAACTCTATACCTGTCTACATCCTACCTTACATGTCCACCTCTCTTTCTGGAGATTACAGAAATGTATTTCTTTTATCATACCACATTCTTCTGTTAATCCTTCTAGCAGTAATCCTTTTTTCACCCCAAATTTAACATATCATGCTGGAGCTCCTAAAGAAATTTATTCAGATGATAATAGCATACTTAATTTATTTTTGCCAAATTAATCTTGTGCTATTAATTCCTTACCACTCTACACATAAAATCTTCTCCTTCATCAAGAAATTTAATCTATCTCTTCACCTTTTTGAATTTGGGTTAATCTGTGATTTCTTTGACCAATAGGAGTTAAGCAGCATTGTCAAAGCAATGTTGCTTAACTTCTGAGGCTAAGTCATACATAACGATGCAGGTTCTACGATGGCTTTTCATAACTCTCTTCATCTGGGAGAAGTCAACAGCCACGTAAGAAATTTGATTTCTTTGAGGCAACAATGCTGTAAGGAAGCCCATGTTAGTCTTATGGATTAGCATTATGGAGAAAAAGATTCCCAACCAGCTTCCACCTGTTCTAACTATTCCAGCCCTGGCATCAAACATAAGAATGAGGAAGCAAGCTTACACACTCCAGTGAGAATCAGCTGAGCCCACTGAACCACAGAAATATTGGAGATAATGATTAATTTTGTTTTATGCCATTGATTCACATGGAAATTTGTTATGCAGTGATAGGTAAATATAATCACTTTTTTCCAATATTATTATTCTGAAGGTTCTGGTTTAGGAATGATTCAAATATTGACCCTTTTGGGGAGTATTTTTCCCTTTCTATTTAAGGAAAAGATGTTATGATGGAGAAATGAACTGTATTAGTTAACATAATAAATACATAGAATGTATTTAGTTAAAGGTTATGGCAAGATATAATTATGCAATTCTACATGCTCAGAAATATTTTTTTTGTTCCACTAACTCAAATAGAATGTATTAAATTGGTGGATTTAGGAGACTTTGCCTTGATCAGTTAGACAAATAAAAATACAGGTAAGATAAAGGGTAGAGGAAGGAAAACAAAGACTGCTTACATTTTTGTGATCCAAAGAATGAGGTAAATCAAGCACTAAAATTTTAATGAATATAGCAGAAGACCCAAATAATAACTTTTCCCCATACTCCTTATATTTGCAAACCCTTCTTCATTATAATGATATTGTAACTATAAAATATTGTAAATGAGGTCATTAATAATCCTGAACAGAAGTATATGTGTTTTTTTAAGTGTTAGCTTTTAGAAAAAATTAGGATAGATTGTGAGAGAGTTAGAAGAGAATACAGAACTTGATATCATATCTGGAAAGTCTAGGGTGGTAAATAAAAATCATACACTGAGCCAGGGTGCTCTAGATCCTTGCTTCTTTAGAGTGTGGCCTCTGAACCAGCATCATCTAGGAACTGTTAAAAATATAGAAGCTTGGGCCTACTACAGACATAACTGATTTAGAAGATGAATATTAAAAAGAACCCTGGGTCAGTCATATTACAATAGTATTTGACAAGCACTTATATAGAACATCTTAGGCAGAGTATCTATTTTGATTTATCTTTCTACTGCCATGATCACAGAAAGTTTTGTATAAATAAATCAATTGTCATTGCATACAAGTTCCCCTACTCATCCTGCTTGTTGTCATTACTGAATGGAAGAAAATTTGGACTGGGAGCTAACAAGAATTGTTATTTTAATTGCCTTTGTAAGTTGCTTTAGGTTACGAGCAGTCGTGATAGATTGCTACTTGAATGGTCTTCCCTATCTCTTCTTGCTGCCATAAAGTAATAATATTGCACATAAGGAGAAGGGTAGAGGAGTCTGTGTCTTTCAGCTAAGTGTAGGTCATTTTCTAGTCCTCTTCCAAAGTATGTTGAAGTAGACTTAATGGTAAGGATTCTATTGTCATACCTTGCAATTTGCTCTTCTTCAGAGATCTCATGTATTCCGTGAGATGAGCATATAGATGCCCACATCCATGTTGCACACAGAATTTAGATAATATAACCTGAGGAAAGGCTTCTTGAGATAAACAAACTTTAAGTTAAAACCTTAACATTAATTGATACAAGTTAAATAGATTAGCTGATTTTGTTCATGGATAGCTAATTGTTGATCTATGTGAGGGAAAGGAGACTGGGGTCTCCTATATCACCATTTTTATTATATCACTCTATAAAATCTAAAAATTTTTAGTATTACCCACTGATTTGGTTACATCTCATTAATTCAATAAATATTTTCTACTCAATGTTTCCTCATCCATTTTCTATTCATTTTCCATGTGTTTATGTTAGTAAACGTCATGTAGTCAATGTCAAGGGAATCTCTAAATCTTGAAGAACTACATTGCAGAATTAATATTAGTAACCCTCTGAATTATTTCTAGCAACGTTTATTTCATATAATTTTGGTTATTATTACTTTAAAAGATGCAGTGGCAAATTTATACTTTTTGGGGTTATTCATTTATGTAAATTGTTAAAATTTTACAAAACTTTCTTTAAAGGTTGATTGTGCTTCATAATTTTAGAAAACTATCAATGAGTCTTTTTCCCTCTTATTTGTATCTCTAACTTTAAATGTTTCTCAACATTACATATATCTAAAACTAGAGCATGTGCCTGGAAACATTTCCACTTTGGAAAACACATCATCAGTAGATTATAAATATCTTCAAAACTTGGAATAAAGTAACTTTTAGTTTCATCCTTTCATAAAAATTTAAGTGGAAGTACAAATCCAATGATGAGCTGTTGATATTACATAATCTTAAATGGAAGTTTGTTGGGGCCCACATAACATTATCTGTCTATATTTGCAACAACTTTTTCAATGGGCAATGTTAGGTACATTATAAAATCATCTAATTTAAACGTGATAATTCTGGGATGTAGAAATTAATATTATCTTAATTTCAAAAATACTAATTATGAGTCTTAGAAAGTTTAAGTAACTTCTTCAGGGTCATACAACTATTAAATGATAAAACTAGATCTATAAATTCATCTCTGATAGACTTAATCCAAAGCATATACCAGTAGTATCACTGGATTAACCAGCATGTCATGCTTCTTTGGTAAAACCTCTAGTTCACTTGATAGTTGTCCTTAAAGCAAAAAAAAAAAAAAAATGAGGAAATCTTTTAAAAAATAATAATCTTCATTGTTGTTACTATTTTACTATTGATGTCATCTTCCTCATTATCATCAAATATAATTTAAGTCTGCAGCTGTCTGTGTTCTTATACCTCTTTCAAAATGTACAGTTCTCATAAACTCACACTACAGAGGTGGTTCAATACTAGCCTATTAGTTTTCAGTGTGCTATAATTTAACCATTAACCATAGTAAAAATATTGCTATTAAATTTAGTTGTTAACTTGCTTAATGAATAAGCACTTTTGGAGACTATGAGAGTTTTAGGGAGAGTTTGATCTATTCAGATATGATTCTTTAACTTTTCTTAAATGATAAAATATATTTCCATGGGTTCATCTCTGAGTTCCTATGTACCTCAGAAATTTCATGTATGGTTTAACCCTTCCCTTTCTTTCTCTCATTATCCTCCTCCTCTCTGATCATTGTCAGTTTGGTTTTTTATTTCCATGTCTCTGGTTCTATTTTGCTCATTTGTTTGTTTTGTTGATTAGGTTCCACTTAGAGGTGAGATCATATGGTGTTTTGTTTGTCTTTCACTACCTGGCTAATTTCACTTAGCATAATGCTCTCCAGTTCCATCCATGCTGTCATGAAAGGCAGGAGTTCTTTCTTTCTGCTGTGTTGTATTCCATTGTGTAAATGTATCACAGTTTTTTGTTTCACTTATTTATTGATGGGCACTTAGGCTGTTTCTAGCACTTGGCTATTGTAAATAATGTTACTGGGGGGGGCAGTGGGCAGGGCATGGGAGAGTAATGGAGTAAAAATGGAGTCAACTATAATTGAACGACGATAAAAAAATTAAAAATTCACGCATGAATGGACATTAATATAAAGTTAATTCTAGTTTCTAGGAACCCAGAATATATTTATGACCCAGTAGTTATTGGAACTTTTAAAGGTTAGGTGATAAGTATATTTCTGACCAACATCTATAGCATGGTAAATCCAATCAGACTCTGAAAGCATGGAGTGTGTGTGTGTGTGTGTGTGTGTGTGTGTGTATGCATGAATAAATGGAATACCAAAAAGAAGTACTAACAAGATTTGTCTTTCTATTTATTTAAGTATGGTTTACGTCCCTCAGTAGAGTTTCAAAGTTTTCTCTGAAAAGTCACTGTACGTTTCTTTAAAAAAAATACTTTATTTAATTATTTTTAGACAGAGAGGAAGGGAGGAAGAAAGAGAGGGACAGACACATCAATGTGTGGTTGCCTCTGGTGCACCCCCTGCTGGGGACCAGGCCTAGGCATACAACCCAGGCATGTGCCCTGACTGGGAATCGAACCAGAGACCCTTTGGTTTGCAGGCCAGTGCTCAATCCATTGAGCCACACCAGCCAGGGTCAGTCCTGTATATTACTTGTAAAGTTAATTTGGTTTTTTGTTGTTGTTGCTTTCCTCTGGCCCTTGTTGTAATGTTACACATGTCATTATATTTTCTGATTATTGCTTGTACGTAGGGGATCTGATTATGTGTATTAACTTTAAACACCTACTAAATTACTTTTCTGTTAATTATTTCTAATTACTTTTCTGTTGATTATTTCTAATTACATTTCTGTTGATTATTTTGATTATTTTTAGCTGTAACACCATACAATATTCAATAATGCTAATGTGGACATTGTCTGATTATTTCTAAGGTATTTTTTATTTCATCTGGTTATATAATTGTATTGTCTAGTTCTTTTCAGAATAATGTTAAATGTCAGTGGTGATAGAAACTTTAATAATAATAATATTCCAGGAACATGTCACATGCAACATACTAACTATTCTAAGTGCTTCACTTGATTACTTTACTTAACCCTCATAATAATATTGTAAGAATTCAAACTTGACAATCTGACTTCCAAGACCTCTCTTTTTTCCAAAAAAACAATATTTTTTCCTCACAATAATTACTGAAGTCATTGCCTTTGATGAAGTCTCAGAATACAATATACAGGTCAGATCATCTATATTATCACATTGAGTACTAAAAAAGGCATATTCCTGGATATTTCTTCCATATACACACCCTCAAATATTAGGAATGTGGTCTAAAACTTAACTTCATTAAGCTTCTCAGCTGATTCTTATGAACATTAAGTTTTGAGAATCATTATTCTGGTATTTATTTTCTAGAACAATGGAGGGTTCCGATTTGCATTATTATACTTTTTTTCTTAAATTATTATTCCTCTATCAATGTATCCATCTATTCTGATTTTATCAAGAACTTACATAAAATGTTTTCCAAATTTTGTTAAATGTCTGATTTTCCTATTTGTCTTCCCTTCTTGACTTTTTAGTGTAGATAGTAAATTATGTGAGTAAATTTCCTGACATGAGGCTTTCCATGGATTTTTGGAGGTAACACACTTGTTCACAATAGTACAATTTCTTTCAAGAGCTTTTCTTTGCCTTTGATTTTTTGCAGTTTAAATGTGATATTCTTTGTTGTAGTTTTTATAATTTATTTGCATGTTTGTTTTGTATTTTTTGCTTGATTTATGGTCTCTGAGTATCCTGAATCTGTGATTTGGCGATTGTAATTAAGTTTGCAAAGTTCTCATCCAGTTTTTCTTCAAATACTTTTTTTTCTACTAACCTCTCTTTATTATCCTTTTGATATTACATTTATTTATATTTTGCATCTGTCTTAGGTGAGCTATTAAGTTTTATTATTTTTTTATCCTTTGCATTTTAGTTTGAGAAGTTTCTATTGACCTATCTTTGAACTCATTGATTCTTTCCTTGGCTGTGCCATAGCTACTGATGAGCCCATCAGAGGCAGTTCTTATTCCTGTTATCAGGTTTTTTGATACCAAACATTTCCTTTTAATTTTATCTTGGAGTTTCCATTTCTCTGATTGCTTTACCCATCTGTTCTCACATGTTGTTCTTTTTCCATTAGAGGCCTTAATACATTAATAATAGTTATTTAAAATTCTTCATCCAATATAACAAAATCTGTGCCATTTCTGGCTCTGATAATTTCTTTGTTTCTACAGACTGTTTTTTCTTTTTTTTCTTTTTTATGAATTGCAATTTTTAGTTAAATATCAATCATGACATACTTGGGCAGTGAGGACTGAAGTAAGTTGGCCTTTAGTGTGAAGTTTATATTTATCCAGGTAGGAGTTAGCCTATGTTCAATGATTGCTGTAAATATACATGGCAGAAACTTCAATTTCCTCTAGTATGCTTTTTTAAAAAGCTCCCCTCTTGACTTTGGGTTTCCATAACTACTCTTCTTGAGAGAGAGTCTGTGTCTTGCAGCTCAGTTAACAGCAATCCACTGCTATCATATTGGGGCCCCAATGATGAGATGGTAAGCTGTTGGGGAAAGAGGCATTCCCAAATCTTCTGATTATATCCCAGCCTTTTAGCTGGTCTGTGTTTCTGCGCTGTGAAATTCAATATTTCTTCAGGAGTACAGATTTTTTTCTCCTCCCTTTTTCTTTTCCATTGTCTAGATGCAGCACTCCCTGTTTATTTCCTTGAAACCTTGACTTCACTTGACTATGTTTCTTTTTTCTCTTAGGTGGGATTGTAAGAGGCTGTAATGGGAGGAATTATCTTCTTCCACTAGGATAAAGACATGGCAAAGTGGTTTCCCCTGGAGAGTTATTTTTTGTTATGGAAAACACTGTGGGCACATTTACACGGGTTACTCTTCCTCTTTGCAAGCCAGGGCCAAGAGGCAATCTTTCTCAGATCCTCATCTTGAGAACTTGGTGGACTTTCTGTTGTAAAAGCCCATGTAAGAATGAGGGCACCCTCCAAGGTTGTATCTCCCAGGAATTTCTCACTGTTATTCCACACTCAGTTTACAGAAATTTGTGAACATTATCATCTAAATGTTCCTATAGTTTTCAGCGGCTCTTACTTCAGGTAAGTAATTCTTGAGATCTCTCTGGCTGGGCATATACTTGTCTTCCTAGATTTTGCAGTGACATCTCTTCTTCAGACTTCGATTCTCTGATTTTCTCTGGAAGTCACTGATTTTTAAGTTTGTCCAGATTTTTCTCACTGTTAGAACAGGAGTGATGTTTTTCAAGCACATTACATGTCAGAACTGAAATGAGAAGTCCTGGTACATTCATTTTTGCTATTTCCCATATTTTTCCAAGCAATGCCTACTTTTTCTAAAAGAATTGTGCTTTTCAGAATTGTTCAGTTCTAATCCTGATGGGTGATTTGATTTTACCTCCTGATAAGTCATTTAGGTTTCCTTTATTTTTCTCTAGTATTCTCAGTTACTATAAATACAAGTATAAATGGAACCACCCAATTATAAAGAAAGCTTAATTTATATGCTAATTAATCCACATTTTGAAAAATTAAGTCATTTAGAAATCTAAGTTAAACTATATACAGTTTGCTGTAAGAAGATCATAACATTAATCTATACATTAAATTCAGTGGAGAGTAGTCAAGAGTGTAAAGCATTTGTATTCAAGGTGATTCTTACTTCCCAAGACAAGAATCTGTCCCTCCCCGCAAAAAAGCTCTCATCATTCCCTTGTCTACTTTCTAGTATAGTTTTATAAATAAACGGCTTTTAAAGAAAATTGATATCAATTCTAAGACCTTATTACTATGTTAAATTAATTGAAATATCTAAGTTAATAACAACAAAGTGCACTTAAAGTTAGCAAAATAAGCACTATATTGAATTGTTTAAAATTTTATAAAAACATTGTGAATATATATATATATATATATATATATATATATATTACTCGGCCATAATAAATTTAAAATATTACTTTTGTGGCATCATGGATAGCCTTAGAGGGTATTACACTAAGTGAAATAAGTCAGATAGAGAAAGACAAATACCATACGATTTCACTTATATGTGGAGTCTAAAGAATAAAAATGAACAAACAAAACAGAAAGATTCATATACAGAGAACAGACTGACGGTTGCCAGAGCAAAGGGAGGTTGGGGTCTGGTTGATAAGGGTAAAGGGATTAACAACTATAAATTGGTAGTTACAGAATAGTCACTTGGGTTATAAAGTACAGCATAGGTAATATAGTCAATAATATTGTAATAACTATATATGGTGCCAGGTGGATACTTGAAATATTGGTGGGACCGCTTTGTAAAATATATAATTGTCTAACCACTATGATGTACATCTGAAACAAATATAAAATAATATTGAATGTAAACTGTAATTGAAAAATAAAATTAAAAAAATAAAAATAAAATTGTATAGTATTTTTTTTGCTTAATAAAATATTTACTTTGATGATCTTTGCAAATTTTGTCCTTTGCAAAATGCTACCATACAGTTACCTAAAATTAGCTTCTAATACATTAGTACCTAAATGTTGTGGAAACAATACATTATGATAATTAATGGCATAAGCTTTGTAGTCAGCCAGACCAGAGTTGAAACACAGCTTTAACATATGGTAAATAAATGCCAGTCCTTTTAATCCTTATACCTCATTATCTTCACAGATTAAGTAGGAATTATAATACATGTCTTTAGGATTGTCATTAATTACAGATTAATACTGAAGGTGCCAAATACATGATAGATTATCAATAAATGGCATGTTGGTAGGATTTCTAAAATGGTCCTCTGAAGATACTTTATCCTAACCCTCTAACCTGTGAATATGATGAGGTATCACTGATGTGATCATATTGTGGTATATGGCAAATTGACCTTCAAATAAGATTATTACCTAATTTGGCCTGATTTAAGATTTTTGGTCCTTAAAAACAGAGGGTATTTTCCTATGAGTGGTAAAATGGGAGGTTAGAAAGATTTTAAACGCAAGGGGGACTCAATGCACAATTTCTGACTTAAAGCTGGAAGATACGATGCCAACATTGTGAATATATTAAATGCCACTAAGTTATACTCTCTAAAATGGTGGATTTTGTGTTCTGTAAAGTTTATTGCAATAAAAACATGGAAAATAATAAGACATTCAACAAGGCAAGAAAATGTATCCCATTATGGTGAGGAGGGCTAACAGTCAATTGAAATTTTCCCTGAGCTAGCTTGTAAGATTGAATTAGAAGATAGAAACTTTAAAACCTCTGTTATAAATTTGTTCAAGTGCTGAAAGAAAAATGGGCATCTGAGAAAATGCATGGGGAATCTCAGCAATAAAACAGAAAGAAAGGAAAAAAAGGAATAAGTGGAAATTCAAAAACTGAAAAGTAGAGTATCTGAAATAAAAAATAAACCACTGCAGAGGCTTAAGAGCAGAATGAGGGTAGCAGAAGAAAGGGTCAGTGGAAAGGAAGAGAAATCAATAATAATTTTAAAATCTGAGGAACAGAGAAAAAAATTTTTCGAAAAGCAAAGACATCCCCAGTGATTTATGAGATAATAGTCTTCTGATATTTGTGAGATAATAGTCATCTATCTCTGCTTTTCACTGAGTCCCAAAGGAGAAGAGAGAAAGAATATGTCAGAAAAAAATGTTTGAAAAAAATAATGGCTAAAACTTTTTTATATTGGTCAAATAACATCAAACTACAAATGTAAGAAACTCAGTGAAATACAAACTGAAAAAAGAAAAACAAAGAAAACTACATTTAGGTACATCATTGCTAAGCTGCGTGGCATGAATGATAAGTAGAAACTTTTCAAAGTAGCCAGAGGAAAGTGGCAAATTACATACAAGAGAACAATGGCATGAATATCAACTGAATTCTTATCAGAAATAATGGAGACCCTAAGATACCTGCATATGTTTAAAAGACTAAGAGAAAAAAATTGAACCCTCTATTTTGCACCAAATGAAAACAACTTTGGAAAATGATGGTCAAACTACATTTAAAGAAAACTAAAATTTGAAAGAATTTGACACCAGAAGACATTCACTATGAGAAATTGAAGAATGTTCTATAGACACAAAGAAAATTGTATTCAACTGGAACGGCATTGGATCAGGTTAAATATATAGTCACATATAGACACCTTTCTTCCTCCTTTTTTATTCTTTAAAAGATTTGTTAAATAAAAAACAGTGACAAATAATTACACAGTACTATGTGTTTAATTATATATGCAGAAGTAAAATTCAACAAAAGAAACTGGAAAATAAATAAATGTATACTACTTTGTGGTTCTTACATTTTATAAAAAGTGGTATAATATTAATTTTAAGTAGACTCTAATGAATTATATGTGAGTGCTGGAATTTCCTGAGCAACTATAAAAAATAATAATAAAAAGTATATTAGAAAACATAGTCCTGGCTGGTGTGGCTCAGTGGATTCAGTGCCATCCTGTGAACCAAAGGGTCTCCAGTTCGATTCCCAGTCAGGGCACATGCCTGAGCTGTGGGCCAGGTCCCCAGTGTGGGGCATGCAGGAGGCAACCACACATTGATGTTTCTCTCCCTCTCTTTTTTCTCTCTTCCCCTCTCTCTAAAAATAAATAAATAAAATATTTTTTAAAAAGGAAAGAATACATAGAGGCATTATAATGTAATAATAAAATTATTCAATTAATCCAAAGAAGGCATTATAAAAAGTAAGGAGGATCATAGGAATATACTTGTGTACTCCCATGTGCATGTGCACACGCACACAAATAGAAAACAAATAACAAGTTGATAGATGGA
This sequence comes from Pteronotus mesoamericanus, assembly GCF_021234165.1. NCBI lineage: Eukaryota > Metazoa > Chordata > Mammalia > Chiroptera > Mormoopidae > Pteronotus > Pteronotus mesoamericanus. The sequence continues at coordinate 5,710,975 of NW_026555198.1, forward strand.
ATATCAACTGTACAAGATAGACTATGGGTGGTCTCACCTACTGATGTTCACCCATTTAATAATGCTCTCCACTTGACTGTGGATAGGATTTGTGACTTGTTTCTAACCAACACAATATGGTAAAGGTAATAGGACATCAATCTCATGATTGTGTTTATTTTGGAAAACTCCATTTTAGCAGCATGGAACAAAGAAATTCTCCTGGTTAACTTGATAGGGTAAGCCTCCAGCTGTAGCAATCAAAAATTTCTCTAGGCATTGACAAATATCTCCTTAGGGGCGAAGCCACCACCTAATTGAAAACTACTGCATTCTATGCTTATATTAAAATAGTGAAAGTTTTAAAATTATTGATTTAATTTTCACCTTAAGAAGCTAAATAAAAGTAAGTCAAAACTAGAGTATAAAAAGAAAGTAAATTATTAAGGATAAATCAATGAAGTAGAAAACTAAAAGCAAGTAAAATTAATGCATACTTGATTCTTCAAAAAAATTAACAAAATAATTAATCTCCCACCAACATTGACCAACAATAGTAGAGAGAAAACACAAATTAAAAATATCAGCAGTGAAGGAAGGAATATCACTGTCAATTTTACACTCATAAAAATAAGTGGATTTTATGCACAAATTCATACCTAGAAACTTAGCGATTTAGATAAAATGAACATAGTCCATGGGAAACACAACTTATCAGAAAAGACTGAAGATTAAAGCAAAAAATTCAAATAACACTGTATTTAGTATAGAGATTGAATTCGTTATTAAATATCTCAGAAACAAAAGAAGAAAAAAAATTTCGGGCCTAGGTGTTTTTTTAATGCTGAATAATATGAAACACAGAATGCAGAAATAATAGTAGTCTTACATAAAATATTTCTGAAGATGAAATAGATACTATATCTCAATCTGTTTTATGAGGACAACATAATCCTCATACACAATTTTAATAGACATGTCAAGAAAATTACAGACCAATATCTCTCATGAACATAAATGTAAAAAGAAACAATAAAATACTATCAAATTAAAAATAATAATTCCTTATGTTCAAGAGGAATTTGTCCCACATATATAATTTTGGCTTAATATTAGAAGAGCAATCATTGTAACTCCCCACATTAACAAAACAAAAACATTAACAAAACACAAGAGAAAAACCATATTGTTAACTCAAAAGATGGAGAAAAAAGGCATTTGAAAAAATTCAACAAAGTTTGTGATATAATTGTCAGCAAACTATGACTGAAAGAGGACTTCTTTTTTTTCTGATAAAAAGCACTTAGGAAAGTCTAGCGCTAACTTCATACTTAATGACTAATATTTAATGTTCTCATGAAATCAAGGGTAAGAAAAAAATGTCTGCTCTTGCCACTTTTGTTCAACATCATATTAAATAGCCTAACCAATGCAATATAGCAAGAAACAGAATTTTAGGATTTTTCTTCTTCTTTTGTACAGATTGAAAAAGAAAAAAGGAAAATAGCCTTTATTTAATGATATAATTATTGATTGCATAGAAAATCTCAAGAAATCAACAAAAATTAAAACTAAATAATAAATATATTACATCTGCATAATACATTCATATATTTTTATTCTAGAAGAAGACAATTGAAAGACAAAGTACAACAATTAGCACTTATGACAGCATCAACTTTTTAAATAAGTACTTAAGACTAAACATTATAGAAAGTATCTGAGACCTCTGTCTTGAAAACTACAAAACATTTTTGAGAAAAAGAAGAATTAAATAAAGGGAGAGACAAACCTTGTCCAAAATTAGGAAGATTCAAAGTTGTAAGATGCTAGTTATTTTTAAATTGAAAAATCTATATCTCACCATCTTAATCAAAATCCCAGCAAGATTTGAGGTTCAAATTAGAAAACTGATCCTAAAACTTATATGGAAATACAATAGGTCCAGAGTAATGAGAACCTCTTTCGAAAGTAAGTAAGTTTGAAAGTTTACACTCTCTGATTTTCAATACTTACCATAAAGTTATATAAATTAATGCAGTATGACATTGTCCTGAGGATATAAAACAAGATTAAAGGAACAGAACACAGCACAGAAATATACTCATACATGTGGTGAATTGATTTTGTCAAAATTTCATAGGCAATTGGATTAGAATAATAAAGTATTTTAAACAAATGACATTATTAGAAAAACTAGACACGTTGGGGAGGGAAAGAAACTTTAAATTTTACGTATCCCTCTAGAAAAATTAATTTGAGGTTAATCACAGACTTAATTGTAAAACTAAAACTAGTTTGTGTAAGACTACATAGGAGAGCATCTTCACAAGTTTTACAAAGACTACTTAGGATACACGCTCTCCATAAAAAGTTAATAATACGATAGTGGGAGAGGAGCCTTGGAGCCGCAGACAGTGGATTCGACTCTCACACATCCCAACGGGTGAGAAGTGCGGTGGAGGCTCGAGAGGGTTGGCTGGGTGCCCACGGGCACTAGCACCAGAGGGACATTGAAACGGCCAGTTAGCTCTCCCGAGAAGAACAGGGTCTGAATCATAAACAGGGACCCCTAAACTACAGCAGCTAAAGCCAAGAAAATACAGACAAAACGCAAACCCAAAAAGCTTAGGGGTGCTCTCTGCCAGAGACAGGTGGCTGGGGATGCAAAGAGACATTTAAAGGGCCAACGCAAATATTGCAGTGGCAGCCACCCTCCTTGATCTCTGGGTAGAGGTGGCAGCAGGGTGGGCTGGTGCCTGAGGAAAGATTGGTGAGGAAAACTTTGTGAAGAGAACAGAGATGGTGGCCTGCAGAGCCCTGGTGATAACACAGCTCCCACTCTGCAGCTACCATCTCGCTCAGGCATAAGGGAATCAATTAACCTGCCTTTTGTGTGCTCTGCACACAGCTTGTATGCTTGTAAGCTTGGGGGGCGAAGTGCAGACTGGCTGGAAGAAATAGAGGATCCCTGGATGAAGAGGTCACAAAACTGCCCAGAGACCCCTGAGGAGAGACTGGAAACGGAGCCATTGGGGAAAGAACGGGAGGAGGAAACGGGGAGACCCGACTCCTTCTCCTTTCCATAGTCTCCACTGTGAGGGAAGAGGCCACATACCCAAAGAGCCAAAAGCCGAAAAGCACACATAGACACCCCAAAACCACCCAGTGCAGGTGCACGCACTTGTGCCAAGTGGCCTGGTGAGGGTTGGCGAGAGTGTGTATGACCCATGCAGGCTGGTGAGGGCTCGCACGGGCTGACAACGCCTCCCAGAGATTGGCACCGATATGGTCTGTGAGGGAGTGTGCAGAGCTGCAAGGGCAGGTGTAAATTGACCTGCATGGCCTGCGATTACAAAGCGGCTTACAGAATTAATAGATGCCAGGACGAGGGGGTAATAGAGCTTCCCAGAGTCCCTGGAGGAGGGACCGGAAACAGGATTAACCAGAAAGTCCTGGAGCTGACTTCCTCCCATTTCCGTAGTCTCCATTTTGCGAGGGCAAGCAACAAACCCAAAGAGCCAAAGAAGGGAAAACACACAATAGAAGATGCTAAACTGACCAGTGACGGGGAGCTCGCCGGTCAGGGGGGCCAGATGAGTACGCGAGGTCACGAATAAGCCCCCTGGTCTGGGGCAATCACGCGCAAGCCCAGGCAGGCTGGGGATCCTGCCGCGCCTGGGAGCGCGCTCAAGGAGCTGGTGTGAGAGTGCAGAGCAATCCCAAAAACTAGTCCAGCCCTGACCGAAGGGGTCACAGAGCTTCCCCAGGCAGGAGTCAGACACAGACAGTAGACTCCTGGAAGGCTCAAACAAACAATCCAAGGTCATATGGGGTCAACAACTGACATCATCAGAGGCAGGTCCAGAAAGAAAAGTAAAGGGAAAAATAAATAAATAAATAAAAAGACACACCTACTACCATAGAAGTTTAATCCATAAAGTCAGGAAATCTAGGCAGCCCAATTGAAGCAGAAGCAAAAATAAATACATAAAAAAGTAAATTACTTAACAGACTCACAAAAATGAGAAGAAAAAGAAGTTCCCCCCAAATGAGTGGAAAAGGGGAATCCCCACACAGAGAGCTAAATGAAATAAAGGCAAGGGATCTATCAGATATTGAATTCAAAACAATGGTTCTAAGGAAGTTCAATGAGCTCAACCAGCTCAAATAGAACTATGAGAAACTGCAGAGAAACTACCAAGATCTTATAGCAAACTGTATCAACCTGGAAAAGGACATAGAAATGATCAAGAAGACACAAGAGGATATGAAGAATACCATTTCTGAATTGAAGAACACAGTAGAAGGAATCCAAAGCAGGCTGGATGAAGCCGAGGATTGAATCAGTGAGATGTAGGACAAGGTAGAAAGAAGCTCCCAGAAAGAACAAGAAATGGAAAAAAAGACTCAAAAAGAATGAAGAGTCATTTAGGGAAATGCATGACAACCTGAAACGCAATAATATCCATATAATAGGGACACCAGAAGGAGAAGAAGAGGAGCAAGGGATAGAGAACCTCCTCGAAAAAGTAATGATGGAAAATTTCCCCAATTTGAGGAGAGAAAGGCTCTCATGGATCCAGGAGGCACAGAGGACCCCACTCAAGAGGGACTCAAGGAGGTCCACTCCAAGACACAGCATCATTAAAATGGCAACTATGAAAGACAAAGAGAGAATCCTCAAGGCAGCAAGGGAGAAGGAGAAAGTAACATACAAGGGGGCCCCGATATGTCTAGGAGCTGACTTCTCAACAGAAACACTACAAGCCAGAAGGGAATGGCAACAAATAATCCAAGTCATGAAAAGCAAGGGCCTACAGCCAAGTCTGCTCTACCCAGCTAGGCTCTCCATTAAAAAAGAAGGGGAAATAAAGAATTTCCCAGACAAGAGAAGTATAAATGAATACATCTCTACCAAACCAGCACTCCAAGATATGCTAAGGGGACTGGTTTAAGCAAATGAAGGAAAAGAATGAGAGAGAGAGAAACACAGGTACAAAGACAAAAGATGAGTAAGTTTCTACCAGTAATCTCTCTCAATGTGAATGGACTAAATGCCCCAATCAAAAGACACAGGGTAGCTGAATGGATAAGAAAACATGACCTGCACATATGCTACCTACAAGAGACACACCTCAGAGCAAGAGACCTACACAGGTTGAAAGTAAAGGGATGGAAAAAATATTCCAAGCAAATGGGCATGAGAAAAAGGCCGGGGTTGACATACTTGTATCAGACAAAGTAGATTTCAAAACAAAGACCATAAAAAGGGAGACCTAGAGGGGCACTTTATAATACTTAAAGGAAGAATCTATCAAGAAGACATCAACATTGTAAACTTATATGCTCCCAATATAGGAGCCCCCAAGTTTATAAGGAAATTGTTGGATGACTTCAAAAACAATATAGACAGCAACACACTGATAGTAGGGGATTTCAACACCGCACTCTCAAAAATGGACAGATCTTCCAAACAAAACATTAATAAATATTTTGTGGTGCTGAATGACACACTGAATCAAATAGACTTCACTGACATATATAGAACCTTACATCCCAAGGAAGAAAAATACCCATTCTTTTCAAATGCTCATGGCAGTTTTTCAAAGATACACCACATGAGAGGACAAAAAGGAAACCTCAGCAAATTCAAGAAAATTGAAATAATACCAAACTTTTTTCGGACCACAAAGGATTGAAACTGGAAATCAACCTCAAAGAGAAACTTCAAAAACTTGCAAACTCATGGACACTCAACAGTAGACTAAAAAACAATGAATGGATCAATAATGAGATAAGAGAAGAAATCAAAAAATTTCTGATAACAAATGAAATAGAACAGAAAACAGTCCAAAACCTTTGAGACACAGCAAAGGCGGTCCTAAGAGGGACGTTCATAGCAATACAGGCTTACCTAAAAAAAATAGAAACATTTCAAATAAAAGACCTAACACGACAACTTCAAGAACTGGAGAAACAACAACAAATGAGTCCCAGAGCAAGTAGAAGGAAGGAAATAGTCAAGATCAGAGCAGAACTGAATGACATAGAGACAAAAAGAACAATTCAGAGGATCAACCAATCCAGAAGCTGGTTCTTTGAAAAGATAAATAAAATTGACAAGCCTTTAAGCAGACTCATCAAGATAAAAAGGGAGAGGACCCAAATTAATAATATCAGAAATGAAAGAGGAGAAATAACAACGGATACCACAGAAATACAAATGATCATCAGAAACTATTATGAACAATTATGTGCCAAGAAATTTGAAAATCTTGATGAAATGGACAAATTTTTAGAAAAATATAATCTTCCAACACTGAAGGAGGAAGAAACAGAAAGCTTGAGCAGACCGATAACAGCCGGGGAAATTGAAACAGAAATCAAGAAACTCCCAGCACATAAAAGCCCAGGGCTGGACAGTTTCACAGGAGAATTTTACAAAACATTTAAGGAAGAGCTAACCCCTGTCCTTATCAGACTATTCCAGAAAATCCAAGAGGAGGGAAGACCCCCAGACTCCTTCTATGAGGCCAGCATCACCCTGATCCCAAAACCAGATAAAGACCCTACAAAGAAAGAAAACTACAGGCTAATTTCGCTGATGAACATAAATGCTAAAATCCTGAATAAAATATTGGCAAACCGCATCCAGCAATACATTCAAAAGATTATCCACCACGATCAAGTGGAATCATCCCAGGCATCAGGGATGGTTCAATATATGCAAGTCAGTAAACGTGATACATCACATAAATAAAAGAAAAGACAAAAACCACATGATCATCTCGATAGATGCAGAAAAAGCATTCGATAAGGTACAGCACCCATTTATGATCAAAACACTCAGCAAAATGGGAATAAATGGGGCCTTCCACAACATAATAAAGGCCATATATGAAAAACCTACCACAAATATCATAGTCAACGGGCAAAAACTGAAAGCGTTCCCACTATGATCGGCAATTCGACTAGCATGTCCGCTTTCACTGCTTCTTTTCAACATTGTTTTGGAAGTCCTAGAGACAGCGGTCAGACAAGAGAAAGAGATAAAATACATCCAAATAGGAAAGGAGGAATTAAAATTATCATTGTTTGCAGATGCCATGATAGTGTACATAGAGAACCCTGTAGACTGTACCAGAAAACTCCTCAACTTAATTAGTGAATTTGGCAAACCAGCAGGATACAAAGTCAACATTCAGAAATCAAAGGCATTTTTGTATACCAGTAATGCAATAGAAGAAGGAGAAATCAGAAAAAAGAATACCATTTGATATAGCAAGAAGAAAAATAAAGTTCCTAGGAATAAATTTAAACAAAGAGATAAAAGACCTGTATGCAGAAAATTATACATCATTGAAGAAAGAAATGAAGGAAGACACAAATAAATGGAAGCATATACTGTGCTCATGGATTGGAAGAATTAATATCATCAAAATGTCCATACTACCCAAAGCAATTTATAGATTCAACACAATCTTTATTAAGATACCAATGACATATTTCACAGAAATAGAACAGACATTTCAAAAATATATATGGAACCATAAAGGACCCCAAATAGCCTCAGCAATTTTGAGAAAGAAACACAAAGTAGGAGGGATCACAATACCGGACATCAAACTCTACTACAAAGCCACTATACTCAAAACAATTTGGTACTGGCACCAGAACAGACCCATAGACCATTGGAACAGAATAGAAAGCCCAGAAATAAGCCCAGGTCCATATGGGCACCTAATATTTGGCAAAGGGGGCAGAAGTTAAAATGGAGCAATAATAGCCTCTTCAACAAATGGTGTTGGGAGAGCTGGACGGCTACATGCAAAAATTTGAAATTGGATCATCAGCTGACACCATACACAAAAATAAACTCAAGACAGATAAAAGAGAAATATAAGTCGCAACACCATAAAAGTCCTAGAGGAGAACATTGGCAGGAAACTCTCAGATATCCCACGCAACAATTTTTTTCACTGATATGTTTCCCAAAGCAAAGGACATAAAGGAACGAATAAACAAGTGGGACCTCATCCAAATAAGAAGCTTCTGCATGGGAAAAGAAAACATCAGCAAAATGAAAAGGGAGCCAACCGTATGGGAACATATATTTGCTAATGATACATTAGATAGAGGTTTGATCTCCAAGATATATAAAGAACTCACTCAACTCCACTCCAAGAAGACAAATGATACAATCAAAAAAGGGGCAAAGGACCTGGGCAGACAGTTTTCCAAAGAGGAGATACAGAGGACCCAGAGATATTTGAAAGGATGCTCAGCATGACTAGTCATCAGAGAAATGCAGATCAAGACCACCATGAGGTACCACCTCACATCGGTCAGAATGGCCATCCTAAACAGATCCACAAACAACCGGTGCTGGTGAGGCTGTGGAGAAAAGGAAACCCTAGTACACTGTTGGTGGGAATGCAGACTGGTGCAGCCACTGTGGAAAGCAGTGTGGAATTTCCTCAAAAAGCTGAAATGGAACTGCCTTTGGATCCAGTGATTCCCCTGCTGGGACTATACCCTGAGAACACCAAAACGCCAATACAAAAGAACCTATGCACCCCAATGTTCATAGCAGCACAATTTACAATAGCCAAGTGTTGGAAACGACCTAAATGCCCATCAGTAGATGATTGGATAAAAAATCCATGGTACATATACACAATGGAATACTACGCAGCAGAAAGGAAAAAAGAACTACTAAATTTCATGACAGCATGGATGGAACTGGATAGCGTTATGCTAAGCAAAATAAGCCAGGAGGCGAAAGACTAATACCATATGATCTCACCTACAAATGGAACCTAACCAACAATACAAAGATGCAAGGAAAATAAGACCAGCAACACTGAAAGGAAAAGAAATCAACAGAGACAAGAGGGAAGGAGGGGGTGGCAGGGAAAAGGAAGGGAAGGGAAAGTCAAGTGACATTTAGCAAGTACTAATGGACAAAACCAAAGGGGAAGGGTTGAGGGAGGGGAGGATGGAGGGGGCAAGGGAAAGTGGTGGGGGGTAGGCAGAGACAAATGTATTTGAAAAAATAAATTAAAAAAAAAAAAAAAAAAAAATATCTAAAGCTTCATCCAGAAAAAAAAAAAAAAAAAAAAGACTACTTTGGACCAAAGAGATGGGGAAACACTTAAACAGTTAAAATGCCGTATATTTTCATGTATACCCTTTTGAAATATCTTAAGGAATAAAATAAAAAAATAGTTTATGCATTGTACAAAGAAAAAAAAAAAAGAAAAAAAAAGAAAATAAAAATAAAAATAAAAGAATAATAAAATAAAAAGTTAAATATAAATCAAACTTCATTAAATTAAGGAATTCCCTTTATCAAAACTCACAATTAAGAAAATGAAAATATAATCCATAGCTTGGGAGAATATATTTTAATATATATACCTAATAACATATCCACAACTATAATACTTAAAGTATTTTCCAATTAAATAAGTAAAACTAGACAACTCTGTGTGTGTATCTCCTTAAAACTGCACTCCATGAAAAAAAAGATATATAAATTGGCAATAAGTTCATAAAAAGTTGCTGAACACCATTATTCATCATGGAATACAAATTTAAAACATAACGAGATACCACTTTACACCCACTGAAATGGCTAAAATTAAAAAGACTGACAACTCTGAATGCTGGCAAGAATGTGAAGCTTCCACATCTTTCATACATTGCTGGTGGCAATGCAGAAACTTATAGTCACTTAGGGAAATTGGCATATTCTTATAAAATTCAACATGTACTTTATACATGATCAGGGAATTCCATATCATAATATCTCTCCTAGAGAAATGAACATATTCGTCCACATAGAGATTTTTACCAATATGATTTATAGTATCTTTATTCATAGTATTAAAAAACCCCACAAATGTCCATCAACAAAATATGGATAAACAAGTTGTTTTATGGTCATATAATAAAATAATACTCAGCAATATAGGAAGAGTTAACTACTGATATATACAATGGCATGGATAGATATTGAATACATCTTGCTAAGTATAGAACTTGACAGTAGCATGCATATACTGTGAATATGTATTTATGGATTTCAAGAACAGGTTATACTATAGTTATAGAAATCAGAATAAGGATTACTTATGGAGAGGTAGGAATTGGCTAGAATGGAGCATTATGGAACTTGCAAAGGTGATGGAAGTATTTCATAAGTTAATTGGTATTTGGGTATAGGGATATATATAAGGGTATACTGCTGCTGTCTGTTACTAGCTCTAGAAATCCAGTTATGTGCATCTTTTCCCAATTCCATTTTCAATGTCAAGTCAGTAGCTTGAAATAGGCCATTTGTGGGAGTATTTTTGCTATGGAAGTCAACAAATGTTACATATCATGGCTTTGTTTTCCAGAGAGCTATGTTTTTTCAAAATATCACTGGATTGTATACAGTTGTAAACTGTTTATAGAATTGCTCACTTAAGCTTTGTAATATTGAATATATAGTGACTGTTTACCAACTCAAAAATGTCAATACATCTTAAATTATTTCCACCCTAGACAGACGAATTATATTTCTGCCTTTTGGTTCTTAAATAGTTACCTGGGGCCAAACATCAGGTTTGTATTCAAACCAGGATTGCACTTTGATCAAGGAAAGTGTGAAACCATATTTTTAACTTAATTTTTCCCCCTCTCTATACATAGCTGGATGTGTCCTGGATTAAAATCCTTGATTAAAATCCTTTCTCTTTTTTTTCTTCAGTGATCTCATTCTTATCCTTCAAAAATTTTTTAAATAGGTGTTTTATCTTTAAATTATATGGAAACATCTTCTTTACAACATATTAAATAACTGCAGTGGGTGAGTATGTGTGTATGTGTGCTCTTTTTTTTTTAATTGTACAAAACAGAATGATTAGGAAACATTTAACCAAAGTAGTGTTGCTATTTATATTACTACAGTTTGAGCAAATAACAATTGCATAGCTTTGTTTGTTGATTTCTCAAAAAAAAATGGATCCCATAATTTATAAAGAAGTAAAGCCTTTTTAAATAGTGCCTCTAATTGTACTTGAGCTTGAAAAAAGCTCGTATGATTTTATTGCTTTGCTAAACTTACGCTTGGAATTAGTTTTAACAGAACATTCTCTGCAAGTGAATTGTCTCTTACTGTTCACTTCAAGTTCAAAATCAGACAGACTGTCTGAATCAAGGATATATACTGTCCACAAATAAGATGCTTTCAGAAAACAACTGTAGATTAAAATGGGCCAAGATGTGTTTTCAGCCTTAAAAATATAAAAGCATTGGAAAAATATTATGATTGATAACGGTATTATTAATAAATTTCATCTTTTTATTTCAGATGTGCAGGCTTGATATACTTATTTGAGGCAGATGGCACATACAAGTAGCTGACTTAGAGGTCATTTGCTTCTATTGCATCCTACAGACAATGCCTTATCTACATGGCATGTTTCAGCTTAATGTCTGTAAGGCTATTAGAGAATTGGAATGCTTTTTCTGTTTGTCCACAACCTTACTTTTTGTGGCTTTGTATTGGAAAAAGCAGTAGGGCCCTTTGTTACACAAAGACATATTTCCTTCACAAAGACTTCTTCTAGTTATGCAGTAATTGGATTCAATATATATCCTAGTGTTTAAGAGGATGTAATTGGGAGTCTATCAGATGTAGGCTTGAATCTATGCTCAGTCACTTTCAAATCGTATGACATTATTCAAGTCAGTTAACTTCTCTGAGCCTCTCTGTTATGGGAATAACAGAGTCATAGTGAAGTTTAAATGAAATAACATAGTCCAAGCGCACAGTGTAAATGATGATACTGTCTCTAGAGAAAGGTCCATAGCTGGGATTTACATACGATAGTTGTCTAAATGGGAGGTAGAAATATTGATGAAAATCTGAAAAAACAAACAAAAAAAAAACTCAGAGAGAAGCTCAAGTTTGTTTAAAAAGACAACTGGGAGCTGTTGTAGACTTTTTTAACACTAATAGAATAAAAGGACCTAAGGAAGATTAATCTAGACATAGTATGCAAGATAAATTAAAGTCTGAGAAAGCAAAAAGAGTCAGAGAAAAAAGTCAAGAGAACAGAGCTTTATTTTAGAAAACTCTTTAAATAATTCAGATCTCTGGTGTTAGGGGCCTAAATAAATGCTACTTACTGAGAAGATAAAAAAAAATAACATAGTCCTGACACATAAGTGATCAATGAGTATTTTAAAACTTATTGTTTTAATTAAATCCACTAAGTTATTAGCTCTTTTCAGACTGGTATATTGGCTTATTTATCTTTTCCTCAGTGCCCAGAAAAAGGTTGGAGACATTGTAAATGCTCTGTTGAAGTATGTGGGTCATTTGTGTTTTGAATGTTTTTTATATTATGAAGACTTTCAAACATATAACACTTTAAAGAGAATGATAAAGTGAACCTCCATGCAGTAACTGTTTCACCAATTATCAATTCACAGTCAACTTTGTTTCATGTATACTCTTTTACACTCCCCTCTTCCTATCCTTCTTGAAGCTGAGGTCATTTCTATTCCTTTCTGCAATGGGGTCTACTGCCCTTCCCCAGCTGGCACACTCAAAAGATACAAAGACATTTGAAAAGGAGCATAAACAAAAGAAAATTGTAAAGTGATATCTACTGTCATGATCACAGAAAGCATTTCCTGAGCTTGAGAAGATATGGATTTTCTGCTGCTGTTTTTGTCCCACAGGGTAAATAACTGAGGCTCGATCAAGAAACAAGGGACAGGTGATTAGAGTTTAGAGTTGTCTTTCTGAAAATGACACATACAGTACAATGATCAGTTTTTCTCTCTTGAACTGAAAGGAACTAGCTGTTTTCCTTGAACTTTCAGACAGAGTATGAAATTTGCTCAGCAGCACAATCTAAATTAATTTATATTAATTTATAGGCATTTATAACAGATGAAATAGCTATTCATCATACAGCTGTGAGTCCAGAGAGAGGCTAAGGATGTTTTTGTTGGTGTCAGTAATTTAATATACAAGAAATAAAAATATCTCAAATTATTTCTGATAGTTACTACCTACCAACTTCCCTTTCTCACACAATGCATGTTTCTGTTGTTTATTGGGCTCCATTTAATTTAGATTCAGTGAATAGATTCCATTAGTTGTATGTAAGAGATGTAGGGAATAACAGAAGTCACAATAGCAATATTATCATAATCATAAGCAATATTCTGAATGCTTCATATTTCCTACTTTTTACCTTCTTGAAGAGAGGCAAATAAGTGGTAATGGCAGTAGCAACTGTATAATGTTTTGGGGAGAAGTTTGACATTATTTCTTAATGTAATAGCATATTCCCTTAAAGGTTATTTGAACTTGCCTTGTGTTATACAAGGAAAGAGCAGAGTAATTTTTGTTGTGGCTGGATTCATTGATTTTGGGTGGCACTATTGATTGCATGTGCATCTGAGATTATTACAAATAGAAACCCTGCAAACACATCTTGGTTGTATTGGCAGGCTGTCTAAGATGCCAAAAGGCATCTTCAGCCAGCACAGAAAACAAGCTTACATTATAACTTTAGAAAAATATTAAAGTGCCTACCTAATCTTCATTCTTTTATACATTTATATTCATGTTAATATTCACTTCACCATTCAACTATTTATCCAATATATAGTTATTACAGAATTATTCTGTACCTAGTCTTGTACTAGGCTGCAGAAGTGTACATGAATCAAGCACAGCAGTCCCTACCCTTAAGGAACACTCAGTCTGGTTAAGGAGGCAGATATCTTTACAGAAAGCAATACCAGTTTGACAAGTAGAGAACCAAACTAACATTACTTAGAGCTAATTTGGAAATAATAGTATGGATTCTAAGTACTAGAAGGATATTTATATTAATATAATTGACTTTGAGAAGAATTGTTCCATACATTTAATAAATAAAGGGAGATATTGTTAATAGTTGACATTTAATAAAGTATTTTCAAATTAGGACCTCACAATAAACCTATAAAATAAATCCTTGTATACTTATCCCCATGACTCTGCTGCCTTTTACAATGAAATTCTTTCAGTGTTCTATACTCACTGACTCACATTTGACTACTTTTTTCCTTGACATCATTTCAATAAGGATTTCACCAACATTAGTCTGCCACCAACAATCTTTCAGTACTGAATTCAATGTTCAGTTTTCAGTCTTCATCTCACTTTCTCCTTCTCATTACACTTTATTTGACTCTCAGGCCCCACTCTCAAGGTCCCCTTTCTATCTCACTGGATGTGCCTTCTGTATCTTTTGCTGGATTCTCTTTTCCCTAACTTCGGAATATTGGGGTGCCAGGGTTCAGTCTTCAGATTCCTTTTCTTTTTATTTACACGTAACCCCTACATGACCCAAATCAATTCTATTACTCTAAATGGCATTTGCATGCTGCTGACAAGTAACTGATTCATATCTTCACTACAGACCTCTCCCCTGAAATCCCAATTCATATATCTGTCTACTTGATACTCCATTTAAGTTTCTAATAAGCACTTCAAATTTAACATGGATAAGAACTCCTAATTTCTTTTTTTGTAATCTTTATTTTTTGTTCAAATACATTTATCTTCACCTTCCCCCCACCACTTTCCCCTGACCCCCTCTCCCACCTCCCTCCCTCAATCCGTCCCCACTTTGGCTTTGTCCATGAGTCCTTGCTATATGTTCCTTGAAAGTCCTAATTTCTAACCCCCATCAAGGTGGTCAATAACTTCCATGTCCTCCATTTCCATACATGGCAGCTTAATTTATCTACTTGCCTTATTCAACAACTAGAGTTACATTTGACTATTCACATTCACATAAAATTAATATTTAATCTACTAGCATATAATTTTGGCTCTTAGTTCAACTAACATATTTATTGAGTACTTACTAAGCACTAGACACCATTCTACTTACTGTGGATAAGGCAGTACTAAAAAGAACACATTTTCAAGCTCTCACAGAGCTCACATTCTAGGGGGTAGCTTATGATTGAGTGTTTCTATCTTCAAAATATATCCAGAAACTGACTACTCACCACTTCTACTACCACCTCCCTAGTGTTAATCACTATCATCTCTTATCTAGATTACTATAATGGCTATCTAATTGGTATCCCTGCTTATGTTCTTGACCTTCTTACCATCTATTATCAACAAAACAGTCAGAATGACATCATAAAAACACGAGTCAGATCATTTCACTTGTATGCTCAAAATCAAGAATGTCTTTCTTCCAGGCATTCACATAGTGCTCCTCTCATTTTCTTTTGTTTCTGCTCAAATGTCATTTTACTGAAGATGTCTACTTTGATCACACTATAAAAATAGCACATGGACTCTGGCTGGTGTAACTCAGTGGACTGAGCTCCGGCCTGTGAACCAAAGGGTCACAGTTCAATTCCCAGTCAGAGTGCATGCTTAGGTTGCAGACCAGGCACCCACTAGAAGGTGCACAGGAGGCAACCACATATTGATGTTTTTCTCCCTCTCTTTCTTCCTCCTTTCCCCTCTGTCTAAAAGTAAAATAAATAAAATATTTTAAAAAATAGCGCATGGATGTGTATATACCCATGCACTGGTTACTCATTATCTTTTTACCTTGATTTAGTTTATCTTCTGAGAATATGTCACTGAGCTGTGTGTTTAGTTGTTTATGTATTTCTTTCCCTCCTGGAACATAAGCTTCATGAAAGTAGGGACTTTTTATGTTTGCTGAATCAAGTATCTGTTCTCAAGGAAAAATCTACCTAGTATAAGAGCTTGTTACACAGTTTGTAACACAAGATAGGATGGAATTACATAAGAAGAAATTCTTCCTTTTGACTAAGAGACTCAGAGAAAATGTCACATACTAAGTAGCATTACATCTTGGCTTTAAAGGATAAATATGATTTTGATAGCTAGAAAAGTAAGGCAAAAATAGCCCAGGTAAAAGAAACAACTATAAAGGAATAGACTACAAGAATTCATCAACATATTGTGCATTCACGGGTGGTGGACTGGACAGTCATTAATAAATGTGGAAGAACTTAGAGAAACCATGCTGAAAGTATAGAATAGGTGATATTTGTGAGGGCCCTGTGTGACTTTTCAAGAATTTAGGCATTTTTTTTTTATAGGCAATGAGAATCCATTAATTGATTTTATAGGAAGGGGACAAGCATGATTCCATTTGTATAATTGGAAGATTAATCTAGCAATAAGGTCAAGGCTGGATTAAAGAACCAAGATACACATTATTAACTTTTTGAAATAGTCTAGAGAGAACATAATGAGGATCTGAACTCCTGTGCTCATTGTGTGAACTTTCCTTTCAGGTCTTTCCCAACTGGAACAGTTTATCATTTTCTCATATCTTCAGTGGGGGATGTTGTCTTAGCATCATGTTTGCCTTTTTCTGGCTATGTGTAGCGTGCTCATGTTTTGCAATATTGGGTGGGAAGCAGGGAGAGGGGAGGAAGACATGTTTGTCTTAAGAGGAAGTATATTTAAATAGAATAATTAAAAATATGTGTATCAGTGTCAACTACAAATTTAAAACAGAAGAATAATTAGGTAGATAATAATCACTCAATTTATGGAATTTTATGCATCCACTAGAAGATAGTCTATAAAGAATTATTATGAATATAAAACCTCAATTGATTCACCCACCCATTGAATGAATACGTATTTAGATGCTGTTATGTGTCAGGCAGTATTATACATGATACAAATGCACTAGTGATCAAAACAAGGTCCCTGCTCTGAAGGAACTCAGCTCCTGGGTGTAGAACGCTTATTCTATGATTATCGGTGAGAAAAATAGGGTGCAAACTTGCAAATGCCCTTTCTAAAACATTTTAGAATAGATATAGAGTATGTATATGGAAGACTTAGGGAAATTGTATTAAAATGTTAAAAATAATATTTTCTGTATAGCAGAATTAAGAGTGATTTGTTATTTTTTAATTTAATTTCTCCTGAATTTCCAACAAATGCTGCTTTTACATTCGGTACATTACTTTTCTATGGTTGTATGACAAATTGCCACATAATCAGTGACTTAAATATGTGCACTTATTGTATCACAATTTATAAGGGCCAGGAGTCCAGGTCTGGCTTGGTTAGTAATTCTGCTCAGGATCTCACAAGGTTGTAATGAAGGTATTGGTTTGGGCAAATTCTCCTCTAGAAGTTCAAATGGGGAAGAATCTGTTTCCATGTTTACTTAGGTTGTTGGAAGAATTAATTTCCTTACATGTATGGTATTGAGTGCCTTTGCTTCTTATGGACTGTTGGCTGGAGCCCCTTAGCAACTAGAGACCACTTTCAGCTCCTATAGGCTGCTTCCAGTTCCTAGAATTTACCCCCCCATTCTTTGCTGCTCGGGCTTTTCCAAATTAATCCCTTACTATAGCAACACAGCAAGAGAAACCTCTAGAGTATATCTTATACAAGTTAACATAATCATGTGAGTGACTGTCACACTTCCTAAATTACAATTAAAAAATACAAAATACAAAATTTTAAAAAGGCAAGCTACATGTACTTCCCACACTCAAGATGAGGGTATTACACCAGGGTATGAAAACCAGGATGAATGATTATCAGTAACAATTTTATTATTTCTGCCACTATCAGAAGCATTAAATAGTTAATAAAATTTGACGATGATTACAAAATAAGTTGTGTTAGCTTCTTTTTCTATTTTTGCTTAGATAATCAATAACTCCAAATCTTAAGGAATTAAAAAAAAGAATTATTTTTCCTTTTCTTTTCATGTTGAGTACAGGTCAAACTAATGAACTGCTTCATGTGTTTCTTCATTCCAGGATCATGAGTGCAAGGAACAGAATTCATCTGAGATATGCTATTCTCCTGCCAAAGATAAAAAGCAAGAAGTCTAGCAGAAACTTGAGATGCCAATTGAAGCTTCTACTCTCAAGTGGCAAACCTTACATTGTCTCACATTTCTTTGACCAGGGCAAGTTTTATGATCAAGTCTGTTGGAAGGGATACAAGAAAGTATGGTCCTGCCACAAGTTAGCACTGAAAGTCATGTGGAAAACTGTAGGGAATAACAATTGAAAACATTCTATAGAAGCTACCACCATTTAATGATGTTTATCATTGAATGAATAAAATTAGAATCATAACTTTCTAGCGATACAATAAAATCTTACACAAAATATATTCCAACATATAAAATCAATTTCTTGATTCAAAAAGTTGAAAATATATAGAGGTCATATTTTATTAAGCAAGAATAGCCTAGGTTCTCCTTTTTCATGAATAAAACTTGATGCTTCCCTTGATTTCCTTAGCCTGTTCTAATATTACTTTGGGGGATAAATATTGAAATATTAACTTCATAAAAAAGTTTACATCATTTTCTATTAACTAAATCTCTAGGAAAGACATGACATATCATTTATTGAGATTTAAAAGAAGGAAAGAAATAAAAAGAAGCATGTGCCTACCTCAATGAGTGCCAATTGAATAAGCAGCAGAAAATTTATCATGTCAGATATATAATACAAATAGACTTGGAGAACAAACTGACAGCAACCAGAGGGAGTGGGGAGGGGAATAATAGGAGAAAGAAGGGGAAGATTCAAGTCAAGAAACATGTATAAAGGACCCATGTGCAAAGACAACAGTTGAGGGGAGGATTAAAAGTAGGAGTTGAGGGCTGGATACCACAAGGGAGACTAATGGAGGGGGGAATGAAGATAAATGTAATTTAACAACAATTTTTAAAAAGCTAAAAAGAAAAAAACAACAAACAGACTTGTAGAAACACCTTATAGATGCCCTATTGGGTTTCAATTCAATCAAATAAGATATTGCTGAGCTTTCCTCATGTGTTCAGCCATGTGTGTAGCCTGTGCAATAGTAAGGAGTGGAAAGTGAAGAAATGAAAATTGGAGGATAAAGTTCCTGCTCTGGGGTCACCAGTGGCCTTGTGGTAGAAAAAAGAGAACAAGAGAGGTAGTTGCCTTATGGATTTGAATGTTATCAATAACAATAAGCCATTGAAGAGCTTTGGTTAGGATACAACCAACTCCTGTTTTAGACCAGAGTTACTTAAATTTTAATGTGCATGCAAATTACCTGACATACTGCTAAAATGCAAATTTTCATTCAGTAGAACTGGGATGGTGCAGCAATTCTGTATTTTTAACAAGGTTCTAGACCATAACAATGTTACTGGCCATACTTTGAGAAACAAGGTTTTAGATAGATCCTTGGTCACTAGGAAAACAAATTAAAAGGGAAGGAGAATAAAGACATTTAAATACCCAAATTCACTGTCCATCTTTTAAGGGGTCTGTGTAATCTGTGATCATTACCTATCCATTTTGAGAAAACAGTTAAATATTGCTATAAACTAATCTCTAAGGAAAACATTCCTAAAGTGAGATTTAGGCCCTGGCTAAATACTAAAGCAGAGGTTTAGAAATCTGCAACCACCATGACTCTGCAAGTCTTCTGTTCCACTTTTGGATAAGAAAAGAGATGTTGGAAACTGTCAAAAAATGTTGAAATAGAAGCAAAGTCAATCAGTTGTGACCTGAAAGGGGCAGAACTTAGTATTAAAGTGAAAACATCTGCTGAGGAGTGAGGCAAAGAGAAATTGGCAAGGAGGTGGGTGAATAAAGGAGATGGATACAAGAATCCAAATATATTCTGATCTAAGAATAAAATACATCGCAATCCTGTACGTTTTTAAGTCTTAAAGAATACTCATTAATATTTGGATTCATTTCTTTTGTCCTTGTACATAATAGTACACTAAAATAAAGATTGACTTCCTGAAATGCCCTGATTTCTGGAGTTGTTCACTTACAGAAATTTCAAAGTCCAATAGATAGGCCAGCTTGGAGATCATTTAGTGATATCTCTGTTTTATAGATGAGGAAACTGAGGCACATTGGAGAAGCTGGGATACAGCATCTCATCCCTTGTTCAGTCTCCAGTGCCCATGTTCCAACACTAATACAAAATGTATAACTCTTGATTCCAGGGTCACTGGAATACTTAGTTTCACTTGTCTATAGAAGTTATAATATTTATAAAAATACATGAAATATCCAATGGGATATTTTATCTAAATGTGCAATTTTAGCACTAAAAAAGTAAGCTGTGACAAGCTGATGTGAAAGTTATCATTTTAATATATTCAGTTTGACATATTTCCACAAAAACAAGCTGTTCATATCTGCAGATTTATTGCTAATGTCTCAATGTTGTGTGTCACTGAAATCTGCACTTTAGAACTCAAGAATAGGAAGAAAGCTGATCATCATTAGATAATGATAATGCAGATCAAATTTGAAATTTTCTTCGGAGACAGGAGGAGAGGGTGGAGATAAATGCATGCTAATTCCAAAACAGCATGTGCCTATGTTTCCAATGATGTATTGCTTGCGTGCCAAAGGCATCAGACAAAGTAGTTCTCCTCAGAAGTAAATTGAAAACAATGTATATGTATTTGCAATGCTAATGTTCATAGCTCATAGCTTTTTAACTGTGTGCAAAAAGAAGTGCTTAGCAAATTTTCACCAATTATTATGTGTATATGTGTAAATATATTTTTTCTTTGCTTATTTAAAATAAAATAAGGAGTATAATACATCAGACTGGCTATATAGGCATTACCTAAGAAAAATTACTCTTTTATGGGCTTTTATGAGCATGGTTATAATTTTGAATAATCAAATTATAAGTGAGGTAGAGCTTGGGATAATTTGAGACAATATTTTGGGTTAATTTAGATCAGTAAAAGTGGTATTTGAAAGCAAAAAAAAAGAAGAAAGTTACACTGGAGTCAAAATTCCTGTTTGGTTGTCTACATTGATTAAATTCATGAAACTTGCTTAACTTATTGCATACATGTTTTTAAGCAGGAAATAGTTTTTCAATCATGGGTACCACCATGCTGTTTTGAAGGCAGGTCATACTCTCAAAGTGCTCAATAGTATGTATCCTCTACCGAAGTGTCAAGGACTGTTTATAAGGCCGTAAGCAAACTATGTGGGAGACAGTGAAGGTCAATGGTTCTCAGTGAGGATGGGACTAATGACCCGCAGGGATTACTTTGACAAATATAAGGACTTTTTTTTTTACTTTCCTCAATGATAGTAGGGTTTGCTACTAGTCTTTTAGTGGACAGAAGCCAAAAAAAAATACTGACTTCAAGTATCCTACTGCATCTTTGTGATCTCCTTACAGTTATCTGAATCTAGAAGCTAACTTCATTTTACATATAAAAACTAAACATTTTTGCATGAATTTAATATATGCTAAAATTTCCAGGAATGCAGTTATCATGTAAATCAAGAGAGGGTAATACTCTGCTTAAAGTTTTGTGTACTATTTTTAAAAAATTATATTCCTGATAAGGATATTGTGCATAGTATTTGATTATGCAGTACAATACAACCATATTAGTCTGCATTTTAAGCTATCACTTTCTCAGAAATTCTAGGTGTAGGGGCAAGCTTACAATCACTTTATCATCATTATTTTCTCTATTATAGTTATGTGTGAGCATGTACATAGGAAAATATCTGTAGGCATTTAAATACTTTATTTTCATTCTGTTTTATAATTAGAGCAACATATTAATGTTCATGAAAGTATAAATTCAACTATCTATTGACTAGTCACTTCATACTAGACATTGTTCTATACACTGGAGATAAAAAATGAACAAAATAGAGAAATCTTTGCCCTCATTCTAGTGGAGAGACACATATCACAAAATGTAAATGCAAAGAAAGAGTAAACAGACCTTATTCTAGAAAGTGAAAAGTTTTATAGAAGGAAAAAGAGAATGAAGCAGGGTGAGAATGAAAAGAAATATCAATATTGAGGAGATTGCAAATACTGCAATTTTAGATAGAGTAGGGCTGATAAACTTCGTGGAGATGGTGACATTTACGCAAAGGCTTGAAGAAGATGGAGGGAAGATAATTTAGAACAGATAGGTTTCTAGGATATACCCTCTTTCTTCTATACTTCACCTTAGGTGTTCTTTTCTTTAAATTCCCTCTTCTTCCCTCATCTTGGGAGGTTTCCTCTCCCTTTCTTTCTCTTGTTTTGGTTTTTCATTCCCCTTTTAGGCCTCACATTGGCTACTAGGGGCCATATTGAGTATTGTCTATATCCCTCAGAATTAAAGAGGTTGCTTACTCTGTACTTAAAATAGCTTTACAACAATTAGAGCTGCTGATTATTTTGAAAAGATAGACCTATAGTTTGTGGTCATATAAACTCTTTGACTATAAGTTGTGTGGCATGATATCAGTCTGGTGTCAAATTTGATTGAAATAATGCACCTTCAATCTCATTATCCTATTAATCCTTCAGTATCTGCTTAGTCTTTTGCTCATAGAATGTCTTCAGGATGTTCGTGATGAGTTACTTTTAACTTCACCCATTGAGCTGAAAAATAACTCCTTTATTACAGTTAAGTGGGTGATGAAATCATTTCTATAATTCCAATATGTCTTTCTTACAAACACACCCAAAAACATAGCTACATAGAAATCAGCAGATTGCCTCCAAAGTTTATTTTGTTTTTAAATATCCTTGCTCAGAATTTTATTTTCTCAGAATTTTAAAACAAAAAACCTCACAGTTAGAGTCAAGAGGCTTATATCTCAGATGTATACAATGAGTCCTGAAGTAACTGCACATATAAAATTTAAAGAGCTTATATTGGGTTTTGTCAGTAAACATTGTATGCTACCCATAAGAGGCAGTATTCCAAAGTGATCCTGTCATTGTCTACTTCAATTTGTGAATGTACAACCAAAAGTAACACCCTTCTTTTTTCCAAAAGAGTTATTTTTATCAAATCAATAAAATCCAAAAAACAGAATATTGAATGATTTATAATAAACATGAAGCTGCTTTTCCAATCATCCTCCATTGTCAATTAACAGGAGATGTTTTGTAGGAATGAGAAGAGTTGCTTCTTACTCACAGCAGTTTTATGTGTGGCTGACAAGCAAATCTCAAGGCCACTCTCAAAACTTGGGTAACTAGGTCACCCTTTTGAGAGACATAAATGTGGTACTGCATCACAGTAATGAACCAAACCAATTTAGGAGAAAACAGAGCCAGTGTGCTATAAGTATGGAAACAGGTGAGCAAGAGGTAAGACTTAAAGAATGTGTAAGTAAGGGTGCTGGTACCAATGGTGGCATTTAGTGAGGCCCCAGTAGTACTGGACTTTTGGCCTTTAATGGTATTCTCTTTGTACATGAAGGGGCTTATCACTGGAACAATGGATTTTAATGACTCATTCTCTCATTAACTATTTAGATAAGATTAAGTAATTTATTTAAATTTTTTGAGGCTCAGTTTCTTTATCTGTAGAATGATCATAATGATTTCCCCAGAGCACAAATCAGGAGTTTTTGAGAGGACTGAATGAAATCATATTTGGAGGTATTGTGAAAGCTTTAAATTGTTAAATAATTATGAAGCATTTTCATATGATGTCATTAGTTCTTAAATATAGAACAGGGAGAATAGTGTTTATACTGGATGCATTTATTGTATTGGAGATTCTTTTGTCATTACTTAGTTATTAGTTGTCAATATATCTATATCTATCTATAAATACATATCTATATATGATAGATATATAAAAGATATATAGATATCTTGCATATCTTATATCTAGCTATATATCTATAGATACCTATAGATATATAAGATATATCATATATAAGATATATAGATAGATATATAGCTAGATATAAGATATATATATATAAGATATATAGATATATAAGATATATAGATATATTAGATATAGATATAGATAGATATAGATATGGATATATAGATATCACTGAGGTTACTGTACTCTTTCATATGTACTCCTGCAATCAGTTTTCACAGAATATTGTCTTTTCTATAATGTACTCCTTCTTCTGTAATCACTACTGAAATACCCAAAATGTGGCACAGAAATTGTTGCCAGCTTTTTTTTGCTAACATTCTTTGCACAAGCTTAGCAAAACAAATGTTTATTTGACCAAAAAATGACATATAAAAATCTTAATATTCAGATGAAACTTGACACACCTGCCCCATGGCTCCAAAGTTTCAGTCAATGGCAGTTAACACTCAGTTGATACTGCAGCTAAGAGTCAGTGCTTTGGGTCATTTCTACAGATTCTTCTGTTGTCAAATTTACTCCATATCACTCCAAGATTTATATAGAAAATCTGTCTCTGAGAGTCTATCTTCAACTTTGTACTTGGTGCTCTGTCATATCATGATATATGCTATTCACATCTCAGTCTTCCATGGGAGAGAAAATGAAAATCTACTGCTTTCATTCTTCTTTCTACTGCATATTACTGCGTTCCTCTTTACCTCAGTACTTTTCATTAGATGGTCTGATAGTGACTCTACTTGGTCTCTATATATTCAAAGCCCAAATTGTTTAATATCTCATTATGGTTTTGCTTGGTTTTGACCAGTTATCTTGGCGTTATATATAATTCTACTTGCAGTTGCATGCATATTAACCTGTAAGGATAGATCCTAATCCATACTTTTCCATCAGTTATCAAGGCTGTCTTTAGAACATAAAGTTATCTCACATCCAGCAAAGAACAGATTTTTGCCTATGGGGTGTGTTAAAATTAACCTTCTTCTGCCATTCAAATGAGAGAAGACACAGCTATCCTTTAATTGGACCAGATGTTCGGAAGTGGCAATAAAGGTTCTAGCTAAGCACAGTGATTTAGATGACAAAAGAAATTTGAGTGTCTCCACTGTCAACTCAATTAAAAGATGTTACATTTATATTTGAGAAGGGTTTGTCAGCTTCACAAAAGGATGATTGCAATGCTATGAAAAGTCAAAAGAAGCTTTTGGCCATACTTATATGTGCACTGTACCCAGACATATGCTTGTCCGTGTTAGGCTGTGGAAAACCTCAAATTGTAAGTCAAGAAAATGACACAGTGAGACTTAAAAGCTTTTCCTGAGCTTGTGACTGTGCTCAAAACAGAGAGAAGCTTCCCTGTTCTGTGGAATGTTTTTATTACCCACCTCCATCAACATGTCACAAGATGGATGCTGTGCATTTTGAAAAGCTTAAGTACAACAAATAGTCTTGAGGTTAAAATGAAGGCTCTTAAGCTGTGCACTTTGATCTCAGCCTCACCAAAATAGATGATGCTAGCTTTGGCTTGGTGAATCGTTGACAACTATTGATTGTCTATTCGACAGGAGCACAATTAGTGTAATTTGTCAAGACATGTGTAATCGAAAGTGGAAATCCTAAATGTGAAATGAAAAAGGTAGATAACATGAGCCTGTCTCCTAGGATTTTTTTTTAACTCTAGGTAAGTCTAAAACACATAGGTATTAAAGAAGGGAAGAACTCATCAGTTTTCCTCACGCAATTGCCATTATGTTGAATGGTTGCAGATTTAAGTGATATAAAATGTAGTTTATGATTGTGTTTACCTACGACCAGGGTGTCTGCAACATCTATGCCCATTGTGCTTGAGTGCTCTCTTTATTTTGCTAATGCAACTAAGAAGAAATTACATTTATTATTCATCTTACTATTTATATTTAAAGCAAGTTATTAAGTCATCATAAATGAGGATATGTAAATGTATTTTCTACATACATATTTAATTTGAAAAGTAATTAGTAACATGTTGCAAAGTAGTATTGATTGTCACAATATGTCCCTCTAATAATAATATGGGCATGTGTGCCATTTCTTTATACCATCAAAATAAATTGTGACTCAAGTGTAGACATCCAACATCATTTCTTGGAATTCATTCATACCATAAG
Source organism: Pteronotus mesoamericanus (assembly GCF_021234165.1). NCBI lineage: Eukaryota > Metazoa > Chordata > Mammalia > Chiroptera > Mormoopidae > Pteronotus > Pteronotus mesoamericanus. The sequence continues at coordinate 5,736,824 of NW_026555198.1, forward strand.
CAATTGACAACATACAGATGGATTGCATTTTAAATATCATTTGCGGTCATCACAGTTAACATTTGCATAGCACTTTAGAAAGCAGTGCCACACATACTGCCTTACTCATAATACCTGTCAGGGATGAATAGTGGATATTATCATACCCATTGTAAAAGGGGTATACCAAGTCCTGCATTATTTCCACTCCATACTACTTTTATAAATTCAGTTACAGAAGAATTGGTATTGTAAGTTGTGATTGAAAATCTACAATTATAAATATTTAGAATCAATTTTTACATACTTATTGACATGGAAAGCAATTGATTAAAGATATCTAACACTTTAGTTACACTATTATTGACCCTTTCATAGCAATGATTAATAAAACATGCCATCATATGCACCAAATAGTTGCAGTTGGTTGTTTGAGTTATAATTCTTACCATTGATAATATGGAAAATACCTCATTGTGAGTTGGGACTTCAGCCTCCAAAAAATAAGCTACCTTCCTGGATAATTTGCCAGTTTTATTCCTCTCATACTTTTGGAAGTGGCTGAATCCCCCCTCCTTCACGACTATATCTTATCTTCCTCAGCTCCATCTCTTGCCAGCCTCTAAAAAAGTAGTTCTGTTACCTTTTTCTTTCAAGTCTAGAGTTAGAAATGGCTTCCTTCTTTTACTAGTCCCTGGGTACTTCACGTTTGTTTATTTATTGTTGCTTTTATTGTTGCTTCGCTTAACCATGTGCACAACTTTGAATAGTCCTTTGATTAAATTATCTTTGAAATCAAAGCTGAGTTTGTGATTTCTTATCTTTCTTACTGGTATCCTGACTAATGGTATTACAGTCAATATAGCTAAACTTCTTTTATGCCACATGGTAAAGGTTTTTAAATAAAAAATTGCATACTTTATCTCAGAATCAATTTTGGATATTTTAAATTTTTGTTTTAATTAGTGAAATATTCTATTTTATTTTTAAATAAAACTGGTTATATTTGATATATAGTCTTGAATTGATGTAATGACATTGAGAAATGCTCATAATAGAATAAAAAACAAGGATAAAAGAGAATGACAAACTATATAAACATATAGAATATGATCCTAAGGAAAAAATCACCAATGTTTTAAAAAATACCTTTTAATAGTTAAATCTTGACTTAATTTTAAATAGACATACCCATTATTTAGAAATTGACCTTTGAAGACAGATATAGATAAAATTTTTAGAAAATATGCAAGGCAAGCAATGACCAGTAAATAGAAAATTGTTGACTTGGAACTTCTACTTTCCTAGTTACACCCAACCAATAAAAATGGTAAGCTGTTTTTAAGGGTTCCCAGAGTTTACTTCATGAGTAATTAACTTTTTTGAAGAACCAGTTATTGGTTAGATACTCACACCACTGAGTAACCTTGAATGAATGCTTTGAATCTTTAGGAACCAAAAAGTTTACATTCCTTTTAGAATGTAAAAGTTTTCATTTCTATAAGAATTACTTTTTATTCCTAAGGCATCTTAAATTGGTGTAACCTTGTACATCCCTTTTCCAAGATCTTTTGATCGAAGTGGACCATATTTGATAGTTATTTGTTTCACAGAATTTCTGAAAGTTCTCAGCATGAATGCTTAATTTCATTAATTTAACTTTCATGAAATGGATTCCTTTTTGTGAAAACATCATAAATACAAAATGAAAGTATTTCTTTCTCCCATTGCCTTAGATTCACATGAAAGAATTCTCAAAGCTGAATGTAGCTAGCACACTCAATTTTCATATGAAAAAGATGTGAATAATTACCTATTCTCATTTGAATTTTGTTAGAATTCTGAGGACTTTATTGCCACTATTTTCATTCCTAGTTTATTGTTTTCACATGAAGTAATAGCTGCTTGTCTATATGCAGCATCTATCTACTTTATAACTGGCCTGTTGTATTTTTCTAACCTTGTCTCTCTAGTGAAACACTTTTATGTGGTAGAAAAAAATTGACTTTGAAAGTCCTGAGATCTGGGATTGAATCCCAAGTCCATCTCTAAGATGTATACATTTAAGTGAGTTATTGAAACCCTTAACCTCAGCTTCCTCATTCATGAAATGGAGATGATATTAGTATCTGACTCTTGGGTTGTCATGAGATTTTTAAATAAAATTATGCATGCAAAGCATCACATACATTACCTGTATGTGAATATAGAAAGTGCTCAGAAGGGATTCTGCCTAATCCTTTTACCCAAATGTGGCTAGAGAGATTTATCTGGAGATAGTGACATAGCCTGGTGGGAAGAAGGTTATCATCATACTTATCTTCTGGTTGTCCCTCAAATCCCCCCCCATCAAAAAAACAGGTTTCCTTAATTCTAAATTGACCTTGTAATGATTAGGTTCATATTTTCATGTTTCGCCCTATTCTGTTCCCTTTATGTATAAGTGATGTTTTCTTATTTGGATTTGAGTTCTTGAGAATGACATTTGTCTTTTCTTCTCACATATCCCCCAGATTTCTTGCAACAGTGACAGGCAATCAACAATCACATCCTGAACACTTGTCTCGAATTAAACACAGACAATTATAGGCTTGTAGAGAATTTTAAAATCAATTTGCACATTAACTTTATTTTACAAATGATAAAAATGAGGTTCAGAGATATTACAAAGCTTCCCTAATATTGCATGGCTAGAAAGTCTCAGAGCAGCATTTCTACTCAGCTCTGATTCTTATGCCAGTTCTGCTTTCATTAACCAATACTGTCTTCCTTAACATGATTAATTCAGTGGATTGGAAAGTGTAGATTACTACCATGTGTCAGTATTTTGGAGAACAGATCTTTTCTTCATGGAATCCTTTCTCTAGATTGGTGGTTTTCCCATGTTATCTTGCATTCAGAATCATCTAGAAGGCTTGTTACAATACAGAATGTAGGGCTTCACCCCTAGAATTTCTGATGTACGTCTGACTGTGGTTCAAGATTTTACATTTCTAACAAATTCTTAGGTGATGCTTTTGCTCCTGGTCCACAGACCATATTTTGAGAGAAGCCGAACTAAAGTTATTATGGATTTTTTTTATCTTTATTTAAAACCAAACTTGACCCAGAGGGAATTGTGTAATCTGTGCTTCCTACAATGTACAAAGTACATGACAGTACTTGGAACAAGCCTTACTTTGAAAGCATTATTCTTTTGTTCAAAAGAGAGCTATTGAGCACCTAATACGTAGTACATGGTGTACAGAGGATCTTAAGGTGCATAAGATGCAATGACTAGGCTCAAGGTGTCCCTGTGACCTCATGCAAGAGAAAAAGTCCACTTCAGTAGTGAGGAATTGGCTATAATTTAAGAAGTGATGGAGTTGAGGAAATTCCAATATAATTGTAGATGTGCTCCAGATGTAATTATGTTGATCAGATTCTGTCATTATCAACACAATTCTAACAAACTTTGGGAACATATAAGTAACTTTTGAAATGCTAAATATTATTTTTAATATAATTCTATACTGTAATAGAACATCTGGGATTTTTTCTAATTTATTTTTCATTTGAGGTATTATTAATTACAATGGTGCTTGAGGCCTGAGAAAATAATTAACAATCTTTGTAAGTGGGAAAAGATATTCTAATCCTGGAATTTCTGCCAATTCATTTGGCAGAAGTGAAACTAATTCCAAATATGGTGAACCCAATGACTAATGCCTAAAGAAAATTAATGATTTTAGCCAGGATTCTTTTTAGCTTCCTTTTAGATATTTGTAACTAGGGTCCATGGACTCTTAGGCATCATATAGTTGGAACTCAGGGGATCCTGACTCCCTTGAAACTCTATGCAAAAATGTCTGAGCACATATTTCCTCTTTTCTTCTGATTTAGAGGGCTTATCACTTTTATCAGATTCCCAATGGAGTTAACCACTTTCCTATTGGAGCTCAAGGGGAGGAGTAAAATAATTGTAACCCAAGGGCTCTGACTTTTGCCCTTGAATTCCACCTATCTTCACCAAATGTCATGAGGGTTTTCTCCTGACTATTTTCATGAAAAAGCAGAGAGGTATATTAAGAGAAAGAAACCATTCTCAGAAGGCAGCTCAGACCTTTTTCCTCATCTGCATCCTTATCTGTGTTAGTTGCTTGTTGATCCCATATGCTCACTCTTTATTTAATTGTCATTTAGGTTTCAGCCTGTATAGATAATTAATAGTCATAACATCTAGAAAACTCCTTGGTCAAAGTAGATGCAGATTGGTGAGTCTGCATGGATATCCCTAGAATAGATACCTATGTAGCATACTCTTTCTCATCCTTCTTACCTATCTAAATTGTACCATACTACAAGGTCCAGATCAAATGCTTGTTCTTTCCATGAACTCTTCTTCAATAGATAAATGCAGAACTCTTCTGTCCTCTTCCTGATAGTACAGTATGGTTTTGGACATTATCAGCCATTTTGTCACTCAGTGCTATTGTTTACCAGTATTTTGTATGAAGAGAACTAATGGTTCATATGTGCATACTGTGGTCCAAGCACAATGACATGAACAGAGCAAGCACTTAAAAATCACCATTGAACAAATACAAGAAATAGTCTCAAAATGTTAACAACATTCTCCAGATTTGAAAAGTTAAAGATATAGCATCCCCAATGTGAAATCCTCATAGAACTTAGTAGTTCTAAGCACATTGATGTCCCATAAATTCATGGGAGTAACATAGTTAGCCAAAAACAAAACAAAGCAAAAAACCAAAAACAAACCTGGTGTGTAGCACAGAACATCTGTGCCTTCTAGGAAAATATGACTGAGCCAGCAGCTGGCATTGTCAATTTCTTCTGTATCCACTATAATCTAATGGCTTTTATATCAGGGATTCAACTAACAGGTTTAGTGGATGAGAACTATTTGGATTTTCAGCTTTGCTGCTTGGGTGATATAGACCACTTTAATCCACAAAGAATGTGTTTCTGAACATGATATGTGCTAGATGTTGAATATGCTTGCTCACTGATATTAATTTAGAAGCATATAGTCATCAGTCATTTTGAAAATGCAGACTTGCACTAAATGATTTAACACTTGAAGTACGGCAAATACTTTTACCTGCTTTATGTAAGCTGATCCTTACAAGGGCCCTAAAAGATATATGTGACTTACTCAAGGTCATTCAGGAACTCCATGACCTTTCATTAAACTAAACTACCATTCTAATCCATATATTCTTCCTTATTGTGCACCACACTCAAAAGGAAAATTCTTTTCTCCTGAAAATCACTTTTCCTTGGCAGCTATATGATATAACTTTACCACTTTTAAAAAACATAGTGAAGATAAAGCACAGACAAAATTAGATTTGACAACCTAATGGAGCACCCTTCTTTGTTATTTGTAAAGAACATCATTCAAGCATCATCATTCAACAGCTTTCAGTTCCAGCAAGTAAGGGGCATATTTATTTGGCATTTGAAGGAGAATTGAAACCACCAAATCACACAGCAGAAAGAATTCCACTTCGATTAGTTATATTTCCTACTGGCCCTTGATTGGAAAGATTTCTCTAAGATTCCAGTAGACAGTATGTTATTTATTTCCTTAAATTGTTAAAAAATAAAAAATTTCCAACAGTCCAAATTTATTACATTATTTGATATTTATTTAGTTATTTATTAGTATTTCTCAATTTATATAGGCTTGCAAAAGAGAAGCTTCTTAGTAAATACCTTTTCCTGGATAGTTTAGGATTCCCTATTTGAAAACAAAGGAATCCCAATGCTGATGGCTTCCTCTGAGATATATTACTTTCCTAAGGCTCATGGACAAAGAAAACACAACCTACTTATGATTTTATATTTTTGTACCTGCTCTTATATTTGCCAGGAATGACTTTACTTTTCATCTAGCAATGTCTAAATCATCTTCATGACCTATACTAGAGTTCGCTTCTTCAGTGGAGCTCCTCGATTTCTGCACATGGGAATATCCTTTTCCTCTTCTGTGTTCCCACAATATTTTATCCATTCCTTTATTCTACACTTGCTGAATTCCATTAAAACTCAGTGTTTACTTCCCTGTTTCTACATCTTGACCAAGAGCAATTTTAAGTTAGGATTCATATCTGAGTTTTTGTGTTATGCACAGTGCCCAGGATATCATTACTCCTCCCGTATCCCCCTTCTAGTATTTACTGAGTGCCAAATACTGTGTTAAGGACATTATGGAGTTTAATCTATGAGTCAAGTAATGTTATCCTGATTTATACTGTAATTACACAGTTGAGAAGCCTGGGTTTTAAATTAACCATTTTAAGGCAAAAAAATTGTCATTTAATTCATTCACAGTGTTGTGCAACCATCACCTCTATCCAGTTTCAAAACATTTTCATCACTACATAAATAAACTTTACCTACTGAGTAGTCACTCCCCATTCCACTGCTCCTGATCCTGGAAACCACTAATCTACTTCCTGTCTCTATGGATATGCCTTTTCTGGACATTTCATATAAATAGAACCTTACAAGATGTGACCTTTTGCATCTGAAAAGCCTGGATCTTATTTCAATTCTACTTAAATGTGGATTCCACTCCTTTATCTATTGTACTATATCTATGTGCTTTACATTATAGGTGTTCACTATATATTTGATGAATGAATGAAGGATTATGGAGGGGACAGTGATCAGACAACTTATTTTCTATTTAACCTAGTTATTTATGATTTGATTGACTTTCATAAATGAATCTTCTGCAGCTTTTACAAAGTGTCAAACAGACTGTAGCTTAGAGGTAGCTGAACAGAAGGAAAGGTGGTGAGCGACACAGATGTACAATGAGTTTTCTCTTTAGGAATCATATTACTTTGAATTGACATCTATGACTGATTTACACATGATCACACTTTCAGCATAAACACAGAAGAGCCTAGGTGATTGGAGAGAAGTTGGCCAGCTACTCCATTTATGAATGGCTTATCAATTTGGTTGTCAGGGCTCCAGGAGTGGGCTCCTGGAGAAGAAATGAATTCAGTTTTCCTTTAGTAACCACTTTTTTCCAACATGTAAGCAATTGCTTGGGCAGAAACTGGTTTTGAGAGCCTGGTTTCTATGGGTTGCCAAGAAAATTTTAGAAGTGCCTCCTTGCTTGAAGGCAGTATGATTTGTTAGGAGAGGTATTACAGTGTCTTTTTTTATTTTTTATTTTTTGGATTCACAATGGAGAGGTGGCTTTAGGCACTACTTGAAAAACAATAAAATGCATGATATTAATCTTTAATGACTGACCTGTCTGGTTATAACGAGAGAAATTCCAAATTTTTACTATTTCATGTTTCTGTCAAAATGCACACTAATTTTATATTGCACACATGCAGCATGTTTCAGGAAGCTTTCTTAACGATGTCTCTATTTCTTTTAAAAATTAATTAATTAATTAATTATTATTTTATTTTTAGAGAGGGGAAAGGAGGGAGAAAGAGAGGAAGAGAAATATCAATGTGTGGTTGCATCTCGTACACCCTCTGCTGGGGACCTGGCCTGCAACCCAGGCATGTGCCCTACATGGGGAATCGAACTAGCAACTGTTTGACTTACAGGCCGATGCTTAATTCACTGAGCAACACCAGCTAGGGCCCTTCTATTTTTATTAAGATTTTAATTATACTTTTACTGACATAACATCAGAAAATTAGTATACTTAACTCTTAGACCACCTGGTCTTTGGTGTACTATTTCAAATTGGACATTTCTTGTTTTGTTTTATGATACTAAGAAAGAAATTACAGTTTTAGTTACAATTATTTACAGAAAAAATGACAAATCAAATAAATCTTTTTGTATCTCCAAAGAAAAAGGAATTAAAATTCATTAAAATATTAAATGGTTTTCAATTGTATTGCATTTAGAGAAAGAGACAGTTATCATATCAGTTTTAGTCACAAATAGTTGATCATTTATGCCTCTGTATACCACTGTACATATAAGGGCTTAACTTTTACTTAAATTCAAATTTTTATTTTGATATAATTATAGATTTATTTGCAATTTTAAGAAATAATAGAGAAAAAAGATCCAACACACATTTGTGATAAAAACTCTCAGCAAATCAAGAATAGAGGGAACATACCTCAATATGATAAAGGCAATATATGACAAACCATCATTATACTCAATGGGAAAAAACTAAAAGCATTTTTCTTAAGATCAGGAACAAGCCAAGGATTTCTGCTTTCACCACTCTTATTCAACATAGTACTGGAAGTTCTAGCCACATCAATCAGACAATAAAAAAACTGAAAGGCATCCAAATTGGAAAGGAAGAAGTAAAAACTGTCATTATTTGCAGATGACATGATACTGTATATGGAGAACTATAAGGATTCCACAATAAAACTACTCAAACTGACAAACTTATTCATTAAAATAGCAAGATAAAAAATAAATATCCAGAAATAATAAGTTGCCGTTTTATATACCAATAATGAACTATCAGAAAGAGAAACTAAGAAAATAATCCCATTTATAATTATATCAAAAATATGTAGGAATAGATTTAAACAAAGGTGTAAAGGACTTACACTCAGAAAATTATAAGACAATGAAGAAATTGAAGATACAAATAAGAAGTATACACCATGTCCGTTGATAAGAAAAATTAGCATTATTAAAATATCCATACCAACCAAAGCAATCTAGAGATTCAGTGCAATTCCTATTAGGATACCAATGCCTCATTTCACAGAACTAGAACAAATATTCCAAAAATTTATATGGAACTACAAAAAAACCCTAAATAGCCACAGCAATCTTGAGAAAGGAAAACAAATTTGGAGTAATCACACTACCTGATATCAAAATATACAAGACCATAGCAATCAAAACTTTATACTTCACTTCCTCACACAACCAAAAGAAGGACAACAACCAATTTAAAAACGAAAACATGACTAGAACTGCTAGGAAATCAAACTGTATGGAAGTCAGACAACCAAAAAGTTAAAGAAAAAACATCTATCCAGACTAATAGGAGGGGCAGACATGAGCAGCCGGGGCAGAGAGAACAGGTGGAAAGGCAGTGGCTGGCAGACCTGGTGGGTGAGGCAGTGGCTGGCAGACTGGGTAGTACTACATTTGCATGCAGATAAACCAGGAGGAACAACTAGGGAGCAAGACAGACCAAGTAGCCCAGGGTTCCAGCATGGGCAAAATAAAACCTCAGAACCTCTGGCTGTAAAATGCTGTAGGGGTTGTGGTGGCACAAGGAGTCATCAGTCTCTTGATAGCCCACAAGAGCTGAGCAAGTGGCATTGTTCCCTCTCTGGCCCCTCCCCAACATACAGCGCCACAACGTGGCAAAGTGGGTTGATCTGCCCTGGTGAATACCTAAGCTTCCACCCCTTACAGCATAATGCATGTGACAAGACAAAAAAAATATGGCTCAAATGAAAGAACAGATCAAAACTCCAGAAAAAGAACTAAGTGATGAAGAGATAGCTAACCAATCAGATGCAGAGTTCAAAGCACTGGTAATCAGGAGGCTTACAGAAATGATTAAGTATGGATACAAAATAGAGGATGAAGTGAAGGCTATACAAAGTGAAATGAAGGAAAATATACAGGGAACCAATATACAAGAAGTGAAGGGAAGGAAGCGACAACTCAAATCAATGATTTGGAACAAAAGGAAGAAATAAACATTCAACTGGAACAGAATGAAGAAAAAGAATTCATAAAAATGGGGAGAGGGTCAGGAACCTCTGGGACAATTTTAAACATTCCAACATCCAAATTATAGGGATGCCAGAAGGAGAAGAGGAAGAGCAAGAAATTGAAAACTTATTTGAAAAAATAATGAAGGAAATCTTCCCCAACCTGGCCAAGGAAATAGACACGCAAGTCTAGGAAGCTTAGAGATTCTCAAAGAAGTTGGACCCAAGGGAGAACATACCAAGATGCATCATAATTAAATTACCCAAGATTAAAGATAAGGAGGGAATCTTACAAGCAGCAAGAGGAAAGGAGACAGTTACCTACAAAGGAGTTCCCATAAGATTATCAGCTGGTTTCTCAAAAGAAATCTTACAGGCAAGAAGGGGTATTCAAAGTGATGAAAAGCAAAGACCTACATCCAAGACTACTCCATCCAGCAAAGCCATCATTTAGAATGGAAGGGAAGATAAAGTGCTCCCCAGATAAGGTAAAGTTAAAGGAGTTCATCATCACCAAACCCTCATTGTATGAAATGCTAAAGGCTTATCTAAGAAAAAGAAGGTCAAAACTATGAACAAGAAAATGATAATAACCTCACAACCATCAACAACTGAACCTAAAAATAAAAACAGACAAAAAAAAAAAACCAACCTAAGCAAATAACTAGAACAAGAACAGAATCACTGAAATCAAAATCACATGGAGTGATATCAGTGGGGACGGAGAGTGGGGAGAATTATGGAAAAGTTACAGGGAATAAGAAGCATCATTGGTAGGTACAAAATAGACAGGGGGAGGTTAAGAATAGTATAGGAAATGGAGAAGCCAAAGAAGCTATATGCATGACCCATGGACATGAATGGGGGGGGGGAATGCTGGAAGGAATGAGGGTACCAGGTGAATGGGGGTAAAGGGGAAGAAAAATGGGACAACTGTAATAGCATAATCAATAAAATATACTTAAAAAATAGGCAAAGGCCTGAATAGACAGATCTCCAAAGAGGGTGTACAGATGGTCAATAGACATATGAAAAAATGTTGAATGTCACTAATCATCAGAGAAATGCAAATTCAACCCGCTATGAGATATCACTTCATACCTGTCAGAAGGGCTATTATCCATAAATCAACAAAGAAGTGTTGATGAGGAAGTGGAGAAAAGGAAACCCTCATGTACTGTTGGTGGGAATGTAAATTGGTACAGCCACTGTGGAAAGCACTATGAAGTCACTCCAGAAAAAGAAAAAAAGAAACTGTCTTAGGACTCAGCAATTCTAATTCTGGGATTATATCCAGATAAAGTCAAAACACTAATTTGATGAAATATATGCACCCCTTATGTTCACTGCAAAGTTATTTACAATAGCCAAGATTTGGAAGGAGCCTGTGTCCATCAGTAGATGAGTGGGTAAAAAAAAAGCTGTGGTACACTTTCACAATGGAACACCACTCTGTCATAAAAAAGAAATATTACCCTTTGTGACACCATGAATGGATCTGGAGTATTGTGCTAAGTGTCATAAGCCAGTCAGAGAAAGACAAATATATGATTTCACTTATATGTGAAAGCTAATTAACAAAATACACTAAGAAACCAAATAGAAACAAACTCATTGATACTGATAACAGACAGTCAACTATTAGAGGGGAGGGGTTTTGGGGGGGCTGGGTGCAAATGATGAAGGGATTAAGCAAAAACAAAAACAAAAACAACCTTATAAACACAGACAATAGTATGGTGATTGCCAGAGGAAAAGGGTGTGTGGGGAGATAGACGAGAGTAAAGGAGGAGTAAATAGTGATGGGAGAGTTGACTTGGAGTGACAGACACACAATATAACATACAGATGATGTACTATAGAACTGTGCACCTAAAGCCTATATAATTTTATTAGTCAATGTAGCCTTACTAAACAATAGATAAATAAATAACTAGAAATAATAGAGACCCAGTCTACTCTTCACAGTTTCTCCCAAAGTTTTGCAAAATGCTAGTACACAAAATCACAATCAAGATAAAAAAATTAACAAAATCAAGATGCAGAACAATTGTATCACCACAAGAATCTGTGTTACCCACTTATTGCCACACTGCCCTCCCTTGAATCTCCATCCCTAATCTCTAACAACCACTGATCTGTTGTCTATTCCTATAATTTTGGAATTTCAAGGTTGCTATACAAATGGAATTATACAGTATGTAACCTTTTGAAACTGGCTTTTTCAGTCATCATAATTCTCTGGAGATTCATCCAAGTTGTTATGTGTAACATATTTTAATTGGTAGGTAGATTATAGATATTTTACAGGAAAAATGAGATAATTGAAAATACTCAGTCTTCAATATTTTTACTTTCCAGCATTTATTAAAACTCAATTATTAAAATGGGAAGTTAGAAATATCAATTATGCATATGTGACTAATCCATGCTTGAAGTCCATTTCTGTGTGGCACTTATTCCAGGAGCATAAACTCTTCAAGGGCAGTGAACATGCTGTATTTAACCATCAGTATTGATTTTCTGTTGTGGACTGCGCTTACCACAAAATCAAGAAACTACAAAAATAATCTGAGCGTTTGAAAAGTGGCAAGTTGTGTTTTCTGCTGTGGTTGACACTCAGAAAAAGAATTTGTTAAGGTTCATTTATCATGTGTAGTTTCTCACTGAGACTATAAAAATAGATCTACATGTCCTAGTATGATATATAAATTAAATAAAACAAGAGATCAAAATATAAATTTTGTTCCTCTACTATTTTTAAGTCAACAAAAGGTTTTTTTTTTAATTTACACTTATAAGTTTATTATAAAGGGTATTATAAAAAAATGGAGATGAACAGCAGATGGAGAGGTACATGGGGCAAACTCCAGAAGGGTCCTGAGTGTAGGAGTTTCTGTCCCCATGAAACTGGAGTGTGCCCAAAAGCTCACAAAATCTTGTTCAATACTTTTTATAGAGCTTCATCTGTAGCCCTCTCAGAGGTCACAGGGTGGGGGCTGAAAGTTCCAACCCTCTAATCACTTGGTCTTCTGGTGACCAGATTCATCCACTTAAGGTCCCCACTCTAAGTCACCTCTAGCACAAGCTCAGGTGGGTTTAAAAAGGGCTCCTTAAGAATGACAAAAGACACTCCTGTCACTCAAGAAATTCCAAGGGTTTTGGGAACTTTGCACCAGGAACAATGCAGAAAACCAAATATATTTCTTATTATACCACAGCTCCTCCTCCCACTTTCAGGCCCTGGTAACTACTGATCTGTTTTCTGTCCCAAGAGTGTTGCCTTTTTCAGAATGCTATATCAATAGAATAATAAAATAGGAAGCTTTTTGAATTGGGCTCCTTTCATTTAGCATGTGTTTAAAATTAATCTAGTTTTTGATTTTTTTAATTGAATTTATTGTGATATTGGTTGAGAAAGTTATATAGGTTTCAAGTGTACAGTGCTATAATACATCATCTGTATATTGTATTGTGTGTTTTCCACCCAAAGCCAAGTGTCCTTCCATCACCATATATAAACCAAAAAGTTTGAGATTTGTTAATAAACTAAATGCAATGTAGATCTCTACAATTCACCAAATCCACTAGTTATTTCTTTTGTGTTTTTGCTGTTTTCTCAGCTCTGTTTAATATAGACAACATGTATTGATTCGCAAGGAAACTAGTTGAAAACTTGAGTTATCTTTCTGGAATACTATGTAAAATGAAATATTCTTGTACAATTAAAATGGCTTTTATATGTTTAAGGATAGTATTTCAGGCTGAATTCTTCAGGCACATAGTGCATCGTGGTAAAGTGGAAAGAACTGGAGGTTTGAGATTCAGAAAGAGATTTGAGTGCCATATCTATAGCTTACTGTCTGACATTGGCAAGATACCACAAGCCTCACTTCTACATATATTACATGTGATATTAATAGTTATTTTACTTTAGCATCATCTCCATTTCTTTGTTCCTCTTTTAACCACAATTTTTTGTAAGAGCTGCCTAGAGTTTCTGTCTTAACTTCTTCATTTCACATTGTTTCTCAACATACTCCAATAGGTTTTCATATCAACCATTCTAATGCTATTCTTTATCAAGATAACCTGTACCTCAAAATTCTAGTTTGGCAGCTTTTGATTCTCTAGAGGAACAATAGGACCAGGTCTACCAAGGCTCTATTTTATTTGAAAGACAATATTATCTTGCGAAAGACCTCTTTTACTACAAGAAGAGATAGGTGATTTTTTTTTTTAAATGTGGTCCAGTGTCAGTTCTAGAGAGGAAGGGAGGAGATGTGGGAAAGATTCTGAAGACTTCTTAATGTCTATCATTCTGATTCTCCTCAAGCCAAGCTCTAAAAGATCTGAGTCCTGGATTGTGAGAGTCATAACATGTGATAAAATAGTAATATAAAGAACTATATCACCCAAGTCAATGTAGGATGTCAACAGCATAAACTTGAATTATTTTGTAGCCTGAGTATGTACTACAGCATAACACTAAGTGCTAAAGTGCAGCATCTGTAAGGACAACATATGGCGGCTTCCTCATCTGGAGTGACTTTGGAGCATATAATATTGCAAATGCTAGAGCATGGGAACAGATACAGCTGCATAAGTAAGAACCAGGTCAGTCTCCATTTAGTGTATAAGTAGGACATTACTCAGTGCTTTGTCATCAGTTTTGTATCTTTAAGGGAGCCTTGTATTTGTAATCGTGGTACTACTGTGACCACCTATGTTATAAGTAAAAACTACAGTGGCTGGAGCAGGAAAGGACAAGAGAAAATGGCAGATGCTATACAGTAGCCAAGAGGGCCACTTGTGAAGCACACAACAAACATATCCCTTAACCTTTCCTAGAACTCTCTATAAGGAATTTGAGAGGAAGCAAAGATGACATTAGTTTTCTATTTAATTAAAAGTGAAATCTGTACTCTTCCTGAATTCCCAGAATCTGCATGATCCAACTTGTATTTACCTCTCCAACCTCGTCTCATACAACCTTCTTCTTTCCTCATAACATTCCATTCACACTTCCCATCTTTATGCTTTTTAAACAAATTAAGCTTGTTTACACTTCGTGGTCTTGAACCCTCAGTTAATGGCCTGGAATGCTCTTCTGATTATCTCATTGTCACTCATGTCTCATCTCAAATGTCACCTCCACAGAGAGGGCTAAACTACGCCATGTCTAAAGTACCTCACTTTTTACTCCCTCACTCTGCAGTTAATCTCTATTATATTTTTAGTTTTTATTTTATAACATTTTATTACATAAAAATTTAAAAAATCACCTGCTTATTGTCTGCTTCCATTCCTCCAAATATAAGTTTAATAAAGGCAGGGATCTTGCCTGGCCTGTTCAAGAGAATACACTCAGCACTTAGAACAGTCTTGCACAAAGAGCAGTCTCTTAATAAATGCTTAATAAATAATTACATATAATTAATAATTATTTTATAAATATTATGTTTAATATAGAATATATCACACATGTTATTTTATGATTCTCTATTTACATATTCTAGATATATGATATAATTATATAGCTAATTATAAACTTGAACATTTTATGGGTTACTATAATATGATTGATTAATAATTAAGTATAAATGAAAGGGTTGATAATTTATGGTATAGCTCTGAATTACAATGCTTATTGGTCATGTTGGTGGGTGCTTTTAGTCTCACAGTAATAAAGCACACTGTTATCTGCCTTCTGCCTAGCTTTTTGGCTGTACTGAACAATGAGCTCCTCCAGTAAGCCTCCTGTGTCTTTCCCATATGATCTTCTTCTTTATGAAACACTCTTACTTTTCTATATCCATGTCCCACCTGAATGATTAATTTTTAGTCATTTTTCATCTTTCAATTTCAGCTTACATGTCACATTTTGGGGAAACTTGGTTTGCACTTACAGTGAAAGTTTCCTTGCATCCATATCATGTCATGCAGATACCAAGCTCACTTGAACATCTAGTGTTCCTACTGAACATCCAGTAGGAACTGGTCATCCTACTATCATTATCCTTCATAGGGTAAGTCCACTTTTTCATCAGTGTACTTATATCCACTTGACTTGTCAAGGGCATTGTTCTTTCTGCTTCTCATCTGGGATAACTTACAGAGCTCCACGTGAGCTCCATTTCTTGTGGTTGAGGAGGACTTCCTCAAACATGGGAATGACTAATATCAATGTTATTAATTGCCTTATTTTTTTCTCTGATCTCTATGATCTCTTCTATAATTTGTCTTTGCATCTGAACACTCTACATGTTCTCAACAGGATTTTACTGAGGAATAGAGATAGCCCTCTCTCCTTTTAATTGAAAGAGAAGAGGTTGTTTATCTGCCATCTGGAGGACCTTTATCTTCTCTGAAAGTTGTGCTTCCAGGGCATCCATTTGGAAATTTGAAGCAAATATTTTAATATTACAGTTCTTAGTTTCTTTCCTGAGGATAAAAGTGGGATGAAAGGGACAATCTGCCCCAGGGATGACAGCTGTGGCTTAGGGGTCAGTGAAGCAACTACCTTTTATCTCTTTTCTTCTCCAGCATTATGATTGCACATGAATCTATCAACTATACAATCCTTGGAGCTTGACAATTTAATATAATAGCCTCTGATACAGTAAGGCCCTGTTGTGCAATTGAGAGTTGATTGACCATGACCTGAATTGTTCCACCAAGCTTAATGACACACCTAGGAAAGCTTCCCTGAAGGGCAACCTTATCTTTATAAACTCTAAATCTCTAAACAGTTTTTGAACACCCATTGATGATATTCATGATAATGATGATGATGACGACAACAAGAACTATGTTGATAATGAACATTTATTACTTGCTAGGATGTAAGTTCTGTGAGAGAAAGAATTTTTACTAGTTAATTTAGTTATATATCTCAAATGCCCAGAACAGTGTCCAGTTCATAGTACAGAATCAGCAAATATTTTTTAATTAATTAATGGGCATTAACTATACACTAGAACTTGTGCCAAAGGTCTTACAAAATGTTCTCTTTTAATCTGTATAAGAACTTCATGATGAGCTATTTATGTACGCATTTTACAAGTAAGGAAACTAAAGTTTGGTGATGTTAAATATAACTTTTCCAATACCTTAGAGCTAATAAGTGATGGAAATTAAATTCAAATCCAAGCAATAGAAATTCACACCTCATACCCTTAACCTCCATATTCTTTTTGGAGATTGATTGATGCATTTTGTGTCAATAAAATGCAAATTAAATGGGTGATTCATAAAGAAAGCATTTTGGTTTTAGCCAAAAATGTTGAAGGGTGAATATGTATTCTGCAAACTGTGAAACTCATATTAACTAGGAAGGTAACTTTGGGGACAGGTGAAGGAAAGTTCTATAATCACTTATCAGGTTAAATAGGCTGCTTCTCAAAAGGAAAAAATACCTTCCTCAAGAAATTTAAATTCTTTCAGAATGTTCTATGTACACATTACCTATGACAGCAGTTTTGAACGGTGTTTCTAGTGACCAGCTGAAACGAACACGTTGAATTAATAATTAGCTCACAGTATAAAGGTACAGTATTGACTATTAATTAAATGCGGATATGTTTCGTGGTTTTGGAGTTAATTATTGTGCCATGTGTTATGTTTTCCCATACCTTACATTTTGAAGATTTAAGTTTAATCTGTGGATTCCATATAAAGGCTCTGTTATGTAGTGTTTGAAAACATAGGTTTGGAGACTAGAATTTAAATTTTGTTTTTGCCCCTTATTACTTGACCAAGGCAAGTCAATTCACCAAACTGCTGTGGAATTTTCATATCTGTGAAATGGGAAAATAGTATCTACTTTTCAGAGTTGTAATATTAAAATAAAGTACATAATAAGAATCACTTGAAATAGGTTTTGTTATGTAGTGAGAGTTCAATAAATAGTCAAAGTAACTTTTTCTACCTGAATTCCCAAGGAAGCCTAGCACTTCATATATCATACATTCACATTTGTTCTTTTGGGTTTTGGTTATAAATGCATATAAGTAACAGCATAATAGAAAGTGTATTACCTCTTGATTCAGAACAGGATTCAAGTCTTGGTTCTATAGCTTAATAACTCTGTGATCTTAAATCTTTGCAAGCTGGACATGCATGTCTTAACATTTACATTTTTCTTGTTAAGGTACAAATGACATGTTTAGACATATAATTTCATTTTTAAGGTCCTTAAATTGAAGGGTAGGAAAATTTTTTCTTCTACCATCTTAGGGTCTCTGGTTGAAACTAAGAATTAACATAACACGTAAACAGGAGAGAAGCACAGAAGTTTTAATTTTTTTTTTTACATGTACATAGGGGTCTTCATGAAAAAAAATAAAGACCTGAAGAAGCAGTTAGGGTTGGATGATGCACCAGTCAGAATATCCTCTGATTTTCAAATTTGGCTAGAAAAATTATAATTTTGTCTGATCTGTTAAATGGAACAGACATAACTTTTGACTCACAGGATGGCAATCTCTACAATATAGACCAAGTCCAAATTCTTCCTGAATTCTCACTGTCCTTTGTTAGTTTCCATGGAATTTTTCTGACTTCTTATGCAGAAGAATATAGCTCTTCCTCATTTTTATCTTTTTCTTTTGGGGGATGAGAAAGTTGATTATGAACTGTACTTAAGCTGTATTTGAGCATGAAATATTTGAACTGTGCACCCCAGAGGGTCCTAATCTGGAAAAATGAGAGGTAACTAATGCCACATTTATATTAGAGTGCTCTCTTCATAGTTTCCATTCTTTAATTTAATTGCTTTGGAATTTGTCATTTGCAACCTAAAATTTATAATTAATAATTGAGGAAAAAAACCCTCATAGACATGAACAACATTGTGGTGATTATGGTGATTACCAGAGGAAAAGGGGTGTGGGTAAGGTAGAAGAGGGTAGAGAGGGGATAAGTGGTGATGGAAGGAAGCTTAACTTTGTGTGGTGAACACACAGGTGCAATATACCGAAGATATATTATAGAATTGTACACTTGAAACATATATAATTTTATTAAGCCATGTCACTCCAATAAATTCAATGTATTTTTTAATGAAAAAATATTGAATGCTTCTTGCAAAGAAATTCATTTCAACAACAACAAAATATGACCACTGTAGTAAGCAACTAAAAATATATTAATATTTTAGCTGTCCAACTTTATTTTCATATTATTTTTCCAGCTTTGTTGAGATATAATTGACATGTAACATTGATTTAAAATTGTAAAAAGTATAAAACAATATCAATATGCTTTATAACATACCTGATGATTAGCCAGACTGTCATTTTGCTTGACCATTTCTGATATAGGTAATATATTGCTTTATAAGTCAACCTATACCATTTTCAGACAACTCTAATTTGTAGAAAGTTCTTTGACCCTTCTTTTTATCTAATTGTGCTATGGTCTCTGTAACAGCATCTTTTTTATCTGTTTTGCCCTCAGGAATCTGTGTAGAGTCAGTATACTGCTTGTTGTCTTAAATACCCTTTCAGATATGATAGTTCCCCCTCATCTGCGGGAGATACATTCTTAAGATCCCCAGTGGATGCCTAAAGCTGTGGATAGTACTGAACCCTTTGTATGCTATATTTTATAGCTGTGATAAAGTTTAACTTATAAATTAAGCATAGTAAAAGATTAATAACTAACAATAAAATTCAATAATTAATACACTTGAAGAAAAGTTATGTACATTGCTCTCTCTTATTCTCTCTCAGAGAAATAGCATGAATTACTTTTTCACAATTTCATGGATAGAAGATTCGTTCTTACCATAGGTTTTAGCAACCTCAGCATACAATTTTTTCTTTCCTTTTAAGTCGAGAATTTTTATCTTTTTTATTTAATGAAAGCACATTGCAACTTCTCTTGTCATATCCGAATTGCCAGCATCCTTACTCTTGTGCTTTCAGACCATTATTAAGTAAAAGAAAGGTTACTTGAACACAATCACTGTGATACCTCTATAGTTGATCTGATAACCCAGATGACTACTAAACTATTAATTGGCAGGTAGTTATAAGGTGTGGACAGTCTAGACAAAGGGATTATTCATGTCCTGGGAGGGACACAGTGGGGCTGTGTGAGAGTTCATCACATTACTCAGACTCAGAACAGTGCACAATTTAAAATGTATAAATTTTTTTCTGAAATTTTTAATTTAATATTTTCAGACCACACTTGACTATGGGTAACTGAAACTGTATAAAGCAAAACTGTGGATAATGTGGGATTACCATATTAGAAGCGAACTGTATGTCTGCGCCAAGTCTTTTCCACTCTGGTGTGCATATCCCACAACAATACCTTCACTGTTGCTCATCTCACAGTGTTTCTGGACTTTTCACTATCATGTATACAGTTATCTACTTGTACTTACGTGCCC
This sequence comes from Pteronotus mesoamericanus, assembly GCF_021234165.1. Classification (NCBI taxonomy): domain Eukaryota; kingdom Metazoa; phylum Chordata; class Mammalia; order Chiroptera; family Mormoopidae; genus Pteronotus; species Pteronotus mesoamericanus. The sequence continues at coordinate 5,756,906 of NW_026555198.1, forward strand.
ATAAATATGGGTATGTTTTACTATTCTTCACTAATTTGAGAATAAAATCTAAAACAAAATGAAAATCCTTTATATGTTTATAAATTAGCATTGCATTTAAAATCTCAGCTCTGTCATAGTGCTAGTGTTTCTTTGTGGAGGATAAGTCCACACATTTTTCAAATGGCTAATGGAAATGGAGAAGATTTTCCTAAATTTCCTTATATTCACCGGAAATCCATGCCATGAATGTATATCTACATTTCATGCACCCAATTTTTTGTCATACACCCAAAATTAATGTGCCTTAAAAATTATCTATGCTATTTGCAAATGTGATTCTTTATATTTACCCTCCTGGCAATGAGAAATAATATACCGGATAATATCTTGATGAGAGGAGAAGAGCATCTAGATGACATTTGAGTTCCCCTTAAACTATTTTCCTAACCACAGGTATTCATTATGAAAAATGTCTAGGATGGTGTAGTTTGTGTATCCTGTTCCCCACCCCCCAAAGGGGAAATGAACAAATCAATTTATCTGTGTAGGAGACACAATTGTTGCAATAATTATCTTTTTGAAAAATGGATGATTCCAATGTCAGTTCTCATATGGATTCATCCAAGTGCTTTTATTTATAGAAACCACAATAATTTTAATGAGGTCATTGTGTAAAATATTGCTCTTCAATCCACTGAGCAATTATATTGTCAAGTAACACTTTTGATCCTAGAAATGAAATAAAGTTCCCAATGGTAAACTTGTTCAAAATCAGGAGATAAAATACTTTCACATGTTAGGCACTATTTCCATTTATATATTTTTGTTACAGACAATATTTTTGTTGTTGGAGATCTAGAGAGTGAATACTTTGAGGACAGGAATTGAATCTTGTTTCTTTTTCTAGTAACTGGTACTATGCATGGCACAAAGCAAGCATACAATGTTTACTGACAAGTAGACAGACAAATAAGTATGAGGTTGTTACCATTGATGGAAAAAGAAGTGAATGTCCTAGATGTTGTAGGGGTTGGTGGATATGAAACTAAGGGATAAGGTGCCATAGAGAAACTTCTATGAGAGTCAATCGAATGCCTGGCATCTGTTAAAAAGCAAATGTCCTGGGAGCTGTCACCAGTAAAACTTTATTTGGGCTATTAAAAAGCCTATTGAAAGTAAGCCTTTGTTAAAAGAAGAAAAGCCAGCAGGGAAGGACCAGCACAAGGTAAAAAGAACCATGTGGGAGAGGATTCTATAAATAAATCTCATAGATTCTAAGTATTTGTTAAATGATGATATTTTGTCTGCATGATGTCAAAATCATTGCTCAGTTAATTCAATTCTAGAAAATGTTGTGTAATTTACTTCAAGTAAAAACATAAATAAACTAGAAAATACTAATAAAATGCAAGCTATAGTCAAGCACAGGGGAAAAAATGCAAAGTCTGGGAATCAAAAGTTACTGATTCTGATCCTAGATTTTTTTACTGTGTAATTGCAGAACTATTACTTTTCCTAACTTTATCCTCAGCTCTAACAGGCTGAATAGAGATCCTGGCATCTATGAAATGTTCTGATTTTATACTGGTCATTTTCTGAACATGGCTGACTAATCAATTAAATTGTTCCTGAATGTAGATACAACCTAAGAGAGACAGCAAGGCAACTGAGCATCTAATGAGAGCCTAAACACAAAAATATGCCCCCATATTTCATGAAGAAACATTCTGAAAGAGTTAAAATGTTTTAAAATGACCAGACTTAACAAGAAATTTGCATATTTTCTTCATGTTTGTATAAGTAATCAATCAAATAATTTTTTCAGAAAGCAGCAAAAGTTGGGCATAGCTCTGGATTTTTATTTAACATATTGAACCATGATAATGTGTGATTTCCCATATTGAAAGTTATCAAAGTTAAACAAAAATAATAAGTCAATAAAATACATTTATTTATCTATTCTAAATAAATTTAGATATTTTACTATTGTGAATTGAATATCCATTTTTATTTTTCACATTTTTTATTTTATCAGTTGGTTTTTTTCATTTTTATTGGAATTTGATTACAGTTGTCCCAATTTTTGCCTTCTTCCACCCATCCCGTCCCCACTCCCACAGTCAATTCCCACTCTGCTGTCCATGTCCATAAGTCATTCATACATGTTTTTTGTGTAGTCCTTCCCCCTTCTTTCCACAATTATCTCTTGCCCTCCTCCCCTCTATATTGCTGCTGAGAAAACTGAAGTTTGGAATAAAATATTAACCCCTTCCCCACAAATAATTTAAGTACTCATGACTGTTTAGTAACAAGTAATCATTTTTTCTCTATTGAATGGATTTATTTAAGTCAATGCTTGTGGATAATGCTGCCAGTGGATTTATATTCAAGTGAAACATTTCCTGTACTAAATTTTGTTTAACATAGTTGATAGGATTTTAAGAGAAATATTTGTTAACTATTGCAGAGTCCAATAATGTCTGCTAATAAAATTTAATTAAATGATCCAATTAGAAAATAAACAAATTTTATGTTTTACTTTCAGAAGGTATAATTATTCAGGGAATTTAGTAGTTATTCTGAAAAAAATAGTGCTTCCAGGTGAAAATAATGAAATGAAACTGCATCATAGATCCTTTCTCTTTTATTAAGAGACAAACTAATAAAACATGTTTATAAATATGTGAGGAAAATCAGTCAACTAAACCAAGAATGTCTACAACTTTAAGCCATACATTTTTTAACAACTGCTTGCTAGATAAAGAAACTAAAGATTCATAATTTAGTGAGGCTCGGGGGAGGACATGGATTCTAAATTGCTCTCACTCTCTAGGTCAGCTTTCCTGATTAATCAGAAAAATTGTGCGATGGCTGGTGTGGCTCACTGGATTGAGTGCCAGCCTGTGAGCCAAAGGGTCACTGGTTCAATTCCTAGTCAGGGCACACACCTGGGTTGCATGCCAGGCCCCTAGTGGGGGCGCACTTGAGAGACAACCACACATTGACATTTCTCTCCTTTCCTTTCTCCCTCCCTTTCCCTCTCTCTAAAAATAAATAAAATCTTTACAAAGAGAGAACTTCTAAAACTGATCCTCAATATTCTAAAATTTGGAGAAGAGATTACTGGGAAAGTATCCTTATCTATTCACTCCTTTAACCAGAATATAGTAAAAATGGTTTCTAGAGAGAAACGGGCAAAATGGGGAAAGTGGAAAACAACTGAGGGTAGAAACAGAGACTAGAATTGTGCCCTGAATTGAACATATCATTGGAACCCCCAAATATCTCACTGTGAAAATATGCTATACATCATAACTAGGTAGAGTGAATCCTGTATGAAATATTAAGCAAAAGAAAGGCAAAATGAGTGAAAACTCGGGGATGCCACTCAGGAGCATACCAAATTTGCCCCAGCTGTGTTCCTCACTCTCTCCATGCCCATGTGGTGCAGAAAAATGGTTAAAATACAAAAACTTAATATATAAACCAGTATTTGTGAGGACATCATCAAAGCAGGTCCAGATACTGCAGGAAATTTTTTTTTAAAAAACTTAAGCTTAATACTATATGAGAATCATACTGCAACTCTAAATAGTCACCTATGCTTGAACAAGGTGAAAATAAATCACAGAACAACTATGTCAACAGACCTTAACAGGAGCTCTTCTATGAAATAAAAATCGGTTCCGAACTTATTCACAGGGACAACAGTGAGGTGATTGTGATGGTGGGAGGAGGCAGGTGGAGGTGGAAGAAGGTATGGGGGATAAATGGTAATGGAAAAAGTATAATGAAAAAAGGGATCTATTTTAAAAAGTTAAAAATTGTGGAGCTAGCATGTGGAAAATAAAACTTTCAATTTAGGTTAAATCAATATAAAAAATGGAAAAAATTCCCTGCAATATTTCACATTTAAAACAATGTAATGACAACATGAATCCTGTAAGAGAATATGTTAAATATTAGAAGATCAGATTATACATGTTTGAAATAATATTAATGCCATAGTGGAAAGGCTTGAGATCAGCTCAATGAATGTAGATGACAAAGAGAAAGTGGTCAGAGTACTAAGAAATAAGCTAATAGATATACAGAGCATAGGCAATATATAAACATTATGTAGAAGTATATTTCAGATTTCATTATGGAAGAAAACAATCAATTTAACAGAAAAAAATAAGAAGTTCAGAAATTGCCCAAATACATGTAGGAGTTGCTTATAGTATTTATAGGTGGCATTAAATGTAAGTGGGGGCAGGACTAATTATGTAATAGATTGCTCTGGATCAAATGGCTAGCTGTTTGTAAAAATGCAAATATGGATTTCTATTCTTTATTTCAAATACATTCTACAAGATGAAAAATTTTATAAATGAAACCATAGAACATTAGCTTATAGATAACAAAGTCATAACTTTTGTTCCTATAACTGAAAAGCAACCTAAGACTTAAAAATAATAAAAAAGCCTCCTGGAAAGGAATCAAGATGGCAGAGGAGTAAGTGGAAGTAACACTGACCTCCTCCCAGGACCAACCTAGAATTACAACTAAATTGTGGAGAAATCACCTGGAACAAAAAACTGAACAATAGCAAGAGAAGAGCCTTTCAACCTTGGACAGACAGAGGAATCGGCTTTAGTGCAATCTAACTGGTGAGTGCTATAGAGACTTGAGAAGTTGGGCAAGGTGCCCAAGGTTGGCAGCACCAGAAGGATACTGAGACGACCAGTTGGATCCCCCTAAGAAGAGCGGGGTCTAAACCATAAGCACGGATGTCCAGCCTACAGTACCAGAACCGAAAAAGTACACAGAAAACAGGCAGCTGCAAAAAGCAGCAGGGTTGCTCTCTGTCACAGACAGGTGACTGGAGACGCAAAGAGCTGGTTAAAGGGCCAACACATAAATTTTTATTTGCAGCCACTTACCCTGAGCTTCGGCAAAGGCAGGGGCAGAGTGGGATAGAAATGCCAGAGGAGAGACTGGGGAGGGAGGTTTTGAGGAGAGAACTGAGAGAGTAGCCGGCAGGATCCCTGTGCTGACTCATCTCATATACAGAAGCAGCCATCTTGCTGAGGCAGGCCACACCCCTGATCAGCAGCAGCATGAGAGGACCCAATAACCCCACCCCCAGGAGGCTCTGACAAGGCCTGGTAGTGCTAAAGCCTGACTGCTGAGTAGAGAGAGGCAGCCACAGATAGTAGATCCCTGTGTAAGAGGGGTGCAGAGTGGTCTAGAGGAACTCGAGGAAAGAATGGAGAGAGAGGCTTTGGGGAGAGAACTGAGAGAGTGACCAGCATGATACTGGTGCTGACTCCTCCCCCATATGGCAGCAGCCATCTGGCTCAGGCAGACACCTCCCCTGAATGGCATCAGTGTAAGAGGACCCAATAACCCTGCCCCCAGTAGGGACTCTGCCCCGCCCTGTGATGTCTCTAAGCAAGTCTGTTGTATGCAGAGTGACTAGATTAACAGCTGAAGGAGACAGCCACAGACAGTAGATTCCTGGAAGCCTAGAACAGACTGCCTAAGGTCAAACAGGATCAACAGCTGACATAATCAGAGGCAGATCCAGAAAGAAAAAAAACAGCAGTCTTCTACCATAGAAGTTCACACCACAAAGTCAGGAAATCAAGACAGATCAATTTAAGAAGCAGATGCAAAAAAGAAGAGTCTCAAATTATGGGAAGACAAGGAAACACCCCCTAGTCAAAGGGAAAAGAGGAATCCCCAGAAAGAGAATGAAATGAAATAGAGGCAAGTCAACTATCAGATATTGAGTACAAAACAATGGTTCTAAGGAAGCTCAATGAGCTCAGCTAGCTCAGGGAGAATTACCAAAAACTATAGAGAAACTACGAGGAATTTACTGCAAACTATATCAGCATGAAAGGGACATAGAAACTTTCAATAAGAGACAAGAGGAAATGAAGAATACAATTTCTGAATTGAAGAACACAGTAGAAGGAACCAAAAGCAGGCTCGATGAAGCAGAAGATCGAATCAGAGAGCAGGAGGCTAAGGTAGAAAAAAAACTCCCAGAAAGAGCAAGAAAATGAAAAAAGACTTAAAAAGAATGAGGAGACATTGAGGGAAATGCAGGGCAACCTGAAACGTAATAACTGTATATTTGGGATACCAGAAGGAGAAGAAGAGGAAGAAAGGTTAGAGAACCTGTTTGAAGAAGTAATGATGGAAAACTTCCCTAATTGCAGGAGAGAAAAAGTCACACAAGTCTAGAAAGCACAGAGGGTCCCATTCAAGAGGAACCCAATAAGGCCCACTCCAAGACACATCATCATTAAAATGCCAAGTATCAAAGACAGAGAATCCTAAAGGCAGCAAGGGAGAAAGAGATAGAAACTTATAAGGCAGCCCTGATACAGCTAGCAGCTGACTTTTCAACAGAAACACTACAAGCCAGAAGGGAATGGCAAGAAATATTCCAAGTAATGAAAAGCAAAGGCCTGCAACCATGACTGCTCTACCCAGCAAGGCTCTCAATTTAAATGGAAAGTGAAATAAGGAGCTTCTCAGAGAAAAGAAGGCTAAAAGAATACACCTCCACCAAACCAGCCCTGCAAAATATGTTAAAGGAACTGCTTTAAGGAGATGAAGAGACAGTTTATGCCTATTATTTTTTAAAAAAGCTTTAAATGACTTTTTGGTATTCATTACCCATTTTTTGATTAAATGTTTGTAGAATCCCTCCCAAAAAATAAAAGCAAACACCTATTAATCTCTTTTTAGATGTGTTGCAAATACTTTCCTATTCTGTTACTTGTCCTTTAACTTTTTTTACATGAATATTACTGTATAGTCTTAAATGTTTAATATAGCCATATTATCAATATTTTACTTTATAGATTCTAGGTTTGAATATGTTACCTCAGAGTAAGAAAATATTATTTTGTATTTTCTCCTAAAACTCCTTAGATTTTACATATTGATTTTTAACTCATCTGAATATTTTTTGTATAATGTGTGAAATAAGGATCTATATTTGTTTTATTTTTAAGTAATAATGATCCATGCACCCTATGTGTTGGATAAGCCTTTTTATCCTCACTGATTAGAAAAATCAATTAAATCATATATTACATTGTTAAAAAGATATATACGTTTGTTTCTAGAGTGCTCATTTTATTTCATTGATCTACCTGATTATTTCTGTGCAGCTGTCATGATTGCTGAGACTTTTTAGTGGATTTAAATTTTTTAAGATTTTATAATGGATATTGACATTTAAAAAATAAATAAAATCAATCTGCATTAAGAAAGAAAGAAAGAAAGAAAGAAAGAAAGAAAGAAAGAAAGAAAGAAAGAAAGAAAGAAAGAAAGAAAGAAAGAAAGAAAGAACTCCTACCTTTTGCGACAACATATATGGAACTGGAGAATATTATGCTAAGTGAAATAAGCCAGTTGGTGAAAGACAAATACCATACGATCTCACCTATAAGTGGACTCTATTCATCAAAATAAACTAACGAACAAAATAAACCACAGGCATGGAAACAAGGAGCAGACTGAAAGTGACCAGAGGGAATGTGGAAGGAGGACAATGGTGGAAAGAAGGAGGAACTAAACAAAGAACATGTATGAATGACCCATGAGTCTGTCCCCATTTCCCTTGTTAGTTCAGTTTTTTCATTAGATTCTACTTATGAGTAAATCATATGTTATTTGTCTTTCTCTGACTGGCTTTTAAAGAAAAGTTATCTGAAATAAGAATATCACTCATTCAACAACACTCATTCAATAGGTATCTTTTAATTATCTATAATATGATAGGTCCCAACCCAGAGGCTTAGGAATCATAGTTGTGACTAGGAAGTCAAATTCCCTGGACTCATGATGCTTTCCTTCACCTAATGGAAACAGACAATAAACAAATAAACACAAAAATATAATTTTAGATCAGTAGACTAAAACACACAGACTGCTGCATAAAATTTCCATACAGGACGCTTGAAGACTTAGCTTGGTTCAGTTATTGAATTTATAGAATATAAAAATATATATTCAAGTAGTCAGGATAAAAAGGCAAATCACCTATGAGGAGAATAAATCTGATTGTCTTCTCTGTTTTCCAAGATGATTTTAAAAGCCAAAGATCATGAGAATATACCTCTAAATTCTCAAGGGAAAGAAGGTGAGATTTGAGAATATTATATCAGTTATTTAAACATAAGGAAAACAAGCAGACATTCTCAAAAAATTAAAGAACTAGGAATACAAGATCCAAAAGCCCTTTTTTTTAGTTATACAAGAAGTTTATATGGTTTTATTAACTAATGTCACCAAATAAATTCAATAAAGAATACAATAAAAATAAACATTAAAATAATAATAAAATAATAAAATAAAAATAAAACAAACAAACAAAAGCTAGGTTTTATGAAACAAACTGTTGTTATTTTACAGGTGATTCAAGGTAAAGACCTTAGAAATGGAGAAGATGGTTAAGAAGAAGTCAATTACATTTGAATCCATTGAAACATAGAACTAATAATAAAATAAAATGTGGCAACTATAGTCATGAAACTGGATATACATATTAGAAATTTGACAATGTAAAATAGACATAATTCACAAAAATTGGATGGTAGGGACCCAGGGAGATGGGGAAAAATGTGAGAGAGTTAATGTACTCATCTTTTACAGTGAGCAGCTAATTAATATAATACAAAAATCATTTAATTAAAACTAATAATGATTCTAGTTTTTTTCATATTGCTATGATTTATTTTATTATCCTTTGAGAAATTCTTTTAAAATACTATATTATGATAAAGAAATATGTATCTGACATGAACCATTTTCTTCAGTTTCTTTTCCTTTCTTAAATTTAAGTAAAATTGTAATTAAAATTATACTTATAAATAAAATGCAATTAAGTTATATAATATACTATAAAATTTTCTTAGTATTTGTATTGGAAACAGATGCAAAAAAAGATGTTTGGAATAATTGCTGTTAGTTTTTTTGTTAGTTTGTTGGAATTGGAGGGTTTTGTTTGTTTGTTTTACTAAAAAATGAAAGAATCTGTTCTTTTCATTCTTAATTTTGTCACAATACCACTTTTACAGTAATATTAAATTGATTTTTCCTTAAAAAGATTTTGTGCTGAGAAAAGAAGGTCAAAAGAGAGAAAGTGAGGACATCTGCAATAATGTCAACAATAAAAATAAAGAAAAAAAGATTGTGTGAAATAAGCATAAACTGATCTAGTTAAAGAACATTGAATGAAAGTCAGATAACTCAGTTCAAATTTCAGATGTGCCTCTGCTGAACAATGTGACCTTAAACAATGCAACTGAACTCTGTAGAAATTAGTTTTCACATTTCTAAAGTGTTTTTTCTAGCTCTAAAATTACTACAACTTCATAGAATTTTCCAATACTATTTTATGTCTGAGTTCTCCAGGTGGGAGGGTGGAGCATGAAAGAAGGGCTTTTATACAGGCAATTTATTTGGGGATGTAATCCCAGAGAACCAGGGAACAAGACTGGGGGATCAGTAAATGTGAAACAGGAAAGGAGGGAAAATAATACAAGCATATTGGATTGAGCTAGTTATACTTATGGGCAACTGTAGCTGGCACTCCCCCACCAGGATTTAAGTTGCTGTGTAATATACATTTCAAAAATTTTCACTCATAGGGCAGAAAAAACATTTATTCAACACCAGTCTCAACGCTGCACTGACCAAGTGTTAACTCACAGATAAGACTGGCATATAAAATATAAGTTACCTGGTTAAATTTCGGATGAACAATTTTTTTAGTATAAATATTGCATGAAACATAGTTATACTTAATAGTTATTCATGGTAGATGTGAAACTCAAATTAAACTGGGTGTATATATTTTTATTTCTGAAATCTAATGACCCTACCCATAAGATGTTAACATTCTCATATCTCTGACTGTGCATGTATGAATCCAGATCCTGCACTGTAGCATCAAAGAAAAACTCAACTGCAAAAAGCAAGAGGTATACAGAACACAGTAAAGGTTCAGGTGCTGCTGAGGTGAGATGTAGTCAAATTATATATGTCTTACATATACCTGTCTAAACTGACTGCCTCAGCAGCTGTAGAGGATTGAGTCAAGAAGTGATATACTGCTCAAAGACTTATCTGTGGGGATTAGAAAAAATAGCCAATATCAATGTGTTTTGTAACTTATATCGTGAAACAAAATATAAGTCAATATCATTACCATCACCATGATCATTATTATTGGCTTGTTTTAAAATTTGGTTGTCTCAGTACAAATCAGATTATTCAAATTGCAGGTTGTCCATAAATAAGCATAAGGTAATTGTATTATAAAAGCTTAAAAACAGAATGTCTCAAATTTCTTTTGGCTTTCAGATAGGCACTCCTGGTATATTTATTTATTCAAAATCTTTTTTTTATGTACAGTTGGTGTGACCATTTGGTCCATTTGATTTGCTCTGATAAAGCATACTATTTTACAGCTTATCAGGAAGTTGTTAGTATCTTACTTTTTACGTTGTTAGTATCTTACTTCTTTTTCAAGCTTATGTGAAGAGGCCTCAGTATGCCTGGGGCATGAGGATTTTTCAGTAAATGATAAAATCTCTCTTGCAATGATTTTTTAAAAATTTGTCTCTTCACTTTCCAATGAACAATTTTCCCATTCAGTTGTGGAGAGAATAAATAATTATCTTGTTTTCTAGAAATACAGAATTCTCAATGTACAGTCAATTTTCAAGATGACCCCCCTCATGTTGTTTGTGAGTTCACTAGATTCTTCTGCTACAGCCATTATTTTCACAAAGTATATAACTTATAGAATGTCTTTACTATTTAATCTAGGAAGTCATTTTGGCAGAATAACTGTCATTTCCTTGAATTTTTTCCTTTAAAACTTTTTTTTTCCTTGCAAGATTTGTACATAGTTCTTCTAGGGATTTCCCTTTCACACCCTCTGCCCCAATCCTCCAGTGCATTAGTGCTTCCAAGGGAGTGTGCCTTTTCGTCATCATGATCTGAAAACCTTCCCTTTTCTATTCCTTGCAAGCCCTTGTGCTATATTTTGGGGATATTGAGTAGTAAGAACATGTCTTTTTTTCTAAAAAATCAGGGATTTATTCAATAGTCAGGATGAATCAACTATAAATTTATTATGTGTATTTAAAATTCAGAATGAATTTCATAGATAACCTAGAAAATATTCACTGTGGAAATTAAAGAGTCCAATTATTACAGAGCATCTGCCTTGAGCCAATAGACTTTGCAACATATGTATTGTCAGTAAAACGTCTTTTAAAGACACTGTTACATATTTCTGCATTGACTGTTATTTAATCGCCAGTGAATTATGCACCCCGAAGTAATTTGTTTTAGTGAGAGAGAGTTGGCCTTTGGTGCAATGATTATGCCATTTCATCATAAAGAATCTATTTGATACAATTTTAAATCTAGTTTGTCCATTAATTATGTCAGCTTATTACCATATCCTATCAGCTTTGTTTCTGCTATGAAATTTGAGTGTATTTTTGTCACTAGATGGATGTCAGACTACAAGAGAAAGCGCACATGTAACCATATTCCATATTGCTTAATACCCTGCAATTCATTAATACCTATTAATGCATAGATATTTGGAAATGAATGGATAACTATTCTGTGTTAGCACATTTTATAAATCATGGCAGTATAAACTAATTGAGCACTTGAAAATAAATCAATAGATATTTGGATTCCAGATCTATAATGCCAGTATAATTCTCTGGCCAAGGAACAAGGCAGGCTGAGACATGGCTTCTCTCTTGGTATAGCACAATATTAACCTATACCTCCAGGGACGTGTTGTGACTGCATATCATACCTGGCCTCAGGCTGGAATCTTTAGTTCAGGAGAGAATAAATTGCAAGATCTCCAGCTGACTCGGCTTTCCAATTCTGACATGACAACGTTTTTTTCTTTTATCTTTCATTCCTATCATATTTTTTCTTTCCTCTCTCTTTGGTAGGCTTTTACTCAACTATCAATATTCTTAATACATTTGTAAATTGGATTATTATATACATGCATATAATTATTTACCTTATGCTAAGTGAAATAAGTCAATCAGAAATAGTTAAGAACCATATGATTTCACTCATATGCGAGACGTAAAACTGAAATTCATATACACAGACAACGATATAATGGTTATCATAGGGAGTGGTAGGGGGTACTAAATGCTAAAGGGGAGCAAATAGATGGTGGTGGAAGATGATTTGACTTTGGTTGGTAGGTAGATGAAGCAATATACAGATCATGTATCATAGAAATATACTCTTGAAACCTATATGATCCTATTAACTCATGTCACCCCAGTAAATTTAATAAAAACTTAGCACAATAAACATGAAAATGTTAATATTCTTAAATATTCCTTTAAAGCAAGAATGTGAAGTTGTCTAGTATTCCATCATATATATTCTATATGTGATTTTTCTTTTTAATTTAATTTTATTTTTTCAAATACATTTGTCTCTGTCTTCCCCCCACCACTTTCCCTTGCCCCCCCCCTCCTTCCCTCCCTCAGCTCTTCTCCTTTGGTTTTGTCCATGAGTCCTTGTTACATGTTCCTTGACTTTCCCCTTCCCTTCCTTTTCCCCACCCCCCCTCCCTCCTTCCCTCTTGTCTCTGTTGATTTCTTTTCCTTTCAGTGTTGCTGGTCTTATTTTCCTTGCATCTTTGTATTGTTGGTTAGGTTCCACTTATAGGTGAGATCATATGGTATTTGTCTTTCGCCTCCTGGCTTATTTTGCTTAGCATAATGCTCTCCAGTTCCATCCATGCTGTCACGAAGTTTAGTAGTTTTTTTTTTTTCTTTCTGCTGCGTAGTATTCCATTGTGTATATGTACCATGGATTTTTGATCCGATCATCTGCTGATGGGCATTGAGGTTGCTTCCAACACTTGGCTATTGTAAATTGTGCTGCTATGAACATTGGGGTGCATAGGTTCTTTGTATTGGCATTTTGGTGTTCTTAGGGTACAGTCCCAGCAGGGGAATCACTGGATCAAAAGGCAGTTCCATTTTTTCCATTTTCAGCTTTTTGAGGAAATTCCACACTGCTTTCCACAGTGGCTGTACCAGTCTGCATTCCCACCAACAGTGCACTAGGGTTCCCTTTTCTCCACAGCCTCGCCAGCACCTGTTGTTTGTTATATGTTATTTTTCTATTTTGGAAAGGCCAACTCCTAAAAGCAATATGTCAGAGTTCTTAGGGCTTTGATATATTTTGACAGATTGTCCCTCAGAAACATTTTATTAATTTACATTTAAACCAAAAGTTCTTGTAATTTTGTGAACTTTTATTTAGTCCAATCAAGAAAGATATTTTTTTTATAATCAAGGAGTTTCAGAATAAAACCAGTCTCATACAAAAATAAGGTATCATACAATATAATTTATTCCAAAAGCATTCCAAAGAGTTAATATCATAATAATGTCAACTCTGGCTTTCTGGACTAGTGTTTATATTGTTTCACAGGTACAATAAATCACATTAGATACTGAAAAATCACATTAAATGGTATCCTATGATATTTGCTGATAGGACAGGAAGATTTTTTCCCGGGCTCTTTCCCTTGTCTTACCAGCTTAATCTAGTGGACCTGCGTGGGGAGCCTGATAGAGCTATTTTGGGAGTTACTACACCACACAAGATTTGAGCAATATTCATTTCTTGATCTTAGAAACATTAATGTAAACCTTTGATAAAAAATGAAATAAAAGAATTAGTCACAGTCCCCACAGATAGTTCCTCTTAAACAACTCACACTCCAGTGAAGAGGGAAGCCATGCAAACTGGTCAGCATGAGTAGCTAAGAAGACTTATGTTTACATGCTCTGGGGACTACAGGGATGGAGTTGAGAAGACTCATTTCTGGCATTTGATGTTTGCATTGTTCTTTTGTACCTAAACTCCCTCTACATGAGAAAACAAAAATTTCCTACAACCAGCTCTTTATCGTGAAAGAATTTTAAAAGCCTATCTTGTTATCTTCCTCTTCCAAGTCTATCAAATTATGAATGAACCCATCATGACTGGCTTGGCTTCTCACAAAAGCTCCCCACCGCAATCTGTGCCAAAGTACCCATTTATTGTTAAGAGTTGCCATTAATATTTTACATATTCTGCCTTGATGAATAATTTATGATAGAATTTAGTATTCATTTTAATGGTAAGGAGATTATGCTACTGGGACTGAATCAATGTGCTTGAGTTACATCAGATCAATGTATCAACAAAATCAGTCAATCATGCTGACCAGAGAAAGTTCTGTACTTATATATTTTTCATTTTGCTTTTAGCTTTTAAAAGCAAAAAATATACAGCAGTAAAGACTCTGAACACTCACTTGACCTTTTAAGCATTCATTTTTCAAATAGGTATTGAATACCTACTATGTTCAACTGAATGTTATAATTGAATGACAGACAAGGGACTTGCTCTCCGGGAATTCATTTGGGAGACATAAATGATGAACAACTGAGAAACTGAATATACAAATGGACAATCTGCAGACCATATATCAAAAATAGAATTTTGACCCATAGTGTGCAGCAACTTGTCCAAAAACACAGCCTGTTATAAGTCAAGCTTATAGAAAGTCAGACTTTTATCTCTAGTAACTGACCCAAAATGGCCAAGACTTGACCTATAATTGATAGCTTTCTTAATTTTGCCCCCACTTCCAATGAGGGTGAACCAGAGAAGACCAAATACACACCTACCACCAATCACATATTACGCCCAGCTTCAGGTTACCATTCAGCAGCTTCCCCATGCTAACAGCCTCAAATCAATTTATACCAGAAACTTTCCATTATTTTCCACTATAAAAATTTCTCCTCTTTGCTTAAAACACAAGTGATGGTAGCTGACTCCCTTGTTATAGAGAGCCCTGAATAAACATTCATTGTTTTTCTCATTTGGTAGGTCTTCAATTATTTCCACAAAACAAAAAAGTGAACAAGATGATTTCCAATAATGATAACTGCCTTGAAGAAAACATGTTGGAATAAAGTCATAGAAAGTAATGGAGTGCAGGAAGAGGATAGCTTAAAGTGGGTTGTCAAGGAATGGCCATTGAGGTGGGTGGATTAAGAGCTGATTTGAATGACAATAATGAAAGAACATTGTAAAAATTTGATTCAGAGACTTCCTGGCAGAAATAATAGCAGTTTCAGAGGCCATGAAGTAGAAACAAGTTGGCATATTTAAGAAATCAGATGAAGGTCAATGTTGCCATAACGTAATGAAAAAGAGCAGTTAGAGATACGGTCAGGGAGGTATACAAGAACCAGGTCATGGACAGGCTTGGCTCCTTAATGACTTTGGGTTTTATTGTAAGAACTATGGGAAACCAGTCAAAGGTTATATGTATGACAAAAATAGAATTTGGCTTATATTTTTTATTCTTTAAATTTTATTTATTATTTTTAGACAGAGGGAAAGGGAGGGAGAAAGAAAGCGAGAGAAGCATCAATGTGTGGTTGCCTCTCGTGCACCCACCACTGGAGACCTGGCCTGCAACCCAGTCATGCGCTCTGACTGGGAATCGAACTGGCAACCCTTTGGTTTGCAGGCCCATGCCCAATCCACTGAGCCACACCAGCCAGGGAAATATATTTTTAAAACATAATTCAAGCATTGTGTAGAGGAAATAATGGAAACAAAGAGATTATTTGGGAGGCTTTTACAATAATATCTAAGAGAGATGATGGTGGTCCAGAATAGTGTGGTATTAGTGCAGATGGAGAAAAATGGTAGAATTTATGATATATTTAGAAGGAATAGCTGACAGACAGAACATTTTAAAAAATGAATACTCAGGGTGAGAGAGACATGAGTCAAGGCTGAGTTCCAGGAGGGGTTGTGTATGTGTGTGCTTGTATTTGTTTGGCTTGATCCATTGGGTGGAAGGGTGATATCAATTACACAGGTACTTAAGATTGGGTCAGAAGTAGATTTTAGCACTAGATAGTGGAGTGGCAGGATTAAGATTTCTAATTTGGTTATATTAAGTTTAGGATGCCTTTAGATATCCAAGTAGAAAGTTTAACATAATAGTTTAGAATTCAGTAAATGTGTTAGGGTTGGAAAATGTGGGTTCTGCCATCTAGTGACTGTGTGATTTTGGGCAAGTTATTTCACCCCTCTGACCCTTTGTTTCCTTACTGGTATAAAGGAAATAATGAGAGTACAGGTATCTTCAGTTTTTGAAAAGTTTCAGTTAACGCCATTTTGCTTTTATGAAAGACCTACATTAGTACCTTTTTGGCTAATTGAAAGAAATCTGAACAGGATTTTTGCTTTTATGAAAAAAAAAAAACCCTGAAAAACAAAAATAGTGTTCAGCATTTGTTTTGCAGCTACCTGTTACAGAAGTTGCATGCATGCCCAGCAGAGACAGTAGTGCTGCCAAGCTCCTTCCAGGAACCACACTCAGCATCAAGACACAATAACTAGGAACTGTGTTTTGGGGCATCTGTGCTTTATCTCAAATTACCTTGTGCAATTAATAGCTAGATGTGTTCTAAGATTTTAGGAATGTCTAAAGGCTCCTGAAGATGTTACATTTAGCATATATGGTATGGATTTGTAGGTAGTACTTTGGGTCTGTGAACATTAAAAAATTTTCCATATAAATCAATGGTAATTGCTTATTCACTTTTCATCATTTCAACTTAGGAAAGGTTTCCTACGAACACTCTCTTTTCAGATAGTGAGGGAAATGTATATCAGTTTATAAGGGTTACATGCTAAACTTCACAATTGCTTTCTTTAATTTAGTTTAGGAGTTACTGGAAATATTTCCAGGATTTTCTTCATACATTAAGAGTAATTCCTAGAATTTAGTAATATTGTGATATTTCATCTTTTTTGTACCTTTTTGTATGATGTTAGAAAAGTTTCATCATTGGCTGCTGAACAGTCACCATTTTGAACCTGCATCCCTCAACATTTCAGTTTTTAAAATATTTTATTTATTTATTTTTAGACAGAAGTTAAGGGAGGAAGAAAGAGAGGGAGAGAAACATCAATGTGTGGTTGCCTCTCACATGATCCCCACCAAGGGACCTGGCCCGCAACCCAGGCATATACTCTGACTAGGAATCAAACCAGTGACCCTATGGTTCACAGACCAGTTCTCAATCCACTGAGCCACACCAGCCAGGGCTCAATATTTCTTTTTGAGTCATGAAAATATTAACCTCTGTCAAAGAGCAGATTTGCATTATGGAAACTGACCAGTCCAGTAATAACATTAGCCTGAGATTTCTTGCTGACCCTGGCATTTTAGGGTAAGACTTGTATCATTTTGATCCCTTAATTCCAGAGCTATGGATTCTGGGAACACTGGAGACTTTTAAGTTCCATAGACAGGCAGAGGTTTTAAAATGCTTATCAAATGTTGGGGGATGTGTTATTTAGATAATCATGCTATCTCGGCTATCCAGAAACATCAGAATTATTGATTTCCCTAGAGATTAGATGAAAGAAGACAAAAACTTCTGCAGACAGCCTCTACCAAAATGGGAAGCTTCAGTATAGTTACTTCTTTTTCACTTTAATAAAATTCTGATTAAAACATCCCCATGAATATTAATAGAGTATAATATGAATTATTTGAAAGCAACAGATAACATGTACTGATAATTACTCTTTTTCATGCACTATGTTCAGTGGTTTACATGTTTTTTTCTCATTTAATCTAAAACTTTGAGATACATATGATTATAATGCCCATATTACACTAGGGAATTGAAACTTTGGAACATTCACTGTGTAGTCCAAGGTCACTGAGCTGGTTAGTGATGGAGCCATAATTTAAATCATGCTGCGGCCTTGGTATTTCTCATACATAGTTGCCAACTTCTCTCTTTCTTTTCCCTTACTTTCTTCTCCCAGTCAGTCACAGCCCTCATTAATGCTGTGCTTAAGTTCTTGTTAAGTTCTTAACACTTTAGGTCTTGACTGTGTTTACAAACAATGGAAGAAGAAAACTGAGATTCTGAAATTTCTGGGAATCTTTTTTTAAATAAAGGACTTGGTGGTTACCACTATCATAATGATTCAGAACTCAAATCTTAGTATCCTGACTCCAAGTGCACTGTCCTTTTTACAACAACATCCCACCTTCAAGAAGTTTACAAACTATGGTTTCTTTCATTGATTAAAGAGTTTTTTGTTTTGTTTTGTTTTGTTTTGTTTTGTTTTGTATTGTGAGTGGGCTTGAGAACCTATCCTTCATCTGAAACATTATTTCTATGGTAACTGACATTTTGCATTTTAAAAAAAGCTATTCATAAACCAACTTTAAGAAAACAATGGGATGCTGTCTGTATAATGAAGAAGGATCTTTTTCACACATATCTATGTATGCACACTTGTGCTCATGTACATCCAAAAGATTTGATCCTTCAGCTTTATAGTTGGTTGTCAATACTCTCAAAAAAAGGACTGTTTTTGCTTAATTCAATTTATTTTCAAAGCACAAATAAATTTGAGGAATAATTATGGAATCAAGAAGAATAAAGAATAAAGTTAGCAGCTGGACTATATTTTTTCTTTTTTTTTTTTATTGTTCAAATACATTTATCTCCACCTTCCCACCACCACTTTCCCCTGCCCCCGTTCGATACCTCCCTCCCTCAATCCTTTCCTACTTTGGCTTTGCCCATGGGTCCTATACACATGTTCCTTGACTTGACCCCTACCTTCACTTCCCTTTCCCCACCCCCACTCCTTCCTTCCCTCTTGACCCTGTTGGTTTCTTTTTTCTTTCAATGTTGCTGGTTATATTATCCTTGCTTGTCTGTTTTGTTGGTTAGGTTCCACTTATAGGTGAGATCATATGGTATTTGTCTTTCGTCCTCTGGCTTATTTCACTTAGCATAAGGCTCTCCAGTTCCATCCCTGCTGTTGTGAAGGGTAGTAGCTCTTTCTTTCTTTCTGCTGCATAGTATTCCATTGCGTAAATGTACCATAATTTTTTGACCCACTCATTTACTGATGGGCACTTAGGTCGCTTCCAGCACTTGGCTATTGTAAATTGTGCTGCTATGAACATTGGGGTACATAGGTTCTTCTGAATTAGTGTTTTGGGATTCTTAGGGTATAATCCCGGCAGTGGAATCACTGGGTCAAAAGGCAGTCCCATTTTTAGATTTTTGAGGAAATTCCACACTCTTTTCCACAGTGGCTACACCAGTCTGCATTCCCACCAACAGTGCACTAGGGTTCCCTTTTCTCCACAGCTTTGCCAACTTGTTTGCTGATTTGTTTATGATGGCCATTCTGACTGGTGTGAACTGGGATCTCATTGTGGTTTTAATTTGCATTTCTCTGATGGCTGGTGATGCTGACCATCCTTTCATATGTCTCTGGGCCCTCTGTATCTCCTCCTCGGAGAAGTGTCTGCTCAGGTCCTTTGCCCATTTTTTAATTGGATTGGTTGTCTTCTTGGAGTGGACTATATTCTTTCTTTTGGTAAAACTGTTCCCTGTTCTCCATGCCAGTGAAGTCAGTGTAATGCTCATTGCTTTTACAATTCTTATCAAGATCCATGTCTGCCGCAAACAGCTCAAGATTATTTGTCTGTAATTCCCCTTTTAAATAAATGTTATTTTGTTTACATGTTTGTTTTGATCATTTCTTAAAGGTTTTTTAGCATGTTCTATCTGAGGCCCATTCAGTGAAAGGGTGGAGGCCTTACTGAATGCCTTCCCAATATTTTAGCTCTGCCCTGACAAGCTGTCAGTTCTTTCATTGACATTTCTATTTTATATCTTTCTTCCAAGAAATATTGCCACATATTCACTTCCTCTTATGAAATATTTTGAGATGGGGGGTATGGCATATGTCACTTTAGACTTCAAGGTTGACAAATAAAATTGTTTAGAAAATTAATAGGAACTGCCTTTTGGTGTATTAATGAACTTAAAGTAAATGAAAAGTATTAAAGAATTTCTCCACTAAAGGGGTGGGTTGGAAATCTTGGCAGGGTAGTGGTTGCATTTATGGTTTTCAAGTCTCAGCAATGTGATTAACTCCTTTAGAAAGACTTCCCTGAAATTTTAACCAACTGCATGCCTTTTTAATACTGTCATGTTTCTCTGTATCTCACGGAGACCAACCTTTCTCATGACAATTAATACTTTATTATTGTAGTATAGACTTTCCTTAATTGTTTGGGATTGTAATTCATTGATTATCAATTTGACTACAAAGTTGCTTTTTATGCTTTTTTTCCCATTTATGTATTTGCAAATTACATAATTATGAAATTATGAAATATTGCAAAAATAATAAAATAGTAATAACCACCAACACTTATTTTGTGTTGGTCATGGTTCTAAGTTTCTTTTGCATGTGTTATCATAGAATTAGACAACCATAGGAACAAACTCATGAGGTATGTGTTACTACAGATGAGGAAAGCAAGAATCAGAGAGTAAGCATCAAATGCCAAAGATCACATAGACAATAAATGGTGCAGATGAGATTCCATCTCCTGACAATAGAGTTCCACAGCCCACAATTTTATCCTCTGTGATATACTGCTTGTCTAAGAAGTACCAATACAAGGAACTAGATTTAAGGCAGAAGCATAAAACAGTGTCTTCTCCAAATCTTCTTTCTTAAACCAACAAAACATTTTACTTTAATTTATTGTGGTGACATTGGTTAATAAAATTATATAGGTTCAAGGTATACAATTCTACAATGCATCATCTATATATTGTACTGTTCGTTTACCACCCTAAGTCTTCTTCCATTACCATTTATCCTCCTTTTCCTGTCTTTAACCAACAAAATATTACCCACATAGTTGATGTCTCATCTGTATGTCTTTCCTATTGAAGTATCTTTCTTCTCTTATTAAAAGTAAATACTATTCATAAGTTGATGTGTATCTCATACGCAAATAATTTTGCAATTTCACCGGATATTTACCTGCTCATAAACAATATGCCATGTTTTTGTGTTTTCAAAATATACAGAAATTCTTTTATACTGTACATATCCTTTTGTACTCCCCTCCCCCATTCAATACTTTTTTCTAGATTTATCTGAGTGGATAGATGTAGATCTAATTTACACCCTTTAAATTTACAAATATACTATGATTTTTAATTATTCTTCAACTTTCCTAGCTGTGGACATGTTAATTTTTATTTCCCCTATTTGAAACAATGTTGCAACAAAAATCCAACTCTATGTCCTCTTGGTCATGTGTGCAAGAACTTACTTATGATATTTATCTAGAAATAGAATTGCTGAGTAATACTGTACCCTAGGTATTGTAAATTATTTTCCAAGTTCATTCTGACAATTTTCATTTACAGTGGCACACTAAGAGAGTTATTTTGTATCAATCCTAAGCAAAACTGGGGATAATATTTATTTATTTATTTATTTAAAATAGTATTTTGTTCCATTACCATTTAGTCCCCTCATACCCCTTTCCCCCACACAGTCACCACACTGTCATCAATGTCCACATGTCCTTTTTGCTTTTTGCTCAATCCCTCCATTCCCTAAGCTACCTCCACCCTTAGCTCTCATCCTGTTCTCTTTTATTGGATATATCTCCCCAGGCAAGGGAAACAAAAGAAAAAATAAATAAATTGGAGTATATCAAATGAAAAAACCTTTTTCACAGCAAAGGAAAAGATCAACAAAATAAAATGACAACCCACAGAATGGGAGGACATATTCACAGAATGGGAGGACATATTCATCGATACATCTCATAAGGGGTTAATATCCAAAATTTATAAAGAACTTACAAAACTCGACATGAAGAAAATTAATTAAAATATGGGCAAAAGACCTGAACAGACACTTCTCCAAAGATGATGTACAGATAGCCAATAGACATATAAAAAACATGCTCAAGGTCACTAATCATCAGAAAAATGCAAATTCAAACCACAAGGAGATATCATCTCACACCTGTCAGAATGGCTGTCATCAACAAATCAACAAACAACAAGTGCTGGCGAGGAAGAGGAGAAAAGGGAACCCTTTTGCACTGTTCAAGGGAATGAAGACTGGTGCAGCTATTGTGAAAGCAGTATGGAGTTATCTCAAAAAACATTAAATGGAACTGTCTTTTGACCAAGTGATGCCACTTTTGGGCATATATCCAAAGGAACCCAAAACACTAATTTGAAAGAACATAAACAGCCCTATGTCCATTCCAGCATTATTTGAAATTGCCAAGGTATGGAAGCAGCCTGAGTGGCCATCAGTAGATGAGTGGATAAACAACTCTGGGACATTTAAACAATGGAATTCTACTTGGCTATAAAAAAAAAGAAAAGGAAAGTTTTACTCTTTGTAACAGTATGGATGGACCTGGAGAACATTATGCTAAGTGAAATAAGCCAGTCAGAGAAAGACAAATACCATGTGATTTCACTCACATGTGGAATGTAATGAACAAATTTAACTAACAAAGAAAATAGAGACAGACTCATAGATAGAGAGCAGGGGATGATTTTTTAAATTGCCAAACTTATTTGCTAATTCTCCTGTTTACAATTACATGTTAGATTTTTGTCCTTGGCACCCAGCACCTAGATACTATATTTGGGATAGTAACTGTTGTGGATATAGTATCCTATACAGGTGGGTCCAACCTGTGGCCCGCGGGCCACATATGTCTCAGAATGTTTATGAATGTGACCCAATACAAAATCGTAAATTTACTTAAAACATTATGAGATTGTTTTGTGATTACATGTCGCAATGTATTTAACGTGTGGCCCAAGACAACTCTTCTTCCAGTATGCCCCAGAGATGCCAAAAGTTTGGACACCACAACATAATACATTCTACTCTGGCTTTACTGTCTTTTCTTATGTGCTGGTTATTTTTCCTTGAATTTTGTCAAAATGATCATTCTTCTCCTTTATAGCATGTATTTTTGTATCTTATCTTAAAAAAAACAATTCTCTATATGGAGGTCTTATGGGCATTCTAATATATCCACTTCTAAAATTTTCAAAGTTTTGTCTTTCCCTTTACTTCCTTAACTGATGTGGAACTGGTTCTTATGCATGGTGTGAATCCAATTTTTATTTTTCTCATTGAATAACCAATTTTCCTAGCACTATTTCTTGGTGTCCATTCTTTTCCTACTGATGTTATTATTTTTCTCATAGATCAAGTTAATATATGTTTCTTGGGCTCTATATTTTATCTTTTTATTCATTCATTCATTCACTAAATATCAAAAAACTACTATATGGCAGCACAATTCTTGCTGTTGGGTGTATACCACTGAACAAAATAGGCAAGAACTCAATTATTTTTTATAGCTTAAATTCTTGGACTGAGGTGGTACAAACTACATATAATGTATAAAAGTATATCACATAGTGTGCATTTATTTTTTCCAAGCTGTTTTTGTGTTTATAGGTACTTCATATTACCATATGAATTTTAGAAACAGATAATTTCTACAAAATATTTTCTAGAATTTTGATTGAGATTGCCTTAAATCTATAGCTCAGTTTGGGGAGAATTGACATTTTAACAATATTGAATCTTAACATACTATCTGAGATAAAGTAGGCTATATATATATATATGAATCAATTATACTAAAAATATTTGAAATACATTAGAAAATTTAGCGATAGATTAGAAAGTCTAAAGTCTTTTGACACTTTGCTTTTTCAGTTGACACACTTCTAACATATATTAAAACACTCATATTACAAAATGTTCAGCTGGAAATAAGCAAATAATGCTGCATTTTTTTAAACTTTTGGAGACATTTATGATATTTTAACTATTTTAGTTTATTATTTGTTTACATTTTCTTTTCTTTTCTTTTTTTAAAATTATGTTTATTCGATTACAGTTGTCTCAATTTTTCCCCCTTAACCCCCCTCCACCCACCCCACCACCACCTCCCGCTCCCACAGTCAATTCCCACACTGTTGTCCATGACCATGGGTCATTCATACATGTTCTTTGTCTAGTCCCTTCCCCTTCTTTCCACCATTGTCCTCCTTCCCCCTCCCCTCTGGTCACTTTCAGTCTGCTCCATGTTTCCTTGCCTGTGGTTTATTTTGTTCATTAGTTTATTTTGTTGAATAGAATCAACTTATAAATGAGGTCATATGGTATTTGACTTTCACCGACTGGCTTATTTCACTTAGCATAATATTCTCCACTGATGAGTACCTGACTGGAGTTCAATTGCCAAGTCTAAACTTTTGCCTATACTTTTACTACTCTTTTCTTCATTTTAAGAAACAACTTCTACAAATATTCCTGAGGTTATAATATGAAAAACCTAATTAAAATGCAATAGTAACTTTTGCCAGACTGCATTTTTCATATCTTTTATGGAATTTGAAACATATCATGCACACACATATCAAAAATCCACATTATGAGAAAACACGCATTTGCTATGGTGATTACTTTTTCAAAAGGCAGTTTCTGGCAGCTGCAGGCACTCACAGTTTTTGCAGCATCCTCACAGCAATTTTGTTCTCATCAGAAATACAAAACTTGTCTGGAAAGAAATGAGACTGGTTATTCAATAATCCTACCAGTAATTATGCGTATAAAACAATGTTTCTCCAAAGTAGGTGCTAATCATAAAGGCAAGTTTTTCCCATTTATTTTGAGATTTGTCTTAACAGCCAATCATGTGCCTAAAAGTCCACATTATTCTTTAATTCAACATATCTTAATTAAGTCCTTACTACGTAGCAGGTACTGTGCTAAACCCCAGAGACATCTTCGTACATGAATCACAAACAACCTCTGCATTAAGAATGGAAAATATGAGATATATTCAAGACACATTAAATACATTTTATGTCTACATGTATGCATGTATGTATGTTTCAGATGTTGGAAGTCAGAAGGAGAGGGTTTCCATAATGACTTCCAGGTTTTTCACATGGTTTACTTGATATGTAACCTTGCCATTCACCAATTCAGAGAACACACAAGCAGAACCAGTGTTATGATAAAGAGATCATAAGCATGGTGTTAGCCACCTTGGGTTTAAGTTATACATGAGATATTCAACTGGAGATATGCCATACATTTTTGAGAAATCTTGAATTTAAGACATGGAGTTAGACTGCACACAAATGTTTGAGAATAATCATAATGCACTTGGTAACCAGAGCTACTGGAGTGAGTGGTATCATTCATGGAGTATGTAGAATGAGAATAAGCAGAAGAAGGTCCAGGACTGAGCCCTATAAACATTCCAACATTTAAGGGATATATAGAGGAAGAAGAAGATAAATTCATTAAAAAAATAACGATAAAGAGAAGTCTTATTTATTTACTTCCCCAGTCTCATTCTTTTTCCTTTTTCCTTTCCACAGACAGCCAATATCATGATTTGTCCATGTACAGATCTACCAGAGTTGTAAAAATCCCATAAAACCTACTACAGAATTCTTGTGAATCCAACACAAAACAAAAGAGTGTTAGCAGGTAAAATGTAACATATGCACATGACTTCTGAGATCAGAGAGATCAGGATGCAACAAAAAATGTTGGCTAATAATAGGGTTATGCTAAAGCATGCAACCATCATTTTATTTGGTGTGTGAGCACATGTGTGTACATACTTATGGTAGGGAGAGGTTGGGATGAGAAGTTGTGCTATCTTTATTTAGATAGTGAGTTAAGGATTTCCAGATTTTTGTTGTGTGTATCATCAATGTTCCAGTAAGCTGTGGGTTTTAGGGAATAGCTACCAGTTCTCATGGGATTTTATATGCTTTATCTAATTAGAGTATTTGCATAGTAAGTATGAGTTAGATGTTGAGTCCATATCCTCTCTCAGTCATCAACATCTCTGTGAGAACAGAGATGGTTTTACTCTGAAACATGAAACTTAAGCTTCAGGTCCTCTCACTTGGTTTGGGCCCTGTGTGCCCTCGGTGTGTTGTTTGTGGAAAAAAAACAAAACCTTAGGGGATTTCCAAATTTTAAACTTCAATAATTTTTTCATTCTGAATAAATAAATATGTTCATACCTAATTTTCTACTGTTTTCTTGCCCCTCCCCTGCCCCTGGAGATCCACCGATTATGTAAGGATTCAGGCCCAACAAAACCTAGATTTCCCCTTAAAAACAACTTGCAACTTAAAGAGTTAATTTAAAAGGCAGAGGTTTAAATACAGTATCTACCAGTTACAAACTTTGTGGTTTTGTGAAGATATAGAAAGTCTGGAGGCCTCAATTCATTATCTTTTAAAATGAGGATAATGATGTCACTCTCAAAGGATTGTCTGGAAGATTTTATGATATATATGCATATATATCTATATATATATATATATATATATACACACACACACACACACACACACACACACACACATATATATTAGGGATATCAATATGGCTGGGATGGTCACAGAATTCCCACAAAGGATGAATCTTGTCACAATGTAGCAATTTAGTGGGGAGGCCATGATTGACACAGGAGCACTATCCACAAGTAGACAAATTTTACATGGGATCCTGGAGTGCAGAGCCAAGTCTGTTTTGTAGAACAGAGATTCTTAACACCTAGCACATGGGTAGCACATGTAGTAAGTGATTATTAAATAACACCAAATGGTTATGAGTGTTTATAAAAGGAAGCTTCTTTCATATATATTCTAATATAAAGGGATAATGAGGTACAGTGATAAGCTATTAGAGAAACACTTTGACAGATTAACGCGATCTGTACTAGTTAGCAGTCATTCATAAATAGTACAGGTTTCTTGAATATGTATGTATCTATACCTCTATGGAAACAATGCAAACAGCTAAATTTTTTTTAATCGCCAAAAAGTTTGTTCTAGATACCAAATTCTTAAATAAATAGATATACCAGATTAAATTCATATGCTTGGTAATTGCCAACATATGCCTTGCTAATATATGAGACTAAAATATTTG
Organism: Pteronotus mesoamericanus; assembly: GCF_021234165.1. Classification (NCBI taxonomy): domain Eukaryota; kingdom Metazoa; phylum Chordata; class Mammalia; order Chiroptera; family Mormoopidae; genus Pteronotus; species Pteronotus mesoamericanus. The sequence goes on from NW_026555198.1 coordinate 5,783,873, forward strand.
AGAAAGCAGGTCTTATTAAATTTTGGGTTTTTTTTAAAGATTTTATTTATTTATTTTTGTTCTTTTTTTCATTGTACTTTTTCTTTTTTAAAATTTTTTTTTATTTTTCTAAAACCTGCATTTATTTACTTATTTTTTAATTTTTTTTAAATTCATTTTTTCAAATACATTTGTCTCTGCCTTCCCCCCACCACTTTCCCTTGCCCCCTCCCCCCCTCAACCCTTCCCCTTTGGTTTTGTCCATGAGTCCTTGCTATATGTTCCTTGACTTGCCCTTTCCCTTCCTTTTCCCCCTGCCCCTCCCCCCTCCTTCCCTCTTGTCTCTGTTGGTTTCCCTAAATGTTGGAAGCAACCTAAATGCCCATCAGTGGATGACTGGATCAAAAAATATGGTACATTTGCACAATGGAATACTACGCAGCAGAAAGAAAAAAAGAACTGCTAAACTTCACGACAGCATGGATAGAACTAGAGAGCATTATGCTAAGCGAAATAAGCCAGGGAGCGAAAGACAAATACCATATGATCTCACCTATCAGTGGAAACTAACCAACAATACAAAGATGCAAGGAAAATTTGGGGTTTTTTAACTTATTTTTATCTCTCTTGCTATTCTTTCCCACCCCCAACTATAGTATGTGCTTAATGACTGACTTTGATTGACTGGTCTTTTAAAATCTCAGTTTATTATTAGCAATTTAATTTTAGTATCTGAGGAGTAGGAACAAGAAAGGAACCAATACTGATAAAACACAAGCTCTGTGACAGACACTTTATCAATACAGTTAACCTTCACAGCAGTCCTGTGAAGTAGTTTTTACAAAAGGTTACATATTTTTCATTACAGGATGATTGAAGTAAAAATAAGAAAATATTTTAATTAAAGTTAGAAATTATCTCCTGAGATTGAATATGGGGATTGTGTGTGTGTGTGTGTGTGTGTGTGTGTGTGTGTGTGTGTGTCTGCACACTTATGTTTATATGGGGGCTGAATTAAATGGGTTTTTGATTATGGGCCTCAATCTGATCTCAAAACTGCAGATTGTGTGGTGCACAGAGAATAAGAAACTGATGTTCAAATGTATTAGAAACCTTCAGAGACAACAAATAAATGTACCACTGTTGTCATGATTGATTATGTCTACCATTAATTGTCCAAAAACAGCATTTGCTTTATTCAAATTCTAAAGTAAAACAGGTGAAATGCATGAGGACACATCATAAACATATCACTTTGCAATTGTCATCTCTGAAACACTGTCTTCTTGCTTATTTTATTTACTTTATTTTAATTTCTACCCAGCCACACCTATGGTCATAGGTACCACTTACTTGTATTATTGCACAGTGATATGGTGACCTGTTTTTTAACTGATCATAAAACAATCATTAAATATTTTCCTTTGACAAACAGATAACCTTGTGTAAGTGTCTCCAACCATCAACAGTGTTATATGTTCTGGTCTTGAAAGTTTCATGTTAGGATTTATACATTCTGGGTTTTCTAGAATAGTTGATGAATTTTAAATGTAACATAGAAGACCACTCAGTTCTATTTCCTCCACTTAAATTGACCTCACATAAAAGAATTTTATGTATGCTAAAAGAGACTTAGTATCAATTTAGTTTCCAGCACCATGCTTTTCTAAACAATAAATGGCTTTTCCTCAGCCTGTCTTTTAAACATCATCTCTTCTGCTTCCAGCCAAACAAGTAGTATTCAACTTAGTTGGAATTAGGGTAGAAGCATTGCTTATGACTTTGGAAGGGGCCCAAAGGAAGGTCTCCAGAGCCAGGGCTTTTCCTGAGGTAAGAGAAGGAAAAAAGAAATGAAGACAAATCAAAGATGTGGTTGCTGAAAATAAAAAGACTAATACAGTTAAACTTTAAGAACTTGAGACTGAGGAAGTGGGAAGATGTGAGGTATAGAACAGGTCTAGTGGATCTTGACTACATGCTGAGAGCCAGAGATGGAACTGCATACCTCTGCAACTCAGGCCTCATTAGACTGTATTCAATTCCTCTAGTACATTGTACATTTTGATACCTATGATCATTCAGCTCAGTCTACATGGAGTTCTGTTTCTCAATTTCCTTGCAATTTAAGAATGCTTTCATTCTTCAGACCTCAATTTAAATTCTACCTGCTCTCCAAAGATTTCCCTGATGTCACCTTGCAGTGACTCATTATCTGCTTCATGATATCTGAGAATTTCATTTAAAGCTACTTAAACAAAGGTGTCAGCTGGCTATACATTGTGAACTGTTCCAGACATGCTTATGACCACAGATACCGCTAAAAAACACTGCCCTCCTCAATCCTTCATTCAAGTTTTACCATCCTAAAGCTTCTCTAAACATCCAGGCTTTAACCTCTTTTATTCTTATCCCCCCAGCCCTAGGTTTTTGACCAGCTTGGTTTTTAATTTAGACCATTCATCCACTGTATCTTGCCATACAAAAAATTAGTAATCCTGTGGCATACTGTTTCCTTTGAGTTGACCCGGAAACTTGATGGGATAAAATTCTTCCTGAGTGCCATGCCCCACAACATTACAAAGAAAATCTTATGCTTTTTCTCTAGCTTAGGCTCCTTGGAGCCTGTGAGCTAAATACCAAAAGCCATGTACAAATGAGAGAGAGAGAGAGAGATTTAACATGGTATAGAGTAAGCCTCAATAAAAAATCACTGATTTAAAGTGGGAAAAATTAAATTCCAGTTGCTAGTTTTTTTCTCTTAATCTTTGACTTCCAGAAATGTCACAAATAAAAATCAGAGTATATTAATATGTTATAAAATATATTACATTAATATATGTGGCCATAACAAAAATTAATTTTGGACTCAATAAAAACTAAACAAAAGACAGGTATTTAAATAAATTTTATATTTCAATACATTGTTATTTTTAAACTACAGCCATAGTTAGGTGGCCTTTTGTTTAAGCAGCCACAATAGAACAGCTGGCCAGCTGGAGTATTTTCCTGAAGAGTTGTATTTGGAAAAAAATTGAAGAATGTATAAGTGAAGCAGGTTACTGTGCTTTATGAATTTTTATTCTATTCATTGAATATTCATGGATCCAAAATCAACATGCAAGCAAAATTCCTTATCCATTTTGTTTGTGTGTGTGTATGTGGCTTCATCCAAATGCGAGAGAGCTTTGTTATCTTGGAAACAAATTACTTCACTTCTGTGACAAACCCTAAGAGAATTCAGCGACTCTGGCATGCATCTAATATTTTGTCAGGAAGACATAATGCTTTTCTTGATTAACAGGATTAAGAAGGCTGTGTGTATATTGACCTCCAATCCAGACAAAAACAACTGCATGACCTTTCTCTGTCATACTTTCAGTAGACCAGTGAGCAGATTCTGCTCTGATTTCTTAGCAATTAGAAGTCACACTAAAGCAACAGCATGTATAGAAAACAGGAATATATCACCTTACTTAATTTAGCTATTGAATTAGTAATGGGAGAAATGAGTTTTCATAAATGTAGATTGCTGAAATTACACAGCAACTTTTTGGGCAAAGGAAAGTTATAATTTCTTGTTGCTTAGAAGGCTCAGAAATATATTTGTCCCAAGGTCATTTTGGTATCATCATTTTGTTAATGTGTGTCTTCCCCTGAGTAAAGTGACTGAATCAAATGTATACTTTTAGATCCATAGCTACTTTAAAACAAACAAAAAAAAAACTGCTAAGATTCTGGTCTTTAGATTCTCTACACTCTTTTCATTTTGCAATGCTTTGACAAACCAACAACTGTGCTGTCAAGTTTAGAATTTAAATAGGCTTTCACAAAAAGCTTCATGAATACCAGCTGTAATGTCAGCAACCAACTCCATCTTCTTTTGTCTTTAGCAGAAAGCATAGACTCAAGATGGCTCTTGCCAGCCACAGCTTGGGAAGTAGTCTGTAAGGGCGGTCCTTCCCATCTGTGAGGAGTCAAACAGAATCATAAGACAAAATGTGTGGCAGAAATATCTACATCTCTTGGAAGTTGGATCGGTACTACTTTTTGGAAAATAATGTTATTGTTTTAAAATTATCCTTGTTAGGTAATGCAATTTAAGCTAGTGATGACACAAAATTCAGTTGCTAAACATGAACACACCCTGCCAATAAGGCCAAACTGATACTATTGCTTTTTTTGGTGTTTAGAACATTTGTTGAAATTCCCAAAGATAGAACCCTTTCATTGGCTTGGTGTAGACAGAAAGGAAGACAGGAAGCAGGGATGAGATGGAGAGGATGATGAACCAGCAATCCTCTGTTGGATGAAGTTTGCTAGAGGAAAGCATATAAAAAGACAAGCTCGAAGAAAGAATTGAGGGAGGAAAGGAAATACAATAGGGAGAAGAATGTCAGATTTGGCAGGAAAGGCAAAAGGTTTTTGGAAGTAAGTAAATATTTTATAACATAGAATAAGAGCCAATGGAGAAACTCAACTAGGAAAAAAGAACAAATGACAAAATTGTACACTGTGAAGAGGGAAATTGAAATAAATCATTGAACAAAGTGAAAATGATAGCCTTTTGTACTGAGGGGGGAGAGAGAGCAAAAAATCATTAAAATGTGTATAACATATAATCTATTTACAATTATGGAAATATTTTTTATGTTAGCCCATTGTACAGAATAAGGAATTGATGAATATATGGATGCAGCATCCCTGCTAAACTGTTTCTTTACAGGATGGCCACTCTTATCTGATTTTTAGCTATTATTCCTGCATCTTGATCATAGGCTTACATGCTCTTGTATCTGGCAGGGATTTATTTCCATTGGGAGATGATGGTAAGAATTATCTCCTCTTTGATCATGATTCCTAAATACTTGAGTGTAGATTGTGCCATCAGGTATGGTGGCCACTAGAGCATGTGACTCTTGAGCACTTGAAATGTGATAGTCAAAATTCAGATGAGCTCTAAATATATTTCCTCGATTTTGAATAATTAGTATAAGAATAAGAAAGAAAATCATCTCATTTTTGTTTTTATATTCATAGTATTAAAATTTGATATAATAAATAAATATTATTAAAATTAATTCCATTTGTTCCATTTCCTTTTTAAATGTGACTACTAGAAAACTTAAAATTGCATATGTGGTTCAAATTTGTAGCTTGTATGATAATTCTATTAAACAGTACTCATGTACAATGTAGGTAAAGATGAGATTTTTAACCTTGTGTGTACCATGAGTTCTATTCCAGTTCAGTTGTTACACCCTCAATATAAAATATAGCATATTCTATATTGAAAGGTGTTTACCCTGGGGAATGCACACTGGAAAATTGTCATTTTGTAAATGACAAAGGCAACCATTTTTGTAGAGAGCATACCTTGTTTTTAAGGATGTTTCATGATTCAAGGATATGTTTTAGTTGAATCAAAGATGCAGAAGCTGAAAATAAACTGGCTCATTTTATTCTTCACTAGCAGTTTTATCTTAACATCTTTATTGTTCATTTGGCCTTTCCATTTCATCTATTGTTTTCTTTCTAGCTGACAATATTTGCTGAATGGAGCATAGCAATAATTGTTAAGCTTGGATTAAAGTGGGGGACTAAGTTTACATATCAAATCTATCCCAGTTTTCCCTAAATAATGTAACCAAATATGCCTAAAGGATTTGTTGAAAAATCTCTTCAAGAATTGGTTTATAGGCATTATCTTACTTTCGTTGTGTGTATCTGTATTCATTGATAGGATCCCCAAGTGTTGCCAGGATAACATTGGAAGAATAACATTATTTTTATAGTGATACCCCAGTGTATCATACACTTTTTATATTGTGATGAATGAAAAACCACATTGTCAATGATAGGAAAAAACCCAGAGCTTTTCTAGTTTGCACATGCTAGAATTTTTTTCTTTGTAAATCTGACCATACTCAATAAAATGCCTTTGGAGTCACAATGAGATTTTCTAACACAGAATGCATCTTCTAATAATATAGACAGGCTCAAAAGTACACAAATGCATAAAAAGTTGTTTTCATCCAGATAATATTTAATATGACTTTACTACTGAAGGGTGTATTGTGGGATACCAAGGAAGGATTCATAAAGATTATAATCTAATAGAAGGGATGTACTTCCTACCCATGCAAAATAAACTATTAGTATTAGTATAGCTATAAATCCTGAGAGAAAATGGAGTGTTCAGATGAAAATCACAGCTAGAGGTCATGGGAAGGACAGATCCCTAATCAGATAATGTGTGTTAGTAAAAAGAATGGGGAATTTTAAGTCTAGAGGTCTGGGGTTAAGTTAAGGTTCTATCACTTCAAAATCTGAGTAGATGACCTTGTCTTCCTTAACCTAGTGGCCCAGAGTTGTTTGTCCTTTGGGCTTATCCTCTTATAATAATACTCTAATGGACATAATTTAAATCATTTTACTCCTTTAAGTATCAGTAAATGAAAGTTATGTGCAAGGCAGACTTTGTTAAAATTTGTGACAGTACAGAGAAGGTACATGCCGGAGAAACACAATGAAATACATGCTATATAAAATGAATACCCTTTACTCATAAAAGTCCTCCAATCATTTTATCTAAAGGAGAATTTCCAACAGTTCTTTTTATTTATTTACTTTTAGAATACACCATCTGATCATATTACCAGCCTTTCCTTTGTCTTGTCTTCAACCTCTTCCTTCCCTTATCTACATAGCTTCCCATTCCCAAAATTTTCTTTATTACTATATTAGGCAGAGCAATTTAGCTCTACTTCTGACTCATCCTTATTCCATCCTAGGCCAAGCATGCCACAGGGTGTGTGGGGTTAAACAGGGGAGAAAAAGTAGTGATAGAACTAAACAATGCTAGCAAGATATTCTGGAAAGACAATTTTCAGCATTCTTAAGTTATCTTTTATAAGAATTTTTTCTACCCCCCAGAAAAGGTAAATAACATAACTTTGGTTTTAAACATTGCACATGATTAGCTTCTTCAGTCAGCTGAATTAAAAGGCCACTTCACTTAGGACAACCCATGGAGTCAACATAAATTGTGGCCAGTGGAAAGGACCATGTAGTTAATATAAATAGGAGCCAGTATAAACGTTGAGTGAAAGGATTGTACTTTCCAGAGTGTTTTCTTTCTTCTGTTATTTTTCTCATTCATTATTTGCATGAACTTCATCATCCTTTGTAAACTTGTAGGCTGAGTGCATTTAAAGGGTCTCCTATTTATTTATTCCAATACAAATTTCAAATTCTTGTATAATTCTGCCATAGCCTTTTCTAATAAAATCTCACCCTGGCATATTCATCAAATGTGAGCAATGGTGTTGCCCCAGTCCCAATCTGTCTGTATTACTTTGTCATCAGTGTCTGTAATTGCAGTGTCATAATTGCTTCCTTGAGTCAATTTGAATATAGTAAATGTGCTATAAAGCTAGAGTACTTTTATCAATTATTTATACCTTTCTGAGGAAATCTTATTTAATCCTCACAACAATCCTGTAAGACAGGGACCTAAATTAGTCACATTTTACCAATAAAAAAAATTGAGGTTCTCAGCAGTGAAGCATTTATTCAATACCACACAATTGGTAGGTCGCAGAGCCAGAATTCAAAACCAGGCATGTCCAAGCACAAGTTTGCCTCTCACTGGATAGGTAAGGAAAGCCTGCATAGAGAAGATGGTATTTGAGTAGAATTCTAAATAATAGAGAACAGGATTTTGATACATGGATATGTATGGAAATGGAAGTTCAGAGAGAGCATCCAGATTGAGAGCACCACAGCAAAAAAAGGCATCACTGGGAGATGATCTATCATACTAGACCAGGAAGCCACTTCTAAGAAATTAGTTCACAGCAAGATATTTTTAATCATGAGCCTAAGATTACTGGCAAACTATATTTAAGTAGCCCTCTCAATCACAGTCTTATATATGAATCTACAGCTTCAGATCTTGTCATGCCAAATGACTTCAAGACAATGGGTGAGGATTATAGCTATTTCTTGAGTCATGCAGTTAAGTTAAAAAGAAGAAACAGAACAGTATCAGGTAAAATCAGAAATCCTAAAAAAAGGAAACATATAAAGTGCTACAGTTATTAAGAAAAATTAATTTTACTTTATAACTTTCATAATAAAGAAATCTGGGTAAGAGAACACTAGTGCTTATGATAAATATTGACAAAATGCCTCATAGAAATGTACTTTGTATGAAAATTTTCCTTTAGTTACATCATCATCAACACCTGGTTTTAATCATATATCATTGTTAGTAAAAGTCTGCTGACTTCTTTGAACAAAATTGACTGAACTCAAACATTTTATTAATGATTGTCATTATAATTAATATCATTATAAACTTCACATTCCTTGGTTATTACACAAATATGGTTTATTCCTACACTAAGTAGCTTCAGAAAATATTTTTCTTAATTTTTTGAATGACATATTTATATTTTTCTTTATTAAATATATTCTAGTTAGGCTGTCAGAATCCTCTCTATCACCCACTTCTACTATTGATCTGCTGCAGCTTATTAAAGCTTATTATAATTCTGTCTAAAGTTAAACTACCTCTGAATGAGAGCCTGGATACTTCCTCATGAATATACTTATGACATCTATTTTAGTTGTTGAAGGCATTTGTTTGTTTGTGTGTTTACATCCTGATTTTCATATGTGTTCTGAATACTTAAGGAAGTTATGGATACAAGATCTGGATAAGGAGAGACAGCTATAGGTATGCTAAGGTACAATCAATAAAGGTATGTTTATATGCTGCCTACAAGAGACCCACTTCAGAGCAAGAGACCTACACAGATTGAAAGTAAAGGGATGGAAAAAAATATTCCAACCAAATGGGCATGAGAAAAAGGCCGGGGTTGCCATACTTGTATCAGACAAAGTAGATTTCAAAACAAAGGCCATAAAGAGAGACCCAGAGGAGCATTTTATAATACTTAAAGGAAGAAGCTATCAAGAAGACATCAAGATTATAAACTTATATGCTCAATATATAGGAGCCCCCAAGTTTATAAGGAAATTGTTGGCTGACTTCATAAAAGATACAGACAGCAACACACCGATAGTAGGAGATTTCAACACCCCACTGTCAAAAATGGACAGATCTTCCAAACAAAACATTAATAAACATATTGTGGCACTGAATCACACACTGAATCAAACAGACTTAACTGACATATATAGAACCTTACATCCCAAAGAAGAAAAATACACATTCTTTTCAAATTCTCATGGCAGTTTTTCAAAGATAGACCACATGATAGGACACAAAGCAAGCCTCAGCAAATTCAGGAAAATTGAAATAATACCAAACTTTTTCTTGGACCACAAGGGATTGAAACTGGAAATCAACCTCAAAGGGAAACTTCAAAAACTTGCAAACTCATGGAGACTGAACAGTAGACTATTAAACAATGAATGAGTCAATAATGAGATAAGAGAAGAAATCAAAACATTTCTGGAAACAAATGAAAATGAACAGACAACAGTCCAAAACCTATGGGACACAGCAAAGCCAGTCCTGAAAGGGAAGTTCATAGCAATACGGGCTTACCTAAAAAAGGTAGAAACATCTCAAATAAAACACCTAAAACTACAACTTCAAGAACTGGAGAAACAACGACAAATAAATCCCAGAGCAAGTAGAAGGAAGGAAATATTAAAGATTAGAGCAGAACTAAATGACATAGAGATGAAAAGAACAATTCAGAGGATCAACCAATCCAGAAGCTGGTTCTTTGAAAAGATAAATAAAATGGACAATCCTTTAAGCAGACTCATGAAGAATAAAAGGGAGAGGACCCAAATTAATAATATCAGAAAAGAAAGAGGAGTAATAACAACTGATACCAAAGAAATACAAAGTATTTTCAGAAACTACTATGAACAATTATATGCCAAGAAATTTGAAAATCTTGATGAAATGAACAAACTTTTAGAGAAGTATAATCTTCCAACACTGAAGGAGGAAGAAACAGAAAGCTTGAACAGAACGATAACAGCTGGGGAAATTGAAGCAGTAATCAAGAAACTCCCAGCACACAAAAGCCCAGGGCCCGACAGTTTCACAGGAGAATTTTACAAAACATTTAAGGAAGAGCTAACACCTGTCCTTCTCAGACTATTCCAAAAAATCCAAGAGGAGGGAAGACTCCCAGACTCCTTCTATGAGGCCAGCATCACCCTGATCCCAAAACCAGATAAAGACCCTACAAAGAAAGAAAACTACAGGCCAATTTCGCTGATGAACATAGATGCTAAACTCCTCCACAAAATATTGGCAAACTGCATCCAGCAATACATTCGAAAGATTATCCACCACGATCAAATGGGATTCATCCCAGGCATGCAGGGATGTTTCAATATACGCAAATCAGTAAATGTGATACATCACATAAATAAAAGACAAGACAAAAACCACATGATCATCTCGATAGATGCAGAAAAAGCATTGGATAAGGTACAGCACCCATTTATGATCAAAACACTCAGCAAAATGGGAATCAATGGGGCATTCCTCAACGTAATAAAGGCCATATATGAAAAACCTACAGCCAATATCATACTCAACGGGCAAAAACTGAAAGCTTTCCCACTAAGATCGGGAACACGACAAGGATGTCCGCTCTCACCGCTTCTTTTCAACACCATATTGGAAGTCCTAGCCACAGTGGTCAGACAAGAGAAAGAGATAAAAAACATCCAAATAGGAAAGGAGGAAGTAAAGCTATCATTGTTTGCAGATGACATGATAGTGTACATAGAGAACCCTGTAGACTCTACCAAAAAACTCCTCAACCTAATAAGTGAATTTGGCAAAACAGCAGGATACAAAGTCAACATTCAGAAATCTAAGGCATTTTTGTACACCAGCAATGCAATAGAAGAAGAAGAAATCAGAGAAAAAATACCATTCAATATACCAAGAAGAAAAATAAAGTACCTAGGCATAAATTAAAACAACGATGTAAAAGACCTGTACCCAGAAAACTATACAACATTGAACAAAGAAATTAAGGAAGACACAAATAAATGGAAGCCTATACCGTGCTCATGGATTGGAAGAATTAATATCATCAAAATGTCCATACTACCCAAAGCAATTTATAGATTCAACGCAATCCCTATTAAGATACCAATGACATATTTCACAGAAATAGAAAAGACATTTCAAAAATTTATATGGAACCATAAACGACCCCGAATAGCCGCAGCAATTTTGAGAAAGAAACAGAGTAGGACGGCTCACAATACTGGACATCAAACTCTACTACAAAGCCACTATACACAAAACAATCTGGTACTGGCACAAGAACAGACCCATAGACCAGTGGAACAGCACAGAAAGCCCAGATATAAGCCCAGGTCTCTATGGGCATCTAATATTTGACAAAGGGGGCAGAAGCATAAAATGGAGCAATAATAGCCTCTTCAACAAATGGTGTTGGGAGAGCTGGACGGCTCCATGCAAAAAATTGAAATTGGATCATCAGCTGACACCATACACAAAAATAAACTCAAGATGGATAAAAGACTTAAATAGAAGTCACAACTCCATAAAAGTCCTAGAGGAGAACATTGGCAGGAAAGTCTCAGATATCCCACGCAGCTATATTTTCACTGATATATCTCCTAAATCAAGGGACATAAAGGAAAGAATAAACAAGTGGGACCTCATCAAAATAAGAAGCTTCTGAACGGCAAAAGAAAACATCAGCAAAATGAAAAGGGAACCAACCATATGGGAAAATATATTCGCTAATGATACATGAGATAGAGGTTTGATCTCCAAGATATATAAAGAACTCACTCAACTTCACTCCAAAAAGACAAACGATCCTATCAAAAAATGGGCAAAGGACCTGGGCAGACGCTTTTCCAAGGAAGAGATACAGAGGGCCCAGAGGCATTTGAAAGGATGCTCAGCATCACTAGCCATCAGAGAAATGCAGATCAAAACCACCATGAGGTACCACCTCACACCAGTCAGAATGGCCATCAGAAACAGATCGACAAACAACAGGTGCTGGCGAGGTTTTGGAGAAAAGGGAACCCTAGTCCACTGTTGGTGGGAATGCAGACTGGTGCAGCCACTGTGGAAAGCAGAGTGGAATTTCCTCAAAAACTGAAAATGGTACTGCCTTTTGATTCAGTGATTCCCCTGCTGGGACTATCCCCTCAGAACACCAAAATGCCAATACAAAAGAATGTATGCACCCCAAATGTTCATAAAAGCACAATTTACAATAGCCAAGTTTTAGAAGCAACCTCAATGCCCATCAGTAAATGATTGGATCAAAAATCATGGTACATGTACACAATGGAATAGTTCACAGCAGAAAGAAAAAAAGAAGTATTAAACTTCGCGACAGCATGGATGGAACTGGAGAGCATTATGCTAAGTGAAATAAGCCAGGGGGTGAAAGACAAATACCATATGATCTCACCTATAAGCCGAACCTAACCAACAATGCAAAGATGCAAGGAAAATAAGACTAGCAACACTGAAAGGAAGAGAAATCAAAAGAGACAAGAGGGAAGAAGGGAGGGTGGGCAGTGAATAGGAAGGGAAGGGGAAAGTCAAGGAACATATAGCAAAGACTCATGGACAAAACCAAAGGGGAAGAGCTGAGGAAGGGAAGGAGGGAGGGGGCAAGGGAAAGTGGTGGGGAGGACGCAGAGACAAATGTATTTGAAAAAATAAATTAAAATAAAATTTATCGAATGCCCATCAGTAGATGATTGGATCAAAAAATTATGGTACATATACACAATGGAATACTACGCAGCAGAAAGAAAAAAAGAAGTATAAACTTTGCGACAGCATGGATGGAACTGGAGAGCATCATGCTAAGCGAAATGAGCCAGGGGGCGAAAGACAAATACCATATGATCTCACCTATAAGCGGAACCTAACCAACAATGCAAAGAAGCAAGGAAAATATGACCAGCAACACTGAAAGGAAAAGAAATCAACAGAGACAAGAGGGAAGGGGGCGGGCAGGGAAAGGGAAGGGAAGGGGAAAGTCAAGGAACATATAGCAAGGACTCATGGACAAAACCAAAGGGGAAGAGCTGAGGGAGGGAAGGTGGGAGGGGGCAAGGGAAAGAGGTGGGGGGAAGGCAGAGACAAATGTATTTAAAAAGTAAATAAATTAATTTAAAAAAATAAATAAAATAAAATAAAATTTAAAAAAATAAACGTATGTTTAAAAAGAGTTATAATGGAGAATCCTTTCAATCAAAGCACATGAAATGAAGAGAATTAATATTTTATCTATGTGTTCCATATTAAATCAACTCTGAAATATTATAAGTTTATGCTTTCAAATTGTAAATTAAAAAATTTGAAGTCATAAAATAAATATATAAAATTATTGTAAGAAGGTAGGAAAACATTTCACCATATTCCAGAGATAGTCTAGAGTTTGAATTCAGGATCCAGAGTCACTGAGTTTGAAACTCACTCTGCTTTCTAGCTGTACAACATTGAAGAAGTCACTTTATTTCTCTGTGCTTCAGTTTCCATGTCTATAAAATGATGATACTTGCATAATACTTACCTCTTAAGGTTGTTGGGATGATGAAATTAATTAATATATATGCATATAAAACAAGTGGAATGCCACTTGGTATATTGTGAATGAAATTTAAATGAGGTCTTTTATTAACACAGAGTTGTTTTACATTTTCTTTTATTTTTAATCTTTGAACAAAATTCATTCTATTAAATTTATATACTTGTTGAACACTATAAGCTCTATAGTAAAGTCAGAGACTTTTCTTGTCTTGTTTGTTACTTTAAGTTGGTGCCTAGAAGAGTGCTTAGGTAATGAGGAGCTTAGTGTATGTTTGCTGAAAAATGACTGAATAATTCATGGTGGAAAATTATATAATTTGAGATATCATAGTGCAATGTCATTGTAGATGGTGGAGTAAAATTATTTCTCCTATAGTTGAGTAAAATGTCAGTGTTGTCAGGGCCAGATTCAATTATGATGAGTTTTGTGATAAATACCTTTTTTCTTTGTAGGATTATTTCTTGAAATTCAGCTTAACCTGATGATGAGTTAATGTGAAGGATAATAAGCTAGCAGCCAAATTTCAATTAAATTGTTCATTTTATCATTAGAAAAAAATGAAACAAATGGAAGGCAATACAAGTGCATTACATAGGTTCTGTTTTGGCCTATAATATTTCCAATATATAAAGAAAAATTTTGTAGGACATATTAAAAGTTATACTAAATTGGAATCCTTAGGCTGTTTCTTTCTGATATTAATACAGTTATCTAAAGAGTTTTTTAAAACTTACTTGAATGTTTGTTGTGTAAACTCTGACATTTTTTTAAATGTAAGTGTCTGACTTAAGCTTTAATTGCCATGACATCCGTTTCAAAGAGGCATCCACTTCAAAGATGGCTATCTCCAATTAACACTCTGTCAGCCAGGGGGCTAGATAAAGAACCAGTCTGCTTTCCCTCACTTCTTACCCAAGCTCCTCTGTTTTAGACATCTTTGTTAATTTCAATAACTGAACACTTGGACAGCTCATTTTCTTTTTTTTTTGGTCTTTTCTTTTTTTAACTTTATTTTTATTATTGAAACTATTACAAATGTCCACATCTCCCCTCTTTACCCACCTCCACCCAGCCCTTGCCCCTCCCTCCCTCTGGCCATCACTAGACTGTCATCGGTGTCTATGGGTGATGCATGTGTGTTCATTGGTTAATACCTTCACCTTCTTTCATCCAGTCTCCCCCTCTCGTCTCCCCTCTGACAGCTGTCAGTCTGTTTCATGTGTCCATGCCTCTGCTTTTATCCTGTTAATCAGCTTATTTTGTTCATTAGATTCCACATACAAGTGAGATCACATGATATTTGTCTTTCTATGACAGGCTTAGTTCATTTAGCATAATAGTCTTCAGGTCCATCCATGCTGTCACAAAAGGTAACATTTAATTTTTTTTTTTTACAGCCACGAAGTATTCTGTTGGAGTCCCCATCTGGTGGAGTCCTCCTGACCTTCATGGATGAGAATAAGTCATTCCAGACACACTTGGTCTGCCAGGAGAAAGGGATGGCAATTCCCTCTGGTGGAGAATGTCCTGAGCCCTTCTCTGAAATGGCTTTTATTAAGAATGTTATGTGCAGGGGTATACAGCATACATGCAAATCTTATCAATCATATCCAAAGGCTATAGATAACAATAAAAATAACACATAGATCAGCCTTGGGTTATGGTCCATTAGACACACTGATGCCAGATCGTCAGTAAGCCAAGGTTCAGGGGCTCAGGAATCTTCTCCCCTGCTTTGAGACTAAACACTTGGTTTTTCCTTATCAAGTACAAAGCCGAGCAAGCTTCAGTGGACACAATGCATTCTTTAGGCCAGATTTCCCAGGGGAACCCTCAGTGCTAGCATTGGGTCATGTCTGCCTCGCAGCATGCCTAGCATTCTTGTCAAGACTTACAGGCCCCTTTCAATACCTGGCTCGCATGGGACTACAATTCCCAAAACCACAAAAAGTGGTCCACAACCGTATTCCATTGTGAAAATGTACCACTGTTGTTTTGGTTTTTGTTGTTGTTGTTGAGAAAGAGAGATTGGGGGTGGGTGGGGAGAGAGAGAATCATAGATGTGAGAGAGAAATATCAGTTGCCTTCCATATGCACCGCAACTGGGGACCAAACCCGTAAACTTTTGGTGTATGGGACAATGCTCCAACAAACTGAACAATCCAGCCAGGGCTATATTACTACTTTTGTATCCACTTATCTACTGATGGGTACTTGGGCTGTTTCCATATGTTGGCTATTGTAAATAATTGTGCTATGAACATAGAGGTGCAAATCTTCTTTCGAATTGGTGTCTTGGGATTCTTAGGATATATTCCCAGAAGTGGGATTGCTGAGTTTAAAAAAACTTTCATTTTTAAATTTTTGAGGAAACCCTATACTGTTTTTCCACAGTGGCTGCACCAGTCTGCATTCCCACCAATAGTGCACTAGGGTTCCCTTTTCTCCACAACCTTGACAGCATTTGTTATTTGTTGATTTACAGATGATATCTCATTGTGGTTTGAATTTGCATGTCTCTGATGATTAGTGATGTTGAGCATTTTTTTATACGTCTATGGACCATCTATCTGTCCTCTTTGGAGATGTGTTTATTCAGATCCTCTTCTTATTTCTTATTTGGGTTGTTTGTCTTCCTGGTGTTGAGTTGTATAAGTTTTTTATATATTTTAGAACTTAACCCTTTGTCACATGTGTCATTGGCAAATATGTTCTCCCATACAATGGGTTCCCTTTTTATTTTGTTGATGGTTTCTTTTGCTATGCAGAAGGTCTTCAGTTTGATATAATCCCATTTATTTACTTGTTTCTTTTGCCCTAGGTGATATATCAGCAAAGATAATGCTAGGAGAGATGTCTGAGATTGTACTGCCTATTTTTTCTAGGGTTTTATGTTTTGTGATTTACATTTAAGTTTTTATTCATTTTGAATTTATTCTTGTGTATGGTATAAAAAAGTAGTATGGTTTCTTTTTATTTTTGCATGTATCTGATCAATTTTCCCAACACCATTTATTGAATAAACTATCTTTATTGTATGTTCTTGCTTTCTTTGTCAAATATTAATTGACCATAAAGGCATGGATTCATTTTTGGGCTCTTTATTCTTTTCTATTAATCTATATGTCTGTTTAACGCCAGTAACATGCTGTTTTGATAGTATAGCCTTGTAGTACAGTTGGATATCAGATAGTGTGATTCCTCCAACTTTGTTCTTCTTTCTCACTTTGCTATGTCTATTTGGGGTCTTTTGTGGTTCCATACATATTTTTGAAATAATTGTTCTAGTTTGTGAAATACACCATTGGTATCTTCACAGGAATTGCACTGAATCTATAGATTGCTTTGGGGAGTATGGAAATTTTGATGATTTTAATTCTTCCTAACAATTAACATGGTATATGCTTCCACTTATCTGTATCTTCAATTTTTTTTCACAGTGTCTTATAATTTCCCAAGTGCAGTTCTTTTACATCTTTGGTTAAATTAACTCCTAGTTTGTTTTTTTTTTTTTGTTTTGTTTTTTTTGGTTCAATAGCAAATAGGATTTTTCTTAGTTTACATTTCCGGTAGTTCATTATTGGTATGTATAAGTATAACTGATTTCTGGATATCTATTATGTATACTGTAACTTTACTGAGTTAATGTATCTATTTTAGTAATTTTTTTGGTGGAATCTTTAGGGTTCTCCACATACAGTATCATGTCATCTGGAAATAATGATAGTTTCACTTCTTCCTTTCCAATTTGGATACCTTTTAGTTTTTTTCTGGTCTGATTGCTGTGGCTAAAACTTTCAGTGCTGTTTAATAAAAGTGGTGAAAACAGACATTCCTGTTTTGTTCTTGAACTTAAGGGAATCACTTGTAATTTTTACCTGAGTATGATGTTGGTGGTGGGTTTGTCATACAAGCCCTTTATTACACTGAAGTATGTTCCCACTATTCTCCCTTTCCTGAGAGTTTTAATAATAAATGGATGCTGGATTTTATCAAATTTTTTTAACATTTATTGATATAATAATGTGAATTTTTCCTTCATTTTGTTTATGTGTTGTATTACATTTATCGATTTGTGTATGTTGTACTAACCTTGCATCTTCAGAATAAATTTCACTCAATCATTGTGTATACCCTTTTTAATGTTTTGTTGGATTCAGTTTGCTAATACTTGTTAAGGATTTTAGCATCTATATTTTTCAGGGATATTGGCCTATAATTTTTCTTTTTTGTAGTATTTCTATCTGGTATTGGAATTATGATAATGATGGCCTTATAAAATGAACTGAGGAGTCTTTCCTCCTCTTGAATTTTCAGAATAGTTTAAGAAGTGTAGGTGTTAGTTTTACTTTAAATTTTTGTGAAAATTTGCCTGTGAAGCTATCCTTTCCAGGACTTTTGTTTGTTGGGAATTTTTTTTATTACTGCCTCAATTCCATTATATGTAATCTGTATATTTAATTTTCTGATTTTGTCTAATTCAATTTTAGAAGATTGCATGTTTCTAGGAGTCTATCCATTTCAGATAGATTTCCAGTTTTGTTTTTGTTTTTTGTTTTTTTGGTCATATGATTGCTCATAATATTTTCTTACAATCCCTTGTATTTCTTTGGTTTTACTTGGTACTTTTCCTCTTTCATTCCTGATTTTGTATATTTGGGTTTTTTTAAAGATTTTATTTATTTATTTTTAGAGAGAGAGGAAGGGAGGGGAAAGAGAGGGAAAGAAACATCAATGTGTGGTTGACTCTCGAGCACTCACTACTGGGGACCTGGCCCACAACCAGCGTGTACCCTGACCAAGAATCGAGCTGGCAACCTTTTGGGCTGTCAGGCTGGCACTCAGTCCACTAAGGCACACCAGCCAGGGCATGATTTTATATATTTGAGTCTTATCTTTTTTGTTCTTAACAAGTCTGGTTAAAGATTTGTAAATCTTGTTCATCTCTTCAAAGATCAAGCCCTTGCTTTCATTGATCTTTTGTATTTGTTTTTAGGCTCTATTTCATTTATTTTTGTTCTGATCTTTATTTTTTCTTTCTTCTTCTTACTTTGTGCATGTTTGTTGTTCTTTTTCTAGTTCCTTTAACTGTAAAGTTAGTTTGATTATTTGAGGGTTTTTTTTTTGTTTGTTTGTTTCTTGAGGTAGGCTTGTAGTACTACAAATTTCCCTCTTAGGACTGCTTTTGCTGTGTCACATAAATTTAGGGTTGTTGTGTTCTCATTTTCATTTGTTTCAAGGTATCTTTTAATTTCTTCCTTGATCTCATTGTTAACTTGTTAATTTTTTAGTAATATGTCATTAAGCCTCCATATTTTGTGTGTTTTTCAGTTTTTTCTTGTGATCAATTTCCAGTTTTATACCATTATGGTCAAAGATACTTGATACAATTTCAATCTTAAATTTACTGAGACTTGTTGTGTGTCCTAACATATGGTCTGTGCTAGAAAATGGTCCATGAGTACTTGAAAAGAATATATTTTCTGTTGCTTTGAGTTGAAATGCTCTTATCAATGAAATCCATTGAATCTAGTGTGTCATTTAAGGTCACTGTTACCTTGTTGATTTCCTGCCTGGAAGACCTATCCATTAATGTTAATGAGGTTTTAAAATCCCCTATTATTACTGTTTTACTGTTGACTTACCTTTTCCTGGCCATCAATATTTGCTTTACATATTTATGTGCTCCTATGTTTGGTGCATAAATGTTTACAAAGGTTATATCCTCTTGATAGAGTGTTCCCTTTATCATTATTTAGCATTCTTCATTGTCTCTTGCTGTAGCCTTTGTTTTAAATTTTGTTTTGTCAGATATAAGTACTGGTACCCCAGCTTTTTTCTCTTAGTATGCATGAAAATTCTTTTTTCTACCTCTTTACTTTTAGCCTGTTTGTATCTTTAGTTCTAAGGTAGGTCTCTTATACATAGCATATGTATGGGTCTTGTTTCCTTATCCATTCAGCTATTCTGTCTTTGGATTGGAGCATTCAAGCTATCTACATTTATTTTGATTATTGGTAGGTACATATTTATTGCCATTTTATTATTTTAACTATGTTTATTTGTTTTTTTTCTTCTTTTTAAAGAAGACTTTTTACCATTTATTTTAATACTAGTTTTGTGGGAGGGAAAAAAAAAACTCCTTTAGATTCTTGTCTGAGAAACTTTTTATTTCTTTTTAAATTTTAAATGATAGCTTTGCTGGGTAAAGTGTTCTTTTTCTTTGCTTTTATTACTTTGAATATTTCATGTCAGTCTCTTCCTGGCCGTAAAAGTTTCTGCTGAAAAATAAGCTGACAGTATTATGGGAGCTCCTTGTAGGTAATTAACTGTCTTTCTCTTGCTGCTTTTAAGATTCTCTCCTTGTCTTTAACCTTTGCCATTTTAATTATGATGTGTCTTGGTGTGGGCCTCTTTGCATCTATCTTGTTTGTGACTCTCTGTACTTCCTGGACTTGTGCATCTTTTTCCTTCACAAAGTTAATAAAATTTTCAATCATTATTCCTTCAAATAGGTTCTCAATCCCTTGCTCTCTCTTTGGTACCCCAGTTATACAGATGTTGTTATGTCTCATGTTGTACTAATGTCCCTTAAATTATCCTCATTAATTTCTTTTTTCCTGCTTGGATGAGTGTTGTCTGTTACTTTGCCTTTAATACCACTGATTCAATCCTCTGCTTCATCCAACCTACTGTTTAGTCCTTCCAGTGTATCTTTTATTTCAAATATTGTATTTTTCATTACTGACTGTTTTTTTAATGGTTTCTATGTCCTTTTTCTTGTTGTTGTAGTTCTTATAAGTTCCTTGAGCATTCTTACAACCATGTTTTTGATCTCTATATCTGATAAATTGCTTGTCTTCATTTCATTTAGATTTTTTTCAGTAGGTTTCCTCTGTTTTTTCTTTTGGGGTTGGTTTCTTCATCTCCTCATTGTGGCTGCATCTTTGTGTGTGTTTCTATATAGGTAGATCTGCTATGATGTCCAGTCTCAGTAGGGTTGCCTTAAGTAGTAAGTGTCCTGTGCGACCCAGTAGCACAGTCTACTTGATCACCTGAGCTGGGTGCTTCAAGAATTTCCTTTGTGTGTTATAAGGGTCTTCTTTTTTTTTAATTGAGTCTTGCTTACTTTTGGTCTATTTGTGCATGGGATCAAGCTTCAGGCTCGCTGAGTGTGATGATCAAACTTGACTAAAGTTTACAAGCTGCTGTGCAGGAGTGAGCACATAAAGCAGATTTGCTAACCAGGGTTCCATGCCTACCAAAATCTCCCTTTGGATATGCCACTTGTGACACTAATTGGATCCTTCTCTGATGTTTTCTGAAGCTGGCCACTGGGTGAGTTGGTTCTGAGGCCCCTTGGGAGGTACACTGCTGAAAAGCAATGTCAGTTGCTGCCTGTGACTACTGCTAGGCAACCTCTTTGTATGTCCAAAGCAATCCACAGTTTGTGATCCCCTACACTTGGCCTGGTGTATGAATAAAGGACCAAACTATTCACCAGGATCAGCTTTACCAACATTGGGCCTCAGGGCAGGTAAAAAATAGTTCTAAGGCATCCCGTGATCCATCTCCACCTGCCTCTGCCTGTCAGCTGTAATAGCTCAGTCACTGAATGAGCCTCTGGCAGTATTTGAGTTGCATGAGATAGGTTCTCAGTGAGTTACCAGGTAAGGGCAAGTGGTATTCACCAAATTGATATATGACCAAACCTAGTGCCAGTGTTGGTCTGAGGCCATTCAGCAAGTGTTTCCAGGTTTTACTGAGTCTAGCTGTCACCCTATGGGTGGTCACACAACTTTGTGGTGAGGAGGGTTCTCTGGGAGTTGTCAGAGTGAGGCAAGTAGAGTTTATCAGACCCAAACAGACCAAGATTTGGCTGCATGAAGAGAGTTTTTCACTGCTCGAGCATGCAAAGAAAAAGTGGCCTGCATCTTACAGCCATAGAATTCAGTCTGTCCAAGACTCTTCCAGGAGCCCTATCTCAAAAGGGGAGGTCCAGCAGGAGGCAGGGAGGTGAGGTAGTGGATCTTCTGTGAAAGGTAGGCACCAGTCAGGTTCATGGGAAAGTGGTAGGAATAGCCTTCATCCTAAAGCCACACAACTCATTCCCTGCTACTTCCTAAACCTGCCTAGACCACTACACCTTGTCCCAGGTTGCTAACTCCTCAAAAAACTCTGCAGGGTGGGATGATAGAGTCCTGAGGGTGGGACTATTGCATTGCCCCATATTGCATTGCCCGTATTGATGATACTGTGATGGAGGAACACACACCCTTGAAAATGGAGGAAGGTTTGGAGCTGTGCATGCATGGCTGAGACTTTACCCCCTTTTTAAACATGGTGACTGGAAGAGGGGCAAAGGCAAACATGGTCGACACTGGCCCTCATTGTTTGGAAGGCTGGACCCTTCCACTGACTTTTGGCATGCATGGGAATCTGGAAGAAGAATTTTGAAATGGAGTGCACTGGAAAGCAAAAAGGCAGTTAGCTCTTTCCCCTCTCCTGGTGGGAGGTGTGTCAATGATTGCCAATGGTCCTGCCAACAGTGGCCAGTGCAGGCCTCCAAAAGATGCCTGAAGCTGGACAGTGAGTGGAAACCAGCTAAGCCAGCTTTGTTCATGATACTTTTGGGTGGGAAAAGATGTTCCTGGCTCAACCTTGAATTGACCTGGAACAGGGTGACAGGGTGATTTTTCTTTGGGTGTCTTGAAGGGAATGGGCTTTGAGGCAGAAACTTGCCATTATTCCCAAAGACCTTGGTGATAATAGTCAGCACTGTGAACAGGTTGCTTGCTCTATATTTTAGTTATAATTCCAGTTAGGTCCTAGGAGTGAGTAAAACATCCACCTACTCTTCCACCATCCTGGATTTTCCCATTCATGTTTTGAAATCACCAATAATTAGTGAGCGCAGGAAACTATAGGTTTCTACCCTCAATCCCAAAAGCAGTAAGATCACAGGCTCATGATCACTCTGTCTGTCTCTCTCTCCCCTCAACCTTGGTGTATGGTCCCAGCTATGGTATGTAACTTCCAGGTTTTATAAGTTATAAACCTGTGTCTTCTTAAAATTTCTTGATGGTATTGCTGAAGGGAGTCTTGCAATCATAATAACTACGAGGGCTAGAACAGGTTCAACATGTTTCATTGATAGGCTAGGACCATAAAAAAACAATGTATTAACATACATCAATAAAAGAATTCCATAATTACAAGTAAAAAACCAAGGTTATAGGAATTTTGTAATGTATTTAAAGTCAAATGCATACCATTTTCATACATAAAAGATGTGTTTTAGAAAAAAGTACACATACTGAAAAAAATGGATGAAAGATATAACTTTCAAATACAAACAAAGAAACAACCATGGTCAACAAATCCCACTAATAATAAAAATGCAAATTAAAATAAAAGTTACATTTCCCCCTTATGAAATTTTCAGGGTTTTTAATAAGTATTGAATGGTGATAAAATTGTGGAAAACAAGCACTTTCAAGCCCTGCTGGTGGCTGTGTAAATTGATATACCCTGTCTGCAAAGCAATTTAGTGAAACAGAATGTCCTGAAAGTGATCATACCCTTTGACTTAGTTTACTTCTCATAATATATTATATAAAAATGGTTGTGCAAAAAGCACCTGTGAATGTGCAAGATATTTAACATGTAATTTGTTTCTAATATTAGAAAAACTGAAAGTGATTTAAATTTGGCTTTATTGGCTTTGGACTAATTAAATGTTGGGAACCATCCTGCCTGGTCTCAGCGACTGTAGCCTCACCGAAAGACGAGAGGGCCCCAAGGCTGGAGCTGAGCAAGGAGGTCTTGGGAAAATAGGCCACTGAGGGGACAAAAACCTGTCCCCCTGGCAGGGGTGCAACCTCTGCCTCCCTCACATCACCCTGCTTGGCCCTGGAGGATGGCTGGCTAGTCAATGACGGGTAAGACCCCTTGATGGCAAGCACAACCTAAGACAGGTACAGTTGCATGGGGACCATCAGGGAAGGACTTGGGGGACATGGAGAAGGGACAAAAGACCCTCATCCCTCAATTTTGTCATGGCTGGAGTCCTCATTCTATCTGAAAGAAGTCTCCTTATCTCTTGGTTGCTCTACTCCATCTGCCTGACCAGGTCAGTGAAACAATATTAAATGCAGGTATAGCCCTAAACTGGATCAAGCAGTTCCCAGGGACAATTAGGCCTGGAAAAGGAATCCATTAAATCCTACGAAACTTTGCTAAGAATACCCTCAAGTTAATGAGTACAGATGTTTTGGGTCCTAGCATAGAATAAGATAAGTTTCCCATGTTTCAGGGCCAAATGGGCACCACCTTGTCTACCAGACCCTGACTTAAGGCAAATTTCTATGGTCTTTCAATTGTTAGCTATGATCTCTATCTGTTTTCTGTAAACATAGCCTTTTGACATTGATTGATGTGCTTTGCTGCACACTGTATACCCCTGTGAATATCATTCTCAATAAAATCAACTACAAGAGAAGGGCTAGGGGAATTCTCCAGTAGGGGGGACCACCACCGCCTTTTCGTGATAGACCGGGAGTGTCTGGAATAATTTATTTTCCTCATCATTAGCAGCAGGGGGACTCTGTGGCACAGGGTACCCCCACTCAGTTAAATACATTTAGATATATTATATACCAGGAAATACTATATCATTTACTGATTATTTATTATATAGTACTTGTGTTACTTTCATTATTTCATTTATTGTTCACCAAAACATTAGGGTATCAAATGAAATAAATACTAATTATTTTCCTATATTGCAAATGAGAAAAGTGATAATCAGAATAAGTAACTTGTTAATGGACAAAGTGAAAGTGGGGAAGGGTTGAGGGTGGGACGCGGGGATGGGTGGGGCAGGGGAAAATGGTGGCGGGAAAATGGAAATAAATGTATTTGAATTAAAAAAATAAAGGTAGATTTCCCACCTTAAGTTGGGTGGGCCACATCCAAAAAAAATTTAAAACTAGGTCTATTAAATTCCAAGGCTCAGGCTCTTATCATTATGCTATAATGTAATATCTGGTAGCTTGGAAAGATATAAAAAGATCAGAGTGTCAAATAGTGAATAGGTATGATTGCATTTTTATTATAATTATAGATAAAGACATATAACCATGTAGTGGTATTATAGAGGATTTTCATGACCCATTTTTGCAAATATTTTCTTCAATAAATATATTTGTTCATATAACTTTTAAGTTATGTATTTCAAATGAATTGACTTGTTTAATTGCTAAATTGCTACATGCCTGTTTAGGAACTCAATTGAAGTGAAAATTTACTCTAAGACAAGAAAGTAGAACTTGTTTTTGTGTGTGTACATACATGAATATGTTTACGCTGTGATTATTGTAATGAAAACTGTTTAGCTAACTTTTCTAGTTAGCAGTGTTGAGGGGGAGAAATTTCATCTCTACTCCTCTATGTTATTCTGGTTGGTATAAGAATTAAATTGATAGAAAACAGATTAGCAGGAGAAACTTATATTACTTTTGTGTATGCAAGGGCTTCATAAGCATCAGAGGCCTGATAATCAGGCAATTGAGGCTTATATGCTATCCATAGCCAGGGGGAAGGGGGTAGATGTCTGTGACTTCAAACGAGAGAAAGACAATTCATAGGAAGCCAGGAAGGGTAAATTTTTGGTAAGTAAATGTTTTCCATGCCATGCAGAGACAAAGGGACACAGAGGGGATTTAAACAAGAAAGTCTTGCTGAGCTCCCCACTGCTTACCACATCTTGCCCATATATTCTGTAATTACCACTGGATATCTCTTCTTCCTGAGCCAAGTCCTCTATATAAATTCTTTTAGGCACTTAATAGGGAGGTTAAAAGCCCTTCTTGAGTCTTTTTTTTTCTGAAAAATAATAAGCCTAAAATTATTCTCATGCCAAAGAGATATATTTTTGGGTGCAAAATTCTGCTTCCTACTGTGGCTAATGTGTTCCAATAAGTTCCTTTTAATAATTGAAATAATTTACTTCTTTCACAGAACAGGTCTATCTCATGAAAGATAAAAGCCTGTCGGAAATGAATACAGTTAACTGGAGCATGGTCTTACATAGTCAACTCTAGACTCAATTTCAAAGTTGTCTTTTGTTAACCATAATCTGAACAAAATAACTTTATAACAATGATAATAGTGAGATCACTGCCCCACTTTCGATTATTAAGTTGCCAAAGAGATCATCATAACATTTAATTCATAAATTTAATTCAATTTATGTTTATGGAGCATATGATCTGTACCAGATAAGGGGAAAATAAAGAGATAGTTCTTTCCCTTGTGAAGCATATTGTGTAGGGATAGGATTATTTGATGCAAATTGATAATTTAGTAAAAAAATATATTATGGAAAGTTAAAAAGTGATTAAATAAATGGCATTTATTTCTTTATCTAATTATAATTATTTGGTGTCATAAAAGTGTTGTCAGGGCCCAGGACAGGCCATCCCAAATATCCCACAATGGCATATCAATCAATTTGAAGTATTTTGACAAACAGTGTTACAAGAAGGAAATGTTGACCCTCTCTGTCTACTTGAATGTAGGAAATAAATCTCTGTGAAAGATGCCCTCCTTGCTCCAGGGTTGGGGGGAATGGTTGTTGAAAGAGACATTCTGATCATTAGAGTTAAAAATTCTAGGGATGAAAAGTCTATGTAAACAAACCTTGTTACTCTTTTACTAATTTACTGCTGAAGCCCAAAATATGCTTAGTTTTTTCACTAATAATCACCTAAATCTAACTCACTTTGTCTTGTCAAATTTTCACAAATTTATTTTTTTCAATCCTCATTTGAGGATAAGTTAATTGATTTTACAGAGATAGGAAAGGAGAGAGAAAGAGAGAAACATTGATGTGAGAGAGAGAAACATTGATTGGTTGCCTCCTACATGTGCCCCAGCTGGGGAAAAAACTTGCAACCTAAGTATATGATCTGACCAAAAATCGAACCCACCATTCTTTGGTGTATGGGACAACACTCCAACCAACTGAGCCACTTGGCCAGGGCACAAGTTTTCTCTTCTTTCTTTCTTTCTTTCTTTCTTTCTTTCTTTCTTTCTTTCTTTCTTTCTTTCTTTCTTTCTTTCTTTCTCTCTTTCTTTTTCTTTCTTTCTTGTTTGAAAAAGTATAAAAAACTGGGCTTGTTTGATAATTATTTTGAGTATCATTTATGATCCCCATGATAACACATATTAAGTTAGTTTTTTTGCCAATTAATCTAGTCATTTTTAATTTAAATATTAGTACAGATACAAGAACTTAAGAATGGTAAAGGGAGGTAGAATTTCCCCCCATCCCAACAGTTTTGGTGAGCCAGCCAGGAGACTTTACTATGTGAAATTTGGGGAATCTAAAAACCTTACTCTATTCAAGGGCAGAGGGGTAACAAGTGATTCCCTGTAGTTTGTAACAGCTATTTAAAACAGAGCCATCAATGTCTCTTAGGCTAATGTCTCTTCTGGATCTTGTGAGAGTTGAAAACTCTTACATCTTTTATTAAGCCATAAAAGGCTTATTGGTTTGAGTAACTACTGAGATTAATAGATCCTACTTGTACCTGGCCAGATGATGGGTACTTTAAATTGCAAACACTTCTAGACTGAAAAGAGAAAAAGAAAAAAGAGATACCTCTAATATTGGTATAACAGCTAGCCATTATGCCTCCCTTAATAATACGGGAAGACAGAAATTAGAACAAATATTAAAGTCCACTCTGACCTCATTTCTCTGTTTTCATAGATTTGCAAATATTTTTTTAAAAAAAGGGCATTGGAATAATAGTTGTCAGGCACTTTAAAAAAAAGAGAAAAAGTTAATACAATAGCCAGACTTAGGGGTCTCCCTAAAAAATGATAGAACAAAAAAATTAGACTTATGTAAAATAGAAAACAACAACATAACTTTTCCTTCTTAAAAACCACCCATCTCCTCATCAATTCCTCAGGCCTTCCTATGAATAATAATAAAAAAATCAGCTGGAGGCCAATATTCAAAGACTAACAGAGAACAAATTTCTACAAAACCAAAAATGTAACTCTAGAAGTAATTCAAAGCCCACCTACCTTTACCAACACCGAATGTCTTCTATTTATCTTAAGATGTTTTCAGATACCATAAAAAATGGAAACACTAAAAACAGAACTGTCTTGCATTTAAAGGAAGAAAAAAATTAAACAGCAATTACCTCAAAACTCCTAGAAAAAGAAAAAAACCCTTACATTCCTTCTCTGTCCCTTGAAGCTATAAATTTTACCATTTCTTTAAAATGTAAACACCCCAGCAGGTAGCAACCCACAATCACCTGAGACTAAGCCCAGTTAACTAAGTTGGTAGAAACTGAAACCAAAGCAGGAAAAAGCCTCTTTAATAGTGTCGTACATGCTGTGGACACATCAGCAAATAGAACATTGTTCTTGGTCTCACATGGCTCATGATCTAGTAGGGTACTCACAAAATGATTAACAAAATAATTTTTTTGAAAGGTGCCGTAGAGCCTTAACCATTGGAGATGTTGGGAGGAGAGCTAAAAATTGTTTCATCTATTACAAGCAGAATATGATGAAGGGAAGAAATTGTGCTCTTGAAAATGTTTCAGTCAGATAGTACATTGAATATCATTGTCTATTCTATTTCAACACCATTTTCATACATTATTACTTAAACCTGGGTCATATTCTTTCTTTCAGAGGCCAAAGCTACCACTACTGTTTTTGCAATAGCACAAGAATTTAGTCCTTGTATCTTGAAATTACCAAAGCACTTTTCCCTTGTAATAAGAAAGAAGAAAACAGAAGATCCATGTCAGTGAAGTCAGAAGACAGTCATGTTAATGGGCTTGTCCTGGTGATTGGACACCCAGACTTTTCAACTATAACCTCAAGATTCACAAGGTTTCTCCAAGAATCTCCTTAGGCAAACTTGAGCTCAAGGCTTTGTTGCTTGAGAAAACAATGTTATAGAGGACTGAATTACTGCAATTGAAGATTTCAGCAAACCAAAACTCAATGAGGACCCCATTTCTGACTATCTCTGACCTCCTTTCAGGCCTCATTTATTGCTCCTAAAGAGCAAAATGGCTGTGATTATGGGTTAGAAAAGGAAAACAAAGGAAAAATCATTTATGCCTGCAACGACCTTTACTTGGACTATTGCAAGTTCAATGACCTCACCCTTCTAGTCTTGCTCAAGCTCCTTGCCCTCAGATGAGCTTGTTTACTTTCAAAAACATTAGACTGCTTAAATTTTTCAAGCTCCACAATTCATTCACCTGGACAATGAAGTTTAAACTCGTTATTACAACACACGAAGTCCTTTATGCCAACCTGTCCAGTCAGATCATTTTTTTTTTTTGTATTACAGGTTCGACTGTACTCTGTCCTCTTGGGACCACTTACCTGACTTTCATTATTTAGTTTGATGGTTAATTGATATTATCCCCCAAATAAAGGTAATATTTTATTCCTTTGTAACTCCACCCTCTGCATACATTTATTTATGAAATATTGACCCTGTCTATTTAACTAGTAACTCCAAAATGGGAAGTTTTTGTATTTAAGTGTTATTAAAAGTTATTATTAGCATTATACCTATAATATTGTTGGTACTGAGTGGATTTTTATTGAGTGAATTAATGAATACTCTGAGCAGATATTGATTTAATCTAAAGATCTTGCATAAAGACATATCTATGCAGGGAGAGAAGGAAGAAAATTTTGGATCCATCTGCATAAGCAAAATTCCAATGGAAAATATGTAAGATCGTACTCAAGTATCTTAAGGCAAAATTTGGACTTTTGAGAAAAATTTGAAAATATAGTATGATAGCCAGAAAAAGTAGGTCATAATAGGCCTATTTTTCTTTTTGTACATGAATGTTCACATCAAGAGACAATAAGATGAAATTGAAGTGATAATGCTTTTGGAAAATTGTTAAAATAATTGTTTCATATTACTAAGGTAATAATAAGAAATGATCATCAGGAAACTGGAGCACAGCTCAAGGCTTATTTCTTAACACAGTGCAAGTATTTCAAAGGCACTTATGGCAGGGCCCCAAAAATTGATGTTCTTTCCTTTAAAGACCCTATACATGCAACAAGGAAATCAAATTACTCTCTTAAATGCTTTGGTGTGATGAGATTGACAATTGAAATCTGAAACTCTTTGTGAAGGGAGGGATATAGGCATTTTGTTCTCAAAAATTAGTGAATAAAGCCACTGGTGGGCTAGTGCTATAAGCCCTCAATAATAAGGTGACTGTTTCTGTCACATCTGCATTCTAAAACTGAAAGAAATGATCAAGTTTAAAAAATGAGACCTTGAATTTTTTATTGTACAATTACTGAATTGTTTTTCGTGTGTAGTGCATCCACGCCAGATTGCAATCTAAACTGGAATATTTCATGGAGGACATAAGCAAAAAAACTTACCCTCATCTAGTAGACAGAATTAAGCAAATAAATAAGTAAAATATGTCGTGTATCACTTGGTGACATATGGGGAAATATAAAGTGCAGAGGAGTAGAAGAGAGTATAAGGCGGGGGTTGGCTTACTGTCCCAGAGACATATGTAGATTAGAATCAGGAGAAGTCCTAGCCCTCCTGTGCTAATTACTGTAAATCAAGAAAATGGGCATAATATGTTTGTCTTGATGATCTCAAGATAAACAATAGACATGAGGCTGTAAATGTTGAGGATGAAGGGAAGAGTTCTTATTAGAAGTGCACAGAATTCTTGGTCATCCTTTCACTGCTGCAACAGACATGTAGAAGTCTGAGACTGGTAAGTCTCAACCAGATTAATGGCACCATCTGGACTTCTGTTATGGAGGCAGGAGAAGCTTTTGGAAGGAGTGTTCTCATCCAGATCCTTTTGATGTTAAAGACTCACCCTTGATCAAGATAAACAAATCTGGAAGATAAGGTATTGGAAGAGAACACACTGATAAAACTTTGTCATTGCTTGTGATATAATTTAATTCTAAAATTTCAAACTTCAAATAAGAGCTCTTCTGTCTCTAAGGTAGTCTTTAATTGAGATAAGTGCTGAGTCACAGAGATGAGAAGTCATCCTGGGGAGAAGATCCTGGGGCACACAACTTCTAGGTTTTTAAGAGTCCTTGCTGAGAATGAAATTAACTAAAAAGAATTGATGGAGAAATTTCACATATCCCTTTTCAGTGAGAGAAGTTTATTACTAAAGTTGCACCAACAAAACCCATAATTTATGCTTTCTATCTTGTCTCCATACACTCTAAGCACATAATCTTGGAAATAGTTCTCAGGAATCAGGTAAGTAAAATAAGGAATTTTATTATGTATCAAAGCTCACCCAGAGTTAACAGTTTAGGAAGAGAAATGCCACATGTAACCAAATAACTAAAAAGCTAGCTGTTGCCAACATAAGGATACCCTTCTGAGCAACTACAGTTCTATTGGGGCCTTAAGAAACTTCAAAACAACCAAACACCAATGTGACTGTCTTTAACTTGGGAGATTTTATTATTCTCATGAAACCATATATTGAATGAGGCTGTCATTTATGAAGCTGTCGCAAGACAGACATAGCAGGTAACAACTCAGGACTGCTCAGTGACATAGATTTTTAACCAAGATTTATGAAGTTCCAGAAGTCATTTTTCTCAATTGCCACAATCCTTTGTCACTTTCAACTTCCACATAACACACCACCTAAATCCCTCCCATTATCAGGAAACATGGGATGAATTTGTATATCACTACATCTTCAAAAACCCTTAGATGATAAATGTTTGTTGTCTTCTCAGGGGCATCTGACCTGTAGCTGTCTTCTGTGAATCAGCACTGTAGCTTTCTGCACCTTTCTAGACATCTTGACACTCTTCTCCATGTACAGAATGGTGACAAAATTAAAGACAATTAAAGATAAATTTTCACCATTTAACTAAGAAAATGGTGAAAATAATAGGCAGAAGGAAGGTGGGTTATTAGAGAATGGGCTGTGTTACTGGTTCAGGAAGTACAGGATAGAAGGCTATGGTATCACCTTATTCAAATAAGTAAATCACACACACACACACACACACACACAGGGTCCCACTCAAATAACAACCTTTTTTTATTACAAAATTATAAGCATGCAATTATGTAACATAACAATATCACACTCAAGCACACCACGTGTGATATTTTAGGTGATATGTTAAAATTAAAACTATAAATTATTACACCCATTTTGGTACCCCATATGTTACTTCTGCTGGTGTGTGTGTGTGTATGCGCGCGTAATGCACGCACACACACATGCAAATAACTCCAGAGCTATGGTACTTAGTGAAGTATCCAGATTTTTTCGAGTTTAAATTAAAATAAAACTAATACCAGACAGGTTTGTCCTTTGCCAAGTTAAAGATGTACACTTCCTTTTTTACGAGGATATGGCAATGATACCCCCATTGGGAAGCTCTAGACTTTTATCAGGCAGAAATAGAAAAGTCAGAGTGGGAGCAGAGGGGAAGATTTTGGGTTTGAAAGTGGTAAGGACATGACAGAAAGGAGTGTCCTGAAAAGAGATGTAGACTTGAAAAAGTATAAACCGTGTCAGGTGACAGTAATTTGATATTTTCCTTGAGTGAAAGTTTCATACAGGGGAACAGTTAAAAATGAAACTGGAAAAGTAAATTAGGAACAGATTGTATGATTTTTTGAATGCCAGAAGGTTGTAAACTACATTTAATATTTGCAAGTATAAGTTCAAAGTCAGATCTGATTCTTGTGCTTTATTTATCATTACACAGTGAGTATCATCATCTTTTTCCAAACTAAAGCTACCTCTAGATATCACATTGGATAGTAGCAAGCATTGATCTCAGAAAGTTCTGTGCTTTTTCTGATGTGTTTAAACTTTTACATATAGCTTATATTCTTTAGACTAACCAACTATAATATATCTTTCTATGTGTCATTATTACTTGTGGTTTTAAAACATTTTCCATGACTTTAATGTCCTTCTGTTCAGAACTCATATAAGAATGTTCTTCAAAAATACATAATACATATATTAGAGTGAGACGGGAAAAGGTAACAAAACCATTCCATCATTAATTCTTCCCCTGAATACAGAAATAATTTAACTCTCAGAAGTACCATTAATAGACAAGGACAGTGACAGAATGTGTTATTACCTCTTTGAGATAACTTGTATTGATCTCCCAAAAATGTCAGTGGAAACGGCTATTGCAAAGCCATCTCCTTCAAACTGCTGATGAATTTTATGTCAAGATTTATAAAGAGGATAATCTGAAGAATGAAACATAAAATCCATCAACTTTTAAATGGAAGGTTCTCTTTTGATAAATCATGTGTATCACAATGGCTTAAGACAATCCAAGAGGCCACATATAGTAGGAAGGTCAGATATTTGAATTAGACTGGCCCTGCTCCCACGGACAACAGCTGAGATTTCAGAGGGATAGCTCAACTGCAAATGTTCCCTCTGAGAAGAATGGCGTCTCAACCTCATGCTCAGTTCCCCAGCCCAGAACACCAGAGGTGGAACATGCACCCACATAACATCTGGCTGTGAAAATTAATGAGGTTCTGTCCACCAGGGAGACAGAAGAAAATCTGCTAGACACACAGGCTAGTGCACAAAATCTCATTTTAAGCCATCCATCTGGAGTTCCAGCAGAGAGAAGGCAGAGAAGAGTAGAGTACCTTGAGGAGAGACTAGGGTTTGTGTCTCTGGGGAGAGAGATGAATGGACAGAAACCAGGATATGCATGCAGAGCTACTCTCCTATACCACAGACACAATCTTTCTTGGGCGGAGCCCTCTCCTTCCATATGGGATCAGCCAGAAGGAAAACAATAGCTATACCACCTGAACTCATCACAGCCCCACCATGTGGAGTTTGCTCGTTGCTAAGGAATCAGCTGCCTAGGTGGGCATGTAGAGGTCTGGGCAGACTCAAGGGGTGTCAGTTATGTATAAACACAGACATATATATCAATGAAACCGAATAGAAAGCCCAGAAATAAACCCAAGGTTTGATGGTCAATTAATATCTGACAAAGGAGACAAGAATATACAATGAGTTAAAGGCAGCCTAATTATTACATGGTGCTGGAGAATTGGACAGAAATTGAAATACATACAAAAATTGAAATTAGACCACTTTCTTACACCATACACAAGAATAAACTCAAAATGAATGTTAAATTCAAGTATTAGACTCAAAACCATAAAAAAACCTAGATTAAAATATAGTCAGTAAAATATCTGACACTACCCATAACACCATTTTTTTTCTGAGATATCTTGGACAAGGGAAACAAAAGAAAAATGAACAGATGAGAATACATCAAACTAAAAGGC
Source organism: Pteronotus mesoamericanus (assembly GCF_021234165.1). Classification (NCBI taxonomy): domain Eukaryota; kingdom Metazoa; phylum Chordata; class Mammalia; order Chiroptera; family Mormoopidae; genus Pteronotus; species Pteronotus mesoamericanus. The sequence goes on from NW_026555198.1 coordinate 5,817,848, forward strand.
TTTTGCACAGCAAAGGAAACCATCAACAAAATGGAAGGACAACCCAGTGAAAATGAGAACATATTTGCCAAAGATACATCTGATAAGGGTTAATATGAAAAATATATAAAGAACTCATAGTACTCAACCCCCCAAAACCAACAAGCCAATTTAAAAATTGTACAAAAGACATGAATAGACACTTCTTCAAAGTGGACATACAGATGGCCAACAGACATATGAAAAGATGCTCAATGCCATTAATGATCAGAGAAATGCAAATTAAAACCACAATGAGATATCATCTCATACCTGTCAGAATGGCTATCATCAATTAATCAACAAATAACATGTGCTGGTGAGGTTGCAGAGAACAAAGGAACCCTAGTGCACTGTTGTTGGGAATACAGACTGGTGCAGCCACTGTGGAAAACAGTATGGCAATACCTCAAAACATTAAAAACAGAACTGCCTTACTACCTAGAAATTCCACTTTTTGGTATACAGTCAAACCTCAGTTCTCAAACAATTTGTTTCTTAATCAAGTTTTTCACGGAAAAAATGTCTCAGTTTTCTAACACAACTTTGGGTCTTAATTCTCTACACAACAACCCTTTGATGCTGACACCTGTTTGATCAGTCACAGGCCTCTCAGGACACAAAGGGGATTCAGTTTTTGTACAAATCATTTCTTGAACAGTTTTCTGGAAGAAATTGAGTTCAAGAACCGAGGTTCTACTATATATCCAAAAAAAAAAAATCCAAACACTTATTTGAAAAAATATATGCACCCCTATGTTCATCGCAGCATTATTTACAATAGCCAAGATCTGGAAGCAGCCCAAGTGTCCATCAGTAAATGAGTGAATAAAAAAGCTTTGGTACATTTACATTTACACAATGGATACTACTTGGCCATAAAAAGAAGGAAGTCCTACTGTGTGTAGCAACATGGATTGATTTTGAGATTATTATGCTAAGGTAAATAATCCAGTCAGAGTCAGACAAATATCATATGATTTCACTTACATATAGAATCTAATGAACAAAATAAACAAAATATAAATAGACTCAAAGATACAGAGAACAGACTGATGGCTGTCAGAGGGTTGTAGGGCTGGGTGAAAAAGGTGAAGTGATTCAGCAAAAAAAATCCCAAAAAATCCTACTAAACACAGACAACAGTATAGTGATTACCAGAGGGAAAGGGGGTTGGGGGAGGTAGAAGAGGGTAAAGGGTGGATAAATGAAGAGAGATTTGACTTGGGGTAATGAACACACAATACCATATACACATGATGTATTACAGAATTGTACACCTGAAACCTATGTACATTTGTTAACCAATGTCACCCCAATTAATTCAATAAATTTTTTTAAAAATAAGAAAAACAAAAAATTAAATAAAAATCTATTCTAAAACAGGAGACAAATAGAAAGCAAAAATGAGAGTACATTAAACGCTGATGATTTATTATCAAGTTACATAAAGTTTATATTGCATCAATAAGCCTAGGGTCAACAAATTTATATACTTAAAAATTCAGTCTTATTTATTCAATATGGGCCTCAATAGACTTGGGAGATACTAAGCACTTAAACAGACTTCAATACAGAGGGAGCAAAGGGAAATAAACCTGTTTTCTAACCAGAAAAATAAAAGTCAATGCAAGGTCATCTTTATGCATCATAAACTAGAAAGCAGAAAAAAGAGACCCTCAGGTTTGTCTGTTTGTATTAGAAAAGAGCTGTAACTGTTTTCTTATGAAAAACGTTTCTAAGCTGGTCTCTAAACTTCTAACTGGGATTTGTTCAAGTAATAAACTCTAAGATTCAATGTCTTTGCTTATGCAAAACAAAGGATAATAATTAATAGTGGATCTGTATATGTCATCAGTCACGAGATTTAAAAACACTATGTATAGCAGTATTTTTTAAATATTAAATTGTTATATCTGGATACATAATTATTATGAACTGCCATATTCCTGAAGATATCCAAATTACAATATTTAATATTTAACAATTTTTTTGAGTTGTGCACTTGAAATCTGTAAGTTTTGTGAACAAATGTTACCCCAATAAAGTCAATAAAAATTTAACTATGAAACTTATTTTTGATGAATGTTGTTTATTGATTGTCTCTTTTCATGAATTAACATTAGGAGAAGGTACTACATTTGCTTTTGCACTTATATATTATAAGTATCAAAAACAATGCCTGACACATTCTAAGTGCTCTAAAAATGAATATTTGTCAAATAGAGGAATAGTTCTATGGCCATGAGAATCAAGAAAGCGGAGGAGTGAGTGGAAGTTACACTGACCTCCTCCCAGGACTAACCTGGAATTACAACTAAATTGTGGAGAAATTACTTGGAACAAACAACTGAGCAATAGCAAGAGAGGAGCCTTATTACCTTGGACAGATGGAATAATCAGCTTTAGCACAACCTAACTAGTAAGGAGGGCAGTACAGACTAGAGAAGGCTGGCAGGACGCCCCTGGATGGCAACACCAGAAGGATATTGAAATGGTGAGTTGGATCCCCCTGAGAAGTGTGGGGTCTAAATCATAAGCAGTGATCTCCAGCCTACAGCACCAGAGTACACAGATAAGCACACCAAAAAGTACACAGATAACAGCCAACTGTGAAAAGCGGCAGGGTTGTTCTCTCCCAGAGACAGGAGGCTGGAGATGCAAAGAACCATTTAAAGGGCCAACGGATAAACTTTTATTTGCAGCCACTTACCCTAGGTTTCAGCAAAGGTAGGGGGCAGAATGGCCTGGAGACGCCTGAGGAGAGACTGGGGAAGGAGGCTTTGGGGAGAGAACTGAGAGAGTAGCTGGCCAGATCCCGGTGCTGACTCATCCCCCATGCTGCTGCAGCCATCTTGCTCAAGCAGCCCCACTCCCCTGAGCGTCAACAGAGAGAGGACATAATAGCCCCACTCAAAGGGGGGCCGAGGCCCTGCCCTGTGCTGTCTCTAAGCTGGCCTGCTGAGTGCAGAGTGATAGCCACAGACAGTAGATCTCTGGCTAACGGGGGCACAGAGTGTTCTGGAGACACCTGAGGAGAGACTGGAGACAGAGGCTGTGGGGAGAGAATGGAGAGAGTAGCCAGTGGGATCCCAGTGCTGACTCCTCCTTCATATGGCAGCAACCATCTTGCTCAGGCAGAGACCTCTCCCTTGACCAGGGGCAGCGTCAGAGGACCCAATAACGTTGTGCCAGGAGGGACTCTGCCCGCTCAGTGGTGTCTAAGCCGGCCTACTGAGTGCAGAATGATGAGATTAACAGCTGAAAGAGACAGCCAATGACAGTAGATTCCTGGGAGTCTCAAACAGACTGCCTAAGGTCACACAGGGTCAACAGCTGACATAATCAGAGGCAGATCCAGAAAGAAAAAACTGTGGTATGCTACCATAGAAGTGCACACTACAAAGTCAGAAATTCAAGACAGATCAACTTAAGAAGTAGAAGCAAAAAAGAAGAGCCTCACAAATAAGGGGAAAACAAAGAAACACCTCCTAATCGAAGGGAAAAGAGGAATCCCCAGAAAGGAAATAAATGAAATAGAGGCAAGTAAACTGTCAGATATTGAGTTCCAAACAACGGTTCTAAGGAAGCTCAATGAGCTCAGTGAGCTTAGAGAGAGTTACCAAATACTATAGGGAAACCACGAGGAACGTACTGCAAACTATATCAGTATGAAAAAGGACATAGAAACTATCAATAAGAAGAAGGGGAAGTGAAGAATACAATCCCTGAATTGAAGAACACGGTAGAAGGAACCAAAAGCAGGCTAGATGAAGCAGAAAAATGAATCAGCAAGCTGGAGTAGAAGGTAGAAAAAAGCTCCCAGAAAGAGCAAGAAAATGAAAAAGACTCAAAAAGAATGAAGAGGCGTTGAGGGAAATTCAGGAAAACCTGAAATGTAATAATATCCATATAATAGGGATACTAGAAGGAAAAGAAGAGGAGCAAGGGATAAAGAACCTGTTTGAAAAAGTACTGATGGAAAACTTCCCTATTTTGAGGAGAGAAAAAGTCACACAAGTCCAAGAAGCACAGAGGGTCCCATACAAGAGGAACCCCATGAGGCCCACTCCACGACACATCATCATTAAAATGGCAAATATCAAAGACAAAGACAAAATCCTAAACCCAGCAAGGGAGAAAGAGGTAGTAGCATATAAAGGAGCCCCAATATGGCTAGGAGGTGACTTCTCAACAGAAACACTAAAAGCTAGAAGGGAATGGCAAGAAATACTCCAAGTCATGAAAAGAAATGGCCTGCAACCCAGACTGCTCTACCCAGCAAGGCTCTCAATTAAAATGCAAGGTGAAAGAAGGGGTTTCCCCAGACAAAAGAAGGCTAAAAGACTACACCTCCATCAAGCCGGCACTGCAAAATATGCTAAAGGGACTGCTTTAGAAGATGAAGAGAAAGAGTCTATGAATACCCTGTTCCTTTCATGGTCACCAATACTTGATATTACCAATATTTTTAATACTTATTAATCTGGTTGTGACAATGATGTGTTATTTTCATTGTTCCTTTATTATTTGTTGAAACTAAACCTGTTTCTGTATATTTCTCACCTATTTCTATTATTTAAAAAAAACCTAAATGACTTTTTGGTATTCTTTATCCTTTGTTTTTTGATTAAAGATTTGTAGAATTTATGCCTTGAAAAAAACCTATTAACCCCTTTTTTAGTCTTAGCAAATACTTTCCTATTCTATAACTTGTCCTTTAACTTTTTTAATATGTATATTACTATATAGTTTTAAATGTTTAATATGGTCATATTTTCAATATTTTACTTTATATCTTCTTGGTTTGAATATATTACTTCAGGGTAAGAAAAATATTACTTTGAATTCTCTCCAAAATCTCCTTAGGTTTACATATTGAGTTTTAACTCACCTGAATATTTTTTGTATGACATGTGAAATAGGGCTATTTGTTTCATTTCAAGTAATAGTGGTCCATGCATCTTATTTGTTGAATAAACCTTATTTTCTGCATTGATTTGAAATATCAATTTAATAGTATATTACATTGTTAGACAGATATATACATTTGTTTCTCAAATGCTCATTTTATTTCATTGTTCTACTTGATTATTTCTGTGCTGGTATCATGTTGTTTTAATTGCTGAGATGGTATAATGATTTAATTTTTTTAAATATCTTATAATGAATTTTGACATTTAAAAAAATAAATAATTAACACCAGTCTGCATTTAAGAAAAAAGAAAAGAAAGAAGGAACTCCTACCTTTTGTGACAACGTAGGTGGAACTGGATAATATTATGCTAAGTGAAAGAAGCCAGTCAGTGAAAGACAAATACCATATGATCTCACCTATAAGTGGAACCTATTCAACAAAATAAACTAGTGAACAAAATAAACCATAGGCATGGAAACATGGAGCAGATTGAAAGTGACCAGAGGGAATGTGGAAGGAGGACAATGGTGGAAAGAAGGAGAAAGGACTAAACAAAGAACCTGTATGAATGACCCATGGACATGGACAACGGAGTGGAAATTTACTGTGGGAGTGGGGGTAGGGGGTGGCATGGGTGGAACAGGTCAAAGGAGGAAAATGGAGACAACTGTAATAGAATAAATATGATTTAAATATAAAATTTAAAAAAATAAATATTTGTCAAATAAAACATTTTATCTTACTTTTTGTGATGACATTCTTACACACCTACCTGATTTTTATAAAACAAGATATATTACATTATGTAGGGTTTCCTCCACTATAACAAAATATATTAATGCTTCTATATGCATTTCCCATACTGTACAGTATCAACATAAAAGTCAAAGGAGTTATTGGCACAGCGTTGGCATTTACTAAGTACGTCAGCCAAATGATACTATATTGCTATCTATTTTGACCGTTTGGAAGGTAGCAACTTTCAAATATACAATACAGTATTATTAACTATAGTCACCATATTGCATACTACATCCTATGACATTTATTTTATAACTGGAAATTTGTATCTTTTGATTCTCTTTATCCATTTTACCCATCTCTCACTCCTGACTCTGGCAATCACCAGTCTGCTCTCTGTTTCTATGAGTTCAGATTTTGAGATAACACATATAAGTTATATCAAATGGTATCTGTCATTCTCTATCTGACATATTTCACTTACCATAAGGTCCTCAAGGTCCATCCATGTTGTTGCAAATGGCAAGATTTCATTCTTCTACATGGATCTATAGTGTTCAGGTTTATGTGTACAAACCATTTCTTCTTTATCCATTCATCCATCAATAGACACTTAAGTTGCTTCCATGTCTTGCCTATTGTAAATAATGCTGAATTAACAGGGATGCATACATCTTTTCAATTTATTTTCATCTCTTTTAGATAAATATTTGAAAGTGAAATTGCTGGATCATATGGTAGTTTTATTTTTAATTTTTTGAGTAACTTCCATCCTTTTTACACAGTGGCCACACCAAACTGCATTTCCACAAAGAGTGCACAAGTGCTCCCCTTTCTCCACTGCCTCACCAATATAGTTATTTCTTGTCTTTCTTATGATAGCCATTCAAATAGATGTAAAGTAATATTTCATTGTGGTATTAATATTCAAATCAACCTTTCCAACTTTTTTTGGTTTCTGATATTTTTTCAAATTATGAAATATTTCATACAAAAAAGGCTGAAAATACAAATGTACTTTAGGCTTAAAGAATAATAAAGCAAATGTTTCCATAATCATCAACCTCATTAAAAATAATGATTATTTTTATTAAGATTCAAATGATTAGTATTGAATTCTTATTGTGTGTCTCTCCACAATCACATCCCTCTGTTTTCAACCTTCTGTTAAGGTTAACCATTTTTTAACATTTTGTGTTTATGTTCAACTTGCTTGTTCTTCTAGTTTGACTATATACAAATGCATATCTAAAGCACTTTAAAACTGTTTATAATTTCATACTGCATGTATTCATAATGTCTGGAGACAATTTTGGTTAACATGACTGGGGTTGGGGTGCTACTATGCTTCTGGCATCTATTGAACAGAGGTCAGGTACATACTTCAATGCACAAAACAGCCTGTACAACAAAGGTTTTCCTCTTAAAAATTGTCAGTAATGCACAGGTTGAGAAACCCTGCTCTAAGTTTCATATCTATGAGTAGAAAGACTGGGTTTTATGATATATGCATATTAAACATTATAACACCAAGTAGTTTTTCACAGCAGTTATCCCAATATGCAAAGTGTATAAAACCTCATTTTGTGACACTTTCGTTAATAGTTTTTGTCAAACTTAAAAAAATTACATGCATGTATATGACAGGTGTAAATGATACTGTATATTGTGATTTTAATTTAAATTTCCTTAATTACTGCCGAGATTGATATAATTTTACATGCTCATGGAATTTGGATTTCTTCATTTTTTTAAAGATTTTATTTATTTATTTTTAGAGAGGGGAAGGGAGGGTGAAAGAGAGGGAGAGAAACATCAACTTGAGAGAGATGCATTGATCAGTTGCCCCTCGCAGGCCAGCTGGGGACCTGGCCCACAACCCAGGCATGTGCCCTGACAGGGGACCAAACCAGCAATCCTTGGTTTGCAGGCCAGCACTCTATCCACTGAATCACACCAGCCAGGGCTGGATTTCTTCTCTTATGCAATATCTATCCTTGTTTTTATATTTTGTTTTATTTTACCATTTTTCTCTGCATACCTTCCTTTTTCTTACTGATATGTAATTATTTTTAATATATTATGGGGTACTATGTGTTTAATACCAATGAAGTATAATTTATTGATTGTTTTTATGGTTTGTTCTCTTCTTAAGAAATTTATATATTACACTTGATATTATAAAAATATTCTTCTATATTTTATTCTAGAACTATTTGAAGTTTTATTTTAATTTACCTTTTAAATAGATCTGAAATTAATCTTTGAGCATGGTGTTAGGAGTGATTTAATTTCAGCTATTTTTTGTGAATGGTGGTCAATGTCTGAGGACTATTTATTGAATAGTCAATGACTTTCCCATTCATGAGCCATGCCAATGCTATCACATAAATCAGATGCCTGTATAAGTGTGGGCTTGTTTCTAAGCTCTTTATTTATTTACTTTAATCTGTCTATACATGTACCAAATTGCAATGTCCTAATTAATATTCTGTCTTAATAATTCTTGATATCAGGTTGCATAATTTCTCTACCTTGTTTTGTTTTCTTTAGGAATGTATTTGATATTTTATACATTTGTTCATCCATATGAACCTAAATTTTAGTTTTTCCAGCTCCATGAAAAAATGTTGGGGTTCTTGTTACCAGTGGACAGTTAGAAAGAGCCTGGGGAGTCTTCCACATCGGCTAGGATAGTGGCAGTGGAGAGATTCTTACACTGAGCATGCAGAAAGCTAGAAATATCAACGGGTAGGACCCAAGTGCATGAAAAGCGGATACGATAATTGGATGGGAAAAAGCCCTTCCCTCCCTCCAGAACCAGACTGAGAGTAGGACCAGGGGAAGGCAGGTACATGTGTCATAGAAGACAAAATGGCACCCCGGGAGGTGCTGGACCAAAGAGGTTGGCAGTCTAGCCTGAGAAAGAAGAGACTGGATGAGAGGCATGCAAAAGCTCCTGGTCCGGCCCATACCCAAAATGAATACAATCCCAAGGAAACAAAGAAACGCCCTGTTGCTCATGGCTAGCTTGCTCATTACTTGCACTTGCACAGTGCACTTGGCTCTTCTCTTCATGGGCCACGTGGCCTTAGCATCTATGTAGCCCATGGCTTCCAAGAGGTACCTAAATTTCTTTCAGATTGTTAGAAGTATAGATTTATTCTTTTATCAAATTTTAGGGAGGTATTGACCATTATTTCTTTAAATATTCTTTCTGTCTCATTTCTTCTTCTCTTCTGATGCTTTCATTTGGCATATATTGTTATCCTTGATAGTGTTCTTTCAGTCTCTCAGTTTCTGTTTATTTTTCCTTTCTTTTACTTTTCTGCTCTTCTTGTCCTCTCAATGGATAATATCACTGAAGCTATTTTCAAGCTTACTAATTTTTCTCTTTTGTTTGCTCAAATCTGTACTAAACCCCTATAGTAATTTTGTATACTTTATAGTACTTTTGACACCTGAATTTCTATTTGGTTCCTTTTAATGATTTCTATTTCATAATTGATATTCTCTACTTGGAACATCATTCCTGCAATTTCCTTTAGTTCTTTGTAACTGGTTTTCTTTACTACTTTGAGAATATTTAAAATAGTTCATTTAAAATCTTTGTCCATTAAATCCAATGTTGGGTTTTCTGAGGACAATTTCTATTAATGTCTTCATTTTTGTGAATGGGGTATCTTATTGTTTCTTTGCATGTTTAATAATTTTAAAACTTTTTGAAAACTGGCTATTTTGACTACTATAATGTGCCAAATCTGGAAATTATATTTCCACCTTTCTCAGGATTTGTTGTTGTTGTTTGTGTAGTTTTTGTTGTTTACTGACTCCTCTTTACTAATTTTTCAATGTCTGTATACTTTCCTGAGCTTGGCAATTGAAGTCTATGTATTGTTAGCCAAGTTGTGAGCTAGTGATTTGAGAAATTTTGTTAAATACCTGAACCCAAACCAAAGTAAACCAAACAAAAATTCTCCCAGTCTTTGCAGATTGGATGTATATTGGGGGATTTCATTGCTTAACCAGGCAGTTTACAACTCTACCTTAGCCTTAATTTCATGGTTGCACAGAGCATGAAGGTGAGTCAATTGTGTATTCTAAGGGTATTCTGAGGTCATTTCTGAGGTTTTATCCTCTTTTGGCATTCATGTAGACTTCTGGAGTCTCCAGAATATATGGGAGCTTTTCAAAAACTTTATCATCCAAGTAATTCCTCCTCAGGTATTTTCTTTCCTAGGAATTTTGGTATGTTTCTTACCACAACTGTTATTTTTTATTCCTGGCAGCAGTATCTAATATATTTGCGCTGAAATATTTTTGACAAACGCTGCCTTGGGACCCACCTCAGTCCTAGGTAAACTCTGATACAATCAAAACAAACGAAGACACTTAAGTCAATCCTTCAGGGAGCCATTAGCAAGGTGAAAACACACAATGAAAATTTTCAAGGAGAAAATCCATGCTGCTTTCTCTGGTATTAACAACTTGCCCCTATAACGTGTCCAGCCATTCGAAGTCAGTGCCAAACTGGAATGTGAGAGTTAATAACAGAATAAATTAAAATGCCACAGAGCTATTTCAACAAAATTGAGCAGCCTTTTTCTTCATTAAGCATTTCCTTCATTGTTGTAAGTTTAGATTAGATTCCAGAGTACCGGAAAACTTGAATCTAACTGTTTTTGTTAGCTTTTTTGCTTTTCTTGTGAGGAGGTGGCATTTTAGACTTCCTTTTTCTCCCAAACATCACTTGTTATTACTTTTAAGTATTTGTAGCTGCACATTGGAAAACAATATAGACATCTATAATCTGAAATTGCTTAAAGTTTCAAATATGTACTGATTATCTTTTATTGTGTTTCATTCTCTGGTAAAACAGATGGAGATAAACCAATGAGGTTAGTCAACATTTACTAAGGGCTTACTAAGGGTCAGGCATTGTTCTAAGTGAGTCACATGTCTTCATTTAATCAATCTACACAACAATCCTGGGAAGTGGCTATTTTGTGTATATTTCTTAGGTACCGAGAATAAAGCACAGTGATGTTGAGTGATTTACCCAAAGTTACACTGCAAGTAAAGATATGACATTAGGATCTGAACCCAGATACTCTGGCTCTAAAGCCTGTGCTTTGGACTACTACCTTCTATCACCAATACTAGAGAATATTACTTATTAATTAAGAATAATAACAATACAGAAAAATGTTAATGCCAAAATGTTTCTTTTGCTGGAGTGACTTGTTTTCTGTGACATAAATATACACTAGCATAAAGAGTTCCAGTCTCATGGAATTGATTGATTTGGATACTCCTACTTTGTCAATCTTCATATATTATTTTAGTGTGGTTTAAGTACTTTTTGCCATACTGTTGCCCTTGTCATCCTTTTCAGATGAACTTAAGTTAGCATTGATTTTATCTACTTAAATTATTTTGATACATTCCCATTTGGTGGTCAATAATTTGTTTAAGTGGCCTTTTGAAATCACATTTCTTCTTAATTGGCATATAATTCTAGGTTGTGACATTTGTGGACATTGATTTAGGGTTTTTTTTTCCCTGTGCTAACTTCAGGGATAATTTTTACAAAATTAAATAATAATTCCTCCAATTAAAGCAAATTTGGTGGACCTCCACTCCCATGTGTAAAAGTAGATTTGAAATCTCTTTGACAGCTGCTCACGTGGACTCTTAAACTCAGCTGCATTTATGTCAGGAGTTTGGAGAAGAACATTAAAACTGCTAAGTAGAATATTAACTAAAGAATATGACAAGTATCATGAAAAGGAAAAATGATTTGTGGATTTAGACAGTTTAATACCATAACCACAACATGTGAAAATGACGTGGTACTTGAATTTCAAGGCTATGAGATAAAACTGATTTTTATTTAGTCTTTGAAATGAATTGAAGTTGGTGGACAAGCTCATGAAAGAAAAAAACATTCATGGAATACACATGCCAGGCTTCCTTCTGAAGTGGTAGCACTGCCATGTTTTTCCCTGAGGAGTAATTTGCAACAAATTATTTGAAGAATGCTCTAAAATATTTTTCCGTGTAATCCTGGGTAAAGACATTGTTTTTCAAAACTAAAATTTAGCTAGAAAATGGCTCAAAGTTTCATCGGAAAAAAAGTATTATGCTATGTAAGTGCTAAATTGTAAAACAAATTAAATACATGTTAAAGCCTAACAAAAATGACTCTGCATTAAATTACTATAAAAACAAGGAAGGTCTAAACCATATTCTCTCAGAACTTAAGTTTCTCTAAGTCTGATTTATGACAGAAGGGTTATTAACACCTTTAAGTCAAGAATATGTTTATCTTAATCAATTTGATCTGCTTTATCAAAACTGCAGAGACTTGGTATCCGATAAGTGACATAAATTTTTTTCCTCACAGTTCTGGAGTCTCCGAAAACCAAGGTCAGAAGCCAGAGATTTAGTGTGGTGGCTGATGACGGCTTCCTTCCTGGTTTATAACTGATGCCATTTTACTGTGTTCTCCTTTGGTGGAAGGCATTAAGGTACTCAGTGGGATCTCTCTTAAAGGGCCTTAATCCTATTTATGTACACTCCACCCTCATGAACTAAACACATTCCAATTGTCTACTTTCTAGAACAACATTTTTGGGGGTTAAGGTTTCCACACATAAAATATGGGAAAACACATCATTCAGATCATAGTAATGTCTATGTTTTTTTTTCATTATTCTCATCTCAGCTTTCCTTACAAAGCCTTACCTAAAACCCTACTCTAAAGCACAGGCATGGGAGAACTCAAACATACACTCACACAAACACACACCCTCCCAAACACATTTGTCTTCAAGAAACCATCTGATAAAAATCAGTCTATGAGTTAGTAAGGGATTGACAGGACATTAGATATTAAGTAAAATATGTTCTCTGATTTCATGTTCCCAGAGTTCCACTGCACATTGTTTGGATGTATTGACTAAATATCATATGTAGAGTTAGGTAAGGAGATTCTTGGTTTAAAGGGATTAGGACAATAAGGGAAGGTTGACTACTGCAATAGGGGGAGGGAGACTATTTTAATAGTGAAAACACTCCAACCATGAGATCTGCAAATATCTCAAAGATCAGGTAGAGAGAAATTTTCATTTGTAGGAAAGTATAAACAAGGTTAGAAAGAATCAGATATGGTACAGTGGAAGGAGTGGGTAACATGATTAGACATTTGAGAAGGAAATGTTATTCCTCTTCTTCAGGATTAGCCTATACTTGGAAGGGAGCTTTAAAGAAGGGTTGTTCTACATTTCAATGCTAGCAGAAGGTAGATAAAAATTCATTGTCCTGGAGGAAGAAGAGAAGATTAAAAGTTTAATCAAGTCAAGTTAGCAAGTATTTTGTCTAGATCGATCAGTGGCTATAAAAATTTCAGCTAATTATTTATAAACAACAAATGAGAATTTAGTAGATTTTTGTCTGGTCTGGTCCTAGGTAGAGCAAGGTGTTATCTGTGGGTCTTATTTAAGTCATGGTAGCAAAGGTGGCTCTTCAGAGTAACCCCTTTTCTGGAACACAAAACAGTCACAAGATTTTTAATCTGGATGTTTTATGGAAGTACTGGGCTCAAGTAAAATGCGACATTGTTAGATGAAGGTGAAAAAATAACAAACCAGGCAGAAAGTTAGGTGATCACCCAGTTTGCTTACCTCTTGTATATTATGAGCACACATTCTATATCAAACCTTTGGATCCTAATACCACTCTCACATCTCCCCTTGAAACAGGTCCCTTGACCTCCCTCACAGGTAATCTTTCTGGCTAGGTCCTTGCATTCAGGCTTCCCATTTCACCAAAAGCAAGAAGACTTGCTTATCCTTCTATTTCACCTTTCTACCACAATAATAATCAAGATTGATCCCTAGATCCAACCCAAGTTTGATGAACAGTTTTTACATACATTTTATCTTAGAGACCTAATAATAAGTGAAGATTGAGAAAGCATTTGGCAAAATAATTAGGGATCAGCCAAGCTTAACAAATTTTTATTCTGTGAAGACCAAGTTATTAACTGAGACCATTTGGAGGTCAGATGTTGAACCTGCAGCCAAGATTCAAAACTGAAAAAGTTTTTTAGTGCCTTTGACCTCTCAGGGATCATCTTTATGATCTTTTGGCAATACCCTTACAAACACATTTTCTTCTTGCTCTTTGCCAGCTCCATCCAAACTAGCCCTCTGTTACTCCAAGCACTAAAAAGAGACCTTCAGAAAAGGCATTGATAATGTCAGTCACTTACATATACATAAAATAACTGGAAGAGCTTAATATGTGAGCCCCCTGAGAGAAAATTTTATGGTGGCTGTAGATGTTATTTTCTTTGCTGCTTGTTTTTTGTTCCAAGCAACAAGATAAAGAGAGGTTTTATATTACTTAATAAACAGTAGTGTGGCCTGTTAGGTTTATAGCTGGTTTGACCACTTTTGGTGCTTCACATACTACTGGAAGAGTCTGGGCTGATAAAGACCCATTCTGAAATTTGGCAGTCTTTAAATGAAAGCAATTTTATGAACTTGTATCCATGTGAAAGCTTCCTACTGGATCAAGCCAGGGTGTGCATAGGGCAGATTTCCCAGTAGTTTCTCTGTATTTGAGTTTTCTGGTTTACCAGAGGCCTGTTCCCAGCTATTCTTGCCTTCCCACTTTCCCACAGCTTTCTATTACAACTCTGGCCTCATTTTCTAATACTCTCCCACTCATTCACTTCGTTCTGCTTCCCTGAATATGCCAGGCATGCTCCTGCCTTAGGGCATTTTTAGTGATGCCTCTGCTCTGCATGGAATGTTCCCTCCCCAGATATCCACTTGACTGTACCCCATCTTCTTTATATATATTTTTGAATGTCTCTTTCTTGGTTAAGACCACCCTGAAAACCCTAATTAAAAATGCAACCTGCATCTCTCTCTTCCTACCCCTAAACTCCTTATCTTCCTTATCCCATTTGACTTGCTATTGCACAGTGCTCATCACATTCCAACATCCTATATAATTTATGTATACTGTTTACTGTTTGTCTTTCTCCACTAGAATGAGAGTGGGACTTTGAAAATTTTATTTAATGCTGTGCCTTAGCACCTGAAATCATGCTCGGCACATAGTAGGTAACCAACAGTTATGTTTTAAATTAATTAATTCTATGTAAAGTAAAAATGATTTTTCAATAGATAATAAAAAAGCACACATATAATTAAATAGTCTTCCATGGTATAAAACTATTTCTAATATATATGTTCATCCAGATAATGATCTATTTCAAATTAACAGCCAACATCACAATTGGTTTTGGTAGAAATAATAATTGTTGCGGTCAGAAAAAGATGATTTCCAGACCTTTTGTTTATCCTGGAGGTGGAAACACTTCCTCATGTATCGCAAATCTTTCTTCCATTACCCCGTTGTCACAAATACTACATATTTTCTACTTTAGATGTCTTTTCTAATGATAGGAAAGGTTAAAACTTAGGTTCTGACAGTCTCCAATATACTTATAAGCAAAAAATGAAAAATGTTTTCTCTCCTTTAACTAATCACCTATACTTAGTCATGATTCTCATGCAATGGCTCTCCTATCCCATAAATACTCTTCTCTCTTCTTGCTCCAGGCAGTCCTTTCTTATAATAATTTGCTTTTATTTAAGATAGCTGATTTATGTCAGAGACTAAACTGTGAAGGAAAGGAGACTTGCAACTGTGGAATTAATGGTATACAAACCCCCACTTTGTTTTCACTGTCTTGTAAAGAAGACTGATTATATTTGAATAAAGGTAGTAAATGATTGCTGCAAGGTAAAAAAAAAAATCAATTTTGACCGTGTCTAAGGAGCAGAGTAAATCTGAAAATCAAATGTTCATTCAGGATTTCCAGCCCCAAGAGACCACATGAAGGAAGTCACAGTTTGTTAATCCCAGAGATACCAATTGAACAGAGTGAGAAATTCAGGAAGCCCAAATTGTTAAGAACCTACACAAATAACATTTAGAACAAACAGTGAAAATGGATGCTGACTGTGAACTGTTCTTTTGAAAGAAGACTTGGAAATGCGTATGTGTGTAACAAATGCAAGGAAGCTCAAGGCAAGGCTGATGGCTAAAAATAGCGCAGCCTGGCAATAGACATATGAAAAGATGTTCAATGTCACAAATTTTTAGAGAAATGCAAATTAAAATCACAATGAGATGTCACTTATTACCTGTCAGAATGGCTATTCTCAATTAATTTTTAAAAGTTGCTGGTAAGGATGTGGAAGAAAAAGAACCCTCCTGCAACCCTTGTGCACTGTTGGTGGGAATGCAGCCCCTGTGGGAAGCAGTGTGGAGTTTCCTCAAAAAAGTAAAAGTGGATCTGCTTTATGACCCAGCAATTCCACTTCTGAGAATATGTCTGAAGAAACCTTAAACACTAATTCTAAAGAATATATGCATCCCTATGTTCATTGAGACATGATTTAAAAGGAGCAGGGCCTGGGCTGTCACAGGCTGATAGTGACTACATTGTGTTCTTGCTTCCTCTTTCCAAAGCCCTAGCAGGAAAATCAATTAAAAATCTATCACAATAATTACAGAATTACTAAAAATGAAATGTAAAAAGAAGAGTTGGCTGAAATCATTCAGAGTGGAGAGAATGGTCAGATTTCTGCAATGGATGGCAACTGTTTCATGGACTATTAAAAGAAATACAGTGACTACTTGTTCTCCACTGAACAGAAACTGATTTAAGCTAAAAGACAAAGTGGAAAAATTAGCCAGAGGGATTTCCTGTCCTTCATAGATTAATAAATCCTCACAGTTTCTGATTTAGCAACCATGGGATATCTCTTTCTCTGAAAAGTAACTAGAACAGTTTCCACATGTTCTCAGGACTGTCTGTGAATGTATGAAGAGGAGGAATGCTTAGGCACACTTGATTCAACTGCAGCATTTGTGTTTCACAGCACTGCCATCTTTCCTTACTCTGTCTCTTGTATTGCTTCCACTAAGCATTACTTTGTGAAATTCAACTCTTTTCTGCTCATTCCATTATTCACCCATATGCTTAGATACACAGTGAGTATATAGAGATGAGTAAAAACAAAGACTGGGCCACCATGGGGTTTATATTGAGAGAAGCGAGTAACAGAGAGGGAATAAATATGATTTCATATAGTAAGTAATGCTTTGAAGAAGAGTGTGCTATGATTGCCAGTGATTTTTGTGAGTGTGTGTGTGTGTGTATGTGTGTGGGGGGGGGGTGGAGAGAGGGAAAAGAAGAAGAGAGAGAGAACGAGAAGGGGGTGGTTTCCAATATGGCATTAGGAAAGGGCTCTCTGATAAAGTCACTGGTGGGTTGAAACGTAAAGGACAAGCAGGAAGCATATATACAGAGATGGGAACAGTGAAACGGCATACCCAAAGGCCCAGAACTGACCCATTAGCCTGCAATCCTGGGCCTCCTCAATACCAGTGCATGGTTACTTAGTCTTTAAAAAATACATACATTCACTTATAAAAAGGTTATAAAGCTTTGACATTTTTGCCTAATGCAATCACTTCAAACAAAAATTGAGATTGGGCAGTAGGAATTAATATTTGATCAAGGCAAAGATTCACGAGTTGTTGCTACTCACAGGTAGAAAGTGCTGGTGCAGAGATTTGAAGATTCATTTTTTCATTCTAATTTGAAAAGAGCATGGTAGTTGAATACAATATAAAACATTTTTTATGGTGCTTAACAGTCAGCCTTCTAGAGCCAAATTGCCTGAATTTGGATTCTGTCTCTACCATTTACCAGATCTGTAATTCTGAGCAAATTATTTCAAACCAGTCAGAACTTCAATGCTTCATTGGTAAATCATAGGTAATAACAATATCCATTTCAGAAAGTTGCTATAATGATTTATTGCATTTATATTTGCAAAGCACATAGAACAGTGCCTGACACATAGTGAGTATTAAATGTCTGTTAAATTTTTAAAAATTAATTTATGGATAATCTGAGCTAAGTGTTGATATAAACGGTTGGAACATCTTCATGATACTTGCTACAAGAGAATAATTTAACACATTGTGGATTAAGATTCCAGCAATGCGAATTCATTACCCCATAGAGTTGAATGACAATTTTGTCAATGATTTCTCGTGAAAGGTATGCTAAGTAAATTGTTAATATAAAAAACTTTGTTATGATTATTAAAGTTTCTTAAGTGATTACATTTTTTGCAAGCATTTCAGCAATATCTATTTATAAATGAACATTTGATGTACTAATTATTAGTCTTTTTTCATTTATTTGTTAGATAACATTTATAAAATATTACTTTATACAACTCTATACTTGTAAATGTCATATAAGTGTATTTAAAATACACATATTATATATATATTTTTTTTTCTCCCCTCTTTATCCTCTTCTCTTTCCCTGTTTTTTTTTGTGTAATAAAGTGCAAGGCAAGATACCTCCAGTAGGCAATTTCCAATGCAGTCTGTCTTCTAAATAAAAATCAAGCCCTCAAGTTCACTTCTTTCTTACAACCCAACTCTGCACACAATACAAGGATTACAGAATTTCCTAAGAATTTAGAAATACTGTCTGTAACACATTGTTGGGAAATGCCCCATCTGGTTTCAGGGACTGCAGCCTTGTTGACCGGTGAGAGGGCCCCAAGGCTAGAAATAATCAAGGAGGCTTTGGGAAAACAGGCCACTAAGGAAATGAAACCTGTTCCCCTGGCAGGGGCTGTGCCCCTGCGCCCCTCCTATCCCCTTGATTGACCCTGTAATCATCAGTGATACATGACAGGTAAGTCTTTCTCATGTGGAAAAAATGACCTAAGATAGTCATCGGCTGGTATGGGCAGTGGGACAAGGACTTGGGGGGACACGGAGAAAGGACAAAAAAGCCTGCACCCCTTGGCTTGGTTTGGACATGGTCAGAGTTCTCATTCTATCTGAAAGAAATCTCCTTATTTCTTGGAGGCTCTGATCTGGCCACCTGGCTCAGGCTTGAAACAATACGAAAGACAGGCACAGCCCTAAACTGGATCAGGCAGTTCCCTGGGACAATCAGGCCTAGAAGTAAGTCCTTCTAAGCATGCTTGTTCTTCCCTCAAAAGCAATGATACCAGCTCCTACTGGGAAGGAGATTTACATTATTCATAGACCATGACCTGAGGCAGATCTCTTGTGTTCCTCCAATTGTTATCCATGATCTCTGTCTGTTTTCTGTAAACATAGCCTTTTGACACTGATTGATGAGTTTTGCTGTATACCCCTGTGCATATGGCTCTCAATGGTAACCTTTGGACATGGGGATCCGCAGCCTTCTCTCCCCTAGAGGGAAGAGCTATGCCCGTCTCCTGGCAAACAGAGAAGTGTTTGTGATGACTTGTGTTTATTCCCCGCATCCGTAACAACCCTGGGGCAGGCTCTGCGGAATTCAGAGTGCTGCTCCCTCCTCAGCTGGCTCTGGACAGTAACCCCCAGATCCAGGAGCCCCGTGCTCCACCACGGTGCTCCCCTGCAACAACACATGCTTTATGAAATTCTCAGACTCTGTTTCAATGTCCAACATTTATGCCCTGGTGCAAGTACCTTGTTTTAGGGAGCATCTGAACATCTCACTATGTACTTTATCCTACATGGAAAATATATAATTTATTTTTCAGAAATATGGAACTAACACACAGTACTATCATATGAAGTGACCACACCTATTCTTGCCTAATATTGTGGCCAACTGATTCTCAGACATTTGTACAGTTACTTTCCTTTCCCTGTTTCTCGGATGAAATCTCTAGAAAGCAACACTGAGGAGTCTGCTGTTCTCAGATTATAATCCCCAGTACTTGTTTTGTATCTAAACCATTGGATATCAATTGTTGTGAAGTTGTACTTAACTGTACATGCAAATTTTGGTCATGTTCCCTATCTAGCACTGTGTTGACACTCCTCTTCCTATTTATGATGCCTATTAAAATTTAATTTTATCCTGAATGTTATATCAAATCCCCCACCATGTGTGGACCTCTAGGGATGGTGACATGTGTCACCACTCAAGTGTTTGTAACTCCTCAAACAAGTTTCTTCACATCTGCTTTCTTAAACCCTCAAAATATATTCAGATCTCTCCCATGATTCTTGTTAAATTTAAACTAAAAAAGAAAACTACTTGTCAATCTACTGTGACAAGATGAACCAAGAAGCACTACATTCAAAAGACACCTTGTGCACATGGGTGCCACGGATATCTGCATTGTGACCTGAAGAATTTGTCATGTAAGAGAATAACCCCTGGTATTATCTGGAAGGAACTATGGCTCTGCCTCTGCCTCTCATCTGGTAAGCTCCTCTAAATATCACATATGGGCTGGAGGACCTGGGACCAGGTCAATTCATAGCTACAAAAGCTGTGTAGCCCATGTTATAATTTTATATAGTTTTTTTCAGTGTTATTCACTTTATTTTAACATCATTTAACCATTCAAAAATATTAATTGTGTCTGTCTTACAATTCAAGTAGTTGACTGGGCCTCAGGGAATACATCGATGAGCAAGATGTGGTCTCTACATTAAATGTGTTTCATGAGTAAAAGCAATAATAAGAATGTAAACAGTCTTAGTCACAGTAGAGAACAGTGAATGCTGACCTTTGGAAACTTAGAGAGAAAAGAGAGGATGAGGAAGGAGGGTCTCATAATAGCATTACCTGAAGGCATTAGGCTAAGTGATTCTTAGAGTCTTTTTCCAACTCTTTTTCTTTATTTTTCATCCAGTATGGTATGTTAACTGTAATCACTGCTGACTTCCCATTCAACAGTGTTCCATATACTTGAATCCTGGTATTTAGGCCCTAGGAGAATAATAGATGCTACCTACCAGTCATTGAGAAGTGATAGATTGTGAAGGCTTCAGGGTGAGTATGCAACATTTAGCCTCTGCCCCATTAAACTTCAAGTAGGATGAAAAAAGAGAGAAGAGAAAGATAATTAGGAATTCAAACCTGATAAACTTTAGAGAGGTCAAAGCAAAGGAGGTCATTTGGTGAGACAACAGGTTCTTTAACAAGACAGTAATGCTGCTTAGTAATGAAAGAATGACAATAAAGGAAGAAGAAAGGCATGCAGTGTGAAGAGTATCACAGCAAATGAGAGTGAAGAACATATATCTCCAAAGCAATCAATGAGCTGGCATTTATGTGAATCACTAGGAAGCATGCTTAATATTCTCTCACACTATGACAAGGCATT
The DNA here is from genome assembly GCF_021234165.1 of Pteronotus mesoamericanus. NCBI lineage: Eukaryota > Metazoa > Chordata > Mammalia > Chiroptera > Mormoopidae > Pteronotus > Pteronotus mesoamericanus. The sequence continues at coordinate 5,838,782 of NW_026555198.1, forward strand.
TTACCAAGTTGTTTCTAAAACAGATTCTGTGATATTTTAAACATTCCAGATGGCATGTGTTTCAGCATCTCTAAATTACTGATAGTTATAATCCACAGGCATTATCCTATTAATTTAGAAAACTCTTTAAATATGATAAAAAGTGGGCATCAGTAATTTATTTCAGATGCAATATTTATTCATGCACAGGACAGAATTATTCTGCTTATCACACAGAAGGGGAATTCCCAAATGCATGTTCTTTCTGCATCATAATTTGTCTCAGTCCTCTGAGCCTATTGACACCACCCTTAATCTGTGCTCTGCTTATCTAACTCCTAGTCATTTCCCAGCTCCTGAGTTTTGTCATTTTCACAGTTAAGCCTGTTCTTGCCCTCAAGAGTAGGTCACACACACTTCTAATAGGCTATTGCAACGTTGTAATTTTTTTGCAATACACTACTACTGTATTAATAAAATCCTTTGTGTTATCATTTAATGCCTGTTTCCCCTAATCCTTTCCTACTTGGAATGCAAATTTCACAAAGGCAAGGGTCACCATATTCCCAGGCCTCATCAGAGAGTCTAACACATGGTAGATATTCATCATTTGACAAATGAATGTTTATTCAATTTAAATGGAATTGTTAGACCAAAAATGTTTGGATATATCTGTATTTATTGATACATGGGTACTAGTATGATTTTCGTATATATTGTACAATTAAACTTCACCACCAAAGTTATATAGAAATACCTATTTCACTGCATGCCCTCAGAATTATTATCTTTTTAACAAGAAATTGTAATGTTCTATTCTTTTTAATTTAAGGCGATTAATATTTTTTCATTTAGGACAAACTCTTTTTTTGATATTGCTAAAATGCATCTATAATATTTTAACATATATATGAATGTAGCAACATTACACAAATTGAACAAATGCCACCATTACCAATACTTGGCATTTCTAGTTTGATTTAGTGAAGATGATATTCTTCTTCCTAAAGAATTGTGTGCATATTAGACTTAACTGAGATTACTATGTTGAACATAATATGCCCTGGTTTATTAAATGTTCTTGTTTGCTAAGAGTTAAACTAAAAATTAATTTTTTTCTCAGCTTTTTTAAACATTTTGAAATAATAGAAAAAAAATATTGAGACCCTTGACCTCTGACTGTAAATCAACAAGATGCAAGGAAAATATGACCAGCAACACTGAAAGAAAAAAGAAACCAACAGAGTCAAGAGGGAAGGAGGGAGGGGTGGGGTGGTAAATGGAAGGAAAGGGTCAAGTCAAGGAACATATAGCAAAGACTCATGGACAAAGCCAAAGTGGGGAAGGACTGAGGGAGGGAGAGGGGAGAGAAGGAAAGGGGAAAGTGGTGGTGGGAATGCAGAGACAAATGTATCTGAACACAATAAATTAAAAAATAAAATAATTAAAGTTAAGAAAAAATAATTAGAGGAATACATGTTATATATGACTTTCTAAGTACGCCATTTCAATGTGCCCAGAACATTATAATGTATAAATTTCAAAACATTTAAAAAATAAGAATTGGGGGCGGGTACAGAGGAAAGTGGCAGGGGGAAGGCAGAGACAAATGCATTTGAAAAAAATTAATTAATTAATTAAAAAATAAAAACAAATTAAAAATAAGACTTTGGGGAGAATCAAGATGGCAGAGGCATGAGTAGAAGTCACACTGACCTCTTCCCAGGACCAACCTGGAATTACAACTACATTGTGGAGAAATCACCCGGAACAAACAACTGAACAGTAGTGAGAAAGGAACCTTATAACTTCGGAGACAGAAGAATCGGCTTTAGCTCAATCTCACCGGTAAGGAGTGCAGTAGAGACTCGCGAAGTCGGGCAGGGCACCCACAGGTGGAAGCACCAGAAGGATATTGAAATGGTCAGTTGGATTCCCCTGAGAAGAGTGGGGTCTAAACCAAAAACTAGGATCTCTAGCCCACAGCACCAGATTCCAAAAAGTGCATGGAAAACAGCCAGTTAAGAAAAGTGGCAGGGTTGCTCTCTGCCAGAGACAGGTGGCTGGAGATGCAAAGAACTGTTTAAAGGGCCAACACAAAATTTTTATTTGCAGCCACTTAACCTGGTGTTTGGCAAAGTCAGGGACAGACTGGGCTATAGATGCCTGAGGAGAGACTGAGTATGGAGGCTTTGGGGAGAGAATTGAGAGAGTACCCTGTCAGGTCTCGGTGCTCACTCCTCCTTCATACCCAGGAGCATGAGAAGACCCAACAACCCCGCCCCCCGTAGGGACTCTGCCCCGCCCTCATCTGTCTAAGGTGCCTGCTGAGTGCAGAGCGAATAGATTAACAGCTGAAGGAGAAAGCCACAAACAGTAGATTACTGGAAGTCTCAAACAGACTGAGTAAGGTCAGACAGGGACAACATCTGACATCTTCAGAGGCAGATCCAGAAAGTAAAAACAGTGGTCTCTAACCATAGAAGTTCACACCACAAAGTCAGGAAATCAAGACAGATCAACTTAAGAAACAGAAGCAAAAGAGAAGGATCTTACAAATAATGGTAAGACAAAGAAATATGCCCCATTTGAAGGGAAAGGAGGAATCCCCACAAAGAGAATTAAATGAAATAGAGGCAAGTAAACTATCAGGTATTGAGTTCCAAACAATGGTTCTAAGGAAGCTCAATGAGCACAGTGATCTCACAGAGAATTACCAAAAACTACTGGGAAACCTCAAGGAACTTACTGCAAACTATAGCAGCATGAAAAAGAACATAGAAACCATCAATACGAGACAAGAGAAAATGAAGAATACAGTTCCTGAATTGAAGAACACAGTAGAAGGAATAAAAAGCAGGCTAGATGAAGCTGAGGATTGAATTAGTGAGATGGAGGACAAGGTAGAAAAAAGCTCCCAGAAAGAGCAAGAAAATGAAAAAAGACTGAAAAAGAATAAAGAGGCATTGATGGAAATGCAGGACAACCTGAAATGTAATAATATCCATATAATAGGGATACCAGAAGGAGAAGAGGACGAGGAAGGATAGAGAACCTGTTTGAAAATTTAATGATGGAAAACTTCCCTAATTGGAGAACAGAAAAAGTCACACAAGTCCAAGAAGCACAGAGGGTCCCCATTCAAGAGGAACCTGATGAGGCCCACTCCAAGACACATCATCAGTAAGATGACAAATATCAAAGACAAACAGATAATCCTAAAGCAAGCAAGGGAGAAAGAGGTAGTAACATATAAGGAAGCCCTGATACAGCTAGCAGCTGACTTCTCAACAGAAACACTGCAAGCCAGAAGGGACTGGCAAGAAATAGTCCAAGTCATGAAAAGCAAAGGCCTGCAACCAAGACTGCTCTACCCCGCAAGGCTCTCAATTAAAATGGAAGGTGAAATAAGGAGTTTCCCAGACAAAAGAAGACTAAAAGACTTCACCTCCAACAAACCAGCACTGCAAAATATGCTAAAGGCACTTCTTTAAGATGCAGAAAACATTTCTATGAATACCCAGTTCCTTTCGGAGTTGCCAATACTTGATATTACCAATATTTTTAATACTCATTAATTTGATTGTGACAATGATGTTATTTTAATTGTTCCTTTACTATTTGTTGAACTAAATCTGTTTTAGTATATTTCTTGCCTATTTATATTTTTTAAAAAGTTTTAAATGACTTTTTGGTATTCTTTATCCATTTATTGATTAAAGGTTTCTAAAACTTTTTTCCTAAAAACAAATAAACAAACAAAAACAACCTATTAACCATGTTTTAGATGTTTCGAATATTTTTCCATTCTATTCCTTCTCTTTTAACTTTTTTCATATGTATATTACTATATAGTTAAATGTTTAATATAGTCATATTGTCAATATTTACTTTGTAGCTTCTGGAGTTGAATATTTTACTTCAGGTCATGAAAAATATTAGTTCTATTTTCTTCTAAAACTCCTTAGATTCTACATATTGATTTTTAACTCACCTGAATATTTCTTGTATAATGTGTGAAATAGGGCTCTATATTTGTTTTATTTCAAGCAATACTGGTCAATGCACCTTATTTGTTGAATAAGCCTTATTTTACCCATTGATTTGAAATATCACCTTAATCATATATTACATTGTTAGACAGATATATATGTTTGTCTCTAAAATTCTCATTATATTTCATTGATCTACTTGATTATTTCTCTACTGGTGTCATGTTGATTTAATTGTATATAATTGTCAGATTAAAATAAATTATACAGTATTCATAGGTGTATAGAACAAGAACTCTCTTACATACTAGTGGTGGGAGATTCATATCAGTATAACTCTTTTTTAGAAAGACCTGGGTTTCATATATCAAAAGTTACACAGAATAGTTCATACACTTCTGGTGAGAATTTAAAATACGCAGTTTCTTTGGAAAACAGTCTGGTAGCTTCTCAAAAGGTTAAGCAAAGAGCTACCATATGACCCAGCAAGGCTATTCCTAGATACATACCTAAGAATAATAAAAGCACATGTCCATTCCAAATCTTTTACATAAATAAACATTCATAGAAGTATTTATTCATAATAGCCAAAAAGTAGAAGCAATTTAAATACCCATCAATTAATTAATATATAAATAAGATATGCTATATCCATAGAATGGAGTCTATGTAATTGTGGCATATCATTCAGGAGACATTAACACTAAGTCTTTAACTTAAAATGTTAATGATAATTTAGGTTCTCCATGACTTTATAATGCAATATAGCAATAAAAGCAAGTGAAGTACTGATACATACACAACACGATTATCTTTAAAAACAGTATGTAAGGAAAGAAGCCAGTCACAAAAGACCACATATTGTACGATCCCACTTACAATAAATATCCATCAAATGGAAACCTATAGAGACACAAAATAGTGGTTGTCTAGGACTGAGCACATGGGCAGTATTGAAAGGAAATGGGGCTGTGTGTGTGTGTGTGTGTGTGTGTGTGTGTGTGTGGTGACTGTTAAAGGATATGTGGTTTAATTTGGGTATAATAAAAGTTTTCTAAAATCGATTGTAGTGATGGATGCACAACTCTTTAAGTGCACTAAAACTATTAAACTACACAATTTAGATGGTAGACTTTTACTGTATGTTAATTATAGGTAAATAAAGTTGTTATAAAAATAAATAAATAAAATCTAAGGGGAGGAAGAAAAACAAAGCTACAAGAATGAGGGTGTCAGTTTGAATGAAGCTTAAAACCTGCATATATTTGGATGTATTTTATAATATGGAAATAATTAAGCATTTATTCATTTTCTTATCCAATCTACAAATAAATGTTGAAAACCTACATGGACCCACATTTTACCTGGAGAGCCAGCTATTAGCCAGATGTAAAAAACTTGAAAATTATAGATGTGATAAAGATCTGTAGATGCTGGGGATATAACAGTGAACAAAGTAGACGAAAATCTTTATCATCATGAAATTACAACCTAGTGGGGAAACACAATATGCAAAATAAATTAATACAATATATAGTACATGTGATGCTTATATTATATTTTGAAAAACAAAGTGAAGCAAGCAAAATCGGGCCTTTGTTTAAACCAAGATGGCTGGAGAATGCTTTTCTCAGGAGCAAAGATCTGAAGCAGGTGAGGAAGCTAACTAAGAAGAAGCCTAACCATAGCATAACAAGTAGAAGCATGGGCTAGAGCAAAGGCCCTGAGAAGTGACCAATTAGAAAAATCTCAAGGATATCGATGTTGCTTAAGTGGGGAGTCTGAGGGAAGGCTGTAATGGAACTTTAAGGTGAGAGCTAACAATTTAAGAGGCAACAGATTTTGTAGTCTGTAGGCTACTGTAATAATTTAATTTTACTCTGGATGAGATGGGAAGGCATTGGACCATGGAATAATTGGATTGTTTTCAGAAAAAAGACATGAAATATTTTGTGATACTTCTGAATGTTTTGTTGAGAGCAGACTGTGTGTGGGTAGTATAGGGGAAAAAACCAGTAAGATCTGTTAGGAGACAATAGGAGAGATTCAGGAAGGAGATGATGCTGGTTTGTATTGATATTGGAGTTGTAAAAATTCAAGGGGATCAAGGATATAGTCTGAAGATAAAACCAGCAGCATGTGCTAGGTTGTGATAAATAGGAGGCAAAAATTAATCTAAGTTTGGGATGGAGCAACCAGAAGAATGAAGTTGGCATTTGCTGTTGTAGAGCATTCTGTAGTAGTAATGAGTTTTGCTGGAAAAGAGTTTGTTTTTGGACATGTTAATTTCCATTGCATATTAGTTTTCCAAGTGGTGAGATGTAGCAGGAGGTAGTAAATTATATCACTCTGGAGTACAGTGGGAGGTCCAAACTGATTTATCAGTGTAAAAATGATATTTAAATACATATCATCCAATGATTTCATCAAGGGAAATACATTTTGAGGACTGTACCTCATTGTTACAAATTAACAAAGTAAGGAGAAACAGCTAAAGAGAATGAGAAAGAGTCATAAAACATTCACAAGTGAATTTGGTCTAATCAGGGTATATGTATAGGTTTTGTTTTATTGTCATTTATTGCTTTGTAATTTATAGTCATGAAAAATAAACAATCACGATGTACAACAACAATAAATTCTAGTGGCTTCATTAATGGAATACAATGCAATGATTAAAAATGTTGATGATGACGTTTTATTAATGTGGATAAATGTATTTTTGCATACTTTTAAATGGGAAAAATACAGAATTATGTACAGTGATTAGATTATAGTCTGTGTGGAATGATGTAGTTCTGAGATTATGGAGCATATTCAGTGTTAGGCTCTAGAGTTTAGGAAAGATCTTTAATGCAAAAATTATTCAAGGTGTATTTTAATATGATCGTTTCTATGAAAAGCCATTTGAGGATAAGAGATCTTCTATTAGAGGTGTCCAACCTGCAGCCCCCAGACCACATGTGGCTCAGGATGGCTGCAAATGCAGCCCAACACAAAATCATAAATTTACTTAACACATTATTGAGATTTTTTTTTGTGATTACATGTCACAATGTATTTACTGTGTCGCCCAAGACAACTCTTCTTCCAGTGTGGCCCATAGATGCCAAAAGGTTGGACACCCCTGTCTAAAGTACCCTCCCCAATTCTTTAGCATGGGTTAAAAGTTGAGAAATATATCCTTCTTGTTGACAAGTTTAGAGGTGTTCAAAATGTGAAAAGTAAGACTGTGACCTCAAGTTAGACTTATGGTCAATATGAACACATTTCAATACCTATATGATAGTTCTTGACAAATAACCCCATAAGAGCTTCTTTTATCAAGGGTCTTTTCCAAGATGGACATCACCAAGATATGATCAATGATATATCAGTTGACCCTGACTCTGGATATCAGTTCTTGAACTGTAGAGTTCTTAGAGAAGGGTGAGTGAGGAAGAGTTTCATCCTTATGGACTCTAGTTCCTGTCAGGGTTCAGAAGTGTCTGCTGAGTGAGAGGGCCTGCAGAGAAATTTCATTTTTTTCCTGGATATCTCAGGGAGCTCTGGGATAACTGACTCTGGTTCTGGTGCCCTCCATCAGACATTCAACAGAACAAAAGATTCCTATTAAAATTCAAGCTCCACGAGGTCAGTAAAGTTAGTTATTTTGTTCACAGCTGTATCCCTTTATCTAAAATAGTGCCAGTGCAATAGGCTTAATAAATATTTAGTGAATGCATTCAAATGGAAATCTGAGACAAGACAAACGTTCAGGCAGTGTTTGTTCTTCTAGGGCAATGGTTCTTAGCTCCAGCTGCACATTAAAAACTACTGAGACAATTTTAAAAGCACAGACGCCTTGGGAATTCCAGTTTAGCTAAAATGGGGTAGGTTTTATGCATCAATATTTTAAATCTCTCCCTAGAAAATTCTAAGGTATACCCTGTACTGAGAACAAATGTTTTAATCAGTTATCAAACAGTATGCTCAAAAGACTAAAATATTAATTGTAATCCATAGGATTTGAGTGGCTTTTTTATGTCTCAGAGGCTTTGGTTTCATAGGCAGCTGTCAAGTGGGTTTCTTGGCCCCAGAAGTTCAGCTGAGGTTCATCCTGAAGGGCCAGAAAAAAAAGACTAAATCTAGTTATTAGCTTAGATAGTTGAGCAGATTTGAGGAACTGTGTGGGTACAGTGACCTAACCTTACAACCAAAGAGGACCAGCATGACAATGTGGTCTGCGTAGTTCATAAAGAGAGAACAATTCAAAGGTCAGAAACACACCAGGGATTGACATCTCTATTTTTATGCATTAACATTTCTTTTACTGGGGAAAAGCAAAGTATGCATTCTTTTCATATCACATAAATTATTATGATTATAAGACCAAGTAACTGTACACACAATCAGAAATCTTTTTTAATATAAAAATGCTCCAGAATGTCATACACATAATTTAATGTATAATGTCACATTCCTACTTATCCATATCAGAGAATTATTATCTGACCACCATAGAATAGATTATGAAATTAAACATTGCAAAAGTCATTGTTGACATTGCAGCCCAATTCCCATCCTTTATTTCTTCAGAAAGAATGTCATACACTAAATCTACAGATAAACATGTAGCACTTTATTTTGTTTTATCCCAACTTCACAAATTGGACAGAAAATCCCTCTGGGTTCCTTTGATTATGGATTATCCCTTTAGAATGCCCTCACTGGAACTGCTTCACAAGAAGGTTATTGGGAAGTAACCTTTTTTTGCCCTTTGAAGTATGGATAACAGTGAAAATAACTTTTATGAGACCTTGTGAGAATATTACTCAATGTGACAGCAAATGAGAGTATATTCAGAGGTAGAAAAATTGTTCAGGAATTGTATTTTTAAAACAACAAAAAAAAACAGGTTTCTATTGTTTATTGACATAAGACAAATACATGTTCTTTTTTCTCAATTCGGTAGCTCTATCATTTTTGAAAATGAGGTCTTCAGTAACTTCTTTACATCTACAACGTGAAGTCTGTAAGCTTGGTCATTCTAAGTACAATTTGGGGTAGTCGTAGCCAAAACCAGTTAATTAAATTTGTACAATAACATTGACCTAGAGAGGCTTCAGGTTAAAGCTGATTATTTAATCCCAAAAATGAAACAGGAAGAGGCCATTTATTTGAATTTCACTTGTAGCCTGCAATATATTATATAAAATGAAAACTGTTCTTAATGATATTACTTATGTCAACAAAGATCAAATATTACTCAAATAATTATAGAAGAGAGCTGTGCATTTGTCTCATGTTGTGTCTGCCTAAAGAAAGTTAACTAAGAATAAGAAGTTCAATGATTAGTATCAGAAAGCATTGTTGACTGTCACTCTTGTTTACTAAATGAATTGGCAGGTATTCTAGAAAAACCACAAGCTACTATTCTTAGGAGACCATGTCTTCTCAGAGCATTCACAGAGGGGAAATTTGGAACCTATAAGTCCCAAAGGAAAAGATTAGCCCCATGTAATATCAGACTGATCAGATTCACAGTATAATTTGGAAAGGTATGGTATATATTTATTTTCAGGATCACTCTTAATTTTATTTCACATGACTTTCTTATTAATAAAAAATAAAATTATGATAATGACTCCACTTTGAGTAAAAATGGGAAGTAAGTTATTGAGAGACATGGAGTCAATTTTGGTGATTATGTGGTATAGTAACCCATGAAGAATGGCCTTGATAACATTCAATGACCTTACTGACCTTGACTATTAATAACTTAAAGTTATATCAAGCAGAATTTCAGGTATAATTAAGTTATTTGGAGTTTCCAACATTCCAGAAAGAATAGATGCATTTTTAAGTAATCTTAAAAATAAGATGCATTTTAAAAATAGGTGCAAATAAGATGAAAATTGGGCAGCATGTGTACAAAATGGCCTACAACAGAGGTAAAAAATTCATTTCAGGGTGAAACTGAATGCTTGTAAGCAACATTTATACTCTGAATCAAAGGTCAGTGTGACAGAATATAGTGAGAAGCAAATGCAATGACTGAGAAAGAATGTCCTTCCCTAGTCTAAAGAGTATGAGAATATTAGATTAATTTGAGTAACTGAACTTTGCACAAGATGTAGAAATTATAGAGAGGACTCAGAGAAGAAAGATAAGATCAAATTTAAAATATATAAAATAGGTTTGATGACTAATGGCGAAGATGTGTGATTTTAAAGATTAGATTATTAAGGGAAGATGCAGTTAATGTTTTTCACATATATAAAAATACTTCGTTATAGTGATTATTCAATTTCCATGTTCCTTGAATACTCTTACATAGTCTATGTTTAAACTTAGGCAACACTTATATTTCTATTTCTAGTATAGATTGTTAATTGATGTTTGATAATAATAACCAGCTATTATCTGTTTGGAATTAAAAATAAGACAAATACATCTTTTATACAAAATCAATTTCCCAGTTTCACTCAAATTTATTTGGTACTTCTTATTTTTAATTTTTAAAGATTATTTATTTATTCTTAGAGAAAGGAGGAAGGAGGGAGAAAGAGAGGGAAAGAAACATCAATGTGCGGTTGCCTCTCGTGTGCCTCCCTACCGGGGACCTGGCCCATAACCCAGGCATGTGCGCTGACTGGGAATTGAACTGGTGATCCTTTGGTCTGCAGGCAGACATTCAATCCACTGAGCCACACCAGCCAGGGCAGTACTTTCCCATCTTTAAGAAAACACAAAAAGAAAAAACAGAAGCAAACAAGAAAGAGAAACATTTACATGATCTTCATTATTATGTATTTCTTGTAAAAATTCCTTTAGTACTTACTATATACTTCAAATTAATGCATTATATTTTGTGCTATTTTTCTACCTGCCACAGTAGTTTAATACTTATTTAATCAGCATGTAGTACTATTGTTCACAAAACTTTCTCATTCATTCATTTAACAGGACTCTGTTGAGCTCTAAGTATGTAGTAGATACTATGCTGGTATTGTGGATACAGATAAAAACAATACAGACACAGCCTTATATAGTCTTGGACAGAATGATACAGATACTTACAATTGAATAGAGTAAACAGGCAATACAAAAATATCACAAAAAAACTATACAAATGCAATGGTTCAAAGTACTGTGTGGTTCTTTGGAATTATACAACAGGTGACCTAATTTTTGGGGAATGTAAACCCAGTGTTTTCTGTATGTAATGTGTGTTATGTAAGCCAGTTAATAAATATGTAGAAGAAAATATGTCTAAGTATGTTTTTTTAAATATTAGACACAGTTACAAATATATAAATTTATAATAGTGATTGATGCTTCACAAAACTTGTCATATTTTATTCATCAGCACACATCAAAATGAAAATTATATGGGGTATTCAGGTTTTGGTCTAACATATAAGAAGTGTGGAAGTGACCACTTTGTTCTAACACAGGAAAAAGCTGAACAAAGTGAAAAAGAAAAAACAACTCTTCTTAGATACATAAAAAAAAAAAACAAAGTCATAGGCCTACCCTCTGAACCCCCAAATTGGAGAGACTGACAAATAAAAACTGAGAATCACAACTTACCAGAATAGAAACCAATGAGTTTCTATTGGAATCAATAGAAAACTCTTTGTGAATGAGTACTGGGTACCTTATGTCTGGCTAACAAGACAGGAAATCACAAGAAATACTAAAAGACAAACAAAAAAACCCAAAAAACCAGTTTGAAGACAGCAAGCATTAGAATCTCACTCAAGGACGGCCAGGGTGTTGAAATTATCAGACAAGGAATTTAAAACTATTATTAATATGCTAAAGACTCTAATGGATAAAGCACACAGCATGCAAAAACAGATGGGCAATGAAGCAGAGAGAAATTCTAAGAAAGAACCCTCCCTCACCAAATGCTAGTGATCAAAAGCATTGTAACAGAAATGAAGGATGATTTTGATTAGCTTATTAGTAGACTAGACACTATTAAGTTTTACTTTGAACTTGAGGATATGTCAGCAGAAACTTTCAAAACTGAAAAACAAGAGAATAAAGACTGAAAAAAAGAGTTAAACATTTAAGAACCATAGAGCAACTTCAAAAGTTGTAACATATGTATAATGGGAATCCTAGAAGGAGAAGAAGAAAGAATTGGAAGAAAAAAATATTTAAAACAGGAAGAAATAAGAATTTCCCCCAAATTAGTGTCAAATATGAAACTATAGATCTAGAAAGCTCAGAGAACACTAAGTAGGATAAATTCCATAAAAACTATATGGATATGTAATTTTCAAATTACAGATGATTAAAAGATAAAGAAAAGATCCTGGTAAAGTTATGGTTTAAAAAAAAACACACCTTATCTATATAAAGGAGGAAAGATAAAGATTAAATTCTATTTCTATCACAGCAAATGTATTAAGCTCAAACCAGTTTTTGAACTTATCAATTTTGATGACTTTTAGTGCTTCTGCCATTTTTTGTTTCACATCTTCCACATGGGCAAAATATTTCTTTTTGACGAATTTTTTCATCCAGGAGACAAAAAAGTGGTCACTCGGGGTGAGATCGGGTGACTAGGGAGGGTGGGGCATGAGGTTCATGCCATTTTTGGTCAATAAGTGCTGAACACTTAGCACTGTGTGAGCAGGTACACTCATAAAACACCTGCTATGCAATTGGTAAACTTGTGTCTTCAAAAAAATTTCACTGAGGTCAAATGCAGCCTCTTACACCAATGCCAGGTGTATACTGACACAGATGGGTTCCTAGGATACTCACCTAGTGGGGGAAGCCTGTACTACAAGGGACCTGCCTTCTATAAGATAATTCCAGTTTTGGGGGGGGTCCTCCCTTGTGTGCATGTATTTGTTTATGTATAAGTAAAATGAAGGGATATGGGGAAGGAATGAAGATTATTATAAGATACTAGCAATACCTGTGAAGAGGTATAATGTTATATGAAAGTGGACTCCGATCAGTTATATATGTATATTTAAAACTCTAAGCATACCAATAAGAAAAGAAGTATAGCTGATATACAAAGAGAGGAGATAAAATGGAAATATACAAAATATTCATTTAAAACCACAAATTACAGGAAAAAAATGAACAAAAATATAGGAACAAAGACAAATAGTAAATAAATAGAAAGCAGTTACACATAAGTCAAATATTATTCCAACAAATAAACAGTCACTAGAAAGGCAAAGGTATAAGTGCACAAATTAAAAGACAGAGGTGAGAGAAGATGGCAGAGGAGTGAATGGGAGTCACGCTGACCTCCTCCCAAGACCAATCTGGAATTGCAACTAAATAGTGGAGTAATCACCTGGAAAACAATGGAACAATAGTGGGAGAGGAGCCTGGGCGCCGTGGACAGTGGATTCGACTCTGAAATATCCCAAAGTGTGAGGAGTGCGGTGGAGGCTCGAGAGGGTGGGCTGGGTGCCCACGGGCACCAGCACAAGAGGGACATTGAAATGGCCAGTTAGCTCCCCCTGAGAAGAACGGAGTCTGAATCATAAATAGGGACCCCTAAACTACAGCAGCTAAAACCAAGAAAATACAGACAAAACCCAACCCCGAAAACCTTACGGGCGCTCTCTGCCAGAGACATGTGGATGCAAAGACCATTTAAAGGGCCAACACAAAAACTGCAGTGGCAGCCACCCTCCTTGATCTCTGCGTAGAGGTGGCAGGAGGGTGGGCTGGTGACTGGGAAAACTGGTGAGAAAAACTTTGTGAAGAGAACTGAGACGCCTGCCGGTGGAGCTCCGGTGATGGCACACCTCCCACTCTGCAGCTACCATCTCGCTTAGGCATAAGGGAATCAATTAACCTGCCTTTTGTGTGCTCCACACACAGCTTGTACTTGTGGGAGCTGCGGGGCTGAATGCAGACTGGCTGGGAGAGGCTTGAGGAGAGACTGGAGACAGAGGCATTGGGGAAAGAACGGGAGGAGGAACTTGGGGGTCCCGACTCCTTCTCCTTGCCTTAGTCTCCATTGCACAGGAAGAGGTCACACCCCCAAAGAGCCAAAAGCTGAAAAAGCACACATAGACACCCCAAAAACACCCAGTGCAGGTGCGCACACTTGCGACGAATGACCGGTGAGGATTGGCGAGTATGTCTGTGACCTGCGCCAGATGGCAAACGCTTGCACTGCCCAGCAAGGCCTCCCACAGAATGGCGCCAATATGGCCTGCGAGAGAGTGCACAGAGCGGCAAAGGCAGGCGTGAATTGACCCGCCTGCCCGCGATTGCGGAGTGGCCCACAAAATTAGTAGAGCTGCCCAGAGTCCCTGGAGGAGAGACCAGAGACAGGATTAACCAGAGAGTCCTGGAGCTGACTTCCTCCCATTTCCGTAGTCGCCATTTGGCGAGGGCAAGCAACGCACCCAAATAGCCAAAATAGGGGAAAACACACACTAGAAGACCCTAAACTGACTAGTGCCAGGGAGATCGCCAGGCAGAGGGGCCAGATGAGTACGCAAGGTTGCGAATATGCCCCCTGGTCTGGGGCAAGCATATGAGAGCCCAGGCAGGCGGGGGATCCTGCCACGCCCGGAGCATGCTCAAGGAGCCCGCGTGAGAGTGCATATAGATCCCAAAAAATAGCCCAGCCCTGACCGAAGGGGTCACAGAACTGCCCCAAGCAGGAGTCAGACACAGACAGTAGACTCCTGGAAGGCTCAAACAAACAACCCAAGGTCCTATAGGATAAAAAACTGACATCATCAGAGGCAAGCCCAGAAAGAAAAGTAAAGGACAAAAATACTTAACAGACTCTCACAAAAATGGGAAGAAAAAGCAGTTCCCTCCAAATGAGTGGAAAAGGGGACTCCCCACACAGAGAGATAAATGAAATAGAGGCAAGGGAATTATGAGATACTGAATTCAAAACACCGGTTCTAAGGAAGCTCAATGAGCTCAGCAAGCTCAAAGATAAAACTATGAGAAACTGCAGAGAAACTATCAGTATCTTACAGCAAACTATATCAGCCTGGAAAAGGACATAGAAACTATCAAGAAGACACAAGAGGATATGAAGAATACCATTTCTGAATTGAGGAACACAGTAGAAGGAATCCAAAGCGGGCTGGATGAAGCCGAGGATCGAAAGAGTGAGATGGAGGATAAGGTAGAAAGAAGCTCCCAGAAAGAACAAGAAATGGAAAAAAGACTCAAAAAGAATGAAGAGGCATTTAGGGAAATGCAGGACAACCTGAAATGCAATAATATCCGTATAATAGGGATACCAGAAGGAGAAGAAGAGGAGCAAGGGAGAGAGAATCTCCTCGAAAAAGTAATGATAGAAAATTTCCCCAATTTGAGGAGAGAAAGGCTCTCATGGATACAGGAGGCACAGAGGACCCCACTCAAGAGGGACTCAAGGAGGTCCACTCCAAGACACATCATCATTAAAATGGCAAATGTCAAAGACAAAGAGAATCCTCAAGGCAGCAAGGGAGAAGGAGAAAGTAACATACAAGGGGGCCCCGATACACCCGGGAGCTGAATTCTCAACAGAAACACTACAAGCCAGAAGGGAATGGCAACAAATATTCCATGCCATGAAAAGCAAGGGCCTACAGCCAAGGCTGCTCTACTCAGCTACGCTCTCCATTAAAATAGAAGGGGAAATATGGAGTTTCCCAGACAAGAGAAGACTAAAAAATACAGCTCTACCAAACCAGCACTCCAAGATATGCTAAGGGAACTGGATTAAGCAGATGAATGAAAAGAATGAGAGAGAGAGAGGAACACAGGTAAAAAGAGAAAAGATGAGTAAGTTTGTATCAGTAATATCTCTCAATGTGAATGGACTAAATGCCCCAATCAAAAGACACAGCGTAGCTGCATGGATAGGAAAACATGACCCACGCATATGCTGCCTACAAGAGACCCACCTCAGAGCAAGAGACCTACACGAATTGAAAGTAAAGGGATGGAAAAAATATTCCAAACAAATGGGCATGAGAAAAAGGCAAGGGTTGCCATACTTGTATCAGACAAAGTAGATTTCAAAACAAAGGCCATAAAAAGAGACCCAGAGGGGCACCTTATAATATTTAAAGGAAAAATCTATCAAGAAGACATCAACATTGTAAACTTATATGCTCCCAATATTGGAGTCCACAAGTTTATAAGGAAGATGTTGGATGACTTCAAAAAATATTACAAACAGCAACACACTGATAGTAGGGGATTTCAACACACCACTATCAAAAATGGACAGATCTTCCAAACAAAACTTTAATAAATATATTGTAGCGCTGAATTACACACTGAATCAAAGAGACTTAACAGAGATATATAGAACATTACATCCCAAAGAAGAAAAATACACATTCTTTTCAAATGCTCATGGCAGTTTCTCAAAGATAGACCACATGATAGGACACAAAGAAAACCTCAACAAATGTAAGAAAAATGAAATAATACCAAACTTTTTCTCAGACCACAAGGGTTTCAAACTGGAAGTCAACCTCAAAGAGAAACTTCTAAACCTTGCAAACTCATGGAGACGGAACAGTAGACTATTAAACGATGAATGGGTCAATAATGACATAAGAGAAGAAATCAAAAAAATGTCTGGAAACAAATGAAAATGAGCAGACAACAGTCCAAAACCTATGGGACACAGCAAAGGCAGTCCTGAGAGGGAAGTTCATAGCAATACATGCTTACCTAAAAAAGATAGAAACATTTCAAATGAAAGACCTAACACTACAAGTTCAAGAACTGAAGAAACAACAACAAATAAATCCCAGAGCAAGTAGAAGGAAGGAAATAGTCAAGATGAGAGCAGAACTGAATGAAATAGAGACAAAAAGAACAATTGAAAGGATCAACCAATCCAGAAGCTGGTTCTTTGAAAAGATAAATAAAATTGACAATCCATTAAGCAGATTCATCAAGAAAAAAAGGGAGAGGACCCAAATTAATAATATCATAAGTGAAAGAGGAGAAATAACAACTGACACCACAGAAATACAAATGATCGTCAGAAACTACTATGAACAATTATATGCCAAGAAATTTGAAAATCTTGAAGAAATGGACTAATTTTTAGAAAGGTATAATTTTCTAACACCAAAGGAGGAAGAAACAGAAAGCTTGAACAGACCGATAACAGCTGGGGAAATTGAAGCAGCAATCAAGAAACTCCCGGCACACAAAAGCCCAGGGCCCGACGGTTTCCCAGAAGAATTTCACAAAACATTTAAAGAAGAGCTAACTCCTGTCCTTCTCAGACTATTCCAAAAAATCCAAGAGGAGGGAAGACTCCCAGACTCCTTCTATGAGGTCAGCATCACCCTGATCCCAAAACCATATAAAGACCCTACAAAAAAAGAAAACTGCTGGCCAATTTCGCTGATGGACATAGATGCTAAAATCCTTAACAAAATATTGGCAAACTGCATCCAGCAATACATTCAAAAGATTATCCACCACGATCAAGTGGGCTTTATCCCAGGCATGCAGGGATGGTTCAATATACACAAATCAGTAAACGTGATACATCAGATAAATAAAAGACAAAAACCATATGATCATCTCGATAGATGCAGAAAAGGCATTCGATAAGGTACAGCACCCATTTATGATCAGAACACTCAGCAAAA
Source organism: Pteronotus mesoamericanus (assembly GCF_021234165.1). NCBI lineage: Eukaryota > Metazoa > Chordata > Mammalia > Chiroptera > Mormoopidae > Pteronotus > Pteronotus mesoamericanus. The sequence goes on from NW_026555198.1 coordinate 5,856,366, forward strand.
TGGGAATAAATGGGGCATTCCTCAACATAATAAAGGCCATATATGAAAAACCTACAGCTAACATCATACTCAACGGGCAAAAATTGAAAGCTTTCCCACTAAGATTGGGAACACGGAAAGGATGTCCCCTCTCACCGCTTCTTTTCAAAATCGTATTGGAAGTCCTAGCCAGTGGTCAGACAAGAGAAAGAGATAAAAGGCATCCAAATAGGAAAAGGGGAAGTAAAGCTATCATTGTTTGCAGATGACATGATAGTGTACATAGAGAACCCTGTAGACTCTACCAAAAAACTCCTCAACCTAATAAGTGAATTTGACAAAACAGCAGGATACAAAGTCAACATTCAGAAATCTAAGGCATTTTTGTACACCAGCAATGCAATAGAAGAAGAAATAAGAAATAAAAAACACCATTCAATATAGCAAGAAGAAAAATAAAGTACCTAGGCATAAATTTAACCAAAAACGTAAAAGACCTGTACGCAGAAAACTATACAACATTGAAAAAAGAAATTAAGGAAGACAAAAATAAATGGAAGCATATACCGTGCTCATGGATTGGAAGAATTAATATCCTCAAAATGTCCATACTACCCAAAGCAATGTATAGATTCAACGCAATCCCTATTAAGATACCAATGACATATTTCACAGAAATAGAACAGACATTTCAAAAATTTATATGGAACCATAAACGTCCCCAAATAGCCTCAGCAAATTTGAGAAAGACAAACAAAGTAGAAGGTATCACAATATAGGACATCAAACTCTACTACAAAGCCACCATACTCAAAACAATCTGGTACTGGCACAAGAACAGACCCACAGACCAGTGGAACAGAATAGAAAGCCCATAAATAAGCCCAGGTCTCTATGGGCATCTAATATTTGACAAAGGGGTAGAAGCATAAAATGGAGCAATAATAGCCTCTTCAACAAATGGTGTTGGGAAAGCTGGACGGCTACTTGCCAAAAATTGAAATTGGATCATCAGCTGATACCATACACAACAATAAACTCAAGATGGATAAAAGAGTTAAATATAAGTCGCAACACCATCAAATTCCTAGAGGAGAACATTGGCAGGAAACTCTCAGATATCCCACGCAGCTATTTTTTCACTGATATGTCTCCTAAAGCAAGGGACATAAAGGAAAGAATAAACAAGTGGGACCTCATCCAAATAAGAAGCTTCTGCACGGAAAAGAATACATCATCAAATGGAAAGGGAGGCAACTGTATGGGAAAATATATCCGCTAATGATACATCAGATAGAGGTTTGATCTCCAAGATATATAAAGAACTCACTTGACTCCTCTCCAAGAAGACAAACGATCCAATCAAAAAATGGGCAAAGGATCTGGGCAGAAGCTTTTCCACGGAGGAGATACAGAGGACCCAGAGGCATTGGAAAGGCTGCTCAACATCACTAGCTATCAGAGAAATGCAGATCAAAACCACCATGAGGTACCACATCACACCAGTCCGAATCGCCATCATAAACAATTCAACAAACAACAGGTGCTGGCAAGGCTGTGGAGAAAAGGGAACCCTACTACACTGTTGGTGGGAATGCGGACTGGTGCAGCCACTGTGGAAAGCAGTGTGGAATTTCCTTAAAAAGCTGAAAATGGAACTACCTTTGGATCCAGTGATTCCCCTGCTGGGACTAGACCCTGAGAATACCAAAACGCCAATACAAAAGAAGCTATTCACGCCAATGTTCATAGCAGCACAATTGACAATAGCCAAGTGTTGGGAGCAACCTAAATATCCATCAGTAGATGAGTGGATCAAAAATCCATGGTACATATACACAATGGACTACTACGCAGCAGAAAGAAAAAAAGAACTACTAAACTTCGCTACAGTATGGATGGAACTGGAGAGCATTATGCTAAGCGAAATAAGCCAGGGGGCAAAAGCCAAATACCATATGATCTCACCTATAAGCGGAACCTAACCAACAATACAAAGATGCAAGGAAAATATGACCAGCAACACTGAAAGGAAAAGAAATCAACAGAGAGAAGAGGGAAGGAGGGAGGGGGGACGGGGAAAATGAAGGGAAGGAGAAAGTAAAGGAATATATAGGAAGGACTCATGGACAAAACCAAAGGGATAGAGCTGAGGGAGGGAAGGAGGGAGGGGGCAAGGGAAAGTGGTTGGGGGGAGCCAGAGACAAATGTATTTGAAAATATAAATTGAAATAAAATAAAAAATAAATAAAAGAAAATAAAAAAGAAGAAAATCTTTATAAAAAGACAGGTTTTTCAGAATGGATTAAATAAGAAGACATAACTATGTGTTGTCTACAAAATAAAACCACTATAAATATAAAACACATATAAATTAAAAGTAAGAGAATGGAGAGAAAGAAAAGCAAATTAAATCCAAACTAAGCAGAAGAAAGGAAATAATAAAAGAGCAGATATTAATGAAATTGAAAGCAGGGAATCAATAGAAATTATCAATAAAACCAAAGGATAATTCTTTGAATACCTTAATAACATTATAAGCCTCTACTTCCACTAGGAAAAAAAGGAGAGGACACAAATTACTAATATAAGAAAGGAAGACAGAACAGCACTAATGATCCCATGGACATTGAAAGAATAATAGTATGAACAACACTTTACAAACAAATGCGATAAGCTAGATGAAATGGACACATTTCAACAACTTCTGCCAAAACTCATAACAAGAAACAGACAATCTGAATAAGCTTATGAATAACCTTCTTAAAAAAGTACTATCAGTCCAAGGGATTACTGGTGAATTCTACCAAGCATGTAAGGAAAATTTTTTTTAATGCTTATTCTTGCAAAACTACTCTCTATGATACTATAAAGGAGGATGCACATCATTATGCATTTGTTACAACATATAGAATGTACACCACCAAAAGTGAACCCCTTTGTAAACTATGGACTTTTAGTGATATGTCAGTGCATGTTCATCAGTTTTAACAAATGTACCACTTTGTTCAAGGATGTTGATAATGAGGGAGACTGTGCCATATGGCCAGGCAGAAGGTGTCTGAAATATCTGTACCTTTTACTCTGTTGCTGTGAACCTTTATTTAAGATGCTCTATAAATGAATATATTAATAGACAAAAATGAAAAAAACTATATAGTGGATCCCTGGTATCTGTGTACTTCATATTCATAATTTTGACTATGTACTAATCTGTTATTAATCTTTGAGCAGGGTTTGATTCATATTTACCATGGGTATTGTATACAACAGTCAATTTCTTAGTGAGCAAGACTTGTGGCCAGTTAACATATATATTCTAAATAGTGTTGCTCTTTTCTTCCCTTTATTCATATGATTAATCACTTCGATCAAGTAATCTAAAGGAAAATATACCATTTATTTGTATAAACCTTATGGCTGTCATTCCTTTAATATGATTAATGCCCTCATCAAGTTTTTTGGCAAATTCTTGTATCTGGTTGCAATTTTATGTACTTTGTGAGTTCCTTCTTCTACCTATTCCTTGTTCTCTGCTCTCAATCTTTCAGTTTTTGTCTCCAAACTAGAATTGCCTCAGACATGAGCTCTAAATGTTTATCTTTGCTCACCCCTTCCAAAACAACCACCAACACAGGACTCTTGTGTATAAAACAATTAATGACTGTTGACATGTAAAGATATGTTACTTTGTTTCATCAAATGGTTACTTGATATCCCATAGTAGAAGTTACTATTATTTTCTTTAATTAATTTATTTTTTCAAATACATTTATCTCCGCCCCTTCCCCACCACTTTCCGCTGCCCCTTCCCCCCTCCCTCCCTCAATCCTTCCCCACTTTGGCTTTGTCCATGAGTCCTTGCTATATGTTCCTTGACTTGACCCTTCCCTTCCTTTTTCCCTGCCTACCACCCCTCCTTCCCTCTTGTCTCTGTTGGTTTTTTTCTTCTAATGTTGCAGAAGTTACTATTATTAAAAGACCTTTTATACATTCAGCCATAGAATACTTCTCACAAATTACACTAATCCATGTGGTACCATGACTTCACACAAATTTACTGGTTTTATTCCCTTTCACCTCTTAATTCTCTTCCTCAAAAGGCTGGGCAATTGTTTCCTCTCAATTCTAAAACCAAATTCAGTTCTTGGCTTACCTAAATATACAAAACTTATCAATCTTATTAGCAGAACAAAAGAGCTATCCTTAGTTTAGACACATTACTTTAATAAGATGTACTCTCTCTAAAAGGTAGTTGATTTTAAAGTGACTTTTTCTCCCTTACATTTATGTAGGGGAAGGACAAATGATTTTTTTAAGAGAAAGCCAAATGTTAGTGCTAGAGAATAAAGAAGAGATTAGCTGAAAAGATTTCAAATAATTGTGGTTCTAAAGCTGAACATAGAAGGTTTTTCTTTTTAATTAAGAAGTAAAATGTCAAATTTATTTAGTGATCAGATCTACCAAACAGTGTCCATTGTACACTGTATACAGAATAAAGAAAAAAAGCAGTTTGTGAACCTATTTCATCAAATGTTCATTTCAGGGCAAAAACTAACTTTAGTCTTGTATAAATTAAATCTCTTACAGTCTAAAGTGACCACTTGTATTTTTCATTTGTATACTCATGTTTTTGATGGACATTATATTAAATTGGAATTTATAAGTTTTGTGATTTAAAAAAATCTCAGTGTATATCCTGTTATGTCAAAATTAACTGACAACTGATGTTTAATTCATTCACAAACATATATTGACTGTTTGCTATTTTCCAAGCATGTTGATGTAGTTAACATATTTTACTAGAATCAGAAACAGTGAATCACAGGCCTATATTTATTATTTGCTTACTACGAGGCTTGATAAAATCACATAACTGTTCTGAGTCCCAATTTCCTCACTTCAAAAGCTTTAATTTAGGTGTCATGTTCATGTGTGATATATGTATATATATCACACAAGGAGCCACATATTAGCCAGACAAGCTCAGGGGAGGCCTGCAAGACAGTCTTATAAACTCAGAGACCTAAAGTAACCACATAGGATGGTCTGAAATTAAACTTTATTGACTAAAAGCAGTTCATGGCTGTTAGTCATGTGCTAGGCCAGTATTTTTCCCTAACAAAGGTCAATTTTTATCTTAACTAAGTCTGTCTATTGTCTTTTTGCATCTATAGTAACATACCTTTGGAATGTCAAGGTTATGTCCCTTTTTCTCCAAACACTTTGGGCACAAATTGAGACCACAAATCCCTTCATTGTTATTGTTATGTTAATTGTTGATTGTTAACTGTCCTTTACCCATCTATGCAAAAGAATTATGTGTCAGCAGACGCTCACAGCTGACATTGTCTCCTTGGTGGGACTCTTATTAAGATCTGGAGAGCCTTCTCTCCCCTGTGCACAATGGCAACTCTTAAGGAAAAACTGATTGTACCAGTTGTAAAAGAGGCAGTGGTCCCAAACAATAAGATAATTGTCATGGGTGTTGGACAAGTTGGTATGGCATGTGCTATCAGCATTCTGGGAAAGTCTCTGGCTGTTGAGTTTGCTCTTGTGGATGTTTTGGAAGATAAACTCAAAGGAGAAATGATGGATCTGCAACATGGGAGCTTATTTCTTCAGACACCAAAAATTGTGTCAGATAAAGATTAGTCTGTGATTGCCAATTCTAAGATTGTGGTGGTGACCGCAGGAGTTCGCTAGCAGGAAGGAGAGAGTCGCCTTGACCTGGTGCAGAAGAACGTCAATGTCTTCAAATTCATTATTCCTCAGATTGGCAAGTACAGCCCTAACTGCATCATAATTGTGGGTTCTAACCCAATAGGTATTCTCACATGTTACGTGGAAACTAAGTGTATAGCCCAAGGACTGTGTGATTGGAAGTGGATGCAATCTGGATTCTGCAAGATTTCACTACTTTATGTCTGAAAAACTTGGCATTCATTCCAGCAGCTGCTATAGATGGATTTTGGGACAACATGGCAACTCTGTGGCTGTGTGGAGTGGAGTGAATGTGGCAGGTTTTTCTCTTCAGGAACTGAATCCAGCAATGGGAATGGACAATGATAGTGAAAACTGAAAGGAAGTGCACTAGATGGTGGTTGAAAGTGCCTATGAAATTATCAAGCTAAAAGGATATACCAACTGGGCTATTGGATTAAATGTGGCTGATCTCACTGAATCAATATTGAAAAAAATTATCTAGGATTCATCCAGTGTCAACGATGGTGAAGGGGATGTATGGAATTGAGAATGAAGTCTTCCTGAGCCTTCCATGTATCCTGAATGCTTGGGGATTAACCAGTGTCATCAACCAAAAACTGAAGGATGGTGAGGTTGCTCAACTCAAGAAAAGTGCAGATACCCTGCGGAACATCCAGAAGGACCTCAAAGACCTGTGACTTCAGGCTCCTAGGCTGTAGAAATTAAAAATACAATGTGATTAACCATGAACCTTTTGTTTCCATCTATGTACATGGATCACAGTTTGCTTTTATCTTCCTAAATATGTGAATTTGGGCTCACAGAATCAAAACCCATGCTTAGTTTAATGCTTGCAATATGAGTCCTTGAACAAATGAAATTAACTATCATAGTGTGAAAAAAAAGAATTATGTGTCTATCATTTTACCTTTTGTCCAATCCCAGAGGTTTCCCCACTTTGCTTTCTTCTGCCTCCCTAATCTATCACCAATGGCCTTCATGTAACCCCCATAGGGCTCCTCCTTTGATTCTAACATATAAAATAAGGTGCTAAACTGCCATTCTCCAGAGCATTTCTCAATCCGTTGAGATATTGCTTCCTGGCAATTGTCATCAGTTTGGCTCAAATAAACTCACCAAAAATTCTCTACAGGTTTGAATGTTTCTTACGTTGACAATAATTTTACAAAAATGAGAGTATTTTAAAAAGAATTAACTACTGTCACATATAGCTATACAAACCAAAAGGGATTTTGCTTGGGTAGAAAAGAATAAAGAAGGAACAGACCAAGAATAGTATTACAAAAAAATGTATGATTGTGTAATATAACTTCTTTAAATGCTTAAGTCTTAATGCAATTTGTAAATAATATTTGAAAACATCTGGAACTTCTAGTTCTAATTTATAAGAAGTTATAAATGATAAATTATTTTTCCTCTTTTAAATAATTGACCCCATTGTATAGTAGGCATTAGTAGAAAAGCAACACCATGTAGTGAAATACACATGAACATTATAACCAAACAAGCATGTAAGGATCACCATAGGATCTTGAGAGAGAAATTTGTTTTTTTTTTTAAGTTTCTTTCTCTGTCAAATTATAACAATACTTATATTTCAATATTGTAATGATTACCTAAGTATCTTCATTACTAGGTTAAATTTTAATATGGTCAGTAGAGAGAATATCATATGGATTTCTGATTTCTGTACATTTACTGTGATTCCGCAGGTGTTTACATTAAAAGAAACTGGGTGTGTAGTATGGGGACACTATAATATGGGAACTTTCTGTATAATTCGCAACTATTTGTGTCTAAAATTATTTCAAAATGAAAAAAGTAAATGGTAAAGTGAAGACATTTAGAGAACAGTTGTAGAGATCAGAAAATAGAATAGGCATTAAATTATATTAAAGAGTTAGTGTTAAATTTTTAGGAGTTATAATAATATTTGATGATGTGGGAGAATGTCCTTAGTTTTAGGATATGTGTGCTGAAATATTTAGGGCTTAAGAATCAAATAAATCTGCAATTTATTTTGAAAAGGATTAATAAATACATAGTATACGTGTATACATGTAACATACATACATATAATGAAGCAAAGATAATGATTGTATAATCTAAGTGATGGGAATATAAATGCTCACTGTATTAGCATTTAGAAGAAATAATAATTAGAAGAAATTATTGGGATTCAGCCAAGAAGGAGGTATAGACAGAGATGCTTCGCTTCCTTGCACAACCACCTGAAAGGGCACAATCCACTTGTGGGCAGCAAAGAAAGTGATTGGGGTAATTAGGGTGAGAGTCCAGCAAGCAGCATTGTTCCCTCTCTGACCCCTCCCCCATGAACAGCACCACAATACAGTGAACAGGGTTGCCCCCACCCTGGTGAATATCTAAGGCTCTGCCCCTTATAACATAAAAGGTGCATCGAGACAAAAATCATGGCCCAAATGAAAGAACAGATCAAAATCCAGAAAAAGAACTAAAAGATGAGGAGATAGACAACCTATCTGATACAGAGTATAAAACACTGGTAATCAGGATGCTTAGAGAATCGATTGAGCTTGGTCACAACATGAAAGAAGAAATGAAGGCTATACAAAGTCAAATAAAGAAAAATACACAGGGAACCAACAGTGAAGGGGAGAAAACTGGGACTCAAATCAGCAGTTTGGAACAAATGGAAGAAATAAACATCCAATTGGAACAGAATGAAGAAACAAGAACTCAAAAAAATGAGGAGAGGCTTAGTAATCTTTGGGACAATGTTAAACGTTCCAACATCTGAATCATAGGGGTGCCAGAAGGAGAAGAGGAAGAACAAGAAATTGAAAACTTATTTGAACAAATAAGGAAAACTTCCCCAATATGGCAAAGAAAATAGACTTCCAGGAAGCCCAGGAAGCCCTGGAAGCCCCGGAAGCCCAGAGAGTCCCAAAGAAGTTGGATCCAAGGAGGAACACACCAAGACACATCGTAATTACATTACCCGAGATTAAAGATAAGGAGAGAATCTAAAAAGAATCAAGAGAAAAGGAAAGAGTTACCTACAAAGGAGCTCCCATAAGATTATCAGCTAATTTCTCAGAAGAAACCTTACAGGCAAGACGGGGCTGGGAAGAATTATTCAAAGTCATGAAAGGCAAGGCAAGGACCTACATGCAAGATGACTCTATCCAGCAAAGCTATCACTTAGAATGGAAGCGCAGATAAAGTGCTTCCCAGACAAGGTAAAGTTAAAGGAGTTCATCATCACCAAGCCCTTCTTATATGAAATGTTAAAGGGACTTATCTAAGAAAAAGAAGATCAAAAACTATGAACAGTAAAATGACAACAAACTCACAACTATTAACAACTAAACCTAAAAAACATAAACAAAAACTAAGCAAACAACTAGAACAGGAACAGAATCACAGAAATGGAGATCATGTGGAGGGTTATCAGCGGGGAGGGAGAGAACGGCAGGGGGAAAGGTACAGGGAATAAGAAGTATAAATGACAGGTACAAAATAGGCAGGGGAGGTTAAGAAGTATATACGATACTATGAATAGTATAGGAAATGGAGAAGCCAAAGAACTTACATGTATGACTCATGGACATGGACTAATGGGGAGAATGCTGGAAGGTGGCGGGGTGCAAGGAGGAAGGGAATAATGGGGAGAAAGATTTGGACAACTCTAATAACACAATCAATAAAATATATTTAAAATATATATTAAAAAGTTAAAAAACGGAAAAAAAAATGCTCCTCTTTTGTACTAATTCTATTTTTATTTAGATACTTGTTATATCATACTGCCACAATACCCAGGCCCTATGGCTTGACTGGAGTGAGCAGAATATAACTGATTTCATTATTTTACTCTCTTATAATGAATCTTGCCTATCATTTTAACTGATTCCTTGGTGATCAACTTTCATCATGGCTCGATAAAGTCAACTATGTGGATTTTACTCAATTGAGAGCAATTCCACCACAGAGCATTATGATTATTTCTATAATGCTCATTTTTCCAGCCAGTAATTTGTCCAGGATTCTGTGTATGCATGACTGCATTTAATCAGATTCATCAGCTTAAGGAGTTTTGTAATGGAATTCTCTGGAAGATAGGTAGAAAAATTTTGAAATAATTTTAAGTTATCATTAAAAATCTGTCGTGAAGGCACCTCCCATGACATGCTTGTTTCATTCAGAAAGTTCATCATTCTTTTAAGTGTCTTTTACCTCTTGTTATTTTATCCTTGATGTAATAGAAAAAAATATTTTTTCTTCTTGATAGTAATTCAGGCTATATGGGAGGACTGTTATTAAATTTTCCATTCTATTGTCTTCTTTGCTTAAGAATCCCATTCTTTTAATCTTTGATGAAAGCTACTATTTTCCTGATCTTTAATACATTACACTGTAAATTTTCCTAGTCCCAGCACGCTTATTTGCTATTTTCTGAGTATATGAATATATAATTATTTTTGTATGTGTTAAAATCACCCTGAAATTCAGTACTTTAGAAGAAAGCAACATCAGATTTAAAACGGGGATCATACCCCATGCCCTCAACTCCTCTAAATATTAAATGCAGTTACTGCTCTTAAACTCCCACAGAAGTCAGAGATTTGTCTTAAATCTTTCACCTTGCTTAAATGTTCTTACTTTGAATTATGATTAAAAATATAGCAAACAGAGAACTGCATTAGAAAATATTTTAACATTTTCCTGTTCGCACTTTAATTGGTGGTTTTTAATCTTCAAGTGGACTTTTTAAATTTTGCTGTCTACTTGAAGTGTTTTGTTTTGTTTTTTTTTTTCAGAAAATCATGCTGATGACATCTTCAAGGGAAAAAGCAAAAGGATCAGGGGTTAAAAATGTTCATTGTCTTCATATACTTTGAAACAAGTCAGCTATCTTCCCTAACCTGAAAGACTACTTGGAGTGTGTTCTATTACCTAGCACAGTGCTCAAAATCTGAAAGACATCACATACTGCTACATACAGAAAATTTATAGATAATATGTACGCTTTATGAACATTAATTAATTCATCTTTTTTGATGTGCTCAAACATGTCTGAAAATCATCTCAGTCACTGACGATCAAGTGTTCCACAGCTATCATCTAAAATAATATAGTTCACAATAATATCATCTGATAGACATAATGTACACCTTATTATAAATTCAAATTCATGTCAATATATTCTGGTTTCTATGAAGTATTTCTTCATAGCCTACTCATCCCAATAACACATTTTTTATAACTTTTGCATCTTTACGACTCATTTTTTTAAATACAAGGCTTCAGAATTTTTATTAGATTTTTTTAGATTAAAATAATGTTCTTACAAACTAACATTATTAAAATATATTTCAATAAGTTTACGCATTTTATTTAATGCAAACGTATCCTTGGAATTACATTATATTTTAATCAGATCAGAAGCAAATCACAATTAGTTTAGTTAGTCAATTTTATATCTGGTGAAAGTAGTGATGAATTTCAATCCAACAAATATGTTTAAAACGTATTTAGCCCAATTAAGATAAAATTTTGTCTAAGTCTTAAGTCACTAAACAAATATTGAAGGATGTAGTACATTTAAAACATTTGGGCAATAGATAAAGGAAGGTCTTTTAAGGTCAACTATTAGAGAAGAGATGACATCGAAGGTCCCTTCTAGTCATGACGAATTGTGACCTAAAGTTAGTCTGGCTTGGCTTTTGAGCACCAATTTAACTATAAACTTCTTTTGCTTTTTAGTCAGGACCCCCCCCCCAACACACACACACACTGAGACTTTAGCTGGCAGATTTAAGTTGAAGGAAAGGATAAGTTGGTTGAATGCCATCATTAAGCTAAATTCATGAAAAATGACAATTTACTTCTAGATGTATGTGTCCAAGAGATATGAAACTAACTAATCAATACTTGGAACACTTACAGAAAATTCATGTGGAAAACATAATATACTAAAAGTCCATACTGTGTAAGGCTACAATGGGAGCTATAGCCAACATTATTAAGTAATCATTGGCCTACACTGTATCCTTCTAAGGACACATATGGGAAAAGGCCTGGCTTCTTTAGAAATGGTGGCACATATCATAAGCAAAATATTCCATTTTGTACATTTTATTGTGTCATTTATAAAAGTAAAAAGGCAAATTACATTTCAGAGCTGGTTAGAAGCCATTATAGGTTACATGGTAGGCAGAATTTCTCTCCTTGGTATACACACATCTTATTTCCATTATTCAAACACTAAACAGTAGGCTTTATGTCAAGGAAATTCAAAATGTGAAAGGGCACATAATATAGAACAGAAGGTAGCCTGTAGATGATGAGAGCAACCTCCAGTCAGCATCAGCAAGGAAATGGGAGCCTAAGTTATAACTGCAAAAATGTGGATTCTTCCTACAACATCAATTAGGTGGGAGGTGAATTCTCCCCTAGAAACTCCAGATAAGAATTTAGTTTGGCTACCATCTTAAATGAAAACTCTGCTGCAGAAGACCCAGTCAAGCTCTCCTGGACTTGAGACCTACAGAACTGTGAGAGAATAAATGAAGGTTGTTTTAAGACATTAAGTTAGTAGTAATTTGTTATGCAGCAATAGAAAATTGGTACAATTATACAAATTATTTTAGATTATGTACATGAAGTACAATATAACATAATATCATATTATTTATGCAAGAATATTAAGAGTGGTGATAGTGGTTGTTGATGCTTTTGGTATAGATACAGTAGCTATGAGGGTGAGGTATTCCATTAGATGATGAGACCATATACTCTTATTCATCCATTGTTTCAGTCTGTGTTAAAATCTAGAGTTGTCAAGTTATATTTAGAATCCAGGCATGGATGTTCTTAGAACCATCTGTTGCTATTGTATATCAAACACATTTTTATGGATTCAGATACTCTTTGCTCCCCTGTCCTTGGGGAATTTGGTCCTTTGTATTGTCCCAGTTGCAGTGTCCATATTGGTTGCTTTTTGCCCACATGCTACCATAGCCAACAACTTCAATGTAGGTACAACCTGGTAGGACATAACTCAATGATAAATCTATGCATCTATCACCTCCTGTGCAAGAGATACTGAGATGTGAGACACTTAGATCTACTTGGTACATATGCACGCTGAAAAATGAGAGCTAGAAGATTGGCAGGTATATTCCCCTTTTTTTCTTCCCACCAGCCAGACTGTCCTGAGATACATAGGCTGATATATTCTTGTGGAAAATATTCTCACAGAGTCAAGTAAACAATGCCTGTTTTATTATGCAGTAGCTGGCTTGGTAATGTCCACTTGTATTTGATTTTTCTCTTTTCCTGCTTTGTTCTCCATTTCTCACATTCCTGCTACTGCTGGGACTAATCATATAACATGCAATAACACGTTAACTTTTGCCTGAGGTTCTGTCTTCTGGAGAAACCATGCTAAAACATGGACCCCTTGTATGGGTCATGTCATTTGCTTAAGTAAATGAGGTGGGACTAGCTTTACCCACAAGGCTGGAGATTTCTGTTATGATTCAGCAGAAAATATCCAGTATTCTCTGTGTTTAGAAGTTTCCTTTTATATAGCTTTGTATACTAAATACTGCATGAATGGAAACTTCCCTGCCCTGGCCAGTATGGCTCAGTTCGTAAGAGCATCATCCTGTAACCAAAGGATTGCTGATCCAGTCCCTGGTCCAGGTGCGTATAATCCCTGGTATGGGTGCATATGGAAGTCAACAAATTGATGTTTTTCTCTCATATCAATGTTCGTCTCTCTCTCTCTCTCCCTTCTTCTTTCTCTCTCTAAAAGCAAAGGAAAAAGAATGTTCTCAGGTGAGAAAAAAAAAAGAAACTTCCCTCAGTTGATTATATCCTACTTTCATCCATTTAGCTTATGTTATCTGTCAGAGTCATCTAGGTTTTACCTTGCCTAAAATCTTGACTGGATAATTTTGTCTTCTCTACTTTGTCATGGGACTACTGTAAAATGTGGTTAGCAGCCTATCCTGCCTTCTAACTACAGAATTGTTGTGAGAGTTAAGTGAGATAATGCATATAAATATCCTTTTAGATAATGCTATGGCTATAGTGTTTGTGTTAATGTGGCTTCTAAATGCAGATCGGAGACTCAAATGTGCTACATGACATCTACAGAAACAAGTATTAAGCTGTTTTCAGCTTTTAGTATTATGGGATTTGTATCTTTATAAATCTTCAGAGCACAGGTATAACCTATCTCCACGGGCCTTTGTAAAAATATGTCAGCTCAGGAAATGGTTCCGGGTTCTTTTTCCTTTTCTTGAATATACTCTCTTCTTTGGTTTCTTTTTTTAGACATGCTATTCATTTTTTCTTTAATTTTTAAATATACTTTATTTCCAAAGCAGTTTACAGCAAAATTAAGTAGAAATTACATATCCCCATATAACCTCTGCCACCACCCCCATACATAGTGCCTCCTTCACTATCAAAATTCTGAACTGCAGTAGAACATTTGTTATAATGTAACTGCAATAACATATCTTTATCACCTAAAATTAATACATTACATTAGTGTTCACTCTTCCTGCTGTACTTTGCATGGGTTTGGACAAATACATAATGAAATGTATTCACATTTGTAGTATTATACAAGCGGTTTTACTGCCCTAAAAATCCCCTGTTTTCTATTTATTCATTCTTTCTGTCTTCATAGTTTTGGATTTTCCTAAATGTCATATAGTTGGAATCATAGAGTATGCAGGCTCTTCAATTTGACTTCTCTCACTTAGTAATATGCATTTAAAGTTGCTCCATGTCTTTTTATAGGTCCATTGCTCATTTCTTTTTAGTACTGAATAATATTCCATTGTCTGGACATATCACATCTATTCATCTATTCATCTACTAATGGACATCTTCATTGTTTCCAAGTTTTGACACTTATGAATAAAGCTACTATATATATCTTTGTGCAGGTTTTTGTGTAGACACGAGTTTTCGATTCCTTTAAGTAAACACCTAAGAGTATAATTGTTGGAACATATGGAAAAATATGTTTAGTTTTCTAAGAAACTGCCAGACTGGGGGATGACATCATGAAGATAGTAGAATAGGTGGTTTCAGACTTTACTTCTCCTCACAGAAAGACCAACTAATAATTATTCACAGAAAAGATGCCCTTATAATAATTCCAGAACCTCGGAGTGAGGCTGAAACACACTGTGGAACACACACACACACACACACTCACACACACACACAAACACACACACACACACACACCCCTGAGAAAAAAAATGCATCAGAGGACAAAAGGAGTGGTTTTACTTTAGCTACTTTTCCCATCTTCAAGGCCATCATAGGACATCAACAGGGTCTTCCTGGGCCTATGATTTCTACAGTAGGTAAAGAAAGCCCAATACGTATGGGGGGGGCAAAAATGGAATTTATTAATTAAAAAATTTGTACTTATTCTTACATGTTTAAACTTCAGTCACCTTCAGAGTACTCTCCATTTAATGTAATACACCTACTGAGAATTTTTCCACTGCTTAGAACAGTTTTTGAACTTGTCAGTTTTGATGCCTTTTAGTGTTTCTGCCATTTGTTGTTTCACCTCTTCCACATCAGCAAAATGTTTCCCTCTGAGGACTTTTTTCATCTGGGCAGCCAAAAAAAAAAGGTCATTCAAGGTGACATCTGGTGAATAGGGAGGGTGGGATGTGGGGGCCATACTTTTTTTTTATCAAAAACCGCTGTAGACTCAATGCAGTGTAGGCAGGTGAGCTCATAAATCACCCATCAAGAAATGGGCAAATACGTTGAAAGAGTCTTCAAAAAAATTGACTTAAGCCAAACACAACCTCTCACAACAAGGAGAGCTGGTATACAGATACAGATAGGTTCCTAGAGCACTCACTTAGCAGGGGAAGCCAGTACTACAAAGGTCCCATCCTCCAGAGGATAACCCTTGGATTTTGGGAGTCCCCCTAATACATCCAGTTTTCTCAGTGTTAAGGGATACTTCTCAAAAGACTGTCTGGTGTCATTTTATGGGGATCACTGGGAGAATCAGTGGGGTTAGATCATTGGGGTCAGCTAGAGAAAGAGAAAGGGACTAAGGCTCAGAGCAAGTGCACTGATCTTGGCAAACTGCTGCCTTGTCCAACTGGTCATCATAGCTTCTATACACCCTACACAACTATGGAGTTCATTCTATAGCCTGCCAGACAGGAAGTCAAGCAAGCAGCACATCAAACTGCTGAGCATAACCTCCATCCCTGACATTGGGAGTGCTCTAGAGCTCAGCCTATGACCCCATCTGGACAGGGAGTTAAACCAGCAGCCCCATCCAAATATGGCACCTAACTTCTGTTCACACCTGATTAGAGAGCCTGAATAGTGACCATTTACAGCCTTGGACACCAGCATATGCTTTCCCCTAAGCTGTGGAACCTAGACTACAGCCTGTGTGATTGCTAAGCACATCCTAGGCCAGGCAGAGAGCCCAGCCAGCAATTCTGACCAATGTGAGAGATAGCCTGTGGCCCCACTTAACAATGGAGCACAGACAGTGATCTCTTCTGACTGCATAGCACAGTCTCCAACTCCATCAAACTACAGAGTACAGCTGGTGGGCAAACCCATTCAGGTATCCTACCCAGTGACCTTTCCCAAAAGCAAAGCACAGCAAGAGCCCACCTGATCATAGAGCACAGCCTAGAGTCCAACCCAACTTCAGGGTACAGACTGCAGCATAGCCTGATAGTAGAGCACAGTGTGAGGTCCTATTCATTTTTGAAGACAACTATGAACAATTCTATGCCAAGAAATTGAAAACCAAGAATAAATAGATACATTACTGGAGAAATACAACACAGTTTAGAATAAATCATGAAGAAACAGACCAATAACAGGTAAAGAGATTGATCAGTAATCAATAACATCCCCACAAGAAAAACACAGGTCCAAATAGCTTCACTTCTAAATTCTACCAAACATTTAAAGAAGAATAAATGTCAATCCTCTTCAACTCTTCCAGAAAATTGAAGAGGAAGAAACACTCTTAATGAATTTTAGGAGGACAGCAATAACTTAATACCAAAGTCATATAAGGACACTAAAGAAAAAAAAATTACAAGTCAATATCCCTAACAAATATAGATACAAAAACTCTCAACAAAATATTACAAAACAGGATAATCAATATGGCGGAGGACTGAGTGGAAGTCACACTGACTTCCTTCCAGGACCAACCTGGAATTACAACTAAATTGTGGAGAAATCACCTGGAACAAACAACAGAAAAATAGCGAGACACGAGCCTTGTAACCTCGGAGACAGAAGAATTGGCTTTAGCACAATCTAACTGGTAAGGAGAATGGCAGAGACCTGAGAAGGTGGCTGCAGCACTGATGTGTGGCAGCACTAGAAGGATATTGAATGGCCAGTTGGATCCCCTTGAGGAGAACGGGGTCTAAACCAAAAACAGGGATCTCTAGCCCACAGTACCAGAGCCCAAAAAGTACACAGAAAGCAGCCAGCTGCGAAAAGTGGCAGGGTTGCTCTCTGCCAGAGATTGGCGGCTGGAGATGCAAAGAGCCTTCTAAAGGGCCAACGCAAAATTTTTATTTACAGCCACTTACCCTGGTCTCTGGCAAAGGCAGAGGCAGAATGGGTTAGAGATGTCTGAGGAGAGACTGGGGAAGGAGGCTCTGGGGAGAGAACTGAGAGAGTAGCCAGTGGGATCCCAGTGTGGACTCTCCCCTATGTGGAAGCAGCCATCTTGCTCAGGCAGAGACCACTCCCTCTGAGCAGCACCAGCATCAAAGGACCCCATGGCCCCACCCCCAATGTGGGATTCCACCCCACCCAGTGCTGTCTAAGCTGCCTGCTGAGTGCAGAGGGCAGCCACAGACAGTAGATCCCTGGCTAAAAAGAGCCCAGAGAAGTCTGGCGACACTTGAGGAAAGACTGGGGAAGGAGGCTTTGGGCAGAGAACAAAGAGAGTAGCCAGTGGAATCCCAGTGTGGATTCCTCCACCATGTGGCAGCAGCGTGAGAGGACCAAATAACCCCAACCCAGGAGGGAGTCTACCCCGCCCTGAGCTGTCTAAGGTGCCCTGCTGAGTGCAGAGTGAATAGATTAACAGCTGAAGGAGATATCAACAAAGAGTAGATTCCTGGAAGCCTTGAAAAGACTGCCTAAGGTCAAACAGGAACAACATCTGACATCAGAGGCAGATCCAGAAAAAAAAAAGAGCACTCTCCAGCCATAGAAGTTCACACCACAAAGTCAGGAAATCAAGACAGATCAACTTAAGAACCAGAAGCAAAAGAGAAGAGTCTAACAAATATTGGGAAGACAAAGAAACACCCGCCAGTTGAAGGGAAAGGAGGAATCCCCACGAAGAGAACTAAATGAAATAAAGGCAAGTAAACAATCAGATATTGAGTTCCAAACAACAGTTCTAAGGAAGCTCAGTGGGTTCAGTGAGCTCAGAGAGAATTACAAAAAACTACAGGGAAACTACAAGGAACATACTGCAAACTATATCAGCATGAAAAAGGACATAGAAACTATCCAGAAGAAACAACAGGAAATGAAGAATACCATTTCTGAATTGAAGAACACAGTAGAAGGAATCAAAAGCAGGCTAGATGAAGCAGAGGACCAAATCAGCAAGCTGGAGGACAAGGTAGAAAAAAGCTCCCAGAAAGAGCAAGAAAATAAAAAATGACTGAAAAAGAATGAAGAGGCATTGAGGGAAATGCATGACAACCTGAAACTTAATAATATCCATAAAATAGGGATAGCAGAAGGAGAAGAGGATGAGGAAGGGATAGAGAATCTGTTTGAAAAAGTAATGATGGAAAACTTCCCTAGTGGGAGGAGAGAAAAAGTCACACAAGTCCAGGAAGCACAGAGGATCTCACTCAAGAGGAACCCAATGAGACCCATTCCAAGACACATCATCAGTAAAATGGCAAATATCAAAAACAAACAGAATCCTAAAGCAAGCACGAGAGAAAGAGGTAGTAACACATAAGGGAGCCCCAATATGGCTAGCAGCTGACTTCTCAACAGAAACACTGCAAGCCAGAAGGGAATGACAAGCAATATTCCAAGTCATGAAAAGCAAAGGTCTGCAACCAAGACTGCTCTACCCAGCAAGGCTCTCAATTAAAATGGAAGGCAAAACAAGGAGTTTCCCAGACAAAAGAAGACTAAAAGACTACACTTCCACCAAACCAGCACTGCAAAATATGCTAAAGGGACTGCTTTAAGATGAATAAAATGTTTCTATGAATAGCCAGTTTCTTTCATAGTTGCCAATTCTTGATATTATCAATATTTTTTAAGATGCATTAATCTGTGACAATGATGTGTTAATTGTTCCTTTACTAATTGTTGAAACTAAGCCTGTTTTAGTATATTTCTTGCCTATTTATATTATTTTTTTAAAAAAAGCTTTAAATGACTTATTGGTATTCTTTATCCATTTATTGATTAAAGGTTTGTAGAACTTTTTTCAAAAAAATAAAACCTATTAACCATGTTTCAGTTGTGGTGCAAATACTTTTCTATTCTATTCCTTGTCCTGTAACTTTTTTTGCATGTATATTACTATATAGTTAAATATTTAATATAATCATATTGTCAATATTTACTTTATAGCTTCTGGGGTTGAATATTTTACTTCAGGTCATGAAAAATATTAATTCTATTTTCTTCTAAAACTCCTTAGACTCTAAATATTGATTTTTAATTCACCTGAATATTTCTTGTATAATGTGAGAAACAGGGCTGTATTTTTTTTAAAATTTCAAGTAATAGTCATCCATGCACCTTATTTGTTGAACAAGCCTTATTTTACCCATTGACTTGAAATATCAACTTAGTCATATATATATATTAATCTGATATATATGTTTGTGTCTAGAATCTTCATTATATTTCATTGATCTACTTGATTATTTCTGTGCTGGTGTCATGTTAGTTTAATTGCTGAGACTTTAAAAGGGTTTTAATTTCTTTAAACTATTTTATAATTAACTGTCATTTATAAAAATTAAAAAAAAAATCAATGTACATTTAAGAAAGAAAGAAAGAGAAATGGAACTCCTACCTTTTGCGACAACATGGATGGAACTGGAGAATATTAAGCTAAGTGAAATAAGCCAGTTGATGAAAGACAAATACCATATGATCTCACCTATAAGTGGAGTCTATTCAACAAAATAAACTAATCAACAAAGTAAACCACAGGCCCGGAAACATGGAGCAGATGAAAGTGACCAGAAGGGAGGGGGAAAGAGGACAATGGTGGAAAGAAAGGGAAGGGACTGGACAAAGAACATGTATGAATGACCCATGGACATGGGCAACAGAGTGGGAATTGACTGTGGGAGCAGGGGGTGTGGGTGGATGGATGGAGGGGAGTAAAGGGGGAAAAATTGAGACAACTGTAATAGAAATAACATGATTTATAAATTAAAAAAACAGTTAATAACACTCAAAAAATATTACAAAACGAATTCAACCACACACTGAAAGGATCACATACACCATGGTCCGGTGAGATTTATCCCTGGAATACAAGGTTGGTTTAATATATATATAGAAATCAATAAATTTGATAAATCATTAACAGGATGAAAGGTAAAAATCATATGATCATTTCAATAGATGCAGACAAAGCCTTTGACAAATTCAACATTGCTTCATGATAAAAAAATCTCTCACAAAGTTAGGTATAAAAGGAATATACTTTAACACACTAAAGACCATATATTCATGGTTTGCATGTAAATGCCCTGTTGCCTAAGCACCATTTGTTGAAAAGACTACCTTTTTCTCTATCCTCTTCCTTTCTGTGGTCTCATGTTCTTGTATCCTGGGCTTTCTTCCTTTCTTATATGGTATATTTTCACTTTGTAATTCATCTACATTTTTACCTCAATTATTATAAAGTTAAGACTGCTAGTAGCTCCATAATGTTTATTTTTCCCTTCTTCTTCAGTAATTGAACTCCAGTATTTAGGTGAACACACGGCCACCAAGATTAAGGATTGCATTTATACATTCCTTGCAGAGATATATGGCATGTTACCATGTTCTGGCCCATAAGTTATAAGCAGTTGTGATATGTTTGTGTTGTCTCAGACATGTTTTTGAAGGGAGAAGACATGGTTAACCACTTCCTTTATTCTTATGCTTAGAAGATGACTGGGTAAATGAACTTCATGTCAACCATAAAAATGAGGTTAATACTAACGTTGGTGAAAGAGTAAACCGAAAGCCTTCTAGAGTCCAAGTAATTGTGAGGCCCACAAACATAGCCAGCCTTGGACTGCCTACCTCTATCTTACCCTTCAGTGAGAAAAAAAAAATGATTTTCTCCCTTTCTTGAACCACTGTTTTTGGGAAGTTCTGTTATATGAAGATGAATCCTATTTTCCATGTTCAACATCCTCTAATCTAGTCATATTCTTTCATCCCCAGATTCTAATACTCAAGTGATTATGGTTTGGCACCATTTGAATGTCTCACAGGCACCTCACATAAAACTAAATTCAACATTCCTCCCATCTCACAGCAAAAACAGTAGCCTATTTTCCCTCCAGGGTCTCAAGTATCAGTAAATTTTGTCACCATTCTCTTAGTACTGAATCAATAAATTGGGAAGTAAATTTTACTTCTCCTTCTCTGTGACTGTCATGATTTTCTTGAATTTCCATTGCTCATGTGTAAGTGAATATGCATACACACACCTCTAGTAAGAGATCTTATTAAATTTTTTAATCACTTCACTTCTTAACAACCATCATTCCAGTACAAATTTTGCATCTTTTACTGCCACTTACTTGCCTACCAGCATCAGTCCTTTCACATCTCTGAGAAATTACAGCTTTGCAGACAGATGTCCTTCCAAAAGTCCAAGTCTTATCATAATATTTACATGGTAATAACCCTTTAATTCCCCCCCCCCTTTGCCTTCAGAATAAAGTCCAAACTCATTAGGATGGCATACAAATAACTCCTCAATATGTCCCTTGCTTAGTTCTGAAACAGAGTTTTTCAAACTATTACTGCAACTCATTAGGAAGGTCAATAAATCAATTTACCTGGCTGTGACCAGCATTTTCCTTTAAATGAATAAGTGTGAAGTGGAATACAATAGAAAATAGTAGAGTTAATCACACATGGTAACGGTATTTCATGAAACTTGTTTCAGTTATATATGTATACTCCTGGATCACAGTGGAAAATGCATTTTTAAAAGCTTTATTAATATGGAATTGATATTCAAAAACTGTACATATTTAATATGTACAATTTGATGGATTTTAACATATGCAAACACCCACAAATCCATCACGATTAAAGTAATACAGTACAGTATCCTTAACTCTAGGCGCAATGTTGTACAGCAGATCTCTACAACTTATTCATCTTGTATAATTTAAACTTTATACCTGTTGAACAAAAACTCTTCATTCCATCTCTTTACCCTTAATGTAACAGGTGTGGAATGAGGTTCAGGACAGGGTGTAGGCTGAGAAGCCCCGGGAATATAGAAAAAAGAAAAAAAAAATCCTGAAGCCTCCACAGCCACTGCTGGGGGATGAGAAAGCCAGATGAGCTGGTTGAGAGGTACTTTGCATATCAATAACAGCTGGCTAATGTTATAGTTATGTTAAACAGCTTACCTATAATGCTCAGTGCAAGGGAGAAGAGTGTGACTTTGACTCCTAATGTATCTGGGAGGCAGTTCCCTAGTTGCTGTAAGTGCTCTGAGAGGAGGAGGGAAGTTCACTCCATCACACAGGGACATGCCTGCTGGGACTAAAAATGGCAGCCCAGAGAAAGGCAGAAGATATTGGAGGACTGGCAGACGTAGTCAACTTTGGGAGGAGTTGGAAATGGGATTACAGAGGAAACTCCAGGCTGAGGATTTATACTCAAGCATGGCAGCCATTCACTGCTCTTGGCCATGCAGGGAGAAATAGCAGGGGAAGAGGCACACTGTCTGTGGTAAGGGATTTTTGCCATGCTGTTTGAAAGGGTGCAGTGAGAAGAGAGAAGTGAGAAAGCAGCTATGTAGTTTATAGTGAGGAAGAAGGCCATGCCGCCTGGGCTAAGAAGAAAGGATATGCTGCTGCTGTGATTGTGCCTTCTCTAGCTGACTCCAGAGCTGCAAAGGACTTTCTTGCAAGATTCTGTCCTACCACACCTGGATTTTACCTGTGCCTTTTCTGAGTTTTACCATGATCCATAGTAACAGAGCATATACTTTATGGACTTTTATATGGAGGCTGAAGGCAACCTAGTACAGATCCTGCACAGTTAAGGGCATGGGAACCTTTTGGGGATGCTTTTGACTAGTAGCTTGAGTGGGACCATGGGAGGCGCTGGGACTCATGGGAAAAGAGGGCTCAGATCTGAGAGCTCTGAGCCCTCCTAAGGTTGGAATGTTGTAAATAAAGATCTGCTCCTTCCAGCATTAATTGTTCGGTCATTCGCCAAGGTGGAATGGGCCCTGGTCTGCTTGGTAACATTAAGACTTGGACTACTTTAGATACCTCAGGTAAGCAGTATGATGCAGTATTTTTCCTCTTGTGACAGAGTTATGTCTCTTACCATAATGACTTCCATGTTCATCCATGTTGTTGCATATAGCAGGATTTTCTTCTTTGTTAAGGCTGAATGATATTTTACTGTATGTATATACCACATTTTCTTTATTCATCTGCCAATGAATATTTAGGTTGTTTCCGTATTTTGGCTATTGTAAATTGTCATGCAATGAACATGGGAGTATAGGCATCTCTTTGAGATCCTCATATTCATATGTAAGTGTTGCTGGATCTTGTGGTAGTTCATTTTTGAGGAACTTCTATATTGCTTTCCATAGCTGTTGAAGGTCACGAGAAGATTTTGAAAGCTATTGTTCTACAGTGTCATCATATGCCATTCTTCTTGCTCTGCATTTTGCAGCCTTTTGAACTTGTTTTAGTCCCATCAAATGTGCCACACATACTCTTTCACCAGTCTTTTTGCACACAAGCTATTTGATCCTCTATGTATGTCTGTGTTTGTGAGTATAAACATAAGCAAATATTAACACAGGCTATATCTGAGGGATGGAATTGCAGGTAAATATATTTCTTATTATAATATTTTCTATATTTTTCAATATTTCAGTAATGATCATGTATTGCTTTTATAATCAGAGGAAAGTACTAAATACATTTTAAATAAATAAGAAGCATACAGTAAAATTGAAGGTCAAATAGAGTACAATACTTTTAAAATTAAATTTTTTGTCATTTTGTTTTTCATAGGGGATGAGAAACAAACAGGCTGAGGAGGGCTCTTCAGGGGAGATGACTAGTGAACTTATCTAAAAGAAAGTGTTGATTGATCCATAGATGAAGGCAGAAAGAGCACTCTATGCACGGGGAATACCATGTGAAAGTCACAGAAATCTAAAATCATGTAATGGGAATGGTTTGCAGTTTCTTATGACTAGAGGGTATACTTTGTGGTGGATGTAGAACATCATGGTAAATGCAGATGATGTTCTGCAAAATGGCACAACTGAGTTAGATTTTACTTTACCCTGCAAGCAGTAGGGAGCCACATGATATTCATAAACAGGAACTCAGATGACCAGAACAGGGTTTGGAAATGGTAACTCTAGCAGGAGTATGAAGGTTGAAATTGCTTTAGAAGAGGAATGAATTGCACAGCTGACAAAATTTTTCCTTGCCATCTGCCTCTGACTTCATCTGTTGAGAGTCCATATTGCTATTGAGCTCAGGATACGCTGTGAACCCCAATCTTGGGAGCACTTATTGGGCTGTGAATCTGAAGGTGTGCTCTGTGCCTGGAGCCAGCCTCAGGTGGAGCTTCTGTCAGAATAATATTCTACTCAAAACTGAATGTAATTGGCTCCTGTGGGACTTTGATGGCAGCCATTTGGGGACAGATACAGAAGATGGGAAACAGGAATGAGCAGAAAAACAGGGGATGGATGATTACTGTATGCATATTTATTCTATATGAGAAAATGAACATGGTTCACAAAGCAGCACAATGAACACACTTATCATTCCTGATTTCCTTTTCTTCCATCAGTGAAAAATCCTGAATTATCTGTCCGGCCTCATAAATGGGCTTAATCTAAATACAAATCAGAATTTATTTAACCCTGAAAACTGGCCCATTCTTGACTGCTGACAGTACAGCTTAACAATGTGAGATATTTTCCTTTATTTCCTCAAGAGGAAGCCTGGCAATGGGATCAATGTAGGCTTTACAGTCCAACTCCATTTAGAACCCACATTCAACCAGTTGTAAACATTGGTTTATCTACCCTGGGATGAGAGTATTCAACTCAGAGTGAATAAGTACATTTCAGGAGATAACAACTATAAAATTATTGGAACATAAATTAGGTCACAATAAAAGGTTCTGGTAATGTTAATGTTTATGTTAAAAATACATTAAAGGCAATTAATGTTTATTGATTATCATATGCAGGCATTATGCTGGCTGCTTTACATACATACATGTATTTGATATTCACATTTTAAAGGTAAGAAAACTGAGGTTGGGAGAGATTAATTTGCCTGAAGTCATAAATCTAGTAAGTCGGAGGGCTGAGACTTGATTCCAAAACCATGGCATTGCATATATTTAATCATTACCTGGTATAACCACAATTGCAAGGATGTGTCTTTTTACAATTTTACATTTTGTCCTTTCCTCTCCATAGCTAATTTGGGTGCTTCTCCTTCAAAGATAGAAATAATGTTTACCATTTTGCAGCTCTGATTAGTGCCATTAGTAAAACTTACCTCTATGGGTTTTATTTGTACAATCGTGTATGTCATTTTGAAAACGAATTTCAAAATAACCTGCTTGTTTGACTACATTGAAAAAAAAAACTGACTACATTTATGGTTGGTGACAAAAATGAAAAAAATTGCAGGAATATTTAATTTTATATTACTCTCCAGCACCAGTTACTAAAGCTTAATCAAACTTCATCATAACTAATACATTACTGGAAAAAGGAAAATATCATGTCATTTTTTAACCAGTTGGAAATAAGTAATTTTGATTTTAGTAGCACAAGTATTGTGCTATAGAAAAGAAGTGTTCTACCAGTGCTCTGATGTTTTCTTATTTTTTCTTCTGACTCACTGCCAATCGATTACCAGTTATGACACTTGAAGCAATGTTGGCCCAAGTAATCTCTCTAGGATTCTTTACCTGCATTAGGCTTTTGCACTCTTACATCCCTTTGAAAACTATTTCTTGAGAACTCACTCAGTACATGTGGAGAGAAGAACCATTAAAATGGTGTTGGTCCGGTCAAAATAGCATAAAGTATGTGAAACAAAATGAAGTCACTTTTGTCAACCAAGATGGCTGCCAGTCAGCCATGCCACTTTGGTTCAAGAGGGAAACTACATAAGTCGGGGAAGACACTTCTGGCAAGGAGACACATCCAAGATATCAGCACATGTGATCAGAATAGCCTTGTCTGCAAAGCGGGACCACCCACAGGCAGGCTCCTGAGGGAATTCACCACTTGCCAGCAGGGTTGCCAAGACACTTATCAAGAGACCCAGAAGGGTGGAGTTCACCACTTTCAAGGTAAAACTTTGAAAATGTTTTTCCTTGAAAATGGAAATTTTCCTTTGAAAATGGAGTGGCTGGCTCCAGACCACTGCTGAGATAGCCAGGCTCCACACACCAGAGTGGTGCTCCATGCCACGCTGATCTCCCTTGGCATTAGCCACCAGAGGCTCTGCCCTACTGGACTGAGGACTTTGCCTCCCCTGCTGCCCACCTGGCTCCAGAGATCCTTCCTTGCAAGGCACTGATCACGCCCTTGCCCACCATGCTGTCTCCTGGACCTGCAAACTGAGACTCTGGAACTCAGGCTCCTTATTCCCCATTGATTGCTGTGTGTGTGTTATAATTCTCTTAGGTTGTTAGTGTGAGTAGGATATTAATGTATGTTGATGTTCTACTTTGAGTGAACTTGCATTCAATAAAAGCTGAGTGAATAGCATAACTACTTGGTGTGATTCTTGTCATTCTTTGGAGCTAGACTGCTAGCTGAGCAGTTGCCTGGATGACTTATAGGAAAGACTATATCACAAACATGCACTTGAGAGAGGACCCAGTACTGTGCTGTCACTTTGATGTTGTATTTATTAAACCCTTTTAGAGACACTCGCAGCTCAGCTAGCCAGACTTGTTGTAAGTCCAGGACAAACTTTTGTAATGGAGCAGTTTGTAAGTTTTAAGTAATTCTGGAAGACTCACACAGTCATCTCTTACCCATACTAGAAGGTTTTCTGTCATCGTACTGGGCATTATAATTCTCTGCTATCCTGTATCAAAGGAGGAAAAAACACATATTTAATTTCTTGCTGATGTTTTTACCTAGAAGGCCAATATTTGTGCAGTTTCTGCCTTTTTCTACGTTATTTCACTTAACTCTTTAAAATTTTAAGAGGGGCAGGGGTCATTCTTATCTTCAAATTACTGAGAAGAAAACTGAAGATGAGAGAAGTTAAGTGATTTTCCCAAGGTCATACTGACAACAAGTGGCAGATTGGGGATTTTGAACCAGGTTCTTTCTTTTTGTTTTCTATAATACATAACCTGTATATTATATTGTGTGTTCACACCCCCAAGTCAACTCTCCTTTCATCAACATTTCTCCCTTTATACCTTCTTCCGCCTCCCTCCACCCTCCTTTCCCTCTGGTAATCACCATATTTCTATGTCTATGAGGTTTTTATCTTTGCTTAATCCCTTCACCTTTTTTACCAAGCCCTCTGAACCCGCTCCCCTCTGACAGCTTTTAGTCTGTTCTCTGTAAATATAAGCCTGTTTCAATTTTGTTTAATTTTTTTGTTCATTAGATTCCATATATGAGTGAAATGATGTGGTGCTTACCTTTCTCTCACTGGCTTATTTCACCTAGAATAATGTCCTCTGGGTCTGTCCATGATGCTGCAAAGGGTAAGATTTCCTTCTTTTCTATGTCTGAGTAGTATTTCATTGTGTAAATGTACCACAGCTTTTTGGCCCACTCATCTGCTGATGAACACTGGCTGCTTCCAAATCTTAGCTATTGTAAATAATGCTGGAATGGACACAGGAGAGCATATATTCTTTTGAATCAGCATTTAGGGTTTCTTTGGATATATTGCCAGAAGTGGAATTGCTGGATCCAGTTTTAATTTTTTGAGGTAAAGCCATTCTGTTTTCCACAGTAGTTGCACCAATCTGCATCCCCACTAAACAGTGCATGAGGGGTCTCTTTTCTCCACATCTTCACCATACTTGTTGTTTGTTGATTTATTGATGATAGCCATGCTGACAGGTGTGAGCTCATATCTCATTGTCATTTCAGTTTGCATTTCTCTGATGATTAGTGACATAGAACATCTTTTCATATGTCAATTGGCCACCTGAATGTCCTATTTGGAGAAGTGTCTATTCAGGTCCTCTGCCCATTTTTAAATTAGTTTGATTTTTTGGTGTTGAGTTTTGGAAGTTCTTTATATATATCAGATATATCATTGGTGAATATGTTTTTCCATTGAGTGGGTTGTCTTTTCATTTTGTGGATGGTTTCCTTTGCTGTTCAAAGACTTTTTTAGTTTGATAGATGTAGTTTCTTTTGGTTATTTTTTATTTTGTTTCCCTTGCCCAAGGAGATATATCAGAAAAATATATTGCTATGAGAAATGTCAGAGGTTTTACTGCTTATGTTTTCTTCTAAGATTTTTGTGGTTTTCAATCTAATATTAAAGTCTTGAATCTATTTTGAATTTATTTTCTTATGTGTTTTGAGAAGGTAGTCTAGTTTCTTCTTTCATGTATCTGTGAAATTTTTCCAAACCAGTATTGTTGAATAGACTGTCTTTATGCAATTGTATATGTTAAAGTCTATACTCCTGTGCTGACTTTTGAGTTGGATAGGATATTTCCATTGGACAGATGTGGAAATTGAGGCTTTAAGTGGTTAAGTAACTTGGGTAAGATTATTTAAATAGTAAGAAATGAAGCTGGGACTAGTATCTGGATCTTGACTCAATGAGCATGTTGCCTTTTCAAAAAATCATTTCATTTAGTGACACAGCTGAAACCATGGAAGTCATTTTCATTTTTTTCTCTCATTTCTATAATTCCTAAACATCTCTACCAGCCTTTTCCTTTTTAAAGCTACCACCTGCTTGGTCTAGATGATGATAGATTTATACAGCAGCCTCCAATTATTGGTCTTTCTGCTTCTGGTATCCTTCTCTAAACTATTCTTTGTAAGAACTAAAATCTGACTAATCACTCACTTGTTCAAAACCCTTAAATAGTTTCAAATTTCCTTATCTTGGTACCCAAGATCCCTGTCAATTTCATTGGTTCCAATCTCCCCTCCTTTATTATAATTTGTTATTACTACACCCCAAGATGAAATTAAATGTATTTATCCTCTTATTTATGCATCATTTAATTTGTTCTCTTTGACTTTAAGGAAATGTGTTTTTCTTTCTCTACCCTCATGTTCATTTGGTTTGCACCTATTCACTCTTTAGGCTATTAAACAGATACCACCTCTTCCTAGTAGACTGATGCTCCAAGTTCACTGTAGGGGTTTGTCATCTGGGGTGCAGTATAGCCTCTCATGCTTATTATTACAAAATTTATCACAAGTTGCAATATAATGATATATTGTATTTTCTATTAGATTGTAGCTATATTCAGATAAACAGAAGCAGGTGACATAGCTTTTCGTTACAGCTTCTTGGGGAACTGGAAGATACATGGCAGATGCACTGCCATGAGATTTGGAGAGAGTATGCTTGCACTTGAGCTACCCAATGGTAAGCAATGCTGTGGGTCTGGCCTCTATTTTAAGCCAGGTCATGCTTGACTTATATCTGTAGTATTTAAATAATTGACTCTTGAATAGTTTTGAATAATAGTAGATGAGTAACAACTAGAGAAGAACTCATGCAATTTCTCCTTTAAAATATTCACTCTAAATTGTAATAAAACCAACCAATGGAAAAATAGGACTTATTTTATTTAATCTTTCTGAAATACCAAATTAAACTTATTGAGAATTTATTATTTCAGTGTTGTTTTCAGAATTCAGAAATATTAATATCATCAACATTCATGACCACTTTGATAATGCAAATATACAATTATTTGATACAACAAGTTAAATTGTCAACATGCTGCATAGTTTAAAATGGACACTGTAGATTGTGCATGGGGAGGGAGCACCATTTCATGTTTAGTACTTAGCACAGTGTATGAAATACAGTATTTTTCTAATAAATCTTTAAATAAATTAATGTTTTCACATATATTAAGTTGTTTGATTTTCAACAGAGCCCTGGCTTTCAGTATTGTTTTTTTCCAGATCAAAAACAACAAACAAAATCACAAAAGAAAAAGAAAACACAACAATTAGAGAAAACACAAAATTGAGAAAATTACATTTGTCAGACTATTTTTGGTTAGCTCCCTAAAAGCATGATTGATAAATAAGAGCTAGTCATTAAATTTCCTCCAGAGGCTGGGAATTGTTACAGTCAAGACTTCTGTTTGTTTTTATACATATTTGGGCACATAGCTACAACCCATGTGAAGATAGTGAAGAGACACAGAGACTGAGTCCTACATGAGAAAATGGGTGACAATAGAGTCAAGAGGGAAGGAAGGAGGGGTGGTCAGGGAAAGAAAGGGGAAGGGTCAAGTCAAGGAACATGTATAAAGGACCCATGGACAAGGCCAAAGTGGGGGAGGATTGAAGGAGGGAGCGGGGAGAGGGGCAGGGGAAAGTGGTGGCAGAAAGGTAGAGAAAAATGTATTTGAACAGAAAATAAAAACAAAAAAAAAAAAGAAAAGGGTTGAGAGAGGGAACCAAGATGGCAGAGGAATAAGTGGAAGTCACACTGACCTCCTCCCAGGACCAACCTACAATTACAAATAAATTGTGGAGAAATCGCCTGGGACAAACAACTGAACAATAGCAAGACAGGAGCCTTGTAACCTTAGACACACAGAAGAGTCAGCTTTACCACAACCTAACTAGAAAGGAGTGCACTAGAGACTTGAGAAGGCAGGAGGGGCGCCCACGGGCGACAGCACCAGAAGGATATTTAAAAGTCCAGTTGGATCCCCCTGAGAAGGGCGGGGTCTAAACCAAAAGTGGAGATCTCTAGCCCACAGCACCAGAGCCCAAAAAGTAAACAGAAAACAGCCAGCAGCGAAAAGTGGCAGGGTTGCTCTCTGCCAGAGACAGGAGGCTGGAGATGCAAAGAACTGTTTAAAGAACCAGCACATGAATTTTTATTTGCAGCCACTTACCCTGGTCTCCGGCAAAGGTTGGGGCAGAGTTGGATAGAGACACCTGAGGAGAGACTGGGGAAGGGGGCTTTGGGGAGAGAACAGAGAGAGTAACCGGCGGGATCGTTGCTGACTCCTCCCCCATGCAGCAGCAGCCATCTTGCTCAGGCAGACCATTCCCCTGAGTAGCAGCATCAAGATGATCCAATAACCCCGCCCCCAGAAGGGACTCTGCTCCACCCTGTGGTGTCCCTAAACTGGCCTGCTGAGTGCAGAGTAACTAGGTTAACAGATGAAGGAGACAGCCACAAACAATACATTCCTGAGAGTCTTGAATAGACTGCCTAAGGTCAGACAGGGTCAATAGCTGATGTCATCACAGGCAGACCTAGAAAGGAAGACAAAACAAAACAAAACCAGCTGTCTCCTGCCATAGAAGTTTAAACCACAAAGTCAGAAAATCAAGAGAGATCAATTTAAGAAGCAGGAGCGAAAGAAGAGTCTCGCAAATAATGGGAAGAAAAAGAAACACCCCCCCCCCAGTTGAAGGGAAAGGAGGAATCCCCGCAAAGAGAACTAAATGAAATAGAGGCAAGTAAACTGTCAGATATTGAGTACAAAACAATGGTTCTAAGGAAACTCCATGAGATCAGTGAGTTCAGAGAGCATTACCAAAACTACAGGGAAACTATGGGAAACTTACCGCAAACTATATATGCATGAAAAAGGACATAGAAATGATCAATAAGACAGAAGAGGAAATGAAGAATACCATTTCTGAACTGAAGAACACAGTAGAGGGAATCAAAAGCAGACTAGATGAAGCTGAGGACCGAATCAGCGAGCTGGAGGACAAGGTAGAAAAAAGCTCCCAGAAAGAGCAAGAAAATGAAAAAAAAAAAAAAAAAAAAAAAAAGACTGAAAAAGAATGAAGAGGCATTGACAGAAATGCAGGACAACCTGAAACTTAATAATATCCATATACTAGAGATACCAGAAGGAGAAGAAGAGGAGCAAGCTCTGGTTCTGTCAGCTAGCTTTTGGTTTAGAGCTCGCTCTTCTCAGGGGGATCCAACTGGCCATTTCAGTATCCTTCTGGTGCTGCCACCTATGCATGCCCCGCCTGCCTTCTAAGGTCTGTACCGCACTCCCTATTAGTTAGATTGTGTTAAAGATGATTCTTCTGTCTCCTAGGTTACAAGGCTCTTCTCTCGCTATTGTTCAGTTGTTTGTTCCAGGTGATTTCTCCACAATTTAGTTGTAATTCCAGGTTGGTCCTGGGAGGAGGTGAGTGTGACTTCCACTCACTCCTCCACCATCTTGATTCCTCCCTAAATTCTTTAGTAAATTCTACATCTTCTTCTAATGTTTTTTTATTATAAATTCATTCTTTCTGAGAAATTTGAGAAAGTGTTGACTGTTTCAGGTATTTAGCCAGAGCTGAACATTTCACCACCTAGAAGTTAAGTAGCATGCCCAATCATTGGTATTGTTGGTGATGTTGGAAATGTGATTATTGATTGTGTACATATTTACTGAGTAGCATCTGAATGTCAGGTACTAGAAATATCGAGCAGTGAACCAAATTTCCAACGACTCTTTTTTTGTGGAATTTATATTCTAGTGGGAGAGTCAAAAATGTAATATAGACACAATAAAAGCTGTGATAAGTGCTTTGAAGAAAAATCATAAAACAATCTTATGTAATAGATATTAAAATAAAATTGGGAGTACTTTCAATAGCATAGTCAGTGAAGGTCCCTTTGAGGGGTGATGTTAACTTGAGATTTATAAAAGGGAAAGGCCAACCTAGGTCACAAGATGGCGGAAGCAGCATTAAAAACATTGAATCTAGAGATAGACTACCCTGTTCCAAAATGTTTCAGAAGACCATTATCTGTAAGAAGTGGTATGCTTGCATGAGATGATATGAAAATAGAGAATTTATTGGAATTCATAGTTTAATATTTATCTTAGTCTGTTCAGGCTGCTATAACAAAAATATCATAGATAGGCTGACTTATTAACAACAAAAAATTATTTCTCATAGTCTATGGAATGGAAGTCTAAAATCAAGGTATCTGCAGTTTCTGTGCCTAGTGAGATCTTGCTTTCAATTTCATGGACAGTTATTATTATTTGATGTTTTTTTTCACATGGAGGAAGAAGGAGGGAGTTCTCTGGGGTCTCTTTTGTAAGGCTACTAATCCCATTCATGAGGGCTCAGACCTCATGTCTTAATAACCTCCCAAAAGACCTAATACCATAATATTGGACATTAGGTTTCAACATAAACGTTCTCTCTATAACAACATTCTTTCTATTTCACCTCTATTCCTCACAATGATGATAAAACAGTGATAGTATTTTACACTGGAATGTCTACTTAGGGTGATAATGAACAATGTTGAATGCAACATATTTTTGTGCAATGTTTAATTAGTAAGTCTACTGTATATCATTTTCACTATTGAAGGGATTTCCATTTTTGTGTGTGTGACACTGGCTGATGTCTTATCTTGGTACCAGTGTCTATTTTACCTTGTTGCATTTTCCAACAGAATGGAAAGAGTTTTATTTCTTAACTCTAAATGACAGTAGAGAATTAATGTGATGAATAGCTTTAATTTCAATAAGTGTGTCCAAACATAAAGAAGGCCAGGACTGAAGCATTCTGCTGATATATTCCAAAAGCAATGTCATTACCCATCAATAGTTACTAAGTCAATCCACCCAAAAACCCCAAAAGCAAAATTGAATTTCAGAAATAAATGGGTTATGAAAAAAAATCTCACGGAGTTTTTACATGAGGGTCATTGTGTTGCATATGACCCAGAATTAGACGATATTGTTCTAACTATGAACTAAGCCAGGAAATCAGATTAGGCTCTAACAGCACCTAGAAATTTTCAGGACATTGAAAGGAAATAAAACACCAACACCTCAAAGCAGATTTCTTACACTAAGGAGCTTAAGGCCATTATGAAGCAGAGTAGGCTTCTATTTCTGACTTTTAACCACTGTTAACAACTGAAGAGCTTAGAATCCAGTAGCATTGGTCAGAAATGAATGCCACAATAAAATGGACTTTCACTGGGGGCTCCTAAGCAACAACACTTCTTCTATTATATAGATCTTAACAAAGGGCATATCCATAAAAACTTTCAAAATTACTTTGTGCAACCATTAATGGAAAAAGCATAATCAATAGTATAGGTTCTGGATAGTATCCAACTGTTTGGATTTGAATCCTGGTTCTACCTCTAGTTAGCTGTGTAATTTTCAGTAAGTTACTTAACCACTACATGCCTCAATTTCCTCATGTGAAAAATGGTGATAGTAATAGCTTATAGGGTTGTTAAAACTGAGTTAATACATTTAAAGAACATAGAATAGTTTCTTTAAACCTAATAAGCCCTCAATGAATGTTAGTTATTTTTAATTATTCTATTCCAATATTTTATATTTTAAGATATTCACCAACATGTTATAAGATATCGCTTTCCAATAAATAGCCTTATTACAAGCTCTTGCTGGTGTGGCTCAGTGGATTGAGTGCCAGCCTGATGGGGGATAGTGTATCCCATTCAGAGTCCCCTCACATCTCCGCGGATGTAGAAAAATAAAATAAATCATTCCAGACACTCTCGATCTGCCAGGAAAAGGGGATGGTGATTCCCTCTTGTGGAGAATGCCCTGAGCCCTTCTCTTAAAGTGGCTTTTATTGAGAATGATATGTGCAGGGGTATACAGCATGCATGCAAACCACATCAGTCAATGCCAAATGGCTATGATCGAAGGAATACAGAGATTTGGCTCAGGTCAGGGTCTGGTAAACAGGGTGGCACCCATTTGGCCCTGAAACCTGGGAAACTGATCACATTCTATGCTCGACCCCAAACATCAGTACACACTAACTCGAGAGCATTTTTAGCAAAGTAAGTTCCAAAGGATTTAATGCATTCCTTTTCTAAGCCTAATTGTCCCTTGGAACTGCTTGATCCACTTTAGGGCTATACCTTCCTTTAGCATTATTTCACTAATCTGGTCTGGCAGCGGTCACATCAACCAAGAGATAAGACTTCTTTCAGCTAGAGTGAGGACTCCAGCCATGACAAAGCCTAGGGGCAAGGGTCTTTTGCCCCTTCTCAATGTCCCCCAAGTCCTTCCCTGATGACCCTCATGCAGCTGTGCCTGTCTTAGGTTGCCCCTGCCCCCCTGCCATCGAGGGGGTCTTACTCATCATTGACTAACCATCCATCGTCTGGGGCAAAGCAGGGTGATGTGAGGGAGACAGGGTCTACCCCCTTGACAGGGCGACAGGTTTTGTCTCCTCAGTGGCCTAATTTCTCAAGGCCTCCTTGCTCAGCTATAGTCTTGGGGCTCTCTCACCTGCCAGCAACAATTCTGTCCCTGAAACCAGGCAGGATGGTTCCCAACACCAGCCTCTGAACTGAAAAGAGCGCTATACCAAATTGTACCATAATATGCTATTCCTGCTAAAATCATTATAACTGAACAGAAAAAAAAACCCACAGTATTAAGATATATAGTTACAGGTGGATTTTCAAGGTGGTGGAGGAGTGAGTGGAAGTCACACTCACCTCCTCTCAGGACGCACCTGGAATTACAACTAAATTGTGGAGAAATCCCCTGGAACAAATAACTGAACAATAGCGAGAGAAGAGCCTTGTAACCTAGGAGACAGAAGAATCGGCTTTAGTGCAATCTAACTGGTAAGGAGTGCGGTACAGACAAAGCACGGGAACAGAAAACCCAAAAGACCCCCAAAAAAAAAACACACACCCCCAAAAAAAAGCAGGGGGGGGAGGGGAGGAAACAGCCCCCCCCCCCCGGCCCCCCCCCCCCACAACCCCCCCCCCCCCCCCCCCCACCACCCCCACACCCCCCCCACCCCCCCCCCCCAAAAAAACAGCAGCCTGAGAGGACTCAATAACCCCGCCCCCAAGAGGGACTCTGCTCTGCCCTGAGCTCTCTAAGGCAGCCTCCTGAGTGCAGAGTGACTACATTAACAGCTGAAGGAGACAGCCACAAACAGTATATACCTGGAGGTCTCAAACAGACTGCCTAAGGTCAGACAGGGTCAACAACTGATATCATCAGAGGAAGATCCAGAAAGTAAAAAAAGCAGTCTCCAAACATAGAAGTTCACACCACAAAATCAGGAATTCAAGACAGATCAACTTAAGAATCAAAAGCAAAAGAGGAGTCTCACAAATAATGGGAAGGCAAAGAAATAGGCCCCACAGGAAAGGAAAGTGGGAGTCCCCAGAAAGAGAACTAAATGAAATAGAGGCAAGTAAATTATAAGATATTGAGTTCCAAACAACAGTTCTAAGGAAGTTCAATAAGCTCGTTGAGCTCAGAGAGAATTACCAAAAATTACAGGGAAACTACGTGGAACATACTGCAAACTATATCAGCATGAAAATGGACATAGAAACTATAAAAAAGACAAGAGGAAATGGAGAATACAATTTCTGAATTGAAGAACACGGTGGAAGGAACCAAAAGCAGGATAGATGAATCTGAGGACCAAACCAGTGAGCTGAGGAAAAGGTAGAAAAAGCTCCCAGAAAGAGCAAGAAAATGAAAAAAAAAAAACCCTCAAAAAGCATGAAGAGGAATTGAGGGAAATGCAGGACAACCTGAAATGTAATAATATCCGTATAAAAGGGTAACCATAAGGAGAAGAAGATAAGGAAGGGATAAATAACCTGTTTGAAAAATCCATGATGGAAAACTTCCCTGATTTGAGGAGAGAAAAAGTCACACAAATTCTAGAAGCACAGAGGGTCCCATTGAAGAGGAACCCAATGAGGCCCACTCCAAGACACATCATCATTAAAATGGCAAATATCAAAGATAAACAGAGAATCCTAAAGGCAGCAAGGGATAAACATGTAGTAACATATAAGAGACCCCCGACACGGCTAGCAGCTGACTTCTCAACAGAAACACTGCAAGCCAGATGGGAGTGGCAAGCAATATTCCAAGTCATGAAAAGCAAAAGGTTTGCAACCAAGACTGCTCTACCCAGGAAGACTCTCAATTAAAACGGAAGGTTATATAAGGAATTTCCCAGACAAAAGAAGGCTAAAAGAATATACCTCCACCAAATCAGCACTGTAAAATATGCTAAAGGGACTGCTTTAATATGAAGAAAAAGTTTCTATGAATACCTAGTTCCCTTCAGAGTTGCCAATACTTGATATTACCAATATTTTTAGTACTCATTAATCTGATTGTGACAATGATGTGTTCTTTAATTATTCCTTTATTATTTGTTGAAACTAAATGTGTTTTTGTATATTTCTTGCCTATTTCTATTACTTTTCATAAATCTTTAAATGACTTTATGGTATTACTTATTCATTTATTGATTAATGTTTTGTAGAACTTTTTCCTTTAAAAAAATATTAACCATATTTTAGATGTGTTTCAAATACTTTCTTACTCTATTCCTTGTCCTTTAACTTTTTTGTATATTACTATATAGTCTTAAATGTTTAATATAATCATATTGTCAATATTTACTTTATACCTTCTGGGGTTGAATGTTTTACTTCATGTAATAAAAAAAAATATTAGATCTATTTCCTTCTAAAACTCCTTAGATTCTACATATTGATTTTAAACTCACCTGAAATTTCTTGTATAATGTGTGAGATAGGGCTCTATATTTGTTTTATTTCAAGTAATATTGGTCTGTGCACCTTATTTGTTGAATAAGCCTAATATTCCCCATTGATCTGAAATATCAACTTAATCATACATTTTGTTGTTAGACAGATATATACATTTATCTCTACAATGCTCATTATATTTCATTGATCTGATTGATTATTTCTGTGCTGGTGTCATGTTCTTTTAATTGCTGGGACTTTATAATGGCTTTAAATTTTGTAATATTTTATAATTGACTTTGAATTAAAAAATAAATAAAATCAATCTGCATTTAAGAAATAAAGAAACAATGAATGAAAGAAAGGAAGAGAGAGATAGAACTCCTACCCTTTGTGACAACATGGATGGAACTGGAGAACATTAAGTGAAATAAGCCAGTTGATGAAAAACAAATATCATATGATCTCACCTATAAGTGATCTTTATTCAACAAAATAAACTAACGAACAAAATAAACCACAGGCATGGAAACATACAGCAGACTGAACGTGATCAGAGGGGAGGGGGATAAAGGACAATGGTGGAAAGAAGGGGAAGGGACTAGATAAGGAACAGGTATGAATGACCCATGGACATGGACAACAGAGTGGGAACTGACTGTGGGAGCAGCGGGGTAGGGGTGAGATATGTCGAGGGTGGTAAAGGGGTAATAATTGTGACAACTGTAATAGAATAAACATGATTTATAAATTTTAAAAAACAGGAATAAAAATGTTAAAAATATAGTTACGTAATGTTGGTAAATTCTTGTAGTCTTTTTTTTTAAATTTCTTTGAAGAAAGATACTTTTAAAATTAGTTCTAGAATACTAAAATTCTCAAAAGAAAAACCTCTGAAAGTATGACTTCCTATTTGGCATAACAATTTCTTATTAATACATTCAAATGTTTTGTTTGGAAAGGTGATACATGTTTTTATATAAA
The DNA here is from genome assembly GCF_021234165.1 of Pteronotus mesoamericanus. Taxonomy (NCBI): domain Eukaryota; kingdom Metazoa; phylum Chordata; class Mammalia; order Chiroptera; family Mormoopidae; genus Pteronotus; species Pteronotus mesoamericanus. Next base: position 5,895,074 of record NW_026555198.1, read on the forward strand.
GGAAATTATATATCAATTCACTGAGGCTGTATCCTCTCTCAGCTTCTATGAAAGTTCAAGGTTATTCTAATTTGTGAATTCTAAGACAAAATATGAAGATACATAAACACAAAAACAGAGAAAGAGTCGATGCTAGGAGAGTAAGGGTAGGATGACAAAACATCCCGAGAAAGAAAAATAGAGTTAGGAAACAGGTCAGACATGAGTATAATACTGCAGGAAATTTCTCAACCAAATCAGGCAAACAATAGAATGTCAGTCAATGGATAAGTGTATGATAAGGCCTGGCAAGAATTTTCAGGTCTCCTTTATTTGATAACCTGGTTGGTCACACTGATGAGCCAGTTAAATTTTATTTTATACTCTTCATCTACATTTAATATGGATGCAGCCAATGATATTAAAAGTACTATTCTCTGTGCCAAGCATTTGTCAAGGTGTAGTCGGTATCAATGATGCACTGATTCTTGTGGAGACATAGCATACAAAGGAAGAGGAGCAGTGAACATGATTCATAATTAGCTTTTCTAATAGCCATCCCTAATGCTTACCAAAGTACCATGAGAAAAGTTTCATTTAATTCTCGTAAAATAAGCTGCAATTCCAACTGAGATGTGGCATTTTTTCATTCGGACATGACACATATATACATCACATTCTCCAAATACCTATTCAAACTATTAGAATGACACAGTGAAGCTGTTTGCCTTTGTAAATAGGAAATATATGTTTAAAATCAATGAGATTGAGCTCATTATTGCACATAACTATAAGCTTCAATCTCTTCCGTTCCATTTTTCATGGAGACAATGGTAACGGAGAGTAAAGAAATTCTGAAAGTTATTTAATTAGCTTATTTTTAATAATATTCTATACTCTGCTTCTGAATTTACTTTAATACTTTAATTATGTATAATAAAATTTATAAAACACATATACTGTAATTATAGGACACATGGAGAATGTTACAAGTATAAAAACTAACACAATCATCCTATGAAAACATGACTAAAAAATGGAAAGTCCTAGCCAGAGCAATGGCATTAAAATTGGGAATGAAGAAGTAAAATTGTCATTTTTGCAGATAACATGATTCTTTATAGAGAAAACCCTAAAGACTTGACTAAAATAAATTATGAACAATAAACAAATACAGTAAAGTTGCAGTATACAGAAAATCTATTGCATTCCTATGTACTAACAATGAAATTTCAGAAAAGATAAATGGAAAAAAATTCCTTTGTAATTGCAACAAAAAAACCCAAATACTTATGTATAAAGTTAACAAATAAAGACCTATATACTGAAAATTGCAAAGCATTATTAAAGAGGATTGAACAAGATACAAAGAAATGGGAAGATACTCCATGTTTATGGATTGGAAGAATTAATGTAGTTAAAATGTTCATATTACCAAAAGCAGTATACAGATTTAATGCAATCCCCAATAAAATACCTATGATATTTTTTAAAGAAATAGAACAAAAAATCATCAGATTTGTAGGGAACCACAAAAAACCCCGAATAACCAAAGCTATCCTGAGAAAAAAAGAGTGAAGCCGGAGGTGTCACACTTCCTGATTTCAAATCTGATTCCAAAGCTATGAAAATCAAAACAGCATGGTTTTGGGAGAAAAGCAGATACACAAATCAATGAAGCAGAATTTAGAACCCAAAAGTAAACCCATACATATATGGGAAACAATTTTCAACAAAGGGGCCAAATCACACAATGGAGAAAAAAGTCTCTTCAAAAAATGGTGCTGGGAAAATTGGAAATCTACCTGCAAACAAATGAAACTAAACTAGTTTGTCCCCTTGTATAAAAATTAAATCAAAATGGATCAAAGACCTAAATATAAGCCCTGAAAAATAAATTACATAAAAGAATACATAGGTACTAAACTTATGGGCCTTGGTCTTAGAGAGGATTTTATGAATTTGACCCTAAAGTCAAGGGAAGGAAAGGCAAAAATAAACTGAAAAACTTCTGCACAACAAAAGAAATGCTCAACAAAACAAAAAGGGAACCATCTGAATGGGAGAAGATATTTACAAACCACAGCTGCAAAAGGGGTCAATATCCATAAAGAGCTCCAAATAGGTATTCCAACCAACAGTGCACAAGCGTTCTAACTTTTCCTTATCCTCACCAACACTCACTGCTTTTCATTTTTTTCTGATAATAGCTATGCTATTTTGTGTGAACTAGTATCTTGTTGAGTTTTAACTTGCATTTCTCTAATCTAGTGATATTGAGCAGATTTTTACATTTAGTCCCTCTAAAAATTGTCATTTATTTTACTTCTACATGTGTTATAAACATCATAATGCACTGTCATTGTTTTTCTTTAAACAATTAAGTATCCTTTAAACAAATTCAAAATGAGAATAAATTTTAGTCATTCAAAAAAATGGGCAGAGGACCTGAACAGACACTTCTCTTAAAGACATATAAATGGTCAACAGACATATGAAAATATGCTCCACTTCACTATCTATTAAGGAAATGCAAATGAAAACTACAAGGAGATACCACCTCACAACTTTTAAAATGGCTATTATCAAAAAAAGAAGTAATAAATGCTGGAGAGCTTGTGGAGAATAAAAGGAACCCTCATTCACTGTTAGTGGGAATGTAAACTGGCATAGCCACTACAGAGAACAGTACAGAGGCTCCTCAAAAAATTAAGAACAGAGTTACCACATGTCCCACCCCACCCTCTTCTGGGTATCTATCCTAAAAATTGAAAACATTTATTTGCAATCATATATGCACCTCTATGTTCATTGAAACATTATTCATAATGGCCAAGATGCGGAAACAAAGTGTCTTTTGATAGATGTTTAAATAAAGAATATATGGTACATATGTACAATGAAATACTATTCAGCCATAAAAGAATATAAAATATTGCCATTTGTGACAACATGGATATATCTTGAGAATACATGGTAAATGAAATAAGTGAGACAGAGAGTTAAGAACCATGTGATTTCACTCATATGTGGGATATAAAACTGAAAGCAACAAATGGACAAACAAAACAAAAAAATCATAAGCACAGATAGTAGTGTGGTGGTTATCAGAGGAAAAGAGGGTAGGGGACTAGTAAAAGGTAAAAAGGATCAAATATATGTGGCGACAGAAGAAGATTTAACTTTGGTGGTATGCACACAATGCAATATATGGATGGTATATCATAGAATTGTACATTTAAAACCTATATAAATTTATTAATCAATGTCACCCCAATAAATTTAATTTGAAAATACATAAAATAAAATGACTAAAAATGGGTATTATGTAAAATAAAATTTATTAGAATTTCTATGTTTCTAGGCATGAACCTGTGTTAGTATTACAAACAGTGAAAATGCTGGTAATAATGCATGCAGGAAAGAGATGTAATAGAGGTTGTCTCAAGTCAGATAATACTTCTAAAGCTTTACATGGAATTACTGATAACAAATTTTGATGCTTAAAAAAACTTTTTAAAGCATCATTATTTTTTAAAAACATTTTGAGGAACTATGCTAGAGGAAAATCTAAAATTGTTTTTCTATAATACTGATATAAAATGACATTACAAAATAATTGTCATATGAAGAAGCAATCCAATGGTATTCAGCAAAAATGTAGAAGAGTACTAAAGATGTGAGTCAGAAAATTAATTAAAAAATTAATGTTCCTAGATTTAGTGATTTTTGTGTTATTCATAATCTTTGTGAATTTTGAAATATTCCTGATTTCCCTCTCTTCTTATTCTAAATGTATATTTATATGCTTTCTTAATTTACAAGTTAGTATTTTGTCATAATTTAGTTAAAACTACATTGTGGGCTATGGCCTCAAAACTCTGCAAATATTAACTATTGAACATATTGATATATACTAATGTTGATTTAACCATTACCATGTTATTAGACATCAGTTGGTTTACATATTTTAATTCTTAAAATTAACATGACAGTTATGAATATCTTTATTTAAAATATCTTTCCATGCACTTTGTGTGATAATGATATAATAAATACACCACTCTTGTTTTAGGTATTGATGATGCAGGAGACTATGCATGTGTTGGGGCAAAGGACATATGGGAATTTTCTGTACTTTCTTCTTAATTTTGCTGGAAACATAAACTGCTCTAAAAACAAAGTGTATTAAAAAAACTAACTTGCAGGAAACTACTTGAAAGTAACTTAAAGGGAAATTAGGGGGTAAAGTCTTTGCTTCTGCACATTATTTTTCCTTCAGATAATGGTTCGCTCTTGCTCTTGCTCTTCCTCTCTTTCTCTAGAAAATCCTCTTCAGAATGGATTTCACAATTTACATTCCCAACACACCATCATCAGCACTCTATATTGTCATTAAAGATAGTACTTGCCAACTTGATAAGCAAAATAAATCTTGGTTAAATTAACATATTTTTTCTCACTACTGACTTTGAGCATTTGTATGTCCACCACTGAAATTAACTATTGATACCTTTTGAAAGGTTTTATTGTAGTCTTGGTGCTTTAATAACTGAGTCATATAACATATCCAATCATTTCTCATATAGCTCAAGTTTTTCATAAAATGATTTGTGTATGATGTGATCCATTCACTAGGCAAAATATTGAGATAATTCACAACTGTTTTTAATGTTCTGGACTTCAGAAACTGGCATCAGGAATACAGGAGGGAAAACATAAAAACAAAAATCTTTCTAACAGGATCATTTTCAGTTATGTTTTGTTTTAAGTGTAAAAATCATAGTGATGAAAGTGATAAAAAATATGTAGGAAGAATGAAGTAGTGGTGGTGGTAATGATGTTAGGAAAAGAAAAGCTTAAACAAAAGCTAAATGTAATGATAATGATAGTAATAAATTGAATTTGCTTACTGAATTTTAGGTTATATAACTATTAATTCAGGACTCTACAGAAAAATAACTGTTATTGGGTCTAACACTTTCTAACTTCTAAATTATCTCTCTTTTTCCCTCTGTGACAGTTATTTACATATACAATTGGTGATAAAGTAATTGCTTAGATATATATATATCTACCTTGTTCTGTTACAGCAGATGATATTTATTTAATTTCATAACACGTTGTCATATTTGTCATGAATTTTCCTTATTTATCATTTGTCTTTTTAATTTGCTTGTTCTTAATTAACAGAAAAATTTTTAAGTAGTTTATTTTTATATTTATTTTTGATGGCTTCCATAGTTTCTGTGTTTATAGAATTCTCTCCTTTTCTGCATTTATATAAATACTATAAGTATTAATTTGTGGCTCATATGTTTTATGATTTCACTTTTTATACTTAATTATAATCCCTTTAAAACTTATTTTAATATATGATGTGAAGAAATATATTTGTTCAGTCAATTTACTTAATTTACTGAGGAATCTGTATACTTTGCATTATTTGCTTAATTTTATGTTAAAATTCTATAAAAAGTAAAGTATGCTATATAGCTATCTTTAAGTCTATTTTCATACCACCATCATATGTTTGTAATCACTTTACAATATATTTTCATATTTGACAGTGCTACTACTCTTCATGCTCCAAATATTATGGCCACAATTACCTGTCTTCTTTTTTTAATTTTTGTAATATAAGCAATTTAAAAAGGAGTATTGTCAAAATAATTACAACAAACACGCCTACAAAGTAAAAGCAAACCAGTATCTTGTTTTTCAAGATAAATCATATCAATGGAGTAAAAAAAGACTACTTACCATATTTAAAGGTCCTTTACTGCTAGTTATTTATAAGTTAATTAAGAGAAAAAGATAGAATTTAATTCTTTGATTTTTACCCTTTTTAATCCTCAATATATACTGTACTATAGTAGCTCTAAAAGTTTCATTACCTAATAGAAAAAGAAGCCAGCGGCCTGAGTTATAAGACAACAATTTTGCCTACCTGTAAAAGAATTCATTGCATTTTCTAAATTTATATCTTTAGATTTTGGGAAATTGTATGAAAATCCATTTGTGGGACATGTAATCCTTTGTATATGCATTTCTGTAAATGTTGTGGCATTGTATTATATGCCATTTTCATTTTAATAAAGTTTTCTTGATGTTATTCCTATATGAATAAATTTTCCACAGTAATAAAAATTTACTATCAAGGCATCTACATTTTTAATAGAATATTTTAGTGAATAATTCTATATGTATGAAAATACATGGTATATTTATATGTATAATAATTTTTTTCACATTTAGGCAAAGTCAATATTCTAAACTTATTTAGTTGTAAAGGAAACATTTTTTTCATATTGGTTCAAAATGTCTACCTAGAGAACGAAGAGCAGTAGAGTTGTTAAAAATAATTATTCCTTGAACAGAACCTCAAAATAAGCTATATTAAAATATTAATTTGTTGAAAACTATGTTTGAATAAGTAAATACTCTCTTATACCACTGGATGGATGACAGGAATTAATTTAAAATTAATTGTCCATCCTCTAAAAATGATACAGACAGCATAATCAGCTTCCCATCTTTATTCTTTGGGGGATTGCATTTTAAAGCAGATGCTACCCTATAAAATAAAATCATAGTTACCATATTGGACCATCACAAATTACATTAGTGAAAAATATATATTGACTTATAGTCAAAGTTAGAGTCTACTATAGAGACCAAATACAGAAATAAAAGGGTGAGCAACTTGTGTTATAATCACCTCTGTTACTTATAGAGTCAGACTTTACATCATTTTGAACCATGTACTCTAGGGAGAAAGAAGGGTCTAGATTCATTACTTTAAATACTTCCTCTACATATCATTCTTTTAAAGATTGTTAGTTTTACTGCCTGCTTAGTTTTTGGGTGTGCCTAGATGTTCCTAAGAAATAAATAATTAAAGAAGTCAATAAATAGGTTTTATAGTGCAAGGACATAACTGTTAAGTAGAATTCGCAGATGATGTCTGATTGAGTGAGATGCTCTTGTATAATTTCTTCACCTTAAATGCAAGTAGAACTTGTAACTGTTTCTAGCCAATATGTCAAAAGAGATAGGATAGACATTCCTGTTATTACATTGTGCTATATATGAGTCTGTCTTAGAAGGCTGGAAGAAGAGATTTTCCTGCTGGCTTTGAAGAGGTAAGTTGCCATGCTGTGCAAGGTCTACATGAGTAGGACCTAAGGGCAGTGTCAATGACCACCATTCAACTGCCCGTAAGAATTTTGTGCTTCATTCCTAACCTCAACAAACTGTATACTGCCACAAATGAATGAACTTGGAAAAGGACCCTGAGCTCTAGAAAGGAATGCAGCCTCACTGACACCTGGATTGTTAATGCCTGAACAGGCATGGGAATAAGCATAGCCATAGGCTTACCTGGGCATGTCAGGGTGTTTTCCATGTAGGTCTGCCTGGTTATAACTATGTCCAACTAGTAGGACTGTCCAGCTGTAATTTTCGGTTGGACATGTTTAATGTGTTTGGGTTTCAAGACACATGTATATATAGTACTAGTTTTGAACATGGGCTCATCTGGGCCTGGACATGGGTTAAGGCATGAATCAAGGTGTATTCTCCCCACTTTCATTGAGATATAATTGATATATAACAATGTATAAGTTGAAGGTATAAAACATAATTATTTGGGACATACATGTATGTATTATGAAATGATTAGCACAATAAGTTTATGTAACATCCAAGGTGAATATCTTGATATGTGTCTTTTAGCACATTTTATATTTAAATTTCATGTCTTGTCACCATGGACTAAGCATACCATTTTTTAAATTATTATCACCATTTTTATTATTATCATTATTTTATAGTACTATTAGTGATCATAGTGGTGGGGGGTGGGTTTTAAAAGCTTTGACTGTTGTCCTTGGAGCCGAGCTTTCGACTTTCCATCTCCCATACTGCTTCTTTCATATCTTTCAAGCTTCATCTATCTCCTTCTCAAACCCACCTCTGTCTTTCAAATGAGTTTTGTGTTTTCACACCAGGCCCAGTGTCATCACATAAACTTTGGTATAAAATAATTGTTTTATTTGTAAATTATGAAATATTGCAAATTGTATATTTTTAAAGTTTTATTTATTTACTTTTAGACAGGGGGAAGGGAGGGAAAAAAAGAGGGAAAGGAGCATTGATGTGTGGTTGCCTCTTGCGCGCACCCTAGTGGGGACCTGGCCTGCAAACCAGGTGGTGCCCTGACTGGGAATCAGACCAGTGACACTTTGGTTTGCAGGCCAGTGCTCAATCTACTGAGCCACATCAGCCAGGGCTATAATTTTCTTTTGATTTTGAAGTAATTTCAAACTTACAGAACAGTTAAAGTTACAGTACAAAAAATTTCAGAATCTGAGAGGAGAAAAAGATGGCGGAGGAGTGAAAGGGAGTCACGCTGACCTCCTCCCAAAACCAAACTGGAATTGCAACTAAATAATGGAGTAATCACCTGGAAAGCAGTGGAGCGATAGTGGGAGAGGAGCCTTGGTGCCGCGGACAGCGGATTCGACTCTCACACATCCCAACGGGTGAGAATTGCGGTGGAGGCTCGAGAGGGTGGGCTGGGTGCGCACGGGCACTGGCACCAGAGGGACATTAAAACTGCCAGTTAGCGTCCCCCCGGGAAGAACGGGGTCTGAATCATAAACAGGAACCCCGAAACTACAGCTGCTAAAGCCGAGAAAATACAGACAAAACACAACCCCAAAAAGCTTAGGGGCACTCTCTGCCAGAGACAGGTGGCTGGGGATGCAAAAAGACATTTAAAGGGCAAACGCAAAAGTTGCAGCGGCAGCCACCCTCCTTGATCGCTGGGTACAGGCGGCAGCAGGGTGGGCTGGTGCCTGGGAAAAGACTGGTGAGGAAAACTTTGTGAGGAGAACTGACTCTGAGGCCGGTGGAGCCCGGGTGATGGCGCACTTCCCACTCTGCAGCTACCATCTCGCTCAGGCATAAGGGAATCAATTAACCTGCCTTTTGTGCGCTCCGCACACAGCTTGTACGCCTGTGAGCTACGGGGCTGAGTACAGACTGGCTGGGAGAGCCTTGAGGAGAGACTGGAGACAGTGGCGTTGGGGAAAGAACAGGAGGAGGAACCGGGGAGTCCCGACTCCCTCCCCGTTCGGCAGTCTCCATTGTGGGCTGGAAAGGCGCAACCCCAAAGAGGCAGAAGTGGGGCGCGCATGAACCAGACTGCCTGCGATTGAAACGCTGTCCGCACAGGGGTTGGATCCTCAGCCGAAGGGGTCACAGAACTGCCCTGAGGCCCCTGAGAGGAGACTAGAAACGGAGGCATTGGGGAAAGAACGGGAGGAGGAACCGGGGAGTCCTGACTCCTTCTCCTTGCCGAAGTCTCCATTGCGCAGGAAGAGGCCACACCCCCAAAGAGCCAAAAGCCGAAAAGCAAACATAGAAACCCCCAAAACACCCAGAGCAGGCGCGCACACTTGCGCCAAGTGACTGGCGAGGATTGGCGAGCGTGTGTGTGACCCACGCGGGCTGGCGAACGCTTGCACCTGCCGGCAAGGCCTCACACAGACTGGCACCCATACGGCCTGCGAGGGATTGCACAAAGGGGCAAGGGCAGGCACAAATTGACCTACCCGCCGCGATTGCGGAGCAGCCCACAAAATAAGTAGAGCTGCCCAGAGTCCCTGGAGGAGAGACCAGAAACAGGATTAACCGGAGAGCTGATTTCCTCCCATTTCCGTAGTCCCCATTTGGCGAGGGCAAGCAATGCACCCAAAGAGCCAAAAGCGGGGAAAACACACAATAGAAGACTCTAAACTGACCAGTGCCGCGAAGCTCGCGTGCCAGGGAGGTCAGATGAGCACGGGAGGTCGCGAATAAGCCCCCTGGTCTGGGGCAAACACATGCGAGCCCAGGCAGGTGGGGGACCCTGCCGCGCTGGGAACGCGCTCAAGGAGCTCTCCTGAGAGCGCAGAGAGATCCCAAAAAATAGCCCAGCCCTGACCGAAGGGGTCACAGAGCTGCTCCAAGCAGGAGTCAGACACAGGCATTAGACTCCTGAAAGGCTCAAACAAACAACCCAAGGCCCTATAGGGTCAACAACTGACATCATCAGAGGCAAGCCCAGAAAGAAAAGTAAAGGACAAAAATACTTAACAGACTCTCACAAAAATGGGAAGAAAAAGAAGTTCTCCCCAAATGAGTGGAAAAGGGGACTCCCCACAGAGAGAGCTCAATGAAATAGAGGCAAGGGAACTATCAGATATGGAATTTAAAACAATGGTTCTAAGGAAGCTCAATGAGCTCAGCCAGCTCAAAGAGAACTATGAGAAACTGCAGAGAAACTATCAGGATCTTACAGCAAACTATATCAGCCTGGAAAAGGACATAGAAACTATCAAGAAGACACAAGAGGATATGAAGAATACCATTTCTGAATTGAAGAACACAGTAGAAGGAATCCAAAGCAGGCTGGATGAAGCTGAGGATCGAATCAGTGAGATGCAGGATAAGGTAGAAAAAAGCTCCCAGAAAGAGCAAGAAATGGAAAAACGGCTCAAAAAGAATGAAGAAGCATTTAGGGAAATGCAGGACAACCTGAAACGCAATAATATCCGTATAATAGGGATACCAGAAGGAGAAGAAGAGGAGCAAGGAATAGAGAACCTCCTCGAAAAAGTAATGATGGAAAATTTCCCTAATTTGAGGAGAGAAAGGCTCTCATGGATCCAGGAGGCACAGAGGACCCCACTCAAGAAGGACCCAAGGAGGTCCACTCCAAGACACATCATCATTAAAATGGCAAATGTCAAAGACAAAGAGAGAATCCTGAAGGCAGCAAGGGAGAAGGAGAAAGTAACATACAAGGGGGCCCCGATACGCCTAGGAGCTGACTTCTCAACAGAAACACTCCAAGCCAGAAGGGAATGGCAACAAATATTCCAAGCCATGAAAAGCAAGGGCCTACAGCCAAGGCTGCTCTACCCAGCTAGGCTCTCCATTAAAATAGAAGGAGAAATACGCAGTTTCCCAGACAAAAGAAAGCTAAAAGAATACATCTCTACCAAACCAGCACTCCAAGATATGCTTAGGGGACTGGTTTAAGCAGATGAAGGAAAAGAATGAGACAGAGAGGAACACAAGTACAAAGAGAAAAGATGAGTAAGTTTCTATCAGTAATATCTCTCAATGTGAATGGACTAAATGCCCCAATCCAAAGACACAGGGTAGCTGAATGGATAAGAAAACATGACCCACACATATGCTGCCTACAAGAGACCCACCTCAGAGCAAAAGACCTACACAGATTGAAAGTAAAGGGATGGAAAATAATATTCCAAGCAAATGGACATGAGAAAAAGGCTGGCGTTGCCATACTTGTATCAGACAAAGTCGATTTCAAAGCAAAGGCCATAAAGAGAGACCCAGAGGGGCACTTTATCATACTTAAAGGAAGAATCTATCAAGAAGACATCAACATTGTAAACTTATATGCTCCCAATATAGGAGCCCCCAAGTTTATAAGGAAATTGTTGGATGACTTCAAAAAAGATATAGATAGCAACACACTGATAGTAGGGGATTTCAACACCCCACTGTCAAAAATGGACAGATCTTCCAAACAAAACATTAATAAACATATCGTGGCGCTGAATGAAACACTGAATCAAAGAGACTTAACTGACATATATAGAATCTTACATCCCAAAGAAGAAAAATACACATTCTTTTCAAATGCTCATGGCAGTTTTTCAAAGATAGACCACATGATAGGACACAAAGCAAGCCTCAGTAAATTCAGGAAAATTGAAATAATACCAAACTTTTTCTCAGACCACAAGGCCTTGAAACTCGAAATCAAACTCAAAGAGAAACTTCAAAAACTTGGAAACTCATGGAGACTGAACAGTACACTTTTAAACAATGAATGGGTCAATAATGAGATAAGAGAAGAAATAAAAAAATTTCTGGAAACAAATGAAAATGAACAGACAACTGTCCAAAACCTATGGGACACAGCAAAGCCGGTCCTGAGAGGGAAGTTCATAGCAATACAGGCTTACCTTAAAAAGATAGAAACATTTCCAATAAAAGACCTAACACTACAACTTGAAGAACTGGAGAAACAACAACAAATAAATCCCAGAGCAAGTAGAAGGAAGGAAATAGTCAAGATTAGAGCAGAACTGAATGACATAGAGACAAAAAGAACAATTCAGAGTATCAACCAATCCAGAAGCTGGTTCTTTGAAAAGATTCATAAAGTGGACAAACCTTTGAGCAGACTCATCAAGAAAAAAAGGGAGAGGACCCAAATTAATAATATCAGAAATGAAAGAGGAGAAATAACAACTGATACCGCAGAAATACAAATGATCATCAGAAACTATTATGAACAATTATATGCCAAGAAATTTGAAAATCTTGATGAAATGGACAAATTTTTAGAAAAGTATAATCTTCCAACACTGAAGGAGGAAGAAACAGAAAGCTTGAACAGACCGATAACAGTTGGGGAGATTGAAGCAGTCATCAAGAAACTCCCAGCACACAAAAGTCCAGGGCCAGACGGTTTCCCAGGAGAATTTTACAAAACATTTAAGGAAGAGCTAACCCCTGTCCTTCTCAGACTATTCCAAAAAATCCAAGAGGAGGGAAGACTGCCAGACTCCTTCTATGAGGCCAGCATCACCCTGATCCCAAAACCAGATAAAGACCCTACAAAGAAAGAAAACTACAGGCAAATTTCGCTGATGAACATAGATGCTAAAATCCTCCACAAAATATTGGCAAACCGCATCCAGCAATACATTCAAAAGATTATCCATCACGATCAAGTGGGATTCATCCCAGGGATGCAGGGATGGTTCAATATACGCAAATCAGTAAACGTGATACACCACATAAATCAAAGAAAAGACAAAAACCACATGATCATCTCGATAGATGCAGAAAAAGCATTTGACAAGGTACAGCACCCATTTATGATCAAAACACTCAGCAAAATGGGAATCAATGGGGCATTCCTCAACGTAATAAAGGCCATATATGAAAAACCTACAGCCAAAATCATACTCAACGGGCAAAAACTGAAAGCTTTCCCACTAAGATCGGGAACACGACAAGGATGTCCGCTCTCACCGCTTCTTTTCAACATCGTATTGGAAGTCCTAGCCACAGCGGTCAGACAAGAGAAAGAGATAAAAGGCATCCAAATAGGAAAGGAGGAAGTAAAAGTATCATTGTTTGCAGATGACATGATAGTGTACATAGAGAACCCTGTAGACTCTACCAAAAAACTCCTCAACCTAATAAGTGAATTTGGCAAAACAGCAGGATACAAAGTCAACATTCAGAAATCAAAGGCGTTTTTGTACACCAGCAATGCAATAGAAGAAGAAGAAATCAGGAAAAATATACCATTCGATATAGCACGAAAAAAGATAAAGTACCTAGGGATAAATTTAACCAAAGACACAAAAGACCTGTATGCAGAAAACTGTACAACATTGAAAAAAGAAATTAAGGAAGACACAAATAAATGGAAGCATATACCGTGCACATGGATTGGAAGAATTAATATCCTTAAAATGTCCATACTACCAAAAGCAATCTATAGATTCAACGCAATCCCTATTAAGATACCAATGACGTATTTCACAGAAATAGAACAGACATTTCAAAAATTTATATGGAACCATAAACGACCTCGAATAGCTGCAGCAATTTTGAGAAAGAAACACAAAGTAGGAGGGATCACAATACCGGACATCAAACTCTACTACAAAGCCACTATACTCAAAACAATCTGGTACTGGCACAAGAACAGACCCATAGACCAGTGGAACAGAATAGAAAGCCCAGAAATAAGCCCAGGTCTCTATGGACATCTAATATTCGACAAAGGGGGCAGAAGCATAAAATGGAGCAATAACAGCCTCTTCAACAAATGGTGTTGGGAGAGCTGGATGGCTACATGCAAAAAATTGAAATTGGATCATCAGCTGACACCATACACAAAAATAAACTCAAGATGGATAAAAGACTTAAATATAAGTCGCAACACCATCAAAGTCCTAGAGGAGAACATTGGCAGGAAACTCTCAGATATCCCACGCAGCAATTTTTTCATTGATATGTCTCCTAAAGCAAGGGACATAAAGGAAAGAATAAACAAGTGGGACCTCATCAAAATAAGAAGCTTCTGCACGGCGAAAGAAAACATCAGCAAAATGAAAAGGGAGCCAACCATTTGGGAAAATATATTTGCTAATGATACATCAGATAGAGGTTTGATCTCCAAGATATACAAAGAACTCACTCGACTTTACTCCAAGAAGACAAAGGATCCAATCAAAAAATGGGCAAAGGACCTGGGCAGACGCTTTTCTAAGGAGGAGATACAGAGGGCCCAGAGGCATTTGAAAGGATGCTCTGCATCACTAGCCATTGGAGAAATGCAGATCAAAACCACCATGAGGTACCACCTCACACCGGTCAGAATGGCCATCATAAACAGATCCACAAACAACAGGTGCTGGCGAGGCTGTGGAGAAAAGGGAACTCTAGTCCACTGTTGGTGGGAATGCAGACTGGTGCAGCCACTATGGAAAGCAGTGTGGAATTTCCTCAAAAAGCTGAAAATGGAACTGCCTTTTGATCCAGCGATTCCCCTGCTGGGACTATACCCTGAGAACACCAAAACGCCAATACGAAAGAACCTATGCACCCCAATGTTCATAGCAGCACAATTTACAATAGCCAAGTCTTGGAAGCAACCTAAATGCCCATCAGTAGATGATTGGATCAAAAAATTATGGTACATATACACAATGGAATACTACGCAGCAGAAAGAAAAAAGAAGTACTAAACTTCGCAACAGCATGGATGGAACTGGAGAGCATCATGCTAAGCGAAATAAGCCAGGGGGCGAAAGACAAATACCATATGATCTCACCTATAAGCGGAACCTAACCAACAATGCAAAGAAGCAAGGCAAATATGACCAGCAACACTGAAAGGAAAAGAAATCAACAGAGACAAGAGGGAAGGGGGGGCAGGGAAAGGGAAGGGAAGGGGAAAGTGAAGGAACATATAGCAAGGACTCATGGACAAAACCAAAGGGGAAGAGCTGAGGGAGGGAAGGTGGGAGGGGGCAAGGGAAAGGGGGGGGGAAGGCAGAGACAAATGTATTTAAAAAGTAAATAAATTAATTAAAAAAAAAAATTGTCAAGCAGGTCCCAAGTTTGTGATCACTAACATAGAAAATGTACTTATCTAAGTAATAAAACTAAGTAATGTTTTAAGTATAAAAAAAAAAAATTTCAGAATCTATATTCAAGTTTCACCAATACCAATAATGCTCTCTATAGCAAGACAATCCAATCTAAGGTCATGCATTGCACCCAGTTCCCATACTGCTTCAGTTTCCTTAAATCCAGAAGAGTTCCCTAGTTTTTCCTTGACCTTAGGACCATAAGACTTTTGCAGATTATCAGCCAATTAGTTTGTATAATGTCTTTCAATTGTATGTTGTTTTCTCACTATTAGGTTTAATTTTTGTATTTGACAAGAGTACCACAAAAGCAATGATAGTACCCATGCAGTCTTATTAGGAATCACACAATATAAATTTATACTATCACTGATGATAATTTGGATCCCCCATGCAAGGCGGTGCCTGCAAGATTCCTGGTGTAAAGTTATTTTTTTGACCACTAATATGCAGTTTGTGGAGAAACACTTTGAGACTGTTCATTCTTCTCCTTCAATTTTTACCCACTGATGTTGGCATATATTGAACTCTGCCTGAACTAATTATTGCTACAGTAGTTACCAAGTGTTGATTTTTTAAATTCTATCATTGCTTCAATATTTGTTAGTTGGTTTTCTACAGTAAGGAAGAGCTTTTCCATTTATCTTATTCATTTATATATAACAGTGGGGACTCATGGATTTCTACTTTATGCAATAAGGTGTAAAGTGTCACTAATATTATGTCTTTTTATGTTCAAATTTTCTATCATGTTGCCAGCAGAAGTCCCTTTGAATGGTACTTGGAATCCAAGGTCTGGGTATTAGGTATACTGTGGATTGTATACATTTTCAATCGTACAGGTATATGTGTTTCTATTTCTTTCTACACATTGAAAACCTCTGATTCCAGGCTAATACTACACTACAGAGTTCATTATAATCTTTCTCCTTGTCCATTATGATAACTCCCTTCAATGAAAAACCTGGATCCTATTAGTTTAATGTATTTACTTCTTTACTTCATCTCCTTAAGTGTGACTAATATCAGAAGTTCTCAATCTGCTGTCCACCTGCCACCTTCATTTCTATGGCCTATCTAAAGACTTTTGAGTAAAATATTGAAGAAGAATAGAAGGTGAGAAGGAAGAAAAGAGGGGAGAAATATACAGGGGTGAGCAAAAATAAGTTTACATTTGTTCATATGGAAAATACAGTAATTAATAAATAATAATACAAGAATAAATTATGCGTTTTGTGTGCTCACAACTGTAAAGTATACCCACCTCTGTATGCACTCACTTCCGGAAGATTTCATCATTTTTACTTCATAGGCACTAGGAACAAATTTCAAAAGATCTCAATCCTGACTCTACAACTAGTCTACTGTATTTTATATTAATGAATATATACAAATGTCTTAAAATTGTGGACATATATGACAAGGATGTAATAAAAGCCTTTACCTTCTTATTCGTGATAGTGCAGTTTTGTAGGTACCCATACTCAGACTCCTTTAGGGTATTTAGAAGTTATATTCCTTACCAAGGGTTTTTTAAAAAAGAATAATATATTTTTCTAAAACTTGTATTCAAATAGCCAATTGTAGTGTTACCTTTTTCAAACCAACAGTATTCAACTGAGAGAATCCAATGGTATAATGCATTTAGGGTTTGATATTCTACCATCTTTGAACCATAGGTGCTATAATAAGAATGAAATTGATCAGTAAAAAGAACATGTCTATGTAGCTTTGTACTCAGGCCCAATTTTTGTTCAGTATTTGTGTGTTTTTTTTACCTGTTTGGTTCTTTTCCTTCTAAATTCAAGTTGTTAGAGTTTGACCTTATCATATATCAGTGAGAAAATGTACACAGCAAACAGTGGTTCTGATTAGAATTGTGTCTTGTGAACTATATGGTGGTTGATATTTTTTGTTTCAGAACAGGTTACGGCAAAAGCAAAGTGTTTTAGCTACAGCCAGACCTGTGAGATGGAGTAAACCTGGTTAATGACTTAGAACCCACAGGGTATATTCTGTTGTGAGATAATCACTTGGGCTGTCCCAGGGGCAATTTATTATCTTTTAGTTTAATAGAAAAGCTGACCTCTGTTTACCAACAAGAATCCAGCAGTCTAGGACACATGCTCCAAAGCTGTATACATTCTGATGGAGCTTCTCCATCTAGAATAGTAACTAAGTCTATATACTATCTTGCTGAGGTTCTAACCTTGACTCCACAACTTGTCAAATGAGAGTGACCATACACAAGTTACACAGGTTAATTAAACCCTCTTTACCTCCGTTTCCTCATATGTAAAATAGGTGATATTAATACCTTCTTTATAAGGTGGTCATGAGAATTAAGTGATATAATATTAATAGATATAAAGTTCTTAGAACAGTGTGCAACAATTACTAATCTCCTTGGAAGCATGCAAGAAAGAAACACTGTATATTTGTGTGCATATGTGTATGGGCATGCATGTGTGCTGAGGAGTGAGGATAAGATGGAGTGGAAGTAGTCAGAGAGAGTGTGAGAGTATAACTGATTCTTGATAAATCTTGAAGAATAAGTAGTTATCCAGGCAGACAAAATGAGAAGAGCAAGCATCCCAAATAGGGGCAACTTCATGAAAAAAAATGTGATGGTTTCTGTGAACTGAAAGTAATTCAGTAGAGGTGGAGAGAATGTGTTTTGGGGAGGGAAAAGGGGTACCTACTAAGCCAAGGAATTTGTTGGCTAGTAGGCTGAGACTCTGAACAGAAGTTGTGCCCACTGCTAGGAGCTTCGCATGTCTGGAAATGCCAAAAGAACCAGAAGGATGAACTCAGTAGAAAAATTTTGGTGGTAGAAGGCCTGAATGAGAAATTGACTGAGACAGAATTTATTGTGAGAGAGGGATCTAGGAGTAGTGAGCTTGATATACTAACCAGGTCGTGGTTGTTGGTGACAGGAGAGGTAATTTGAAGGTCAGAATGTGGAATGAACTCTGAGGTCTAAATGGTGATCCTGATCTGCTGGGCCTCATGTGTGGTCATAACAACACAGCGTTGCATTTTCTGTTTGTCTGCAAAGATGGGAATAAATAGCTGTGTACCTCCCTGTGAAGTCCCTATCAGGTGATTACAGTTTTCAAAGGGAATCACTTGCTGCCTGCCATTCCAGATTAATGAAGGAATTCCATGCAGACCATTTGGATGGCTGCCTCCCTTGCACAGCAGAAGAAGCTTTTGCCATGAATGCCAAGGTTTCAAATTGGCATTTTCATAAAAACAGGCAAAGCAGCTCATTATCTAATTGATGTTCATAAATTATGGTGGCTGAGGGATTTAATGTCAATGCACATGGTGTTGAGCCATTTTTTGGATGGCCCTCAAATCTGGGCTTGGAATATTCTCTGCACAGAGGCCTAGATTTCTCTATTTTAAAAAAGAATTTAAACCTCCTCACTTGAACAGCTTTCACATACACAATCTCTGGAAGAAAACATTAGGACTCCTTACCAAATTCTTTTTGCAATCTATTGTAAGTAAAGGAAATGTACCATGACATTTTAAGATAGATTAGAGGTGACACATAATACAGCTGTACATATCTCTTAGCACAAACAAGCTTTCTTCCTAACAAGAGTTGTTTCTGTTAGTTTGGGTTTAATTATTCCAGAAAATGGTCAGTCAGCTTCATCTTAGGCTCCTCGCACTTCAGTAATGACAACCATCCTTAACCTGTTAGCAGCAGAAACTCAATATGACAGCCAGTGAACATGATACACTAGTTTAGGAGATGAGACAATAAGGAATGAGACAAATTTTTAAATAGACAATGGTGTTTTTGACAGCAAATGCAGGACCATTAGGGAGTAAAAGGAATAACTGGAATGAAGCAGATGACTCAACCCCTCATCCAAGCCCCACATAAAATGCATGAGCTGACTTTGGATAGGTAACCCAGGCAAGTTCACAGCTATGCCTCTCAGTGTTCAGTTTTCCAAAAATCATGCAACACATTCAATTTCTCCAATACAGCCTCTAAAACAAATAAGCAATGTACCCACTCATGAAAAATTTCACAGAGCGTGCTTGTACCAGACAAGATCTACTTCCTCTTTTATTAAAAATAACAGTTTATTGGTATATAATTCATATACCATACAACTGACCCAATTAAAACATCTAATTTAATGTTTATTAGTATATACCTAGGATTGGGCAATCATCACTTCTATCTAATTCCATTATTCCTGGATGCCACAGAGCTCAAGATAAGAGGATGAAAACAGCAAAAGTAAATTGTCACAAAGCTCTGTTCTTATAAAAATTTCAGCTATTTTTTTCTTGCATAAAAGTTCCTTGGGAAAGAGGTAGGGGGGAGGCAGAGACAAATGTATTTTAAAAGTAAATAAATTTAAAAAATGAAAAAATAAATAAATAAATAAATAAATAAATAAATAAATAAATAAAGTTCCTTGGATTGTTACAAGACTTTGGTTAATTCCCCAAGTTAAGAAAAACTTAATTATGACCATTTCTGCCCACATTTCTTTAATCATTTTTTATTGTTTTTCTATTACAATTGTCCCAATTTTCCCACCTTTGCTCTCCTCCGTCCATCCACCTGCTTGCTCCCACAACCAATCCCCACACCATTGTCCATGTCCGTGGGCCATTCATACATTTCTTCATTTAGTCCTTTCCCATCCTTTCCACCATTATCCCCCTCAACCCTCCCATCTGGTCACTGTCAGTCTGTTTCATGTTTCCATGCCTGTAGGTCTATTTTGTTTGTTAGTTTATTTTGTTGATTAGGTTCCACTTATAGGTAAGATCATATAGTATTTGTCTTTCACTGCCTGGCTTATTTAACTTGGCATAATATTCTCCATTTCCATCCATGCTGTCATGAAAAGGAGGATTTTACTCTTTCTGCTGCATAGTATTCCATTGTGTAAATATAACACAGTTATTTAATCCTCTTAATCGATTGATGGGCACTTAGGCTGTTTCCAGCACTTGGCTATTGTAAATAGCACCACTATGAACATAGGGGTGTGTAGGTTATTTTGAATTGGTGATTCGGGCTTCTTAAGGTACATTCTCATAAGCAGAGTCCCTGGGTCAAGAGGCTGTTCCATTTTTAGTTTTTTAAGGAAATTCCGTACTGTTTTTCCATAGCGGCTGCACTCGTCTGCATTCCCACCAACAGAATACTATGGTTCCCTCTTCTCTACAGCCTCACCAGCACTTGTTTGTTGCTTTATTGATGGACATTCTGACAGGTGTAGGAGGTATCTCATTGTGGTTTTAATTTGCATCTCTCTGACGTCTAGGAATGTTGAATACCTTTTCATATGTCTATGGGCCATCTGTATGTCCTCCTATTCAGATGCTTTGCCCATTTTTTAATAGGATTGTTTATATTCCAAGTGTTGAGTCATATGAGTTCTTTATATATTTTGGAGATCAAACTATCTGTAGGTATCATTGGCAAATATGTTCTCCCTTATAGTTGGTTTCATTTTCATTTTGCTGATGTGTTCTTTACCCATGCAGAAGCTTTTTAGGTTGATGTAGGCCCATTTGTTTATTTTTCCCTTTATTGAACTTGGCCTAAGAGAATATTGGCAAAAATATTGTTACGTGGGCTATCTGAAATTTTCCAGCCTAAGTTTTCTTCTAGGACTTTTATGGTGTCAAAAGTTATATTTAATTCTTTTATCCATTTTTAGTTTATTCCGGTGTATGGTGTAAGTTGGTGATCTAGTTTCATTTTTTTTTTTCATGTCCCAGTCCGGTTCACCCAACACCATTTATTAAAGAGGCTATTGGTACTACATTGTATGATTGTGCTCCCTTTGTCAAATATTAATTGACCAAAGTAGTTTTTTGGTGGAGTCTACAGGGTTTTCTGTGTACACTATCATGTCATCTGCAAACAATGAAAGTGTTACTTCCTATTTTCTTATTTGGATGTCTTTTATTTCTTTTTCTTGTCTGACTGCTGTGGCTAGGACTTCCAATACTATGCTGAATAGACATGGTGAAAGCAGACATCCTTGTCGTGTTCCCGATCTTAGTGGGAAAGCTTTTAGTTTTTGCCCGTTGAGTATGATGTTGGCTGTAGGTTTTTCACATATGGCCTTTCTTATGTTGAGGAATGCCCCATTTATTCCCATTTTGCTGAGTGTTTTGATCATAAATGGGTGAAGTACCTTATCAAATGGTTTTTCTGCATCTATTGAGATGTCCATGTGGTTTTTGTCTTTCCTTAAGGTTATTATTCATAGATATCTATTCTTTGCCATTTTTCCCATAACCATTCCTTTCTCCGTTCCTCTCCTTTCTATAGAATTTCCATTTAGCATCTCTCGCATTGCTGGCTTGGTGGAGATATACACTTTTAGCCTTCTTTTGTCTGGGAAACTCTTATTTCACCTTCCATTTTAAATGAGAGCCTTGCTGGGTAGAGTAGTCTTGGTTGTAGGACCTTGCTTTTCATTTCTTGGAATATTTAATGCCAATCCCTTCTCGGTTATACTGATCCTGTGGAGAAATCAGCTGATAGCCTTATTGGAACTCCCTTGTATGTAACTTGCTGGTCTCCTTTACTGTCTTTAAGATTCTCTCTTTGTCTTTAAAATTTGCCATTTCAATTATGATGTTTCTTGGAATAGGTCTCTTTCACTTCATCTTGATTGGAATCCTCTGTGCTTTCTTTTTTCTTTTCTTTTTTTAATTGCAAATATTTTTTATTTTATTTTTAACTTATAAATTATAATTATGTTTATTCTATAACAGTTGTCTCAATTTTTACCCATTTACCCCCATCTACCCATCCCACCCCCACCCCTTACTCCCATAGTCAATTCCCACTCTGTTGTCAATGTCCACGGGCCATTCATACATGTTCTTTGTCTAGTAACCTCCCCTTCTTTCCACCATTGTCCTTCCTCCCCCCTCCCCTCTGGTCACTTTCAGTCTGCGCCATGTTTCTGTGCCTGTAGTTTGTTTTGTTCGTTAGTTTATCCTGTTGAATACAGTCCACTTATAGGTGAGATCACATGGCACTTGTCTTTCATCAACTGGCTTACTTCAGTTAGCTTAACATTCTCCACTTCCATCCATGTTGTCACAAAAGTTAGGAGTTCCATCTCTCTCTCTCTTTCTTTCTTTCTTAAATGAAGATTGATTTTATTTATTTTTTTAAATGTCAAAGTTAATTATAAAATATTTTTTAAAAATTAAACCATTATAAAGTCTCAGCAATGAAACCAACATGACATCAGCATAGAAAGAATCAGGTAGATCAATGAAATATAATAAGTATTCTAGAGACAAATGTATATATATATATATAAGAATATAATATATGATTAAGTTGATATCTCAAATCAATGGGTAAAATAAGGCTTATTCAACAAATAAGGTGCATGAACCACTATTACTTGAAATAAAACAAATATAGAGCCCTATTTCACACATTATACAAGAAATATTCAGGTGAGTTAAAAATCAGTATGTAGAATCTAAGGAGTTTTAGAAGAAAATGGAACTAACATTTTTCATGACCTGAAGTAAAATATTCAACCCCAGAAGCTATAAATATTGACAATATGACTATATTAAACATTTAACCTTATAGTAATACACATATAAAAAAGTTAAAGGACAAGGAATAGAATAGAAAAGTATTTGCAACACATCTAAACCATGGTTAATAGGTTTTTTGTGAGTTTTTTGTTTTTGTTTTTGTTTTTTGGAACAAAGTTCTACAAACCTTTAATCAATACATGGATAAGCAATACCAAAAAATCATTTAAAGCTTTAAAAAAAAAATAGATCTAGCTAGGAGAACAATATACTAAAACAGGTTTAGTTTCAAAAAATAGTAAAGGAACAATTACAATAACATCATTGTCACAATCAGATTAATGAGTATTAAAAATATTGGTAATATCAAGTACTGGCAACTGTAAAAGGAACTGGGTATTCATAGAAACTTTTTCCTCATCTTAAAGCAGTCCCTTTAGCATATTTTGCAATGCTGGTTTGGTGGAGGTGTATCCTTTTAGCCTTCTTTTGTCTGGGAAACTCTTTATATTGTCTTCCATTTTAATGGAAAGCCTTGTTGGGTAGAGCAGTCTTGGTTGCAGACCTTTACTTTTCATGACTTGGAATATTTCTTGCCACTCCCTTCTGTCTTTCAGGGTTTCTGTTGAGAAGTCAGCTGCTAGCTATATTGAGATTCCCTTATATGTTACTACCTGTTTCTCCCTTGCTGCCTTTAGGATTCTCTGTTTGTCTTTTATATTTGCCATTTTAATGATGATGTGTCTTGGAGCGGGCCTCATGATCTTCCATGACTTTTTCCCTCACCAAGTTAGGGAAGTTTTCTGTCATTGTTTTTTCAAACAGATTTTCTATCGTTTGCGATAAAAACGTAAGTAAAACAGGGCAGGATGATGGCAAACTGGAGTAAGAAAAGGAAAGAGTATACTAGGAGGCTTGAAATAAAATTATAAAGGTAGTGAACCAAAGGGAAGAAAATTGCAGAAAATCTGCAGCAGAGTCAATAACAATGACACCTGAGCAAAAATTAATAAAGGTGGAAAGGGAATAAGAATAATATGCACAAGAGAAAAGAGAATATGAGATGTCTACAGTGAAGAAAATTATTTTGAGAGGAAAAGGGAAGGAAAAATAGTAACAGTAAGGAATAGAATTCAGGCTAAAAGAAGGGAAAAATAGAATAAAATTTCTAACTCGAATAAGCAAGATTGAGAGGAAGGCAAATAGCAGGAGAGTAACCTATGAGACTTGAAGTACAAAAAAATAATGAACAAATAGGAATACCATTGAGGAAGAAGAGCAATAACTATAATACACATGCCAAACAAGCCAAAATTTATAAAGGTGGAAAGGAAATAAGAACATTATATGAGAGAGAAAAGAATGTGAGCTGATTAAAGGAAGGAAGAATGCTTTGAGACGATAGAGGGAAGAGAAATTGTAAGATTAAGGAATAGGAGTAAAGAATATCATGGGAGAAAGTAAAATTTCTTACACAAATAAGAAAGGGCAGGAAGAAGGCGAAATGGAATAAGACAAGGGAAAGGTGCAATGCGAGATTTGAAATAACAATAAAATAAAATATATATATATATAAAATCTGAATAAAAATAAAAAATAAAAGACAAAGTGAGTCAGAATACAATTGAAGCAAAGAAGAAATATTAAAAGGCTATGTTAAAGGAAGAGAAAAATGCAAATTCTGAAGAAGAGTGAGGTGAAATTCTTCCCAGCCATTTGCTGTTCACCCTCTGACTTTTCTTTTTGGATCTGCCTCTGGTTTTTTATCAGCTCAAGGTCCCGGAGTTAGTCATCAAACTTCTGGCAACACTGCCTGTATCACCTTCACCTTCCTCTAGAGGGAGCATCTGTTGTGATCAGGAGGGTGCGACCCCTAGGCCTCCCCTGGGAGGCACTGTTCAGTCTTCTGGGAGAATTGTGGATGTGTTCCTCCTCCCCCTGCACCACCCATCTTGGTCTGTCCCAAGTTATTTCCAATAATGTAGAGTTTCTGAGTAATTAGCTGTTTCATGGGGTGGGGGAGGGTGATCTGTGTAAGAGGGCCAGCTCTCTCCTCTTTGGTGTTGATGGCAGCTCTGTATGAGAGCTGAGGCTGGGCAGGATCCTGTTTCCCCCTTAGTGCACCAATTTCTGATTGCCCTGCTTTGTTGGCCTTGGTGAAATAGGGCCCTAGGAACCAGTGTATTTTGTCTCCCTAAGAGAAGGTCAAAGTGGGCCCTTTAGGTGTTCATCTTGCTGTCTTTCTCTTGTGGAAATGCACCCTGCAGCGGGTTCTTGAGACTGACATGTCTGTTTTACAGATCTTCCGCGTTCCTGCAGGTGGCAGGGGCTGGGTGCGGCCTTCCCTTCCCAGAAGCTTGATTTCTGCCAGGGAAGGGGGCTTTGTCTGGCTTTAAATAATTTCAAGTGCAGATCTCCCATGTTTCCAGTTCCAAGCTCACTGCCCTCACAGCAGACAGAGTCCTGAACTCTCCACTCTGTGCAGCTTCCACCCTTCCAGCTGCACTGGGCTGGAGCCGAAAGAACCCCTTACTGTACACCTTTATGATCTTTCTGCCATGCTTCCCTGAGTGGGAGCAAACTATGCCCTCAATCCTTTCCCCTTGCTGGGATCCCTGCCAAGCACACCTCAGCTCCCCCTCAAAAGAGTTTCTCTGGGCACTCCCTCTGCAGCACTGAGTGACTGTCTGGCTTTCCATACATGCCACCTCTCCAAAAATCTCAGAATCTCTCACTGTCATGGCTGACTGCAGGCAGCCTCCTCTACCAGATCCAGGTGCAGATAGTATCCCTCTCTTTCTCTCTGGCACTCTCATGGTTGGTGTTTGCTGCTGCAGCTATGGGTGTGTTCCTTGCTGTGTGTGTGTGTGCAGTCTGGATCTCCCTAACCTTATATATCCAAGTCGCTCCCAGCCTGGGCCTGGGGATTCCCTGCCCTGAGAGAGGAGGGAACCACTGGGCTGTAATCTCTGACCAGGTTCTCAGTGGTTGCATGTGCCATGCATGGGTTATGTCCCTTTTCACTTATAAAATTTCCTTGCTGCCCATTGTGAAGCATCTTCTGTACTCTTTGTTTTCCAAACTTCATATCAGCTAAGATTTTGTTAAATGTTCAGTTTATTTTTCAGAAGATCAGCCAAGTATCCACGTTGCGTGCAAAAGCAAGTGGACTCAGCTTCCACTTACTTGGCCACCATCTTTGTTCTTTGGTTATTGATTTTACAGAGACAGAAAGGGAGAGAGAGAATCATCAATTGGTTGCATTCTGTGCATGCCCAGACCAACCACATTGTTACCACTTTTTTTTAAGTGAATTTCCAGAATTCTTTCCTCTATCATTCCCTTGAGACAGCTTATTATACACAGTTAAAAATGAAAAAGCTCTGGGGTATACCTGGTCCATTTGTAAACTGCAAACTCCATTTATCTTAATATAGCAAGATATTCCTTCAACATATCTCTGTGAACTCAATACCAGTTGCACCATATAGTTATATATTTAAAGGTATCTTTCCTTACTTCTATTTTTCTTCCTCCCATAAATATTTATTGAATATCTACTATGTACTAGGAGTAGAGCTAGACACTGGGGGGAAAATGCTAAATAAATTATAGTTATGTACTTATGGATTTTAGAGTGTTGTGATGCATACAAATAAACATATCCAAGGAAATCTAGGGTAGATAATAAAGTATATGCAGGTGTGCATATGCATGCTTGTTTAGAATCAGTGGTCACAGGGGAGGGGCACTAGGGATTATCATTATCTCCTTCTTCCATTGAAGCTTTGATGGAAAATAACATTCATTCAACAGTGTATCTTATCAGAGGTACTGTGCTGAATGCTTGGAATCTGGCCCTGAAAAAATTGGACATGGTTCCTGACTTCATGGAGCTCATAGTCTAAGGGGGAATTCATGGAGGTCCACAATTCACCTAATTATGGGCACTGTATCAATTCACTATGGAGTTTAGAAAAGATTACAGTAGTTCCTATGTATGAGATAATACAAAACCAAAATAAAGAGAGAAAATATATGATACTCATAGAAGGAAGGCTAGTTATTGAGCATAAATTCTGAATGAACCTGTCATATTGTGACCAGTCATCCCAGTTTGCCTGAAACTTCCTGGATTTAACCCTGGAAGTGCTACCTCCTGGTAGACTCAGGACAATTAATCACTCTACTTGTTAATTAGTACTTGCATTGGTAAGAACAAGCAGATATAATATATAATATAAACATATATATTATACATGTACATTATGTGTATTATATAATACACATAATTATATATAAATTATATATATATATATATATAATTTAAACCACATTTTGTTAAGGAACATCACTAAAGTGTATATGTGGTTGTACTGATGCAATGTATGTAGAAACAACATTACAGATAATATCCCTATATACTAGCAACAGATGAAAATATCAACTTAGAAGTTATGCTAGATTGTTCATTTTTATCTTGTTAACAGTAAGAACTATGTTTCCCAGAAGCCCCTTGCCTCTATGGCTCAAGGTTAGAGTTAGCCAAAAGCGAAGTTGTGAGATATCTGGGAGGCAAAAGCGAAGCAACAGCCATTCTGTTCTGAGAGTTGTCACTGTTTAAGATGCAGTAAAAGACAGACACAACTCCTTTTCTGGATCACTAGTCCTGTTGACCAGAAGCAACCCAGGCTTATCACTAGAGCATTCCTGAGAATGAACAGAGATGGTAGACACAGAAGGTCCACAACAATGAACAGACTCTACATCAGATCCCTTCATGGGATTAGTACAGATTTCTCTCTAATCTCTGATCATTCTCCTGTGCAAGGGCACATTAGTGAATTTTTTCTGATCCTTCAACCTTCTGTTCCAAACATTTATTTCTCAAGATACTCCCACAATACATGGTCTATTTGTTATGATGAACTCCTTACTCTAAAACAGACTAATATATTTAATAGCACACAATTCTGATCTAAACTTTATTGCTTGTGGACAAAGATGTTCTGGTTAAACCTAAAAATGTAGTTTCTTCTATCTTGAGTACCTGTCAGCATTTAAACATACAATATATCCTGGGCATTTTGTTTTATACTGTCATTACTCAATCTTTTGATGTAAGTAGTTCTACTCCTGACCTTCTCCTTACTGACTTTTAACTATTAATCATAATAATTATTATGATAATTAACATTAATTAAACACTCAATTGACAAGAGCACTGCTAAGCACTTTACATCCATAACTTTTAAATTCTTCACAAGAACCTAGTCAAATAGGCACTAGTGACAGCCCAGTTTTATAAAGGAGGACATTTAAACTTTCAGAGATATATAATAATTGGATAAAAGTCACTAAACTAATAAGTTGTAGGACAATAATTAGAATAAAGGTTGACTTAGCTCTGATAATTCAAAAGCTATTTGTGAAAATATGCTTATATTTTCAAAATGCTATTTCTCCCCCTGTCTATATATAATGCAAGTATTTTTGAGGAACTTTGGGTTAGACATAAAACATTACAATGAACTAACCTTACATCTATCAGTCCACATTTGATAATTCTTATAAGCTACTATGTGTTAGGTGTTATTATTCCTATTTTATAGATAAGAAAACTGAGGCTCAGAAAGGTTAAAACACGTGCCATAAACAAAATAGCCAGAAAGTAGCAGCAACTGTATTCACACCCAGTTCTTAAAGCAAGGATGATACTTTATGCAAGACATATGTGAAAAGAATATATTTGAAACGGGGAAAAGAGTGAAGAGGATGTGGCTATGGGGAGGTTGACTTCTGGCTTGGGGGGTGATCAAATAATTTGGAGTAGATGAGACTACAAGAGTAGGCTGGTGCTAAATCACAAAGGGCCTACTCTGATATATTGAAGAATTTAGATTTTTGCCTTCAAAGCAATGACTTGTCTAAATTTGCACAACTGAGCTAGATTTTCAGTCTGTTTTCTGACTTTAAAGCCCATGGTAGGATATAGTTTCCATTCTGTACTGTCATCACTGTTCTCTGTTACACCAACTAACATGGAAATTCACAATTTACAAATCACATTAACAGCCATTATTTCACTCAAACCTCACATTTAACCCTATAAGTATTACTTTTAGCCTGATTTAAACATAAAGAAACTAAAACTTCCTAATAATGCCTAAAGAAATCCAAAGATATACAGTTAGAATATGGCAGAACCCACAATGAATTCCCAGGAATCTCATTAAAAATGTTATGCTTTTTCACTGCCAATTGCCTACTGGATAATCTATGATTTTCTCCTTTAAACACAATATTCAAACACACAATTTTCTCACCAAAGTATGCTTCTCCCATCATCTCTTTCTGAGTAAACACACCACTCTCCAGCGAGTTATCCAAACCAACACACCACATACACACACTAAGCAGAAGACATCCTAAAATCCTAAACATATGATGTTATACCTTCATCAGAGTTTAAAAGTACTATCAATTGAGTCACAAAAATGACTATCAAATGCTGATTTTTTTTAATGTGTAATATTGTATGTTCATAGCTTGATTACTCCCTTTCTGGTTCTCTGTAGTAATACCAACAAAAGTTTGATAACTGATAAAGACTTGGACATGGGATTATGATGAAGTTTGGTCTAAGGACGTGGGATTTTTGTTCTACAATCTTTTATTTAAAAAAGCACATTAAATGTCAATTTGATTTTAAAATTAATCTGTTTATATATACAGCTGTGATTTATACATTTCTAATAGTATAGAGTATTATATTGTGTAACTATTTCACAAGTTATTTACATCTTTTCCTGACAATATATACCTGGGCTGTTTCCATTCTAGAGTTACAAGCAAAGCTGTTATCAATGTTCTTGTACATGCATCCCAGTGTACAAACATAAGTATTTCATAGTCTTAATGAAAGTCTTCCCTATTAAGATTGCTAACAACTTTATTGAGGCACGGTTGACAAATAATAAACTGAACATCTTTAAAGATATTGAGTTCCAAACAATGGTTCTAAGGAAGCTCAATGACCTCAGTGAGCTCAGAGATAATTACCAAAAACTACAGGGAAACTACATGGAACATACTGCAAATTATATCAGCATGACAAAGGAAACAGAAACTATCAAGAAGAGACAAGAAGAAATGAAGAATACCATTTCTGAATTGAAGAACACAGTAGAAGGAATCAAAAGCAGGCTAGATGAAGCTGAGGACCGAATCAGCAAGCTGGAGGACAAGGTAGAAAAAACTTCTCAGAAAGAGCAAGAAAATTAAAAAAAAAAACTCAAAAAGAATGAAGAGGCATTTAGAGAAATGCAGGACAACCTGAAACATAATAATATCTGTATAATATGGATACCAGAAGGAGAAGAGGATGAGGAAGGGATGGAGAACCTGTTTGAAAAAGTAATGATGGAAAACTTCCCTCATTGAAGGAGAGAAAAAGTCACACAAGTCCAGGAAGCACAGAGGGTCCCATTCAAGAAGAACCCAATAAGACCCACTTCAAGGCACATCATCATTAAAAATGGCAAATATCAAAGACAAACAGAGAATCCTAAAACAAGCAAGGGAGAAAGAGGTAGTAACATATAAGAGAGCCCCAATATGGCTAGCAGCTTTCTCAACAGAAACCTTGCAAGCCAGAAGAGAATGACAAGCAATATTCCAAGTCATGAAAAGCAAAGGTCTGCAACCAAGACTGCTCTACCCAGCACAGCTCTCAATTAAAATGGAAGGTGAAATAAGGAGTTTCCCAGACAAAAGAAGACTAAAAGAATACACCTCCAACAAATCTGCACTGCAAAATATGCTAAAGGGACTGCTTTAAGATGAAGAAAAAGTATCTGTGAATACCCAGTTCCTTTCAGAATTGCCAATACTTGATATTACCAATATTTTTAATACTCATTAATCTGATTGTGACAATGATGTTATTTTAATTGTTCCTTTATTATTTGTTGAAGCTAAACCTGTTTCAGTATATTTGTTTTCTATCTCTACTAGTTTTTAAAACAAGCTTTAAATGACTTTTTGGTATTCTTTATCCATTTATTGATTAAAAGTTTGTAGAACTTTCTTCAAAAATAAATAAAACCTATTAACCATGTTTTAGATGTGTTGTAAATACTTTTCTATTCTGTTTCTGGTCTTTTAACATTTTTTCATATGTATATTACTATACAGTTAAAAGTTTAATATAGTCATAATGTCAATATTTACTTTACAGCTTCTAGGTTTGAATATTTTTCTTTCGGTCATGAAAAATATTAGTTTGTATTTTCTCCTAAAACTTCTTAGATTCTACATATTGATTTTTAACTCACCTGAGTATTTATTGTATAATGTATGAAATAGGGCTCTATATTTGTTGTATTTCAAGTAATAGTGGTCCATGCACCTTATTTGTTGAATGAGCCTTATATGACCCATTGACTCGAAATATCAATTTAATCATATATTGTTAGACAGATATATACATTTGTCTCTAGAATGTTCATTATATTTTATTGATCTTCTTGATTATTTCTGAGCCAGTGTCATGTTGGTTTAATTGCTGAGGTTTCATAAGGGTTTTAAATTTTTTTAATATAATTAAATTTTACATTAAAAAATAAATAAAATCAATCTGCATTTAAGAAAGAAAGAAAGAAAGAAAGAAAGAGAGAGAGATGGAACTCCTACCCTTTGTGACAACATGGATGAAACTGGAGAATATTAAAGTAAGTGAAATAAGCCAGTTGATGAAAGACAATTACCATATGATGTCACCTATAAGTGGACTCTATTAAACAAAATAAACCAATGAACAAAATTAACCACAGGCATAGAGATATGGAGCAGACAAAGTGCCCAGAGGGGAGGGGGAAAGAGGACAATGGTGGAAAGAAGAGGAAGGGACTAGACAAAGAACATGTATGAATGACCCATGGACATGGACAACAGAACGGGAATTGACTGTTGGAGTGGGGGATGAGGGTGGGATGGGTGGAGGGGGGTAAATGGGTAAAATTGATACAAATGTAATAGAATAAACATGATTTATAAACTAAAAATAAATAAAATATAAAAAAATATGTTGGGTGGGTGATGGGTGAGTATGGTGGTAAAAGATTGATAACTTCCTTTGTGTATAGGAAAGGGTAAAAAATATATTTATATCTATAAAAACTTGAAAAATAACACATATAAATATTATTTTAAATATGGAGGAAACACTGAAAAAATGTTAATGTATAAATAGGTCGCTCTGAAGAATGGGAGTCAGGGTCTGTGGAGAATATGGTTGGAGGCTGGGACAGCCATTTTGGTTATAAGCTTTGAAGAAGAACTTTAAAATTATGCACTTATAATATCTTAACAACAATAAAATTAAATTGAATATAGTTATACCTTGGTACTCGTTGGCTTCAGAACTCATGAAATCCTGTACTTGTTGTATTTTGATGAGAAATAAGTGTTTCAGCACTTGGAGCTTCCTCGGGATTTGTCGCACTTGCTAGAGCTTGCATGAGTCATAAAGCCAGCTTGCAAGAGAAAATGCTTCATCATTGGCACTCGTTGGTTTTGGCTCAGATATTTCCAATAAGACTGTATCCAATAATGAGGAATAGGATCATATTTTAGTTACTTTGTGCAGCACACTTGAGTCAAAGTGTATCGATTCCATCTGAATGTAACCCTCTGAGATGATAAAGAAACACTTTTTGTTTATTACTACAATAAAAGAGCTTATTTTCTATATTTCTTGCAGTACAGTAGACAGGTATTATATGACTTGTGTGCTTCAGTTAAAAGTTACGTGAAGCTGGTTTAGGCCTTAGGTATCTTAATCATCACCTCCTGAAATCAGCTAGACCAGCGATTTTTAACCATTGTGCCATAAGAATTTTTAAAACATGCAATACCTGACTATTTAGTCAGAGGAATTGAGCTATTTTCCTTTAGACTGTCAAATAAAAAAAAAATGACAACCGCCAACACAATACCCATCCAGTGTGAATGCCCTGTCTTGAACCATAAATATATAGGTCATATAATAGAGCTGCATCTGATTGATCATGTCGCATATTAAGTTTGTGTCTGATTGGTTAATTCTTGGTACTAGAAATACTTACATGCAAGTATAGGCACCCGATTTTTTTTAAAAAGTCACTTTGGAGCGAAAAGTGTAGGCAATTACTATCATTATTTTTTGTAAATCAATCAAAATTATACCTTTTTTGTCAGATCAGCTGAAAATAGTCAATTTTTAATGTGCCACATAATTTTAATAATTAGCTTATGTGTGCCATGAGATGAAAAAGGTTGAAAATTGCTGAGCTAGACCATGAAGTTTTCACCTCACTTTCTCACTTTCCATTTTGTATCTCCCAGCTTTTAGGTCATCCCACTCTTTCCTCTTCATTTGACTCTGTGGTCATCCAAGGAAGTAGAACAGTATAATGGAGTGGAAAATTTCAATAAATTTTCAGTCAAGGGCCTTGAGTTGGGTGAAAGCAACAGTGAGAAATGAAAACAATTGCAATTGATTTTTTAGTAATAACTAGTCCTGATATTTTACCTAAGCCCAAGAATATCTTAGGGTGAGTCAAATTTCATTTCTATAAAGTATATTAAATTTTATTTTAAGTGAATGAAGGATTTTGATAAGTAATGTATGGATACTTATTTACATCCTTTGGACTACTTCTTAGGACCCCATGTTTTACTTTATTAAACCTGATTCAACAAAAATTTTTCAGCACCCATCATGTGCCAAACACTAAGAATACGAATATATTCTTAGTTAGATTCATAAGACATTAGAGAGAAATATACTTCCGGCCAGATGTTGGTAAATGCAATTAGAAGTACAGTGTGTTATGACAGACCCAGGAGGTGAATTTAGGAGTGAGAAAAAAAAGTGGAAGGTGTTATGTCACAGCTTGGAGGATGGGATGTGGGAAAATAGATAGGTCCTATCATCTCTGTTGCTTTATTACTCAGAGGTTTTATGTAATAAAAAAAAATAACGAAGGAAGTGTCAAAATGTGCCTCCCTTATTTACACTAATACGGTCCGAGAAGAATGGTTGGAACTGTTTCACAGAGAGAAGCCTTGCAAAAAGGCTTCATGCCTTCTTGAGTCCCTCTGAGGGGTCATGCTGGTTGACAGGTGCAGTTTGTAAGGCAGCACCTATAAGAAGATATCTGTATGAAAGTCCAAAGGAACTTTCACTCTTCAATTCCCTGTGAACCTGGAGGTAGGTTAGATATTTTTAGAACGTGCCACAGGCAGCCAAGCAAGTTAGGGATTTCATTCCAGCCCATCTCTGTTCTGAAATAATGAAAGAGGCAACAAGAAATTGTACCTGTCAAATCTGTCAGGGACTAAAAGCAGGAAGATATCATTTTGACAGTTTTTAGCAGTCATTCTGCTTATCACCCATGTTACAATTGCATTATATGTTCCAGGGGAAGTTATGGGTGAGCAGTGAAGCCTTGGAGGGAGGGAGGGAGTGGAGGTGGGAGGGAAGGGGGGGAGAGAGAGAGAGAGAGAGAGAGAGAGAGAGAGAGAGAGAGAGAGAGAGAGAGAGAGAGAGAGAATATATGATAATATATGTTGGATATGTATAGAGCAGACAATATGATCATATTATCATATTCTGGTCTCATTTTTCAGTTCTTGTTTTCTTGCTCTGGGTTTTAGTCACAAATAAAAGTGAGCTTCCTGACAGCCATGTCCAGTTGGGATGCATTATGTTAATCTCATTTACAACTTTACTGCAGGGAAGACAAACATAAAATGAAGCAAATACTATTGGCCAAAAATCAAATATCTGTGTCTAGATGAAGAAGGGAGTGTTGGCAATAAAATAATATATTGGCAATGTTTCAAAAATTTTTTTACTGGGAAATAATACTAGATTATTCTGACCCTTAAAATCATACATTAGTCAGAAAGTTGTCTGAGTGTTATCTAATCCAACCCTTTGTTTTTGTTAGAATTGACTGATTATCCTTTTCCAAGATTTTTAAAAAATCTAATCTAGGGTTTAAACTCTTAAGGCAGGTTACCTAAATGCATTGTGTGAAGAGTTTAATCTGAAACTAAGTTTTAATATATAACAGAGATTTGGAATCACAAGTTGTTTCTTGAATACAGTGTCAGAAAAAGTGCTAGGCTTAAATCAGAAGACCTGGAATGAATGTAGGATTCTATTCTTCCACTTACTAGCTTTGTATTTTTGCACAAGTCACTTAAACTCCCTGAGCTCCAGTTTCTTATCTTCCAAATGGGGTAAAAACAGCTACACTCTATTACAGAAAACTACATTATGGTCTGTTTTAGGAAGTGTAAAATGAGCTAATATCATAAATCATTTTGGGGCCTTAACTGGAAAAAGTATAAGGTGTTATTACAGGCAATAATAACTTGATAGATTTTTATCGTGGTAAAATATACATAACTTAATATTTACCATTTTAACTGTTTTGAGTGTATTGTTGAATTGCATTAGGTGCATTTACATTTTGTACAAACATGATGATCTCTAGAACTTTTTCATCTCCTCAAAATGAAACTTTGTATACATTAAACAATATCTTCTCATTCCACAGCACCCCCTATGCCAGCCTCTGATAACCACTATTCTACTTTCTGTTTCTATGAATATTACTATATGAAATAGCTCATATAAATGTAATCATACAGCATTTGTCTTTTTGCATCTGGCTTATCTTATTTAGCATAAAGTTTTCAAGGTTCATCTTTGTTGTAGCCTGTTTCAGAAGTTTCTTCTTAGGCTTAAGTAATTAATTGTATGTATGCACCACATTTTATTTAAACATTCTTCTGTGTATGGACATTTTAGTTGTTTCCATCTATGGGCTACTGTGAATAATGCTGCTGTGACTATGGCTGTATAATATTTGTTTAAGATTTTGCTTTCAATTATTTTGTTCATATGCCTAGAAGTAGAATTTCTGGGATCATATGGTAATTCTATGCTTAATTTTTGGAAAAACTGCCAATGATTTATATTAGTGTCACCTCCAAATAATGTGTAGTAAGATTTCATAGAGAAAAGGTATTCTTCTCTCCATTCCTCCTTTTCTTCATGTCTTCCATTCTTCATAGTGAACCCCTACACAATACAGAACCTGTACTAGGCATGGACAATACAGTGTTAAATCAGATATGCTCTCTGTCCTCTACAATCAATTATTAATACAAATTTTAATAAAAACTAATTTGATTTTCAATATTCACAAAATACATTCTAAATGTTCCTTGGTTGAGAAAGCTTTTAAAATCATATAGCTTAAGTTTTCTATAACTATTTACAAACTTTAGGTAGCATTTAAGTAATTGTGAAATAAATTTTATAGGTCAAAGAAAACATTTATTTTAAATATACTATAATAAAATACAATGGGAAATTTCAGAAAAAAATATACCATATGTAAGGGTAAGTATTATTTTATGATACATCTGTTTTGGAACACACAAACATGTGTGTTTTAAATAGCAATTAAAATGATTTCTTGCTGTGAAAGCATCAGAGTAAAGGTTTAATAACCACACAGGAAAGATAATGCCTTTTCTTAAGTGGAGCAGCTAGGACTAAATGGGTAAACATGTCTTTCTTCACTAATTACCTTGCTTTTCTTAAGCTCTGCTAAAATCTGCCAAAATCCGTTTTTTTAATATTTTGCTTACTGTAGAGGTATTCCAATATTATAGTCCAAAAAGAAAGAAAAATAGCTGTGGTGCTTTTAATTTAAAAATGTATAAACATAAAGAAAAATTTTATATAAAAATTTTAATTAGTATCATATAATTACATGACTGTATAGCCTATATAACAATAGATATTGAACTTTTTCAACTAGGAATATATAGATGTTATTTTTTAATTTTTTCTGTTTTATTTTTCCTTTTTGATTGACTATATTGCGGTGACATTGCTTAATAAAATTATATGTTTAAGATGTACAGTTCTATAATACACCATCTATATTTTATATTTATTACCCACCCTAAGTCAAGTTTCCTTCCATCACAATTTATCCCCCCTTTACCCTCATTTACCTCACTCTCCCCCTCTGGTAATCACCATACTGTTGTTTGTGTCGATGAGGGTCTTTTTTTCTTAATCCCTTCACATTTTTCACCCAGCCCCACAACCCAAATCGACTGACAGCTGTCTTTTCTGTATTTGAGCCTGTTTCAATTTTGTTTGTTAGCTTATTCTGTTCATTAGATTCCAGATATGAGTGAAGTCATATGGTACTTGCCTTTCTGTGAATGGCTTATTTCAATTATCATACTCCTCCTCCATGTCCATCATTGTTGTTGCAAAGGGTAGGATTTCCTTCTTTTTTTATAGCCAAATAATATACCATTGTGTAAATGTCCCACTGCATTTTCATCCACTCATCTACTGATGGACACTTGGACTGCTTCCATATCTTGGCTATTATAAATAACATTGCTATTAACATGAGGTGCATATATTCTTTCCAATTAACATTTTTGGTTTCTTTAGATATATTCCCCAAAGTGGACTCTCTGGGTCATAAGGTAGTTTCATTTTTAATTTTTTGATATAACTCAATACTGCTTTTCACAGTGGCAGCACTAATCTGCATTTCTACCAACAGTGCATGAGGGTTACTATTTGTCCACACCTTCACTAACACTTGTTTGTTGATTTATTGATGATAGTCATTCTCTAACAGGTGTGAGCTGATATCAAAATGTGGTTTTAATTTTCTTCAATCTGATGATTAGTGACTTTGAGCACCTTTTCATATGTTTATTGGCCACCTTTATGTCCTCTTTGAAGGAGTGTCTATTCAGGTCCTTTGCCCATTTTTTAATTGGATAATTTGTTTTCTTTTTTTAATTAATTTATTTTTTTCAAATACATTTGTCTCTGCCTACTCCCCACCACTTTCCCTTGGCCCCTCCCTCCCTCAACTCTTCCCCTTTGGTTTTGTCCATGAGTCCTTGATATTTCTATTGATATGATCATATGAGTTTTATCTTTCATTTTGTTTATGCAGTGAATCACCTTTATTGATTTACAGGTATTGTACCAATTTGCATCCCTGAAATAAATCCAACTTGATCACAGTGTATGATCTTTTAAATGTATTGCTGGATCAGATTTCCTAATAGTTGGTTGAGGATTTTAGCCTCTATCTCCATCAGGGGTGTTGGCCTATAATTTTCTTTCTTGGTAGTGTCTTTATCGGGTTTTTTTTTTTTTGTTTGGTTGGTTTTTTGTTTTAATTTTTTTATTGTTCAAATACATTTGTCTCCACTGTCCCATCACCACTTTCTCCTGCCCCTACCACTTCCTTCCCTCAATCCTTTCCCACGTTGGCTTTGTCTATGGGTCCTTTATATATGTTCCTTGATTTGACCCCTCCCTTCCCTTTCCCTGCTCCCCCTTCCCTCTTGATTCTGTTGGTTTCTTTTTTCTTTCATTTATCTGGTTTTGGAATTAGTATGATGCTCACTTTTAAAATGAACTTGGGAGACTTATCTTCTCATGAATTCTCTGGAATAATTTTAGAAGGAGAGGTGTTAGTTCCTCTTTGAATGTTTGATCCATGACTTTTGTTTATCGTGAGTTATTTGATTACGGCCTCAATTTCACTAGTTGTATTCTCTAAATTTAGATTCTCTGATTCTTCTTGACTCATATTTGAAGGATTTTAAGTTTCTAGGAATTTAGTCAATTCTTCTAGGAATTGGACAATTCTTCAGATTGTCCAATTTGTTGACATATAGTTGTTTGTAATATTTCCTTATAATCTTTTGTATTTCTCTGGTGTCTGTTGTACCTCTTTTCTGTTATTCCTAATTTTATTTCTTTGGGTCCTCTTTCTTTTTTTCTTGATGAGTCTGGTTAAAGGTCTCTAAATGTTTTGTCTTTTCAAAGATCCAGCTCTTGGTTTCACTGATGTTGTGTATTGTTTTTTTAGACTCTATTTTATTTATTTCTGCTCTGATCTATATTGTTTTCTTATATTCATTTTGGGCTATGTTAGTTGGGTTTTTTTTTTCTAGTTCTTTAAGTCTAAAGTTAGATTGTTTATTTGATTTTTTTCTCTTGTTTCTTGAGTTAGGCCTGTAATGCTATGAATTTCCCTCTTAGGATTGCTTTCGTTGTATCCCACAGATTTTGTGTTGTGTTCCCATTTTTATTTCTTTCAAGATATCTTTGGATTTCTTCCTTGATGTCATTGTTAACCCATTTATTGTTTGGTAACATGCTATTTATCTTCTATGTTTTTGTGTTCCTCAATTTTATTCTTGTGATTGATTTCTAATTTTACACCACTGTGACCAGAGAATATGCAAATTATTACAGAGAATATGCAATTATTACAAAGTTCTTAAATTTATTGAAATTTATTTCCTGTCCTACCATGTCATTTTTCCTAGGAAATACTCTATGTGCATTTGAAAAGAATGTATATTCTGTTGCTTCGAGGTGAAATACTCTGGAGATGTGTATTACAACCATATGATGTAGTGTTTCATTTAAGGCCACCATTTCCTGTTAAATTTTCTAGCTGGAAGATCTATCCATTGATGTTAATGAGTGAAAAAATCCCTTGCTATGACTGTAGTATTATTAATCTCTTTATTTCCATCAATCTTTGCTTAACATGTTTAGGTGTTCCTATGTTGGGTGCTTAAATATTTACAGGGGTTATATTGCCTTGTTGGATTGTTCCCTTTATCATTATATAGTGTAGTTCTTTGTCTCTTACTATAAGCTTTGTTTAAAGACTATTTTGTAAAACATAAATATTGCTATAATAGCTATTAAAAATATTTTCATGAAATGTATTTCTCCATCCCTTTACTTTTAGTCTGTGTTTATTTTTGGTTCCGAGGTGGGTCTCTTTTAGGCAGCATATATATGGATCTTGTTTTCTTATTCACTAAGCTATCCTGTGCCTTTTGATTAGAGCTTTTAAGTTATTTAAACTTCAAATGATTATTGATAGATATATATTTATTGCCATTTTATTCTTTTAACTATATTCCTCTCTTTTTCTTCTTCTTCTTCTTGAAGCAGTCCCTTTAACATTTCTTATAATGCTGTTGTAGTGGCAACAAGCTCCTTTAGCTTTTTCTCGTCTTGGCAGTTATTTCTTTATCCTTCAATTTAAAATGCTAGACTTGCTGGGTAGTATGGTCTTGGTTCCTTGCTTTTTGTCACTTCGACAATGTTATGCCAAACACTTCTGGCCTGAAAAGTTTCTGCTGAGAAGTCAGATGACAGTCTTATCAGAGTTCCCTTGTAGGTGACTAATTGACTTTCTGTTGTTATTTTTATGAGTCTCTCCTTGTATTTAACCGTCGTTATTTTAATTATGGATGTGACTTGATATGGCCCTCTTAATGGCCATCTTGTTTGGGACTCTCTTCACTTCCTGGACATTTGTATTTTTTCATCTCCAGGTTAGGGAAATTTTTCAGTCATTATTTCTTCAAATAAGTTCTTGATACATTGCTCTGTCTATTCTTTTTCTGGTACACCTCTGATGTGAAAGTTTTTATACTTTATGTTGTCCAAAAGGCCTCTGATATTATATTTATTTTAATTTTTTTGGTTTTTTAAATTATTTTTAATTAATTAATTAATTATTCCATATGCATTAGTCTCTGCCTTCCCCCCACCACTTTCTCCTGCCCCCTCCCACCTATCTCTCCCTCAATCGTTCCCCACTTTGGCTTTGTCCATGAGTCCTTGCTATATGTTCCTTGATTTGCCCCTTCCCTTCCTTTTCCTCCGCCACCCCCTCCTTCTCTCTAGTCTCTGTTGGTTTCTTTTCCTTTCAGTGTTGCTAGTCATATTTTCCTTACATTTTGGTTTTGTTGGTTAAGTTCCACTTATAGGTGAGATCATATGGTATTTGTCTTTTGCTCCCTGGCTTATTTCGCTTAGCATAATGCTCTCTAGTTCTATCCATGCTGTCGCGAAGTTTAGTAGTTCTTTTTTTCTTTCTGCTGCGTAGTATTCCATTGTGTAAATGTATCGTCATTTTTTGATCCAATGATCCACTGATAAGCATTTAGGTTGCTTCAAACACTTGACTATTGTAAATTCTGCTGCTATGAACGTTGAGGTGCATAGGTTCTTTTGGATTGGCGTTTTGGGATTCTTAGGGTATAGTCCCAAACAGGGGAATCACTCAATCAAAAAGACGTTCCATTTTCAGGTTTTGAGGAAATTCCACACTGCTTTCCACAATGGCTGCACCAGTCTGCATTCCCACCAGCAGTGCACTAGGGTTCCCTTTTCTCCACAGCCTCGCCAGCACCTGTTTGTTGACCTGTTTATGATGGTCATACGGACTAGTGTGAATGTAGTGTCTCATTGTGGTTTCGATCTGTATTTCTCTGATGGCTAGTGATGCCGAGCATCCTTTCAAATGTCTC
The DNA here is from genome assembly GCF_021234165.1 of Pteronotus mesoamericanus. Taxonomy (NCBI): domain Eukaryota; kingdom Metazoa; phylum Chordata; class Mammalia; order Chiroptera; family Mormoopidae; genus Pteronotus; species Pteronotus mesoamericanus. Next base: position 5,936,347 of record NW_026555198.1, read on the forward strand.
TGGGCCTTCTGTATCTGTTCCTTGGAAAAGCATCTGCCCAGGTCCTTTGCCCATTCTTTGATTGAATCATTTGTCTTCTTGGAGTGGACTTGAGTGAGTTCTTTATATATCTTGGAGATCAAACCTCTATCTGATGTATCATTAGCAAATATATTTTCCCAAGTGGTTGGCTCCCTTTTCATTTTGCTGATGTTTTCTTTAGCCATGCAGAAGCTTCTTGTTTTGATGAGGTCCCACTTGTTTATTCTTTCCTTTATGTCCCTTGCTTTAGGAGACATATCGGTGAAAAAACTGCTGTGTGGGATATGTGAGTTTCCTGCCAATGTTCTCCTCTAGGACTTTTATGGTGTTGTGACTTATATTTAAGTCTTTTATACATCTTGAGTTTATTTTTGTGTATGTTGTCAGCTGATGATCCAATTTCAATTTTTTTTTTTTGCATGTAGCCATCCAGCTCTCCGAAAACCATTTGTTGAAGAGGCTATTATTACTCCACTTTATGCTTCTGCACCTTCTGTCAAATATTAGTTGCGCATATAGACCTGGGTTTATTTCTGGGCTTTCTATGCTGTTCCACTGATCTATGAGTCTGTTCTTGAGCTGGTACCAGATTGTTTTGAGTATAGTGGCTTTGTAATATAGTTTGATGTCCAGTATTGTGATCCCTCTTACTTTGTTTTTCTTTCTCAATATTGCTGCGGCTATTTGGAGTCATTTATGGTTCCATTTAAATCGTTGAAATGTCTCTTCTATTCCTGTGAAATATGTCATTGGTATTTTAATAGGTATTACATTGAATCTATAAATTGCTTTGGGTAGTATGGGCATTTTGATGATATTAATTCTTCCAATCCATGAGCATGGTATATGCTTCCATTTATTTGTGTCTTCCTTCATTTCTTTCTTCAATGATGTATAGTTTTCTGCATACCGGTCTTTTACCTCCTTGGTTAAATTTATTCCTAGGTACTTTGTTTTTCTTGTTGCTATATCGAATCGTATTTTTTTTCTGATTTTTTCTTCTTCTATTTCATTGCTGGTGTACAAAAATGCCTTAGATTTCTGAATATTGACTTTGTATCCCGCTGTTTTGCCAAATTCACTTATTAGGTTGAGTATGTTTTGGTGGAGTCTACAGGGTTTTCTATGTACACTATCATGTCATCTGGAAAAAATGATAGTTGTACTTCCTCCTTTCCACTTTGGATGCCTTTTATTTCTTTTTCTTGTCTGACCGTGGTGGCTAGGACTTCCAATACCATGTTGAATAGAAGTTCTTAAAGTGGGCATCTTTGACGTGTTCCTGATCTTAGTAGGAAAGCTTTTAGTTTTTGTCTGTTGAGTACGATGTTGGTTGTAGGTTTTTCATATATGGCCTTTATTGCATTCAGGAATGCCCCATTTATTCCCGTTTCACTGAGTGTTTTGATCATAAATGGATGATGTACCTTATGAAATGCTTTTTCTGCATCTATCGAGATGATCATGTGTTTGTTGTCTTTCCTTTTGTTTATATGATGCATTATGTTTATTTTTTTGCTTATATTGAACCGTCCCTGCATCCCTGGGATGAATCGCACCTGATCATAGTGGATAATCTTTTTAATGTGTTGCTGAATGTGGTTTGCCAATATTTTGTGGAGGATTGTAGCATCTATGTTCATCAGTGAAATTGGCCTGTAGTTTACTTTCTTTGTAGGGTCTTTATTTGCTTTTGGGATTACGGTGATGCTAGCCTCACAGAAAGAGTCTGGGAGTCTTCCCTCCTCTTGAATTTTTTGGAATAGTCTGAGAAGGACAGGGGTTAGCTCTTCCTTAAATGTTTTGTAAAATTCTCCTGTGAAACTTTCTGGCCCTGCGCTTTTGTGTGCCGAGAGTTTCTTTATTACTGCTTCAATTTCCCCAGCTGTTATCGGTCTCTTCAAGCTTTCTGGTTCTTCCTCCTTCAGTGTTGGAAGATTATACTTTCTAGAAATTTGTCCAGTTCTTCCAGGTTTTCAAATTTCTTGGCATATAATTGTTCATAGTAGTTTCTTACAATCCTTTGTATTTCTGTGGTATCACTTGTTATTTCTCCTCTTTCATTTCTGATATTATTTAGGTCCTCTCCCTTTTTTTCTTGATGAGTCTGCATAAAGGCTTGTCGATTTTATTTATCTTTTCAAAGAATCAGCTCCTGGATTGGTTGATCCTTGGAATTGTTCTTTTCATCTCTATGTCATTCAGTTCTGCTCTGATCTTGATTATTTCCTTCCTTCTTTCTCTGGGATTTCTTTGTTGTTGTTTCCCAGTTCTTGAAGTTGCCGTGTTAGGTCTTTTATTTGAAATGTTTCTATCTTTTTTAGGTAAACCTGTATTGCTATGAACTTCCCTCTCAGGACTGTCTTCGCTGTGTCCCATAGGTTTTGGACTGTGTTATGGTCATTTTCATTTGTTTCCAGAAAATTTTTGATTTCTTCTCTTATCTCCTTATTGACCCATTCATTGTTTAATAGTCTACTGTTCAGTCTCCATGAGTTTGCAAGTTTTTGAAGTTTCTCTTTGAGGTTGATTTCCAGTTTCAATCCCTTGTGGTCCCAGAAAAAGTTTGGTATTATTTCCATTTTCCTGAATTTGCTTAGGCTTGCTTTGTGTCCTATCATGTGGTCTATCTTTGAAAAACTTACATTATTATTTGAAAGGAATGTCTATTTTGCTTCTTTGTGATGTAAGTTTCTATATATGTATATGTATGTATATAAGTATTATAAAATGTCCCTCTGGGTCTCTTTTTATGGCCTTTCTTTTGAAATCTATTTGTCTAATATAAGTATTGCTACCCCTACTTTCCTGTGCTTTTGCTTGGAATATTTTTTTTCCATCCCTTTACTTTCAATCTGTGTAGGTCCTTTGTTCTGAGGTGGGTCTCTTGGAGGGTCATGTTTTCTTATCTATTCAGCTACCCTGTGTCTTTTGATTGGGGCATTTAGTCCATTTACATAGAGAGTTATTGATAGAAGCTTATTCATTTTTTCACTTTGTACCTGTGTTTTTCTCTTTCTCATTCTTTTTCTTCATCTTCTTAAACCAATCCCTTTAGCATTACTTGGAGCGCTGGTTTGGTGGAGCCATATTCTTTTAGCTTTCTTTTGTCTGGGAAAGTCCTTATTTCTCCTTCTATTTTAATTGAGTGCCTTGCTGGGTAGAGCAGCCTTTGTTGTAGGCCCTTGCTTTTTATTACTTGGAATATTTGTTGCCATTCCCTTCTGGCTTGTAGTGTTTCTGTTGAGAAGTCAGGTGCTAGGCATATCGGGGCTCCTTTGTATGTTACTCCCTGTTTCTTCCTTGCTGCCTTTAGGATTCTCTGTTTGTCTTTGATGTTTGCCATTTTAATGATGATGTGTCTTCGTATGTGCCTCACTGGGTTCCTCTTGAATGGGATCCTCTATGCTTTCTGGACCCATGAGACCTTTTCTCTTCTCAAATTGGGGAAGTTTTTCATCATTACTTTTTCAAAGAGGTTCTCTATCCCTTGTTCCTCTTCTCCTTCTGGTATCCCCATTATGCGGATATTATTGCGTTTCAGGTTTTCCTGCATTTCCCTAAATGCCTCTTCATTCTTTTTGCGTCTTTTTTCTATTTCTTGTTCTTTCTGGGAGCTTTTTCCACCTTGTCCTCCAGCTCATTGATTTGATCCTCTGCTTTATCTAGCCTACTTTTAATTCCTTCTACTGTGTTCCTCAATTCAGAAATGGTATTCTTCCTATCCTCTTGTGTTTTCCTGATAGTTTCTATGTCCTTTTCCAGGTTGATATAGTTTGCCGTAAGTTCCTGACAGTTTCTCTGCAGTTTCTCATTGTTATCTTTGAGGTGGCTGAGCTCATTGAGTTTCCTTAGAGCCAGTGTTTTGAAGTCAGTATCTTATAGTTCCCTTGCCTCTACGTCATTTAGCTCTCTCTGTGGGGATTCCTCCTTTCCCCTCCTTTGAGGGGAACTTTTTTTTCTTCCCATTTTTGTGAAAGTCCCTTTTTTGTTGTTGTTGTTGCTTCTGCTTCAATTGATCCATCTAGATTTCCTGACTTTGTGGATAAAACATCTATGGTGGTAAGTGGGTCTTTTTTTTCTGGGTCTGCTTCTGATGATGTCAATTGTTGATTCTATCTGACCTTGGGGCATTTGTTTGAGCCTTCCAGGAATCTACTATCCATGTCTGTCTCTTGTGATTGTCAATCTGGTCCCTCTGTCCTCATCTGTCAGGCTTAAGCACCACATGGTGGAGCAGTGTCTCCTGATGGCAGACTTATTGTGTCCTTATACACTGCTGTCACTCAGGGGAGTAATCCACCTGAGCAAGATGGAGAACATGGGCTGGAGGAGGATTCAGCACCAGGACTCCTCGGTTACTCCTCCAGTTCTTTCCCCAATGCCTCTCTCTTTAGTTCTCCTCGAGGGTCTCTGGGCAGCTCTGTGACTCCTTTGGCCAGGGATCCACTATTTCTGTGAACTGCTCTGCACTTACATCTTTGCCCACTCAAGCTCTCAACAGCCTGCCTGGGCTCTGGCCCGCACATGCACCCACCATCCACTCACGAGCATGCCCGGGCACTGGGCTGTTTAGGGCCGTCTATTGTCTGCTTTCCCACTTTTGGCTCTTTGGGGGCGTGGCCTGCTTGTGCAAAATGGAGACTATGGAAAGGGGAAGGAGTCAGCTCTGGGACTCTCCAGCCATTCCTCCAGTTATTTCCCCAATGGCTGTGTCTCCAGTCTCTCCTCAAGTGTCTCTGGGCAGCTCTGTGACCCCTTTGGCCAGGGATCCGCTATTTCTGCCAACCATGTTGTAATCGCGCCAACCAGCTCATGCCTCCACTTCTGCCTCTTTGGGGGCATGGCCTGCCTGCGCAGAATGGAGACTAGGAATGGGGAGAGAGTCTTCTCCGGGAGTCCTGGCTAATCCTCCAGTTCTTTCCCCAACACCTCCATCTCCAGTCTCTCCTCAAGGGTCTCTATGCAGCTGTGTGTCCCCTTTGGCCAGGGATCCTCTATTTCTTCCAGTCAATCTGCACTCAGCCCCCAGCCCACATGTGCACAATCTGAGTGCGGAGCACACAAAGGGCCGGTTTATTGATTCCCTTATGCCTGAGTGAGATGGTAGCTGCAGAGTGGGTGGTGCGTTATCACCGGGGCTCCACCGGCTGCCGTCTCTGTTCTCTTCACAAAGTTTTCCTCGCCAATCTTTCCTCAGGCACCAGCCTACTCTGCTGCCACCTCTACCCAGAGATCAAGGAAGGCACTGCCACTGCAAATTTTTGTGTTGGCCCTTTAAATGTCTCTTTGCATCCCCAGCCACCTGTCTCAGGCAGAGAGCGTTCCTACCTAAGCTTTTCAGGGTTGTGTTTTGTCTGTGTGTTTTTCCTGGCTTCAGCTGCTGTAGTCTAGGGGCCCCTGTTTATGATTCAGACCCCTTTCTTCTCAGGGGGATCCAACTGGCCATTTCAATGTCCCTCTGGTGCTGGTGCCCGTGAGCACCGAGCCCACCCTCTCAAGCCTCCACCGCACTTCTCACCCATTCTGATGTGTCAAAGTTGATTCCACTGTCTGTCTACAGCTCCAAACCTCCTTCTTTTATTTTTTTAAATTAATTAATTTATTTTTGTTCAAATACTTTTGTCTCCGCCTTCCCACCACTACTTTCCCCTGCCCCCTCCTCCAACTCCCTCTCTCAGTCCTTCCCCACTTTGGCTTTGTCCATGAGTACTTGCTTTGTTCCTTGACTTGACCCTTGCCTTCCTTTTCTGTGCCCCCCTCCCTCCTACCCTCTTGACTCTTGGTTTCTTTTTTCTATTTTTTTCCTTTTGCTACCCTGATTGTGTTTTTTTCTACCTTGTTTTCCAAATTGTTGATTCAATCTTCTGCTTCATGAAACCTATTGTTTACTTCTTCCAGTGTAGTCTTCATTTCAGATATTGTATTCTTTATTCCTGACTGATTCTTTTTTATAGATTCTATATCCTTTTTCATGCTATTGAGCATCTTTATAGTTATTACTTTGAACTCTATATCTGATCAATTGCTTTTCTCCATTTCATTTAGCTTCTTTTCTGAAGTTTTCTCTTGTTCTTTCATTTGATGCCTGTTTCTTTATCTCCCCATTTTGCCCACTTCTTTGTTGTTGTTTCTATGTATTAGATAAACCTGCTATGCCTCCCATTGTTTGTAGGGTTTCCTTCTCTTGTAAGTATCCTGTTGGGTCCAGTGATATAGTGTCCTTGATCACCTGAGCTTGGTACTCCAGCAATGTCCCTTGTATGGTTTAAGTCATCCCTACTGTTGCAATTGACTCGATTAGTATTGGCCCATTTTTGTGTGGGGCTAACCCTCAGGTTAGCTGACTGTGACTGTCATCCCTGACCACAGTGTACGAATTGCTTTGGAGGTGCTGACCACTCTAAATGGAATTCACCTCACCAGGTTCTAGTGCTCATCAAGATCTCTCTTTGTTTATGCTGCTTGTGAAGCTAATTGGATCCTGCTCTGATGCTGTCTGATGCTGGCTACTGAGTGTGTTGGTTCTGGGGCTCCTTGGGAGGGATTCTGGGGCAGACCAACATCTTTTGCAGCCTGTGACTAGTCTTGGACAACCAGTTTTGATGTGGCTTCTGTAAATTCTTGGTTATAAGACTTTTCTTTAGCTGGTCTTCAGGTGATTATTCAGGTTGATTCCTCTGTATTTTAGTTGTAGTTTCAGTTTGGTCCTGGTAGTAGGTGAGTGTAGCTTCTACCTACTCTGCTGACATCTTGGATTCTACTATATCCAACATTATTTTTTAAACCTGAAATTTGTATCTAAAATGTGGATGCCACAATTCCTCAGAACATTCATGTAGCTAATTTACATACTGTGTAAATAATCTACCCTATTTTTGTTTGGCTTGGTTTTTTGACATAATTTAACTTGAATTGGAAAGATATACTTTAAATTGTGAACATCTAAATTGAACATAAGCATCCAACTTGAACATGAGACATATAAATCACCCATACATGTTTCTGTCTATTACATTGAGCCTATACATTTAATAAAGCAGATTTTCTTATTTAATCATACAGTGTAAAAATATATAATGTGAACTGGTCACTAATGATCTTCAGGAAATATGTCCAAGTCTCTGTCTTCTGTCTACATGGTAGAATTAGACTTGTGGATGAGTGGGGTCTCATGAGATCTGGGCAATGAGTTATTATATAGAAGTAATGTATGATCACTCTCAGCTGAATGATTTAATTACCAAACAACAGCATCCAGAAGACTATTACCAAAGTGAAAGGAACCAAGGACATTTGAAGTGGATGCTCTGTCAATGTGGATATTTGAGTAAGCATGATGATCTGGGTTTCATGCCAACTGCAGATTTACATATAGCAAAAACAAGAGTAAACCTTTTATTCTTAAGCCACTGAAATTTTATGACTACTGTTATCATAGCATAACCATGCCCATTTTGTCTGATATACTTAATGAAGTAAACATCAGCAATGTTCTCTCAGAATTTCTGAACCATGATTGACATAAAAGTTTGTCAAGATTTTCACCAAAGTGACCAATTCAGTTATGAAAATGAACTGAATGGTTATTTGTATCCATACTTGACAAAAATCATGGAAATTCTCATTGTGTACATTGAAATTTTAGTACATGAAGACTCTCATATTCAAAGAGAAGATATTTTAATCACTTGACTATTAACAGTCTTATAAACTTATAATTTTTGTAGTACTTATAAGTAATATCTGATGAAAGGGTTAGATAATTGAAAAATTTATATATAGCAACTACAGAAAATTCAAGTTGTGTTTATAGAAACAGAAGGACCAATACAACCACAAAATATGTTAAATAACCAAAAAGGTAAAGATATATCCAAGTGGTTTATAAGAAGCTGATACTAAACAGGTTCTAGAATTCTCATTTTTTTTTACTCCTAAAACATCTATGTTGTGAAATATTACACAGATATTTATACCAGCTTTGCTTATATTAGACCTAAATTGGAAGCAACTTAAGTGTTTTTCAGCACACAGCACACAGCACCCTGGGCCAATCTTAATGCAAATTCATTGAGTGAAAGATGCCAAAAAGTGATTCCATTGAATCTGTTTATATAAAATTTCTGAAAATGTAAAAAAATTAACAGTGACAAAAGCAGATATGTGATTTCATTGCCTGCGAATGGGGACAGAAAAAGTGAGAATGGTGATTACACAGTAGCATGAGATAACTATTGAGGGTGATGGTTATGTTCATTATCTTGATTATGGTGATGGTTTGATGTGTCTGTATACATATGTCAACAATCATCAAATTGTGTGCTTATAAATATGAAGTTTATTGTAGGTTAACTATAACTCCATGAATCTGTTAGAATTAAAAATGCCACTGGTATGGATTATTGACTTATTTACAAATAGATGGCTCTAATTTTTGTGCCTAAGTTATTAATAATTTTAGTATGCCTAAGTTATTAATAATTTTAGTAGACAGTAATGTCAACTATTACAAATAGGTGTGCTTGAGTTTTTGTAGACATGTTACAAATTAAGTTTATATCACAAAAAAACAAGAAATTATAGTCTTTAAAAGTAACCTATACACTAAAGTATAACAAAACTTTGAAAATTGTCTTGATTTCCCAAAATTATAATGTTGAAATTTACAAATATGATATGTCACATTTTTTCTGTGAATCAAGTGCAATATTTCACCTCATTCCCTGTACTCTACCTCTAATTTTTATCAATGGTAACATAAGATAGCCTTCTAAGTGCTAATCACTGAAATTGAGACAGCCTAAATAATGATACTCTAACTATGATTTACCATGTGCCTTTGGAAAGAGGGTGGTTGAAAATAAAAGACTCCTTTCCTATTCCTCAACCTGCATCTCAGGAAATAAAAGGTTTCCATATTTACCATTAGAAACCAGCTTTTTGAGGCTTACGTTAGCAATGAATTAATCTTTGTTCCACTCCAGTTAGCAGTCAGCAGGTGCATAAACCATCTCCCTTAGAAATAAGCGTTCTCCTTTTTATTCAAATCAGTGGACCAGACTAGACCTATGATTAGAACTACTCTTGGCATCTTAACTTCAGAGAGTCATAAAAACAAGTCAAATGCCACCCAAGAGGGCTGGAACCTGGAAATGAAAGCCTATACTTAGAAAATGGGGGAAAATGTAGAAAGGTTGGTGCCCAAAAGAACCCTGTGGCTTCCTGCTTTTTTTTTTTCAGGTTTCATTGAAAGTGATCAACTCTAATTCCTCACTAAGACAGATTTTTTTTGAGAACCTTTCTTTAGTGTTTTGATTTAAATACATATAAATTCTATAATTATGGTATGAGAAAGGTGATACAGGAGCACAGTGTAGAAAGCAAGTTATTTCACGTGGAATATGATGGGGGTGGTTATGCTTAATGGTGGATTCCTTTTGATCTCTCTGTTAAGGGATGAGTAGACTTCAACAAGCAGAAATAGGGAAGATTAGGAGAGTGATAATGGGAAGACAGGATGAAGAGGAAGTTTATGATCAGAAAAGTGTTTTGTAATTCAATTTTTTTTTAGTTATTCTATTACAGTTGTCCCAATGTTACCCTGTTGCTCTCCCTACACAGCCCACTCCCTGCTCCCACAGTCAATCTCTACCCGGTCGTCCACGTCCACGGGTCACTCATACATGTTCTTTAATTAGGCCCTTGCCCTTCTTTCCTCCCTTATACTCCTCCCCCTCCCCACTGGTCCCTGTCAATCTGTCCTTGTTTCCATGCCTCTGGTTCTATTTTGCTTGTTTGTTTGGAAAACAATATGGAATTTCCTCTGAAAAAAATAAAAATGGAACTGCCTTTTGATCCAGTGATTCCACTGCTAGGATTATGCCCTTAGAATTCTGAAACACTAATTCAAAAGACCTTACTCACCCCTATGTTCACAGCAGCATTATTTACAATAACAAAGTACTGAAAACAGCCTAAGTGCCCATCAGTAAATGAGTGGATCAAAAAACTGCGGTACATTTACACAATGTAATTCTATGCAGCAGAAAGAAAGAAGGACCCCTTACCCTTCATGATGGCAAGGATGGAATGGGAGAGCATTATGCCAAGTGAAATAAGCCAGGAGGCGAAAGACAAATACCATATGATCTCACCTATAAGTGGAACCTAATAAAAAAAATAAACAAATGAGATAAGTGTTTTTTTTTAATTCACAAATAATGAAGACATCATTTTAGATTCAGGCATTCACAAAACTCTTTTCTGAAAGTTTAATTGTGTTGTATGGAAGGAAGGGCTGAGTGAGAGATAATCTACGCTCTTCACCCTGGCATAAGACTTATGTATGTGTAATTCCCTTTTCCTGCAATGTTTGTCCCTTTTCTTATTCTCTTTGTTTGTCTGACACTTGTAAATATATTATGCTTCTAGAATACAGATATAAAATGTAATTTTTTCAAGCATGGTATAATAGAGAAATTTTACTACAATATACTATATTATGGAAGTAAATGACATGGTACTATAGATAAATTTTATATGTTTCATCTTACCTTATTAAAATTCTAGAGTGTTTACACATATTAATAAATATTGGAGAACATGTATTTAAAGGAGCAACTAGAAAATTCCTTAACTGTCGTTTTGCTTATATTCTAATATAGGTATGATTGTTGATTAATATGCATAATCATCTCTGACTTTAATTCATGTGTTAGACATTGAGTGGCAGTGACAAAATCAGACTTCAGAGGCCATGTCAGTCTTGACAAAAGTTATGCTTTTCCCAGTATAAAAAACCTAAAGAAATAACTTTCCTCAATTATTGAGAGATTAGTTTATAATATATTTAGGAGCTTAGAGATTTCATGAAAAATCTCTTGAGGTACATGACTTTTTGAACATGTTAGAGATCCCTTCACTTCTGTTGTCTTGCCCTAGGGTAGAAAATCTCTGTGCATTGGGAGTATATGATATTAGTCAATAGGTTAGTAAGGATGTCTGAATGCCAGTACTGGGATTATTTTTCTCTTATCCTGTAACCTTGAGTTAGTCATTTACAATTTCTTCCTTTTATTTTCATATGAAAAGAAAAGGAGAAGGCTGGAGTCAGTGTTATATAAGAGCCCTCTGAATGTCAATGTATATTTACATCCACTATTTAATGTGACCAAATAAAGGAAATGACGTTTTATGGTTTGTCCATAACTGATCCTTCAGTGAAACTTTTGATTAAAATGTTAGTTACATTTTTAAGGTTCAAATGAGACTACAGAGGCAATATAGTGAAGTAGTTATGTGTACAGACCTTACATCCAGGCTGATCGAATTCAAATCTCAGTTCCACCACTTTCTAGCTATGTGACATTGCAAAAACCATTTATTCTCCTTCATTTAGTTCCCTCATATGCCCAAAGTATTAATAATAGTATTGATTAGATAGGGTTTTTGTGAGGTGTATATAAATATATATGTATTTATAAATATACGAGGTCTGTCCAGAATATATCCAGCCATGTACTATGAAAAATAGAGACATTTATTGATGAAGATATGAGATACAAGAAACATTGTACATAAGACAGTAACACCTCAGTCCCCTTCAAAGTAAGCACCTTGGGACCTCACACAGTTCTCCCAATTGCCATCAGCTGCCCTATTATATTTTATCAACTGCCTGAAATCTCTTCCCTTTCAAAGGTGATTTCAGTTTTGGGAAAAGCCAGAAGTGACAGGGTGACAAATCTGGGGTGTAGGGAGGCTGAGTCACCCAGGTGATTTGAAGTTTTGCCAAAAAACTCTGCATGAGACATGATTTGTCAGCATGTGTTTTGTTGCTCTGAAGCTGCCAATCACTAATTGCCCATAGCTGTGGCATTCTGAATCATTTGAACAGTTTCTGAAGAGGAATATTCAAGCTTAATGCAAAGTTTAGTGAAGATTTTTGCTACCCATTCAGTCATTTTTAATGTGATAGCCGCACAGTACACATGCTCACTCAATAGCATCTATTGCCCCCACTGACTAGTACAGTGAAGTCACCATTGTTAGCGCATGCACATTCCAGTCCATTCTCCTTGGCTGCCAGATTAGATTGATGTCACTCAAACCATTTTCATTATATTAACAATGGTTGGACTTTTTCTGGATAGACTCATGTATCTGTTTGCATGTATGTGAATATACTCATACATATGTATGTCAGTGTTATCTATTATTATTTCTGTATGCAGAAGTTGGAATTAAAAGACATAACTTGTAGTCCTAACTGTCATTTACTACCAGAAAACCTTTAAATATGTTCTTACTCCTCTCTGGTCAGTGTGTTTTCACCTATGACATGGGAGGTGTCTAACTTTATTTTCACAGGCTGGCCATGCTGTATATTAGACATAAAATTGTCATTATTTTAAAATACTCCATAATATTTCATACACCAAGCTATTTTTTAAAAAATCTAAAACTCCATTTTATATCATTTTCCCCTACAGGATAAATCATAGGAACATTTTTATTTGTGGAAAATCATTTCTGCTCTAGGTCTTTAATATTGAAAAAGATGCCTGTGTCTGCTGAGCTAGAAGTTACCAAAGATCACTGAGTCTGACAAACCTAGTTTTCACTAAACATTGCAGAGAATTCAAAAAGTAAATTCATGGCTCATGGCCCTCCACCATCCTTGTATGACAGCATTTTTTTTGTATATTTCATGAACACATTTCAACTTAGTACTTCTTTCAGGCATTTTCGAAACCATCAGTGGAAATAAAGGTTTTGGGGGGTTTCCTTTTTTTCCTTTAGCTTACACTATATTCTGAATTCCATCTTCAATTTCTTTGTCAAAACCACAGTCCCAATGAAAGAAAAGGAACTTGAATCAGGCAAAAATTATATAGTTGCTCAAAAAGCCTCTTCCAGTCTCACTGTCCTGAGGGTCTTTGTTCTTTATGATTTGAAAGGTTTCTTAGGTCTCATGTAATATAACAAGAAAGTAAAGTAAAGTGGTAGGGGTAAGTTTTACATCAATGTTAAAAAATACTTTACAACCAACAGACTTATTTACCAGTTTATTGGTCTGTCTTACAAAATATGTTTTTTGAATAGAAAAGTAATGAGATAGAAGAAAAATTATGCCTTTAGTGGGAAATGTTGGTATTATGTAACCAAGGCTATATATGCTCATTGTGACTAACAAAGCCAATATTTAGAGCCCAGGCTTTGATAAAAGAGAGACCTAAGTTCAAACTCTAGCTCTACAAATTACTAGAGCTTTGGGTAATCTCCAATATTTTCTCTGAGCCCCAAATATCTCCATAATATGGAGATTACAATTAATAGCTATCTTTATTTTGCTTGTTAGTTTAGTTTGTTCAGCCCTGGGAGGTTTCATGAGGGTGGATGGATGGAGCTAAAAAGAAAAGGTTCTCATGGGCCGGACAACAGTGTGGTGATTGCAGGGGCAGCGGGGTGGGTGGAGGTGGAAAAGGTATAGGGTGGATAAATGGTAATGGAAAAAATACAATAAAATAAACTGTTAAAAATAGCTATCTCATAAAGTCCTATGAATATTAGATGGGATAATTATGGTTATTACAAGGTATTTAGTAAGATTAAAGATTTACTTTTGCTTATTTTTTATTTTTATTTTTGATGTTTAAAGAAGATTAACAAAAAGTAATGTTACAATATATATCATTTTGGGAAAATATTGAAACACTTAGGCATAAATTATGCGACCTCTTTATTCCTTAAATCATGGGTATTTGATAAAAGTAGCAGAAGGCTATAAATGATATCCAGTGTTCAACAATTCACTTAAAAATGTATAGCTGAGCCCAGGTTCTGACAAATCTGTATGAGTTATTGTAGCTTGGCCTAAAACTCATTACAGTTTCTATAAAAATAATGTGTAACTGGTGATTTTGCAAAAGCTACCTTAAATCGAGACTTCTTAAAGTTTGAATAAATGTCCTCAATTATTTTCATGTCAATATCTCTCAGAACTTAAATCACAGATTTAACAATCATTAAATCAAACTTATAAAGCTTTGGAAAGAGAAAGGTGTTAAAAGCATTTACATTTTGAGGAGGAAGAGATTACAGTCTTTTATATGGTATTTATTATGTATTTACTTAAACTCAGAAAAATATTTCATTGTTAATAACTATTACTATATAAATTATATTTTAAAAGACAATGAAGTTAAGGCTTTTTTAATTAGCCAAATCATTGATGATGATGAAAATAATGATAGCGGTGATGATGGTGATAATGACAATAGGGGTATTTTAAAGAGTAACAAAGGGCTTTCGTATGATTTTAAGTTAGTGCACCTTGTATCCTTTATCTTTATCACAGAGCTATGCTTTTAATGTCCTTGTAAATTTCAAATGGATAATAACCTGAAAAATATCCTACAAATATCTCACAACTGATAAATCTGTGGTGATTATTAAAATAGGTGTAGTATAGCATATTTTTGTTATATTTTATGTTTTTATTTTTCAGTTACAGTTTACATTCAATGTATTCTTATTAATTTCAGGTATACAGCAAAGTGGTTAGAAAATCATGTACTTTATAAAGTGTTTCCCCCAATGTTTCAAGTACCCAACTGGCCATAAATATGTAAAAATACATATTTATTTTAATATTACTGACTATAGTCTCCATGCTGTAACCTATAGCTCAGTGACTATTCTGTAACTACCAGTCTGTACTGCTTAATTGCTTTACATTTTTCACCTAACACCCCCAGCTCCCTCTCCTCTGACAGCTGTCAATCTGTTCTTGCTTCCATATCTTGGCTATTGTAAATAATGCTTGCAATGAACATAGGAGTGCAGGTATTCTTTCAAATTAGATTTTGGGATTCTTCAGATATATTCCCTGAAGTGGAATTGCTGGGTCATAAGACAATTCCATTTTTAATTTTTTGAGGAAACTTCATACTGTTTGCCATAGTGGTTGCAATAATCTACATTCCCACCAACAGTGCACTAAGTTTCCTTTTTCTGTTATTTGAAGTCAGACAGAATTTAGTTACAATACATGGCCTAACACTTTTTGGTTTGTGTCTTTGGTCAAATTACTTAATCTTTCTGAACTATGGTTTTCGCATTTGTAAAATAGTAGTTAAAATAACCTATAAGGGTTGTTGTGAGGATTAAATGAAATGATATGCATAAAGTAATTAGCATGATTTCTGGCACATTGTAAGTGCTTAGTAAATATGTAGTTTCATCTCCTTGATCATTGTATATTTCCTCTCCTATATTTGGGGGCAGTATTGTGTAAAATAATTGGCTCTGGAGCCATAATGCATAGGTTCAAATCTTACCTTTCCAAATACCAGAACTTACTAGTCCAATGACCTTAGACCTTAGAGCAAGTTACTTAATTTTTTGTAGTTCAGTTTATTCATATATAAGTGGGAAGTGTACAAAGGGTTTTGTAGGAAAGAAATGTGATAATGCATACAAGACACTTGAAACAGTGCCTAGAGCAACACGAATGTTCAGTAAACTGTTTCTATTAGTTCTAAATTCACTTAAGTTTGTAGTGAAATATGGCTAAATAATAGTGAAGATGATGTTGAGTGGTACATTTAATTGAAGGCAATAGTTATGTTATGTAAGCATCAATTAATATTCTTCAAAGCTTTCCTACAAATTGTATACGCATTCATTCAAAATAATAACAATAATGTATTGGATGACTATAGCTTATCAATAAGTGAAATTAAGGACAGTTATGGTATAAGGAATAGGAGAGAGGGATTGGAAAAACATCTGTTAAAAGGCACCTGTGCTACCTATGAGATAATATAGTATTATTTGAAATTAAGCTACAATTAGTTGTAAATGTATATTTCAAACTCTAGGAAAATCAATGAAAAATCAAAACAAGAAGTAAAATTGACATTCTAAGAAGGAATGAAAATGGAATCATATAAAATGTTCTCTCAAAACCAGAGAATGCAGAAAAACAGGGAAAAAACAAAAAAAAAGACAAAGAAAAATGACAACTAAAACAAAAAAGTTACAAGTATGCCACATAGTAGTCCAAACATATCAATAATGACTTTAAATGTAAATGGTTAAATGTACCAATTAAAAGACTGTTATTATGGATCAAAAACAAGACCTAATTACATGTTGTCTAAAAGAAATCCACTTTATATGTGAAAACACAGCTGTATTAAATGTAAAAAATGGAGAAAGTTATAACAAAATCAAGAAAAACTTGGAATAACTATATTAATATCAGGAAAGTCAAACTTCCTAAGTATTATGGATAAAGGGGGCATTACATAATGACAAAAGTGTCAGTTCTCTAAGAAGACAAGACATAAGACATAACTCTATGAAGACAAAAATTCTTAACATGCATATATCTAAGATAACAATAGATCATCAAAATGTTAATAACAAAATCTGATAAAACTGCAAGGATAAACAGATTTATTCACTACCTTATTTGGAGACTTCAACACCACTCTACTAGTAATTAACATATACAGCAGGCAGAAAATCAGTAAGGATACAGTTGAAGAGCACTGAGCTGGATCGACATTTATAAATATCTTCATTTAACAGCAGCAGAAATACACATGCCTCTCAAGTTCATATGGCACATTCACCATTATAGAACAAATTCTGGGCCATAAGAAATACCATAACAAATTTAAAATTATAGAAATCATACAAGATATTTCCTCAGATCAGAAATGAATTAAAATTATGACATTCTGGAAAAAATAAAAATATGAAAACAGTGAAAAGATCATTGGTTGCCTGGATTTCTGGGGGAGGGAGCAAGGAAATATAGCGCATTTTTAGGATGATGAAGTTATTCTGAAAGACCCTGCAATGGTAGATATATAGTATTATGCATTTGTCAAAACTAGTAGAAATGTACAACACAATGGTACACACTAATGTGAGCTATGGACTTTAGTTAAAAATAATGTGCCAAAATTAATTAGTTAATTTTAACAAATGTACTGCACTAATAGCTATTAATAGAAGGGGAACAACCTAGGAGAGGAGGTAATTCCCTAAGCTATTTCTATAATTTTTCTGTAAACTAAACACTGTTCTAAAACTGAAAGTCCACTAATTTAAAAATTATTTGTACAGAGTATATTTTCTTTAGAAATGATTGACTGAGAGATATCAGTGGGAATTTAATGGAAATTATACATTATTATTTATCTCATTTCTTTGCCACAAAAGACTTTCTCTAGTGCTTTACCAAAATCCTAGCGATTTCTGAATAGACATGGCTAGACCTTTCATTTTAATACACGTTTATACACCATTTAATGCTTTAACCAATAAAGACAAGAAAAATGTTAACAAAATATATATCCAAACAAAACAAAGGTAGTGTTGTGATTTGGGAGAACACATAGAGCTTAAGTAAAGTAATGGGTAGGAGTCTGGCCATGATATGTAAACAAAAGTAAGAACACCAGCTTTGCAGAAGAATACCACACACACAATAAAAATCCAAATATTAATTTTATCTTCTTACATTTCAAAAATTTTCAGTAACTATAAAATTATATATCTGTGTTCTAGTGTATAATTTTTTCTTTAATCCATGAATATATTTTTTCAAAAAAATAAAGAAATTTCATACCAATATCAGAGTGAAAGCCGAAAACCAGAGGACTACAGCCATATTTTTATCTTTTTATTTATTTTTTTATTGTTGTTCAATTACAGCTGTACCAATTTTCCCCCATTGTTTTCCCCTGCCCTGCCTATCCCCTGCTACCCCAGTCAATCCCCACCATATTGTCCATTACCATGGATCCTTTATACATGTTCCCTGACTAGACCTTTCCCCTTCTTCCTGCCTTGTCCCTCTCCCACCTTCCCTCTGGTCACTGTCAGTTTGTTCCTTATTTTCATGTCTCTGGATCTATCTGGTTCATTTATTTGTTTTGTTCATTAAGTTCAACTTATAGATGTCATCATATGTTTTTTTTTTCTTTCACCGCCTGGCTTATTTCACTTAGCATAATGCTCTTCAGTTCCATCCACACTGTCACGAAAGGTAGGAGTTCCTCCATTCTTTCTGCTGTGTAGTGTTCCATTGTGCAAATGTACCACAATTTTTTGATCCACTCATTTACTGATGGTTGCTTAGGCTAGTTCCAGCACTTTGCTATCACAAATAATGCTGCTATGAACATTGGGGTGCATAAGTTATTTGAATTGGTGTTTCAATTCAAGATTCTTAGGTTATAATTTCAGCAGTGGGATCACTGGATCAAAAAGTAGTTCTATTTTTAGTTTTTTGAGAAAATTCCATCCTGTTTTTCACAGTGGCTGCACCAGTTTGCTTTCCCACCAGCAATGTACTAGAGTTCCCTTTTTTCCACATCCTCACCAGCACTTGTTTCTTCATTTGTTTATGAGGGTCATTCTGACTGGTGTGAAGTGATATCTTATTGTGGTTTTAATTTGAATATCTCTGATGGTTAGTGATGTTGAGCATTCTAGTGATGTTGAGCATTCTTTCTTATGTCTATGTGCTCTCTGTATGTCCTCCTTAAAGAAGTGTCTGTTCAGGTCCTATGACCATTTTTTAATTGGATTGTTTATCTTTCTGGTGTGGAGTTGTGTGAGTTCTTTATATATTTCAGAGATCAAACCCTTGTCCAGGGTATCATTGGCAAATATATTTTCCCATACAGTTGGTTCCCTTTTCATTTTGCCAATGTTTCCTTTAGCCATGTGGAAGCCTTTTAATTTAATGTAGTCCTGTTTGTTTATTCTTTCCTTTATATCCCTTGCCCTAGGAAATTTATCTATGAAGATATTTCTATGTGGTATATCTGATATTTTCCTACCTATGTTTTCTTCTAGGACTTTTATACTTTCATGACTTATATTTAAGACTTTTTATTCATCTGGAGTGTATTTTGGTGTATGGTGTAAGTAGGTGGTTGAGTTTCATTTTTGTGCATTTGCCTGTCCAGATCTCCCAATGACATTTATTGAAAAGGCTTTTATTACTCCATTTAATGCTCCTATCCTCTTTTTTGAATATTAATTGACCCTAGATACCTGGGTTTATTTCTGGGTTCTCTATCCTGTCCCATTGATCCATGTGTCTCTTCTTCTGCCAGTAACAGACTGTTTTGATTACAGTGGTCTTGTAATATAGTTTGATATTGAGTATTGTGATCCCTCTTTGTACTTCTTTCTTAAAATTACTGATGCTATTTGGGATCATTTATGGTTCCATATAAATTTTCGAAATATTTGTTCTATGTCTGTGAAATATGTTATTGGTATTTTGATAGAGATTGTGTTGAACCTATAGATTGCTTTGGGTAGTATGGACATTTCGATTCTTCCTATCCATGAACATGGTATGTGCTTCCATTTATTTTTGCCTTCCTTAATTTCTTTCTTCAGTGTTCTGTAGTGTTCTGAGTACAGTTCTTTTACCTACTTGGTAAAGTTTATTCCTAGGTACTTTTTTTTCTTGTTACTATAGTAAATGGGATTTTTTTCCTAGTTTCTGTTTCTGATATTTCATTGTTGGTGTACAAAAATGCCATTGATTTCTGAATATTGACTTTGTATCCTGCTGTTTTGCCAAATTCATTCATTAAGTCAAGTGGTTTTTGTGGAGCTTATTGTGTTTTCTGTGTATACTATCATGTCATCTGCAAACAATGACAGTTCTACCTCTTCCTTTCCAATCTGTATGTTTTTTATTTATTTTTCCTGTCTAATCACTGTGGGTAGAACTCCCAATACTATGTTGAATAGAAATGGTGAATGTGCACATCTTTATCTTGTTCCTGATCTTAGGGGGAAAGCTTTATTGTTTTCCCTGCTGAACTTTACTGTAGGTTTCTTGTATATGGCCTTTAATATGTTACAGTATGCTTCCTCTACTCCCACTTTGATGAGTGTTTTTATCATAAATGGGTGCTGGTCCTTATCAAATGCTTTTTCCACATCTATTGATATGATCATGTGATTTTTGTCTTTCATTTTGTTTATTGATTTGCAAATATTGTACCATCCTTTCATCCCTTGGAAATTCCTGGGCACATATAATCTTCCAATACGGAATCAAGAAGCAGCAGAAAGTCCAAACAAACCAATAAAATCTAGTGAAATTGAAGCAAACATCAAAAAATGCCCAGGACACAAAAGCCCTGGACTGGAGAGCTGCACAGGCAAATCTTACCAAACATTTAAGGTAGAGCTAACTCCTATCTTGCTCAAACTATTCCAAAAAATTCAAGAAGAGGAAAGACTCCCACACTCTTTTTTGATGTGGCCCATATTATCTTAACTCCAAAACTAGGTAAAGACACCACAAAGAGAGAAAACTACAAGCCAATATCTCTGATGAACATAGATGCTAAAATCCTCAACAAAATATTAGTAAACCATGTCCAGCAATACATTTAAAAGATTATACACCATGATGAAGTGAGATACAGCCACATTTAAAAAAAAACTCAGCTTTGTGAACATGTAATTCATATACACATTTCACAAATATAAAGTATACAATTCAATGGTTTTTAATATATCTACTCTCCCTCCACAACATGGAATTGTAGAAAAGGTTTTCTTGTTGATGAATAGAGCTGGTTGTCACAAATATTTGCAAACTGGTTTAGGATGACCCAGGCAATCTCAAGGTATTAACTTGCCTTAAGGACTTCCTGGACTAGCATTGCTGACAAGCAACTAACAGATGCAAAAACATGTCTTTCCTCGAGCAAGGTGCTTTTACCCTGGACCTCAAGGAATTCTGTATATACTTTTCTATTGCTGCCTTAACAAATTAGCACACACTTAGTAGCCTACAACAACACATATTTATCTTTAAAGATCTGTAGTTTAGATAACATTTGAAGAATCTATGGATTAAAGTCTGTGTATCAGAAGCCCAACACTAGTCTCCCTAGGCTAAAAGTCATTCCCTTTCCTTTTAAAGGTTCTAGATAAGGTACCTACATTCCTTGGCCTACATCTTTAAAGCAAACAATACTGTACCTTTTTGATGATTTTTTCTAACCATTCTTTCCCACAGTCATATCTCCTCAAAATCTTCTTTTGCCTGCCTGTTCTACTTTCAGGGACCCTTGTGATTACAGTGGGATCAACTGATTAATTCAGGGTAATATCTCTGTTTTAATTTTAGTTGATTAGCAACCTTAACTCCATTTTCAAGCTTCATTTCCCACTGCCATAAATCCTAACATAGTCACATGTTCCAAAGATTAGGATGTGGGCATATTTATGGATGTTACATTATTTTGCTTACAACAATTCTCAATATAGACAATTTTTAGTGTCAATCAGTAGTACACAGTCAAGAGCTGCCTAACATGTAACATGCTTTGAGCAAGAACAAACATAAATAAAATAGGTAAAAGATATAGAGTAAAAAACTTCATATGCTGGACTTAACAGATACTATTTTAAAAACTGTTGTTAATATGCCCTGGATGGTTTGGCTCAGTGGTTGAGCTCTGGACTGTGAACTGAGAGTTCACCAGTTCAGTTCTTGGTCAGGGTACATGCCTGGGTTGCTGGTCAGGTCTCTACTTGGGGGCATGCAGAGGTGGCTGATCATGTTACTCTTACACATTGATCTTTCTCCCCCTCTTTCTCTCTTCCTTTCCCTCTGTCTAAAAAATAAATAAAATCTTTTTTAAAAATCTGTGGTTGTTATATTACAAGGTATAAAATAAAGGTTTAAAACTATCAGGAGACAAGAAACCGTAAATATAGATCTGGCAAATTTACCGAAGAAACTGTCTTCTAGAAATAAAATATACAATAAACAAAATGTATATTCCATCTTTTAATAAAAGCAGATCAGGTAATTCAGATGAGCAATAATGCTGGAAAAAAACTAAAAGGTCTGAGCAACATTTTTATAAGATTGCTTTAAGGCATCGTAGAACTAATAGGGAAGTAAAGGATTACAGGGCCAATAATTAGGAGAAGGATTAAACCCAGAGAGGAAATCACAGGTTTTAGGTGTTTTTCATCCAAGAGAATCTACGTACTCTGGAAGATGCTACTGAGAGGCTAAAAAGCCTAACATTCAAGGCGTTCACAGTGTGATTGTGACTGAAAATTTAAGCTTATTTCTCCTTACTCCTACAGTACACTGCCAAGCACTTAGACATTCATGAGGAAACTGTTAAATTAAACTGAATGGTGGGAGGAAAAAGATGGCGGAGGAGTGAAAGGGAGTCACGCTGACCTCCTCCCAAAACCAAACTGGAATTGCAAATAAATAATGGAGTAATCACCTGGAAAGCAGTGGAGCGATAGTGGGAGAGGAGCCTTGGTGCCGCGGACAGCGGATTCGACTCTCACACATCCCAACGGGTGAGAATTGCGGTGGAGGCTTGAGAGGGTGGACTGGGTGCGCACGGGCACTGGCACCAGAGGGACATTGAAACAGCCAGTTAGCGTCCCCCCGAAAAGAACGGGGTCTGAATCATAAACAGGAACCCCTAAACTACAGCAGCTAAAGCCGAGAAAATACAGACAAAACGCAACCCCAAAAAGCTTAGGGGCGCTCTCTGCCAGAGACAGGTGGCTGGGGATGCAAAAAGACATTTAAAGGGCAAACGCAAAAGTTGCAGCGGCAGCCACCCTCCTTGATCGCTGGGTAGAGGCGGCAGCAGGGTGGGCTGGTGCCTGGAAAAAGACTGCTGAGGAAAACTTTGTGAAGAGAACTGACACTGCGGCCGGTGGAGGCCGGGTGATAAAGCACTTCCCACTCTGCAGCTACCATCTCGCTCAGGCATAAGGGAATCAATTAACCTGCCTTTTGTGCGCTCCGCACACAGCTTGTACGCCTGTGAGCTACAGGGCTGAGTGCAGACTGGCTGGGAGAGCCTTGAGGAGAGACTGGAGACAGAGGTGTTGGGGAAAGGAGGGGAGGAGGAACCGGGGAGTCCCGACTCCCTCCCCGTTCGGCAGTTTCCATTGTGGGCTGGAAAGGCGCGACCCCAAAGAGGCAGAAGCGGGGCGCGCATGAACCAGACTGCCTGCGATTGAAACGCAGTCCGCACAGGGGTTGGATCCTCGGCCGAAGGGGTCACAGAACTGCCCAGAGGCCCCTAAGGGGAGACTAGAAACGGAGGCATTGGGGAAAGAACGGGAGGAGGAACCGGGGAGTCCAGACTCCTTCTCCTTGCCGAAGTCTCCATTGCGCGGGAAGAGGCCACACCCCCAAAGAGCCAAAAGCCAAAAAGCAAACATAGACACCCCCAAAACACCCAGAGCAGGCGCGCACACTTGCGCCAAGTGACTGGCGAAGGTTGGCGAGCATGTGTGTGACCCACGCGGGCTGGCGAACGCTTGCACCTGCCGGCAAGGCCTCACACAGACTGGCACCCATACGGCCTGCGAGGGATTGCACAGAGGGGCAAGGGCAGGCGTAAATTGACCTACCCACCGCGATTGCGGAGCAGCCCACAAAATAAGTAGAGCTGCCCAGAGTCCCTGGAGGAGAGACCAGAAACAGGATTAACCAGAGAGTCCTAGAGCTGATTTCCTCCCATTTCCGTAGTCCCCATTTGGCGAGGGCAAGCAACGCACCCAAAGAGCCAAAAGCGGGGAAAACACACAATAGAAGACCCTAAACTGACCAGTGCCGCGAAGCTCGCGTGCCAGGGAGGCCAGATGAGCACGGGAGGTCGCGAATAAGCCCCCTGGTCTGGGGCAAACACATGCGAGCCCAGGCAGGTGGGGGACCCTGCCGCGCTGGGAACGCGCTCAAGGAGCTCTCGTGAGAGCGCAGAGAGATCCCAAAAAACAGCCCAGCCCTGACCGAAGGGGTCACAGAGCTGCTCCAAGCAGGAGTCAGACACAGGCATTAGACTCCTGAAAGGCTCAAACAAACATCCCAAGGCCCTATAGGGTCAACAACTGACATCATCAGAGGCAAGCCCAGAAAGAAAAGTGAAGGACAAAAATACTTAACAGACTCTCACAAAAATGGGAAGAAAAAGAAGTTCCCCCCAAATGAGTGGAAAAGGGGACTCCCCACAGAGAGAGCTCAATGAAATAGAGGCAAGGGAACGATCAGATATGGAATTTAAAACACTGGTTCTAAGGAAGCTCAATGAGCTCAGCCAGCTCAAAGAGAACTATGAGAAACTGCAGAGAAACTATCAGGATCTTACAGCAAACTATATCAGCCTGGAAAAGGACATAGAAACTATCAAGAAGACACAAGAGGATATGAAGAATACCATTTCTGAATTGAAGAACACAGTAGAAGGAATCCAAAGCAGGCTGGATGAAGCTGAGGATCGAATCAGTGAGATGCAGGATAAGGTAGAAAGAAGCTCCCAAAAAGAACAAGAAATGGAAAAACGGCTCAAAAAGAATGAAGAGGCATTAAGGGAAATGCAGGACAACCTGAAACACAATAATATCCGTATAATAGGGATACCAGAAGGAGAAGAGGAGCAAGGGATAGAGAACCTCCTCAATAAAGTAATGATGGAAAATTTCCCTAATTTGAAGAGAAAAAGTCTCTCATGGATCCAGGAGGCACAGAGGACCCCACTCAAGAGGGACCCAAGGAGGTCCACTCTAAGACACATCATCATTAAAATGGCAAATGTCAAAGACAAAGAGAGAATCCTCAAGGCAGCAAGGGAGAAGGATAAAGTAAAATACAAGGGGGCCCCGATACGCCTAGGAGCTGACTTCTCAACAGAAACACTACAAGCCAGAAGGGAATGGCAACAAATATTCCAAGCCATGAAAAGCAAGGGCCTACAACCAAGGCTGCTCTACCCAGCTAGGCTCTCCATTAAAATAGAAGGAGAAATACGGAGTTTCCCAGACAAAAGAAAGCTAAAAGAATACATCTCTACCAAACCAGCACTCCAAGATATGCTAAGGGGACTGGTTTAAGCAGATGAAGGAAAAGAATGAGACAGAGAGGAACACAAGTACAAAGAGAAAAGATGAGTAAGTTTCTATCAGTAATATCTCTCAATGTGAATGGACTAAATGCCCCAATCAAAAGACACAGGGTAGCTGAATGGATAAGAAAACATGACCCACACATATGCTGCCTACAAGAGACCCACCTCAGAGCAAAAGACCTACACAGATTGAAAGTAAAGGGATGGAAAATAATATTCCAAGCAAATGGACATGAGAAAAAGGCTGGTGTTGCCATACTTGTATCAGACAAAGTAGATTTCAAAGCAAAGGCCATAAAGAGAGACCCAGAGGGGTACTTTATCATACTTAAAGGAAGAATCTATCAAGAAGACATCAACATTGTAAACTTATATGCTCCCAATATAGGAGCCCCCAAGTTTATAAGGAAATTGTTGGATGACTTCAAAAAAGATATAGATAGCAACACACTGATAGTAGGGGATTTCAACACCCCACTGTCAAAAATGGACAGATCTTCCAAACAAAACATTAATAAACATATCGTGGCGCTGAATGAAACACTGAATCAAAGAGACTTAACTGACATATATAGAACCTTACATCCCAAAGAAGAAAAATACACATTCTTTTCAAATGCTCACAGCAGTTTTTCAAAGATAGACCACATGATAGGACACAAAGCAAGCCTCAGTAAATTCAGGAAAATTGAAATAATACCAAACTTTTTCTCAGACCACAAGGCCTTGAAACTCGAAATCAAACTCAAAGAGAAACTTCAAAAACTTGGAAACTCATGGAGACTGAACAGTACACTATTAAAAAATGAATGGGTCATAATGAGATAAGAGAAGAAATCAAAAAATTTCTGGAAACAAATGAAAATGAACAGACAACTGTCCAAAACCTATGGGACACAGCAAAGGCGGTCCTGAGAGGGAAGTTCATAGCAATACAGGCTTACCTTAAAAAGATAGAAACATTTCCAATAAAAGACCTAACACTACAACTTGAAGAACTGGAGAAACAACAACAAATAAATCCCAGAGCAAGTAGAAGGAAGGAAATATTCAAGATTAGAACAGAACTGAATGACATAGAGACAAAAAGAACAATTCAGAGGATCAACCAATCCAGAAGCTGGTTCTTTGAAAAGATTCATAAAGTGGACAAACCTTTAAGCAGACTCATCAAGAAAAAAAGGGAGAGGACCCAAATTAATAATATCAGAAATGAAAGAGGAGAAATAACAACTGATACCACAGAAATACAAATGATTATCAGAAACTATTATGAACAATTATATGCCAAGAAATTTGAAAATCTTGATGAAATGGACAAATTTTTAGAAAAGTATAATCTTCCAACACTGAAGGAGGAAGAAACAGAAAGCTTGAACAGACCGATAACAGTTGGGGAGATTGAAGCAGTAATGAAGAAACTCCCAGCACAAAAAAGCCCAGGGCCAGACGGTTTCCCAGGAGAATTTTACAAAACATTTAAGGAAGAGCTAACCCCTGTCCTTCTCAGACTATTCCAAAAAATCCAAGAGGAGGGAAGACTGCCAGACTCCTTCTATGAGGCCAGCATCACCCTGATCCCAAAACCAGATAAAGACCCTACAAAGAAAGAAAACTACAGGCCAATTTCGCTGATGAACATAGATACTAAAATCCTCAACAAAATATTGGCAAACCGCATGCAGCAATACATTCAAAAGATTATCCATCACGATCAAGTGGGATTCATCCCAGGGATGCAGGGATGGTTCAATATACGCAAATCAGTAAACGTGATACACCACATAAATCAAAGAAAAGACAAAAACCATATGATCATCTCGATAGACGCAGAAAAACCATTCGATAAGGTACAGCACCCATTTATGATCAAAACACTCAGCAAAATGGGAATCAATGGGGCATTCCTCGACGTAATAAAGGGCATATATGAAAAACCTGCAGCCAATATCATACTCAACGGGCAAAAACTGAAAGCTTTCCCACTAAGATCGGGAACACGACAAGGATGTCCGCTTTCACCGCTTCTTTTCAACATCGTATTGGAAGTCCTAGCCACAGCAGTCAGACAAGAGAAAGAGATAAAAGGCATCCAAATAGGAAAGGAGGAAGTAAAAGTATCATTGTTTGCAGATGACATGATAGTGTACATAGAGAACCCTGTAGACTCTACCAAAAAACTCCTCAACCTAATAAGTGAATTTGGCAAAACAGCAGGATACAAAGTCAAAATTCAGAAATCAAAGGCGTTTTTGTACACCAGCAATGCAATAGAAGAAGAAGAAATCAGGAAAAATATACCATTCGATATAG
Organism: Pteronotus mesoamericanus; assembly: GCF_021234165.1. Taxonomy (NCBI): domain Eukaryota; kingdom Metazoa; phylum Chordata; class Mammalia; order Chiroptera; family Mormoopidae; genus Pteronotus; species Pteronotus mesoamericanus. The sequence goes on from NW_026555198.1 coordinate 5,963,643, forward strand.
CACGAAAAAAGATAAAGTACCTAGGGATAAATTTAACCAAAGACACAAAAGACCTGTATGCAGAAAACTATGCAACATTGAAAAAAGAAATTAAGGAAGACACAAATAAATGGAAGCATATACCGTGCACATGGATTGGAAGAATTAATATCCTTAAAATGTCCATACTACCAAAAGCAATTTATAGATTCAACGCAATCCCTATTAAGATACCAATGACCTATTTCACAGAAATAGAACAGACATTTCAAAAATTTATATGGAACCATAAACGACCTCGAATATCCGCAGCAATTTTGAGAAAGAAACACAAAGTAGGAGGGATCACAATACCGGACATCAAACTCTACTACAAAGCCACTATACTCAAAACAAACTGGTACTGGCACAAGAACAGACCCATAGACCAGTGGAACAGAATAGAAAGCCCAGAAATAAGCCCAGGTCTCTATGGACATCTAATATTCGACAAAGGGGGCAGAAGCATAAAATGGGGCAATAACAGCCTCTTCAACAAATGGTGTTGGGAGAGCTGGATGGCTACATGCAAAAAATTGAAATTGGATCATCAGCTGACACCATACACAAAAATAAACTCAAGATGGATAAAAGACTTAAATATAAGTCGCAACACCATCAAAGTCGTAGAGGAGAACATTGGCAGGAAACTCTCAGATATCCCACGCAGCAATTTTTTCACTGATATGTCTCCTAAAGCAAGGGACATAAAGGAAAGAGTAAAGAAGTGGGACTTCATCAAAATAAGAAGCTTCTGCACGGCTAAAGAAAACATCAGCAAAATGAAAAGGGAGCCAACCATTTGGGAAAATATATTTGCTAATGATACATCAGAGAGAGGTTTGATCTCCAAGATATACAAAGAACTCACTCGACTTGACTCCAAGAAGACAAACGATCCAATCAAAAAATGGGCAAAGGACCTGGGCAGATGCTTTTCTAAGGAGGAGATACAGAGGGCCCAGAGGCATTTGAAAGGATGCTCTGCATCACTAGCCATCAGAGAAATGCAGATCAAAACCACCATGAGGTACCACCTCACACCGGTCAGAATGGCCATCATAAACAGATCCACAAACAACAGGTGCTGGCGAGGCTGTGGAGAAAAGGGAACTCTAGTCCACTGTTGGTGGGAATGCAGACTGGTGCAGCCACTATGGAAAGCAGTGTGGAATTTCCTCAGAAAGCTGAAAATGGAACTGCCTTTTGATCCAGCGATTCCCCTGCTGGGACTATACCCTGAGAACACCAAAACGCCAATACAAAAGAACCTATGCACTCCAATGTTCATAGCAGCACAATTTACAATAGCCAAGTGTTGGAAGCAACCTAAATGCCCATCAGTAGATGACTGGATCAAAAAATCATGGTACATATACACAATGGAATACTACGCAGCAGAAAGAAAAAAAGAAGTACTAAACATTGAGACAGCATGGATGGAACTGGAGAGCATCATGCTAAGCGAAATAAGCCAGGGGGCGAAAGACAAATACCATATGATCTCACCTATAAGCGGAACCTAACCAACAATGCAAAGAAGCAAGGAAAATATGACCAGCAACACTGAAAGGAAAAGAAATCAACAGAGACAAGAGGGAAGAGGGGCGCAGGGAAAGGGAAGGGAAGGGGAAAGTGAAGGAACATATAGCAAGGACTCATGGACAAAACCAAAGGGGAAGAGCTGAGGGAGGGAAGGTGGGAGGGGGCAAGCGAAAGAGGTGGGGGGAAGGCAGAGACAAATGTATTTAAAAAGTAAATAAATTAATTTAAAAAAAAGAAAAAAAAAGAAAAAAAATAAATAAATTGAATGGTGGTAAATACGTACTTCTGACTCAGGTTTTACCTGTTATGAGTTGTGTCCAAGCATATTAACTAACTATACTAAAAGTCATTTGAAGTAAGCAGCAGGCAATATTAGGTCAGCTCTGGTTTCGTTATATGACTGGAAGAAAGATGATCAATTCATCTTCCAACATTTTGATAATGTTTGTGATCTGGACTCGTGTTATTAAAATTGTAACACAGAAGTCACCATTATGCTAACCAAACCATCAGCCATTTTATGTAATTTATTGCATGAGCTGTAGTCTCCATGTGTCTTCCTATCTATTAAGGTCACCATGCTTGGAAGCCAAATGTAGTAATTTTCTCTGGTCAGGGTCTATTAATCATCTACTTCAGTAAAAGGCAGATCATGGTGATAAAAATTCAAGAACTTCAGGGCTCTATAGAGAGCCACCTCAAGGGTGACCAAAATTAAAAAATAAATAAATAAAATAAAATGTAACTATATTTGATTAAAATGTTGACACACTGTTGATAAAAAATTTTTATTATTATTGTTATTTGCTTTATGAAACTAAAATAACACTGCATAGAAAAACATTTTGGTTGATTTGGTTGGTATATTTGTTTGATCATAACAAAAATCTTGAAATTGTAATTTTATATTTTTAACAATACATTTGAATTTATTTCTATACTAATTATTATAATAAATTAAGGACTGAAAAATAATTGAACATTATATTATCAAATTGAAAAATAGGTGAAGTATATTTTTCCCTCTTGGTTCTAGCATTAATCAAATTTCAAATGGAAAATCTTCAGTAAATCTTAAACTTGGTTGATTATTAAGCTTTTTGTCTTTGAAGATAATGGAATATCTGTTTCTTCCTTTTGGTTTCAAACAATTTGAAATTTGAGGATTTTGCTGCAAAACAGATTTTAAAAAGGAAATGCAGCTGTCTTCATAAATAATTAATTAAAGATCTTTGTGACTGATCTTTTGCTGGAGTGAATGTATTTTAAATTTCTTATTTTCCCAACAGATCTATTTCGTGCTGAATGGTTTCCAGTTATGATCAGCCTGATATATTTTTAAACCTAAAAGATAGTTGAACATTTGAATATATTTTCTATTCTAACTTAATTATTTAGGAGGAATAGCGTAGTATATCATATTACCCAAAGATGGTCTTTTTAACATGATCACCTTTCATTTTTTGGAAAGCAAAATGAAGACAATTTCAGTTAACATGAAGAAAGTCAGAATCTCTGAATGACTGTTGACAATGTGATTGACCTATATTACTTGCATAAAAATTCAAATACCTAAGACTGTTTTTTGCATGGTTTATCTCGTCCTCCTCTGCCTTTTACCCATTTTCAAGTTTCCTCCACACGTGTCAAATCCTGTGCCGAATTCAGAACCTACAAAGCTTGTTATGTCATGATGTCATGGTCTCTGTTCTTAAGGAGCTCATTAACTAAGAACACATTCTCTCTTGGCTACCCATTAAAGTCATCTGAAGTGCTTTTATTTTTTATTAACTTTTTATTTATTGATTGGGGGGGGAGAGAGAGAGAAGTTTTGTTGTTCTACTCCTTTATGCATTTGCTGGTTGATTCATACATGTGCCCTGAATGGGGACTGATCCTTAAGCTTTGTATCAAACAATGCTCTAACCAACTAAACTACCTGGCCAGGACTGGAGTGCTTTTATGAAAATCCTAAAGTTAAGATTACACTCTGGAACAATGAAATCAGACAATATGTGGAGAAGGTACCCAGGCATCAGTATTTTTTTAAAGCATCCTAGGTGCCTCCAATGTACAGCCAAATTTGAAAAACACTGGCTAGATCAGTGGTTCTCAAATTTTAGAGGTGTGACTACAATTAATTTCAGGGTTGGCCAGAATATAGATTGGTACTGGATAACACGCTGGAATTTCTGATTCAGGGGGTCTGTGGCGGGCATTAGAAATTTGTATTTTTTAAAAGTTTCCTAAATGATAGATCAATGGTTCTCAATTCTAAATTAACATGACAATAACTTTAGATGCTAAAAAACAAAACAAGAGAAACAACAATGTACACAGCAATGTCTATGTCCTACCCAAAGATATTCTGGTTTAGCGGGTCTGAAATGAAGTCCAGGCATTATTTTTTATAAGTTCCTTGGTAATTCTTATGCACCTCCAGGTTTGAGAACCAGTGTTGTTTCTGAACCAAAAAATACAAGCCATGACTGTAAATTCAAATCACCTCAGAAAATTTACAAAATTATGATGACTTAGTTATACCTCAAACAAAAGAAATCAGAATCTTTTGTGGTGGGACTGAGACATCATTTTTTCAATGGTTTTCCATGTGATTCCAATATGCAACTAAAGTTAAGAACATACTGAGGTGGAGGACAGAAACATACGCATACATAGAAAAAATATCATGGAACATAATGAGGGAAATTGTATTGTGCACAAGGGAAACACACTAACTCATTATGGTCACATTAGAAAATCTCCCCAAAAAGGATGCTTCAAATTAATCCTGATTAAGCTAACTAGATAAATGGGTACTCTAGTTCTATTGTCCATTCACCAAAAGCCATTTAACCCAATAGCTCTATGTATCCCTTTAGCTTTCCTAAATTAAAATATTATCTAATGACTTAGTTTGGTGTTTATGATAGTTATTGGTCTATTTAATATTATTTTATAGAATATTGTGTAGCTTTGTATCCCATGGAGTCATTTTATCCTAGTTTTTTTTAATTAAAAAATAATTGATATATGTGGAGAAAATGGCTGCCTAAATGCATATCTCTACTGTCATTTTCTCTGGAATTTGATCTGAGTATCTCTCCTGAGTGGAACAGCCTCTGGATAGAGTAAACAAATGGACTAGCTGTTACAAATAATGCCTTGAGCTCTGCTGCACACAAATAAATGGTGAGGGATTATGGGAAATTCTGTTAACTTTGTTTATATTAATTTTTAGAAAATGAAAATCTATAGTGATATAAAAGTTGGCGGTTGCCTGAATCCAAAGATAGGGTTGGGAATTAATTGCAAAGGTACAGGAGGAAACTTTCTGGGACTATAGAAGTATTTTGAAATTAGATTGTTGTGATGACTTAACATGAATACACTTAAAAAACTCATCTAACTGTAAATTTAAAATGGTTTAATAATATTGTAAATAAATAAAGCATCAAAAACAGTATAAACTGTTAAAAATTTATGGAAACTGATGAGATGATTATTAAATTTATATGGAAGTACAAATGTTGAATAGGCAACGTAGTCCTGAAGAAAAACAAAAACCAATAATAAAAATAATAGAAAGACTTACTCCATCAGATATTGAACACTCTTATAATAATATAATAATTAAGATAAGATTGGTTGGTGTAAGGATAGACAAATAGACCAATGGTACAGCAGAAAGACTACAGAAACACACTGATTACAACTGATTTATGAGAAAAGTGTTAGTGCAGTGTAATGGGGAAAGGATTATATTCCAAGAAAATTGGAGACTTTTGGGTGAGGATGCACCCACCCATAAACATACACATACACAAACACATACAATTACTTTACACCATACACAAAAATCAGTTTTGACCTATTGAAGAACTGATTGTGAAAAAGGCATAACTAATGTATGACATTAAAAGTCTGGGCAGTAGTTTTCCTTGGGGAGAAGACATCTGGGATGCTGATATTTATTATTTTTATTTCTTCACCTAGGTTCTGGTTAAACAGATGTGCTCAGTTTGTGAACATTTATTGAGCTCTCTCTATATTTTTCATTTATATATGTATGTAAACTTTAATAATAAAGTGAAACAAAGAAAAATATAAAGAAAATTAATAGACAAATATGAAAAGTATTCTATCAAAGTATAATTTTAAGTTTAGCTATAATGAAAAAATGAAAGCTATATCAAGCAATAATAAAATATATAGTTTACATGGAAGCTCTGAATTCAAAATATATATGTAGCAAATTACACACAAGTTAAGTAGAGCCAGTGGAATTTTAAAACAATGCAGTTTTACTTGAACATTGGAAAGTATTTCTTCCATAATCAAATAGATCTATCAAATTAAAAATAAATAACAGTGACTGAATAATATACATATATGCACATTACATATATGCACAAACATATATAATGTATACATATCTTAATGTATATATAATCACATAACTGGCATTATCACATATTATTTGTGTTTTTCTATGATTATTTATAAAAAGTAATCATTTCTCAACAACAGAAACCTGAATAAAGATTTAAAAATCTCTTTTATGTCACATTCCCCAATCAGAATCCAATAAAATTTGAAATAAATGATGAACAAAAAAGAAAAATGTTAAAAATTTAATACTTAGGAAAAGCATATTAAAATGTCTTAGATTGAAGAGAAAATCACTACTAAATTTATTAAATATCTTGAATGGAATGAGTTGTAGAATTTTGCATTTTATTATGTGATACAGCTAAATTTATACTAACTGAAAAAAATGACTATCTTCGTTATTAAAGATGAAAGACAAGATTAATGAAACAGAACAAATTAGCAGGAAATATAAATATGTTTCTTACCCCTTTAAAATTTTCTAGGATATCTTGTTTAAAAAAAAAAACCCTAAATCTCTCTTTAGTATTTTTATATTTCTCTTGATTTTCAATCCTTATACCTATTTGAATTCATTTTTGTAAGGTAGGGATCCTGTAGGGATCCTGGCTCATTTGTATCTAAATTGGTATATATTTGAGACACTATCATTTTAAATGAAATCAATTTTCTCCTATTGAATTGACATACAATTTAAATTAATATGAAATTCCCAATTTGCACTGGGATATTTCTGTGCTTCATAGTTGAAAGTGGAAAGAACTTGAAAGATGTGAGAGTGGCCATCCCACCACAACCCCACTCTATTGGCCTGTTTGGCCTATGCAGAAGACAGATGGATCTTGAAGAATGACAGTGGACTATCCCAAGCTAAACTAGGTGGTGGCTTTAATTATAGCCTCTGTAACAGGTGTGATTTCATTGCTTGACTAAATTAACACACCTCCTGGTACTTAGTATGTAGCTATTGCTCTAGCAAATGTTTTTTCTTCATACTTGTCAATAAGGACCACTGCCTCCCCAAGACAGTTTGTCAGCAATATGCCTTTACTGACCTACCTCAGAGATATATTTAACTCATGTGCTTTTTTATAAATTAGTTTTCAGTAATCTTGATCACTTTTTTTTCCACAATATATCACATTGGTCCATTATATTGATGATATTATGCTGATTTAAAGTAGTGAGCAAGAAATATAAACTACTTTAACTTTACTGGTGAGATTCTTGTGTGTCAAAGACTGGGATATACACCCAATAAAAGTTCAGAAACTTTTTATCTCTGCAAATTTCTAATGGTCCACTGATGTGGGGTATGTTGAGTTATCTCTTCTAAGATGAAGAATAAGTTGTTGTTTCTGGCCCTATCTACAACCATAAAAGAGTCACAATACCTAGTAGATTTTGGAAGCAACATATTTCTCATTTAAATGTGTTGCTTCAGCCCCTTTGCCAAATGACACTAAAGGGTATAGTTTTGAATGGGGCCCAGAATAAGACAAAGTTTTATAACAGGTCTAAGCTGCTTTGCAAACTACTCTGCTGCTTGTGCCATATGATCCAACAGATCCAGTGGTACTTGAATCTCAATACAGGCTCTTAGGAGTTTGAGTAAAGCCTTACCATCCTCTGTGGAAATATACCCCACTTTTGAGAAACAGCTCTTGGCCTGCTACTGGGTATTAGTAGAAACTGAATGCTAAACAGTGTGCCTCCAAGTTACCATACAACCTGAGCTGTTCATTATTAAGTGTTATCTGACCCATCATTACATAAAGTCAGGTGTGAACAGCAGGGTTATATATGTGATGGAGCTCAGGCAATCCCCGAAGGCACAAGTAAGTTATGTGAAGAAGTGGCCCAAATGCACATAGTTTCTACTCCTGTTACACTACTTTCTCTCTCCCAGCCTATACTTATGGAAAGTTCCTTGATATAATATGAAGTTGACAGAGGAAAGGAAGAGGAGGCTGGTTTACAAATGACTCTGCATTTATGCAAACAACACCTGAAAGTGGACAATTACAGTGCTACGGCCCACTTCTGGGACATCCCTAAAGACAGCGGTGACAAGAAATCTGCCTAGTGAACTCTGAGCTGTGTACCTGGTTGTTTACTTTATTGGAAAGAGAAAGGGCTAGATGTATTATTTTTTAAATTTTTTTAAATTTTTTTTCAATTTTATAAAAAAATTCTATTTATTTCTTTTACAGTACATCAAAATGTTAACAATGATTTACATTATACCTATTGCAGGTGGTGTTATCAAGATATTGTTGTTCAATTACATTTGTCCCCATTTTCCCCCATTATTCTCCCCTGCTCTACCCATCCCCACCTCCCACATTCAACCCTCCCTCCATTGTCCTTTTTAATGGGTATTTATACATGTTCCTTGACTTAATAGAAGTATTATTTTATATCCATTCATGATCTGTGGCCAATTGCTTGGCTGGGTGGTCAGGGACTTAGAATGAATATAATTGAAAAAATGGTGACAAATAAATTTAGGGAAAAGATATATAGATAGACTTTTCAGAATGCGGAAAAACATGAAGATATTTGTGTTTCATGTGAATTATTCACCAAACGGTGACTTCACCAAAAGAAGATTAATAATCAAGTTGATAGGATGGCCTGCTTTATAGATACTAGTCAGTCTCTTTTCCCAGCCATCTCTGTCATCATCCAATGAGCTCATGAACAAAAGGACTATGGTGGTAGGAATGGAGGTTTACATAGGCTCAACAACATGGACTTCCACTGACCACCACTGAGTGCCTATTCTGCTATCAGTAGAGATCAACACTGAGTTTCTGTTATGGCACAATCCCCCAGGATGATTAGTCATCTACCTAGTGGTAGGTTTGTTGCATTGGACCACTCCCATTATGGAAGAGACAGCATTTTCTTCATACTGAAACAAAGTCTGAATATGCATTTGCCTTCCCTGCATGCAATACTTCTGCTAAAACTACCATGCAGTCTTATATAATGTTGTACCCACTGTTGTGGTATTCTATACAGCATTGCATCTCATCAAGGAACTCAGTGGCAATACCTTGCATGACAGGGACAAGTTCTCCAGAAAGTTGTATATACTCTGAATCAACATCCAATATATAGTGTAGTTTCTCCAATAGCCAGGATTCACTTGTCCTGGAAGTAAGGGGTGGAAATGAGAGTGTCACCTCTTACTATTACCTCTAGTGACTCATTAGTAAAATGTTTGCTTCTCTTCCTGTGACCTAATGATCTGCTGGCCTCGCAGTTTTGGCTCCAAAGGGAGGAATACTTCCTCCATGAGTCACAATGATAATTCCATTGAACTGGAACTTAAGCCTGTCACCTGGCCATGTTGGACTCCTCATGCCTTTGGATCAATAGAAAAAAACTGTAAATTGGTACAGCTATTTTTAGAGATTTTTCATGAACTTAAAAATGTATCTACAATATGACCCAGTGATCCCATTTCTGAGTATTTATCAAAATGAAAGCGCTAGTTCAAAAAGATATGTGCACCCTTATGTTTATTGAAGTATTATCTACAACAGCCAAGATATGGGATCAATCTAGGTGTCTATAGACCGATGAATGGATAAAGAAGATATGGTACATATATAATATGGAATATTACTCAGCCATAAAAAAGAATGAAATCTTGCCATTTGTAGCAACACGGATGGACCTAAATTTAAAGGATATTATGCTAAGTGAAATAAGTCAGACAGAAAATGACAAACAATATATGGTTTCACTTATAAGTAAAATCTAAAATAAAATGAACAAACACAACATAAAAAAACAGAAATAAACTCATGGTGACCAGAGGGGAGGGGGTAGGAGGATGGTGAATGGTAAATATAGTCAATAATATTGTGATAAGTTTGCACTGTGACAGACGATTACTAGACTTAGTGGGCAATTACATTGCAAAACATCAAAATGTCAAATCACTATATCGTACACCTGAATATAATATAATGTATACCAACTATATCTAAATAAATTAATTAAATAAATAAAAATTAATTAGTTAAACTAAATAATGTATGAGTTGGAGCTACAATGATATTTAGAGAGAAATTTATTAAAATGCCAATATTAAAAACAAATGAAATCTAGATTTTCACCATAAGAATCCAAATTAGATCACATAAATCCAGAGTATAAAAAATATAATAAAATAAAAATTAGTAAAAAATTAATAAAACCAAAATCCGTTTCCTTAAAAGATCAGTAAAATTGATATCCCCCAGCAAGACTGATAAAGAAAAAAATAGAGAACGGAAATTCCCAATATCCAGAGTGAATGAGAAGATATCATTATGTAACCTGTATGTACTAAAAGAATAATAAAGAAATATTATAAACAAGCTTATGACAATTATTTTAATAACGGATGAAATAAAAACATTCCTTGAAACACAAATTATCCAAACTTTTATAAATGACACAAAAAACGTGCATACCCCTATATATACGGGTTAAATAAATAAAAAGATTGTTTTAAAACTTTCTCAAAAATAATACTACAGGCCCAGATAATTTCACTGTTGAAATCTAACACATAATGAAGAATTAATACGAAGCTTACCCAAACATGTTCATAAGACAGAGGAGGAGAAAATACTTGCCAACTCATTTTACAAGGCCAGTGTAACCCTGACACAAAAACTAAAGAAAAATATTACAGTAAAAGAAAATTCCCAAACAATATCATTTGAATATAGATGTAAATAAATGCAAACAAATTACCCAGACATATACTAAAATGATACTACATTATGACCAAATACAGTTTATCCCCAGAATTCAAGATTAGATTTCATAATAGAAAATTAATCAATGTGATTAACTTTATTAGAAGAAAAAGGGAGAAAGTCATTTGATCATCTACCTAAAGGAAAAAAAAAGGGTCTGATTTAATTCCATTCATGACAAAAACTTCCAGCACACTAGGATTAGAAGGAAATTAACTTCGATTGATATATAGTATATACAAAAGGCAAAAAACTACAATTATAATCATTCTTTTTTCAAACTTCCTTTTATTTGATGAGTTTTTAAGCAATCATTTTTATAATTTATTTACTTTTCCAAATACATTTGTTTCTGCCTTCACCCCACCACTTTTCTTTGCCCCTCCCCCCTCCCTCCCTCACTCCTTCCTCTTTGGTTTTGTCCATGAAACCTTGCTATATGTTCCTTGGCTTTCCCCTTCCCTTCCTTTTCCCCGCCCCCTCCTCCCTCTTTCCCTCTTGCTTCTGTTGATTTATTTTCCTTTCAGTGTTGCTGGTCTTATTTTCCTTGCATCTTTGTATTGTTGGTTGGGTTCCGCTTATAGGTGAGATCATATGGTATTTCTCTTTCACCCCCTGGCTTATTTCGCTTAGCATAATGCTCTCTAGTTCCATCCATGCTGTCGCGAAGCTTAGTAGTTCTTTTTTTCTTTCTGCTAGGTAGTATTCGATTGTGTAAATGTACCATAATTTTTTTTAATCTGGGAGATCAAACCTCTATCTGATGTATCATTAGCAAATATATTTTCCCATATGGTTGGCTGCCTTTCCATTTTGCTGATGTTTTCTTTCCCCATACAGAAGTTTCTTATTCTGATGAGGTCCCACTTGTTTATTTTTCCTTTATGTCGCTTCCTTTAGGAGACATATCCGTGAAAAAATTGCTGTGTGAGATATCTGAGAAATTCCTGTCAATGTTCCCCTGTAGGACTTTTATGGTGTTGCAACTTATATTTAAGTCTTTTTATCTATCTTGAGTTTATTTTTGTCTATGGTGTCAGTTAATGATCCAATTTCAATTTTTTTGCATGTAGCTGTCCAGCTCTCCCAACACCATTTGTTGAAGATCCTATTATTGCTCCATTTTATGCTTCTGCCCCCTTCATCAACTATTAGATGCCCATAGAGACCTGGGCTTATTTCTGGGCTTTCTATTCTGTTCCACTGGTCTATGAGTCTGTTCTTGTGCCGGTACCAGATTGTGTTGAGTATAGTGGCTTTGTAATATAGTTTGATGCCCAGTATCATGATCCCTCCTACTATGTTTTTCTTTCTAAAAATTACTGCAGCTATTCAGGGTTGTTTATGGTTCCATATAAGTTTTTGAAATGTCTGTCCTATTCCTGTGAAATATGTCATTGGTATCTTAATAGGGGTTACGTTGAATCTGTAAATTGCATTGGGTAGTATGGACATTTTGATGATATTAATTCTTCCAATCCATGAGCAAGGTATATGCTTCCATTTATTTGTGTCTTCTTTAATTTCTTTTTTCAGTGTTGTATAGTTTTCTGCGTACAGGTCATTTACCTCCTTGGTTAAATATATTCCTAAGTACTTTATTTTTCTTGTTGCTATATCGAAAGGTATTTTTATTTCTGATTTCTTCTTCTATTTCATGGCTGGTGTACAAAAATGCCTTTGATTAATGAATATTGACTTTGTATCCTGCTGTTTTGCCAAATTCATGTACTAGGTTGAGTAGATTTTGGTGGAATCCACAGGGTTTTTTATGTACTCTATCATGTCATTTGCAAACAATGACAGTTTTACTTCCTCATTTCCAATTTGGATTCCTTTTATTTCTTTTTCTTGTCTGACCGTTGTGACTAGGACTTCCAATACAATGTTGAAAGAACTGGCAAAAGCAGACATCCTCGTTGTGTTCCTGATCTTATGGGAAAGCTTTTAGTTTTTGTCTGTTGAGTATGATGTTGGCCGTAGGTTTTTCATATACGGCCTTTATTATATTGAGGAATGCGCCATTTATTCCCATTTTGCTGAGTGTTTTGATCATAAATGGGTGCTGTACCTTATCGAATGCTTTTTCTGTGTCGATCGAGATGATCATGTGGTTTTTGTATTTCCTTTTATTTATGTGATGTATCACGTTTATTGACTTGCGCATATTGAACCATCCCTGCATCCCTGGGATGAATTCCAATTAATCGTGGTAGATAAATCTTTTTAATGTATTGCTGTGTGGTTTGCCAATATTTTGTTGAGGATTGTAGCATCTGTGTTCATCAGTTAAATTGGCCTGTAGTTTTCTTTCTTCGTAGGGTCTTTATCTGGTTTTGGGACTACCATGATGCTGGCCTCATCGAAAGTGTCTGGGAGTCGTCTGTCCTCTTGGATTTTTTGGAATAGTCTGAGAAGGACAGGGGTTAGCCCTTCCTTAAAAGTTTTGTAAAATTCTCCTGTGAAACCGTCTGGCCCTGGGCTTTTGTGTGCTGGGAGTTTCTTGATGACTGCTTCAATTTCCCCAACAGTTATCGGTCTGTTCAACCTTTCTGTTTCTTTCTCCTTCAGTATTAGAAGATCATACTTTCCTAGAAATGTGTCCAGTTCTTTCAGGTTTTCAAATTTCTTGGCATATAATTGTTCATGGTAGTTTCTTACAATCCTTTTGTTTCTGTGGTATCAGTTGTTATTTCTCCTCTTTCATTTCTGATATTATTACTTTGGGTCCTCTCCCTTTTTTTCTTGATGAGCCTGCTTAAAGGCTTGTCGATTATACTTATCTTTTCAAAGAACCATCTCCTGGGATGGTTGATCCTTTGAATTGTTCTTTTTGTCTCTATGTCATTCAGTTCTGCTCTAATCTTGAATTTTCCCTTCCTTCTACTTGCTCTCGGATTTATTTGTTGTTGTTTCTCCAGTTCTTCAAGTTGTAGTGTTAGGTCTTTTATTGGAAATGTTTCTATCTTTTTAAGGTAAGCCTGTATTGCTATGAACTTCCCTCTCAGGACCGCCTTTGCTGTGTCCCATAGGTTTTGGACAGTTGTCTGTTCATTTTCATTTGTTTCCACAAATTTTTGACTTCTTCTCTTATCTCATTATTGACCCATTCATTTTCAATCGTCTACTGTTCAGTCTCCAAGAGTTTGCAAGTTTTTGAAGTTTCTCTTTGAGGTTGATTTCCAGTTTCAAGCCCTCGTGGTCTGAGAAAAAGTTTGGTAGTATTTCAATTTCCCTGAATTTGCTAAGGCTTGCTTTGTGTCCTATCATATGGTCTATCTTTGAAAATCTTTCATGAGCATTTGAGAAGAATGTGCATTTTGCTTCTTTGGGATATAAGGTTCTATATATGTCAGTTAAGTCAATTTGATTCAGTGCTTCATTCAGCTCCACAATATCCTTGTTGATGTTTTGTTTGGAAGATCTGTCCATTTTTGATAGTGGGGTGTTAAAATCCCCTCCTATCAGTGTGTTGCTGTCTATATCTTTTATGAAGTTATCCAAGATTTACCTTATATATTTGGGTGCTCCATTGTTGGGTGCATACAATGTTTATGTCTTCTTGATAGAGTCTTGCTTTAAGTATTATAAAGTGTCCCTCTGGGGTCTTTTTATGGCTTTTGTTTTGAAATCTATTTTGTCTGATATAAATATTGCAACCCCTGCTTTCTTCTCTTGCTTATTTGCTTGAAATATTATTTTCCATCCCTTTACTTTCAATCTGTGTAGGTCTTTTGTTCTGAGGTGGGTCATGTTTTCTTATCCATTTGGCTATCCTGTGTCTTTTGATTGGCGCATTTAGTCCATTTACATTGAGAGTTATTACTGATAGAAACCTATTCATTTTTTCCCTTTGTACCTGTGTTTTTCTCTTTTTCACTCTTTTCCTTCATCTTCTTAAACCAGTCCCTTTAGCATATCTTGTAGTGCTGGTTTGGTAGAGATGTATTCTTTTAGCTTTCTTTTTTCTGGGAAACTCTTTATTTCCCCTTATATTTTAATTGAGAGCCTTGCTGGGTAGAGCAGCCTTGGCTGTAGGCCCTTGCTTTTCATGACCTGGAATGTTTCTTGCCATTCCTTTCTGGCTTGTAGTGTTTCTGTTCAGACGTCAGCTCCAAGCTGTATCTGGGCTCACTTATATGTTACTTTCTCCTTCTCCCTTGCTGCCTTGAGGGTTCTCTCTTTGTCTTTGACATTTGCCATTTTAATGATGATGTGTCTTGGTGTGGGCCTCCTTGAGTCCCTCTTGAGTGGGTCCTCTGTGCCTCCAGGATCCATGAGAGCCTTTTTCTCCTCAAATTAGGGAAATTTTCCATCATTACTTTTTCGAAGAGGTTGTCTATCACTTGTTCCTCTTCTTCTCCTTCTGGTATCTCTTTTATGTGGACATTATTGTGTTCAGGTTGTTCTGCATTTCCCTAAATGCATCTTCATGCTTTTTGAGTCGTTTTTCCATTTCTTGTTCTTTCTGGGAGCTTTTTTCTATCTTATCCTCCATCTCACTGATTCGATCCTTGGCTTCCTCCAGCCTGATTTTGATCCCTTCTACTGTGTTTTTCAGTTCAGAAATGGTATTCTTCATTTCCTCTTGTGTCTTCTTGATAATTTCTATGTCCTTTTCCAGGTCAATACAGTTCACTGTAAGATCCTGATAGTTTCTCTGCAGTTTCTCAATGTTATCTTTGAGCTGGCTGAGCTCATTGAGCTTCCTTAGAACCATTGTTTTGAATTCAATATCTGATAGTTCCCTTGCCTCTATTTCATTTAGCTCTCCCTCTGGGGAGTCCCCTTTTCGACTCATTTGGGGGGAACTTCTTTTTCTTCCCATTTTTGTGAGTATATTATTTATTTATTTGTTTGTTTATTTATTTACTTTTGCTTCTGCTTCAATTGATCCATCTAGATTTCCTGACTTTGTTGATTAAACTTCTATGGTAGTAGGCAGGTCTTTTTATTTATTTATTTATTTATTTATTTATTCTTTACTTTTCTTTCTGGGCCTGCCTCTGATGATGCCAGTTGTTGACCCTATATGACCTTGGGTCGTTTGTTCGAGCCTTCCAGGAATCTACTGTCTGTGTCTGACTCCTGCTTAGGGCAGCACTGTGACCCCTTCCGGCAGGGATCCACTGTTTCTGTGGATCGCTCTGTACTCTCATGCAGGCTCCTGGAACATTCTCGCCATCGAGGCAGAATCCTCCGCCTGGCACAATTCCCCACTGGCACGGGTGCTCCAGCACTCCAGCTTGGGCAGGCGCTTGCCTGGCCTGACATTCTAGCTCTACCTCTCGCACTCGCTGCGCATGGCCTGGCACTGGTCAGTTTAGTGTCTTCTATTGTATGCTTTCCCTGCCTTTGGCTCTTTGTGGGTGTGGCCTGCCCACGCAAAATGGAGACTAGGGAAATGGGAATATGTCAGCTCCGGGACTCTCTGTTTAATCTTGTTTCCAGTCTCTTCTCAAGACTCTCTATGCAGCTGTGTGTCCCTTTGGCCAGGGATCCTCTATTTCTTCCAGCCAGTCAGCACTCTGCACCTAGGCCCACATGCCTACAAGCTGTGTATGGAACACACAGAAGGCAGGTTAATTGATTCCCTTATGCCTGGGCAAGATCGTAGCTGCAAAGTGGGAGGTGAGTTATGACTGGGGCTCTGCTGGCCACCGTCTCAGTTCTCTTCACAAAGTTTTCATCGCCAATCTATCCTCAGCCACCAGCCCACTCAGCTGCCGCCTCTACCCAGAGATCACGGAAGGCGGCTGCCCCTGAAAATTTTGCATTGACCCTTTAAATGTCTCTGCATCTCCAGCTACCTGTCTCTGGCAGAGAGCCCCCCTAAGCTTTTCGGGGTTGCATTTTGTCTGTGTGTTTTTCTGGTTTCAACTGCTGTAGTCTAGGGGTCCCTGTTTATGGTTCAGACCCTGTTCTTAGGGGGATCCAACTGGCTGTTTCAATGTCCCTCTGGGGCTGGTGTCCATGGGCACCCAGCCCACCCTCTGGAGCCTCCACCGCACTTCTCACACGTTGGGGTGTGTGCGAGTCGAATCCACTGTCTGTCCGCAGCTCCAAGGCTCCTCTCCCTCTATCGTGCCATTGTTTTCCAGGTGATTTCTCCACTATTGAGTCGCTATTCCAGTGGGTCTTGGGAGAAGGTCAGCGTGACTCCCATTCACTCCTCGGCCATCTTCAAATGATTACTTATCAGAGCAATCATTTTTAATAATGAAAGATTAAACAAGTTCCCTTTGGATGAAAAACAAAGCAAAGATGAAATTTGAATCTCTAGAATCGATTACATAATTATGTGATTTTATTTCCTTTACTTGTCTGATCTCTGTGGCTTGAACTTCCAATACTATGTTGAATAGAAGTGGTGGGATTGGATACCCTTATCTTGTTCATGATCTTAGTGGGAAAGCTTTTAGTTCTTGCCCATTGAGTATGCCAAAGTTGATAATTTTCCTGATTTTGATAATTGTACTGTCATTATTATAATACAATGCCATTGTTCATAAGAAATGTACACTGAAATATTTAGGTGCAAATGAGTACAGTATCCCTAGATTAATATCAAATGTGTCACACAGAATGAAGAGAGGGGTAGAATAAGAGGGACAGAGAATTAGAGGGAAGGAGGGTGGTAAAGCACTCCAGGCAAAAATGTAAAGAAATGGTAAATCTTGGTAAAGAAATAATAAGTTTTGTACCCTCCTTGGAACTTTTCTTTATGGTTTAAAATATATTGAATAAATTGAGTTTCATTTGGAGTGCCTGAACTATTGAGGCCAGTTAAGAAATGATGGGCATCAGTATTAATAATGAATAAATTAATTAATTTAAATAGTAGTAACCACAAGAAAGTTGATTTGCCTATATAATAACTCTGAACTAAACATTTTAAATTTAATCTATTTTTAAAAATGTTTTCATAACTACCCCATTAATAAACAGTTTAGTATATTTTATTCAGATAAAAAAATTTCTAAGATCTTAAGATTATTTCTAGCAATCCTTTGTATTTCTGTGGTTACTAAGAATAACTATATGCCAAGAAATTTGAAAACCTGGGTGAAACAGAAAAATTTCTATAAAAATAAAATCTTCCAATACTGAATGAAGAAGCAAAAAGTTTGAATAGACTGACAACAGGTAGTGAAATTGAAGCTGTCATCAGAAAATTCCCACCACACAAAACCCCTGGACTGGATGGTTTCGCAGGAGAATTTCACAAAACATTTAGGAAAGAGCTAACCCCTGTCCTTCACAGACTATTCTAAAAAATCTAAGAAGAGGGAATATTCCCAAATCCCAAAACCAGATAAAGACACAATAAAGAAAGAAAACTACAGGCCAATATCATTGATGAACATAGATGTTAAAATCCTCAACAAAATATTGGCAAACCACATCCAGCAACACATTAAAAAGACCATCCACCATAATTAAGTGGTAATCACCCAAGGGATACAAGGATGGTTCAATATTTGCAAATCAATAAACATAATACATCACATTAAGAAAAAGAATGACAAAAATCACATGATATTATCAATAGATGCAGAAAAGGTATTTCATAAGTACAGCACCCATTTATGATAAAAACACTCAGCAAAGTGGGACTACCGGGAGCACACCTCAACATAATCAAGGCCATACATAGAAACCTACAACCAACATCACACTAAATGGGCAAAAACTAAAAGCTTTTTCACTAAGATCAGACACAAGGTAAGAGTGTCAACTTCTACCACTTCTGTTCAACATAGTATTGGAAGTTTGAGCCACAATGGTCAGACAAGAAAAGGAAATAAAAAACATCTAAATTGGAAAGGAAGAAGTAAAGCTGTAATTTTTTGCAGATGATATAATAGTGTACATGGAAAGCCCTATAGAATCCACAAAAAAACTACTCCACCTAATAAGTGAAGTTGACAATAGAGCAGGATACACAGTCAATATTCAGAAATCGAAGGCACTTTTGTACACTAACAACAAAATATCAGAAACAGAAATCAGGGGAAAAATCCCATTTGCAATAGCAACAAGAACAATAAAGTACCTAAGAATAAACCTAATCAAGGAGGTAAAAGACCTGTACTCAGAAAACTATACAACACTGCCCTGGCTTATGTGACTCAGTGGATTGAGTGCCAGTCTGTGAACCAAAGGGTCACTGGTACATTTCCTGGTCAGAGCACATGCCTGGGTTGCAGGTCAGGTCCCTGGAGGGGTTTAGAAGCAGCAAACATACATTGATATTTCTCTCCTTCTGTCACTCCTTCCCTTCCCCTCTCTCTAAAAATAAATAAATAAAATCTTTTTTAAAAACCACACAACACCGAAGAAAGAAATTAAGGAAGACACTAATAAATGGAAGCATATATCTTGTTAATGGGTTGGAAGAATTATCATTATCAAAAAGTCCATACTACCGAAAGCAATTTATAGATTCAAGATAACCCCTATTAAAATACCAATTACATTTTCACAGATATAGGACAAACATTTCAAAAATTTATATGGAACCATAAATTACCCCAAGTAGCCACAGCAATTTTTAGAAAGAAGAACAAAGTAGGATGGATCGTAATACCTGATATGAAACTATATTACAAGGTCACTGTAATCAAAACAGTCTGGTATTGGCATAAGAACAGACACATAGATCAATGGAACATAATAGAGAGCCAAGAAATAAACCCATGTTTCCATGGTCAATTAATATTGGACAAAGAGTTCTGGATCATAGAATAGCCTCTTCAGTAAATGGTGTTGGGAGATCTGGACAACTATATGCAAAAACATGAAACTTGAACACAAGCTTACATCATACAGAAAAATAAACACAAGATGACTTAAATATAAGTCATGACACTATAGAAGTCCTAGAGAAGAACATAGGCAGGAAAATCTCAGAGATTCCACACAGCAATATTTTCACTGATATGTCCCATAGAGTTAGGGATGTAAAAGAAAAAAATAAACACATGAGACTTCATCAAATTAAAACACTTCTGCATGGCTAAAGAAAAATCAGCAACAAGAAAAGGGGGTCTACTGTATGGGAAAATATATTTGAGAACAATACCACAGATAAGGGTTTGATCTTTAAAATATATAAAGAACTCACATGACTCCACACAAGGAAGACACACATTCCAATTTAAAAATGGGCAAAGGGCCTGAACAGGCACTTCTCCAAGGAGGACATACACAGGGCCCAGATACATATGAAAGGATGCTCAGTATCACTAGCCATCAAAAAGATGCAAATTAAAACCACAATGACATACCACTTTACACAGGTCAGAATGGCCATCATAAACAAATCAACAAACAAGTGCTGGTGAGGTTGTGGAGAAAAGGGACCCCTAGTACATTGATGGTGGGAATACAGAGTGCCGCAGCCACTTTGGAAAATAATTTGGAATTTCCTCAAAAAACTTAAAATGGAACTGCATTTCTACCAGCAATTCCACTCCTGGGATTATATCCTAGAATCCTGAAGCACGAATTACAAAGAATCTGTACCCCAATATTCATATATTCATAGCAGCTCAATTTACAATAGCCAAGGACTGCTAACCTAAGTATCCATTAGTAAATTAATTGGTCAAAAAACTATGGTACACTTACACAATGGAATACTATGCAGCAGAAAGAAAGAAAGAGCTATTATCCTTCACAACAGCATGGATGGAATTGGAGAGCATTATGCTAAGTGAAATAAGCCAGGCTATGAAAAACAAATACCATATAATCTCACCTATATCAGGTGGAACCTAATCAACAAAACAAAAAAGCAAGCCAAATAGAACCAGAAACGTGGTAATAAAGAACAAACTGACAGTAACCAGAATGAAGGGGGGACAGGGATAATGAGGGAAAGAAAGGGAAGGGTAGTCAAGGAACATGTATAAAGGGCCCATGGACAAAGACAACAGTGTGGGGGGGATTGAATATGGGAGGTGAGATGTGGGAGTGGGTAAGGCAGTGGACATCAAGAAGGTGGAGGAGTGACTAGAAGTCATGCTGACCTCCTCCCAGGACCAACCTGGAATTACAACTAAACTGTGGAGAAATCACCTGGAACAACCAACTGAACTATAGTAAGGAGAGGAGCCTTATAACTTCTGACAGATGGAAGAATTGACTTTAGCACAGCTTCACCGGTAAAGAGTGCAGTAGAGACTCAAGAAGGTGGGCGGGGTGCTCACAGGCCGCAGCACCAGAAGGATATTGAAACGGCCAGTTGGACTCCCCTGAGAAGAGCGCTGTCTAGATCATAAGCAGGATTCCCCAGTCTACAGCATCAGAGCCCAAAAAGTACACAGATAACAGCCAGCTGCGAAAACCGGCAAGGTTGCTCTCTGCAAGGGACAAGTGGCTGGAGACACAAAGAGCCATTTAAAGGGCCAACACATGAATTTTTATTTGCAGCCACTTACCCTGGGCTTTGGCAAAGGCAGGAGCAGAGTGGGCTGGAGACACCTGAGGAAATACTGGGGAAAGAGGCTTTGGGGAGAGAAATGAGAGAGTAGCTGGTGGGACTCTGGGGCTGACTCATCCCCTGTACCATATGGCAGCAGCCATCTTGCTCAGGCAGACCACTCCCCCTGAATGGCAACAGATGAGAGGACTCAATAGCTCCGCCTCCAGGAGGGACTCTCTCCTGCCTTGTGGAGTCTCTCAGCCAGCCTGCTGAGTGCAGAGTGACTAGATTAACAGCTGAAGGAGTCAGCCACAGACAGTAGATTCCTGGAAGTCTCGAACAGACTGTCTAAAGTCAGATAGGGTCAACATTTCACATCATTAGAGGCAGATCCAGAAAGTAAAAACAGAAGTCTCCTACCATAGAAGTTCACACCACAAAGTCAGGAAATCAAGACAGATCAATTTAAAAAGCAGAAGCAAAAAAGAAGAGCCTCACAAATAATGGGTAGACAAAGAAACAACCCCCAGTTGAAGGGAAAGGAGGAATACCCAGAAAGAGAATTAAATGAAATAGATGCAAGTAAACTATCAGATATTGAGTACAAAACAACAGTTCTAAGGAAGCTCAATGAGCTCAGTGAGCTCAGAGAGAATTACAAAAAACTACAGGGAAACCATGAGGAACTTACTGCAAACTACATCAGCATGAAAAAAAAAACCAAAACATAGAAACTAACAACAAGACCCAAGAGGAAAAGAAGAATACCATTTCTGAATTGAAGAACATAGTACAAGGAACCAAAAGCAGGCTAGATGAAGCAGAGGATCAAATCAGAAAGCTGGAGGATAAGGTAGAAAAAAACTCCCAGAAAGAGCAAGAAAATCAAAAAAGACTAAAAAAGAATGAAGAGGCATTTAGGGAAATGGAGGACAACCTGAAAAGTACTTATATACATATAATAGGGATAGCAGAAGGAGAAGAGAAGCAAGGGATAAAAAACCTGTTTGAAAAAGTCATGATGGAAAACTTCTCTTATTGGAGGAGAGAAAAAGTCACACAAGTCCAGGAAGCACAAGGGGTCCCATAGGAGAGGAACCCAATGAGGCCCACTCCAAGGCACATCACAATTAAAATGGCAAATATCAAAGAGAAACAAAGAATCCTAAAGGAAGCAAGGGAGAAAGAGATAGTAACATATGAGGGAGCCCTGATAAGGCTAGCGTTTGACTTCTCAACAGAAACACTACAAGCCAGGAGGAAATGGCGAGAAATATTCCAAGTCATGAAAAGCAAAGGCCTGCAACCAAGGCTGCTCTACCCAGCAAGGCTCTCAATTAAAATGGAAGGTGAAATAAGGAGTTTCCCAGACAAAAGAAGGCTAAAAGAATACACCTCCACCAAACCAGCATTGCCAGATATGCTGAAGAGACTGCTTTAAAGAAGATGGAGAAAAATAGTCTATGAATACTCAGTTCCTTTCACAGTCACCAATACTTGATATCACCAATATTTTTAATACTTAATCTGATTGTGACAATGATGTGTTATTTTAATTGTTTATTTATTATTTATTGAAACTAAGCCTGTTTTGTATATTTCTTGTCTATTTCTATTATTTTTTAAAAGCTTTAAATGACTTTTTGGTATACTTTATCCATTTTTTTGATTAAATGTTTGTAGAATTTTTTCCTTAAAAAAAAAAACCCAAAAAACTATTAACCCTTTTTCAGATATGTTGCATATACTTTCCTATTCTATTACTTATCTCTTAACTTTTTTTATATGTATATTACTATATAGTCTTAAATGTTTAATATGGTCATATTGTCATATCTTACTTTATATCTTCTGGGTTTGAATATGTTACTTCAGGATAAGAAAAATGATATTTTGTATTTTCTTCAGAACTCTTTAGATTTTACATATTGAATTTTAACTCACCTGAATACTTTTATGCATAGTGTTTTAAATAAGGCTCTATATTTATTTTATTTCCAGTAATAGTTGTCCATGAACCTTATTTGTTGAATGAGCTTTATTTTCCTCATTGATTTGAAATATCAATTTAATCATATATTACATTGTTAGATATATACATTTGCTTCTAGATTAGTCATTTTATTTCATTGATTTACTTGATTATTTCTGTGTTGATATCACATTGTTTTAATTGCTGAGACTTTATAATGGATTTAAATTTTTTAACATTTTATGATGGATCTTGACATTTAAATAAATAAATAAATAATCTTCATTTTTTTTAAAAAAGAAAGAAAGAAGGAACTCCTAACTTTTGTGACAACATAGATGGAACTGGAAATATTATGGCAAGTGAAATAAGCCAGTCAGTGAAAGGCAAATACCATATGATTTCACCTATAAGTGAAATCTATTGAACAAAATAAATTAATGAACAAAATAAACTACAGGCAAGGAAATATGGAGCAGACTGAAAGTGACCAGAGGGGAAGGGTAAGGAGGACAATGGTGGAAAGAAGGGGAAGGGACTGGACAAAGAATATGTATGAACGACCCATGGACATTTGACAACAGAGTGGGAATTGCTTGTTGGAGCCGGGAATGGTGGTGGGATCGGTGCAGGGGTTAAAAGGGAAAAAGTGAGACAACTGTAATAGAATAAACATAATTTAAAAATAAAAAAATAAATTTAAAAAAATCCAAAAAAGGCTGGGGAGTGTAATGAGGGTAATGGGGATAAGTGTAATTGAAGACCAATAAAAATTAAAAAAATAACATAAAGATCAATTATTTATCTTTCTAATATTTTTATACAAAGAAAAAGCTGGTGATATGAACTATAAAAATATTAATTTGCTGGCAAAATTTAGGTAGTTTCCTAATATAACTCAAGTTAATGTGAAATAGCAATGGTATTGACTAATTTTTAAATGAGTTGGGTCATTTCACAAATTATATCATTTCCTTGGGAGAACAGCACTGAGTGCTTGATGATTTAAATGTTTGTTTATCTTTGTTCAGTAATGCATTCTTCCTGGATATTTACTAATATCAGTAATACCTGCAACTGTAAAACAATAAAATGCTCATGCTAATTTCTTATCACAAAGACCAGAGCTGAGTCTGATAACGGATAAAAAATCTGACATTGAATTTCTAGGTTGTGATTAACCATGATTTCAGGTAGGAGTCTTCCCCATGAAGCATTTAATATTCACCCATTCAACTGCTTATTCTCTTTGTCTAGAATATACATCATTTCAATCATTTCCTTTACTATAAATAAGGATGTACAGGAAATCACTGCTATAGGCTATTTGTTATATACCAGGCATTGTACAAAGGCATTTTTAATATAGTTTTCTCATTAAATGCTTACAACAGCCCTATAAAGAATTATTTTATCTGAGGAATATGAGAATCAGGGAAGTTCAATGACTTGTTTAGGGTCAACCTGCTATTATAAACCCATAGCCCTTGAACTACACCACATTGCCTTGGTTTTAGGCACTTAAGTTATTTCAATTTCTTTACCTAGGTAAAGTGAAGAAAACCATGATTCAGCATATAGTAGTACTGTATAGATTATGAAATGATAATGCAACATTTTAATGTGAATATTAAATATATCCAAAATGTTAGCAATTTGATTTCTTGCCTTATATCTTCCCTTGATGTATGCATTTTAGTAGAAAAATATCTTTCCAAATTGTGTTTGAAAAATATTTACTCCTATTACAAAACATTTAATAAAATCTATAATTGTCAACAATGGCAGATTTTTTTCTCATTTAGACAAAGCAAAAAGTTGAAATGTTTCTCTATGAAAAGACTGTTCTATACAATTTATCAGTCTAAGTTTTTCTTTGGAGAAATGGATCATTAAGTGCCCACTCTATGAGACACAAATATGTACCTCATTATGGGAACAATTCACATAGGAAAATCAAACAAATATTTCAACTTAAACTGGAAAATAAATGGAGTTATAAAATTTCTTTGAAATGAGAAATTAAGGTCAGCATAATAGCAGATGAGGTTTAAAATGTTAGTCTGGAAATCAATAGAGATGTTTAATAATAGGTATGCATTTAATACTGCATGGGAAAGAAAAAGAACTGGATTTAAGTGAGAAATTGTACTGCAAATATATGGAATCTCAATAAATATTCTGCCAACCCTTCTGTATTCTTGGTGTGGTAATCCTATAAAAATGTGAAGCTTATACCTGATACAGAGTTATTGTCTCCATTCATTCCATGCTCATCTTTCTTCCTTCTCCCACAACAAAGTGAAATCAGATGGGTTATATACTTGCTTTTAAACCTTTTGACCATCTATATAACACATAAAAATGTAGACAAATTACAGTTGTTCATATTGATAAATTTTTCAGAATCACCACACCTAAACAGCCAGCATCCATAATTAGAAACATAATCTCACCAGCATCTCTGAGGTCTCCTTTGTGCCCTGTTCTACTCACTACCCACCTCCGTTCCTCCTCAAGGCAAAATAATATTCTGATTCCTAATAGCATATTTCTGAACCTTTCTTTGCTAAATAGAATAAAAGAATTTGTAATACTATGTATAGTTTCTCTTGTTCAACAGACTTGTAAGATTCATCTATATTATTGTATATAATTATGAGTCAGGTATTCTCATTGCTGTGTAACATTTCATTGTGTGATCATGTCAAAATATATTTCTTTTTTGCACTCTTGGTTTTAAGTTTGGAGAGTATCATAAATGACACTGCAATGAACATTATTTTACTTTTTTTTTTGGTGATAAGCAGCACTTACTTCTTTTTGGACGTATACCTAGAAATGAAATTTTTAGTTACAGAGCATACAAGTGTTCATCTTACAAAGGACTTGTATCTAGAATATAAAATAATGCTTACATATCAATAACAATAAAACAGTCCAAAAATACTTGCAAATATTTGAACAGAATATTTCCAAAAAGAAATACATGATTGCCCAAAGTTTTTATAGGTACTAATCAGTGAAGTACAGATTAAAATCACAACAATTTTCCCCTACACACCTACTAGATTGACTAAAATATTGACGAAGAGCAACTGGAACCCACATATATTGCCGATAGTAACATAAAACTGTATAACAACTTTGAAAACAGTTTGGTATTGTACTTTTAAAAATATATACCTACCATATGATTCATTATTCTACTAATATGTATACATGCAAGGAAAAGGAAATATACAAGACCTGTCCAGAAGGTATCCAGCCATGTGATATGAAAAACAGAAACGTTTACTGAAGATACAAGATACACGACATTGTCTGATGTTGCCCCAGTCCCCTTCAAAGTAGGCACCTTGGGATCTCACACAGTTCTCCCAATTGCCATCAGCTGCCCCACCATATTTTCCTGAATCTCATTGATGTTCTGAAATCTCTTCCCTTTCAAAGGTGATTTTAGTTTTGGGAAAAGCCACAAGTCACAGGGAACCAAATCTAGTCTGTAGGGGGTGCTGAGTAACCTGGGTGATTTGATGTTTCACCAAAAAACTCTGCACGAGACATGACGCATGAGTGGGGTGTTTTCATGGTGAAGCTGCCAATCACCAGTTGCCTATAGCTGAATCATCCAAATAGTTTCTGTGGAAGGATGTTCATGCTTAATGTAAAATTTAGTGCAGATTTGTTCTACTCAGTCATTTTGAATGCTACAGCCACACAGTACACATGCACACTCAATGGCATCTCCTGCCCCTACTAACTAGTACAGTGAAGTTGTCATTGTTCATGCATGTGCATTCCAGTGCACTCTCCTTGGCTGCCAGGTTATATCGATGTCACACAAATCATCCTTGTTATATTAATGGTGGCTGGACTTTTTCAGACAGACTTTCATATGTCTATAGAAAGGCTTTGAAGTACATATTCACAGAAGCTTTTTTTTTTCATAATAGGCAACCTTGAAACAACTCAAATGTCTATTAATAGATAAACATATGAACGCATTTTGGTATATTTGTACAGTTGAGTAATACTGGCAAAGAAAAAGGAACAAACTATTGATGTGCACAACTACATTAATGAATCTCAAAATCATGCTGAGTAAAAGAGCCACAAAAGAGTACCTGTAATATTACATGATCATATTTATATGAAATTCTAGAGGAAACAAAACTAATCTATGACATGATAAAGATTAGTAGCTGTGTAAGGTTGGAGATGGTAGAGATTTAATTTAAAGAGGCATGAGGGATCTTTCTGAGGTGATCAAAAATCATTTAGAAATATCATTTTATAGTTGTATGATTTTACTGGTGTATACAGTTGATGAAACATTAAAATGAAAAGTTGAAGTGGGTTCATTTTATTGTAAGTAAATAATTTTATAAAAATCAAGTGTCACATAAATGAAAGATTGCTTTTATTTTATTGTTCTCATATTATCTGAAAGAAATGTACAGCTTCTGAAGGGAAACTGTTCATCCTTTCCTCACATATCTTTTGTAACAGCTAGTTCATTTTTTTTTAATTCATTTTTTTAAAAAACATGTTGAAACTTATATGCCCTGTGAGAAATTTTTAATGTGTGGATGCTCTGCTATAATATCAAATTAGATTGCATTGAAAAATAAAGCACCGCAGTCATGTGAAACTCAAAGGCTATTTCCTAACACCGAAGGTTATTTCTTAATACCAGAGGCAGTTTTCAATGGTCTGCATGGTGAATTAGTTCCATAGTCACCATTCATAATAAGAATTTTACTACTTTTCTACAGCTGATGAAGCTAAAAATGGGCCTTGTGCTTTGGGGGTTTAGTTTCTCATTTGGACTTCATAGGAAAAAGCTTATTTCACCATTTTTAAATTTAAAATTAATTTAAAAAAACAAAGGCATTCCAAGTTTTTGCCTGATGGAATGTCCTGTACATATCGCATTTATTTGAAACTCAGAAGACTCTTTTGATTACTTAAAAAATATATGCTTGAAGAGACTGCTAGAAATTCTTAAGTAACAGATGCACAGTATTTATAGAGCAAATGTATTAGCAACAAGGAGATGAGCATCCTACTTCCTTCTTCATATTCACTAATAATCCTTTTTTTTTTCTTACTGGGTATAAATATTCCAGCAAGCAAGTAACAGTGAACATGTTAGCTTTTGCTCCCAGGATTCTAACTATAAAATTATTTTCATTGTATCTAGTTTTTATTTCTCTCCATGCTGGAAGAATGACAGTGAATGACAATCAACTTCATCCATTGCTTTCTACATGTGTCCTTCTGATTTATATATTCAAAAATGTTACTGAAGGAAATCAAATAGGTGTTGCATTCTAAGTAACTATACCAGAAAAAAAAATTGAGGTCTCTTGTGAATAAACCTCACAAGATAATTATGTGTTTTTTGTACCTTTTCCACTTGATGCTTCACATTTTTCCATAAAAGTACTGGAACTCTATTATCATAAAGGAAGGAAATACTTAATAGAATATAATACTCCTTTTTAGTTCCTATATGTTTTTTCACATGCTTTATATAACCTGCCCTTCTATGAACACATGCAGATATGGGTGCACTTGCACAGATGTATATTGGAGAAACAATATTCAATCTTAACATTGTTCTTTTAGAATTCTTATTATGTAGTGCACTTCAGATTTCTATAGTTAGAAGTAATTGTACATAAGACATTTCCAGCAATTTTTGTTGAAATAATGCAGTTTGATGGAACAAACTCATATTCAATGTGTTTATGCTACCCAAAACACAGGAAATATACACTTGAGAGAGCACAAATAATGCTATTCATAGAGTAGGGGGTATAAACTTAATAACTTTATTAAGTTTACTGTCAAGCAAAGAAATATGATGATACTTGCTTTCAAAGGACTAATCATTGAGAGAATTGTATGGAAACAGAATTCAGGTTTCCTGAAAAAATAAATAATAATGATACTGATAAATTTCTCAGATTAGATAGCTGTTGTAGAGAATATTCAGGGTGTCTAGTTTCAATAGTCCCAATGAGTGTTCACATAGGCACTTTTTGAACTCTTGCAATAATTGAGAACTTGATAACCCTTAAAACAGCTTATTTTGTCATTGGCCCACTCTAACTTAGAGAGAGTTTTTCCTATATTAAACCATTATCTATTGCTCTGTGACTTCTACAGACTAGTCCTAGTTATTCCCTCGGAGATCATAGGAAATAAATCTAAATATACTTTTTTCTTTGAAAATATTATTTGCTTTAAGCTTTCACTGTATTGAAATGATAAGAGACTAAAGAAAACCCATTATTTATATAGTCACTATCATTGAAAGAAATCTTAATTTTTATACTCAAAAATGTCATTTCCTTTCAAGTACTATAAAAAAGCCATGTTTTAAACATTTGAAATGTTAAATATTGAGTAAACCTAGAACTTAAAGCATATGAATTTATTTTTTGTTGAAGGAAGAAAAAGAGGTTGAGGAAAATAGCATTCATTGACTATATTTTGGCCACTGAAGACTATGCTAAATACCTACACATATATGATTTTGTACTGACAAACAGTGTTGTTAGGTGATACTTATCCCCATTTTTCAGATGAGAAAAGTTAAACTCAAATAATTAATACTATTTTCCCAATTCAGTTTATCTTCAGGGCTCTGCCTGAGCTTTCCTTTATGCTCCATTGTTTTCTTCTTTAGTCAAAAAGCCTGGCTTACAAGTTTTTTCCCCCTCAGTTATTAGATGTCTTCCCTTCTTTTCTTCAGTTTTTAGATGCCTGAACTCCACCAGCAAGGAGTGTCTGAAATTACTTGTGCTTTCATATGGCCTGGCCAATGTCGCAGTCACTCATATTCCCACCAAGGTTCAACTTTCTTTGAGACCTTCATTGTGTTGGAGTAGTTTGAAAAGCTGGGCTTCTACACAGAGTCTTGCCTGAAACTTAAACTGCTTTGCTAGAATCGTAGCTGGCTCTTGCCAGCCTCTTTTCTCTGGATAGCAGGTCTAATCCCTGCTATCACTAATTGTTTCCTGGGGTCCTGCTCCAAATAGGTTATTCACCAACAATTATAAATTTGTTACCTATTTGATTATGTTTAGTCATTAACTAAGTAAATATGTAACTGAGTCTTTACAATGCTAAGACTGGGGATGAAGACACACGTAAAATCTCACAGTCTATTGAGATGAGACGAGTGGTACCCAAATCAATTATTTGTCTATTGAAGAATTAGGGAAGCAAGGCAATTCAGTAGTATCTGGGAGTGGTGTCAGGGATGCTTTCCCAGAGGAGGTGATACTTGTAAACGAGCCTGATTTAAGTGCAGCTCATTGTGATAAATAGAGGGTATGGATGACATTTGAAATGAGAGAAACTGCCTATGAAGAACCTCCAAGCAAAAGATTTGGAGAATGCTTGGAACATATAGTATTGAGGGAGGAAATGTTAGAGATGATTGGAGAAGTAGACAGGTGCCAAGTTACAAAGTACCTTGTTCTAATGTTCAGGATTCTGGACATGGCACACTGGTATGGGCATGGAAAACTCCCCTTTCTCACCTTATCATTGGCTTAGAAATCCTTGGACTTCAAATCTAGAATTTAAGGTTGACAGCTGAAGCATTCTGTCCAGCTCCAAATCTAATTTTTATTCTCCATTTTACTATATATTGGAGTCTGTGCTCTCTTCTTTTCCCCATTCATCACTATTGTGGAGCAACTGGCATACCACTCAGCAGATCAGGGCTCCCCACCCAAAAAAGAACTCAGAAAATTGGCCCATGGTCTTATAATTGTTAAATGTGCTTCACAACATTTATAGAAAATGAAAGAAAATGTTAAGAAATTTGTATGTTCCAAAAGATAATTTTTACAAAAAACATAACACTGATTTTATAATATATTTTATTTTGAAGACCAAACTCCTTTAGCTCAGAGCAACTGCAAGCAGTTCAATTCCACCTTCTCCCTCTCTCTCTCTCTCTCTCTCTCTCTCTCATTTTAATTATTTTCCTGGATGCAAAGAAAAAAATCTAGACTTTCTGAATTTTAACATAAAAAACATGGCAAAACTCTAATTGGACTTGGCTAGGGGAGTAGCATGATGGGAGGCTGGAATTTCACATATTCCAGCAAGAACTCCATGTTACAGTATATTCATGGAACTTCACTGTGCTGTTACCTGTGCCGGAATCCTACTCATCGCTGAATTTAGCAGATAAATCCATCGCAAACTGCCTGAATTCATCATTCAAAAAGATGGTGATGACGTAAATTTGATTGACTTAAATAATTTGAAATATTATATAACATTTTAGCTATTTAGTCTTCAAGTAATGGTTCCTTGGCATTCTGCAGAAATAAGCATTGGAGAAAGCCAAAGCCATGCATTTGTGGAGCAATCTGTGAATCTGTTAAGATACTTGTAGTCAGACCACTACTAAACTCACTTTCTGCAACAATCGTATTTACTTATATTGACATTCAATAAGAAATGAAAATTCCAGTTCTTTGGTGATGTTAAGTTGATGTCATGTTTTTATTTTTTAAAAATATTTTATTGGGAAAAGATGGCGGAGGAGTACATGGGAGTCACGCTGACCTCCTCCCCCTAAGACCAAACTGGAATTGCGACTAAATAGTAGAGTAATCACCTGGCAAACAATGGAATGATAGTGGGAGAGGAGCCTTGGAGCTGCGGACAGACAGTGGATTTGACTCTCACACATCCCAAAGGGTGAGAAGTGAGGTGGAGGCTCAAGAGGCTGGGCTGGGTGCCCACGGGCACTAGCACCAGAGGGACATTGAAACGGCCAGTTAGCTCCCCGTGAGAAGAACGGGGTCTGAATCATAAACAGGGACCTCTAAACTACAGCAGCTAAAACCAAGAAAATACAGAAAAAATGCAACCCCGAAAAGCTTAGGGATGCTCTCTGCCAGAGACAGGTGGCTGGGGATGCAAAGAGACATTTTAAGGGCCAGCACAAAAATTGCAGTGGCAGCTGCCCTCCTTGATATATGGGTAGAGGTGGCAGCAGGGTGGGTTGGTGCCTGGGAAAAGACTGGTGAGGAAAACTTTGTGAAGAGAACTGACACGGTGGCTGGTGGAGCCCCGGTGATAATGCACCACCCACTCTGCAGCTACCATCTCGCTCATGCATAAGGGAATCAATTAACCATGATTGTGCTCTGCACACAGCTTGTACTAGTGTGAGCTGGGGGGCTGAGTGCAGACTGGCTGGGAGAGCCTTGAGGAGAGACTGGAGACTGAGGCATTGGGGAAAGAACGGGAGGAGGAACTGGGGAGTCCCAACTCCCTCCCCGTTCCGTAGTCTCCATTGTGGGCTGGAAAGCCGCGCCCCCAAAGAGGCAGAAGCAGGTGCGCGTGAACCAGACTGCCCGCAATTGAAACGCAGTCCGCACAGGGGGTAGATCCTTAGCCGAAGGGGTCACAGAACTGTCCAGAGACCCCTGAGGAGAGACAGGAAATGGAGGCATTGGTGAAAGAATGGGAGGAGGAACCCGGGAGTCTGGACTCCTTCTCCTTTCCATAGTCTCCAATGTGTGTGACCAGGCCATGCCCCCAAAGAGCCAAAAGCTGAAAAGCACACAATAGACACCCCGAAACCACCCAGTGCAGGCGTGTACACTTGTGTGGAGTGGCCTTCAAGGATTGGCAAGCGTGTGTGTGGACCTGTGCAGGCTGGCGAGGGCTTGCACGGGCTGACAAGGCCTCCCACAGATGGGCACCAATATGGCCTGCGAGGGAGTGCACAGAGCGGCTAGAGCAGGCGTAAACTGACCCGCGCCGCCCGCGATGGTGGAACAGCTCACAGAATTAGTGGATCCTGGGCCGAAGGGGTCACAGAGCTGCCCAGAGTCCCTGGAGGAGAGACCGGAGACAGGATTAACCGGAGAGTCCTGGAGCTGACTTCCTCCCTTTTCCATAGTCTCCATTTGGTGAGGGCAAGAAACACACCCAAGGAGTCAAAAGAGGGGGAAACACACAATAGAAGACCCTAAAATGACCAGTATGGGGTGCCTGCTGGCCAGGGGGGCCAGATGAGTATGTGAGGTCGCGAATAAACATCTGGGGCTGGAGCAAGCACGCGTGAGCCCAGGCAGATGGGGGATCCTGCCCTGCAGGGGAGTGCACTCAAGGAGCCGACATGAGAGTGCAGAGCGTTCCCCCAAAACAGTCCATCCCTGACCGAAGGGGTCACAGAGCTGCCCCAAGAAGGAGTCAGACACAGACAGTAGACTCCTGGAAGGTTCAAACAAACAACCCAAGGTCACATAGGGTCAACAACTGACATCATCAGAGGCAGGCTCAGAAAGAAAAGTAAAGGGGAAAATAAATAAATAAATAAAAGACCCACCTACTACCATAGAAGTTTAATCCACAAAGTCAGGAAATCTAGACAGCCCATTTGAATCAAAAGCAGAAATAAATAAATAAATGCATACATACATACATAAAAAAATAAATAAATAAATTACTTAGCACACTCTCACAAAAATGGGAAGAAAAAGAAGTTCTCCCCAAATGAGTGGAAAAGGGGACTCCCCGCACAGAGAGCTAAATGAAATAGAGGCAAGGGAACTATCAGATATTGAATTCAAAACAATGGTTCTAAGGAAGCTCAATGAGCTCAGCCAACTCAAAGAGAACTATGAGAAACTGCAGAGAAACTATCAGGATCTTACAGCGACCTGTATCGACCTGTAAAAGGACATAGAAATTATCAAGAAGACACAAGAGGAAATGAAGAATACCATTTCTGAACTGAAAAACACAGTAGAAGGGATCAATTTCAGGCTAGAGGAAGCCGAGGATCGAATCAGTGAGATGGAGGATAAGGTAGAAAAAAGCTGCCAAAAAGAACAAGAAATGGAAAAAAGACTCAAAAAGCATGAAGACGCATTTAGGGAAATGCAGGACAACCTGAAACGCAATAATATCTGTATAATAAGGATACCAGAAGGAGAAGAAGAGGAGCAAGGGATAGAGAACTTCCTCGAAAAAGTAATGATGGAAAATTTCCATAATTTGAGGAGAGAAAGGCTCTCATGGATCCAGGAGGCACATAGGACCCCACTCAACAGGGACTCAAGGAGGTCCACTCCAAGACACATCATCATTAAAATGGCAAACATCAAAGACAAACAGAGAACCCTCAAGGCAGCAAGGGAGAAGGAGAAACTAACATACAAGTGGGCCCCGATATGTCTAGGAGCTGACGTCTCAACAGAAACACTACAAGCCAGAAGGGAATGGCAACAAATATTCCAAGCCATGAAAAGCAAGGGTCTACAGCCAAGGCTGCTCTACCCAGCAAGCAATTATTTCTAATTAAAATAGAAGGGGAAATAAGGAGTTTCCCAGAAAAAAATAAAGCTAAAAGAATACATCTCTACCAAACCAGCACTTCAAGATATGCTAAGGGGACTGGTTTAAGAAGATGAAGGAAAAGAATGAGAGAGAGGAACACAGGTACAAAGAGAAAAGATGAGTAAGTTTTTATCAGTAATATCTCTCAGCGTGAATGGACTAAATGCCCCAATCAAAAGACACAGGGTAGCTGAAGGGATAAGAAAACATGACCCACACATATGCTGCTTACAAGAGACTCACCTCAGAGCAAGCGACCTACACAGATTGAAAGTAAAGGGATGGAAAAAATATTCCAAGCAAATGGGCAAGAGAAAAAGGCCGGGGTTGCCATACTTGTATCAGACAAAATAGATTTCAAAACAAAGGCCATAAAAAGAGACCCAGAGGGGCACTTTATAAAACTTAAAGGAAGAATCTATGAAGAAGACATCAACATTGTAAACTTACATACTCCCAATATAGGAGTCCCAACTATATAAGGAAATTCTTGGACGACTTCCAAAAGTATATAGACAGCAACACACTGATAGTAGGGGATTTCAAGACCCTACTATCAAAAATGGGCAGATCTTCTGAACAAAATATTAATAAACACATAGTGCAGCTGAATGACACACTGAATGAAAGAGACTTAACTGACATATATAGAACCTTACATCCCAAAGAAGAAAAATACACATTCTTTTCAAATGCTCACAGCAGTTTTTCAAAGATAGACCACATGATAGGACACAAAGAAAACCTCAGCAAATGTAAGAAAAATGAAATAATACCAAACTTTTTCTCAGACCACAAGGGCTTCAAACTGGAAATCAACCTCAAAGAGAAACTTCTAAATCTTGCAAACTCATGGAGACGGAACAGTAGACTATTAAATAATGAATGGGTCAATAATGAGATGAGAAAAAATCAAAAAATTTCTGGAAACAAATGAAAATAAACAGATAGCAGTCCAAAATGTATGGGACACAGTAAAGGCAAAACTGAGAGGGAAGTTCATAGCAATACATGCTTACCTAAAAATGATAGAAATATTTCAAATAAAAGACCTAACATGACAAATTCAAGAACTAGAGAAACAACAACAAATAAATCCCAGAGCAAGTAGAAGGAAGGAAATAGTCAAGACTAGAGCAGAACTGAATGACATAGAGACAAAAGAACAATTCAGAGGATCAACCAATCCAGAAGCTGCTTCTTTGAAAAGATAAATAAAATGGACAAGCCTTTAGGCAGACTCATCAAGAAAAAAAGGGAGAGAAATGAAATTAATAATATCAGAAATGAAAGAGGAGAAATAACAACTGATACCACAGAAATACAAAGGATTGTAAGAAACTACTATGAAAAATTATATGCCAGGGAATTTGAAAACCTGGAAGAAATGGACAAATTTCTAGAATGTATAATCTTCCAACACTGAAGGAGGAAGAAACAGAAAGCTTGAATAGACCGATAACAGCTGGGGAAATTGAAGCAGTCATCAAGAAATTCCCGGCACACAAAAGCCCTGGGCCAGACGGTTTCACGGGAGAATTTTACAAAACATTTAAGGAAGAGCTAACCCCTGTCCTTCTCAGACTATTCCAAAAAATCCAAGAGAAGGGAAGAATCCCAGACTCTTTCTATGAGGCCAGCATCACCGTAGTCCCAAAACCAGATAAAGACCCTACAAAGAAAGAAAACTACAGGCCAATTTCGCTGATGAACATAGATGCTAAAATCCTCAACAAAATATTAGGAAACCATATCCAGCAGTACATTTAAAAGATTATCCACCACGATCAAGTGGGATTCATCTCAGGGATGCAGGGATGGTTGAATATATGCAGGTCAATAAACGTTATACATCACATATATGAAAGAAAAGACAAAAACCACGTGATCATCTCGATAGATGCAGAAAAAGCATTCGATAAGGTACAGCACACATTTATGATCAAAACACTCAGCAAAATGGGAATAACTGGGGCATTCCTCAACATAATAAAGGCCATATATGAAAAACCTACAGCAACATCATATTCAACGGGCAAAAACTAAAAGCTTTCCCACTAAGATCGGGAACATGACAACGATATCCGCTTTCACCACTTCTTTTCAACATCGTATTGGAAGTCCTAGCCACAGCGGTCAGACAAGAGAAAGAGATAAAAGGCATCCAAATAGGAAAGGAGGAAGTAAAGCTATCGTTGTTTGCAGATGACATGATAGTGTACATAGAGAACCCTGAAGACTCTACCAAAAAAGTCCTCAGCGTAATAAGTGAATTTAGCAAAACAGCAGGATACAAAATCTACATTCAGAAATCAAAGTCATTTTTGTACACCAGCAATGAAATAGAAGAAGAAATCAGAAAAAAAAAACCATTCGATATAGCAAGAAGAAAAATAAAGTACCTAGGAATAAATTTAACCAAGGAGGTAAAAGACCTGTTCGCAGAAAACTATACATCACTGAAGAAAAAAATTAAGGAAGACACAAATAAATGGAAGCATATACTGTGCTCATGGATTGGAATAATTAATATCATCAAAATGTCCATACTACCCAAAGCAATTTATAGATTCAATGCAATCCCTATTAAGATACCAATAACATATTTCACAGAAATAGAACAGGCATTTCAAAAATTTATGTGGAACCATAAGTGACCCCGAATAACCTAAGCAATTTTGAGAAAGAAAAACAAAGTAGGAGGGATCACAATACCGGACATCAAACTCTACTACAAAGCCACTAAATTGAAATAAATCTGATACTGGCACAAAAACAGATCCATAGACCCGTGGAACAGAATAGAAAGCCTAGAAATCAGCCCAGGTCTATATGGGCATCTAATATTTGGAAAAGGGGGCAGAAGCATAAAATGGAGCAATAATCGCCTCTTCAACAAATGGTGTTGGGAGAGCTGGATGGCTACATGCAAAAAATTGAAATTGGATCATCAGCTGACACCATACACAAAAATAAACTCAACATGGATAAAAGACTTAAATATAAGTCGCAACACCATAAAAGCCCTAGAGGAGAACATTGTCAGGAAACTCTCAGATAGTCCATGTAGCAATCTTTTCTCTGATATGTTTCCTAAAGCAAGGGACATAAAAGAAAGAATAATCAGGTGGGACCTCATCAAAATAAGAAGCTTCTGCACGGCAAAAGAAAACATCAGCAAAATGAAAAGGGAGCCAACCTTATGGGAAAATATATTCGCTAATGATACATCAGATAGAGGTTT
Source organism: Pteronotus mesoamericanus (assembly GCF_021234165.1). NCBI lineage: Eukaryota > Metazoa > Chordata > Mammalia > Chiroptera > Mormoopidae > Pteronotus > Pteronotus mesoamericanus. The sequence continues at coordinate 6,001,397 of NW_026555198.1, forward strand.
GATCTCCAAGATACATAAAGAACTCACTCGACTCCACTCCAAGACGATAAACGATCCAATCAAAAAATGGGCAAAGGACCTGAGCAGACGCTTTTTCCAAGGCAGAGATAGAGGGCCCAGAGACATTTAAGAAGATGCTCAGCATCACTAGCCATCAGAGAAATGCAGATCAAAACCACCATGAGGTACCACCTCACACTGATCAGAATTGCCATCATAAACAGATCAACAAACAGCAGGTGCTGGCAAGGCTGTGGAGAAAAGGGAACCCTAGTACACTGTACACTGTTGGTGGGAATGCATACTGGTGCAGCCATTGTGGAAAGCAGTGTGGAATTTCCTCAAAAAGCTGAAAATGGAACTGCCTTTGCATCCAGTGATTCCCCTGCTGGGACTATATCCTAAGAATACCAAAACGTCAACACAAAAGAACCTATGCACCCCAATGTTCATAGCAGCACAATTGACAATAACCGAATGTTGGAAGTAACCTAAATGCCCATCAGTACATGATTGGATCAAAAAAACATGGTACATTTACACAATGGAATACTACGCAGCAGAAAGAAAAAAAAGAACTACTAAACTTTGCGACAGCATGGATGGATCTGGACAGCATTATGCTAAGCGAAATAAGCCAGGGAGCGACAGACAAATACCATATGATCTCACCTATAAGCGGAACCTAACCAATAATTCAAAGATGCAAGGAAAATATGACCAGCAACACTGAAACGAAAAGAAACCTACAGAATCAAGAGGGAAGGAGGGAGTGGGGGCAGGGAAAAGGAAGGGAAGGGGAAAGTCAAGGAACATATAGCAAGGACTCATGGACCAAACTAAAGGGGAAGAGCTGAGGGAGGGAGGGAGGGAGGGTGCAAGGGAAATTGGTGGGGGGTAGGTAGAGACAAATGTATTTGAAAAAATAAATTAATTAATTAAAAAAATAAAATCTTTAAAGAAAGAAAAAATATTTTATTTATTTTATTCTTAGAGAAAGGTGAAGGGAGGGAGAAAGGGAGGGAGAGAAACATCAATATGTGGCTTTCTTTCATGTGCCCCCTACTGCGGATCTGGACCACAACCCAGGCATATGCCCAGACTGGGAATTGAACATGTGACTCTTTGTTTCTCAGGCTGGTGCTCAGTCCACTGAGCCACACTAACCAGGGCTATTTTGCTGAATTTTAAAATGATGTGATTTAAAGATTTGGTAGGTGGGAAGATAGGGAGGAAAGACTTTGTCCATGTCACTCTGTCACCTAAGACATCCCTTATATATAACCCTTGAACTGTTACTTAACTCAAAAAAATGCAATGTGGATTCCCCTCATGTCATGCTGAGCCTAAACAATCCGAAGATTGCAGTTGAGGATCACAGATTCACCTTAGGCTTAGGTAAAAGGGATAAAAAGAATCTGGTGTAGAGAGCCAAGTATATAAGTGCTTAGAATAATTTGTGACAGACCCATACTGACCTGCTTACCCCAGTACCCAGTGCTTATATAATTATAGTCATCCTGGTGCCAAAAAGAATTCATAGCATTTTACAGAAGTATATGCAAAACAAATTAAACACTACAAATTAGGTTTAGTTGTAGATTACTACATCCTAGACATAAAAAATTTATATATACGTTATATATAATATATATAACCCTAAGGTCTGTCCAGTAAGTATCCAACCATGTCATATGGAAAATAGATACATTGAAGAAGATACAAGATACAAGAAACAGTGTACATAAAACAATGATGCTTCAGTTGCCTTCAAAGTTGGCACCTTGGGACCTCACATAGTTCTGCCAGTTGCCATCAGCAGCCCTGTTGTATTTTCCTGAATCTTACTGATGGTTTGAAATATCTTCCCTTTTTAAGGTGATTTTAGCTTTGGAAAAAGCCAAAAAAGTTTCAGTGCACCAAAACTGGGCTGTAGGTGGCTGAGTCACCTGGATGATTTGATATTTTGCCAAAAAAAAACTCTGCAGGAGGCATGATGCATGAGCAGGCATGTTGTCTGCTCATGAGCGGGCATGATGAAGCTGCTACTCACCAGTTGCCCATAGGTGAAGCCTTCTGTATCATCTGAATTGTTTCCATGGAAGAATATCCAAGCTTAACAAAAAATTCGATGCAGATTTGTTGTTCTACTCACTCAGTCATTTTGAATGTAGTGGCCACACAGTACACATGTTCACTCAACAGCTTCCACCACCCCCACTGACTAGGACAGTGAAGTCATCATTGTTTACCATGTGCATTCCAGCCCACTCTCCTTGGCTGCCAGATTATATCGATGCCACTCATACCATTCTCATTATATTATTAATGGCTGGACATTTTCTGGACAAACTTCATATATATTCAAACTTCTGTAATATAGTACACCTCACTGGAAGTTTTCTTTAGTTTGAGGTATTAGAGGTAATTTTACACTTATTTTATAAGCTTTATGCAATTAACAATTATTATTTTTATAATAATGAAAATCTACCTGATATTTAAAAGGAGTGAGAAAATTAGTGCAAACAAAAACTAAAGAACGAAAACATAAGATGAAGCCATTGCTGTGGTTAGTATACAAAATAAATTCTCCAAGTTACTACGGACTTGCATTCATTCATTTGTTTACAAGTATTTTTGTTCATTACCATTTTCTAAAAATTGGGTGGTAGAATTAAGGAAGATACTTTTTCTGCTTTCATAGAACTTTATAGTGGGGAATTCAGATATTAATCAAATAATCATACAAATAAAATAAAATGTACATTAATGATAAGTAATATGGCATAATGAGTAACTATGCCCAAATATAATAAAAGAAAATACCTTATTCGATTCAGAAATAATGTAGTTCACTGATTGGTTAAAGGAATACAACACCTTGCTATTCAGGAGTCCAATATTTGCCTCTGAGCTTCCTACTAGCCAAAACAATAGAAATATGATTCATTCCCAAAAGAAGCATAACTATTTATTTATAGAACTGAGACAATTTTTTCATAAAGGTCTTGAAAAGATAATACACTTCAACAGTGTTAATAGCATCTTCACAGTAATTGAGTCTATTACCAATCACCAGAGATTGGGTTCTTCTCTTACATTTCATTGCTGTAATTTCTGTCCCAAAATCTCAGTCAGTCAAAGATTATATAAGAAATCTGAGGATAATTGTCCTCTAATTTAATTTCCACTAGTTGCATACTACCTGTACATTAATCCAACACTTGATATTTCCTCTCTAGGTAGTGCTTTATTTTATACTTCAATGGGATTTAAGTTTTAGCATTGTGGCGGAATATTCTTGTGCCTAGAATTGCTGTCCTCTGGTTCAATACATCTGCCGAAACACATGTCCATCTCTCAAGCCATCTCTTAGTGACACTTAACAATGAAACAATAAGGACAATAGTCATTCTCATTAATTAGCTCTTACTAAGCAACAGGCAGAGCACCAAGCACTTTATATATGACATTTAATTTAATCTTTTTAATTATTTTATTAAATTTGGGGGGGTAACATTAGTTAATAACATTACATAAATTTCAGATGTACTTAATATACCATATCTCTATGAGGTTGAAAACCATTTTTGTCCCTAGTTTTATATTGATGAAATTGAGACATAAAATTGAATAAGTAGCATGGTCAAGGGCACACATCTATTATGTGCCCAAGCTGAGTTGTGAACCAAAGGTCATGCACAAAACCACCAAGCTCTTTCTCGTTTCTGTCATTGGTAATTTGCTAATGCCTGTTTTCCATGTAAGGCCCTCCCTGGACTGGCCCAGATCTTTGGTTATGCAATTAATCATGCACTAATTCATTCATTCATTCAGCTAATATTTATTGAGGATGTCTTATGAGTAAGCAATGTGCTAACCATTAGGGATATGATGGTGAACAACATAGATATAGATATAGATATAGATAGATATAGATATAGATGATATAGATCTATAATTTATCTATATTTATATCTATATAGACATACTAGCTGACAGAGACTCATTCAAGCATGTAATCATAAACTGTGATAAATGTTATGTAGGAAAGTCTACACAGGAGAACCCAATATAAACTGTAACATCAGAGACCTGATATTTGAAGAATGGATTGTAAGTGAGTAAGCCAAAGTGTGGTGTATTAGTAGGGGTGGGGACAGTTGGAGAATATTTTAAGCAGAAGGAATAATTTGTGAGAAAGCTTTGAGATTGTAAGGAATGTACCCAGATGAGGAAATGAAATAAAATCAACACAGCTGAAGTAAGGGGACAATGAAGAGACAGGTATAACATAAGCTAAAAAAAAAAAAAAAAAGAGTTTGGTAGAACCATAACTCTTCTCATCTAAGCTCTATGAGTATGTAAGGTTATGATAGAAATTGTTTTTTTTTTTTATCAGAAGAATAATGGAAGGCTACGGATGAGTTTTAAGCAGGTGGATGTCATGCAAAGATTTTTTTCTTTAAATTTTTAAACTGGTAAATAGGTGGGGAAAACACATTAGAAAAAGACAGAAGTAGAGGTCAGGCAAACTATGGACCCTATTGCAGGTAACTGAATGACCACAGAGGCCCCCACTTCTATTCTATTTTTAATTGATATATAATTGACATAACATTGTAGAAATATAAGGTGTGCAATGTGTTGATTTGATACAGGTATATAATGCAATATGATAACCACCATAGCATTAGCTTACACCCTTATCAAGTCACATAATTATCATTTCCCCTTTCTAGTAAGATTTAATATCTAGTCTCTTAGCAACTTTGAATTATGTGATACAGTATTTTGAGTTGAATCACTATGTTTGGCATTAGACTTCAAGATATTACTCTTCTAGTTGTAAATTTTTAAACTTAATCATCTTTTCCACCTCTATTCTAATGCCTGAATTTTCACGGTAATATGACAGTTGGGTTGGATCCTACTTGCATTAATAATATTTGAATTATCTAATAATTTAGACACACCCTGTTATAAAGAAATTGATTAATTTGATCAAATAACTGGTTATTTTATAAGTAATTTAGTTAGCAATAAATCACATAGTCACAAACTAGAATATGCAAAAATGAAACTTACATATATATATGATGCAACTCAATCTGTCTTTTAAGCTCCATATCTGCATAAAGTGGACAGATCAGTTCTTTCTAGCATACTCAATTTAGTTATATAATTTATAAGCTAAAATCAAGTAATGTAACCTCGGTCACTGTCTATCTCATAGCTTTATAATTTTCGGTAAATTCTCAGCCACTTAATGTTGTACTTCCCTAAATTGCTAAATACTGGAGGTAGGGAATGCTTATGCCTTATTCTAGAATTGTGGGAGTGGTACTTGGTCATTGCTAGCTGCAAATTGAGTTTTCTCATGGTTCTCAATTTCTAAGCATCAGTATCCATCCTTAGATACAATGTCTAATGCACAGAATGGATTTATTAAGAGTGTATTGTTTGGTTAAATCACAAGCAACATATTTTTAAACTAGATTTTCTTTTTTCCTTTTTTAAAAATATTTTTATTTATTTCTTTTTAGAGATAGGGGAAGGGAAGGAGAAAGAGAGGGAGAGAAGCATCATGTGTGGTTGCCTCTCATGTACCCCCTCCCGGGGACCTAGCCTGCAACCCAGGCACGTGCCCTGACTGGGCATCAAACTGGGGACCCTTTGGTTCACCGGCTGGCACTCAATCCACTGAGACACATCAGCGAGGACACAAGCAACATTTCTGAGGTCTTGCTTTTAGATTATTCATGTGAATTACTTGCAGACTGGGCAATGTCATAAGAATTCTGTAAGATCTTTCTAGAATAATGCCTTATAAGCAATAGCAATTCCACAAATATTTGGTGAATAGACTTGAATAGTTTATTCTCTGATATTTCCAGAAAGAGTTGTGCAGCTCTTGCTTTATTTGGTGGAAGTTAGGGGATAGAAGTTAGGGGTGGAGAGGTTTCAATCAACACAATATCTCCCTGCACATTCACCAGATTTGATTTATGTCTGTAATTTGCATATCTAAGCTTCACTAGGCTGTGAGTATAAAATGAGGTCACATTGGCTTTCTTTTCTTATTAATTTTTAATGCTCAATTTACAAGAGCTCAAGCTTCTACTGATTCAAATGTAGGAAAGCCCCAAACAAAAAATATCCAATTATTTCTGGTGAACTGCAAAGAGTTATCATGCATATGTTCACAACTGATCTGCAGTGCTCTTCCTTTCCTGATCTCATGCTCCCCAGTGGCCAGTATTTAGGACATCACGTAAAGAAACTCACTACTGTCAGTATCAAAAAATGTCTTTCTAGTACCAAGAGTGCTTTGTCTCAGTGTTCACAATGTGGAGCTTGAGTCACGCTTGATTCTCTGCAGAGCTGGCAAAATTTGCCCTTGCTTTGGCTTGCTGTTTTGTTTTGTTACCTGGGCCCTGAAGTTACACTGTTCAAGTCCACCATCTCACAGATTAGCTCAGAATTGGAATCCCTTCAACTCCATCAGATTTATTTATCACAACAAATTATGCAACCAAACAAGACCATTCCGAATTTGCATTTCTTATCTTCATCAACCTGTATCTCTTTGAGTAAAAAGCATAAAAAACATGCTTGCAATAGGCATTTGCAAAGTGAATGCATACTGTCTCTGGTTTTATTAATGAGTAATTTGAGGAAATTTACTTCCAGAATTTAAGTGCATGTCTAGATTACATACAGTGAATTTCAGTTAAAATTTCTTTTTCTGTCCCTTGAATAATTTGCATAATTATTTCAACTTCTCATTAAACTATTCAGAAATTGAGTGTATATATTTAAATAATAAGTGATGATTATATCATAGATATGCAACAATAATTAAGGCACACGAGTATATTAGCCAAAATAGAAAATAGTCCCTATTTCATTTAGTAATATATAGATTATTTATAGGAAAGCAAATGTAAAAAAGAACAATAATGCAATTCCATTTACTAACTGCCAAGTGGAGAATAAACAGGATATGAAAAACACCAGTGGAAAAAAACTATGAATAATTAGCAACATCAGTAATTCTTATTTCTCAATGATTTTTAATTTATGATTTTTTATTCTTAAAAAACTATAGAAAAATATTGTCACAATAGAATCTACTTCCTCAAAGTGATATGTATTTATTGAAATATTGAGATAAGCAAAAAATGCCATCATTAATAATTAGAACTTCTGAACAATAATTAACTGTTATCAACTTCTAGTTCCTATATAATGTATTTAGCTTGCCTAAATGTGTCCCTTCCCACTGACACTTATAAAAATTATGCAATTATCAATTTATAGAGCATGGCTTTTTAAAAAATTTTTATTTATTGTTTTTTAGAGAAATAGAGGGAGAGGGGGAGAGAGAGTGGAGAGAGAAAGAGAGAGAGAGAGAGAGAAATAGACATAAATTTGTTGGTTACTTCTGGGATGTGCCCTGACTGGAAATAGAACCTGCAATCTTTGTGTATAAGGATCGTGATCCAACCAACTAAGCAACCTGGCCAGGGCCTAGAAGGGGTGTCCAAATTTTGGCATTTCTGGGCCACACTGGAAGAAGAGTTGTCTTGAGCCAACAGTAAATATATTGTGACACATAATCACAAAAAAAATCTCATAGTGTTATAGGTAAATTTATGATTTTGTGCTGGGCCCCATTCATAGCCATCCTGAGCCACATGTGGCCCAGGGGCCACAGGTTGGTCACCCCTGGTAGAGCATGGACTTAAACTTAGTGGCACATTGGAATTTCTTGGGAAAGCTTTAAAGAAATAATTGTTGCCCAGGTCTCAGACACAGAGGTTGTGATTGAAATGATATGTGATGTGGTCTGGGCTTTAGGAGACTTAATAATTCTAATGCACAGCCAAGTTTAAGAATCTGGGTTCTAGAGTTAGAAGATTATTAGATAATGCCCAGACTTCATGTTAAGCCTTGTTAACTATATGGAGGCAGTATTTTATAAGGTCTAAGAGTACATGTTCTGAATTTTGACCAAGTTGGAGCTTCCATTCTACCATGTCATATATGTCACTTTATTCAAATTATTTATTTCAGATTTTGAATGGATCAGATTGAACCAATATTGTATTCAGCAGAGTCTGGAACATTGAGTATATTCAATACCTATTAGCAATTCATAAACTTGATTATTATTAAATTAAATAATACATGTAGATCATATATTAAAGCAGTAATCACACAAAATGTTTGTTTATATTATTATTATCATTCTTCACATAGGCCATGATTGCCTTCTGTGGTCATATAACAAAATGTAAGCCCTGTGCAACAGCCAATTTTTACAGAGCTTAATTGAGAGATAAATCTATTGCTGCATTTAAAATATAGATTAGAATGAAACAGTTCACCTTTTTAAAGATGAATTTGGATAACATCCTGGGTTATACATTTTTATTTCCAAAATATAGCTCTAATAATCAAGCTAAGAGTTAAATTTATTAGGAAGTATTATATCCTATAGTGATAGAAATGTTAACTTTCTCCTGCTTTATATAAACAGATTTTTTATATTTATTTTAATGTTTCATAACAAGTGAAAGATTCTTTTCATATGTACTTAAAAGTGATGCACAAACAAGTTATATCTAAGAGAAAGAGAAATAAATAACATGAATAATAAAATTAATAGGGTTGGGTCAAATTCTCATTTGGAAAATACCAGATTTCAACTGATGTGATGTTAGGTCTATTGTGTATGCTTAGTTTTATAATTTTTAATTTTGAAATAATATAAAATTATAGAAATTTGTAAAAATAGTACAAAGTTCTCTCATCTACTGGTACTTCACCCTGTTTTCCCTAATGTTAACATCTTACATAACCATAGTACAGTTATCAAAACAAAGAAATTCACATTAGACCATTACTATTAACTAATCAACATAATTAATTTGGATATTACCAAAATCCTTTCTAATGTTTTTTTTTCCTGTTACAAAGGGAAGGTAAGGGTCAAGTCAAGGGTCAAGTCAAGGAGCATGTATAAAAGACCCATGGACAAAGCCAAGGTGGGAAAGGATTGGGAGGGGAGGAGGACAGGGGAAGGTGGTGGTGGGAAAATGGAGACAAATGTATTTGGACAATAAAAAAAATTTAAAAAAATCTATTGCAGGGTACCACATTTAATTTATTTGTCATGTTTCTTCACGCTCTTTCAATCTGCAGCAATTCCTAAGTTTTTATTTGTGTTTTTGATCTTAACAGTTTTGAAAAGTAATGGTCAGTTGTTTTGTAGAATATCCTTTAATGTGGGTGTATCTGATATTTTCTTGTGACTAGGCTGAGCTTGTTATTTTTAGGAAGAATATTACAGAGGTGTTGTACCCTTCTCAGTATGACAAATCAGGAGATACATGGGGTAGATATGCATTATTTCTGTTACATTAACCTTAACCACTTTGTTAAGGTGGTGTCTGATGAATTTCTCCACTTTCGAATGACAATGGTTCCCTTTGTGTTTAACAAATATCTTGAGGGTGATACTTTGAGACTGCAAATGTTCTATATCTCCTGAGATTTTTGTTCACTAGTTTTATCATTTATTGGTTAATCTTGCTTACATTAATTAGTATCATGAAGATGTTGATTTCTCCCTCATTTCTCAGATTCATTCACATTTATTAATTCAAATTATTCAGTAAGAAAGAGTTACTCTTTCTACATTTATGGATTCATTTATCTCAGTATGGACTCCTCATGGATAAACATTTTTTTTTCCTATAGGCTTCAATCCAGTACTATAATTGATTATTTTTTGTTTAAATTGTTTCTGCTTTATCCATTGGGAAGTCTTTTAGGTTGCTGTCTCTGCTTTTCAAAGTGCCTTTTGCTTTGCATACTTTCTTAATTTTTGGCACTGCATAATGTTTCAGAATCAGTTTGTATTTTTTCCCCAATCCTAGAATGAACCACTTTTCTAAATAACTTTGTTTTTTCCCACTGGATAATGGTATTTAGAAACCAATATTTAGGCACAGGGTGTGTTCATTGTTATGAAGGCATCACTACTTCTAGGCCTTCTCAGGGAGCAGAGCTTAGAAACATATATACGTATAATAATCTATGATCACACACACCTATATTTATCTATCTACATCTATCTATACTTATGTATGTCTATCTGTCATCTATCTATCTATATGTTAACTAAAATATGCTTTCATATTGGTATTTCCAATTCCAATCCAACACAATGAGATTCATTCTAGGATTTGCCCTATCCTTTTTTATATAGTATATTTTTTGATTATGTTATTACAGTTGTCTCATTTTTTTCTTCCCTTTATTCCCCTCCATGCTGAACCCCCTCCTACAAGCATCCCCCCTTAGTTTATGTCCATGGATCATACACTTAAGTTTTTTGGTTTCTCCATTTCCTGTAGTATTTCTTAATATCCCTCTGTCTATTTTGTACCTACCATTTATGCTTCTTATTCCATATACCTTTTCCCCCATTCTCCCCTCTCTCCCACCCCTCTGATCTCCATTTCTGTGATTCTGTTCCTGTCCTCATTTTTTGTTCAGTTTGTCTTTGTTTTTTTTAGGTTCCATTGTTGATAGTTGTGTTTTTTGTTTTTTTGTTTTTTTGTCATTTTACTGTCATAGTTTTTGATCTTCTTTTTCTTAAATAAGTCCTTTTAACATTTCAAATAATAATGGCTTGGTGATGATGAACTCCTTTAAACTTTACCTTGTCTGGGAAGCACCTTATCTGTCCTTCCATTCTAAATGAGAACCTTGCTAGATAGAGTAATCTTGGATTTAGGTCCTTGCCTTTCATGACTTTGAATACTTCTTGCCAGCCCCTTCTTGCCTGAAAGGTTTCCTTTGAGAAATCAGCTGAGAGTCTAATGGGAACTCCTTTGTAGGTAACTGTCTCCTTTTCTCTTTCTGCTTTTAAGATTCTCCCCTTATCTTTAACATTGGGTAATGTACTTAAGATGTTCCTTGGTGTGTCCTTCCTTGAGTCCAACTTCTTTAAGACTCTCTGAGCTTCCTTGACTTCCTGTAAGTCTATTTCTTTGGCCAGATTGGGGACATTCTCCTTCATTATTTTTTCAAATAAGTTTTCAATTTCTTGCTCCTCCTCTTCTCCTCCTGGCACCCCTATGACTTAGGTGTTGGAACATTTAAAGTTGTCCCAGATGTTCCTAAGCCTCTCATTTTTTTTGAATTCTTGTTTCTTCATTCTGTTCCAGTTGAATGTTTATTTCTTCCTTTTGTTCCAAGTCATTGATTTGAGTCTCAGTTTCCTTCCCTTCACTGTTGGTTCCCTATATATTTTTCTTTATTTCATTTTGCATAGCCTTCATGTTCTCCTTTATTTTGCGACCATACTCAACCATTTCTGTGAGCATCCTGATTATCAGTGTTTCACACTCTGCATCTGATAGGTTGGTTATCTCTTTATTGCTTAGTTGTATTTTTTCTGAAGTTTTGATCTGTTCTTTCATTTGGGCCATATTTCTTTTTATCGGCGCTCCTGTTAGATTGTAAGGAGTGGAGCCTTAAGTATTCACCAGGATGAGGCAACTCACATCACTGCATTGTGGCACTCTACCTGGAGAGAGGTCTGGGAGGAAACTATGCCACTCACTCAGCTCTCACCCCACTTTCAGTCACTTTCTCCACCACCCACAAATAAATTGGGCCCTTCTGGTACTGATTCCCATGTAGTTGTGTTTGTGCACATTCTGGGACCCTGTGGGTCCCTCCAACGAAAACCTCCCTGTGAGGTTGGGAGTTTCTCCTGCTGCCACAACCCCCACAGGTTTTTACAGCCAGAGGTTTTGAGGCTATCTTTTCCTGTGCTAGAACTCTGGGTTGTACCATCTATTTCACTCCTGAGTTGTTCCTCCCAGTTTTTCTGCATGCAAATGTGGAACTTCCTAGTTCACCAGCCACTGCCTCACCTGCCCAGTCCTCCAGCTGCCGCCTTGCTGCAGGTCCCCTCTGCCACAGCTGCCTGTCTCCACCCCACTTACTGGTCTGAATGAATGTTTCTTCTTTAATTCCTTGGTTGTTGGGCTTCCGTACAGTTTGATTGTCTGGCAATTATGGTTGTTTTTTTGTTTTTATATTTGTTGTCGTCCTTCTTTTGGTTGTGCAAGGAGGCAAAGTGTATTTACTTATGTTTGGTTCTTGGCCAGAAGTCTGCCCTTTCTTTTCTGTAAATTCTTTCTCTACAGTGGGAACCTGGTTATAATTTTCTACAACATGTTTACTTCTTTCTTCAACTATAGTGCACACACACAGTAGTTTAAGAATTACTAATCTACAAGTATATACGTATGGGTTATTACTAATGAATACACTCTATTTATTAACTGAAGTATAATAGTTATATAGTTAGTTTGGTCTTTACTTACAGAGTATTTAACTAAAATACTCTTCCAAAGTAACTTTACCTTCAAATATATTTATCCAAATATTTGCTGGTGCTTGAACCTCCTTAGCAGGTAATAAAGTATTTCTCTTCCCATATTCAAGATGAGATTTATCAAATACTTTGTGCTTTAATTTAATCCAATGGCACATCATGAGGTCATGTGTAATTTTGAGGCATGCCATCATATATTTTGGATAGTTTTGACCAGTAAACATTTCTTAAATTGAAGCCAAAACTTCTCTTTCCAGCTTCTATACATTGAACTCCGTGTTTTAAATTCCATATTTAAATGTTGCAGAAGTTGATCTTAGAAGAATCAATTAGTTCTTATTATTTAATTATGGGTATATAATGGGAGAATTACTTATATCTACTTGTGCATGGCTGTAATCAAGCAGGAAAAAAAAAAAAGAACTTTATTCCAGTTGTACCTGGAAGCCATAGCTAATCCCATACTATAAACTTATTTTTCTCACCATTAGTGAACTGTGGCTATCCAAATAAATAAATACAAATACATATAATAAATAGTATGGATATACTTATTCAGAAAAAAAGGTCTATGACATCTCTTTTGTGGAATAATTCTAAATGGGTTACCAATATTATAAAACCTCCTCTGATATTGCTGATGTTTTTTATTCATAAGAACAGACATAAATAAAGTCAAAGATATGTACATTGTGCGGATAACTGAAGTTTGTGACCCATAATCTCTTCAGTGATATTTTAATAAAAGAAAACAGATCTTTTAAAATAAGATTATTTTATGAATCAGAGTAAAAAAGAACATTTATCATTATTAGTACCATTGTAAATTTTCTCAGCTGCATGAGAGCTAGTTCATATTTATAGATTTTGCTTTCTGCATGATGGCATTGGGCCAAGCCAGAGGCGAATGAGGAAGAAGACTGGCACCAAGTCAGATGTGCCTGTGGTTCTAGGGAAAAATTGGTAAGGTGATATGCAGACATAGGCCAAAAACATAAGGCCTTGTTATTCACTGTTCCCCAGTACATAGTGGGTGTGGCTTGAATTAGGATGGGTGTTGTTTTCCTTGGTGTCCTTTAAATCCTTTTGTTTCTGATTACATTCTCCCACCCTGTTGTTTAACTTAAAGTGTATGCTCAAAGGGCATTTCTTGAATAAATGAATGATTGGATGAATGAATGAATGAATGGTTTTTCAGGTTTTAGCTATGATGGGCCATGGGAAAGAAAACAACAACCAGCAGCTTAACAGTGAATGACAGGTATACCCATACTTTCCCAGCTGCCTTCTGGGTGAAATTTAGTAGTGAGTGCAGCTGAGGTTTCTGAGGAATATTTTATCCACACTCCACACTCTGGACAAAGGCCTTATGAGCTCAAAGAGGATAATGAAGCTGAAACTCTTGATGAGTTTTCTCAGGATTTTGTCTTCAGTAATTGATCATTCCTTCAGCCTATTGATTTTCCCTTTAAAGAAAAATTACTTTCTTTCTCTTTTCTATTTACTATGAATGAACAGCAGCATTCATCATTGTGAGCAATTCTTACTCCAATTTAATTTAGCTGTCATCACAAAATATCCCAATCTTCGGAATAAAGTAGGATTATTGTTTGAAATCATTTTCTCATCATTTTATGTCTCATGATTTGATCAAAACCAATATTAACTAAGTGATTTCAGAGTTTCACATGTGGAAGTTACATTCTCATAGGATATAAACTTGCTATTTAGCACTAAATAATTCTTTGGTGGGAAGTGGCAAAAAGAAAAGGAAATCACATAGAAATTTCTGCCCATGCAAATCTCTTTATTAGTAGTATCTATATGCCTTAAAGGCTTAAGTAAAATATCTTATAGTTGCAACAGTCTATTTAAGCTAAAAAACTTAATTTCAATTGCATGTAAAAATTCTACACATTTTCTCTCCAGCACACATACATTTTATGTTTTATGTCACAATTTGCATATTCTTATATAGTATATCCATTAACAAATCATTGGAACTATAATAATTTTAATACTTCTGCCTTTTAACATTTATACTAGAGTTAAAAGTGATTTATATGCTACCATCACAACATTACAATATTCTGAATTTGGCCCTAGCTCAGTTGTTTATAGCGTGATCCTGATATGCCAAGGTTGCAGGTTCGTTTTTCAGTCAAGGCACATACAAATCAATGTTTCTCTCATTCTCTCTCTCTCTTCCTCTCAAATACATACATAAAATTTAAAAAAGGACATTCCTAATTTGACTATGTATTTACCTATACCAATTCTGGGTCCCCTTACTGATGGAACTGCCTCTGGTAGTGAAGACTCAAGATAATGTCTTCTGATAATAAAGCAATGTTTTTGTCCATTATATTTGTATGTACATAATATATATCTATGCTTTATTACATAAGAGAGGTCATTATCAGGACTGTCCAGTAACATCAGCCTCATATACATGAAATGTGCCAACATATAAGTATCAAATATGTATACATTTTTATTGATATGTTATTAAAAGAACTCATGGGTTTTCTCTACATGGAATAGCATAGTGGTAGAGGGCATGGACATGTCAGGCAGAAGGCAAAATTTTGAATATTGGTTTTGCTGCTTAGCAGCTTCCCAAACTTGGACGATTTATTTAACATCTCTGTGCCTTGGAATCCTCAATTTTATAATTAATATAAATATGCTACCTACTTTATTGGATTGTCATAAAATTAAATGAGTTAACATTTACAAAATTTTAGGATAGTGTCATGTACCAAGGAAATATGATATGTGTTTGTTAAATGATTACAATAAATGTTTCAAAAACTTTGAGGGTCTCCTTTTAAAAAACTCAGAAGCATCTCACTGTATGCCATTTTCCATCTTACCTCTGTATTTAAGGAAAAAATTTATATTAGTTACATATCCTAGAATAGTCTGGATTCTTCAGGCTATAATGAAGAAAGTTACAGCTGAATAAATTCTTCACATGATACAATAGATAAGGAACACAAACAATCTGACTGTTTAATACAGAATAAACGTATGAAGAAATACATATTTATATACAGAGCACACTAATTTTTCTTGCATTGCCAAGATGGTCATAGATTCAATACATCAATATGGAGAAAGCACAATGTGATTTCAATTCTTTAAGCTCAACAAAGAGAGGTGCCATCATGAATACTCATTATATATGAGAAGAAAAATGTGATGAGAACCAATTGTTATGAATGGTTTTATAGGTGAAAGCAATATTAAATCGTATCTTTCCAAATGACTATGTAGGATAGAAATTAAATAAGTGTGACAACTTAAGAAGGTGAAAATGTTGGTCTAGTATCTGAATTTATCCTATGTACTTTATCAAAATTTGCAGAAATTTCTACACTTTGTTTCAGTTCTTCATAAGGAAGCAGTCAAGAAAGTCCAAACTTGACTTCTATCCATGTTATACTGTTACCTTGTTACACTAAACTAATCATTCTCATTTAGTATACAACTCTTCATACACAGAGGTTTGCACACCAGATTTAAATAGCAAGGTTGATTTTTTTCTTTTTTTCTAATATCAACTCAAACTTTTTCTAGTTATAGTAAAATGTAAAGAAGAAAAAAGAAGATTGATCATTGAATAACTTCTCTGAAGTTTTAACTATCTCACTTACAAAATGGATATAATAACCACTATATCCTATAATGGTACTACAAGATGAAATTGTGTTTTTGGAATACTAACCATTTTTCTCCCCTAATTTATAAACATCAATGTTCCTATTGTTACATAACAAAATTTCCCAAGACTTAGTAGTTTATAACAACAAATATTTATTATCTCACAATGTCTGTGACTCAGTAATCTGCTGGATTCTTTGGCCCAGGGTTTCTTATGAGGTTGTAATCAAGATATCAGATATGGTCTCATCTCAAGGCTCAATGAAGAAAGGAGGTGCCAAGACATCAAGAGAATCGGTATTCTGATTACTATATGACAGCAAGATCCCAGAGAGGTCATGGTTCTCTGTTTTGTTTCAATAGATGTAAGATAATATCCACCAGTGATTATACAGCCCTAGCATGTAATGCCAAATAATAGAATTCTCAAATTCTTGAGTATGGTGCAGAAGTAGTGATAAGAGTCACTAGAAGGGTCTATGAGGAGAAATGAGGGATGTTTCAGTGGTTTTCTGCAAGTATCAGTTTGCCTGAGTGGACTGGCAACACTAGAAAACAGAGGTACCAACACTCCCATCTGCCTACCCATTTGGCACTTTGTAAGCCTTGAGCAACTCAGGCACAAGGTTGTGGTAATGGGCAGGAGGAAATTTTTCCATGATAATGAGTCATTTTCTGCCACCCTTGGATGTGTGGGTCCCAAAAATAAATTAAGTCAAATCTTCATCTTCATTGTTAAAAATAATAATAATAATAATAAAATAAATAATTAGATTAGACTAAGTCTATTTCTTTCACATTTGGGGTTACATTATTTTTAAGTGATATATATTTTTACATGATGTGTGTGTGTGTGTGTGTGTGTGTGTGTGTATATATATATGCATATATATATATATAGTCTAGTTCATATATTGAATTGTAGATGTTTTTAAATGGTAGCTATTATTATTTTAATTATATCCCAAGCTAATTGACATTCTTTTTTTTCTTTGTCTCAGTTTGTTTTTTTTTAATTTAATTTTATTTTATTTATTTACTTTTTAAATACAATTGACATTCTTAACACCTCATACAAATCAATTCTCTCTATGTAAAGAACATAAATCTATAACACCCAAGGGTCTACATTTATGTTGAGGAGAATACTGAGTGATTAATCAATGTATTTCCAGAATTACCTATCTAATAATTAACAATGCTTCTGTACCAAGACTGATGTCTGCCTGTTGATAGCCATCTTCTAATACCTATTTTCAGAATGGCATTTGATCTGTGGGTATCTTATTTTCCCCATGGAGAAAGTGGTTACCTTAACCTTTTCATGAAAATGTTATTTGGAGGTAGATAGTAGTGCTGGAATACTATATTAATTAATCCTCCTAGTAATGGATTTAGATTTAAATTATTTTCTTCCATTAAATCTCAGTACAAAGTAAAATATACTAAATATCATTGAGTTGTAATTGTGAAACAGTTATTTAAGATATGCTTAACCATCTGAATCAGAAAATAATTGCTAATATTTTTGATTGCTTAATACTGTGCCCTGCGCTATTCTAATTGATATATATATATATATATATATATATATATATATATATATATAACCTCATTTAATCTTCACCATGTCAGTATGAAGTAAGTACAATTATGAACTCCATTTTAAAGATGAGGACACTGAAGCCTATGTTTACACACCTGGTAAGTAAATGAGCCAGAATTTTGACTGGTGCATATGGCAACTAAAGCCTAATTCTTAACAACTTTTTCAAGAATAAACTTATCAGAAGATCAAAGTTGGAAAAGCAGTGCAATTAATATTGACAGACAACTCAAAGTGCATTCAGTTCAGAGTTCTGCCACTGACTAGCTGAATATATTTGAACAAGTCACTTAATATTTGATAAGCTCATTTTTTTAATCTGTATACTAGTACGTATCTGCCAAGTTTGTGGTAAGAATGAAAATAAATGACACAGAGTCTGATACACATTATTAATTTTCTTAGAATAAAATTTGCAATTTTTAAGTCATCTGTCTAGGCTTCTTAGATGATCAGTTGAGATAATTTCAGTAAAAACATGTTGAAAACTATAAGCCACAAGATAAATGAAAGATTCAATTTCTATATAATCTCACCTATAAGTTTAACCTAATCAGCAAAGCAAGCAGGCAAGGAAAATATGATCAGCAACACTGAAAGAAAGAAGAAACCAACAGGGATGGGAGGGAAAGAGGGAGGGAGGTAACGGGGAAGGGAAGGGAAAGGGTCAGATTAAGGGACAGCTGTGAAGGACACATGGACGAAGCCAAGGTGGGGAAGGGTTAAGGGGGGAGGTGGGAGTGGGTGGGGCAGGGGAAGGTTGTGGCAGGTAAATGAAGACAAATGTATTTGAAATTTTTTTAATTTTTAAAAATGAATAAATTAAAAAACAGTATTCATATGAATAGATAATAATTTCAATGTGCTAGACAATGAGTAAAAATCTTTTGTATATTATCTAAAAATCTCTAAAGAAATTTTGAAAAACCACAAAATTATGAACTACTATTTTACATATGAGAAAACTGAGTCACAGAAGAGTATATGTTATATGTAAGAGTAGTATATGTTATAACCAGGAAGTAGTGGAATTTGGCATTTTCTTAAAACATAGTTAACTGCTAAATTGTATGCTTTATAGCATAAAACATACTTATTCAAACCTTTGAGAAGTCATTTCACTGTGAACAAAAGAACTCTAATGTAACCTGCAAACCAGTTACTTTAAGTGGTGAAATGATATGTTTAAGACTAGTGGTTTCTATTGTAATAGTTGATACATTTTAAGCATGACTAGATGTACCTTGAGGAGAGAAAAGGAGTTACAAAAATCTCCTGAAAGAAATAAAATTTTTTTTTTTTGCATTTCATTTAGTAATAGAAGTACTCAATTTTATTTTATTTAGGCTTTTTTCCTGAAGGAACCCTTGAATACATGAAATTATAAACACAATTAAAATTAAGAATAGAAATGATAATTAAAGCTACATGTATTAATAATTCCTAATTTGGATTTTTGTTTCAATTTATAGGATAGCAATGAAAGTATTATTATTTGTCTTATTCACATGAAACATTTACCCTCAAAATATCATTAGATATTCTATCCTCACAAGAGGAAAAACTGAGAATCATTGTTATATTTAAGACAATTAATTGATTAACAGTTTAGGACTAAAATGTAAGGCTCTTCTGCTCTTTTTTTTTTTAAATTAATTTATTTACTTTTTAAATACATTTGTCTCTGCCTTCCCCCCACCTCTTTCCCTTGCCCCCTCCCACCTTCCCACCCTCAGCTCTTCCCCTTTGGTTTTGTCCATGAGTCCTTGCTATATGTTCCTTGACTTTCCCCTTCCCTTCCCTTTCCCTGCCCCCCTCTTCCCTCTTGTCTCTGTTGATTTCTTTTCCTTTCAGTGTTGCTGGTCATATTTGCCTTGCTTCTTTGCATTGTTGGTTAGGTTCCGCTTATAGGTGAGATCATATGGTATTTGTCTTTCGCCCCCTGGCTTATTTCGCTTAGCATGATGCTCTCCAGTTCCATCCATGCTGTCGCAAAGTTTAGTACTTCTTTTTTTCTTTCTGCTGCGTAGTATTCCATTGTGTATATGTACCATGGATTTTTTATCCAATCATCTACTGATGGACATTTAGGTTGCTTCCAACACTTGGCTATTGTAAATTCTGCTGCTATGAACATTGGGGTGCATAGGTTCTTTTGTATTGGCGTTTTGGTGTTCTCAGGGTATAGTCCCAGCAGGGGAATCGCTGGATCAAAAGGCAGTTCCATTTTCAGCTTTCTGAGGAAATTCCACACTGCTTTCCATAGTGGCTGCACCAGTCTGCATTCCCACCAACAGTGGACTAGAGTTCCCTTTTCTCCACAGCCTCGCCAGCACCTGTTGTTTGTGGATCTGTTTAGGATGGCCATTCTGACCGGTGTGAGGTGGTACCTCATGGTGGTTTTGATCTGCATTTCTCTGATGGCTAGTGATGCAGAGCATCCTTTCCAATGCCTCTGGGCCCTCTGTATCTCCTCCTTAGAAAAGCATCTGCCCAGGTCCTTTGCCCATTTTTTGATTGGATCGTTTGTCTTCTTGGAGTCAAGTCGAGTGAGTTCTTTGTATATCTTGGAGATCAAACCTCTCTCTGATGTATCATTAGCAAATATATTTTCCCAAATGGTTGGCTCCCTTTTCATTTTGCTGATGTTTTCTTTTGCCGTGCAGAAGCTTCTTATTTTGATGAGGTCCCACTTGTTTATTCTTTCCTTTATGTCCCTTGCTTTAGGAGACATATCAGTGAAAAAATTGCTGCGTGGGATATCTGAGAGTTTCCTGCCAATGTTCTCCTCTAGGACTTTGATGGTGTTGCGACTTATATTTAAGTCTTTTATCCATCTTGAGTTTATTTTTGTGTATGGTGTAAGCTGATGATCCAATTTCAATTTTTTGCATGTAGCCATCCAGCTCTCCCAACACCATTTGTTGAAGAGGCTATTATTGCTCCATTTTATGCTTCTGCCCCCTTTGTCAAATATTAGATGTCCATAGAGACCTGGGCTTATTTCTGGGCTTTCTATTCTGTTCCACTGGTCTATGGGTCTGTTCTTGTGCCAGTACCAGATTGTTTTGAGTATAGTGGCTTTGTAGTAGAGTTTGATGTCCGGTATTGTGATCCCTCCTACTTTGTGTTTCTTTCTCAAAATTGCTGCAGCTATTCGAGGTCGTTTATGGTTCCATAAAAATTTTTGAAATGTCTGTTCTATTTCTGTGAAATACGTCATTGGTATCTTAATAGGGATTGCGTTGAATCTATAAATTGCTTTTGGTAGTATGGACATTTTAAGGATATTAATTCTGCCAATCCATGTGCACGGTATATGCTTCCATTTATTTGTGTCTTCCTTAATTTCTTTTTTCAATGTTGCATAGTTTTCTGCATACAGGTCTTTTGTGTCTTTGGTTAAATTTATCCCTAGGTACTTTATCTTTTTTCGTGCTATATCGAATGGTATATTTTTTCTGATTTCTTCTTCTTCTATTGCATTGCTGGTGTACAAAAATGCCTTTGATTTCTGAATGTTGACTTTGTATCCTGCTGTTTTGCCAAATTCACTTATTAGGTTGAGGAGTTTTTTGGTAGAGTCTACAGGGTTCTCTATGTACACTATCATGTCATCTGCAAACAATGATAGTTTTACTTCCTCCTTTCCTATTTGGATGCCTTTTATCTCTTTCTCTTGTCTGACCGCTGTGGCTAGGACTTCCAATACGATGTTGAAAGGAAGCGGTGAGAGCGGACATCCTTGTCGTGTTCCCGATCTTAGTGGGAAAGCTTTCAGTTTTTGCCCGTTGAGTATGATATTGGCTGTAGGTTTTTTATATATGGCCTTTATTACATTGAGGAATGCCCCATTGATTCCCATTTTGCTGAGTGTTTTGATCATAAATGGGTGCTGTACCTTGTCAAATGCTTTTTCTGCATCTATCGAGATGATCATGTGGTTTTTGTCTTTTCTTTGATTTATGTGGTGTATCACGTTTACTGATTTGCGTATATTGAACCATCCCTGCATCCCTGGGATGAATCCCACTTGATCGTGATGGATAATCTTTTGAATGTATTGCTGGATGCGGTTTGCCAATATTTTGTTGAGGATTTTAGCATCTATGTTCATCAGCGAAATTGGCCTGTAGTTTTCTTTCTTTGTAGGGTCTTTATCTGGTTTTGGGATCAGGGTGATGCTGGCCTCATAGAAGGAGTCTGGCAGTCTTCCCTCCTCTTGGATTTTTTGGAATAGTCTGAGAAGGACAGGGGTTAGCTCTTCCTTAAATGTTTTGTAAAATTCTCCTGGGAAACCGTCTGGCCCTGGACTTTTGTGTGCTGGGAGTTTCTTGATGACTGCTTCAATTTCCCCAACTGTTATCGGTCTGTTCAAGCTTTCTATTTCTTCCTCCTTCAGTGTTGGAAGATTATACTTTTCTAAAAATTTGTCCATTTCATCCAGATTTTCAAATTTCTTGGCATATAATTGTTCATAATAGTTTCTGATGATCACTTGTATTTCTGTGGTATCAGTTGTTATTTCCCCTCTTTCATTTCTGATATTATTAATTTGGGTCCTCTCCCTTTTTTTCTTGATGAGTCTGCTCAAAGGTTTGTCCACTTTATGAATCTTTTCAAAGAACCAGCTTCTGGATTGGTTGATCCTCTGAATTGTTCTTTTTGTCTCTATGTCATTCAGTTCTGCTCTAATCTTGACTATTTCCTTCCTTCTACTTGCTCTGGGATTTATTTGTTGTTGTTTCTCCAGGTCTTCAAGTTGTAGTGTTAGGTCTTTTATTTGAAATGTTTCTATCTTTTTAAGGTAAGCCTGTATTGCTATGAACTTCCCTCTCAGGACCGCCTTTGCTGTGTCCCATAGGTTTTGGACAGTTGTCTGTTCATTTTCATTTGTTTCCAGAAATTTTTTTTATTTCTTCTCTTATCTCATTATTGACCCATTCATTGTTTAAAAGTGTACTGTTCAGTCTCCATGAGTTTCCAAGTTTTTGAAGTTTCTCTTTGAGTTTGATTTCGAGTTTCAAGGCCTTGTGGTCTGAGAAAAAGTTTGGTATTATTTCAATTTTCCTGAATTTACTGAGGCTTGCTTTGTGTCCTATCATGTGGTCTATCTTTGAAAAACTGCCATGAGCATTTGAAAAGAATGTGTATTTTTCTTCTTTGGGATGTAAGATTCTATATATGTCAGTTAAGTCTCTTTGATTCAGTGTTTCATTCAGCGCCACGATATGTTTATTAATGTTTTGTTTGGAAGATCTGTCCATTTTGGACAGTGGGGTGTTGAAATCCCCTACTATCAGTGTGTTGCTATCTATATCTTTTTTGAAGTCGTCCAACAATTTCCTTATAAACTTGGGGGCTCCTATATTGGGAGCATATAAGTTTACAGTGTTGATGTCTTCTTGATAGATTCTTCCTTTCAGTATGATAAAGTGCCCCTCTGGGTCTCTCTTTATGGCCTTTGCTTTGAAATCTACTTTGTCTGATACAAGTATGGCAACGCCAGCCTTTTTCTCATGTCCATTTGCTTGGAATATTATTTTCCATCCCTTTACTTTCAATCTGTGTAGGTCTTTTGCTCTGAGGTGGGTCTCTTGTAGGCAGCATATGTGTGGGTCATGTTTTCTTATCCATTCAGCTACCCTGTGTCTTTTGATTGGGGCATTGAGTCCATTCACATTGAGAGATATTACTGATAGAAACTTACTCATCTTTTCTCTTTGTACTTGTGTTCCTCTCTGTCTCATTCTTTTCCTTCATCTGCTTAAACCAGTCCCCTTAGCATATCTTGGAGTGCTGGTTTGGTAGAGATGTATTCTTTTAGCTTTCTTTTGTCTGGGAAACTCCGTATTTCTCCTTCTATTTTAATGGAGAGCCTAGCTGGGTAGAGCAGCCTTGGCTGTAGGCCCTTGCTTTTCATGGCTTGGAATATTTGTTGCCATTCCCTTCTGGCTTGGAGTGTTTCTGTTGAGAAGTCAGCTCCTAGGCGTATCGGGGCCCCCTTGTATGTTACTTTCTCCTTCTCCCTTGCTGCCTTGAGGATTCTCTCTTTGTCGTTGACATTTGCCATTTTAATGATGATGTGTCTTGGAGTGGACCTCCTTGATTCCCTCTTGAGTGGGGTCCTCTGTGCCTCCTGGATCCATGAGAGCCTTTCTCTCCTCTAATTAGGGAAATTTTCCATCATTACTTTTTCGAGGAGGTTCTCTATCCCTTGCTCCTCTTCTTCTCCTTCTGGTATCCCTATTATACGGATATTATTGCGTTTCAGGTTGTCCTGCATTTCCCTAAATGCTTCTTCATTCTTTTTGAGCCGTTTTTCCATTTCTTGCTCTTTCTGGGAGCTTTTTTCTACCTTATCCTGCATCTCACTGATTCGATCCTCAGCTTCATCCAGCCTGCTTTGGATTCCTTCTACTGTGTTCTTCAATTCAGAAATGGTATTCTTCATATCCTCTTGTGTCTTCTTGATAGTTTCTATGTCCTTTTCCAGGCTGATATAGTTTGCTGTAAGATCCTGATAGTTTCTCTGCAGTTTCTCATAGTTCTCTTTGAGCTGGCTGAGCTAATTCAGCTTCCTTAGAACCATTGTTTTAAATTCCATATCTGATAGTTCCCTTGCCTCTATTTCATTGAGCTCTCTCTGTGGGGAGTCCCCTTTTCCACTCATTTGGGGAGAACTTCTTTTTCTTCCCATTTTTGTGAGAGTCTGTTAAGTATTTTTGTCCTTTACTTTTCTTTCTGGGCTTGCCTCTGATGATGTCAGTTGTTGACCCTATAGGGCCTTGGGTTGTTTGTTTGAGCCTTTCAGGAGTCTAATGCCTGTGTCTGACTCCTGCTTGGAGCAGCTCTGTGACCCCTTCGGTCAGGGCTGGGCTATTTTTTGGGATCTCTCTGCGCTCTCAGGAGAGCTCCTTGAGCGCGTTCCCAGCGCGGCAGGGTCCCCCCACCTGCCTGGGCTCGCATGTGTTTGCCCCAGACCAGGGGGCTTATTCGCGACCTCCCGTGCTCATCTGACCTCCCTGGCACGCGAGCTTCGCGGCACTGGTCAGTTTAGAGTCTTCTATTGTGTGTTTTCCCCGCTTTTGGCTCTTTGGGTGCATTGCTTGCCCTCGCCAAATGGGGACTACGGAAATGGGAGGAAATCAGCTCTCCGGTTAATCCTGTTTCTGGTCTCTCCTCCAGGGACTCTGGGCAGCTCTACTTATTTTGTGGGCTGCTCCGCAATCGCGGCGGGTAGGTCAATTTATGCCTGCCCTTGCCCCTCTGTGCAATCCCTCGCAGGCCGTATGGGTGCCAGTCTGTGTGAGGCCTTGCCGGCAGGTGCAAGCGTTCGCCAGCCCGCGTGGGTCACACACACGCTCGCCAACCCTCGCCAGTCATTCGGCGCAAGTGTGCGCGCCTGCTCTGGGTGTTTTGGGGGTGTCTATGTGTGCTTTTCGGCTTTTGGCTCTTTGGGGGTGTGGCCTCTTCCCGCGCAATGGAGACTTCGGCAAGGAGAAGGAGTCAGGACTCCCCGGTTCCTCCTCCCGTTCTTTCCCCAATGCCTCCGTTTCTAGCCTCCCCTCAGGGGCCTCTGGGCAGTTCTGTGACCCCTTCGGCTGAGGATCCAACCCCTGTGCGGACTGCGTTTCAATCGCAGGCAGTCTGGTTCATGCGCGCCCCGCTTCTGCCTCTTTGGGGTCGCGCCTTTCCAGCCCACAATGGAGACTACCGAACATGGTGGGAGTCGGGACTCCCGGGTTCCTCCTCCCATTCTTTCCCCAACGCCTCCATCTCCAGTCTCTCCTCAAGGCTCTCCCAGCCAGTCTGTACTCAGCCCCGTAGCTCACAGGCGTACAAGCTGTGTGCGGAGCGCACAAAAGGCAGGTTAATTGATTCCCTTATGCCTGAGTGAGATGGTAGCTGCAGAGTGGGAAGTGCGTTATCACCCGGCCTCCACCGGTCGCAGTGTCAGTTCTCTTCACAAAGTTTTCCTCACCAGTCTTTTCCCAGGCACCAGCCCACCCTGCTGCCGCCTGTACCCAGCGATCAAGGAGGGTGGCTGCCGCTGCAACTTTTGCGTTTGCCCTTTAAATGTCTTTTTGCATCCCCAGCCACTTGTCTCTGGCAGAGAGTGCCCCTAAGCTTTTTGGGGTTGTGTTTTGTCTGTATTTTCTCGGCTTTAGCGGCTGTAGTTTCGGGGTTCCTGTTTATGATTCAGACCCCGTTCTTTCCGGGGGGACGCTAACTGGCCGTTTCAATGTCCCTCTGGTGCCAGTGCCCGTGCGCACCCAGCCCACCCTCTCGAGCCTCCACCGCAATTCTCACCCGTTGGGATGTGTGAGAGTCGAATCCGCTGTCCGCGGCACCAAGGCTCCTCTCCCACTATCGCTCCACTGCTTTCCAGGTGATTACTCCATTATTTAGTTGCAATTCCAGTTTGGTTTTGGGAGGAGGTCAGCGTGACTCCCTTTCACTCCTCTGCCATCTTTTTCTCTCCCAAATTTTGTATTTTAAAAGATGTTATAAAATACTCAGATTATTTTATCCATCTAGTTTTGCATCAATCCATCCATGCATTTCTTTCTTCCTTTATTTATTCAATAAATATCTGTAAACCTAGACTAGTATTTGCTCTTATAGTTGCATTTCACAGCACTGGAAGAAGATATATCTGAGTTCACATTGCAGCCTCAAAACTTCCTATCTGGGTGATTTGTAAAAATTACACAACCTTAAAATGCAAACAATAATAGTATCTATATTATATCATTGTTGTGAGTCCTAAATGTGATAGTGCATGTAGAACACTTAGCACATTGTCTGGCATATGACAAGCACTCAGTAATGCTTAGTTAATCAACATCATCTTTTTCATCTTACCACAAACATTATCCAATTTATGGAAAAATTTTTATTTTAAAATTTCACTCTGTCTTAACTGGCTCTCTAGAACCAAAAGACTTACTTCTCTGGACATAATGGGTTATCTGGAAACAGAAGCAGTATTTCCCTAGGTGCAATCTTAGAAACATTACTTGGATTCCTAGGTTACTCTGCCCCATTACATTAATGCCATGATGTCATTTTATGAAAGTTATGTATCAAGTTTCAGCCAAGAGGCAGGCCAAAGGTCTTCAGAGCCTTAGCTAAAAGGCTAGAAGAAACAGTAGTGAAGAAAGGAGTAGAAAGGAAGGGTTGTAGCTATGTTGAAATGAGCTAGCTATGAAGGGGAGTGAAATAATTAAAAATTAAAGATTTTAGGTTGAAATAAATGGATTGATTGAAAACTAATCAGTTCTTAAAGAGGCAGAGACAGAACTGGAAATGAGAGACCAAAACTAGGTAGGTAGGGGGAAAGGTCAGGGCATATGCAGGGCACTCAGTTCCCGGAATAGGGCCTAGAAAGACATATGTGGGAGAGGTTGGGTGGGAAAGACACCAAGGAGAATGCAAGGAGATCTGCTCTCCCTTGCGGTAGGATGGGACAGAGGTTCTACATCTAACTGTACTTTTCCACCTACAGTTTTGCCTTTGAAGCTTGACAGCTAAGCAAAGACTAGATCAAGGAGGACTGTGTGGACAGTGTGCTAAAAGTCATGAAGGGTTGCTAAAAATATGTAATTGAGGGAGTCAACACTTCACACTACAACATTAGTCTTCATTTTTGCAGATGATTGTCCATGTGGACTTAATATTACATCCTGCTTCCAGGCAACTGGACAAAATACTGTAACTCTGAGCTTTGCTTGGAATCATTTAGTATTTTTCACTTCTAATGAAGCAGTCACAGAAAGATAAACATTCAGTACATTAACATAAAATCTCTGGGGTGATGTTATAAGGCTCAGCATTTATTAACAACACAGCTACATTATTTTTAACAAGTTGGGAGGCAACATTCATTTATTCCTTTTGCCATTGTCAGAGGTCACCAGATATAGAGGTCCCTGGCAACATTACTAGTGAGCTAAATGCTTTAATACATAACGTAAAAGCTTTTTATAGAGGAATATAAGTTTAGCTAGAGTGTCCACTCAGCACTAAGGTATGCAGATTTTCTCCCTCTATTGAATCAAATTTGTTGACATGCTGCTCCATAGAGTTCTTAAAATCTGAGGTCTCCCCAGATTTATAGTAAACTCTGTGCAGAGGATTCTGAACCTCACAGAGCACTATCTGCCATGGTACTCTGTCTCAAAAAGTCACTGCTCAATAATTTTATCTGTCTGGAAGAAGTTGGCACTATGGAAATTACACTACTTTAGTTTGGTCAGTTATAGGGCAATGAAAAGATGTTTACATAGTCTAAAATGTATTGATTGATTGTTTAAACATTTTCTTTCCATGCCTCTCCGGAGAATATAAAAGTTAAAGGCAAGGCAGAAGTAGTTCTGCAAAGTGCAGTGCCCCCCTCCACACACAGACACTGATAGGTATTCTCTTTCAGAAACTAAAATGAGATAGAAAAATTTTTGAATATTTGAATTTTGCAAAGTTTAAATTCTTTTCATAACTGTAACCTAAATTTAAACTGCTGTGCATCCCAAACAATCCTGCCTTCTCAGGAAAAAAAAAAGTATGCTTAACATAATTACAATTTTTCTGATGCCTCCAAGTCATTATCTGTGGCACTAAATACTGCCTGTGCTAGTTTCCTATTGCTTTTGTAACAAACTACCACAAACTTGGAGGTTTAACCAATATAAATTTATTACCTTTCTGTTTTACAGGTCAAAAATCCTTAGGTTTCACTGGGTTAAAAATCAAGATAATGGCAGACCTTCCTTTTTGGAGGATCTAGGAGAAATTCTGTTTCCTTGTCCATTCCACCTTCTAGAGGCTGCTGATACTCTTGGCTCATGCCCCATTTCCTACATTCTCAAATTGAGCAGTGCAGTCATCTTCAAATATCCCTTTCTTCTAACCTCTGCTTTCATCACCTCTTTCTGACACTCTTGTCTCCATCTTCTAAGGATTGAGCCCATCTGAATAATCCAAAATAATCTCCTCATCTCAAAATTCTTAATTCTATGTGGTCTTAATAACTTATTTGAACTTCTTTCTCCCTTAGTGACTAGCTGCTGTGTGCACTGTTTTTCCCAAACTGGTTTCCTCCTTCTAAGTTTCTATGAAGAATGAGAATATGATTAAAGTTGATAGATGTAAGGAGAGAAAGAAAAGAATAGAGAAACAGAAAAGATCGAAACCAGGCTCTGAATGAAATCTGAGGTAAGATCTTCTATTAGTAAAGGGCATGGTATGTATGTTGTCCATTTTAAAGGCTTTTTATTTCTTGCTTCTGATTTTCAGATGTGTTCAGAAGAGTTTAGTCTGCTAAACTATTTAGTACTACCTAACTATTCATAATCTATTTCCCCACTGAATTTAATTCTCATTTTTCCTCTGTTTCTGTACTCATACTGCCTGGAATGCCCTTCTCTAATTTTTATCTTTTCCAGAGTCCTTTTCAACCATAAATCCTTCATGAACAGTTTTTTACCCTTTCCAAATTAATAACTCTCTTTGTGCTACTGTTGAATTGTGTTCCTGTTTAAATAGTTCTCACTCTGTCAGATTTAGTTGTTCATATACATGTCTTTCCCTGCTAAACTGTGAGTCCCTCAACTGTGAGGCTGCATGCTCTTTAGTTTTGCATTTAAACACATATCACAGTCCCTGATACAGAGTAAATTGCCAGACAGACCAACACATAGTTTGTTGAGCATGTAGCCAATGTGGAGGGTCAAAAGGCTGTGCTGGCCAAGTGCAATGGACACTCACTGGTTCTAAGGTCTGATCACCACCACTCCATTGTTTTTGACTTGTTAAAAGCTGGAAGGAATACCTTTTGAATGGATAAATAAATAAAGGTAAAATAGTTATTGGGTATTATCACCTTAGTGCTCATTTTCTTTGTCACTCCACAAGGGGACCTCAGCAATATCAACAGCCACAACTTAGTATTGAACTTGCCTTGTCATGTTTATAATTCCAAATAGTTCTATGAAGTGGGTATCTCAACCAACATGTGACAGTCAGGAAACCAATGGTAAGAAAGGCTAATGAAGCAGTCACAGAAAGATAAACATTCAGTACATTAACATAAAATCTCTGGGGTGATGTTATAAAGCTCAGCATTTATTAACAACACAGCTACATTATTTTTAACAAGTTGGGAGGCAACATTCATTTATTCCTTTTGCCATTGTCAGAGGTCACCAGATATAGAGGTTCCTGGCAACATTACTAGTGAGCTAAATGCTTTAATACATAATACAAAAGCTTATCTTCAAGATCACACTATTATCAAGTGTCGGAAATGGAATATGAATCCAGATATAATTTTTCTCTTAACCTTTATGCTGTATGACTTCCCAGGTTTACTGTTTGAGAGGGATGAGTAGAGTGTTTGTATGTCCTCTTTTCACCTTATATAAAAATTATATGTGTATATTTATATATGTGTGAGTATATATACATACATATTCTTTGCTAATAGCTGCATATTAACTCAACTTACAGAAGTACCATATTTTATTCAAACATTGCATTATTGATAATCATTTAAGTTATATCTAAGATATAAGTTTTCTTTTTTAGTATGACCATTGTAGCTATAAACATCCTATTTATGCTTTACCCACTGGAATCTCTATTTCTGTCATTGTATCACTTATGGTGGAATTATCAGACCAAATGTTATAAACAGTTATTTTAATAAATACTTCTTAGATATTTTCCAATAATACTGACAATAAATAGTTCTAAATGCAGTGTATACAACTCTTTCCTTACCACTCACCCCGTCAACAAATATTTTTGTCTGTTTTTTAAAAAAATATTTGTTAGCTGCACTGTTTTAATATGTTTCCCTGATTTCACATAAAGAAGTGCGTAGAAACATACTCACTTCATTTTTTCTGGTCTTAACCTTAACACAGTAATAAAATGCATAATGCAAAAACTACCAGTAATACAAGGAGAAATACACATAATCACAATTACTGTGGAAAACTTTAATAAAACTTTAAAACTAATGAGAACCCTTGCTGGTGTGGCTCCGTGGATTGAGAGCCAGCCTGCGAACCAAAGGGTCACAGGATTCAATTCCCAGTCAGAGTATCTGGATTGCGGGCCAGGTCCCCAGTTCGGGGCTCTTGAGAGGCAACCACACATTGATGTTTCTCTCCATCTCTCTCTCCCTCTCTTCCCCCACCACCATCTAAAATAAACAAACATATTTTTTTAAAAAACCATGAGAGATGGAATAGATTTTTAATGAAGGTTAATATTATTAATAATCAACTGTGTGTACACTTCATACCTGATAGTTAGAACATTCTTCTCTTATGCTGATGGAACCTTTACAGAAACTGTTACTCTTTGATAATAGGGGAAGAGCATAGTATTTGCATTTCAATTTTTTAAGAACCTCGAAAGGATTTATTGTACAGTGCATATCCTTTATCTTATATCACTCCAGATATCTATATAACAAAGTCTCTCCAGTTCTTTCTGAGAAGGATATGCTGAGTATATGGCCTTAGCTATGGAAGAGTATAGAAATAACCATGCCTATTAGTTTTCTATTGCTGTGTAACAAATAAGCACACATTTACCAGCTTAAAACAAAAAACATTTATTACTTCATGGTTATATAGGTTAGAAATCTGGGAATAATCCAGAATAGACTCTCTGCTGTACTTCTCACAAGGCCAAATTGAATGTACCAGCCCAGCTGATTACTTATTTGGAGACTCAAGGGAAGAATCTGCTTCCTAGATCATTCAGGTTAATGGCAGATTTCAGTTTCCTGAAGCTGTAAGTCTGAGTTCCCATTTCCTGGAGGGCTGTTACGGAACCATGGGCTACTTTCAGCTCCTAGAGACCACTGTTAGATCCTTGCACCATGTCCCCTCCCTCTAATGGTCAGTAATGAGTAACTTACCTCCTGTCAAATCTTTCTTATGCTTGAAACTTGTTGATACCCACTTCTAGTCCCAGCTTGAGAAAACTCTATTCTGTCAAAGGGTCCATATGGTTAGGTTACGCCTACCTGGAAAATCTCCATATTTTAAGGTTTACTGATTAGTAACCTTAATAACATCAACAAAATCCCTTTTGCCATGTTTTGTAACATAATCATAAGAGAAGCACCAAGAGGTGGAGATCATGAGGAACATCTCAGAATTTTGTCAAGTACAGCATGGCTGAGATACCAGTGACATTGGAAATGTAAATAAAAATATCTTTTAGTCTATATTTAGTTGAAAAGAAATTGAAATGCTACTACTCTACAGAAAAAGACGCTAAGTATAAATACATAGACAATCAAGTTTGGGTAGCATATCGTCTATCACAAGTTCAAAATTACCGTATCTGGAGGCGCTGGAGAGTATTACTGGATTAGCTGGATTTAATTTCAAGTGACTTTTTAATTACAAAAGAGAAGCATATCCATTATAAAAATGTATAAAATATGAGAAATTATAAAGAAGAAAACCAAAGCTAGTTCAAAAACCACCACCAAGGTAAGTAAGTACTGTTTATACTTAAACATCCAGGAGGTGTTTTTTTTGTTTTGTTTTGTTTTGTTTTGTTTTTTTTTTTTTACTTTGGGCCTCCAAGATTTTGGTGTGACAAACAAGGTAATATGTGGAGATGTGAGAAGCCAAGGAAAGAGGTAAAACTCACTCTATTTTAAACTTCCTGGAGGAAAAATTTAAAAATACCAGGAATGTGGAATGGACATAAAGAAGCATTGCCAGAGATGAGAAGGAGATGTCTGGAGATGATTGAAGGAGGACTGGAGTTTCGAGAAAAAGAGAAGAGGATTAGAAAGCTTTAGGAGAGAGATTGGGTCAGTTGTGAAAAAATGAAACATTGGAAGTTAGAAAGATATCTATGTGTTGTGTATTAAAAAAGAGCTCCTATTGTCTCTTCAAAAAAGTTTCCAGAAGACCCAGGTTACATTTCAAGGTTGTCTGGAGTCAGATTTGTGTTTCACTTATCTATCATCAATTCATCTATCTATCATCTATCTACCTATCTATCTACCCATCTATCTAAAATATAGTTGCCATACAATATTATATTAGTTTCAAGTATAAACATAGTGATTTGACATTTATCTATCTTAAGATGTGAATACCACACTAATTCTATAACTGTCTGTCACAATGCAAAGTTATCACACTTTATTTAAGAAATTCCCCTGCACCTTTTCACTCATTCTTCCACCCCCCTCTCCTCTGGTATCTTTTAGATGGGACACCATGCTGAGCCTTCTCTCAAGGTAACCCAGAACATTTGAGTTACAGAAACAAAGAGGTACATTTTTTTCCCATCTTTTTACCAAAGTGTCAAAAATGTTGCTTTCATCCTGTTCTTGTTTTTCTATTTTCTCAGTTCTTTCCCTGAAACTGCAGTGAACTGATTATGGAAGGAAATAGCTCTGCCCTTTCATAATTTTTTTGCATGGCACATCCATTTTTGCTTGAATTTTTAAAAATCTGCATTTTGTTTTACTTCTATAAAAAGAAAATTTGTAGTGTTTCATTACTGTTTATTTATGTTTCAAATATATATGTTGAGTTTTTAAACATGTTTCTGTTTTATCTTTCCTTCATTAAAATATTTACTATGAATTAAGGTGTGGAATCTATTTTTTTCCCTACAAATCATTCACTTCTACTTAGCAATTGTTTTCAAAAAGAATCTATCTGAGTTATGTCCTCTAACACATGCTTAATGTGCATTTATTATCTGTTAAGCACTATTCAAAGTCCTGGGAATTATTTGCAGTAATGGGTTGTCTTTAAGTCAATAGTAAGTAACTAGGATTCAAGAAATTTATTAGAGTGAGCACAGTGAAGAAAGAAGGGTCTAAAATGTTTCAGGGTCTAATCAGGGGGCTAGATTCTTATTCTTTATTTTATCTTTCAAACAATATAGTAGAGAGAACTTTTTTAAAATAAAGACTATGTATTAGTTCAAATATACATTTTATTATTTTATAGTTAAAACTGTAAAGGAAAAAGGATTTTAGCTTCAATTGCCTCTAGAATCAGGGAAGCAATAGCAGTAGTAGCAATAGTAATACTTTTTCCTAAGAATATTAAAGAGAAAATTCATACTGAGAGATCTTATATATAACCAAATATATCTATTATTTTGCCTATTTTTATTAATAAGGTAGGTTTAGCCAAGACCTAGGGTTAAATGTGACTTATCTTCTTTGCATATGCATTGTGCATGTGTGTCGCTCTGTAGAATTCTGACTCTCGCTCTGGTGGGTTACTCAGTTGGTTGGAGCATCGCCCCATACACCAAAATGTTGCAGGTTCAATCATCCATCAGGGCACATACCTAGGTTGTGGTTTCAAACCTCCATTGGGGCCCTCATGGGAGGCAACAGATCAAAGCTTCTCTCACAGCTCTCGCTCTCTCTCCTTCTCTCTCTCTCTCTCACCCCCTTTCTGTGTGTCTCTCTCCCCCTTTCTCCCTTCCACTCTCTCGAAAATCAACAAACATATTCTATTCTGAGTGAGGATTGAAAAAAGAAGAATTCTTACTCTCCTATTTGAACCTTATCTATCAGCTCTAGAGCATTTGAAATACCACTCAGCTACCATAGTGGGAAAAAGATAACAGGTATGGAGAGACAGGTTTCCTATTTTAATTTAACTTAATTCAAATTTAAATTTAAATGATTTTTAAATTTTTACCAAACTCACCCTGTACATGTAAAGTATGTACACGCTCTCTTTCTCCCTCTCTCTGTCTTGGGCGCGCGCACGTGTACACACACACACACACACACACACAATTTAGCTTTCCTTTTACCTTGGTATTTTACTCTATATTTCCACACTTTTTAGTTTTTCTAATTTATATATTTTCTATTGACTTTCTACTATGGAGGACAAATATTATGTTCTCTTTCACTGCACTTAATCCTGATTTTAGCCTACTGTCCCACAGGAACATTTTCCCCCTTGAAACTCCTCAGTAAAAGTGTTTAATACTTTTTATTTTGACAAATTTGCAATATTTTGGACATGCAATTATTTCTCACAGATGAACCATGCAAAAATGTACAATGATTACAGTGCCATTTTTGCATGTTTTTTCCATCTACTTCTGAGCTAGTAAGTTGTCTTTTTACTGGTTTGCAATATATATATATATATATTATTTATTAAATAATATATATTATATTTTATAATATATAATATTATAAATTATTTATAATTAATAATATATATTATTTATTATTTATTAAAATAATAAAATCTATTATTTTATTTCTGTTCACCTTGAGAAATATCCTTCTTGGAGCCCTTGGTCATTGAGTTCTAACTGGTAATATTTGCTCTCTAGGCCTGCTGCACAGCTGTCATCCTGTTGTGTCCTTTGATTATTTACCCTAGAGATTACCTATACTTCTCTTAAGTATTGAGTCCCTGTTTCATAGTTCCTTTGTGTGGTGTACATTTGGTGCACTCCTCAGATTCTCTTTCAATGAAGGATTTGTTACCCAGCTACTGCAAGTCCTGTCTGCAGGCAGCTATCCCCTGTCAGTCCCTGTCAGCTTCAGAAGGTTAAATCCCTTTCTGGAACAAAGCACAACCAAATATGATTGATGCAAGAGTTAAAAGTCCTGATATCTTCTCTTAATTTGAGACAATTTTAAATGGACAGTCTATGTCCCAGTCTCTCAATGGTATCAGCCAAGGTGTTCTTTGGGCCTGCATTGCAACTCATCATCTTATTAGCACAATCTACCCTTTATCTCCCTTCTGCAGGTGTTGATTCCAATTGCATTCCTGAATAAATATCCTACCTGCCAAACTTCAAGCTGTTTTTCCATAAAGAACAAATATTCAGTAATCTGTCTTTTTTCTTCTTTTGCCACCTCTTCCTGGTGAAGCAAACTCTTTAGTAGTAGGTTCCTGAAAATAACTAGTTCTTAGAGTTTCTATACTTCTTCATTACCATTAGTGCATTAGTTGAACATTAAACTGGAATTCTGGTGTGATTTACAAAAATTCAGAAAGCAAGATGAGTTCAGAATAGTTTAAAAATAACAATGTAAGCATATTCTACCTTGTAAATCCTGATGTGGTTAAAAAATGAAATAAACTGATAAATTAACAGCAATTGGGTTTTGTGACCAAACATGTAGATCCAAGAGAATATTAGTGCTGTTTTTAAGAACACTTGCTATATTACCTAGAGGTAAGGACAAAGGAAGTATAATAAGTATAGAATGCAACACTATAGTATACAATAAGATATAAATAAGAAATAGGTATATACAATGACAACTTATCAACTGTGATTTATTGAAAATTAATTTTAGATATTGTGTATGAGTCCATATTATGTACCATACACTGTGCTAATAACTTAGATACATTATGAACAATAGTTTTTAAACTAACCCACTGAGGCACATACTATTACTTTTATTTTACAAATAAGAAACTAAGGATGAACAAAGTTCACTTTCCAAAAATGACTGAGTTATTAAGTAGTGAAACTGGTTTTCAAACTTAGCTTTTAGCCGATTCTGGTTTATATTCTTTACATCTACACTGCACAGACTGCCCTATGAGAAATATTTGTTTGTTTATTTATTTTCAGCTTTATTGAGATATAATTGACATATAAATTGTGTAAGTTTAAGGCCTAAAATGCTATTATTTGATACACAAATATTTGCAAAATGATTAGCACAATAAGATTAGTGAACACCATCATCACTCATATACTTACTTCTCCTTTTGTGGTGGGCGCATTTAAGATCTACTCTTCATAATGAATTTCAGGTATATAACATAGAATTTTTAACTATAGTCACCATGCTATGTATTAGGTCCCCAGACCTTATTCATTTTATAATGGTATGTTTGTGCCCTTTGACAGGTATCTCCTCATTTCTCCCTACCCCAACCTCTGGCAACCTACATTCTTATCTCTGTTTCTATGAATTCAGCTTTTTTAGACTCCACATAAAAGTGAGTTCATATGGTATTTGTCTTTGTCCAACTTGTTCCATTTGGTATTGTGTTATGCCCTCAAGATCCATCCATGTAATTGTAAATTGAAGGATTCCCTTTTTATTCATGGCAGAATAATATAACATTATGTATATAGAGATTTATTAGTATATTTTTTACAGGTGTTGATCCCGATGGCATTTCTGAATAAATATCCCACATGTCAAACTCTTTCCTGGCATTGTCTAATATATAAACACAAAGTAAATAAATATTTATTAATAAATGCATTTATTATTTATAATATATTATATTTATTAATAACTACAATATACACAATAATGGTACATAATATATATCACATTTTTATCCATTCATCCATTGAGTTTTCTTTTGCTTCTATAAACTTTAAACTAAGCCATGAGAAAATTGCTTCCAGCACAGTAGAGTCTCACCTTATGTAGAGTTTATTTTCCTAAGTTAAATTTAGGGCTTAAAACATGTATGTTACTATTGCTTTTTAAATACTTTAAACTATCCATAATGTATTTATATTATGCTTAACCTAGCATACCTTGTTTTTTTCTTCATCTGTTGAAACAGATTGTCCTTTGAAACAGAATGCTATTTTTATTATTGAGCATACATGAAAGAGTTGACTTGATAGTGACATTATGTTAAATGAGAAATGTGTATCATTAATCACTGGATTCACACTGAGCACTGAACGCAAACAGTTTAAGTCATATAAGTTAATTGTGAATAAAAATGGTAAAATCTTGTAGCAGGAATTGCAAAACTCCTTTACTAAGGACCTTTAGCAAAAAAAGGAGCAAATTTTGGAAATTTAAGTAGATGAGAGAGAAGGAATGGGTTATTTTGCAGTGCTGATTTTGGGGGTGGGGGACAAGAAGTGGAGGACAAGTAAACCAGCATAGCAAAATTGTACTCATAAGTCTATAAGAAAAGACAGTTTTTTAACACAAACTATTGATATGCTTTTTAGAATAAAATAATCATGATTTGAGTGAAAATAAAAACTTTTCAAGTAGATAGGAAGTTTATTAAATAGCTAGTCAACATGAAAAAATCACTTAAAGTCACCCAAGGTTGTTTTGTTGTTGTTTGTTTGGGTCTTTCTTTCTCAGGCTAATCTAAGTTACTTTGTATCTTTGGAAGCCAAGATGATCCCATGAGGCAAAAGTCAACTCCAAATTGCAAAATCAAAAATACATTAAATCATTAAATGGTGAAGCAAATAGGATAAGGTGCCTATTTGTATTCCTTATACAATAATGCAAACAAAATTAATTTCTTTAAATTTCATAAGAAAAGGAATAGCTGAGTGTTTAGGGAGCAAGAGTTGTTAAAAGGAAAGTTGATGTTACTATTATCACTTTGCTATGTAAATATGTGTTATAATCTTTTTAATTCATATAATATCTGTATTGATTTTATTGAACAAAAAGACCATGGTTTTTTTGTTCAACCATGACAAAAGGACATGGTCCCTTTGGCTGAATATTCTTAAATTATCTGAAGGTCTTTAAGCTCAAATTTCTGCCCTGGAAATGGTCAGGGTCATAAGCATCAGTGTTGGAGAATAAATATATTTGAAATGTACAATATTATTTAATGGAAAAAGAGTTTTCAATTATAGCTGATATGTTTATAACTGTTATATGAGTGGCACAATATGAATCACACATTTTGTGAATGTTAAAGGAGACACAGGGGTCCTTGGCGTCTTGTCCAGCATTGTCTCTGTCTCAAACTAACCCATAATTTTATGATGAATCTGTAATTGTATATAAAATATTTTACACACAGTAAAGTATGTATGTAAGGGCAGAGCTATGAGTCATACAATTAGTTTTCAATTTTTATTCCATTGGCACAATTGTGTCCTAAAAAGCTACCTCTCTTGCTGCAGCTCTCCATCTTTAAAATTTATCTATGCATTCATGACAGAGAAACCTGAATTTATAGTGGTTTGGATACCAAAAATGTTTCTTTCTTAGTAAATAGAATATAAACAGTCCAGAACAGATAGGCAGGTTACTCTGATTCATTTGGTCATTAAATACTTTGACTACTTTCTTTTTATTTTTCTAGCATTATTTCTGGACATTGTCCTCATCAACATAGTTAAAGGTAGTTTCAGGCATGTGTGTTCTATCTCATAGTGAGAGATAGCACAGAAAAATTCAAATGTGTGGGATGCAGTAAAAGTTGCACAGAATGGAAATTTTTATGCTAGAGAAAAAAGAAAAAATGAAAAGTACTGAAAAATGATTCTCTCAAAAAATTATAAAAATAACCACAGAATATATAGAAATAAAGTAGAAGGGAAAAAGAAACATATTTAACAAGAAATGGTGAATAAAATTATAAA
The DNA here is from genome assembly GCF_021234165.1 of Pteronotus mesoamericanus. Taxonomy (NCBI): domain Eukaryota; kingdom Metazoa; phylum Chordata; class Mammalia; order Chiroptera; family Mormoopidae; genus Pteronotus; species Pteronotus mesoamericanus. The sequence goes on from NW_026555198.1 coordinate 6,040,483, forward strand.
CAATAGAGAACCTAACAAACTCCAAGTCTATGACATTTGTAAAACTTAAAAAAAATTCTGAAAAGACTTTTCAACAAAATATAAAGTAAAAATAAACATCAGAAAAGAGAGAGAATCAAGATGGCAGAGGAGTGAGTGGAAGTCACACTGACCACCTCCCAGAACTAACCTGGAATTACAACTGAATTGTGGAGAAATCACCTGGACAAACAACTGAACAATAACAAGAGTGGAGCCTTGTAACCTTGGAGACAGAAGAATCAGCTATAGCAAAATCTAAGTGGTGAGTACAGTAGAAACACAAGAAGGAGGGCGTGGCACCCACAGACAGCACAAGAGGACATTGAAACAGCCAGTTGGATCCCCCTGTGAAGAGTGGTGTCTAAAGCAAAAGCAGGGATCTCCAGCCTACAGCACCAGAGCCCAAAAAGTACACTGAAAACAGTCAGCTGTGAAAAGCAGCAGGGTTGCTCTCTGCCAGAGACAGGCAGCTGGAGACGCAAAGAGACGTTTAAAGGGCCAATGCATAAGTTTTTATTTGCAGCCACTTATCCTGGTCTCCGGCAACGGCAGGGGCACAGTGGTCTAGAAATGCCTGAGGAGAGGCTAGAGAAAGAGGCTTTGGGGAGAGAACTGAGAGAGTAGCTGGTGGGACCTTGGTGCTGACTCATCCCCCATGAAGCAGCAGCCATCTTGCTCAGGCAGAGACCACTTCCCTTGAGCGGTAACAGATCAGAGGACAAAATAGCCCTGCCCCAGGTGGGATTCCACCCCACCCTGTGCTGTCTAAGCTGCCTGCTGAGTGAAGAGGGGCAGCCACAAATAGCAGATCCCTGGCTGAAGGGGCCAAGGGAGGTCTGGAGACACTTGAGGAAAGACTGGAAATGGAGGTTTTGGGGAGAGAATGGAGAGAGTAGCCGGCAGGATCCCAGTCCTGACTCCTCCCCATGGAGCAGCAGCATGAGAGGACTCAATAACCCTGTCCCCAGGAGGGACTGCGCCCCTCTCTGAGCTGTTTAAGGTGTCCTGCTGAGTACAGAGTGAATAGATTAACAGCTGAAGGAGACAGCCACAGACAGTAGATCCCTGGCTAAAGGAGGTGCAGAGAGGTCTGGCGACCCTTGAGGAGAGACTAGGGATGGAGACTTTGTGGAGAGAATGGAGAGAGTAGCCCAGTGGGATCCCAATGCAGACTCCTCCCCCATATGCAACAGCGTTAGAGGACCCAATAACCCCGCCCCAGGGAGGGACCCCATCCCACCATGAGCTGTCTAAGTCAGCCTGCTGCGTTCAGAGAGAATAGATTAACAGTTGAAGGAGAAAGCCACAAACAGTAGATTACTGGAAGTCTCAAACAGACTGCCTAAGGCCAAACAGAGACTTCATCTGACATCATCAAAGGCAGATCCCGAAAGTAAAAACAGCAGTCTCCTACATTGGAAGTTCACACCACAAAGTCAGGAAATCGACACACATCGATTTAAGAAGCAGAAGCTAAAAAGAACAGCCTCACAAATAACGGGAAGACAACGAAGTACCCCTCACTCGAAGGGAAAGGAAGAATCCTCAGAAAGAGAACTAAATGAAAGAGAGGCAAGTAAACTATCATATATTGAGTTCAAAACAATGGTTCTAAGAAAGCTCAATGAATTCAGTGAGCTCAAAGAGAATTACCAAAAACTACAGAGAAACTACGAGGAACGTACTACCAACTATATCACCATGAAAAAGGACATAGAAACTATCAATAAGATACAAGAGGAAATGAAGAATACATTTTCTGAATTTGAAGAACACTGTAGAAGAAATCGAAAGCAGGCTAGGTGAAGCTGAGGATCAAATCTGCAAGCTGGAGGACAAGGTAGAAGCTCCCAGAAAGAGCAAGAAAATGAAAAATGACTCAAAGAATGAAGAGGCTTTGAGGGAAATGCAGCACAATCTAAAATTTAATAATATCCATATAATAGGAATACCAGAAGGAGAAGAGGATGAGGAAGGGATAGAGAACCTGTTTGAAAAAGTAATGATGGGAAACTCCTCATTTGAGGAGAGAAAAAGTCACACAAGCCCGGGAAGCACAGAGGGTCCCATTCAAGAGGAACCCCATGAGGCCCACTCCATGACACATCATCATGAAAATGGCAAATATCAAAGACAAAAAGAGAATCCTAAAGGCAGCAAGGGAGAAACAGGTAGTAACATATATGGGAGCCGTGATACGGCTAGCAGCTGATTTCTCAACAGAAACACTGCAAGCCAGAAGGGAATGACAAGAAATAGTCCAAGTCATGAAAAGCAAAGGCCTGCAACCAAGGTTGCTCTACCCAGCAATGCTCTCAATTAAATTGGAAGGCAAAATAAAGAGTTTCCCAGACAAAAGAAGGCTGAAAGAATACACCTCCACCAAACCAGCACTGCAAAATATGCTAAATGGACTGCTTTAAGACGAAGAAAAAGAGTCTCTGAATACCCAGTTCCTTTCACAATCACCAATACTTGATATTACCAATATTTTTAAGACATATTAATCTGATTGAGACAATGATGTGTTATTTTAATTGTTCCTTTATTATTTGTTGAACTTAAACGTATTTTTGTATATTTCTTGCCTATTTGTATTATTTTTAAAAAGCTTTAAATGACGTTTTGGTATTCTTTATCCATTTTTTGATTAAACGTTTATAGAATTTTTTTCCCTAAAAAATAAAACAAAAAGCAAAACTATTAACCTGTTTTTTAGATGTATGGCAAATACTTTCCCATTCTATTCCATGTTCTTTAACTTTTTTATATGTATATTAATGTATAGTCTTAAACATTTAAAGTAGTCATATTGTCAATATTTCCTTTATAGCTTCTAGGTTTGAATATTTTATTTCAGGGTAAGAAAAGTATTATTTTGTATTTTATCCTAGAACTCCTTATATCCTACATATTGATTTTAACTCACCTGAATATTTATTGTATAATGCATGAAATAGGGCTCTATATTTGTTTTATATCAAGTAAGAGTGGTCCATGCACCTTATTTTTTGAATGAGCCTTATTTTACCCATTGATTTGAAATATCAACTTAATCATATATTACATTGTAAGACATATATACATTTGTCTCTAGAATGCTCATTTTATTTCATTGATCTACTTGATTATTTCTATGCTGGTGTCATCTTGGTTTAATTGCTGAGACTTTATAATGGTTTTAATTTTTTTTTTAATATTTTATAATTAACTTTAAAATTTAAAAAAATAAATAAAATAAATCTGGATTTAGAAGAAAGAAAGATCACAAGAGAAATGAGAAAGAAAGAGAGAGAGAGAGAAAGAAAGAGAGAGAGAGAAAGAGAGAGATGGAACTCCTACTTTTTGCAACAACATGGATGGAACTGGAGACTATTATGCTAAGTGAAATAAGCAGGTTGATGAAAGACAACTACCATATGATCTCACTTGTAAGCGGAATCTTTTCAACAAAATAAACTAATGAAAAAAATAAACCACAAGCAAGGAAACATGGAGCAGACTGAATGTCACTAGAGGGGATGTGGAAAGAGGACAATGGTGGAAAAAAGGTTAAGGGACTAGACAAAGAACATGTTTAAAGGACCCATAGACATGGACAACAGAGTGGGAATTGACTGTGGGAGTGGGCGGCTGGGGTGAGATGGGTGGAAGGGGGTAAAGGGGTAAAAATTGAGACAACTGTAATAGAATAAACATTAGGTATAAATTTAAAAAGAGAAAAGAAATAGAAACAAATATAGATATACTAGAAGTATTATCATAAGAATATTAAAATGCTAAATAAATTTGATAAGTTACATTTAGAGGATATATGCCTAGAAAATATAACCAATGTAAAAAGTAAAAAAATTGAATGTCAATAAATTATATGTGTTTGTTCTGTAGTTAAAATACTTTAATGATGAGTATCACACCTCCATGGAAGATAAACAAGACCCAAGGAGATTTAAAGTTCTATTTTTACAAATGTTCAAGAAAGAGCCAATTCTTATCTTGCAAAACTCTTTCAGAGAAGCAAAAGAGAAGAAAGTCTGTCCTATTCATTATGAGACTGGAATAATCTTGATATCAATACTTGACAGGGATGGTGCAATAAATAAAAATTATGAGCCTATCATTAACTAAAATACATATAATAATCTTCAATAAAACATCAATAAATTGAATCCATCAATGCATAAGATAAATGATGCATTATAAAAATAATGTCTAACCAAGAATCATGAGAATAGTTTCATATTAGAAAATCTATTATTATAATTGAAAATTCAATGCCTATTTATGATAAAGCTATTAGAGAACTAGGAATATAAGAGAATTTCTTTAATTAATAATGTGTGTTGATCACAAACCTATAATAATCATCATAGTTACTATTATCTCTTTAAAATTTTTCATTTCCTAGTCAAGATTAAGTAAAGAATCCTGTCTATCTTTGCTAGAATTCATTATAGTATTGGACAGACTAGTCCATGAAATAAGACATGAAAAAAAATGTCATATAAAGATTGTAAAGGATAAAAAAATTCAAGAGTATATCTATACAATTAGAATTAACAAATCCATTACATTTTTTATATTTAAGAAGATAATGATGCAATTAACAGTATTTCCATATACTTCAACTACTAATTAGAAATTATCATTAAAAATTGTCCATTCACAGAAGCAACAATAACAAAAAATGCCCTCCTTAGGATTAACTATAGAAAAATTCATGTGATACCTTGATGGACAGAATTACTTAACTTTATTGAAAGACATAAATTTTGATCTCCCAAACCTCATAGAACGTATATCACTAAGAGTGAACTCTTGTCTTTAAAGTGATCTTGATGTGTCAATGAAGTTTCATGTTTGGTTAAAAAATAGTAATTACAGTACCATCCTGGTGAGTTATGATAATGGGGTATGCATGTGTGGAGTCAGAGGGCAGATAGAAAATGTTTGCTGTATCTCCCTCCCAGTTGTACTGTAAACTTGAAAATGCTTTAAAAAATAAAGTCTTAGGAAAAAACACCCTAAAAATTGACCATAAAAGTAAGGATTTTAGCATGTTTGTGAATTAAAAAGTCACAATATCATACTTCTGTTAACTCCATGAAAAATTATATTGAGGATAATGTTCTTGAAACAAAATTCCATTCAAGATTTAATGGAACATAAGTAGCTGAGTTTAAAATACAATGAAAGTGGCCCTGGCTGGTGTGGCTCAGTGGATTGAGCGCCGGCCTGCGAACCAAAGGTTCACCCATTTGGTTCCCAGTCAGGGCACATGCCTGGGTTGCGAGCCAGGTCCCTAAGCAGGGTTTGAATGAAAAGCAACCACACATTGATGTTTCTCTCCTTCTCTTCCCCTCTCTAAAAATAAATAAAGTCTTTTAAAAATTGAGAGCATTACGCTAAGTGAAATAAGCCAGGGGGCGAAAGACAAATACCATATGATCTCACCTATAAATGGCACTTAACCAACAAAACAAAGATGCAAGGAAAATAAGACCAGCAACACTGAAAGGAAAAGAAACCAACAGAGACAAGAGGGAAGGAAAGAGGGGGAGGGCAAGGGAAAAGGAAGGGAAGGGGAAAGTCAAGGAACATATAGCAAGGTCTCATGGACAAAACCAAAGGGGAAGGACTGAGGGAGGGAGGAGGGAGGGGGCAAGGGAAAGTGGTAGGGGGTAGGCAGAGACAAATGTACTTGAAAAAAAAAATAAATAAATAAAATATACTTTAAAAAATACAATGAAAGTGCTAGGAATAACTGATATAATTATGAAGGAAATATATGAGATGGTGAATTTTACCCTATCAAATATGAAGAGATTAAAAAGCAAAAATCATTAAAAATGCATTATTTGTCAAATAGATAACCAAATGAATCAACTTAATGAATAAAAACTCCAAAAACTACCTTATGTATATGTAAAAGAAATGTTATTGAATAGTGATCAAACTGCTTGGATTCTTATCTTGGATCTTCTACTTACTGATTTTGTGACATTGGAGAAAATATTTGACCTATCTTTTCATTGGTTTCTTTTATTATAAAGTGGAAATAATAATACCTTCTTTGTGCAAGTGTTGTGAGGACTATATGACATAATGCACATAAAATGACTAACATAACATATGTATAAAGATTGTTAGCTGTTATATGAACATTTGGTATGTGGCAGAATTGGCATGGGAAATTAATTCTGAAATGATGAATTATAAAACAAATTATACTGAAACAATGTACAATCAATGCAGAAACATAAAATGAGACTTTTAAAATAACACCATAAATCTCCATTCCAGATAAACTTGAAAAGGATAAAAACACATTTTAAGAAATGTAGAAGAAAATGTAGAATATCTGTTATACCAGAATAGGAAACAATTTGTAAACAAGAAATAATAGCTACAAATAAAAGTAAAATGATTTGATATCAAAATTGAAATTTTCTATAAGACAAAAGACACCATAAACTATATCAATTATAATAACTGACTCAGAGAAGGCATTTGTAATGTGTATAACAGCAAATAACAACATCCATAATATATAATTAATATAAAACAATAAGAAAAAGTCAAATAAGCTAACAGAAGTATAGCCAAAGACTAAGGACAAGTAATTCATAGGAGAAGAAACATGAAAGGCCATTAACCTAGGAAATAGGCACAAATTTATAAATATACGGTGAAACACAAAATTAAGAAATACTATATTTCATATGGTATTTGTCTTTCGCCCCCTGGCTTATTTCGCTTAGCATAATGCTCTCCAGTTCCATCCATGCTGTCGCGAAGTTTAGTAGTTCTTTTTTTCTTTCTGCTGCGTAGTATATATGATCTCACCTCTAAGCGGAACCTAACCAACAATACAAAGATGGAAGGAAAATAAGACCAGCAACACTGAAAGGAAAAGAAATCAACAGAGACAAGAAGGAAGGAGGGAGGGGGGGCAGGGAAAAGGAAGGGAAGGGGAAAGTCAAGGAACATATAACAAGGAGTCATGGACAAAACCAAAGGGGAAGAGCTGAGGGAGGGAAGGAGGGAGGGGGCAAGTGAAAGTGGTGTGGGGGAGGCAGAGACAAATGTAAAATTAAAAATAAAGAAAAAAAAAGAAATACTATATTTCATACCAAGTAAAAAGTATAACAATAACAAGTTTGGGAAAAGAAATGGACACAGCAGACTCCTTTACACTGCTGGTGGGCATATAAATTGATAGAACCAATCTGAAGAGCAACTTGCCAATAATAAGGTTGAAGATATATAGTCCCTAAGAGTCAGCAGTTTTACTCTCTAATACATTAAAAAAAAAACAACAACCTGTATCATAATGCCTATGTCCTGAATTCTGTTCTCCCAAAGTCCTAACCTACATAACTTGAGAATGACTGTACTTGGAGACCTGGCCTTTAAAGAGGTGATTCTGTTCATTAGGGTGGGCCTTGATTCAATCTGTCCTGTTGTGTTTATGAGGGGAGGAACATTGGACACAGAGAAAGGCAGCCAGGGCTCATGTGTGCAGAGAAAAGTCAATGGGAGGACACAGTGGAAAGGCAGCCATCTACAAACCAAGAAGCAAGGCCTCAGGAAAAACCAAATCTGCTGACACTTTGATCTTAGACTTCCAGCCTCCAGAACAGTGAGAAAATAAATGTATGGTGTTTAAGCCACTTGGTCTGTGGTATTTTGTAATGGCAGCCCTGGGACACTAATACAACAACATATATCACATGTACACATGGACATATATTCACAGAATTTGTAATAATGAGAAACATAAAATAATCTAAGTATTCATCAATTGATGGATAAAAAAAAAGCCATTTTCATTCTCCAGAACAATAATTCTCAGTTTGTGCTAAAATTAAAAACAATTTCTCACTTGAATCTTCTCATTTTTTTGTCTAATTTTTGCATTAAAGGCAGTAACAGCTCTTCAGCATATACTAGGGAAAAAAGCACAGAAAGTGCTATTGCTGCGGCCCCTGCTGTTGCTGCTGATTTCATAACCCAGCACCTCCTTGGCAGATACACAGCTGACCAGATTTGCTGGCAAAATGTGAGGCATCCTAAGTTGTTAGTTTTATTGAACACTGTTCTTTAATATCTATCGAATATTTATTCATGATACGTTGCATTTTTAACATAGACAAAATAGATGAATTGCATGTAATGTTAAATAATGTCAATATTTTAATTACTAACCTAATATTATCAGCTCTGATGTGGAAAGTTTCACTTATTCAAATTGAATAAATAAAAACAAGAATGTGGCACAACTGAAATGAGAAAAAACGCTTGACACACAATCTCACCATTTAAAACAGTATCAGGAAAGACAATTTAGGTAAGAGCCACTGAAATGGCATAAAATTCAAGAAAGATTTTTAAGAGTACCAGAAAGATTTTTGCTGGGGGCTTTAGAACAAGGAAACAGATGAGGGAAATAATTGTCCATCATTTATGTTAATATACCATAAAACCCCAGTTATCCAGGATGCTTGGGGAACCAGGTGTTTGGCTTATTTTTTTTTTTTTTTTTGGTTAGCTGAGAATTACTCTAAAATTCAATAGTATTCCAAACATTGGTGTTGAAAATTGTTCTAAAGCAGTTGAATAGTGACTAGGGACTATAATTGTGTTTTTCTTTGTGGATCTTGAAGTGCTTTAAGGTAATTGTTCTTTGTAGATCTTGTCATGTTCTTCAAGGTCATAAATTCTGATTGTGCAGAACTATGATGGTAGACATGGACTCAAGGGTCAACTTAGGATACTCAGGAAATTATTTTTTTTAAGATTTTATTTATTCATTTCTAGATAGGGAAAGGGAGGAAGAAAGAGAGGAGAAACATCAATGTGTAGTTGTCTCTCCTGTGCCTCCTGCTGGGGACCTGGCCTGCAACCCAGTCATGTGCCTCTGGGAATTGAACTGGGACCCTTTGGTTCACAGGCTGGTACTCAATCCACTGGGCCACACCAGCCACGGTTGGAAATTATTTTTTTAAATAAATATATAATGTGAAATTCTTTTGCATTGAGTTCCCTTTCTTTTAAAGCACTGCCCTCCTGTGCAAGCAGTAAAGGTGATTGTGTTCTAGACATGGTTCACAGGTCCTTAGGGAGTCTCCTGACTCCCAAAATGTTCCTAGCCACACCTATCATTAGGTATGTACTAACTTGAAAATATAAATTAAGCACTTTTAAATTTTATTTTATTTTATTTTATTTTTTATTTTGTTCAAGTACAGTTGGTTCCATTTTCCCCCCATGACCATTCCCTGTCCCACCCACCCCACCTGCCACCCTCCATCCTAATGCCCTTTGGTTTTATCCATGGTTCCTTTATACATAAAATACAATTATCTCTGGAAGGGCTGCAATTGATTTGTTTATATTTTAGTTTAAATTAATTTGATCAGATTGCTTTCTACCAAATGAGTTCTGTAAACAAATAAAATGTAACTTTTAATTAGAAAGGGGTTTTAGAGCATATAGGATTCCCAGGGAATCATGCAATGCCTACAAAATAATTAATGAAAGAAAAAAAATTTATCCTTACTGGGAAGTATTTTTAAATCTCTCATTTTTAAAGAAGCCAAAGTTAAATTATCACATGATTTTGTGATTGCCCATTTTACTCAACATTATCTTTTTAAACACTGCATATTTTTATTGCAAGTTCTGTCTTATTCATAGTACACATCACTCTTGTATAATTATTTAATTAATATGTGAAGTTAAGTTTTACAATTGTACTCACTGTACTTAGGATAGTATCTGGTGAAGAGTAGACATTTGAGAAATGTTTGTTGAAGGTATTAATGTATTAATGAAGTAAAACTATTTGTGAACAGTAAACAGAGATAGAAGACATTTTTATAAATAGCAATTGGTATTATTATGTCAAAAATACTCTGAATATTTATAAATGAGGAAACTGAGGTTCAGAGATTTGCATATATTCATAACACCTTGGATTTTTTTATTAAAATGTTTCATAATTTATGACTTCATAATGGTTGTTTATTGTTAGTTTACCTTCTGGAATATGAGTTATAAGAAGGCAGGGATGGGCCAATGAAATTTTATTTGTGTTATATTACAAAATATACCTATCTGACATATAGTAAGTGTTTGACAAATATTGGTTGAATAAATCAATGATTAAAATTTCATTGTTTGAGATATGTTCAAACATATCACCTTGTTTGAGAGTTTTAAAAGAAAAGAAACATTTCAGGAAATACCATGTTTTCTTGATTAAAACACCCATTTACAAATGAAACTTATTCCATCCAGTGTCATTCAGCAACCACATAACAGAATTCCTGAGCTGGTACTTTGTCTACAGGATATTTCATTAGAGAGAGAAAAGAATTTACATAAAATTAATAACAAGCATAACTTTTGAGCTATGTTGGAAGATATATTCAATATTTTGAAATGTTTTAGCATTAACTTTACACTATGTACAACAAGATGAATTCTGTATACATCATATACATATTGAGGTAGATAGATGATAGATGATAGATAGATGATAGATTAGATAGATAGATAGATGATAGATAGATAAAGATAGATATAGATATATCTTGTGACCTCACCATGTTATAGTATATATTGCCAAATAGTTTGGGCCCATATAGCATGCAACAAATTAATTACCATTTGTCATATAAGCACTGAACTTGGCTTTATAGACATAAATGTTTAATCCACAACCCTTGTTCTCAAGTAGATTACTATCTGCTGAGAAAGACAAATGCATAGTATAATTTATGGTATAATAGATGTGTGTATAAATTCATTTGAGAATGATTCATTCTTCTTGAGTGGATGAAGTGAATGGAGATGGTAAGAGAGTGGAAGAGAGGATGTGGTATTTATATTGGACTTTGAAGGATAAGTACACCTTTATCACTGAAGTTAACAGTGACAGATATTTTAGGAAGAGAAAAGTGCATGGCAACTAGGTCAGAACCATGAAAAAATATTGTATATTTGAGAAAGTTACAATAGATTATGGGATATATATGGTGGCCAAGTTTTAAAGAGCTTTTTATATCAAGCTAAGACATTTGAAGTTCATCTGAAGACTAGCATAAGTTACTAAGTATGTGAATGTTGAAGACTGGCATAATTGGCATTGTTTTAGTATAATCACTCTGATGGTGTGGATAAAGGTTTGGGGGGGAATTGGACGGAGGAGGTCAGTATCAAGATGGTTTCAATAACCCAAGTGAGAGATAATGAGAATTTAAATTAGAAAAGTGGCACTGATGATAAAGAAGAGAAATGAAAGGTGTGAGAGAGTTTCAGCAGTTTCTAGGGATGATTTTATTGGTTTCACTGGGGTCTGATCACATTTTATTCTATATTCTATATTATACAAGCTTTATATTTAAACTCAATAAGTATTACAAATGTTTAACTAATATAAAAGTTTCTGTACATATTAGGTAAATAGACTAATAAAATGCACTTTGCCCTCAAGGAGCCCACAGTCCACTGGTAATACATTCTACAGGAGATACACTGGAGCTTACAGTTCACTGGAAATTTAATCAAGTAAATAATATTCATTATATCAGTATAGTAATTTACAACTTATGAGAGAGAAAAAATATAGCAAGTGGTCAATTTAACTAGGGGATATCAGAGAATACTTCAAAAAGAAGATGCTTAAACTCTGAAGAAAAGTTGAAAATAACATCCCATATAGTTGATGCAAGGAAGGCATGAAATGGATGAAGTTTCTGGGACATGTTTTAAAAGCCTTGTATGCCACGCTCAGAAATTTGGGCATTTTTGGTAAATTTATTATGGAAACTAGATGGCTTTTAAGCAGAAAACAGGCTAAATCAGCTCTGCTTTTCAAAATATCTTCAGGTTAGAGTGTGGATATCAGCTGGAGGGATGAAATCTTGGAAACCAGAACATTTGGACAGTTATTTTGGTAGTCCAGGAGAGTGTCAATGTGGCCAAGCATGGAAGAATTGCAGTCAGGATGCAGAAGAGAGGAGGAATTGGAGACATATTTAGAAAGTAAAAGCTACTGGACTTGATGTGGTAAGTAAAGGAAAAGGAAAATTCTAGAATGGCTCCCAACCACAGAATTTTTTTTTAAATCATGCAGTCCTGGAAGTGACAACATAGAAGCAAGCCAAACCTGACTGAGAATGTCTTATAAGCAGTGTGTGCTTATGACTTCATTTTCTGGGAAATGATGCCCTTTTATGGGAAATGATGCCCTCCTATGGAAAATGACACTGAAATGTGTGGTAGAATAACATCAAGTACTATTTCTAAGTAGCATCATGATCATGGCACCCAAATTGGACTTCCCATCCAAATCAGATTATAAATAGCACCATGAATAATTTTGTTGTAGTTGATTACACATAATAAAAAAAATTGGTTTATATATATGCATTTGCTGAAATTAGCTTCCTCATTATCTTTCAAACAACTGGGTGTAAGATACCTAAAATAATGGGGATATTTGTAGAAAATCTTCCAAATACTAAATAGAAAACGTAGTTGACATGCTAACATTAAAAATGTCTACTGTCTGTTGGTTTTTAAAATGCTGCCTGCATGACAAAATAGCGTATTGTGGAAAAATTATTCAGACATCAGTAGTACATATCTCAGCATTGAGATAAAGGACTTTGCAATTGCACATGGCTCCGTTTGGTGATGAGTCAGGGCCTTTGGCAAATTACTCAGATTTTCTAAGATTGATTCTCTACACACACAAATTGGGATTTATGATGATAGTGACATTTTCTTCCAAGGATTATTTTGATGATTTACTTATACTGCCTATGGAAGTTTTTTGTTAATGTGGTTGCTAACACAACTGAAGAAAATATAAATGCTAACATTTTATTTTTTGTTATGATGAAGAAAATTAACATATGAAGCAAAATAAAAGAGAAGCAAAGAGAGAGAAAAGATGAAGGCAGAGAAGGGAGACGGAGAAATAGACAGATAGAGAAAGAGAGAAGAAAAATCTTAATATCATTGGATCTCAGCAGATTCCCGAGCATTTCACATTTCTTTTCACTTCTGATTGAGATCATCTCATAAAGAGCTTTCATATTCTTCACCAATACTGTTTAATCCACGCTTTTAAGAAATTTTCTAAGAATCATTCAGCTGGATTTTAGTACATGAGCAAAGCACACTGATTAAATTTCCTAGTAGGTGCTTCTCCTCCTGGCCATGTTAGACTGTTCTTGTGTCTATAATCATGATATGTTTTCCTTCTTTGCCTTCTTAGATCATTTGGTATCCAATTCAGTACAGTCACAGTGCTGACAATTTTGCCATGTGGATAGGGTTATTGAGAAGAGGTTATAGTAGATAACTTTGGAAGGCAGATCAGCAAGTTACATGGGTTTGGATGCAATGATACTAGAATTCTAAGTATTTGGCAAACTATCTTTTTTTTTATTGTGATATCTCATTTAGAACTATTCTGAGTTAATTTGCCAAGAACTTATTCAGACACTATCAGAGATATTACACAAATATTATTTCTACCTTTTAAACAAATTCTGATCCCCTATTACATTCATGACATTTGTGTTAGATGTTGGGCTTAGGGAAAGGTGAGAGCATGACAAGATTGGCAGGAAGATACAACTATTGATAAGGTTAAAAAACATGGTGGGAAAGAATGCATCTTAATAAGTTAGAAGTAAACCCTAAAATTTCAAAAGAGAATTTATACTTTTTAAACCAGCAAAATAGCATTTCATATTTCCACAGGAAGGCAGGCAGAAAATGAGAAACTGAAGTAGAAAACATTAACTTAGCAAATAAATTATTAAATGAATGGCTAAATTTTGACCAACACTGACTGCTTAAAACAATAACAATAATAATGTTTAATTTGAGAAATTAAAATATAAACCTAAAGTATGAGAAAGCAATTAATGGCAAAGAAAGTAAACGGTCTAGTCAAGGAACATGTATACATGACCCATGGACAACAGGGTAGGGATTGACTGTGGGAGTGGGGGCTGGGCAGGGCAGGGGAGAGCAACAGTGGAAAAATTGGGACAACTGTAATTAAACAACAATAAAATAAAAAATAAAATAATTAAATGGAAAAAATTAAACATCAGAAAATAAAATAAAACAAAAAATACAGGAAAGGAAGCTTCTAATTTTTCATTCTAAAGATCTTTCCTTTTATTCACAATAAAGTAGTAATGTTGATCAAGTTTAGAATTAAATATAAAGATATTAGGGCAGTAAGTTAAAAAGTAAAATTCAAAAGATTCTGAAGCCATCAAAATATAAAAAGGAAAAAACAATAAAAATATTTAAAAACTCAAATAGAAAGCACAAGCTATCATCATGGAAATAATTCCAATAAGTTATCAATTAAAATAAATGTTAGGACAACATTCCCAGGTAAAAGACAAAAAATGTCAAGTTGCATTAAAAAATTAACAATATACTGTTTATAAAAGACACACTGAAAATATAAGGTTAACAGTAAAAAAAGAATATATACATATACACCTACATGCATGCACACATATATTTGTGTGTGCAAGTGTGTGTGTATGTAGCAAACACTAAGTAATTCTATATAAAGAAAGCTGGTATAGCCCTATTAGATAATTTTTATCTAAAACTGCTTTTTTTAAAATCATACTACTATGTTTTATTAACATGACACTTGATTACTTATTTAATGATATTTCCATTTTTAGCTAGCTATTTAACTGGCATTGTGCAGACATGGTTAAGTCAATGCTTATAACTAATGCATGTTGGTTCTTTTATGGAATAGAAACCCAAGCAGCTTACCAGTTAATGATATGCCATGATACTATATTATACTTAGGGAGGAATATTTTATCTCTGGAAATGTTTAGCATTGCTGGCATGTGACAGTAATGAAAAGCAGATCAATGTTAGTCAATTTTATTATTGCTTAGAAATTCCCTAGAGAATATGCAGCAGTTTATTGCCTATACCTAGGGAAGACTGCTCTGATTGTTCTACTTTTTATATATGCAATTGTCTATTGACATTTTTTCCTTGCTTGTTTCCCAGCTATCTCACTTATAATGTCTGCAAACCTAATCTTCCTTATGTCTTCCTGATATTAGTAAATCAAACCACCATCCGCCAGGCTCACAATACAAAAATCTAAAGTAACTCCACCTGACTTCATCTCCCCTTCCCATACCACAACAGTTATGAAGCCTTGTTGATTCTACTTCAAAAATAAATATCTAATTGTCTACTTCTCTCCACTCTTACTATGCAGAAAACTGTGATCTCTCACATGATGATTAAGTCTCCTGCTTTGTCTCCTATTTCCAATTTTGATTCCTCCAGTCCATTTATCTTCATCACACTTCGTGATATTTTAAAAATATACAAGTGACCCAGCAACTTTGTTGTCTCACATGTTATAATGTCTTCTCCTCAACCTTAAGATTAATTACAAAAGTACAAGACTCTATATGATCTGCCCAGGACTTCCTATTACCACTTTTTAAACTTCTTTCTCTCTTCACTAAAATTTTAGGTTTATAAGGGCAGGATTCTCTGCATTATTTGCTGTTGTATCCTAAGTGCTTAGAAAAATGTTCAGCATATAGCAAACACTCAATAAATATTTCCCAAATAAATATTTTTTTTATTTCACTTCCCATTGTTTTCTATTGGAATGAACCATATGGAATTGCCATTCTTGTAGTCCAAAAATGACAGTTTCATATGGTTGAAGGTACTTATCTCATTTACTATAGACCTTCTTTGGTTCCCCCAAAGACTTATGAATTTTCCTGCCTTAGAGTCTTGACAAATCTTCCTACAGCCATTAATTCTGTTCCAACTTTGACCAACCTCCATGCTTTTTTCTTTACCAGATATTACTCTTAGGTATCACATAAGTATGACTTTCTCCAGGAATTTTATGGCATATCTCTCTAGATTAGGTCTTCTGATGATATTTTTCTTTTAACACCTAATACTTTTTTCTTATGATACGTGTCATAGTTGTTATTTGTTCACTGTCTGTAGGAAGTACTATAAAGACAGGACTGTTGTTGATCTTATTTACCACTTTATCTCTAGTAACCTGCCAAACATTATCATGTGCTCAACAACTATTAATTGAATGAATTACTTAATGATGGGATATAGGTAGTATATGAAAAGACATACCAGGATAGGAGATGTGTGTTTTGGTTTTTAAAATTTGTGAAATACATCTTTAATACTGAAGATAAGGAACAAATATAGAGAAAAAAATAAAACACCATAAGGGGATAAACAATAGATTAAGGTCCTTGAGGAGGGGAGAATAGGATTCAGAGAGATTTAACTAATGCAGACATGTATATCCAACTACTGACTAAACATTTCCCCTTGGATGGACCATAAGCCCCTAAAGTTCAACACATCTAAAATGTAATCTATTATTTCCCTTGTCAAGCCAGAGGGATACCAAAGCAACAACAACAAAATCCCTGCTCTCCCTCCGGTATACGTGGTCTCAGTGAATGTCAACACCATCCATCCAGTTTCCCAGGTCAGAAACCTAGGAGTCACCCTTGACTCCTCAATCTTCTTTAGCTTCCACATCCAATCTACCAGCAAGTCTTTTTAAATCTACCTATAAGTGATCTGCCTCCTCCACTAGACTTTGTGCTTAGCAAGAAAAAAAAAACATGTTGGTCTTTTTATTACCAGGTTCACAGAACCTAGGACAGTGCCTAGTATATAGTAAGCACTGAATAAATATTTTTTGAATAAATGAATGAACAGAAAATGTAACTACTTTAAGTAGGAGGTAGTTAAAGGAAGTAGAACAGAGCTAGTCTCTACAAAGAACAAGGCCTAACAGATCATATCTGCAGTTAAATCAGTAAATAGTATCAACAAAACTGGGTCTTTCTATAATTAATCTGGTCATATGAATGGTCAGTATATGTCAATTTCATTGATATGTATTTTATTACACACCTTCCAAATGTTTCTGCATTAAACCATGTTGTGACAGATCCAATGATGTCATTTAGAAGTGGCCCTGATACTGACCCAATCAATTTACGTTTAATCTAAACCCAAGTATGGGATTACTGGCATCATGATCTTTGGTAATTGAATTTAGTCACATTGAACAGGAAAACTTGTCTTATGTTACCTTTCTGTGCATATAGGTCTCATATCACTAAACAGATTACATCTCTCTAAGTAGGTCAGTTCACCTCTCTACAGGCTAAATTTCTTCTTCCAAAATCTGAGAATGAATGCAGTAAAAACAGCAACAACATAAACAACCACAACAATATTATGTTTGAACCACTCAGATAATTTTTGAAGATATTTGTTAAATTGTAAAGTATGTATTAGCATAAATTTATGTGAATTATCTTATAAGAAAAAAAAAAGCCTACTGGTATTAAAAGTAGACACACCTATTTCTAACATCCAATCCAAAGAAATACATTATTTTTCCCCTGGTGTTTTGGTGACAAATAGTAAAAAGGTAGGTACAAACTTCCACCATTCCACATGCATTGCTCATATATTTCGTTTGGAGAAGTGTAAACCCCTTTCCTTCTAGTTCCCTAACAAGAAAAAGTCAACCAAACTTAGAAATACTGACAGTTTTAAGGTTTCTTTTCTTTCTTCTGAGTCTAATAAGTAACAGGTTTTTTCTTCTTGAGAGAAAACATCTAAGACCTGAAATTCTAGCAGTCATATTTTTAGGATGTTTACAGTATGCTTTCCATGGATTTTAAATGGTTTAATTTATTCTCCTGCAAAAGGCTACATGTGGAACCACTCAGTCCCTGTAAAAAGGCTCATGTCTTCATCAACTGCTAAGCTGACAAGTTTATACTCCCACATACCCTACCCCAGCCTCATCTCAGAATTCTAGGTTTTCAGAAGTGTTATTATAGTATTCAAGCCACACTCACAAAGCCATTGCCAATTTTATAGGCTTGATTTGTGATAGTCATCTTTGTGACCCAGTATATCTTATATTTATCACTTCATAGGTACCAAACATTCATTGGTGTCTTCCACTAAATACAAGGCATCAAAAACTTGAAAATCTACTACCATTCCTGAAATCTCTCTGAAGTTATTCTCTCAGTTGTGAGATGAGAGTAATGACTACAACTTCAAGGTGTAGCCAAGAGTAACAATGCTATATTTATTCTACTGGGCTGCTGTGAGATTAAATGAGCAAATACATGTAAAGCTCTTAAAACAGTGTCTGGCACATTGTTACTGCTAAATATGAACTAACCCTATTATTATACTACCTCACAGAGAGAAATATGAGACTCTTATGGCTTAAAAAACCTACTCCTTATCACATAGCTTTTAAGTAGCAGATTTAGGACATCAACCCAGATTTATAATACTGCAAAACTCCTGTTATCTTTATCACCAGAGAGATGTGCAACCTGAAGAATTAGGACAATTCTTGTTCTCTTTAAGATATTTTTGGTAAAGATTAATTTAAGGAACATTGGACCATTTGTTACATCCATAAATTTGTAGTAAGTAATACTGTACCTGCACTGTAGCCTGTACTTTTCACAACAGCCCAATGCTTTAAGAACTCCTATTATTAGATTCCTCTTATAGGTGAGATCATATGGTATTTGTCTTTCACTAGCTAGCTTATTTCGCTAAGCATAATAGTCCCCAGTTCCATCCATGCTGTCACAAAAGGTAGGAGCTCCTTCTTTATTTGTGCTGCATAGTATTCCATTGTGTAAATGCACCAATGAGCAAAACCGAACCAGAGACATGGAAACATGGAACAGACTGACAGCTACCAGCAGGAAAGGGGGAGGGGGGAATAGTGGGAAAAAGGGAAAGGGACTAGTCAAAGAATATGTATGAATGATCCATGGACATGGAAAATGGAGAGGGGAATTACTGTGGGCAAGAGCGGTAGGCTGGAGGGAGGAGGGCAAAGGGGGAAAATTGGGGCAACTCTGATATAATAGCAATAAAATGTATAATTTCTGAAAAAGAACTCATATGCCTTTTGTACAAATAAAATAAGCACATAGATATTAAGTATCATGTCCAGGATCTCACAGCTGGGTTTCTAACTCAGTTCTGTCTAGTTCCAGGAACCACACTTATGACCACTTTTAAGTGAAGGCTTTATTGCCCTTGACTATAATTTCTGGGTATGGTTGTATTTCTGTGTCTCTCTCAAAAAACCAAGAACGGACATGTGCCTTCAATACGCCAAAGCACAGCCCATCTTTTCACGGCTTTTTATAGCTTCAAATTGCACCCACACACATGTTCTCGTCATCCACAAATATTTGATTTTATTTTTGTATTGTATTACATAAATATGATTTGTGTTTATTTGTATGTTATACACATATATACTCACACATATCATGTGTACATATGCACACAAAAATAAGATTTACAAAAATCTTTGAGTGGACTCTATTATAAATGATTCCATTCATTTATATCTGTAGGCACTACTAGGTTCATATATGATACAATATATATTATATAATATAATTATTTCCTCATTTCCTTCCTTTTTTCTTTCTTTACTTTCGTTCACAAGTATTCATCAAACCTTCCCAGAAACACTAGGACCCAGGAACATTAGGCAGCCATTCTGCCTGCATGCCTTATCTAGTAAGCATCCAAGTCTGACAGTGGAAGTCAGCCACCACATTTCATGGTGATGTTATTATATTTTACGTGGACAGTGAAAGTCTCTTCATGCTGCTCAAGAGATTCAGGAAAGACTGCTAAGTGTGCCAAGTTGCATTCATGGATTAACTAGTCCACATTACTATAGTCTTGATTTGAGAAAGCCAAATGTCTGGAGCCCTCAGGTGAAAATTGTATGTTCTTTGTTATCTGGAAATAGTGTGTCACTGCTGGAGCTAATTACCTAAAGAGCTCTGCACAGAATCCATGTTGCTGTGTCAAGTTTTGCTTCTAAATTAGAACAATATAATTGTAACACATAAAAATAAGTCTTTGTATTTACTCTAATGAGCTTGCTTCTCAGTGTTGCTAGTGACATTAAAAAAAAAACTAATAGCAGGGTCGATATAATGTCTCTACAGTAATTATCACGCCACTTCTCCTCTCTTCCTATATTCTTCTCATGTTACATTTTAATGTGTTTCTGCTCAAGTCAATTCAATTTATCAGTAGGCAAAAGGCATGAAACAGGGCTGATTCGCTCTGGATCTACTTACAAGTAAACTGTAAAACTCAATTTTCAAGTTCGGTCTTCAATCAGATATACATGACCTAAACAATAACTGATTTTGGGGATACCATTATTTACAGAGGTTTAATCTGATATAAATACAAAAGAAATACATTAAAGTGTGGTGCATATTTTGTATTTACATAATATTTGTGTTTCCTTCTTGCTTCTCCATTCCAAAGGCATTTTAGAGTTGTAATCTATGAAACAATAACTACATGGAAATATAAAATGTGAAGAGACCCAAGAGATCTTTCAAGGCAGTGGTTTTTAAACTAGGGTGTGCACATCTGTATACAAGATGTACATAGATGTGGCTAGTCTAAGAGAATGTATTTTCAGTTCCCTCAGTTCTCCACGTCATCTTTCTAAAATCAATCTACCTGAAAGCAGCTTGAGTGAGGGTCCAAGAAAGTTTTCCCTTTTCAAGTCTCTTTTCACAATCTTCCTTCTCCTATTTACAAAAGAACGTCAGTGTTATCAGGTTGTCCCTAACATCACAGCATGGGGTATTTTCCTGGAAGAGAAAAACCTCTAAAGTACCAGACGCAAGCTGAATTTCAAACACTGTTGTAATGTAAGTCAAACTACCACTGGGTGACACATTTCTTTGCAGTTCATGTGGTTTCCAATTCTTTCCTTTCAACTACATTGAAGGAAGATCTAAACCAGTTAAAAGCTGATATATCTTTGATATGCTTCAGGGTTCAAATGAGTATGAGACATTACTAAAATAAAACTCCTTTTCCATATTATAATTTACAAAAATAAATGTTAATGTCTAACATATATACATGTACACAGACACACATATTGACACATACATACACCAAAAATTTCTTGATGGACGAGATAAATTCTAGCACAATGTTAAATTTTTCTATTTATCTAGGGGCAAAGAAACTTGTTGAAAAATTATTATTCCACAGTGCCTGCACCAATCTGCATTCCCACCAACAGTGCAAAAGGGTCCCCCCTTCTCCACATCCTTGCCAGCACTTGTGTTTTGATTTATTGATGACAGCAATTCTGACATGTGTGAGATGGTATCTTATTGTGGTTTTTAGTTGCATTTCTCTGATGATTAGTGACAATGAGCATCATTTCATAAGTCTGTGGAATCTAATGAATAAACTGAATTAAAAAGCAAAAAAGAAACAGACTCATAGATGGAGAACAAATGACAGCAACTGGGGGTGGAGGGTAGGTTAGGGGGTGGAGGGATTGAGCCAAAAGGAGAAAGTACTCATGGACATAAACAATAGTGTGGTGATTGCTGAGGGGAGGGGTGTGTAAGGGGACTAAACAGTAATGGAAAAATATATTAAAGAATAAAAAATAAATAAATATGAAAAAATAAGTTATCCATGCTTTTAAGAAATATATTTCTTTTTAATTTTTTTGTTTTATTACTTTGTTTTTAATTACAATAATTTATTATTTACTAAAGTAATAATGGGTTTTTTCTATGTAGCAGGTACTCTTATTTATTTTTAAAATTTATTTATTTAAATTAATAAATCATGTTTATTCTATTACAGTTGTCTCAATTTTTACCCCTTTACCCCCTCCACCCATCCAATCTCCACCCCCCACTCCCACAGTCAATTCCCACTCTGTTGTCCATGTCCATGGGTCATTCATACATGTTTTTCGTCTAGTCCTTCCCATTCTTTCCACCATTGTCCTCCTTCCCCATCCCCTCTGGTCACTTTCAGTCTGTTCTATGTTTCCTTGCCTGTGGTTTATTTTGTTCACTAGTTTATTTTGTTGAATAGAGTCCACTTATATAAATGCACATTTATATATATACATATTTTTACACCAAAGAAATAAGATCTGATGTTCCATGATCTGATATTCCATAAAAGGCTTAAGTATAAAATATGTTACAGTAGTATAAAATATTGTGGAGATGGTTATATAAATTACAAGACAAAAAGAACAATGTTAAATTTCTGATAATTATAGTATAGATGGTTCATGTATTTTTAATGAATAATGGTATGTATCTAGCTGTTTAAGTAAATAGATGCTATTTGGTGATTTTGAAAGGATGGTGAAATATTTTTACTTTTAAAATGCAATATTTGTAGCATTCTCTAAGGTACACCCTTGGTGGCTATTTAAACATATAATGAAGATTTTTAGCTTTTAATTTATAAGTTTGTGAGGGAGTAAGTTTTCTTATGGTCTATGAAAGCAAAAATAGTAAGATGAATGCTGTTCCACTACAGCTATCATCAAATAATTTTCGCAGTGGAAAGCCTCCTTCAATTGAAATCTTATAAGGAATCTCAATATATGAAACAGATGTGTTTGGAATAGCTGTGTACCCGCTTTTCATCCCTCTCCAATCTAACTCCAACAGCAGACCTTGATGTATCTTCTTTGCATCTCCTGGACAATAGTTTTCAAATCACTGATCTAGTAAAGCCTCCTATTTTACAGTTGGGAAGTAGTGTCTCAGAGACAGTAAATAACTGAACTGTACCCAAACTCAAGTTATTTTACTTCAAGGCAAAAATATAAAATAGACAACCACAAGATACTATTCTACTCCCATGGTTCAACTTAGTCTTTAATAAATTATTGAAAAATGACTACTTAATATATAACACCTTTGTCTGTGTTCCTTTAAGCACATTGATTTCAAAGCTTTTAAACAAATTGTGAAAACCTGAATCGCAGGTCTCATCTTTGATTAAGTAATTGACAAAATTACAGATGTCCCCTTCCCCGCTTTGCCCACCTCTAACTACTACCCATCACCTTTCCCTCTCTCTGTCACCACACTCTTGTCTGTGTCTATAAGATATGCATACAAGTTCTTCGGCTAAGGGGCTTAGTTTATTCAAAGAGAAGAGTAAAACTTCAGTATTGTTTTAACACAAATAGACAATATTTATTAGGTCAATTGTGTTATGTTTATAATGTGATTAAATAAATAAATTTTTATTATTGTTTAATCTGAGATATGGTATAAACTAAAACACAAATGAATACGATAAGTGTAAACAGTATTTGTGTCCATATTCAGGGTTCTATAGCATTAAGCCCAATTTTTTTTAGTATAAAAAAATAATCACTAGGCCCAAATTAATAGGGAAAAAGAATGCTACTCTAATTTCTTGAAACTGATATCTGAAAGCTTGGTTATTACAAATATATATACCTACATATATATTGCTTAATATATTTATTTTAAATAATTGAATTTAAAGACAGGGCATATGTTTTATCTACAGGAAGACACATAACTGTTTGACAGTTTCATGTCTTCATTCTTCAACAAGTCATGTTGGTGTCTTGTCGAATAAGTCATTATTGTTTTTCTGGAAGAATTTTTTTTTTTAAAAAAGCAGACTCGTCTCTTCTACCAACGCTTTAATACGGTGTCATCTTTAGCTTAACTATGCATACAGGATTATACCATGCAACATGTTTCTGATTAATTATATCAGTATAAACTTGAAATGCTATGCTCCATCTATAGAATAAAATATTAAATGACAGGTTACTTGGATCAATAATGACAGTCAAATTTGCTATTTGCATTGCCTGCACAAATTGCCCATGGTTAATTAAATGTATACATAGGAAATATATCCAAACCCTGTTGTCAGTATTTCCTGCCTCTCTCTTAGTTTTATGTCTGCTATTACTTTCCTTGCACACTCTCAGGCTCATTGGCCTCATGGAACTTCAATTCTTCCAATCCCCTAGGCACCCTCCTGCTTCACAGTCTTTGCACTGGCTGTTCCATTTGCCTAGATAAGTCACTGTCTTACTTTTTTCAAGTCTCCTTTCCAACATTTCTTTGCCAATAGGGTCTACACTTACTCTGTTTTTTCCTTCTTTTGAATATATTACCACCGAACATGCTATATAGCTTCTTTGCTTTGTATTGTGACCCCTTTGTTCCCCAAATATAAGTTCCACAAAGAAAAATATTTTTGTGTCTAAAGGAATAAGTGAATCTTGATTTCAAACATAGTGAAAATTTTTAAAATTTTT
This sequence comes from Pteronotus mesoamericanus, assembly GCF_021234165.1. Classification (NCBI taxonomy): domain Eukaryota; kingdom Metazoa; phylum Chordata; class Mammalia; order Chiroptera; family Mormoopidae; genus Pteronotus; species Pteronotus mesoamericanus. Next base: position 6,064,793 of record NW_026555198.1, read on the forward strand.
ATATTAATGGATATAGTAATATGTGAGGTCTGCAGAAAATGTCCAACCACTGTTAATATAATGAGAATGGTTTGTATGACATCAATGTAACCTGGCAGCCAAGGAGAGTGGATTGGAATGCACATGTGTGAACAATGATGACTTCACTGTACTAGTCAGTGGGAGCAATAGATGCTGTTGAGTGAACACGTGTACTGTATGACAATCACATTCAAAATTACTGAATGATTAGAGCAACAAATCTGCTTCAGATTTTACATTTAGTTTGAATGTTCCACCATGGAAACTATTTGGATGATCCAGAAGACCACAGCTATAAGCAAATGGTGATTGGCAGCTTAATCACAACAATGCATTCACCTGTGCATCACATCGTGTGCAGAATTTTTGGCAAAACATCAGATCACCCAGGTGACTCAGGTGCCATGCAACCCAGATTTGGAGACTTGAGACTTCTAGCTTTTCCCCAAACTATCACCCTTGGGAAAGAAAGAGATTTTAGACTGTCAATGAGATTCAGGAAAATATATTGGGGTGGCTGTTGGTTACTGGGAGAACCATGTGAAGTCCCAAAGTGCCTACGTTGAAGGGTACTGAGGCATCATTGTCCTATGTACAATGATTTTTGTATCTTGTATTTTCTTCAATAAATGTCTCTGTTTTTGCTTTTGTTTTTGTTTTGTAGTACATGGATGGATACCTTCTGAGCAGAACTTGTAAAACTATGAGACCTCCTACTTATGGAGGATACTAGCGTATGAAATAATTGAGGAAGAACATAACAGTAATTGTATACAAAGTGATACGTTTAATGATTATTTCATATTAACAAGGAGAACAAGAGAAAAGGAGAACTTGAAGAGTGCAGACACTTCAGCAGTGCAGGATACAACTCATTTTGCAAAATTAGACTTAAAAAAAATGCTGCCTGCATGATCTTTACCATGACAAACTAAATTTTGTCATGTGTGTATACGGGTCCTCAGAACCAGAAATATGTACATTGCTATTAGAAATATTTTATGTTCCTTACAAGTGAAACATGCATGTTGCAGACAATAGAGAACTTGTGTTTAAAAATGTACTGTGTATTATCAGCCTAGTAACAGCATCTACATTATACTCAAAGGGGAAAAACAAAAAGTTTTCCCCTTAAGGACTGGTTTAAGAAGATGAAGGAAAAGAATGAGAGAGAGAGGAACACAGGTACAAAGAGAAAAGATGAGTAAGTTTGGAGGGGAGAGAAAGATGGCGGAGGAGTGAAAGGGAGTCACCCTGACCTCCTCCCAAAATCAGACTGGAATTGCAACTAAATAATGGAGTAATCACCTGGAAAGCAGTGGAGCGATAGTGGGAGAGGAGCCTTGGTGCCGCGGACAGTGGATTCGACTCTCACACATCCCAACGGGTGAGAATTGCGGTGGAGGCTCGAGAGGGTGGGCTGGGTGCGCACGGGCACTGGCACCAGAGGGACATTGAAACAGCCAGTTAGCGTCCCCCTGAAAAGAACGGGGTCTGAATCATAAACAGGAACCCCTAAACTACAGCAGCTAAAGCCAAGAAAATACAGACAAAATGCAACCCCAAAAAGCTCAGGGGCGCTCTCTGCCAGAGACAGGTGGCTGGGGATACAAAAAGACATTTAAAGGGCAAACGCAAAAGTTGCAGCGGCAGCCACCCTCCTTGATCGCTGGGTACAGGCGGCAGCAGGGTGGGCTGGTGCCTGGGAAAAGACTGGTGAGGAAAACTTTGTGAAGAGAACTGACACTGCGACCGGTGGAGGCCGGGTGATAACGCACTTCCCACTCTGCAGCTACCATCTCGCTCAGGCATAAGGGAATCAATTAACCTGCCTTTTGTGCGCTCCGCACACAGCTTGTACGCCTGTGAGCTACGGGGCTGAGTACAGACTGGCTGGGAGAGCCTTGAGGAGAGACTGGAGATGGAGGCGTTGGGGAAAGAATGGGAGGAGGAACCCAGGAGTCCCGACTCCCACCACATTCGGTAGTCTCCATTGTGGGCTGGAAAGGCGCGACCCCAAAGAGGCAGAAGCGGGGCGCGCATGAACCAGACTGCCTGTGATTGAAACGCAGTCCGCACAGGGGTTAGATCCTCGGCCGAAGGGGTCACAGAACTGCCCAGAGGCCCATGAGGGGAGACTAGAAACGGAGGCATTGGGGAAAGAACGGGAGGAGGAACCAGGGAGTCCCGACTCCTTCTCCTTGCCCAAGTCTCCATTGCTCGGGAAGAGGCCACACCCCCAAAGAGCCAAAAGCCGAAAAGCAAACATAGACACCCCCAAAACACCCAGAGCAGGCGCGCACACTTGCGCCAAGTGACTGGCGAGGGTTGGCGAGCGTGTGTGTGACCCACGCAGGCTGGCGAACGCTTGCATCTGCCGGCAAGGCCTCACACAGACTGGCACCCATACGGCCTGCGAGGGATTGCACAGAGGGGCAAGGGCAGGAATAAATTGACCTACCCTCCGCGATTGCGGAGCAGCCCACAAAATAAGTAGAGTTGCCCAGAGTCCCTGGAGGAGAGACCAGAAACAGGATTAACCGGAGAGTCCTAGAGCTGATTTCCTCCCATTTCCATAGTCCCCATTTGGCGAGGGCAAGCAACGCACCCAAAGAGCCAAAAGCGGGGAAAACACACAATAGAAGACCCTAAACTGACCAGTGCCGCGAAGCTCGCGTGCCAGGGAGGCCAGATGAGTACGGGAGGTCGTGAATAAGCCCCCTGGTCTGGGGCAAACACATGCGAGCCCAGGCAGGTGGGGGACCCTGCCGCGCTGGGAACGCGCTCAAGGAGCTCTCGTGAGAGCGCAGAGAGATCCCAAAAAATAGCCCAGCCCTGACCGAAGGGGTCACAGAGCTGCTCCAAGCAGGAGTCAGACACAGGCATTAGACTCCTGAAAGGCTCAAACAAACAACCCAAGGCCCTATAGGGTCAACAACTGACATCATCAGAAGCAAGCCCAGAAAGAAAAGTAAAGGACAAAAATACTTAACAGACTCTCACAAAAATGGGAAGAAAAAGAAGTTCCCCCCAAATGAGTGGAAAAGGGGACTCCCCACAGAGAGAGCTCAATGAAATAGAGGCAAGGGAACTATCAGATATGGAATTTAAAACAATGGTTCTAAGGAAGCTCAATGAGCTCAGCCAGCTCAAAGAGAACTATGAGAAACTGCAGAGAAACTATCAGGATCGTACAGCAAACTATATGAGCCTGGAAAAGGACATAGAAACTATCAAGAAGACACAAGAGGATATGAAGAATACCATTTCTGAATTGAAGAGCACAGTAGAAGGAATCCAAAGCAGGCTGGATGAAGCTGAGGATCGAATCAGTGAGATGGAGGACAAGGTAGAAAAAGCTCCCAGAAAGAACAAGAAATGGAAAAACGGCTCAAAAAGAATGAAGAAGCATTTAGGGAAATGCAGGACAACCTGAAACGCAATAATATCCGTATAATAGGGATACCAGAAGGAGAAGAAGAGGAGCAAGGAATAGAGAACCTCCTCGAAAGAGTAATGATGGAAAATTTCCCTAATTTGAGGAGAGAAAGGCTCTCATGGATCCAGGAGGCACAGAGGACCCCACTCAAGAGGGACTCAAGGAGGTCCACTCCAAGACACATCATCATTAAAATGGCAAATGTCAAAGACAAAGAGAGAATCCTCAAGGCAGCAAGGGAGAAGGAGAAAGTAACATACAAGGGGGCCCCAATAGGCCTAGGAGCTGACTTCTCCACAGAAACACTACAAGCCAGAAGGGAATGGCAACAAATATTCCAAGCCATGAAAAGCAAGGGCCTACAGCCAAGGCTGCTCTACCCAGCTAGGCTCTCCATTAAAATAGAAGGAGAAATACGCAGTTTCCCAGACAAAAGAAAGCTAAAAGAATACATCTCTACCAAACCAGCACTCCAAGATATGCTAAGAGCACTGGCTTAAGCAGATGAGGGAAAAGAATGAGACAGAGAGGAACACAAGTACAAAGAGAAAAGATGAGTAAGTTTCTATCAGTAATATCTTTCAATGGGAATGGACTAAATGCCCCAATCAAAAGACACAGGGTAGCTGAATGGATAAGAAAACATGACCCACACATATGCTGCCTACAAGAGACCCACCTCGGAGCAAAAGACCTACACAGATTGAAAGTAAAGGGATGGAAAATAATATTCCAAGCAAATGGACATGAGAAAAAGGCTGGCGTTGCCATACTTGTATCAGACAAAGTAGATTTCAAAGCAAAGGCCATAAAGAGAGACCCAGAGGGGCACTTTATCATACTTAAAGAAAGAATCTATCAACAAGACATCAACATTGTAAACTTATATGCTCCCAATATAGGAGCCCCCAAGTTTATAAGGAAATTGTTTTATGACTTCAAAAAAGATATAGATAGCAACACACTGATAGTAGGGGATTTCAACACCCCAAGGTCAAAAATGGACAGATCTTCCAAACAAAACATTAGTAAACATATCGTGGCGCTGAATGACACACTGAATCAAAGAGACTTAACTGACATATATAGAACCTTACATCCCAAAGAAGAAAAATACACATTCTTTTCAAATGCTCATGGCAGTTTTTCAAAGATAGACCACATGATAGGACACAAAGCAAGCCTCAGCAAATTCAGGAAAATTGAAATAATACCAAACTTTTTCTCAAACCACAAGGCCTTGAAACTCGAAATCAAACTCAAAGAGAAACTTCAAAAACTTGGAAACTCATGGAGACTGAACAGTACACTTTTAAACAATGAATGGGTTAATAATGAGATAAGAGAAGAAATCAAAAAATTTCTGGAAACAAATGAAAATGAACAGACAACTGTCCAAAACCTATGGGACACAGCATAGGCGGTCCTGAGAGGGAAGTACATAGCAATACAGGCTTACCTTAAAAAGATAGAAACATTTCAAATAAAAAACCTAACACTACAACTTGAAGAACTGGAGAAACAACAACAAATAAATCCCAGAGCAAGTAGAAGGAAGGAAATAGTCAAGATGAGAGCAGAACTGAATGACATAGAGACAAAAAGAACAATTCAGAGGATCAACCAATCCAGAAGCTGGTTCTTTGAAAAGATTCATAAAGTTGACAAGCCTTTAAGCAGACTCATCAAGAAAAAAAAGGAGAGGACCCAAATTAATAATATCAGAAATGAAAGAGGAGAAATAACAACTGATACCAGAGAAATACATTGATTATCAGAAACTATTATGAACAATTATATGCCAAGAAATTCGAAAATCTTGATGAAATGGACAAATTTTTAGAAAAGTATAATCTTCCAACACTGATGGAGGAAAAAAGAGAAAGCTTGAACAGACCAATAACAGTTGGGGAAATTGAAGCAGTAATCAAGAAACTCCCAGCACACGAAAGCCCAGGGTCAGACGGTTTCCTAGGAGAATTTTACAAAACATTTAAGGAAGAGCTAACCCCTGTCCTTCTCAGACTATTCCAAAAAATCCAAGAGGAGGGAAGACTCCCAGACTCCTTCTATGAGGCCAGCATTACCCCGATCCCAAAACCAGATAAAGACCCTAAAAAGAAAGAAAACTACAGGCCAATTTCGCTGATGAACATAGATGCTAAAATCCTCAACAAAATATTGGCAAACCGCATCCAGCAATACATTCAAAAGATTATCCATCACGATCAAGTGGGATTCATCCCAGGGATGCAGGGATGGTTCAATATACGCAAATCAGTAAACGTGATACACCACATATCAAAGAAAAGACAAAAACCACATGATCATCTCGATAGATGCAGAAAAAGCATTTGACAAGGTACAGCATCCATTTATGATCAAAACACTCAGCAAAATGGGAATCAATGGGGCATTCCTCAACGTAATAAAGGCCATATATGAAAAACCTACAGCCAATATCATACTCAACGGGCAAAAACTGAAAGCTTTCCCACTAAGATCGGGAACACGACAAGGATGTCCGCTTTCACCGCTTCTTTTCAACATCATATTGGAAGTCCTAGCCACAGCGGTCAGACAAGAGAAAGAGATAAAAGGCATCCAAATAGGAAAGGAGGAAGTAAAACTATCATTGTTTGCAGATGCATGATAGTGTACATAGAGAACCCTGTAGACTCTACCAAAAAACTCCTCACCGAATAAGTGAATTTGACAAAACAGCAGGATACAAAGTCAACATTCAGAAATCAAAGGCGTTTTTGTACACCAGCAATGCAATAGAAGAAGAAGAAATCAGGAAAAATATACCATTCGATATAGCATGAAAAAAGATAAAGTACCTAGGGACAAATTTAACCAAAGACACAAAAGACCTGTATGCAGAAAACTATGCAACATTGAAAAAAGAAATTAAGGAAGACACAAATAAATGGAAGTATATACCGTGCACATGGGTTGGAAGAATTAATATCCTTAAAATGTCCATACTACCAAAAGCAATTTATAGATTCAACGCAATCCCTATTAAGATACCAATGACCTATTTCACAGAAATAGACCAGACATTTCAAAAATTTATATGGAACCATAAACGACCTCAAATAGCTGCAGCAATTTTGAGAAAGAAACACAAAGTAGGAGGGATCACATTACCGGACATCAAACTCTACTACAAAGCCACTATACTCAAAATAATCTGGTACTGGCACAAGAACAGACCCATAGACCAGTGGAACAGAATAGAAAGCCCAGAAATAAGCCCAGGTCTCTATGGACATCTAATATTCGACAAAGGTGGCAGAAGCTGAAAATGGAGCAATAACAGCCTCTTCAACAAATGGTGTTGGGAGAGCTGGATGGCTACATGCAAAAAATTGAAATTGGATCATCAGCTGACACCATACACAAAAATAAACTCAAGATGGATAAAAGACTTAAATAGAAGTCGCAACACCATCAAAGTTCTAGAGGAGAACATTGGCAGGAAACTCTCAGATATCCCACACAGCAATTTTTTCACTGATATGTCTCCTAAAGCAATGGAGATAAAGGAAAGAATAAACAAGTGGGACCTCATCAAAATAAGAAGCTTCTGCACGGCAAAAGAAAACATCAGCAAATTGAAAAGGGAGCCAACCATTTGGGAAAATATATTTGCTAATGATACATCAGAGAGAGGTTTGATCTCCAAGATATACAAAGAACTCACTCGACTTTACTCCAAGAAGACAAACGATCCAATCCAAAAATGGGCAAAGGACCTGGGCAGATGCTTTTCTAAGGAGGAGATACAGAGGACCCAGAGGCATTTGAAAGGATTCTCAGCATCACTAGCCATCAGAGAAATGTAGATCAAAACCACCATGAGGTACCACCTCACACCGGTCAGAATGGCCATCATAAACAGATCCACAAACAACAGGTGCTGGCAAGGCTGTGGAGAAAAGGGAACCCTAGTCCACTGTTGGTGGGAATGCAGACTGGTGCAGCCACTATGGAAAGCAGTGTGGAATTTCCTCAAAAAGCTGAAAATGGAACTGCCTTTTGATCCAGCGATTCCCCTGCTAGGAATATACCCTGAGAACACCAAAACGCTAATATAAAAGAACCTATGCATCCCAATGTTCATAGCAGCACAATTTACAATAGCCAAGTGTTGGAAGCAACCTAACTGCCCATCAGTAGATGACTGGATCAAAAAATTATGGTACATATACACAATGGAATACTACGCAGCAGAAAGAAAAAAAGAAGTACTAAACTTTTTGACAGCATGGATGGAACTGGAGAGCATCATGCTAAGCGAAATAAGCCAGGGGGCGAAAGACAAATACCATATGATCTCACCTATAAGCGGAACCTAACCAACAATGCAAAGAAGCAAGGAAAATATGACCAGCAACAATGAAAGGAAAAGAAATCAACAAAGACAAGAGGGAAGGGGAGGCAGGGAAAGGGAAGGGAAGGGGAAAGTCAAGGAACATATAGCAAGGACTCATGGACAAAACCTAAGTGGAAGAGCTGAGGGAGGGAAGGTGGAAGGGTCAAGGGAAAGAGGTGGGGGGAAGGCAGAGACAAATGTATTTAAAAAGTAAATAAATTAATTAAAAAAATAAAAATAAAAAAAAAGATGAGTAAGTTTCTATCAGTAATAACTCTCAAAGTGAATGGACTAAATCCCCCAATCAAAAGACACAGGGCAGCTAAATGGATAAGAAAAGATGACCCACACATACGCTGCCTACAAGAGACCCACCTCAGCGCAAGAGACATACACATATCGAAAGTAAAGGGGTGGAAAAAAATATTCCAAGCAAATGGGCATGAGAAAAGCCCAGGGTGGCCATACTTGTATGAGACAAAGTAGATTTCAAAACAAAGACCATAAAAAGAGACCCAGAGGGGCACTTTACAATACTTAAAGGAAGGATCTATCAAGAAGACATCAACATTGTAAACTTATATGCTCCCAATATTGGAGCCCCCAAGTTTATAAGGAAATTGTTGGATGACTTCAAAAATGAAATAGATAGCAACACACTGATAGTAGGGGATTTCAACACCCCACTGTCAAAAATGGACAGATCTTCCAAACAAAACATTAATAAACATATCGTGGCGCTGAATGACACACTGAATCAAAGAGACTTAACTGACATATATAGAACCTTACATCCCAAAGAAGAAAAATACACATTCTTTTAAAATGCTCAAGGCAGTTTTTCAAATATAGACCACACGACAGGAAACAAAGCAAACCTCAGCAAATTCAGAAAAATTGAAATAATACCAAACTTTTTCTCAGACCACAAGGCCTTGAAACTCGAAATCAACCTTAAAGAGGAACTTAAAAAACTTGCAAACTCATAGAGACTGAACAGTACACTATTAAACAATGAATCGGTGAATAATGATATAAGAGAAGAAATCAAAAAGTTTTTGGAAACAAATGAAAATGAACAGACAACAGTCCAAAACCTATGGGACACAGCAAAGGTGGTCCTGAGAGGGAAGTTCATAGCAATACAGGCTTACCTAAAAAAGATAGAAACATTTCAAATAAAAGACCTAACACACAACTTCAAGAACTAGAGAAACAGCAACAAATAAATCCCAGAGCAAGTAGAAGGAAGGAAATAGTCAAGATTAGAGCAGAACTGAATGACATAGAGACAAAAAGAACAATTCAGAAGATGAACCAATCCAGAAGCTGGTTCTTTGAAAAGATAAATAAAATGGACAAGCTTTTAAGCAGACTCATCAATAATAAAATGGAGAGGACCCAAATTACTATCAGAAATAAAAGAGGAGAAATAGCAACTGATACCACAGAAATATAAAAGCATGTAAGAAACTACTATGAACAATTATATGCCAAAAATTTGAAAATCTTGATCAAATGGACAAATTTTTAGAAAAGTATAATCTTCCAACACTGAAGGTGGAAGAAACAGAAAGCATGAACAGACCGATAACAGCTGGGGAAATTGAAGCAGTAATCAAGAAACTCCCAGCACACAAAAGCCCAGAGCCGGATGGTTTCACAGGAGAATTTTATAAAACATTTAAGGAAGAGCTAACCCCTGTCCTTCTCAGACTATTCCAAAAAATCCAAGAGGAGAGAAGACTCCCAGACTCCTTCTATGAGGCCAGCATCACCCCGATCCCAAAACCAGATAAAGACCCTAAAAAGAAAGAAAACTACAGGCCAATTTCACTGATGAACATAGATGCTAAAATCCTCCACAAAATATTGGCAAACCACATCCAGCAGTACATTTAAAAGATTATCCCCCACGATCAAGTGGGATTCATCCCAGGCATGAAGGAATGATTCAATATACGCAAATCAGTAAACGTGATACATCACATAAATCAAAGAAAAGACAAAAACCACATGATCATCTCGATAGATGCAGAAAAACCATTCGATAAGGTACAGCACCCATTTATGATCAAAACACTCAGTAGAATGGGAATAAATGGGACATTCCACAATGTAATGAAGGCCATATATGAAAAACCTACAGCCAATATCACACTCACTGGGCGAAAACTGAAAGCTTTCCCAGTAAGATGGGGAACACGACAAGGATGTCCACTCTCACCGCTTCTTTTCAACATCGTATTGGAAGTCCTAGCCACAGGGGTAAGACAAGAGAAAGAGATAAAAGGCATCCAAATAGGAAAGGAGGAAGTAAAGCTATCGTTGTTTGCAGATGACATGACAGTGTACATAGAGAACCCTGTAGACTCTACCAAAAAACTCCTCAACCTAATAAGTGAATTTGGCAAAACAGCAGGATACAAAGTCAACATTCAGAAATCAAAGGCATTTTTGTACACCAGCAATGTAATAGAAGAAGAAGAAATCAGAAAAAATTACCATTTGATATAGCAAGAAGAAAAATAAAGTATGTAGGCATAAATTTAACCAAGGAGGTAAAAGGCCTGTATGCAGAAAACTATACAACATCGAAGAAAGAAATTAAGGAAGACACAAATAAATGGAAGCCTATACCGTACTCATGGATTGGAAGAATTAATATTGGAAAGAAACACAAAGTAGGAGGGATCACAATATCGGACATCAAACTCTACTACAAAGCCACTATACACAAAACAATCTGGTACTGGCACAAGAACAGACCCATAGACCAGTGGTACAGAATAGAAAGCCCAGAAATAAGCCCAGGTCTTTATGAGCATCTAATACTTGACAAAGGGAGCAGAAGCATAAAATGGGGCAATAATAGCTTCTTCAACAAATGGTGTTGGGAGAGCTGGATGGCTACATGAAAAAAAATTGAAATTGGATCATCAGCTGACACCATACACAAAAATAAACTCAAGATGGATAAAAGACTTAAATATAAGTCTCAACACCATCAAAGTCCTAGAGGAGAACATTGGCAGGAAACTCTCAGATAGTCCTTGTAGCAATTTATTCTCTGATATGTCTCCTAAAGCAAAGGAGATAAAGGAAAGAATAAACAAGTGGGATCTCATCAAAATAAGAAGCTTCTGCACGGCAAAAGAAAACATCTGCAAAATGAAAAGGGATCCAACTCTATGGGAAAATATATTTGCTAATGATACATCAGATAGAGGTTTGATCTCCAAGATATATAAAGAACTCACTCGACTCCACTCCAAGAAGACAAACGATCCAATCCAAAAATGGGCAAAGGACCTGGGCAGATGCTTTTCTAAGGAGGAGATACAGAGGGCCTAGAGGCATTTGAAAGGATGCTCAGCATCACTAGCCATCAGAGAAATGCAGATCAAAACCACCATGAGGTACCACCTCACACCGGTCCGAATGGCCATCATAAACAGATCCACAAACAACAGGTGCTGGTGAGGCTGTGGAAAAGGGAACCCTAGTCCACTGTTGGTGGGAATTCAGACTGGTGCAGCCATTGTGGAGAGCTGTGGAATTTCCTCAAAAAGCTGAAAATGGAACTGCCTTTGGATCCAGGGATTCCCCTGCTGGGACTATACCCTGAGAACACCAAAACGCCAATACAAAAGAACCTCTGCACCCCAATGTTCATCGCAGCACATTTTACAATAGCGAAGTGTTGGAAGCAACATCAATCTCCGTCAGTAGATGATTGGATAAAAAATCCATGGTACATATACACAATGGAATACTACACAGCAGAAAGAGAAAAAGAACTACTAAACTTCGTGATAGCTTGGATGGAACTGGAGAGCATCATGCTAAGTGAAATAAGCCAGGTGGCGAAAGACAAATACCATATGATCTCACCTATAAGTGGAACCTAACCAACAATACAAAGATGCGAGGAAAATAAGACCAGCAACACTGAAAGGAAAAGAAATCAACAGAGAAAAGAGTGCGGGCAGGGGGGGAGAAGGGAAGGGGAAAGTCAAGGAACATATAGCAAGGACTCATGGACAAAACCGAAGGGGAACAGCTGAGGGAGGGAAGGTGGGAGGGGGCAAGTGAAAGTGGTGGACAGGAGGCAGAGACAAATATATTTGAAAAAATAAATTAAAATAAAATTTATAAAAAATAAAATTCATACAGTTGTAGGAAAATTAAAAAAAAATATCTAAGTAATTTCACAGTAATTGTATATTGAATGATAAGATTTTGACTATGTTGCATTAAATAGAATACATGATTAAAATTAATTTTGCCAGTTTCCTTAAAAAAAAGTTTTCCCCTTAAGATCAGGAACAAGACAAGGATGTCTGCCCTCACCACCCGTATTCAACTTAGTACTGGAAGTTCTAGCCACAGTAATCAGACATGAAAAAGAAGTAAAATGCATGCAAATTGAGTAGAAAGTAAACCTGTCATTATTTCCAGATGACATGATAGTATACATAGAAAACCCTATAATCTCTACCAAATAAATACTCAACCTAATAAGTTAATGTGGCAAAATAGCCAGATACGAAGTCAATATTCAGAGAGCAGTCGCATTTTTGTAAACCAACAATGAAATATCAGAAATAGAAAGTAGGAAAAAATCCCATTTACTATAGCAACAGGAAAAATAAAGCACCTAGGAAAAATCTGAACAAAGGTAAAAGACCTGTACTGTTAAAACTACAGAACACTTAAGAAAGAAATTAAGGAAGATAGAAATAAATGGAAGTATATATTGTGTTCATAGGTTGGAAGAATTAAGATCATTAAAATGTCCATACTACCCAAAGCAATCTATAGATTCAATGCAATTCTTATTAAAATACCCATGGCGCATTTCACAGAAACAGAACAGACATTTCAAAAATTTATATGGAACCATAAGCGACCCCGAATAGCCTAAGCAATCTTGAGACAGAAAAACAAAGTAGGAGGGATCACAATACCCTATATCAAGCTATACAAAAAGACCACTGTGTTCAAAATAGTCTGGCACTGGCATAAGAACAGACAGATAGATCGGTGAAAGGAATAGAGAGCCCAAAAATAAACCAAAATCTCTATGGTCACTTAATATTTGACAAAGGGAATATGAGCATAAAACTGAGTAAATACAGCCTCTTCAATAAATTGTGTTGGGAGAACTGGGTTGTACATGCAAAAAAAAACAAAAAAAACAAAACTAGACCAGCAACTTATATCATAAAACAGAGTAAACTCAAAATGGATAAAATACTTCAGTATAATTCATAACACCATAAAAGTCCTAGAGGAAAACATATGCAGAACAATTTCAGATATCCCACATAGCAATATTTTTGCTGATATATCTCCTAGGGCAAAGGAAGTAAAGGAAAAAATAAACAAATGGGGCCACATCAAACTAAAAAGCATCCGTGCAGCTAAAGAAATCATCATCAAAATGAAAAGGGGGCAACTGCATGAGAGAACATATTTACCAATGATACCTCAGATGGTTTGATCTCCAAAATATATAAAGTACTCATAACAACTTAACACCAGGAAGACAAAGAATCCAGTTAAAAAATGGGCAAAGGATCTGAATAAACAGTTCTCTAAGGACATACAAATGGCCCATAGACACATGAAAAGATGCTCAACATCACTAGCCACCAGAGAGATGCAAATTAAAACCACAATGAGATATCACCTCACAAATGTCAGAATGGCCACCATAAACAAATAAACACTCAAATGCTGGCGAAGATCTGGAGAAAAGGGAATGCTGGTTTGCTGCTTGTGGGAATGCAGACAGGTGCAGCCACTGTGGTAAACAGTGTGGAGTTTCCTCAAAAAACTAAAAATGGAACTGCCCTTTAACCCAGCAATTCCACTGTTAGGATTATACCCTAAGAATCCCAAGTCTCAAATTCAAAAGAACTGATACACCTCTATGTTCATAGTAACACTATTTACACTAGCCAATTGCTAGAAACAGCCTAATGCCCATCAATGAATGAGTGGATCAAAAAACTGTGGTACATTTATACAATGTAACACTATGCAACAGAAAGAAAGAACCCCTACCTTTTGCAATGACATGGATGGAACTGGAGAATATTATGCTAAGTAAAATAAGCCAGGAGATGAAAGCCAAATACCATATGATCTTTCCTATAACTAGAATCTAATGAATAAACTAATGAACAAAACAGAACCACAGGTATGGAAACATGGAACAGACTCAAAGTGAACAGAGAGGAAGAGGAAGGGGGATAAGAGGGGAAAAAGTGGGAAGGGACTAGATAAAGAACATGTATGAATGACCTATGGACATGGACAACAGTGCAGGGGCTGTTTGTGGGAGAGGGGAATGGAATGGGTGGAAGAGGGCAAAGAAGGAAAAGTTGGGACACTAATAGGATAACACAAAAATTATTTTAAAAAATAGTAGCATAGGTATGGAAACATGAAACAGATTGAAAGCTACCAGAGGGGAGGAGAAAGGGGGATGATCTTTAAGGGGAATGGAGTAGACAAAGAACAAGTATGAATGACCCACAGACATGGCCAACAATATGAGCATTGACTCTGGGAGCGGGGTGGCGGTAGCGGGATGGGCATAGGAGGGCGTAAGGGGAAATATTGGGACAACTATAACAGAAGAACAATAAAAATGATTTAATAAAAATAAAGTTCATTAAAAATATGAAAAAAATGGCCCTTCATCATTATATAGGTGGTAAACTAGTCTGAGACTTCTGTTGTAACCTTACATATGCTATATTCATGGATCACGGGCTGATGAGATATTTTCCACAATGAAACCCAAATGTTTTCTATAATTAGGTCTACCGAAGTTGTTTCTATAAGGATTTTATATAAGGGATATGATTATGAAATAGTCTTGTTTATCTATTTCATTTTTTGTAGAATTTTTTTATTGATGTTCAAGTACAGTTGTCTCCATTTCCCTTACCACTTCCCTCCACCCCACCCATCCCCTCCTCCAACCTTTGAACCTACCCCCTTTGGCTTTGTCCATGTGTCTTTTATACATGTTCCTTGATGGCCCTTCCCCTATTTTCCCCCAGTATCCCTCTCCCCCACTCTCCTCTGGTTACTGTCAGTTTGTTCTTTATTTCAATATCTCTGGTTATATTTTGCTTTGAATGGATAAATATACTGTGAAAAACATGTCATTTATGCTTTCCCCACATTCTCTCTTTAAATTAAATTTTACTGTGGGTTCCAAATTTTAAGGTGGTTCCATAAAGTTTCATAAGCTAACTACATCATCAGTTAACATAACTTCCTACATAGCATTAATTACTTGTCAATACACTAATCTTCTCAAATAGAATGTTTTTTAATCTCTTTTTTATTTCTCATTCCTTATCTAAATTTGGGGACACTAATGTTATATACAAGTAAGATAAAAATAGCAAACTACCTTTACCCTTAAAATTAGTCTCACATATTCTTTCCCACAGTACTCTCTGAAAAGAATATTAAAGCGAATGTAACTTGTTTTCAAAATGTTAGTCTGCCTTAAGTATGCTCCTGAAAAAATTCAAAGGAACTCTTCCAAATATAAGGTCATCACCAGCAGATAGACAGTAAAAACCAGAAGCAAGCAGGAAAATTGTAAAACTCAGATAAAGTAATTTATTTCAATAAAGACAAGCAGCTGCTCTCAGGAATATATTGTACTTCCAATTGGCAGAAAATCTACTGTCCTAATGATGCTAATACATAGCCAACATATCCTCAGATAAAAACTATTATCTCAGAGAATGATCTGTCAAAATAAAGGACCAGGCTTTACCCATTTGAAAAGACCAACCACATAATGAGCATTAAATAAGCCCAAATTCAAGTAACTTAGCTTTAGTTAGTTGTGAGTAGGAAAAGGGTGAAATGAAGCCAACTGATGGACTCAAGTCAACAATCCCTCAACGTCCTACCATGTGTCTAGTGTTGCGGTGTTTGTGGTAAACAGCTATACTCCTTGACCTGCCACATTCACCCATCTCCTTCCTATGTGGTATTTTCTATATTTTATTAGTTCCCAATTAACCAGGATTGGATTCCAATTTTCTCTACATCTATTTTCTCTTTTAATCATGCTCCTTTTTAAGCTCTTCTGAAATCCAAATGTGAGCTCACATACACCCTGCTTTAACCATTCAATGACTCTCTGCTTATAAATGTAACCTTCTGAAGCCAGAGATTTTACTCTGTTTTGTTACCACTTATATCTACAGTGACTAGAAAAGTGCATTTAATAAACATTGAACAATTATTTACTGAATGAATAAATTAATTTGTAGTCATGGTAATAAATTATATTTCAAATGGCAGGATAATATCTTTCACAATGTAGTCCTAAATTACTTTTCAAGGCTCTTTTCCCATAGTCCCCTCTATCAAATACTTTATATGCTCTAAGTTACACTCACTGTACTGAAAATCTACCATGTTCCTAGAGGATGAACACATTTTCTTGTCACATGGGCCTTTCCAACATGGACACTGACTTCAAGACAGCAAGGAGACAGGTGTCAGAATGACTAGCATCAAGAAGTCCACAAACAATGTGTTGGCAAGGATGTGGGGAAATGGGAATTCTCAGCATTGTTGGTGGGAATACCACTTAGAACAGCCACTGTGAAAAATATATGGAGCTTCCTCAAAAAATTAAGCAAAACTGCCTTTTGACCCAGTGATCCTGCTTCTGGGAATATATCCGAAGAAATGTGAAACACTAATTCAAAAGAATATATGCACACTTATTTCACTTTAGTGTTATTTACGATGGTCATAATCTGGAAACAGTCCATGTGCTTTCAGCAAATGAGTGGATAAAAAAGGTGTGGTGCATATACACAATGGAATAGCACTTGTCCATTAAAGGGAAAGAAACCTTACCTTTTGCAACAAGCAATGGATACAGTATGGATGGACCTGGAAAGTATTATGTTAACTGAAATAAGCCAGTCAGAAAAAGACAAGTATCATGTGATTTCACTTATATGTGGAATTTAATGAACAAAACAAGCAAATAAAATAGAAGCAGACTCATAAGTATGGAGAACAGACTGACAGTTGTTAAGAGGGAAGGGGTTGGGAAGCTGGGCAAAAAAGTTGAAAGGATTAAGAAAAAAAAACCTTCATAGACACAGACAACAGAATGGTGATTTACAGAGGGAAAAGGGTGTGGGGGAGGTAAAATAAGGTAAAAAGGAGATAAATGGTGATGGAAGGAGATTTGACTTGGGGTGGTGAACACACAATACAATATACAGATGATGTATTATGGAATTGTTGACTTGAACCTATATAATTTTATTAACCAATGTCACAACAATGAATTCAATACAAATTAAAAGTAAAATACAGCAAGAAGAGTTTCTATAATGAGTTGGCTGGCAAGATGAAGTTTTATATGATGTGATATTATCATAGAAGTGATATTTATCACCTTTGTCATGTCCTATTGAGAAGATACAAGTCACAGGTTTTGCCCATAATCAAGGAAATGGAATTATAAAAAAGCATGAATATCAGAAGACAGGGTTTATGTCACAGTATAATCTGTTTGTAACGCTGGCATTGCAGCTGGGTGGATGGTAATGCCATTTACTATGATTAGGAACAAGATCAAGTTTACAGTGTAGTTATAGAAGGGTCAGTTAAAGATCATGAGTTTCCTAATGGGCATGTTATATTTGAAGAGCCCTTGAGGCATCCATTTACAGATGTAGAGAGTGAGATATACATATCTGATATTTGGAACAAATTTTCAGACTGGAGAAATAAACAGACGGTTGTCAGCATATACTGGCAACCAAAACATGGGAGTAGAAGAGATCACAGAGGGAGAGGACATCTGTGTCCAAAAGAACTTCAATCTGTAAGGCCACTGAAAAGGAGAAGTATTGATAAAATGATTATTGATTCAGTGTCTATTATGGATCAGACATCATGTTAGGCGTTATCCAGTATATGTGTCTTGAGCTCAGATCGGGTGTGTGAGTTGGGACAATAAAAAGACTGTGAACTTTTTTGGACAACGATCATATCTTAATTGTAATTGTATCTAAAATTATAGAATAATTTTTGCATGTAGTAGATGTTAAATCTTTTGAAAACTAAGGAATTAACCTCATTTATCTGCTATGAATACACAAGCACACACATATTTGTATTCATAGTCTAGTTCTAAAAATAGGAAGTTTCAGTTTTCTGAATTGTGTTTCTTCCTCATCCTCTTTAGGACATTTAAATAGACTTTCTTCCAGATTGCAAAACTAATGTTTCAGATTTAACCAAATCACAGAATTCATATTATAAGGAAAAATACAACTACTGCTGTAAAGTCAATAAAATAACTCACTATAGCAAACATAAAAAAGTGACTTCCAATAATGGCTTTGTCCAAAAATAATTCTATCCGGTTTTCCATAACTTGTATGGTGGCAAGTTTCAATATGTAATTAGAAATCTACAGTTTCTCTTAAAGTTATACAGTCTGTAGGACATTTTTGTTACTTAACAGGAAAATGAATGTAGGTTAGTGAGAAGTGACTGCCTAGAAGTTAAAGAATGAAGTACTTAAAAAGATTTTTGGTTAGGTCTTTTATTGAAAATATTTCTGAATTCAGTACATATGCTCCAGAAAACTCACTTAACAGTAATTCTAGATAAGTGAAAAAATAAACAAAGGAGGCAGCAAAGCTAGAAAAGGGCTTTAGTGCATTGCTTTCTTTACGTAGTTGAAAAACAGGTTCAATAGTTTGTATATCTCAAAAAAAGTGTGAATTAAAAACCATCACAGCTTCCAAAAATATTAATTCCTAATGTATAAGAATTCAGAGGAGGCCAGTAAGACTTAAAGATCAAAGCAGCACAAGTAAGTGAAAGAATCAGCCCCCAAAAGTCAAAATAAACTAAGCTTTTACTACATTAAAATATTGAGGCCTCATAGAATCCAAACCTTCTCACTTTAACCTGCTGAAATGCAGTTTGGTGATATGTAAATAGATATGACATAATAATGAAAAACTGTATTTAACAACCTTAGGAGAACAAGAGCTAAGCCTTAAGAACTTGATGAAACTTTTAGTATCAACTATATGTTTTTCCCCACCAAAAGTAACACAGCGCACCATTAAAAAAAAAGTAAAATAATGACCTGGCCATATGGCTCAGTTGATTGGAGTGTCATCTGTATGCCAAAAGGTTGCAGGTTCAATCCTAGTCAGAGTATATACCTAAAATGTGGTTTTGATCCTGTGTTGGGGCACATATGAAGAGCAACCAATCTATGTTTCTCTCTCGCAAATCAACAAAAACAAATCAAAAAAGTAAAATAACTCTTTCAGGCTCATAATGTTTTATTTAGCATTTCATAAGCAGCATTTTCCATCAAACTAAATAGAGAAAACACAAGCAGTAAAATCTCAGACATTTCTTATAGCAATAGTTTTTTTGCTATACCTCCTCAGGCAAGGGAAACAAAAGAAAAAAATAAACAAATAGGACTACCTCCAACTAAAATGTTTTGCACAACAAAGAAAACTATCAACAAAATGAAAAGATAACCCACTAAATGGGAGAACACATTCACCAATGATACATCTGATAAGGAGTTAATATTCAAAATTTATAAAGAACTTACACAAGTGAACACCAAAAGAGCAAACAATCCAATTTAAAAAATGGGCAAAGGACCTGAACAGATGCTTCTCCAAGAAGGACATGCAGATGGCCCATAGACATATGAAAAGATGCTCAACATCACTAGCCATCAGAGAAATATAAATTAAAACCACAGTGAGATATCTCCTCACATCCATCAGAATGGCTACCAATAAATCAACAAACAAGTGCTGGTGTATATGTGGAGAAAATGAGATCCTCATGAACTGTTTGTGGGAATGCAATTTGGTGCTGCCACTGTGTAAAAGAGTATGGAGTTTCCTCAAAAAATTAAAAATGAAAATGCTTTTTGACCCAGCATTTTGACTTCTGAGAAGATATCCAAAAACAAAACAAAACAAAACAAAACAAAAAACTAATTCAAAATAATAGATGCACTTCTATGTTCATTGCAGTGTTATTTACAATAGCCAAGATCTGGAAGTAGACCAAGTGTCCACCAGTAGATGAGTGGATAAAAAAGCTGTGGTACATTTATGCAATGGAATTGTACTCAACCATAAAAGGGAAGGAAATCTTACCTTTTGCAACAGCATGGATGGGCCTGGAGAGTATTATACTAAGTAAAATAAACCAACTAGAGAAAGACAAACACCCTATGATTACATTCATATGTGGAATCTAATGAACAAAATATAGTAACAAACAATATGAAAACAGACTCATAGATACAGAGAATAGACTGACAGCTGTCAGAGGGGCAGAGGGTCAAGGGGCTCAGTGATAAAGGTGAATGGATTAAGCAAAACAAACCTCATCAACATGGACAACAGTTTGGTGATTGCCAGAGGAAAAGGGGGATTAGAGGAGGTCAAAGAGTGCAAAGGTAGTGATGGAAGAAGATTAGACTTTGGGCGGTAAACATACAGTACAATATAGAGATGACAATTACAAAAGAAATTGTCTCAAGAAAAGAATAAAGGTGTCTAAAACGACCCCTAAAATTTAAATATAGAAATTATATTTTTCTTGTTTTTATATAGAGCATATGGTTGGTTGGCTTGTTGATGCCAGAGATGTGAGCTACCATGAAATTCACTCTTCCTTTCTTTAATTTAGGCACAATTTTATAGCTTTTCTCTAAGGACCGTCACATTCTTAGACTCTATTGTTTGTTCCCTCTATTCTTTTATCAAGAAAATATCAGTTAACTTTTTTAGAGTCATTTTCTTCCCACCAAGAAATGACAGTTTATGAGAATTACAGTATCAGTTACAAGGTAAGGAATAGAGAATTGTAAAGCCAAGCTGAGATGCAGATGCTGAGATTGGTTGCCCAAGTTCACAAGCCATAATTTAAAAGTGTCAGCCATGATCTATGATGGACTTTATAGGTATCCCCAAATAGCTAAATTTTAAATTAATATAATAATGTTCCAAAAGGCCACGTTTGACTGAAATTCTGAAAAAGAGGAAGATATACCAACTGATAGATACAAACAGATGTGGAGAGAGAATTTATGTTATGATTTTAGAATACTCACAGATCTCTAGATAAACAAACAATAATATATTATAATATTTAACTTAAAAATTACACTCTTGTGTTGGGTACTAGAAGTGAGTTCACAATTACCAGTCACTAGAGAGTCTTCATTTAAAATGAAAATGAATGGGAAAAGGTGATTAGTGTTAATGTACTAACTGACCTGATTGTTATTTTTCAGGCTGGTTGGTTAGGTAGCTAAGATGGGACATTGATAACATAAAGCAGAATAGGATCAGGTATTATGAGAAAGGCTCCACAAAATGCCATGAGAAGACAGGAAAGTGAGGCAGTTTATGATTAAGGATGTTGAAGAAATCTTCAAGGATGAATTACTACTTGGATGGGGACCTATAATGTGTAGAAATGGAAGTTATAGCACTTCAGAGGGAGATAACATTGTTTGCAAAGGTAACAAAATGGAAATGTGTATACCCCAAACCATTCAATGCGGTTAGACCATAAATGTTGGCTAATGGGAAATAGTAAAAGACAAGGCTGCACAATCAGTTTGAAGTTGAAATAATTTATATCAAATTTTCACCCTTTACCATTTGAATGACCTTGGATAGTTTACTTAATGATTCTGAGTCTTAGTTTCCCCATCTTTAAAATGGGGACTCTATTCAACAAAATAAACTAACGAACAAAATACACCAATTAACAAAATAAACCACAGGCACGGAAACATGGAACAGACTGAAAGTGACCAGAGGGGATGGGCAAAGAGGACAATGGTGGAAAGAAGGGGAAGGGACTGGACAAAGAACATGTATGAATGGCCCATGGACATGGACAGCAGAGTGGGAATTGACTGTGGGAGTGGGGGTGGGGGAGGGATCGGTGGAGGGGGGTAAAGGGGTAATAATTGAGACAACTGTAATAGAATGAACATGATTTATAAATTTAAAAAAAGGAATTACTTGAATACAAACATACATATATAAAATGGGGACAATATGAGTTACTTGATATTAATACAAGGAACACATATGATGTTCCTAGTATATTTCTTGCATAAAATAAATAATAAATAAGGTGATACCAATTTCTTTAGTTTTCTGTTCTTGAAACAATACTGTTATCTAGTTGTAACTTTTTTACAGCTACAACTTACTCTGTATAATATATGTATTTCTGAAATTTTCTATGTATGTATACATATTTTATAACTAATGTTGCATTGATATGTGCCCCTGTGGATAAGTTTTTAACAATATCTTATAGATAAAACTTTGAAAAGAGAATAATTTCACCCCACTTCATCAATTTTCTCCATTTCGTAAATCCAGATTTTCAAACATTATGTTTCTTAATGAGGTGTATATGTATATGAACTTGCTTTACAAACAAACTCTGACCTTGGAGAAATGTATGCAAATCCAGTCTCATAGTTTAGAATGTGCCTCAATAGTAGAGATGTGTGATCAAAAGCTCAGTTTGCAGTCACCACAGGGAATACCTCATTGACTATCAGAGACATATAAAAGACACAGGACGGTGTGAATTTCTATATATTCACAGGATTGGCAGAATAAAAGACAGGTTAGCAGACATGGCATAGTATGTGTTCAGTTTTTTCTTATAGCAGAAAAATTAATTTTGACATTTGCATATTAGAAGAACTCAGGCAAAAGAATTTAGCAATCTGCTTAGGATTCAGTTTGAAAAAGCTTTTTGAAAACATGTCTAATGTGTCCTTGAGAGTCACTGTGGAAGGAAAGGTTAGGAAAATATACAAAAAAAAGTTTCTGAGACTGGCAGATTAAAACATAGAGGCAGTACAACGCAGCCTGTATTAGAGTCACCAATTAGCTCTGAGAATTAAACATGGCAGCACTACACTCTGACCTCATTTGCGACTTGACTTTCTTGACCTAAAACAGTATTTGGTGAGGGAAGGGTGAAGAAATGAGACTAATTTGGTATTTAATTTGCTGAGGGAATGAAATAGAAATTGTATGTTTGAGGAAAATCGGTGCTTAAATGACACCTTGAAATGTAACTTATTAGGAAGTATTCAACTAAAGGAGGTTTCCGTGCTCAGTCCATGTGACTCAGAGAAACCAGAATCACCTGAACTATGGAGATAATTAATGTATTTGTTCTGAAGAAGGAGCAAAGTGTAGCCTCCCATTGGAACTGAGGTGGTAACTCAGAAAACACAGTACATATTTTAAAATCATCAGCCATTTCCATGTAATAGAGAAGATTAGAGTGTTTTGAATGTTAGCAACACCAATCTGACTTTTAAATTAGATATACAGATGATAGATAAATGGATAGATAGAATGATTTACCATTATGTCACATCATACTGTATTTGAAAAAATAAATTAAAAAAATAAAATGATGAAAAGGAAAAAAAATGCATACCCAGAACTCTTATCCTCTATGACCCCTTGTTATTTTATGTTGGGTGTGAAGGACATAGTAAGTATATTGGTACCTTCATTTTGCAAATGAGGAAAACTAAAGAACTTCTCAATAGCTATTACCTTGTACACCTATCCCAGTTACTATTGCTGTGGAGCAAACCATCTTAAAACTGAGTAGCTTAAACCACAATAATTTTTATTACATTTTATATTTTTTGTAGTGGAGGGATTTAGGCAGGTCTCATGTGGATGATGATTCTGCTCTTCATGGCCATTGACCAAGGTCAATTAATGGTACTCAGCTGGTGGAAAGAATGTTCCATAGGGTCCAAAGCTGCTTTACTATTGTCTGACACCTTAGAAGGGGCAACTGAAAGAAGTCTGGGATCAGCTGGGACTTTTGACCAAAGTGTCTACATGTAGCACCCCCAATATGGTCATCTGAGGAAACTGACACTTTCCTGTACTGTGGTTCACTTCCCCCAGATAAAACATCTGAAGAGAGCCAGGAAGAAGATGTCTGACCTTTTTTGACCTAGTACTGACAGTCACAGAGCATCTATTCTGTTGCATTTCTAGCAATTACAAGAAAGTCATACATCTACACAGTTTTAAAGGGGGGGAAATTAGACTCCACCTCTTGATTTGAGTGTGTCCAAGTCAAATTATAAAAGAGAAAATTTGGAGGCCTTATGTAGGAAATATAATGTGTTGTAAGTGCCAAGACTAAAACTAGTGTCACATGACAGATTTTCCAGGTTCCTGAATCTGTATATTTCATATATATGCAAGAGTGTAACCATAAACACATGCATATATATGTAAAGTGACAAACACAGACACACACTTTATAAATTAAAATATAACCTTCATAAAGGCAACACATTGCTTGTTTTTTTTTTATTTTTTGTCATTGTATTTCCACAGAAATAAGCATGATAGGTACTCAATACATATTTGTGAAATTACTAGATGAATGAATGCTTAAATATTGAATGTAGGCAAAGTATTCATAGTACATCATTTCCATTTTCTATATAAAAATGTTAATAGGAATTTATATTCTAATCAATTTAATAATAGTTATTTTTAGTTGCCTTTTAGAAATTAGTTTCACTAGTCCTGATTGATACTTCCATGTAATAATAAACAAATAAATTGTAATTCTAGAAAGCGAAAAATGATTTAGTGTCTCTATATACAAGTAGTCCAGGGATTAAATCTAGGCAAGTACTCATTTACAAGGTAGAATTTTGATGAATAACCTCTATGACCTTGTATAAGTGGTTGTGTCAGTGTTTTTCCTCAAAATTACATGCATCCATCTGTGCAATGAAGCCCCCTCTATGGATTCCTGGAATTGTCACAGCCCATTTTTTCTTTATCTTTTTTGTGTGTTATGATTCACAGTAAATATTTTACTTTGTAATGATTTTAAGTTTCACTCCTAAACTATATGAGAAACACGGAAAGATAGCCCTGTTAAATTCATAGTGAGAAGAGAAATATATCTCCTGTCTTCACTTCTAAGTATTTTTTCTCTTGACTAGAAAATATTCCATTTTTTAAACTAAAAGTAAATGATGGACTGGGGGCAATCCAGAAACAATTTTCAATAAACATGTATGTGAATACAGCAATTTGTCTTAGGAGAGAATTTGTCATTTGTGGTGAAAGGGGAGTTTTCCAGGAGGAATAATTAAACTTGGCCTACATCCAAAATACATATTCTTACACCGGAGAACAAACATGTCAGTTTCACAATGATCATGTCTTTCAAGTGCACTAGAGAAGCTCAGTTTTGAAGGGCATACATGGACAATAAATATGTTCATTAATTAGCTTGGTTATAGTTCTTTTAGGCTTATAATTCATGTAAACAAAGCTCCACTGAGTCAAGCACTTTGTTCACAACTCATTTTGACACTTCATTTACAGTCTGTTTTTAAGAAGAATGACAACTTTAGTTTATGCTACTTTTATGACCCTGAAAACAGTGGATTCTATGTTATCAAATTTCTGAGCCTTGAACAAAATTTAATATCCAGAGGGGACACAGAGTGGGAGGGGAGCTGACTTAGAATTCATGTTCCCCAACTCCTATTTTTCCAGATAGGGAAACCAGCTCAAAGAGAAGTGACATTCCAAGAATATACAAGTATGTAGCTAGTCTATACCACAAACAGAACCTAAGTTCCCAAATCCATACCAGATTTATCCCAAGTCTGCCCAAACTGTAACAACCTTTTTTTCATAGTTTATTTTCTTTATTGTTTAATTAATTTATTTTTTCAAATACATTTGTCTCTGCCTTCCTCCCACCATTTTCCCTTGCCCCCTCCCTCCCTCAGCTCTTCCCCTTTGGTTTTGTCCATGAGACCTTGCTATATGTCCTTGACTTTCCCCTTCCCTTCCTTTCCCCCCACTCCTTTTTCATTTAAATAGAGTAATCTCAGTCACAACAATACTGATTTCAGACACCTTGTGTTTAAAATAAGAAAACACTGCATTGTGAAGTATTGTGCATATCTTATTTTGCTAGTTTGGTTTGTGTTGTTTTCATTGTTTGTTTTAGTTTTGGGTTAAAATTGTAACCCAGGCTTATAGTGTACTTTCCTGTTTATGCTGTACCATAGAAGCATGAGTGTCAGTAACCTAGGTTATATGAGGGAGAGGAACAGTTGGCAAATAGAACACAACACAAGAATTACTGAACTGCACCAAACCAGAGAGAATACATCAAGAGAAAAATGGTTATTTATGTAGCAGCTTCCAAGTGCTCTTAACTTTTTATCTAATAATAGTAGATAACTATAAGGCAAATCACCCCAGTGTGGGCATAGGATAACAATGAATATTTCAGTTTCAATTTTATTTTAAGTTTATATCTCACATACATATTTAAATAAGGCTATTGTAGGATAGGAGATCATAAAAATATTGTTATAAACAATTTTGTGTTTCACTGAATACAAAAATAATAGATGTTTGCTATAAAATTGAAAACATAAATATACCAATAATAAAATTAGTTGTTAAGCTCAATGGCAGTCTTTATTTCCAGTATTTCATTATGTATACATAGAGATATAAACATACATGTATGTTTGTACACACAACATTTATATTTCATTAACATTTCATAGCCTGTTGTTTTTTTACCTAAAATAACATAATGAATACTTTCCAGGTCATTGGAAATTCTTTCTAAACAACACTGTGATGACTATGCAAAAGACCATAATATGGGTATCACAGGTTCTTTCACCATTCTTCTGTTGACTATCCAAGTAACTTCCAAATCTTCTATTATTAACAATGTTGTAGTAAAGATCTTTGGTAGATTAATTATTCTTTATGTTCCTTATTATTTCTTTAGGATAGCTTTTTAGACATTGAATTATCTGATCAAATGCTATAAATAATTTGAGGTTTTTCACACATACACCCAGTTTTTTGGCCAAAATTGTTGATGATATTTGGGAGGTTTCTTACTGGTCTTAGCTTTGTGGTTCTTTCTGATTGCAAACTCAAGAGTTAAGGTAATTACCTTGCATTTTCAGTATGCTTCCACTAGGTCTACTCAGGCACTTGTGGACTGAAGAGCCACGTTTCAGCCATAGACATAATCCACTGCATAATTTTTAAGCAATAACTAAATTTTATTTATTTTTAAAATACTTTATTTATTTTTAGGGAGAAGGGAAGGGAGGGAGAAAGAAAGGGAGAGAAACATCAATGTGTGGTTGTCTCTAGCACAAACCCTACTGGGGACCTGGCCCACAATCCAGGCATGTGCCCTGACTGGGAATCGAACCAGAAACTCTTTGGTTCACAGACCAGCACTCAATACACTGAGCCACACCAGCCAGGGCAG
Organism: Pteronotus mesoamericanus; assembly: GCF_021234165.1. Lineage (NCBI taxonomy): Eukaryota > Metazoa > Chordata > Mammalia > Chiroptera > Mormoopidae > Pteronotus > Pteronotus mesoamericanus. The sequence goes on from NW_026555198.1 coordinate 6,092,086, forward strand.
TTCAGGCATATCTTAAAATAATGAACTCACATGGCAAGTATCATACATTTCTCTCTTCTTGTTAATGAATCTACTTCTTGAATAATGAAATTATGATTTAGCACTTCATGTTCAAATACAGGAAACTGGTCCACGTATTAAAGTTAGGTTTAAGCTTGATATCCCCAAACATCACTGAATGATTGAGCTAATTATAGTTCATTTAAAAACTGAATTTATCAAAACATGAGTAGGAGTCTTCTTTATAACATATTTTGAATTTCTGTATATTCATAAAAAACTTCCTGAAGCATAATTCAATCTAGAATTTCTGCTGCTTCATTATGTGAATTTCTCCAAATTTTCTTCCTCTAGAATCTAACTTACAAATAAGATATTCCTTGCTTATAGATTCAATTGCAGCCATTAATTTCTTTTTTAAGGGTCATTCCAACTAAAAAAGGAAAACGATAAAAGTATACACCAAACAATCTCTCCCATAAAACTCCCTGAGAGGTAAGGAATATGAGCACTTTTATGAAAGGAGGAAACTGAGGAGCTGAGATTCTGAAGTAACCTCTCCAAAGACACTCGGATAGTTAACAGCAGAATCTGCCTGATTCCCCAAGCTGTTTTGGATGCACAACTCCAAGGTTTCTTTAAGTTCCTAATAGGAGTTGTGTTTTTTCTATACTCTTATGTCCTGTTTATTTGATGATCTCTGAACCAGATATAGAAAAAATATAGCCACGCTATGCATTTCTCCATTGTCTGATGTTTACCCACCAAGTGAGCCTTTCTGAACTTGAATTCCTTTCATCATATCATGCCTCAATGGAGTTTTAAAACTGGTAAGTTAAAGTGGCTATACCACAACACTGAAATAGAGAATACGGGGGGATTTAAATCATTTATCTTGATTATTTTCCCCAGAACTAGTGTCGTTAAGAAAGTGGGGGGAAAAAACCCACCTTAATTTTTATCTTTCACATTAATTCATCTTATGGACTATTCAGAACATGTCTGAATCTGTATGTCCCAAAGAAAACAAGGAACAGTCATCCCACTTATTGTGCATTTGATGAATACTGTAAAAATTGTTCTTATTCTTTGATGAATATGAGCTCATACATTAGGAAGGGCATGTACATTTTTTCCATGCCAAGAAGAAAATTATTTATAAACATGATAATACTGTAGAGTGTACCTTCATATAGATAGAAAAATTTCCATTTGTTGGAAATATGGAATATATGTATCATATAATTTAGTTATTTTCCTCCCCTTCCTCCTTTTTCCCTTCCTCCACATTCTTTTGTTCTGCAAATAAAGAGTAAGCAACTACTATATATAGTTAGCACCTATGTGGCAAATATATAGTATATACCTACTACGTGGTAGGCCCTGTGATGGGCATGGAGAACAGGGAGGAGACTATGAAAGTATATTTACAATGTCAAAGTTTTACGGAAATAACAACAACTAGGATTTGTTTAGTACTTGAAAGACTATAATTCACAATTCACAAAGGTGTTTAATCTTAAGAACTACAAGCAGGAGGGATTAGTACACTCATCTTACTGATGAAGAAACTCAAATTCAGAGAATTTTAATGATTTGCTCTAGGTGACACAGCAAGTAAAAGGATGAGTCAGACTAGAATGTTGGTCTGTCTGATTTCAATGTCTGTGCAAATTACGTCCTAACTATGGCTTTTATTTCTTTTTCTGTCATAATGTGTTTTGATTTTTCTTATTCAGGTAATTTAACAGACATAGGAGTTTAGGCACAGAATATTAGATTTGGAAAACCAATAACCTTTAAGAAAAGGCTACATTAGTGTTTCTACTCCAAAACAAAATTAAATGCTTATTAGACATAAATAAGTTAAATAAAGAATAACACTTAGAATAAAGTAATTTAAATCAATTGAGCAACATTTAGCATCTCCTGTGGGCAAAATACCATTGGGAATGTAAAGATTAAAAAGGCATGAACCCCTGAGTCCTGGAGCTTGGAGTCTAATTGGGGAGTCAGGGATATACAAATGATTCCAGTAATAAAGCCAATTATTGTAAATGCTGTAATAGAGATTAAGAAAACATGCTGTGGGATTTAGAAAAGTAGAGACATTAGGTTTCCACAGGGATAATTGAGTTACATATTTTGAAAGGCACTGGATTAAATATGAATTTTAAAGAAAATAAATATTGCTTGCATAAACCAGGTGAAGGCATTAGAGGAAGCATGAATATTTTGAGCAAAGGTTGAGCACAGTGGTTTTAAAACTCTTTGAATTCAATGTCACTAATCCGTGGATGGTTAAAGATGGCCAAATGACTGAACATCTTTATTCTACTTCCTAATAATGACCATATTAAAATGATGAAGGGCATTTAAACATATCAGTAAGCAAGAGATACTAACACATTCATTACAGATGGAAATCATTGGACGATGAGGTCTGGTGAAGCAAAAAAAGAGAAGCTGAATCATAGAAATCCATGTGCATAAAGATATGTCCAATATAACTGTAGAGAAGCTCACAGCTCAAATATCAAGAGTGGAAGACTAAGGAATTAATAGTAAACATGCCTCTTGATCAATCAAACATTCTCTTACATTTTTCTTAAAGTATGATATTCACAAGCAAGCCAAGCACATACCCACTAGGCAAAAAGAAAAAAAAAAAAGGATTTTTCTCTAAATAAATTAAATGGCCCCAGAGCAAACCTTTCTATGTTCTGGTAGTAATGCATCTCCTGGTTTAATAATCTAATATTCATCAAGCACTGCACAAATGCAGAAAGAAAGAGCTACAGGACTGAAAACAGTGAAATTAAGTTAAAAGCTGCATGGGTTTGTCCCCTAACATTACTCCTGTATTTGGCTCCCAGAATGTCTATAGCCAAGCATGTAATCCATATGAAACTGAACAACTCCGTGACTTGGTAATGGAACAAAGCCTTCCCAAATTTTATTTGTCTGATCTTTAAACTGGTAAAGAGAATATATAACCTGATTTTTTTTTATTAAAGTGACTTAATTGAATTTAGTTGTATAAATATTTATTGAGAATGTATCGTATGCCACTATAACATGGAGGAGCAGGGGTGAGGGGATCAGGATATGTAGATTCTGAGTTCCTGAACTTTACAAATCTTATATAATATTTCCAGAAAGTGAGGTATATATTAAAAGACAAAATCTGAATAATCAAGAATTATTTTAAACTGAGAATTTTCCTAACAGTCCAGAGGTGATTGTATCTAAACTAAGATTTGAGCTCAGTTTTGAAGCTTAGTATAGGATTTAATGGAGAAAGAAAATGACACATGGTATGAAAAAAATCAAAGATACAAATATGCCAAGTGAATTTGAAAATTAGCCTGAATGAAACAGGCTTAAAAAGTTTTAAAAAATAATTAAGAATCACTTTTTAAAAGTAGGTTAGGGAATGTAAGACTGTTGTTTATTGAATTCAGGCCCAAACAAATATTTTCCTCAGTGTAACTGGAAGATTGATTGCAGCAGAGTAGGGTTTCCCATCATGAGGACTCTGTTAGTAGACAGGTTTGAGCAAACTTTGAGTATTGTATGGTCAATTCATATCAATAATTTAGTTCCTTATATTTGAGCAAACTTTTCTATATTATATGTCTTCCTATATGTATTAATATTAAGAATATTTTTCAGAATATTAATAATAGTTAGCATGTATCAAGTGTGTTAACAAGAGTGGCCCTCAAAACAGTGTTCTCCCCATCTACTGCTGTGACACAGAGACCCTGTGAAATGCTCCTTCCTAATGCGGGCACCACTGAGTCAGAGTATCACTAGGTTCTACTTTCTACTCATTCTCTCAAACCTTGCCTGTCTGCTTTTGCAGAACGTTTACCAATAGGGCTTTTCTAGACTCGTTGCTCTTTGATCTAATGCTATGAATTAGTTTCTAGGTCTCTACCCTGGCTTCCCTAAGATTTTTGCAGTGTTTTCTCCCCTTTGTGCCATCATCACAAGTTCTGGCTAGCTCCACATCTGTCCCAGCCCCAGTTTCTACTCTAAGTTCAAACAAAGCCCTAGTACCTCCCTTTGCACAAGAAGGACATTCAGATGCTATGTTCTTACTTAATGCTAGGCCCTCTGCTACATGCTTTATGCAAGTTATGGTTATTAATCTTTACAAAAGTTGTGTGATATCGATATTATTGCTTCTGTTTTCCAAATGAAAAAATCAAGGGTCAGAGAGATGAGTTAACCATTTTCCCAGTCATAAAATGAGTAAGAAACATGATTCCGAGTGAAGGTCTGCCACAATCCAAAGCTGGACTCTTTCCAGTTCACCATAGTGCCTTTACTTTTCCACTTTTCTTACCCATGCAAACTTTTCAGATTTTAAAGCTACTGATCATGCCATCTGGTACTCAGTCACTTCGACTACTTATCTTGAGATATGACTTCCACTAGGCTCCATATTTAGTTGCTCTTCTCTGGTCTTGATCTACCGTGACTATATATATCCAGGTATAGATACATTTACTTGGTTCTATGTATCATGACTTTCAGGAAACATAATATGTATTGACTTTGCTAAAATAGAAATAAATAACAAAATAAAAAACAATTGCATTCAGTAACACTAGTGTGGCTTATCCAGGACATAGAATGTTAATTTGAGTCTATGAGTAAATGGATAATATTCTAATTATCATTCCTTTTAATGTTACTTTGGTTGCAATGTTTTGCTTTGGAATAAATGTGAAAGGAAGCAAATAATATATATGTTGTTGCACCGCATTAAAGACAAAATGCACTATAAGTAACGAGTGCATATTTTAAAGCAGAGTGAAGGAGGCAATTTTCTTTAAAAGCTAATAATTTCCTACTAACTACTAAGGGAAGACGCTGTTCCTTTGATGGCCTCTCTTCATTGCCAATCTATTTATCTAAAATTGCAAGTACTTAAATAAAATTGAATACAAAGGACTTGAGGAACATATTTGTATTTCAAATCCAAAGGATAGATCAGGATATGTATAATGATTTTGTCTTGCAAGGTCACCCTATAATTTTTATTTTTATTTTTATTTTTATTTTTATTGGGAAGGACGAGCCAGACTATTGAGGTACTCCCATTAGAGTGAGGTATCATTGGAAATTTTGCCATAACTCAAAGCACATGGCAAGAAAGCACCTAAAGAAGAGCAGACTGAATGCGTATTTCAAAAACCCCTAAGGTACAAAGGGGAAAAAAGAAAAAATATAGAAAGAAATAGAAGTCAAATTGTCTAACCAACCATAGTCTAAAAGCTAGACTTCCTTTTGCTTGTAAAACAAGAGCAAGGGTTTTGTGTTTATTTTGCTTGATAATAATATTTTATGGGAGAAATATAAATCAAAACAATCTGATGATGTAGTTAAGAGGAAGAAAATAGCATTGCAGTTCATCTTGTTTATTACAGACAACATGAAATAAGGTTTCTCTCTGAAGAAGACATTTTATGAGGAGCATATTTATTTAAAAGCACACTTGATAGTGAAGGCTGGCTATATCAAGCATTGCTTGAAGAGTAGAGCACTGGATTGAAATGTAATTTAAAACCACTGGATTTGGTTTGATATTATTAAAGGTTACAAAATGTGATTTATAAATATTTCATATGATTCATGTCCTTGGGTTAGTCATAGATTTGTTTATTTTTACTACTTTTTTTCTTTACAACGCACTGTATTGTTTCTGAAATTGTATTTTCCCATGAATACTATAAAATAAATTTGCATAATAGTGTATGAAATCTCATCAAGGGAAAATATATGTTATTTCAATGTATGAAATATTGCTCCCAAAGAGTACAGTTTACCAATTAATGCCATGGTGGGTTTTTGTTTTTCATTATTTACCTCTTAACATTTAACATTCAGCAGAATATTTCTCTTCATAAACTTTCCTCATCCAAACACATATTCAATTTGAATATATTATCAATGGCAAATATGAAACTTATTCATATAAATTTATTCTGAATCAGAACTGTTAAAAATGAATATTTAGAGTAATGAATGAGTAAGTAAAAACACTTGATTTTTGTATCACCATTGCTTTAACCAAAAGTTAGCCTAACTGGAATGCAGTTCACTTGTAATTCATGGGAATCTTTGGAATAAAGTGAGGAAACTTAACTTACTTGCTGAATGAACTTGCATATGTCACTTAACCTCTCCTCTGAGTTTTCTCACCTGTAATGTATGGAAAAGCTTTAATATGCAAACTTTAATGACCCTTGCAGCTCTAATATTCTGAGACCCTTTTATCTTGGGTAGAAATATTAGCTCATAACTTCCCTAAATATTAGTTAATAAAACAAAGCTCATGCAGTAAACTTTAAAACTACACCTACAGTTATTCACTATCACATAGTATATTTATACCCTCAATTAATATGTCATCTAGGAAGAAAGAGGAAATGGTTATAAAATAAATCACAAAATGAAGGTGAACATGTATTAATAATGTGAATAAAGAGCTACAAGAAGATAGAAAGCAGAAATATCATTCTTCCAAGAATGATGAAGTGAAGATTGTGTGGAGCAAGTTACACTTACCACTAAGTCTTTAAGAACAAAAATCTTGAATATTAGGAGCCACTTCCCATAAAGGCAAAGTTTATGGTTAATATATGTGTCAACCTGACTGGGCTAAGGGATCCTCAGATAGCTAAGCATTATTTCTGGGTGTGTCTGTGAGGGTGTTTCAGAAATAGATTACATTTGAATCAGGACACTCAGTAAAGAAGATTTTCCTCATCAATATGGATAGGCATCATCCCATCCCTTAAGGGACAAAGTAGAAGAAAAAAGCAAAGAAAGAGAAATTTCCTCTCTCTGCCTGAACTGCCCTCAGATATCAGTGCTTCTGTTTCTTGGGCTTTCCAACTTGGACTGAAACTAGTCCTCAGGCCTTCAGGGTTGAACTGGATCTATACCACATGCTTTCCTGGGCTTCCAGCTGGCAGACAGCAGAAGAGGGTAGACTATTCTGCGCGCGCACACACACACACACACACACACACACACACACACTCTATTGGGCTTTGGGACTTTTTTTCTGGAGAACTCACACTAATACAGAAATGGCATGGGCAATAATGCCGCCCAAATAAAATATTGCTACAGGCTTGGAGAAGGAGAGGCTAAAGACAGGCATTCCATTAAGAATGAAATTTTAATAATCCATACAAAAATTAAGAGGGGTCTGAACTAGGTTTTTGTTAGTAGAAAATCAAAGAATGTGGCTGTTGTCTTGGATATTTGGAAGGAAGAAACGATGAATTTTGGTAAAAAGAAAAAACTGAAAAAAAGATGACTGAGGGAAAGAAGAGACAAGGATATATCTTAATTTTAAAATCTGTGTGATCTGGGAGCTGGTAGTGGCCTTAATGAACATAGGGAAGTCAAGAAGTTGAAATGGACAGGACAGAAAATGAAATGTGGTTGTATGCGTGATATAAGAAAGTTCTGTCAAGATTTGCAAGATATGTCTAGCTGGCAATTAGAAATGAGAAACAAATAGACATGCAGAAAAAGGAATACTAGCTTTGTAATCCACCACATAGAAATGTGAACTGAGGGCATAGTAATAAATGATATTCAGAAGGGATAGGCTGGCAAGGGAAGATACTAGAAGCTTTAAGCAGTAATTAGGGTGCACATCTTGGAGTGAGGCAATACCTAACATGATTATGTATGAATATAAATTCTCTTTCTTGACTAGTGACAGATTAACTACATGTTTGTTCTTCTGACAAAATAATTAACTCAATTAAGTATACAACGAATTATATCTATGTATGTGACAAGAGGAGTTTTATCTTTCCATATCACTGCAATGTTCTCAGGTAGAAATATAGAGCTTCAATAGCAATGATACAATCAATTAATTTATAAAACTTAGTTAGTCATTGTTGTTCTCAAGGACAACAGAAGGCAGAAGGACCTCTCAGAAGTACTAAAACCAGAAAGTCTTTCTTCCAACTCCTTTACTAGACATTTGTCAGTCACAATTTTAGCATAATCAAGGTAGGGAAAAAGTAAAAACTTGCACCAGGGATCATGTCTTCAGGCACTTTGAATGTAATTAGACATAACTATAATAGAAATGTTCAGTATAAAAGGGTCAAGAGAATTTTTGGATCTTCTGTCGACTTTTGGAGTTAAAATTCAGGGGGAAAGTGGAAGAACACATTTCATTAGGTCTTTATATTACTTAATAAACTATATAATTTTAACCACAAACATTAGGTATCCCGCGATAATTCTCACAGTTTTCTAATTAGCATCAATAAAATAGAAAATGTACTCACAAATTCCATATTGAATTGGTACTGTTATTAGAAAAAAAGCAAAAGTAGCTTTAAAAGTATTATCTTGGTGGAAAAAGGAAGAAATAATTAAACATTGGAGATTTCAGCCAATAAACAAGATGGGTGCAGAAAAATATCCCCAGGAAATGAATGTTGCTTTCACAGAATATTAAAATATTAAATCCACCCCAACATCTGGAAGATAAATTCTTTTTATGCATTTTTAAATGAAGACATAGACTATATTTTTGTCTACACATGAAGATGAAGAATTTGATGGTATTTCTTCAGCCCCCCAAAGTCAATAAAACACATAATTTTCTGCAATTTTCTCATTTGTCAATAAAACAACATATATATTTTCCTTAAGAATAGCCATAAATTTTATGGATACAAAACTGTTACTTTATAATCAAATGCAACCAAATATTGATTTGAATATTATAGTAAAGAATTATAACAAAAAAAATCCATGGAAGTTTCTTATAACTTTTTTTTTATTTTTAAATTTCATTGTATTTTTTCCATTACCATTTAGTCTCCTTTTACCCCCCTCCTCCTGGCAATCACCACACTGTTGTCCATGTCCATGAGTCCTTTCTCATTTTTCTTCAATCCCTCTACCCTCTAAACCCCACCCTTAGCTGTCATGCTGCTTTCTATGAGTCTGTCTCTATTTTGTTTGTTTCATTAGATTTCATATATGAGTGAAATCATATGGTATTTGTTTTCCTCTGACTGACTTATTTCACTTAGTATAATGTTCTCCAGGTCCATCCATCCTGTTGCAAAGGGTAAAATTTTCTTCTTTTTTACAGTCAAGAAGTATTACATTGTGTAAATGTCTCATAGTTGTTTTATCCACTCACTTACTGATGGACACTTGGGCTGCTTCCATATCTTGGTGTTTGTAAATAATGCTGCAATGAATATAGGGGTGCAAGTTTCCTATAACTTTTCTGTTTATCTCAGAACAACTATAAAATAGGCCACCTTCAGTTGTCCCAAGAACACCATAGTTATTTAAACTTCCTCCTGGATTTTGATGCCTATGTGTCAAAGATTTTGCTAAAGAAAAATAAGAGAAAAGAGAAAAGGACTCATGGATGTGGATAACAGTGTGGTGATTGCTGGTGGGGAGAGAGGTATAAGGTGACTAAATGGTAATGAAAAAATACAATACATTGAATGTTTCCAGTCTGTAGGCCATTGTTCTGTTTGCCATATTTGTTGACATATTCTTGTTAGAATTTTGACAGTTTCATTTGTGTGGCTTGAAATACAGTCATGTGCTGCATAATGAATGACATTTCAATCAATGACAGACTGGACCACATATATGACAGAGGCGCCATAAGATTATAATGGATCGTAAGTACAAAGTCTGTTTGTGATGTTGAAAGAAAAGATTTTACCCAACCAAGATGTGGAATTACTGCTAGATCTGGGTAGTGCAAATAGATGAGGAGGCTCAGCATGATGTCCACCAATAGTGCACCCATCTGTGGCTGGGGCCTAGAGTGAGAGGAGCAGGCTAAGAAGGAGTAAAGCTGGATAGCCCATCCACCCACACCTGCTCCTGTGCACACATGCACAGGCACACACTAGTGCACAAACTCATTTTCCCTCGTTCCATTTTTCTTTATCTGTCTCCTTCAAGTCCTATTCTTATTTCCTCTTTTGATTTTTCCATACTCTCTCTCCTTCCCCTCTTCCTTTTATTATTTCTGCCTCAAGCTTTATGACCTTAGATTTCTTTTAATCTCTACCGTCTTTTCCTCTCCCCTTCAGTTCCTCTCTTCTCTTTCATTATCCCTCCTTCTTCTTGAGAGTCTACTCTCCCTCAGAGGGCATTGCCCTCCACAACCCTCTCCCTACCCCTCCAATGTATGTGCATGTACACATGTGCACACACAAACATACCCTTCCTCTGCCTTACTTTATATTTTATATCATATTTTAACTGTACCTTTTCTGTGTCTAGATACACAAATGTCATTGTGTTATAATTGCCTACAATATTCAGTACAATAGCATCCTGCACAGGGTTGTACTTACGAGCAATACACTATACCATATACCCTAAGTGTGTAGGATGCTATACCATCTAGTGTAATTGCATTCTGTCATGTTCACACGATGATGAAATTACCTAATGACCCATTTTTCAGAAGGTATCCCTGTTGCTAAGCAAACCATGACTGTAATTCTATCAATATCTCATGTATTCCCAGTTATTTATTCCTTCCCAATACATTCAGAGAATGTGTTCCTTCACTTTCTAGAATTACACTTTCTTCCTCACAGGATCTTCTTCAAAAGTATCTGTCATCCTTTTTTCTCTTCCCTACATATTTTCAGTATATTACTTCCATTTTCCCTTTATTTTCTCCTGGTCATATATTGTGTTTCCTTGTTGGCCACTTAGCATTTTTAGTGTAGGTATTAATTTCTCTTCTATTTTTTTAATTTTCTGGAGGGATCTCTTATTTTTCTTTTTTTTTTAATCTCTTGTATTTCCTTACATAGACTATTACACTAATTCTCTTTATCTCTATGTGACTGTCATCGAAAAACTGCGTTCAGGATTCTAACCATGCTTTTCTCACCTTTAACTTTTGCCTCTTTCCTGTCTCTAATAATTTTTAGTATTTCTTTTGTCACGCATCTCAATTTTTCTTCCCTCTCTACTCCTGAGGTTATCTTTTTGCATCCTTCCTTCCTAATATTATTTTTAGTTTCAGCCCACAGTTTTTCTGGTTCTCAGTCAACTAACTTTACCAGTACAAGTCTATTCTTAATCTGTACTTTAAATCCATCAGAAAGTTATTTAAGTTGTGTTTTTGCACTTTGATTCTTTTAACGCTCTTCTTCAGCTTTTTAAAAAAGTGTATTTTACTGATTCTGCTATTAAAATTGTCCCAATTCTTCCCCCTTTTCCCTCTTCCACACAGTACTCCCATTACCTCCAGCAATTACCCCCCTTAATTCATGTCCAAGGGCCATGCATACAAGTTCTTTGGCTGCACATTTCCTATACTATTTTTAATATCCCCCTGTCTATTTTGTACCTATCAATTATGTATCTTAATCTCTGCACTTTTCCCCAATTCTCTTCCCTCCCCCTCCCTGCTGGTAACCTTCCAAGTGATCTTCAGATCTATGCTTCTGTTCCTGTTCTGCTTGTTAGCTTAGTTTGTTTTTTTAGATTCAGTTGTTGATAGTTGTGAATTTGTTGCCATTTTAATTCGCATTTTTTATATTCTTCTTCTTCTTAAATAAGTCCCTTTAAAATTTCATATAATTATGGCTTGGTGATGATGAACTTCTTTAGTTTTACCTTGTCTGGGAAGCACTTTACCTGCCCTTCCATTCTAAATGATAGCTTTGTTGGATAGAGTAATCTAGGTTGTAGGTCCTTGCCTTTCATGACTTTGAATACTTTTTGCCAGTCCATTTTAGCCTGCAAAGTTTCTTTTGAGAAATCAGCTGATAGTCTTATGAGAACTCCTTTTTAGGTAACTCTCTGCTTTTCTCTTGCTGCTTTTAAGATTCTCTCTTTATCTTTAATCTTTGGAATTTTAATTATGATGTATCTTGGTGTGTTCCTCTTTGGGTCCAACTTCTTTGGGACTCTCTGTTCTTCCTGGACTTCTATGCCTATTTCTTTCTCACAATTAGGGAAGTTTTCTTTCATTATTTTTTTCAAATAAGTTTTCAATTTATTGCTCTTCCTCTTTTCCTTCTGGCATCCCTATGATTTAGATATTTGTACATTTAGTGATGTCCCAAAGACTCCTTATTCTATTCTCATTTTTTTCATCCTTTTTTTTCTTGCTGTTCTGAGTGAATGTTTTTTTCTTCCTTATGTTCCAAATTGTTGATTTGATACTCAATTTCATCCCCTCTAATGTTGGTTCCCTATAGATTTTTGTTTATTTCACTTAACATAAACTTCATTTCTGCCTGGTTCTTCTTTATGCTGTTTTTCATACTCAATGAGTTCTTTGAACATCCTGATAACCTGTGTTTTGAAATCTCCATCTGATAGGTTGGTTATCTGCAGTTAATTTAATCCTTTTTCTGGAGTTTTGTTCTGTTACTTTAATTGTGCCATATATATTCTTCTCAGTTTGGCAGTCTCCCTTTGTTTGTTTCTGTGTATTAGGTAGAACCGCTTTGAATCCCTGTGTTACTAGCATGGCCTATTGTAAAAGAACAGACCTGTAAATTGCATGGGGCAGAACCTTAAGTGATCGTCAGGGGAGGGCAACTTGTTTCACTGCTTTGTGTGGGGAGGGCTCAGAGAGGGGACAATGCCATTGCCTGGTTTCTGGATGTTTCCCTGGGAAGAAGCTGTCTCACAGTACTTGCTTTGTTTCTAGCCAATATGCCACTGGTTCCCTTCCAGCTATTACCCTGGTGCTGAGTTCCAGAGGGGGTGGGTCTGCATAAGTCCTAAGTCCATGCAGTCCCTTTAAAAGTAGTCTCCTGATAATTCAGCATCTTCTTCTGACACCCCAACACCCACTGGTTTTTACAGCTAGAAGTTATGAGGGTTTATCTTTCTGGGACTAGAACCGTGTGCTGCTGGGTGGTCTGGTTTGGGGCTGAGATCCCTTGTTCCTGAGGTATCACTCCTAATTTTTATCTGCCACACATGAATGTGGCCCTGCCCATTCTGCCACCTCTTTCTTCTGCCTTTCTGCACCACTCTGTGGCTCCATGACACTCCCTCAGCTCTCCACCTCTCTCCCTATCTCTGCCCCTCCTACCAATCTGGATGTATGTGGTTTCTTTAAATCCTTGGTTATCAGACTTCCATACAGCTCAATTTTCTAATGGTTCTAGGTGATATTTGTTTTGTAGTTTAGATGTAATTTTTTTCTGTAGTTGTGTGAGAAGGCCAAACATGTTTACCTATGCTTCCAGCTTGACCAGAAGTCTTCTTCAGCTTTACTGTTTGATATTAACAGTTCATGGGTCAGTACCAGTGTCTGTTCCTAGTCTTGTTTTGTCAGAGAGAATAAAAGTTCTCCATTTCCTGCTTCCAATACAATCACTTAGTCTATTTTATATCTATATTCACTATCTGGTGATGTTCATATACAGAGTCATCTGTTCATTTGTTTAAAGCATGTGTTTGTGGTAGGCAATTTCAATCTATGACCCCTTTCCTCATTTCTGATCCATACCCCAAATTTTCCAATGACATTTGATTGTGCTTTATATCCTACTTTGTGTTTTAGTCACCTATAACTTTTAGCATGTCTTGTTTTGGTATGTCACAAATTTCTTTTTGGATAATTTGGTAAAATCTTTTAATTTTATCTTTTTCAGCCTCTGTAGGTTAACATAGACTTGAATAATGGTTATGTTAATAGATTTTCCAAAAGTGTAATTGATATTATTTGGTCAGATCTTGTATAATCATCCTTAACTATCTGTGCTATGTCTTGCTTCAATATTAAATTACTTTGTTTCTTTTCTTACTTTACATTTTTCAGTTTACCTTGGTTCATACATCTTACATTCTATGTTCCACTTGTAGGTGTTATGAAATATTGTACTTTCCTCTCCCCTTTATACACATCAGCAACTAGAAGTCCTTCCAGGTTTGGTCTACTTGTTCCATTAGTTGATAATTGTACTTGTTCTCTGCTCTTCCCTTATAACAATTTAAGTGATTTCTGACCTGGGACTCCCATCTTTCAGCACTATCATCTGTTTCATTTAGGACTGTCTTATCATAATATTTTCAAGGTAAAACAAAACAAAACAAAGGAATAAGAGAAGAAAATGAAGCAGTGGTTTATTATTGCCTACTACTGTCTCTGTGCTTATTGCTTTTAATTAATTTAATTGGATGTATTCTGTGCTTATTGATTCTTTGAGTGTATGTTTTTCATTGGTTCTGAAAAACTTTGAACTATTATCTATAACATTTATTTCCAGCATCTCAGTATTTTTCGACTTTTAGCTCAGTAAGACTTGTATTAGGTATTCTATCCCTCATTTTACTTAACCTGACATTTTAATTTCTTGTTTCTTTGCTGCATTCTATGCAATTTCTTCAGAACTATCTTCCCCAAAGCTAATTTTTTTTGTACTTTTCTGCTATTCTATTCTGCTATTCAATTTATTCTTAGTCATTTTTCTTCAAATACATATTGTTTGTATGTCTACAACTTCTATTGCATTCAATTTCAAACACTCATAGTTATTTTAATAGTCTCTCATACTTTGATTTCCTTGAATATTTCCTGCAGAGTTATTTTATACTTTGTATCAGAAAATTGTGACATAAAATTCCCTTGAAATTTAAATATGGTGTTAGTATTTCTGTTCTCATTCATTATGTACTGTTTTCTTGTGTTAGGCAATGTTAATTAAAATGTAAGAACCAAAAAAAAAAATTGGAAATGCTTTTCTCTATATGGGGATTTGTGTTTGTTTTTACTAGGAGGTTACGGATGCCACTAATTTGGAACCATGTTAGCACCTCAAAAGTTTCCAATGTATTATAGAACACTTAGGCTCAACTCTATCTTCGTGACATTGGTCCACTGTTCCAGCGCTTGACTTCCTCTTGCTGATATCAGCATTTTTACTCAAGACAATTTTCCATTCTTTTCTTTTTTATTTACTTTTGTTTACACATACTGAGCTCAGCTCATATATTTTGGTGGGAAACAAACCTAGGAGAACTCCTTCAACTAATAAATACAATGAATCTGGAAGGCAATTTCACATAGAATTAGTTGTTCTGCAGTCGCTGGGATCTTCGGAGAATATTTTTTGTTACACTTTAATTAGAAAGCTACTGATTAAATGTAACTTTCATTGATGTATATAACAGCTTATCTTGTATTTTTCTATATTTTTCAGTTTCTTTTTATGCATATATTTTCTTTTCTTCATAGTTTTTGAGATTACTTTCAACAGAAAACATATAGTCTACTTCAATTGTATGCCCATAGAAACTATAATACACTAGGTTCTCAATAAATATCCATTAAGTACATACAAAAATTTTTCCTCTGTGTGGCGCCAGGTGGGTGCTGGAGGTATAAGGGGAAACACTATGTAGAATGTATGGTTGTCTGACCACTATGCTGTACAACTAAAACTCATACAAAATAATGTTGAATGTGAATTATAATTGAAAAAATAAATTTTCATGTTGTTTAATACTTTTTTTAATCAGTATTTTATTTATTTTTTAATTTATGAATCATGTTTATTCTATTACAGTTGTCTCAGTTTTAATCCCTTTACCCCCCTCCACCCATCCCACCTCCCCACAGTCAATTCCCACTCTGTTGTCCATGTCCATGGGTCATTCATACATGTTCCTTGTCTAGTCTCTTCCCCTTCTTTCCACTATTATCTTCTTTACCCATCCCATCTGGTCACTTTCAGTCTGTTCGATGTTTCCGTGCCTGTGGTTTATTTGTTCATTGATTTATTTTGTTGACTAGAGTCCCCTTATAGGTGAGATCATATGATATTTGTCTTTTATCAATGGGCTTATTTCACTTAGCTTAATAATCTCTAGTTCCATCCATGTTGTCACAAAAGGTAGGAGTTCCATCTCTCTCTTTCTTTCTTTCTTTCTTTCTTTCTTTCTTTCTTTCTTTCTTTCTTTCTTTCTTTGTTTCTTTCTTTCTTTCTTTCAGTATGATTTAATTTTTTAAATTTCAAAGTTAATTATAAAATATTTAAAAATGTAAATCCATTATAAAGTCTCAGCAATTAAACAAATATGACACCAGCACAGAAATAATTAATTAGATCAATGAAATATAATGAGCATTCTAGAGACAAACATATATATCTGTCTAACAATGTAATATATGATTAAGTTGATATTTCAAGTCAATGGGTAAAATAAGGCTTATTCAACAAATAAGGTGCATGGACCACTAGTACTTGAAATAAAACAAATACAGAGCTCTATTTCACATATTATACAATAAATATTCAGGTGAATTAAAAATCAATATGTAGAAATGAAGGAATTTTAGGGGAAAATACAAACTAAAATTTTTCTTACCCAGAGGCAAAATATTCAAACCCAGAAACTATGAAGTAAAATATTGACAACGTGACTATATTAAACATTTAAGACTGTACAGTAATATACATATTAAAAAAGTTAAAGAACAAGTAATAGAATAGGAAAGTATATGCAACACATCTGAAAAAGGGTTAATTTTTTTTTTTTGGTTTGGTTTGGTTTTTGGGAAAAAAGTTCTACAAACCTTTAATCAAAATATGGACAAAGAATGCCAATAACTCAGTTAAAGCTTTTTAAAATTAATAGAAATAGACAAAAATATACAAAAACAGGTTTAGTTTCAACAAATAATAAAGGAACAATTAAATAACACGTGATTGTTTCAATCAAATTAATACATATTAAAAAATATTGGTAATATCAAGTATTGGTAACAGTGAAAAGAACTGGGTATTCTCAGACTCTTTTTATTCATCTTAAAGCAGTCCCTTTAGCATAATTTGCAGTGCTGGTTTGGTGGAGGTGTATTCTTTTAGCCTTCTTTTGACTAGGAAACTCCTTATTTCACCTTCCATTTTAATTGGAATATTCCAATTAAATCCAATATTCATGACTCGGAATATTTCTTGCCAGTCCCTTCTGGCTTGTAGTGTTTCTGTTGAGAAGTCAGCTGCTAGCAGTATTGGAGCTTCCTGATATGTTACTACCACTTTCATACTGCCCTTACAATTCTCTGTCTTTGATATTTGTCATTTTAATGATGATGTGTCTTGGAGTGGGCCTCATTGGGTTCCTCTTATATGGGACCCTCTGTGCTTCCTGGATTTGTGTGACTTTTTCTCTCTTCCGATTAGGGAAGTTTCCCATCATGACTTCTTCAATCAGGTTCTCTATCCCTTCCTCCTCCTCTTCTCCTTCTGGTATCCCTATTATCCAGATATTATTACACTTCAGGTTGTCCTGCATGTCCCTAAATGCCTCTTCATTATTTTGAGTCTTTTTTCATTTTCTTGCTCATTCTGGAAGCTTTTTTCTACCTTCTCCTCCAGCTCGCTTATTCGGTCCTTGGCTTCATCTAACCTGCTTTTGATTCCTTCTACTGTGTTCTTCAATTCAGAAATTGTATTCTTCATTTCTCCTTGTCTATTAGTGATAATTTCTATGTCCTTTTTCATGCTAGTATAGTTTGCAGTAAGTTCCTCATAGTTTCCCTGTAGTGTTTTGTAATTCCCTCTGAGCTCACTGAGCTCATGGAGCCTCCTTATAACTGTTGTTTGGAACTCAATATCTGATAGTATACTTGTCTCTTTTTCTCATAGTTCTCTTTCTGGGGATTCCTCCTTTGCCTTCGAGTGGCGGGTATTTCTTTGTCTTCCCATTATTTGTGAGACTCTTCTCTTTTGCCTCTGCTTCTTAAGTTGATAAGTCTTGATTTCCTGTTTTTGTGGTGTGAACTTCTATGGTATGCGACTGCTGTTTTTACTTTCTGGATCTGCATCTGATCATGTCAAATGTTGACCCTGTCTGATCTTAAGCAGTCTGTTTGAGACTTCCAGGAATCTATGCCTGTTGCTGTCTCCTTCAGCTGTT
This sequence comes from Pteronotus mesoamericanus, assembly GCF_021234165.1. Taxonomy (NCBI): domain Eukaryota; kingdom Metazoa; phylum Chordata; class Mammalia; order Chiroptera; family Mormoopidae; genus Pteronotus; species Pteronotus mesoamericanus. Next base: position 6,110,035 of record NW_026555198.1, read on the forward strand.
AATCTAGTCACTCTGCACTCAGCAGGCCACCTTAGACAGCTCAGGGCGGGGCAGAGTCTCTCCTGGGGGTGGGGTTATTGGGCCCTCTCTGGCTGCTGCCTTATGGGGGAGGAGTCAGCACTGGGATCCTGCCCAGCTACTCTGTCCGTTCTCTCCCCAAAGCCTCCTTACCCTGTCTCTCCTCAAGTGTCTCCAGACCTCTCTGAGCTCCTTTTAGCCAGGGATCTACTATCTGTGGCTGCCACTCTAAACTCAACAGGCAGCTTAGACAGCACAGGGAGGGGTGGAATCCTACCTGGGGGTGGAGCTATTGGTCCTCTGACGCTGCTGCCGCTCAGGGGGAGTGGTCTCTGCCTGAGCAAGATGGCTGTTGCCACATGGGGGAGGAGTCAGCACCGAGATCCCACTGGCTACTCTCTCAATTCTCTCTCCAAAGCCTCCTTCTCCAGTCTCTCATCAGGCATCTCTAGCCCACCCTGTCCACGCTTTTGCCCAATCCCAGGTTAGGTGGCTGCAATTAAAAATGTATACGTTGGTCCTTTAAATGGTTCTTTGCTTCTCCAGCTGCCAATCTCTGGCAGAGAGCAACCCTGCCGCTTTTCGCAGCTGGCTGTTTTCTGTGTACTTTTTGGGCTCTGGTGCTGTAGGCGAGAGATCCCTGCTTTTGGTTTAGACCTTGCTCTTCTCAGGGGGATCCCTTGTAATATCCTTCTGGTTCTGTCGCCCATGGGCGCCCTGCCCACCTTCTCAAGTCCCTACCACGCTCCTTACCAGTTAAATTGTGCTAAATCTGATTCTTCTGTTTCCTAGTGTACAAGGGTCCTTTCTTGCTATTGTTCATTTGTTTTTTCCAGGTGATTTCTCCACAATTTAGTTGTAATTCCAGCTTGGTACTGGGAGGAGGTCAGTGTAACTTCCACTCACTCCTCCACCTTCTTGATTCCTCTAATCTCATGTTATTTAATTCTTATGAACAGAATATATGATTAAAAAAAGAATGCAAATTATCTGGTAGATGCTTCAAAACATAAAAGATAAAACCCCCCACATGGGAACTTATGTATCTATTTATTAAGATGGAAAGATAATCTTTCACTTTCTGAAATTCTGAATCTCTAGTGTTTTTATGACTTTCCCCCACACTTTTACTTATTTGCTTTTGCACAATATCTCCAGACACATAGAAGATCAAAAGCATAAATCCTATCTTATGACATAGCCTGGAAAATAAAACAGGTAAAAAAAGACACATGAAATACTACCTTCTTTTAAATGTGGAATTTAAAATGCAATGTTTAGTAAAACAGTATCATATTTAATGGGGATAAAAAGCAATTGTATCATGATGACTATTTGGTGATACAAAAATTAAAATTATAAGAATCAAAGCTCTGAAATGAAAGTGGTCATTAAAAGGGCAGAGAAAAATACATAGTCAATGCTTAATAATCTAAAGACCAGTGTTGAGATTGCATGCTCACTCTTTCCCTATGGCTGCATTTTGGCTGCTTATAGGACTCACTGTGATCTTCAACAGTGGGTGGGAAGAGAAAATTAAACAGCAGAAAGTTTACTCTATCCATTCAGAAAAATTTTAATCATTCTGATAAATGATGGAGGGAGAGGAAATTAAATCTTTAGTTTCAAAGGTTTTACATCAGGTATGTTTGTTCTCTATTTTTATTTACCTAATTCCACTAATAGTCCAAAAGTAGGAGTATGTACGGTACTTTCACTTGTGCTTATCCACATATGGTATATCTGAGAGTCAAAGCAGAGCAAAGAAAAGCTGATGGCCAGGTAGTTCCCATGTTATGGACCTCTCCTGTGAAAAACCTTAAAATAAATCTTTATATCCAAGCTATAAATTTAAATATTGCCTAAATGTTTCTGAACTGTCAACAGAGCTTGTCCAAAGACTAAAAAAGATCGGCAATAATATAAAAGATATAACTATTGGGTTCTGCACAAAATCTTCCTCATATTATCTTTCCATAGCAACTGAAACTAGTAAAATGATGCTTGAATTAGGACAGCTCTCATCCATTAGGATACCATTGACCCAGACAAAGCAAGTAATCTGTTAGATGAGTCAGCTGTGTATTGGAAAGCAGAAAGCAGACAATAACTAGTTTTATGGAAGCAGATGTAGTGAACATGAGGAGTCATAAACCTATGAGAATAGAGATATACTTAGTGTATTCAGTAGGGCATATTTTCAAAGATATACTGCTGATTTAGTTTCTCATCCAGTTTATCAGTCTGCTATACAAAATAACTTCCTAATATTAGAGTATCAGGTACCAGCCCAATCAGTACAGTGATCAAATTTCTAAATACTGTTATTAATATTTAGAATACCTACAGAATTCATTGATATACTATTTTTAATGCAATATTTATTTTTATCTCTTTTGACAGGTAAGGAAAGCTGTTGCTATGCTCTTCCTACTACCACTTAAAACCTGTTGATGCTTTGATTTTAGCATAATCCCAAGAACATTGTGATTGAGGTAAAGCAAATAACAATTTACCCCAGCTGATACAATATGTATTTGAATAGCATGGACTTAGAAGGTAATTAAGATGGCCTTATATTTGAATCCTGGATCTGTCAGTTACTATCTATATACCTTTTTACATCATACCTACTCTATGTGTTTGGGGTTCTTTAATTAGGGTTCAGAAAATAGATTTACATCACAGAGTTCTTAAAATGATTAAATAAAATACTTAATGCAAAGCATTTTCAAAATATCTGACATAGTTCAATAAAGATTATATAAAATATTTATATCAAAAAAGATTTTATGTCATTGAATTTTTCATCAACTACAATATATTTAACCCCAATAACTAGGAACTGTATATATATTCTCTTTTTCCAATTGTTTATTTTTTTAAATTTATATATCATATTTATTCTATTAGTTGTCTCAATGTTTACCCCTTTACCCCTCCCACCCATACCACAACCACCCCCCACTCCCACAGTCAATTCCAACTCTGTTGTCCATGTCCATGGGTCACTCATACATGTTCTTTCTCTAGTCCCTTCCCCTTCTTTCCACCATTGTCCTCTTTCCCCCTCCCCTCTGGTCACTTTCAGTCTGCTCCATGTTTCCATGCCTGTGGTTAATTTTGTTCGTCAGTTTATTTTGTTGAATAGAGTCCCCTTATAGGTGAGATCATATGGTATTTCTCTTTCATCAACTGGCTTATTGCACTTAACTTAATGTTCTCCAGTTCCATCCATGTTGTTGCAAAAGGTAGGAATTCCATCCCTCTCTCTCTCTCTCTCTTTCTTTCTTTCTTCCTTTCTTCTTTCTTCCTTAAATGCAGATTGATTTCATTTTTCTTCAGATGGCAAAGTTAAGTATAAAATATTCAAAAATTTAAAACCATTATAAAGTCTCAGCAATTAAACAAATACGACACTAGCACAGAAATAATCAAATAGATCAATGAAATATAATGAGCATTCGAGAGACAAACGTATATATCTGTCTAACAATGTAATATATGATTAAGTTGATATTCCAAGTCAATGGGTAAAATAAGGCTTATTCAACAAATAAGGTGCATGGACCACTAGTACTTGAAATAAAACAAATACAGAGCTCTATTTCACACATTATACAATAAATATTTGGGTGAATTAAAAATCAATATGTAGAAATGAAGGAATTTTAGGGGAAAATACAAACTAAAATTTTTCTTTCCCAGAAGAAAAATATTCAAACCCAGAAACTATGAAGTAAAATATTGACAACATGACTGTTTAACATTTAAGACTATATAGTAATATACATATAAAAACATTAAAGGATTCGGAATAGAATAGGAATCTATTTGCAACACATCTAAAACATGGTAAATAGGTTTGTTTTTTTTTAAGGGAAAAAAGTTCTACAAACCTTTAATCAAAAAATGGATAAAGAATACCAAAAAGTCACTTAAAGCTTTTTTAAAATAATACAAATAGGCAAGAAATATACAAACACAGGTTTCATTTCAACAAATAGTAAAGGAACAATTAAAATAATACATCATTGTCACATTAACATTAATGAGTATTAAAAATATTGGTAATATCAAATATTGGCCACTCTGAAAGGAACTGGGTATTCATAGAAACTTTTTCTTCATCTTAAAGCAGTCCCTTTACCATATTTTTCAGTGTTAGTTTGGGGGAGGTGTATTCTTTCAGCCTTCTTTTGTCTGGGAAACTCTTTATTTTGCCTTCCATTTTAATTGAGAACCTTGCTGGGTAGAGCAGTCTTGGTTGCAAATTTTTGCTTTTCATTACTTGGAATATTTCTTGTCCTTCCCTTCTGTCTTGCAGTGTCTCTGTTGAGAAGTCCTCTGGTAACCCTACTGGGGCTCCCTTATATATCACTAACTCTTTCTCCCTTGCTTTCTTTAAGATTCCTGTTTGACTTTGATATTTGCCATTTTAATGATGATGTGTGTTGGAGTGGGCCTCATTGGGTTCCTCTTAAATGGGACCCTCTGTGCTTCCTGGGCTTGTGTGAATTTTTCTCTCCTCCAATTAGGGAAGTTTTCCATCATTACTTTTTCAAACAGGTTCTCTATCCATTTTTCCTCCTTTGCTCCTTCTGCTATCGCTATTATCCGGATATTATTACGTTTCAGGTTGTCCTGCATGTCCCTAAATACCTCTTCATTATTTTGAGTCTTTTTTCATTTTCTTGCTTTTTCTGGGAGCTTTTTTTCTACTTTGTCCTCCAGCTTGATGATTCGATCTTCTGCTTCATCTATCCTGTTTTTGATTCCTTCTACTGTGTTCTTCAATTCAGAAATTGTATTCTTCATTTCCTCTTGTCCATTATTGATATTTTCTATGTCCTTTTTCATGCTGATATAGTTTGCAGTAAGTCCCTCATAGTTTCCCTCTAGTTTTTTGTAATTCTCTCTGAGCTCACTGATCTCATTGAGCTTCCTTAGAGCCATTGTTTGGAACTCACTATCTGATAGTTTCCTTCCCTCTATTTCATTTAATTCTGCCTGGGGATTCCTTATTTTCCTTCTAGTGCGGGGTGTTTCTTTTTCTTCCCATTATTTGTAAGACTCTTCTCTTTTGCTTCTGCTTCTTGAGTTAATCTGTCTTGATTCCCTGACTTTGTGGTGTGAACTTCTATGGTTGGAGACCATTGTTTTTACTTTCTGGATCTGCCTCTGATGTCAGATATTGTCCCTATCTGACCTTAGGCAATCTGTTCGAGACTTCCAGGAATCTATTGACTGTTTCTACCCCCCTTCAGCATTAATCTAGTCACTCAGCACTCATCAGGCTGCCTTAGACAGCTCATGGAGGGGCGGAGTCCCTCCTGGGAGAGGAGTTATTGGGCCCTCTCACACTGCTGCCGCATGGGGGAGGAGTCAGTACTGGCATCCTACCCACTACTCTCTCTGTTCTCTCCCCAAGCCTCCTTCCCCATTCTCCCCTCAGGTGTCTCTAGCCAGCTCCGCCCCCACCTTTGCTGGAGACCAGGGTAAGTGGCTGCAAATAAAAATTTATGAGTGGTCCTTTAAATGGTTCTTTACATCTCCAGCCACCTGTCTCTGGCAGAGAATAACCCTGCCTCTTTTCTCAGCTGGATGTTATCTGTGTACTTTTTGGGCTCTGGTGCTGTGGGCTAGAGATCCCTGCTTACGATTTAGACCCTGCTCTTCTCAGGGGAATCCCACTGGCCATTTCAATATCCTTCTCTTGCTGCCACCCATGGGTGCCCCACCTGCCTTCTGAAGTCTGTACCGCACTCCTTACCAGTTAGGTTGCGCTAAAGCCGATTCTTCTGTCTCCGAGTTTACAAGGCTCCTCTCTGGCTATTGTTCAGTTGTTTCTTCCAGGTGATTTCTCCACAATGTAGTTGTAATTCCAGGTTGGTCCTGGGAGGAGGTCCGTGTGACTTCCACTCACTCCTCTGCCATCTTCATTTTCTCTACATTCTTTTAAAATTGTATTTATTATGTGTAGTTTATAGATAAGAAAACTCAAACCCAGATATTTTAGATAACTTATCTGAAGCCACATAGTTAAAACTAAGTGTATTGAATACAAATTTGTTTTATCCCAAAGGGCATGCTTTTCCCACAGTACATATTGCCTATTAAATTAATATTTATTGTAATATTGTAATGGTTATTGTAATGGTTAATTTCCGTGTGAGGAAGGAGGGATTTCACTTGGGAATTTGTTAACTATTCCTCTAAAATAAAATAGCAGTATATTCAAGATGTCAAAATTAGGCCACCTCTAGGAGCAACTGTCATGATAGGTCAAAGACAATATTATCATGTTCCACCATTGTCAACATAATTGTATGATTCTGTAGAGTTTGTTACTTGCAACTCACAAAAAAATCATTGAACCTGTTTTTTTTATAGTTTAACAAAATAGAGCATACATGTTCAATCTGAATTCAGGTGCACTTTTAAGTATATGATCAAAGTGTTTTTTAGCTTAAGGCATGTTAATGTGTCATATTGATTCAATCACCATTTTGAAAGGTGTTCTATTAAAACACTGTAAGGTATAATTTAGAAAAATGAAAAATACTGGTATTAGAAACAACAGGTGTAGCAGCAAACATATGTTGAGACTGACATAACAACAGTGGAAGAATATGTAGCTGCCGAAGAATCATGGCAGTCTGAGCCTGCAAAATCATTTTATTAGCTGTCTTCACAGTATCCAGAATGGTAATTAGAGATTTGAGCAGTATCACACAGGGTAATAGAGGGAGCTAGGAAGAATTGCAGCATGGCACAATAGCATGTGCCAGTCAGAGGAAGGTTGTGCTTCTGTTTGAAAAATCAATGAAAGGAAGAAAATGCTATTAGTTCCTGTGATTGTTGGAAGGCTCACTTCAAGGTGATGGGTGAAGCTGAATCAAGTTGCTGTGAACCAAGAAAGCGCTCACAGATATTTACTTCCAAAAATACCATTTCAGGCCTACCCTGATTTTCTGATCCACAAAACTTCATAGAGATCCTGAATTGTATAGGTACCCAGTTTTTAAATAGTCAGGATTTTCTCCTATAGGGCCCCATAGGTGCCTTGGTATAGCCTCCTAAACCACATACTCTTATTGGACTATGTACAAGCTATAAAGCTAAAGGTAATGCTTACAAATAATCCAGATAAAATGATTAATAAAATTAACCAAAATCAATAACAAAGTTATAAGAATGCATTCATTTGGTTTTTTTCAGCAAGTAGTTTTTAAATACTTGACATAGAGATGACCCATTAAACAATGTGTGAGAGATACCAAGAAATCTGGAATGTAGTCTTAATCTGAAGAAACTAGCAAAAGGAAATTATGTTGTAGAGGTTAAAATCATGAACATAAGAATGATGAGTGTCTTAGCAAAAGTGTATATGTAAATGACAGTAATGTCAACAGTTGAAACTCACATGCTCTGCATCTTAAATTCCTTGTCTGAACAATTTTCATTTTTAGTTTGAAGTAGTTGTCAAAATTAAATTTTTAAATATATATGAAAGTTACTCACTTCTCTGTAAGATGAAATAGATATAGTTTTGTTTCTTGCTCCTGCTAACTTCAACCAAAAATGCTGGGTGTTATATATAAAATAAACAGAATACTTTGAAAGATACAGAAACTGTCTAGAAAGATAAGTCTCAAATGCTAGGGAGTTCAAAACCCAAGAAACAATAGGTTTGTAACTTCCCCAGCTTTGTTTTTTAAAAAATATATATTCATTATAGCCATAGCTGGTATTCAGTGGATTGATGCTGGCTTGCAAACCAAAGGGTCATTGGTTCAATTCCCAGTGTAGGGCACATGCCTGGTTTGCGGGCCAGGCCCCCTTCAGTGGGCATGTGAGATGCAGCCACACATTGATGTTTCTCTCCCTCTCCTCCCCTCTCTAAAAAAAATAAATAAAACCTTTAAAAATCTTTAAAAAATATATTCATTATATATCCTAGCCTTGCAACTGAAAAAGGTAGCAACTTGGAAATGCCAACAGGTACAGACAAAAAGAGCCCAAATAAAACCCTGCTCTCTACATTCAAAGGACCAGAAAAGAGGTAGCCTAGGAAGAGAGACAACTTTTTATAAAATAAACAGTCTGCTGCACCAAACCACCATCCATAAAGAAATGTCTCTACCCCAACCCAATCCACCAAAGGCTAAGTGGGGGTCCTCAGCTTCCACCCTGACTAAGCTGTAACAAGAGTCCCTAACATGTGGGTAGCTATTGTGTCAGAAAAGTTCAAGGAGCAAGTTAGGATTTTTATACTTGACAAGTGGTGTTGAGCTTCAGCCCCAGTAGTGTCAGTGGAGAGTACATTGAAGGCATTGTCTTATATTCCCACTTGGCAATAACAAGGTGTACCCAGCAACTCCCTGCAGGGGTGTTTTTCAGAGATGACTCCTGGAGTGTCAGGACTTTTACCATAACCCAGAAGTAATGATACCGCCCCCCTTGAGTGTTGTTAGTGGAGGTCTCAGGGAAGAAATAATGAGGTACTCTGCTTCCTAAGCCAGGGAAGAATTCACACAGGTCCAGTGGCAAATTGAAACTCCTATTCTCACTCAAAAAAGATCTCCCCTTCCCAGGTGTCCATGGAGCCTGAATATGCAATCTAGACGTCTACCAACACCTGGCAATAAGGAGGCAGTGCCACCCCTCCTGCCACAGCAGAGTAAGAGAAACACATCTAAAATGGAAGTTTAAATATGATTCAGAATATCACAACATTATACACAAGACACCAATATTCTGATCAAAAACCACTTATCATATGAAGGACTAGGAGAATCTCTAGGAGTATCTTAAATGAAAGAAACAAAATCAATGGATATCACCACTAAGATATAGAAATCTAAGACTCATTTCCTAAACATTTTACAGATTATTATCATTAAAAGCTATCATTAGTGATTAGATAGATTCTAATCATTTTAATGATTAGAAGCTATCATTAAAAGCTTCAACAAAAATTTACATACACACCTGAAACAAAGGAAAATATTAAAAGTCTCAGTGAAGAAATAGAGGACATAAAGAAGAATCACACAGAAATTTTAAAACTAAAAAAAAATACAGAGAGAGAATCAAGATGACAGAGGAGTAACTGAAAGTCACACTGACCTCCTCCCAGGACCAATCTGGAATTACAACTACATTGTGGAACAATCACCTGGAATAAACAACTGAACGATAATGAGAGAGGAGCCTTATAATCTCCGCAACAGAAGAATAGGCTTTAGGCGCAATCTAACTGGTAAGGAATACAGTATGGACCTGAGAAGGTGGGCGGGGCACCCACAGACAGCAGCACCAGAAGGATATCGAAACGGCCAGTTAGATCCCCCTGAGAAGAGTGGGGCCTAAATCATAAGTGAGGATCTCTAACCTACAGCAACAGAGCCCAAAAAGTACACAGAAAACAGCCAGATGCGAAAAGCGGCAGAGTTGCTCTCTGTCAGAGACAGGCAGCTAGAGACATGAAAAATCGTTTAAAGGACCAACTCATAAATTTTTATTTGCAGCCACTTACCTTGGTCTCCAGGAAAGGTGGGGACAGAGCAGGCTAGAGATGCCTGAGGAGAGTCTAGGGAAGGAGGCTTTGGGGAGAGAACTGAGAGAGTAGCCAGTGGGATCTCAGTGCTGACTCATCCCCCATGTGGCAGCAGCCGTCTTGCTCAGGCAGAGACCACACCCTCTGAGCGGCTGCAGCATCAGAGGTCCTAAGAGCCCCACCACCAGGTACTGCTTTAAATGAAGAAAAAGAATCTATGAATACCCAGTTCCTTTCAGAGTTGCCAGTACTTGATATTACCAATATTTTGAATACTCATTAATATGATTGTGACAATGATGTGTTATTTTAATTGTTCCTTTATTATTTGTTAAACCTAAACCTGTTTTTGTATATTTCTTGCTTATCTATTATTTTTAAAAAGCTTTAAATGACTTTTTGGTATTCTTTTTTCATTTTTTGATTAAAGGTTTGTAGAATTTTTTCCCTAAAAAAAAAACAAACTATTAACTCTTGTTTAGATGTGTGGCAAATACTTTTCTATTCTTTGTCCTTTAACATTTTTTATACATATATTACTATATAGTCTTAAACGTTTAATATAGTCATGTTGTCAATGTCTTACTTTAACTTCTGGGTTTGAATATTTTATTTCAGGGTAAGAAAAATATTATTTTGTTTTTTCTCCTAAAATTCCTTAGATTTTACATATTGACTTTTAACTCACCTGAATACTCCTTGTATAATGTGTGAAATAGGGTTCTATATTTGTTTTATTTCTAGTAACAGTGATCCATGTACCTCCTTTGTTGAGTAAGCCTTATTTTCCCCATTGATTTGAAATATCAAGTTAGTCATATATTACACTGTTAGATATATACGTTTGTTTCTAGGGTGCTCATTTTAGTTCATTGATCTACTTAATTATTTCTGTGTTGATGTCATGTTGTTTTAATTGCTGGGACTTTATAATGGCTTTAAATTTTTTAATATTTTATAATTGACTTTGACATTAAAAAATAAATAAAATCAATCTGCATTTAAAAAAAGAAAGAAAGAGAGACAGAATGAAAGAAAGAACGAGCGAACGAGCAGAGAAAGAAACTCCTGACTTTTGCTACAACATGAATGGAACTGGAGAATATTAGGCTAAGTGAAATAAGGCAGTTGGTGAAAGACAAATACCATATGATCTCCCCTAAAAGTGGAATCTATTCAACAAAATAAACTAATGAACAAAATAACCAAATGCATGGAAACATGGAGCAGACTGAAAGTGACCAGAGGGGATGGGGAAGGAGGACAATGGTGGAAAGAAGAGGAAGGGACTAGACAAAGAACATATATGAATGGCCCATGGACATGGACAACAGAGTGGGAATTGATCATGGGAGTAGGGGCTGGTGGTGGAATGGGTAGAGGGTGATAAAGGGGAAACAATTGAGACAACTGTAATAGAATAAACATGACTTAAAATTACAAGAAAATAATACGGCCCTTGATGATGTGGTTCAGTGGATTAAGCACCAGTCTGCAAACCAAAGGATCACTGGTTCGATTCCCAGTCAGGGCATATGCCTGGGTTGCAGGCCAGTTACCCAGCAGGGGGTGTGTGAGAGGCAACCACACATTGATGTTTCTCTTTCTCTCTTTCTTCCTCCTTCCCCCTCTCTAAAAATAAATAAATAAATAATCCTTAAAAATTAAAATAAAATAAAATGTAGAACAACTCATGCAGAAAAAAATGGCTCAGTGATGGTTTTCACTTTGGTGAAAATTTAACTGCACTAGCATTTTCCAATAAGAAGAAGAGAAAAAAAATGTTTATGGTATTTCTCCCACTTTGATCAAGCCTAGAGGGAGAAGATTGAATGACCATAAACACCAGTACTTTGATTACCTTCAATAAACAAGATTTAAGAGAATGAAATGAATACATATGTTTTTAAATCTCCTAAAGAACCAGGAGGTGTAGGGATAAAAGCACCTAGTGAAGGCTGGCTGTAGTCATGTTCCTTTACCATCCACTTCAGAATAATAAACGGGCAGGCAAGCTCATTCAGTTTGCTGATGTTAGTCTTTCATTATCAGGAAGGGGACTGGAATGTTGCTTGGGACTTGAGAGTAAATAGTGGGGAGTAAAACATCTGAACATGGGCTTGACTCTCAATTCAGAACAATTACCTAAGATGAAAGGGTGATCACAAAGTCTAGGTCTACCTAAAGCTATACTATTTCATAATTTTTCAGTGTTAATATGTGTATTTATTTTATTCTAGGCTTTATCTACCTACCTATCTATGCACTCATGAAGAATTAGAAAAAAATGCTCTATGTGAATGGATTCCATTTTTTTTTACTCAGATTATACCATTAACACTTACCCATATATACAGAGCATTCATTTCCTGTTGGTATACAGTTAGAAAGATAGTTTTACATATATATAAAGAAACAAAGTTTTGATCTTGAATATAAATCTTTATAAGAATCTCTAATGATTTTCTTTTTTATAAATTTATTTCTTTTTAAAAAAAAGATTTATTTTTTTAGACAGAGGGGGAGGGAGGGAGAAAGAGAGAAAGAGAAACATCAATGTGTGGTTGCCTCTCATACACCCCCTGCTGGGGACCAGACCTGAAACCTAGGCATGTGCCATAACTGGAAATCAAACCGGTGACCCTTTGGTTCACAGGCTGACACTCAATCCACTGAGCCACACCAGCCAGGGCTCTAATGATTTTCTTAAGATACATTGATCATAGCAGTAGTGAAATTTTAAGATCAGGAATGCAATTACCTTTAATGCTTCTGGTGTAGCATCATACATGTTTTTCTTCCAGCTTTCAATAATTCTTTAATTTAATATCTCTTCTATCACCACTGTACCACTGAAACTGCTCTTGTTAAGGGCAGCAATAATCTCCCAATGCCTAAAGCCAATGAGTTACCATATTTTTTTATTTTATATAACTTGGAGTCTAAGCTGCAGCAGACACTGGTAACAACCCATCCCCCTTCAATTCTTTGTTCCAGGTGGTGGGGGGAAGGCAGAGTCAAATGTATTTGAAAAAGTAAAAATTAAAATAATAAGTAAAAATTAAAAAAAGAAAAAATTTCTTTGTTCCAGTGTTTCCCATGATACCATTCTCTTTTGATATTCCTCCAGCCTCTCAGATACTTCATTTTGGGCTTTTTATGTGGCTCCTCTTCCTTACCCAGAACCTCAAAAGCTGGGATTTTTCAGTACTCTGTCTTAACTCTCTTCTTTTCTTACTCTTCAAGCTCACATTACCTCATATGAGTCACTCCCAGGGTTTCAATGTGCAGCTGAGATTTCAAGTGTGGTTAACAAATAGGTAGGTTAAAAGGGAAGGAAAGAATATTCCAAGAAGGAACAGCAGGTGAAGACAGCAAGATATATTCAGTAAATAAATTAATCACAACAACGTTAACATTTATTGAATACTTACTATGTACTAGGCACTATTCCAAATGTTTTCATTATATTAAATTGCTTATTCCTAACAGCCATATGAGGTAAGTATTACTTTGTCATCTCCATATACATATCAATAAGGTGGGGCACAGAGAAGTTAGGTAACTTGCCTAAATTATGCTTCTAGTAAATGGGGGAACCAGGATCTTAACCTAGATGGCCAGGCTCCCAAACTTGCCTTGTGGCTACTATGCTAGGTTTCACTCTGCTTCAGCACTGAGGATGAGGGAAGAGTAGTGGGAGAAGAGCTTGAATAGGTTACTAAGGCTTACAAAGACCATTTCAAAAATATGCGCCTTGTATCTTCCTTGTTTTCAAAGGCCATCCAGTCCCCACTTCATGATGCTATCTCCTACTGTACTTCAGTTCTAGGTTTACATTTGAGTCCTTCAAGGAAGCCCTCCCTGACCACCTCAGGCTTGATTAAGTTTCCATTGTTGTCCATTTTTATACTTCTTATTTTTCTAGCTAATTCCATTTATGCCTTGAGACTCAACAGAAATGTCATCTCAGGGAAGCTTCCTCTGATGCTCCCCCAAATAGATTAGATTTCACAGCAACAACCTTCATCAGCTGTTAAATGTCTGTTTCTGACTCATTTCTCACCTCACTGAGGCAGAGATCTAGTGTGGGTCATTCACCATGTTATCACCAACCTAAATCATAACACAGAACAAATATTAAATAAATGAACTTCAACTAAAGTACTATCAGTAAACATGGTTGTTATCATTAATGAGCACTTAATATACCCCAGGGGTATAGAACATTTTTGTAGGGCATTAATAATCTTCCTAATTGCCCAGCAAGGGGATGTTATTAACTACATATTAAAAGAGAATAAAATGATGCTCAGAGAAAGTAAATGCTTCTTTAGCTCAATAATAAAAATAATGGTTTTCAGTCATTTAGTGCTTATGTCCCATGCTCCAAGTTAAATGTAATTCTCCTAAGATACCTAGGACAAAGAAATTGCTATGATTATCTTACAGACAAAGGAACTGAGGCTCAAAAGTAAGACTATCTGCCTAAGATCATACATTTGTGCATGTAAGAACACAGAAATGAAACCAGAGATCTTTGATTCTGAAAACCAGGCTCTTTCTATTGAATAACTGCTCTTACTCTTCTGTCATGAAAGGTGCTTAACAAGATACTTTGTTTATTGGCAGTTAACTGTTTGACATATTTGCTTTTACTTTTATTCTCCTAATCAAGACAAAATTAATGAATTAATGTAATGTTTTTGGTAAAATATTCCAAGATACACATGTATTTGACAAAAGTAAAAAAAAAATAGGTGTTAATTGTTAAAAATAAAAAAAGATGGCAGCTATTGGAGTAGAGGACCATTTTTCTACTGAGAAACTCAAATTTGTAATTTGGAATCTTCTTAAAGATTTCAGGTTTCCCAACCAGTTAATCTTTAATAATAATATTTAATAGGAGTTATTTGCCATATATACTATTCAGTTACATAATTTGTTTGTGAAATATTTGCAGACAATAGTGTAGCAAAGGTAAATATCACTGAGTGTAGTATTAGGGTATGTTGTTCATAATGTATTTAGGAAAAGTATTGCTAAAAATATGTTGTGATTAAGTTTTTAATCACATCTCACATAGATGATTACCTAATTATCATCTCCAAAGTCCTTGCAATGTTTAATTTAGCCTTATGCATTTTTAAATCACAGTTAAAACAAGTCATCTTGCCTGAATACTAATAATGAAACAAGAATATCAACTGTCTTAAATAACATTCAAATGAGAAAAAGATTTTATATTTTTAGTATATTGCAAATGAATGAAAGAAATGACACAAAAGCATGCTTTTTATTACAACTTTATCTTCAAGCCCATTTTATAGGAAAATATATTTTCTTTAAGTCAGGAATGACAATAATAGAGTTGCCAATTAATAAGTATTCCAAATTAAACTAGCAATGATATGTCAAGAGGAAATAAGGTTAATTAAGGTAAAAACAGGTCTTACCAGGGTCAAAAGGACAAACATGCATTTTCTTATCTATTAACCATTGATATGGGTGTGAATATCAAAGTTCAAGGTATTTGAATTTGAATCTCTAAATTAGGAAAACGGTCTCCAGGTGTATTTAATTATCCCATAGTTGGTAAAGGTGCACCTCAAATTACAATAAACCCTAACTATCTGTTCACACCCACAATATCACCAGTTATAAATGCACGATGTGCAGTTGTTTTCCTAGCAGCTCTCAGTTCTTTCATTAATTCTTCTACAGCTTGATCTACCAAACTGATCAATAAGAATGTAAGAGCTCAGGGGAGTTGATATGCCTTTGGCACACAGCAAAACAGTAAGCTTTTGCAAAGCTCAGTATTTGATAGTTAAGATCAGGTGGAAAATCTTGCCAAAATAAAATGTTTTAAACATCTATTGACATTTGAAACTAGTTTGCTTTCTGACCTTCCATGACAGATCAAATCCAATAAGCAAACTGGAGTGTAAAACTCCACTCCTGTAATGGAATGAAGTTAAGCAAAGGGAGAAGCAAACATTAACCCTAACCAATACCTATAGTGGCATAAATTATTTCAACTGGGTTTTCTCAGGGAGGCAACTACCAAGAGTTAATGTATAAGCTCTCAGGCAAGTTTCTAACTTCCATGTGTATTATAGTGATTCTATTCAAGGTACCGAGTGTTAACGAACAAACCCTGTAGGTTTCTTGAAGCACCTATCTTATCAAACCCTCCTGAACCACTCAAATTATTCAAAATATGTGTGCACATACACACAAATTGTTTCCCTTACTCCTGCTAAATAGCATCCTTTCCCTTCTTCCTCCTATTGCCCTCTGTTATGGATAGTATTACTTATAAGTAATAGGAGTGTCCTTATTAGGGTAGCTATAACATGTAGCTCAGTTCAACAAATATTTCCTACTTAGCTATGAGGGATCGTCAGGAAAGGTGTTGGAGACACAGAAATAAATTATAGGGGGAAAAGTTCTAAGGGTCATAGTGAAAGTCTTCTGTTCCAGCTTCTGCAATGGTGCTGAAGTAAAGCCCTTCTGCTGCAGTTCTTTAGGAAAATGTAGTTTGCTAGCATTACACTCACTTATGGACCTCCTATGTCTTAGCTTGGATGTTCACAAAGTATTGTCCCCCAAACTAACTACATCAGACTCACCTAGGAACTTGTTAGACATGTAAACTCTTGTCCCCATCCATATCCAATAAATAAGAAACTCAAAAGGTAGAGTGCATCAGTGTGCAGTTTATCAAGCCCTCTTAATCATTCTAAAACATATTCAAGTTTGTTTCCGAACCACTATCTTATTTCATATTCTAGGCCTCTGTGGGTACATCTTTTCTCCTTTAGGACTCATTCTCAGCCAAACAGGCTCCAGTACCATTGGTTCTGATGCAGTTTCATGTCTAGTTTCCTTAAGGATAAATTACCACAAGGAATAAATTCAAGTGATCCCAGTCTTCTGAGCTTAGCCCGGCCTCAACTTGATCTACCAGTTGAATGTGGCCATATGAATGAACCCAGGTTAGACCTACAGAAGAATTGCCCAAGCAACATACAAAACCATGATATAAAATAACAAGTGTATTTAAGCCACTAAGTTTTGGGTTGTATTTAATGCAGTGATAACTAAACCCTTGTGCCTGGACTATATGCTGAAGAACATGAGGGAACTGTTGAAAAGGTTTTAAGATAAAGAGTAACAGAATCAGATTTACATAGTTAAAAGATTGCTCTAACTACAGTGTAGAAGAAAGGATGGAGAGGGAAAATGGGCAGAGGGATTAGTAAATATATGCACAGATATTGACCCTGAATCAGGGCTATATTTGTCATTTACTCTTCATTGCATTACATAATATCAAGGTGCTGTTATAGCTCTAACTAACTGGGAAACTATGTGATGAATTCATAATGTTTCAAGGCAGAAAAGAGTATGTTCAGCCCATTTAATAGCCTTTCTTTTTTGCATCTTTCCTTCAGTTAGACCACTCATGGTTATTACTGTGATGTAATATGCTCTACTTATCCATCCATGTCTTCAAAGGAAAAATGCAAGCACTTTGTTGGCATAACGATCTCACAACCACAAAAAGGGAATTGCTTAATTTTTTTTTCAACACAGCATACAGACTTTTGTTACCCCTTCACATACTCTACATGTGATTTTGGGATTAAGTATATAAACTCAATTAGTTACTGTTTGTCATAATGCAATTATTAAAATCAGTTTGTGGTAACATGGGAGAGAGTCCAGTAGAAGGAATAATAGTAATGTAGTCTAGACAAGAGATACATCATTATGGATAAAAGCAGAAGCCCTGAAATTCAACAAACCCAGTTTGGATCCTAACTCTACATTAGGAAAAAAAAACAAAACTGTATTACCTGGGGAAATGTAATCCCAGACTTCATTCCCTATGTGTGATGGAGTTAACAATGACATAACCTACTTTAAAGTAACTAGGCACAGTGCCTGGAAAACAGGATTTAGTAAATGGCACATGATATTGAGAATTGTCTCTGGCAATATATGGCATTGAGCAAATCATTTCTCCACTTAGGGTCTTAATAACGTTATCTGTAATTTGAGGGGTTTGGGACCCTGCAAGGAATATTGCTTTAGAAATTTAAACATGTTATTTTGGATCATTTTCTAAATTTTAATTGTTCCAAGATAAAGTGCAGGACTTTGCCTTTCACAATGATTTTCCATATGAATAACAAGGAAAGGATAGAAACAAGTATAATTGCCACATTTCTTAAAGGTTTTTAAAATGTATTTTTAAAAGTTTAATGATTTTATGAAAAATGTGAATATACTCCTTAACTGTTTCTTTGGAGTGTAATTTTATTTACTTTGTTTCAAAAGATCTTTTGTGTTAGACATAATTTTCTCTTGTAGAGAAGGTAGTGGCAGATCTTGAAATTTATACTCAACAAGGTGCTCTTTAGAGATTTTCCTTATCTACTCTTACTGATATCAAAGTCAGATGCCTTATCTACAATTCCCAGATTCATTCCAGCCTCTTTAAAAAAAGGATCAGTAGTCAGCAATCATCCAAACCAATGCCTGAGAAAGCTGCTGGTAATAATATGTTGTATCTTTCTGTTAGGAGTCCAGCTGGGTCCCTCTATAGAACTTAACAATGGAGCACATCTGATGCTCACACATTTCTTGAAATTTAATTTCTTAAAGTCACTTTCAATAGATTTGTTGCTTTATGAAATATCAATTCTCTACATCAAAATAGTCACATCTGGGAAGTTTTACTTGAACCCTTATACATGGAACATCTACATGTCTGTGGTATCTGTCAATGACACAGATAACCACATAATTCCAAGAACTGGTCCACATATACAGGTTATCATATGACAAAAATGGAGAATAATAAAAAAAGATAGTTCTCTAATCTATAGAATATTTTGCAGGAATATAGGGCTGAAATTATCTCTTTTTGAAAGATATTTATTTGTTTTGTTTATTCATTCATCTATTTTTCTAAAATACGTAGCTGATTGTGCCACTACCTGCTTAAATGACTCAATCCCTTTGCCTTTTCCCCCAGTTCCAATATTATCAGCACAATTATTTCCTATAAAATAGAATCAAAACATTATAATAACCTAAAAAGTGTTCCCCATCTCTTCCAACCTACTTTCTAACTTCAATATTTGCCAACATCTCTAAGCTACATCCTCACAGAGATCCGCCACCCTATTCTCCACAGATGTCCCAAAGCATTTGCATATATTCTTCCCTTTGCTTGAAATGACCCCCACTCTGCTGTTTTCCCCATGATTGCCATAGACAGTTATGTGAACAATTTTGTGCTCTAACATATTATGTATAATTCTCTACAATGGCCCTTATAACTACTTGAAATTGCATGTATATGTATGTATTTCTTGTTTTGGTAACAGGGAATGTGTCTTATTTATATCAGTGTCTCCAGCACCATTGGTAACCACTAATGAAATCATGAAAAAATCCAATATAAATTATAATTGTTCTTGAATACCATAGAACTAGGGTTTATGGGACTTTAAACAGGTAAGTACCAGGTAAGAATCAATCATGGAAATAAGTCAAATAGAATGATAATTACATATGGGTAATAGGACCAATATGGAAGGATATGGTCAAAAGTCAGAAGTTAAAACAATTCCTTAAACCTGGACATTAAACACAGATGGATTTTATACCCTTAACACAAATTTACTCAAC
Source organism: Pteronotus mesoamericanus (assembly GCF_021234165.1). Lineage (NCBI taxonomy): Eukaryota > Metazoa > Chordata > Mammalia > Chiroptera > Mormoopidae > Pteronotus > Pteronotus mesoamericanus. Next base: position 6,129,323 of record NW_026555198.1, read on the forward strand.
ATGGATCATAAGCCTAAATTCAAAATGCAAAACTTTTTAACTCTTAGAAGATAACATAAAAGAGTGCCCAGACAACATTGAGTATGTCAATGACTTTTAAAATACAACGCCAAAGACATGCTCCATAAAATAAATAATAAACAGGACTTCATTAAAATTAAAATCTTCTGCTCTGTGAAAAACAATGTCAAGAGAATTGAAAGATAAGCCACAGATGGAGAAAATACATGGCTTTACAAAAGACATATCTGATAAGGGACTGTGATCTAAAATACATGAATACTTAAAATTCAGCAAAAATGAAACAACCAATTAAAAAATGGGCTAAGGGCCTTAACAGACAGTTCAACAACAACAACAAAAAAAAAACATACAGATGTCAAATAAGCATACAAGAAGTCGTCCATTTCACACTTGGGGATATACAACTTAAAACAACAAGATACCATTATATTCACCTATTAGAATGGCTAAATCCAGAACACTGACAATACCAAACACTGGTGAGGATGTGGAGCATCAGGAACTCTCATTCATTACTGGTGGGAAGACAAAATGGTACCGCCACTTAGGAAGACAGTTCAGCAGCTTCTTATAAACTAAACATATTCTTTCCATATGATCCAGTAATCATGCTCCATGGTTGTCTGCAGAAAGGAGTTGACAGTTTACATCCTGCACACAGATGTGTATAGCAACTTTTTTCATAATTGTCAAAACTTGGAAGCAACCAAGATGTCCTTCAGTATGTGAATTATCTATTGGGATTGATACATGCAGACAATAGAATATTATTCAGCCACGACAAGAAATGAGCTCTCAAATCCTGAAAAGACATGGGAAGACCTTAAATGATTATTACTGTGCAAGAGAAGCCAGTCTGAAAAGTCTACATGCTGTATGATTTCAACTATATAACATTCTGAGAAAGGCAAAACTATGGACATAGTAAAAAAAAATCAGTGGTTGACAAGGGTCAGAATCATGGGGAGGGATGACTAGATGAGGACATGCAGAGTATACTTAGATCAGTGAAAGGATACTATTGTATATGATACTATAATGGTGGGTACATGTCATTACACATTAATCCAAACCCATAGTATGCACAACACCAAGAGTGAGTGCTAATGTAAACTATGGAGTTTGGGTGATATTGATGTGTCAATGTAAGTTCATCAACTGTAACAAATGTACTGCTCTGGTAGGAGATGTTGATAACAAATACATACAATATAACACTAAAATAAACCTTACCATTGATTGGATCCCAGGAAGTGACATTTTGAAACATTGTTTGTAGTACAAAATATTGTTACAGTGATTTATAATGGTTATGAATAAACTATACATAAAAGTTGTCATATTTTTTATTAGCTCCCTTACAAATGACTGAAGGAATCCTTCCTTCTTGGTAGATATTATGTATTTGTTTTCTTATATAATGTGATTATAAGATGAAATGTTTCTCTGCTATACATCACATTATACAAAACTACTCCCCTGAGCACAGCCCTTATCTGAGAACAGAGCAGCATTACAGAGGCTTAGTTTAACAGCTTCCTTATCTCAGAAGATTCAGATTATATGCTGAGGGACAATTAACCACTCTGAAGACTCTGTAGCTTTAAAGTCCTTAAAATATGCACATCATCACCATGTGTGGCTTCGGTATCTTGAAAACTGTTGTCCACTTATCTGCATCCTGAGAAAGGTGGTCTCAGAAAACATATTTCTCTGATACTCTGTCTCCCAGGTGATCCTCATGTTTATTGTCTTAGGTTCTGGAGCTCAATGAAGAATATCTACATTTCAGAGGATATATGAGTATAATGCTCTCCTTTGTTTAGAACATAATTAATATTGTGTCTGATTTCAGAATAAGGGGGTTTAGTCTGGTGTGAGACACTTATTTTTGAGTGGTTGCATATTATACTAGAGCACTGACCCGAGGCTTGCACTAAGCCTGACCTGTTCTACCTCGCACTAAAGTATGTTGAGGCTATCTGTCACCGGAGAAGCTGACATACAGCTTTGCCACATGACCTCTCTTCCCACCCCCTTTCCAAAAAGTGGAAAGGAATGAAAATTTCTTGAAACTCTTGATGCTATATTATCAACACATTCATGCACAGCTCTGTGTTGAAAAGTTATTGCCATTGTACAAAATAAGGAGACTGAGGCACAGAAAGGGGAAACATGTAAAGAGTTATTTACCCTAGTTGTCATGGCTGGAAAGTGGTGGAATTAGGTATGTAACTAGTACTCTCCAGCTCCAAAGCACTGTTCCTCTTCAAGTGCATCTCACTAATCAACAGCTTCTGTAAGGTGTCTGCAAGGAAGCCTAGAAGAGAGTGAATAAATGTTCAGGGTGGGGGCAGGGGGGTGGAAGCAGAAGTAATTAGCTCCCTGCCTCTTTCAGGATCTTCATGTGAATTTGTGGATAAATTTCTGTTAACTTTCATGGTTTTCTATTCCACATCCAAACTATTTATTTTCCTGTGTAAATTACTTTAAAAACTTAGGTGAATACTGTGAGTAATTAGCTTTTGCAGCTTCCTTTTTGAGTTTCAAAGGACTCCACAACCATTAATTAATCACCTACATCTGGAAGGCAAGGCAAGAATTATTGCCTTCATTGAACCAAAGGAAACTGAGAGGTCAAACATTTCCCTGCAGTCCTCACAGCAACAAAATGATGGAGTGAGTCAAGAATTGGAAAGAATACTTCCTAATTTCAACTCTATATTTAGGCATTGGCTTTTTTATTTTCTGGTATAAGAAGGGCAGTGCTGCTAATGATACTGCGCTATTATTTTGCCTATACTCAGAGGAAGATGTGTTTATTAGAGAAAGGAGACACAAGGAATGAACAGAAAGATAAAGAAAAAGGGGCAGAGAGACAACTTTTGGGTAAAAGGAATCAACTGTGTTATTTCCTGGGGTGGGGGGGGGGGAAGGGAGCTTTGTGGAAGAAGGGAAAGCTCAAGCTAAACAGGAGAAAAGCAATCCAGCCAGCAAGCCAGACTTTTCTTCACACTCTGGTCTTACTACCTAGCAGACAAGTATTCACTTAGCCAAAAAGTCTGTATGTTATTTTTTCATAAAATAAAAGACACATTTTTCATTTTCACCAATAACTTTATTGATGTGGATATTTTGAGTATGTCGACTCTCTCGCTATTGGCTTCTAGTGGGTAGAGGCCAGGGCTGCTGCTGAACATCTTCCAATGCATAAGGCAGCCCCACAACAAAGAGTTATTTGGCCAAAATGTCAATAGTACCAAGAAACTTTGCAAACTACTTTTGGTATATTTGATTAGTCACAGTACCTTCTCGATACACTGCACAAAACTTTTTTTTTTTTGCATTTCAGTTGCAAATTGAAATACAATTTTTATTATTTCTTGAAATAATAAAGCACAATATGTCAAAAATGTTACATATTTTCTTCCATCTTCAATATTAAAATGGCTGCACAAAAATTCACCAATTTTGATAGTTTTTTAAAAGATTTTACTTATTTTTAGAGAGGGGAAAGGAGGGAGAGAAGAGAGAAACATCAGTGTGGTTGCTTCTCATGTGCCCCCTACTGGGGAGCTGGTCCACAATCCAGACATGTGCCCTGACTGGTAATCGAACCAGCAACCCTTTGGTTTGCATGCCAGCGTTCAATTCACTAAGCACACCAACCAGGGCAGTTTTTCTTTTAACGAATGCTGACATGACAGATGTCACAATATAATCTAACAAATTTTTTTCAAATGAAGTTAAAGATAACTAAGCACCACTAGAGCCACTGCATGAAATAAACTAAATGAAGATTTTGACCAAACCAATATAAAAAGAAATTACACAAAAAAGATACAGATGAGATTTCAGAACTTTGACTCACATGCATCTTTGCTTATGACCACTGGAGTGTTCCTTGAATATCTCCAAGAACTATAAGGAAAAGCCAAGTTAAAAAGGCACATCATTTAAGAAGGGGAAAAATATTATAAGGGTCTATTCAGTAGGCAGCGAACCTGGTCACAATTAGATGACACTAAACTAGCATTGATACAGAAAGATTGTAGTCCTCTTTACTATAAGAGCTTATTTCAATGTGGTCTCATGTTCTTCTGATCCTTTTTCTTTAATATATGACCTCTATTATATTTTTTCCATTACTATTTAGTCCCCTTATACCTGCCCCCCACCACCAGCAATCACCCCACTGCTGTCCAGGAGTTAAATTGTGGCCGAATGGCACATAGTATGCATTCATTAAATAGTTTGCTAAGATAAAAGACTACTTAAAATATTGAATAAATTAATTATTTTTTGTTATTTCCAAACAAGTCACATCCTCAGAGTAACACCTACAATCTTAAATCTTCCCCACCTTATCTACCTCCAGAAAATTGTTACGAAGTTTAAGCTTCAATTTTGGAAAATTTTTATTACCTAAATAAATTATACTATGAGACAGAGGAAATCACTTCACCACAACGAGACTGGTACAGAGTGCAGAGGAAGAGTGAGAGGGTTGGCTGCACTCACACAGGTGGCAGCTGATGTTCTGGAGGGATATTTCAGCAGCTGCAGGGTTCCTCCTGAGAGGTATGCAGTCTGGACCCCAGATGGGCTCCCCAGCCTACAGCATCAGAGCCAGAGGGGCACCCAGCTTTTCAGCTGTGAAAAGCAACAGAGTTTCTGTCTGCCAGGGGGATCTGGCCAGAGATGCAGAGAGCCTCTTAAAGGGTCAATGCATAGGATTCCATTTGCAGCCACTTGCCCTGGGCTCCAGTAGGAGGAGGCCAGAATGGACTGGAAACACTTGGGGAGAGTGTGGAGTTGGTGAATCAGGGTAGAGAACAAAAGGAACAGCCACCAGGATCCTGGTGCTGAGTCATTCCCCATATTTCAGGAGCCACCTTTCTCAGGCAGAACAGTCCCCTCCAAGTGGCATGAGCCTGAGGGGAAGCAATAGCTCTGTTTTCAGGAATTACTCTGCCCTACCCTGTGGTACTTAAGCCTGGCTGCTGAGTACAGCCTGATTAGTTTAAGACCTGATCAGTTTATCAGCTGATTAGTTGGACAACTAAGGCAGGAAATACAAAGAATCCACCAAAACAGGAAGACAAATAGAGAGACCCCAAATGAAGGAGCAAGAAAATTCTCCAGAAGAACCAGATGAAATGGAGGCAAGCAATTTATCAGGTAGAGAGTTTAGAGTAATGATTATAAGGATACTCAAAAGCATGAAAAAAGACATAGAAACCATAAAAAAGGACCAGTCAGAAAAAAAAGAACACAATATCTGAAATAAATAATACACTGGAAGGAATAAACAGTAGGTTAGATGAAGCAGAGGATCAAATCAGTGATTTGGAAGACAAGGTAAGAAAAAAACACACAAGCAGAGCAGGAAAAAGAAAAAGAATTAAATAGAAATGAGAAGAGCTTAAGAAACATTTTACACAACATGAAGTGTAACAACATTCACATAATGGGAATACAAGAAGGAAAATAGAGAAAACAAGGTATCAAGAACCTATTCAAGAAATAATGACCAAAAGCTTCCCATATCTGGTGAAGAAAAAAGACACACAAGTCCAGGAAGCTCAGAGAGTCCCAAACAAGCTGGAATCAAAGAAGACTACACTGAGACACATCACAATTAGAATGACAAGGCTTAAAGATGAGGAGAGAATCCAAAAAGCTGCAAGAGAAATGCAGGTAATTACAATATTTTGTCATGTATAATGTGCACCCTTATTTTTCCCTCAAAAATTTGGGCAAAGCAGTGTACATTATACATGGCAAAAGACGGTACATAACAAGAGAGCACCAATTAGACTGTCATCTAATTTATCAACAGAAACATTTCAGGCCAGAAAAGAATGATGTGAAATATTCAAGGTGATGAAAAGCAAGGGCTTACAATGAAGGCTCCTTTATACAGCAAAGGTATTATTTAAAATCAAAGGAGAAATAAGGAGCTTCCCAGACAAGGAAAAGCTAAAGGAGTTTGTTAACACCAAACCAGTACTGCAAGAAATGTTAAAGGCCTTGCTTGAAGAAGGAGGAGGAGGAGGAGAAAAGAAAAGGAGCAGAAAAAAAATAGAGGAAAATAGTAGAACAATAAAATAGCACTAAATACATATTTATCTATAATTACCTTAAATATAAATGGTTTAAATGCTCTGAACAAAAGATATAGGGTAGCTGAATGGATAAGAAAACAAGACCCATATATATACTGCTTCCAAGACACCCATCTCAGATCAGAAGATACACACAGACTGAAAGAGTTGGAAAAAGATATTTCATGCAAATGGAAAAGAAAAAAAAGATGGGGTAATAGTACTTATATCTAACCAAATAGACTTTCAAACCAAAACTACAGTAAGAGACAAAGGAGGACACTACATAATGATAAAGGGAACAATCCAACAAGAGGATATAACCCTAATAAACATTTACGCACCCAAAAAAGAAGCACCTAAATATGTGAAGCAAATCTTGATGGATCTGAAGGGCGAGATCAACAGAAATGCAGTCATAGTTAAGGATTTTAACACCTCATTGATTTCAATGGATAGATCTTCCAGACAGAAAATCAACAGAGACAGTGGCCTTAAATGACACACTAGAGCAAATGGATTTTATTGATACCTTCAGAGCATTTCATCCCAAAGCAGCAGAATATAAATATTTTTCAAGTGCACATGAAATGTTTTCTAGGATAGACCACATGTTAGGGCACAAAACAAGGCTCAACAAATTTAAGAAGGTTGAAATCATACCAAGCATCTTCTCTGACGACAATGCTATGAAACTAGAAATCAATCACAGGAAGAACACTGAAAAACATGCAAAGACATGGAAGCTAAATAACATGTTATTAAGCAATGAATGGATCAACAATGAGGTCAAGGAAGAAATGAAAATATACCTTGAAACAATTGAAAATGAGGACACAACAATCCAAAATCTGTGGGACACTGGGAAAGCAATCCTAAGATGGAAATTCAAAGCATTGCAGGCCTATCTCAAAAAAGAAAAAGAAAAAAGAAAACAAGAAAAAGCTCAAATAAACAATCTAACTTCACACTTAAAGGATCTTGAAAAAGAACAAGTAAAGCCCAAAGTGAGCAGAAAGAAAGAAATAATAAAAATCAGAGCAGAAACAAATGAAATAGCCTAAAAAAAGGATACAAATTATCAATGAACCCAAGAGCTGGTTCTTTGAAAAGATAAAGAAGATTGACAAACCTTTAACCAGACTCATCAAGAAAAAAAGAGAAAGGGCCCAAATACATAAAATCAGATATGAAAGGGGAGAAATAACAACTGACACCAAAGAAATACAAAAGACTGTAAGAAAATATTATGTACAACTATATGCCAACAAACTGGACAGCCTGAACAAAATGGATAAATTCCTAAAATCATACACTCTTACAAAACTAAATCAGAAAGAATAAGAGAACCTAAATAGACAGATTAAACTTAATGAAATTGAAGCAGCAATAAAAAACAACTCCCGATAAACAAAAGCCCTGGACTGGATGGGTTCACAGGTGAGTTCTATCAAACATTCTGAGAAAGACTAACACCTCTGCTTCTCAAACTATTTCATAAAATTCAAGAGAAAGGAAGGCTCCCAAACTCATTTTATGAGGCCAGCATTATTTTAATTCCAAAAACAGATAAAAATACTACAAAGAAAGAAAATTATAGGCCAATATCCCTAATGAACATAGATGTTAAAATCCTCAACAAAATATTAGCAAAGCTAAATACAGCCATGCATCAAAAAGATCATACACCATGATCAAGTGGGATTTATTCTGGTAATGCAAGTTTGGTAACACATTCACTAATCAATAAATGTGATTAACCAAACAAACAAAATTAATAGATAAAAACCATATGACCATATCAATAGATGCAGAAAAAGCATTTGATAAAATCCAGCACCTATTTATGATAAAAACTCTCAGAAAAGTGGGAATAGTGAGAACATACCTAAACACAATAAAGGCCATATATGACAAACCCACTACCAACATCATACTCAATGGGAAAAACTACAAGTGTTCCCCTTAAGGTCAGGAATAAGACAGAGATGTCTGCTTTCACCTCTCTTATTCAATATAGTACTAGAAATCCTATCCAAGCAATCAGACAAGAAGAAGAAATGAAAGGCATCCAAACTGGAAAGAAAAAAGAAACACTGTAATTATTTGCAGATGACATGATATTGTACATAGAGAACCCCAAAGATTCCACCAAGAAACTACTAGAACTGATAAATTCAGTAAAAGATCAGGATACAAAATTAATATCCAGAAGAAGTTACATTTTTATATTCCAATAACTAACTAACAGAAAAGGAAATTAAGAAAAAATCCCATTCACAATTGCTTCAAAAAGAATAAAATACTGAGGAATAAACCTAACCAAGCATATAAAAGACAAGTACATACAGAAAAATGAAACTAGACTACCTTCTTATCTCACACACACAAATAAATTCAAAATGGATCAAAGACTTAAAGGTTAGACATGAAACCATAAAAATTGTAGAAGAAAACATAGGCAGCAAAATTATGGACATTGCTCGCAGCTATATTTTATGGGATATATCTCCCCAGGCAAGGGAAACAAAAGAAAAAATGAACAAATGGGACTACATCAAACTAAAATGTTTTTGCACAGCAAATGAAATCATCAACAAAATAAAAAAAAAACAACCCACAGAATGGGAGGACATATTTGCCTATATATATAATAAGGGGTTAATATCCAAAATTTATAAAGAACTTACAAAACACAACACCAAAAAAAAAAAAAAAAAACAAGCAACCCAATTAAAAAATGGGCAAAGGACTTGAATAGAGACTTCTCTGAGAAGGACATACAGGTGGCCAATACACATATTAAAAGATGCTCAACATCACTAACCATCAGAGAAATACAAATTAAAACCACAATGAGATATCATCTCACACCTGCAAGAATGGCCACCATCAATAAATCAACAGAAAACAAGTGCTGGTGAGGATGTGGAGAAAAGGAAACCCTAGTACCTTGTTGGTGGGAATGCAAGTTGTTGCAGCCACTGTGGAAAGCAGTGTGGAGATACCTCAAAAAATTAAAAATGGAGCTGCTTTTTGACCCAGAGATCCCACTTCAGGGAATATGTGCAAAGGAACCCAAAACACTAATTCAAAAGAACATAAGCACACCTATGTTCACTGCAGTATTATTTACAATTGCCAAGATTTGAAAGCAGCCCAAGTGTCCATGAGTAAATGAGTGGGTAAAACAACTATGAGACATTTATACAATGGAATACTACTTGGCCATACAAAAGAATAAATTTTTACTTTTTGGAACAGTGTGGATGGACCTGGAGAAAATTATGCTAAGTGAAAGAAGCCAGTCAGAGAAAGAGAAATACCGTATGATCTCACCTATAAGTGGAATCTATTCAACAAAATAAACTAACAAACAAAATAAACCACAGGCAAGGAAACATGGAGCAGACAGAACGTGACCAGAGGGGAAGGGGAAAGAGGACAATGGTGGAAAGAAGAGGAAGGAACTAGACAAAGAACATCTATGAATGGCCCATGGACCCATGAATGGACATGGACAACAGAGTGGGAATTGACTGTGGGAGCAGGAGTTTGTGATGGGCAGAGAGGAGTATATGGGGAAAAATTGAGACAACTGTAATAGAATAACAATAAAAAATTATTGTGAAAGCCATAGAAATGAACCTGAAAGGTTTTTTTAATTATTTTTTTTTGAATTTTTCAAATACATTTGTCTCCATTTACCTGCCACAACTCTCCCCTGCCCCACCAACCCCCACCTCCCACCTTCAATCCTTCCCCACCTTGGCTTTATCCATGTATCCTTCACACCTGTTCCTTGATCTGACCCTTCCCCTTTCCCTCCATACTACCCTCCTCTCTCCCTCTCGTCCTTGTCAGTTTTGTTTTTCTTTCAATGTTGCTGGTCATATTTTCCTTGCCTGATTGCTTTGTTGATTAGGTTCCACTTATAGGTGACATCATATGGTATTTGTCTTTCACTGCCTGGCTTATTTCACTTAGCACAATGCTCTCCAGTTCCATCCATGCTGTTACAAAGTGTAGTAGCTCTTTCTTTCTTTCTGCTGCATAGTACCATAGCTTTTGGATCCACTTATTTATTGATGGGCACTTAGGTTGCTTCCAGCACTTGGCTATTGTAAATTGTGCTGCTATGAACATTGAGGTGCATAGGTTCTTTTGAATTGGTGTTTTGGGATTCTCAGGGTATAATCCCAGTAGTGCAACTGCTGGGTCAAAAGACTTTAGCTTTTTTTAGCTTTTAGAGGAAATTCCAAACTGCTTTCCACAATGGCTACACCAGTCTATATTCCTACCAACAGCGTACTAGGGTTCCCTTTTCTCCACAACCTCTCCAGCACCTGTTGTTTATTGATTTATTTATATTGGGCATTCTGATGTATAATCGGCAAATTATGTTCTCCCATACAGTTGGTTCTCTTTTCATTTTGCTGATGTTTTCTTTAGCCGTGCAGAAGCTTTTTAGTTTGATGTAGTCTCATTTGTTTATTTCTTCCTTTATTTCCCTTGCCCTAGGAGATATATCAGTGAAAATATTGCTAAATGGGATATTCAGAAACTCTCCTGCCTATGTTTTCCTCTAGGACTTTTGTGGTGTCATGACTTATATTTAACTTTTATCCTTGAGTTTATTCTGGTGTATGGTGTAAATTGGTGGTCTAGTTTCATTGTTTTTCATGTACCAGTCCAGTTCTCCCAATGGTATTTATTGAAAAGGCTATCTCTACTCCATTGTATGCTCATCCACTCTTTGTCAAATATTAATTGACCACAGAGATTTGGGTTTATTTCTGTATTCTCTATTCTGTTCCATTGTCTATATGCCTATTCTTTTCTTTCTTTCTTTCTTTCTTTATTTTTATTTTTATATTTTTATTTTTTTAAATTTATTTACTTTTTAAATACATTTGTCTCTGCCTCCCCCCCGCCACTTTCCCTTGCCCCCTCCCTCCTTCCCTCCCTCAGCTCTTCCCCTTTGGTTTTGTCCATAAGTTCTTGCTATATGTTCCTTGACTTTCTCCTTCCCTTCCCTTTCCCTGTCCGCCCCTCCCTCCTTCCCTCTTATCTCTGTTGATTTCTTTTCCTCTCAGTGTTGCTGGTCATATTTTCCTTCCATCTTTGTATTGTTGGTTAGGTTCCGCCTATAAGTGAGATCATATAGTATTTGTCTTTCGCCCCCTGGCTTATTTCGCTTAGCATAATGCTCTGCAGTTCCATCCATGCTGTCACGAAGTTTAGTAGTTCTTTTTTTCTTTCTGCTGCGTAGTATTCCATTGTGTATATGTACCATGGATTTTTGATCCAATCATCTACTGGTGGGCATTGATGTTCCTTCCAACACTTGGCTATTCTAAATTGTGCTGCAATGAACATTGGGGTGCATAGGTTCTTTTGTATTGGCGTTTCGGTGTTCTTAGGGTATAATCCCAGCAGGGGAATCACTGGATCAAAAGGCAGTTCCATTTTCAGCTTTTTGAGGAAACTCCACACCGCCTTCCAAAGTGGCTGTACCAGTCTGCATTCCCAACAACAGTGTACTAGGGTTCCCTTTTCTCCACAGCCTCGCCAGCACCTGTTGTTTGTGGATCTGTTTATGATGGCCATTCTGACCGGTGTGAGGTGGTACCTCATGGTGATTTTGATCTGCATTTCTCTGATGGCTAGTGATGCTGAGCATCCTTTCAAATGCCTCTGGGCCCTCTGTATCTCCTCCTTGGAAAAGCATCTGCCCCGGTCCTTTGTCCATTTTTTGATTGGATCGTTTGTCTTCTTGGAGTGGAGTTGAGTGAGTTCTTTATATATCTTGGAGATCAAACCTCTATCTGATGTATCATTAGCAAATATATTTTCCCAAGTGGTTGGCTCCCGTTTCATTTTTCTGATATTTTCTTTAGCCGTGCAGAAGCTTCTTATTTTGATGAGGTCCCACTTGTTTATTCTTTCCTTTATGTCCCTTGCTTTAGGAGACACATCAGTGAAAAAATTGCTGCGTGGGATATCTGAGTTTCCTGCCAATGTTCTCCTCTAGGACTTTGATGGTGTTGCGACTTCTATTTAAGTCTTTTATCCATCTTGAGTTTATTTTTGTGTATGGTGTCAGCTGATGATCCAATTTCAATTTTTTGCATGTAGCCGTCCAGCTCTCCCAGCACCATTTGTTGAAGAGGCTGTTATTGCTCCATTTTATGCTTCTGCCCCCTTTGTCAAATATTAGATGTCCATAGAGACCTGGGCTTATTTCTGGGTTTTCTATTCTGTTCCACTGGTCTATGGGTCTGTTCTTGTGCCAGTACCAGATTGTTTTGAGTACTCTGGCTTTGTAGTATAGTTTGATGTCCAGTATTGTGATCCCTCCTACTTTGTGTTTCTTTCTCAAAATTGCTGTGGCTATTCGGGGTCGTTTATGGTTCCATATAAATTTTTGAAATGTCTGTTCTATTTCTGTGAAATACGTCATCGGTATCTTAATAAGGATTGCGTTGAATCTATAAATTGCTTTGGGTAGTATGGACATTTTGAGGATATTAATTCTTCCAATCCATGAACACGGTATATGCTTCCATTTATTTGTGTCTTCCTTAATTTCTTTCTTCAATGTTGTATAGTTTTCTGCATACAGGTCTTTTACGTCTTTGGTTAAATTTATGCCTAGGTACTTTATTTTTCTTCTTGCTATATCGAATGGTATTTTTTCTCTGATTTCTTCTTCTTCTATTGCATTGCTGGAGTACAAAAATGCCTTTGATTTCTGAATGTTGACTTTGCATCCTGCTGGTTTGCCAAATTCACTTATTAGGTTGAGTACTTTTTTGCTGGAGTCTACAGGTTTTTCTGTGTACAATATCATGTCATCTGCAAACAATGATAGCTTTACTTCCTCCTTTCCTATTTGGATGCCTTTTATCTCTTTCTCTTGTCTGACCGCTGTGGCTAGGACTTCCAATACAATGTTGAAAAGAAGCGGTGAGAGCAGACATCCTTGTCGTGTTCCCGATCTTAGTGGGAAAACTTTCAGTTTTTGCCCGTTGAGTATGATATTGGCTGTAGGTTTTTCATATATGGCCTTTGTTATGTTGAGGAATGCCCCCTTTATTCCCATTTTTATATGCCTATTCTTATGCCAGTACCAGACTGTTTTGATTACAGTGGCCTTGTTATGTAGTTTGATATCAGGCACTGTGATCCTTCCTACTTTATTCTTTTGTTTCAAGACTGCTGAGGTTATTCAGGGTCATTTTTGGTTCCATATACATTTTTGAAATATTTGTTCCAGATCTATGAAATATGCCATTGGTATTTTAATAGGAATTGCACTGAATCTATAGATTGCTTTGGGTAGTATGGACATTTTAATGATTTTAATTCTTCCAATCCATGAACATGATATATGCTTCTGTTTACTTATATCTTCCTTAATTTCTTTCTTCAGTGTTCTATAGTTTTCTGAGTACAGGCCTTTTATCTCCTCAGTTAAATTTACTCATAGATACATTAATTTTCTTGTTGCTATAGTAAATGGGATTTTTCTCCTAGTTTCTCTTTCTGATACTTCTTTTTTGGTGTAAAAAATGCCATACATTTTTTAATATTGACTTTGTAACCTGCAATTTTGCCAAATTCACTTATTAGGTTGAGTAGTTTTTTTGGTGGAGACCATAGGGGTTTTTATGTACATTATCATGTTGTCTGCAAATACTGTTTTACTTCCTCCTTTCCAATTTGGTTGCCTTTTATTTCTTTTTCTTGTGTAATCGCTATGGCAAGAGCTCCCAGTTCTATGCTAAATAAGAATGGTGAGAGCAGATACTCTTGTCTTGTTATGGTTCTTAGGGTGGAAAGCTTTTAGTTTTTGCCCATTTAGGATAATGTTGGCTGTAGAATTCTTATATACGGCTTTTATCATGTTGAATATGCTCCCTCTATTTTCACTTTACCAAGTGTTTTTATCATAAATGGGTGCTGGATTTTATCAAATATTTTCTCAGCATTTATTGATATGATAATGTGGTTTTTTTCCTTCATTTTGTTTATGTGGTATATTATGCTTTATGATTTATGAATATTGTACAGTCCTTGCATCCCTGGATTGAATCCCACTTCATCATGGTGTGTGATCTTTTTAATGTATTTCTGAGATAAGATTGTCAGTATTTTATTGAGGATTTTTGCATCTATGTTCATCAGCGATATTGGCCTGTAGTTTTCCTTCTTTTGTTGTATCTTTATCTAGTTTTGGACTTAGGATGATACTGTCCTTGTAAAGAGAGTTCAGGAGTCTATGCTTCCTGAATTTTTGGAAATAGTTTCAGAATAATAGGAGTTAGCTCTTCCTTAAATGTTTGGTAAAATTCAGCTGTGAAACCATCCAGTCCTGGGCTTTTTTGAGCCTGAGTTTTTTTATTACTGCTACAATTCCATTTGTTGTTATTGGTCTATTCAGGCTTTCTGCTTCTCTTTGATTCAGTTTTGGCACATTATATGTTTCTAGAAGTTTGTCCATTTCACCCAGTTTGTCCAGTTTCTTAGCATATAATTGTTTATAGTAATTTCTTACAATTCTTTGTATTTCTGTGGTATCGGTTGTAACTTTTTTTTTGTTTCTGATTTTATTTATTTGGGTACTTTCTCTTTTTTTACTTGATTAATCTGGTTAAAGGTTTTTCAATTTTGTTTATCTTTTCAAAGAACCAGCTCCTGAATTTATTGACCCTTTGAATTGTTCTTTTATTCTCTGTGTCATTTAATTCTTCTCTGATCTTGATTATTTCCTTCCTTCTACTTGTTCTGGACATTGTTTGTTGTTGCTCTTCTAGTTCTTTTAGATGTAGGTTTAAGTTGTTTATTTGAGATTTTTCTATGTTCTTTAGGCAGGCCTGTATTGCTATGAATTTCATTCTCAGTACTGCCTTCTCTGTGTCCCATAGGTTTGGGTTGTTGTGCTTTGAAATGTGATCTTTTCACAAATAACAAAGAGTATTATAAGATCATATTTTATTTCCTTAAGTAAAACCTATTATAAAGTTTGAGCATCCATGTGTTGGAATTCTTTTTCTAAATTTTAGTGGAATATATTTACCACAACATAATGAGTCTGCATAATTTTTACTTTTCTTTATGATTTAATTAGCCTCAGTCTTTTCTATTCTTTATTTGAATTGTTGCCCTCTCAATCTCTACAGCTTTTTATTATGAACACTTAGTAATAGACAATCCATATTTATATGGCTGCCAAGCCTGGAGCCAGGATATTATAACGTATTTTCTTTTTTAGTAGCATCATAAATAATAGGTTATACATTTTGAAATATTTTACTTAGGTGCTTGAATTCCATATGTAAGAGTGGAAATAGTGCAGAGCTGTAAAAATTCTCCTTTCCCACTTATGATACTTGACCACAGTCATTAATGATTTTTGCTGCTGTCATTTTAATTACTTTCTACCTTCTTCTAAGTCTGGACACTCAGAGTTTTCATTTATTCTACTCCTATGGTTTAGTCCAAAGGTTGACACATTATGGAACCTGGGCCAAGTCTAGCTTGCCACCTGTTTTATTAAATACAGTTTCTTTGAACTACAGCCATATCCATCATTTTCATATTTCCTATGACTGCTTTTGTGCTACACTGAGAGAATAGTGTGACAAAGGCCTTATGACTCACAAAGCTAAACATATTTATTTTCTGGATCTTTACAGAAAAAGTTTGTTGACCTTTGATTTAGTCCATACTACTTTTCATATCATTCCATAGAATGCAATTGTGTGTGAAATTAGAGACTTAAATGTTTCCCATCCTTACAACTAAACAATATTTTTAGCACTTCAGGTAATTTCTTCCAAAAATAACACAACATTCCACATTGACATTTTTCCGAAACTCAACTTTCCATAAATTTTACTGAGGAGACTGTCCAGGGCTTGCCTGGAAAATCCTGCTGGTGGATATATCTGCTATGACTGGTTGTCTTTTGTTACATCATCACATTTATAAATTCACAAAGTTTTCTTAAAAGAAACAAAGTTATCTTGACCTTCACTGAATTATAGAAAACTGGAATTCACTACTACTCTATACTTTGCTGTTTCTGCTAGTTTTACTTTATTTTGAAACATTGTACATATTTCAACAAAAAGATTCAGAAAGCAGTTGCAGATCAATTTAATGAGCCCATAAGGGAACATTTTAAACTTGAATTGCATTTGATAAATACAGCCCAATACTGACTTTGAAAATAATTTTTAAATTTCTAGATTAATCAGAAGACTTTTAGAAAATGTAAAGAATTACTAGAGAATAGTTGTTTTGATAGATATTAACAGTTATGAGCATTTGACATGTCATATCCATAATCAACCTGTATTTTCCTAAGTTTATATTTCCTGTTACCTTGGGTTCTAACTTTAGCTTCAACTCTAGGAAAATATTTTCTGTATGCTGAGCCACACAAAGGTATAAATCTATAATACATTCCCTTTTGAAAAAGAGCCATGGATAAGAGTTATATCTTGCTCTCAGTGTAGGTGTCATGTTACGTATAAAGGATAATACACCTTTAAGGTGCATATTCTAACTGGGATAATTACACCCATGCTTATCTAAATTTTATTCTGCTGCATTAACATGATAGTTTATCATATCTACTTACATGAAAACTCAGTTCCTTAAGGATAAATAGTTTAAATAACAACCAGATAGAGGTTTTTATTTATTATTTTTGGCGTGGTCAACACAAAAATCAATAGTCACTCTGAATAGTTATCTCATTTATTACCTCTGTTTGGGTGATAAGTAATAATGAAATGTAGCAGAATGTCTCTAAGTTTAAAACACATTTCACACTTGTTGAAGACATATACAGCTGAACTGCTTTAGGTACTAATACATTTCCTCTTCATGATACATAACTTCCTGTTTCCACAAAAAAGTCTGGCCTGCTCTTTGGCACATCTACAATACTGCCTTTTAGAATAGCAAGCTTGTCTATGTGGATCTTAAAGGCATCAACAGCTATTGATTCCTTCTTGTACCCTTTGGATCTTAAAAACATAAAGAGTTTAAATCAACTTGAAAGTTATGACCTTCTTACAGTTTTATTTTTAACCCATCTGTTTTGTATGAAGTAAAGATACATGTTGATTTTGTTTTATTATCCAGTCAGCATCCTAACACTACTGTTTAAAAACAAGGCAAATATGTGTCACTTTTTGGTGATCCATTCATAACTGTAAGTTGAATACTTCTATTATTTTTATTTATGAATTATATCTAATCCTAATAGGTATTTATAGCATGTATATAGTTTGAAAATAATCTGAATACATGGACATTTATATATCCACTATTCAGCTTAATAAATAGAGCATTGGCAGCACATTTGAAAATCTTGTATGTGCCTTCTACATTGCATCCTCTTCTTCCAACCCAGAATTAACTACTGTCCTGAGTTGCGTTAAGCACCCCCTTGCTAACTTTAAGATCTGAGCACATATGTATTACCTACTCAACAAAAAAGTTATATACTGACTGGTTTTACCAATTTTTTTTACTTATGTAAATAAAATTGAATTGTATACCCTCCTCTAGATCTTATTTTTCCACTAAATATTATTATAAAGATTCTTATTGAGGTATGTAACTGTTTTTCACTGCTGTATAATATTTCATTGTGTTAATATGCTACATACTTACCAATTTTAGGGTAATTATGTTTTACATATTACTATTATTGTCTTTCTCTCACAGATGAATTAAACTCCAGAAAGAATGCATTTTTATTCTTTCACTACTGTATCAACAAGAAAAAAGAATCCTCTATTGAAATTCAATGAACATTAAATATCAAATATGAATAAAATTATTCCTTATATAAACTTTTAAGTATGCAGAAGACACAAATAGGTATTTATCAAATGTCAGTAATACTTTTTATAAATTAAAATACAAATCAAAATATACAAATTAAAAACCACAGCAAGACACCTTTCCAAACCAAAAAAAAATATTTTAAGTGACAACAAAAATGATTAGTCAAAATGTGATGCAAAACAATCTAACACAATACTGCTAGGGATTTGAACTGGTAACAGCATTAGAAAATATTTTGGCATTATTGGGTGAAAGAGGAGATAAACATACCATATAACTGTATGATTCCACTTCAAGATATTATATGATTTAGATACATACTAGCACCAGGTAACAAATATAAGAAAGCTCATATCAAACTGTTTTTAATAGAAAAGCAAACAAAAACACAATAGAAACAACTGAGATTGTATCCATTTATGTATTAATCACTACATATCTGTTAAATACTTCAAATGTATTAATTTGTTACTTCCTTGCAACAATCCTATGAGGTAGATACATTAAATCCTCATTTTAAAGGTAGGGAAAATGAGGCACAGAGAAGTTAAAGTAAAATACTCATGATTTTAACCTAGGAAGTTTAGCTCCAAAGTCGAATTCTACAAAGGTAACTTCTTAAGAATAACAATTCACAAAAGAGTTTGTGAGAGAATTCTAAAGATAGACAAGATGGCCTTAGCTCTAATGATGTTCAAGCACTGAATGAACCACTTCAGTACATTTCTCTATGATCTCATTGACATATTCTGATTTATCACATAATTATATGAGACATGCTTTTTTCAACTGTCCATACCATCCAATTGTTCTTTGTTTAGGCACAACGTGAAGTGAAATCCTTCTGCCAACTTGGGTAATAGGCTGAATTGTCTCTAGAGGACAATTTCAGCCTGAAGGTTTTGTGATTGAAGTTTTATATCAAGCAGATTCTTTATTCCATCAAAAATGAAGAAAGTGTATCTATTAACACACTGTAATACCCCTCAGGCTATCTCAGTTAAAAAATCATAAAATAAACTGCAGCTTCTAGCAGAGTCATCAGTTTAGGTTTAGCAGCTAAAACATAGATATGTCTCAGGACACATCAAAAGAACAATATCCCTAAAAAGGAAACAAAATTTCTTTAGTTGTTTTGGCAGTCACTCACCATTTCCTGGTTAGACATAATATTTGCAATGATTATGCACATATTTAACTCTTACTATTGTTTTTATTAATTGTCTCCATTTACATTTACATGGCTTATGAATGTTTCAAAATAATTTTACCTGCTTTAGCTCCTCCAACCTCACAGAAACCCTACTAGCTTTACAAGTCAGGAGCTACAGAGCAGGCAGTTAAACAGGCATGAGCAGAGTAGGAATGATAGTCCAAGTACAGAAGGTCACCAGGGTGGAAAGTCCCACATGCCTATAATGAACAATTGTAGCATGGGACCTCACCCCCCAGGGTGACCTTTCCTCCCCTAGTATATTGCTAGTCATGTGCTTTAGACTCCCTGACATTTCATATCATTGGTCATGCAGTTCAGACCCCCCTGACCTTTCTTCTCTTAGCATGTTGCTAGTAATGTGGTAGAACCCATTAAGGAGGAACAAGGGGACCAGAGAATAGCCTCGTAATACTCCTATACAAGCCCTTGCATGACCACTCCCTTAAGCATTAAACCCTAAAGACCATGAGGTTCTGACCTGCATCAAATAATCTTAGGAACAAAGCTTCATGTCTGTTTTGGTCAGAGACAGTTTTGGTCAAACTACACATAATATCCAGGTTTCAGTTGTGTCTCAGCCCCAGGCCCAGAAAAGCAGCAAAACTAGACAAGTGACACCAAGGCTGACATCAGGACCAGGTGCAGTGACTAATGACCCCTTGCTCTAGCACTGACCAATTAGCCGAGAGCACCACCCTGAGGAGACACACCTGGAAAGCTAACAGACATTCTATCCTTTCCTGACACCTTCAAATAAATGTCCTTAAAAAGGACCCAGCTCAAGCTTTCTCTTGAGCACACCCTTGCTTTTCACCACCCTCTTCTTTCTCCAGGGTACACTCATTTGCTCTCTCTCTCTCTCTCTCTCTCTCTCTCTCCTCTCTCTCTCCGATCTCTCTCTGGAGCACAACTTTGCCTTTCCCTCTCTCCATCCACCAGGTGCATTCTCTGCACCTTTCTTTTTCCTAAGCTCCAAGGGCCCTTCTTCAGCCTCTGGAACTTGTTTCCTGGCCCCATGCAGCCCAGCTGGCTCACGTTCACGTTTTTTACCTCTGAGACTTTTTAAATAAACTTTCTTTTATAATTTTAGTTCCTTGGCTCTAAATTATTTCTTTTCCAAACTCAAATACCAAGGTTGCTGAACCAAACTCTGGTCTAAGCCCACTGTTAACACCTGGTGCCATTTTGCTGCTAAAAGTTATATATTTTTTCTGTGTTTTTCAAATAAGTATGTTGAGTTTCTTTACCTAATCCTATTTACATCAGAAAGAGTCTTATTGTGATTTAATTTTTACTCAATTGCAAAAAGAGTCCTAGGACCTTATTGAAAAAAGGAGTTGAAAAAAACTCACCAATGGGCTGACAATCTAAGATGAGGTAATTAAATTATAAATCAAGTGATGATAGGTGACTGCCACTGGGGAGATATATTTGGCAACTAGTGGTATTTTAATTACCCATGTCCTGCAAAGCACAGACCTTCATTCAGAGGGCAGAGAAATTGATAGTCAGGGAGGACTCCATTAAAAATTGTTCTTGAAGGAGGGACTTGCACTTTGGAAATAAGAAAACAAGTAGGCAGTGACAGATAGTGAATACCTTGTAGAAGCACCCTGGAAGAGAGAAAGGAAAAAAAAGAGGGAGATGCACAAATGGTAGAGAAATGGTTCATTTGTGTAAAGATATATTTTGTTATGTTTTGAGAATAACAAGGGGTATGTGCATATACATTCTGTTATTCAAATTGGCAAAATGTTATAGCATCTGCTATTTAATTTGCTCCTCTCAAAACACTATGTAGACAAGAAAGGTTTTAGAGTAAGACCAGTGGGGTTACAGATTATAAAGGTTAATTTCACTTGGCAAGCATCACATAGGTGTGATTGATGTAGCCGAGGCTAGCACTCATGCCATCTGGATGCTTTTTCTAGGCACTATTCACACTACTACTTTTTCACTGTTCATTTTTTCCCTTGTATTTTCTCCTGTGTAAATATCAATATCATCTACTTCATAGTGTTACTATGACTTAATTTTTAAACTACTTTTCATATGTAAATATGCATAGCGCATCTATCTTTCTATTCATTTAGCAAATATTTCTTAAGTACCTACAAACACACTGAGCACTATCCAAAAGTCTAGGGATATAGTAGCAAAACGTACAAAGTTCTTCCTATGTGCAGCTTATATTCCAGTGAGGAAAAAGAACATATCATATGTTCATTTTAAGTGCTGCAGAAAAACCTAAAGCAAAATAAAGTGAATATAGAGAGTACTGGTGTGGGGAAGGGAAGTTGTTCTTTTTTTTTTTTACAGAAATTAATTTATTAATTTATTTTTTCCCAAATACATTTGTCTCTGCCTACCCCCCACCTCTTTCCTCTGTCCCCCTCCCCCTCCCTCCCTCAGTCCTTCCTCACTTTGGCTTTGCCCATGAGTACTTGCTTTGTTCCTTGACTTGACCCTTCCCTTCCTTTTCCCTGCATACCCCTCCCTCCTTCCCTCTTGTCTCTGTTGTTTTCTTTTTTCTTTCAGTGTTGCTGGTCTTATTTTCCTTGCATCTTTGTTCTGTTGGTTAGGTTCCACCTATAGATGAGATCATATGATATTTGTCTTTTTCCCCCTAGCTTATTTCGCTTAGCATAACGCCCTCGAGTTCCATCCATGCTGTCGCGAGGTTTAGTAGTTTTTTTTTCTGCTGCGTAGTATTCCATTGTGTAAATGTACCATAATTTTTTGAAATTGTTCTTGTTTTTTATGTGGTTGCCATTGATACAATGATAAATGAGCAGAGACTTTAAATAAATGAAGAATCTTCCAGATAAAGAAAAGAGTATATACAAAGGCTCGGAGGAGGGAGCATTCCTAGAGTGTTCAAAAAATATAAAACAGGTCTATATGGTGAGGCAAAGTGACCAAGGTGAAGCATAGTTGGAGACGAGATCAGAAAAGCATTTGAGAGTAAGGGGATTGTAGATAATGCAGGACCTTGCTCATTACAGGAAGGACTGTGGTTGTAACTATCAGTGAAATGTGGAGCCATTGGAGAGTTTTGAGTGAGCAGTGACAAGATCTGACTTAACTTTCTAAATGATTACTCTGCCGTATTGTGAAGAGAACATAGAGGGACAAAATGAAAGCTGTTGCAAACCTGAAACAAGATAATGGTAACTTGGACAAGTTGGTATCAGTGAAAGTAATGAGAAGAGACTGAATGTCGGATTTATTAATAAGGTAATGCTTAAAGGTTTTGCTTACAGTTTGGATGAGAAAGAAAGTGGAATTAAAGGCGATTCCATTAATTTTGGCATATGCAGCTAGAGGGATGGAGTTACCACTAAAATGGAGGAGATGATGAAAAGCCTTGTCGGGGGGGCAAGGCAGAATAGAAATTCACTTTGAAAAAGTTAAATTTGACATAAGTAAGACCTGTTTGTTCCACTTTTTGGGAACAAATGGCTCCATCACTTAGTGGCTTAGAAAAACAACTATGTTTATTTTGTTCAAAGGTCTTCGATTACGGCTTCATAGGAACAGTTCAGCTCTGTTCCACTCTTAACCGAAGTGGCTCAAAATTAAGGACTGGAATAATCTAAAACTTCACTTATGCATATGAATGATGCTTTACATTAACTGTCATAATTTGTCTTTTATGACCTAGTCTTGAAAGTTATACAATGTTAATTAGGCCACAGTCTATCATGGAAGCAAATCATAAATGCCTATTCAGTCTCAAGCAGAAAAGAAATAGATAAGATCTGTGGATGGGAGAGCAACATAGTTCTAGAAAAGTGTGTGAGGTTGGAAATATTACTTGTTACCATTTTTTTTTTTGTAAAATATAATCTATCACAACATTCCAGTGGAGATTTTAAATAGGCAGATCAACATTGTTGTTTGGAGTTTAACATGGTATTGTTGCCAGAGATATAAAATAGAAATTCCTCAACGAAAATATATTTAGATAAGTAGGGAACTGGTATAAGTAGGAAATTAATCTAAGGAGTGAGTCCTGGAGAATTCCAAGACATACAGGTTAGAGAGATAAAGGGAAAGCAGCAAAAAGAATGAGAAGAAAAAAGGAAGGAAGGAAGGAAGGAGAGAAGGAAGGAAGGAAGGAGAGAGGAAAGAAGGGAGGAGAGAGGAAGGAAGGAAGGGAGGGAGAGAGGGAGGGAGAGAGGGAGGGAGGAAAAAAATGAGATGTCCTGGAAGCGAAGAAGAGCTGTTTAGAGCAGAGTCGTCAAGTCATCAACTATATAAAATCCTGCTAAGGAGTTGAGTACGATTAGCTGAAAAAGTGATTCTTGGTATTTGAATGGTACAAATTACTGCTCACCTTGATAAGAACTAGTTTGGATGAATCTGACTGAAGATACATTTATGTAACATGTTTGAAAAAAGAGAAGAGAGCTCAGTATGTACCAGGTGCAGAGGCGGCGGCGGCACATGTTCTGTTTGAGTCAAACATGAAGGCTCTGATGGTAAGAATAGGAGTCAGAGAACAGGAATAGAGAAGTTGGGAATGGAGAATTAAAACAAATATTTCTGTAGACATGTCTTTGCGTTTCCTTTATTTTTACATAATGTATTCATTTCATTTAGATGTTACTTATTATAAAAATTTCCTGTTACCATTGTAACAAATTACCACACTTTTAGTAGATTAAAACAATAAAGATGTATTTTCTTACAGTTCTGGAGTTGAGAGGTCTAAAATGAGACTTACAGGGCTGAAGTCAAGATGTGAGAACTGCTGGTTCCTTCTGAGGGTTCTTAGAGAGAAGTTCTGTTCCTTTTCTCTTCCTGTTTCTAGAAGCTGTCAGCATTCCTTGGCTTGTGGTTACATCATTCCAATGTCTGCTTCCCTCATTGCATTTCCTTCTCTATCTAACCTTCCTGGGGTCTTCTTTTAAGGACACTTGTGATTAAATCGGACCCACCTGGATAATCCGCATGTCCCAAGATTCTTTACTGATCACACTGGTAAAGAACCCTTTGCCATGGAAAGTGACATTCACAGATTCCAGAATTCAGGTGTAAACATCTTTGGGAGAACATTATTCAGTCAAACACACCTAGCAATTTAAGATAGACATCTAAATTCAGAATAAAAAAAATGTCTTTCTTGGAAATTATTTTCTCTTTCAAATGTAATGTTTTCAAATATCTACTCTTCTCCCAAGTTACTATCCCCATGCTAGGAATATAAGTTACTTCTACTGTACTAAATTTTTCCATATTATTAGAACAGAAAAAAAGTTATAATTATAGGTCTGTTTAAAAGGGAACAAGTGATGTATGTGTATTTATGACATCTTTGTCTCCATGAAATTTTATATACCTGAATGCACATCTGAAAAGAAAGAGGAGGGAGCTCAGTGTGTACCAGGTGCAGAGGCAGCAGCAATACATGTTGTGTTTGACTCAAACATGAATGCTCTGCAGGTGACTGCAGGTGATAGCAGGTGTTAACGCTGGGAAAAGCAGTGCTTTCCTAAGATGTGCTTCAGGTAAACGTTAATAACTACAATATTGCAGGGTACCTCAGCCATCCTTCTGAATCCCTTTGCAATATGAAGATTTCTCAACTTATTAGAATACATTTTAAAGGTCAATGAAAATTATAGCAAAATTTGAAGGGCTTTATTGAATTGTGCCTCCTCCTATAAAGTTACTAAATATTAAATAGTGCAGTAAAGAGGAGCTCCTCACATTATGATAAATACAGCATGTTTTGTACCTAGATATATGAAAGACACCACATTTTAGTACAGAATTTGGGGAATGGATTGAGAACAGTGATCTCTAGCCAAATACAATATATGCTATGCAGTCCTATGACATTATATATGTATAATGTATACTAGATAATATTCTAAGATAATATTAATGTATTAATATTAATAATATTAATATTTAATATTAGATAAATTAAATATTAATTTGTTTAAATGTTGACATATTTCAACAAATTTGATATAATAACCTTTTCAGAAGGGACTATTATATGTACTTTGCTACATATAAGGAAACTGGCACAGAAAGATGAAATAACTTATTTAAGGCAACACAACAAGTAACAAGTGATGATGGAAAGCTAACCAAAGCATTTTGAATGCAGAATCAGTGTTTATATTCACTGTACTATACAGTTCTTTTTTGTGTTGCTTTTGGATATTTTATTCTATGTTAATTTGTGATAATTCCAATGAACAAAATGGGGTGGTTTATTATATGATTAGCATCTGCACCAAATACAGAATTAAAACTACCCTTGAACATGAATCTAAATAAATAAATAAATATTATATAACCTAAGGACAGATATTGGTTAATATTAAAATAATTTGCATTTATAATGTGAATTTATCATTTTTATCCTATGTATATTATCTCATGTAGCCCTCAATGCCACATGTGAATGGAATAGAACACTTATTTTACCATCTCACAATGGTCAGAATGGCCATCATAAAGAGATCAGCAAACAACAGGTGCTGGCGAGGCTGTGGAGTAAAGGGAACACTAATACACTGTTGGTGGGAATGTAGACTGGTGCAGCCACTATGGAAAGCAGTGTGGAATTTCCTCAGAAAGCTGAAAATGGAACTGCCTTTGGATCCAGTGATTCCCCTGCTGGGACTATACCCTAAGAATTCCAAAACGCCAATTCAAAAGAACCTATGCACCCCAATGTCCATAGCAGCACAATTGACAATAGCCAAGTGTTGGAAGCAACCTAAATGCCCATCAGTAGATAAGTGGATCAAAAAACCATGGTACATTTACACAATGGAATAATACGCAGCAGAAAGAAAAAAAGAACTACTAAACTTCGCGACAGCATGGATGGAACTGGAGAGCATTATGCTAAGCGAAATAAGCCAGGGGGTGAAAGACAAATACCATATGATCTCACCTATAAGTGGAACCTAACCAACAATACAAAGATGCAAGGAAAATAAGA
The DNA here is from genome assembly GCF_021234165.1 of Pteronotus mesoamericanus. NCBI lineage: Eukaryota > Metazoa > Chordata > Mammalia > Chiroptera > Mormoopidae > Pteronotus > Pteronotus mesoamericanus. The sequence goes on from NW_026555198.1 coordinate 6,155,511, forward strand.
CCAGCAACACTGAAAGGAAAAGAAACCAACAGAGACAAGAAGGAAGGAGGGAGGGGGGTGGGGAAAAGGAAGGGAAGGGGAAAGTCAAGGAACATATAGCAAGGACTCATGGACAAAACCAAAGGGGAAGAGCTGAGGGAGGGAGGGGGCAAGGTAAAGTGGTGGTGGGTAGACAGAGACAAATGTATTTGAAAAAATAAATTAATTAATTTTTAAAAAATGAGTAACTGAGTCCTAAAGAATCTAAGAGATTTTTTTCAAGGTCATACCATATATAGAATTGGCCTCTCTGCAAACTGAGTTAACGTTGATTAAGAATCTTGGTTTCTAAATGGAAGTGCCCTTGCACTATTTTTTAAGCTGTCTTCCTCTCCTTTGCCTTATAGGGGTTACAGTCACAAACTGGGGTGTGTTTTGATTGGGTGACAAAGTACTAGATTACTATAAAGTCCATGCCTGTAGATCTATGATTTTCTGCACTCTGAAACTGTGACCTTATTAAACACATTAATAGATAATATAAACTGTATTTTTTCAGAAGCTTAATTAACCTGGGGAATTATTATATAGAAAATATTATTGACAATGTATCAGTCTGAATTGTTGTCAAAGATAAGGCAACAAACATATAGTACAGACTATGAAGTTTGAGGATTCATATTAATCAGAGTAATAAAAGGTAACTGGTTTAACAAATATGAAAACCTAAGTGTTGTAACATAAGAAGTATTTATCTTTTCCTTAGTACAAGTCCAAGGCTGTTCCTAGTGGGCACTTCTTCTCTATATACTAACGAGCTCTGCCATGTTCAAGTCCTCCAATTGCAGTCACAAGGAGAAAGAAGAGGTTGTAAGCAAAAGTGTGGAAGATTGCACAGAGGATTTTAGAACCCAAAATAGAAGTGGTGCATCACTGCTACACATATTTCATTGCCCAGAGTGCAATCAAATGGTCCTTTTTAGAGCATAGGAGAAAGGGAGGACATTCTGGATAGTCTTGTCATCCTGTGCTGTAAGGAAGAAAATAAAAATTTGGTGAAGCAGATGGCATTCTGTCTCCCACAGGAGAGGTATATCAAGGGTTCCTCAAGCCCCAAATTTATTCCCACCAGTACTTCCCACATGATAGCAAAGTCCCATTTTTAGAGTCAAACGTGGTTGGACAAAGCATATGCTTATATGTAGTTTGCATGGTTGAAATGATCTTGGTGACCTCTATCACCATTTTGGCCTGCTAGAGAAAACTGAGCTGCAGGGCATTTATACCATTTATTGAAAATTCCCTAAAATCATGATTGCTGTGGTCCTCTTTCATCATCTTCAGCAGTAGCAGCTCAGTGTATACACTAATATATATTAGCTTATAATCCACAAAGAACTTCACAGACTTGTTATAATTTAACAATAATCTTCTGACAGTGTGGCAGGAAGCATTTCTCTCCTTTCATAGAACAAAAAAAAAGTGAAATTCTGACAGGTTAAGAAATCTTCCTTAATTTAACTTAGCTAGGAGAGGGCCAAGCTGAAACTCGAACCTAGGGCTCAGATACCAGGCATTAAGTATGGTACCCTTCCCATCATACTAATTTACCTCTCACACTTAATAGCATCTCTAGAGAGAGTCCTACATGAAGTATAGCCAAGAAGCAACTCTAGAGTATAGGTATTGAAATACATTTGTTTTTTTCAATATGAGCTTCATCAAACAGTCAAAAACTCTGTCAGTCAATAAGTATTTATTGAGTATCCACACGAGAGAATAACAGTATTATGCAATGCCTTTGAAAGGAATTTATAATTTGTTAAGTGTTTGAAAATTGACTTTCACAGGGTGAAAAACTTCTGCCATACATTTGAGCAGAATATTGATCTCAGTGCAACAGCTTTTAAAATTATTTCAATTCAGCAAGATTTTATGTTGTTAATAAGTCAGGCCAGATTTTTATCTGGCCTGACCTGGAGACAGTGACAATAGAAAAAAATCAATTAGTGTGTTGGGGAAGAAATTTTTTCCACTGTTTAAGCAAATAATTAGTACACTTATTCTAGCTTAAAATAAAAAGTTATGTTGTGAACAAATAGGTGAAAACAGCTAGAAGCTGTCAAACTTGCCTGGCCAATGCTTCTAGGCTGCCAGGTGTTGGCAATGCCATTAGAATGGCAGATCTCACTGTGCATGTGTCTTAAAGGCAAAAACAAATTGCTTACTCTCTGCCTGTATATTTAGGACTTGGATATGAGATTTCCTTCTCTGAGTTAAACTACATAAGTCTAAAACAACCTATGATAGGATAGATCAGCAGTCTACAGAGATACCCAGAAGAAACAGAAAAGGTAACTAATATAAGGTTTGCAAGCTCTCACTATCAGAAGGAAGGTGTGTCAGCCGTAGAATTATATAATAGCTGCAATTGAACAACTGCAATGTGCTAGACATATGCTAATCATGTTTCAGGCATAGGTTTAATGAATCTTTGTGTGACAACTAGTGATTAAATTAACCTTTTTATCACCCCCATTTTACAGATAAGGCAACCAAGGTTTAGAGTGATCAAATGATTTTTCCAAGTCCCGATGATGGTAAATTATGGAGTCAAATCAGAACTCAGATTCCTGTGAATCAGATTTCAGAACCTGAACAGGAACTCAAGTGGTTTGCCACCTGCTTGCTTTTCAGAGTCACCTATGGAGCTTGAAAATACAAATACCTCTGTTTTGCCTCATATATGAGTATAACTAGATCTGAATTCTAAGGATCAAGTCTGAGCACCTACACTTGGAAACATTTTCAAGGACAGTCTACTCTACAATCAAAAGAAAGAACCACAGTGTTAGGCTATATAGCATAGAGGAAGGAGAATCACTGTGGTTGGAAGACTAAGGATGTCCTCAAGATTCTAATATCTTGGTGTATACACATTGTATAACTTCCTCCCTCCTGGGTGGAAGAGCTTTGAGTATGATCAGATAGTGCATAACTTGATTAATTTACATGTCAAAGGTGGTGTGATAATCATTCCTGTGTTTGTTACTTTATATAAGACTGTCTTAGCAGATTGGAGGAGGGACTCTTCTGCTGATATTGAAGAAGCAAACAGAAACATTGTGTTAGGGCCATGTGGTAAGGAACAGGGCAAGGCTTTTAGGAGCTGAGAACAGTGTTCTACTGATAACCACTAAGAAAAGAGGGACTCACTCTTATAATTTCAAGAAACTGATTTACCACAATCATGGGACTATGGAAGAAGACCCCTAAGTTCCAGAAACAAACCCAGCCCAGCCAACACATGGTTTGCAGCCATGGGAGGACCTAGTTAAGTTATGCCCAGACTCCTGTCTCCTGGAAACTGTGAAATAATAATGTGTGTTGTTTTAAACCACTAAATTGTATAGTTTTTAATGCAACAATAGATAGCCAGTATAGTTATCAAGAAAAAATGATGAGAGTTCATTCAAGCATTGTCCAGGAGAGAGGCTGTCCCTGGTTCAAGAAGGCTACCAGTGGTAGCTATATTTCTATCACAGTGATAAGCTCATACCCAATGAAGCTATTTAGCCCCATCCCTTCTTCTGATTCCAGGGTAAGCATGCATACTTCTTAATTAGATTTGACTTCTCCTATAGTATATCTAAAATATGTGTTAACTAAAGGACAGGAGAGCTTTGATTCCTTGATAATGCCATAAAATAGGAAAATGGAATTAATTAGCATCCTGATTTAGACCTCACTGTCTGTGATCTTGGTTAGTGTGGGTATATCAGTTACAGAACAACCATTTTGGGAAGACTTCTGAAGCTCCTTCCCCTGGTAAGAGCCCTGTGTATCACTGCTCTTCTATTGATTAAAAAATCTACTAAGTGCCTACCCACTACTCGCTAGCCTCTGTCAGCTCATACTATAGGTTATTTTATTGAAATTTTCTCATCGACAAACTACTTATTTGACAAAAGTCAGCCAAGCACCTAAAGTTAAGGAAATACCAAGTAAAGTGGTATGTGAAGGCAGACAGATAAGCACACAAAAAATGACATATATAAAACTCAGTAGAGTGTATTGTCCAAAATCTAAATTATCTTTTTTTTTAAATTTTTATGAGAGAGATCTTTGCAGCATTGTACTCCAAGTTTGACATTTACTATGTTTTAACTGGGATTTACTTTCTTGTAAAATTATTTCAGTGAGTACTGTGCACTGGAATTCTCTATTTGTTTTAATAGCCAGTTTAATGGAGAAATTCTGGTGTCAATGTCCTTCATTTGTCCTCTACTGCAATTGTACTTGGCAAGCTCCAAGTAGTACAAAAGCTAATTTCAAGATAAGTATATCTTAGGACACCATACAAAAATCATCTGTAGGTTTGGACTGCCAGATTGAATTTTCTAAACATAATAGCTTAGTTGTAGCAGCAACAGAGTAGATATGTATTCTCTGATGCATTTCTGTCCACTGATACTGGAGATGGGCAGTTATAGGAATGGAGCCTATTATTACCATCTTTTTGCAAGCAGATTTATCATGGATTCACACATTTTCCTGCTTACCTCAGGCTCAGTTACCAGGATGTTTATGAAATGTAACTAAAAGGAAAAGGGAAGGACTTGAGTAAAAATGAACAAATACTTTCTCAAGTATTAGCTGATAATAAGTTCTACAAATATTAAATAAAAGATTGTACTGTTTGCTATGAAAATGCAGTTGCTGTCCTTGATTATGGTATAATTAAAATATTTAGGGAGAATCTGATCTTGTTCATCTCCATGTTAAATGATGGGTAGACAGTAGTGAACTAAAGTTAACACAGTTTTTGTCTTCATGTCATTAGAGTCTAGTAGAACAGGCAGAAATAACAAGCCAATTACATAAAAAGGGATACATTCTTGGACAGGATGAGTAGTAGTGAGAGTAGAAAATAGTAATTGCTTTCACTTATATGATTCTTTCCAGATTTATCTCAATAACTCTTGAGGGAAGTGTTATTAATCTCCACATTAACTATGAGGAAACTGAAGAGAGATTAACTGACATGCAGAAGACCAATTCCAAAGTACTAACTAAAACCAGAATTATTCAACTCCAAATCCAAGGCAGTTTCATCAATTCTCAAAGCAGGGATTTTCTATATAGACCATGGATTATCAAGTGCATGAGGTCTCATGTGAATGAATATGAAGAGGGGAAATTAATTATTTTACAAAAGTGGACAATGTGAAAATCTCATAATTAGAGGTACTTTATAGTTAAAGTAGAAACTGAAGAATGAGATAACAAGGAAGAAGGCAGGATATGGAGCCCAGCCAGCCCAGAACTAGTAACAAAGCATCCCATATAAAGTCTAGCACACCCTCTTGCTTTAATTGCACATCCTTGTGTACATGTAAAAGACCTTCTTTTTTTAGTCATTTGAACAGAAGAAATGTATATGACTAGTTACAGATAAAGTTTGTGGAGTTTGGAGATGACAAGTGTTTCTCATTCTGGACAGTCTTATTAGCAAAGCAATGAAGTTTACAAAAGACAGAAGATGTGTGCTTCTCTTCTACTGGTACTATTATCTGTTTACCATAAGTTATACTATACACTTTTCATAGATGCCAAAAAAAAGCAGAGTAATTGAGTTTTTGCCACATCTGCTAACCTACTTAGTGACCCCACTGTGGGAATGTGTCAAGGATCAAGAAACAGGGGAGAAAGCATATATGTTTCTATATCCCATATCCCTCCTTATTATGTCTCCATCTAGTGAGAGTAGAGAGAAGAAAATATCATGAGAATTGCTCAGGAAACACACTTTAGCTATTCACATGGGACTTGGAGTTGATGCCAATCTCTTGTTTCTCCCTGATTAGGAGCAAACAAACACATAGTACTGACGGGCTTCCATAAAAGTCATCTTGGATCAAGAGTAATGCAACAGAAAAGAAAGACTATACAACTATCCATTTTTATACCACCCTCCTATGAAAAGGGATGCAGAATTTCCAGACTATCCACAGATACTCATGAAATTAGCAGTGTTATTAAGAAATGGCAACAAATTTCTGGTTTTGGCGGGTAGCTGCTGAGACCAAACATTGTCCCATTGCCTCCATATGGTACACAAAGTCATGTGAAATGCATTAGCTACATTGGTTTAGTATCTATCTTGAAGAAAAACATCAAAATAGTTCAGAAAAGGTAAATATAAAGATGAAGGTACTTTTTATATTTAAAGATACTATTTATAAATGTACTGTTTTCATAATAGCATGGGTGCAGACTATGTCACAGAAAAGAAGAGTAAGGACATATAGAAAGGTATATTAGATAGGGTCTTAATAGGGAATAGATTGTATACTCACATTGGGATAATTAAAATCGCCCCCAAAGGGGCACTTAACTGATTTGGAGGTATAGGAGGACCTTGAGGAAGGGTGCGGTATGAGGGAAGAAAGCAGTTACCTGAACTTGAAAACAGAAAATCTTTTATAGTTGCCTTGGGAGGCATAGTGACCTCTAATTTTGATTACAGTTAATTTAAGGTGACACCCTATAAGGAGGTGGGTGCCTGAGAATATTAATATCACCAGTAATGAATCATGTCTCCTGTTGGGGCTCTTCAATGGCCTAATCCAACAGGAATTCAGAAGATACAGAACTTCATTGATGTTGTCAATACAGGTCAGACTTTTGAGGTAAAGAGACTGGTTGAGAAGGGGTAAGACTGGATCTGGAGAAGCAAAAGAAGAGTATCTAAATAAGAAACCAAGGATTCCTATACACCAGAATGAAATGGCACTAAATCCTATTAGTTACCTTCTTTACTGGATGCCTTGCACATACCACCAGCACAGCACATGTAAACCTTTATCTTCATTCATGATCAAGTTCAAATCTCTGTCTTCCATAAAGCTTTTCATAATAAACAACTATCCTCACTTGGTGTTTTTTCCTGCTATACTCATTTGCTTCTTCTAACTTAATTCCTTTTATTGTAGTTATTTGTGACCATGTACTTTCTCCCTCACTAGACTCAGCTTCTGAAGGACAGACCCTACAGACTCTACAATTTCTATGTTTCTTCTATTGTTCACTGTAAGGCCTCAAGGGCGCTAAATATGCAATGCCACAGATCTTCAACAACAACAGCCAAATAGTCAGGTAAAATGAATACAATAATTATTATTGTATAGCAGAATGTTTAAATGCTTCTACTACTTACTAGCTCTGTGATCTGAGGCAAGTTTCTTAATCTCTTTGAAACTGACTTTCTTTATATATAAAATTAGAAATAATGACAATAGTAATTGATTTCTTGTAAAGTTGTTGTTAAACACAAAACATACATCCCTGGCTGGTGTGGCTCAGTGGATTGAGCACCGGCCTGTGAACCAAAGTGTTGCTTGTTTTATTCCAAGTCAGCGCACATGCCTGGGTTGCAGGCCAGGCCCCTAGTGAGGTGCGTGTGAGAGGCAACCACATGTTGATATTTCTCTCCCTCTCTTTCTCTCTCCCTCCATTCCCCTCTCTCTAAAAATAAATAAATAAAATCTTTTTTAAAAGTATAATAAATCTTGATCATGTAATAAATGTTCAATATTTTAAATATTATTTTTATAAAATAAATAATGAATAAATGAAAAAAACAGAAGAAAATGGAATTATTTCTTTTAAGGTCTTCCTAGGACAATCATTTTTTTAAATACTTTTTTCCAAATCATATTGCTTAGCCTAAGGGCGCTTTTAAGAATGAACTATTATTAATCACTAAAACACGGACTTTGCTTAAATAAAGCTCACCTGCTGGTATGATGTAATATTTTTAGTGTATTAAGGATCCCAGGAAAATATTTGGGGGGTCACATAGATTATTGAAGTGCAATGATCTGAATGTTTTGCCCAAAAATTCATGTGTTGAAATCCTAACACCCAATGTAGTGTTTTGAGGAAATGGGACCTTAGGAAAATGGTTAGGTCATGAGGCTGGAGCCCTCATGAATGGCATTGATGTTCTTATAAAGGAAACCCCACAAAGCTCCAAAGCCCCTTTCCACCATAGAAGCACACAGTGAGAAGGTATCTGCTGAGAACTAGGAGATAGCCCTCATCAGAACATGGTCCTGCTGGTTCCTTAATCTTAGACTTCCCAGCATATAGAAGTATGAAAAATAAATTTATTTCGTTCATAAGCTACCAAGTCTCTGCTGTTTTATTGTAGTAGTCCAAATAGACTAAATAAGACATGACACTTGAGGAACATTAATTAAAAAATGTCTACAATCCTCATAGTTGATTGAAAAAGAATAAAATACCTAAGGATAGGATTTGAAGACAGAAGAGCAGTGAATGAGAGTCACACTGACCTCTTCCCAAGACCAAACTGGAATTGCGACTAAATAGTGGAGAAATCACCTGGAAAACAATGGAACGATAGTGGGAGAGGAGCCTCGGTGCCGCGGACAGTGGATTCGACTCTCACACATCCCAACGGGTGAGAAGTGCGGTGGAGGCTCGAGAGGGTGGGCTGGGTGCCCACAGGCACTAGCACCAGAGGGACATTGAAACGGCTAGTTGGTGTCCCCTGAGAAGAACGGGGTCTGAATCATAAACAGGGACCCCTAAACTACAGCAGCTAAAGCCAAGAAAATACAGACAAAACGCAACCCGGAAAAGCTTAGGGGTGCTCTCTGCCAGAGACAAGTGGCTGGGGATGCAAAGAGACATTTCAAGGGCCAGCGCAAAAGTTGCAGTGGCAGCCACCCTCCTTGATCTCTGGGTAGAGGCGGCAGCAGGGTGGGCTGGTGCCTGGGAAAAGACTGGTGAGGAAAACTTTGTGAAAACTGAGAGGGCAGCCAGCAGAGCCCCAGTGATAACTCACCTCCCACTCTGCAGCTACCATCTCGCTCAGGCATAAGGGAATCAATTAACCTGCCTTTTGTGCGCTCCGCACACAGCTTGTGCACCTGTGAGCTGGGGGCTGAGTGCAGACTGGCTGGGAGAGCCTTGAGGAGAGACTGGAGACAGAGGCGTTGGGGAAAGAACGGGAGGAGGAACCGGGGAGTCCCGACTCCCTCCCCGTTCGGTAGTTTCCATTGTGGGCTGGAAAGGCGCAACCCCAAAGAGGCAGAAGTGGGCGCGCGGGAGCCAAATGGCCTGTGAATACAACGCCGTCCACAGAAATGGTTGATCCCTGGCCAAAGGGGTCACAGAACTTCCCAGAGACCCCTGAGGAGAGACTGGAAACAGAGGCATTGGAGAAAGAACGAGAGAAGGAACCGGGGAGTCCCAATTCCTTCTCCTTTCCATAGTCTCCATTGTGCGCGGGCAGGCCATGACCCCAAATAGCCAAAAGCTGAAAAGCACACAATAGACAGCCCCAAACCACCAAGTGCAGGTGCGCACACTCCCGCCAAGTGGCCGGCGAGGGTTGGTGAGCGTGTGTGTGGACCCGCACTGGCTGGCGGGGGCTCCCACAGGTTGGCGCCCACAGGGCCTGCGTGGGAGTGCACAGATTGGTAAGAGCAAGCATAAACCAATGCCTGCGCAGGCCGCGAGTGCAGAGCAGTCTGCAGAAATAGTAGATCCTGGGCCAAAGGGGTCACAGAGCTGCCGAGAGACCCTAGAGGAGACACTGGAGACAGGATTAACCTGAGAGTCCCAGAACTGACTTCCTCCCATTTCCATAGTCTCCATTTTGCAGGAGCAGGCCACGCCCCCAAAGAGCCAAAAGCTGGAAAAGCACACAATAGAAGACCCTAAATTGACCAGTTCTGGGGTGCCTGCCAGGATCAGGCGCCAGACGAGTGCACGAGGTCTGGGGAATAAGCGCCCCTGGGCTGGAGCAAGCAAGCACGCGCGTGCCCCCAACCGGGGTTGGGGGGGATCCTGCCAGGCCAGGGAGCGCGCTCAAGGAGCCAGCATGAGAGTGCAGAGTGATCCGCAGAAATAGTGGATCCCTGGCCAAAGGGGTCACACTATTTAGGGAAATACAAGACAACCTGAATGCAATACTATCCATATAATAGGGATACCAGAAGGAGACGAAGAGGAGCAAGGGACAGAGAACATCTTTGAAAAAGTAATGATGGAAAATCTCCCCAATGTGAGGCGAGAAAAGGTCTCATGGATCCAGGAGGCACAGAGGGCCCCACTCAAGAGGGACCCAAGGAGGTCCACTCCAAGACACAGCATCATTAAAATGGCAACTATCAAAGACAAAGAGAGAATCCTCAAGGCAGCAAGGGAGAATGACAAAGTAACATACAAAGAGACCCCTGATACGCCTAGGAGCTGACTTCTCAACAGAAACACTACAAGTGAGAAGGGAATGGCAACAAAGTCATGAAAACATTTGGAATATTTCTTGCCATTCCCTTCTGGCTTGTAGTGTTTCTGTTGAGAAGTCAGCTCCTAGGCGTATCGGGGCCCCCTTGTATGTTACTTTCTCCTTCTCCCTTGCTGCCTTGAGGATTCTCTCTTTGTCTTTGACACTTGCCATTTTAATGATGCTGTGTCTTGGAGTGGACCTCCTTGGGTCCCTCTTGAGTGGGGCCCTCTGTGCCTCCTGGATCCATGAGACCTTTTCTCGCCTCACATTGGGGAGATTTTCCATCATTACTTTTTCAAAGATGTTCTCTGTCCCTTGCTCCTCTTCGTCTCCTTCTGGTATCCCTTTTATACGGATATTTTTGCGTTTCAAGTTGTCCTGCATTTCCCTAAATGTCACTCTATTCTTTTAGAGTCCTTTTTGATTTTCTTTTTCTTTCTGGGACCTTTTTTCTACCTTGTCCTCCACCTCACTGATTGGATCCTCAGCTTCATCTAGACTGCTTTTGATTCCTTCTACTGTGTTCTTCAGTTCAGAAATGGTATTCTTCATATCCTCTTGTGTCTTTTTGATAGTTTCTATGTGCTTTTCCATGGTGATATAGTTTGTTGTAAGATCCTGATAGTTTCTCTGCAGTTTCTCATTGATATCTTTGAGCTGGCTGATCTCATTCAGCTTCCTTAGAGCCATTGTTTTGAATTCCATATCTGATACTTCCCTTGCCTCTATTTCATTTACCTCTCTCTGTGGGGATTCCCCTTTTCCATTCATTTGGGGGGATCTTCTTTTTCCTCCCATTTTTGTGAGTCTATTATTTATTTGTTTGTTTGTTTGTTTGTTTGTTTTTGCTTCTGCTTCAACTGATCTACCTAGATTTCTTGACTTTGGGGATTAAACTTCTATGGTAGTAGGTGGGTCTTTTATTTATTTATCTATTTATTCTTTACTTTTCTTTCTGGTCCTGCCTGTGTTGATGTCAGTTGTTGACCCTATCTGACCTTGGGTCCTTTGTTTCAGCCTGCCAGGAATCTAATGTCTGTGTTGACTGCTGCTTTCAGCCGGTCTGTAACACCTTTGGCCAGGGATCCACTAATTCTGTGGATTTCTCTGCACTCTCACGCCGGCCTCTTGAGCGTGCTCCCTGGCCCCAGCAGGATCTTCTGTCCGCCTGGGTGTGCGCAGTTGCCCCAGCCCTGGGGCAGCAGGGGGTGGGGGGTGCTTTTTCTCCTGACCTCGCGCAATCGCGTGTCACCCGCGCCTGGCATATGCCCCGGCACTGGTCAGTTTAGGGTCTTCTATTGTGTGCTTCCCCTGCTTTTGGCTCTTTGGGGGCATTCCCTGCCCGTGCAAACTGGAGACTAGGGAAATGGGAAGATGTCAGCTCCGGGACTCTCCGGTTAATCCTGTCTCCAGTCTCCCCTCCAGGGTCTCTGGACAGCTCTGTGACCCCTTCGGCTAGGGATTCACTATTTCTGTGGATAATAATTGCCATCCTTCTGGCTTCCACGCCCGCTTCTGCCTCTTCAGGGATTCGGCCTGCCTGCGCAAATGGGGACTAAGGGATGGGGAAAGAGTCTGGTCAGGGAACTCAGATAACCCTCCAGTTCTCTCCCCAACCCCTCCGTCTCCAGTCTCTCCTCAAGGGTTTCTATGCAGCTGTGTGTTCCCTTTGGCCAGGGATCCTCTATTTCTTCCAGCCAGTCAGCACTCAGCCCCTAGGCCCACAGGCCTAGGAAAGCATCACAGATATGAAAGAAAAGACAAAAACCACATGATCATCTCGATAGATGCAGAAAAAGCATTCAGTAAGGTACAGCTCCCATTTATGATCAAAACACTCAGCAAAATGGGAATAAATGGGGCATTCCTCAATGTAATAAAGGTCATATATGAAAAACCTACAGCCAACATCATACTCAATGGGCAAATACTGAAAGCTTTACCACTAAGATTGGGAACACGACAAGGACGTCTGCTTTCACCACTTCTTTTCAACATCGTATTGGAAATCCTAGTCACAGAGGTCAGGCAAGAAAAAGAAATAAAAGGCATCCAAATTGGAAAGGAGGAAGTAAAACTGTCATTATTTGCAGATGACATGATAGTGTACATAGAGAACCGTGTAGACTCCACCAAAAAATACTCAACCTAATAAATGAATTTGGAAATACAGCGGGATACAAAGTCAGTATTCAGAAATCAAAGGCATTTTTGTACACCAGCAATGAAATAGAAGAAGAAGAAATCAGAAGAAAAAAATACCGTTCGATATAGCAACAAGATAAATAAACTTCTTAGGAATAGATTTAAGCAAGGAGGTAAAAGACCTGTATGCAGAAAACTATACAACATTGAAGAAATTAAGGAAGACACAAATAAACAAAAGCATATACTGTACTCATGGATTGGAAGAATTAATATCATCAAAATGTCCATACTACCCAAAGCAATGTATAGATTCAACGCAATCCCTATTAAGATACCAACGGCATATTTCACAGAAATAGAACAGACATTTCAAAAACTTATATGAAACCATAAACGAATCTGAATAGCTGCAGCAATTCCAAGAAAGAAAAACAAAGTAAGAGGGATCACAATACCAGACATCAAACTATATTACAAAACCACTATACTCAGAACAATCTGGTACTGGCACAAGAACAGACCCATAGACCAGTGGAACAGAATAGAAGGCTCAGAAATAAGCCCAGGTCTATATGGGCAACTAATATTTGACAAAGGGGGAGGAAGCATATAATGGAGCAGTAATAGCCTCTTCAACAAATGGTGTTTGGGAGAGCTGGACAGCTACATGCAAAAAATTGAAATTGGATCATCAGCTGACACCATATACAAAAGAGGAAAGGAGGGAAGGGGCAAGGGAAAGTGGTGGGGGATAGGGAGAGACAAACGTATTTGAAAAAATAAATTAAAATAAAATTTAAACAAACAAACAAAAAAATAACTCAAGATGGATAAAAGACTTAAATATAAGTCGCAACACCATCAAAGTCCTAGAGGAGAACATCGGCAGGGAACTCTCAGATATCCCACGCAGCAATTTTTTCACTGATATTTTTCCTAAAGCAAGGGACATAAAGGAAAGAATGAACAAGTGGGACCTCATCAAAATAAGAAGCTTCTGCACGGCTAAAGAAAACATCAGCAGAATGAAATGGGAGCCTAACCTATGGAAAATATATTTGCTAATGATACATCAAATAGAGGTTTGATCTCCAAAATATATAAGAACTCACTTGACTTTGCTCCAAGAAGACAAATAATCCAATCAAAAAATGGGCAAAGGACCTGGGCAGACACTTTTCTAAGGAAGAGACCTAGAGACAGAAGACCCAGAGACATTTGAAAGGATGCTCGGCATCACTAGCCATCAGAGAAATGCAGATCAAAACCACTATGAGATACCACCTTACGCGGGTCAGAATAGCCATCATAAAGAGATCAGCAAACAACAGGTGCTGGCGAGGCTGTGGAGAAAGGGGAATTCTAGTACGCTGTTGGTGGGAATGCAGACTGGTGCAGCCTTTGTGGAAAGCAGTGTGGAATTTCCTCAAAGAGCTGAAAACGGATTTGCCTTTTGATCCAGTGATTCCCCTGCTGGGACTATACCCTAAGAATCCCAAAACGCCAATTGAAAAGATTCTATGCACCCCAATGTTCATAGCAGCACAATTTACAACAGGGAAGTGTTGGAAGCAACCTAAATGCCCGTCAGTAGATGAGTGGATCAAACAATGATGGTACATTTACACAATGGAATACTATGCAGCAGAAAGAAAAAAAGAACTACTAAACTTCGCGATAGCATGGATGGACCTGGAGAGCATTATGCTAAGTGAAATAAGCCAGGGGGTGAAAGACAAATACCATATGATGTCACCTATAAGTGGAACCTAACCAACAATACAAAGATGCAAGGAAAATAAGACCATCAACACTGAAAGGAAAAGAAAGGAACAGAGACAAGAAGGATGGAGGGAGGGGGGGATGGGGGAAAAGGAAGGGTGGGAGGGTCAGGGAATGTGTACCAAGGTCTCATGGACAAAAGCAAAGGGGAAGGATTGAGGGAGGGAGGGGGAGAAGGGGTAGGGGAAGGTGGTAGGGGGAAGGCAGAGACAAATGTATTTGAAAAAATTAATAAGTAATAAAAATATAAGTAACTTCAAAAAAAATAGCTTCTTTTGGCAGTTGTGTCCCCTTTTGCCCCACTAGGTAAATAGTTGATGTAAGAGACAGTACTTCTACCTACTTATAAAACAGCTTCCTAGACTCTCTAACAACACTCACACTTTAAACTTTTATAACTTGAAGTCTCCAAAGCACCAATTTCACAATTCTTTCTCTTGTATAATTCTTTCCCTACCCCTGCAATGTGATATGAGGTATCATCTTGTTGGTCTTGACTTTGGCTTTTCTATAGTATGTTTTATATCCCATGCCACAGTGCTGCAACTTTGGGGAACCACAGGTAGTGTTATACCTATCCTAACTATTTATGTCCAAGGAACAGAGTCTGTTCATTTCTCATAAGGTCTTTTTAGCTCAGTCAGCTCCAACAATAAGAGTGAATTATCATGGTAAGAAATCCCCATTTATGTTCCTTATAATGCATTAACCCAGACATAGAAGAAATAGAGGATTTAAAATTCTTACTTTATTTGAGAAGCAGATATCAATTTATGTAACTTAGGTAACCATAACCTTAAACAAACACAATGTAATCATAAAGCACACTTATTATTATTGTTATTTTTGTTTTCAGCAAGCCTTTGTTCTTACTTAGCTTGACCAGTTCTCACTTTAACTCTGAATAAAACAGTGTAGGCCTTGTGGAATTTTTAAAAATTTTTTAATGTAATAGAGGTACTCTGAGAACAAGTCAAAATATCCACTCCCACATAAAAATTAAAACTTCAAATTTGATATAAAGTTAGAGCTCTTCTCTCTCCCTACAAAAGTCAGTGAAAAGGGTATGATCCTTCCTCACCTTGAGTTTCTATTCTTCCCTGAACTTATTATTTAAGGTGCATATTCTAATTAGGGTTGGAGCAAAGGGAGAGAGGGGAGGTAATGGAGTAAGAATATCACTGCATGGCTAATGCTGACTGGGTGATCTATGTCTGCCATTCTGTGTACTTGAGGCTGTCTTTCTGGTATGGTGATTCCATGGGTTTCTCAGGCATGCCACATTTCTGGAGATTCTCATCAGCAGTTTCCTTCATGAGGGCTGTATCCATCATAGTCCCCAAGATATGGATGGCACATTAAGATCTGGAAAATTTGAAGAAGGTTTACTCTATTTTTTAAAATTTTTATTGCATTTATTCCATGACCATTTAGTTCCCTTATACCCAGCCCCCCTGAAATCACCACACTGTTGTCCATGATAAAAAGGACTGTTTACAAAACTGTAGGTGCAGAATAGACAGACCATAATGGAGTAGGAAGAAACCTGGGGTTAGTTACAGTGACAGTTACCACCTCTAGGCCTGAACAGATGAGAGGAGGGAGGAGTGACCAGTACCCAGAAGGAGACAGTCATGAAAAGAATGTCAATATAAGAGGAACAAAAAAGGATATGAGAGGCTCACCGGCCTTCGAGGGCAGATCCAGGAAACAAACATTCTGATCCAAACTTCTCCTTCCCTCAGATCTTCTGCTCTGGATCTCCATTAGGAAACCTGAGTAGAAGCCCAAGGGCAAGGAGCCCTTTGATATCATGTATGGTCAGCTTTCCAGGGTAAGGAGTAGATGTAGAAGGATAGAGAGATGATGTTTAAGGGCAGGTGGATGGGAGCCAGAACAATGGCAGATTAATCTTTCTTTGGGTTTCTCTCTAATGGTTTTCAGCCTCTAGGCATTTTCTAATATCTACAGTTTCTCTCTGTGAAGGTATGCTACAGGGACCTTCTACTACAGGTGTCCCTCTTGGTTAAAAGCAGAGATAACATGGACATGACCCTTCAAGTCTACAAGAAACCCTTATGCAGCCTCACCACAAACTCAGGAAATATAAGCAGCCTTATAAAAATGACTTTACTTTGACTCACCAATGGGTAGCTAACTTGTCTCATGCCCTTTAGATTTCTCTGGCACAAATGAGAATTAGACCAGAGACTATAATGTACACAAATTAAGATATCCAAGTTGTTCTCTTGAAACACCTTTCCATAGACTTGAAGTGAGGGGCAAGCACTCTTCACCATTCAAACAGAAGCTTGAATGTCAACAAGGCTGTGAATAACCTCAGATTCATTCTTCCAAAGCTTAGTGTCCTCAGTTGAAAGAAATTATATATTTATATATTGCTTTCTCTAGAAGAAAAGTGCTGGCATAGACTCTAAATGTCCCAGTTTGGAATCCATACTTGTTACTGAACAGTAGCCAGAGGTAGCAGTACTATCATTGTTCCAACCTGAGTGATGATCTCTGTGGCTGGAGTTGAGGATACGTATGATTAAAAGCCCTAAAAGTATCACATAGATACAGAGAGCAGATTCCTCACACAGGCAGACATAGAATGATGGTAAAGCATGCTTATTATACAAACAGTAGCTATTAGATCTGCTATAGCATGAACCCAGAATGTTAAAAATAAAATTTACAAAATTCTAAGAACAACAAAAATTTTAAACATTATTGAAGATGACATCTAATATGTAATGCTACTAGATATGGAAGGTTTCAGGTGTAGACAGAACTGAAATGCATGGTCAAGGACAAATTTAGTGCAGAACAAAACCTGCAAGAGATGATTTACTGAAGGTTCTGGAAAAAAGACATTGCTTTAACACCTTAGGCACAAAATCCCTGTGGTTCCTACAATTGCACTTTACAATAGACTCTGGTACTTGTAAAATTGACTCATGACTGAAATGCCCTGTTCACTTTCTTATAAAGCAGTGTTTTTCAAATTTTAGTCATTATAATCATCATCTGAGAAACAGGATACAAAAACTCAGAATCTTTGACCTTCCTACTAGAAACTTTGACATATTAAATATAAAATGAAACCCAGGGATCAGAATGTTAACTAAGCACATGGTGATTTTTAAGAAATGACCCATAAACTGAAAAAAAAAGTTACTAATTGTTTGCCTTTGGCTTAAAATACATATCTCTAACTTTGCAACATATTTCTACTGCTTTCCTGGCTTTTCTCACTGTAACACAAGAAAGTGATCCCCTTAACTTCAAACTTTACTAAAAACCATCCAGCATCTTCTTAAACATCGGTTATGGGAAACTTAAAATTTTTAAAAGAGGTTTATTGCAGAACTCATATTCATTAATTCAACCTGACTATACTGTGCTTGTTAGCATTTTTTTCCTAGTCTCTTTTCTAGTTTCCACATAAGATATAGGTCTGGGTTTGGGAGTATATGCACATTCAGTCAAGATTATTCTATTCTAGATAAGGTTGACACTGCTTGCTTGTAAGTATCCAGTCCTCAATGTTTCATTTGTTTGTAGATATCCAGTTGTCAATCTATTTCATCATTTCAACCATTTTGTTGAAAACATGATTTTCTCCCATAACCTTGACATTACTACCTAAATCCAATTGACCATATCAGTTTATTTATGAACTCTGAATTCTATTCCATTAATTGATATGTGTAATCTTATGCCAGTACCATAATGTCTTGAAAAC
Source organism: Pteronotus mesoamericanus (assembly GCF_021234165.1). Classification (NCBI taxonomy): domain Eukaryota; kingdom Metazoa; phylum Chordata; class Mammalia; order Chiroptera; family Mormoopidae; genus Pteronotus; species Pteronotus mesoamericanus. The sequence continues at coordinate 6,173,492 of NW_026555198.1, forward strand.
TGTAACTCTGTATTCAGTTTTGAAAGAGGAAAGAGCAAGTAATCCAAATTTGTGCTTCTTTTATAGGATCATTTTGGATACTCTGGGTCCCATGAATTTGCATATGAGTTTTAAGATAAGCTTGTCAATATCTGCAAAAAAAAAAACCCAGCTGAAATATTGATTATGATTGCATTGAATCTATAGATAAATTTGGCAAGTATTTTTTTTATTAACAATACTGCCCTCTTATCCATGAACATGGGATGATTTTCATTTATTTAGTATTCTTTAATTTTTCAACAATATTTTATGATTTTTAGAGTACAAGTGTTGAACTTTTAAAAAATTTAGTACGATGTATTTTATTCTTTTGGGCACTTTTGTAAATTGGACTAACATTAATTTTATTTCTGGATTGTTCATTTTCAGTTATATAAATACCATTGCTTTTTATACATTGATTTATCCCTTGTAACTTTGGTAGACATGTTAATTAGTTCTAGAGGGTTTCTGTGCATTTCAAGTATTTTCTACACATAATACCATGCCATAATAAAATAGACATGGTTTGACTTTATCCATTCTGTGATATAATGAAAATAAATACTTGGCCTTTGTCTCCAGTTTCTGACACAGAGCTTCTAAACCTTTAGAATTTCAGGAGCAATGAGTGTTTTTTTTATGCCAATGAGATGACTGATGGCTGAGGGGGGCCCTAGCTAGCTTCTGGGATGTGAACTGGTAGTCAGAAAGATAAAGGTTTGAAAAGATTATTGAAATTTTCAGCCCCACCCCCTGATCTCCAAGGAGAGAGGGACTGGAGATTGAGTCTACAACCAATGTCCAATGATTTAATCAACTATGTCAATATAATAAAACCTCAATAACCCCTAAATGATTGGTTTTGGGAACTTCTGCATTGGTGAACACATCAAGGTGCTGGTAAGGTGACAGAGATAGCATGGAAGCTCTGAGTCCCTTTCCACATAATGTGGCTGTTTGAGTTGTAATCCCATATAATAAACCAGTAACAGTAAGTAGACTACTTTCCAGAGGCTGAAGAACAAGTGGTAGGGGACAACCTTATGGTCTTGTGGAACTGATCCTTTAAACTGTGGAGTCAAGAAAGTTGGAGAATTGGTTATTGTAAGAAAAATGTACCACACATTTGGTATTAAAAGTGTTGTGGGTATAAACAACTCAGACTTTCCAATCTGGGCGCCTTTTATTACTGTTTCTTGCCTGAACGCACTTATTAGTAGTACCACCACCTTATTGTCTGCTGTTTCTTCTTCCTGAGCCACATTTTCCTTCCAAGTCTTTGTAGCACCAGATCCTTTATAATTTTCAGGTATTAGCTCAATTTTTCTACTCAGAGGAGACCACCTCATTTCTGCAGTATTTTCTTGCCCATGTCCAAACTCTAGTTAATTTCTATTCCATTAACTTTTATAAGCTTCATAGTACTTATTAATATTTGAAATGATTGTATTTAATTTGTCCAATTAACTTTCCACACTCAATTGCTAGAATCTGAGATTAATGAGAGCTGATGCCTTTTCTGACTTTCTCAATGTTGTATCCCTCATGCTTATAGTAGTGCCTTATACATCAGACATTCAATGGGTACTTGTTGAGTGAATTCATGGATAAATAAATCAATTAATCAAAATATTAGTATGTGTTTGAAGCAGAACTTTCAAACCAGAGTGACTGAAATAGAACATTATTTAGTCCTAAAAGGGTTGCAGGTGTATCTGATATTTTGATTTTCTCAACAATGCCCCTACCCATCGTTGAGGCCAGCCTCATCCATTTTTCTAAGCAATTGTACAAATAATATCTATGCATGTCATGATGTTTAAAAAGTTTGGAAAACTAGATAGAAATTCATTTATTATTTTTATTTATTATTTTTTTCTTACTTTAAAGAGTAGATGCTTTCATCCACCCAGGGGGAAACCTTGAAGAGGATGAGTAGTGACTATAAGAAAGAGGCCCAAATAGTAACTTCAAGGCAAGAATTACCTTCACTGCAATAAATTCTCCATGCTTGTAAAGAGAAGAAAGTGCATGTGAGTGTGTATGTGTGTGTGTGTGTGTGTGTGTGTGTGTGTGTGTGTGTGTGAGAATGGCTGTATATGTACACTCAATTAGCTAGTATTCAAAAACATCTCTGCCTAAACACTGTAGAATGATCTGAAATACTGGATTAGCAGCTCAATTGTTTGCAATTGACACTTCATGTTTAATAAACCAAAGCCTGAGACAGAAAGCCCTGTCAGTTCCCCAGAGCATATTCTTTTCAGCAAATCATTGTTTCTACAAATCCTGAGTGACAGTACCAAAGGAATTGTCTTTTCCTTGCTGATGTGCTGACATCCAAAGAAGTAACTGTTAGGTAGGATAGATAGCAAACCAAGGCAGGGAGGAGGAGAACTACATATCCCACCCACTGATTCAGCAGTCCTTAAAATTCTATATATCTTTTCTAATACCTAGGAAAGAAAGCCTGTGAAACTGCTTTCATCCCAAGGCCTGAAAGGCTGAAAAGGGTCCATAGTGGCTAAAGGAAGAAACCCATTAATACATTTGGGTAGTCATGCCCCATCCTGGAAAGCTAGCACCACCTTTACTTGTCAGTCAATATGAAACTTCTTCCATCTGCCAACTATATAAGTCCTTAGGATAAAGGACTCAGGTTTGGCACTCTTGGCTCTCTGGCTCCCCTGTCAGGCCACCCAGCTTTAGGCCACCTGGCCTCTGGCCACACACGTGCTAGCCACCTTGGCCCTCACCACCCTTGCTGCTTGCACACCAAATATAGCTGCCCTTGCCTTTGCCACCCTTACCCTGCTTCACCCTGAACCTATGCCCTTCTGGCCACCCTGCCCCCACCTTAACTAGGCCTGTTCTCTTCCATGAGAATGGACAGCCAATAAATCCTGTTTTCACACTAGTAGACTCACTGATCTCTAATTTATTGCATTGGCGAGAAGAACCAAGTTTCGGGAAGTTCTTAGAATAACATAAACACTTGCCAGACAGATAGTTTTGCTTTAGCTAAGCCACCCAGGATGGAGAGCTGGTGTCCAGGGTCAAGGATCACTCTGGAAATAGTGGTTCAAAGGAAAAGTGGCTAAGAAGGTAAAGGGGCACTTCCCTATAGGTCAAAATCAAAGGCCATACAAAATGCCCCTGTGAGTTTGTTGTGTTCATGCTTGGGTTTGCAGACAAAAAGCTAACTGTGTATCCTTGGGTTTCACTACCTATTTGGAGTCCAGTATCTCCTCATTTATCCATCTATACAATCAGGGCTTGGCATTATCTGTGATGATCAATATAGCGATTCCAAGCCACATATGACTATAGATAACTTGAAATAGTCCTGGTCCAAATTGGAATGAACGTAACTCTAAGACATACACCAAGTTCTGAACACATAAATATATAAGTACACATACAAGACTATAAAATCTCATCTATTTTTATATTGATTACATGTTGAAATTACAAAATTTGGGATATGTATTGCTAGAATTAATTAATTGTATCTATTTTTATTTTTTATGTGGGTACTAGAAAAAATATTTCTAGGAGGAGAGGGATAAGAAGGGAAAGAAGGGGAAGAGTCTAGTCAAAGAACAGGTATAAAGAACCCATGAATATGGACAAACAGGGCAGGGATTGACTGTAGGAGGTGGGGGCACAGAGAGCAATGGGCAAAAAATTGGGACAACTATAACAGAACGACTATAAAATAAAATAAATATATTCTTAGCATGTGAAAAAAATATTTCTAATGAAGAATACCTGAATGTATAGTCTCTAATAATGTTTTCATTATTAGACAGAAAGAAGAAAAAGAAAGATTTTATTTTGATGAAGATAATCTTTTATGATCAAACATATTCTATTATGATATGTTTGTGTGTATATATACATACATGAATATTTTTCCTATTTCTGAGTGTAGAACTGGAAGATGTTTTCAGAAATGCATATAACCTATTGTAATAAATGTTTAATCAAAATTTAAATATATACAATCAACTACTATAAAATTAGTGTGTATTTAGGAGTGACAACATAGGAAGAAAGAGATTATTCAGTTTCCCTGGGGAAGCCTAAAAGAATAGCCTCGCCTAGAGGAATAGATGAACTCCACCGTTTTCCTGTAATTCCAACCTTTATCAAATGCCCCTTCTGATGCTAAAATGCCCTTTCATAGGGGTGATTCTTATCATATCACTCACCAGCTTAAAAACAATCAGTAATTCTTTATATTCAGGATAAATTATTTAACCTAACATAGCATCCCTTATAACTTGGCTTTTCCCTGTTCCAGCTGCCATATCCATGACCATGTCTTGGGTTGCACACTGTGCTTCAGTCATGCTTTATGCATTTATGTAGCAAGCACTTATTAGTACCTATATTTCTGCCACAAGCACTGGTTTTATAATGGTGAAAAAGGCACGCAAGATTTGTTTCTTCATAAAGCTTATGTTAGAGTTGGGGAGATAATACCAAACCAGTAAACACACAAATACTATGAAGGAGAATAAGGTAAAAGGACCTAATTTAGGTAAAGTAATCAGAGAAGGTCCCTGTAGAAATGTAAACCTGTAAATTAAAACATCCAGGTCAAGAAGAGACCAGCTCCTCAAAGACTCAGGGAAAAAAGTTTTCCAAGCACAATAGAATGTACAAAAACCCTGTAATAGAAACCCACCTACTTATTATTTAAAACTCAGCTAAAGCATCACTTTCTTCAGGAAGTTTTCTCTGACCTTCTGAACAAGATTAGGTTAAATGAAACTGCATTTTTTTAAGCTCCCTTTCCCAATGCTCTGTAGTTTACTCCATCACCGTAATTACTACATTGTGCTGAAAATATCTGTTTACATATCTGTGTGTCTAATTAAACTGACAGCTCTGAGAAAGTAGAGGCTTTGCTTTTTGTTCTTTTTGTTTCTGCGTGAGAACTAGCCTATTTTTTTACCCTTAGCACATAGACAGTCAATATTTATTGACCTTTTTCTAATGTTGCGTTGGTATATAATCTAACTCTGAACTGTCTCATAATTACTGAGGAAAATTAGTAAATCACCTTCTTGATGACCATGTGAACGAATTGCCTTGCCTGATGATAAAAAGCCAGAAAGTAGCTATGTGTACCTTATTCTCAGGAGTATACCTACCCAGCAAATCTAAAACTAATGAGCTGACCTTTAGGTACAGGCTAGGGTTTGGAATGGGAGTGTGGAGTGTGGGATTTGGGGAAAAACAAAAATAAAATGTAAATGAGGCTCTTGGGACCTATAGGTTGCAGCAAGGGATGTGGGCAGCAGATTAAAGAAGGAAGTTGGTTTAGTACCCCTGGCAAGGGACAAGAAAAATGTTTTAAAATTCAGAGAAAAAACATCTGGGGTGATACTGGCATGTGAGCACATGCAGAGCAGCATCAAAGAAGGTGAATGGACATTTAAATTCTTGCTGCTTTCTGGTACTAGCTGTTACAAGCCTTCTTTTGGACATTTGTAGCATTAGTAGACCTAGAATTTCTCTTTGCCATGCTATCTTTTTCTCTTTTCTTTGCCTTCCATCCTGTCTCTCTGATCTTAGCTATTTTGGCACTCTAGCTAGTCCATTACTGTTTCTCAGCAAGAACTCCCCTTTTTTCCCCTTTTTTCAATGTTGTAATACCAGTGCCTGTGTGTTAGTAGATCTCACATAATATGAGTAGTGGTCACAACTCACTGGGCTTTGTGGGTCAAAAGAACTGACCCACTGAGTTGGGGGAGGTGTGAAATAGAAGAACAGGGGAGAGAGATAGTAAAAAATAAAATGAAGAAGCTAGAGGACCAGATGAGATGATTCATAAGGCATAAATTTTATATCAGAACCCCGCCTTACTACAGCAATTATGACTTGGTGATGTGAAAGGCCTCTTATATAGCACTCACAAACCTCCAAAGCAATTTTTAAAGATAAGAAATCTTTTTATATTCCCTGAAGCATTGGATACTGCAAGCCTTTGGCTCCTCATCATGACTCCAGTTCTCATGATGTTATCCAGCTTTCACTCTTGCCTTTTCTTTGGAAAAGTAAACATGTAGAAAGTAGCATCTTCATGGGTTTCTTCTGGTCCACAGACACTCAGAAAGACTATAGTCCATTTCCCTCATCTCCCCAAAAAGGTAGTTATATGTGGATGTAATCACAAAATTGCCATGATTAGGTAGGCAAAAAAAATGTAGCTTCTCCATATATAACTTTTCTGACTTTCCTAATGAGCAACTCCCTACAGACACATCTACAGACACTCCCATACACACATCACCACCACCACCACCACCACCACCCTATTATTTCCCTATTGAACAGCATGTAAATATCTATTTAAGTAATAGAGTTTCTACTTGAATGGCTTAGACAGATATTTAAATTTATTCCTCCATCTCCTGCTTCTTTCCAACATGAACTTTGCTATATGGGGAAGAAAACCTTACATGACTTGGGAACCACAAAGAAGAGGTAAACTTTGTTTACCCACAACCATGTTCCTTGTTTCCCTGACCATGTAACACCTGCTGTTCCCCAATTCCAAAATCTATGTCTTGTGACCAATAGCCTCACATTTTGGTTCTCAGTGACCACTTCTACATTAGTAACTGGTCCACATCTCTGTTTATACAAATGACTTAGGCTCTTGAGTTAAGGTTGGCACCCTGGCTCAGTAGACATTCCCTGAAGTATTCAGATTTAGGACTGCACTTCCACTTTTATGGCTTGCTCTTGAAAAATCTCTAGGAAGTACCCTTACGTATCTTTTGATAATACACAGAAAAAAAATTGAGAAGTTCTACATGTCTTCTATGTCACATGGGAACCATGTTTCCTAAGCATATTATACATTTTTTTTTCTCTTGCAACCTCTCTTCAGATTGGGGTGATGTTAGTCTGTAGAACAATTCTCTGAGAAGGATATGTGGCTAAACTTATCTGACTTTGGTGTTCTTTTCAAATTATCAAGATATTTCTGAATCACATCCTCTGTCTCTCTAGATATAGCTTTGAAGGTGTGAGGCAAAGACCCTTATGACTAATTTTTATTCAAATTCTCTTCTCTCCTTTTCTCCTATAATTCTACTGGATTAGAAGGGAATGGGTTTTGAGTTTCCCACTTTCTCTATGTCATGTGCTCCTTTGTCCTACCCTGACACAGAAAAAATTTATAGTCTAATTAGTCAGGCCCGATTGCCCGTGATGATAAAAACAAGAAATAAGTAATTAAAAAAATAGTTCTCTTTCTTAACAAACACTAACTTTCAAGCTGATCATCTGTTGGGAAATGCCTTGCCTGGTTTCAGGGACTGTAGCCTTGCCAGCAGGCAATAGGGCCCCAAGGCTGGAAATAATCAAGGAGGCCTTGGGAAAACAGGCCACTGAGGAGATGAAACCTGTCCCTCTGTTTTGATGTTTTGACTATAGCCAAAGAGTAAATGGACCAACAGCATGCTAGAATGAGCATGTACTAGTCTGTGAGAGCTGATTATGCACAGCTCATTCCAACTTTGTGTTCAGTCACATCATCTGTGCTTGGATTAGTTACACTATGGAAATCAATTAGTAAACACTAAAAAGTAGGGTTGTTTTTTTTTTTTTTTAGGAATCATTAAACATTTACCAGCACACTACTGTACTGTATATATTACAAAACCAAGTTAATATCCAAAGAATGGCTACTACCTATATGTGGGATGGCTACCAATTAAAATGCTAGGGTCAGAAAGCATAGAGTCCCAGAAGTGCCCTTCCATTTCCCTAAATCCAGACTATTACAAACAAGCCCTTACTGCCAATGCCATTTTGACAAAGGTAATGACTAACTCAATAGGGACATCAGACTCTAGGTATAACAATGTGGTGGTATCAATAGTACTCCTCAGAAAACATAGTTTCTCCAAATTTGCCCCAAAATAGGCATTGAGGGCTTTATCAATATATCTTCCTAACACTTTCTTCTTAACACATTCTGTTTCTATCATTTAAAAAGAATCCCATCTTCAAAAGGAGTGCTAAAGTTTGACATTGAAAAACAATGACTACAATGTATTTTCCCCAGACATGTCAGGCCATAGTTTATATAATATTTTAAGGTCACTACTAGTATATGAATAACAGCTAAATGTATTTATAAGAGTTTTAAACTCTTGGGGTTTTTTGTAAAATAAATAAAAAGCCACAACTTGTACTTCATTTTTACTTCTATATTTTTCCTTTGTTAAAAGTTAAAACATCTATGGGTATAGCCATGAGGTATGATATGATGCTAAGAGCAGAATCATGCTAAGTTTTCCAAATTTACTAAGAATGTATACTTAAGAAAGGTCAGTAGCAACAACACAAAACATCGATCCAGGACCAAAATTAAGAACGAGATCACCTCAGTAGAAGACAAGCGGTTAGAGCCTGTTATACTTCCATTATACAATAAAAGCAATAAAAGTCTTATTTTGGAGAATTGTTTTCATTTAATCTTGATTTTGGAATCTAAATTATCTCTTCTATGTTTATTTTTGACATATAATATGACTTTGGAAAACCATTTAGTTAAAATACCAAGAAAAACAAACAAAAATTACTTGAACCTGTATTGTTCAAATTCTCATCATTCATGCTGACAGAAGAAGACAGTATAGAGTTAGTTGTAGTGATGTGTAAAGGAGACTTATGGCCTGGTTTATGAAGGATGCATTGTTCATGTACGTGTATGCATGTTTTCAACTTTACACAGAAAAATACATATTTCTCAATATACACAAATATGAGCTATTCACATTAGATCATAAAAATTTAAAAGTCACAGTGTTGAATCCTGGTTTTAGCCAGTCAGGGTAGCTGAAAGTTTGCCAGCCACTTCAACAAGGCATTGAGTTGCTTTGTTTAAAATTCAGTCCTCTTACTGCAATGGTATTCATTTAGGACAGGGTTTATCTAATTCATCACTGTGGACATTTTGACTTGAATAATTCTTTGTTGTGTGAGGTCATCCTGTTCATTGTAAGATGTTTAGCAGCATTCCTGGATGAACACACTAGAAGCCATTAGCACTGCCCTTCCAGTTGCTGCAACAAAAAATGTCTCCAGATGCTGTTGTATATCTATCCCTGGGTTTCAAAATATGCCCCAATTGAAAACCAGTACTTTAGGGGAAATAAAAAAATGTTTATGTCATATCACACCAAAGGAAAAAAATTCAAGTGGATTAAAGAACTAAAATGTCTAAAACAGAAAATCATAACAGTAGTAAAAGATGGTATATTTTATAATATTGTTTAAAATAAGGTGTGTGTTTGGAAGTTAACTAATTGAGGATAGTATTCTTAAGCAGAACATGAAATGCAAAAACTGTAAGGAATATGACTATATGCAAATTAAAAACTGTAATATAAAAGATGCTGGAATAGAAGCTACAATAAAAGTCACAGGGCAGATGAAAATATTTGGAAGATATTATATGTTCCCAAATATTACACAAGGCTTGTTTTGTTCATAGCAAATTTTCTACTGAGAAAGTGGAACCCTTATATTTGAGGCCTATTACAGCTTTCTCTTATTGTGGGTGTTTTTACAATATTTTATTTTAAAAAACAAAATACCATTTAAGATACCAAATTGATAAAATTTATTCAGTGTTAATTTTAAATAACTATATTAATAACTTGAAATAATTTGCCAAAAATAGAAAGTGGAAAATTAACATAGATTTATTAATTATTTGTGGCTTCACTATCAAAACTATAAGATACAATTGTAAAAACCTATATTACAAAGGAAATATGTGCTCTTGTTCCTCCTCTTCTTCCTTTTCCTTTTCCCTTTCATTTCTTCATCAACTCATTCCAAAGTTATTAGATGTACTGCACAAAGCTGAGAGAACAACAGGGAAGCTGAAGGATGTTTGAGTGTTTGAGTTTGACCAGAGTGTTTGAGTTTGACCAGGGTGAAGACAGGAGGGCTATGGCCTATGAAATATGAGGAAGGCATCTACATATGGGGAAGGCTTGTCATAGCAGTTCAGAGCCCAAGCAGGATAAGGTGAGGATCCTTGCCACAGGGAATCCCAGTGTAGAAAATCAGCCAGAGCAGGGTGAGGAGGACGTCCACATGGGTGAGGAAGGCCTGGAAAAGGGTAGCGGAGCTCAAGTGCAGTGAAAGGGCATTTGTTTTAGGAGGACAGCCAAGCACAGTGTGCTGAAACACAAATGGTCTGAGGAGAGCCCTATCGTGGGGTGGCATAGAATATGGAACTTTCCATGGGCTATCAGAGTCCCAGCAGAAGAAGGAGGACTTTGGATTCAATCTCAATAATAATCTCAGCAAGTTATTTTATGGATATTAATGAACTAATTCTAAAGTTTATATGAAGAAGCAAAAAGCCCAAACTACCCAACACAATATTGAAAGAGAATAACAAAGTTGGAGGGCTGATGTTACACGACTTTAAGAATTACTATAAAGCTATAATAATCAAGATAGTGTGTTATTGACCCCCAAAAAAATACAAGTAGATCAGTGAAAAAAAAATGGAGTTCAGAAATGGATCCACATAAATATAGTCAACTGATGTTTGACAAAGAAACAAAGGCAATAAAATAGAGGAAAATGGTCTCTTCAAAAAATGAGTCAGGAAAAACTGCACAGCCACATGCAAAAAACAATTAATCTAGACACAGGCCTTGTACTCTTCACAAAAATTAACTTAAAATACATCATATGCCTAAATGTAAAATGTGAAAATATAAAACTTCTGGGATATAACATAGCAGAAAATGTAGATGATCTTGTTATGGTGATGCCTTTTTAGATACAACACCAGTAACACAATACATGAAATAATTGATAAGCTGGACTTAATAAAAATTTTAAATGTCTGTGTTGTGAAAAGATAATATCAAGAGAAATAGAAGACAAGCTACAGATTTGGAGAAAATATTTGAAAGAAACATACCTGATAAAGGATTGTTATATAAAATATACAAAAATAGCCCTGGGTGGTGTAGCTCAGTGGATTGAGTACTAGCCTGCGAACCAAAAGGTCGCTGGTTCAATTCCTAGTCAGGGCACATGCCTGGGTTGCAGGCCAAGTCTCCAATAAGGGGTGTGTGAGAGGCAACCACACATTGATGTTTCTCCTTTCCCCTTCCCCTCTCTCTAAAAATAAATAAATAAAATCTTTAAAAAATAAAATATACAAAAACCTTTTAAAACTCAATAATAAGAAAATAAAAAACTTCATTAAAAGGGGGGTCAGAGACATTAACAAAAAGCTCACCAAAAATGATACACAGATGACAAATAAACATATGAAAAGATGTTCCACATCATGTTATCAAGGAAATGCAAATTAAAACAACAAAGACATATGGCTACACAACTATTAGACTGGCCAAAATCTGGACCACTGACATAATCAATTGCTGGTGAGGATGTGGAACACTAGGAACTCTCATTCATTGGTCTTAGAAGTGTACACTTTGAAAAACAGTTTAGTGGGATTTTTTTATAACATGCTCTTACCATATGATGCGGTAATCAGGCTACTTGGTATTTACCCAAAGGCACTGAATATATAATGTCTACACAAAAATTTGCATGTGGATGTTTCTAGTAGCTTTATTCATAATTGTCAAAACTTGGAAGTAACGAAGATGTCCTTCAATAGGTGGAAGGATAAATAAACTGTGGTACACACAATGGACTATTATTCAGCACTTTAAAAGAAATAAGCAACTAAGACAAGAAAAGACATGGAGCAACCTTAAATGCATAATACTCAGTAAAAGAAGCCAATTTGAAAAGGCTACACACTGTACAATTCTGATTATATGACATTCCGGAAAAGGCAAATCTGTGAAAACATCCGTGGTTGCCAAAGGTTAGGTTGGAAAGAGGGATGAATAGGTAGAACACAAAGGATTTTAAGTGCAGTGAAAATATACTGTATGATACTATAAGTGTGAATATATGTCATTCAAATTTTTCCCAAGCCCACAGAATGCACAACACCAAAGTTAAACCCTATTGTAAACTATGGATTTGGAGTTATTATGATGTGTTAATGTAGGTTCATCCTTGCTAAAAAACAAAACAAAACAAAACAAAACAAAAACCAAAGGAACCAAATGGTGGAGGACTGAGTGGAAGTCATGCTGACTTCCTCCTCCCAAGACCAACCTGGAATTACAACTAAATTGTGGAGAAATCGCCTGGAACAAACAACTGAACAATAGCAAGAGAGGAGCGTTATAACCTTGGACAGGCAGAAGAATCAGCTTTAGCACAACCTAACTGGTAAGGAGTGCAGTAGACACTCGAGAAGGCAGGCGAGGCACCCATGGGAAGCAGCATCAGAAGGATATTGAAACAGCCAGTTGAATCCCCCTAAGAAGAGCAGAGTCTAAACAGTAAGTGGGGATCACCAGCCTACAGCACCAGAGTTCAAAATGTACACAGAGAACAGCCACCTCTGAAAAGACAGGAGACTAGAGATACAAAGAGCTGTTTAAAGGGCCAACACATAAATTTTTATTTGTAGCCACTTACACTGGAGTCCGGCAAAGGTGGGGGCAGAGTGGACTGGAGACGCCAGATGAGAGACTGGGGAAGGAGGCTTTGGGGAGAGAACTGAGAGAGTAACATGCAGGATCCCAGAGCTGAATCATTCCCCATGTGGCACCAGCCATCTTGCTCAGGTAGACCACTCCCCTGAGTGGCAATAGCATGAGAGGACCCAATAACCCCACCCCCTGGAAGGACTCTGCCCCGCCCTGTGGTGTCTCTAAGCTGGCTTGCTGAGTGCAGAGTGACTAGATTAACAAACGAAGGAGACAGCCACAGAGAGTAGATTCCTGGAAGTCTTGAACACACTGCCTAAGGTCAGACAGGTAACATCTGACATCATCAGAGGCAGATCCAGAAAGAAAACAACAGTAGACTCCTACCATAGAAGTTCACATCACAAAGTCAGGAACTCAAGATAGATCAATTTAAGAAGCAGAAGTAGAAAAGAAGAGTCTCACAAATAATGGGAAGACAAAGAAACACCACTCCCCTTCAAAGGGAAAGGAGGAATTCCCAGAAAGAGAACTACATGAAATAGAGGCAAGGAAACTCTCAGATATTGAGTTCCAAACAATGGTTCTAAGGAAACTAAATGAGCTCAGTGAGCTCATAGAGAATTATCAAAAACTATAGGGAAATTATGAGGAACTTACTGCAAATTATATCAGCATGTAAAAGGACATAGAAACTATCAATAAGAGACAAGAGAAAATGAAGAATACCATTTCTGAATTGAAGAACACAGTAGAAGGAATCAAAAGCAGCCTAGATGAAGCCAAGGATCAAATCAGTGAGCTGGAGGACAAGGTAGAAAAAAGCTCCCAGAAAGAGCAAGAAAATGAAAAAAAGACTCAAAAAGAATGAAGAGGCTTTGAGGGAAATGCAGCACAATCTGAAATTTAATAATATCCATATAATAGGTATACAAGAAGGAGAAGAGGGTGAGGAAGGGATAGAGAACCTGTTTGAAAAAAGCATGATAAAAACTTCCCTAATTGGAGGACAGAAAAAGTCCCACAAGCCCAGGAAGCACAGTGGGTCCCATTCAAGAGGAACCCAATAAGGCCCACTCCAAGACACATCATCATTAAAATGGCAAATATAAAAGACAAACAGAGAATCCTAAAGGCAGCAAGGGAGAAACAGGTAGTAACATACAAGGGAGCCCCAATACAAGTAGTAGCTCACTTCTCAACAGAAACACTGCAAGCCAGAAGGGAATGGCAAGAAATATTCCAAGTCATGAAAAGCAAGGGCCTGCACCCAAGACTGCTTTACCAAGCAAAGCTCTCAATTAAATGGAAGGCTAAATAAGGAGCTTCCCAGACAGAAGAAGGCTAAAAGAATACATCTCCACCAAACCAGCATTACAAAATATGCTGACAGGACTGCTTTAAGAAGCTGAAGAAAAAGAGTCTATGAGTACCCAGTTTCTTTCCCAGTCACCAATACTTCATATTACCAATATTTTTAATACTTATTAATCTGATTGTGACATTGATGTGTTATTTTAATTTTTCCTTTATTATTGTTGAAACTAAACCTGTTTTTGTATATTTCTTGTCTATTTCTATTATTTTTAAAAAGCTTTAAATGACATTTTGGTATTCTTTATCCATTTTTTGATTAAATGTTTGTAGGATTTTTGCCCTAAAAAAAACTATTAACCAATTTTTAGATGTGCTGAAAATACTTTCTTATTCTGTTACTTGTCCTTTAACTTTTTTATACATATATTACTATGTAGTCTTAAATGTTTAATATGGTCATATTGTCGATATCTTCCTTTATAGCTTTTGGGTTTGAATATGTTACTTCAGGGTAAGAAAAATATTAGTTTGTGTTTTCTCCTAAAACTCCTTAGATTTTACATTTTGATTTTTAACTCACTTGAATATTTCTTGTATAATGTGTGAAATAGGGCTCTATATTTGTTTTATTTCAAGTAAGAGTGGTCCATGTACCTTATTTGTTGAATAAACCTTATTTTCCCCCATTGATTTGAAATCAGTTTATTCCTATATTCCATTTTTACACAGATATATACATTTGTTTCTACAATGCTCATTTTATTTCATTGATCTATTTGATTATTTCTCTGCTGGTGTCATTGTGTTTTAATTGCTGAGACTTTATAATGGATTTAATTGTTTTAATATTTTATAATGGATCTTTCATTGAAAATAAATAAGTAAATAAAATCAATCTACATTAGAAAAAGAAAGAAAGGAAGAAAGGAAGGAAGAAAGAAAGAAAGAAAGAAAGAAAGAAAGAAAGAAAAAGAAAGAAAGAAGAAAGAAAGAAAGAACCTCCTACATTTTATGACAACATGGATGAAACTGGAGAATATTATGCTAAGTGAAATAAGCCAGTTGGTGAAACACAAACACCATGTGATCTCACCTATAAGCGGAATTTATTCAACAAAATAAACTAACGAACAAAATAAACCATGGGCAAGGAAACATTGAGCAGACCGAAAGTGACCGGAGGGGAAAGGTAAGGTGGACAATGGTGGAAATAAGAAGGGACTAAACAAAGAACATGTATGAATGACCCGTGGACATGGCCAACAGAGTGAGAATTGACTGCACAAGAGGGGCGCAAAGAGAGAAAAATTGAGACAGCTATAATAAACATGATTTAAAAGTAAAAGAAAATTTAAAAAATCATCATTCTTGTGAATGATGTTGATAATGGGAAACACTATGGATATTATATAGAAAATTCCTGTACCTTCCTTTTCATTTTTTTGTAAATCTAAAATTGCTCTAAGAAACAAAACTTAAGAAAAAGAATGAAGGTGATTTATCAGGAAACACACTGAAATCACACTTAAAGAGTTCCCTTACAAAATCTGTAACAGTTCGAGTATCAAAATAAATAATGACAGTGATAAATGTGTCATTAAAATAAAATTAAAAAGCATGATCCCATAGAAATACTTTAGGAAGAAAATAATACATAATAGATAATACATAAATTTTAATGAGTAGTGAGGCATTTACATTGTAACAACTCCCTAAAAAGTAGAAAAGAGTACTTCTAGTGGATAATCCTGGCAGAAGCCATTTTAATCAAGTAATCAAAGTCAACATCATTACATAAAGGACAAAATGAAATTGTGTGGTGCCTAATAGGATGCAACAAGAACACAACATCATTTCTGGCCTTCCAAAAATGTATAACATGGATATTGTCATCAAAAACATGACACAAATCTAAATGTAACAAATAAATTGACCCATAATCTTTAAAAGGCTCAGTGTTATTAAAGTCAAAAGGAGACTAAAGAATTGTCCAAGTATGGAGTATAGTAATGAGACTTGATGACTAAATGCAAACCATGATTCTGACCTGGATCTATTTGCTATAAAATGTATTATTGGGACAACAAACAAAACTTCAGTGGGGCCTGAGGAATAGATGGTAGTGATATATTCATATTAATTTCCTGGTTTAGATTATTGTATTGGGATTATATAAGATAATATCTTTATGCATAGCAAATGCACATGAAAACATTGAGGGTTGGTAAGAAATCATGATGACTTAGTCCCACAGTTCAGAACAAAATTACATTTGTTCCTTTTATGTAAACTTAAGATAATTTCATATTAAACAAAATAAAATGTAAAACTAAAAGGCAAATACAACGTCATTGCATTATAGAGATCCTGAATATACCTACAGGTGAAAAGGAAAAAAATATAATCTTATACTAATAGCATTTAAGAAAATAAAATTAATCATACAGGGACAGTGTTTTATATGAATTCTAAAAGAGCCTTATCTCAAATAACTTAGAAGGTTATCATGCAATATGATTTGCTCTAGGTTTTACAATAGGTAACCTCGAAATTGACTCAGTCATGTTGAAATTAATGTAAAGAGTTTAAATGTAATTTTTTTTAGGATTTTATTTATTTATTTTTAGAGAAAGAGAGGAAGAGAAACATCAATGTGTGGTTGCATCTCACATGCCCCTTTCTGGGAACCTAGCCTGCAACCTAGGCATGTGCCATACACTGGGTATTGAACCGGTGAAGCTTTCGTTCACAAGCCAGCACTCAATCCACTGAGACACACCAGCTGGGGCTAAATGTAATTGTTTAATTAAAATGTGAAATGAAATTTCCAAGTTTGTGTAATATTTGTATGTGCAAATTATAAAATGTATATATACACAAAAATAATGAATTTAAAGTTATACATAAATTTTCAGGTACTTTTATTTAAACATCTAAAAGATTATATAATAAATTGTACAAATTTTCCCTGTTGAACCTTCAGATAAGGTAAATGATCTATATTTGTGGTTGCTTCATTTTCAAGCATATCCATTATATACTAGAAAAAGGCTTTATATACCAAATATACCTATATGCATTAATAACATTAATTAGTAAAATGAAAATTAAAAATTGGTATAACTTTTAAAAATGCAATAAAAAATACAATTAGTAAAATTTTAAAAATGGAGACATATGCGGACCAAGAATTCACACACACACAGGTATTATGTATTATGTTAATACTTAATATGCATATTAAAAGATTATCAAATATACTAGTGAACAGGAAAAATTTTTAAACAACTGCAGGGTTTTTTTTTCTTTTTTGCCTCTCTGGTTTTGTCTACTTTTGTTTTAAAACAATAAAAATATCTGCTACTGGTGAGTATGTGGGAAAAGTAGATTCTTTCACACCCTTTTTGAAGCAATATATGTGGGTACAACTTTTTTGGAGAGTAATTCAGCAAGATGTCAAAATAAAATCCCCTAAACTTTGACCTAGCTATCTAATTTCTAGAAAGATATCCTTTGAAAATACTCACAAAAATATGTGCAAAATATTGAAAAAACTAAAAACAAATGTCAAGTTATAACAAAGGAAACAGTTGTAAAAAGGGGGCTTGAAAGGTGAACAGAATCAGGAACCCAAATCAGAATTTACTACATATAACTCTTGGAATTTGCAAAAAAAAAAAAAAAAAAAAAAGAAGGAATAACGTTAAATACATTTTTTTTTATAGAATATGGATTGAGGATGTACACCAATTTCATTTAAATATCAATGGGTAAAGTAACGACAACTCATATGAGGGTCACATGTTTATGTATACATGAATATAAAGGTGCTGTAGGATATACAGTGTCTGGCAGAATTACACTTGCTTGAATATGATTGGTAGGGTAACAATATGGGTATAATAATTTGTAGCTTAAATTTGACCATTTCACCTAAAATGTCATATGGTGTGCCTGCATGTGAAAGTGTTATATAACAGAATTACATGCTTATGATTTTGTAATAAAAGATTTTGTAATAAGGAATGTTATTTGTGCTTTACCCTGTATATCTAATTATTTAACAGTGGTTATATACAGGTAGTAGGATTGAAGTGATGTAACAAGGGACATTCCCTCTTAATGTATATATGTTTAATTTTTTATGAATATATATCTCTATAGTTCATTGTTTTAGCCACTTTTTGTCAATAGCTGATATAATCATCTTCTTAAATCTCTATTTCTTTAACTCTCACCTAGCCCCATTTTAATTTAATTTCAAGTATCAGAATGAGCTTTATTTTATTTTAGTTTTTTAAATCATGTTTTTTTAATTTTTCAATTACAGTTGACATATAATATTATATTTAGTTTCAGGTATATACCCCAGTGATTAGACATTACATAGCTTACTAAGTAATCATCCCAATAAATCTCATACTCCCTGACACCATACACAGTTATTAGAATATTATTGACTATGTTCCCTATGCTGTTCTTTATATCCCTATAACTATTCTGCTACTACAAGTTTGTATTTATTAATGAGCTTTATTATCCCTTCATCTTTTTCACCTAATCTCCAAACTCCTCTCCTATCTGGCAACCATCAAAATATTTTATGTATCAATGACTTTGTTTCTGTTTTGTTTGTTCATTTATTTTGTTTTTCAGATTCAGTTGTTGATGGATATGTACTTATTGACATTTTATTGTTCATTTCTCCTCCTTCTTCCTTTTCTTCTCCTTCTCCTTCTTCTCCTCCTTCTCCTCCTTCTCCTTCTCTTCTCCTCCTCCTTCTTCTTCCTTCTTCTCTTTTCCTCATGCCCTTTACCAGTTCATGTGTTACTGGTTTGGTGGTGATAAACTCCTTTAGCTTTTCCTTGTCTGGGAAGTTCTTTTTATGTCCTTAGATTCTAAATGATAGGTTATAGGTCCCTGCTTTTCATTACTTTGAATATCACTTGCTAATCCCTTCTGTCCTGCAATGTTTCTGTTGAGAAATCAGCTGACAGCCTTATGAGAACTCCCTTTCAAGTAACTAACTGCTTTTCTCTTGCTGCTGTTAAGATTCTCTTTGTTTCTAAACTTTGGCATTTTTTTCTTTTCTTTTTTTTTTATTTTTTCAAATACATTTGTCTCTGCCTTCTTTCTCTTGCCCCCACTTTCCCTTGCCCCCTCCCCCTCCCTCTCTCAATCCTTCCCCTTTGGTTTTGTCCATGAGACCTTGCTATATGTTCTTTGACTATCCCCTTAACTTCCTTTTCCCCCACTGTCCCTCATTTCTTCCCTCTTGTCTCTGTTGGTTTCCTTTCAGTGTTGCTGGTCTTATTTTCCTTGCATCTATGGTGTGTCTTGGGGTGGGCCTCTTTGGGTTCATCTTGTTTGGGACTCTCTCTGGTCCCCGACTTGTATGTCTCTTTACTTCCCCAGGTTAGAGAAATTTTCCATCATTATTTTTTCAAATAGATTTTCAATTTCTTGCTCTCTCTCTTCTCCTTTTTGTACCCCCATGGTGCAAATATTGATACAGTCGAAGTTGTCCTAGAGGCTCCTTCAATATCCTCATTTTTTTAGACTCATTTTTGTTTTAGCTCTTCTGATTGGGTGTTTTTTGCTTCCTTATATTTCAAATCTCTGTTTTGATTTTTGGCTTAATCTACTCTACTGTCAATCCCCTTTAAATTATTTTTCATTTAAGTTAGTGTAAGCTTTATTTCTCAGTGGTATTATTTATTTTTTCCATCTCCATTTTTTATGTTTCCTATCATTTGTTGAAGTTCTCTCTAAGATTATCTACTCTTCCTCTAAGTTCCTTGAGCATCCTCATAACCAGTGTTTTGAACTCTGCATCTAGCACACTGTTTGTCTCCATTTCATTTAAAAGTTTTTCTGGAGTTTTATTCTGTTCTTTCATTTGAAGCATGTTTCTTTGTCTTCTCATTTTGGCAGTCTCCTTGTGTTTGTTTCTATGTATTAGGTAGAGCTGCTACATCTCCCTGGCTTGATAGAGTGGCCTAATATAGTATGTGTCCTACGTGGTCCTGTGTGGTCTGGTGACACAGCCTCCCCATTCACCCAAGCTGGATATTCCAGGTGTGCCCTCTCCTTTATATGGGCTGTGTACACCCTCTTGTTTTAGTTGATCCTTGATTGCTGTTGACACATCAATAGGAGAGATTTAAACATAGGCCAATGAGCTGCAAGGACTGTATGTAACCACCATGGAGTACTAGCTGTGCAGGGACCCACCCCATAGAGCAGGACTTACTTCAGCAGGACTCTGGTGTCTGCTGAGTCTGTCCTTGTGTGCCACTTGTGGAGGTAGTTAGGTGGTACTTCAATGTTTTTTGAAGCTGTCTATTAGGTGCACTGGCTCTGGTGCCTCCCAGAATATGCACACCAAGGTCAGTTACCACCTTTGTTCTGCGTGGGGCCACTTGGCAGGAGCTACAAGGTGATCTGCAGATGGCCACTACTTGTGCCAGGTTTGGAGGTACCCAGGAAAGGCTAAGCTATGAACCAAGGCCAGCTGCAACTAGTCCCAGTCCTGGTACCACTTAGCAAGAGGTATGGTGCAGGCTGAGGCCAGATGCTTCTTTTCTGAGAGATTTTAGGAAAGTCTGAGGCATGAGCCAAGACAGGCCATTCATATGGAAAAGCCACTGGAAACAGTTTGGGTGGGCCCAAAAGCTGGCGGGATGGGTCTCAGGGGATCACCAGGCTGCAGAAAACAGTAATATCAATGTTGATGGAGACTCATATGTGGCACCTGCCTTCCAGCTCTGTGGCTTCCTTGGGGGAGGGCCCAGAAAAGGAACAATGGCTTCTTCCAGCACTTCCATCTGGGAAAAAGCTGCTCTTCCAGCTCTTGCACTTATGCCAGATGTTTCAGTTCCTCCTTGTATGTCCTGGTGCCTTTGGAACTGTACCCCAGTCCTGGAGTTCAGAAGGAATACGTATGCATAAGTCCATATGCAATTTCTTTAAGCAGAACTGCCTGGGACTCCAGAATTCTCTGTCTCACTCAGTCACAATCTCACTGGTTTTTACAGCCAGATGTTATGGGGACTTCTCTTCCTGGCTATGGAACCCTGGAACCCAGGCCCATTTTTAGTCACGATTATGGCTCCTTTCGCTCTTAGCAGATCTTGTCTCTTATTCTACAGAGAAATTAGAATTTGAAAAGTATTCACGGCACTCTCAACTTTCACTAAACAGAAACCTATATGCTTTTGTACCTGTATTTGTTTGCTAGGACTGACATAAAAACATACCATAAACATGGCAGCTTCAAGAATAAAAATCTATTGTCTCAGAATTTTGGAGGGTACTAATAAAAAACCAAGGTTTGGGCAGTTAGTTTCTTCTGAGGACTGTGAGGTAAAGACTTCTTCCTGTCACATTTTCTTGGCTTGTAAAAGGCTATCTTCTCACTGTGGCTCTTCATATCATCTTTCTTTTCTGTGCAGTTCTGTGTCCAAATGTTCCCTTTTCATAAGGACTCCAATTATATTGGAATATGGCTCACCTTAACAATCTCACTTTTGCCCAGCTGGTGCAGCTCAGTGGATTGAGCACTGGCCTGCAAACCAAAGGGTCACTGGTTTGATTCCCAGTCAGGGCACATGCCTAGGTTGCAGGCCAGGCTCCCATTAGGGGGCTCACGAGAGGCAACTACATATTGATGTTTCTTTCTCTTTCTCTCTCCCTTTCCTTTCTCTAAAAATAAATAAATAAAATCTTTCAAAAAATAATCTCACTTTAACATGATTAGCTCTGTAAAGGCCCTGTCTCTAAATAAGGCCACATTGCGAGCTACTGGGAATTAACCCTGTAACATATGAATTTTGGGGAAAAACAGGTCAATCATAACAGTATGCATCCATTTTCCTTTCTTTTATTATAATTAAGTATGTGCCCTTCCTGCTCTCTAAGAGTGTTTATCTTACGATGCTCTGACACATGATATCCTATCTGGCAGGCTTCTCCATTGATCATGTCCACTCCTTCCTGAATTTACAACTTCTGACTCTCAGCTTGATTATTTCTATTTTTTAAAACATATTTGATCTCCAGTAGCCAGGAAGGGGAGAATGGTTTTGGTATTTTCAATTGTCTTCAAAACCAACAGAGTCAAGAGGGAAGGAGGGAGGGGTGGGCGGGGAAAGTGTAGGGAAGGGTAAAATCAAGGAACATATAGCAAGGACTCATGGACAAAGCCAAAATGGGGAAGGATTGAAGGAGGGATATGGGGGAGGGAGGCAGGGGAAAGTGGTGGGGGGGAGGCGGAGACAAATGTATTTGAACCAAAAAAATAAATTAATAAAAAAATTTCCATTGCCACCATTCTGGTCCAAGCTACCATCAATCTCTGACTGGCACCATTGAAATAGCTCCCAACTGGTCTCTCATCCACATTGCCCTGTCCATCCTATGGAAAGCCATTCTCTATGGAGCATCTAGAATGATTTTTCTAAAACATAATTTTGGTCATATCTTTTCCCTGCTTTAAACCCTAAAAATGTCTTCACATTGGCTATACAATAAAATCCAAAGTCCTCAACATGGCTTAAAATGCTCGCCCGATCCCACTCCCACCCATAATCTGGCTCTTGCCAACCTCTTCAGTTTTATTTTTCATCACTTCATTCTCCTTACATTCTACATACCAGGCAAATACAATTTCTTTCAGCTACTTGGCTTTACTTATCTTTCTGTCTCCTGTTAATGCTCTTGAGTATGCTGTTCTATCTGTTTAGGACAGGGTAGAAATACTTTATAATGCTTTGCACCTAACTAACTCATATTCATTCTTGAATCTGAGTTTTACCTCTGGGAAGCATTTCCTCATTTCACAGACATTTCATTTCCTTTGTTACAGGTTTTCATATCATTGTACTTCTTTTTAAGATTTCTTACTGTTGAAAGTAACTGTTTATTGGCTATTTACTTAATGTCTGTCTTACCCTCTTATCTCTTAGCCACATGAGCTCAAGGAATGTTTCTGGCTTCATCAACATATGCTCCAGTTCCTAGTCCAGTATCTGGTCTATAAGTAATAGTCAATAGATACTCAATAAATACTGTAATTGTAAATGTTCAATGTTGTGTTCCTCCTTAAGCATTTAGCAAAGTACAATAACTGGTATAGAGCAGATATTTAATAAATATTTATCAAATAAATAATCAAATAAATAATAAAGAGTGATATTGAGGGGGAGACATAATAGGCATAGAAATTTGGGCAACATATTTGAGATAGAATTTAAAAAAAAGGAAAAAGATACCTGTTCCTCAAAAATAGTCTCTGTCAGGGGAGAGAGAGAGGGAGGGAGGGAGGGCGGTAGTGGGTAGAGGAAGGGGAAGGGTCAGATCAAGGAACAGATGTGAAGGACACATGGACGAAGCCAAGGTGAGGAAGGATTGAGGGGGGAGGGGAAGTGGATCGGGTAGAGAAAAGTAGTGGCAGGTAAATGGAGACAAATATATGTGGAAAAAATTTTTAAAAAAGAAAGAAAGAAATTTTAAAAATAAAAATAAAAAAATAGTCTCTGTCATGTGAGTTTCAAATAGTATCCCCAGGTTGCTTTTGATCTTCTTTGTTCATGGGAACTTTAGCATTTAGAGATGTCTTAATTTTGTGTAACCACACTTATAAATATTTTTCTACAGGTTTAGGAACAAAATAATAACTTCAAATTCTTCTTCTACAGAGGTGCCAGAAGTCTTCATTCTAAGTTTGGTAGGGAACTAAGATGTTCCTTAAGAAATAAAATTCTTATACTCTGATATTGTATTCTATGTGACATGGGCTCTATTTGCTGTCAAACTGGTAATTATAAGGTCAGAAAATCAGGAGAAGGTCCATGATAATATTTTTGTTTTGTCCTCAGGATGTTCTCATATCACTTATATTACCTCCTAGCCTTCAAGAACTGTGCATGTTACCAAGCAGGAATCCCTTCAAAGCACAGAGCAGTGGAACAATGAAAATGTTTTGTATCCCTTCATAATTCAAAACAGTGTTAACAAAGTAAGGCTAAATATGAAGAAAATATAAAAGTAATTGTTGGGATATCTGACCAATTGCAAAATACTTTCACAAAGCCAAAGCAACAGAAGCTTTCACTGAACAATGATTTCTAGCTTTCCTTGGTAGGCTATTCTAATTAACACAGATTTATAAAGTAAAATATGGAAGGATAATATTTCCTTTTAAAAGTGGGATGTTTGATGCCAACATAAAATTGAAATTCAGAACAAATTTAAATTTGCATGTTGCTATTCCTTAATATTGGGACCATTATTTAATTCAGCTTTTTATCTATGGACTTAATAATTTAAGGGCATTCCATTTTTTACATTTTTAAATTTCTCTCTCTCTCTCCTCTCTCTCCTCTTCCCATATACCCTTCAATACCACAATACCACATGTCAAGGTGAAGTTGGGGCTCACACAACTGGAATAACACCTGCCCTCCCTAGATAGCCTCAATTCCATCAGCAAGTGTCAAATAGACAGTCACAAAGCCTTGAAATAAGTCTGCTTTTCCCTTTACAGGGATACATTGTGAGCCTTGTACTGTATAACTTTCTTACTTTCACTTGCAGGGATCCAGAGATAGCCCTAGGTATCTTAGCTTCTCTGTACCTTAGAACTCATATTCTCACCTGCTTGAATAGTCTCAATTTCACTGAATCCCTTACTTTTGTTTGTGTCAGTCACCATCAAAAACCCTCTGCTCATATCTTCGCTCCTTAACTTATGAAACCTATCCACTGAAACTTCTGCAACTGATGGTCTATAAACACCAAAATGTTCTATCCATTCAGTCTCTTCTTTGATTTTATCCTTCCTCCAAGACAGTGCTGAAGCCTTTTCAAGTGATGGCCATTTCCTCTTCCATACTTATCCTACCAATGAAACTCAAAGTGGAATAGGTGTCATCCTTGTCCCACATCTCTGTCTCCAGATCATTCTCACCTAAAAAGCAAAAAACACAGATTTTAATTTGATGTCATCCTATTACATTTTCTACAACCCTTCATTGTTGCTGTCATATACTCCCTTACTCATTTTATATACATTCACTTACTCTCCTTCTTGGCACTACTCCTGCCTTATCAGGACAATTTAAGTATTCAGCAGAAAATTCTTGCAACTCCATAACTTTAACCTCCTTTTGTCCAGTGGTGTTATCCACCAACCTACTGCAATAGTCTTCCCTATGATCATACTTGTGACCTGTGCTCTCCTATATGTTGATCACTAGCCACATGTGGCTACTGAGTATTTGAAATGCAGCTAGTCCAAAATGAGATGTAATAAAAGTGAAAATTACACACTGAATTTAAAAAAAAAACTTTAGTATGAAAAGCATAAACTATCTCTAATATTTTATATTTATTAATGTTAAAATGATAAGATTTACTTCTTTTAGTTAAATAAATATTTTTAAAGGGTATTAGACAATTTTAAATTATAATGATTCACATTATATTTCTATTGGGCAGCTCTGCTGTAGGCATTCCTGTGAACAATAACTACAAACCTCAATTTAATACTTTATCTTCTTTGACAACTACCTCTTACCTTTCCAGCTCATGCCCTTTAGTATGCCAACAAAACCTCTGATCCATTGATTCTATTTTTTTCTCACTATTTTTCATGCCTTTAATATTTTCTCTTTACTCCTTTTCCAGCTTAAATTCCATAACCAATCATTATAAATGTTTCCTTCCGTACATACTTAACTCTCTTGTCCTTTTGACCTAGTTGTTGATGCAACTACAACCTTGGTTAAAATAATTCCCACCTGTCTTTTCCTACACTGTATCACTAAACATCTCTGGAGAAAAATGTACAACAATGCTGGCTGGCCTCATTTTAACTTTATAATCATAATCCTATAATTCAGTGGTTCTTACTCTAAGTTAAAGATACAGTTTTTAAAAGAACTAAGAATTAGATGGAGCAGGCAGGATTCAAAGATACCTTTGAGATACCTTAGAAACCTTTGGTTTAAAGTGGCACCTACCTAGCAGATTTGAGGCGGCTTCTCAAATCTTCTTATTCAAGTGAATATGAAAAGGCTTTAAAATGCATTAAAAATTCAAAACAACACTAAAACATTAGATTGATGGGCAAACAATGATCATGTTTGTTTACAGGAATTTTCATCAAGTATAGGGCAGAATTATAATAACAAAAATAACAAAACCTAACCAAGTTTTACCTCATGAAATTGAGTCTGCTTAATATGCTTCAAAAGTATAGAAAGAATGGATATATAAATGACCGAGTTCACATAGAAAATATCATAATCCAAGATGTGAACCCACTAATGCTGGTTGCATAGCCAACATAGTCCACAGTACATCACCACCTTTAGTAGTCAGAGCCCATGTTTTCATTATCTATGTACATATCACATTGTCTTCCTTTTATAAGAAGAGAAACTTCTTGAGGGCATATTCTCCCCTGAGCCATCTCTACAACGAGGTAAATTACACAAATAAAATAAAGTAAGAATAAATGCCTACATTTTCTCTTTCCCCCAGCACTCTATTAGGCTTATGAACCATGCTGTTGAGTTACCCTGAAGGATTTAATATGGAGAAGTGAGTGTTCATAATTTAGCAATAAAAACTGCTGTTTACCAATCCCTGCCCTTTTCCTGTATGCCCTCTTTTCTAAAGCATCTACAATATCTTAAAATAAAGTGACAAAAATAATAAACAAAAGATTTTGGATCATTTCAACATATATGGATTCCCATTAGTTCTTATGCAGAGTGGTCTGTAACCATTTACTCTATGATCCCTTTTCTTTGTTGAAACTACAGGAACTAGAAATATATTATTTTATTTTTATTTTTATATTGTCTATGATTTGCTTCCCCCACATTTACATTTACAGGAGGGCGATACTCTCTTTCCATTTTCTCTCTCTGTGTAACCTCAGGGCTTCAAAAAAAGTGTTTGGTATGTAATAAGTACTTAATAAATAATTGCTGAATTGAATACTAAACACATTTCTCATTTATTCATTAATTTAACAAATACTTATTAGCACCTATTATGTTCCCTGCAATATGCTACATACTGGGGATACAATAGAGAACAAAACTCACATTATCACTGTACTCAAAACACTTATATTTATGTGTAAAAACTAGTCAAGGTAATGGGCATTTATATTATAATGCAATACAAGTATATGATATGTAGTAATAAGCACAAGTAACTGTGGAGGTGCATTAGAGGAGTCTTGTATTTAGTCGGTAGGATCAGGGGACACTTCTGAAACCTGAAGAATAAGTCCTGAAGTAACTGATTTCTTCAAGCATATTTTCTGAACTAGGAGTCAGCAAACTTTTCTTTGTGAAAAGCCGGATAGTAAATATTTTAAGCTCTGGGTCACATATTGTCCCTGTCACAACAACTCAAATTTGTCCTCCTAGCAAAAGCAGTCATAAACTGTGCATGAACAAACAGGCGTGACTCTTTGCCAATGAAACTATAATTACAATAACAAGTGGCATCATAAGATACATTTCCTCAATTTTTAACTGGAACCCATGGATTTAAAATTATTTTTTAAATACTAGAACCTTCTGTTTATACAAATTTTATCTGGAATCCCAATATCTAATGAAATGAAATTAGAATGACTAGCTTTAAAGCTGAGGTGGGAGTTTAGTGACCTTTATCTCCCTTTTCAAATGGAAAGAGAAATAAAAGTAGGCTCCCATCTGCAGGGTAAGAATTATCTACTTTTTTACCTTTTTTTCCCTGGCTTCCTCCCCAACTCTTAAACTAACAGGTGATGCCAATGAAGCTGTTCTCACTGAAATAATCAAACCTATTTAATTTGATGTTCAAAAACAGTAACCTAGCCCAATTCACCCAGGATATACTTAAAGACACTGCTATGAACCAAATTGTGCCCCCCTAAAATTCATATGCCGTTGTCCTAACCTCTAATGTGACTGCATTTGTAATAGAGCCCATAAGGAGATAATTAAAGTTAAATGAAATCATAGGGTAGGGCCTTGATCCAATAAGATTAGTGTCCTTATAAGATGACACACAACAGGAAAGAGCTTATTTTTCTCTCCTTGTGTACCCACTAAGGAAAGGCAATGGGAGCACATAGCAAAAAGGTGGCCATCTACAAATGAGGATGAGTCCTGACCAGGAAACAAGTATGCTGGCATCCTGATCTCAGAATTCCATCCTCCAGAACTGTGAGAAAATGACTTGTATTTTTTAAGCCAACTAGTCTAGGGTATTTGTTATAGGAAACTAAGAAGACTAAGACAGATACTACTCAAAGGAAAGCTGAGCTGGAGTTCTCTGTCATACTTCAATATCAAAGTCAATCTTTGACCTTTCATAAGCCTTTTTACTCAGCTGCTTCTCAGAGATCACAAGTTTCCTTTAAGGCAGCACTTATTGTTTTTTATTTTCTTGCTGAGTCACTCAATTAATACTAATTGTTTCTGACTACATACTGCTGCCCTAGCTTTTGAGGGGAGCTTGTAAACCCAGTGTATAAAAATGAACAGGTGTCACTTCAGAGATCATCATTACTGCTTTTGACGTGGTAGCATGTATTCTTAGCCAAGGAAGTCACCCTTAAACTGCTGCCTGTCCAATATGTATTTCTTTTGTAGGTCTATGCTATTCTTTGGGGAAGGTGTATAATGAATAGGCAAGGCACACATGTGACTCCTAACTTTAACTGAGAAACTAGCAGAGCTGAAAGCTAAGTAGGTGAATGTAGCAGAAAAGCTTGTTAACAGCCCAGAAGTCACAAAGAGGATGCTGTGAAAACTGTCTGGGACCTGTCAAAGGCAGATTGGTAAGTGTGCAGAACATCTTGCTTGTCTTGACATTAGAGCTGCTGTGAATGATCCAGTTAATAACACTCTTGGGGAGTCTATGATAAGCAGCTTGTGCCCTCAAAGGGTTGCCTACATTAAAACTAAAGAAGTATTCTGCTATATCTGAGCAAGCAGAAGTGTTTTCTCTGTGATCTGAAAAGTGTTTAGTAGAGAGTCATTATACTCCAAGATTTTCATGGCACACTATTTCTTCACTAGAGAGATGGGATATGGGCATTAGGTTTGATGACAACATAGAAACCCAGATTTACTACTTCTATTTGTATTCTTCAGAGCTGGAGTTTGATACCCATGACTCTAGCCAATGCTGAGGGATTACTACAGAATATTTGAAAGGCATAACTATGATTCCAGCTCTACAATTTTGTTCCCTAACTCCTGAGGAAGTCAAAAGTTGATAGTGACATAGAAATCCAGGTGGTAAGGTAATAACACAGAGTATTTGTCAAAAAATATAAGAAATTTTATGCCCATGTTGGGTATTTCCTTTTCAAAAAGTAGTCCCCTCTGAAATTTTAGACTTGTACCAGTAATGTGGTCAGTGCACAGATAACTTCTGGAATCCCTTTTGTAAATTAGCTTGTGTTCCATTGAACCTTTTCCATGTCAGACACACACCATTCTTAACTTGTAATTAGATTGTTTGCAGCAGCCAAAATATACTTGAAGCCTGTTTTTGATTAATTATTCAGGTAAGCTAATTATTAACACTTTAGAACTCAAAATGATGTGAGACAATGAAGTAATGAATCTTGGTTTTTCATATGACCAGAAATTTCACTCTGATGAGGTCTTTTAAAGAGATGTTCAAGAAAGGCTTTTGGCAAAAGCAGCATAGAATGAATAGGTATGAACCTGTCTAATGGGCCTATTCTCAAAGGGCGAACACCCATTTGTATGGACACATTCTGAAGAACCTGTTAAGCAATTGATCATATTCCTTAATAATCAAAATACATTTGAACTTGGTGGTTTTGTCCAAGTAGTAAGTCGTGTTCAGAAGATCAGGAGCCAAATTCCATAGAATTTTGAGATCATGGTAGGGAATTTTGATTTATTCTAAATATAAAAAGCTATTGGGTAGTTTTAAGGAGAGAAGTAGAATGCCCTGGATTACTTTTATGCTCTGGTCAAAATGAATCAGAGGGGAGCTGGGTGAATCTGAGTCATGTAGCTCTTTCTGTTGCCCAGATACAAGATGATGGTAGCTGGGTCAGCGGCAATAAAAACTGAGGAAAGTGACCAGTATTGAGAGATATGTAGGAGATAATACTAAGAGTTAACACAACCTAACATTTATAGCACTGTCTCATGTGTCCTTCAATATACAATGATAGTATCAAAATGCAGACACACTTGCTGATTAGCTGGCTTAACATAACAGTAAATCTGAGAGAGTAATTGAGCTGCATAAACTATAAGTTTATATGATTAATATGCTTATTTATACACAGTGGTGAACAACTAGTGATTTTTTTCAACTATTAATTTTAAAACAGTGATTTATAAAACAAAAGAATATGACTAAGAATATTCCTATTGAACATTGCAGTTATATTTGAATAGATGTATTCTGTCATACCTGATAATTTATATATGTGCAGTCAGATTCAAAGTGAGCTTCAGCTTCCATTTGAGCAGAGTGCTTTTTATAGTAATTGCTAATTTGGCAGGATTCACTTTTCTGTAGGAGTTCTTAATAAATTGTTTCTTTGAATGGAAATGGTCCTAATAAATTTCTCTGTGAGTTATTCTTCCCTGATATCAACTGTTGCTGCAGCACTGATTTCTTCTCATTATGACAAACTGACCTGTTACTAATTATCTCTGGTTCAAAAATGCTAATGATATCTCTTGGGACGTTGTCCTGGTAGAGAGAGCCTCAGCTGGAACATTAACAAGCCCAGGTGAACTTGTCATCTGCTCTGGAAGATGCTTTGGAATTGTCCCAGCAACATAGGTCTGATTGTCCAGTGTGACATGTACTCCTGTGCTATAACCACGCTGGGCAGCTGCAGTCGCACCAAAATGAATACTTTCAGTTCATAAAGCTTCATTC
Source organism: Pteronotus mesoamericanus (assembly GCF_021234165.1). Classification (NCBI taxonomy): domain Eukaryota; kingdom Metazoa; phylum Chordata; class Mammalia; order Chiroptera; family Mormoopidae; genus Pteronotus; species Pteronotus mesoamericanus. The sequence goes on from NW_026555198.1 coordinate 6,204,370, forward strand.
ATCCAGGTTGGGTTGTTGATTGGAAGGACAGTCTTAGAGATGCCCTACAGAGCAAGGTCATTTCATTTTCATACAAAAATCAGTTCAAGAAGTTTTAAGGGACATTCACAAAGAAACACACTTGTGAGATTTCAGCCAAGTGAATTCTCAAAGATGACAAAAGTATTATTCAGGCGAATGGAGAAGAAAAATGAGAAAGGTTGTTGCTTGAAATTACATAACAAAGCAACTGGTTGTTGTTGCTATTGTATAGATATTCAATTATCAATATAAATAAACTGTGGTAAAAAAATACTATGTTTTTAGCCCATCATTGCATCTTCCTAAGCATGCAGGTAGAACACAGTTCACTAGTCTTCATATAGTTATGTGAGGACCATGTGACTGGGTACTGGTTAGTGGAAATGGAAGCAGAAGTAACATGATGCTTTTCCTGTGATGCATATTTTGATGGCTGCCAGATGGGAGGACAGTGTAGGGGAATAGATGAAGAGGTGAGAGTATTAAGAAGTACAAATTGGTAGTCACATAATAGCCAAGGGGAGGTAAAGTACAGTATAGGAAATGGAGTAGCCGAAAAACATATACACATGACTCATGGACATGAACAATGGTGGGGGGATTGCCTGAGGGAGGGTGTTGAGTGGGGAGGGGGGCAGAGGGGGAAAATCAGGATCACTGTAATAACATAATCAGTAAAACATAATTTAGAAAATGAAAAAGAACAAATGTGTCTTCTCTAAGCTGTCTCTTTCACAACTGCATGAAAATGAGAACAAAACACTCAGTGACGGCAGTGGCACAAAATGGTTTTAACCAAGATCTCTGGGTCAGTTTTTGAAAGTGAACCATTGGACTGTAGTGTGAGAAGTCCATCTGTTTTGAGTTCCTGATATTTGGGAGAGATGCCTATTTTTTAATTTCAACACATACTGGCTAAATAATAATGACAATAGCAAGCAGCTACTGTTTGTGGACCACATAACAGAGTAGGCATTGTGCTGAATACTTTACAAAAGATATCTCATATTATTTTCAGAAACAAAATCTTTCAGGTAAATATTCTCATCCAATAAATTAAAAGCAGATTCAAAAAAGAAATATTTTGGCCCAAAGTCTCACAGCAAATAAACATGTCACAGTCTACTTACCTAGGTCTAAATATATTGTTTTCACTATAGTACAGCTACCCCTGAGTGCACGTATTTCCATTGGTTGTTATATTTCACAGGGAAATTTTCACTATTGGGGCTCCTAATGGTAAGTATTCTATAAGTCTTAGCAAAATACCAGGAACAACCTGGAATAAATGAATGGATTAAAAAATATTGAACCAAATATATACAGGAATATAACACCAGGTGTCATTCCAATATAAATGCCAATAAAATCCATTTTAGAATGTATGATCAAGATCAAAATTCTTGATGTTTCTTTCAACTATTTTTATCTTAAAAACCATAGAAGCCAAAAGCATCTGTTCTCAACAGATTGAAAGAGCACATCAGACTCACTTAATTTCTACAAAGCCATCATAAAGGCACATGGTTCTTCAACTAGTGTTCTGCTGTTCTTATCACAAACATGAGAAATTTACAGGAACCACAAATTGAAGAGAATACAAAATTCAACTTGTCCCTGAAATGGATGCTTTTAATTTAGATATTTAGTAGCTCTGACAATGGTCACCATCTATGGAATATACTCATTTATGACTTGTTTATTTACTTTTTTAAAAAACAAGAACCCTTTTTAAAAATTTTTATTTATTTATTTTTAGAGAGAGGGGAAGGGAAGGAGAAAGAGAGGGAGAGAAACATCAATGTGTGGTTGCCTCTCACACGCCCTCAACCAGGGACCAGGAATGTGCCCTGACTGGGAATCAAATCAGCAACTTTTCAGTTTGCAGTCCAATGCTCAATCCACTGAGCCACACCAGCCAGGGCACAACCCATTTATTATTGAGAGAAAATCTATACTGTGTTGAGGGACATTAATAAGTACATCTAATTAGAATTTATCTGATATCCTATAGAGTGATATGTCTAAAGAGATTTGTTTTATGTAATGTGTGAATATAAAGTAATAAAATGGACTTTTGTGTGTTTTTTCAATATGTCTTAGAAGTCATTGCCCCATACACAGTTCCAAAGGCATTTGAGCAATGGCACCATCACTGGAATATGTGTGTATTCTCCCAGGGGGACTACTTAGAAAGATAACACTCATTTAGATGTATAAATTCTGGTTTGTTTGCTTTTAAAATGTGCAATTATATTTATTTATGGCTCCTCTATGTTCTTATATATCTTTGTAATGCCTATCTGTGGATTTTCCTTAAAATAAATGCAGTGTTGGGAAAAATGCCTTTGAAATAACATATATGGCTGGAGACAATCTTTTTCAATTAATGGAGGTAAGATAGTATTAAAAGTTTCTACTTGTTAGAGATGCATAAGTAGAATTCATGCTGAGTGTTGGCAAGCTGGTATAATGGATAAAAGTTCAATGTCAGACACCTTAGTTCTAGAATTGGTTCAGCCTTGTATGAAGAAAATATGGGTAAATATTAATAATACTATTCATTTTCATTCATTGTTTCTTCTTTTACTCATACATTTATTAACTTCCCATCCAATTTGTGAAAAACATGAAATGCTCACTAGACTCTAGTCACTTTGGGTATTATAAAAGTGTCATTTAAAAAAAAAAAACCCTTTCCAGAAAGTGCTTTCAATTAAGTAGATAAAATTTCAAACTTTCTAAACTTTAAAAAAAACCAACTTCCTTAATCACCTCATCAATGTATTGTGAGACTCTAATGAAAGAACATATGTGAAATTGTTTTATGAGTTCTAAATTACTGTATCCATACAGAGGTTTTAGCATGAGACCCTTTACAAAAAGCATACAGCATTGAAACTGGTATATTAATATAGGAAATATTTTTTTCCTTAAGTGGTCATTTTGTTAGTTTCATTTGAAGTATTTTACAATATCGAAAGGGGACAAAAGAGAAGGGACGAATAAAGATTTGGAATAACAGAGAATGAGGGCGAGAGGATAACAAAGGGGTTCTAGAGGAAGTCATGTTAAGGTCTAGAAGAGGACTGCAGTGACAAACACGAGGCTTTGAATTCATGAGAGTGGCATCAAAGCAGGAGTACAAGAGAACTAAGAGTGAAAGGAAATAAGCTTGAAGTGGAGTGAAAGAGTGTGGGTGGCATAGCTTTTACTCTCAGGCTTTTCTCAAAGATTCATGGAAATCATCCTTAATGTAAAAGACCAGAATTCAGTTTCTATGTGTCTTAAGGATTATTCAGATACAAGGAACTACAAACAGAAATATATCCCAAGAAGATCAAAGAAATAACAAATTTATTATAAGGATGCAGGGGAATCTCATAGAAATTATTGCAGGAAATAAAGCTTGAATTCACAGAATAGAGAAAATAAGACTCTTGCTCTCTTCTGACCTCAACATCCCCCTTTATCTTCTTTTACTCTGAGGTCACATGGTATATACTCTGTTTCTGTCCTATATTAGCCTTGTTCTTTTTCTCCCTGTAGAGCTTGGACTATAGAGTCAGTATACCTGGGCTAAAATCTTGAAATCTGTTGATTTGATCTGTGTCACTTTTGTAAAGCCACTTAAATTCTATGTTCCTCCACTTTCCCATCTGTAAAGAGAAGGTGATAAAATACCTTCTTTTTATTGGGTTGAGGTGAAGATGAATTACTTTAATTTGTTTAAAAACACTTAAAAGAGTGACTGACTTCTAATAAGTGCTTCAAGAGTATTTTATATCACCTTTTGGTCAGGCTCCCCATAAATAATCTACTCAGCTTCTTCAGCCAATTTTCATTTTCCAAAGGAGAGAGTATTTGTTCAGCTCCAATGCTAAATTGCTATAGGAGCTTGACCAACTCCCATCCATGCTAAGCACTTAGGTTACCTCTAAAATAAAATGAAAAGCTTAGACTTGATGCATGCAAAACATCTCTGCTAGTGCTAAGATTCCATGATTCTCTGAGGCTGCTCCCTTTTAACAACTCAGGCATGCATTAAATCTCACGTACTATGTATTTTCTTTATAAATAATATACATTAAACAGCTAAGTTCCAAGAGTAAAGGCAAATCTCAACCACAACAGATATAAATATATTATCCATTTCCTTACTCCCTACACCCTACTTTTTGGGGGTGGGGAGCATTAAAACTACCTACATTTTTTTCCTAAGGCTCAAAACAGAAGACATTGATTTGGCATACAAAATATTCACCACAATAAATATACGTTTGCTTAGAATCTGAAGCAGTTTAGGTAGGGACTGACTGGAAGAATAAAATTGGAAAGGGAAATTAGCAAGAATAAGTGAGGGAGGAATAAATAATTAACAATCCGCATAGCTGCAGTTATACACTATTAGAAGAGCAGAATCTGGCCATGTGGTGATATGATTACACAAACTGATGACATTACTAGAGAGAGTTAAGTGTAAATAAACATAACTCTCTTTCACTCTGTTCTGTTTTATTTGTTTCCAAAAGAAAAATGTACTTCCTAAGACATTACCAATCTTGGAATAATGGGAAGCAGCATATCAATTAATAAATTGTTTAGTGCAAGGGAGGCCCCACTGTGGTGGGATTTTTCAGAGCTTCCAGAATAAAAGCTTCACCAGTTAGCTAAAGCTAACAGAGGCTCCCTTCTCCTAGCTCCACAGAGTAATGAAAGCTTTCCACCTTGGGGTTTAGAGGTTACGTGTGTCTGTATGTGCCTGTGTATATGTGTATATGTATGTGTGTATGTAGGGGTAATTGTATATTCTGGATGATTTCTAAAGTATTACAAACTAGAAAGCTAAAAAAAATATTAAATTTTCCATAATGCTTTCATTGTGAGAAACTAAATGCTTAACTGTGCTATTATTTTTCATTTAGTTATTCATTGTTTAATTATCTTGTCCAAATGAAACTGCACTCTAAATACTACAAAAGTGTTGATAACAATGTAATGGTTAATGGCAATGGTAAAAGAGATTTTGTTGTAACAATTTCAACTCAATCTAGTTTTGTCTCCTAAATACATACGCAGTATAAGCACCAATCAAACATTTAAATTTGTTTTGTTAAAATATATGTGGGGAGTAACTGCTCAGTGGGTACTGGGTTTCCTCTTGCAGTGATGAAAATGTTTTGGAACTAGGTAAGAATAGTGGTTGTATAACATCGTGAGTCAACTAAATGCTGCTCAATTGTACACTCCAAAATGACTAATTTATACTACACCTTAATAAAGTAATAACAAAAATGTGTTATTGGGTGCTTTTAGTAAGTTCATAGTTTGTTTTCTTTGCGTATGATGAAGTTAATGTTTTGTAGTTCTTAATGAAATGTAAAACTATCATTCTTTAGGTCACTCTGGAAGCTATGTCTGGTCCTTCCTGAATGTCTGTCTACAAAGTCACGATTTAAAATGGGCCTTCTGTTATGTTGCTAAAGTGATAGAACTATTCCTTTGAAAGTGGCATCCACATTACATGCAGGATTTCTCTTTTTCCTTCCCTTGATCTTGTAGTGATTACTTTGGTGATAGATGCTGGCATAATCCAGCAGTGTTGAAACAACTCAGAGGCACTATGTTAAAGTAGACTGGGAGTACTTTTTCTGTAATTGTGGGCAAAAGTGTTGCAGGTAGAAAAAATAGCATCTGAGATGGAGCTGGAACAGATAAAAGCTTCACTACTTTGAGAAAAAAATAAGAAAAGCAGTGTAGCTCAGGTGCAGATAGTCAGGAAGCTAATAAATAAGAATTAGTGTGGAGAGGTTCACTTTCTCTTTGTGAAGCTACTTGACATCCTGTGATACATGGTGTTTTCAAATTAACCCAATAGTGGTCCCTGGATATCAGTGAACACAATACGAAATTATAAAATATGTACATTATGTACTCTTTTGTGTCTGAATTCCTTTGTTCAGCATGTCGTTACAGATTTTTGTGGTTTGTTCATGTGCATTACTGTATATGATTGCATCTGTCATACTATATTTTTGCATTCTCTTCGTTGATGCACATTTAGAAAGTTTCAACTTCTAAGCTCTTACAAATAATTCTGCTATGAACATGCTTGTATATGTCTTTTGATAGAAATATATAGTCATTTTGGGGGGTATCCAATTAGAAATAGTAATGTTACATCATAGCATCATGGAGTTTGCATGTATTCCACCTTAGTATATAGTCTCAATCAGTGTGCCAAAGCAGTTATATTAATATACACTTCTGCCAGCAATGTATAAGAAACCAGTTGCTGGGTGTTCTTGCCAATACTTGGAATTGCCTGTCTTCAATTTTAGCCACCCTGATTGTATCACATTGAGGTTTTAATGATTTCTTTGAGTACTAATTACTTTAGGTACCATTTTGACATGTTTATTCACCATTTTACTGTCTTCTTTCATAGCATGCTCATTCAAGTTTTATTCATTTTTCTTTTGGATTGTTAGTATTTTTCTTATTTATTTGTAACCCTTTACATATTTTGGATTCATGCCTTTTGTTGGATATACCTACTCCCACTTTGTAGCTTATTTCTTCACTCTTAAATTTGAAAATTGTAGAATAGAAATTCTTAATTTTAGTAAGGTACAGTGTATCAATATTTTTACATATGAAAAATGATATTTATTTGCCAGCTCCAGATCATGAAGATATTCTGTTATGTTTTTTCTAAAATCCTTTATTTTTTTAACATTCACTTTTAGATTTGATTGCCTTGGAATTCATTTTTATGTATAAAATAAAATATATTTTACATATGACTGTTAATTGGGTGAGTACCATTTACTGAAAATAGCAACCTTTTCTTACTGTACTCTAGCAGCATCATTGTCATAAATCAGGTTAATATATGTATATGGGCCATTTTCTGGACTCATCATTGGGTTGTTTTTCCATTGTTGCACAAATAACATACTGTCCAAATTACCATGAGTTTCCAAATCTTTAGATCTAAGGACTTATCTATTCTAGCTTTGATTTTCTTCATAATATTTTGATATTCGTTAGTAATCTTGTCCTATTCATTTCTATGTAAGTTGTAGAATTATCTCACACACAAACATATAATCTGTCGAAATTGTTATTGAAATTTAGGAAAATTTAAAACATTGGGTCTTTAAATCTATAAAAACAGTATATCCTTCAATTCACTTTGTATTTATCAATTTATCTCATTAGTGTTTTGTAGTTATCACTGTAGAGTTGGTCCTGCATATCTGTGGGTACTACATCTATGGATTCAACCAACCTCAAACAAAAAATATTCAGAAAAAAGGTTACATTCTTGCTGATGTGTACTATGTAGTTAGGCCTATGATGGTTTTATCTATACTGAACATGTACAGACATTTTTTCTTGACAGTATTCCCTAAATGATACCGTATAACAATTGTTTACATTATGTACAGCTTTTACATTGTATTAAGCATTATAAGTAATCTAGAGATGGTTTAATGTATATAAGGGGGAGATTCCAAGATGACTACAGAGTAGATGGGAAGTATAATCACCTGGCCCCAAGCTTGATTTATAGTTAAATTATAAAGCAATCAACCTGAACAACAAACTGAAGGCTAGGAGAACTGAAATATTATACCTGAGAATTTACAGAAGAAACCGCATAGACACTGTTAAGAAGGGCAGAAACACTGAAAGGGTTTGCCCCCCACACACACATGTGGTGGCTAAGAAGCCAGAGGGATATCTTGGCTGCAAAACTTCTTCCCCCAAGGAGCATGGGATATCATCCCTATGTAAAGATCCACAATCCAAAAATGATAGAAACAGGGAAAGGAGCCTGCATAGCATATAGTGGTGAAAATCAGTGGGAATTTAGTGCACCTGGGAGTGAAGAGACTCACCTAGAGACCCAGCTGTCACCCTCCCAGGGCTGAGTACTCCCCGTGGTATAGCATTTGGGCCCTACAGAGGGCTCTCCTGGATGCAGCCAGCTGTCAACTTTTAGGTGCTATTTTTCTAGGAGGGCTCTTGGTGGAAATTCAGCCAGTAACTGAACTGTGTGGTTCTGAAAAGGGGTCAGATCTTCCCAACCTCAAGCACACAGCCAACACCCCCTCATCCCACCTGTTGAATCACTTGGCCAGCATCATCCTGCTGAATTCAGTCACACAAGGGGATCAGAGTGCTGTGCAAAGCTGAGACATTTGAAGCATATCTCCTGGGAATCAGGTGGTGCTGGGTCGTGTGACTACATCATGGGGGAACCACTCCCATTTCTCCTGCAAGCTCAGCATACACTATCTTGCGAAAAGGATGAAGTGTTTGCCTCCTTCCTGCAGCCATGAGGGAAGAACCTTCAATGAGACACTGTTTGGATCTGACCTTCCAAGTCCCTGATAGCTCTCATGTTTGAGCTCAGTTTCATGGGAAGAAGGGAGAACTGCTGGGAGCTGGGACATTCTAAGTGTGTGTCCCTTGGGGGCTATTGTCTGGTACAAGGAGGAAGTGTTTGGCCCCCTCCTGTGGACTAAGCTGGCATCAACCTTAATAAGAGACTTTTTTTAAAAAAAGATTTTATTTATTTATTTTTAGAGAGGGGAAGAGGGGGAGAGAAATATCAATGTGTGGTTGCATTTCACATGCCCCCTGGCTGGGGACCTGGCCCACAACCCAGGCATGTGTCCTGACTGGGAATCAAAATGGCAACCCTTTGGTTCACAAGCTGGCGCTCAATCCACTGAGCCACACCAGCCAGGGTGAGACTTTTTTGATCCATCCTCTCTAACCTGGTGGCTTCACATAGCCGAGCTTGTTCCTGCAGAGGGAACAGCTGATTGCACCCAATCTGAACCTGTGGCGTGTTTCTCCTGGGAGAGGTATTGTTGGAGACTCTGGCAGATACTGAGCAGTTTGGCTCTCTAGTAGAGGCCACTTTCCTCTGCTTGATTACATGAACATGTGATACCCAAGTCGGGGAGCCAGTAGCCCCTTCCTCCTGTCCCTGGTCACCTGCCCTATCAAACTCACAACCTGTAAAAGGGTCTGAGTGTTGTGGCCAGCCTGAGTCCACTCTATAGTCCTTTTTCAGAAGACTCTGTAGGAACACCAGGCAACTTCAGGAGGAGATGATTAGCTGACAGTTGGAGGCAGGCCTCAGATAGCATTGGACCTTTTACAGATCTGTGACCATCTCTAAGCTGGAGAAAGAAGTAGACACTTGTACACAGATTGGCCCCTAGCATGCGCACCCAGGCACAGGAGACACAACCACAAACAGTGAATAGCAAGGTATGTCCAGAAAGGTAGCTCAAGGCCAGTTACACACAACATCTGACATTGACCTGTACCTGAAACCCACAAAATTGGACTCAGAACCAACACAACCATGGTGGGCTTCAGACTACACCAGAGCTCTACCCAACTTATCCCACAAACAGCACACCCAAAAGGGGACTCCAGCAAGCACCAACCCTGCTGAGAACAACTCTGTCATTGGGGGGCAGCCCCTACATTGTGGCTCACACAGGGTGATTGAAGTTTACATATATAGTCAGCCAGCCTGAAGATTAACTCCACCCACAAAAGGGCCAACAGCTTTGAAAGCTCAACTACAACAGGATGGTTCACACAATCCAAAAGAAAAACATTCCTAAAACACTGAGTTAAGATGATCTGGATGACTGTGCTACTGAGCCCAACAAGACACCTTGATCATAAAGCCATCATAACAAATTTAGGAGTCATAGCACATCTACCTAATACACTGTGCCAAAATAGGGAGACAAAGAAACATGCCCCAAGTGAAAGAACAAGAGAAATCCCCTGAAAAGGAATTAAATGAAATGGAAGCAACCAAAATACCAGATACGTAGTTTAAAACATTGGTTATAACAATGCTCAAGGACCTTGGGGAAAGAATGGATGATCTCAGTGAGAACTTGAACAAAGAGATATTAAGTATTTAAAATAACATAGAAAGCATAAAAAATAACCAGCCAGAAATAAAGAAAACGATATCTGAACTGAAGACTATACTAGAAAGGATCAGTGGCAGGTTAGATGAAGTTGAGGATCAAATCAAAAATTTAAAAGACAAGATAACAGTAAACACCCAAGCAGAGAATCAAAAAGAAAATGTTTTAATAATAGCAAAGACTAAGGGACATATGGGACAATATCAAGCATAACAATGTCCACATCATAGGGTTACCAGAAGGAGAAAAGAGTGAGCAAAGGATAGAGAACCTATATGAAGAAATAATGCCTGAAAACTTCCCTAACCTGGTGAAGAAAGAAAGGTACACAATTCAGGAAGCACAGAGAGTCCCAATAAAAATGAAACCAAAGAAGCCTTCACCAAGATGCATCAAAATTCAAATTCCAAAGGTCAAAAACAAAGAGAGAATCTTAAAAGCAATAAGAGAAAAGCAAAGAGTTACCGCAAAGGGAGTTCAGATAAAGCTGTCAGCTGATTTCTCAACAGAAGTCCTTCAGGCCAGAAGGAACTGGCATAAAATATTCAAAGTGATGAAAAGCAAGAACCTACAACCAAGACTACACTATCCAGCAAGGTTATCATTTAAAATTGAAGGCAAATAAAGACCCTTCCAAACAAAAAGAAAAATCTACAGAAGTTTATTACCACCAATCCAGTATTGTAAGAAATGTTAAAGGGCCTGCTTTAAGAAGAAGAAAAATAAAGCAAGAAAGATAGGAATATAAGTATAAAGAAGAAAATGAAAAGATTGAACATCTTTTCATATGTGTATTAGCCATCTGTATATCCTCTTTGGAGAAGTGCCTATTCAGGTCCTTTGCCCATTTTTTAATTATTTTTTTTTTGGTCTTGAGTTTTGTAAGTTCTTTATAAATTTTGTATATTAACCCCTTATCAGATGTATCAGTTAATATGTTCTCCCATTCTGTGGGTTGTCTTTATATTTTGTGTATGTTTTCCTTTACTGTGCAAAAACTCAATGAGATATCATCTCACACCTATCAAATGGTGATCATCAATAAGTGAACAAACAACAAATGCCAGTGAAGATGTGGAGAAAGGGAAATCCTTTTGCACTGTTTGTGGGAATGCAGATTGGTGCAGCCACTGTGGAAAGCAGTATGCAGATAGCTCGAAAAATTCAAAATGGATCTGCCTTTTTGACCCAGTAATATCACATCTGGGACTATAACTGAAGGAACACAAAACACTAATTCTAAAGAACCTAAACATATGCACGTTCATTAGAGTGTCACTTACTATCACCAAGATATGGAAACAGCCTAAATTTCCATCAGTAGATGAGTGGATAAAACAACTATGGAACATTTACACAATGGAATACTACTTGTTCGTAAAAAAAAAAAAAAAAAAAATTTACCCTTTGCAATAGTATGGATGGACCTGGAGAACATTATGCTAAGTGAAATAAGCCAGTTAGAGAAAGACAAATACCATATGACTTCATTCATATGTGGAATCTAATTAACAAACTAAACTAACAAGCACAATAGAGACAAGCTCATAGGTAGAGAGCAGGATGACAACTAAAGGGAGAAGGGTCGAGGGAGGGACTGAGCAAAAGGAAAAAGGACTCATGGACATGGACAACAATTTGGTAATTGCGGTGGGTGGGAATGGGGGTATAAGGGAACTAAATGGTAATGAAATATACAATAAAAATTATTTAAAATAAAAAAGAATAAAATGGCAATCAAAAAGTACCCATAAATAACAACCAAAAAATAAAAATGAATTAAATACTCCAATCAAAAGATATAAAGTATAAGGGGAAAGTCAAGGAACATATAGCAAGGACTCATGGACAAAACCAAAGGGGAAGAGCTGAGGGAGGGAAGGAGGGAGGGGGCAAGGGAAAGTGGTGGGGGGTAGGCAGAGACAAATGTATTTGAAAAAATAAATTAAAATAAAATTTAAAAAAATTCCCCCCCAAAAAAGAACGAAAGCTGATAGAAAAATCTCCACAAATAAATAAACTGTATATTCAATAAATAAATAAATAAAACCTTTAGTAATTGTAAAAAAAAAAGATATAAAGTAGTTGAATGGATAAGAATATATGACTCATATATATGCTATCGACAAGACACTCACTTCAGAACAAAAGATACACACAGACTGGAACATGAAGGGATGAAAAAAATATTACACACAAATGGAAAGGAAAAAAATCTGGGGTAGCAATACTCATATCAGACAAAATCAACTTCAAAACAAAGGCGATAACAAGAGACAAAAGAAGGTCACTATGTAGTAGTAAAAGGATTGATCCAACAAGAGGATATAGCCTTTGTAAACATATATACAAGGTCTGTCCAGAAGGTATCTAGCCATGTAATATGAAAAATAGAAACGTTTATTTAAGAAGATACAAGAAACATTTTACATAGGACAACAACACCTCAGTCCCCTTCAAAGTAGGCACCTTGGGACCTCACACATTTCTCCCAGTGCTATCAGCTGCCCTGTCATATTTTCCTGAATCTCACCAATGGTCTGAAATCACTTCCCTCTCAAAGGTGATTTTAGTTTTGGAAAAAGCCAGAAGTTGCAGGGCACAAAACCTGAGCTGTAAAGGGACTGAGTCACCTGGGTGATTTGACGTTTCACAAAAAAATAAAAAAATAAAAAAATAAAAAATAAAAAAAAAACTCAGCATGAGACCTGATACATGAGCAGGTGCGTTATCGTGATGACGCTGCCAATCACCAGTTGCCCAAAGCTGTGGCCTTCTGACTTATCCAAATAGTTTCTGAGGAATATATTGCGCTGAACACATCTGATGCACAGTCGTTACTCTAGTTGCTCAATCATTTTTAATATGACAGCCACACAGTGCACATGCTCACTCAATGATGTCTACTACCCCCACTGACTAGTGGGGGTAGTGACCAGTGAAGTAGTCATTGTTCACAGATGCACATTCCAGTCCACTCCCATTGGCTGCCAGCTTACATTGATATCACAAAACCATTATCATTATTAACAATGGTTGGACTTTTCCATACAGCACTTGTACATGCAATATAGCAGCACTTAAATATATAGAGAAAATCTTGGTGAACATTAAGGGAGAGATCAACAGAAATACATTCATAGTAGAGCATTTTAATGCCCCACTGTCATCATTGGATAGATGTTCTAGAAAAATTTCAAAAAGGCAACAGCAACCTTAAACAATGTAATGAATCAAGTGACATTAATTGATATTTACAGAGTATTTCATCCCAAAGCAGCAGGATATTCATTCTTCTTAAGTGCACATGGAACATTCTCAAAGATAGACCATATTTTAAGACATAGAATAAGCCTTAATATATTCAAGAAGATTGAAATCATATCAAGCATCTTCTCTGGCCACACTAGTAAGAAACTGCAGATCAACTACAATTAAAAAAACCTGAAAAACATTAAAACACATAGAGGCTAAATAGCATGTTATTAAACAATGAATGTGTTAACAATGAGATCAAGGAAGAAATAAAAACTTATCTGGAGACAAAAGAAAATTACCACACAAAAACCTGAGCAAAATCTATGGGACACAATGAAAACAGCCCTGAAAGGGAAATTCATAGCATTACAGACTTACCTCAAAAAACACACACACACACACACACACACACACACACACAAAATCCAGATAAACAATCTAATCCTACATCTAAAGTAACTAGAAAAAGAACAACAACCGTGACTGGTGTGGCTCAATGAATTGAGTGCCAGCCTGCAAACCAAAGGGCTGCCGGTTTGATTCCCAGTCACGGCACATGACTGTGTTGTGGGCCAGGTCCCCACTGGGGACCCATGAGAGGCAACCACACATTGATGTTTCTCTCCCTTTCTTTCTCCCTCCCTCCCCCTCTCTCTATAAATAAATAAATGAAATCCTTTAAAAAAGAAAAAGAACAACAAACCAAGCCCAGGGTAGATGGAAGGAAGGAAATAATGAAGAGCTGAAATGAATAACATAGAGACTAAAATAAAAGAATTAATGAAATCAAATGGTGGTTTTTTGAAAAGATAAACAAGATTATGAACCTTTAACCAGACCCATTAAAAAAAAAAAAAAAGACAGGACCCAAGTAAATAAATTCAGGAATGACATGCAGGAACTAACAACTGACTCCACAGAAATACAAAAGAATGTAGGAAAATACTATGAACAACTATATGCCAACAAATCAGACAACTTTGAAGAAATGGATAAATTCATAGAAACACACAATCTTCCAAAGCTGAATGAGGAAGAATCAGAAAACCTGAATAGACCAATTACAACTAATGAAATTGAAGCAGCAATAAAAAATAAAACTTCCACATATAGCAAGGACTCATGGACAAAGCCAAAGTGGGGAAGGATTGAGGGAGGGAGGGGGGAGGGGGACAGGGGAAAGTAGTGGAGGGAAGGTGGAGACAAATGTATTTGGAAAAATAAATTAATTGATTTTTAAAAAAATCTTTCAGCAAACAAAATTCCTAAATCAGATAGCTTCACAGACAAATCTTACCAAACATTCAACTTAGAACTAACCCCTCTCCTTCTTAAACTATTCAAAATAAATAAATAAATAAAGAGGAGGGAAGAGTTCCAAGCTCTTTTTACCAAGCCAGCATTATCTTAATTCCTAAACCAGATAAAGACACTACAAAAGAAGGAAATTATATGCCAATATCCCCGATGAACATAGATGCTAAAATCCTTAATCAAATATTAGCAAACCAGATCCAGCAATACCTTAAAAAGGTTATACACCATGATTAAGTAAGATCTATTCTGGGGATGCAAGTTTGGTAAAATATTTGCAAATCAATAAATGGGATACACTACATAAACAAAATGAAGGGAAAAAATTGCATGATTATATCAATAGATGTAGAAAAAAGCATTTGATAAAACCCAGCACCCATTTAAGATAAAAACTCTCAGCAAAGTGGGAATAGCAGAAGCATAACTCAACATAATAAAGGCCATATATGACAGATCCACAACCAACAACATACTCAATGGGCAAAAACTAAAAGTGTTTCCCTTAAGATCAGGAACAAGATAGGAATGTCCTCTTTCAATACTCTTATTAACATGAAACTGGAATTACTAGCCACAGCAATCAGACAAGAGGAAGAAATAAGAGGCATCTAAATTGGAAAGGAAAAGAAAATAAAACTGTCATTATTGGCAGATGACATGATTCTATATAGAAAACCCTAAAGACTCCAGCAAAAAGCTACTAGATCTAATAAATGAATTTGGCTAAGTAACAAAATACAAAGTATATTCATAAATTGGTGGGATTTTCATACAATAATATTGAACTATCAGAAAGAGAAATTAAGGAAGCAATACCGTTTACTATTGCAGCAAAAATAATATAGTACCTAGGAATAAATTTAACCAAGGTAAAAGATCTGTACTTAGAAAATTAAAGGATATTGAAGAAAGAAATTGAGGAAGATAAAAATAAGTGGAACTGTATATCATGTTCATGGATTGGAAGAATATACTTCACTAAAATGTCCATACTACCTGTAGCAATCTATAGATTTGTTGCAATTCTTATTAAAATATTAATGGCATATCTTACGGATCTAGAACAAATATTCTGAAAATTCATATGGAACTAAGAAGACCCTAAATACCTTCATCAATCTTGAGAAAGAAGAATAAATTTTGAGGCATCACACTACCTGATATCAAACTATACTGCAAGGCCATTGTAATCAAAACAGTTTGGTACTGGCATAAGAGCAAGCATATAGATCAATGGAACAGAACAGAGAGTCCAGAAGTAAACCCACACCTTTATGGTCAATTAGTATTGACAAAGGAGGCAAGAGTTTGTGATAGAGTAAACATAATCTTGTCAATAAATGGTGTTGGGAAAATTGGGCAGGCAGATACAAGAAAATGAAACTAGACCATCAAATTACACCATGTAAAACAATAAACTCAAAATAGATAGAAGACTTAAATGTAAGTGACAAAACCATCAAAATCCTAGAGGAAAACATAGGCAGTGAAATCTCAGACATCTTTTGTGACAATATTTTTGCCAATATATCTTCTTGGGCAAGGGAAACAAAGAAAAAATAAACAAAAGAAACTACATAAAACTAAAACGCTTTTTGCACAGCAAAGGAAACCATCAACAAAATGAAAAGGAACCCACTGAATGGGAGAAAATATTTGCCAAAGATACAAGTGATAAGGGGTTAATTTCCAAAATGTATAAAGAACTATACAACTCAACACCAAAAAAAACAATTCACTTAAAAAGTAGGCATAAGACCCGAATAGACACTTCTCCAAAGAGGACTTACAGATAACAATAAACATATCAATAAATGCTCAACATCACTGGTTATCCGAGAGATGCAAATTAAAGCCACAATGATATATCACCTCACATGCCAGAATGGCTATCATCAATAAATCGACAAACAACAAGTGCTGGTGAGGATATGGAGAATAGAGAACCCTCATGCATTCTTAGTGGTAACGCAGATTAGTGCAGCCAGTGTGAAAAACAGTATGTAGTTACCTCAAAAAATTTAAAAATGGAACTTCCTTTTGACCCAGCAATTCCACTTCTGGAAATATATCCTAAGAAACCTGAAACACTGATTCAAAAGAATATATGCACCTTTGTGTTCATTGCAGCTTTGCTTATAATAGCCAAGATCTAGAAACAGTCAAACTACCCATTAGTAGAGTGGATAGAAAATTTGTGGCGTGTTTATACAATGGAATACTAGTCAATCATAAAAAAAATAAATAAATCTTACCTTCTGCAACAGTAGATGGACCTGGAGAATATTATACTAAGTGAAGTAAGCTTGTCAGAGAAAGACAAATACCATATGATTTCACTCATCTGTGGAATCTAATGAACAAACTGAACTAACAAGCAAAATAGAGACAGATGCATAGTTAGAGAGCACTGTGACAGCTGGGGGGAAGTTTAGGGGATAGAGGGATCAAGCAAAAAGGTAAAATGACTCATCAACATGGCCAACATTGCTGGGGAGTTATAAAGGGACTAAATGTTAATGAAAAAGTTTACAATAAAGATTAAATAAATAAATAATAAAATAAAATATAAAGATGCTCAAAGCAACGCAAGAAATGGTCAAGCTTTAGATTCAAAAAAGGGAGACAGTCCAGATGTAATTCCAAACATCCACTGGGTACTGAAGTGTTTCAAAAAATTTCAGAGGAAGGTTCGTCTATGTTTTATAAACTCCTGTAAAGCCTTTGATCATGAAAAGCTATAGGTTGGTCTGAAATAGATGAGTGTGCTTCAACACTTGATCATCCTGGTGCATAACCTCTACTGTGGACAGGAAGCCACTGCCAAGGCTGATAATGAAGAGATTTATGGTTCTCTACAGGCAAATGTGTCAGGCTAGGGAGCATTTTATGTCCTCATTTGTTTAATCTGTACACAGAACATATATAAAAAAAACTAAGCTAGACTCAGAGAAAGTGGGTGTAAAAATCAGTGGAAAAAATATCAATAACTTGATAAATGCAGATGACACCATCTTACTGGCAAAAAGTAACAATAATTTGAAATGACTTTGATGAAATTGAAAGCAGAATGTGTCAAAGCAACACTAAATTTGAATATCAAGGAGACAAAAATCATGACTACAGAAGAAATAATACACTAACACTGTCAATGATGACACTGAAATTGTTAGATATTTTGCTTACCTTGGTTTAGTTTTCAATTAAAATGGAGGCTTAAGCCAAGAAATAAAGAGAAAGCTGAGTCTCAGAAGGGCAGCAATGGAGGAATTAGGAAAGATCACCAAACTCAAAGCTGTGTCTTTAGACACCTAAGCAAAGGTTATCCATGCCCTCATATTCCCAATTACTATATATGGATACATACTATGTGTGTATGTATTGGACAATGAAAAAGGTTGATAGGAAAAATATTAATTCATTTGTAATAAAGTGCTGAAAGAGAGCTTTATGGCTATCCCATACCACCAGAAAGATGAACAGGTGGGTCTTAGAAAAAATTAAGCCTGAAACATTGATGGAGTCCAGAATGACAAAATTGAGGCTATCCTACTTCAGGAATATTGTGAGAGAGTGGGGTTCTCCGGAAAAGACAATAATACTAGGAAAAATATAAGGCCACAGGAAAAGAGAGAGACCACATATGAAATATATTGAGTTCTTTAAAGAATCCATAGGCTTGAGTCTAGAGGAGCTGAAAGGGGCTCTTGAGGGCAGAACAGTGTGGACCTCGCTTATTCATAGGATTGTCAGGAGTTGGAGCCATCTTAAGGTCGTATAACACATACATATGATTAATGACATTTTTATTTTAATTTTTTTCTAATCATTCGATACTATTTTATTGTTTGAAAATCTTATTGCTTTAGTACCAATTATTGACCTTGTGGCAAGCATCATTTCCAAATCATTTATTAATTCTAAGAATTTGTTTTAAGATAAGATTCTTTTGAACTCCTACACATACAATTATGTCACCAGAATAAAATAACAAATTTGTTTCCTTTATTTCCGAAGCTTATGTAGTTTATTTCCTTTATTTTTTTCACTTGTTAATACCCTCAATAAAATGAAAAACAGAAGTGTTGATAAGTGACTTTTTGTTTTCAGTCTAATATCACAATGAAAACTTTTAATGTTAGAGGTGTGATGTTTGTTGTGTATTGTTATTTTTTCTAGACAAATTTTTTAGATAAAGAAAATTTCCTTATGTTCCTAGTCTTATAAGAATTTTGTCATCCATTATTTTAATTGTTATCAAATTTTTTTGTATCTACAGAGATTTTTTTCTGTTAATATGGTGAACTAAAATTATAGATTTTGCAAAGGTAAACGACCCATAGGTTGCTATGTATTAAACTATTTATTATTAGAATCAATCATCCACCATTTTGTTTATGATATTTGAATCTATATTTATAAGATATAATGATGTTTAACTTATTTTCTGGTAATATATTTGACAAATGTTGATACCGTTTTTCTGAACATATAAAAAGAGTTAATTAATATTCCCTTTGTCTCTATCCTCTGGAAGTATTTGTGTAAAATTGTTTTTTAAATTCATTATATAAATATTTGAAATTATTAAGTCATATGAAATTGAGCTTTAGTTTGTGAAAATATTATTAATAACAAAAATCTTTACAAAAATTTAGCTTATTTCTTGTCTTATTCAGCAAGTTGTATGCTTGTTTTATTTCACAATTTGTCTGTTTTATCCATACTTTCATATTTTTATTTTGTAATTTATACTTTTTAGAGAGAGAGAGAAAGGGAGGAAGAGAAACATTGATGTGAAAGAGAAACATCAGTTGGTTGCCTCTCACATGTACCCCAAATGGGGCCAAACCCACAACCCAGGCATGTGCCCTGACTGGGAATCAAACCTATGACCTTTCAGTTTATGGCCCAAGGCTCAACCAACTCATTCACACTGGCCAGAGCTACTTTGTCCAAACTCTTAAAAGTATTAGATACTAGTCATAATATCTTTGTATCACCTTGCATATTCTTTTATCTTTATTATTTAATATTCTCTCCTTTCAATATATTTAATTTGTAGCTATTTGCCTAACTTCTTGAGATAGATACTTAGATACTTTAATTTTTTTTCCACTCTAATACATGCATATATTTGTTTCCTATCATTGTTGTAACAAATTACCACAATCATACTGGTTGAAAACAACACACATTTATTAGTGACTAAGGGTTCACAATTACCCATATCCTACTCTGCTTTTCCTTGACCACACCTCAGTCAGGCTTCTCTCCTCCCCATAGGCCCCTGAATATCAGCTTTCCCCTAAGCCTGAGCAAACACTGAAATGCAGAACCTTTGCCCTTATCAGCTTATTCTGAGGATCAGTTAACCAAAAGACACACTTCCTGTGAAGCTTTGTCAATCATGCAGTATACTCATTAGCTTCCCCTTTTTTACTGTTGACCCCTCTTTCTGTGTTTGACTTTTAATTACTTGGATATTTCTGAGATCAAAATATTCTCCCTATTGCAATAGTCATTTTGAATAAAGCTTTTCCTTATCTAAATGTAGATTTCTTTTATTTGAAAATTCCATGGTGCTATGACTTGAATGGCATGTTGACTACCCCCAAACTCACTCAGGTATTTATGCCAGCTTCCCATATCCTTTATGTTATTCCTGGCTAGAGAAATTGGGATTCACAGAGACCAAGCTCCTAATCCAGTGCTCAAGACATTTGTTATAGCATAATAGTTGTTTTGATTTTATTAATTCAGGTTTGGGTTTTGGGGGGTTTTGTTCTTTTTTGTTTTTTGTTTTGGTATTTCTCTGCTTGAACAAGAATCTTCCTAGACAGAAGGCCTTTTTTTTTTTTTTGGCTTTTTAAAGAGGGGATTTAATATATGATTCTCCTTTGAGCAGGAGTCTTCATGGTTGTTTTGTGAGGTATTTTCTGTGTATTTGAATATTATCCTAATCCTATGGGTGATACTCACTTCACAAGGCACATAAGCTAACCCTTACTTGTTGAATAATGCTTTGCCACTGTAGCACACATTTGGTCCAATGTCTCCAAAAATGATAAAATTTCCCAAAGGATAATTTAGAATTTCAATGGCCTTTTTGAGTAACTTAGATCTCCTCAAACTGGCCATGTAAGCCATTTTCTTTTCTATTACCCTCTTTCTTATTCTCATCCATCCTACTTCTTTTCTCCTCTTTTGACTTTACCTTCAGCTTCCTTGAGTCTTTTGACTTGTCAACATTCAATATTCCTACCTCCACTACTGTTCTATCTATGCTGGCCATAGCTTTCCTTTCCCACTCCAGCCCCTCAAATCCCTATATTCATGAGAGCTTAATGTCCTTCTACTCCATCATGGGTTCTTGAGGTTCTCAGGGACTATGAAAGCAAGGACCTGAAGATGGAAAAGTTAACTAGAAACAGACTGTATAATATATCCACTCATATGTGCTTTGGAAACAGAGACCTTCTTGGTGTATCCTATCAGTCCCTCACCCAAAATCTAGATCCAAAGCATCAAGATTACACATTAGGGAAAGAAATCTTGGTATCCTCCACAAACATTCCTGTGAACACTTTAGCATTCATATTGAGCAGGTAACTTTAACCTGTCCCATCTTGCAGAAACACAATTCTGATAACATATAAAAGCAGGGAGATAATAAGATCCTGGCAGAAACACAGTCCTGACAAAATATAAAAGCAGGGACAAAATAAGAGCCAGTACTTTTATATAAACTAAGTAATTTTTATATTTCCAAGTTTATGCCTGACTCACTCCTGAAGTTTTAAAAATAAAGCTATAAACTATCTATGTTTGTCTGTATATTTATATGCATGTGTGTGTATACTAAAACTCTAAAAAAATGAATAAAACTGAACTTCTAGTATTTTCAATATACAAAAAATATTCTCATAAAATTAATCCAAAAATTTTAGAATTTAAGTTTATGCAATTTAAGTAAATTGTTAGCAAATCAGATTAGCTTAACATTGTTGGTTTAATAAAAAACACCTATGTCTTCTGTTAACAACATTAAGTTGATACATTTTTATTATAGTTGAGTACATTGTCTCTGAACTTGTATAGATTTATTCATCAAATAAGTTAGTATTCCATTTACTAGATATTTATGATTATGGAAATTATAACTTGTAAATTTTTATTTAAACAAATTCAGTCATTATTCTGACAAACTATTTCAGCAGTCATTATGTTTAATAATGTCAGCTTAAAACAGTTTTCTAATATCTTTTTGTAACTTAAAATTTTAGATTTATATTAAATAGTAAATATTTATTAAATACTTAGATCATTTCTAACATAAAGTAGAAAACAATTACTCAGAGTAAGTTTAAGTTACATATTTATTATATATACACACATATATAGATTGTATATGGTACAGAGAGGCTATATATATTTGAGTCTGCTAATAAACATGTTCTATTTTGCCACATTGAGAAACTGTAGTACAAAGAAGTATATACTTGTAAAACTTATTATATATGCATTCATAAACTTTACTAATCTGCTACAAAATGCTCATGTATGACAGATAGTTTACATTTTCTAACTCCTAGTTTTCTCTGTAAAATAGAAGTTACTAATTATTAAAAATTATAATCAATATCCATAACTGAGACTACTAAAAACAGTGAAAAGGGGGAGTGAATTTGGTATAATAACTATGCTTTTGTTAAGAAAGACAGAGTAATACATCTGGTTAAGATAGAGATGTAGGTAGACATGCTTTGCCTCTTTGCAGAACCATAAGAAGAATTACAACTAGCCTCAAAACAAAAAAACACCCATAACTGCCAGAAAATTTAACTGTATGGAAGTTCAACAACCAAGGACTTAAAGAAGCCACATTCATTCAGACAGGTAGGAGGGGTGGAGTTGCAGATGAGGGCAGATAGGTACAGAGACACTCTGTGGTGCAGAGAAGGGGTGGAGGCAGTGGTAGAGGACCAGGAGGTCCCACATTCATGTGTTGTGGATAAAAATCAGGAGTGATACCTTGGGAGCACATAAATCCCAGCCCCAGGCCAGAAGACACAACCATGGCCTTCAGCACCAGGAAAATAAAGCCCCATTACCTCTGGCTGTAAAACCCAGTGGGGGTTGGGGCTGCAGAATAAACTGCTGGTTTCTCAGGAGAGTCCACTTAAAGGGCCCACAGGGGCTTTGAATATATGTAAACCCATCCTCTCTGGGAACCACCACCAGGGCAACAGCTAAAAAGGTGCCAGTTGCATACGGGAAGTGGGTAAAGTGACTGGGAACAGTACAAGTGCCAGGCAAACCTACAGAAGCCAGGCAACAGCACTTCCTCCTCTCCAATACCTCTCCTCACACAGAGCCACAGAGCAGTGAAGTGGCTGTCCCACCCTGGTGAATACCTAAGTAAGACTCCCTACATACAATTTACAGGTGCATTTTCCACAATAGGCCACATTACTAAGACAGGGAGTCAAAGCAGTTCTACCTAATACACAGGAACAAAGACAGGGAGGTTGTCAAAAACAGAGACAAAAAAAAAAATATGGCCCAAATTGAAAGAACAGAATCCCAGAAAAAAATACTAAAAGAAATGGAGATAGCCAACCTATGAAACACAGAGTTCAAAACACTGGTGAACAGGATGTTCAAAGAACTCATTGAGTATGGCAAACACATAAGGGGAGAAATGAAGGTAACACTAAGTGAAATAAAGAAAAATCCGCAGGGAACCAACAGTGAAGGGAAGAAAGCTAGGATTCAAATCAACAGTTTGGAACATAAGGAAGAAATAAACGTTCAACCAGAACAGAAAGACGAAATAAGAATTCAAAAAAAAAAAAAAAAGAAAGAAATGAGAGTAATGTAAGAAGACTCTGGGACAGCTCCAAAACTGCCAACATCCAAATCATAGGGATGCCAGAAAGAGAAGAGGAAGAGCAAGAAATTGAGAACTTATTTGAAAAAAGTAATGAAAGAAAACTTCCCTAATTTGGAGAAGGAAATAGACATAGAAGTCCAGGAAGCACAGAGAATCCTAAACAAGTTGGACCCAGAGAGGAACTCATCAAGACACATCATAATTAAAATGCCAAAGGTTAAAGACAGAGAGAGTATCTGGCCCTGGCTGGTGTGGCTCAGTGGATTGAGTGCAGGCCTGCGAATCAAAGTGTTGCTGGTTTGATTCCCAGTTAGGGCACATGTCTGGGTTGTGAGCCAGGTCCCCAGCAGGGGGCATGCGAGAGTTAACCACACATTGATGTTTCTCTCCTCTTTCTCCCTCTCTTCTACTCTCTCTAAAAAAAAGTAAATAAATTTTAAAAAATATATGTAAAGAGAGTATCTTAAAAACAGCAAGAGGAAAGAAGAGAGTTACCTACAAAGGAGTCCCCATAAGATTATCAACTGATTTCTCAAAAGGAACTTTTCAGGCCAAAAGGGACTGCCAAGAAGTATTCAAAATCATGAAAAACAAGGGCCTACATCCAAGACTACTCTATCCAGCAAAGCTCTCATTTACAACAATGGAAGGGCAGACAAGCTGCTTCCCAGACAAGGTAAAGCTAAAGGAATTCACCATCACCAAGCCATTATTACATGAAATGATATAGGGGCTTATTTAGGAAAAAGAAGATCAAAACTATGAATATTAAACTGACAACAAACTCACAACTATCAAAACTGAATCTAAAGTCAAGGAACATATAGCAAGGACTCATGGACAAAACCAAAGGGGAAGAGCTAAGGGAGGGAAGGAGGGAGAGAGCAAGGGAAAGTGGTGGGGGGTAGGCAGAGACAAATGTGTTTGAAAAAATAAATTTAAATAAATTTAAAAAAAGAAAAAAAAACTGAATCTAAAAAACAAAAACAAACTAAGCAAACAACCTGAACAGGAATAAAAATCACAGATATGGAGATCATTTGAGGGTTATCAGTTGGGAGGGGGAAGGGGAGAAAGGAGGAAAAGGTGCAAGGATTAAGAAGCATAATTGGTAGGTACAAAATAGGCAGGGGGATGTTAAGAATTGTATAGGAAATGGAGAAGCCAAAGAACTTAAATGCATGACCCATGGACAAGAACTAAGGGGGGCATTGCTCTAGGGAAGAAAAGTACCAGGTGGAAGGAGGCAAAGGGGGAAAAATTGGGATAAACATAATAGAATAATCAATAAAATATACTTTAAAAAATAAAGAGAAAATAGTTTTACCTTAAAATAAAATATTTTTATAATATGTAAGAAAATACCTAAATAAATATGAAAAGTTTAAAAAGGTTCATAGAAAGGAACTTTTTGTCTTTGTCATAACTGGCTAATATTTAATTAGTTTATTTGTGAGGTCTTCATAAAAGACTTTTAGTGTAAAATATACTGATACAAAACTAAAATTTTATTTTATCTATGTTAAAATAACATTTTTTTGGATTACTGGTCTATTCTTAATAAAACATTGTAAAGGGTTTTTCTTCAACTTCTGAGTAATGTGCTTAGAGAGCAAAGATATTGAGTCATATCACAGTAATTTCCTGTGCTTTATGTTGAGTTTGTCATATCCTCAATTATTTAAGAGAACTAAGTCCTCCGATTTTTGAAAGAGCTAAGTATTTTTACAATCATGTTACCTCTTTTATTTACTTTTTAAATCTTTTATTTTCACTTTGTTTAAATAGGTAGCCAAATATTGTTTTTCACTGACCCATGATCCTACTGAACATTTTCAAGTTAAATAGAAGCTTATTATTCTTTAACATTTAATTTTTATGGGTAAAATATTATTAATATAAGTATCTCAAAAATTATACACTCAATTTCTAAAGATTTGTTGATGCCTTCCCTGCCATAATATGTTTCCATTGCTCAGTGTTTCTGTGATGCATTGTCTGATATTAGACAGCAACAGTATAATGTTATCACTCATAATTTTAATTACTTTTAAAATGTTAATGATCAAAATTTAACTTCTTCAGTTTCTTCTAGTATGTTTTAGACCAATCGTTTTCAACTGGGGATTGACATCACTTACCTAAGGAGCTGTATTAATATACAGATGTTTAGAAACTGTTCTTTACTGGTATTAGATTTTTTTTTCAGGTCCCAAATTTCATGGTTGTGAATGGGTTCTTAACTGTAATATGTGAGTTATCTCACTAGCTTGAAAGTTTTCCTTGTAAAATGCCACTTTGTTAAAGTTTTATTAAAGTGGGTATCCCACACCCACAAAGATAATTCTGCTGAGTCTTTTAAGTGACTGAGGGATTCATTACACCAGTAAAAATCGTCCAAGAAATCCAACACATTCTTCATTTTTCCCTCTAAAATTGCATTGTCACCAACTTTCCCCATAAGAAATAACAAATGACAGACCCATGAGAATTTGCTGTTCTCCCTAGGCTTTCTAAGATTCTAAGCTGTCAATGAGATTTTCCAAAATATTGCAAGTAAATTGTTAATTATACCCACACTTATCATCAACAAGTTGAGGCTTCTTTTCTTCCATCCAAACCACTCTACAAACTAGAAATTGGGTATTTAATTCTCTGGAGACAACATAACTGAAATACTAATCTTGGACCCTATTAAAAGGGCCCTTTATTGGTCTTGTGATAACTCTGGTCTGAATTTTTTGAGGAACCTCCATACTGCTTTCCATACTGGCTGTATTAGTGTACATTCCCACCAACAGTGAATGAGGGTTCCTTTCTCTCTACAACCTTTCCAAAACTTGTTTTTATCTGTTTTGTTGATAATAGCAATTCTCAGAGGTGTCCTAACTTGCATTTCCCTAATAGCTAGTGAAATTTAGCATCGTTTCATTTATCTACCCTCAAAATTTGAAAATACTTATTTGTACGGAGATATGCACCCCTACGTTCAGTGCAGCATTATTCATGATGGCCAAGATATGGAAACAACCTAAGTATCCTTCAATAAATGGTTAGATAAAGATGTGATACATATATACAATAGAATACTATTCAGCCATAAGAAAAGATGAAATACTGCCATTTGCAACAGCATGGATAAATCTTGAGAATATCGTGCTAAGCAAAATGTCAGACAGAAAAACTTAAGAATCCTATGGTTTCACTCATATATGGGATATAAAACTGAAAGCAATAAAGGAAAAAACAAGAAAAACCCATAGGCACAGGTGACGGTATGGTGGCTACCAGAGGGAAGGAGGCTGTGGGGGGTATTAAACGGTAAAAGGGGTCAAATATATGGTGACAGAAGATTTGACTTTGGGCAGTGGGCACACAATGCAATACACAGATGATGCATCACAGAATTGTATACTTGAAACCTATATAATCTTATTCACCACTGTCATGCCAATGAATTTAATTTAAAAATAAAAATAAAAATAAAATATCCCTTACTTCATCTTCCTTACTACTAACACTGCTGCCAAACTCGGGGATATCCAGCCATGGGTTCATGTGCGTCAACTCAAGTGGTACAGGAGCTATTGTGAATGTAAGTCCATCCCAATTAAAGACATAAAATTGAGGTTCCTTCAAAAACCCCCAGAAGTAGACAGCACCCTGAGGTAGATGGCTTTCCCATATACTTTGGGTCAAGTAGATGACATTATGAGGTAGTAAGATTCCATCCAAGATATTGTAACAAGACTCACTAGCATGCCCTTATCTAATTTCGATCCTTCCCTTTTATTGTCCTTTGCTACATCCTTTTTCTTCTCTCCCTCCTCCAGTGTTGCCTTGGCTATCCACATAATTTTTACATTGTAACCTCAACCTCCTGATTTTATAATTGATTCTTTAGGTAGATTTCAGATCTGAAATTACGGTCAAGTGGTATGAGCATTTTTTACTATTAATAAATTTTATTTTAGATGCATAAATTCTTATTTGTATGTTTATTATAACAACTCAAATAATAGAGAAGTGGAGAGATTGTGGGGAATGGTATTCTCATACACAGGTGAGAGGATTGTAAATTGGTATATCCACTCTGAAAAGCAATTTAACAATCAATATCTTGAAGAGTTGAAAATATCCACACTGTACAATGCAGGAATTATTCACTAGAGAATCTCTCCCACATGGGAGAAAGAAACTCAAACAACACAGTTCATTTTAGAAATGTATATCATAGTCAAAATTGGAAATGAACTTAATTTCCATCAATATAAAACTAGATTGATAATTTGTTGCCTATTCTTACAATAGACTACTATGCTACTGTGAAAATAATTTAAATGTCTTTCAACACAGATGAATCTCACAAACATATTAATGAGTTTAAAAAGGTAAGTTAAAAAAATTTATAAAACATTCCTCCCATTTTAATTAAAAAAATTTTATTGGTGTTCAATTATAATTGTCCCCATTTTCCCCCTATTACTCTCCCCTGCCCTACCCATCCCCCATCTTCCACATTCAATCCTCCCCTTCATTGTCTTTGTCCATGGGTCTTTTATACATGTTCCTTGACTTGACCCCTCCCCTCTGGTCACTGTCAGTTTGTTCTTTATTTCCATGTCTCTGGTTCTATTTTGCTCACTAGTTTTTCTTGATTAGGTTCCACTTATAGGTGAGATCATATGGTATTTGTCTTTCACCACTTGGCTTATTTCACTTAGCATAATGCTCTCCAGTTCCTTCTATATAAAAGTTTAAAAAGAAAAACTGTACTATGCTGTAGGGGGGTGCTTTGAGTGATATTGGGGACTGTAGTCCCGTGCAAGCTGGGGCCTGGGAGAGGATCCTTAAGTCTTGGCTGGAACACTGGTAATGCGATTGATAGGCAGGGACCTAATATTAGCTCCGAAGGCCTCCAGGGGAAATCAGGCCTAAAAGTAAATCATACTCCTTGAAGCATGCTTTGTTTCTCCCTCAAGCTCTGTTAATCTTATACCAGATAACCAGCTCACGCTGGGAAGGAATTTTACATAATTCCTGGACCCTGACCCATAACCCACTTGGCGCCATTTTGTTTACTCATCTCGGGCCCAAGCAATTTGGGTGTGTTCTGGCCATTTGCCTTCTTCAAACATCACCTACTCTCTAAACTTAAGATAGTGATGTAATTAGAATACCTATACATTCCTGCTACATATCCCCCCCGCTGGTAACCCTCTCAATAAAAGCCATGAGGTTCGGGGCATCCCCCACTTGAGGGAATCATCTTCCCCTTTCTTTGATAGCAAATGGTGTCTGGAAAAACTTTTTCTTCCATCCGCAGTGAATCTGGGGACTTTGCAGGCCAGAGTCCCCCATACTATGCCTTTTCTATAGTTATTTATGTAAAAATATAGTGAAAGTATACCTTTCAAATTGAAACTGGTGCTTATCTGTAAGCAGAGTGGAAAAGAAAGAAAGTCAGGATCAGGATGAAAGTTAAACAGGATATGTACCACAATATTTACAGTGCTTGATTCTGGATTGTGGATATATCTATCATTGGTTATTTTCTCATATATATGGCTGTGTTTTATTCATTTAGAGAAGGAGGAAGGGGAGGAGGCATTAATGATTAGTAAAAGTACGCTTCCCTCTAGTGTCTCTCTGTCCTTTAATCACTCACACATACATACTTACATGTGAAGTTCTTTCTGTAGGTGGAGCAAAATTCAATCACTGTAATGATAAATTGTCAATTGCTAGAACTAAGACAGTTCATGTGATCAAACCAGTTGAGTATCTAGAAATATTTTGAGTGGTTTCCCATGACGGAGGGACATAGGCAACTTCTTGTTAAATCGTTTTCACAGTTTCCAGCCAAGGGAAAAAATGCTCTGTGTTGCCTTACACATTGCAAAAATAGAATACATATATCTCAAATCAGAAGTCCACCATAGTGGTTATATTTCAACTGGAACCCCCTTTCCAGCTGTGAATATCAATAATAAACTATCACCTAAAAAGCAGAGGGAATGCTGCCATAGGTTAATTGCATTTTAATCCAAATGGCCTTAACATTTTAACTCATCATTAATCACTGAGGATATGGTCATATCATCTCAAACTGAACTGATATACTTTATAGAATATTTTGTGCTCTTGTGCAAATGCAAATAACAAGCATTCCAGTGACTTTAAGAAAGACAAAAAACTAAGATCCTTGTGACAACGTAGAAGTTGGATGATTAATGATAACAGAATGAAAGAAAAATTAGGAAATGAATCCATACTGTTTCTTTTTAAATAAGGCTTTTGCCTTGATTAGGATTACTATAACATGAAGATACTCTTGTTCATATGGCTTCCCTGCTGTGAAGCAGAATGCTTATGGAACATGAATCTACTTCTGCCACGCAAATCACTTAAGCCACATCATAAATTATTTAGCGTACAATCAAGGGATAACTACATGCTTATAATGTCTATAGTCTGCTAAAAATTATTAGTCTAAATATTATTGTCCAATATTACACTTTATTTAGCAAATTATAGTACTTGAATACTTTATCAAACTGATTTTTATATACACTATTAATGTGTATTTAATTACATTATCAACAATGAATATTCTAAGCTTAATGTGATTTTCAAAATTTCCATGGAAATGTTATTTACTCAAGGACATTTCATCCTTTTTCAAATGTTGTTATGACTTTTGTGATTGCTTTAGAGAAGTAAATGAGTGATTTAAAAAACTATAATATCTCTTGATCTTCTCTGATTGAATGACTTATTTCATTAAATGACTGACATTTAAAAGGTCGGCTACCATGATCTCATTTTCACTAATACTTGCTTGACCCCATTCTAGTTGTTTTAAAAATGTTAACATTTAGAATTTTGTAAGCACACCGTTTTTGGATTTTACAATTTAATATTCTAAACTGAGGTCAGCAGGAGAGATGTTGCTACTTGAATTGTAGTGGACTTTTGTGCATACTCTTATCTTGAATATCCAGGTAATGTTTTTGAGTGCCAGTTGTAATAGTGAGATATGTCTCTGAAAAATTCTAAGTAAAACCTGATGCTGCACTCATATTGTTAAGGTTACATTTTTATGAAGCAGCATCAACCATTCCAAGATTAAAATATGGATTTCTAAAATTAAAAGAAGGGGAACTCAAATTTTTGCACAACACAAGGTCATTTTTTTAACTAAGAAACATTGATATTATTAGTGTTTCAACTTATTTTATATTTCCTTAATTCCATTTTATTTGGGATGAATTTTTATTTAAAATTCACTGGCTAGTTGGCTTTCTATTTCTTTAATATTGAACATTTATATGTCAAAAATAAAGTTAACAGTAAACTTCACAATAGGATTTATTAGAAATAAGTTTTAAAACTTAAAAACCTATTTACTTATTATGTGGTTAATATGTTTATATCTTTAAATTCAACATTATTCTTCTTGGTTTGAAAAACTGACTATTTATTAGAAGGAATTTTAAAGAACATTTAGTAAATACATCACAGATTTTATATTATATTTAAAAAGATTTCCAATATTAACTATTTTCATGACATAATTTGATCAAATGAATGAATGTTATACATATCCAATAAAAAATACAGTGTAATATTATGATTTAAAATTAGGACATGTCATTAAAACACTACCAGGGAGAAATATTTTATCTTGGAATGCAAGTGCTTTCTGTGAAAACTTAAAATACATTCAAGTATCCCAATTCAGATAAATTAAATCAAGCTCCCCAAAGAAGACTTCACATGTGAATAGGAATCTTTAACAGTGATACTTACAGATATGTGTAGAATAAGAGGAGTGCCAGAAGACTAGGTACAACTTTTAGAGGTCCTGGGCATTGATGAGATGGTGATATCAACTACTCTTATTTGTAATGAAAATAAAAGGCATATTGGATGACAAAGTAATTATTAAGACAATATAAAACAAAATAGTTTTTTCTTGGTAAATACTCTGATGCCATGTTTTCTTTTAAAATACAGATTTTTTTCCCTAAGAACATTTTTATTATCTCTACCTTGCTGGTGCCCTCGATCCTTGGTCTGCCCAGTAGATAAACCTGCATACACTGACAGAAGACTAAGATAGACAATATTTAACTCTTATTTCCCCAAAATGTTGAAACCCAGAAATTCCATATTTAGGATCTTAATATAAATGCATAGAAAAATCCCAGACAGACTTCTAATCAGATGACTTTATAGCACTAATAAAGTAGAAATTAGTATCAGCCAGGATAGGTTCAATAACACTAAGTGTGTTAATGATATTAAGTTAATAGACTGGCTAATTTAGTAGAAAGTTTGTGTGTGCTCACATATATTTTTCTCTTGGTTTCAACAAATGATTTGATAGTATCACTTCATATATATTTATATAAGAAAGGAAAATAAACTAAATGACAGTAAATTCAAGTGGATTTTTAACTGACTGAATGAGCTAATAATATTCATTTATCCATTCATTCAATGACTAATTATTTAGGGCATAATTTATGCCAAGCACTTAAAATCAGAGGCAAATAAAACATAGTCTCTAGCCTCAAGGAGATTATTTGTATGTGTGTGCGGGTGTGTAGTAGTAATAGTAGCCACAATAACAGTAATAATTGTAGTAATAATAGCTGTGGTGTCAGTAGCAGTAGTGATAGTAACGGTAATAATAATGTACATGGACTCTGGAGTTAAATGTATTGGATTGCTAGGTCAATCATTTAGTATCCATATGACTTTGGACTTGTTCTTGAACTTTTTATACCTTAGCTCTTTCTGCGTTGTAAGAGAATAATATTAATATTGGGTCATAAATTATGTGTGGATGAAAAGAGATCACATGTGGCAGTGGCTGCTAGTTGTCCATCAAAATCCAATGAACTCATTTTTACTTAATCGCCTATATCCAAATACATCCACATTCTGAGGTGCTGGGGGTTAGGACTTTAATATATGAATTTGGGTAGTGGGGACACAATCTATCTCATAACAGTGAATGGCCCCAAATCAACAACAACAAAAAAATCTCTCTAACATTTAGAATTGTGAAAAGCTGGCACGGGCTGTTTAGACATGTAGTGAGCTCCCTGTTACAAGAAATGATTAAATAAGATCTGTTATTGATGTCTCAGATGTAGACATGAGACAGAGAAATCAGGAATTGTGCCAGATCATTAGTAAATCTTAAAGCTCAGATCCACATAAAATTTCCCTTTCTTCCTAATATTCAACCCTAGGTTTATGAAATCTAGGAAAATACTTGATTTTTCTACATCCTGAGCCACAGGAAAAATGTAGCATGTCTTTCTGAAGCATGTATTTTTCTTGATGGTAGTAAATTAAATCATTATTTTTAGATAAAAATAAACATAGATATATTATAAAGCAAAATGCAACCTGTACTTAATTTTTTACATTAAAAAATTTACAGAAATTTTTTTGTTCATAGGAGACTGATGTGTTCATAGAAACCCCAAGACATCCCTAATTTATCATATTCATAGATCCTCCTATGCCTTTAGGATTATTCAATGGATAAGTTTAAGAAACTGCCACATGATGCTGTCACCTTGCTGTAGCGGGACATTGGTCATACCTGAAGAAGTAATTTTGTATGCAACTGATTATCCATCTAATAGAAACTGCTTATAAAATATGGTTTACTTCAAGCTGTTGCTTCATTCACAGCTAATTAATCCATCAGAGAGAGCCTCCAGTAGTAATTACTTTCACTCCTCTCCAATCAACCTGGGCCAGATTTATACCCCTGACCCTGAGAGGACTCTAATCTCAAACATCTGACTATGTCTTTGACAGTATATTCTGGCATGTTTAGAATAATGATAAGCAATTATTAACAGATATTCTTTTATTTTTAATCTAGCTCTAGAAAATACAAACTGAGTTATTTTGCCAAAGGGGTTGGGTTTGATTACATTAAAAACCTTTAATTTAATTCTTGCAATGTGCCAATGTCATCCTTCTGAAATGAGTATTATTTATTTGTTGGATTCTGAGATCCTGCTTGTGAAACAGGATAACTTGAAATGACCAATTTGACATGAACATTTTGATGCTGGGGTTATTTTGATGTGGCCGAAGCAAAAGAGCCATGGTAAGTTGTGAGAGCACTTTTCTTTATTATCGAGTAATATGAGCAATGTACATCTTTGACTCTAATCTCATCTTTGAGTTTTATCTATACTAGATATTTGTTACACTTGTAAGGATCATGGATGAGATAAGCAGTAAAGGATGAGTACACATTCCTTGGGTGTAAAAGGAAAAAAAAAAGATGTATTTTGATGTTATTCTTTTGACTGAACTGCACGAAAATTCTCCCTGTATCTAATCAGCTATACCCATTTAGTCTCTTCATAGTTCTTTTCTAGAACCTGGATTCGGCCAGGCCAGGCAAGGGTCCCTCAGCAGCCTCCCACCCATCTCTAGAAACTTGAAGAGTTTCTGATATACGAGGTCTTGTGGGAGAGAGAGAACTAATGATTAACACCTCTAACAAGTTCCTAAATGATTCTGATGCTGCATGTCTGGAGACTACACACTGAAGACAAATACCCTAGACAATCACTGCCCTCACTCTCAGTCTGGGTGTTCTAAGAGCATCTTAGACAGATGCAAGATCTCATTGTTGTGGGTATATAAATATCTTACAACAAAAATTGTATTTAACTTCTCTCTTCTAGTTTATCAAAAACCTTTGTTGGTACTTTTCTACCCATTGTTAGCATTCTCAGTCCTCCAAAATTCCACCTTTGAGTCTCTGGACAAGAAGGTTTGTTTGCATCTACCTTGGCTGGCAGGCAAGCCATCACTCTATGGATTTGCTATGTGTTTTCACATAGAAATCCCCTCAATTCCTCTTCCCCAGATGTGACATCAGCCTCATGTACATCCTATTCTGAAAATACACCTTTGACACAAGTCACCCTGGCATTAAGATGTATGCACCCTATTTTATATTTTCATTCCCACAAGATCTTGCTTCTTTTAATCTTTTACTGACAATCCTCTTTTATCTATGCGTGGTATTTCCAATGCCAAATACCCTTCTTTATTATCCTTGTAGCTTATTTTAACCATATTGTAGAGGCAGTGTTCTATAATGGTTAACGAGTCTAGTCACAATGCTGAAAGTGCCTAGGTTCCAATCATATCCTTACAATTTACTCACTATGTTAGCTTTGGCATGCTACTGAACCTCTGTGTCTTAGTTTGTCCCATATAAAATCTGGATGGTAATAAGCTTAATCTCATATAATTATAAGGTATGAGATCAAAATAATTGTGGATGGTTTCTTTTATTTTGTATTTAAAATTTTTATTTATAGGTTTTGTTTTCTTTCTTTCTTTCTTTATTTTTTAAATACATTTGTCTCTGCCTCCCCCCCACCACTTTCCCTTGCCCCCTCCCTCCTTCCCTCCCTCAGCTCTTCCCCTTTGGTTTTGCCGATGAGTCCTTGCTATATGTTCCTTGACTTTCCCCTTCCCTTCCCTTTCCCTGCCCCCCCCTCCCTCCTTCCCTCTTGTCTCTGTTGATTACTTTTCCAGTGTTGCTGGTCATATTTTCCTTGCATCTTTGTATTGTTGGTTAGGTTCCGCTTATAGGTGAGATCATATGGTATTTGTCTTTCGCCCCCTGGCTTATTTCGCTTAGCATAATGCTCTGCAGTTCCATCCATGCTGTCACGAAGTTTAGTAGTTCTTTTTTTCTTTCTGCTGTGTAGTATTCCATTGTGTATATGTACCATGGATTTTTGATCCAATCATCTACTGATGGGCATTTAGGTTGCTTCCAACACTTGGCTATTGTCAATTGTGCTGCTATGAACATTGGGGTGCATACGTTCTTTTGTACTGGCATTTCGGTGTTCTTAGGGTATAGTCCCAGCAGGGGAATCACTGGATCAAAAGACAGTTCCATTTTCAGCTTTTTGAGGACATTCCACACTGCTTTCCACAGTGGCTGCACCAGTCTGCATTCCCACCAACAGTGGACTAGGGTTCCCTTTTCTCCACAGCCTCGCCAGCACCTGTTGTTTGTTGATTTGTTTATGATGGCCTTTTGGACCGGTGTGAGGTGGTACCTCATGGTGGTTTTGATCTACATTTCTCTGATGGCTAGTGATGCTGAGCATCCTTTCAAATGCCTCTGGGCCCTCTGTAGCTCCTCCTTGGAAAAGCGTCTGCCTAGGTCCTTTGCCCATTTTTTGATTAAATCGTTTGTCTTCCTGGAGTGGAGTCGAGTGAGTTCTTTATGTATCTTGGAGATCAAACCTCTATCTGATGTATCATTAGCGAATATATTTTCCCATCAGGTTGGCTCCCTTTTCATTTTGCTGATGTTTTCTTTTGCAGTGAAGAAGCTTCTTATTTTGATGAGGTCCCACTTGTTTATTCTTTCCTTTATGTCCCTTGCTTTAGGAGACATATCAGTGAAAAAATTGCTGCGTGGGATATCTGAGAGTTTCCTGCCAATGTTCTCCTCTAGGACTTTTCTGAACTTGCGACTTATATTTAAGTCTTTTATCCATCTTGAGTTTATTTTTGTGTATGGGGTCAGCTGATGATCCAATTTCAAATTTTTTGCATGTAGCCGTCCAGCTCTCCCAACACCATTTGTTAAAGAGGTTATTATTGCTCCATTTTATGCTTCTGCCCCCTTTGTCAAATATTAGATGTCCATAGAGACCTGGGCTTATTTCTGGGCTTTCTATTCTGTTCCACTGGTCTATGGGTCTATTCTTGTGCCAGTACCAGATTGTTCTGTGTATAGTAGCTTTGTAGTAGACTTTGATGTCTGGTTCTGTGGTCCCTCCTACTTTGTGTTTCTTTCTCAAAATTGCTGCGGCTATTCGGGGTCATTTATGGTTCCATATAAATTTTTGAAATGTCTGTTCTATTTCTGTGAAATATGTCATTGGTATCTTAATAAGCATTGCGTTGAATCTATAAATTGCTTTGGGTAGTATGGACATTTTGATGATATTAATTCTTCCAATCCGTGAGCACGGTATATGCTTCCATTTATTTGTGTCTTCCTTAATTTCTTTCTTCAATGTTGTATAGTTTTCTGCATACAAGTCTTTTACGTCTTTGGTTAAATTTATGCCTAGGTACTTTATTTTTCTCCTTGCTATATCGAATGGTATTTTTTCTCTGATTTCTTCTTCTTCTATTGCATTGCTGGTGTACAAAAATGCCTTTGATTTCTGAATGTTGACTTTGTATCCTGCTGTTTTGTCAAATTCACTGATTAGGTTGAGGAGTTTTTTGGTAGAGTCTACAGGGTTCTCTATGTACACTATCATGTCATCTGCAAACAATGATAGCTTTACTTCCTCCTTTCCTATTTGGATGCGTTTTATCTCTTTCTCTCGTCTGACCTCTGTGGCTAGGACTTCCAATACGATGTTGAAAAGAAGCAGTGAGAGCAGACAGTCTTGTGGTGTTCCTGATCGTAGTGGGAAAGCTTTCAGTTTTTGCCCGTTGAGTATGATATTAGCTGTAGGTTTTTCATATATGGCCTTTATTACGTTGAGGAATGCCCCATTTATTCCCATTTTGCTGAGTGTTTTGATTATAAATGGGTGCTGTACCTTGTCAAATGCTTTTTCTGCATCTATCGAGATGATCACGTGGTTTTTGTCTTTTCTTTTATTGATGTGATGTATCACGTTTACTGATTTGCGTATATTGAACCATCCCTGCATCCCTGGAATGAATCCCACTTGATTGTGGTGGATAATCTTTTGAATGTATTGCTGGATGGGGTTTGCCAATATTTTGTGGAGGATTTAACATCTATGTTCATCAGCGAAATTAGCCTGTAGTTTTCTTTCTTTGTAGGGTCTTTATCTGGTTTTGGGATCAGGGTGATGCTGGCCTCATAGAAAAACTGGGAGTCTTCCTTCCTCTTGGATTTTTTGGAATAGTATGAGAAGGACAGGGATTAGCTCTTCCTTAAATGTTTTGTGAAATTCTCCTGTGAAATTGTCCAGCTCTGGGCTTTTGTGTGCCAGGAGTTTCTTGAAGACTGCTTCAATTTCCTTAGCTGTTATCGGTCTGTTCAAGCTTTCTGTTTCTTCCTCCTTCAGTG
Organism: Pteronotus mesoamericanus; assembly: GCF_021234165.1. Taxonomy (NCBI): domain Eukaryota; kingdom Metazoa; phylum Chordata; class Mammalia; order Chiroptera; family Mormoopidae; genus Pteronotus; species Pteronotus mesoamericanus. The sequence goes on from NW_026555198.1 coordinate 6,241,988, forward strand.
TTGGAAGATTATACTTTTCTAAAAATATGTCCATTTCATCAAGATTTTCACATTTTTTGGCATATAATTGTTCATAATAGTTTCTGATGATCATTTGTATTTTTGTTTTATCAGTTGTTATTTCTCCTCTTTCATTTCTGATATTATTAATTTGGGTCCTCTCCCTTTTTGTCTTGATGAGTCTGCTTAAAGCCTTGTCAACTTTATTTATCTTTTCAGAGAACCAGCTTCTGGATTGGTTGATCCTCTGAATTGTTCTTTTTGTCTCTATGTCATTCAGTTCTGCTCTCATCTTGACTATTTCCTTCCTTCTACTTGCTCTGGGATTTATTTGTTGTTGTTTCTCCAGTTCTTGAAGTTGTAGTGTTAGGTCTTTTATCTGAAATGTTTCTATCTTTTTTAGGTAAGCCTGTATTGCTATGAACTTCCCTCTCAGGACTGCCTTTGCTGTGTCTCAAAGGTTTTGGACTGTTGTCTGTTCATTTTCATTTCCAGAAATTTTTTGATTTCTTCTCTTATCTCATTATTGACCCATTCATTGTTTAATAGTGTCCTGTTCAGTCTCCATGAGTTTTCAAGTTTTTGAAGTTTCTCTTTGAGGTTGATTTCCAGTTTCAAGGCCTTGTGGTCCAAAAAAAGTTTGGTATTATTTCAATTTTCCTGAATTTGCTGAGGTTTGCTTTGTGTTCTATCATGTGGTCTATCTTTGAAAAACTGCCATGAGCATTTGAAAAGAATGTGTATTTTTCTTCTTTGGGATGTAAGGTTCTATATATGTCAGTTACGTCTCTTTGATTCAGTGTGTCATTCATCACCACAATATGTTTATTAATGTTTTGTTGGAAGATCTGTCCATTTTTGATAGTGGGGTGTAGAAATCCCCTACTATCAGTGTGTTGCTGTCTATATCTTTTTTGAAGGCATCCAAGATTTTCCTTATAAACTTGGGGGCTCCTCTATGGGGAGCATATAAGTTTACAATGTTGATGTGTTCTTGATAGATTCTTCCTTTAAGTATTATAAAATGCCCCTCTGGGTCTCTCTTTATGGCCTTTGTTTTGAAATCTACTTTGTCTGATACAAGTATGGCAACCCCGGACTTTTTCTCATGCCCATTTGCTTGGAATATTTTTCTCCATCCCTATACTTTCAATCTGTGTAGGTCTTTTGCTCTGAGGTGGGTCTCTTGTAGGCAGCATATGTGTGGGTCATGTTTTCTTATCCATTCAGCTACCCTGTGTCTTTTGATTGGGGCATTTAGTCCATTCACATGGAGAGATATTACAGATACTAACTTACTCATCTTTTCTCTTTGTACCTGTGTTCCTCTCTGTCTCATTCTTTTCCTTCATCTGCTTAAACCAGTCCCCTTAGCATATCTTGGAGTGCTGGTTTGGTAGAGATGTATTCTTTTAGCCTTCTCTTGTCTGGGAAACTCCGTATTTCCCCTTCTATTTTAATGGAGAGCCTAGTTGGGTAGAGCAGGCTTGGCTGTAGGCCCTTGCTTTTCATGGCTTGGAATATTTGTTGCCATTCCCTTCTGGCTTGTAGTGTTTCTGTTGAGAAGTCAGCTCCTAGGCATATTGGGGCCCCCTTGTATGTTACTTTCTCCTTCTCCCTTGCTGCCTTGAGGATTCTCTCTTTGTCTCTGACATTTGCCATTTTAATGATGATGTGTCTTGGAGTGGACCTCCTTGAGTCCCTCTTGAGTGGGGTCCTCTGTGCCTCCTGGATCCATGAGAACCTTTCTCCACTCAAATTAGGGAAATTTTCCATCATTATTTATTGAGGAGGTTCTCTATCCCTTGCTCCTCTTCTCCTTCTGGTATCCCTATTATACAGATATTATTGTGTTTCAGGTTGTCCTGCATTTCCCTTAATGCCTCTTCATTCTTTTTGAGCCGTTTTTCCATTTCTTGTTCTTTTTGGGAGCTTCTTTCTACCTTATCCTGCATCTCACTAATTCGATCCTCAGCTTCATCCAGCCTGCTTTGAATTCCTTCTACTGTGTTCTTCAATTCAGAAATGGTATTCTTCATATCCTCTTGTGTCTTCTTGATAGTTTCTATGTCCTTTTCCAGGCTGATATAGTTTGCTGTAAGATCGTGATAGTTTCTCTGCAGTTTCTCATAGTTCTCTTTGAGTTTGCTTAGCTCATTCAGCTTCCTTAGAACCATTGTTTTGAATTCAATATCTGATAGTTCCCTTGCCTCTATTTCATTTTGCTCTCTATGTGGGGAGTCCCCTTTTCCACTCATTTGGTGGAACTTCTTTTTCTTCCCATTTCTGTGAGAGTCTGTTAAGTATTTTTGTCCTTTATTTTTCTTTCTGGGCCTGCCTCTGATGATGTCAGTTGTTGACCCTATAGGGCCTTGGGTTGTTTGTTTGATCCTTCCTGGAGTCTAATGTCTATGTCTGTCTTCTGCTTGGAGCAGCTCTGTGACCCCTTCGGTCAGGGCTGGGCTATTTTTTGGGATCTCTCTGCGCTCTCACGCGGGCTCCTTGAGCGCTCCCCGTGCGGCAGGATCCCCCACCTGCCTGGGCTTGCATGTGCTTGCCCCAGACCAGGGGGCTTATTCATGACCTCGCATTCTCATCTGGCCCCCCTGGCTGGTGAGCTCCACGGCACTGGTCAGTTTAGGGTCTTCTATTGTGTTTTCCCCGCTTTTGGCTCTTCGGGTGCATTGCTTGCCCTCACCAAATGGGGACTACGGAAATGGGAGGAAGTCAGCTCCAGGACTCTCCGGTTAATCCTGTCTCTGGTCTCTCCTCCAGGGACTCTAGGCAGCTCTACTAATTTTGTGGACTGCTCCGCAATCGCGGGCGGGCGGGTCAATTTATGCCTGCCCTTGCCCCTCTGTGCATTCCCTCACAGGCCGCATCGGTGCCAATCTGTGGGAGGCCTTCCCCGCCTGTGCAAGCATTCGCCAGCCCGCGCGGGTCACACACATACTCACCAACCCTCGCCGGTCACTCGGCGCAAGTGTGCGTGCCTGCACTGGGTGTTTTCGTGTATGGTTTCTTATAATGCTTGGCAGGCAGTAAATAATATCAGTGCTTGTTTTATATACTATGTTATTCATTATTTCTTCCTAGATCTAGAATACATATTCGTAAATATTTCAGGAAATGCAATTTTATCCTTAATGATTCTTAGAAATTCATTTTTTTTAGTTTTTGGTAAACTTTTTTTACTCCCACTTTTCAACATATTGCCATTTTGTTTCTACAACTCAGCTCTAACTTTTCAAAGTTGTCTTCAGCATTCCACCCTGAAATCTAAAGGTTTCTTCTCTTGTCCATTTTCCTTTAATGCATCTTTAAACAATGTTGAACAATCTGTCTTTGCAAATTCTGTCATAATTTGGATTTACCTTTTCTTAATAGAACTTACAACATTTTCTTTGCTTAAATAGTATCTTTCCTCCTCATTATGAAATTAGCCTATACCAAGCACCAAATAATAAAACTTAATAAACACAATTAAATGTAATGAAAATCCTAGAATCTTACAAAAAATATCAAATAACATGTATACAGAAAGACTGCTGACACCTCACATGCACCACAGGGCAAGTTAATCATTTGGTGACCCTTCACATCACTATTTCTTTAGAAGGGAGGGTCTAAGTAACAGGTGAAAGAATATCAGAGAAGACACTCAGTGTCATGGATCAGGCTTCATCTACTCTTTGTGCTACTCAGGCTCTAAAGTTGTACACCTCCCAAATCCAAACAAAAATCATACAGTTAATTGAGCTTACTCTACTTAATAGGAAATTACATGGTCATGTTTTAGGACTGGTGTGTGATCGAGGCAGTTCTGACCATACCAGAACCACATTTAGGTATCCATCCACTCAAAATAGTATGTTACCTGAAAAATTGCTCTGATAAATATGTGTTTCTCATTCTCATTACATTCGCAGTCATGTCCTAGTCATATATATTGACAACCAGGGAGCGACCCAGTTGGTTTGCCCTTTGACTAGGACATATTTTGGTCATTTTATAAAATATTAACATGTTGGAATATTTTCAATAAATATTGTCCTACAACATGATTTTCAATGGATGAAAAATTGTTCACAGGATCAAGGTGTCATCATTTATTTAGAGAAGCCCATCTTGTTGGCAATTATATTTTTCCTGTATCTTGATAGTATTCACAGATATATTACACTAGATATATACCTCTGCCTATAAATCTTTGCATGTATATGAGTTATTTCCTTAGGAGTAATTCTTAGAAGAAAGTTTGATGGTTCAAATAATATGAATATTTTAAGGCATCTCATAGTACTTCCCTCTAAGTGAACTGTGTCAATTTTGTATTTTATGCAGCTATGAACTATAAAACAGGAAAATATTTGATGGAAGAGTGTTTCTGAGAGATGGAACCTGACACCATGAATTAAATACATGTTTGTTGTATTCAAGGAATGATAAAGTGGGAAGTATGGCCTGAAATGAGTGAGTGAAAGGGAAGTAGTAGGAAATGAAGTCATAGTGATATCAGAGAGCCAAATGGTGGGGTGGTCATTGTAAAAACATTGATTCTGAGTAAGTTAGAGCACCAATGGAATGTTTTAAGCAGAGAATAGACATAGTATAACATGTTTCAATAGGATTATTCTGGCAGCTGTGTTGAGGAGAGACTGAAGAGGGATTAGGGCAGAAGCAGTAAGACCCATTAAGTCTTATTGCAATAATAGAGAAAAGGAGCATGAGATGGCAGTGGCTTGAAACTGAGAGTGGTACTGATGTAAGTTGTTAATTGATTGACTATTCAGTGCTAAATAAAGAGAATGACTAAGCACCTTAGTCTCATCAACTGGAAGGATGAAGTTGTCATTTAACCAGACTGGGAAATCTAGAAAAGTTTTGTTTTGTTTTTTGTTTTGTTTTGTTTTGTTTTTGAGATGGATATTGGGACTAGCGGAAGTCCCAGACATAAAGGCCAGAAAAATATCACACCTTGATAAGCGAAGAACTGAGTCACCTATCTGAATAACCATGTTAAAGGAAATGAAACACATTTTAACGTTTTGTTTATTTTCCCAATAAATCAGTCACATTATCCCTTGTATTATAGGCACCTGCATGCTATCTTGGCTGGATTTATGTATTAAAAGTATAACTTTGGGCAAGTCATTTAATCTCTCAGTGCCTTGGTTTCTTCAGCTATGAAATAAGAAAATGGAGACAATATTATTTAAATGCAAGGATTAAATTAAATAAGGCATGAAAGCTGCCTAGCACAATGTTTGGCGTGCAGTTAATTTTCAACACATTTAGTTCCTTTCATTTCCTCCCTAAATTATAAATTTCTTCTGAATAGTAACTTTGCCACTGAAGCCCTTACAGAATGTTGTACATTACCTTATATGTAGTAAGCATACAATATTTATTTATTTATAATAAGTACTTAAGCATTTGTTTTTAACCTCCATGATCAGTGATCCCAAATCATATATATAAATGTCTGGTAAGGTTAGTTACATATATCATTTCTCATAGTTGACATTTGTATCTTTTCTCTCTAGGCTACAAGTGCTCTTTTGATAGGGTCTATTTTACTGAAAATTGCTTTCACTGCCTACACTATTTTTTAATTTAATTTCTGTATTGAGTGATTCATTGTACTCTCTTTACCATGTCTAGGAAGAATGAATTTGAGTGCATCCACTCCAGTCTGCTCTATGATTTGGGTAGCAGTTACAAAGGGTGCATGTCTTCTAGCCTGCTACCCATGATACAAGAAGTCCTGCTTTATGATATATGTCACAGGAACAGCTGCTTGGGTTGCATTGTGCTATTCAGCATTGACACAGTGATCTGTGGGTGCTAGGAGAGCCAGCTTTGAACACATGAACTTTGCTTCCTTTCCCCTACTTTCAACTTCTGTCATCTATGAAGGGAGGTGTAGGTTGGGGTTCTTCATGAGTTCTCCAAAACTCTCTTCAATAATTGCCTGTCTCTTGCTTTATAAACTGCTCTAGACAGTCAGAAGAAGTGAATTTTTTTCAGATTGGATAGTCCAGATAATCGGGTTCATGTTCTTCACATCACGAGTTTAAGTTGTGAGGATACAGTTTTCAGGCCACCATATGAATATGAGACATGATCCATGCATAATCCATATCCATCTCACTGACTACAGCCTAAATATCCCAAGTGATAGCATTTTTCTCCTATTTACCATTTCAGCAATTGCTACCAATCAGAAGGAGACAGCTATCAGCTAATTGACCAAATTCAGACAGGATGTCATGGAAATATTTCTAGACAAATTAATATCTATCTTATTTTTGGAGTTCTGCAAGACAGAAAATCCCCATACAGTTTTCAATTTATGCTAGAACTAAGTGGACTTTACCATCAGGAAATGTTTCTTTATTTCCAACCTAACTCCCTCAAGTTGTGGCTTATTCTTTTCTGTCTTCTCTTTTGACCACACAAATATCTATTTTGCAGACTTTTAAAATCCAATGGCAACTTAAGTATACAACTGTGCTAAAAACACTTAGTGTTTTCTAAGCAAATCATTTCTTTTAAAATATTCATTAAATATATAATGTAAAAACCTTGAAATGACTACTTTTAAGAATTCTTAAGCAGTTACAGATCTAGTATAAAATGCAACAACTTTTGTTTTTGAAATTAAAAAGTAAAAATTAAGTGTACATATATATATATATGTATTTATTTGTTTAGATATTCCCTCCTTCTATAAACACTGTAAGGTGGTTAGAAATCTAGGCTATTACTTCTCAGTTTTTAATAAGAAGTCAGAGTACATTGTAATTATGTGTAGGATAAATTTTTAAAAATGAATTAAAAGCAAATAATTTAGTACAAACTGAAAAAGTAAAAATAAAACATAAAGAAAATAACATTCCTGACCAGTATGGCCCAGTTGGTTGGACAACATCTTAAAAGAGAAAGGTCCCTGGTTCAATTTCTGGGCAGCACACATGCCTGGATTGCTGGATTGGTCCCAGATCCAGTTCCATATGAGAGGCAACCTATCAATTTTTTTCTCCCTCTCTTTCTTCCTCCCTTCCCCTCTCTCTAAAAAGAAATAAATAAAATCTTTTAAAAAGAAAATACAGAATTAATTAGAAAATCAAAATATTACAGATGGGGACAGTCATTAAACAGTGATGAAACACGGGGGAAAGGGAGGGGAGGGGGAAAGTCAGGGAGCTTGTCACAGGGACTCATGGGCAAAGCCAAGGGGGAGGAGTTGAGGGAAGGAGGGAGGGAGGGAGCGGCGAAAGTGGTGGGGGGAAGGCAGAGACAAATGTATCTGAAAAAATAAATAAATAAATTCAAAAAAAGAATATATGTTATAAGAGAAAAAAAAACAGTGATGAAACAACCAAATAGATTAATTTAGATGCAAAGGTTCATGATTAAATTAGATAATAAAATAGAAAGTAGGATTCTCATAATTTGTCTCAATATTGGTGCATATTTATAAAATTATAAGTGATGACCATCTAAAACATTTACAATTTAGTGTTAAGTAAGCTTTTAAATATACAATGTTGTTCAACTCTAAGCCAGTCTGTGTGGCCAATGGTGTAATGATGGAAATCTAAAATGCCAGGCTTAAAATTATCACCTAGGGATGTGAAGTTCATGGAAATGAGCAGGGTGCCATTCATTAGCATGTCAATGATGCTTCTTCAACAGGATGCCATTAAATTATTGTGGTGATAATTGAGACACTAAAAAGAGACAGATGTTGGGCCTGTAGTTTCTGAGATCTTATAACCATTAGCAATTAAATTTCAATGAGCTAACATAACTTCCCTCTCACTAAATTAACAACTGGGAATATTCTTTTTGAAGGTGTCTTTTTCCAGGCGGGTTTTTGTTTGATTTTTAAGACAAATTGGAACTGTATTATGGTGCAGCATTCAGGAAACAGAGCATCCAGGTATTAGGGATGTGCCCTCCTCAGAACTGGAACTTGGGTGACAGCCAATGAAGGCAGGGCTGTCACTGACAGTCCAATTATATCAGAGGAATCTGATAGATACGGCAGTTGTAAAGAGCAAAAATGTATGGTCACAAGGTTAATTCCTTCAGAAAAGGCATGTGATTGTTCACTCTATAGCTAAGGAAAATAAATAACCTCAGAAACTGTGGATTGGCAATTCAAGGGACTACAGGAAGGCAACATAATTCCATTATAACTGGCATGTATTAGTCAGGATAGATAAATTTATGCTATGGTAACAAGTTAATCCAAATATTTCACTGGCTTAACATAATGGACTTGTATTTCTTGCTCCCTTAAATCACAGTGCGAGTACTCGAATCCAGACAGATTTCACCTCATAATGTTATCCCGTCAGCATATAGTTTGTGAGCTCTAGAGTAGAAGAAAGAGCCGAGTGGGAGCTTCAAGTAAAGGATCTTAGTTATGCACCGAATGAGCACATATCATTTCCACTAATAGATCACAGCCTAGAACAAACCATGTAGCCCCACCTAATTGCAACAGATCTGGGAAATGTGGGGAAGTACACATATATTTATAAACAATAAGTATGTCTTCTGACCTGGGGTCTGATGTAAAATAGAGGAAGATTATTACAAGCAGATCAAAGTTGGTAAAAAATTAAAACTATAAACAGATAGGCAAAGTCAATTCTTATGGTTTAGAAAATCAATCCCTAGAGAGCACTGGGACTAAAACCACCCACCCTATCAAAAAAAAGTGTTAGGGTATAATAGGCAAGATCAAATTTCAGTAGTTTTTTTAACAGGAATTTGAAAAGGCAGCACAGTGGTATAGGAAGAATACAAACATGACATCTAGAATCATATAGACATTCAGTTATATCCTAGGTCCACTCTTGACTTACTGGGATACCTGTTCATATTCTATAACTTCTCTGATGCTGAATTTCTTTGTATGTTGTCAAGGGCTGAACTTTGTGCCCTAAACTTTATGTGTTGAAATAACTTGAGTACCTCAGACGGTGACTCTTTCTGGAGACAGGGTCTCTGAAAAGGAATTAAATGAAAATGAAAGAATAAAGTGGGCCTTCTCCAATATGACTGGTGTCCTCATAAAAAAAGATTAGGACATCGAAAAACAGAGAGGGAAGACCATGTGAACGTAGGGGAAAGGAAATCAATGTACAAGCTAAGGAGAAAGACCTTAGAAGAAAAAAACCCTGCTGATACCTTGATCTCAGACTTCTGCCCCTCAGAACTATGAGGAAATAAATTTGTGTTGTCTAAAACCCCCAGTCTGTGGTATTTCTTCCTTTTTTCTTCTTTTTTTTGGGGGGGGGGAAACCTTGGCAAGCAAATACATGTGCCAAAGTCTAATAACATCAATACATGCTCAACATATTTACTTTCCTGTGAAAACACCTCAATAAGTTGTAAAAAGATAAAGTACAGCCAGTTTTTTGTTACATTTTTTTTTTATTTTAGACTGATTGTTCCTCAAAGATGGCAATGTTACTTATCACAGAATTCTCAGTGTTTCACACCAATCTTGGGCACCTATATATAGGTTTTTTGAAATAGTGTATGTAAGGAAGGAAGTTAAGAAAGAAGCTAAGAAGGAAGAAAGGCCAGCTCAGAGGAATTTATTAATAGAGATGCAGAAAGTATAGGTAATGAACTTTATAACCCAGCTAAAGAGTCTATGCATAAAACTTAAGACATAAGTAAGGATGGCCATGGACACTGAGCCAATTTTTACTAAAGCAAATATTCATAATATGCTTCAACTCAGGATAAGAATCAGGATCAATGAAAGAGACAGTCAGCCCATCTTTCTATAACAGAGGTATATAGTTGTCAGGATCCAGGTAAGAACTAAAAATATCAACCTATATTTACTTTATGATCTAATAACACTGTGAAATACTTAATGACCTCATCATGAAGTTTCACTGTGTTTTAAATGATGACAATGCATTTAGAACCTTAAACGATGGGTTTCAATGTAAAGGGAGCATCTTCTGTGAGGATACCAGAATTATAAGAAATGATTAAATGCAACAAACATTTTCAGAACACCTTCTTATAGAAGGCACTCTACTCAACTATGAAGGAATAGAAAGGTGACTAAGACCTAGTTCCTAGCACCAAGAGCTTGTAAAAGTCTGCTATTTTAGAAATGATTCCTATTTTCTCACCCAAATAAGCAATATATCAGCAAATACACACCTGTGTTTGTATAGTTACATAAAAATAAATAGCAGCACAGCCAGGCTGGAAAATAACAATTACATCTCAAATAATCCCCCTGAAGCCTAAAATAATTGATTTGCATTTTCATAAAAGGAAATTGAAGTTAAAAATGCACACAGGTGCTTCATAAATGCCTATTGTGAAACAGAATTAATTCTTGGTATAATCAACAGCAAATACCTGGAGGTCAGCTAGTAGAGGTTGGTCAAGGATATAGCCTTTGCTTAAAAAGAAAAATAAAGAGGAAACTCTCCTGGATTGTCAAAGTGTCCAAGGTCAGATCATGACCTAAGGATCAGTGATTTTCTTTCTTTATTGAAGTGATTAAATATGTAAATATGTAATGCTAAACTTTTCCAAGAGAGCCTTCAAGGTACTTGAAAATATCCCTGTTTGGCATATTTTAAGGGCCTTATATGTTACTGTTTTCATTGTATATTTCTGTTATGAGAACTTGTGTGTGTGTTGGTAAGAATGGCAGAACAAGATAACATTTTGAAGTACTAACAAATCCAATGAAGTTTATCACCCTACATTACTTTCGTTCCTACCTTTACCTCTCATTCTAGACTAATAGGGATCAGAATGTCTTCCAGATGATCTGAGAACATGTGGACATGATATTTTGAATTAGCACTCCTAGAGAGGTCCTGTACTCAGGATGAGGAAGGCATGGAGTGAACCATGGACTAATGCAAGTTGAGGGAAACAGTAAGGACATTTCAGTAGATACCCAGATATTGAATCTTGCCTTAAGCTAAATCTGAGATCAGTGTTTCTATAGTAAATATAATTATAATAATAGCTACCATGTACCAGGGACTATGTAATATAATTTACATAAGCCATGCACAATACCCACATATGCATCCTAGAAATTCATGTTATTATGCACATTTTATATTGTCAAACTAAATCTCAGAATAAATTACAAAACATTGCAAAACTATAAAGTGAAAACAGCAGAATTTGTATCAAGGTCAGTGTGACTCTTGATCTGCTAGAGTAATCGGATTGCAAAAGTAAAAACAAAAACAAAACAGCAGAGGGAAAGAACCATTCTCAGCCTTAGTGTGTCATACTTTTGATACACATCTCAACAGTAGTGTGCTGATCATTGCTTGAAAGTTTCCTGATTTGTAGCATTTGCTTATTTCTGTGGGGTAAATGCCCCTTCAACAGTTAATTTTTGGCTACTCATATGTTGTTGCTGAATATGCATTTGGGAAGAGATGCTCACAACTGCCTTTCCTGAGTTGTATAGGCCAATTCCAGAATAACACTCAAAGCATTTCTCATAGCTGCAGCATGAAAATTTGGAGATGTTTTTCCATTTTTATATTCATTAGAGTAGGTTCAGATTATCCATAAAATAGCAGCACACTTATGAATTTACAATTGAACTTATTTACTTTATTAGGAGAATCTGCCATATATGTGTCATTATTTTGTGTATTAGAATTTTTTAAAAAAGGCCAAGGACTATATTTAATGCTGAAAATCAGCAAAATCTGGCATTCTTATGAAGCAGTTTGTTTAAAACTATGTGTTTTCACATGCTCATCAGTAATCTTACTATATCTAAATCAGGTGAAATTCTATTAAAATATAGATTCCTGTCCCATCTACAAGAAAAAGAAAATGGTCTGAAAATAGGGAACATGAGACTAGCACAAAGCAATATTGCTCAAGTGTCCAGGAGCCAAGGTGAATGAGGGGGTTTTGATCAACCTATTGTCTCATTTTCAAGAGCTATGCCAGTCAATTTTTAGTTAGTCACACGAATGGAAACCACTCTAAAAGGACTTAGGGTCCTCAACAGCCAAGTAAGAGGGAAGAGGAGTCTGTTACAAGAGCATTGGCTTAGTCCATATTGTTTCTCTGCAGAGATGTCTTGAGACAATTCCTCCAGGATCCTTGCAAGCCCAAAAGGGACTTCTGTCTATCTAGAAAGATGATGGTAGGGACTTCCAGAATTATACCAGGATAATCAAGATTTGAACTAAGCCTATTAGAGTAACCTTAAGTAAGGCAGTTTGAAATGTACATACACACGTTATGTCAGTAGATATTAATGTGTAAATAAAAGTGGTCCATGAAAAATTGCATTTAAAGATACTGGATTAAGTAGTCAAAAATGAGTTACTAGAGGAGTTATCAGAGCATTTATCATTGAAATAAATTCAGAATCCCCCAAAACAGGATATAGTGTGCGGTGCTTCTGAAACATATATCACCATGGAATCTTTCCTTTGTACATCTGAGATTAATGTTCAATGATTTGGGATATGCTAGAATAAGGAGGTATCAATATATTCACTGTTAGTTCTAATTAGCTTTAAGTGGAAGAATTAAGGGTCTTGGATTCCATGGTCCTTCTAGTAGGGGAGAAAGATACTTCATGATTCATGTATACTCTTATATCTCCTATCATACAATGTAGCAGAGTTTAAATTTCTACTTTTTATTAGCCGTTTTATATTTATTTTGGTTATCTATGAGAGTATTGACAAATATTTGCAGGGCTACTTAGTAAATATTTCTACCCTTTTCAGGTTACATATGTCTCTGTCTTATGCATCTATGTATCTACCATCAATATATTATCTATCCATCTATCATCTATTTATCTACCTATTTATCTATCTATATACATACCTGTTCTATAGCCCTTTCAAACTGTAAAAAAAAAATCACTCTTAGCTCAGTGACCATATGAAAATAAGCTGCAGACCAAATCTGACCCATCGACCATAGTTTGCTGTCCCCTGATCTATGGTGAGAGTTTCAAAGCTCATTGGAGAATTCAACATCAAACAGAAGGATGTGGTTTAGATCCTTTCAAAGAGGCTTTCCATCCCTCCTCACCCAAGCTTTTTTGAAATCAGAATGTAAACGTCTCTGAGGTCAGACTTATTATTTCTGTGCTTCTGAGAGTACGTGGCCCCTTGTCACAGTTAGCTTCCAAGGTAGCACCAATGATCTTCTTTGCCCTAGTATTTACAGCTTTGTGTTATTCCCTCCCACGTTGCACAATCCTTGTTATAAGTGATCAGTAGAATGTGGCAGAAGAATGTGTATCCGAGCCAGATTATAAAAGACATTGTGCTGCTTGCCTTGCTTTCACTTTCCTTCTCATATCTCTTGCTTTGGGGGCAGGCAATTGTTGTATCATGAGGACACTCAAGTGGCCTTGTGAAAAAGGACACTTAGTAAAAAAACTAAGGCCTCCTGCCATTTACCAGCAATGAACCAAAGAAACCTTCTGCCAACAGTCACATGATTTAGCCATCTTGGAAGTGAAGCCCCTAGCTTCAGTCAAGTCTGTGGATGACTCTGCATCTAAGAAGACCACTTGATTGCAACCTCACAAAAGACCCCATGCCAAAACCACTCAGTTAAGCAATCCCCAAATTCCTCACGCATAGAAACTGGGAGGTCATAGATATTTGTTATATTTAAGTTGCTAAGTTTTTGGATAACAGTTTACATAGCAATAAATAATATATTCCTTTAGCTCACCATTTTGACACAGCCAGATTGATGTCAAGGATTTTTTTTTTCAATCAGTTTGCCATAGGCATTTTAATCCAGGTACATTTTGACAAGTCTATTTTGTTTAACTCTCTTTAAAATAAATAACTAAATAGCCCTGACTGGTGTGTCTGAGTGGGTTGGGCATCTTCCTGCAAACCAAAAGTTCACTAGTTAAATTCCTGATCAGGGCACATGGCCTGGGTTGTGGGTTTGGTCCCCAGTTTGGGGCATGAGAGAAACAACCAATCAATGTTTCTCTCACACATCTATGTATATGTTCATCTCTCTCCCTCCCTTCCCCACTCTCTAAAAATAAATAAATAAAATATTTTTTAAATAACCAAATAATACATGGATTACACAAATTCAAATTCTTCTATTGCTAGCTTCTATTTAAATGGTTAGAGGGAAACCAGATAAGAGGTGGTGTGGTGCCTAGATTTGAAGTGAAGGAATAAGTTGAGCATAGAGTGAGGCTTAGGGATGGGCAAAGGATGAGATGCAGGTAAGAAACAGTGATAGGATAACCCTACATACATCTTTTAATAATTGTTAAGTGACCTTTATTTTTGGCCAGACCCATCTTGACTGATCTTGCTTACTTTTTTGAATAACCAAATTATTCAGGTGTTACATATTCAGGCCAAGAGGATTTAACATATGTCCATTACAATTAGATATATAATTTACTCCATACCCCTACCAACACATTCCTTTCTACCCACAGCTATCCATTTATACATTCACAAATACTAATTATTTGAATATATTTTATTAAGTTAAACAAATATAAGCTACTTCAGTGTAAGTGTCCTTTGTTCTCAATCTTTGTATTCATACCACAGAACCAGGTACATAGTATGAAGCTAAGCAGAACATAGCTGAGCAGAAATAATATAGGGCTATGAATTAAAATGTGTCACTACCAGTCTCATTTAGTAGCTTAGCAGAAGCTCAATGACCTCCTTTAAATATGGGGATAATGATATTTTTCTATTGGGTTATTTTGAGGTTCAAATGGAATTATAAATGTGAGTTTTGGCAACTTGAAATCTATGGAAATGTCAGGTGTTGTTAAAACAAAGCTCCATAGCTCCATGAATACACACTGAGCTAATCTATTCAAATGCAAGGGACTGATATGTTTTTTCTAAAAATATGAACCAAGTTTCTTTAAATATATCCGTTAACAACTGTGTTTCTTTATTAAAGACAAAAGTCTAGTCTGCATTCTAAAGAAAAAATAGAACATATGGAAATTCTGATATAATCATTCTATACAGCATAAACAGACAAGGAGGAAATACCAACATTTTATCATTTTATGTATGCTTTAATTTTTTGGGTTATTTTCCTTATAGAAATTAGTATACATTCTCAACCTGTGACTAAAATTCATGGTTTAAATTTAAAATTCTATTTCACTCTCTTTAGGAATGTGATTTAAACATTTTATCTTTCTCAATCATATGGTGAGATGCCTCAGATGTTTCATTTTCTTTCATTATAGTTCACTTCTCTTGCTCCAAATTCTTCTCTGTTTCAATTTCTTAAGCTATGAAATCAGGGTATGCTGCTTGATAATGGATTCACTATTTGTTATTTTCTGGCACAGTAGTAGCTTAACTAAATCATTCACAGTCCATCAGTCTAAAAGAGATCCCACTCTGGCACTGCCATAAGGTGTCAAGATATTATTCATTTAGGAAAGATACAGAATCTTATATATGACCCCAAGTGCTTCAAATCCAATGAAAGCATGAAAGAGTTTTTTTATAATTTGATTTTTCAATTAAAAAAAAAAGCCAGAAGCTTCATTCTCAGGCTAGACAGACTAGCAATGCACACAATTGAACAGGTTTTGGTATCAATGCACGTAAAAAAAAAAACAACTTTTATGTTTTCAAATAAAGTTGAAAATGTTACATGTTATCTGATTAAATGTAATACATATCTCTTGTGTTAATTCAATGTACAGTTATTTTTATATGTGCTGGAAGGGTGTAGAGATAATCTATGCTTGTATATGAAAAGGCATATAAATATTTCGCATTATATGAAACATAATGAAATAAAAGTTAAATGTAGGTATAAGTTTTCACTCTGGATTCAGAAATACAAATGATTAATTCTGAATAGAGGGACCAGACCACTGAATATGAGCCTGAGGGAAGAGGATTCTAGTAGGCAGAAACCAAAGGGAGCACACGGCTATCCAGGCAGAAGGAATAGTCTAAACAGAAATACTGAGGCAAAAAGAGTGTTTATGGTCCATAGAGAGTAAATGCTATGTTAAGGCTTCTGTTTAATATCAAAGGAAGAGGGAATTTGGATTTGAAATGGAAAATGTGGTTTGGGGTCTAATTGGAAATATCAGGCCAAGAAGTTTGGAGTTTATTGTGAAGGAAATTGGGAGTCATTTACAAACTTTGAGAAACAAAATTTGAGATGTCTCTTTTGCTTTTAAAGACAGTTCTGAAAACAGTAGGAAGATTGGTCTAAGGAGGTAAGAGACTGAAGACAGGGATACTAGTTAGTCCAGAAGAGAGATGTGTATCTGAACTAAGATAGTAGTGATTTAAATAGAAAGAAAGGGGATAACTGGGACTAACAAAGAAGGTATTTCAAAGATAGGATCAACAGGATTTGGCTGGTTGGATGGTTGAGAGAGTATGGATATGAAATAATCTAGAATGATTCTGAAGTTTCTATTATCTGTGACTAGGGGGCATGACGTTCTGCTGATCAGGAAGCTGAACAATCAAGTTACAGCAATGGTGTTGCCAAAATTATTTCCCTAAACAAGAATCTACTCATGGACTAAAAAATCAGAAGGCTGGAACTGATTACTCTTCCTCACAGAAAAGAAATACAGCAAGACATATTAAAAAATGATATGGAAGTAAAAGATGCTGACTTCTAATGAAAAGACATTAGTCTACATCCACACTGGGATTTAAGTCATGGCTTCAGTCTAGGTGAGCCAGGCACACAGCTGGAATGGCAGCAGGCTTCTGTGTGGTCCTTGAGACACAAAAAGGTAGAATATAGAATAACCACAGAGGTACAGTGAGTCAAAAGTCAGGAGAGCTTGTTGAAACATGAAAACAGCACACATAGAATGACTTTCCACATTTTCAGCCAAGCTGAATCAGGTTCATATTCCTAAAATTAGGACAGTGACAGCCTGGTGGCAAGGTTGGTGTTGACAGCTTTATATATCAATCATTGAGCTAAGATCGTTTTAGCTTAATTGAATATATTAATATCACTCTACAGCAAGAGTATGTCTCTTGTGTTTCAGACATACCTACTAGGGCTGGGGAGATTTTCCAATAAGGTGATAGTCTATAAAACTAAGTAAATTAACAAATAATTTGCTAACACAGGTGTGACATAGGAAACAGATGCTAAGGGATGCTTCTGCTTACATACAATACTAGATGGTCATTTAAACACTGACATAAACTGTAGAATCACTTTCCACAGTTCATGCATGCTTGTATCTATTTATTCAATAAATATTCACTGTGTGTATAGGTCTCAAATACTATGCTGGGTACTGGTAATGCAAAAATAAGACAGTTCTTGCTCTCAGGTAGATTACTACCTTGTTAAAGGTATGTTAGTCTAGAAGTTTGAAGGTGAAAGAAGTTTAAAATTTAAATTTACTATCCATTTGTAAAGGTTGATTAAACAAAATAACAAAAGGTACACATAGCCTTGATTGAACATCTATTATATGCCACATACTGAGCTGGGTAGTTCACACCTGTCACTTCATTTATCCTCACAACAATTGTATAAGGTAGAGATGGTTACTGTAAAATTTTAGGTAAGGACATAAAATGTGAGTTTAAGACATTTTCTTGGAGGGTGGGATGGGCAGAAGAGAGCAAAGGGGGAAATTGTGATGATTGTAATAGAATAACAATAAAAATGATAGGAAATTAAAAGACATTTTCTCAGTGTCACAAAATGTAGTTATTACAGATAGAAATTGAATACATATCTCTTTCATTTCAAAGCTCATTTTCTGTTTTGACTCCAGGCTACCACTCAGAAAACTTCTTCGTAAAACTGAGGAAGGAAAGTTAGGGAGTCATAGTGTGGGAAAATCTCTGGGAAGAGGAGGACCATGAGTGTGAAAGAAAGCAAGAAAACTGAATTGGCAGAAGCTTTTCCAGGTGGACATATATGATTGGGTGGGGGAGTAAAAGGAAGGGAAAGGCGGACCAGGAAACATCAGCAAAAGCACTGAAATGAGAATGAATACACAATGAAGCATGTAACAGAGACCGAGCTGTCTGGATCCCACAGCCTTATTGAAAGACACTAAAGGCTTCTACTTTGAAGAATAGTAACCCTCCTTCAGTCAGTGAAACTCTGGGAACCTTAGCTTATGTGTCATCATCATATGGGTGATTTGTTTCTTTTGATTCCATCAACACCCATGTTTTTAATTAGCTGGATACTCCTAAAAGTCTGTGAAAGGGTAAACTGGCTGAAGTTTAATATATGTGAAAGCAACTTCCAGCTGTGAAAAGCTTACCCAATGGGCAACCAGTTTCAGGTTGTTGTTAAAAACAGTGCAGTTCCAGTTCTGAAGGCCAGCTGGAATGATGCTGCTGATGATGTGTGTGTCATCAAACAGTGATGGCATCTCACATCAGGAGCCCACCTTAATCACAATGCCCATTGGGAGAAGCACCATCCTGAAACTGAGTTTCATGGAAATCTGATTGTAATCTAAGATTGTCATCTCATGTTCTTATTTTCTTCTTTGATGACATGCCTTAATGAATTGATTTAGGACCAAAATGATTGGGGGGGGGGAATGTTACTTAAAGGAACTGGTTCTCATCAATGTCTTCAATTTAATATCTATGGTTCATATTAGGAAACAAAGAATATGACATGCATTTATTCATCCACTCATTGATCAAAATTTTAAACTTTCCATTTCAAAAACTGTAGTAAGCATTGAAGGCAGCATACAAAGTTTAATAATATATATGAACCTATGCTCTTCATAAATTACAATTTAGGAAGAAAGATTATATCTCAATGTAATGATTTAATGTCTTGCTTCTGGAATTAGTGCCTGGGAATATATTCTCAGGGTTCAGAGATTAATTTATCAGATTGGGAGTCATACATATGCATGATTCTTCAGTAACTTAAGTAATACAGGCTTATTTTTGGGTCATCGGGGGAGTCTACTTTATCATAACATATCATGATATTTTATACTATTATAACTTAAAATTTCAGAGCTCAAATTTATGTTTTTGTTTTAAAGGAGGCCAGTGTCAGGTTTGTGTTTGTGTTTTTAATCAGGATAGTGCCCATTAGTACCCATTTAGTTCTCTAGCACAAATGAAAGGAACAATTTTATGATATAGATAATGAATTCAAGCTCTGCAAAGGTTGAATCATTACATTGTGTGCCATGCAAACAAAAAGTGTGAAAAGAGACAAGTCATGGGTGAACTGAATTATTACAAAGCTCTCAAATTTGACAAGGCACTTTATATAACTATATTTTAGCTCTGGGGTATATTTTGATTTCAGTAAAACAACAGCATTACATTAAATTATTTGAATTGTATATAAGGTAGGAAAATGTACCTTTATAGTTGTTAGTATGAGAAATAATACAATAATTAATAAATAATAATACAAGAATAAACTTCATGCTTCACATACTCTCATTTATAAGCCTACTTTTTTCCCAACCCAGTATTTATATGATTAAACTGTAGCTGTTGGTAGTAGCATATACATGATTTTACGTTGGAAAATATTTAATTAACATGATAAAATCATTTAAAATACATGATAATTTTTCTTGGAAATGGTCCATATATTACCCAAGATTGAGAGTCATTGTTATGCTATGTGCTATTATACATCCTGCCTGCCTCCACCCCCAACCACTCTGATAAAGATCATACGATGTTGACCTATTCAATACTTTACCAGTTTTATGGACTAGACTTCATTTTAAGTGAAACTTCTCAGATATCTGGTATTGTTCTCATTTTCTTTTTTTGAAACTCCTTTTTCTTCTGACTACTGAAAAATCTCTCTTGTCTTTTCTTCTGCCTCTCTGGCCATTCTTTCTTAGTCTCCTTGTGGAGTTGCTGTTCCTCCCTCAGTCAAATAGATAATGACATTTCTAAGGGATTTTTCCTAGCTTCTTTTTATTTTTATCACTTCTTGCACTTGACATGGGTAAATTTTTCCTCTCTTAACATTTCAATTACTATCTATATGGTAATGACAAAATCTAAATTATGTAGCCAGATCTCTCTCCTAAGTTCACACCTGTATCTACAACTATCTACTGAGAGTCTTCAACTGTATGGTCCATAGTCTTCTCAAACTCAAGATGTATAGAACTGAACTCATCAGCTACACACACACACACACACACACACACACACACACACACACACAGTAGCAACCACTCCTCAACTCCACATCTTACTCTAGTTTCCCTCATTCTGTGAATGGAAGCCATTTTACATTCCTTCTCTATATCTACCATTTATCTAATAGAGAAAGCTGCAAGTGTACTGAAGGAGCTAAACTTAGTAGAATACACATTGACAGTAATTCATTCTTTCTTTCCACTCTCTACTTCAAAATCATTCTTATCAATTGTTTAACACCAATCGATAAAATAGTTGGGTATCTCCAATTGGTTTCTCTGTCACTTCCAAATTCTCATGAGGATGGAATTTTGTTTGTTTGTTTGTTTGTTTGTTTGTTTTATTTTGCTTGCTGCTATTTCCCAGATAAGTTTTCTCTCATTGCTTTGCTGTCTAGTGGTCCACTCTTCTGGGATCACCTAGTTCTCCAATAACCCTTTTGGGAAGAGTCCCTAACTAAAAGGACTTAGTCTGTCTCCCTTCTTGTGGGTTCCCTATCTAGTCCACAGGATACAAAATTCCATCTTTTTTACTGATAAGCTCTAGAATTATAGGCCATTCAATTGTGTAGTCTTGTGCCTGTATTTTGTAGAAATGCAGATTAAATTTAAGTGATAGCTTTTTTACTTCCAACATTTTAGATGTGAGTCAGATAGTACTTCCTGTATCCCTTAAACCCCAAGGAATGTATGTCAAACTGCTCTCAGAACACCCCCACACTTCATCTGAGGTAAGTGGAAGTTTGCTCCTCTCCTCACCCATGGGAAGCAAAGCACATCCAAAACTCTGTGCAAATAAATCTGAAATCTGAATCCTTGGTTTCTTCAACCTCATATGAACTCTTTGCCTTTCTTGAAACTACAGCTGGCAGGCTCTTGCTGGCAGAATCAGTTTGTGGCAATCCCTTTGCAAATGCTGCAAAAATGAACTAGTATCCATCTTTAATACTGCTTTCATTTTTATTTGACACTATTTATTTTTTCTCAAGTGTCGGTGACTCCTAAAACTCATTGCAATTAGGATAATTCAAATATAACTTCTTATAATGCAGGTTTGGCATTTCCTTTCTCTTATTTTATGTCTGTTATACCTAACCAGTCCTCTTTTTCTTCATTCTAACATTTTATTCCTCTCTCTCTCTTTCTCTATCTCTCACCCACTCTCTCTCTCACTCCTCTTTCTCCCTCTCATACTATTTCCATATCCTCTTAACTTACCTCACTTGTCTCCATTGTTACCTCCCTTCCTCTACATCCTAATTGCAAGCCATCATCCACAGATCAAAAGGGAAAGTATTTCCAAAATGTCTGCTTGATCATATCAAATAACTCTTAGCTTCTTACATGTCACAAATAAAATTTCTTAAAATAGTATATGAAACCTTTTATGATCTAAATTATGCATGTATCATAAGCCTTCTCCCTCATTGTAAACCCCCAAATCTGATATGCATCTGTCCCAAATTCTGATATGTCAACCATACCAAACTACCTGAAATTATTTATTTAAAACCTCCTTGAGTTTACCTACCTATACAATGCAATGTCCTTTTTCAAGACTATTCCCCCTCCCACACCATCCCATCCCATCTGCAACCTGGCTGAAAAACTTCCATTCATCTTTTCAATTCAACTCAGTGATGATCTACTATTTGAAGCCTTTACTGATCTTTCCAGAGGCATATACATTCATCTGTCAAGTTTAGAGGCCCCTAGTGTTATAGAAGGGCTGTCACTAGCATAAATTGCCATTAACAATATTATATCTCCAATCACAGACCTGATTTAATCTCTCTTTACTCCCATTCTTAGTCTAACCATAACTCCAGATATCAAGTTTGAGTTAGGAAATCTGGGGGAATGTTTATCTTATTTTGTTTAGCATAATATTCAGAAATGCTTTTACAATATTCTGGCACAGTCACAGGTTAATATTGCTTCAGCTTCTTTATTAAAATATTCTACTAGAGTATAGCAGGGCTTTGTGACAGAATTTGTTCAGCTTCTTCACTCATTGCTCATCTCTCCCATCTGTAACAAAATAATGTGGATCCTCAATTTTTCTCCAGGCTGTATTACTAAAGCCTTAATTCTAAATATATATATTTTTATCTCTCTTAGCCCATATCAATCACTAATTCCAATTTTATTTTACAATTTTCATCAATAAATTCAAAGATGTTGATATACAAATAAAATGAATAAGGGAGGTATAGCACCTATATGAATCAACTGCACTGTAACGGAAAGCAGTTAAGTGTGGGCCTCCCTAGGTTCTGTTATAATTACCTGACACAGACTAATCTTTTATAAGCTCTGCTGCTTATCATCAGTGATTATACAACCAAAGAGTTCTGTATGGTGCAATAAAAATAAAGAGAGTTTTATTTTTTTATCACATCACTACTTGTTACAGTTAAATTGTAGCACTACTGACAAATATGACAAAATCTTGGAAAATGTCAGAAGCATAAGAAGGATGTCAGCACTTATTGCTGAATAGTGAAAGCAGATAAGATATGTCTGTTATACTTATGTTTTTGAACCAGCAGTGTTTTGGGTAAGATTAAAAATTTCTGGGTATATTCTGTTAGGATTACTTGGGATTTGGCATGAAGAGCATTATTTTGTTAATGGAGTCATTTTTCTTAATTTGATTTTTGAATAGACAATACATCCCTACATTTGAAAATACCATACACTGGGTGGCTTCAATGACAGACATTTATTTCTCACAGTTTCAAATGCTGGGAAGTTCAAGATCAAGGTGTCAGTCAATTTAGTTCCTGGTAAGGACCATCTTCCTAGCTTGCATATGACTATCTTCTTGCTGTATCCTCACCTGGCAGAGAGAAAGCAATCTCTCTAATCCTCTATTTTTTTAATAAAGCCACTAATCCCATCATAAGGCCCCCATACTCATGACTCATCTAACTAAATTACCTCCCAAAGTCTCCACCTCCAAATACTATCACATTGGAGGTTCATAGTTTAACATACAAATTTGAGGTACACACTTCAGTCCACAGCAATCCCAAATTTTTTAAGTCTAAAAGGCTATACAGTAAAATGCTTCTCTAGCTCCCACTTATTTACATCGTTCCTTATATAAGCACTGTTATTAGCTTCTTATATGTTGTCCAGAGATATTTTATGCATGTACAAGCACATATAAATATATTTCCCAATGTTATACAATTGGTAACATTCTATATATACTATTGTTGACTTTTTTTTTCAGTTAACAGTGTTTCTTGGTGACCACGTTATATTGGAATACAAAAAACTACCTCATTTTTTACATAGGATCATAATATTACATTGTTGGATATACCACAATGTTTTTATCCCATCCCCATTATTTGGCACTGTCTTTGTTTTAAATGTGTTATTTTAAATAATTCTGCATTAAATTACCTCATGCAAACTTTGTTTGAATATGTGGGAGTATATCTACCATATAAATTTCTTAAATGGAACTAATAGGCAAAATTATGTATATTTTTCATACATATAAAATTTTAATAGAAATTGTAAAAGTACTTTTCACAGGGGTTGTGCCAATTCACATTTCTTGACAACGTAATATGTTTTCAAGATTTTGAATATTTGCCAACTGGTAAGATAAGAATAGATTTTAAATATACTTTAAATATAGTTAATGCATTTAAAAATACGCTTCTCATATTATGAGTGAAGTGCACTATTTTTCCTTTTAATTTTTAAAGATTTTATTTATTTATTGTTAGAGAGAGGGGAAGGGAAGGAGAAAGAGAGGGAGAGAAACAGCAGTGCATGGTTGCCTCTCACATGCTCCTTACTGGAGACCTGGCCTGAAACACAGGCATGTGCCCTGACTAGGAATCGAACCAACAACCCTTTGGTTCACAAGCTGTCACTCAACCCACTGAGCCACACCAGCCAGGACCTGAAGTACACTATTTTTCATGTTTAATATCTTTGTATTTTCTTTTATGTTAACGATTCACATAATTTAGTCAATCTAATGTATTGATTGTCTTTAAAAAAATTAGATTTTTAGTTTACTGTTTATTTTTTGAATTATTATTATTATTTTTTGGAATTGTGCTGTTTATTTTTTGGAATTATTTTGGAATAATAATATATTATATATAATATATTATTATATATAATATATTATATATTTATATATAAATATATAGAGATATATATTTATATTATATATTTATATTTATTTATATATAAATATATATTATATATAATATATAATAATATAAATATATATATAAAATTTGATGGATTATAAGTTTTGTGAGCATTTGGAATCACTTTCCCATAAAAATGTTATAAAGGATTTCTCCCATAGTTTATTCTAGGGTTTTTTATTTACATTTTTTGATCACCTATTAAATTTAAAATTTTACCCATGTCATAGTAAGTCTCTAAGATGGTCCCCAATGTTTCCCACCTCCTGATATTTATGTTCTTGTATAGTCTTCTTCCTCATTGTTTCAGGGGTGGTCTGTGAGAATGGTAGAAATCAGCAGAATTAATAGGAGAATAGATTAAAACCCAGAAAATAAATTATCATATTAAATATAAATAAACTAAACACTACCAAAAAAATCAGAGATTGTCAGACTGATTATAAAACTAAACTATAATGATAGGCTGATTATAAGAAACACAATTAGATATCAAGATGATGGAGGAGTGAGTGGAAGTCACACTGACCACTTCCCAGGACCAATCAGAAATTACAACTAAATTGCTGAGAAATCACCTGGAAAACAACTGAACAATAGCAAGAGAGTAGCCTTGTAACCATGAACAAACACAGGAATTGGCTTTAGCACAACCTAACTGGTAAGAAGTGTGGTAGAGACTCAAGAAGGTGGGCTAGACACCCATGGGCAGCAGCACCAGAGGGATATTGAAACAGCCAGTTACATCCCCCTGAGAAGAGTGGAGTCTAAACAAAAAGTGGGGATCTCTAGACTACAGCACCAGAGCCCAAAAAGTACACAGATAACAGCAAGCTGTGAAAAGAGTAGGGGTACTTTCTGCCAGAGACAGGCGGCTAGAGACACAAAGAGCCATTTAAAGGGCCAGTGCAAAAAATTGTAGTGGCAGCCACTCACCTTGGGCTTCGGCAAAGGTGGGGGCAGAGTGGCCTGGAGCTGCCTGAGGAAACACTAGAGAAGGAAGCTTTGGGGAGAAGACTGAGAAAGTTGCAAGTGGGGTCCTGGTGTTGACTAACCATCTATTCCGCAGCTGCCATCTTCCTTACGCATACCACTCCCTTGAGTGGCAGCAGCGTGAAAAGACACAATAGCCAGGCCCCCAGGAGGTTTGGACCCTGCCCGGTGTTGTGCAGGCCCAGGTACTGAGTAAAAAGCAGTACTGACAGATAGTACATCCCTGGCTAAAGGAGATGCAGAGTGGTCTAGAGATGCTTGCAGAAAGTCTAGAGATGGAGGCATTGAGAAGAGAACTGAGGGAGTAGCCAGGGGGATCCTGGTGTTGAATCGTCCCCCACACAGCAGCAGCCATCTGGCTCAGGCTGACCACTCCCCTGAACAACAGCAGCGGGAGAGGACCCAATAGCGCTGCCCACAGAAGGGACTCGGCCCAGCCCTGACTACTGAAGGCAGAGTGAGTAGATTAACACCTGGAGGAGACAGACACAGACGGTAAATCTACTGTCTGGAGGTCTCTTAAAACTGCCTAAGGTCAGACTGGGTCAACAGCTGACAAAATCATAAGCAGAACCCAAAAGAAAGAGAAAAAAAAAAGCAGTCTCCTATCATAGAAATTCAAACCACAAACTCAGGAACTCGAGATAGATAAATTTAAGAAGCAGAAGCAACTAAGAAGAGTCTCACAAATAATGGGAAGAAAAAGAAACACCCCCCACTCGAAGGGAAAGGAGCAATCTCCACAGAGAGATAAATGAAATAGAGGCAAGTAAACTATCAGATATCGAGTTTAAAACAACGGTTCTAAGGAAGCTCATTGAGCTCAAAAAGAATTACCAAAAACTACAGAGAAACTATGAGAAACTTACTGCAAATTACATCAGCAAGAAAAAAGACATAGAAACTATCAGTAAGAGGCAAAAGGAAATGAAGAATACAATTTCCAAATTGAAGAGCACAATAGAAGGAATCAAAATCAGACTAGATGAATCAGAAGATCGAATAAGTGAGCTGATTGACAAGGTAGAAAAAAGCTCCCAGAAAGAGCAAGAAAATCAAAAAAGACTAAAAAAGAATAGAGTGGTATTTAGGGAGATGCGAGACAACCTGAAATGTAATAATATCTGTATAATAGGGATACCAGAAAAAGAAGAACAGGAGCAATGGATAGAGAACTTCTTTGAAAAAGTAATGATGGAAAACTTCCGTAATTTCAGGAGAAAAAAGGCACACAAGTCCAGGAAACACAGAGGGTCCCATTCAAGAGGAACCCAAAGAGGCCCACTCCAAAACAGATCAATATTAAAATGGTAAATATCAAAGACAAAGAGAGAATCCTAAAGGCAGCAAGTGAGAAAGAGGTAGTAACATACAAGGGAGTGCCAATATGGCTATAAACTAACTTCTCAACAGAAACACTACAAGCTAAAATGGAATGGCAAGAAATATTCCAAGTCATGAAAAGCAAAGGCCTGCAACCAAGACTACTCTACCCAGAAAGCCTATCAATTAAAATTGAAGGTGAAGTAAGGAGTTTCTCACACAAAAGAAGGCTAAAAGAATATACCTCCACCAAACCAGTGCTACAAGATATATTAAAGAGACTGCTTTAAGAAGATGAAGAAAAAGAATGAGAAAGAGAGGAACACAGATGCAAAATGAAAAATGAATGAGTAACTATCAGTAATAACTTTAAATGTAAATGGATTAAATTGGAACCATTCAAAAGACACAGGATAGATGAATGGATAAGAAACATGACCCTCATATATGCTGTCTACAAGAGACCCATCTCAGAACACAGTATCAATACAGACTCAAAGGGATGGAAAGAATATTGCAAGCAAATGAACAGGGAAAAAAAGTAGGGGTAGCAATACTTATATCAGACAAAATAGACAAAACAAAGGCCATAAAAAGAGACCCAGAAGGACACATTGTAATACTCAATGGAAGAATCCATAAAAATGACATAAACATTGTAAACATATATGCACCCAAATATATAAGGAAAATCTTGGAGGACTTCAAAAATATATAGGCAGTAACACACTGATAGTAGAAGATTTTAACACCCCACTGTCAAAAATGGATAGATCTTCCAAACAAAACATCAACAAGGATATTGTGGAACTGAACAATGAATTAGATTAATGGACTTAACTGGCATATACAGAACTTTTCATCCCAAAGAAGCAAAATACACATTCTTCCCAAATATACACGGAATATTTTGAAAGATAGACCACATGATACATCACAAAACAAGCCTCAAAAAATTCAGGAAATTCAAAATCAAACAAGCATTTTTGGGGACCACAAGGGCTTGAAACTAGAAACAAAGCTCAAGGAAAAAAGTCAAAAACATTCAAACTCATAGAGAGTGAATAGCATGCTTTTAAACAATGCATGGGTCAATAATGAGATCAAGGAAGAAATTAAAATTTTCAAGAAACAAATGAAAATGAACACATAACAATACAAAACCTATGGGACACAGCAAAGGCAGTGCTGAGAGGGAAGTTCATAACACTAGAGGTCTACCTAAAAAAGATAGAAACATTTCAAATAAACGACCTAACCCTCCAGCTTCATGAACAGGAGAAACAACAACAAAGCCCAGAGCAAGTAGAAGGAAGGAAATAATCAAGATCAGAGTAGAATTGAATGACATAGAGACTAAAGGAACAATTCAAAAGATCAACCAATCCAGGAGCTGGTTCTTTGAAAGGATAAACAAAATCGACAAGCCTTTAAGCAGACTCATCAAGAAAAAAAGGGAGAGGACCCAAATAAATAATATCAGAAATGAAAGAGAAGAAATAACAACTGAGACCACAAAAATACAGAGGATTGTAAGAAAATACTATGATAAGGGGTTTTTAAGATGGCAGAAGAGTGAATGGGAGTCACGCTGACCTCCTCCTCCCAAGACCAGACTGGAATTGTGACTAAATAGTGGAGAAATCACCTGGAAAACCATGGAACGATAGAAGTAGAGGAGCCTTGGAGCTTCGGACAGACACTGAATTCAACTCTCACACATCCCAACGTGTGAGAACTGCGGAGGGGGATCGAGAGGGTGGGCTGGGCACCCACGGGCACCAGCAACAGAGGGACATTGAAACTGCCAGTTGGATCCCCCTGAGAAGAACAGGGTCTGAACCATAAACAGGGACCCCTAGACTACTAGAGTAGCTGAAATTAGGAAAATGCACTGACAAAACAAAACCCCGAAAAGCTTAGGGGCGCTCTCTGCCAGAGACAGATGGCTGGAGATGCAAAGAGACATTTAAAGGGCCAAGACAAAAATGTGCAGTGGCAGCCGCCCTCCTTGATCTCTGGGTAGAGGCGGCAGGAGAGTGGGCTGGTGCCTGAGGAAAGATTGGCGAGGAAAACTTTGTGAAGAGAACAGAGATGGTGGCCAGCAGAGCCCCGGTCATAACTCACCCACCACTCTGCAGCTACCACCTCGACCAGGCATAAGAGATTCAATTAACCAGCCTTTTGCACGCTCCACACGCAGTCTGGGGGTTGTGGGCCTAGGGGCTGAGTGCTGACTGGCTGGAAGAAATAGAGGATCCCTGGCCAAAGGGAACACACAGCTGCATAGAAACCCTTGAGGAGAGACTGGAGACGGAGGGGTTGGGGAGAGAACTGGAGGGTTATCTGAGTTCCCTGACCAGACTCTTTCCCCATCCCTTAGTCCCCATTTGCGCAGGCAGGCCGAATCCCTGAAGAGGCAGAAGCGGGCGTGGAAGCCAGAAGGATGGCAATTATTATCCACAGAAATAGTGAATCCCTAGCCGAAGGGGTCACAGAGCTGTCCAGAGACCCTGGAGGGGAGACTGGAGACAGGATTAACCGGAGAGTCCCGGAGCTGACATCTTCCCATTTCCCTAGTCTCCAGTTTGCACGGGCAGGGAATGCCCCCAAAGAGCCAAAAGCAGGGGAAGCACACAATAGAAGACCCTAAACTGACCAGTGCCGGGGCATATGCCAGGCGCGGGTGACACGCGATTGCGCGAGGTCAGGAGAAAAAGCACCCCCCACCCCCTGCTGCCCCAGGGCTGGGGCAACTGCGCACACCCAGGCGGACAGAAGATCCTGCTGGGGCCAGGGAGCACGCTCAAGAGGCCGGCGTGAGAGTGCAGAGAAATCCACAGAATTAGTGGATCCCTGGCCAAAGGTGTTACAGACCGGCTGAAAGCAGCAGTCAACACAGACATTAGATTCCTGGCAGGCTGAAACAAAGGACCCAAGGTCAGATAGGGTCAACAACTGACATCAACACAGGCAGGACCAGAAAGAAAAGTAAAGAATAAATAGATAAATAAATAAAAGACCCACCTACTACCATAGAAGTTTAATCCCCAAAGTCAAGAAATCTAGGTAGATCAGTTGAAGCAGAAGCAAAAACAAACAAACAAACAAACAAACAAATAAATAATAGACTCACAAAAATGGGAGGAAAAAGATCCCCCCAAATGAATGGAAAAGGGGAATCCCCACAGAGAGAGGTAAATGAAATAGAGGCAAGGGAAGTATCAGATATGGAATTCAAAACAATGGCTCTAAGGAAGCTGAATGAGATCAGCCAGCTCAAAGATATCAATGAGAAACTGCAGAGAAACTATCAGGATCTTACAACAAACTATATCACCATGGAAAAGTACATAGAAACTATCAAAAAGACACAAGAGGATATGAAGAATACCATTTCTGAACTGAAGAACACAGTAGAAGGAATCAAAAGCAGTCTAGATGAAGCTGAGGATCCAATCAATGAGGTGGAGGACAAGGTAGAAAAAAGGTCCCAGAAAGAAAAAGAAAATCAAAAAAGACTCTAAAAGAATAGAGTGACATTTAGGGAAATGAAGGACAACCTGAAATGCAAAAATATCCATATAAAAGGGATACCAGAAGGAGACGAAGAGGAGCAAGGGACAGAGAACATCTTTGAAAAAGTAATGATGGAAAATCTCCCCAATGTGAGGCGAGAAAAGGTCTCATGGATCCAGGAGGCACAGAGGGCCCCACTCAAGAGGGACCCAAGGAGGTCCACTCCAAGACACAGCATCATTAAAATGGCAAGTGTCAAAGACAAAGAGAGAATCCTCAAGGCAGCAAGGGAGAAGGAGAAAGTAACATGCAAGGGGGTCCCGATACGGCTAGGAACTGACTTCTCAACAGAATCACTACAAGCCAAAAGGGCATAGCAACAAATATTCGAAGTAATGAAAAGCAAGGGCCTGCAACCAAGGCTGTTCTACCCAGCAAGGCTCTCAATTAAAATAGAAGAGGAAATAAAAAGTTTCCCCGACAAAAGAAGGCTAAAAGAATATATCTCTACCAAAGCAGCACTACAAGATATGCTAAAGGGACTGGTTTAAGAGGATGAAAGAATAGACTGAGAAAGAGAAAAACACAGGTACAAAGAGAAAAAATGAACACGTTTCTATCAGTAATAACTCTCCATGTAAATGGACTAAATGCCCCAATCAAAAGACACAAGATAGCTGAATGGATAAGAAAACAAGACCCACACATATGCTGCCTACAAGAGACCCACATCAGAGCAAAAGACCTACACAGATTGGAAGTAAAGGGATTGAAAAAAATATTCCAAGCAAATGAGCAAAAGAAGGAAGCAGGGGCTACAACTTATATCAGACAAAATAGATTTCAAAACAAAGGCCATAAAAACAGACCCAGAGGGGCACTTTATAATTTTTAAGGAAAGACTCATACACATTGCAAAATTATATGCACCCAACATAGGGGCACCCAAATATATAAGGAAAATCTTGGACGACTTCAAAAAAGATATAGACAGCAACACACTGATAGTAGGATATTTTAACACCCCACTGTCAAAAATGGACAGATCTTCCAAAAAAAAATCAACAAGAATATTTTAGAGCTGAATGACACACGGAATCAAATAGACTTAACTGACATATATAGAACCTTATATCCCAAAGAAGAAAAATACACATTCTTTTCAAGTGCTCATAGCAGTTTTTCAAAGATAGACCACATGATAGGACACAAAGCAAACCTAACCAAATTCAGGAAAATTGAAATAAAACCAAACTTTTTTTGGACCACAAGTGCTTGAAACTGGAAATCAAACTCAAAGAGAAACTTCAAAAGCTTGCAAACTCATGGAGACTGAACAGTAGACTATTAATCAATGAATGGGTCAATAATGAGATAAGAGAAGAAATCAAAAAATTTCTGGAAATGAAAATGAACAGACAACAGTCCAAAACCTTTGAGACACAGCAAAGGCAGTCCTGAGAGGGAAGTTCATAGCAATACAGGCTTACCTAAAAAAGATAGAAACATTTCAGATAAAAGACCTAACACTACAACTTCAAGAACTGGAGAAACAACAACAAATAAATCCCAGAGCAAGTAGAAGGAAGGAAATAGTCAAGATTAGAGCAGAACTGAATGACATAGAGACAAAAAGAACAATTCAGAGGATCAACCAATCCAGAAGCTGGTTCTCTGAAAAGATAAATAAAGTTGACAAGGCTTTAAGCAGACTCATCAAGACAAAAAGGGAGAGGACCCAAATTAATAATATCAGAAATGAAAGAGGAGAAATAACAACTGATACAACAAAAATACAAATGATCATCAGAAACTATTATGAACAATTATATGCCAAAAAATGTGAAAACCTTGATGAAATGGAAAAATTTCTAGAAAAGTATAATCTTCCAACACTGAAGGAGGAAGAAACAGAAAGCCTGAACAGACTGATAACAGCTCTTGATATTGAAACAGTAGTCAAGAAACTCCCGGCACACAAAAGCCCTGGGCCAGACGGTTTCACAGGAGAATTTTACAAAACACATAAGAAAGAGCTAACCCCTGTTCTCAGAGTATTCCAAAAAATCCAAGAGGCGGCAATGCTCCCAAGCACTTTTGATGAGGCCAGCATCATCCTAAAACCAAAACCAGATAAAGTCACAATCAAGAAAGGAAACTGCAGGCCAATATTGCTGATGAACATAAACACTAAAATCAACAAAATATTGGCAAACTGCATCCAGAAATACATTAATGAGATCATCCACCATAATCAAGTGGGATTCTTCCCAGGGATGCAGGAATGGTCCAATATTTGCAAATCAATATACGTAATACATCACATAAACAACAGAAAAGACAAAAATCACATGATGATATCAATAGATGCGGGAAAAGCATTTGATAACGTACAGCACCCATTTATGATGAAAACACTCAGCAGAGTGTCAATAAAGGGGGCATACCTCAACATAATAAAGGCCACGTGTGAAAAACCTACAGCCAACCTCATACTCAATGGGCAAAAAATAAATGTTTTCACACTGAGATCAGGAACAAGACAATGAAGTCCGCTTTCACCACTTCTATTCAACATAGTATTGGAAGTCCTAGCCACAACAATCAGACAAGAAAAAGAAAGAAAAGACATCCAAATTGGAAAAGAAGAAGTGAAATTATCATTGTTTGCAGATGACATGATAGTGTACATCGGAAACCCCATATACTCCATTGAAAAACTACTGGACCTAAGAGGTGAATTTGGCAAAACTTCAGGATACAAAGTCAATATTTGGAAATCGAAGGTGTTTTTGTACAACGAAATATCAGAATCAGAAATCAGGGGGAAAATGCCCTTCGTTATAGCAACAAGAAAAATAAAGTACCTGGGAATAAGTTTACCCAAGGAGGTAAAAGACCTGTATGCAGAAAACTGAACAACACAGGAGAAAGAAATTAAGGAAGAAACAAATGGACGCATATACCATGTTCATGGATTGGAAGAATTAGCATCATCAAAATGTACGTACTACCCACAGCAATTTATAGATTCAATACAATTCCTATTAAAATACCAATGATGTATTTCACAGATATAGAACAAACATTTAAAAAATTTACCTGGAATCATAAATGACCCCGAATAGCTGCAACAATTTTAAGAAAGAAAAACAAAATAGAAGGGATCACAATACCAGACATAAAACTATATTGCAAGGCCACTGTAATCAAAACAATCTGGTACTGGTATAAGAACACACTTACATATCAACAGAACAGAATAGAGAGCCCAGAAATAAACCCATGTCTCTATGGTCAATTAATATTCCACAAAGCATGCAGAAGCATCAAATGGAATAAAAATAGCCTCTTCAGCAAATGGTGTTGGGAAAGCTGGACAGCTATATGCAAAAAATTGAAATTCGACCACCAATTTAAACCATACCCAAACATAAACTCAAGATGGATAAAAGACTTAAATGTAAATTGCGACACCATGAAAGTCCTGGAGGAGAACATAGGCAGGAAATTCTCAGATATCCCATGCAGCAATATTTTCACCAATATGTCCCCTATAGCAAGGGACATAAAAGAAAAAATAAACAATTGAGACTAAACCAAAATAAGAAGCTTCTGCACAGCTAAAGAAAACATCAGCAAAATGAAAAGGGAGCCAACAGTATGAGAAAATATATTTGCTAATGATACATCAGATAGAGATTTGATCTCCAAAATATATAAAGAACTCACTCGTCTCCACTCCAGGAAGATAACAATCCAATTAAAAAATGGGCAAAAAACCTGAACAGACACTTCTCCAAGGGGAACAAACAGATCACCCAGAGACATATGAAAGGATGCTCAGCATCACTAGCCATCAGAGAAATGCAGATCAAAACCACCATGAGGTACCACTTCACTCCGGTCAGAATGGCCATCATAAACAGATGAACAAAAACGGGTGCTGGCGAGGCTGTGGAGAAAAGGGAACCCTAGTACACTCTTGGTGGGAATGCAGACTGGTGCAGCCATTGTGGAAAACAGTGTGGAATTTCCTCAAAAAGCTAAAAATGGAACTGCCTTTTGATCCAGTGATTCCACTGCTGGGATTATACCCTAGGAATCCCAAAACACGAATTGAAAAGAACCTATGCACCCCAATGTTCATAGTAACAGAATTTACAATAGCCAAGCACTGGAAGCAACCTAAATGCCCATCAGTAAATGAATGATCCAAAATCTATGGTACATTTACACAATGGAATACTACGCAGCAGAAAGAAAGAGCTGCTACCGTTTGCGACAGCATGGATGGAACTGGAGAGCATTATGCTAAGTGAAATAAGCCAGAAGGTGAAAGACAAATACCAGATGATCTCACCTATAAGTGGAACCTAATCAGCAAAGCAAACAAACAAGGAAAATATGACCAGCAACATTGAAAGAAAGAAGAAACTGTCAGAGATGGGATGGAGGGAGGGAGGGAAGGCAGGAGGGGCTTAGCGGTGAGGGTAAGGGTAAGGGTCAGATCAAGGAACAGGTCTGAAGGATACATGGAGGAAGTCTAGGTGGGGAAGAATTGAGGGTGGGAGGTGGGGATGGGTGGAGCATGGGAGAGTGGTGGCGGGTAAATGGAGACAAATGTATTGGAACAATAAAAAAATTAAAATTAAAATTAAGAAGAAAAGTAGAAAAGCACACAGTTAAATATAAACATGCAGGTTAAAAAATAAAAGGATAGAAAGGGTTTTATCATGGAAATACCAATTATAAGTAAGCTGGTATGGGTATATTTATGATAGATACAAGACTTCAGGATGAAGAGGTTTACCAATTATTAAAAACCAAGCATTTCACAAAGCTAAAAGGGTCAGGTTGTCAAGAATACAGCATTTTACCATTATTTTACAGTATTTATATTAATGACATAGACTCAAGACACTTAAAACAAAAATGAGAAAAGAAAAAATGCAAATCCATGATTATAGTTGTATAGTTCAATAATCTCTCAGAAATTGATAGATTAATTACATAGTAAATCAGCAAAGATATATTTCACAGATGACTCTATCTACAAAATTGACTTAATTGGCATTATAAAATACTACACCCAACAACTACTAAATTCAAGGGCTAAATACAACTGTTAAGATGCACATGGACCAATATGTATATATATGTATATAAATATATATTTATATATTTATACATAAATTTATGTATATGTTTATATATCTTTTCATATATAAATATCTTTATATATACTTTAATATATATTAATTTAAATAGACTTAAATATTAGGTTTCTCCATCAAAATTGTGAAGCAAAAGAAGCTAGACACAACAGAGTACTTGCTTTCTGATTCTACTTGCATAAATTTAAAAACAAGCAAATCTAATCTATTGTGATACACATCAGACTAGTTGTTTCATGGGGGCAGTGTGGTGGTGGTGATGGCCTGCAAAGAATCACAAAGGAACATTCTGTAGCAATGTGAGTCATCCAGTTGTATATTTGTCTTGATTCATTTAACTAACTAAAGTTTTTAAATGATTTATTTCATTGTACCTTAAATCATGCTGCAATAATGTTAAATTAACAACAAAAACAGAATAACCATCTCTCATTACAGAAATATTAGGTGTCAGAATAAATACTGGGGAAGGAGTTTTGTGGTATGAAAGAGAAAGTGGTTATCTAAATCATTGTATGCCTCCTGATAAAAAAAAAACAGTCTGTAAGGCTGTGTCAAGATAAAGGAGTAATAAGGGATATTCTTTGTAAGCCCTTACACAGTCTTTGTTACCCTTACACAGTCATTTTCCAAATGGATCTCCTAAATTCACTGGTGATGGCCATTCACAGTGCATTTTATGAATGCTGAGTGAATATGTCCTTGCAACTACATACTTCTTTCAAGTTTTACCACTTATTCTCTTCCTAAAAGCCTGCTAAGATATTTGTCCTGTTAAATTTTCATATGCCTTGCTATTTTTTCCTCTCTAAATTTAGAACACGTCTTTATCCTCTCCTAATATATTATTCCTCAAGATACTTCAGTATCCATAGGTATATCCTGATTTTATGTGTAGTTCTTTGAGAATTACTTTTATTGAATATGTCTAACTTGGGTACATTTGTATTTCCTTTTTTGATATATATAACAGAGCTTGTGCCACCTATGTTATTTTTTTCCCTTGGCATTGAAGTTGTTGAAAGCGAGCAGCTCATTGCAGAAGTAGCATTCGATTTAGA
Source organism: Pteronotus mesoamericanus (assembly GCF_021234165.1). NCBI lineage: Eukaryota > Metazoa > Chordata > Mammalia > Chiroptera > Mormoopidae > Pteronotus > Pteronotus mesoamericanus. The sequence continues at coordinate 6,278,451 of NW_026555198.1, forward strand.
ACTAGAGGATGAAGAGCTTACTTCATATGTTGATGAGGAATTAGAAGAAGAACATTTTAGGTGGAAGGAAAGGCATATGCCAAAAGACAGACATGAAAAATTTCAAGGTGTTTATGTAGTAGAGTGAATTGTTATAGTTCCCTGCCTCATGGGAAGTTAAGGACAAGCTTAAGTCATGATATTACAAAGAGAGGTTGAAGCACCTATCTTTGATAGATGTGTTGGTGAATGTATATTAGTTGGAACTAGGTATTGGAAGTGGGGACAGGAATTCCTGATTAGTAGCACTTGCGCGTTTTCACCACAATTTTAAACTACCAGTGTGACATCATTGAATGCAGATTTGTGAGGAGATGTACACAATCAACTCTTGCAAGCTTATATGAGCCATTTCAAGCTTGTCCTTGATTGGAGTCACTTTAAGAACACCTTCTTATAAAACCAGTAACAATCTCAGAACATAAAATTAGGGGGTTTTTTTTGTTTGTTTGTTTCTTAACATATGCAGCCTCACTCCAGTCATCAGTGGGTGCTTTAGAATTTCTCTGAGATGTAGTAACTTTCAGAATTGTCTCTTAGTCTCAATTAAATTTACATGGATTAATGATTGCTTTTATTCACTATGGAGAATGCTTGTCAAAAATCAACAGTTTCTTCTGAGCTTCCCTTTTAGATAAGGACTCTATCAAAGGTTGAGTCATTTAAAAATAAAGAGAAAATTATTGAGGTCAGAATTTACATAAACCCAAAAAGCAAATGTTTTCTGCATATTTCAAAAAAGGATTTTGGAACCACTCTGATGAGAAAAATGTAAGTAATTACTTGAATCAAGAAAGAAGATTTTCTAGAATTATTAAATGTAACTCAGTATTTATAATATTATTAGACTTTAATTACTGTCTGTATTTGTTCTACTCAGTAATTTCTTAACATTATTTGTCATAGGGACATTTCATATAAAATTATGTTATTAAGAATGCTGATATATTGTGACTTAACATTTTAAAGTAAGGTTTGTGGTATCTCTTAAAGTCGTTACTATGTTTTGGAAGGTATAACTCAGACAAAACTCGCTCCATGGCATCTCAACTCCTTGATACTAAAATCTGGTCCATGCAGGCAAAGAGTATATTAAAATTATTTTATTATTACTGCTTCCAAATTTCATTCAGACCACTCATATTGTGTTTTCTATAATTTGCAGGTGTGTTTAGATTTCCCCCCTGAAACCCTGTAATCAAGGAGGGTTTCCAAAGGAAGGATAGACAGTGTTATGGTTTAAATTGTGTCCCCAAAATGATATGTTGAAATCCTAACCCCTGGCATCTGTGGGTGTGACCTTGGTTTTAAATAGACCATTTGCAGATATAATCAAATTAAGATGTAGGCACTAGGTTGGGACCTAATCTGATATGATTGGTGTTCATGTAAAAGGAGGAAAAAGACACTGACAGTGAGACACATAGGGACAATGCCATGTGATGATGGAGGCAGAGATTCGAGTTATGTTGCCACAAGCCAAGGAACATCTGGGGCTACCAAAAGCTAGAAGAAGTAAGAGATAATCCTCCCAAAAAGCTTCAGAGGGAGCATGGCCCTGACCACTCCTGGTTTGTTTTTGGATTTGTAGCCTCCAAAACTGTCACAGAATAAATCTCTGTAGTTTTAAGCCACAAAGTGTACACTACTTTGTTACAACAGTCAGAAAACTAATACAAATAGCAAAGTATCTTAATAAAAAAGTTCAATTTTTAAACTCTTGTTACTATATTAAGTGATTCTCCCCTACCATTCACAAATCTGCTTCTATGGAAAAGAGATCTCTTGGGGCTCTACTTCTTTAGGGCAACCAGTGGGATATTAGGATTCTTTGCCTGAAGTTACAAACTTACTGACCAATGGGAACAAGGATAGTGACTAAGAAAGAGGAATCTGACAGAGATAGACACCACAATATTTAGAGAGTAAATATTACATTGAGTGGGGTTTCCTGGAATTTTAAATTGTAGTAGTAGTAGTAGTATTTACTTTTAAGACAGAATTTAATGAAATGGATGAATTCACAAATATTAAAAAATGTGCCGGTGGACATTTTTCCCAGCTGGCCACCACTGGGAGCAGTTGCCTTTCCCTGGAACTTCTGGCCAAGATGGAAGCATAGATAAATATACTTTGCTTCCTCCCACAACCAAAAGAAGGACAACGACCAATTTAAAAATAAAAAACAACCAGAACTGCCAGAAAATCAAACTGTATGGAAGTCTGACAACCAAGGATTTGAAGAAGAAATATTCACCCTAACTGGTAGGAGGGACAGAGATGGGCAGCCTGGGCAGAGAGGACTTGTGGCAAGGTGGCAGCTGGAGGACCAGGCAGATGAGGTGGCAGCTGGCAGACCAGGTGGTCCCACATGTGCACATGGGTAAACCAGGAGGAACAACTGGGGAGCAAGACAGACTGTGCAACCCAGGGTTCCAGTGGGGGGAAGTACAGCCTCAAAATCTCTGGTTGTAAAAACTTGTGGGGGTTGTGGCAGTGGGAATAATTCCCAGTCTCACAGAAGTGTCCATTGGAGAGACCAACAGGGTCCTAGAATGCGCTCAAACCCACCCACCCAGGAATGAGCACCAGAAGAGCCCAATTCACTTGCGGGTAGTGGAGGAAGTGACTAAAAGCAATATGAGAGCCAAACAAGCAACATTGTTCTCTCTCTGACCCCTCCCCCACATACAGTGGCACCACTTAACAATGTGAGTTGCCCCACCCTGGGGAATAAGCCTCCACCCATTACAACATAACAGGTGTGCAAAGACAAAGAGTATGGCCCAAATGAAAGAACAGATCAAAACTCCAAAAATAAGAATTAAGCAATGGATAGCCAACCTATCAGATGCATTGTTGAAAACACTGGTAATCAGGATGCTCACAGAAATGGCTGAATATAGTCACAAAATAGAGGAAAAAGTGAAGGCTACGGAAAGTGGAATAAAGAAAAATATACGGGGAAACAACAGTGAAAGGAAGGAAACCAGGACTCAAATCAACGATTTGGAACAGAAGAAAGAAAGAAACATTCAACCAGAACAGAAGGAAGGAAGAAGAATTTAAAAAATTGAGGAGAGGCTTAGGAACCTCTGGGACAACTTTAAACGTTCCAACATCCAAATCATAGGGGTGTCAGAAGGAGAAGAGGAAGAGAAAGACATTGAAAACTTCTTTGAACAAATAATGAAGGAAAACTTCCCCAATTGGACTTGAAATAGACATGCAAGTCCAGTAAACTCAGATTATCCCAAAGAAGTTGGACACAAGGAGGAACACACCAAGAAACATCATAATTAAATTACTAAAGATTAAAGATAAGGAGAGAATCTTAAAAGCAGCAAGAGAAGACAATTACCTACAAAGGAGTTCCCATAAGACTATCAGCTGATTTCTCAAAAGAATCCTTGCAGGCAAGAAGGGGCTGGAAAGAAGTATTCAAAGTCATGAAAGACAAGGACCTACATTCAAGATGACTCTATCCAGCAAAGCTATAATTTAGACTGGAAAGTCAAATAAAGCACTTCCCAGACAAGGTAAAGTTAAAGGAGTTCATCATCACCAAGCCCTTATTATATGAAATGTTAAAGGGACTTATCTAAGAAAAAGAAGATCAAAACTATGAACTGTAAAATGACAACAAACTCGCAACTCTCAACAACTGAAGCTAAAAATTAAAAACTAAGCAAACAAGTAGAACAGGAACAGAATCACAGAAATGGAGATCACATGGAGGGTTATTAGCAGGGAGGGGGAAGGGGGGCAATGGGGAAAAATTACAGGGAATTGGAAGCACAGTTGGTAAATACAAAATAGACAGGGGAGGTTAAGAATGGTATAAGAAATGGAGAAATCAAAAAAATTATATGTGCAATCCATGGGCATGAACTAAGGGGGGAAGATGCTGGAGGGAGGGAGAGTGCAGTGTGGAGGGGAATAAACAGAAGAAAGAAATGGGACAACTGTAATAGCATAATCAATAAAATATACTTAAAAATAAAAAAATAAAATTTAATTACTTAAAAATTATGTATCTTTTCGGGGGCAAGGGAAAGTGGTGGGGGGGAAGACAGAGACAAATGTATTTGAAAAAATAAGTAAATAAATTTTAAAAAATTAAAAAAATATGTTTCTTCTTTTTTTCATTATTTAGAGAACACTTTATTAGTTTCTGTAATCAAACCCATGTAGATTAAGACCTCACATATTTAATACAGTGTGTTACCCCTGTACAAATGGAAAAAAAATATGTTGAACATTTCTAGACCAATATGGCTGTTAATTTCTGTACAATGCCAACCCAACACGGTACAACTGGAATAGTTTTTCCAAACTTGACAGCACAGCTAGAGTTTCCAAAAATTCAAATTTTATATATATATATCTATATATATCTATATAGATATATATATAGATATATATATAGATATTTATTTATTTATATAAAAAGACCAATAGCAGTATGTTATGCATCAATAGCAGCAACAGCTTTTCCAGGTTCTGCAGTCATCTGAACAAAATTATAGAGACATCCAGCACACTCCATTAAAAAAAAAAAAAGTAAAAAAACAAATCCCCAGAAAACAGCAAAGTTCTGTTACTGTTGTGGTATCTGGCACCATTTTTTTTTATTAGCTTCTCCATCATTATCTAGAAAGAAAACATTCTGGAATAACGTCATTAGAAACAGCTCTGATCAAGTACGGTCACAATCACGCATCGTAAGCAGGGACAACATGGTTTACACTCAGAGGTATGAATAGTACTGTCCTACAGCTAGAATACTAGAGGGCACAATGACAAAGGCATCATTTGAGACTTGATTTTGTTTCCCCAGCAGAGGGCCCAGCCAGAAGGGCAGAGCGCCACAACTCTGGCAAGATGTGCACCTTGTCCAACAGGACTTCCCTTTGTTAGCGGCACCATTCTAGGTACTCACTGCTCTTCATGAGTGTCAGCTAAAAACCGTTTTAAAAAGATCAACCAAACCAAACCAAACACCGCCCCCCATCACACCCCACTGGACGCACACTAAGATAGCCGAGGAGAGGTGGGCAAGGCTCGCCCGACCGGTCCTCACCGCAGCCGCCGCGCCGGAGGAGGGGCTGGCACCCCCAGGGGCGAGGGGCGCAGTTTCTTTTCAAAACAGTATAACCAACGATCCATATTCTGTTAAAATGTACAAAATTTAGTAAAAAACATATTTTACTACAAGATGTATCAATTGTTTTTCTCTTCATTTATTTTCTTTATTTTTTCAAATACATTTGTCTCTGCCTTCCCCCCACCACCTTCCCCTGTCCCCTCCCCGCCTCCCTCCCTCAATCCTTCCCCTTTGGAGATGTATCAATTGTTTATCTCTGTGTTTACACACTTTAACATTAAATAAAAGGTTACCTGGCTTTGTTCCTAGGACTCTGAACCCCAATTAGATGTATATTATAGCTCTCCGATAAAGAGCTACCCACATCTTAGAGTTCCATGATGGAGTTACAAAGAGAATGACAGTACTTGGCAAATCTCAGGCCTAATCATAGCATAGTGAAGTGACTTTTGAAAGGTACGTTATGAAACAATTACAACCCATTTAATAAATTACCCCTTAGGGAACAGTTTGAACCCTAGCGGTCTGAAGAAGTTAATGTACCTCTCACAACTGAGTGCGACTCACTTTACAGGGGTAACTTCAAGGCCATAGTTAATCCAAACCTTCTCATTAATGGCCTCTTATTCTTGAGCCACTTCTGTAGTCTACCATCAGTAAACCCACACATTTGTATTACCTGCCCCCCCATGCATTTCACATGCTTCATTTTCTTATTGCTTTTTTAATGGAATTTATTGAGGTAACATTGGTTAATAAAATTATATAAGTATCAGGTATACAATTCTATGATACATCTTTTGTATTTTGTATTGAGTGCATTTTAATCTGCCAGGAGCATTACTCAATCCTGACAGGCTCTTTCTAACCCATTTATCATCCAGTGAGAACACCAGGGACTGAGATTACTTTATAAATTTCATAGTTTGTAATACTTAATTATATTTCTGTCTTATTTGTTAGAATCTTGTATACAACATGGTGGTCAAAAATTAAATAGGGTTCAAAGATGGTTACTTTACTTTCTCATAAAAAATCTGGAACACACTGTCTTTTGGGTTTTTTTTCCCAAGAGTTAATTAGAACTGTTGTGATATTTTAAGGGCTACTGTTTCCAACTGCACTATTTACCTTTCTTAATAATTGCTTTAATATGGATTCCCACCGTTCAATTTCCTGTCTTTCTTCTTTTTCTTGAGTAGAACCAAATGCTCCTTGACCTCATTTTTCCTTTTTACTCCCTTTCTGTGAATGTCTATATTCCAAAATTATTTTTGTATTTTTCCTTTCACACATCAAGATAGAGAATACACCAAATGACTCAACCTCTAATGGTGACCCTCTCTACCTCCTGTACCCTACAGGTGTGTCTATGTTCACTGCACTAATCACTTCTATTGTGTTAGTTTTCTTTTTCTAAAAGAACTGACAATGCTCACAATAATTTCTAAATAAGATCCTGGGAATTTTATAAAACAGAAAATTGGGAATTTCCACTACTAACATCCAGTTATAGGACAAAGCAATAATGAGGCTATTTTGACAGTCTCATAATAGTGATGACCATATCGTTGTTCCATTTATTTATGTGTAATACATGGTTGTACTGGACAGTCTTAATCATTCTTTAGAGAAAATAATTTTTATGTGAAATTCTTTGTCACTATTAGAAACAAAAATATTAATAAAAGGAAATCAAATATTCTTACAACATACAATTTTTAGTTTTTATATAAATAATAAGAGAATACTGGATTTATATTTATAAAAATTGTTTTACATTTTGTTGGCATTGCTATATTTTGCAGTCGACTAGTGTTCTGCATTAAATTGAAGTATGTTTTTAAATCAAATAAATGTTGCTCCAATATAGCCAAAATACTACTGTGACTTAAATTGCTATTTTGAAAATAGAAGTCAAGCATTCATAACACTGTATGGTTTCACTGATATGTGGAATCTAAAAACAAACAAAACAAAATATAAACTCAGAATCAGAGACCAAAGATGGTTACCACATGGGAGGAGGTGGGGAGAAGGGGAATATAGTCAATAATATTGTGATGTTTACATGGTGACAGATGATTACTAGAATTAGTGGGGTGATCACATTTTAAGGTATAATAATATCAGATCACTATGTTGTATACCCAAAACTAAAATAATCAATATAATATTGCATATCAACTATACTTATATAAAAATAAGTTAAAAAAGGTATCCATAACAGATTAGCACATTTCCCTCAGGTATCATTTAAATTATATATTGCCTTTAAGTATATGTACTTGTGCCTTTGTCCAGGCTGCTATAGCAAAACACCATAAACTGCGTGGCTTATAAACAACACACATTTATTTCTCACAGTTTTTGAGGCTGGGACTCCAAGATCATGATGCCAGCATGGTTGCATTCTAGTGAACATCCTCGCCTGCTTATTTCTTGCTATGTCCTCACATAGTATAAAGTTCTGGGAATCTCTTGGGGGCTGCTTTTATAAGAACTATATTCCCACTCATGAGAGCTTTATCTTCATGAATGTAGTACTTCCCTTACGCCCCACATCTTAATACCATCTTTGAGGGTTAGGATTTCAATGTATAAATTTTAGATGAACATAAACATTCATACCATAGCAACATGAGACAATTCTACTGTACTTACCTAAAAAAAAGTGCTATTTTAGAGCTGCAGGTCTTTTCCCATGTTGGACCTTCATCTTGGAACTCCTGTTTCCCACTATAGAAACAATATTACTTCCTAAAGACTTTTGTATATTTGTATTGTCATCTTCAGTAATGAAGAAACACACATATACGTGCCAATATTAATAGAGATGTTAGCCCTATATTAGATGTGTTTATAATAAATAATTTTATGGATTCCCATAAAAACTTTGTGAGCTATTATTTCTATGCTTTACATAAGAAGACACTGATTATCAAATATTCCATGTACTTTACTCAAAGTTGCACATCTAATTCATGTGGGAATCAGCAGACACCATGCTCAATTCTGTCTAACTCCAAAGTGTGTGTCTTCTCCATTCTTCAAAATGTTGTCTCTAAAGCACCATACTTTTTCTGTTAAAAAAAAAGATCTTTTTACCGCTCTCTAATGTTAAGTGGATTCAAGCAATTGGCTCTTATGTGCCTACTTGTTGTGCTCAGCGATGGCAAGAAAACTTCATTTATCAACATCCTCCACAAGATAAGTAAAGCAACTTATTTATATTGCAGACATTGACTCCATAACTAGGTTGACCAACAGCCCCAGTTTGAATGGCACTGTCCAGTTTTAGCAGTGAAAATTCTCCATCTTAGGAAACTACTCTGTCCTGGCCACCATAACTCCACCTTCAGATTAAAAACACCTTGGAATATTTTCAATATCCTTAGTCTGACCAATTAAATATGCAAGTGGGACCCAAACATCAATACTTTTTAGGGTTGCTGGAGTTAGGAAACTAGTTTAAAAGCAGTGGTTCTCTCTGAACCAACTGTATAAGCATCATCTGGGCACTTGTTAGAAAAGCAAATATTCACTCAATTTATGGCATTGTATTAAGTACTGTATTAAGTAGTGACTGTACCCCAGACCTACTAAATCAGAGCTCTGGAGGTGTAGCCCTGAGACCTGTGTTTTAACAAGCCACCCCAGTTATTCTAATGTGTTGTCAAGTTTAAAAATCACCACTCTAAAAAAAAAGGAAAAGAATACACTTGTCCCCGAACAGTGTTTCAAGTGCTTCTCCTGTGAACTCTTCTGTGGTCAACCTGAGGTCACACTGCTGATTTCCTTTGTCTTCTTCTACATGCCCTTTGAGTCTCTTTTTGTATTTGTTTCCCTCTGCTTGAATATAAGTAATAATAACAGTGTGAAATGCTTATAGATTAGGATAGCTTTCACAGATTTCATTGCATCTCAGAATTTTTCCCAGTGAAAATACCCATAAAGCAGAGGAGTGAAAGCATATCCCTCCAGGGTTCCCAAGAGTGTCACCTAAAGCAGCCCACTACAAAGACAGAGAGTGATTGAAGCTTTATATTTTTCTCTAAAAATACAAGTTGATTTTTCTTTCTACATATTAATATATTCATGTTTGTTTTATTATAAGTATTATTTCTTCTAATTTTCAAGTAAACTTGACTCTGAAAGAAGACATTTGTCTCCAGTTTGTTATCCTTTGACATTTTGCTTCAAGCCCATGGGGTACACATATTTCTGTATGCACAGCACAAGACATATTATCCCATTTAATTCTTGCAGTGATCTCATGAAGTGTTAGACCTTACCATTAATAAAGAGGATACCAAGTCTCTGAAAGGTTAAGTAGTCTGTTCAAGGCCATATAGTGGATAAATGTCTGAATCTGGCTTGTATGACTAAAAGTTTGATGTTTCTACTAGAGCATATATTTATATGATATTTTGAACTGTAAACTCCTGGAGGACAGGGTACCATTTCAATTTCTATACTTAAAATAGTGTTTCATTCAATGCCGTATGTATGGCATATATAGATATGTACATATATACACACATATACATATATAGTAAATGAATAAAAGTGTGTTAGTAATTTAAGAAGTTAACTTTTATTTTTATTCCCCAACACATTGTGAATTATAAGAATATTACATTTGAAAGGATTTTATAAGCTCCACAGAAATTGATTAAAATGTGAAATGAAGCCATTAAAAAGAATAAAGGTTTTTACAATATTAGATTAAAGAGCTATGAGTATTATAATTCAATACTCTATCATAGCCACCCTCATCCTCCACAGGTGTCCTGAGAAAAACGCATGTACTAGGTTCATAAGCAAAGGAAAGTAAATTACCATTGTAATTATAACTGGTCGTTTATCCAAAATTCATTGCAGAGAATGTGGACACATGGTTTATGTCCACACTCAGATCTTATAATATCACCAAAATCTCACATGTCCAACAGAGAAAAGAGGACAAGATAGCCAGGGTGGTCTAATAGGAGAGAAGGCTCTAATCTACTATATCACTTTAGACATAAGGAACAATAGTTTAGAAGAGAATAGGTAAAACATGTGCACCACCTTTAACACAATAACCTCACTAACTAGTAAAGAGTCCTATTCTCTGCCCCTGAGTCTAAGGAAAGATTTATATTCAATGAGGAAAATTTGGGAATGAGAGATCATACGGAACTTTCTCCATGATCTCTCCCTGACTTTTATTTGGGAAATCGGAGTAAAGGGGGTATAAATGGTGATGGAAAAGGACTTGACTTCAGTTGGTAGACACACAATACAATATATAGATGATGTATTATAGAATTGTATACCTGAAAACTATATAATTTTATTAACCAATGTCATCTCAATTAATTCAATGAAAAAATTAATTAAAAAATAAAAAAAAAAACATTTGTTCTATATTTATGCAGGGATCCTAGCACAAAATAGCATTTTTCAAAATGTTTTCTTTAGAATAAGGATTCTATTATCAGTTAAGTTCAAGAAACTCTGAGCTATATGGTTTCTTTACTGAGAGACCTGTTCAGGAGCCTTAAAATACTATGAGCATCAGAAATCTAGAAAAGGGTCATACTATTCAACACTTTCAAATCTTGTTTGGTCAACAAACATTTTCCTCCACTGGAACACCCATTCTATTGAATACATTATAAGGAAGCCAATATAGAGGAAAGATCATGGAATTAAGTATTGAAGAAACCTCATTCACTTAATGTTACAGCACTTACTAGTTGTATAAACACAACATAATTATGTAATACATCAAGTTTCTGTTTTCTCATATGTGATGAAAGGATAACAATCCCAAACACACAAATTCGTAAGGGTCATATGAGTTGATAGATGTAAATTGTCAGATTGTGCTTGGTTTATAGAAATTGCTCAACAAGTGGTATTTTCCCTCTCTCCATTTTCATATGCACTTGCTTTGGTAAGTGTTTAAAAATACCAAGTCATTGATGAATTTATTCAATTAAGTAAAAATAATCAGTCAAATCTATAACAAGATAATGGAGTGAGCTAACTGCATGATAGAATAATCAGTTATGTGTAATGCTGTAGTGTTTTCATGCAACCCTTTCTCAATTATTAATTACCACTGGTTTGAAAGAGTTTTCAAAGGCTGAAACTCAGAAAAATGCCATGTGATTCAGTGAAATAGTTGGCTTTTATTTTGACTCTGCCAGTGCTTACGGGTATATTAGCAAGAGTCTCATCTGATTTATGCAAAAGAAATTCTGATCTGCTATATTTTATCCTGGAGCCAGAGACCAGCAATTTACTGTTTGCAACATAGTGTTACTTCAAAGCAAATGAGATCTTGACCAATTTAGGGTTTAAAATAAGTAGACAGGTTAGGTTAAGTGCCAGAAGCAAAGAAATCACATCCAATCTAGGTGAGACTCACCAATTTGCATGATGTTTAGGTTTGTAAGCAGTCACTTCCTCTAGCCAAGTTTCCTGTGTCCAAGACTCAGCAGTACTTTCCCTCATCAATCAAAGGCCAATACTGTGGTAAAAAACTTTGATGCCTTTTGTTCCTCCATCTTGAATGAGTAAAAGATCTAGAGATCCTAAAGCTGAAGCTTAGCACAAGCCATATTTAGGGGACACTTTTGAGTTGCAATGCCTCCAATCTAAGTTGATGGTTCTCAGAGTGTAGTCCCTGGACCAGTATAGCACTGGCAACACACCTGGGCTTGTTAGAAATGTACATTCTTGGGACTTACTCCAGACCTACTACATCATAAAGTGTAGAGTTGGGGATGATAGGCATAAATCTATGTTTTAACAGTCCTTTAGATTCTAATGCATGCTAAAGTTGAAGAACTACTGATTTAAATATTGTATGTGTGTGCACATGCACAAAATGCTTTTTAAAAATAAGGTTCCTAGAGTGACATCAGAAAGATGGTAGAATAGGAGGCCCCTCACTCTTATCCTCCCATAGCAACAATTATTTGGCAACCATCCACAGACAAAAGTGTCTTTGTGGGAGCTTTAGGAACCAGCTAGGAGGTTACAAAATACCAATGGGGTGCAAAACTGAGCAGAGCTATTTTGAAAAGGCAGGCCTACACCCAGATAGCAAATTCACTAACCATAGCCCCAGCTACAATCACAGTAACTGCCCAATCCCCATCGGATATTTGGCCATGGTTTTGTTATCAATACTATCTGCCAGGGAACCTGGTAGGAGTCACACCTGACTGTGCCTCGAGTAACAGGCCTGCCAACTTTGATTTGACTGTGAATATTGAAGCAGCCCTGTATTTAGTTTGAGCCTCTCCAAGCAATGGTTTGAGAGCAATCCTGTCATCCCAGGGACACACCAGGAGGTGCCTCCAGAGGCTGGCCTACCAATATCAGTCCAACTGCAGCTCCTGTAACTCAGCTCCAGCTCCTGCCAGCTGTGGTCCAGGGAAAGGATTGAACACACAGGGACTCAACAAAAGACATACCCATGCATGTCCCTGGAGGCAAGCCAAACAATCACAGTCCAACTGAGGATCTTGAAATGACCCTGTAATTTGGCTCCAATCTCTCTCAGCTGCAGTCCAGGAGCAGTCCTGTCCTCCCAGGGACCCATCCAGTAACTCAGCAGGAGCTCTCCCAGGGACTGGCCAGGATTCGAATGCATCTATGCACCTGCTAATAAGCCTGCCATCTGCAAATGCAGCTGCAGGCCAGCCCTGAAGTGAACTTTTATCCCAGTGTCAGTCCTATTCACACAGGGACCAGAGAGGATCCATGTCCACTAAAGCTTCTAGTAACAGGCCTGACAAAGAGAGACTCCACTGTAAACTCAGCAGCATCCACATTACCCAGCCCCAACCCTGCTAAACTGTGATCATGGAAGCAATTACAGAAGTCCAGGAACCTGACATGAGAAGTGTCTACCTACTGAAACCAGTCCGTAAAGACTGCAATAGGTATTTACACATCAAATGCTCAGACACCAATGCAAAGCTACAAAGAACATGAAGAAGTAAGCCAACATGACACTACCAAACATAAGTAATATTGCCCATCAACCACCCTCCCAAAAGTGGAGATCTATAAATAACCTGATGAATAATTCAAAATAATCATCTCAAAGAAGCTCCATAAGAAGCAAGAGAACATGGGTATTGTTTTACCTAAAAGGAAGAAATCTTGCCATTTGAAACATGGATGAACAGAGAAAATATTATACTAAGTGAAATAAGACAGACATAGAAAGGCATATAATGCATGATCTCATTTATTTGAGGACTGTAAATAGTTAAACTCACAGAAACAGAGTGGAATGTTGATCCCAGGGACTAAGTTGGAGAGGGAGGGGATGGAGAGAAGATAGTAAAAGGATACAAAGTTTCAGTTATCATATTAATAAGCTCTATGGATCTAATGTATAGATAGTGACTAAAATTAATAATACTGTATTACACAATTGAGATTTTCTAAAATTATATACCTTAAGTGTTATAACCACATAGTAAAAAAGGTAACTATATTAGGTGGTGGGTATGATAATTATAATAAGCATTTCACAATTTATAGGTACATCAAATATCACTTTTTACACATTAAATATATTTATTTTTATACTTCAATAAAGCTGGAAAAAATAAGTTTCCTGCTCAAGGAGCTCTCTAGTCATAGTAGGGAAGACAGACATCTGTGTAACCAATTATAGTACAGGGCAAAATTAAATAAATTCTTAAAAAGTCATTGTATAGTCTAAATTCTCACCAGGAATGTTAGGCAATGTTATTATAGCTAAGTCCTAAAAGCTGGTTACAAGTTTAACAGTAAATAATACATAAAAGAAAATCTAACTTTGGGCCCTCTATTCCATTGGTTATTATGAACTTGAGTGTAAGCTGACATAGTGGTTTAGATTTGTCCAATATGACTTTCTGTGAAATTGGAAGGTGAGAATTTAGGAGATGACTGACTATTGTTGACATTAGAAAAATAATTGCTTTTATTTATTGATCATTTAATATGTTCCAGAACCTTTACATAAATTCTCTTTTGAAATCCTCATAATGAAACTGTGAAATAGGTATTATTTTTGTTCCCATATTACAGATGAGGACAAACAGACACAGAAAGAATTAAGTGGTATGCATTAAGAACTAAGTAATTTCATATTGATTGTGATTAACCATTTAGTTTGTCTTTTGTGTGAAAATAGGAGCTTCTTGGATAAGATCATTCCTTACTCATTTTAGTATCCTAACACTCAGAATACATACTGTCTATGTTTGATTTGATTACTGAATTCATCTTAAGAAAAATTTGGGCTTTGGTAAAACATGTGTCTTAACCATGTCCTAATAAATGCAATAATAGGTGCCTGTTGGTGGATCTGGAAGGTTTTGCCCCCTCTTTTAATTTTTATTATAACTTTTTAAAATTTGAAAATAGTTTAAGACTCACAGGAAGTTTCACAAATAGTGAAATTTGCATGTGCCCTTCACCCAACTTCCCTTGCAGGTATCTTAAATAAACATAATACATCGTCAAAATCAGGAAATGGATGTTGGCACAATACTATTAACTCAGGTACATAAATTAGTCAGATCTCACCAGTGTTTACCTGTACTTTATATACGTGTATAGTTCTACATAATTTTATCACATGTGTAGATTTAAGTAATTATCATTAAAAATCAAGATGATGAGTTGTCTGATTACCACAAAGAAGCTGCTTTATGTTACCATCTTGTGTTGGTTAATTTTTTGTGTCACATTGACTTGGTCATGGGATGCCAAGATGTCTGATTAAGCATTATTTCTGGGTATGTCTGGTTTGTGTGGGAGGGTAATTCCAGAAGAGATTAAAATCTTAATGTGTAGGATCAGAATCAGAGCACTGCCTTCCCCAATGCAAGTGGTTATCATCAAATATTTGAGAGCCCAAATAGAACAAAAAACAGAAGAAGGAATATTCCTTTCTTTTCTGCCTGCCTGGTTTTGCTGGGACAGCAGTGTTCTCCAGTCCTAGATTGAGATTTATACCATCAGCTCCCCTAGAATTTAGGCCTTCAGACTCAAATTGGAATCACTGCACACCACCTACTTTCTTGAGACTTCAGCTTGCAGAGGGAAGGTCATGGGGCTTTGCTTCCATAATTACAAGTCAATTTCTCCTAATAAATATTATATTACAGTATTTTGCCATGTATAATGTGCTCCCACGTAAAATGTGCACCCGTGTTTTTGATTCAAACTTTCAGGAAAAAAACTTACATTTTAATCTGTAAATTCAATTATTTATTTATTTAGTTAGTTAGTTAGTTAGTTATATTGAGAAAAACGTGATAGTCCAGGGTATTATTTTGCATATGGATACCGTTATTGTTTTCTAGAGTTACTCTTTTAACGCATAATCATAAATAAAAAAATTAAAAACATTTATATAGATACAGAATTAGTACAACCCATATATAATGTGCATCCTTATTTTTCCCTCAAAAATTTGGGCAAAAAAGTACACATTATACACAGAAAAACATGGTATTTATGTGTATATGTACTTACATATAAACATACATATATACATACATACATATGTATGTGTACACATATACATAGACACATATATATAGAGATAGGGGTAAGAGAAAAACAGATATCTCCTATGGGAGAACCATCACAAATACACCTCATAACTGTTACACCCTTGCCCCAACATACCCCAAGCTACCACTAGTTTGTTGTTTATAACTATATCATTTTAATGATGATGTATAAATGGGATCATACAGTATTTTACCATTGAGATTGACTTTTTTTGTTAAGCATAATGCCTTTGAGATACCTTCAAGGTGTTTTCTACACCAATAATTTGATTTTTTTAATTGCTAAATAGAAATTTTATTATATAGACGTGCTATTTGTTTTTTCATTCACCAGTTGAAAGACATTTGGGTTGTTTACAATTTTTGGTTGTAATAAACAATTTTACCTCTACCTTTCTTGGCTGAGACATCACTCTAATAAATATATTAACAGGAAAAAAAACAAATGAGTTTAATAACATGGATACTTCCTGTATACATGGGAGAGATCCAGGAAAGCTGACTAATCCTCCAAAATGAGATCCAAGCCACCAACTTAAATATTATCTCCAGCTAAAGACAAAAGAAGATGTTAGAGATAAGGGAGCCAGTTATGGGAGGTAATCAGGCAAATTACAACAATGGTATGTCTATTGTGCAGACTTAAGTCAGTGTTTTTGCCATTGATGACAGTTTCTTGTAATTCAGAGTCATCCTCTTTTTCTTGGTCCAAGAGGGAGACTCCATTACAAATGAATGTTTTTCTCACAAATATAACTATCTCTTACAAAATAGTAACTTCTATTCAGTATTCAGAGCTTTTCCAATCTCTGCTGTTTCTTAAAAACAATCAGACTAAAATAATCCTTATGCCAAACAGGTATATTTTGAGGTGATTAATTCAGTAGCCCTTTATAATTAAGACTACTTTGAACATCAGTATGCAGGATTTGGTGGAGATAAAAGTTTTTATTTCTTTGTAATAAATGTCCAGGAATACAATTACTAGGTCATATTTTAGTTGCAGATTTACTTTTGTTTTGTTTTAAAAGAACTTTTTTTTCAGACTGGCTGTGCCATTTTATGTGTCCACCAACAATGTATGAAAAACTGTTTCTCTGCATCCTTGCAAACATTTTGGACCATTGTTAATTTTTTATTCATTTTTTTGAAATTTATATTTTGTTTTATTTTTATTTCTTAAATCATGTTTATTCTATTAGTTTTCTCAATTTTTCCCCTTTTGCCCTCCTCCACCCAACCCACCTCCCCACCCGGCTCTCACGGTCACTTCCCACACTGTTGTCCATGTCCATGGGACATTCATACGTGTTCTTTGTCTAGTCTGTTCTCCTTCTTTCCTCCATTGTCCTCCTTCCCCATACCTTCTGGTCATTTTCAGTCTGCTCCATGTTTCCATGACTATGGTTTATTTGGTTTATTAGTTTATTTTGTTGAATAGAGTCCACTTATAGTTAAGATCATATGGTATTGGTCTTTCACAGACTGGCTAATTTCATTTAACATAATATTTCCAGTTCCATCCATGTTGTCAAAAAAGGTAGGAGTTCCATCTTTCTTTTTTATATGCAGATTGATTTTATTTATTTACTTATTAAAAATCAAAATCAATTATAAAATATTTAAAAATTTAAATCCATTATAAAGCCTCAGCAATTAAAACAACACAACACCAGCACAGAAATAATCAAGTAGATCAATGAAATATAATAAGCATTCTAGAAACAAGCATATATATCTGTCTAACAATGCAATATATAATTAAATTGATATTTTATCAATGGAGAAAATAAGGTTTATTCAACAAATAAGGTGCATGGACCACTATTACTTGAAATAAAACAAATATAGAGCCCTATTTCACACATTATACAATAAATATTCAGGTGAGTTAAAAATCGATATGTAAAATCTAAGGAATTTTAGGAGAAAATACAAAGTAATATTTTTCATACCCTGAAGTAACATATCCAAACCCAGAAACTATAAAGTAAAATATTGACACTATGACTATATTAAACATTTAAGACTATACATAATATACATATAAAAAAAGTTAAAGGACAAGTAATAGAATAGGAGAGTGATTGCAACATATCTAAAAAAGTCTTAATAATTTCTTTTTTTATTGATATTACAACACTTGTAATATCTTGCTCTTTCTGGGAGCTTTTTTCTACCTTGTTTTCCAGCTTGGTGATTCCATCTTCTGCTTCATCTAGCCTGCTTTTGATTCCTTCTACTATGTTCAATTCAGAAATTGTATTCTTCATTTCCTCTTTTGTTTTGTTGATAGTTTCTATGTCCTTTTTTAATACTGATATAGTTTGCAATAAGTTCCTCGTAGTTTCCCTGTAGTTTTTGGTAATTCTCTCTGAACTCACTGAGCTCATTGAGCTTCCTTAGAACTGCTGTTTTGTACCAAATATGTGATAGTTGACCTGCCTCTATTTCATTTAGTTCTCTTTCTGGGGATTCCTGCTTTTCTTTTGATTGGGAGATGTTTCTTTGTCTTCCCATTATTTGTGAGGCTCTTCTTTTCTGCTTCTGCTTCTTAAATTGATCTGTCTTGATTCCCTGACTTTGTGGTGTGAACTTCTATGATAGGAGACTGCTGTTTTTTCTTTCTGGATCTGTCTCTGATGATGTCAGTTGTTGACCCTGTGTGACCTTAGGCAGTCTGTTTGAGACTTCCAAGAATCTACTGTCTGTGGTTGTGTCCTTCAGTTGTTGATCTAGTCACTCTGCACTCAGCAGCCAGGCTTAGACAACACAAGGTGGGGCAGAGTCCCTCCTGGGAGCAGGGCTATTGGGTCCACTCATGCTGCTGCAAGTCAGGCATGGTCTGCCTGAGCCAGATGGCTGCTTCCATATGGGGGAGGAGTCGGCACTGGAATCCCGCCAGCTACTCTCTCCATTATCTCCCCAAAGCCTCCATCTCCAGTGTCTCCTCAAGTGTCTCTAGACTACTCTGTGCCTCCTTTAGCCAGGGATCTACTGTCTGTGGCTGCCACCCTGCACTCAGCAGTCAGGCTTTATCATCACCAGACCAGGGTAGAGTCCCTCCTAGGGGTGGGGCTTCTGTGTCCTCTCATGCTACTGATGCTCTGGGGGAGTGGTCTGCCTGAACCAGATGGCTGCTGCTGTATGGGTAATGAGTCAGCACCAGGATCCCGGCAGCTACTCTCTCAGTTCTCTCCCCAAAGCCTCCTTCCCCAGTCTCTCCTCAGGCTTCTGTAGCCCACTCTGCCCCTACCTTTGCCAGAGATCAGGGTAAGTGGCTGCCAATAAAAATTTATGCGTTGAGCCTTTGAAAGGCTCTTTGCATCTCCAGCCTCCTGTCTCTGGCAGAGGGCAATCCTGACACTTTTCACAACTGGTTGTTGTCTGTGTACTTTTTGGGTTCTGGGGCTATAGGCTGGAGATCTTTGCTTATGGTTTAGACCCCGCTCTTCTCAGGGGGATCCAACTGACAGTTTCCATATCCTTCTGGTGCTGCCACCCATGGGTGCCCTGCCCTCCCTCTCGAGTCTCTACTGCACTCCTTACTAGTTAGGTTGTGCTAAAGCTGATTCTTCTATCTGTCTGAGGTTATAAGGCTCCTCTCTTGCTATTTTTCAGTTGTTTGTTCCAAGTGATTTCCCCACAATTTAGTTGTAATTCCAGATTGATCCTGGGAGGAGGTCAGTGTGACTTCCATTCACTCCTCTACCATCTTGATGTTTTTGTACCATTGCATTTTTTAGTTAATTTAGTAGGTGTATAGTGATATCACATTGCAGTTTTGGTTTGCATTTCCCTAATAACTAATGATATTGAACATCTTTTCATGTGCTTTTTTTGTCATCTATATATTACCTTCACTACAATATGTCATTTCTTTGCTTATTTTTCTAATTGAATAGTTCACTTTCTTTTTATTGAATTTAGAGGATGTCAAATATATACATTATAGATACAAGGCCTTTTTCATGTATGCAGTTTGTAAATATTTGTATTTTTTAGCCTGCTCTTTGATCCTCCTAACAGGATCATTGTATAGCATTTTTTTTTAAATCTACCTATTGGGAAAAAAGATGGTGGAGGAGTGAATGGGAGTCACACTGACCTCCTCCCAAAACCAAACTGGAATTGCAACTAAATAATGGAGTAATCACCTGGAAAGCAGTGGAGCGATAGTGGGAGAGGAGCCTTGGTGCCGCGGACAGTGGATTTTACTCTCACACATCCCAATGGGTGAGAATTGCAGTGGAGGCTCGAGAGGGTGGGCTAGGTGCGCACGGGCACTGGCACCAGAGGGATATTGAAACGGCTAGTTAGCTCCCCCGAGAAGAACGGGGTCTGAATCATAAGCAGGAACCCCTAAACTACAGCAGCTAAAGGCGAGAAAATACAGACAAAACGCAACCCCAAAAAGCTTAGGGGCGCTCTCTGCCAGAGACAGGTGGCTGGGGATGCAAAAAGACATTTAAAGGACAAACGCAAAAGTTGCAGCGACAGCCACCGTCCTTGATCGCTGGGTAGAGGTGGCAGCAGGGTGGGCTGGTGTCTGGGAAAAGACTGGTGAGGAAAACTTTGTGAAGAGAACTGACAAGGCGGCTGGTGGAGCCCCGGTGATGGCGCGCCTCCCACTCTGCAGCTACCATCTTGCTCAGGCAGAGGGAATCAGTTAACCTGCCTTTTGTGCACTCCACACACAGCTTGTACGCGTGTGAGCTGCGGGGCTGAGTGCAGACTGGCTGGGAGAGCCTTGAGGATAGACTGGAGACAGAGGCGTTGGGGAAAGAACAGGAGGAGGAAGCCGGGAGTCCCGACTCCCTCCCCGTTTGGTAGTCTCCATTGTGGGCTGGAAAGGCGCGCCCCGAAAGAGGCAGAAGCGGCGCTCGCAGGAACCAGACTGCCTGCGATTGAAACGCAGTCCGCACAGGGGTTGGATCCTTGGCCGAAGGGGTCACAGAATTGCCCAGAGACCCCTGAGGGGAGACTAGAAACAGAGGCATTGGGGAAAGAACGGGAGGAGGAACGGGGGAGTCCCATCTCCTTCTCCTTGCCGTAGTCTCCATTGCACGGGAAGAAGCCAAAACCCCAAAGAGCCAAAAGCTGAAAAGCACACAGGGACATCCCCAAAACACCCAGAGCAGGCGCACACACTTGCGCCAAGAGACCGGTGAGGGTTGGCGAGCCTGTGTGTGACCCACGCGGGGTGGCGAACGCTTGCACCTGCCGGCAAGGCCTCACACAGACTGGCACCCATACTGCCTGTGAGGGAGTACACAGAGGGGCAAGGGTAGGCGTAAATTGACCTACCCGCCGTGACTGCGGAGCGGCTCACAAAATAAGTAGAGCTGCCCAGAGTCCCTGGAGGAGAGACCAGAAACAGGATTAACCGGAGAGTCCTAGAGCTGATTTCCTCCCATTTCCGTAGTCCCCATTTGGCGAGGGCAAGCAAAGCACCCAAAGAGCCAAAAGCTGGGAAAATACAAAATAGAAGACCCTAAACTGACCAGTGCCATGAAGGTCGCGTGCCAGGGGGGCCAGATGAGCACGGGAGGTCGCGAATAAGCCCCCTGGTCTGGGGCAAACACATGCGAGCCCAGGCAGGTGGGGGACCCTGCCGCGCTGGGAATGCACTCAAGGAGCCCGCGTGTGAGCGCAGAGAGATCCCAAAAAATAGCCCAGCCCTGACCAAAGGGGTCACAGAGCTGCTCCAAGCAGGAGTCAGACACAGGCATTAGACTCCTGAAAAGCTCAAACAAACAACCGAAGGCCCTATAGGGTCAAAAACTGACATCATCAGAGGCAAGCCCAGAAAGAAAAGTAAAGGACAAAAATACTTAACAGTCTCTCACAAAAATGGGAAGAAAAAGAAGTTCCCCTCAAATGAGTGGAAAAGGGGACTCCCCACAGAGAGAGCTCAATGAAATAGAGGCAAGGGAACGATCAGATATGGAATTTAAAACAATGGTTCTAAGGAAGCTCAATGAGCTCAGCCAGCTCAAAGATAACTATGAGAAACTGCAGAGACACTATCAGGATCTTACAGCAAACTATATCAGCCTGGAAAAGGACATAGAAACTACCAAGAAGACACAAGAGGATATGAAGAATACCATATCTGAATTGAAGAACACAGTAGAAGGAATCCAAAGCAGGCTGGATGAAGCTGAGGATCGAATCAGTGAGATGGAGGACAAGGTAGAAAAAAGCTCCCATAAAGAACAAGAAATGGAAAAACGGCTCAAAAAGAATGAAGAGGCATTTAGGAAAATGCAGGACAACCTGAAACGCAATAATATCTGTATAATAGGGATACCAGAAGGAGAAGAAGAGGAGCAAGGAATAGAGAACCTCCTCGAAAAAGTAATGATGGAAAATTTCCCTAATTTGAGGAGAGAAAGGCTCTCATGGATCCAGGAGGCACAGAGGACCCCACTCAAGAGGGAATCAAGGAGGTCCACTCCAAGACACATCATCATTAAAATGGCAAATGTCAAAGACAAAGAGAGAATCCTCAAGGCAGCAAGGGAGAAGGAGAAAGTAACATACAAGGGGGCCCCGATACGCCTAGGAGCTGACTTCTCAACAGAAACACTCCAAGCCAGAAGGGAATGGCAACAAATATTCCAAGCCATGAAAAGCAAGGGCCTACAGCCAAGGCTGCTCTACCCAGCTAGGCTCTCCATTAAAATAGAAGGAGAAATATGGTGTTTCCCAGACAAAAGAAGGCTAAAGGAATACATCTCTACCAAACCAGCACTCCAAGATCTGCTAAGGGGACTGGTTTAAGCAGATGAAGGAAAAGAATGAGACGGAGAGGAACACAAGTACAAAGAGAAAAGATTAGTAAGTTTCTATCAGTAATATCTTTCAATGTGAATGGACTAAATGCCCCAATCAAAAGACACAGGGTAGCTGAATGGATAAGAAAACATGACCCACACATATGCTGCCTACAAGAGACCCACCTCAGAGCAAGAGACCTACACAGATTGAAAGTAAAGGGATGGAAAATAATATTCCAAGCAAATGGGCATGAGAAAAAGGCTGGCGTTGCCATACTTGTATCAGACAAAGTAGATTTAAAAACAAAAGCCATAAAGAGAGACCCAGAGGGGCACTTTATCATACTTAAAGGAAGAATCTATCAAGAAGACATCAACATTGTAAACTTATATGTTCCCAATATAGGAGTCCCCAAGTATATAAGGAAAATCTTGGATGACTTCAAAAAAGATATAGACAGCAACACACTGATAGTAGGGGATTTCAACATCCCACTGTCAAAAATGGACAGATCTTCCAAACAAAACATTAATAAACCTATTATGGCGCTGAATGACACACTGAATCAAAGAGACTTAACTGACATATATAGAAACTTACATCCCAAAGAAGAAAAATACACATTCTTTTCAAATGCTCATGGCAGTTTTTCAAAGATAGACCACATGATAGGACACAAAGCAAACCTCAGCAAATTCAGGAAAATTGAAATAATACCAAACTTTTTCTCAGACCACAAGGCCTTGAAACTGGAAATAAACCTCAAAGAGAAACTTCAAAAACTTGCAAACTCATGGAGACTGAACAGTGGACTATTAAACAATGAATGGGTCAATAATGAGATAAGAGAAGAAATCAAAAAATTTCTGGAAACAAATGAAAATGAACAGACAACTGTTCAAAACCTATGGGACACAGCAAAGGCGGTCCTGAGAGGGAAGTTCATAGCAATACAGGCTTACCTAAAAAAGATAGAAACATTTCAGATAAAAGACCTAACAGTACAACTTCAAGAACTGGAGAAACAACAACAAATAAATCCCAGAGCAAGTAGAAGGAAGGAAATAGTCAAGATGAGAGCAGAACTAAATGACACAGAGATGAAAAGAACAATTCAGAGGTTCACCCAATCCAGAAGCCGGATCTTTGAAAACATAAATAAAATTGACAAGCCTTTAAGCAGACTCATCAAGAAAAAAAGGGAGAGGACCCTAATTAATAATATGAGAAATGAAAGAGGAGAAATAACAACTAATACCTCAGAAATACAAATGATCATCAGAAACTATTATGAACAATTATATGCAAAGATTTGAAAATCTTGATGAAATGGACAAATTTTTAGAAAAGTATAATCTTCCAACACTGAAGGAGGAAGAAACAGAAAGCTTGAACAGACCGATAACAGCTGGGGAAATTGAAGTAGTCATCAAGAAACTCCCAGCACACAAAAGCCCAGGGCTGGACAGTTTCCCAGGAGAATTTTACAAAACATTTAAGGAAGAGCTAACCCCTGTCCTTCTCAGACTATTCCAAAAAATCCAAGAGGAGGGAAGACTCCCAGACTGCTTCTATGAGGCCAGCATCACCCTGATCCCAAAACCAGATAAAGACCCTACAAAGAAAGAAAACTACAGGCCAATTTCGCTGATGAACATAGATGCTAAAATCCTCAACAAAATATTGGCAAACCACATCCAGCAATACATTCAAAAGATTATCCACCACGATCAAGTGGGATTCATCCCAGGCATGCAGGGATGGTTCAATATACGCAAATCAGTAAACGTGATACATCACATACATAAAAGAAAAGACAAAAACCACATGATCATCTCGGTAGATGCAGGAAAAGCATTGGATAAGGTACAGCATCCATTTATGATCAAAACACTCAGCAAAATGGGAATAAATGGGGCATTCCTCAATGTAATAAAGGCCATATATGAAAAACCTACAGCCAATATCATACTCAACGGGCAAAAACTGAAAGCTTTCCCACTAAGATCGGGAACACGACAGGATGTCCGCTCTCACCACTTCTTTTCAACATCGTATTGGAAGTCCTAGCCACAGTGGTCAGACAAGAGAAAGAGAAAAAAGGCATCCAAATAGGAAAGGAGGAAGTAAAGCTATCATTGTTTGCAGATGACATGATAGTGTACATAGAGAACCCTGTAGACTCTACCAAAAAACTCCTCCACCTAATAAGTGAATTTGGCAAAACAGCAGGATACAAAGTCAACATTCAGAAATCAAAGGCGTTTTTGTACACCAGCAATGCAATAGAAGAAGAAGAAATCAGAAAAAAAAATACCATTCGATATAGCAAGTAAAAAGATAAACTACCTAGGCATAAATTTAACCAAAGACACAAAAGACCTGTATGCAGAAAACTATACAACATTTAAAAAAGTAATTAAGGAAGACACAAATAAATGGAAGCATATACCGTGCTCATGGATTGGAAGAATTAATATCCTCAAAATGTCCATACTACCCAAAGCAATTTATAGATTCAATGCAATCCCTATTAAGATACCAATGACATATTTCACAGAAATAGAACAGACATTTCAAAAATTTATATGGAACCATAAACGACCCCGAATAGCCGCAGCAATTTTGAGAAAGAAACACAAAGTAGGAGGGATCACAATACCGGACATCAAACTATAATACAAAGCCACCATACTCAAAACAATCTGGTACTGGCACAAGAACGGACCCATAGACCAGTGGAACAGAATAGAAAGCCCAGAAATAAGCCCAGGTCTCTATGGACATCTAATATTTGACAAAGGGGGCAGAAGCACAAAATGGAGCAATAACAGCCTCTTCAACAAATGGTGTTGGGAGAGCTGGACGTCTACATGCAAAAAATTGAAATTGGATCATCAGCTGACACCATACACAAAAATAAACTCAAGAGGGATAAAAGACTTAAATATAAGTCGCAACACCATCAAGGTCCTAGAGGAGAACATTGGCAGGAAACTCTCAGATATCCCACGCATCAATTTTTTCACTGATGTGTCTCCTAAAGCAAGGGACATAAAGGAAAGAATAAACAAGTGGGACATCATAAAAATAAGAAACTTCTGCACGGCGAAAGAAAACATCAACAAAATGAAAAGGGAGCCAACTGTGTGGGAAAATATATTTGCTAATGATACATCAGATAAAGGTTTGATCTCCAAGATATATAAAGAAATCCACTCGACTCCACTCCAAGAAGACAAACGATTCAATCAAAAAATGGGCAAAGGACCTGGGCAGATGCTTTTCTAAGGAGGAGATACAGGGGGCCCAGAGGCATTTGAAAGGATGCTCAGCATCAGTAGCCATCAGAGAAATGCAGATCAAAAACACCATGAGGTACCACCTCACACCGGTCCGAATGGCCATCGTAAACAGATCCACAAACAACAGGTGCTGGTGAGGCTGTGGAGAAAAGGGAACCCTAGTCCACTGTTGGTGGGAATGCAGACTGGTGCAGCCACTGTGGAAAGCAGTGTGGAATTTCCTCCAAAAGCTGAAAATGGAACTGCCTTTTGATCCAGTTATTCCCCTGCTGGGACTATACCCTGAGAACACCAAAACGCCAATACGAAATAACCTATGCACCCCAATGTTCATAGCAGCGCAATTTACAATAGCCAAGTGTTGGAAGCAACCTAAATGCCCATCAGTAGATGATTGGATCAAAAATCTATGGTACATATACACAATAGAATACTATGCAGCAGAAAGAAAAAAAGAAGTAGTAAACTTCGCGACAACATGGATGGAACTGAAGAGCATCATGCTAAGCGAAATAAGCCAGGGGGTGAAAGAGAAATACCATATGATCTCACCTATAAGCGGATCCTAACCAGCAGTGCGAAGATGCAAGGAAAATATGACCAGCAACACTGAAAGGAAAATAAATCAACAGAGACAAGAGGGAAGGGGGGGGCAGGGAAAGGGAAGGGAAGGGGAAAGTCAAGGAACATATAGCAAGGACTCATGGACAAAACCAAAGGGGAAGAGCTGAGGGAGGGAAGAAGGGAGGGGGCAAGGGAAAGAGGTGGTGGGGAGGCAGAGACAAATGTATTTATAAAGTAAATAAAAAAAGATTAAAATACCTAATTTATTAAAAAAAAATCTACCTATTGTTTTGTTTTTTTGTTGGGCCATGCCTTTTTGGTCATAATTATGAACCATTCGTCTAACTATAGAAAATTTTCTCCAATGTAGTCTTCTAAAATTTTTACATATTTGTTTTACATTTAGATCTATAATCAATTTTGAGTTCATTTTTGTATAAGTTTGAAGTTTAGAGAAAGGTTAATATACTTGCTTATGAATATCCTAGATCTGGGAGTTTGACTATACTTAATACATACATAGGTTTTGAATAAAGCAGGACCTAAAGGAAAATGTTCATTTTTATTTCACAGTTATTCTAATATTATCAACTATATTCCTTAAGCTGTATTATATATTCCTGTGACTATTTTGTAACTACCAATTTGTACTTCTCAATCCCGTCAGCTTTTTCACCCAGTCCTCCAACCCCTCTCTCATATGGCAATCATCATTTTGTTCTCTCTACCGTTTTTGAGACTTCAAGTGAATTTGTTTCTATTTTGTTTTATTTGTTTTGTTTAATTTTTTAGATTCCACATATAAATGAAATCATATAGCATTTGTCTTTCTGTTTCTAATTTCACTTAGCATAGTGCCCTCAGGGCCCATGCATGTTGTCACATGGTAAGGTTTCATTACTTTTTACAGCCCAGTAATATTCCACTGTGTATATGTACCACATTTCCTTTATCCAATCATTTATCAATGAACACAGGTTGCTTCCATATCTTGGCTACTGTAAATAATGCTGCAGTGAACATAGAGATGCATACGTTTTCAAATTAGTGTTTTCAATTTCTTTGAATAAATCCTCATAAGCAGAATTACTGGGTCATATGGTGGTTCTATTTTTAATTGTTTGAAGAACCTCCATAGTGTTTTCCATAGTGGCTGTACTAATTTATAATCCCAAGAGAGGTGCACGAGTGTTCTCTTTTCTCCACAGGAGAAAGTTCTTTAAAAAGTAATTTACCTAGAAGAGTCATAATGTATTAGCAATGACTAATAATTTGTAGCTCATGTCTATGAGATCAAGCCAAATTTCACATTTTACCTGTACTAAAACTTTCCTTTGTCAACATAAGGCTACCTTCATGGGTGTGAAAACACTAGTCACATAGAGCCTCAATCTCAGAAGGCTTCTCACTCTTAGGGTTCAATGCCTGGCAATCCAAATTCTAATAAATCTTAATTTTATCTTTGAATTTGTGTTTTGTAAATGAAGTCTGATGGGACAATGGAGCATTTTCTTCAGGCTGAAATCTCAGTACATGGCTGGTTCTATCATCCTACCGACACAGGATAGGGTCTCCATTGTTAGCTCCCCCTCCTGCACAACAATAATTGTCACCTTTGCCCTTGGCAGGGGCTTAGGCATGAGAGGGTTATGAAGTCACAAGGCACCTGTGAAAGTCTGTATTTGCCTCCTGAAAATCATAGTACTCAAAGCACCACACCATTAAATGCCAATAAAATCACCATGACAGGTTGAGAACGACAACAAAAGAAAGGTGTTTTCCTGCTTTTTTGAGCAAAAGGCCTTACATTTTTATTTTATATTGGCCCACACAAAATCTGTAGCCAGCCTAGTGTCAACATAGCAGCTTACTTATTTAATTGTGGTTTATAGGGCTTCTTAGAACATCAAAATTACAACTGGTAAAAGAAAAACAATATATGTCTTAAGAGAGTCTCAGATATACCCACTAATTGAGAGACCTCCAGATTTAACACAGCAGATGAAATCTGAGTCTTCCCCACTCATTTCAAAAATCACTCAAAAGCCAAAATATAAAAGATAACAATATAAAGTACAAGTTTAAAAATGTAGAAATATTTGAAACCTCAAAACAAAATATAAAGGAAAAATTGCCAGAAATAATGAAGGTCAAATAGTATTATACAGGAGGATGAAGGCAGAGTAATCCCATGAATGCAGATTGCAAAGACAAATATGCAGAATATACTTCTTTGAATGTGGTAACCCAGATGTATAAGATCCACTCCTATTCTTATGTGCAAAACTGGAATGGAATCAAAAGTTGGCAAAGGATCTTTTCTATAAACTATATTTGGTTCCAAAGAGTAGAAATGGGCCTAATTGAGAAATCAAACAGGCAAAGTCATACTAACAAAAAGTAAGATAATGGACAAAGGGGAAACAGAAATGCCAGCTGCCCATCACGGTAAATCGTGAAAAACAAAAGCTTAAGGAACTCTCAAAAAAAACTCTGAGGAGCAGAAATCTCCCTAATATGAACAGAAACTTATCTCTTTTTATATATAGATTTCATGCATATAATCTGTCCAAAAGAAAACCATGTATTCAGGACAAAAATACAACATAAAAGGAAGAACCAAAGATTAGAAAATAAATGTAA
This sequence comes from Pteronotus mesoamericanus, assembly GCF_021234165.1. Taxonomy (NCBI): domain Eukaryota; kingdom Metazoa; phylum Chordata; class Mammalia; order Chiroptera; family Mormoopidae; genus Pteronotus; species Pteronotus mesoamericanus. The sequence continues at coordinate 6,307,478 of NW_026555198.1, forward strand.
CATAAGGAATGCTCAACAACAACAACAAAAAATGTTTCCATGAAGCCAATAAAAATTGTGATCCAGCATACTGCTAAAAATGTCTTAAAAACTAATATGCAATTATTTCTATAAAAATGACCTCAAAGAAATGAGATAATCCAAAAAATATGGAGACAATATTAACAATAACAAACACAAAGAAATATAAAGTACATAATTAGGAAGAGAAAAAGAAGAAAAATAGTAAATACTAAAATTAATATTAAAAGTAAAATGTAGATATTTTTTGCCATTTTGTGGCAAAGTAGGTGAAGTTGGTCATAAAGTATAAACTTCTAAAGTAAATAAACACTGGGGATATGATGTACAGCATGGTGATAATTGTTAACAATATTGCATTGTATACTTGAAAGCTGCTAAGAGAGTAGATCTTAAAAATTCCTATCACGAAAATAATTGTTACCATGTGTGGTCATGGATGTTAACTAAACTTATTGTAGTGATCATTTTGCAAAATATACATATATCAAATCATTATGTTGTATAACTAAAACTATTACACTGTAAATGTTAATTATATCTTAATAAAAAATAAAATGTGAAATTAGAAACAACACAAAAGATAATAGATATTACTGAGAATAATGTAAGAGATTCCTAATAGTTAGAATATCACAGAGCAAATCACTGACCCAAAATTAGGGGGACATGCAGGTTTAGAAAATCAAGTTTTGCCATAGTCCATGAGTAAGAAGCCTGCTGTTAGAGCCAGCCCAGGGGGAAAAAAACTGAAACTGTAATGGATGAAATGCTGGAGGCTCAGTATGGAAAGGTGAGGAAGAGAGGGCCACACTTTTGTGAGTTTTACCTCCAGAAGTCCTACCAGGTACTCAAAGTGAAAATGGGAGAAAAATCCCCTTGTGTTTCAAGTAGGAGGAGGAGGAAAGTAGCTATTTTGAAAAATTTCCAGAGCATTATGCTCTTCTTAATAAAGCTTTCCCTTCTTAAAAAAATCCTTACCTGAGGATATGTTTTATTGATTTTATAGAGAGAGGAGGGGAGGAGCGAGAGAAAGAAACATTAATGTGAGAGAAAAACATCGGTCAGTTGCCTCCTTTATGTACCTGATGGGGGATCAAACCCACATTTCCAGGTATGTGCCCTGACTCACAACCTTGTAGTGTAAAGGATGACACCCCAGGCAACTGAACCACCCAGTCAGAGCTTAATTTATTTTTATCAAATTTCTTGGAGTGACATTGTTTAATAAAAGTATACAGGTTTCAGGTATACAATTCTACATCACCTGTATATTGTATTGTGTGTTCACCACCCAAGTCAAGTCTTCTTTCATTGCCATTTTTTAAAAAATTAAAAACATGCAAAATTTTCAAAAGGGGAATCAACCAATGAAAGCAAAAATAAATGGAACAAAAACAACAAAAAGGCTCTCCAAAAGAGAAACAATTTGGCCTAGAGTTTTCTGTTATCTTTGCCAGGTTTTAGCATCAGGATTATGTTGGCCTCATAAAATATGTTAAGAAATACTACCTATTCTTCAATTTTTGGGGAAGAGTTTCAGAAGAATCCCCACAAAGGGAACTAAAAGAAATAGAGGCAAGGAAACTACCAGATATTGAGTTCCAAACAATGGTTCTAAGGAAGCTACATGAGCTCAATGAACTTTTTGATCCAATCATCTACTGATGGGCATTTAGGTTGCTTCCAACACTTGGCTATTGTCAATTGTGCTGCTATGAACATTGGGGTGCATAAGTTCTTTTGAATTGGAGTTTTGGGATTCTTAGGGTATAGTCCCAGCAGGGGAGTCACTGGATCAAAAGGCAGTTCCATTTTCAGCTTTTTGAGAAATTCCACAGTGCTTTCCACAGTGGCTGCACCAGTCTGCATTTCCACCAACACTGTGCTAGGGTTCCCTTTTCCCCACAGCCTCACCAGCACCTGTTGTTTGTTGATCTGTTTATGATGGCCATTCTGACAGGTGTGAGTTGGTACCTCATGGTGGTTTTGATCTGTATTTCTCTGATGGTTAGTGATGCTGAACATCCTTTCAAATGCCTCTGGGCCCTCTGTATCTCCTCCTTGGGAAAGCATCTGCCCAGGTCCTTTGTCCATTTTTTGATTGGATCGTTTGTCTTCTTGGAGTGGAGTCGAGGGAGTTCTTTATACATCTTGGAGATCAAATCTCTATCTGATGTATCATTAGTGAATATATTTTCCCATAGGGTTGGCTCCATTTTCATTTTGCTGATGTTGTCTTTAGCTGTGCAGAAGCTTCTTATTTTGATGAAGTCCCACTTGTTTATTCTTTCCTTTATGTCCCTTGCTTTAGGGGACATATCAGTGAAAAAATTGCTGTGTGAGATATCTGAGAGTTTCCTGCCAATGTTCTCCTCTAGGACCTTGATGGTGTTGCGACTTATATTTAAGTCTTTTATCCCTCTTGAGTTTATTTTTGTGTATGGTGTCAGCTGATGATCCAATTTCAATTTTTTGCATGTAGCCGTCCAGCTCCCCAACAACATTCGTTGAAGAGGCTATTATTGCTCCATTTTATGCTTCTGCCCCCTTTGTCAAATATTAGATGCCCATATAGACCTGGCCTTATTTCTGGGCTTTCTATTCTGTTTCACAGTCTATGGATCTGTTCTGGTGCCAGTACCAGATTGTTTTGAGTATAGTTGGTTTGTAGTACAGTTTGATGTCCGGTAGTGTGATCCCTCTTACTTTGTTTTTCTCAGAAATGCTGCAGCAATTCGAGGTCATTTATCATTCCATATAAATTTTTGAAATGTCTGTTCTATTTCTTTGAAATATTTCATTGGTATCTTAATAGGGATGTGTTGAATCTATAAATTGCTTTGGGTAGTATGAACATTTTGAAGATATTAATTCTTCCAATCCATGAGCATGGTATATGCTTCTATTTATTTGTGTCTTCCTTAATTTCTTTCTTCAATGTTGTATAGTTTCTTTCTTTCTGTTTCTTCCTCCTTCAGTGTTAGAAGATTATAGTTTTCTAAAAATGTGTCCATTTCATCAATGTTTTCAAACTTCTTGGCATATAATTGTTCATAGTAGTTTCTGACGATACTTCGTATTTCTGTGGTATCAGTTGTTATTTCTCCTCCTTCATTTCTGATATTATTAATTTGGGTCCTCTCCCTTTTTTTCTTGATGAGTCTGCTTACAGGCTTGTCAATTTTATTTATCTTCTCAAAGAACCAGCTTCTAGATTGGTTGATCCCTTGAATTGTTTTTTTCATCTCTGTGTCATTCAGTTCTGCTCTCATCTTGACTATTTCCTTCCTTCTACTTGCTCTGGGATTTGTTTGCTGTTGTTTCTCCAGTTCTTGAAGATGTAGTGTTAGGTCTTTTATTTGAAATGTTTCTATCTTTTTTAGGTAAGCCTGTATTGCTATGAACTTCCCTCTCAGGACCGCCTTTGCTGTGTCCCATAGGTTTTGGACAGTTGTCTTTCATTTTCATTTGTTTCCAGAAATTTTTTGATTTCTTCTCTTATCTCATTATTGACCCATTCATTGTTTAATAGTCCACTGTTCAGTCTCCATGAGTTTGCAAGTTTTTGAAGTTTATCTTTGAGGTTGATTGCCAGTTTCAAGCCCTTGTAGCCCAAAAAAAGTTTGGTTTTATTTCCATTTTCCTGAATTTGCTGAGGTTTGCTTTGTGTCCTATCATGTGGTCTATCTTTGAAAATCTGCCATGAGCATTTGAAAAGAATGTGTATTTTTCTTTTTTGAGATGTAAGTTTCTATATATGTCAGTTAAGTGTATTTGATTCAGTGTGTAACTCAGCTGCACAATATCTTTATTAATGTTTTGTTTGGAAGTTTTGTCCATTTTTGACAGTGGGGTGTTGAAATCACCTACTATCAGTGTGTTGCTGTCTATATCTCTTTTGAAGTTGTCCAACAATTTCTTTATATACCTCGGGGCTCCTCTATGGGGAGAATATAAGTTTACAATGTTGATGTCTTCTTGATAGATTCTTCCTTTAAGTATTATAAAGTGCCCCTCTGGGTCTCTCTTTATGGCCTTTGTTTTGAAATCTACTTTGTCTGATACAAGTATGGCAACTCCGGCCTTTTTCTCTTGCCCATTTGCTTGGAATATTTTTTTCCATCCCTATACTTTCAATCTGTGTAGGTCTCTTGCTCTGAGGTGGGTCTCTTGTAGGCAGCATATGTGTGGGTCATGTTTTCTTATCCATTTAGCTATCCTGTGTCTTTTGATTGGGGTATTTAGTCCATTTACAAGGAGAGTTATTACGGATAGAAACTTACTCAGTTTAAATTTGGACTTGTGTTTTTCTCTTTCTCACTCTTTTCTTTCATCTTCTTATACCGGTCACTTTAGGATATCTTGGAGTGCTGGTTTGGTAGAGATGTATTCTTTTAGCCTTCTCTTGTCTGGGAAACTGCATATTTCCCCTTCTATTTTAATGGAAAGCCTTGCTGGGTAGAGCAGCTTTGGCTGTAGGCCCTTGCTTTTCATGGCTTGGAATATTTGTTGCCATTCTCTTCTGGCTTGTAGTGTTTTTGTTGAGAAGTCAGCTCCTAGGCGTATCGGGGCCCCCTTGTATGTTACTTTCTCCTTCTCCCTTGCTGCATTGAGGATTCTCTTTGTCATTGACATTTTCCATTTTAATGATGATGTGTCTTGGAGTGGACCTCCTTGAGTCCCTCTTGAGTGGGGTCTTCTGTGCCTCCTGGATCCATGAATCCCTTTCTCTCCTCAAATTAGGGAAATTTTCCATCATTACTTCATCGAGGAGGTTCTCTATCCAGCGCTCCTCTTCTTCTCCTTCTGGTAGCCCAATTATATGGATATTATTGAGTTTCAGGTTGTCCTGCATTTCCCTAAATGCCTCTTCATTCTTTTTGAGTTTTTTTTCCATTTCTTGTTCTTTCTGGGAGCTTTTTTTCTACCTTATCATCCATCTCACTGATTCAATCCTCGGCGTCATCCAACCTGCTTTGGATTCCTTCTATGGTGTTCTTCAATTCAGAAGTGGTATTCTTCATATCCTCTTGTGTCTTCTTGATAGTTTCTATATCCTTTTCCAGGTTGATATAGTTTGTTGTCAGATCCTGATAGTTTCTCTGCATTTTCTCATAGTTTTCTTTGAGCTGGCTGAGCTCATTGAGCTTCCTTAGAACTATTGTTTTGAATTCAATATCTGATAGTTCCCTTGCCTCTATTTCATTTAGCTCTCTCTCTGTGGAGTCCCCTTTTCCACTCATTTGGGGGGAATTTCTTTTTCTTCCCATTTTTGTGAGAGTCCGTTAAGTTATTTATTTATTTATTTATTTATCATTCATTCATTCATTCATTCATTTATTTATTTTTCCTTGTGTTTCAAATGGGCTGTCTCGATTTCCTGACTTTGTCGATTAAACTTCTATGGTAATAGGCAAGTCTTTTTATTTATTTATTTATTTATTTTTCCCATATTTTTCTTTCTGTGCCTGCCTCTGATGGTGTCTGTTGTTGACCATATATGGCCTTGGGTCGTTTGTTTGAACCTTCCAGGAATGTACCGTCTGTGTCTGACTCCTGCCTTTGGCAGCTTTGTGACCCCTTCAGCCAGGGATTCACTATTTCTGTGGATTGCTCTGCACTCTCACGTTGGCTCATTGATCGTGCTCCCTGGCCCGGCAGGATCCCCCGCCCGCCTGGGCTCGCATGTGCTTGCCTCAGCCCAGGGGACTTCTTCACAACCTGGCAGACTCGTCTGGCCCCCCAGGCTGGCGGGCCCCTGGAACTGGTCAGTTTAGGGTCTTCTATTGTGTGCTTTTCCTGCTTTTGACTCTTTGGATCCATTGCCTGCCCTCGCCAAATGGAGACTACGGAAATGGGAGGAAGTCAGCTCCAGGACTCTCTGGTTAATCATGTCTCCAGTCTCTCCTCCAGGGACTCTGGACAGCTCTGTGACCCTTTCGGTCTGGGATCCACTATTTCTGTGGACCGCTCTGCACTCGCGGGCCCATGGGGGTTGATTTACACCTGCCCTCGCCGATGTGCGCAGTCCTTCGCCGGCCCCATCTGTGCCAACCTGTTGGAGGCCTCGCCAGCCTGTGCGGGTCCACACACACGCTGGCCAACCCTGCCCGGCCACTCAGCGCAAGTGTGTGCGCCTGCACTGGGTGCTTTTGGGCTGTCTGCTGCGTGCTTTTCAGCTTTTGGCTCTTTGGGGGTGTGGCCTCTTCCCGCACAATTGAGACTACGGAAAGGAGAAGGATTCGGGACTTCCCGGTTCCTCCTCCCGTTCTTTCCCCAACACCCCTCTCCAGTCTTTCCTCAGGTGTCTTTGTGCAGGTCTGTGACCCTTTCAGCCAAGGATCCACTATTTGTGCGGACGTCATTGCAATCGTGGGGAATCTGGTTCTGGCGCGCCCTGCTTCTTCCTCTTTGGGGGCGTGCCCTGCCTGCCCAAAATGGAGACTACGGAATGGGGAGGGAGTCAGGATTCCCAGGTTCCTCTTCCCATTCTTTCCCCAGCGCCTCCATCTCTAGTCTCTCCTCGAGGCTCTCAATGCAGCTGTGTGACCCCTTTGGCCAGAGATCCTCTATTTCTTCCAGGTTGTCTGCATTTAGCCCCCCAGCTCACACTCACATAAGCTGTGTGCAGAGAACACAAAAGGCTCCAACACTATAGGTGGCAGAGGAAAAAAAAATCCTCATTCACTGTTGGTGAGAACATAAACTGGTACAGCCAGTATGGAAAACAGTTTGGGGGTTCCTCAAAAAATTAAGAAAAGAGTTACAATGTGACCCAGAAAACCCTCTTCTGGGTATCTGAAATTTTTGAAAACATTTATTCTCAAAGATTTATGCACACCTATGTTTATTTAAGTATTAATCACAGTGACCAATACATGGAGACAACAAAAGCGACCTTTGAGAGATGATTGGATAAAGAGGATGTGGTACATATATACTATGGAATACTACTCATTCATCAAAAAAGTTGAAATATTGCCATTTGCAACAACACATATTGATCTTGAGAATAGCATGTAAAGCAAAATAAGTCAGTAATATAAAGGTAAGAATCATATGAAATCGACCTGGCCAGCGTAGCTCAGTGGATTTAGTGTGGGCCTGCAAACCAAAAGGTTGTTGGTTTGATCACCAGTCAGGGCACATGCCTGGGCTGCCGGCCAGGTCCTCAGTAGAGGGTGCACAAGAAGCAACCACATATTAATGTTTCTCTCCCTCTTTTTCTCCTTCCCCTCCCCGCTTTTTAAAAAAGAATCATATGAATTCATTCATATGTGGGATATAAAACTAAAGTAACAAATGAAAACAAAAACAAGAAACTCATAGACATAGACAAGAGTATGGCAGTTACCAGAGGAAAGGGAGGGAGTAGTAAAGGGTAAACAGGACCAAATATATGATGAAGGAAGATGATTTGACTTTGGGTGGTGGGCACACAATGCAATATACAGATCATGTATCATGGAAATGTACACTTGAAGCCTATGTAATCTTATTAACCAATGTCACCCCAATAAATTTAATTTATAAAAAGACAAAGAATTTTACCAGAGCCTAATCTACTGTGGTTGTTTAAGTAGTTATTTGACAGCTTTATTTCTCTTATGCCTTTTGATATGTTTAGTTTTTCTAACTCTTTGGTTATCTGTTTTGAATTTATGTTTAATTGTGTTTTATGGGATTTAGAAAAGTAGCCACTTATGTTTCTTATCATTTCTTTTAAATTATGTTTTTTAATTATTATTACTCATTTTTTGTGGACCTTTCTTGTCCCAGCACTAGGTGACTAGTACTTCTTATGTATTGTCTAACACCCCAATTCATCTTATGTCATATACCACAATGTACAATACTAAACAGAAAAAAAGAAAACAGAAAACAAAACACAATGTTTAATTTCCTCAGTTTCTTCCTGGGCTGACCACTATTTTAGTGGCCCACTGCAGTTGATATTGTCCTCACCAGTACAGACTCAGAATCTAATTATGTTAGGCATCCATGCTTTTCTACATGTATAAACAAACGTACTTTGCCCATCAATCGCATAGCTTGGTCAGTTCTTTACCATAGTATTGCAATTATCTGTTTAGTTATCTACTTTCCTCCACAGACTGTGAGTTCCTAAAGGAAGAAAGCCTGAAATTCATCTCTGTGCTTCCAATACCAAAGATAAGCCTAGCACTGAGTCAGGCCTCAGAGGACACCCAGAAGGATTTGTCCTTCTGGAATGAGACCTCAGAAGAGAAGAGGTGAAGGGGCTAGTTGTTGATCATTTTTTTCCCTTCTCCTGTGAAGCAAAAATCCAATTTCTGGTGCCTTCAAGGCATAGTATCAAGTCTTTTTAAATTAGCAAATTATTGTCTTTCTTTCATCATGGTTGCTCTATTTAGTTTAATATATCTTAATTATTTGTTGGTGAAATTCACACCTGAGGTAACTTTTTTATATAAAATACAAGTTAAAAGTCTAATATACAGGAAAGACTGAGTGTATTTGAATCTCTAATATGTCCCTAATGGAATAAAAACAAGTTGTGTGTTCCCAAATTGCCTTCTGAGCTGAGTATGGATCAGATATAACAGGTAAATGGGGTTTTCATATGAAGCTCATTTATTAGGGATTTCTTTGGATTAGCTATCCTTTATTTTTTATAAGATTGTGATTCTGTTAGACCTTACTTTTGTTCTAAGTTTTTAAAACACCAAACTGGAATAAACCAATAGCCATCTCTTATGCATAAGAAGCAGGATAATTGCTTAGGAAATTTTTGTACAGTTGGATTGGTGGCTGGTACAGGTAATTTTCAGGTTACTAATCCTGAAATTCTTAAAACTCATAAAAATCTACAATATTTCCCAAACTTCCACAGAGTACCCTTCAAGATTTCCATATGAATTACAGAACCATGTAGTTTGCTTAAATCTGAAATATTGATTCCATATTATTCAAGTCAACAGTCTAGAATCAACTTTGTCTATTCGGTGTTGCCATATTTGCATGTTTAACCAAGAGGATATCTTCAAAGAAAAAGCATTTCCTCCCTAAGGAACTGGAATTAAGATGGTCTGTACTAGAATATCTTTGCCTTGACACTTTGCTCTTACAAGCAGGCATAAAATTGCCACACTAGAAATCATGGCTTTGATTTTTAATTCCCTTGCATTTCTTCCTTTCCTAAAATCAATCAAGGATGTTTTAAATACATACTTCACACACAACTTGAACAGAACGAAGTGGAGAGAATAGCTCTCTGGCCACTTTCCATGAGAAAAACTCTATACGAAAAATAAAACTAGTTGGGAGGTCACCTCTCTACTCTGTAGTCAAGAAGGTCCTACTTTTACTTCAATGCTCAGCTCAGATTGTTTTAGTTTTATGTGAAGTCCTGCTCAGTTTCATTGTTCATCCTATACTTTGCACAAATGTAATATGATATATTACATTTCCTCCATTTGTTATTTAATTATATAATATAGAAAGAAAACTACATTTTAAAAGCTGATCCACTGGCTTCTTCTTAAGAGAGCACTGTTTTTATTTGGAATAGAACTCAATGCTTATTTAACATGTGAAAGATCAAGCTCCCCTCTCTGGCAGCAAGATCAGTTCAGCCTTGAAAGATCTGAACTTTTGAAACAGTTCTTAAGTGTTCTGTGTATTTGAATGACCAGACAGAAGTTACATTTCATACATTCAATTGAAAAGCAACATCTATCTTGGTTCTACAATGTGAAGGACTCCTACTCATCCCAGGCCTGCTGTGCATCCTAGGTGACCAGTAATGGCTGGCATGAATCAGAAGTCATGACATTTAAAAACATCGGCTAAACGTCTCTTGCCTTTTACATATTCTAAATACAAATGGTCCAACCTATGGCCTAGTAATCAGTATTTTAAAAGTCATGAGTTAAATTAACAATATTAAGTAGAAAAGCTTTTTGAACTATTTCAACTTGTGTTAATCATAAAGTGCCCGATGTATGATGTTGATTCAGAAGATATCTACTTAGCCCTTGCTGGCATGGCTCAGTGGATTGAGTGCCAGCCTGTGAACCAAAAGGTTGCTGGTTAGATTCCCAGTCAGGGAACATGCCTGGGTTGCAAGCCAGGTCCCCAGTAGGGAGCACTCAAGAGGCAACCACACATTGATGTTTCTCTCTCTCTCTTCCTCCTTTCCCTTCTCTAAAAATAAATACAAAAATATTTTTAAAAAAGAAGATATCAACTTAGTAAGTCTTGCCACATACAAAGTCCTCCACTGCATGAATATCTTTGAGCCACAATGTATCAGAGACTTGTTATGAAAATTGACTTTTTAATTTGCTCCTCATAATAATTATCCAAATATTGTACATTATTTGCTTGAAGCATTTTTTTTCTATGTAAAATGGTCTTTTTTTCTTATCACCAGAGAGAGGCAGTGCAGTAGTCTTAAAAAGTAAGAGAATTGTGACCAGATGAAATGTCTATGTCTTTTTCCATATTCACCTAAGTAGAGAGTTTTCTGGGTGAGGAGAAGAAGGAGGGTTATAAAGATAACAACAGGCTTTAAAATGGTTCTAACTCACTTATTTATAAAAATTATATAATCTTATATACACCAATCAAAGGTGATGGTAACTAAAATCCCCCCAAAAAAGTAGGAATGAAAGAAAATATTGCAAATACCCCATCTAAATTCCTATTTCATGCAGCATACACGAACAACAAATCCCTGAAATAGCCCTGCAAAGTAAACATGATTATCCCCATTTTACACATGATAGAGCTAAATGTCAGAAATTAAATAATTTACTCAAATTTCACTGAAAAGTTACAGATTCAGACTATGAATCTAAATCTGTCTGACCCAGACACCTGTGTTCTTTTGATGACATCTGATGGTTGGCCAATTCTATATCTACTTTCTCTACCATTGGTCTAGACCTCAGAATGAAATGAGGTCAAATTTGGTCAAATGCCTTATAGAAATAGCATTTCCCTATTTAACAAACTCATAATGTTATCAAAAAGCAAGTGCAGCTAGTTGGGATGACTTTTTCTTACTTAATCCAGGCTGGTTTTTAGCAATCATCACTTTCTCCAAGTGCTTTCTAAATATAACAACAGCATGCAATTATTATTAGATAAAACTACATAGCATTTTCTTTATCTGAGGCACTATTTAAAGGACTTGTATTAATTTGTATAATCTTTTCACAACCCTATGAAATGGGTATTATTGTTATCATTTTAGTGATGAGGAAACTGCGACACTGAGAAGATAAGTAGCATGTCCAGCATTGCACAGCTAGTGCATGGCAGAGCACAGATGAGAACCTATGCAGTCTACAGAAACCATGCTCTTACCTGCTAATAATACTGCTACATTTAATCATGTGTTGAATAATTTATTCTGAATGTTGCCATGGATTGTTCTCATACTTACTGATCCCTGTTCTCAAGAATCCATCATTTCCCATCTTTTAATAAAGGAAGCAGTATTTGTTCATCCCCAGTCTCCTAAATATTGTTTAATTTTTATAGCTTCTCAGGGGTAAACTTTTTTTTCTTCTGACCTCTAATTTTTCTGTGTATAGAGCCTTTAACATCTTTAGAGAGTTTTCATGTCCCCTTTCAAATTCCTTACTTGTACTTCAACTCCCCTTTATCCATGTTGTTTCCTCTATCCAGTTTTAAGAATATTAAGTTTAATATAGGAACAGCTAAGATGTTGGGCAATTCAACTCTTTTTTTTCATATCTCCGTATGCCTTTATCACATATAGAGAATCACTCCCTTGCTGTCTTTCTATATATGGCAAAGTTAAATCAGGATTTTGTAATTATGAGAAACAAAAGGTTGAATTTCTTTGGAATTTTGATAGCATTATGGTCATGGATCCAGGAATGTCTGAATCCTGCTCTGCCAGGCACCTTTCCCACTGTGGGTGCACACACATGCGCGCGCGCACACACACACACAGAATAACAGACGAAAATAAAAGAACTTAAAATAGAAACTAAAGTCCTCCACACCAAACCTCTATATTTTTAGACCCACTCCAGAACAAACCTCTGTTGGACATTTGTGTTTAATTCTCATGCTTACCTCCATTGCACCAAATAATATCTCTGTATTACTATTTCTTTATTTATCAGCTTGAGAAAATGAGGACCATATTCATTTATACCACTTGCACTTTTTCATTCCACACTCCTTCAATATGCATAAACCTTTACTGCTTGTTTCATCACCTTTAACAGTAGATTTTGATGCCCCATTATTTGATACTGTGATATTATTAACCTCCACTCTTCACCTTTTCTCCTGTTTCTCATGGCCTCTTTTCTGTCAGTTCACATGTCTGCTGCTGCAGTATCAACACCCAATCTCTCTAGAAAAGTGTATCCCCGTCATTTGTTTAAAAGTACATTCAGGATTGCCTGTTACTCTGTCACTCATCACTCCGCATGGGTAAAGGAGTTGACACTAAAAGCAATTCTCAGTGTTATTCTGTAAACAATTTCAAATAATCCCCCTGTTTACAGCACCACTAATAAACCCTATTACCTGTACCTGCCAGCTCTAAGACCAGACCTAGAAAATCAATTGGCAGTCACGACAGTCCTCCCCTGGGCTGTTTCTTCTTCCATTCAACTTCATTTTCCAATATGTTTCTATTTTCAGTCTTCTAGAAATTTGTTGAAATACATTAATCTGTATAGGTCCCCTTACCATTCTCTTCCTTCTTATGGATTTATTTCTATTTCAGTTACCTATCAACTAAATAACATTGCATAACAACAAAACACAGAACCTCAGTGGCATACAACCATACATACTTATTTTGTTTATTTTTCTCTGGTATTCAGCTGATCTGAGATGTGTTCAGTTAAATTTAGTGGGCACTCTCATACATCTGTAGTCAGCCTCAGGTGCACTGGTTGCTAATCTTGGCTAGGCTCCCTCACATGTCCAGGAGTACATTGCTTATCAGCTGGGGCAGTTCTGCTCTGTTTTATGTTTCTCTCACATCTCTTAAGCAGGCCAGCTCAGACATATTCTCATGGAACAGGCATGAACAAGCAAATTTAATTTTGTAATCATTTCTCAAGCCTCTGTTGTGTCACAAATGTTAACATCCCATTTGCCAAAACAAATCACACTTTGCCTAATCCCAGAATCTGAGCAAGAGGGCACTATTAGAGAATTTAATATGTGATAAGAATACTATTTCAAATTATACTTGACTCTTGAAAAACATGAGTTTTGACTGCACCAGTCCACTTATACATGGAATGTTTTCAATAAATATATTGACATTTGATTCACATCCACAGATTCAACCAACCATGGATCTAAAAACAGTATTATCCATCCACAAATGTGGAAAGCCAACTGTATGTATTGTTCTAAGTCATTTTATACAAGGTACTTGAGTATCCTTGGATTTAAGTATCCACGAGGGACAGTCCTGGAACCAATCCCTCACCGATACCAAGAGATGACTGTAAGTTAAGTTTTTTGCATGTCAAAAATTATATGTGGATTTCCAACTCTGCTGGGTCAGTGCCACAGCCCCTGCATTTTTAAAGGGTCAACTGTAATTACATGGCTATAAAACTGAGAAAAGACAAAAGTTGTGTATTTATCTCACACTATTCGTATAAAAATTTCATATAAAATATAACATACATACACTGGCAGGGTTGCTCAGTTGGCTGGAGCATCATCCTGTACAAAGAAAATAAAAGATTGTGGGTTCAATTCCAGGTCAAAACACATACCTAGGTTGTGGGTTTGATTCTCAGTCAGGGCACATATTGGAGACAACTGATCGATGTTTTTCTCTCACATCAGTATTTCTCTCCCTCTCTCTCTCTCCTCTCCCCCTTCTTTCTCTAAAATCAATAAATATATTCTTGGATGAGGATTAAAACTAACAATAAAAATAAATAAAATATAATATCAAAGAAACTATAAATGTAATATAATAGTTATGCTTTTGGAAAGTATATCCCAAGCAAGACATAGCAAGCTCAGAAATAACAAAGAATCTAATAGATTTGATGACAGATTGCAAAACTTGGTTTGAAAAAAAAATCTGTAAATTTACAATAGCCAAGTGTTGGAAGCAACCTAAATTCCCATAAGTAGATGATTGGATCAAAAATTTATGGTACATTTACACAATGGGATACTATGCAGCAGAAAGAAAAAAAGAACGACTAAACTTCGCGACAGCATGGATGGAACTCGAGAGCATTATGCTAAGTGAAATAAGCCAGGGGGCGAAAGACAAATACCATATGATCTCACCTATAAGTGCAACCTAACCAACAAAACAAAGATGCAAGGAAAACAAGACCAGCAACACTGAAAGAAAAAAGAAACCAACAGAGGCCAGAGGGAAGGAGGGAGGGGTGGGTGGGGAAAAAGAAGGGAAGGGGCAAGTCAAGGAAATATAGCAAGGACTCATGGACAAAGCCAAAGTGGGGAAGGATTGAGGGAGGGAGGTGGGGGAGAGGGGCAGTGGAAAGTGGTGGGGGGAATGTGGAGACAAATGTATTTAGGGAAAAAAATTAAAAAAAATAAAATCAGCTTGGCAATTTAAAAAATAATCTGTAAACTATGATAAAAGACAACAAATTAAAAGAACATATTAAAGACAACAAATTAAAAGAACATATTTAAAACACAGCATATAAAGATACCTATAAAACAATAAAGAAAAAATTTACACAATTGACAGAAGAAAATATGAAAATGCATAGTAATCATTTGGAGAGTGGCTAAATACTATTAAAAATAGGTCCAAATATAATTTATTAACCTCCATATTTGCTAAAAAAGTAAAGATTTATAATATACATCTGATGGTAAGAGTATAGGGACAATGAACCCTCACATATACTTGTAATACTAACATAAATTTGCATAACTCTTAGAAGATAATTTGGTAGTATTCATAAATATTTTCACTTTGCATAGCAATTTTACTCTTAAATAACTATATTTTAAAATACTCCCAAAATTGTCCAAGATTATATTTACAAGGATCATTGATTTGATAATAAAAACTAGAAACAGTTCAATTTTCAACCAAGAGGGAAATATTTAGGTAAATATTAATACATATAATAAGGAATATGAGTAAGAATTTGGCAATTCTATCTGTACCAATGTAGAAAGGTATCCATAATTTTTAAGATTTTCAAAAACAAATCGCAAAAGTATATAATCTATATATCTAGTTTTTAAGAAGATGAAGAAGAAGGAGGAAGAGGAGAAGGGGAAGAGAAGAACAAGAGGAAGGAGGATAAGAAGAAGAACGAGAGGAAGGAGAAGGAAAAGAAAAGAAAAAGAGAGCATAGAACATCTTGTAGAAAGATAATCATACCTAACTGTTAACAATAGTAACTTCCCATTATGAACTTTCACCAGGAATAAAATGAGATGGAAGGGGTTCTCATTTTATATCATACCCCTTTGAACTTTCTTATAATTATTTGTATCACTTTGGTAATTTGCAAAAACAATAAACATGAAAGAGTAAAAGAGTAACTAGTAAAACTGTTTGCAAATTTGTTGAGTCCTTTTAGTCTCTAGATCCATATATATTCCAGAAAGTTTTCCAAATGATTTAACCTCATAAACTGAAAATAACATGTCAGAGTGAAAATATATAATTTGAAAGTTTTGAGCACACATATGTAAAAATCTGAGCCCTTCATTCAATGATACCTAAGTTAAACATCCTTTATGATCTTGTTGGTTTAATTGTGCAGTGCCTAAACTGTGAGTTAGTGACTTTAAGGTACAATGGCTAACAAACAAAGTCAAGTAATAAGTTAATGTGTTGAATTCAATCATACAAGTTTGTAGGTTGGGAGATGGAAATGGAATTAGCCAAATTCCCCAAATAGTCCCCAAAATACCCTAAGTAATTTGTATTAAAGCAAGATATTTTTATATAGCTTATTGAATAATTTTTATTCAAATGACTAAGCTCAATGAATCTAAGTATTATTATCATCAACTGGTCTCTTAATAATGCTTTGATGTAGAAGAAATTATGTAACTTAATAGACTAGATTTTCAACAGCTGAAAACATCCCAAACACAAATATTCTACCTCTTCTGAAATTTCAGGGTTTTAAATTTTAACTTATTACAGTAATAGTCAACCACTGATCTTAGCACACAGTCAATTAAAATGCCTTCTTATCTTGTAAAATGCAGAGATTTGGGGAGTTTTTTTGCAGTTTCTTATATATTTTTGCTGCATTTTCTCAGAAGCCAAATGCAAATCAACATCAACTAGAATGTAATATTTATAGTTCCTAAACATAAATTACAACCTC
Source organism: Pteronotus mesoamericanus (assembly GCF_021234165.1). Taxonomy (NCBI): domain Eukaryota; kingdom Metazoa; phylum Chordata; class Mammalia; order Chiroptera; family Mormoopidae; genus Pteronotus; species Pteronotus mesoamericanus. The sequence goes on from NW_026555198.1 coordinate 6,323,851, forward strand.
AATTTGATTAAAATTGAGTGCATGCAGTATTTAAAGCTTCTTCTCCCCATGACATCTAGTGCCAATTCCTCTCTGTCCATAAAAATCACCTGATTTACTGTGGCATATATGAAATATTCAGTTTTCCTGATTTATCCTATGTTGTGCCTTCTGAGTGACAACTAAAAAGTAGAAAGAAGATAGGGATTCAGATCTCTTGCTGTGCTCTAAGTGTAGCTACTTGGCAAAGGGGGAAGATCCAGTATTATTCATATAGGAATGAAAATTGCTTCTTGGACTCATCCTCAGCAGATGGTAGGCCAGAAACATGTTAATGTTTTCAAACAGGTCATGTTGACTGACACCAAGGTCCACTGCAGCCATATACTCAGAGGTTTGGTGTATAAAAGGCAATTCATTCACTGTTGGGTTACATAAGAGAATTGAATTCTGTGCATTTGCCCTTACAGTAGTAATGGAATGAGCAATAGTGATGTCTTAGAATTTTTCAAGCCTGAATAGAGGGAGAAGTCTGGACCTGAGGTTGTTAGGTTCAATTTGGTTTCAAGCTACATCAGTGCTGCTACCTTCTGTTGTTACAACTTATCAGTGATTGGCACCAGCAGTAGTGTCTGATTACATGTCATATCGAAGTAGGTGTCCTATTTCTTTTGTGGAAGTGCCCCAATATTTCATAAAGGTTAATGAATTTTCAGTAAAGTAGGATCCAAGAAATACTATTGGTTCTTAGTATTAACATCAATCTTACTCCTCACTCCTCTATACAAATTATTCTGATTTTTCCCTAAATATGTCATCATGACATCCTAAAATCACATATTTGCTCATGATAAATCTATCTAGAACCCAAGATCATCCTCTATTTTCATCTATAACTCTGAATAATATAATATGTCTTCAGATCTTCTTTCAAATATGATTCCTTCTTTGGCTTATATTTATTTCAACATTGTTAACAGCTACCAGATGCCTTGCTATATGGTGAAGATCTTCTTTCCTTTTTGTGTCCATATGAAACATGACTTTCCTCACATAATACAATTTATGTAAAAATTGCAGGCAGAATTTTCTAACCCTTATTTAACAATATATAAGGACACATACAAACTCATCACGTAAACCAATCAGAATTTAGGGCAGAGTTTGACACTAGAGTATCTGTTCAATTAATGTTTGTTAAACACCATATTTCACAAAGATGACTATTAAAACCATAAAGTACTTTCATTCTAAGGTATAGCTACCCTGTACTTGTCCTATTTTTTAAAAGATTTTATTTATTTATTTTTAGAGAGCAGAAGGGAGGGAGAAAAAGAGGGAGAGAAACATCACTGTGTGATTGCTTCTTGTTCATCCCCTACCAGAGACCTCGTCCACAACACAGTCATGTGCCTTGACTGGGAGTCTAACGAGTGGCCCTTTGATTTGCAGTCTGGTGCTCAATCCACTGAGTACCACATCTTTGGGGGAGAAATTGGCTTATTTTTACAAGTGTGACACCACTTCACTAGAATGTTGCTAAGGGGTCTTGAAAAATTAGTATAGTCCCCAAGCCATTTTCAACCCAGGACCTTCAGTAGAGTGCTATAGGATATTCAAGTACTATTTTCTCACCTGACAGGGTGTAACCCACATTTTCACAGTCAATTTTGCTGGGTTAAAGCAAACTTCTCCTGAGAATGTATGTGCTTCATTGAAATCCACTGGCGCCACTCACCAGAGGACTTAATTGCCTGTCCCTGTGAGCCTGCCAGTCATAAGAACCATGTCATGATTTTAAAGGCAAAAAGAGAGTATCTGGAGTTGTTTTATCCTTAAGGGATGAGGTGAATATGTCATCAGTGACATTACTAAAAGTCATGCCTATGTAGGGAACATAGAGTGCCCTAATTATAAACATAGAACTGCATTAGAGCATCCACTAACTGCTATCTCACTTTTTGTTTCAAAAGGCTTTCTGCTATTTGTCATAATCAGGCCTATGGGTCTGACTCTGGCAAACCAAAGCTATCTTCAGGGTATATTAAGCTTCAGAAGCAAAAGGTCAAGACAATATCATAGTTAAAAGACACCTTCAAGATTACCTACACCACTTCCAACAGTCTGCAGATAAAAAAGAATGAGAGCCTGGAATAGTGATACATTTTTCCCAACATCCCACCACTCTTCCATGCCAATCAGAAATAAATTCATGTGGATCATAAACATAAAATGAAACACATCCAATAATTGGATCCAGCTGAATGATACCATATATGCCTTCTTTATGAAAAATATGTCACATGTAAAACTTCAACAGATTCCTGATTTCAAATGGCATCTAAAATATAACAATTCCTAAAAGCTTTCACATGTCTAAAGAAACGATCAGCAAAATGAAAAGGTAACCAGCTGTATGGGAAAACATATTTGCCAATGATACATCTGACAAAGGTTAATCTCCAAAATATATAAAGAACTCATGCAACTCAACACCAGGAATATGAATGACCCAATTAAAAAATGGGCAAAGGATCTAAACAGTCACTACTCCAAGGAGGACATACAGATGGCCCACAGGCATATGAAAGGATGCCCAACATCACTAGCCATCAGAAAGATGCAAATTAAAATCACAGTAAGATACCATTTCACACCTATCAAAATGACCATCATTGAAAAATCAACAAACAAATGTTGGTGAGGATGTGGAGAAAAGGAAATCCTAGTGCACTGTTGGTGGGAATGTAGATGGTGCAGCCACTGTGGAAAACAGTATGGGATTTCCTCAAAAAGCTGAAAATGGAATTGCCTTTTGATCCAGCGGTTCCACTGCTGGGATTATACCATAAGACTCCTGAAATACCAATTCAAAAGAACCTATGCACCCCAATGTCCATAGCAGTATTATTTGTAACAGCATCATGCTGGAAACAGCCCTAGTGCCCATCAGTAAATGAGTGGATCAAAAAACTGTGGTTCATTTACACAATGGAATACTACACAGCAGGAAGAAAGAAGGAACTCCTACCTTTTGTGATGGCATGGATGAAACTGGAGACTATTATGCTAAGTGAAATAAGCCAATTGGCAAAAGACAAATACCATTTGACCTCACTTATGACTGTAATCTAATGAACAAAATATACTAATGAGAAAAATAGAACCAGAGACATGGAAATATGAAACAGACTGATAGCTGTAAGAGAGGAGGAGGGAAAAAAAGAATGGTGGAAAGAAAGGGAAAAGATTAGTCAAATAACCTTTATGAATGACTCATGGACATGGACAATGGAGGGGGAATTGACTGTGTGAGACAGGGGTGAGCTGAGTGGAGAGGGGAAAAAGGGGAAATTGGGAACATTGTAATAAAATAAACAATAAAAATAAAGTAAAAAAAATAATATATCGCTTCTAGAATGGCAGATTAAGAAATTTTAAAATCTGCCCTGGCTGCTGTGGCCCATTGGATTGAATGCCAGCCTGTGAACCAAAGGGTCACTGGTTCAATTCCCAGTTAGAACACATGCCTGGGTTGCAGGCCAGGCCCCCAGTAGGGGGTGCGTGAGAGGAAACCACGCATTGATGTTTCTCTCCCTTTACTTCTCCCTTCCTTCCCCCTTGTCTAAAAATAAATAAATAAATAAAATCTTCATAAAAAAGAAATAAATTTTAAAATCTATTCTTCCAGAAAAGCAAAGGAAATAATAGAAACATTGTCAAAAATCAACTCTTTCAGAATTACAAGTATTAACAAAAAACTTGCAACTACCCAAGAAGTGCTTATTGGAGAACAATGGCTGAATCTTACAAAATGGCTTTCTGAAAAACAGAAGGCTTAATGGTGGTTTAGTTATCCTATCCTCACCCCTTTTTCCTAAGCGCCACAGTAGACTTTAAGACTAACAGCTTTACAACCACAGCAGCTCTTAAGATCACCAACCTGAAAGTCACTGTAGGGGGCAGAATGTGTTTGTAATCCTCCATATCACCCAATCCCTAAAGAATAGTTAGTATTGACCTGTCAGCAGCTCCCTGGAAAAGCCCCACTAGCAGTGCTTACCTTTATTTGATGGGATTTCAGAGTACTCTTAGGTTGAAAAGTCCTATCCCCAGTTTGCCAAAAACAACCAGCAACAATTGTTTAATATTGCAGCTGTAATGAAGTAGTGATATCATTTGGGACAAATAGGATATAAATCAAAACTTAAAATAAATACTTAAAAAATGATATATCTATAGAGGGCTTTCAAAAATTACATACATTTCTGAGCCTCTAGAAGTCAATACACACATGTGAAGGTTTATGTGAGTACCCATAGAATACATGAAAAAACTCAAAGCATTAATTAACCTCAGACTGATTACACAAGTAGGAAGTGAAAGCTAAGACAGAATTGTTGACTGCCTACCTGAGACTTGAAGGGATATCTAAAGACACATATGAAGACCCTTGAAAAAAATCAGGCAGAGCCCTGAATGGTGTGGCTCAGTGGGTTGAGTACTGGCCTGAGAATCGAAGGGTCACCAGTTTGATTCCCAGTCAGGACACATGCCTGGGTTGAGGGCCAGGTCCCCAGTCGGGGGTGCGTGAAAGGCAACCACAGATTGGTATTTCTCTCCTTCCCTTTCTCCCTCCCTTCCTCTCTCTCTAAAAATAAATAAAAATTATTTTTAAAAAAAGAAAGAAAAAACATGGAGAAATATTGGTTCAGGCATTTAAGGAAACCTCTATTAAATCACTATAGGTCTACTAATTCTCTTGGATTATCAGAGAACCAAACTGTGAAGGCAGAGGAAAGCTCTTATCAGATCAGTGAGTATAACAATATGCACTCAATGGAAGATGCTGAGACCAAGAATCTGACTATTAAATATGTGTATAGATCATATTTTGTCATATGGCGTTTCATTTTTCATTGAAGTAACAATGGTTAAAAAGTCACTAAAGGTGGTTTATATTATCCCTATTGTATGTAGTTATTCTCAGGCACCTAGATGCCATGGGAAACAGGAATGTGAATATACCCCTAGTGGGGAATCTACATAATAGCCAACACTAACAGAGCCCTAACTGCCCTTTCCAGCAGCCTCAGATTTTTCTAGAGTTCCATTTGATGTAGGAATTGCCATGGAAGCTAAGGCACTACCACAAAACTGAAGGTAGTAGGTGAGTCTTATATGCTTGGCCCAATTTGTTGCAACTGCAATTTTTTTGGTTGAATCTTCATTCTGTAATAATATACCTAACCCTATTCAAACAGTTAAAGAGGGGACTTACATCAGCATACAAAACTCAAACACCTGCTCAGTTTAAATGACCTTTTCCACCACCACTCACCCAGAGAACAGTAATAGGTACACGGTTAAAGGGCTGGTATTTTAATTTTTCCAGAATAACAGGGAGTTTTCCTTATTATTAACTCTTTTACTCATGAGGGAAAAGTAAATTACTAGAAACTTTTAAAAAATGAGAAAAAAATAAAAAATGAAATAGCTCCTATATGCATTTCATTAAATTAATGCACTTGCAACATTCTCATGCCTATCTGTCTCTCTGTCTCCCTGGCTCTGTCTCTGTCTCTCTCTCTCTCTCTCTCACACACACACACTCACACTTAACTAACCTTCAAAAACTAGATAAGAAGATTGGTAGAAAGCTATTTTGTACCCCTAAGATTCTTACCCTTCCTTATGGAAAAGTCTCCCCCAAATCCCATGCATGTCCATTTAAACTAGAAGGCTCTAATGAAACCTACTCTCTGTTCATATCCCTTCTCCTTGGTCATAGTTGATTGGTTTTGTACAATTGACCAAATTGGGACAAATATGAATAACTTGACTCCACAAATACATGTCTTTAATTCAGAGTTGAGAATATAACTGAAGTTTAGGCAAATAATTCTGACTTCATTTTTTTTTTCAAAATGCAGCAGAAAAAAAGCAATGCAGTCCTCTTCTAAGTACAATACAGAAATGTGATGCATAAGAACTACTAGTAGATGAGTGTTCTACAACATAGAGAAAATCAGTTTAAGCATATAAAACTAAAACAGAGAGAATAGAAATGGGAGACATACAGAGGATCCAGGTGATATTGTAGTTCATTGTTCCAGTTGTCCTTCTGACCATTTGAACCACTGCCATTTCCATGGTTACCTGAGCCTAAGAATAAATCTTCTTTACTTCAGCTGGTTAGAAATAAGTTTCTGTCATTAGCAACCAAAAAAAGTCCTAATTTAGAAGGAAATATGGCCATGACCAAACTAGACAGAGAACAAGGAAAACATTAGGTAAAGAGGACTTTTGATGATGATGTGTTTTCTAGATGTTAAAGGTAGGTAGACTATCACCTGTTGGAGAAGAAAGAAGAATAATATAGTCAGAATGATATCAATACTGAAGAGAGATAGGAGAAGGACCAAATTTGCTCAGTTTTGTGGAACATTCAGGCAGATAAGTTCAGAATAAAATTCAAGTATATCTCAGGGGAGAAAACCGGCCTGCAGATATAACTCTAATGGTTAAAATGCGTAGTTGTTATTTGAAGCCATAAAAGAGAACACACAAGGAGAGAGTAAAAAACGAAAAAGAGGCTTCAGATAGAACACTGAGGAACACCACATGTAATATGTTAAGAGATGGAAAGGAACTGACAAAAAGGCTAGGAAGAAAAAAAATGGTAGGATAACCAAAATAAAATAGTATCTCAGAAATCAAGGGAGCAAAAAAGCACTAAATATGCTACCGGATATAGAATTAACATAAGAAATAACTGATGAAGGCAGGGAGATGTTAGAAGACTATTGTGCTGGTCCAGGAAAGTGAAAATCAGGATGGTGGTTGTAAGTAGTAGTGAACAGGAAATATTAGGTAAATATATAGGAGATAATATTATTAGGACTTAGCAATTATTTGGATGTAACAGGTCAAGAAGAGGAAGTCATGGATGTTGCCCAGATTCCTGACTAGAAATATTGGGTATATCATTAGTACCATCCACTAAGCCAATAAATATAGATGTAGAAGCTGCGTGGTAGAGATAATAAGTATTTTAGTTTTGGATATGTTGATATTAAGTACCTAGTCTATATTCAATTGTATATGTCAAGTAGACATTTGAATAGATAGTTTTGGATTTCAGAGAAAAGATTTGTGCTAGAGAGATCCAATATTGTGAATCATTTGCTTATAATTTAACTCAGAGAGTATATGAGATTGCCTAAGGCAAAAGTTAGAAGTGAAGAGGGACAAAAAGAGATTCCTGAGCAACTCTAATATTTAAGGGCCATCTAAAAGATTACAAGTCTGAAAAGGAAAATTCAAAAGAGCAACTAGAGAGGTAGAAGGAGAACCAGAAATAGGGGACTTCTCAGAATGCAAAGGAGTGTTTATGAACAAGTAGTCAATTCTGTAATATGTAATAGAGCTGTCTAGTGAAAGCAAGACTAAAACTATTATTAATTGGAAAAATATGGAAATCATTGGCAACCATAGAGTAAGATGTTTTGTGAAAACAGTAATGGTGGAGAAATAAGAGCAGACTAGGGTGGTTTAAAAAGCAGATATTGGGTTGGCCAAAAAGTCCATTTAGTTTTTTTCCATAAAATAAAAGATACATTTTTCATTTTCACCAATAACTTTATTGATTTGGATACTCTTGAGTATGTCAGCTCTCTCCCGCAAGGTATAACATTGATTGCTCTTGATTTGATCGCTATCAACTTCAACTGTTCTACTCTACCATGGAGCATTGTCCAGCGAGAAATCTCCAGTATAAAAATTCACAAGCCACTTTTGACATGTTCAGTCAGTCACAGCACCTTCTCCATACACTTCACAAATCTTTTATTGTGTGTCAGTCGCATTTTTACATTTCTTGAAATAATAAAGCATAATATGACAAAAAATGTGGCTTATTTTCTTCCATCTTCATCATTAAAATGGCTAAACAAAAACTCACCAATGTTGATGTTTAAAATTTTTTTTTATTGTTGTTCAATTACAGTTGTCCCCATTTCCCTCCTCTGCTATCCCCTGCCCTGCCCAAACCCCTACATTCAATCCTCCCCTGACCATTGTCCTTGTCCATGGGTCCTTTATGCATGTTCCTTGAATTAGCCCTTCCCCTTATTTCTCCCATTATTCCCCTCCCCAGTCCCCTCTGGTCACTGTTAGATTGTATTTTTTTAATATTTCTTATATATTTATTTTTAGAGAGAGGGGTAGGGAGGGAGAAAGAGAGGGAGAGAAACACGAAATGTGTGGTTGCCTCTCGTGAGCCCCCTACTGGGGACGTGGCCCGCAAATGAGGCATATGCCCTCACTGGGAATCAAACCGGCAGCGCTTTGATTTGCAGGCCAGAATTCAATCCACTGAGCCACACGAGCCAGGGCTCAGATCGTTCTTTATTTCCATATCTCTGGCTCTATTTCTCTCACTTGCTTGTTTTGTTGATTAGGTCCCACTTATAGGTGAGATCATATGGTATTTGTCTTTCAACTTTTGGCTTATTTCAGTTAGCATAACACTCCCTAGCTTTATCCATGCTGTCGTGGAGGGTAGGAGTACCTTCTTCCCTTCTGCTGTGTAGTATTCCATTGTGTAAATGTACCATAGTTCTTCAATCCACTTATTTGCTGGTGGGCATTTAGGCTGTTTCCAGCACTTGGCTATTATAAATAACAATGTTATGAACACTGGGGTGCATAGGCTCCTTTCAATTAATGTTTCAGGATTCTTAGGATATAGTCCCAGCAGTGGAATTGCCAGATCAAAAGACAGCTACATTTTCAGCTTTTTGAGGAAACTCCATACTGTTTTCTACAGTGGCTGTACCATCTGCATTCCCACCAGCAGTGCATTAGGGTTCCATTTTCTTCACATCTTCGCCAGCACTTGTTTTATGTTAATTTGTTTATATGGCCATTCTGACTGGTATGAAGTGGTATCTCACTGTGGTTTTAATTTGCATCTCTCTGATGGCTAGTGATGCTGAGCATCCTTTCATATGTCTCTGGACCTTGTGTATGTCCTCCTTGGAGAAGTGTCTGCTCAGGTCCTTTGCCCAGTTTTTAATTGGCTTGTTTGTCTTCCTGGTGTGGAGTCATGTTCTTTATATATTTTGGAGATCAAACCTTTGTCCAAGGTATCATTGGCAAATATATTTTCCAATACGGTTGGTTCCCTTTTCATTTTGCTGATGTTTTCTTTAGCCAGGCATAAGCTTTTTAATTTGATATAGTCTCATTTGTTTAAACTTTTCTTCATATCCCTTGCTCCAGGGGGACATATCAGTGAAAATATTGCTGCATGGAATATCTGAAATTTTCCTGCCTGTGTTTTCCTCTAGGACTTTTATAGTATCATGACTTAAATTTAAGTCTTTTATCTATCTTGAGTTTATTTTTGTGTATTGTGTAAGTGGGTGGTCGAGTTTCATTTTTTTGCATGTAGCTGTCCAGCTCTCCCTACACCATTTTTTCAAGAGGCTATTTTTACTCCATTTTTTGCTTTTGCACCCTTTGTCGAATATAAACCCATAGAGACATGGGTTTATTTCTGGGCTCTCTATTCTGTTCCACTGATCTATGTATCTGTTCTTATGCCAGTACCAGACTGTTTTGATTACAGTGGCCTTGTAATATAGTTTGATGTCAGGTATTGTGATCCCTCCTACTTTGTTCTTTTTCAGAATTGCTGCAGCTATTTGGGGTCATTTATGGTTTCATTAAAATTTTTGAAACATTTTTTCTCTATCTGTAAAATAAGTCATTGCTTTTTAGTAGAGATTGCATTGAAACTATACATTGCTTTGGGTGGTATTGACATTTTAATGATGTTAATTCTTCCAATCCATGAAAGCAGTATATGCTTCCATTTATTTATTTCTTCCTTAATTTCTTTGTTCAGTGTTGTGTAATTTTTTAATTACAGGTCTTTTACCTTCTTGAATATGTTTATTCCTAGGTACTTTGTTTTTCTTATTGCTATAACAAATTAGGAATATTTTCCTAATTTCTGTTTTCGATATTTCATTGTTAATGTTCAAAAATGCCTTCATTTTCTTGATATTTACTTTGTATCCTGCCATTTTGCCAAATTCACTTATTAGGTGGAATAGTTTTTTGGTGGAATCTATAAGGTTTTCTATAACATTATTGAGTCATCTGCAAGCAATGACAGTTTTACTTTTTCCTTTCTAATTTGCATGCTCTTTATATTTTTTCTTCTCTGATCATGGTGCCTACTAGAACTTTCAATGCTATGTTGAACAGAAGTGGTGAAAATGCACACCATTGTCTTGCTCCTGATCTTAGGAGAAAAGATTTAGTTTTTGCCCATTGAGTAAGATGTTGGCTGTAGGTTTTTCATATATGGCCTTTATTATGTTGAGGTTTGCCCATTTGTTCCCATTTTGCTGAGTGTTTTTGTCATAAATAGGTGCTGTACTTTATCAAATGCTATTTCAGCATCTATTGATATGATCATGCGGTTTTTGTCTTTCCTTTTGTTTATGTGATGTATTACGTTTATTGATTTGTGAATATTGAACCATCCACTTCATCATGGTGGATGATCTTTCTAATGAATTGCTGGGTGCAATTTGCCAATATTTTGTATAGGATTTTAGCATTTATGTTCATGAGCAATATTGGCCTGTAGTTTTCTTTCTTTGTTGTATCTTTATCTGATTTTGGGATTAGGATGATGCTGGCCCCATAAAAAAGAGTTTCTGAGTCCTCCCTCTTCTTTCATTTTTTCAAATAACTTGAGAAGGATAGAGATTAGCTCTTCCTTAAATTTTTGTAAAATTCTGTGAGTCAATCCAGTCCAGGGCTTTTGTGTGCCAGGAGTTTTTTGATTACTGCTTCAATTTCACCAGCTGTTATTGGTCTGCTCAGGCTTCCTGCTTCGTCTTCATTCAGTTTTGGATGACTATGTTTCTAGATATTTGTCCATTTTACCCAAGTTTTTAAATTTCTTGGCATATACTTGTTCATAGTAATTTCTTACAACTCTTTGTATTTCTGTTGTATCAGTCGTATTTTCTCCTCTTTTGTTTCTGATTTAATTTATTTATATCTTCTCTCTTTTATTCATGATGAGTCTTGTTAAAGGCTTGCCAATTTTATTTATCTTTTCAAGGAACAGCCTCCTGGATTTATAGATTTTTTGAATTGTTCCTTTAGTCTCTATGTCATTCAATTCTGCTCTGATCTTGATTATTTCCTTCCTTCTACTCACTCTGGGCTTTGTTTATTGCTGTTCCTCTAGTTCTTGTAGATATAGGGTTAGGTTGTTTATTTGAGATTTCTCTCTCTCTCTCTCTCTCTCTCTTTTTTTTTTTTTTTTTTTTTTTGGTAAGCCTGTATTGCTATGAACTTCCTTCTTAGGACTGCCTTTACTTAGTCCCATAGATTTTGGGCTGTAATGTGTTCATTTTCATTTGTTTCCAGAAACTTTTTGATTTCTTCTTTGATCTCGTTGTTTACCCATTCATTGTTTAATAACATGTTATTCAGTCTCTATGAACTTGCCTGTTATTGATTTTTCTTTCCTTGAGGTGTTTCTAGTTTCAAGCCATTGTGGTCCAAGAAAATGCTTGATCTGATTTCAATTTTCTTGAATTTGTTGTGTCTTATTTTGTGTCCTATCATGTGGCCTGTCTTTGAAAATGTTTCATGTGCATTTGAAAAGATATGTATTGTCCTTCTTTAGGGTGAAAGGTTCTGTATCAATTAAGTCCATTTGACCTAGTGCATCATTCTGTGCCACAGTGTCCCTGTTGATTCTTTGTTTGGAAGATCTATCCATTGCTGACAGTGGGTTGTTAAAATCTTTTACTACTAATCCCCTATGTGTTGCTGTCAATATCTTTCCTGAAGTCCTCCAAGATTTTTCTTATATATTTGGGTGCTCCTATGTTGGGTGCATATATGTTTACAATGTTTATGTCTTCTGGATGAATTCTACCCTTGAGTATTATGAAGTGTCCTTCTGGGTCTCCTTGCATGCCTTTGTTTTCAAATTTTTTCTGATATAAGGATTGCAGCCCTGGTTTTTGTTTTTTTTTTTTCCTGTCTATTTGCTTGGAATAGTTTTTTCTAACCCTTGACTTTCATGTAGGTTTTTTGTTCTGAGGTGGTTCTTTTGTAAGCAACATATGTGTGGGTCATGTTTTCTTATGCATTCAGCTACCCTATGTCTTCTTATTGGAGCATTTAATACATTTACATTTAAGGTTATAATTGATAAGTACTTATTCATTGCCATTTTTTCCCTCTGTAACTTTGTTCCTCTCTCTCTCTCATTCTTTTCCTTCATCTTCCTATAGAAATCCCTCTAGCATGTCTTGCAATGTGGGTTTGGTGGAGGTATATCTTTTTAACCATCTTTTGTCTGGGAAACTCCTTATTTCACCTTCCATTTTAATTTATACCCTTGCTGGGTAGAGCAGTCTTGGTTGTGAGCCTTTCTTTTCATTACTTGGAGTATTTATTGCCATTTCCTTCTGGCCTGTAGTGTTTCTGTTGATAAATCATCTCCTAGCCTTATCGGAGCTCCCTTGTATGTTACTATCTGTTTCTCTCTTACTGCCTTTAAGATTCTCTCTTTGTCTTTGAATTTTTCCATTTTAATTCTGATGTGTCTTGGAGTGAGCCTCTTTGTGTTCATCTTCATTGAGACCCTCTGTGATTCCTGGACTTGTGTGACTTTTTCTCTAAATGAGGATATGTCTTTAGCATTTGTTGTGAGTTAAATTATATATCATGTATAAACATTGTCATTCATCCAATTGCCTTGGATGAATGCCTTGCATGGCTTGCATCTATGCTGTTTCTTCCGCTTGGAAGGCCCTACATCATCTACTTTCAACCTCCATCTTTCCATGTCCAGATGCTACCAGTTCTTCAAACCACAATTCAAAATCCAAATTCTATTGGATTATGCAAGCTGGAAATAACCTCTGTCTTTTTCTTGAATACCTGGATACATTGCTTGTGTCTCTGTCAAGGTGCTGGTCACTTTATACACTGTGAGCCTTGTGGAGTAGGCTGCTATGGTCACTACTAGAACTACAAGTTCTTTATTGTCCATAATGGATGGACAGGGCCTCATTCAGAGAATGGGATTAGTATGTGTTGAGGAAATGAAAGAGTGAATGAAAGAATGAATGAATGAATAAATTTTGGAGTGAAGAAATATGCTTGAGTGCTTGATACTGTTGCAGTTTTCCTAAGAGCTGTAAAAATGTAGATATGAGGTCAATTGTTGGCCAAGAAGTCCAGTGCTAAGATGCCTGACTAAAGTTCAGCCAATTTAGCTGCCCCTTGGTCCTGTCCTTTACCAGGAACATCCCAGTTAAGGGATAGAAAGCAGCAGCTCTCAAGCAAGTTCCTTAAAGTGTGAGAGTGTTGAAATCATTACTTCAGTGAGTAGACTCCTTTTGGTATTCACTCTGCTGATCCTAAGAGGCTCTCCAGGCAGCCAGGGGTTCTGAGAGAGAGGTGACCTCTTCTGGCACTGTGGCACATGGCAATAGGGGGAGTTACCTTCTCCTGTAAACAGTGAAGGCACAGGACCCAGTTCTGGTCCCATCCTATAGCAAGGACAGCTAACTAGCTGTGCTGAGCTTGCAGAATGCTGCCTCCATGATCAAACTGTAATGGAGAGCTGGTTATAGGGGTCACAGGTTCAGGACCTGATAGAGCCTCTATTTTTAGCAAAGTGCAGTACGTGGCCACCAGTTGCCATACTAATGGCATATATCATTGGGCTGAGGAAGGTAGTCCCTTGTATAAAAACCCCATTGGCAACTAATGGCTATTGTTGATGGTCCAGGGGCTCCGAGAGGAATAGGAGATTGCTGCTAAAACCACAGGGAAGGAGTTTCTAGAAGGCCCAAATAGGAGTGACTGTTTTATGGTCATTTAGACAGATTTTAGGGCCTTAATTTGCAAGGAGACCCATTCAAGGTGGGCCTATCTGCAAAGTAACATAAAAAAATAAAATAAAATTTCTGTATAAGGAATGTCACCTCCATAATGCCAAAATGTCTAAGATGGTAGATTTATTTTAATAATGTGGTACTAAGAAGGATAAAAGCTGTTTCCTGATACACTCAGGATTAGAGCAGCCCTCAGTCTAAGTAATGATGTTCAAAAACCTAACTGAGGTGGTGGGGCCTGGTACTACATGTATGGTAATGGATCACCCCCTTCTTGTGAACTCCTCTGTTTCAGTGTCCAGAATAAGTGTGTCATGAATCCCCTCAAAGGAGATGTCGTCAGTGTGATATCACACCTGTGCACCTGGAAGCTAGATGTGGTTAGACATTGTCTGCACAGATCATGTGACATGACAGGAGTGGAGAGGTATCCCACTGAGTACCCAAGGAAAAGTGTGGTGTGTCTCTTTGAAAGGGAAGGTTAAGTGTAGCTCGAGGCTGTTGAAATAGGCACTGAGGAGAACATGTCATTCAAATACTTTGCTGTGACTGCAGAGTATTTACCAGTTTGCTATTGGGTGGAATCAGTAATTTCAGTAATATTAGATATGGATCCCTAATGGGTGGGACCATGGCTTTAAGGGTATGAAAATCCACATTGGGGCCCTATTCATGCTTTTCAGGTTTAAGAGCAAGTCAAATTTCGCTGTTAAATTTAGAAGCAATGGTGATAATTATACCTTCTTTAAATAGGTCATATATAATGGGTTTCAACCTGTGAAGGCTCTGTTTTCATTTAGATTGGACCTTTTCTTTAACAAGAGTGGAAGACATTACTTATTTTATAAGTAAGAAGGTCCACAGGGTAATAATTTTTTAAGTTTATTGTTAGTGTAGAATACTTAATTTTATTATTACTTATTGGGTCAGATTGTCCATACGCATGAGAAGATATTTTAGGGCAATGAGTGCTTTGGCTTTGGGGAAGGTAGGCAACACAATAGTTTCAATGGTGCAGCTCAGGCATATCTGTTTCCATTTTATGCTCAGTAACTCCCTGTTTTTGTTTTTGTTTTTTTTTTTTTTAATCAGCTTGTCCACGTGTGGGCCAGAAGTGGAAAAGAAAGGAGTGAGGCTGAAAGCCGTCAATAGTCTAACATCTAAAATGGAATGGAATTCATGATCACACACTGCTGCCCCCCCACATCACCCCACTGCTCCCCATTCCCGCCCCCGCCACGCCAAATACACACAAAACACCAGTTTCTTTCCACCCCTGCCCGTATGATAAACTGTGAAGGAAAAATCCCTCTTCAGTGTTCACCTAGTCCTTGTTCTCCGTGTCTGGCTAACTGTGGACTGGCTGGTCTAGTCCCCAGACTTGGAGGACACCACCTCCCCCCTTCTCCCATGCCTGCCCCTTCCTTCGCTCCCTCCCCGTCTTCCGAGAACGCACAGAACAAAACACATATCCTTTTCACACATGCTAGTGTTTTATTCATTAACGCCACATGACGTCCTTGGGTCTGGACAGGGGACCCTTTCCGTTTTGGTCTCTACATAAGGGACCATTACTCTGGCATTTCTTCCAGAGACGCAGCATCTATGGAAGGGTCTTCGGTTTCTGGGTCACAGGCGTCGTCACTTGTAGAGGGAGCCTCCTCCTGGTTTTCTTCATCCGTGTCGGGCAGACTTTCTTCATCCGTGTCGGGCTGGCTTTCTTCATCCGTGTCGGGCAGACTTTCTTCATCCGTGTCGGGCTGGTTTTCTTCATCCGCGTCGGGCTGGTTTTCTTCATCCGCGTCGGGCTGCTTTTCGCTGACTTTTCTACACCCCCTGTAGCACAAGATGATTATCTTCGGCTTTTTCCCTCCCTTATGCTTTTCTTCAATCTGTCGAAGGACCGAAGTCACCTTCTCTGTTAACTTCAGAGCCTAGGAGGGAAACCAGACAAACCCGGAAAGACATTGCTTTGGGGGAAGTGGGTGGGAAACCCGTAAGAAGGGGATGGGAGGAGGCTGAGAGGGACTTGAGGAGGGGCTTGTGCCAGGCGAGGGCAGGGGAGAAGCCTTCCGGGGGGGGGGGTCCGTGGGGAAGAGGAGGGGGCCGAGGAGGAGGGGAGTCTGACCTTTCTCCGTCCTTCGTCTGCGACCTGGGAATCACTCTTCCTCTTCACTCCTGTGGTTGGCGTGGGTGTCTCTTCCTCTGGAACAGGCTCCATCGTGGGTGTCTCTTCCTCTGGAACAGGCTCCATCGTTTCCTCAGTTTCGTTGGCCATCGGGTAGCCGCAGCGCCCTACTCAGGGCGCCTGACCTGTACATATACCGTCCAGGACACTGAGGAGCCCCACCCTCAGCTGTGATGGGCCATCAGAAATTCCTTCCGCCAGTGGTAACCACGGTGCGGTGTGACATCACAAAGCCCCACCCTTCACAATCCGGGAGGGGGAGGGGAGAGAGGGGAGGGAGCTGGGCGAACAGGGGGTGGGGAGGAGGTGGGGAGAGGTGGGGAGGGGAGGGGAGGGGAGGGGAGGGGGCGGGGAGGGAGCAGAGGAGTCTGACTGCTCTGGTTAGACAGAGGTGGAGCTTCCTCAACATTCCCTAAGAGTTTTCCCAAAGTCACCGCTCACTCTCCCTCATCTCTAGGTAGGTGCTTGTGGTGCACAGGGCAGGGGGTGGGTGCTTCCTCTAAGCCGTTCCCCTCAGCCGTCTCCATCATCGGGGCATTCTGCTGTCTCCCAGCTCTCTACATCAACTAGTATTTCATGAACTTTTAGAGCATGTTTTATTTTAGAACAGTTCCAGATTTACAGAAAAACTATGAAGGTAATAACCATATACCCCACACCCAATTTCCCTTATTATAAACATCTCACATTAGCATTTTACCTTTGTTACATTGGTGAACCAATAGTAAAACAGTTATTAATTAAAGTCTGTACTTCATTGAGATTTCCTTAGTTTTTGCTTAATGTGGTTTTTCTGTCCCAGGCTCCCATCCAGGATACATATAACATTTAGTCCTCATGTTAGGAACTCATTAGGCTCCCCTTGGCTGTGACAGTTTTGAGACTTCTTGTTTTTGAGAACCTTGAGTTTGCTTTGTCTGTTCTGTTTTTTAACATTAAATTATCAGCTGTTATTGATGTTATAGCTGAAAGTTTGTACTCTTTTACCAAGGTCTTCCTATTTCCTCCACCCCTCAGCCCCTGGCTAAAACTTGTCTACTCTCTGTTTCAATGAGTTTGACTTTTTCTTATTTATTTATTTATTTTTAATTTAAAAATCATGTTTATTCTACTACACTTGTCTCAATTTTTCCCCCTTCACCCTCCTCCACCTCCCACCCCCCACTCCCACAGTCAATCCCCACTCTGTTGTCCTTGTCTGTGGGGCATTCATACATGTTCTTTGTCTAGTGCCTTCTCCTTCTTTCCACCATTGTCCTCTTTCCCCATCCCCTCATGTCACTTTCAGTCTGCTCCATGTTTCCATGCCTGTGGTTTATTTTATTCTTTAGTTTATTTTGTTGAATAGATTCCCCTTATAGGTGAGATCATATGGTATTTGTCTTTCATCAACTGGCTTATTTCACTTAGCATAATATTCTCCAGTTCCATCCATGTTGTCACAAAAGGTAGGAAGGAGTTCCATCTCTCTCTCTCTCTTTCTTTCTTTCTCTTTATTTCTTTCTTTCCCCCATTCCTTCTTAAATGTAGATTGATTTTATGTATTTTTAAATGTCACACTTAATTATAAAATATTAAAAATTTAAAACCATTATAAAGTCTCAGCAATTAAAACAACATGGCACCAGCACAGAAATAATCAAGTAGATCAATGAAATATAATGACCATTCTAGAAACAAGCATATATATCTAACAATGCAATATATGATTAAGTTGATATTTCAAATCAATGGGGAAAATAAGGCTTATTCAACAAATAAGGTGCATGGACCATTATTACTTGAAATAAAAAAAATAGAGCCCTATTTCACACATTATACAAGAAATATTCATGTGAGTTAAAAATCAATATGTAGAATCTAAGGAGTTTTAGGAGAAAATACAAACTAATATTTTTCTTACCCTGAAGTAAAATATTCAAACCCAGAAGCTATAAAACAAAATATTGACAATATGACTATATTAAGTATTGAAGACTGTACAGTAATATACATATAAAAAAGTTAAACGGCAACTAATACAAAAGTATTTGCCACACATCTTAAAAAGGGTTAATGGTTTGTTTTTTGTTTTGTTTTTTCTTAGGGAAGAAATTCAACAAACCTTTAATCAAAAAATGGATAAAGAATACCAAAAAGTCATGTAAAGCTTTAAATGTATATTAAAAAATAATAAAATTTAAAAAATAAAAAAATAATAGAAATAGGCAAGAAACATACAAAAACAGGTTTACTTTCAACAAATAATCAAGGAACAATTAAAATAACACATCATTGTCACAATCAGATTAATACGTATTAAAAAATATTGATAATATCAAGTATTGGCATCTGGGAAAGGAACTGGGTATTCATAGACTTTTTTTATTCATCTTAAAGCAGTCCCTTTAGCATATTTTGCAGTGCTGGTTTTGTAGAGGTGTATTCTTTTAGTCTTCTTTTGTCTGGGAAACTCCTTATTTTGCTTTACATTTTAATTGAGAGCCTTGCTGGGTAGAGCAGTCTTGATTGCAGGTCTTTGCTTTTCATTATTTGGAATATTTCTTGACACTCCCTTCTGGATTGCAGGATTTTTGTTAAGAAGTCAGCTGTTAGCCGTATCGGGGCTCCCTTATATGTTACAATCTCTTTCTCCCTTGCTTGCTTTAGGATTCTCTGTTTGTCTTTGATATTTGCCATTTTGATGATGATGTGTCTTGGAGTGGGCCTCATTGGGGTCCTCTTGAATGGGACCCTGTATCCTTCCTGGACTTGTGTGACTTTTTCTCTCCTCCAATGAGGGAAGTTTTCCATCATGACTTTTTCAAACAGGTTCTCTATCCCTTCCTCGTCCTCTTCTCTTTCCGGTATCCCTATTATGTGGATATTATTGCATTTCAGGTTGTCCTGAATTTTCCTCACACCACTTCATTCTCTTTGACTCTTTTTCCATGTATTTTGCTCTTTCTGGGAGCTTTTTTCTACCTTGTCCTCCAGCTCGCTGATTCGGTTCTCAGCTTCATCTAGCCTGCTTTTGATTCCTTCTACTGTGTTCTTCAATTCAAAAATGGTATTCCTCATTTCATCTTATTGATAGTTTCTATGTCCTTTTCCATGGTCATATAGTTTGCACTAAGTTCCTTGTAATTTCCCTGTAGTTTTTGGTAATTCTCTCTGAACTCACTAAGCTCATTGAGCTTCCTCAGAACCATTGTTTGGAACTCAATATCTGATAGTTTACTTGCATCTATTTCATTTAGTTCTCTTTGTGGGGATTCCTCCTTTCCCTTCAAGTGGGGCATATTTCTTTGTCTTCCCATTATTTGTGAGATCTTCTTTTATGCCCTGCTTCTGAAGTTGATCTGTCTTAATTTCCTGACTTTGTGGTGTGAACTCCTATGGTTGGAGACTGCTGCTTTTTCTTTCTGGATCTGATGTCAGATGTTGTCCCTGTCTGACCTTAGGCAGTCTGTTCAAGACTTCCAGAAACCTCCTGTTTGTGACTGTCTCCTTCAGCTGTTAATCTAGTCACTCTGCACTCAGCAGGCCGCCTTAGACAGCTCAGGGTGAGGCAGAGTCCCTCCTGGGGGCGATGTTATTGAGTTCTCTCATGCTGCTACAGCCAGATTGTGCTAAAACCGATTCTTCTGTCTCCGAGGTTACAAGGCTCCTCTCTCGCTATTGTTCAGTTCTTTGTTCCAGGTGAATTCTCCACAATTTAGTTGTAATTCCAGGTTGGTCCTGGGAGGAGGTCGGTGTAACTGCCACTCACTCCTCCACCATCTTGATTCTCTGCCTTTTTCTTTTTGAAATATTCAAAATATAAGCAATACGATGCAGTCTGTGTGTGTATATAATATCTGTATCCATCCATCTATTGATGGATACTTGCATTATTTACATTGGCTATTGTCAATAATGCAACACAATATGTGCCTACTATTTTGTTTTGTTTTTAAATCAATTTATTGTTAGTCTATTACAGTTGTCTCAATTTTTCCCACTTTTCCCTCTTCTGCCCAACCCAACCCTCACTCCCATAGTCAATTCCCATACTGTTGTCCATGTCCATGGGTCATTCACACATGTTCTTTGTCTAGTTACTTCCCCTTCCTTCCACCATTCTCCTCCTCCCCCCATCCCCCTGGTCACTTTCAGTCTGTTCCATGTTTCCATGCCTGTGGTTCTATTTTGTTTGTTGTTCATTTTGTTCAGTATATTCCACTTATACAGGCGATCATATGATATTTGTCTCTCACCAACTGGCTTACTTCACTTAGAATAATATTCTCCAGTTCCATCCATGCTGTTGCAAATGGTAGTAGCTCCTTTTTTCTTTCTGCTGCTTAATATTTCATTTTGTGAATGTATCACAGTTTTTTTGATCCACCCATTTATTGACAGCCCCTTAGGCTGTTTCCAGCACTTGGTAATTGTAAATAGTGCCACTAAGAATATAGGGGTTCATAGGTCCTTTCGAATTGGTGACTTGGGATTTTTAGGGTATATTCCCAGTAGTGGAATCACTTAGTCAAAAGGCAGTTCCGTTTTTAATTTTTCAAGGAAATTCCATACTGTCTTCCATGGTGGATGCACCAGTCTGCATTCCCACCAACAGTACACTAGGGTTCCCTTTTCTCCATATCCTTGCCAGCACGTGTTGTTTGTTGACTTATTAATATAGGCATTTGACAGTTGTGAGGTGATATCTCAATGTGGTTTTTATCTGCATCTCTTTGATTGATGGGGATGTTGAGCATCCCTTCATATGTCTATCGGCCCTCTGTATGTCCTCCTTGAAGAAGTGTCTATTCAGATTCCTTGCCCATTTTTTCATTGGATTGTTTGTCTTCCTGGTGTTGAGTTGTATAAGTTACTTATATTTTCTGCCTAATATTTTGGAAGTCTACCTAAAATCCCACAGAGGTAAATACTGATATTTAAGTGTCAGTAAATAAATGAGTTATCACACTTCCCTCCAACACTTGGCTCTTCCAGACCACTTTCGAGGTTGTATATGATGCATGTGTGTGTGTGTTTATGTGTGTGTGTTTGCTGGATGTGCTTCATTGGTTTTCTTCTCTACCTTCCTCATAGTTATAAGCTTTTTCTCCAGAACCTGAAACCAAGTCAGTACTATCAAGGTTATGGACCTCCCCATGGTAGTGGCTGAATTAATCCCTTGGCTTTGTTAGAGGGATGCTATGGATGTTCCTCTCTAGAACCCTGAGGATTAGGGTTCTGTGTGTGTGTGTGTGTGTGTGTGTGTGTGTGTGTGAGAGAGAGAGAGAGAGAGAGAGCAGCAGTAGACATATTTTGTAAGGTTTAAGTGACTCTTTTGCTTTGAGGAGAGTCCCTTCAGCATCCCATACTATAATGGCCCTTCCTCCACAAGTGACTACCCAGCGGACCTGTATATTGAACAGACTCTCCAACCAACCTCTGTATAGAAAGGGAGCAACAACTGGTTAAGGCACAACAAATGTTCACAGCATAAGAGTCATTCCTTCAGGCATAGTGTCAGTCACATCCTGTTTTGGAATTGGGACATATGCTTCCATCTGAGACTCACAAGGGGTCCAGGCTGAGACACATGATCGAGCACTACTTTAAGGAGGCCTTCTGTAACTATATGCCAATTTGCTAAACTGACTTATGTGAGTAAAATCTTTAGCAGATGCTTCATAAAACTCACAAATGCAGCACAAAGAAGGGCAGTTGAACGCGAAAGCAGGCCAGCAGGCAGTAGCTCAGAGTGCATGCCTACCAGTACGCAACAGAGCTAGTTAGGAGGCAAAAGCAAGACAAGCAAGAGTCCCAGTTGTGGTGGACAGAACCATGATGTCCTGCTCACAGGACCGATTGTTGTGATCACTCCACAGAGACAGGATAGACCCTTCACCCCAAATTTGGTTTGGATATCAAGACTGATGACACAGGCACCAAGAGAGTTTGAGAAGTTTGTTTCTCACATAATGAGACTTTCTGGGGAGACCAGGGAAGGCTCTCAAGCAGGTTCAAGAATGGTTTGAGATATACTTGAAACTAATATAAAATAATATTTAATGTCAACTCTAATGTAAAATGAAAAAGAATGGCTTGAGGGAGCAGAGAAAGGAGACGCGCCTTTGACGGTAATAAGAGGATGAGCCTGGAATGAGTATTCCATACAGGTTAGTGTTTGCATGGTTTGAACTGCCTGCTGGCCCCACAGAAAAGTGTAAAGTGTGCCTGGGCTTTCTCATCAGACATAGGTAAGGCAAGGAAGAGGACATGGTGCGGTTCTCTTATGGAATAGTCTTGTGTAAATGCCAGAGGTTTCAGCCCAATTTAGAATTCACATAACCCTTACAACTAACCTTCTTTTATTGTTTTAGCTTAAGCTGCTTTTCAGTAGATAAACATTCATCAAATTATGGCCCTTTAAATATTATCTAAAGTGGCTTAGAATTATCTTGGTTCATCAGCGGAGAAACTGTAGAAAGAGAAAAGACTGCTAGCATCTGCAATCTGACACTCTGTCTACAAGAGAGCAGACCTAATTACACTACCTGGTGAATTATGTGGGGTTACTTACATTTTTCCTATTCCAGGTGATTACTGTAGCACACAAAGACTGTAATAATAATAACAATAGAAATTAACATTTATTGATCACTAACTCTATGTAGAAATTATACTAAATATTCATGTCCCTACTTAATCTTCATCACAATGCTATTCATGTAAGTGACAAAATAGCACTTTCTGCCAGCTCTGCTGGGATTCCTGTGGCTACCTCCATTGTGATTGAATAAAAAGAAAAGACCAGAGGGGAGGGCACATGGGAACATTTCTAGGCAAGACTCAACTTGGGCATGCGGGACTCCTGCTCATGTCTCATTGGAAAAAATTCACAGAACTACACCCAACTGCAGTACAAAAGGGGAAATGTAGTGTATCCAGAAGAGAACTTGAATGCTGGAAACAGCCAGCAGTCTCTGTCACCACTATCCTGTCCATCACCATCCCCATATTTAGAGTAGGGTTAGGCCCACAGTAAGTCATGAACCAGTTTGAGTTTTTTGGGTTAGTTATGGAGATCAGAAATGTATAGGACTTGGTTAAGATATGGGTTCTTAGATTCAACACAGAAGTGGAAGCCCCATAACAAAGAGTAAATTGGACTACATAAAAATTTTAAAAAATTATTTCTTCTACAAAATGACCATTAAAAAATGAATAGGCACCAAAAAGAGAGAAAATATTTGGAAATCATATATTTGATAAAGGTCTAGTACCCAGAATATAGGAAGAACTCTTACAACTCAACAGCAAAAATACTATGACCCAATTAAAAATTAGGTAAAAGACTTGAGTAGACATTTCACCAATTAAGATACAAAAATAGCCAAAAAAAAAAGGCATGAAAATATGCTCCATATCATTAGTCATTAGGGAAATGCAAATCAAAACCACAATGAGATACCACTGCACACCCATTTGGAAGCTATAACCAAAGAAATAACAAAATAACAAGGATATGGATAAATTGAAACCCTCATACACTTCTGGCAGGGGACATAAAATGGTGCTATCTCTAGAAAACCATTTGGCAGTTCCTTAACAATTTAAACATAGACTTCCTATACTGCCCAGCAGTCCCACTTCTAGGTATATAACCAAAAGATTAAAAACAGGTGGAAAAAAATGGGTGAATGAAGCATTACACGAGCAATAGGCAGATAATATTTCAAGAATTTCCTGGAATAGGAAAAATTAAATACTCTGCATAGATGAGGTCAAACAGTTGATTATTGAAATTGATCATTTGGTGATCATTTGTAACTTTGAAAAAACAAAAGTAAAAGAGTGGGGCGGATTTAGCATGAACCTGAACGATGTGTATTAAGGAGATAATGTGATGGGAGGAAGTGGGCATGGATAGACATTTTCTTTTGAGAAGGTTGGGGCTAAGGACAGAAGAAATATGGGACTATACCTACAGGAGGATTTGATACCAACAGTAAATTTTCAAGAAGATAGATTCTGGTCACACCTGTAATTGATGATATAAAAAAATCCAGGGGATAATTGTAGAGGAAGAAATATTGAGACAACAAGATGGGTATTCAGAGCGCTAGTATATGGGATCTATAGTAAAGGTGGAAAAGTTAGCCTTATGTGAGAACGGGGAATGTTTATATATTGTACAGAAGAGAAGGGAATAATCATGGTATAGTTACAAATGTGGGTAATATAGAGGATTTGTTGAGGAAGACATAAGGACATTCTGTCTTGACTCTTTATTTTTTTTTCAGTGAAGGATAAGGTAAGGTGATAAAATATCAGGAGTGAGGGTGGAGTTTTGAGGAACTGAAGAGGATGAGGTATTGATTATTAATTTTGAATAATGGAAATCGTCACATAATATGAAAGGATTGCTGATTTGAGACATGTGGTCAAAAATTTAAGGTGAGATCAGGCAACTCAGTCTTGTAAATTTCTAAAGCAACCTTCATCATTTGCATACAGCAACAAAGTAGGTAGATAGCCAGATTTAGGAAGGGTAGTACGTTTGCCAAGAAATTACCATAGTGGAAGGTAGGCAGGGCGATGACAGTTTGTGAAAGTCAGTGATAATAATGATGGACGATGAACTGTAAATTGGTTTGGGATGCGGAGATGAGAGATAGCAAGGGTGGTTAATTGTGAGATGCAGTGGGGTTCATAAATCTGGAGTTCAGAGTTGAAGAACTGTTGGAGGTGGGTGTGTCTGTGTGTGCACGTGCGTGTGAGAGAAGCAGTTTGGCAGGAAGAATAATCTCCTGTAGCTCAAGGTGTATGTCTTAAGATCAAGAATTAAGAGCTGGTTCAATTTGGGAAATCTCAAAGTCTAGAGCATGAGCATTAAAGATAGTGCCTTCAGTGAGATGAGAGAAAAATATCATTGGATATGAGGGCATGAAAGGTTTGCAAAGCCAAAAATGTTGGGTTAATATCCACATGGATGATAGATGTTGAAGTTTCCAACATGGTAGCAGAAAGTAACTGAGAAGTTAAAGTGTCTAATGAACGAAGGGGAAGACATAGGAGGGGTAGCACATGATATGGTCTAATAGCATGAACTACAAATGAAATCTGGATTCTGAAGGAGAAAGGAGCCGGAACGGTTTGGAAGCGACAATGAGAAGCAAACTAGCCACCTCTTCTGCCTCTGCTCCCTGGGGTATGTGGGGAACACTATTGTTTACTTAAGGTGAGTGCAAGAGAAGGAGTTTCCTCAAGGCATAGCCATATTCCACTTATAAAACAGAAATGAAAGCAATATTGAGAGAAGAATGTGAAGCTACTGGAACATTTGTTAATGATAGACCATGAAGTACAGAGGGCAGAAAAGAAGGGCTTGTGAAGATGGGGAGAGTTGGGTCTAATTTTGCTATGTGTAGGACAAAATGTGGATAGGGGTCTAGGTAATAAAGGATCATCTGCAGGGTAGTGACTGAAGTAACAGTGACGGGACAAGACGAACTGTGTGACTGTCTGGCAGTCTGGGACGTGAGTAAAGCCCTTCTGACTGGTGATTGCTTCATTAAGAGTGACCTAGAACCCAGAAGAACCCAGAAACATCAGTAGAAACCCACTTCCTCTAAATATCATGTAGCCTGCATGATGATGCAGTCTTCTAAAGACAGACTACGGAGGATGCCTATGAGAGTAAATTTGAAAGGAGAGGCATGTGTGTGCTCTGAAGTGTGGGTACGTATGAAAAATATCAGCACCGTATTGTAATGTCGGCTGGTTGCTATTATAGACGTATGGCGCTGTGCACTATTTTTAGACCACTCAAGATGGCTGAACAGTTGTGACCCATGTGCAGGTACCAACCCTTACGGGACACCTGCAAGTCCAAAGCTAGGAGAGCAGAGAGGCTGGAGGGAAGAGGTACTGTTGTCCCAATAAAGGGATGCATTTACTTAGGCCTCCTAAAGGGCAGCTGGAAAATAAATAGAAGAAAAGAAAGTGAAGGGGTTTTTTTTTTTTTTGCTAAAACTTATAGACACAGACACCAGTATGGCAGCTACCAGAGGGAATGGGCATGGGGGAGTAGTCGAGGGTAGAGGGGGCCAAATATACGGTGATGGAAGATGATTTGACTGGGGGTGGCAGGCAATATACAGAACATGTATCATAGAAATGCATGCTTGAAACCTGTATGATCTTATTAGCCAATATCACCTCAATAAATTTAATTAAAAATAATGTAAAGTGTTGGAGTCACGTTCGTGAGTACTTCTTGCGGGGAAACTCAGATTGTGAAAGGAGGAAAACAAGTTCTGGATCTTGCATCCAAGTGCGAGTACTCGATTATGTTTCATTTGTTGCAGGTTCTGCCTTCTTCTCTTATTCTTCTCTTTCTCTTTTTTTATTCCTGAAGAAATTACTTTACTAGCACTGGTATCTTATAAGCATGGCTACCTTCAAACTCTAGCCTTAGAAGAGAATGAAAATTCACCCTCTCGAGGGTTAAAAGAAAAATATAGTGGCTTGGGATATGTTTGAGGAGCACTTTTGTTTTAAAAGTAGACATCTTTGGAACTCAGTGAAAAACATTTAGAAGATGGAATCTCTTGTGTGGTCCCTGGTGCCTGGATTAAGAGAGTTCTGTGGAGGAGTGGACAGAGCTGTGTAAGGGGCATCAGGACACCTGAGTTCTAGCTCTAGTTCTGCCACTTGCTCTCTGTGAGGCAGCCCGTGTGTCACTTTTACTTTCCTGGGACTCAGTGACCTTGTCTGTAAAGTTAAGGGCTAGACTGCATACATCATCTCTGTATTTCACGTAAATTCAGTGTTACCTGATTGTGTTCTCATTAGATATAGAATGCATGCTTTTCATTCTATGGGATTTGGTGGGAGACTTTCTATTTCTCATAAATTTTGGAATGCCTGTAGGATATCCTGGTTTACTTTGACCGGGTTGATATGTTTTATTCTATAGCCCCAAAACAACTTATTTAATTCACTTTGCAATGTGGGGCTTTATTTCATGTTACAGAGGGGAAAAGCCCCTTTTTTGGCTTGTTATCATAATTGAACAGTATTGGACTACCTATGTCCTTTTCCAATTTTTGAACATTAGTGGAAGAAAGAGAGTCCACAAACACTCTCTTGCATTGTTCAGTTTGTAAGAAAGGATATCTGGAATTTTTTTCCAGGGTAGGTTTATAGGTGATGATTCTGTGCTATTGCTCACAGGATGTGCATGGTAAATTGGTGAATGATCACATGTATAGATGCTTTTTGGGGTTTACTCCCTGCTCTCAAGAAAAGTTTTCTGTCATTACTTTTTCTCTTTTTTTTTAAGATTGATTGATTGATTTGTTTGTTTGTTTGTTTGTTTTTAGAGAGGAGAAGGGAGGGAGAAATAGAGGGAGAGAAACATCAATGTGTGGTTGCATCTTACGTGTCATCTGCTGGCCTTCTGGCCTGCAACCTGGACATGTGCCCTACACTGGGAATTGAACCAGCAACATTTGGCTTCTCAGGCCAGTGCTCAATCCACTGAGGCATACCAGCTAGAGCTAAATTTTTTATAATTTATTTTCTTTAATTGTTTATTTTATTTTTTTTGAAGTGGATATTTTTTTATTTTTTATTTTTTTATGAATTTTATTTTTTTTAATTATTTTCTTTATTTTTTCAAATACATTTGTCTCTGCCTTCCCGCCACCACTTTCCCCTGTCCCCTTCGTGCTCCCTCCCTCAATCCTTCCCCTTTGGTTTTGTCCATGAGAGCTTGCTACACGTTCCCCGACCCTCCCCTTCCCTTCCTTTTCACCCACCCCCCCTCCCTCCTTCCCTCTTGTCTCTGTTGGTTTCTTTTTCTTTCAGTGTTGCTGGTCTTATTTTCCTTGCATCTTTGTATTGCTGGTTAGGTTCTGCTTATAGGTGAAATCATATGGTATTTGTCTTTCGCCCCCTGGCTGATTTTGCTTAGCATAATGCTGTCATTACTTTTTCAAACAGGTTCTCTATCCCTTGCTCCTCTTCTCCTTCTGGTATTCCTATTATATGGATATTATTACGCTTCATGCTGCCCTGTAGCTCCCTTAACGCCTTTTTGTTCTTTTTGATTCTTTCTTCCTCTTCTTGCTCTTCCTGGTAATGTTTTTCTGTCTTTCCTCCAGCGCACTGATTCAGTCCTCTGCTTTATCTAACCTGCTTTTAATTCATTTTACCATGTTCTTCAATTCAGAAATTGTATTCTTCATTTCCTCCTGGGTCTTATCGGTAATTTCTATGTCCTTTTTCATGCTGATGTAGTTCACAGTAAGTTCCTTATAGCTTCTTGTAGTTTTTGGTAATTCTCACTTAGCTCATTGAGCTTCCTTACAACCATTGTTTTGACTCGATATCTGATTGTTCACTTGCCTTTATTTCACTTAGCACTCTTTCTGGGGATTCCTCCTATCCTTTCAATTAGGGTTTGTTTCTTTTCTCCCCATTTTAGGGGATACTCTTCTCATTTGTTTCTGCTTCTCAAATTGATATGCTTTGACTCCCTGTCTTTGTGCTGTGAACTTCTATGGTAGGAGATCTGTGGGATTCAGTGGTACAGTCTCCTTGGTCTCTGGAACTTGATGCTCTTGGGATGCTGTTTATGCCATTTACCTTGGCTCTCTGGATGTAATTGTGTTTTGATTGTTGCTGGTCATTCTTTGGTGGGTCCTTTCCTATAGCTGGCTGACTGAGGGTTATTCTGCCTACCATGTCTTATATGTTGTTGTGCAGGTGCTTCCAGAACAAAACCACAGAACCCAGGAAATAAATCCACAACCTCAAAAATAATTTCCACCCACAATCCCACTATCAACACTAAATGAAACAATATTAATAATGGTGTAAACAGAATATGACTATTATAAGAAAGGAGAAGCGAATATGAGATGCCTAACAAAAAGAAAAATAATTTTGAGTGGGTAAAGGGAGGAGCACTAATAAGAGTAGGGAATCAGAGCAATGCAAAGAGAGAAGGTAAAATTTACACCATAAATAAAAAAAGGGAATGAAGAAGGCAGAATGGAGTAAGAGAAGGGCAGCATATAGTATTAGGTTTAAATGGAAAAAAAAATGTGAGAGAAAGAAAAATGGAAAAAGTAAATAAAGAATTAAAAAATAGGAAGAAAAATTGGAGAAAAAGATCCACCACAGCACTATCAACAACAAATGAGTTAATATTAATATACATGGGATGGGAATAAAGGGGAAAAAGAGGAAGAAAATCTTAAGAGATGTCTAGAGGAAAGGAAAGTGATTTTGAGAAGATAGAGGGAGAGGGAATAGTAAGAGTAAGGAATGAAAGCCAGGCTAAGACAGGGAAAAGTTAAAATTTGTGATGAAAAAAGAATGGGCAGGATGAAGGCAGAATGGAGTAGGAGAAGAGAATGATAAATTTTGAGATTTGAAATATAAGAATAGTGAAGATCTAGAGATAAAATTGAAAAAATGCAACAACTACCTTATTGATAACCAATGAGCAGATATTCCTAAAGGTGGAAAGAGAATGAGGGTATTTTAAGAGCAGAGAAATAGAATGTGAGATGACTATTGACAATAAAATTTGTTTTGAGAGGCTAGACAGGGGCGAAATAGCAAGAGTACAGAAGGAAATAAGTTTCAGAAAGAGAGAAAATAAAATTTACAACAAAAACAATAAGAGGAAAGGAGAAGGTAAAATGGGGTAAGAGAATGGAGGAGCAAAAGATGAGAATTGAAATAAAATATAATATAAAACTTAGTGACTTAATATGCACAAACTTGAAGGACAAAAAGTGAATGTTAAACTATGCAGGAAAGAAAATATTGCAAATCATGAAGACCACGGGGGATTTCATCTCGGTAGCATCTATTATTTACCACTGTTATTTCTTTTTGGATCTGCCTCTGGTGATATAAGATGGTGACCCCTTCTGGCCTTAGGCAGCCTGTTCAAGACTTGTAGGGATCTGCTGTCTGTGGATGACTCCTTCAGTAGTTAATCTAGTCACTCTGCACTCAGCAGTCAGACTTAAGAACTACAGGTGGTGCAGAGTATCTTCTGGGAGCAGGGCTATTGTTTCCCCTCAGGCTGATGCCACTCCCAGGGGAGTGGTCTTGCCTGAGCAAGATGGCTCCTGCAGTATGGGGAATGACTCAGCACAGGGATCTTAGCAGCTTCTCTCAGTTCTCTCCCCAAAGCCACCATCTCCAGACTCTCCTCCAACATCTCTAGTCTGCTGGGCCCACCTTTTGCCATAGCCCAGGGTAAGTGGCTGCATCTGAAAAAATTTATGCATAGGCCTTTAAACAGTTCTTTGCATCTTCAGCCATCTGCTGGCAGAGAGAAACCCTGCCACTTTTTGCAGCTTGATGTTATATGTGTACTTTTCAGGCTCTGGTGCTGTAAACTGGAGAGCCCAGCTTGGGGTTTAGACCCCACATTTCTCAGGGCATCCCCCCAGCCACTGAGATATCCCTCTGGCACTTCAGCTGCAGCCCAGAGGAGCCAAGCCAGCACGCTCCAGTTTCCTCCAAACACCGTACCAGTCACATTGTGTTGACACTGTTTCTTCAGTCTGTCTGTGGTTATAAGTCTTCTCTCCCGCTATTGTCCCATTGTTTATTCTGGTTGATTTCTCCACAGTTTAGTTGTAATTCTAGATTGCTCCTGGAACTAGGTTAGTGCAACTTCCACTCACTTCTCAATCATCTTGGATCTCTCAGTTTTTTGGGTGTTTGTTGTTTTTTTTTTTTTTAATGCACACTAATATGACAGATGTCAAAATAAAATCTAACAAAATTGTTTCCAATGAAGTTAAAGACATCATAGTGCCAGTAGGTTCATCTTACAGAAAAAAACCAACTCAACAGATCATGAGGTAATGAAGAGAGCAAACATAGGCAACTCTTGAGAAGTTTGCCTCTAAAAGGAAGGAGAAACATAAAGAATTAGTTGAAGGGGGAAACTTTCAGTGCAATTGTGAAAGCATGGATCTATTTTTAGTGTTCTTTGTTATTGATACTAGTATGAGGCTGGGCCAGATCATGAATTGTCTTAAATACCATCATAAGGTGTTTGGAATATTTTCCTGTAGCAAAGTGGGACCATTGGGAGTGGCATGAACAGATCTAAATTTTAGTGAGAACAGGAGTATTTTAAGGAATAAAAGTAATAGAAAGAGATAAAGTTGGTGGCTATTATAATTGCTTATATGAGATAAAAGTAAATGTTTAAAATAAGTAAATAATAGTGTATTTATGGCTAAAGAAAACATCAGCAAAATGAAAAGGGAGCCAACCATATGGGAAAATATATTAACTAATGATACATCAGACAGACGTTTGATCTCCAAAATATATAAAGAACTCACATGACTCCACTCCAAGAAGATAAACAATCCAATCAAAAAATGGGAAAAGGACCTGGGCAGACGCTTTTCCAAGGAGGAGATACAGAGGGCCCAGAGACATTTGAAAGGATGCTTGGCATCACTAGCCATCAGTGAAATGCAGATCAAAACCACAATGATATACCACCTCACAACGGTCAGAATGGCCATCATAAACAGAGCAATAAACAACAGGTGCTGGCGAGGCTGTGGAGAAAAGAACACTAGTACACTGTTGGTGGGAATGCAGACTGGTGTAGCCATTGTAGAGAGCAGTGTGGAATTTCCTCAAAAAGCTGAAAATGGAACTGCCTTTTGATCCCGTGATTCCCCTGCTGGGACTATACCCTAAGAATCCCAAAATGCCGATTCAAAAGAACCTATGCACCCCAATGTTCATAGCAGCACAATTTACAATAGCCAAGTGTTGGAAGCAACCTAAATGCCCATCAGTAGATGAGTGGATCAAAAAACTATGGTACACTTACACAATGAAATACTACGCAGCAGAAAGAAAAAAGAACTACTACACCTCGCGACAACATGGATGGAATTAGAGAGCTTTATGCTAAGCAAAATAAGCCAGGGGGCGAAAGACAAATACCATATGATCTCACCTATAAGCAGAAACTAAACAACAAAACAAAGATGTAAGGAAAATAAGACCAGGAACACTGAAAGAAAAAAGAAACCAACAGAGACAAGAGGGAAGGAGGGAAGGGTCAAGTCAAGTAACATATAGCAAGGACTCATGGACAAAGCCAAAGTGGGGAAAAATTGAGGAAGGGAGAGTGGGAGGAGGGCACGGGAAAGTGGTGGGGGGAAGGCAGAGCCAAATGTATTTGAAAAAATAAATTAATAAAAAATAATAGTGTATTTAGTGATATTAATAAGATGTAATTAACAGGGTATGAATGTAAAACCAGGGAAAATAATAAATATTTATCTTGAGTTTATGGGTCAATGGTGGTGTAACATACAGAACTGGAAACACAGGAGGGATAAATTTATGTGTAAAGTAATGGTTAGATTTGAATATATTTTACTTGTGAAATACCCAAGTGGATATGTGTAGTATGAAAGCTGGGGAGACAGGATTTAGTTGAAAGGTTAACTGCATTTAAGGTGTTCATTGTATAAAAGCCTGGTGTAAACTCTCAAATAAGGGACCATTTTTTGAAGCTATATTTATGTTTTTATTTTCCTAGACTTATACATAATTATAAAATACACAGTTTTATTAGTTGAAAAGGTTTTCTATCTGTAGGATACCAGTGTATCAAAGTTCAACAAAAATAGTTGTATAATTCAATAAAATGCCAAAGGATATTTCAGAGAAGAAATAAGTACTAAAGAAATCAACACATTTTGACTGACAACTCTAAATGATATACTTTTGTTTTCACTGAAAAATAAACAATTATTTGACTTGGTTTATTAATAATATTGTCTCTCATATGCTTGAAAATTACCCACCAAGAAACATAATCTTCTTGAATATGCAGTACCCTATGTTTATCTTGATGGGTTGAGGTTGGTGGCCTTTATGGAGCACTGGAAAGTGTAAACCTTTTAAATCAACTTCAGTTCATTTTATTTGTAATAGGGAACTTTTTATCACTTTATTTTTATTTATTTTTAACTTTTTTAAATTTATTGGGGTGACAGTGGTTAATAAA
Source organism: Pteronotus mesoamericanus (assembly GCF_021234165.1). Classification (NCBI taxonomy): domain Eukaryota; kingdom Metazoa; phylum Chordata; class Mammalia; order Chiroptera; family Mormoopidae; genus Pteronotus; species Pteronotus mesoamericanus. Next base: position 6,357,035 of record NW_026555198.1, read on the forward strand.
ATATATAGGTTTCAAGTGTACAATTCTATAATAAATCATCTGTATATTTTATTATGTGTTCACCACCCAAAGTCAAGTCTCCTTCCATCAACATCTATCCCCCCTTTATCCTCTTCTACCCCATCCCCCTTTCCCTCTGGTAATCACCATACTGTTGTCTATGTCTATGAATAAAATTTGGGTAAAATATTATATCATATTTGTTTACTAAGTCAAAGCAGCATGTAAGTCTGTATATATATTTCATTCTCACTTCTGCCTCCAAATAAAGGAAACATAAGTTGGGAAGTTCATTCTTTGCATGCAATCTGCCAAATTTGACACCTTGCACTGACATAGTTTAATTAATATTCATTTTTCCTTTGCAATGGTACATGTGGAACTCACCTCAGCTTACAAATAATATATCTTTAAGGTTTCTTGGTTATTTTACTCTAAAGATATTTGTTTTTAAATGTATTATGTTGTAAAAAGGTTCTGCTGTAGTTGTGGTTCATTAACTCCAGACAATAATATGTATGGTATGAAAAGAACAGGGATTGAGAGTGACTGGAAATGCAAGTCTTTGGATGCCAACCAACTATCTCCATGTGTAATCTTGAACAAGTATTGAACCTCTACAAGCCACAAACTGTCTCTATACAATACAAATCTGGACTTATTTGGAAATATTCAGATAACTAACTGCATTCAGAAACTCTTATGTCTCTACTCTGAGTTAAGCTTCCCTTCTCCATCCACCTTGAGTAGTATGAGAAACTTTATTACTAGCCTCACAATATTATTTTTAAAGGTTCTGTGCCTAGGTCTGTACCATGTCCTATTCATCTCTTTATCACCTGCATATGTCAAAGGGCATGGAATGAACCATAGAAATTGTTCAGCAAAGTTTTATTACACTGAGTGTAATATTTTCCCATTTTCATCCCAATTATCTCAATTGTATAGGGTTAACCAATGGTCTTGGCAGTTTCACTAACAAAGACAATGTACCATTATATATCCATTTTAAATACCAACTGCTCTAAGAGTTCAGATTTGTCATGCCAGCCAGATTTTGTTGCTGAATTATAAAATTTTGAATTTTATTTGCAGTATAAAGACCCTATCATGATTGTTATTTATTCTGGCTGATTACATAAGCTAAAGCCATACCATGCATAATAAATCGTGTTTTTGACACAAAATCTATGAAGGATATAAGTTATGGGACAGGAGGATCAAAGCCTTCCAGTCTCAATGCATTCAGAAACTCACTCAACCCAATCTTAGTGTATATGAGTTAGCAATTGATAGATAATTTTATATAAAAATAAGTATAAATGTATTTGCCTAAGTCAAAGAAAAATAGGAAATCTTCAAAAGTAAACAAATGTCCTAGAGCAGTTTTGCAAGACTAAACACAAGCCATTGATAGATCATGTTGAAATGGGAGAAAGGATCGATTATTCAACTTCAAGTCAATGATTCAGCAATAATATATTGTGGGTATGGTAGTCCTTGACACTCTGTGAACAATGTGAAGCTGTAACAGATTCAGTACCTAACTTCACAATACTGGCCATCTAGGGAAATAAGATACAAATTTGAGTCACTACAATACTAAACAGACTATCATGGGTACTAGAGCAGAGGGTCAAAGTACTATAGGAACACAGATAGCAGGAGAAATTCATTTGATCAAATATTGTGTAATGGATTAGAAAAGAGAGTAGCATTTAAGTTGGGCATTTCCTTGAAGATTGATAGTATTTTGAGAAAAAGACATGAGGAGAAATGATAGAAGCATTACTCAAAAGTGGAATGAAGTCTATTGGAAAATTGCAACCAGCTCAAGTGGGCCTCAAGCACTCAAGTGTACTTGATATAGTTTATGTTTATTGTTTTGGCATGATAACTTCTCTTAACTTCTTTCTTCTAGTAACAGTACCCCCAATATCTTTTGGAACCGATATTCTATGTTCTATTCCTTTTGTTTAATTGGAACTGAACTGACTCTAGTTGTGGATCACAAGACCCAGGCTTGGCCAGTTGATTCACAGAATACCCTTAGCCATGGTGATTAGTTCATAAGTGGGTATGTGACCTTAGTTAGTTCAATTAGAATAAATCCATTGACTTATATAGGATTTACTGGGAAGATAAACTCTCTTTTTCACTGTACTTAATTTGGGAAGTCATGAGCCTGGAGATTCTGCACATCACCATGTGGAGCCTGATAATGAAACAACATAGGTGAGGATAGAGCTAAGAATGGAGATAAATCAGGCCAGGATAACATTGTTTGGGCCACTAGCTCAGGTCGCACTTAGGACCTTTTTACATAAGCCAACAAATTCTCCTTTTTGAAGGCATGTTTGTGTTAGGTTTTCTGTCACTTGTATCCAAGGGCTCTGGTCTAATAATTATAGGACAAGAGGATAAATAAGAGAAGAAATGTCTAAAAAATTAGGTATAAATTGGATCAGACACTTGCTGCCTCCTTGAAGACTCAAACACAGCCAATGAGCCAGTAAGGTATGAAAGGTATGGACACAGGGCCTCAGCATGTCATTGGCTTTCTGGTGGAGTTCCTCATTTTTCCCATCTTTTCAGCAACCAGTTATTAGGCAGCCACTTCTGGATCCAAGTGTCCCCTTAAATTATTTTGAGAAGTAGCAAAGTTGATGCCACAACTATCTAGAATCTCTGCAGGATATGATTTGCAAGAAAAGCTTTGAATGTAATTTTCTGTATTAGAAAACTGTACTACTTTATAGATATACATGGAGAAGTATACTACCTCACTAAAAATAGGTTGCCTTCAGTCATTTTCAAGTATATAAAAGGTCTTAAAAAGAGAAGTGAGGTTGATAGAAATGATTAAAAGTTCCTTTTAGCAGAAGTTTGCAAGAGCCTTTAAAACATTAATAACAATAATTTTCACTGATTTTATAACGTTCCATTTATTACTTTTTAAAGCATTTACTGAATGCCTACTGTGCTAGGTGATTTGCCAATATAGATGAATCTGTTGTTCCAGCCCTCAAGGAACTCAAGATAGATAAGACTATCTTTTCTTCCTTTATTCACTCAGCCAAAATGCCTGCACCATGCGAGATATTACTAGATATTGTTGGTTGAAAAAGAGAAAATATTAAAGGTGAAATATTGCCTGAATTGAGAAAGCTATGCATTGACAAAATGCCAGGCAAAGAGCTGAGTGTAGTGATACATTCATTGGTATGTGGTAACCAAAATACAGGCAAATCTAACAATGCCAGTTCTGGAAGAAACATGCTCCACACAGCTTGGGATTGTTGCTTTCTAATGAAGAGTGACTCTGATGAGTTCTTTGAACTTCCTATTTTGAAATAATTATAGACTCACAGGAAGGCACAAAGAGTACAGCCAGGTCCCCTGTATCCTTCACCCAGTTGCCCTCAATAGCTATTTCTTATACATAATATCAAAACCAGGAAATTAATACTGATATAATGTGTGAGCATAGTTCTATGTCACTTGATCACATATGTAGATTGGTGAAACTAGAATCTCAGTCAAGATACAGAACTGTTCCAGCACCACAAACATCTCCTTCCTGCTATTGCTTTTTAGGCACAACCACTCTCCTGCCCCTGTCCACCATCTCTAACCACTGACAACCACTAATGTTTTCCATATCTATGGTTTCTGACAAGGATAATTTAAACTCTTCTTCTGGGAAAAATGCCCTTCAAATCTAGTGGTGAATCAATTTGTCAACAAAACAAATCTGTAGGTCATCAGATGAGCACATTGTCCTTGATTTCTCACTATGAAGGAAGGTAGCAGAACCTGTGCCTCTAGGGTGTAGTTACAATGCAACTTAATAGAAACAACAGAGATGGCTCCAGAGGAGTCTGAATGCTTTGTGATGGCAGTGTTATTATAACATGCATGTTTTTAAAGATTTTATTGATTTATTTTTAGAGAGAGGGGAAGGGAGGGAGAAAGAGAGGAAGAGAAACAATGTGTGGTTGCCTCTCATGCACCCCCAACTGGGGACCCAGTCTGAAACCCAGGCATGTGCCCTGATGGGGAATCGAACTGATGACCTTTTGTTTCACAGGCTGGCACTCAATCCATTGAGCCACGCCATCTAGTGCTTAACATGCATGTTTTTGATCATTCGACATAGCTAAAAATTATTGATAAGATATTTTAATATTGAGTGTTTTTTTAACTTGATTTGAAGTGATTATCTCTGTTATCTGTCATTAGTGTCTGGAAAGAGGTTACTTAATCCTCAGAGTAGGCACCAGATAAGAAAACATCTAGTGACAAAACCAGTGAACAGTAGATAAAAATAAGTAGAGATCTACTAAAATGTCTTTGAAGAGCAGATTAGCCAGTGCAACTTATGTAAAAGAATAATATCTTTCATATGATGAAGCATCATTTTTGGAATCACAGTCAATGGATCAATGCATTTTTCTTTTTTAAACAGTAGTCTTTATGATCAGTGACCTGGGTCACTCTGTGAACATTATACAGGGATTTATTATAAATTACTAAAATCCCCTCACATGGATTTTAGTAAATTAGAACAAAATTCTGGACATTTCTCAAGGCAAAATCATTTAATCTTCAGGATACAGTTCTGTGGAAAACCATTGTGTTAGACATCTGCTGATATAATCATTTGTGTACGGGGAGAGTTGGGCTATACAGAGGACATCTTTCTGTGCCAGAAAAAGCACATGCTAAACATAAAAAAAATCACTTTGAACTGGATTAATAGATGTATAGAGAAAGGGGTTGAGAATCTGCCATTGGTAAGATTTAGCAACAGGTGCAGGATATTCAAACCCTAATTTCTCATGAATGAGGGTGAACATCTGCTCAGAATAGCAATGGAAGAGAATATTCAGATCTCTACTAAATATACTTGAAACGACAGGAGCCATGGGACCATACCCAAAATTTTTTTCTCTGTCAATTTTTGTGCTAGTAAATCACTAACTCTACATTGATCAGTATTCCACAGCAAAAGCTCCATTTCTGGTTATGTATTCTGATTATCACTGGAGTTTATTTAAAATGCTTATACTTATTTTGCAACCCAGGAGTATTTAATCAGAAAATTTAGGAGTGATATTCTAGAATATGTATTACTGCAAAGCTCCTACACAGATTCCAATGTGCAGCCAAGTTTGGAAACCATTGCTTTAAATGCGATTTAGTAGAATACGTCCAGAATTAAATTTACCATTGTCTTTGATTTTCAGTCAACTAGTCATCCCACCCATTCTACTTTCTACATATGTATTTCTTAAATCAATTTCCTCCTCTCAGGCCTTACTGCTACTACCTTAGTTGCAGGCATACATACTTCTCTCACTTGGTCTATTGCAAAGCTTCCAAACTGGTCTCCTTGCTTCTAATCTTGCTCTTTCCTACAAACAGTTCTCCGAAGAACAGCCAGGACAATATTTTTGAAAAGAACTCACATGATATGACTCTCCTGCTTAAAACTCTCAAAGGGTATATCTCATGACATTTTAATTAAAACTTGCTTATTAACCTATTTTATAAGCCTACATAATGTGGCCATGTTAACTTTCCATCTAACTTTCCTTTTTGCTGGAGTTCTCTTCTCTCTTTACATGATTGATATGTTTTTCAGATCTTCAATTAAATACCATCTCTTCAGAGACCTTAGCTAACCACTTAATGCTAAGGAGTCACCCATTTATAGTGATACCTACTTTAACTCTTATGCATAGCACTTAATCTATATCTAATACTTTTCTTATCTTTTTTTAGTCTAAACCCACCACATTGAAAGTAATTTCCATGGAAGCATGGTTCCTACATGCCTTGCTTAATAAGGCATTCCCAAAATTTCAAAACATACCAGACACAAAGTACTTTTTTGTTAAATAATTTTATTAATGTGTTTTAGTAATTATACTCAATCAGATGAATGGTTTTCTCCTTGTTGTAATTTGCATTACTTTGTTTTCTAACAATATTGAATAAATTTTAAATACATGGTAGACATGTATATTTCTGTCACTATTCTATTCTTATAATGAACAAATGCTTCATGTCCTTATTTTTTTTTCTTGTAGGTTACCAGTGCGTTCATTTATATGACTACTTTTTATTGATTTTAAATATTAAATTAATAGAGAACCCTGTAGACTCTACCAAAAAACTCCTCAACCTAATAAGTAAATTTGGCAAAACAGCAGGATACAAAGTCAACATTCAGAAATCAAAGGCATTTTTGGACACCAGCATGCAACAGAAGAAGAAGAAATCAGAAAAAAAAAATACCATTCAATATAGCAAGGAGAAAAATAAAGTACCTAGGCATAAATTTAACCAAAGACGTAAAAGACCTGTATGCAGAAAACTATACAACATTGAAAAAAGAAATTAAGGAAGACACAAATAAATGGAAGCATATACCGTGCTCATGGATTGGAAGAATTAATATCCTCAAAATGTCCATACTACCCAAAGCAATTTATAGATTCAACGCAATCCCTATTAAGATACCAATGACATATTTCACAGAAATAGAACAGACGTTTCAAAAATTTATATGGAACCATAAGCGACCCCGAATAGCCACAGCCATTTTGAGAAAGAAACAGAAAGTAGGAGGGATCACAATACCGGACATCAAACTCTACTGCAAAGCCACTATACTCAAAACAATCTGGTACTGGCACAAGAACAGACCCATAGACCAGTGGAACAGAATAGAAAGCCCAGAAATAAGCCCAGGTCTATATGGGCAATTAATATTTGACAAAGGGGGCAGAAGCATAAAATGGAGCAATAATAGCCTCTTCAAGAAATGGTGTTGGGAAAGCTGGACGGCTACATGCAAAAAATTGAAATTGGATCATCCGCTGACACCATACACAAAAATAAACTCTAGATGGAGAAAAGCCTTAAATAGAAGTCACAACTCCATAAAAGTCCTAGAGGAGAACATTGGCAGGAAACTCTCAGATATCCCACGCAGCAATTTTTTCACTGATATGTCCCCTAAAGCAAGGGACATAAAGGAAAGAATAAACAAGTGGGACTTCATTAAAATAAGAAGCTTCTGCACAGCTAAAGAAAACATCAGCAAAATGAAAAGGGAGCCAACACTATGGGATAATATATTCACTAATGATACATCAGATAGAGGTTGGATCTCCAAGATATATAAAGAACTCACTCGACTCCACTCCAAGAAAACAAACGATCCAATCAAAAAATGGGCAAAGGACCTGGGCAGACGCTTTTCCAAGGAGGAGATACAGAGGGCCCAGAGGCATTTGAAAGGATGCTCAGCATCACTAGCCATCAGAGAAATGCAGATCAAAACCACCATGAGGTACCTCCTCTCACCGGTCAGAATGGCCATCATAAACAGATCCACAAACAACAGGTGCTGGCGAAGCTGTGGAGAAAAGGGAACCCTAGTCCACTGTTGGTGAGAATGCAGACTGGTACAGCCACTGTGGAAAGCACTGTGGAATTTCCTCAAAAATCTGAAAGTGGAACTGCCTTTTGATCCAGTGATTACCCTGCTGGGACTATACCCTAAGAATCCCAAAACGCCAATACAAAAGAACCTATGCACCCCAATGTTCATAGCAACACAATTTACAATAGCCAAGTGTTGGAAGCAACCTAAATGCCCATCAGTAGATGAGTGGATCAAAAAACTATGGTACATTTACACAATGGAATACTACGCAGCAGAAAGAAAAAAAAAGTACTACTACACTTCACGACAGCATGGATGGAACTAGAGAGCATTATGCTAAGCGAAATAAGCCAGGGGGCGAAAGACAAATACCATATGATCTCACCTATAAGCGGAACCTAACCAACAATACAAAGATGCAAGGAAAATAAGACCAGCAACACTGAAAGGAAAAGAAATCAACAGAGAGAAGAGGGAAGGAGGAAGGGGGTGTGGGGAAAAGGAAAGGAAAGGGAAATTCAAGGAACATATAGCAAGGACTCATGGACAAAACCAAAGGGGAAGAGCTGAGGGAGGGAAGGAGGGAGGTGGCAAGGGAAAGTGGTTGGGGGTTGGCAGAGACAAATGTATTTGAAAAAATAAATTAAAATAAAATTGAAAAAACATTGTGGTAAATAAATAAATATTAAATTAATATTAATATTAAATATAATTTGTCAACTATGTTACACATATTTCACTAGCTTATTATTTACCTTTAATGTTATTGATTTTTGGCACATGAAACATTTAATCCTTATGTAATCAAATGTACTGGTCCTAATCTTTAGCACTTATTCTATATTACATTTAAAATTTACTTCACGTTATATTTATAATTTTCAAAGAGATAATCAATGGTAGCCAATATCTTATTTTAGTTTTAGATGGTCTGATGTTCTACATTAAATTATTTGAGCTGCCTGATTTTGTTATAAGGTATAAGAAAATGATTTATATTTGTGATTTTTCAAATAGTACATTTGATTAAATAGGCATTAATTCTCTGATTTTTTAATATATTTCTCATAATCTTAATTCATACACATATACACATGCATATGTGTTTGTTTGTGTATAGCTGTAGCAGTAGTGGTGGTGGTGGTGTTGACTATAGTAACAGTAATGGTGATGTACATGAACTCTGGAGTTAGTAAATTGCATTGGACTATTAGACCAACCATTACAGAATTCTGTGACTGTGGACATGGCCTCTACATTCTTTGTGCCTTAGTTCTTTTAATATAAAGTGGGAATAATAAGAGTACTGGATCATAATGTTGTCTACAGATTAAAACAGAAATAACAGGTGTAGCAAAAGCTGCCAGCTGCCTATCAAAATCCACCTTTCTCTTCTTCAAGCCCACGGTTAGATTGCTTTTTCCCAGCTGTCCATCCAGTTAGGCATGGCCATGGGACTAAACTGTCCCCAGAGGAGTAGAAGAGGAAGTGATGCATGACACTTCCATATCAGGCCTAAAAATCCATCATGCCCTTTCTGCCTCTGGCTGATTGTGTAGGTGACAACCATGGGAATGTTGGAAGCCACTTATGTCGTATTATGAAATAAACAGAACATCTGGCATCCTGGACTCCTAAATAACTTATACAGACTACAGCAACCACTCAACTGGAATCTGTACTCAAGACTATTATATAAACAAGATACAAACTATTATTTTGAGATACTATATGCCTGAGTCTGTTTATAATGACAGTCCAATTGCAGTATCACATATAAATTGATTAATTAGCACATCATAAGAGCCTAAAAAAGTATAGATACATGGCCAAATAAGGAATACACAAATGCAGATAGATATAAAGTATCAAATATCAGTTGCTTATCTGTATGGTCAGTTTCATGACCCTGGCAATTCTTGTACCAATATCACATTTTGAATACCAAAAACTAAGCTGTATTCCTTAATATCTTGTACACTGTCACTTTATTACCCTTCTTTTCTATAAATAACTTGAGTTGTTTTTTCAAATAGATTTTACAATCATTTGATCAAACTAAAAGAATTACAAGGAATTTCAACTGGATTGTTATTAAGTCAATAAATTAAATTGGGGATAATTAATGCATTTACTTTATTCATTTTCCCAGTGTAATACGCATCTTATATTTAATTATATGCTTATTTTAAACATTATTTTTTATTTACAGATTTTATTTATTTATTTTTAGAGAGAGGGGAAGGGAGGGAGAAAGAGAGGGAGAGAAACATCAAGGTGTGGTTGCCTCTCACACACCCCTCAACTGGGGGCCTAGCCCGCAACCCAGACACATGCCTTGACTGGGAATCAAACCAGCAGTGACCCTTTGGTTTGCAGGCCGGCACTCTATCCACTGAGCCACACCAGCCAGGGCTATGCTTCTTTTAAATAAATAAAATAAATATGTGCTTTTATTAAGTTCATTTCTAATGTGTTTATAATTAAGGACTGTATATGCAATACTATATTATATATAATATATTACTTTCCTCTTATCTGTGGCTTCACTTTTCATGGTTTCAGTTAACCATTGTCAACCATGGTCTGAGAACATAAAATTGAAAATTCCAGAAATAAACATGTCATAAGTTTTAAATAGCACATCATTCTGAGTTAGGCATGGTCATGGAACTAAGTTGTCTCTAGAGGAATAAAGTATAAAAGTGAGAGTTGATATATATATACACACACTTTGTTTAGGATATGGAGATCTATATATATATAGATCTCCATATCCTAAACAAAATGAATATCCAAAACAGATATATAGAGAGATATCCATGTTATGAATATGTGCATGTTTGTGTGTATGTAATGGCATAATCCCTTTATTGAGCTTTCATTATGTCTATTTTTAAAATACTATAATTTTTAATGTTATCTTAGCTTCACTAATAGTTATATAATGCCAAAATAATTCATCTCTTTTTTTTCCTATACTTCTCTACACTTTCTGCAATGAGTAAAATCTATAGAATAATACTAAATATTAGAATTGATCAAATATGCTCTATAATGATCCTGATCTTAATGTATACATCTCTATGATTCAGTGTGATGTTGGCTTTTTGTTTGAGTCACATATGTTTAATCTTATTAATTTTTAATTTATGTTTTCTAGTTTTGTATTTATGATTTCACTCTAAGAGTGGTATTTGAGGGTTTTGTTTATTTTAAAAGTATTTGATAAAAATCTTGTATTATTATTCTACTTTATTTTTATAGTTTATTGATTATGCCATACAGTTCTCCCAATGTTTCCTCATTTGTAGCCCTCTACCCAGGCCCCCCCACACCTTCGGGCATTCCCCACACCATTGTTCATTCCGTGGGTCACAAGTATAAGCTACTCCATTTCCTAAACTGTACCTTACATCTCCCTGGCTATTATGTAACTATCTATTTGTACTTCTTAATCCCCTCCCCTCTTCCCATTCCCCCACACCCCCTTCCCATCTGGCAATCATCAAAATGCTCTCTGTATCCATGATTGTGTCTCTGTTCTTCTTAATTTGTTTCTAGATCCAATTGTCAATAGATATGTATTTATTCCCATTTTATTGTTCATAGTCTTGATCTTCTTTTTCTTAAATAAGTCCCTTTAATATTTCATATAACAATGGTTTGGTCATGATGAACTCCTTTAGCTTTTTCTTATCTGAGCAGCTCTTTATCTGCCCTTTAATTCTAAATGATACCTTTACTGGGTAGAGCAGTCTTGGTTGTAGGTCCCTGTTTGTCATGACTTTCTTTTTTTTAAGAATATTTTATTGATTATGCTATTATATTTGTCCCATTTTTCTCCCCTTTATTCTCCTCCTCCTGGTACCCCCATTCCCTCCAACATTTCTTCCCTTAGTTCATGTCCATGGGTCGTACATATAAGTTCTTTGGCTTCTCCATTTCCAATACTATTCTTAACCTCCCCCTGTCTAATTTATGCCTACAAATTATGCTTCTTATTCCCTGTACATTTTTCCTCCATTCTCCCCGCTGACCCCACTGATAACCCTCCATGTGATCTCCATTTCTGTGATTCTGTTCCTCTTCTAGTTGTTTTCTTAGTTTGTTTCTGTTTTTGTTTTAGGTTCAGTTGTTGATAGTTGCGAGTTTTTTGTCATTTTACTGTTCAGAGTTTTGGTCTTCCTCTTTTTCTTAGATAAGTCCCTTTAACATTTCATATAATAATGGCTTGGTGATGATGAACTCCTTTAACTTGACCTTATCTGGGAAGCACTTTATCTGTCCTTCCATTCTAAATGATAGCTTTTCTGGATAGTGTAATGTTAGATATTGGTCCTCGCTTTTCATCGCTTTGAATACTGCCTTCCAACCCCTTCTTACCTGCAAAGTTTCTTTTTAGAAATCAGCTGATAGTCGTATGGGAACACCTTTGTAGGTAACTGTCTCCTTTTCTCTTGCTCTTTTCAAAATTCTCTCCTTGTCTTTAATCTTGGATAATTTAATTATGTTGTGTCTTGGTGTGTTCCTTCTTGGGTCCAACTTCTTTGAGACTCTGGATTCCTGGACTTGTATGTTTATTTCCTTCACCACATTGAGGAAGTTTTCCTTCATTATTTTTTCAAATAAGTTTTAAGTTTCTTGCTCTTCGTCTTCTCCATTTGGCACCCCTATGATTCCAATGTTAGAACATTGAAAGTTGTCCCAGAGGTTCCTAAGCCTCTCCTCATTTTTTTGAATTCTTATTTCATCATTCTGTTCCAGTTGAATGTTTATTTCTTCCTTTTCTTCCAAATCATTAATTTGAGTCCCAGTTTGCTTCCCTTCACTGTTGGTTCCCTGTGCATTTTGCTTTATTTCACTTTATATAGCCTTCACTTTTTCCTCTGTTATGTGACCATACTCAATCCATACTCAATCATTTCTGTGAACATCCTGATTATCAGTGTTTTGAACTCTGCATCTGATAGGTTGGCTATCTCCTTGTCACTTAGTTTTTTTTTTTTCTGGAGTTTTAATCTGCTCTTTCATTTGGGCCATTTTTTTTTTTGGTTGTTGTTGTTGTTTTTTGTCTCAGTGAACCTGTTATGTTTTAAGGGGCAGAGACTTAGGTATTTGCCAGGGCAGAGCTACCCACTTCTCTGCATTGTGGCATTGTTTTTGGGATAGGGGTCAGAGAGGGAACAATGCTGCTTGCTTGGCTCTTGCCCTGCCTTCTGTCACTTCCCCTGCTTCCCACAAGCCAATTGTGTCCTTCCAGGTGCTGCCCTGGTACTGATTCCTGGGTAGGTGGACTTCTGTATGTTCTAGGATCCTGTGGGCCCCTCTAATGGACACTCCTGTGAGACTTTCAGTTTCTCCCACTGCCACAACCCCCACAGTTTTTACAGCCAGAGGTTCTGAGACTTTGTTTTCCTGCACTGGAACCCTGGGTTGTGCAGTCTATCTCACTCCCCAGGTGTTCCTCCTTGTTTACCTGCATGCAAATGTGGGACAACCTGGTCTGCTAGCCTTTGCATTGGTGCATGTCCTTTCCACCCTGGATCCCCATCTCTACCCCTCCTACCAGTCTGGATAAATGTTTCTTCTTTAATACCTTGGTTGTCAGGCTTCCATACAGTTCAGTGTTCTGGTACCTGTGGTTGATTTTTTTGCCTTTAAATTTTTATCCTTCTTTTGGTTGTGTGAGGAAGCAAAACTATTTACCTATGCCTCCATTTTGACCAGAAGCCTATTTTTTTAGTCTCTACTTTTCATGACTTTGAATATTTATTGCCAGTGCCTTCTAGGCTGCAAAGTTTCTTTGAGAAACGAGCTGACAGTCTTATGGGAACTCCTGTGCCCACAGAGCCACAGACCTAGCAGGCAGGTCCCATATCTGAGACTCTCTAACCTGACTAATACTGTTTGCCCCACCCTGGAGATTCCATGAGGCTCTGTCCCACCCAACTTATGGGACCACCCAAGTTGTTAACAGTGACGTTTCCGTATGAATGGCTTATCTTGGCTCATGCTTCCCAACTTCCTAAATCCTCTCAAACAAGCAACAGCTGCCCTCAGTGAGCCCTCAGCTCCTGTACCTCTTGCTAAGTAGCTCCAGGCCCAGTACTAGCAGAAACCAGCATAGACTCACAGCTTGACTTCACATGAGAATCTCCAAGCCCACCACAATTAGAGGCCATCTCAGATTGTTTTATTGCTCATGCAGGGTGATCTTGCAGAGAACACAGGTGGGGGCTGACCTTTGCGTGCACCACCTGGGAAACCTCAGAGCCTGCACACCCAGTGGACAGCTACAGATCACATCAGAGCACCACGACCCTGCCACTGCACAGCTGATCCTCCACCATCCTCCACAGAGGGTGGACATTGGTGGTCAGTGGTCACAGCCAGTCCTTACAGCTGACTGGCCTGAGTAAATCCCTCCTATTGACCTTCAAACAGCAATCAAAGATCAACTACAAGAAGAGGATGTACTCTGTCCACATTAAGGGTGCACCTTGTGTACCCAGCTTGGGTGATAGGGGAGGCTGTGCTACTGGACACTACAGGACACCTACTCCATTAGTCCATGATATAAGACAGGGAGTCATAGAAGCTCTACCTAATACATAGAAAAAAACATGGGGAGGCTGCCAAAATAAGGAGACAAAGAAACATGGCCCAAATGAAAGAACAGATCAAAACTCCAGAAAAAGAACTAAACAAAATGGGGACAAGCAATCTATCAGATGCAGAGTTCAAAACTCTGGTTGTAAGGATGCTCAAGGAAGTTAGTGAGGACCTCAACAGCATAAAAAAAGATAGTCAGAAATTAAGGATACACTAATTGAAATAGAGAACAGTTTACAGGGAAACAGCAGTAGAATGGAGGAAGCCAAAAAACAAACCAATGATTTGAAACACTAGGAAGCAAAAAACAACCAATCAGAACAGCCAAAAAAAAAAAAAACTGAAAAAAATGAGGATAGTATAAGCAGCCTCTCAGATGACCTCAAGCATTCCAAAATTCACATCATAGAGGTGCCATAAAAAAGAGAAAGAACAAGAAATTGGAATTCTATTTGAAAAAATAATGAAAGAACACGTCCCTAATTTGGTGAAGGAAATAGACATGCAAGTCCAGGGAGCACAGAGAGTCCCAAACAACACAAGGGCAAAAAAGACCACACCAAGACACATCATATTTAAAATGCTGAAGTTTAAAGATAAAGAGAGAATCTTAAAAGCAGCAAGAGAAAAGCAGTTAGTTACTTGTGAAAGCTCAGAAAAGGAACAATGGCCTCTGCCCACCTTTCTTTCTAGGAGAAAGCTCTCCCCCAGCTCTCATCCTGATGCCATACACTTCAGTTCCTCCCCATGTGCCACTGGTGCCTTTCAAGCTGCTTCCCTGGTGCTGGAGCTCGAAGAGAGTGAGTCTGAGTAAGCCCATGTGTGGGTTCTTTAAAAGGAACTGCTTGGGAATCCAGAAGTTTCTTCCACCTATCCAAACCCCACTGGCTTTTCCAGCCAGAAGTTATGGGGACTTATCTTCCTGGCACTGGAACCCTGGTCTAGGGGACATGGTGTGTGGCTGGGATTCCTTACTCCCAAGATATACCACCCAAATTTTTATCCACCACACATAGATGTGGGACCAGCCTATTTCATGTCTCGGCCCCTCCTACCAGTCTGGATGGATGTGATTTCCTCAATTCTATAGTTGTCAGACTTCCATTCAATTCGATTTTTGATGGTTCTGAGTGATGGTTGTTCTATAATTTAGTTGTAATTTTGATATGGTTGTACAAGGAGGCAAGCTGTGTTTACGTATGCCGCGATCTTGCTAGGACTCTTATATTATTATTTTTTTTATTGTTCGAATACATTTGTCTCCATTTACCCACCACCTCTTTCCCCTGCCCCTCCCACCCCCACCTCTCTCCCTCAATCCCTCCCCACCTTGGCTCCATCCATGTGTCCTTCATACATGTTCCTTGATTTGACCCTTCCCCTTCCTTTCTGCACAACCCCCCTCTCCTTCCCTCTCATTTCTGTTGGTTTCTTTTTTATTTCAATGTTGCTGGTTATGTTTTCCTTATATTATTATTTTTAAACAAATTGAGAAATTTATATATTTTATATTATTTCATGCATTTTATGGAGCAAATTACAAATGAATCACCCATAAAACTGTCTATTCTAGAACACTTTGGAGCCAGTTTTTTGTTGACTATAATTTTCTTCCATAGTTACTGATGTATTAGTATTTTCTAACCTTTGAAGATTTTTGGTCATTTTATATTTTGAGAAAATTATTCATTTCAGTTAAATTTTATGATTTATAAGCATAAAATTGAATATAGCATTCTCTACCCATCTACCCCCTCCTTTCTCTCCTCCTCTCCCTCTCATTTTCATGTCGATGTCTACGTACCACAGAAACTAATTTCCACATATTTTATGTGTTTTTTCTTCATTATTTTACATGGGAGTTTTTTGTAACTTTATTGCCCTCCACCTCAAATTGTCTTAATTATTCAGTCACTAAACATTCAAGTATTTCTTTTTGTCTGTTTCTGTGTATTTTATTTTGAGGAAATGATTTGGGAAGTCCTAGTTTCTTTTATCCAATTCTCTAGCTTGTAAGCAATTGAGAAACATTATAAGAATACAAATATGGATGGAGTCACAATCTAGCAAATTGAATGCAGTTAAAAGTGTATTAACAATGCATCAGTCTCCTATCCTTTTTCTGATATGAACTTACAGAGCCAGCTATATACATGCACAAAAGGTGCTCAGAGGCTACAGGTATGGACCAACTCCTGTAGCAGGCAGTATTATCATATGGTAGATAGGAAGCAAATTACATACTTTTTGAGGGCATCCATGCCTAAGGTAAGATAGAAGAAAGGGAAGACATGCCTATGATGCTTGAATTTTCCCCAGTGACTCCATCACTCATTAACATAGCCCAGTGGATATTAGGATCTACCTGTTTTCACCAATCGTCTTCCTCTGGTGGGAAGGCCTGAGCTATGAGTTTTAGACAGGGGTCAAAAAGGATAACTTCAATACTTCATTATTCTGGGAATTGCTATGGGCTCTGAAATCTGAATATATATGTAGTGTTGGCTGCTGACAGCTTATAGCTAAGTGACTCCTGGAAATTCCATTCAGTGAAAAAACACTTTCATTCACAAGGTCACACTCATTGTCCAAAGGCAGCTGAAATACAAAGTTGGGTGGATGTAAAGATGTAAAGGTATCCAGTTACTTCGCTTCAGTTTGAGACAAATACAAAAGATGGTCCCAACTCCAGACCCTCCTATGGCATTGGCAGAGACCCTGTTATAACTGCTGAAGCCCAACTTCGTCTGACTGATTCTCCTTTGTTCACAGTTCTATACATGTTGCTGCAGAGCATACTTCCTATATACACATTTCTGTCATAGAGCTTGTTTTCTGAGGAGCTTAACATAAGATAAATGAACACTGGAAATACCCAGGAGATTTTTAATAATGCTAGACCCTGACCTCAGAAATCCTTATTTAATTGGTCTAGAATAAAGCTTAAGTATTTTAAACACTCCCCAGATAATTCTCATGTGCAGATAGAGATAAAAACCACTGTCTTAACCCATTGAGCTTAGTAGTAAAGCATATGGTGTGGCCATTCCACTCAGAAAAGTAAACTAGTAATATATTAAGGAACTACTGCTCCAAAGCTGATGAGGTAGTTCACCCTACACGCCTAGTAGCAACCGCTTCTATTTTATGGATCTTCCTGGGACCAGCTGTGAAGACAGTTCAAATTTTTGTCCTCAGAAGGCTATAAAGTAGGTCAGAATAAGACATTAATAAAATTAACTTCAAGGCTGCATTGTACCCTAGGCAGAGTATTTTATCTTTATTCTGTTTTCCATTTCAAATTGTGCCCATCTGCATTGTTTAACATAGCTCGCCAGAGATTATGCAATTAGCCCAAATAATTACAACATGAAAAATGCCCCAAATTTGAACACTCTGTATCTACCTCAATTATTCCTTTCCCAGGGAGAAATTAAAGAACAAAAATGAAATCTCCCTGAATTGAAAGTCCAAAGAAATTAAAGTTAAAAACGTTTGCCCTTCTAAATTTCTTATTCCTCTAAGTGTTAGTCAGAGGGTCTAGTGCAAGGGCATGTGTGAAGATGGGTTTCATTCTGCAGCATCTATAGCTAATTTCCACTGAAGATGTATAAGTCTTTTAGTACCACCTAAAAAAATTTCCAATTGCTCACGTCTCCCTTTTACAAAACTCCACAACACCAAGATCACATCCAAAAAAAATCAGAGTAAAGGATATAAATCTAGCTATATGTAAGTTTTCCTGAACAATCTTATAGAAGTATCCACTTCTGTTAACAGCCAGACAATAGAGGACACAATTGTGGTAAAACAAGTAGACAGTAAAAGCATGAGACATGAAAAGGATATTGCAATTATTGATTAAGCTTTGTGCTTTGTTATTTGATTACTGATGCAGTTGAACATTTTCTCATATGTTAATTATCTAAAATATTTATTGTGTGCCTATCTGTCCTCTTGAAGTACATAATTTACACACAGAGTATATTTAGGTACCTTATAAATCTGGGACAATGAGAAGCTCATAACAACCTTGTCAATTGGTTAGTCATTGATATAGAAAATGTTACTAGTTTCCAATATGAAATTATTCTGATCTATAATTTTCTGCCCCCCAAAACAGGATGGTGATATTGACTAGCCCAGAAGCCTTATTAGCTATATACAGTAAAGGAAGTTGAATACAAACATCCTAAAATTAAAATGCATACAATTTTCCTAAATAACTGAAATTTCCAATACAAATATGCATTATATGCAAACAGTCAAGGCCTACTGCTGGAAAGCATTCATGAATACTAACAAAGTAGGTCATAGAGTTAGTCATCAATTCATTCTACTTTTTTGTATCTAGTTAATTCTCTCCTCTGACTTGTTCAACCTTACCAGATCCACATATTGTTTTAACCTAGCTGTCTTAGCTGCCTTTCCAAGTCATTCTCAATTGAGGTTTTCCTGAAATCAATATGCCCAGGTGGGAAATATTTAAAATCTACACCCAAGTAACAGGCAGAATTTGAAATTTATCTCACTTTTATAGGTCATCATCTAATATACCCAGAGAATCCCTCAGCAATTCTGAATATATGAAGTAATTTGTACTTATCCTTACCAAGTAATTCCATTTTCTATTCCCACCCCATTTCCTGACAATCAGTCCAATTCTCCATGGGTTACAGACACCCTTACCACCTTTATCTTAAGAACAGGATTCTTGATCCCTGTGGAATAGCTGTTAACAATATCTGATGGATTCCCATGGCTGTAGCTATAATTCAAAATTTGCTGGATACAACCACCTCCAAGGAACCACACTCAAATACCTTTTGTCTGGCCCAACAGGTGATATTCCACTGCTTCAGTCCAGATTCGAGATTTAGTTGCTTTTACTATAGAACATATCTGCCTGCCTCCCCAACACACACACATTTATTTCCATTTATATGCTGAAATGCTTTTGCTTTGCAAATGGCAGATGAGGGGGGAAGTTTTGATGAGAAAAATATATATACATATGTATATATATGTGTGTATATATATATATATATTTTTTTTTAGAGAATTTTTGGAGTTTATTTGAGCCAAACTAATGACATTTGCAAGGAAGCAATCCTATCCATGAAATCATTTCTTTGGAAACTAAGTGGCCAGAAGAAAAATTAGAGCTTCTGGATATTGATGAGACATATTTATGTGAGGAAGTATAACCAGTATAGCTTTATTTTGGTCTTTCTAATGACTATAAACTATCCCATCATATGGATATAATTCAGCATTCTTCTATTAATTTGCCTTTACATTCTTTCCAGTTTTTTTAAAGGGGAATATCAAAATTGACATTCCATTACTTATGCCTTATGTACTGGTGTACTGGTTGCCAAGTGAATGGAGATATAGAAATATATAAAAATAAAAATAAATGTAAATGTAAATAACATAAATTACCAGATTGCTTTAAAAATATTTGTAATGTTTCACATCTCCACTATTAATCTTCTTTTAAATAATTAAAATATTATTAATTATGTAATAATAATTAAATGAATAATTAATATTAAATATTGATATTAAGGTTTAAATTGGTATTTATTACTTTTAGATTTCTTAACTAAAAGTAAATTTGATCATCTCTTCATATACATGTCAGCTCTTTGGATTTGCTCTTTTGTGAAGTATCTATTAATCATTTTTTGCCCATTTTCCTTTTGGATTAACTTTTCCATATTATTTTGTAATAGCTGTCTGTATATGATAGTATTAAAAATATTCATGTTCATATCAGTAATTTGTCTATGTATCTTATTTGTGGTGTTGTTGCAATCAAAATTTCTAACTGTAGTGTCAAATATGATTATCATTTGTTTTATACCCTTCTGAGTTTCCAGTGCTAGTTAAAAAGTTTCCATGCGGGTGGTGAACACACAGTGCAGTATACAGATCGTGTATCATAGAAGTGTATATTCGAAACCTACATGATCTTATTAACCACTGTCACCAAATAAATTTAATTTTAAAAGTGTCCATGAATCCCAAATTATACTTTTAATCTTATTTTTTGTCTTATAAGATTTTATGGATTAATTACATATGTATTTAGTACAATGTAATGTATTTTGAGGTTTACTATAAAATGGCACTCCATGTATAATATCCTCCAGATGGACTACCAATTGTGCCAGGACTGTTAAATGATTAATTATATTCTGACAGAATTAAACTATCTACAACTGTAATATGATAAAATCTCTTATATACTTATATATTCCCAGTGTGTTCTAGTAATATGTTTTTCTATTTCTTCAAAAATATTTATTTTATTATAAAGTCTATATTAGGTTCTTATATCCTTTAAAGCAATTATTTTTATTTCTTTTTTTATTGTCTCTTTTAGAGCATATGAAATCATACAAGACTGTTCTACAAATTTCCCGAAATAAATCTGTTGGGATCCTAATTTTAATTGCATTAAATTTATATATTAATTTCAGGAATTCACATTTAATGGTTTCAAATATTTTACAAGGAGTCTTTGCCATAAGGGATATCCATAATTGATTAAAGTTAAAAAGAATAAACTAGATGTCTATCTTTCTACCTACCTATCTATGTACTTATACTTTAACTTGGACAAATCCTTTTTAAAATGTTAAGTTAAAAACATAAGACACAAAGTAATATATAATATTGTATGACATTTCAGTCCATTTAAAAATGTGAAACAATATTCTGTATTATTTATAAACACCTATATATGCAGTAAAAAATACTTCTATAAATAAATGAAAAAAGTGCATATCAACTCAGGGAAGTGTTCACCTCTGCAGTGGGAGAGAGAGAAGTGGAATGTTTAGAGAGTTTTAGTTATATAAGATTTACATATTCATTTAAAAATATGCTAAAAAATATTTGAAGCATAAAGCAAAAGTTAAACTTTTTAAATATAGTAAGTACATGAGTTAAATTATTTTTCTCAATTTTCCATAAGTTAGAAATAGCTCATAAGTTACACATTAGTTTTAAAATGTACTTTTTTATTTTTTAAAGTTCAGAGATCTCACTATATATAGCTAAACACTGTTTTTATTTCATTCTGCTGGTTCTTGCTGTGTCCTTTTGACCTGGAAACTCAAGATTTTATTCAGTTTAGGGATACTCTTTTCCTCCATCTCAGTTCTTTCCTTTCCTTCTGTCACTTCTATTATTGTATATTAGACTATCTGGCCCTGTCTTCGGTTTATGTTATCTTTTCATGAATTATTTTTAATTAAATATTTTATTGTTGTTCTATTACAGTTGTCCCAATTTTCCCCTGTTGCTCTCCTGCCTCGCCCACCTCCTGTTCCCACAGTCAGTTCCCACTCTGTTGGCCATGTCCATGAGTCATTCATACATGTTCTTTGACTAGTCCCTTTTCCTGCTTTCCACCCTTATCCCCCTCAATCCTCCCCTCTGGTTGCTGTCAATATGTTCCTTCTTTCCATGCCTCTGGTTCTGTTTTGCTCATTTGTTTATTTTGTTCATTAGGTTCCTCTTATACATGAGCCCATATGGTATTTGTCTTTCACTGCCTCGCTTACTTCACTTAGCATAATATTCTCCAGTTCCATCCATGCTGTCACAAAAGGTAGGAGTTCCTTTTTTCTTTCTGCTGTGTAGTATTCCATTGCATAAATGCACCACAGTTTTTTAATCCAGTCATTTGCTGATGGGCACTTAAGTTGTTTCCACCACTTGGCTATTGTAAATTGTGCTGCTATGAACATTGGGGTGCATAGGTTCTTTTGAATAGGTGACTCAGGACTCAGGGTATAATCCCAGCAGTGGAATTGTTGGGTCAAAAGGCAGTTCCATTTTTAGTTTTTTGTGGAAATTCCATACTATTTTTCCCACAGTGGCTGTACCAGTCTGCATTCCCACCAGTAGTGCACTAGGGTTCCCTTTTCTCTACAACCTTGCCAGCACTCGTTTGTTGATTTATTAATAATGGCCATTCTGACCAGTGTGAAGTGGTATCTTATTATTGTTTTAATTTTCATCTCTCTGATGGCTAGTGATGTTAAGTATTTTTTCACATGTCTATGGGCCATCTGTATGTCCTCCTTGGAGAAGTGTGTATTCAGGTCCTTTGCTTATTTTATATTTGGATTTTTTGTCTTCTTGGTGTTGAGTTGCATGAGTTCTTTATATATTTTGGAGCTCAAACCCTTGTCTGAGGTACCATTGGCAAACATGTTTTCCCATATGGTCGGTTTGCTTTTCATTTTGATGATGGTTTCCTTAGCCATGCAGAAGCTTTTTAATTTGATGTAGTCCCATTTGTTTATTTTTTCCTTCATTTCCTTTGCCTTAGAGGATATATCAGCAAAAATATTGCTGCGTGGGATATCTGAAATTTTACTGCTTATATTTTCCTCTAGGACTTTTAAGGTGTTAGGACTTCTTTTTAAGTCTCTTGTCCATCTTGAGATTATTCTAGTGTATGGTGTAAATTGGTGGTCCAGTTTCATTTTTTTGCATGTACATATCCAGATCTCCCAATACCATTTATTAAAAGGCAAAAAATTTATGCAATATGGAGAGAAACCAGAGTATCCAACACCATTTATTGAAGACTATTTTATGTTCTTGCCCCCTTTGTCAAATATCTGGAGGGTGGAAACCCTGGGTCACCCCCAGGGGGGTGCCGTTCAGTTTTCAGGGAAGATGGTGGGAGTGTTTTCCCATCCCTTTGCAACAAGACTTGGTCTGTCTCAGATTCCCTCCAGTAATGTATGGTTTCTGGTGAATCAGCTGTTTCCTATGAGAGGCCAATATGTGTAAAAAAGGCAGCTCTTTCCTGCTTGGCACAGACAGCAGCTCTGTCTAGGTTCAGAGGCTAGGGAGGATTCCCTGAGTACCCATTGCTGCACCTGTCTCTAATCTCTCTGCTCTGCTGGTTTCAGTGGATCAGGGCCCAAGGAATAGTGTGGCTCATAGTGTCTGGTATAAAATGCCCTTTCAGAGCTTTGAGCTTTCCCCTGCAGGTATGCACCCAGCAGGGGACTTGTGAGCCTGGCCTCAGTGAAGTGCAGAGACTGTAATCCTGCACATTGGGGTCATGCATGCCTGCCTGTGAGGGAACCTGCCTGGCTGCAGCAAGTCTCAAGTGTTCAGCTCCCAGCCATCTAGTTCTCAGCCTGCCACTCTTGCCAGAGACTTGGGCCCAAACTCTCTACCCTGAACAGTCCGTGCTTGCCAGCCATGCTGGGTCAGGTCTCACAGTCCCTTCAGTGTCACTCTATTCCTCTTAGTTCTTTGTTGGCAGGTGAGCACAAACACAAACAAGCACAAAGTCCCTGCTGAGTCTCAAGCCTTGCCTCAGCTCTTCTTTTGAAAGAGTTTCTGTGGCACTGACTGACATGGCTCAGTGGCCTGAGCACCAGCCTGTGAACCAAAGGGTCACTGTTTCAATTCCTGGTCAGGACACATGCCTGGGTTGTGAGCCAGGTCCCCCATAAGGAGTATGCAAGAGGCAACCACACATTTATATTTCTCTCCCTTTATTTCTCCCTCCCCTCTTAAAAATAAATTTCTCTCTAAAAATAAATAAATAACAAATATTTTTTTAAAAAAAAAAAATGGGTTTCTTGCAGTGTGGCCACCACACTGCAACACCAAGCCTTGGGGTACCTGTTCTTTGCACACTCCCCAACTCCAAAAAGCCAAAAAAGCCTTCAGTCAGGGCTGGCCTCTGCCTGTGAGAGTTTTCAACAGTTTTAGATAGTTTCTCTCTGGGAGTCCCAGATGGCACTGGGGAGAGTCCTGCAGCAATACTATAACATAGGTTAGCGGCAGATGCACTTGCTGCTCCCTCCAGTGATTCTCAGCCTCAGGTGAGCCTGCTCCCACCACACTGTTTCTGCATCCAATACCTCCCTGGCTGTCTCTCTCTATGCTTGGAGCTCACTCACAGCTCCTGGGCTGAACTGGAGCCTCCTCAGTCAGATTCTTGGTTCCCGTGGTGCCTGGGGTCAGGGGGGTGACCTCTCCTTCCCCAGTAAGTACTGCAGGTCCAGATCCTGGCTCCTGGCAGTGGCAGGGTGCATGGCCATGCCAGGGCAGAGAGACACACCTGGGCACCAAGGTGCAGGCACTCTGGAGGCTTCTTCCCAAAGACGATATTTTAAAATCCTCAGAATGGCTCATCCCCAAATCTGCACAGCCAGAAGTGCTGGGCTGAGTACTGGTGACAGCAGCTGCTCCCCTAGGAGAGGTCAGGCTGCCTGCTCCCGAGACCTGGCAGGCAGGCGGGCTCTTGCCCACTCATTCCCACCCCCACCCACCCCCACATACACACTGGCCTGCATACACACTCACTCACACATAGTCTCACTCACTCTCAGCTGGATTTTTGAGTTGATTGCTCAGTGGGTCTGGGTCTGGGAACAAGTGGATGGAGCTTCCAGCTACTCCACAGCCATCTTGGAACTCTTATCTTTTCATTCATTATTTACTCATGTTTTTAAACTTTTGCTCTGCCTTGCAGAATACATCTTTCAGCTAATCTTCCACATCAACCATATTTATACTTTTGCCCTTATTCTAGCTGAATTTTGAATTTCATAGAGCATTTATTCAAGAAATCTTCATATTTATTCTTTGATGGTATCTTTTCTATTTTAATCTAGAATTTGCCTTAATGTGTTTCATCCTTTTTTTCCCCTAAATCTGTTTCAGTTCTTTACTAAACATTTAGCGTGATCCAACTTCTCCAACTTAAAAGTGAAGCAATTATATTGCCTGCTCATTTTTATGCACAAACAGTCCCACCTACTTGTTAGTTAACTTCAGCATCTCTATATGTCAAACTGTCAGTCTTACAGGCAGTGGGGAATCAGTAGCTAGTGAGATAGTGAATAGAAAAGGAAGAGCTCTTCAAATTTTAATACAGTAAATTAGTTCAATTCAGCTGGCAAGTCTCCTTAAGACCAGCTCATATCAACATGTCTTCTTCAAGGTCTAGAAGCAGAGAGTGCCCAAGGTTAATTTTCACCTACCATCTAGCCATATGGTGATCTCCATCTACTAATTCAGATTCTCACAGAGATATAAGACATCCTCCAAGCAACATACTCCTCATTCTTGTTCCACCACTCCAATTACAATAAAAGTGAAGTAGAACCTACCTCCCAGTGGATCATATTTATGAAGTATGAACAAGAAACTCAAAAGGTAGACTAAACTTTTTTGAGCTGCTTTTACACATTAAAAACATAACAATTAACATGCAAACATTTAGAATACCTTGAGCTAAAAACATAAATTATTGCTGTAAAGCAATAATTCAAGAAGTAAGTTGTGAGAATCTGGGCACTAGTGCAGCTCCTCAAGAGAGTAGGTCAAAATGTATCTTAGAGTAGATCTCCATCCACATGTTACCCAGAAGAGGATGCAGCAACACTTGGGCACTTTGTGGATTTCATTCTATGAGAGTTTGTTGAGATGACAAGCCTTGATATACACATAGATATGACCATGTAAAATTGTGTCATCTGTGAATTTCTCTAGGAGACTTTTCTAACAGTGTATGTGAACAAGTAGGAAACAAAACAAAGCAACATCAAGGTTAATGATATGTGATGACTACAGATGCCAGACAGTCAGACTTGGTTGTGATTATATGTGAGGTATCCTTATTTGAGAACTTCCATAAATAAATGTGGTACATTTCCAGTGAGAAGATTGAGATTGTTGTTCATATATTTGGGTAGCATGTAAATAATAATAATAATAACCAACACTTATTTAGTGATTTCTGTGTGCCAAGAAATGTGCCAAGTGTTTTTTTATACTTGTATTAACTTGTTTAATCCTTTTACCTATCCTGCAAATTTGTTACTATTGTTATACCCTCTATTTACCAGTGAGGAATCTGAAACTTAAAAAGTTTAAATGACTAGTCTAATGTCACAAATCTTAAAAACCACATTCTATATTATATACATTAGAACTTGGAATGTTACACTGGGCAGATATTGAGGCTCATAAAAATACCTATTTGTAAATTAATGGGCACTGAAAAGAGTTTAAAAGACATAGAAACACGTCCTAAAACAGATGAGCCAGTTAAGGAGAGGGCAAGTGTCAAGTATATCAAAGACCACAGCAACCAGAAGCCAACCACAGACCATCTACAGAATCATACTTGAGTGACATGTGTTAAACATACTGTAAAAATTACTGAAGACATACCATGTGAAGTTTTCAAAGGCCCTCTTTTTCCATTTTTATTGAATTTATTTGGGTGACATTGGTTACAAAATATACAGATTTCATGTGCACAATTATACAACATGTCATCTGTACAGTGTATTTATTGTGTGTTCACCATCCCAAATCAAGTCTCTTTCTATCACCATTTACCCCTCTATACCCTCCTCCACTTCTCTCCACACCCCTCTCCCTGACAAGCACCACACTGTTGTCTGTCTCCATGAATTTGTCACTTTTTCCCTTTGGACTAAAAATGGTGGACTAACCCATGAACTCAACCCTACTTTAATCAAGCAAGCACTTAATATGTACCTCAGATTTCACTGAAAATAAACTTATGAATTCTCATGGGAAGT
Organism: Pteronotus mesoamericanus; assembly: GCF_021234165.1. NCBI lineage: Eukaryota > Metazoa > Chordata > Mammalia > Chiroptera > Mormoopidae > Pteronotus > Pteronotus mesoamericanus. The sequence goes on from NW_026555198.1 coordinate 6,383,717, forward strand.
GCAGAATGACTGAATTCAACAAAGGGATATTAGACAAAATATGTAAACAACTTGTTTTCAAAATCTATCATTGTGAAGATAAAAGGACCATTTCACAGGAAATGAAGCTACCCCCTTTACCATTTACTTTCTTAAAAAGTTCCTAAGGAAAATTCAGCAATGCTACTTTGAATGAGCTAAGCTAGCCAAGTTCTAGGATTCATATCCTTGAATTGGTCTAAATCCTCTGAACTGTGAGAGCCAAATAACCAATTGTTCTTTGTGCTTATATGAGGTTCTTTATATTAAAAAAAAAAAACAACTTAGGGATCTCAACACAACCAACAACCTTATTAAGTGTAATGTCTGTCAAGATGAATGAATGGGAATTAATTCATAAACTTTCTCTTTTAGAGTTCACAGCACAAATGGGTTACAAAAGGTAGACCCAGACATTTTTCTTCATGTGTAGAGATCCAAGAAGTATGTTTCAGAAAATTCACCATTCACCAGAAACAGAAACAAAGAAAATGAATACCCAATCTCAACTGTTCTTTGTTATAAGCAAGTTAGTATTTAATAAGTGATATATCAAAGTGTTGTATATAAAATATCAATATGTTTGGCTGCTTAGTTTGTGATCAGTTGTGTAGTCTTTCCATAATAGTCATATAATCACTGGAGTTATTAGAAACTCTAATGTAGGTGCTTGTGTTTGGCTAATCACTAAAACTATTAAACCAGGGGTGTCCAATCCACAGCCCATGGTCTGCATGCAGCCCAAGATAGCTATGAATGTGGCCCAACACAAATTCATACATTTATTTAAAACATTATGAGATTTTTTTTTTGTTGGTGTTTTTGTATTTAATGTGTGGCCCAGGACAACTCTCCTTCTTCCAGTCTGGCCCAGAGATGCCAAACGCTTTGACTCCCTTTGCATTAGACTATAATCCACTCACTTGTTAATCCACTCATTTATTAATTCACTCAAGAAATATTTCTTGATTTCCTACTGTGGTATGGGTATACAACAGTAAAAAAAAAAAAAAAAAAAACAGACAAAAACATCTTTCTTTTCCTAACTGATACTGCAAGAATTGCTTTTGAGGAAAAGAATTTCTTTTTTCCTTATTAGTGAGTGATATTTCCAGAGCACCTTTCTAAGAAGAGTGTCATTATGAATGCACAGAGAACAAATTTCATCTTGTCCACGGGGTTGAATACCTTTTCTACAAATGTCCAGATAGCAAATATTTTCAGTTTTGCAAGCTATACATTCTCTATTACAAATACTCTACTTCGCCCGTGTGATATCAAAACAACCATAGATAATATGTAAATGGATGACTATGACAGTGTGCCAATAGAACTTTATTTACAAAATCAACTGGTGGGCTAAATTTGGCCCATAAGCCCTAGTTTTTTAAGTCCTGGTCTTTACCATTGCTTTTTAAAGAAAAATTTTATTAGAAATGCATTCAGATGAAGTGAGTTACTTTCATAGTTAAATTGTATTTTATTTAGGCCACACAGGTGGCCTAAATTAAAATATTACATTGTGTAAACTTGCAGTCTACACATTTATGGATCATAAATGGATTATAGTAGTGACAGACAACTGATGGCAGAAGGCTGTTGCATTGTGCTTCCAAGAAAACCAATGGAAAATCTTTTTAGATCAAGATCATATTGGGAGTGACTTTTCCCACCAAAAGGATATAAAAATTGTCTTCAATTGTAAAAACTCAACTCTGGACACACAGAAAGCAGTGGAGCCACCAAAAAGTGCAAATACAATTATATAATATTCTGGTTTGAAAGACAGAGGTGATAAAACAGTTTCATGAATGGAATTAAGCCTTTTGTACAACTGATTAAAAAAAACAAACTAAAGTATAAGAATTCTGTTCTGAGCCAATAGATAAACAAAATTCAGATTTAGCAATAATATCCCTGAAGACCATGTTAGCAAGTATGAGCAGGAGAGGAGAAGCAGGACCCACAGACTAGGGCCCATATGAACCCACAGCTCTTCCCTTGGCCATTACTTATTAAGGACTATCAGCAATTCCTTACTGAGAAAGAACCAGGGAATGAGACTTGAGAACCCCTTCTACCTATGTTTCTCATTTCAGAAAATGGCATTAGCCATTCTCAACTGATCATTTTATAAACTTTATAAAGTCCCAAGCAAAAAATCTCCCTTGAGTGCAATTAAATAATGATATCTTAATTTTCAGACCCTACCTGATTATTAGGGTTAACACTCAGTTTCCCAAAGAAACCAACTTTAATGGGTTTCCACTGAACCATGATGGTACAATATTATTATCAAGAAATATACTAAGTACATTGAATTGCATCAAACACACACACAGCTTTGAGTTCAAAATAGTACCAAACAATAACTTATTATATATCACTGGAGGTTGTACACGCCATCTCATTCTTATGAAAATTAATAAAGGATAAAAAGTAAACATTTACCTTGCCTTTCTTATACTACTATACCTCAGGGAACCCAAATAGTTGAAGAGGGAAATTTATTTTTTATAGAAGTATTCTAACAAATAAAGGTGGAATGAAGAACAGTATTGGAAAAAAAACACTTTTGTAACCCTAAATATCATAATGGAGCAAAGCCATTATCATCATCGTTCTTAAAACCATCAGATGAAATATTGATGGGAACTTCATGTTAGAGGCTAATATACTTGAAGGCATTGATGAATCTTGACATCACTAAAAATAGGACAACTAGGTGTTATTATATGTCTTTTCTTGAATGATAAAATATATTTAAAAAACCTGTATATGAAATACTCTTATGTAAACTTTAGTCTGAATACAATCATGCTTTCTTATCTAACTCATAGTTTAAAGGAAATATAAGCTAAACATATTACAAAATATCAGCCAAATCCAGAATGTGAGCCATTCTACAAGACAAAGCGCCTATTTACCTATTTTTCCCCAATAAATCAATTGCATGATAAAGAGGGATATTTAAGAATAAATGAGATTCCAAAAACAAATCAATCAAATGCAGACCAACTGTAAAGAAACATTTTGAAAGAATCAGGAATCTAAAAAGGGACCAAGTATTAGGTGATTTTAAGTAATTATTAATTTTGTTAGATGTGATAATGATATAATGGGTATGCCAAAAATGTCCCCATAATTGAGAGATGAGTATGAAAGTGTTTATAAGGCAAATTATATAATGTGTGGGATTTAATCTAAAATACTACAACAAAAAAGTGGAGAAACTAGGTGACACAAGAAAAATGCTGGTAATTGTTAACATTGGTTAATGGACACATGAAAGTCCATTACAGTAGTACCATTTATTCTAATTTTGTGTATGTTTTATAATTTTGGGGATAAGAAGTTAAAAGATGCTGTTACCATGACTGATGAAACCAACCAAGTAAGCTACACTCAATCTAGAAAGTTACAAAATGACACCAGTTTTGAATTAGATAACCTAATATGCTATACTCACATACTATCAAGTATGCCATTTTTTAGTTGAAATTAACTGATATTTTGGCTCAATTTACTAGTCATTAATTACTAAATATTCAATAAGCTAGACTTACATTTCATAAAGTCATTTCCTGCTTTGTCATTATAAAGAAAATGATATGTGTTTCATTCTGTGCATGGATATTCATGTTAATCAAATTACCAATAACTGTTCAAATCTCAAATACTAAATATCATATAATGACAAAGAGCTGTTGATTATAAAGAAGTCAGAGACAGGTCAATGCACTGAGAATGTGTTTTTGCAGACCCAGGGTCAGTCATGCTTTCATTACTGAAATATAAGTATGTAAGAAGTGTTAATGGCATTTTAAAACAGAGACATAGTAGAGAGGGGGTAGTGATAATATTGAGTCCAGTATGGATGCAGTTCAAATGATGATGAGAAAATACACCAAATGCGAGGAGTAGAATCTCTTCATAGAGTAGTCTGTCTTCATAGTGAGGAAATAGATACATTTTATTCTATTATATAATTTCCTTTGCAGCTTAAAATTTCTTCAACAAAGGTATATCATTTGTGAAATCAAAGTTAGTTGTAAAAACATGCAAAATATATATGGAAAATTATGACACCTAGATGACATACCATGAATATGAGCTTAATCTATATACATGAAATATAAATAAAAGGAGATTAAAATCCAAAAAAAGCACAAGAAACCCATGTTTTCAGTCTACTTTCTTTAAAAATATCAAGGAATAAAATAACGTAGCTATAGACATCCTTTTTAGAGGGAAACTAGAAAGCTTTGCTTATTGAGATTGTATTATGAAACATGTTATATGCAAGGAACATGAAGTTGGGGACTTTTGCCTGTTTTTCTTTCTTGCACCACCCCTGCGACTTAAAGGAAAACCTGGTACCTAGTTGGCAGTTAAATATAGGTTGAATGAAGGAATAAATGAATGTATTTTTTCAGTCTCTTAAAATAATCCTTTCAAATAGGTGATGACAGAGGGAAGGTAGAGAGATCAAGTGACTTGTGCAAGATCACACAGACTGGAACCAGACTCCAAAAATGTTTGTGCTGTCCACTCAAATTTACTGAAACTATGCATCTTGAAATATCATTTACATGTTACTAGTAAAATTAAGGTGCAACAGAAGGTATTATTTAGAATCAGTCAACCTATGATGTAATCAATAAACACTATAAAAATGAGTCCTACTCGTGCAGATTGTAGCATGTTACAGGATTATATGAAAATTGAGAAGTTTAAAGTTGTGATAGTAAGTGTGACCAAACAGAACAGTCAAAAAAAGGTACAGAAAATAATTCTATGCAACCTATCTCTGTAGGTGTGCTAAATTGTATAATACAAATTTTAACGCTTGTAAAACTTCAAAGGGAAAAAATCTCATAACATTAAAAACCAGACTTTTAAAGTCATAGAGAAGACTATAAAAGGACTGTCAGGTGAGGGGAATGAAATAATCAATGGAGGGGAATTCAAGATGATAGCAGAGTAGGTGAATGTTGTACTCACAACCTCCCAGGACCAAAATGGGATTACAATTAAATATAGAAAAATCAACCTGAATAACCAACTGAAGACTAGATGAACAGGAATCTTATAAACAAGTATTTACAGAAGAACCCACATTGAGACTAGAACAAGGGAGATGTGGAAAAGGCTGGCTCTGACCCAAGAGGCAGTGGTTGAGATGCTGGAGGAGTATCTCTGCTGCAAACGTTCCCCATAATGAGCATGGGGTCTCAACCCCATGACAGGCTCCTCAGCCCAGAGCACTATAGTTGGGAAGAAGTGTCCATATAACATCTGGCTGTGACAATCAGTGGGGGTTCTGTCTACCAGAGAGAGTTAGGAGTCTGCTAGAGACACAGGTGCCCTCTTAAAGGGCCAATGCACAAAATCTTATTTGCAGCCATTCACAGTGGGCTCCGACAAAGGGAGGGCAGAACAGACTAGTTGTATGAGGAGAAGCTGGGGTTTGTGGCTCTAGGGAGAGAGCTGAATTGACAGCCAGCAGGATCTCTGTGCTGAATCCCTCTTCTATACTGCAGACACCATATCTCTTGAGTGGAACACTCCTTTTCTTACAGCATCAGCCTGGGGGCTGAAATAGGCCCAACTTCTGGACCCCTAGTCAACCCACCATATGGAGCCCATGCCATGCTGAGGAGTCAACAGCATGGGCCAACCTGAATAAGTTGTAGCCAAGGTGTAGAGGCAGGGGCAAGTCCAGTGAGAGTTAATAAATGAGTTATGTGGCTTCTGGGAGGGGGCCATTCCGCACAAATTCCTGTGAACTGGACTAGTGCCTTCCCCTCACAGAGATCTACTAGCCCCACCTCTGGGGTCCTCAGTGGCCCCATCCTCCCAACTCCTGGTGGCACCACCTTTCCAAGCTCCAGCTCTCCTGGAGGTCTGGGCAGAATCCAGGAAATATTGAGTTGTGTAGCTTTGAGGAAAGGACTGTGCCCCCAGCTTTTCCCCAAGCCTGACTGGTACCTCCCTATCGCAAGAGATGACCTCATCTTCCTGACTCCTGGAGGCCCTGCCTTGCTGAGCACAGTCTCTCAGCAGAATCTGGGACTGACTGACTTGTGCAGCCCTAGGATGAGGGCCATTCATTCTTCATATACCCAACTGGTGCAGGTGGAGGTAGATGGAGGAAGATCTTTGGGCACCATGGGCCCTTTGCTAAGAATGGCTGCCCCCAGGCTTAGTGCTGCTGAAAAGCAAACTTAGTGAACATCTTGGTCCTTGCCTTGTACACCCAAGCCCAGGAAAGGCAGCCACAAACTGTGGATCACTTTGTAACTCCAAACAGGTTGCCCAAGTCCAGTCACAGTCAGCATTTCATATTGGTCTGAACCAGAGTCCCTCCCAAGAGGCCCCAGAACAAACACACCCATTAGCCATTGACAGCCAACAGGAGAGCAGGATCTAATTAACTTTACAAGCATCATAGCCAAAGGGAGATGTCAGCAAGCAACACACCCAGCTGAGGTAGATTCTACTTTATGTAGTCAGCAACCACTAAGCACCTGGTACACTGTGGTCAGGATCAATCCTCACAGTCAGTCAGCCTAAGGGTCAGCCTCATGCATGAAGGGACCAGTAGCAATTAAGACTCAATTACAACAGGAGGGTTCACATAACCCATATAAGAGAAACTCCTGGAGCACCAAGCTCAGTTGATCAAAGAGACTGTGCCACAGGGTCTGAAAGGACACCCACTACATAAGGCCCCCTACTAAGACTGTGAGTCACAATAGATCTACCTGATACATAGAAACAAACACAAAGAGGCAGCCAAAATGGAGAGACAAAGAAACATGCCCTTAATGAAACAACAGCAGAAATCTACAGGAAAAGATCTAAATGAAAGGAAGGCAAGCAACTTACCAGATAGTTAAAAAAAAGAAACGTTTATAAGAAAGCTCAAGGAACTTAGTTAGAACTTCAACAGTGTGAAAAAGTACATAGAAACCATAAAAAAGGACCAGTTGCCATGGTTGGCATGGCTCAGTAGATTGAGCACTGGCCTGCAAAACGAAGGGTCACTGGTTTGATTCCCAGCCAGGGCACATGCCTGGGATGTAGGTCAGGTCCCCAGCAGGGGGCACACAAGAGGAAACCACACACTGAAGTTTCTCTCCCTCTCTTACTCCCTCCTTTCTCCTCTGTCTAAAAATAAGTGAATAAAATACTTAAAAAAAGAAAGACCCAGTCAAAAATTAAGAATACAATATCTGAAATAAAGAGCATACTAAAAGAAATAAACAATAGGTTAGATGAAGCAGAGGATCAAATTAGTGATTTGGAAGACAAGGCAGTAGAAAACAGAGCAGCAAAAATAAATAAATAAATAAAAAGAAATATTAGGGAGAATCAATATGACAGAGGAGTGAGTAGAAGTCACACAGACCTCTTCCCAGGACCAATCTGGAATTACAAAAAAATTGTGGAGAAATCACCTGGAACAAACAACTGAACAATAGCGAGAAAGAAGCCTTATAAACTCAGACAGACAGAAGAATCAGCTTTAGCACAACCTAACTGGTAAGCAGTGCAGTAGAGACTCATGAAGGAGGGTGGGGCACCCATGGGTGACAGCACCAGAAGGATATTGAAGCAGCCAGTTGGATCCCCTTGAGATGAGCAGGCTTTAAACCACAAGCAGTGATCTCCAGCCTATAGCACCACAGCCCAAAAAGTACAAAGACAACATTCAGCTGCAAAAAGCGACAGAGTTGCTCTCTGCCAGAGACAGGCAACTGGAGACGGAAAGAGCCATTTACAGGGCCAACGCATAAATTTTTATTTGCAAACACTTACCATGGTCTCCAACAAAGGTGGGAGCAGAGTGGGCTAGAGACGCCTGAGGAGAGACTGGGGAAGGAGGCTTTGGGGAGAGAATAGAGAGAGTAGCTGGCATGATCCTGGTACTGACTCATCAGTCATACAGTAGCAGCCATCATGCTAAGGAAGAATACCCCTCGAGTGGCAGCAACATGAGCAGACCCAATAGCCCAGCCCCCAGGAGGGACTCTGCCCTGCCCTGTGGTGTATAAGCTGGCCTGCTGAGTGCCGTGACTAGATTAACAGCTGAAGGAGAGACACAAACAGTAGATTCCAGTAAGTCTCGAACAGACTGCCTAAGGTCAGACAGGGACAACATCCGACATCAGAGGCAGATCCAGAAACTAAAAACAGTGGTCTCCTACCATAGAAGTTCACACCACAAAGTCAGGAAATCAAGACAGATCAATTTAAGAAGCAGAAGCAAAACAGAAGAGTCTCACAAATAATCCCCTTCAAGGGGAAAGGAGGAATCCCCACAAAGAGAACTAAATGAAATAGAGGCAAGGAAACTATCAGATATTAAGTTCAAAACAATGGTTCTAGGAAACTCAATGAGCTTAGTGAGCTCAGAGAGAATTACCAAAAACTACAGAGAAATTACAAGGAACTTACTGCAAACTATATTACCATGATAAAAGACACAAAAATTATCAATAAGAGACAAAAGGAAATGAAGAATACAATTTCTGAATTGAAGAACACAGTAGAAAGAATCAAAACAAGGCTAGATGAAGCAGAGGAATGAATCAGCAAACTGGAGGATAAGGTAGAAAAAAGCTCCCAGAAAGAGCAAGAAAATGAAAAAAGACTCAAAAAGAATGAAAAGATGCTGAGGGAAATGCAGGACAACCTGAAACGTAATAATATTCATATAATAGGGATACCAGAAGGAGAAGAAGAGGAGCAAGGGATAGAGAACTGTTTGAAAAAGTCATGATGGAAAACTTCTCTAATTTGAGGAGAGGAAAAATGATGCAAATCCAGGAAGCACAGAGCGTCGTATACAAGAGGAACCCATGAGGCCCACTCTAAGACACATCATCATTAAAATGGAAAAAATCAAAGACAGAGAATCCTGAAGACAGAAAGGGAGAAAGAGGTAGTAACATATAAGGTAGCCCAGGTACAGCTAGCAGCTGACTTCTCAACAGAAACACTGCAAGCCAGAAAGGACTGGCAAGAAATATTCCAAGTCATGAAAAGCAAACACCTGCAACCAAGACTGCTCTACCCAGCAAGTCTCTCAATTTAAATGGAAGTCGAAATAAGGAGTTTCCCAGACAAAAGAAGGCTAAAAGAATACACCTCTACAAAACCAGCACTGCAATATATGCTAAAGCGACTGCTTTAAGAAGACGAAGAAGAAGAAGAAAAAAAAAAAAGAAGACGAAGAAAAACAGTATATGAATACCCAGTTCCTTTCACAGTTGCCAATACTTGATATTACCAATATTTTGTAGTATGTATTAATCTGATTGTGACAATGATGTGTTATTTTAGTTGTTCCTTTATTATTTGTTGAAACTAAACCAGTTTTAGTATATTTCTTGCCTATTTCTATTTTTTTTAAAGCTTTAAATGACTTTTTGGTATTCTTTATCCATTTATCGATTAAAGGTTTATAGAATTATTTTCCCTAAAAAAGAAGCAACTATTAATCCTTTTTTAGATGTGTGGCAAATATGTCCCCATTCTATTACTTGTCCTTTAACTTTTTTATATGTATATTACTGAATAATCTTAAATGTTTAATTTAGTAATATTGTCAATATTTTACTTTATAGCTTCTGTGTTTGAATATTTTACCTCAGGGTAAGAAAAATAGTATTTTGTGTCTTCCCCTAAAACTCCTTAGATTTTACATATTGACTTTTATCTCACCTAAATATTTTTTGTATGATGTGTGAAATAGGGCTCTATATTTGTTTTATTTCAAGTAATAGTAGTCCATGCACCATATTGTTGAATAAGCCTTGTTTTTCCCATTGATTTGAAATATCAATTTAATCAATATTACATTGTTAGACACATATATTTGTTTCTGAAATGTTCATTTTATTTCATTGATCTACTTGATTATTGCTGTGCTGGTGTCATGTTTTAATTGCTGAGAATATAATGGATTTAATTTTTTTAATATTTTATATTGGATTTTGACATAAATAAGTAAAATCTGTATTTAAGAAAAAAAGAACTCCTACTTTTTGCGACAACATGGATGGAACTGGAGAATATTATGCTAAGCCAGCTGGTGAAAGACAAATACCATATGATCTCACCTATAAGTGGAATCTATTCAATAAAATAAAATAACAAACAAAATAAACCACAGACATGGAAACATGAGCAGACTGAAAGTGACCAGAGGGGATGGGGAAGGAGGACAATGGTGGAAAGGAGGAGAAAGGACTAGACAAAGAACATGTATGAATGACCCATGGACATGGACCACAGAGTGGAAATTGACTGTGGGAGCAGGGGACGGGGTGGGATGGATGGAGGAGGGCAAAGGGGGAAAAATTGAGAGAACTGAAATAGGATAAACATGATTTTGAAATAAAATATTTTTTAAAAATTAAAAAATGAAGATAGTTTCTAGAAACTTAAAACAACACAACGCATGACAATATCCACCTAATATGGGTATCAGAAGGAGAGGAGAGAAAGAGCAAGGAATTAAGAATGTATGTTACAAAATAATGACAGAAAACTTTCCTTACCTGGTAAAGGAAAAAACACAGAAGTCCAGGAAGTGAAGAGAGTCCAAAACAATATGAACCCAAAGAGGCCCAACCAAAATGCCTTATAACTAAGATGGAAAAGTTTAAAGACAAAAGAATCTTAAAATAATCAAGAGCAAGACAGTTACCTACAAGAGAGCTCCCATAAAACTGGAAGCGGATTTCTCAGAAATATTCCAATGAAGAAGGGATTGGTACAAAATATTCAAAGTGATGAAAAGCAAGGACCTACAATCAACACTACTTTTGTGATTTAAAAAAATAGCAACATGGGAAAATAGGAAATATTCCTCAACATAATAAAGGCCGTATATGATAAACATGCAGCCAGCATCATATTCAACTGGTCAAAACTAAAAATGTTTCCCTTAAGATCGGGAACAAGACAAGGATGTCCACTTTCACCTCTCTTACTCAACATGGCACTGAAAGTTCTAGCTATAACAATCAGATAAGAAGATGAAAATAAGGCATCCAAGTTGGAAAGAAAGAATTACAACTGTCCTTATTTGAAGATGACATGATACTGTATATGGAGATCCCTAACAATTCCACCAAAAACTTCAAGAACTGATAAATGAATTGAGTAAAGTATCAGGATATAAAACAAATACCCAGAAATTAGTTGCATTTTTAAATACCAATAATGAACTATCAGAAAGCAAAATTAAGGAAATAATCACACTCACAATTGCTTCAAAAATGCATAGGAATAAAGTAAACCAAGGTTGTAAAAGACTTGTACTCAAAAAATTATAGGAAAATGAAGAAAGACATTGAAGAAGATACAAGTAAATGGAAACATTTACTGTGTTCATGGATAGGAAGAATTATCATCATTAAAATGCCCATACCACCGAAAGCAACCTATAGATTGAATGCAATTTCTAGCAATAGATCAATGGCATATTCCACAGAATTATAACAAACATTCAAAAAGTGTATTTGGAACCAAAAGGACCCCAAATAGCTACAGCAGCCTTGAGGATATCAAAGTAATAAAAATGATATCAAACTATACTACAAGGCAACTGTAATCAAAACAGCCTGGTACTGGCAGAAGAACAGATACATATATCAATGGAACAGAATAGAGATCCCAGAAATAAACGCATGTCTCTATGGTCAATTAAAATGCATATTTGACAAAGGAGGCAGGAATATAAAATGGGTTAAAGACAACCTATTCAATAAATGGTGTTGGGAAAATTGGACAGATATGTGCAAAAAAAATAAAAATGAAACGACCACATTCTTACACCACACACAAGAATAAAATCAAGGTGAATTAAAGAGTTAAACTTAAGATTCAAAACCATAAAATTCTTAGAAGACACATAGCCAGTAAAATCTCTGATATTTCTCATAGAAATTTTTTTTTTCTGATATATCTGCTCATGCAAGGGAAACAAAAGAAGATATGGACAAATGGGACTACATCAAACTAAAGCATTTTTTCACAGAAAAAAAAATCAATAAGTGAAAAGACGACCTACTGAATGGGAGAACATATTTACCAATGATACATCTGATAAGGGGTTAATATCCAAAATTTATAAAAAACATACAACTAAGCACCAAAAAAGCCCCAAACAATCTAATTTAAAAAATGAGCAAAGGACCTGGATAGATACTTCTACAAAGGGGACATTCAGATGGCCCATAGACATGAAAAGATGCTCAGTGTCACTAATCATCAGAGAAATGCAAATTAAATCCACAGTGAGATATCACCTCACACCTGTCAGAATGGCCTCATCAATAAGTCAACAAACAACAACTGTTGACAAGGATGAGGAGAAAGGGGAGACATTTTACACTGTTGGTGGGAATGCAGATTGGTGCAACCAGTGTTTAAAACATTATACACTTTCCTCAATAAATTAAAAATGAAATTGTTTTATGAGCCAATGATTTCATTTCTAGGAATATATCTGAAGAAACCTGAAACACTAATTCAAAAGAATGTATTCACCCCGATACTTACTGCAGTATTATTTACAATAGTTAAGATTTGGAAGCGGCGCAAGGGTCTATCTGTAGATGTGTAGGTAAAAAGGCGTGGTCATAAATGCTACTTGGTCATAAAAAAGAAGGAAATCTTTCTTTTTGCAACAGCACAGATGGACCTGGAAAGTATTATGCTAAGTGAAATATGCCAGAGAAAGATAAATACTATATTATTTCACTTATATGTGGGATCTAATGAACAAAATAAACAAATGAAATAGAAGCAGACATATATACAGAGAACAGACTGGTAGTTGTCAGAAGAAGTGGGTTTTTAGGGCTGGTTGATAAAGGTGAAGGGATTAAGCAAAAAAAAAGTCATAGACACAAACAGCAGTGTGATGATTACCTGAGGGAAATGTTGGTGAGGGGAGCTAAAAGAGGGTAAAGGGGGCTTGATATTGAGTGGTGAACATGCAATACAATACACAGATGATATGTTACAGAATTATACACTTGAAACCTATATAATTGTATTAACCAATGTTGCCCCAATAAATTCAATAAAAATGAAAGAAACAAAAACAAAAAAAAAGAACGAGTAAACATAGGTAGGAAGACTGAGAATTGACCACTTGGCTTTACTCTATTATCTTAGTGAATTCCTTTTCTTTAGACAGCAGGTTTCTCACATCTAAAGAAGTGGCTGTATTAGTATGGTAGGCACACATTTATGTGATGAACCAATCCCAGAATCTCGTTTTCTTAAAATTTCTCCTTCTCTCTGCCCCTCACTCCCTTCTCCAGCATACAATGTTAGAGGGTACAGCTATGTTTCCATATTATCACCCCATCTTCTTTTACTATAATTTTTGTCCCATATTTAGGTGCCTGAACCAAAAATGAGGACCACTCTTTTATTAATTTGAACTACAATTATGAAATTCCAGTCTCAATATGACTGGTCTCTGGGAAAGTAAGAGATGTAAAACCCAGGAGTTTTGCAAAATGAAAGAGCTGTTCTGTATCAAGATTGAGGAATCAAGAAGACAAGCAATGTAGCAAGACAAGAAGAAGGGAAAGACAGTCCCTGGTTCTATAAGATGCCTCACTATCCTTACTATAAACTCTTCTCCCTTTTCTTAAACCTGCTAAAGCATAATTTAGTAATCTCCAAGAAAATTCCTGTCTACTATAACTAGAAAAATTTTAGACTCATTTCTGTCTTTCACATTCTCAAATTGCACAGGTTATCACTGTACACTTATGAAACATCATGCACATAAAACTGATTCAAGTGTAGTTAGAATGCAAGGTTCATGAGGGCAGAGATCTTTGTTTTACTCACTGATATACCCTGGATGTCTAGAGCAGTGCCTCACACACAGTGCATGCTCAATATGCATTGAATGAAGATAAAGGCATATAGGAGACCAGTGATTCATCTATTTCCATATGTCAGTAAAGCCAGATTTTATATAATTGGAAAAGGAGCCATAAATATGAATGTTATCTAGAAATATTTAGAGAGCCTATACCAAATCACTATTACAATGAAATTCAGGTGTGTGTGTGTGTGTGTGGGAGGGGGCATTTATATATTAGAAATCCTTGAAAGCTTTGCTAAACTCTTACAGTCAGTCCTTAGAAATAATTCCATAATCAATTCAGGTTTAAGGAAAATATTTCAAAGGATTCACATTGATTTTTAGATAAATAGAAAAATCCTTGAAATTTACTCTAAAAGCTTATGTGAAATGGCTCCTCTCCACATCACCCACAAAATTCTCAGCAAGCTGTTTGTCAAGTCAATGCTTTCTTTAAAAAAAAAAAAGATTTCTTTAAAAAGGAAATAAAAGAAAAAGGCAAGATACATTTATACCACAGAGAATTATATATGCTATTCCCCTACCTGTAAAAATATTCCCTTCCCAACTTTCCTGAATAACCCTTACTCATCTTTCAGATTTTAGCTTGATTGTTACTCCCTCTGGAATGTTTCTTTTGTTATAAAGTTTAAAGTTCTAAGTGTGGTCTTGTAATTTGAAAAATAACATCTATCTTTCCAACTGAACTGTATGAGACAGAGAATGAGTGTCCCTTTACTTCACCAGAGAATTCAGACTGTTGATGAGACTTGGGAAAATATGATGGGGCAGGTGATGGTGACTGGGAGAACAATGTGATGTTCCAAGGTACCTACTTTGAAGGGGACTGAGGTGTCATTGTCCTATGTACAATATTTCTTGTATCTTGTATCTTCTTCAATAAATGTCTCTTTTTCACATTACATGGCTGGATAACTTCTGGACAGACCTCATATTTTGGATATCTTGAACCTCTGTGCATATCAGGACAAAAAGAATATAAAACACTTGAAGGGGAAATTAGTTGAGGAGCTTTTGATAGGTGAGGCAAACAGAACTACATATTCAAGCTCAGATACCTTGGATAATAGTGGTGTCACTGATAGAATTAGGGTCCTGAGTAGGGAGAGCTTGTTTGCATAAGAAGTAATACTGAGTTTAGAAAACTCTACCAGGTACTTGGAGGTAAAGCTTTAAGGCTTATATTAGAGGACGTCACCAGGATCCATGATAAACTTTTGAGAAAAAGCCAATGTCATTCATGTGGACTTGTCCTGGTCATCTTGGGCTGCCAAAACAAAGTACCACCGATTTGAAAAGCATCTGGAGGCTGAAAACTAAAATCAAGTGTCTGTAAGATCAGGTTCTGGTGAGAACTGTCTTACTAAACTACAGATGACTGTCTTCTCATTTTGTGCTCACAGAGGCTTTCCATGGTGCATTCACATAGAGAGGAAGAAAGAGCTAGAGCAAGAGTAAGAAAGAGAGTACTCTTCTCTTATAAAACCACCAAGGACTCCACCCTTATGACCTCATCTAAATCTAATCACTTCCCCAAGGCCTCATCTCCAAATATCATCACATTAGAGGCTAGGGATTCAACATATGAATTCGGAGAACACAATTCTGTCCTTGGCCCTCCAAATTTCATGCCTTTCTCACATGTAAAATATAATAATTCCATCCCAATAGCCCATAGAGTCTTAATTTGTTCCAGTATCAACTATAAAGTCTAAAGTCCAAAGTTTCATCTAAATATTATCTAAATCTAAATCAGACATGGTATAATTCATCCTAGGGCAAACTCCCTCTCCAGCTGTGAACCTGTGAAACCAGACAAGATATGTGCTTCCAAAATACAGTGGTGGGACAGACATGGTATAGACATTTCCATTCCAAAAGAGAGAAACTGGAAGGAAGAAAAATGTGACAGATCCCAAGCAAGTCCAAAACCTAGCAAAATAAATTCTATTAGAATATAAATGCTGAAAATAATCCTCTTTGTCTCAATGTTCCACCTTCTGGGCTCTCTGGGGAAGTAGTGTTACTTCCAGAGCTCTAGGTGGGGAGTAGTTCTCTCCTTGGAGCTCTGATGGGTTGGGGTCTTACTCTGTGGTCCCCAAGGTCCCAGCTCTTGTATGTGAAACTATTTTGGCAGCGCTGCAAAAAAAAAGTTTTTAAAATACCAAATAATCTATAAACTAGACAACATCAGCCAATTTCTAATACTTATACTATTTTATGTATTCACACTGTGATGAGAATCAAGGATGCATAGAAGTCAGAAATTAAGAAAAGGAAATAGATGGAAGAATAATTAGTCACCAGGGGGAGTCAGATATCTGTTGACCACTTTGCCTAGCACTTCAAAGGTGACTTAACATGTTGACCTTTGGTGTCTTATCAAAATGGTTGTGACAAATTAATATAATTAATCATTGCTATTTAATCCTGGCTAACCACTTTATTCCCTCTTGGCCTAGCTAAAACATTCTTTTATTTGTTCAATTAATTCAATCATCAATTCAACAAGTATATTTTGTTCATCTTTTTTGGGACCAAATGAATATTTGAACATTTTGAATACAATGAAGAAAAAGGCAGGTGCTATCCTTGGGAGCTTAGACACCAGCAGGGGGTACAAACAAGTGAATAGGAAAATAATTATAAAGTGTGATTCATATCAGATGGGGAATGGTATGAGGTGCTACAAGAAAATAGAGAAATATCTATCTCACAGTAAAAATTTGGTATGGAAGATGTTAGAGTGGTTTAATCACAGAGGGAGTAGAATGTTCTAAGCAGAGGGAGCAGTGTGTGCACAGGTTTTGAGTTCACAAAATAATAAAACATAGCATGCTTAAGGAAATTGAAAATATTTGAGTGTTAAACTTTTTAATCAATTAATGAGAACCTCGGTCTAGAATGCTAATCATCAACAGAGAGTAAGTTGGCCCTCTGGGGACATTTGGCAATGCCTGGAAACATTTTTGGTTATTACAACAGGGTGGAAAGGGCTACAATCATCTAATGAATAGTGGCTAGGGATGCTGTTAAACATCCTACAATGCACAGGACTGGCCCATACAACAAAGAATTATCTGTCTCAAAATGCCAATAGTGCCAGAGTTAATACATTCTGGACTAGATCCTACCATACCCCAATAGTCAGTTATTACAAGTGTAAGTAATTATGTTATTAGTACTAAAGTAATTTCTTCAATGGCTATCTCCTCTGCTACACTGAACCTCTATGAGGTCCAAGAATAAGTCCTATTCATTGCTGTGTCCTTAATGTCTAGTTTTTTAGCACTCAGTGGATATTCAATGAGCTTTCACTGGTTTAAAGGGTGATTAATAATTGATGAGAGATGAGGGTGAGCAAAAGTGAAATGAATTGTAAGGAGGTGCCATATCATGTAGGATCATGTGTCAGAGAACAGAGCCAAATGATGGCTTGGAAGAGAGGAAGCCTTTTCACCAACATATTATTAGCCACCTTCCCAGTCTTTGACATGAAAAGCTGACATTTTTACAAAGTGTTGCAAAGTGCTATGTAAGAACAATTTTAAGATGAATTCACTACCCCTGAATCAGAGCACATTATCACTATAACCCCCTCTTATAACTGTGAAAGCATTTGTTATCTGTGCAGAATTTCTGAAGGTGCCATTTTATTAAGGAGCTTAAGCACTTTCATGAAGAGAATGGGTAGTGACATGATCAGACTTGCATTTTAGAACACTAACTATTGCTACAGTGTTAAAATGGTTTAAACGAAAAAGATTGAATGTAAGGAGAACATTTAGCAGACTGTGCCCTAATCCAACAAGAGATTGGAGAGGCTGAGACTAAAACAGGGTCAATAGAGTTTAAAAAAAAAGTGGATATAATTTTAGATTTATTTTAAAAGGCTAGGAAGAGGCAAAAGAAGTCAAAAATGATTCTAGATATCTGCCCTGGAAAATTATGTAAATATGAAAGGAGATAATATGAAAGAGAAGCAGATTTGAAGGTGAAAATGATTTCTATTTTAAATATGTTGAGATTAGTTGTATGAAAAACATCTGAGTAGAGATACATGGTATTCTGCTCCATACGCTACCCTGAAATCAAGAGGTTGATCTGGGCTGGAAATACACTTTGTAATTCATGAGAACATTTCTAAGTTAAGTACTGGGAGTCTATAAGACCACTCAGGTAGTGGGATATACATTCTGACAAGAAGAGAGCAAAGAGAATCCTTAGACATACCAATATGTAACTATTAAATCAGAGGCAGAGGAGACCAAAGAAGAGTTTGGAACAATCTGTAATGTTCAAGGAAAAGCAGAAGAATGTGTAGTCGCAGCTTCCCAAGAAAGAGAGATTCTCAAAAACAAGAGAGTAGCCAACTGTGTAAAGTAAGGGTTGAGGAATGGGTTTAGAATTTGGTGGTCAGTGGAGAAACAGCATTTTGGACATTTTTTTGAAACAACAGTCAAGAGCATTTTCAGACAAATGATGAGCAAGGGAAGAGTAGGTTGAATTTTGAATAGGAACAAAGGAATATCAAAAAGGGTCTGAAATTTTAAGATTCACTCCAAAGGTAAGGAGCAAGATAAGGCTAAAGTTGGAAGGAACGTGGCATTGAAAAGGGGATATGAAAAAAATACAATGCCTCAAAAAGCTCAATATGGAACTGTCTTTTAATCCAGTGATTCCCCTGCTGGAAATATACCCTAAGAATCCCAAAATGTCAATTCAAAAGAACCTATGCACCCCAATGTTCATAGCAGCACAATTTACAATAGCCAAGTGTTGGAATCAACCTAAATGACCATAAGTAGATGAGTGGATCAAAAAATTATGGTACAGATATTGATTAGTGAAGATGGCAGAAGAGTGAATGGGAGTCATGCTGACCTCCTCCTCCCAAGACCAAACTGGAATTGCAACTAAATAGTAGAGTAATCACCTGGAAAACAATGGAACGATAGTGGGAGAGGAGCCTTGGAGCGACGGACAGTGGATTCGACTCTCACACATCCCAACAGGTGAGAAGTGCGGTGGAGGCTCAAGAAGGTGGGCTGGGTGCCCACGGGCACCAGCACCAGAGGGACATTGAAACAGCCACTTAGCTCCCCCGAGAAGAACGGGGTCTGAATCATAAACAGGGACCTCTAAACTACAGCAGTTAAAACCAGGAAAATACAAACAAGACACAACCCTGAAAAGCTTAGGGGTACTCTCTGCCAGAGGCAGGTGGCTGGGGATGCAAAGAGACATTTAAAGGGCCAACGCAAAAATTGTAGTGGCAGCCACCCTCCTTGAACGCTGGGTACAGGCGGCAGCAGGGTGGGCTGGTGCCTGGGAAAAGACTGGTGCGGAAAACTTTGTGAAGAGAACTGACACAGCGGCTCGTGGAGCTCCGGTGATAATGTACCTCCTACTCTGCAGCTACCATCTCGCTCAGGCATAAGGGAATCCATTAACCTGCCTTTTGTACGATCCACACACAGCTTGTGCACGTGCGATCTGGGGGACTGAATGCAGACACACTGGAAGAAATAGAGGATCCCTGGCCAAAGGGGTCACACAGCTGCATTGAGAGCCTCGAGGAGAGACTGGAGATGGAGGTGTTGGGGAAAGAATGGGAGGAGGAACCGCGGAGTCCCAACTCCTTCCCCATTCCATAGTCTCCATTCTGGGCAGGCAGGGCACGTCCCCAAAGAGGGAGAAGCCGGGAGGTGCAGGAACCAGACTGCCCGCAATTGCAACGAGGTCCGCACAAATAGTGGATCCTTGGCCGAAGGGGTCACAGACCTGCACAAAGACACCTGAAGAAAGACTGGAGACAGGGGTGTTGAGGAAAGAATGGGAGGAGGAACAGGGGAGTCCCGAATCCTTCTCCTTTCCATAGTCTCAATTGTGTGGGAAGAGGCCACACCCCAAAGAGCCAAAAGCTGAAAAGCACACAATAGACAGCCCAAAATCACCCAGTGCATGCGCGCACACTTGCGCCGAGTGAGCAGGGAGTGTTGGCCAGCGTGTGTGTGGACCCACGCGGGCTGGTGAGGCCTCCCACAGGTTGGCACCGATGGGGCCGGTAAGGGAGTGCGCACATCAGTGAGAGCAGGTGTAAATCAACCCGCATGGGCCCCCGAGTGCAGAGCGGCCCACAGAAATAGTGGATCCCAGGCCAAAAGGGTCACAGAGCTGTCCAGAGTCCCTGGTGGAGAGACTGGAGACAGGATTAACCTGAGAGTTCGGGAGCTGACTTCCTCCCATTTCCATAGTCTCCATTTGGCGAGGGCAGGCAACGCATCCAAAGAACCAAATGCGAGGAAAGCACACAATAGAAGATCCTAAACTGACCAGTGCCAGGGTGCCCGCCGGCCTGGGGAGCCAGATAAGATCACCGGATGGCAAAGAAGTCCCCTGGACTGGGGCAAGGACGTGTAAGCCCAGGCGGGTTGGGGATCCTGCCGGGCCAGGGAGAGCACTCAAGGAGCAGAGGTGAGAGTGCAGAGTGATCCACAGAAATAGTGGATCATGGCCAAAGGGGTCACAGAGCTGCCCAAGGCAGGAGTTAGACAGAGACACTAGACTCCTGGAAGGCTCAAACAAATGACCAAAGGTCATATAGGGTCAACGACTGACATCATCAGAGGCAGTCCCAGAAAGAAAAGTTAAGGGGAAGAATAAATAAATAAATAAATAAATAAATAAATAAATAAATAAATAAAAAGACCTGCCTACCACCATAGACGTTTAATCCACAAAGTCAGGAAATCTAGACAGCCAAACTGAAGCAGAAGGAAAAATAAATGAATGAATGAATGAATGAAGAATGAACAAATGAATAAATAAACTACTTAACAGACTCTCACAAAAATGGGACGAAAAAGAAGTTACCCCCAAATGAGTGGAAAAGGGGACTCCCCACAGAGAGAGCTAAATGAAATAGAGGCAAGGGAACTATCAGATATTGAATTCAAAACAATGGTTCTAAGGAAGCTCAATGAGCTCAGCCAGCTCAA
This sequence comes from Pteronotus mesoamericanus, assembly GCF_021234165.1. Taxonomy (NCBI): domain Eukaryota; kingdom Metazoa; phylum Chordata; class Mammalia; order Chiroptera; family Mormoopidae; genus Pteronotus; species Pteronotus mesoamericanus. The sequence continues at coordinate 6,404,666 of NW_026555198.1, forward strand.
AGAGAACTATGAGAAACTGCAGAGAAACTATCAGGATCTTACAACAAACTATATCAACCTGGAAGAGGACACAGAAACTATCAAGAAGACACAAGAGGATATGAAGAATACTATTTCTGAACTGAAGAACACAGTAGAAGGAATCCAAAGCAGGCTGGATGAAGCCAAGGATCGAATGAGTGAGATGGAGAATAAGGTAGAAAAAAGCTCCCAGAAACAACAAGAAATGGAAAAACGACTCAAAAAGAATGAAGAGGCATTTAGAGAAATGCAGGACAACATGAAACTCAATAATATCTGTATAATAGGGATACCACAATAGAATAAGAGGAGCAAGGGATAGAAAACATTCTAGAAAAAGTAATGATAGAAAATTTACTCAATTTGAGGAGAGAAAGGCTCTCATGGATCCAGGAGGCACAGAGGACCACACTCAACGGGGTCTCAAGGAGGTCCACTCCAAGACACATCATCATTAAAATGGCAACTATCAAAGAAAAAGAGAGAATCCTCAAGGCAGCAAGGGAGAAGGAGGAAGTAACATACAAGGGGGCCCCAAATTGCCTAGGAACTGATTTCTCAACAGAAACACTACAAGCCAGAAGGGAATGGCAACAAATATTCCAAGTCATGAAAAGCAAGGGCCTACAACCAAGACTGCTCTACCCAGCAAGGCTCTCCATTCAAACAGACGATGAAATAAGGAGTTTCCCAGACCAAAGAAGGCTAAAAGAATACATGTCTACCAAACCAGCACCCCAAGATATGCTAAAGGGACAGGTTTAAGAAGATGAAGGAAAAGAGTGAGAAAGAGAAAAACACAGGTATAAATAGAAAAAATGAATAAGTTTCTATCAGTAATAACTCTCAATGTAAATGGACAAAATGCCCCAATCAAAAGACACAGGATACCTGAATGGATAAGAAAACATGACCCACACATATGCTGCCTACAAGAGACTCACCTCAGAGCAAAACACCTACACAGATTGAAAGTAAAGGGATGGAAAAAAATATTCCAAGCAAATGGGCAAGAGAAAAAGGTCGGGGTTGCCATACCTGTATCAGACAAAGTAGATTTCGAAACAAAGGCCATAAAAAGAGACCCAGAGGAGCACCTTATAATACTTAAAGGAAGCATCTATCAAGAAGACATAAACATTATAAACTTATATGCTCCCAATATAGAACCCCCAAGTATATAAGGAAATTGTTGGACAACATCAAAAATGATAAAGACAGCAACACACTGATAGTAGGGGATTTCAACACCGTACTGTCAAAAATGGACAGATCTTCCAAACAAAATATCAATAAGGATATCGTGGAGCTGAAAGACGCACTGAATCAAATAAACTTAACTTACATATATAGAACCTTACATCCCAAAGAAGAAAAATACGCATTCTTTTCAAATGCTCCTGGAAGTTTTTCAAAGATAGGCCAGATGATAGGACACAAAGCAAACCTCAGCAAATTCGGGAAAATGGAAATAATAACAAACTTTTTCTCGGACAAGAAGGGCTTGAAAATGGAAATAAACCTCAACGAGAAACTTCAAAAACTTGAAAACTCATGGAGCCTGAACAGTGGACTATTAAGCAATGAATGGGCAAATAATGATATAAGAGAAGAAATCAACAAAAATTCTGGAAACAAATGAAAATGAACAGACAACAGTCCAAAACCTATGGGACACAGCAAAGGCAGTACTGAGAAGGTAGTTCACAGCAATATAGGCTTACTTAAAAAAGATAGAAACATTTCAAATAAAAGACCTAACACTACAACTTCACGAATTGGAGAAACAACATCAAATAAATCCCAGAGCAAGGAGAAGGAAGGAAATAGTCAAGATGAGAGCAGAACTGAATGACATAGAGACGAAAAGAACAATGCAAAGGATCAAACAATCCAAAAGCTGGTTCTTTGAAAAGATAAATAAATTGACAAGCCTTTAAGCAGACTCATCAAGAAAAACAAGGAGAGGACCCAAATTAATAATATCAGAAATGAAAGAGGAGAAATAAGAACTGATACCACAGAAATACAAAGGAGTGTCAGAAACGACTATGAACAGTTATATGCAAAGACTTGAAAACCTTGATAAAATGGACACATTTCTACAAAAGTATAATCTTCCAACACTGAAGGAGGAAGAAACAGAAAGCTTGAACATACCAATAACAGCTGGGGAAATTGAAGCAGTAATCAAGAAACTCCCAGCACACAAAAGCCCAGGGCTGGACGGTTTCACACGAGAATTTTAGCAAACATTTAAGGAAGAGCTAACCTCTATCCTTCTCAGACAATTCCAAAAAACCCAAGAAGAAGGAAGACTCCCAGACTCTTTTTATGAGGCCAACATCACCCTAATCCCAAAACCAGATAAAGACCCTACAAAGAAGGAAAACTACAGGCCAATTTCGCTGATGAACATAGATGCTAAAATCCTCACCAAAACAGTGGCAAACCGCATCCAGCAATACATTAAAAAGATTTTCCACCACGATAAAGTGGGATTCATCCCAGGGATGCAGGGATGGTTCAATATATGCAACTCATAAATGTAATACATCACATAAATAAGAGAAAAGACAAAAACCACATGATCATCTCGATAGATGAAGAAAAAGCATTCGATAAGGTACAGCACCCATTTATGATCAAAACACTCAGCAAAATGGGAATAAGTGGGGCATTCCTCATCATAATACAGGCCATATATGAAACACCTCCAGCCAACATCATACTCAACAGGCAAAAACTGAAATTTTTCCCACTAAGATTGGGAACACGATAAGGATGTCGGCTTTCACCACTTGTTTTCAACGTCATATTGGAAGTCCTAACCACAGTGGTCAGACAACAAAAAGAAATAAAAGGCATCCAAATAGGAAAGGAGGAAGTAAAACTATCATTGTTTGCAGATGACATGATAGTGTACATAGAAAACCCTTTAGACTCTACCAAAAAACTCCTCAACCTAATAAGTGAATTTGTCAAAACAGCAGGATACAAAGTCAACATTCAGAAATCAAAGGCATTTTTGTACACCAGCAATGCAATAGAAGAAGAAGAAATCAGAGAAAAAATACCATTCGATATAGCAAGGAGAAAAATAAAGTACCTAGGCATAAATTTAACCAAAGACGTAAAAGACTTGTATGCAGAAAACTATACAACATTGAAAAAAGAAATTAAGGAAGACACAAATAAATGGAAGCATATACTGTGTTCATAGATTGGAAGAATTAATATCATGAAAATGTCCATACTACCCAAAACAATTTATAGATTCAACTCAATCCCTATTATGATACCAATGACGTATTTTACAGAAATAGAACAGACATTTCAAAAATTTATATGGAACTGTAAACCCCGAATAGCTGCAGCAATTTAGAGAAAGAAAAACAAAGTAGGAAGGATCAGAATACTGGATGTCAAACTATACTACAAAGCCACTATACTCAAAACAATCTGGTACTGGCACAAGAACAGATCCATAGACCAGTGGAACAGAATAGAAAGCCCAGAAACAAGCCCAGGTCTCTATGGGCATTTAATATTTGACAAAGGGTGCAGAAGTATAAAAATGGAGCAATAATAGCCTCTTCAACAAATGGTGTTGGGAGAGCCTGGACAGCCACATGCAAAGAATTGAAATTGGATCATCAACTCACACCATACACAAAAATAAACTCAAGATGGATAAAATACTTAAATATAAGTCGCAACACCATAAAAGTCCTAGAGGAGAATATTGGCAGTAAACTCTCAGATATCCCACGCAGCAATTTTTTCACCAATTTGTCTCCTAAAGCAAGGGATATAAAGGAAAGAATAAACAAGTGGGACTTCATCAAAATAAGAAGCTTCTGCACGGCGAAAGAAAACATCAGCAAAATGAAAAGGGAGCCAACCCTATGGGAACATATATTCGCTAATGATACATCGGATAGAGGTCTGATCTCCAAGATGTATAAAAAACTCACTCGACTCCACTCCAAGAAGACAAATGATCCAATCAAAAAATGGGCAAAGGACCTGGGCAGACGATTTTCCAAGGAGGAGATACAGAGGTCCCAGAGACATTGGAAAGGATGCTCAGCATCACTAGCCATCAGAGAAATGCAGATCAAAACCACCATGAGGTACTACCTCACACCGGTCAGAATGGCCATCGTAAACACATCCACAAACAACAGGTGCTGGCAAGGCTGTGGAGAAAAGGGAACCCTAGTACACTGTTGGTGGGAATGCAGACTGGTGCAGCCACTATGGGAAGCAGTGTGGAATTTCTTCAAAAAGCTGAAAATGGAACTGTCTTTTGATTCCATGATTCCCCTGCTGGGAGTATACCCTAAGAATCCCAAAACTCCAATTCAAAAGAACGTATGCACCCCAATGTTCGTAGCAGCACAATTTACAATAGCCAAGTGTTGGAAGCAACCTAAATGCCCATCAGTATATGATTGGATCAAAAAACTATGGTATGTTTACACTATGGAATACTAAGCAGCAGAACAAAAAAAAAAAAAACCTACTAAACTTCACGACAGCATGGATGGAACTAGAGAGCATTATGCTAAATGAAATAAGCCAGGGGGCGAAAGACGAATACCATATGATCTCACCTATAAGTGGAACCTAACCAACAACACAAAGATGCACGGAAAATAAGACCAGCAACCCTGAAAGGAAAAGAGACCAACAGAGACAAGAGTCAAGTGGGGGGCAGGGGAAAAGGAAGGGAACGGGAATGTCAAGGAACATATAGCAAGGACTTGTGGACAAAACCAAAGGGGAAGAGTTGAGGGAGGGAGGAAGGGAGGGGCAAGGGGAAGTGGTGTGGGGTAGCAGAGACAAATGTATTTGAAAAAATAAATAAATAAATTTTAAAAATTGTGGTACATTTACACAATGGAATACTATGCAGCAGAAAGAAATAAAGAACTACTAAACTTCACAACAGCACAGATGGAACTAGAGAACATTATGCTAAGCAAAATAATCCAGGGGTGATCTCACCTATAAGTGGAACCTAACCAACAAAACAAAGATACAAGGAAAACAAGACCAGCAACACTGAAAGAGAAAAGAAAAACAACAGAGACAAGAGGGAAGGAGGGAGGCGTGGGCAGGGAAAAGTAAAAGAAGGGTCAAGTCAAGGAACATATAGCAAGGACTCATGGACAAAGCCAAAGTGGGGAATGATTGAGGGAGGGAGCAGGGGGAGGGGGCAGGGGAAAATGGTAGGGGGAAGGCGGAGACAAATGTATTTGAAAAACAAAAATAAATAAATTTTATAAAAAGAAACAAAAAAATTAATTAATTAAAAAAGAGAGAGAGAGAGAAGTTTCTTGAGTATGTCCAAATGCTAATAAGAGAAGTCAGGATTCAACAGAGCCGGATCATTCATTGCAGCAAACACAAATGTGTCTCTTGAGACAATGATTGGAAGCTGTGAGGCACAGTCTTAAAGGGAGGGCTTCCACAACAACCATTTCAAAGATCCTCCACTTTTCTCCAGCCTCTTTATTACCTGTCTTTTCACATTGAACAGATGGTGTTCATTTCTGTTTCAGAGCAAAGAAGCTCCCTTAAGCAATACACCTGAGCCAGAAACCAGAAAGGAAAAGATCTGGATATAAAATAATTCCAAATGTTTGTGCAGAGGAAATTGGTGTACTAGTTAAGAGCGGGGCCTCAAATGTTAACAGATCTTGTTTACTACCATGTGTCTGCCACTCACCATCTACCTGACTTGGGCAAATTGTGTACCTCATGCTTGTCATCTACAAAACTATATAAAATAGTAGCACCTACTTACCACCAGTGTTTTTGTAAGTTTTAAATGAGATAATAAAGATTTTTGCTCAGTGCCTAGTACATAGAAATCATGCAATCAATGTTAGACAAGGAAAAGATAAACATGATATATAGAAATGGTAAAGGCTATAGAGGTACTACAAAGACCAATGCATTCAAAAAAAATTTGTTTCAACTAACTGATAATCAAAGAAACAGTTATGTAAATTTCCATGGGAGATTTTTTTCTATGAGATTGAGAGTTTCAAAAATAATGCTTAGTGTTGGCCAGGTGTATGGGAGAAATCAATTCAGTCATGCATTCACTTTCCATTGGAGCAAATAATGATATTGTATATTAAAACTGAAATATTAGTAGGGTGATGTAATGATTCCAAAGTCTTTAATTGATGCTCTTTGACCCACAGATCCTACTACTAGGGATTTATACTAAGGAAAAAGTCATTTCCTAACCAGATCATTGTACAACACAGCTGTATGAAAAATGCTATTTATTATAATGTTAATGACAGAGGGAAAAAGCCAATATAATATCCTTCAATGAAGAATTGTTTAAATAAACCATGGTATAGCCCTTCTATGAAATAGTGTAGAGATGTTATAGCTGATGATGTAATGCATATATAGAAATGTGTTTATGAAATATTGAAATGTAAAAAAGCAGGTTACTAAGGTATATATTATATCATATGAGATGATTTTCTGTAAAAGTAAAAAAGCACACTTGTGTTTATATATTTTGTAAAAAGTCTGAAAAACCAAGATATTAATCAAAGATGGCTCTAGGTGAGGAAATTGCAAATTATCTTTATGGGATTTATTTTTTTGAATCTTCTTCACTGAGAATATATTAATTTTATCATTGAAAAATGAGATATTTTAAAAAGTAAAGCATATTCTTAGTTATCTGGTTATTTCATGAATTAACACAGCCACAAAAACAGATTGACTTAGTTTTAATGGAAGTAATGTCTGTTTTTTGTTCTACCTGTGGACACACTGATTGAAATAGTTTAGAATAACAGAAACAACTTGCTTTTAGAATTTAACTATCTCTAGTTAAAACTGGTGTATAATATTCTCTCTCTCTCTCTGTCTCACACAGACACAAACATATTAAAAACACCCGTGAATTTCTATAAAATAACACACACACACTATAGTAGAGATTCTGGGATGTTTTAATGTGTAAATAATTGCTTTTGAAGGATGATGTGGAAGTGAGCAGGGTGGCTTAAGAACATCTTGAGAATGCAGGCTTTGTCTACTTGGGTAGAACTAGACCAAGTCTTTGTGGAAATAGTCTATGGATGCCTATTTATTCTTGAGACTAGGTTCAAATTCACTATATATCTGGAGTAAGTTCCATTCTTTCCTGAGGCTTCAATGTCCTTATCTGTCAAACGAAAGTGGGGCATTGGATGCTCTCAGAGGTTTCTAATACATTCAATTTTTCGATAATCTAATTTGTACCAAAATATAAATGTGTAATAGTGTACCATGTCAAACTTGAAGAAATAGTTTCAAAGCAGCTACAATTTCTTCATTTATCCTGAGTAAAGGGCTTGGAGAAGCCAGGGACATCTTTTAATCTAACAACTATCCATGGTCCCTGGGGTGTCAATGGCTTTGTTATGATTTATACTACTTGAGTTACATTGTCTCCTTTTGAAAATTAAAGCTAATTAATTGTTTCTTGAAGGTCAAACATTAGAGCTTTTAGACATAAGTAATTAAATATTTACACTAGCTCTCAATAGTTCAATCCCCCTGTGTGTATACACATCTGTGAGAGTGATGGACAGGTAGCATATGCTCCCTAAAGCAAGTGCTTGGGAATTTTGATGCAAACAGACTTGGTTCAGTAATATGTTCATTTTTGGTGTTTTTTTTCCTTTGATGGAGTGTGATGTGAAATTCTAAGTATACAGAGCATGCAAACTAGCAAATGATTATAGCCATGGTAGATTTATTTCCAATTTTTGCACACATATAATCAAGCTCGTGTTCACATCGAGACAACTCTATGTTCATAGCATTACAAACACTCAGGGGTGAGGATCTCCTCTCACATATATAATATATGCCTTCCCTTCTCCCTACATATTTCAAGAAGCTTGTGTGTGAGGGCATGTGCATGTGTATGGGGGATAGGGTATTTTGCCATTGTTTGTTATTTATTTGTTTTCTGAGGTGATTTTGCCTATCTAGAAACCAGAAGAAGCTTTAAAACACTGTATCACCTATAAATTAGTTACTACTGATGTTCCAAAGGGAAACCCAGCACCCTCTTGGCCTTCTACTTCTCTGACTCACCTAAAATGCCTAGTAATTCTCCCTATTAACAGTGTCCACCTGAACAGAGAAGCATTATGACCAATATCACTGAAATTGGCTATATTTCATTGTTTCTCCTCATTTGGAGAGCAGACTTCTCATCAGTACAAATCACAGACCCCTAAGGCAGGTTTTTATTCAAGTAATTTACAAAGAGAACTAGGGTCAGTTGAGGAAAACGATTTGTTTTCTCTCTCAAATCCAGAAAAGTAAATATGCTAGCTTTGTGCTTTAGCTAGGGACTAAAATTCTCCTGACACCCCATAGATATGAAAAGAAATTAATCAATTAGCTATTATCTCATCACAAAATCTGAATCACCAGATATGTTTTCTGACTAATCAGGCCCAATAACTGCCTGAAGCTCAATTGTTTTTTTTCACAAAGTAAACCTCATTCCAATCTAATTAAGTCAAGTATGAAAAAGTCATATATGAATGATTATACTACTTTAATTCATTATCACTTTAAGAAATGTTTATTTCATTGGTATTGCCAAGATATTTAGTTGGATTTTAGTTAAAAAAACTAAAATATCATTTGGTAAGCAAATAAAATATATTTAATTAACTTAGTTAAAATATTTTGTGTAATATTAAAAATCCAAATTCTTTCTAAAGTTTACACAGTAAAAAACACTATTTATGAAATATTCAATTATAAAGAAAGAACAGACTAGACATGCACATGGCAACAAGGATAGATCTTTAAAATACTGCTGAGAGAAATAGTAAGAAACAATTACATATAACAACAAATACATATATTTTAAAATGCATGCTCGTAAGCCACAATGTGTAATTATTAACAACACTGAAACAAGGGAAGGAATATGCATAAAATTCATTAGAATGACTGTGAGTAAAAGGGAAATTGGAATGAAGAGAGGAAATGAAGAACAACAAATGAGAACATAAACAGTAGAGTCCTGAACAATTAACTTTCAAGGAATATGATTAATTCAACCCTCCACACCCGATACTACAAATTTTCCACTACCAGCCCAACAAAGAAAGAATTTTGAAGGCAGTAGAGTAATGGCTAGCATTATTTAGAAATGCTGAGGTATTAAGGCGATAATAAAAACAGGACTGGCTTTTACTTGGTTTTACATTGTATTAAAAATTTTCTGTAAACAATCTTTCTTATTGCTTGTACCTTCCCACTGTCCCACCCTTTGATAGGCTAGTGCTCTGCCCCAACCTTCTTAACAAGAAACTACCCTAATCTGTGTTAGAATTATGACACAGAAATACCATTTTGACAGTGTTTAGGGATGTTGTTGGTGACTTTCAGTATGATGAAATTTTTGGTCTTTCTGAAGGTCAGTAGTTTCTTACAGTATCAGATGACATGCAACAAACATCACTATGAGGTATGTGGCCTACAGGTGATTCATCTGGCTTTTTGGGGAGTTTGCCATTGTCACCCCATGCTTGTTTCAAACCATCTGGAGGCCCCCTCACCACACACACACACACACACACACACATACACACACACGTAGGAACTCCAAGGCCTTTTCCTACTGCCTATGGGATAAAGTGTTAATGAGGAAACTTGTCTTCAGTTCTCAGTCCTTACCTTACCTTTATACCCCAGTCTGACTAATTGTGGAACTGCAGGTGTGGTCCCCAGCCTTGCAGGGTCCCCATGCCCTCTCCCTTCTCACATGCCTGCTTCTTCCCTTCCTTTTCTCTTTCCACACAGAGAACTCACAGAGTCACACATATCTCTTTTTCACATCATGTTGACTTTATTTTAGCTATCATCATCTGTGTATCATAATGGTGTTAACATTTGGTCTCTACAGTGGTTGGCCATTTTTCCACAGACTTTGCTGAAAGCTCTGCAGATAGTTGGAGAACTTTGGGCCTCTTTATATACAGTGCATAACTTGGATCAGTGGAATTCTCTGGGATCTCTCTTGGTTCTGCTCTGCCTGAAGCTGTGGTCTCTTATTTTGAATTACCATCTTTATCAGCTGCTGATAACAGACATATACTCTTGGTGTTATTTCTCTCTTGCACTTTCTTGAGCAGGTGATAGATGTTTCAGAAGATCTTTTGGCTGCACACATTTGCAGGAGTATCTCCACCTGTGTGGCTGCCTTTGACACATGGAAGGGCAATATGGTGAGCACAGAAGGGCATGGATTTGGAGGAAAAGGATGTAAAGGTGCTTCATAAGAATAGGTGCAGGATGAGGAAGGGGTTTATGGCAGGCTAAGACTGAGTAGGGGTCTTAGGTGGAGCATCAGTGAAGAAGAAGGGGAAGAACATGGGTAGAGTCATCTTACCTGGACACTGTCTCTGCACTTGTACTGACAGGGAGTCATCCTCTCCTCCTTTTTTTGCATGCTTCTGGTTGGCTGTTTTGTGCTTATGGTCAGTTATGTATTTGTGACTTGTTGTTCCACACTTGTGGTTGGCTGTTCCACAACCTACTCACAAACTTCATTAACTTGTGAACTGAAATAATATATGTAAAACTCATAGCAAATGCGCAGTAGATGGCAAATAATGTTAATGTCTACCTCCTCTTTTTTAATGTTGCATACAATCACATTGTAGATGCATATCACTGAGTTTTTAACCCATCCTGATTATTAGCTTCAAGTTCTTTACTATTAAATAAAATAATATGATGACCGTCCTTGCACATTACTTTTTACCTATATGCTCAATTATCCCCTTAAGATAAGCATCTGAAAATGAAATGTTAAAGTTAAAGAGAATACACACTTTAAAAGTTTTAAAATACATGTTGCCAAGTATACTTCTATAAAGTTTTACATTAATTTGCTTTCCCAGCAGCTCTGCATAAAGCTGTTGGGGTTGGCTTTTTTTCATATCCTAGCTGGCAGTAAGTACTCCTTTTCTTCTTTGCTGTAATCTTTCTTATCTGATAGGTAAAAAACAAAATGTATTTTTACTGTTAAATCTTTCACAAAGTCCTTTATACATAAAAAAAATATTGATTTTAGAGAGGGGGAGAAGAGAGAGAAAGATTTGTTGTTCTACTTATTTATGTATTCATTGGTTGATTCTTGTATATGCCCTGGCCAGGGATCAAACCCAACACCTTGGTGTATCAGGACAATACTCAAACCAAGTGAGCTACCTGACCAGGGACCTTTTAAACATTTAAGAGAATACAGAAGATGTGGTTACAAAATTCATATGCTATTGGGAAGTTATAGAGATAATTTTATAAACAGATAGGGACCTGTTAGCTTTAGATTTTGGTAGGCACAAATTTGGTCATTTCTTATTTCTTATTGGTATAAACTTATTTTGATTCAGCTAGCCCCATATACCATGTGGCCCTATAACTATTGAGTAATCAACATAGGAAAGTGATTAGGACAAATCTAAAGAAAATATAAAATTTTTAATAATCTGCTCCATTCAGCTTAGTGAAGGTCCATACAGCTCAATTTTACCCTTTACAGAAATATTCCAGAGAGAGATGAGTAAACATAATATTGAAAAATTTCATGACCTACCCCCTAATTTAGAATGTGGCTGAATGAGCCACATCATAAGCCAACCTGGTCAAAGAGGCAGACATTTCTCTTATTTAAATAGCCCAAGACTAACCATCTCTAAACTCAGTTCAGAAAAACTGCTAGAATTTGCAATGATTCTCTATTCTCCACAGGGAGGAGAGGTGAAGAGCAAAAGCAAAAGGATTATAAAAACTTATAACTAACAATTATCAGCAATAAATAGAAATTTAATCAAATAGAAGACCAAGAAGAAAATTGATAGGACCCAAGGGAGTGGGAGATAGAAGAAATGACATCCGAAAACACTTAACATCTCCAAATGCAGAGTCCTTAACTCAAGTTTGCCTTCTACTTGGTCTTTTATTCTTCTTTTTGAAAAGTTAGAAATATTCCTTAATAGAAAAATGGAAAAGGGAAAAATAATCCTGCTCGACTCACTCTCACACAAACAAAGAGTTAATGTTCCACAATGAACAGGTTAAGCTATCTGATGTACTAAGTTTTCTCTCACTAGAAAGGTACGGGAAAAGTTACAGGACATTTAACCAGATCATAGAAGATGAGAGAAAGCCCATGTTTGACAACACTTCTACTTACAGACCCAGATGGTGCCTTTCTTTCACTACATTCACTCCTGTACTCTGTAGAAAATTCAGCTTTCAAATAGTTCCTCTCTAGGAGAGAAAACAATTGCCCAAGAAAGTGGAATGGGAGTTAAGAAAAACTCATCTAAATTATATCAACAGAAATAAATGGGCTGGTTAGAGCTGTCCATGTTTAGTCTATGGCCATACCATCCTGAACATATCCTGTCTCATCTGATCTTGAAAGCTAACTAAGCAAGGTTGGGCTTGGTTAGTACTTGGATGAGAGAGCTGTCCATTCTTAATATAATTAAGATAAAAAATGTTAAGGTATACATGTAAAGATTCTATGGAAGAGGGTGGAGGAAGAATGAAAAAAAACAGCAAGCAAAACAAAGATTTTTTTCCAAAGGAAATAAAGAGAACAATCTATCTGGGCACAATGTATTGCTATATTGAGTAAATAGAATGCAACTTAATAAAATAAGTGTTCAAAATGAGGTGATAAAACACAAGAATGAAACTTCAAATTTAAAGGAAAGATATAAAGCCAAAGAAATAGTTGAGGACTAAAACACTGGTATTGAATTGTTATGTAGTATAGAAACAGCAAGTAGTTGAGCAGTCAGAGATGAAAACCAAACACAGCTGTTATCCTTGAAGCAGAATTCCCAGGAACTGGAAGTAGAAATATAATCAGACGTTATTTAAAAATTCAGAAACTGGAGATCAAAATGTCATGCTGCACTTAAAAAATGGATACAAAGGATCAACATTTAGTTATTTAGGTTGTGTTCTTTAATTCTGAATACTAAAGGTAATTATTTAGTCATCCAGGCAGAAAAAGTAAGAAGAGAGAATAAGAAAGGCCTCAAAGTTCTCCACAGCAACATTCACTTGACAAAGGAGCAATGTCTACAGTATACAATGTTAGATTTTAAAAGCATAAGCCAAAATATCTTTAGTTAACTGTGACAAAGATTGCTAGTTTTTCACAAATACCTGTTCTTGCATAATAATCAATTTTCTAGTTGAACATGTGGGCATAAAGCTAAATTATATCAGGCTGACCCTGTCTCTTAGAGCTGGGTGTGACTATAAAACTAAGAATAAATATTGACCAGTGGGATTTGAGCAAAAGTGTCATATTTCATTGTAGATTATGTACTTCAAGGCATGGAACATGCCCTGTCTTTTAATTTTTCCCACTGTCTCACTGTCTAAAATGTGGTCACGATACTGGGATTCATTTTGGGTTGAATTGTGCCTTTCCACAAAATATGTTCTTTTAAGAAAATATAGAGGTAAATCATCATTATCTTGGATTTGGCAAAGAATTCTTAGAAATGACACAAAAATAGTGAGCAAAACAAGAAAAAATAGAAAAATTGGATGTCATCAAACTGAAAAACTTTTCTGCAAAGGACATTATCAAAAAAGTGAAAATAAAGCCTAAAGAATGAGAAAAATATGTGTAAACGATATACTTGATAAGCTCAAGTATCCATAACATAGAGTACTCATACAGCTCAACAAGAAAACAACCAATTTTTTTAAATGGGCAAAAAATCTAAATAGACATTTACCCATAGAAGACATAAAAATTGCCAAAAGATATACGAAAAGATCCTCAGCATGTAAATCAAAAAAACAATAAGGTACGACTTCACACCCATTAAGATGGCTATAAAAAAAATGGAAATAACAAGTGTTGAAAAGATGTGAAGAAATTGAAACCTAGTTTTTTACTGGTGAGCATAAAATATTTCAGCAGCTGAAAAAACAATTAGACAGTTTCTCTAAAAGTTAAACATAGGAAATACCACATGACCATGAAACTCAATCGAAAGAATTAAAAATAGGGGAGAATAAAGATGGCAGAGGAGTGAGTGGAATGACCTTCTTCCAGGACCAACCTGGAATTACAAGTAAATTGTGGAGAAATCACTTGGAACAAACAACTGAAAAATAGTGACAGAGGAGCCTTATGACCTCGGACAGACAGAAGAATCAGCTTTAGCACAGCCTAGCTGATAAGGAGTGCATTAGAGACTCGAGAAGGCAGGCAGGGCACCCATAGGTGGCAGCCCCAGAAGGATATAGAAATAGCCAGTTGGATCCCCTTGAGAAGAGCCAGGTCTAAATCATGAACGGGGATCTCCAGCCTATAGCACCAGAGCCCAGAAAGTATACAGACAACATCCAGCTGTGAAAAGTGGCAGGGTTGCTCTCTGCCAGAGACAGGCAGCTGGAAATGCAAAGAGCCTTTTAAAGGTAAAATGCATAAATTTTTATTTGCAGCCACTTACACTGGTCTCCGACAAAGATGGGGGCATAGTGGGCTAGAGAAGCCAGAGGAGAGACTTGGGAAGGAGGCTTTGGGGAGAGAAATGAGGCAGCCATCTTGCTCAGGCAGACCACTCCCCTGAATGGCAACAAGTGAAAAGACACAATAGCCCTGCCCCAAGGAGGAACTTGGCCCTGCTGAGTATGGAGTGGCAGCCACAGCTAGTAGATCCCTGAATAAAGGGGGTGCAGAGTGTTCTAGAGGCTCTTGAAGAGAGACTGGAGACAAAGGCTTTGGGGAGAGAATGGAGAGAGTAGCTGGCGGGATCCTGGTTGTGACTTCTCCCCCATATAACAGCAGCCATCTGGCTCAGGCACACCACTCCCTTGAGTGGCAGAAGTATGAGAGGACCCAATAACCCCACCCCCAGGAGGAAATCTGTTCTGCCCCGTGGTGTGTCTAAGCTGAGTGCAGAGTGACTAGATTAACAGCTGAAGGAGAAAGCCACAGACAGTAGATTCCTGAAAGTCTTGAACAGACTGCCAAAGGTCAGATGGGGTCAACATCTGATATCATCAGAGGCAGTTCCAGAAAGAAAAAAGCAGCGGTCTCCTACCATAGAAGTTAACACCACAAAGTCAAGAATTCAAAACAGATCAATTTAAGAAGCAGAAGAGAAAAAGAAGTTTTACAAATAATGGGAAGGCAAAGAAACATCCCCCAGTCAAAGGTAAAGGAGGAATACCCAGAAAGAGAACTAAAGAAAATAGATGCAAGTAACTATCAGATATTGTATGCCAAACAACGGTACTATGGAAGCTCAATGAGCTCAGTGAGCTCAGAGAGAATTAGAAAAAACTGCAGGGAAAGTACAAGGAACTTACTGCAAACTATATCAACATGAAAAACGACATAGAAACTATCAATAAGAGACTAGAGGAAATGAAGAATACCATTTCTGAGTTGAAGAACACAGTAGAAGGAATCAAAGGCGCGGCTAGATGAAGAAGAAGATCGAATCTGTAAGCTGGAGGACAAGGTAGGAAAAAAGCTCCCATAAAGAGCAAGAAAATGAAAAAAGACTCCAAAAGAATGAAGAGGCATTGAGGGAAATGCAGGACAACCTGAAACTTAATAATATCCATTTAATAGGGATACCAGAAGGAGAAGAAGAGGAGCAAGGGTTAGAGAACTTGTTTGAAAAAGTCATGTTGGAAAACTTCTCTAATTTGAGGAGAGGAAAAGTGATGCAAATCCAGGAAGCACAGAAGGTCCCATTCAAGAGGAACACAATGAGGCCCACCCCAAGACACATCATCATTAAAATTGCAAATATCAAAGACAAACAGAAAATCCTAAGGGAAGCAAGGGAGAAAGAGGTAGTAACTTATAAGGGAACCCTGATACAGCTACAGCTGACTTCTATACAGAAACACTACAAGGCAGAATGGAATGGCAAGAAATATTTCAAGTCATGGAAAGGAAGGGCCTGCAACCAAGACTGCTCTACCCAGCAAAGCTCCTATTAAATGGAAGGCAAAATAGCGAGTTTCCCAGACAAAAGAAGGCTAAAAGAATACACCTCCACCAAACCAGCACTGCAAAATATGTTAACAGGACAGCTTTAAGAAGATGAAGGAAGAGTCTATGAATACCCAGTTCCTTTCACAATCACCAATACTTGATATTACCAATATTTTTAGTATTTTATCTGATTGTGACAATGATGTGTTATTTTAATTGTTACTTTACTATTCGTTGAATCTAAACCTGTTTTATAGATTTCTTGCCTATTTCCATTATTTTTAAAAAACTTTAAATAACTTTTTGCTATTCTTTTTCCATTTTTTGATTAAATGCTTGTGGAACTTTTTCCCTAAAAAAAGAGAAAAACTATTAACCCTTTTATAGATAAGTTGCAAATACTTTCTTATTCTGTTACTCGTTATTTAACTTTTTTTATACATATATTACTATATAGTCTTAGATATTTAATATGGTCATACTATCAATATTTTACTTTATAGCTTCTGGGTTTGAATATTTTACTTCTGGGTAAGAAATATAGTATTTTGTATTTCCTCCTAAAACTCCTTTAATTTTACACATTGATTTTTAACTCACGTGAATATTTTCTGTATAATGTGTGAAATAGGGCTCTATATTTGTTTTATTTCAAGTAATAGTGGTCCATACACCTTATTTGTTGGATAAGCCTTATTTTACCCATTGATTTGAAATATCAACTTAATCATATATTACATTGTTAGACAGATATATACATTTGTTTGTACAATGCTCAGTTTATTTCATTGATCTACTAGATTATTTCTGTGCTAGGGTCAAGTTTTAATTGCTGAGACTTTATAATAGATTTAAATGTTTTAATATTTTATAATGGTATTTGACATTTAAAAAATAAATAAAATCAATCTGCATTTAAAAAAGAATGAAAGAAAGGAAAAACTACCTTTTACAACATGGATGGAACTGGAGAATGTTGTGTTAGGTGAAATAAGCCAGTTGTTGAAAGACAAATATCATATGATCTCATCTATAAGTGGAATCTATTCAACAAAATAAACTAAAAGACAAAATAAACCACAAGCAAGGAAACATGGAGTGGACTGAAAGTGACCAGAGAGGAAAGGGAAGGAGGACAATGGTTGAAGGAAGGAGAAAGGACTAAACAAAGAACATGTGTGAATGACCCATGGACATGGACAACAGAGTTGAAATTTGTGGGAGAGGGGGACAAGGTAGGATTGGTAGGGAGGGCAAGGAGGGAAAAATTGAGACAACTGTAATAGAATAAACATGATTTTAAAAAGAATTAAAAACATGAATTTAAACATGTATATGTTCACACATGTTCATATCAGCACTATTCATAACAGCCAAGAAGCGTACATCAACAAAATAATGGAAAAACAAAACACGGTGTACCCACACAATGGATATTATTCAGCCAGAATAAGGAAGTATTGATACATGCTATAATATGGATGAACCTTGAAAACATTATGTTAAGTGAAAGAAGCCCAATGCAGGAGATCACATGTGATATGATTTTGTTTATATAATATATCCAGAACAGATAAATCCATAGAGAGAGAATGCAGGCTGGTGGTTGCTAGGGATTAGGGGGAGGGGGAATTGAGAGAAACTGTTTAATGGGTAAGCGGTTTTACTTTGGAGTGATGGAACTGTTTTTGAGCTAAATAGAAGCAGTTGTTGCACCTCATTAATGTACTAAATATCACCAAATTGCTTGCTTTCAAATGGTTAATTTCATGTGTTGTGAGCAATGGGTTTGCGGGGAGCGCGGGGCTCCTGGATCTGAGGGTTACTGTCCAGAGCCAGCTGAGAAGGGTGCGGAAGGGAGTGGGGCTGTGAATCCCGCAGAGCCCATCCTGGGGTTGTCATGGATGGGGGGAATAAACATGAGTAATCGCAAACACTTCTCTGTTTGCCAGGAGAGGGGGCATATCTCTTCCCTCTAGTGGAGAAGGCCCCGAGTCCCTGTGTCCACAGGCCTTTATTGAGAACCATATGCACAGGGGTATACAACAAAGCTCATCAATCAATGTCAAAAGGCTATGTTTACAGAAAACAAATAGAGATCATAGATAACAATTATAGGAACACAAGAAGTCTGCCTCAGGTCAGGGTCTATGAATAATATAAATATCCTTCCCAGTATGAGCCAGTTATCATAGCTTTTGAGGGAAGAACAAGCATGCTTAGAAGGACTTACTTCTAGGCCTGGCTGTCCAGAGAACTGCCCAATTCAATTTAGGCTGTACCGGTCTTTAGCATTGTTTCAAGCCTGAGCCAAGCAGGCAGGGCCGAGCCACCAAGAGATAAGGAGACTTCTTTTAGATAGAATAAGGACACTGGCCATGACCAAGCCAAGCCAAGGGGTGTGGGCCTTTTTGCCCCTTCTCTGTGTCCCCCAAGTCTTTGTCTGCTGCCTATACTGGCTGTGTCTGTCTTATGTCATCCCTTCTCTTGAGAGATCTTACCCATCTTTGACTAACTGACCATCACAGGGCCAAGCAGGGTGATGTGAGGTAGCAGGGGAAGCCCCTGCCATGGGGACAGGTTTTGTCTCTTCAGTGGCCTGTTTTCCCAAGACCTCCTTGATTATTTTCAGCCTTGGGGCCCTCTCGCCTTTCAGCAGGGCTATAGTTCCTGAAACCAGACAGGGAATTTCCCAACATTCATGTTATGTGAAATTCAACCCAGTAAGTATATTTTTAAAATTTTTTTAAAAAGAAATATGTAAGTTCTAACCCCGGTACCTGTCGAATATGACATTATTTAGAAATAGGATCTTTACAAACATAGTCAAGTTAAAATAAGGCCATGCTGGATTGGGGGAGCCCCAATCCAATGACTGATGTCCTTACAAAAAGAGAGGGATTTGAATACAGACACGGGAAGAAGGCTATGTTATAACTGAGTCAGAGGTTGAAATGCATGGATCTGCAAGTCAAGGAATGTCAAGGATTGCTGATAACCAGGCAATAATTTCTAGGAAGCTAGAAAACAGGCAATAATTTTTCCCTAGAGCATTAAGAAGGGACATGGCACTGCAGTCACCTTGACTTCAGACTTCTAGCCTCTAGGACTGTGAGAGGCTAGATTTCTGTTGTTTAAGCCACCCAGTTTGTGATAATTTATTATGGCAGCCATAGAAGATAAATATAAATTTGGAGCAGCCATCATAGACCCTAAGATATAAGACTCAGGTTGAGACTGGCTGAATAATAAGCTAAAAGAGGCTGGAGCATAAGCACTTACCATGTAAATAAAGCTTATCTGTGTTAAAAGAGTATGGCTTAAGACATCATCAGAAACAGATCATTGTTAAGAAGTAGAGAAAAGATGTGTAATGGAAACCTTAGTAAAATGAATAAAAGAGAGAGCAATTTAAACTTTTTAAATGCAACTAAAATAAATAATACCATTGTGAAATGCTGTTAAGTGTAAAAATAAAATTATAGGCATCAAAATGTACAGATGGCAAGTTTACAAAGAGTGCCTATCAAGCATAACGGAAACTATGTGCCTTGAACAAAAATAAGCTGTTGCAAATTTCAGTTTCACCAGTAACACTGCTACTCAGCATGTTAAGTATATGACTGAGAACTTACAAGAAAGGTATGTGAAATGTTAAATTATTTGTGCTGCCTTCTATTTTTAGATATAAATGTAGATGTAAAGGGTAAATTTTTTTTAAATCTTTAATTTTAAACTTTATGAAAACGAGTTTATACTGTTTAGTTTAATATTTTCAATTCATATTGATAGTATAAATCAATAGACACATAGAAGGTTGGGCAAAAGTAGGTTTACATCTGTGAGTATGTGAAACACAGAGTTTATTATTGCATTATTATTTATTAATTATTGTATTATTTTCTATACCAACAACTGTAACTTTTACCCCATCCTGTATAAAAGTTGTTGAAGTGATTTATAATAATATCCCAGAAATAAGAAAGAACACAAGAGTGCTACAAATAACTCAGGGCTAGCAACCTCAAATATAAAAAATATGCTGATTCTATCCACATTTGTTAGACTTTTAAATGAATGAGCTCAATGTCATTAAGCTGCCTGTCTGTGTCTTCTTCTGAGGCAGTTCACCCAGGCCTCTAGACCACCCTCAATGAATTCCAAAGTTCCGTTCTTTCCCTGCTCTTGCTTTACCTAACCTCAATAAATGACTTTTGTTAGAGCAAGCATTCTTTACCTGATGCCTATGAATGTAAGAGCAATTCCATCTTTAACTAAACTCTAACTGAAATTCAGTCTTTCCTTTTATGATGAATGGAGGCCAACGATAATAGGAGTAGTTGTGACTTTGTCACCCACAGAAATCACAGATATTTAAGACCATATTACAACTCTTCATAATGGCTTTAAATGTTCAGTATTAGACCAGCTGCTAGATCTTGTTCCATAATTAACTGGAAAAATATATAATACTCTATCAAGCTTTTTTCTCTGCTTAAATATTTTGGAGCTGGTGATCACATAGATTGGTCATTATTTCACTTGCCATAAAGGTAAATAAAAACCTGTTTATACCCAAGTAGCATTTTTCTACATGTCTCATAAAATTTTTTATTATCTTGAATATAATGTATCAGGATCAATAATATGATTATCATGATATAAGGGACAGTACAAAAAAAAAAAACTTCTCCAGTGAAAAATAACACTGCTTGAACAACTCTTCTTCACAGCTATCCAATCTGTAAAACTAGAAGGTCTTGCAGGTTTGCTGTAATAATTAAATAGCATAACGTACACCCAGGATGGTATTTGGCATATAGCACAAATATAGCAGCTATCATTATTATTGAGTATTGTAATACCATGCATGCATTGCAAATTAGCTGTAATTAATGAATTCTCCTTAGATTTATATAGCTACATTTTCTAACACACAAAAGGCCACATCTCTAATATTTCTATTGAATTCATAATTACACTGCCAACATTCTGGAAGCAAAATACCAAAGGTTTTGTAAGGACAATATTGAGAGAAAGACAATATATTGGTTTGTAATAGCTAAAATTCTGCTCCTCTAAAATTCATATTTTGAATTACTCTCCAGTTGAAGAAAAGCCTGCAGTCTTATTTTTGAAGGAAAAAAAAAAGTTCTGAAATTTCAAAGTACATTTTTCAGGGCTCCCTTGATTATATATGACTATGTTTGGTAAGAAACTTTTAATTGAAGCTGAAAAACTAAGATGTTGACCATGCTAACTGTGAAAAATAAATTCTGACTTCTAAAAGCAGTATCAGAAAGGACTTTATTAAAACTTCCCAAGACCCAGGCCCCAATTTGCAGCAATCCAATTTATTCATCTTTGTATTCTCAGCATCTAGAATGATACATGTTACATAGTAGTTACCTAATTAATGTACACTGAAAAACACTGTTGATTTTTAGAGAAGAGGAAAAATTGCTGTGAGCTCCAAGAATATCATCTTTAAAACACAGATAAAATACCAATGGCATATTTTCACAGATCTAGAAGAACTATTTCAAAAATTTATATGGAACCAAAAAAGATCCCAAATAGCTTCAGTAATATTAAGAAAGAAGAACAAAGTAGGAGGGATCACAATACTCATTATCAAACTATATTACAAGGGCCACTGTAATCAAAACAGTCTGTTACTGGCATAAGAACAGACACATAGATCAATGGAACAGAATAGAGAGTCCAGAAATAAATCCAAATCTATATGGTCAATTAATATTTGACAAAGGGAGCATGAGCATATAATGGAATAAAGTTAGCCTCTTTAATAAATGATGTTGGGAGAACTGGACTGGTACATGCAAAAAAAAAATGAAACTAGACCAACAACTTACACCATACACCAGAATAAACTCAGAATGTATAAAAGACTTAAAAAGTCCTGGTTGATGTGGCTCAGTGGGTTGAGCATTGACCTGCTAATCAAAGGTTTGCTGGTTCAATTCCCATTCAGGGCACATGCCTATGTTGTGAGCCAGGTCCCTGGTGGGGGTTGTGGGGTTGTATAAGAGGCAACCACGCATTCATGTTTCTCTCCCTCTCTTTTTATTATTTTTATTTATTTAAAAATAAATAAATAAAATATTTTTAAAAACACAAATATAAGTCATGACATCATAGAAGTCATAGATGAAAACATAAGCAGGAAAATTTCCGATATACCACATAGCAATATTTTTGCCAATATATCTCCTAGAGCAAGGGACATAAAGGAAAGAATAAAGAAATGGGACTACATCAAATTAAAAAGCTTCTGCATGGCTAAAGAAACCATCATCAAAATGAAAAGGGAACTGACTATATGAGAGAACACAATTACCAATGATACATCAGACAAGGGTTTGATCTCCATGATACATAGAGAGCTCATACAACTTAATGCCAGGAAGAAAAACAATCCAGTTAAAAAATGGGCAAAGGATCTGAACAGACATTTCACCAAGAAGGACATACAGAGGGCACATAGACATATGAAAAGATGCTCAACATCACTATCCATCAGAGAGATCCAAATTAAAATCACAATGAGTTATCACCGCACAGCCCTCAGAATGTCCATCATTAATAAATCAACAAACAAATGCTGGCGAGGCTGTGAAGAAAAGAGAACCCTAGTGCACTGTTCGTGGGAATGCGGGCTGGTGCAGCTACTGTGGGAAATAGTATGGAGATACCTCGAAAATCTAAAAATGGAACTGCCTTTTCACCCAGCAATTCCACAGCTGAGAATATACCCTAGAATCCCAAGTCACCAATTCAAAAGAACTTATGCACCCAATGTCCATAGCAGCATAATTTACAATAGCCAAGTGCTGGAAACAGCCTAAGTGCCCATCATTAAACAAGTGTATCAAAAAACTGTGGTACATTTACACAATGGAGTCATACACAGCAGAAAGAAAGAAGGAACTCTTACCTTTCGCAACAGCATGGATGGACCTGGAGAGTATTATGCTAAGAGAAATAAGCCAGTCGGTGAAAGACAAATATGATATGATCTCACCTATAAGAGGTATCTAATGAACAATTAACTAATTGACAAAACAGAATCACAGGCATGGAAACATGGAGTGGACTTAATGTGAACAGAGTGGGGTATGGAGAGGGATAATGGTGGAAAGAAGGGGAAGGAATTAGACAAGGAACATGTATGAATGACCCACAGACATGGACAACATTGTGGAAATTGACTTTGGGAGTGTGGGTAGGATGAGTGGAGGAGGGAAAAGGGGGAAAATTGAGAGAACTATAACAGAATAACAATAAAAAATGATTTTAAAAAACAGATACAGGAAGATGGGTAACTAGAGAAAAACCTACAAATGCAGAGAGAGCTGGTCAAAGGAAATTGTATTTCAGTTCAGATATATCAACCTGCTGCAAACTGTCTCCACATAAGCCTGGGAATAAATAGGCAGAAAAGGGAAGGCACTGAGGCACTGCTAAATGGGAAGTGAAGGGATGTAGAGGAATGAAAATAAAGAAAACATAGTTTTGAGTCCCTTCTTTTCAAGAAGTGCTACGCTTATGGAGTCTTCAAACCACTCTCCTTCCTTTCCTGAGCTGGAGGCCGAGAGAGGGAGAGAGAAGGAAGAAGAAGAAGAAGGAGGAGGAGGAGGAGGAGGAGGAGGAGGAGGAGGCAGGGGAGGAG
Source organism: Pteronotus mesoamericanus (assembly GCF_021234165.1). NCBI lineage: Eukaryota > Metazoa > Chordata > Mammalia > Chiroptera > Mormoopidae > Pteronotus > Pteronotus mesoamericanus. Next base: position 6,428,437 of record NW_026555198.1, read on the forward strand.
GGGGAGGAGGAGGAGGAAGAGGAGGAGGAGGAGGAGAAGAAGAAGAAGGAGAAGGAGAAGGAGAAGAAGAAGAAGGGGCAGGGGGAGGGGGAGGAGGGGAGGGGAGGGGAGGGGGAGAGGAGAAGGTGGAGGAGGAGGTGAAGGATGAGGAGTGGGAAGAAGGGAAGAAGAGACAAGGGGAAGGAGGGTAGTTGGGACAGAGAGGAGGGGTAGAACAGGAGTAGGAGAAGAGAGAGGATGGGCAAGGAATGGGAGACAAAGAAGAAAGGGAATGGAAGAAAGGGAATGGAAGAAAGGAAAGGAAGAGAATAAAAGTGGGAGAAGTAAAACCTGGACATGTAAAAATGGCACATTTCATATATCCTTTTCCCTGTTTTGCACTGGCACCATGAAGAAATGGTGGAAGTGGGCTCAAATAGGCACAAGAAGCTTTGTGGTATCTTCCATTTTTTTCTATCCCATAGTGCTTGATGCCCCTACATTTCCTATAGCTGCAAAATAAAAATCCCCCTTTTAGTTATAAACTGATATAAATATTTACCACCCCCATCTTTCAACAGTCACAGGACTGTCTGAATCTTTTTTTTTAATTTTTAGTAGGCTTAACTTTTAAAGCAGTTTTATACTTACATCAATATTGAGAAGAAGATACAAATATTTCCCACACTCTCCCTGCCCCCATACATGCACAGCCTCCCCCATTATCACCATCTCACCCCAGAGTTGTACATTTGTTACAACTGATGAACCAACATTGACACATAATCACCCAAAATTCACTGTTTACATTAGGATTACTCTTGGTGTTGTACATTCTATGGGTTTGCACAAATGTATGACACGTATATCCATCATTATGGTTCCATACAGAGTAGTTTTGCTGCCTTAAAAATTCTCAGTGTTCTGCCTATTCATCCCTCCCTTCCTCCCCACTAACCCAAGGAAACCACTAAATATATTACTATGCACATAGTTTTGCCTTTTCCAGAATGTCATATAGTTGGAATCGTATGGTATGAAGCCTTATCATTTTGGATTTTTTTCACTTAGTAATAGGCATTTAAAGTTTTCCATGTATTTTTATGGCTTGATAGTTCATTTCTCTTTAGCTCTGAATAAGATTCCGTTGTCCGAATGTACCACGGTTTATTTATCCATTCACCTACTGAGGGACACATTGGTTATTTCCAAGTTTGGTGATCATGAGTAAAGCTGCTATAAACGTCCATGTTCTCTGTAGATATAAGACATAAGTTCTCAATTCTTTGAGTATGTGCCAAGGAATGTGATTGTTGGATTGTATGGTAAAAGTATGTTTTGTTTTGTAAGACATCAACAAAATGTCTTCCAAAGTAGCTGTATAATTTTGCCCTTCCCTCAGCAATGAATGAGAGTTCATGTTGCTCCACGTCCTCACCAGCAGTTTGGTATTGCCAACATTCTGGGATTTTGTCATTTTAATAGGTGTGTCCTTGTACCTGACTACTGTTTTCATTTGTACTTCCTGATGACATGTAATATAGAGCATCTTTTATTATGCTTATTTTCTATCTAGAAATCTTTGTGAGGTATTTGTTAAAGTCTTTGGCCCATTTTTAAATTACATTGTTCCTTTTCTTATTATTGAGTTTTAAGAGCTCTTTGTACATTTTGGATAACAGTACTTTATCAGGTATGTCTTTAGCAAATATTTCCTCCCAGCCTGTGGTTTGTCTTCCAATTCTCTTGACAGTGTATTTTACAGGGAAGAAGTTTTTAATTTCAATATAGTCCAGCTTATCAATTATTTCTTTCATAGATCATGGCTTTGCTGTTGTACTTAAAAAGTCATTGCCAAACCCAAAATCATCTAGGCTTTCTTTTATGTGGTCTATTTGGACCCAGAAATTTGAATCCAGACATTTTTCTACCAACTCCTGATTAGGTGGCTGGGTAAGAAAGTCTGCCTTGGCACAGGTGGTCTGTCTCTCAGCTCATCTATTGTTTGATGACATGTGACTTTTTTATCACTTCACTGTAAGAAAATGGCTAGTATCCTTTTTCATGCAATTCACCAGCTCCCTTTGTGCATATTTTAGTCTCTGTGAAACTAAGGGGAGGTTTTCCTTCCTGATGCATTTGACTAGGAGATGGCTGTTTTTACAAATATCTCAAAATGGTGAACTACAGATTATAGTTTGAATCATCAAGCTGTGATAAAGAGCAGTGATAAAGTGATAAAGGCTTTTATAAAGAATTTATAGAGCTCTAACTGCTGTAATCTATACAACTCAGCATTTGTAGCTTCATTATTTGGATTCTGCTTAAACTGCTAAATTTTTTAGTTAAACTGATGACTATATTCTGTTTCCTTTTCATGTCTCACCTCACATATATTGACATTACCTGGAAGCTGGAGAGGCTTCCTTTGCAGGGGTATCCAACCCATGGCCTGTGGGCTGCATGCAGCTCAGGATGGTTATGAATGCGACCCAACACAAAATCATAAATTTACCTAAAACATTATGAGATTTTTTTTTGTTTTTTTAGTGTTTGTATATTTAATGTGTGGCCCAAGATGATTCTTCTTCTTCCACTGTGGTGGCTCAGAGACACCAAAATGTTAGACACTCCTGCTTTAGAAGTTTCTTCTATTTTGCTTCCATGTGTTACAATAGATCATTTTGTGTCAACTGGAGTACTCCATGAGATATGAAGATATTTGGTCAAACATTATTTCTCAGTGTGTGGCAAGGGTCTTTTTTAGATGAGATTAACATTTAAATTGGTAGGCTTGATAAAGCAGATTGCTCTCTCTTATGTGGGTGGGCATGATCTAATCAGTTGAAGGCATGAGTAGAACAAAAAGACTGATCCTTCTTTAGGTAAGAAAAAATTTCTCCTCTACAACCACCTTTGAACTGGGACATCTACTGTTTTTTGCTTTTGGACTCAAATTGAAACAGGGGCTTTTCCTGATTCTAAAGCCTGACAGCCTTCTGACTAGAAATACACTATTAACTCTCCTGGTTCTTAAGCATTTGGACTTGTACTGGATTTACATCATTGGCTACCTTGGGTCTCCAGCTGGCTAACTCATTTATTCTGCATATCTTGTCAGCATCCAAAATCACATGAGCCCATATCTGTGGTTCTGTGTATCTAGAAAATTATGGCTAATCACTGTCTTATCCACACTTTGACAGAAGAGTGGGTATGCTAGCCTGCAAATACCCTGGCCTTTCCCTCAGATTATTAAGATCTCTATTTTCCTCACCTTTGGGTGACTTCCATATCAGAGATCTGACATAAATTGTCTGAGTATAAGTAGTAGCACTTCAACGTAAGTAAATCTTTATGTCTTACTTATATCAATAAAACTGGGCTTTTCAGTTTCTGTGTTACCACCTATTACTTCACAGCAGGGGCCACATTATTATAAGAAAAATTAGAATTCAATCTCAAAGCATCAAATGTGCAGAGATATTAATGCAAAGGTAAAGTCATGAATCTTTATGTAGTTGAATGTTTGTACTGAAATATATAAGATGAAATTATATCAAAAATATAAGGAAAAATTGATAAAAACATAACTATGGTGTAAGACTTTCACATATTTATCTAAGTTATTTTCTGATGAATTATGTCAAAAATTACAGAAACATGAGTAATAAAGTTAATAAGGTAAATTTAATAGCTGCATAGGATACTATGCACCAAATAAACAGAAAATATAGCTTTGTTCCCAATCCCTCATTGATCATTAACACAAATAAATAAATAATGAGCGAAAAATACCTTGCATAAATAACTAAATACAGAAATAGTATAGGACATATTATCTGACCACAATGTATTAAAAATAGGAATTAATAAAGATTCAAGAAAGTAAACAACAAAATAAAACAGACTGGATTTTTAAATTTTTATTTTAAAAACATATTATGTCAAAAGCTACAATAATGTAACATTTAGAAATAATTTTAGAAAATATTCTATAGTAAAATTGATGGAATTAAAGGCTTTTCTTTTTTTTTTTTTAATTTCAAACAACTCCTAATATGATTTTATTTTATTTTTTTTAATTTATTTACTTTTTAAATACATTTGTCTCTGCCTCCCCCCCACCACTTTCCCTTGCCCCCTCCCTCCTTCCCTCCTTCAGCTCTTCCCCTTTGGTTTTGTCCATGAGTCCTTGCTATATGTTCCTTGACTTTCCGCTTCCCTTCCCTTTCCCTGCCCCCCCTTCCCTCTTGTCTCTGTTGATTTCTTTTCCTTTCAGTGTTTCTGGTCATATTTTCCTTGCATCTTTGCATTGTTGGTTAGGTTCCACTTATAGGTGAGATCATATGGTATTTGTCTTTCGCCCCCTGGCTTATTTCGCTTAGCATGATGCTCTCCAGTTCCATCCATGCTGTGGTGAAGTTTAGTAGTTCTTTTTTTCTTTCTGCTGTGTAGTATTCCATTGTGTATATGTACCATAGTTCTTTTATCCATCATCTACTGATGGGCATTTAGGTTGCTTCGAACACTTGGCTATTGTCAATTGTGCTGCTATGAACATTGGGGTGCATAGGTTCTTTTGTATTGGCGTTTTGGTGTTCTCAGGGTATAGTCCCAGCAGGGGAATCCCTGGATCAAAAGGCAGTTCCATTTTCAGCTTTTTGAGAAATTCCACACTGCTTTCCATAGTTGCTGCACCAGTCTGCATTCCCACCAACAGTGGATTAGGGTTCCCTTTTCTCCACAGCCGCGCCAGCACCTGTTGTTTGTTGATCTGTTTAGGATGGCCATTCTGACCGGTGTGAGGTGGTACCTCATGGTGGTTTTGATCTGCATTTCTCTGATGGCTAGTGATGCTGAGCATCCTTTCAAATGCCTCTGGGCCCTCTGTATCTCCTCCTTAGAAAAGCATTTGCCCAGGTCCTTTGCCCATTTTTGGATTGGATCGTTTGTCTTCTTGGAGTAAAGTCGAGTGAGTTCTTTGTATATCTTGGAGATCAAACCTCTATCTGATGTATCATTAGCAAATATATTTTCCCATACGGTTGGCTCCCTTTTCATTTTGCTGATGTTTTCTTTAGCCGTGCAGAAGCTTCTTATTTTGATGAGATCCCACTTGTTTATTCTTTCCTTTACGTCCCGTGCTTTAAGGGACATATCAGTGAAAAAATTGCTGCCTGGGATATCTGAGAGTTTCCTACCAATATTCTCCTCTAGGACTTTGATGGTGTTGCGACTTATATTTAAGTCTTTTATCCCTCTTGAGTTTATTTTTGTGTATGGTGTCAGCTGATGATCCAATTTCAATTTTTGGCATGTATCCGTCCAGCTCTCCCAACACCATTTGTTGAAGAGGCTGTTATTGCTCCATTTTATGCTTCTGCCCCCTTTGTCGAATATTAGATGCCCATAGAGACCTGCGCTTATTTATGGGCTTTCTATTCTGTTTCACTGGTTTGTGGGTCTGTTCTTGTGCCAGTACCAGATTGTTTTGAGTATAGTGGCTGTGTAGTAGAGTTTGATGTCCGGTATTGTGATCCCTCCTACTTTGTGTTTCTTTCTCAAAATTGCTGCGGCTATTCGGGGTCGTTTATGGTTCCATATAAATTTTTGAAATGTCTGTTCTATTTCTGTGAAATACGTCATTGGTATCTTAATAAGGATTGCGTTGAATCTATAAATTGCTTTGGGTAGTATGGACATTTTGAGGATATTAATTCTTCCAATCCATGAGCACGGTATATGCTTCCATTTATTTGTGTCTTCCTTAATTTCTTTTTTCAATGTTGTATAGTTTTTTGCATACAGGTCTTTTGTGTCTTTGGTTAAATTAATACCTGGTACTTTATCTTTTTTCGTGCTATATCGAATGGTATATTTTTTTCTGATTTCTTCTTCTTCTATTGCATTGCTGGTGTACAAAAACGCCTTTGATTTCTGAATGTTGACTTTGTATCCTGCTGTTTTGCCAAATTCACTTATTAGGTTGAGGAGTTTTTTGGTAGAGTCTACAGGGTTCTCTATGTACACTATCATGTCATCTGCAAACAATGATAGTTTTACTTCCTCCTTTCCTATTTGGATGCCTTTTATCTCTTTCTCTTGTCTGACCATTGTGGCTAGGACTTCCAATACGATGTTGAAAAGAAGCGGTGAGAGCGGACATCCTTGTCGTGTTCCCGATCTTAGTGGGAAAGCTTTCAATTTTTGCCCATTGAGTATGATATTGGTTGTAGGTTTCTCATATATGGCCTTTATTACGTTGAGGAATGCCCCATTTATTCCCATTTTGCTGAGTGTTTTGATCATAAATGGGTGCTGTATCTTATCCAATGCTTTTTCTGCATCTACCGAGATGATCATGTAGTTTTTGTCTTTTCTTTTATGTATGTGATGTATCACATTTACTGATTTGCATATATTGAACCATCCCTGCATGCCTGGGATGAATCCCACTTGGTCGTGGTGGATAATCTTTTTAATGTATTGCTGGATGGGGTTTGCCAATATTTTGTTGAGGATTTTAGCATCTATGTTCATCAGCGAAATGAGCCTGTAGTTTTCTTTCTTTGTAGGGTCTTTATCTGGTTTTGGGATCAGGGTGATAAAGGCTTTTCTTATTAACTAAGAGAAACTAATGAAAATAAGTAAGCATTTAACATATCTACATCTAAGAATAAGAAAAATTTAATAAAAATCTGTAACTAATGTATATGAAAAATTTTAAATTACGGAATTCATATTAATAAATATGCAAAAGCTATATATTGAAAACCACAACAGAGACATAGAATGATTTATAGTTAGTTTAATCACTAAGGGAAAGGGGGCATACAGTAATGTCTGCTCTTAAGTCTTATCTTCATAAGTTATTTCAGTTACATTGCTTAAGTTTTAGTAAGTTGTTTTTTTTCTAAACATGCATACATATGAACACACATAAATGGTATCTTACTAAAAGTTTACAACCTTGAAAACAACACATGTTAACTAAAAGCATGTACAGCAAAGCATTTCTTTGTACTTTTGTTTATTTCAGAGAGAGGTAGGGAAAGAGAAAGAGAGAAACATCGATCAGTTGCCTCTCACACACCCCCTAACCAGGGACCTAGTCTTCAACCCAGGTGTGTGCCCTGACTAGGAATAGAACTGGTGACCATTTGGTTTGCTAACAGTATAAATAACCTATGACTTCCCCAGATAGCCAGAAAAATCTGCAAAAAAGACAACAGCTTTGTGTGGAAATAAAAGTGCTAAATTCTACATCTAGTATATACTGATGCAGGTAAAAGACAATACAAGCAGTGTGGTGAGATGGTCTTAAAACAGAACTAACTTAGCAAGTAAGGATACAAAGTCAGAGGGAACCATGTAAAAATAATCCACAGATACCTTGAGTAAATTAGGAGTCTTTTAACTAGGTATAAAACGTTTTTCAAGCCTGTCCTGAGATAAATTTTAAATTTTTTCCTTTTTATTGAATTTATTGGGGTGATGGTACTTAACAAAATTATAGAAATTTCAGATCTACAATTCCATAACACATCATCTGTTTTTACCTTGTCTTCCAAATCACTGATTCAATCCTCTGCTTCATCCAACCTACTGTTTATTCTTTCCAGTGTGTTATTTATTTCATATATATTGTATTCTTGATTTCTGATTGGTCCCTTTTTATGGTCTATGTCCTTTTTCATGCTGTTGAGCATCCTTATAGACATTACTTTGAACTCTATTTAATAAGTTGCTTGCCTCCATTTCAGTTAGCTCTTTTTCTGGAGATCTCTCCTGTTCTTTCATTTTGAGCCTCTTCCTTTGTCTCTCCATTTTAGCTGTCTCTTTGTGTGTGTTTTTAAGTATTAGATCAGCTATGACTCCCAGTCTTCATGGGGTGGTCTTATGTAGTAGATATCCTCTAGGGTCCAGTGGTGCAGTCACCTGAGCTGGGTTTTCCAAGAATATCCCTTGTGTTGGTTATGTGGGCTCTCTGGTTGTAATTGAGTCTTGATTGCTATTGGCCTGTTTGTGCATGGGCTATACCCTCAGATTGTCTCACTCTAAGCCTCAAACCTGACCACAACATGGGAACTACTGTGCAGGTGGCGACCACATGAAGTGGAATTTACCCCAGCAGGTTTTGATGCCTGCCAAGATCTCCCTTTTGATATGCCAATTGTGAGGCTAATTGGATCCTGATCTGATGTTGTCTAAAGGAAGTCACTGGATGTGTTAATTCTGGGGTGTCTTGGAAGACACTCTGGTGCAAGCCAACTTCAGATGCTGCCTGTGACTGGCCTTTGGCAACCTATTTGGAGCTACAGGTGATCTACAGTTAGTGATTGCCTCTGCTGGGCCTGGGTACATGCAGAAAGGGCCAAGCTGTGAACCAAGGCCAGTTTTTACCAGAACCAGGCCTGGGAGCAGGTCATCAACAGTCCCAAGGCACCCTGAGATCCACTTTCACCTGCTGTTCTATACCCTGTACACAGCAACTGACTCCTCAGCAGAGAGTAAACTCTGCAGGGTGGAGCTAGAGGGAGTCCACAGGGTGGGGCTATTGCTTTCTCCCAGGTTGATGCCATAAGTTAGTGTTCCATCCAAGAAAGATGATTTCTGTGGTGTTGGAAAATTACTCAGTGCAGGGATCTTGGTGGCAGTCCACTCAGCTCTCTCCCCAAAATCACAAACCCCAGACTTTCCTCACCTGACACTAGTCGGCTTCATCCTCCCTGCACCAGATCCAAGGGTGAGTGGCTGAGAACAAAATTTTGTATGTTGACCCTTTAAGAGGGTGCCTGTGTTTTTAGTGAACTCCCGTCTCTCCCTGATGAACAGAAACCCTGCTACTTTTCACAGCCAGATGTTATGTGGGTGCTTTTTCCAGGCTCTGGTGCTCTGGGATAGGGAGCCCATATTGTGGTTAAGACTCTGCACTTCTTAGTGGGAACCTTTACAGCTGAGATATTCCTCCAGATTCTAAGCTGCCACCCATAGGAGCTGGTCCTTTTCACATCAAGGCACTTCCTACCAGTTTCAATGTGGTTTCTTCTGTAAATCCTAGGCTATAAGACTTCTGTTCATCTATTACTCAGTTGGTTATTCAGGATGATTGTTCAATAATTTACTTGTAATTTCAGTTTGCTCTTGAGAGGAGGTGAGTGTAGCTTCTACATACTCCACCACCATCTTGGACTCTATCCTGAGATGATTTTAAAGAGTAGGGAAAACCAACTAATCCTTGGACTATCTTCTATCATTAATCTATTTATTTTCACCCTATACCCCAAGTTGTATATCACAAATGGGAGCATACCCAAAGTGCTTCTGGAAAATTAATCTTAGTATTCCACTCACCCACCAAAATTATATTCTATAGACAATATCAAAACTATCCTGAAAAAGTATTGGTATTGGATAAAAAGAGTTTATTAGTTCTACTACAAATTAAGTCAGGAGTGCCCAAGTCATTCTTATCTATATATTTAAACCCAAGCTTACGGCTTTATTGAACTAAAAATGAGAATATATATTGTATTTCCTCTCTGTATAATGTAGGCCATCATATTGAGAATTTTTACAACTATTTTGAACAATGTCAAGACAGGTCATACATCTGCCAATTTCCACCAGTTTTTGCATCACTTTTTTTTTGTTAGGACACTTTCATGACATTCCAAATACCACAGACTCTGTTTATTTGTTTGTTTTCTAATCTTATGTAGAGATCCCAGTCACAACTACCTTTACCTTTTTCAGAAGAACACTGACCTACTTTCTTATGCATCACTTTCAGCTTACATTAATTTTTCCCATTAAATTTACCCATTCAAAAATTGACAATACAAGGCTGCTGTAAGGTGTCTTTCCTAAATTGTCACCATTATCTTAGAGCCTAGAGTATGGACATCTCTATTTTTTTTCTTTAGCTGGCTTTTTTTCCAATTACAGTTGACGTTCAATGTTATTTTGTATTAGTTTCAGTTGTATAACCTAGTGTTTAGACATTTATGCAACTAATGATGTGATCCCCTGATAAACTTTGTACCCACTTGACACCATACATAATTATTGCAATATTATTTATTATATTCTCTATCCTGTATTTTACATCCCCACAGCTATTTTGTAACTCTTAATTTGCACTTCTCAATTCCATCTCCTTTTTCATGCAGTGGTATGGACATCACTATTGTGAAGCTTAAGACATTTGCTAGTGGCTTAAATTCTAAATGGTACTTAATTGTTTGACTACATAACTTTAATTACCTAAGAGCTTTAGGCTTAAAGTTATTTTATGAATTATTTTTAGATTCTTAAAATGAAGATAAACTAAGCAGTCTTTATATTTTTTAAGTTTACATGGTTCGCTTTGACAATAAAGCATTATATGGAGACAAGTTGTAAAAGACGAAAAAGAATAATTATTCTTTGGTCAGAGTTAGTTCAAAATTCACATTAGCATGCAAGATATATTTCAGTGAGTTATTTAGTAGCTTAAACAAATTCAGCATTCAGTATTTCCATCTCATATAGGTGGTAGCGATTTATCAAAATCTGTTGGACGATCAATTTGTAACAACTGAATAGGCTGTCTTTGTTTGCCTGCTGCAGTGGTACTAAATCATTTCACTCATGGAGCAGGGAGACCATGTGAAATACAGTTCAAATAACCTTTTCCTTCCACACAAGTGTGAATTACCTACATTTAGCATCTCACAGATAATATGTAAGGAAAGTGGTGTGTTATTTGGATGGGCTACTCTAAGTAATCCAGTCCTTCTACCCAGCACTCTTAGATGTTTTAAAAACCTTTTGATATGGGATGCTACCAAAGTAAGACAGTGAGAAGAAACAAATACTTAAATGTGGTGAAAAATAAGGGACAATCATAGCTAATCACTATGTCAAGTCTTCATCATTATGTTTGTGCTATTACATTCCAAACAAATTATGGCAAGAGCACCATACCCTCACTCCTAAGAATTTAGTATTTATTGAAAACTCAAAAAGTGAATGGATGTGAATGGAAGAGACAGACTTCAGAAAATTGTTATAAAATGCTAAATAAATAACTTCCACAGAGACCCAATATTAATGGAATTTTTAATGTCACAAAGCAGATACTGAAATGAGCCAAGCTGCAGCATCCTATCTTTATTAATAAGATCAAAACAGCATATTAATGGCAAGGGGAAACTAAAGAATTCTAGACTAATTCATGTGCCAGCACCACAGACACACACACACAGTCCTGTGTTGTTTGGTTATTGTTGAGGATTTAAAAAAAGAGGCTCAGAGAGATTGTCTTAAAAGAAGTGCATATATACTTGAATGCCTTGTCAAGTGTCTTTTTCCTTTTGCTGTCATTAAGCAACTACAGTTACATGTGGACTTGACTCTAAGCAGTACCATTTTATCTTTGTTTATTACAGATATTTAAACTCATCAGTTTTACTTTAACACAAAGTAGCCTCCAAGGGAAAAAAATCCAATGCATTTGTAAATTCATAGAGAATAATAAATATATAAATATTAATGAGTGAAGAAATAAAATAATAATGTTTTCCTGGTGATAAGGTCAATAGTAAAATTTCACTCAATACAAAAAAAAAATGCTGAACAATATGTGCCTTTATTGTGCTAGGTCATTTTGGAGATAGTCATTTATATTTCACAATACTTGATTAAATGCCAACCATGGCTATATCAAAGGGCATGTGATGAAATACACACTTGTATTTGACTTGGCTGTTATCTTCTGTTAGCTTCCAAATTATCCAAATACATAGCCCACACACAAATCACTGAGAACACTGAGATAAATGCTATAAAAATATTTAAACAAATTGCTATAGGATGAAGGTTAATTCTGATGAAAAGATCTGAAAGGGTTCTTAGATAAAGTATGATTAAAAGAGTATGAAAAAGATGGATGATAGGGTTTGTAAGTGGAAATGAGGAAGTTGGACAGAAAAAGAACTTTAGCAAGGAATTGGGGATTGGAGAGTGAAGGACATATTCCGAAAAGCAAGAAACAATAAGAATAAGGGAGAGGAATGGATAAGACATTGTGTGTGTGTGTGTGTGTGTGTGTCTATGTGTGTGTGTGTTTGTTTGGAGGGAAGTATATTATGCAAATATAGGAAAGACAAATATAAAGATCAGTTTGATTCTTGACAATGATAAGAGCATTATCAGAGAAAACCAAGAATTATCTCTACATGAGACAGATCATACTTGGCCTAGGACTAGATGTTCTATCTAACCCCAAGTTCCTTCTTTCCCTTCTGTAGTCATTACTGAATGGACAAGAAGGAATCAAATGTTCATGGTCCCCAAAACAGACACCTCTCCAGTACCCCAAGTTGGTGGTTAAGTATCATAACAGTAGTAGCACACGTAATATAGTGTACCATATTTAGATGAAAATTCTCTATGGTCTTATAGGAAAGAAGGATCAGTGATTGATCGCATGCAGGCAGTAGGAGAAAGGTAGAGATCAAAGGATGCTGCTAACAGAGATGACAAGAAAATAGTGATGACATAAATGTATAGTAAACCAATTCTTACTACTGTGGTTCCATATTATTAAATGGCATCAACCTCAATCCAGTTGTCCAAGCTGGAAACTAGTAGTTATCCTTCATTCATTCCTGACTTTTCCTCTCCTCCATATCTGTCATTGGCAAGTATTGCCTATGCTACTTTAAAAATCTCTCTCATTCTATTTTTCTCAATGTCCACCACCACTCTTCTAGTCTCAATCACCATCATCTTTTAGTTGGGCTACCTCAACAGATTCCCATTTTCCTTTACTCCATTACTATGCCTTCCTCTGCACCAAAGAGATAATTTTCTAGTATGAAAATCTTTATAATCAAGCAACTTCCCTGCTTAAAACCTATTCATAACATTCCATTTCTCATAAGGATGAAAGCAAAATTCCTTACCATGTTTTTAAAAGTCCTACTTGATCTAGTCCTTCTCTACCTTTCCAGTTCCATCTCACACTTCTCCCTCAGCATGCATCCTGCACTTCAGTTACATCAATCCATTTTTTGTTTTATGAACATGCCTTGTTAATTTTCATCTCTGCATCCTCTTTTTTTTTTTTTTTTTGGTTTCCTTTGCCTAGATTCCCTTCACACCATGGGGTGTCGGGGGAACTCTATAAGATAAAACTGATGCCTCTCTTCCTGTCACTGTGTCTTCCATTTGTGAATGACACAACTATCCACAAATCTCCAAAACCAGAAATTAATGATTCATCTTAAAATTCTCCCACTTCCTCACCTTCAGCCTTCAAAAGGTTTCCATATTCTGTGGAACTACACCATTTAGAATATGTCATATCTGCCCCCTTGCTTTTTTTTTCTTATTTTTCCCTCAAAATCTTGGGCAGAAAGTGTACATTATACATGGCAAACTATGGTACATCGATTATTTTCTAATGCTATAGAGTGAAGCAAATTTGCCTTGACTGGCTGCCAACCCTCTCCCTCGTTCTGCCCTTCCCTTTGCTCCCCTTCCTTTCATTCCTTCACAGAGACATCTCAAAGACCTTAATACACTGTTTATAGGATGATTCAGGATGAGAAATACCAGTCACAACAAGTAACTAATATGTCTCAGATGTCGTAAAAGTATATAAACAGCTTATTTATCTGAGCATAGGAAAAAAAAAGACTCACTGTAATGCCCCCTTGTTTTAAGGCCCACTTCCCCTGCCCTAGTTCAAACTCTCATCAAATGTCACACCTGGAATCTGGCAACAGCCACTTGACTGGTCCCATGAACTCCTACTTCTAGTTCTCCCCACATCCTAAAAACAGAGAGCTGTATATTTCTTTATTTCACAGCAGTCTGACAGGATCAGCTACAGAGCAGCTGGGATCAAAGCAATTGTACTTCAAAGGTCTTAAGCTTCATCAGTTGTAACTATAACCAAAGAACAAAACACAAGCCTCTCTCATGCCTTCACTATGATGGATTTTGCTCTAGCCACTACAGGTAGATTGCAAATACACACATCTTGCTATCATTGTGATTTGATTACATTCCTTAACAGCTAAGATTGACACAAAAGAATGAGAGACCAACAGAGTATAAGACAGTTTCATGAAAATAGAGAAAGGTTTTCTGATGTGTCATGAAGTCGAGCCAAATGGGTAATAAGAAGACTTAGGAAAAGAGTGGATCAGCCAAAATTCAATCTATGTGTGCAGAGGGTCAGAACATAACTACTACTATTGTCTAGTTTTTCCTGCCAGTTCTGCCATAAATAGTTGTATATCCTCAAAAAACTAATTCAACTTCTCTGAGCCTATTTTCTTATTCTTAAAATTGTGATAATACTAAAATCTACCTTAAGGGTTTCTATGAGTCTCAAATAAGATAACATGAACAACATACTTAACTTGGCACATAGTCAGTGTTCAATAAATGCTTCCACAGAATTCACAAGTCCGTTGTCACAGATATTCACAGGTTTAATTCTTGTTATCTTTCTTCCTCTCTAGCAAATTACAGTCAACAGTGAGAGATGACCAGGCCATCAGACACAATATGCTTCTAATTTGTGCTTTGCTGAAACAGTGGTAATGAATCAATCTATCAGCTGGAAAACTAGTTTAATTAATTGGCTTCCTTGAGCTGTGCTACTGGAGTAGATGAAAATTTCTTAAGACACAAATATCCACTGGTAAGCAATCAAGCACTTTGTCTAGGACCAGGGCAGATAACAGCTTTTGCAGTAATGAAGGGATAGACATACTTTAGCCAAACCCTAGGGATTTCCAGAAACCCTCCATATAATACATTGAGCCTCCCTGCATGCCTGCAAATTGCTAACAAATCTCTGATTTCCTCACATTGTCCAGATGGTAGAATATCTATGATGCAATAATATGCGGTGCAAAGAGCTTGGTGTAAACCTTATATTGGACTTTCACTATGCTATAGTGAAATGGCCATGATGTTCCTCCCAGCCTGATGTGTAAAATGATTTCCATGATTAATGAGTGGTTATGACAAGACAACCACCAGGAGAAATGGGAAAAAAGAAAGAGCTACTGGAGTGGAAACTCCCAGGAGGTATGTGAAGATAAGTGCTAAATTTGAAGTGAAAAGCTATAGGGAATAGGAAACAGACTGTAAGAGGAGAACGAAGAACTTGTTTTCAAAGCATAAAATAAAAACACAAACACACCATCCAGTTTTCCTTTAGAGCTGCTCCTCTCCCATTAGTCAAAAAAAAAAAAAAAAAGGTCAAAATTAAGGTGAGCCTCTCAATAAAATTTCTAAAATAACTAAAGGATGTCTTTTTTTTCAAGCCCTATTTTGTATAAGAGACAAGGTGTATCAGTTAGGGTTTTCCAGAGAAACAGAACCAATAACCAATAAGATGTTATATAATAAATATATTATCATATTAACTATATTAATTTTATTATATGTATTAAAAGACTTGAATAAAGAATTTGCTCATGTACTTGTGGGGGCTTGCAAGTTCAAAACCTGCAGGGCAAACTGGAAACACATGCAAGACTTGTTTGCAGTTTTGAGTTTGAATTCTAAAGGGTAGGCCAGAAAGTTGGAAACTCAGACAGTATTTCTATGTTATGGTCTTAAGGCAGAATTCCTTTGTCTCCAGGAAGGTTCAGTTTTTATTCTTAAAGCCTTCAAATGATTGGATGAGGTTCACCCATATCATTGAGGATAATCACCTTTACTTAAATATCATCTGATTACAAATGTTAATCATACCTTTAAATTGCCTTTACAGTAACATATAGACTAGTATTTGACCACCTAGCTGGATATCATAACATAGACAAGTTGACACATGAGTTTAACCATCACACAAAGGAAAAGTTATCAAGAGATTTATAAAAATACAGCTAACAAACAGATGGGCTACATCAAGTTAATGAAGGTGATGGGCATGCAGTCCAAACTCAGAAATGAATGAATAAAAGAAAAACCTAAGGTATACTAGAAAAAAGGCTCTAAATAAAAAGTCATTTTAAAATCACAATAGCTACTATGTTTTAGTGAATGCCTATACTGCATTATATGCTTGCATAAAATATCTCAGTTAATTCTCACAAGTCAGTGACATTGCTACAAAAAAAACACCCTTTTATAGAGGAGGAAATCAAGACTTGTAGCATTTGAGTACTTTTCCCAATGTCATGCAATTCATAAGTGACAAACCTCAGTCTAGAATGCACATTTGTCTGGCCAAAGAACCTTTGCTTTAGTCATTGCAAACATTCCTAGAGCCACAAATTGAAAAGATTCATATTTTACAATTAAAATAATAAGTTCAGCTCTAACAGAAATTATTCTATACTTACAATATTCTAGGCACTGTTGTAAGAGCTTTACCTATATTATCTCCTTAGATCCTAGCAATAACTTTATCACATAGGCACTGTTATTATGCCCATTCTGGATGAGGAAACAGGCTTATATATTGCGTGCACAGCAAATAACGATAATGTCCAGAGCACAATGGTAAAATGAGAAAATGTTTCTTTTGTTGTCCAAGAACTAATATCTCCCCCCTCCCAGTGCCCATTACATTTATGAGGAGCATCAGCCAGTTGGGAAAACCCACCGTAGTCTGTCCTGTTTAGACTTAATAGTAAGAGAACAAGACTGAACACCAAAAATTCTCAGCACTAGCCTCTGCTCCATTACTAAATAACCTCTCTCTAGGTCCCAATTTCCCAATCTTTCGATGACAGGTGTTGACTGCATATTATCCTGAGTTCTAAGCACTTTGTCCCTGAGGAGCTGATGGTTGAGACCAAGGACAAGATCGTAGTTATTACAAATAAAGAAGATGAAAGACAGTAAGTGCATAGCTTCACCTCTAGGGACCTCGCAAGAAAATATGTGCTGAATAAATTTCTGGAGGTTTAAATCCTAATATTTCACCTGGGAATGGGTTTAGCTGTATGTAACAGAAACTAGATTATAGTGACTTCAGCAAGCAGTGATTTTTTTTTTAATGCAACTAAGAGTCTGGAAATTCAATCTGAAGTTGACATAGCTTCTCCACAAAGGCTCCTTCCAGCTTTCATCTCTGCTTTCTACCAACTTTAGAACGTGAATTTTTCTTTCTAGCATCAAAATGATTGCAAAGATGGCTGTTCTACCTCTAGGTATTATTTACATGGCTAAGCCTAGAGAAAGGTGCATGTCAGTCAAGTCTGGTCCTTTTTATCAGGATAACTAGTTTTATTGGAAATTCTACCCAATAGATTTTTGATTACATCACATTAAATGGAACTATCTCAGATATATAACCAAAGCTCCAAGGAAAATCTGGAAGTTGAACTTTTAACTGGCTACAGTTCTGCTCCTGGGGGAAATGATACTTTAGTAAAAAAGTAAAAGAGAACATATTTTGCATAGGCAAATGGCATGTCTGCTACACCCAATTTCATTGCCAAATAGCTCTGCAATCTTGAGCAGGTTAGGTCACTTATGTGAACATAGGCATGAAGTCAGCCAGCCCTGGCTCAACCATCTCTAGTTTTATGAACCTAAACAAATTTTTAATCTTCTCATGTATAATAATTATAGGATGTAGAACCCATCATTATCCTTATTTTACAGATGGGTAAATGAGGCTTTCAGAGATTAGAAAATTTGTTCATGGTTATACAGTTCACCAGGAGTGGAATTGGGAATCAGACCAAGTCTGCTTTATTTCAAATACTTTTCTCAAAAGTACCACCAGTTTTGCACCAATTGTAAAAGAAGGGTGACCAGAAGGCATATGGACACCTATTCCCAATTCACTGTGCCCTTTGCAAAGCAAACTTGACCAGTTGAACAGGTAAGGTAAAGTGACCCTGCAAGCACACGATATTTCAATCACACAGACAAGACCAGAGTCAGTGGGAGAAGAAACAGGTCTAAAGTATCCCTGAAGATCTCACACATAGCTATACAACATATTCTTCTTCTTCTTGTTCTTTTTCTATTGACTCTACCCACGCTCCCAGGTAGTAAGTTGTGCATTCAGGACAGTCCCACAGTGCTATTTTCTTACCCAAGTTAGCTCGTATGGGACTCTCCTTTTCTCATTATTCCATAACACTGTGGAGTCCTAAAACCAACACTTTTGGGCATCCTAAAACCACCATGTTTATTAACAGTCTTTCCTGAGGTATAACTCTGATGCTAGTTGGTTTTCCTCCAAAGGAGTACTGAAAACCATAGTTTCTGTCTATTAACAAAACTACACAAATGACCAGATGTTTGTTCTTTGTTATATCTTAGAGACACCAGTTGGGCTTAAATTGACTTATTTTTTTTTTCATTGCCATTGTATATTTGGTTCGTGAAAAAAGAAGTGCAACCTTTTTTTCTCAGATCATTGGTTTTAATTATTTTAAAAACATTATCTGAGCTTGTACACAATGATATATTTCTTATAATTTTTTTATCTCTCATTTTCCCCTCTAATACAGGGAAGTGACACACTCAAGCTCACAAACCTTATTAGTGGCAGATGGTTTCTAGTGGCAGGGAACTAGAAACCATTCCCCATATTCTCAGTGATCTTTGCACTATTTTATATTACACCCTTTGTATAAAATTCAATTAGTCTGTATGGTCAATTTTTTTTATCATTTACAGATATCTTAATGTCAGTACATTTTTATACCAACACTCAAGAATTCTGCAACACTCTCTGCATTTTAATGACACAAAATTAAAAATTAACAAGAAGCCTCAAAAATTCCTGAGAGTGCAAACATCAGTTACCTGTGATTAAATCTTACATGAACACAGTTTTCTGGGTTTCTTGACCAAAAATGTAGCCTTGTTCAGGAGATTCAAGATGGTGGGGGAGTGAGTGGAAGTCACACTGACCTCCTCCCAGGACCAACCTGGAATTACAACTAAATTGTGGAGAAATCACCTGGAATAAACAACTGAACAGTAGCAAGAGGGGAGCCTTGTAGCTTTGGAGACAGAAAAATCGGCTTTAGAGCAATCTAACCGGTAAGGAATACAGTAGAGACTCAAGAAGGTGGGCAGGGCACCCATGGGCAGCAGCACCAGGAGGATACTGAAACTGCCAGTGGGATCCCCCTGAGAAGAGTGGAGTCTAAACCAAAAGCGGGGATCTCTAGCCCACAACACCAGAGCCCAAAAAGTAAACAGAAAACAGCCAACTGTGAAAAGCGGTAGGGTTGCTCTCTGCCAGAGACAAATGACTGGAGACTCAAAGAACCATTTAAAGGGCCAATGCATAAATTTTTATTTGCAGCCACTTACCCTGGTCTCCGGCAAAGGCAGGGGCAGAGTGGGCTAGAGACGCCTGAGGAGAGACTGGGGAAGGAGGCTTTGTGGAAAGAACTGAGGGCGTAGCCAGCCGGATATTGGTGCTGACTCATCCCCCAAGCAGCAGCAGCCATCTTGGTCAGACAGAGACCACTCCCCCTGAGCTGCACCAGTGTCAAAGGACCCAATAGCCCCAACCCCAGGTGGGATTCCACCCCGCCCTGTGCTGTCTAAGCTGCCTATGGAGTGCCGAGTGGCAGCCACAGACAGTAGATCCCTGGCTAAAGGGGGCACAGAGGGGTCTGGTGACACTTGAGGAGAGACTGGGGACAGCGAATTTGGGGAGAGGACAGAGAGAGTAGCAGGCGGGAACACAGTGCTGACTCCTCACCCATACAGCTGCAGCGAGAAAGGACTCAATAACCATTGCCCAGAGGAGGGACTCCGCCCTGCTGTGAACTGTCTAAGGTGCCCTGCTGAGTGCAGAATGAACAGCTGAAAGAGACAGCCACAAACAGTAGATTACTGGAACTCGTGAACAGACTGCCTAAGATCAGACAGGGATGACATCTGACATTATCAGAGGCATATCCAAAAAGTAAAAACAGTGGTCTCCAACCATAGAAGTTCACACCACAAAGTCAGGAAATCAAGACAAATCAACTTAAGAAACAGAAGCAAAAGAGAAGGGTCTCACAAATAATGAGAAGACAAGAAACATGCCCCACTCGAAGGGAAAGGAGGAATACCCAGAGAGAGAACTAAATGCAATAGAGGCAAGGAAACTGTCAGATATTGAGTTCAAAACAATGGTTCTAAGGAAGCTCAAAGAGCTCAGTAAGCTCAGAGAGAATTACAAAGACTACAAGGAAATTACGAGGAACTTGATGCAAACTATATCACCATGAAAAAGGACACAGAAACTATCAATAAGAGACAAGAGGAAATGAAGAACACAATTTATGAATTGAAGAACACAGTAGAAGGGATAAAAACCAGGCTAGATGAAGTTGAGGATAGAATCAATGAGCTGGAAGATAAGGCAGAAAAAAGCTCACAGAAAGAGCAAGAAATGGAAAAAATACTCAAAAAGAATGAAGAGGCATTGAGGGAAATGCAGGACAACCTGAAACGTAATAATATTCGGATAATAAGGATACCAGAAGGAGAAGAGGATGAGGAAGGGATAGAGAACCTGTTTGAAAAAGTAATGATCGAAAACTTCCCTAATTGGAGGAGAGTAAAAGGCACACAAGACCAGGAAGCACAGAGGGTCCCATTCAAGAGGAACACAATGAGGCCCACTCCAAGACACATCATCATGAAAATGGCAAATATCAAAGACAAACAGAGAATCCTAAAGCAAGCAAGGGAGAAAGAGGTAGTAACATATAACAGAGCCCAAATATGGCTAGCATCTGACTTCTCAACAGAAACACTGCAAGCCAGAAGGGAATGGCAAGAAATATTCCAGGTTATGAAAAGCAAGGGCCTGCAACCAAGACTGCCCTACCCAGCAAGGCTCTCTATGAAAATGGAAAGCGAAATAAGGAGTTTCCCAGACAAAAGAAGGCTAGAAGAATACACCTCCACCAAACCAGCACTGCAAAATATACTAAAGGGACTGCTTTAAGATGAAGAAAAAGTTTCTGTGACTACCCAGTTCCTTTCACAGTTGCCAATACTTGATATTACCAATATTTTTAATACTCATTAATTGGATTGTGACAATGATGTTATTTTAATTGTTCCTTTACTATTTGTTAAAACTAAACCTGTTTTAGTATATTTCTTACCTATTTCTACTTTTTTAAAAAGCTTTAAATGACTTTTTGGTATTCTTTATCCATTTATTAATTAAAGGTTTGTAGAACATTTTTCCCTAACAAAAAAAAAAAAGAAATGAAAAACCTATTAACCATGTTTTAGAAGTGTTGCATATACTTTTCTATTTCTTGTCCTTTAACTTTTTTATATGTGTATTACTCTATAGTTAAATGTTTAATATAGTCATATTGTCAATATTTTTCTTTATTCCTTATGGGTTTGAGTATTTTACTTCAGGTCATGAAAAATATTAGTTCTATTTTCTTCTAAAACTCCTTAGATTCTACATACTGATTTTTAACTCACCTGAATATTTCTTGTATAATGTGTGAAATAGGGTTCTACATTTGTTTTATTTCAAGTAATAGTGGCCCATGCACCTTATTTGTTGAATAAGCCTTATTTTACCCATTGACTTGAAATATCAACTTAATCATATATTACATTGTCAGACAGATATATACATTTGTCTCTAGAATGCTCATTATATTTCATTGATCTACTTGATTATTTCTGTGCAGGTGTCATGTTGGTTTAATTGCTGAGACTTTATAATGGTTTTACATTTTTTAATATTTTATAATTAACTTTGATATTTAAAAAATAAATAAAATCAATCTGCATTTAAGAAAGAGAGAGAGAGAGATGGAATCCCCACCTTTTGCGACAACATGGATGGAACTGGAGAATATTAAGCTAAGTGAAATAAGCCATTTGATGAAAGACAAATACCATATGATCTCACCTATAAGTGGAATCCATTCAACAAAATAAACTAACAAACAAAATAAACCACAGGCATGGGAACATGGAGCAGACTGAAAGTGATCAGAGGGGATGGGGAAGGAGGACAATAGTGGAAAGAAGGAGAAGGGACTAGACAAAAAACTAGACAAAAATCATGTATGGATGACCCATGGACAACAGAGTAGGAATTGACTGTGGGAGTGGAGGTAGGGGTGGAATGGGTGGAGGGGGGTAAAGGGGTAAAAACTGAGACAACTGTAATAGAATAAACATGATTTATAAATTTAAAAATATAAAATTTGAAAAAAATGTAGCCTTGCTCAAATTAAAACAAGTTATCACAATAAAAAAATCTAACCCTACACCTAAATGATCTATAAAAAGAACCACAAACAATGCCCAAAGTAAGGAGAAGGGAGAAAATAATAAAGATTAGAGCAGAAATAAATAACATAGAGACTAAACAATGAAATATAAAAGTTCAATAAAACCAAGAGCTGGTTATTTGAAAAGGTAAAAAAAAATAATTGTCAAACTTTAACCATACTAATCAAGGAAAAAATACAGAGGATCCAAATAAATAAAATCAGAAATGAAAGAGGAGAAGAAACAACTGACATCACAGAAATACGAAGGAATGTAAGAAAATACTGTAAACAACTATATGCCAACAAATTGGACAACCTGGGTAAAAGGGATAAATTTCTACAAACATACAATCTTCCAAAACTGGATCAGGAAGAATCAGAAAATCTGAATAGACTGATTACAACTAATGATATTAAATCAGTAATAAAAAACAAATCCCAGCCCTGACAGGTAGCCCCCAGTGTGATTCCCGGTCAGGACACATGCCTGGGTTGTGGGCAATATCTCTGATAGGGGGGCATGTGAGAGACAACCAATTGATGTTTCTCTCAGACATCGATGGCTCTCCCTATCTTGTTCTTCCTCACTTCTCCTCTCTCTAAAAATAAATAAATAAAATCTTTTTAAAAATACAAGCAAACAGAAGTCCCAGACCAGATGGCATCATTGGTGAACTTTACCAAACATTAAATGAGAAATTAACACCTATCCTTCTCAAACTATTCTAAATAGTTCAAGAGGAGGTAAGATTCCCAAGCTCATTTTACAAAGCCAGCATTATCCTGATTCTAAACCCTGATAGACACTAGAGAGAAAGAAAAATATAGGCTATTACATCTGATGCATAGATGCTAAAATCCTCAACAAAATATTAGCAAACCAAATCCAGCAGTACATTAAAAAGATCATACAACATGATCTTTTATGATTTATTCTGGGGGTGCAAGTTTGGTACAATATTTTCAAATCAATAAAGATGATATATCACATAAACAAAATGAAGGATAAAGAACATGTGTTCATATCAATAGATGCAGGAAAAGCATTTCATATAATCGAGACCCCATTTATGATGAAAACTCTAAGCAAAGTAGGGATACAGGAATCTCACCTCAACATAATAAAGGCCATATATGACACCCACAGACAACATTATACTCAACGAACAAAAACTACAAGCGTTTCCCTTAAGATCAGGAATCACACAGGGATGTCTGCTTCCAGCACTTAGCATAGTACTGAAAGTACTAGCCACAGCAATCAGACAAGAAGAAGAGGTAAAAAATATCCTAATTGGAAAGGAGGAAGTAAAAAGGTCATTGTTCACAGATGACAAGATATTGTATATATCAAATCTTTAAAAATTCACAGAAAACTGTTAGATCTAATAAATGAATTCAGTAAGTAGCAGGATGCAAAATTAATATTCAGTAATTGTTACTTTATTCCTTCTTCTTCCCTCTCTTTTTTATTTACAATGTAAATTTTATTTTTTCCTCCATTTTCCTTGTTTCTATTCCCTACTCTTATTATGTCTCATCCTTCTACCTTCTCGAAATTATTTTTCTTTGTTAGTCATCTCATATTCATTTTTCCTTTCTTATAATAGTCTTAATCTATTTACACCTTTATTAATACTGGTTTATTTGCTGTGGATAGTGTGGTTGTAGGTAGGGGTTATTTTTGTGGCTGTGGGCTTATTTCATGGGCTCTTTGGTTTTGTTCTGACAGCACCGTACAATACCTTGCAAGACATAGTGAGCAGTGTGACTCTCAGTCAGCCAATTGGAGTGAACAAACTACCAAAGAATGAACCAACAATAACCAAAACCCAATTACTACCAGGGAATCCACATAAATGGCATAAAGGGCATCCCAAGAGCACTCATCTGAAGAGATAAAGGAGACTGCACCACTGAGTCCCACAGGTATCCTACCACTAAAGAGCACACCATGAAGACAGAGAGTCAAAGCAGATCAACCTAAGAAGCAGAAACAAACAAGAAGAGTCACCTAAGATGAGGAGACAAAGAAACAACCTCGAATTGAAAGGAAAGGAGGAATCTCCATAAAGAGTGCTAAATAAAATTGAAGCAAGCAAATTATCAGACATTGAATTCAAGATAATGGTTATGAGGATGCTAAGGGAACTCAGTGAGAACTACAAAGAACCCCAGGGAAACCACAAGGAACTTACACCTTGTGAACTACAGCAGCATGAAAAAGGACATAGAAACTATCAGTAACAACAAGAATAGAAACTTTGAAAGAAAGAAGAAACTGACAGGGATGGGAGGGAGGGAGGAAGGGAGGGGGTTATTGGGGAGGGGAAGGGGAAGGGTCAGATCAAGGAACAGGTGTGAAAGACACATGGATGAAGCCAAGGTGGGGAAGGATTGAGGGGAGTGGGGGGGGGGACAGGGGAAAGTAGTGGTGGGGAAATGGAGACAAATGTATTTGAACAATAAAAAGTAAATTAATTATTTTTTTTTAAAAAACAGAAACTGGGGGAAAATTTCCATTTCTTATAGAAACCAAAAAAATAAAGTACTGAGGAATAAACCTAACCAAGGAGGTAAAAGACCTGTACTCAGAAAACTAAAGAACACTGAAGAAAGAAATGAAGGAAGATACAAATAAACAGAAGCATATACCCTGTTCATGGATGAGAAGAATTAACATCATTAAAATGTCCATGTTACCCAAAGTAATCTAGAGATTAAATGCAATTCTTATTAAAATACCAATAGTATCTCTCACAGATCTAGAAGAAATATTCCAAAAATTTATTTGGAACCCCAGAAGACCCCAAATAGCATTAGTAATCTTCAGAAAAAAGAACAAAGTTGGAGGTATCACACTATCTGATATCAAATTACACTACAAGGTCATAGCAATAAAAATAGCTTGGTATTGGCACAAGAACAGGCATATAGATACACGCAATAGAATAGAGAGTACAGAAATGAACCTATGTTTTTATGGTCAATTAATATTTGACAAAGGAAGCAAGAACATATAATATGACAAATACAGTCTCTTCAATAAAAGGTGTGGGGAAAATTGGACAGATACATAAAAAAAAAACTGAAACTAGACCATCAATCTACACCATACACAAAAATAGAGCCAAATGGATTAAAGACTGAAATATAAGTCACAAAACCAAAAATTTCTAGAAGATAAGTCTCTTTAACATTTCATGTAATAATGGCTTGGTGATGATGAACTCTTTTAGCTTAGAAGATCAAAAGTATAAATTCACGCCTGTCAACAATTGAGCCTAAAAACAAACTAAGCAAACAAGCAGAACAGAAACAGAATCATAGATATGGAAATCATTTGGAGGTTTATCAGTTGGGAGGGGGAAGGGAAAGAATGGGAGAAAAGGTACGGGGATTACAAAGTACAAATTGGTAGGTACAGAATAGACAGGGGTATGTTAAGAGCAGTATAGAAAATGGAGTAGCCAAAGAACTTATATGCAAAGAACATGGGCATGAACAATGGTATGAGGATTGCCTGAGAGAGTAGGGGGTAGTAGATGGAGGAAGGTAAAGGGGGGAAATTAGAACAACTGTAATAGCATAATCAATAAAATATATTTTAAAATTCTAGAGGAAAACAGCCCTGGCTGGTGTGGTTCAGTGGATTGAGTGCCAGCCTGTGAACCGGGGCGGTGGGGTGGGTCACTGGATTGATTCCCAGTCTAGGGTACATGTCTGGGTTGCAGACCAGATCCTCAGTTGGAGGGGCGTACAAGAGGCAACCACACATTGGTGTTTCTCTCCTGCTCTTTCTCCTTCCCTTCCCCTCTGTCTAAAAATAAATACATAAAAATAAAATCTTTGTAAAAAATTCTAGAGGAAAACATAAGCAGCATAATCTCAGACATTTATCATAGCAATACTTTTGCCTATGTATCTCTTCAGGCAAATGAAACAAAGAAAAAAAAATAAACAAATGGGATTACATCAAACCAAAACCTTCTGCACAGCAAAGCAACCATTAACAAAATGAAAAGGGAATTCACTGAATGGGAGAACATATTTGCCAATGATACATATAATAAAAGGTTGATTTCCAAAATATATAAAGAACTTATAGAACTCAACATGAAAAAAAATCAATCCAATTAGAAAGTGGGCTTAGGACATGAACAGATACTTCTCCATACAGATAGAAATAAACATGAAAAATGTCAATATCACTAATTATCAGAGACATGCAAATTCAAACTACAGTGAAGTATGGCCTCATGCCTTTCAGAATTGCTATCATTAGCAATCAATAAGCAAGTGCTGGCGAGGAATTGGAGAAAAGGGAACCCTCATGCACTGTTAGTGGGAGTTCAGGCTGGTGCAGCCACTGTGGAAAACAGTATGGAGTTTCTTCAAAAAAGTAAAAGTGGAACTGCTTTTTGACCCAGTGATCCTGCTTCTGGCAATATATCTGAAGAAACTCAAAAATTACAATTTTAAAGAATATGTGCACCCCTGTGTTCACTGCAGCATTATTTATAGTCACCAAGATCTGGAAACAGCCCAAGTGCCCATCAGTAGATGAGTGGATAAAAAAGCAGTGGTACATTTACCCAATGGAATACTCCTAGGCAGTGAAAAAGAAGGAAATGTTACCTTTTGCAATGATGGACCTAGAGATGTTTATGGAAAATGAGATAAGCCAGTCAGAGAAAGACAAATACCATATGATTTCACTTACATGTGGAACAAAATAAACTGATGAACAAATTAGAAACAGAGGCATGGACACATGGAACAGAATGACAGCTTTCAAAGGGGGTGGGGTTTATGGGCCTGGATAAAAGAAAGTAAAGTGATTAAGTGAAGAAAACATACATATATATTGCATAGATACAGATAATAGTGTGGTGATAGGGGGAAAGAGGGCTGGGGGTAGGAGGAGGTGGGCAAAGGGGAGATAAATGGAGATGGAAGGAGACTTTGCTTTGGGTGATGGGTGCACGATGCACTCAGCAGATGATGTTTTATTGAGTTGTACACTTCAAACCTGTAATGTTTTGTGAACCAATGTCACCTCAATAAATTCAATTTAAAAATGAAACAAACTTTCAGGTTAGAAAACTGAAAAAAGTAACCTGCACTAAAGCTTTTCAAGTGCCCACAGAAGTGGACTGAACCAAATGAAATAGCCACTTCCAGTGTGTTTAAGTACTGTGAGGATGAAAAAATATGGCATTTCTGATTTGGTCTCATGTCTTTAACATGGTTACTTGTTTTCATTAATATAAGAGGCTAATGAAAGTGTTTCTTCCTTCAGCATTAGAGTCAAAAGACTAGGCAAATCACATAATTCTTCAATTAGGCATCAAGATGGATGGGATGTTGACAACTTTTAATGTAATCATGTTTCCTTTAAGTATCCCCATGTATATTTAATATATAGTGAATATTTTCCAGTGCTAACACTCAGTCGTGGTATTACTACATTCTATTTACCTCTTGAGAAAATATTTTCAGCAATTTATGACTGAATTGAAAATGAAAATAACATAATTCTTAGTGATGACTAGTGGAATTCCGTCAAATTCAAGTCCAGAAGAAAAATGGCACTGCAAACAAACATAAACTTTTAGAGAAAGACAATTTCCAACAATGTGATTTATGGTTATAACATTCTAGAATTCTGTCTTTTTCAACAAAGCTTTGCAATAATTTTAGGATGGCAGTCCTGGAATACACATTATTCTCCAAACATGGCATTGCCCTCTTGCATGCCACTGTAAATAAAGGAGCCACCTTACTGTTTGACATGTGGGGTGCCAGAGGGCAAGTTACCTCAAAATTAACTTCTG
Source organism: Pteronotus mesoamericanus (assembly GCF_021234165.1). Classification (NCBI taxonomy): domain Eukaryota; kingdom Metazoa; phylum Chordata; class Mammalia; order Chiroptera; family Mormoopidae; genus Pteronotus; species Pteronotus mesoamericanus. The sequence goes on from NW_026555198.1 coordinate 6,456,506, forward strand.
TCTAATATGATTAGCAGTCTGCAGCTGCAGGTGACTCAATGCCTCTGACACTCCAAGGAAGACATAATTTCTTCTTTTCAAGAATAATATGTGGAGACTTTGAGCATGAAGTTATTTTGAGGACTCTTCTGAGGATTTTTGAACCTCTCGGTTTTCTTAAAGGAAAAATAACTTAACAAAAACAATCCCATTACTATAAGTTGGCCATAGGAGAGCTAGATATCCTACAATGTTAAGTGAGAAAAACCATGATATTAAATTGTATATATGGTACGATCTCAAATAGTTAGCATACACATGCATATTCAAGGTATTCAGGGTAATAAATCATGATGTTAGTCATAGCTTATCTTTATACAGTGAAGTTATGGGAAATTGTCATTTTCTTCTTTGCATCGTTATGGGTGTTCAAATATCTTTTCAGCTTTAATGTGTTACATTTTTAAGCAGAAAGAAGAGGTCACCATTTCAAAACAATTGGTTGGAAACATTTCTTCATGTCTGTTACCATTTATTTCCAGTGGCTTATTAAAAATTGAAGTTCTCCTCTCTTTAGCCTAACTGAAATAAAAGAGAGAAAATTTATTCTTTATACTTTTCTAGTTTAATGATGCCACAATGAACTCTTCAGAGAAATTCTTCTTGCATTTGATGTTTCTGATGCAAGCTCACTTAATAGGTAATCTCTGAAAAGTAATTATATATTTTCTCTTAGATACTTTGACCTCCAGATGCTTTCATGATGGAAAATGCATTTAAAAAAATAAGAGTGATTTTCCTCACATTTGCTTTGGCACTTAGCAGTGAAATTGGTTATCAGAGTTGCTCTCAAGACCAAAGAAGTACTACCCAGAGCAATTCATAGGAACAAGAAGGCAATCTTAAGAGGAAGGCACTGGTGTGTGTGTGTGTGTGTGTGTGTGTGTGTAATCTTCTGCACAATAAAGTCCTAAGCAGTATGGGTGTAATATGGTCCATGGGATCATATGGGCTCCAACTCCAACCTGCTGAATCAGAATGTCTAAAGGCTAGGCCCAAGAATATGCAACTGTAAACAAGTGTTTCAAGTCATTCTAATGTACACCAAAGTTTGACAACTCTCCTAGTAGTAATTGAAAAAATGTAGATATTTTTAATATTGCAGAAACTCTGGGTGAGGTCTCTCTTCAGGATCACAATCACAACTAGGAAGACATAAAGTCTCACTCAGGAGTCATCACTTATTGTTCCTTTTATTTTTCTATATTTATGGTCATGAATCGTTTGGCCAAGGAATAGAGAAGGTTGTTTACTCTCATTAGCTCAGGGAAGAAGATGCATAGAGATCTTCTCTCTTCCCAATACCCTATTTCTTCATAATGTTGTGATTATGAAGCAGTGTGTTTTAATTTTCATTTACATGTGCAAGAAACAATTTCTAAGCACCTATTACGTGCTTGCTTGATACTTTGCTAGTTATAGGAAATAACACAGTGACTAAGAAATGGTAGATACCTATTCTAGTTTCTTATTACTTCTGTAACAAATCACCACAAACTTAGTAGCTTAAAACAACACAAATTTATTATCTAATGGAAGTGAGAGGTTTGAAACAGGTCTCACTCAGCTAAAATCAAGGTTTGTATAGGGTTGTGTTTCCTTCTGGTAGCTTTAAGGGAATATCTATATCTTTCCCTTTTTCAGCTTTTAGAGGTCATCTGCATTTCTTGTCTGGTGGCTCAGTTCATCCATCTTCAAGGTCAACATGTTACATCTCTCTGATACTTCTTCTACCATCATCATTGCATCTTCCAACCACAATCAAGAAAGGTTCTCCAATTTTAATGTGCAAGTGATTAGATTGGGCCCATCTGGATAATCCAAGATAATTCTCCTATTTCTAGATCCTTACCCTTAATCACATATACAAAGTCTCTTTTACCATGTAAGGTAAGATATTCACAATTCCAGGGATTAAGATGTGAACATTTTTTGGAACTCATTATTCTGCCTATCATACTATCAAAGAAGTACAGTTCTTGCAGTGAGAACAACATATAAACAAAATTGGAGAAATGTGCTGCATCTTATCATAACGACATGTGCAAACGCTTATGGCAGCATAAAAGACGGAGCAAAACATTCAAATTTGGGTAGGGAGTAGTCAGGATAGATTTCTCAAAGGTCATACTTGAGTTTGGTTTTGGTGTCGCAGGGGGCGATGCGTTGCAGTGAGTGCCGCAGTGGAGCACGAGGGTCCTGGATCTGAGGGTTACTGTCTAGAGCCAGCTGAGGAGGGAGCGGGGCTCTGAGTCCTGCAGAGCCTGTCCCAAGGTTGTCACAGATCGGGGGGATAAACACAACTCGTCACAAACACTTCTCTGTTTGCCAGGAGAGGGGACATGGCTCTTCCTTCTAGGGGAGAGAAGGCCCCGAACCCCCATGTCCAAAGGCTACTATTGAGAACCATATGCACAGGGGTATACAACAAAGCTCATCAATCAATGTCAAAAGGCTATGTTTACAGAAAACAAATAGAGATCATAGATAACAATTGGAGCAACACAAGAGATCTGCCTCAGGTCAGGGTCTATGAATAATATAAATCTCCTTCCCAGTAGGAGCCAGTTATCATAGCTTTTGAGGGAAGAACAAGCATGCTTAGAAGGACTTACTTCTAGGCCTGATTGTCCCCAGGAACCACTCAATGCTACAGTTTAGGGCTGTACCTGCCTTTAGTATTATTTCAATCCTGAGCCAGGTGGGCAGGTCAGAGCCACCAAAAGATAAGGAGACTTCTTTCAGACAGAATGAGGACACTGGCCATGTCCAAGCCAAGCCGAGGGGTGCAGGCCTTTTTGCCCTTTCTTCGTGTCCCCTAATTCCTTGTCTGCCACCCATACTGGCCAATGTCTGGCCTAGGTTGCCCCTTCCATCGAGGGGTCTTACCCATCATAAACAACTGACCATCACAGGGCCAAGCAGGGTGATGTGAGGGGGAAGGTTTCATCTCCTCAGTGGCCTGTTTTCCCAAGGCCTCCTTGATTAGCTCCAGACTTGGGACCCTCTTGCCTTTCAGTGGGGCTACAGTTTCTGAAACCAGGCAGGGCATTTCCCAACATCTTGGAGGGTGATTAAGGAGACAAAACAAAACAAGAAGTGAGACAAACTCAGATTTAAACTCCAGCTCCACCACTCATGAGCTATGTGATCATGGATACATTTCTTAACAATTCTGAGCCCAGTGTCCTCAGTTATATTTACAGACTGAATAATTTATTTCTCATAAGTTTGTGGCATGTATTAAATAAGTTAAAGGTGGTAAAAGTGGTATGTAAACTGTGATATCTAGTAAATGGAATGGTTTACATTAATAAATGTGGCTTTTAATGAGGTAGGGTTTCTAGATATTGCAAATAAAAATACAAGACAGCCAATAGAACTTGAGTTTCTAATGAGCAATGATTTTTGGTATAAATATCCTCCATGAAATATTTAGGACATACTTAAACTAAAAAGATTCTGTTGTTTATATGAAATCCAAATTTAAAAAGCATCTTATATTTTATCTGGCAAATCTTAAAATGAGATTGTAATTAGTCACTCTGGGCTACAAAAAGAGCAGTTGCTAGGTATGTTTGGTCGTTTCTAGAAAAAAATCTAGGAGAACCTTTTTATTATGCAAGAGACAAGCCATTTAAATGTATGCAATGTGAGAATTCAGAAGGATCAGTTTTGAAGTCAAAAGGTCATAAATGTGTCCACAGCTACATGAAATGCTAGCAAGGCAAATTCTTCAACTTCTCTGAGCTGGATTATGGTATAGTGGAGAATGGCTTTGGAATAAGACATCCCTTGGATTCAAACACAGCTTATGCTTTCAGAAGCTTTGTGACCTTGGATACACTACTTAATCTCTAAGTCTTCATTTTTCCATCTATAAAACTGAGATGATAGAATCTACTTAATAGAGCTATTTTAAGGGTTATATGAAGTCATTCAGGTAAAGAGACTTAGGACAGTCTCTATGCATAATAGTGCATTAAATATGAATATAACAGAAATAATAAAGAGCTTTATATGCTTTATGACAGAATCTAGACTGTAATCAACTTTAAATTTATAAACAATGATGTCCCTAATATATCTATCAGATGTAAAGACATAATTATTCTTCTATTACATCAACAATCTTTGGGCCAGGTATTTGAATGGGTCCTGTGGGGAAATAATAGGACGACAGAGTCCTTAGTCTCATAGAGCTCACAGTTTTGATGGCTTATCAGATAATAGAATGATTGGAATGGTGTCGAGTTCCAATGAATTGCAGGGACTGCAAGACTAGAAACTATTTTTTCCCAGATTCCCCTGCCAAGGACTTTAAGATAGAGCTTAGTTCTGCCAATGTGAACCATAACTTGATATTTGTAAAGCAGAAGAGAAACAGAATCCACACTATCCTTTCTCTAGAGCAGTAGGCAAACACCTGAACCTTAAAAGATTTGAGATATTTGTAGCAGCCTGTAGATACTTCCACAGGAGTAACCTACCTTAATGCTTCATGACAATTGTGGTCAAATTCACCAGTTCCTTTCTGTTTCCTGACCTTGGAGAAGAGGGTGCCTGTGGTTAGGAACCAACATCTTGATTCTCAAAAGCTAGAATTCAATGGAAAATCTAGTGTTGTCCTTCTCGACATTCTTTCTTCCAACTCTTCCAATTGATTAGTTAGCAACTAATTTCCTATGTTGAATCTCTTACTCGACATACTTGTAATGGTGTCTGTTTTTCTGCCCAACACTGACTGAAATAACAAGCTACTGCAGTACCATCCCATAAGCACAAAGAGATCTGTATACATATAATACAGACACCTAATAAAATCTTTAATGCACTAGGAAGTTTCTTTGGAAGCAAAATGCAGTCAACCCTTGAACAATGTGGTGTTAGTGGTGCTGACACCCTGCATGGTCCCTAATATTCATATGACTTGATTCTCAAAAAATTAACTATTAATAACCTACTATTGACTGAAAATTTTATCAATAACATAAACAGTTGATTAACACATATTTTGTATGTTATATGTATTGTATACTGTGTTATTGCAATAAAGTAAGCTGGAGAAAAGGAAATATTATTAAGAAAAATCATAAGCGGAAATACATTTACAGTATTTATTGAAAAAATCTGCATATGAGTGGAACTGCACAGTTCAAATTGATGTAGTTCAAGAGTCAGCTGTATAGCTCATAAAAGAAAAATTAAGTAATCCAGTATAGCTGAATCCAGTGACAAATGAGAAGAGTGGGGAAAGCAAAGCTAGAGAAGTAGGGGCGGAAAGGAGTGGTGATATTGCACAGGTCCTTGTATGACTATACACCACTGGATAGTGGTAGGGCAACTGAGACAGGAATGATATGATCAGATTTGAAAGAAATCATTCTGCTGCTGCAGTATGGAGAAGGGCCTGAATGGTCTAACAGAAGCAGCAAAACAATTAGAAAAGTATCATGGCTAATCATGTGAGAGAACTTAGTGGCTTTTGCTACAGGCATGGAAATAAAGATGAGGGAAGAGGATAATTTCAATATATATTTTTCCATTATAATTGACAAGATTTGCTGATAGGTTAAATTTACTGTGGTTGGTGAGGAAGATAAAAATAGTCCAGAATAACACATGTTTCTTGTTTTAGGAATCAGATACAGGTGTTATATCATGAAATATGCAAGTTAATGACACACCTACTGTAGAGGTAAAAACAGACTTGAATACTGAACATGATAATGTACAAGTGGTTTTGAAACATTCAGTTGGAGAGAGCCAACCAGAAGTTGGCTATAGAAGCTTAAAATTTGAGAAAAGGCAACACTGAAAGGAAAAGAAATCAAAAGAGGCATCTACTGGGTAGGTGCCTAAATTCAGGGGTCATTAGTATTTAGCTGGTAAATGAAATGCATTGGCATATGTGAGATAACCTAGAAAGGAATTGTAAAGTGAAAATAAAAAGATGGCTTAGTACAGATGTCTCAGGAACTTCAAATTTTAGGGGTTTCAAAAAGAGTACAATAAACTGAGTTTAAAGCTATAGATGTATCAAGGGTCAGTAGTGAGGTTAAAAATAGAGGATAGGGGATGATAGAATAACATTCCCAAGAACTGGGAAGGGAGTAGAATCTAGAACATCTGTGCAAGTTCAGCCTCAGACTGGACAACAGCTTTCAAAAAAGAATGCCCAGAAGAGGGATTGCTGTATCATATGGTAACTCAGTTCTTAATTATTTATGGAACCTCCATACTGTTTTTCAAACTGGCTGTAGCAGTTTATATCCTACCAGCAGTGAGTGAGGGATACTTTTTTTCTTACAACTTCTACAACATCTATTACTTGTTTTGTTGATAACAGTCATTCTAACAGGTGTGAGGTAGTATCTCATTGTAGCCTTGACTTGTGGTTCCCTAACAGGTAGTGAAGTTCACTATTGTTTATATATCTGTAGGCCTTTTGTATGCCTTCTGGGGAGAAGTATCTATTTAGGTCCTCTGCCCATTCTTTAAAATTGGATTGTTTGTTTTTAGTTGTTGAGCTTATGAGTTTTCCATATTTTGAATATTAACCCCTTATTGGAAGTGTTGCTAGCAAATACCTTTTCCCATTCAGTTGGTTGTCTTTTTGGTTATTTTGTTTTCTGGGTTTTTTTTTTATTATTTTTTCAAATACATTTGTCTTTGCCTATACCACACCACTTTCCCTTACCTCCTTCCTCCTTCCCTCCTTCAGCTCTTCCTCTTTGGTTTTGTCCATAAGTCCTTGCTATGTTCCTTGACTTTCCCCTTCCCTTCCTTTGCCCCGCCCCCCCTAAACTCATTCTCTCTTGTCTCTGTTGATTTCTTTTCCTTTCAGTGTTGCTGGCCTTATTTTTCTTGCATCTTTGTACTGTAGGTTAGGTTCCATATAGGTGAGATCATATGGTATTTGTCTTTCGCCCCCTGGCTTATTTCACTTAGCATAATGCTCTCTAGTTCCATCCATGCTGTCGCGAAGTTTAGTAGTTCTTTTTTTCTTTCTGCTGTGTAGTATTTCATTGTGTATATGTACCATAGTTTTTTGATCCAATCATCTACTGATGGGCATTTAGGTTGCTTCCAACACTTGGCTATTGTCAATTGTGCTGCTATGAACATTGGGGTGCATAGGTTCTTTTGTATTGGCGTTTTGGTGTTCTCAGGGTATAGTCCCAGCAGGGGAATCCCTGGATCAAAAGGCAGTTCCATTTTCAGCTTCTTGAGGAAATTACATAGTGCTTTCCACAGTGGCTGCACCAGTCTGGATTCCCACCAACAGTGTACTAGGGTTCCCTTTTCTCCACAACCTCGCCAGCACCTCTTGTTTGTGGATGTGTTTATCATGGCCATTCTGACCACTGTGAGGTGGTACCTCATGGTAGTTTTGATCTGCATTTCTCTGATGGCTAATGACGCTGAGCATTCTTTCAAATATCTCTGGGCCCTCTGTATCTCCTCCTTGGAAAAGCATCTGCCCAGGTCCTTTGCCCATTTTCTGATTGGATCATTTGTCTTCTTGGAGTGGAGTCAAGTAAGTTATTTATATATCTTGGAGATCAAACCTCTATCCAATATATCATTAGCGAATATATTTTCCCATAAGTTTGGCTACCTTTTCATTTTGCTGATGATTTCTTTAGCCATGCAGAAGCTTCTTATTTTGATGAGGTCCCACTTGTTTATTCTTTCCTTTATGAACCTTGCATTAGGAGACATATCAGTGAAAAAATTGCTGCGTGGGATATCTGAGAGTTTCCTGCCCATGTTCTCCTCTAGGACTTTGATGGTGTTGCGACTTATATTTAAGTCTTTTATCCACCTTGAGTTTATTTTTGTGTATGGTGTCAGCTGATGATCCAATTTCAATTTTTTGCATGTAGCCATCCAGCTCTCCCAACACCATTTGTTGAATAGGCTATTATGGCTCCATTTTGTGCTTCTGTCCCCTTTCTCAAATATTAGATGCCCATATAGACATGGGCTTATTTCTGGGCTTTCTATTCTGTTCCACTGATCTATGGGTCTGTTCTTGTGCCAGTACCAGATTGATTTGAGTATAGTGGCTTTGTAGTAGAGTTTGATGTCTGGTATTGTGATCCCTCCTACTTTGTGTTTCTTTCTCAAAATTGCTGCAGCTATTCGGGGTCACTTATGGTTCCATATAAATTTTGAAATATCTGTCCTATTTCTGTGAAATATGTCATTGGTATCTTAATAGGGATTGCGTTGAATGTATAAATTGCTTTGGGTACTAAGGACATTTTGATGACATTAATTCTTCCAATCCATGAGCACGGTATATGCTTCCATTTATTTGTCTCTTCCTTAATTTCTTTCATCAGTGTTGTGTAGTTTTCTGCATATAGGTCTTTTACCTCTTTGGTTAAATTTATTCCTAGGTACTTTATTTTTCTTCTTGCTATATCGAATGGTATTTTTTTCTGATTTCTTCCTCTTCTATTGCATTGCTGGTGTACGAAAACGCCTTTGATTTATGAATATTGACTTTGTATCCTGCTGTTTTGCCAAAATCACTTATAAGGTTGAGGAGATTTGCCAAATTCACTTATAAGGTTGAGGAGATTTTTGGTAGAGTCTACAGGGTTCTCTATGTACACTATTATGTCATCTGCAAATAATGATAGCTTTACTTCCTCCTTTCCTATTTGTATACCTTTTATCTCTTTCTCTTGTCTGACCGCTGTGGCTAGGACTTCCAATACGATGTTGAAAAGAAGCGGTGAGAGCGGACATCCTTGTCGTGTTCCCGATCTTAGTGGGAAAGCTTTCAGTTTTTGCCCGTTGAGTATGATATTGGCTGTAGGTTTTTCATATATGGCCTTTATTACGTTGAGGAATGCCCCATTTATTCCCATTTTGCTGAGTGTTTTGATCATAAATGGGTGCTGTACCTTGTCAAATGCTTTTTCTGCATCTATCGAGATGATCATGTGGTTTTTGTCTTTTCTTTGATTTATGTGGTGTATCACGTTTACTGATTTGCGTATATTGAACCATCCCTGCATCCCTGGGATGAATCCCACTTGCTCGTGATGGATAATCTTTTGAATGTATTGCTGGATGCGGTTTGCCAATATTTTGTGGAGGATTTTAGCATCTATGTTCATCAGCGAAATTGGCCTGTAGTTTTCTTTCTTGGTAGGGTCTTTATCTGGTTTTGGGATCAGGGTGATGCTGGCCTCATAGAAGGAGTCTGGCAGTCTTCCCTCCTCTTGGATTTTTTGGAATAGTCTGAGAAGGACAGAGGTTAGCTCTTCCTTAAATGTTTTGTAAAATTCTCCTGGGAAACCGTCTGGCCCTGGGCTTTTGTGTGCTGGGAGTTTCTTGATTACTGCTTCAATTTCCCCAGCTGTTATCGGTCTGTTCAAGCTTTCTGTTTCTTCCTCCTTCAGTGTTGGAAGAGTATACTTTTGTAGAAATGTGTCCATTTCATCAAGGTTTTCAAACTTGGAAAATAATTTTTCATAGTAGTTTCTGACAATCCTTTGTATTTCTGTGGTATTAGTTGTTATTTCTCCTCTTTCATTTCTGATATTATTAATTTGGGTCCTCTCCCTGTTTTTCTTGATGAGTCTGCTTAAAGGCTTGTCTATTTTATTCATCTTTTCAAATAATCAGCTTCTGGATTGGTTGATCCTTTGACTTGTTCTTTTCGTCTCTATGTCATTCAGTTCTGCTCTAATCTTGACTATTTCCTTCCTTCTACTTGCTCTGGGATTGATTTCTTGTTGTTTCTCGAGTTCTTGAAGTTGTCGTGTTAGGTCTTTTATTTGAAATGTTTCTATCTTTTTGAGGTAAGCCTGTATTTCTATGAACTTCCCTCTCAGGACTGCCTTTGCTGTGTCCCATAGGTTTTGGACAGTTGTCTGTTCATTTTCTTTTCCAGAAATTTTTTGATTTCTTCTCTTATCTCATTATTGACCCATTCATTGTTTAATAGTGTACTGTTCAGTCTCCATGAGTTTGCAAGTTTTTGAAGTTTCTCTTTGAGGTTGATTTCGAGTTTCAAGGCCTTGTGGTCCAAGAAAAAGTTTGGTATTATTTCAATTTTCCTGAATTTGCTGAGGCTTGCTTTGTGTCCTATCATGTGGTCTATGTTTGAAAAACTGCCATGAGCATTTGAAAAGAATGGGTATTTTTCTTCTTTGGGATGTAAGATTCTATATATGTCAGTTAAGTCTCTTTGATTCAGTGTGTCCTTCAGCACCACAATATGTTTATTAATGTTTTGTTTGGAAGATCTGTCCATTTTTGACAGTGGGGTGTTGAAATCCCCTACTATCAGTGTGTTGCTGTCTATATCTTTTTTAAGTCATCCATCAATTTCCTTATATACTTGGGGGCGCCTATATTGGGAGAATATAATTTTAAAATGTTATGTCTTCTTGATAGATTCTTCCTTTAAGTATTATAAAGTGCCCCTCTGGTTCTCTCCTTATGGCCTTTGTTTTGAAATCTACTTTGTCTGATACAAGTATGGCAACCCTGGCCTTTTTCTCTTGCCCATTTGCTTGGAATATTTTTTCCATCCCTTTACTTTCAATCTGTGTAGGTGTTTTGCTCTGAGGTGAGTCTCTTGTAGGCAGCATATGTGTGGGTCATGTATTCTTATCCATACAGCTACCCTGTGTCTTTTGATTGAGGCATTTAGTCCATTCACACTGAGAGATATTACTGATAGAAACTTATTCATCTTTTCTCTTTGTACCTATGTTCCTCTTTCTCTCTCATTCTTTTCCTTCATCTTCTTAAACCAGTCCCCTTAGTGTATCTTGGACTGCTGGTTTGGTAGAGATGTATTCTTTTAGCCTTCTCTTGTCTGGGAAACTTGGTATTTCCCCTTCTATTTTAATTGGGAGCCTTGCTGGGTAGAGCAGTCTTGGTTGTAGGCCTTTGTTTTTCATGACTTGGAAAATTTGTTGCCATTCCCTTCTGGCTTGGAGTGTTTCTGTTGAGAAGTCAGCTGTTGAGAAGTCAGCTCCTAGCCATATTGGGGCCCCCTTTTATGGTACTTTCTCCTTCTCCCTTGCTGCCTTGAGGATTCTCTCTTTGTCTTTGATAGTTGCCATTTTAATTATAATATGTCTTGGAGTGGACCTCCTTGATTCCCTCTTCAGTGGGGTCTTCTGTGCCTCCTGGATCCATGAGACCCTTTCTCTCCTCAAATTAGGGAAATTTTCCATCATTACTTTTTCAAGGAGGTTCTCTATCCCTTGCTCCTCTTCTTCTCCTTCTGGGATCCCTATTATACGGATATTATTGTGTTTCAGGTTGCCCTGCATTTCCCTAAATGCCTCTTAATTCTTTATGAGTCTTTTTTCCATTTCCTATACTTTCTGGGAGCTTTTTTCTACCTTATCTTCCATCTCACTAATTTGATCCTTAGCTTTATCCAGCCTGCTTTGGATTTCTTCTACTGTGTTCTTCAATTCAGAAATGGTATTCTTCATTTCCTCTTGTGTCTTCTTGATCGTTTCTATGTCCTTTTCTAGGTTGATACAGTTTGCTGTAAAATCCTGATAGTTTCTATGCAGTTTCTCATAGTTCTCTTTGAGCTGGCTGAGCTCATTCAGCTTCCTAGAACCATTGTTTTGAATTCAATACCTGATAGTTCCCTGGCCTCTATTTCATTTAGCTCTCTGTGTGGGGAGTCCCCTTTTCCACTCATTTGGGGGGGACTTCTTTTTCTTCCCATTTTTGTGAGAGTCTGTTGAATAATTTACTTATTTATTTATTTATTTATTTTTGCTTCTGCTTCAATTGGGCTATCTAGATTTCCTGACTGTGTGGATTAAACTTCTATGGTAGTAGGTGGGTCTTTTTATTTATTTTTTTATTTATTTTTCCCTTTTCTTTCTGGGCCTGCCTCTGATGATGTCAGTTGTTTACCCTATATTACCCTGGGTTGTTTGTTTGAGCCTTCCAAGAGTGTACTCTCTGTGTCTGACCCCTGCTTGGGGCAGCTCTGTGACCACTTTAGTCAGGGATGGAATATTTCTGTGGATTGCTCTGCACTCTCATGTCAGCTCCCTGAGAGCTCTCCCTCGCCCGGGAGGATCCCCCGCCTGCCTAGGCTCGCATGTGCTTGCCCCAGCCCAGGGGCCTTATTTGTGACCTCGTGTACTTGTCTGGCCCCCCTGGCCAGTGGGCACCCTGGCACTGGTCAGTTTAGCGTCTTCTATTGTGTGTTTTCCCTGCCTTTGACTCTTTGGGTGCGTTGCTAGCCCTCACCAATTGGAGACTGCGGAAATGGGAGGAAGTCAGCTCCAGGACTCTCTGGTTAATCCTGTCTCTGGTCTCTCCTCCAGGGACTCTGGGCAGCTCTGTGTCCCCTTTGGCCCAGGATCTACTAATTCTGTGAGCTGCTCCAAAATCGAGGGCCGCTGGTCAATTTATGCCTACCCTTGCTGCTCTGCACACTCCCTCACAGGCCATATTGGTACCAATCTCTGGGAGGCCCAGCCAGCCCTTGCGAGCCCTCGCCAGCCCACGCAGGTCCACACACAGGCGCCCCAACCCTCCCTGGCCACTCGGCACAAGTGTGCCTGCCTGCACTGGGTGGATTTGGGGTGTCTATGTATGCTTTTTGGCTTTTGGTTCTTTGGGTGTGTGGCCTCTTCCTGCACAATGGAAACTAGGAAAGGAGAAGGAGTCAGGACTCCCCGGTTCCTCCTCCCATTATTTCCCTAACGCCTCCCTTTCCAGTCTCTCCTCAGGGGTCTCTGGGCAGTTCTGTGACCCCTTCGCCCAAGGATCCACCCCCTGTGCAGACTGCGTTTCAATCCCGGGCAGTCTGGTTCATGCACGCCCCACTTCTGCTTCTTTGGGGTCGCATCTTTCCAGCCCATAATGGGGACTACAGAACGGGGAGGGAGTTGGGACTCCCCGGTTCCTCCTTCCGTTCTTTCCCCAATGCCTCCATCTCCCGTCTCTCCTCAAGTTTCTCCCAGCCAGTCTGTACTCAGCCCTGCAGCTCATGCGCAGAAGCTGTGTGCAGAGTGCACAAAAGGCAGGTTAATTGATTCCCTTATGCCTGAGCGAGATGGTAGCTGCAGAGTAGGAGGTGCGTTATCACCGGGGCTCCACCAGCCGCCCTGTCAGTTCTCTTCACGACGTTTTACTCGCCGATCTTTTCCCAGGCACCAACGAACCCTGCTGCTGCCTCTGCCCAGAGATCAAGGAGGGTGGCTGCCACTGCAATTTTTCGTTGGCCCTTTAAATGTCTCTTTGCATCCCCAACCACCTGTCTCTGGCAGAGAGCGCCCCTAAGCTTTTCGGGGTTGTGTTTTGTCTGTATTTTCTTGGTTTTAGCTCCAGTAGTTTAGGGGTCCCTGTTTATGATTCAGACCCCGTTCTTCTCCGGGGAAGCTAACTGGCCGTTTCAATGTCCCTCTGGTGCCAGTGCCCGTGCGCACCCAGCCCACCCTCTCAAGCCTCCACCGCACTTCTCACCCGTTGGGATGTGTGAGAGTTGAATCCACTGTCTGTCTCCGGCTCCAAGGCTCCTCTCACGGTATCGTTCCATTGTTTTCCAGGTGATTACTGCCTTTTTGTTTTGTTAATGGTTTCCTGTGTTATGCAGAAGATTTTTTAAAATATTTTATTTATTTATTTTTAGAGAAGGCAAGGGAGGGAGAAAGAGAAGGAGAGAAATATCAATGTATGGTTGCCTCTCACATGACCCGTAATGGGGACCTGGCCTGCAACCTAGACATGGGTTGCATTTGATTCCCTGACTGGGAATCAAATCAGTGACCCTTTGCTTCACAGGCCCGTGCTCAATCCACTGAGCCACACCATCTACGGCACTATGCAGGAGATTTTTAGTTTGATGCAGTCTCATTTCTTTGAAAATATTTATTTGTAAAGATATATGTACTCCTATATTCATTGTCGTTTTACTCACAGTGGCCAAGACATGGAAACAACCAAAGTATCCTTTGGTTGGATAAGGAATTTGTGGTACATATATACACTGGAATACTACTCAGCCATCAGAAAAGATGAAATACTGCCATGTGACAACATGGATGGATCTTTACTATATCATGCTAAGTTAAATAGTCAAGAAAAAGTCAAGAACAATGATTTCACCCATATTATATGTGGGATATAAAACTGAAAACAATAAGTGGACAAATAATACAAACAAAAATTCATAAGGACTGACAACAGTATGATGATTACCAGAGGGAACAGTAGGTAGGAGATATGTAGTAAAGGGGGTCAAATATATGGTGAGGGAAGGATATTTGACTTGGTATAGTAAACATGCAAAGCAATATACAGATGTTGTATTATAAAATTGTACACTTGAAATCTATATAAATTGATTAGCCAATGTCACTATTCACTGCAGAAATTATCAGTGAATAGTTTCTACTTTTACTGAGAAGCAGCAGACCATTAAATGTATTGAGAGTAAGGAGAGAAGTGGCAGAGGTGTAAGAATAGAGTCAGTTTGAATTAGTTATATTTTGGAATTTGTGTAAAAGGATAAATAACTAATCAGGAAAACAAAATGATTTTCTGGGAAATGATGAAGGCCCAACATCTGTAGCATCTGACAGCCCAGAAGCCATATCCCAGCAACACCTCATTACCATGTAACTGCTAGCATGCTCCTTGAATTATAGTAGTATCAGTTTCCTTATCTGTAAAATTAATAATAATATCCACATCACAGAGCTGTCCCAAATATTAATTTACCAATAAAAGGACCTAATTTCCATGATATTAAAAAATAATAAAGTAGAAATCTTAAACCTGTAGAGAAAGGTACAGATTTATTTCTTCCATTTGAGCATATAGATAAAGTTATAACTACAAACATATCAACTTCTGAACCTTTAAACTCCATGAACCAGTGCTTTTTTTCTTACTCTAGTTAAGGTTAGTTTTGTTACAAACTAAAGAACCCCAACTATACAACAGTATGAAGTGTTTAGAAGCAGTGTCTGGCACAAGGATTGGATAAACTATAGGTATTATTACTGTAGTAGTAATTATAATTGTATAAAAACACAAAATGTTTTTGCTATTTTTTTAATATTGCTGCAGAGAAATGAGGTAACTAAAGCTGCTAGAAGTATTCTTGGGATAGTGGGGCAATACAAAGAAGGCACAGAGAAAGGGTTGAAGTCGTCTCCCTGCTGTTCTTGCCAGATTTCAATGACACTGGAATATGTGAGTTGTCTTGCTGTGGAAAGGATAAACAGGTATACTGTTTGTGGGGAAAGAAATCCATTTCAGGCTATAGTGACCCTTAAATAAACCAATATAATGGACATACTAACAAATTAAAGAAAGACTATATTTGATGTGATCCGACAAATGTCAAGGCTACAAAAAGTAACAAAGAGACAATGTCCTATGAGTAAATATAAAGCTCAACCAGTCAGTGCTGGTAAAGTTTGATTGGCACAATATGAATTATCCCAGAGAGAAACTAAATACAATAGTAAAATGGAGCAGCAGGAGTGCCAAAAGCTGTGAATAGGAAAGAAACAGGTACATCTGGAAGACAGTATCAAAGAGAAATGACTGACGAAGCAGAGGGTCTATATGTGCCCACTATTTAACAACACTGGTCTTGGCCGGATCCAGGTGCCAGCTGAGTCAAATAATAAAAGTATAAAAGTTGTCTTAAACTCCCTCAAAAACAATATAGATATCACACTGTTATCTCCCTTCCATTGGATAGTTGTCATTACAATGATTTTAGCATAGTTTGTCGGTTCTCAACTCATCTAAGAAACCCAAAAAGAATTAGAACATGAGTTCACTATTATAACAACTAAACTGAGTTAAGATGATTGATGATTAGTAGAATACTGAAATTTCTTTACATTCACCACATTGTTTTTTTTTTAATCAAATTTTCTCCTTTTAGATGCTTGGATTTGTTCCTTCAGTTTCTGCAATGAGTATTCCTCAAGAAACTTATTTTGTCTTTATTCAGTAATTTGTTAAATTGTCCTAGATCTCAGTTTTGAGCTAAAATAAAGAGACGTTGAACTATAAATTTTCTAGGAACACCTAAGGACAATGCATGTTCCAGTGCAGGACAGGAAACCAGAAGACTAAATCCTAAAAAGAGTCACTCCATTTCATCTCTTTGTTAATTAATAAAGAGCTCCCAAGTCTGACAATAGTGTAAGAGCAATACTGGGGCAACCAGAAACCTTCAATCTCAGCCTCCTCTTGGTGATGTTGACACCTTCCCAACACTTTTGATATTGTCAGAAATCATCTTCCCAGTTCCTAAATGGGAAAGGAACTGTGGTACACCTAAAGATAGTTATCTTTACTCCAAAAATGCTTTCCTTATTGAAGATGTAAGGTAGCACAAGCTCTAAGTTCCCATTCTCTTTCAGATTTAGCAGTTATTTATTGTATGTCTATTAGGATGTGGCAAGGGCTTTAATAATCAAGTAACTAATATTTCAGTGCTTATGATGTGCCTTTGTGCTAAGTGTGTTTCAAATAGATTATTTCATTTATTCCTCATTTTAAAAGCCTCTGAAACAGGTACTACAATAATCCTGAGAGTTTGGGGTTTTTTTAACTATTTTTCAAAAACTGAGGCTAATAATGAATATCTAATTACTTGTCATGAGTTATCATTAGTAACCCAATATTATCTAAAATGAGTCTCACTTCTTTTCAATGAATCACACTACCTACCTAGAAATTCTAGGATATCCTCAAACATGCATGCTACTAAACCTGCCCTGATACTGATTGAGTCCCTCTTGTCTCCAGACCTCTTCCAACTACACAAATTAGAAACTTTGGATCCCTTATCACCTCAACCAGTACCCTCATTTTACCACCATATTCCTGACATCATATTTTCATTCCCAGATTTTTGTGATAATCTTATATTTGACCTCTTTCCCTCCATTTTATTCTAGATTAAAGTCATCAAATACATACTTCAAAATTAATCTCCCTGAATATTTTGCTTACTCTGTTAAGATTAAAAGCCAAGCTCCTTAGCACAATGAAAACCTAAGATTGGAGCCATCTCTAAGTTACAGAGAATGCCAAAATTATAGCAGTTTAAACAAAGGAAAAGATGATCTTTTCTTACATAAAATAAATCCACAGTTAAGCTGTCCATGAACCATAAGGTGACTTCAGAAAAATCACCAGAACCCAAGAGCATTTCAACTCATCATCTGCCACCAATAGGAGATGGTACATATTCTCATGGTCCAAGATGGCTACCAGAGCTACAGCCATCATATTCGAGTTTAGCACTGCAAGGAAGAAAGAAGAATGGTATCCTCTCACTTTAAAAGAATCTTTAAAAATGTACCACATAACACTTCCATCTCAATGACAAAAGTTTAGTCATATAGTAACACCAAGCTGAAAGATTGGTTTGGGTATGTAGTATTTTAGCTGTGGAGTGGTTTGCCCTGATAAAAAGCAAGATTCTTGTTATTGAGGAAGAAGTTATAAACTAATAATGGTAGACAACCAGCAGTCTCTACTCACATTTTATAGAAGTCTTCATGACTACTCCTTGCCTACCACTTCAAGTGAGACTTTATCAGAATTTAGGAAACCAGTGTCCAGAATAGTCACAAAATTCTTAATCTTGTTGGTATTAAGCTGACAAAAGAAAAGATGTTCAAAACAGATGTTTTACTCTTAAAAACAAAATTATGACGCTGCAAAAGTAAATTATTCTCATGACAAAGAAAAGGAAGAAGTGAAAGAGGAACACAGAGCTGCACACAAAGTCCCCTTAACATTGTCCTCTACTGATTTGAAATGGTAAGAGAAAAACAGATGGAATGAATGGTGCATAACTAAAGGGAGATCGAGAAAAGTAGTCAACACCTATACTAGTACTGATGAAAGACTATAAAATAGGATTTAAATTTATATTCAAGAAAATGGCCTTGGCTGGTGTGGCTCAGTGGATTGAGCACTGGCCTGAGAACCAGGGGGTTGCTGGTTATGTTGCCAGTCTAGGGCATATGCCTGGGTTGTGGACCAGGCCCCCCCAGTAGGGGGCACACAAGAGGCAACCACACACTGATGTTTCTCTCCCTCTATTTCTCTCTCCCTTACCCTCTCTCTAAGAATAAATAAAATATTTTTTAAAAGAAAATGAATATAGAATTCATTAGATTTATACAGGAAGCCTCCTCAAATTCTATCCTGTTTCTGTCATCTCAATAAAAAATAAATCTTCAGACAGGAAAACAAAGGAAAATCTTGGTTTAAGAGGGAGTTAAAGTCCAAACAAAGAAAAAAGTTGTAAGAGAAAATCTAAGGTGATTTAATGATCTTCAATTTAAAAAGATATCTGATTTGTAGTCCTTAAAGAATTTCATGCAACTTTCTATCTCAAGAGGTCTTCGAATTCTTTCCCCTTCTCTTTCAGGCAGTTTCAGGATCCTTCACTGTCATGGATTTGTCCACAGCCAGCAGCTTTACTCTGGTATATCTTTGCTACTTACAGATCCCCACATGGAACTCAGGTCATCATAAACTGAAGGTTACAGATTTGTTATCATTTAGCAAAGAAGAATTATTTGAAAAGCAATTTATTGGTGAAAGAGAGTAAACCTGCCAGTGTCAATCCTACTCCACTATTTGTCACTTGGACTAGAAATTCAAGATCTGTACACAAATGAGGGGTCTGAAGCAAGAACTGTGATTTTTCTTTGGTTATTAAACATCTTAGAGTGAAGATATATGATAAGATGAGAATAGTAAGAAAAAAATAATGAAAACAAACATGAAAAGGGATTTTCAGAGTAATGATAGTCATGTGCTAAGGACTCACAGCACTCTAAGCCTGAGGTTCATCCAAAATGTATGACAGTGGATACAAATTTGAAGGTATTAGTAAGAAAAAATAATTCTTAAATTATCAGAAGTATAATCTTAAAAGATGAATAAAAATTTACAAGTATAGTTAAATAAAGTTAAGAAAAACAATTTAGTACAGAAAAGTACTCAAATGTTAGCTATGATCATCACAAGTATGAAGTAAAAGTCACAGTGTTGTTTTTAATATGAGATTTAGGGAGTATACAAATTGATATGTTCTTGAAAAATGATAACACAAGAAAAATAAGTGTATCTTCCATATCTAAAAAACATTCAGATTTACATATAAGTGGACATGCGCAGTACAAACCCATGTTGTTCAAGGGTCAACTGTACCATATTTTACATCTATTTTGTGGAATCTGAATATGCAGAGAGCCAACCTAAGTTATACACAGATTTTTGACCCTTGGTAGGTGTAAACAAGATGGAGGTGTAGGTAAACACACTTCACTTCCTCACACAACCAAAAGAAGGATAACAATCAATTTAAAAAATAAAAAACAACCAAAACTCTCAGAAAATTGAACCATATGAAAGTCCAATAACTAAGGAATTAAAGAATAAACATTCATCCAGACCAATAGGACGGGTGGAGATGGGCAACCAGGGCAGAGAGGATGCACTATGAGGCAGCAGCTGGCAGACCAGTAAGGGGAAGGCTGCACCTGGCAGGCCAGGTGGTCCAACATTTTTATGTGGATAAGCCAGGAGGAACAACTAGAAAGCAAGACAACTGTGCAATCCAGGGTTCCAGAAGTGGAAACTAAAGGCTCAAAATCTCTGGTTGTAAAAACCTGTGATGTTTGTGGTGGCAGGAAAAACTCCCAGTTTCAGGAGAGTCCTTTGGAGGGTCCCACAGGATCCTGGAACATACAAAAGCCTACACTCCCAGGATCCAGTACCTGAAAGGGCACAATCCACTTGTGGGAAGTGAGGGAAGTGACTGAAAGTAGGGCCAGAGCTGAACAAGTGGCATTGTTCCCTTTCTGACCCCTCCCCCACATACGGCACCACAACACAGTGATGTGGGTTGTCCCACCCTAGCGAATACCTAAGGCTCTGCCCCTTACAGCATAACAGGTGTGCTGAGACAAAGAAATATGGCCCAAATGAAAGAACAGACCAAAATTCCAGTAAAAGAACTAAGCGACAAGGAGATAGACAACCTATCAGATGCAGAGTTCAAAACACTGGTAATCAGGATGTTCACAGAAATGATTGAGTTCAGTCACAAAATAAAGGAAGAAAAGAAGGTTATACAAGGTGAAGTAAAGCAAAATGTAAAGGGAACCAACAGTGAAGGGAAGGAAACCAAGATTCAAATCAACAATTTGGAACAAAAGGAAGAAATAAACATCCAGTAAAAACAGAATGAAGAAATAAGAACTCAAAAAACTGAGGAGAGGCTTAGGAACTTCTGAGATAACTTTAAATGTTCCAACATCGGAATCATAGGGGTGCCAGAAGGAGAAGAGAAAGAGCAAGAAATTGAAAACATCTTTGAAAAAAAAATAATGAAGGAGAACTACCCCTGTCTGGCAAAGGAACTAGACAAGCAACTCCAGGAAGATCAGAGAGTCCCAAAGAAGTTGGGTCAAAGGAGGAACACACCAAGACATTACACAATTACATTACCCAAGATTAAAGATAAGGAGAGAATCTCAAAAGCAGCAAGAAAAAAGGAGACAGTTACCTACAAAGGAGTTCCCATAAGACTATCAGCTGATTTTTCAAGAGAAACCTTACAAGCAAGAAGGGAGCAGAAAGAAGTATTCAAAGTCATGAAAAGCTTTGGACCTATATCCAAGATTACTCTATCCAGCAAAGCTGTCATTTAGACATTTAGAATGGAAGGACAGATAAAGTGCTTCCCAGATAAGCTCAAGTTGAAGGAATTCTTCATCACCAAGCCATTATTATATGAAATGTTAAAGGGACACATCTGAGAAAAAGAACACCAAAACTATGAACAGTAAATTGACAACAAACTCACAACTGTCAGCAACTGAACCTAAAAAAACAAAAACAAAAACAAACTAAGCAAACAACTAAAATGGGAGCAGAATCACAGAAATGGCAATAACATGGAGGGTTATTAGTGGAGGGAAGAATGGGAGGAAAAAGTACATGGAATAAGATGCACAATTGGTAGGCACAAAATAGACAGGGAGAGGTTAAGGACAGTGTAGGAAATGGAGAAGCCAAATACCTTATATTTACAACCCATGGACATGAACTAAGAGGGGGAACGCTGGAGGGAGGAGGGGTGCAGGGCAGAGGGGGATAAAGGGGATAAATGGGGCAACCGTAATAGCATAATCAATAAAATATACTTTTATAAAGTTATACACAGGTTTTTGAGGACTTTATAGTGGTTGGCTTTGTTCAAGGGTCAACTCTATATCCATTCCTTCCATTTTATTTGCTACATAGTTAATATTCTATATGTCTTTGCTTGTCTATTTGATCTATTAAAAACTGAAAAAGGCATACTAAAGTTTCCCCAAAACTTTCTGTCAGATATTTCTTTTGTTTCTAAGACTTCCTGCATTTTTTTTCTCTGACTGTGGTAGGGGTTTTTGTTGTTGTTGTTGTTTGTTTGTTTTTTCTGAAGGGTGGCAAGAAACAGGTTATTACTCTACATTCTGGGGTCCAGTGACAGTATCTTCTTTATCTCTCCAGCATAGGAGGTTAATGGCATTTATCTTTTACTAACCCCTCTATTACCTCACTATTCTGCTTAGCATTTCAGCTATTCTATCAACTATGTAACCAAATTTCTGCATTAATGTGCCTCAGTTTTAAATAATTGGAATGGGTTCTCTTTCCTAATTGGGCCCTTTCTCTAAAATAAAGTTACATCTGTTTCCAGTGAATTATTCAGGCAACTATGGTCAGAGCATATAAAAGTACAGATAGATAGAAATTCACTGAGCTCAGAAAACATATATGAACTGATTTGTGCCTGCTTGACAGCAAATGCTTTTATTTAACAAGTATCAGTGTATTGCCAGAATGTGGTTGAAGATAAGCTCCCATTATAATTTGGAAATGAGGTTTTGAGGTGGTAGCTAACCCTCTCTTACTTCTAAATATTGCTGCTATTGTTACCCACCAGAAAGAGCCTAAGGGTTGCACATAAACAAAATTGCTTGAATGGATTGGAGAAGCAGGTTATCATAGCAAGAACAAAGTGACAATGGAACAAGACACTGACCTGAAACTCTGAATTTTCTCTGAATATAAACAGAACCTGGGATAAGAATAAGCCTGAAAATGGTACCAAATGCCTTCATCCATGGATTGTAGAAGGACTCAGGCATGAAACAAAGAAATTATTACATCTGGAAACTCCATCTAAGTTAGCACTATGATGTAGCTGCCACAAGAGTGATTATGTAATTATTCTCCATAACAAGAGAGACAGTATTCAAACTTGACTGTGACCTTTTGAGGTAGGTAACACTTTAGGTGTATGGAGTGAAAGTATCATAGACAAACTGAAGTCACCCCCAAAATAATACCCACATTGTAGAAGACCTTTGAAATCCCAAGGTATGCAGGGCTACCTACATAACTTATGGAGCCAGTGCAAAACAAATGTGTGGGCCTCTTGTTCAAAAATTATTAAGAGATTGGAAAGATGGCGGAGAAGTGAAAGGGAGTAACGCTGACCTCCTCCCAAAACCAAACTGGAATTGCAAATAAATAATGGAGTAATCACCTGGAAAACAATGGGACTGTAGTGGGAGAGGAGCCTTGGAGCCGCGGACAGACACTGGATTCAACTCTCACACACCCAATGGGTGAGAAGTGCAGTGGAGGCTCCAGAGGGTAGGCTGGTTGCGCACGGGCACTGGCACCAGAGGGACATTGAAATGGCCAGTTAGCGTCCCCCCGAGAAGAACGGGGTCTGAATCATAAACAGGAACCCCTAAACTACAGCCGCTAAAGGCGAGAAAATACAGACAAAATGCAACCCCAAAAAGCTTAGGGGCGCTCTCTGCCAGAGACAGGTGGCTGGGGATGCAAAAAGACATTTAAAGGGCAAACGCAAAAGTTGCAGCGGCAGCCACCCTCCTTGATCGCTGGGTACAGGCGGCAGCAGGGTGGGCTGGTGCCTGGGAAAAGACTGGTGAGGAAAACTTTGTGAAGAGAAGTGACACTGCGGCCGGTGGAGCCCGGGTGATAACGCACTTCCCACTCTGCAGCTACCATCTCGCTCAGGCATAAGGGTATCAATTAACCTGACTTTTGTGCGCTCCGCACACAGCTTGTAGGCATGTGAGCTACGGGGCTGAGTACAGACTGGCTGGGAGAGCCTTGAGGAGAGACTGGAGACAGAGGTGTTGGGGAAAGAACGGGAGGAGAAACCGGGGAGTCCCGACTCCCTCCACGTTCGGTAGTCTCCATTGTGGGCTGGAAAGGCGCGACCCCAAAGAGGCAGAAGCGGGGCGCGCATGAACCAGACTGCCTGCGATTGAAACGCAGTCCGCACAGGGGTTGGATCTCTGGCCGAAGGGGTCACAGAACTGCCCAGAAGCCCTTGAGGGGAGACTAGAAACGGAGGCATTAGGGAAAGAACGGGAGGAGGAACCGGGGAGTCCCGACTCCTTCTCCTTGCCGAAGTCTCCATTGCGTGGGAAGAGGCCACACCCCCAAAGAGCCAAAAGCCGAAAAGCAAACATAGACACCCCCAAAACACCCAGTGCAGGCGCGCACACTTGCGCCGAGTGACCGGCGAGGGTTGGCGAGCGTGTGTGTGACCCATGCGGGCTGGCGAACGCTTGCACCTGCCGGCAAGGCCTCACACAGACTGGCACCCATACGGCCTGCGAGGGAGTGCACAGAGGGGCAAGGGCAGGCATAAATTGACCTACCCGCCGCGATTGCGGAGCGGCCCACAAAATAAGTAGAGCTGCCCAGAGTCCCTGGAGGAGAAACCAGAAACAGGATTAACCGGAGAGTCCTAGAGCTGATTTCCTCCCATTTCGGTAGTCCCCATTAGGCGAGGGCAAGCAACGCACCCAAAGAGCCAAAAGAGGGGAAAACACACAATAGAAGACCCTAAACTGACCAGTGCCGCGAAGCTCGCGTGCCAGGGAGGCCAGATGAGTACGGGAGGTCGCAAATAAGCCCCTTGGTCTGGGGCAAGCACATGCCACCCCAGGCAGGTGGGGGACCTTGCCGCGCTGGGAACGCGCTCAAAGAGCTCTCGTGAGAGCGCAGAGAGATCCCAAAAAATAGTCCAGCTCTGACCGAAGGGGTCACAGAGCTGCTCCAAGCAGGAGTCAGACACAGGCATTAGACTCCTGAAAGACTCAAACAAACAACCCAAGGCCCTATAGGGTCAACAACTGACATCATCAGAGGCAAGTCCAGAAAGAAAAGTAAAGGACAAAAATACTTAACAGACTCTCACAAAAATGGGAAGAAAAAGAGGTTCCCCCCAAATGAGTGGAAAAGGGGACTCCCCACAGAGAGAGCTCAATGAAATAGAGGCAAGAGAACTATCAGATATGGAATTCAAAACAATGGTTCTAAGGAAGCTCGATGAGCTCAGCCAGCTCAAATATATATATGAGAAACTGCAGAGAAACTAACAGGATCTTACAGCAAACTATATCAGCCTGGAAAAGGACATAGAAACTATCAAGAAGACACAAGAGGATATGAAGAATACCATTTCTGAATTGAAGAACACAGTAGAAGGAATCCAAAGCAGGCTGGATGAAGCGGAGGATCGAATCAGTGAGATGGAAGACAAGGTAGAAAAAAGCTCCCAGAAAGAACAAGAAATGGAATAACGGCTCAAAAAGAATGAAGAAGCATTTAGGGAAATGCAGGACAACCTGAAACGCAATAATATCCGTATAATAGGGATACCAGAAGGAGAGGAAGAGGAGCAAGGAATAGAGAACCTCCTTGAAAAAGTAATGATGGAAAATTTCCCTAATTTGAGGAGAGAAAGGCTCTCATTGATCCAGGAGGCACAGAGGACCCCACTCAAGAAGGACCCAAGGAGGTCCACTCCAAGACACATCATCATTAAAATGGCAAATGTCAAAGACAAAAAGAGAATCCTCAAGGCAGCAAGGGAGAAGGAGAAAGTAACATACAAGGGGGCCCCAATAGCCTAGGAGCTGACTTCTCCACAGAAACACTACAAGCCAGAAGGGAATGGCAACAAATATTCCAAGCCATGAAAATCAAGGGCCTACAGCCAAGGCTGCTCTACCCAACTAGGCTCTCCATTAAAATAGAAGGAGAAATACGGAGTTTCCCAGACAAAAGAAAGCTAAAGGAATACATCTCTACCAAACCAGCACTCCAAGATATGCTAAGGGGACAGGTTTAAGCAGATGAAGGAAAAGAATGAGACAGAGAGGAACACAAGTACAAAGAGAAAAGATGAGTAAGTTTCTATCAGTAATATCTCTCAATGGGAATAGACTAAATGCCCCAATCAAAAGACACAGGGTAGCTGAATGGATAAGAAAACATGACCCACACATATGCTGCCTAAAGGAGACCCACCTCAGAGCAAAAGACCTACACAGGTTGAAAGTAAAGGGATGGAAAATAATATTCCAAGCAAATGGATATGAGAAAAAGGCTGGCGTTGCCATACTTGTATCAGACAAAGTAGATTTCAAAGCAAAGGCCCTAAAGAGAGACCCAGAGGGGCACTTTATCATACTTAAAGGAAGAATCTATCAAGAAGACATCAACATTGTAAACTTATATGCTCCCAATATAGGAGCCCCCAAGTTTATAAGGAAATTGTTGGATGACTTTAGAAAAGATATAGACAGCACCACACTGATAGTAGGGGATTCAACACCCCACTGTCAAAAATGGACAGATCTTCCAAACAAAACATTAATAAACATATCGTGGCGCTGAATGACACACTGAATCAAAGAGACTTAACTGACATATATAGAACCTTACATCCCAAAGAAGAAAAATACACATTCTTTTCAAATGCTCATGGCAGTTTTTCAAACATAGACCACATGATAGGACACAAAGCAAGCCTCAGTAAATTCAGGAAATTGAAATAATACCAAACTTTTTCTCAGACCACAAGGCCTTGAAACTCGAAATCAACCTCAAAGAGAAACTTCAAAAAGTTACAAACTCATGGAGACTGAACAGTACACTATTAAACAATGAATCGGTCAATAATGAGATAAGAGAAGAAATCAAAAAATTTCTGGAAACAAATGTAAATTAACAGACAACAGTCCAAAAACTATGGGACACAGCAAAGGCGGTCCTGAGAGGGAAGATCATAGCAATACAGGCTTACCTTAAAAAGATAGAAACATTTCAAATAAAAGACCTTACACTACAACTTGAAGAACTGGAGAAACAACAACAAATAAATCCCAGAGCAAGTAGAAGGAAGGAAATAGTCAAGATTAGAGCAGAACTGAATGACATAGAGACAAAAAGATGAATTCAGAGGATCAACCAATCCAGAAGCTGGTTCTTTGAAAAGATTCATAAAGTTGACAAGCCTTTAAGCAGACTCATCAAGAAAAAAGGGAGAGGACCCAAATTAATAATACCAGAAATGAAAGAGGAGAAATCACAACTGATACCACAGAAATACAAATGATTATCAGAAACTATTATGAACAATTATTTGCCAAGAAATTTGAAAATCTTGATGAAATGGACACATTTTTAGAAAAGTATAATCTTCCAACACTGTAGGAGGAAGAAACAGAAAGCTTGAACAGACCGATAACAGTTGGGGAAATTGAAGCAGTAATCAAGAATCTCCCAGCACACAAAAGCCCAGGGCCAGACGGTTTCCCAGGAGAATTTTACAAAACATTTAAGGAAGAGCTAACACCTGTCCTTCTCAGACTATTCCAAAAAATCCAAGAGGAGGGAAGACTCCCAGACTCCTTCTATGAGGCCAGCATCACCCTGATCCCAAAACCAGATAAAGACCCTACAAAGAAAGAAAACTACAGGCCAATTTCGCTGATGAACATAGATGCTAAAATCCTCCACAAAATATTGGCAAACCGCATCCAGCAATACATTCAAAAGATTATCCATCACGACCAAGTGGGATTCATCCCAGGCATGCAGGGATGGTTCAATATACGCAAATCAGTAAACGTGATACACCACATAAATCAAAGAAAAGACAAAAACCACATGATCATCTCGATAGATGCAGAAAAAGCATTTGACAAGGTACAGCACCCATTTATGATCAAAACACTCAGCAAAATGGGAATAAATGGGGCATTCCTCAACGTAATAAAGGCCATATATGAAAAACCTACAGCCAATATCATACTCAACGGGCAAAAACTGAAAGCTTTCCCACTAAGATCGGGAACACGACAAGGATGTCCCCTCTCACCGCTTCTTTTCAAGATCGTATTGGAATTCCTAGCCACAGCGGTCAGACAAGAGAAAGAGATAAAAGGCATCCAAATAGGAAAGGAGGAAGTAAAACTATCATTGTTTGCAGATGACATGATAGTGTACATAAAGAACCCTGTAGACTCTACCAAAAAAACTCCTCAACCTAATAAGTGAATTTGGCAAAACAGCAGGATACAAAGTCAACATTCAGAAATCAAAGGCGTTTTTGTACACCAGCAATGCAATAGAAGACGAAGAAATCAGGAAAAATATACCATTCGATATAGCACTAAAAAAGATAAAGTACCTAGGGATAAATTTAACCAAAGACACAAAATACCTGTATGCAGAAAACTATACAACATTGAAAAAAGAAATTAAGGAAGACACAAATAAATGGAAGCATATGCCGTGCACATGGATTGGAAGAATTAATATCCTTAAAATGTCCATACTACCAAAAGCAATTTATAGATTCAACGCAATCCCTATTAAGATACCAATGACGTATTTCACAGAAATAGAACAGACATTTCAAAAATTTATATGGAACCATAAACGACCTCGAATAGCTGCAGCAATTTTGAGAAAGAAACACAAAGTAGGAGGGATCACAGTACCGGACATCAAACTCTACTACAAAGCCACTATACTCAAAACAATCTGGTACTGGCACAAGAACAAATCCATAGGCCAGTGGAACAGAATAGAAAGCCCAGAAATAAGCCCAGGTCTCTATGGACATCTAATATTTGACAAAGGGGGCAGAAGCATAAAATGGAGCAATAACAGCCTCTTCAACAAATGGTGTTGGGAGAGCTGGACGGCTACATGAAAAAAATTGAAATTGGATCATCAGCTGACACCATACACAAAAATAAACTCAAGATGGATAAAAGACTTAAATATAAGTCGCAACACCATCAAAGTTCTCGAGGAGAACATTGGCAGGAAACTCTCAGATATCCCACGCAGCAATTTTTTCACTGATATGTCTCCTAAAGCAAGGGACATGAAGGAAAGAATAAACAAGTGGGACCTCATCAAAATAAGAAGCTTCTGCACGGCTAAAGAAAACATCAGCAAAATGAAAAGGGAGCCAACCGTATGGGAAAATATATTTGCTAATGATACATCAGATAGAGGTTTGATCTCCAAGATATACAAAGAACTCACTCGACTTGACTCCAAGAAGACAAACAATCCAATCAAAAAATGGGCAAAGGACCTGGGCAGATGCTTTTCTAAGAAGGAGATACAGAGGGCCCAGAGGCATTTGAAAGGATGCTCTGCATCACTAGCCATCAGAGAAATGCAGATCAAAACCACCATGAGGTACCACCTCACACCGGTCAGAATGGCCATCATAAATAGATCCACAAACAACAGGTGCTGGCGAGGCAGTGGAGAAAAGGGAACCCTAGTCCACTGTTGGTGGGAATGCAGACTGGTGCAGCCACTATGGAAAGCAGTGTGGAATTTCCTCAGAAAGCTGAAAATGGAACTGCCTTTTGATCCAGGGATTCCCCTGCTGGGACTATACCCTGAGAACACCAAAACGCCAATACAAAAGAACCTATGCACCCCAATGTTCATAGCAGCACAATTTACAATAGCCAAGTTTTGGAAGCAACCTAAATGCCCATCAGTAGATGACTGGATCAAAAAATTATGGTACATATACACAATGGAATACTACGCAGCAGAAAGAAAAAAAGAAGTACTAAACTTTGCAACAGCATGGATGGAACTGGAGAGCATCATGCTAAGTGAAATAAGCCAGGGGGCGAAAGACAAATACCATATGATCTCACCTATAAGCGGAACCTAACCAACAATGCAAAGAAGCAAGGAAAATATGACCAGCAACACTGAAAGGAAAATAAATCAACAGAGACAAGAGGGAAGGGGGGGCAGGGAAAGGGAAGGGAAGGGGAAAGTCAAGGAACATATAGCAAGGACTCATGGACAAAACCAAAGGGGAAGAGCTGAGGGAGGGAAGGTGGGAGGGGGCAAGGGAAAGAGGTGGGGGGAAGGCAGAGACAAATGTATTTAAAAAGTAAATAAATTAATTTAAAAAAAATTTTAAAAAAAACTGTCATTGGATATATATTATATCCTTTCTAAGTGCTAAAATTTATACTGGAAATAAAATGACTAGAATCTCTGACTGGTGCATTCTTCAATATTCTTAACCAATGTTATGCAGCAATATATACATAAAACCTTTGCAACATTCAAGATAATAATATCTCCCTCTAATTTACAAATCAGAGCTTTAAATGACACTGATTCTGCATCTAAAAATGCTAACTTGGAAAAAATGATTCTTTTGTAAGTATAGGCCAACCATTAACTTTTTACTTGTCAGATAATTTTACATATGTATATACTTATACATATATTTGCATATGTATATTTATATATTTATGTTTCTCAGTAGGTAAATGATACAGACCCTTGGAAGTGAAAAAGTAAATCAATATAATGCCATGGAGAATCAGAGGAAATATATGGACTCACCACTTTTGAATTTGTTCTTTTACATTTTTGCATTTGTGTGAATAATTCCTCCTCAATACTAAACTATAGATAAGTGAAAGTTTCACAGGATGAGAAAGTTTCACAACATAAATTTCTACCTATAAGCCATGGTTATACGATATTCATATGTGAGCTGCTCTTGCTAAAAATATGAAGAATCCAAACGCAAAGAGCTACTAGAATGATAATAAAATGACTAAGAGTGTCATTAAATATCTTGGATAAACTCAAGGAAATAATCTTATAATCATAGAAGAACAGTTTTGAAAGGAAATTTAAAGGTCTTGTCAGAATGGAAGACAGTATATCACAGGATGCTATATTTATCAGATTCTCTCTCAATCTTTATTTTACAACAGATTTTTTTCCAAACAAACATTTCTAGAACATCAGCTATGTACCAGCCACTCACTAAAAGCTAGTAATATCATAGACCTTCACCTCAAAATTTTATCTTTTTGTCATAAAAGAATAAAGGAATAAAAAAACAAAACTTATAAATTGAATATATTCTAATAGAACTATGTATAGTGTGTTTTGGAAAACTAGATAAAAGACTATATAACTTGATTGGCTGTATACAAGAGTGGGGAAACACTACGCTAAAGACATATACCTTGAAGAACAAGAAGTTTTCTCAGAATGAACGAGGTAGAGAGAAAAAAAGCAAGCTTAAATTAAAAAATCCCAATTGAGTACAGTATGATAGGAAATGGCAAGAAGTTTGGTATAACTGGAGCACAGTAATGAGGAGAGGGTCGTTCAAATAAAAATTAGAGTCAGGTCTTAGATGGAATTGTTTTCGAGGCTACAATATTTCAATGGAACCTCAAAGGATTATAAAGAGGAGAATAATATGATCAGATTTATATTTTGGAAAGCACACTTTTTCAGAAGCCCTTATTTAGGATATTAAAGAAAATATCATCATAATCTTTTTCTAAAGTTGATTTTTTCCTAATCATTACAAATACAAAGATGACTTTCAATAAGGTGGATACATCTTACTTAATCAATTGACTGCATTAAAAAAACTGAGGTTTCCCAGAAAATAAATTCTGCATACTAAACTTCGCGACAGCATGGATGGAACTGGAGAGTATTATGCTAAGTGAAATAAGCCAGGGGGCGAAAGACAAATACCTATAAGCGGAACCTAACCAAAAATACAAAGATGCAAGGAAAATATGACCAGCAACACTGAAAGGAAAAGAAATCAACAGAGACAAGAGAGAAGGAGGGAGGGGCGGGCAGGGAAAGGGAAGGGTAGGGGAAAGTCAAGGAACATATTGCAAGGACTCATGGACAAAACCAAAGGGGAAGAGCTGAGGGAGGGAATGAGGGAGGGGGCAAGGGAAAGTGGTTGGGGGAAGGCAGAGACAAATGTATTTAAAAATAAAGAAAGAAAGAAAGAAAGAAAAAAAAGTCCACAGTACAGCTGGTGACCAATCATCATGTAAACTTAGCAAAAAAAAAAAAGTATCTGACAAAGGTTTAAAATTTATGTAAAATTTTTCAATACACACCTACATCTCTTGAAACTAAGACACGGTATTTGTCTTTTATTATATTTTAAAAATCTCTGGTGTCAAAAGGTATGTGATGCATTATTCAGTCCAAGTAGAAAAAAGTGCATACCAGGGAATATAGAAGGCTTTAGAATCAAGATTTTTTGGAAGCATAATTCATTGTTTTCTATACATATGGAATTAGTGAATCTCTAGCACCTCAAATAATGTTTATTTTGACTTGGTCTTTGTATAGTCCAAAAAAAAGTAAATTATCTTTTTCCAGATTGTCATTCCCTGAACCATAAAAAAATTCTAAAAATACACACATATAGAAATTTTTGCTATTGGGAAATCCATAAATTTAACAAAAATGTTATGTGCTCAATAGAGATTACAATAATGCATTATATACAAAATAACAATAATGTCTGAAATGTATTGCATTAGTCAAAATTATTTCATTCTACTCATTATCTATTACTTTTCACTATTTAGTTTTGTATCTAAACTTCCAAATAATATATGATATGGTATTGATGCTTGTGCTCTTGTATCTCTTATATAAATATTTTACCATAATATTATAAAATGTGGCTGTAGTTTCTTCCAAATGAAGAAAATTCACTATTCTATGTGGGTATCCTCTGAATACTAGACTTTGTCTTAAAAGTTGAACTAGGAACCAATGAAAAAACAAGCCCCTGAATGTGAAGAATACTGGTATCCAGAATTGCTGCAATGTATTACCTAAAATGTCCAGTTTTTAAAAACAAAAGTCATGCAAAAATGGGAAAGTGTGACTCATACACGGGGTGGGGGGAGTAGGCAACAGAAAATGCCTTTAAAAGAGCCTAGATGTCAAACTGAACAGACTTAAAAGCAGTCGTACTAAAAAAAAAAATACTTAAGGTAAGGAAAGACAGTGCCATCAGCTTCATGGTGGCATGCAAGGTTTCTGTTTTCTCTCTCCTTTTGGACAATGAATTTGATATCCATCCACAAACCAAAGTGCCTTTGTGGGAATTGTAGGCACCATGTACCAAGGGATCCAGGCGGAGTCAAACCCATTTGTGCATCCAGATATACTCAGACAGATCTTTGTGTGGGCTGCAGTACCAGAGCAGTCAGCAAACCTGTTCCAACTTCATTCCTTCAGTCAGGGGGGAAATAAGCTGGGGCATGCTATTTGAGAAGATACCCATGGGTAAGCAAGAATTTGCAGAAGTCTAATATTCCCAAGGGGAAATTACAGTATACAGTGGTGATGGTAAGAGGAACTTTGCCAACACCATAACACCAACCCTCCACCAGCTCACTCAATCTTGCATGGAACCAAACTGTATCTCCACATTGAGGAAAAGGAGAGCAGTGAGTAAGTACCAGGCTCCCCCAACTGTGCAGGACATGGCTGGAGAAAACCATTTCTATTCAGCAGCACCCAGAGTACTAAGGTAGGACCTCCATGATTGAGAGGAGGGAGGAGATCAGAAAAGTGGCAGATAAGAATATCAAAGGAAATTTAAGGACGATTATTCCTGCTAACTTTGTCCAGGACATTAGCAGAAAGTCTGCTCAGGAACCTCTGGGAGTTCCTTATCCCAACTTCTCCTCACCAGGTCTAAAGGAAACCTCAACACCACCAGTGTTAACCCCATGCCTCCTCTCACTCTGCAACATTATTCATAATAACCAAGATATGGAAACAACATAAGTGTTTTCAACAGATGAATAGATTAAAAAAAAGTTGTGATTTATACAGGGTAGGACAAAATAAGTTTACAGCTGCATGTAAAACACAGGTTTATTCTTGTTTTATTATATATTAATTGTTATATTATTTTCCATGAGAAAAATTGTAAGCCTACTTTTGCCCCACCAAGTTTATGCAATGGGATAGTATTCAGCCATGAGAAAAAGGAAATCATGTCATTTGCAAGAACATGGATAGACCCTGAAGACATTAATCTAAGTGAGATAAGTCATACAGAGAAAGACAAATATTATATGATGTCAGTTATAAGTAGAATCTAAATAAGTTGAACTCATGAAAACAGAATAGAATGGTGGTTACCAGGGCTTGGGGTATTTGGGAAGATGTTGTTTAAGGGCATAAACTAACAACTAGTAGATAAATAAGTTCTGGAGATCAAATGCACAGCAGAGTGGTTTCAGACAACAATAGTATATTATAAACTTGAAAGCTGCTAAGAAACTAGATCTCAATTTTCCTCACCAAAAAAAAAAAACAAAAAAGAATTATGTGATATGATAGAGGTTTTGTTTAATCACATAAAAAATAATAATTATGTGATGTGATAGAGGTTTTATTTAATATTATGGTGGTAATCATATATCAATATATGTGTATATGGCAACTCAATACATTATACATCTTAAAATTACATACTGTGAATTACATATCAATAAAAATAAATTTTAAAACATTTTAATATAATTTAGACTTTTAAATTATATCAGTACTCTCATCTATATAAATCCATGTATTATTGAAGAATGAGTGTCAATTTTCTCATCAATAAATAGTCCATTACTATTTTTGAGGTTGTCCTTCTTATGTTTTCCTTTTTATTGATTTTATTGGGATGACACTACAAAATTATACAGGTTTCAGGTGCACAATTCCACAACACATCATCTATACACTGTATTGTGTGTTCACCACCCCAAGTCAAGTCTCTGTTCAGTCATTATTTATACCCACTATACCCTCTTCCACCATCACTTTTCACCACCCCTGGCAATCACCACACTATTGTCTGTGTCCATGAGTTTCTTCTGTTTTTTTTTTCTTTTTTTCTCAATCCTTCCACCTTCTCCCAGGAATCTAATGAACAAAATACCCTTTTCAATTTTTAATGGTTGTTTGGTCAACTTAACTATCCACTGTCTCTTTTTGATGCTCTTTGAATTTCTTGCCTCATATTTGATTTTCTTCCTTACATTAGAAACAGTTGCCTGTAGTAGGTCCATTACTTTGAAACAGCTTCTGTGATTCTTACTTTCCTCTTGACTCATGATAGTTGTATTAATGTTGAGAATGTCAAACTCTATACTCTTCACAATGCTGATGTGATATAAGTAGTTAGTATTCAATGCACTCAATTGTTTTGGAGCTGTTTCTTTAAGTAGCTTGCACCTATTAAAATGAATTTGTTTTAGTTTAATTAAATAAAACTTTGTATATTGTTGATTTCTTACCTTTCCTTTGGATATTTTTAATTGGATTAAGTATGTTATTGAGTAAAACTGGCTATAAAAATATGTTTAAAAAAGGCATAAAGGAAGTTAAAGTGACAATTTCTTATTCAATAGAAAATAATAAAGAGACAAAAATCATGGAAAAGAGCTAAAATAATTGTGGATATTAAAAGTACAATATGTGAAATGAAAAAATCAGTAGAAAGTTAAACAGTAGATTTAAATTGACAGAAAAAATAATCAGCCATCTTGTAGACTCATCAATAGAAGACAATTTCATGTACAATAGCATCAAACAAAATAAAATATCTGGGAACATTATTCACAAAAAGCCCAAGAATTGGACACTGAAAACTTCAAAATACCATTGAAGTAAATTAAAGAACACTTAAGTAATTGGAAAATATTATTAAAATGACAATACTCCTCAAATTGATCTACAATTTCAAGACAATCCCTTTTGCCTTCTTGCCAAAATTTGACAAGCTGAGCCCTAAATTCATGTAGATAATCAAAGGAAAAATAGTAGCCAAAATAATATTTTAAAAATGAATAAAGTTTGAGGAATCATGCCACATGAGGATAGTGACAATTTGGAATCCTCCATTTTACTGGTGGTAGGAATGTAATATGGTGCAACCTACCACATGAAAAACATTCTGCCAGTTCCTCAAGTAGTTAATCATAGAGTTACCATGTGATGTAGCAATTGCACAGCTAAGTATTTCCAGGAGAAATAAAAACCAACATCCACCTCACACACGCGCGCGCGCACACACACACACACACACACACACACAGTTCATGAATATTCACAGAAGCATTATTCATAATAGCCAAAAAGCTGAAACCCAAATGTATATCAAATGATAAATGTATAATAAAATGTTGGATATCTATACAATGTGACTTTTATCAATAAAAACAATGGAGCACTAATACATGCTACGAATCTGGATGAACCTTGCAAACATTTTGCTAAGTCAAAGAAGATAGTCACAATAGACAAAATACTGTATAATTCCATTTACATAAAATGTTCAGAATAGTCAAATCAGCCCTGGCTGGTGTAGCTTAGTGGATTGAGTGCTGGCCTGCAAACCAAAGGGTCACCGGTTCGATTCCCAGTGTAGGGCACATGCCTGGGTTTCAGGCCAGGTCCCCAGTGGAGGGTGCACGAGATGTAACCACACATTGATGTTTCTCTCCCTCTCTTTCTCTCTCCCTTCCCCTTTCTAAAAATAAATGAATAAAATCTTTAAAAAAAAAAGAATAGTCAAATCAATGCAGACAAAAAGTAAATTAATGGTTGTTATGGACTCAATGTCTGAGTTTCTCCTAAATTCATATGTTAAAGACCCAGACCCCCAGTGTGTTCATATTTGGCAAAGGGGCCTCTAAGAAAGATCAAATGGGGTCATAAAGGTATGGCCCTGATCTTTTAGGATTTGTTTCCTTATAAGAAGAGACACCAGGGTGCTCACTCTTTTTATTCCTACTCACACATCAAGGAAAGGATAGGAGAAGACATAGAGAAAAGATGACATCTGCAAGATAGGAAGGGAGTCAAAACTATAAACCAGATTGTCTGGAACCCTGATCTTGGACTTCTAGTCTCAAAACTGTGAGAAAATAAATTTATATTTTTTTAGCGACTCTATGGTATTTTGCTATGGCAGCTTGAGTAGACAAATACATATTTTGGGACTGAGAATTTGGGTTTTACTGTAACAAATACTCAGAAATGTGAAAGTGGCTTTAGAACTGAGCAATGGTTAGAGGCTGAAGGAATTTTGAGACACATGTTAGAAAAACACAAGATTGCCATGAAAAGATTGTTGGTAAAAGTATGGATCTTAAAGATAATTCTGGTGAGAGCTCAGAAGGAAAAGAAGAGAGCTGGAAAGAAAGATTTCATCTTTTTAAAGAATACATATATCATCATGAACAGAATATTGGTAGAAATGTGGATGTTAAAGACCATTGTGGTAAAGTCTCAGATGGAAACAAGGAACAGCTTTCTAGAAAATGGAGGAAAGATTGTCCTTGTTATAAAGTGACAGAGAACTTGGCCAAAATGTGCTTTAGTATTTTGTGAAATGTATAACTTGTGACAGATGAAGTTAGATATTTAGCTGAGGAGATTTCTAAGCAAAATGTCAAAGGACTGACTTGGTTTTTCCTTACCTTAGTAAAACTCTAGAGGAGAAAAGTAAATTGAAGGGATAGCAAAGCAAAAAGGAACAAGAACTTGAAGATTTGGAAATTCATAGCCTGTTCATATTGCAAAAGTACACGTGCTTCAAAGGAACACTAAGAGAGTGTGGCTGAACAACCATTTGATAAGATTAGCATGGCTATGAATCATGGTTTTTGTAAGGCATCTCAACAGAAGCCAGGAATAGAGATGATAATATACCAGAAGAGACACACTCTTGTTTGGTCCAAGAAGGACAGGAAAATAGTTCTTAACTGAATAGTTAAGAATATGTGTAACCTTTAGAAATAGCAAAAAATGTAAGAATGACTCTGAAGGGAATCCAGAGATCATTAGGGCTGCCCCTTCCACCATAAGCTCAGAAGACAAAACCTGTTTTCTACTCAGTGTCAAAAACTTCAGAGGCAGTACTCCTTTCCTTAGTTTCAGAGGGCCTGGCCACTTCCATTCAAGTTTTCCCACAGAGAAAGTGGATGGGCTGCTCTGCAGAACACCCCCAATGGATCAGGAGGGCAGAACATGAAAGCCAAGACGTTAATTCTCAAGTCTTAAGATCTCATTGAATTTACCTTGCTAGGTTTTGAACTTGCTTGAGAACTGTCATCCTTTCTTCCTTCCAATTTCTCCCTTCTGTACTGGGAATGTCTATACCATGCCTGTCCCACCACTTTATTTGTGAAGCACTAATTTGACTGGTTTCATAGGTTCACAGCTAGAGAGAAATTTGCCCCAGGATTAATCATATCATATCAGATTTAGATTTGGATATTTAGATGGAACTTTGGACTTTAGACTCCGTGCTAGAATGAGTAAAATTTGAACAGCTGTTGAGATGGAATGAATGTATTTTGTCAGTAAGAAGGACATATGTTTTGAGGGGCCAGGGCACAATGTTATGGATTGAATGTTTGTATCTCCCCTAAATTCATTTGTTGAAGACCTATCCAGCAGTATTTGGTGGCTGTATTTGGAGATGGGGCCTCTAAGGAAGTAATTAAGGTTAATGAGGTCATGAGGGTGGGGCCTTCTCTGTTAGAATTAG
The DNA here is from genome assembly GCF_021234165.1 of Pteronotus mesoamericanus. Taxonomy (NCBI): domain Eukaryota; kingdom Metazoa; phylum Chordata; class Mammalia; order Chiroptera; family Mormoopidae; genus Pteronotus; species Pteronotus mesoamericanus. The sequence goes on from NW_026555198.1 coordinate 6,494,364, forward strand.
GGTCCTGATAAGAAGGGACACCAGAGTTCATCCCTGTCTCTTTCTTCCCATGCTCATGCATCAAAAAAAGGCCTTGTGATAACATAACAAGGAGGACATCTGCAAGACAGAAAAGAGCTCTCACCAGAAACAGAATCAGCCAAAACCTTTATCTCAGACTTCTAGTCTCCATGCATGTGAAAAAATAAATTTTTATTATTCAAGCCACCTAGTTGGTGGCATTTTGTTAGGGTAGCACAAGTAGGCTAATACAGCTGCTTACATCAGAGGGGTAGACAAGCATTACAGAAAATTGTGACTTCTAATAAGCACAGGATATCTTTTTGGGGTAATAAAAATGTCTAAAATTGATTGTGCAATGGTTGTACAAGTGAATATACTAAAAACATTGTATAATATACTTTAAATGGGCAAGTCATTTAGTATGTGAATTATATTTCAATAATGCTGTCAATAAAAAATTAAATCATGTTTATTTAATTTTCATCAAAGTTTTCTGAATTTTTCTGATAAATTATCTCTGTCCTACAGCTGACTTCAGTTATAAATATTGAAGCCTACCATTGGTATGCATTTTATTTTGCCCGCATTTTCTAAAAATATACACACAATTATCTTCAATATATTGTTCCAATCCAAGAAGAGTGGAAAACATAGAGAAAATTAAACCCTTTAAGGTAGAATAAATTAACCAAGATCTAGTAATGTTTTGATTCTACTATTTGGAAGAATTCATGTAAATGTTTCTGGAAACTTCCTACCCTTTCCAAAGGTATATTTTTTATCTGAGATGGATAATTTTCCACAAGAGTCTTCCACCATTCAGTAACCAAACTACACTGCCATGTTCTTGAATTTGCAGAAATTTTATTTTTAATGAATTATTAGGATTCATCTTGCTAATTTTTTCTTGAAATTCATCAGATATGCTTTACATGTATGTAGAAGGTACACTGCATCAAGGACTTATCTTTTATATATTCTGCTGGAACTCATAGCTCTGAATTAATTTCCTATTCATTTTCATGGCACTTTATGTACTTTCCCCAACATTTTATTCAATGATCCAAATAACTTCTTTTATATCTTTCTCAATGCCTTTTGGATGTCTGTTTTCTGTTCCTCATATATACTTTTAAAAAATTTTCTAATTTCTGGAAAAAATTAATCGTTTATTATTTTACTTAAAATCTGTAATATTTAAAAATAATACATATAGAAAACAACACTAAATTTTAGTAATAGTTAAATTTTATATTAACTTTAATAACATAAAATATCCACAATAATTTAGAGGTTATAAAAGAGAATCACCAATTTATATCTATGTAGTATAATTTATTCACAGTAATGAATGTCATTCACTAAATATTTCAATAGTGATTTATGTCATAATGAAGGTACTTTTGTCCTGGCTGGTGTGGCTCAGTGGATTAGAGCGTTGGTCTGCAAACCAAAGGGTCACCAGTTCAATTCTGTCAGGGCAAATGCCTGGGTTGTAGGCAAGGTCCCCAGTAGGGGGCGCTTGAGAGGCAACCACACATTGATGTTTCTCTCCCTTCCTCCCTTCTCCTCTGTCTAAAAATAAATTAATTAAATCTTTAAAAAGAAGAAGTTTAAAATCTGGTAAGGGCATAAAATAAATGCATAAACTGGTAGAATGCAGTGTAGAAAGTTACCATATGCTAAAACAGGTACAGATGACACATTTCATGAATTCAAGTAAAGAATTGATTACTTCCCACCGGAGCTATCAATAGGGACTTGATGGATGTGCTAACATTTACTTCAGGGCCTAAAGAGAAGCTAGGATTTGGAGATGAAAAATATGGAAGAAAGGACAAAGCCATTCCTGGTGCCAGGCAGTGTGAGGAAAAGTATGAAGGTAGTTAAGACAGGCCATATACATAAAACCACCATAAACTAGAAAGTGCTCATCTCCACATTTTAAGTCTTGAATCTCTTAGCCCTCACAGAAAAACATTCATATACATTATTGCTTTCTAAGACAAATAGGAAACAAGAGTATTACACAATAATTTTTACAAGAGAGCTTAGGCTTGTTGTTCATGAAGCATACTCAAATAGTAACAGCATGTTGTCAACCCAGACCTAACCCAGTTTGCCTTTGTTAACTGGGCCAATTCCCACAGTAGAGAGCAGGATGCGAATCTGCTGACCTGCACACTAACCGTCGCCCACTCAGGCACATTAAAGGATGGGCATCCATTTTCAGCATTCCTAGCTGAGCTCCAGTTCACATTAGGGAAGGGAGAAAACTGCAGCCACTGTATTTCTTGGCAAGCTGCTTGAACAAAAATAGAGATCTGCTGACTAAGTATTCACTATATCTGCAGACATTTCCCAGCTGGTGAAATAGACTTTTATCCCCTAATTTTTCCCCTTTTGAATATTTACTTAAATTAGCCCTCAAATGTTCCTCTGTCACAAAAAATTTTTTTGAATTAGTATTTTAAAAATACAATTATATTCATATATATCAAATTCTATATTTGTTCCAACTGTTACTAATTGTCAATCTTAAAATATTTGCTTTTCTTTTGGAGATAAAATAAGAACTTCACATATTAGCATTTGAATCTACACATCAGAACAGTTTGAGGGGTTTTTTTGTTATTTTTTAAACAATGATTTCTTATTTTTATTTTATTTTTGAGTAGTTTGTTTTTATTGTATTTTCCATTACCATTTATCCCTTTTATACCCTTTTCCACCTCCACCCACACCCCCACTGCAATCACCACACTGTTATCAGTGTCCATGAGTTCTTATTCTTTTTTGCTTGATGTCTCCATTCCACCAACCCCCCAGAGCTGTCATCTTGTTGTCTATGAGTCTGTTTCTATTTTGCTTATTAGTTCAGTTTCTTCATTATATTCCACATATAAGTATAATGACATGGTACTTATCTTTCTCTGACTGAATTATTTCACTTAGTATCGTGTTCTCCAGATCCATCCATGCTGTCACAAAGGGTAAAATTTTCTAATTTTTTGTGACTGAGTAGTATTCCATTTTGTAAATGTATCAGTGCTTTCTTTATCCACTCATCTAGTGATGGACATTTGGGCTGCTTCCAAATTTTGGCTATTATAAATAACATAGCAATGAACATAGGGGTACATATATTTTTTTGAATTTGTGTTTTGTGGTAGAAATGGAGTCACTGGGTCATAAGGCAGTTCCATTTTAATTTTTTTAAAGATTTTATTTATTTATTTTTAGGGAAGGGAAAGGAGGGAGAAAGAGAGGGAGAGAAACATCAATGTATGTTTGCATCTCCCATGCCCCCTACTGGGGACTTGGACTGCAACACAGGCATGTGCCCTACACTGGGAATCAAACCAGTGACCCTTTGGTTCACGGGCCAGTGCTCAATCTACTGAGCCACACCAGCTAGGGCCCATTTTTAATTTTTTTTAGGAAATTCCATACTGTTTTCCACAGTGACTGCACCAATCTGCATTCCCACCAATAGTGCAAAAGGATTCCCCTTTCACCACATCCTCTGCAGCACTTGTTGTTTGTTGATTTATTGATGATAGCCATTCTGACAGGTGTGAGGTGATATCTCATTGTGCTTTTAATTTACATTTTTCTGATGATTGATGATGTTGAGCATCTTTTCATAAGTCTATGGGCTATCTGTATGCCTTCCTTGGAGAAGCATATACCATGTTCATGGATAGGAAGAATTAACATCATTAAAATGTCCATACTACCCAAAGCAATCTATAGATTTAATGCAATTCCTTACAAGATGCCAATAACATACTTCACAGAACTAGACAAATATTCCAAAATGTATATGGAACCACAAAAGACCCCAAATAGCAACAGCAATCTTTAGAAAGAAGAACAAATTTGGAGGAATTATGCTACCTGATATCAAACTACACTATAAGGCCATAGTAACCAAAATAGCATGGTACTGGCATAAAAACAGACATATAGATCAATGAAACAGAATAGAGAGCCCTGATATAAACCCATGCCTTTACAGTCAATTAATATTTGACAGATAAGGCAAAAACATACAATGGTCTGAAGGTAGTTTATTCAATAAATGGTGTAGGGAAAATTGGACAGATACATGAAGAAAAATGAAACTAGGTCACCTTCTTATATGACACACAAGAATAAAGTCAAAATGGATCAAAGACTTAAGTGTTAGACACAAAACCCTAAAAATCCTAGAAGAAAACATAGGCAGTAAAATCTCAGACATTTCTAATAGCAATATTTTATCTGATATATTTCCTCAGGCAAGGGTAACAAGAGAAAAAATGGGACTACATCAAACTCACAAGTTTTTGCACAACAAAGGAAACCATCAACAAAGTGAATATACAGCCCACTGAATGGGAGAACATATTCACTGATACATCTGATAAGGGTTAATATCCAAAATTTATGAAGAACTTATAAAACTTAACACTAAAAAACAAACAATCCAATTAAAAATGGGCAAAAAACTGAATGGACATGTCTCCAAAGAGAACATATATGTTTGTTTTTTATTAATGAAAATGAACCTGAACTTATGGCATCATTATTTAACAAATTCTGGAACCACTGAAAATTTATAACTACCTAGGAAGATTTTAGAGAGCAAGCGTAATATTTTATTGATTGAACAAACACTCTTAGACCTTGTCCTAAGCACTCTACATGCATTAAACTTCTTAATCTTAAAAGTAGCCCTATGAGGTTAGTCTTATTATTAGCCTCATTTTCAGTTGAGGAAATTGAGGCACAGAGATATTATATAACTTCCTTAAAGTTTTAAGCCACAGTTTAAGCAAAGATAGGAGTCACATTTTAGGCAGTTTGTGTCCAGGGGTCATGATATCACACCTACAAAATAAGAAATATCCAATTTCAAATGGGACTATAATCTCAGGTTTTCTACATTTTCTTGTCCTAATTCAAAACAAAACCAATGACCTTTGTACTTGTTGATAATATTATGCCCCATAAGAAAAAGTTGAAATGGTCCTGTCTCCATGTGACAGTAAAATTAACACTAGGATAACATCAGCTCCCAAACTGACAATGCTGTTGAGCTAAGGAGGGGGTTGTTGCATAAATTTAGTAAGATGACACAAGTGAATGTTCTTGTCATAGGGAAGACAACTTATTCACAGTAGCTGAATTGAAAGGGATGGCAATATGTGGTGTTCATGGTCTCTTCAATCAGATAGATTCTTTAGTTGCAAAAAAAATCCCTTCAATTACCCAAACATTTATACTTGGATGCAACATGTTTAAGGTCCTTTTTAAATAGCATGACAGGTGCTGGACATATCAAGCTTGTAAAATAATAAACATTTCATTGTATTGATCAGTGAGAACTTTTCTGACTATGGCATATAGAGGAACTACCATCCAGTATTTAAGAGATTGACTCTAGAACTCAATGGGCTGGGTTGAAATTCAAGTTGGACATACTAGCTGTGACCTGATACAAGTTACCCAACTGTCTGTGCCTCAGATGCCTTGTCTGTAAAATGGGGTTAATAAAGGCACCTACTTCATTGGTTTGTCATGAAGATTAAGTGCACAGATTCATGTGGAATTCTTAGATGATAGCCTGGCACATAGTAACTGCTATATACATGTTTTCTACCACTTTAAATAAAAGCATGAGTCTGTAAACCATCTAAGTATACATAGTGTATTCAAGGAATAAAAATTGGTTATGTGCTGATATATGACAAGCATGGTGCTAATTATTGAGACTTAAAGAAAAATGGCATAAAATGTCTATTGTTTAGGAGTGCACAGCCCTTGAGGGAAGTGAGCATGCACAATGGAGTCAGAGACTGGCTGCAGTTACTTTTAAGGAGCCAGAATATCTTAAACTGAAGGCCTTTGTATCGAAGGTTCTAAAAGTGATATATGATGGTGGCTGGTTACAGAGTTTGTAACTGAGGCCGACAAAAGTATTCTTGTTCTGTCTTCCACAGTGAGAAGAATGCGGGGATCCCAGGAACACAAGAGAGAAGGAAAAGAAGACAGAACTCAAGTTATAGAAATGATGGATTTATTTTTCTTAAGAACGTGGATAACTAGTATTTCAGGTTGTTTCTACACTTGAATGGTAAATACTTGCACTTTTTGCAACCTTCAGTAAAATCTGATGTACATACACAATTGTTTTGTGTGTATATGGGGGTGTGTGTGTGTGTGTGTGTGTGTGCGCTCTTTGTTCATTTGGAGAAATCAAGGAGAAGGGCTGAATTTCACATATAAGATGCTTATGTCATGAAATGGGGACAACACACATAGGACAATGAAACAAACCCTGACTTGAATTAATTCAGTGGAAACAATCTATCAAAGCCACAGTGGGCCAAGAAAAGTCCCATAAGTTTGTAGGAATGTTAGGGGGGTATTTGGGACTTTCCATAGTCACTGGAAGTGTATTCTATTTACTCCTCACAACCCTTGAAGTTGGTAATATTACTTTTGTTTTATACACAAAGGCAGTGATACAAAGAGAAGTTAAATATTATAACTTGCTAGATTTTATCTAGTTTGTCATTCAACCTCCTCATTTTATAGTTAAAGAAACTGAGAGCCAGAAAAGCTTAATTGAACAGCTAATTCACGTTAGTTGTGTTAGGAGAGTAACTAGAAGTTAGTCTGACTTCCATTTCCAAACACTTGCCACTGCACCATACTTCAATCTCTTGAATAAAATACTTGTGATTATTACTGATTTCTATAAAACAAATGTTTGGGGGTCAATAGTGAACACTGTGAAATGAATGAGACTGGCAGTAGACTTCTTACAACAGACCAGAAAAGGGGAGAGTGTAAGCAAACATTTATTTCTAGTCCAGAAAACTTTTTCTAAAGCCCAGCTGGCTAAGCTAAAGAGGAATTCAAAAATATGTTTAAAAAAGGACTTATTTTCACTTTGTCAAAAACAGAAGACCATATAACCAAAACTTTTTAAGATAACCAGGCAGCCAGACAAACAACAGCCCATTGTTATTTTATTTTTTTTTATTTTTTGGCCAGAGATGAACACACACACAATTAAGTTGTTTGTTAAAAGTGAAGTAGGTGATATGTTGTTGGACATAACAAAACCTAAAGTTGCCTACTAGGTTTGTACAAGAGAATTGTCTTTATTTATTTATTTATTTATTTTGGTCTGCTCCAGTCAATGAAAGTGAAACTTTATTGAGGCCCAGGGTCATAGGGATTAGGCAGAAGACCACCCTGTAAGCCAGAGGAGATGATGGAGGGGCCTTATTTAACTTTTTCTTGGAGCACAGGTTGTTGGTGTGGCCACATTTCTTGCAGCAGTTGGCAACGCGGGGGTGCAGATGGGCATAACACTTGCGGCAGATCATCTTGTCACAGTTGTACTTCTGGGCAAGCTGGCAGAGGGAGGGCTCGATGATGCCACCATGCAGACGAAGCACCAAGTGCAGGGTGGACTCTTTCTGAATGTTGTAGTCTGAGAGAGTGCAGCCATCTTCCAGCTGTTTGCCTGCAAAAATCAGTCACTACTGGTCAGGCAGGATGCCCTCCTTGTCTTGGATTTTAGCTTTGACATTCTCAACGGTGTCACTGGGCTCAGCCTCAAGGGTGATGGTCTTGCCAGTCAGGGTCTTCACAAAGATCTGCATCTCTGCATCTGCTGGGGAGGCCGCATGGATGCCACAACCAATGCACTCCACCGTTTCATTGAGAAAATGAGAACTGTGTCTTATTAGCTCACTTCAGAGATCTCTTACTGAATTGTGAGGATATGTTTCTTGTGATATTAGAGCAATAAATCTATTCCTTACAGATGAATTACACAGTGTGGATTGATCAATTTCCTGTTCTGTGACATTCTTTAACACAGATATTAGATAGAGTTTTTTCACCACACATAGTAGGCTCTAAGTATATTTTTATTAACTGACTGAACGATGACTCAATAAATTCTATACATATTGCATACAGAACCTTGAAAAATATTGTCCATTATTTTATATACTTATATAGAATATTCAGAGGCCTTGATTCAGAAATATGACTCAAGAACTAACAGGAACATAAACTTTGCAATAGGTTCAAGAAACATTTGGCAATTTTCCATCACAGGAACATCTTACCTTCCGTCAGTTTATACCTGAAGAAATAAATGTTTCCATGTAGTTTATAAATTCTAACAGTCTCTTAGAAAGTGATATACAATAAAACAATTAAGCTGGGACACAGTTTACCAAATCACCCTTTTGGGTTTGTCTATCCATTAATCATTCCAAACTGATAAAGAATAGTGAATTACTTAGATCAGGTCGAAGTCAAATACTTAGCAGAAGATTGAAGTGGTAGTTTAGGAGTTTGACTAGAATACGCAATCAATTTAGATAAGTGTAGAGCTGAATGTGGCTTTTGCTCTGAATTTATAAAAGTAGGTTAGGTCAATACAAAAACCCCAAACTGGTCAATTCACTGGATAATAAATCAGGCAAATAGGATGTTTCATTAAAATACTGAAATTTGTCAAACTATGAGTCCCACGAAGACATTCCACACAGAGTAGCAGAAAAGGCACTGTAATTGAAGTCAGACAAATCAGACAAGATCCTGATTCTGCCACCTAGCAGCTGCATGACCTCAAGTGAACAGCTTACCCTCTCCCTCCCTTGTTTCTCTCACTCGAAAAACTTGGACTACTACACAAATATAGCCCAGGTGTTGTTATCATGCTTCTATCATTCTCTGCTTTACCATTTGACAATGTGAAGAAAACAGTAGAAAGGACTGAATTTGGAATCTTTCAGAAATTAGGTCTATACCCCTAGGTCAAGGCATGATGATTCTATCATTGCAAAAAATATGTACAACATGCAAATATTATTTGAGAAAGGGGTCAACGGATTGTTATAGCAAATAAGCCTTTAATATATGTGTGAATATTTTTTATTTTTAAAATAATACATCACCTCTCTCCTCTACCACACAGAAACAGTAAAACATCTATGCCCATACTTACATGGGAGACATCCTGCACACTGTAAGGCAAACATTAGCCAGTTTACTTTCAGCCGTATGAGGCCAAAATTATAAACACTAAAGAAACTGCTGAAATGTTCATTTATAAATATAATTTATAGCACATTATTTTCCAATATCTGCTGTGTTCATCTCCTTTCCAAGTTTTCTGTTTTGTTTTTCCAATTAAGTAATGAAAACCAGTTAGTCCATGCTACCATTGGAAATAACCATAAATCAGCCTCAAAAACTATATAAAAATAAAGTTTCTTACATATTCATTTCTTTTATGCAGTTTAAATATTTGGTGTCACTATGCAAAATGCTTTTAATATTGTTAGTTTTGATGATTTTTCTATCCATAGTCCAATTGATCAAACACAATAATATGAAATGATACAATAATTATGTAATTAGGTAACATATAAACTGTGGACCTCATATGTGGATGTATCTAACTTAAGGTCTCTGGTTACTAACAAGGACACCAGATGCTGTAAGTCCCTTGGCTATTTTGCTCTACAAGAAAATTATTAATTTCTTCACCTCTTCCCTCAAAATGCAACTCACATCACTAAAACCATTTTCATTATATATTAAACTACAAAGGCTGACACATCATAGCTTTGATAACTTATACGAGATACTACCATGGCAAGGTTATCAAATAAAAATGCTAATGTAGTATTTTTATATACACCTAAGTATAGTGTACGGAATATAGCCAGATTCCTCCTTTTAGTGATGATTCTATTATATTTCACAGTGAAAGCTTGTCCATATTTAAATGTTTCATCACAATGATAGTAGACAAGAAAATAACCTGAGAGATCTATTTTAACCCCTTCATTATACTAGTCAATAATAAACTATGGCCCAGAGCTACAATTGGTTTTCTATTTTTCAACGCACTATCTATGCTCCTTGCCAGAATGATGTATAGAGAAAATGCTCAAAGAATTGGCATAGTAAAAGATTTTCAATTAAATATTATTCAACATTCAGATAGAGGGAAAAAAGGAACACTGACTAAAATAAAAAAATGCCTTTCATTTTTACAAGTGATTATTTGAGTACCTCCTTCCCATGCCCTGCAAATTTCCACCAAAAATGCTGGTTCAGAGACAAAAGTGGAAGGTGTTTCACAGGTGTGATATCCAAAAGTCAAATCCTTTTCTGAAAAGATTATGCAAGCATTCCCTGATAAATTTGTGTCCAGAGTCATTCAGTTTCAGCTGCAGTCATACAAAGTCTACATTACTGTCCAATGTCAACCCACAGATTGTCTGTGGGTCAATGTAAATAAGCAAAAGAAGAAATCAACATTCATTTCACAGGTAAGAAATATAAAGGTCAGGGAAAATTCCACCGAGAAATATCAGGTCTCAAAATAATTGTTAAACCTTAAATTGTTGGCAATATATTTAAGTTATGTTAATTTCAGTAAATTTTATCCATATTTGGCATAACCACTGCTGCTACCTAGCTGATGGTTATAGTTGGTGTGGGTGATGTTAGCCCATTGCCACCATAACAGCAGTTCAGCTGTCTGAGAATGCTGTCATTTTACTGAAAATGGTCTCATTACAAAGCAAGGAAGAAAACATAGATGGTTCTCTATTCAGCTTCTGGCGGTGAAAAACAAACATTCTCCAGAGTGCCATAACAGAATACCGAACAGAGAGGCAACTACAGCACTTGTGCAGGAAATATTTCAATCCATTTCATGTAGAAGAATGATGGTCCACAAAGCTTGAGACACACTCATACTGGTTGAAGAAAATTTGTTGACAGTTTGTGTCAGGAAGTATAATCGTTGATCTTACTTGGGAGTTTGGGGTACATTGACGACAAGTCACTAATTTATCATGGATCAATGCAAGGTATTGTACAGGGTTTTTTGTTTTGTTTTGGTTTGGTTTGGTTGAGATTTTAGTTGTTACTGTATTTTTATCCTTGAAAACACTGTGATCTAGTAAAAGAAAATAGTAAATAATAAAAGGTAAGTAGTAAAAAGCAACAGAAGTTAAGTTGCCAGTGAGGCAAACAAGAAAAGAGAGTAGTTTCTAAAGTTTAGGTTAGTCAGGGAAAATCTCCTGGAGGAGCAGATACTTCAAGCACAAGTAGGATTTCTATGAGCCTTGTAAAACAGTGAAGATTTCAAGACAAGAAAAGCAGCATAAGCAGAGGCAGTGAAAAAGAGTGGACATCAAGTGTTTGTGGTACAGTGAATAGGCCTGTTCACCAGAAGTGGATAATTAATGCAAAGTAGTGGGACCAGGTGGGAGCAAAGCAAAGGCTTCATACTGGATTATAGAAGGTTGGGACTCCCAGGCTTGGATTGGAATAAAGAATTATCTAAATATATTTTAAACCTGGGGGTTCTGTATGCTAAGGGTTTGTTCAGATCAATCTGGTAGTTGCCTGAAGAATGGATAAGAGTTGAAGGCAAATAGAACATCTATAAATGCAGATGTTGTATTTGTTTTATACAGAGTTCTTATTAACTTTGAAAATGTGATTTGTCTCACTGATGATCATGATACTTAAAAGCATAAACATATATGTGTGTTTGTATATATCTCTATATAAATATAAATATATATGTGTACTTGTTATATATAATATATAAATATAAACATATATGTACTTGAGAGAATTAATTCACCTAAATTGTATAAAATGTTATTTTTCCTTTAAATACTTTAATAAAACATCATTGATTTTCAGACCAACTGAAGTATAAACACTGAAGGAAAAGTTTATACACTTTGGTTAGTAAAACCATCCTAAAATTTCTTTAGATGGGCCTATCTAGTAACAAAAAAACCAATCAGAAAATAGAAAATTAGTCATTTAAAAAATTATTTGGTAAACTATTTAGCAAAATGGAAATGCTCATGACATAAATTTATATGAAAATGCAACACAGAAAATGATACATATACAATGGGTTAAATACTGGCATATGGACAGGTACTAGCAAGAAATTTGCATATTTAAGAAGATAGCATCATAGTATTATGGAGGATCATATTTAAAATATAGGTTATTAGTTGTAATTCTATAATTTCAAATAATAAATCAATACAAATGTGTTGACAATTTTAATTTTCATGTCACAAAATAGACAAAGGGTCTAGAATAGATTACAGTCTAGGCACTAGATTAAGAAAGCATAGTTGACTTGGCAGTAACTGGTGTGCATATCACCACTCCTAAATCTGTGCCCATGACATATCACTGTTCAAACTTGGGTTTCATTTTTTATCTACAAAGAATTCCCAGTAGCCACTATCAATAACTTAGAACCTTTACAGAAGATAAAGCCTCTCTGCCATCTCCAGCAAATGAACAGCTTTCTATAGCAAATACTGAATGGAGAAAATCCCACACAAAATAAAATAAAATTTTTCAGAAGATATCAAATTCTCACTTCTCTCTGAACCTACAGCTTTATTTACTTTAGGCCAAGATATGTCCCAAATGAATTTGTCATATTACTGTCTGGACATAATAAACTAAGCAAATTTTAACAAGGACAAGTCTATTTCCATTTTAAGCATTTTGGAGAAAACTTAAAGAAAATAAAAAATACGGTAAAGACTACCTGATAAATTCTGTATTTCACTTTCTTTGTCTTTATAGCTTACACTATTTCAGTGAACAAAATATGCATTTGCAACTTCCATTGGCAGAATATTTAAGGAACATTGGAAAATTTCTTCCAGTGTAGAAACTACTAATGGACTTTCCCTCAATGTTGGGCTAGATAAAACTTCTCTTTTGTTGCTGTTGTGTGTTTTTTTAACCTTAAAAACTGCTGTGGTAAGTTGAACATTTTTTGTTTGTTTAATTCTCTTGAGTTGGTTTGCTGCCTATGAACTGAAAAGCCTCATCTGGAATGACAAGAGAAGTAAGTTTGTTATGCCCAGAACATCTATTTTTGAGAGAAAAAAAAACTCCTTGATTCTTACCTGATTATTGCCTTCTCCATTCCCACAGCCATCCACTGTTACATTGCCATATTCTAGCAGTATATCTGCATGCTCTGTTCAATATTAGCAATCATAAAGGCAAGGTCTACATACAAACTCGTGAGAAGATGACAAGCCTGGGCAATAATCCTTGGTTAAATTCAAGTCTCTTTTTCACTCTAAGGAAGAAATACTGCAAGTACCAAATGCAGCCAGTACTGAACAATAGCAATTCTTTAAAACATAACCCTGCTTTTTTTACATGTGGATATGCTCTTCACAAGTCCTGAGTTGACTGGCCATTCTTTTCAGTGTTGGATCAATGCCTACTCAACTTTCATTACTCAGCATACTTGCAATTTTCTCCGTACTACCCGCCAGGAACTCCAAACAGAGTTAATTATTCTTTTCTTTTAAGCTCTCTCTTTAACACTTGGTGTTTTTCTCTGATATAGCATTTATCTCAATCTATTTATCGCTAGGATGTAAATCCTTTGAAGGTAGGGAATATGTTTCAGTCATTGTTATAAACTTAGTAGAGTACATAGTACTTAGCACATAATAGACACTGAAATTTTTGCATATTACTTAAGCAATTATATGTCTGGATCATATTTTAAAGTTGGAAAGGGGTCTTCTAATGAGATATGGGACCTGGGAAACAACATGCAGTATACTTCAAAGGTAAAATCAGATCTAAGAGAGACTATCAAGGGCAACTTTGAGCAGTACATATTATAAAAAAATAAAAAGAAAGTGTTCTAATAAACATTTGGCCAGCTAAAGGTGTGAGATACGGAAAGAGGGAGTGATGATATCTGTGATAGGCTGAGATCATATCAGAATTACATTAAGGAAGCTTCCCCATTATGTGTTACCTTCCCTGATTGCCTGGTTCCTACAGCAGATTGTGTGTGAGTGTGTGTGTGTGTGTGTGAGTGTGTGTGTGTGTGTGTGTACACAACTGTCTAAGATTCAGGACAAAGAGGGAACTTGGATATTAGCCTAAGAAATTTGGACTCAATTTCATAAGCAATGAAGAAGTTGTGAAATGTTTTAAGCTGAACAATAACAAGCCCAGACTATACTTCATACCAGCATTTCTTAACCATAAATGATGTTGCCCCCCACCAACTGAATTCAGGGACATTTGGCAATGTTTGGAGACATTTTTGGTAGTATCAAATGAAGGTGTTTGTACTACTGGGATTTAGCAGGTAAAGGCCAAAGGCTGCTAAACATCACACAATGCACAGAACAAGACCCCTACCATTAAGAATAATTTGACCCAAACATCATTAGTGCAAAATTGAGAAACTCTACTTTAGAGCAGTGTTTCACAGAAAATATTTTATAGACACTGTTTCCTTGACCAGTTGCTTGATAAAAAGTTTCCATACATATTTGGAAAATACTCCTTACAATATATCCATATTTCATTCTTTTATTTATTCAAATTATATGCACTGAGCATCTACTATTTGATGGGCACCATGAAACTATTCTGGAAATATACCAAAGAAAAAGGCAAACAAATCCTTGATTCCATGGGATTAACTATTACACTGAACATTCATAATGTAAACTAACATGCTAGAGTCTCTGAAAAGTACTGTAATAAAAAAGCACATTTCACTTTGTTTAACCCAGCACTTCCTAATATTTGATAACTCACTTTTCAAGAAAAGGTACTCCTTATTAACATTCCTCAGAGTTATCATTATTTGAAACAATATTAAAAACACAGCTTTAAGCCAATGAAGTGAGTGCCAGTGGACAGCTTGAAGTCTGTATTCAGAGTAACCAGGAAGATTATTGAAAAGTCATAAAATAATAATAGCAATAGCCTGAAATAGGGGATTCATGGTTGAAATAAAAAACAGAAGATGAACAGAAAAGGTATTTCAGAGGTAGAAGCAACAGCATTCAATGTGGTAGGTGGCAAGATAGGGGCATAAATAAAAATAACTCTGACACTTTTGGTTTTCAACATTTTCAAATTAATAACATACAAGCAATAAAAAATACAGGTTTCGATAATAGGACTAGAGATTGGAAATATATAGATAACATAAATCTTGGCTTTATATTTAACTTTCAAGAGTAACTAGAAAGAAGGTTAGAGAAAAGAAAAGCATGGTTAGACCTTGGAGGGTTATCAACAGTGAGGAAGTGGGTTAATAAATAGAAAATGCATCAAGGAAGTGAAGAAATAGAAACAAAGGAAGAGATACAAGAAATATTCTGCTATAGTAGTCAAAGGTGCCAGTACATTCCTGGCACTTAGTTCAACAATGATGAAATAACAGGAGTAAAGCTCATATTTCTGATATTGTCTTAGTTGTACAAAGTGGATCTTCTCTGGGGTCTGCCATTGTGCTATTATTTCTGGTAGACAGTCAGAGTGCCAGAAAGTGTCCCCCCACTAGCCAAGATAGTGGCAGGGGGAGGTTCTTACACTGAATGCACAAAAAGATAGCAAGATAATTGGATAGAAAATACCTTAGCTCCCCCTCCAGTACCAGAATTGGGGTGGGACCAGGAGAAGGCAATCACGTGTACCATAGAAGTCAGACTGACACAGGGGGAGGTGCTGGAACAAAGAGGCCAATCAGTCTAGCCTGGGGAAAGAAGGGATTTGTTGGGAAGTGAACCCATCTGAAGTGCACAGAAGTTTGGGAAGTTGGTCATTTTGAGAAAGCACTTGGTCTATCACACACCCAAGCTAATATAATCCCAGGGGAACAAAGGGGCTCTCTAGCCAATAACTCTCTCTCTTGCTAATCTGGCTTGCTTGTGACCTGGACTCACATGATGCACTCACCTGTTCTCTCCATTTGAACACATGGCCTATGGCCTCTTAGAAGGAGCCTCTCTGGCTGTCTCTATCCCACCTGGTGATGCATTGGCTAGTGCTTTTTTGTGTTCTCCCAGAAGTACACTACCCTGCGTCCCTAGCAGCCACATGGCCTATGGTTGTGTGGGCTCCACACACAGGCTCCAGGAGGGAGCCTGAAATGAATAGCAGCTGGGAACAAGCAAAGCTATCTGGATGGGAACTATGCCTGCTCAGTAGCCACCTGCAGGCTCCAAAGGACTGTACTTTAAATTAAAGCAGGAACTCTTGACACTGGCTTTTGTCTTGGCCTTGATGAGGATAGTTGAACTTTTTCCAGGGAAGAAAGAGGAGATGGTCTTTGCTGAGGAGAGTCCATCATTCTCCCAGATCATGCAGCACCTGAATAAACTTCTTTCTTTTTGCACCAGGATTTGCCTCATGAATTTGGTTTTTGTGGTAGCAAGCAGCTGAAATTCCTCTTTTTGTTTTTTTGGTTCGGTTACACTACTGCTCTCACAGTATGATTTAGTACTCCACAGTTGTTTGTCATGGTGTGGTCCATGCCACAGATGGGGATGTTGGTGCTACTAGGATCAAGTAGGTAGAGAATTGTTTTGTGTCTTGTCTATGTCTTGTTCTTTGAATCTTGGCATGCATTGCCCTACATCTTTCTATAATGAATTACATGTCCAGGCAATCCGAGTAGTTTTCCCCACTATTCTTTTCTTTGACTTTCCTGATTTACTGCTCTTTTCATTTTCTGTGATTTTTGAACCTCCAGTTTTCCTCTAGTCAATCTAATTCTAAAGGGACTATCTCTGGCTTGTAACCTTAATATGAAGTCTATCTTATCAGTCTAAGTTTGGGGTAAAAATAAGCATAATTGTTAGCTTTGGTTTCTCATGAGAAAGTTATAATTACCTAGGCCTTCCTGGAACTCTCAAAGATGTTAATTTGTGGGGTTTTTTTTAAATCTTGGTAATTCTCTCCACTGCTTAGGTCTTGAGTGACACTCACTCTTTTTTTAGAGAGAGAAGGGAAAGGAGGGAGAAAGAGATGGAGAGAAACATACACGTGAGAGAAAAACATTGATCAGTTGCCTCTCTCACATGCTGCAATCAGGTACTGAAGCCACAACCTAAGCATGTGCCTTTACCGGGAATTGATCTGGTAAATCTTTTCATTTGCAGGACAACACCCAACCAACTGAGTCACACTGGTCAGGAGTTGAGTGATACCCACTCTTCTTTTACATTAGGTGGTTGTCATTGTTATTGTTTTTATAATATCAAATCTAATCTTGTATTCAAACATCAATGAACTCCAATGATCTTATCAATAAAATAAAGATCAGAGTTTAATGCTAGTACCTATTTCAAAGGTTGTGCAGAGGACCAAATGAAACAATATATGAGAGAGTGCTTTACAAACAGAAAAACATTGTAAAGTATTACTTAATAACATCTTTATTATCACCATCATTCTTTATCTTGACTACCTCTATTCTCTATCTGTGATCAATTTCATACTGATTATAGCCATACAATCATCCAGCTGGAAAGAACTTTGAAAAGTTCACCCAGCACTTAGTGTGGACCCAAGATCCAGCAAACCTGCTTCTTGGGTTCACTCTCAGTCTACCAAATTTGCCCCAATACTTCTATATATATATATATATTTTTTAATCACTATTGTAAGTGCTGACTTGTTCCTCTACAGCCAGAATCTGCTAGGTATCTATAAACTAGTTCTCACTTGTTTAGAAACTTAGAAGGGATGTTTTTCTTACTCCCAATCTTTAAATTGTGGTCTTCCAAAATCCAAAGGTAGCTTGTTCTTTATTGTTCTGTCCCACTGAAAAGCACAGGTTGAGGGACCAGAAACCCAAACAAGAAGTAAAAAAGAATCTGACTATTTCACAACATACTAGCTGAGTGACCCTAAACAAGTAAGTTGACTGGTATGTGTTCCAACTTACTCATCTGTACCATTAACATAATGATGATACCTACCCCATTTAGTCATTAGGGATATCAGAAAGATTCTCTTTCAAGCAAGTGGCATAATTTTTTCCTAGTGTAAATTTCTTATATTTTGTTATAGCAATGATTGTCATTATTTTTAAAATATATATGACTGTAGATCCTCCTCTCTTGTTACCACTAAAAAAAAATAAAATATAATTTTATTTTTAATGTCTGTCACATTACATTTACCTTTTTTCCTACCACTTAGCAATCCCCCAACCCAGACTGAGTCTCTATTATTATACACCAGATTTAACTTTCCATAGAGATATACATATATTTATCTCATGTCTGGTCCAAAGCTTACCTTACTACCTTTGTTAATAGGAGTGTCACAATTCTTCATTAAAAGGGTCTAAACCATTTAGTCTTCAGTGTACAGCTTTTTTAAAGTATTTGTTTCTCTCATGCATAGTGAAAATTCTTTCTCTGTACTTTCAGCAATATATTGCTGCCCATCATGGAAAAGGCATATTTTATAAAATGACATATGCCAAAGGCAACTTCAATATTAAAAGGGACCTATATATTTGCATGATAACTTTGTAAATATTATCACACAAGACCAGTTAGCAACACTTTTATTTAGGAACTGTCATTGGAAGAACTAGAAACACATTTTACACCTTCAGAAATATTAGCCACTGGAAACTGCAGTATATCTTGGGGTATATCCAAGAGGAAAATTTCTCTGTGTTTTAAATATTCTGTTAAGGCTGGAGAAATATTCCTCTTGGATTTAGTTTCTTTACAATGCGATATATACAGCCAAAGACATTGAATGTACCTTACAGAAAAGTCAAATGTTAAATTAAATAAGAAAGTAACAATGGATAAAATACTGAAGCACATCATTGTAAGATAGTCAGCCATGCAATTCTAATGTGCTTTCCAAAAACAGAAAAAGGATTTAAGACTATAAAATATCATTTATGTATTCTATGGGCATCCTCTGATTTATTAGTTGTAAGTTCAGCAATAAAATCTAGTTTATTTCTTGATTTAATGAATTAGTCACCTGTTACATATTGATATCATTTTAAAACTTAGAAATAATAGTTTTTAAGATTTGCATATTTGAATACTTAGACAAGCTATGATATAGTAATACAATGGATGACTGCCTAGCTATTTTAAAGGACATGAAGGTGGATGGTATATTATATAGATAAATATATATGAAATAGTTTCCAGTTATGGAAGCAAAATATAACATAATGCACAAATACTGTAAATACAGTTCAAAATATGTTCATATTACTAAAGATTGGAAGATGATATGGAACAAGTTTTGCATTTGACTTTCTTCTTCTTATAGATCACTGATTAGGTGCACAATATATAAGTGAAAAACAACTTACAATATTTTTATAAAATTGAAAAATCACACGGTTTAAAGGAAATTTCAAGGTCATCTTGTCAAATATCCTCTTATCCACCTCAAGTCAGTATAAGAAACAATTTTAGTTGAAACTATGTGCTGCTCTCAGGAATAAATTGATATGGGTTCCTTTGAGGAAAAATACAGGAAAAAGAGTCCCTAAAACCATTGACGTTGAGTGACAGAAGAAATTTACTTAAGAGAATAGATGAAAGGAGAGATAATAGGTGCATTTGACTAAATAATGACTAAGGAGGTACTGTCTACCAGTATTTGAAAATCATAATAGATGAAAATTATAGAAATAATATGAAAGGTATAATTACAAATAATTGAATTAAATTGAGAAAAGGAAAATGTATCTAGAATAGAAAATAGGCCCCCAATTTTCATTGGATGAAATATACCAGGAAGTAACCTTCAAAGGGAGGCAGCAACATCTTTCAATGCTCAGCACATGAAAGCATCATACAGGTCAAAGACCTGAAAGCAGAAACACTGCCCAGTTTCAGCCATGGACAAAATGGCATGGAATGTGTTTGATCTCCCTTTTCTCTTACTCATTCTCTTGAGTAACCTCATTTGCCCAAGTAATAATGGCTATATTTTCATCTTGTTTTTCATTTCTCAACATACCTGGCAAGGACTGACACTCCTATCTGAACAAACAAGACAAAGCAAAGGGGTAAAAAAGTTGTAGAAATCAAAAGGTATTTTAACTAAAGCTTTTTCTTTTCCTTAAAACTAATTTTCTTTACTTTCCTATAGATGTCATTTTTCCCCTGCTATCTAAAAAAGGGATATATCTTTTCCACCTAAATTACATATATTGTTATTATTATATTATCATTATTAAAAGCACATGGAAATAATCCAATAACAACTGGATGGTACAAAATGAAAGGTATTATTCTCCCCACTTTTCCCTTTCCTCAGAGGCAATCATATTTGTAACCAATTCTGTTTTTAATTGTCTCTGGTTGACTCCATATCTCTAAACAATTATCCTAGGCCTATATTTCTTTATTTATAAAATTTAACCAAAATAGGAATAACTATTAACTGCTTCCCATATCTGTTCTCCTCTTCTTCCATATTAAAAGAATTTTTAGCTGGGTACATATCTGCCCCACTAAACACTGTATTTCCCACATTTTCTTGCAGATAGGTGAGGTCATGTGACTAGTTCTGTGACTAATAGAATGTGAAAAGAAAGGATGTAATTATTTCCATGCCATGTTCTTCTTTTTAGTATATTTTATTGATTATCTTATTACAGTTGTCCTGTTTTTTTCTCCTCTTTATTCCCCTCCACCAAGTAACCCCATTCCCTCTGGCAATCCTTCACCCTTAGTTCATATCCATGGGTTGTACATATAAGTTCTTTGGCTTCTCCACTTCCTATACTATTTGTAACCTCCCCCTGTCTATTTTATACCTACCAATTATGCTTCTTATTCCCTGCACCTTTTCCCCCATTCTCCCCCTACCACTGATAACCCTCCATATGATCACCATTTCTGTGATTCTGTTCTTGTTCTAGTTGTTTGCTTAGTCTATTTTGTTTTTGTTTTCTTTTAGGTTCTGTTACTGATAGTTATTAATTTGTTGTCATTTTACTGTTCATAGTTTTTATCTTCTTCTTAGATAAGTCCCTTTAACATTTCATATAATAAGGGCTTAGTGTTGATGAATTCCTTTAACTTTACCTTATCTGAGAAGGACTTTAACTGCCCTTCCATTCTCAATGATAGCTTTGCTGGATAGAGTCATCTTGGATGTGAGTCCTTGCCCTCCATGTCTTTGAATACTTCTTCCCAGCCCCATCTTGCCTGAATAGTTTCTGTTCAGAAATCAGCTGACAATGTTATGGGAACACCTTTGAAGGTAACTGTCTCCTTTTCTTTCCTTTTTTTTTTTTTCTGGGTTTGTTGTTGTTGTTGTTGTTGTTTTTCTTTTTAAATTCTTCTTTTTATTTTTAAATCATGTTTATTCTACTACACTTGTTTCAATTTTTCCCCTTGACCCCCTTTCACTCATCCCACCCCAACTCCCACTCCCACAGTCAATTCCCACTCTGTTGTCCATGTCCGTGGGTCATTCATACATGTTCTTTGTCTAGTCCCTTAACCTTCTTTCTACCATTGTCCTCTTTCCCCATCCCCTCTGGTCACTTTCAGTCTGCTCCAAGATTCCATATCTGTGGTTTATTTTGTTCATTAGTTTATTTTGTTGAATAGATTCCACTTATAGGTGATATCATATGGTATTTGTCTTTCACCAACTGGCTTCTTTCACTTAGCATAATACTCTCCAGTTCCATCCATGTTGTCACAAAAGGTAGCAGTTCCATCTCTCTCTCTCTCTCCCTTTCTTTCTTTCTTTCTTTCTTTCTTTCTTTCTTTCTTTCTTTCTTTCTTTCTTTCTTTCTTTCTTTCTTCCTTCCTTCCTTCCTTCCTTCCTTCCTTAAATGCAGATTGATTTCATTTATTTTTTAAATGTTAAAATCAATTATATTAAAAAATTTAAGTCCATGATAAAGTCTCAGCAATTGAGCACAGAAATAATCGAGCAGATCAATGAAATAAAATGAACGTTGAGGAAACAAATGTATGTATCTAACAATGTAATATATGATTAAATTAATATTTCAAATCTATGGGGAAAGTAAGACATATTCAACAAATAAGGTGCATGGACCACTCTTACTAGAAATAAAACAAATATAGAGCCCGATTTTACACATTATACAAAAAAAAATTCAGGTGAGCCAAAAATCAATATGTAGAATCTAAGGAGTTTTAGGAGATAATACAAACTAATATTTTTCTTACCCCAAAGTAAAATATTCAAACCCAGAAGCTATAAAGTAAAATATTGCCACTATGACTATATATTAAACATTTAAGACTCTATAGTAATATACATATAAAAAAGTTAAAGGACAAATAATGGAATAGAAAAGTATTTGGAACACATCTAAAAGAGGGTTAATAGTTGGGTTTTTTTTTTTTTTCCTTTAGGGAAAAAATTCTGTAAAAATTTAATCAAAAAAGGATAAAGAATACCAAAAAGTCATTTAAAACTTTTTTAAAATAATGGAAATAGGCAAGAAATATACAGAAACAGGTTTAGTTTCAACAAATAATAAAGTAACAAATAAAATAACATCATTGTCAAAATCAGATTAATGAGTATTAAACATATTGGTAATATCAAGTATTGGTTACTGTGAAAGGAACTGGGTACTCATAGACTCTTTTTCTTCCTCTTCTTAAAGCAGTCCCTTTAGCATATTTTGCAAAGCTGGTTTGGTGGAGGTGTATTCTTTTAGCCTTCTTTTGTCTGGGAAACCCCTTATTTCACCTTCCATTTTAATGGAGAGCCTTGCTGAGTAGACCAGTGTTGGTTCCGGGCCTTTGCCTTTCATGACTTGGACTATTTCTTGCCATTCCCTTCTGGCTTGCAGTGTTTCTGTTGAGAAGTCAGCTGCTAGCTGTATCGGGGCTCCCTTATATGTTACTACCTCTTTCTCCCTTGTTTCCCTTAGGATTCTCTGTTTCTCTGCCTTGATTTCTGGACTTTGTGTTGTGAACTTTTATGGTAGGAGATTGTTCTTTTTTTTTTCTTTCTTTCTGGATCTGCCTCTGATGATGTCAGCTGTTGTCCCCCTCTGACCTTAGGTGGTGGCCTTTGAAAGACTTCCTGGAATCTACTGTCTGTGTCTGTCTCCTCCAATTGTTAATCTAGTCACTCTACCCTCAGCAGTCAGGCTTAGATACCACAGAGCAGGACAGAGTCCCTCCTGTCGGCAGGGCTATTGTGTCCTTTCACGCTGCTGCTGCTGCTCAGGGGAATGGTCTGCCTGAGCAAGATGGAAGCTGCGGAATGGGAGAGGAGTTAGCACTGTGATCCCCCTGGCTACTCCCTCAGTTCTCTCCCCAACGCCTCCGTCTCCTGTCTCTCCTGAAGAGTTTCTTGACCACTCAGTGTCCCTTTTAGCCTGGGATCTACTATGTGTGACTGCCACTCTGTATTCAGCACCCAGGCCTGCATAACACCTGACTGTTACAGAACCTCCTGAGGGTGGGGCTATTGTGTCCTTTCATGCTGCTGTTGCTCAGGGGAGTGGTCTGCCTGATCAAGATGGAAGCTGTGGAATGGGGGGTGAATCAGCACTGGGACCCCACCAACAACTTTCCCAGTTCTTTCTGCAAAGCCTTCCTCCTCAGTCTCTCCTCAAGTGGCTCCAGCCCACTCCACCCCCGCCTTTGCTGAGAGACCAGGGTAAGTAGCTGCTACTACAAATTTTTGCATTGGCGTTTAAACAACTCTTTGCATCTCTATCCACCTGTCTCTGTCAGAGAGTACCCCTCTGTTTTTTGCAGATGGCTGTTGTCTGTGTGCTTTTGGGGCTCTGATGCTGTAGGCTGGAGGTCCCCTCCTATGGTTTAGACCCTGCTCTTCTCAGGGGCATCCAACTGGCTGTTTCAATATCTCTCTTACACTGCCATCTGTGGGCACCCAGCCAACATTCTCGGGCTTCCACACCACTTCTTACCAGTTAGGTTGTGCTAAAGCCAATTCTTCTGTCTGTCTGAGGTTTTAAGGCTCCTCTCTCACTACTGTTCAGTTGTTTGTTCCAGGTGATTTCTCCACAATTTAGTTGTAATTCCAGGTTGGTCCTGGGAGGAGGTCAGTGTGACTTTCACTTACTCCTCTGCCATCTTGAAGTCCCTAAATCTTCTCTTAATCCTTGGTATAACATCCTGTGAAGATTTGGTTAGGTGTTTATTTTATTTCATCCATCATGTTCAGGACTCAACAGGCTCTTTCAATCTGTAGAGCTCTATCTATGTACAATACTGGGAAATTTCCTTTTATTTCTTTGTTACTTTCTGCCCTTCTCCCATCTTTTCTGTTATTTCTGAAACTCCTAATCAGATGGTTTTTGTCCTTGTAGCTTGGTCTTCTAACTTTCCTATCAATCATACATCTGTTTCATGTTTTTCTTGTCTTCTGAAAACATTTTCTTTCTTTAAATTATATTTGATTGATTATCCTATTACAGTTGTCCCAATGTTTCCTCCTTTGTCCCGCTCTACCCAGCACCCCTGACTCCCTCAGGCAATCCCCACACCATTGTTCATGTCCATGGGTCATGAATATAAGTTCTTTGGCTACTTAATTTCCTATACTGTACTTTGTACCCCCATGGCTATTCTGTAACTACCTATTTGTACTTCTTAATCCCCTCACTTCCTCACCCATTCCCTATTCTCCTCTTCAGTCTGGCATCCACCAAAGCACTCTCCCTAACCATGATTCTTTGTTCTTGTTTGCTTATTTCATTCTTTAGATTAAATTGTTAACAGATATGTATTTATTGCCATTTTATTGTTCATAGTTTTGATCATATTCTTTTTCTTAAATAAGTCCCTTAACATTTTATATAATAATGTTTTGGTAATGATAAACTCCTTTACTTAAAATATTTTCCAACCCTTATATTGAATTTCTTATTTGGTAAACATCATTTTAATTTTGCCAAACTCTTCCTTGCTTCTGATTATTCTCTTACTCTAGAAACATGTTTTCATTTTACAGATGTATATATCTTACAAAATCTCTCTGAAAGAATATTCCAGGTTTTTAAAGTTATCCTCTCTTCCTTAAAAAACTAGATGCTTCTTCTGGAATAAGATATTATTTTCTTATCTTGGTCCCTCTTTTCTTTAGTTTTCCCAAAGTTATTAATGGTTATTGGTTTTCTGTTTATATTTTTTTTGAAAAGACTAGTAAATTAAGTCAGATAGTTGATAATTCAGATAGTTGTTCACAGTCCATATTATAAATGACTAGCCCAAAATACCCTTCTTTCTGCAAATAGAAATGTTATTTAATCAAAATCTTTAACTTATATTCCTCTTCGTACTTCCACTCTCCAAGTGGAACTTGGAGAACTGCACCAAGAAGGAGAATCCTCTCCTCTACTAGAACCTTCGTTTACAGGTGCTCTGAGTTGGTTCATTCACTCTGCTCAGGATCATGTTTTAATATGGCCCTCTGATCTTTCCATCCTCCAAAAATCCAACAGTCTTTGCCCAGTAATATCTCATCTCTGTCCAACTATCTTCTATATTTTCATTACCTTTTTCCATTCTTTTTATGTTTTCATTCATCTCAATGGATTTGGGGGAAGCAGAGAAAAGATGAAAATGTCTTTTATTTAAAGTCAGAAATCACAGATTTTTGCTTTTAAGAATTTTGTTTGTATAATCATGCATTCATATTCATTGACATAATCTATGGTCTTCAAATATTTCAGAAAACATAATTGAAGAATGAAGTCATCATTTCTGTTAAACAAAATCAAATGACTGAAGCTCTTTCATTATATTAGATGTAGGTAATATGTATTAATAATATCATTTGCATAAATCTTACTATCCTACAGTATATTTTATGCTTTGTTATATATTATTTAAATATTTTGTTCTTACATCATCTTTTGAAATAGCTTTCCTAGAGTAAACAACAATTTTTCTACATAACAACCTTCACAAAATCTCAAAAATAGGAGTACAAGCTAAAAATTAGACCAAACACTAAAATTGTCAGAGACATTTTCCCTAATGTTTACCTCATTAACTTTAAATTGAGGAATAAATTCATAGAGAAATATATGGATCTAGAAACCTCAGTGAATAACTATTAAATCTGCTTCTCTAGACACATTAATTGGTAAGGTTAGACCTCTGAACTGAAATATCAAACAGAAAAAGAGAAATATTTAAAGTGTAGTTGTCATACATGTGGTGAAGAAGGGAACAGACAATTTCTTTTCTCTGTTTCCTGAACTTCAGTAAAACAAAGGAGTAACACTAGCCAATTCTACAAAATTGAAGAACTCCCTCAAATGATAGGTTATTTTTCAAAGCCTCTGGCTGAATTCAGTGAAATTCCCATGTATGTCTTTATGAGGCCATATATACTATCTTTACTTTGAGTGATGATTATAATACTTTATATAGGTTAAGTTTAGTTTCTGGCCTGAAAGCCAATTATCTGGAGAGTGATTCTTTAACAGTATGCATGTGAAGAAGGAAGCAAGACATCAAACCGCATATATCACCAAAAATTACCAAAATATGACTTTTACATTAATGTGTTTAGTGGAGGAAGGAAGATGGATCTTTGAAAATTTCACAGTTCAGGTGAATATAGTTAAATTCTAATACTAATAAGAGTGACACTGAACCACTTGAAAGTACAGGGAAAGAGCTAAAATCTGAGCATCTCAAGGTGTAATTTTAAGAACATCTTGGGTGTATTGCAATCATTCTCTTCTTATCTGACAAATGGAGTGGAAGCCTAAAGATTGGCCATGTTAACTTTTGCTGCAAGCAACCTATTTGCTTTGATTTGTGTCTCATTGTAATGTTTCCTGGCCCTGGATGATGGTTTTAGTTTTTAACATATTGACATACCTGCAGTGAGAGAGCATTGCTTTTTAACTCATCTTATTTCTCATAAATGTATAGCAATTACCAGTAAAATGAATCAATTCATCATACTCTTACATTGAATTAACTAGACACTATAGAAAGGCAATAGATCCATTTCCATTATTGAAATAAAATCTAATTTTGCCTGACATATTCTAATCATATTCTCTTTTGGGGTCTTCTAAGTAATACCTAGTGGGGCAGCAATTATTCTTGATGTATATGGCCAAAACAATTCCAACAGTCACCCAAGATAGCAAATGAATCCACATATATGGTATATAGAAAATTTCCTGCTAAATATTATTATAGCTTCATTAATCACCCACTATATAAATGAGGTTGATATGAGGAAAAGCAAAGGGAGACTTATATGTAACCTAGACAAACAGATCTCTGTGAAAGAAGATAACAAGTATTCAATATCATCTCACAGGTAGAGAAGAAAGTTTCCATTTATAGAATTGCAATCTCCTTTCATCATAGATGAAATAAAATGGAATGATTTGAGACATAAAAAATTTAGGTGAGATGTAATTCAATTCCATGGTATTTAGTAAGGCCTATGCATGATTAAAAAAGATAAATTACAAAAGTACTTTGAAAATAGAGTTAAGTAGGGAAGAATAGAACAAAGCACCACTGAGACATTTAAATAAAAAAAAGAAGGTTCTGTGTTTGTGTGTATGTGTTGTGTGTATTCACTAAGAAGTTGTCAGAAGAAGATTACACAGGAAACAGCCAAAGGGTTCATCAGTAGATGAGTGGATAAAAAAGCTGTGGTACATTTACACAATAGAATACTGTGCAGCATGGGTGGACATGGACAAAGTTATGCTAAGTGAATTAAGCTAGTCAGTGAAAGAAAAACACCACATGATCTTATTTATATGTGGAATATAATGAACACAAGAAACCAATGAAAAAATAGTAACAGGAGCTTAGATACATGAAACAGACTAAGAACTGCCAGAAAGGAGGTGGGGACAGGACTAAAGATGGTGAAGTGTTTAACCAAGGAACATTTACTTACCCATGGACAGGGACAGCAATATGAGGATTGGCTCGGTGTGAGGAGAGGGTGAGGGAAGTGGAGAGACAGAAAAAAGCAGGAACGACTGTAACAGTATAAAAAATGCAAAATAGCCCTGGCCAGTGTGACTCAGTGGATTGAGCACTGGACTGTGAACCAAAGGGTCACCACTTTGATTCCCAGTCAAGGCACATGCCTGGGCTGAAGGCCAGGTACCCAGTAGGGGGCGATCAATAGGCAACCACACATTGATGTTTATCTCCACTTCCTCCCTCCCTTCCCCTCTTTAAAAATAAATAAATAAAATCTTTAAGAAAACACAAAATAAATAAAGTGTATAGAATGGCCAAAAAAGATTACACAGCTATCTGAAAATAGGAATGAATAAAATTTATATTACTGAACAAGAAAATGAACAATCCAGAAAGAATGAACATAACTATAAGAATGGTAGAAATATAGGATTGATACCAACCTAAATGGGGATATTTCTTAGGATGTTATGGAAGACATGAGATTGCAATAAAACTCTCTATTATTTCTAAGAATCTTTATCATGTATGAAAACATATTCATATATTTAATCTCATTAATATAATTCTTATGCCCACTTGATAAATAAGGAAAACACATTTCAGGGAAAAGAAATTTCTTGGCTCTGGCCTCATGGTTAGAATGTGGAGGATTATGATTCAAACTTATTCTTCTCTATTAGTATATGACCTCATTATGGAAGCTTTGAAAGCCAGGGAGAGGAATTTCATTCTGCAACCATGGATGTCTTGTCACAAGTATAAGATGGTTAGGTATAAAAATGAAGATTTTACTGATATCAGCAAGTGCACATATCTTATCTCCATGCCTAAAAATATTTAACCATTAGCCAAGTTTCTTAATTGATTTAACTTTTAGAAGTCAGATTATTGGAAAACTAAACGTTTTGAATATTGAATTAATATTTTCTCTAAAATCCCACTCTTCCTATTTAATTCAATCTAATTATTTTCACAATACTTCTATCTTGTTGGACATTGAGATACCCAGAGTCACCCTGATATTTTATTTTCTTTTCCTAACTTTCACTGTCTACCACATTGTGGTTCATACAGATCTGTCTTCAGATTTGTAGCTATTACAATAGTACAGACTCTCACAAATGTGTGTTCAGAGTATTCTACTGTTTCTTTTTTTTTTTACTTTCACTCTATCATTCTCCCACATTATGTAGGTAGTGGGAAGAAAATCTTCTTTAAAAAATAATTCAGTCCTCTGGTTGACAGTGCATTAATAATAGTAATGATGATAATAATAGAATTCAATAAGTGAATACTACTTCTAAATTTCCAGTGTAGAAATAGTTTATTACAGTGGGTAATAACATAGTTATATAGTCAGAAATACCTGTTATAAAGTTTTTTCACTGCCATTTACTAGTTATATGATCTTGGGAAAGTTACTGAACCCTTCTGTAATGCATCTTCATCATTAATGTAATCAAAGTATTAATATTTTGCATGCTGGACTTCTGGGTGGATTAACTGACATAATGAAGGTAGAGAATCTTCCATAAAATTATTGTATTAAAATTTCAAATGATACACAGAATCTAATCTGATTTACACAAAACTATGAGTAGGCTGTGTGTTATCATCACATCAGCTTGAAAGAAGAAAAACAAGAAAGGCAGAGATGCTTAATGTCTTGCCAAAATTCATTTTGAAAACCTTCAATAATGAGATAGAACTAAAAAGTAATATTTTGTGTAAAAACCCTAAGATGTCTGGTGGGGAAGAGGAGTAACTGTAAAAAGCTGTATACAAAGAAGAGTTTATCATTGTTTCAAAGATAGCAATCCTCACTAAATACTTAGTAAGCCAAACATTGTTTTAAGTGGCCTATAAGCATATGCCATTCAATCCTCTCGATGACTCTAAGTTTGGGACTAATAGTTCCCCCATAATGAACTGAAGTTCAGAAATGAGTAATTTTTTCCAATGACATGCAACTGTTACATGGCAGAGAGGAGACTTGAACCCAGGTGTATCTTAGCTATTTAATACTGACAAATACCAAAAAATGAAGTGTCTTGACAGTATGTTGCCACATACTTGCAATATAAATCTCACATACAGAATTGTTTCATCAAAATTGTCTTTAATCTGTTGAGGTAATAATCCAAAATAACAATATAATAATAAATTGTCACCATAATCATTTATAAAGAAATCCCTGGAAGAAGTTTATGTCCAAAAGTCCACAGATAAAGAAATCTTTGTCCTTCAATTGTTTCTGAATACATGGACAAAAGACAAACTATTAAGTAAGATGTTGTCTACACACCTCTCTCACATGTTTAGATAAATTTAAATGGATAATTCTTCAAATGATGTTGTTTCACCCAAAGGCAAAAAAAACTCCAAAGTAATGAATCATTTTTCATTGTCTTAAATTCTCTTAACATGTAGATAAAGAGCTCCCCACATGTAGTGCTTCCCCACCTGTACTACTGCTGTAATCTTAAAGTCCCATAGAAAGAGGTACACCCTTCACAGTCCTTAAATGGCCTTCCTTATAAAGACAAGGAACATTAGTTAAGATGGTATCCCATCCAATTTTCTTTCCACACTTGGAAAGTGAACATGACAGAAGAAGTTCATGCCTTAAATTTCTGTGCATGAATTATTTTATGAGTGTTTTTTTCTACTAACTATATCCACATCTTGGACAAAGCATCGGAAAATAAAGTATTATTTGCCACCAAAATTCCCTGATGATTTGGATAAAGTACCCCATCTCAAATGGTACTTGCTTCCGCAATATCACTTTAAAGAACTATCAGCAAGGACCAGGGAGTACTTTGTCCCCAAACTGTACCTATATACATCATGTGACTTAAAACTCTAAATAAGGATCTATTTGTCCTTAATCTTTTTGTGTAGCTTGGTAAAATGACCTCAAATAAAACCCAGATTGTCCTGATGTTAGCTCAATCATTGGAAAACTATTTAAAATCTGAAATGGTGGGTTCTAATCATGTAGCCATAGTCTGTCACAAAAACCACCAAGTAATGCAAATATTTCTCCCGAGAACACCCTTGTTCAAATGGAGAATCACTCTAAATTAGCATATTGGCATGTCCAGGAAGTATCCAGCCACACGCTATGAAAAACAGAGACATCTATCAATGACACAAAATAAAAGAAATATTGTATATAGGATGACGGTGCCTCAGTCCAACTCAAAGTAGCCACCCTGGACCCTAACACAGTTCTAGTGTTTCCTTCACTGTTCAAAACACTGCAAAATCCATTGGTGCTGGAGAGGTTATGGACAAAAGGGAACCTTAGTACAATTTGGTGGGAATGCAGCCTGGTGCAGCCACTGTAGAAAGCAGTTTGGAACTTCCTCAAAAAGCCAGAAATGAACTGCCTTTCGACCCAGCAATTTTGCCACTGGAATTATACCCTAAGAATCCCCAAAAAAAAAAAAACAATTCAAAAGAACCTATGCACCCCCATTTTCACGGCAGCACAATTAACAATAGCCAAGGGCTTGAAGCAGCCTAGGTGCCCATCAATAAATGAGTGGGTCAAAAAGCAATGGTACATTTACACAATGGAATACTACACAGCAGAAAGAAAGAAAGAGCTACTACCCTTCGTGACAGCATGGATGGAACTAGAGATCATTATGCTAAGTGAAGTAAACCAGGGGTTGAAGGACAAATACCATATGATCTCACCTATAAGTGGAACCTAATCAACAAAACAAACAAGGAAAATATAACCAGCAACATTGAAACAAAAAAGAAACTGACACTAATGAGAGAGAAGGAGGAAAGGGGTAACTGGGAAAGGAAGGAGAGGGGTCAAGTCAAGGAGTACGTATGAAGGAGCCATGCACAAAGCCAAAGTGGGGAAGGATTGAGGGAGGGAGGTTGAGGTGGGTGGGGCAGGGGAAGATGGTGGCGGAAAAATGGAGACAAATATATTGAACAATAAAAAAAATTTGGGGTATATAGGAAGATGGCAGAGGAGTGAATGGGAGTCACGCTGACCTCCTCCCAAGACCAAACTGGAATAGCGACTAAATAGTGGAGAAATAACCTGGAAAACAATGGAATGAAAGAGGGAGAGGAGCCTTGGAGCTGTGGACAGACAGTGGATTCGACTCTCACACATCCCAATGGGTGAGAAGTGTGGTGGAGGCTCGAGAGGGTGGGCTGGGTGCCCACGGACACTGGCACCAGAGGGACATTGAAACAGCGAGTTAGCTCCCCCTGAGAAGAACACGGTCTGAACCATAAACAGGGACCCCTAGACTACTAGAGCAGCTGAAATTAGGAAAACGCACTGACAAAAGGAAACCCCGAAAAGCTTAAAGGCACTCTCTGCCAGAGACAGGTGGCTGGGGATGCAAAGAGACATTTAAAGGGCAAACGCAAAAATTTGCAGTGGCAGCCGCCCTCCTTGATCTCTGGGCAGAGGCGACAGCAGAGTGGGTTGGTGCCTGGGAAAAGATTGGTGAGGAAAACTTTTGGAAGAGAACTGACATGGCGGCCAGCGCAGCCCCGGTGATAACTCACCTCCCACTCTGCAGCTACCATCTCGCTCAGTCTTAACGGAATCAATTAACCTGCCTTTTGTGCGCTCCGCACACAGCTTGTGCGCGTGTGAGCTGGGGGGCTAAGTGCAGACAAGCTGGAGGAAATAGAGGATCCCTATGTGGAATAGAGGATTCCACAGCTCTCTATGCAGCTGTGGTCAAAGGGGTCACACAGCTGCGTAGAGAGCCTTGAGGAGAGACTGGAGACAGAGGCATTGGGAAAAGAACGGGACGAGGACCCGGGGAGTCCCGACTCCCTCCCCTTTCCGTAGTCTCCATTATGCCCAGGCAGGACACGCCCCCAAAGAGCCAAAAGCCAAAAAGCACACAGTAGACAGCCCAAAACCACCCAGTGCAGGCGTGTACACACACGCCAAGTGGCCGGTGAGGGTTGGCCAGCACATGTGAGGACACGCGACTGCACAGTCTGGCAAGGGCTCCCACAGGTCGGCGCCCACGGGGCCTGCGTGGGAGTGCACAGATCACCGAGGGCAGACATAAACTGGTGCCTGCGTGGGCCCGCAAGTGCAGAGCAGTCTGCAGAAATAGTAGATCCCAGGCCGAAGGGGTCACAGAGCTGCACAGATACCCTGGAGGAGAGACTGCAGACAGGATTAAACAGAGAGTCCCGGAGCTGACTTACTCCCATTTCCATAGTCTCCATTTGGTGAGGGCAAGCAACGCACCCAAAGAGCCAAAAGCGGGAAAAAAACACAATAGAAGACCCTAAATGGACTAGACCCGGGGCACCCACTGGGCACAGGAGCTAGACGAGCTTGGGTGAATAACCGCCCAGGCGGGCAGGGGCCCTGTCTGGCTGGGAAGCGCGCTGGAGGAGCCAGCATGAGACTGCGGAGTGATACACAGAAATAGTGGATCCCTGACTAAAGGGGTCACAGAGCTGCGCAAAGCAGGAGTCAAACACAGACAACAGACTCCTGCAAAGCTCAAACAAATGGCCCAAGATCATATAGGGGCAATAACTGACATCATCAGAGGCAGGTCCAGAAAGAAAAGAATAAATAAATAAACAAACAAACAAACCCGCCTACAACCATAGAAGTTTAATCCACAAAGTCAAGAAATCTAGATGGATCAATTGAAGCAGAAACAAAAGTTAATTAATTAATTAATTAATTAATAGACCTTCAAAAAAATGGGAAGAAAAAGAAGTTCCCCCCAAATGAGTGGAATAGGGGACTCCCCACAGAGAGAGCTAAAAGAAATAGAGGCAAGGGAACTATCAGACATTGAAGTAAAAACAATGGTTCTAAGGAAGCTCAATGAGCTCAGCCAGCTGAAAGAGAACTATGAGAAACTGCAGAGAAACTATCAGGATCTTACAGCAAACTATATCAGCCTGGAAAAGGACATAGAAACTATCAAGAAGACACAAGAGGATATGAAGAACACCATTTCTGAATTGAAGAACACAGTAGAAGGAATTCAAAGCAGGCTGGATGAAGCCGAGGATTGAATCAATGAAATGGAAGATAAGGTAGGGAAAAAGCTCCCAGAAAGAACAAGAAATGGAAAAAAGACGCAGAAACAATGAGAGGCATTGAGGGAAATGCAGGACAACCTGAAACAATAATATCTGTATAATAGGGATACCAGAAGAAGAAGAAGAAGAAGAGCAAGGGATAGAGAACCTCCTGGAAAAGTAATGATGGAAAGTTTCCCCAATGTGAGAAGAGAAAATGTCTCATGGGTCCAGGAGCCACAGAGGACCACACACAAG
The DNA here is from genome assembly GCF_021234165.1 of Pteronotus mesoamericanus. Classification (NCBI taxonomy): domain Eukaryota; kingdom Metazoa; phylum Chordata; class Mammalia; order Chiroptera; family Mormoopidae; genus Pteronotus; species Pteronotus mesoamericanus. Next base: position 6,528,503 of record NW_026555198.1, read on the forward strand.
AGGGACCCAAGAAGGTCCACTCCCAGACAACATCATTAAAATGGCAACTATCAAAGACAAAGAGAGAATACTCATGGCAGCAAGGGAGAAGGAGAAAGTAACATAAAAGGGGGGCCCCCGATATGGCTAGGAGCTGAGTTCTCAACAGAAACACTACAAGCCAGAAGGGAAAGGCAACAAATATTCCAAGTCATGAAAAGCAAGGGCCTACAACCAAGGCTGCTCTACCCAGCAAGGCTCTCCATTAAAATAGAAGGGGAAATAAGGAGTTTCCCAGACAAAAGAAGGCTAAAAGAATACATCTCTACCAAACCAGCACTCCAAGATATGCTAAAGGGACTGGTTTAAGAAGATGAAGGAAAAGAGTGAGAAAGAGAAAAACACAGGTCCAAACAGAAAAAATCAATACGTTTCTATCAGTAATAACTCTCAATGTAAATGGACTAAATGCCCCAATCAAAAGACACAGGATAGCTGAATGGATAAGAAAACATGACCAACATATATGCTGCCTACAAGAGACCCACATCAGAGCAAAAGACATACACAGACTGAAAGTAAAGGGATAGAAATAAATATTCAATGCAAATGGGCAGGCGAAGAAAGCAGGAGCTGCAATACCTACATCACACAAAAAAGATTTCAAAACAAAGGCCATAAAAAGAGACCGACAGGGGTGCTTCATAATACTTAAAGGAAGACTCTATCAATAAGACATGAACATTGTAAACTTATATGCACACAACAAAGGAGCACCCAAATATATAAGGAAAACCTTGGATGACTTCAAAACAGATAAAGACAGCAACACAGTGATAGTAGGGGATTTCAACACTCCACTGTCAAAAATGGACAGATCTTGCAAACAAAACATCAACAAGGATACTGTGGAGCTGAATGACGGAGTGAATGAAATAGACTTAATTGACTATATATATATATATATATATATATATATATATATATATATATATATACATACGAACTTATGTCGCAAAGAAGCAAAATACACATTCTTTTCAAATGCTCATGGAAGTTTTTCAAAGATAGGCCACATGATAGGACACAAAGCAAACCTCAGCAAATTCAGGAAAATTGAAATAATACCAAACATTTTCTCAGACCACGAGAGCTTGAAACTAGAAAACAAACTCAAAGAGAAACTTCAAAAACTTGCAAACTCATGGAGACTGAACAGTAGTCTATTAAATAATGAATGGGTCAATAATGACATAAAGGAAGAAATCAAAACATTTCTGGAAACAAATGAAAATGAACAGACAACAGTCCAAAACCTATAGGACACAGCAAAGGCAGTCCTGAGAGGGAAGATCATAGCAATACAGGCCTACCAAAAAAAGATAGAAACATTTCAAATGAAAGACCTAAGATAACTTCAAGAACTGGAGAAACAACAACAAATAAATCCCAGAGCAAGTAGAAGGAAGGAAATAGCCAAGATTATAACAGAACTGAATGACATAGAACAAAAAGAACAATTCAAAGGATCAAACAATCCATAAGCTGGTTCTTTGAAAAGACAAATATAATTGACAAGCCTTTGAGCAGACTCATCAAGAAAAACAGGGAGAGGACCCAAATTAATAATATCAGAAATGAAAGAGGAGAAATAAGAACTGATACCACAGAAATACAAAGGCTTGTCAGAAACTACTATGAACAATTATATGCCACAAAATTTGGAAACCTCAATGAAATGGACAAATTTCTAGAAAACTATAATCTTCCAACACTGAAGGAGGAAGAAACAGAAAGCTTGAACAGACCTTTAACAGCTGGGGAAATTGAAGCAGTGATCAAGAAACTCTCGGCACACAAAAGCCCAGGGCCAGACAGTTTCACAGGAGAATTTTACAAAACATTTAGGGAAGAGCTAACCCCTGTAATTCTCAGACTATTCCAAAAAATCCAAGAGGAGGGAAGACTCCCAGACTCTTATTATGAGGCCAGCATCACCCTGATCCCAAAACCAGATAAAGACCCTACAAAGAAAGGAAACTACAGGCCAATTTCGCTGATGAACATAGATGCTAAAGTCCTCAACAAAATATTGGCAAACTGCATCCAGCAATACATTAAAAAGATTTTCCACCACGATCAAGTGGGATTCATCCCAGGGATGCAGGGATGGTTCAATGTATGCAAGTCAATAAACTTAATACATCACATCAATAATAGAAAAGACAAAAGCCACATGATCATCTTGAAAGATGCAGAAAAAGCATTCGATAAGGTACAGCACCCATTGATGATCAAAACACTCAGTAAAATGGGAATAAATGGGGCATTATTCAATGTAATAAAGGCCGTATATGAAACACCTCCACCATCATACTCAAAAGGGAAAAACTGAAAGCTTTCCCACTAAGATCGGGAACATGACAAGGATGTCTGCTTTCACCGCTTCTTTTTAACATGGTATTGGAATTCCTAGCCACAGAAGTAAGACAAGAAAAAGAAATAAAAGGCATCCAAATTGGAAAGCAGGAAGTAAAGCTATCATTGTTGCAGATGACATGATAGTGTACAGTGAGAACCCTGTAGACTCTACCAAAAAACTCCTCAACCTAATAAGTGAATTTGGCAAAAAAGCAGGATTCAAAGTCAATATTCAGAAATCAAAGTCATTTTTGTACATGAGCAATTAAAGAGAAGAAGAAGAAATAAGAAAAAAAATACCATTCGATATAACAACCAGAAAAATAAAGTACCTAGGAATACATTTAACCAAGGAGGTAAAAGACCTATACGCAGAAAACTATGCAACATTGAAGAATGAAATTAAGGAAGACACAAATAAATGGAAGCACATACCGTGCTCATGGATTGAAAGAATTAATATCATCAAAATGTCCATATTACCCAAAGCAATTTATAGATTGAACGCAATCCTTATTAAGATATCAATGACGTATTTCAAAGAAATAGAACAGACATTTCAAAAATTTATATGGAACCATAAATGACCCTAAATACCCGCAGCAATTTTGAGAAAGAAGAACAAAGTAGGAGGGTTCACATTACCGGACATCAAACTATATTACAAATCCACTATACTCAAAACAAACTGGTCCTGGCACAAGAACAGACCCATAGACCAGTGGAACAGAATAGAAAGCCCAGAAATAAGCCCAGGTCTCTATGGGCATCTAATATTTGACAAAGGGGGCAGAAGCATAAAATGGAGCCATAATAGCCTCTTCTACAAATGGTGTTGAGAGAGCTGGACGGCTACATGCAAAAAATTGAAATCGGATCATCAGCTGACACCATACACAAAAATAAACTCAAGATGGATAAAAGACTTAAATATAAGTCACAACACCATCAAAGTCCTAGAGGAGAACATTGGCAGGAAACTCTCAGATGTCCTACACAGTAATTTTTTCACTGATACGTCTCCTAAAGCAAGGGACATAAAGGAAAGAATAAAAAAGTGGGACCTCATCAAAATAAGAAGCTTCTATATGGTTAAAGAAAACACCAGCAAAATGAAAAGGGAGCCAACCCTATGGGAACATATATTTGCTAATGATACATCAGATAGAGGTTGGATCTCCAAGATATATAAAGAACTCACTTGACTCCACTCCAAGAATACAAACGATCCAATCAAAAAATGGGCAAAGGATCTGGGCAGATGCTTTTCCATGGAGGAGATACAGGAGGACCAGAGACATTTGAAAGGATGCTCAGCATCACTAGCCATCAGAGAAATGCAGATCAAAACCACCATGAGGTATAACCTCACACTGGTCAAAATGGCCATTATGAACAGATCCACAAACAACAGGTGCTGGCGAGGCTGTGGAGAAAAGGGAACCCTAGTCCACTGTTGGTGGGAATGCAGACTGGTGCAGCCCCTGTGGAAAGCAGTGTGGAATTTCCTCAAAAAGCTGAAAATGGAACTGCCTTTTGATCCAGTGATTCCCCTGCTGGGACTATACCCTAAGTATCACAAAACGCCAATTCAAAAGAACCTATGCACATCAATGTTCATAGCAGCACCATTGACAATAGCCAAGTGTTGGAAGCAACCTAAAATGCCCATCAGTAGATGACTGGATCAAAAAGTTATGGTACATATACACAATGAAACACTACGCAGAAGAAAGAAAAAAAGAACTACTAAACTTCACGACAGCATTGGATGGAACTGGAGAGCATTATGCTAAGCAAAATAAGCCAGGGGGCGAAAGACAAATACCATATGATCTCACCTATAAGTGAAACCTAACCAACAATACAAAGATGCAAGGAAAATATGACCAGCAACACTGAAAGATAAAGAAACCAACAGAGACAAGAGGGAAGGAGGGAGGGGCAGGGGAAAAGGAAGGGATGGGGAAAAGTCACGGAACGTATAGCAAGGACTCATGGATGAAACCAAAGGGGTAGAGTTGAGGGAGGGTGAGAGGTAGGGAGGGGGCAAGGGAAAGTGGTGGGGGGAAGGCAGAGACAAATGTAGTTGAAAAAATAAATTAATTAATTAAAAAAATTTAAAAAAATATAAAAATAAAAAGTAAAATAAACTCCTGTAAAAACATTCTGTAAAATCCTTTGTTGGAATATCCATCAGCTGTTCCATAGTATTTTCCTTAATCTCATTGATATTTTGAAATCTCTTCCATTTCAAAGGTAATTTTAGTTTTGGGAAAAGCCAGAAGTCACAGAGCACCAAATCTGGGCTGTAGGGGACTTAGTTACCTGGGTGATTTGATGTTTTACCAAAAAACTCCGCAAAAGACATGATGCGTAAGCAGGCACGTTGTCATGATGAAGCTGCCAATCACCAGCTGCCCATAGCTGTGCCCATTTTCATCATATTTCATCTCTCAACTGACAAAGAACATTGAGGTAGTACTCATTAATTGTTTGGTATGGAGGTGCATACTTATGATGGACAACACCTTTCCAATCAAGAAACACTGAAGATGGCCTTGTTCTTGCTGTGACTTTGCCACATCTTCTTTGAGCATGAAGAGCCAGGTGACTTCCACTGGGACAACTGGGCCTTCTTTTCCGTATCATAGACATAGACTCACAATTCATCTCTGGTTATGAGCTTCTTGAGGAAATCTGTTTCATAAGTAGCGGTTTGAATCAAGTCATTAGCAAATGTCCCCTCTGTTCTGGTAGAAGAAGCTGCAGAACGAATTTTGCCACAACATGCTTCATGCCCATATCTTGCATCAAAATCTCAGACACAGTAGGTTTTGGAATCCCCAGATCAGCTTCTAGTTCTTGCACTGTCAGTCACTGATATTTGTTAATTGCAACCCATACACACTCAATATTCTGAGGTATTCTGCTTGTTGCAGATCTTCCAGAATGTGGAACACTTTTAACAGATTCTCAACCATCTTTGATGTGTTTATGTCACACTTTTATTTGTCCTGCACTCTTGCATCATCCTTAAAAGCCTTCTGAATCATCTGAATAGTTTCCACAGAAGAATATTAAAGCTTAACGCAGAATTCGATGCAGATTTGTTGCTCTACTCAGACATTTTGAATGAGATGGCCATGTAATATACATGCTCACCCAACGTCATCTACTGCCCACACTGACTACTACAATGAAGTTGTCATTGTTCACACACGTGGATTCTAGCCCACTCTCCTTGGCTGCCAGGTTATATCCATATTGCACAAATCATTCTTCTTTTATTAACAATAGGTAGACTTCTTCCAGATGGGACTCTTTGTATATATACTATATCAATTAACCCTCAGCCAATTAATTCAAAACAAGAAGTTCTCTGTCCACAATTAGTGTCTAAAAATAAACGTCCTGAGAAAGAATCAAGATGGCAGAAGAGTGAGTGGAACTCACACTGACCTCCTACTGGGACCAACCTGGAATTACAACTAAATTGTGGAGAAATCACCTGGAACAAACAACAGAACAACAGCAAGAGAGGAGCCTTTTTACCTCTTACAGAAAGAAGAATCACCTTTAGCACAACCTAACGGGAGTACAGTAGAGACTTGAAAAGGTGGGTGGGGCGCCCATGGGCAGAAGCACCAGAAAGATACAGAAAGGGCCAGTTGGATTCCTGTGAGAAGATCGGGGTCTAAACCATAAGTGGGGATCTCCAGGCTACAGCACCAGAGCCAAAAAAAGTACACAGATAACAGCCAGCTGCGAAAAGCAGCAGGGTTGCTCTCTGCCATAGACAGGCGGCTGGAAATGCAAAGAGCCATTAAAGGGCCAACACATAATTTTTATTTGCAGCCACTTATCTTGGGCTTTGGCAAAGGATGGGGAAGAGTGGGCTAGAGACACCTGAGGAGAGACTGGGGGATGAGACTTTGGGGGACGAACTGAGAGAGTAGCCAGCAGGATCCCAGTGCTGACTCATCTCCCAGATGGCAGCAGCCATCTTGCTCAGGTAGACCACCCCCATGAGCGGCAGCAGCAAGAGAGGATACTATAACCCCACCCTCAGAAGAAACTCCACCCCACCCTTTGGTGTCTCTAAGCCAGCATGTTGAGTGCAGAGTGGCAGACACAGTTAGTAGATCCCTGGCTAAAGGAGGCACAGAATGAGACACTTGAGGAGAGACTGGAGATGGAGGCTTTGGGGAGAGAATGGAGAGAGTAGCTGGCGGGATCCCGGTGCTGACTCCTCCCCCATAAGGCAGCAGCCATCTGGCTCTGGCAGACCACTCCGCTGAATGGCAGCAACGTGAGAAGACCCAATGACCCTGCGCCCAGGAGGGACTCTGCCATGCCCTGTGGTGTCTCTAAGCCAGCCTGCTGACTGCAGAGTGACTAGATTAACAGCTGAAGGAGACAGCCACAGACAGTAGATTCCTGGAAGTCTTGAACAGACTGCCTAAAGTCACACGGGGACAACATCTGACATATTCAGAGGCAGGTCCAGAAAGAAAAAAAAAACAGGAAGTCTCCTACCATAGAAGTTCACACCACAAAGTCAGGAAATCAAGACAGATCAATTTAAGAAGCAGAAGCAAAAGAGAAGCACCTCACAAATACTTGGGAAGAGTAAGAAACATCTCCCAGTTGAAGAGAAATGAGAAATTCCCAGAAAGAGAACTAAATGAAATATAGCCAAGTAAACTATCAGATACTGAGTTCCAAACAACGATTCTGAGGGAACTCAATGAGCTCAATGATCTCAAAGAGAATTACAAAGGACTAGAGGGAAACTACAAGGAACTTACTGCAAACTATATCAGCATGAAAAAGGACATAGAAACTATCGAAAAGAGACAAGAAGAAATGAAAAATACCATTTCTGAATTGAAGAACACAGTAGAATAAATCAAAATTTGAAGCAGAGGATCAAATCAGCAAGCTGGAGGACAAGGTACAAAAAAGTGCCCAGAAAGAGCAAGAAAATGATAAAAGACTCAAAAAGAATGAAGAGGCATTGAGGGAAATACAGGACAACCTGAAACATAATAATATCTACATAACAAGGATACCAGAAGAAGAGGATGAGGAAGGGATAGAGAACCTGTTTGAAAAAGTAATGATGGAAAACTTCCCTAATTGGAGGAGAGAAAAAGTCACACAAGTCAAGGAAGCACAAAGGGTCCCATTCAAGAGGAATTCAATGTGGCCCACTCCAAGACACATCGTCGTTAAAATGGCAAATATCAAAGACAAACAGAGAATCCTAAGGGAAACAAGGGAGAAAGAGGTAGTAACATAAAAGGGAGCCCCAATACAGCTAGCAGCTGACTTCTCAACAGAAACACTGCAAGCCAGAAGGGAATGGCAAGAAATAGTCCAAGTCATGAAAGGCAAAGGCCTGCAACCAACACTGCTCTACCCAGCAAGGCTCTCAATTAAAATGGAAAGTGAAATAAGGAGTTTCCCACACAAAAGAAGGTTTAAAAAAAATACATTTCCACCAAAACAGCAATGCAAAATATGCTAAAGGGACTGCTTTAAGAAGAGGAAGGAAAAGAGTCTATGAGTACCCAGTTCCTTTCACAGTAACCAATACTTGATATTACCAATATGTTTAATACTCATTAATCTGATTTTGACAATGATGTTATTTTATTTGTTACTTTATTATTTGTTGAAACTAAACCTGTTTCTGTATATTTCTTGCCTATTTCCATTATTTTAAAAAAGTTTTAAATGATGTTTTGGTATTCTTTATCCTTTTTTTTTTTAATTAAATTTTTGTAGAATTTTTTCCCTAAAGAAAAAATAAACAACTATTAACCCTCTTTTAGATGTGTTCCAAATACTTTTCTATTCTATTATTTGTCCTTTAACTTTTTTCTTTTTTATTTTTTTATTTTTTTAACTTATTTACTTTTTAAATACATTTGTCTTTGCCTCCCCCCACCTCTTTCCCTTGCCCCCTCCCACCTTCCCTCCCTCAGCTCTTCCCGTTTGGTTTTGTCCATGAGTCCTTGCTATATGTTCCTTGACTTTCCTCTTCCCTTCCCTTTCCCTGCCCCCCCTTCCCTCTTGTCTCTGTTGATTTTTTTCCTTTCAGTGTTGCTGGTCATATTGTCCTTTAACTTTTTTATATGTATATTACTATAGAGTATTAAATGTTTAATATATAGTCATAGTGTCAATATTTTACTTTATAGTTTCTGGTTTTGAATATTTTACTTCAGGGTAGGAAAAATATTAGTTTCTATTATCTCCTAAAACTCCTTAGATTCTACATATTGATTTTTAACTCACCCGAATATTTCTTGTATAATGTATGAAATCGGGCTCTATATTTGTTTTATTTCTAGTAAGAGTGGTCCATGCACCTTATTTGTTGAATAAGTCTTATTTTCTCTATTGATTTGAAATATTAATTTAATCATATATTACATTGTTAGACAGATATATACATTTCTTTCTACAATGCTCAGTTTATTTAATTGATACTTGATTATTTCTGTACTTAATTGCTGAGAATTTACAACAGACTTAATTTTTTTTAATATTTCACAATGGATCTTGACATTTAAAAAATAAATAAATGAAATCAATGTGCATTTAAAAAAAAGAATGAAAGAAGGAACTCCTACCTTCTGCGACATCATAAATGGAACTGAAGAATATTATCCTTAGTGAAATAAGCCAGTTGGTGAAATACAAATACCATATGATCTCACCTCTAAGTGGAATCTATTCAACAAAATAAACTAATGAACAAAATAACCACAGGCATGGAAACATGGAGCAGACTGAAAGTGACCAGAGGGGATGGGGAAGGAGGACAATGGACGAAAGAAGGAGAAGGGACTAAACAAAGAACATGTATGAATGACCCATGGACATGGACAACAGAGTGGGAATTGACTGTGGAAGCGGGGGGTGGGTGGGATGGGTGGAGGAGGGCAAATGGGGAAAAATTGAAACAACTGTAATAGAATAAATATGATTTAAAAATAAAATTAAAAAAAAATAAATAAATGTCCTCAAAACATCACCATACACATGACCAGGGAACCATGTACAAGAAATTTCTTTTTTTTTTAATTTGCCAGTATATAGAGGCAAAGAGGCCTAGGAAATGTTGGTCTCTGGCTTGTCAATGAATGTTGAGTCAGCTAAAGCCTAATTCAGACTTACTCATTCTCAAGTGTTCCCTCAATATATAGAAAAATATTACCTGAAGGGAGGAGGTGTTCAAACTGTCCTTGCATTTTTGGGCAATGAGCTCTAAGAAAGAAGATATTTTCCCTAAAAAATTCCTGTATTTAATATACTGCCAAAGATTTCTCTTTTTTCTTTTTACAAAACAGGACAATAAGGTTCCAAATAAAACACACACATATATACATCAATATATCCAAAAATAACCTTGTATTTGTTGACAAACATCCATTCCTTGGTTTTCCATGTCCATACAAAGATTTGTTTTTCCTTCAAGCTAAAATGGCACTTTCCTACATAGTTGCAAGGCATCTATAAAATCTATCAATCCTTTGAAGCCAGATAGTTGTTTCTGAAGCCAGAGGTCTTTCTTCAAAATTTAAGACAAAGTGTGCCTTCACTAGATTACCTCTTTGCTTGATTGATCTGATTTCTCTGAGTCTCTTAAGGAACAAGACTGAAATTGTTACATAATATACTTATGTAATATGCAATGATGAAGAAAGCTATCTTTCTTTTTTTAAAAAAAAAAAAAAGAAAGCTATGTCTTTAAACTTGAATCAGGGGTTGTCCAGGTTAATATCTGATACCAACTACTGGAAACAGCCTTCCTCCAAAGGATTTCCACTCAAATGAGCAAAAAAAAAAAAAACAAGCTATGAGAAATATGCTTTATCTCTGCAAAATTTTGTCCAGATGCTATTACATTGAGGGACGAGCTACACTCATAGCAAAGACTTACCTGGATAAATGGAAAAAATCCTTGGCCAATGCTTACTAACCCCTCAAATCCTGATTGGCAGGTACTAGAGCCAAATGTAGGATGAGGGACAGCTGCTGCAAGATAAATCTTAAACCTATAAGTACCTTAGAATATGTGTACGGACTGGTGTTGAGAGAAGCAAACCACAAAGGTAACTTATATATTGAAATCTGTCTGAGGTGTGCCATAACTAAAGCTAGGGACGCTTTCATAGCTGGCCTATGAGTTGGATAGTGTTGCAAGAACAGAAGGGCAAAAAGAAACAGAATGCTAATTAAATGAAAAGGCAACTGTCATTATCTCCCTTTCACACCCCAATATCTCATTTTACTTCCCACAGAAGGGATGAGAAGAATGTGCAGTATAATGTGGAATATACTACAGTTGAGTCAAATAACATAGGGAGTTAGGGTTGCTGACCCTTATGCAGTTGAAAATTCATGTATAACTCTGAATTTCTCAAAACTTAACTGTTATTAACTTTTGACCTATTTAAGCCTATTGTTGACCAGAAGACTTACAAATAGAGTAAACAGTCGATTAACACATATTTTATGTTATATGTGTTTGTACTATGTTCTTACAATAAAGTATGCCAGACAAAAGAAAATGTTATTATGAAAATCATAAGGAAAATACATTTACAGTATTGATTAAAAAATATGTATAAGTGGACCCACACAGTTAAAACCTGTTTAGTCCAAGGGTCAACGTAGCTTTATATTTCTGTGTAATAAACTTAGAGGTGTAAAAAAACCCAGCAATTTATCAACTTTCCATTTCCATGGGCCATTAGTCCAGAACACATTAACTGGGTTCCCTGCACAGGGCTTTGTAAGTCTGAATTAGAGTGTTAGCCAGGTATGTTCTTCTCTGGAGACTTGACTGGGGAAAGGTTGGCTTCCACACTCCTTCAAGGTATTGGCAAATTCTATTGCCAGTGCAGTTGTGAGACTGAGGTTCTGGTTTACTTTGCTGACTGTCAGTTGGAGACTTCCCTCAACGCCTAGGACATGACATTCTCAGGTCCTTGTTACATTGCCGTCTTCATAGGCCCTCTCACATATTAAGTATTTCTTGCCTGGAAGAACCCAGACCACTTTTAAGGAGTCTTGTGATTAAATCAGGTCTACCTGGGTAATCACCCTATTATAGGTCAAGTGATTTAGGATTTAAATTACCTCTGCAAAATCCCTTTACAGCAACACCTGTCTGATTAAATAAGTGGGAGAGAGTGTGTTTACAACAGGAGTGAGAATATGGGATACATCTCAGAATCTTGGGGTACATCACTCCTTGCTAATGAGAACATAGGCTCAAACTAAGGCACCTCTCTTTCATTAGTAGTTGAGCACTCTTCATTTCATCTTTTAGATGCATTCTCAACATAGGCAATATTGCCCCCAATGGGTGAAAATTGATTTGGATACCAGGGAGAAATCTTAGATTTTACAATGGTTTGGAGTCTTCAAAAGCTCTACCTGACAAAATTGTATTCATTGGTATTTAATTTTTCTCATTAGGGAGAAATTAAATTAAATTGAAATTAATTTAATTCATTCATTACATTTAATTAATGAATTGATTAATTTATATTGAATTTAAATTTAATTTATTTTTTCTCCTTAGGAGTACTGTAATAATAGAAAGGTTGAGTAACTCAGTTTTTAATGATCCTCCTGCATCTACATTTTACACAAATTTCTATTCTCATTTCTGGAACTGTCATAGTTGCCTCTATAGCTTTTCTTCCTGTATAATGGGAGAAAATTTAATTGCTGCCACCAGTACTAAGTGCATAATAATTTAAACCCACATAAATGTTGGTCAATTATCTTTATCATCATCTAAAATTTTCAATTACATCCTCAGTAAAAGAGTTCAAGAACACATATCACTATCACTAGAAACCAAAGGAGTTTAATATATCTTTCAGTAGTCTGTAATGCAAAAGGAAATGTCATCTTAACCTTTAAATAATAAATTTATTTGCCTAGGGATACTAAAATTTTGGTGCCCTCTATTGTGTCATGATATTTAAAATTGGTTATATTTCTCACACAGAAGTATTAATTATAGGTATCAATTGAAATAAAATTTTCAGAGATATGGACAAAAATTTATGTACAGTATCTACCTTAATACTGTTTACAATAGGAAAATATACATCAATAGTGAAATGTTTCAGTAAATTACACTATATCCATAGGATGATTTATTGATCTAACATTTAAAATTATGTTTAAAAAGATATATAAACATGAGGAAATGCTTAAGATATAGTGCTAAGTAAAAACTTAGGATGTAAAAATGGAAGTACTGTTTTATCTGAATGTTTTACATGCACATACATAGAAATAAAGACAAAATGCCAGCAGTGATGGGATTATGGGTTATTTTATTTTATTTCTGATATGTATTTACATTTTCCAAATTTCCTAGGATGTGAATGTATTACTTTTATAGTTAGAAAAGTGAAATTAAAACATGAGGCTTAAGTTGAGAAACAATATAACTTCAGCATGCTCATTAAATACAGAGGCTCATATTGTTGAGTTAAACACCTGTTCTTCACTGCTGTCATCCACCAACTCCTAGTTGTTCTTGAAAACTGTGTAGTTCCCACATCACTGTGTTCCCCTCCCTCCTCACCCCGACACTGATTAGCATGTCAGGGACAATAAATATCCAAGATGGATGACCTATGGTAAAGCTTGGACTCTCAGGTCTTTTACCTCTTAGTTATAACTAGATTTACCTCCAACCTACCGTAGATACCCACTCCAATAATCAATTCTGGATCTTGTTATCGCTGGTAATTGTACCACTTTGGAAACTTAAATTTCAAGCACACCCCTTTCTAACCTCCTATGCTTCCAGCACATTTATTCTAGTAACCCAGTATCACAACACCTCTACATCACTGAAATCTCCACATTATTGACTTATGCATACTTTTGCCCAAACCCCATTGATGGATGAAACCAAAAAAAAGACATACAAATGACTAACAGGTATATGTTAGTCATTTCTCCAACATTATCTTATGTCGCTCTACCTTGTACTGGCTAGTCTCTAACCACACATAGGTATTCCAACTTCTTTCCTGCCTCAGAAACTCTTTCCACGCTTTCTTCCTGACCATAACATCCTTCCCACTTCTCTGCACATAGCTGGCGTCTCCTTCAGAGTGAGTTTTACCTGTCAGTCTTTAAGGAGACTTTCTTGATCATGATTTCTAAATAAGATCTTTTCTCATCCCTACCCCACCTCTGATTCTTATTCTATATCACAGCTATCTGTTTCTCTCCAGCATTTATCAAGATATTAAATATTTATTGTTCACTCATTTTCTGTCTCCACCATTGAACTGCAAGCTCCGTGATAGTAACAGATGTCACTGTGTTTTGCCTGTGTGCTCACTACCTTGATCAGTGACTAAAAGTACTCAATAAACATTTCCTGAATGAATATATGAATAAATAAATGGCTACAAGGTACAGTTCACAGCTATTATTATCTGGACTTGCTGGATTATAGGATCCAATAAGTTGAGAAAAATCTAATTAATATGCAATCAACAAAAATTAAATATACATTCTAAATGCCAGCTAGTGTCCATGATAGGAAATGACAACAAAATCATGAACTATGACTGTTTTCTCTTTTCAAGTGAAATATTATGTCATGTATATATGAGTACCTAAGAGTATTGATCCTTTTTGTGCCTTATTTGAAAAGCAAGATATACCAAATGCAAGAGTCTTAAAAATGTGAAATCTAAAATCCTAAAATCTTAGATCTGATGTAACTTTTAATATCATCTAGCACAATGTCCTCACTTTGAAGGAGAGAAGCTATTAAATCCTGAAGAGGTGAAGTGACTTGTTCAAAGTAACACAAGTGGAATTAAAAACCAGTTCTCCTGAAATCTAATCCAGTTTCATAAATTTTCTCATCACTACATCTGGGTAAAGCCAAAATAGGTTTTCCTTGTGTAGAGCTCACTAAAAACCATTATCAAAGAGACACATTTATTTAAACAAATATATTTCGGAATAGATGCTGAAACTTAAACACAATTCATGGATTTGATTATTGATCAGCCTTGTTGCAGAAGTTGGGCTTTTGCATCCATGCCTCAAATGTCATAATTTTAGATGTGCATTGAGGGAAAGTTAAAGATTAGCCTAGTGTTATAAAATATGGACATCAGTTGGGAGTAAAACTTTACAAAGTAAATGGGTTTTAACTTGTGAGTTATTATCAATTGAAACTAATCTGTAAATAACTTAAATATAAGTTTTAGGAATAAAATGCAACTTTAGCTTTGTATTAGAGTTTGTGCATATAATCAATAGTTATTTTGAAGATAAACAAAGTCTTCAGGATAGCTACAAGAATCTTAGAAGAAGAAGAAAAAGTTATGCTTCTTTTCTCAATATGTCAGCATCTCAATACTTAAAGGCTACACCAGGACTTATTGTTTGAAAGTGGAGAAGATTAACATCCTATGAATCCCTAAGTTGATCTGTTAGTAAATGATTATTCTCTGTATCTATGTAAATTGACTTCATATATTTTAGTCTGGTGCCAGTTCTTAGATTTGTATGTCTCTACTGATATTCATTCCTATATCTTTGAGAGTAATTATAAATATAATGAAGAATATAATTATAGATTCAAATAGAAGGTGGTGGCCAAGCAGGTGGAAGCTAAGCTCACTTCCTTCTGCCCCTGCATGGATTTTCCAGCTGATCTTCCGACAAGTGAGGTGAACAATCAACAGAATCTCAGCTGATATGAATTTTTGAAGCCAAGGGTACATACAGAGGATGCTTTGCACTATCCAGTAAGAGATTTTATAAGTTGAGGGGGAAATACCCTGCACAAGGTGCCTGCAGCAAAGGAGAGATTAGACAGAATATGTAGCTTTGTGGCTTCCTCCCCTCCCAGAGCATGGCCCTGGTCCCACACAGGGAAACCACCAACTCTAATCAGGAGAGACTTGAGGGGATATACAAAGTCTGGAAGGCTTAGGCTGCACACACACACAGAAAAAAAGCATGTTCATAGCTGCAGCGCCAGCAGTGAGAGTTCCAGAGAGAAACTCTAGCTCCTAAAACTGTTGGAGGCATTGGCAGGCTGTGAACAGCTGTGACTGAGAGAGAGACTTTCTGCCTTTTATGGAGGTGGGGCACGTGAAGAGTTGGCCCATGGCTCGGGGCTGCAGTGTTGGTTCCACATAGACTTTTTTAATAGGGAAGCTGAGGCATGGCAGGGCAGGGACCCCATGACCACGCAGGCAACAGCCTTGCCATCAAAGAAACCAGAGGGGAAATGTAGATTTTTACTAGTAAGTCCAGCTGTGCAAGAAGAACAAAAACTGGCATGCTGAAGGGATTCTGGGTCCTGACCCAACAAGGCTGATATGCAGAGGGCTGTGCAGAATAGAGAGTTCAAGTATCCTGCAAGAGTGGTAGGCTGGGGACTGGATGGCCAGGGGCTGAGGGCCTGAGATTCCTTGGATCCAGACAGGTCCCCTCACCAGCAGGCATGCCCAACCCCCACCTGTCAACACATATCATAGGAAAAAGAAGGAGAAGCTCTAAAAATGCCCTTTATGAACTTCTATCAGACACTATGAGCTATGCTTGTTCCTCAGGCTCTGATCCACTGAAACTAGCAGAGCAGAGAGATTAGAGACAGGCACAGCAAGGGGTGTTCAGGGTCCTGCCCAGCCTCAGCTTAAAAAAATATATTTTATTTATTTCTTTTTAGAGAAGGGGTAAGGGAAGAAGAAAGAGAAGGAGAGAAACATTAATGTGCAAGAGATACATTGATTGGCTGCCTCTCACACACCCCCATCCAGGGACCCAGCCCCCAACATGCCCTGACTGAGAATCAAACACTCACCCTTTGATTCACAGGCCAGCGCTCAATCCACTGAGCCACACCAGCTGGGGTGTCAGCCTCAGCTCTTATACAGAGCTGCAATCAACACCAAGTAGAAAAGAGCTGACCCTTTTACACAGATTGGCCCTTCACAGGAAATGGGCAGCTAATTCATCAGAAATTATACATTATTGGAAATAATCTGCAACAGACAAAGACATGTGGTGGTGGTAGTGGGGAGCACTCCCACCACCTTCCCTGAAGTCTGAACAGCACCTCTGGAGGATGACCCAGAGAATCAACCCTCCCAATTACACCAGAGGCTCCCTCTGGAGGCAGGTGGAAGTCATACTGCTTAAAGTGCTCTCTGACATTACATGAAACACTCTTGGGCCTTGTGCTGATGGAAAGCCCACAGGGCAGAACAGGGAAGAGTAGCCAGGCCTGAAGGAGATAGCTATAGACTGTGGATCACTTGTAGTCTCAAACAGGCTGCCTAGGGCTAGACTAGGACACCATCTGACATCACCAGGGATGGATTCAGAAAGAGAAGACTGTGGCAGACACTAGACTTTTCTGAGAGGGATTCCACCTGGGCCTTATTCATTATTTGCATTATCTTTTCTCTGGCACAGCTTTTTAACAATTTTTTCCTTCCAGTCTGTTCATATTATTTCACTATTTTTTACTCTACTTTAATTTCAAATCTCATATTTTACTCCTCCTCTCTCTTACTCCAATTTGCTTTTTCTTTCTTCTTATTTTTGTTTTAAATTGTATTTTTCCCTTTCTACACCTTGTTTCTAGTCCATACTCTTACTATTTCTCCTCCCTCCAGCCTCTCAAAACCATTTTTCTTGCCATTAATCATCTCACATTTTTCTCTTTCTTATAATAGCCTTATTATCTCTCCACCTTTATTAATCTTTGTTTGTTTGTTGTTAATATGGCAATTGTTGCATTTCTTCGATTTTATTCCTAGATGTTCACTATTTTTGTATTTCAAATCTCAAATTTTACTGTTCCCCTCTCTTACTTCAATTTGTCTTCCTCCTGCCCTTCCTTTATTTTTGTTTTGAATTATATTTTTCCCTCTCTTAGCCTGGATTTTATTATTTATTCTTATTATTATTTCTCCTTCTATTCTCTCAAAATCACTTCTTTATTTTAGACATCTCATAATATTTTTCTTTCTCTTTTCCTTCTTATTCTCTTTTCACCTTTATTAATCTTTGCTCATTGGTAATATTACTGTGGAGGTTCTTCTTCTTCAATTTTGTTCCTATTTTCCAATTTTTTTATTTTTTAAAACCTCATATTATACTCTTCCTTTCTCCTAGTCCATTTTACTTCCTTTTCTCCATTTTTTAAGTTGTAAATTTTATTTTTCTTTCTTTCTTCACCTTGCTTCTGTTCCCTACTCTTATTATTTTGACTCTTTAACTTCTCAAAGTCATTTGTCTTTCTGTTACTCATTTCATATTCATTTTTCCTTTCTTATAATAGTCTTAATCTCATTACACCTTTATTAATAGTTGCTCATTTGTTGTTGATAGTGTGGTTGTAGTTGAGGGGTATTTTTGCAGGGGTGAGTTTTTCTTCCATGATTGTTTTGTTTTGACAGCATCTGTAAAACAGTATAAAAGACATGGTGGGAAGTGTGACTCTCAGTCAGCCAGCCATAAGGAAGAACCTACCAAGGCACGACCCAACAACAACCTAAACTCAATTTTAACAAGAGAGCTGAAAAATAAAGGCATAAAGGAAATCCCAAGAACATCCATCTCAGGAGATCAAAGAGACTGCACCACTGAGTCCCACAGGTCTCCTACCACAGAAGGTCACTCCACAAAGACAGAGATTCAATGCAGATCAATCTATGATGTAGAAACAAAAAAGAATCACCTAAAATGGAGAGACAAAGAAACAACCCCCAATGAAAAGGAAAGAGGGAATCCCCAGAAAAAGTGCCAACTGACATTGACCAAGCAATCTATCAGACACAGAATTCAAAATAATGGTTATAAGGATGTTTAAGAACTTCAAGAAACTCTATAGGAGCTACAAGGACCTAATGGGAAATATATCAGCATGAAAAAGGACATAGAAAGTATGAATAAAAACCAAGAGGAAACGAAGAATACAATACCTGAAATGAAGAATACAGTAGAAAGAATCAAAACCAGTCTAGATGATGCAGAGAACTGAATCAGCAAGTTGGAAAACCAGGTATAAAAAACGCCCAATCATAGCAGCAAAACAAAACAAAAGACTCAAAAAGAATGAGGGAGACAACATGAAACATAATAATATCCATATCATAGGGATACCAGAAGGAGAAGAAAAGGAGCAAGGCATAGAAAACCTGTTTGAAAAAGTAGAAAAAATTTCCCTAGCTTAGTGAGGGGAAAAGTCACACAAGTCCAGGAAGCAAAAAGGGTCTCAATCAAGATGAATTCAAAGAGACCCACTCCAAAACACATCATAATTAAAATGCCAAAATTTAAAGACAAAGAGAGAATCTTAAAGGCAGCAAGGGAAAAATACCTAGTAACATAAAAGGGAACTTCAATAAGGCTATCAGCTGATTTCTCAACAAACTACAAGCCAGAGAAAATGGAATAAAATATTCCAAGTAATGAAAAGCAAAAGCCTGCAACCAAGACTACTCTACCCAGCAAGGTTCTCATTTAAAATGGAAAGTGAAATAAGGAGTTTCCCAGACAAAAAAAAAAAAAAAAGCTACAGGAATACACCCCCACCAGACCAACACTGCAAGAGATGCTAAAGGGACTGCTTTAAGAAGATGAAGAAAAAAAGAGAGAGGGGAACACAGGTACAAAGGGGGGAAATGGCAATGAATACATATGTATCAATAATAACCCTAAATATAAGTGTATTAAATGCTCCAATCAAAAGGCATAGTGTAGCTGAATGGATAATCAAACATGGCCCATATATATGCTGTCAAAAAGAGACCCACCTCTGAGCAAAAGATCTATCCTTGGCTGGTGCGGCTCAGAGGGTTGAGCACTGGCCTGAGAACCAAAGGGTTGCTTGTTCGATTTCCAGTCTAGAGCATATGCCTGAGTTGTGGGCCAGGTCCCCAGCAGGGTGTCCACAAGAGCCCACCACACATTAACGTTTCTCTCCCTCTTTCTCCCTCCCTTCTCCGCTCTCAAAAAATAAATGAATAAATAAATAAAAACAGCCTAAAAAAAATCTATATAGACTGAAAATGAAGGGATGGAAAAAAATATTCCAAGTAAACAGATGTGACCAAAAAGCTGAGGTATCAATATTTATATCAGACAAAATAGCCTTCAAAACAAAAGCCATAACAAGAGACAAACAAGGTCACTACATAATAGTTAAGGGGGTAGTCCAACAAGAGTGTATAACCCTTGTAAACATAGAAAGACCTAAATATATAAGGAAAACCTGGGTGGACATCAAGAAAGATATCGACAGCAACACACTGATAGTAGGGGATTTTAACACCCCACTGTCAACAATGGAGAGATCTTCCAAACAAAACATCAACAAGGATATTGTGGAACTTAATGATGCATTAAACCAAATGGACTTAACTGACATATATAGAACCTTTCATCCCAAAGAAGAAAAATACAATTTCTTTTCAAATGCACATGGATCATTTTCAAAATAGGCCACATGGTAGGACACAAAACAAGTCTGAACAAATTCAAGAAAATTGAAGTCATATCAAGCATCTCCTTGGATCACAATGGCTTGAGACAAGGAGCCAACCTCAATGAAAAAACTCAACAACATTCAAATACATGGAGACTGAATACCATGTTATTAAATAATGAATGCGTTAGTAATAAGATAGGGAGGAAATCAAAAAGTTTCCATAAATAAATGAAAATGAACATACAACATCCCAAAACCTCTGGGACACGGTGAATGCAGTCCTGAGAGGGAAGCTCATCGCAATACATGCTACCTAATTCTATATCTACAAGAACTAAGAACTAGAGGAACAACAACAAACAAAGCCCAGAGAGAGTAGAAAGAAGGAAATAATCAAGATGAGAGCAGAATTAAAGGACATAAAGACTACAAAAATATTTCAAAGGATCGAAGAATCCAGGAGCTGGTTCCTTGAAAAGATAAACAAAATTGACAAACATTTAACCAGACTCACCAAGAAAAGAAGAGATAGGACCCAAACAAATAAAATCAGAAACAAAAGAGGAGAAGTAACAGCTGATACCACAGAAATACAAAGGATTGTAAAGAAATTACTATGAGCAACTATATGGCAAGAAATTGGACAACCTGGGAGAAATAGATACATTTCTAAGAAACATACAATCTTCCAAAACTGAATCAAGAAGAAGCAGAGAGCCAGAATAGATCCATAGCAACTAATGAAATTGAAGCAGTAATCAAAAACCACCTGGCAGACAAAAGCCCTGGACTGGATGGCTTCAGAGGTGAATTTTACCAAAACATTCCAAGAAGAACTAACTCCTATCCTCTTCAAACTATTCCAAAAAATTCAAGTAGAGAGAAGACTCCCAAACTATTTTTATGAGTCCACTATTATCCTAATTCCAAAACCAGGTAAAGACACAACAAAGAAAGAAAACTACAGGCCAATATCTCTGATGAACATAGATGCTAAAATCCTCAACAAAA
The DNA here is from genome assembly GCF_021234165.1 of Pteronotus mesoamericanus. Lineage (NCBI taxonomy): Eukaryota > Metazoa > Chordata > Mammalia > Chiroptera > Mormoopidae > Pteronotus > Pteronotus mesoamericanus. The sequence goes on from NW_026555198.1 coordinate 6,549,444, forward strand.
TATTGGCAATCCAGATCCAGAAATACATTAAAAAGATCAAACACCATGATCAAGTTGGCATTCATCCCAGGGATGCAAGGATGGTACAATATTCACAAATCAATGAATGTGAAAAATCACATAAACAAAATGAGAGAAGACGATGGCAGAGGAGTGAATGGGAGTGACGCTGACCTCCTGCCAAGATCAAACTGGAATTGTGACTTAATAGTGGAGAAATCACCTGGAAAACAATGGAACGATAGCGGGAGAGGAGCCTTGGAGCCATGGACAGATAGTGGATTCAACTCTTACACATCCCAATGGGTGAGAAGTGCGGTGGAGGCTCAAGAGGGTGGGCTGGGCGCCCATGGGCACCAGCACAAGAGGGACATTGAAACGGACAGTTAGCTCCCCCCGAGAACAACGGGGTCTGAATCATAAACAGGGACCTCTAGACTACAGAAGCTAAAACCAGGAAAACACACAAACAAAACGCAACCCCGAAAAGCTTAGAGGCGCTCTCTACCAGAGACAGGTGGCTGGGGATGCAAAGAGACATATAAAGGGCCAAGAAAAAATTGCAGTGGCAGCCACCCTCCTTGATCTCTGGGCCGAGGAAGCGACAGAGTGGGCTGGTGCCTGGGAAAAGATTGGTGAGGAAAACTTTGTGAAGAGAACTGAGACGGCAGCCGGCGGAACCCTGGTGATAACTCACCTCCCACTCTGCAGCTACCAGCCTGCTTAGGCATCAGGGAATCAATTAACCTGGCTTTTGTGCGCTCCACACACAGCTAGTGCACCTGTGAGCTGGGGGGCTAAGTGCAGACAAGCTGGAAGAAATAGAGGATCCCTGGCCAAAGGGATCACAGAACTGAACAGAGACCCCTAAGGAGAGACTGGAGACGGAGGTGTTGGGGAAAGGACAGGAGGAGGAACCGGGGAGTCCCAACTCCCTCCCCATTCCATAGTCTCCATTTTGGGCAGGCAAGGTGTGCCTTCTAAGAGGCAGAAGCAGGGCGCGCACAAACCATACTGCCCGCAATTGCAACACAGTCTGCACAAATAGTGGATCCTTGGCCGAAGGGGTCATAGAACTGCCCAGAGACCCCTGAGGAAAGACTGGAGACAGAAGTGTTGGGGAAAGAACAGGAGGAGGAACTGGAGAGTCCCGACTCCTTCTCCTTGCCGTAGTCTCCATTGTGCAGGAACAGGCCACACCACCAAAGAGCCAAAAGCTGAAAAGCACACAATAGACAGCCAAAAACCACTGAGTGCAGACACGCACACTTGCGCTGACTGGCCTGCGAGGGTTGGCGAGGTGTGTGTGGACCCGCACAGGCTGGCGAGGGCTCGCGCAGGGTGGGCACCAATGGGGCCTGTGAGGGAGTGCACAGATCGCCGAGGGCAGGCATAAACGAATCCACGCGGGCCGCGAGTACAGAGCAGTCCACAGAAATAGTGGATCCCGGGCCAAAGGGGTCACAGAGCTGCCCAGAGTCCCTGGAGGAGAGACTGGAGACAGGATTAACCTGAGAGTCCTGGAGCTGACTTCCTCCCATTTCCGAAGTCCCCATTTGGCGAGGGCAAGCAACGACACCAAAGAGCCAAAAGCGGGGAAAGCACACAATAGAAGATCCTAACTGACCATTCCCGGGGCGCCCACAGGGCGTGGGCGCTAGATGAGTGCACGAGCTTGGGCAAATAAGTGCCCAGGAGGGCTGTAGATCCTGTCGGGCCAGGGATCCTGTTGGGCTAGGGAGTGTGCTCAAGGAGCCGGTGGGAGAGTCCAAAGCGATCCACAGAAAGAGTGGATACCTGATGGAAGGGATCAAAGAGCTGCCCAAATCAGGAGTCAGACACAGACAATAGACACCTGAAAGCTCAAAAAAAAAAAAAAAAGACCTAAGGTCATATAGGGTCAACAACTGACATCATCAGAGACAGGCCCAGAAAGAAAACTAAATAAATAAATAAATAAACAAACAAATAAAAAGACCTGCCTAATACTATAGAAGACTAATTAACGAAGTTAGTTAATCTAGACAGCCCAATTAAAACAGTAGCAAAAATAAATAAATAAATAAATACATACATACATACATACATACATACATACATACCTTAACAGACTCTCACAAAAATGGGAAGAAAAAGCAGTTCCCCCCAAATGAGTGGAAGAAGGGACTCCACACACAGAGAGCAAAATGAAATAGAGGCAAGGGAACTATCCGACATTGAATTCAAAACAATGGTCCTAAAGAAGCTCAATAAGCTCAGCCAGCTCAAAGAAAACTATGAGAAAATGCAGAGAAACTATCAGTATCTTACAGCAAACTATATCAACCTGGAAAAGGACATAGAAACTATGGAGAAGACACAAGAGGATATGAAGAATAAAACTTCTGAATTGAAGAACACAGCAGAAGAAATCCAAAGCAGACTGGATGAAGCCGAGGATTGAATCAGTGAGATAGAGGATAAGGTAGAAGAAAGTTCCCAGAAAGAACAAGAAACGGAAAAAAGACTCAAAAAGAATGAAGAGTCATTTAGAGAAAGGCAGGACAACCTGAAACGCAATAATATCCATATAATAGGGATAGCAGAAGGAGAAGAAGAGGAGCATGGGATAGAGAGCCTCCTCGAAAAAGTAGTGATGGAAAATTTCCCCAATTTGAGGAGAGAAAGGGTCTCATGGATCCAGGAGGCACAGAGGGCCCACTCAAGAGGGACCCAAGGAAGTCCACTCCAAGACACATCATCATTAAAATGGCAACTATCAAAGACAAAGAGAAAATCCTCAAGGCAGCAAGGGAGAAGGACAAAGTAACATACAAGGGGGCCCCGATATGCCTAGGAGCTACCTTGTCAACAGAAAAGCTACAAGCCAGAAGGGAATGCAACAAATATTCCAAGTCATGAAAAGCAAGGGCCTACAACCAAGGCTGCTCTACCCAGCAAGGCTCTCCATTAAAATAGAAGGGGAAATAAGGAGTTTCCCAGACAAAAGAAGGCTAAAAGAATACATCTCTACCAAACCAGCACTCCAAGATATACTAAAGGGACTGGTTTAAGAAGATGAAGGAAAAGAATGAAAAAGAGAGGAACACAGGTACAAAGAGAAAAATGAATAAGTTTCTATCAGTAATATCTCTCAATGTGAATGGACTAAATGCCCCAATCAAAAGACACAGGGTAGCTGAATGAATAAGAAAACAGGACCCACACATATGCTGTCTACAAGAGACCCACCTCAGAGAAGGAGACCTACACAGATTGAAAGTAAAGGGATGGAAAAAATATTCCAAGCAAATGGGCATGAGAAAAAGGCCAGGGTTGCCATACTTGTATCAGGCAAATTAGATTTCAAAACAAAGGCCATAAAGAGAGACCCAGAGGGGCACTTTATAATACTTAAAGGAAGAATCTATCAAGAAGACATCAACATTGTAAACTTATATGCTCCCAATACGGGAGCCCCCAAGTATATAAGGAAAATCTTGGATGACTTCAAAAAAGATATAGACAGCAACACACTGATAGTAGGGGATTTCAACACCCCACTGTCAAAAATGGACAGATCTTCCAAACGAAACATTAATAAACATATTGTGGCGCTGAATGACACACTGAATCAAAGAGACTTAACTGACATATATAGAACCTTAGATCTCAAAAAAGAAACATACACATTCTTTTCAAACGCTCATGGCAGTTTTTCAAAGATAGACACATGATGGGATGCAAAGCAAACTTCAGGAAATGCAGGAAAATGGAAATATACCGAACTTTTTCTTGGACCACTAGGCCTTGAAACTGGAAATCAACCTCAAAGAGAAACTTCAAAAACTTGCAAATGCATGGAGACTGAACAGTAGACTATTAATCAATGAATGGGTCAATAATGAGATAAGAGAAGAAGTCAAAAAATTTCTGGAAACAAGTGAAAATGAACAGACAAGAGTCTAAAACCTATGGGACACAGCAAAGGCAGTCCTGAGAGGGAAGTTCATAGCAATACAGGCCTACCAAAAAAAGACAGAAACATTTCAAATAAAAGACCTAACACGACAACTTGAAGAACTGGAGAAACAACAACAAATAAATCCCAGAGCAAGTAGAAGGAAGGAAATAGTCAAGATAGACAGCAGAACTGAATCACATAGAGACAAAAAGAACAATTCAGAGGATCAACCAATCCAGAAGCTGGTTCTTTGAAAAGATAAATAAAATGGACAAGCCTTTAAGCAGACTCATCAAGAAAAAATGGGACAGGACCCAAATTAATAAAATCAGAAATGAAAGAGGAGAAATAAGAACTGATACCACAGAAATACAAAGGCTTGTCAGAAACTACTATGAACAATTATATGCCACGAATTTGGAAACCTCAATGAAATGGACAAATTTCTAGAAAAGTATAATCTTCCAACACTGAAGGAGGAAGAAACAGAAAGCTTGAACAGACCGATATCAGCTGGGGAAACTGAAGCAGTCATCAAGAACTCCCAACATACAAAAGCCAAGGGCCAGGTGGTTTCATAGGAGAATTTTACAAAACATTTAAGGAAGAGCTAACTCCTGTCCTTCTCAGGCTATTCCAAAAAATCCAAGAGGAGGGAAGACTCCCAGACTCTTTCTATGAGGCCAGCATCACCCTGATCCCAAAACCAGACAAAGACCTTACAAAGAAAAAAATCTACAGGCTAATTTCACTGCTGAACATAGATGCTAAAATTCTCAACAAAATATTGGCCAACCGCATCCAGCAATACATTCAAAAGATTATCCACCATGATCAAGTGGGATTCATCCGAGGGATGCAGGGATGGTTCAATATAGGCAAGTCAATAAACGTAATACATCACATAAGTAAAAGACAAAAACCACATGATCATCTCGATAGACACGGAAAAATTATTCGATAAGGTACAGCACCCATTTATGATCCAAAGACTCAGAAAAATGGAAATAAATGGGGTATTCCTCAATGTAAAAAAGGCGATATATGAAACAGCTCCAGTCAACATCATACTCACCAGGCAAAAACTGAAAGCTTTCCCACTAAGATCGGGAACATGACAAGGATGTCCGTTTTCACTACTTCTTTTCAACATCATACTGGAAGTCCTAGCCACAGCGGTCAGACAAGAAAAAGAAATAGAAAGCATCCCAATAGGAAAGGAGGAAGTAAAGCTATCATTGTTTGCAGATGACATGATAGTGTACATAGAAAACCCTGTGGATTCCCCCAAAAAACTCCTCAACTTAATAAGTGAATTTGGCAAAACAGCAGAATACAAACTCAATATTCAGAAATCAAAGGCATTTCTATACACCAGCCATGAAATAGGAGAAGAAATCAGAAAAAAATATCATTCGATATAGCAACAGGAAAAATAAAGTACCTAGGAATACATTTAACCAAGGAAGTAAAAGGCCTGTGTGCAGAAAACTATACAACACTGAAGAAAGAAATTAAGGAAGACACAAATAAATGGAAGCACATACTGTGCTCATGGATTGGAAGAATTAATATCATCAAAATGTCCATACTACCCAAAGCAGTTTATAGATTCAACGCAATCCCTATTAAAATACCAATGACGTGTTTCACAGAAATAGAACAGACATTTCAAAAATTTATATGGAACCATAAATGACCCCAAATAGCTGCAGCAATTTTGAGAAAGAAAAAAAAAGTAGGAGGGATTACGATACCGGACATCAAAGTCTACTACTAAGCCACTATACTCAAAACAATCTGGTACTGGCACAAGAACAGACCCATAGACCAGTGGAACAGAATAGAAAGCCCAGAAATAAGGCCAGGTCTATATCGGCATCTAATATTTGACAAAGGTGTCAGAAGCATAAAACGGAACAATAATAGCCTCTTCCACAAATGGTGTTGGGAGAGCTGGACGGCTACATGCAAAAAATTGAAGTTGGATCATCAGCAGACACCATACACAAAAATAAACTCAAGATGGATAAAAGACTTAAATATAAGTCACAACACCATCAAAGTCCTAGAGGAGAATATTGGCAGGAAACTCTCAGATATCCCAGGCAGCAATTTTTTCATCTATATGTCTCCTAAAGTAAGGGACATAAAGGAAAGAATAAACAAGTGGGACCTCATCAAAATAAGAAGCTTCTGCACGGCTAAAGAAAACATCAGAAAAATGAAAAGGGAGCCAACCCTATGGGAAAATATATTTGCTAATGATACATCAGATGGAGGTCTGATCTCCAAGATATATAAAGAAGTCACTTGACTCTACTTCAAGTAGACAAACCATCCAATCAAAAAATGGGCAAAGGACCTGGGCAGACGCTTTTCCGAAGAAGAGATATAGAGGGCCCAGTGGCATTTGAAAGGATGCTCAGCATCACTAGCCATCAGAGAAATGCAGGTCAAAACCACCACAAGGTACCACCTCACACTGGTCAGAATGGCCATCATAAACAGATCCACAAACAACAGGTGCTGGCGAGGCTATGTGGAAAAGAGAACCCTAGAACACTGTTGGTGGGAATTCAGATTAGTGTAGCTATTGCGGAAATCAGTTTGGAATTTCCTCAAAAGCTGAAAATGAAACTGCCTTTTGATCCAGTGATTCCTTTGCTGGGACTATCCCCTAAGAATCCCAAAACACCAATTCAAAAGATGCTATGCACCCTTATGTTCATAGCAGCACAATTTACAATAGCTAAGTGTTGGAAGCAACCTAAATGCCCATCAGTAGATTACTGGATCAAAAAATATGGTACATTTACACAATGGAATACTACACAGCAGAAAGAAAAAAAGAACTACTAAACTTCGCGACAGCATGGATGGAACTGGAGAGCATTATGCTAAGCGTAATAAGGCAGCGGGAGAAAGACAAATACCATATGATCTCACCTATAAGTCGAACCTAACCAACAATACAAAGATGCAAGGAAAATAAGACCAGCTGCACTGAAAGGTAAAGAAACCAACAGAGACAAGAGGGAAGTAGGGAGAGGCAGGGGAAAAGGAAGGGAAGGGGAAAAGTCAAGGAACATATAGCAAGGACTCATGGATAAAACCAAAGGGGTAGAGTTGAGGGAGGGTGGGAGGTAGGGAGGGGCAAGAGAAAGTGGTGGGGGGAGGGCAGAGACAAATGTAGTTGGAAAAATTAATTAATTACTTAAAAATAATTTAAATTATCAGATTAAAAAATGAAGGATAAAAATCACATGATCAAATCAATGGATTCTAAAAACACATTTAATAAAATCCAGCATGCATTTGTGACAAAAACAGCCTGCAACGTGGGAGTAGAGGGAGCATAACTCACCACAATAAAGATAATATATGAGAAACCTACAGTCAACATCATACTCAATGGGCAAAAACTAAAACCATTTTCCTTAAGATCAGAAACAAGACATGGGTGTTCACTTTCACTGTCTTATTCAACATAGTATTGGAAGTTGTAGCCACAGCAATCAGACAAGACAAATAAATAAAATGCATCCGAATTGGAAAGGAGAAAGTAAAATGGTCATTATCCACAGACAGCATGAAAGTGTGCATAGAAAATCCTATAATCCCCACCAAAAAACTACTCTATTTAACAAGTGAATTTGTCAAAATAGTGGAATACAAAGTCAATATTCACAAATCATTGTACACCAACAATAAACTATCAGAAAGAGAAACTAGGAGAAAATCCCATTTAATATAACAACAAGAAAAATAAAGTACCCAGGAATAAATTTAACCAAGGAGGTAAAAGAACCTGTACTCAGAAAACTATACAACACTGAAGAAATAAATTAAGAAATATACAAATAAATGGAAGAATATACTGTGTTCATGGATTGGAAAAATAACATTATTAATGTTAAAAATAATGTTAAAAATAAACATTATTAAAATGTAAAATCCATTCTACCCAAAGTAATCTATAGATTCAATGCAATTGCTATTAAAATACCAATGGTGCATTTTAGGGATCTAGAACAAATATTTCAAAAGTGTATATGGGAAAAAAAATGTCCCAAATAGCCTGAGCACTCTTGTAAAGTAGGAGGGATCACATTATCTGATATTAAACTATACTACAAGGCCAGTGTTCAAAACAGTTTGGTACTAGCATAGGAACAGACACATAAATCAATGGAACAGAATAGGGGACACAGAAATAAACCAAGGGCTCTGTGGTTAATTAATATTTGACAAATGGGGCATGAACATACAATGGAATAAATATAGTCTCTTCAGTAAATAGTGTTGGGAGAACTGGACTGGTACATGCAAAAAAAAAAAAATGAAACTAGACCATCAATTTACACCATACAGAAGAATTAACTCAAAATGGATAAAAGACTTAAATATAAGTTGTGACACCATAGAAGTCCTAGAGGAAAACATACATAGGAAAATTTCAGATATCCCATGTAGCAATATTTTTGACAATATATCTCCTAGGGCAAGGGAAATAAAGGAAAAATAAACAAATTGGACTACATCAAACTAAAAAGCTTCTGCATGGCTAAAGACACCATCATCAGAATGAAAAGGGAACCAACTGTATGGAAGAAAATATTTGCCAATTATACATTGGACAAGGGTTTGACCTCCAAAAAATATAAAGAACTCATATGACACAACACCAGGAAGAAAAATAATCCTATTAAAAAATGGCCCCTAGCTGGCATGGCTCAGTGAATTGACTGCTGGCCTGTGAAGGGTCTCCGGTTGGATTCCCAGACAGGGCACATGCTTGGGCTGCAGGCCAGGTCCCCAGCAGGGGGCACGTGAGATGCAACCACATATTGATGTTTCTCTCCCTCTCTTTCTCCCTCTCTTCTCCTCTCTAAAAAACAAACAAAAAAAAAACACTAAAAAAATGGGCAAAGGACCTGAACAGACCCTTCTCCAAGGAGGACATACAGAGGGCACATAGACATATGAAAGGATGCTCACCATCACTAGCCATCAGAGTGATGCAAATTAAAACCACAATGAGATACCACTTCACACCGGTCAGAATGGCCATCACTAATAAATCAACAAACGACAAGTACTGACGAGGACATGGAGAAAAGGGAACCCTAGTGCAGTGTTGGTGGGAATGCGGGCTGGTGCAGCCACTGTGGAAAGCAGTGTGGAATTTCCTCAAAAAAATTAGATATGGAACTACTTTACGACCCAGTGATTCCACTGCTGGTATAATATCCTAAGAATCCTGAAACACGAGTTCAAAAGAACCTATGCACCCCAATGTTTATAGCAGATTTATTGACAACAGCCAAGTGCTGGAAGCAGCCTAAGTGTCCATCAGTAAATGAGTGGATCATTTACTGTGGTAAATTTACACAATGGAATGATATGCAGCAGAAAGAAAGAAAGAACTTGTAGGAGAATGCTGACAAGACAAAATATAGGTACTAATAAAGTTCTTGTGAACAAGAAATTTTGCTTTTCTAATATTCTTCGTTCTCAGAAAGGTCAGCTGTAGTGTGGGCCTTGCTTTGGGCTAGAGGGATTTGAGTAAGAGAGGGGTGCATGTGTCCCAGCAGGAGTATTGAAAGATTTTTATTTTAAAGAAAAGTAGTCCCATCTACATCTTAGCACAACATAAGACTTCAAAAAGCTGTTTGTTTTCCTGAATCACTCCAATGAAAATTAACTCAATCAGTTTATAGGAAGGTAAACCTTATTTCAAGAGAGGTCTATATCCATTCCATTATAAATATTGTGTATATATATATATATATATATATATATATATATATATATATATATATGAATAGAGTAACTTTTTGGTGTTGTAATTTTTTCAGTGGCTTTCCATGTGATTCATTAAAGATATTTTTAATTTTTTCCCTCAGTTGAAAAATTACATATATAAATCCTGACTTTTGAATTGCACAAACATGCAGAGCTGCTGGTTTAAGCTTATAGAAATACCAAACAAAACAAGAAATATCTTGGCATACAGTCACAGTTAAACCTATTGTAATGGAATTTGAGAGGGATGGAGGTAGAAATCCACTTCACACACAAGTATTTTCTCCTAGTAATATAGAAAGGGCTCCATAATAATACAAATTATTTCCATGTCATACTGAGAAGGCACATTATTCTTAATCTCATACAACAGGAAGGGAACTCGATACATATTTTGAGAGCACATTACTTTGATGTAGGTATTTACTTCTCATATGAAATTATAGTCATCTCATTGTTTAGTGATAATTTGGGAGACTTTCTGTTGTTTTGTATTGTGGGATATCTCCAAATATATTAACATTAATTGCCTTTTTGTTAATTTCTGTAATAATTAGGAAACAACCAGTCCTCTTTTAAAATGCCTACTGGCTAGGTTGAACTTTGGAAGTAGAAAAAAAAAGGTTTGCCCAAGGTTCTAGGAGGAGAGAAGTGGGAATGTCAAATTTCTGAATTATACCTTGGAAATAGGCTACAGCATTTCATATTCATTCATCATCGCTAAAGCACCAACATCCAGTTTTCTTTTCAATTAGATTTGCTGAAGCAATACAGCTTCTTGTCCCCATCTATCATTTTGTGAGGTCTATGATCTAAATGTCCCAAACATGTCTGAATAAATAGGGTCAGGGTTTGCTTTTGTGTGGGATGGGGTGGGGTGGACAGGAAGGTGTCAGGGAGAGAAGACTGACAGAAAAAATAACCAGTATGGTCTTAGACACATTCTTCTGCATTTATTCTAGACCTCTTCATTAAGGCAGACACCCTTTCTCAAAATTCTAGCAGGTATTGTCCAGTCATACAAAGAAAATATACATTATATCTACTTTCAAACCTTTACCAAAAATGGGAAACGTAGGCCAGAGGTTGGAAACACCCCAAGTAAATTGCATTTGAAATAACAAAGGTAACTACATGTGGAAAACCTGAAGCTTGTTAAGCTACCAATAATTATTATATTCAATTATGTATTCTCACCTAAGGACCTCTGTACTCACAGAAGTTTTGCATTGCTGGTCTCAAGAGATTAAATGTTAGTAGCTCCTCCCAAGCACTTTGACAACTATATGTCCCCACACATTTCTGAATACCCACTAAGTGGACAGTATAGCCTCAATTAGAGGGGGAAAATGGGGAAAAGAAGGGGAAGGGGCAAGCCAGTGAACATGGATAGAGGACTCCTGAACATAGACAATGGGGAAGGATTGAGTGTGGTAGTCGGGGAGCTGGGTACAGGTGACCAATGGGGAAAAAGGCAGGACAACTGTAACTGAACGACAATAAAAAAAGAAAAAGAGATATTGGACAATGTGGCCCACTGTTTCCTTCCTGAAAAACTTCTTGATTGTGTTACTTCTCTTGCCTTGAATGTTTTCTACATTCTCTCTTCTATTGTAGCTCTTAGTTTCCACATCAAGTTCAACCTTATTCCTCTTTTTTCTGTTAAACTCCCAGAAGCTGGTTTGTAGTGATCCACCATCACTCCCAGCATCCCTAAATTCATCTTTTTACCACTTTTTAGCACTTAGTATGTATCGTTGCATGGTGTGTTCCTTGAATATTAATGTTCTTCTTTTTGTGAGAAACTGAAAGTCATATGAGTATAGAGGTCTTCTCTTAATTGCCAGTAAGTAGCACAATAGCAGGTTTTAGTTTCCCTCATGTATCAGGCTTTTCTCTCTCAGCCTTTGCTTATACTGTTACTGCTCTCTGGAATATCCTTGCCTATTATTTTTTACCTTTTAAATGCCTTCTCATCCTTCAGGACATTGCTCAGTTGTGAAGTTCTTTAGGTAGCCTCCCCTGACCCTAACCTAATTGCATAATAAGGCCTCTTGTCTGTTTTCTCATGGCACTCTGCATGTACCTCCGTCTTAACACCTTTCACAATGTAACAAACTTACCTGTTTAAGAAACTCTGTCTCTCACACTCTTGAGGGAACTCCTTGAGGATGGCATTTTATTTTAATTTGTTCTACAGTTTCTATCACAGCACCTGTCATAGATGCTACTGCTGTCAGCTTTATAATCTTCCATTATGTTGGCTTTTTATGGCTATAGAGCTCGTTTGTTTTCAGCTTAGAAAATTCACTAAAGGTCCTTACCCCTATGTCAAGAGGATTATTCTGATGCTTGAAAATAAGACAACTTTTTTCATTCCCTATAAAAGATTTGGGGAGGTGTAAGGTGTTAAATAAAATTAATGTTTCAAGATCATCTAAAGTGAGTCAAGTACTATCATATATAATAGTTCCCTTTTATGTGCAATTTTGCTTCCTGCGGTTTCCACTACCTGCAATCAAACATGGTGAAAATATTAAATAAAAAATTCCAAAAAATAAACAATTCATCAGTTTTAAATTGTGTGCCATTCTGAGTAGCATGATGAAATCTAGCACTGTCTGGTGCCATCCTGTTCTCTGCTGCCCAGGAATGAATTATCACTTTGTCTAGATTATCAACCTCTAGCCACTTAGTAGCCCTCTCAGTTACCAGATCAGTTAACTGAAAGAGACAGACCACATTCTCATAACTTTTTTATTATAGTACTGTATATTGTTATAATTGCTCTATTTTATTATTACTATTGTTAATGCTTCACTGTGTCTAATTTATAAATTAAACTCTATCATAGGTATATATGTATAAGAAAAAAATGTAATATGCATGGGGTTTGGTACTATCTACAGTTTCAGGCAGGCAAGGGAGGTCTTGGAATGTATCCTTCACGGATGGGGGCTATTTTACTTTTATCCATTATTGCAACACTCAAATAAACACATGAGCACAATAACAAAAACAACAATAAAATGCAATGTTTATCTTATTATCTCCTTCTTAGAGATGAGGGAGGGGACTAACTATAAGGAAATGGCTCACACAATTGTGGAGGCTGGATGTCTGAAATCTTCAAGGCAGTTGAGCAAGCTGGAGAACCAAGAAAAACCTGATGTTGCAACTGAACGACAAAGGCAGTCTGGAGACAGAATTTCTTCTTTGTCAGGGATACCCCAGTCTCTTTCTCTTAAGGCCTTCAACTGATTGGCTGAGGCTCACCCACATTACAGAGGGTAAGTTGCTTTAATGATTTAAATGTTAATCTCATCCAAAACAAATGCCTTCACAGAAATATCTAGACTGATGTTTGACCAAATATCTAGGCAGGGTTGCCTAAGCAAGTTGACACATAAAAGTAACCATCACACTGGGTAAATCCTAGTAATCTTATATTTTATATTACCTCTTCTTCCAAGCAAGTTTTTTTTTTTACCTTAAAATGTTTTTGTAAATGAGCTACAGATTCTGGATCTTCACTTGGGCTGACATAGGGAATCTCCCATCCAAACAAGGGAGAGGGGGAGAGGCAAGAGAAGGGACCCCTGTGGGTTAGAGCTGGAAACAAAATGGGAGAAGTCACACACACACATATTCTTATAAATTCCCCCTTTCTGGACCTTCTCTTCACTTCCTCCCCCTGTTTAAGGCTGATTTGCAATTCAGCAGCCCTTTGGGGTATGCTTTGAATGCGCCTAATTCCATGTATGAGTTCTCTAACAGCCATATAATTTCTAGTCATCCTCAAAACTTTATTGAAATGTTTTCTCCTCCCTATCAGAATCTTTTTTCTGTTCCTTCCAGAATTTAAGCTAAGAGAAAATAAGAAAGTTCCTAAGGAATCTAAATAGACCACTACTTGCCCATTCTACCTCCAATGTAAGCAATGATTATGATAATATGTGCCATGGTTTATAATTTGTATAGATCGTTCACATCCATCATCTTATATGACCTTCAAAATTTAGGTAGACAAGAAGAGTGTTACTGTTGTCATTTTGTTTTGGACAAGTATGTCTCCCATCATGATTCCTATTCAACATCTTACAACACCACCTAGCTAAAGCAAAGAGACAAAGAAAATTAAATATATACAGATTGGGAAAAAAAGGAATAAAACTACCTTTGATGCATATGATATGTTTGTTTGTATAAAAAATCCCAAATAATCAAAAATAAAGAAAACTCCTGGACCTAATCAGCAATTACAGCAAGGTTTCAGGATAGAAAATTAACACATATAATTAATGGCATTATTATATATTAACAATGAAAAATGGAATATTAAATTAAAAACTAAACATCATTTATATTACTACCAAAAACAAAAGAACACTTAGGTATAACAAAATATGTATAATTTCTATATAAAGAAAGCTACAAACTATGAAAAAATTCAAAGATTTAAATAAATGACGACATCATTTGTGTTCATGTATAGGAAGACTAAATATTGTTAAGATGTCAGCTTTTCCCAACTTAATCTGTCAATTCTATTACCTAATTCAAAATCCCAGCAACTAATTTTGTGGTTGTTAACAAACTAATTCTAAAGTTTTTATAAAAAAGCAAGAGACTCAGAACAGTCAACTAAACACTGAGGAAGAACAAAGCCAGCAAACTATAACTACACAACTTCAAAACTTGCTACAAAGCTGTAGTAATGAAGTCCATGTGGCATAACAAAAGACACACATAGTTAATGAAACAAAAAAAGAGTCTCAAAATGTAGTCTACTGATCTTTGACAAAGAGGCAAAGTTAATTCAATGGATAAGAGATAAATGTCTCAACAAACGGTGCTAGAACAACAAGACATTCATATCTAAAGAAACTCTAAATATGATGTTATACCTTGCACTAAAATAACTCATAGGCCTAAGTATAAAATGCAAAACTCTAAACTTTCTAAAAAAATTACAGGAAAAATTAGGTGACCTTGGATTTAGTGATAACTTTTTAGAAGCAACACAAAATGCATGATCTATGGGATTAAAAAATTGATAAACCAGACTACATTAAAATTAAAAAGTCCTATTCTACAAAAGACACTATTAAGAGAATAAAAAGACAAGTTACAGACTGGGATAAAATAGTTGGAAAACACATATCTGATAAAAAAAATAAACTTGCATCAAAAAAACATACAAAGTACTATTAAAACGCCAAACCAAGTAAAGGAACGAGCCAATTTTGGAAGTTTAATTAAAATATGTATAAATGTCAAGCTCAAAAACTAAATAGACTGGTTGAACAACATATCAGACATACCCTATAATTGAATTACTAATCCAGAAATAGAGCTGAAAAAAATTTTTGAGGATGAAGCATAGAAAGAGAAGTAGATGAAATAACAATGAAGAGGAAATATAGATAAGACAGAATAAGAAAGGTTAGCACTTACCCTGGTCTCTGACAAAAGCGGGGGCAGACTGCGCTAGAGACACCTGAGGAGAGACTGGGGGATGAGACTTTGGGGGACGAACTGAGAGAGTAGCCAGCAGGATCCCAGTGCTGACTCATCTCCCAGATGGCAGCAGCCATCTTGCTCAGGTAGACCACCCCCATGAGCGGCAGCAGCAAGAGAGGATACTATAACCCCACCCTCAGAAGAAACTCCACCCCACCCTTTGGTGTCTCTAAGCCAGCATGTTGAGTGCAGAGTGGCAGACACAGTTAGTAGATCCCTGGCTAAAGGAGGCACAGAATGAGACACTTGAGGAGAGACTGGAGATGGAGGCTTTGGGGAGAGAATGGAGAGAGTAGCTGGCGGGATCCCAGTGCTGACTCCTCCCCCATAAGGCAGCAGCCATCTGGCTCTGGCAGACCACTCCGCTGAATGGCAGCAACGTGAGAAGACCCAATGACCCTGCGCCCAGGAGGGACTCTGCCATGCCCTGTGGTGTCTCTAAGCCAGCCTGCTGACTGCAGAGTGACTAGATTAACAGCTGAAGGAGACAGCCACAGACAGTAGATTCCTGGAAGTCTTGAACAGACTGCCTAAAGTCACACGGGGACAACATCTGACATATTCAGAGGCAGGTCCAGAAAGAAAAAAAAAACAGGAAGTCTCCTACCATAGAAGTTCACACCACAAAGTCAGGAAATCAAGACAGATCAATTTAAGAAGCAGAAGCAAAAGAGAAGCACCTCACAAATACTTGGGAAGAGTAAGAAACATCTCCCAGTTGAAGAGAAATGAGAAATTCCCAGAAAGAGAACTAAATGAAATATAGCCAAGTAAACTATCAGATACTGAGTTCCAAACAACAATTCTGAGGGAACTCAATGAGCTCAATGATCTCAAAGAGAATTACAAAGGACTAGAGGGAAACTACAAGGAACTTACTGCAAACTATATCAGCATGAAAAAGGACATAGAAACTATCGATAAGAGACAAGAAGAAATGAAAAATACCATTTCTGAATTGAAGAACACAGTAGAAGGAATCAAAAGCAGGCTAGATGAAGCCGAGGAGCGAATCAGCAAGCTGGAGGACAAGGTAGAAAAAATCTCCCAGAAAGAGCAAGAAAATGAAAAAAGACTCAAAAAGAATGAAGAGGCATTGAGCGAAATGCAGGATAACCTGAAACGTATTAATATCCATATAAGAGGGACACCAGAAGGAAAAGAAGAGGAGCAAGAGAGAGAACCTGTTTGAAAAAGTAATGATGGAAAACTTCCCTAATTGCAGGAGAGAAAAAGTGACAAAAGTCGAGGCAGCACAGAGGGTCCCATTCAAGAGGAAACCAATGAGGTCCACGCTAAGACACGTCACAATTAAAATGCAAATATCAAAGACTAAGGGAGAATCCTAAAGGAAGCAAAGGAGAAACACATAGTGACATATAAGGGAGACCTGGTATGGCTAGCAGCTGACTTCTCAACAGGAATACTGCAAGCCAGAAGGGTATGGCAAGAAATAGCCCAAGTCATGAAAAGCAAAGGCCTGCAACCAACACTGCTCTATCCAGCAAGACTCTCAATTAAAATGGAAGGTGAAATAAGGAGTTTCCCAGTCAAAAGAAGGCACTTCGACCAGACTAGCAATGGAAGATTTGCTAAAAGAACTACTTTAATCAGATGAAGTAAAAGAGTCTATGAATACCCATTTCCTTTCACAGTCACCAATAGTTGATATTACCAATATTTTTAATACTTATTAATCTGATTGTGACAATGATGGGTTATCTTAACTGTTCCTTTATTATTTGTTGAACCTAAATCTGTTTTTGTATATATCTTGCCTATTTATATTATTTTTTTAAAAAGCTTTAAATGACTTTTTGGTATTCTTTATCTTTTTCTTGATTAAATGTTTGTAGAATATTTTCTCTAAAAAAACTAAAAAATATTAATCCCTTTTTAGATGAGTTGCAAATACTTTCCTATTCCATTACCCATCCTTTAACTTTTTATATGTATATTACTCTATAGTCTTCAATGTTTAATATAGTCATATTGTCAGTATTTTACTTTATTTATTTATTTATTTATCTTTATATAGAGCCATAAATGACCCTGAATAGCTGCAGCAAATTTGAGGAAGAAAAACAAAGTAGGAGGATCACGATATTGAACATCAAACTATACTACAAAGCCACTATACTCAAAACAATCTGGTACTGGCACAAGAACAGATCCATAGACCAGTGGAACAGAATAGAAAGCCCAGAAATAAGCCCAGGTCTCTATGGGCATCTAATATTTGACAAAGGGGGCAGAAGCATAAAACGGAGCAATAATAGCCTCTTCAACAAATGGTGTTGGGAGAGCTGGACGGCTACATGCAAAAAATTGAAATTGGATCATCAGCGGACACCATACACAAAAATAAACTCAAGATGGATAAAAGACTTAAATATAAGTCACAACACCATAAAAGTATTTTACTTTATTGCTTCTGAGTTTGTATTTTGTGTTTTCTTCTAAAACTCCTTAGATTTTACATATTGATTCTTAACTCACCTGAATATTTTTGAATAACTTGTGAAGAAGTGCTCTATATTTGTTTTATTTCAAGTAATAGTGGTCCATGCACCTTATTTGTTGAATAAGCCTTATTTTCTCCTTTGATTTGAAATATCAATTTAATCATGTTTTCTTACAACTGTATATAAAAATCTACAATTACATTAAAGTACGGTTTTAAAAAAAAATCAAAACTGTGAACGGTAAAATGACAACAAACTCACAACTTTTAACAACTGAACCTAAAAAAAAAAAACAACTAAACAAACAACCTGAATAGGAATAGAATCACAGAAATGGAGATCACATGGAGGGTTATCAGCAAGGAGGGGGAGGAGAGGAATTGGGGGAAAAGTACAGGGACTAAGAAACATCATTGGTAGGTCCAAAATAGACAGGGGAAGGTAAAGAACAGTACAAGAAATGGAGAAGCCAAAGAACTTATATGTACGACTCATAGACATGAACTTAGGCAGGGGGGAATGTTGGTGGGGGGGTTGCAGGGCAGAGGGGGATAAATAGGTGAGAAAAAATGGGACAAGTGTAATAGCATAGTCAATAAAATATATTTTAAAAAAACAAATGATAAAACAACTGGTTCAAGCTAAATAAGTTTGTTTATACACATCCAACAAATTGTTGGCTATTTCCTTGGAGTGATGTAAAATAAATAATCCAACAGAAGCAATATCTTGGCATTGAAAAAACTGTTTAGGATCACATTGCTAATAATCATTTAATCATTTAGACATAAAAACTTACATTAACTGAGGGACAACTGATTAATAAGTATAAACAACTCATTGTAATAAAATATGGTATTAGGACTTAGATTAGTTGTATTAGATATTGTTTATCATTACCAGATAAGTTCATGTGGACATTTAAGGAACTTAAGACATCCAAATACTGTTTTACTGTACTCACAGATGAATGATAATGCTATACCCGACGTATTTCAATATGGATTTCCATATACCAAGGGAGCTCAAATGCTAGGTAGGAAAGCCTTCCAGAGGACAGTTTTAATGACCTATTAAGATAAATGGGGTGAGCAATCAGAAATGCATAGAACTAGCCTAGGTAGTTTTCAATTTTATTCTAAGTAACATTTTTGAGTACCTGCTATGTGCCAGGAATTGTATACAGTGTGCTCGTGCATTCAATTTCATGGCCACTCTGTGTGTCATGTTACAGGTTAGAGAACTGGGGTTCCAAGAGTTAAGTGTATTCTAGCTTAACTACAGACACACTTATAGATCCCAGAATCTGGCCCAACTTCTTGCAGTCTTTTTTTCCACTTAGGAACTTTTGGTAGATCCTAATGAATATAAACATACAGAGACATTAATAAATTTCAAGCTCAAAAACAAATGGAGCTAAACAATAACACATGCTTGGCCAATAATATAGAAAAACTTTCTCCTCTACAGAAATCTATAACTCTCATACAATTATTTATATATCTAAAATGCATATACTGCCCTATTCCATTTTTTCACCATTAGGAAGCCATTGAAGCACATGAAAAAATACATTGACATTGATAAGTGTCTGCAGAACAGGTTTTTGTAGTAAATTATAATATCTTTTATTTTGCATATGAGAATTATGAAAGATTTATAGACTTGGATAAAATTTTAGGATACCCACAAAAAATGCAAAAGTGAATATATATTTATTAGAGATCTCCCTAAAAGCAATTCATTTTTGTTCTGTCATTATGTTTCATTAAAAGGTTGAATGATGATTCAATAAGCATGTCCTTAATACTACCAATTGTTCCTCAGGCTATATCTCTGTGTTCAAAATAACCAGAATATGGTGAAGCCAAGCAGAAGATTCTGCCCATCTGAGGTATCAGAGGGCATCACTGATGGATTAATATGACTATAGATATTGATATTGATTGTAAGAACAGCTGCAAAGGCTTGATAGATCTGCCTGGGTGGCTACATGTAGGCTATGCCTGTCACACCAAATTCTGAATAAATTGAAAACTTGAGGAGAGAGAAGATGGTGGAGGAGTGAAGGGGAGTCACTCTGACCTCCCCCCAAGACCAAACTGGAATTGCGAGTAAATACTGGAGTAATTACCTGGAAAACAATGGAACAATAGTGGGAGAGGAGCCTTGGAGCCGTGGACAGTGCATTCGACTCTCACACATCCCAACGGGTGAGAAGTGCGGTGGAGGCTCGAGAGGGTGGGCTGGGTGCGCACGGGCACTGGCACCAGAGGGAAATTGAAATGGCCAGTAAGCTTCCCCTGAAAAGAAAGGGGTCTGAATCATAAACAAGGACCCCTAAACTACAGCAGCTAAAACCAAGAAAATACAGACAAAACGCAAGTCCGAAAAGCTTAGGGGCACTCTCTGCCAGAGACAGGTGGCTGGGATGCAAAGAGACATTTAAAGGACCAACGCAAAAATTGCAGTGGCAGCCACCCTCCTTGATCTCTCGGCACAGGCGGCAGCAGGGTGGGCTGGTGCCTGGGAAAAGACTGGTGAGGAAAACTTTGTGAAGAGAACTGACACGGCGGCTGGTGGAGTTCCGGGGATAACGCACCTCCCACCCTGCAGCTACCATCTCGCTCAGGCATAAGGGAATCAATTAACCTGCCTTTTCTGTGCTCTGCACATAGCTTGTGCATGTGAGCTGGGGGACTGAGTGCAGTCTGGCTGGGAGAGCCTTGAGGAGAGACTGGAGACGGAGGTGTTAGTGAAAGAACAGGAGGAGGAACCGGGGAACCCCGACTAATCCCCATTCTGTAGTCTCCATTGTGGGCTGGAAAGGCGCGCCCCAAAAGAGGCAGAAGAGGGGCGCGCAGGAACCAGACTGCCTGCGATTGAAACGCAGGCTGCACAGGTGGTGGATCCTTGGCCGAAGGGGTCATAAAACTGCCCAGAGATCCCTGAGGAGAGACTAGAAACAGAGGCATTGGGGAAAGAAAGGGAGGAGGAACCGGGGAGTCCCGACTCCTTCTCCTTGCCGCGGTCTACATTGTGCAGGAAGAGGCCACACCCCCAAAGAGCCAAAAGCCGAAAAGCACACATAGACACCCCCAAAACACCCAGTGCAGGCACGCACACTTGCGCCGAGTGACCAGCGAAGGCTGGTGAGCTTGTGTGTTACCCGCGTGGGCTGTCGAATGCTTGTGCCAGCTGGCAAGGCCTCCCACAGATTGGCACCCATACGGCCTGCGAGGGAGTGCACAGAGTGGTAAGGGCAGGCGTAAATTGACCCGCCCGGCCCTGATTGCGCATCAGCCCACAAAACTAGTAGTTCCGCGGCCGAAGGGGACACAGAACTGCCCAGAGACCCTGGAGGAGAGACCGGAGACAGGATTAACCGGAGAGTCCTGGAGCTGACTTCCTCCCACGTCCGTAGTAACCATTTGACGAGGGCAAGCAACCGTACCCAAAAGCCAAAAGCGGGGAAAACACACAATAGAAGACCCTAAACAGACCAGTGGCACGGAGCTCGCCGGCCAGGGGGGCCAGATGAGTATGCGAGGTCGTGAATATGCCCCCTGGTCTGGGGCAAGCACATGTGAGCCCAGGTAGGTGGGGGATCCTGCTGCGCCGGGAGCACGCTCAAGGAGCCCCCATGAGAATGCAGAGCATCCGAAAAAAATAGCCCAGTCCTGACCGAAGGGGTCACAGAGCTGCTCCAAGCAGGAGTCAGACACAGACAGTATACCCCTGGAAGGCTCAAACAAACAACCCAAGGTCATATAGGGTCAAAAACTGACATTATCAGAGGCAGGCCCAGAAAGAAAAGTAAAGGACAAAAATACTTAAGAGACTCTCACAAAAATGGGAAGAAAAAGAAGTTCCCCCCCAAATGAGTGGAAAAGGGGACTCCCCACACGGACAGCTAAATGAAATAGAGGCAAGGGAACTATCAGATACTGAATTCAAAACAATGGTTCTAAGGAAGCTATATGAGCTCAGCCACCTCAAAGAGAACTATGAGAAACTGCAGAGAAACTATCAAGATCTTACAACAAACTATATGAGCCTGGAAAAGGACATAGAAACTATCAAGAAGACACAAGAGGATATGAAGAATACCATTTCTGAATTGAAGAACACAGTAGAAGGAATCCAAAGCAGGCTAGATGAAGCTGAGGATCGAATCAGTGAGATGGAGGACAAGGTAGAAAGAAGCTCCCAGAAAGAACAAGAAATGGAAAAAAGACTCAAAAAGAATCAAGAGGCATTTAGGGAAATGCAGTACAACCTGAAATGCAATAATATCCATATAATAGGGATACCAGAAGGAGAAGAAGAGGAGCAAGGGATAGAGAACCTCCTTGAAAAAGTAATGATGGAAAATTTCCCTAATTTGAGGAGAGAAAGGCTCTCATGGATCCAGGAGGCTCAGAGGACCCCACTCAAGAGGGACCCAAAGAGGTCCACTCCAAGACACATCATCATTAAAATGGAAACTATCAAAGACAAAGAGAGAATCCTCAAGGCAGCAAGGGAGAAGGAGAAAGTAACATATAAGGGGGCCCTGATACGCCTAGGAGCTGACGTCTCAACAGAAACACTACAAGCGAGAAGGGAATGGCAACAAATATTCCAAGTTATGAAAACTAAGGGCCTACAGCCATTGCTGCTCTACCTAGCTAGTCTCTCCATTAAAATAGAAGGGGAAATGCGGAGTTTCCCAGACAAGAGAAGGCTAAAAAAATACATCTCTTCCAAACCAGCACTCCAAGATATGCTAAGGGGACTGGTTTAAGAAGATGAAGGAAAAGAATGAAAAACAGAGGAACACAGGTACAAAGAGAAAAATGAATAAGTTTCTATCAGTAATATCTCTCAATGTGAATGGACTAAATGCCCCAATCAAAAGACACAGGGTAGCTGAATGGATAAGAAAACATGACCCACACATATGCTGCCTACAAGAGACCCACCTCATAGCAAAACACCTACACAGAATGAAAGTAAAGGGATGGAAAAAAATATTCCAAGCAAATGGGCAAGAGAAAAAGGCCGGGGTTGCCATACTTGTATCAGACAAAGTAGATTTCAAAACAAAGGCCATGAAAAGAGACCCAGAGGGGCACTTTATAATACTTAAAGGAAGAATCTATCAAGAAGACATCAACATTGTAAACTTATATGCTCTCCATGGAGGAGCCCCCAAGTTTATAAGGAAATTGTTGGATGACTTCAAAAAAGATGTAGACAGCAACTTATGAGCCCTATATTATCTAGCCTCTGTGTACCTCTCCAATTTTGTTTTCTGTCTCACCTGTCCACCCCACCCCCACCACTCCATCCACTCACATTTACAGAGAAGCCCTTCTTAGACTCGCCAGAATCTTGACTCATAATTAAACTCTCTTATATCATTTTAATCTTCCCCTTTGGTAATGTTACCATACTCATTTAATGTCCTTATCCTCCAATATATTTTAATGTCCTTAAGGACAAAAAAAAGATGTCTTAATTACCACTGTCTCTTTAGCAGCTTGCACAGAGACTGGCATATAGTAGTCCCTTCGTAAATACTTATTAAAATTTCAAATGAATAAATGAATCCATGAGGAAGTGAGTGAGTAGAATTAAGTTATACTTTACTGTGAGAGCAAACAAAACCCTGGTTTGTCCGGAACTGTGGGGGAATCTCAGAACATGGGTCTTTCACGTTTAAATTTGGGGCAGGTTCTGGTAAGCTCAGATGAGTTGGTCACCATAGATGTGACCTTTGCTTTGTGAAGGTAGAAATGTTGAGCGGGCATCAGATTTTTGTAGACCCATTTTTCATGGATGTTGCTGACTGTTTGCCCACATAAAACTAAGCTGAAGAATCAGAAAAGCAAAAAATTTGATTTTCTCCTCAACTGTAGAAATGTTAAGGCCTTAGTTTTCCAAGTAATTGCAAATCAAGCAATCATTCCTTCTTTTTTTATGAAATGATAGGGGTTACATAAAAGGAAGAGAAACACAGACAGCTGCTAATTCTCTAGCAGCTAATCCCAATATTTGCTACAAAGCAGAATTTTGTGGAGAATATGTTAAAAACACATATTCCTGGTTTCACCCCAGAACTATCAAAATCCTCAGAGCTGTTGTGTATGTGCACCTCTGGTTAAGCAACACTGTTCAGTATTGCAAAGTCTTAGCCTCTGTGGTAAAGAAAAACACTAAAAAGACAAAGGAAAACAAATTAAAAAATCAGGTTAGTAATGCATTTAAACAACCAAGTTATTAGCCCGTTCTCTTCTGCTCAGTGGTCTTTGTTGATCACCGTGAGCAAAGAAGTCTAGGATGATGAGAACTAAGAAAGTCTGTTAGATGTGTAGTTAAGAAGACTTTTGTGACCTTGAAAGGAGCAGCTTTAGAAACTGATGAGGGTTGACTTCTAAGTGTAGAAGACAAGGGATATAACAGGAAGGTGGAAATAGGAGAAGATAGAAAAAACCTTTAAAAAAGATAGAAAACAAAGAAATAAGTTCAGAAATATACCAGGACTGAAGGATTTGCTTTCTTAGAATGATAGCAACAAAACTCAAATACATTGGTATGAATAAGGAAGAAAAAAACAGGTAGGCAGGACAGAAGGGCAAAGGAAGGAAGAAAGAAAGGAAAGAGAGGAAGGGAAGGAGGGAGGAAGGAAGGAAGGAAGGAAGGAAGGAAGGAAGGAAGGAAGGAAGGAAGGAAGGAAGGAAGGAAGGAAGGAAGGAGGGGAGGAAAGAGGGGAGGAAGGAAGGGAGGGAAGAAGGGAGGGAAGAAGGAAGGAAGGAAAATTTGAAAGTTTGAAATGCACTTTGGAGTTAGGCACTATCTACCATTAATACTAACTATGTACCTTTCAATAAACTACTTAATTTCTGAGCTTCAATTTCCTCAACTGCAAAATGAAGATTAAGGCAGCACATATCACATAATGTTAATATGAAGATTAAGTGAGGACATTAATGTAAAATGCTTAGTCCAGTGCCTGACATAATAGTAAGCATTCCATAAGTGTTACTCTTATCATTATCATTGATGTTGCTATTGTTCTAGTCTCAGTAATTAACACAGATCCTCAATTATCTTTAAACATACATGAGTTGAATAAATAAATGTGAACAACCAGCTCCAAAAATATTCTTTCCCTTTTGTAACAAAGGAATAATAAGAGCCTCTAGCTCAAATGAATATGGTGAGAATGGAGTAAGATGATACTTATAAAGCCCTCAGCACAGTTCATAGATGTACGTGTTCATTAAATAATATGTACTATTTCTACTAAAAACTCAATCTCTCCAATGTGACTATCATAAAGACTCCTTAAAAACCTGCTCAGAACTCTCCTGTTAGTAGGTATATTTGTGTCTGCTCTTCTCCTCAATAATATTAATATTATATATTTTACTGTATAGCTTCTGGGTTTGAATATTTTACTTCAGGGTTAGAAAAATATTATTTTGTATTTTCTCCTAAAACTCCTTTAATTTTACACATTGATTTTTAACTCACCTGAATATTTTCTGTATAATGCGTGAAACAGGACTCTATATTTCTTTCTTTTTTTTAATAAATTTTCTTTATTCTTTTTTGTTGTTGTTGTTCAAATACATTTGTCTCCACCTTCCTACCACCACTTTCCCCTGCCTACCTCCCCAACCTCCCTCAATCCTTCCCCACTTTGGCTTTGCCCATGAGTCCTTGATTTATGTTCCTTGACTTGATCCTTTCCTTCCCTTCCTTTTCACCACCCACCCCTCCCTCCTTCCCTCTTGTCTCTGTTGATTTCTTTTCCTTTCAGTGTTGCTGGTCATATTTTCCTTGCTTATTTGTTTTGTTGGTTAGGTTCCACTTATTGGTGAGAGCATATGGTATTTGTCTTTCACCCACTGGCTTATTTCACTTAGCATAATGCTCTCTACTTCCACCCATGCTGTCGCGAAGGGTAGTAGTTCTTTTTTTCTTTCTGATGTGTAGTATTCCATTGTGTAAATGGACCATAATGTTTTGATCTAATCACCTACTGATGGACATCTAGGTTGCTTCCAACACTTGGCTATTGTAACTTGTGCTGCTATGAACACTGGGCTGCATAGGTTCTTTTGAATTGGTGTTTTGGGATTTTTAGGGGATAGTCCCAACAGGGGAATCACTGGATCAAAAGGCAGTTCCATTTTCAGCTTTTTGAGGACATTCCACACTGCTTTCCACAGTGGCTGCACCAGTCTGCATTCCCACCAACAGTGTACTAGGGTTCCCTTTTCTCCACAGATTAGCCAGCCTAACCAGATGTTTCTAGATCTGTTTATGATGGCCATTCTGACTGGTGTGAAGTGGTATCTCATTATGGTTTAATTTCCATTTCTCTGATGGCTAATGATACTAAGCATCCTTTCATATGTCTCTGGGCCCCCTGTATCGCCTCCTTGGAAAAGCATCTGTCCAGGTCTTTTGCCCATTTTTTAATTGGATTGTTTGTCTTCTTGGGGTGGAGAGTCATGTGACTTCTTTATAAATTTTGGAGATCAAACCTTTATCTTATGTATCATTGGCAAATATATTTTCCCATAGGGTGGGCTCCCTTTTCATTTTGCTGATGTTTTCTTTACCTGTGCAGAAGCTTCCTATTTTGATGAGATCCCACTTGTTTGTTCTTTCATGTCCCTTTCATTAGGGGACATATCAGTGAAAATACTACTGCATGGGATATCTGAGAGTTTCCTACCTATGTTCTCCTCTAGGACTTTTATGGTGTTTTGACTTATATTTAAGAATTTTATCCATCTTGAGTTTATTTTTGCATATGTTGTCAGCTGATGATCCAATTTCAATTTTTTGCATGTAGCTGTCCAGCTCTCCCAAAACCATTTGTTGAAGAGGTTATTTTTACTCCAACTTAAGCTTCTGCCCCCTTTGTCAAATATTAGTTGACCATATAGACATGGGTTTATTTCTGGACTCTCTATTCTGTTCCACTGATCTATGTGTCTGTTCTTGTGACAGTACCAGAATGTTTTGATTACACTGACCTTGTAATATAGTTTGATGTTCGATATTGTGATCCCTCCTACTTTGCTTCTCTTTCTCAAAATTGCCATGGCTCTTTTATGGGGTCATTTATGGTCCTGTATAAATTTTTGAAATGTATGTTCTATTTCTGTAAAATATGTCATTGGTATCTTAATAAGGATTGTATTGAATCTATACATTGCTTTGGGTAGTATGGACATTTTGATGATATTAATTCCTCCAATCCATGAGCACGGTATGTGTTTCCATTTATTTGTGTCTTCCTTAATTTCTTTCTTCAATGTTGTGCAGTTTTCTGTGTACAGGTCTTTTACGTCTTTGGTTAAATATATCACTAGATACTTTATTTTTCTTGTTGCTATATCGAATGGTATTTTTTTTTCTGATTTCTTCTTCTTCTCTTTAGTTGCCGGTGTACAAAAATGCCTTTGATTTCTGAATGTTGACTTTGTATCCTGCTGTTTTGCCAAATTCACTTACTAGGTTGAGGAGTTTTTTGGTAGAGTCTACAGAGTTTTCTATGTACACTATCATGTCATCTGCAAACAATGATAGCTTTACTTCCTCCTTTCCTATCTGGATGCCTTTTATTTCTTTTTCTTGTCTCACTGCTGTGGCTAGGACTTCCAATACGATGTTGAAAAGAAGTGGTGAAAGTGGACATCCTTGTCGTGTTCCCGATCATACTGGGAAATCTCTCAATGTTTGCCCGTTGAGTATGATAGTGGCTGTAGGTTTTTCATATATGGCCTTTATTACGTTGAGGAATGCCCCATTTATTCCCATTTTGCTAAGTGTTTTGATCATAAATGGGTGCTGTACCTTATTGAATGCTTTTTCTCTGTCTATCGAGATGATCATGTGGTATTTGTCTTTTCTTTTATTTATGTGATGTATCACGTTTATTAAGTTGCGTATATTGAACCATCCCTGCATGCCTGGGATGAATCCCACTTGATCGCGGTGGATAATCTTTTTAATATATTGCTGGATGCGGTTTGCCAATATTTTGTTGAGGATTTTAGCATCTATGTTCATCAGCGAAATTGGCCTGTAGTTTTCTTTCTTTGTAGGGTCTTTATCTGGTTTTGGGATCAGGGTGATGCTGGCCTCATAATAAGAGTCTGGGAGTCTTCCCTCCTCTTGGATGTTTTGGACTAGTCTGAGAAGGACAGGGGTTAGCTCTTCCTTAAATGGTTTGTAAAATTCTCCTGGGAAACCATCTGGCCCTGGGCTTTTGTGTGCTGGGAGTTTCTTGATGACTGCTTCAATTTCCCCAGCTGATATCGGTCTGTTCAAGCATTCTGTTTCTTCCTCCTTCAGTGTGGGAAGATTATACTTTTCTAGAAATTTGTCCATTTCATTGAGGTTTCCAAATTTCGTGGCATATAATTGTTCATAGTAGTTTCTGACAAGCCTTTGTATTTCTGTGGTATCAGTTGTTATTTCTCCTCTTTCATTTCTGATATTATTAATTTGGGTCCTCTCCCTTTTTGTCTTGATGAGTCTGCTTAAAGGCTTGTCAATTTTATTTATCTTTTCAAAGAACCAGCTTCTGGATTGGTTGATCCTCTGAATTGTTCTTTTTGTTCTATGTCATTCAGTTCTGTTTTAATCTTGACTATTTCCTTCCTTCTACTTGCTCTGGGATTTATTTGTTGTTGTTTCTCCAGTTCTTGAAGTTGTCGTGTTAGGTTTTTTATTTGAAATGTTTCTATCTTTTTTAGGTAAGCCTGTATTGCTATGAACTTCCCTCTCAGGACTGTCTTTGCTGTGTCCCATAGGTTTCGGATTGTTGTCTGTTCATTTTCATTTGTTTCCAGAAACTTTTTGATTTCTTCTCTTATCTCATTATTGATCCATTCATTGTTTAATAGTCTACTGTTCAGTCTCCATGTGTTTGCAAGTTTTTGAAGTTTCTCCTTGAGGTTTGTTTCCAGTTTCAAGCCCTTGTAATCTGAGAAAATGCTTGTTATGATTTCAATTTTCCTGAATTTGCTGAGGCTTGCTTTGTGTCCTATCATGTGGTCTATCTTTGAAAATATTCCATGCACATTTGAAGAGAATGTGTATTTTGCTTCTTTAGGAGGAAAGGCTCTATATATGTCAGTTAAGTCCATTTGACCTAGTACGTCATTCAGTTCCACGATATCCTTGTTGATGTTTTGTTTGGAAGATCTACCCATTTTTGACAGTGGGGTGCTGTAATCCCCTACTATCAATGTGTTGCTGTCTATATCTTTCTTGAAGTCCTCCAAGATTTTCCTTATATATTTGGGTGCTCATATATTGGGGGCATATAAGTTTACAATGTTCACGTCTTCTTGATAGATTCTTCCTTTCAGTATTATAAAGTGCCCCTCGGGGTCTCTTTTTATGGCCTTTGTTTTGAAATCTATTTTGTCTGATATAAGTATTGCTACCCCTGCTTTCTTCACTTGCCCATTTGCTTGGAATATTTTTTCCATCCCTTTACTTTCAATCTGTGTAGGTCTTTTGTTCTGAAGTGGGTCTCTTGTAGGCAGCATATATGTGGGTCCTGTTTTCTTATCCACTCAGCTATCCTGTGTCTTTTGATTGGGGCATTTAGTCTATTTAAATTGAGAGTTATTATTGATAGAAACTTATTCATTTTTCACCTTTTTACCTGTGTTTTTCTCTTTCTCACTCTTTTTCTTCATCTTCTTAAACCAGTCCCTTTAGCATATCTTGTAGTGCTGGTTTGGTGGAGATGTATTCTTTTAGCCTTCTTTTGTCTGGGAAAATCCTTATTTCACCTTCCACTTTAATTGAGAGCCTTGCTGGGTAGGCAGCCTTGGTTGTAGGCCTTTGCTTTTCATTACTTGGAATATTTCTTGTCATTCCCTTCTGGCTTGTAGTAGTCTGTTGAGAAGTCAGCTGCTAGCCGTATTGGGTTCCCTTGTATGTTACTACCTGTTTCTCTCACTGTCTTTAGGATTCTTTGTTTGTATTTGATATTTGCCATTTTAATGATGATGTGTCTTGCAGTGGGCCTCTTTGGGTTCCTCTTGAATGTGGCCCTCTGTGCTTCCTGGACTTTTAGACTTTTTCTCTCTTCCATTTTGGGAAATTTTCCATCATTACTTTTTCAAACAGGTTCTCATTCCCTTGCTCCTCTTCTTCTCCTTCTGGTATCCCTATTACATGGATATTATTACGTTTCAGGTTGTCTTGCATTTCCCTAAATGCCTCTTCATTCTTTTTGAGTCTTTTTTGTTTCATATCAAGTAATTATGGTCCATGCATCTTATTTATTGAATAAGTGTAATTTTCCCCATTGATCTGAAATATCACTTTAATCATATATTACATTGTTAGACTGATATATATATTTGATTCCATAATGCTCATTTTACTTCATTGATCTACTTGATTATTTCTGTGTTGGTGCCATGTTGTTTTAATTGCTGAGACATTATAATGTATTTAAGTTTTTAAAGATTTTATAATGGATCTTGACATTTTAAAAAATAAATAAATAAAATCAAACTGCATTTAAAAAAAGAAGAAAGAAGGAATTCTTACCTTTTGTGACAACATGGATGGAACTGGAGAATATTATGCTAAGTGAAATGAACCAGTCGGTGAAAGACAAATACCATATGATCTCACCTATAAGTGGAAGCTATTCAACAAAATTAACTAATGAACACAATAAACCACAGGTATGTAAACATGGAGCAGACTGAAGGGGGACAATGGTGGAAAGAAGGGGAGGGGACTAGACAAAAACATGCATGAATGACCCATGGCCATGGACCATAGAGTGGGAATTGACTGTGGGAGGAGGGGGTGGCGTCGGGATGGGTGGAGCTGGGTAAGGGGGAAAAACTGAGACAACTGTAATAGAATAAATATGATTTAAAAAATAAAAAAATTAAAAATAAAATAACACATTAATATTTATACTCAAACATACTAATATATTGATGATTAGCAGAATTTTTAGAATAATATGTATTCACACACATATATCCACATACATAGAAGTATATAAATGAATATGTGTGTGCATTTTTCTTTTTTTTAATTTTATTTTAATTTATTTTTTCAAATACATCTGTGTCTGCCTACCCCCCACCACTTTCCCTTGCCCCCTCCCTCCTTCCCTCCTTCAGCTCTTCCCCTTTGGTTTTGTCCTTGAGTCCTTGGTATATGTTCCTTGACTTTCCCCTTCCCTTCCTTTTTTGTGTGTGCATTTTTCAAGGTTGGTGGTTCATTTAGGAATAATCAGAAGTATTTATTAAAGCACAGGAAGTGTGAATCACACTTTTGAAAACAATGCTTTAAAAACCTCAAGGAAATTTGAAAAAAAGCAGTATTTAGTTGATTGAGTCTTAAAAGGCGTATCCTCTCAGTTTATTCAAATTCCTTCTTGTTATTTTGTTTCCCCAAGGAAAGTTATGTTTGCCATGCTATTTGTCCAGGATATTACTGTTATTGTATTACCTGATACCAAGGATTGCAAATAACCTAGAAAATGTTTACGAACATTGCCAGACTAGACTACACCCTGCTAAATGTGTTATCAGAGACTCAAAAAACAAAACTGGGCTACCAGTACATTTAAGATTCTGTATGGTCCTTGCTTTGTTTACTGAGGTGTTCTTCTATGACAGTTAATTCATAATTTGAATGTTAATGAATTTTGGCATAAATTCCTGAACTTCTATAATAGATGTCAGATTTTCTTATTTCTGTATTCTCATGAAAATGCATTCTTGCTTCTCCTGCTCAAATCATGATAGAAAATGTTCCTTCAAGCATTTAGAAATACATCTAAACCGAACTTACTTGACTGTTGACTTATAAAATAAGAAACTTTATCTCTCATTGGTAGATATTGTATATTGCTAGAAAGTGTATTTTAGTACATTTGTTTAGGTACCTTGATTATCCCCAAAGACTTCTCAGAATATTTTCTCTTTAAACCAATTTTCCTTTTTGTAATGTACCCATGCAAAACAAAATGAAGCAGAAAAAATTATTTTAAAATGTTATCTGTTTTTAAAATGTTGCATCCTCCAGTATTTCCTCTTGCCTTCTAATGTGTCTCCCCACCCATACCCATCACCTTTAAATCCATGCAACTTGAAATATGAAGAAGGTTTACCTCAGTACACAAGGACAAAGATGTCAGTTTTTAGTTTCTGATTTTCGAAGGCAAGACATTGGC
The DNA here is from genome assembly GCF_021234165.1 of Pteronotus mesoamericanus. NCBI lineage: Eukaryota > Metazoa > Chordata > Mammalia > Chiroptera > Mormoopidae > Pteronotus > Pteronotus mesoamericanus. The sequence continues at coordinate 6,581,419 of NW_026555198.1, forward strand.
TTAAACAAAAGATTTGAGAAGACATCCCTTGATATGTTCATCCACCTGACCACCTAGGGTGTCAAAAGGTAAAGTTCAAAGAAAGTTTAGACTAGAAACCAGTGGGTGAATAGGAATGTTTCATTGCTTAGAGAATCAGCAGGACTAAAATGGCCATGAAGTCAGTATAGAGAAGGATAGACAGAGAGGGATGAGGATGTGTCAGTCAATGCCAGCTTTTAGACTACAACAATAAGGGGCAGATGCATGCCTCACTCTGAATCACTTAATACAAAAAAAAAAAAAAAAAAAAAAACTCTCCAAACTTAGGTGAAGGAAATAGGGAACCTCAAATTAACTGCATTTCTTACTTTTCAGAATAGGAGCTCATTATAGAAATTCTGAAAGTTAAAGAAAATTGAAGAAAGGTCACCTTATTTTGTGGAACTGAGACTACTCTCTGTTAAAGTCCAAGTGAGAGAATTTTTTTCTTAATTCTTAGATCAAAAAAGCAGACTGGCCCATGAGTTTATAAACCTTCTCTCATGGCAGATTTTAAGAATGATTTTAGATAGCCCTGGCTGGTGTGGCTCAGTGGATTGAGTGCTGGTCTGCAAACCAAAGGGTTGTGGGTTCAATTCCCAGTCAGGACACATGCTCGGGTTGCAGGCCAGGCCCCCAGTAAAGGGCGCACAGGAGGCAACCACACATTGATATTTCTCTCCCTCCCTTCCCCTCTCCCTCCCTCCCTTCCCCTCTCTCTAAAAATAAATAAAATATTTTTTAAAAAGAATGATTTTAGATAAATGTTTTTCTTAAGTTGTAAATTATCAAAAGAATATGGACACAAGGCAAGTCTCCATCATATTTCATGTGTTTTTTTTTTTACTTGAATTTATAACTTAGCCATTTGTAAATAATGTGGCAGCTTGGTAGTTCCAAAAACCAAATGCTATAGTTTGAGTCAACTGAAGAATTGCTAATTACATTTTAAAATGTGGTTTACAAATTTGTGTAATAAAAGCTTAGACTTCTAATAGATATGATGCTTCTGGTTTCAAAATTCTTTATTCCCAGGCTTTCTGCTTTCCCAGTGATATCCATTACATGCATTATTTTTATTGCATGCCAAGGAATGCTTTCTGATTCACAAATTATTCTGCAGTAACTATCACATTTAAATAATATAAACCTAGGTCAGATGCAAATAATTAAATTTTCTTTCTTTTAGTCATCAGTTCCATAAGTCACCTTCCTTATCCTTGACCTTAATAGGGCTCAGTGGAACCCTGGAGCTGTGTAGAACACATATTAAAAAAACAGTACCCTAAATTGTACTTTAAAAAAAGAAGAAAATGTTATTTTCAGGTGCATACTATAACTCAAATTACAAAAACAAAGTGTTGTTTTGCATAGGTCCCTTGGTGAATACGTAAGGTTTTATGTAATACATTCTTTTAGGTGAATGACTTTATGTAATGACCTACTTTGAGAAAGGCCAAGGATACTGAAATCAATCTGGTCACTTAAACAATTTAAATACTACCCCTCTCCCTAAATTTCTAACACAGCCTTTTCTTCTTAGTTAAATAAACTCAAACCAAACATTTTCCAAAATGATTACTATGCTTTCACAAACCAAAGAGGCAATTTTACCATTTGTATTTATAGTAGGACTTGTATTTTGAACTAGGCTGCATTATTAACTGTACTTAATTCAGCTTAAATTGTCTCTCTTTTGAGTGTTATCAATTAATACTTAAGTAGCTCTAAGGGTAGTATCCTTAGAGTCTAATAATTAGACTGTATTTAGAATTCACTGATATTTATGTGAGTAAAAACAAAAACATGCTTGTTTCACAGCTTACTATATAGTTGGTTTGACAAAGGTATCAGAAGGAATTGGCTGATTCTCCTTCAGGAAGAATGATGACAGAAATTTCCCTAGAGGGCAACAATTTTAACAAAAAGGTAACAAAGGTAGGGCTCCTTTGATGAATAGAACTGAGCAAGTAATGGTTATCAGTGGCTGGGAGGGTTAGGTGAAATAGGGAGTTGTCTTTTCATAGATTCAGTTATGCAGGATTAATAAATTCTAGAGATCTGCTGAATAATATCACACCTATGGTGAACAATATGGAATTGTGCACTTCAAAATTTAAGATAGCTCTCATAGATTAATTTTCTGCTGGCAATTTATTTTTCCTAATTTATTGAAATATATTCAACATGTAACATTGTGTAAGTTTAAGGTATACAATGTGATGATTTAGTATACATATATATTGCAAAATGATTACCATAATAATGTTAACACATCCAACACCTCATGTGTGTGTGTGGTGAGAACACTTAAGATCTGCTGTATTAACAACTTTCAAATAGACAATTCAGTATTTTTAACTATAGTCATCCAGAACTTATTCACCTTGTAACCGGAAATTCGTATGCATTGACCAATATTGTTCCATTCCTCTCCCCTTCCAGTTCCTAGCAACCACCTATCTACTCTCTATCTCTGTGAGTTAGCTTTTTTGGATTTCACAAATAAGTGCCATCATACAGTATTTGTGTTACTCTGTCTGACTTATTTCACTTAACCTAATGCCCTCAAGTTTCAACCATGTTATAGCAAAAGTAAGATTTCCTTCTTTTTAAAAATCGAATAATATTCCAGTGAATAATATACATTTTTTTTCCATCCATTGATCTGTAGATTGACACATAGGTTGTTTTTGTCTTAGCTATTGCAAATAATGTTGCAATGAATGAGGAGAGGGGATAAATATATCACTTTGAGATAATGATTTCATTTCCTTTGGATAAATATCCAGAAGTGAAATTGCAGGATCATATGGTAGTTCTATTTTCAATATTTGAGGAACCTGCATACTGTTTCCTATTGTGACTGTAACAACTTACATTCCCACCAACTGTATACAAGAATTCCCTTTTCTCTACATCTATGCCAACACTTGTTATCTCTTGTCTTGTTGATGATAGCCATCCTGACAGGTGTGAGCTGGTCACTGTAGTTTTGATTTGCATTTCTCTGATGATTAGTGATGTTGAACATCTTTTCATGCACCTGTTGGCCATTTGTATGTCTACTTTGGGAAAATATCAATTCAGGTCCATTGCCTCTCTTTTAATGAGATTTGTTGTTTGGTTTTTGTTGTTGTTGTTTGTGGGTTTTTGTTTGTTTGTTTTTGCTATTGAGTGTATGAGTTCCTTATATATTCTGGGAGTGTTCCTTCCTCTTCTACTTTTTGGAAGAGTTTGAAAAGTATTGGTGTTAATTATTGTTTACAAGTTTGGTATCCTTGAGGGCTGCAAGGAGGCAGGTAGGCAAATGGCAGAGAGCAGCCAGGAGTGCACAGCAGACTCAAGTAGTCCACTCAGGGAACAAGTAGTTAGTTACTTGTAAGCGTCAGTTGCTCAGTAGTGGTGGCTGTGGTGACCAGGAAGGGGACAGGACAGACCACAATGGTGGTCACCACAGCAGCACCGCTCAGCAGTGATTACCCTACATATAACAAAGAAATTCACAAGAATTCTTAAGGTGACTGACCATATGATATTTGAATGATCTTTTCCCAACTCATTCAGAACTTCAGTGACAGAGAAGAAGGCTTACGTGTAACCATTAGGGCTAGAATATCTAGAGTACATTTATATTCCTTTAAAAAGTTTCTCACTGCTGATGAATGGAAAAAAATGATTTTTGTTAACATTAAAGTTTAGGAGATGTGACATGGACTCATGTAAGAGATGTTGGGTATGCTAAATGACTGAAATAACTCAGTCTGAGGTTTTGTAAAAGAGCTAGAAATGTTCTCTGATGTTTCTCAGACTGCTGATCAAGATGGCAACACAGGTAAACACAGCTCACCTCCTCACACAATCACATCAAAATTATAACTAAAGTACAGAAAAACAATTATTCAGAACTGCTAGAAATCAAGCTGAATAGAAGTCCTACAACTACGATTTTAAAGAACAAACCACATCAAGATTAGTAGGAGGAATGGAAGTGAAGAACAGGCTGGTCCCTCACCCATGCATGGTGGATAAAAATCAGGGAGTATGTCTCAGGAGTAAGGGGTCCGAGCCCCACAGCAGGCCCCAAGCCCAGGTTTCCAGTGCCAGGAAGATAACTCCCCATAACCTGTGGTGGTAAAAACCAGTGGGGATTGAAGCTGTGCAAGACAGAAACTTCTGGAGTCCCAGACAGTTCTTTATAAAGGGCCTGTGGACAGACTTACTTAGACTCACTCTCTGTGAACTCCGGTGCCAGGGCAGCTTTAAAGGCACCAGAGACGTACAAGGAGGAACTGAAGTGTCTGGGCAAGGACTGGGAGGCAGCTTTCTCCCAGAAAAAAGTGCTAGCAGAGGCCAATGTTCCTTTTCTGAGCCCTCCATGCACAAAGCCAGCAAGCAGGCACCATATCAGAGACTCTATAAACCTGGCTCACACTGTTTACCCCACCCAGTTGATTCCCTGAGGTTTTCCCCTACCCAACTTTCAGGCCCACCCAAGTTGTTTCCAGTGGCTTTTCCATACCAATTGCTTATCTTCGCTCATGCTTCAGATTTTCCTTAATTCTCCCAAACAAGCAGCATCTGGCCTCAGTGAGCCTCACCTCTTGTCAAGTGGCCACAACCCAGGCACTAGCAGCACCTGGCCTTGATTCACAGCTTGGCGTCACTTGGGCATCTCCAAGTCCAGCACAGGTAGCAGCCATCTGAAGATCACGTTGTAGCATATGTCGGGTTACCCCAGATAGAACACAGGCAGTGGCTGACCTTGGCCTGTTCCTCTCATGAGGCCCCAGGGCTTGAACACACAGTGGACAGCTACAAACCATGTTGGAGTACTATCACCCAACCACCTCTACAAGTGATACACACGAAGGGAAAACTCAGCAGGCAGCAGAACCATGCTGAAGTAAGCCCTGCTTTGTGGAGTGGGCCACTGCACAACAGATCCTCCACAGTGGTCAGATGTTGGTGGTCGGTAGTTACAACAAGACCTTGCAGCTGATCAACCTGGGTAAATTCTTCCCATTGACCTGTCAACAGCAATCAAGGCTCAACTGTAAGAGGAAGGTGTACATAGCCGACAAGGTGAGTGCACCTCAAGTACCCAGCTTGGGTGATAGGGGAGGTTGTGCCACTGGACCCTACAGGACACCTACTACATTAGGCCAAGCTACCAAGACAGAGAGTCATAACAGCTCTACCTAATACATAGAAACAAACACAGGGAGGCTGCCAAAATGAGGATACAAAGAAACATGTCCCAAGTGAAAGAACAAAACAAAATCCAGGGAAAAAAAGAGCTAAACAAAAGGGAGATAAGAAATTTACTAGATGCAGAGGTCAAAACCCTGGTTATAAGGGTGCTCAGTGAACTTAGGAGAGGAGTAGATGAACTCAGAGAGAACTTCAATGGCATAAGAAAGAACGTGGAAACCATAAAAAAGAGCCAGTCAGAAATGAAGAAATAAAGGATACACTAACTGAAATGAAGAACAATTTACAGGGAATCAATGTCAGAGTATATGTAGCTGAGAATCAAATCATTGATTTAGAATATTAATAAGCAAAAAACACCCAATTAGAACCACAAAAATAATGCAAAAAATGAGGATAGTGTAAGGAGCCTCTGGGAGAACATCAAGCATACCAACATTCACATCATGGGGGTGCCATAAGGAAAAGAGAGAGAGCAAGAAATTGAAAACCTATTTGAAAAAATAGTGACAGAGAAACTCCCTAATTTGGTGAAGGCAATAGACATACAAGTCCAGGAAATGCAGAATCCTAAACAAGATGAACCCAAAGAGGCCCACACCAAGACAAATCATAAATGAAATGCCAAAGTTTAAAGGCAAAGAGAGAATCTTAAAAGCAGCAAGAGAAAAGCAGTTGTTTATCTACAAGGGAGCTCCCATAAGCCTGTCAGCTTATTTCTCAACAAAAACATTGCATTGCAGTCCAGAAGGGATTAGCAGATGATATTCAAAGTGATGAAAAGAAAGGGCCTGCAATCAAGATTACTCTACCCAGCAAAGCTATCATCTAGACTTGACAGACAGATAAAGAGATTCTCAGACAAGAAAAAGCTAGAGTTCACCACCACCAAACCAGTATTATATGAAATGTTAAAGGGTCTTCCTTATGAAGAAGGAGATCAAAAATATGAACAATAAAATGGAAATAAATATCTATAAATAATTGAATCTAAAAAGCAAAATAAACAAGCAGGACAGAAATAGGATCATAGGTACAGAGAACATTTTGATGATTGGCAGATGGGAGGGAGGTCAGGGGATGAGAGAAAAAGGTAAAGTAATTAAGAAGTACAAATTGGTTGTTATAGAATAGAAATGGGGTTGTAAAGCACAGCACAGGAAATATAGTAGCCAAAGAATTTATATGTATGACCCATGGACATGGACAACAGGGATTGCCTGAGGGAGTGGGGGGTGTGGATGGAAGGGGGAAAAGGGGGAATAACTGGGACAACTGTAACAGCATAAACAATAAAATTAAATTTAAATTTTTTAAAAATGTTTGGTAGCCTTGTTGTTGTGAGGAAGAGTGATGACTGAGTCTGATTCCTTATTCATTATTGGTCTCTTCAGATATCCTATTTCTCATGATTCAGTCTCGGCAACTTGTATGTTTCTAGGAATTTATCAATTTCTTCTTGGTTGCCTAATTTGTTGGCATATAATTATTCATAGTAGTTTCTCATGATCCTTTATATATCTGTGGTATCAGTTGTAATGCCTCCTCTTTCATTTACAGATTTTTATTTTTTTTCCATTACCATTTATCCCCCTTATACTCTTTTTCACCTCCACCCATACCCTCCCCTCCACAATCACCACACTGTCGTCCATGTCCACAAGTCCTTTTTCTTTCTTGCTCGCTCCTCCAATCTCTAATCAACCTCCAGAGCTGTTAGCCTGCTTTCTATCTACGAGTCTGTCTGTATTCTCCATGTTTGTTCAGTTTGTTCATTATAATCCACATATGACTGAAATCATATGGTATTTTTATTTTTCTCACTGGCTTATTTTACTTACCATAATATGTTCCCCAGACCCATGCATGTTGTTGCAAAGGGTAGAATTTTCTTATTTTTTTAAGGCTGAGTAGTATTCTTTAGTGAAAATGTACCATAATTTTTTAATCCACTTACTTACTGATAGACACTTGGCTGCTTCCAAATCTTGGCTATTGCAAATAATGCTGCAATGAACATAGAGGTGCTTATATTCTTTCAAATTAATGTTTCAGGTTTCTTGGAATGAATTCCCAGAAGTAGAATCACTGGGCCATGAGGTAGTTCTATTTTTAATTTTTTGAGGAAACTCCATACTGCTTTTCATAGTGGCTGCACCAGTCTGCATCCCCACCAACAGTGAAAAAGTGTTCCCTTTTCTCCACATCCTTGCCAGCACTGTCTTTTGATTTATTGATGACAACCCTTCTAACAGGTGTGAGGTGAAATCTCACTGTGGTTTTAATTTGCATTCCTATGCTTATTAGTGACTTTGGGCATTTTTTCATATGTCTTGTGCTCATCTGTATGTCCTCTTTGGAGAAGTGTCTATTCAGGTCCTTTGACCATTTTTTAATTGGATTGTTTGTTTGGTTGGTGTTGAGTTTTATGAGTTCTTTTTTTTTAAAAAAGATTTTATTTATTTATTTTCAGAGAGAAGGGTAAGGAAGGAGAAAGAAAGGGAGAGAAACATCAATGTGTGATTGCCTCTCGAGAGCCCCCTACTGGGGACCTGACCCACAACCCAGGCATGTGCCATGACTGGGAATCGAATCTGCGAACCGGCCTTTAGTTCACAAGCCAGCACTCAATCCACTAAGCTATACCAGCCAGAGCAAGTTTTATGAGTTCTTTACAAATTTTGGCTATTGACCCCTTATTAGATGTATTGGTGAATATGTTCTCTCATTTAGTGGGTTGTCTGTTTCTTTTATTGATGGCTTCCTTTGCAGTGCAAAATCTTTTTAGTGTGATGTAGTCCCATTTTTTTTCTTTTGTTTCCCTTGCTTGAGGAGATATATCAGAAAAAAAATATTGCTACAAGCAATGGCCAAGATTTTACTGCCTATGTTTTCTTCTAGGATTTTTATGGTTTTGGTATAACATTTAAGGCTTTAATCCATTTTTGATTTAATCTTGTGTGGTATAAGAAGGTGGCCTACTTTTATTTTTCTGCATATATCTGTCCAGTTTTCCCAACACCATTTATTTAATAAACGATCTTTAGCCCATTGTGTGTGCTTGCTTCCTCAGCTGAATATTAATTGACTATTAAAGCATAGGTTTACTTCTGGGCTCTCTATTCTGTTCCATTGATCTATGTATCTGCTTTTATACCAGTACTATGTTGTTTTGATTACTATGGCCATATATTATAGTTTGATATTAGGTAGTGTGAGTTCTCCAACTTTGTTCTTGTGTCTCAAGATCATTTTATTTGGATTATTTCTCTTTTTCGCTCGGTCAGTCTAGCTAAGATTTTGTCATTTTTGTTTATCTTCTTGACTTTATTTTGATGATCTTTTATATTTTTTCTCTATTTCCTTTATTTCTTTATTACGTTCTTTCTTTAGCTAACTTTGGGTTTTCTTTTTTCTACCTCTTTGAGGTATAAATTTAGGTTGTTTATTTAAGATCTTTTTTCCCCTTATGTAGGTATTTATATTTTATGACCTATTTTGCTGCATTCCATAAGATTTTGTATGTGGTATATCCATTTTCATCTGTCTCAAATAATATTTTTAAAATTTCTCTTTTTATTTATCTTTTGACCCATTGGCTCTTCAGGAGTGTTTTTTTTTAATTCTATGTATATGTGAATGTTCCAGTTTTTCACCTGTTATTGATTTCCAGTTTTATACCATTGTGGTCAGAAATTGTAGGTGATATAATTTCAATCTTTTTGAATTTGTTAAGATTGGTTTTGTGTCCAAGCATATAATCTATCATAGAGAATGTTGCTTGTGCACTCGAGAAAAATGTACATTCTGTTGTTGTATGGAATATTCTGTATATATCTGTAAGGTCCATTTGACTTACAGTGTTGTTCAAATGTTTTGTTTTCAAATCTCATGGTAAATGTTCTTACTAGAATAAAACAAAACCACAGGGATCAAAAGAAAATTCTACAAGGCATTGCTTATGCTTCTTATCTTAATTGTAGTGGTGACGTGAGTGATATTTGCATATGTCCAAACTTACCTAATTGTACCCATTAAATATGTACTGTTCTTGTTTATCTATTATATTTCTATAAAACTGATATGAAAAACAGTAACTATTCTTGATTTCTAAGGTATTGACAGCACAGTGCAATATATCATCCATTCTTTGATTCAAAATTGAGAAAATGTCACCTCTATACTCCACTCCCCACGGCATAATACAAGCTAAGGCTTAATCTCATGATGGCCACAAATATCTTCCCTTTTCTTTCTCAGTTTGCCCTTTGCAACATTTCCATTCCATCTCTCAGAAAAGACCGCTTTGATTCACGGTTACACATAGCTCTCTGACAGCAACCTATGCATTTTCATTGTTGCTTTTATTTAAACCAATCTGTCTGCTTCTGTTAAAGATTGCTTGCAATTTATAACTTGATTCACAGTCATAGCTACACAGCTCTTCTCAGGGACTTTTCCCTCTTCCCTCTTCTGAACTTTCAAAACATAATTTAACTAAAGAACAAAGCATATCATTTTCAAAACAGATAAAAAGAACAGTGGTTTCTCGAGTTCACAAATCATGGCAAACCCCAAATTAGTGCATAGCAGCCAAGAAGGATATAATGTTTGTGTGGGGAAACAACAAGACCATTGAATGAGCCCAAAGCCAGCCAGTGAAGCTTAGAGGACAACAGTCCTGGGTGGATTTATCTCTAAACCAAAAGAATGAGTTCAAGAGCACCTGTGCAAAGAGCTCCCCCAACAGATAGCTTGAAATGCAGGAGCTGAATAATTCCTGATTAATGCACAATGGTCAGAGTTGCAATTTATAGGACCTGAATGGAAGTGTCCTTCAGTTTCCTTCCATTTGATTTTTCAAATTCAAACCCCTTTCCAGCCTCTGCCAAACTATTCCTTTGGCTATAAGGCAGTGTCATATCTGTACAGTGACTACTGCAAAATGCCATCATTTTTTTGCTAATAAGTAAAATTTCATACACATCACTTAATGCTAATCCAACTTCTTTGTTATTTACAAATTCTTTAGTGACTATGGAAAACACGTTCTTTTAATATTAAAAAAGACTAGTTTAATGTAAGTACGAGTTCATCAGTGAGTGCAAGTATTTCATCGTCTTGGAAACTCAGCTAATCTAAAACACACGGTTTTCTTGATAATTGAAAGATTATGGCTTTAAGCTCAAAAACTTGATTTTAATTGTTTACTATATAAACAATTCTCAAATAGACGGTACTCTTCCTTGTCTTCATAAAATGAGAAATATGAGTTAACCATTTTCCACTGTCTTAAGGTATTGACTATGAATGTGTTATTATACTTCATTGCAATATAATTTGGACTCTTGTCAGCTATTTATACATATATAGGATTATTTTCCCTAGATAGATTGGTGGTATGTTTTAATAGTTTTCCTACATTCTACTCTTTGACAACTGTCACTATTTACTTCAGTCAACAGCTCAACCTTTAGAGACTTATCTCTCTTCTAATTTGTTGCCTCTAATGTAGGGTAGATTTAGAAACAAGAAAACCCAAGTGTATTACTATTGCAGCGGAAATAAGATAAAGAGGCACTGAGTATAGACAAGAGAAACTTTAAAATTCATCAACTTCATGGGACATCCAAAATTCTTTTTTGGTCATGTCTAATTTCTTTTGCTTAATTATGAGTTCCTGATTGTATTCTACATAAGTGATATTTCCAGTTTGGTGAGCTGTTACTATATTCTCATTCATCTTGGTATATTTCAAAGATTAGGTTTTGGTTGATTTTGATTTTGTAATTCTAATTAGCTCCTCTAATCTATTAATGAAAAATATCAAGAAATTTGATTTTTATCTACACTGGCATAACTGCTTATATTTGAATACAAAATAGATCATTCTTATGGGATATTAATAGTTAGGAAACAACTTATGCACAGACCTTTTTCCCTTCATTACATTTGATCTAATCAAGAGTCATTGATCTCAATTAAGAAAGTGCATTTTTTTGGCAACTGCTTTTGCTATTTCTGAGCTAGCTCTTTTTTATATTTTTTTCCTTTAGTCACTTTATTCTCAATGGAAAATATAGTAAAAATCTCACATTTTTTATTTTTATTATTTTTCTATCCATAATATTATTTTAAATAGATTATAGAACTTGTTATATTAATGTTTACATGATTTCTCTCAAACCACAAGATTCTGTGCACCTAAATGATGGAAAACAGAATAAACATTTTATGTCATTTTTTTCTTTCTTAGGGACACAAAGATAACTTTTAAATGGAAAGATATTAAAATAAATATGTAACGGCTTTTTCTATATTTAATTGTCCTATAGCCAGGATGATGATGAAATTGGATATCATTCCATGATATCAGAGTATAGCTTTTTTTTCTTTATTGTGTCCACTATTATTCCATCTGTATGTGTGTGGGGGTGAGTGTGTGTCTGCTGCATTGAGAGAGTGAGATTAAAGTTTGGATGGGCTTTCTACCAATATCAGGTGCCATGCAGCTATATTTAGAGGTAGAGTATGTAAGAAACGGTAGATTTTGGAGGAAGACAAATCTGGAATCATATACCCACTATCTATTAGCTGTTACCTTACATGGCTTATGTCATTTCTCTAAGCCTCAGTTTTGGATCACTTGTAAATATACTTTGAAGGATTTGTGGGAAGATTAGAACTTATATGTCACACAGAAAGAACTGGATAAATATTAATTATTATGGTCCTTATGAGCATATCTACCTGAAAAACCAGATAAAATCCAACTCAAATCTCAGCTCTTCTACTTATTAGCCTTGTGATCTGAGCCATGTTAAACTGAACATTCTAAGCATGAGTTTCATCACTTGTAACAAATTAGGTTATACTTACTTCTTTGTGTCATTATGGAGGTTAAATGAGATAATGTATATAAGGTGCCCAACATCATGCCTGGCTCAGATTTAGCTCTTTCAAAAATTTAGTTTCTTTTCTACTTTCCTTGGAGGACCCAATGAAGTAGAGATTAATACTGTAAATCTAACCAAGGCTTTGTTATCATCCCATGTCTTGCAGTGAACATTTACAGAGCCTCTTCTTTTTGTGTCTTACTAAGAAAATTAAGACATATGGAGTAGGGGGGAAAAATGGAAAAACATCTTCAGTACACAGACTTTGGGGTTTATCTATTTAATCCAACACAGAGAAACAGTGGGTGATATCTACCATGTGTGAAACATCTTGCATGTTTTAAGCTGTGATATTTAAATAAAAAATTTTGTTCGTCTTTCTTGGACTGGCTTATTTCACTTATCATAATACTCTACAGGTCCATCCATGCTGTTGTAAAAAATAAGGTTTCCTTCTTTTTTTACCCCAAGTAGTATTCCATTGTGTAAACGTACCATATCTTTTTTATACACTCTTCTACTTATAGGCAGTTGGGATGCTTCAAAGTACTATATGATTTCACTTACATGTGGAATCTAATGAACAAAATTAACTAACAAACAAAATAGAAACAGACTCATACAGATTGACAGCTGTCAGTCAGGAGGGCATTGGAAGGTTGGGTGAAAAATGTGAAGGAAGTAAGCCAAAAAAAAAAAAAAACTTATAGACACAGTATGGTGATTACCAGAGAGAAAGGGGGAGTGAAGTAGGAGAGGGTAAAGAGATGATAAATGGCGATGGAAGGAGACTTCACTTGCAGTAGTGGACACACAATATTGTACAATATATAGGTGACATAATAGAATTGTACTCCTGAAACCTATATAATTTTATTAATCAATGTCACCCTAATAAATTCAGTAAAAAATAATTAATTAATTTAAATGTGCATGGATTGTAAGTATATATTCAGATCATGTTACTGCCATCATTATTCAGCACTAGACAGCTCTTTGGTAACAAAGCAGAAAACAAAAGAGTGCTCGATATGGATTTAAGCTTTTTGGCTCAAATAGTTCCATCTTTCAGCCAGGAATATTTATATTTCATAAAGTTTAATTTCATGTTATTAAGTGATTGTGTGTGAATAAGGCATCCATTAAATGATTAAAAACTCAATGGGTACAAAAATACATAATGTGAAAATTCTTCTTCTCATCCTCTCACACTTCCCCCAGACAAAAAATAAATAAAAATAAATGTAATATATATATATATATATATATATATATATATATATATATATTACATTGCATTTCCCTATGTTGTCTTGAAGGGAACATTATAAAACCTGACTTCATTTATCCTATTTCTCTCTCTTTTCTATTATTTCCTGAAATGAGTGCGCAATGATCAATCAAAAAGACTTGTTCATCTTGCCCAAAGGGCCAGAGAGATGGTAGATGATATTACATAAATGTTTCCAGCATCATTACATTTATATCACATGATAAAATCAATTAAGAACCTTTTTAGTGCTACAGTCCTTGAATGCACCAGAGATTTCCCCAGTGAGAGGCCTCAAGAAATTAAAATGAACTCTGTTGCTGTGTTATATGGCATTCTAGGACAGCCCAAAATAAGCAAGTCACAGTAGCAAATATTCTCCAGAAAACAGATGTTCTCCTGGAGAAGACCTACATCTCAACCTCTCAAACACTCTTGTGTTCATTATTTTAAAGAGAGTTCGATTTTCTCTCCATATATTCATTTGAAGTTACCTGGTTAACTGCTGTTTGCCTTCAAAAACTTAGTATTACTCATGCTTTTTAAAAAATACAGTCTTTATCTATTAAAAAAATAGATAAAGAATTGTAGGAAATAAATTATCTGCTGCAACCATTTTTCCTTTCTGAAGGTATTTCATTGCTGTAAGCTATGTAGCATAGTGAAGGTTTTAGTGGCTTAAGGAGTTGAAGATGACATGCTTTAGAGCCAGATAAAAACTGAATTTAGGTTTGGGCTCCTTGTCTGCTGAACTCAACTAAGTCTTTGTTTTCTATATATAAAATCAAGATAATAATACCTATGTGCAATGCTGTGGTGAGGCTTTAAAAGAACCCTATCATGTAACACTAGAGGTCACTTTAAAAATAAGTAATACCAGAAAGTACTCAAATGAGAGTTGTTGTTGTTGCTGTTGTCGTTTTTATATAAAACAAATTATCCTAAAGCATACAAGCACTTGTTTTAAGCACAATTCAGGTGAAAGCAACCACAAATTGAGCAACCTAAAGACTGATGAGGAATTTCAGTGTAGCATGAGGAGATTCAACACTGTGGGTGATCCCACTGTGCTGGTCAAGGGTCTGCACAAAGAGGATGCTAAATGAGGTGGAAAGAATACTAGACTTTAAGAGCAACTTTTTTCAGTGCCTAGCCATATCACTTTATGTGTGATTTCAGCAAATCTCACCTCCAATTAGATTCTCTGCACAATCATGATAATCTCCAAGAACCCCTCTATTTCTACCATTTTATGAGTCTGTGACAATGAAGCATTCAAGAATCTGATGGGATGGAGCTCATAAAGATGACTGCTCATGTAAAATAAAATATTTGCTGTCTCAGTGCAACTGGTCAGTAACATAGCACCTACCATGCAAGTGAATATAAACCATGTCAATCGGGAAAATCCTGTTCTCCTACAAACTCTACCTATTATCTTCTTGCTACCTACATCTTCTCTCAGCATCTAAGTGATTTTCAGTACTTTAAATATGAAAAGGATTCATGTAAGCTTCAAAAAGTATACACTCTTCATTCATTTAACAAAAGATGTTACTTGGAATGAAAGTCCAAGGCAAACATTTAATTGTACATGATGTGAGAAGTCACCCTTTTAAAAAATATATATGTATTTTATTTATTTTTTTTAGACTGAGAGGAAGGGAGGGAAAAAGAGAGGGACAAAAACATCAATCTGTGGTTGCCCTTCATGTGCCTCCTACTGGGGCCCTGGCCTGAAACCCAGATATGTGCCCTGGCTAGGAATCAAACCAGCGACCTTTTGGTTTGTAGGCCAGCACTCAATCCACTGAGCCACAGCAGCCAGAGTAGAAGTCATTCTTTAGAAAGCCCTTCTTCACACACTCTAGTTTTACCTTGCCTCAAGTGAAGAAGGACCCAGTTGAAGTGACTTCATTTTCTCACTCACCTTTTCCCATTTTGAAAAAGCAACATTTGGCTTGTGACTATAACAACAGTGTGTTAATTAGTCTGCAAAGTGACTTTTCCACAAATCACACTTTAAAATAATGTATTACTTTTTGTTTCACTTTTTTGGGGAAGATCTTGAACTGCAAGCTGAGTAATACAGGAGTGGGCAAAAGTAAGTTTACAGTCAAGAGTACACGATACACAGTTTATTCTTGTATTATTTTGCTTATTAATTATTGCATTATTTATTTATATTATTTGTCTTTTTATTGTTATTGTTATTATTTTGTATCCTTACTTATGAGTTATCTTTTAGGTAATGAGTACTGGTAATTTAACTGACTTCTTCCCATGCCTGTATAATAGATTACTGTTGCCTTTAAATACAGTTAACCCTTGAATAACATGGTTTGAACATGCCTTGGACTTTTAATCCAAGTAACACTTTTTGTTAAACCTTGAATAACATGGTTTGAACAATGCAAGTTCACTTATATGCAGATTTTTTCAATAAATATACAGTCGGTCATCATATTCCAGGTTTTGCATCCAAGAATTTCCAACTACAAATGGAAAATACTGTTTTCAATCATGGTGGGTTGAATCCTTCAATGAGGAGGGCTCATTGAAGTTGAGTGTGTGTGTGTTTGCACTATTTTATATAAGGGACTTAATCATCCATGTATTTTGGTATCTGAGGGGTATGGGGAGTGGTTCTGGAACCAATCCCCTGAAGATAAGGAAAAACTATACTTAAGTTTTTAGGGGAGTCGAAGGTTATAGATGTAATTTTGACTGTGGGAGGTCAGGTAGCTGTTCAAGAGTCAACTGTATAAGAGCTTTAGTTAAGTTGTAATGCTTTATATTGACCATAGATGCCACATTTGCTGATCACATATTATATGTTTTTGTTTCCTGAAAAATGAAGTGGTTTAATAATATATGCAGTGATGTGCTGGAGTTGGCTTTTGTTTCATGAGGCCTAATTGCTGGTGTTGTGCCCAAATCTACATTTGATGTCATATTGGTAGCTTGAAATTGGTTGTGCTAGAAAATCAGTCAATGCTACAAGTCAGTACTTCTCCACCCAACCCCCAAGCTAGTTGTTATACATTTACTAGAACATCACCCATAATTACCTTTCAAATTTGTGATAAAATGGCATGTTGAAATCCACTATACATTGGATATTCACTAGTATGGATTGAGTCTTGCAGCATATCTCCTAGGCATTTCTAATGCCCAGATCTATGAGGCCAGTGGCAGTGTATAGAAGGAAGTTTATCTCTAGTCTTCTGTAGCACTCAAGTTGCTATTTTCATCTTCAACATAATATACTCTGATATCAGTATTGTGAAAATATTTGGCTGATGTAAATGTGATTTGAATAGTAATATTCTTTATTTGGTAGTGCCCAGAGCAGGGCACACCATAATAATAAGTAATATGCATGTTACCACATTATTTATGTTCAAATTTTACAACTATTTATAACAAGACTGTAACAAACAGACTTCCCAAATATAAGTAACTATTTAAATATTAAGGAAAAACAAGAGTCTCTGAGCAGGAGGAAAGGTACAGAAAGAACAAAGAATTGTTTGGCATCAGCTAACATTTCCTAAACTGCTAATTAGTTGTCTGAAATTGGGAGGTGGAGTAGAAACTTAGGCAGGAGATGGAAACTATATTTTGAAAAAAAATACTTTAGCCTTTAGAAAAATCTGAACTCTTGAGTCATTGAAATATTAATATAATTTACCAGTCAAAGAAGACAGTGATGATTTAAATGGTTTAAATGTGGAATATTTCCAAAACTGCTAGTTAATTATTATTTGGCATAGAGGATTAAGGCTCATGAAGTGATTTTCAACAAAGCACAGATTAAAAGCTTGATAAAATATGAGGATAAATAGGAAACAAAAAAGCAATAAAAAATCTACACAAGATATAAGAGTTAAGTCTTGTGAATGTTTTGAATTATATCTGAAGTAATTTTCTCCCAGAAAACCAAAGTCAAAAAACACTGTTTGATTTTCTTTTTGGGGAGTTAATTAAGATAAACTGTTACAGAGGTAAATCAGCAGTAATTCAACATGATGCAATTACTCAACTTTACTTAAGCCCATATAAAATTAATTTAAGACAATAAAACATTATATTAAAAGTTAGACAAAGTAATAAAGTCTGTCAGTCAACTACATGGTTAGGTTGAATAAAATAATCACATTTTTTCTAAATTGAACTAAAAACAAATGATACTAAATTAATTTGTGAATTTGTGTGTGCAAAGTTAGTTACTTACCTTTACTCTATGGGGAAAAGTACTATCATTTATTAAGCTTTATGCTAAGTACTATGTACTTAGCACACTACCATCATATCACATGATCTTCATAGTAACTACAGCACAAAAGGCAATATTTCAATTTTACAAGTAGGGACATTGAGACCCAGATAGGTTAAGACACTTTTTTAAGATCACACAGCTGGCAAATATCTATGACAGAGACAAGAGGGAAGGAGGGAGGGGGGCCGGGAAAAGGAAGGGAAAGGGAAAGTCAAGGCACATATAGCAAGGACTCATGGACAAAACCAAAGGGGAAGAGCTGAGGGAGGGAAGGAAGGAGGGGACAAGGGAAAGTGGTGGGGGGTAGGCAGAGACAAATGTATTTGAAAAAATAAAATAAAATTTAAAAATAAATAAATAAATAAATAAAAATACAAGACATGCAATGGAGTAACCCAATCACCACAAAAAAAAAAAAAAAAAAAAAAAAAAAGATCACACAGCTGGCAAATATCTATGAACTTAATTTTGTCTGACTGCTATTTGTAGCTCTTTCAAGTTTCCCAAATACTATGTCCTTTTAAATATATCTTATTTTTGTTAAGGCATTCATATAAACAGAAAAAAAATCAAATTGAGGTAGCTCTTTTTAGAGCTCAAAAATCTGCATAGTCAAAACAAAATATGACTTGTTTCTATCACTTACTACTCACCAACCTGTATATAGTGAATATTATATCTTTTTTTAATCTATCTAGCCCACTTCCTTTTAGGAGTAAATACTCCAATACATGCAGTCTTTATGTGCTGCTGTGTTTTTTTATGACCCCTAATTTAGGAACCAAGTGGGGCAGTGTTGCTCTTTTCTGGGAGTGGTTTTGGATACATGATAAGGAAGGGCCAATAGGACACTTCCATCTAAGACTTTAAATCTGGAGTAAGTGTCACAAAGATGGAAGTTCAGTTCAGATATTTTCATGGTGAATATTGTGGTGTCCCATTAAGAATAACAAGAATGACCAAGGGTAGGAGAGTCTTACACAACAGCGGGGGAAGGCAGTAGAGGTGATTTCTGCTTATGGCTCTTCCGTAAATACCTTGCTGCCTGCCATTTCCCAAATTTGCTTCTCCTACATATTTTCTTAATTCTGAGTCCCTGATATCCTTCCAACACCTTTTTTGTTTAGCAAGAGTCAGCTTCTGTGGCTTGCAGTCAAGAAACCTGTCAGATATACTATCTTTGAAACATAACAGTGGATCTTTAATGATTATGATATCTATCAAAAAAGAATGCTATTTCCTCTAGTTTGTAATTTGTGTTTACATAGAAGCAGCATGTTACTAGGATAATTTAAAAGATAGTCCATAAATGAGGCTACTAAGTTTGCAAGTGTAAATGACTCTTCTTCAGAGATTATAGTCCAAATACCATTAGTACAGACAAAGAAAAAACAAAATTAATGTTATGTGAGTTAAAAACAGAAATAGTTTGATACTCAGTCTAGCATATGATCCAGCAATTCAAATCCTGGGTACATAACTGGAAAAATTAAAGTAAGAATCTCAAGTTATTGGCATACATACCCACGTTCATGGCAGCATTATTCATAATAGCCAATATATGGAAAAATGTAAATATTCACAGATGAATTGATAAAGAAAATATCATATTTGGTGAAAAATCAAGATGGAGGAGGAGTGAGTGTAAGTCTCACAGACCTCCTCCCAGGAACAACCTGAAATTACAACTAAATTGTCAAGAAATCACCTGGAACAAACAACCGAAAAATAATGAGAGAGGAGCCTTGTGACTTTGGAGAAAGAGAATTGGCTTTAGCGCAATCTAACTGATAAGGAGTACGGACTCGAGAATGTGGGTGGGGCACCTAAGGGCGGCAGCACCAGAGGGATAATGAAACGGCCAGTTGGATCCCCCTGAGATGATCGGGGACTAAACCAAAATCAGGGATCTCTAGCCTACAGCACCAGATACAAAAAAGTACACAGAAAACAGCCAGCTGCGAAAAGTAGCAGGGTTGCTCTCTGCCAGAGACTGGTGGCTGAAAATGCAAAGAGCCTTTTAAAGGGCCAAGACAAAATTTTTATTTGCAGCCACTCACCCTGGTCTCTGGCAAAGGTGGGAGCAGAGTGGGCTAGAGACACCTGAGGAGAGACTGGGGAAGGAGGCTTTGAGGAAAGAACAGACAGGGATGACATCTGACATCATCAGAGGCAGATCCAGGAAATAAAAACAGAGGTCTCCTACCATAGAAGTTCACACCACAAAGTCAGGAAATCAAGACAGATCAACTTCAGACGCAGAAGCAAAAAAGAAAAGTCTCACAAATATTGGGAAGACAAAGAAATAACCCCTACTCAAAAGGAAAGGAGGAATTCTCACAAAGAGAACTAAATGCAATAGAGGCAAGGAAACGATCAGATATTGAGTTCAAAACAATGATTATAAGGAAGCTCAATGAGCTCAGTGAGCTCATAGAGAATTACCAAAAACTAAGGGAAACTATGAGGAACTTACTGAAAACTATATCAAAATGAAAAAGGACATAGAAATTATCAGTAAGAAACCATAGGAAATGAAGAATACAATTTCTGAGTTAAAGAACACAGTAGAAGGAATCAAAAGCAGGCTCAATGAAGCTGAGGACCAAATCAGCGAGCTGGAGGACAAGGTAGAAAAAAGCTTCCAGAAAGAGCAAGAAAATAAAAAGAGACTCAAAAAGAATGAAGAGGCATTGAGGGAAATGCAGGAAAACCTGAAACGTAATAATATCAGTTTAATAGGGATACCAGAAGGAGAAGAGAGGAGGAAGGGATAGAGAGCCTATTTAAAAAAGTAATGATGGAAAACCTCCCTAATTGGAAGAGAGAAAAAGGCACACAAGTCCAGGAAGCACAGAGGGTCCCATTCAAGAAGAACCCAAAAAGGTCCACTCTAAGACACATCATTATTAAAATGGCAAATATCAAAGACAAACAAAGAATCCTAAAGCAAGGGAGAAAGGCGTAGTAACACATAAGGGAGCCCCAATCTGGCTAGCAGCTGACTTCTCAACAGAAACACTGCAAGCCAGAAGGGAATGGCAAGAAATAGTCCAAGTCATGAAAAGCAAAGGCCTACGACCAAGACTGCTCTACCCAGCAAGGCTCTCAATTAAAATGGAAGGTGAAATAAGGAGTTTCCCACACAAAAGAACGTTTAAAAAAATACATTTCTGCCAAACCAGCAATGCAAAATATGCTAAAGGGACTGCTTTAAGAAAATGAAGAAAAAGAGTCTATGAATACCCAGTTCCTTTCACAGTTGCCAATACTTGATATTACCAGTATTTTTAATATGTATTAATCTGATTGTGACAATGAGGTGTTATTTTAATTTTTCTTTTATTATTTGTTGAAACTAAACCTATTTTTATAGATTTCTTGCCTATTTCTATTATTTTTAAAAAGCTTTAAATGACTTGCTATTCTTTAGCCATTTTTTGACTAAATATTTGTAAAGTTTGTTCCCTAAAAATAAAAACAAAACCATTAACCCTTTTTTAGATGTATTGCCAATATTTTCCTGTTCTATTACTTGTCCTTTAACTGTTTTTATACGTATATTACTGTACAGTCTTAAATGTTTAATATCATCATATTGTCAATATTTACTTTATAGCTCTGGGTTTGAATTTTTTACTTCAGGGTAAGAAAAGTAATAGTTTGTATTTTTTCCTAAAACTCCTCAGGTTCTACATATTGATTTTTAACTCACCTGAATATTTCTTGTATAATGTGTGAAATAGGGCTCTATATTTGTTTTATTTCAAGTAATAGTGGTCCATGCACCTTATATGTTGAATTAGCCTTATTTCCCCATTGATTTGAAGTATCAATTTAATTATATATTACATTGTTAGATACATTTGTCTCTAGAATTCTCATATTATTTCATTGATCTACTTGATTATTTCTGTGCTGGTGTCATGTTGGTTTAATTGCTGAGAATTTATAAGGATTTTGCATTTTTTTAATATTTTATAATTAACTTTGATATCTAAAAAATTAAATAAAATTAATCTGCATTTAAGAAAGAAAGAAAGAAAGAAAGAAAGAAAGAAAGAAAGAAAGAAAGAAAGAGTGATGGAACTCCTACCTTTTGCAACAACATGGATGGAATTGGAGAATATTAAGCTAAGTAAAATAAACCAGTCGATGAAAGACAAATACCATATGATCTCACCTATAAGTGGACCCTATTAAACAAAATAAACTAACAAGCAAAATAACCACAGGCATGGAAACATGGAGAAGACTGAAAGTGACCAGAGGAGATGGGGAAAGAGGACAATGGTGGAAAGAAGGGGAAGGGACTAGACAAAGGACATCTATGAATGACCCATGGACATGGACAACAGAGTGGGAATTGACTTGGGAGCAGAGGATGGGGATGGGATGGCTGGAGGGGGTAAGGGGGAAAACTAGAGACAACTGTAATAGAATAAACATGATTTATAAATTAAAAAATATGATATTTGTATCCTATTTTATACAAATATTACATATATTGTATGTAAATATTACTCAGCCATCAAAAGAAGAAAATCCTGCCTTTGTGACAACCCGGAGGGCATTATGCTAAGAGAAATAAGCCAGGCAGAGAGAGACATGTACTGTACAGTATCACTTATATATGGAAACTTAAAAAAGCCAATTTCATAGAAATAGAGAATAGAATGGTGGTTGCCAGGGACTGGTGTGTGGGAGAATAAATCAGATGATGTCAGTCAGAGATACAAACCTTGAGTTGTAAGAGAATAAATTTTGAGGAACTTAATTACAGCATGGTGACTATAATTAATAATACAATATTGTATGCTTGTCAATTGCCAAGAGTAGATCTAAAGCATTCTTACCACACACACACACACACACACACACACACACACACACACAAAGGAGTTAACTATGTGAGGTGATGAATTTGTTACCTATCTTGTTCTCGGTAATGATTCCATAATGTATATGTATATCAAATCACATTGCACACTTTAAATAAATACAATTATATTTGTTAATTATTTCTCCATAGGGTTTTTTGGTCACATAACTTTAAAATATAATTTGTGATTAATAGTAAGATAACTTGATTTTTTGTGAATTGCATGCCTTAATTTTTTTAAATAAAAATATATTCATCAGTTAAACACACACACACACACAGAAAAAAAAATGAAGTACTCTAAATGTATTCTATCTCTGAGCCAGTGAAGTATCTGACTTCATAATCATGAAACTTTAAGTCTTAGTATAATAACAAGGAAGTTCCATTCAAATGTTCAATGTCATTCATATAATAACTACAAGTAAAAATAGCGCATCGTTTATAAAATGACAGTACTTACTGAAGGCAAAAACCCATGGCTGACAGCCAACAGATGGTCTGTCAGAGTGAAACTGATAAAAAAAAAAAAAATTCCCCAACTACATTTCTCAAAAATGACTTTGCCTAAAAAATCAGCTTCTTAATATCAGAAGAAACACATATTGATTGTTCCAAATCCAGATCATATCCTACAATGTTTGTTAAAAAATTAATTCATAATTTTCCTAATTCTTTCTTTTTTATAGGAAAGAATACTCAATCTAAATATAACATTATCAGATGCATATAGAACAGGTACATGGAAGGTAGCTTATGCGGCTAAGATAAACGTGTCTAGCCAAAGTGAGAAAAATTGGAAGTTTCACCCATCCCAAATGGGGAAATATGTCTGAGTCCCCTCCTAGTCTTCTTTCTGGATCTTACACCAAACTGAGGAAGGCAGACTGGAAAAGCAAAGCTTGGGAAAGCAAGAACCCTTTTCTCCAAGGCCTACAATAAAGTTCATATAGACCACCATTCAAGGGCTCTCTGCTCTGAGCCCCCTGACCATGCAGGTTGTCCCAGGATTTGGGGGTTGTGGTAGAAAATAATAAGTATCAGGAGAGTCCAGAGATGAAATTCCATGTACAGAGACATTAATAGGTTATCAGACAGTGCTAAGCAATACAAACAAAATAAGATATTATAATAAAAGAAAAAATAAATTGAAGCTAAGTTACTAGATGGCATAGGAATTATGTGTTCAAGCTCATTAATCAGTGGGCCTACATGTCCATAGTTTTATCATCTATAAAGTGGAGATAATAGCATCTCACCGATAGAGTTGTTATTAACATTAAATTAAATGATAGACATAAATCATTTAGAGCAGTGTTTGGTTCAAAGTAAGAACTCAATGAGTATAACCTCTCTGAGCCTCAGTTATCCTATCTCTAAAGTGTTATGAACAAACAGCACCTACCTCTTAGGGCTGTTATGAGTATTAAATGAGATAATGCAAGTAAAGCACTGAGCTCTCTGTCTGACAAATAGTAAATGTTCAATAAATATCTATTATTGTTATTATTATTTTTTACAATCCCTTTTCATCTTCCATTAGATGCCCCACTGCCAAGCACACTACCTGTCCTTCCCAAAACTAAGTTAGAACTCCTCTTCTGTTCGTTGGCCTAGCACTGGTGGAAGTTGAAGCAGAGAAAATTTTAAGGTTTTCAAAGGGGTTAGGGTATATGGCCAACTATAGACTAAAATGGTCTCTTTAGCGCTCATGTCCTATTTAATTCTTAACTGTCATCAGAATGTGTCCTTCATCAAATAGACAGGCAGAACAAACCAGGCAGGCAGGCAGTAAGAAATTATGCTTGTTACTAATGCAAGTATACTTCCATATCCTCAAAATTTCCATCCAAAACCCTTTGAATGGAAACCACAACTGAAAGTTTCCGTGTTTTAACAAAGAAACCCCTTAACTGTAAAAACCATTTACATGCAAAGATAGCAGAGTTGATGGCATTCCATAAAAAGGAAAATAATTTATAAACTAATAGATAAGAAAGAACTAGTGGGGGCTGAAACAGTTCATATTTTTGATGTTTGGCAAGGAGGCAAAGATTAGGTTCTGAGGCTGTATTTGCAAAATATATATTACTGACATTTGATCCTAGAGGTAAATTTAATCACTTTCCACAAACTTTTAAGAGTAGCTTCATCCATTTCTTCTAAAATTTCCATTCCAAATGGAGAAAGAATAAGGGCCCAGTAAATAGAGAACATATTCATGAAAAGGACATTGATCTTACATCCAAATACTAACCAGGCCCAACCCTGCTTAGTTTTTGAGATCAGACTAGATCAGGCACATTCAGGGTGATAAGGAAGTAGATCATATTTGGCTAGAGGAAACCATGTAGGGTAGGACTTAGCAAAAAATAAAGCAGGAAAGGAAGGCTGGAGTTAGATTGTGAGGCACTGAACATCATGCTTTGGAGATTGGGTTTTCAAATGTTTTGAGGTGACATGATAAACAAGTTTATCTCAAATGTATATTTTGATTATGTTTTGTGTTGTATAACTTGGTTAACATGGCTGAAGAAAAAGGAAAGAAGATATAAGACATTGTTCAGCTTCACTGTATAGGTTGATAGACATTATAAAATACTGTAAATCTCTAATATTTTCCAGTAAGTCAAGCATTTCATTACCCACTTTATATCATAAAAGTGGCAGATACTTGATCTGAGAAAGGTGACAGACATGCACATTTCTAACTGTTTTATCCATTTCCTCCAAAAGTTTCTCACATTTTTCCTCAGTCATGACAGGAATTTAGCCTCTTTGAATTATATGCTCTAGATCTGTTTTGTGCATTGTTTTCAGTCTATTATTTCAAATCCAAACACTTTGTCAGAGTATTCCCTAGAATTCCCTTGGAAACATTTTGAAAATATAAAACTGCATATTTAGAATGAAAGCTTGAAATACATTTAAATAAATCTTTAGATATGTGGACTTTTGCTAAACTTAACAGATCTTAATACTTAGAATGCTTAAACATAAAACAACATAAACACCCATATCAAATAGCCCAGGGGACTAATTAGTTTAACAAATGAATGTTTGGAAGTCCCTCTCTCCGTTCCCACCCCAACCCAGGGTCATTGTTATGTACCAGGTTTTAATCTGAAGAGAATATATAATGCTAAATTGGAAAAGCCTTATACTAGCCTTTAAAAGTATTGACAGGCTTTTAATTATGACAATAGTATAAATAGAAAAGTACGCTTACACTGCACATTAGTTTTACAAATGCATATAATGAACTCCTTTATAAAGCCATTGCAGTGTAGAACTAATTCAACTCAGTTTTCAATTAAAACTGAAGAAAACTGTAATCTATTGCCTATAATTCCTTTGTCAAATACAATACAACCAACTTTCATTTAAATTATCCAGTAGTTAATTTATGAAAATAGTGCTTTAGGAAATAAATAATCTGCAACTGTATGTTACCAGCAATTTCATATAAGATTCAGCTTATAAGAGGTATTAAAAGAAGACATCATAGTAATGGTTCACTTCCATTAAAAAAGTGTGATGTGTGTGTGTGTGTGTGCATACGTGTGTTGTATGTGAATGTATACCCCATCAGTTCATGGTATAAAGCAAAGTTCAGCAAACTATGGCCCTTTGGCCAAATCCATATTATCACCTATATTCATAAGTAAAATTTTATTGGAACAAAGCCATGCCCATTCATTTATATATTATCTATGACTGTTTTTGCAGTACAACAGCAAAGTTGAATAATTGCAACAATGACAGTATGGCCCAGAAACCATAAAATGTTTATTATTTGGTCCTTTAAAAAAGAGGTCTGCAGACCCCTGCTTTAAAGGATCCGATATAGATACTACATACTAAAGAAAAAGTCTACTAAGTATCAAATATATATACACGCAAGCAAAATGAAGACATTATGTAAGTAATCTCTCTGGCAAGGGATTATGTTTATCATAATCCCCAATATTTACTAAAGATTTACAGGCACATCAGTAAGAGATAATATGTATAAACTCAATGTCGCATACTTATATCTCTTTAGATGCATAGATTAATAGAATTCATGAATCACCTTCATCATTTTGCATAGTGTTCTCTGGGTCTATACACACAGGGGCTTGCATAAATATTTTTTAAAGAAAAATTCAGTCAACTGGTTATTTTTCATATAAACCAGGTGAACCTAATTTGTATCACCCTTATAGAATGATTTAGCATGTTTTGACAGACTACAGTATGTCCATGAAAAAATTATCAGTAGTCAGGCAATTAGGACTTTAAAGACAGTTTGAATGGCTCAGAGTTAGCCTTATATAGTAGATATCAGTCACAAATTTACTGATACCAATCCTCAACTCCTGATTATTCTTCTTAGCAGTGTCTAAACTTGAGCAACTGGTTTGTTCTCTCTCTAAGCATGTTTTCTTTTTCATTCTGCTGATATCTACTTCACAAGGTAGATGTAAGAATGAAATGAGACACATGTATATAATACATACTGCAACACCTGGCCCTTAGCCAACAATTATTAAAACATAATATCCTTCCATTTATGAATAATGTCTGTTTTCCTTTTTTGAAAATTTTGTGGTTTTTCCCAAATATTTTTAGTTTACTATTCAGATGCATAAAGAACTATTGAAAATTATGTGAGCATTTTGACAATTATCATCACTCATAAATATAGAGCAGATTGGTGGGGTCAGACTGAAACTGATATAAATCTAAGCCCAGGGCAGGAAGCCCAGGGGAGTGCAAACATAGCTACTAGAAGGGGTATATTCAAATAGACAGAACTTTACATTAACAATTGCTTGCTTTGTGAATGATACACAATAAAGAGTTTGCTTTTTTTCCTTTTTAAATTTTTGTTTGATTTTATTTTTTTTGCTAGAAAGAAGCTAAAATGTCCATACCTGTCATTGAAACTAGCATCTTCACCCATGATGAGCAGTAACCCAATTGAAACTACTTTTTAGATGGATTCTGGTTTAAATAGCAAAAAGAGTTACTCAGAATAATGGAGGTAATTCTAGGGATAATTTCCTTAATGATGGATTTTTTTTAAAAAAATTGGCAAATACTTTAATAATGTACAACAATAGACCTGGAAAGTTTTAAAAATATGGCATGGAGTTAAAAAGAACACAATAGCACTCGTATCATTATTTTGAACTTTTAAAATACTCTCCTAGGACTGGAATTATTTTTTAATGATAGAAATACCAAAATGATGAGGAAAGAAGAATTCCCATTGGCTATACGATGGCAACATCTCTAGAGAGAATTCTTTCTTTTTCCAGTAGAAGACAGAGATTAATATATTCTTTGGTGAATTAGAAATAAAAGAGAAAGGCAGTTTTCATTCACTTCATTCAACTATTTGAGGGTAACAAAAATGCCATCTTCGGGGACCAAATAATTTCATGATTTTAAAGACAATTTGAAAAGTTTGTTTCCAATCCATATTTATTTTATACCCATGAAAGATAAATTATACCACCCTATTCAACAGAAAAATAAAACAATTAGGATGCTTTCAGAAAAATTATAATACTTATGTGTACCTCCTTTTATTCAAGTACAATCAAATGCATTTGTGGAAAAAAACAGCAAACACATGCATTAATTTTTTTAAGATTTCTATTTATTTATTTTTAGAGAGGGGAAGGGAGAGAGAAAGAGAAGGAGAGAAACATCAATGCATGGTTGCCTCTCACGCGCCCCCTACTGGGGACCTGGCCTGCAACCCAGGCATGTGCCCTGACTGGGAATGGAACCAGCAGCCCCTTGCTTCACAGTCCAGTGCTCAAGACACTGTCTGGTGAGCCACACCAGACAGGACTAATTTTTTAAAAGACACAAATAAAGGTAAAGATACAAAACACAAACTCCTTTCTGTTGGACATGGGTATCTAACACTTTAAAGGACGATTTCAACTGGGGCATTATTTTTGAGATCCTGTTTAGAAGTTTCAATGTGTCTATACAATTGATGTTTTCACAAATTAAGTACTTGGAGCCATAACTCTACTTTTGTATTAGGATGAGAAAGATGAACTCTCTGTCCCAAATTAAAATCAAACTTGCCATCCTATTTTGTAGCATTTGGAGAGTTTTCTTTTTCATTTATTTATTTATTTAGTTAGTTAGTTAGTTAGTTAGTTCAAATACATTTGTCTCTGCCATCCCAACACCACTTTACCCTGCCCCCCTCCCCCACCTCCTTCCCCACTTTGGCTTTGTCCATGAGTCCTTGCTATATGTTCTTTGACTTGACTCTTCCCTTCCCTTTCCCCACCCACTCCTCCCTCCTTCCCTCTTGACTCTGTTGGTTTCTTTTTTCTTTCAATGTCGCTGGTCATATTTTCCTTGCATCTTTGTTTTGTTGATTAGGTTCTACTTATAGGTGATATCATGTGGTATTTGTCTTTCACCCCCTGGCTTATTTCACTTAGCAAAATCCTCTCTAGTTCCATCCATGCTGTTGCAATGTGTAGTAGTTCTTTTTTTCTTTCTGCTGCGTAGTATTCCATTGTGTAAATGTACCATAGTTTTTTGATCCAATCATCTACTGTTGGGCATTTAGGTTGCTTCCAACACTTGGCTATTGTCAGTTGTGCTGCTATGAACATTGGGGTGCAGAAGTTCTTTTGAATTGGCATTTTGGGATTCTTAGGGTATAGTCCCAGCAGGGGAATCACTGGATCAAAAAGCAGTTCCATTTTTAGCTTTTTTAGTGTTTTTTTTCCCTTGTTTCTTCCTTAAAACATCCGTATGCAAACATTTTAATGAAGCAATTTGCTTATTCTTCTGATTTACATTTCATAAAGAGGTAAGTAGAACACAAGTGGTTAGAGTACAGACTGTGCGGTCACATGAGCTTAACTATAAATCTTCCCTGGCCCCTTCTTGGCTGTGTGATCTTGGTCAAGTTTATTTATGTCTCTAAACTGTGTTTTCTTCCTCTGTAAAATAGTGATAAAAATAGCATTAATGTCATGGGTGGCTGTGAACACTAAAGGAAGTCATGCAGATAAAGCTGTAACAATAAACATATGTAAATACATTGTATCAATAAATGTTTTTACAAGTGCATTAAAGTATTATATATGAAACATTATTTACAAATACAAAAACTATGTAAAATTAACATTTGATGTTTATGTTTGCACAAACAAGTGTTAAATGTGCATACATAGAAACATATGTGTAATATGTGTCACTTGTTAGTGCACGTGTCTTTTGACCAGGATCTGACAAATTGTAGATTTTACAGGTTAAAAAAAACAACAGGGTGCCCAGATAAATTAAATTCCAGGTAAACAACAAATTATTGGGCATCCTGTATTTTATATGGCACCTGTAACTAGGAAACCTTACTGTTAATTGTCGATATTTTTTAGTTTTCATTTTGTAAGTTAAGATAAAGTAAATGCCTACTTTACTGAATGGCCTGCAATATTCCCATCCCCACTCCGACCAATCTGCTTCTCCACCTCTTTGTGACATCCCTTTTAGATCCCATAGTTCTTCAGTCACTTATAAGAACTAATTTTCAGTTACTGAGATCTATTTAAGGTGGCTCAAATTAAACTACCTCTAAAACCCACCTGATCAAAGTAAAACTCACACAATAGTAACACCCCAAGATGTTGGACAAGTTATCTGCACACAATGCCATTATGAGATTCTTCATGTTAAAATCTGTTACCTGACTGTATTAATGAACGAAACTTCAAAATCCAAGAGATGCTAGTCATGCTCTCCTGATATTTTTTCACCATTTGCCACCTGGGTGGCACATTATAAGAAATCTACAGAATTTCTGCTGCCCAGGCATCCTTCAGATGAGGGACAGTAAGCTGACTTTCTCACAGGTACTCCCAATCTCAGCAACCATCTACCTGGTTTGGAAAGACAAGGAGAAAAGTTGAAGTCTGATCTATTTCTTCAAATTCCCCTGAAACAGTTTCTTTTTAAATATCTTCTCTTCTCTCAAATAAGCTAGAGGCTGATCGTGATGGTTTAGATTTGTCTTCTTTCAGCAAATCCTATGTGTATGTGTCTAGCACATTTTTTCAAATGTGTAGACACTATTTGCATTGTTCTCAGCTTTGGGGTTTCAGCCAAAGTTTGAGACAATAGGGAAAATCTCATTTAACAACCTGATACATTACTTAATTCATATTGACTAATAGAACTAATATAATTACAAAATGTCAGAATTTTTCAACTTCATTAATAAACATTATGCATGATGTTTATTGACAACTTAAAAACTATATTCAAAATAAATGTAAACTGTAATCATTTGATGTCAGTGAAGCCATCATTTTAAAATGATGCACTGGTTTTTTGGCATATTTTATTGATTATGCTATTACAGTTGTCCCATTTTTTTTCTCCCCTTTATTCCCCTCCACCCTGCACTCCCCTCCCCCAGCATTCCCTGCTCTTAGTTCACATCCATGGGATATACATATAAGTTCTTTAGCTTCCCCATTTCCTATACTATTCTTAACCTCCCCGTGTCTATTTTGATCCTACCATTTATGCTTCTTATTCTCTGTACCTTTTCTCCCATTTTCCCCTTCTCCCTCACCACTGATAACCCTCCACATGATCTCCATTTCTGTGATTCTGTTCCTGTTCTACTTGTTTGCTTAGTTTGTTTTCTTTTAAGGTTCAGTTTTTGATAGTTGTGAGATTTTTTAAATTTTACTCTTCATAGTTTTGATCTTCTTTTTCTTAGATAAGTTCCTTTAACATTTCATATAATAAGGGCTGAGTGATGATGAACTCCTTTATCTTGAATTTATCTGGGAAGCACTTTATCTGCCCTTCCATTCTAAATGATAGAGTAATCTATGTTGGAGGTCTTTGCCTTTCATGACTTTGAATACTTCTTTCCAGCCCTTTCTTGCCAGCAAAGTTTCTTTTGAGAAATCAACTGTTAGTTGCATGGGAACTCCTTTGTAGGTAACCCTCTCCTTTTATCTTGCTGCTTTTAAAATTCTCTCCTTATCTTTAATCTTGGGTAATTTAATGATGATGTGACTTGGTGTGTGTTTCCTTGGATCCAACTCATTTGGGACTCTCTGAGCTTCCTGGACTTACAATGTCTAGTTCCTTCACCAGATTGGGAAAGTTTTCCTTCATTATTTTTTTCAAATAAGTTTTCAATTTCTTGCTCTTCCTCTTCTCCTTTTGGCACCCTATCATTCAATTGCTAGAACATTTAAAGTTGTCTAAGAGATTCCTAAACCTCTCCTCATTTTTTTGAATTCTTGTTTCTTCATTCTGTTCCAGTTGAATGTTTATTTCTTCCTTCTGCTCCAAATCATTTATTTGAGCCCCAGTTTTCTTCCCTGTTGGTTCCCTGTACATTTTGCTTTATTTCACTTTGAATAGCCTTCATTTCTTCCTTTATTTTGCGACTGTACTCAACCATTTCTGTGAGCATCCTGATTACCAGTGTTTTGAACTATGCGTCTGATAGGTTGGTTGTCTCTTCATTGCTTAAATCTCAGTTCTTTTTCTGGAGTCTTGATCTATTCTTTTATTTGGGCTATATTTCTTTATCTCAGCACACCTGTTACATTGTAAGGAGTGGAGCCTTAGGTATTCTTCAGGGCAGGGCAAACCACATCATTGCATTGTGGCATTGTAGGTGGGAAAGGGATGAGAGAGGGAACAATGCCACTTGCTTGACTCTTGCCCTGGTTTCAGTCACTTCCCCTGCTACCCACAAGCAAATTGTGCTCTTTCAGGTGTTGATTCCCAGGTGGGTGGCTTTGTGTACATTCTAGGATCTCATGGGCCCCTCCAACATACTCTCCTGTGAGACTGGGAATTTCTCCCACCACCACAACCCCTACAGGTTTTTGCAGCCAGAGGTTTTGAGGCTTTAGTTTCCCATGCTGGAACTCTGGGTTGTGCAGTCTGTCTCACTCCCCAGTTTTTCCTCCTGGCTTAGCTGCACATGAATAGGGATATCCTAATCAGCTAGCCTGCCACCTTGTCATGCATCCTCACTGCACCAGCTTCTTATCTCTGCCCCTCCTACCAGTCTGGATGAATGTTTCTTTAACTCTTTGGTTGTCGGACTTTCATACAGTTTGATTTTCTGGCAATTCTGGTTGTTTTTTGTTTTTAACTTGGTTGTTAACCTTATTTTGGTTGTGTGAGGAAGCAAAGAGTATCTACCTACACCTCAATCTTGGCCAGAAACCTGATGTACTGTTTTGATATTACTTGATCTATGATCTGATTTGGAACTCTGAGTGAAAACTTCTAGTCATGTTGGGTTTTATACATTATTTCCTTCCCTCACATTTAACTTAATTAATCTCTAAATTTCTTCTCTGGAAAGTCCTCAATTTAAGGTTCTGTAATTTTCATTCTTTTTTCAGTTTTTTTTTTATTCTTGTGGTTGAGAATTCTACTTAAAAGTCTTAAAGTGTTTCAATCATCCCAATATTGAGTACCTGCCCTAAGAAAACACTCTTTAATAGAGAATACAAATTTTATGCACAAACATAGTCATAATGACACTCTCTGAAATACAAAAATAACCTTTAAAATTATCTATGAATAGAGAATTAGTAAAGTAAATCATGACATATACTGTATATATTGCATGGTTATTTTAAGTGATATTTATAAGGAATTTGGGAACATAGTTTAATAGATTTTATTTTGCAATAAGTGAAAAAATTGTACATAAATTTATATTCTGTATGAGTGTTAAATGCAAAACATAATAATAATAATAATCATAATCATAATAATAATAAAAGACCAGTAAGAAACATATTAAGCTAATGTTCGTTTTGGATGATAGACTCTGATGATAATTTTTCTTCTCAACATTCTAACTTTCTATTTCAAATAATTTGTATATATTTCTATAGAATAGAAAAAAATCACTTTTATTTAAAAATCACTTTCCAATAAACCTTTGGATGACTGCCTTCTTTCTCTTCTGCAAGTCAAATACATGACACGACTTCTTCCTTTCTTCTTCCTTCTCCTCTTCTTCCTTCTCCTTGTTCTTTTCTTCTTTCTCCTCCTCCTCCTTCTTTTCTTTCTTCCTTTGGTTTGACATTAAATTCAGTTTGACTTCCATTAAAAGCCACAATGGTTAAACAACTGTATTTCAAATAGCTGAACAGATATATTCAATTATGTTGCCGTTTTTATCTGATGACTAAAATTTAAAATTTTATATCAGCTATTTTGGTACCATGCACACATAGCTATGATGTAGCCAAAGATTAAGGAGCTGCCTTGTACCTTCATACAGCTTTCATTCTAAGAAAAAAACTATTTCTTAACCTTTTGTATCCCATTTTTAAATTTAGTTTTTTTTCCATGAAAATCTAATTGTAGCCAATATAGTATAATTATTTATTATTACAGTGTAATAATAGCTGGCACTTAGTGCTAACCATCATCATCTACTATTACTGAGTAGTTTCTCAACTAAGCTACTGAAATTTCCTTCTAAGTGGTTTCCTACTTCTTCTCTTGTCACATAAGTCTACACTCAATGAGTATCCAAGGTGTGATTCTGTAACCTGTTTTAAAACATGTGAAAAAGCAAAACAGTCTTCAAAGTCATCATGTCATTCTTCTCCTTCAAAACCCCTCAGTAACTTCCTATCTCAGAATAAAAGCACAAGTTTTACAGGGAACTACCAGGCCTTTTATTAGCAGATCTCATTGTCCTCTCTGGCCTTACCTCCTACTTTCCCTCCTTCATTAACATCATTTGGCTTTAGCTTTGGTGACCTCCTTGAACTTTCTGAAAACCTCAAACATGTTCTTGTCTTGGGGTCTTTTATTTCCTCTTTCTTCTGCCTGGTCTCTTCAACCCAGTGCACATTGGTTTGTTCCTTCATTTAAGGTCTCTTTCCAATTATCACAGGATGAAAGCAGCCTTCCCTAACAATTGTATGTGAAATGAACCTTCCTCTTCAAACACAGTCCTTTCAGTCTATGCTTCTCCCCCAAATTTCTGTTCTACATAAAATGCATCACCCTCTGACACACTATATATTTTTACATGTCTGCTTAGTTGCCTTCCCCAATAGAATGTGAACTACATAAGGTTAGAGATTTTGTTTTGTCCACTGCTGTATTTTCAGTATCTGAAACAGTACCTGACACAGAGTGGGTGCTTGGTAAATTCTTGGTAAAGGAAAAAAGGAAGGACATAAGAGAGGAAGGAAGGGAGGAAGAAAGGAAGACAGAAAGAGAGGAAGGAAGGAAGAAAAACTTTACATAAATTATTTCACTTAAATCTTCCAACACTTCTGTAAGGTAGAAATTATTATTCCTACACAACCCATGAGAAAAGTTATAACTAGAAAGTTAACCAACTAGATAAAGATCACATAACTTACAAATAAGAGCTGACCCCAAAACCCAAGTTGTCCATTCTCTTAACTTTCAGGTTTCACAGATTACATTAATACCAAAAATGATTTTACATTAGGCTCAATCAGGTCTGTACTGTTGAACTGAAAGTCATTTGGGAAAAACTATCATGATGTCAAATCCATAATGAACAAATATCTGGGTATCTTAAAAAACATGTCTGGGTTTTATCCTCCTCATCTGTAAAACATGGTGTATGGAAATCAGTCTCTCAGCTCCCTTGTCACATTAGCATTTTTTGAACCCTGTTTGGATATATGGTGAGATGCTTGCCTTCTCCACGTACAAAACCCCAAAAGAGAAGCTCCCCTATTAGTATGGACTACAGGTTAGTTCAACTCTGATACCCACTCCACTTTAAAGTAACATAGTAAAACAACAACAGCAACAAAGACAATTGTGTGTAATCTGAACAGGATTCTTCAACTTCTAAAAGAAAGCTGTTTTAGTCTCAAAGTTTTCAAGAGAAAACTATGAAATTAAACTATGTAAGTATACAGAGGATATAAAAGCAGTGTTTTCATGGTTGAACCTTTCCTTCACTCAACAGTATGGAACACTCACTGTGTACAGGTCTGGGAGAGTAACTTAAAGAAGACATGATCTTTATCTTTGCATTACTCACAACCTTGTAAGATGGGAGGATCTAATGTGTGTGGCCTGCTTCTGTGTAAGTATTTTGTAACTGTGGGTAGTATGTATGCATACTATCTATAGATGTGTGTATGTATGTGTATATATATATATGATATGGATACATGTGGTATGCATATGTGTATATATAGTGTGCACATATATGATATATAAATATGTATGTATAGGTGTATAATGTGTAAAGGTGTATGTATTTGGTGTACATCATTTTATTTGTATTACTAAAACTAACAGGAAACGATGAAACTCATCTAAGGAATTTAAGTTAAATGCCTATATACTAATATATTTGTCCTAAATCTATGGTAGAGAAGAATATTGTCTTGTATCCTTAACTTTTTACAAGGGTTTAATGGTCTCACACACTCTACTGATTCCATAGAATTTATCTGTCTTTGTCCTTTGAGTAAAATTACCCCTACTATTAGCTCTGGATGTGAAATGGTCCTTTCTCTTCAAACCCAGTCCTTTCAGGGATGTTCAGTATAAAGCCTTCTGACCAGCATCAAGTAGCAACAGAACCCTGCTGTACTATTTTTTCCTTCAAACTCAGTCTGAATGTAAACCCAGACTTTACCAACATGCTGCAGTTTCTCCTTACTCCCTCATCTTTTCTTTAAAGTCTACATAAAATGCCTGGGCCTGCCTGTTGTTGTTACCATGGCAACCCTAAGCTGCAGTTCATCTGGGAGAGTATCTCCAGGTGTCAGTTAGGTCTACAATGGTGTTACCTGGGTCAGTTAGCTCTGTGGAATCCACAATTAGAGAAGCTCCTTAATAGTAAACCATTAGCTTCAAATGGTCAACTGCCTAAAGATTTTCCTAAAATAAATCACATTACTGATTGTTCAGACTGAAAAAATAGATGCCAATGTTGACAAAGTTCATTTAACTTTTTGAAATTGCAGAGCAAAAAGTTGTGAGTTTGCATTATTTATAAACTGTACTTGGTGACTGACAACAGACAGTCACATTTAGTAGTATTCTGAGACTGTCAGAAAATATTTAGAGTCTAAACACACTGGCTCTCTCAAAATAGAATAGCTGAAAGATAGCCCTGGCTGGCATGGCTCAGTGGATTGAGTGCCAGCCTATGAACCAAAGGGCCGCAGGTTCAACTTCCAGTAGGCACATGTCTGGGTTGAGGGTCAGGTCCTCAGTAGGGGGTGCATGAGAGGAAACCACACATTGATGCTTCTCTCCCTCTCTCCTTTCCTTCTCCTCTGTCTGAAAATAAATAAATAAAATATTTTTTAAAAGTAGCTGAAAAATAAGAAAATAAAGATGTAGATAATGGACTGAATTTTCCTACTTTTCTTCCTGATGCACGGCAGTGTGTAAAATGATAATTCTAATAGATGCTCACTAATTCTGAAACTCAAAACCAATCAAGTTCCAGCAGAAGTGCCTTTTATTTCTTTTTAAAAAAATAGTGACTTTACTCTCCTAATAGTCAAATTAACTAGAATCTGCTAAAACACTGCTAGTTCAAACTTAATTAAAATTTTCAAGTGCTAATCAAATACCTTTTTTTGTTGTTGTTCACTGTTGACATATTTGTACTAAAACACTTTCAATTTTATAGTAACTGGTAAAATACAACAGTTGGTTGAATTGAACATAATGGAAAAGACATTTTGTTTGTTTTCATAGCAGCAAAACAGCCATATCAAATGGTTATTATGAAGTTGTGCTTTCATGAGGAAACTGGTTAGTCATTTTGACTGTGACCAGTTACAGTGCCTCTTAGTAAGTACCACCTTAATTTTCCACAATGGCTGAAATCCTTAGAAAATGAGATTTTTTTTCTTGGCATGTGATTACTATAGTGATATTATGTGGAAGCCAAGACATTAGGATTTAGTCTCAGTATGAAAGTTTTCAGGAACATTCATGTTGTCCACACCAGTCCAGTGCCATGGAGTACCATACTGAAGCTTGAGGCAAAAGGCAAAATCAGCAACACTGATCCTGTATTTATTTAAAATTTTGATATTTTTTTCATTGTAGACCTTTTGCATTGATATTGATTTTTTAAAAACATTGGATTAGAATATTACTTATCTTGATTTTTTAGTTTTTTTTTTTTGGCACTCTGTTAAATTTTGGGCCAAGAGCAATTGCCTCATTCACCTCACTGTAATCCTGGCCCTACACCAATAAATACAAATTTGAATCCTTAACCTCAGGCTGTCTGGAAGCCATCAGCACCTTTGGGGTATATGAATGCACTTTGTTTTGTAACCACTAGATGGAGACCTTTTCATTAGGTAACACAGACCCCCACCACCACCACCACCTCATTCAATGTCTTGGGTTAAAAAAGGATGGCAAACTTAGCTGGTATGGTTCAGTAGACTGAGTGCCGGCCTGCATGAACTAAAGGGTTACCAGTTTGATTCCTAGTCAAGGCACATGCCTGGGTTGCAGGCCAGGTCCTCAGGGGGTGTGCAAAATGCAACCACGCATTCATGTTTCTCTCCCTCTCTTCTTCTCTTTAAAAATAAATAAATTTAAAAAAAATAAAAATCTTTTAAAAAATCATTTCTTTAAAAAAGTTCTAAAGAAAGGGTGGTAGTTGTAAGAGAACAAAAGTAAACTCTTTGTTAATTTAATGAATGTGCAGAAAAAAATAGTAAATGGTGAGGAAGCTGGTATTATTATTGTTAGAGTCTGAGCTGAAGAGTCTTGAGTTTGACTCCCAAATCTACTACTTTGAATACCAGCTTTGTTAACCTCACTGAGCCTCATTTTCCTCATCTGTAGAAAGAAAATAGAGTGCCAACCTCTTAGGGTTGCTTTACATGCAAATATACATATGAAATCTCACGAAATTACTGACCACTAACAAATATGTTTGTTTTTTCCTTTGCTTCGCTTACAAGAGATTGGAAATAGAATAGTTTAGTAGCCCCAAAGGAACTGCATGCAACATATGCACCTTCTTAGTTGTTGCTATTTTAAGCCAGGTTTAGAAGGACAAAGCTTTATAAATCCCATGAAAGCTTACACTCTGATGACGTTCATTCCAGAGAGCAGCTCTTACTCTTTTCCTAAGTCAGCTTACTTGCTATGGAAGTTGATAAGTTTATTTCTATACAACAATTGCTTATTCAGTACCAAGTAGGTGCCCAGGGTCCTGCTGGATGTTAAGGTTCTGGAAATAGACAAAACACTGTTACTAGGAGCTCAAAATATCTAAATTAGGAGTGAGGTTTAAAAATGTAGACCTTACAACTTATGATTCAATTTTACAAGTATATGTTGAGATTCTACAATATGTAGGGCACTGACACACATTCCAATACCTAGCACAGTCAAAAAACAACAACACACAGCTTTGGTAGAAGCATGGAGACTAGCATTAAAATCTACCTTTTCCTGATTGTGTGACCATTAGCAAGTCCCTCACTTTTCTGAGCCTCATTTACTTTTATTTGTAAAATGTTGATGACGATAGTAATTATCTCATGTTATTGTTGTGAGTATAACACAATACACTGCATAGTGCTTAGGACAAGATCTGGCACTAAGAAACTCAAAAAGTGTCATTCATTATTATTAGTGCTAATAGAAATGTTGGGATACACCAATGAGCTTTGAAGCTTCCTGTGTAGAAGAATTACTTGTTTCCTCTTGTCCTGGCATATTTTCATCCCTACTTGGGAGAATAAGGCAAGATCTTTTTCTCTGATAAGCAAAGTGAAGAAAGTCCCAGGACAATTTTTCTCATAACTGAGTATACTGAAACGAGTGGCGTATTAGTAAGCAATTTGGAAGCAGAGAATGTGGTTATTTTTGTAGCCTTTGAGGATTTCTTTGGTGAATGTAAATACTACTACCATAGCAGATTTAAAGGTACTAAAAGTTTGACAATAGGCTTGCAAAATTCTTGAAAATTCAACAATCAATTCTCTTGTGCTAGTTGGAGCAAGTTCCAGCACATCAATGACAGAAAGCTGTGGATACCAACTGACCTGTTTAAGGCACTATAACACTCCCAACTCAAGGGCCTAACTTCTTTGTATTTTAATACTGATATTAACAGTACATGATTTTCGAACCTAACCACTTGTATTTTGAAAAACTAAATCTGAACCCTTTGCTTGGAATAATGTTTACCTCCTCTGTATTAAAGTTGTCTATGAAGTGAAAATGACCTACATTTTTACTGGTGCACTATGTTTTTTTCTGGATCCCCTAATCTCCCCATTTCAGAAGCAAACTCAAGTATGGACTGTCCTTGCACTTAAAGCCTGAAGGGTTGACTACATTTTCAGAGGCAAGGGGCATCCAGAATCAAATTTCTTTATTATGATTGAAAAATTCTTCACAAGTGAAGTATAAACTAATGAGAAATTAATTTGATGACTGTTCCTCTATTAAATTGACTGGTGGCTTTTTGCCAATAAGTAAAGAAAAAAGTCTATTTTTGGCTTAATGAATGCTACCATTTAGTCATAGCCATATATTGATTGATCATAATTCCTCAGGTCATATATAACCCTGAAAAAACTCTGCATTCTTCTTAGGAATTTATATCACTATTTTGCAAATAAGGAAATGGACGTACAGACAAATAAAATTACTCACAAATATTATGTAACCAGGAATCAGATCTAAGTCTGTACGATTTCAAAACCTATGTTCTCAGAAGTCTGGGAACTTTGCAAGGTTTGGGGTATATAAAGATAAATAAGAAATAGTCCTGGCCTTAAGGAGCTTATAGTCCAGCAGATCTCTATAAATACCTCTTATAGACCAAAGACAACAAAGCATCTATCAGTCAAAACACTAGCAACATAGTCTGGAAAATGGCCAGGACCATGATGCCATGCCAATCCAATTAGCACATTTTCAGTGCATCTGTCTTCTTCACAGATTGGAAGGGTAGAGTTCCTTATGCTCAGCTGAGGCAGTGTATAAGAGCAAGGGAAGGGTAGTTAGGAAAACAAAGAAACACTAAACACTGTGGGGAATGTTCCTTATAAACTGAGCCTTTCAAATATCTACTTTTTACAAATTGATGAGAAGTAAAGAATCCATACTGATCATGATGCCAGGACTTTCAACCCAAAAGTCTAGAAACATAAGTGAATCAGACTGAAGTGTTTCAACTAGGGTTGTTGAATGAGATACAGGGCACCCATAAAATGTGAAATTCTAATTAACAATGACTATTTTAGCATAAATAGTTCTCAAACGTTGCATGAAATATACTTTTACTAAAAATGCATATATTTATGCCAAAGTACTTCTACTAAAATTTTAATCACTTACCTGAAATTCAAATGTAACTGGGAATCCTGTATTTTTATTTGCTAAATCTGGCCAATCCTAGACTCAAAGGAAAATGGGTTAGTAGTTAAATAACTCTATATTGCTCCCATCCTCAACTTTGCCTTTTGAGTAGACTGACCTAAGGAATATCAAACTGCTGAAGCACATGACACATGTAAAAGCCAGCCACTGGCATCCCCCAGGAAAATAATGATAATAACAATAATAATAATAATGTTCCAGGATATTTTTTTATTTACCATTGACTCTTCTCCTACTCTTTTTAACCAGACCACTTTAAGCCCTGGTATGCCCCAGGCATGTTTAGTTTTGAAAGTTTCATCTTATGTCATACCAAACTTGTTTAAATGTATCTACATTAATATCTTTGTCTTTATGTATAGGAATTGAGTTCACTTGCAAGTGACTAAGTGACCTACTGTTAAATACTCATTCAATTAAACAGTTATTTATTTTGATTTTTTAAAAAATTTGCCTACCCTGGAACCAACATTTTTTCCAAGTCTCAACCATTTTCATAGTCACGTGTAAATCACCTAGGTCCTATATATCATACCTTCCATACCAAATGAATAAGATGGCTGCTCTTCATTTCCCTTCATTTTGTAAAGGTGACAGCACACAGGCAGCTCAGGAATGCTCTATTTTATGCCTGTAAGTGCTCCTGGAAAAACCAG
This sequence comes from Pteronotus mesoamericanus, assembly GCF_021234165.1. NCBI lineage: Eukaryota > Metazoa > Chordata > Mammalia > Chiroptera > Mormoopidae > Pteronotus > Pteronotus mesoamericanus. The sequence goes on from NW_026555198.1 coordinate 6,623,063, forward strand.
TAGGCTTTATATTTCTACAACTTATTCCTGGCCAAATGCACAAGTGAAGGCAGCTCAGCCCTTAATAGGAGTAAAAGGATGGGACTCCCTCTGTCCTGGCTTAGCTATTTATGAAACTAATGACCCAGGGCCCTCCCTGAACATCATGCATAGGAAAAAGATAATAAATAGCACCTTACTTTCTTACATGATTCTGACAAAGATCAAATGAGATCAGGTAAGATAAAGTGCTTCAGAAGCTCTAAAATGCTTAAAAATAATTAATAACCACCCTCTGTATTCTTGTCAACAAACTGTCAGGATGAATCTTATGCAAAAGATCCTCTTGTAATTAAAAAAGAAAAAAAAACCCTTATTTTTCTGGGCTATAAATCTGAATTTTTACACCAGGTTTGCTTAAAGCAAATTCCTTCTGTTTCAACTAAAGTAACACAGAAAAGGAAGGCTCTCTTAATCAGCAAAATTTTCAGTGTTACCATGTAGGTATTAAAGTCAATCACTAGCACATTTTGGTAAATTAGACTCATTTCAAAAGTTGTTTGTGAAATGTATTTAACTGGACTATTTCGATTTTGAGTGTGTTTCTATAGTTTTCCATGCCATTATGGCAGTTTTGCAACACACCGCAGGAAAAAAAAAAAGTTGTTCAGTCTGAAAGCAAGACAGAGATTCTGTGTGTACATTGTATCTAAAGCCTTCTGGCTGTGAGTATTAAACTCTGGTATAATGAAGACCTTGTATTTCTTGTATACGAGGCCAGAACTCTTCTTATACTGCCAGGGATCCAGCAGCCTCTAAAGACTGGAAGTTGCTGCTGCCAAAAATGACTATCATGAATGCCTTTGTACTGTACAGTATGATCATAGACAGGGCCCATAGAAATACCTCAATTTGCAAATAAAATATTTACAGTCTATCTGAGTTAACTGAGTATATTTCCTAACAGCTAGATGTGTGTGTATGTGCTCATTTTGACATTGTGTAGATTCCAAATCCAACTGAAATACAGAAGTTGTGCAATTTATACCAATCAATTCCATTGGATAATTGGTATGAGTAAAACTTTGAAAGCTTTGCTGACTGTCTATAATGAATACTGTTTATTAAGGATGATGTTTGATTTCAAATACACGTCATTTGGCTATTTATCTTAATTTTCTGCTCTATCATGTCATTAGCTTTTCAGGTTTAACTACTTAGACACTATATTTGCATATTTAAATTTTCCCCATCACTGAATGTGATTTTTCTTTATTTTTTTTCTCCTGAAGGATCCATTTGCCATCTTGATTTTGCCAAATGAGATGTTGAGAAAGGTATATCAACATTTATTTAATGCTTATCATGTTATAAATAACTACACACTAAGTGCCTTTTATGTATATTGCTTAAATGCATCCAGGAGCTTTTGAAGCAAGGGCGATCCATACCCTCAATTTATAGATGAGAAACTGCATACCCTCAATTTATAGATGAGAAACTGAGGTTTGCACTTCAAAACAGGTGATTAGGCAATTGCCATAACTAATAGTGAGTTCATTTTTACTTTTGCTTTTTATAGAAAAACTCTTTTCCTTTCTCATTACCAGACACTGTTCTTATCCTTAAAAGCCATTATATTTTGGAGGCATCATTAAAGGAAACTGAAAAATATCTTCTATTGCAGTCTCCCAAATTAGCATAGAGTCTATTTATTTAGTACAGATTTAAGTATGGTCTCAAACAAAGACCAGAGAATGGTTGAAATGTCCTCCTTGGCATACTTACAGTCCCTTTCTCCAGACCACAGAGCCACCTGGATTCTCGGAGCTCTGGTTTGCTCACTTGCTCGCTCAGCACTCATTTGCTGTGGTTGCTGTCTACAGAATTACTTCGGAGATAAGAAGGAGACAATGTAAAGAGCAGATACAGACCCAATTTTGTTGTCGGTAAATAGGCTACTGATGCCTACCTCACAGAAGAGTTGTAATGTCTAAACCAGAAAACATATCTGGTGGGGAGGAAGGTGGTGGAGGAGTGAATGGGAGTCACGCTGACCTCCTCCCAAGACCAAACCGGAATTGTGACTAAATACTGGAGAAATCCCCTGGAAAACAATGGAACGATAGATGGAGAGAAGCCTTGGAGCCACAGACAGTGAATTCACCTCTCACACATCCCAACGTGTGAGAAGTGTGGTGGAGGCTCCAGAGGGTGGGCTGGGAGCCCATGGGCACCAGCACCAGAGGCATGTTGAAATGGACAGTTGGATCCCCCTGAGAAGAACAGGGTCTGAACCATAAACAGGGACCCTTAGACTACAGCAGCTAAAACCAGGAAAACACACAGACAAAATGCAACCCCGAAAACCTTAGGGGCACTCTCTGCCAGAGACAGGTGTCTGGGGATGCAAAGAGACATTTAAAGGGCCAACACAAAAATTGCAGTGGCAACCGCCCTCCTTGATCTCTGGGTAGAGGCGGCAGGAGAGTGGGCTGGTGCCTGGGAAAAGACGGGTGAGGAAAACTTTGTGAAGAGAACTGACACGGCAGCCGGTGGAGCCCCAGTGATAAAGCACCTCCCACTCTGCAGCTACCATCTTGCTCAGGCATAAGGGAATCAATTAACCTGCCTTTTGGGTGCTCCACACACAGCTTGTGCACTTGTGAGCTGGGGGGCTAAGTGCAGACAAGATGGAAGAAATAGAATATCCTTGGCCGAAGGGGTCACAGAACTGCCCAGAGACCCCTGAGGAGAGACTGGAAATGGAGGCATTGGGGAAAGAACGGGAGGAGGAACCGGAGAGTCCCAACTCCTTCTCCCTGCCATAGTCTACGTTGCGTGGGAAGAGGCCACACCCCCAAAAAGCAAAGTACTGAAAAGGACACAATAGACAGCCCAAAACCACCCAGTGCAGGCATGCACACTCACGCCGAGTGGCCGGCGAGGCTTGGCAAGCATGTGTATGGACCTGCGCGGGCTAGCAAGGGCTCGTGCAAGCTGACAAGGCCTCCCGCAGTTTGGCGCCAATGGGGAATGTGAAGGAGTGCGCAGATCAGCGAGGGCAGGCGTAAACTGACCCACGCGGGCCCACGAGTGCAGAGCAGTCCGCAGAAATAGTGGATCCCGGGCCAAAGGGGTCACAGAGCTGCCCTGAGACCCTGGAAGAGAGAATGGAGACAGGATTAACCGGAGAGTCCTGGCGCTGACTTCCTCCCATTTCCATAGTCTCCATTTGGTGAGGGCAGGCGACGCCCCCAAAGAGCCAAAAGCAGGGAAAGCATACAATAGAAGACCCTAAATGGACCAGTCCCGGGGTGCCCACAGAGCGCGGGCGCTAGACCAGTGTGCAAGTTTGGGCGAATAAGCGCCCAGGAGGGCTGGAGATCCTGTCCGGCTGGGGATCCTGTTGAGACAGGGAGCACGCTCAAGGAACCTGCAGGAGAGTGGAAAATGATCCACAGAAATAGTGGATTCTTGGCTAAAGAGGTCACAGCTGCCCAAAGCAGGAGTCAGACATGGACAATACACTCCTGGAAGGCTAAAACAAATGACCCAAGATCATATAGGGTCAACAACTGACATCATGACGGGCAGGACAAGAAAGAAAACTAAAGAATAAACAAACAAACAAACAAACAAACAAATGAATAAATGAAAAGACATGCCTACACCATAGAAGACTAACAAAGTTACTTAATCTAGACAGCCCAATTGAAACAGTAGCTAAAATAAATAAATAAATGAATGAATGTATAACTTAACAGACACTGACAAAAATGGGAAGAAAAAGAAGTTTCCCCCAAATGAGTGGAAAGGGGACTCCCCAAAGAGTGAGCTAAATGAAATAGAGGCAAGGGAACTATTACACATTGCATTCAAAAGAGTGGTTCTAAGGAAGCTCAATGAGCTCAGCCAGCTCAAAGAGAACTATGAGAAACTGCAGAGAAACTATCAGGATCTTACAGCAAACTATATCAGCCTGGAAAAGGACATAGAAACTATCAAGAAAACACAAGAGGATATGAAGAATGCCATTTCTGAATTGAAGAACACAGTAGAAGGAATCCAAAGCAGGCTGGATGAAGCTGAGGATCGAATCAGTGAGATGGAGGATATGGTAAAAGAAAGTTCCCAGAAAGAGCAAGAAATGGAAAAAAGACTCAATAAGAATGAAGAGTCATTAAGGGAAATGCAGAACAACCTGAAATGCAATGATATCCGCATAATAGGGACACCAGAAGGAGAAGAGGAGCAAGGGATAGAAACCTCCTTGAAAAAGTAATGATGGAAAATTTCCCCAATTTGAGGAGAGAAAGGATCTCATGGATCCAGGAGGCACAGAGAACCCCACTCAAGAGGGACTCAAGGAGGTCCACTCCAAGACACATCATCATTAAAATGGCAAATGTCAAAGACAAAGAGAGAATCCTCAAGGCAGCAAGGGAGAAGGAGAAAGTCACATACAAGGGGGCCCCGATATGCCTAGGAGCTGACTTCTCAACAGAAACACTACAAGTCAGAGGGAATGGCAACAATTATTCCAAATTATGAAAACCAAGGGCCTACAACCAAGGCTGCTATACCCAGCAAGGCTCTCAATTAAAATAGAAGGGGAAATACGGAGTTTACCAGAAAAGAGAAGGCTAAAAGATTACATCTCTACCAAACTAGCACTCCAAGATACACTAAGGGGACTGGTTTAAGAAGATGAAGGAAAAGAATGAGAAAGAGGAAAACACAGGTACAAAGAGAAAAATGAATAAGTTTCTATCAGTAATATCTCTCAATGTGAATGGACTAAATGCCCCAATCAAAAGACACAGGGTAGCTGAATGGATAAGAAAACATGACCCACACATATGCTGCCTAAAGGAGACCCACCTCAGAGCAAAACACCTACACAGATTGAGGGTAAAGGGATGGAAAAAATATTCCAAGCAAATGGGCAAGAGAAAAAGACCGGGGATGCCATAATTGTATCAGACAAAGTAGATTTCAAAACAAAGGCCATAAAGAGAGACGCAGAGGGGCACTTTATAATACTTAAAGGAAGCATCTATCAAGAAGACATCAACATTGTAAACTTATATGCCCCCAATATACAAGCAGTCAAACATATAAGGAAAATCTTGGAGGACTTCAAGAAAGATATAGACTGCAACACACTGATAGTAGGGGATTTCAACACCCCACTGTCAAAAATGGACAGATCTTCCAAACAAAACATCAATAAGGATATTATGGAGCTCAATGATGCACTGAATCAAATGCATTTAACTGACATATATAGAGCCTTACATTCCAAAGAAGGAAAATACACATTCTTTTCAAAGGCTCATGGAAATTTTTCAAATAGACCACATGATAGGACACAAAGCAAACCTCAGCTAATTCAGGAAAATTGAAATAATACCAAACTTTTTCTTGGACCAAAAGGGCTTGAAACTGGAAATCAACCTCAAAAAGAAACTTCCAAAACTTGAAAACTCATGGAGACTGACCAGTAGACTATTAAACAATGAATGGGTCAATAATGAGATAAGGGAAGAAATCAAAAAATTTCTGGAAACAAATGAAAATGAACAGACAATAGTCCAAAACGTACGGTACACAGCAAAGGCGGTCCTGAGAGGGAAGTTCACAGCAATACAGGCTTACCTAAAAGAGATAGAAACATTTCAAATAAAAGACCTCACACTACAACTTCAAGAACTGGAGAAACAACAACAAGTACATCCCAGAGCAAGTAGAAGGAAGGAAATAGTCAAGACTAGAGCAGACTGAATGACATAGAGATGAAAAGAACAATTCAAAGGATCTACCAATCCAAAAGCTGGTTCTTTGAAAAGATAAATAAAATTGACAAGCCTCTAAGCAGATTCATCAAGAAAAAAAGGGAGAGGACCCAAATTAATAATATCAGAAACAAAAGAGGAGAAATAAGAACTGATACCACAGAAATACAAAGGCTTCTCAGAAACTACTATGAACAGTTATATGCCAGGAAATTTGGAAAATCAATGAAATGGACCAATTTCTAGAAAAGTATAATCTTGCAACACTGAAGGAGGAAGAAACAGAAAGCTTGAACAGACCGATAACAGCTGGGGAAATTGAAGCAGTCATCAAGAAACTCCCAACACTCAAAAGCCCAGGATCGGACGGTTTCACAGGAGAATTTTACAAAACATTTAAGGAAGAGCTAACCCCTGTTCTCAGACTATTCCAAAAAATCCAAGAGGAGGGAAGACTCCCAGACTCTTTCTACGAGGCCAGCATCACCCTGATCCCAAAACCAGATAAAGACCCTACAAAGAAGGAAAACTACAGGCCAATTTCGCTGATGAACATAGATGCTAAAATCCTCCACAAAATATTGGCAAACCACATCCAGCAATACATTCAAAAGATTATCCACCACGATCAAGTGGGATTCATCCCAGAGATGAAGGGATTGTTCAATATACGCAAATCAGTAAATGTGATACATCACATAATTAAAAGAAAAGACAAAAACCACATGATCATCTCGAAAGATGCAGAAAAAGCATTCGATAAGGTACAGCACCCATTTATGATCAAAACACTCAGCAAAATGGGAATAAATGGGGCATTCCTCAATGTAATAAAGGCCATATATGAAAAACCTACAGCCAACATCATACTCAACGGGCAAAAACTGAAAGCTTTCCCACTAAGATCGGGAACACGACAAGGATGTCCCCTCTCACCGCTTCTTTTCAACATCGTATTGGAATTCCTAGCCACAGCGGTCAGACAAGAGAAAGAGATAAAAGGCATCCAAATAGGAAAGGAGGAAGTAAAACTATCATTGTTTCCAGATGACATGACAGTGTACATAGAGAACCCTGTAGACTCTACCAAAAAACTCCTCAACCTAATAAGTGAATTTGGCAAAACAGCCGGATACAAAGTCAACATTCAGAAATGAAAGGCATTTTTGTACACCAGCAACTAAAGAGAAGAAGAAAAAATCAGAAAAAAAAACATTCGATATAGCAACAAGAAAAATAAAGTACCTAGGAATATATTTAACCAAAGAGGTAAAAGAAATGTACGCAGAAAACTATGCAACATTGAAGAATGAAATTAAGGAAGACACAAATAAATGGAAGCACATACCGTGCTCATGGATTGAAAGAATGAATATCATCAAAATGTCCATACTACCCAAAGCAGTTTATAGATTGAACGCAATCCTTATTAAGATACCAGTGACATATTTCACAGAAATAGAACAGACATTTCAAAAATTTATATGGAACCATACACGACCCCAAATAGCCGCAGCAATTTTGAGAAAGAAAAATAAAATAGGAGGGATCACAATACTGGACATTAAACTCTACTACAAAGCCACTATACTCAAAAATCTGGTACTGGCACAAGAACAGACCCATAGACCAGTGGAACAGAATAGAAAGTCCAGAAATAAGCTCAGGTCTATATGGGCATGTAATATTTGACAAAGGGGGCAGAAGCATAAAATGGAGCAATAATAGCCTCTTCAACAAGTGCTGTTGGGAGAGCTGGATGGCTTCATGCCAAAAATTGAAATTGGATCATCAGCTGACACCATACACAAAAATAAACTCATAAAAGACTTAAGTATAAGTCGCAACACCATCAAAGTCCTAGAGGAGAACATTGGCAGGAAACTCTCAGATGTCCCACACAGTAATTTTTTCACCGATATGTCTCCTAAAGCAAGAGACATAAAGGAAAGAATAAACAAGTGGGACCTCATCAAAATAAGAAGCTTCTGCATGGCCAAAGAAAACATCAGTAAAATGAAAAGGGAACCAACCCTGTGGGAAAATATATTTGCTAATGATACATCAGATAGAGGTTTGATCTCCAAGATATATAAAGAACTCACTCGACTCCACTCCAAGAAGACAAACGATCTAATCAAAAAATGGGCAAAGGACCTGGTCAGACACTTTTCCAAGGAGGAGATACAGAGGGCCCAGAGGCATTTAAAAAGATGCTCAGCATCACTAGCCATCAGAGAAATGCAGATCAAAACCACCATGAGGTACCACCTCACACCGGTCAGAATGGCCATCATAAACAGATCCACAAACAACAGGTGCTGGCAAGGCTGTGGAGAAAAGGGAACCCTAGTCCACTGATGGTGGCAATGCAGACTGGTGCAGCCACTATGGAAAGTAGTGTGGAATGTCCTCAAAAAGCTGAAAATGGAACTGCCTTTTGATCCAGCGATTCCCCTGCTGGGACTATACCCTAAGATTCCCAAATCACCAATTCAAAAGAACCTATGCACCCCAATGTTCATAGCAGCACAATTTACAATAGCCAAGTGTTGGAAGCAACCTAAATGCCCATCAGTAGATGTTGGATCAAAGAACTATGGTACATTTACACAAAGGAATACTACACGGCAGAAAGAAAAAAAGAACTAGTAAACTTCAGGACAGCATGGATGAAACTGGAGAGCATTATGCTAAGCGAAATAAGGCAGGGGGAGAAAGACACATACCATATGATCTCACCTATAAGCGGAACCTAACCAACAATATAAAGATGCAAGGAAAATAAGGCCAGTAACACTGAAAGGAAAAGAAACCAACAGAGACAAGAGGGAAGGAGGGAGGGGTGGCAGGGAAAAGGAAGGGAAGGGGAAAGTGAAGGAACATATAGCAAGGTCTCATGGACAAAATCAAAGGGGAAGAGTTGAGTGAGGGAGGGGGGCAAGGGAAAGTGGTAGGGGTCTGCAGAGACAAATGTATTTGAAAAAATAAATTAATTAATTTTAAAAAAGAAAACATGTTTGAAGTTTATTAGTCTCATACATGTTGAAAGATAAGAAAGTCACTCATTTCAATTATGTAGTCTTAAATTCAATCTAAATGACATTGAGGGTCTCATCTTGACACATTTTATTTATTTAAAAAACTGACACTGTTTTTAAAATATATACATGATCAGACTGACTTTTTAGGATAAATTTTGTAAATAATGTCTTCATAATGGTGTAAAAGCAGATTGTATTCTGGTTAAGAAATTACATGAAAATTAAGATACAATATATTTTTATATTGTTATAAAATTATTTTCAGCACTCACTTTGGAAAGAAATACAGTATTGAGTCTGTTATATCTAACTATCTCTGATTTGATAAATATGAAAATCTTGTTAAAGAAACTTCAATACAAATTATCCTCTGTTGCCCCTGTATCTTGTAGAATAATAGTCATCGGTGTAGTTATTTCCATTAATACAGTACTTAGTACGTGCCAGGTGCTATTCTAAAACCTCTATGTTTATTATTTTCTTTAGTCATCAAAACAATTTACCAGGCATTGATCATTATCCACATTTTCCAGATGGAAATAAGGAGGCTAAGAGGCACTTTAGCCAAATGTTGCTCTACAAGTAAATGGCAAATAAAACTAAATTTTATTTCATAAGATTCCAGAACTCATCAGTTAACTTCTAGGCTATACTATCATAGCCTCACTTAGAACTGATGAGTGGGCTCACCCATAATTAATCCCTTAAGTAAATAGAAATTTCCTATCTTTCAAGTAGGTCTTTGTTTTTGTCTATAAACTGAAGTAGAGAGTTTTACTAAAGATCAGATAAAGTGATAACTTCCCAGACATCTGTGAAGAAAATTACCTGAAGAGGCATGAATCTTTAATCAAGAAAGTATGGGAAATATGTAGCTCAAGGAGTATATATAGCCCTTAGGAGAGGTACAGCCAAAGGGTATATGGAGTCCATGGGAAACATGTGACCAAGGGGAAACATGTGGCCCAAGTGCCATCAGCAAATACAGCCTCATGCCCATGGCCAACATTCTACCATGATCATGAAATTTTCCCCACTGAATTTGGGCTTACCTCAAAATTCTTCTAAACATAGTGCCCCTAGTAAGAACTGCTGTTCATTTATTTAGATATTAGGTATAAGATAACCAAGTATAAGGTTCTCTTCTCAGAGTTAGCATGTGAAATAAAATTATTTACCCATTCCTTATAATAAACTGAAAGTTGACCTAAGTAAGGTATGGGTTTCTAAGTTACAATATTTCATTCCAGAGTTCTAAGGAAACTTTTACTTAATTTTCTGAGCTAGAACTAAAGCAACATTTTCTAAGAAGAAAGTGAATTCGATTCCTTATTTTAAGCTGTACTTGTTCTTAAATCCTTGTTATCTTGCACAAAGCATATGAATACTTTTTTTGCTTTTGATCAGTTTTATCTCTCTCTAGGTTTTAACCCTTTTGGACTTTGGAAAATCACTTGTCACCAGTAAGTACATGCCTCTACTCTCATACAGGAATTTGTGAGGTTTAAGAGGTAACTTCATGGATGAGAGATATGCCTGTAACAGGCCTATACGTAATTTTGGAGGTATAGTTCATAAATGTTTCAAAACTGATAAAATTTCTAAAAAGATAACCCATAGCTCCCTAAAGAGCCTTGTAATGTAGTTTGGCTCAATCCCACATGCAATTCAACAATATTTACTAAATATGTGCAATACTAGGCACCGTATCCAAATCTAGTTACAGAGAGAGATGATTACACAATAGTTGCCTGCCTAATGGAGTTCAAAAATGTCCACTTCTGTGCTCCACAGAATCTGTACTAGCCATCAGCTGTACTCTGTGAGGTAAGAGTTTCCTGGAGCCATGTTGAATTTCCCAGCCCATCTCCCTAGCTAGGCCATGAGAGACATCCTGCAAAAGCCACACTATTACATCTCTCTTCAGAACACACAGGTCTGCCTGCTTCTCCTGGAAAGTGGGGAAATGCCTACCATCTCTTCCAATGAGTTGCAGAAAAAGATAACAAGGCACTAGGTAATTTATCAATAAGTCACCCTGCCACATGAAATTCTCAATAAATCACTGTTACATTTCTAAAGATCACAGCTTAAGAAATCATTTGGAACAAGGAAAGATTTGAAACAGGGAGACCAGTTAAGAGGCTATTGTGGTAATCCAGGGGAGAGATTGTGATGGCCTTAAATCTGGGAGTGGCACTGAGGACAGAAAGAAATAGAAAGATTTGGAGAGCGATTTTCAAAGGTGTAACTGACAGAAGTTGTGAGAAAAGAGGCTCAAGATGTAGTTCTGAAAGAGCTCATAAAGGAGTTCATATACCACATTAAGGGACTCACTTTGTCTTAGAGGACAGAAGCTTCACACTGGTAAAGCACAATCCCAGTAGCCTGCAGACCTATTTTGTTTTCCTTGCCCACAAAGAATTAAGAAAACAAGTTAGTTGCCAATATTTAAAAATCAAGGCATTTAACATGAAAGTCTGGATTTCTAATTTCTTTTGAGGAGAAAAATAAAGAGGTCAGGAAAAAGTGACCCACAATTCTGCATGACAATAATAGGCTGGAGCAGAGTGGTGACTGTGTAGATAGGCTATGGACCCTCCAATTTACTACATTTTCTTCCTGGGGCCAGCTTCACTCGTTTCTATCACCTGCCGAACACCTATAAACAATAGATATTTTTCATTTTGCTGTAAATAACGAAAAGACCCTTGATATTGTGAAGAAAAAAATTTTATGAAAACTAACCTCATAGGGTGATCTAATAAAAAATTTCTAACTGGGCAGGTCACAGTGGGTAGGCACACCCAGGCAGGTAACTTCTATAGTAAAAAGTTTATCTTTGCCTTAAGGAAGCTCTGTCCATTGATTCTGTGCATCTAGGTGAACACACCTTTGAAATAAACTGTAACCACCCTCAAGTGAGCAAGTAATCTTGCTAAGTATCTTGTAAGCCAGTCCTCATCTTGCTTCCTCCAATCTTCCTTATATTCCCACCTTAATTTTAAATATATAAAAGAAGCTGCAAAACTGTTGTTCTCCAGAGCATTTGAAATCTTGCATCCCAGCATATGTCATCAGTTTGGCTCAAATACACTCATAAAAATTCTCTACAGGTTTGGACATTTTCTATGTCCACAAAATGTTTTAACTGGGAAGTGCCATGGACATTTTTAAAGATAGATCATACTTGTGGCAACATTGAGTATGAACTATAAAGAGACAAGATTAAAACAGGAAGACAAGTTCAGAGACTGTGGCACTATTACATCTGAGCCAAGATATGGGTAGTCCTGATAAAAAAGGAGAAGGCAACTTCCAGGGGTATTTAAGGAGCTGAAACAACAGGGCTTAGTGATTGAACGAGAGTGGGAGGAGGATGCAAAAGACAGGGTAAAACAGAATAAAGGATGATTGACTCTCAGGGTTTCTGGCTTTGAGTATCTAGGTTTAGATTAAAAATACAGAAGAAGAATCTGGCTGAAAAATACAAACTCTTACTCTAAATTTCAATACATTTTTTATTTTCTGAGTGAAAATTAAGAGCTGCTCAGTGAGGCATGGCTTACATGTAAAACTAATTCAAGATGCTACTTGTCACCTCATCTCAGAAAATAATCTTCAGAAGACAACAACTGACTTCAGGAATAATTGGATACATAATCAATGCCTTCTCCTATATGGTCAAAAAACCTGCCATACCATGGCCAAGATGGACATATAAATTTTAAAAGGAAAGTGAATGAGGACAAGATAAACACTGATAAAATGAGAACACAAATCTGTCCCTGGCTGGTATGACTCAGTGGATTGAGTGCTAGTCTGTGAACTAAAGGGTCACCACTTTGATTCCCAGTCAGGGCACATGCCTGGGTTGTAGGTCAGGTCCCCGGAAGGGGGCACATGAGAGGCAACCACACATTGATGTTTCTCTCCCATTCTCCCTCCCTTCCCCTCTCTCTAAAAATAAATAAATCTTTTTAAAAACCCATCCCTTTACTCCCATTATTCATAGTTTACTAAAGAAGCAGCTCTATACTATCTATAAGATGCCTGTAGACATTTATTAAAAGAGTACTACAAAGAGTTGACATATAAACTTAATTCGGTTTTCTTCCATGTTTGCTAAGTCTGGCAATGGTAATGCATGTTATCCTGAGGGGAAGATGAGATATTAAGGCAAATGAAATTACCATTAAGTCATTTTTTCTCCACACACAAAATAATACATAATTCGGTGAAGAGGAGGGTTCACAATAATGACAGAAGTGCAAATATTTGCAAATAATGTGATTTAAATGTCCTCAAATTAGATCTAAACAAAGAACCTTAAGTTGTTTATAAAAAGAAGATAAATTCTGATTTTTATTTTTATTGTTATTTACTACATATCAATTTTAAAGCCACTGTCAGGAGAAAAAACGTCTATCCAAAACTAAAAGATTTTGCAAAGCCGACTTAAAGTGAAATAAAATACCCTCTTTTTCATGACCTAATTTTCCTTTTATTCACCTCCCAGAGGAGGAGATGAATGGAGGTAGAGTTGAAAGAAATTAAACAGATGAAGACAACTTGTAGGCAAGTTGCAGACATCAACACTTGATCATTTATATTAAAAACCAACATATCAAATTCTCTTTCCAAGTCAAATAAGCAACCAGAGAGAGGCATTGCTAATTTGTCAAGGATATATTAGACTGAATTATTGTAGGTATCATAAACTGAGAATCTTATTATGGTAAATTTGCAACTGATGTCTCCAAATTAAATTTGCTTCTTTTCTACTAGAAATGATGTATTTTTATCTAATAGTTCTTTTTCCATATTATCTATGTCTAGATGCTATTTTTCCATTTATATATTGTGTTGTATGTCAACAGTTTATATTCCCAGAAATCTAACCCTTATTATCACCACCATGATCAACATGATTATACGAATTATATTGCTGTTAGACTCCATGGCATCAGACTGAGGTAATGCAATTATGGCTTCCAAGCAATGACTTTATAGTTTCATCTTACATACCGTATATCAAAATAACATGTTCAAGTAAAATTACACCTTTCTATTTATCCTAATGCCTAACCCTCCTTTTACATAAGGTTTTTTAACTCCAACAAAAGTTAAAATTCCCTGCAGATGTGTTATGACATTATATTATTTTTATCCAAAGTAAATCCACTTGTATGTGCTTGTAGACTGCATACATTCCCTCAGTTCTCTTCACTAGAATGTCATCAAATGGTCCCACTTTAACTGTAATTTTACATTGATGGGGCCACAAACAAATCTGCTAAGATTCTTAGAAGAATAACTGAAGTGTACATATGCCTTCATAGTTCTCCTGAATTTCAAATCTAACCCCAACCACAAACAAGATGGCATCAGTGCATAAGGATTTGTGAACACAAATTCACATGAAAGAATTGATAATTTTTTCTCTTTTATTCTATACCACCCATCAGACCATCAGCAAAGTCTGAATAAATGTGATTTAAGACATTTGGAGAAAATGTTCCCATGATGGTTTTCATACTATCTGAAACAAACATGTTTATCTTCTCCCAGAGTGAGAAGAATCTGCTGTGTGTCATTTAAAAGTTCAGCAACTTCGATGACTTCTCTCTAACTAACATTTCTTCCTTGTTTCTAATTTATGAAGAACATTTCGAAGAGCTTTTCTCCATTAAAAAAAACAACAATCATGTACAGAGGTAAGCAAAAGTAAGTTTATAGTTGCAATACAAATTAAATACAATAATTAATAATTATACAAGAATAAACCGTTTCATGTGCTTACAACTGTAAACTTACATTTGCCCACCCTTGTATAGATTGACTTTATGTATGCTATTTTTTCTTAGTGTTGCATTTACTAAGGACAACAGATGGACATTCTAAGCTGTTAATAAACGCAGACGAAAGATGATATGCTGGCAAGCTGGCTGGCTGGTACATTAACAGAGTTTTCCCAAGCTGAAACAATGACTTAAGCCAAGATGAATGCTCCCCAGTTGTTTAAATAAATGGGTCAACACTTGTTTTACTAGGTAGTAAACACATGCAGTGTTAACTGGCAATTTACAAGCATTTAATAATCATATAAATGTATCACACATTGATTTGAATGTCAGACAGTTTATTGTTATCTTCAATGAAGGGCTTTGGAGGCAGAACACATAATTATTTTGTAATTCCATTTAAAAGGGTAGAGAGCTAATCAAGCATGTTGCTCATAAGAAACAATCAAATAAAGAGATCATGCAGCTGCTAATTTCCATAATCTATACTTCATATTCCAGCTTGAATCCTAGACAGCAACTCTATTCTAAAATCCTATATTATGGTGGCCTCACACAATCTTTTATTTTTGTTTTCACTTTCCAGAAATATTTTTAAGGCAAAATGGAATATACACACAAAGCCTTGTACCAATAAGGATTATAGAAAAAGAATGATTGTGTAATCAAAATCTATACAAGGTTAACAAATTTAGACATGCCTACAGTAACTGGGTACTTCAATGCCAAATTAATGTAGCATTTTCAAATAAACTTGAGAATTAGGATCTGAAGTATTTGACAGTGCCTAATGAGCCATCATCATAAGCAATAGAGTGTTAAAATGAAAAAATAAAAATGCTATTTGAGACACAGTTTTCCTGATTATTTTTAGATTTTCTACAGTAATATTTCCCTAATGCATATAGCATGTGAATGACTACTTATTCCTAGCTTAGATCTGAAACTGATGGACTGTGACCAAATAACCAGATATCACCTTTTATCCAGATTCTTTGATCCAAAATATACATAAGAATTTTAATACTTGTCTATATTTAATGGGACTGATCATCTGGCATGCATAAAGGTCCTCCCAAGAAGCCCTGCGGCCCTCTTATTTCACATATGTAGGTAAATGTTTGAAGTTTCATGAAAGATGATGACAGTTATGAAGAATTTCACTGATATTTTTGTTCTTCCCTGAATTATTCAAAATAATCCAGAAGAGTATTTGCAGTCAAAAGAGTGGAATCTGGAGAGCGGCCTTAGTATGAGCAGGGCTACATCATTGAGAATTAGAATTTACATCAGATGCCAAAGGCCCTGCCTCAGAGCCATAGTAACTGATTTGCATCCCTGCTGAAGAAGCCATTTCATGGGTCCCCAAGGAAATCAGAAGTTAAGATTGCTTCACTACAGCCTGGCTTGTTAGAGCAAGCTGTCCACAGAAAAGCAAGGTCGTGGTCTCCATTTGGTTTGGTTGTTTCC
Organism: Pteronotus mesoamericanus; assembly: GCF_021234165.1. NCBI lineage: Eukaryota > Metazoa > Chordata > Mammalia > Chiroptera > Mormoopidae > Pteronotus > Pteronotus mesoamericanus. The sequence goes on from NW_026555198.1 coordinate 6,639,158, forward strand.
TGCAATAAGTTATGTTTGATATTGTTTCTAGAAATAATCAGTTCTCTGTCCAACTGACTTTCATGATATCTTTTTGTGGGATGGGGGAGTGCTTGTTTTACACCATTTTGTTAGTTCTTAAAGACCACCACTATAAAAAACTATCTGGAAGAGATGCCCAGCATTAAATAAACAGGGATAATGTTGTCAGGTTCAGCGGCCTCAGAACTCTGACTTCTGCTGTTTTGCTGTCGGGCTATCATACTTTTGATCTTCTTCCTCCCCAGGACTGGCAGGGTACAACTTGCATTAGAATCCATTTGTTCTTGCATGCTCTTTCCCTTCTCTCCTTTCCTAGATATGATGCAACTGTTCACATAACTTAAAAAATATATACCTGATACTTTATTTTCTTTTTCCCTAGATCCCTAAAAACATCTGCATTGGCTCAAAATCACAACATACTGGTTAAGAGAGTATTTTAAACCAAACAGGTTTCAGTTAGGTAAATATTTCATTGATAAACAAAATATATTTTCCATATTAATCCTTTTAAAATCCAACAAGAAAGCATTTAGCACAAGCATGTCAATCAATTAAAAAGGCAAATATCAGAGAACTATAAAATGTCAGAGCTGGAAAGGGCACTTGGAGGTCATCTAAAGCAACCTCTAACTATGTCTTTTCATATACAGGAACCAAGACCCAGTGAGGGTGGATTGCTAAAAGTTTCAATGAGTTAAAACAGAGCTGTATGCAAAGTATTTAACAGGAAGTGTAATAATGTCTGCAACTTAGTTTGAAATTCACCCCAAAATAAGATAAAGTAAGAGAGAGATAGATATGATAAATCAAGTGTAGTAGAATATTAATGATAGCATCCAGTTTGTGAGTTCATGACAGTTCACTGTAAATGCTTTCTATGCTTCTGAGTATGTTTGAATACTTTCATAATAAAATATGCATTTGAGCATTGCACCAACCTTATGAAGCTAGTAAGTCAACAATATGAGGGATAGATGCCTCATAATAGGTTTGATGGATGCATAAGTGAATGCTTCCCAGTGACAGTGGGTTGCCAAAAGTTTCATTGAGTTAAAATCAGGACTGTGTGAAAAATATTGAACAGGTAGGCTTCCCTGACTACCATCAGAAGAGTATCTCTCTTGTTGATCATGACAACAAGGAAGACCAGACATCAAAGTCAGAAGCACTGTATGGAGACAAAGGTTTTAGATAGCCCACAAAAGATTAGAGCAAGAGGCAGTAAGTCATGACAGGCAAATGCTGGCATCCACAGTCGAGGTAGAAAATCTAATATAACCCTTACACAAATAATACAGTTCTTTAAGATGTATTGGAGGGATGGGGGAAAGTGGATAAAGAGAGGTAAAAGGATTAGCTAAAGAACATAGCATATTTTGCCGTGTATAATGTACTCCTGTGTGTAGTGTGCACACGCATTTTTGGCCCAAACTTTCAGGAAAAAAATTGCAATCTTTTAATTTAAATTTTTATTTATTTATATTTAGATACTTTTTTGTGTTATAAAGGAACTTTAGCATTTATTTTCAACATATTATGGTACAAGTAATTTTATATGACAAATAATTACAAAACACAAAAACAGATACAAGGTATTTCAGGTACTACCCATATATAATGTGCATCCTTATTTTTCCCTCAAAAATTTGGACAAAAAGTATGCAATATATATGGCAAAGTACAGTACGTGCATAACCAATAGACAAACAACATTGGGGTGATGGCCAGAGGGAAGAGGGAGTGGGAGCCAGGTGGGCAAAGGGGGAGATAATAGGGACATCTATATCATCAGCAATAAAGTTAAAAATATTTCCTGATAAATAATTTAAAAATTAAAAAGTAATTTTACAATAATCAATGTTTATAAAGTACAAGAAAAGATGCATCGGGGCAATTCAAAGAGAAAATAATTATCATTTACTCAGGATTCTTGGAATTCCAGGTGAAAAATACAATCACTCCAGATTTGCTAAGCAAATAAAAGGATTGTATTCGTTTCCATAAATGAAAAGCCAGGGGTAAACCTGGCTTGATTCTGGTTATGTGCACCCAGACTCTCAATCTCCTGGTTTTGCTTTCTTCTGTGATCTTATTCAGGCTTTTTTTCACTCATTGCAAGGCTCTCTATACCTTCTGTTTATATCCCCACAGGCCCAAAGCCAGAAGAAATGAGAGCATGGTTATCTCAACAATAAAAGCAAAAGTCTGAAAAGTGCATTTCATTTCCTCTGCCTCAATTATGTGCCCATCCTTAAACAAAAAACAATTTGCAAAGACACTGTAATATTCTGATCGGAAGCCAAGCCATTAAAATGAAATGTCATACCACAGGCATGCTGTCAGAATATCTCTTAGACTGCTGAGGAAATCATCTTAAGGTCCAAGATGGCAGCAAGGAATAGAGGTCCAAGATGTGACCCAAGGGAGTCACAAATGCAAAGGGTAAAGGTGGCCCATTTCAAGAGTAGATGCATACAGCTGGATCTGGGACCATAAGATTTCCTTGGAGAACAATCTAAGACTTGATGAAAAAGAAAAGGAGCTTGAGCTCTCAGTACAGATAGATTCCAGGCACATAGAAAAAATAACAAATTTGGGGTATTAAATAGTGTCCTTAAAACCAGAGACACACTTGGAGCCACATTCTGAAATCTTAGCTATTTTGCAAGTCAAATTGGAAAGAATCCAGTGGCAGTTCTTATATTTGGCTAATTGAAGTTAATTTCCAAATAAATTTAAGAGTAGGTGTAAACTATTTCATAAAATAACATTACACTAGCTGGGCTACTCATTCCAATTTGGTGATTATATATAATCAAATGCACTATTCAGTCAAGACCATTTTTATCTTTATAATCATGAATTAAGTTAGGCAGAACTGTGAATTCTATAAAGTTACTAGAGCTCTCTATCCACTCCCCTTCTCAGGGTAGAACTGCTGGGCCCAGTAATGCTAGTTAACAGGGCCAGGCTGCCAAGAACAAGGAAGAGTATTGCTCACAGCTGTCACAGTGGAATCAGAGTACAGTGACCAAACAGCTTCCAGGAGAGGCTTCCCAGACTACCACCAGAGGATTATGTCTCTGATGGGTCATGAGAACAAGGAAGGTCATAAGCCAAAGTCAAAACCACTGTATGGAGACAAAGGTTTTAGATAGCCTACAAAGATTAGAGCAAGAAACAGTGAGTCATGACTGGCAAAGGGAGCTGCCTGGTATAAATCCTAGAGATAAGACTGCTGGCAATAGATTGCATATACTGGTTAATGCAGCTAGGGTGGGGAAGAATACTGACCAGTTTCCAACAGTGTCTGGCAGCATGCTCACAAATCTGATTTGATTCATATAGAAACACCCCTTTATATCCAGCCTGATCTAAGAAGTTCTTTCTAATGATGGAGTAGATTGCTATCTAGAAAATGTCTTAAAGAAATATTTAATGTGAAAAATTTGGATTTAAAGATATCTTGATCCAGATATTTGCACCTGTCTTATGCCTGTATAAAAATTGTTAAATGTGTTCTTTTCTGCATTTTTCTCAGCTTTCAGAAAGTCAGGGCCCATCTTTCCTTCCAACATGACCAACAGGTTAACAGACATGGTGAGTGCATAAGTTCTAAAAAATTATATATATTTTCATTCATTCAAGAACTATTTACAGAGCATCTACTCTGTGCAGAGCCTCATGATAGGCAGTAGGAATGCAATGGGGAGTAAAAATGGACATAGTGATGGGAAGTCTCTGGAGTGGGTGCTGACAGATTAGCAGAGGCCAGAGCATCTAGAGCTCCATAAGTTACAATAGTTTGATCTTTATTCTAAGAGCAATAAGAAGCTTTAGCAAAGTCTGAAATTGGGAAGAGAGTATGATGACATCATCAGATTTGTGTTTTCCAAAGATCAGTGTGGCTGCTGTGTACAGGATGGACTGAAGAGGATAAGTGGGGAAGCAGGACGATCAGCTAGGGGAGATGTCACTGTAGTAGTCCAGGGAATAGATGATGATGGTTTGAACCAAGGTAGAGATTGTGGAACATGAAATAGGATTTTACAGGCAAAATTTGCATAATTTTCTGATTATTATGTACAAGGGATGTTTGTGAAGAAGAATGGGGTGTTAAGGATAGCATCCATGGAGTAACCTACAACTTGACTTAATAGCAAATTCACTCTCTTTGTAGGGGCTCCTGTATCATAGGGACAGAGCAGTCCAATATCAGTACCCCTTACATCTTAAAAACTAGTCATATATTTGTGTTCACTTTACAGACCCATCAGCTTCGAGAAAAAGCCTCTTGCATTTGGCAAAAACAGAGAGGACATTCTGTGCCAACCAAAAGCAAATACTGAATATGATATTAAATAAGGTATAGTATTTTCTTCATTTGCTGTCATGCTTAAAGATTCTAGTTGAAAATGTAGAAAGCCCTAAGTTCTCCTCCATTAACCATTATGGATTAATTATCCATAGCTAAATCTCAATTTTTGTTAAATCTATTTTAGAAGCCACGAAGCAGGGAGTAAGAAACTGGCAGGATATTGGAACCCATGGAACTTATTCCAAGAGAGAAGTATTTCATTGTAATTATCTAGGGATGGGGAAGGCAGCATGGCGTAGAGGAAAAGAGCAGCAATGTCAGACTAAGGAAAAGCTAAGTTAGAATCATGGTTCTACCATTCAATGGGTGTGTGACCTTGGAGCACTTTATTTCTGCAAGTATTTTATTTTGTTTAAAATTCATTTAGAAATATTGGAGTCACAAACTGTAATAAGGATGCAATTAGATAGCTAAACAATTTTTCTTATACACCCATAATGAGTATAACAGTACCTACCTTTCATGATCATTGTTGAGTTGAAAGATAAGGTAATAGAATAAAATATATGGCACATTGAAGACACTTAATAAATCAGAACTATTAAGACAAAGGGAATCCCTTGGGACTGTTCTACATAAACTAAATAGAAAAAAAAATAATTGATTGAAAAAATTCTCATCATTCAAATAAAGCTGATGTGAAAGTAGTATTGCACATCTCATAAAATTCTACTTTTTTGAAACCAGTATTGTGTGCAGTTTTTAAAATAATATATTTTTACAATAAAATTTAATTTACAATGTGGTAAAAAAAATAATAATTGTTTTCAATACTTTGGATTATCTTAATGATATAAGATTCTCAAATTTACCTAATTTCAAATGGTACCTTATCAGAGGGATCTTTTCAGATTATCCTATCTATATAAACTAGTACTCCATCCTCATTCCAATGCGTAAGCACAATAACATCATCACCAGGCCTCTCCTTACCTCCTCTACCCTTTATTGTTCTCCATAGCATCTATCACCAACATCAGACATACTGGGTAATTATTTGTTGACTTCATTTTCAATCTTTTACTACTAGAATGAAAAGTTCAAGGAGAGTAAGACTGTTTCACTGTGCTTTGTTAACTAACTTATCCTTGGCTCACAGAACTACTACATCTGACATAGTGAGTGCCAATAAATATGTACTTTTATTTTTTAAAAGATTTTATTTATTTATTTTTAGAAAGAGGGGAAGAGAAGGAGAAAGAGAGGGAAAGAAACATGAATGTGTGGTTGCCTCTTACACACCGCCAACTGGGGACCTAACCCACAACCCAGGCATGTGTCTTGACTGGGAATGGAACCAGAGACGATTTAGTTCATAGGTATGCATTCAATCCACTGAGCCACATCAGCCCAGACTAAATATGCACTTTTAAATGAATAATTAGGGGAGATTAAGATGGAGGAGAGAATGGGAGTCACACTGACCTCCTCCCAAGACCAAACTGGAATTGCGACTAAATAATGGAGTAATCACCTGGAAAACAATGGAACAATAGTGGGAGAGGAGCCTTGGAGCCACAGACAGTGAATTCAACTCTCATACATCCCAACGGATGAGAAGTGCAGTGGAGGATCGAGAGGGTGGGCTGGGTGCCCACGGGCACTAGCACCAGAGGGACATTGAAACGGCCAGTTAGCTCTCCCCAAGAAGAACAGGGTCTGAATCATGAGCAGGGACCTCTAAACTACAGCAGCTAAAACCAAGAAAATAAAGCCAAAAGGCAACCCTGAAAAGCTTAGGGGCGCTCTCCTCCAGAGACAGGTAGTTAGGGATGCAAAGAGACATTTAAAGGGCCAATGCAAAAATTGCAGTGGCAGCCACCCTCCTTGATCTCTGGGTAGAGGCGGCAGCAGGGTGGGCTGGTGCCTGGGAAAAGATTTGTGAGGAAAAATTTGTGAAGAGAACTGACACGGCGGCCGGTGGAGCCCCAGTGATAAAGCACCTCCCACTCTGCGGCTACCATCTCACTCAGGCATAAGGGAATCAATTAACCTGCCTTTTGTGCGCTCCGCACACAGTTTGTGCATGTGAGCTGGGGGGCTGAGTGCAGACTGGCTGGGAGACCCCTGAGGAGAGACTGGAAATGTAGGCCTTGGGGAAAGAACGGGAGGAGGAACCGGAGAGTCCCGACTCCCTCCCCGTTCTGTAGTCTCCATTGTGGGCTGGAAAGGCGCGCCCCCAAAGAGGCAGAAGAGGGCCATGCATGAACCATAGTGCCTGCGATTGAAACGCAGTCCACACAGGGGGTGGATCCTTGGCCGAAGGGGTCACAGAACTGCCCAGAGACCCCTGAGGAGAGACTGGAAATGGAGGCGTTGGGGAAAGAACAGGAGGAGGAACTGGAGAGTCCCGACTCCTTCTCCTTGCCGTAGTCTCCATTGTGCAGGAAGAGGCCACACCCCCAAAGAGCCAAAAGCCAAAAAGCACACATTGACACCCAAAACCACCCAGTGCAGGCGCGCACACTTGCGCCGGGTGGCCAGCGAGAGTTGGCGCGCGTGTGTGCGACCTGCACGGGCTGCTGAACGCTTGCACCGGCCGGCAAGGCCTCCCACAGACTGGCACCGATATGGCCTGCAAGGGAGTACACAGAGCGGCAAGGGCAGGCGTAAATTGACCCGCCCGGCTCCCGATTGCAGAGAGGCTCACAGAATTAGTAGATCCCGAGCAAAAGGGGTCACAGAGCTGCCCAGAGTCCCTGGAGGAGAGACCGGAGACAGGATTAACCTGAGAGTCCTGGAGCTGACTTCCTCCCATTTCCTTATCTCCATTTGGTGAGGGGAAGAAACGCACCCAAAGAACCAAATGCAGGGAAATTACACAATAGAAGACCCTAAACTGACCAGTGATGGAGAGCTCGCCGACCAGGGGGGCCAGACGAATACGCAAGGTCACGAATAAGCCCCCGTGTCTGGAGCAAGCACGCATGAGCCCAGGCAGGCAAGAGATCCTGCCTCGCCGGGAAGCGCGCTCAAGGAGCTTGGGTGAGAGTGTAGAGTGATCCCAAAAAAGAGTCCATACCTTACCGAAGGGATCACAAAGCTGCCCCAAGCAGGAGTCAGACACAGACAGTAGACTCCTGGAAGGCTCAAATAAACAACTCAAGGTCATATATGGTCAACAACTGACATCATCAGAGGTAGGCACAGAAAGAAAAGTAAAGGGATCAATCAATCAATCAATCAATTAATCAATCAATCAATAAAAAGACCCACCTACTACCATAAAAGTTTAATCCACAATGTCAGGAAATCTAGACAGCCCAAATGAAGCAAAAGCAAAAATAAATAAATAAATAAATAAATTACTCAACAGACTCTCACAAAAATGGGAAGAAAAAGAAGTTTCCCCCAAATGAGTGGAAGAGGGGACTCCCCACACAGAGAGCTCAATGAAATAGAGGCAAGGGAACTATCAGATATTGAAATCAAAACAATGGTTCTAAGGAAGCTCAATGAGCTCAGCCAGCTCAAAGAGAACTATGAGAAACTGCAGAGAAACTATCAGGATCTTACAGCAAATTATATCAACATGGAAAACGATATAGAAACTATCAAGAAGACAAAAGAGGATATGAAGAATACCATTTCTGAATTGAAGAACACAGTAGAAGGAATCCAAAGCAGGCTGGATGAAGCCGAGGATCGAATGAGTGAGATGGAGGATAAGGTAGAAAAAAAGCTCCCAGAAAGAATAAGAAATGGAGAAACGACTCAAAAAGAATAAAGAGTCACTTAGGCAAATGCAGGACAACCCGAAACGCAATAATATCCATATAATAGGGATACCAGAAGGAGAAGAAGAGGATCCAGGGATAGAAAACCTTCTTGAAAGTGTAATGATGGAAAATTTCCCCAATCTGAGGAGACGAACGCTCTCATGGATCCAGAAGACACAGAGGACCCCACTTAAGAGGGAATCAAGGAGGCCCACTCCAAGACACATCATCATTAAAATGGCAACTATCAAAGACAAAGAGAGAATCCTCAAGGCAGCAAGGGAGAAGGACAAAGTAACATACAAGGGGGCCCCGATACTCCTAGGAGCTGACTTCTCAACAGAAACACTACAAGCTAGAAGGGAATGGCAACAAATATTCCAAGTTATGAAAAGCAGGGACCTACAGCCAAGGCTGCTCTACCCAGGAAGGCTCTCAATTAAAACAGAAGGGGAAATACAGACTTTCCCACACAAGAGAAGGCTAAAAGAATACATCTCTACTAAACTACCACTCCAAGATATGCTAAGGGGACCAGTTTAAGAATATGAAGGAAAAGAATGAGAGAGAGAGGAACACAGGTACAAAGAGAAAAGATGAGTAAGTTTCTGTCAGTAATATCTCTCAATGTGAATGGACTAAATGCCCCAATCAAAAGACACAGGGTAGCTGAATGGATAAGAAAACATGACCCACACATATGCTGCCTACAAGAGACCCACCTCACAGCAAAACACCTACACAGAATGAAAGTAAAGGGATGGAAAAAAATATTCCAAGCAAATGGGCAAGAGAAAAAGGCCAGGGTTGCCACACTTGTATCAGACAAAGTAGATTTCAAAACAAAGGCCATGAAAAGAGACCCAGAGGGGCACTTTATCATAATTAAAGGAAGAATATATCGAGAAGACATCAACATTGTAAACTTATATGCTCTCCATGGAGGAGCCCCCAAGTTTATAAGGAAATTGTTGGATGATTTCAAAAAATATGTAGACAGAAACACACTGATAGTAGGGGATTACAGCACCCCACTGTCCAATATGGACAGATCTTCCAAACAAAACATTAATAAACATATTGTGGTGCTGAATGACACACTGAATCAGAGAGACTTAACTGACATATATAGAACCTTACATCCCAAAGAAAAAAATACACATTCTTTTCAAATGCTCATGGCAGATTTTCAAATATAGACCACATAATAGGACACAAAGCAAACCTCAGCAAATTCAGGAAAATTGAAATAATACCAAACTTTTTCTCAGACGACAAGGGATTGAAACTGGAAATCAACCTCGAAAAGGAACTTCCAAAACTTGCAAACTCATGGAGACTGAACAGTACACTATTAAACAATGAATGGGTCAATAATGAGATAAGGGAAGAAATCAAAAAAGTTCTGGAAACAAATGAAAATGAACAGACAACAGTCCAAAACCTATGGGACACAGCAAAGGCGGTCCTGAGAGGGAAGTTCACAGCAATACAGGCCTACCTAAAAAAGATAGAAACATTTCCAATAAAAGACCTCACACTACAACTTCAAGAACTGGAGAAACAACAACAAATAAATCCCAGAGCAAGTAGAAGGACGGAAATAGTCAAGATGAGAGCAGAACTGAATGACATAGAGACAAAAAGAACAATTCAGAGGATCAACCAATCCAGAAGCTGGTTCTCTGAAAAGGTAAATAAAATAGACAAGCCTCTAAGCAGACTCATCATGAAAAAAAGGGAGAGGACCCAAATTAATAATATCAGAAACGAAAGAGGAGAAATAACTACTTATACCACAGAAATACAAAAGATAGTCAGAAACTTCTATGAACAATTATATGCCAAGAAATTTGAAAATCTTGGTGAAATGGACAAATTTTTAGAAAAGTATAATCTTCCAGCACTGAAGGAGGAAGAAACAGAAAGCTTGAACAGACCAATAACAGCTGGGGAAACTGAAGCTGTCATCAAGAAACTCCCAACACTCAAAAGCCCAGGATCGGACGGTTTCACAGGAGAATTTTACAAAACATTTAGGGAAAAACTAACCCCTGTCCTTCTTAGACTATTCCAAAATATCCAAGAGGAAGGAAGACTCCCAGACTCTTTCTATGAGGCCAGCATCACCCTGATCCCAAAACCAGATAAAGACGCTACAAAGAAAGAAAACTGCAGGCCAATTTCGCTGATGAACATCGATGCCAAAATCCTCCACAAAATATTGGCAAACAGCATCCAACAATACATTCAAAAGATTATCCACCAAAATCAAGTGGGATTCATCCCAGGCATGCAGGGATGGTTCAATATATGCAAATCAGTAAATGTGATACATCATATAAATAAAAGAAAAGACAAAAACTACATGATCATCTCGATAGATGCAGAAAAATCATTCAATAAGGTACAGCACCCATTTATGGTCAAAACACTCAGCAACATGGGAATAAATGGGACACTCCTCAACGTAATAAAGGCTATATATGAAAAATCTACAGCCACTATCATACTCAACGGGCAAAAACTGAAAGCTTTCCCACTAAGATCGGGAACACGACAAGGATGTCTGCTCTACCGCTTCTTTTCAACATCGTACCGGAAGTCCTAGCCACAGCAGTCAGACAAGAGAAAGAGATAAAAGGCATGCAAATAGGAAAGGACGAAGTAAAGTTATCATTGTTTGCAGATGACATGATAGTGTACAGTGAGAACCCTGTAGACTCTACCAAAAAACTCCTCAACCTAGTAAGTGAATTTGGCAAAAGAGCAGGATACAAAGTCAACGTTCAGAAATCAAAGACATTTTTGTACACCAGCAATGAAATAGAAGAAGAAGAAATCAGAAAAAAAAATACCATTCTATATAGCAAGAAGAAAAATAAAGTACCTAGGAATAAATTTAACCAAAGAGGTAAAAGACCTCTACGCAGAAAACTATACCACATTGAAAAAAGAAATGAAGGAAGACACAAATAAATGGAAGTGTATACCGTGCTCATGGATTGGAAGGATTAATATCATCAAAATGTCCATACTACCCAAAGCAATTTATAGATTCAACGCAATCCTTATTAAGATACCAATGACGTATTTCACAGAAATAGAACAGACATTTCAAAAATTTATATGGAACTATAAACGACCCCGAATAGCCTCAGCAATTTTGAGAAGGAAAAGCAAAGTAGGAGGGATCACAATACTGGACATCAAACTCTACTACAAAGCCACTATACTCAAAACAATCTGGTACTGGCACAAGAACAGACCCACAAACCACTGGAACAGAATAGAAAGCCCAGAAATAAGCCCACGTCTATATGGGCATGTAATATTTGACAAAGGGGACAGAAGCATAAAACGGAGCAGTAATAGCCTCTTCAACAAATGGTGTTGGGAGAGCTGGATGGCTACATGCCAAAAATTGAAATTGGATCATCAGCGGACACCATACACAAAAATAAACTCAAGATGGATAAAAGACTTTTAAATATAAGTCGATGGATAAATATGGTCTAGGATGATAAAAGTCCTAGAGGAGAACATTTGCAGGAAACTCTCAGATATCCCATGCAGCAATTTTTTCACTGATATGTCTCCTAAAGCAAGGGACATAAAGGAAAGAATAAACAAGTGGGACCTCATCAAAATAAGAAGCTTCTGCATGGCAAAATAAAACATCAGCAAAATGAAAAGGAAGCCAATCCTATGGGAAAATATATTTGCTAATGATACATCAGATAGAGGTTTGATCTCCAAGATATATAAAGAACTCACTCGACTCCACTCAAAGAAGACAAACGATCCAATCAAAAAATGGGCAAAGGACTTGGGCAGACACTTTTCCAAGGAGGAGATACAGAGGGCCCAGAGGCATTTGAAAGGATGCTCAGCATCACTAGCCATCAGAGAAATGCAGATCAAAACCACCATGAGGTACCACCTCACACCGGTCAGAATGGCCATCATAAACAGATCCACAAACAACAGGTGCTGGCGAGGCTGTGGAGAAAAGGGAACCCTAGTCCACTCTTGGTGGGAAGGCAGACTGGTGCAGCCACTGTGGAAAGCAGTGTGGAATGTCCTCAAAAAGCTGAAAATGGAACTGCCTTATGATCCAGGGATTCCCCTTCTGGGACTAGACCCTACGAATTCCAAAACGCCAATACAAAAGAACGTATGCACCCCAATGTTCATAGCAGCACAATTTACAATAGCCAAGTGTTGGAAGCAACCTAAATGCCCATCAGTAGATGATTGCATCAAAAAGTCATGGTTCATATACACAATGGTCTACGACGCAGCCGAAAGAAAAAAAGAACTACTAAACTTCAGGACAGCATGGATGGATCTGGAGGGCATTATGCTAGGCGAAATAAGCCAGGGGGCGAAAGACAAATACCATATGAACTCACCTATAAGTGAAATCTAACTAATAATACAAAGATGCAAGGAAAATAAGACCAGCAACACTGAAAGGAAAAGAAATCAACAGAGACAAGAGAGAAGGAGGGAGGTGGGGTGGGGAAAAGGATGGGAAGGGGAAAGTCAAGGAACATATAGCAAGGGCTCATGGACAAAACCAAAGGGGAAGAGCTGAGGGAAGGAAGGACGGAGAGGGCAAGGGAAAGCGGTAGGGGGTAGGCAGAGACAAATGTATTTGAAAAAATAAATAAATTGAAAAAAATAAAGAGAAAACAATGAATAATTATATTTGTGTTCACTTACCAAATAAAATACATCTGTTCATATGAATTAATATAATAACAAAATTTTCATGCAATCTGCATGCACTTTACAGTTTAATGTTTTCTTTCAGCTCCCATTTCTCATAGTGAGGCCAGAAAAGGCTTTAGCTCTACTTTGAAGTCAAATAAATTGAAGCTCAGACATGTTATGTGTGTTGTCCTTTATTACACAGCTATTATATGATTTCCTCATTGAAACCCAATTCCAGAAGAAGCAACTACAGTTGCAGTGTCACTAAAGCAGAAGTCACTTTGAATATATAAAATAAGAGTGTTTAGTTTGTATCTTTCATAAATGAATTGCTTACTTTCTAATTGAATTTCAAGTTTCTTGTATTAATGAAGGTATGCAAATAGTGACTTTTCGTCACCCTGCATTACAAAGGTGAAGGGCAAAGAATGAACACCAGCTGTGTGATACCGCTCTTTACAGATAAAGAAAAAATATTTGAGGCTTTATTTATAAATATCTGCATAATAAGAATGCATGATAAATGAAAAAAAATGCCTGGCTTCCATCTGACAGAGAGTAACAGCAGGATACTATGTTTGATTAAGGTCTGTATTTTCCCTTCACCACAGGAAACGTATTTTGCTGAAACAATGATTTAAGGTGAGTTTTTGTCATTGAAGTTTTATTAAGCCCACTCTAGAAAAACCAGGAAGTTTTTCTTGATTTTGTGCATTGACCGCCTTTCCATGTTATACCACAACCCCTGTGATCACTCCCAGGAAACAAGATGCTTCTTCAAAGAGTCCCTTTTATCTCCTCATGATCTCCACCCCTGTCAAATGCCCAGTGTGGACCTATCCCTCCACTTAAAAAAGAAAAATAAGTTGAAAGGCTACTTTAGGCTAAATTGTTAAGATCTTAATAATTCTGGATTCAGATCTAAGTGCAAAATCAGGCCCCACCACTTACTAGCTGTCTGGCCTTGCACAAGTTATGTAATTTCTTTCCTTCATTTTTCTCACTATAAAATGGAGTTAATAGTACTTCACAGGATTGAGTGAAGATTGTGTGTGTCTCTGTGTGTGTTTCATTGTAGCTGGAATTTACCATTAAGTGTTTGCTAAGTATTTGGTATTAAAGAGAGAAGTCATAAAATGTAGTAAAAGAAGGGACTGATCCAAATTGGATTTCTGTGACCTGAGCATGTTACATAATTTCTCTGTATCTCAGATTCCTTGGTAAAATGGAAATACTCCTGACTTTATAATGTCAGATTAAAGCTTGCTAATATTGTCTATAAAGCATATAGAATATTGTCTACTGCAGAGCTGATGTTTCATATAGTTTTAAATATTCTTTGCAACTTAAATGGGGATGGTGGGATATAGTAATGCTATTCTAAAGTTATCAATGGGATAATAGTCTTGAGCAAGTGGTTTCACTGGAGATCTTCAAGGTATCTTTTAAACTAATAAGAACAGATACTACACTTGATCTTAGCCAAAAGACCAAGAAATGATCTTTCAAGGTATCTTTTAAATCTGACCAGCATTAATGATAGAAAGTTTTGGTTTTAATAATATATGTGGCAGACCATATTTTCCAAGTATGATTACAGCAGTATCTCCTATTCCACATCATCTTTTTACTGAGTGCTTGGACATCTTGAATATCTCTTCCCCTTGAATTTGGGCCTTTGTGATGGCCTTCACCACTAGAGATGCTATATGACTTCCAAAGTTAAGTCACAACCTTACGATATGACTTAAAGTTAAGTCATGTAAACAGAGGAGCTGCCCTGAGGCTGCCAGGCTGTGAGGAAGCCTGAACTAGCCCATGTAGAGAGAATGCATGGAGATGTCCTAAAATTCTGTGATAAACCCCAAACCTGAATGGTTCACATAAGTCCTTCCTAAATTCTGGAAGCTCAGAAACAGTGAGAAATAGTAGAACTGTTATTATTTTAAACCATTAAATTTTGGAGTGGTGTGCTATGCAGTTTTAAGTAACAGATTCACTTTGCCATGGTTTAATTGTGTTTTACTGTGTGACAAGATTGTTTATTATACTTTATTATTATATCTTATTTGACGTAACTGTTTCATGAACACAGATCATCTCTTTTATGGCTGAGGAAATAGAAGATCTAAGGAGTTCAGTGATTTTCCAGAGGTCACACAGCCAAGAGTAGTGGCAGATAAGGTATGCACACACAGATCCTCCAATTTCAAGGCAAAAATTTGGTTTATTCATATCACCTACACCAGAGTAAAGAACTTTGAGAGGAACAACATAAAAATTGCTGATGGTGCAGCTTTCCCTGAGTTCCAAGAACCTACTTTGAACTGAGATCGTGTAAACAGATGTGATTTACTTCAAATTTTGCCTGGTGTTTGGCTGATAGGTTTCCATAGTTTCTACCATAAGTTTGAGTAAGCATTTTAACTACTTGAAATGAAAAACTGAAGAATGTTCAATATTTACATTTCATCTTAGTAGACTGTAGTCATTCATTTTATTGTTATTCAATTTCACATTGTATTTTTATGATTTCTCACTTGCATGAATATTGATAGGAATGAAAATGTACTTGATGATTAAAATGCATGTTTTTAAAAAGTATTTGGGGGAAAATGTAATTAGGGTGATGTCCTGAAAAACAATCTTTCTTCAAAAGTGAAAAAATCACTGCCATGTCATTGTGTTCTCTGAAAATGCATAGTGAGCAAAGGTAGCTGATTAAAGAGCATGGTAACTGCTCTCCTGAAATTATGACAGGTGATTTAAAATATCATGTTTTTATTTTATCCTGCATACTTGCAACATACAAAATGCTTGGTTTTTCCCTCCAGATGATTCTGACCACTGTTTGTTTTTGATTGGTCATGGCGACTGAAGGTTGTCTACAGAGCACTGTGAAGTGAGCGCCAAGAGTCATCCCTTCCGTACTTGTCTCATGCCACAAGCCTTCTCTTGGACACAGCCTGGAGTGCTTCCTGGTGAGCATAGAATGGAGCATGGAACCAATGGCTTGATTGTATTTCTCTTCCTAAAAGCTTCCCTATTCAGAATTCTATTACTCTGGTACCCTGGATTTCTTTCCCTTCACTAATTGTTGAAAAAGAAACACTTGGGGGTAATATTAGTTGAGATTTTGATTTTATGGCTATTTTTGGAAATTTCTGACATGTCACTTTCTGAAATTCAGATTGACATTGCCAGCCTGGGGTTACAGAATATCAGTGCCAGCAGAGCCCCTTGAGTTCATTTAGTCCAAACTCTCTGACAAATAAGCCAATTGAGGCTTCAAAAGAAGTGGGATCTTGTCCACAGTCACCTCATAAACTGGTGGTTGGCTTCCCCTTTGTCCAGAGTCCTCTTCTGCTAGATCTCCCTTGCTCAGTGAGCCTCTTTCATCAACTGTTATCACTGGGAAAGTTTTGCCCCTGCATTCTACCTGAATATATCAACATGACAAGGACCAAATATATAATTTCCTGTTTCTTTTGTATGCAGCCCATGATCCTTCAAAACCTTCAGGAGCCATATGCATTATGGGCAAACAGCAATAAGACTGTGTAACTCACAGATTGAACTCCAGGGTGACTGAACTCAGAGATGCACTAGTCCTACCTTATGCAAACACCTACCTTCTCTGAAAACTCTTTGACCACATATAGACAAGGCTGTGGGTACTATAATAAACTATTTTTTCTAAGATTGAATACATAAGGATGTCTCTAGGCTCTGTCAAATCCCAGATTCCTTTCCTACTTGCCTGTCAGGCTGCTTTTAGTAGAAGAGGAATGAAACTTCTATCCAGGTACTGCCTCTCCTTCTGGGCTAACATTTTCTTCTCAACTTTCTTTTTTGTTTCTCACCCATCTCTTTTGTTTTTGAAATGTCTAGTGGGAGAATTTTCTTGGCTCAATATGCATTGTGGTGAGTCAGGCCAAAACCACTCTGGGTTACGTGAGAGCCTCAGGATCCCACTTGCTAGGAAAGGAAGTTTGGACATTTCTAAATGGAAAAAAAGTCATAGAATTTTAATTAAAATTATTAGCTTAATTTTAAAACATTTTAACAACAAAAATACAAATGAGTCATTTTTCTCACAAATTAGCCTAGCCTTTGGTATGATCTATATGGGACAAATGAAAATTTTGAATGGTAAGATAAACTGGGTTATTAAAGGACTTTTTGTGGAGGCCCAAATTAGTCACATTCCCCTCTATGTAAACCAAATTTCATAAATAGTGCATTTCTTCAATGTGCCTCAGAGTCATTATTTCAGGCCAAATGGAATTAGCTCAATTCAGCAGCAGCCACCAATGTGGCTCCAAGTGAGGTGTCAAGTTTCCCACCATGAACTCCAGTACTAAGATAAACTGTCACAGCTGCAAAGCTAAGCAATGGTCCCAGGCCAGTCATCATGTATAAACATGGCTACAATGTGGGTATAAAGTACCCTTGTAAAATGGAAAACACTTAATTAAGCAAACAATGAACCCCAGAGCTTTTCACACACTACTAAGCAGTCTTCCAAAGCAAAAACAACCCTATTATAAATTTCTCCATGTGACCATCACGTACACAATATATACATTGTATTGAAAGCATGGAGGAAAGAAAAAATAGTTGTCTCAAATTTGGCAATTAATATATATCAGTTTTAAGATTTCCATGACAATCCTATAAATCAGTGCTTCTCAAACTTTAAGCTACACTGGAATCACCAAGGAAGCTTGTAAAAATGTAGGTTCACATTCTATGGGTCAGAGATTCTGCATTAGAAAAAAGCTCTGAGTCGATGTCTCCACTTCTGGTCCACATGCCATTCTTTAAGTATTAAGGCTTGAACTTCCCAACCATGTGATTTGATGCAGTATTGGAATAAGAATTGATATCCACATTCCTTGGGACAGCTGGGCAGGAACTGAACCAGAGCCTCTGGCAGTGAAGTTGTGTTAGTGTGTTGTGCAAATGTTATAATTTTATATGTGTTCCATGACAAGGAAAGGGTTTGGAGGCACATCTCTAAGTAGTAATGGAAGTTTACCATAATTCCCATTAGCAATAAATTATTCTTAATAATCATGACAATAACAATAGTTATAATTCCCTGTCCACTTAATATTTGCCAGAAACTGTGCCAAGTACTTTATGTGGCTTTCTCATATAATCCTTATACCTATCCTCAAAGATACATGTTGTTATTAGCCCCTAGTTGATGTCAACTACTCCCAGGGCTTTGCACTTTAGATATTATCTGTGTAGTAATGATTCTCAAATTTATTTCTACAACTCTGACTTCCCCCTGAACTTATTGCATTATCCAACTGCCTACCTTAGGTGTCCACTTAGAGATGCTCAGTACCCATAACATGTCCTATGCAGAATACATGCTCCCCTTGCAAGCTGCTTCTATCCAATTGCTCCAGCTAAAAATCTAGGTGTCTTTTTTTTTAACTTCTATTTTCCTCACCCTACATACACATTAGGAAATACTGTCAGCCCAACTTTCAAACTATAATCTGAGTAAGTCTGGTTCTCTCTATTTTCTCTGACACCATCCACTGTGGCTTGGATCCCTACACCAGGCTTCTGGCTGTTTTCTCTCTCTCTCTCTGCTCTGCTCTCTGAACAGCTTTGGTTATCTGGAGGGAGGTGCCATGTTTGCAAGTGGTCTGGTGAGGCCAGATCAGTGGAGTTGAACCAGATCATAATAGCAAATACTTATATGGCATTCACCATGCTCTAGACAACTTTCTAAGGACCTTGCACAGAATAAAATATTTAATGCTTGCAACAATACCCAAGTCACAGTCTGACATTATACCCATTTTATAGATGAGGACACTGGCCCAAGGTCACCCAACAAGAAAACAGTGGAACCAGGATTCAAACAGAAGCCATCTGAGTCTTGAGTAAGTGATTTGAACTCCTCTGCTCTCTTCCTCTATGAAAAGTTTTGTATGTAACACTAAGTAGTATGCACTGTGACCTGAAGGCCAGGAGAAGGGGCATTAAAATTAACAAATCCACCAAGCCAATTATGTGGTTGTTTTGCCTACAGACAAGTAAACAAAGTCAAGCAAATTATTATTTCTTAACTGAATTGATAGTTTTAATGAACAAAATCAAAATAGTCAAGTTACTTAAGCAAATAGCTTCCCTTGGGAGTTGCGTATATTGTTAATTCTGCTGGTGTGTTCCTACATATTCCCAAAAGTGTCCTTAAGGAACCCCATTGCTGTAGATAAAGAACATTTGTCTGATGCTTCCATATATAGAGACCAGTATATATTTTTACACTTTTTTCTCAATGTATAATTCTACTTTGAATAAGTAGAAGAGTTTGAATACCAATTGCTTTCATTACTATAACAATAACTTGCCTATTCTGAAAATATCTCCCAAGAGATTTGGCTTATACATAACTCACCTCTTAGGAAATAAAACCTGGAATGTCATTCAGTACATCTCTGGCAGTGATCAATCAATGCACTCTGCAAATTAAAAAGATCTATTTTTGCCAATCACTTGCCTCTAAATGTTCAAGAGGAAAGTCACATATAGAGAAGGTACATGTTCCCCTGGTACCTTGTGCATGCAACTCTTTTAGCACTGACCACACTACATCAGCATGGTCTGCTTTCTTGGCCACCTGCTGTACAGAACTGTAAACTCATCCAGGGCAAGAACCATATTTTGTTCAGCTTTGGATCCTAGACACTTAGTACAGTGCTTAGAAAACAGTGAGCTTTCAGTAAACAATTATTTGATAAATAAAGTAGCATTTGACATAGCTGATCACACCTTCCTACTTAAATACCATTTTTAGTTGGTATCTGAGATGCTCCTCTCTCCTAGGCTTCTCTCCTACACTTACTGGCTATTCTTTTCAGTCTCCCAAGGTTCCACATTAACTTCTTTGTTGAATTTCCATTCTCAGGAGTTTATTTATTTTATTTTTTATTTCTAATTATCTTTTTACTTTTTTATTCTTCAAATACATTTCTCTCCATTTTCCCACCATCACTTTCCCCTGTTTCACCCACCCCCACCTCCCACCCTTGATCTTTCCCCCCTTTTTTGCTCATAGGTCCTTTATACATGTTTCTCGACTTGACCCTTCCCCTTCTTTTCCCCATTATCCCCCTCCCTCCTTCCCTCTTGTTACTGTCGGTATGTTTTTTCTTTCAATGTTGTTGGTTATATTTTTCTTGCTTGTTTGTTTTGTTGATTAGGTTCCACTTATAGGTAAAATCATATGGTATTTGTCTTTCACTGTCTGGCTTATTTCGCTTAACATAATGCTCTCCAGTTCCATCCATGCTGTTGTGAAGGGTATAAATGCCATCTATAAGTTGACAATTCTAAAACCCAGTGGCTTCCAAGTATACTCTTAGAATAATATTCAAGTCCCATACAATCACTTACAGACCCTCCACAGCCTTCTCTGCCTCGCCACTTCTGACTTCTTCTCTAAATGACCACTCACTGTCTTCCTTGCTCACTCTGTTCCAGCTACACTGACATCCTTCCTGTTTGGGGGAATACACCAACAACATTTTTGTCACTTAGAATGTTCTTACCCCATATCTCATTCATTCAGGTTTCTTCTCAAAGACTTCTTTTGGAGAGAGCTTTCCCTGACCACCCAATATCTCACCCCTATCAAGTTCTATTCCTTTGTACTTTAAATAGTTTTCTTTTTAAAATTCTTATCACTATCTGATATGAATAGCTGTATTTTTCTTATTTCTGCCCACTAGCATATAAGCACCATGAGGGCAGGGACTGCTTCTATTCCTGGTACCTAGAATACTGCCTATAACAGAGTAACCATCCAATGAGTACATCCTGAAAAAAAAATGGATGAGTAAAAATGGCTGATTTTAGAAAGCAAATGATGAATTTGGAATTGGTGAAACCAATTCCAAAATCCCAGTATCTGTGAGTTCAGACTTCACTCTTCATCTAACTTTGTGACCAACTAGACCATTGACTTTGTCTTACACATCTTTATATCCCTAATGCCTATCATAGAACATGGGACATGGAAGATATTTAATAAATGTTGAATGAGTTAACATATCTTACTATTAGAAAAAAAAGCCTAATTTCAGCTTGTGACCCTCAGGTAGATGTAAGAAAGTCTTGTTAAAGGTGACTGTAAAAGACTCTACAATTGTTAGGCACCAGGGCCATGCATGGGAGCAGTTGGATTTTTATTTGAGTAGAGAAGCCATTAGCACTGTGGTTGTTTCAGTGATCTGATTTGTCTGCCAGGTCTTCTTCATGTGGCTCTAACAGCCCTTCTCTTATGAGGGAATTAACCTCCTTGCCTTTGCAGAATAGGAAGATAGGGGCATAACTGATGAAATCACAGCACTGCTTAAGAGTTAAATCCTATAAAGCTTTACATTTATGCCAGACCAAAATCATTTGAGAATGACCCAGAATCATAAAATCTGTTCTAAAACATGTGCAAAATTATGGATGAGTGTCAGGGAAATTCAATTAACATACAAAATGCTTATTTTTAAAATTGTTCATCAACATGGAAAGGTCCACCCTTTTAAATACCTGTTTATTATATTTCTTTATTGAAATTTATTTTTAATTTTCCAAATATCATTTTCTTAAACTTCAATATTTCCTAAATAAGTGATGACTATAAAATGTGTAATCAAACAAGAATTCTTTGAAAATGAAGGAGTATTCTAATAATAATTTTGGCTAACTATTGGAGCAAACAGACTTCTTTGGCCTTCTGAAACACAGGTTCTCTCTGTCCAAATGTATGTTGATAAACTCTTATGTGGATAAGTTTAGTTTTTACAAATCCAAATTTCTGGTTGTCTGACTTATGTTCAGGCTATAAAAGAATAGATAGCCAATACAATTCAATAACCTGTATAATATATATTTATGCTTCTTTTTCCACATGTCATTTCACTTATGACTTAAAAACACTTTTATTATCATTTTTGACAGATCAGGAAACTGAGATTATGCAACCAGCCTAAGTCCCCTGCTGAACTAGGATTCAAAAGTGTTTAGACTTGCAGAGCTGAGATGAAAATACAGACATGTCCCACTTCAGAGCCCACACTTTTTTCACTCACCCACAGCAATTTTTACTAATTGTTTCTAAATAGGTGGGATATAAATAAAATAAAATTTTTCATGAGTTGATGAATATGGAAGCTGGATAGTTGGTAAGTGAAGACTCATTACACTATACTATGTAATTTGTGTTCTTGTTTGTCATTTTCCATTATAAAAAATATGTTTTTAATCCCTTTTCTTACTTCTACTTCACTAACTCCAACTTTCTTTGAATTTTAGGTTTAGGAATTAAAGTATATACTTTGCTATTTCTTTCTATAATTTTTCAGGATGACAAAGGTAATACATGTTCATTTAAAATATTTATAAAGTACAAGAGTATAAAGTAGAAAATAAAAATTCTTTATAATCCACTCACCCCAAAATAAATATTTTAACATATTGATGTCTCACTTTTTACTACATTTTTCTACTGTGATATAAAATACATGTGACATACAATTTACCATTTTAAGTGAACAGTTCAGTGGCATCTAGTATTATTCACAATGTTGTGCAACCATCAACACCATCTAGTTCCAGAAACTTTTCATCATTGCAAAAGGAAATTTCAAACTCATTAAACAATCACACTCCATTCCTCCAAACCCCTAGCAACAACTAATCCTTTTTCTGTCTCTGTGGATTTGCCTATTCTGGATATTTCACATAAATGCAATCATCGAGTATAAGGTAGTTTGTGACTGGCTTCTTTCACTTAGCATATTGTTCTCAAGGTTTATCCATGTTGTAGTATATATCAGTATTTCATTCTTTTCATGGTTGAATAATATTAAATTGTGTGAATATGCCACACTGTTTTTATTCATTCATCACTTGATGAGAAGTTGACTTTCTGCTACCTTTTGGCATTGTGAATTATACTGATATGTAACATATATATGTATATATAAGATTATATAGGTTTCAAGTGTACAATTCTATAATACATTGTCTGTATATTGTATTGTGTTCACCACCTACAGTCATCTTTTATCACCATATATTTGACCCCCTTGATTTTTATTTTTTTAAAGATTTTATTTATTTGAGAGCAGAAGAGAGGGAGAAAGAGAAGGAGAAAAACAGCCACATGTGGTTGCCTCTTGCATGCTCCCTACTGGGGACCTGGCCCACAACCCAGGCATGCACCCTAAGGGGGAATCGAACCAGCAACCCTTTGGTTTGCAGGCTGCCGCTCAATCCACTGAGCCACATCAGCCAGGGCTATTTTTATTTTGAGATAATATTCCACTCACATGCAGTTGTAATACACAATACAGAGAAATTTGCTATATACTTTATCCAGTTCCTCCAATGGTAGCATCTAGTAAAACTATACTACGTTATCACGACCAGGATATTAACATTGATACAGTCAAAATACAGGAAGTTCATCACCACAAGCTTATGTTCAGCACTCTAAACAGCAGGGTCTGATTATTTCATTTTCCCCAGTGTGCAGTTACCCTGCAGAAGGCTGTAGGTCCCTTTGGGAAAGGCTCTAAGAACTATTAACCATATACCAAAGGTCCTAACTCTTCATGATCATGGTATCACCCCTGCCAGGTACGTATCCTAACCCTTAATAGCATGATATTGTGTGTTAGGATTTCAACATGTAAACTTTGGGAGAACATGAATATTCAGTCTATAGCATGCTTGAAATACTTCTTCTGTAACTTTCTCTTTCTTCCCCTTCTGGTATTCCTAGTAGGCATATGTTACGCCTTTTATACTTGTCCCACAGTTCTTGCATTGTTTATTTTTTGTTTGTTTGTTTTCTCTTTGCTTTTTGGTTTTGGATGTGTTTTCTGTCATATCCTCAAGTTCAGATATTCTTTTTTTGAGCTGTGACCGGTACACTAATGAGTCCATCAAAGGCATTCTTCATCTTTGTTAGTGGTTTTTGATCTCTAGCATTTATTTTTTATTTTTTTGGAGTTTTCACTTCTCTGCTCACATTATCTATCTGCTCTTAAATGTTACCTACTTTTCTCATTAAATCCCATAACATGTTAATCATAATTTTTAAAAAATTTCTAGCCAAATAATTCCAACATTCTTGCTATATGTGACTGGCACTGATGTTTTTTCAGTCTCTCAAACTATGTTTTTGTTTTTTATGGTGCCTTGTGATTTTTGGTGAAAAAGTGAACAGAATGTACTGAGTAAAAAGGCCTTTAGTAATATGGCAGAGGAGGGAAAGTGTTTTACAGTCTTTTGATTAGGTCTCAGTTTTTTAGCAAGCTAGTGCCTCTGGGCTATAAACTTCACAGTTTTTCTCTGTTTCACCTGCCCCCTCAGGTGGGACATTGTGGATAGAGGGGGCTGGAGTTGAGCATTTCCCTTATCCTACATGAAAAACTATAGCTGGCAAAGGGTAGTTATTTCCCTCCCGCCCAGATAGCTTAGTCTTTGATAAAATTCTAGCAAATTAAGCTCTACTAAATAGTTTATCTGCAGGGCAGATCTTGTTCAGAAAAACAGAATGCTCTGTTGCATTTCTAAATGGTTCCTTTTTGGGTAGCACAAGGGAACTTTTCCTCTGATATTCACTGTAAAGACCTGGTAGAGCTCCTGGAGGTAAAACAGACAAAAGTATGAAGCCCTCCTCGCCATGCCTGGGGTCCCCTGGAGTTTTTAACTTAAACTTGTCTAAAATGAGCTTCCAGCAATTTGTCAGTTACAGTTCAGGTTTCCTACCCCTGTACTGGTTCCTATGGAGACTGTGCTTGCGAGTTTCTGCTCCTGTATGATGAGATTTTCTGCATCCTCCTGCCTGTCTTTTCACATTTGGAGGCCACAATTTGCCCTGTGACCTCACTCTCTAATGGAACTGAGTTGTTCATTTTTCAGTTTGTTCATCTTTTCATTTGTTAAAACTCTGGGTGATAGAAGGAGTATTTACAAGTGAAGTGACCAAAAGTAAGTTCTCAGGGTGATTTGATAATCAATTACTAATTGGGTAAGTCATAGTGGGTAGTCAGGGCCCAGGCCTATAACTTCTTTAATAAAGGGTTTTTAAGCAGACTTTACCCATTTTTCTTCCACTTCTAAGTTAACACAGTTTTGAAATACTTCTTTTTTCCATACCCCTCTGAAGCTTAAGGGCCCTCAAGAGAGCACATAATCTGGTTAACTATCCTGTAATCCAGTCCCTGCCTTGCTTTCTCCACCTTCGTGCACTTTTACTTACTGTTCCTTCCTTAATTCTAAATGTATAAAGGAAACTGTACAACTGTTATTCTTTGTAGCATTGAGATGTTACTTCCCAGCATTGTCAGTTTGACTCCAATAAACTCATAAATGTTCTCTATGGGTTCTCAAGTCAACAAAATGAAAGGGTAAATTGTATGTTCCTTACATGTTGTGTTGGAAATCAAAAGTCAAATTACTTGTTGTATACTGTTGAGTTTTAAGATTTCATTATTATAGGGTCCAGCAGAAGTAATGCCTGCTTGAGTGTGGTTGGTAGGGTGATAATATGGGTGTAATAATTTATAGTTTTAATTTGACCATTTCACCTAAAATGTCATATGGTGTACTTCAGTGTGATATTTTTATGTTACAGACTTAATGCTTATGATTTTGTAAAAAAAAAAAAAAAACAACGTGATTTTGTAATAAAAAAGGGGCACTATTTGTGCCAGACACTGTATATTCTAGATAATAATCATTTGTCCCCTGTGTTGTTTCTGAAATCTGATGTTCTCTAGCTTATCATTTTAGGATCTTACAGGGGGCTTTTTTTGGAGAGTGGCAGTTTTTAATTCTAATAAACTCTAGATTATATTTTCTCTTTTTTTTCTAAAACTTTTAAAGTTCTGCATTTTACATTTAAGTCCATGATTCATTTTGGGTTAATTTTTTAACATGATATGAGATTGGAATGGTAGAGTCTTGTGGTGCCCCGGCCACTGTCTGCAAAGCCTTTGCAGTGCTGCCACGAATACCACCACTCCCTGCCCTGCAGCCTCCGCCATCTCTGCCATCTATGTCACATCTGCCTCAGGACCAGCTGTATGGTTATGCCACAGTCCTCAATGAGTAAACATACTCCTCAGTTCTGTGGTATTCTTGGTCACACAGTTATGGAGCTTCTGAAGGGCAGTGGCGATTACTGCCAGGCACAGCATGACCTCAATGCAGACAAGTGAACTGTAGAAATTCATTACAACTCAACCAAGAAACCCCCATAAGAGTGGTTAACCTGGACACAGAAGTGTTGAATTGAGACCTGCAGAACATTGTACAAGAGTTCTGCCCTGGATGGGTAAACCTCAGTGCAATTCCTTTCTAGTGCCTCAGTATTACTGTATTGAAAAATTGTTGCTTCTTGTTAGGAGGTTCATTTCATTTCCCATTACTCCCAACCTCATACTCAAAGCACTGAGAATTTCAAGTAAAGTATATTGAAGAAAACTCAGTTTCTCTGCATCATTTCTGTATTCAATATTTTTCTTTTTTTAATTTTATTTTAATTTATTTTTTCAAATACATTTGTCTCTGCTCCCCCCCACCACTTTCCCTTCCCCCTCCCTCCTTCCCTCACTCAGCTCTTCCCGTTTCTTTTTGTCCATGAGTCTTTGCTATATGTTCCTTGACTTTTCTCTTCCCTTCCTTTTCCCCTCCACCCCTCCCTCCTTCCCTCTTGTCTCTGTTGATTTCTTTTCCTTTAGTGTTGCTGGTCTTATTTGCCTTGCATCTTTGTATTGTTGGTTAGGTTCCACTAATAAGTGAGATCAAATGGTATGTGTCTTTCTCCCCCTGCCTTATTTCGCTTAGCATAATGCTCTCCAGTTCAATCCATGCTGTCGCGAAGTTTAGTAGTTCTTTTTTTCTTTCGGCTGCGTCGTAGTCCATTATGTATATTAACCATGACTTTTTGATCCAATCATCTACTGATGGGCATTTAGATTGCTTCCAACACTTGGCTATTGTAAATTGTGCTGCTATGAACATTGGGGTGCATACGTTCTTTTGTATTGGCGTATTGAATTCGTAGGCTATAGTTCCAGCAGGGGAATCCCTGGATCATAAGGCAGTTCCATTTTCAGCTTTTTGAGGACATTCCACACTGCTTTCCACAGTGGCTGCACCAGTCTGCATTCCCACCAAGAGTGTACTAGGGTTCCCTTTTCTCCACAGACTCGCCAGCACCTGTTGTTTGTGGATCTGTTTATGATGGCCATTCTGACCAGTGTGAGGTGGTACCTCATGGTGGTTTTGATCTGCATTTCTCTGATGGCTAGTGATGCTGAGCATCCTTTCAAATACCTCTGGGCCCTCTGTATCTCCTCCTTGGAAAAGCATCTGCCCAGGTCCTTTGCCCATTTTTGGATTGGATCGTTTGTCTTCTTGGAGTGGAGTCGAGTGAGTTCTTTATATATCTTGGAGATCAAACCTCTATCTGATGTATCATTAGCGAATATATTTTCCCATACGGTTGGCTCCCTTATCATTTTGCTGATGTTTTCTTTTGCCATGCAGAACTTCTTATTTTGATGAGGTCCCACTTGTTTATTCTTTCCTTTATGTCCCTTGCTTTAGGAAACCTATCAGTGAAAAAATTGCTGCATGGGATATCTGAGAGTTTCCTGCCAATGTTCTCCTCTAGGACTTTGATGGTGTTGCGACTTATATTTAAGGCTTTTATCCATCTTGAGTTTATTTTTGTGTATGGTGTCAGCTGATGATCCAATTTCAATCTTTGGCATGTAGCCATCCAGCTCTCCCAACACCATTTCTTGAAGTGGCTATTATTGCTCCGTTTTATGCTTCTGCCCGCTTTGTCAAATATTAGATGCCCATACAGACCTGGGCTTATTTCTGGGCTTTCTATTCTGTTCCACTGTTCTAAGGGTCTGTTCTTGTGCCAGTACCAGATTGTTTTGAATATAGTGGCTTTGTAGTAGAGTTTGATGTCCAGTATTGTGATCCCTCCTACTTTATGTTTCTTTCTCAAAATTGCTGCGGCTATTCGGGGTCATGTATGGTTCCATATAAATTTTTGAAATGTCTGTTCTATTTCTGTGAAATATGTCATTGGTAAGTTAATAAGGATTGCGTTGAATCTATAAATTGCTTTGGGTAGTTTGGACATTTTGATGATATTAACTCTTCCAATCCATGAGCACGGTATATGCTTCCATTTATTTGTGTCTTCCTTAATTTCTTTTTTCAATGTGGTATCGTTTTCTGCATACAGGTCTTTTATGTCTTTGGTTAAATTTATGCCTAGGTACTTTATTTTTCTTCTAGCTATATCGAACGGTATATTTTTTTCTGATTTCTTCTTCTTCTATTGCATTGCTGGTGTACAAAAATGCCTTTGATTTCTGAATGTTGACTTTCTATCCTGCTGTTTTGACAAATTCACTTATTCGGTTGAGGAGTTTTTTGGTAGAGTCTACAGGGTTCTCTATGTACACTATTGTGTCATCTGCAAACAATGATAGCTTTACTTCCTCCTTTCCTATTTGGATGACTTTTATCTCTTTCTCTTGTCTGACCGCTGTGGCTAGGACTTCCAATATGATGTTGAAAAGAAGCAGAGAGAGCGGACATCCTTGTCGTGTTCTCGATCTTAGCGGGAAAGCTCTCAGTTTTTGCCCGTTGAGTATGATATTGGCTATAGGTTTTTCATATATGGCCTTTATTATGTTGAGGAGTGTCCCATTTATTCCCATTTTGCTGAGTGTTTTGATCATAAATGGGTGCTGTACCTTATTGAATGCTTTTTCTGCATCTATCAAGATGATCATGTGGTTTGTTTTTCCTTTTTTTTATTTAATTTTAATTTATTTTTTCAAATACATTTGTCTCTGCTTACCCCCTACCACTTTCCCTTGCCCCCTCCCTCCTTCCCTCCCTCAGCTCTTCCCCTTTGGTTTTGTCCATGAGTCCTTGCTATATGTTCCTTGACTTTCCCCTTCCCTTCCTTTCCCCACCCCCTCTCTGTACTTCCCTCTTATCTCTGTTGATTTCTTTCCTTTCAGTGTTGCTGGTCTTATTTGCCTTGCATCTTTGTATTGTTGGTTAGATTCCGCTTATAGGGGAGATCATATGGTATTTGTCTTTTATTTATGTGATGTATCACGTTTACTGATTGACATATATTGAACCATCCCCGCCTGCCTGGGATGAATCTCACTTGATCGTGGTGGATAATCGTTTGAATGTATTGCTGGATGCGGTTTGCCAATATTTTGTGGAGCATTTTAGCATCTATGTTCATCAGCGAAATTGGCCTGTAGTGTTCTTTCCTTGTAGGGTCTTTATCTGGTTTTGGGATCAGGGTGATGCTGGCCTCATAGAAAGAGTCTGGGAGTCTTCCCTCCTCTTGGATTTTTTGGAATAGTCTGAGAAGGACAGGGGTTAGCTCTTCCTTAAATGTTTTGTAAAATTCTCCTGTGAAACCGTCCGATCCTGGGCTTTTGAGTGTTGGGAGTTTCTTGATGACTGCTTCAATTACCCCAACTGTTATCGGTTTGTTCAAGCTTTCTGTTTCTTCCTCCTTCAGCGTTGGAAGATTATACTTTTCTAGATATTTGTCCATTTCATCAAGATTTTCAAATTTCTTGGCATAGAATTGTTCATAGTAATTTCTGACGATCATTTGTATTTCTGTGTATAAGTTGTTATTTCTCCTCTTTCATTTCTGATATTATTAATTTGGGTCCTCTCACTTTTATTCTTGATGAGTCTGCTTAAAGGCTTGTCAATTTTATTTACCTTTTCAAAGTACCAGCTTCTGGATTGGTTGATCCTCTGAATTGTTCTTTTTGTCTCGATGTCATTCAGTTCTGCTCTCATCTTGTCTACTTCCTTCCTTCTACTTGCTCTGGGATTTATTTGTTGTTGTTTCTCCAGTTCTTCAAGTTGTAGTGTGAGGTCTTTTATGTGAAATGTTTCTATCTTTTTTAGGTAGGCCTGTATTGCTGTGAACTTCCCTCTCAGGACCGCCTTTGCTGTGTCCCATAGGTTTTGGACTGTTGTCTGTTCATTTTCATTTGTTTCCAGAACTTTTTTGATTTCTTCTCTTATCTCATTATTGACCCATTCATTGTTTAATAGTCTACTGTTCAGTCTCCATGAGTTTGCAAGTTTTGGAAGTTTCTCTTTGAGGTTGATTTCCAGTTTCAATCCCCTGTGGTCCAAGAAAAAGTTTGGTATTATTTCAATTTTCCTGAATTAGCTGAGGTTTGCTTTGTGTCCTATCATGTGGTCTATATTTGAAAAACTGCCATGAGCATTTGAAAAGAATGTGTATTTTTCTTCTTTGGGATGTAAGGTTCTATATATGTCAGTTAAGTCTCTTTGATTCAGTGTGTCATTCAGCACCACAATATGTTTATTAATGTTTTGTTTGCAAGATCTGTCCATTTTTGACAGTGGGGTGTTGTAATCCCCTACTATCAGTGTGTTGCTGTCTACATCTTTTTTGAAGTCATCCAACAATTTCCTTATAAACTTGGGGGCTCCCTCATGGAGAGCATATAAGTTTACAATGTTGATGTCTTCTTGATAGATTCTTCCTTTAAGTATTATAAAGTGCCCCTCTGGGTCTCTTTTCATGGCCTTTGTTTTGAAATCTACTTTGTCTGATACAAGTATGGCAACCCCGGCCTTTTTCTCTTGCCTATTTGCTTGGAATATTTTTTCCATCCCTTTACTTTCAATCTGTGTAGGTGTCTTGCTCTGAGGTGGGTCTCTTGTAGGCAGCATATGTGTGGGTCATGTTTTCTTATCCATTCAGCTACCCTGTGTCTTTTGATTGGGGCATTTAGTCCATTCACATTGAGAGATATTACTGATAGAAACTTACTCATCTTTTCTCTTTGTACCTGTGTCCCTCTTTTCATTGTTTTCCTTCATCTTCTTAAACCAGTCCCCTTAGTGTATCTTGGAGTGCTGGTTTGGAAGGGATGTATTCTTTTAGGCGTCTCTTGTCTGGGAAACTCCATATTTCCCCTTCTATTTTATTTGAGAGCCTTGCTGGGTAGAGCAGCCTTGGCTGTAGGCCCTTGCTTTTCATGGCTTGTAATAATTGTTGCCATTCCCTTCTAGCTTGTAGTGTTTCTGTTGAGAAGTCAGCTCCTAGGCGTATTGGGGCCCCCTTCTATGTTACTTTCTCCTTCTCCTTTGCTGCCTTGAGGATTCTCTCTTTGTCTTTGACATTTGCCATTTTAATGATGATGTGTCTTGGAGTGGACCTCGTTGGGTCCCTCTTGAGTGGGGTCCTCTGTGCATCCTGGATACATGAGATCCTTTCTGTCCTCAAATTAGGGAAATTTTCCATCATTACTTTTTTGAGGAGGTTCTCTATCCCTTGATCCTCTTGTTCTCCTTCTGGTATCCCTATTATACGGATATCGTTGCATTTCAGGTTCTCCTGCATTTCCCTAATTGTCTCTTCATTCTTTTTGAGTCGTTTTTCCATTTCTTATTCTTTCTGGGAGCTTCTTTCTACCTTATCCTCCATCTCACTCATTCAACCCTCGGCTTCATCCAACCTGCTTTGGATTCCTTCTACTGTGTTCTTCAATTCAGAAATGGTATTCTTCATATCCTCTTGTGTCTTCTTGATAGTTTCTATGTCCTTTTCCAGGCTGATATAGTTTGCTGTAAGATCCTCATAGTTTCTCTGCAGTTTCTCATAGTTGTCTTTGAGCTGGCTGAGCTCATTGAGCTCCCTTAGAGCCATTGTTTTGAATTCAGTATCTGATAGATCCCTTGCCTCTATTTCATTTAGCTGTCTCTGTGGGGAGTCCCTTTTTCCACTCATTTGGGGGAACTTCTTTTTCTCCCCATTTTTGTGAGAGTCTGTTAAGTATTTTTGTCCTTTACTTTTCTTTCTGGGCCTGCCTCTGATGATGTCAGTTGTTGACCCTATATGACCTTGGGTCGTTTATTTGAGCCTTCCAGGAGTCTACTGTCTGTGTCTGAATCCTGCTTGGCGCAGCTCTCTAACCCCTTCGGTCAGGGCTGGGCTATTTTTTTTGGATCACTCTGCACTCTCACACGGGCTCCTTGAGCGCGTTCCCAGCGCGGCAGGATCCCCCGCCTGCCTGGGCTCGCATGTGCTTGCCCCAGACCAGGGGGCTTATTCAAGACCTGGCATACTCATCTGGCCCCCTTTAGAAGCAAGCTCCCTGGCACTGGTCAGTTTAGGGTCTTCTATTGTGTGTTTTCCCCTCTTTTGGCTTTGGGTGCGTTGCTTGCCCTCGCCAAATGGCGACTACAGAAATGGGAGGAAGTCAGCTCCAGGACTCTCTGGTTAATCCTGTCTCTGGTCTCTCCTCCAGGGACTCTGGGCAGCTCTACTAATTTTGTGGGCCGCTCCGCAATCGTGGGCCAGCGGGTCAATTTACGCCTGCCCTTGCCGGTCTGTGGACTCCCTCGCAGGCCGTATTGGTGCCAATCTGTGGGAGGCCTTGCCAGCCGATGCAAGCTTTCACCGGCCTGCACAGGTCACACACACACTAGCCAACCCTCGCAGGTCACTGGTCGCAAGTGTGTGTGCTGGCACTGGGTGTTTTGGGAGTGTCTATGTGTGCTTTTCGGCTTTTGGCTCTTTGGGGGTGTGGCCTCTTCCCTCGCAATGGAGACTATGGCAAGGAGAAGGAGTCGGGACTCCCCGTTCCCTCCTCCCATTCTTTCCCCAACGCCTCTGTTTTTAGTCTCTCCTCAGGGGCCTCTGGGCTGTTCTGTGACCCCTTCGGCCAAGGATCTACCCCCTGTGCGGACTACGTTTCAATCGCGGGCAGTCTGGTTCCTGCGCGCCCCGCTTCTGCCTCTTTGGGGGCGTGCCTTTCCAGCCCACAATGGAGACTACAGAACGGGGAGGGAGTCGGGACTCCCCGGTTCCTCCTCCTGTTCTTTCCCCAACGCCTCCGTCTCCTGTCTCTCCTCAAGGCTCTCCCAGCCAGTCTGCCCTCAGCCCCCGAGCTCACATGCCTACAAGCTGTGTGCGGAGCGCACAAAAGGCAGGTTAATTGATTCCCTTATGCCTGAGCGAGATGGTAGCTGCAGAGTGGGAGGTGCATTATCACCGGGACTCCACCGGCTGCCGTGTCAGTTCTCTTCACAAAGTTTTCCTCACCAGTCTTTTCCCAGGCACCAGCCCACCCTGCTGCCGCCTCTACCCAGAGATCAAGGAGGGTGGCTGCCACTGCAATTTTTGCGTTGGCCCTTTAAATGTCTCTTTGCATCCCCAGCTGCCTGTCTCTGGCAGAGAGTGCCCCTAAGCTTTTCGGGGTTGCGTTTTGTCTGTATTTTCTTGGTTTTAGCTGCTGTAGTTTAGAGGTCCCTGTTTATGATTCAGACCCCGTTCTTCTCGGGGACAGCTAACTGGCCGTTTCAATGTCCCTCTGGTGCTAGTGCCCGTGGGCACCCAGCCCACCCTCTCGAGCCTCCAGCGCACTTCTCACCTATTGGGATGTGTGAGAGTCGAATCTACTGTCTGCGGCACCAAGGCTCCTCTCCCACTATCATTCCATTGTTTTCCAGTTGATTATTCCACTATTTAGTTGCAATTCCAGTTTGGTCTTGGGAGGAGGTCAGCGTGACTCCCATTCACTCCTCCGCCATCTTCTCTCCTATCAGAGGTAACATTTTAATCTCTGTATTCAATTTTTAAATTCTTTCATAACCCCATTGAGTGTTTTTTTAACTAAATTTATATGGCTCACATGAACCTCTCACCTCCTGTGGAAGTCACATGCAAGAACACGAGATTTCTTGTTACACACAATCCAACTGCTTTGACCTTAAACAAATTTATAGAGGAACTTAAAAAGTATGAAGTTACCACAATAGTAAGATTATGTGAAGCAACTTCTGACACTATTCTTGTGTATAAATAAGGCATCCATATTCTTGATTGGCCTTTTGATGATGGTGCATCACCATCCAACCAGATTGTTGATGACTGGTTGTCTTATAAATATTCAGTTTCATGAAGAACCTGGTTGTTGTGTTGCTGTTCATTGTGTAGCAGGCCTTGGGAGAGCTCCAGTGCTTGTTGCCTTAGCATTAATTGAAAGTGGAATGAAATACAAAGATGTAGTACAGTTTGTAAGACTACAGTGGCATGGAGCTTTTAACAGTAAACAACTTTTGTATTTGGAGAAGTAGCATCCTAAAATGTGGCTGCACTTCAAAGATTCCAATAATCATAAGAGCAACTGTTGCAATCAGTAAAGAGGGTGCCTGATGCCATTGCCTGAGAAGTAGAACTTGAGATAGGGCCTAATTTGTCATATATATTAGCCAACATGTTGGTTTGGTAGATAAATCTAATGAAGCTTCCATAGGAATATTGAAAGCAGTTTTACCAAGCCATGAGCTTCACAGAATTGCAACTTCTATGTTTGGGTTTTAATCATCCTATTTTGACATTTATCAAAAGATTCTTATTCAGCTTTAAAATGTGCTTATCATTTGTACCAATTGACTTTTCCTGAAATCATGAGTTAATGTCTTTAAATCTATTCCCATGTCAGAATCTTATCAATACATAAAAGACTTAGAAAGATTAGGTGCCAAAATGCTCAGCACACTTGTAATTTTTAGTATCATACAGAACTAAAATCCCAGGAACTGTGAATACTCTGAACTTTATGTGATTTATCCCTTCAGTCATTTCAGACATAGAATGTAAGGTCTATATGGTTATTTGCCTGCTCACTTTATGTTTACATCTCCCACAGTCATACAAGTAAACATCAGGTTTGCTCAACTTTTTAAATTTTTATACCAAGTCTTAGTGATTATTTAATGTCTTTCTATAAATCTCATTTTGTACTGTTATGGAAAGACTCCATTTTGAAAATCTATTTTTACAGGAGCACATGTCTTTAATGTCTCTAGACCAAAAGCCTTACAGTTAATTTTAATATTTGTGTTTGGGGTGTTATTTATAGGGAGGGCCTGAGAAAAGGATGGGAGGGGGCTATTAAGTATTTTTAGTAAATTGTTGCCTTTCTCTTGCGTGGAACACATAGACATGCTCTTGATTAAATATTTGTTAAAGGTAAAGATAGATATGCGTTTTTGTAGCTAAAACAATTCTTAATCATTAAAATTCTGAAATTTTTGTATTTGTTTTCATACATCCTGAAAGTGTTTACCAACTTATTTTTGTTTAAAGTGTGATTTTTTTCCTTTCTACCATCTCTTGAAAAAAAAAAACAAAGACAGTAAGTTTCTGCTAATGAATTGAGCAGACAGCAAATATTTTATATGCCTTTTGAGCTATGTAATTTATTATTTGGATATTTGATGATTTGTTTTATTATGTAATTGATAAAATGGTGATGTGTATTAATGTTAGGTCAAGCATATATTTATACAGTCTGGAAATGTGTGGTTATAGTTCTGTGGGAGAAATAATTTGTCAGTGTTCACCAGCTTGTAAAAAATCTAGTGTGAGAACTTAAACATCTAAATAAATAATGAAATGCCAAAATAATAAGGTGTGAGGTTGAGGTTGAACTTTCTACTTTTTTTTTGTTTTGGAGTATGTATATCCCATTACTCCAGCATCATTTGCTGAAAAGACTCTCCTACCTCCACAGAATTGTTTTTATAGCTTTATCAAAAATCATTTCAGCATATTTTTGTATTTTTGCTTGTAGGTTCTCCATTCTATTCCATCCATCTATGTGCCTATCCCTCACCCAACACCACACTGTTTTTATTACTGTAGTAAGCCTTAATAATGACTAGAGTAATTCTTCTGACTTTATTCTTGTCAATATTGTTTTACCTATACTGAGGTCTGTTTCTTTCCATACAACTTTTAGAATAACTTTGTATCTATAAAGAAAACTTCCTAAGATTTTGATAGGAATTGAA
The DNA here is from genome assembly GCF_021234165.1 of Pteronotus mesoamericanus. Lineage (NCBI taxonomy): Eukaryota > Metazoa > Chordata > Mammalia > Chiroptera > Mormoopidae > Pteronotus > Pteronotus mesoamericanus. The sequence goes on from NW_026555198.1 coordinate 6,674,960, forward strand.
TTAAACCTACAGATTAGTTTGTGGAGAATTGATAACTTTGCTATGGTTATGACTCCAATGTATGAATATAATGTACCTCTTCATTTATTTAGGTCTTTGATTTCTTTGATCGTCATTTGGTAATTTTCAGATCAGGTTCTGTAGATGTGAAAAAAGTTATTTGGGCCCAATTTCAACATGTGTGTGGAGGTTTTCCCAGACCAACAAGCAATTCCCAGATATCAACAGGGTGTCCAAGAATTCAACTCAAATCTGACACTATACAGAGACAGAATCAGATTCCACAGGTAAAGCACTAAGTCCCACAAGGCTAACCCCACTTCAGACACCAGTCACAAGCCCAGGTTTTTACCTCTGCTTCTGACCAACTGGCTATAAATCAGAGGTTCCAATGATCTTCTCCTTGGGTTCTATCAATCCCCTTGAATAGCTCACAAAACTCAGGGAAACCCATTTACTCACTAAATTACTGATTTATCACAGAGGATATTAAAGTGTACAAATCAACAGCCAGGTGAAGAGATGCATAGGGCTAGATCTCAAAGGAGCTTCTGTCCTCATGGAGTTTAGAGCCATACAGTGTTGCATAAGGAAGCATTCTGGTTCCCCAACTTAGATGTTTTCTGAAAGAAAAAAAAGTGCCAAGGAGCTGTACTCCTGGGATTTTATGGAAGCTTCATAACATAGTCATGATTGACTAAGTCATTTGCCTTTGGTAATTGATTCAACCTCCAACCTCCTCTCTCCTCAGCAGAAATCAAGGGGTGGAACTGAAAGTTCCTATCCTCTAATCACAAGGTTGATTCTCCTGGGAATCAGCCCCCCACCCTGTGTGGAGTCCAAAAGTCACTCATTAACATAAAAAGACATCTTTATCACTCGCAACATTTACAAAATTCTAAGGGGTTTGGAGCTGTGAGTCAGGAACTTTGGATGAAGATTGAATATCTTATAAATCACAATACCAAAACATGTTTCATTCCATTAATACTTAAATATTTTATTTTTTGGAGCTATGGTAAATAGCACTGTGCTTTTAATTTTGTTTCCACATGTTCATTGTTGGTATACAAAAATGTACTTGATTTTTTTATGAGTTGATCTTGTATCTTGTGACCTTTCTGAATGTATCTATTAGTTCTAGGAGTTTTGTGTAGCTATCTTTGGATATTGTTTTGAGTATGTAGAACATCATATCATTTGCAAATAGGCTAATTTTTTCCCATTTCCATCTTTATGCCTTTATTTAGGTCCTTTCTCTCTTCCTTCCTACCTTCCTTCTTTCCTTTCTTCCTTTCTTTCTTTTTCCTTATTGCTCTGGTATGAACTTTCAATACTATCATAGAATTCTTCAATAAAACTATCTGTGCCTAGAGATTCTTTTTTTGGAGGTTTCAACCATAAATTCATTTTCTTTAATGGTCAGGATGTCTATTTCATACTAGTTGAGTTCTGATAATTCCTAGTTTTTGAGGATTTAGTCCATTTCTTCTAGGTTTTTGTACTAATATTGTATACATTTCTTCTAGGTATTTTGCATTAATCTTATGTATTGTTGTTTATTATTTTCTAATGGATGCAGGATCTGTAGTGATAGCTACTCTTTCATTCCTAATGTTGATGATTTGTGTATTGTCTCTTTTTGCTTTTGTTAGTTTTACTAAAGGTTTATCATTTGTATGGATTTTTTTAAATTATTTTTTGATGTATTGATTTTTTCCATTGTTTCCTGTATGCAACTTCATTAATTCCTGTTTTTATGATTTCCTTATTCTGTTTCTCTTTTTTAATTGAAGTTCAGTTCCCCCTTCAACTTCTCTGACACCTTGTCAAAAGAAAGTGAGGAAAAAATTTAGTGAGGATATAAGTTTATCTCCTTGATAAAGGATGACACATCGCTTTGTTGGCTTCAGGGTGGGAATTAACACTCAGCTTTTCACTGGGTCCCGCTGACACCAGGGCAAGTTGAGAGAGGGAAACAGAGTACAGATAAGTCTCACCTCCCACCACAGTATTTAACCCATTGATGTTGGGTGCATTCTCACTCAGACCAGCTGACATAAGAAGTGGCAGAAAAGCAGAGTGCTGACTACCCTTGACTTGTATCACCTTGTTCGGTCTTACCGGTATCTCTCCACTGGGCTGCACTGACAGCAGTGGGAGTAAATCCTAGTGCGAACTCATTCTACATCAAACTGTGCATCAAGTCTTTCTGATGTTGGGTGGGGCTGGAGGCTCAGCTCTCTGGTAAATATTGGGTTGGCCAAAAAGTCCATTATGTTTTTTCCGTATGATGGCTCCAGTAGTGCTGAGTTGACTTTAACTTCATTTGAAACAATTTTGCTAGATGGTATTGTGATAGCTGTCACATTGACATGCATTTTTTTAAAATATCAAAATTGGTGAATTTTTTTAAAAGATTTTATTTATTTTTAGAGAGTGGGAAAAGGAGGACAAAACAGAAGGAGGGAAGCATCAACGTGTGGTTGTGTGACACTGCACAGCGGCTACAGGGGTGCACTGCCGCAGGGGGCAGGGGAGCGCCGCAGAGAGCGCAGCACTCCCTGAAACCTGAGGGAAACTGGCTGGGGCCAGCTGAGGTGGGAGCAGGGCTCTGAAACCGGCAGAACCCGTCCCGGGGTTGCCACGGGTGAGGGGGAATAAACACAAAACATCGCAAACACTTCTCTGTTTGCCGGGAGAGCAGACGGGGCACTTCCCTCCTACTGGAGAAGGCTGAGACACATCCCCCAGTAGGGAAGGCCGCCTAGTGGGGAAGGCCGCGTAGCCCTTTCTTCCAAGGTTTTTATTGAAAAACTTATCAGGGGGCTAGGTAACAGGAATGCATGCTTACACTGGTTACATTAGCATGTTAAGTTTCACAGAGAATAGATACCTTTAAGAAAACAAGTGACAGGAATTAACTGATTTACATGGATCCAAAAGGAGACCAGTCTAAACAAAAGAGAATGAAGATAGGGGCAAGCGCCTTAATGATAAAGGGTAAGGGGTGTAAATACTGTGAAGGTCCTTCAAAGCATGAGCTGACCAGAGATCGAGGGAGGAACAGAGCGCACTCTAAAGAATTTACTTTTAGGCTTGATTACCCCGGCAACCTCCAGGTCTGATTTACAGCTGTTTTTCCTCCACTGTTTCAAGCCTGAGCCAGGCAGGAGGAGGGAACCACCGAGAGATAAAGAGACTGTTTCTCGGCTGCAATGAGGACTCCGGTGGTGTCCAAGCCCAGCCAAGAGGCATGGGGGCCTTTTTGCCCTTTCTCCGTGTCCCCCAATTTCTTATCTGCTGCCCATATCAGCCAATGCCTGTCTTAGGTTGCCCCTCTGCCGAGGGGTCTTACCTGTCCTTGGCAAGGTCCATCACAAGGCAAAGCACAGGGGCAGGGGCACGCCTCTGCCTTTGGGAACAGGTCAAGTTGCCTCAGGAGCCTGTTTCTCCAAGGCCTGCTGATTATTTCAGCCTTGTGGCCCTCCAGCCTGTTGGCAGGGTTATAGCTCCTGAAACCAGGCCAGGCATTTCCCAACATGGTTGCTTCTCATGTGCCCCTTACTGGGGACCGGGCCAGCAAGTCTGGCATGCGCCCTGACTGGGAGTCAAACTGCCGACCCTTTGGTTCGCATACCGGCACTCAATCCACTGAGGCACAACAACCAGCAAAAAATCAGTGAATTTTTGTGCAGCCATTTTAATATAGAAATTGAAAGAAGATACGCAACATTTTCAGCATATTACGCTTTATTATTTGGAGAAAGGTAAAAATGCCACTGAAATGCAAAAAAAAAAAATTATGTAGTGTATGGAGAAGGTGCTGTGACTGACAAAATGTGTCAAAACTGGTTTGAGAAGTTTCTTGGTACTGCTGACATTTTTGCCAAATAATTCTTTGCTATGAGGGGTATCTGACATTGGAAGATGTTGAGCAGCACCCCTGGCCTCTTTGCACTAGAAGCCAATAGCAGGAGATTGCCGACATACTCAAAATATCCAAATCAATAAAGTTATTAGTGAAAATGAAAAATCTTTTACAGAAAAAAATGTAGTGGACTTTTAGGCCAACTCACTACTACTAAACTGTTATAATGAGAGAATCCAACTGCTTCTACCAGGTGGGATTATAAAAGATTAACTCCTCAATACGTGCTGCTGACCTTACTCTACAGAGGAATCAGAACTCTGCTGGGCAAGAGATGGAAGATGAGCATCTTGTTTGTCCCAGCTGACAACACAGCAAAGGAATGAAAGTGCACCACCTATTTCAGCAGAGAAGGCAGTTGAGTAGAATATCAGATCCCTATTCAGCCCCATTGAAACCACATAGAGCAGTGAGGTATAAATTTTTCCACTGCTGTTTGACTGGAGTAGGGTATATATGATCAAAAAAATTTTCTGTTGTGCTAGGACCTTAATTTTTTTGTCTTTTAATTAGAGAAGCAGGATCTTCATGGAAAGTTTTTTGATTATGCATATTGCCTGTTCTGAGTTGGAGTTCTCTGTACCACCCTCTCCAGAATATATAAGAGACAACAAAGAAATCAAGGGAACTCACTCCCATGTTGTTCTTTAAGCCCCCAGATAGAGTCTGTCTTCTTTCCATCTTTCAGAATCTACCTATGTTTGATTGTTGTGTCATGTCTAGAGTATTTTAGTTGTAAGAGGAAATACTGGGAAGGGTAGAGCTACTGCATCTTGTAGAATTGGGAATAGTTTCTCAGAATCTCATTTTATGCTTACAAATATATAGTTCACTTAAATCGGTTCAATATAAAGTAAATTTATTTTTCTAAATAAGAATTTTCAAAGAATCTTAGAAGAAATTTAGAATCTTATAAAGAAATATTTTAAGCTCTAAAGTCATTATTGATTTGCTTACTTGTTTGATTTTTTAATCTATCAAATGAGAAAGTTAAACCAGATGACCTTTGATATCTTTCCAGCTTTGGCAATGCTGGATTCTAAGTTCATTATAGAAATAGAGTAAGTGATGATTCCAAACCACTTAGTACACACTTTCAGTTTTCATCATTGCATTAAATCTTCAGGGACAGAACTTGACCTTTTAACTTCAAGATCTAAGATTGTCTTAATCCATTTAGTGAATTTAATTTCTATGTGTAAATCTCTGTCATCAGTAAAAATAGAATATTTGTGGCTGACTATAGTATCAATATAATTATCATATTATTAGAAAAATTTTATAAGATAAACACGTATATTTAGATGAAACCTTTAGTTTTGGATGGTGTTTCAGAGAGGAAAATCCATCTTATTTAAGGCAACATGAGGTCTGGAGTATGTAGACTTCCAATTATGTACTCATAGTAAATCTGAACTCACTCATCTTACCTGTGTGAACTAGAAAGGTCACTTAATTTCAGGTCTTTCACCACTAAAATGAAAATGTTTATCTATCTCAAAGAGTTGACATAAGCATTACACAAGAAAAATAAGTATAGGTAAATCTTTTATGAATCTTGAATATATAAGCACTTAATAATAGTAGCTAATTATGCAAATTTTTATCATAAAAATTTGTATCATTATCATCATCACTATTCTTAATATATATAGTAGAGAGTGGTTCCTAGAACATAGACTTCTGATTCCCACTGTCTAAATTCAATTGTCTTCTCTTCCCCAACCTGGGTAATCTGAAACAGGTTACTTATTCTCTTTGTGCCTCATTTTCTATAGAATGAGAACAATAATATACCCACCTCATTAGGCTACTATGAGAATTAAATAAACTAAATAGATGCAAAGTGCTTAGAATTGTGCTTGGCATATATCGATTAATCAATATACATTAGAAATTATTGTTTATATCTGCAAATACACCACTGTCTGTGACCATGTGATATGAGAATATCACTACAGTTAGGTTGACATTGAAAGAAACAATTTCTGACTGAACTGACTGGATGTTTTCACATCAGACAGTCAGTCATGCCCTCACTTTGTCAGCTACGTAAATACTTTACATGTTCTAAATTACTCTAGTGAATACAAGACATCTGCTTTAAAATGGGAAACACTTCAGACAGTCATCCCGTCTGCTTTCCTAAGCCCCCTAGCTATTTTTAGTTGCCTAAGGTCTGGAGGCACTTATTTGATGTTACCGACTTATATAAGTTTGCAGAGCTAAGAAACTCAGTCCTAGGCTTCTCCATTAACCTCAACCACCCTGCCTTGAGAAAGATGGGGAATTTTTGTATTGAGTTCGACAAAAAAGTGATAAAGTCCCAAACTTTTCTGAAAATATCAAAATAGAGCTTCAAAATTGCTCTTGGCAGTGTCTTCTTGTGAAAGCAATACACCACCAACCGTATTTAAAATACAATGAACATATTCAAAAGTAATAACATGAATAACAGTCATACTCTGACAATGGTGATGTGAAATTGTGACACAATCTTTAAGAAAATAATCTTCAGTTTTTGTAAGCAGTATGGAAGCCTCTAATAAATGAGGTTTAACTGATCACCCCCTTCTTCTACCTTGTACTGGGCACACGTCCCCTCTGAATACAAAAGATATTTACTGTTGGTTTATTTATAATAGGAAATGATCATCTGTGCTCATGAATAGAAAACTAGTTAAATATTTTATCTACTTAAGGGGATATTATAGAACAATTAAATTTATATCATGGAGATTTTAGCAACGTGGAAAAATGATTGTGGTATAATATTAGGTGGCAAAAGTACTATCTAGCAAAAAGAATCTAGCAATGTTTTAACTATGTAAAACATGCACACCTTTTCAGTAACGTGGTGGAAATAGAAGATGCAAACAACTGATCTGGGTGATGGGAATGTAGATACATTTATTACAATTAGTTCTCATTAATAATTGCTGTGACAAAGACGTAGATTCATATCATGCAAGGGATTTCTGTCAGGTTTCTCATTATATATTTTCTCCCACTTGTATCATACAATGCCACCATTGGATTTTAGAGAAGCTGAGTAAAATTGAAAGTGGGAGGTTGAAAGACCTGGCTCCTTTGTCCCTCCACTAGCAAGATGCTCTCCGTGTGAGGGCTGTGCACTGATGCACAGTCTCAATTCTCCTCTCTGGCCCACTGGGCTATAAGTATATAATTTCTCTAACCCATCATAGGATGGCTTCATTCATATTAAAAACACCAGAGTACTCCATAACATTCTTTCCTCACCTATCAGTTTCTTAACACACCTCTCAGCCCTGCTTTCACCCTCTGACAAATGTAGGAATGCAGTCTCCATACTAAGGTATTCATGTCTCTCAACTGCCTCTCTCTCTCTCCCAAGACTGTTTTTCAGAAGCCCTCCCTCTGCTTTGCCTTCCATTCAAGCTTCCTTTCCTCTTCCAAATTCCCAGTCTGTTTCTTCTGATCCCCTTCACACATCCTTGTAAGCCACCATACCCCTAGAATGAATTATAAGAGAAGTGTTTCTCAGTGAGGTTATACAACCTACAGAGTCATCCCATCACTTTAGCAGTGGCAACCAAATCATGTGTCTTGGTTGTGCTGAAAGCTCAACATAATTGATATCCCCCATGACAGTTGCTCTGGAAGTCTGATAAGATGCACAATCACAAGTTCTCAAGTAATTACTATTTTAGGAAGGGCAATGTTACTGCTTACCTTGCTGAGTAAAAAAAAAAAAAAGCACACACTTTATATAAAATCCATTAAATGTTCTTCTAATTAATGTAATTTACTTGAAACTACTTCATAAAAATAACAAAAGTTCCAAAGGGGAGAAAAGCTATGACAGAGTCATGTCTCATGTAATTAAGATATGTATCAAGATCACATGGCAATGCCATTTTCCCACCACAATAGCTCTTCACATGACAAACAGAAAATCTTCAGCCATTATGTAAGTTCAAAACCAAATTATTTTCCTTATTCCTTTTATAGTATAGCAGTAAAAAGTGAAGACTCTGGTTTCATCCTAGGACAAGTTACTTCCTTTTTTGTCAACCTCAGCTTTCATATCTGTAAAATGGAAAGAGAAATGCTTAATTAATGTCTTCAATGAGGCATTTGCAGGACACATGTATATCTTGTCCAAGTAAACAAGTTTTGTATCCAGTCAATCTGGAGTTCATAACCAATAGTGCAATAAAGGTATTTTATGTACCTTCCTCCTGTTGATCTTGGTAACTTAAGAAAGCATTAAAACATATATTACAACTTTTTGTGTGGTCACAGAAGATCAGCAATTTTAAAGCCATGACAAATATGAAGGGGAAGTAGTTTTTCTTAGTAAAATATAGGATTTTCATTTCTGGGACAGCTATAAGAAATGAAAGGATATACGATAGTCACCAGAACAAGACTCTAGGTGATGTGAGAGAGTAACATCGATCGTTTGCCTTCCATATGCACCCCGACCAAGGACAGACTGCAACCTAGGTATGTGCCCTGATGGGATCAAACCCATGACCTCTTGGTGTACAGCATGATGCTCCAAACAACTGAGCCATTGTCCAGGGCAGTATGATATAGATTTTTTAAATTAGGGACAAAATAGTTCAAAACTGATTTAGGGAACAACAGTACCTCATGCTATGACAATGTTCATCTTCTTAACATACTGAGTCTATTGCCATAGCCCTTCATCCCACTCCGGGCCTTTGATGTGCTTGCTTTATTTCCCTGCCTTTACAATGAGGTTAAATTCATTTAAACTGATGTACAAATTTGCCTGATAAATAAAATTGGTGTGCCTCTGCTGTGTTGCCACCTAGATCACCCTTTCGGAACCAACACACCTATTTCCCCAGTTGCCAGTGTTGGCTGCTGACAGCAGAGCTGAATCCATCCATGTGAATCATTTTTTCAATTCCAAGGTCACGACTCTTGCTTGGAGCCAGCTCAGATACACAACTGTTTCCTGTGAGGATACAAGGTCTTTGTCTCGTTTCAGAATACCTACAAGGTGTCATCCCAGCTCCAGAGCTATCTGTCGGTTCGGCTGCAATCCCCATTGCACCTGGATTATAGTTCGACTTCTCCCTCTGTCCAACCCTGCATCTCTTCCTCCCTTACAGAGATTATTCCTGAGAACTCACCAGTAGACCTCAGGCACACAAATCTTTGTCTTAGAATTTGTTTCCTGGGAATTCCACCTGAAACACATACCCCATGGAATATTAATATTTAACAAAGATCAAAGGCCAAAGCAAAAAGAATGAAGTCTTGATGTAGAATCTCATGTATTAGGTAGTAGATTTAGTTGTCCTGAGGGTGAAAACTTGGAAAGGCCTTCCTAATATAGAGTCAGAATTTTTTTTTTCTTTTTCTTTTTGACAGTGACTTTCTGGAGTACTGCAGTAAGAAGGATTCTGAGGCAAAGTCATTGTCTGAGGTAGGAAATATCCTACAATCAGCCAATTACTATCTACCTTGGACAAGAGATATGGTAAGATAGCTCAAATGCCAGGCAATTACCAGTTTAGTAGTAATTATTCAATAAGTAATATTTTGAAAATATATAGTTTTAGATCCAAGTTGGCAGTGGAGTAGGTGGATGTTGCGCTCACCTTCTTCCAAGACCAGACTGGAATTACAACTAAAATATAGAGCAATCAACCTAAGCAACCAATTTAAGACTAACTTCTTAAAAGTTTTATAACCAAGGATTTGAGCAAAAGTCTTATAACCAAGTATTTACAGAATAAGCCTCATCAAGATTGCTAAGAAGGGCAGGGATGCAAAAAGGGCTGGCCCAGCTCGCATAGGTGGCAGCTGAGATTCTGAAGTATATCTCAGCTGCAAAGATTCCCCCTGGAAGGTGTGGGGCCTTAGTCCCAAATGGGACTCCCCAGCCCAAAGCTCCAGAGCTGGGAAGAGTCGCCGACATAACAGGTGGCTGTGAAAATCAGTGGAAATTCTGCCTACCAGGGAGAGAAGGGAGTCTGCAAGAGACACAGCTCCATCTTAAAGGAACAAAGCACAAAACCTCATTCACGGTTTCTCACCCTGGGATCTGGCAGAGGGAGGGCTGAGCCGACTAGAGTCCAATGAGGAGAAACTGGGGTCTGTGACTCTGGGAAGAGAGCTGAGGGAACAGCGACCAGGATCCTTGTACTGAGTCTCTCTTTCAAACCACAGACACCATCTATCTTGGGTAGACCACTCCCTTCCTTATAACTTCAGCCTGAGGAAAAGCAACAGCGTCATCCTCTGGACTCCTTGTAAATCCCCACCCTGGGGAGTTTGCACCTTGCTGAGGAGTCAGTTACCTAGGCTTGGGTTTAGAGGTATGGGCGGACTCAGGAGGTTTCAGTGACTGAGTTTTGTGGCTATGGGGAGGAGGACATGTCCCCCCACTTTTCTATGAATCTGAATGTCAACTCCCCCTCACAAGAAATCTGCTGGCATCAATATCCAGGTTCCTGGTATCCCCACCCTCAAGACTCCTAGTGGCTCTATCCTGCCAAAGTCTGGGCAGGATACTGGAAAGACTGAGTTGTATGGCTCTGGAGCAAGGGCCACTCCCCCCACTTTCCCCAAGCCTTCCCAGGAGACCCACTAGCCCCATCCACTTGACTCTCATGCAGCCCAGCACTGCTGAGATCAGGCTCCTGTCAGAATCTGGGACAGACTTGAGTTGTGTGACTCTAGAGAAGAGGCCATTTTCCCCACCCATACCCAAGCAGTTCAGACCCCTCCCTTCATGTGGCCAAAGCTTGGTCTATTTGGCCCTGAAAAACTCTGCTAGCCTCATGCTGCTGACCTCCTGAGACCCTGTCCCACCACAAATGTATGTGAGCACACAGGAGTTGCTCAGTATATACTGGGGCATTTGCTGAGTGGCTTCAGACCCAGCACTGGCACCAAGTTTGAGCCTGTATAAATATTTGTGAACACCACTTGACCCTTGGGACTTTTGCTGATCTGCCTCCAAACCTGATGCTGGTAAAAGCTGGACTTGGAGCACAGCCTGTTCCTTCCCATATACATCCAGGCCCAGCAGAGGCAGCCACAAACAGTGGATAGCTTTGTAGCTCTAAACAGGTTGACAAGGGCCATTCACAGGTAGCATCTGACATTGCCTACATCAAAGTCCCTTCCAAGAGGCCCTATAACCAACACACCCAGTGGCCAGCTTAAGACAACATACAAGCAAAATTCAATTAACTTTACAAGTGACATAGCCAAAGGGAGATCTCGTCAGACACAAGACCCTGATAAGGTAAATTCCACTTTGTGTGGTGTGGTCTGCACCTACAAAACAGCTTTTACACTGAGGTATGGATCAATCCTCACAGACAGCCAGCCTAAGTGTCAACCACACTAACAAAAAGACCAATAGAAATCAAGACTCAATTATAAGAGGAGGGCCCACATAGCCCACAAAAGGGACATTACTGGAGCACCCGGGTCAGGTGATGAAGGAGACTATGTGACTGGGTTTCACAGGACACCTACTACATAAGACCACCCCACAAGACAGGGAGTCAAAGCAGATCTACCTAATACATAGAAACAAACACAAAGAGGCAGCTAAAATGGGAAGACAAACAAACATTCCCCAAATGAAAGAAAAGGAAACATCTCCAGAAAAAAAGCTAAATAAAATGGAGGCAAGTAATTTACCAGATGAAGAGTTCAAAAAAATGGGAACAAAGATGCTCAGAGAACTTATTGAGAACCTCAAGAAAGAGATAGCAAGAATATCCTCAAACTCACTGATTCTTTCTTCCGCCATTTTCGGTCTATTAATGAGCCCATCAAAGGTATCTTTCATTGCTGTTAGAATGTTTTTGATCTTTAGCATTTCTTTTTTATTCTTTCTTAAAATTTCTATTTCCCTGATTATATTATCCATCTGTTCTTTCTTGTTGTCTATTTTCCTACTAGAGCTTTTAGCATACTATTAATCATAGCAATTTTAATTTGCTGGTCTGATAATTCCAGGATTGCTGCCACATATGAGGTTGGTTCTGATATTTGCTCTGTCTCTTCAAACTAAACTTCCCTTTAGTATGCCTTGGGTTTTTTTGTTGAAAGTTGAACATAATATATGGAATGAAAGGAGCTGCGGTAAATAAATCTTTAGTGATATAGGGATGTGGGAGTAGGGGAAGGAGAGTAAGTATTCTATAGTCTTATGATTCAGTCTCAGTCTTTCAGTAAACCTATACCCCTAGGCTACATGACTTTTACAAGTGTTTCTCAATCCCACACCCTTCAAGGGAGACAAGAAAATTAGATGGGAAGAGAGATGGATATTTCCCATCTCCCAGGTTAGTTAGGTTCTCAAAAAAAAAAAAATCCAGTATGTTTGATTCAGGTACAATCGTTTCATTTGACGGGAGGCCTTATTAAAAAGAACTGAATGTTCATGGCATGTTTCATAATGGCTACTACCCTCCAGCACCCTGACCCAAAGCAGGAGATTTTTCTTCTCTCTTCTCTGCGAGAACCTGGTAGGGCTCCTGGAGGTAAAATTCACAAGGCAGAGCTCTCCTTCAATTGTGCACAGCTGAAGTCTTCTCTACTCTTATACTTGTCTACACTGAGTTTCTAATAATTTTTCAACTATAATTTTCTATCTTGGAGAAGAAATGAATGTTTCTGGCTATTTTCCTCTGCTCCTTTCGTTTTGTGGATGGATAACTCAGCTGGTATGTGGTAGTTATATACAATGGAATATTACTCAGCTATAAAGTGGAATAAAATCTTACCATTTGTGACAACATAGCTGAACCCATAGGTTATTATGCTAAGTGAAATAAGTCAGACAAAGACAAATACTATATGATTTCACTTATATGCGGAATCTAAGAAACAAAATAAACAAACACAACAGAACCAGACTTATAGATACAGATAACACACTGAGGGTTGCCACAAGAGAGGAGGGTTGGGGAGATGGAGAAAAAGGTGAAGAAATTAATAAGTACAAATTGGCAGTTATAAAAATAATCACAGGGAGGTAAATTACAGCATAGGGAATATAATCAATAATATTGTAATAAGAACATATGGTTCCAGGTGGGTACTAGAATGATCAGGGTTATCACCGTGTAAGTTACATAAATGCCTAACCAGAAAGCTGTACATCTGAAACAAATATAATATTGCATGGCTACTATAATTAAAAATAAAAATATTTTGAAAATTAGTTTTAAAATGTTATATTATGCCAGACAAGTTGACTAGGGAGAACTACTCTGCAGGTACCCCTGATTGCCTCAGTTACAATTCCCTGAAGTATCATCTGCCCACAATAATTTTTAATAAAACCCAAAACAACTTTCATTCTTCTTTGCAAAATTGGCACACAAGAAATAACCTTCTAGCCATCCCTGGCATAACAATTGTCAGTAATTAATCTAAGAGACTGACAGACATTTTCACACTTAATCCTCAGGGGAAGAAACAATAAGTTTTAGCCTCATTTTACAGTTAAAAAAAACCCCAAGTCAGGGAAGTAAAGTTATTTCCCCAAAGTCATGTCCCCAGGCTCCAAGATTTTAGTTGGTAAAAACTGTGCTATACTAGACACTATGAAAAAGTACTTTTGTTTACTAGGGAATATTGTGGAGCAAAAGAACTTAAAGAAAGAAAACTTTCTATAATTTTTCAGCACCCTTTCCTCTGTATAGGTCTGAGAACCAAAGGCTAGATAGCCTTCTCTGTGTTTAATTCAGCCTGACCTATGTTTTCTACTAAATTTACATAGAGGCAGTACATTTGGGCCCTAAAATGCTATCAGAGGTCATTAAAAAATAGACAATAAAAATTAACTACAATTAATATTGTTAAAAATTAAGAATATTTGATTTAATGCCAGTCCTTCAAATGTTAAAAGTAGTAACTGAATTAACTATTTTGTTTTACCTTGTGCTAGCTGATTATTAGCATTGCGAAAAGAGTAGGAAAAATAATATAAAGCAAAGACCTAAGTCAAAGTGTTTCCTACAAAACTCAAAAATTTTAAAGTGCATGGAAAAAGTATGAAATTTCTTAAAGAAAAACATTCCTTTTTCAGAGAAACAGTGAAGAGATTTTTAAAAATAAAAAAAAAGGAGATTAGTCCCACGTGTGAGAGCACAAAGACTGGAGGACAGACAACCCTTGTAATGAATTAAGCACCATGTAGAATGTCATCAATTAGGGAGCATGCCACACATCCACCTAGTGCACATTGATGGTTGACAGATCTGGCGCTAAACTAGTTTAAGGTCATCTCCATTGGTTCATGGTCATAATTCTCAATTAACCCAGATGCTGCATTCTGCAAAGAAATTTTCCAAATGCATATAGTATATTTTTCTAAGCAACATTTGAAATGCATGAAGTCAAATGTGTTTAGGTATCAGTGCCATAGAAGGGGAAAATTCCATAATGCAGTTTCTAAAACTAAATAAGTATGTCATCATATTTTTGAATTTATATTACAGAAAATACACACATTTGCCCTTATCTCTCCAATCAGAAATCAAGTGATGATAATATTTATATAGTTGATAAAAGTTCAGGCTTTTAAGACTGCATGAGTGTGAATTCTCACTTCACTATTTACTATGTGACCTCTGTTCTTCATTCCCTAAAGATGGTGGTAACAAAAGTACTAAGCTCATAAATTGGTTGTGAGAGTTAAATTACATTATGCATGAGAAGTACTTGATGTTTAATAAGTGCTAAGCAAATTCTAGGTATACAAACATGATTATTTGAAAAAGTTGAATATTACATATTAGTATTATTGTTACTCAATGTTAGTGAAACATTTCAATCCAAAGGAACTATTCTTAGTGTTCATGTGCACTGGTTTGTAGTTTAGTAAAATAAAACAATTATTTGGGGTCTTTTTAGCTGGTTTAATATAAAAATATATAAATTAAAATAAGTATATCTATTGTATATGCATAGAATCTTTTTCCAAGTAGAGATCAGTTTCTTTGTCCTTTTGAAAACTCAGCTAGAGAAACTGAATCCATTAATATTAATCCCAATTAATATGCTATATTGTAGGATCTGAAGACCCAAATTTTTAATGACTAAATCTAGATTCAAAAAAATTCAAAAAAAATTATATATTTGGAAATCACCTTCAAGGGCATTTGCATATAAATACTAGCTGAAGATTACATATTTAGTTTTAGCCAGAGCTGGGACTAGAACTACATCTAACACGAATCACCATCAAAGTCTTTTTCTCGATTACCTTGCTACCTCTCATTTCCCATGGTTGTGCTATTACTCAGCACAAGCTGAGTTTAATGGTTGGTTATTGTGTGTCAGGCTCCATGGAAAATCCTGCTTACATCATAGCAAACAACATGGAGTCCAACCTGTAGGAAGCGAGCTGTCAAGCCACCCCACATTTTTGCCAGTGTTCAGGTTCCTTCATTTAGTAACTCTTTTTTTTTTCAAGTGATAAGTAGCTTTTAAAACGAGCTGTCTGCTTTCTGCCATGAAAGCGTAGTTGTAAGTGTTGGACACTTTGATATAAGGAGTGATGGGCCTGGTGAGAATTTCATGCCCAAAGGAAAGAGTAGAATTATAATTGAATATTTTGTAAATAGCTTTCCAGGGCAAACCAGTTCAGATAAACTGCCTGATGTACCTTGTGCCACTTCCCCCTAAGAACCTGATTGTGATACTACTACTCAAAGCTGTGACACTCAACAAGTCCAAGTCCAAATGCTTCCAAATGATCCCACATCTCTTTTCAGTTCTTGTTTTCTGGACTGTTGTGCAAGTGGTATTGTAAATTGACACTGATTTCATTATAATAATAACCATCAACTATATTTGCAATGATTTTATTTACAGTCTTGTATTTTTTAACTATAGTAGGCAGGTTTAAAAACAACACAGAGCCCCAGATATAACATGAAATCTGCTTGAGAATTTGTTTCACTCTGGCCACAAAGGACAAAGTGTTAGAAGTCAACCATCCATTTTTCTCTCCAGTGTAAATATTGAAGAGCAATAGACAGGAGAGTTGAAAGGATGGGAGAGAGATACTTCCTACAAGCTTTGCATGTGTTTCATTGTGTGGCATTGTAAAGTACCAACACCACCATCATCTTCACCTCAACCACTCCTGCCACTTACAGTACTACCACTAATAATAGTAACTGATTTCATGCACCAAGAACCTACTACATGCCAGGCTCTGTTATAAGCATATAATATCAGTCAGAGTCCAAACAAGAAACTGTACACACAAGTGGGAATAATTTGGCAAAGACATGGGCACAGAGAGAAAATCAGGGAGAGTACAATAACATGGGGCTAGTAACAGCTGAGTTTCTGTCGCCTCAGACCTAGAGGTGAGAAAGAAGAGGGAGTGGTTACTGGAAACTGAATGGTCAAAAATCATGAGAAAAAGGTCATATTGATATCAGTGACCTTCACCAAGACATCTGCCAGGCCCAAGTGACTAGCAGGGAGGGAACCAGGAGATTAAGCACTCTTCCCTCACTCCCCTCCCTCCCTCTGACTTTTTTGGGGGCTCCATATCAGCCAAACCGAATGGACCCCAGAGACTCAGAAGCACACTGATATAATCCATAGAGAACAGCTTCACAAGGCAGAAAGCAGGGCCAGGAAGGGTGGAGATTAGATCTGGAAGATCTGTCCAGCAGAGATGCAAGACAGTGATCCCAAGAGGTAGGCACCAATTATTGTTCCCATTGACAAGTGAGGGAATTGAAACTCAGAGAAGCTAAATAATTTGTGAAACACGATTCACACTCAGTTCTTCAGGCCTTGAATCTTGTATTCTCTCTGGTACTCTGTGTAGACTGGGTACCTTTGATTCCCCATCTATGGAATGAGGAAATTAGAATAACTGACGTTAAATTTTAAAAATATGCTAAGATTCCCACTTCTAATAACATTATGATTCCTTTAAATTCTTTTTTCATTTTTTTATTTTTAAATCATGTTTATTCTATTACAGTTGTCTCAGTTATTCCCCCTTTACCACCCTCCACCCATTCCACAACCAGCCCCCACTCCCATGATCAATTCCCACTCTGTTGTCCATGTCCATGGGCCATTCATATATATTCTTTGCCTAGCCCCTTCCCCTTCTTTCCACCATTGTCCTCCTTCCCCATTTCCTCTGGTCACTTTCATTCTGCTGGATTTTTCTGTGCCTGTGGTTTACTCTGT
Organism: Pteronotus mesoamericanus; assembly: GCF_021234165.1. Taxonomy (NCBI): domain Eukaryota; kingdom Metazoa; phylum Chordata; class Mammalia; order Chiroptera; family Mormoopidae; genus Pteronotus; species Pteronotus mesoamericanus. The sequence continues at coordinate 6,692,112 of NW_026555198.1, forward strand.
TTGTTAATTTTGTTGAAGAGATTCCAATTATAGGTGAGATCATATGGTATTTGTCTTTCATCACTGGCTTATTTCAGTTAGCTTAATATTCTCCAGCTCCATCCATGTTGTTGCGAAAGGTAGGAGTTCAAGCTCTCTCTTTCTTTCTTTCTTTCTTTCTTCTTTCTCTCTCTTTTTTCCTTTCTTAAATGCAAATTGATTTTATTTTTTAAATGTCAAAGTTAATTTTAAAATATTTAAAAATTTAAAACCATTATAAAGTCTCAGCAATTAAACCAACATGACATCAGCACAGAAATAATCAAGGTGATCAATGAAATATGATGAGCATTCTAGACACAAAAGTATATATCTATCTAACACTGTAATATATTATTAAGTTTAATATTTCAAGTCAATGGGTAAAATAAGGCTTATTCAACAAATAAGGTGCACAGACCACTATACTTGAAATAAAACAAATATGGAGCCCTATTTCACACATTATACAAGAAATATTCAGGTGAGTTAAAAATCAATATGTAAAACCTAAAGAGTTTTAGGAGAAAATACAAACTAATATTTTTCTTACCCTGAGGTAAAATATTCAAATCCAGAAGCTATAAAGTAAAATAATGACAATATGACTATATTAAACATTTAAGGCAATACAGTAATATACATATAAAAAAGCTAAAGGACAAGTAATAGAATAGTAAAGTATTTGTAACACATCTAAAAAAGGGTTAATTGGGGTTTTTTTTGTTTTTTGTTTTTTTAGGGAAGAAATTCTAAAAATATTTAATCAAAAAATGGAAAAAGGATACCAAACAGTCATTTACAGCTTTTTAAAAATGATAGAAATAGGCAAGAAATATACAAAAACATGTTTAGTTTCAACAAATAATAAAAAATTAAAATAGCACATCTTTGTCAAAATCAGATTAATATGTATTAAAAAATATTGGTAATATCAAGTATTGGCAACTCTGAAAGGAACAGGGTATTCCTAGACTCTTTTCCTTCATCTTAAAGCATTCCCTTTAGCATATTTTGCAGTGCTGGGTGGGTGGAGGTGTATTCTTTACACTTCTTTCGTCTAGGAAACTCCTTATATTGTCTTCCATTGTAATTGAGAGCCTTGCTGGGTACAGCAGTCTTGGATGCGGGCCTTGGCTTTTCATGACTTGGAATATTTCTTGTCAGTCCCTTCTGGTTTGCGGTGTTTCTGTTGAGAAGTCAGCTGCTAGCCGTATTGGGGCTCCCGGACAGGTTACTACCTCTTTCTCACTTGCTGCCTTTAGCATTCTCTGTCTGTCTTTGATATTTGGCATTTTAATGATGATGTGTCTTGGAGCGGGCCTCATTGGGTTCCTCTTGAATGGGACCCTCTGTGCTTCCTGGACTTGCGTGCCTTTTTCTCTCCTCCAATTGGGGAAGTTTTCCATCATTACTTTTTCAAACAGGTTCTTGATCCCTTCCTCATGCTCTTCTCCTTCTGATATCCCTATTATATGGATATTATTACATTTCCAGTTGTCCTTCATTTCCCTCAATGCCTCTTCATTCTTTTTGAATATTTGTTCATTTTCTTGCTCTTTCTGGGAGCTTTTCTCTACCTTGTCTTCCAGTTCGCTGATTCGATCCTCAGCTTCATCCAGCCTGCTTTTGAATCCTTCTACTATCTTCTTCAATTCAGAAATTGTATTCTTCATTTCCTCTTGTCTCTTGTTGATAGTTTCTATGTCCTTTTCATTGTTGATATAGTTTGCAGTAAGTTCCTTGTAGTTTCCCTGTAGTTTTTGTTAATTCTCTCTGAGCTCACTGACCTCATTGAGCTTCCTTAGAACCATTGTTTGGAACTCAGTATCTGATAGTTTCCTTGTCTCTATTGCATTTAGTTCTCTTCGTGGGGATTCCTCCTTTCCCTTCGAGTGGGGGGTATTTCTTTGTCTTCCCATTACTTGTGAGACTTCTTTTTTGCTTCTGCTTCTTAAGTTGATCTGGTTTGATTTCCTCACTTTGTGGTGTGAACTTTTATGGTAGACTACTCTTTTTACTTTCTGGATCTGCCTCTGATGTCAGATGTTGTCCCTGTCTGACCTTAGGCAGTGTGTTCAAGACTTCCAGGAATATCCTGTTTGTGACTGTCTCCTTCAGCTGTTAATCTAGTCACTCTGCACTCAGCAGGTCCCCTAAGATAGCTCAGGGAGGGGCAGAGTCCCTCCTGAGGGTGGGGTTATTGAATCCTATTATGCTGCTGCCATATTAGAGAGGAGTGAGCACTGGGATCCCGCAGGCTACTCTCTCCATTCTCTCCCCATAGCCTCCATCCACAGTCTCTCCTCAAATGTCTCCAGGCCACTCTGTGTCCCATTAGCCAGGAAAATACTACCTATGGCTGCCACTCTGCACTCAGCAGGCAGCTTAGACAGCACAGGGTGGGGGGGAATCCCACCTTGGGGTGGGGATATGGGGTCGTCTGACACTGCTGCCGCTCGGGGGGAGTGGTCTCTGCCTCAGCAAGATGGCTGCAGCAGCATGGAGGATGAGTCAGCGCCAAGAATCCTCCAGCTACTCTCTCAGTTCTGTCCCCAAAGCCTCCTTCCACAGCCTCTCCTCAGGTGTCTCTAGCCCACTCTGCCCCCACCTTTGCCAGAGACCAGGGTAGGTAGCTGCAAATAAAAATTTATATGTTGGCCCTTTAAACAGTTCTTTGAGTCTCCAGCCACATGTCTCTGGCAGAGAGTAACTCTGCCACTTTTCGCAGCTGGCTGTTTTCTGTGTACTTTTTCGGCTCTGGTGCTGTAGGCTGGAGATCCCCACTTATGGTTTAGACCCTGCTCTCTCAGGGGGTATCCAACTGGCTCTTTCAATATCCTTCTGGAGCTTCCACCCATGGGTGCCCCATACACCTTCTTGAGTCTCTACCACACTCCTTACCAGTCAGGTTGTGCTAAAGCTGATTTTTCTGTCTTTGAGTTACAAGGCTCCTCTCTCGCTATTGTTCAGTTTTTTCTTCCAGGTGATTTCTCCACAATTTAGTTGTAATTCCAGGTTGATCCTGGGAGGAGATCAGTGTGACTTCCACTCACCCCTCTGCTTTCTTGATTCTCTTGATTCCTTAAAATTCTTAAACATTTGATTCTAACCAGTCAGTCTGACAACCCCAGAGTATAAAACTGCAAGTTTTACTCTCCTGGCTTGAGCACCCTCTTATCCCTTCTCGTTCAATCATCACTGGAAGGGTACCAGATCCAGTCAGCTCCTAAGAACAAAGTCTTTGGTTGACTCTGGAAGAACAATCCAGAAGTAGATCTTTTACACAGAGGTAAACCATAGAACAAATACCATTAAGTCCTTCAACAACAGTTGAAGACTCATATGTTCTGTGTTGAGCACTGTGCTTGGCGCAGGGACATAAGGACCAACACACATGCCCCTTGTCATGCATTTTTTGAAGGAAATCTCCCTGCTTAATGCCTATCAAAATGTATACTTCCATATCTGAATAGTCAGACATTTTTTTTACCATGCTCAATATTTTAAGGGACTGTTTTTCACCGAGGTGCCTGGGACTAAGGAATGCAATCCTTCATTACTATGCCTAATATGAAAGGGGCTTCAATGCCACATGATGAATGGAATATTAGTCTGCAGTAAGAAAGGTCTTCAATTGTACATATCACAGAAAGAGAAAAAAATGTGTTTTTTTAATATACTCCATGGCCTAACAACTTGAAAGAATATCCTTTTAATCTAAAATGGCTATTTTGCAGGACTTTTCTGGAAATCTATGCTCAGTATTTAGGTATTCTGAGACAGAGAAGAAAATTATACTATTAAAAGTATTTTTGTCTATTTATATTTAGAATATTTTATTTCTCCCATTTTAATTTTGTCATGTAAATTAGTGACAATGTAGAACCTAGCATTATATAATTATAAATAATTAGAATTTGTAAAATAATTGTAATTTGCTCTACATTATTCTTTACCACCACACCTATTCTGAGAGCTTCCTTTTTTAGTCATATATTAGATTCAATTATTTTTTCATGGTCTTTTGAACCCTAAATGGAAAGGCAGTTCAAGGACAGACAAATGGAGACCTGCTGTTCACACTTTATCTCCAAGGTAAATGCGTGAAGTGTCTTGTCCCTTGAACCAGTGTGTATCCACCAAACAGTGTTTTGTTTTGTTTTGTTTTGTTTTGTTACTATAAAGGTTAAACCTTGACATTAAAAAAATCATTTTATCAATTCCTATATCCTTAGTTAAATTATACATTTCAGAAAATGATAGTACCAAGCAGAAATGTCATAAAGCCAATAACAGCCATGCTGGCATAAAAGGTAATCCCCATGCTCCACGCACGGCCCATAGCATTAGTGTGTACTTCACCTTCTGCTTGAAAAAAAGCTATTCATAGTCCCATGCTTTACTTTCTTCTTCCCAACCAATGGTTATTTTTAGTATGTGCACTTTGCAGACATCAAGATACTTATCAGACATACTTTCCTTGGTTAAAGACTCAGTTCACTACCCCAGTAACATAAACATTTAAGGAGTATTGAAATTTTTGTTTTAGAATTGCCTTTCTAATCATTATGCAATAAGCAGCCTTTTCCTGCTATTTACTTACACATCAATACAATATTTTATTTTTATAGCATTTTATATTTTATAGAACATTTGCACTTTATCAAGCATTTAATTCTAACTCAGGAATATCTAAGTATAGGAAGAATGGGAGTGGTGGTTTCTTTTACATTGACATCCCCCAGAACAGTGTGCTGCAATGTGCAGCTGGATGAACATACACAGACCTCCATTTCTAACAGAGCCGTTTTGTTCCTTCCACAGGGGACACAGTCCATCTTTTACGTGTGACTCACACACTCCTCCAAAGCTCTTTCAGTTCAATCAGAATCAAGAGCTATCATTTTCAAAAGCTGCCAGCATATCATATAGGGAAAGATGGGGACCACATGCTCTGCTGGGGGGACTCCAGGAGAAGGAGGTGAAGTAAGGGAAAGTTTCTAGATTTTCCCAAACTGGGTTTAGAATTAGTAAATTTGTTACCTGTCTAACTTCATCTCTGGGGAAAATAACAGTTAACCACTAGCAATGATGGAGGAAAATATGATTTTCACTAGTAATTATTTGTTTCAAATAAAGTCCGCAGTTAACTTTGTTTTGTCCTTAGATGAGAAAATGCTTGTATTTTGCCAGGATGCATCTGACCATCAGAAACACTTTGGGCATGCCACTGAATACTATCTAGGATTACAAATGACAATAGAACATCATCAGGTCATCACAAGAAACAACGACCTCAACTCATCAAAATATCTGTGTCATACTAGTGAATACCTGGTTGCACTTGCAGCAAGAATATGTTCTGCCCCCAGCTAATTTAATGCCTATAATAGTGAAGCTTATTGAAACAGCAGAGTCCATTTTTGAGCACTTACCCATCTGAAATCTCTGATCATCTATTGAACTTCTTCTCTGAACCAGGCATTGAACTGTTAGGAACACATCCACAAATCAGACAGGGAGCCTCTGTGAAAAATATTGTGTAATATGGCACAAGCAAGGGAGAGCAGTTAAAAAGAGGTATGGGGCATTGTCAAGACTCAAAGAGGAACAGATTGTAGAAGGTAGAAAGGGTCTATAGAGGAGGTGAGATCTGGAAAGGGCTTTTATGGATGGAGGGGACATTCTTTAATGAGGAAGAATGAAGCCATTCAAGAAGGAGCAGATTGGGGGAAGGGAAGGAGGATATTAGTCAGGTCAACTCTCTTTGATACCATTATGGTACTTCCTGTTTCTGCACTCATCACACCCCTGCTTTCTCTTTTGCTCATTTGTCAGTCTCCCTCATAATGCTGAGAATTCCATGAGAGCAGGAACCACCACATGTTCATTTCCTCATCCCCATCTCCAGCATAAATCAGCCTGTGACAATCATTAATATTTGCTCATCCAACAGATACATGGGTGAAGAAATAAAACTCCAAGAGATAAAGTGACTTGCCAAGGTCACACAGACTTATGAGGTGGTAGAGCTGGGAATCAAAGTTCCACTAACTACTATTCCTGGGATTTAAAATGTTGTGTCATGCTAGACTCTGACACACAGAGCAGGTGTTCAGGAAGAGAAGGTACAAAGGATTGCCTTTTCCCATTGGGAAAAATAGAAATCATGAATGTCACACCAGGTTATCTTTAACTGTTTACTTTCCCATGGGTTTGGAGACAGGGGCTATCATAACAGAGAACAGTAAGGAGGGCATCCCGGTAGCCAACGGTACATGTCCATCAATTTCTGTGCTATTTATTTATTTATTTATTTAGAAAGAGAAGGAGAAAGAGAGGGAGAGAAACATCAATGTGTGGTTGCTCTCAAGCTCCCGCAACTGGGGACCCAGCCTGAAACCCAGGCATGTGCCCTGACTGGGGATCAAACAGGTGATGCTTTGGTTCACAGGTCAGCACTCAATCCACTGAGCCACACCAGCCAGGGCTGTGCTGTTCATTTCAAATGAATCAATATCCTGGGAGAAGTAGGATAAGCCTGATGCACAGGGTGAAGTCAGGGCCAGGCTTTGAAATCCACAGACATGGGCTCGAATCCCAGAGAGGCTACTTGCTACCCATGTGCCTGGGGACACATTCACCAACCTCTCAACCTCTGTTTCCTTGGGAAATAATGTCACCTATGGCAGAGGTGTGTTGTGAAGTGGCAAAACAGACGAAGACCACGACCCACTTAGCCAATCAATGTTGGTCATCAATACTCAGACAAATATGCAAATCCTTCTTCAACTGCAACTCAGAAAGAACTGGAAGAGAATTCCCCAGGCAGGAGCTACAATGGTGAGCATATTCTCATCAAGAGACACGGCCTTTCGTAAGACTTTCCATAGAGAGGGATTGCATATTGATTCATTCAGATGTTAATGCATGCCACAAAATTGCCACTGAAAATGTGAGGACTAGATCAGAAGACTGGATTTTGCTGTTAAGGTTGGAGGTGGGGATGGTGCAGTGTTCTGACTGCACAAGTTGCTTCAGGCAGGGCTGCTTTCAAGTGGTGCAAATCCATCTTGCCGTACCTGGAACTGCAGCCAGTGTTGTTCTGTCAAAGCAAGGCCTGTGCCATCCCAGGTGTCCAAAATTTTACAATCACCCCAGCTTCTAGGACTTGCACCTGTGCTCTTACAGCCAGGGACCCAGAGCGCCACCAACTGGGCACTGAGTGTACTAAAGCATGCTACTGAGACAGAAACTAGGAGAGAGCTTGAGAGGGATGACCATGGGCACCAAGGCCACAAGATCCTCTCAAAGTTGTGATAAAACACAGACTCCTTGCTCTTCACCAGGCCAACCCTTGCCTCCGAGCTTTCCCAAAAGGAGTGTGGCCTTGCATAAATTGGGTTCTTCCTAGTAATAATGATAGTACTCTTGTTTATCTATGAAGTCTTCCTGTGTGCCAGGCACTGTGCCAAGAATTTTAAAGTGTGTATCTTATTTAGCTCTCCCAACAAGTCCACAAAGTAAATTCTGTGAACATCCCCATTTTACAGCAAGGAAGGACACTCAAAAGGTAAAGAGGTCAAAGTTCCTAAGTTCTTCCTACAAAACTTCCAAGGGAGCAACTATTGGGAGAAGTAACTGCCAATCCCCCAACTACCACTCTGTAAATAGCCCTACCCTCCTGTATTTCCACAAAATGTTGAGTGAGCAAAGAGCCAAAGAGGCTTATTTCTGGGCAGGAAAGACACCTGGTAAACCAGCTGGTCCTAAACTCAGGGTCTTCCATAGAAATGCAAATTGTTCAATGAATGAGGTGGGAGGTGTGGTACATGACAACAATTTGGACTGATCACTTAGCCAGCCTTGATTTTGTCTGAACAGAGTGTCAGAATGAAGCTGAGGGCCCCAAAACACTAACAAAAGGCAGGGGATCATCAGACTACTGGGACCAGGACTATAAAAACTTGTGAGATTAGGACATCTTGTCATGTAGATTGGTGAAAGTTGTGACCTTCTGTTTGTTTCCCCGCAATGATTAACAAAAAGTCCACATAAATTAACAAATGGCACCTGTGTGCTTATATTCAGGGATTCCAATAAAGGGAGTTACAGAAAGAGGCAATTTCCCTTTTAGAGGCCAACCTTGGCAGGAAGTTGGGCCCAAAGGAAGGGAGTGGGTTTGGGCACCTCAGCAGGAGGGGAAAGCAAACTGAGTGCCCAAGGTCTGCATCCAGGAAAGAGGAGGGCACAGGAAGCCAATCTGGGCTGAGGTTCAGTCCTGGAACTGAACAGTCCAGAGGGCCACTGTGAAGTTCCTGGTAAGTACTGACTGAAGAGTTGGTGTGGAAACAGGGCAATCTCCCTTCTTAGCCAACAATCTCTGGAATAATTAAGGAGAGACAGGTGTGCCCAACCCACTCTATTAGTGTTTGATAATGAGACATTTTTAAATGGGGAATATTATACAGTTTTCTTACATTTGACCAGAAGCCAATTGGGCTATAGACAGGTTCTGCATTAAAATACTTTTATAAAACAGTTTGTCAGAAACTACTATGTACAATTATATGCCAAGGAATTTGAAAATCTTGATGAAATGGACAAATTTTTAGAAAAGTATAATCTTCCAGCACTGAAGGAGGAAGAAACAGAAAGCTTGAACAGACCAGTAACAGCTGGGGAAATTGAAGCAGTCATCAAGAAACTCCCGGCACGCAAAAGCCCGGGGATGCACGGTTTCACAGGAGAATTTTACAAAACATTTAGGGAAAAACTAACCCCTGTCCTTCTCAGACTATTCCAAAAAATCCAAGAGGAGGGAAGACTCCCAGATTCTTTCTATGAGGCCAGCATCACCCTGATCCCAAAACCAGATAAAGACCCTACAAAGAAAGAAAACTGCAGGCCAATTTCGCTGATGAACATAGATGCTAAAATCCTCCACAAAATATCGGCAAACCCCACCCAGCAATACATTCAAAAGATTATCCACCACGATCAAGTGGGATTCATCCCAGGCATGCAAGGATGGTTCAATATATGCCAATCAGTAAACGTGATACATCACATAAATAAAAGACAAAAACCACATGATCACCTCGATAGATGCAGAAATAGCATTCAATAAGGTACAGCGCCCATTTATGATCAAAACACTCAGCAAAATGGGAATAAATGGGGCATTCCTCAACGTAATAAAGGCCATATATGAAAAACCTACAGCCACTATCATACTCAACAGGCAAAAACTGAAAGCTTTCCCACTAAGATCGGGAACACGACAAGGATGTCTGCTCTCACCGCTTCTTTTCAACATCGTATTGGAAGTCCTAGCCACAGCGGTCAGACAAGAGAAAGAGATAAAAGGCATCCAAATAGGAAAGGAGGAAGTAAAGCTATCATTGTCTGCAGATGACATGATAGTGTACATCGAGAACCCTGTAGACTCTACCAAAAGTCTCCTCAACCGAATAAGTGAATTTGGCAAAACAGCAGGATACAAAGTCAACGTTCAGAAATCAAAGGCATTTTTGTACACCAGCAATGCAATAGAAGAAGAAGAAATCAGAAAAAAAAATACCATTTGATATAGCCAGAAGAAAAATAAAGTACCTAGGAATAAATTTAACCAAAGTCGTAAACGACCTGTACCCAGAAAACTATACAACATGGAACAAAGAAATGAAGAAAGACACAAATAAATGGAAACCTATACCGTGCTCATGGATTGGAAGAGTTAAAATCACCAAAATGTCCATACTACCCAAAGCAATTTATAGATTCAATGCAATCCCTACTAAGATAACAATGACATATTTCACAGAGATAGAACAGTCATTTCAAAAATTTATATGGAACCATAAACAACCCCGAATAGCCGCAGCAATTTTGAGAAAGAAAAACAAAGTAGGAGGGATCACAATACCAGACATCAAACTCTACTACAAAGCCACTATACTCAAAGAAATCTGGTACTGGCACAAGAACAGACCCACAGACCAGTGGAACAGAATAGAAAGCCAGAAATACATCCTGGTCTGTATGGGCATCTAATATTTGACAAAGGGGGCAGGAGCATAAAAAGGAGCAATAATAGCCTCTTCAACAAATGGTGTTGGGAGAGCTGGATGGCTACATGCAAAAGATTGAAATTGGATCATCAGTGGACACCATACACAAAAATAAACTCAAGATGGATAAAAGCCTTAAATATAAGTCGCAGCACCATAAAAGTCCTAGAGGAGAACATTGGCAGGAAACTCTCAGATATCCCACGCAGCAATTTTTTCACTGATATGTCTCCTAAAGCAAGGGACATAAAGGAAAGAATAAACAAGTGGGACCTCATCAAAATAAGAAGCTTCTGCATGGCAAAAGAAAACATCAGCAAAATGAAAAGGAAGCCAACCGTATGGGAAAATATATTTGCTAATGATACATCAGATAGAGGTTTGATCTCCAGCATATATAAAGAACTCACTCGACTCCACTCCAAGAAGACAAACGATCCAATCAAAAAATGGGCAAAGGACTTGGGCAGACACTTTTCCAGGGAGGAGATACAGAGGGCCCAGAGGTATTGGAAAGGATGCTCAGCATCACTAGCCATCAGAGAAATGCAGATCAAAACCACCATGAGGTACCACCTCACACCGGTCAGAATAGCCATCATAAACAGATCCACAAACAATAGGTGCTGGCGAGGCTGTGGAGAAAAGGGAACCCTAGTCCACTCTTGGTGGGTATGCAGACTGGTGCAGCCACTGTGGAAAGCAGTGTGGAATGTCCTCAAAAAGCTGAAAATGGAACTGCCTTATGATCCAGGGATTCCCCTGCTGGGACTATACCCTACGATTTCCAAAACGCCAATGCAAAAGAACCTATGCAACCCAATGTCATAGCAGCAGCATTTACAATAGCCAAGTGTTGGAAGCAACCTAAATGCCCATCAGTAGATGATTGCATCAAAAAGTCATGGTACATTTACACAATGGAATACTACGCAGCAGAAAGAAAAAAGGAACTACTAAACTTCGCGACAGCATGGATGGAACTGGAGAGCATTACACTTAGCGAAATAAGCCAGGGGGCGAAAGACAAATACCACATGATCTCACCTATAAGTGGAACCTAACCAACAATACAAAGATGCAAGGAAAATAAGACCAGCAACACTGAAAGGAAAAGAAATCAACAGAAACAAGAGGGAAGGAGAGGGCGGCAGGGAAAGGGAAGGGAAGGGGAAAGTCAAGGAACATATAGCAAGGACTCATGGACAAAACCAAAGGGGAAGAGCTGAGGGAGGGAAAGAGGGAGGGGGCAAGGGAAAGTGGTGGGGAGGAGGCAGAAACAAATGTATAGGAATAAATAAATTTTTTAAAAAAATGCATTAATGTTGTTAAGTGTACCCTCAGCTAAGAGGTTAATTATTCATTCCAATTCCGGCTTCAGAAGCAGAACATACGGAATCTCAGAACCTTATGGCAGAGGGCCATGGATTCAATCTACTCCAGAGGCCACAATCCAAAGATCTGGCCCACAGATGGGTTTTCTTTGGGATTTTCTTTAGGTTACATAATATTTTTTTTTTTTAACTGGAGGCAAGTATATAAAAATACAGTGGAACCTCAGTTCTCAATTTAATTATTCCGGAAAACTGGTCGAGAAACAATTTGCTCTAATCGAATCTTCTTTGTTGCCTGAGAGACACACAACCGATCACACAGGTATCAGCATGAAAGCATTGTTGGGTAGAGAATAGAGACCCAAAGTTTTGTTGAACAACTAAGTCATTTTTTCCTGTGAACAACAAACAGGTCGAGAACCCGGTGGTTTGAGAACTGAAACCTGGATTTCTTTTTTTTGTTTTGGTTGTTTGTTTCTGAAAAATCAGATGGTGTCGCAATACTAGTATTGTAGGTCACAACTCAGCTAGAGCTGGTGTACAAAAATGCCTTTGATTTCTGAACGTTGACTTTGTATCCTGCTGTTTTGCCAAATTCACTTATTCGGTTGAGGAGACTTTTGGTAGAGTATACAGGGTTCTCGATGTACACTATCATGTCATCTGCAAACAATGATAGCTTTACTTCCTCCTTTCCTATTTGGATGCCTTTTATCTCTTTCTCTTGTCTGACCGCTGTGGCTAGGACTTCCAATACGATGTTGAAAAGAAGCGGTGAGAGCAGACATCCTTGTCGTGTTCCCGATCTTAGTGGGAAAGCTTTCAGTTTTTGCCTGTTGAGTATGATAGTGGCTGTAGGTTTTTCATATATGGCCTTTATTACGTTGAGGAATGCCCCATTTATTCCCATTTTGCTGAGTGTTTTGATCATAAATGGGCGCTGTACCTTATTGAATGCTATTTCTGCATCTATCGAGGTGATCATGTGGTTTTTGTCTTTTATTTATGTGATGTATCACGTTTACTGATTGGCATATATTGAACCATCCTTGCATGCCTGGGATGAATCCCACTTGATCGTGGTGGATAATCTTTTGAATGTATTGCTGGGTGGGGTTTGCCGATATTTTGTGGAGGATTTTAGCATCTATGTTCATCAGCGAAATTGGCCTGCAGTTTTCTTTCTTTGTAGGGTCTTTATCTGGTTTTGGGATCAGGGTGATGCTGGCCTCATAGAAAGAATCTGGGAGTCTTCCCTCCTCTTGGATTTTTTGGAATAGTCTGAGAAGGACAGGGGTTAGTTTTTCCCTAAATGTTTTGTAAAATTCTCCTGGGAAACCGTGCATCCCCGGGCTTTTGCGTGCCGGGAGTTTCTTGATGACTGCTTCAATTTCCCCAGCTGTTACTGGTCTGTTCAAGCTTTCTGTTTCTTCCTCCTTCAGTGCTGGAAGATTATACTTTTCTAAAAATTTGTCCATTTCATCAAGATTTTCAAATTCCTTGGCATATAATTGTTCATAATAGTTTCTGATGATCATTTGTATTTCTGTGGTATCAGTTGTTATTTCTCCTCTTTCATTTCTGATATTATTAATTTGGGTCCTCTCCCTTTTTTTCCTGATGAGTCTGCTTAGAGGCTTGTAAATATTATTTATCTTTTCAAATAACCACCTTCTGGATTGGTTGATCCTCTGAATTGTTCTTTTTGTCTCGATGTCATTCAGTTCTGCTCTCATCTTGACTATTTCCTTCCTTCTACTTGCTCTGGGATTTATTTGTTGTTGTTTCTCCAGTTCTTGAAGTTGTCGTGTGAGGTCTTTTATTGGAAATGTTTCTATCTTTTTTAGGCAAGCCTGTATTGCTATGAACGTCCCTCTGAGGACCACCTTTGCTGTGTCCCATAGGTTTTGGACACTTCTCTGTTCATTTTCATTTGTTTCCAGAAATTTTTTGATTTCTTCTCTTATCTCATTATTCACCCATTCATTGTTTAATAGTCTACTGTTCCATCTCCATGAGTTTGCAAGTTTTTGAAATTTCTCTTTGAGGTTGATTTCCAGTTTCAATCCTTTGTTGTCCGAGAAAAAGTTTGGTATTATTTCAATTTTCCTGAATTTGCTGAGGCTTGCTTTGTGTCCTATCATGTGGTCTATCTTTGAAAAACAGCCATGAGCATTTGAAAAGAATGTGTATTTTTCTTCTTTGGGATGTAAGGTTCTATATATGTCAGTTAAGTCTCTTTGATTCAGTGTGTCATTCAGCGCCACAATATGTTTATTAATGTTTTCTTTGGAGGATCTGTCCATTTTGGACAGTGGGGTGTTGAAATCCCCTACTATCAGTGTGTTGCTGTCTACATCTTTTTTGAAGTCATCCAACAATTTCCTTATAAACTTGGGGGTTCCTCTATTGGGAGCATATAAGTTTACAATGTTGATGTCTTCTTGATAGATTCTTCCTTTAAGTATTATAAAGTGCCCCTCTGGGTCTCTCTTTATGGCCTTTGTTTTGAAATCTACTTTGTCTGATACAAGTATGGCAACCCCGGTCTTTTTCTCATGCCCATTTGCTTGGAATATTTTTTTTCCATCCCTTTACTTTCAATCTGTGTAGGTCTCTTGCTCTGAGGTGGGTCTCTTGTAGGCAGCATATGTGTGGGTCATGTTTTCTTATCCATTCAGCTACCCTGTGTCTTTTGATTGGGGCATTTAGTCCATTCACATTGAGAGATATTACTGATAGAAACTTACTCATCTTTTCTCTTTATACCTGTGTTCCTCTCTGTCTCATTCTTTTCCTTCATCAGCTTAAACTAGTCCCCTTAGTATATCTTGGAGTGCTGGTATGGTAGAGATGTATTGTTTTTGTCTTCTCTTGTCTGGAAAACTCCGTATTTCCCCTTCTAATTTAATGGAGCGTCTAGCTGGGTAGAGCAGCCTTGGCTGTAGGCCCTTGCTTTTCATGGCTTGGAATATTTGTTGCCATTCCCTTCTCGCTTTTAGTGTTTCTCTTGAGAAGTCAGCTCCTAGGCGTATCAGGGCCCCCTTGTATGTTACTTTCTCCTTCTCCCTTGCTTCCTTGAGGATTCTTTCTTTGTCTTTGACATTTGCTACTTTAATGATGATGTGTCTTGGAGTGGACCTCTTTGAGTCTCTCTTGAGTGGGGTCCTCTGTGCCTCCTGGATCCATGAGAGCCTTTCTCTCCTCAAATTAGGGAAGTTTTCCATCATTACTTTTTCGAGGAGATTCTCTATGCCTTGCTCCTCTTCTTCTCCTTCTGGTATCCTTATTATACGGATATTATTGCGTTTCAGGTTGCCCTGCATTTCCCCCAATGCCTCTTCATTCTTTTTGAGTCGTTTTTCCATTTCTTGTTCTTTCTGGGAGCTTCTTTCTCCCTTATCCTCCATCTCCCTGATTCTATCCTCGGCTTCATGCAGCCTGCTTTGGATTCCTTCTACTGTGTTCTTCAATTCAGAAATGGTATTCTTCATATCCTCTTGTGTCTTCTTGATAGTTTCTATGTCCTTTTCCAGGCTGATAGAGTTTGCTGTAAGATCCTGATAGTTTCTCTGCAGTTTCTCATAGTTGTCTTTGAGCTGGCTGAGCTCATTGAGCTTCCTTAGAGCCATTGTTTTGAATTCAGTATCTGATAGTTCCCTTGCCTCTATTTCATTTAGCTGTCTGTGTGGGGAGTCCCCTTTTCCACTCTTTTGGAGGGAACATCTTTTTCTTCCCATTTTTGTGAGAGTCTGTTAAGTATTTTTGTCCTTTACTTTTCTTTCTGGGCCTGCCTCTGATGATGTCAGTTGTTGACCCTATAAGGCCTTGGGTTGTTTATTTGAACTTTCCAGGAGTCTAATGTCTGTGTCTGAATCCTGCTTGGGGCAGCTCTGTGACCCCTTCCGTCAGGGTTGGGCTATTTTTGGGGATCACTCTGCACTCTCACGCGGGCTCCTTGAGTGCGCTCCGGGCGCGTCAGGATCCCCCGCCTGCCTGGGCTCGCATGTTCTTGTCCCAGACCAGGGGGCTTATACGCGACTTCGTGTATTCATGTGGCCCCCCTGGCTGGTGAGCTTGCGGCACTGGTCAGTTTAGGGTCTTCTACTGTGTGTTTTCCCCTCTTTTGGCTCTTTGGGTGCATTGCTTGCCCTCGCCAAATGGGGACTACGGAAATGGGAGGAAGTCAGCTCCAGGACTCTCTGGTTAATCCTGTCTCTGGTCTCTCCTCCAGGGACTCTGGGCAGCTCTACTAATTTTGTGGGCCGCTCCGCAATCGCGGGCCAGCGGGTCACTTTAGGCCTGCCCTTGCTGCTCTGTGCACTCCCTCGCAGGCCATATCGGTGCCAATCTGTGGGAGGCCTTGCCGGCTGGTACAAGCATTCACCAGCCCGCACGGGTCACACACACGCTTGCCAACCCTCTCCGGTCACTCGGCGCAAGTGTGCGCACCTGTACTGGGTGTTTTGGGGGTGTCTATGTGTGCTTTTTGGCTTTTGGCCTTTGGGGGTGTGGCCTCTTTCCGCGCAATGGAGACTACGGCAAGGAGAAGGAGTCGGGACTCCCCGGTTCCTCCTCCCGTTCTTACCCCAACACCTCTGTTTCCAGTCTCTCCTCAAGGCTCTCCCAGCCAGTCTGCACTCAGCCCCGCAGCTCACACGTGTACAAGCTGTGTGCGGAGCACACAAAAGGCAGGTTAATTGATTCCCTTATGCCTGAGCGAGATGGTAGCTGCAGAGTGGGATGTGCGTTATCACTCGGGCTCCACCGGCCGCCGTGTCAGTTCTCTTCACAAAGTTTTCCTCACCAGTCTTTTCCCAGGCACCAGCCCACCCTGCAGCTACTTTTTCTTAAACCCATATTTCATTAATTTATATTGACTGTCTGACCCATAGTCATTGACTTTGCAAATCCTGTTTTCATCCAATATTCTTTTACAGATAAGACCATAACAACCTAGAAGGAGATGAAAAGACTGACTTAGTCGCACAATTCCTTTTTGGTAGGTGAGATTAATACTCAGGTCTCCATTCAGTCTAACTCCCATAAGCATAATCATTCAGTCTTCCGTTCATTCTGGAAAATATTTTACATGTCTCATTGTTTATTTTGTTCCAAAATAATCAACAACAAATTCAAGTACAACAAACACATAGTACTTAGAGAGTGCCCGACAGTGTACTAGGTGCAGGTGGTACAGAGATGGAGAGATTTGATCCCTGCCCAAAGGAACTTGATAAGGGTCTGTAGGAGGATGGAAGAAGGAGCCCCTGATTCTCCTAAAGGAGCCAGGAGATATCAGGGTTAGGCTGATTAGATTAAGGTAATCACATAGAGGAAAGCAGGAAAATAATTCTGAACAAAGGGAGCCAATCATCTTTTTATTTTAAAGTTAATCACAGTATATAACAATATAGGAAGTCAATTTTCCCTGACAGAGCAATATGCTTGCAAAAAAACAGGTCCAAACAACTTCAGTTTTATACTTGGAGCTGGGGATGGGCTGAAGAATTTGACCCCTCATGGATCAGTGCTGTCTATGCCAACAGAGTGTTTGTTCCTAAGTCCTCTTTTAGTTCAGAGTCCTTGTCCCACATCAGATTAGAGAATCCTACATCCAGTGAGAATCAGCTCCATCCATTAAGCCACCCTTTGGTGGAATAAGGGAAGCTCACTTCTCCCTAGTCAGTGAAACCCACCTTCAGACTGGTATTCCCAGTGAAGTTATAAATGAATCAGGAAACTATAGGGTCCAGAAATAGATAAACATCCATTGACAATGGATTTTCAACAGAGGCACAAAGGCAAAGCAATGGAGAAAGAATACTCTTTTCAATAAATGTTATTGGAACAATTGGGCATCCATATAAAAAAAAAAAGTACCTCAATCTAAATCTCAAAACTTATAAAAATTAATTAAAAACTGTACAGGGACATAAATGTAAATGTAAAGCTATAAGACTTTTATAAGCAACCATAGGAGGAAATATTTTCAACCCAGGGCTTGTGGAAAAGTTCTCAGATGTGACACAAAAAGCACAGTCCACAAAGGAAAAACTGAAGAACAAAACTTAATCAAAATTTGTAAACAGGAATCAAGACAGCGGAGGAGAGAGTGGAAGTCACACGGACCTCCTCCCAGGACCAACCTGGAATTACAACTAAATTGTGGAGAAATCACCGGGAACAAACAACTGAACAATAGTGAGAGAAGTCTTGTAACCTCAGAGAAAGAAGAATCAGCTTAGGTGCAATCTAACTGGTAAGGAGTGCGATACAGACCTGAGAAGGCAGGCGGGGCACCCACAGGCGGCAGCACCAGAAGGATATTGGAATGGCCAGTTGGATCCGCCTGAGAGGAGCAGGGTCTAAACCAAAAGTGGGGATCTCTAGCCCACAGCACCAGAGCCAAAAAAGTACACAGAAAACAGCCAGCTAAGAAAAGCGGCAGGGTTGCTCTCTGCCAGAGACAAGTGACTGGAGACTCAAAGAACTGTTTAAAAGGCCAACACAAAATTTTTATTTGCAGCCACTTACCCTGGTATCCGGCAAAGACAGGAGCAGAGTGGGCATGAGACGCCTGAGGAGAGACTGGGGAGAGAGGTTTCGCGGAGAGAACTGAGAGAGTAGCAGGCGGGATCTCGGTGCTGACTCATCCCCCATGCAGCAGCAGCCATATTGCTCAGGCAGAGACCACCCCCCCTGAATGACACCTATGTCACAGGACCCAATATCCCCACCCCCCCCAGGTGGGATTCCACCCCGCCCCTTGCTGTCTAAGCTGCCTGCTGTGTGCAGAGTGACAGCCACAGGCAGTAAATCCCTGGCTAAAGGGGGCACAGAGAGGTCTGGCAACAATTGTGGAGAGACTGGGGACAGAGGCTTTGGCAAACAAATGGAGAGAGTAGCCTGCAGGATCCCAGTGCGGACTCCTCCCCCATAGGGCAGCAGCATGGAAGGACCCAATAACCCAGCCCGCAGGAGGGACTCCGCCCCACCCTAAGCTGTCTAAGGTGGCCTGCTAAGTGCAGAGCGACTAGATTAACAGCTGAAGGAGAAAGCCAGAGACAGCAGATTCCTGGAAGTCTGGAACAGACTGCCTAAGGTCAGACAGGGTCAACATCTGATATCATCAGAGGCAACTCCAGAAAGTAAAAACCATGGTCTCCAACCAAAGAAGTTCACACCACAACATCAGGAAATCAAGACAGATCAATTTAAGAAGCAGAAGCAAAAAAGAAGAGTCTCACAAGTAATGGGAAGACAAAGAAATACCCCGCCCCCCGAAGGGAAAGGAGGAATCCCTACAAAGATAACTAAATGCAATAGAGGCAAGGACACTATCAAATACTGAGTTCCAAACAATGGTTCTAAGGAAGCTCAATGAGCTCACTGAGCTCAGAGAGAATTACCAAAAACTACAGGGAAACTACAAGGAACTTACTCCAAACTATATCAGCATGAAAAAGGACATAGAAACTATCAACAAGAGATACGAGGAAAAGAAGAATACCATTTCTGAATTGAAGAACACAGTAGAAGAAACCAAAAGCAGGGTAGATGAAGCTGAGGATCGAATCAGTGAGCTGGAGGAGAAGGTAGAGAAAAGCTCCCAGAAAGAGAAAGAAATGAAAAAAACGCAGAAAGAATTTAGAGGCATTGAGGGAAATGAAGGACAACCTGAAATGTAATAATATCCATATAATAGGGATACCAGAAGGAGAAGAGGATGAGGAAGAGATTGAGAACCTGTTTGAAAAAGTAATGATGGAAAACTTCTCCAATTGGAGGAGAGAAAAAGGCACACAAGTCCAGGAAGCACAGAGGGTCCCATTCAAGAGGAACCCAATGAGGCCCACCCCAAGACACATCGTCATTAAAATGCCAAATATCAAAGACAAACAAAGAATCCTAAAGGCAGCAAGGGAGAAACAGGTAGTAACATATCAGGGAGCCCCAATACGGCTAGCATCTGACTTCTCAACAGAAACACTGCAAGCCAGAAGGGAATGGCAAGAAATGTTCCAGGCCATGAAAAGCAAAAGCCTGCAACCAAGACTGCTTTACCCAGCAAGGCTCTCAATTAAAATGGAAGGCAAAATAAGGAGATTCCCAGACAAAAGAAGGGTAAAGAATACACCTCCACACACCCAGCACTGCAAAATATGCTAAAGAGACTGCTTTATGATGAAGAAGAAGTTTCTATGAATACCCAGTTCCTTTCAGAGTTGTCAATACTTGATATTACCAATATATTTAATACTCATTAATCTGATTGTGACAATGATTTTATTTTAATTGTTCCTTTATTATTGTTGAAACAAAACCTGTTTTTGTATATTTCTTGCCTATTTCTATCATTTTTAGAAAGCTTTAAATGACTGTTTGGTATTCTTTATCCATTTATTGATTAAAGATTTGTACAACATTTAAAAAAAAAAACTATTAATCACGTTTTAGATGTGTCGCAAATACTTTTCTATTCTATTCCTTGCCCTTTAACTTTTTTAATATGTATATTACTATATAGTTAAATGTTTAATACAGTCATATTGTCAATATTTACTTTATGGCTTCTGGGTTTAAATATTTTACTTCAGGTCATGGAAATATTAGTTTGCACTTTCTCTGAAAACTCCTTAGATTCTATATATTGAGATTTAAATTACCTGAATATTTCTTGTATAGTGTGTGAAATAGGACTCTATATATTTTTTATTTCAAGTAATAGTGGTCCATGCCCCTTGTTTGTTGAATAAGCCTTATTTTACCCATTGACTTGAAATATCAATTTAATCATATATTGTTAGACAGATATATATGTTTGTCTCTAGAATGTTCATTATATTTCATTGATCTACTTGATTATTTCTGTGCAGTTGTCATGTTGGTTTAATTGCTGAGACTTTATAAAGGTTTTAAATTTTTTTAATATAATTGACATTTTAAAAAAATAAATAAAATATATCTGCATTTAAGAAAAAAAGAAAGAGAGAGAGATGGAACTGCTAAATTTTGTGACAACATGGATGGAACTGGAGAATATTAAGCTAAGGGAAATAAGCCAGTTGATGAAAGACAAATACCATATGATCTCACCTATAAGTGGACTCTATTCAACAAAATAAACTAATGAACAAAAGAAACCACAGGCATGGAAACATGGACCGGACTGAAAGCGACCAGAGGGGATGGAGAAAGAGGACAATGGTGGAAAGAATGGGAAGGGACTAGACAAAGAACATGTATGAATGACCCATGGACATGGACAACAGAGTGGGAATTGACTGTGGGAGTGGGTGGTAGGGTGGGATGGGTGGAGGGGGGTAAAAAGGGGGAAATCGGGACAACTGCAATAGAATAAACAGGATTTATAAATTAAATAAATAAATAAAGTAAACAAAATTTGTAAACAAAAATCTTTAAGAAAGGCACTATTAAGAGAACTAAATGACAAGCTACAGACTTGGAGAAAATATTAGCTAATCATATAGCCAATAAAGGACTTGTTATCCAGGCTTTATAAAGGACACATAAAACTCAATTTAAAAACAATTATGAAAAATTGGCAAAGATGTAAACTGACACTTCAGCAAAGAGATATGGATGGCAAATAAACACATTAAAATATGACATTAGGAAAATAAAAATTAAAACCACAGTGATCTACCACTATACCTGTTAGGATGGGAAAACAACAACAACTTTGTAGTGACAAGTGCAGGAAACAATGCAAAACAACTGAATCCCTCATACATTACCAATGGGAATGCAAAAAGGTATTTTTTTCTTTTGAAAACTATTTGGAAGTTTCTTATAAAGTTAAACATATATTTATTATATGACCCAGCAGTCCTACCCCTACTATATTTGCTTTAGGCATTTACCCAAAACTTTTGTTCACACAAAAACCTGAAGTTGAATATTTAATTACATGTTTATTCATAATCACCAAAAAAATGTAAACAACACAAATGTATTTCAGGGGCAGAATGAATAACCAGAAAGTGGTAAATCTATATGGTGGAATACTACTCAGTAGTAAAAAGGAACAAATTGCTGATATAAGTAGCCTGGATGATCATCCACAGAATTATAGAAAGAGGAAAAAACAATTTCAAAAGATTACATATTCTATGATGCCATTTACATGACATTTTCGAAAAAGCAAAACTATAGAAATAACAAGTCAATGATTGTCAGGGTTTCTGGCTCAGAGACTTTGACCATAAAAAGGGCAACATGGGAAAACTGGAGTAAGTGGGTAATGGAAGGGTTTTGTATCCTGATTATGTTGGTAGTTACATGAATCTATGAATATGTTAAAAT
The DNA here is from genome assembly GCF_021234165.1 of Pteronotus mesoamericanus. Classification (NCBI taxonomy): domain Eukaryota; kingdom Metazoa; phylum Chordata; class Mammalia; order Chiroptera; family Mormoopidae; genus Pteronotus; species Pteronotus mesoamericanus. The sequence goes on from NW_026555198.1 coordinate 6,713,869, forward strand.
TCAGAGAACAATACACACAAAAAAGTTAATTTTATAGTATGTTAATTTAAAACAATCACACAGACAAAACTGGAGCTGGGAAGAGTTCATAAGTGATGTTAGTCAGGGTTCTCCAGAGAAACAAAAGCAATAGATGGATAGCTAGACAATAAGTACATGATAGGTAGATAGATAGATAGATAGATAGATAGATAGATAGATAGATAGATAGATAGATAGATGACAGGTGACAGATAGATGCTAGATAGATGCTAGATAGATAGATAATAGATAAGATACATGATAGAGAGATAGATGATAGATAAGATAGATGATAGATAGGAAGAGAGATAAAGATAGACAAACAGGTTTATTATAAGGAATTGGCTCCTGTGATTATGGAGGTTGAGAAATTCCAAGACCTGCAGTCAGCAAGTTGGAGACCTAGAATATCTGATGTGTAGTTTCAGAGTCAAAAAGCCTGAGAACCAGGAGTCAGTGGTGTAAATTCCAGTCCTATAGTTGGCAGCCTCAAGATTCAAGAAAAATCAATGTTTCAGTCCAATTCCAAAGGTTGGAAAAGACTGATGTTGCAGCTTAACTAGTCAGGCAGGAGGAGTTCCCCTTTACAGGAGGGCTAGCGTTTTTACTTTATTCAGATTTTCAGTGGATTAGATGCGGGCCACCCACATTAGAGAGGGCAATCTGCTTTACTCAGCCTACCAATTCAAATGTTGATTTTTGCAAACAAACAAACAAAAACAGACTTACAGACACACCCAGAATAATGTTTGTCCTAATGTCTGGACACACTGTGGTCCAGAAAAGTTGATGCATAAAGTTAATCATCACAAAAACTTAAGCAAAATCTATACAATGTGCTACATTTTGAGTTCCATCAAGGTTAGGGATGATCTTAGTCCATCACCCCTAATGATACCTATCATCTATAGCACAAAGTAAGTGCACAGTACACATTTATTGACTGATTGAATAAGTACTTTAATCTACCGTGGATGTGTTTTTCCTCATCTGCCTATTCAAATACTTGTAAGGTTCTGTAATTAAGTCTACCTCAAAGATGGGGGCCAGAAACCACATTAGAAAAAATAAGAATCACAGCACCATTTATTAAAGAACATTTCTTCTCTCCATTGTGTGCTTTTGGCTCCTCTGTCAAAAATTATTTGCCCATACGCCTGTGGTTGTATTTCTAGGCTCCCAATTCTGTTCCATTGATTTCTGTGTTTGTTTTTCTGCAAATACCATGACTTTTTTTTTTTTTTTTTTTACTGTAGTGCTGTAGTATAACTTGAAGTCAGGTAATGTGATACCTCCAGCTTTACTCTTTTTTTTTTTCCAGATTGCTTTGGAGTGTTTTGGGGTGTTTTGTTGTTCTATACAAATCTGATTATTTTTTGGCTCTTTTTCTTTAAAAAATGACATTGGGATTTTGATGGGGATTGTATTAAATCTGTTTATTGCTTTGGGTAATGTGTCCATTTTAACTATGTTGATTCTTCCAATCCATAAACAGAGTATTTTTTCATTTCATTGTGGATCAAAGATCTAAATATAAGATCTAAAACAATAAAGTACATAGAAGAAAACACAGGTACTCAACTTGTGGACCTTGGTCATAGAGAACATTTTATGAATTTGACCACAAAGGCAAAGGAATTAGAGGCAAAAATAAATGAATGTGATTATATCAAACTAAAAAGCTTCTGTACAACAAAGGAAACAAACAACAAAATAAAAAGCCAACCAACCAAATGGGAGAAAATATTTGCAAACAGCTCTGACAAGGCATAATATTAAAAATATAAAGAACTCATACAACTCTACAGTAAACAAATAAACAATCCAATTAAAAAATATGTGGAGGACCTGAACAAACACCTCTCCCAAGAAGATATATAAATGGCCAACAGATGTATGAAAAGATGCTCAACTTCACTAGCTATTAGGGAAATGCAAATCAAACTTCAATGAGATACCACTTCACACCGGTTAGAATGGCCATTATCAACAAGACAAGTAATAACAAGTGTTGGAGAGGTTATGGAGAAAAAGAAATCCTCATTCACTGCTGGTGGGAATGTAAACTGGTACAGCCACTATGGGAAACAGTATGGACGTTCCTCAAAAAGGTAAGAATACAGTTCCCATATGAACCAGCAAACCCTCTTCTAGGTGTGTCCATTGCAGCATTATTCACAGTGGCCAAGACATGGAGACAGTAAGGTGTCTTTCAGTAAAGGATCAGATAAATTACATGTTGTACATACATACAATGAAATACTACTCAGCCGTAAGAAAAAAATAAAATACTTCCATTTGCAACAACATGGATGGATCTTGAGAAGATTATGCTAAGCGAAATCAGTCAGTCAGAAAAAGCTAAGAACTATATTATTTCATTCATATGTGGGATATAAAACTGAAACTCATGGACACAGACACAGACAGACAATAGCATGGCAGTTGCCAGATGGAAGGGGGTGATGGGATAGTAAAGGGTAAAGGGTCCCAAATATGGTGATGGAAGATGATTTGACTTTGAGTGGTGGGCACAGAATTAAATATACAATCATGTATCATAGAAATATATACCTGAAACCTTTATGACAATATGAACCAATGTTACCCCAATAAATTTAATAAAAAAGAAAAAAGATAAGCATATGATGTTTGTAAACTAATGATCTTAAGCTTGATTTTAAAAATAGGATAAGAATCAAGCCAGAAACCACATTAGAAAAGATGCATGACGTTAATATCTCCGTCATCAAAATTCTCCATAATTTTCCCAACCCTAGTGCTATGGGCTGAGTATTTGTGTCCTCACAAAATTCATATATTTTAATCCCCAATGATTGTATTCTGAGGCAGATTCCTTTAGGATAAGTAATTAGGTCATGAGGGTGGAACTCCCATGATGGGATTTGTTTCCTTATAAAAAGGGAAACAAAAAAGAGCTGGCTTTCTTTCTTTACCAAGATCAGAAAATACAAGGGGGGACCCAAGAAACACCAGAATTTACTTATAAGGGAATAGTGTACTTAGTCTTACATGTTTAAACTTCAGTCACCTTCAAAGTACTCTCCATTTGATGCAATACACTTATTGAGACTTTTTTCCACTGCTCAGTTTTTGAGCTTGTCAATTTTGATGCCTTTTAGTGCTTCTGCTATTTTTTTTGTTCCACCTCTTCCAAATGGGCAAAATGTTTCCCTTCGGGGGCTTCTTTCATCTGAGGAAACAAAAACAGGTCACTCAGGGCGAGATAGGGTGAATAGGGGGTCATGCTGTTTCAGGTCAAAAACTGCTGAACACTCAGCATGGTGTGGGCAGGTGCACTCATAAATCACCCGTCATGAAATAGGCAAACATGTTGGAAGAGTCCTTAAAAAAAATTCACCAAATCCGAATGCAGCGTACCATGACAATGCCAGCTAGGGCACTGATACAGATGGGTTCCTAGAACTCTCACCTAGCAGGAGAAGCCTGTACTGCAAGGGGCCTACCATTGAGAAGATAATTCTGGTTTATGGGGGTCCCTCCTTGTAGCTTTATGAAAACCAGGAAGAGGGCTTTCATCAGACACTAGATCCGATAGCATTGTTTTTGAAATTTAAGTAAATTCTTTAATTTAGGGCAATCTCATTATTCATTTTTTAGTAAATTCATGGGGGTGACATTGGTTAATAAAATTATAAAGGTTTCAAGTATACAATTTTATAATACAACATCTGTATACATGGACTGCATTATGTGTTCACCACCCAAAGTCAGATATTCTTCCATCATCATATATATGATCCCCTTTACCTTTTACTACCTCTCCCCACTCCCCTATCCCTCTGGTAACCACCATATTTTTGCCTGTGTCTATGAGTTTTGTCTGTTTGTTTATTGTTTGCTTTTAGTTTTACATGCCACATATGAGTGAACTCATATGATTCTTGACTTTTTCCAACTGATTTGCTTTGCTTAGCACACTATCTCACAATCCATCCATGTTGTCACAAATGACAGTATTTCATCTTTTCTATGGCTGAGTAGTATACCATTGTATATGTGTACCACATCTTATTTATTCAATCATCTATTGAAGGACAATTTGGTTATTTCCATGTTTTGGCCACCATGAATAATACTGCAATGAACAAAGGTTTACATATACAGGATGGAGCAAAAGTAGGTTTATACTAGTTTATATGAAAAATAATATAATAATTAATAGATAATAATACAAAAAATAAACTCACATACTCACAACTATAAACTTACTTTTGCCCCTCCCTGTATCTTTGCAAATAAATGTTTTCAAATTTTGGGGGTAGATACCCAGAAGAGGGGTTTCTAGGTCATATGGTAACTCTATTCTAATTTTTTTGAAGAATATTCATGCTGTTTTCTATTGTGTCTGTTCCAGTTTACATTCCCACCAGCAGTGAATATGGATTCCTTCTCTCCTACAACCTCTCCAACACTTGTTATTACTTGTCTTGTTGATACTTTGATCTTGGACTCCTAGCCTCCAGAACTATGAGAAATAAATGTCTGTTGCTTAAACCACTCAGCCTATGGTATTTTTGTTACAGCAGCCTGAACTGATGAAGATACATAACAACAATTTGAGTTTCTCCCAGAAGGAATAGACTAATGGTTCAGTGTTTGACAGGATGAGGTTATAATATCTATGGGAAAAACCAAATGGGGTTGCCAGCTAGGAAGCTGGATCTCAAGAACAGAAAGCTGAGCTGCAGATTCAAAAGTGTGAGGTTGGTGGCAGTAAAGGTTTTATGAATAAATGAGAGGACACTGGTAAAGCCTGAAGAGCAAAAATGATAAGTGAGTCCAAGGAGAAGTTTGGGAAACAAACTTTTAAAGCATTGGTAGAGAAAATGGATTGTCCTGCAGATTTCAAAAAAAGACTGTACTCAGGGAAAAAGAAGCTCAGGAGAGAATGGTTTCACATGAACAAAGCATATCAAGAAAAGGGTGGTCACAGTGTCAATGAATGCAAAATTTTCTGCAGGAAAAAGAAATGGGGAAAACAGGCTCATGCTCACAGATTATTTAAAAAACTCCCAACTACTAATTTTCTATTGTGCACCCATTTTATCCAGGAAAGATAATGGTCTTCTAGTTAGAAAGAATAGTGCAGACAGTTTAAGGAAGGAATTGCAGCCACAGATTAATCAAGAGATGGCAGAAGATTATTAAACTATTTACAAGGCCCTCAAGTCCAGCCTAAGGACATTCCTGGTTTTGTAGAGCCTTACAGATATCACCTCAGTAGCTGTCAGTAATCTTTGTCATCACTTGTAGAATAGGAAAGAGATACCAGGACAAAAGGGACAGGCAAAGGTTACTTAGAATTTCAACACAAGGGAACAAATAGGGATTTAGAGATAAAACTGTCAGTCTGGCTGTGAATTCTAATACGATGTTTGGGTATAGGAAGAGTCAAATAATGTCAGAGTTTAGGACCAGGTCAATAAGCGGTGGTGGAGATATAAAAAAATATACAGACAGTAGAATTTTTATACACCAATAATAAACTATCAGAAAGGGAAACTAAGGAAAGAGTCCCACTTATAATTTTACCAAAAAAAGTAATAAAATACCTAGGAATAAATTTAACTAAGGAGGTAAAAGACCTGTTCTTGGCAAATTATAAAGCACTGAAGAAAGAAATCAAAAAGAGAGACACATAAATGAAAGCATATGCTGTGTTCATGATAGGAATAATTAACATCATTAAAATGCCCATACTATCCAAAGCAATCTATAGATTCAATGCAATCCTTGTCAAAATACCAATGGCATATTGAGCAGAACTAGAACAAGTAATCCAAAAATTTATATGGAACCCCCCCCAAACACACATGAATAACCTCAGCAATATTGAGAAAGGAGAACAAAGTTGGGGGTATCACACTGCCCACTGTCAAACTATACTACAAGGCCATAACAATAAAAACAGCATGGCACTGGCATAAGAACAGACATACAGATTAATCGAACAGAATAGAGAGCCCAGAAATAAATGTACGCAATTGTGGTCAATTAATATTAGACAAAGGCAGCAAGAGCATATAATGCTGTAAAGAGAGTCTATTCAATAATCGGTTCTGGGAAAATTGGACATATATGTGGTAAAAAATGAAACTAGATATCTTCTTATACCTTATATAAAAATAACCTCAAAATGGATTAAAGACTTAAATGTAAGACTTTAAACCATAAAAGTCTTAGGAGAAAACATAGGCAGTATATTCTCTGACATTTCTCTTAGCAATACTTTTTCTAATATGTCTACTTGGACAAGGGAAACAAAAGAAAACATAAACAAATGGGACTACATCAAACTAAAATATTCTTGCACAGCAAAGGTAACCATCAAAAAAAATAATAACAAAGAGAAATGCCTACTAAATGAGAGAACATATTCACCAATTATGTATCTTATAAGGGGTTAATATCCAAAATTTATAAAGAACTCACACTTCTCAACACCAAAACAAACAAACAAACAAAAAAACAAATGGACAGAGGATCTGAATAGACACTTCTCCAAAGAGGACATGCAGATAACCAATAGACATATGAAAAAATGTTCACCATCGCTAATTGTCAGAGAAATTCAAATTAAAACCACAATGAGATATCGCCTCACACCTATCAGAATGGCTCTCATTATAAATCTACAAACAACAAGTGCTGGTGAGGATGTGGAGAAAAGGGAACCCTAGTGCACTGTTGGTGGGAATGCAGACTGGTGCAGCCACTGTGGGAAGCAGTATGCAGATACCTCAAAAAACTAAAAATGGGAGAGAATCAAGATGGCGGAGGAGTAAGTGGAAGTCACACTGACCTCCTCCCAGGACAAACGTGGAATTACAACTAAACTGGGGAGAAATCACCTGGAACAAATGACTGAACAATAGAGAGAGAGGAACCTTGTAACCTCAGAGACAGAAGAATTGGCTTTAGTGCAATCTAACTGGTAAGGAGTGTGGTAGAGACTCGAGAAGGCAGGCAGGGCGCCCACGGGCGGCAGCATCAAAAGGATATTGAAAAGGCCACTGGAATCCCCCTGAGAAGAGCAGGGTCTAAACCAGAAGTGGGGATCTCTAGACCACAGCACCAGAGCCGAAAAAGTATACAGAAAACACCAGCTGAGAAAAGTGGCAGGGTTGCTCTCTGCCAGAGACAAGTGACTGGAGACTCAAAGAACTGTTTAAAGGGCCAAAACATAGATTTTTATTTGCAGCCACTTACCCCGGTCTCTGGCAGAGGCAGGGGCAGAGTGGGCATGACACGCCTGAGGAGAGACTGGGGAAGGAGGCTTTGGGAAAGAACTGAGAGAGTAGTCGGCGGAATCTGGGTGCTGACTCATCCCCCATGCAGCAGCCGCGATCTTGCTCAGGCACAGACCACTTCCACTGAGCAGCAGCAGTGTCAGAGGACTCAAGAACCACACCCGTAGGTGGAATTCCACCCTGACCCTTGCTGTCTAAGCTGCCTGCTGAGTGCAGAGTGGCAGGCACAGAGAGTAGATCCCTGCCTAAAAGCGGGTGCAGAGTGGTCTGGAGACACTTGAGGAGAGACTGGGGATGGAGCCTTTGGAGAGAAAAAAAAGAGAGTAGCTGGCAGGATCCCAGTGCAGACTTCTCCCCCATATGGCATCAGAGTGACAGGACCCAATAACCCCACCCCCAGGATGTATTCCACCCCGCCCTGACCTGTCTAAGGTGGCCTGCTGAGAGCAGAGTGAATAGATTAACAGCTGAAGGAGACAGTCACAAACAGTAGATTCTTGGACGTCTCAAACACACTGCCTAAGGTCAGACAGGGTCAACATCTGATATCATCAGAGGCAGCTCCAGAAAGAAAAAAACAGTGGTCTCCTACCATAGAACTTCACACCACAAAGTGAGGAAATCAAACCAGATCAACTTAAGAAGCAGAAGCAAAAAAGAAGAGTCTCACAAGTAATGGGAAGACAAAGAAATATGCCCCACTCGAAGAGAAAGGAGGAATCCCCACAAAGAGAACTAAATGCAATAGAGGCAAGGAAACTCTCAGATATTGAGTTCAGAACAACGGTTCTAAGGGAACTCAATGAGCTCAGTGAGCTCAAAGAGAATTACCAAAAACTACAGGGAAACTACAAGGAACTTACTCCAAACTATATCAGCATGAAAAAGGACATAGAAACTATCAATAAGAGACAAGAGGAAATGAAGAATACCATTTCTGAATTGAAGAACACAGTAGAAGGAATCGAAAGCAGGCTAGATGAAGCTGAGGATCGAATCAGCGAACTGGAGGACAAGGTAGAAAAAAGCTTCCAGAAAGAGCAAGAAAATAAAAAAAGACTCAAAAGGAATGAAGAGGCATTGAGGGAAATGCGGGACAACCTGAAACGTAATAATATCCGTATAATAGGGATACCAGAAGGAGAAGAGGGTGAGGAAGGATTAGAGAACCTGTTTGAAAAAGTAATGATGGAAAACTTCCTTAATTGGAGGAGAGAAAAAGTCTCACAAGTCCAGGAAGCACAGCGGGTCCCATTCAAGAGGAACCCAATGAGGCCCGCTCCAAGACACATCATCATTAAAATGCCAAATATCAAAGACAAACAGAGAATCCTAAAGCCAGCAAGGGAGAAAGAGGTAGTAAGATATCAGGGATCCCCAATACATCTAGCAGCTGACTTCTCAACAGAAACAGTGCAAGCCAGGAAGGAGTAGCAAGAAATATTCCAAGTCATGAAAAGCAAAGGCCTGCAACCAAGACTGCTCTATCCAGCAAGGCTCTCCATTAAAATGAAAGGCGAAATAAGGAGTTTCCTAGACCAAAAAAAAGGCTAAAAGAATACACCTCCACCCAACCAGCACTGCAACATATGCCAAAGGGACTGCTTTAAAAAAATGAAGAAAAAGAGTCTATGAAATCCAATTCCTTTCACAGTTGCCAATACTTGATATTACCAATATTTCTTCATACGTATTAATCTGATTATGACAATGATGTGTTATTTTAATTGTTCCTTTATTATTTGTTTAAACTAAACTTGTTTTTGTATATTTCTTGCCTATTTCTATTTTTTTAAAAAAGCGTTAAGTGACTATTTGGTATTCTTTACCCATATTTTGATTAAATGTTTGTAGAATTTTTTTCCCTAATAAAAGAACAAAACAAACCATTAACCCTTTTTCAGATGTGTTGCAAATACTTTCCTATTCTTCTACTTGTCCTTTAACTTTTTGTATGTATATCACTGTAAAATCTTAAATGTTTAATATAGTCATATTTTCAATATTTTACTTTACAGCTTCTGGGTTTGAATATTTTACTTCAGGATAAGGAAAGTATTAGTTTGTATTTTCTTCTAAAACTAAGATTCTACATACTGATTTTTAACTCACCTGAATATTTCTTGTATAATGTGTGAAATATGGCTCTATATTGGTTTTATTTCAAGAGTGTCCCATGCACCTTATTTGTTGAATAAGCCTTATTTTACCCATTGATTTGAAATATCAACTTAATCATATATTACATTGTTAGATACATACATTTATCTCTAGAATGCTCATCATATTTCATTGATCTACTTGATTATTTCTGTGCTGGTCTCATGTTGGTTTAATTGCTCAGACTTTATAATGGTCTTAAATTTTTTAATATTTATAATTAATTTTGACATTTAAAAAATGAATACAATCAATCTGCATTTAATAAAGAAAGGGAAGGAGAGAGAGAGAAAGAGAGAAATGGAACTCCTACCTTTTGCGACAACATGGATGGAGCTGGTGAATATTAGGCTAAGTGAAATAAGCCAGTTGATGAAAGGCAAATACCATATGATCTCACCTATAAGTGGACTCTATTCATCAAAATAAACTAATGAACAAAATAAACAACAGGCATGTAAACATGGAGCAGACTGAAAGCGACCAGAGGGTATGGGGAAAGAGGACAATGGTGGAAAGAAGGGGAAGGGACTAGACAAAGAACATGTATGAATGGCCCATGGACATGGACCGCAGAGAGGAATTGACAGTGGGGGGTGGGGGTGGGATGGGTGGAGGGGGGGAAAGGGGGGAAAATTGAGACAACTGTAATAGAATAAACATGAGTATAAATTGGCTATGAGGAAAGAATCTGTTCCAGGGCTCTCTTCTTGGCTCATAGATGACCATCTTCTCTCTATCTCTTCATACCATCTCCCTTCTATTTGAGTCTCTGTTTTCCAATTTTCCCTTTTAATAAGGACATCAGACATCTTAACATCTTATGTTTACTTGATTATGTCTGTAAAGACCCTATTTCCAAACAAAGTCACATTCTGAGGTACTGAGAAATAGGGCTTCAACATATAAATTTTGCTGGAGATAATTAGACCCATAACACTATCTAAACCATCTCATAATGGCAGGCCTTATTCTGACTTCTCATAAACAGAATTGAAAAGTAGTAATTGATGATATTTTACATGAAAGGGGTACAGTCCTGAAATTTTCTTTATTTTATGTGGAAAAAATAGGAAGTACTGGTGTAGACATGTGTGTAAGTACAAAACCAAAGGAGTTCAGGAACTTCAGCTTAATGTATAAATACATGCCTATAAGAGAGTCATTCCTGACTTTGTTGATGAGTTGACTTACAGTTAGTTACTCACTTATCAAAAACAGTCAGAAAGATCTCAGAATAAGTGAAGACATTAACTGCTGACTAATATAATAGGTCACAGGAAGCCCACAGCCAGGTGTATCAAGAATAGAATCAGGCCAAACTTAGACAAGTTACCTCACCTCTCTCAGCCCCAATTTATCACCAGTGAAATGGAGATGGGAATAATAGTACAGCTCCACTGGGTTGTTCCAAGAATTTAATCAGACATGAATCAAAAATATACACCTTAGTACCTGACATAAATTAAGTAGTCAATAAATGTTAGCTTAAAAATATTTAAACGATAGTGTGTGAGGTATATTTTCATCCTTTTTAATTCACTGAATTTAGAAATATAACCAGATGATTTCCTCTTACTTCAGTTATCATCCTCTGAAAGCCAAAATGCTAACTTACTCCAATAGCAGATGATTAGTGTTTTAAGATAGTTTTACTCTGATGAGTCCTAGTTTCATAGAAGGCTTGGTTTGAGATCAATAATGCAAAAAGGCATTATTTTAAACATATACAGGCAGTGAAGACCAAGGCAATAGTATCCATAACAAAAACCATGTGAAAGTGATATAGGCAAACTTCTAGTCCATCTCCATCTCCATGCCTCACCCCAGTTCTCTGTAGGTCTTAGTATTTTGTGTAATAGTTTTGAGGTATTGAAAAATCCAACAACCTACTTTTGAATATGTACCACATAAAAGATATTTAACAGGCAAATACAGTCTGCTGTAGGTTTTGAATTGATATCAATCATTTCTTCAGATTAAAGTAGGTGCCAGACAAAGGATGAAAAAGAATGTTTGTATGGGTTGGGAGTGTTCATAGTGTGTAATTTTAAATATTGTGTTGAATAAATTCTTGATTTTATTAAAGATAAAAATAAGAAGTTCTTTTTTTAAGGTCAACAAGGTCTGGTAAGGTAAGTTCTGAGGCACTTCATTTAACTATAGAGTCTTATCAACTAGAGCATCTACATTGTCAAAACACTTCTTTTAGTCTGCTAGCACTGGAGTGTCTTTGCAAAATGAAATTAGCATACCTGTCTTCTGTTGCCACACCACAGAGGTACTCAATAAATGCTGGATGAACTAAATTGAACAAAGCTGAATTAAACAGCTCTTCACCAAAACTGGAACCTCAGCATCATTTCAACCCCTTTCTCTCTCAGCATGGCATTTAATCAGTCATAAAATTCAGCCAATTTTGCCATGAAACTATCTTTGAAGTCTTGTAAGCCTTTTCATTGTTATTGCTACAGCTTTGTTTCAGGCTTTATTCACATTCTTCCTTTGCAATTGTTTGGAGTTACGGGTATAATGAAATCTGAAATCCTTGGCATGATATTCAAAGGCACTCTACATTGGAGCTCCAAGCTCTGTTTCCAGAGCTGTTTCTTAGTTCTCTCCTTAGCTCCCCACAACCTGTGGTCCACCCAAAAGAACCATCCACTTTCCTTTCTTTGAAACCTCAAACTTATCCATTGCTCATGTTGCCTTTTCAAACTTTAACAGTCTGTTCACCTCCTCAACTACATCTTATCTTTTGCCTAGGAAAGCCTACATAATCATCAGAGACCTTTTCTGACCCCTGGGAGAGAATTAATTAATTCCTCCTCCAAACTCCCATAACACTCTAATTTTATGTCATTAGAAGGTAATGTACTTTGAGAGAAAAAGAGTCAGATAGGCTTTGTTTAAAATTCCAGATCTACTACCTTTTAGGTGTCTGACTTTGAGCATGTCATCTAACTTCCCTATGCCTTAATTTCCTTATAATGAAAGTGATGGGTATGCTATAAGCATTTCAGTACTGCCCTCATTCAATCTTGACATGCTCTGGGTACTGAAGTGATCTCTCTCTCTCTCTCTCTCTCTCTCTCTCTCTCTCTCTCTCTCTCTCTCTCTCTCTCTCTCACACACACACAAACATACACACAATATAGGTACTCAATAAATATCTGTTGAATAGATAAATATAGTATATTCTTAACAAGTGCTTCTCAGTCATTGTCATCACCACCATCATTTGTTTCTTGTTACTGCACTCTCCTTTGTATGGAATCTTTATCCCAAATAGATAATTACAGTTACCATCATTTTATCTTATAATTGATCAAAACTAGTTGTGAAAGCAAGTGGAAATTCCATTTTTCTCAGTCAAATCTTCTTTCTAAAACTGTCTGCAGAATGACTTCAGGAGATGGTCCATCATGCTAAAGGTGCAAGTCCCTGACTCAGGAAAACAGAGTTGTCTGACTGAAGGGGCTGTGGCTATGGACACACAAGTACAAGGCCCACACTTAATAAGTACTCAATATTATGAAGAAGAGTAAATAAATCCACATGACAAAGAGCCCATAGATAATTCAACTCTGATATTCATCATCCAAAACACATTTCAGTGTCAAATAATTAATAAGCACAAGCAAAGGCATCTTTACTTTGGTGAAATAATTACAGCTTTCTTGAAGAAAATACCTCATGAAATAAAATCCAGAGTGACACACTGAATCACTGAAAAGCTCATACCTTTTGTCTGTATAATATGAATTCTCAGAATTAATTCTCATAAAAGCATTTCAAAAGAAAAAAGGTAATATGCAGAGAAATATTTCCTGAATTTTTAAACAGTAAAAATATATGGAAACAATCCAAATGTCTGATAATATGGAAATGATTATTTTTGGAAGCTCTTAGTTTATTAACCTTCTTATGAAAAATCTGCATAAGCACCACAGATAAAGTCACTGAAGAATCTTTACTCCTTCTCTTGGCCTTTGCAGTCCTTTGATTTTCTTCATTCTGTTCTTGTGTTCCTTTCCCTGTTTTGGGGGTATTTTTTTTTTGAGATCTTCTTTTCTCATACAGGTCATGTCTTGCAGGTCTAATATTTGGGTTCATTTTTCTTTGCATAATCCAAGGAATCATAAATCAAGCCAAAGCCAGTTGTCTTGCCACCACCAAAATGAGTTCTGAATCCAAATATAAAGATGATATCTGCTATGGTGTTAAACATTTTGGCTAGTTTTTCCTGAATTTTTGTCTTAGGTACTGTTGCCTTCCCAAGGTGAAGGACACTGATGACCATTTATTTCTGCCAAAGTTGTCTGTTGGTTATGAACTTCTGGTCTAGATACTCACTGTGTTGTTCATGATGGTAGCCTATCTTCAAGCAGCCAAGGAAGAAAAGAATGGAAATGATTATTTTTAAAGGATAAGTTATAAGACCTCTCTGGGTCTCAGTTTTCTTATCTGTATTTAGAAATAATGTTTGCTTAATTATTTTAGGGGCTTACCATATTTTGCCATGAATAATGCAATCCTATGTATAATGGGCACCCACATTCTGTGCACATTATACATGGGATTATTTAAAATATCCATGTATAATTTGCATATTTATTTTCCCTCAAAAATTTAGACAAAAAAGTGATATACATGGCAAAATACGCTAAGTTAATTAATGCAAATAAAGTATGAACATCCTAAATTGGGTTCTAAGAGATTCCCCTTATTAATAAATCCTCTTTTTGCTTGAGCTCCTTTGAAGTGTTTCTGTTTCTTATTCTGTGCAGTCAAGTGATCCCAGATTCTGATAAGGAGAGGGAGAGAGACAGAGAGAAACATTGCCCTCTTTCACTCTACCCATAAGCATATGGGAAAAGTGCAATAAATGTTTAATTAGAGATGACATAAATTACCAGATATCTTATAAAACCTATAAAAATTTCATTCCAATAGTAATTTTTCCACAGAGATGCATGCTAGTAATGGGCCATGCACTGCTAAGAACCATATTTCATCACACAGATGAGGGAGCTGAGGCTCAGAAAAGTTATATATTGTTAGTTGAAGAGATGACATGTCTGCATACAGAGGTTTAGGACTGCAGCCTTGTGTGCGTGTGTGAGAGAGAGAAAGGAAGAAGGAGGGAGAGAGAACAAAAGTGAACAAGCTGTAAGTGAGAGTTGGGTGAAGAACTGACTTGTTTTGAAGTTAAATTTGTGAAAAGACTTTTTTACCAAGAATTTTTGTTTGTTTTGTTTTTCATTTGTTTGCATGATTTGTGGAAGTTACTCAAGTTTAGAGTATTTGTCTTGAAGCCTCTATTATATCCCATGTAGTTCGTTTTCATTATTGCTTAGATACGTGTTCTTTTAGGGGACCATCATATGTGGGAGGTTAAAGTCTCTGGCTTCCCCACTGATTAAAATCCAGTCCAGAGTCATACAGATATACCAGACTCCAAAATCAAAGTGCCTAACCACAAAAATGACCTCCCACTAACCTTTACAGAAACAATGATATCTATTTTTAAAGCTTACATTCCTAAAAGTACTATGTAGCTTACAAAGAAATTTCTGGTCTTTGATCTCATTTATGTGTGACCCAACTTGCCAAGAAAGAAAATTCATATTTTAATGATACCTCCTTAAAGATACCTGAATGTAACCCAGATATCCCAGACCTCACCACCCTGAAAAGTCACATTTACTTTTCATGACCAAACCATGAAACTCAAGGATCCATAGAAGCTGGAAATCAGACTTCTATTTCCAAAATGTCCCCTTTCCATGGCCTCTCATGAGACTTTTAGTTGCAGGCATCACACAGGATAGGCTCTGTTCTTCCTTGTTTTATTCCCCAGATTGCTGCCCTCCAGTGGGGAGAGGCCTTACAATTATCACTGCCCAAGCTGCAAGTGGGAGTTGCAAGGTCCAAGGTCCACACCAAGTGCATTACTATATCTAGATACTTTCTCAAGTTCCTGTCTTCAGGGTGCTAGAGCACTGCTGAGAGAGAAGTCTCCAAGAACTCCAGTTCAGGGTCTCAACTTGGCCCTGAAGCAGCTCAGTTGACAGTCAAGTCTGGTTGTACATGAAGAGTTTTGAAGGTTTTGGGCTAGAATCTCACCCTTTCCTTGTCCAGAATCTTGTAAACTATCTCATAAAAATACAATTCTATAGATTTCTGGCATACAGGCTTCTAACCAGAAGAGCTTAAATTCAGTCCAAAGAGCCAGATGGCAGATTGTTTTTGAGTGGTTCTCTGAAAACAGATTCTGAGATGGAGAGTTGCTTACAAGAGTTTGAATGGGGAAAGCTGTTGAGAGTGTTAAACTTTAACTGAGTCCTGGGTTCCCAGAAGGCAGTAGCAGTTAGGTCCCAACCACCACTGCTCTTTCTTGTTCTGGAAATAGCTAACCACCAGGGACCACAAGACTCTGCCATATTTGCATATACCCCATATGACCTTCTCTATCTTTCCATGTGGCCTCTGTCTGCTGGATGAAGCAAATAACTCCCTTGACTCCTGCCTATATAAAACTCCAGCTCTCTTCCTTTCTTCAAGAAGTTCTTCATTAATAAACATTCTACCTATTACAGTAGCCCAAATGAAAGGATACCCTTAATTGCCATGTGCATTCTGTCTTTGACAAAAAAACAAGCTTCTGGGGAGATGCGGTAGGCAGGGTTGAGCAGTGGGAGATGCTGTCCAGCCACGTGGTTGCAAATGGGCCCTTAGTTGATTCTATTGGCGTCTAGAGCTGGGGTGGCCCTTCAGAGCTCACCCAAATTCAAGCAAGGCTACTCAGTCTTTGTATCCCTGAATTAGTCAGCTATCCAGTTGCAGGGAGAGGGTGTAACCCAGGGCAAAACAGTTCTCTGAAGCCCAGGGCAATTTTCAGTGAGAAGAAGCAACTATGAGTTTCCAGGAGTCAAATTGCCAGTAACTGAGGATGGCGCCTACACAGGAGACCTGGGCCATGGTATCCATTCCACTCATGGGGAAATTAGCCATCTCTGCCCACATTCCATCCCAGCTCTCAATAAAAAAATGCCTCCTTCCTTCTCAACTTAAAAATCAGAAGCTGCAATGAATATCAGGGATTGAAAAAAATACAGACAAATCTGGGATGAAGCTAAGATACAGAAGATAGTGAAGAGTAACTGAGAAATGTGATGGGCACACCTCCTTTATGCACTTTAGAGCTCTCAAAGAGTGTTTCTCAAGTTGTGGTTCACAGACTTTCCTGGACTGGTATTTTAATATATTAAACTTGATAGCATGCCACTCTATGTGTTTGTTTTTTAAATGAATTATCAATTTACTCATAAATATTTAATAAAATAAAATTAAAAAGCCAACCAACATGATTTTCTCATTGTTACCTAATCAAAGTCAGCTTAAGTATCTCCATTCTTTCCAAGGAGAGGTTTTTCTTACTGAATTTCATATGAATTTGTGCCAGTTTGGGCTCAAGACAGAAATATTTCAAGTCACTCTTTTTTCATAGTGAGCCTGACTTTTTGTGTTATCTTCTTTCTTTCTTACAAGCAGTTACTGAATTCCTATTCTGTCTCAGGTATTATCTCATACTCTGTGGGGGAGGAAAAAGTTTTTTACTATATCACTATACCCTTGATTACTGCCAACATAAGGCACAGACTTTACTAGGACAATGTCAGTGGAAAAGGAGAGGCAAAATTCAGACCACAGTTAACTCTAAAGTTAATGAGCATGTGAAGACAATATTGTGTAAACTACTTTTTCTAGAGTCTAGAAATCTGTAATCTAAAAGTAATGCCCTTCCAGGTTGGTACCTAGATAGAGACAAAGGGTGGTGGGAGGGTATATTTTGTTTTTCTGTTTTGCATCTTGTTCTGTAGTGGGAGAAACAGCATGTTTAAATGCTAATGTGAACGAACAAAGAAGCCAATAGACAAGACTGAAGCTAGAGAAGTTAGGATTATTTACATGAAAAGACGTAAGAAATGGGATCTGCCTCAGACTAAAGGAGGAGTACTTCTTCAACTGCAATTGGAGGAAGGAGAAGTGAGAGCAGGAAGCTACAAAGTTAAAGAGAGTTAGATTAGTCCAAGGTTATGATTTGTCCACATGACACACAGGACAGTGAAGAATTAAAGAAAGTGAAGGGTTTATCCAAAGTGACTAATTAAAGAGACATATATAGCATCTCTATTAAAATAGAAGAGGGGGTGAAAACCAAAAACGACTAATAGTTTGAGAGAAAGTGAAAAAGTCAAAAGCTGGGGAGGAATCAAGATGGCAGAGGAGTGAGTGGAAGTTACACGGACCTCCTCCCAGGAACAACCTGGAATAAGATCTAAATTGTGGAGAAATCACCTGGAACAAACAACTGAACAATAGTGAGAGAGGAGCCTTGTAACCTCGGAGACAGAAGAATCGGCTTTAGTGCAATCTAACTGCCACTTACCCTGGTTTCCAGCAAAGGAGGGGGCAGAGTGGGCTAGATGCACCTGAGGAGAGACTGGGGAAGGAGGCTTTGGGAAAGAACTGAGAGAGTAGCCGATGGGATCTCAGTGCTGACTCATCCCCCATATGAAGGCAGCCATCCTGCTCAGGAAGAGACCACTCCCCCAGCACCACCAATGTCAGACAACCCAATAGCCCTGCCCCCAGGTGGGATTCCACTCCACCCTGTGCTGTCGAAGCCACCCGCTGAGTGCAGAGTAGCAGCCACAGACAGTAGATCCCTGGCTAAAAGGGGCCAGATTAGTCTGGAGACACTTGAGGAGAGACTGGGGATGGAGGCTTTGGGGAGAGAACAGAGAGAGTAGCTGGTGGGATCCCAGTGCAGACTCTTCCCCTCTTCAGCTGCAGTAAGAGAGGACCCAATAACTCTGCCCCCAGGAGGGACTCCGCCCCACCCAGACCTGTCTAAGGTGCGCTGTTGAGTGCAGAGTGAAAAGGTTAACAGCTGAAGGAGAAAGTCAGAGACAGCAGATCCCTGAAAGTCTTAAACACACTGCCTAAGGTCAGACAGGGTCAACATCTGATATCATCAGAGGCAGCTCCAGAAAGAAAAAAACAGTGGTCTCCTACCATAGAACTTCACACCACAAAGTGAGGAAATCAAACCAGATCAACTTAAGAAGCAGAAGCAAAAAAGAAGAGTCTCACAAGTAATGGGAAGACAAAGAAATATGCCCCACTCGAAGAGAAAGGAGGAATCCCCACAAAGAGAACTAAATGCAATAGAGGCAAGGAAACTCTCAGATATTGAGTTCAGAACAACGGTTCTAAGGGAACTCAATGAGCTCAGTGAGCTCAAAGAGAATTACCAAAAACTACAGGGAAACTACAAGGAACTTACTCCAAACTATATCAGCATGAAAAAGGACATAGAAACTATCAATAAGAGACAAGAGGAAATGAAGAATACCATTTCTGAATTGAAGAACACAGTAGAAGGAATCGAAAGCAGGCTAGATGAAGCTGAGGATCGAATCAGCGAACTGGAGGACAAGGTAGAAAAAAGCTTCCAGAAAGAGCAAGAAAATAAAAAAAGACTCAAAAGGAATGAAGAGGCATTGAGGGAAATGCGGGACAACCTGAAACGTAATAATATCCGTATAATAGGGATACCAGAAGGAGAAGAGGGTGAGGAAGGATTAGAGAACCTGTTTGAAAAAGTAATGATGGAAAACTTCCTTAATTGGAGGAGAGAAAAAGTCTCACAAGTCCAGGAAGCACAGCGGGTCCCATTCAAGAGGAACCCAATGAGGCCCGCTCCAAGACACATCATCATTAAAATGCCAAATATCAAAGACAAACAGAGAATCCTAAAGCCAGCAAGGGAGAAAGAGGTAGTAAGATATCAGGGATCCCCAATACATCTAGCAGCTGACTTCTCAACAGAAACAGTGCAAGCCAGGAAGGAGTAGCAAGAAATATTCCAAGTCATGAAAAGCAAAGGCCTGCAACCAAGACTGCTCTATCCAGCAAGGCTCTCCATTAAAATGAAAGGCGAAATAAGGAGTTTCCTAGACCAAAAAAAAGGCTAAAAGAATACACCTCCACCCAACCAGCACTGCAACATATGCCAAAGGGACTGCTTTAAAAAAATGAAGAAAAAGAGTCTATGAAATCCAATTCCTTTCACAGTTGCCAATACTTGATATTACCAATATTTCTTCATACGTATTAATCTGATTATGACAATGATGTGTTATTTTAATTGTTCCTTTTTTATTTGTTTAAACTAAACACGTTTTTTGTATATTTCTTGCCTATTTCTGTTTTTTAAAAAAAGCTTTAAGTGACTGGTACTCTTTATCCATTTTTTGATTAAATGTAGAATTTTTTCCCTAAAAAAAACAGCATTAACTCTTTTTTATATGTGTTACAAATCCTTTCCTATTTTATTACTTGTCCTTTAACTTTTTTATATGTATATTACTGTATAGTCTTAAATGTTTAATATAGTCATATTGTCAGTATTTTACTTTATAGCTTCTGGGTTTGAATATTTTACTTCAGAGTAAGAAAAATATAATTTTGTATTTTTTCCTAAATTTCCTTAGATTCTACATATTGATTTTTAACTCACCTGAATATTTCTTGTATAATGTGTGAGATAGGGCTCTATATTTGTTTTATTTCAAGTAAGAGCTGTCCATGCCCCTTATTTGTTGAATAAGCCTTATTTTACCCATTGATTTGAAATATCAACTCAGTCATATGTTACATTGTTAGACAGATATATACATTTGCCTCTAGAATGCTCATCATATTTCATTGATCTACTTGATTATTTCTGTGCTGGTCTCATGTTGGTTTAATTGCTCAG
The DNA here is from genome assembly GCF_021234165.1 of Pteronotus mesoamericanus. NCBI lineage: Eukaryota > Metazoa > Chordata > Mammalia > Chiroptera > Mormoopidae > Pteronotus > Pteronotus mesoamericanus. The sequence continues at coordinate 6,734,176 of NW_026555198.1, forward strand.
ACTTTATAATGGTTTTAAATTTTTTAATATTTTATAATTAACTTTGACATTTAAAAATATAGATAAAATCAATCTGCATTTAAGAAAGAAAGAAAGAGAGATAGAGATGGAACTCCTACCTTTTGCTACAACATGGATGGAACTGGAGAATATTAGGCTAAGTGAAATAAGCCCGTTGATGAAAGATAAATACCATATGATCTCACCTCTAAGTGGACTCTATTCAACAAAATAAACTAACAAACAAAATAAACCACAGACATGGAAACATGGAGAAGACTGAATGTGACCAGAGGGGAGGGGGAAAGAGGACAATGGTGGTAAGAAGGGGAAGGGACTAGACAAAGAACATGTATGAATGACCCATGGACATGGACAACAGTGTGGGAATTGACTGTGGGAGGTGGGGGCAGGGTGGAATGGGTGGGGAGGGCAAAGGGGAAAAAATTGAGACAACTATAATAGAATAAACATGATTTATAAATTTAAAACAAAGAATATAAAAAATAAAATGAAATAAATAATAAAGACCAACATTTCACTTGGAAAAAAAAGATGGGAGATATGAAATGGGTTTTTTAACATAAGTGTTGAAGGAGGGAGAGAGGGAGAAGTAGCAAGAGCTAGCACTCACTATACTCCAGCCATTGTTCTAAGCAATCAAATCAAAATAACCCTAAGAGATATAATACTGTTATTTTCCACATTTTATATACAAAAACTGAAGTACTCAGTGATTAAATCATGTGTTCACCATAACACAACTACACAGTAATACAGCTGTTCAAATTCAAAGATCCATCCACACTTAGGGCACAAGAGATTATCCCAAAATACTTGGATAAAACATAGCTCTTTCCTGCCCCTATGTCGTGTTTTCCAAAATCTTCACTGTGAGTTTTCTTTTGTTGGGTGTTCTCTGTAATTCTAGCTACATGTTTGGCATTGCTCCAGGAATGTTAGTTTAGGGCACCATAGCTGAAGTAGCCCTGCCTTATAGTCACATCATTAGCAGAATTATAAAACATTTTAGTCACTCATGTAAATGTATTGTCTCGGAGTTCAAAGCCTCAGCCTTTAAGTACAGTTATTTGCTTTATTATCTGCTTTCTCTTCAGAGTCCTCGTGCTAAGAAAACTAAGCACACAGTATCTCCTTACCTGCAGGAACTGTTAAACAAATGCCTTAGAGTTTCCTTAACTTTCACTATACTGGCAGGGAGGTGTGAACAGAAATTATGCTTGTCCCACTTATGCTACCTAGTAACTATAACCCTGCCCATGATACATAAGCATCCTGAACCTTCATTTTCAGATCCATCAGATAGAGATAGAAACGGTTTGAATAAACTCATTCCTTTGAAGTGTTTGCCAGAGCCTGGCTCATAGTAAGTCCCATTCATACTTGTAGTAGTGGCAATGGTAATAGAAGTTAGTAGTAGTAGTAATAATAATGCTAGGAGCTGGTGATACACTTATTATTTGCATTTCCTCACTGCCCATTCACTCATTGTCCCTTCTATGCCTGCCCCTCCACTGAAGAAGTTCCCACCAAAGTCATCGACATCATCCTTGATGCTAAAGCTAATAAACACTTCACAGTTCATATGCATCACAGCTTCTTGCTAGAAGTCATAGAGCTAGTGAGTGATGGAGCTGAGATTCAGATTCAGACTTGGTGTTCTTCAAGTTACTGTCCTAGACTCTCTTCTTATCTTTCTCTATACATGTGGCCTCTGCAATTTTATCCATTCTCTGACTTCAAAGGCCATTTTTGAGTGTTTTTATTATGTCAAGTACTATGTTAAGCATATATGAGTGTGCTGTATGTATGTATAGATAGATAGATAGATACTTTTAATATCAATAATAGCCTTGTGAGATAGTGTTATGATTCTAAAATCTACATTTACATGGAGAAACTGAGGCTCAGAGAGATTAAGTTAATTGTTCCAGTTTGCTCTGCTAGTGACAAAATCATTATCTGAACCCAAGTTAATATAATTCTAAAATAATTGCTCTTAACCATTACATTATACTACAGTACAGTTCCCACAGTACCCCCTCTGACTTTATATACGATTTAAATTAACTAAACCTAAGTGGAACTCAGATCTAAGGTTTACTAAAATATCAGTGTTTGTATTCAGATGTAATTTCTCAAGAGTAGAACTGGATGCAGGTCAGTCGCAAGATTAAGGACTAGAGGGACCTTCAGAATGGACCTGTGCCCTTATTTTTATTCTCAGCTGTATGGCCTGACTCTTTTCATCAGGGGCTCCTTCACATTCCCTGACTATGCCACACAGTCCACCACCTCTAGAGTTTTGCTCTTGCTGGTCCTCAGCTCTTCATTTCTCTCTCCCATCCCTGCTTGGAGAAATCCTACTCATTTTTCTTGGCCAAGATACATCATAACATGTGACGCCTTCCTTAATTTGGTTAAGATAAAATTAATTACTCTAAAAAAAGAGTAGAACTGCATGTGCAGAACTGCTAGTCTCAAATACCGGCTCTGAAATAATGAAGGCCAACCACAAGCACTCTTTATAACCATCAGCCTGTTAGAGTCCAGGTGGAAACACTAAGGCTTTTATTCATGACAGGCAGGGGCAGGAAGAAAACTGGGGTTTTAGCTTTCAAACTGACTTAAACTCTGGTCTCAGTTCTCTGAAGATCAGTATGTCCAATCATCTACTTCTTTCACAAGGGATGAAAAGTGGGCCTTGCTCACCCCCAGCATGGCCATAATTGTACCAACAACCCACCTATGTCTGCTAAAGCAGGAGAAAGGACCATTCAAGGAAACATGGCAATGACTGCCACTGTCATAAGTAATATCTACTATTTTATGATTCAGCATTTCTCTATGCATGGTTCTTTTAAAGAGTATAAATATTTCACACTAAATTATAGTTACTAGAAGGATATTTTAAGCCTAAAGTTGTAATTCATACAATTAGTGTCTAAAACCATCTTGAAGAGAGAAAAAGCAAACATTTTGACTACCTAAATAATACTTTATAAGGCTTTTAAGTAGCTTACAGAACATTCCTTAATTAATAGTGATTTCCATGTGAAAGTAAAATAGTATATATAATTTTTATATTAAAATGAAATATTTTAAAATATAATTAAGAGGCTTATGCATTCTCAAATTTCAGAGGTAGAATGAAAGGGTATGAATTTAGAAGGTTATTAAACTGGATGGGTGATTGCTGTATATGTTTCTTAATTATGAAATATTTATACCCATTATGTCATAGGCCATACAGTATTTATGCGAGATGTGCAACAAAATCTATATTCAATATTTAGGCAACATGACGGGAAAAAAAACTTATCCTCTAAATTGATTCTAAAATTATCTTCAATTTAAGGTATTATCTCAGAATTGTACATAAAGCTTTAAATTCAAGAGAAAGTAAGATTATTTTTACCTGAATTACCATAGAATTTGCTTCAGGTCTTTAGTCACTTTGCCAATAGAGATAGCCAGAGTTTTATTAAGCACTTCTCTAACTGAATGATAATTTTGCTATAGACTTTTGCCCTCCATGACCTCCACTTGCTTATTTTTAGAAAGAAACCCATTTGTCTTTAAACATTAAAATACAACTAAATCTTTTATCACCAATGTCAGTGTAGAGGTCTTCCAGCAGAGACCAGATTATAAACTAGTGAAAAAGCAGTTTCCTATAAGAATCTTTAATTTGTTTTAAACATGTAGGTGAGAATCAAGAGAAACATAGAATCATAACTTGTGTTCAGAACTGGTGCACATCATTGAACTAAAAGTATGACAAGAAGAAGCTGCATGTGGTTGTTTCTATATGACTTCAACATATCTCTTCAAATTACATCATTTTATTTTATTTTTTAAAAAGTCCTAAGTCCTAAGGCATAGAGTTCTCAAACTATATCATGCACAGAAGAATCATTGTCAAATTCTTTGACTCACCCTCCAGATGCTGAATCAGTGAGTAGATATAGGTTGGAATCAGGGAATCTGCATTTTAATGAGCTCCTTCAAGTTTTTCTTATGTAAATTGTCCCCAGATTTCACTTCTGTATATTTTGCCCCAAGAGTTATTCTTCTGACACTCAGGGATTATATTTTATTATAACCTACAGGTCATGTTGTATAAAAGGAGTTTGAGTATTGGAACTGATGGCCTAAGTTTGACTGTAGATTCTGCCATTTACCAGCTGTGTGGCTTTGGGCAAATCACTTCATCTCTCAGATCCTGTTCCCTCATCTATAAACAGAAGACATTAATCCTTGTCACGTACTTCCTAGAGTTTTTAGAAGCTTCAGATGAGATAATGGCCATGCATGGCACACATAATATTACGTGTTCACCAAATTCTTTTCACTTTTCTTGTGAACACACAACTAGGCTGATTTTCTTAGCCTCCTGGTTATACTTTTTGGGGCCACGTGGCTATGTTCTGGTCAGTGGAAGATGACATATGTTACTTCCTTCCAGACTCCCCACCACCACCACTACTGACTCTCTCTTTCCTTTTTTTCCATCTAGATGTCAATTCTCAGAGCAATCTTGAGAACTATGTATGGTATATGGTCAACTTTGGACTCAAAGGACTGCTTAGAGCTAAGCTTCCTTTATGTCTACTTGCATTGTGCAAAAAGGGGTGCAAGAAATAAACTTTATTTGGGTAACCCACTGAGATTTGGGAGTCATTGGTTACGGCAATTAGTCTACTCCATGTATGGGGGCATAGATGCATAGATGGAGGGTGGCAGACTAGGCTAGCAGAGGTCTATGAAGAGCACCTTGGATTCAGAAGCCAGGAAAGAATCCAGCAGTCAAGAAGCATACAGGTAACAAGTGTTAAGTAAGGCAGCAAAAATAGAAAATAGGCACTTTGTCCTGATCCAAAAAATATGCAAAAGCAAGTGATCAGTATGAGCTATGAAATTGCAGAAGATATGTTCAAAGACCAAGAAGATCATTCTTTTACACCATTTGAAAATCTAGCCATTATTCAGACATAACCTCCAATGTCACCTCTTTTAGAAAGCCTCCAACGAAATGAGTTTGTAATCTGGAGTCCAAGGACGGAAGGAATATAAGAATGAACTTCCACGGGGTTCTTGAACTCTCTGAACTTGAATGCAAAATTAAGTGACCTTACTTTTGGTGATAGAGTCCTTACTTTCATCAGCTTTATAAAGAAGTCTATGAAGCAAAAATATTTAAGAATCACTTCACTGCTTTTGTGAAAATGTGAAATGAATGTGTTTGTTCGTATCTGCCTCTTTACTTACATGCTCAGTACAAGGTAGATGCTTAATAATGATCATTGAAGGGATACATGTGTCTTTCTCAGATTCTCCAAGTTGAAATTGCCCTCTTGGTGTCTGTGATTCTCAAATCACTTGGTTTATAAGTCTCTTTGTGGCTTCCAGACTGCATTGCATCTAAGTTCATTGTTTACTTGATGTTTTTTTGAAGGTAGGAGTAAACAAGGTAAGATACATCTTTGTATGCTCAAACATTATCTCAGATGACAAACAACATAACTAATGATGCACATTAGCTCATTTAATTTTGACAACAATCATGAAAGATCTGAAATATTATCATCTTTTTACAGATAGAAAAGTAAAGCTCAGAAGAGTGAGTCAATTTATTTAAAGTCATGTAGATAGTAACTAGAGAGCCTGGAATTAAATTCATGTCTTTCTTGTCTATCTAGTTATTTGCAATATTATATTATATTATATTATATTATATTATATTATATTATATTATATTATATTATGCTGCTGTAGCTATCCCTCAACATTGTTGGGCTGAGCTAACTGGAACTGAACTAAATTTTATAGACATGGAGTAAACATGAATTACAAGGCAATCAGAAACTCCTGATCTAGTCCAATTCTCTGATTATACAGGTAGGAAAATGAAAACTTAACATGAAAGAGTGACTTGTCTAAAGTCAGGCAGCAAATAAGTGATCAAACTAAGTGCCTTGTCTCCTGAATTGGTGTTCTTTCTTCCACACGTTCTGTTCCTCCTTTGTTTTGTTTGTTCATGCTGCACTAGAGTGAGATCAAAGAGTCAAATCCAGGTAAATTTCTATATGAAGGTATGATATGTCTTTACAACTCAATTTAGCTTGCAAAATATTTTAACATTACCTTTGACAACTGGTAATGATGATGTTTCCTGATGAGACAATGTGTTTTCATGCATCTAATTTTCCACATTTTTAATCCAGATACTCTTTTTAAAATGGAAGTAGAAGTGTGTCAGATATTATAATAAATGTACTCTACTTAATTCACATAAATTGCAGCCCTTCCTTAATAAATTAAATATTGAGGAGACTAGATCCTTTCAATGTGTCCAAAAGAGCCTTGTCACTTGGCATAGCTTAAGAGGTCAGTGTGCATTTTATATCATCCATATCCAGTATTTCTGATCCAGCTCACTGTCAGCTTCTATGGCTCATAGCACTTACCTAGGACTCTTGCTGAGCTACATACAGAGCCAAATATGATGAGAAACATAGAATCATAACTTGTGTTCAGAACTGGTGCACATCATTGAACTAAAAGTATGACAAGAAGAAGAAGCTGCATGTGGTTGTTTCTATATGACTTCAACATATCTCTTCAAATTACATCATTTTATTTTATTTTTTAAAAAGATTTTATTTATTTATTTTTAGAGAAAGAGGAAGGGAGAAAGTGAGAGAAACATCAATGTGAGGTTGCCTCTCGCGCACCCCCTACAGGGGACCTGGCCAGCAACCCAGGCATGTGCCCTGACTGAGAATCAAACTGACAAGCCTTTGGTTTGCAGGCTGGCAGTCAGTCCACTGAGCCACACCAGCCAGGGCCAAATTACATAATTTTAAAAATCAAATTATTCTGGTACTGACTTTACCAAAACAAATCTATTGAAAAATGAATAAATATCCTCAAATCTCAAAAAGCTAATTCAAAGTATGGTTAATTAATTTTTCCCTTTTTTTTTACCTTAATGCTTGAAAATAGTATCATTTTGTCTCCCTTCACTGACTAAGATCAACTACCAAGCTAGTTCAACCAATAGTGAAATCAGTCACAAAAAATAAGTTTTAATAAAGATAAACAGAAAATAAGAGACAGTGAATTAAAGACTAAACATATATTCACTTAGTTTAAACATCAAGCCCATCACATAATAAAAGTATTCAGCTTTCTGTGAGAATTTTATTAAATGTTTTTTTGATGAGGTTGTTACCAAATTTTGAAAAGCAGGGGCTACCAAAGGCTAATAGACAAATATTATAACAGCAAATATTATAACAAAATTATAAATTATAATTTTAAAATGATGCAACCATATCATCAAAGGGAAAATGTATGATATAAATGCAATATAAGTTAAAATGTTCATAAGTAAAATTAATTCCTTCAGCAAGCATTAATTGAGCACTTTGCAATTGAGTGCAGGCCAACAGGTCCAGTGGTACATAGGGTTGAAGAGCTGACTAAGCAAGAGGCACATAGTCCTGCCCTCTAGGAGTTCTCAGCCTAGTGGTAGTGATAGCAGTGTAGAATTACCTGTAATCAAACGTGTCCAAGGAAAGAAACAGATGGAACACAGTGGGAGTTTAGAGAAGGAAGAGAGCAATTCCAGCAGGGGAGAAATTTGAAATCGCATAGTATCTACAGCTAATACTACAGTGAAAAGACAGACAGCCAAGCTGCTGGACATACTGCTCTCTCTAAAGCAATATAATCAGGTTATGCTGCTGGTCTAAATGGAGTAATTCCTGGAGCACAAGAAGGGCTAGAAAGATCCCAAAGATCTCATGTGAGCTGGGCTTAAATAATAACAGAACATAAAGCTGGAGAGATCAGTATGGACTAGATCATTTAAGGTCTTAAAGACCATGTTAAGACATTTAAATTTTGTCCCATGGGCAATGGAGAGCCATGAAAGGGTTTCAAGCAGAGGAGTGGCATGATCATAATTTGTACTTGAGAACAATAACTAAGGCAACAGTGCAGAAAATAGATTGGAATGGAATGGAGCAGGAGAAGAGGTAGAAAAATTCATTGAATTAGTTTTTAAGTTAAAGATGATGATGGCCTAAGACGTCAGTCAGTGGTGGTGAGGCTGGAGAAAGTAAAATTTATTTGACAGTAGAATTGAAACAGAAATGATAGATCTAAGAAATACAGCTAGGTAGAATTGACTAGACATGTTAAGTAATTGGATTTGGAGATATAGGAAAAAAGAAGAGCCAAAATTAACCCTCAGGTTTTAGCTAGGCTGATTATATAGTGAACAATAGCATTTTATTCAGATATAAAACACAGAAGGAACACATTTCAGTGGGAGTGGTTGTAGTGGTGGGAAACTGGGAAAAAGAAACTAAGAAACTGATCAAACTCCATCAGAACATGAATCAGTTTATTTTTTGTTATTTGTGGCCCCCTTGCCTGGCTCAAGAAATACTGGAATGAATGAATGAATGAATGAATGAATGAAATGATTGTATTTGAAGTATCAGTGAAAGTATTTGAGTATGTGAACTCTACTGTAAAGTTAAAAAGAAAGCTCATTTCATGCATTGACTTATTAGTTACTGAGCACCTATGATATACCAGGTCGAATTCTACATACTGAGGAATCAGTGAGTGAAACAGTGGTAGATCTGTATTCATGAACTTATATTCTAGGTTGATGTGACAGACAATAAACAAATAAACATAATTCTTCAGCCAGTGATAAATACTATGAAGAAAAATAAACCAGCATGACAGGGTTAAAGAGTAACTGGATGCTTTTAATGTCAAGTGGTCAGAGGTAGTCTCTCTTAGATGATGATACTTGAACAGAGAAATGAACAATGTAAACACAGTGGGGAAATGTGACTATCTGGGTGAAGAGTACTTCAGCCAGAGGCAATAGCAAGTGAAAAAGTCATAAGACAGGAACATGATTAATACTTTCATACTCAAAGAATAACAAGGAGGTAACGAGGAGGTAAGTGTGACTTGGGGAGAGCGATCAAGAGGAAGAGAAGGTAGAAGATGAGGTCAGAGAAACCAGACACTGGACTCTGAAGAGCTTTAGAAGCTAGTGTAAGGACTTAGGCTCTTTGTCTGAAAGATATAAACTCCACTGGATGGTTTTTAGTAGAGGAGTGACATGGTCTGACATGTTTTAACAGATTAACTCTACTGTATAGAAAAGAGTTTGTAGAAAAGAGTGGAAGCCAGAAGACTGGTTAGGAGATGCTTGAAGTTATCTAAGCAAGAGATCATAATGGCTTGCACCAAAGTGGAAACATTAGAGATGGTATGATTCTGTTTTTGTTTTGTTCTATCTTGAGTTTTATTTCTTTTTGAAGATAAAACTCGTCAGATTTAATGGAATATTGGTTATGGAGTGTGAGATAGAAAAAGAGGCAAAGCTGATTCCAATACATTTGGTTTAAACAACTCAACAACAACATTGCCATTTACTGAAATGGTGAAGACTGTAGGAGAAATAAGTTTCAGGCTGAAGTATCAGGACTTTGGTGTTAGACATGGTAAGTTTGAAATGCTTATTAGTGTATACTTGGCAGTTAAGTATACAAACCTGTAATTTAGGTAAGATTTCTGGAAAGGAGGTAAAAATCTAGGAATCATCAGTATATTGATGACATTGACTGGATAGGACCACGTTCTCCACAGAGAAGAAAATGAATCCACGACTGATCCCTGGGACATTTAGTTGTCAGTAGGATGGGGAAGATCTAAGCAAAGAGCAAGAGAGGCCAGTAAAGTAGGAGAAACAACAAAAAATAAAATCAAGTGAATCAGTATTTTACAAAGGAGAGAGCAATCAACTTTTCAAATGTAGTGGACAGGTCAGGTAAGGGGATATGAACACTGATCTTTATATTTGGCAATTAGGAAGTCACCTGTGAACTTGACAACAGCTATTCATTGGAGGGGAGCAGAGTGATGGGGTTTGAATGAAAGCATGATTATAGTGAATTCAAGACAAAATGGGAAGAAAGAAAGTGGAGGCAATAAATGGTAATTAATATTTCCAATAATATTGATGTAAAAAGGATATAAATGGAGATACCAGGTTAGAAAGAGAGTGGAGAATGCAAATCATATAGGATCTTGTAGGGCAGAATTAATACTTTGGGTTTTATTGCTAGAGAGATGTGGAATCTTAGAACAGAATGCTGAGGAACCCCAATATGTAGAGATCCAGAAGGGAAGAAGGAATTAACATAGATTGAGAAGCTGTTAATGAGGGAGAAAGGAAAACCAAGGAAATATTTATGCAGAAGCCAAGACAGGAGAGGATGGAGTGGTCAATTATATCAAATGCTTCTTTGAAGTATAGTGAGTTGAGGAGAGTTGAGAGAAGATCCAAAAATAACAATAATAAGGCACACTTACCTAGGAAGGAAGAGATCAGTTCCAATAGCATATACAGAAGGGGGAAATTGTGTGTGGGGGGGTCATGTATGTAAATCATAAAATGCATAATAGTTCCTTTTAAAAATTACCAGCAAGGGTTGAGGATTTAAAGATTTAAACACTGGGCTTTAAGGAACAAAGGATACCATTAAAGATGATTTGAATGAAATGAATGGCCAGTATAATTCTAAAGGTGTAACATTGGTGATTAAAATTTGAAATGGAGTAATTGGGTTTGAAAAGTAAGTGGAATTCAGATCTTAATGACTTCAGAGCTAAAATTAGTGCACAATTACAATAATTATATCTTCCCTTTTTCCTAGTCAAATTATCTCCCCACCCCCGTCTCTTTTTGGTTTTTGAGCTCTTGAGATTTACTTAAGCCATCCCTTGAGGATGTACATGTACTATGAGTTTCTTCATAGTACAGTTTCTTCATAGTACAAGTCTTTTTGGAATTATGCAACTATAAATACTAAAACACACCTTAGGGACTAGTAGAAATTTTGAAGAGGATGTTATCCTAACTTGTATCTCTCCCCTATAAGAATGGTTCTTGGGAAGTCTAATAGAGAGTTATCTGGTAAGTGTGGAACTAGCCAAAAGGAAAATAGTTAGAGAATTTTAAAAATGCCCTTCAACTGTGACTGACTGATGTGCTAGGGGGAAAGAACTTTTGTGGACATTGATCAAAGTAACAATCTATAAGTTTACTGGGTAAATACAGAATAATCTTGCCTTGGAGTCTCCTTCTACTTCCCCCACCCCTAAATTTTGTACAGATTCCAGCCCTTTTGCTAACGTGTTTACTTCTGCTTAAAATTTAACTACCATTTATTGTGCAATTATATCAACTCATGTATTTGGTTAAGCTAAACTATAATAGCTTATGTTTAGTAGAATGCTCACTCAAAGTACTTTAATACCATTTAATGTTCACAACAAACCTCTTTGTTAGGTGCTATGATTCTCTTATTTTACAAATGAGAAAACAGACAGAAAAGTATGTTTAAGTAACTTGCTCAACAACACACACACAAGTAGCAGTGGAGCCAGGATTAAAACTCAGGGGGTGTAGCTCCAGAATCTTTGCCTTTAATCACTAAGCTCTACTGCTTTCCTAGGAATAGCATACCCTATTTCACACAACATTTTTATTTCCATTCTATAGAAGAGGAAACCGGGGCTCAAAGGAAAGGATCAATAAGTTGTTCATAATAACACAAATGGAGAACAGAAAGAACTTCCATGCCAAGCTTACCACTTTTTCCACATTTATAATACACTTGATATGTTTAGAGATTACTTTTCCTTTAATATAATAATTGCTAAATTTGTTCCTTGGTCTATTTGAATAGGCATTGTTTAAAACTAAACAAAACAAAAGAAGGTTCTTTTTGTAAATACACTTGGGAGAGCTAAGAAGGTGTCTTTTCTACATGTCTTTTCAATACCTTTCATACACTCATATACTAACGTATCTCTTGAAGCCATGGGGAGCAGGTATTGAGCAACTTAATCACGTAATTTGTTTTTCTCAGAGCATCTTTATCAGTAAATGCATAGAACATACTCAGACTGATGCCTAACTACATTCCTAAGCACACACATAGTACCCTGATGACCTTAATTAGATTAAAAGACAATCTGGTCTCTGTATTAGATTGAGAGACATTCAGGTCTTTATGGTTGAGATGCAGGATGTAACCTTTTCTTAATAATAACAGGTTTACATGCCATTCATTATGGTAAGTTATTTAGAAAATGTCCAATCATGTCCAATAAGTAAATATTCAGTTTCAGAGAGTGATGTTTTCAGGTTTGGTCCCAAAGTTCTAGAGATAAGTCTTTGTGTGCAGGCATTCCATGCCTTACACGCATAACCATCTTCAAGGGTGCTGCCAATAATTTGTGATATAGTGTTGTGGCTTCTGTTCTTATAAATCTAAGTGGATACACTCCTTTCACTTCCTCCAGAAGTATCTCTGCAGTTGGATGAATTACATGAGTAATAACCAAGATAAAAATAAGAATATTTAAATCAAAGGAGGATAAGAATATAATAAATATTTTTATTGATTTTCAGCACATGTTAGCTCTAATGAGGTCTCACTTAAGATGATATCTGCTTTGATGATGGCACAGTGTGATAATAGTGATGAGGAAATCTCAAGCCAAAAATTATTCCATGTCTCTATTTTGACATAAAATGGAGAAATGATATTTTGGGATAGCACTAACCTTGGAGAAACTACAGGAAGGTACAACCCCCTCCATTATAAATAAACCTAAGAATGCATTATGCACTAGAAAAGAATGAGCTGAAATACAAATGTTTTCTTTTCCTCAGGGAAGTCATTAAGAATAAAAGCTAATAGATAGGTCATTGTGACTCGGTGCCAAACTTCATTGCTGTTAGAAAAAAAAGCAGAATCTTTATTCTTTATAAAGACCAATTGAGATGGAACAGAGAAGAACATATAGAGTGGCTGTGCATTAGGCCCAGAAAAGAAGAAAATAAAGAATACACACACACTCTAATTTTTCGCTTGGGTTTTATAACCTGTTACAAAATCAGGAAATCATAGAATACTAGAGTTGGAAGACATGATCCTGCTATTTAACTTATCAATCCCATTTATAAGAGATCCCACAAGTGATTATCAAATACTTTCATGAATGAACTAATTAGATAATGAGATGCTCTCTTTCATTACTATAAAACTTTTACTGGTCATCTGGGAAGCCATGTATTACAAGGAAAAAGTTCAGATTTCTGAAGCAGAATAAACTAGGTTCAACTCTGACTCTTCTACTTACAGCTGTATCACCCCAGGTGGGTGAATTTTGCTACAGTAACAAATAACTCCAAAGTCTCTGTGACAAACAGGAATTTATACAAAAAAAAACCTCACAGCTTAGAACAAGAACATAGAGTAAGGAGATACACATACACACTCAGGGTCCGGCAGAAGTAAGGCTTCCTTGAGTGCAGTTGGTAGGGTAATAATTAGGGTGTAATGATTTCTAGTTTTAATTTGAAATTTCACCTAAAATGTCATGTGGTATACTTGAGTGTGATATTGTTGTGTTACAGTATTACATGCTTATGATTTTGTAATAAAAGGTTTTGTAATAAAAAAGGGCATTATTTGTGCTGAACTCTAGATAGACAGAGAGATATAGATATAGATAATATAGATAGATACATAGATGATATAGATGATGATATAGATATATAGATAGATATAGATATAGATTAGATATAGATATAGATGATATAGATATAGATATATATCAGTCCTCTACTGGGTCTTCATGACTAGTCAGAAAGAGAAATATTTTTTTCTCACTTATGTCATACATCCAGTCCGTATTGTCAAGGAACCTCTGCTCCAGCTTGGCATATGTTTTTCTTATCACCACTATAGGGAGAAGGAAATATGGTAAATCACACAGAGACTTTAAAATAATTCCACCCAGAGGGCGCATGCCCATCCTTAGCTTCAAAGAAGGTTAAGATGTAAAATCCTAACCTGTGTCTGCGAGGAGGAGAAGTGGAATGTTTGTGAACAGTCTTAATCACTACCACAGTATCCATATGACCATAGAAAAAAATTTACCCTTTCTTGTCCTATTTCTTCATCTATAAAGTGGGTCAACAATACCTATTTTGTCTAGAACAGCCCCTGATGTAATAGGTTCTGAAGCATTGTAGTTTCTCCTCTATTATAAACATCATCCTTCTTCTAATATCCTAAACAATAACATTAATATGTCCTCCACAGAATAAGCTTTTGAATACTTAAGGATAATATTTCTACCTGCACACAATTCTTCTCTCCAAGCTGAACATTCTCAGTTCCTTGAACTATTCTTCATATTATATGAGTTTGAATACCTTCATAATCTAAGTACTTCCCCTCTGACCTTGTTCTAGTTTGTCCCTGCTTCCTTTTAGGGTGATGGTCATAGTTGAGCCCAGTGTCCCACCCAATTCTAGTCTCATGGTATAACACTCAGTTGAAACTATAACTGTCATCATCCTAGACACTATGCTTCTCTTAATGTACTAAGGATATTTTGAGAAGTCATGCCACACTCATAAAATCAAAGGATTTCATGGCTAGAAAGAAATAGAAGTCATTTAAACCAGTGGTCCCTAAGTATGCATCTTTGTAACATCAGATTCATTTGTAGAGTTCTTCATAAGGAGACATTTACAAGCCCCACTCCTCTAGTTTCCTAGGTCTTGGGTAGAACTCTCAAATCTGGCAAACGTACAAGTTTGAGATCTCCTCTGTAACATTCCAACAGGCTTTCTTGACTCTATAAGTTATGCTCTTTCCCAATGTTCACATGTAGGCCAAACATATACCTCAGAACACCTGAAGCACTCATTAAAAACTGTTTATAGAGCTTTCACCCAAAATATAAAATCAGAATTCCCAGAAATTTGCATTTGTAACAAGTACCTAAATAGAATCTGATGGTAAGCTAGATTTGGGAACCTATGGTCCAGTTCAACCTTCCAGTTAATGCTTGAAGTATCAATAATACTGCCAATAAGTTTTACAGCAAACATCACCTTGAGCTAAATTAACAACTTACACTGTAGAACACTTACAGATTAATTAGGCCAAGAACATAGGATTAAGATGCATACATATAGCAGCCTCTCTTGGGTCTCCTTGGACAATAATAGAACCACAAAATCATAAATACTCAGACTTAGAAGGGACTTGAGATTCCAATTAGTCAGGATTTCTGAAAGTATGTTTCATGGCACATGAGACCTTTAAAAAGGAAATTGCAAATTAAATTAGATTGGAAAACACAGAACACTATCACATGTCTTGGAGTATTAAAATGCACATTAGCCCAATAAACACTCTGAGAAGTACTGCAGTAAGTAAACTTGTTCAACTTTAATAAAAATCAACATTTTTCAAAATTATTTGTGCACAGAAACATTTTTTTTAAAAAAATCACCCATTAGCCTAAAGAATCAGTGTCCTATGGAAAAATTTTGGAAAACAGTTATCTAGGTCATTGTTCATTTAATGTGCAAATGTCCTCTCCAATGTTCTAGCAAGAACTCCCTAAAATTGGAAGCTAATAATTTCATTTCTGACATCTCTAATTGTTCATACATGCATCAGGACATTGTCTTCTGTTTCTTTTAGTTCAGGCTATATGCTTTATGTCTACAGACAACATAATGAAATGCATGTGAAAGACACTGTCAGAAGTCCTGGATTCTTTTGTTTGTTTGTTTTTGTTTTTTTGTTTGTTTTCCCTTATTATTGAATTAATTGGTGGTGAGACTGGTTAACAAAATTATACAGGTTTCAAGTGCACAGTTCCACATCATCTGTGCACTGTATTGTGTGTTCACCACCCCAAGTCAAGTCTCCTTCCATCGCCACTTATCCCTCCTACACCCTCCACTACCTCCCCCGAGAACCACCTTCACCCTGGCAATGCCCACACTGAAACTACCAATTATTTGCCCTTGAGTGCTATTTAGGCTCTCTGAACATCATTTGTTTTCTTATCTACAACATAATATTCATCTTGCAAAGTATTGTGAAAATTAAATGAGATAATGCATTTAAAAATCTTAGCACTGGGCCTGGAACGGGGTAAGCACTCAAATAATGGCAGTATTCATTCCATTCACAGATAAGAATGTGCAGTGCTTAGTTTTAATACAGAAGACCATGCATTCTATCTTGTTCTCACTGTTATGCACCCCAACCCATATACAAATCTCCTTTCTTCAGTGTTCTTCCTCCAGATTTTTCAGACCTGTAAAGATACATATCAGTCTGAAATTAACATCCTGATAAATTTCACTTTAATGAAAACAATTATATTGACCCTATTATTCCCTAATATGTTATTTTCAGAACACAATCAAATGTAATATAATGTGAGCATATTAATCTCCCAAGAAGACAAGATAAGTGAAGGAACACTAGAATAAAATAAACTTTGTGAGACCAAGGTAGGGGGGGAGGTGCTGAAGATGCTATTATAGGAACCAGTGTGTTCTGTGAAAAAACTTTCCTTGGAAATATTTAGTGGTGACTCCAGTGGGATTACTTACTCATTAACACTCTACATTTTTATATGAGAGCTAAGTTAATAGGACATTCCCCATACAAAGGTCTATGCCTGTTTATGATGGAGGAAGGAGCAGGAGGGAGATGATAGTGGTTGTATCTATATATTAGCAAAGCAAAAATGAAAAATCATATTGTTTAAAAGCAGTGCAGCTGTTTCATTAAAAAAAAATAATAACCAGGCTGGAGAGAAGATGGCGGAGGAGTGAATGGGAGTCACGCTGACCTCCTCCCAAGACCAAACTGGAATTGCGACTAAATAATGGAGAAATCACCTGGAAAACAATAGAACAATAGTGGGGGAGGAGCCTTGGAGCCACGACAGTGGATTCGACTCTCACACATCCCAATGGGTGAGAAGTGCAGTGGAGGCTCAAGAGGGTGGGCTGGGTGCCCACGGGCACTAGCACCAGAGGGACATTGAAATGGCCAGTTAGCTCTCCCCAAGAAGAACAGGGTCTGAATCATGAGCAGGGACCTCTAAACTACAGCAGCTAAAACCAAGAAAATAAAGCCAAAAGGCAACCCTGAAAAGCTTAGGGGCACTCTCTGCCAGAGACAGGCAGCTGGGGATGCAAAGAGACATTTAAAGGGCCAAAGCAAAAGTTGCAGTGGCAGCCACCCTTCTTGATCTCTGGATAGAGGCGGCAGCAGGGTGGGCTGGTGCCTAAGAAAAGATTGGTGAGGAAAACTTTGTGAAGAGAACTGACACGGCAGCCGGTGGAGCCCGGGTGATAACACACCTCCCACTCTGCAGCTACCATTTCGCTCAGGCATAAGGGAATCAATTAACCTGCATTTTGTGCGCTCCGCACACAGCTTGTACGCATGTGAGCTGGGGGACTGAGTGCAGACTGGCTGGGAGACCCCTGAGGAGAGACTGGAAACGTAGGCCTTGGGAAGAGAACGGGAGGAGGAACCGGAGAGTCCCGACTCCCTCCCCATTCTGTAGTCTCCATTGAGGGCTGGAAAGGCGCGCCCTCATAGAGGCAGAAGAGGGGCGCGCATGAACCATAGTGCCCGCGATTGAAACGCAGTCCACACAGGGGGTGGATCCTTGGCCGAAGGGGTCACAGAACTGCCCAGAGACCCCTGAGGAGAGACTGGAAATGGAGGCGTTGAGGAAAGAATGGGGGGAGGAACCAGGGAGCCCCGAGTCACTCTCCGATCTGTATTCTCCCTTGTGGGCTGGAAAGGCACGCCCCCAAAGAGGCAGAAGAGGGGCGCGCAGGAACCAGACTGCGTGCAATCAAAATGCAGGCTGCACAGGTGGTGGATCCTTGACAGAAGTGGTCACAGAACTGCCCACAGGCCCCTGAGGAGAGACTAGAAATGGAGGCGTTGGGGAAAGAACGGGAGGAGGAACCGGGGAGTCCCGACTCCTTCTCCTTGCCATAGTCTCCATTGCGCGGGAAGAGGCCACACCCCCAAAGAGCCAAAAGCCTAAAAGCACACATAGACACTCCAAAAACACCCAGTGCAGGCGCACACACTTGCGCCGAATGAACGGCGAGAGTTGGCGAGCGTGTGTGTGACCGGCGCGGGCTGGTGAATGCTTGCACCTGCCGGCAAGGCCTCCCACAGATTGGCGCCGATATGGTCTGCGAGGGAGTGCACAGAGCGGCAAGGGCAGGAGTAAATTGACACGCCCGCCCACGATTGAGGAGCGGCCCACAAAATTAGTAGATCGCCGGCCAAAGGGGTCACAGAGCTGCCCAGAGTACCTGGAGGAGAGACCAGAGACAGGATTAACCAGAGAGTCCTGGAGTTGGCTTCCTCCCATTTCCGAAGTCCCCATTTGGCGAGGGCAAGCAACCGCACCCAAAGAGCCAAAAACGGGGAAAACACACAATAGAAGACTCTAACTGACCAGTGCCGGGGAGTTCACTGGACAGGGGGCCCAGATGAGTACGCGAGGTCGAGAATAAGCCCCCTGGTCTGGGGCAAGGACATGCGAGCCCAGGCAGGCAGGGGATCCTACCGCGCTGGGAGCATGCTCAAGGAGCCAGCGTGAGAGTGCAGAGTGATCCCAAAAACTATCCCAGCCCTGACCGACCGAAGCCGTCACACAGCTGCCCAAAACAGGAGTCAGACACAGACAGTAGACTCCTGGAAGGCTCAAACAAACAACCCAAGGTCATATAGGGTCAACAACTGACATCATCACAGGCAGGCCCAAAAAGAAAAGTAAAGGACAAAAACACTTAAGAGACTCTCACAAAAATGGGAATAAAAAGAAGTTCCGGACAAATGAGAGGAAAAGGGGACTCCCCACAGAGGGAGCTAAATGAAATAGAGGCAAGGGAACTATCAGATATTGAATTCAAAACAATGGTTCTAAGGAAGATCAATGAGCTCAGCCAGCTCAAAGATAAGTATGAGAAACTGCAGAGACACTATCAGGATCTTACAACAAACTATACCAGAGTGGAAAAGGACATAGAAACTATCAAGAAGACACAAGAGGATATGAAGAATACCATTTCTGAATTGAAGAACACAGTAGAAGGAATCCAAAGCAGGCTGGATGAAGCTGAGGATCGAATCAGTGAAATGCAGGATAAGGTAGAAAGAAGCTCCCAGAAAGAACAAGAAATGGAAAAAAGACTCAAAAAGAATGAAGAGGCATTGAGGGAAATGCAGGGCAACCTGAAACGCAATAATATCCATTTAATAGGGATACCAGAAGGAGAAGAAGAGGAACAAGGGATAGAGAACCTCTTTGAAAAAGTAACGATGGAAAATTTCTCTAATTTGAGGAGAGAAAGGCTCTCATGCATCCAGGAGGCACAGAGGACCCCACTCAAGAGGAACTCAAGGAGGTCCACTCCAAGACACATCATCATTAAAATGGCAACTATCAAAGTCGAAGAGAGAATCCTCAAGGCAGCAAGGGAGAATGACAAAGTAACATACAAAGGGACCCCTGATACGCCTAGGAGCTGATTTCTCAACAGAAACACTACAAGCGAGAAGTGAATGGCAACAAATATTCCAAGTCATGAAAAGCAAGGGCCTACAGCCAAGCCTGCTCTACCCAGCTAGGCTCTCAATTAAAATACAAGGGGAAATATGGAGTTTCCCAGACAACAGAAGACTAAAAGAATACATCTCTACCAAAACAGCACTCCAAGATATGCTAAGGGGACTGGTTTAAGAAGATGAAGGAAAAGAATGAGAGAGAGAGGAACACAGGGACAAAGAGAAAAGATGAGTAAGTTTCTATCAGTAATATCTCTCAATGTGAATGGACTAAATGCCCCAATCAAAAGACACAGGGTAGCTGAATAGATAACAAAACATGACCCACACATATGCTGCCTACAAGAGACCCACCTCAGAGCAAGAGACCTACACAGATTGAAAGTAAAGGGATGGAAAAAAATATTCCAAGCAAATGGGCAAGAAAAAAAGGCCGGGGTTGCCATACTTGTATCAGACAAAGTAGATTTCAAAACAAAGGCCATAAAAAGAGACCCAGAGGGGCACTTTTAATACTTAAAGGATGAATCTATCAAGAAGACATCAATATTGTAAACTTATATACTCCCCATAGAGGAACCCCCAAGTTTATAAGGAAATTGTTGGATGACTTCAAAAGAGATATAGACAGCATCACACTGATAGTAGGGGATTTCAACACCCCACTGTCAAAAATGGACAGATCTTCCAAACAAAACATTAATAAACATATTGTGGCACTCAATGACACACTGAATCAAAGAGACTTAACTGACATATATAGAACCTTACATCCCAAAGAAGAAAAATACACATTCTTTTCAAATGCTCATGGCAGTTTTTCAAAGATAGACCACATGCTAAGACACAAAGCAAACCTCAGCAAATTCAGGAAATTTGAAATAATACCAAACTTTTTCTCAGACCACAAAGGATTGAAACTTAAAATCAACCTCAAACAGAAACTTCAAAAACATGCAAACTCATGGAGACTGAACAGTAGACTATTAAACAATGAATGGGTCAATAATAAGATAAGAGAAGAAATCAAAAAAGTTCTGGAAACAAATGAAAATGAACACACAACAGTCCAAAACCTATGGGACACAGCAAAGGCGGTCCTGAGAGGGAAGTTCATAGCAATACAGGCCTACCTAAAAAAGATAGAAACATTTCACATAAAAGACCTCACACTACAACTTCAAGAACTGGAGAAACAACAACAAATAAATCCCAGAGCAAGGAGAAGGAAGGAAATAGTCAAGATAAGAGCAGAACTGAATGACATCGAGACAAAAAGAACAATTCAGAGGATCAACCAATCCAGAAGCTGGTTCTTTGAAAAGATAAATAAAATTGACAAACTTTTAAGCAGACACATCAAGAAAAAAAGTGAGAGGATCCAAATTAATAATATCAGAAATGAAAGAGGAGAAATAACAACTTATACACAGAAATACATAGGAACCTCAGAAACTACTATGAACAATTATATGCCAAGAAATATGAAAATCTTGATGAAATGGACATATTTTTAGAAAAGTATAATCTTCCAACACTGAAGGAGGAAGAAACAGAAAGCTTGAACAGACCTTTAACAGCTGGGGACATTGAAGCAGTCATCCAGAAACTCCCAGCACCCAAAAGCCCGGGGCCGGACAGTTTCACAGGAGAATTTTACAAAACATTTAAGGAAGAGCTAACCCCTGTCCTTCTCAGACTATTCCAAAAAATCCAAGAGGAAGGAACACTCCCAGATTCTTTCTATGAGGCCATCATCACCCTGATCCCAAAACCAGATAAAGACCCTACAAAGAAAGAAAACTGCAGGCCAATTTCGCTGATGAACATAGATGCTAAAATCCTCCACAAAATATTGGCAAACCCCATCCAGCAATACATTCAAAAGATTATCCACCACGATCAAGTGGGATTCATCCCAGGCATGCAGGGATGTGTCAATATACACAAATCAGTAAACGTGATACATCACATAAATAAAAGAAAAAACAAAAGCAACATGATCATTTCGATAGATGCATAAAAAGCATTCGATAAGGTACAGCGCCCATTTCTGATCAAAACACTCAGCAAAATGGGAATAAATGGGGCATTCCTCAACCTAATAAAGGCCATATATGAAAAACCTACAGCCACTATCATACTCAACGAGCAAAAACTGAAAACGTTGCCACTAAGACTGGGAACACGACAAGGATGTCCGCTCTCACCACTTCTTTTCAACATCGTATTGGAAGTCCTAGCCACAGCGGTCAGGCAAGAGAAAGAGATAAAAGACATCCAAATAGGAAAGGAGGAAGTAAAGCTATCATTGTTTGCAGATGACATGATAGTGTACATAGAGAACCCTGTAGACTCTACAAAAAAACTCCTCAACCTAATAAGTGAATTTCGCAAAACAGCAGGATACAAAGTCAACATTCAGAAATCAAAGGCATTTTTGTACACAAGCAATGAAATAGAAGAAGAAATCAAAACAAAGATGTACCATTAGATATAGCAAGAAGAAAAATAAAGTACCTAGGCATAAACTTAACCAAAGACGTAAAAGATCTGTACGCAGAAAACTATACAACATTGAACAAAGAAATGAAGGAAGACACAAATAAATGGAAGCATATACCGTGCTCATGGATTGGAAGAGTTAATATCATCAAAATGTCCATACTACCCAAAGCAATTTATAGATTCAACGCAATCCCTATTAAGTTACCAATGACATATTTCAGAGAAATAGAACAGACATTTCAAAAATGTATATTGAACCATAAACAACCCCGAATAGCCGCAGCAATTTTGAGGAAAAAAAAAAGTAGGAGGGATCACAATTCCGGACATCAAACTCTACTACAAAGCCACTATACTCAAAACAATCTGGTATTGGCACAAGAACAGACCCATAGACCAGTGGAACAGAATAGAAAGCCCAGAAATAAGCCCATGTCTATATGGGCATCTAATATTTGGCAAAGGGGGCAGAAGCATAAAATGGAGCCATAATAACCTCTTCAAAAAATGGTGTTGGGAGAGCTGGACGGCTACATGCAAAAAATTGAAATTGGATCATCAGCTGACACCATACACAAAAATAAACTCAAGATGGATAAAAGCCTTAAATATATGTCACAAAACCATAAAAGTCCTAGAGGAGAACATTGGCAGGAAACTCTCAGATATCCCGCGCAGCAATTTTTTCACTGATACGTCTCCTAAAGCAAGGGACATAAAGGAAAGAATAAAGCAGTGGGACCTCATCAAAATTAGAAGCTTCTGCATGGCAAAAGAAAACATCAGCAAAATGAAAAGGGAGCCAACCGTATGGGAAAGTATATTCGCTAATGATGCATCAGATAGAGGTTTGATCTCCAGCATATATAAAGAACTCACTCGACTCCACTCCAAGAAGACAAACGATCCAATCCAAAAATGGGCAAAGGACCTGGGCAGACGCTTTTCCAAGGAGGAGCTACAGAGGGCCTAGAGGCATTGGAAAGGATGCTCAGCATCAGTAGCCATCAGAGAAATGCAGATCAAAACCACCATGAGGTACCACCTCACACCGGTCAGAATGGCCATCATAAACAGATCCACAAACAACAGGTGCTGGTGAGGCTGTGGAGAAAAGGGAACCCTAGTCCACTCTTGGTGGGAATGCAGACTGGTGCAGCCACTGTGGAAAGCCGTGTGGAATGTCCTCAAAAAGCTGAAAATGGAACTGCCTTTGGATCCAGTGATTCCCCTGCTGGGACTATACCCTAAGATTACCAAAACGCCAATACAAAAGAACCTATGCACCCCAATGTTCATAGCAGCACAATTTACAATAGCCAAGTTTTGGAAGCATCCTAAATGCCCATCAGTAGATATTGGATCAAAAAATAATGGTACATATACACAATGGAATACTACGCAGCAGAAAGAAAAAAAGAACTACTAAACTTCGCGACAGCATGGATGGAACTGGAGAGCATTGTGCTAAGCGAAATAAGCCAGGGGGCAAAAGACAAGTACCATATGATCTCACCTATAAGTGGAACCTAACCAACAATACAAAGATGCAAGGAAAGTAAGACCAGCAACACTGAAAGGAAAAGAAATCAACAGAGTCAAGAGAGAAGGAGGGAGGGGGGGAGAAAAGGAAGGGAAGGGGAAAGTCAAGGAACATATAGCAAGGACTCATGGACAAAACTAAAGTGGAAGAGCTGAGGGAGGGAAGAAGGGAGGGGGCAAGGGAAAGTGGTGGGGGGTAGGCAGAGACAAATATGTTTGAAAAAATAAATTAAAATAAAATTAAAAATAATAATAAAAAAAACAGAAGGTGTTAAAATTCCAGCTCTCTTTACCTGACACTAGCATGTATGAGTCATTTAAAGTATTTGAGACTTGATTTCCTCCTCTGTAAAATGGGCAGTCTGGGATAGTTGGTTGTTTTTGTTATTGTTGTTTTTAAATTTGGAGTCAAACTCTGTAAGCTTCTAAACAATGGGCCTGATAATGATGACTAATTTTAAAAACCACTCAATCTCCAAGAACATGAACAGGCAGTAAATATAGAAGGAAGTATAAATAGGTTGTAAACATAGGAAAAGATGCTTAGCTTTAATCATAATTAAAGATATGCAAATTAAAACAGAATGAGATACTATTTTCACATATTGGAATGGTAAATATATAATAAGAAATTAGTAGTTCAGAGTTTTGTGGGTGTGGGGAAACTGACACTTTCATACAATGTGGATGGTAGAATAAATTGATATAACTTATTTAGAGGTCAATTAGCCATTACAGATCTACATTTTAGGTACATATCTCCTTTAAAGATTCTGTTTGTTTATTTTTAGAGAAGAGAAGGGATGGAGAGAGTGAAAGAAACATCAATGTGTGGTTGCATCTCGTGCGCCCCCTGCTGGGGACCTGGCCTGCAACCCAGGCCTGTGCCCTGACTGGCAATCAAACCAGTGACCCTTTAGTTTACAGGCCAGCACTCAATCCACTGAGCCACACCAGCCGGGGGGTATATATCTCCTTTAACCCAACAATTCCTCTTCTCAAAATTTATCCTTAAATATGTTCACATGTGTGTGCCGATATATTATGAACAAGGATTTTTCTTGAAGTAATGTTTTTAATAGTAAACACCTGAAAACAATGTTTATCAGTAGGGGACTGGTTACACAAATTTGATTCATAACAATAATATATGGCCACTAAAAAAAAATGGTAGCACATAGGGAAGTTGCTCATGGGGTTAAAACCTTTATATAATTTATGTGCTAAGAAATAAAGAAGGTATAGATTAACTTGCATTTAATGGTCACTTACTGAGTGACTGGTACTACCCTTTGTAAAATTTACTTAGTCTTTACATCAAAGTCTACGAGGTAGTCTCTATTATTATGCCAATATGAGAGAAGAGGAATTAGAGATACAAAGAAGGATGGCCAAGTTTAAACAGCTGATACGTGACAGAACCTGGATATAAACCCAGGTATTCTGACTTCCAAGACTGCACTATATTAACCTGCTATATTTTCATGTTTCTTCCTCTGTAGAATCCTCTGTATTCTTCCATTTGAAGAAAAAACAAAGAAAAATATGTACATATGCCTGGATATGATTTTAAAAGTTGTGGACAGATACCTAAGAAACTGTTAACTGTGGACGTCTTGTCAAAATGGAGGTAAACATGCCTCACCTCTGCATACAACTATAGCAAAAAAAATACAGCTACACTACAAAATAAATATCACCCAGAATTGTCAGAAAATGAAGCTGCGTGGAAGTATGCCAACCAAGAATTTAAAGAAGCCCCATTTATCCAGACGGATAGGAGGGGCTGAGATGAAGAGTGGTGCAGAGAAGCATGAAGATGGGAACTGGTGGTCCCACATCCATGTGTGGCAGGTAAGAAACAAGAGGGATATCTCAGAAGTGAAGGATCCCAGCCCCAGTCCAGACCTACCAGCCCTGGGTCCCAGCGTCAGGAGGATAAGTCCCCACTACTTCTTGCTGTAAAAATCAGTGAGTGTTGGGTCAGTGGAAGAAACTGTGTCCTCTTAAAGGGCCTGCAATGGACTTAGGACTCACATAGATACACTCCCTCTGGGATTCAGCACCAGGGCAACAGCTGGAAGGGCACCAGTGGCATATGGGGAGAAAGTGAAATGCGAGTGGGGAGACAGCTTCCTCCTGGGAAAAATTCCAGAGGTCAGGCAGTGACACTGTCCCCACTCTGAGCCCTCCCCGACACAGAGCAACAGAGTGGTGATGCAAGCTGCCAGACCCTGGCGATTACCTAAAGCTCCACCCCACATAACAGGTGCTCTAAGACAGGGAGTCAAAGCAGCTCTACCCAGTACATAGAAACAAATACAGGGAGGCTGCCAAATTGAGGAGACAAAGAATTACGGCCCAAATGAAAGAATAGAACAAAGCTCTAGAAAAAGAAGTAAATGAAATGGAGATAAACAATCTATGAGATACAGAGTTCAAAACACTGGTTATCATGATGCTCCGGGAACTCACTGGGTACTTCAACACTATAAAAAAGACAGAGGAAGAAATGGAGATTGCATTAAGTGAAATTAAAAAAAAAAAATCTACAGAGAACCACCAGTGGAGAAGATGAAGCCAAAATCAAATCAAGAATTTGGAACAGAAGAAACGAAGAAGCATTCAATCAGAACAGCAATAATAGAAAATAAATTTTAAAAACACAAGGATAGACTTATGAACCTCTAGGGCATCTTTAAACATACCAACATCTGAATCACAGGAGTGACAGAAGGAGAAGAGGAAGAGCAAAACATTGAAAATTTATTTGAACAAATAATGAAAAAAACTTCCTTAATTTGGTGAAAGAAATAGACATACAAGTCCAGGAAGCACAGAGTCCCAAACAAGATGGACCCAAAAGGACCACACCAAGATATATCATAATTAAAATGCCAAAGGTTAAAAATAGAGAATCTTAAAAGCAGCCAGAGAAAAGCACAGGGTTACCTACAAAGGAGTCCCCAAAATACTGTCAGCTGATTTCTCAAAAGAAACTTTGCAGGCAAGAACGGATTGGCAAGAAGTATCAAAGTGATGAAAAGCAAGGACCTGCAACCTAGAATACTCTATCCAGCAAAGCTATCATTGAGAATACAAGGACAAATAAAGTACTTCCCAGACAAGGTAAAACTAAAGGAGTTCATCATCACCAAGCCATTATTATATGAAATGCTAAAGGGAATTATATAAGAAAAAGACCACAACAATGAACAATTAAAATGGCAATACATTCACAACTATCAATAATTGAATCCTGCCCTGGCTGGTGTGGCCCAGTGGATTGAGTGTCGGCCTGTGGACCAAAGGGTCGCCAGTTCAGTTCCCAGTCTGAGCACATGCCTGTGTTGTGAGCCAGGTCCCCAGAAGGGAGCATGTGAGAGGCAAACACACACTGATATTTCTCTCCCTCTCTTTCTTCCTCCCTTCCCCTCTTTAAAGAATAAAAAAATAATAATAATTAAATCCAAATAGTACAGTAAGCAAACAACCAGAACAGGAACAGAATCATAGATATGGAGACTGGAGACAAGGAGGAGGAGGGAGAATGGGGGAAAAGGTACAGGGATTAAGAAGCATAACTGGTAGGAACAAATAGACAGGGGGAGGTTAAGAATAGTATAGGCAATGGAGAAGCCAAAGAACTTACATGCACGACCCATGGACATGAACTAAGGGAATCGATTGCTGGAGGAAATGGGGGTACCGAATGGAGGGGTACAAAGGGGAAAAATTGGGACAACTGTAATAGCATAATGAAAAATATATATTTCTATAAATAGAAACTACTAACTGCACTTGACTATGGGGGGGGAATAGGTGGGGCTCTAGACAGAAGGAAAACTTGCTGGGGGTCATATATATCCCGTTGTTTTTGTTTGTTTGTTTGTTTTGCCTTGTCTTTTTCTTTTGCATGAATTACTTTATATTAAGTGTTAATTACAAAAGCAAATAGCTTTTTAGAGCAAAAACTTAATAAAATATCAAATATACTCATAATTCAACAGATTGGGAAACTAAGACTAAAAGAGGCTAAGGGACCCACTGAATTCAAGGAGTTAATTAACAGATAAGTAAGACCAACAATCCATATCTATTTGTTTGAGTTTCTTTCAACCTTCTCATCCTTCTTATTCCTTACCTTCAGAGACTCTGTGAGTCAGAGAAAAGAGAGAGACTTTGGTTTCATTGTTATTTTTTTTATTTTTAAACATTGTATATATTTTATTTTTTATTTTTTAAAATTTTTTAAAGATTTTATTTATTTTACTTTTTCTCATTTTCTTAACTTTAAAAATTATAAATCATGTTTATTCTATTACAATTGTCTCCATTTTTTCCCTTTCCCCCTCTCCACCCACCCCACCCCCACCCCCACTCCCACAGTCAGTTCCCACTCTGTTGTCTATGTCCATGGGTCATTCATACATGTTCTCTGTCTAGTCCCTTCCCCTTCTTTCCACCATTGTCCTCTTTCCCCATCCTCTCTTGTCACTTTCAGTCTGCTCCATGTTTCCATGCCTGTGGTTTATTTTGTTCATTAGTTTATTTTGTTGACTAGAGTCCACTTAAAGGTGAGATTATACGGTATTTGTCTTTCATCAACTGGCTTATTTCACTTAGCTTAATATTCTCCAGTTTCATCCATGTTGTCACAAAAGGTAGGAGTTCCATCTCTCTCTCTTCCTTAAATGCAGATTGATTTTATTTATTTTTTAAATGTCAAAGTTAATTATAAAATATTAAACAAATTTAAAACCATTATAAAATCTCAGGAAATTAAACCAACATGACAACAGCACAGAAATAATCAAGTAGATCAATGAAAAATAATGAACATTCTAGAGACAAACATATATATCTAACAATGTAATATATGATTAAGTTGATATTTCAAATAAATGGAGAAAATAAGGCTTATTCCACAAATAAGGTGCATGGACCACTATTACTTGAAATAAAACAAATATAGAGCCCTATTTCACACATTATACAAGAAATATTCAGGTGAGTTAAATATCAATATGTAGAATCTAAGGAGTTTTAGAAGAAAATAGAATTAATATTTTTCATGACCTGAAGTAAAATATTCAAACACAGAAGCTATAAATATTGACAATATAACTATATTAAACATTTAACTATATAGTAATATACATATAAAAAAATTAAAGGACGAAGAATAGAATCAGAAAGTATTTGCAACACATCTAAAACATGGTTAATGGGTTTTTTGTTTTTTGGGGTTTTTTGGGTTTTCTTTAGGGAAAAAAGTTCTACAAACCTTTAATCAATAAATGGATAAAGAAAAAGAAAAAGGTTTTTAAAGATTTTTTTAAAAAATAGATAGGCAAGAAATGTACTAAAACAGGTTTAGTTTCAACAAATAGTATAAGAAAAATTAAAATAACATCATTGTCACAATCAGATTAATGAGTATTCAAAATATTGGTAATATCAAGTATTGGCAAGTCTGAAAGGAACTGGGTATTCATAGAAACTTTTTCTTGATCTGAAAGCAGTCCCTTTAGCATAGAGTGCAGGTTGGTTTGGTGGAAGTGTATTCTTTTAGCCTTCTTTTGTCTGGGAAACTCCTTATTTCGCCTTCCATTTTTTCTTTAATTTATTTTTTCAAATACATTTGTCTCTGCAGACCCCTACAATTTTCCCTTCCCCCTCCGTGCTTCCTTCCCTCAGCTCTTCCCCTTTGGTTTTGTCCATGAGTCCTTGCTATATGTTCCTTGACTTTCCCCTTCCCCTCCTTTTCCCCGCCCCCACTCCCTCCCTCTCTCTTGTCTCTGTTGATTTCTTTTCCTTTCAGTGTTGCTGGTCTTACTTTCCTTGCATCTTTGTATTGTTGGTTAGGTTCCACTTATAGGTGAGATCATATGATACTTGTCTTTTGCCCCCTGGCTTATTTCGCTTAGCACAATGCTCTCCAGTTCCATCCATGCTGTCGCGAAGTTTAGTAGTTCTTTTTTTCTTTCTGCTGCGTAGTATTCCATTGTGTATATGTACCATTATTTTTTGATCCAATATCTACTGATGGGCATTTAGGATGCTTCCAAAACTTGGCTATTGTAAATTGTGCTGCTATGAACATTGGGGTGCATAGGTTCTTTTGTATTGGCGTTTTGGTAATCTTAGGGTATAGTCCCAGCAGGGGAATCACTGGATCCAAAGGCAGTTCCATTTTCAGCTTTTTGAGGACATTCCACACGGCTTTCCACAGTGGCTGCACCAGTCTGCATTCCCACCAAGAGTGGACTAGGGTTCCCTTTTCTCCACAGCCTCACCAGCACCTGTTGTTTGTGGATCTGTTTATGATGGCCATTCTGACCGGTGTGAGGTGTTACCTCATGGTGGTTTTGATCTGCATTTCTCTGATGGCTACTGATGCTGAGCATCCTTTCCAATGCCTCTGGGCCCTCTGTATCTCCTCCTTGGAAAAGCGTCTGCCCAGGTCCTTTGCCCATTTTTTGATGGGATCGTTTGTCTTCTTGGAGTGGAGTCGAGTGAGTTCTTTATATATGCTGGAGATCAAACCTCTATCTGACGTATCATTAGCGAATATATCTTCCCATACGGTTGGCTCCCTTTTCATTTTGCTGATGTTTTCTTTTGCCGTGCAGAAGCTTCTTATTTTGATGAGGTCCCACTGCTTTATTCTTTCCTTTATGTCCCTTGCTTTAAGAGACATATCAGTGAAAAAATTGCTGCGCGGGATATCTGAGAGTTTCCTGCCAATGTTCTCCTCTAGGATTTTTATGGTTTTGTGACTTATATTTAAGGCTTTTATCCATCTTGAGTTTATTTTTGTGTATGGTGTCAGCTGATAATCCAATTTCAATTTTTTGTATGTAGCCGTCCAGCTCTCCCAACACCATTTCTTGAAGAGGCTATTATTGCGCCATTTTATGCTTCTGCCCCCTTTGCCAAATATTAGATGCCCATATAGACGTGGGCTTATTTCTGGGCTTTCTATTCTGTTCCACTGGTATATGGATCCGTTCTTCTGCCAGTACCAGATTGTTTTGAGTATAGTGGCTTTGTAGTAGAGTTTGATGCCCGGTATTGTCATCCCTACTACTTTGTTTTTCTTTCTCAAAATTGCTGAGGCTATTCGGGGTCGTTTACGGTTCCATATAAATTTTTGAAATCTCTGTTCTATTTCTGTGAAATATGTCATTGGTATGTTAATACGGATTGCATTGAACCTATAAATTGCTTTGGGTTGTATGGACATTTTGATGATATTAATTCTTCCAATCCATGAGCACAGTATATGCTTCCATTTATTTGTGTCTTCCTTCATTTCTTTGTTCCATGTTGTATATTTTTCTCCGTACAGGTCTTTTACGTCTTTGGTTAAATTTATGCCTAGGTACTTATTTTTCTTCTAGCTATATCGAATGGTATTTTTTTTTCTGATTTCTTCTTCTTCTATTTCACTGCTGGTGTACCAAAAATGCCTTTGATTTCTGAATGTTGACTTTGTATCTTGCTGTTTTGCCAAATTCACTGATTAGGTTGAGTTTTTTTGTAGAGTCTACAGGGTTCTCGATGTACACTATCATGTCATCTGCAAACAATGATAGCTTTACTTCCTCCTTTCCTATCTGGATGCCCTTCATCTCTTTCTCTTGTCTGACCGCTGTGGCTAGGACTTCCAATACAATGTTGAAAAGAAGCGGTGAGAGCAGACATCCTTGCCATGTTCCCAGTCTTAGTGGCAAAGTTTTCAGTTTTTGCCCGTTGAGTATGATAGTGGCTGTAGGTTTTTCATATATGGCCTTTATTACGTTGAGGAATGCCCCATTTATTCCCATTTTGCTGAGTGTTTTGATCATAAAAGGGCGCATGTACTTTATCGAATGCTTTTTATGCATCTACCGAGATGATCATGTGGTTTTTGTCTTTTATTCATGTGATGTATCACATTTACTAATTTGCGTATATTGAACCATCCCTGCATGCCTGGGATGAATCCCACTTGATCGTGGTGGATAATCTGTTGAATGTATTGCTGGATGGGGTTTGCCAATATTTTGTGGAGGATTTTAGCATCTATGTTCATCAGCGAAATTGGCCTGCAGTTTTCTTTCTTTGTAGGGTCTTTATCTGGTTTTGGGATCAGGGTGATGCTGGCCTCATAGAAAGAATCTGGGAGTCTTCCCTCCTCTTGGATTTTTTGGAATAGTCTGAGAAGGACAGGGGTTAGCTCTTCCTTAAATGTTTTGTAAAATTCTCCTGTGAAACTGTCCGGCCCCGGGTTTTTGGGTGCTGGGAGTTTCTGGATGACTGCTTCAATGTCCCCAGCTGTTAAAGGTCTGTTCAAGCTTTCTGTTTCTTCCTCCTTCAGTGTTGGAAGATTATACTTTTCTAAAAATATGTCCATTTCATCAAGATTTTCATATTTCTTGGCATATAATTGTTCATACTAGTTTCTGACGATCCTTTGTACTTCTGTGGTATCAGTTGTTATTTCTCCGCTTTCGTTTCTGATATTATTAATATGGGTCCTCTCTCTTTTTTTCTTGATGTGTCTGCTTAAAGGTTTGTCAATTTTATTTATCTTTTCAAAGAACCAGCTTCTGGATTGGTTGATCCTCTGAATTGTTCTTTTTGTCTCTATGTCATTCAGTTCTGCTCTCATCTTGACTATTTCCTTCCTTCTACTTACTCTGGGATTTATTTGTTGTTGTTTCTCCAGTTCTTGAAGTTGTAGTGTGAGGTCTTTTATGTGAAATGTTTCTATCTTTTTTAGGTAGGCCTGTATTGCTATGAACTTCCCTCTCAGGCGCACCTTTGCTGTGTCCCGTAGGTTTTGGACTGTTGTGTGTTCATTTTCATTTGTTTCCAGAACTTTTTTGATTTCTTCTCTTATCTTATTATTGACCCATTCATTGTTTAATACTCTACTGTTCAGTCTCCATGAGTTTGCAATTTTTGGAAGTTCCTTTTTGAGATTGATTTCAAGTTTCAATCCTTTGTGGTCTGAGAAAAAGTTTGGTATTATTTCAAATTTCCTGAATTTGCTGAGGTTTGCTTTGTGTCTTAGCATGTGGTCTATCTTTGAAAAACTGCCATGAGCATTTGAATAGAATGTGTATTTTTCTTCTTTGGGATGTAAAGTTCTATATATGTCAGTTAAGTCTCTTTGATTCAGTGTGTCATTGAGTGCCACAATATGTTTATTGATGTTTTGTTTGGAAGATCTGTCCATTTTTGACAGTGGGGTGTTGAAATCCCCTACTATCAGTGTGATGCTGTCTATATCTTTTTTGCAATCATCCAAGGTTTTCCTTATAAACTTGGGGGCTCCTATATTGGGAGCATATAAGTTTACAATATTGATGTCTTCTTGATTGATTCTTCCTTTAAGTATTATAAAGTGCCCCTCTTGGTCTCTCTTTATGGCCTTTGTTTTGAAATCTACTTTGTCTGATACAAGTATGGCAACCCCGGCCTTTTTTTCTTGCCCATTTGCTTGGAATATTTTTTTCCATCCCTTTACTTTCAATGTGTGGGTCTCTTGCTCTGAGGTGGGTCTCTTGTAGGCAGCATATATGTGGGTCATGTTTTGTTATCTATTCAGCTACCCTGTGTCTTTTGATTGGGGCATTTAGTCCATTCACATTGAGAGATATTACTGATAGAAACTTACTCATCTTTTCTCTTTGTCCCTGTGTTCCTCTCTCTCTCATTCTTTTCCTTCGTCTTCTTAAACCAGTCCCCTTAACATATCTTTGAGTGCTGGTTTGGTAGACATGTATTCTTTTAGCCTTCTCTTGTCTGGGAAACTCCGTATTTCCTCTTCTATTTTAATTGAAAGCCTTGCCGGGTAGTGCAGCCTTGGCTGTAGGCCCTTGCTTTTCATGACTTGGAATATTTGTTGCCATTAAACATTGTATATATTTTAAATTAAATAAATCTTTTGTTTAAAATACCATCATAATATTAGCAGATATATTTCAATAGCACATTAAAAGGATCATTTACACCACAACCAAGTGGGATTTATTTGAGGGATGCAAAGATGGTTTAACTTATGAAAATCAATTAATGTGATACGCCACCTTAGCAGAATGAAGAAGAAAAATCACGTGGTTAATAGATGTAGAAAAAATACTTGAATAAATTCAATGCCCTTTCATGATAAAAACTATCAATAAACTAGGAGTAGAAGGAAATTACCTCAACATAATAATGCCATATGTGATAAGCACCAGCTAACATTGTACTCAACAGTAAAAAGCAGAAATTTTTCCTCTAAGATCAGGAACAAGGCAAGAATGCCTGCTCCTTCCAATCCCACTTCTATTCAAGATAGCACTGGATGTTTTGCCAGAACAGTCAGGCAATAAAAAGTCATAAAATGGATCCAAGTAGGAAAGGAAAAAGGAAAAATGTCTTTGTTTGTGGATGACTTGATTTTTTATCCAAAAAAAAAAACCCTAAAGTCTCCACCATAAAGCTGTTAGAACTAATAAATTCAGTAAAGTTTCAGGATACAAAACAAACATATGAAGATCTATAGCATTTCCATACACTAACAATGAATTTTCTGAAAAAGAAAATTAGGTAAACAATCCCATTTTCAATAACATCAAAAAGACTTAGAAATAAAATATGTAAGAATAAACTTAACTAAAGAGGTAAAAGATGTGTACACTGAAAATACTGATGAAAAAATTTTAAAAAGAGCCCTGTCTAGTATGGCTCAGTGGATTGAGCACCAGCCTGCAAACCAAAGGGTCACTGGTTTGATTCCCAGTCAGGGCACATGCCTGGGTTGCGGGCCAGGCCCCCATTAGGGGGCATGTGAGAGGAAACCATACATTGGCGTTTCTCTCCTTACCTTTCTCCCACCCTTCCTCTCTCTAAAAAAAAATAAATAAAATATTTTTTTAGAAAAAGAATTTTAAAAAGACACAAACAAATTGCAAGCCATCCTGTGTTCATGGATTGGAAGACTTAATACTACCCAAAATATCTATTTTTCGTTAAAATGGTAGTTAAAATATCCATACTACCCAAAGTGATCTATGGATTCAGTGCAATCTCTATCAAAACGCCAACGGTATATAATTTTACTTATATGTGGAATCTAAAAAACAAAACAAAACAAACAAACAAAACTGAAACAGATTCACAGATACAGAGAACAGACTGATGGTTACCAGAAGGGAAGGGGATTGAGATGCTGGGTGAAAAAAAGTGAAGAGATTAAGAATTACAAATTTGTAGTTACAAAATAGTCACAGGGATGTAAAGTACAGCATAAGGAACACAGTTAATAATACTGTAATAATTATGTAAGGTGCAAGATGGGTACTGGAAATATTGGATGAAGCACTTTGTGAAGTGTATCATTGTCTAACCACTGTGCTGTATATCTGAAACTAATACAAGATAATGTTGAATGTAATCTGTTATTTAACTTTTTAAAAACATGCCAATGGTATTTATTATAGAAATAGAAAAAACAATTTTAAAATTAATGGCATCACAAAAGGCCCCCACATAGCCAGCATCACACTTCCTTATTTCAAAATGTATTACAAAGCTATAATAATTAAAACAGTAGGATGTGGCATAAAGACAGACATATAGTCTGATGGTACAGAATGCAAAGCTCAGAAATAAATCCATGCATATGTAATTAACTGATCTTTGACAAGAATACCAAAACTTGTGTTGGGAAAATTGGATACCTGCATGCAAATGAATGAAAATGGACTGTCATCTTACACTATAAACAAAAATCAACTCAAAATGAATTAAAGTCTTAAAAGTAAGACCTGAAACTATAAAACTCCAAGGAAAAAAAAGAGGGGAAAACTTTATGACATTAGTGTTAGCAGTGATTCATGAATATGACACCAAAGATATGGGCAACAAAAGCAAAAATTGACAAGAGGGACTACCTCAAACTAAAGAGTTTCTGTAAAGCAAAGGATACAACTAACAAAGTAAAAAGGCAGCCTATAAATGGGAGAAAATATTTGCAAACAGTCTATCGATGAGGTCAAGTTCCAAAATATATAAGGAATTTTTACAACTCAATAGCAACAAAACTAGTAACCTGATTAAAAAATGGGGAGACTTGAATAGACATGTCTCCAAAGAAGACATACTACAAAGGATTCTCAATAGCAATCATCATCAGGGAAATACAGATCAAAACTACAATGAGATACTACCTCACACCTGTTAGGATGACTATTATTAAAAAACTTAAGACAACAAGTGTCGGTGAGAATGTGGAGAAAATGGAATCCTGTACACTGTTGGTGGGAATGCATAATGGTGTAACTGCTATGGAAAACGTATTGAGGTGCCTCATAAAATTAAAATTAAGGGCTGTAACCTAGATGAATCTTCAGAACATTAGGGTAGGTGAAATAGGCCAGTCACAGAAAGGAATGCATTATATGAGAGGAATATTGCATGATTCCTCTCAAATCATGCATCTAAAATAGTAAAACTCATAGAAGCAGAGAGGAGAATGGTGATTGCCAGGGGCTGGGAGAAATAGGGAATTGCTATTCAACATGTGTAAAGTTTCAGTTATGCAAGAGGAACTAAATTCTAGAGATCTGCTGTACAATATAGTGCCAATTTGGCTTCTAGTGTCACTGAATGTATAGGATCCTTCGTTCTCGAGACATATAGCCTCTGCAAAGTATTCCAATAGACTAGACTTTTCTAAAGTTGCTGATATTCTTCTCCACCTTGAACTACCATTGCTGATAAAATTGCTTATTTTGTTCAGGCATGGGAATTTGCCAAGAAGTTATCAGCCTCTTTGATATGCTGGGATTTCCTTGAGCTGGACAGTTTAGTGTATTTAATCACCCATGCTTTTTTTCAGCACTCCTATGGAGAAATAGCAAAGAAAAAAGATACTTCAGCAGATGGAGAAAGACATTAGCCACACTTGACATTTCAAGTGTTATATTATTGTCTTCTAAGCCCACATAGGGAATAACTCCATTGGGTAGATGACAGCAGTGCTAGTGTAGACAAACTGCATGTATTCAATAGTGAAAGCTAAAAGAAAACCCAAATAAACAAGCAATGGTGACTGAACATATTAGATTACAAAGAAAAGTCTGAAGTGTCCTTTGGTGTATATATATGGAAGTTGAGTGTAGACGTAGAGAAAGGGAGAGAAAGAAAAATTAGTTCCATGGTCCTCTTCCAATTTTTATTCAACTATTTTATGATGGAGTCTTTTTACTTTGTGTAATTAACTCACTTATAGTCAATCTCTTTCCAAATTAATTTGCTTCCCTTTTCTAACCTTTCCCTTGTAAGAAAAACTAAATTGAATGCCTCATGAAGTGTCTCAATTTTTGCTGTAAAAGTGGGTAATGGTGTTTAATGTTGGAAAATGCTATTAAGTGTCATCTTTCTACCTGCTCCAAAAAGTTTGCAGCCTTATCCTGGGCTGCTTTGTAGGAGATCATTGTGACTATAAAATAATTTTGAGTCCAGCAGCTTGTGACAGGCAAATGTACAAATACAAGAAAGTAAGAAGGAAGGACACTCACAGCTGACCATAACATGACAAATGATGGGATGCTTTTTAAAAGTTTTCCTTGAAAATTTAGCAATTCTTTAAATTTGCATGGCAAAGAGCATAGCAACTATTTTTCTTCCCTCCATTCCAAAATAGAAAAAAAGAAGAGAAAGGAAAAGAAAATAAATCTAGAAGTTCAGAATAGTGAAACTATTTGATCTTAATCAAATGTGTCCAGAGCCCTTCCTCCCTTGTCATTACAATATGAGATCCTAAACCAGGTGACCGCCTTACCACTTTACATGAATGAGATTGCATCCTTGTGGAAAGGGCCCTCCTTCCCAAATCTACTGCCAATGAGACAAAATCAACTCCACTTTATGAAAAGAAGAAGCACCATGAAAAAAGTATGGGGTAGACAGTGAGTCTTCCTTAATAAAAGTGTCTTTTTTGGCCAGTTTTATTTCGGTATCACTGAAGGCCAGAATGGAAACTCAGCTTCATGTTAGGGAGAGTGAGTTCTTCTTTACTCTATTGATATTTGATCTCTGGATTTCTAATTAATGAGATCCAAGTGTGACCAAGTAGACTACCCACCCTGCTGGAAAACAACAGAATCAACACTTCCATATGTGAGCTCTTACCACAGACAGGTGACAGCTCATCAAGACCCTCTTTCCTCAAACAGCAGAGGAGACACACACACACACACACACAAAACACACACACACACACACACACACAATGAAAACTGATTCTTCCTTACAGAGTAAAAGGGAAAAAAACAAGAAAGGTAGGCAAAAAAAAAGAGAAAGAAAGAAAGAAAGAAAGAAAGAGAGAGAGAAAGAAAGAAAGAAAGAAAGAAAGAAAGAAAGAAAGAAAGAAAGAAAGAAAGAAAGAAAGAAAGAAAGAAAGAAAGAAAGAAAGAAAGAAAGAAAGAAAGAAAGAAAGAAAGAAAGAAAGAAAGAAAGAAAGAAAGAAAAGAAAGAAAGAAAGAAAGAAAGAAAGAAAGAAAGAAAGAAAGAAAGAAAGAAAGAAAGAAAGAAAGAAAGAAAGAAAGAAAGAAAGAAAGAAATGAAATGAAACAACAGCCTATCACTTGAAACCAGGGGCTAGGGCAAACTGGAAAACATGAAGACACCATGTGGAATTTGCTAGGAGGGTGCAGACTTTGCCTTGAATGGAATAGTTGAGAGCTGTTTATGAAAATCTGCAATACTCAATCCTTTCATCCTTGAAACGCCTGTGAAGAATTAGAACAACACAAATCCCAGCAACAAAAGCTTCATTTGAGCTTAGCAGAGTACACCCACCAATACAAGTAGGAGTAATGCACTGCCAGCCCAGCTTTCAAGGTTTTAAAAAACAATAACTCCCAACTCTCTCAAGGGCTTTGCTGAGCTAAGAGAAAATACAGTCATGCACTTGAGTGAGAAAAAAACCTTGACTTCAGTTCCTTCTTATTCATATTGGAGATAAACCACCAGAAATACAGGCTAATGCATGATTTTCCTTAATTCCGTGGTACAAAGTGAAATTTTTGCCTAAACAACACCAAACTTTGGCATTAAAAGAAAAATCGCTGGAATGAGCTATCTGAGCTGAAGGATCTTTGAAGGAAGAAATGTGTTTTATTTTACTTTTATTCTAAACATATAATTCAGCACTCGGCATGTAGTATATATTCATTCTTTTGTTCATTCAGCTAAGATACAAGGAGGAACCAAAATAAAATCAGAATTACCTTCTGGAGAGTAGGTCCCTTGTGGTACAGGCTTCCCACGTTAGGTGAGTCTTCTAGGAGCCCATCTGTATCAGTGCACCAGGTGGTGTTGTGAGAGGCTGCATTCAGCTTCAGTGAATTTTTTTGAACTATTCTTTTAATGCATTTACCCATTTCATGACAGGTGATTTAGGAGCACACCTACCCACGCCACACTGAGTGTTAAGAAGTTTTTGACCAAAAAGCAGCAAGACCCCCCTGGACCCCACTGTCCCTACTCCTGCATTCTCACCAGGAGCAACTTTTTGCTTGTTTTTTTGTTTCCCTGGATGATAAAAGTCCTCAAAGGAAAACATTTTGCAGATGTTGAAGAGGTGAAAGAAAAAATGGCAGAAGCACTTAAAGGCGTCAAAATTGATGTGTTCAAAAACTGTTTTGAGCAGTGGAAAAAAACATCTCAAGAGGTGTATTGCATCAAATGGACAGTAGTTTGAAGGTGACTGAAGTTTAAACGTGTAAGAATAAATATGCAATTTTTATAAATATTTGTTTATATTTATAAAATTAATAAAAGGGGGTTTTGCGGGTCCCCCTCACATAGTAATGTGTACCCAGGTAAGCCTAGTGCTAGGTACTAGGGGTACAGTGCTGAATCATACAGGGTCTTGTTCTTAAGAAAAGCAAAACCTAGTGGAGCATGTCAAATAAAACAACAAATCTGAATTTAGGTTAGGGAATTTATTGGAAACAATTATTGCATGTAGGGGAAAAGGGACAATTGCAGTAAAGGCATACTGTTGCAATAGGGTGAAGACTTTAATTATGAGATCTGCAAGTGTCACCATGGTCAGGCATGAAAGGGCTTTTCTTTTACAGGGAAGGATAAACAAGGCTAGAAAGAACTGAGTGTGGGGGAGTGGTATGAGCAAGGGTGGCATGATGGGATGGAAGGTCAGAGAATGTTTTACCCTCAAGTGGAGGCTTTAAATAGAGTCTGTATGCTAGTTCAGGCTGAAAGTGGGTCAAAATTCAGAGGCCTGGAAAGAGAAAGCTAACAAAATTCTGTCAATTCCATTCAGTGGGTATTTTGTTCTGGTTTTCCAGTGGGGATAAACATTTCAGCTAATCATTTATGAGATAAAGGATGGGAATTTGGAGGATCAATGTCTGGCCTTGTCATAGATATTCAAGGGAAGGAGCTCATTCACGAGACCAAACTAAGAGTGGTTTTTAGTAGTAAGTCCTTTCAGGGGACACAAAATTGTCAGGGAGTTATTTCTTAATCATTACTCTTTCCCAGAAGCACACAGCTCAGGTAATGCGACAGCGTCAAGGGATAAGACCTGTACGTAACTGAGAATCAACCAAAATCCATGATCTTATGCAGGACTGTTCAAAAAACTTTCAGAATAGAGAGGAGAGTGCCACTAACTGGGGATCAGGGCAAGTGACACAGGGGAGATGATATTGTAGCTGAGCGTTGTGGAATGATTGTTTTGTCTCCCATAATAGCATTTCCTTCTAGCTGTTTCTCTCCCCCCACCTCAAGGCCCTCATACACATACCCTCCAATCATGAAGTTCAAAGGAGAACTGTCATCTTCTTATAGTTTAATCCACTCAATTAACAAAATTATTAGATACCTACTTCTTGCCAGGCATTGATCTAGGCACTTGGGATACAGAGTGAACAAAACACATGAATATTCCTGTTCTTGTATACTTTATGTTCTAGAGGAGGAAGGCGTGCAATATTTAAAACATAATAAAATTAACCATATAGTGTACTAGACAGTGACATATATCATGATGGTTGGTGGGGAGTTATGCAGAGCAAGTTAAGGAGGGGATACAGAGTGCAGGGGTCAGGCTTCAATTTTAAATTTGGGCGTCATGGGAGGCTTCACTGAGAAGATAAATTTTGAGCTAAGACCTCAGGAAGTTAAGAAGTGAATTATGTATGAGGTTCTCCGGGGAAGAATGTACCAAGAAGAAGTGGCAAAGACTAGAAGGTGAGAATTTATCTGCCATGATAGAAGAACAACGAGGAGGCCATCATAACCAGGACAGAGTGAATGGAGGATAAACAGATGATGAGGTCAGAGCAGTAATTGAGGTTAGATCATGTAGGACTTTATAGCCCATTATAAGAACCTTTGTTTGCAAGTCTGAGAGAAATTAGGAAGAGTGGATGGTTCTGAAAAGAGAAGTGACATGATCTGGCATATGTCATTTTAAATGATACCTAGGTGAGAGATGATGATGACCTAGTTGGTAGCTGTACTGGGAAGTGGGAAGATTCTGGATATATGTTAAAGATAAAATCAACATAATTTTTAAATAGATTGGATTGAGAGAGAAGAGTAGCAAGAGAGGAAAAACAGAAACAAGTGGAAATGTGAGCTATACAGACATACCTGGTAGCATTATGTGGTTATTTATCTTGTGGAGAGCTATGCTTTCCCCCTGCCATTCTCATGGTTTTCTGAGGTATCTTAGAATCTTTCCTATAAATGTCCCTTTAGTCTAAGCTAATTCATGTTGGTTTTCTGTCTTTCACTATCAAAAGAGGCTTGAAGAACATACCTACATGCACAACTGTGTTTCCCATTAACCCTTCATATATTGTGCCACACGTGCATTCAATATACTTCTAGCTCTGCCCGTTTGCTTAGGCTTTACTCTCTACCACCTATCCAAAGCCCACCTATTGTTTAGGGCTCAGATCTGTCACCATCTGCTCCACTGTTGATCTCCGCAGGAAATTAAGCTCTCACAATTTCCTCTTCTCCCTACAGCATTTACCTCTTTCTTGATTATATAATACTTATCTGGATGCATGTATTGTGAGTACAAGCCCTGTGATCATAAGCCTATAAGATCTGTGTGGATGGGAACCACATCTTATTCATGTGTGTGAGGAAGGGACTTGTACACAATAGATAACTCCTGAGGATATCTTGAATGACTGAATTCCTTTCTCCCACAGTCAAACTTCATTTAAGCCATGATCTAAATGATCATTTGGTCTCTAATACTTTGGGTCCTCATTCTCCTTTCTCCCTACTCCGCATTCAATTATTTGTCTTTTTGTGTATTTCTCCTGTAATCATCTAGACTCATATCATCTACCATGTACAGCAGTGTTTCCCAAGGTTTTATTTCATCCCACTGGACCTGTGGGTTATGATACTTCTATTAATAACAAGAGTTCCTATTAGTGATAATTCTGAAAGGCAGCGGTGGAGGTAAGATTTTTAAAAATATATATGCGATCCCCCCTTCCTAAAATTTTGTTTCAAATTTTAAGTCACAACATGCTTCCTTACTTCCCTGTTGAAAATCACCGATCTACAGCAATAGTAGCCATGGTAGAATAGAATATTGTTTAACACATAGACACTCCCTCCCCTCTACCCTCCATAGGAAGAATATTTTTCCACATCCCTTTGATGTTGGACTTGTCTGTGTACTTGCTTTGATCAATGACATGATGCAAGTTGGGGCTTGATGTGTACATGTGTGGCTAGGCTTGCCCTTTGTGCTCTGACACTGCTGTGAGAAAAGCCAGCTGGGCCCAGAAGAATGAGACACATGAAGGAATGGAACCTGCAGACTGGAGACAATCATGCCTAGATCAGCCTGGATCAGCTAATCCACACACCTGCAGTCTAAAGCAGCACTTTTATAGCTGACCCACAGACCCATAGCTGTACCTGAGCTACCCAAGGCAGTTTGTGATGTCTGCTGCTGAATTTTGAGGTAATTCTTTTATGCAGAAAAAACTGACTGAGGCCCTAACTTTATAATTACATTAGTAACACTCTCATTATCTCCTTGCCTTCAAAATTACCTCTCCAATCTCCACAGAGTATCAGGCTCTTCTTCCTAAAATAAAAAGTTCAC
Organism: Pteronotus mesoamericanus; assembly: GCF_021234165.1. Taxonomy (NCBI): domain Eukaryota; kingdom Metazoa; phylum Chordata; class Mammalia; order Chiroptera; family Mormoopidae; genus Pteronotus; species Pteronotus mesoamericanus. The sequence continues at coordinate 6,776,950 of NW_026555198.1, forward strand.
ATTTTGTCTCTTCCCTCTCAAAAATCTTCAGGGCCTTCTCAAAAACCTTCAATGGCTTCCTATTACCCACAGAGTAGAATACAGATATCTTCCAATAGAACTAAATCCCTTAACAATTTTATTCCAAACTACCTCTCTCAGACTTCACCTATTGTCATACCAATTACTATGATTTAATAAATATTTGTTCAACACCTACTATGTACCAGATATTATGCTAGACACTGGGAATATAAGATGAATAGAATTGGGATCCCACATTCTGAGAGCCCTTATTTTAACTGGAGAGACAGATAAGAAAACATGCGGTTTTGATACAAGGTACAAGTGCTTAATATAGGGATACAGGGTGCTATAGGTATGTATAGGAAGGGCTTCCTGAGAGAGGTAGTGCTAAGATCTAAGATGAGAATAGAAGTCAATGTGGCAAAGAGAGGAACAAAGGGTGGTTTAGGCAGAGGGATGCAGCTGTATGTTCAAAAGCCTGAGAATAAGAGAACGTAGCACATTCACATAATTGCAGCCATTTAGTTCAGTATGCCACATAGAATATTAAGGGAGAAAGAGTAACAATGTCATGAAGACTAGAGAAGACAAGCAGAGGCCCAGCCATGTTAGGTATGTAGACCATGCATAGTAAAGAATTTATATATTGTAGGAGCTATGTAACATAGAGAAACGTCTGGGATGTATAGCCAGAATGCCTGGGTCTGTTTTCCAGCTCTGGTACTTATTAGTGTGTTACCTTGGGCAAGTTTTAAAAATCGACTCTTGCCTCTATTTCTTTATCTATAAATTAGGGACAATAGTAGTACCTACAAGGTCTGGGGAATTCTCCAAGACTCATCTTTGTGGGACAATACCACTGGGCACAAAGCCTCTCAAAAAGTGCTGGAGTTTGGTGACTTTCCATCACAGCCCACCCTGATGCCCTATGGCATCAACTCCACATGCTCACTTTGACTGCCTCCCCTTGATATGACCTTGCTTCTGACTTTGCTGTTTCCATGCCTCTCCTCTGGACTCTTGAAGTCTTCTTGCACCAACCTTTTACTTTCAGTTGTTCAGTGTTCTGGTCCTGACTCTTGTTTCATTTCTTCATCTGTGGCAAGTCTGTGATTCTAGCCTCTGTTAGGGCATGAAGTCTCGGAGCTGTTCCGACCTCTGTCTTAAATGCAATCCAATTAGACTGGTGCCAGAAAAGCCTAGTGAGATATCGCTGATGTCTCTCAGCAAGACTGGACACAGGTGACCTCTATCCTTCTCATAGCATGCTTCTCTCATTGCTCCCAGAACCACACAGCCTCGTGGTTTTCCCTCCTGCCGTCTGATTATACTTTCTATTTTGTGTGGGTGTTTTCTCTTCCAAGTTACTTCAACAACAGAGATTTTTATAAGTTAATGTAAATGAGAATAAATTGGGAAGCTATAAAATGCACATTCCTGGGCCCTGCCCACAGATACTCTGGTTCAGAAGGGGCCTGAGAGTCTGAATTTCAACAAGTACTTCAGGTGATTTTGATACAGTTGATGCAGCAATAACACCGAGAAACAAAGCTCAGAAACACCTACACTAATTGCTGGGCCTTGTTTTCTCAGTCTGGAATCTCCTTCCATGACCTTCAGTGTTGATGATGATTCTCAGTTCTCTCTGGCTTAAACTGCTCCTCAGAGTTCTTATTAGTCAAAATCAGCCATCTATCTGACACCTTGAAGATTTTCAGCCATTTCAAATTTAACATATTCAAAATGGAACTCTTACTTTCTTGATATCTACCCTCCACAGCCACCTCTCTGACAGAGTTCCTCATCTCAGTGAATGGTATCTTCATCAGACCAGTGGCTCAAGGCAGAGAATTCTGAGAATCCTCCTTGACTCCAAGTCACCCTTGACCCTTATAACCAGTCTATTGGCAAAACCTTCAGAGTGTACATTTAAAATATAGCTCATAATTATATACTTCCTTCATCATTAACAGCTTAGATAACCCTCATTTTTTTCAGTACTGCTGCAAGAACTTCCTTACTACTTTGCCCCACTTATACTGTGCTCTTTTCTCCTTCTAGTTCATATAACAGTAAGAAGCCAGTCTTACACCTAATCATGTCACCTCACTGCTTTTTAAAACCTTCATTGATTTCCCAAGGCACCTGGAAGTCAGGATCCTACCAGGCACTTCACAATCTAGCCTAGGCGCTGGTCGGCACTGATGGCCAATGGGACAAATCCAATTCACCACCTTTTTTGTTAATAAAGCTTTATTAAAAACAGCTACACCCATTGTTTTACTTATTATCTATGGCTACTTTCATGCTACAATGTCAGAATCAACTAGTTGTAACAAAGACAATATGGCCCACAAAGCCACACGTATTTACTATCTGGCCCTTTGTAGAACAAGTCAACCAGCCAACCCTTGATCTAGCCCCTGCCTACCTCACCAGCAGCACATAATGAGCTAATTTTGCTTTGGGATTTTAGCCCATGTTGTTTCCTTAGCTTCATATGCCCTTCCCCAGCCCCGTTCTGTAACAACTACATTCACTCTTCAAGGCCTTCATTTAAATGTCATTTCCACAGACAAAACTTAGTTAACTCTTTTCCCCCTTCTCATCACTCCAATATGCATAAAATTGAATGAAGGAAAGCCACTTAGGGGACATACCATGAGAGCTGCTCCAGCTTTACAAATGGTGACTAAAGGATACCAAGAGAGGCCTCCTAGTTCACTGCTTATCACACACCTGAAATGTCCTCATTTGTCCTACTTAACACAGTCTCCCCCTCTACTCATGGATATCCTCTCTTAAATATGCAAATACCTTTGAGAGTACTGACATACTAATGTGCATGCGAATTAGCTGCCTCTGAATTTGGTGTCTGAATGCAAATCATGGAGAAAGCAGAACATTGAGCAGAATCAGCATTTCATGGGGGATGGGGCCTTATTCCTGGAGGTAATGGTAACTGTGATAGAAGAGGATGTTGGAGTGAGAAGCTGTGGGGCTGCACAAGCAGCAGGTGGGGCGAAGTAGTGGCCCCTGGGGACACATAGACAAAGAGGGAAGAGGGAAGAGAGGCCAGAGGGTCAATATATCTAGCTCTAACAGACATTTTAACCTGTCAGAAACAAGTCAAACTAAATATTTTTATTCCCTTCTTTTCTTATCTACTTAAATATAAAATTAATTAGGAAGAGGTTATTTATACATTTAACACTGTGACTATTTAGAAGTGAAGTATTATTCTGAAGTGTAAAACTGCTCATTTTGGATGAGTTACTAATACCTGAAGGAATGCTCTATGTGTTTAAATGGGTCAGTCAGTGCACAGTAGTCATTTTTCAGGGGGTTCTACTTAATGGTATTGAATGAAGACAAACTTAAAATTGCATTTCAGAGAGATCTTGGATATATTTAGAATCTTTAAAATACTAACAGGACCTAAAATAAACTCAAAACACTTGAGGTCTGAAGCATTTTTTCCCTTTCCTTTTTTTCCCCCTGAAAACTATCTTTATGGAATGCAGTTCAAATAAGAACTCATGAGAGCATTTCTTTATAGTTCAGATAATTTATAGTTGCCATTCTTAATATAGTTTGTTGAGCTATAACTTGAACTAAAATTCTATGGAATAAATTTCAATTCTATCTAATTGAGGGTAAATAAAAAATAGACTCAACTCCAATTAGAGATGATGATATAATAAACTAACCTTTGTGTTCCTTTCACCAATCTCAAGAAATAACCTTAAAATTGAAATGTAGGTTTAAAATATTAAATATAAACATGCCTTATCATTTCTAGTGTGAGGTTGTTACTACAGTGCCATCTTCAGTGCAATGTACAAAGGAGGTATTTTTTTCTTTGTACAAAATTAAACATTAGAGATTTCTTTTTAGAATGCTGACACAAATTGAAAACACTAAAAATTGGAGGGAACTTTATGTTTCTTCTAAAATGATGCTTAATATATAACTGATATTTTGGATTATTGATTTGTTATTCTAATATCTAGTATATATCATCTTAGTAATTAAATTACTATAGAGTATTTAAATGGGACAAAATCCTTATTTGATAGTTTTGACTTGATTGATAAATTACTTTAACATATAAACCAGAGAAATAAAGGAACTTAAGATTTGGAAGTGTCCTCCAAGATCTGATCCAAGCTTGCATTCAAATAAATTTTCTTGAATAATAGCCATCCCCCTTTTCAGAACCATTCTCATTTTGGACATTTCCATGGATAAAGAACTCTGTATCTAGTCCATTATAGTTATGGGCTGCTATACAACCTTATCAAAAATGTCCTTATACTACATTGGAACGTCTCCCTGAAGTCTCACCAACATATCCTCATTCTCCCCTCTGGAACTTCCAAAAGGAGCAGTGTAATGGAAATTGCATCATCCTGTGAGTCAGGAGCATCAGGTCATAGACCAGTTTTTCCATAATATGTTATTTGACCTTGGGAAAGTCACTTTCCCTTTCTAATCCTGATTGCTCTTTCACAAGAAAAGGAATTGGGACCAAATGATCTGATTTGGAAATTCAATGAGTATGTATACTCCCATGTTCCTATGATGGTCCTTAAACATTAAAGATAACTATTCACCAACAGGCTCTTCATTTAACACTACTCTGAAAAACATTAACATGGAATGAAGACCAGTTAGTTCAACCTCACTTGGCTACAATAAGAACACTATTTTAGAAACTGGTCTTCTCCAATGCGATAGTATTCAAATGAGCAGCTAAAATCAAATAGGCACGTGGGATTAAATAACCCAGTTAATGCCCAGTTAATTCTAGGCCAGAGCACAGTCTAGGCAACCAAGATGACTGTGCAGAGAATGCAGATATCTGTGAACTTGAGTCCAACTTCCAATGCACATATTGAAACCTACAAAAAGTCAACAAGTACCAAAAAAAGGTGATCTACCATGACATGATTTTAATAAGATGCCCCATTTTTTTTCTCTAGGGACACTAGATTTCTTCTTCATTCTGGTAGTTTTATCCAGTTTCCAATGCACATTTCTATGTGACAGCTTAGGTACATATAGAAAAAAATGCTTTCTGAATTTTGAGGGTGAGACTTGATACAGCAGCATTTCAGCAGCTGTATCAAATCTGAGCAAATGAATATTTTCTGAAACAGAGTGCAAGGAGAAAATGATAGTCATGTTTTATGGCAACACATGTCAAGCCTGCCCACATGTCAACAATAACATACTTCTTTAGTTATTTCAGGGATTCCAAAATGAAAATTGATTTGAGTCCAGCATAGAAGGTAAAGCATTGAGCTACGATTCCAATGCAAGAGAATCTAAAACACAAGAAAGATCTTCCTAAAGTTGACTTTTTCCCTGATAACTCACTTTATCTTCTTATAAGTATTTTTGCATCAATAGGGCTTCCTTTTAAATCATTCACTTAATGTATTAAATTTCCTATATTTCTAGAAGTTACAGAAGGAAATGAGCAGATAGAAGCATCAAGATTCTTTCTATAAATAACTGACTTTTCAAGGTGGAGATTACCTTCTGCTTTGAAGGAGAGCTGTGAATAAAACTAGTAGCTGTTGTGCATGGGAAGATAACCAGTAAGTGAAAACAAATATAGTAATGTAGAATTTATATACAACTGAAATGTTCCTTGTGATAATATTACAATGGCAAATATATGCTTGGATGTAGAATCCTAGATTTTTTGTGTGTACTTCCACCAAGAATCAAACAACAGTGAAAAAAAAATCTACTTAAACCAGCCTGTGCCATAGATGATGTCGGCTGTTCATACCAGGAGAAGAGAAGAATTTCCAGCAGGGAGGACTTGGCAAATGTGACAATATCCTGCTATGGAACAAGGGGACCCATGGCAGAGACGTGGCTTCCCAGGGATTGTTGCAGCAAATGGTTTCTGAAATATGCACTTGGTGATTTTTATTGGAATTCAATTTCTGAAAACAACCCAAAAGGTCTAGCTGCTTTTTACGACGACATTAGAAACACAAATGTTTGTATTGATTTATTTTGCTCCCTATCAAAATTCATTATTTGTAATATGCATGTCTCATTTCTTGTTATCATTAAACACAAATACTACTTATTGTTTTTTACAGATAGAACTCTATCAGGAGGTCTAACAATCAGTCAATCCATGATGTCAGTCATCCCAGGAAAAAATTCCACAGGGACTGAAAAGGTAACTGGTTACTTTAATTAACCACCGAATTCTTTGAAAACACATGAATTACTAGCATTGTGTTGATATAGCCCAGATTTCATATGCTATATTTGAAAGAAACAAAGCAGAAAGAATAAGAAAAAAGAAGTCTAAGATTTGACATATTTTACCATGATTCTTATTTAGTAACAGATTCTGAGTTCTGATAAACAAACACTTCTTTTTTCTCTTAATACTCCTTTGCCCTAATCTTCCCTGATCTTAACTTAGGTACAGAGCTATTTAGTTAGTAATTTTCAATCTACCCTCTCTTCTCTTTTTTTAACATCCATGTTCTAATAATTTCTAATCAAATTCTGGGATTATTTATTTTGGATCTTGATATCCCTCCGTGGTTCTCTGAATAATATTTGAAAAGGGTAGTAGCAATGTTTATTTGCATCATGGTTGGTTATCTGGGAATTACACACTGCACTATACATAAAGTATGCTTATAGATTGAGGATGATAATGATAATGATGGTAAAGTTAACAAGTAAGGAAAATAAAAACTAAATATCAAGGCAATAGACATTACTGAAACCCAAGGGAATCCTGGGAGATGGACTGCATCTACTTTTTTACTATACATCAGTCAGTGGTCAGGTTTCAATCTAAAGTGCAGCAACCAAACAGGAACAGAATCATAACTATAGAGAGCATTTGGAGGGTTATCAGCAGGGAGGGGGAAGTGGGAGAATGGAGAAAAAGGTGCAGGGGTTAAAAAGTGTAATTGGTTGGTACAAAATAGACAGGGAGGTTAAGAATAGGAAATGGAGAAGTCAAAGAACTTATATGTACAACCTATGGACATGAACTAAGAGGGGGGATGGCTGGAAGAAAGGGAGGTAATGGGCAAAGGGGGACAAATGGGAAAATAGTGGGACAGTTGTAATAGCATAATCAATAAAATATACTTTTTAAAAAGTGCAGCAACCAGCAGAAAAATTATCATTTTGGGCCCCAAATACCTACTTTGATTTGAAAAATCTAGGTAGTGAAGGCAGAAACACTTTGTTTGCACCAACTAAGTAATTCCCTTCATGCATAATTTACTGTTTCTGTACATTCCTGTGTGTGTGCATGTGTGTGTGTATGTATAGGTAGTAGGTAGGTACACCTGGACTCTCATGTAAACTAATAAACAATTAAATGCGCTAAAAACATTATTTACACTTCTTTTTGATGTTGAGCTTCACTAATTTCACACTAATAAACACACTGAATGGCTACAAATATGACCTATAAGAAAAGACTTTTATTAGTGAAAACAGCATTAAAAGTATTGATATCAACTCCAGAATTTTACCACAATGGTTCAATTTACATAGAACAATGATTGAAATATACATTGCAACTTTTAGTAGGGAGAACAGAGCTTACTGTGATTTTCAAAGGCTTCCATGAGCAGTATCCACTGTACAAACATGGCTTCCTTAGGCTCCAAACCAGCAGCATATAAAATTACCTACTTTGTGAGGTGACAACTAAGAGAAATATACTGTTGAAGAACTTTAGAGATATTTCCTTCCTATAGCTAATTTAAAAGTAATATTTTATATTTTTCATTACATATTCATATCATTTCTCTGAAGGCCTTATTCATGAGCTTTTTAAACAAGTAATTTCTCATTTTTGATATATTATTAAAAATCGTAAGAATTTCTAATTAGCCAGTCTGCCTACAAAAGCAAACTAGAGTGGAGGGCTGAGGAATTCTTTCCTGGTTCTGGATTCTGTAGCCAGCCGATCTGGTAATTATGATTTAATGAAAAATTTGAATTGTTTTATTCTCAATAGCAATTATTAGGCTCAAAGTAGTCAAGCAGTTGTCTCGGAGCCCCACTTCATTTTCCCTCTGTTGACATAAAAACAATAGGCTAAAAATAACCTTTAAAATTAAAAAGTCATAGTGTTTCATATAAATAGGCAATTCACTTGGCTTTCCTTGATTTCCCCTTCTAAAATGCAATCTTACCAACCAGTGGGAACTAAAACAAAATGAAATTCAAGATTAGATTAAGGATAGCTTTCTACAAAATAGGCTATTAAAATTCATTTAACCTTTCATTTGCTTTTAATTTAACAAAGGACAACCCCCCAGCAAATCTGAAATTGAGGGTTAACAATTATCAGATGAACTTGATATATGTCGTCAGTGATTCCTGGTAAGTGAAGCCACAAACAGGATATTTTAGTTTAGTCCATCTGACCATAGTGACTAATTTAATGAGCACTGGAAATGAAGCCAAACTTTCATTTAATGCCACTTGTCTACATAACTGAGTGGCTGGACCCAATGCCCTGTGCTCATTACTCATAAAGAACTAAAAAAAAAGTCATACAATCACATGATACATATCCTGTGATACATAACATTTAGTCCAAAAGTATTTGTATAAGCTTCCTATACTGTTTACATCTTCAGCATAGCTAGGTACAGACCTAAGGCCACAACAATCTTAATTTATATTCTGTTTGTTTCCCTCTCTCTTTATATCTCTTCCCTCTCTTTTTATATCTCTTTATGTAAGGAAACAGACCTTAAATCTACTTTATTGGTCAATACAGTCCATTTATAATCTTTGCTACCCTCAAATGAACCTTAATGCAATTGGTTCATTTTTCTCAACCATAATAAACCTGGTAAAGTAATAGAATGATGGTTTTGGCCATTTTGGGGGAAAAAAAAAAATAAAAGTCACAACCTACCCCATAAATAGGTAGGTAACCAGTAACTAGTCAAGCCAGCCATGAATTACAGGGGTCCTGAGGTTTTGCTAAAAGTATTTCAATAGATAGTTGACTGAATATTATATTTGCTTGCCTGCAGTTATGTCAGATTCCAACTGATTAATGGCAATGAGCAAGAATTAAAGCATGTTGATCTTGGCACTACCTGACTCTTCTCCAAAGCTGCTGCCAGTAGAAAGGAACACAGATTGCAAAAATGTTTGAAAAGAAAGCATATCTTAACATAGAATTAGCAATTAAGTTGAATACAAACACCATTCTAAAGCTCTATGTCTTACCCTCAAATCTAGGTGAAAAGATCATTTTGGTTACTGCTTTATTTCTTCTGAAAAATAATAGAAAGATAAATATATTTAACAAACTGCAGCTTCAGAATTATCATTGTAGCAAATAATTTTATTAATACTTTCATAAAATGGCATTTAATAAATTCTCTCTAATAATTTGATGTTATTAAAAGCAAACAAGTCATTAAAACAGTTCCTTTCTGTGATTTACATTATCTTTTATAGCATTACTTGGTTTTTGTCTTATAAACTAACCTAAAATACTAATAATCAACTCAGGGTAAAAACAATACAATGTATTTTCTTTACTTTATTTCAAAATAGTAATTATAAATACATTCTTAATATATTTTCTCCCCAGCTCTTTGGATGCGACAACAATAACAAAAAAATAACTCACTGTGCTCATTTCATACAATGTCAATGTACAAATCATGCAAAAGATATTACAAATTAATATTACTGCCATACATCTCTAGATGTGTTCTGTTATTTCCACAATACCTGTTGATGTTACTCATGAGACCATGCCCTGTATAATTTATGCGTCCTTATGGCTTAAAAAAATTAAATGGTTTTAAAAAGCAACAAAAGAAAGATGGTCTTAAGTGATTTTCTAATTAATATATTTATTCAGTTTATTATGCAGAATGGAAAACTAAATATAGAATATAAATTGCCTTATAGACTTCAATCACTGTATTTTAATAGCTGCTTTCTCATAAAATTACACAAAGATTTACTTTTAAAGGACTGAATCATCTTTATTGATTTCATAAAAAAATAATTTAAAACTTGATTTATATTACATGGACATAATATATTATCTCAACCCCTTCACTGAATTCATATGCTCTAATTTTCTTTGCAACCATTATAACAGAGTCCAAGCACATGATACAGTGCCAAGAAGCCCATGATGTGTCAGACCACATTAGAAATGAGCACTTCTTGGACTCTGTAGATTTGAATCAAATTCTACCAAAAATGCTGTACTGACATATATATCATTTTTCAAGGGGTTAAACTAACATCAAGGTTATAGCTGAAGCCAACAAAATGTAGATACAGTATTTTAACTGCTCTTGTACTCAACTAAAAACTTATGCCTAACTACATTATCATAAAATATACAAGTAGAACTAATGAGAGACAGGTGCAAAATAGTATACACTGTATAATGTAGGCACAATGACTTTAGTTAAGAAAAATATATCAGCCTTAACCAAGGATTTGTTACTGTCATTCACTTACAATTAGATCCTCCAAATAAGCACATATGTTTAAATTACTTTTTTTTTAAAAAAAGTGAACATTTATACCTTTCAGCAGAAAAGTTTGAGATAGCCAATATGCTACAGCAAGCTTTGAGATGGTGGCAGGTACTCTTGTGATTGACAACTGCAGAAACCTTGAAACATCTTCAAAGGATCACCATAATGAATAAAAGGCATCATCCCAATGGCCTATGATCCCCAGATCATGGATGGAGCTTTCCAGTTCCTTCCATAAGTGTCTACTTAAGATTTTTCAATCCATCCATACTTTATTGACAGGATAAGCTAAAACACCTTCTATGAAGCCTTTCCATGTTTATCCTATCAATATGCATTAGGAGCCCTTTGATCCATGGATGCATGCAAGCATGGTAATGGTATATTAAATGTCCTTATGAAATTGTAGATGAAGACAAGCTGTTGAGCACATATCTTTGTGTCCTTTCTTTCAAGATCAGAAAGCAAATATTTGTATTTTTTAAATATTCATATAAAGTTTTCACATTGTCATGAAAATTAAAATTACACATTAAAGTTTTAAGAGCACCGGCACACATATGGAGACAATATTTTTTTGCTATTTAAAAAAAATCTTCAAATTATTGATATGTATGCATACACACACACACACACACACACACACACACACACCTGCAAGAATGCCAAGGATTTTTTTTTTAATCTTGGAACAAACATAGAAAACCCTGAATTTAGTAATCAATAAAGGGACTAATGTCACAACTTTAACCATAATATCATTTTGGAAACTGTACTAAAACATCTGCCACTTGAAATTCATGAAGAATGTCTATATTGTTTATCTTCTTGGTCATCTTACTGATGAATTCAGTAGTTATAAAAGATGGAGCTCAGAAAATATACATACACAGGCAGGCCAAGAAGGCAACGAGTTTTGGGATGTCACTTTGCTAATTGGGAGCTCCTACAAATCTTCATGTATCTCCCATTAAAAAATATCTCCTTCCTTTGACCAAGTGTGACTCAGAAGTTAACGGCACAAGCAAACACAGTGGCATATCATTTGTAGTTGCAGACTGTGAATTCATCTGAGACCAATGAAAGCATTTTACAGTGTGGCTTTGATAGCCGAGGTTACCATGATGTTTAATGTTCTACTCGATTATCTGATAGTAGTCAGGATGATGAAAGAACAGGATACTGATGCATACGAGATATAACTATTAACCTTACTCATTACTTTTTAAAATATTTGTCGTGAAAACTATTTGAATTAAGCTCCTAGAATCCTGAAAAGCAAGACAACTGATGGCAAATAACAACTGCCCCAGACACGATACTATAAAACTAAGGGACCTATTTTAAAATGCACAGTTGGTAACAAATCTGAAGATAATATGCTAAATTCTCAAGAATAGCACAGAACTGTTTTTTTAATATTTTTGTTTGTTTTTTGGTTTTTTTGTTTTGTTTTTAAATTATACCTGATCACAATGTCCAGAATATTTCTGTACACATAAACTTCAGTTTCAGTTTGGTATATTTTTTCTGTCTAAATTTATACGTATTGATAAATTCCCTGTGATCAGGTAAACAAGTCAGGCATATTAAATACATATTAAGGAGTACATATTTCCTATTTAGTATACAAAGTACTTCATAAATATGAATTATGTTACAAAAATAGCTTTGGATGCGCTCACACGGTAAGCACTTTGCTAATTTTGGACAACCTTTAAGGATTGTGGGTATTTCACATAACTGAGAACAAACTCTAATGTTAGTTTAATTTGAGCCATGTTTAATTCTGATAAACACCACGTATTTATTCAGATCACCACAAACGCTATGTAACTCACATTGATTTTTTTTTCTTTTAGGTTTTATGTATTATAGACAGGTAATGCTTAAAGTGTTCAAATTTATTTTATAGTTATGTGATGCATGGTATATTTTAAACAAATATTTGCACAATTTAACATTATAAATCCAGCGGTTTCAAGATGCAGGCCATAAAGGTTACCAATTTACAAATAACTATCGAATGTTCTCTCTTTGCATGCTTTTTTTTTTTACTTTTCAGATAATCTTTACACAGAGTTGTTACAATGCCACAAATCAAAAGGATTATTCCAGTTCCACCAACTTAATCTACGTGCAAGATGAAGGACCCAGCTGAAGTGCGAACACTGGTACCAGTTTTCTTGACTTTGCTTTACAAAGCACAAAGAGACGACGGTTTTGTATTGGGGTACAAAACACATTTGCCTCTTGAGGTTAAATTCAGTGTATTATGTATATAAAGCATCCCTTTGGCAAGAGAGTTTGCAGTATCCCCACAGGACTCCACAGTATAGGTTTTATGTAGTAAAATCTATTAAGGAAATTCTCTTCTGGACACATTTTTGCAGCTACAGTTAATGAGACACCCTTGGAAACACCTGCCTCTATGCCTATTGATAATATAGTATTTGGAAATTAGAAGTCAACAAAAGGCACTTTCATCATTAAATAAATGTCCTCTGCATGATGTAAGATCACATGACCTAGATCTTGTTCAAAGCCGTCTGCTCCTCAAGGACCTGAAGGTAGTCGGGGGAACTCTGGAGTTTTGCCTTCAGTTCAAAATACTCGCTGCTCTTCCTTTGCTCTACCACAATTTTACTGTGGTTGCCGCCTATCAATGACTTCTTGTTTTTTTTGTCTTGTTGTTTTTCTGGATAACGAATCTCAAAGCCACTGACACCTATGCTGTTGTACTCCTTTTTGCTTTCTAGAAAATTCTGAATAAACACATTGGAATCCCTGCTCGGGAATAATTCATCCAGCTCATCAATTGTGCTCAGTCTCTTTCTGCTATCTACATGTAATAAGTCTTTCTCCTTGTCGGCAACATTTCTCATGACAACTTTCTGTCCCGGGGGATCTGAAAACATGAACCCAGTTTCTGACTCTTTCAAGCCACAGGTGTGGCTCTTGCTCATCTGCTCTATGGTTTGTGGAATGAAAGCTTCTGTGCTCAGTCCGTCTTTTTTATTGGTTTTGTGGTCATGCTTCCTCAGCTGCAGCTGCATGGAGCCACACTCTGGATTCCCAAGGCCTTCGTGTTTCACCGTGGGTTTCTTGTTTCGTCGCAACACAAAAACAAGAAGGCAAAAAGCGACAAACACAGTTAAAATGAGGACCACTAAGATACTTAAGATTAAAATTGACAGAGGCACTGGTCCACCAGGAGGACTTCGAATGGGACCCAGTGGGGTGGTGAAGGTAATGGCAGGTGCAGGGCTTGTGAATGGTGCAGATGGCTTGTTTAAGAGTTTGGGACATAAGATTTCATTTTTGAGGGACTTCAGTTCAATGTTAGCAAACTGAACAGGCGTTTCACATTTTAGTTCTTTCACAATAATCCCATCATTTAACTTCTCCAGCCACAGCTTTAACGCCACCAGGTCACAAGTACAGTCCCAAGGGTTGCCCTCCAAGTCAATCTGTGTAAGAGATTGTAGTTGATCAAGGACCCCACTGACAGGTAGGTACATGAATTTGTTGTTCCTCAGGTTCAGTCTTGCAAGGGGTGCTCCAGAAAAAATGTAAACGGGCAGGCTCTTTAAGAGATTGTTGTTTAAGTACAGTAACTGCAAATTTGGCATCGAGTCAAAGGTGCCTGCTAAGATTTCTTTAATCAAATTGTACTCCAAATACAGATACTGCAGGTTATGAAGGCCTGAAAATATTTCAGGAGAGAGTCTCTCAATCTGATTGCCATTGAGATAGAGCCTGCGTAAATTAGTGAGATTGTGGAATACATCTCCCTTTATCACAGTAATCTGATTGCTGCCTAAATGGAGCAAATCCAGTCCTTCAAACTCGCTGAAGTCTGAGATATCCACATCTTTGATGCTGTTGCCATTGATGTGCAACTTCTTGGCATTTACAGGTTTCGGTATCAGTTCAGACATGGACTGTATATTTTTCTCTTGGCAGTTGACACTCAGTCCCAAATCTGAAGGATGTGTTTTACAAAAGCATGGCGCTGGGCAAGGTGTAAGAGGAGGCACCCTTGTTTGGTAAGACACAATCTGACTGAGATTGCGATTGGAGAGGGCTTTGCCCGCCACGATTCCAGAGATCTTGGAAGGATTTGTAGTTTTTGGTGGTTTGGTCACTAATCTGTGTAAGGATGTTTGAGTAGTGTGACCATTGGGAGTAGTGTAGCCATTTTCCAGCTGAGATGGAGGCAGGATCCGTACATCAAAATCACTGCCTGTGCCCATAGGGCATAATTCTTGTTTGTTAGTTTCTTTTAAAAGCCTTCCATATAAGTCACTGGGAGTTTCACAGATAGCTTCTCCTATGTAAATGTTATATGGCATATTCTCCAGCCAAGCTTTTAAAGGCAACAAATCACAGCTGCAATTCCAAGGGTTATCTTCCAGTTGCAATTCGACAACGCGGCCTATGTGTTCCAGAACTCCGATATAGGGGAGCTTCTGGATTCTGTTCCCTCGTATATCCAGATGGGTCAAAGATGCGAATCGGAATATATTATCAGGAAGAAATGAAATCAGATTGTCATTAAGAATGAGAACTTTCAGTTTGTGGAGCTTATTGAAGGCTCCCCGTTCAATATACTTGATTAAATTGTAGTCAGCCTGGAGATACTCCAAGTTCTCTATGCCAAGGAAAGTGTCAGCTCGGAGAATCTTTAATTCATTGTTGTTCAAGTGCAACTGCTTTAATGCACTGAGGCCAAGAAAGGCTCCTCCCTCAATGTTCTGCAGTTTATTATTCCCCAGCTGCAGGGATACTGCATGTGAAAAATTCAAGAATGTATTTGGATAGAGGATATTTAAAAAATTGTTTTGGAAATTGAGGTGATAAAAATTTGACCAAGGCGGTTTCAGCTGGTTTGGTCTGTAGACTGAAACCTTCTCACAGTTGACATAGAGCACATTCTCCACTGACACACAGGAGCATACATTGCAAATTTCCACTGATATGTCAGAATCTGCATTTGTCGAAGAAATCAGGGCTGACAAGATCAGAAAGAGCCAAAGAAACATCTTCTTGCAATCAGCAAATAACGTTATGCTTCTGAATAAAGATAAATAATCTAAAAAATAAAAAGAAAACATTTTTCAATGGTCATTACTTGAAAAATTATCTGTGCTTATAAGTACAGTAACTGAAAATTTGGCTGTAATTATTAGCTTTGTATTTTTAAGGGACCAAAAGCTCTAAGCATTCTCACTTACTCCAACAATAACCAACCAAAATGTCATACATTTTATTTCCATACCTGTAGTTTACACAAAATTTACAGGTGCAGAACACATAACAAACAACAGGGAAAAAAAGACTGTTGATCATGCTTATACCTTAAAAATCTGAAATATTTTCTCTACATAGACCACCAAACTGTACCCTTGGACAAATGCAGATCTCAAGCTTCTTATTCACAACTCTAATGACTGATCCCAGCCCATCAAGTCAGCCTGTGGTTAGCACCACAAAAGCATTTCAATTTGTAGATTTCTACTCTCTAGGCTTCAGCTTGATAAGAGGCTAAATAGAGAAGATATTAGATCCTTGCATTCAATGGAGGATCCCAATGAGAAGATCGGGTTGCTGGAAAGGAGGCAGCCAAAAGGCCAAGGTGGAAGGAACCTTGGGGAAAAGATCTGCCTGAGCTTTAGCCCACTGGGAAACTCATGGCCATTAATCAGTTCACTCCTGTACACTGCTATCTCAAAAAAAAAAAAAAAAGAAAAGAAAAGAAAAAGTAAAAAAAAAACAAATAAACCTGACCAACCACAGACCACCCCGTGAGGTTCTAGAAAAATAACTGAGTAGGGAAGGCCAAGGTTTGGACTCAGATAAATAAACAGTATCTAATTTCCTATCAGTTCTCTTCCAAACAGGGGGGAAAGCCTTTTCTCTGTGGGTCCTTGAAAGCAGGAGAGAAACCTACTTGCCCCTATACTGCTTACTTGATGTCCAGACAGCTTTCCCTCCCCCAAGAACTGGATCTCCTGCTGACCTGGCCCTCTTCCAGTACTTTGTGTGCCATTTTGAACCCAGGTCCAAAACACTGACACTTGGCTCAAATGCTTATCTGCTTCACTTTGACCACATACTGCCACTGCTAAGGAAGAATTCACACACCACAATTGTTGAGTGGCTGTATCTACAGCACCAAATACAGTTATTACTGCAAATGTTTGTCCTGAAATCATTTCTCAAACATCCCCTTCCCAATAGTACCACCCCTCTCTCTCTGTAGACAAACCAAGAATCACTTTATTGGTGTTTAATGCTTAGCAAATTAACCTGTTTTAGCCAACCTTAAATACTGCATGCATACACAAACATATGCAATGCTGCATGAAAAAGATTAAAAGGAACAACAAGCATTGTGCATTTTATTGATGTATTTTAGCCATGTGAGTCTTTTCCATCTTGAATGGGAAGCTGGCTGCGATTTCAATATGGTTACCACCGAATATTAATTAAGTAAATCACCTAGGAACACACAATGAGTGAATGATACAAAGACAGAAGTGTCACACAGAAACTCCTTTGTTTATTTTGCCCATGAGGAATCAGCTAGTGGTAAACTGAACATGTCTCAAGGTAGACAATTTATTAGCCACGACCCAGGAAGATTTGCATTTTAAGTAGTTTGGTTCAGCATACAGGAAGCACGGCCAAGATTCTCCTTGGCTGCCATATAGACCTGCATTCCCCCTATTCACTTTGACAGTTTGATTGGCAGTGAAAAAAGAAGTCATAATTCTTAAGTATGACATCATTCAAACCAACTTTCATTGTAAAATCAAAATTTCACTTCGTCTTTTTTCATTGTTACAGATGTGGTTTTCAACAGAAATTCTGGCTCGGTTGAGTCATTTCTTGTTTCTACCGCCCCACCAAGAAACCAAAAAGTAACCAAATTAAAAACAAAACGAAACAAAAACCCGAATTCAGTACAAAAATAAGAACAAGGAGCATCAACAGATCTCAAATGCATAAGGAGCTACCCTCATCCTAATTTCTACTTTAAGTAGCAAGGGTGGAAAAGGCGCAAGGGCGAGCTAGGAAGTTCCCCAATGCAGCTCTGTGAAACAGAGGAAGCCAAGACAGCTGGAGGACCGAGCAAGGGAGCTGGGGAGTCATCCGCCCAAGGAGAGAAGGGAAGAGGGAATGAAAGGGCAAGAGACCATAGAGAAGTTGAGAGAGGAAGAAATCAAGAGCTAGGAGAAGGGAGCTAGCATGAGGAGAAAGGGGCATTACATGTAAGGGGAAAAAAACTTCACATTCACATGGCACCACTAAAACATGTCCATTTTAAAAACAGGGGCGTGGGAAGGCAGCAAAGAAAACACAAAGTATGAGTTAGGTAACAAAAGCTATCTCTTGGGCTGCCAAGAGTGGCTTAGCCCCCTATCTTCATTTCTTTCTCTCCCTCCCTCCCTCCTTCTCTCTCCTCCTTCTCTCTCTTCTTCCTCTCTCTCTCCCCCCCACCTCTCTCCGTCTCCCGACACCCCCGGCAAGACGCTCAGCTCCCAAGGCTGGCCAGGATTCCACCAACCTAGCCTTACCACAAATCCAGCTTCTACCCGAGCGCCGCGCCTGGCGCTCCGCACTCGTGTGGAGGGAGCTGGCCTGCGGAGAGCAAGCGGCCCGGGGCGGGGGGGTGGGCCGGGGTGGCACCCCTGGCCTGGGAGACCTCCGCTTGGCCGCCTAAGGCAGGGTGGGGGCTCCGCGGAGAGACCCGGTCACTGCCGCCCCCTGTGCGCTACCTCGGGCCGGCAGCGACGCGGCTTGAGGGGTCGCTGGCGATGGCGCGTACCGCAATGTTTTGCCGCATCCCGGTGTCCGGGGCCGGCACCAGCCCCCTCCCTGGTCCGGGCCCGAGCAGCGGCTTCGTGGGCCCGGCAGCGGAGGTGGGGACCACTCGGGATGTCTCGGGGGCCATCAGCCCCGCTGCGCACACATTTCTTCGCGCGCTCCCGTCCCACAAGGGGCAGCTGCTGGAGTTTCCGTCCGGCTCTCTAGACCGGGGCGTGCGGTGGTTGAGGGGGAAGATATGGCCAGCTCAGGCCACGAGGGCGATCGCCACTGGGATGTCACTGGCCCGCTTTTCATATGAATAGTGACCCTGTCGTTCCTTGGCCGAGAGCGGGGGCCCAGGCTCCCACTTGTCCGCACCCGCCCCCCACCCCGTCACCACGACCAGCCACAAAATGCTGCTCTCACCAAGCCAGATATCAGCTCAACATTTGGGCATCTTGCAAAGTCGCGCTGCCAGCGCTTGCCCAGCTTTGCAGGGCTTTTAGAGTTACCCACCGGCTTCTCTTGTATCCCCTTTCTTGCTGGGCGCCAGGAATCTCCGACCAGCTCGCGGTCCACTGCCCGGAGCCCCAAATCCACGTCCGCCTAGAGTGTCCGCGACGGGGGACACAGAAAACAAAGCCCAGCGCAGCGGCCCCGACAGTCCGAGCCGCCCTAGACTAGGACACTTTCCCCCCCGCCTCTGCCTTCCTGGGGGGCGGCGAAGCTAAGGACATCGGATTCTTTCGGTCCTCAGGGACTTGCGACCACGCCGTGGGAAGGCAAGTGGGGAACGGAGGTGGAGTAGCCAGTACGGCCGCTTTGGCCACTCAGCCGGCCCCAAACCAACACGACCCAAACTAAAAATAATAAGCTACCTGCCCCCCTCCGCGCACGAGCGCGCGCGCGTGCGCACACGCGCGCGCGTACACACACGCGCGCGCGCGCGCTTCAGAGCCGCGCGGAGAAGAGGGAGCGCGTGTTGGTGCAGTTCTCTCTGCCCCCACTGGAAATTTACCCACCTTCGGAGCCTGGTAGCTCTTACAGGGCCTGCGGGGCCGCGATCCACGCTGCAATTCAGCAATGGTCACTACGTGATTTCACCCCCAGCTCCTCGGCGCCTCTCGCCCGTCAAACCCACAGAACAGCTGGGGCAAGCAAGCAGGCGGGCAGCGGCGCGCGCGCGCGCGCACCGGCCAGACACCGCGCGTGCACCGAGTCCCTCGCACACGGGCTGCACCTTTACATACACTTGCTCAATCTCCGCCCCCGCCCCCCTTCAGCATACACGCAGCCTTCCCTCCCGACACTCAAGCACCTCGACCCCCGCACATTCCTGAGCTCCTCCGTCCCCCACTCAGACACCCCCACTTGATTTCTACCCACACATCGGGAAAGGCAGCGCACTTTCCTCCCAGCATCCGCCCCCTCTTTATGCCTAAAACATCCCCTAGGGAGGAGCGACCCTTTTCCTCATGCAGAGAGACCGTGGTTCCCTAATGCGAGGGCGCCAACCTCCATCCCCCCCATCACATACACGCAAACTCGAGTCCTTTCTCCTCCCCCAGCCCCCTAAGAACGAAGGCACACACGCGCGCACACACACACAACCGGGGCGTTCCTTTGAGAGAGCAACCAAGAACCCTGGCAAAGCCAAAGAAACGTCGGAGAGCTGGGGGGAAGATGGGTCGAGGGAGGTAGACAGGGGCGTCGAGTCTACGCGGAATTGAATAATTCCAGGATCGAGGGGGGTGAGTCAACAACAATGACGTTCAAAGGCAACAATCGCACTTGGGCTTTGTATCACGGGTACATTACCTTTGGCTAATTGTCACCCCACAGAACAGAGGGCTCCGGGAATACTTCGGTAGCGGGCGATCCTGGATGGAGCCTTCTTTGGGCCAGCTTCCTGGGATCCAGTAGTTTTCGCACTCCCCCTACCTGTCTGCGCGTAAAGGGCTGGGGGCTTTAAGGCAAAAGTGTGAAGCTTTAGCCCAAAGTGAGACTATTTCGTGGGATGAGGAGACGGCTAATTCTCCATATCTTAGAACTCTGCGAGCCTTCGGCGTCGAACGGGTTAAGCAGGGTGATTAAGGAGCTGGGGGTGGGGAGAGGGTATAGAGATAGAGGAAAAAAAGAGGTGTGGGACTGGGAGAGATGCCGCACTTGCTACCAAAAGAAGGGGAAAAAAATCTGCTTTGGCTACTGAGCATGCCCAGTCCCCAGCTCAAGCCCTATAAGGGAGGCATTGTGTGCGTTCCACTTCTCCGGGCTTTGGTGGTGACCGGGAGGGGACTTTGGTTGGACAGGGTGGTGGTGAATGGGAGACTTTAGGGAAGGGGGGCAAGGTTTAAAGCTTTGGGGCTGGTCGGAAGTGTTTGTGAAGAAACCCACGGGATACCTCGGGGAGACAGAAAATGAGACAAGATGGACTAAGAAAAGTCACTTCAGTAGCCCCCTCACTGTCATGTCTATACCAAAGAGGCTTTAGTAGTTGCCATATCAAATATACATTCAGAGGCTGCAAATCCCGCGTGTGGATTGTGTAGGCCCCTTTCTTCCACCCATTTGTTAGTGCGTCCACAAGAGGGTAGGAATATCCTGAGGAAGGACTGTAATGTTCAAACCATTTTCATGCAGATTGATAATTTAGTCTGTGTGCTTGATAAGAAAGCAAATGTAACTATGGGGCAGGGGAGTTTGGCTATCGTGTATGTATTTCAAATACCTTGCTTTCCTAACAAGGAGAGGCTGAGTGGGTCGTTTCATTCCCTTCCCCCCCTAACATTGCTGTTTGTGTAGGTGCTTGGCTAAGAAAAACAACTCTTTCTCTTTACTTTGTGTCTGTCACAGTAAACTGGCTTTAGGTAAATAGAGCTAAGTTATAGGTGGGAAGTATTTCCCTAGGACTCCTGGTAGCCTATTCTTTCACACATTTCAGGTAATACTGCAGGACTCATTTCTTAAAGACCTATGCTTTGCCTAATCCACTTATTCAAATTCCAGTAGCTCTGGCCGCTATAGGGTATAGACAGTACCCAGAAATGCTTTTACTTAAAAATGAAAAACTCTTTAAGCTAAAACTAGCAATAGCATTGAAACCAGAATTTGGCTGTCTGCCTGAACTCCTACAGTTAAACATTTACCATAATTGGTTGATGTTTAAAGGCCTCAAATCTAAGCAAAAAATCCAATGAGCAAAGGATTTATTATTACATTATTTGTGAATACTGTTCTACCTTCTGTATTGCCTGTAGTATCTATTCATGTGTTTAATTTTCTTCATTTTTGTCATGCATGAGGCTGCCTTTAAGTTACATTAGTGCAAATATTTTCTGGACACAGCATGTATACAGAGATGCACATACATTATTTAAATAGATATGTGTATATAGGCTTATTTCTTTATGACCTTTGTAAATATTGCGTCTTTTATAATGAACTCTTTCTCCACCTCCACTCTCATTGCCCTTAAAAATTTCTTCTTCTTCTTTTTTTAAATCAACCTAGAGGCAGAAATCAAGTGGGCAGCAATAGTAAGATTTGCTATATTTAATGTGAAATTCATTATGAAATAACATTGCTTAAGGAAGTACTAAGGAATCTGTCCATAATGACATATGTTTTAGTAAGGTGAAATGTGTTTCCTCCATAGGTAACAGCTGCAGTATGTTGAAAAATCCCTCTACTCTTGTACATTTGAACAAAACAGATCCTGCTAATTAAGAACTCATATTTGCATTATATTGTACAATGCAATTTGAAGGTGGTAACGGATACCAAAACAAGTTGGCATTTATTCTAAATGCAAAGGTTTCAGGGAGCTGTAATATATTTTATCAGGATAGGTGAATTGTTTGTCCTTTACTATAAATGTTAACAAGATTCAATAGGATGAGCAAAAAATTTTTTACCCGAAACTATAATGCTTATTCCAAGTACTGTAATAGCTGAAAAGGCCAGGCTTGGACAGTAAATATCAGATGATTTAAATGCTTATCTTTATTCAACTTTAGAAACTTTTGAGAGTTGATTATATTTGACTGCAATAACTGTGGAATGTTCTTTTTCATATGTGTAATGGAGACAGAAATCTGAAAACAAGCACACCTAAAACATCAATAAATTATAGTTAATAACAGTGCTAAGAACTTGATTAATATCCAGCTCATTAAAATGAATGCTTTAATATAAAATATTTTGCTGCTTAAAAATGATAAAGTGGATAATCATAAAAATAACATAGAAGTAACAGCTTTCAAACCTTCATTTCTTTTGCTTTCAAAGTAATTTAAAAACCCAATCCTTTAATCCTGCAGTCTCTTTACTGTCTGTTAGAACTACATGCGCTATCCGTATAGAACAATAGTAAACTTAGGAAAATTGCTAGCTTATAAAAGACAGCAAATATAAATAAATAAAAATGTTAAGAAAACTTCAGCACTGCTTATGGCAATTGAAAGAAAACAAAGTTGGTGTTCTTCCTAAAATATATGAATGCAAATATTGTGAGCTGGATTTGTAATAGCCCCAGCTTTTCTACATGTTCCACTGTACTTAATCTTGGCTTTGCAAGGAGTAGACTTGGAACCATAGTACTACGCTGATACACTGTGTCTTCAGGGCAAATAAACAACTGCACCAGGAATTTTACTAAGCTCCTGGATATCCTTAATTCCAAAGACAGTTTCAAGTCAGTCAAACACTACCAACAAAACTTGGCCTTAGTTAATGGTCTTTCACTTTCATTGTATTCCTTATTTAGTTTGCCTTGTCTTGTTGTTGTTTGAAATCAAATTAGCCTTAATTTTGGCATCCAGGTATCACAGATCATTCATTGTGTCTTAATTTCAAAATTTATTTATACTTGACATTTAAAATAATTATGAACTTGGCCTATCTATAAGTGGCATACATGGAGGTTCTCAGGATGTTAGTATATCTTCTAGAAAAGATGTTTCTATGATCACACGAATTTAGGAGACCCTGATTTCATAAAGCTAAATTTTTTCTTTTAATTTTGGGAAGTCTCAGCAAATTCCATTATATTGGAAATGAATTCTGACTTACCAGGGGAAAATGATAGAGCATGTACAATTTCTCAAACTTATTTGGCTATGTAGCCCTTTTTAAATCATATACACTATGAGAAATTTCATACTAATTGCTCATTTTTGCAAATTTTATGGAATTTAGAAGCTGAAAAGTAGCTTTCGGATAATAATCCAATTCATACTATAATATGTACTGTCTCTTGAGTGCTTCTTTTTCTTAGCCATCTTGCCCCCAAACATTATTTCATTTAGTTCTCTGAACAATACTACAAGGGAGAGACTATTTTTCTTAAAACAGAAAGTTCAGGCAAGTTAAGTGTTTTGCTCAAGATCACACGGTGAGTAAGTGAATGTCAAGATTTGATCCCAGGTCTTTGAGGTCTTCCTGAAACTGCACACTTCCTTGCCCACAGAGGAATCAAAGCACTTTAAATTTTGAAAGCATAATGGATTTTTCCACCAAAGATTAACACTTGGGACATAAACGTTTGCAAGTACTAAAGTATTAATATTCAACACTAGAATAAACCAATAAAGGACATGAAAAATAGTTCACTTCAATTGTGCACAACAGGGTATCTTAAATCAGTTGATTTTACCCTTTGCCAATAGTTGGTTTGTGTTCATCCATCCTGCTCTTTCAACTTTTATACCCGAGTTGATTCTGAACCTCTGATGAAGTCTCAAGTGTCCCTTATTAAAGACAATTTCCTTTGCTACTGCCAAATGCAGCCATGTAAAGCAGTAGTTATTCATCCTTACAGTTATTCTAGAGTTAAATACAAAAGGGAACTGAGTGAATTGGAAGAGGTGAGATTAGTTCATTAACTGATTAGGTAATATCAGCTACCCTGACCTTCCATTTTTCCCCAGGCTACCTCTTTATATTACATCTGGTCATTTGTTTTTTGTTATTGTTTTTCTTTTTCCCAGAACCTAAGATGTCAGCTGTTAATGTAATCAGGGCTAAGTAATTCAGGCATTGGTTGATTTTTCACAGCATACTTCATTCACAACTTATTTCTGTAGGATTACATTTTTTTAAGTATGTTATTTTGAAGGATCTTTGTAATTTTGGCTTTTAATGAGTACTTGTTAATCTGATTCACTAGTACTACTTATATTCTTTAGAATATCATTTTTTTGAAGCCACAGATGCAGATTAATAGTTTCTGTTCTGTTTACCCATTTCTTTCTGAGTATTCTCTAACTTCAACAAATTTAATCTTTGTCACTGATGGTCAAAAATTAGGGCCCAGAAACAAGCAAAACTGCCTTCAGAAAACTCAGAGATAAAAAAAGATTGTGAAATAAAAAAATAGGGATTTAATAGTCAGACAATCTACTGTGAGAATTACTCCCATGGGCTGTACAAGTTCCATAACACCAACCAGAACTTTGTCAAAAAGACAAAGTTGATGAGAATCCTTCCATTTTTACCATGCTCAGTTCTGTCTGGGAACTGAGTACTGTCCCTAGCCAGTAAAACATGTTTTCATTTTGCAAAAAATATTGAGGGTATTTATCCCAATGTTTTTATGCTTTTATTACAGTATTATTTTCCTTAGAAATTTAAACTTAAAATTTTCCTTCAAAATTGATCTTGTTCACAGCTTCTCATTTTTTGTTTTAGAGATTACTTTTGTACAATTCCAACGTGGGTCAAAATCAGGGGCATAAATAAAACAAGGCAGAAAAGGCCTAATGTGAAGTTCTGAGTTATGATGTGACTGTATCACAATTACTATATCAAAAATAAATTTTATCCTTTTTTGAGGCTCAAACAGTGAGTCAGAGGAAAACAGAACATCTGTGTAAGCCAGTGTCATATATCCGTGATTGACTATCTCCTTTTTCAGTTCAAAACTGAAGTTTCAATAGCCCCAATCTGACTCAAATTGAGTAATGTATACCCACATAAGGTCTTTGTGAGAAAATGGTTCTCGGTCTTGTGCTAAGGTATAATGGTATGGGGAAAGTTGTAATTACAGAAAATTCCTGCTTGGTATTGTTGATAGTGATAGAGTTTTAGGGTTTAAAAGGACCTTAAAATTCTTACGGTTAAAACACTCATCTAGAAAATCAATTACAGAATTTTTGAAATCTTTACTGTTTTGTAAATGTGAACGGAAGCTACAACTAGACCAATGACCAATGAGAATTTTAAAGAGTATGAAATTTGGAACCAGATGGACTTGGGATGAAATTCTTGCTTCACTATTCAGTAATTCTATGATTTAGGACAGTTAATTTTGCTGAGTATTGACTGCCTCAGCTGTAAAATGGGTAGGGCAAACTCAATCTCCCTGAGTTTTATGAGGATTAATTAAGAGGTTTACAAAACATCTAGAATGGTGCCTTTCTGGTGCAGAGGATTATTATCTCCTACTCATAAGTAGAATAAACTATACAGACAAAAAAAATGTATGTTGACTGTATATTCCTTTCCTACCCTAGTCTATCAAAGGATGACAAGTAAACGAGAGTGATGAGGTTGTTTGTTTATTTTTAATTATTTTAAAAGCTAGAAAGCATTGTGTTAAAATAAATATACTTCCGTGTATCTTTTAGTTACTTTTCTATTTTCATCAGTTTTTTTAAACATTAATTTCAACAACAACCTCTGTAGAGCTGAGCATTACAAACATCATCATTATTTTTTTGCGTCTTGCTTGCCAGACGAGATTCTAATTTAGAATCTCATCTTCTGCTCTCCAGACCCACAAGAAATGGGAAATACCATTATTTAAAAAAAAGTTCCTCATAATGGCCTTGGAGGGAATATTAAAAATATGTTTTCTGGAGCATAGCACTGAATATCTTTTTGATAGAAAAACAAAAAAAGAGAGAAATAAATGGGAAGAAAGGAACCAAAGTGTATGTAGGTGTTGTTTGTACATTGTTATTTGTAGCTTTATTTGTAACATGTGCAAAGAAAGCTCAAGGACTTAGGGGCACTAATTTTATCACTTTATCTATAGAAAAAAGGTATTTTTAGAAACATAATGACTTGAAAAACTAGCTTTCTTCTAGCCATAAGATTATTTTGTCAAAAGAGTGGCATATGTTGTTTTTAGAGAAAAGAAAGTCAGATCTGACAAGATGTGATCAATTATAGCTAAGATCACATTTGTGTGATAAATTATGCTTAAATTAACTCAATCTCAACCATCCAACGACTATTCAGACAGATATAGTGTACATAGGCTTGTATGTGAGCTACTGCTAACTGACTTCTCTTCCAATATGCATCGTTGGAAATGTTGACTCTACCTTATATTATTTGGATTCTATTTGTATTTCCCTATAGTAAAAATATTCCATTATAAAATATATTCCAGGTATAACCTCTAATCAATGTATTTTTCACAGAGTAAAAGTTGTTGGGCATTTTGCTTCTTCTAGCTAAAGCTATTCTATAAAATTTCATTTTATTATCTTTATGGATGAAAGAATGCAGAAAACCAAAACTATAAGATCTAAGTAATCAGAACAATGTGAAAAAATTACAAGCAGGCCATATAATGATGACTCCTCTCATTTCTCTGTCTGTGTTACAAGAGATGCGAGTTTCCTGAGCCTTGAAGAGAGGAGAGTCTCATTGATAGTCACCCTGACTTCTTGAAAATCTGTCTCACATGCAAATAGCAGGGCATCCCCAGGAGGGGGCAGTGGTCTTGGGATCCTGACCTTCCATTCTTACCCCTCCATGTACACTTAAAGAAGGCTTCTGGTCAGAAGTATAGGAAATGCTATTGTCCAATTTAAAGTCTGGTGAATATTCAGACTTCTGTTGGTAGGTTAGTGATTTATGTCTCTAAGTTAGCACTAACATTTAAATTTGAAATTACATATATTGACAAGAACTTCTCTTTTGTTAATAAATTTTTGTAAAAACTTGTAGAATTTTATAGAAGAGAAGTTTCTAAAGGGAAGATGTCTTGCTATAAAGGAATTTAAATTTGGTAAACATATTGGAAACTCTATAAAGAGGTAATTTCATACATTGTTTCCATAGTAACAAAGGACTGGCAAGAATTGGTGATTAAGTAGATTTTAGCTCAAAAAGTAAATAGTTCTGGGTCTGTCAGTTCATTATTAAATAGTATTATATAAGATTTCTCCAGTTTTTTAGAGATTCACTTTTTATCATTTATTAAGACTAATGGCAAAAACAGATTGTCCTAAAGGGGAGGAATGGGTAAAGGAGAAACAAATGACATTTTTAGCATAGCTATGCATAATTCATAAATTACACATAACTCTTAAACAATATTTTCCCCTCCTTCAAGTCATTGCCCATTTCAACTAATTACAGTAGGTCCTCACTTAACGTCATCCATAGGTTCTTGGAATCTGGGACTTTAAGCAAAATGATATAGAACAAAACCAATTTTATCATAGGCTAATTGATACATACAAGAGTTAAGCTCCTAAGGCATATATCTGGTCACAAATACATCACCAAACTTCTAAATAAAGACCCAAAACACTTCTAATATCAAATATTGAAATAAATGTAAACTATACATACACTTAAAAGGATTAATAAAAACAATTAAGAGAATTATTTTCCAACCTACTTATTCCAGTTCAGGATGGCAAGTGGCTGGCGCTTCTCCCTGCGGTTCAGGGAGCAAGGAGTGATCCACCCCAGATGGGATGCCCTTCCATTTCAGGGCACATCACCTGCATCCATGCTCATTCTGAGACAATTCAGACACACCAGTTCACCTCTCGTCCACATCTCTGGGATGGGGAGGACACCAGAATCCCCAGAGAAAACTCACACAGCCATGGGGAGAAGGTGCAAACTACACTGACAGTGGTCCTTCCTGAGAATTGATTTTTTTTTTCTCATCAGTATTACAACATTAAGCAAAATGATGTTCGTTACTTAAGAACCTCTTGTACCTTTTTAAAAACCAAACATTTTCTCTTCTTCCCCACTAACTGTAAATTCTATTACACACATTTTCACTCAGAGCTTTTTGGAATAAGTGAAGTTTAATCCTCAAGAGTTCCTAGAGAGCCATGTTGCACCTTATACCAACATATACATAAACTCTCCAAAACTAAAACAAAACAGTACCACTCCCTCTTCCTACCCCCATCCCAGTTGTTGATTTGGTAGCTGCATACTGGAAACATCAAAGTGTGTATTGAAAATAGCATATTTCACTCTTTCTGTCCTAGGGATATAAAACTGCCTTGCTTTTCAGACTCAGAGAATCCTATGATTTCAAGAACATATGAGGTTTAGCTAAGAGAGCCTGACTGCAAATGATCTCCTCAACCATAAAATACAGTTCATTTTAAATCTTTATTGAATATCTATTACACATAAGGCTTTGAATGCCAAGATGAAAGGCAATGCCTTTGTCCTCTATGACCTCTGAGTTTATTGATATAACAGGTGAGACTATGCTATAATAAATGATATTTTATATTGTATTGAATAAAAATGCCCTTGAATCACTGGATGCTCATTTTTAAACCTAACCAAATTTCTTGCTTTTATTAAACATTGTGAAATACTGTAGTTAAAGGAAGTAATGGTAGGTTTCCATGGCACATATTCAAGAAAATTAAGAAAATCAGAACATTGTCTTCCATCAAACGGCAAGGTCAACAACTTGCATGTCTTTCTGGAGATGACACAGTCCAAAACTTTGGTATTCCTCCAGAAGACAGAGTCAAAATTTACGTGTGCCAGGCATATTTAGAAAGGACATTAACAGGAAATGTTCTATAAAATAAGAAATTAAATCACTTGGAGGGGCCAGAAATTGAAATAACCAATGTAACCAAAAGAAACAAATGAAAGAAGACACCAAAACAGTAAGAATCTTTTCAAATTTGATGTCCAAATCATGAAAGCTTCAAGAAGGGTGACATAAAAAGGAAAAGAGCTTATGTCGTTTTCAGGGTGTGAACACTATATAGGTGTGTTCAAGACTTAGCTTCTTAAGTGGAACCAAGAGTGAAATACTGTAACAATGATTGTCTCTACTTAGTATATACAGGATCCGGCACAAATAATGCCCGTTTTTGATTACAAAATGTTTTATTACAAAATCATAACCATGTAATTCTATAACATAACAATATCACACTCACTCACACCAAATGACTTTAGGTGAAATATTCAGATTAGAACTATAAATTATTACACCCTTATTATTACTCTACCAACTGCACTCAAGCAGGCAGTACTTCTGCCAGACCCTGTATGTATATGTATCTAGTGATCAAGAAATGACATGTGAAAAACAAAAACAAAAACCAACTTATTCTCAGAAAATAAGAGCTGCTGGAAATAATATCCTAAATATAAGCTTGTCCAGTTTTACATTATTACTCTTTTTTTTTTAACTGATACACACAAACGTGCCACAATACTTAGATGGGTCATTTGAAAAATATTTTGAGAGAGTAGAATCTTACTGAAATTATTTTACCAAGATTGAAAAGTGAGTTCCTTTATATTTTTGGACTGTTTGAGTACATCAAAACAGACATTAGATTTATTTCTTAGAGTCGTTTAGCCTTGGAACTCCTACCTCAGCCTGCCAGTGATGCCTTATAATTGTTGTTTATGGATGTCAAGAGACTTTACATCTTTATACGTATGCTCTGATTCTTTTTTCTAACACAGTATTTAATTTGTGCTGTTGCTTTGTCTATCACCAGAAAACAATTCTTGAGGGAGTGTTGCATTTAAATTTGAGCAGAGATTCCATTAGAACTTTGGTAGTCAGTATTTGCATTACTTTTCTCAGTGTCTTTGCTTTATTATATGAATAACCCCCCAACCCTACCTGCCTCTTTTACAAAAGGAAAAAAGATAGATGGAAAGCCAGAAAAGCAACCATCCCAAACACATTTGCTGTTCAGCATCTTACACAGAAATCGTCTTTTGCTATTCAATCTATTTGTGGTTTAATTTTTTTCTTTACAAAACTATTTGGGAAGAAAAAAAAACACATTTTCCCTGCTGTTGCTGTTGTGTTATTATTTCAGTGATTTTCAGATTATTAGTCATTCATCTGGATTGGTGCCTGTATATTTTTCCACAGGTTTAATATGGAAAATTGTTTCTTTGACCATATTAAAGCTTAGCTCAAAATTATCTATTTCCATAGCTAAGAAGCCTCAGTTATTTTCTGATTAATGCTCACAACACTCTTCAAGTTATTAAAAAGACATCATAGACTTCCAGTCAAGCTGGAGGCATAGGTAGACATGCTTCACCTCCTCACGCAACGATAGAAAGAATTACAACCAGATCTCAAAAACAAATAACACCCAGAACTGCCAGAAAATTGAGCTGTATGGCAGTCTGACAACCAATGATTTAAAGAAGCCACATTCATCCAGATGGGTAGGAGGGGTGGAGTCACAGAAACACAGCAGAGAAGCGGTGTGGAGCAGAGAGGTGGCTGCAGTGACAGTGGCAGAACTGAGGGTCCCACATTCACATGTGCTGGATAAAAATCAGGAGGAATACCTTGGGAGACAGGAATCACAGCCCTGAGTTCCAGAAGATAAACTCCCATTACCTCTAAATGTAAAAAACAGTAGGGGTTGGGGAGGCAGAAGAAAGTGCTGGATTTTCATTATTTAAAGGGCCTGCATGGGCTGAGAATGTACCAAACCCCATGGCATCAGCTGAAAGGGCAGTAATGCCATACAAGTGGTGGGTGAGATGACTGGAAGTGGGGTGAGTTCCAGGAAGGCCTCCAGAAGCCAGGCAGGAGCATTGTCCCTTGACCGAGCCTCCCACTCCAAGACACACAGAGCCACACAGTGGTGAAGTGGGTTGCCCCACCCTGGCAATTACTGAAGTCTCTGCCTCACACAATTTACAGGTGCCTTTTCTACATAGGTCACACTTCTAGGACACGGAGTCAAAGCAGCTCTACCTAATACACAGAAACAAACACAGGGAGGCTGCCAAATTGAGGAGGCAAAGAAATATGGCCCAAATGAAGGAAGAGAACAAAACCCCAGAAAAAGAACTAAACAAAATGTAGATAGTCGACCTATGAGATGCAGAGTTCAAAATGCTGGTAATCAGGATGCTCAGAGAACACTGAGTACAGCAACAACATAAAGGAAGAAATGAAGGTTACACCAAGTGAAATAAGGAAAAATATACAGGGAACCAATAGTGAAGGGAAGGAAGCCATGATTCAAATCAATGATTTGGAAGTAAAGGAAGAAATAAACATTCAACCAGAACAGAAAGAAGAAACAAAAATTCAAAAAAATGAAGAGAGGCTTAGGAACCCCTGAGACAACTTTAAACATACCAACATCGAAATCACAGGGGTTCCAGAGGAGAAGATGAAGAAAAAGAAATGGAAAACTTCTCTGAAAAAAAATATTGCAAGAA
This sequence comes from Pteronotus mesoamericanus, assembly GCF_021234165.1. Classification (NCBI taxonomy): domain Eukaryota; kingdom Metazoa; phylum Chordata; class Mammalia; order Chiroptera; family Mormoopidae; genus Pteronotus; species Pteronotus mesoamericanus. Next base: position 6,808,767 of record NW_026555198.1, read on the forward strand.
ACCTTCCTTGATCTGGCGAAGGATATAGACATACAAGTCCAGGAAAACAGAAAATCCCAAACAAGATGGACCCAAAGAGGACCACACCAAGATACATCATAATTAAAATACCAAAGGTTAAAGATAAAAAAGAGAATCTTAAAAGCATCAAGAGAAAAGCAGAGAATTACCTCCAAAGGCATTCCCATAAGACTATCAGGTGATTTCTCAAAAGAAACCTTGCAGGTAAGAAGGGACTGGCAAGAAGTATTCAAAGTGATGGAAAGCAAGGACCTACAACCAAGATGACTCTATCCAGCAAGGCTGTCATTTAGAATTGAAGGACAGATAAAGTGCTTCCCAGACAAGGTAAAGCTAAAGGAATTCATCATAACCAAGCCGTTATTACATGAAATATTAAAGGGACTTATTTAAGAAAAAGAAGATCAAAACTATGAACACTAAAATGACAACAAACTCACAATTATCAACAGCTGAATCTAAAAAACAAAAACAGTCTAAGCAAACAACCAGAACAGGAATAGAATCATAGATATGGAGATCATGTGGAGGGTTATTATCTGGGAAAGAGAAGTGGGAGAATGGGGGGAAAGATGCAGGGATTAAGGAGCATAATTGGTAGGTAGAAAATAGACAGGGGGAGGTTAAGAACAGTATAGGGAATGGAGAAGCCAAAGAACTTATATGCATGACCCATGGACATGAACTAAGGAGTGGATTTTGAAGGGAAGTGGGTACCAGGCAGAGGGGCACAAAGGGGGAAAATTGGGACAACTGTAATAGTATAATCAATAAAATATACTAAAGATAAAAAGAAAAAATGGGATAAGCCTTAACCAAAAAAAATTATAACACAGTTTATTATATGAGGAATAGATGAAAGCTAACTTAAGTTATATTGAGTGATTAGTTAAACGCTAAGAAGGAACAAAAATAAACAATTTTAAAAATGCTGGGTCTCCTGGTTCTCAGTCCAATGCACTAAAATGTTCTTCTATGACTCTATAAAGCAGGTAACTGTAACATAGTCATTGTGTAGAACAGAAAAATGGTTTGGGGATGCTGAAAGAAACTGTAAACTGGAACCAACTGCTATCACCAGGGTAAAGGACAGTTGCTGGGGCAGTACTGACAGGATAACCAAGTAATCAACAAGGATCAGGTCCCTTCTCTCTCCTGTAAATTTGTGGTCTTCTTCTATCTCCCCAACTGGCAAAGCAAAAATATGACTTGCAGAGTCCCCAAGCCAGGATCATACAGCAGTGTATAGAAGTGTGCATTTGGACCTGAGAGCTCACACTTTGGTTACTTAGTGTCCATATCCATCCTTCTACACATATTTCATTTTCATACAGTAAAGTTCTGTGCTTTCTATCTTTCCTCCAAATAAAAATGCTTCTTCCTTTCTCCCAAAGCAAGGTCCCAACAGTCACAATGTCCATTGCAGTTAAGCATATTAAATGCTTCTTTAGGTCCATCTAAACATCATATAATCTAGACTACATAAGTTAACTGCCAGCACAATCCTTATATAAAATAACAAGGGGGAAAGAGAGGGATGGAAAAAAGCTGTACAGGTGAAATTTTATATATGTGATATACAAGGTTTGTCTGGAAAAAAGTTCAGCCATTACTAATATAATGAGAATGGTTTGTGTGACATCGATGTAACCTGGCAGCCAAGGAGAGAGGACTGGAATGAGCATGCATGAACAATGACGACTTCACTGTGCTAGTCAGAGGGGGCAGTAGACGTCCTTGACTGAGCATGTGTACTGTGTGGCCATTGGCTTCAAAATGACTGAGAGTGTAGAGGAATGAATCTGGATCAAATTTTGTGTGAAGCTTGAACATTCCTCTGTGGAAACTGTTCAGATGATTCAGAAGGCCGCAGCTATGGGCAACTGGTGATTGGAAGCTTCATCATGATGATGGGCCTGCTCATGTATCTTGTCTCATGCAGAGTTTTTTGGCAAAACATCAAATCACCCAGGTGACTTTGCCCCTCTACACCCCAGATTTGGAACCCTGTGATTCTGGCTTTTCCCAAAACTAAAATCACCTTTGAAAGAGAAGAGATTTCAGACCATTGATGAGATTCATGAAAATACGATGGGGCAGCTGATGGCGATTGGGAGAACTGCATGAGGTCCCAAGGGGCTTAGTTCGAAAGGGACTAAGGCGTCCTTGTCTTGTGTACAATGTATCTTGTATCAACAGATGTCTCTATTAGTCATAGTGCATGGCTGGATAACTTCTGTACAGACCTTGTATATCACATATACAAAGTTTATATTCATAATATGTGATATAATATATATAAGTACTATGCAATGTATGTTTATGTGTGTGTATATACATATATATGGTCCAGCACAAACAATGCCTCTTTTTTATGAGCTGGTAATCTATACCAAAACTTTTATTACAAAATCATAGGCATGTAATTCTGTAATATAACAGTATCACACTCAAGCATACCATTTGACATTTTAGGTGTAATGTTCCAATTGCTGTCCATCTCATGCAAGACATTCATATACTCTACCAACCACATTCAGTGGTGTTACTTCTGCCAGACCCTGTATATACACACACAACAAGCAAGGGAGGAAATAAGCATAGCTGCTCCAGTATTTTTTCTTTAATGAGGCTGTAAGTAATATTTTAACTACCTTATCCCATGACCCTTCCTCTGTTTCCTTTGCCTTATTTCAGGACCCAACTAGTCATTTTTTCCCCTGATACAGCAACCCGAATTTTTATTCTCAAAGGCTTTGAATACTCAGTACTGCTCTTCTCCTTTTTTGCATTAGTTTTCCATTAACCTTTTCTGTTGATCATAAAAGTATTAAGAGGCACCATGGAAGTACTAAGAAGGCAGTTCCAGATGTAATCCTTTTTACTCACATTGTGTAAGAACAACCAAAACTATCCTTGGTAATCAGGATTAATCTTGAGATGAAAAAGCTATAGGTGGCAGTAGACTTTAATTGGCATGTTGTGCAATAACACCATAGTTTATTAAATTACTACTGTCACTGATATGAACCTTAAAGATTCTTTTGCTTGTTATGGCCATAAGAGGCAACATGGGCTGTATTCTGAAGAATGGCACAGTGGAAATTCCAGTAGGTGGTAGCACACATCGTTCTGGGCAAATTAATTTTGGTTAGACTTTTTTGATTAAAATTTAAATTGTAGTGATTAACAAAATTGCATTCACCTTTCATTTATAATAGTAAAAAAAGAAATAGAAGTTATGTCTAAATGATAACAGGACAATAGCTGGATTTGACAATTCACTGATGGATCAATTTAGGAGAACTATACTGACATACCATAAGTTAAATGCCTTTGGCCCAGACAAGCTCTCTGAACCTTCCTCTTTTTTTCTTTACACAGGCTTCACACATTACCATGTGTTTCTCTCATCTATATTACTTCTGCCATACATTGTAGCCCCTAGGGGTCCTCTTCATTGTAAGGCTGGCTGCAGAATAATATTTAACAGTTTCTCTCTGTCTCCTCAAATATTCTTTATTTTTTCCTATTAATCACTAACAGAAAAAAATGTGGTGAACAGAAATACTATTGCTTCATTCACTCAATAAATCATTTTTTCATACTTACTTTGAGCCACAAACTATGATAAGCACTAAGATTTCAGCAGCGGAATTCAACAGTTCCTGCCCTAATGGAGATTACAGTTTTAGGAAATCATGCAATGATGGTTATAGAGATCTCAGGCATCTTTTCATCATTGCCACTTTTCTATAATTTATTCCTCTTTTGCTCGGTTAAGATAGTATCTGTATTTACATAAAAATGACACCAACCCTATTGATATTAAAGGATAATCTAAAATCAGAATCATTTCAGCAAACCTGCAACTGATGTCACTGGATGCTCAGCTTAACTGTTTACACTATGGTCCAAAGTAAATTCATGTTTGCACCAACATTATACTTGGGAAATTTATTATAATTTTGAGTTTGTAGAAATTTTTCTCTCTTCTTGGATCATTTTCACAATCTCTAAGTATGTCCCTCTATGCCACCTAAAGTTTACTTGTTCACTTTTATGATCTTGCCTAAGGCAAGCAGCTTCCTGCCTGCCTTCGTTTCTTTCATCTCTTCTGGAAAGCTTCCAAATCTAGGAAGTCTTACTCTCTTTGCTATTTCTGGCCTCTGCCCTGAATGAATGATTTTTTTGAGGGGAAAAAAAGGTTAACTAATCATATTTTAAGATTGGTTCTGTATTCAAGTAAATTGTGATATTTTTTCACCTATCGTTCTAGGTTAATGAACTTTCATCTATGGGCTTGATCTTTCTCTGCGCCTCATTTACTAAAAATCATTGGAATTTCTTTGTGTCAGGCATAGTTTTAGGTGGTTTCTAAGTATAATTCCATTTATTCCCCATAGCGACCTTTGAAGAAGGCAATTGTATTATCTCCATTTTATAGAAGAGGGAATTTAGGTCCAGAGAGGGTGTAATGGTTTACTCAAGGCCACATGGAAGCTGTATGATCCAAGTGGTTGGTGTAATTTTTTCTAGGCCTTTCTTCTATCATCTTGTTAAGATAATCCATAGCTGTAATATATGAGTTCCTTGTAAGATTTAACTGAGTACAAGAACAATGTGAGCCAATAGTGCACGTACAAATAGGATTCATTAATGAAAATGCAGTGTTTATAATAAAGAAGGTGATCATTTGTTCCAGCCTCTGTTGGACATGCCATATGTTGAGTAGTATATTATATTCTGAGTACCATGTTTCATGAATATTATTAAATCTAGAAATTATCCAGGAGGAAACCTTTATATTTGGAAACCATGTCAGATGAGAAACCACTGGAAGGGGTTATGGTGTTTTACCTGTAAAATTGGAAGTTTAGCTGTCTTGAGTCACTTAGAGGAATATCTTACAGAAAAGAGATTAAAGTGCTATACATTTACAGAGAGCAGAAATATGCACAGTAGAATGCATAGTAGAGAAAGGGATATTTGAACTCACATTTACACAGAATCTTATGAGTAGGATGTCCAAAAGTGGAATGGACTACTGCAACAGAGTGAAAGTTGCCTATTTCTTTCAGCATTCAATTAGCTGTGAAATCACTTCCGGGGAATGCTGAAGAAGAAATACAGTATCAAATTAGTCATGTCCAATGAAATTCATTTATATATAAAAAATATCTGGCATACAGGCATACAACAAGTGTTACTGTTCAGGCTCATTATTTCCAAAAAGCAAATTCTACACCTTACCAGTTCTCATGTTTAACTACTCACTACATGAATCTTTCCTTATTCTTTAGCCCAGCCTGACCATTTCCTATAACCTTTTTTTGCTGTATCTCTAGGCATTTGTCTCTGTTGCTCTCTTTGCCTAGAAGTCTTACCTAGTTCCATCCATGCCCAGGAAGTCCTGGAAAAATACTTCAAGCTGGATCCCAAATGCCATACCAACAAAGCCTATAATTGAGCCTTTCAACCAATTCTGCTTCCTCAAAAAAGTGTAAGTACTTCATTATCTTTTAGAGTCAATCATACCTACTATCTCTCCCATGAAATTGGAAACTTCTGGGACTATTGTCTTAATCCATTTTTGTATTTACCTCCTATCCATACTAAATGAAGGCACTTAACAATGCAGGTTTAAACCACTGTTTCCTAGATAACTTCTCATACTTATCAGTAAATTATGGTGATAACAGCATCAGAATTTTAAATAATTTATGTCATCCCTTAAAATAAATCCCATTGTAATCCCATGCAAATTACTGTAGGCTTCTGGTGGTAAATTCAAAGTACTTAATCATCTTTTCTTTAAATAATTTTTAATCAACCAATATTATACAATCTTACATTCAATTAAAATGTCATAGATCATGGTTGAGGAATCTTTATGTTTCAGCATTTAAAATATATATTTTGGCTTATAATTTTTTATTTAATCTATGTGCTCTTCTCATATCATCTATTTCAAGCTTATGATAGATATGAAAGCAACACCAGTTGAGAAAACTGCCAAATGTTATAGGTAAAGTAACAAAGTTAAGACCATGACTTATTACTGTATATTCATTTATATTTACCTGTTTATTTAGATGTTTTAATATTACAACCTAATTCAGCAAGCTTTTTTTTACAATAACTGGTTCTATAATAAAGCACAAAATATTCTATTTTTTGTATTTGCAGCAGATTTTATTTCATTTTTTACTCTATATTTTTCTCTTAGCTAGGCTCTTATACATTAAATGTTTTAGATTATCCAATCTCATTATATATCCTTGAAGTTCCACAATTTCTGCAGTTTTCCCAGATTGCTTAAAGAAGAGCCAACCTTCTATTCTTCTAGTTCCATTTGGTCATAAATCTTCATCCCATGTTTCATAATCTACCTAACAATGTACTTTACTTAAATGCCATTGAATGGTGTTTTACTTGTGTTTCTTTCACTCTGTCTTGGTTTGATGGTTTGATTCCGTGTCTGTGTTTTTAATTTCATTTTATTACCTGATATAGGTTGTTAGGTTCCAAAAAACAATCTATGTGATTCACTTTGGGGAAAGCTATGCAAAAAAAAAAAAAAAAAGCTTCCAATAATTTTTAACAATGAATATATCCTTTTTAAAGGCAAATAGTAACTATGCTTCCTTCAATTTAATATCCATTGGTTAATAAAAGAGATTTGTTTCATTGTACTGTAATGGATTTGGTTGAATTAATACTTGTTCTGTTATAACTTGCTACTATGTGATTTCAAAAAAGAAAAATTTCTCCATAGATTTACTGTGTTGTTTGTTTTATGGCTGACTTAATATCAGCAAGCTTGCACTTTAGTGGTATACATATAGGAGTGCTATAATATACTTAAAGCCTGCCTTACAGGCTTTTTTTGTAGTAAAAACCAGATTTTCACCAAAGATTTATATATATAAACAGGTAAAAAAAGCATGTTATCTTTTAGTAACTATGCTCAGTTGTTACGTAAAGCTATGTTAAAAGTGTAATCCAATATGTACACAATGTCATGACCACCCATACTAATAGTTTCTGGTACAGGTGCAAGAGGACTTCCAGTAAACATTATCAGACAGTTGTGCACTTAAAAAAGAGTACACCACATAACTTTATATATAGTTAGATGGTAAAATAAGCCTAACACCTCAATTTTGGTGTGTGGTAATAATCCACACCAAAAAGGAAAATAAAGTTTATAAAAAGTTCATTTTCATATGTTCTGTATGAAATTTGCTGGCACCTTCAATTTTGACTATTTAAATACAGCTTCCTCCCTCACAGCTGTTTGCCTGTGAATGAGAAATACTTAAATATACTGCTAAATTTTCTAAATGGAATTTTTAGAAATTCCACATTATGCATTTGCATATGCAATTTCAGCTACATTATAATACAGCATAGTAGTAATATATTTCTTACTTTGCTAATTACTTTATTAGCTAATTAGTACTAAAACAGATTGTCCGAATACCTACTATGATTTCTTAACTGCTGCTTAATGTTAAAGAGTAAACCTGCTACCACTGGTAATTCACTGAGATTTTAAAATGTTCTTGTCATAGTAATAATAATTACAAATGAGTTGAAGTTAGAATCCTATACTCTTAGAGCATGGTACTGGTGTGAGCCTCATAACCTTTATGAAAAAGAATGACTAATATTTAACCTCTCTAACAAGTTACCTGTTATAAATTTGATGAGCCTAGGGCAGCTAGGAAATTCTCAAGTAAGATCATTAGGTCAGAGAGTATAAATCGAAGAGGTCATGTATTTGTTTAATCTTCATTTTATCTGTGTGTGTCATTTTTCTTTATATACTTCCTATTGTACCTACCACAGTTAATTGCATATAACAGCTAGTCAACTAAAGTTTGCTCAATGAGTTAATGAAACTGTAAGAGTCCATGATCTGTCCTGATTGAGTAGGGCACAATAAATAGTAAGCACTTACTTTTTTTCCTAGACCCTTAAAAATCATGAGCTTTTGTGTGGCTTGTATACGTTTCTACACAAGGCAAAAACCAAGTCAACTGTGTATGAAGCATGGACCCTCTCCTTAAAAAAGCAATATTTAGCTGGAGTGACAGAATGCATATAGTGTTTAAAAAATGTAGAGTCCTTTCAGTAACAGACCCATACGTGTATATTCATGTTCTTTGTGTATGCATATATTTATAATAAAAATATTCATGTTAGAAAACTTTAGCATATAGCTTAAAGAAACAAATATTCAAAAGGTTCAATATCAGCTTCATTTTTGACCCCCACATATTAAATTCCTCAGTCATGTTTCAGCTATATGGGTATAACAATCTTTTTCCACAAAGCTATCATGTAACTGAAAAAGAATTACTCTGGAGTCATGCAAACCAGGGTTTTGATCTTGGTCATTTCTTTAACTCACTATATGGCTTCATATACTGCATAGTATAATAGTAGCATCTATCAATATACCAAAGGCTTATGGTGATAATTAAATGAAGTCATATATGTAAAGCACCTACCACATTATAGTTTATCAAGGCATGCTAGCTTCCTTGCACATGCTTATCACAAAATGTCTACATATGCATTTGGGAGACTTTTGAATTCAAACCCATAAAACTTTATCTCAGTAACATATTTTGTTTGTTCTTCAAAATTATTTTCTTTCCTTTTATTGAATTATTGGGGTGATGCTCATTAACAAAATTATACAAGTTTCAGGTGCACAGTTCCACAACACATCATCTGTACCTTATATTTTATGTTCACCACCCCAAGTCAAGTCTCCCACCATCACCATTTAACCCCCCATACCCTCCTCCAACTCTCCCCACCTACTCTCTCCCCGACAATTACCACATTGTTGTCGGTATCCATGAGTATTTTCTCCTAATTTTTATTTTTGGCTCAATCCTTCCACCCCTCTACCCAGCCCCGAACACCATCCCTGACAGCTGTCACTTAGCTCTCTATGAGTCTGTCTCTATTTTTCTTGTTAGTTTATTTTGTTTGTTAGATTTCACATATAAGTGAAATCATATGGTACTTGTCTTATTTCACTTAGCATAATGTTCTCCAGGTCATGAAGGATAACATTTCATTGTTCTTTAGAGATGAGAGTATTCCATTGTGTAAAAGTGTCAAAGCTTTTTTTATCCGCTCATCACTGATGAACACTGGGATGCTTCTAAATCTTGGCTATTGTAAATAACACTGCAACAAACATAGGGGTGCATATATTGTTTCAAATTAGTGTTTTGAGTTTCTTCAGATAAATTCCCAGATGTGAAATTGCCTGGTATTAAGACAGTTCCATTTTTAATTTTTTTAAGTAAATCCATACTGCTTTCCTCAGTGGCTGCATCGTTTGTATTTCCACCAACACTGCATAAGGGTTCCCTTTTCTCCACATCCTCCTCCATACTTCTTGTTTGTTGATTTATTGATGATAGCCATTCTGACAGGTTTGAGGTGATATCTCATTGTGCATTTAATTTGCATTTCTTTTATGATTAGTGGTATTCAGCTTCTTTTCATATGTCTATTGGCCATCTGTATGTCCTCTTTGGAAAAGTGTTTATTTAGGTCCTTTGCCCATTTTTTAAAATTGAATTGTATGTTTTCTTGGTGTTGAGTATTTAAGTTATTTAAACATTTTGGGTATTAACACTTTATTAGATTTTTCATTGGTGAATATGTTTTCCCACTCAGTGGGTTGTCTTTTCATTTTGTTGATGGTTTATTTTGCTGTACAAAAGCTTTTTAGTTTGATGTAATCTTGTTTATTTTTTCTGTTGTCTCCCTTGCCCTGAACAATACATCAGAAAAAATACTACTGTGAGAAAGGTCTGAGATTTTACTGCCTATGCTTTCTTTTATGATTTTAATGGTTTTGAGTCTAACATTTACATCTTTAATCCATTTTGAGTTTATTCTTGTATATGGTGTAAGAAGGTGGTCTGTCCAATTTTCCTAACACTATGTTTTGAATAGACTATCTTTACCCTATTGTATGTTCTTGCCTCCCTTCTCAAATATTAACTGACTATAATGGCATGGGTTTATTTCTGGGCTTTCTATTCTATTCTATTGATCTATATATCTGGTTTTATGCTGGTGCCATGTTATTTTGATTACTATGGCTTTGTAATATAATATGATATCATGTAATGTGGCAAAATCAAGATTGCTACGGCAATTTGAGGTCTTTTGTAGTTCCATATAAATTTTTGGGATATTTGTTCTAGATCTGTGAAATATGCCATTAGTATGTTCAGAGGAATTGCATTGAATGTATAGATTGCGTTGGATAATATGAACATTTCGATTTTGTTAATTCTTCCTATCAATCAACATGGTATATGCTTCCACTTATTTGTATTTTCTTCAGTTTCTTCAGTGTCTTATAATTTTCTGAGTACAGATCTTTTACATCCTTGGTTAAATTTATTACAAGGTAGTTTATTCTTTTTGCAGCATGTGTATTTATTGCCATTTTATTATTTTGACTATGTGCTTCAGTGTTTCTTCTCTTCCTCCCTTTCTCCTTCTCCTTGTTCTTTTCTTTTAAGCAGGCCCTTTAGCATTTCTTATCATACATGTTTGATGGTAACACACTTCCTTAGCTTTCTCTTGTCTGTCTAGCTTTATTTCTCCTTCAATATTAAATGATAAACTTGCTGGGTAAAGTAGTCTAGGCTGTAGGTCCCTGCTTTTTTTTTATCACTTTGAATGTTTCATGCCAATCCCTTCTGGCTTGAAATGTTTTTGTTGAGAGATCAGCTGAAAGTCTTACAGGAGCTCCCTTGTAGTTTACTCACTGTCTTCTTCTTGCTGCTTTTAGATTTTCCATTTGTCTTTAACTTTTGCCATTCTAATTATGATTTGTTTTGGGTTGGGCCTCTTTTGATTCAATTTGTTTGGATCTCTTTGTATTTTCTGGATTTGTGTATCTTTTTCCTTCACCAAGTTAGGGAAGTTTTTGGTCATTATTTCTTCAAATAGGTTCTCTGGATCTCTTGTGCATTTTTCTCTCCTGATACCCCTATGATTCAAATGTTGCTTCTCTTCATGTTGTCCCAAAGGTCCATTAAACTATCCTCATTTTTTAAAATTCTTTTTTTAAAGATTGTATTTACTTATTTTTTTTAGAGAGGGGAAGGGAGAAAGAGAGGGAGAGAAACAATGTGGGGTTGCATTTTGTGCGCCCCCTACTGGGGACCTGGCCTGCAACCCAGGCATGTGCCCTACACTGGGAATCAAACCAGCAACCCTTCGGTTCACAGGCCGGCACTGAATCCACTGAGCCACACCAGCCGGGGCTTAAAATTTTTTTTAGCTACTCTGGGTATTTTTTTGACCTTGTCTTCCAAATTGTTGATTCAATTCTCTGCTTCATCCAACCTACTGTTTATTCCTTCCAGCGTATTCTTCATTCAGATATTTTATTCTTCATTTCTGATGGTCCTTTTTCATTGTTTCTGTGTCATTTATCATGCTGTTGGGCATCCTTATAACCATTACTTGGAACTCTATATCTGATAAATTGCTTGCCTCCACTTTATTTAGCTCTTTTTCTAGAGATTTCTCCTCTTCTTTCATTTGGCACTTCACTTTAAAATTTATTTACAGTCTTAAACACTTGATGTAGTTCTGATGTTCAGAATCTCTGTATCATTATCTTAAAAAGTAAATTAAATTAAAAGTACAATTGTGCATAATTAAGATGCACAATCTGATGATTTGATAAACTTACACACATGTATAGTAAAATGATTACAACAGTCTAGCTAATTAACATATCAACTCACATAGTTACCATTTTGTGGGCATGTGTGTGTGATGAGAGTACCTGAAATCTTGACTCAGCAAATCTCCAGTATACAATACATGATTGTTAAGAATAGTCACCATGTTGCATATTAGATCTCTAGACTTATTCGTCCTAGTTAACTGCAACTTTGTACCCTTTGGGCAATATATATTTCCCCTACCTCTTTACCCTTCTACTCCCTGTTCCTATGTGTTCAACCTTTTTATGGAGAATCTTTATTGCCAATCAGGACGCTTTGTCAGCTACTGATCTTATCACCCACAGTACGCATTATCACAATTTAAATATGATAAGGTAAATGTAAATACGTTATCACATTTAAATAATCACATTTAAAGTGTGAGTCTTGTATTATTAAGCTACTCAAACATAACAGAAGAACCAAGGGACACTCAACTAAGTTAAGTTTTCAGATAATATCGACTAAGATGCTATTTCCACGGCTCATGGGTAGGTCTCATACATAACAACAAATTGAATTTTTGAAGTCTGTTGATCACATTTGGAAGTCATTACATTGTCACCTTTGGTAAACGCATCTTCTTAGGTAACCTGAAGTCATTCACTATTGAACACAATAGAAAAATCAAGACTCAGTCAACCTTTGGATCCTGCTGCAGGTAATTAGTACCAAAGGCTTAACTGGGTCCTGAGAAAAGATAAAAGGTTCATTCTGTTCAGTAACCATACATGTGAAGATTGCATTGGGCAGCCCAGTGACTCTCACAGACATTATATTTTGTAGGAACCAACACTGTAACAGTTTCAGAGAGGAAAAGTATCTATCTGTTGCCTTAAGATGAAACCAAGACTATTGAGGCATAACTCCAATTAAGGAAGTTTTAGCAGGTTAATGATTGGTTAGTTTGTTAGTGAAAGATTAATGATTGGCTAGGGACATAGAAGATAATACACAGAGACCAGCCTGAGGAAGAGAAATAGCTAGCTAATCAGAATGAAGGGCACAAATAGAAAATAAAATAGGAACTTGCATTTAGAATGTAAGGAACTGCAAGGAAATTCCATAGCTACAAATGGGTGATTAAGCTGTTATAACAGGTTCGTGTTGGTATGAATGCTGAGTGATGGGAATCTTTTCAAATGAGAGATGAATATGTTTTGATCAGAGAGGAGTGGAAGTAAGGAATATGAGTAATGGAAGTTCGGCCATTGCATAAAGTAACCCACTTCCTTTATTAGGATGAAACAAGAGATTAAGAAAACATTGCTACATATGAAACCCAGATTTTTATATCATATTGTTCTGATCTCCTTGAAGAAATAGAAACAATCTTAAAATTCACGTGGAATCACAAGGGACATGAAGAATTGCCAAAATAATCTTGAAAAATAAGAACAAATTTGGAGGTCTCACACTTCTTGATTTAAAAACATATTACAAAGCTATAGTAATAAAAAAAAACAGAGGGTGGTTCTAGCATAGAGACAGACACCTAGAACAGTGGAACAGAATAGAAAACTAGAAAAAAATCTCATATGTATAATCAAATAATCTTCAAGAAGGATGCTAGGACCACACAAAAGAAAAAAGACAGTGTCTTCAATAAATGTTTAAAAAGTGAACATCCACAAGCAAAAGAGGAAAGTTGAACCCTTAGTTTATACCATATACAAAAATTAACTCAAAATAAATTATAGAAATAAACATAAAACCTAAAACCTAAAACTACAGCATTCCTAAAAAAACAAAGGGGAATATCTTCGAGATAGTGACATCAACAGCCTGGGTAACAAAAGAAAAAATAGATAAATGGGACCTCTTCACACTTAAAAACTTCTGTACAATAAAGGAAACAACAAAAGGCAACTTAAAAATTAGAAAAAAAAATTATTCCAAACCCTGTGTCTGATTAGTGGTTAATATCCAGAATATATAAAGAACTCCCACAACACAACAAAAAAAAAAAAAAAACAAGATATAGAAATGGTCAACAAGCATATGAAAAGGTGCTCAATTTCATAATCATTAGAGAGATGCAAATCAAAACTATGAGATATCACCTCACGCACATTAGGGTGGTTGCTATTAAAAAGAAAAAAGAAAATAATAAGTGCCAGTGAGGATGGGGAGAAAATAAAACCCATGTGCACTGTGGGGGGAATATAAAATGATGCAGACACTATGGACAATATAGAGGTTCATCAAAAAATTAAAATAGAATCATCACATGATCCAGCAATGCTACATCTGGATATATATCCAAAAGAATTGAAATCAAGATCTCAAAGAGATATTTGCACACCCATGTTCATTACAACATTATTCACAATACCCAAGAGGTAGAAGCAGTCCAAATGTCCTTATGTATGTTGTATACATACAATGGAATAAGATTCACCTTTAAAAAAGAAGGAAATCCTGTCACATGCTACAACATGGATGAACCTTGAGGATAATCATGATGAGTGATATAAACCAGTTGCAAAGAGACAAATACTGTATAATTCCATGTATACAAGGTATCCAGAATAGTCAGAACCATGGAAACAGAAAGTAAAAGGGTTGGTTGTCAGAGCTGGGGATAAGAAAGAATGGAGAACTGTTTGATGAGTTTCTGTTTTTCAAGATTAAAAGTTTCTAGCTATCTTTTATACAACAATGACTTTATAACTGACAATTGTTAAGAGGGTAAAGTTTATGTTATGTGTTTTTTACTGCAATCAAATTTTTAAAAAATAGAAATTGAAAAAAATTGTTCTGAGCCTCTGTGGCCACTATTATAGCCATAGCAAACAAAATCAATCTCTCTACGACCTTAAAAAGAAGGGCTGGCATATGTGACTTATATCAGTGAATCAAGTGGTTTAACACTTTTGAAAGGTCACACAACTACTTGGCTGCAAGCTAGAAACCAGATCTGATTGCCAATCTAAAGAGGTTTCCTCTCTATCACCTTACCCTCTGCTACCATGCCATGCAGCACATTGGGACTGCTTTAGTAAAAATTCTGGTAGAAATGAATGCCTCCCACATTGCCTAATCATTTCCCTCTTGATTAGAGGAAATATTTTCTTTTCCTTCAGCTAAAGGAAAAGAAAATATTCTCTTTTGTTAGCTGAAGGAAAAGAAAATATTTCCTTTGTTCTTCTATATGTGTACTCAACCAAGAAATGCTGCATGTAAGTAACTTGACTCCTGCTAAATAAAATGTATATGACAAAATAGCACTAAAATATTTCAAAATACAAAACAACCCTGGAAAAAGATGAAAAATAATGAAAATGGAGTATTACCAATACATGTCTCCATTTGACACAGCCTCCATTGAATGTCTAGTTTTGAACCTGTAAGATTTTCCGCTGTGGTGTGCCTTGCCCCAAAATACATGTTCACTATTGATTTAGAAGCACATTCAAAGTGGTATTTTGGAACCTTTTGTTTTACCACAAAACATTTTCAAAATCCATTATGTTACATATTTCTTTCAGCCACCAGGTGGCATGTGTTTTGCTGCTGAAATATACAATGAAAATGTATAATAAAAATGTATCCTGAAGAGAGAAATTATATAAGTCTTACATATCTAACAAAAAGATAATAATAGTGGATTTTACCATGAATTCAATCAATGAAAACCTATATGCTAATAGATTTGATATTTATGAATATGTCACATAAAGTCCTTATGAGCTTTATGGTAGACATTTATCTTAGCAAAGAGCTCACAATTAAAATTTATAATTAATTAAAGATAGTTGAGCATAATTATTTAAAGTGATACTTTATTAACTTGAAGGCATTGATTTCATTAATGACCAGGTCTTGTAAGATGGAGGCAAAAAAAATTATTTTTTCAATTCTATTATAATGTGTAACCCTCCTTATCAATGATGAATCTACACACTATTACCTAAGTATCAGACCAACGTAAGGTAAACATATACTTTATTTTAAGAAAACTTTCAATTATTAAGAAAAATTAGAAAGTTATTATTCATTGTTTTTCAAAAATAAATCACTCTACAGAAGGATTCATAGCAACATTGCCTAAAAAATTACATTTCTTTAGAGTATTTAACTTTTCATCTGACATCATGAAAAATGGAGGAAAGGCCAACCAGATGGTTATGAAGTTGTAATATCTCCCTGAGGCTGTAAAAGTCTTTGGAAATGTGGCAAGATAATATAAACCATCATTTTCTGCCTCTAAATAGTTTATTTTTCTTTCTACCTCCAATCCCAAATATGGGCAGCTAAACCCTTTTGTGTTTGGCATTCAGGAGAGCCATCTGACAAGGCACAAAGCAGAGAATGGAGCTTTCATAGCTTTGGTTTCCAAAAACTCATATTCTTAGGGAATGGATAAGACTACTGACATAGAGAAAGACATATAAGTGAAAAATGATATTGTATGCGAAAGAGTGGGGGGAGTTGAGGAAACATGTTTTTCCCCCTAGGCTAAAATAGATCTCCGTGGCTAGAGAGGAGTGAGGCATCTGCAGATCCCAGCACAAGCATATCAATACTCTGCTTTCTAGGTGGAGCACTGGGGAGGTGCCAGTCCAAGAGAATGAATGTCTGAGGGGTTATGTCTAGACACATGGGGTCTCAGAGACAGCCTAGGAGAGATGGGTCCACCTTAGAGTAGTAGGGAGGCAGCAGAGAGAGTCCTATGAGCCAAAGCATAGCATGCAAGTACAGTGCATTCCTGACAGACCTCAAGGGGCCACATGGGTGGAACAAGGGTGGTCTCAGAGGCAGCATACCTCTACTATCACCAAGGGCCACATGAGGTCAGAAATGCCTCAAGTGTTGTCTTCCTGAACAAATGCCATGAGGCACCAGATGCCTCTATTCTATAATACCTCAGCCAGATGTCAGCACTCCAGAACTTAGGTGTAATACAATGGCAGGAAGGGAAACCCCAGAATTCCCAAGATGGTTTATTGAAGGCAAAGCAACTGAGGATTTAAAGTTGACATTGTGTTGAGTCCTAGAAAAATAATTAAGGTTGTAATGTGTGGTAGCTTCAGATATCTTATGCTATGAGTATTTTCTAAACTTGATTTTCTTTTGTTCTTCTGTAGTATTTGGTAAATTTCTTTTTGAAATATTAGCCTTTGTCAACTCTAAAGTGAGACATTGAAGAAAAAAGGTTTTATTTCCACAGGCGGACTTTAGTTTTACAAGGAAGGAAGAGCAAGTTACTTATGGGACCAACCTTGCATCGATGTGGTCCCTTAGAGAACCGTAAAGAAAGGTGAACCTCAGGATAGATGTCTTCCCACCTGATAATTCTCCTGTCTTCCCTTTTACCTATAGCGTTTGACATCACTATATGTGCTGCAGTTATAGGAGACGAACAATATTTTTCCAACATAAAATACTCAATTTCTAAAGGGGGAGAAAAATATGTCAATCAACATGCACAAAACTTGTTATCATTGAGTCTGAGTAGTGCTGGGATAGAGAACAGCACAAGATATTGCTAAGGAATATAAAGGGACACAGAGAACTATGTAACACAACCAGACAGAAATAAGAAATAAGCCTCATCCAAATGGCTTTTATTGTTTGTAATTGTCAGAACATGTATGGGTGTGTTCTTGTGTATGGGGGTAATTTACATAGTTTTGTGCTCTCTGGTACCAGATTCTTGACTGTAACCAGTAGGGCCTCCTCAAACCAAATATTTATCTCTAATAAAAATTTCAGGGGTTCTTTAACTTGGGGCTTCATTAGAATGACAAGAAAGTCTATTGAGAATAACTGTGCCCACACTCTGGAATGAGCAACTTATGTCTACATAATTATCTATAATGAACTCTGCAGGGGTTACAGAGAACTGATTGTGGTTTCCAGTACTGTGGAAGTGGAAGGGAAGCATTCTCATCCTTTCTAAATCAATTCTTCTGTTTCATGAGTTCTGGTTTGTGTTGAAATATCCATATCTTATTAGGGCTTCTTCAAATACTGACCTCGGAGAGTTCTTAACCTTTGCTCATCAACAACAGGGGGTGGGGGGGCCTACATAATGCTGTGGCTCTCCATGTCTCTAACATGAGTACTCCAGGATCGATGGCTCTTTTCTTGGAAAGCTGCAATACTAGAGAGAGGGTTGTCTAACATTTGTTGAGTATGTACTATGTGTAAGAATCTCTTCTAGGCATGCTGTTACAGAACCCCACCAAGGCATCCCGTTACAATTAGATACATAGTAATTATTTTGATACTCATCACACAGTGTATGTGATTCTCTACATGAAGAGTCTCCTTTAATTTCAGGTGAAACTATGAATAGATCCCTGTTTTTGTTCTGTCATGACATTTCATAGTTAACACCATTGAAAGATCCCACAAGCAAGCATACTTCAGGACTTGACTGTGTACTTACTTTATGCTCAGTAACATAGGGGTGACACCAGGATTAGCCATTCCTGGAGGTGTCTGAGTGGGTTTCATAAAGACAGTCATGCTTGACTTTGAGTTAAAAGGTGATTAGCAATTTGATGTGAAGTGTGGGGGTGAGAATAGCCCAGCAGAAAAAGCAGTATGCATAAAGAAATGTTCCTAGAATAAGAGTGTTTGGCCTATTTTAGAAATGGCAAAATTTTGGTTCATCACATGTAGTGAAGAGGATTTTGTAGCATAAGCCTACATTTGATCCATGCACACTCTCTCTGAGGATGATGAACCAAATCAAGTCACTTAGTGAGTGGGCCTAGGTGACTACCCAGCCTCTCCACTCAGCCTGGTGGTTCCCTGTTCATTGGTACTTATACAACAAGTCTCAAAAAGTGGTAAGAACAAAGTTTCTCTGTGAGAAAAAAAAAGACAATAAAAGAAAACCAAATGCTAGAGTTAACGATGGAAATGGAGAGTTCAATAAAGTCATGTTCATTAGACCAAAAATAGAAATTCTGAGCAAAAGATGTAATGGTATGTGGAATTCAGTAGCAATTTGAACTCCTGGCATACATAGGTGCACTGAATGTTCAATATGGGAAAAAGAAAAAGCAATTCAAGAACCTATTCCTCAAGCACTGCAGTAACAACTCAGTAAAATTTTAAAAATATGTATTTAATTTTACAATTAGATGTTCTAGTTATTCTTTACTGCATTCTAAGAAAGAAATTGTTTACTATAATGCCTTGCAAAGTTGGAATAGTTTAAGTCTTAGACCTGATTTCTCAAAAACGTAAAAAAGTCTACTATAATGCAATTTCACGTTCCACTGTGTTTCACAAAATATTAACTTCATTTTCTAAGTTTTTACACCATCCTCACACGTGCTTTTTATGATTGCTGTTTAATATTCTATTATATCAATGCAATTCTTGCAATAGATGACAATTGATTGGCTGATCATTTAAATTGTTTTTTATAATAAGGTGATCATCAATATTTTAATAAAACATATTATTTTCTTATTTTGATTAGTCTCTTAGAGTAAATTCCCAGATGTGGAATTATTGGGCAAAGAGTATGATTATTTTATGTCTCAGTATGCATCAGTAAGTTATCCACTGCAAGGGCTGCATTAACATTAGATGGTGCTAGCCATAAATAAGCATATCTCTTCTCACAGTGTCTCCAGCATCGAGAATGATTATTTTATTTATTTTTACTTCTTTACTATACAAAAATTTGCATCTCACTGGTGTTAAATTTTCCATTTCTTTAACTCCTTAATCAAGCTAAACTTATTTTTCATGTATATGACTATTTGCATTTCTTGTGAGAACTGACATGTTAGGTCAATTGATAATTTATCACCTGGGATTTTGATGTCATTGCCTACCTTTCTCCATTCATGTGGTTCTCATCTACATAGTTACCACAATTATTCATTATATTTTGCATTCAAAGACACAATTTTAATGCATAACTATTCTCCATTTGGCTACTTTACCCATTCAGTAAGCCATCCCTGAAATGGAAAAGTAAGTAGAAGGGTGGGGAAAAAGAGCATATTTTCTAAAAATGCCACCATTAATGTAGTTAATAAGGGATGGACAATGGTTGTCAACTTTTTGAAATTCAAGGAAATAAAAGAATATTATGGTAACAGTGTAAATAATGATGATATTACCATATCAACTGTGTGGCGTACTGTATAGTTGAATATTCAGATTTGGTTTCCATAAATATTCAAATATTATATTACCTACTTGAAGCTTAGCTCAAATGAAGTTTTCTTTTGACAATTTCTAAGCATGCTCTCTCTTAAATGGTTTTAGAGTCACATATGTATAATGCAGGACATGGATGTTGGCTGTCAATGTTTCATAGACAAAATTTTCTAGGCTAGTTTGGCAACTGTGATTGGATAAGATCAGTTAAAATTTCAAATAATGTTAATAAGCATCGGTTTTGTAGACTGGCTTCAGGTTATTATATAAAATGTGCAAGAATTGGGGGTTCTTTCATATAGAATGAATGTCCTATACCATTACCAATAGTAATAATATGTCAGAGGCATTGTGTCATGATTATGTTAACTAAAATATTTTAATTACATAGAAAGTGCATGTTATCAATAAACAACTTAAGATGCTTAAATATACTATTCAGCCCTGGCTGGTGTGGCTCAGTGGATTGAGCTCTGGCCTGTGAAGCAAAGGGTCGCTGGTTCGATTCCCAGTCAAGGCACATGCCTAGGTTGCAGGCCAAGTTCCCAGTTGGGGATGCACGAGAGGCAACCACACACTGATGTTTCTTGCCCTCTCTTTCTCCCTCCCTTCCCTTCTCTATACAAATAAATAAAAACTTTTTAAAAAAGATGCTTAAATATACTACTATTCAATATGGTGAATATTACTTATCTAACATTTGTCGAGGACATACTGATTGAAAGACTCTCTTCTAGGCATTATAGATATATTAATTCTTTTAATACTCATCACCACACTGAAAAGTAACATGACAAGTAGTCGTCCCTCTACCCTTCTGAGTTATTGGCTGAGATTCCCGTAATAAAAAGCAGATTAACAGAGAAAAACAAACACAAGTTTATTAATATGTATACCTGGGAGAGACCTTGGAAAAATGAATAACTCAAAGAGATGGCTTTTGAATCCAGGATTAATACCACCTTAATCAAGAAAGAGGAGGAGGGATATAGCTTTTTCAGGGAAGCAGAAATGATTTTTAGGAAAGATGACTAGGACCTTAGAAGAATAGATGAGAAATGTGATGGTTTGTGATAAAGTCTGGACATAGTGTTGACTTCTAGTCTCCTCTCCTGTGATAAGAATCAATCTTTCCTGGTTGATGAAATTCCCAGAAAGAAGGGCCTATGCCAATTCGGACTCTTTTTCCCTTCCTTCCTTCCTTCCTTCCTTCCTTCCTTCCTTCCTTCCTTCCTTCCTTCCTTCCTTCCTTCCTTCCTTCTTTCCTCCCTCCCTCCCTCCCTCCCTTCCTTCCTTCTTCGTCTTTCTTTCTTTTTTGGAGGATTTGTCCTTGGGGAGTTCAGAGAAAGGCTCTCACTGCCTTTGCTGTTTTCAAGTGCCCACAATCCAAAATAATCAATATTCCAAGTGGCATATTTGGGAGGGGGTATATTCTACTATCCTTTAGCAGTTGCTGTACAACTCCATTTTATAGGTGGAGAAACAGAGATGTGTACAGCTTAAACTTGAGCAAAAAGTTTACAATAGATGCATTTAGATAGTGGGGATCCTTTCCTATTTTCCATTTTTCTATTGTTTCCACAGTATCTATTAGAAACTGCATTCCTTTTACACTGGTAAAAAATGAGTAAGCTTTTGAAAATTTCTGCATCTTTCATGCTGACTGGGACGCACATTCAGCTTCAGACCTGCTCAAATAGAAAACAAGTGCCAGCTTCATCCATCCGATGGGCATCTTAGTAGTCATTCTCTGTGTATTCAGCTTTACCCACAGGGCACAGAGACAGAACAGCCAACATGAGAAAAAGCTGTCCCTTCCTCTTATGAAATAATAAAGAATAAAAAAAGATGTAAGACATGATCGATCTCATAAGAGGGGTGTGAAAACAGCCTCCCGGTGAAACCACCAAGAAATTGTGGTTAGATACAGTTTTTCTTGGAGAAAAGAAAAACAATAGTTTGCTGCAATCCTCAGCTGAAAATATAGGATGTTGCAAAGATTTTTTTAGACCTTATGATGATGTCAACTGCAGTGAAAATACTCCCCCTTCCATTCTCAAATATGAAGGCTTTGAATTCCAAGTCTTTCTTATTGTACAACACAGTTAAATCTAGCAAAGGAAAAGTGGTCACCTAAAAAGGCACCTAAATAATATGATAAAAAGCAGTTCAATTTCATTCATCCTGACAAGCATTTATTGAGTGCATAACATGTACTGGGGCAGGCAGGGCTAGGCATTAATAATATAAAGATAAATAAAACATGCTCTTCAGCTCATCAGAGGTTTTCCTCTATTGGATATGCAGGCATGATACAGTTTACTTTAGCACAATGGGGTTAAGTATAAGAGGTGATTTCAAAGCACTGCTGTATTTGTGGCGTGTAGAGAAAATGGGTTTAAACATATACCCTCAAGGGACTGGAGTCCCTACTAGGTACAAGGATCTCCTTTACAGAAAAAGTTCGTCAACCTCTGTGCTGGGTCTTAGAGAGCAGAGATAGTGACTCCATTGTGAACAGCTCTTCTCCACATTGCCAGTCCTTGATACATAAAAGGGAATTAAATCTGTGGTATATTTAGGAGGTTATCTACTAATTGTTAATGAAATTACCAATATTTTTCAATGTATAATGTGCACTTTTTTTTTGCCCAAAATTTTTAGGGAAAAATAAGGATGCGCATTATACATGGGTAATACTAATCCCCATGTGTAATGCAAATTATACATGGGATTTAGTACTAGAATGTGAGTGTGCGTTAAACACAGCAAAATATGGTAATAATACCAAAGTGTCGCAGATAACCATGAGTTCCTTAGAGGCCGTTGGCTTAACATAAGGCCATGAGTAGACTCTGAGCTATGTCAGTGCAAGAAAGAGCATGAGTTTATTTCTTCCCTGTAATCCATATAACCATTATAGCATCTGGCACATAGTAAAAACTTAGTAAATCTTGGATGAATGGGTGAATAAATGAATCACATGGAAGATTGCTTTACATTTCAATTTAGGCTACACAGGAGTAAACTGCACAGCTTTACTAATTTTTAAAGCTAAACAACATGTTAGTTCTGCAGATTCCATTCTAACCTGGTATCACTGGTTGAGGAAAATCATAGCCCACCACATACTTTTTTCACACGTTTATGTCTATTGCTTCCACGGTCACCTGGTTTTTATCTCCTGTCTACCTTGTGCAACTTTAATAGAAAGTGCTTTAGTCCATTTAGTTTTAATTCTGATTTTCTCAACTTGTCTTTTAAAACTGAAATGCGGCACCTATGATTACCTTCCATTTCGTGTGTGTGTGTGTGTGTGTGTGTGTGTATGTGTGTATTCCAAGAAAGATACTTTTTAAGTTCACTGTAAGCCAGTAGGAGAAAGACAAATATGATCTCACTTATATGTAGAATCTAATGAACAAAATAACTGATGAACACAACAGAAACAGAGGCATGGACACACAGAACAGAATGACAGCTGTCAGAGGGAGCAGTAGGGAGGACTGGATGAATGAGGGTTTAGGGATTAAACAAAAAACATATGCATAAGCCATGAACAGAGACAACAGTGTGGTGATGGCCAGACAGGAGTGGGGTGGGGGCTGGGAGGAGGTAGGCAAAAGGGGGGGAAATGGGGACATCTGTAATAGTGTCAACAATAAAAATAAAGAAAAAAATACATCACCTGTATTTCTAGGCCCTATGGAGATGTTATGTGTTACCAAATCTGGATGTGATTTAAATTGATATTTTATTGATTTCAATTTAAATTAACAAAAGGAAAATGTATTAAATGTATTTTTTAATTCAAGAAATTCACAAGTGGAGTTGATAGTTATAGTGTCCTTGGACTATCCCAGATTCTTAGTTCCGCAACTCAGCTCTCCCACCCTACTACCCCTCCCTTCCTCACAGAGGAAAGGAAGTTTTTGGCTAACCTGTCATATCCTGCAGAATTGTTTTATGCATTTACACACACTAATGAATACACAAAGGATGTTTTGTATTTTGAGTAAATGACATAAAACATCATAGTATATATAACTTTTCTGCATATTTTCTCCTACAAACCTTCTCCCATATTAATATTTCATCCTATTAACTTTCCCATAGAATTCAATGTGGTGCATATATTATAATATATTAGTTAATTAATTTTTAAGAATACATGTGTCATTTGGAGCACTGTAGACATATGTGTAGACTTGTCATCCCCCCATTGACTAGCCACTTGTTTTATTGTTGTCCATTTCCCCTTTTATCCTTTAAATTTGTCAGAACTTCAGGTAGGAGATTTCCTAAAATAGCATCAATTTTCTTGTAATGGAGTGCCTCATATAGCCACAAAATGAAGGCTTATTGTCTTTCAAGAATATCTTTAAGATAGCTTCACTTTGCATATAATGCTTTAATTATTTCTCAAACCATTTTTCTGGACCTGGACTACATTCTTGTCAATTGTCTGACAATACTTCTAATGGGGGACTATTGATCTGTCTTTCTTTTTCTCCTAAATTAAGTAAACAGTAAATAGAAGCAGAAGTAAATTTAAGCATAGAACTGTTTTTTGTCTGACATACGATATAAACAGCCAGAAGGAAATGAAAAACAGTTTGCTCTCCAGCTGAGGGTGGTGGTTCCAACAGCAATAATGTTAAGTGCAATAGTAGATATATAGTCAAGTGCTGTGGAGATGCAGAGGAGAGCACCTTAACTCTGCTTGGGTGAGTCAGGGAAGGCTTCAGAGAGGCGGTGACAATTTAGCTGAATCCTCAAGGAAGAATTTTCCATGTGGGTTGGAGGAGAAAAGCATTCAAGGGAGAGGAGAGAGTGTTTAGAAAGGCACAGAGGAATGACAGCCTATGGTATGTTCAAAAAGTTCAAGTTCCGGACTCCTTGAATAGAGAGTGAATGTGGAGACCAAGTTGCTCTATGCCAAATGGCGAGAAAGGTCAAATTATGGAGGGAAGCCTTTATCTTCAGTGTGATGGAGAGCCATGGGAAGATTTTCAAAAAGGGCTTAAAAATAAGATGAAATTTGTATTTCAAAACCAGTGTGAAGAATCACATTTTAGGCTTCATGGGCCATATATGGTCTCTGCTGCATATTTTTTCTTCTTTGTTTCTCTTTTTCCTTCTTTTTCTTTTCCTCTCCCTGCTGCTCCTGTACTTTGTCCTCCTCCTTCTTCTACAAGTATTTTGAAAATGTAAAAACCATTTCTACTTCAAGGTCCATACAAAACCAGGCAAGGGGCTGGATTTTGACCTTGGGACACAATTTGATGACTTCCATTTTAGAAGACAGTGGTTTGGAAGTTTGAAATCATTGCAGGCATTATTCAATATTTATTTTCTTGGACTATTTGGGGTGGGAGTTGAAAAGTCAGTACCAGTGTGGTTGTGGGTCTGACTGCATGTATTCTCCCTTCAGAAGCCTGGACAGGGTTGTGAGTTAGAGCACTGCAGCCTTCTTTAGGGGCATGGGTGGCTGAGAGGAAGCTTAGAGCAAAGCCATCTTCCTAGAAGTTTGCAGGCCAGCTCCACAGTCAATGATACAATGAGAGGCTGAGACAACATGAATGGTTCAAAGAGCAGAGAAAGAAAAATGAAGCCAGAGGCTAATAGCAGTTGCATGAGGTATTCATGAAGCTTTTTATATGAAACCCTAGCCTTGGTGCGGGTGAGCTGGCAGCAGTGAAAATGGCAGATGCAGAGAGGAGTTACAGAAACAAATCATTAAACACCAAATTATCTAGAATCACATATGGAACCATGCTTAAAGAACCGTTTTTTAAAAAAAACTCTTTTTTTTATGACTTGAAATAGATTTCATTTTGTATGTCATACTATATGACCAAACACTAATGCTACTAACGCACCTTGAGTAAGCACTTGCAACGTGTCAGGGATCATTTGAAGAGCACTACATGATTTCTTCAAACTTCATCAGAGCCCTGTGAAGCAAGTATTATTAATAACCACACCCATTTTACAGATGAAGACACTGAGGCCAAGAGGTATGGACTAATTTGTTCAAGGCAATAACCCTAGGATTTAAACGCAGATATCTGTTTGCAGAGCTTTCTTCTTTACCACCACACAAACTGCTTGTCCAGAAAGAATGAAAGATTTCATATTATGGTCCCTATAATTTACCTTCTACAAACAAGCTTACCACTTGCATGCTTCCATATCTTCCCTCAGCAAAGTGTCTTTAGATACCATATTCACAACCACACTAATTTGCAGGCAGACTTAAAACTAAAACTATTTAGAAAGTTTGTCCACTGCCTTTACCCTCAGGAAACAAGTATTTCTTGAAGTTGAGCTCCTGGCCCTGGCTGGTGTGGCTCAGTGGATTGAGCGCTGACCTGCGAGCCAAAGGGTCGTGGATTCGATTCCCAGTCAGGGCATATGCTTGAGTTGCGGTCCAGGTCCCCAGTAGGGGGCGCGCAAGAGGCAACCACACATTGATGTTTCTCTCCCTTCCCCTCTCTAAAAATAAATAATAAAATATTTTTTAAAAATAAAGTTCAGTTTCCATGTTGAACATTTACCATTTAACTTTCATACTTCCTCTTCTGAACTGAAATTTCCCTACCAATCTTCTGCTCTAAATGCTGAGTTTCTGTACACAGTTTGTTGTATTAACACTCTGTAATATTATTCAAGAGCTCAGAACCATGACAAATTCTTGGATGGGAAAAATATTCAAGTTTATAAATTTGGGTATTAAGCAAATTAGACCTTATTAGGACAAAGAGACCTTTGGTTTTCATGCATGATGTGATAAAAAAAGCATAACAGAAAAATGTCATTCAACACTAATCTGTACATTCCATTTTTACCCTAATTGTGTGCAAGCGAAAAGGGTCTCCAAACATTCAAAAGGGCTTTTCACTACTCATTAACCACATATAAATGCATGGGCAGTGGTTTGCCCCAGAAAATTGCCTTGAAGGTGACTTGAATGTATAGCTTCTGGTTAAAGGGCAAACCTTTTCTCCTGGCCTCATCAATTCTTTGGCTCTCTGTAGTTAGAATTGCTAATAATTGTGGAATTTATTACCAGCTCAGATGGAGTTTGGGTCATAGTCTGTGCACCAGGGTCAAAGTAAAAAGAACACTGCCATGTGATTCAATGTTGAGACCTCAAACTACATTTAAATGGTTACAGCACTGGTTCTTGAGAGATCAGATTCTAGAGAACTTAGATGTATTCCAACGCATGTATCTTTTGGTTCTGCTACATCAAACTACCTGAAGATCCTCAAATGTTTCAGCTTTTTATTTGTTTTACCTCCACACACTGTATATCTTTCTCCTTCTGAAACACCCTTTTCCACTTAAAATTTATACAAATAATTTTAGGTATTTTACACTTAAAAATCTGTATTAATACTTAAAAATAAATTACATATGAGATACACAAAACTGTGTTTTCTTTGCAATAGATTTAAACAACGCAGAAATATACAGAACCAAATATGAAAAGGACTTTTATCATTGATATCCTGTCTCGTGCATACATTGAGATTTTTTTGTGCTTTTATTGTAATAAATACATTTAGAGAAATGCATAAATATATAGATATGATTTTTTGTTTTTCTTTGTAGTGTAAGTTTCTATGTTTGCACTCCTAAATACATACTTTAGCTTGGCCAGTTGTTACACTTTATTTAAATGGAATAGTGCATAACATGTCTTACTTTCTTTACCCTCCATTTGGTTTGTGAAATGATTCATTAACTTTGATGTGTGGTTGCAGTTGGTGTAGTATTCTGCTCTGTGCATAGAGGGAGAGAAGGCAAAGGGAAGACAGAAAGATACAATTAATTTTTGCATATTGATTTTTTCCCCCACAACCTTGCAACATTCTCATTAATTCTAATAATTTATCTGTAGATTCATTACGATTCCCTAAACACAAAAGAGTAACAAATCTGTTTCTTTTTCTATACTCTTCTCACTCTTCGAATCCTTCTTTTTGATTGTTTTCTGCACTGGTTGGGACACCCAGTACAATGTTGAATGTAGGTGATAATTACCAGGCATTCTTGTCTTAATCCTGTTCCCAGGGAGGAAACCTTCAACCTTACACCAAAGTGTGTTTACTTTCCTTGTTTGAACATCTCTTTGTGGGACTAAGGCGATTTTCTTGTATTCCTGATTTGCTGAGAAGTTTATTTATTTATTTTAAATCCTGAGTGCATGTTGAAATTTATCAAATGTTAATCTACTAGAAGGATCTAAAGTTCATTTTTTTAATCTAATGATTGAGCCACCTTGCATTTCTGTGATAAATGAAACTTAGATGTGATGTATTATCTTTTCTATATATTGCTTTACTCATTTTGTTAATATTTAGCTTATGATTTTAATGTTACATTAATGTATAAAACTGATGTGTTTTGGTTTTTCCTCTCTATTAGAATTTGGCCTCCATAGTATACTAGGCACATAGAAAAAGAGTTGGAATGTGCTTCTTTTACTATGTTTCTATTTTCTAGAAGTGTCTGTGAAAAATTGGAAATTTTTATTGTTTAGTAGACTGTTATTCTAATACCTTTGATTATTTAAGGAATACTCAGGCCTTCAATTATTTTAGCCAATATAATTTTGTGTTTTTCTAATTTTTTTGCATTTGTTTACTTTTCAAAAAGATATTGGCAGAAAACAAATCAAAATATCACTTTATTTATAGAATTTGTCCCCTCATCATTCATGATAGTTGTTATTAATGACTTCTTATTTTAATCAATGTCTCCAAAAATTTGTCAATTTTATTGTTTATTTTCTAAGAACAAACCTTTGATTGTGTCGATCTTCTCTATAATAATTTTTCTATTTCACTTACTTTGACTCTTAATTTTATTATTATTATATTTTATGTCTATTTTCTTGAGTTTAATTTCCTGTTCCTTTTCTTACAAACTGTTTTCCAAATAGCTATGTCATTTTACATATTCATCAACAATGAACAAGGGTTCCAATTTTTTGAGGATAAGTACCCTCTCCGGTACTTATTATTATATGTATTGTTGATATTAGGTCATCCTAATGGGTATAGAGTGGTATGACACTGCGGTTTAGATTTGCATTTTCCTGATGGCAATTTATGTTGAAAATTTTTCTTGTACTTATTGGTCATTTGTATATCATCTTTGAAGAAATAACTACTCAAATTCTTTGCCCATTTTTTAAAATTGGGCTATTTGTCTATTTATTATTAAATTATAAGCAATTTTATTATTCTAGGTGTTAGTCCATTGTAAGATACTTTATTTGCCAATTTTTTTCTCCCACTATTTGGGTAGCCTTTTCACTTCCTTTCACTTCCCCTTTAAAGCACAAAATCTTTTAATTCTGATGAAGCCCCATTTATGTATTTGTTGTTTGGCTGCTTGTGCTTTAGTTGTCAAGTAAGCATTGCTTAACCCAGGATCACAAATTTACAAATATTTTTTCTTCTAAGAGTTTTATAGTTTTGGCTATTATGCTTAGGTCCTTCATTTGTTTTAAGTTAATATTGTATATGGCATGAAGTAGGGGTCCAACTTCATCTTTTGCTCTACTAAAGCCACTACAAATGTCTGCTCAGATATAATGGGAGGGAACATAGCCTCAATTTCTCAGTGGCAGAACATCAACCTCACATTGTAAGAAGAGCATGCAATATCAGATAAATATTAATGCTCCCATCTTTGTAGAATACAATCTGTCCTTCCTGGATTCACTGAATAATCTGGGAGCTGATCTGTGAATTGCAACTCTAATCAAAATTGTATGTATGGTCATTCTTTCGAGAAAAAAAAGTCTATAGTTTGAATCAGAGCCATAATAAAGCCCATTTGCCAAAAAATTAAATTTAAACTTTAAAACCTTTCACATTTAGGCCTCGCTGGTGTGGCTCAGTGGACGGAGTGCTGGCCTGTGAACCAAATAGTCACCAGTTTGATTCCCAGTCAGGGCACAAGCCTAGGTTGTAAGCCAGGTCCCCCATAGGGGACATGCGAGAGGCAACCACACATTGATGTTTCTCTCCCCCTTTTCTTCACTTCCTCTCTCTCTCTAAAAATAAATAAATAAAATCTTTAAAAAAAAACCTTTCACATTTAAGTGACTGATAATGTTGTCATCTCATTGAAGAGTGGAGATTGTCTAATAAGGGAGCTCAAATATTAACTTACGAAAATAAAGGCCTTCAGCCCTGGCTGGTGTGGCTCAGTGGACTGAGCACCAGACTGCACACCAAAGGTCGCTGGTTCAATTCCCAGTCAGAGCACATGCCTGGGTTGTGGACCAGGTCCCCAGTAGGGGGTGTGCGAGAGGCAACTACACATTAATGTTTCTCTGCCTCTCTTTCCCTCTGTCTAAAAATAAATAAAACCTTTTTTAAAAAAAGAAAACAAAGGATTTCAAGTGGATTTTCCCAAGTCAGCTCATTGTGTGAAGATGGCTGAGAAAGCAGGGCAGGCAGGGCCCTTGTTGTATCTCTTCTTAGCATACCAGTAGGTGCACTAATGACTGTATATGACCTTCACATGTCATAGCTCAAGTTTTGCCGAATTCACAATTTAACACATTCAGTTCCTAAATCCCTAAACTATCATACATCACATTTTGAGTTATTATAAAAGACATAAGTACTGTGCTATATATTTTGAGCTATTGCATGGTGGTATTTCCAGTCAGTCATCAGTTCCATTTGAGCAGTGTTGAAATTCTTAGTGAACATCAGGGTTTATTGTACCATTACTGGAATGTTTTACATTTATTTTATTTTGTCCTTATTAGCTAAGAAAATGAGAGGAAAATACAAAATCAAATATACTGATGCATAAGTCTCATAAACTTAATATAATTGAGAGAAAAGAAAAACGGTTCCCACTCAAAAGTTATAAACATTTAACTTCAAACTTCAACACAATAACTGTATTCATATATGAAGGAAAAGAATGAAATTAGGGGAACACATGAAATGATGAAGATGCATCGCAATCAGGTTTTTGTGGAGTTTAGACTCAGTGGGCTATAAACATGAAATGGATTTATTTTTTTCCTCCAGTTACTGTCTTCAACTATGCTCTATTGAACCTCTCTTTCCTGTCCTTTAATGAAGTCTTGGACAGATTCTGTAAGTATCTGGTCACTTTTGGTTATTAAAACTCAGTCCAGTTTACAGTTTCAATCTCAGCTTCTATTTAACTTGCATTTCCCTTGGCCTTCAGCATAGAGTGAAACTGGGATCCCCATAATTTAGGAAGAGGCAGGACAGGTTCTGTAGGAAATGCTTTCCTTCTTCATCAAAGCCTAACACTTCCAGTGTGTTAACGTGGGCAGGGGGTGCGGGAAAATGAATACCTAAACAAATCTCTCTTTACTTTGGGGCTGTGATTGTGACTGTATTTCTTGTTTTGTTATTGATTATTGTTCCTTCTTTGTTATCTCCTTTTGTCCATCAAGATTCTCTGTAAGAAAAGCATCAAATCACTAGCTTTCTTATGGGTCTCTGTTTTAGTTTTGTAGAAGTTCAGTAGGTTTGTTTATTTACATAATTCCCTAGTGTGAGAGATGAATAAGTAGTTCTCAACCTGTGCAATACAGCATTTTCCCACTACCCAGGAAACCTTAAAAATGTGTGAAGGCATTATTAGTTGTCAGGGTGACTGAGATAGCATGTAGTGTCCAGGGACCAGAGGTATTATGTGTAATATGGAAAGGGATAGGAGTCAAAACAAAGCATGCAATGCATGAACAGTCCCAGGGGAACAGTGATACCCCAATGCCAATATCTCACCCCTTGTGTTTGAGAAACACGACTGAACTATTGAAATACTTCTTTATTCATTGGCAAATACCACTAACCAGATATCTCCTCCTTCATCCTCTGCCCCACTAGTACTCCCCTGCAGTGGTCAGCTCAGCCCCCAACCCAACATGCTACATAACTATCAAGTATAGAAATAGCATCTGGCATAGCAGGGACACCCCAGGATCCTGATCCCACACCAAGGCCAGAACCTGTTTTGGTTAGCTGATGCCTGCACACAAGCCCAATTATCCTGTGACAGCTGTTCTTGACTTTGATTTCTTTGCTTTCACTTGTTCAGATCTCTTATATGCTCAGGGAAGCTAAGGACAGAAAAGATTTTGGGATGACAGTTGGAGGTACCAGAAAAGAGATGCCACCACTTAATAAGTTTAGTGAGCTGCTACTGAAGTGTCTGACCACAATCCTTTGCAGGAATCTTAAGAAGACAGGGTACTTAATGCTTCTTTATCTTCAGGGCTAGGCTCCATCCTGGGGTAATAAAAGAAGTCTGCAGTAGTAGGAAACGTCCACTCAAAATCCTATAACATAATAATAAAAAAATCTAGTTTCAAAGTGAGAGGTAATTAGGAACTTTAAACATTTTTTAATTAGCTCTCTGGGAATAGTGCTTAGTTTTCACAATTCTACTTTAGCACATTTCCTTTCCCTCCCCTGGGAATGCATTATGAACAAACAGTGGTGACTAAATACAGAGAAAATACATCTGATAAATTTAAATTCATGAAATGTTTGTTTATTAGACTCTTCGGCATCCTTGTTACTCTGTGGAATAGTGTAGTAGTACTAGATTTGAAGTCAATATATTGGTTCAAATTGTGCTTCTGCCATTAATCACCTGTCGATATGAATGAAAACAAAGTGTAAAGGATGAGCCTTAGGTGAAAGGGCTTAAGTACCTACCAATTGCCAGCTATAAAAAGTCACAGGAATGTAAAGTATAGTATAGAGAATATAGTCAATAATATTATAATAATATGTATGGTGTTGGGTAGGTACTAGATTTATTGGAGTGATCACTTCATAAGGCACATAAATGTCTAATCACTATTGCATACCTGAAACTAATATAATATTGTACATAAACTGTAATTGAAAATAAATTTGAAAAATAAACTAAAAGAAAAAAGAAAGTGTGTGCCTTAGGTTTTGACAGTGCAAATGTATGGGTGTTTGTATCATTACTGAGATATCGTTGCTAGAGGAGCAGGTTGGAAAAAAATCATTAGTTTTGGACATGCTCAATTTGATAAGCATTTGAGGTACCCAAGTAGAGATGTTCAGGAAAGGTAGAGACTTTCTGGAGTTCACAAGAAATAGCTGAGCTGGAATTATACATGTGGAAGCTAGCTGTGTACAGATGACAGTTGAAGCTGTAGGAGTGAAATGAATGGTCTAAGAAGAATGAAGAGTCAAAGACAGGAGGATCTAGGACTGAGTGACGAAGAATTGTATAGCATTTCATGTTTAGGGGGAAGAAAATGACTCAGTGCAAGAGCAGCAAGGAACATAACAGGGAAGAGCAAGGGAAGAGACAGTTAGTTTACTTTTTATTTTTACAATCTTCTTCTCCCACATTTGTTGATGCATTATCTTGACATCCTTATCTATATTATTGCCTAGATTAATGACAGCAAGCTTGTCCTATGTTTCAGCCAGATATTGGTACACTATGGATATTGGTACACTCATTACTGTTCTTTCCATTTACATTTTTATTTTTTGAAAACTCTATATTCATTCCTCTGCAATGTCAAAAGACATTTCTGAAGCATGTGGTTCCACTTGCTTACTAAGAGGAAAAAAATGTCTGCAAATGGTTGAAACAGCATCTTTCATCTTATACAACAGAAGGCTTTGCTATTGTTATTTCATTATTACTTCAATTGTGCAGTTGTACATTTTCTCAGCAAGATGGTCTAACCTTGAGCACAATCTTGCATTCACTTTATGGGACTGGCAATTTGCATTTTCTTTAATTGAGTGATTGGCAATGTGCAAAGTTAAAGAATGTTAGTATTTATGATTAAAGGAGCAAAGCCACAAATATCATGATCATTTGCCCAGTTTGTGGTAGATTTATGAATATATATATAATTCACTCTTGATGCTTTTGCAGTGTTTGTTATAGATTTATGAATATATTTATGAACATATATTTTATAAATTCACCATTGACCCTTTTGCAGTAAGTTTGTTTTGGAGAAAAAAAAAATATATATATATATAAAATGTAATTTTCACCCTTGACCCTCTTTCAGTAAGAATGTCATATTACTTATTACTTCTGGGAGTAACAGATTGGTTTCTTCACCCAAATCTATCCCCTTATCCCCACCACACAGATATATACAAGGGGTTCCAAAAAGACCTAGAATTTATTTATAAAAAGTTG
Organism: Pteronotus mesoamericanus; assembly: GCF_021234165.1. NCBI lineage: Eukaryota > Metazoa > Chordata > Mammalia > Chiroptera > Mormoopidae > Pteronotus > Pteronotus mesoamericanus. The sequence continues at coordinate 6,842,948 of NW_026555198.1, forward strand.
TGTATTTATTCTTACATGCTTAAACCTCAGTCACTTTCAAAGTACTCTCCATTTGATGCAATAAACCAATCGAGACATATTTTTCCACTGCTGAAAACAGTTTTTGAACTTGTCAATTTTGATGCCTTTTAGTGCTCCTGCTGTTTTTTGTTTCACTTCTTCCATATTGGCAAAATGTTTTCCTTTGAGGACTTCTTTCATCCAGGGAAACAAGCAAACTAAAAAAAAGGTGCTCGAGGCAAGATTGGGTGAATAGGGAGAGTGGGGTATGGAGGTAATGCCATTTTTGGTCAAAAACTGCTCAACATTCAGTGTGGGCAGCTGTGCTAGTAAATCACCCATCATGAAAAATGAAACTAAAGCACAAGCTTGCACGATACATTAGAATAAACTCAAAATGGATAAAAGACTTAAATATAAGTCGTGACACCATAGAAGTCCTGGAGGAAAACATAAGCAGGAAAATTTCAGGTATCCCACATAGCAATATTTTTGCCAATATATCTCTTAGAGCAAAGAGAATAAAGGAAAACATAAACAAATGGGACTTCATTAAAATAAGAAGCTTCTGCACAGCTAAAGAGACCATCATCAAAATGGAAAGAGAACCGACTGTACAGGAGAACATATTTGCCAACAGTACACTGGACAAGGGTTTGATGTCCAAAATATATAAGGAACTCATGCAACTCAACACCAGGAAGACAAACAATCCAATTAAAACATGGGTAAAGGGCCTGAACAGACACTTCTCCAAGGAGGACATACAGAGGGCCCAGAGACATATCAGAGGATGCTCAACATCACTAGCCATCAGAGAGATGTAAATTAAAACCACAGTGAGATACCACCTCACACCTGTCAGAATGGCCATCATAAACAAATCAACAAACAACAAGTGCTAGTGAGGAGGTGGAGAAAAGGGAACCCTAGTGCACTGTTGGTGGCAATGCAGACTGGTACAGCCACTGTGGAAAACAGTGTGGAGTTTCTTCAAAAAACTAAAAACAGAGACAAATGTATTTGAAAAAATAAATAAATAAATAAAAATGGAACTGCCCTTTGACCCAATGATCCTGCTGTTGGGACTATACCCTAAGAATCCCGAATCACCAATTCAAAAGAACTTATGCACCCCTATGTTCATAGCAGCACTATTTATAATAGCCAAGTGTTGGAAACAGCCCAAGTGTCCATCAGTAAATGAGTGGATCAGAAAACTGTGGTACATTTACTCAGTAGAAAACTATGTAGCAGAAATAATGCTCTCCACCTCCATCCATGCTGTCACAAAGGGTAGTAGCTCTTTCTTTCTTTATGCTGTTTGTTCTGCATTAAAATGGCAATAAATTCACAACTATAAACAATTCAATCTAAAAAACAAACTAAGCAAACAAGCAGAACAGGAACAGAATCATAAAAATGGAGATCATTTGGAGTGTTATCCATTGGGAGGGGGAAAATGGGGGAAATGTTGCAGGGATTAAGAAATATAAATTGGTAGGTACAGAATAGACATGGGGATCTTGAGAACAGTATAGGAAATGGAGTAGCCAAAGAACATATATGCATGACCCATGGACATGAGCTAAGGGAGTGATTGCCAGAGGGACTAGGGAGTACCAGGTGGAAGAGAGCAAAGGAGGGGAAATTGGGAAAACTGTAATAGCATAATCAATAAAATATATTTTTAAAAAAGAAACAAAGAAGGATCTCCTAACTTTCATGACAGTATGGATGGAATTGGAGAGTATTATGCTAAGTGAAATAAGCCAGGCAGTGAAAGACAAATACCATATGATTTCACCTATTAGAGAAATCTAATAAACAAAATAAACTAACAAATAAAATAGAACTACAAGCATGGAAACATGGAGCAGACTGAAAGTGATCAGAGGGGAGGAGGAGTGGATAATAGTGGAAAGAAGGGGAAGGGACTAGACAAAGAACATGTATGTATGACCCATGGATATGGACAATGGTGTTGGAATTGACTATGGGAGCAGGGGACAGGGTGGGATGGGTGGAGGAGGGCAAAGGGGGAAACGTTGGGACAAATGTAATAAAAAGAACAATAAGAAATTATTTTAAAAAGTGAATTTAGCACAATTGAAGGATACAAAATTAATATATAAAAATTAACTGTGTTTCTATATTCCAGCAATGAACAAAAGGAAATAGAGATTAATGTGAAGAGAATGAAAAGACAAGCCACAGACTGGAGTAAAATAGTTGTGAATCACATGGTGATAAAGGTACTGCATCCAAAATACAAAAAGAACATACAAATGCAATAATAAGAAAACAAACAACCCAATAAAAAAATTTTTCAAAAAGAAAATAAATAAATCAGCCATCATGAAATTGGCAAATAGGTTGAAAACGACTTCAAAAAAATTCACTGAGGCTGAACGCAACCTCTTACAACAATGCCAGCCGGTACACTGATACAGATGGGTTCCTAGAACACTCACTTAGCCGGGGAAGCCTGCACTGCAAAGGGTCCACCCTGCAGAAGATAATTCTGTTTTTGGGGGGTCCCCCCTCAAAAGCGTTTTTATAGCCTTATTTGGCTTATTTGGAAAATTAAAATTTCCCACACAAAAGTAAGACAAGAATACCTAATACTTAGACTAATATTAAATACAAAGCCACTAGTATTGTTTGTGATGAATTCTCTTAATTCTATTCCTTAGTAATATTCTATAATTCATAGCAGCCTTGTCTGGTTCCTTATACTGAGTTTGATAACCACAAAGCAAATAGAATAACTTGTTAACTTTTATTTATTTTTTTTATTTTAAGTTCATTGCAACTTAATTTAACCCAACAAAAACACATGGGTAAACATTGCCAGAGACTGAGTAGCTAAATCCTATGGAGGTTAGCATTGCAGAAGCAGTCAAATCCAGAGCAAAAAAATTAGCATGGCAATAAGGGTGATAAGCTAAAGGCAACAACTCTGGCCTGCTTCTCCACATGGAGAAAAATGTTCCTGTTCAGAGTATTAAACAAGAACATGACAGTGAAATTATAAAATAAAAACTTTGATGAATATCTTTGTCAGTGTTGTATTTTACCCAAGAACCTAGTCAGTTGCCACTTGGTAGGTAAAGATATCAATAATGGAGTTCTCGAATGCAATCAGTTGCATCCTAAGAGAACATGTTCTAACTAACTCATGCCACAAATCCATGTTTGTGTGGCTTGGGTGGGAGTATGAAAGTGGGGAGAAGGGCACTGAGGAAGAAAACAATTCATTACTCCTATCAGGATATAATTATCTACAAGAGGGTCAGGGATGGGGGCTATCGAATAAAACAACAAAACAAAACAACACTTTAGACAAGTCTAAGCTCCAAAAGGAAATTGCTGAAAGAATGATAGGTGACATCAAAAATCAAAGAAAAATGATTTACACCTATGATTTTCTGAGTTTTATCATTTTATCTCTTTTATTTAGGTTTTCAATCAATTTTGGATTATTTTTATAGGGTATGAGATAGATGTCCAACTTCATTCTTTTGTGTACGGATATCCAGTAGTCTTATCACTATATGTTGAAAAGATGACTTTTTTTCTCATTGAATTATCTTAGCACCTTTGTCAAAAACCTATAGAGACAGTAGGTAGGTTAGTGCTTGTCAGATGCTGGGGAGAAGGAGTTTGGGAGAATGGGGAGTTATGGCTAAATGGTATGGTGTTTCTTTGAGTGGTGGTGAAGGTATTCTAAAATTAGATAGTGGTTCCTCAAAAATTAAAAATAGAAATATCTTATGACCCAGCAATTTTACTACTGGGTATTTATCTAAAGAAACTCAAAACTCTAATTTGAAAAGATATATGCATTCTTATGTTATTGTGGCATTATTTACAATAGCCAAGCTAAGGAAGCAATCGAACTGCCCATCAATAAATGACTAGATAAAGAAGATGTTGTACATATGTACAATGGACTAGTATTTGGCCATACAAAAAAATGAAATCTTACCATTTGCAACAACATGAATGGACCTAGAGAGTATTATACTGAGATAAGTCAGAGAAAGACAAATACCTTATGATTTCACTTATATATAGACTCTAAAAAAATAAAATAAAATACATGAATGAACAAAACAGAAACAGAATCACAGATACAGAGAACAAACTTATGGTTGCCAGATCAGAGGCAGCCAGAGGTCAGGATGAAAAAGGCAAAAGGATTAAGAAGCACAAATTTGTAGTTACAAAATAGTCACAGGGATATAAAGTACAGCATAGGAAATACAGTTGATAATATTGTGATAACTATGTATGGTGCCACGTGGATACTAGATTTATTGGGGGAATCACTTCATAAATTATATAAATGTCTGACCACTACCCTGTACACTTGAAGCTAAAATAAAATAATACTGAATGCCAATTGTAATTTAAAAAGAAAAAATAAAAACATTTGATTAAAAATAAATGAGATAGTGGTAGTGGTTGCAAAAGTCTGTGAATAATACTAAAAGCAAGTGAAATGCATGACTTTAATGCATGAATTGTACAGTATGACAATCATATCTCAATACATCTGTTAAAAATGGATAAAACAATAATTTGTTAAAAAATCAAAAGAAGAGGTGATCAATATGGAAGTACAGAACCAAGGCAGTTCCAGAGACTGGTTAGCAAGGAGTAATCAGTAGTTTCTTAAGGACCTAGCTTTCACAGTGACTTCTCCATCAACTGTTTTTTTTGGTTTGTTTTATTAATTTTATATCATTTATTACAGAATTCAACTTTACAGAAGAAAAAAACAGATTGGTTCAGCCTGAGCCACCTGCCTGCCTACTCATTAATAGGGAGGGGAGGCAGCGGGTGAATGTCCTGTTTGTTAGTATTAACATACTACACAGAATAATAACAGCCAGGCCTGGAACACAGGATAATTTAGTCTGTAGCAGTCACTATTCTAAGTGATTTACATATATTGGCTTATTTAATATCTAAAGTCACCCTATTGAGTGACTATGAGTGTTATATACCCTTTACACTACAATGGGAACCTAAGCTCTTCAAGGTTAAGAAAATTGCCCAGGGTCACAGACTCAGGCAATCTTGTGTTGAGTCCATGCTTTTAACCACTATGCTACAGAATCCCTCCTTAAAAGTTTTTCAACACTGATATATTTTCACATCCTACCTCTTACTATCCTGGGGTTAGTGTGTTTACCAAAGGGAAAGTATTGTTAGTGGAACAAGAGAGAAGCAACACTGAGCTGGGAAAAATAACACATGGCGACCACAAGATAAAAGAAAATGAGTAATTATTAAGGCCATGCTGCATGCTAGGCATTTTCTTGTATATGATCCATTCCATTATGTTATCAAGGTGCCCTATGAATCCACTCTTCACCCTTCTCTACCTTGTATCCCAGAGGGCTGCCCTATATGGGCTACAAAAACTTGAGTCTCTTGCTCGCTGGCTTCTGCTGGGTTCAGTGAATAAGAGGTGGGAAATTGAAGCAAGGGTGAAGCTACAGGGCAGGTGATTTATTCCCTTGGCTTCCTCCCATATAGCCACCAAGACCTGATGGCATCCATCAACTAAAGCTTCCAGCTCCTCTCAGGTAGCCTTATACTACTTGAAATAACAGATATTTCTTTGGGTTCTTATAACTTCCCCCTTCTCTTAGATCCTTCAGACATAAGAGTGATAATGGCTACCCACTATTTCCTTGGGACCCCTGCTAGTTTCCCTTAACTCTGCTCACACCGTGTAAATAGTCTCCAAGTGACTGGAAAAAAACTTCTCCATTCACTGTTTTTGAGGGACTCTAAATGATACACAGTAATACTGCAGGGTCAATAAATATACATTGGTTTGGTTGAAGAATTGAGGCTGAAATAATTAAGTAACTTGACAAAGATTCCAATCAGTAATGACTGAACCAGAGATTAAACTAAAGTTTTGTTTTTTTTTAAACTTTCAAACATTGGCTCTCTCTTTTTCTGGGAGTTGGTTCCATAAGCTACAGCCTGTTAGCCACAGGAAGACTAGAAATCTGACTGTAGAGAGGATGTATTTCAGAATAGATTTAAATAAGCGTTACTCATTTTGAAATTCAATTGATTCTCCCTTGAAATGTACTATAGTTTTAGCATAGTGTTTCAGGTGAGGCATGATGCTTAGCAGTGTGAAATCTGAAATCACTGCCTGACTCCCCATCTATAATTACCATGCGACTTTGGGTAAGTTACTTAGATTGTTTTTGTAAAATTAGATTAGTAATGGTGCCAGCTTTACAGAATCATGGAAAGGATAAAATGAGCAAATATAGACAATATTTTTGACCACATGGGTGTTAGGGACTCTAACTTCCCACACAGTCCAAAATTCACATATAACTTCAGTCAGCGCTCTACATATGCAGATTCCCAGAGGCAGAGTTGATCCTTGAACACAGCAGGTTTGAACTGTGATTTATCTTTTTTTCCATTTTTAATAAATTTATTGGGATGACATTAGGTAACAATATTATATAGGTTTTAGGTGCACGATTCCGCAACACATCATATGTACCTTGGTCAACTGAGAAAAATTTGCCTTTAAGTGGACTCGTGCAGTTCAAACCGGTGTTGTTCAACGGTCAACTGCATATGTAAAGCCCTTTGTGTATAACTCATGGTAAGAGGTCAATAAATGTACCTATTATCATCATAGATTTCAATGTGACCACCTCTCTTCTCTCATAATCTATGGAGCTGATTCTCATAAAGAGAATCACATTTCTTTATTTTACCTGCTAGAAGGAAGGTAACCATTTTGAATAGTCATGTGCCATTTTTGGACCCTTTGGGGTTCTTACTGCTGAAAGGTCCCTTTTAATGTAATTGTTGGTTGAGTAGAAATGTTTCCATGGTGAAGATAGCTTCATTGGCCTATGTTCAGCAGGGTATGAATGCAGGGCTTCTTTTCATGTTATATATTTGTCTTCTTGTATTTTCTTACATAGTCCTCTTGTTGACTAGAGGCATTTCGATATTTTTTGCAAGGGAGCAGCTCAATGGCTACACTGAGATCAAGTTTTTCTACGTGGTCTGATCAGCACCTTGTTGAATAGACAAAATTTGGAAAGAGTAATATAATAGATTCGGAGCTATGAGGCTTCAGTTCTAATTGAGCAGTTTCAATATGTGGGTCTATGACTCTAGCCAAGTTGCTAACTTGCTCTCGGACTTAAATATCTCATCTGTCAAAAGAAGAAGTTGGACCAGTTGATGGATAGTTTTTTCTCTCCTGAATACCATGGCATTACTGAGGGAATCACGGCAGTTTATCAAGGTGGTCAGCCTTCTCTTCACATGAGGGTTGAAAGGCAAAGGAGAAAGAGCACAGGCTGAGGTGACAAATACAAAGGGACATCTAGTATGGCTTTACCACTACATGAGCATTCTAAAGTTATTTCTTATTGATTAACCTCAATTTCTTTATTTCTTTAAAGAATGTATTTATTTACTCTTAGAGAGAAGGGAAGGGAGGGAGGGAGGAAGAGCAACATCAACGTGCAAGAGGTACATTGATCAGTTGCCTTTTACATGCCCCCAAACAGGGACCTAGCCTGCAACCTAGGCTTGTGACCCAACCAGGAATCAAACCAGTGGCCTTTCAGTTCCCAGGCCAGCACTAAATCCACTGAGCCACACCAGCCAGGGCTCAATTTCTTTTTTCTTGAAGGTAACATATACTTCAAAATATTGTGATAAGGTAAATCATGTCAATTTCCTAGTACACTATACAGTAGCTATACTAATATTCAAGTAGTTTACCATTTTATTGAGGAGATTGAGAAGTATCATAATAGAATTATTGGAGCATGGGAACTTCTGGTTATCTTTTTCAAATCACAAATTAGAACATGGAATATTAAAATTATTTTTTCAGATTTGTGAATTCATTTCTATGAAAATGGATATAAATGCATAAACATTAGATTCTATTGTAAATTTACAGAATTCCCATAGGTAAAATAATTTAAAAAGTATGATTTGAGAGTATCCTGGGAAATTTCTGATGGCCATAGTACGTAAATTAAATGCCATGCATGACATATGCAAATGTATATACATGACAGGGATTCAGGGATGGATGAGATCACAAACATTTACCCTGTACTTCATCATTACTGGGGCTCTAAATGACCATTCTGTCAGCCCTGACAACTGCTTCTAGAATTGTTCTACCAGGAGTCAGTGGCACCTCATAAAAAGCTGCTGTGTATTCTTCAGGACTTCCTTCTGTCTGCTCTAAATATAAAACTTTATCCTTTCACATCTCAGCTCTTTAATTTTGTTATCCTGACTCTCTTCATGACTATTTCCTTTTCAAAAAATCCTCTCAGGTTAATTGAGGTGTAGTTTACTTACAATAAAACTCACCTGTTATTAGCGCATATAGTTTGATGAATCTTGACAAATGTCATGCAGCTTCTACCATCATGATAAAGATTATTTCTAGCACTTCCCCCAAATTCTCTTATGTTTCTTTGAAGTCAATTTCCACCCTTCCACTTGCTGTACCCGGAAACCACTGATTTACTTTTTATCATGGTTGTTTTGTCTTTTCTAGAATTTTACATACATGGAATAATACAGCATGCAGTCTTTAGTGTTTGGCTTCTTTCACTTAGTATGTTTTTTAGATTCATAAACACTGTTGGGGACATTAGTAGTTTATTATTTACAATGCTGAGTTTTTTTTCCATTACCTCAATTGATGGACATCTTGAATGCTTCCACTTTTTCTGTGATTATGAATAAAGGTACTATAACAAATCATATAGAGGTTTTTGTGTGAACATAAGTTCTCATTTCCCCTACCTGGGAGTGGGATGGCTGAGTCATATGATAAGAACATACTTAACTTTGTAAGAAAAATGGTAAACTGTTCTCCAAAATGGCTGTACCATTTTGCATGTCCACTGTAATCTATGAGAGGTGTCTTCTGTATGCCTTCCTCAGTAGCTTTTGGCATTGTCAAGCCTTTTGCTTGTAGCCTCCTTAGTAGGTATGTAGGAATTCCTAATTGCAATTTTAAGCTGCATTTCCTTAGTGTGGCAATAGTATTTATGCCCAGAAATATGCAAGCTACTTCTTCTGTCAAGCTATTAATGTGTGAGTGAGTCAGTCTAGTCAGGAGTTGAGCTGGATTTAGATTTTGTTGTTGCTATAGTTACCTTCTGTATACACATATGCCTAAAGGAACTGACACATTACTTCAGTAATGGTTTGCTTCCTTGTGCTTATGTGGGGCCTGGAATACTGCAAGTCTTTTCTCAGTGTTCCTGCTCCTTGCACCCCGCCCCACCCTCACTCCAGCTTTTGGTAGGGCCTGCATGCCTAGACAACAGGGGTTCTCTCTCCGCACTCCTGCAGTCTCTCAGTGGTAGGCTGCTGTTTCAGTTCTCCACTTCCTCCTCAGTCTCAAGCAGACACTGTGCTTGTGGACCTCAGGAGTGGGGATCTCGCAGTGTTCCTACTCCTCCCTGCCAGTGGCAGTCAATGTCTCTCATGTATCTGCTGGGTATTTTGAATGAAAGGGAGCTTTCAGCCCGTCCTCTAGTGATAGTTGATGTCCTGGGCGTGAAAGTTTCCTATTCTCCCTCCTCCAAATGCAGATGGAATTCGTGTCTACCACTCCTCTGGCAGCCATGCAACTTTGTCTGGGTCCTGGGAGCAGGACGGTTTCCTCTACTTCCTGCTGGGGCAGATGGCATCTGTTTAGGATGAGAGAAGAGTCCCGGAAAGTAGGCAGGGTTTCTTGCCTTGCTCCAAGTGGCAGCTCATCACCACCTACATGCCCACAGTGCCAACAAAGGGAACTCTCTCGGGTTTTGGTGCTTACAATCTTTCTACTGTGCAACTGGCAGAGGCCCAGGAAAAGAGCCTGAAAGTGAGTGCAGACTCCCTTTTGTCTGGGTCTTTCAACCATTATAAATTAATCATTAGCCCAAAGTACACCTTTAAGAATTCATTAAAATTTCAGTTGTTTTCTTCTTACCTGCTTTTTAGTGGCCACCTCTTCCTGTCATGCACTCCCAAAGGTTAAAAAAGTTTATGTGTCCTGTGTCTTTTCAAGAGGGTTTGTCACTCTGAAATTTAGTTCAAACAAGTTGCGTTGTGACCTCAGCAATCTGAGAGACTTGGAAATAGCTATTGTCTTGTAGATGATCTGCCTTTTTCTTAAGTCAGGATGGAAGCAACATTCCCATATAGCTTTCTACATCCTAAGTAGAAGCAGAACTTTTAATTCATGCTCTTTTTGTCACTCAGTCTACATGCTTGACCTTGGAAGAGATTATACCACTTTGTAGGTCACTGCTATGACAACTGCAATCCTGGGCTAAAGGCATTCCATACCAAGGTCAAGTTCTTAAAATACTGCCAGCTCCCTCCTTTAACCCAACATGACAACTCTTGAAAGGAGATGAGTCCTGACTGGTGCAGCTCAGTGGACTGAGGGCCGGCCTGTGAACCAAGCAGTTGCTGGTTCGATTCCCAGTCAGGACACATGCCTGCGTTGTGGGCCAGGTCCCCAGTTGGGTATCAATGTTTCTCTCCCTTTCTTTCTCCCTCACTTCCCCTCTCTCTAAAAATAAATAAATAAAATCTTTTAAAAATTATTTTTAAAAAATAAAGGAGATGAGAAATCTGGAGTAGGTAGGGCTTATTTTGGACCTCAAAAGGAGGAAAGCCTTAAGAAGAGATGCAGTTCAGACTACTGTGAGGAAAAATCTATGCTTTGTTTCTAATTTCCTTCCTTCTTTATATCTGAGGTGAGTCTGTTAACCCCAATCCAATCATAACACAACCTCTTTAGGATACTTCTATGTGATTTGATCCAATTCTCTCACCAAAGATACTTATCCCTCTCTGTCCATGGCTTGGTCTTCATCTAAAAGAACTGCCTGCGTTACAATCCTCATGAGGCAACTTTCATGGATTCACTAGTAAATTTTGCCAGAGAAATGTCCTTTGGTAAAGCCTTAGCTTATTATACAAATCATGGGTCTGTAACCTGCCAAATGTTAGCATACTTTAGCAGGGAGATTAATATGTTTCTCTACAGTTTCTAGTCTATGATTCTCACTAGTATAGGAACGTACTCCATTTTAAATAATTCCCTGTCCTGTCCTAATTGAGCTAATGGATAGCTGTTGATTTCATAGTTATAAAACCCACTTCTGTGCCTCCTATTACTACATAGACATGTCTAGAAGAACTGAATCCAAGGCCTTATCAAATGATAATTGCTCAGTATGAATGAGTATATCTTTACCCTTCCAGAAATTCAGGTGAGAGAAGAGGGACACAGAGGAGAACATGTGCTTACTGGTATTCCAATTGTGTAGGCTGTGGGCAGGTTGTATGGCCACAGAATAAAGAAAGGAGAACAGAGTAGAAAATCAAGTCATTGCAATTGAACTTCCTGAGTTTGATCATGTGCCTAACCCAGCTGCCGATAAAACTACTTTGAGGAAGAAATGTCCTAAAGTAGATAAGTACCTTGTTAATGAAGGAAATAATGATACAGCCATTACCTTTTTGAGTATCAGAAAGTTTCCATTTATCTTACCACTCTACACATAACTCAAGCCCTGATGATTGGCAAGGCTCAGTTGCTTGAGCATCATCCCACAAAGCGAAAGGTTGCCAGTCCGATTCCTGGTCAGGGCACATGCCTGGGCTGTGGGTTCAGTCCCTGGTTGAGCTGGGTGGGAGCAGCAACCAACTGAAGTTTCTCTCACATATGGATGTTTCTCTCCCTCTCTTTCTCCCTCCTTTCCCCTCTCTCTAAAAGTAAATAAGTAAAATCTTTTAAAAAAACACATCAAGAAAAGAATTGGATGTGAGATGCTGAACTCATCTCCTCTGCTCTCCACAATTCAATGTTCCCATTTAAGAAATGATAGCATTGAATTTGAATGTCTCTAAGGACCATTCTACATATATTTTTATGTTTTTAACTTGTGGTGATAATATTTCATCTTGGTGAAATAAAAGTTATTATTATGAATAATAAGTGAGGCAGACATTTTAGACTGTATCCCTAGCTTTGTGTTAGATGGTTAGAAAACCACATATCAGAGGCATTTATTTGGCATTTCAGTGCCTTTCCTCCATTGATTGTTGATCACATTCCAAGCAAAATCCATTTAGGAAACAAATGAAGGACTAGTCTTGGAAATGAAATGACAGTGATTAGCGATCCTTTATGAAAAAGATGAGGTTGATTTCAGACCTAGTGTGCCATGCTTGTTTTGGCACCTGCTGCAAGGCACTGTGAAGAAAAACTCATAGCCTGGGTAAAGAAACATCTCATATCCTTCTGTATCCAACCTCTTTGCCAAGAGTAAAAAGTACACCGATGTGATACAGATGAAAACCTGCACTTTTGGTAATAATTTTAAATTATGGTATCTTGATAAACAGGTGACAGTCCAGGTGCCCAAAACATAAAGAGTATATATTTCCAGAGAGAGAGAGAGAGATTGATGAGTTTCTTTACTTGCAATGATCAATATCATGGATTTATCTGATGCAAAATTTACTACGAAGTCAATATCCAAGCTTCCAATTTTGGAGAGCCATATGTCAGAAGCTTTGCTATGGATATTACAAACTTAATCCCATTTAGGCTTCAAAACAGCAAAATGAGTTAGTTACTATTATACCCATATGCTAAATAAGTTGTCCAAAGCACACATAGGTAAGTGAATGAATAGTAATTTGAAAATGGCTTGATCTGATTTCAAGGCAATAATCTAGAAACTGCTGTGAAAGGATTTTCTACATCTAATTAAAGTCCCAAATAAATTAACCTTAAAATATGGAGATTATCTGGGTGGACTTCACCCAGCTGACAGCCAGGAAATGGGGCCTTGGCTCCTACAACCATAAGAAACTTAAGTAACAATATAAGTCACATCTGAACAGAAGCTTTAAATAAGATTATATGGTTAAAATCACAATGATATATCATCTCACACTTGTCAGAATGGCTAACATGAATAAATCAACAAACAAGTGCTGGCAAGGATGTGGAGAAAGGGGAAGCTTTTGGTACTCTTGGTGGGAATGCAGATTGGTACCGCCACTGTGGAAAGTAGCATGTGGATGCCTCAAGAAATTAAAAATGGATCTGCCTTTTGACCTGGCTATCCCACTTCTGGGCATATATCCAAAGGAACCCAAAACACTAATTCGAAAGAACACACGCACCTCTATTTCACTGCAGTGTTATTTATGATTGCCAAGATATGGAAGCAGCCCAAGTGTCCATCAGTAGATGAGTCATAAAACAACTATGGGGCATTTCCACAATGGAATACTACTTGGCCATAAAAAAGAAAATTTTACCTTTTGCAACAGTATGGATGGACCTGCAGAGCATTATGCTAAATGAAATAAGCCAGTCAGAGAAGGACAAATACCATATGATCTCACTCACTCATATGTGGAATCTAATGAATAGACAAAACTAACAAGGAAAATGGGGACAGACTCACAGATAGAAGGATGACAGCTAGTGTGGGGGGGGGGGTAAGGGGGTGGAGGGATTGAACAAAATAAAAACGGGACTCATGGACATGGACAACAGTGTGGTGAATGCTGGGGGGTGGGAAGAAGAGTACAAGGGGACTAAATGGTACTGGAAAAAAATACGATAAAAATTAAATTTTAAAAAGATTGTATGGTTCAGATTCAGCTCATGGCCCATGTTCTTCCTCTTTAGCACAAGATTAGTAATGCCTAACAAAGGAACTGCTTTCAGTCATGGTCCCACAATCAGATAATGCATGAAAGTATATCAAGCAGAAGTAAGGGAAGCTAAGCAGAGTCACAGAAGCCATAGCTGTCCTGCAACTGCCAACACGCAATGCAACTTCAAAATAAGGGGGTTTTTGGGTAAGCCATTGGGTTTTGATGCTGTCATGCAGCAAGGCTGAATGCCATGTATGTAATATATACAACTTTTTATCATGCTTTCTAAAATTAAGTATTTTGGTAGTGTATAATTTATCTATTGCCAAATAACAGTATCACCACAAACTTAGTGGCTTACAGCAAGACATATTTATTATCACAGTTTCCATGGATCAGGAGTTGGTCATAGATTAACTGGATCCTCTGTTTCAGGACCTCAGAAAACAGTTGCAGTCAAGATGTTGGCCAGTGGGAAGAATCTACCCTCAAGCCCAAGTAGTGGTTGCTGGCATTCACTTTCTTGCAGGCTGCTAGACTTAGGGACAAAATTTCTCATGGGTCATCCGCCATGACTCCCTTCACCTCCTTGCCACATGGCTCTCTCCAGAGGTAAATGTCATAACATGCCAGCTTGCTTCTTCCAATCTAGAAAAGGACAGAGTGTCTCCTAGCAAAACTGGAGCTACAAACTATGTAACAATATCACAGAGGTGATATTCTATCACCTATCCCTTATTGGTTAGATGAAAACCAGTTTCTGCCCACACTCAAGGGGAAGGGATGGTACAAAGGTGTTAACACCAGGAGGAAGAGATCACAAAGGAGGGTACCTTAGAGACTGTCCACCACAGAACTCCTCATGCTCCTAACTATTCTTCAAAATATAACTTTTAATGTTTGTTCAATACCTCAAGTCAATGGACACTAACTTATCATTCTGTTGTTCAAGAAAATGGGTGGTTTATTACCTTTTTCTGTTAAGAGTTGTTATTCTAGCAATGATAATTATATATCTTGTACATAAATTATTGCTGCATGCTTATTCATTTTCTTTCCATCCCTAAATGACAATTTGCTGAATTAAAAGCTATCACTGCTTCTAATATCCTTGATAAATATTGTCACAATTCTTTCCAGAAAAATGTATATCAACTTGTAATTTCTATGCCTGTCAGTGATACATTGTCTTATCACCCCTTAACATATATATATTTATATATATTTAAATGTGAACTTTTTATAGTTATTGACTTTCACGTATTAATGTCTCTTTTCTATGTTTTCTTGCATTAATATTTTTATTATTGACTTTTAAGTACTCTTTATATATTAGAAATAGTAACCTGTCTTTGATTTGACCTAAAGGATTTATTTTCAGTTTTTCTTTTAGCTATTTTTTAAAAAATACAAGAAAGATCAAAAATATTTTATGTAATAAAATACACAAAACTTTTCATTTGCAATTTCTTTTATAGTTTGGGTAATTAAAAATTTATTTCCCATCTTGAGACCAGTGTCATTTTAACCCCTATTTTCTACCACATTCTATGACTTCAGTTTTTCAATTTTGTTATTACAATGTATTGAGATTTATTTGGGGGCATGCTATGCTATGAGGTTTAAAAGTACTTTCCCCTGAAAATGGCCAGTATTCCTATGATAATTTAATAAATGTTGCATCATACCAAATTGGCTTCCAAAGATTCTTTCATTAAAAACTAAATGTTATATATATATATGTGTGTGTGTATATATACTCACACATATATATACACACACACATACACAATATATATACACACACATACACACTATGGTTTATTTCAAGAATGCTTATTTTTTATTAGTTTTTGTTCATTCTCAATCTAATGTCACAATAATTTTAATTGCTATGCTTTAAAATACGCTAAAATTAGCCAGTAACTTAAACAATAGATGATACAGTTATATATTTTCCTTTCTTTCCACAATCAATACATCCATGGAATATCATATAATATTGATCTCAATACATAGCTCTATCTGAAATAATCCAACAAAACTCACTGAAATAATTCTATGTAGATTTATTTTATAATGGAATCATCATCTGAAAGTGCATTTTGAAAATTTTAATATTTATAAACAACATTGGCATTTTATTAAACAGAACCAAACACAAGCTCTTTAGAGACAGTCTGTATTAACTGGGGAAGAAGAGATAGTTGAAAGCAAAAGTTCTTTCACTATCTTGTCCATTTGTAAGCATTGCAATTTTATTTAGGTATTCATGAAATAAGTGAAGCAGAGATAAACATATGCAAAAATTGCAAGTATGAGCAAGCCAGAAAGCAGTTATGCAATAAGCACTAGTATGCAAATTGTCTCGTATATTCATTTTCATAACATATACATAAATATATACACCTACATTGAATTCTAATGATGTTATTTAGATACCTCTCTTTTAAAATCCTTACCCAAGGACATTTTTCCATTGCTTTTATAGAGAGAGATGAAGGGAGAAAGAAAGGGAGAGAAACATCGATGTGAGAGAGAGAAGCATGGATCTGTTGTCTCCTTTATGCTCCCAGACCGGGGATCAAACCCACAACCAAGGTACATGCTCTGATTGAACCTGTCACCTTTCAGTTTCAGGACAATGCTGCAACCAACTGAGTAACACCAGCCAGGGCTATTTGGATATCTTTAAAATAAATAAGATTACACATCTTGAAAATCTAGATGCAAGAAAGGACAGAGAAGTCTTTTGTCTATTTCTGGCTTGCCAATTCAGTTTTCTTTATATTTACTAGTTAATGAGCAACATTCTGCCTAGAGGCAAATGTAGCATATAACTCAATCCTTCCCTTATTCTAACATATACAAAAGAATATGCAAATTATTTATCCAATGTAAAGTCATGGCAGTTCTCAGGGAAAATAATTTGCATTTCCATCAGGGGGGTTATATAAATGAGCATAATAGAAGTGAGGTCCTTGATGCTTGACCATCTTCTGCCACTTCTAACCCCTTCTCAGTCATATATTCACAAATTGGAATGATAAATAGTTTCAAATAGTTTCTTATTATTTGGATGACTTACACTTCACTGTTTATCTAGAAAAGGGCAAATGTCCATACATTTCTGCTTCATGCCCTCATTGAACCTTCCCGAAATCTTCTTGTGTACTCAGATTTTGAAATCAAAATACACTCTCCATTTCTGTACAAAAGCAGAATTTGCATAATCAGTGTTTTCCGCCCAGCATTCAGATGTATAAGGAGGCCCTGATGGTTATTAGAGAGAATTTCTATGGATTCCTTCTGAATAAGTACCACAGCTGGTGTGAACCTAAGAACCTGAAGAGCCACAGAGGTGGGTTCTCAGAGCATACCATGATGGGGACTCTCCAAGATGACAAGAGTTATGACATTTCTACAGCCCAGTGGCCAAACTGAAGAGTGCTCCTCCTGGAGAGGCTCTCTACGTTCATTTTCAAATAGAGTCTGGCTACGGGAAAGAATTCTGATATAGAGAAAGAATAACATTTAGTGAATAAATTATGTGTCAGGTGCTATGCTAAATGGTAAATGGTGTTTCATTTAATTCTCACAACAACACTTTGAGGTGGGCAGTATAATAATTAGAATGCCCATTGAATTTATTTTCAATATGAGAACACTTTGGGAAGTAAAATGGCAGCTATTAATACATAAGCTCAGATGAAAAGTATAATAGAGGACTTTCCTAAAGAAACTGTAAATATAGTCACTCTTTTATAATCCCCATATTACAAATAAGGAAATTGAGGTTCAGAGAGAGACTAAGTTATATCTCCAAACTCCAAGGCTAGAAAAATGACACATCTAGGACTTCAAAATTCTTGAATTTACCTCTTTATGGAGTAAGTAGTTCAATAAAAAGCAGTATTTCAGGAGACTTTTGATAGAAGATGACAGATTAATAACATTTCTGCTTTACTTCCTTCAATAAAATCCTCCACAAAATAGTAGAAAGGAATAAGAGACAGAGGAGAAAACTCCTTCTTTAATGAAACTAAGAAATGGTCACAATCTCAATCCACAATATATATAGATTTTCTGCCAGGACAATAGCACTGAGGAGCCCCCTTTCCAAAAATGTACTTAAAACAAACATCCAATCAACTCAAATAAAGTAAAATAAAGAACCAAAAAAATGGAGATGCCACAACATGAAAGGGCTTGGATCAAGTATTGATTCCAACAGAAAATAAATGTTATAAATGCTAACAATGTAAGCATTGTAATAGAGGTGACAAAAATGAGAAGATGAGAGGGATAAAATAGGTAGGAAGTTTAAGTACATGAATATCTTCCTTATCCAAGAAGAGAAACCAAGAGATACTATTTGTAAGTCAATTAGTAGTTTAAGTATACTAGTTAAATTCAGAAAGTTAAACAGATATATAAAAAAAAACTAGAAAATAAACCTTCTATATTACCAAAAGGGGGAAATAATAAATATAATTAAACCTAGAATTTTATAACATTCCAAATAGTAAAAACAATCCCTCCAAAGCACCAAATCAATAATAAAGTGAATAAAATGAAAAACCAACCGTTTGATGATGAACAAGGCAAAGCTAAACTACTGTGTTAACATACATGTCTGAATGTAACAGTGGACACAACTAGACAAATGAAAGAAATGAAAATTTGCAAATAATATGCTTATTCATCTGGAAAACCCAAGAGGATAAACTGAAACCTTATTTTATAAAAGAACATAAAACAAAGTGAGAACCAAATTACTTTGTATAATAAAATGGAATTGTGGAATTGTCTTCCGGCTACGTACATAACACATTGGGAGACTTGGAAAAGAGATGTGAGAAGGAAACACTTGCAAAACCACCTCAGCACCCCAGGGTAGGCCAGTGAAAATTCCCTGCTGCAAGAATAATCAACAGAAAAATATCAATTTGTACATGTTTCCTCTTCTTTTGGTGATATTTCTCTTCTACTACTTCTAAGTTTTTAATAAAAATTCTGTTCTGTAGAGGAAAAAAACAACAGAACTCAGTAAGGTATCTGATTACAAAATCAGCATCTTTCCTGTATATAAAAGAGAAATCTCAGTCATCAATAACTATATGATTTAAAATACCTAGGCATATTATTCAGCCTTAAAAAAGAAAGATCCTGCAGCAATATGGACTAACCTGCAGGATATAATGTGAAGTGAAATAAGCCAAACATAGAAAGGAAAAAAACTGGCATGATCTCACTTATATGTGGAATCTTAAAATGTCAAATACATACAAGCAGAAAAATGGAATGGTGGTGACCAGGGGTGGGAATGTGGGGCAAATGAGAAAAATGTTAGTCAAAGGATACAAACTTAGACTTAGAGTTATGTAAATTGAATAAGTCTGGAGATCTCATACATAGTATGATGAGTATAGTAAATAATACTTTTTTCAATTAGTTTACTTCCAATATTATTTTGTATGGTTTAAGTTGTATAACATAGTGGTTAAACTATCATATACTTTACAAAGTTTTCTACCCGATATTTCTATTACCCATTTGGCATCATACATATTTATTGCACTATTATTGACTATATACTTTGTGTTGTGCTTTACATCCCTGTGACTATTCTGTAACTACCAATTTGACTTCTTAATTTCTTCACTTCTTTACCCCAGTTCCCCAAAGCCCCTTGCCTTTAGCAACCACCAGTCTCTCTCTGTGTCTATGAATTTGTTTTCACTTTTATTTATTTTGTCCTTTAGATCCCTTCTTTTTGTTTGAACACACTCAAGTTTAAAAGTGAAATCATGTGATATTTGTCTTTCCCTGATTGATCATTTTTCAGAGCATAATACCCTCGTGGGCCATCCATGCTGTTACGGATGGTAAGATTCCATTGCATGTATGTACCACTGCTTTTTTATCCACTCATCTATTGATGGGCACTTGGGTTGCTTCCGTATCTTACCTGTTGTAAATAATGCTGCAATGAACATAGGGTGCATATATTCTTTTCAGTGTTTTGGGTTTCTTAGAAAAAAATCCCCAGAAGTGGAATTTCTGGATCATAAGGCAGTTCCATTTTTAAATTTTTGAGGAAACTCCATGATGTATTCCATATTGGCTGCACCAATTTGCAATTCCACCAGCAGTGTAAAAGGGTTCCCTTTTCTCCACATTATGACTAACACTCGTCATTTGTGGGTTTATTGATGAGTGCCATTCTGACATGTGTAAAGTAATATTTCATTGTGGTTTTAATTTACATTTCTCTGATGATTAGTCACGTTGAGCATCTTTTCTTATGTCTATTGGCCATCTGTATATCCTGTTTGGAGAAGTGTCTATTCAAAACCTCTGCCAATTTTTAAGTGGATTGTTTGTCTTTGTGTTGAGCTGTAAAAGTTCTTTATAAGTTTTAGATATTAACCTTTTATATTGATGAGTATCTTCTCCCATCCAGTAGGCAGCCTTTTTATTTTGTTGATGATTTAATTTGCTAAACAGTTTTTTTTAGTTTGAAGTAGTCCCATTTGTTTACTTTTCTTCTGCTTCTTTTCCCTGAGGAGATATATATTTTTTTTAAAAACTGTAAAGAGAAATGTCAAGAGATTTTACTGCCTATGCTTTTTTGTAGGACTTTTATGGTTTTGAGTCTTACATTTAAGTCTTTAATTCATTTTAAGTTCATTCTTCTTTATGGTATAAGAAAGTGGTCTGGTTTCAATTTTTT
Source organism: Pteronotus mesoamericanus (assembly GCF_021234165.1). NCBI lineage: Eukaryota > Metazoa > Chordata > Mammalia > Chiroptera > Mormoopidae > Pteronotus > Pteronotus mesoamericanus. The sequence continues at coordinate 6,863,418 of NW_026555198.1, forward strand.
GCATGTATTTGTCCAAATTTCACACCACCTTTCACTGAACAGACTGTCTTTACTCCATTGTATGTTCTTACCCACTTTGTCAATTAATTGACCATATAGGATTTATTTCTGGGATCTCTATTCTATTGTATGGATCTATATGTCTGTTTTTATGTCAATACCATGTTGTTTTGATTACTATGGTTATGTAGTGTAGTTTGATATCAGGTAGCAAGATACTCCCAACTTTGTTCTTCTTTTTCAAGCTTGCTGAGGCTATTTGGGCATCTTTTGTGATTCCATATACATTTTTGGATTATTTGTTCTTGTTCTGTGAAGTATGCCATTGATGAAAATTGCATTGCATCTATAGATTCCTGTGGACAGTATGGGCATTTTAATGATGTGAATTCTTCCTATCCATGAACATCATATATGCTTCCACATATTTGATTCTTCTTAGATTTCTTTCTTCAGGATCTTGTAATTTTAGGAGCACAGGTCTTTTACCTCTTTGGTTATAGGTACTTTTAAATGCAGTTGTAAATGGGATTATTTTCTTAGTTTGTCTTTCTCATAGTTCATTATTGGTGTATAAAAATGCAATCAATTTCCAAATATTAATTTTATACCTTGCTACTTTACTGAATTCAATCATCAGTTCTAGTACTGTTTTCGTTGAAACTTTACGGTCCTTTATCTACAGTATCATGTCATTTTTAAATAATGACAATTTTACTTCTTCCTTTCCAGTCTGGATGCTTTTTATTTCTTCTCAATTTTGATTACTGTGGCTAGGACTTCCAGTACTATGTTGAATACGAGTGGTGAAGCAAATATCCCTGTCTCGTTTTTCATTTCAAAGGAAATGTTTTTAGTTTTTGCCCATTAAGTGTGATGTTGGCTGTCGGTTTGTTATATATGGTCTTTCTTACATTGAGATATGTTCTCTTTATTTTCACTTTGCTGAGAACTTCTATTATAAATGGGTGCTGGATTTTTGTCAAATGCTTATTCTCCATCTATTGATATAATCATATGCTCTTTATTTTTTCTTTTGTTTATATGGTGTATCATGTTAATTGATTTGTGGATGCTGTACCAACCTTGCATCCTAGGACAAAATCCCTCTTAATCATGGTGTATGATCTTTTTGGTGTATGGCTGAATTCAGTTTGTTAATATTCTGTCGAGGATTTTTGCATCTATGCTCATCATGATTACTGGCCTATAATTTTCTTTTTTTGTAGTGTCTCTGATTTTGGGATTATGATAATTAGCCTTATAAAATGAGCTTGGGACTCTTCACTCCTTGAATTTTTTAGAATAGTTTGAGAAAGGTATTGTTAGTTCTTCTTCGAATATTTGGTAAAATTTACTTGTGAAGCCATCTGGTCCAGGACTTCTGTTTGCTGGGAGTTTTAAAATTATTGCTTTGGTTTCATTAGTTGCAATCAATCTGTTATGATTTTCTCTTTCTTCTTTAAAAATACTCTTGAATACTGAAAATTTTCAGAGAGTAGATTTCAGGTGTCATTACCACACACAAAAATGGTAATTAGGTGAGGAGATGATATGTTATTGAGTGTACTAATCATTTCACTATTGTATATGTATATAAAATATGATGTACATTTATATATTTTTATTAAAAAATTAAAAATATGTAGACCCCAATATCATAAGTAATGCATAGCAGTTATATGAACTAGAAACTTTACATGTTTACTGAGGTACTTAAAACTAAGTGGAGGAATAAATCAGGTTGTTGGGTAGTGAGATTCAATATTAAAAATATATGAGTTCTGCTTAAATGAATCAATATATTATGGGCAATTCTAATCAAAATATTAATACGATTTTCGATAGAATTTGACCATGATTCTGAAGTTCATCTGGACACATAAATATAAGAACGGCAAGGAATCCTCTGAGACAGAAGAGCAAAGAACTTGGACACAATACACTATGACATTATAAAAAGCAACAGTAACTAAAATTGTTTGATTCTGGGACATAAATTGACTGGTGAACAAAACAGAGGGACCAGCCAGATCCAACCACTCCTGGAATTTAGTATGTGATAAAGTAGTACCTCTGATCATGGAGGAAAACAGATTATTTACTTTATACAGGGTCCAGCACAAATAATGCCCCTTTTTATTATAAAATCTATTATTACAAAATCATAAGCATGTAATTCTGTAACAACAATACCACACAAAAGCACACCATATGACATTTTAGGAGAAATGTTCAAATTAAAACTATAAATGGTTACACTTGTATTATTATCCTCCCAATAACTCTCAAGCAAGCCTTACTTTTGATATACAATGGAATATGATTCTGCCTTAAGAAGAAGAAAATCCTGCCATTTGCTTCAACATGGATGAACCAGGAGGACAATATGGAAAGCGAAATAAGCCAGACACAGAAAAACAAATACTGCATGGTCTCACTTATATGTGGAATATTTTAATAAGCTGAATTCAGAGAAACAGAGTAGATTGGCAGTTTTCAAGGGCTAGGGGTGAGGAAAATAGGGAGATGCTGGTCAAAAGGCACACACTTCTGATTATAAGAGGAATAAATTTTGGGAATGTAACACATATTATGGTGACTATAGTTAACTATATGTATTATATATTCAAAAGTTGCTAAAGAGAGTTTAAGTAACTTGAAAGCTGCTTAAATGTTCTCACCACAAAAACCAAAAAAAGAAAAAAGGTAATTATGTGAGATGAAGAATGTAAGTAACCTGATTGCGGCAATCATTTCACAATATATATGTGCATCAAAACATTGTACACCTAAAAATTATGCAATGCTATGTCAATTATATCTCAATAAAGCTGGAAATAAATGATATTGGAGCGACTGGCTAGTTGTTTTTGTATGTAATTGTAAATCTTGTTTCTTTCTTCCCTCGTTATCCTGAAAGTATAGCAGATAGATCAAATATTTAAATGGAAAAATGCATAACCAAATGAAAATATGGGAAAATCTGTGTACACACTTGGACTGAAAACCTTTCCACAATGAAAACAAAATCTGTAACTAAAAAAGAGTGGTAATCTGATTATATAAGTCTTAAAAATTTCTCCAAGAAAAATATATTACTACAGACTAAAGAAAAATGACACATTTAGAAAGAAAACTTTATAATATCCATGCCAAATCAAACTCTATTTTCTTAATATTGAAATAGTTCATATAAATGAATAAATTATAAAGAGAAATTCAAGCTTATAAAAATAATAAAAAAGGGAGGGTGGGTGAAACAGGTCATATAAAAAGAGTGTGATTTATTTAAAAATGCATGTGTTCACAAATCATTTAAGCAATACAAAATAAAATGATACAGTACTATTTTTAAAGTATCAGATTGGACAAAATAAAGGTGGTTTGAGGGGACACTGTTGGAAAGAGTGAGGGGAGGCAAGCACTTACACACTTGTGATAGAAATGCAAATTGGTGAAAAGTATTTTGAAGAATGAATTGGCATTATTAAAACAATAAGTGTAGGGTAGATAACTTTTGACAGTGACTTGTACTTTAGGTATTTACTATACAGATAATTTACACATGAGGTCAACTACATTATAGAACTCTGTATGATGCAGCATTTGTGTAAGAAGGGGAAATGACAAAAATGTAAACATGATGTTGCTTATGTATATCATGGTATGTTTGCCATACATTACTATGCAGCGATTTGTAATATTCAGTATAATGTTTAAGATGCCTAATACATATTGTAAAATGAAAAAGAAAAGTTGCAGAACAGTATGTGTGGTATGATACTATTTCATGTATGTAAATACATAAAAACTCATCATTCTATCTGTATACATTATTTCTGGACAGACTAAAAAATGTTAGCTGTTAGTCTGATGTTAAGAGTAGCACTTTGAAGACGGAAGAATATGGACTTTGTTTTTTATTTTCATTTTTTATTATATATTTTTTCTCTATTAAAAATTTTCCCATCAATAGATGATTAGATAAAGAGGTGGTACATATACACAATGGAATTTTACTCAATCATAAAAAAATGAAAGCTCACCATTTGCCACAACATAGATGAGCCAAGAGGGTATTATATTAAGTGAAGACAGAAAGAGAAAGACAAATATAATATGATTTCACTTATAAATGGACTTATTTTATTTTATACATCTTAAGGCAATTTGATTATTTTTCCATTTATTCCCTTTATAACAAAAGGAGCTTGCTTGTATTTTATTAAATATCTATTAATGGCCCATTAGTTACAAATTTTATTTTTATACATTATTGACTGTTCTAAGTGTGCTTCTCCCATGCCTTCATAAAGAAATTCTAGTCATTGAATGAATATTCAGTGGGAATCTACTCTAGGCTGTTGGTATATACGGGGGACACATAAAATAGCTTGTGGGAAAACAGAAAACTAGAGTTGAGAGTTTTTTCCTGGACATTTAGCTCTATTTTAATCATTTGGAGTACGCACTGGGAATTCCACTCTATCTTATGATAAGAAGAACATCATGCATGGCTCCTTACAAAACAGAGAACTTCAGTACAGATAATCAGGATTAAAATTGAAAATTAATTAATTATAAGACTCCTAAGAGGGCATCAAAGTATTTCTATTCCAGGACTAGAAATGACATGCATATCCTTAATAGAACATAATTATGTTTTGATCTATATGTTAGAATCTGTACAATATACTTCCGTCATAACAACAATGCATCATATTTTATAGTCATGTAACACTAATTGAGTGTCAACTGGTTAGAGACTATCAGAAATTTCAAAATTCCCCTCCTGGCTCTCTATTTTCTTCCCTGATATTCCGTCTGGTTCCTTTCCATTGTTCCAGTGCAGTCAAAATTCTCAAAACCTTTCATGGACTGACTGTTCCTCCTCTACTTTACTCCTTTGCAGCCCAGCTTACCCCAACACACCTGATAAAACATAGCCAGAGAAAAGAGCAGCATAGCACACTGCAGTTAAGAGCATGAACTAGGGAACCACTTTCTAGTTTTGTGAGTTTGGACAAGTTGCTTAATCCATATGGACTTCACTTTCCCTATCTCATAGAGTTATTAAAAGAAGTAAATGAATTAAATTAAGACAAATAATTTATTTGTAGGGTGCTTAGAACAATTCCCCCGGCACATAGCAGGCATTCTGCAAGAACTTGTTAGATCAGTAAGTCCTATAAGGCTCAGCATAGACATTACTACCACCAAGAAACCTTTCCTCATTTTCTTCTTACAAAACTGGGTTAAGTGCCCCATCCCCTTGTTTCCCCTCTCCCTGTTCTCTGGCTTTTCATTGTACTCATTGCACTGCATTTAAATTGTTAATTGTTTTTTGGGATCCACTACTGAAGTGATGTGCAGTGAAGATGTTCTTCAGTTGCTAAATCCAAGCTTTCTCAAGGCAGCAATTTTGTTTTTTAGCCTTCTGCCAAATTCCAAGTGCCCAGAACAGTGTCCAGTGCAGAAGTAAGTGACCAACAAAAAAAGGTGAATGAATTCTCTAAATGTTTTTATACACCCACCTATTATAGTACTACACATAATAAATATCCAGTAATAAAATTAGTAATGGTAGTAATCACTAAATACCTGTTATGGACTGAGGGTTAACTATGTGGAAGAAAGTGAATTAAGTGCTTAACCCACAGAATTTCATTTAATCCTCCTAAAAGCCCAATAATGGAGGGGCTGTTATTATCCTGACACTGCAAATGAAGAGAATGAAACTAAGAAAGAGTAATTACCTTCTACCTGTCACACAGCTAGTAAGTCATAGGCTTGAAACCCTGGCATTCTGAGTCCTGAGTCTACACTCCTAATGCAATTGTCAAACTGCTATTGAAGGCCACATGTGCTATGTTAAAGGCGGCGAACTTCATCTCAAAGACAGTGACTGTATGAGTGAAATGTGTTTAAGTGGATAGAGGCACACGAAAGCATAGAATTCCTTTCAGTTACTTCTCCTATTAAAAGGGAACAGTATAAGGAAGGTGGGGAGTGCCAGAAACTTCTATACCCTCTACATGGATTATCTCACATAATTCTTACACTAACCTGTTGATGTAGGTGTTATTACCTCAATTCTACTGTGGAGCAAACTAATTTCAGGGAGATTAAACCTGGCCAATGTCAAATGCCAAGATTCAAACACACCCTGGTATGATTTCACATTAAACTAGTTTCTTGTTACTTGTACTACAGATATTTATAAGAAGATGAATTAAAGTAATATAGCATTTGTGATAGTATTTTAGAAAATATGATACCTGGGTAAGAGAAATACTTGCAGCAATAGTATCAGCAAAGAGCAAAGATGAACCATGGAGAAAGTGCTGCCATAATTATCATGGAACACCTTTCCCCCCTTTACCTAGTTCTCACCTCAGAATGGTCCTGGGGATGTATTTTTACCTTTGTTTCTTTTGGGTTTTTAGTTTTAAGACAGGTATAATCCCTGAATCAGTGGATGTTCGACAAACTTTCTACAAATGCACACTGGTTATTGAATTTTACTCCATAATTTTGTCCTTCCCAACCCAGCATGCATTTTTGATAATTACTTCTTAGCCACTCCAAACAGTGTATTTTAAACTGCAGTTATGTTGGTGGATTTCAGTTTATTATTTGATAGAGCAATTTTGGTAGCTAAATGATGACAATTTAGACCACACTGTACACAGCTTATGACTTTATAACTATACAGTAGCTGAAAATTCTGCAACACACTGATTAAAGTGTAATCAGAAATTTCATTATGTAACTTATCCCCTTTCTTATCTTCACTATCTTGCCATCCCCAAAGTGTTTTTATTATAGGTTTCTCATTGCCTCTAAGGTGTATCAATTTCTAATTTACATGTACATTCACATGTCCTAGCATATAATTCATTTTACTTTTGGCTTCTCTTTGCCTGAGTCCACACAACATTGTTTTCCTTTGGAGAGTAAACCTTTTCTAGAAATGCTTATTTTCATTATGTAATTCATCTCCTGCCTAATCTTCATTGTCTTGCCATCCCCAAAGAGATTTTATTATAGCTTCCCCATTGCCTCTCAGGTATATCAATTTCTAATTTACATGACTTACTATATGTTTATATGCCTTAGAATGTAATTCATTTTACTTCTGGCTTGTTTTTGCCCGAGTCCAAACAAGATTGTTTTTCTTTGGAGAGGAAGGCTTTTCTTGACATGCTTATCTGAGCACAAACTACAAAGAAGCTAAGCCAAGTGGTAACAAAACAGTCCTAGCCTTTTAATGCTTATCTTTTGTCAAAGTTGTATTGTGTTGATTAATTTATGTAACTGAACTCCTTAAAAATCTATAGAGTCTTCAGTGTTGGAAGACAGTGTTAGACTCTTCAGTGCCACAAAGTCAGGAATTCCAATTTGATAGCTTTGTGAAACATGTCATCATGATTATACTGAGACCAGTTGTATAGTGACAAGTAATGCCACTGCACTTGGTTCCTTGAACTTTTGGTCAGAAAAACATATGACTCTAATACTTAAACAAACATTATGTGCAATGTGTCAGAAATCTCCCAAGGTCAAATTGAATAGCAAATACTAGCAGAAAGTCTTCTACCGTACGCGGACTATGCTGATGTGACTTGGAGGCAACGTTCAAAACAACTCCATATTGTTGACCTCCACTAATGATTTTCATGTGAATCCATGTGCAAATACAGACAGGACTGAACCTAGTATAACTACAGAGTCCTCTAAAGTGACAGAGTGTCACCTCACTTCAAAATAACCAAATACTCTAAATATCCAGGACACAGTTTTGGTCTCTTTTGTCTAACAAGGAAAGAGAGAAAGAGAGAGAGAGATTTGCAAGTGATCTAAAGAAATGAAAATTTTCACGCAAATCAATTACTACTCACTAATAAAAATGGTCCCATAAACAGACTAATTACCAAAGATCTGTCCCTCTGGCATAAATAATATACACTAAATAAGAAGTAGATAAATAGAAATGTCTGAAAATTTCAAAGCACATGTACACACATCTATATACAAGGTGGGACAAAAGTAGGTTTACAGTTGTTCATACGGAAAATAATACAATAATAAATAAATAATACAAGAATACACTGTGTTTCATACTCGCAGTTGTAAACCTGCTGCTCAAATGTTTTGAAGATAAAAAGTTGCAGTGCACAAAATCAAAAAAGAATACATTATTTGTGGCGGATCCTGTCCCGTGGAGTCCTGATTTGCCGTGGATGAAATGAGTCTTTCCAGACACCAAATGCTGTCAAGAAAAGGGGAAGGTGATTCTCTTTAGAGGAGAAGTCCCTGAGCCCTTGTCTGAGGTGAGTTTTATTGAGAACAATATGTGAAGGGGTATATAGCATGCATGCAAAATTTACTAATCAATGTCTAAAGGCTATATTTACAGAAAACAGATAGAGGTCATGGATAACAATTGAAGGAACACAGAGATTTGGCTCAGGTCAGGATCTGTAAGACCTGCTGACTTCAGTTTGTTAAGGTATGGCTCCTGAATAGGAATTCACCCCTTCTGTTTGGAGCTTAAACATCTGGTTTTTCCTTATCAGGGTGGTGCAAAGCAGAGCAAGCAAGTTTCAGTGGATACAATGCATTCTTGAGGCCAGGTTTCCCACAGGAACCCTCAGTGTTAGCATCTGATCATGTCTGGCTCCCAGCATTCCCAGTTTTCTGGTAGAGACTTACATGCCCTTTTTTCAAGTGCTGGCTCAGGAGGGGCTACAATTCCTGATATCACACAAAATGGTCCCCAACAATTATTTCTTCTTCAGATACAGTAAAGCATTGTCAAGTGAGGGTCAATAGAGAGAGGGCCAGTCTCAATCGGTAAAATGTATTCAGTAGTTAGAATTCATTTTATTTATATAAATTTTATTGGTCTAAACTAATTTAAATAATAATCAGGAAAGCATAGTCCAATAGAATGTTTAGCAAGGTTTATTTTAATTAATAGATAAGGATAATTTTTAACTGACTCATTGCTTGTATTCAAGTTGATTTTGCTAATGTCTTTGGAAACATTTGTTTCTTTAAGCAGTTTACTCTCCTTCAACATTTTTCATTAACATGATGAATAGGTTTGCCAAAACTTTTCTGCATAGAAAACACAAATGGACAGTTAAATCCAATTCTTTAAATTATCATAAGATTCAATAACTGAGATCTGAGGGATTTTTATTGAAAAATTCTTTATCATGCATTGATTACACTGAAGGCAAAACTTCAGAAGGATTAGAAAATTATGTTAAGAAAGTAGAAATCTAGTAAAATTCTATTTTACTCTCTCCAGACAGCAATGACATAACTGATGGAGATTTCATCAAATTAAGATATTTTGTTAAAATAAAATCAACAACAACAACAAAAAAACCTGTTTGTTTGATAGAATAGTCATTTTTTTCTTTCAAACTGGCTGATCCCGTAATATCAAAAGAACCAAAAGTATTAGGTTTCTTAAAATATATGTTAATTTGAACCAACACATAGTTTTTTTAAAATGGGTAATGTGTTTCTCTTTAAAAAGATGTTTTGAATGCTCAGATTATTCCTCAGTGCTCAATAAATTATCGAGGTCATTATGTTTGTTAAGGATAAAAATTCTAAGATGTTTCCCCTGCTGGTAGATTGCTAACAGCATGGTGAAACACTATGTAAATATATATTTATATATTTATAAAATAACTTGAGAAAAATGCAGACTAGCTTCATTCATTCATTTCTCAATCCATACATTCAACTAAACTAACATGGTTTCAGTACCTACTATGCCAGGTTCTAAAGTTTAAATATAGAGAAGATCATTTTTGACATCTAAGATCACTCAGTCTAGTTGGGAAGATGAACTTATAAATGAAATCTGATGAGATACAGGCATGGTGGTTAGGTATAGCAATATAGAAATTTTGTGATAGATGATGATGGACTTATATATGGGATTGTCCATTGGGATGGCAAAGATAGGACAGATTTCAAGATATGGCCAGAAAGCAGAATTGACACAATGTAATGACCACTTTGAAACAAGAAAAGGAAAGTATAGAGTTCAAGAACTTACCATACATCAGTTTTCTACTTTTGGTAAGTACCAATCCCTCTGTCATTTGCTGAGATGGAAAACACAGATGGAGTGATAGATTAAGGTGTGAGTGTATACACAATGAATTCAGATTTTGACATGTTCACTTTGAAGACCTTGTGTAATATTCAAAGCTGTATGTCCAGTAAATAGAAAGACTATAGAGATCTGGAAATGGGAAGAGAAATTTGAAATGTGATGATAGATTTGGGAATAATCAGCATCCTAATGGTAACTGAGCCCATAGTAGTATATGAAGCCTGTGGCCCGAGTAAGGACAGAACCTAGAGAAAGGCTTGTATGAAGGAACATACAGGACTATGAGCCCACAAAATAGACTGAGTAGAAGTAACCAGAGAGCCAGAAGGAAATCTCTCTTATGATGTCACAGGAATCAAGGTAAGGCATTGTTTTGAAGAGGAGGAAATAATTGGCTGGGAAGACTACTGCTGAGAAGTCAAGTAAAATAGAGACTGGACAATATCTACTGGCATTAACATAATGGAAGACTTTAGTGACACTAATTTGTTTCAATAGAGTAGTGTAGACAGAAGCCAGAATGAAGTAAGTTGAACAGTAAACAGGGAGTCATGAGGCATAAACAATGAATATAGACAGCTCATTAAAAAAAAAAAAACAACTCTGCTTACTAAATACAATAGGAAGAATGGGCTATAACTGGAGAGGTATAAAAAAGAGCCTAGGATATTTGTTTTGTTCTGTTTTGCAGAAAGACGAGCAAGAATATTTGTGGATAGAAAGCCTCATAGACAAAGACTTTATAATCAGGAGAGTGGATGGGTAGTTATAAAATGGGATTTCAACTCGATGACTTCTATTTCTTATTGAAGTTTTAGTCCAGATATTTTTCTAAGAGCAAGGAGACCAAGTTCAAATCTGAGAGCCTCTCAGCCCCCTTCTTATCTCTACTCTCATACTTACTACCCTCTAGAGAAAGGATTATTTTACTTGTTTCTCTTCTTACCTGAACCCCACAATATTGTTAGCACCTTGCACAGAACCTGTTACAGAGAAAACTCTTAGTAAATGTTTATGAATAAATAAATAAATGATGGGATGCTACCAGCATGAGTTGAATGTGAAATCACATGAAACTGTCCACTACAGCTACAGGTAAAGGAAGGTACTCAAATCCAGCAAACATAATGCATGGTTCTCTTGGTGGTTTTAGTGACTGTATCCTTAGTGTACCTTTCAAAGTACATATTCAGTGTGATTCTGCTGTAGTGCTCTTCTCTCTTCTTTGTTGCTACTCCTGGTTAGTGCATTCTGGTTTGTTGATGATTTCAAATAAGCGTGATTTTTTGACCCCAATGATGTGCCAACTGAATACTCACATTAGCATACATATATTTAATTGGACCGTCCAGAAAGTATCTAGCCATGCAATATGAAAAATAAAGATGTTTATTGAGGGAAATATAAGAAACATTGTACATACAGCAAGGATGCCTCAGTTCCCTTTAAAGTAGGCACCTTGGGACCTCACACAGTTCTCCCACCATCATTAGCAATTGCAGCATGATGTTCCTTCTCTCCTGGTAGCAAAAGCCGTGGAACAAATTTTGCCACAACATGTTTCATGCCAAGACCTGCATCAAAATCTCAGACACAGTACTTTTCGGAATCCCCAGATCAGTTTTCAGTTCTCGCACTGTCAATCACTGATCTTTATTGATGGCAGCCTGTACATGTTCAACATTCTCAGGTGTTCTGCTTGTTGCAGGCCTTCCAGAATGTGGGTCACATTTAACAGATTCTCGACCATCTTTGAAGCATTTGTGCCACACTTTTATTTGTGCTATACTCATTACATTGTCCCCAAAAGCCTTCGGAATCATCAGAATAGTTTCTGTGGAGGAATGTTCAAGCTTAACGCAAAATTTGATGCAGATTTATTGCTCTATCTGCTTAGTCATTTTGAATGTGACAGCCACACAGTACACATGCTCACTCAAGGCAATCTATTGCCCCCACTGACTAATACAATGAAGTTGTTATTGTTCATGCATGTGCATTCCAGTCCTCTCTCTTTGGCTGCCAAGTTATGTAGATAGCTCACTCATTCTCCTTATATTAACAATAGCCAGACCTTTTCCAGACAGACCTCATATGTTCTTTGGTTAATCTCCTTATCATTTTTCATCCCATCTTTCCCTCACCCTCCCCTCTGAGAGCTGTCGATCTGTTTCATGTGACCAAGCCTCTGTTTCTACTTCTTTGTCAGTTTATTTTGTTCATTAGATTCCACATATATGTGAGTTCATATGGTATTTATCTTTCTCTGACTGGATAATTTCACTTACAGATGGCCAACAGACATATGAAAAATGCTCAATGTCACTAATCATCAGAGAAAAAGAAATAAAAACCACATTAATATATTCACTTCACACCTGTTATAATTGTTACCATCAATAAATCAACAAACAACACGTGCTGTCGAGAATGTGGAGAAAGGGGAACCCTAGTGCACTGTTAGTGGGAATGCAGACTGGTGCAGCCATTGTGGAAAACAGTATGTTTCCTCAAAAAATTAAAAATGGAACTGCCTTTTGACTCAGTAATCTCACTTCTGGGAATATATCCGAACAAACCCAAAACACTAATTTGAAAAAATATATGCACCCCTATGTTCATTGTAGCACTATTTATAACAGCCAAGATATATACAAGTGTCCATCAGTAGATGAGTGAGTAAAACAGCTGTGGTTTCCCTGGCTGGTGTGGCTCAGTTGGTTGGAACACCATCCCAAAGACCAAAAGGTCACAGGTTTGATTCCAGTGAGGGCACATGCCTGGGTTGTGGGTTCAATCCCCAGTCAGGCATGTATGAGGAGGCAACTGATCAATCCCTCTCTCTTTCTCTCTCTCTCTCTCTCTCTCTCTCTCTCTCAAAGCAATGAAAAAACTTTCCTTGAGTGAGGATTAAAAAGTAAAAGCTGTGGTACATTTATACAATGGAATACTACATTAACATAAAAAAGAAACATCTTACCTTTTGCTACAGCATGTATGATAAACCTGGAGATTATTACATAATTATTTTTGTAAACTGAATCCAAATTGGATCACAATGCCATTATTGTCTCTAATCTACTTGAAGGCATTTTTCCATTATTTCTGCTTTTACGGACCTTCTTTCTAGATATGATGCTCTTATTCTAATGGACCTGTTAACGGTGATTCTAGAATATTGATAACTCTACAGTACTACACACAACTATTTTCAACTTGTTCTTCAATAATATATTTGATAACATTTCATCTCATGTTTCCAGCCTTCTGTGGCCTCAAACTAACATGTTGAAATGAATTTCAACCATTATAGTTTACTAATTTTAAACTCATTCAAATTATTAGAGTTCCTAACACTTTAGGAACCATCCAATTCAACATCCTCATATCATGAACAGGAAAACTGGTGCCCAAAGACATTATTTTCAAAGGTCACACAGCTTGATAGCAGTTGAACCTAAATCAGAACTCAAGGCTCTTCACTTTTGCAATAAGGCTCTTTCCACTCTACAATAGTATATTTATTAATATGACTAATGCGTAATTCATGTCTTATTTTATGTTCGAAAATATCTGTAATATTTTGATTATTTTAATCTTTGACTTGAGTTTTGTGAAAATAAAGGTAATGTAACCTACTCTTATCATACTCAATCATCGCTGTTATCAATAAAAATGTCTTCATTTCCCTGTATGGCAGGAAGCATATTAACATAACATTTTAATTTGAATTAATGATAACTCTTAGAAAGGAAGGCTGGATCAAATACTATAACTGATCTTCATTATAATTCTAGTAAGGCCAGCAGCTGCACAGTTATAACCATGTTGTGTTACAAATGTTTTAAAAAAGTAATTAAATGAGTGGCACTGGACAAGACACTAGAACCAAGGTGATAAAGTCAATGATGCAGACACAAATCCAAAAAAAACCCCAGCGTCAAAGTAACTCCTGTATTTAAATATTACCCAAGATTTTAAGTATTACTTTTTTATTTTCAGAAAAAAAGGGTACTACTAATGATTTTAAGTGATATAAATTTTTAAAATGTTATGAATTATGATGAAAATTACAGGTGGTTATAATGATATTTAGAGGCATTCAACAACAAGGTAGCATTAAAAAAAACTATGGTTATGGAAAAAAGAAACCTCTGAGTTTCCTGTCAAAGAAAATGTATAACTAAATACAAAAGAGAATGGTTATGTACTCATAGGTGCTAAATAAAAAACCCTGTGTTTCTGTTACAAGTGTGTATGCTCTAAGAGAATGATAACTTATAAAGCAAAGCACACTATTGACTCATAACTCCTGTGCAGTCCATCTGCTGCTTTTAAAATCTACAGTAGTCCTTGAGGTGAATGAAAAGGCAAACTTAACTAAGATGAGTAAAAATCTTTCCTCAGAAAAAGCAAAGGTACAGATGCAATTGTATGTATGTATGTATGTATGTGTGTGTGTGTGTGTGTGTATACACAAAGCAGATTCATTTCTGTTTAAGTAGCCCTACACATATTTTTTGAGACACTAAGTTGCCACAGTGCCAATAAATTCCAGTTTACAACTGGCTTTTAAATCATCATGGAGTGGTTCTATCATAGGGTAATAAGCAAACATTTCCATAGAGGAAAAGTCACAGAAAGCACATTCTTCTGATTTTGTTTTTCAATTTAAGATCATTCAAACAGAAGATTTGAGAAAATTACCTGGAAAAATCAATGATCAAAGCACCTGTCTTTCAGTTATGTGGACAGATCACTAAAAAGGATATTTCAAGGGGAAGGGAAGCTAAACTATTGAGATAATTGTTTCCATTTCCTCACTCATTTTTTCACGTCTAAGCACAATAATTTGCATTCTACATTGAAAACCTTTCTTGCCATTTGTTGATGTTACTGAGGAATTCTGACTACTCGTCATGGTTATTATTCAGATCTGAAAGCATATGTTTGAAAGTAAGACAAACTTGCAAACTAAACTAAAACAAATGTTTGCAAGAGGGGACTTGGAGGAAAGAAATACATTAGTGCCTTTAATCAATACCGGACTTATCTGGGGAACTTGTTAAAGATAGAGATTTTCAAGGTTTACCAGAGACCCTCCTTTTATGGGTTACAGAAATGTGTGAACTAGCTCACCAGGTAATTCTGATGCCATCTAGGCAAGTCAACACCAGCGATACTTGGGAACTACTGAACTACATCATCACAAATATTCAGCTATTAAAGCTCTCTAGGAGATTTCTTATATATTTCATAGTTTGAAATAATGTATTTCACCTAAATCCCTTTATGAGTTTATTTACATACATGCCACGAAAGTGGTACTTAGAGAACCATTTCCACTAAAATTCCTGATAAGAGTGGTTTCCATCTGGTACTTTCATAGCGGCACAACTGGAGAAAGGAAAAGATTTATAAAAACAGCTATTTAGTATGCTTATTGGCCCAAAACATCCGGTTGGGTACAGACTGACTCTTTTGGGTTAGGACTAAATACATGTATTTTCCCATTTTTCCTAACTAGCACCACTCACCAAAATATACACTAATATTTCTGGAATTTTGGCACAACTAATCAAATATGGTTATTAAGATGATGAAATTAACAAAATTGTCCTACTTACTATACATAGAATCATCCATTACTCAGAATCTAAGACAATCATTACCAACAAAAACTATAAATCTTTCTTGAACCAGTCATTTAGGTGTGACTGGGAAAGCATTATATTTCAAGTGACAAAAGAGTTATTTTGGTTTTTCAAGTCCTAATGTATCTGAGCTATCTTGTTTGCTTGAATTCATGATATATTTGGAGGATTTACCTCTTACCAAAGTAGACACAATATTTTCCAGCTGATACAATGACAAACGAAAAAAACCAGATCTCTGGAAGGAAAAAAAAAGTGATTTTTACTACTTACCAATTTTCATGGCATTTTCAACTACAATAGCCACATTCAAGCCACCAAATTGATGTCATTGTATGTAGAGTTGGGAAGAAATAAGCACAATTGGTTCTTACAAGCTGGTGTGATCTGGTTCCAGCACACTATGGCTGTGTGTTTTTAAGCTATAGCTACCAAATGTTAAGGAAGGCACAATTTTATCTCACTTCTTCATACTATCACACCCTGGATCACTGCTAGGAACAGGAAAAACAAAGAGAAGAAACAAGGATCTCAGCTCTGAAAGAGTTCCCAGCTTTAATGGGGAAAACAGACAAAGAGATAATTGTTATGCACTAGAATAAGTGCTGTGAAGAGGGTGAGCACTGAGTGCTAAATGATCACTAAAAAAGGGCATCCAATCCTACTTGAGGAGTTGGAGAAGGCTTCCCTGACAAGTGGCCTCAAGCCAAATGTCATAGGGTAAAGTAGAGAACCACAATTTGATAAACCTCACATAGGGTACTTAGTTAGGGGCAGGAGAAAAGCCAAGTCTGGAGGGGTAGCCCAAGACCAGGTCCCAGTGGAACTTGAATGGTTTGATTAGATGCTTGCACATTATGACCATTGTTAATAGAGGTCAATTAAAGGATTGGAGATTAATGGATGCAGTCCAGAAAATGCATTTGGCAAGGTAGGGATGTATTGGAGGTAAAGATAGGTAATGGGCAAAGCTCAGGAAGCTCATACAATTCTCATAGAGAGAGACCTGTATTCTTATGGCTTGCTTTGATACAAGGTGATAAGGGCTTTAATGAAGTTATTAGCTTGGCTGTAGACTGTTTTCTAGTTTTCTGTCATGTATACAAAACCAGGTTGTAAGTTTTATAAGTTGAATATGAAAATTTAGAATGTTACCAATTACACAGATGTCTCTGAACAGTCACATGGTGGTATAGAAAAGTAAAATATACAATTGCTTTATTGAATGTTTCAATTTCCACATGGAGTTTGAATTGTGTAGATATATGCCCATCTGGTACACAAAATAAGAATATAGAGAAGATCGCAAAATTTATTTAGGTTTTTACTCAATTATAAACACATGTAAAATCAACGTGAACTGTAAATGTATGTTAAAACTTATGAATAGACACTTCTGTAAACAGGACATACAGATGGCCAAAATACATATGAAAAGATGCTCCATGTTGCTAATCATCAGAGAGATGTGAATTAAAACCACAAGGATATACCATTTCCTTGTCAGAATGGCTGTCAGAATGGCTGTCATCAGTAAATCAACAAACAACAAATGCTGGCGAGGATGTGGGGAAAAGGGGACCCTAATATACTGTTGATGGGAATGCAGACTGGTGCAGCCAATGTGAAAAACAGTATGGAGATACCTCAAAAAAGTAAAAATAGAACTGTTTTATGACCCAGTGATTCCATTTCTGGGAATTTATCCAAAGAAACCTATAACAATAATTGAAAATATATACGCACCCTTATGTTCTTTGCAGTGTTATTTACAATAGCCAAGATTTGGAAGCATTCCAAGTGTCCAGCAGCAGATGAATGGATAAAAAAGCAGTGATATGTTGACACAATGTAATACTACTCGGCCATAAACAAGAAGGAAATTTTGCATGGATGGACCTGGAGAGCACTATGCTAAGTGAAATAAGCCAGGCAGAGAAAGAGAAGTACCATAAGATTTCATTCATATGTGGAATCTAATGAACAAGCAAAATACAGACAAACTCATACAGAGCATGCTGACCGCTTTTGGGGGAAAAGTTAGGTGGAACAATGGAGGGGTTCAGAAAAAAAAAGAGAGAGAGAGAGAGAGAGAGAGAGAGAAGGAACTCATGGCCAGTGACAACAGCATGGTGATTGCCAGGGTGGGGAAGAGGTAGAGGAGGGTATGGGGGGAATAAGTGGTGATGGACAGAGAACTGAATTGGGGTGATGAACACACAATACAGTGTACAGATGGTGTGTTGTTGAATTGTGTACCTTAAACTTGTACAATTTTGTTAACTGGTGTCATCTCAATTAATTCAGTAAAAATAAAAAAGTAAAAAAAAAACCTTATCACATCACTTATTAGTATATAAAATGATGCATATCTCTATCTATAGTATTTACAATTCACATTTATGTCTCTGCGAAAGTGATCAAAAATTTGAATATTCAAAAATGTTCTAATTATGAAAGAGTAGTATTATTTTAACAATCCTGGGAAACAATTGCAGTGGCTTATACCAGTGATTTCCAACCTTTTTCATCTCATGGCAATTATAAACTGCTTACTAAAATGCTTTGGTACACCAAAAATATATGTTTTGCCAATCTGACAAAAATAGGTATAATTTTGATATATTCACACCAGATGGCTTTGCTGTGTTGGCTGTTGTCATTTTTTCATTTGGCAATCTGAGGAAAAAGAGGTCAATACCCCTGACAAATATCAGGTATTTCATGTTTTAAAAATACTTGTGGTGCACTGGTTGAAAATCACTGGCTTATGCCAGTGACATATGTAACAATGTGCTAGAGAAGAAATAACCTAGGATTTTATTGTGATCTGTAGAATTGTGACATTGTGTTATACTCTCAAGTCAGCTCCTCATAGCCGAGCCCTCTATTGTCAATACAGGTATTTCTCGACTCTAAAACTAAATAAAAGTAGCATGTTTTGGGGGGCAAAGGATTTGAAGCATTGGATTTATTTATAATGACAGAAAATGTTCTCACTTTAGTATTAAATATACTAAAAATAATTCACACAGTCTACTAGCTTGAGCAGATAAGCTGATCAATTATATAAAAGCAATGTTGTATATAAAATATATGTAGAACAGAGACAAATTTGGTGATAAGACTGAAATTTTCTTGGTGTTTTAGCATGTTCCCCATATTGCATAAATGATATTTTAAATATTCTTGTTTTTAATTAAAATTTTATTTATTCATTTTTAGAGAGAGGGGAAGGGAGGGAGAAAGAGAAACATCCATGTGTGATTGGTTGCCTCTTGTACACCCCCAAATGAGGACCTGGCCCACAACCCAGGTATGTTTCCAGACTGGGAATGGAACGAGCGATCCTTCAGTTCACAAACCAGCACTCAATCCACTGAGCCACACCAGCCAGGACTGTTTTAAATATTCTTCAACCTCAAATGTTTGATTAAAAGAAGAGAAAAAAGTGCCCTGGCTGATGTGGCTCAGTGGATTGAGTGCCAGCCTGCCAACCAAAGGGTCGCCTGTTCTATTCCCAGTGTAGGGCTCATGCCTGGGTTGTGGGCCAGGTTCCCAGTGGGCAGCGGGTGAGAGGCAACCACATATTAATGTTTCTCTCCCTCTCTTTCTTCTTCCCTCCCCTCTCTCTAAAAATAAATAAATAAAATATTTTAAAAAAGAAGATAAAAAAATATGCATACGTTAGAGTATGTTCTCTGGTTGGAAACCTTTATTTAAAATAAAAAGGTAATGCAGTCTGCACTATGCTTCAATAGTAATGTTAACAATCTCAGTGATATAATACAGTAAGGGCTTATATTTTGTTCACTCTGCATGTCCCAGACAAATAGGCAGTAAGACTGCATAGGTATGGTAGGTTGACAGCTCAAGGGATGGTCCACCTTGTAATGCTAAAATTTCTTCTGGTGGCTTCCAAAGCCCCAATGTCAGGGAGAGAGAAAACTTGGAGACTTTCAACCTAATATTAACTGCCTTGGAGGGGAAGAGACACATAATCATTTCCACTCATTTTTTTTTTTTTTTTTTTTTTTTTAGCTAGACTTAATCCCATGTTCCCACCTAGCTGCAAGGGATAGCGAAAATGCTGTTTTCCTTGTGTCTAGAAAGGAAAGACAAACTGGATGTAGGTGTATGCTGGAATACCGGCCACAGGGGATAAAGGACTAATATGATTTTTTCTTAAGATTTTATATATTTATTTTTAGAGGGAGAGGAAGGGAGAGAGGGAGAGAAATATCAATGTGTGCTTGCCTCTCATGTGCCCCCTACTGGGGACCTGGCCCACAACCCAGGCATGTGCCCTGTCTGGGAATCAATCCCACGACCCTTTGGTTCGCAGGCCATCCGTCAATCCACTGCACCACACCAGCCAGGGCCAAAGGACTAATATGTTTAAGATATGGAATCAGGGCAGGAAAAACTCAAGAATTACACTAGAACTTGTCTTTTTGATCCTGTGCTCTTTTGCTCAAAGAGCCAGGTCTTACATGACTTTGAATCTTTAGCAGATATGACAATGCCTGAGTACATAGGCATTCCAAAAATGCGTCGAGTGATTGATTTTCCCAAAATTTATAGAAGAGTTATTAGTTAGAATTGCTTGAATTGGAAGTGCACCGAAACCACAAAAATAGTAGATTCATTAGAAAGATAAAGAGGTATAATCAGTTTAATTATAAATCAACTGACATAAATCAGTTTGTTATAAATTTAATCTACAAGTTCAACCAAATTGCAAGTTTTTTATCTCCTCCTTCTTGAGTGGGGAGACATGCCTAGTTAAAAGAATTCCAAAAGCTAGATGATAAATTGAACTGAAATAGCAAATCAAGGAAAGCTGTCAACATCCACTTATGCCGACCACAAATTCCACCACACATGCTGCCAAGGTGACTAAGCCTCAATCTGTGCTGTTTTGGTCGTCAGAAAAGCATAGCTCGAGAGCTGGAAAGCACCTCAGGAAGCATTTATCTAGGGATGGTAACTGATAAAACACCATTCCGAATCCTCTGCCCATAGAAGATATTCTGCTATCTAGAGATGGGGCAAAAGTAGGTTTACACTTGTTTGTATGGAAATAGTACTATAATTAATAAATAATAATACAAGAAAAAACTTGGTGTTTCACATACTCACAAGTGTAAACCTACTTTTGTCCCAGCCATATGTATGTAGGCTTGTAATTGAGTGGAGGGCCACGCAGATAACAGCCAGAGATACTATGGGCATATGAACCGTAAGGTATTGTGCTATGAACTTTATAAGAATTATCTAATGTATTCCTTACAGCAACTCGAGAAGGTAGGTAATATTATTTTCCCCATTTACAGGTGAGGAAAGAGGCTTAGAGAAGTTACATAACATGCTAATGGTTACACAAATGGAAAGTGGGTCCAGAAATCTTTGATTCCAAATCCAGTGTTCTCTTAACCACTGCAATTAGTCATTATAATATAAAGAAATTAGAACAGACTATGCTGATGATATTGAACAAGGACACACAGACTACTTCTGAACTCAGTGACCCAAGCAATCACTTCCAGTCATGTCAAGGAAGTTGAAACTTACCTTCCTTCTCTGTCAATTCTCTTAATTCAGAGAAATTGAGAACACAGATCCAGGCGGAAGAGGTTGTCCAAGGTTATGTTCAGGGAGATGGTGACAGAACCAAGAATAAGAAAAATCAGCAATCCTGATTTGGAATCCCAGGCTCTTGAACCAGGATGTCCACTGAGATCTCTGTCCAGCACAGGCAGCAGCTGAGAAATCAGGGAGAGCTGTCTCCCATCTGAAAAAAGACCCTGAAGGTGGCCCAGTCTCAGGGCATGGAGCACTCGAGCATTTCTAGAATGTCCAATGAATACTTCCTCAATGTTTTCCCATAAAGTATTCCAATCCGGGTGTGCCGCAGATCATGCAGAACTTCAGAGGAGGATCAGAGTGACTACTGCAGTCATCTCACCCCCAACCGGGCTGAAATAGTTCTGGTGCCTCTTGTCACTGATTAGGATGACTCACAGAGAAGAAGGAAATCCAGAAAGTCATGGACAGGAAAATGCTCAAAAGCGGGGGGCGGGGGGAGGATAAAAAACAGAAAGAGGAAACATTTTTTAAAAATGGTAAAATCATAGAACATTTGTTATGCTGATTAGTAGAGAGAAGCTTAACAAAGCTTCTCATCACTTTTCCTGTGCTCAAGCTTAGTTATCTGCCCTTGGATTTAACATGCAGACAAAATCTCTCACTTCAGCACCAAGGCTGTGGCTTCTTCAGTGCTTGTTGCAAGATCTCCTTTTTCCTCCATTAATTACTTGTTTTGAATGGCCTGGATTTCACTTTTCCCACTTACCCATTCTTCAGTCTGCTGGGTCACTCACTGTGTGGGGGAGCTAAAGTGTAACAAGGACCCTCGAAGGCAAGCTGAGTAGCTGCTGTCTCTCAACCGAAAGCTTCAGAGAATTCACTCTTCTGATGATTTTAGGTGCACCCTCCTCAGAGATGAGAGCTATAGCTTTCAATGAAGGGTTTCAGGTTTGTACAAGCACTCAAACCTTTTCAAACAAACTCCCTGAATATCTAAAACATGGAGGGTTATAAAAGGTAACGGCTCTGGATGTCTTCATAGTAACTGTCCTTACAGTTCATTTTCTGTTCATATGTTTCCTGCCTTGCACTCTTTGCATTGCTGAGAAAGCAACGAAAAAGGAACCTCACTTTCCTGCACCTCATTGTGTTAACAAGAGAAATGTTGAGTGAAAGACGGAAATTAGTGAAGGAAATTCTACATTATCCTTAAGAGCATTTGACAGAACATCATATTCTATGTAATTTAAATAGCTGAATAGAGCAAGCAGAGTTTAATTAAAGGAAAACTATGAGCTACAAACTTCAGACAATGATTCTAACAGGTTTTTAACAATATCTTCACATAATTCATTTTGCTATTTCTAAGGCGCCGGGACATTCACTCTGTGTATCTAACATCACAAAATTAAGAGAGTCGTATATGTCAGATTTGGCAAACGACAGTGCAATGAGAGAGCTTCAAAACTAGTATTTGTGAGCCATTGTTGATAAAGTATATTGCTCTTATGTCAGATAGGGGTGTCAGGAAAGGGCATGTGTGTATGTGCCTATGTTTTCATGGAAAGCAAAAGCTGATATTTCAGTGTTGCCAAGAGAAGCCCTGCTGAGACCCATAACTTTAGTGAATTTACTGGAGTCCAGTGATTGACCTTCAGCTTAAGTGTGAAAGATGATCTCTTTTCTACACATCTGTCGGCAGGGGGTGGGTAGGGGGGACAATTCCCTTTGTATAGGTGCTAATTATTTTCAGTAAGGTGTAAGGGTCTGAACATTAGATTCACCTTAAGATGTTTTAGTGTATTTCTGCCCTGACCCACAGTGTGGTGATTTTATTATCCCATGGTCTCAGCCATAATTTTATTGAGGTGGAGGCTAACACCTCCCTCCCATGACAAGTTGTTTTAAAATCAATTCTTTAGCTACTGTTGGTGGAAAATGAAGATGCTCAAGATAAGGTGCATGTGTAAATCTTGACTTAGATGACCTTTAATTATATATATTCTAGAAAAAAAGAAAAACATAGAAAATGTCTTCTAATTAAACCTACTAATTAAGTCTGAATCTCAGTAATTGCAGGAAATGGAATCATATTACCCTTATTTCTGAGTCTGACTGTTCAAGATTAATGCCTCCTTATGGCTGGGTCCTCTTGGTACATTTACATTCTTAAAAAGGCACTTTCCTGTTTTCTAATGATGGAAGTCTGTGACTACTGCTCACCCTGGTTATCACGCTGTTTTCTTATTTTACAGTTTCAATGACTGGATATATGTTCTATATCCCTGTTTATATATTTCTGACTTTTTTTTCCTTTCCCACTAGCCTCATAGGGTTTATTTAAGGTTATGGATTAGGTTTCTGCTTTGTCTCCATTCAAATCTGGCAAGGCTGGAGCTGGTGAAACTCAGCCCCATGGTTCAATGCTGGCTGCCTGGTGCTACACCTCCCTGGTGCTGTCTCTCTTGATTAGATCCCAGCTTAGAGTTAATGGCTAGACCATCTTGACACATCTGCTTTCCTTAGAACGAGGGGCATACATTTGCCCTCTAGGCAGAATTAACAATAACCATTGGACTCTTGGTGACATTTGGGGTTTTCATGGATAAAAACAAAATCTGATAAGTTGTTAGATAAAAATAATAGGTAATTTTAAAAGAAAGTAACTCAGATTGTTATAAGATATCCAATCTGCAGCAGTGGAAACTATGAGAACAGCATTTTATTTATATATTTATAAGAATAAACGACTCACACTTTAGAATTTTACCCTCACATACATCCTTCACATGTGAAGAATGAAAAAAGGCACTTTGATATGGAAGCTTTTAGAAAACATGGGGCAAGAGGAGGCATTCAATATTCCTGTGATTCTGTCTCAGTTTTTTAGTGAGTCTATGCTCTGGACACTGAACTTCCCATGAATTTCCAAATTTTCTCCCTGTTTAGGTAGGAGAGGCTGGCTAGAATAGGCTGGAATTGGTTATTTTCCTTCCCCTAGCTCATTTAGACTCTGATAATACCCCTATACAGGCTAGGCTCTGGTTACCTAGTTTCTTCTGAGGGCAAAGCCTTCATAAGAATAAGAGTGCTCTGGTATGTTTAACAATGGTTCCTTCCCCTTTCCACCCACCGAAAGCATGGGATTTTTTTCTGATATTTACTGTTAGAATGTGGTTGAGCTCCTGGAGGTAAATCTCACAATAGGTTGGGGGTCCCTAGACACATGGTGCTGTTGGCAGGACCAGGACCAACAGGCGCTAGAGCTCAATGCACAAAAGGATGGGGCTGCATCAGGGTCTGCAGCTGAGACCATAGCTGGTATTCTGCTACCTGGGCATGAGCCTCCCATCTCAAAATTGTCCTGCTTGGTCTTTGGCTCCAGCAGAGTTTCACAAACCTAAGGCTCCAACAAAGGCACTTTGTCTGTAGATGTCTGCCAAATTGTTGCTGGGCGGGGGTTGGGGGTGGTTTAAGAGTTGGGTACCTCCTAGTCTGCCATTCTGCTCTCGAATGTCTTCTAAAGATATTAAATTTTTTTAAAAAAATTACTCACATGTTTAACATTTTCACTGCTTTGTATTCCTCTGTATGAATCTACATTTTCATCTGGTGTGACTTTCCTGTTATCTACAGAATACCTTTAATATTTTTTGTACTGCTAGTCTGCAAGACATGAATTGCCTCAGTTTTTTTTCCTTCTGTAAAAGTTTAGTTTGCTTTCATTTTTGAAAGATATTTTTTCACTGAGTAGAGAATTCTAGGTTGAGAGGATGTTACGTTTTTAGTACTTTAAAGATGTTACTCCAATGTATCTAGTTTGCATTGATTCTGAAGACAGGTTTGAAATCATTTTTATTTTTATTGTGCTATACGTAGTGCATCTTCTTTCCCTGTTGATTTTTAAGGATTTTACCTTTATCACTGATTTTCAGCAATTTGATTATGATGTGCTTTGGCCTGTTTTCTACATTTTCATATTTTGGTTCTTATTGAGTTTTATTGGGTCTCTGGGATTAACATTTTCATGAAATCTGGAAATGAGTTAGTCTTAATTTTTCAAATTCTCTATTATTTTATTTTGGAACATGAATTTCCCATGTGTTAGGCTACTTTTTATTGTTTCATAGATCATTGATAATGTGCATTTTATTTCCATTTCTCTTTCTTAGTGTATTTTGTTTTCAAAAACTTCTATTTTTATATTATCAAGTTAAATATGTTTTTTTCCCTGCAGTGTTTTCACTGAAATCTCTCTCAGCATTGTGAAAACTTCAAAATCTTCCTCAACTCTGAAACTCCCAAATTGTTTTTGCCAAGCCAGTTTAGCATAAATGAGCGACATTCTTATCTTTTATCTCTGGGTGTCAATAGACAGTATTAAAGTTGATAAATCATGAAATAATGATACAATATATCTGTCTACTTCTCCTGCACCTAGAAATATCTGATACATATTAGGCGGTTAATACATTTGATAAATGAATAGATGAAAATAGGATTGGTGGTAAAAAGGATCAGGTAAAGTAGATGATTTTCTTTATAAGGTCTTCTTTTTTATTTGCCTTTTCAAATGACCAAATTCATATATTATCATGAAATAATATATAGGAAAAGTTAAACTGTTTAACTCTTGGTTTAATTACAAACAAAATACATCTGCATAATTAACATCTGCTAGAAAATTTAACTGGTATATAATATAGAATATTTCCTGAAGAAAGAAACATCCTATTGGTTAAGCAATGTGGTTAATTACTTTAGATTCTTCAAGTCCTGTTGCTGCATTTGACAAAAGTAGCAGAAAACAAAGTACCTGAAGCCCATTCTCTGAATCAGAATTGATCAATGTATGGTTCTGTGTATATATTAACTGTTCTATAAGTAGTTTTGTAGGTTTAAGGTAAAATAATTAAAATAAAAATTTTAAATTAAGATTACTTTCATGGAAATTTTCATTCAAATGTCATTATCAGATTCTTAAAGTTTTCTCAGGTACTATAAGATTCCATTGAT
Organism: Pteronotus mesoamericanus; assembly: GCF_021234165.1. Taxonomy (NCBI): domain Eukaryota; kingdom Metazoa; phylum Chordata; class Mammalia; order Chiroptera; family Mormoopidae; genus Pteronotus; species Pteronotus mesoamericanus. The sequence goes on from NW_026555198.1 coordinate 6,889,824, forward strand.
CACTTAGTCTCAATGGCCCTTCATCTAACACTCACACTTCATCTCAGTCAACTTGCATGTCACTAACAAAACACTTTTGCAATCTATAACATAAGCACAATAAAAAGGACAAATACTAGCCCTGGCTGGTATAGTTTGGTTGGTTGGAGCACTGCCCCATGCACCAAAAGGTCACAGGTTTGATTGCCAGTCAGGGTACATGCCTAGGTTGCAGATTCAGCCCCAGGTTGAGGCACATACAGGAGGCAACTGATTGATGGTTCTGTCTCTCTCTTTCCCTCTGTCTCTCCCTAAAATCAGTGAATGTATCCTCAGAAGAGGATACAAGGAGAAATACTAAACATATTAAAACAGTTCAATGAATTTTCAATAAGTAAACATAACCATGTAACTAGTGCCTGTATTAATATACACATTACCACCTGCATTTCATAAGCCTCACCAGTGCCTCTTCCAACTCATTATCCCTAAAAAGGGAATCACTTTCTCAATATTTTTAAGCTTTATGTAAGTGGAACTATTTTAATATTATTTTAACTGTTCACTATATATGCCATTTTCCTTGTAAAAAAACAATTCAGATATATCCCCAATTCACACACAAACAAGAATTAATGACTGCAAAGAGTGAGCTACAATGTAAAAGCAGAAATAAAAATTGTAATATAAATATAATGTTGCAAACAGAATCAGAAAATAGGATTCCAGTGAGAATATGGAATACACATCTGTGAATTCAACAAAGAAAATATAATGAGTGAATGTGGTGGTTTTATTAAAGCATCCAAAAGGAAAACTGGAATTAGAAAACAATGAAAAGGAATACTTGAAAACTTAGATTTTATTCAAGTGGTGATGAATTTCCCCCTAGTTATAGATAAACTGTTAAAAGTTTGGCTAACCTATAGCCAAAAGGTATCAATAATTTTTAAAAATTATTTTCAAAAAAAATACACTGACCTCATTGGTAAAGCAATCTTTTCCCAACCAGATTTGACATAAATGTATCCAGAAGGATATATATAAGTGTGTTGCTTAAATTAGATCAGGCACAAAAAATACATGAGTATCTTTCAACATCATACTCCTCATGGCAAAACAGGCATAATGAGATACAATTAACAATAAAGTTTAAATCAGCTACAGGTGTCTCTCATGATGGACTAACTGGTATGGGAATTGCTCTCCTGCTATAAATGACTAGAAAAGTAGGCAAAGTATTATGAAATAATTCTTTTCAAAACTTGGGTAAAAACACAAGACTTTGAGTCCTGAGAGAAACGAGACAGACAAGTTAAATCCTACATTTTCCATAAATTTCTATCTGGAGGCAATTTGTAGGATGTTACACAGAAGAAGAACCCATGAAATACTACTTAGAGGCCTTGTTGAGTTGAGGTGACAGATACAGTTGCTCAAGGATACATAGGTGACAAACACATAGGTGAAAAACTATGAGAAATACTAGAAGATAAGGAGCTACGCAAGAAAGAAAGCTGGGAAAGTATTCTGACGAATGTTAATCTAAGCATGTTTGCATGGAACTCTTTAAGGAGTTAAGCAAAAAACCCACCTCCAGAGACATTTGAATTCCCATCACTTACAGTGAAGAAATTGCCTTGAAAATTCAGAATATCTAGTAGAGAATCCAGAAGGGTCAGTCTTAGGAGTAGGTCTAAACTAGCCCTAGAGCAAAGTGACTCTAGACCTGCTGTAGAAATTCAAGGCTTGAAAGGATCATTTTACCTACAAGTAACTTAACCTTTTTTCAAAAATAGATTTCAATACTATTTAAAAGAAAACATCTAAAAATTAACAATTAAATGTTACAATGTCCACCATTCAATAACAATATCAGGCACGAGACACAAGAGGAAAATTTGAATCATAACTTAGGGAAGATATAAAATCAATAAAATCTGGCCTACAATTAACTGAGAAGATGAAATTATCCAAAAGGAACTATAAAATACCTCATTTAATATGCTCAAATACTTAAAGTATGAGACTTGTCTGGAAAAAGTCCAAACAGAATGGTTTGGGCAACATGAATGTTACCTGGCATCCAAGGAGAGTGGACTGGAATGTACATGCATGAACAATGATGACTTCATTTTACTAGTCAGTGGGGCTGGTAGATGCCATTGAGTCAGGCTGTATACTGTGTGGTTGTTTCATTCAAAATGACTGAGCATGTAGAGGAACGGATCTCCACCGAATTTGCATTAAGTGACTTTCGGCGAAGATGGAGGCGAAGGTAGATATGCTTTGCTTCCTCGCACAACCAAAAGAAGGACAACAATAAGTTTAAAAACAAAAAGCAAGCAGAATTGCCAGAAAATCAAACTGTATGGAAATCTGACAATCAAGAGTTAAAGGCTAAAAAACATTCATCCCCACTGGTAGCAGAGGTGGAGACAGGTGGCTCGGGCAGAGAGGATGCAAGGCAAGGCATCAGACTGGGCAGTCTCACATTTGTGTGCAGATAAGCCGAGAGGAACTACTGGGGAGTGAGAGAGGCTACACAACTCAGGGTTCTAGTGCAGGAAACTAAAGGCTAAAAACCTCTGGCTGTAAAAAACTGTGGAGGATGTGGCGGCAGGAGAAACTCCCAGCCTAACAGGAGATTTTGCTGGAGAGACCCATGGAGTCCTAGAACATACACAAACCCACCCACCCAGTAATCAGCACCAGAAGAGACCAATCTGTTTGTGGGTAGTGGGGGAAGTGAGTGAAAACAGGGTGAGAAATGAGCAAACAACATTGTTCCCTCTCTGATCCTTCCCTCACATACCGTGCCACAATGCAGCATGGATTGCCCTGCCCTGGTGAATACCTAGGGCTCCACCCCTTACATTGCAACAGGTGCACCGAGACAAAGATATATGGCCCAAACGAAAAAAAACAGATCAAAACTCCAGAAAAAGAACTAAGAAAACAGGAAATAGCCAACCTATCAGGGACAGAGTTCAACACCCTGGTAATCAGGATGCTCACTAAAATGATTGTGTATGGAAACAAAATAAAGGAAGAAGTGAGGGCTATGCAAAGTAATATAAAGGAAAATATACAAGGAACCAACAGGGAGAGGAAGGAAACTGGGACTCAGATAAATGATTTGGAACAAAAGGAAGTAAATAAGCATTCAACCAGAACAGAATGAAGAAACAAGAATTTAGAAAAATGAGGAGAGGCTTAGGAACCTCTGGGACAACTTTAAATGTTCTAACAGCCAAATCATAGGGGTGCCAGGAGGATAAAAGGAAGGGCAAGAAATTGAAAACTTATTTGAACAAATAATGAAAGAAAACTTTCCCAATCTGGCAAAGGAAAAAGACTTCCAGGAAGTCCAGGAAGCCCACAGAGTCTCAAAGAAATTGGACCCAAGAAGGAACACACGAAGGCACATCATAATTAAGTTACCCAAGATTAAAGATAAGGAGGGAATCTTAAAAGCAGCAAAAACAAAGAAGAGAGTTACTTACAAAGGAATTCCCAAAAGACTATCAGCTGATTTCTTAAAAGAAACCTTGCAGGCAAGAAGGGGCTGGCAAGAAGTATTCAAAGTCATTAATGGCAAGGACCTATACCCAAGAGTACTCTATCCAGCAAAGCTATCATTTAGAATGGAAGGGCAGAGAAAGTGCTTCCCAGATAAGGTCAAGTTAAAGGAGTTCATCATCACCAAGCCCTTATTATATGAAATGTTATAGGGACTTATCTAAGGAAAAAAAGATCAAACCTATGAACAGTTAAATGACAACAAACTCACAACTATCAACAACTGAACATAAAAAACAAAAACTAAGCAAACAACTAGAAAAGAAATCACAGAAATGGAGATCACATGGAGGGTTATCAGCAGGGAAGGAGAAGAGGGAGAATGGGAGAAAGATACTGGGACTAAGAAGCATAGTTGGTAGGTACAAAACAGACAGTGGGAGGTTAAGAACAGTATAGGAAATGGAAAAGCCAAAGATATGTATGACCCATGGACATGAAGTCAGGGGGTGTAATGCTGGTGGAAGGTGGGAGCGTAGGGCAGAGGGAGTTAAAGGGAGGAAAAAATGAGAGAATTGTAATAGAATAATCAATAAAATATACTTTAAAAAATGTTGCATTAAGCTTGAACATTCCTCCAAGGAAAGTACTTGGATGATTCAGAAGGCCACAGCTATGGAAAACTGGTGATTGGCAACTTCAAGACAACGCGCATGCTCATGCATCATGTCTCATGCAGATATTTTTTTGTGAAACATCACATCACCCAGGTGACTCAGCCCACTAACAGCCCAGATTTAGCTCTCTGTGACTTCTGGCTTTTCCCAAAACTGAAGTCACCTTTGAAAGAGAAGATATTTCAGATTGTCAAAGAGATTCAGGAAAATATGACACAGCAGATGATGGCGATTGGGAGAACTGTGTGAGGTCCCAAGGTGCCTACCTTAACGGGGACTGAGGTGTCATTATCTTAAGTAAAATGTTGCCTGTATCTTGTATCTTCTTCAATAAATGTCTCTATTTGGCAGAGTGCATGGCTGGATACTTTCGGGACAGACCTCGTTGGTGAGAGTTACCTGCTAGAAGAAATGCTACATCACATTTTTTTGTTTATTACTGAAGTTCAATGCTACAGAAGAAAATTGCCTAAGTTCTCATTTAGTCAATGATTATTTTTAACACAATATTAAGAATAGAAAATCTGCACTAGGAGTATTGTCCCTAAAGTGTCAACGCCTCTGTAACAGGGGTCATAGATTGTCATGAAAACAAAGAAGTTGCACCTGAATGTTATTCTACAAACTGTGGTAATCACAGAAAACCATTCTAACCTCTTAGAGCTAACTCAGTGAAAAAGGTGAAACTGATCAAGTTGTGGACATTGAAAGCATTTATTTGCATGTTGTGTACAGAAATGGTAAAGAAATAACACTTTATTTTTACGTAGTGAAGTATGTTTACTCTTGAGGAAAACTATACATATATGAGTTTGTAAGGGGAAGAGGAAATAAAATCTTGTCTTCACACAAGAAGAGTAATATATTCAGTGTCTTGAACAGCCTAAACCTATGATTTTATGGAAAAACATCATTATTTGTAATACTGTGGATAACCTACTAAAATGTCTTAAGTGCAAATGACTTGCAAAATGATTGTCAAGAATTTGTCTCTTGTCCAAAATCTAAAGATCTTCCTCAACTCATTGGAGAAAGAGACCGATGACATATCATTAGGCATAGTTAAAACCCACATTTAAATGCTTCAAAGAACATGTAGAATATGTTTCAGAGCCAACTGAAACCAGAGACTAGAATTGGAATTTATTCTCTGACAAGTTGAAATAGCCAACGTTCCAGCTGCTGAGTGCAATGTGCTTGTCAAATTCGCATCTGATGATGCACTGATAATAGTTTTTATTGAGACATGTCTCCATAATTTCTGGGTCCTCATTTCATCATAATATCCCAATCAATTTGAAAAAGCCATGAAGTACTTGCTGCCCATACCAACACCCTATAATTTTGAGTTAGGATTTTCTAACTTTAAATAAAGAGTAAAAACTAACCTGATCATCTAACTCAGTCTATTCATAAGTCAGATATTGATTTCTGGAGAAAGAGCCACATTTGTGGACTATATACTTAACTAATATTATTTATTTTATAAAATGGGAATATATATGGTCAGGATTAATTTGTTGTGTCATTACATATGCTGCACATAGAAGGGACGAGAGGGAGACAAGAATGGAGACAAAGCTGGAGATTATTTTCAGTAGTTTATGAGAAACATGACAATCATTTGGATAAGACTTGCAAGCTGAAATTTAATTAAATGGGTAGATACACGGGATGGGTGCTAAGTCTATGGGACATGATGAGGATAAAGTGAGAAGTGGTATCAAAATAATGCTCATATTTTTTACTTTTGTAGAACATTTTGGCTCTTATTGTGACTGAGAGCACAGGAAAAAGAACAAAATTCAGGTGACAGAAAGAACATTCTATTTTATCATGTTGTGTCTAAGAACTGTGAAATTCAATAGGGAAATGTACAATCAGAAGTTGTTTGTATGAGTCTGGGGTATAGGAGAGAGGCTTTGACTGGATATTAAAATTTTGAAGTCATCATAATACTTATGCTATTAAAATGATAAGTTTGATGGTATCATGCAGGAAGCCTGTGAATGAAGAAAGAAAGTAGAGGACAGCTCTATGAGGAATAACATATGTAAGGGTAAAGTAGAGGAGGGATTTCAGGAGAGTATGGTGTCAAATAAGTCAAAAGTAAAGTGTCTTTGAAGAGGAAAAGAATGGGGAATTGACTGACTAGAGTGTGACTGAGAAATAGAGTGGCATGGGGGCTAAATGTATTAGATTAAGTGAAATAGATTTCATTTAGCAACCTTATGTTGAGCAGTAGCATCGCAGAGATCAGAGTGGAATTTAGACTGGATGTGGTGGAAAAGGGAATGGCAGGTGTATTGAAAGAGTGAGTAGATAACTTTCTAGGAGACGTTTGAGCACAGGAAGGAAAAAATTAGGGCTGACTAAAGCAGTGAGCTCAGGAGGAAAATTTTTAAAAAATTAAAGCAAGTAAGAAATAAGAATACGTTAACTGTTGATGGGAAAATTTAGTAGAAGAGGAAAGGTTGAAATACCTTTCAATTTCACAATTTCTTGTGAAATTGCAAGCACAATTTGAGTGCTATAATTTAGATGGGAGGAGGCGAGCTGCTTTACTTCTACCTGGACAGAATGAAGAAAAAGTGGGTATGGATACAGGTAGGTTTGTAGGAGGTGAATTCATCTGCTCAGAAATGTATGGGATGGATTTGTGATACCAGACATTTCAGGAAATTGGGAAGGATTTGAGTTTTCTGTAGAGAATGAGGATCAAGCTGATTAGAGAAATCTTAGTGGGACTGCTGCTTAGTGTGTTCAGCCCTGGCTAAGGCTAGTAATCACTAATTTTAGAAGGTTAGCATCAGCCAAGTTTTGTTTCTTTTTAATGTTTGATGGCAAGATCAGAAGGAAAACTTAGGCTTATCCATGATTAGGATATTGTCAGATATATGTGATGAAAGGGCAGATGAGAGAAAAAAATTAGAAGTGTAGCTGAAATTATAGACAATATAAACTCTATAAGGTTAGGATTGAGCTAATAGATAGGAAGAAAGTTGAGGGATTACTAAGAATTTGAAGTACCTACAATTTCAAAGAATAGTAGTGGAAAGAAAAAGTGAATGAATAAGCTCAAGTATATGGTAAAAAAAATAGAGTAAATTGGATGTAGAATATTTCTGAGTGATGTTCCTGGTGTGTAATTGTACAAGTTGGCTGAAGTAGACTGTACAAAGAACACATTGGGGGTCATGAAAATGAGAGACTGGTGTATTGTATATTTCATCTACATGCACACAATTTATATAGTATGTTAGAAGGCTTGAGATAAATAGAAGGCCTGTAAGCCAAATGTCTTTGTCTTGAATGAATAAGCCGAGGGGGAGATTTTGGATACAGTGACAAGAAATGGGAGAAGATTGCCTAGCCAGAGGGCATGAGTCTCAAAAAAGCAGGACTTTCAAAAATCATACAAGTGGGGGTAATAGTGATCTGAAATAGTGAATAGTATTGCTGATCTAGTAAGACACGCACTCAATTCTAAAATCTGAATGACGGGGGCTTGTGAAAGAATGACCAGCTTGCACTTGAGAGGAAAGACAATGTGCTTATAGCAGAACTGGGTTTACACTGAGACAGAAATTTATGCTTAGTGAATAGTGTATTGAAACTGATTACCTTAGAATGAAGCATATTCAGGTCATGACAGTATTTAGGTCCTGACTTTAATAGTGTATGGCTAAAGAAAAAATTGCTTTTGTAGAACAAAAAGGTTAAGAAAGTGAGAACTACATGTTGGGTAAGTTCCAGATAGGAAGGAGACCTTTTCCAGAATGCAGGAAATTTTCACAGTAGAGAGGACTGAATTAAGTCAGTATATAACAATGACAAGATGGATTTTTGTCTCAAAGGAGCAAGGCACTCCTTTCTCTGCACATCTTCAGCAGTGACTTGTGACATGAACCTTGCAGGTCAGCACTAGTAGTGGCAAGATCTGGTGGCTGCACTGAATACTGGCAGAAGGGCAACCATGAGTATCTGAGGCCACCACACAAAAGTATCGGCTGCAGGAAGTGTTAATTAAGAAAAGATGGGTTGACTGGAATGGAACAGGCCTGAGAAGGGGGAAGATCTGGCTGCTCTCACTGAATCACTGTGCCCTCAAAGCATGCTTCAATACTTCAATTCTATTTTAACTTTTTTGGGCACTTTTCATTTTTAATTTTGGGTTACTGTTATTTGTTTTCCGGGCTGAAGGCCTCTAAACTGTGAAATCCCTGATGGCAGAGGTTATGCTGTATTTTTTTTCAGTATTCCATGTGCTTAGTACAGAATACAGCACGTATTATTGCTTAATATGTTTTTGTTTAATGAACAATGTCTGAATTTCATTGAGGCCAGAATTCAGGGGGAAGTGAGACACTGAGCATTAAGTTTCATGGCACAGTATATAGATGTGAGCATAGAAAGGATGAAAAGATGACCTTGGCAAGCTGAGAAACTGAAGTTTTCAAGGCCAAGGAATGAACATGCTGATACCTACAATACTGTCATATCAACAAAAGTCATCTTTGCATATGTTGACAAGATCATTTATAAAGATGTGGAAATATGATAAGGGCCACATTTTGGTTTGTTATACTTTGGAATTGAGCATAATAACCATCTCAGGGCAAAATGCTTATTTCCAAAGAGTGATTAATTAGGCATTACACAACTGTGTGTTGTCAGTATCAAGTGTTTTCTGTCATCAGATTTCAAAAGAACTTTTTATCTTGTTTCTGCATGGGAATAAGGAAATTCAATAACCATGAATATTTCAAAGTGCTTATAATTAAAACTTCATGTGCTTGGCACGAAAACATGTTTCAAAGATTGAGCCAATTGTTTGCTGATTCTGCTGTCAGTCTGCACCCGTGCATGCTAACAGCTGGCTAGTAAACACTGCACGGCATCGCTTCTCTGCTACCATGGAAGTAATGAAATCGCTCTTTTTGGGAAAGCATCATTAATATTCAAGACAGAGTCAAATAAATGCTCATGTGCTGTCTTCTATTAAGCTTTCTATAAGGGGCAAAATAAGCCCACCTGAGGATACAGGTAGACACATTTTTACCATGTTGAGCCACTGAAATAGAACATAGCCAACTAGTGCTAAAGACAACATGGTGGGTTTATTCATTTCTGGGTGAACCTAAGGGAAGGCCAAGCTGTGCAGAGTCCTTGGAGATAGAGGTGGGTGTCCTTGTGTAGGCTGGGGTAGTTTGGTGACGAGGAATAATAGTAGTATGTACATCCAAAGTAATAGATGCTAAAGGTTGCAAACAACAACTTAACAGAGTCAAAGTCAAGTTAAATAGTTCCAAACTATCTCCAATATGAAGGTTCTGCATTAACAGCAAATTGAAGCCTAAGCCCCATACAGGACAGAGAGGTAAATAAGGAAAGCAGTAGAGATGCAAACAGATCTGGAATATACCTTGAAGCATGCCCCAAGTGGACCAAAGCATCCATGGTGGCTCTTTGTGCCATTGTGAAAGTATGCCACTGAATCATTTAAAGGAGGGGTCCCCAACCCCCAGTCCGGGGTATCAGTCCTGGCCCTGTTAGGAACCTGCTGCATACCAGGAGGTGAGCAGCAGGCCAGCAAGGGAAGCTTCATTGTATTTACAGCCATTGGGATTACAGCCTAAGCTCCACCTCTTGTCAAATCAGCAGCAACATTAGATTCTCGTAGGAGCACAAATCCTACTGTGAACTGCACATGCCAGGGATCTAGGCTGTGGGATCCTTGTGAGAATCTAATGCCTGATGCTCTGAGGTGGAGCTGAGGCAGTGAGGTTAGCACTGGGGAGTAGCTGCAAATACGGATTTTCATTAGCAGAGAGGTCAACTGCACAGAGACCATAATGAATCAATGGCTTGCAGACTCATATCAAAACTCTATCAGTGTGTCGCAAGTGACAATTAAGCTGCATCTGGTGGCAGGGTGAAAAGCCATCCCCCAGCCCCATCCATGGAAAACGTGTCTTCCACACAACCAGTCCCTGGTGCCAAGAAGGTTGGGGGCCCACTGATTTAAAGGAGACAACTAGAACAGGCAGGGATCACCTACCTTCTACCATGCAATGTAAAGAAAGACTATATTCAGAGGTAATTCTCATAGTGCATTGTTAGAAGCATGCATCCCTACTTATAGAACTCTACTCAGTTGTTCTCAATGTTGACCACAGAGAGTAGGAAAGCTACTGGCTTCATTTGTTTCATAATCAAAATGTTCAAGAAACACAGACCTGGGCTATAATAATTATCATTAAGCACATGGGAAAATTAATGCTTGAGAGGAAGTGGGAGCAATAGGACCCTTTCCATGGTTCCCTTTGTGAGTCTGCGACTTTGGCTCGGTTTACTACTTACTCTGAGTCGGCCTCTGTGATGTTATTCATTACGCTCTTACTGGTGAGTGACTGATTTAAAAGTATTTCTTTTTTTATCCCTGTTCTCTGCTGATTACAAAGCTCCATTTATGGGGAACAAATTTCATGAAATCATTCCTGATAACAGCAAGCCAAGGTCCATTCAATTTACAGTGTAATACACAGTTCCTTTATTGTTTCTTATAAAATTTATAATTATTTTCTTTGGGGAGCAATGGTGAAGGGTAAAGTACTACAGTCTATGCGATTTTCTCTAATTCACAATATAGTAAGGCCAAGGTATACACCGATTTGGTAGCAAACCGATTTTTATTATTATGCTAAATACTCTTTGCTTCTATAAAACCAAACTGACAAAACTTGACTTCCCCAGCCCCACAGCTGCAGGTATTATTTTATGAAATTATAGGCTTTTTGCCACCAATGTCATGGGCCAGTATTGTATTATTGGTCCAAACTGCCAGAATATTAGGAACTATACTCACATCAGTGGGTAGAGTCTAGAACTGGTTGTGCTATTCTAACCACCCAAATATCAACCACACCATAAACACTGGGTGTCTGCTGCAGTTCCTTTATAGTTAGTTTAGTCCTTCTTTGGGGCTGTGTCCAAACTTTCCTCTCCAACTGGATAGAGCCCGAGTTCTCTACTTAGTCATTGCCAATGCCTCATCTAATAGCTGGACCTTGTCTTCAATTACCAGGTGTTAGCTTGGATCCTATGCCAAACGAGACACACAACCCAGCTCTGCGATATTACCTTCTATTTGAATGCAGAATATCTATTGGGGGATCTTATTCTTATGGCATACCCACTATATTAAAAGCACTGTCAATACTGTCTCACATTACCCCAGAGTTTACTGCACTTACTGATCATTATATTCCTCAGAGCCTGCCAATGAAGTTGGATTAATCCTTATAACCCTAACCCAGATAATCTATAGCAAGTTCTTATCTTTCCAAACTAGCATGCCAGGCAGTTGAAATATGTCTTGGGGGTCGTATTAAACTTTCATAACATAAGCCCAATGACTACAGAGACAAACAGAAACTGAGAAACGGGGCTCCCCTCCTGTGTTTACCAAGAAGACAAAGCATTTTCACCAAGATGAACAGCAGGCTCAAACTCAAAGCAGCTGAGGGCTTGTCATTGTTTAACTTTCTAATCTCCAGCCTCACTTAGGTGCTCCCATAATACTTTCCAGGTATAGGATTAGCCCCACCAACTATATGAGTCTATAGTTAACTAGCCTGTCAGGGTGTCAGTAATCTCATTTTCATGATTCGGTGGGATCTAGAGTTAGTGTTGCAGTGTTAAGTGTGGTACCTCTGGATGTATGCCTTGGGTACTTTAGTAACCACTGCTTCAAAGGCATTCCCTGTTCTGCTACATTTAGGCCTAGCCTATATAAATCACAGAGTGAACTCTGTTTTCTTTTTAAAATTTTTATTCTTTATTGTGTATGCTATTACAGTTGTTCCCACTTTTTCTCCCTTTCTCCTCCTCCTTCACCCAGCTTCTCACTCACCCCTCCCTAAGCCAATCCCTATACCGTTTTCTGTGTCCATGGGTTGTGTATAAATGTTCCTTTGTTAATTCCTTCATCATCTTTCATCAGTTTGTACAGCACATTCCTAGAAGCCTGTGCAGAACTTAAAACCCTGATGCTCTCAATATCATGTAAGCTAAGTTACCTGAACAGTTGGATCCAATTTCCTTTATGCCTATCTCACAACCAAATGGATATATGCAACCCCACCCAACACCTAGCATTCATGCTAAGCTGATTTTCCACATCATTATACCTCATAATGCCCACTGTTATGTTCTATACACCATATAAGGCCTTATTTTCTGTCAGCACAGATCACTCCCAACTGCATTGATCATGACCCTTGAAAACTATGATGTGGATGCTATAACCATATCATTGGCCAGGTCTGGATCCAAATTCATCCCTATAGACATTTTATGGTTCTCGCTTTGCCCCAGAATTATTCTAGTCTGGCTTTCGTTCCTTCCCTACTAGCCTATGATTTTTCATACCTAAGATTTTTAAACCTAATCCCCCCTTCCAAGTAAAGGATAGTCTCTGGTGGTAGCAGAGGTACTACCCAGGCCATGGAAATCCCTATCCCATATCATGGTTAAACCACAGCCTGAAAAATGAGGAATTTGCCAGCAAATATACTTTGATTCTGCTTAAACAGTGTCTTAATTTTCTTGCTTTCTCTCTTTTTAAAAAACATTGTTCAATTAAGGCTTATCTCCCTTTTCACTGAATGCTCCACCACTCTGTATTGTCTTATAACTATCCTGCTTTTCTCATTTAACATATCTGCCTAGAGTCTGAATACATTTAGGTTTGTGACAAAACCTAGTTAAAGTATATTTAAGGAAGAGTGAAAAGCTAAAGGAAGCCTCAAAAAGAGCAATTGCAAAGGAGAATCAAGTTTTTGGATTTATAAATTATTCAAGGATCTACAATCGCAAATTAGCTTAATGTAATACAACATAGTGACAACAATATATTTAATACCACATAGAATTAACAAGCTATGCATTTGAATTGTAAGAATCTATAACAGGAAAAACCTCTATGATAGAATGCAAAAGGATTATAAAAGAATTTCTGAAGGAGTGCAACCATTGAGGTAGATAATTCTACTCAGGAAATATAATAATTTAAAGTACTAACTCAATACAAACAATTTTCATCTCTGTTGAGAACAACTGAGAGTCAAAGGAAAGGTTTGAAGAACTTGGTGGTCATATGCAGTATTGCTTTTATTTTATGAGGAATTTAATACATGTGTTTCAACTGTGAAATGGTGCACCTTTGAAAAATAAATGTGACACATTGTTAGTGGAAATGTAAATTGGTACAGCCACTACGGAAAATAGTATGGAGTTTCATCCAAAAATTAAAAATAGAACTACATGTGATCCAGCAATTTCACTTCTGGGTACTTAGCCAAGGAAATTGAACACAAATACAAAAAATACATGTAGCCCTATGCTCATTGCAGCATTATTTACGACAGCCAAGATATGGAAACAACCTAATTGTTCATCAATAAAAGAGTGGATAAAAAGGTTGTAGTACATATATACAACGAAATATTACTTGGCCATTAAAAAGAAAGAAATGTTACCATTCACAACAGCATGGAAGAATGTAGAGGGCATAGTGCTGAGTCTAATAAGTCATGCAGTGAAAGAAATAAAATAGAATCTTATTTCACTTTCATGTGGAATCTAAAAAATAAACAAACAAGACAGAAACAGACTGATAGATACAGAAAACAAAGCAATGGTTGACAAAGGAGAGGGAGGTGGGAGGATGGGCAAAAATAGGTGAAGGGGAGTAAGAGGTACACACCACAATCAACATTGTAATGAAACTGGAACATAGGCACAGACATTGGGTTCCTCATGATGATACCGAGGCAAAAATTGGAAGATTTTAGAAGAAGGTGCTTTTATTGACAGACTACAGGGATTCAAATTTGGTTTCATCACTTAATAGCTGTATGACATTTAGTAAATCACATAAGTTTCCTTTCCTCCTATTTGTGCTTTGTGACTGGCTATATTTCATATTTGATTGGAACATTTATGTAAATCTTGCTCAGGCAGTGGAGGGCTTGGAGCAGCAGGGAAGAGATTTCCTGAATGAGGAGAATGTGCTATGAAGAAAGAGGGCATGGTGGGATTTGTCATAGCTTGGGTTCACTAGGAAACAGATGCTAAAATACATATGAGCATTCAGATATTTATTAAGGATTATCTTTGGGATCAACATAGGTGGAAGGGAAGGGAAGAAAGCAGAATTGGGTAGAGGGAGAACTTGATCTGGGATGGTCTCAACAGAGGCTTCAATCAACACCAAGTGTTTTGAAGCTGCGATGGTTCTTTAGCATTTTCTGAGTTTGGACAGGAGGGCTGGGCTCTTATGCTGCCTCAGTGGTTAGTCACCTCCCCCAGGAAGGGGGTGTGACTTTTGGCAAGGTGAATCTCTTCAGCTGAGGGAATTTCTGTTGAAAGCTGAAAATTGAGGGCTACACAGCAGCCAACACTCCAAGCAGTTGATGGAATAAATCTTCCAATTTTGAAATAGGGATGTGAGTGGAATATGAGAACATTCACTGAGGACAACTCTACACACACTGGAGCATTACTCAGCTGGGATTTTCAGCAATCTATACCCCAAAGATTAAGTGAAGTAAGCCTTGTATACATATTGATTTCTCCTGGAGTTCTCAGGTATCTGCTCCTTCACTGTGAAGGAGTCATGATCAGGAGTTTAAACCTCATGTTCTTTTTCTAGGATTTTAAATTATCATTCATGTTATTATATGTTAATGATTATGCATTGAACATCTGAAATGCACCAAGCATTTCTCTGAACACTGGGAATACAGCAGTAAGCAAGGCGAACATGGTCCTTGCCTTCCAGGAACGTACAGATCATAAAGGGATAAACTTTTCTTCTTAACTAGCAAATCCAAGTAATTTGGTAAATATTAGCCATTTTTCTTCTTGAGGGCTAAACAGAACTAAAACCAGGGAGTTACAAATGGGACACTCATTAAGTATTTTTTGAGGGTATGAGAGACTACAGTTTAGTATGTTATTTATATAAGCACAAGGACTGAATGAGTAATTGGGAGGGAAGACCAGTTGATTTGCTCTTCCTTCATACATCCATTAGCTATATGACTTTGGATAAGTTACTTGTCCTCTCTATGCTTCAGTTTCACCAACTATGTGTAGTCTTCCAATATTAGTCCATATTCTCTTAAAACTCAAACATGGTACATACAAGAAAATCATAATTATACATTTCTATTTTCGAACTCTTTGTAAATATCACACCCAGTGTCTTCAAGCTGCCCATATTATACTCACGTTAAGATTTCACTTCTTGATCCAGACTTTAGTTGTTTTTATCAGGAGCCTGAAGGTTTGCTTAAAATTTGTATCTGTATTAGCAAAGACCTAGAATGAGAAGGTGAAATCTAGTATTAGTCTGGCTGGGGAAGGAATGCCCAATCAACTCAGTAGCAGAGCTAAATTGAAGCTCCGAAGCCTCAGGGCATAAACTTTAAAATTGAATAATTAAGATTCAATCATTTTCTTGTCAGATATATTAAGAAATGCAGTACATAACTGAAAGAAATCATAATCAAACTGTGTGTACATCCAGGGCTATTGGATCAACATTTGAGGCTTAATTAACCAGTCAATACTTGTTTTTCTATATACACTGGTTGTTGTGAGTTACTGGGTAGGTCATGGCAGCTAACAAATAGTGAAATCACAATCAAGCAATTGCTATTTCCCCCTAAGTAATGGATTGGCTATTTTGGAGACACAGCCTCAGAGGCATTTAATATAAATGAAAAGAAAATGAAAAATAATAGCAACTGCCATTTATTGAGCTCTTACAACGTACCAGTCTCTTGACATGCATCCTCTTTTAGCACTCAGATCAACCCTATGAGGCAGGCCTTATTTGTATCTAATTTTTATAGATGAGGAAATTAAGGCACAGGGAGGTCAGATAACTTTCCTGAGGTCACAACAGCTGCAAAGTGGTAGACTGGGAATTGAAACTCAATCTGCTTGACTCATAAGTTCATGCTCTTCTTTACTGGAAAGCTTCCTCTCACCGAAGCCTGTTCCATCTCATTTCCTGTATACCCCAATACCATAAAATTTGTTATTAGCTTATAATGTACTCACTTGCAGTCATTGTTGTGTTTTATCTCTAAATGTATTTGTCAGTTGATGGATGAATATGTATGGCGAATTAAAACAAAACAACAAGCTCCATCACCAATTTTTCTCGAGTGCCATGAGTCAGTCTTAGTTCTAACTTGTGCACCTGAATTATTTAATCCTCATCACAACATTCTGAGGAGAGTACTACAAGTATCTCCATTTTATAGACAGAATAACTGGGGCACAGAGAAGGTAAGAAGTATTCGCTTTAAGCTAGGGGTTGGCAAACCTACCTGTGGCTTGTTTTTGTACTATCTGGGAGCTGACAATGGTTCTCGCATGTTTAAAGGATTAGATTAAATGTATGTGACAAAAAACCCAACAACTATATAAAGCCTAAAATACTTTCTTTTAGAGAAAAAATATTCTAACCCCCGTATAGAATCTAAGTCATGGACATATAAGTAGTAAAAGAAGATACATTTATTTTGAATTCCAACCCTCCAGCCATGGCTTCTATTAAAGTGTTTTACCTTAGAGTTTAATAATAACAACAATAATGATAATATCGGTAACGTTTATTTATTTAGTACTTACTTTGTGTCAGACATGTAAAGATAGACTTTACATAATATATGGTTTCTTTTACTACTCAGTACACTCAGTGAGGTGCCTCCCACTCATTGTCTCATTCAGCTTCCTTTATTTTCCCTCTCTTGACAAAGACTCCCAGTTTGTTCAGCTCTCTTACACCAGCCGCCATGCCATGTAACGAGGTAGAAGATGGCCAATGTCATTGTCTGCTCAGAAGTAGATCCCTGTGGTCTAAGGTTTTCAGGGTATACCCAATTCCCAGGCCAATTATCATCAGGAGTGGACATGTGACCTAATTCTGGCCAATGATGCTTAAGGAGGGGGTCTTCTGACCAGGAAGTCTTTTGAGGGAATTTCTCTCATCATTAAAAGGGGACACTGTGAGAGATTGTTCTTTTCTTCTGATATTGACTTATGTGGATGTGATGCCTTGATGTGCTGCAGACAAACTGCTCTGACCCTTAGAGAAGCAAAGTCAGCTTAGGGAAGAGGGAAGAGAATCGCAAGGTAGTTGAGGCAATCTTTGCCATACTGTGCTTGGAGGCTGCTCTACGTTGGGATTTCTTGTGATAAGAAATAATTCATTTACTTATGATTAAGTTGGTTTAAAAATCAGTGTTTTTTGACACCTACTTTCCGTAGGTAATGTTGTCCCCATTCTAGAGTTGGTGAAATTGAGTATAGCTTCTTCTAGCAGAGCTGGGATTTGAACGTAGGCCTTTTCTACTCTAATATAAATTCCCACTATATTACTCTGACTTGATAAGAAGAAGAGAATGAGTTTGACATGCAAAATGTTATATTTTATACTGTTTAGTAACAGTAAAATTTATGTCAATGCCGAGTCAACTGTCTTTTTGATAACATAACATTCTTCTCTGCCAGGCAAGTATGATATTACAAAACTCTCATGCCATACCACAAAGAAACACATCACTGAAGAAGCTGCCAGACTGTATGTATTCTATGGGTATATATGAATATTTTGAAATGATTTAAAGGGCAATTTATCTTGAGTCTGTAAAACAACTCTCATGGATGCACAGTGGCTCACATGGCTGGCTTGGCTTAATGCAGTTAGCCCTGTCCTTTTGCAACTTGGGGCAGCTTGCCTCATATTCTAAAGTTGAATGTCATTTCATTAATGTGCACCATTAGAATGATGTCCTATATAGGAAGATGCTGACATCCCATAGATTCTCAAATTTTGTGTCTTTTGGCAGGATTACCAGACACAATGTTGAAATGATAATTGTGACTTCCATTTTAAAATACTCTGCCCTAAAAAATTCAAAGCATCTGTAGTACCTAAGATTTATGATTATAAACAACAAAACACCAAAATCATACACATAAATGCCCTTAAGTATATATAACTGATGTTTAAGTATATCATATCTAATTGCTTGAATTGAAAATCATAACTTAAATTCTCACTGCAATTAGTACAACTCACAAGTTCTTTTCATAAATACATATGCACACACATGTACTCTGTAGTGTGTATATACACAAACACATAAATACATATATATAAATATATACATAGTTTCCTTGTTTCTTCATAAACAGCTTATATTTGGAAACCTAAAGGTAAAATATACGACATCTAAGACAGGCTTTCAATATTTATTCAGTATTCCAATCTAGATAATTAGAACATACAAATTTGCTGGGTTTTAAAAGTATTTTTAACCATCACTTGAGGTTTCCATATTGTTTGGGTTTGTGAATTTCCATTTGTAGGAGGTTATAATGTCTTTAAAATTTAATTTGCAACAAATTATGATTTGAAATTTTTCACATTGGGACAAATTGCCCTATAATTACTTTCAAGATTATAAATTTTTATGAATCACTTTCTACTATAAATTAAACCAACATTTTCCTTGAGTTTAGTAGCATCATTTAAATTTTTCTTTGATTCGAAAAGTTTCATTCCTGGGTGGTAATGACATGAACTGTTAACCAAAGACATGATGCTTGGTTCCCAGAAGCAAGAAAAACAAACAAATAGCTTTTGGCACACCATAATATAGACTAATGGAGAGGAGCAGGAGAAATCTCTGAATGTTTACCACGATTTAATGATCTCTTGAAAACCATCTCTTCTTTTCGCCTCAACCAGCAGCCAATATGTTCAGAGAGCAAGAAAGTGTGGAAGCGCACACAATGCTCTACAAAAGGTAACATTTAAAATGAGCCCAGGATCATCCACAGCTTTTTTAATTTCCTTCCAATTTAATACTAAGCCAATTTTTTTGACGTGATGCCTAAAACATACACAGATTGTTTACTGGAAAGACACTTAATGAAACAATCTGAAATGGTTTAAAAGGTGAGTTTGGTTTTAGCAATGATTCTTCCCATATTATACTTAAAGTATCAAGACATATGAGTACTCAATACCTTTAAGAACAGAATCAAAATAATTTGCCATGAGAATTTTCCTTTCATTCATAGTACTTTTCTGAAGGTTATGAAAGCCAAATGAGAAATTTATTAACTGGTTACCATGCTAGGGTAATGGTTTTTATTTCTGTTTTCTTATTATTGCCCACAGGTATATAGAAGCATAATGAATTACCTTCGATTAGTTGAGCACACATTACGGTCTCATTTGGGTGCCCTGCTGCGAGCCCCCATAGCAGCACCTTGTACTTCTGCTATCAGTAAGCTTGCCTGGCTACACTATACATACTATTCCATTATCTTGTTTAGTACTGGGCTGCCAGCATTTCTGCCACAGAAAATTCAAATGAATTGACATAGGAATGAACACATCTTCAGTCATCCTATAGTGTGTCATGAACTTTTTCAAAAACAAATTATCAGGCAGTCCAGAGGCTTTTGAAAATTGAATAAATAAAAAGGTGTCATTATACCAAGGGGAGAAGATTTTAGAAATAATTCCAAGAACTCAAGCCCCTTGGAATTAGGTTGCAGTTGTTTTTTTTTTCTACTTTAGTTTCTTAGCACATATTCATTCATTATTTCAAATCACTGACACCTTGGCAGAAAAGACAGACATTGATGAATTAATTGCAATACAGTATGAAGAATGTAGTGTCAGGGGAATGTGGGGCTGCTATAAAAGAATAAAGCCAAGGGCATTACCTAGACTGAGAGGTCACTATGGCCTCTCTGAGGAAGTTAACAACAAATATAGCACTTCTTTCTTTATTTTTACTGTTGACTCTATTACAGATGTCCCCATTTCTTCCCCTTTACCAACCTCTACCCAGGCCCTTCCACCTGATCATCTGACCATCACCACACTGTGTCTATGGGTCATGCATACACGTTCTTTGGTTAATCCCATCACCTTCTTTCATCCAGTCCCCTCTCCACCATCCCCTCTGAGAACTGTCTGTTCCATATGTCTGTGATTCTATTTCTGTTTTGTTCATCAGTTTATCTTATACATTAGGTTCCACGTAAGTGAGATCATATGGTTTTTGTCTTTCTCTCACTGGCTTATTTCACTTAACATAATACTTCAGGTCCAACCATGCTGTCACAAAAGGTAGGAGTTCCTTTTCTTACTTTTTAAGACCATTATGTAAATGTGCCACTTTGTTTTATCCACTCAACTACTAATAGGCACTTGGGCTGCTTCTAGATGTTAGCTATTATAAATAATACTGCTGTGAAAATTGTGGGGCGGAGGGGGACAGTGCAGATATTCATTCAAATTGGTGTTTTGGGGTTCTTAGTATATATTTCCAGAAGTAAGACCACTGCATCAAAAGGCAGTTCCATTTTTAATTTTTTTAGTTAACTCCATACTGTTTTTCACAGTGGCTGAAACAGTTACAGGCAAAAAAAAAGAAGAAGAAAAACATGAAACTAGACAACCAATTTATATCGCACACAAGAATAAACTCAAAATTCATAAAAGACTTAAATGTAGTCGTGCTACCATAAAAATCCTAGAAGTAAACATAGACAGTAAAATTGTAGACATCTCTTGTAGCAGTATTTTTGCCAATATGTCCCCTAGGGTACGTGAAATAAAGGAAAAGATAAATAAATTGGGACTATAACAAACTAAAAAGCTACTTCACAGCAAAATAAACTATCAACAAAATGAAAAAGGATCCCACTGTATGGGAGAACATATTTGCCAGTGATTAAGCTGATATGGGGTTAATCTCCAAAATATATAAAGAACTCATATGACTCAACACCAGGAAGAAAAATAATCCAATTAAAAAATGGGCAAAGGGCCTGAATAGACACTTCTCCATGGAGGACACAGAGAGGACCCATAGACATATGAAAAAATGGTCAACATCGCCAGCCATCAGAGAGATGCAAATTAAAACCACAATGAGAAACACTTCACGCTGATCATGATGGCCATCATCAATAAATCAACAAACAAGTACTGGCAAGGATGTGGAGAAAAGGAAACCCTAGTGCACTGTTAGTAGGAATGCAGACGGGTGCAGCCCCTATAACACTTTTTTTTAAACAATGTCTGGTATTATGTTTTCAACACACAAGATTCTCGAAAATATTTATTGAGGGAAGTAGGTATGGCAGTATAATTGTTGGTATAAGAATTAAATGCTATTTTGCAAATTATAAATCCAAACAAATACCACTCTCCAAATACACACATTCAAGAGTTCACTAATATATCCCTGTTCATTTCTGACATGCCTAGCTCTGTGAAATTGCTCCTTTTCCTCTCCTCTGACTAGGAGCCATTTTGCATGTGCATGTGTGTGTATGCATGCATAAATGTATGCCAGTGTGTTTTGTATTTCTACTCATTTTCACTAATTGCATTATTGCATGTTTCACAGTTTTCAGCATCATTCTTCAGATTAGATTTTCAAATGACACATAATTGCTGCTTCCAAGGGCAAAACTGACATCCAGAGTTACAGAAAGGAAGAGAACCGATACTTCTAAATTGCTTAGGAAGCTCATTGAAGACAATGTTGGAAATTGTTCTTGAGGCAGAAGAGAACTAGAGGTTCATTTGAAACTATCACCGTACCTTAAGTCGCAGTTTAGGATGACTTACTCTTTTAGAGTACTATTCTTTCTCGAACTAAAGAGGCTTATGAATATTGTCCGAAGACATATTATCTGACAGACAACGGAAGTCAATAAACCAAAACACATGGTCTAAATGGATGAACAAGCAAAGCCAAGAAACGTAAATAAATAAATTGGGAGATGTGGCATATTTAAGAATCAGATCAATGTCAGGTATTATGATTATGATTTTTATTTCACTTCCTTAAATAAACCAAACTCTTTCCCACCTTAAGGCCAACGTTTCATCTAAATAACTACTACTTTCCATTTATATTTATATATTAAATACCTAACACTAACAAGGGTGCCCAATCTTTTGGCATCTCTGGGCCACACTGGAAGAATTATCATCCTGGGCCACACATTAAATACATTGCAACATATAATCACACACAAAAAAAGCTCATGATGTTTTAAGTAAATTTATGATTTTGTGTTCGGCTGCATTCATAGCCACCCTGGGCCGCATGCAGCCCGTGGGCTGCATGTTGGACACCCCTACAGGGACACCTCCCGTGGCTCTGAATTCTAAGCTACCCACTGTTTCTTATACATTTCTTTCCTCTAGGAAATATCATAATTTTAATTATATCTTAATTAATATGATTGAAATCTTTGTCTTTCACTCAATTTTAAAGTTCAGTAGTATAAAAGTTTGACTGTCTGGTTTACTATTAATTCTCAACACCTAGCACAGTGCCTGGCACATAGTAAGTGCTCAATAAATCCTTGATGAGTGACTAGGTGCATAGTAATATATTACCTAATCATTCATCAATGATTTCATGAAGAAATAGGAGAATGATTTGGTACAAACTTCTGGGACTGGTGCTATTGACAGCCAATCTCTTTTATGTCATTACTATCGAAGAGATCTTGTTTTATATAACAATAATGAATGGGGGTATAGAGTTTCTTCTGGGGGTAATGAAAATGTTCTGAAATTAGATAACAGTAAGTTGTACATTAGTTGTCATGCACAACTCTGTGAATATACTGAAAACCCCTGAAATCGAGCACTTTAAAATTGTGAATTTTATGGTATGTGTCTTGTATCAATTTTTTTTAACCCATGAAAGGGACTGACCATTGTGAATGTCAACAGACTTTAGTAATATCGGAATGGTCTGACTTGACAGTACCATAGTCACCAAGAAGACAGTTACATGTTGTCAATATTTATACTAAAATAGTTAGCATAGAGACAATCTTATTAAAAACCAGGAAATTTGCTATTGGTAGTATAAGACTGGCTCTAGTGTTTATATCACCAATGTAGGGTTTGCCAAATCCCTGCAGTTGTATAATACTGGTCAGGCTCCTCTTGTGGCAATATTTTTAAAATTTTATTTTTATTTTTAACTTTAGAGAGAGGGGAAGGGAGGGAGAGAGAGAGGGAGAAAAACATTGATGTGTGAGAGAAACATCAATTGAGTGCTTTCCATACACGCCCCATCTGGAACCAAGTCTGTATCCTAGGCATGTGTCCTGACCTGGAATCAAACTGGTTACCTTTCGGTTTGTGAGACAATGCCCAACCAACTGAGCCACACTTGTTGGGGCTCCATGTGGCAATTTTTAAGCAGCCATGATACAGGAAGTAAAGAATGCCACAAAGGATTCAAGTGTCAGTTCACTGGCTACCTCTCCTTCTTACGTGTCTACTAGGAGACAATTCTATATGCACGAAATCATTGTCAGACTGAAATTTCTGCTCCAGATCCTTCCATCCCCGTCCTCAGGAGGATTTACTACTATGACTTTTCCTTCTGCCTAATCTGCTTTTCTCACTGCCATTCAACCTGATTGCTAAAACATTTTCAAGGTGAAAGCCTTTCAAAAGAGGCAAGCTCAGCCAGAGGCTTTGCTTGGCTAAGGAAAGGCACGATCCTGAGTTTAAACACTTACTGCGTGCACAGGTTCCTTGGTGAAAGCCAGTGGCCTCAAAGCTACATGTCAGAGCCTGGGGAGAAGAGGACAGAACACAGTAGGTACCAAAACAAAACAAAACAAAACAACTGAACTTCTAGATCATTGCAAAAAATTTTAGTGGACTCTGAGCTTCTAGAGGGCAAAACCATGTCTTGGTTTTCTCTATGTGCCATTTACTAATGTTGCCTCCTACACCTGTGTAATTGTTAAGGACTGTTCCCTTTCAATCTCCAAAGTGGCCTTGTTTAGATGAGAACATATATGGTCACGTTAACTAAATATGATAAAACATAAATGAGAGCGATTTTTTATTATTATTCTTACTATTATTTCAAGTGGTATCTGGTACTCTGTTACCTTTTAACAAGTTTGAGCTATTATCACTTTTAAATAAAAACTTTACTACAAGTTATCACCACTGTTTAGATAAATCATTTACCTTTTTAAATTCTATGAAAACATACAAGGAGATAACACAGTAACTGTTTAAAATGAAAGAAAAAAAGCAGGAGAATAAGGCCACCACATAATGTTGTCAAGACAATGCTGTGTTAAACTATTTCTTCTCTGTCTTTCTTGGAAGAATCTAAAACAATTTGTAAGATATTTTCTCCTTTTGTAGCACATGGTAATCCTAATTTATAATGTCAGCTAGTCATATTCTCAGGGATTTAATGTACTAATTTACAAAAATTTCTTAGAGAAATAACAGCACATGCAGTTCATTATCACACTTTTATTTTTATTGGCTTTTTTAAAAAGTCATGAGTAATCAGGAAACAATAAAACTAATTATTTTCAGGAGTAGGTAGCCCTAGAAAATCTCTCTCAAAAACTCAAATCAGACTGTGCCAACCCTTTTTAAAAACAAATGCCTGTTAATGTTTCAGAATAAAGTCCCTACTCTGACCCCAACCTTCGCTCCAGCTTAATCTCTTGCTATTCCCATTTACTTTGCACATCACCTTACAACTCCATTAGGGAACAAGCCATCAGTGTTGCCTTACTCTTCTTTATGTCTTCTGTGTGCTATTCCTTCTGTCGGTAGTGAACTCTGACTCTGGATGAAAGACCAATTTCAAATATTAGTCTCTCGGTGAATGCTTTCAGAATCTGCCTATCCCACTGCCCCTTTGTTTTAGAATTATGAACTTCAAGTGAGGTGAGTGGCCCGAGAGAAGAATGACATTAGAAGTGCTGGTAGTAGCTGTGGATTTCGATGCTGACCCCGTGTCTTTAGTGGCAGTGAAATATTAGCCACACTATTTGCTCAAGAGAAGGGGTCAAATTCCTGTTCATATTTCCATCTGTGTCTCCCAGAGGAAGCACAGATCTCCCCAGAGAACAGCTGTTTCATATATATTTCCAAAATGAAAAAAAAAAAGAGATATTCACTGTGACAACTACTGCCCGTATTATTTATGGCTAATTCATTGTGACAACTACTGTTCTTATTATTTATGGTTAACTCCTCCACTAAATATTTTCACACTATAGTTGTTTCCTGATTATAAAAGTAATATATAATCAGTATAATAAACTAAGAAACTACAGAAAAAAACAAAATTACATATTCCACAGATAAAAATATTTCATATTTGGATATCTTTTCTTCCTTATTTTTGGACACCTTAGCTAGAAGTCTATCCATTTCATTCCTTTTCTTTAACTATCATCTTTTGATTTTGTTGGTTTTCTAGATTCTTTTATGCTCCATTTAATTTCTGTTTGCTTATTGATTGATTGATTGATCCCTTTACCCTTTTCACACAGCCCCCCAACTCCATCCCCTCTAAAAGCTGTCAGTCTATTCTCTGTATCTATGAGTTTGTTTCTATTCTCTTAGTATATTTTGTTCATTAGATTCCACATTTGCAAGTGAAAACGTATGGTATTTGTCTTTTTCTGGCTGGCTTACTTCACTTAGCATAATACCGTCTAGATCCATACATGCTGTCCCAAATGGTAAGATTTCCTTTTTCTCTCCTTTTCTTTGTTTGGCAGCCCAATAGTATTCCACTGTGTAAATGTACCACAGAATTTATTTTGAATTTATTGGGGTGACATTAGTTAATAAAATTATATGTTTCAGGTGTATAATTCTATAATACATCATCTGCATATTGTATTGTGTGTTCACCAGCCCAAGTCTTCTCCCATCACTATTTATCCCCCATTTATGTTCTTCTACCTCTCCCTTTCCCATACTGTTGTCTGCCTGATTCTTTCTTGCTCAATCCCTTCACCTTTTACACCCAGCCCTGCCAATTCCCCTTTCCTCTGACAGCTGTCACTCTGTTCTCTGTATCTGTGAGCCGATTTCAATTTCATTACTTTATTTTGTTCATTACTTTCCACATATGAGTGAAATCATATGATGTACAACATATGATTTGGATTTTTATCCATTCATCTACTGAAGGACATTGGAGCTGCTTGCAGATCTTGACTATTGTAAATAAAAGGGCAAGGAACACAGAGGTGCACATATTCATTTGAATTATTATTTCAGGTTTTGTCAGAAATATTCCAAGAACTGAAATCACTGAGTCATAAGGCAGTTCCATTTTTAACTTTTTGAGGAAATTCCATACTGTTTTCCACAGTGGCTCTACCAGTCTGTATTCCCAACAACAGTGCACAATGGTTCCCTTTTTTCCACATCCTCGCCAACACTTGTTTATTAATTTATTGATGACGTGTGAGGTGACATTGCATTGTGGTTGTAATTTGCATTACTCTGATGAGTAGTGACCTTGAACATCTTTGCATATGTCTATTGGCTATCTTTGTGCCCTCTTTGGAGAAGTGTTGACTCAGGTCCTTTGCCTATTTTTTTAATTGGATCGTTTGGGTTTTTTGGTGTTGAGTTTTACAAGTTCTTGATTAATTTTTGGATATTAACCCCATATCAGATGTATCATTGGTGATTACGTTCTCCCATTCAGTAAATTCTTATCTTTTTGTTGATGATTTCATTGACTGTCCAAAAACTTTTTGTTTATTTTTTCTTGGGTTGCCTTGCCCAGGAAAATATATCAAAGAGAAATTGGTATGATAAATGTGCCCAGACTCGGTATCTAACCAGTGACCTTTTGTTTTGTGGATGATGCCCAACCAACTGAGCCACAAGGGTCTAGGCTGCCATTTATTTTTTTACAAATATGTTGCTTTGTTTTTATTTTTAAGTAAGAACATGTAACATTTCCTATAATACTAGCTTTGTAGTAGTGACTCTGACAAGTTTTTCTTGTCTGTGAAGCTCTTTATTAATCCTTCAATTGTAAATAATAGTCTTGTTGGGTAAAATAGTCTTGGTTGTACATCTTTGCTTTTCATCACTTTTAATATTTTATGTCATTACCCTTGTGGCCTAAAATGTTACTGTTGAGAAATCAGCGGGCAGTTTCATGGAAGCTCCCTTGTGGGTTACTGTCTTTGTCTTGTTGCTTTTAAGATCCTCCTTTTGTCTTTAACCTTTACCATTTTATTTATTTATTTAATTATAGTTTTTTTAAAAAATTATTTACTTTTAGAGAAGGGAAGAGAGGGAGAGAGAAACATCAATGTGTGGCTACCTCCTGAGTGCAACCCAGGCATGTGTCCTACAGTGGAAATTGGACCGGTGACCCTTTAGTTTGCAGGTCGGCACTCAATCCACTGAGCCACACCAGCTAGGGCTAACCTTTGCCACTTTAAGTATAGTGTGTCTTGATGTAGACTTCATTTGGTTCATCTTGTTTGGAACTCTGCACTTTCTGGACTTGTATGTCTTTTTCATTCACCAGGTTAGGGAAGTATTCAGTCATTATTTCTTCAAATAGGTTCTCCCATCCTTTGCTCTCTCTCTTCCCTACGATGTGGATTTTGTTATGATTTATGTTGCTCAATAGTTCCATAAACTCTTCTAATTTCTTTTTACTTCTTTTTTCTTTTTCCTACACTGATTGGGTGTTTTTTGATACCTTGTGTTCCAAATCCTTAATTTGATCTTATTTTTCATTCAACCTCCTGTTTATTCTTTCTAGTGTATTCTTCATTTACAAATGGCATTTTTTATGGTTTTTATTTCCATTTTCATGTTGTAGTAGTTCTCATTACTTTCTTTTACTTCTCACTAATATCCTTGATTATCCTTATAACTATTTTACTGAAAGTCAATGTCAGAGGCTGCCTGTGACTGGCCCTGGGAAACCTATTGGGAGCCACAAAGATATCCACAATTTGTGGCTGCCCCTCTCCTGAGCGTGGGTGTGCAAGGGAAGAACCAAGCTCTTAAACAAGACCAGCTCCACCAGTGCCAAGTCTAGGGACAGGTCAATGAAAGGCTCAGTGCACCCCAGATCCACTTTTGCCTACCTCAGTATACAAGTTGCTTCAGGTTCAATCACTAAAAGAGTCTCTGGTGGTACTTAGATTACATGAGGAAGGTTCTCAATGAGTCACCAAAAAGGAGTGAGTGTTCACCAGATTGATATGGGTTAATTCTCAGTACCTGTGTTTTGTCTGAATCCACTCATCAAGGGTTTCAAGCTGTACCAAGTCTAGCTACCACACACCAATTGCCTGCAGACCTTTGTGGTGGAGTGGAGTCTCAGGAAACTAGTCAGGGTGAAGTCAGCAGAGTCAATGAGTCCCAAGCAGACCAAGATTTAGCTGTGTAATAGGTGGATTCTCCATTCTTCAGTGGTCTGAGGAAAAAAACCCAGTACTAGAAACACACAACTGAATTTGTCCCAGATTCTTCCAGGAGCCTGAACTCAAGAGGGTGGGGCTAGTGGATCTCCTGTGAGGGAGAGGTGCTGGTCAGGCTGTGGGGAGGATAAGTGAGTGGACCTTGCCCCATAGCCACACAACTCAATTACTGACAGCTCCTGCGCCTGCTCAGACCTTTAATACCTTGAGCAGGCAGTTGACTCCTCATCAGGGTACAAGCTCCACATAGTGGGGCTATAGGGAGTCCAGATCACAGGGCTTTTGCATTACTCCAAGCTGATGCCATAATGAGGGGAGTACTCCATGCAAGAAAGATGATGTCTGCTGTGTGAGAGAGTGACTCAGCACAGGGTTTCTGGTAGCTTTCCCTTCAGCTCTCTCCCCAGAGCCACAAACCCCCTGTGCTCACCCTTCACAGGAGCCCAGGGTGAGTGTCTGCAAATGAGACTTTGTGCATTGGCTCCCGTGTGTGTAGCAGACTTCAATTTCTCCTTGGGGGACAAAATCCTTGCTAATTTTCACAGCCAGATGTTATATGTGCACCTGTTCTCAGCACTGGACTCTGAGCTGGGGAACCCAGTTGGAGGTTGAGACCCCATGCTCCTCAGGGGAAAACTTTGCAGCTGAGCTATCCCTTTAGAATCTCAGGCACTGTGCACCAAAGAGTAGGACTGGGGCCAGAACTTTTAACGTCTCTGTGCTTCCTGCCAATCTCAATGTGGCTTCACTGTTCAACAATTCTTCAGTTGGTTATTTACATTGTTATGTATTTTAGTTGTAATTTCACTTCAGTCCTAGAAGGAGGTGAATATACCTTTCACCTACTCTACCACCATCTTTCATCTCCCTGTTAGGAGATTTTTATAAGATATTTATTTTTTTATAATGTAGTTGTTTACAGGTCTAAAACTCCATCTAAATACTGTTTAGTGGAATCCAATAATTTTTTAAATATGTCAACATTTACTTTCATCTCAACATATTTACTAATTTCTATTCTAATATCTTTTTGATCATTGATAAAACAGTAGTGTACTATTTAGCCCCCCACATATAATAATCAGCAAAATTTCCTTCTGTTTTGACTTCTAATTTTCCTCTATTATGATCAGAGAATGTACTCTGTACAATTTCAGTCCTTTTAAATATATTAAAGCAGGTTTTATGGCTTAGCAAGGATCCTATCCTGGAAAATGCCTCATGAATTGGAGAACATATATTCTGCTACTGTGTGGTGTAGGATACTGTGAGTGCCTAGTTGGTGTAGCATTTTTCAAATATTCTATTTATTTACTGATCTTTTTAGTTGTTTTAGCCATTATTGACAGTGGAGAATTGAAATCTTTAACTATTACTGTTGAATTGTCCAACTCTCCCCTCATATCTATGTTTTTCCTGTATTTTGGGTATGTATGTTTATAATTATCTTATATTTCTGAAAAATTGATTATTTTTTGAGTATAAGATGCCTACTTTACCTCCAGTAATTTATAAAGATTTTATTTTGTCAGTAATTAGGATTGACATTTCTGCTCTCTTAAAGTTGCACGGTTTATATTTCCCCAATTTTCTCTAAAAATATTTGTATCTTTGAATCTGAAATGAGTCTCCTATATACAATATTTTTTTCAATCTTGTTTTTTATTCATCCTGACAATCTTTGAATTTTTATTCAATTAATTCATTCACATTTAATGTTTTCATTGATAAGTTTAGGTTTATGTCTGTCACTTTGCTTTTTGTTCTCTATATCTTTCACCCCCTTCCGTTACTCTCTTCCTCACTTATTGTCTTTTTATGTGTTATGTGAATACTTTCTAGGGTACCATTTTCATTTACAAATGATATTTTCATGATCTTTTTCCTAAGAAGTTGCTGTAAGTTCAGAATCAACTTCAGATTTATAGTAAATAAATTTCAGTGTGATATAGAAAAGTTATAACTACTATACAGCTCTGTTCCCTTCTTCTCCTACATGGTGTTATTATTGATATACATTACATATATATGTTAACAGTTCAAAAACATATTTTTATAATTATAATGTTATATGATTTTGTGTCTTAAAGATACTGAGAGAAGAAAAGACGTCTAGCATTTTTTTTACATTTGTTGTATTCTTACTTACATTTGTGGTTCTCATTTCTAACTGTGGATTTGCTACCATCTCTTGTCATGCCCTTACTATTGCAGATTTGTTCTGACACACTGCCCTCATGTCATCATTGTCAAATGCAGTACATTTTTATATGCCGTAGCCAGAGGTGTTCAACCTTTTGGTGACTCTGGGCCACATTAGAAGAAGAGGAGTTTTGGGCCACACATTAGATATACAAAGACTAACAAAAACTGATGAGCAAAAAAAAAAAAGAAGAAGATTTTAAGTAAGTTTATGATTTTGTGTTGGGCCACAGTCATAAACATTCTGGGCCTCATGTAGCCTGTCAATTGGAAACCCCTCATAGACCCTTGAATCCTATTAAATTAATATTTTATTCAATTGTTTTTCAAATCACTTGCAATTATACTGCCTTTTATAATTTCTTACATAAGTACTGTTACTAGTGCTCTTTGTTTTATGGGGAGTTACATTTTAAACTGTATTCACTTGTTTTCAGCATGAAGAACTTCCTTTATTATTTTCTTTTTGTAAGGAGGATCTGCTAGCAAAACCTCTCATTGTTTTGTTTATCATGAATGTCTTTTTTTCCTTCATTCGTAGTTTCTCTGGCTGTAAGATTCTTGGTTGATTGTTTCTATTTCTTCAGTACTTTGAGAATGTCACCTCAATGCCTTCTAGTCTCCACAGCTTCTTATAAGAAATCAGACATGATTCTTATTGTGGTTCCCTTGTTAATTGGTCATGTTTTTCTTCATGATTTCAAGGTTTTCTCTTTGTCTTTGAATTTCGACATTTTGACAATGATATCTCAGGGTATAGATCTATACTTAAAATGTATTGAGCTTTTTACATTTATGTTTTCGTTCAAATAGGGTAATGTTTCAAGTATTATTTCTTCTACTCTTTTGTCTCTATCCTTTGCTTATGGTAATCCCTTACATGTTTGTAAGTGTGCTTAATTCCATCCCACATTTCTCTTATACACTGCTTATTTTTATTCATTCCTCTCCTTCTTATTTTTGAGACTGCAAAATCAGTATTGAGCTTTTCTGAGCCTGTCCCTGGCTTGCTCATTTCCAGAATCTCCCTGTTAAGGTTTTTAGCTGGCCTTTT
Organism: Pteronotus mesoamericanus; assembly: GCF_021234165.1. Classification (NCBI taxonomy): domain Eukaryota; kingdom Metazoa; phylum Chordata; class Mammalia; order Chiroptera; family Mormoopidae; genus Pteronotus; species Pteronotus mesoamericanus. Next base: position 6,921,648 of record NW_026555198.1, read on the forward strand.
AGTCTCATGCTTACCTCAATAGGGACTACAACCTCTGATTAGCAAAGTTGAAATTCTTCCATATTTGTCCCTGAGTATGTGTTTTCCATCCTCACGCAGGCCCACATTAGCAATAAAACTGCTATTTCTCACAGCCAACACTATCCTGGTATCACAACTGTTCTGATTGAACCCTTGGGGGATGGGAACAGCCTCAGGCCAGAACATCATAGACTCCTACAGTTCTTAATTGAATTTCAGCAGATTTTTTGGTGAATAAACTCCTTTTAATATGTTACTTGCCTTAGGTCGATTTTCAAAACCTTGAAATGGTTGTTATCAATCACTTCTCCAATTTTGTAGTTTTTTGGGGGATAGGATGTTCATTCCTATATAGCCATAAGCACCATATCCTGTAAGAGTATATTTCTTACATAATTGATAACTGCATGCTAATTCTTTGTATTAAGGCATTGTAATTTATTTATTTATTTATTTATTTAAACATCAAATCTTCGCAATTTAGGTTCAATTTTTTTGCCTTTATAAAATGCCATTAACATTTTTGCTTGTCAACCTCTTTATCCATAAAGCTATATCTATAATTGGAATTATTGAGTCAAAATATAATTTTATAAGGGATGTATAAATACATCCATCAGATGCCTCTTGCACGCGTCCCAAACGGGTACCAAACTTACAACCCAGGCATATGCCCTGACAGGGAATCAAACCAGTGACCTTTTGTCTTGTGGGAGATTCCCAACCAACTGAGCCACACCTGTCAGGGCCAATTCCTAAGTTTTACATTTTAATTAGGTCACAAGAATATCTTTTGAATTTCAATGTATACAAATACAAAAATCCCTCTGTAAAGTAGTAATCTAATGTTTACAAAATTGAAAATGAAGAAGATGGACAATAAATTGCATTTTTAAACATTTTGCTTTTATTTTAATACTTTATGAATAGTTACTAAAACACATTTAACTTTGTCCATTGTAGATAGATACTATATGAACTCACTGATTACGGTTTTGACGTCACGGTTCTGAACATTTTTTTCTAAAGTCCCTTTCCCATAGATATTTTTTGTTGTTTATTCTTATGCAGCTTTAGCGATTATGGATTTAATCCAGCAAGATAACCAGTCCAGAGTATACTATAATACCTTGTCCAAATTTGTAACAATGTCCTTGACAGTGTTCACTCAAGAATGTCTAGTAATATTTATTGAAAGCCTTTAAGAAATTAGTCTTTCTTTTGGAACTAAACATTTTACCTGATATATTCTGCTTCTTATGTCTCAGTAAAATCAACTCAGCTCCCAATAGCCAGAGTGATCTTTCCCAAATTCAGATTATGTGATTCCCTGTCTCAAAGTGTTTTAGTATAAGGTAGATTAAGAGCCACAAATTTCTCATTCCCCAGGATATATATCTCTTTTCAATGTTACTCTTTTTAAGAGGGAAAGCCTGTTTGCCCACCTCCTTGAATCTGGGAAGCTTTCTGCCTTGATTCATGCCAAAAAATGTGGTAGGAATGATGTAATACAAGTTCAGGAACCTTGGCTTCAAGTGGCTTTACAGCTTCTGTTTTCAAAACCTTGGAATACTGCCCAGTTTGTCATGTAAGGAAGCTGGTCTAGTCTACTGAAGGATGAGTGAACATGCTGAGTGCAACACAGACTTCATAGCCAACAACCATCAGAAACTGCTAGATATGTAAGTGAGGCCATCTGGGAGCTTGGAGCCCATCAAATCCTGCAATGGTATGCTTCCACATGAATTAGCCCTTGAAAAACCAGCAGAGGAATGGACCCGTTAACTCACAGGACCATGAGCAATGCTATATCACATAGTTTGAAGACACTAAGTTTTAGGGTGGTTAGTCTAGTAGCAATAAGTACCTAATACAACTGAGTTCTTATCCCACTGTGCATTTTTATTCTAATTTCTTACCTTTGCCTATAAAACCCTCCATTATCTAGCATTGCCTGTGAAATATCTTTTTCACTACTATCTTTCTTATTCTTATCACAACCCATCTAGTTCCAGAATCTGAAGCATGGAATTGTCCTTGACATTTCTCTCTTCATCAACATCCTTATTAGTAAGCACGTTTTCTTGTCTCCAATCCAATCATGGCCAGAAACCAGAGCATGAACCATGTCTCGCAAAAAAAAAAAAAGGCCAGAGTGTTAAGCCTCAAATTATCCCCACTAGCAGTGGAAATCAAAGCAAATACATCCTGACAGTTGATCAACATAGGTAATCTAAAGTTTGCCAAGATTTATAATGATGAAAATACTTCATTTTATGAGGGTATGAGTAAACATGCATTCGCATAATTTTTATGGATGGTAATTCAGCAATATCTCTTGAGAATTACTATATGTATAACTCTCAGAAATAATAACACATTTTCAAATAGTTATCCTAAGGAAATAAATGAAAAGAAGAGCAAAGATATATGAACACTAGGATTTTTGTATTAACAATGCATTTGAAATCATCCAAATGTCTATCAACAGGGATTTACTAGATAGATTATTAACATCAATATGATGGAAAAGGAGGTAGTCATTAAGTCTTGACATTAAACAATTCCCAAGAGAAGTTGTTAAGAAAAAAAGAACTCACGGAGTATGAAGTATGTTTGTTATTCTAATGTTTTTTTTTGTTTTTTTTTTTTTTTACAAATACAGCACATACAGCAATCTGCCATCACTAGTTGAAACTGTATTTCAGAAGATAATTAAAGCAAAGCAAATCTGGTAGTTACAGGAAGAGACAACTTTTTTTTTCTCAGCATGGACATTTTAGAGGAGTGGTGGGGCCCTGAGATTATGGGAGGCAGATATAGTCAAAGGTACTTTTATTCATTGGTGAGAGGTGAGCTGGCAACTGTTTCATGTTGGCCAAAGGAAGACATTTGAGGGGTTCCTGTGGAGGGCCAGGAGGATAGAGTGATATCTAATAGCTGATACTAAGTTATCTTCATTGTATTTAAATTCGGCAAAGTTTTGCCAATTTTTACACTTTGGTGAGAGTTGCACTTTGAGGAAATGTAGGGAAAGGCACATGATCATGCCTATGAGAAAGATTTTGGAAAAGGCGCTTAGGAAGTGATAGGAGGCGACATTCAGAGTTTGGGGCAAAAGTTCATAGCAAGGCAGCTGACTGAGGTGATGTGCAGGAAAGATCCATCATTCATACTCTGTCAGTCCCAAAAAATGTAGTGTGAAGAGAAGCTTTAAAACATATTGGACTTGCTAAAGTCAACCCAGATAAGATTTAAACTTTCCCTGGATAATAACAAGAAGTATAATTCCTGAAGTCTGGAGAATTTAAAAGTAAACAAGAAGAAGACTCCTTATCGATGTTTGTTATCATGAAAACAAAATGACTTTAAAAAAAATTTATGTATAAGAGCATGTGGCTCAGATAACACATTAGAAGGAGAATTAACAATTCTTGCAGAATTTATATCCCGAGATAGGAGCTATAATTTATTTGAGCTTTCTGAGAAAGATGTTAATAATCCATACTTGTGAAATATGTCCCCTCAAAAGCATTACATAGGAAAGAAAAAATAATTTTGTGTGAATTTGTTGGGAAAAGCACGAACCCTCATCTCTATTTATAACATCAAAGAATTATAGAAAAAAGTGTATTACAGGAAACATTATTATTGGGAATTTTGCATTAAAAGTGAATATATTTTGGTGTCTCCCTGTGAGTTGGTTCTTGTCTAATCCTTCGGACTCTGCTCAACACTACCTATCATACAGTCTGCCAGTAGAGGCAGAGGCAAAATCAGCTGCTAACAAACTAAGTGACAGCACCGGAAGTAGGAAGAAAGCTTGGTACTATGTACAGAGAAGAGCATCAGAGACACCTTCTGTGGAGTGTCCCGAGCATGGACTCTTCACTTGGTAGACAGTCATAGGCTGAAAATCTATAGAGAAGTAACTAACAAGGGCATGAATATTGTACAATGTTAAAATACTACCAAAAGGAAGACAAATTTCATACACATTCATCTTTGTGCATTTAAATAAAAGGGATCTATGAATGAAAGTATTATTAAATAACATCTATACCCCAAGTACTATATTTGGTAGGTGATAGATATTATACAGACTTCCATGCCAGTAACCTTCAATTAACATTGTGCTCATGGAAGATACATGGAGAGACTGAATGGCAAGAGAAAGAGAGAATGCATACTTTCTATTCTTCCTTACATTTCTTGTAAAGCCTCTGAGGAAATCTAAAACTTACTGGATGATCTAGACTTCTGGGTTCTGCTTGACAGTACAGTTCCAGGGGTCATATGACAATTTTGATTCTAGTGGTCTTGGTAGTGCAGTGCTCATAGGCACTAGATCCAGCAGCAGCAACAACAGTGATGGGTGACTGGATTCTTTGTATTTTTCAGGATCAATAGAAAAGGAATGATTTAAAGTATTTAGCTTCCACTGAACAAATTTACAAGAGTGACATATCACTCCTAAGACATCCCAGAAATTAAAGTGTTTTCCACTACTTAAATTTGAAAACATTTAGATGTCTGTGGAAAAATGTGCAAACACTTTTAGAGGGCATACTAGCAAAACAGAACGCCACTATCTTACAAGGTCATGGCTGGCTCATAATCACTTCTCTAGTCAAGTTCATGGGAAAGGCAAAAAGAAAGCCCAGGAAAAGCAATTTCCTTTCATGTGAGACAGAGGTTATAGTAATTGCCTCACTCCCCTTTCCTTGGTGATAACTTGATGCCATGGCCACACCTAATTAAAAGTGACAGTGGGAAATTTACCCTTTAGCTGGGGGCTCATATGCTCAGGTAAATTCTCTGACTTAATAAAGAAAGATAACATTTTTATTGACAAATAGCAATCACTTCCACAATTTGTTCAAAAACCTATATCTAAGATACGTAATGAGGTTTCCATTTCCTGGATTCCATAGTCCTCCTAGCCTGTAAAACCAAATGCTTATAACCCAGAATTTCTCCTTCTAAGAATATGAAATCATTTTAGAAGTATCAAGTAAACTCTTACTATATGTTCACAACTCTCCTAGTAGCTAAGTATATACTTTTGAATAAGACAAATACTATCCCTGCCCTCAAGGAGCTTATTTTATAGAGGAAGGTCTGAGGATAAAGTTAAGGAAAGATACTACAATATAGGAATGTTAGCAAGAGCAAAAGCAGACAGCATTCCCTCTTGAAATATATCATATTCAAGGCAAAACTGCAAACAGATGCACCATGTACAATTATCTGATATATAATTATGAATCTTTTCAGGAAATAATCACAAAATTAAGAGTATATAATGCTATACACCAGCTATAACAAGACATAGAATGACACAGAAACTCCACTTGTGTGTATTTATCCAAAGAAACCCAAAACACTAAATTGAAAATAATGTGAATCCATATGTTTATTGAAGCACTATTTACAATAGCCAACGCATTGAAGCAACCTATGAAGAAGTGGTGCATATATACAATGGAAAGTTTCAGCCATAAAAAATAATGAAATCTTGCCATCTACACCAACATGGATGGACCTAAAGGGTATTGTGCTAAATGAAACAGGTTAGACAGAGAACAAATGACAGATGATTTAACTTGTGTTTAGAAATTACAACCAAAATAAGCAAACAAGTACAACAGAAACAGACGCATAGATACAGAAACACTTTGAGGGTTGTCAGATGAGATGGGTTGGAAGGATGGGTTTCTTCCACAATCCTGTCTGGTTTTCACAGCCAGAAGTAATGAGAACTCCTATTCCTTGCACTGGAACCATAATCTTGGGAGTCTGGTTTGGGGCTGGGACCCCTCGCATCTCAGGGGAAGACTCTGGCAGACAGAAATATCCCTCCTGATTTTTGATACCAAATGTGGGTGTGGGACTAGCTCATTCTGTATCTCTGCCCTTTCTACCAGTCTCAATGTGGCTTCCTCTATATATCCTAAGTTATAGAACTTTTGTTTAGCTAGACTTCAGGTAGTTTTCAATGATGGTTATCCTGTAGCATAGTTGTAATTTTGATGGGGTAGTGCGAGGATGTGAATACTACATTTACCACGTTTGCCATCTCCATCAGAACCCTATCCAGTTTTTAAAAAGTAACAATTTTACTTCAAAGCATGAAAAACACATAGGACCAGAAGATATTTACTTGCAATGAAACTATTTTAACACTAGTACTGACATTTCAAATAATAGCACAAAAAACTGAAATTGTAGATCAATCAAATTAAGGAAAATTGATGCAAAAATGAACATACAATATTAACAATCCAACAGGACATTAAAAAACAAATCTATGGTAAATGAATGGTTTATGTCATTAATACAAGGATGGTGTAGTAATAGGAAATCTTCTAATTTAATTCACCATCATAGAAGATCTAAGAAGACAATAATTTACTGACTCTATAAAATGCAAACTCCTGATTTACATAATAAAATATAGCTATCTCTCCCCAAAAGTCAGAATCATGTTTAATGACTAAATACCAGATGCATTCCCACTAAAGTAAGTAACTAGATACATACATCCATTACTATTATTATTTAATGTGATATTGGCAATACTAGCTAAAACAATAGATAAGTGAAAGGAATTAGTTATAAATTAGAATGGGGGACGTAAAATTATCTATATTTACAAATGACGTAGTGCATTCATAAAAACCCCAAGAAAATCAATTGAAAAACAAAAATATCATAAGTCAGTAAATTATTCATATGCAACATAATACACAGAAATCAGTAACTTTCATTTTTATATTCAACCACTAGTAAGGTTGTTGTTATAATTGAAAAAATAATAATGAAAGTCACATTTATAATAGAAAAAATAAAACATTTCCGATAAATAGCAGAAGTAGTAAGTGAGTGCCACATAAAGAGAACAATTTAAAATCATTTTTGAAGGACACAAAAGAGGGTGGGTAATATACTCTCTCAAATAAAAGTTGTCAGAAAAAAAGTAAAGTACTTTTAATGAGAATTTCTCTTATTCTAAGTCAAGACAGCCATCTTTCCATTCATATTGTTATCTACCTATTGCAAACAAAATACAATTGCTAAGAAATTAGAATATATTACTAATTTCTATGTAGATAGTCATAATTACATTTGGAAGTGGGGTAAAAAAAATGAGAAAATGGGACATGATGTGGATGAGGCATTTTCACTGGATAGTTTTATATAGACAGAACTTTAAACCACATGAAGTGGTTGAACTATATCCTCTCAAAAAGATATGTTGAAGTCCTAACTCCCAGAAGCTCAGAATCTGACCTTAATTGGAATTAAGATCCTTATAAGAAGAGAAGACACACAGCAATACAGGCACACAGGGATGATACCATGTGATAATGGAAGCGGAGATTGGAATTACGCTTCAGAAGCCAAGGAACACCTGGGGCTACCAAACGCTGAAATAAGCAAGGAAGGAGCATCCCATAGAAACTTCAGAGGCAACATGGCCCTGACAGCAAACCGACTTTGGACTTTCAGCCCCTAGAATTGAAAACTGTGATAAAAACATTTCTATTGTTTTAAGCTCCCCAGTTTGTAGTGATGCTGCAATAACCTAGGAAACTGATACGAACACCTGACATTAAAAAAATACATAGTATATTATCTAAAAGTTATGTAACACTAACAGTTTGAGTAGATAAATTTAGACAACACTTTGTACTTCGTATTGGCTCTATTCCTCACATTAAGATTTTATATACAATTGAGCTCCATTAGCTGGTAAGAGACATATTTGCTTTTGAAACTTAGAGAATTAATAATAATTTAACAAACCCCACTAAATCCACTTTCTTACAGATTATACCTTGTTCCCTTCTATATGTATAATTTGTATTAATTATGGTAAGTCTTCATAGGATATTATGCAAAAGTCAGGAGCTCCTTGTAGAATAGAACCTCATTAAAGCTTAAAATGTTGAATAGAAGTAGTAGGCTTTGGGGGAGAATTACAGGTTTCATATATTTATAATATGAGAATCTGTGGTGTTCTGAGATGGAGAATCCATTAAGATTTATTCTTTTTCCATTAAAAGCAAAAAGCATGCTCAAGGGGACTGTTGTTAAAAACTGACTTGATTTAAGGAGGAGAGAGCTTGCATAAACACATGAATCACCAGTAGGTGGTTAATCAGCTTCGTGTGACTCATAAGAATCTTTTAATACCTGCTAATAATAACATGCATTTGATATCATATGTATAGGGATTGTTGAATAGAATAAAAGCACTTCAAGCTGCATTAAAGTGTCACTTATTAAAAATTACTTTAGATGTTTGTTTAAACTAATATAAGAAATCTTAAATGAATATGCTCTCTTATTTGAAAAACACTGTACATTTAGCCTCATAAATGAAGCTACCTGTGCTTGACGGTCAACTTTCTTCCTAATAGATTGCAGAATCCCTAACTTCTGAAAAGTAGGGCAACTGAAACGTTGAGGAAGGAACACAGTCCTTATTTTGATATGATACTGGATATTAACTCAAGCTGAACACTTGAAAGGGAGCTGCAGTATAGGACAAAGAGCACTGGACAAGAAAATAACCTCACCTCCCACAACATCATTGTTCTCCTCTGCAAAAGAGAAGTAACAGTCTGAAGAGGTTTCATATTGCGCGTTTTCTTCCACTATGCAAGGTGATATTGGGGGATCAATAGTGGATGTCAGAGTGTTTTGCAATTTATAAAATTCCATGGATGGAATAATAACTTCAATTTTACAAAAAGTCAGTTTTTCTCTAATAAATAAATAAATATATTTTTCAGATAAATAAAAGAAGGAGGGAAGTCAACCATGTTGCATTGTGTGGTCAGTCAAAGCAAGCCCACAAAAACATATTTTTGAGATGATTGTACAAATAACATTGCATTTATTTATTGCCTCTTGAACTTAAGAAAACTTCTATTTTGCATAATTATATTATAAAATATATGTCTGGTTTTTAGCCAGAGCACTTTAAAAAGTGCTGTAGCATTCAATACAACAATATATCATAAGTGTAAATAAAATAAAAAAATGATCACATAAGGAAACTGGCACTTAAAATTGCAAGTACAGAGGACATACACAGGGCCCAGAGACATATGAAAGGATGCTCATCATCACTATCCATCAGAGAAATGCAAATTAAAACCACAATGAGGTACCACTTCACACCAGTCAGAATGGCTATCATAAACACATCAACAAACAACAGGTGCTGGGGAGGTTGTGGAGAAAAGGGAACTTAGTACATTGTTGGTGGGAATGCAGACTGGTGCAGCCACTGTGGAAACCAGTTTGGAATTTCCTAAAAAAACTAAAAATGGAACTGCCTTTTGACTCAGCGATTCGACTGCTGGGATTATACCCTAAGAATCCCAAAACACCCAATTCAAAAGAACCCAATGTTCAGAGCAACGTTATTTACAATAGCCAAGTCCTGGAAGCAACTGAAGTACCCATCAGTAAACAAGTGGATCAAAAAACTGTGGTGCATTTACGCAATGGAATACTATGCCGCAGAAAGAAAGAAACAGCTACTACTGTTCACAACAGCATGGATGGAATTGGAGAGCATTACGCTAAGTGAAATAAGCCAGGGGGTGAAAAACAAATACTATATGCTCTCACCTATAAGTGGAACCTAATCAGCAAAAGAAACAAGCAAGCAAAATAGAATTAGCAACACTGAAAGAAAAAAGAAACCAATAGTAACAAGAAGGAGGGGGTAATGGGGAAAGTAAGGGGAATGGTTAAGTCAAGGAACATGTATAAAGGACCCATGGACAAAGCCAAAGTGGGGAGGGATTGAGGGTGGGAGGTGGGGGTGTGCGAGGCAGGGGAAAGTGGTGGCGGGTACATGGAGACAAATGTATTTGAATAAAAAATAATAATAATATGATTTCTGGGAAAAAATTCCAAGTACACCATTTATTAAAAAATGAGTCTGAATGACATTAGTACCTTGTATCAGGATAACATTTCATAGTTAAAAAAAAATATTCCCAACTTCATTACATTATCTGAGTTACACACTCACCCTGCATAGTTACTTAAATTATTTTGCTGATAAGAAGATGGAGAATTTGAGAGGTTACCTATGGTATCCCTGCTGGTAAATGGCAGAACTGCAGTAAAAATCAGATTTTAAAGTCCCTAAATCATCGATCATACGAAGCATCATGACTGATTTATTCAAGATATGTATTGGGACACGCTATATGTCAGCTTTTCCATATTTTAATTAGAAATTTTCTTTCACATAACTGATTTTTATTGTTGATTTTAATATTGTGTTTCATTAATATGATAAATGGCAGTAGTGGTATATATCTGAGCATATTCCTGCTACCATTGTTTTGCATACTATCTCTTTTGCCATGTTTTTTCCCTTTTTACTGAATTTATTGAGGTGACACTGGTTAACTAAATCATACATGTTTCAGGTGCACAATTCCACGACACATCATCTGTACACTGTATTGCGCGTCCAGTGTTCACCAGTCCAAGCCTTGTCTGCTTCCATCACCATTTATCACCCTATATCTTCCTCTACCCCAACCCTTACCAATCACCACACTTTTGCTGTTTTAAATATTGACAATTTTAAAAGGCCCTACATGTTCTAAGTGAATAGATACTTAAAACACAGTGAGTAATCTTAAGGAGTTAGTTTTCTGCAGGGATCTGAGAGTGACAGGCATACACTCGGAGAAATAGTTGGGGAAGAAAACCACCTGCCGTCAATGTCCCTGTGTGTTCTACTGCTCTGTGATGCTATATGGACTGGTGCATCAGAGGATGGGGCTGTGACTCTCCGTCCACTCTGGGTTAAAAAGGCAAGGATCCAGACAAGTAAAAAGGGATGCGATTGGGAATGGACTGTTTCAGACATTCTAAATGTCATGACATTTTTTATTTGCACAAACAAAGGCAGTGTGGACTGATGGGCAAGAATGCTTACTTGAGAGCCAGTGGTTCCACTCTGCAAGATTGGGCGGTCACATTTTCTTTCCAATTAGCACACAGCAAGTCTGCAATATGAGGATATCAGCCTTTTCAAGAGAACGACTTGGGCTCTTTCACACTTCTTGTGTAAGGGCCCCTATACAACACCATCTATCTGATTTAATAGTCTTCCTTTCCTTTTCTAATTTTCCTTGGTCTGAAAAATTCATACACATCCATTAAGATACAGCCATAGCTCAAATTTAACCTGTCCTATTACATTACCCTGATATCCCCAGGAAAAAGTTTCTATGAGCTCCTACATTCAAACATTTGTACTTCTAGAGTTATATGATAATATACCATATTCACTTGTTTAAGAAAGCTGTTTCTCCTATTAAACTGAGTTTCCTGATGGCAGGAGTCTGCCCCCCTTGTCTTTGTGTGCCCATTGAATATTAAATGCCCATGGCAAAGTAATCCTGACCTCAAATAAATGTCCGTGGAAATGGTAATATTAGTCTGATCCACAATGTAGCACTGTCCCTGAGACTATGGTCAGCATATGCTAAGGGGTCTATCTTGCGATGAACAAAGAGGCCTAAAAGACATTCGATAGTATATATTCTCTTCTGATACCCGTTCAAAAGGAATGAGCAAAAGAAAAGATGTGGGGCAATGTTCCCTTAATGTTAAAAATAAACGTTCATGGTAACTGGAATGTAGACTATTTCGTTTACAAAGCAGTTAGTGGCTTCATACCAGTAAGATTCTGTTCAGACTTTAAGAAATGAGGAATTCACGTGCTCAACTCCTAATGGAAGCAGCAGACATTGTGCATAAAAATTCCCATGCTTTATGTAATAAGATACAAACTTGACGTATACTGGTTAAAAATGACTGAATTTAAAAAATTTATTCTTGGAGCTTTCCCTTTATTGACTTTAGAAATGTTTTAACAGGTGTGTCAAATCCATTCTTATTTCAAACTGAATCCTCTTTCATCATTTCTGCCATTTGGCCAGTAAAAATCCCATTAGGTACACAGTTTTAACTAACACTCAAGAATATATGAAAATCACACTAGCAGAGATATATCAATTGATAGGTATGAGTTTCTCCTGTACATATAAAGGAGACATTAACTTCAATAAATGAAGAATATAGGCTTCAAATAATTCATTGAGATGATGCTTACATCCTGGCATTTTAATAGAACACATTTTCTTTCCTTTTGTTTATAAATCTTTCAGCCCCTTGTGAATCTTAATTGCCTGGTGTTATAATTCAAGTGGACATATAATAGCAGGATTTGTGACAGGTAACTACATACACTGAAATGGAGAAAAGGGAAGACAGAGCATTGAGAGAACGGATTTTAAAACCCATAGATATCAACTGTCTTGAAACCACGCCTGCACATTCATGCTTAGCTCATATCTCTCTCTCGTACTTCCCAATTAACCTCTTCCACAAACCTGAAGTATAGACCAGTTGTGTCCACACATTGTACAAATATTTGCTCAAGGAAATAAAGGGAAGGTCTTTTACTTCACTGCTTTGATTTATGTAGAGACTGAATTCACTAAAACTCAGTTCAGTTTGACAGAGAACATGAAGTGTGGATCTCATTAAGGTTTCCAGATCAAAGAGTATTAACTCATTCAAGTCATGAGCAACTTCACCCATCTGCTTTAGGTCATAATTTACAGAAGTGTTTGGTTCATATTCTCCTTCCTCATTTGTGGGGACTTTCACAAGGCTGAGGGAATAGCCATTAGGCAGGGTAGATAAGGGCAAGGAAGCCTACCTGAGTTGGTTGGCATAGGCCAATTAGCTCAGTGAACAATTAGCTGTAACACAGTGATTGGTTCAGAGGAAGTCAGATGGCCTAAAGTCATCTAATCTAGGTGACTTGTAAGCTTTTAGATGTTGTTTACCTCAGAACTTAAAATTAACTCCGAGGTGATAAATTTCAGGAAAAATAAAACCATAATTAAAACTGAATGAGTCCTAAGGCTTTTGTGTTATAACTTTAAATAAACATCTAGAAATTTCTAGGCCAAAAGATATCTCATATCTTGCAATTTTAGTCACTGGCACAATTTTCTCAGGGGTCCAAAATAATTCACAGGTTGTTTTATGAAAGAGTTCTCAACAAGCATATAGCACAGAAAATGCTTTAAAATACATTGAAGGTACTTAACATCAAAAAAACAAGTTTCTTGTTAAGGAAAGTGAAAGCACATAAGCCAGAATATGAATAGACCAATGGAAAAAAAAAAGGATTTCACTATGTATTTTGATATATTTAATTGTAAAAAATTCCTCAAACTTGGGAAAGTGACCAAGGTAATTGTGACATTAGAAAAACAAGAAAGGTATAATGGAGGAGACTGTTTGCTTTAACTTATATACTACAGACAGTTTAAATTGTGTAAGAAGATCTTATAAGGAGCAGACTTGAACACCAAAGGTTTAATTGAGGCGCTTCCTCGTATCCTCTTTTTGAAAGAAATAGCGTAGATAGAAGGAAAAATATGGGATGAGGAATTAGAAAAAGTGGACGAAAACCCTAGTTCTGCAAATTACAAGCACTGTAACTTTGGATAACTCATTTAATTTCTTAGCGTCTCTGTGATCTCACCTACACAGTGCAAATAATGTTAATACTCTAAATCTGGGTTGTGGTCAAATGTAATAATATATATCAAATTATTTATTCTTTTTATTATTAAAATATGGCATACTTATTAAATATTAACAAATATGGGACATTATAGTAAGAAAATTGAAAATCTTCTACATGCATACCACCTTGAAGTCATTGTTCATGTTAACGTATTTCTCTTGTGATGTATTTTTTTAATATAATTCAGAATATTCTAAATATGCAATTTTCTATTCTTTACTTTGATTTAATGTGTTATAATTACTTCCTCGGGACTTTAGGAATATTTTGTAACAAGATTTTAGTGGCTACATATTTATGGTATTTATTTAACTAATACTGGTCTATTTAGGTACTTTCTATTTTTTTTCTATTTAATGATGCAGTGAAAATTTTTATATATAAATTTTCTGTTGAATTTTAGTTTCTTTCTCCAGGCCAATTCCCAGAAGTGGAATTATTGGGTCAAAGACTATGAACATTTTTTAAGTGATCATGCACACTCTACGTAATTGTCCACAGAAAGTTTAAACTACTTATCAACTAGCTCATTATGAAAATACCTGTCTTTTAGCAACTTTGCTGATATTTTGCGCTTAAAAATTTCAAATTTCATTTAAAAGTTATCCTTCTCTTTTTCATAATGGATTATTTTGCAAATCTTTGATTATTTATAAAATATTTTGAAAAGGGTGTTTGGAGTAGCTACATTTTATTTAAATGGTATTATTCTTTGAAGCCACTTATTAACACTTGTCTGCTGTCAGCTCTGGTCTCAGAGGTGGGTGCCATGCTGTGGACCTTGTCTGTAGCTAAAATATAACCCTGCTACACCATGATACACTTTTCAGTATTCTAATTCCTCAAGCCTCGAAACAGGTGTCGAGTTTACTTGCCTTGGATTTCTGACTCGATTACTGATCTATGAGAATGTAGTCACTCAACCACAGGTCTCGAAAGTCCACAGTTCACTAACTGACCTCTCTGAGGACACTCACCCACCTGAAGGGGTATCTAACAAATATTACGAAGTTGCTCCTATTGGGACCAATTTAATTCTGTGAAGATATTAGAGATGTTACTTTTTCAATTGTGTGGCGGCTAAGGGCACAATGAGAGTAGAATATGGGAGCTCACTTCATATTCTTATTTCGCTTGGGGAAATCATATCAAGTTTAATTTTGCTTACATGAATTATTTGAATAATTATATTGAAAACATAATTTTCAAATGTGTAGTTCTTATTAGTGGTAGAAAATCAAGACAAGCAGCAAATGAAGATTTATGATGCGACCTAGACTGTGCTAGAATGAAACCCAGGAAAATGTTGCATTCAGCCAAATCAGCTCAGGGACAATACCAGTCCAACTGGCTTTTTGACTGAGGCAACAGGGAAGTGAACAAGGTTATCTGAACTGATAGTATTTGTTTTTTGAGGAATTAGGGAACATAAAACAGACAGTAGGACAGAATGTGTCCTATGTATAATTGCTACTCCTTATTTGATTCTTACTTGGATATTTGGTTTTTTACTGATCCCCAGTAACTATCCTTAGCTTTCTACCCTAAGCTGCTTTACTTTATTTCTCCTGGACTACTTATTCAGCGGTGTTCACTGATAGAGACTACCTTTGCTTAAAGGTGTTTTGTTACCCATTCCACCTAGGATAGATTCCCGACTTCCCTGCAACATCTCATGAAAATGTAGACACGGTTTTATAATTTTCCTCTAGCAAGCTACCACTGTTCCTATTAATTCTTACTGATCCTAGCAAAGACTATAAAGCAATTTTATTGCTCAAACAGAGTCAAATTCTAATTAATATTCTAATTTTCATTTTTATGATACTGTGGGTACCTATATAACACTAAACAACACCAGTGAACCAACAATGAAGCCATCCAAGATATCTTTGTGATTTACCTTTGGCAATCTTAAACAATGCCCCTCTGGACACATTTATAAAATGAACTAAGCTTGATTCGGTGCCTGGCCTTTCCCACCAGCCTCCACAATGCTTCTCTACTTCTTCTTCAAGAATGAAGTATTTTCACAATCTCCTTGTCCTTATGACTATGAAATACTTCTTTTAGGATAAGGTCCCATTAACTTCCTCACAAAATGAAGTGTAAGAAATGGTGAGGCGGAATGGAGGCCTTCTCCCTAGAGAACTGGGCTATTACCTGCTGAAGCTAACATAGCTTAAATCAAGATTATAAATGTCTAGTTCCATGATGGCAGATTCCTGGAACTTACACCAACTGCTCTTCCCTCTCACATTCATAGCAGTGTTGATTGAACATAACACTGTTTGTTGATGAGGCAGGAAGCATTCCCCTCAGAATCTTTCTCAACACATTGCTTTGGGCAGTGACTGCTAACTAATCAGAATTGGTAGTAAAAAGTAAAGTTATTTGCTAACTGTGGTTTTAATAAAATACTTTAGGCTTGGGGAAATACACCTGATGGTCATGTCTGGAAATAAAGCAATTTCCTCTGAAATTATACCACTTACAAAACTGTTCATATTCCATGCATGTAATACACAGATATCCTAGAAGAATTTCTCATTTTTCTATGTAGGTCTTTCTAATGCAGAATAAAAATAAGTGTTTTGGATCAGATAGGCATGAGTTTAAATTTCAACGCTGTAACTTACTATATTACCCAGGTAGAGTTATCCAGCTCTTTTGAACTTGAGTTGCCTGTAAGTAAAATGAGAATAAGAGTGCCTATCTGATAGGATTGCCCAGAAGATTAAATGGGATATTGCAGGTAATGAGCTTTCTCATTGCCTGGTCACAGTAATTACTAAATTTATGTGCTTTCTAATCCTAAGTTTCTCTCCTCAAAAGTGAAAATAATTTCTTGTGCATTTAACCCCACTGTGAAAAGCTTGGTATATGAAATACACACTAGGATACAGGGTCAAGATGGTGGTGTAGGTAATCATAATACTCACACCCTCCTACAACTAAGTCAAAATTACAGCTAAACCACAGGGCAAGCTTCATTTAGAACTTCCTGAAATCTAGCTGAAGAGAAGACCTACAACTAAGGAATTAAAGAAGAAGCCATAACGAGAACAGAAGGAGGGGTAGAAAAGACTAATCCCAACACCATCTGTGGCAGATTAAAATCAGAAAGGGTATCTGGGCTGCAGAGGATCCTCTGAGGAGTGAGATATTCCAGGCCCACAACAGAACCGCAAGCCCAGGGCTCCAGTGGCAGGAAGAGAAACTGTCATAACTTCTGGCTATAAAAACAAGCAGGGATTGTGACTGAGGGAGACAGAGGGTTTCTGGAGTCCCAGGCTGTTCTTCCTGAAGGAACTATACTCAGGCTTACTCAGGCTCACTCCTTCTGAGCTCCAACATTATATTACAGCAATATATAAATATAAAATCCATCAAAAAGCAGCATCAAGCCTCAGTGGGACCTGTACCTCTTGCTAAGTGTCCCCAGGTCTGGCACTAGTGGCAGCTGGCCTTGGTTTGCAGCTATACCTTTCCTGGGCACCTTCCAACACAGGAAAAGTAGCAGCCATCTGTAGATTGCTTTATTTCTCATGTCTGGCGACCCTGGGCAGAATATAGGCAGTGACTGACCTTGGTCTGCACCTCCCAGGAGGCCTGAGAACAAGTATACATAGTAGAAATCCTCAGACTATAGCAAAGCACCATCCATTCACCAGAACAAAAACACACTCAAGGCGTAGACTAAGTAGATAACAGAACCCGACTGAAGAAAGTCCTGATCCATGGGGTGGGCCCCTGGGCAGCTGAACATCTATGGTAGTCAAAGCCAGAGACTGGAGTCAACTGGCTTGTGGGTAAATCCCTCCCATTGACCTTCTAACTGCAATCAAGGATCAACTACAGCAGAAAGGTAAGCACAGCCCACATGGGGAGGGAGCACCTGGAGTACCCAGCTTGGGTGAAAGGGAAGCTGTGCCACTAGACTGTATAGAACACCTACTATATAAGGCCATTATATCAACCACAGGAGATATAGCAGCTCTAACAAATACATAGATACAAACACAGGGAGGCTGCCAAAATGAGGAGACAAGGAAACATGTCACATATGAAAGAATAGAAAAAAATTTTTAAAAAAACCCTAAAGAAAATGCAGATAAGCAATCTACACATGCTCAATGAACTTAGGGGAAGAGCAGATAAACTTAATGAGAAATTCAACAAAGCCAAAGGAAACATAAAAATGCAACTGGAAGTCATAAAAAAGAACCACTCAGAAATGAAGAATATATTAACTAAAATCAAGAATACACTACAAGGAATCAACATTAGATTAGATGAAGCAGAGGATCAAATCAGATATGCAGAAAATAAAGAAACAGAATATATAAAATCATAACAGCAAAAATAAAACAACTCCAAAATAATAAGGATAGTATAAGTCACCTCTGGAATGACTTCAAGCTCATCAAGAATCACATCACGGGGGTGCCAGAAGGAGAAGAGAGAACAAAGAATTGACAATCTATTTAAAACAATGATTACATAAAAGTTCCCTAACCTGGGGAAGGAAATAGGAATAGGAATTGGACACAAGAGTCCACGAAGCATAAAGAGTCCCAAATAATATGAACCTAAAGACTCCCCCTCCAAGACACATCATAATTAAAATGCAAAAGGTTAAAAACAAAGAGAGAATCTGAAAAGCAGCAAGAGAAAAGCTAATGTTTATCTACAAGGGAGTCCCCATAAGATGGTCAGCAGATTTCTAAACAAAAACTTTGCAGGCTACAAGGGAATGGCAAGAAGTATTTAAAGTGATGAAAAGCAAGGACCTATAACCAAGATTGTTGTACTCAGAAAAACTATCATTTAGAATCAAAGGACAGATAAAGAGCTTCCCAGACAAGAAAAGGCTAAAGGAGTTCATAACCGACAAGCCAGTATTACATAAAATGTTAAAGGGTCTTTTTTATGAAGATTAAAATTATGAACAACAAAATGGCCAATAAATACATATCTATCAACAATTTAATAAAAATTATACAAGTAAGTAGAACACAAAACAGACTCATAGATACAGAGAACATTTTGACAGTTGTCGGATGGTAGGCAGGCTGGGAGAATGAATGAAAAAGATGAAGGGATTAAGAACTATAAATCAGTAGTTACAGAATAGTCAAGGGGATGTAAAGTACAGCATGGGGAATATAGTCAATAGTAGTGGGATAACAATGTATGGCGCCAGATGGATACTTAAAATATCAGGTGAAGCACTTTGTAAAATACATGATTGTATAACCACTATGAGGTACACCTGGAAAAAAACAGTATTCAATGTAAACTGTAACTGAAAAATAAAAAAAGAAAGAAATACACACAGGGAAAAAAAAAAACCCTTACAACTCATTTAACTACCAGGTCATTGCCACAGAGTGGCAAAAGACTAGTCAGAGGCTTACTCTGGAGTGGCTAGGATCCTGCATCTGCTTGCTGTGAGCACCACTGCTGTCTGATCACTTTCTTCGTCCCAGTTTTCTTTGTATCTCACTTCTTAAGTGGTACCACATTACTGGGAAGAGCTTCCTTGCTCATCTTTCAACATAAAACAGAATTTCTCTAAATTTAGATTTCTCTGAGATCTTTCATCAGTCTCTATGAATTAAGTCTCATCCATAGCTTTTAGTGTCAGACATAAATTATAAAACAGTCAAAAAGAAACTAGCATACTTGGAGCATTAATATTTTTCAGCTTTTATCACTATTTGACTTCAAATAGGTTTTGTTTGGAAGACATAGAAAATCTAAAAAAATTTGTCTTGGCTGGTGTGGCTCAATGGATTGAGCACAGACCTATGAAGTGAAAGGTCACTGGTTCAATTCCGAGTCAATTGATGGGTGTGTGAGATACAACCTATCAATGTTTCTCTCCCTCTCTTCTCCTCTCTCTAAAAACAACAAAATAATTTTTTTAAAAAAAAGGAAAAAATCTTTAAAATGCCCTGGCTTTATACTAATTCTTGCCTTTCTGACAAGATGACTCACTAGGACCATGATATAAGTCACATGCAGGATTCTAGTATTTTCTTGTTTCTGATCAATCCTTTACATTTGCATAATACTTTCTAATCCAGAAAGCACTATTCTTCACTGCTGTTTTTGACTTTCGCAGCAATTCTATGTGGTGGTACCCAGGGCAAGTATTTTAACTTTTTGGCACATAAAAGAAGTTAAGCTAAAACAACGTTAAATATAGTGTTTAATGGTAAAATGCTAAAACACGGTAGAGCTCACAGTGGAAACCAGCTCTGTGTGAAAGTTCAAACTAAAAGCACATCCCAATACATAAAACACACCTAGAGTACAATTTTAGTCAACAAGACTAATAAATATGATTCCATTTCCAGGTCAGAGAGACATCAAAATCTCCTGAAATTCAATTTAATTTTCATTTGGATCAATGTGTTCTGTTACTTAATTTGACCCAAGTTAAATGTACTCTGCCTTGGATTTCAAAGAAGTATTTAATTGAAGTAAGACCAAAGACATTCTCTATTACACATTCAGAAAGCCATGAGACAGTCCAACTTCCTGTCAGCAGACAATATCTAAGAATGCAAGACAACCTATTATATTTTACTTTGCTAAAATAGTATGTTATCATAAGAAGATGTTGATTAATGTTATGGTCTTCTTTAGGTAAAGCCTATGGATTGGGATCTTGGATATTTAGCAAATTCCCACGAGTGACCATGAAATTTTATTTGCCTTTTCAAATTTCTATTAATAACAATTAAGTACCTAGATATGAGCTCACAAAACAGAAAGGGCTTAAAAATTTCACGCTCTCAAAAGCTAGAACAAAAGGTATAAAGATAGACAAAATATCAAGAAATGTGAGTGTGAAGAGGCCAAGATGAGTGATTGTATTTAATATTTCTATGATTTATGTATTTTGAAAGATGCTAATTAACTCTTTAATGTTACTATAGGAGTTCTGTCCAGTAGATACCTGGCCATTCAATGTGAAAAAGAGACATTTATTGAAGATACGTGAAACATTGTAAAGAGGACAATAACAACTCAGTCCCCTACAAAGTAGGTACATTGGGACCTCACACAGTTCTCCCAGTCTTCATCAGCTGCCTCTCATATTTTTTCTGAATCTCATGGACAGTCTGAAATCTCTTCCCTTTCAAAGGTGATTTTAGTTTTGGGAAAAGCTAGAAGTACAGGGCACCAAATCTGTGCTGGATGATTTGATGTTTTGCAAAAAAAACTTTGCATGAGATGTGATGCATGAGCAGGCACATTGTCGAGATGAAGCTGCCAATCACCAGTTACCCGTAGCTGCGGCCTTCTGAATCATCCAAGTAGTTTCCAAGGAGGAATGTTCAAGCTCAATGCAAAATTGAATACAGATTCATCGCTCTACTCCCTCAGTCATTCTGAAAGCAACAACACCAGACAAACAAGACAGGAGTGGAATAAGATATTTAAAGTGTTGAAGTAAAAAACCGTAAATAGAACATATAATTCTATGTCCACCAAAATTATCCTTCAGAAAAGGAGATATAAAAAATTCCTTATACAAAAAGAGGAGATATCTGTGGGAATTTTCTCGTGTGGCCCGGCCCTGGACAAAATTTAAGAAGAAATTTGTCAGGAGAGAAGGAAAATGAAGTAGAATGAAACAGTATTGGATGAGGAATAAATGAAGATAAAATAAAATCTTCTATTTATTCATAATTAACATAGTACATAACAGGTCAAAATTATAATGGTAACAATATGTGTGCTTATAGCTTATGGACAAGTAAAATGAAATTTATGAGGCAAAGGAGGAAGAAATTCAGATTTCTGTTATGTAAGCTGCATTCTGCATGAGTTCATGTAACATTATGTAAGATGGATTTAATTAGTTGTTAAGTGTTTATTTCAAACTCTAGAGCAACCACTACAACATTTTTTTTAAAAAGAAGTATAAGTGATATTTTCAGTACCAATGCACCAATTACAATGTGAATTGACAATGTAATTGGTCTAATTGTACACATTAAATATATAACAAATATGAGTTACATACTCATTAAATATTATTTCAACTATATCAATAATCACTTTATTGTGAATGTTCTAAATACAGACATTAAAAAACAGTGATTGTCAGAGTGGACTAAAAAACACATTGCCTTCATTAAAGCTATTATTTTACATAGTTTAAATATATAAAGACAAATGCCAAGTAAAAGCAAAGGGGTGCATAAAGTACACAATGTTTTCACTAAGCAAAAAATTAACTGGAATAACTGTATTACTTTCAGATAAAGCAGATTTTGGAACAAAGATAGTTAAAAGGAATAAAGAGAGGTATTGTACAATGACAGATAATTCCACTAAGAAAAAATATCAAACCTTCATGTGTATCCATCTAAAAAAGTACAATAAATGTGGAGTAAAAACAGATAGATAATTGATAGATCAGACAGGCAGAAAATCAGTAAAGATACAACGTACCTGAAAATCACTATCAATTAACATAGTATAATTGACTTTAATAGATTACTCCATGCAACAATAGCAGAGCAGATGTTTTTCTCAAGCTCACACAAACACGCGGACCGCATTTGGGGCCAGATTAAGACAGATTAATGAATTTTTTAAAAATAATACAAAGCATGCTCTCATGGAATTAAAGTAGAAATCAATAAGAGAAATAAAGCTGAAAAATTATAAAATAGTTGGAGGTTGAAATAGCACGTGGGTTAAATAAGCATTTTCTTTTTTTTTCTCTCTGCATTTATTTATTTTTCTTTTTATTAATTTATTTTTTCAAATACATTTGTCTCTGGCTTCCCCCCACCACTTTCCCTTGCCCCCTCTCCCCTCTAAATAAGCATTTTCAAGAGAAATTTTAAAATATGTATCCAAATTTGTGGGATCGAAAGAAAGCAGTGCATAGAGAGAAATTTACTGTTTTAAATGCATACTAATTAGAAAGAAAAGATCTAAAATCAATAATTTGTTTCCACCTTATGAAACTAAAGAAAGAAAAGGAACTAAAGCCAAAAGCAGGCAGAATAAAATAAAAAACAAAAATTAGAGCCAAAATCAATGCAATTGAAAGACAGGAATATAATAGAGAAAAATCAACAAAGAAGCTGGTTCTTTGAAATGATCAATAATACCAATAAATCTGTAGCCAAGCTAACCAAAAAAAGAAGAGAGAAGACACAAATCACCAATGTTAGAAATGTAACAAGGGTCATCATTATTGAGTCCTTGGTGATAAAAAGATAATACAAAATATTATAAACAACTCTATGGCCACAAATATTATAAGCGAGATGAAATGGACCAATTCTGTGATAGACTCAATTTACCAAACACAAACAAATGGAAAGAGGTCATCTGAATAGGCTTGTATCTAGTAAAGAAATTGAATCCATGAGTAGTAACTTTCCCAAACTATAAATGCCAGGTACAGACTTTTTCACTGGTGAATTCTACCAAACTTACAAGGAAGAAACACCATCAGTTTACTACAATCTTGTCCAGAAAACATAAACATAAAGAACAGTTCCTAGCTCAAACTATGAGATCAGAATTATCCTAATACTAAAAGCAGACTGAAATATTACCAAAAAAAGACATATTAACCAATATCTCATTTGAATATAGATGCAAAAATATTAAATTATTAGAGAATTGAATTCAAGACTGCATGTAAAGAATCCTAGATTATCACAAGTATTTATTCCACTTATGCAAGGCTGGTTCAAGAATCAAAAATCAATCAGAGTAACCCACCATATCAGCAGGTTAAAAAGCATACGATCCACCAACTGATACAGAAAAAGTATTTGAAATATCCAACACCCATTAATGATAAAAAGTCTTAGCTAAATAGAAGTAGATGGAAGCTTCCTCAACTTGAAAAGGAACATTTATGAACAACTATAAACTTGAAGAACCCATATAACAATCAAAATGTTAATATCAAGTATAACGAAAACAGTCTTACTGATCACTAAGAAGAAAAAAATACAAAGTGCAAACAATAAAAGGTTGCTGTATCCCACTGTAATTATAGGAGAATTAAGAAGTAAGTTTACTATTACCAAGGAATGGTGAGCATTGAGTGAAAAACGCACTCATATAATCTTTATGGCTTTACCACTTAGGAGAGCTATTTGAAAAAATGTTATTTTAAAAATATGTATACTCTAACAACCAAAAATTTTACTTTCAGGTGTATACCTCTGAGCGCCTACTCTACATGTGTACCAGAAGATATGTGTAAGAATATTCACTGCAGTATTATAATGGCATGGAGTCACATGCATGTTAAAAGCAGACAAATTAACAAACATATTATAGTACGTTCTTACAATGGGAGAACACACAGGATTAGAAGTGAATTAACAATATTTAACACCATGGACAGATTTCAAAAAGACACTATAGACAGAGAAAGGCAAGTATACCATAATATGAAAAATTAAAGCATTCATGCAACTTTTATAAATATATACAATATATACCTCTACATGTAATAAAAATTAAGACTGAGAAGATACACAAAAAATTTATGTTATTGACAGGATTCTGTCTAGGGACTTCTTCTGGAATGTTTTATAATTTTAATATATAGAAAATTTGAAGTAATATAACTCCAAAGTAAAAATAGGTTTTGTGTTCTTAACGATCTTTCGCAGTACACTGTATCTATGAACTAAGAATAACCAACCATAAGGGGAAAATATGAAATTAGGAACAATTTTGCACAGAAGAAAATTCACAATTGTCAAATAAAAATATACCATGGGGGAAAGCATAAGCCAGACTGATGCATAATCAAATCACTGAAGTAGATATAAATTTGTTATATTTTACCAGAATTCTGAAGAAAATAATGAAGACATTAAACTAATGAAATCACCTCTAAATGACAAAGAGAACATATTGTGGAAATCCGAATTAAACATAATCAGAAATTCACAAGGTAGAACAAATTTTAATTCCATTGTGTGTGTCTGTTGTATGCTTTTGAGTCAATTCCAACTCTTGACAATCCCATGAATAAGTGATGTTCGTACTGTTCTGTCCTCAACAGCCCCATTCAGCTTCTCTAGACTCAGGCCTATAAATTCTTTTATGGAGTCAATATATCTCATGTGTGCTCTTCCGCTTTTCTTGCTGTCTTCTATTTTTCCCAGGATTATTGTTTTTTCCAGGGAACCCTGCCTTCTCATGATGTGCCTGAAGTAGGACAGCTTAAGTCTTGTCATTTTTGCCTCTGGCAGTATTTCAGGTTAATTAACTAATGTTAATTAATGAATGTTAATTAATAGAATTAACAAAAAAAGAATTAAAGAAAATCTTCCTACGTGAAAAAGACCCAATTATTAATAAAAATGTACACCATGCAATTGGCAAATAATGAAAAAGAAACCAAGATTTAGATTTATTTTGAAAAAAATGCTTGAGTTTGAAATCTTACCCACCACCACAAACAGTTTAGTAGGAAAAAAAAAAAAGAATTGATGGGAAATGATCAAATTCAGTTATTTCTCAAACAGTAGGGGAACTATTCGATTGAAGTCTGAGGGCAAAATTTTGTGAATGAGAAATTCACATATACACATAGCCAATAATACATGTACAATAACACTTTCTCAGATATCCAAGGGTGCAGAAATAATGCCACTTACATAATTCCCAGAACTAAACTCTTCCTCTCAAATTGCTAAAATTTGAAGATTTGCTCCAGTTTCCTCAGGAAATAATCAAAGCAAAGATCTTGAGATGACTTTTTTATAGAATAGAAGACCTGCTGTGTGCACTAAAACCAGTTAAAATACAGGGTCGGGCAGAACTAACAGTTGCTTGAGTGTGGTTGGTAGGGTAATAACATGGGTGTAAGAGTTTATAGTTTTAATTTGAACACGTCACCTAAAATTTCACATGGTGTGCTGGAGTGTGATAGTGTTATGTTACAGAATTCCATGATAATGATTTTGTAATAAAAGATTTTGTAATAAAAAGGGGGCATTATTTGCGCCGGACCCTGTATAATTCATATGATCATAAAACCTAAAGCTGTGTTACAAATACCTCTTAAAAGAGAAGACAAACTTTATCAAATATTTCCATAATAATAAGTAATAATTTTAATATAAAGTAAAAATTGCTGAAGAATAAATCTCTCATCAGACACAGTTTCATTGCTAAAATTAATGATTATAATAAAGTTAAAATATATATTGCAATATTAAAGACAATCTTTTTATGAAAACAAAATGTATAACTTCCAAATAAACTGAAAGTCATTTAACAGCAACAACAAAACAGGGAAAGATGTCAATGACAAGCAATCCATCAAAGAACATAAAGCATCAAACAGAATGGCAAAATTAGCATTAAAGGGAAGGAGAAAATAAATAACAACTTAAATTTACAGTGAAAAACTATTCAAGGAGCCTAGATCCGAGAATCAACTCCCTGAGGATAACCATTCAGTCAGGAACATCTGCAATGGACTTGGCATGAACCAGTAGGTTACATTTGCTTCCACCCTTTGTATAACCTCACCTACTACTACATAGACTGGTGTCGAGTATCTCAAGACATGGTATCTGTACCTAAGAGAACAAATGGCTGCCTGGCGAGCGGCCATAAGGATCAAGGAAAACAATCTCTCAAGGCTGCAACCTCAAGGCTTCTGTGTTTATCACACAACCCAGTAGCAGTTTCACACGCTACCAAAACTCCCTGTTGTTGCCACTGCTCACTCACTAACCCTATAATAACGGGCATCTACACAGCATGTTCACATCTGTTGGTCCTTCCGGTATTTTTTTCTTCAGAATATCACAAACAATTGGCATCTGGAGGTAGAGTGCCAGTGTAACAAAAACCTAAAATATATCTTTGTTTTAAATATTGGGTGGCAGGTATCAAGGTAATAGGGAGAAGAAGTTAATAAGATGACATCTTATGGCATGGAATGTAAATCTTTTAACAAAATATTACCTGCAG
Organism: Pteronotus mesoamericanus; assembly: GCF_021234165.1. Taxonomy (NCBI): domain Eukaryota; kingdom Metazoa; phylum Chordata; class Mammalia; order Chiroptera; family Mormoopidae; genus Pteronotus; species Pteronotus mesoamericanus. Next base: position 6,948,325 of record NW_026555198.1, read on the forward strand.
TAACTTAAGAGACACAATCAGATGCAAACTTAGCCATCAGTCGTAGAGAAAAAGGTTGAAAATCAGAAACTTCATACTGTGTGGTGGTGGTTATTGCTTGTAAAAGTTTGGCAAGATAAGAAAGAGATGTTGCCCTGGCTGGCGTGGATCAGTGGAAGGAACACCAGCCTGCAAACCGAAAGGCCCCAGGTTCGATTCCTGGTCATGGCATATGGCTGGGCTGTGGGCCGGGTCCCCAGGAAAGGGCATGTGAGAGGCAACTGATCCATGTCACACATGAATGTTTTACTCCCTTCCTTCCCTTCTCTCTAAAAATAAATAAATAAAATATTTAAAAAAGATAAAGAAAGAAATGAACTCAGAATATAGTCACTTTACAAGCAGAAATAAAAGGAGACAGGACGAGTTAAAGGTCAGAAAGGCCAACTGTTCTCCAGACCCAATATTTGCAGAGTTGGGAACAAAAAAGATGTTGAAAGTATAAGATTTCAGTAATTATTTTTAATTAATTAATTTACTTTATTTTATTTTTTAGAGAGAGAGAAACATTGATTTCTGTTCTTCCACTCATTTATTCATTCATTGGATGATTCTAGTACATGCCCGGAACAGGGATAGAAACTGCAATACTTCGTGTATCTAGATGATGCTCAACCAACGAAGCTACCAGGTTACGGCTCAATAATTCTCATTTCAATAAAGTGATTCAGTAGAGTGATCAGGTTAAAGTATTGGTTCCCCATCTATTTTTACAGATATCCACAAGATAGCTACTATTAATGAGAGATAGAGATGGCAGGGGGAGGAGGAGGGGGGAAAGAGAGAGAGAGAATGAGAACTTACTAGTTTTGTGTGTAAGGAAGGAAAATAGATCAGATTTGGAAATACTTGTTGGTTTGGTTACTGGTACATGGAATTGATTTGAAGCAAATAACTTAAAATCCTTCCAAGCCTCTGATATATTGACTTACAACACCTTTGAACATCATCCTCAGTATCCACAATGAGCTGAGACAGCTATGGAGACACTAATGAGGGCATATTCCCATGTATTACAGACATGATACAGGAAGAAAAAGTAAAAGAACTTCCTAGAAGGCAGAGTCCAGGACAAGCAATAATCAACAAGGATTCCTTCCCAGTGAAAAGAATAGGGACTTAATCAAAAGACTTCTGCCACCCACAGGGTAGGGGGCCCCCTGAATGCCTGATTTTCTGGATTTCAGTCTTGTCATGTACTAGCAATTGATAGGTACATATCCCTTTATTCATGTAAGTTCCTTTGTCCCTCCCTCCCTCCCTCCCTCCTGTTTCCACCTCAATATCCTTTTACTTGCTCCATTATTTTATTTTTGACAAGTGGTGGTGGTGCACAGATAAGTTATCTTCTCTAGTACAGAAGTCATCAAACTGATACTGATCACCTCTAGTACCGAGGGAGCATGCTGGGAATAACCTAGAGATTCTGAAATTTCAGCTGGATTCAGTACATGGAAGGGACTTAGCCTCCATTAGGGGGCAGATGAACATTTGAAATTTTATGGGAAGGTGCATGAAATAAATATTTAGAAGGGCAGGTTATGACAGAAACAATGCTATCCACCTGGCAACACAGGAAAACTACATTTCTCACCCCCATGCTTTGCATCTACATGAGACGAGGTGAATAGTACTTCTAGTCAAGGGAATGTGTTAGAAATGAGGCATTTTGTTAAGAAACTGAGATTTTTGAGTTTGTAAAAACAGCCTATCGAGACTGATACAATGAGAAACACACAAAACACAGATTTTACAAAGGAAAAGGAAAAATTATCTAGGTAAAGATATAATGAAAATTACAATAAGAAAAGTTATTTTAATATTACCAAAAGATAAAGTTGAATAACAACCTTAAGGCATTCCATGTGAAAAAGATACTTATACTAAAAAGTCACACAGAACAATGAAGCCATATATATAATTACTTATTCACTGAATGAAATGACATCACAATATAAAACAAACATTTTGATGGATAGTAAGAAGTGACAAAATACAATCACACCTGAAATGTGTTATACAACTTGCTTTGTCTTTGATAAGTCACACTGGTAAATGCAAATGATATGAATGTGAGCATAAATAATATGTTTTGTGTATTTATCCATCTAATTTTACAATTCTTCTCTGGTGAGTTTAATTAATTCATTTAAACAAATGTCAGTTTAATGAGCTGTTGTGTATTATGTCGAGTCGTACATAAACTTCATAAATTATAAAATTCAGAAATAGAAAGGGCCAAAATGTTGGACCATAATATGTCCAGATTTTAAAATAATTTCAAAATCAAATACTGAAATACTTGGAAAAGTATTATAAAACTCTTTCTTACGTTGGAGAGGACATAACTTCAGTTATAGATGACTCTAAGCATAAATCCAATGAGAAAACTAAGCACCAGACTTTCAGGATGTGGACAAGGTGACTAAAATATAACATGTTAAATCATAAATACGAGGGGGAACTAAAAAACACTAGAATTATCTTCTAGAGGGTGGGCCTCTTGTATTACAAGCTTACCCCACTAAGGTGAGTGTTCTATGAACCCATCTGTGTTGGTGCACCAGCTGGCATTGTTGTGAGAGGCTGTGACTGACTTCAGTGAATTTCTTTTTAAAAGACTCTTTCAATGCATTTGCCCATTTCATGATGGGTGATTTACGAGTGCATATGCCCACACCACACCGAGTGTTCAGCAGTTTTTGACCAAAAACGGCATGAACCCTGTGCTTCACCTCCCCATTCACACAGTCTCGCCCAGAGTGACTTCTTTTTGTTTCCCTGGATGAAAAAAGTCCTCAAAGGGAAAGGTTTAGCTGATGTGGAAGAGGTGAAACAAAAAAATAGCAGACACACTAAAGACATCAAAAATCAACAAGTTCAAAAACTGTTTTGAACAGTTGGAAACACATCTCAAAAGGCATATTGCATCAAATGGAGAACACTTTGAAGGTGACTGAACTTTAAACATATAAGAATACTCAATTTTTATAAATAAATTCCACTTTTTGAGACCCCCCTCTTACTAAAGTGTTCAGTATAACATAATTTGCCTCAACTGATTTCATTATTAAAGACATTTATAAAATAGCTACAATGACCTAAGCATAAAAAGCAATAATTAAAAAAACAAGTACCAAATATTTCAAAAAAGAATTAATAAAGATAAAATATAAGATCAATAAACTTGAAAACCTAAAAGAATTGAATAGACAGTGAAAATATCAATAAAAAGAGGTTCCTCTGGCAAGCTTGTTCAAGGTTAGGAAGAGAGAAGACACATATATAAAAATTTATAAATGTAAAGAGATGTGATCATAGTAATAGAGGTTGTAAAATTATGATAAGTAACGATGTAAAACTTAATGCTTACAAAGTCGATTGAATACAGTTTTTACACAAAATCAGTCAATACAAATGTTTTCAAGAAATAGAAAATATAAGTGTATCAATTGCAATAAAATGCAATTGAAAAAAAACTGCATTAAAAAATGGTAACCACTCAAGAGTTTATAGGTTATTTCTTATGAGTTACTATAGAAGATCTAACTATCAATTTATGCTATCATAGAACACAAAAAGATGTGAGCTACTTTTAAATTCATTTTGTAAACACAGTATGTCTTTGAAACAAAATATAAAATTCTATTTCTTGCTTTGATCTTATTTATGCACACAGAAATATATGCACTGATAAAATACCACCAATTCAAACACAGACCTATAGTTAAAGACCAAGCAGGATTTATTTCAGGAATTTATATATTTTTGTTCTTGGAACTTCTTTTCATCACATCAAGGGGAAAAAGATCAAAACCATATGATCATCTTGATAAATTCCAATAAGGCATATGTAAAAAGAATTAAATATACCCACCATATACTATCACAGTTAACTAAAAATAAATATATTAAAGTCATAAACTAAATTTAAAGCTTACATTTGGAGGTAACTGACTATCGTTATGACAGTAATTTGAAATTCTTTGTCAGGATGCTCATAGATCTGTATTTCTTTAAGGTTAGTTTCTGGAGTTTTACTTTGAACTTCTCTGATTGGTCTGTTTTTCTTTTTTGTTTGTAAGTCTTGTCATTTTTTTCCCCTGAGTTTCGCATTTGGAAAAACCACCACTTCTGTTAGTCTTTGCTTATAGGTTTCGCAAAAAAGGAAGGCCTTTGCAAATTTGTCTGGCTGGAAGTTTTAGGACCTCTTGAACCCTTTTAGCCTTTGTTCCCCCTGGCATCCGCCTGAAGAAACACAGCTTTCACGTGCTGTTCCCCTCAGTTTCCAGGGGCTTCCAAACTCTGGTGCCAGTCCCATGACTGAATCAAGTCAGGTGAGACAGAAACCAGTCCCTTGAGCAATCTCAAGACAAGCCAGAACAGTAGACACATGGTCCATAGTTTGGTTCTGGCCTGGGGTAGGAGGCATAATTTGGGTCTTTTTCTCCTGGTTTGTCCAAATGCTGTGACGTTTGCATCCCTTACACTGGAATCCTTTCTTAGTTTTATAGTGACTTTGGTGCTATAGTTTGCAACGATGTTCTAGAGTTCTCACAGAGATATTCTGTTCTATATATTGTTGCTCACTTGGTGTCTTTGTGGGGGTAAAAGGGTCTATGCCTTCCTAATTTGTCACGTAGCTCTAGTTAGCAGGGTTTTAATCTTGATTTCCCTGGACACCAGCTTCCACATTGCTATGTACCATGTCATTTTGTCTCCTAGTTGAGATCTCCTTATGCCCATCCCCATTTCATGTCTAAATACACCTTCCTGCTCTCTCACTGTAATTACTCAAAAGTGAACAGGTATAAGAAATTTACACTGTCACAAAAATTACCACACATGAGTTTCATTTATAAGACTTCCATTTAATAACATTTTCTAATGGCTTCTGTGTTATGAATCTGCTTTGGGAATTAAGTTCTCTACTCATATATGTCTCCTCAGCTGGTTCTTGAAGAATAAATGGGCGTTAAGTAAGTTGTCAATATGTTATGGATATTTCTTACACAGCGCAGACTGGATAAAGGTGGAGAGGGTGGAAAAGAAAAGGTGAGACATTCATTCATTATAGTAGGAGAAGAAGGAGAGGAAGAGCAAATGGTGAATTTATTAGAGAGTGAATCTGAAAGTACCAAAATAATCTGGAACTAAACCCCTTCCATCAAACTGGGGGCAACCTTCCCATGAGACAGAAGGCTGCACGGGGGTCATTTGGGCATCTGAGACCCTAGAATCCATGTGAGACATTACATCAAATCCATATAGCTATCCGCAGGGTTGGGTTTGATTTCCCAGAATCTTATCCAGAAGGACCGCAGATTAGCTACGCAGATTCTCTCTCTGCACTACAAAAGTCATGCTGATATAAGCAATGAAGTTCTGATTAAAATGAGAGATTTGATCCCAAGGACAGTGCCAAGCAAAACCATCTTAAATGGAAGACCTCATGAAGTTTAAGGAAAAATCACTTTTAATCACAACAGGCTTTGAGTATAGGCTTTGGTCATATAGAACAGAGTCCCAAACTACAATTTAAGTGACCTTAAACAAGTTATTTCAGCTCTCTGAGCTTCGGGCTATTCAATTCTAAAATGCAGATAACAACAGCGGGCTACCACAAAGAGTTATGACGGTGAAATAATGCATTAATGGGATTTGTATACTGCATTTTACAGTACACAAAATAAAGTGTTTACTGCTCTTACCCCACCCTACACTGAGTTATTTTGAACATGCTGATCTCCATTCTCTGAACACTGAGTAATATCTTTCTCTTTCTTGATTCTATAACCAACCCTAAAATGTGTGCAATAACGGCAATCTGGCTCCGATGGCTCTGGGCACTTTACAGCATGGATCTGTCAGAAATGACTGACCTCAACTATACTTACTTTCCCAGGCCTTACTTTTCCCATTGCCTGCCTTCCTCCACATTTCTGTCCATATTTCAGGATTTTTGTTACCTTGAAATCTAAATATCTACCAATGAATTCCTCCTTTCTGGGGCCTTACCTGAATGAGCAGAACAGGGAAGATAATTTGAATTTCAGTCCTCAAATACATCTTTCCACTATGTAATGGTAGATTTCTTGATTAAGAAAAAGATTTCTTGTTTGTCATGTGTCCCAAAGGATGCTTCAATACCTCATTCATTGTCTTTTCTAGCTTCTTTCCTTTTCACAATGAATGAGAGCCTCCACTGAACTATCTTTGGAATTCTGCTTGTCAGGAAAACAGCCAAAATATTGAAACAGATGTCAAAACTTATTTTCATAGATCAGAATCATTAAATGGACCTCTATTCATAGATAATATTAAATATAATTACATGCCTAATTAAATTTTAAATCCAACGTTTTCCTTTCCTTTCCAAAACATTTAAAACAATGTTTTAATATAGAGGTTTCATTGTTCCAGTGTTTGTTACCCATGAATGATTTTTCCTTTGTCTTCATTTTCAAACTTTAAAGAAGTCTTTAATAACAGAATCTCTCTGAACACATTAAAATAGGGGTCATCCGCTGATTTCTTATCCCCTTCAAGCTGATTCTTATGTTAAACTATTACTTTTAATTTCAAGATCAGGAGCAACTCCCTAACAAATGTGCCTAATCCTAAATTAGTTAATCCTGGTCAGGGCTGGAGTTAAATTTGTGTGCATGACTAAATTATTTTAGAGATGGAAATTTGTCATGTTACCCAAGACATAGCATGTATTGATAAACCCTATAGCTAGACCTGTGTGGTCTTTCAGCCACAAGCTTTCCCCAGTATTCCCTTATCCATCCATACCCCTGGCTTTCACTGTCTTTTTTCTTTTTTCACTCTTTCTTACAAGATAGTACTGAATTTCTCCAGTGATAAAACCCTATCAGCTTAATTGGAAACCTGGTATCCTGCTTAGGTCTTATAAGACACTTATCACAAAGGACAGGATCAACATTGTCTGCTGGGTTTGCATTACAAGAGTACCACATTGAGGCTAAGGGGCTCCGTACACTGAACCACAAACCTTTGTGTAAATCTCAGCTGTATAACTTGACCTAAGTATACTCTCAAAGGCCTGATTTCCTCACAAATAAAGTGGGGATAACCACTATCTCTTTTCATAGGGTTGTTGTTAAGAATGAATGAGTTAAAAAAGACAAATAAACTATAACGGTACCTGGAATGCAGTACATGCTTACTAATGTCTACTGGGAAAATTTACTTATCAAACAGAAGTGTGGTATTTTCACATTCATATCTGAGGATCAGATGGTACCTAACAATTCTAGTTATCTGAGTTGTTCACATCCTTCACATTATATGATCCCTAGTTACAGAAAATTTACATATGTTCAACTTGACTTTTTGACACAGGAGTCCAACTGATCCAGTCTTTGCATCTCCCAGCACCTGCTCTACACACATTATTCTTCCTCTCCGAAGCACGGGAGCCAATGTTTCTCAGCAATGAAAACAGCTGGGGAACTGGTAATCATGGTACTCAACCTGACAAAACATTGAACCACAGGACCTCTTTCACAGAGCATGTCCTTCAAATTATGCTTAGGTGAGAAATTAGCATACTTACTTATGGAAACAGAGGATCTTTTCTGCTTTCTGAGCTGAATAAATCATGTAGCTGGTTCAATTTGCTAAATATAACCTTTATGACTTATCAGTGGGCAAGACAGAAAACAAGTTATTTCTGCTGTGCCTCCCTCCCAATATCCTATTGAAATTAAGGAAAGGCCCTGGCTGGTGTGGCTCAGTGCATTGAGAGCCTTCCTGCAAACCAAAAGGTCCACTGTTCTAGTAACAGGGCACAAGCCTGAGTTGCGGGCCAGATACCCAGTAGGGGACACACATGAGGCAATCACACATTGATGTTTCTCTCCCTCTCTTTCTCCCTTACCCTGTCTCTAAAACTAAATAAATTAAATTTAAAAAAAGCAAAAGGAATGCAAGGAAAGATGCACAGAAACAGTAGATACACTGCAGAGATGAGTAGTCCATATGTTGAAAGTTCCGTCTTGGTGAAAGATTCACAAAATGTTTCCTTCTTCAGAAACAATTAAAGGACGCTTAGAAGAAGAGAGGAAGACATTTTCCCCTATACTGGGCACTGCATATGCAAAACTAATTGTTATAAGAGAACTATATCTCTAACTTTATCATAACAGTCCCAGCTTATACCTTCCTTTCTAATGTAAGTATTAATAGTGCTCCTTTCATGCTGAAAAAGAGTCCCAATCTGAATGATATATAACTTCTATAGGACTACAGAGTGCCCCAGTAAAGCATACAAGATTTATTAGTGCCCTCAATATTTATTTAGACACATATTAACAGCTTTACCTAAAAGTCACATAATCACCCTGTCCAGTATCATTAACTGTCTTGGCTCACCTGAAAATTATATACACTTTGGGGAGCATTCTATGAATTCTGAGCTAGCTAAAGTCTGTTCCCATTCCTACCAGGCCCTTTTCCGAGTTTGGAACACCTCTAAAACAACATTCTGGGAAAAATGAGGCAAAGGATGTATCACCACAGGGAAGAACTTTAATCCCTAAAAAACGTTTAATTTCTCACAATGGTGAAAAATTCGGACTTTGTTTGCTTGCAAGAGTGAAGGAGAAGAGCTATGAAACAAGAATAAGAACAAAAAAGAAAGCTCAAGCTGAGATCAAGAAACATATACAAATGGGTGAGTAAAACAAGGAAATAATGACATGTGAAAATAATCAAATACAGCAAAATAAAATTCCACCCTAAAGGAAATAGTTGACAAAAATGTGAACGAGAATTCAAGCAGTAACGTAGAAGAAAATGTAAGAAATGGTAATAACACAAAAACACTATGTGACTTAGAAAACCAAAGAATTATAGGTTTTCAAAGAAACTAGAATAATAGAAACCTAAACAGTAAAGAAAAATAAAAGAAAATGTTACCTTTCTGATGACTCAGGTTAATATAGAGATTAAAAGAATTCATTAATATTCAAGTATAAATAATTATAATTACTTGGGATATCTTTGCAAAAAACTTTAAATATTAATTTTAGAAACTGTTTAATCATCAAGACAAGAACAATGTTTACTGACAAATACAGAAAAAAATCAATGTAAATGCAGTTTTCTGCTTAGGGAAAAAAACTAAAAACAAGAAGAAAATGAAGAAATGCCTATCTTGTTTCGGGGGATAAAAAATTGTGACTGAAGATTTCTACTCAACTGACTTGGGACCTGTGTGGAAAGAAAACAATAATCTTGTAAAGCTGTGGTACCACCCTCCCCCTCTCTTTTTCTCTTCATAGCACACAAAAAAGATGTTTTGATAGCAAAATAAGGTAAGTTGATGTGGCTACTCACAATAAGAAACTATTAGCCTGAAAACTCCGGACAAGTCAAGCTATGACTTACCACCTCAGATGTGAAGGGGATCGATTCCTCAGCACACATACTCCACTTTTGGTAGAACCCTGTGCTGTGGCACATGAGTTGGGAAGTTCTCTTCTCAGATGTACAAGGATTCAGAAAACATAATTCTTGTTTTTTCTTCAGTAGAAACTACTTCAATGCTGTCTCAACTGAAAGAAAGATGAGGAAAGGACCCAAGAATGGTATTTTGAAGAAGTTGACTGGAAAGAGACTCAAACCAACAAAATATAACATGGTAAGCATGAACAGTTGTTAGTAATATAGGTAACTACGTTGACTCTAAAATCCTAAACCTCTTCTGGAAAATGATTTTACTGAATAAAAATTCTAACTCTATTATTTTGAGTTGATAACAGTATCTTAGCTTAATACCAGAAGTGCTATAGACCAGACCGATGCTGCTCACCCAATGGACATAATACCAAAAGCAATATATAGATTCAGTGCAATTTCTATGAAGATACCAATGGCGTATTTCACAGAACTAGAACAAATATTTCAAAAAATTTATAGGGAACTACAAAAGACCCTGAATAGCCAAAGGAATCTTGAGAAAAAAGAGCAAAGTTGGAGGAATAAGGCTACTTGATATCAAACTATTACTACAAGGCCATAGTAATGAAAACAACACCTCTGCACTTTCTCATTTTTTTTATATTATTGGGTACTTTATCAATATTTCTTCATGTGCATTATCTTCTCTAACCATCGCTTAAATGTCAGGGCTTCTATGATTCCGTCCTGGCCACAGTATCCTCTAGTCTTAGCAATCCACCTGAATAAACTCAACCACTGCAATGGCCTCAAAATCCACTTGCATATTTTTCTTTTCTTTTTTTTTTTTTTACTGTTGTTCAAGTACAGTTGTCTCCATTTTAGTGCCATATTCATCAATCTCAAAAATGGTATTTTTATCCCAGATCTGTCTCCTGAAATTTATACTCATATCTAAAGGCTTATCTCCATTTCTACTGTGATACTTAATCTCTATCTTACACTTATTGAAATAACATTTGATATTCTTCCCAAACCTACTGATCTGTCAGTTTTCCATATGTAAATAAGTAACATCAACATCCATCTATATTTCAGGCCAAAGCCTTAGGGTCATTCTTGATTTCTGTCTTTTCTTCCTGGACAACATCCAATCTATTAGCAATGGTGCCAAATCCACCTCCTAAGTAGATCCCTCTTTCCTCTGTCTTGGCCCTCTCCAATCCATTCTGTACACAGCAGCCAAAGTACTCTTTTGGAAACACGTTTCATATTGTATCACTGTCCTTCTTTATCCTCCTGAAGTGGCCCCATGCCTAATTACCCTTTGGTTACAACTCAGATTTCTTCAAACAACTTACAAGGCCCATCACAATGTGGCTTCTGATTACACCTACAGTTTAATCCTTTCCCTTTGGCTCCCTTCACATTTTACACTCCAGTAAAACACAAATATGCCATGCCATCCTTCACATGGGCTTTATACATACTTTTACTTTTTCCTGACATATTTCCCTCTCCTACTCTTATTTTTTTTGTTTTGACTCAGACCTAATTTTCCATCAGGTGTCAGGATTTCTCCTATGTCAAAAACCAATTCCTGTCCAGTAACCCTCTACATTATGCTATTATCAGCACACAAAGACAAGGGCTCAAAGTTTGTTGACACATGCAAATCCATTCCCCTTTTGACTGTGAGCTCTGTGTGAGCAGCAATTCTGTCACTCTTATTTATTTTTCTCTAGCACAGGGACATCTTACTCAACCTTTCTTGAATCAAATAATGAACTGAATGAGTGATTTTCAGGCCACTTTCTTCAAAGCTCTAAGAGCACTGTACTGGTAACTTGAAGGCTGCAGTAGGGTAGGAGGGGGTATGAAAGACAAGAAAGTGTTAATAGAAGGAAAGGTTCTGGCACCTAAACCTAACTTCAAATATAGAAGGTGCACTTATTGATAAAAGGTGCATGAATCTCTTGTTTCTCATTTTGCTTAGAAAAGATTTTGCTGAGAAAAAAATTATAAGAAAAAACTGAACATCATAATATTGAATATCCCTAAAAGCTCTGAATTCTGTGATTTTTATGAATTTGCAATAAATTGAACAGCTTGAATGAGATAAAAGCATTAGACTCTATTTACATACAAAAGTGTCTTCAAAGAGGTTTGCCCTAGACTTAGATCATTTTCAGACAATTCAGAGCATTAACATTCCTATATGACACAAGCTATTTTTAGGAGGATAGACACATTTTTTCAACAGTGCATATCCTACTGCCTAGAAAAAAATTACTATGCCATGACTGTAGAACCTGAGTACTATTTTCCTCAAACTGTTATTCAAGCCCATGATGCTTTCATTTCATTTTAGTTAGCAACCCAAATAAATCTAAACAATCCATAGCCTGTCACTTGCTTGTGGGAGCCTCTTCATTCAGGAAATGTAGTGATATAAAAGGAAACACTCAGAAAGACAATTAAAAAATTATTAAAAAGTCACCCTGGCTGGTGTGGCTCAGTGAATTGAGTGCCAGACAGCAAACCTAAAGGTTGCTGGTTCAATCCCCAATCAGAGCACATGCCTGTGTCACGGGCCAGGTCCCCAGTAGGGGGAACCCGAGAGCCAACCACAAATCTATGTTTCTCTCCCTCTTTTTCTCCCTCCCTTCCCCTCTCTCTGAAAATAAATAAATAAATAACTTTTAACAATTATTAAAACTTTTAATTCTCTTTCACTCTATGTGTGATGCTTTACTGTTATGAAGCACAGGATTCACAAAGGGTCAAAGTATATGGCAAAAATTTCCTGCTCATTAAATGTAGAAAGCTCAGGAAATGGTAACAACTCACCCCAAGCTGTAGAAGAAGACATGTCAGGTCTACCTACTCTTCATCGGATGATTTGTCTTTGATACTAAATTTCAATCTATTCATATTTTGAAAAAAAAAATATAATAATCTAAGGCAGAACAATATTCCCCATTAAGCAAAGCAGCACAATAGAAAGAATACAGGTTTTAGAGGATGACAGATGTGGGTCTAGGTTCCAGTTAGGTCTCCTTCTAGTTTTTTAAGGTTTGAAATCCAGTTTTTCCCTGATAAACTAACATGGAAATATCAATAATGGTAGATTACATTTTTCAAAAATGACCACCACAACACGAACTGCCAGTCTGCAATTAGAATGGTGAACTGGTGAGGAGTCCTCACTATGATTTCAGCCCACAGCCAGCACCTACTGCTACCCACAGGAGTAAACCATTCTCAATGTTCATAACAGTTGAGCCTTCAAATGACTGAAGCCCCTGCTGACATGTGGCTGCAGTGGCACGAGAAACCCGAAGAACTAAACAACTGAGCCCTTACTGAATTCCTAACCAGCTAAATCACGTGCATAGCCAAAGGTTTTTGTTTGACTCTACACTTAGGGTCATTTGTTATGCACTAACAATAACCAGAGCACAAACTATATAGGAACTAAAAGTTAAAGCACACAGTAGAGTGCTCACCCAAACAAACAGACAAAGAAAGCTGCTTATTATTGAGTTACATTAAAGTATGTACTCACCTTTTATATAAAGCAAGGGCAATTTGTCATAATACCCAATTTAAATGTAACTTGAAAAACATACGATTCATTCAAGTTCATTTTGGTACCTTCATGTTTTCCTGATTCACTCTCTTGCCCTCACTTATACTCTCAACTTTTTCTTTCTCTAGGTCTTGGTCCTGGTCAATTGAACAGGACTATAATCTAGATAAATAAAAAGTATGTGTTATATTTAGACAGGTACTATTATATTGTACCTGTATATTTTATGTGTGACATTTAAACAATTGCAGATATGTCTACATATAAAAATCCATACCCACTTATCACCAACACATATGCCTCTATGTAACAAATGCATGTAGATTATATGCCTAGAGCATGTGTATAAAGCCACACAATGTAAATGAATTAAATCTGACCAGTTGTCCTTCTAACATATGAAAAGCATACATAATAGTGTTCTGTAATATAAACAGAAAATAACTACTCACTAAATATTGATGAGAATATTTACTGTGTAATGAATGAGCTAGAACTCTTATTTATAACAAATGTTCACTGAACAAAAATAAATATCATGTTAAATGCAGTAATATGGCTATTTGCATTGATATCACAGAACACAACAATAGTCATATCTCTTCTCTAGATAATAGTTGTGCAGTGAAAACTGCTAAAAGATAGCATGAATAAACAGGGTTGGAAGCTAACTTGATTTTGAGGCAGAAACATTTCCAATTTCCTAGGCCCCTATTGAGAAGCTATTGTTCCTCCTCCCCCTGTTCTTATACCACCCATCGCTGAACACATATATTATTAATAAGGAAAATTTTCATTTATTGCTGTGGATAGAGGGAAGGCAACCCATTTATGTAGTGCACACTATCTGCAGGTGTAACACTACTTTTTCACATGTAAATATTATATCCTTTTTCTAGTATAGTAATGCGAGAGCACATTTGGATATAAGTGTGTAGTAGCAGTACAAGTAAGCAATCATTCTCTTTATAGATACATAAAATAATAATCTTGGAAGAAATTATGAGAGATAATCTACTCCAGTGATTTTTAACCAGATTTTGGACCCAATACTATCAATATAGATAACATTGTCACCAATAGTACATCTTATAACCAGAAGACTTGGGGAGGGTAGAGTTAGGGTTGAAGAATGTATACATTCAAAATAAAAATTATCCAGGATATTAGATATGCTCCTTTGGGTGCATATTTCTGTCCTCCCCATCCTTCCACGTGTTGCCCCATTTAAGAATCATTAAGTAACTGAATACTCTCTCTTTGCAAATTAGACAGTTGGAACATTATGCCAATTGAGAGGAAGTGATTTGGCCAAGGCACACACTAAAAGATAGGGTTACCGGTCTGTTTACCATCCTTGTCACATCTATATTCTATCAGGACACTGCTTAACTCTTTTGCAAACAGTGCAGTAATATCAGCAATTTCATAAATGCTGGATTTGAGAACTCACCAAACCTTCCCTATAAAAGCAGAGCTAATTGTGTCCAGAATTCAAATTCTGTTACAGGAAGGACCTGAATTGTATTCATATTTTAGTCAGTTTCTCGTTTGCAAGATAAAACCTAGAATGCTGATGCTCAAGTCATCATCAGTAATTCAGCAAATGAGAGAAACCCCATGCATATTGATTATCCCCACTGCAAAACTGAAGTTGATGGGGGAATTTGGGATAGTCATAACCCTCATTGGTATTAAAATACTGTAGCTTCAATTGCTATGTGAACACGAATCAAAGTGTTCTATCACTTGTAGAAATTATTTAATTAGTGACCACTCCCTCAGAAATGTATTCTTTATGCTCATAATGTTGATTGTTTTTTAATATGAATGGAGACATGGAAAGAAGATACATTTTATTTGATTCTATAGCTCTTGTGTTCTTCTATTAATTCATTATAGCAGAACATTAAATTTATTTTAATGCCACCAGAATAGAAAATGAGCTCCTCCCAATGGCTTATTTCACCTTTATAAATTATTTTCATCATATTCAGTTGTTGGACAACAAAACCATTTGATTTCCTCTGTTGATGGTGAATGATGCAGTTCAGCGGTTTGCAAGTATCTTGGCATTCAAATCAGGATAGATTCGGCTTTGCTCTGAAAAAGCACCTTTGAGCCAAATGAGCTACACCATCACAACCTAATTAGGTACTTGGTCCAAAGTAATTTAAAAGAATTAGTAAACACATTCATCCTAGTTCTCCCAGATTACTAGTCAAGACTGTACAAAACGGTGGAGAGAAGCCACTGTTCACTTAATGGGCAGGAGATACTTTCTCTCCTAACTTTTACTCTGCGATTTCTTTCTATGTCCTCACACTCTTAATCAATATCACATAGGAAACCCTAAACTTGATCTTTACTTGTTACAAAATAGTACTCAATCTGAGCATTTGGTCTTCCCCTGTTTTTGCACACAATCCATCTCATCAATGCTACATTACTCATTTTCTACAACAAACAGTAACCTGTCCTTTATGATTCTAATTAAGATTCCTTTGAACTGTAACATCTTCTTGCATAGGACTTTCCACTTCTCATTTCCATTACCATCTTTCAGCAGCTTTACTAGGGGAAAAAATTCACAATGTTTATCTTTTCTAAAGCAAATTTGTTAAACACAATTTGCAAAGGCAATGACTTCAACTTGAAATTAAAGCTAGGGGTTGCATTATTTCACTCTATTTAGAACTCAAATCATTAGGTCTAGGAAAGGAGAGAATAAGACAGTAGAACTAGACTAGACTAGAGTAAAATTGCAAGCCTGAGAGTATGGGTGTGGTGGGTGGTGGGGCGTATATTTTGCTGTTCTTTTAGATTCAATTGGAAAAAAGAGAAAGTCCCTTGCTTCCATAACTGTGGCATAGGTAGAAAGTTTTAGCCAATTTTTGTTTGGTATCATCTACAGGGGAAAAAGTTTTGTTTGCAGTACCAAAGATGAGCCTTTGGTATAGCATGTTTTCTACTGATGTGGGCTTAAGAAGAACTAAAAACATATTCTAAATGGTACTATCATGTCATTACAGAATATACAAGGGAAAGAGAAAAGATACTAGAAGAAGCACACAGTCTTTATTAAATAAAATTATTTCTCCAACTAAAGGTTCAATTATGACTGCAAATAGCCTGAGAACAAAGAGTAAATTTGTATAAACTGTTTAAAAAGGGATACAGACGCCAGGTTTTGTTCTGTTAAAATTACACTAACCAACTCATGATGATTAATTAAGACCCCTGTATGTTCATACTATGGCATTGGAAGAATTGTAGCAATATATTTAATCACTGAAAATAAATAAAATGACAGGTAAGTAAATGCCATCTAATTGGTTATGCCACAGATTACTTACTGTGTCATGTCAACCTGTCTTTACAGGTAGATTTCTCAAGGCTCATGTTAACATCTGTGTAGACTTGCTCCATCATCTTTATTTGAAAGTAACCATCGTAACTGTAGTGACATTTCATGATTTGGGGGGAACTCATAGGACATCTAAAACATTGCGTAAATTAAGTGACATCTGTACATGCTGATTGCTGACATCCACCTCCTCATTCGAAATTAATGTCGGATCACATTTGTTATGTATATTAATGAACCAAAATACCATGTAACATTCCACTTTAATTTTTATTTCCAAAAATATTGTAGCTAAATGCAAGGTGACTAGAACTGAGACATGTCATTATCAACTCACAGAATAGATGGGCGACTGTTTTCATAGATACAGAGTGCTAGATAACTGTTCTCTTTCTCTTGCTCTGCTCCAGTCCCTCACAGTTAGAGGCACTGACTCTTTCTTGTAACACAGGCACATGAGGTCCCTGAGCCCATCCTCCTGAGAGCAGGCATATAAAAACAGCCACGGCACACTACGAAGTGGGAACTAGAGCTAATATTTGCTCTTGATTTAGTAGGCACGGGTCTGTATACCTGCATGACCACCATATCAATACACTTTCTATGATGGCTAGAGTTTTTCCTCCATGGTTTCTTTGTCAAGTCCTGTAATTCCCACAGGTAACACAGGCTTCTCTGTACCCTAGAGCCTGACATCTATGTAGCTATTGTCATCTCAGATGGCTGGATCCTGCATATTACACTCTTGGTCCTTACCTTCTCCATTCCTTAGACATGAGCTAGGATCTTGCTGGGGGAAAAAAATGAAACCACAATGCTTTCTAAGCAAGCGCAAAATTACCTCATACTTTTGGACTTAATACATTGGACAGTTCAGCCATGATACTCAGAATCCTGATTTATACCTGCATTTAACCACTCTAAACTCCCTCCTGGCTACCCTTGCTTCTCCCCACCAGCATACACCACCTTAAACCATATCCCCTACCAGTCAAAAGTAACCAAGAGAAAATTAATATAGATGTTAACAATGTGACAGCATTGCCCCATTCCTGTTCTCTCCCTGACCTCATCATATTTAATACATTAATAATAAAACTCAGGTAAAATAAAAATAGCAAGACACGACTTCATGAATTGACCATGTTGTCAGGATTTTCATGCTAGACATTTGCATTTGGTCTATACTGCATTAGTGTAGTGTAGACCAAGTCTGGTCACAACAAATCTTACTAAGAACAGAAGATGAAGTTGTTGATGTCTATGTCCGATCCTTTGATCACATCTGCCCCCTCTTCTTGATCACTACTTCTAATACATTTTTATTCTCAGATACAATGCTTTGAAATAAACACTATGTTTAAAATGTCTGCTTTGTAATTAGGTAGTCACATACATGTACTTGAAAACAAGATCATAATACTCCACTCAAAAAACATATAATTTAAACGAGTAATAGGTTATGCATTCTAAGCAACCTTTTGTTTCCTGAATAACTATTTTTAGTATGCAAATATACAGATGTGCACACTTGTTGCTCTCTAATGAATAAGTTGTGTCAGATCTAACAAAACCAGAAACTCTCCTAAGTTATAATTTTGAAAATAAATTTTCAATGCATCTTGTTGTGTTTTCATTATATAAAGTTTCTTTTTCAGCTATACATATTCTCAACATGAATATTGTGAGATATAGATACATACATACATACATACATACATACAGTGTGTGGCAGAAGTAACACCTGCTTGAATGTAGTTGGGAGGATAATAATATACGTGTAATTATTTATAGTTTTATTTAAACATTTCACCTAAAATGTTACATGGAGTGCTTGCATGTGATATTGTTCTGTTACAGAATTACATGATTATGATCTTGTAATAAAAGGTTTTGTATAAAAGAAGGGGCATTATTTGTGCCAGACCCTAAATATAAAAACAAGACTCTTAAGTTGATATGGCAGTAAATGTCTAAGTAATACTTGAAGTCTTGAACTGGAATATCCACTGATTAGGCCAGATATTCAGCTCAGCTAAACCAAAACAAAAATCTTACAGATGATTATAAAAATTACTGTCAAATATTTATGTCATATCCAAATTGGAAATCAAACAGGAATCCAATGTTCCTTGCTAGGTTGTATTTCTTAGCAAGGTTATGTCAATATCAATTATATGCTAACATGTCAAGTGGTCGGTAGAGTGGCCTAACACTTTCATTAATGTATTATAAATTCTATGGTTTTGATATATGCATGTCTAAGAAATAAAATGATAAATTAGAAACCTTTCAATGGAACAAAGGAAATTATGAGTCTATGGGGATTTTCTATGCATAACCTTGAAGTTTAATGAGATATACAATAAAACAATTTTAGTGTTTATTTCCTAATGCTGCCATATGGACATTTATAATACATATATATAGCTATATGTGCAGAATTATAATACAGAAAAACATTACATATCCATATATATGAATATGTGTACATATTCTATGTACATACACATACATAATTTGGGAGGCACGAACTGGTTGATTATTTAAAGATACATCACATAAACGTGAGTATATTGTACATTTTAGCTCAAATAATTGTCATAAAAGTATATATTCCTAAGGATAGCATTCATTTTACAAATAGAAAAACCATGAATCCACAGCCTTGGATCCTTCCACTGTACTGTGCATAGCAAACATTCTATTAGATATTTCAAATTTTACCATCGAAATAATGGACCATTCATAAATTTGTTTTTCATTGTAGAAACTCTGTGGTTAGTTGTTGCATGAATATTATCAGCCAAATTAGATTTTTCCTTATGGGTACTCTTTAACACAGGATTTACTACATAGTAGGTGAGACTGATGATTAGGGGAGAAATGATGAAAGATGATGTATGCTGGTTGCAAAAAATAAAAAGAAATGGGTAAAGAGTATAAGAGCCAACCTAAGAAGAAAACATCTGAACAGACAAAAACTCCTCCTAGTGGAAGGGCACTTCACACTTTTGGGTTGAGATAACATTTAATAGCTCACGACTAATCCTTTACCTAAAATAGCACAAATATACATACTAACAAAGAAAAAAACACAAAAACTCTATTTAAAAAGAGCATATACTCTATTGTCATAATTTAAGAGAATTTTCTTTTAACTTCCAAACCCACAGAACTGAGTTAAAACTCACAACAAATGACTGAGACATTGCATGTCATGTATACAGGGAATCTCAAACCCTGCGAGGAAGATGCTTTGCCCTTCTCCTTCTGACTGTCTTGTGGCTAAAACATCCAAGGTTTGCACCAACTAGAAATCTTTACAACCAACTTCTATATATTACTCCTTTTACTTTTTGCAAAAATCTTATTGAGATATACTTTATTTACATATAATAAAATGGACCCATTTTAAGTATGGTATTAGATCAGCTTTCACAGGTACATAATCATCACCGATATCCAGATATAAAACATTTCAGGCACTCCAGAAAGTTCCCCATGCTTGCAAGTAGTCAATATCAACTGCCCATTGGTGATAACTGATCTGATAATTTCAATCAATTGTAGTTCAACTGTTTTTAACTACGTATAAGTGAAATTAGGCAATAATGCTCTCTGTGCCTGGCTTCGTAAGCTCTGTATAATATTTTTGAGATTCAATTACACTCATATGTCTATCAGCTTATTCTCTTTGCTTAGTATATTAGTTATATCACCATGTCAAAACATTTATTTGTTGATGGAAATTATTGTTTCCAACATATAGTAATTTTGAAAAAATAAGTACTATAAAAACCTAAATACATCTATGTATGAATATATGTTTTCACTGCTCCAGGGTAATTACCTGGACAAGATCCTTTTACAGATCATTTTTAATTAAGCCTTTTAGGACAACTTCTATACTCGTCTTTACTCTAAGACTAGTGTATCCTTATTACTGAAGTGTGACTCTATGAGATCTCTACTGAATAGGTCAGATGTCCAATGAAGTCTATCTATTCTGGTTAGTCAAACTTGAATGAATTCCTGTCCTCTGTGATCTCTCAGAATTGTTCACCTAATAGCTCCCAGTGTTACTTTGCCTAATCTTGTGAAGTTTTGCCCTATATATGTGCAATTTAATGTTCAGAAATAGACTCATGGGGAACTAATGCAGACTTCTGAAGATTTTTGTTTATATAGAACCATCCTTCCAAAACTCTGCTGTACATATTTAAGCTACCTCAGCCTCTTTTAATTCTGTTATGTGATTAAGTTTAACTGAACTTCTATGCTATCCTTGGGTACTCCATTATTGCACAATGGTGGAGAAGGTGCCTTTCTTTGGGTAGAAGGATTGGAAGATCATAAGCTTCACCTTTGTTTCCCTTTTCTCAAGTATCACTGTCATGATCTGCATGTTTTTCAACATCTGAAAACAGATGTTGTAAGTATATATTATGTTCATTTTTCTATTTGTTTGCAGTCCAATACAAGACAGGTATCAGGCATTTTGTCATGATTGAGAAGTAATATACATAGACATTGATTTTTAAGGTGGCAAAGCACTGTGGAGTGGGACTTTAATCATTCACGCAAAACAGAGCATGATATTGAGGATAGTGACAACTATGTATTCCTTCTAAGAGGAAATAACCACCTGTACATTTCTAATGGTTTAGATAGAGAGAGGAAGAACCTTGGTTTCATCACATTTTGGAAGCTTAGGGTTGAATGTGCTTTCTTCATTTAGCATAACAAAGAGAGGGAAGGTAAAAATAGGTAAATATTTCAACTCAATTTAAATGAGATATATTAAAAAAACATTCACTGGAAATCGGTCCAACTCCAATACATACCCATCTGTTTTCTAGCTACAGATGTGCCAAGGTTACTCTACAAAAACACAAATGTACGGTTTTCCAGGTTTAAATTTTAGTCTTATTGTGGTAGCTAAGCATTTTGTCAAGGGAAGGCACATTATTGTAAATTCCATGCAAAGGTTTTTATTACAGTATTTTAAAATTCAATATTCTAGTAATTCGCTGTTTTTATATGAGACCATAAAATTTAGAATGTAGTATTTCTATTGAGATTATCTGACAATACCACCCCTATGGAAAGAGAATGGAACTAAAGGAAAGAACACATCACAGACTCTATGTATTGGTAAACATTAGATCAGCATAGATATGTCCTTGTGTCACATTGAATAAACAGAACACTACTTTCAGTATCTGATAAACCAATACTGAAACAAAGAAATGGATTTTCATGTTAACGATCCATTAAGCTTCTGAAAATCATTTAATATATAATTAGAAGTAACATACTATAAAATTTTAATACTGACTCAATATTATCAAAATACCTTCTTAGCAAATTGATCTATAGATTCCATAAAATTCTCATCTTTCTCCCAGCAAAATATTTCATGGATATCAATGACCTGATTCTTAAGCTTATATGGACCCACGGCCCAGTAGCTCACTTGGTTGAGCAACATCCTGTACACCAAAAGTTTGAGGGTTGGATTCTGGGTCACAGCAAATATATAAATTATGTGTTTGAACCCCAGTCAGGACATGTATGAGAGGTAAACAATTGTTCTCTCGCTATCTCTCAAATCAATAAACATTCCTAATGTGAGGATGTAAAAACATGAAAAACAAAATAAAATAAATTTTATACAGAGAAGGAAAAAATGAGAATAACCTAACATGATATTCATGAAGAAGAAGAGAGATGGTGAGTTGATATTGTAAAGCTAAAATAATCAAGATTGTGGAATTGTTAAAGAATAGAAAAATACATAAATGAATCAGAAAGTCCAGAAATAGACCCACATAAATATGGCCAACTGATCTTTGACAAAAGAGTAAAGGCAATACAAAGAAGCAAAGATAAACTTTTCAACAAATGGTGCCAGAACCAACAAATGGAACCACAAGCAAAAAAATTAAACTAGATATAGATCATCCACCCTTCACAAAAATTAACACATAATGAATCATACATCTAAATATAAAATGCAGAATTACAACACTCCTAAAAAATAAAAAGGAAAAGAAGTAAATAACCTTTGATATCGTGATAACTTTTCAAAACAGTAACAGATGAACAATTTATGAAAGAAATAATTGTTAAGTGGGACTTCATTAAAGTTAAAAACATCTCTGCAAAACAATATCAAAATAATGAGAATACAAGGCATACAGTGGAAGAATATATTGGCCAATGACACATCTGATGAAAGACTGTTATCCAAAATACACATAAAATTCTTAAACCTGAACAATAAGAAAATTTAACAATGGCCAAAGACCTTAAAAGGCACTTCACAGCGAAGATATACAAGTAGCAAATAAGGGTATGAAAAGGTTCTTCATATCATACGACATCAAGGAAATGCAAATTAAAACATTTAAAAACAATAAAAAATTATTAAAAAACAAAACAAAATACTAGGTAGTTATTGTGCTGCATTGTTCACAACAGTCAAAACAAACAATGCAAAAATTCACCAATTGATGGATGGATAAAAAAGATGTTACAAACTCATGTACACACTACCTCGTATCACTTTTATGTGGGATATTTAAAAAAGAAAAAGTGAAACTCATTGAAACAAAGAGTAGAAAGGTGTTAGCCAGGAGTTGCGGGGTGGAGGACATAGAAAGAGCTTGGTACAAGTATACACACTTTCAACTATAACATCAATAACATCTGAGAATGTAAAGTTAAAAAATACAACAAACAAATAAACTGAAGGTTCTCAAAGACAAGAAGTCTCTAAACTGTCAAGGCCAAGGGGAGCCTACGTAAAAATTAAGCAAAAACTAAGGAAATCTCAATAAAGTACAGACCTTAATTAATAACTGTCTCACTGTTGGTTTACAAGTGTAACAAAGGTACCATACTAATGCGAGATGGTAATAATAAGGGAAATTGGGTGTGGGGTATATGGATATTACCTTCGCCGTTTTTCTATAAATTTGAAAGTGTTCTAAAATAAAACATGCTCTAAAAGCTCATGAAATACTAGTTGATGACGAGAGCTGGGAGACAGCAGAATGACCCAATCATGGAGACGGCTGAGGGGAACGGCTTAGAGGAAGCACCCTCCCCCTGCCCTGTGCACCACAAGCACCCACCTAGAGGAGATGAGGAAGAGTGAGCGGTGACTTTGGGAAAACTCTTAGGGGTTTTGACGAAGCTCCACCTCGGTCTAACCAGAGCAGCCAAACTCCTCTGCCCCCTCCCCTCCCCCTCTCCCCTCCCCCCCTCCCCTCCCCTTCTCCCCTCCCCCTCCCGGATTGTGAAGGGTGGGGCTTTGTGATGTCACCCCGCACCGTGGTTACCACTGGCGGAAGGAATTTCTGATGGCCCATCACAGCTGAGGGTGGGGCTCCTCAGTGTCCTGGACGGTATATGTACAGGTCAGGCGCCCTGAGTAGGGCGCTGCGGCTACCCGATGGCCAACGAAACTGAGGAAACGATGGAGCCTGTTCCAGAGGAAGAGACACCCACGATGGAGCCTGTTCCAGAGGAAGAGACACCCACGCCAACCACAGGAGTGAAGAGGAAGAGTGATTCCCAGGTCGCAGACGAAGGACGGAGAAAGGTCGGACTCCCCTCCTCCTCGGCCCCCTCCTCTTCCCCACGGCCCCCCCCCCCGAAGGCTTCTCCCCTGCCCTCGCCTGGCACAAGCCCCTCCTCAAGTCCCTCTCAGCCTCCTCCCATCCCCTTCTTACGGGTTTCCCACCCACTTCCCCCAAACCAATGTCTTTCCGGGTTTGTCTGGTTTCCCTCCTAGGCTCTGAAGTTAACAGAGAAGGTGACTTCGGTCCTTCGACAGATTGAAGAAAAGCATAAGGGAGGGAAAAAGCCGAAGATAATCATCTTGTGCTACAGGGGGTGTAGAAAAGTCAGCGAAAAGCAGCCCGACGCGGATGAAGAAAACCAGCCCGACGCGGATGAAGAAAACCAGCCCGACGCGGATGAAGAAAACCAGCCCGACGCGGATGAAGAAAACCAGCCCGACGCGGATGAAGAAAACCAGCCCGACACGGATGAAGAAAGTCTGCCCGACACGGATGAAGAAAACCAGCCCGACACGGATGAAGAAAGTCTGCCCGACACGGATGGAGAAAGTCTGCCCGACACGGATGAAGAAAACCAGGAGGAGGCTCCCTCTACAAGTGACGACGCCTGTGACCCAGAAACCGAAGACCCTTCCATAGATGCTGCGTCTCTGGAAGAAATGCCAGAGTAATGGTCCCTTATGTAGAGACCAAAACGGAAAGGGTCCCCTGTCCAGACCCAAGGACGTCATGTGGCGTTAATGAATAAAACACTGGCATGTGTGAAAAGGAAATGTGTTTTGTTCTGTGCGTTCTCGGAAGACGGGGAGGGAGCGAAGGAAGGGGCAGGCATGGGAGAAGGGGGGAGGTGGTGTCCTCCAAGTCTGGGGACTAGACCAGCCAGTCCACAGTTAGCCAGACACGGAGAACGAGGACTAGGTGAACACTGAAGAGGGATTTTTCCTTCACAGTTTATCATACGGGCAGGGGTGGAAAGAAACTGGTGTTTTGTTTGTGTTCCGAGTGTGGTGGGGGGGGGGGCGGGAATGGGGAGCAGTGGGGTGATGTGGGGGGGCAGCAGTGTGTGATCATGAATTCCATTCCATTTTAGATGTTAGACTATTGACGGCTTTCAGCCTCACTCCTTTCTCTTCCACTTCTAGCCCACACTTAGACAAGCTGATTTAAAAAACAAAAACAAAAACAATCAAACAAAATATAAACAGAGAGTTTCTGAGTATGAAATAGAAATAGATATGCCTGAGCTGCAGCATTGAAACTATTGTGTTGCCTACATTCCCCAAAGCCAAAGCACTTACTGCCCGAAAATATCTTGTAGTGCATATGGACAAACTGCCCCAATAAGTAATAAAATTAAGTAGTTCACACTCACAATAAGCTTACAAAATATTACCCTGTGGAATTCTCCTTACTTATAAAATAAATAACGCCTTCCACCCTAGTTAAAAAAGGGTCCAATTTAAATGGCAACATGGCCTTGGCTGTCCTTGCTCAGGGAATTGAATGCAGACCTGCAGCCCCTAAGGTTGCAGGTGTGATTCCCAGTCAGGGCACATGCCTGGGTGGAGGACAAGGTCCCCACCTGGGCGCAAGCCAGAGGCAACCTATCATTGTTTCTCACACATCATGTTTCTCTTCCTCTCTTTCTCCCTCCTTTCCCCTATCCCAAAAATAAATAAAACCCTTGAAAAAAACAAATCAAAACAGGTCCTCAGAGATTAAAACCCATTATACAAGACCTATTTGAGAAAGGTATAATTATCACCACTGCTCCTGAACTTAACAGCCAAATTTGACTTGCTCTTGAACCTGAAAAGCATGAATAGGGCCTCAGTGTGAATTTTCATACCTTTAATGCCATGGCCCCACGCATTAGGGACCCATATCTAATATTACTGAAATTACTGATTCCACCCAATAGCAAACTGGTAAACACTCTGCAGTCACAGCAAAGGATCTGAATGACATGTTCTCCCCCAGTGCCTATTTCAACAGCCTCGAGCTACACTTAACCTTCCCTTTCAAAGAGACACACCACACTTTTCCTTGGGTACTCAGTGGGATACCTCTCCACTCCTGTCATGTCACATGATCTGTGCAGACAATGTCTAACCACATCTAGCTCTTTCCAGGTGCACAGGTGTGACATCACACTGATGGCATCTCCTTTGAGGGGATTCATGACACACTTATTCTGGACACTGAAACAGAGGAGTTCACAAGAAGGGGATGATCCATTACCCCACATGTAGTACCAGGCCCCACCACCTCAGTTAGGCTTTTGAACATCATTACTTAGACTGAGGGCTGCTCTAATCCTGAGTGTGTCAGGAAACAGCTTTTATCCTTCTTAGTACCACATTACTGAAAGAAATCCACCATCTTAGACATTTTTGCATTATGGAGATGACATTCCTCATATACAAGTTTTATTTAATTTTATTTATGTTACTTTGCAGATAGGCCCACCTTGAACAGCACTCCTTCCCACATTAGGCTCTGAAATCTGTATAAATGACCATAGGACAGTCACTCCTGTTAGGACCTTCTAGAAACTCCTTTCCTGTAGAGGCTTTAACAACTGTCTCCCATACCTCTTGGAGCCCCTGGACCACTCACAATAGACATTAGTTGCCAATGTCACTAATCATGACAGGGATGCAAACTAAAACTACAATGACATATCACCTCGCACCTGTTAGAATGGCTATCATCAATAAATGAATAAACAGCAAGTGCTAGCGAGGATGTGGAAAGAAGGGAACGGTAGTACACTGCAAGAGGGAGTGCAGACTGGTGCAGCCACTGTGGAAAAAAACATGGTTGAAAAAATTAAAAATGGAACTGCCCTTTGACCCAGCAATTCCATGCCTGAGAAATATTTCCTAAGAATCCCAAGACACCAATTAAAAAGAATATATGCACTGCAGTATTCATAGCACATTATTTATGATAGCCAAGATCTGAAAACTGTCAAAGTATATGAGTGCATAAAAAAAGCTGTGGTACCTTTACACAATTGGATAGTACTCAGGTATAAAGAAGAAGGAAATCTTTCCATTTGCAACAGCATGGGTGGACCTAGAGACCATTATGCTAAGGGAGATAAGGCACTGAGTGAAAGACAAATACCATTTAATCTTACTTATAAGAGGGATCTAATGAACAAACTGATGAACAAAATAAAAACAGAGGTATGGAACAGATTGACAGTGGTCAGAGGGGAAGGGGACTAGAGGGATAGGCTAAAAAAGATGAAAGGATTAAGAAGAACAAATTGGTTCATACAGAATAGCCATGGGGATGTAAAGTTTTGCATAGGGAATTTAATATTGTAGTAATACTACAATACTAAATACTAAATACTGATACTAATACTAAATACTACATATTGTAGTAATTATATATGACGTCAGATGGGTACTAGATTTATCAGGGTGATAATTTCTTTCATATGAATGTCTAATAACTATGTTGTGCATCTGAAATAAACATAATACCGTATTTCAACTGTAATTGAGAAGTACAAAGTTATTTTTTAAAAGAATGTACCTGTATTTTTTCATTTCATAAATTTGGATTAATTCTCGTTCATACAAGTAAATTATAAAGTGTAGAATATACTATTCTCACACAAAAACATGTTCCTTTATTACCATATTACTTTAAATACCTTTGTTATAGGTATCCTGTTAATATGAGGAAATTTCGTAGGGGAATCTTCCATTTTGTTGGGTGTATAAACTTGTTCCTGATTATACCGTGCATTTATATTCATTTACTGGTGGAAATATATAGTAATGTATTGTGTGTGTATTTGATTACATAATGCTATATGGATCATTATGAAATGTTCCCTTATCAATGATAATGTCAAGGAAAACTTTCCATTTCATCACATACCTACCTTATTTTACTTTGATTTATATTTTAATTGGTGTAGCATATTTCACAGTGTGGCTGTACTGGAACTTATTTATTCATCCCCATGCCAATGCTCATTTATATTGTTTCCAGTATTTCACTATCTCAAGGTAATAATAAATATCTAGCTATCTATACATATGTATATTTTTATCTATAACTATATCTATATAGCTAGTATATAATGCATACATGAATGCCAGTGTATGGTGCAGTTGAAAAATAGGAATTGAGAAGTAGAAAGTAGTATGATATAATATTCACATTTTAATTGTCTCTCAAAGTGTCATTACTTATTGACAATATCACTTTAACAGAGATCCCCATGCTACTCACTTAGGACAGCACTTACCATGACTGAAGTTTTAAATACTTGTCAATCTGCTTGGAGACACACATCATTTAACTATATTTGTTTATCTGTCTTTTTTAGTTTGCACTCCTTGGATTACCACTGAGATGAATTATATTTTCATTTTTCTCCTTGGTAAAGTGTCTACTAAAATCTTTTGCTGCTTTTTCTACTTATTATTTGTATTTTTCCTTATGGATTTTGAGGTAAACTTTAAACATTCTAAATGTTAATCTTCACATTTTGTATGTTAGAAATATTTTCTTCTGATCTTTTTTATTTTATTTATGGTGTTTTTCTCACATAGATTGAATTTAATCTTGACCAGTCAAATGTAACAATATTGATCATCATACATTTCCCTTTGGAGTCCTGCTTAAGAAAGCTTCATCATCCAAAATTAGAAACTTATTTTCAAAGGGACAACAGTTTGGTGATTTTGAGGGAAGAGGGTGGGTGGAGGTTAAAGAGGGTATTAGGGGAGAAATGTTAATGGAAAAAAGTTCAAGAAAAGATAAACTATTTTAAAAAAGAGAAAAACAAAAGAGAAACATTTTCATTAATTTGTCATTCAAAGAATGTGATGAAATTGCTCCCGAAAGACTTGATTTTCATAAATATGTCATATTTGTCATTAAACAATTATATTTTCTATGCTATGAGATGTTAGTTAAGACTTCTAAATGTATTCTAAATGTTTGTTATAATGCTTCAACAACATTTAAGTGACTATGAATAATGCTGCTATGTGTTTTGAATATATGTGTTTGTGCCTGCATGTGCACAATATTGTGAATTTTAGCTTGTACTAAAGATTTCAACTTCTGTCACCATCAAAATGAGTATAAAGGGAAAAAAATACTTTATTTTATAACCCTGTTCCCTACTAACTGAGAGAGAGGGGAGATGAAAACAGGAGAGCACGAGAGAGAGCGAAAGATCCCAGGAAACACACCCTAACATTGTATGGGTGACAAATTATGCTGGCTTTAAATTTCATGTGATACTTGGATTTCATTGCAATATATTGGTTTCCATTGCTCAAAAAAAACCCTATAGTCTACAAATTTTCTGATAATACTTTTGTAGCTTCTTTCAAATGTTAAATATTTTATCCTTAGAGGAGTTGTCTTCCCTTTGCAGAATTAGTGGGATAATTGTTTCCATGTGTACTTACCCTGGTATTGCAGAGTCTTTACTCTGGGGATTTGGCCTTTTTAGTCCTTGGGTCCTGGAGTTCGGAAATTAGGCTCACTCAGGACATTGGACAGGAGGTAATGACTTCCCTAATAAAGACATAGGAAATAATACCCTCGGATGCATGATCATCTATTCTTGATTAATTTTTATTTTACTTTATATATCCAGGACTGACACCTGTCTAAAGATGCTGCAGCCTATTAGTCATGTCCATAACTTTCTGCACATGAAGATCTCATGGCCACTCGTAAACTGCGTCTACCTTCCTTCTGATGTTAAGCACCACCACAGAACCTCTATTTTTTCAGGACCCTATCATCCCATTGCTATCAATGACCCGTTTTTCTATTATTAACTCCTGTCCTAATACTTGGCCTTTAGAAATCACTCACATTACACTTTATAGTGATGCGGGTGTCCCTTTCACCGTGGCTTTTCTTAAGGCTTTACAAAGTGATACAGCCTCTGAGTCTCCAAGGGGACAAAATCATCTGGTAACTTTTCCTGCCGTGTGCATCATATGTAGAATGTTTATTTCTTTGAATCTTTCTACCCCTTCTTACAAGTCTCCCATGGCAATTTTGAAACTTCATATTCACTTCTTATAGAAGGACCTTTTTTGTTGTTTTTCTTCTCTGGGAAACTTCCAAGCAGCATATCCCCAGAGTAGCCTTATGCTCCTTGCATTCTCAAGTTGCCAAACTATCGCTTATTCCACAGATGCAATCACGGCTGCTGACATATCTATATAAATCATGCAATCTTCACAGAAAACTTCGTTAAAAAAAGACATCACTTCCCATTTTACAAATGGAGACACTAAGCCTTAAAAGGTTTAAAGAACTGGTACAAGGTCACACCCTAAGTAAGTGACTTGTGAGTATCATTTCAAAGCTCATCTTCTCAAAAGGACTCCTCACTGGTGCACGAAACCAAGTCATAAGTGCTAGATCTATACAGAAGGATGGTTTCTTGACACTTTAGTATACTTTTCTAGTCATTGTAATACCATTTTGGCAATAAAATTACTAAGATTTTAACTATGAAGTTAAGCTTCCTTGAATAAATGTTTTTCATACTCTAGTGGAAGATAAAAATTTTTTAATGGACAAAAATCTCTAGAGAATGTGATGACTGGAATTGAATGTAATAACTGTAACTGAAGCCTATAGAGGAATAGCATATTGGAAGATTATCTGTTAAACTGTTAACACAGCACGCAATCATAGCTTTCACCTAAGCATGTTTCACACAGATTTATCTTTGAGAGGCCACACCATTTCAAATTATGTCTATTGAAAAGTCAAGATAGAGCAGCTATTTAAGACTTACATCATTGAATAAGGACCAAATCTATAATGTAAAGATTCAGAAGCCCCATATTTATAAACAGTAAAATACAAAGGTCAGAAGCATAGTTTATCCTTACCTTTTCCTTCCAATACAATTTAAACTCAAATTTTGTTAACATATAGCTTTTAGGCAATCAAGGTTACCTTATGCACCAATGCAACTTGAAACACTTACTTAGCAAACTAGAGTTAGAAGCCTCATATACAACCAGTCTTTATATAAACTTCATCAGGTCACAGATAAAAGTGAAAGATGTGGAAGTCTGCATCAAGTTCGTAGACACTGTGTTATAAATTGCAATATTGTCATAGAGATATGCCTCCCAAAGTTTTCAAAACAACTAGAGAAGCATGAAAACATTCATGCGAGAGAACATTTATCCTAAGCTTACTATAGTCAGCAATTGGTATAGCAGAAATGGGAAACTACTGCCCTGAAAATGTGCCATTTAATCCCATCACTCTGCATATACAAAATAAGCCTGGTCCTGAATATAGACTCAAAGTAAAACGTTAATTTTAACCACATGCCAGAGCGCAAACTGACCTCAGCTAAGAACACATGGTTTCTGACCCTGGCTCTGCCACTAACATGGTCTGTGACATGGGAAGAGTCACTTTCACTTCTCAGGGCTTATTTTTTACATACGTAAAATAAAATGATCTCAAGAGTCCTTTCAAACTCTGAAAAACTATGACAACTGATTAATAACTTCGTTGATTTTGACATACTAATGTTTTCACAATGTCTTCAAAGTGGTGGATTAAATATCCCATTTTAACATGGTTTTTGTGAAGACCCAGTATAAGGAGAGATTCCTCAAAGAACAGACTATTATCTGAATTTCTCACAAGTGGGAGAAAGGTCAGGACATGCTAATTGGGTAAGCTGGAAATTCCACAGACCTGCCAATGGAACAGGTGCAAATGTACCTGGTGATAATTGATGGCCAATTATGAAAGCAATAACCAACCTCAGGTTACTGGCTGGTCTGCCAATACATACACTCCCTGGGTTTCAGTTTGTTAGTAAGCAGACACACACCCTGGAGGTTGTATTGTGCAGACAAAATGCTTTCGAAAACACAACGTGGTTTTCAGTTGAGTATAAGAATCTGAAACATAGTAACACAAAAATTGGTTCAAGTAAAATCAAGTCAACAGGCCAAGTTTCAAAGAAAATCCCCTTGCATATCCCATTTTAACATCCCTCATTCAGCACTTATCATTCTAACCCTTCTCCCTACACCTGGCTCAATCCAAAATGAACCACATGAAAGAAAAATTAAATGTGTTCATTTTCCTTTAAAAATAGACTGTAATAAACTGAATTAGCATTTAGTGAGAATTCCTACGGCAATGCCAGGAAAATGTTTTCTCATAAAGGATCAAGTATATTTGCCCACTCGGCACTAAATGGTTTCCTAGTCTCTTTATTCTAATGGTGGATCATAGGTCCCAGAAATTGATATTTAATTATGACATCCAGAAAAGCAATGCCCTTAGCTGAGAAGGAAACTGGATGAAATTAGGAAAGGTTATTAAATGTGTTCTCTTTTTCTCTGTTGTTGTTTGTTTGCTTTTTGCTTAGTGAGAATGACGCCTGGGTAGGTTTCACAGATGGGACAGGTTTCCCAACTGCATATGAAGGACTAAAGGTTCAATAGAGACTAATTGAAACCATTGGTGCTCAAGATGCTCTCAGGGCCCCCATCTCACTGAGAGTGAACACTGAATCCTTGTAAAAAATGGCTGCAAGGCACAGGTGTAGCATACGGGGGCCTCTATTTTTCCCTGCTGTTTTTCCCTCTCACTCTGTCCAGCTCTTCTGGCCTCTTTCCTGTTTGTGAAAATATTAGCCATGCCGGTACCTCAAAGTCTCTGAAGTTATTGTCTTCCGTCTAGGAGTAGTCTTCCCTCAGATATCTACATGGCTTGCTCCTTTACCTCCATTCAGTTCTTTGCATACGTGGAATACATGTTCTCTTTAAAACTTTCCCTCCCAGCCCACCATGGCTCCAATATAAAAACAAACTGTTCCATATTCCCTGCCCATATCATATGCCTGCATTATTATTGGCCATATGAACTTCTAATTTTTATGAACTACTAATATTTAATTAGGTTTTTAGTTATTATCTCTTTCTAGCCAACAGAGTGTAAGTTCCAGGAAGACATAATTTTTCGCTGTTTGGTTGCCTGATATAAAACAAATACACTTGAACAGAGCCTCATAAGTTGCATTTTATTAATAAAAATTTGCTCAAGGAATGAATAAAATAAAAATACTATCAGCCAAGGTTCCAGCACTAATAAAGTTTAAATGTTCAGACCTAGGCTTAGAATGTTAGTCAAATCTTTCAAAATATCTTGTGTTGGTAAGAATCATGCTAACAAGAATGTATAGATTTTGTACTAAGATAGATTGGTTATGAACAAAAAGATGAAGCCAATTTTCCAGTTATACATATACTCAACCTTGGATTTCAATGTTTCCGAGATTATGCACCAGATTTCAGTAGCTGCCTCAAAGAGAACAAAAATTGTTGCCCAGCTCTCAATCATGGTGATGGTTTCAGATTAACACAAGTGAAACCTCTTTTTTCTACGTATCTGAAAATTATATCAGGTTGAAGCAAATAAAATTGATAATATGAGTTTTTTTACATAAACAATGTAACATTAACAACATTTCACAAATGCCTGACCTTCATATGTTTTAAAATAGTACTTCCCAAATGACTTGAATAAATCATTTTGCTATCTTCCCAAATGGAGCAATGTTATTGGGAAGACTGTTCAGCTGCCATGGAATAAATCATACTATGTCATGCCCAGCCTTGGTTATTTTCAAATCCAGTTGCCTTTAACTTATAAATGGCTCCAATTGGATGTATTCAGAATGTATGATAATTTCTCTCAAAATACAAAGTGAAATCCATTGCTATAGGCTAATATCCCTACAAAGCGATTGAATTAGGCTCTTTCTGGTACAAGTGATAGAAACCAAATTCAAAATGAACTAGCTTAAGCAAAAATGGGATTTTATTGACTTACAAAGTACATGAATTGAAATGCTGAATCTAGAGGCTCAAATCCTTCTCTCTTGCCATCTTTCTTTTTAAAAACTTGGCTGCATTCTGCATAGATGTACTCTACATCGGATAGGTAAGATGGCTACATGTATCTCTGGACTAATTTTCTCCTTAATTAATCTAGTACAAAGATATCTTCCTTCTAATTTCAGCTATCTTGGGGAAGACAAGGATGAGTTCTCCATTGGTCCAGTATCCACCCCTACGACAGAACTGAACCCAAAGCTGGAGTACAATTATTGGCACAGCCTGTTTTGCTAGGCATGGGAATTTTTGGGAGGTGTATGGATCAAAATAATTACCAAATCTACTAGGATCTCATGTAGTAGAGGGTGTGTGCACAAAGGCAAGGTTTAACTCTTACCCAAAGAGAAGATAATGAATATGTACAGAGAGTATAATTATTATAATCATCATCATCACCATCATCACTACAAGTCCATTTTTGTTCATCCACTTGGCACAGTGAATTAAAAAAAAAATTTAGTGAAACCATCCTAAAGCATACATCAGGCCTAAGTCCGATAATCACCAGAAACTCTTATGTTTGCTTTCAGGATTTTCTTTGCATTATGACAGGAAGGAAAAACCATCAAATAAAGAACAGAGAAAGGACTTAGCTTCTGATTGAATGACACTATTCAATCAACCAACCTAGAAGGCATCCTCATGAATTCTAGGGACATGGATTTGCCTCCACACAGGAAAGAGTTTTTTGGTGTTACCCGAGCCTCTTTGGAGTCAATTTGGGAGGAATCCAGCCTCTTCTGTACTGATATATATTATTTCTCAATAAAAATAATAGTTAG
Organism: Pteronotus mesoamericanus; assembly: GCF_021234165.1. Taxonomy (NCBI): domain Eukaryota; kingdom Metazoa; phylum Chordata; class Mammalia; order Chiroptera; family Mormoopidae; genus Pteronotus; species Pteronotus mesoamericanus. The sequence goes on from NW_026555198.1 coordinate 6,983,076, forward strand.
AATGATGTAATCATGATGGAATCCTAAGGCAAGAAATCATTATCAAGAATAAAGCAAACTCTAGAAGGTAGTCAATAATAGGTTTAAAATAAAATGTGCTAATATCACTAGGGAATGATTTGAACTTATAACACTGAATTTCAGGGAGAGATTATGGAATGAAATACTTCAAGAAGTAAAACTTAAACTGTATGTCTTCAGCAGACAATATAATGATAGTATTAGGTGGAAAGTCATGTGCAGAAAAGACCAGGGCTAGCAGAAAGGTTCTCCATCCAGCTCGGGAGTTTTGTCTGCTTGTTGTTTTATTATGCCCAATCCTAGGACTGATCCCAGACTACATGTTCTTCAATTTTGATGTAAATTGAAATAAAAAGTGAAAAGTGAGCTCTGCCTCATGGTTTCCGAAACACCAGAAGACTCATCAGATTCAGAGAGGCTTGTAAGTAGAACAAGCACAGTTTGAAGTTAACAGTCACACCAGCAATGGTGTTACATGAATCATAATCATTGGTTTTTGCAGATATTGTCATCAATGTTTCTATATATAGTCTGTTACATAGCATATAGACAATGCCAGAGAAGTTTCTTAATGTTCAAAAGGAATATATTTTCTTTTTTATTATTTGTAAAATTTGTATGACAGGGAAGAGATGTTTGTTGATAAAAAATACAAACACTGCATAATCCTGCCATGGATAATTTAGGGATAATTACACCTGCTGGAAGGCAGCACAGGTGGCTGCTTTCTTCCACAATAATGTACCATTTCATTTCAACAAGCAATTGGCAACTGCCTCTGCCAGGTTCTGCTCCATACGGAATGACAATCACAAATGCAAAAGCAGTGGCACCAGGTTTCAACTTCCACAATAGAATAAGAATAGTGTTGTCATTCAATCGGAAGCTAAGTCCCTTCTCTATTCTTTCTTTGATGGTTTTTCCTTCCTGTCATGGACTCACTGTCATAAGTTCGTTGTAATAGGAAAAACCAATTTGGATGCTAACATACTGCCATAAATAACAATAATCAACACTATGCTATCTTTTACCATATAGGATGCTCTTCAAATTCTAGTTAGTGACAAGAGACATTTGCTACTACATCAACTGTGACTGTTTCAAACCTTAATGTAACTCCTGGGAACCTTGAATGCGCTTTTTTTTTTTTTCCTTTCAGAGAGGTGCATTGTGAACTTCTCTGACCAGATTATGTTACTGAAAACTCAGATGGGTTTAGTTATGGACCAAAAAAAAGGAATATTAAACGATAAAACATAATTTCCTTTTAATGGCAATTAACACAATCTGTCAAATCTTGTATTTAACATGTTAAAATGTCTTCCTGGAGCAGTTTGCTACCTCATTTCTCACTAGTACTGGATACTTCTGACATAAAGTTGACAATAGGAGTGAATCAGGTATTTACTAAGATATTCATTTATACAGAATTAAGAAAGGTTTAGTTCTGGGATGGTAAATATGAGTACATAGAAACTATCAAAATTTGAATTAAAGAGGCCAGATAGAGAGGAACAGCAGCGGAAAATAACAGACACCTGAGGAGTATCTACCAAAAAAAGGGATTGAAGAAGCTGATCAAAAACAGAGCAAAAGCAAATCTTTAGGTCTACGGGATAATACTGCACTTATTTTTCATTGGGCTTGTGGTCCTTCAGGCACTTGAAAGACGAAGCCATTGACTATTCCTGGCACATGGATTATCCCAATTCAATATCCTTCCCAAGCTATTTATTAAGCATCCTTTCTGTATGCAGTGCTGCAGGAGACCCACAACTTCCTCACAGTGTGGTTTACAGAAGAAAAAGTGGCCCCTTTCATTGTCTGTGTCCCCATCTAGTGGGTTAGGAACGGCGACCTGGAGCACAGTGAGGATGAAGAATCTTACACGATCTCAGATCAACAGGAATGCCTGCCATACCTCCTTTAAAGTGTCTTTGGTGAGGATTAAATGAGATAACCCATCTAATGAGCTCAGAATAAAGCCTGGCACAGAGTAAACTGTGTGAATAAGATGTCATTTAGTAGAAAGTGTTGCAAAATTCAAATCACACATATTGCAAGAATAAAGGAAACAGACTGCTTCATTAATGGAAAGGTCTAGAGGTTAGGGATGCTTCAAAATTTGAACCAAAGGTTCATCAGTAGCTCTTTTTCTCTGTAGCTATCTCTGCTCTGCTAACCTACGACCTGGGCCAGCTCCTTCTCCAAACTGGTAGGAAAATGGCTCCAGCAATTCCAGGACTCACATACACACATCGGACGCCTAACTGAGCAACCCATAGTGAAGTGAGCTTCTCAAGAATAAATGGAGAATCATGCAAGACTATGGGTTATAGTGCATTCTGTAAATAATATGGTACTTGAAAGACGAAGCCATTGACTATTCCTGGCACATAGATTATCCCAATTCAATATCCTTCCCAAGCTATTTATTAAGCATCCTTTCTGTATGCAGTGCTGCAGGAGACCCACAACTTCTTTCTGCCATGAACATTATGCCATGTTCCTTTTATAAATTTATTAATTCCCTAATGAGCCTTCAATCTTAGTTCATGGCACAGACAACTGTTATGCAAATGGTTGTGGCCACATTCTTAAAAGTGGGCAAAAAACCAATAGAAGGAAGACCCTAAGGGGTAGGTCACCCGGTCCTCTTTACTCCTTTTAACCTCGAATACTGCTGAAGGAAAGGCGTGATGTGGTTTTGTTTTCTAACCAAAAGGAAAGCAAAAATATACCTCCTGCAAGACTTTAAGGTCCTTATATATAAACAATAAGGATAATCTATTTTTACTTCATCATTTTATAAATGGAGAAAATAAGCTCCATGTATCTGACCTTATCTATAAGCAATAATCTTTCTTAAATAATTACCTCAACTCAGTACACTTCAGCAGATACTCTGTAAGCATCTTATACGCATAGAGGGCTGTGATAGAGCCTGGTTTTAGGGCAACTCACAATGAGTGCCTGTTTCTTTCTTTCTTTCTTTCTTCCCAGCATCTGGCACAATCTCTCACATTTAAGTGACATGCGTTGTTTGAAATGATGAACTGAAGTGTGAGGCATTTGCACAGACAACTGTATGAGGAGAAAAATTGTCAAACTCACCCACATCCTCTCCTTTACTTACTGCATCCTAAGTAATACAACTGTAAATACCACATCATCTCCTTTTGTCAACAAATATAATTTAGCTAGAGCTAGCTAATTACCCAAAAGAAAAGGAAGCTGTTAGAGACATTTTAGGAACACACTGAAAGAAAGGGAATTTGTGTCACAATGTAATTTATCACCCTGGGTGAGGATGGCAAAAGAGGCATTTTAAAAAGGCTTAAAAGCTTTGAGGAATATATATACAGATGTTTTAAGAATAGGGGAAAGGGGAGAGCTCTACAACACACCTTATATTTTAAGCATGCATTTTATGGTGTTAACATTTTGTTCTGCTGGCTAGTTGTGCAACATTAAAAGTTGTAAGTGGTATAGTGTAGAACCACACACAGAAAGTAAGATCAAAAGTATAAACATTAAAGATCTGCTATTTCCATACATTTATATTGATACTCACCAGCCTGCTATTCCAATCTCAACATATATCAATGAGGTTTTTATTATCATCAACATGAGTGGTCACAATGGCTCTTTCAAATCCATTATCTCTAATATCAAAGAGTTTGTAATCTCTACTTCATAGCTGAACCACCTCACAACCACACTCCTGATTTTCTTTATTGACTATGATTTTGCTGACATTTCACGATGGGGAAGTACAATCCTAGCGGTTTTTCAATGTCAACTGGCAGACAGCTTGACTATCTACCCACTAACTCCAGATACTGCTATAAACCAAATGTTCGTGTCTGTGTGGAAGTTCTAACCTCCACAGGGAAGATATGTATGGGGGGGGTGCTTTGGGAAGGAAGGGTGGGCCCTCATGATGGAATTGTGTCCCTTATGGGAATAGGGCAGGAGAATAGAGTACACTTCCTATGCTTCTCCATCCCACCATGTGCAGCACAGTGATAGAGAAGCTCTCCGCAAAGGACAGCCAGGGCTCTCATTAGACACCAAATATACTGGAACCTTGATCTTGAAACTCCCAGCTCCCAGAACTGTGAGAGATAAAATCCTGCTGATTAAGACATTCAGTGCATGGTATTTACTTATGAAAGCCCCAGCTGACCAAGACAGGGATACAAGTGGCAATTTCATCTGAGATGCATATGCCTATACATTCATGAATAAATGTTTGGTTGCTGGCGGGAGATGTCTGACTTTTAAAAGACTTTTACATAAAGTGTTATAACTGCAAAATAGCACTGCATTATTGTTAAAATGGCCTAGAAAAGGACATAGTATGGACGGTTTTGCTACAATCAAATGTAATCTACTCAGCAGGGGAGATCCACTGTTACTTAATCCAAGGCAGTAATTTTAAGTTTTTGAATCACTGAATATTTTTCTTCAAACACAATACATTTGGAACTGCAACATTAAAGTGGAGTATTTCTACCCTAAACCTTTTACTTTACATATGAGGAAACTAAGTACCAAAGTGGATAAGATTTACTTAATTCCAAGCAGCCATTACCTCGCAGAGCCCAGTCATAAAGCCAGTTCATTCTATTATAACATGGAGGTTTCACTCCCAATTCTGCCACTAACAAGCTCTACCACATAAGCAAGCCATTTAAATGCTCTTAGTCTTAGTATTCAAAATTTGCAAAATGAGGATAATAAGGTATTTACTCTAAAATATATGTTTGTAAGCATTACATAAAGTACTCATTGTGAATATTTCTAATAAACTAAAATGTTCTGTACCGGCCTCACTTACCATCATCATCACCGTCATTTCCAGACACTGAGCGCAGTGTTCATGCCACCACATGTGCAAGTTTAGACTTTGTTTCTGCAGCAGCACAGTCATTTCCTCAAACATAATCTTCCATAGAATCCCACGAAATAAACCAGATAAAAATGGAATTGTTCTGATGGAAGTGTAAACAGGGCTCAGATAGCTTTGCCTTAGCCCCAAGAGGCCAGTAAGGATTCAGCAAAACCTAAAGGATATAGCAAACAACACTTAGAAAACAATGTGACCCTGTATCTTCTCTTTTACACATGGAAAATATATTTACTTCTCTCTGTATTTCATCTCAGATCTTATGAAATTTAAGTAGGAATGGATTTTTTTTTCCCACCTTCAAAAATCAGCAGAAATAACTGAGACAGTCTCAGGTGGAACAGGTCAAACTGCACAGAACAAGCAGGTTAGGTCTATTTAAGTTGAGCCATCAGTATTCAAAGATTTCATACCATCCCCCCACCACACACACCAGCCTTGTGAATCACTTTATGCGTAGTCACTAGGCCCCATGAAATCTAGCATAGAACATTCAAATATATAAGTAGCACAAAGAGCTGGAAAAGGCCTTGTATTGACTGACCAGGAAGGTGCAGTGCAAACAGAGGAATACTGTTGTGATCATTTATGTTCATCTTATACTGATGATCTCATTTAATCCTGAAACTGAATTTATGCAGAAAACAGAATCTCCATTTTACAGATGATGCATAAAAGCTCCAAAGAGGTTAACTGACTTTTAAAGCAAGAGACCCTGGATTCAAAATTTGCACTGTCAAATTTAAAAGATCTTGTTCTGAAAAACCCCAAAGCCACAAGGAAAATTCATTAATTGATTCATCTAAATTATGCATTGCCACTGTGTTCAAGGCAATCTATAAAAATGAAATAAACAATTGAGGTTACACTCTGGAAAAATTCTGGAATAAAAATAACACACAGGCAAGTTTATCCACGATCTCATGATACTAGGTTGACTGAGAAAAGTATTTTTATGACAGCAATTATTTACTTGAGTCACATTTCTTTTTTAATCTCCATTCTCAAAAGTCTTATGTTCTACAGTTATATTTGAGAAATCAAATGCTACAATGGTTAAAAAATATAACAGCTAATAGGTTTAGGTATTCTTGATAGAACTCCATGCATCTAAAAGCCTTCTAGTTACCAACCTGTGTATAGAAATTAACTTAATTATATGTTCATGCATATACATATAGATATAAACAACCTTGACAAGTACAATAAGATAACTTACTGAATCAGAGATAGATAGAGGTTGATAAAAAATATATAAATACATATTCATTCATCTTAAGCTAAAATTTGAAGCTCTTGGCAACTACCATTTATGACTCTGGATTTCTGGAGCTTCCCCTATCTAGCTGTTTTCATATTTTACCAAAGATGAATATCTCTACTTATTTTGAGAGAGTTCCAAAGGCAAGAAAATATCTAAGCTTGTTAAAGCTAGCACTATTACGTCAGTTATGATATAAATATCAATAACAGCTACCCATGTTTTGTTGAATATTTTGTCCTATATGTTTTCAAGGAAAAATAAACTTAAGGGATCTAAGTTTTTAGTAGAATTTGAAAAATAAAATTAGAAGACAGAAAAACAACACAAAAGTAACCTTCTTAAATGAAAACCTATACTGTTATGCTCTTTGCACTATGGGAACTTGACATTCTTGTCAGACTGAGTTTTCTCTGATGGCTGTGTACAAGCTTTGACTTCTAGCCACTTGGAGACCTGTAGCATCACCACTTCTGAGCTTAGAAAACAGGCAGGTTTTTTTTGGGGGGGTAACATTTTGCTATTTCATAGTGAGTTAGAATCTCAAAGATATCCCAATTATCCCATGCAAGTTTTTAATTTGAAAATGAAAATAAAATATGCATATTTTTAGAAAATACAAAAGTGGGACAAGAACAATTACTATTTATGTTCCTTTAAGACTAATTTCTTACTGAATTCTATTTATTGCTGACCCAACGTTTCTCTGTATCACCTATCCACATCCCCTGCCTTCTGTCGTATGTCCCTCAATGAAATGTAGTATTATTTGGTTAAAATAACTTATGCTTTGGGAAATGTTACAAAAAGGCAACCACAAAAGAACAATTATCCTTCTATTTATCAATACTATCTTGTCACTTAATAGATATTGTCTATTGATCAGAATTTCAGAATATCACCTGCCATTCTCACTTCAATACTTTTTCATCTTAAGTATAAGATATACATAAAAGCTTAAAAGGAAAGAATAATATTAGAAATAGATGACATCTATTATTCAAGAATTATCAAGCTTGTCTGACAAACAAAGCTGAACTGTATCTAAGTACAAGCTGAGTATTTGCAATCTAATCATTGTTAAAACTTTTCCATTTATATTTTAAGCAGAAATTTGGGACACAGAAAAATTGTTCTTCCACTACTCTCTCCTGCTTTCCAACGAGCTCAACAGAGCGCCTGAAAATTATTGAACGGACTATGTTTTTTCTAGCTTCCCTCTGCGGGAACACCCTTATCACATGCTTCATACCACTTATTTTATCTTCCTGACTTTTATTGATGCTTCAAAAGTCAGCTCAGGTACCACATCTGCCATAAAGCTAATCTTTATCGCAAATTCACACAAGTTGAGTCAGGTGTAACTACAGCACAAGGTGAATTGCCCAATGACTATCCCACATTAAATATTTCTCTATCTTTTTTAGGATTCACTACCTGATCACAAGACCCTTAAGTTCCATGTTCCAAACACCTCAACTTAAGCAGAGCTCAAAGGAGTTCAGTATTAGCTAAATGAATGAATGATGAGTAGCTAAAGAAAGCACCATGGGCACAAGTAAATGGAAAACTTGCAGTACCACGTTTTATTTTATATTCACAATATCTATGTCGGTAAGGCAGACAGCTATTATTGATACAGATAGGTAAACTTTTCCTAAATATAACAAGTAGAAAGAGCCTTCTTTTTGTTATTTCCTTTTCTTTCTTTCCTTCATTCCTTCCTTCTATCTTTATACTATGACATAGATAAGGATGGTAAGGCAATAAGAAAAAAACAGATGTACAAAGATGCTGAAATTTAATGGTTATGGTGCTTTGCACTTGTCTTTTCAAAGAGTTTACTAACTGTATTAAAGAAAATAAAGGCCAGCAAGGGAAAGTGGTGGGGGGTAGGCAGAAGCAAATGTATTTGAAAAAATAAATAAAATAATTTTAAAAAATAAAATAAAATAAAGGCTGGACTTGGAAGTAGAGGCTGAAGTAAGTGACTCTGATGAAGACACTAATGATGAAACTGCAAAGGTCTGAAGCCATATAGTGGAGTAGTGGCATGGTATGTACTTTGGAGTCAGATAGTCATGAATTCATATCCTGATATTATTATTTAGTTAAACAAAGTTCACCTTGTCCCTTAAAGGTTTGCAGTTCAGGTTTCTTATTGTAAAAAGAACATGTACAACCTATGTAACGAGGATGTTGTGAGGATTAAAGGAGATGGTGTATAGGAAGGGTCTATTACCATAATGAATACCTAAAAAGTGCTCTACCAATATTATACCTTCTTTATAGTTTCAGATATGGGGATTTTCATAACACCTTAGAAAGCATTTGAACGTATCCACTGAGTTAAAGTAGTCTAAATGGAAAAATTCTTAAGTCTTCCTTTCTAGTGCTTTTCATGGACAGAGAAAGAGAAATACACATAAGAGGCTGCTGAAAGCGCCAAAAGCAAAAAAGAAAAAAAGAAGAAATATATGAGGTGAACTTATGACATTTTATATCACATCTTTTTTTGTTCTTTTGAAAACTGAAGTTATCATTAGTGTGTATCAGGAATGATACCACTAAAGGGGGAATGCTGCTGGAAGGGAGAGGGCAGGGAGGGGCGGTGATGAAGGGGAGGGAAAAAATGGGACAACTGTAATAGAATAATCAATAAAATTCCCTTTAAAAAAAGGAATGAGCCCTGGCTAGTGTGGCTCAGTGGATTGAGCATCAGCCTGCTAACCAAATGGTAGCCAGTTCAATTTCCAGGTCAGAGAATATGTCTGGTTTCCTGGCCTAGTCCCAAGTAGGGGGTGCCCGAGAGGCAACCACACATGGAAGTTTCTCTCTCTCATTCTCCTTTCCCCTTTTTTCTAAAAAAAAAAATTTTTAAAACAGTAATTATACCACTGTAAAATTGATAAATGACATTTGGGGACTTGGAATCAATTTCAGTAACTTTCTAAAAACAAGTTAAAAATTGGTATTTAAAAAAAATAACACCCGGCACCATCGTGAGAGATGCTGATTTCATTGGAATGGGGCAAAGCCTGGGTATCAGTGTTTTTTACACACCCCAGAGAGTCTAATCCACAGCCAGAAGGGAGAACCTGTGCTCTCGGCATCTCGGAGCAATAGAAATGACATGAAATCCATCTGTCCTTTTGGTATTAACATGACAATTGTTTCTTGGCTAAGCATAGCAGTTTCACCTCTAATGCTTCTCTGCCGGGGGATGGCAATTCCCTGCCAGGGACAATCATTACGCTCCTGGGAATGGTGGACTATATCACCACTATACCATGCTAGAAGCTCATGGAAATGCCTCAACGTAAAACTGTCAGTGTTTGTGATAGAAAGTGGATCTTTGTCTAGTGGAGAAATGAACCAAGGAGGTACATCAAACACAGCTGCAGCTCTGTGGGTCTTCACATTTCCAGTATGGAAGCAGTCACCAGAGGGAACCAGCACAGACAGGTGGACTCCTGCAACTGCCTGATAGATATTTTGAAGGGGAATTTCCAAGTCAATCAATAGGATGTGGGAGAATTATAATTTTAATTTTTGGTTTAATTAGGTCAATTCCTGTTTTTCTTTTCTGTTTTTTTTTTTTGAGCAGATTGGCAGTTTTATAAAGGTTTAGATAATAAATAGTTTAGATTTTGTGGGCAATAGACCTCTCTCAAGACTACTCACCTTCATCCATCATCATGAGGAAGTATCCATAGACAGTGCATTAACAAATAAGAACAAATGTTTTCCAATAAAATTTTGTTTACAAAAACAAGTAGCTGGCTGAATTTGACCTATGGGTTATATAGTGATCTCCACCCCTTATTGGCGCAGATGACGTTCCAAGATCCCCAGTGCAAGCCTGAGAGCACAGATAGTGTAGAAATCTATACTATTTTTCTTATATTTACACAAACATTATAGCTTTTATCTCTTTGGCATGTCTGACTTACTACCATCATTATTCTCATGCTTTGGGGCATTATGAAGTAAAATAAGGATTATTTGAACACAAGCAATGCTATTCTTCGACACTCAGTAGGATAAATGAGACGGCTACTAAGTCACTAACGAGCACGTAGTGTATACCAGGTGTAATGGAGCAGAATGACACAATATTTAAAACTTGCAAATTGTTAAAAAAAGAAATCTTACAAATTGTATATTTCTAGAACTTTTGTTTAACATACGATAGAATTCTAAATTGACCATGGGTAAAAGAAACCATGGAAAGTAAAACCAAATATAAGATATGACTACTATAATTTAGTAACCTATGATTTATATGCTGAGATTATTATGATCCTAATATTTTTCACATATGAAATACAGTCATTTGATGCTTCAATCAATAACAATAACAGTGAGAAAAGGCTGATATGTAGAAGAGAGGACACTTAGCAAGGCTGGTATAAGAAATATCTTTGAACAGGATGATACTAACATTTAACAGATGCTATAGGCTGATTTAAAGCCTCTGGGCAGGTGGAGTACCTGAGGGTATTTTTAGGATGACATGAGTGCAATCATACTGGAAGTTGCTGAGGATACTTTTTAAAAAGATTTTATTATTCTTAGAGAGAGAGGGAGGGAGGGAGAAAGAGAAGGAGAGAAAGATCCATGTGTGGTTGTCTCTCCTATAGCCCCCACTGGGGACCTGCCCTGAAACCCAGGCATGTGCCCTGACCAGGAATCAAACTGGTGACTCAGGTTTGCAGGCTGACACTCAATCCACTGAGCCACACCAGCCAGGGCTGCTAAGTATATTAATTACTCAGGATCGCCCGGGAACAACTGGAAAATGTGCAAAGGGAAAGACTTTTTATTCATGTCCTTTTGAAAATTTCCTAATTCCTAAAGTGTGGAAGGAGAAAATAATGAGGAAAGTAGAAGCTAGGAATTGTTTTCTGCTTCTATGCCTAAGATATACAAAGTTGGTCCACAAAGTATCCAGCCAAATACAATGAAAAAGAGACATTTATTGAAAAAGATAGAAGACACAAGAAATATTGTACAAAGGACAATGAGGCCTCAGTCCTCTTCAAAGTAGGCATCTTGGGAACTCACACAGTTCCTCCAAACATCATCAGTTCTGCTGTTGTATTTTCCTGAATCTCATGAACAGTCTCAAATCTCTTGCTTCCAAAGCCTTCTGAATCATCCAAATAGTTTCTGTGAAGAAATGTTCAAGCTTCTCGCAAAATTTGACGCAGATTTATTGCTCCACTTGCTCAGGCACTTTTGAATGCAACGGCCAGGCAGTTCACATTCTCACTCAAATGACATCTCCCACCCACACTGACTAGTACAATGAAGTCATCATTATTCACACAAGCGCATTCCAGTCCACTCTCCTTGGCTGCCAGGTTACATCAATGTACCCAAACTGAGTCATTATATTATCAATGTCTGTGCTTTTTCTGGATAGACAAATTGAATATGAGTGCATAAGACAGAGCTACAATGTTCTCCATGTGCTGCAGAAGAGTCCACACACATAGTCCTGTTGATATTTATACAATAACCTAAAGAGCAAGTAATTAATAGCATCACTTTAATCTTAGAGTTCAATATTCCAAATGCCTCTCTGTGCCTCTCCCACAGAGTAGGATAGACATTATCAAATAACATTTCTTGTGCCAGGAAAAAATGAAAATAGAAAAGTATTGAATATCCATGTGTTTAGTGAATGAATAGAAGAATAGTTAATATATTCTGAAGAGATATACCGCATTAGCAGTACACTGGACCACATGGCAAACATTCCCTAAAGTAGTTTCCAAAACTACTTTTGTCAATTCAACAAATGTAAGGGAAATGACCATCACATGTACTATAATGACTCACAATAAAGTGATGCTTCACCAGGAAGGAGAGGACAGTGTATGACCCAGCCAGTATAAGAAAATAACCATAAATTTGTGGGAAGAGCAAGTATTCAGTCAGTGACAGGGAATAACCAGTAAAACTAGGTAAATTTAAAGGGAAAGTTCTTAGAAAACAATATAAAGCTTTTATTTGTTTATTTCCCCTATATCCTGGTATGTCAAGGCACTGCTCCTTATTTGCCAAAAATGTACAGGAGTAGTAACAACGGTTCAAATTAGTGAATTCCTGAGAGAACCAGAGCTGGAGTTGACTCTAGAGACTGTCAATTTTTCAGGAATACTTTGAATTCAATAAATGTTGAGTACTGGTTAGACACAGATACTTTCCTCCATGCTGATGATATGCTGAGGTTGAAACAATAAATGAGTAAATGAATATATATACGATGACTGTAGATAAGGAAAAACGTTTCAAACAAAAGAAATTCAATGTTACAATACAGACACTGGATGGGGAGTATTTCTCATTAGGTGATCCAAGAAAGCCTCTATGGTCATGAGATTTCAGATCAGACCAAAATCCTGGATAGAGGGAACGAACACAGAGAATAAGGGCACTGAGGCTCTGTGATGGAGTAAATGACAGGGTACTTAAAATATACAAATGAGAGGTGGGAGTTCATTATTTTATTCAATAAATATCTGTTATAGAATGTGCACTCTATGCTAAACAATATCCTGGGTTCTATGAATACAGCAGCGATGGAAACCAAGTGGGAATCTTACTGATTACGATCCTAGTGTGTAGGGGTAGGCAATAGTGTGGAAACAAACACATCTAGAATTGGTCAGATGTTGAAAGTTGTATAAACTCATTTCTGTAAGTGGCATGAGTCATATAAAGTGATTGGAGGATATTTGTATAAGGTGGGTATGAAAACTCTCTTATACATGGTGCAATTTTAGCAATACTTCTATGGAGTGAAGAAGGAATTGATATTTATCTAAGGTAACAGATTTCCAGGGTGGAAGGAAGAATGAGTACAAAGGTCTAAAGGAGGGAGTGTGCTGCATGTTCCAGGAACAGCAAGAGGGCCTGGCTTGGTGGCTGAACCAGAGTAAAGTAGAGGGAGAGAGAGCAGTGAAGAAAGAGAGTGTAAAGGGAGAGAAAGGTGCCTTGATATATAACATGTATTGGCTCTAAGAAAGATGGGAAGTCATTGAAGAATTTTGTTCAGAGGATATACTATGACTTATATTTTAAAAGGGTCACTCAGGATGCTATGGGGAGAATACCCTGATTGAAGAAAGAAGGAAATTAGAGAACCCAAAGGGCTCACACATGAATTCTGGTGATGGTGGCTCAGCCAAGAGATAGGTATACTCGAACAGAATGGGAGTATTCAAAGGATGAGTGATCAGTTGTATCAAATGCTACCAAGAGGTTGAATAAAAAGAGTACTGAGGGTCAAACAGTGTATTTGACAGAAAACAAGGGATAAAGAATTCAGAAATACGTTAAGGAGCATGTGACATTCAGGGAAGCTTTGTATTTAGTTTTGTGTTTGAAGAGAGGATCCATTCTAACATGTCTCCCTGAGAGGAATGATGCAGTAGAGAAGTGAATAACTGATAATGCAGGAGACAGAACTGCTGTAGTGCAATCCCTGTGCAGGAAAGAAGGGTTGGACTCTATTGCACTGGAAGACGTTTACATTAGATGCCAGCAGGAAGTGAATTGATTGTGTTGGGGGGTATGGCAGGGTATGTGAATGAGTCTGTAGATAGTTCGACAGGTTTGATGGGAAAAACATGTAGGATCTCCTTTGATTGTTACCCTTGTCTCAGTGAACTAGGCATTACAGTCATCAGGTAAGAATTTTATAGAGTAGCCATGGCTGGTGAGGCTCAGTGGATTGAGTGCCAGCCTGCAAAACAAAGGGTCGCTGGTTGGATTCTCAGTCAGGGCACAGTCCTGGTTTGCAGTCCAGGTCCCCAGTATGGGGTGTGTGCAAGTCAACCACACATAGCTGTTTCTCTCTCTCTCTAAAAATAAATGAATAAAATCTTTTTGAAAAGGAAATATTTAAAAACAAGAATGTTATGGAGTAAAAGTGGAGAAGGTTTAAATATCCCCTCCAATTCTATAGATCGGTTTTTCACTGTTGATATTTTTCTTTAGCTGTGCAAAAGCTTTTAGTTAACTGTAGTCCCACTAATTAATCTTTGCATTCGCTGCTTGTGCTTTTGGTGCCATAACCAAAAAAGTTATTGCTCAGAATAATAATGCCAAAGTACAATTTTCCTATGTTTTCCTCTCGTAGCTTTATACTATCAAGTCTTAAATGTTCAAGTCTTTTATTCAAGTTAATTTTAGGGAGTGGTCTAAGGTCCTAAATGTTCTCACCCCAAAAACGACACAGTGATTTTGTGACACAATAGAGGTGTTATCTAAACCTGAGGTGGTCATCACTTTACAACATAGATATTTCAAGTCAACATATTGTACACCTTCAACTTGCATGTTATATATCAGTTACATCTCAATAAAACTGAGGAAGAGAGTGTCACAAAGATAATAGGTGCTCAATAAATATTTGTGGAATGAGTGGAAATAGGGAGGAAATGATTAGAGAAAATAAGGTAAAACAATGGTTGAGGAAGGCAAGTGTAAGCATGAAAGGTCTAGGAAAATGCAGCAGAATTTCCAGACATAGGAAAGGCCCTCTTGGCGATGCTTTCTTGGGGATAGTTTTATACCCTCATTTACATTTAATTGCTCGTGTGCTAGAGAATAATAATCAGGGAAGTAAATTTAATGGTAACTGGATTATTGACAGAAGAGATCACAAGTACTGGAATGAATTCTGGTCTTACCAATAGATAACATTGTGTCAACTATAAATAATAAGGAACTTTTGTGACTTTGTTGACACTGGAGGATATATTTGAAATACTGGAAGATTACTGAAAATAAAAACAAAACTGTAATAAGGCCAGGGCAGCCCAATGACCATTTGGAAACCAGATTTCCCTCACCCCAGGAGACTGATGGAGGGAAGGCTATAAAGGACTTAGTGGTAAATCGGACTGCTGATCTTGACAATTCTTTTATTTTTCAATTCTGATCCCATTTTCAAGGTATAAGAACTGCACTATATCAAGCTTCAAGGAAAAAGCAGTTTACAACCTTTGGCAGCTGAAGACTTTCTAATTGAAAGGTACAAAACTAGATGTTCTGGGTATTTTTCCAGGTGTGAACTGAAAGTCTCTTCCTTCACTGTGTACTGATTAGTGCCAAACTTTAAGTAGTTGGTCAGTAGTAGGTAGCCGCTCAGGGACACCTCACTTATGAATTCACTGCACACCTGATCTCAGCAAGAAAAAAAACTCTCTCACCTCAGGCACAGCTACAGAGAATTGGAACAACCCCCAGCAAGGAAATGAGAGCCATCTGGAACTCCCAGGAGAAAGGCCACTGTCTTATAAGAGGCCTGGCAGAAGGCTTGGGGCCACCTCTGGAGATGGTATAGGCAGTGAATGACAATTACATTAATTTGAGCAAATTGTTATTAACACCAACTGAGCATTTTAAGACTATAATGGAAGCCCTGAATTAAGGGAGGGCATCAATATATAAAGCAAAGGACTTTGGGTAGTGAGGATCAGGACTGAAATACACTAGAATTAAAGGTGCCAAAATGAGTAGGCTCAAAGCAATGTGAACAGTTAGTTTGGCTCTCAGGAGTATGTTCCTTGGCTTTGAAAATTTTATGGAAATTTGGCAATTTGGTTGCAGCTAAGACTGTTAGAGTTATATGGAATCTGAAGACAACAGAAGGTTTCAAATGCATGTATAAAACATGCCGCTGCTGTAGAAAACACTCTACCTTACCAAACAAAACAGCCTATCTAAAAAAACGAAAAACTAGGTCTCAGAGTTTTTGTGGGCTTAGAACCAGAAAATCCAAACATTTGGACACAATGATACATAAAAGCATAACAACTCAGGACTCAAAGGTCATATATGGTTGCACAGGTGGACAGATGCCTTTCATGTTATGCATTTCTGAGGTCAATTTACCCAATTCGAGAACAAGATTTTGACAACTGGCTACTATATGAAATAGTCCAGTGAGCTGGTATACAAAAGTGTACATCTGACTGCTACAACTTGTAAATAACCCCACAGTCTAACAGATTCAACTGAACTTTAATCAACCTATTGCAGCCATGGTTGCCTGAGCAACAGTGAAGCAACTGTATCATTTCTTCAGCATGCAAATAATACACCGTAGGTGAGGCTACTGGATTAATCCTAAAAAGGTTTCTTCTGAAATCTTTTATGTATTCCTCACAGATGCCTACTGATCTCTGTTAGAAGTACATGATAGTGAGTGGGCTAGAGATTTCTTAGACTCAGAGTGGAGTAATACTTCCTAAAAAAAACAATGAAGATGCAGAGGAAGAAACATGTATTGAATTCTATTCATTCATTCATACTTCCAGTTGGACTGTGTTTGGTGATTACAATTAACCAGCTACTAAGCTAGCATTGGATAAAGAAGTCATGGTCCTTGTCTTCAACAAGCTACCAAAGGTAGAAAAACAAACCCCAAGATGATTTACCATCCTCCCATTACTTATCTTCTGCATTTGTTCTTATTGGTAACAAATACTAAAACCCATAACCTATTTCAAGTACTAAATATTACTAGAATGAAGACTTAAATATACAACTCTTAACTGCCTAACATTGTATGATCTTCTCACCATGATAGCAATGAGATTCATGGAGGCAAAACAATTGTCAGTAATGACTCAGTTCTGCTCAATACTTCAAGAATGACATGGCTAAACAAACATGGAACAAAGAACACCCAAATCATGGGCATGTGGTCACTGCATGTACAGTTTTTAAATGGAATCTCTGTAAAATTAAGGCATGGCTAGATGCTATTAGCATTTAATCGAGCATGAACAGATTGATGAAACCCACATTCTACTTCACAAGTTCAAGAGAAAACAAGAGGAAATGTATACCAAAGCCATTTCACCTCAAGAAATAGAGAAACTGTTGATTAAATTCTTATCTCTGAACATTCAGTCAGTTTAAATTTTATGTCCAACTACAAATTGTCAGTGATGTCTATCATTGACATAGAGCTTTTTAAATAAAAAGCCCATTTCCCTGCTATGAATTCATCTCCTGCCTGTCAGGAAAGATCCAAATGTTTTCAAATGTGCAATATTCAATGCCTCTCACAAACACTGAAGAAACCCCAAAAGAATTTTGTTTCTAACTATGCCTAATGTGAAGATGAACCAGATTTCCATATGAGTCTCAGAAACTTTCTTATGAAAAGTGTGCCCAGTTTGCAGAATGAGATTGGAGCCCTGCACACAATGAAGAGTCCTCGTCTACACGGGCAAAATGTACCACACGCTAAAGTTATGAGTTGCATTTGTCACTCAATCCAGCTGCAATTTTCTTATCGTAGGCTGTAAGGGGCAGAGCAATTAGAGAAAATTTATATAACGTAGACACAATTTTCCTTTACTTATCTGCTTCTGCACCTCTAATGTTTATCATTGGGTCACTTTCTGTATTCTGAACTGTCCCTTAAGGACTCTTCACAGAGTATCATTGTTGTTGTGGTGGACAACTTTGGAGGATCTCCCGACCAAACAAAATGTTCAAGGCCAAATGGTGAGAGACATGATTACTTCCTGCCCTCTGCTACCAATAAATTATTCTTAAATTATATGACTAATAGTCATGTCTCAGTAAGATACAATCCTTTTTCTAAATGCTCACACTTTAAATCTCCAATATCTGCCTTATAAGACAAAAATATAAGACTTTGTTATTATACCAAAGAAAGTAAAACCCGTTATTTAGTGAATTGTGTCAGATAAATGAAACAAAATATAGTAACTATATATGTCATGGAAATTATCGGCTTTCTGATAATTGGAAGGACGTATGCAGAGGCAGGAAATTTCATACTTCATCCCATACAAGGGAACTAACTTGGGGTCAGAACTACCACACTGGGGTTCCATGTTTTCCCCCACCCCTTTCAAAGCTTCTCCCACGGGGATAATATGATTTCAATTGGTCAGTCTGATGCATCATGTATGATAGTTTTTACTATTGTGCACACTTTCTAGACCTCTAAGGATGGGTCCTACCGGTTTTCCGCTTTCAGTTCATTACATATTTGATAGGAAAACATTTTCAACATCAACAAGAAAAAAACCCTTACAGGCTACTAAGGTCTTAAGAAAACTCAGCTATTTATTTGGGTCACAGAGCAGAACTCAGTTAAGCCCCTTATGAGAAGGTAATAAGATGTATAAACATAGCTGTGAAAACACTAAAAGGTGATTAGAATCCTAGCATTGAAAACATTATCCTTGCGACTATCTTCAATATACCTTCTTCTTCTTGCTACTAAACCTGCTTCTCTAGAAGATTCCATACAAATGACCAATAATCATGGGTTAATGTTGCCCTTATGAATAACATGGATCAGAGGAACTCCTACACTGGACACATATCAACATTTTGGTTATTTAGGGACAAATATTCATTGCACAAATTAGCCCAATTCATTAGGAATATCAACTTTTTTAAAAAAATGTATGGAATTTATTGGGGTGACATTGTTTAATAAAATTTTATAAGTTACAGATATAAAGTTCTATAATAAATCATCTGTATATTGCGGTGTGTTCACCACCTCGAGTCACCTTCCATTACCACTTATTCCCCTTTTACCAACTTCTACCTCCCCCACCTGCCTTTAACTATGCTAATCCTCATACTGATCTGTGCCTTTTTCTCTACTCAATTCCTTCATCTTTTTCAATCAGCCCCTAAACCCCTAGCCTCTGTCACCTAACACTCTATTCTCTTGAAATGAGTCTATTTCTATGTTGTTTGTTAGTTTATTTTGTTCATTACATTCCACATATAAGTGAAATCATACTTGTATTTCTCTGAATGGCTAATTCACTTACCATAATATTTGGAAAGTCCCTACATGGTTTTGCAAAAGGTAAGATTTCTTTTTTTTCTTTATGGCACAGTAATAATCCATTAAGAAAATGTATGAGAACTTCTTTATCCACTCATCTACTGTTGAGCACTTGGGTTGTGTCCAGATGTTTGCTATTGTAATTAATGCTGCAAGGAACATAGGGGTGCATGATTCTTTCCAATTACTATTTCAGACTTGTTCAGATATGTTCCTAGAAGTATAATTTCTGTGTAATAAGGATGTTCCATTTATAATTTTTTGAGAGAACTCTATATTGTTTACCACAGTGCCTGCACGAATATGAATTCCCACCAACAGTGCATGAGAGTTCCCTTTTCTCCAAATCAATATTTGTTGCTGGTTTTATTGATGATATCATTTTGACATGTGTGGTGGTTATGAACTCCTTTAGCTTTTTCTTGTTTCAGAAGCTCACTCTGCCGATTTTCACATCCAGATGTTACATGGGCATCTCTTCCCAGCTCTGATTGCCTAGGCTAGGGAGCCCTGCACAGAGCTGAGGCCCCTCACTCCTCAGGTGACACCTATGCAGCTGAGATATCCTTCCAGAATCTCAATCACTGCCTGTAGGAGCAGGGCCAGCTCTTTTCACATCTCTTACCTTCCTACCAGTCTGGAATTGGCTTCTTCTTTAAATTCTTAGTTATCATCACTTCTCTTTAGGTGGTCTTCAGTTTGTTACTGAAGTTGATTGCTCTATATTTTAGTTGTAATTCCAGTTTGCTCATGAGAAGAAGTGAGTGTAATGTCCACTTAATCTGACACCATATTGGATCTCCAGAATATCACTTCTAACCTTCCAATTCTTGTTCCTCAAATTCTCTTTTCAACCAATGTTGCACTACTAGACACCAAAAATAGCAGTAACTTTACTCATCTGATACTCCAATAAGCCAAACCAGTAATTTGCACCCCATGGAACCAATGCCCCTTTGTGTTAGTATTTACACAAATTCCCTGCATTCCTTTTGGAACTCAACTGTGTAAAGAGAGAAACAAAACAGAAATAAAACTTTTATATCCACAGAGAAAAATGGTGTTTATTCCCTATTTACATTTACAGGAACATCACCCTTCTCAACTGTTTGTCCTGGTAAAATTTCCATACGAAGGACAGCCACTGTTAGAACTATGATAATGCCCATAAAATTTGTGTAGGAGATTATTATAATAAAGAGTTTTCATCTCTATATATTATTTAATCCACTAGATACACAATTAAGTTCAGCCCCTTAGGTAATTGATTATCCCCAACATAACACATTAACAAATACATAATTCGGTATAATATTCACTATGGCTAATGTCCTAAATCTGGGTAATGTCAATTGATATGGCCTCAGGTAATTATCTCAAGACCAATTTTCATTCAAAATGGGTAATTTGTCTCAGGAAGCAGTGAGCTCCTTGTTACTAGAGGCATTCAACTAATGGCTGGTTGATTACTTGCAGAGAAATTGCAGAGTAATCATTTGCTGTAGATAGTAGCATGATTTAAATGATTTCTACAGTCTATTTTATCTTTAAGCCCATAAAGGTAAATTATCTATCTATTTAGCCTGTGGCCTATTATTAATGATCTATACGAATGGTCGCTAATCCAAAGGCCCACATCTTAAGAAACTTCTTGTGTTCCTAGGGTTTAGTTTCTAGGCTAAGTTATTGTTTTTTTGAAATCATGAACATGTAACAATTCAAGAACTCCTTTCTGTATCTAGTAATGCAACTTTGGGTATAAATAGACAAATATATATCCGAGTAAAATTTCTAAATACATATCATAACATGTTTCTCTCCTCTACAAAAAAAACTCTGTTAGTCAAGGACACTTGTGAAAAAAATTTGGAATATATGTAACAAACACATCTATATTCATTCAAATTCCCACATTGTTTCTGCAGTAAAAAATGTTGTCTTTCTTATAGAGAAATGGTAGCAACAACTTTCCATTTCTGAAGATGTGTCAGACTACCAGCCCTTATACTGAGCAATTTCTATAGGGAGGATCACACAGCATTTGCCATTCACCTCAGCTGCATAGCAAGCCCCGAGGTTGTTAACGAACATTGTATGAGAGAAGATATCTTAAGGAATGATACACGAAGAGCTTTAGGTTCAGATTTTACTGAAAACTTCTGGTAAAACTGTATCATCCAGAAATTTTCTACAATCCCCCATTTTTCACATTCAGGGGTATACCCCATAACACATTGTGGGTAGGGTTTCCCTCATCCTGAAGCCAGCCCTTCAGGCTACAGTAACAGCATGGTGGCTAAAAATCTTCTATGATGCCTACTTGATGAATGAGAAAATAATGTATTCTTCTTATGCCTGACACAGAGAGTACGTGCTTTGCTATGCATTCCTAACATTTCTCTCTTTTTCACTTTTCCCCTATCAAAACAGACACAGGGGGAAAAAGCAAGTCCGCTGCATAAACTGTAGTGTTCATCAAAATCACGTGGACCACTTATTAAAACTTAGATGGTGAGAATCCACTTCAGGAGTTTTTGATTCAGTAAGTTTGGACAGTGGACAAAGGATATGTATGATTGAGAAGTCTTCAGATGATGATGATGAGGATGATGATGATTCAGGAAATTCACTTGAAAAAAAAATCACTGATATAAGAAGAAATTTAACCAGATACTTAGACAGTTGTTTTCCTAATTGCTGACATCTTCAATCTCTATGAATGAATTTCTTGGAGCCAATTCATTTATATTCTGGACTAAGTAGTTCCCCTTTCTCCAAAAAGATGCATCTCCGTAATGCCACTGATAAATTCTTTCCAGCATACTCCACCTTCTTGTGTAGTTTTACACTTGCATACACTGGAAATGCAGAACCTGTTCATCTGTTCTTCAAGGAATATGTATTATTTTCCTGGCTGCTGTAATAAAGTACCATGAACATGGTGTATTAAACAACACAACTTTATTGTCTCAGAGTTATGGAAACTAGAAGCCATACATCAAGTTGTTGGCAGGGCTGGTTATTTCTGACAACTCTGAAATAAAATTTGCTTTATGTCTCTCTCCTAGTTTCTGGTAGTTTGCTGGCAATCTTTGGCATTACTTGGCTTATAGATGGATTACCTCATCTCTGACTTCATGGTCACAAAGTGATCCCCCTGTATGATTGTCTCTATACAAATTTATTTTTTATATGAGCACCAGTCATATTGGATTAGGGTTTAGCCAACATCATCATCTTAACTGATTACATTGCAAAAGCCTTATTTCCAAATGTAATCTTCTGAGGTATGGGAGGTTAGGACCTCAACATATAAATTTGGGAGTAGGAACACAATTCAAATCATAATAGTATTCAGGCCCCCATGAATACCTGCCCCTGTTTCTATAAATTATGGGTTGTTTGCAGATGCTTCATAATCAGCTTGGGATCATATTCACCAGTCTAGTGAATATGGGTTCGAGGAAACATCCTGCTCTACAACGTATCATAAATAAATGCATCGGTGCACGAAAGGCCTTACTGACAGCTTTCATGAATGCAGTCAATCACTAACCTAAAGAACTAAGTGATGTCTCTTAAAGTAAGCATTCCCTCATTCACCTTCTTCACTGAGAATTCCCCTTGTCTACACTGGTTATCCATTTTTCCATACAACCTACTAAATTATTTTGTCAAAAATAACACTATGCCCTGGCTGGTATGGCTCACTGGATTGAGTGTCAGCCTTTGAACTTAAAGGTCACCAGTTGAATTCCCAGTCAGGGCAAATGCCTGGTTTCTGGGTCAGGTCCGCAGTTGGGGGAGAGGGAGAGGCAACCAATCGATGTACTTCTTGCATATCGATGACTCTCTCCCTCTCTTTCTCCCTCCCTTGCCCCCTACCTATAAATAAATAAAATTTTTAGAAAACAATAATAACAAAAATAAAACAAAAAAATCTCTGCAGGAACACCTGTAGAATTTAAATTTTGTAAACTAATGTGGAGAATGGACATCTTTTAACATGTATTTGGATTCAAAAATATTGTGTGTCTTTTCATATGTTCAGGACATCTTTTGTGTTCCTCTGCAAATGTTTGTAATTTCCTGAAGTTAGATTCTGCAATATCTTGTTAGGTACATCTCTAAATATTTTAGGTATATAATACTGGAGATGATCTTAACCTTTGTTAACATGTATGGGAATCATCCTGAATGTAGAACTCTGCTTCTTTGGGGTAAATGATTTTATTAGTCAAAGGAGACACTTGGATTTTCATACTTTTCTATTTGTAGATATATGGGAATGTAAGCAGGTATACTTGCCGTGTAATGAAACCAAGTAATAAGAGTACATTTGTTAAAGAAAGAAAACTGAGGAACAGGGACAGGTCAGGGAAGAATAGAGTCTTGACTGGCAGGAAGATGAAAAATTGACCACAATGGAAAAAAGCAGTCTTTAATGGATATTTACTACATAATGTGTTTGTGTCCTCTGAGATGTCAAGACTGAATTAGACAGCCAAGAAATTTATAGAAAGAAACAACTGAAAAGAAATAAAGCAGAGTGAGCTAAATAGGAAAAAAATTGGGAACACCTTTAGGCCATGGTAGTGATCTGAAACTTCTGAAGAAGACAAATAAGAATTGGGTAGAAAGAGACTCAAAGTCTAGTGCAACTCTAAGAAAGTTTACATCAAACTGATGTCAGTGTTTGATAAGGACTGATGTAATCACTAATATTCTTTGTCTGCATAAAGTGAATTATATTATAGACATTAAAATATTTGCCTATTTTTATTTTCTTGAATTAAAAGTATAATATGATGAAAACAAAAAAATTAAATTTATAAATGGACAGAGGAACTAAATAGACACTTCTTGAAAGAGGATATATAGATGGTTAACAGACATATGAAAAGATGCTCAACCTCATTAATCATCAGAGAAATACGAATTAAAACAACATTGAGCTATTACATCACAACTGTCAGAATGGCTGTCATCAATAAATCAACAAATAACAAGTGTTGGCTAGTATGTGGAGAAAAGGATGCCCTAGCATACTGTTAGTGATAATGGAGATTGGTGCAAAAACCAAGGAAAACATTAAGGAGGGTCTTCAAAATATAAAAAATATAACAGCCTTATGACACAGTGAGTCTACTTCTGGGTTTATGTCTGAAAAAACATGAAACACTAATTTAAAAGGGTATATACATCTCTATGTTCATTTTATTGTTATTTATAATAGCCGATATACGGACAACTGTATATAAAAGCAGTGTAACATATATACAATGCAATACAACGTGGCTATTAAAAACAATGAAGTCTTACCATTTGCAAGAGCAGGGATAGAGTTAGAGGGTATTATTCTAGTGAAATAAGTGAAAAAAAAGACAAATACCATATGATTTCACTTGTCTATGAAATATAATTAGGAATATGAACAAACAAAATAGGAACATACCCCCATATACAACAAGACTGATGGTTGCTATAAAGGAAGGTGTTTGGGAAGTAGGTGACAAAGGTGAAAAGATTAACAACTACAATTTGATAGTTACAAAATAGTCACAGGGATGTAAAGTACAACACAGAGAATATAGTCACTAACATTGTAATGACTATGTTTAGTATCAGCTGGGTCCTGAAAGTATTGGAGGGGGAGGCTAGCGTTTTGTGAAGAGCTGATTGCCTACCGTACTGTACACCAAAAACTAATACAAAATAATATTGACTGAAAACTGTAATAAAAAAATGAAAATAAAAATGAATTACAACATGATGATAAAGTGACTATTCTGGAGTTTACAAGATTTCTGTATAATTCTTACATCTCACCTTGAAACAGTTATTTTACCATTTTAGTTTTAACTTTCCTCATCTATAAAAAAATAATTAGTACGTACTTTGTAGCATTTTTATAAGTAATTCATTAGGTAATATGTGAAAATCACATATCACCAGGCTCTACAGCATGCAAAGGTTCAATAAAACTAGTTTATTATGATCATTGCTATTAATACTTCTACTTAAAAGAAATCCTACTTTTTCATGACATATTGTTTTTTAATTGTACTACATTTAATTGTTACTTTTTTATTTCACATTTTGAATAGGTATTCATAAGACAGATTTATATTTTTCTCTTATACCATTTATAAAGTGTTGCTATTGAGATTATGATTACATAAAAACTCTACACTGAAGTAATTTAAGTAAAAGAGCCAATAATTCTTTGTGGAAGGTGTATTAATTTTCCAAGCCTACCCTGGGTGGCTTAAACCACAGAAATTTATTAAGTTGTAATTATGGAAGTTAGAATTCTACAAACACGATGTCAGCAAAGTCATGTTCTCTCTGAAATGTGTAGGGCAATCCTTTGTTGTATTCTTCTAGCTTTTGCTGGTATTGCATTTCTTGCATTTTGCAAACTTTGGCATTTCTTGTCTTGCAGCTGCTTCATCATCATGTGGTTTTCTCCTCAAATGCCTATGTCTCTTCATATGTCCATACGCTTTTTGCCCCAGTTTTAATGGTATAAATAACAAACGGAAGTCATATATATTTAAAGTATGAAATCTGATAGCTTTATACACCTATATATTGTGCAATGATTATCACAACTAAGCCAATTAACAAAAACATCACCATTTGTTTTGCATGGTGGGAATATTTAAGATCTACTCTCTCAGTAAATTTTAAGCATACAATAAATACAGTATTGTCAACTATAGTCACTATGCTGCACATTACAACCTCAGAATGTATTCTGCTTACGACACAAAGTGTGTTTCTTGTGATGAATATCTCCCCATTTGCCAAATGCCCCAGTCCCTGGCCACTAGCAGTTGAACTCAGTTCTGACTTCAATATTTTAAGATTGCACCTATAAATGAGATCAAAAAGTATTTGTATTTCTGTGCCTGGTTTATTTCATGTAACACAATATATATTCTAGTATCATCAATATGGTAGCAATTGCTGAAATCTCCTTCTTTTCATGGCTGAATAATATTCCATTGTATGAATATAACACATTTCATTTATCCTTTCACTCATCACAGATATTTATGATGTTTCCAAATCCGTATTATTGTAAGACATGATGCATGAAAATGGAAATGTGAGTCTAAGTTACTGATATCCCCGGTATATATTCCCAAAAGGTAAATCATACCGTACACTTCTATTTAAAATTGTCAGGATCCTCTACACTGTTTTACATAATGGTTGAGCCAATTTACATTCCCGTCCACGCTGTAGGAGGGTTCTCTTTTCGCCACAACCTGCCCAATTTACTATCTCTTGTAAGATTTTAGATTATCCCTCCTAATAGCTGTGAGGCAATAACTAAATGTGGTTTTTAATTAAATTTTGCTGATTACTACTGATGTTGAACACATTTTTATGTTATTGTTGACAATTTGGCCTTCTTTGAAAAAAAGGTTTATTCATGTCCTTGCCAATTTTTAAATCAGAATAGTAGATTTTTTTTTTTTTTTGGTAATTGATTGGAAGGAGATTCTTATACAGGGCAGGGTGAAAGCTGGTTTACAATTGTATTTTTTCCGTATGAACAACTGTAAACCTACTAGTACCTCACACATAATATGATCGATATTAATGCCCTTTGAGGCATAAGGTTTGTAAATATTTTTTCCCCATTCTGTAAGATTGCCCTTTCTGTTTATTGTTTCTGTTGCTTTGAACTGACTTTTTAGTTTGATGTACTCTCACTTACCTAGTTTTGCTACTGTTGTTTTTTTTACTAGTCACAGATCCACAAAAAAGTCATTGTCAAGAACAAAGTTAAGGAAATTTTCCCTTATGATTTCGTCTTGGAATTTCAGAGGTTGCAGTCCTACATTTAAGTCTTTATTTCATTTCAAATTAATTTTTGTATACAGTATATGATAATAACCAGTTACATTCCTATGCATTTGAACATGTGATTTTTCCCAGCATCAGTGATTGAAGAGACTATACTTTCACCATTTTGAATTCAACCTTCTCACAGCTTAGTTGACTACACATACATGGGATTATTTCTGAGCTCTCTATTCTGTTCCATTGATCTACATACCTGCTTTTATGGCAGTATCATACTGTTTAGATTACTATAACTTAGTAATATAGTTTGAGATCAGGAAGTTTGATGCATCTAACTTTGCTTTTCTTCCTCAAAATTGTTTAGGGAGATTGTGATGCCATAACTTTGGGAGGTTATTTTTTCTACTTCATTGACAAATGCCATTAGAATGTTGATTGGTATTGCATAGAACATATACATTGCATCGGATATTATAGACATTTTAACAATATTAAATCACCTAATCTATGAGCACAAGATTATCCTTCCACTTACTTGTATTCTCTTCAAATTATATCGTCAGTGTTTTCTAGATTTCACTGTAGAGATCTATTACATCCTTTGTTAAATTTACTACTGTCATTTAATATTTTGATGTTATAGTAATTGTAAATTTTTTTAATTTCTTTCTCAGATAGATTATCATTAGTGTACAGAAACATACCTGATGGTTGTATATTGATTTTTTTATCGGGCAAATTTACAAAATTTATTAGCTCTAGCATTCTTTGGTTGCATTTTCACAGTGGGCAAGAACATTAACCACCAGTTTCCTAAAGGGGCAAGGTTGCTCCTGGACCATGGCAAAGAGGGGCTGGAAACAAGGTCCTGGGCCACTTCAGAATCTATTGTTGGACAAAAGTCAGCACTCATGACTTTTTGGGATAAGGGTGCTCCTGGTCTATCACCAAATCTTTGGGTGCGCAGGACCAATCCCCGCCTTTCCAACATTGTCCCCTACCCCCAACACTCTGGTCAGAGATTCTGCTGCTGGGAATATACCCTAAGAATTCCAAATCACCAAAAGAACCTATGAAAGTCTTTGATCATAGCAGCACTATGTACAATAGTTAAGTGCTGGAAACAGCCTGAGTGTCCATCAGTAAATGACTGGATCAAAAAACTGTGGTAAATTTACACAATGAAACACTAAGCAGGAAAAAAGAAAGAAGGAACTCATATATTTTTAGACAGCATGGATGGAATTGTTGAATATTATGCTAACTGAAATAAATCCAGTAAGTGAAAGACAAATACTGAATGATCTCACCGATAAGAGGAATCTAATGGACCAAATAACAAACAAAATAGAACCATAGGCACGGAAACATGGAAAAGAGTGACAGTGACCAGAGAGGAACCGGGAGGGGGATAATGGTGGGAAGAATAGGAAGGGACTAAACAAAGAATATGTATGAATGACCCATGGACATGGCCAACAGTGTGGGAATTGACTGTGGGATCTCAGTGTGTGTTGGGCAGAGAAGAGCAAACGGGAAAAAATTGTGACAACTGTAATGGAATAACAATAAAAAAAATAATTCTGTTTAGATTATATGTTGAAATATTTAGAATATACTGTACCTCAAAATACATTAAAATTAATTAGTTATTGTTTACATTTTTAATGAAAAAATTTAACAATATATCTGTGGCCAGCATTAAATTTCTATTAAACATGACTGGCATCAAACATCACTAAAGACATTTCCGTCTGCCTATGTGTTCCTCTCCTATCTCATCACTCTGAAGATCAGCAGGAGGGAACGAACAGTAGAAACTCTGTTTTCATCATTCCTTTATTTAAACAAATAATTTACTCCTAGGAATACACCACCAGTCATTGTATTATTTTGTCTTCCTTGTTTTGAACTCTATAAAAATGGTACCAAACTATAAATAAAAAAGCGAAGTCATCCATGTCCTCAATCCAAGCCATTCAATTTCTATCATCATTTTACATAATTCCCTTCACACAGACGTACACAAAAACACAGACTCACAGAAACAAACACCAAATGTCCATACGTATCAAGTAAAAAACGCCTGGGAAGTGTATGAAGTTATTTTTAACACAAATAAATATGTAAAATAATTAAGCCATGTGTGAATTGAATAAAATTTTTATAGATATATAATGCTCTTTCAGGAAAGTGTACATACTGTTGTGATAAGTGAATATATATTAATAAAAACAATTACAGGAATAAGAACAGCATTTTTCTCTGCATTTTTTAAATCAACATGTCCCAAGCCACAAATGCAACTATTAACACATAGTCTGATTTCTTTGGTATTATAAATAGAACATACAAATTCACTACAAGTAATATCTCAGATTCATTTTCATCAATTAACATTATGTTGTTATAATATGTAGACTGCAAATACCATTTAATGTTAGGCAGTATAAATTGAATGAAAAAAAATAACAGCTCTTCTGTTAACATTCAACACATTATGTCAAATCCATTACTTGTAAACTAGTAGATTTTATTCTTCACTATTTAAATAAATGTTGCACATATAAATTTATGACAGAACTGAGTAACTATGTCCCTTAATTTTTAAGGCTGAAATGACTTTTATGACATTTGATCCTATTCTTAAATTGATTACAACGAATGGGGTAAAGAGTTGCAGGAATGCAGGTATAAGGAAAATTCCCCACTTTGTCATTGGCTTATTTGATTATGAGAGGAAAAGCAATGTGCAAAAGTAGGCAAAAACATTCGATTAGGAATCAGGTGACCTGAAATCTAGCCCTGGTTCTGCTACCTGATAGCCATAAAACTTTGTTTAAATGTCCTGTTCTCTTCTATAATATAGAGAAATTACTCCATTAGGTCCCTAAGGGCCTTCTCTCACAATGATGTTTTAGTATTCTCATAGTATAAAGTAAGGTTTAGCATTGTATTATGTTGGCTGGTGAGGTTATGCTGTTAGAAAAGAAAGGTAGGATTATGGGACTGTTTTGAATTTTTACAAATAAACATTTTGGTGGGAAAAATCTTAGATCACAAAAAAATTGCAACGAACAAAAAATTTTCATTTGGCCTTCTATCTCTTCTAATCTTAACATCTTACATAACGTTGGATTTGGGCAAACTCATGGTTTTGATCAATCTTTGGATTCATTAATTTTACTGCTAAACGCTTAATTCATTTTCCAAGTATTTATTGGACACTTATTGTGTGGGGGGTACACTTTCAAACACAGTGTACCCTGCATTCTTTTGGATGGAGAAGAAGATTCAAACATACACACAGAATATAAACCTGGATGAATTTCGTGCTGCAAAGAACCTTATATTATAGTGAGAGATAACAGACAATACTATATAAATAAGTAAAATAAGTTATATCTAATGAAACAAAATAAACAAGTTGAATACAAACAAACACATAGGTAGACAGTAAAGCATTTTCATTTTTAACACAGCTTTGACTCTGAACCACATGTGACTTACTCTTGATGCTACTTTCTTCTGACCTGAATTTCCCCCTATAGACATATGCTTTTGGCTTCCTTCTCTGACCTTTTATTAAGTATGTTCATCATTCCTTCTCTAGGCACAATCTTCTGCTACAAGTGCAACCTTTAGTTTCTCTGGGAAACATCATCCCTGATCTCCTGTTTGATCTTTGTGTGTTTGGGGTGCCCCAACCATGTAAGTATAAACCACACACAGTCAATTTTTCTTGAATACTGCAAGTCACTTTAATATTAGAAAGGTTAGCATACTGGTAAGGTGGATTTGGAGGATAAAAGATAATTAGGCAATAGGCTTCTTGTCCCACACAGTAGGTGGCATCTATTTCTGTGTTGACAGCACAGTCAGCTTCCCCAAAATAAATAGCCCCCATTATACTGTACAGACACAATTTTTTACCACCACAGAAATAAAAAGGCCTTATTTTAAATTTTTTCTTGAAACTAGTTTGAGTTCCAAAACAGAACAGCATGTCCTGACAGGTCGAAATGTTGCTAATAAATATGACATTTACATGAATCCTGGATTTCAGTCAATTGAACAATTCAGAAACAGTGCCCACTCTCCGCTGTAGATGTCTAACCAAGATGCTCTCTTCTTTAGCTTGCCATTCTTGCTTCTGAGTATTGAACGCTGTGAGTCATCTTGGTTTTTTTCCTCAATTTTCTCCTGCCCACACTCCATTAATCATCTAATCCTGTCAGTTCTTTCAAACATGTATCTTGGAACATGAACCATCCTGTCTTTTGATATTGACAATTCTCTAGCTTCAGGCTTCTTTCTTTGTACTCTTGCTCTCTGATTCATGGCTGTGCTCATTATATTAATATCTTGCATTTGCTTGTCTAATTATAATCTGTAAATTATGTATGCATTACCCAGCTCAAGGAGATATCTAGAGTCTTCTATATTTTTTATTCCATATCATCATTTAGCCCCTCCTTCAGGGATTTCTCATAACGGTCTTAATCTACCCATATTACTGTATTTGGCCATGGATTATGCACACCCATGCTTTTGTGTTAAATATACATGGGATTACTATACCCATATCCATAGTATGTAATCATTATACCCATGTATAATATTAATCTCTATTCTAGCTCAAAAATTTGGGCAAAAAAATGTACATTATAAACAGCAAAATAGGCTATATCCAAATATAACAAAATATTATAGAGCTCAAAAATCAAATTACTGGATTAAAATAACAACCATTTTAATAGCTATATGAATTAGGGGAATTTACAGAACCTGTTAATGCTTTGGTTCCCGTATTTGAAAAATCAGGATAAAAATGTTAACATTATAGGATGATTGTGAGGATTAAATTAGAAAATACAGAAAAGGAATCAGAAGACCTCATGATGTATAATAAATTATCAATAATTTATGATGTTGATGAGGATGACAATGCAAAATGAATCACTTTTATTCAGGACAGCTACACTTTTATACTTGTTCCTTATTTATTGGTCTCCTTTTTGTTCTTATTTTTAAATTTTCTACTTACTTGGTATTAGGTTTCAAGGAATCGAAAATAGCCTAATTTCGGCTACATCTCTTGGTAGACACATATGCCTTCGGCACTCCTGGAGGGTGGTTTTGACACAAAATTGATAACAACATGTTGCTCTACAGTGTGTCACTATAACATTTCTAGTTAATAAAACTATCATATTGACCATTTTTGATGGCATTCTTTAAGATACCAGTATATAAGGAAAGCTATTTACTGTCTGAGAAATACCCATAATAGTGACATCACTGATTGACTCATCCAATCAACAGAATCAATGAAGCGGTGAAACAGTGTTGAAACAAAGAAAAGTCACTAGAGATCATGGTATGTATATTCATTGAAGATAAGTGACTACACGTTATCCTTTAAATTACAACCTGTGAGGTAAACCAGTGACAGGATATTAAACACTCTGGCTTAATTTGATATAAGTTGGAAAATTCAACATTATGTTCTAGAGTGAGGACTGGTTTTCAATGTGGGTGCCAGGGTTTTCAGCCCTGTTTCCCCCTTTAAGTTTCCAGAATTGCTCCAGTCCTTCTCTTTGTCTCTTCCGTATGTTCCTCCATAAGCTTTCATTAAAGAATATTTGATATGTGAAGTAAACACTAGTTGAGGCAAAGACCATAGAATTGATTCCCAAAGAGTCACAATTAGGAAAAGGTTCAAAGATATAACATTGATAATAGTTATATAATATCTCTATAGGAAGTGAAAGTCTTCTTTCTCTTATTTGTAATTCATTCAAAAATACTTATTAAGCAAGTGTATCACATTGGATATTGTGCTGCATGCTGGGATACAATTATGAAGACAAATTCAGTTTCTCATTGAATTTGCAACCCATTAGAAGAGATAAAAATAAAACAAAATCTATAATGAAAAACCCAATAAAGGAAAGAAGCAAGATTAGTGATGCAGAACCCTTTTCATTTGATCTTCCTCAAACTCTTGTAAGTTAGGAGTGATCATTCATGTTTACAGATGAAGCATTATCCCCATATAATTTGGATCATTTTAGTATCTAGAAATAGTCTCATATGAAAGACATGTAATTGGCCAAAAGGAATTAATCAAACTTCCAGAAAGAAATAAAATATATTATTTAGACGCACAGATCACTATCAGATCTTTTGCCTTTCTTCCATCTCCATTCTTAGCATTCAGCCTGATGGCCTCAATATCAATTATTAAAATCACAGCCATCTTTTCAAAGTCAGGTCAAATAGCAAGCACCTCAAAAGCTATCCCAATCATCAGAATGCATTATTATTCCGCTTTTCTACAGAGCATTTTTATGTTAATTACTGCATTCTGCTTATACTAGTTTATATCCATTGAAGTCCACTACTCATTTATTATTCCTTTAGGGAAAGGACTATGTTTTATGCCTCCCTGTAAGGTATGTAATGTTTTGGAACAAGTAGATGCTCAGTATAATATATGCTGATGTAAGAATAAAAAGTTGCCCCTACGTGCTACAACCGTTTCAGGCATTTTCATATTTTGTGGAATACTGCTTTTCATTCTCAACTGTATCTACTATTAGCTCCCATCCCTTAATGAAAGGAGAAAAAATGGTCAGCACAATGTATATCTATCTGTGAGAGTGTTCACTTAATAGTATTTTGCAGTTTTAATACACAGAAAAGGACTTAAGCCAGGAAACAGGTGGTGCTGACATACCAAAGGTATCTGTGACGTCACACAGGAAACAAAAGTTCAACCTGGATATTCTGGGGCACAGCTACAAGAGGAGAATGACATGCATCTGATTTATACACTATATGTGACCTTAGGGTGGTAGAGACCAAAGATAACTTGCAATAAAACACTGGGAATTATGACTCAGGTACTCAGATACTCAGCCAAGATGCTGACATTTGTAAGAGGAAATGGACGGAACTACAGCAGAGGACTGTGCTTGCCTGAATTACGTTAAACGTATTATTTTTCTTTTTAATAGCCAAGATAATTAGATTTAAACATGTGACCTTGGAAGAGAAAAACATATCATTTTTACCTAATTCTTTTCCTTTCTTTTTTTTTTAATTTATGCAGATACACTTTTGGAGGCTAGGGTGGCAGATGGTAAGGTGGAGCAGAGCAATATGACAGAGAAAGAAAGAGGAAAAGCCAAATATCCTTTATTTCAGAGCCAGAAAGCTGACCACTCTTACGTAACTGGAGGAAATTTCCCCTGGGATATAAATTGCATCAGCAACGAAGCTTAAAGAAACAGTAATTACTGTTAATTCTATTAGCGGTATGTCTATATGTGCGCACACATCATGTCCCCTTAAAGACATTCTGTATATAGTAGGCACATTTCCTAAAGATTTATTACGATTATAGGCTATTGGACCAAATCAAATAATAAGAGAAAATGTTAACACTGTGATTTAACTAAAATATTTTTCCAGGTTTCTAACTAGATACATTGGTATGGAAGTTTCACAAGTAGCTTCCCAATTAGACTTTTCTAGAGCAAATTTGACAATCAATTAAAAGTGATTCCTTTATCTTTCGACATTATTATTACTTCTATGACAGTAATTACACTTCATTCTAATTGGCTTGAACAGTAATTTAACCCACAATGTAGGACCTGGTATTTCCTAAAGAAATTGCTTACTCAAGGAATACATATTAATATATACATTTTGGGAGTTTTTTAAGAATAATTTTATAGAATTGGATGAAAATGATTTTAATTTAACATTGGAACACTTTCAGAAATGACTAAACTCCTTCAACTCTATGAAACACTTGGGGAAATACTAAGGACATTTTACAAATTAGAGTTCGCCTGTCCTCTCAATCCAAAGTGGGAAGGGATTACTTAGGCCAGAACATCTACCTTCTGTTTAAGCTGAAGACCTTAAACATCTCCAAGTCTATTTTCTTTTTTTACCTCCAGCCCCACTTTCACTGCCTTAGCTTTTATACTGGGTTGAACTGTCTAACTCCAAAAGGAATTTAAATACTATTCCCCAGGACCTATGAACTTTGAAAACAAACTCCATTCTTTACACATAGAAGCAAGTTAAAATGAAATCATTAAAGAATGGTTGTGTCATTATAAAAAGTGAAACCTATGAATGGGGAAGATGATGTGACGATGAAGGGAGAAGACAGCCATCTACGGGTCTCAACCAGACCATTCCTACAGCCATCAGAAAGAAACAATACTGTGCACACCTCAATTTTGGGCATCTCATCTCCAGAAACAAGATAATAAATTTCTGTTGTTAAGGCCAAGCAGTTTGTGACACTTTGATATACAAGCCCCATAAAGCTAGGAGAATTCTCATTACCATTTCCATTTTAAAAAACATAAACAAGAGTATTCTAATACTAACGTACTTTGAAATGAACCCCTAACTAGGCTGATCATGCCACTGGAATCCTTTTGAATATATCCACATATATAAATATATATGTAAATGTATATATATACATATACACATATACATATATACAGTTACAAATTTTTGTATATATTTTTATTTCTTAAGAACCTAATGCAATATGCTATATGTGCATTATTTCTTTTACTTTGACTACGAGGTACATATTGCATCATATATTTTACAGATAAAGGAATGTCTCAGAAAAATTTAGCAATGTGTGTAAGACTACAAACAGTTGAGAAAGCTGACTTAACTCCACTTTTCTCTGACTTGATTGCCTGAGCCCCTAATCCCTGAGTTACCATAAGTTGAAAAGAGAGATGAAAGAAAGCTGTATCAGTTTCTCCAAAAGCAATGTGACTGGAGGATGTAATTAAACTATTATCCATCGGTAACAAAGAAAAATCCTCATTTAATTCACTTTGACTATGGCAAATGCTAGGAGTAAGGCTAATATGTGATTGGAATGGAAGGATAGGCTGTGACTGTATTGTGTAAGTATTCCAAAGCAAGAGTAAGAACTTCTTAAAACCAAGCTTATGGATACTATTAATCAACTTGCTTTTCACCTCTCTTACTTCTCGCTTTCTTAGTGACGTGTTCCAATTGCTTTTGACATGTTGAATAAAATGTCATGATAAACCAAACCTCAGAAGAGACTAACAGTGTTTACTCACCTATATTGCATATTGTGCCTGGTAATGATATAAAACTGAAGAATGCAGCAAAGAGAAAAGGCTGTGTACAAGCAGGGAGTGAAAACGCAAAGTAGTTTCCAGGATCTCTCACTGTGTCTTTCAAACTTGACTCCCAATATACAAAATAGCTCAAATGTATGCCCCAAAGTCTAATACAATTTTGATTTCTATAATCATCACTGTTCATTTTGGTTTTACATGGTAGCTTTCTTCACATCTACTCAACTTTTTGTTAAAATACATTGCAGTATAGCCTGACATATTTTAATATACAGTGTATATGATACTTGAAAATAATTCAAGCCATTATCAACAGTAGTATATATCTTCACATGAAGGGAGAAAATTTAAGCCAACAATACATCTGCATTTTTGTGAATGAATTAGCTCCTAGTAGGAATACAGGGATGCCCTTAGCAAGGTATCTATCTATCTGATATATGTATAATTCAATTACACATATTACATATGTACATAATGACATTCATCTGATTAAAATGTCTCCACAAATATATATATATATATATTACAAATATATATATATATATATATTTGAAATGAGGATTACTTATGCCATTAAAATGTGTTGCTATAAATAATTCATTTCCATCTGTTCCTCTGATTTCTCTTCTACATTCTAAAAATTCCCATTAAATCATGAAAATCTGCATGGACTCCAGAAATCCTACATATGTTAAATTATAGAATTTACAGACTGACCCAACAGAGAGCACTGGGCTAGGATGAAGAGCATCACAAAATTCTTGATGAATCCTTAATTACTATGTAGTGAATTTAGAAAAAGATTTATTATCTTTCCAAATCTTACTATTCTGGTCTTCAAAAAGAAAATAATGAAACTCAGAGCATAGGGTTTAGAAAAATTTTATCAAAGGTGACAATAATGACAAAGGTTGATATTTTCCAAATGCTAAACAGTTGTAATGTCTTATTACTATCATACATAGATGACAGAATAAATAAATAAGGGCAAGTTTGGAATAATTAGAAAGAAAAAACTTAAGCCTTCTTCCAGGGATTGTTTGAAAAGTGGGAGATGGTCAAGTGGCTGTTTCTTGATACCTGGGAATATACCTCAGTTCACCAACTATTTGCTTAGAATATACTATCAATTCATATATTCAATGCTTAATTTATTCTAGACATCAGTCTGGGTGCCAAGGATAGAGAAGTAAAAGAACCAAATACCCCTAGACTCATGCAGTAAATGGGAGAATGAGAGTAAGGAATCATAAAGTAAAAAATGTGTAATAAAAAAATTAACTATATTTCACTTTAAAGCACACTATTGTTTACCACTAAGATGGAAATATACCTGCACTGTGTGGCTCAGATGGATAGAGCATCGTTCTTCAAAAGAAAGGTGACAGGTTCAATTCCCAGTAATGAATGATGCCTAGATTACAAGGTCAGACCATATCAGAAAATGTATGAGGCAAAACTGATCAATGTTTCTTACTCATATCGATGTTTCTCTCTCAAATCAATAAGCATGTCCTTCAGAGAGCATTACCAAAAAAAAAAAAGGAAACATAGAATCATTGGTATGTAAATATGACAGGCCCTTGGTTACAAAACACACTACAACCTCAGAGATGGTGAAATGTGAAATCAGCATTGCACCTTGGAATCAATGAACTGTAGTAGAAAATTAGTAGGTCATAAGAGGAACATAAATAAGTCTGGAGGTTATGGTGATGTTGCAGCATTAAACAGGTTGGTCAGTGTATTAGTTTCGAAAGACAAACTAATTACTGCAAACCAGTGGCTTAAAAAGACACAGTTACTTTCTCAGTTCTTGAAGCCAGATGACCAAAATAAAGATGTCAGCAGTTCAATATT
This sequence comes from Pteronotus mesoamericanus, assembly GCF_021234165.1. NCBI lineage: Eukaryota > Metazoa > Chordata > Mammalia > Chiroptera > Mormoopidae > Pteronotus > Pteronotus mesoamericanus. The sequence goes on from NW_026555198.1 coordinate 7,020,992, forward strand.
CCTTTTCACGGCTCTAGGGAAGAATCTTTCCTTGCCAATTCCTAGTTCTTGTGGATCCAAGCAAACTTCAGTGTCATTTGGTTTGTGGTAGCATCACTGCAATCTGCCTGCATCTTCAAATGGCTGTCTCAGTACTTAACTCTTTGAGTCCTCTCTTCTTCCAATGAGGGCACCATTCATTGGAGTTAGAGCCAACCCTCATTCAGTATGGCCTCATGTAAACTAATTTTGTCATCAAAGACACTATTCCAAAAGAAGGAAAAATTTTGAGGTTCTGGGAGGACATAAATGTTTTTTTCTTTGGGGCACAGCACTATTAAAACCATCACAAGAATTAATCTAAAAAGTAGATAACAACGAACTTAAAAGAGGTGAAAACTCTGGTTAACAAAACTCTGGTTTTCTTAAAGTCCTTAGTAGCAAAAGTTGCTCAGGTCTGGAGAAATCTCGGTCCACTAAAGGGATTGGATCTCCCATCCTTCCTTAAAATTAAGAGTCAACAAATTCCTCTCCTTACTTCAGCCAGTTAGAATTCAATTTCAAGCACTTTAAACCAAAGCATGTTGATATCAAATAATAGAAAGTAGTTCTATGTGGGTGGAGCATGAAGTCTGAGGCAGGAAGTGGCAATGACAGGTAGGCAGGGGCCAATTCAGGAAGAGTCCAAGGTTGAGAAAGTTATACTTTATTTTTTAGGCAATAGTGAGTCATTAAAAGATTTTAGGCAGGAAGTTAAGAGTGACAGGACCAGAATTACATTTTAGAAATATCAATCTGGCTTTTAAATAAAAGAATAGATTGAATGTTGAGGGAAAACAAGAATGCTTTGGACAGATGCTAAATATTATCCATCCTTCCCAAGGAATTAAAGTCCTACCTAGAATATTGATTCAAGAATTTATTTTCTGCTACTCTCTAGGCCAGGGGTGTGCAACCCATAGCCCAGAGGCCGCACGCAATCCATCATGACTATGAATGAGACCCAACATGAAACTGTAAATTTACTTAAAACATTAGTTTTATTACTAAGTTATATTACTTACATATGTACGTTTTATATATTAGTGATCACAAAATTTGGACCACCTTAATGATTTTAAAAGATTATTGAAAAGGCTGCTACATACTTAGGGTTATTATGTCAGGACTTTTTTGCTTATCTGTTGTGGTGGATATAATGAAAATTATGCACAGACCTTTGTTTTGTTCATCACTTTTCAATTCTGTTTGCGTATTTAATGTGTGGCCCAAGAAAACTCTACTTCTTCTTCCAAAGTGTCCCAAAGACGCAAAAAAGGTTGGACACCCTAGCCTCGACATTTCTGAACAACCACACCTCTTAAGATATTGACCATTTTATTTTAATTTATTTTATTTTTTGTTTTTTGTTTTAGCATACAACAATGCAAAATATTTGCCAATAACACTGCCTTTTGACCTACTGCTTTACCTTGCTCTTTCCTGTAGTAACTGATTTAAAATCAGCTGCCCTAAATCTTTGTCTAATCTCAATGATGTATTTAATTTCCATTCCCAACTTTCCAGTCCCATTGCTTATATACACCAAAGGACCTTACATCTCATGCATTAATCAAATCTTGTTCAAATTTTGCCTTGCAATATTTTCCTTATCTGGGTAGAGAGATTTGGATCTCACTTTATTTTTTTAATCACTGCCAAAACATCAGTAGATTTCTTAAAACAAATCAAATATTATCCCCTGAAATAGATGTCACTGAATATTTTATTCTTTTATTTAAAGACTTTGGTTCAGTTAATAGCCTTCCACACTCTCAAAATAAAATGTTTTATGCAAAAACATTTCTATCATGTCAAATGGCCGGTAATTCAGTTTTTGCACCATTAAGTTACCCCTAAATTTTATGAATACTAAATAAAAGAATACAGATAATTAGAAAATTTAAAAAATCTTTAGAGAGCACAAATATTTTCCAGTTATGTGGTAGATCATTGGGATACAAAACATAATATGACATAGTCCCTATTCTTTTAAAACTCATCTATAATAAGGAACAACGATAATTACAATAGATTTCATTAGGTGCTATGCTATCATGGAGGTGTATATATATACATTTAACTCACTTTTTAGGAAAAAAGGAGAAGGTTGTGATAGATTCTGCTTGGGAACTCAATATCCATTTAAACTGAATAACAAAAGATGAAGAAATGATTTCTTAGATACCTGGTAATTTTACCATAAACTACACAGAAGAGTTTGAGCTAAAAGTCAACTGAAATCGATAAAATTTAAGATACAAAACCCATGGTCTAAAAAGATTTAATAGCTCCTTATGTTTTTAAAATTAATTTTGACTCCAGTCTTTAGCATGTCATACAGGTGGGAATTTAAACTAAAGTCACTTTTCAGGCTACTTCCACAGCACAGCACCAAGTTATACAGAGAATTAGGCAGCAATGCAGCCTTGTGAAAGCTCCTCTGCTCAACAGCCACTGACCAGGGAGCACACTGACCCAGGGCTTCTGTTTCTTTCAAGTCCTCTGACTCTGTTTCTTTCATGCCATAGATAGGGTGAAAGGTCAATAACTAACACCATAAATGTAGAGCCATTTATCTGTAAAATCTTCCATTTTCCAAAAGGCACAGCTGAGAAACAGAGTACCAGGCCAATTATTCCTGGGACTCAAAGAATTCTTTTTCCTTTTCATTTCAGGGGTATTTCTCTTTAGTCAGAGAAAAACGTCTCCCCAAGATACACTCTTTTTCTCTACTCTTCCTATTCGACTCATGACATATTTTCCTCAATAGGCTTAATCTTTGGGGAAACAAAGCCAAGGAAGAAATTTTCTTGACAGTAACTTCTATTTTATACTCAACCACATTCCTCCCCTGAGGCAAGGAAGCAGAATTTGATATCTTTTTGAATAAAGACAGATGAAAGAATAAAATAAAAGGTAAAAAAATTACTGTGTGAGAATAGACTGACAGCTTTCATTGGGGAGACAGTATGGGGGCTGGGTGAAAAAAAGTGAAGGGATTATAGAAGAAAAGCTCATAGACACAGACAACATTGCAGTGATTCTTAGAGGGAAAGGAGAAGGGGGAAGGTAGAAGAGGGTATGGGGGAATAAATGCTGACATAGGATAGCGAACACAAAATACAGAGGATGCATTATAGAACTGCACACTTAAAACCTGTGTAATTATATTAACTAATATCATTCCAATAAACCAGTAAAAATTCTCACAAAGTTAAAGTGTTTGATTTTATACACAAGAGAGGCAATCACATTTTATACCAATAAATGATGTCACAACACATTTCTTCAAAATGGTGATCTGAAAATCGAACATAGACTGCAGAACTGAGAGACTGGGGAGGCAAGGGATCAGTTTAAAGGGAGAAAAATCAATGGGTTAGACAATACTAGTCCTGAGCTACAAGATAAAATAGGATGCAAAGCACAAAATTTGTCTCTATGGAAAGTATACGGTCAGTCCAGAAAGTATCTAGCCATATACTATGAAAAATACAGATATTTATTAAAGAAGATAAAAGATAAAACAAACATTATACATAGGAAAATGATACCACAGTGCCCTTCAAATTTTCCACCTTGGGACCTCACTCACTTCACACAATTACCAACTGCTGTCTCCTTGTAGTTTCATGAACCTTATGAATGGTCTCAAAAATCTCTTCTCTTTCACAGGTGATTTTAGTTTTGGGAAAAGCCTGAAATCAAACTCTTCCTCAGAAGGTGGTGTATGTCACTGGAATGAGGTAAATAAAGTACTGGCAGAATTTACTACTACTTTAAAGAGTTAAAAGCTGGAGTCAGGATGGGCCAAGAGACAGAAGGTAGGCAATTCCCTTTGATCTGCTATTGCTGTTTAGATCATCAGAAATGAAAGGAGAACTACTGATCAGTCCAACTGGAACTTCAGCTGACAGGAGGGGTTTCTCTTAAAATAGCTTCTAAAAGAAAATGAAAAGTAAACATGAAATATACTGAGAATGGATAACACATATCCAGCACAGAAAAGGCTCATGTTTGAGAAAACATAAAACAAAGGCCTATATAATATTTATAACATTATAAAAAATTTAGAAGAAACCATAAGAGTAATTCATGGTACGCTTCAGTTAGACAATGATGTTTAACAGAAAAAAATAAAAAATACATGCTACAGAAGAAAAGTCGAAATTCGACTTCATCAAAATTCAATAAAACAAATACAAAAAAACTTGTTTGTGCTTTGAAGTACATGATAAGGAATATAAGTAGACAATTCACAGAGTGGATGATAATATTCTCAAATGGCATTTTCTGATAAGATACTCATATACAGATACTCATATACAACAAAAAAGGCTAATAAGCCAATGTGAAACTGGGAAAAATATATGAACAAATATTACTTCAAATAAGATATATTAATTTCTAACAAGATGGTCAACAGATGGTAAAACTTTTTAGCCATTAGAGAAATAAAAATCAATACCATAATGAGATATCACTTGACACGAATTAGGATAATCACAATATCAATGAAAGACAATAACAGGTGTTGGCTAGTGATGGACAAATTGGAACCTCGAAAATTTCTACCAGATATTTATAACGGTGAACCTTATTTGAAAAACCAGTTTGATAGCTTCGCAAAATGTTAAACAGAGCTACTATATGAACAGCAATTCCACTGCTATATAAGTAACCAAGATGAAATAAATTATATGCCTGTGCAAAAGTGTGTTCACAAATATTCATAGCAACACTCTTCATCATGGCCAAAAATGAAAACAACTCAAATGAAAATAATTTGGTGAATGGATGAATTATTGTACCTATATAATGGTACATTATTTGGCAACAAAAGGAATATTGCAGTGATATATTCTCCAAAATAGACCAACAAAAAATATTAAAGTGAAGTAATTCAGTTACAAAACGAAATATTCTATTAGTTCATTTATATGAAAATTCTAGATTAGAAAAACCTATAGAAAAAGAAAGTAGATTAAGGGTTTCCAGGATCTCAAGAGAGAACAGAATACTAATAGCGGTGACTGCTGTTATATATGGATTTCTAGCTGGGGCAGTGAAGCAATATTCTAAAATTGATTGTGATCATGGTTATACATCTCTGCAAACATCCTAAATATCAATCAATTACACATTTTGAATGGGTAAACCCTTTAACAAATGACTTATATCATAAAAACACTATCCTTAAAAGGGAAAAGGAGTCAATACTTAGCACTACCATCCAATACTATTCTCTGGGTTTTAAGCACTACCATCCTATGCTATTCTCTGGGTTTTAGCCAATCATAAAAATAAGTTTTTTTTAATTTCAAAAACTAAGACAAAAAAATAAATGATTCTGTAGCATAAAAATATAACTTAATTATACAAAATCAAATATATTCTTTAAGTTTGTCTTACCGCTACAAAAATAAATATAAGAATTTCAAATGTAAAAATATGTCAGTATGTGATTAATTAGAATATCAGAGAAGAACAAGAGAATGATAATTAAGCATTATTTGAATAACTTGAAAAAGATCATGTCTATGAATTTCCCAAAAGTCATGATAGATATTAATCCACATATGCAAGTAACCAAAGAACCTAAAGCCAAATAAATTAAATAAGAAACTGCTTAAATACATCTTAGAAAACCTAAAAATTAAAATGAAAAACAAAGAGAATATTTTTGAAAGTACCAAGGATAGTAAGAGAGAAACGTTCAAAAAAGAAAATATTACACAAGATCTGACTGATTAATAGAAAAATAGCAACCAGACAACCTCCAAATCTTTACTCAATAAAATATCATTAAAATAATAAAATTAAAACACTTATACAAAAACTGATAGAAGAGTAGATAGATTTTTAATATATATATACATATATGCACACATTATAATATATACATAAAATACATATTTGTATATATAATTCTGATCAGGATAAACAACAAAAATTTTAAATATAAAAGTAAACATTAGTGCTTTTTTTAAAAGATTTTATTATTTACTTAAAGAAATAAGGGAAGGAAGGGAGAAAGAGAGGGAGAGAAACATCAATGTATAAAACATACATATATCAGTTGCCTTCAGCAAGCCCCCAAATGGGGACCTAGCCTCAAATCCACACATGTACCCCGAATGGTATGCAAACAGACGACCTTTCAGTTCACAGGCCAGGACTCAATCCACTGAGTCAAACCAGCCAGGGACAATTAAGTGCTTAATAATAAGTAATAATAATTCTTCATGACACAATAAAAGTAACTTAATTAGGAGTGGGTAGAAGATTTGAAAATGCTGTGAGAGGAATTTCGGAATGAGAAATATCCTTCATCTCTCCCCTTTAAGTTTCAACAATTTGAGGAAATATAAAGCAACAAAGAATTCCCTGTTCAGAAAACAAACACGCATCACTTACCCACATTTTGAAACATCTAAAAGTGGACAATTGGATGTGAAGTGGAGAGGCAGGAAGGGAGAAAAGCCAAGCATAGTCAGAGTTTCAGCTCTGCAGCCTGGAACTTAGGGTAGGGCTTAGCCTCGGAGGGGAGGAATCAAGATAAGTGGCTTGCACTCCATTCAGCCAAAAGTATCAAAAAGATTATGTAGGAATTCCTGTAGGTAAGAGTATCAGCTGTGCTTGATTCCAGAGACATAGGCAAAGACACAGTACCTGACAACCTCAGTTGTCTGGCTGTCTGTATTCTTGACAAAATCTGGCCCTGCAACCATAATCTCCCAGAGTTTACCTATCTTCAATCTTGCTATTGAGTTGCAGAGTGAGACATCTGCAAAGCCAAGACCTCCTATAGAGAATCGCTTTTTATGATGAGCAAAAGCTGCATTTAGTCACTGGTCATAGTCCTGGCACAGCAGGGAACCTACAAAAGTCCACAGTCACCAAAGAAGCTGGTCAGGTTCCCACAGCGCCCACCCCACCATACCCCAAGCATTGTTACTAAGATGACAGCAGAATCTCACTGCTACTAAAAGCTCTGGGATTTCACAGATTTGGAGCCCCGATGCCCACCTCATTTCCCTTCAAGTTTCCTCACCTGAGACCACAGGAGAGGAACTACCTTAACCAGGGAAAGATCATTTCCTGGAGATCGGTATAATATCAGTACAAGAGAGCTAAAAACACATGATTTAGCACCACCAAATGGAAAATAAGAAAGACCTCTTTGTATGTGCTACAGAAGTACTACTTATGTATAGATGCCTAGACAAAGAAGGAATCCCTCAAATATCAAGAATATCCAAGGCAGTGAAGTAGATAAAAACAGAAAATAAAAAAAAATACAGAAATCAAACTTAAAAACATGGAAATATGTAGAATAAATGACAGAGAATTTAAGATTACAGTTCTGTAAAAAAATCAATGAGATACAAGAAAATACATTTTAGTGAGTTCAGAAAACAAATCTATGAACAAAACAGGCACTTTACAAAAGTAATTAAAGGAATCAAGATTACAGACAAATGAGTGGAAGGCACGCTGACCTCCTCTCAGGACCAACCTGGAATTACAAATAAATTGAAGAGAAATCACCTGCAACCACCAACAGAACAATCGCAAGAGAGGAGCATTGTAACCTCAGAGACAGAAAAATCAGCTTTAGCCCAATCTAATTGGTAATGAGTGCGGTAGAAGCTCGAGAACGCGGGATGGGAACCCACGGGCGGCAGCACCAGAAGAATATTCAAACAGCTACTTGGATCCCCCTGAGAGGAGCTAAGTCTAAACCAAAAACAGGGATCTCTAGCGTACAGCATCAGAGCCCAAAAAGTACACAGAAAACAGCCAGCTGCGATAAGAAGCAGGGTTGCTCTTTGCCAAAGACAGGCGACTTGAGATGCAAAGAGCCTTTTAAAGGGCCAAAATACGTATTTTCATTAGCAGGAATTTACCTGGTCTCCGGCAAAGGCGAGGACAGAGTGGGCTAGAGAAACCTGAGAAGAGACAGGGGAAGGAGGCTTTGGGGAGAGAACTGAGAGAGTAGCCAGTGGGATACCTGTGCTAACTTATCTTCAATATGACAGCAGCCATTTTGCTCACGCAGTGACCACTCAGCTGAGCAGCAACAGCCTCAGAGTACCCAATAGCCCCGACCCCAGGTGGGACTGTACTCTGCCCTGTGCTGTCTAAGCTTCCTGCAGAGTGCAGAGTGGAAGCCACAAATAGTAGATCCCTGGCTAAATGGGGCACGGAGTGGTCTAGAGACACTTGAAGAGAGACTTGGAATAGAGGCTTTTGGGAGAGAACAGGAAGTAGTAGCCAGGGAGATCCTGGTGCTGACTCCTCCCTCCTCTGCTTAGGCAGAGACCACTCCCCTGAGAGGCAGTAGCATCAGAGGACCAAATAACCCCATCCCAAGGAGCAACACTGCCCCATCCTTTGCTAAGCTGGCCTGCTGAGTGCAGATTACTAGATTACCAGCTGAAGGAGACAACCACAGACAGTAGATTCCTGGAAGTCTCCAACAGACTACCTAAGGTCACACAGGGACATCATCAGAAGAATATTCAGAAAGTAAAAACAGCAGTCTCCTACCATAGAACTTCACAGGGCAAAGTCAGAAAATCAAGACAAATCAATTTAAAAGGCAGAAGCAAAAGAGAAGAATCTCACAAATAATGGGAAGACAAAGAAATAATCCCAACTCGAAGGGAAGGGAGGAATCCCCAGAAAGAGAACTAAATGAAATAAAGGCAATTAAACTATCAGATATTCAGTTCCAAACAATGGTTCTAAGGAAGCTCAATGAGGTCAGTGAGCTGAGAGAGAATTACAAGGAACTATAGAAAAACTATGAGGAACTTACTGAAAAGTATATCAGCATGAAAAAAGACATAGAAACTATCAATAAAAGGAAGCAGGAAATGAAGAACACAATGTTTGAATTGAAGAACACGGTAGGAGAAATCAAAAACAGGTTGCATGAAGCTGACAATCAAACCAGAGAGCTGGAGGAAAAAGTACAAAAAAGCTCCCAGAAAGAGCAGGAAAATGAAAACAGGCATTGAGGGAAAGGCATGACAACCTGAAACATAATAATATACATATAATAGGGATACCAGAAAGAAAAAAGGGTGAGGAAGGGATAGAGAACCTGTTTGAATAAGTAATGAAGGAAAACTTCCCTAATGAGAGGAGAGAAAAAGTCACACAAGTCCAGCAAGCACAGAGGGACAGAGGGTCCAGTTCAAGAGGAACCCAATGAGGCCCACTCCAAGACACATCATCATTAAAATGGCAACTATCAAAGACAAACAGAGAATCCTAAAGGCAGCAAGGGAGAAAGAGTTAGTAACATATAAGGGAGCCGCAATACGGCTAACAGCTGACTTCTCAACAGAAACACTGCAAGCCAGAAGGGAATGGCAAGAACTAGTCAAAGTCAAGAAAAGCAAAGGTCTGCAACCAAGACTGCTCTACCCAGCAAGACTCCCAATTAAAATAAAAGGTGAAATAAGGAGTTTCCCACACAAAAGAAGGATAAAAGAATACACCTATGCCAAACCTGCACTGTGAAATATGCTAAAGGGACTGCTTTAAGATGAAGAAAAACAGTCTAGGAATACAGAGTTCCTTTAAGAGTTGCCAATAGTTGATGTTACCAATATTTTTATATATGTATTAATCTGATTGTGATGAGGATGTGTTTATAATTTTGTAGAATATTTTCTGTAAAAAAAAAACAAACCCAAAAAACTATTACCCCTTTTTCTTAGATGTTTGGCAAATGTTTCCTATTCTATTACTTGTCCTTTAACTTTTTTTACATGAATATTACTGTATACTCTTAAATATTTAATATAGTCATATTGTCAATATTTTACTTTATAGCTTCTGTGTTTGAATATTTTACTTTAGGTAAGAAAAATATTAGTTTGTATTTTCTCCTGAAACACCTTAAATTTTATATATTGATTTTTAACTCACCAGAATATTTCATGTATAATGAGTGAAACAGTGCTCTATATTTGTTTTATTTCAAGTAATAGTGGTCTACGCACCTTATTTGTTGAACGAACCTTAAGTTCCCCATTGATTTGAAATATCAATTTAATCACATATTACATTGTTAGAAAGATATACATGTTTGTCTCTAGAATGTTCATAATCTTTCATTGATCTACTTAAATATTTCTATGCTGCTGTCATGTTGTTTTAATTGCTTAGACTTTATAATGGTCTTAAATTTTTTAATATTTTATAGTTGACTTTGACATTTAAAGAATAATAAATAAATAAAATCTATCTGAATTTATGAGAGAAAGAAAGAAACAAACAAACAAAGGAAGAAAGAAACAGAGAGAGAGAGAGACAGGAAGGAAGGCAGGCAGGCAGGCAAGCCCTTTGGGACACCAAGGATGGAACTGGAGAATATTATGCTAAGTGAAATAAGCCAGTTGGTTAAAGACAAATTCCATATGATATCCCCTATAAGTGGAATCTATTCAGTAAATGAACTAACAAAAAAAATAAACCACCGGCACGGAAACATGGAGCAGACTGAAAGTGACCAGAGGGGATGGGGAAAAAGAACAATGGTGGTAAGAAGGGGAAGGGACTAGACAAAGAACATGTATGAATGACCCATGGACATGGACAACAGAGTGGAAATTGACTGTGGGAGCAGGGGATGGTGGTGGAATGGGTGGAAGGGGTAAAAGGGAAAAAATTGAGATAACAGTAATAGAATAAACATAATTTGTAAATGTTTTTAAAAAGAAATTTAAACATTACAAGACACAAACAAAAGTTCTGGATATAAAGAACTCAGTAAGAGATCACTAAGGAACAAGTTAGCATAAGAAAAAGAGCTGACCAGATGGAGAAAATGATTAGAGATTATCAAAGATAGAAATCTAGAAATGACATGGAAGAAGAGCGAGACTCAAACATAAAAAAATGAGTTTCATAAGAACCATTTCATTCTATCAGAAATAGTAATATAAAAACAATAGCTATACCAGAGGAAGAATAGAGGGAGAAGGTAACAAAGAGTTTATTCAAACAAATAGTTGATGTAAACTTTCCAAAACTAAGAAAACAGCTAGATACGGGAATCCAAAAACCACACACAACACCTCATTACCTCAGTGAAAAGGGCCTCCTCCAAGACATATTGCATTAAATCTGTCAATAAGTAATGGCAAAGAAAAAAATTCTCAAGGCAGCCAAGGATAGGAAAACAATAAAATATAAAGGAAAGCTCATTAGGGTACCATCAGACTTCTCAGCATAAACTACAAACCAGAAGTGAGCGGAACCAAATATTTAGTCTTCTAAAGGAGGGAAATTACCAGCTAAGAACGATATATCCTGCAAAGTAATCTTTTAAATATGAAAGGGAAATAAAGAATTTACAAAGGTGGAATTTGAAGCAAAAATTGTAGGAAGCAAAACATTCCCTTGGTGGGAATATACAGAGGGGAGAATTTAACTTGATGAGAGTATGGCATCTTTTTTCCTATTAGAATATCTGTATTTGTACTCAGGTCATTTACTCTATGTTTTTAATCATGTATTCATCAAATATCATTGCTCACCTATATGCCAGATTGGGCTCAGTAATTTCGCTCTCAGGACATTCATGATGCAGCGCAGAAAATGAACAATATTTACAAAAGTAACCTATCACAATTGTATTGATTTCTATGATACAAAATATTGAGGAATAAATTTAGATTAGGTAGTTGATCAGAGAAACTTTATGTAAAAAAGTAATATTTAATTGGTTATAATAATGAATAACATATTTATGATGTATAGGTTTTAAAAATGTCCTGAACAAAATATATGTTTTATGAAACAATCCAGTAACTGAACAACTAATACCACAGGATCTCACATATACATGGAATCTAATAAGCAAAATTAAGTAACAAACAAAATGGAACCAGAGGCTTAGAAACACAGAACAAAATGACAGATATAAGAGGGGAGAGGGAGGTGGGGTCTAACTGGAAGAAAGTGAAGGGATTAGTGAATGAATACTTGAAGGACCCATGGACATGGGCAACGGAGTGGGCACGGACTGTGGGAGTGGTGGTGGGATGGGGAGAGGGGTACAATGGGAGAAAAGTAGAGAAGACTTTAATATCATCAATGATAATATATTTAAATTAAGTTACAAAAAGAATATGTAACTGTTATGAAATGGGGAAGAGTATAGCAAGGTAAAATAATTTAAAGTCTTGTATAGCAGGTGTTGGAGAACTGGACAGGGATCAGATCATTAGTGATTTTCTCTGCTATGTTTTGGATTTGGTACTTTATCTGGAAGTCAATGGGAAATCACTGAAAAGTTCTAAGTAAGTAAGCAATATAAGTGAATTTTATTTTTTTTTTTAAATCACTATGACAGCAGGGTAGAGAAACTGATCTATACTGCTTCGGGCATGGTGGTGCTAAAAACAGGAAAAGATGGTTGAAATCAGATCAAACAGGGACTTTCAAAGATACTTTGAAGAATGGATGGAGTTTACTCAGCATTTGTGGGGTAACACTGGCTACATCAATTTGATTCATTGATCTAACCTGTTCTCTCAAAAGTCAAGGCTTTGATATCCCATTTTCCTCTTACAAATTGCAGAAAATTTAGGTTAGAACTCCTAGCTACCACTTAAACCAATGGCACGCACAAACATAATTCTAATGACAGTACACATTACAAGGAGAACCCAACAGAATTATCTCCCTTCATGACTTTCTAACGCAGAGGGGATCTTCAGGGGTTCTTGAAAGCCAGGCAGCAATGAACACTTTCAGGCAGCAGATCAAGACAAATGGCTGGCTGCTGGCAGCTACTAAATGGCAAATCAGATTAATTCACAACTAAGAAAGCAGGAGGCTATAAAGGAAAGAGACTATCAGCTAGTTAGCTATATTTTTGCATGCTGCAAAACGAAAGAGGTGACAGCACTTAGGCATCGCAGGCTCTGATTAATGAGGTTCTTGTAATTTTATAAGATGAATAACAGTGAATTCTATCATGACTGTCTCCATCCCTACTTTTATGTAACTTCTGATTTTGAAATAGCTAGCCATTGGTCCAGAGAGTTAATTTTGAATTTAACATTGTAGCTGCTACTTTGTCATTGAGAATATGTATATAGAATAAAATTTAGTTCTAAGAACTTGGTCTCAAGAGGAATAAGATAAATTCCCTACCCACTCTTGCCGCCAGCCACACTTAAACGAGGGCAGGGTAACAGTACAAGGAAAAGAGTCCTATAAAGTTCCAAATTCTGGACTTACAGTTTGTGCTGCTTTGATTTTTGCCAGATCCTTCAGTAGTGAAGTGCCTAAACTCTCATCTGATATGTAGCCTCTAAGGTCTGGGAATGCCCTACCTAGCAAAACAAAATGAAGGGAAAACAGCTGGGGGCTCCATGAATAAATAAGGTTGTGGACAAGAAGTTCAACTGGTCATCAACGAGAAGATGACCCACAAGCTAATAAGAGACCATAAGAGAGATTTACCCTTGTGCGCGCGCGCGCACACACACACACACACACACACACACACACACACACACACAATTTAGATTTAATAGTTCACTGGTGTAAAGAAATAAGATAAATACAGAGAGGTCTCTTATATTCAGTTTCAAATTTTTTTCTCTAATAATTGAAAAATGTCCAAATTGATATCAATAAACCATAAAATGCCAGAGGTATAATGAGAACACAATAATTCAATGAGGAAACTACCTACATGCCAGAAAACCTGGGATACTATCAGACCAAGTATTAAACCCTGCACATCCATGGGAAGACTTCCACAAGACTTGCCTATAAAGGAATTTGATTCAAGTCACACAAGAACACTTGCATTCCTTATAGTTACGCCATGCATTGTACACAGCTTAAGCAAATATCTCAGGGCAACCAATCTGATTATTCCATTTGTCAGAAATGTGGGGGGGGTAGGGTGTGTCACAGATAAAAACAGAACCAGCTTACATATTTTCTGAGGAATGAATTTTCTCTTCTATCATGGTACAGTTATGCTAGCACAAGCTGAGTTTATTATTATTTGATGGATTTTTTTAATAAAAAAATAACGGAAAAAACTTTATTTTTCGCTCATGTTTAAATTGATCATTTAATTACAAAACAGCATTTTTCTGTTATAGACATCACAGCTTTATTCAAACTCACCATTTTATTCTTTACTACTTAAAAGCATATTTCTCCTAATATGAGGGTCTTACAACTGAATATACTATGTTTTAGTTCTGTATAATATTCAAGCTTTTCTTGATGTGGTGGTTAAATAAAAGGGTTTTTTTAATGCCTTAATGAATAATTTCAGCTGGCTTACTGGTTTCTACTACTATACATGCCATCTATTTTTCCTTTTAATTTTTTTTTCTTTTGATTTTTGAGATAATTGTCAAAATTTGGTTTCCTAGGAACTAGAACACTATCAAGGAGAAATGAATTTGGACTGACAAGCTGCTTTACTTATCTTGTCCTATCACTTTTTAACAGATTTAACTTATTTTTAGAGAAGGGAAGGGGGAAAAGGGAGGGAGAAACATCAATGTGTGGTTGCCTCTTGCGCGCCCTGTACTGGGGACCTGGCCCACAAGCCAGGCATGTGACCTACACTGGGAATCAAATTAGCAACCCTTTCATTCGCAGCCTGGTACTCACATCCCTGAGCCAAACCAGCTAGGGCCTGTCCTATCATTTTGTCATAGGAGCAAAAGGTCCATAGTGACAACACAGCTGTTACGAAGGGCCTGTATTCATCTATTTGCTAGACTTCAATGTAACATGGCAGCCAAAATAAAGACCAGGCAAAATCCAGTTGAAGAACTGACCTATCCACTTACTGGTTGAGTAAACTGAAGTAAGTCACTTTAAAGTGCAAGGATTTTCAGTTTCTTCTTTGTAAAATGGAAAAACAGGGAACCCGCCCACCTGAATCAGAGCTGTTGATGAGATATCAGATGTGTCAGTCTACAGACACAGAAAGTCTTCATTACCATAAACAAACCTAATGGATGTGAGAACCACAGCATGCAAAAAATGAGTAAGCCCATTTCTTATCTCATACAAACAATTCAAGGGGGGCAAAACCATTGCCCGTTGACTGCATTTTGTCCAGGATGGATATAAATGTGGCGGTACACAAAATCATAAAATTACTTAAAATATTATGAGATTTTTTTAATGATTACATGTCACAATGTATTTAATGTGTGGCCCATTACAACTCTTCTTCTTCCAGTGTGGTCCAGCAAAGGCAAATGGTAAGACATCCCTGAGTGGGTCACTCAACCATGACAATGTAGGCATTAAAAAACACAGTGAGGCCTGGCTGGTGTGGCTCAGTGGACTGAGAGCAAGTCTGAGAACTGAAAAGTCACTGGTTTGATTCCCAGTCAGGACACATACCTGGGTTCCAGGCCAGGTATCAACTTGGGGACATACGAGAGGCAAGCAATTGATGTATGTCTTGCACATTAGGTTTCTCTCCCTCTATTTCTCTCTGCCTTCCCCTCTTTCTGAATATAAATAAAATCTTATAAAAAATAAGCACGCTTATTTTTTTTCTGATAACACTGTATTATCATAGAAGGTCGTACAATTCTCAACATGGGACAGAGACTGGTAGGGGGTGAGGAAAGTCAGGAGGGATTTGGGAGATATACACCGCTGAGTTAAGCATAGATAATTAATGTAGGTGTTCAGCAGGCAGACAGGATGGTGGAAACACTTTGCACAGACACGATAAAGTAAGAAGAAATCAGTAACAGTAAGGTACGGGCAGAACAGTAACAAACTGAGTGGTGTTGCTGGAGCACAATATGTGAAGCAACGTGGTGCCAGGGACACAAAGGAGCTGGACCAGGACAGCTTTTCAAGCCACAGTAAGGAGCTTGGACTTCATTCTACTGGAAATGGGGGGTTGCCACATTTGTGGAGCCCCTTCCAAATGTTCAAGCGGTAATCTTTTTTGCCTTATTGGAAGTAGTAATTTAGTAGAGTGTTTATTCAGAGTACATTGTGTTCAACCATTTACTATGCTGTTTCCCTGATTACACTGTGAGCTCCACTTATCCCAGCACCTTCAGTGTCCAGCATGAGGTTGCAGCTTAGGAAAAGTTTACTAATAACTAAGTTAAGATTTTAACTAGAGAACTGCTATGGTGTATATTTTCATTTTATACGAATCACCCTGGCAATATTTGGGAAGGGTAGTAGATAAGAAAACAGTAATTATGGTTCCATGATTTTTTATCTTCCTATTAAAGTTTGCCTATTGATAATTAAGTTTTATTGGTTTACCTCTACTATGAAAGATCAAAACTATAAAGGAAATCCTGATGTGTTCACTGAATATGCAAATAGCATGATCAATATACTAGAGAGAGGATGAAATAGCAAATTAAGAAAATTAATAGCGTAACTCTTTAGTGAAGACCTATTTATTGGCTCTAACACTCCTTAAGTTCTTTATTAAAGACCTTAAAATTCATGGAGCTTTTGCTACAACTTATGGTAAAGCAATGGATAAATATTTCTTAGATGTGCTTTTTAGAGCTGTGGAAATAAAATTGCTTAAAACTGCTAGAGTTCCATTTACCTTCTTATTTTTCAACTAGGTCTCTTGAGAACATTGGATATATCACACTTTTTTATTCATGACTATTCTGATGAAAGTTTTTCACACACCAATATTCACTAGTTATTCAAAAAAATTCTCTGAACAAAGCATCACCTCCATAACTTCTATACAGTAAGGACTACGCTAAATGGTTACAATGCCTACATTTAGGAAACCATCAGTTTTATGGGCATCAGCCAATTTTTTATTAGCATTATCTCAACATTGAACCTGCCTTATAAAAACCTTTACATACCAATTATAAATATCATAATATTATGATTTTTAAAAATCGGATGAAAAAGAAAAATGACGTTTACTTTTCCGTCAAAATCGTCATTCTTTTTTTATGGAAAAATGATTATCTCCTTGAGATTATAAAATCTGTGCACAGAAAAAACTTTTCAAGAAGGCAAATTCAGTTTAATACTTTGGCACTGACAAAATGGACATTACATTTGAGGAGGAAAGAAAAGTATTTTGACATTAATTTTATTAAATCTTCTGTCTCTTAAGTGGACAATGCTTGAAAGTCAGTTTCAGAATTATCTCTGTGTCCTACATTTATACCTGATTTAATCTGTGAAAATCTAAATGTAGTCCAGAGCCTGAGAGAGAGAGAATGACAGAGAGAACTGAGCTATTAATATAAGCAGCTGATAAACATGCTGACAATTCAGTGAAGCAATGCAACCAAGAAAAATGTTGCTGAAAACTAAAAAGCACACACAATCTCAATTACGTCACAACCACTGGAATATATATTACAGGATAGCCTGTAGTCCTCAGCCCCCAAAACCACTGAAATTCTATGGACATCCTGAAAGTCACTCGATACAGTCAACTCTGTCTCTTTAGACTAGTCCCAGTTTTTGATGTTGAAAACAGGTGACAAATCTTTGGCTTGGAGATGCCAGAGTCTTATACTTCAGAAGCTTCACATTATAGACTCACGATTATAAGATCTCTATAACATATTCTTGGTAACAGGAAAAGTGATGACAATCTTAGTGACACATTATCTACTATAGACTTTCGATATTTGAGCCTCCATGCATTCCTGACACATCCTAACTTCAAATATCTATTATTTTCAAATGGTTTCATAAATCTAGTTATTTATCTTGATTTTAAACATTTAGATATACAGAGTTCATTTCATTCCCTTCCATTTCTTACAAGATGGACTTGAACAATTAAACCAAATTCTGTAAGAACTCATAGGGAAATCGCGAGAATTAAAGCCTTGTATAGAAATTTATCTTGAGATATTTGTATGGCATGGAATCTCACAATTTTGAGCCATTCAAAAAATGATCCCATTCTCTCAGGGAAAAGACTGGGTTTTACTGTAGTTGGTCTGCTGCATATGAACAATGGTTAGTGCAACAGAATGCTTAAAGTGGAAACAGCAGCACATTGTAATGTTTAAAAGTAAATTATTGAAAATCTGGCAAAGAAGGTTTAAATACTAGATGTGCTACTAATTACTTTGGTGGCCTTTGACAAGAATATTGACCTCTCTGAATCTTAATATACATATTTGTTAGTCGGGAAAATAATTACACAATTTGTAAGGATTACTGACAGTATGTATAATGGACTTCACACCCTGACTAACAAAAAGGTACGCACTTGATATACACTAGCTATTATTGATAATATGACTGCTTTCATGCCAACAGTATAGTTAGTCATACACTGACAAACATGATTCACCTAGCATTTCTAAGGAGAGAAAATAATTTTTTAGTGTACATATACCTTTTAATAAGCTGTCATTCTTGATACCAATTTATGTAATATACCCTGACAGTATTTTCTCAGTGTTATTTTACAGGTTATTTACTATCCACAACTTACTTTTGGAGGCAGAAGGAGGGAATTTAGAGCTCTTCATTATAAGACATTTTACAAATAGTAAGCATCAGTATTGACTGTCTTGAAAGCTTAAATTAAGTACCATGGATTTTTTTTTAATTTTCTTATTGGCTAAAATAAAGCAAGATGCTTTTACCTGAAATTAATTCAATTTTGTCTTTTCCTTAAGAAACAATTAAAATTTTTGCTGTCTCTGTTATTTCAGGGCAAGTATATTAATGGCTTGGACAGCAGGTGCCTTTTACAATGCAATTTCGGATTTGACACCATTGCATTGAAATGGTTTCCAATGTCCAATGACAATCTACTTAGCCAGTGGAACTCTTAGGGCTAATAATCAAGCAGCCTACCAAGAAGTAAATTATGGTCTAAATTCAACTAATTGTGAAGGTTTAGACTATCCAATAAAGGAAATATCACCATATAATTGTTCATTCCATCCATTTCGTCAAAGATATGTAGGTGTGTATATGTGTGCATATAAGTATTTAATTAAATAAAATGAAAATGAACTAAATATTTGAAGAGGATCACATCGTTGCTCTAGAAAGGACAGAAATTATGGAAAACTGTGTTAGTAATAATAAATGGTAAGTGGATACTATTTCTAGAATCCTCCTTATTATTCACTTGAAGTATTTCAAATTCAACTGTTCATTTTAATGTGTGACCTTCATTGTTTTATTAAGATGAATCTGACTTCCAAATATCCCATACATCTTTATGATATTCACTGAAGTTTCAAAGCCCCAAATATGATTTATAAGAAGGCATAGGGTCTTTTCTCTGTTTTCTATACAGTAGAAGTAAAGCTTGAGGAAATTTCATCCCACTGAATCTATTTATAATGAGAAAATTTCCAAAAAGGATGGTCTATTTTTCTTCTGCACCATCTCCTTTATGATAATGCCCACCACAATCTATACATTTTACTGCTACTTTTTCAAACACTCCAAAATCATTTCCTCTCCAATGTAATTTAACTTTTCCTCATACAACAAAGGCACACTCATCCCCAATTTTCCTCAATTATTTACTCCATTTTCAAGAAAAGTTCTCTGAAGGTTTTCGATTCCATCCCTAGTATTGTATGAGCCCTCCTCAACATTCTTCCATTTATGGACTGATATGGAAAAGGAACTACCATCAACAAATAAACGCATCCTAATAGTGGGAGAAAGACACATAAAAGAATAATGGAAATGAAAATAAGAAATCTAGGATATGATCAATCTGGTAGATTTATATTTTCTTGAAATAATAACAATGGAATTATGTTTCCTACAATCCCCTTCTGTGCATAAATCCCACTTACTAAGTGCTATTGCACCATCTTCCATATGATTTCTAAGGCAGAAGTGCAATATCAGCCATATTCTTTTTATGCTCCGTAACTGTACGAGAGCAAAAGGCACTTTTGCAGTTCATCCATAAAGCTTCTATACTAATTCATCTTCTTTATGTGCAGAAGCAGCCTCAAGTCTTCAAGCACCTTCTGGATCTACTATTTCAGTTTCTCAAACTCCTGATACAAATATTTGAAACAATTCCATGATTCCAGGCACCAACTTCTCCTGCAGGGCACTCCCATCATGTAAGTTGGAGGCTTAGAGGCAATAAGCAACCAACAGGGGTTACCGTCTTCATGATATTCAGCTGTCCATTGATGATTTCAAGTATTTCTTCCTCTTTCCCTCTTCCCCTCTTCACTTCACAAATTTTCTCATCAGCAGTCCATCTGTTGACTTCAAGCTCCAAAACAAGTCTCATAAGAAACAGTCACCCACAGCAGATTGTATAACTTAATACTTCTATCCTTACATGCACAACCACACTAAGCATATACATGTGTGTATATATACACATATGTAAGTCTACTTTCCCCCAACCCTGTATGTATATATGAACATACATATTCAGATAGTTCAATATACATTTATACATACAGGGTGGGTAGATAGTACATTTACAGTTTTTCAAGAGAAAATTAATACAATAACGAATATACTCACACCTGTAAACATTTTTTCCCTATGCTGTACATGTAGGGATATGATTGAGTGTTTACATTGAACAATAATAATAACATTTTATATCAAATACAAATCAGTATTCATAAATCAGAGTTTGTATGGGATCAGTTGGATTCCTTACACAGGAAACCCAAGATATACTACATGTACATGGAGGGATACAGTTACAAAAATTATGTAATTATTTATACTCACACAACTTATAATAAAAAAAAAAGAAATTCCTAACCTTGAGCAAAAAAAAATTAAAGCAAGTGAGTTGCAGAAGGATGTGGACAGAATGTCCCCATTTATACAAAATATAAAAATATGAAAATTGCTATTATATATATTGTTTGATATATGCACATTTAATAAATTTATGAAGGCATGAATGAGAAGAAAAACAAACACACGGCAAGTAATGGGAAGTGGCTGCATCTGGGAGGGGAGTTTGTTAGGACAGTAATAAGGATGGTGAGATTGTAGAAGGATAACCAAGGATCGTCAATATTACTGTTAATACTTGATTTAATAATCTGAATAGTGGTTACACAGATGTAACAATTTTCTAGTACACCTTTTTTATATGTTTGACATAGTTTATGTGAGACCTCTCCATACAACCAAGGCCAATTGGGTGAGACTCAGACAGGATGCCAATAATCTCACACTCTGGGTGACCTATGAGGTGATCTCGTGTAATTTCTTCTTCAAATCTCTATCAGCTGTCCTCCAATTCTATTCATTCCAAGTCCCTGATTGTTGGAACAGAGAAGAAACCACACATGGTCTGTTATTTGATGTGCCTTAATACAATGAGCCATGTCTCCTTTCCTTCTCATTCAACCCAATGATCCAAGCACCCACATATTCTGGTATAAGAGAAGTAACACTATGTTTTGGATTCTGAGCTTATGTAATATTCAGTAAAACCGGCTTCAAACTCTAAAACTCATCTCCTTCCTGTTTATTTAATCAGGTCTGCAAATGCCCAGTTTATTATTTTATAAGAGCAACTACATCGACTCTATAGGCCATTGTTTTGGAAAGCATCGTTGGACATTAAAGTAATGTTTAAATTTAAAGTCAGGCAAGGATTACCATCTACAAATCCAGAATGAAGTCCATTCAGGGGAAGTATGACAACCCTACAATGACATGAGAAATCCACAATAATAATTGATCTATGTATCTGTGTGTTGTGCAGTTCCAGGAATGGGAAACAGTACTGGCCTCTGACTTTTCACAGTGCGGGCCCTCACGAGTTATAGTAAACAGATCATCTGGTTGGTAAAAGTCCATCTGATAACTCAGCATATGAATTAACTTATTGTAGGCATTATGTTCACTGTTAATGAGTTCACTACACAAGCAGGAAATATTCAGGGGTGTCCTCATCCTCTGCAAAATGGACTATTTTGTCCATTTGTTTATTGAGATTCTTCTATACTGGATAACCTATGCTGAGACTTTACATGGCACAGCAATTTCATCTTCAACCTGTGCGCACATTCACAGAGGTCGATAAACATAGCTCTTCCGCAAAAAAATCCTTGTAAAATTCTTAAGAATACAACAATGGTCCTGAAGCCCAATTTTCAGATGTTTCTTCATCTAGGGACACTAGACAAGCAGATACACTGTTTGAGGTTATGCCCAACTAGAAGTTTCCTTCATCTGTGTCTTTCATGACCACTTCAGAGTGGAAATAGAACTTACAGGTGTCAGCATGGAGTGATGCTGTCTTTACCCCTTGTTCAAGGCCCATCAGAAACTACCCAGGAGGCCACAGATGTGGTTTGAGGGAGTTATTTCCATATGGCAGGAATAGTCACATGGAGAGTATTTTATCTGCTATAACTTATTTCTGCCTTCCAAATCTGCAAAAGACTTGACAAATAAATCACACTTTCACCAGGTGGTAGATTGATTATTGCTGGGCCTGACTGATTTTATCACTTGAATGCGGATCGTACTTAGTTTGTAAGGGGAAAATTGTATTATCTATTAAATAGACTGATAATATCCTATAGTTGGAATTTCTATCTCCACAAAACCCCTGGAAAATGCAAGAATCTTTTTTATATAAAGCAAAGGTCACTTGATGAAGGAGCCATGACTCTACTAAAAACTCAAACCTAATTCTTTTGTGACTTGCCTCAATTTCCATTCAGTATCTACTTCTGCCAATATTCTTCAGGATCCACTGCATATGATGGGTCAACCCTCTATTGTTTAGTGAAGCCAACTGTTTCCTTAAATTGGTTAATTGAGAGCACTGTATAAAAAGCCTAGACTGTATTTGAAAATGTGCATGAGTGTGTACATGCAGTTTTTATGAGACGGGACAAACTCCTGCAGAATACATTACCAATGTTTGTATGAAGCCAAACAGTGTTTGCTAAAGCTATTTCAGTGCAAACAAAAGTTAAATATAGCCTCCTTGTGGAGAACATGTGAATAGCTGATGCCAGCTTTTATGGAGCATGAGGGAAGAACAGAGGAACAGAGGAAGGGCAGGTGAAGGAAGACAGTAAACTTTTGTTTTCTTATATATTTACAAAGTTCCCCAGCATCTGCCCTTGTCTTACTTGTTTTTATATAATGTAAGAGAAAAATCTGCGTTGCATTCACTTTGTCAGACTTCTAACAGAGAATGTACACAATCAGCTGAATGTTAAGAAAGAAAATAGATACAGGAAAGTTGCTGCAGGAACTGAAGCAGAGAAAAAGTTCAATTACAACAACAATGAAGCCAGGTAATTAACAGAAATTAACACTTTCTTTCTAACAAACAAAAGACATCCATAAATGGAAAACTGCTTGGGATTTCTCCCTACTGTGGTATATTTAATTGATACCAGGCTGTTACTTACTGTGGATGTAACTATTTCACTACATCAATTTATAAGTGATTCACCCAATACCAATCTGAATGGCTTATTAACTTTTATTCCTGTTTTACTGGAAAGCAAGACCGCCTATCATATTCTTGTGAAAGTATATAGCAAAAATAAGGTTTATTCCTAAAAACAACTGTCAACAAGAGAAGCAATGGTCTAGACATTTCACACTGATTCCATTCCTCAGCCACTAAACATGTAGATGTATGAAAATGAGGCCACAAACACTCCCAAAAGGAAGTCCTCAGCAAATGCCAGGTCAGCAGCTTGCTTTGTGTACCTTCGCAGAAAGATAATGGTGCTAATTTTGGTCTGTCTTCTTATTTATTGTCTTGTTTTCATAAAGACAAAACAAACAAAAGAAAAGAAAAGGCACCATATTACTACTGATTGATTCCATTAATGCTCAGGAAAACTTGTTCCTTTTCAAAGTCAACAATGAAAGAGGTTTGTCTCATTGAAAAAATCATAGGGAAAGTGAGAGAAATTTTTTTTAAATCATGTTGCCTTTTTATTACCTTTTCACGACATTGTGCAGATGTTTCCCCTTGGAAACAATATTTATAAATGACGATTTCACTCTTTTATTAGCCCTGAAGCTTAATAATATATATAAATAATAGATATTAATAATAGAGATAAAATACATACATTTACAATAGTATGCTCTCATATACTCTACGGAGCTGTTTTTGCATTCATGGGATATATAAGTATGGGCAAAAAAAAAATTGTTAATGAAATGGTTAGCGCTTCCATTAGGCTTCATATTATGGGAACACAAGCTTTGCAATGATAGTAATGAAGAGTGTGTCAACAGGCAGAGACAGTGCCTGGTGTTAGAGAAAGATACCTTTAGACACATGTAAGCTCTCATGATCACACCATTCAAGAGGTTTTAATAACAACTATTCCAACTAAAATTGAATTCTCACAGCTTCTCTCTTTCTTTACCTTCTGTCACCTGCCCTTTCTCTTTTGTTTTTTTTTTTCCTTTGATACATTTCCTTTAACTATCTGACTTCTTTCTTCTTGGCATTTACAGCCAAGTTAATTCCTCCCCTTAGAGCGCTTAGGCTCCCAGTTCTTCAGAATTAAATGTTAAATTCTGGTTAAGAAGCAGCTTAAGGTAATGGAAAGAACATGGACTTTGCAGAAACACCCACCAGGGTTTTTCTGTCTGCTCCTTAATTACCAGTGGAGAGGTCAGGAGGTGTGTTATAAAATTCACTGAAGCTCAGGTACCTCCCCTTTGAATTTGAGCCAATAACACCTATCTAACCTCTCATCCTCACACCTCTAGGCCTATGCTCAGGCTAACCTCTCTTCCAGGAATGCCCTTCCTCTACATCTGCAATGAAGTAATCACGCTTCACACAGAAGTCTCCCTCCACAGCCTCCCAGGAGCAGGCACCTGTGCAGTATTTCTATTGTGTGGGACAAAAATTCCGTTAATTTTTTTTCTGTGAAATACAAGACACAGTTTTCCTTTCACCAATAACTTTCTTGATCTAAAAAGTGTGAGTACGACAGTTATCTCCTGCTATTGGCTTCTAGCAGGTAGAGGACAGGGGTGCAGCAATGCATCTTCCAATGCATGAGACAGCTCCACGGCAAAGAATTATTTGACGAACATATCTATAGTACCAAGAAAATTTGCAAACCACATTTGACATGTTCAATCAGTCAAAGCACCTTCTCCATACACTGAACAAATATCATTTTCTGTGTTTCAGCTGCATTTTTACCTTTTCCTTCAAACAATGGGAAAAATAAATTAATTTAAAAAAAAGAATAATATGCTGAAAATGTTGCATACTTTCTTCCATCTTCGGTATTAAAATGACAGCACAAAAATTCACGAATTCTGATAAGTTTTCTTATAAGTACAAGCTGACATGTCAGCTGTCACAAGACAAACGTATTTTTCAATGAACTTTGAAAGACAACTAAGCACTACTAGAGCCACTGTACATAAAAACTAAAACTTTCTGGCATACCCAATACCTTAGGACTTAACATAACCTATCACAATTACATTTGTTTATTTCTCTCCCAGAACCAGGGACCTCACAAAGTCAAAAGTCATGCCATCATACTCTTCACATCCAACTGCCAGTACAATGCCTGGTCCAGGGAAGCTGCTAAAGAACTCGATATTTATAGAATTGAATTTCTCTTAAACATTAAAATATACATTTTTTATAAAGTACTCTTTAATAATTATAAATTGGTTATTAGATATAAAAATTGAAAACAGTACAGGTTAAAGTAAGCAAAAACTTCAAAGCAATGGAGAATAATACATTTTCCCTAGATGTATGTAAGGGATCTACTGAACATTTCCATCTGATAATGCTTGACTTAAACTACTAATTACATAGAATGGTCCAAATCTTTTTTTAACATTTAAATAAGTTTTATTGTCATTTTTTATTAAATTTATTGGAGTGACATTTGTTAATAAGATTATATAGGTTTCCAGGAGTATATAGTTCTACGATACATGATCTATATTTATTGCATTAAGTTCCCATTACCAAACGTCAAATCTTCTTCTTTCACCATATGTTTCGCCTCTTTTATCCTTTATTACCTTCCTTTTATTCCTTCCCTCCTGTGAACACTATAATGTTGTCTGGGTCTATTAGTTTCAGTTTTACATCCCATGTGAATGAAATCATGTGGTTCTAGGCTCCCCTTCCAATCATACTGGACGGGGGATTTGCAAAACATTGCAGCTTTGATGTGCGGTCCCAGGCATAATAGAATCAACCTAGTAAGCGACCTTCTTCTAATGTTTCATTATCCAGGTAACAAATGTTGAATAACTGCTGACTCAGTTAATATATCCTGAATAACTGAAAAGGAAGGAAAGAAGCTTTAAGGTTCCAATGCCCTTTCTATGCACAAGAGAATCCCTGGTCAGAGATACCCAGGTGATTTTGAAGAACTACTTGGCATTCACAATTCATTCTGTTTGCTCCAAACATCTGTGTCTATTATCGATAGAAATTCAGATAAATGAGGCCACCTGGAGATCTTCTAGGGTTGAGTAAGAGTGCTCAAAGTACAGCCAACTGTGGAGGACATTCACTTAAAGCTAATAGAAAGGAAGGAAATGTGTTCTCATTCTCATTGAGGTTTTAGAGTCAGAGCCATGGCCTTACTACCATAGTGGGATCTATTTGCATGCCTTCTGTTCAGTGTGACAGCATAGGAAATTACGAAGATATTCTTTCTGATGACAAATAGCTCATGGGCTTATGATGTTTGATGTGATAATAAATGAATAATACAATAGTCAATCATACCAGCTAGCTGAAATACATATGAGCGCCAGAAGTTCAGTTGACAGAAGAGTGAGTGGGCATTATTGCTTGTATAATAAGGTGATAAATCATATGGATAAGAAAGGGAGTGAACATAGGGAGAAAGTAGATGGATGACCACACTAGTTATCATTCCAAGATCAAATAATCAGGCGTAATGTGAGGAAACAAGAGAGATGGAAGTAGACAAGGATTTACCACATTCTCCATGTATAAGGTGCACTTTATTGCCCCAAATTTCTAAATGGGTACTACTACCCATGTATAATGTGCATCCTTATTTTTCTAAATAAATTTTTGAATTTCTGAAATGTTCTATTTTTTATAAAAATTTTATATTTTTCTAATATTTTTAATTCTCTTAACGCAAGAAAGCAATAACAGTAACAGTATGTTCAAACATAAATGCTAAAATCCTTTTATGATAACAAAATAACAAGCATCTAAATATAAATAAATAATTAAATTTAAAAATTAAAATGAAACTTTTTTTCTTGCAACTTAGGGCTTAAAACGTGGGTGTAAAGTGTATCAAGCAAAATATGAGTAGTCAAATATTGAAATATTTCAATTTAACATATTAGGCAAGGAGACATACCTGGTTATTATCAGAATGGCGATGTAACCATGGTAACACTTGGCTGAGGTACAGTGGAAGTGAATATCTGGAAATGGAAAGGTTTAAGTATTTTGAGACCAGAGACATGAATAGCTCATCTGTGTGCTAACAGAACTTGGCGTAAAGCTGAAATTATGATGTGGTCTAAAATTCTACAAGGACTATGGGGAAAATACATGAGGTTTCGAGGTGACAGCAACAAAGAGGAGTAGAGGGTTGTGCGAATGCATAACTTCATAAGAGCAGGACATTTTGCCAACTAGACTCCTTTCATCAGTTTGGGCTGCGTTAACAAAATCACCATAGCCTGGTGGCTTAGAAAACATATCTTTCTTCCACTTCTGGGGCCTGTGAAGTCTAAGATCAAGGTGTTGACAGACTAGATGTCTGGTGAAATCTCACTTCCTGGTTCATAATTGGCTGCCTTCTCAGAATCCTCACATGGCAAATGGCAAGGGGACTCTCTGGGGTTTCTTTTCTAATGACACTAATCCCATTCATGTGGTCTCCTGTCTCATGACCTAATCACTTCCCAAAGGCTTGGCTTCCAAATACCATGCCATCATAGATGAGGCTGAAACATATCAATTTTGGAGAGAGACAAACCTGAGATACTGGAAAAGCGAACAAACAGAATCTCCTTGACGTAGCTGCTGAGATGGCACAGTTCTTGGACCAGAGCCAGGTTCTGATTAAAACTGTAAAGCCAAAGAAAACATCATGACAACTTGTGAAAGTAAAAGAAATAAGCAGTAGTTGGGACGGGAGGAAGAATAGAGCTGTATGAGCAGAATCAGCTGAGGAGAATAGCTTATACTGTGAGTGATACCTAAGTATAACAATGATAAGAGACATTAGGAAACAATGGGCTACAAGTACACCAGTTGGATTATTCCTACAGTGTCCACTATAATGAAAATACTCTGGCTTCTCCACAACATCAGGAGTGACATGGACCGAGGATGATTCTGAGTGAGACCCACGTTAGGTATGACCCAGTGGAGTTATCCAACTTCTAACATCTTCATTTTATGTTGGAAATAGGTGATGCAGCCTCAAGTCACAGGGTGAGAAAAATCATTAAGCCCCAAATGTAAGCCACTTGATCACTCCGATTTCTCTAAGAAACATATTTCTAAGTTTAGGTACACAGGGAGAATCTCAAAACCTTTTATCAAGGAAATATCAAGGAAATGCCTCCCTGCTGCTTACAGGGTCAGAATTGAGGGAAAGCCTAAGCCTTCTATTAAAAGACTCTTCTGATCACCATAATTTGCTGTAAATAATGTGCAACCACATATTTGTGCACATTATACCTAAGATTATGTGATTATATATATATATTCCATGTATGCATATATATACACATGCATATATATATGAATACACATATACACATATGCCATGTATAATGAGCATCTTTTTTTCCTGCCTTCAAAAATTTGGATGAAAAAGTATGCAAGATAGATGGCAAAATATTGTAGGTCATGCCAGTCCAGGAAATTCTCCCTTTTGATTAACTCAAAGTCAACTGATTAGGAACCCGAATTACATTTGCAAAATCTGTTTTCTTTTTCCATATAACATAATAGAGTCATGGAAATGATGGTGAGTCATACTCACGGGTTCAGTCAACAAGCTGGATAAAGGGATTACATAAGAGGAAGTGAGTATATAGTGATATTTTATAAATAATCTCTCTCATATGATGAGATAAAAGAACTTCCCTTTACTTCATTCCATTTGGCTACAAGTTCTCATTCACAAAGTACATTTTTTCCCTGGGCCTGAATCTAGAAAATGCTATGCAAGTGTTTTTTTTTTTTAAACCTGCTTCTTTTTTTTCTTCACCATTACTTCACTAAAGAGGCCTTTTAGATTTTTCCTTACCCAACACCCTGCCCATGAACTTTCAGAAGCACAGATATACTAAATATTCAGTTATATGCTGTACATCTGTTCTATGTACATAAAATAATACGATTATGATCCTCCTAACCGAAAGAACAAATTTTAATTCCCTTGGAAGTGATACACTCACACGGAGAAATCATATTGTGTAAGTACATTGACCCATTAAACATAAGTCATCACTGTGTCCCATTTTTCCTTTCAGTTTTCCTCTCCAGCTCTGACACTAGCTCCCCTGCCTTGTCCTCTATGATTCAGTAATGAAATCCCATGCTGTCAAAATGAATGTGGTTGGCTGCGGAGTGGAATTCAGGTAACTTGTGACCCAGCCCTGCCTTTGCAACTAATTTTCAATGTGACCTTTGGCAAGCAAAGCAAGACTGGGCACTGCCATTTCTTCAGGATGTCAAAAGGGCACAATATTGTAAGGTAAATCTTGGTTATAATAGAGAAAATTAATTTTACATGTCTAAAGTGCTGCCTATAACAAGAAAGGATAATTCTTTATCATTTTAAAAAGATAGATGAGAAAAATGAAGTTTCTATTCTAGGAGCATGGATTTGGAGATAGAAGGATGTATAAATTATGTCAAATGTTCTTTAATGATTTTGGCAATTCTCATCTGAATTTTGTGGAGGTTCATTAACGTAGAGAAGGGGCCAAGCATAGCACCTGCAATCATTAAAAAGTGACTGAACATGTAATCAGCCAAAGTTCAAGAGATCTTAAACTACTTTTTAACATATGATCACCTCCTATTCTTGGCGAAGATTTGCCATCTGCAACATTCTTTGTGGAGCCAACACACGTTTCTTTTTATGTTATGAACCAGGGAGGAAGCTAAGGTGCTTTTTTTCAACCACGACCCCAGACAACAGCACAAACTAACTCTCTAGCACGCACTCCCCATACAAGGCACCTGATGAACAGGTTCTTTGCAAGACATCAACTAATAAGAGGCTGACCCATTTTATCATGGCCAGGACTTCACTGCTATGATCTGGGCAATTTAAATGTATGGGCTAAGTTCCAAGATGTGAGATGTAGCATTTATTTACCAAACCATCTACTTAACACTTTGTAATCTCTACAAGCCAAAACACATGAATAATGGCACTTGGCGCTATATCCTGGGAAGATATATTGTAGAAGTGTAGAAGTGTAGAGTCCAAAGCGTATCTAAAGAATTAGGTTGAAAATAATTAATAGTATGCCTTTGGAATTAAATTTCATGTTTTATATCTATCTTTGTTAAAAAATCTGCCTTGGTTCATTTTACCGTTCACAAAATGTTTATCATTTGAAAGACCCTCTTCTACTCTGTTTAATTGGCCATATCTACAGCAGTGAAAATCTGTTTGATCTGATGAAATCAGCACTATGGTTTAAGACTTACCTAGCTAGCATCCTTAGTGTAAGTAACATATCACTCAGAACACTAACATAACTATTATTTTATCAAACAGCATATTGGGAAATGATGTCATCTTTTGGCTGAAATTGACACATATATTACACTGGAGTTGAAGGACACCTTCTGTAGTTGCTTTTGCAATGGTTCAAAGCTTTCAAACTAGGGAAATGGACTTCAAAAGTGTTAGATGAGCACTAACCAGCAGTGTGTCTCACTTGGGTGGGCATCCTTCTACAATAAAAAGGTCACCGGTTCCATTTCTGGTAAGAGCACATGCCAAGGTTGTGGGTTCAGTTCACGTGGGGTACAAAAGGCAGCGGATCAATTCTTCCATCCGGCTCTTTCTCCCTCCCTTCCCCTCTCTATAAAAATCACTGAGTATGTCCTCTGGTGAGGATTTTTTTAAAAACTGTTAGATGAGGATTTCCAAGAATTTACAGAACATAACCCATCCTTCACAAAAGAAAACTGAAGTTTTATTTACAAAAGACTACCATTAGCAACTGAAGAATACACTTATGACCCAAGGAATTGATATAAGCCCATCTCTCTCTTTGGAAAGGACATCTTCAACTGAGCTTGGCAAGATATACTGAGGTAGGAAAGCAACCCATGAAGTTAAAGATTCAGGTTTCCTGTAAAGACTTTCTAGTAACTTCTACTCCACAAATGCTTCCTCCTTTCCACCTGAGGTCACCTTTAACACTCTTCAAAACACTAAATGAGTAACCTCCACAACCTTATGAGATGTCTCACATATCTTTGTGGATGATATAGCTCCTTCATTGGAGTGTGGAAACAGTAACAGCGTGAAGCAATAAACTTCACAGGAGTAAGGGGGATAGGCCAAGATATTTAATCAACTGAAAACTGTATAAAGAAAGGCATAATCCCTCTTTTTAAGTATGATATCAATATGATATCAACAAAATTGTCCCTTAAATTAACCAGCGTGAACATTACAGGAATAACTCTCTGAGCCTTTCATGACATGTTCATACCTTGCTCATCGATGAGATTCCAGCTCACTGTTTCCAAGAAACTCTGCTTCTTCTCTCCCTTTGACCACAAACATCTCTACTTTTAAAGTAGCTCTTTACACATGTTTACAATTATGTTTGCTCTTCTTGCTCAGTGTGCAATCTGACAGCTCTTGTAGAGTACAAGCAGTGGCTTGTTTATCTTCATTTCAAACTTTTCCCAGTGCCTGGCACTAAATCAGTCGCATTAATTAATAAACTACGGAATGACTCAAAGTCAGTAATTCTGGAGAATTACTTTTATATGAGCCATTGTTTTACTGGAATAGATGAAAGATTTTCTACAAATGTGTGCAGGATAAGACAGTACAATATGCAGACATAGCTGTGGAGAGGCAACAGTTTTGAGAGATGATATTCTGTCACAGCCACCTGTCAATGAAGGTAAAGAATTGGGTATTTCTACCACCTCCACGACTTCATTCGATTTATCCCATAACTATTTGTCGAACACCTATTTTGTGATTAAGAATGCATTTGCTTTAGGGTATACATGTAAAAAAAACCCCACAAGATAAGACATAAGGCTCTACCACCATGCAGTTTATAATCTAGCAGATGGCAATCCATTTGTGATTCTTTCTCCATTAAGCACCTTAAGTACTTGATGTATGTAATATCTCATTTCATCTTCCATACCCCCCTGTGAAGTAGCTAAACTTATTGTTCTCATTTTGACACTAGGGACATAAAGGCACAGAGAACATTATGTAATCTTCTTTAAGTTTCAAACTTCTTTTCATGGCTGAAATTTCAGATCTTTTTAAAACTTGTAATAACTGTCATTTGGACTATGCTATGTTTGCAAAGTTCTTAGTGTTTTCAGCAAGAAAGGTTCTCTGAATTGAGAATGATAGATCAATATGTTCATCTTAGAATGCATAGTAAAGAAAGATGCCCACAATACAAAGAAGCAATCTCAGAAGAAATTCGTTCCTAAGTATATCTATCTTCTCAAAAAGAAAACTATTACCATTAAATAGCACAGTCCAATAACATGTTACATATAAGTAACATAAATCATGCATTAAGCCTAGAAAAAACAAATCAAACCTATCCATTTCATTATTAATGTACATCATGCTTCAAATCTAGCATGATTTTCTTTTTTCTGTTAACATAAATAGAATGCCAACTTTTTAAAAATATTCACCTCAGACCATATGTTATATTTGTCTATTATTTTCATAACATGCATTGTTCAGTCAGAACTCAGACTTATACCTGGGCACACTGTGTGACCAGATGATGTTAAAATGATTAACAAAATCCAAATACTAGTTTAGGAGAATAACAGCTTTAAATAAAAATTTCATAAAAAAGTAATGAGAGGTGACATCGGAAAATATAATATCATCAAAATGATAGCACCATATATTAATTCTAAATCGAATTTCTCTGATTATCAAAATTTTATGTGCCTCAATTACTAATTTATCCAGAAAAAAAATAAACATAAATGGACCTGCCTAGGTCCCTCTTTTCTTATCCTGTATCTCATCTTTTATCTTCCTCACAATATTCCCACTGCAGTCTGCAGGCACTGCTTTTAAAGACCTTCTTTCACACTGCTTTTTATTTGAAGAGTAAGTTGTTGACTTGTCTGCTTCTCCAATTAAATTATAATTTCATTGAGGGGGAGGACTATGCCTTATTTATTGTCCTACCCTCCCACAGCCCTATACAATATAGTTCCTAAGAAATTGTTTAACAATAGTAACCATCAATATTTACTTTAAAAATAAAGAGTATTAAAGGGTCCCAATAATTTATCCATAACATTTTTCCTCAGAACATTATAGACCCTTCCCTGTGGAATATATTAACACTCTTCATTTATTTTTACCAAATTCAAGTACAGAGATTAATTTAAAAGAGTTTACATCTAGTTAGAGACCCCTAATCATCTCTCAACTCTAAGCCAGGATCATTTCATCAACAGATAGAAAATAGGAGCATTTGAAGCAAACTGTTCGGTGATTCTGTAACACAACCCTCCAAATAAGCTTGAGCCAAAGTGGAAGGTGCTGCCTCGAGATGACTGCCAGGAACTGTGCAGAGCAACTAACTGGGTGCCTAACCTGCTCGAAAAAACACTAACTCTACATTTACTTCCATAACATTACTTAGATAGAAAAATTTGTGTGAGGATGAAATATGAAGCAATAAAGCACAGTGCTTGCACTTAATAAGCGCACAAAGGGAATACACCTCTGCCATCATCCCCTGACCTGGGTTGTGCAGGTCCTGGAACGATACAATGACGCTGTTTTGATCCCAGTTCCCCAGGGTTGCCTATCAGAACCTTGTGGTTATGAATGGGGTCTCCAAATAAAATTCAGAATGCCAGTTTCATTTGAATTTCAGATAAACAAAGAATACTTTTATCATAAATATACACGCATACTAGTTGAGATATACAAATACTAAGAAATCATCAATTTTTTTATATGAGATCCAAATGAAGTAGGGCATTCTGTATTTTTATTGGCTAAATCTGGCAACTCTTCCTCAGAAACCACCACTTAACAGCAGTCTGTTGCCTCAAGCCCTGAAAGATGAACACAGCTTCGCAGAGCATGCATTTTAATTACTTCCTCATTTCCTCCAATTTTAGGTATTAGCAATTACAGAAATGTCCAGCAAGAAATGCATTAGGCTCGCAGGAAAGAGCTGGGAAGCTTGATTCCAACTTAACAAGAATGAAATTATTGGAACGCATAGCATTTTTAATAAAAAATGAATCTGTGTCAAATACTAAATCTCCAATTCTATTCTTTTCCTACCCTTAACATAGATTGGGGTGGCTATATAGAACTGGCCTATAATTCAGCATGGGTACATTCTAAGAGCTTTGTCTAATCATGCTGCAATAGCACACGAGCCAAAAAAAAAAAAAAATAAACAAAATCAGTTAAAAGCATTGTCTAGTGAAAGTGTTTTGGGTTATGTCTCAAACAACTGGTACACATAAATTTCTACTTTTTTCACATATTGGTTATTTTACTGACATGGACTTTCAAGGTTAACTTGATGAAGCACATCTAAGTCTGCGTTCAAAGAACCAATATTCACTTATTGAGGAGAATGTATCCCTAACCTCTAACTTCTATCTGACATTCAGAAATTTTATCTCAGGAATCTTTTCAGGGTATGCGGTGAGGTGCTGGAAATACCTAATAGAAGCCTGCAGCGCAGGGACTGACCATTTGATCATCTTCAAAAAAAATACATGCATTTGTATGTGTATGAGTTTCTGTGTTGCGGGGTGGGTAGGTGTGTGTGTGTGTGTGTGTGTGTGTGTGTGTGTGTGTGTGTGTGTGTGTGTGTTCGTGGGCGTGCACATTCCAGATTGGAAAGGATATTATAAAGACACATTATTTGGGATGAAATTTCACTACTTAATACTCTCAATTGTTTCATATCAGAGTTTTCTGCCAGTTCTCCTGCACAAATTCCACATGGCCCAGAAGAAGCTTTTCTTGATAACCCTATTTTAAATAGCCACCTGCATGTATATCTATTCTTTTACCCTGATTTATTTTGTTTTAGTACATGATACCTATATACTTATTATCACATGTATTGTTTTCTAACTATTTCCTTAGAATTCAATGAGAATGTAGTATCAATTAAGGGATAGGACTTTTCTTTATTTTTCATAGTTATGGTCAAAGTATCTGCAATACTGTTAAGGACATAGTTACAAACTATAAATATTTTCAAATGAAGACAAGAATAAAATAGACGAATAATGGCAGCTGCTCTTTGTTGAGTGGTTCCCAATGTGCAATGCACTATGCAAAATGATTTAAACATACCAGTAAAAATACATGTTGTATTGTTTGAAATGTTTCCAAGGTTGGAGCCGAGCGATTAAGAGATCTTTATTTCCTTGAGGAAATAATAATTGATAGGAATGGGAGGTTAGAATTAAAAGTCTTATGGTCCTGATCTGTGTGGCTCAGTTGGTGGTGTCAACACAGAAAGCCTAAGATCACTGGTTCAGTTCCCAGTCAGGACACAAATGAGAAGCAGCCAATAGATATTTCTATCTCACACTGATGTTTATCTATCTATCTTCTTCCCTCGCTTCGACTCTCTTTAGAAATCAATGGATAAAATATTTAAAAAATCATAAAAATAATAATAAAGAGCTATATGACTTTAAACAGTTTTGCCTATAAAAGCATAAATACAGATAGAAGATCAAGGAAGCAGTATTAGGACTTTGAGAGAAAACAGGCAAGATTAAGGTTAAGGGGAGCTTGAAGGATGGGTCTCGAAAGAAAACAGTGGCTGGAGTCAAAGTATTTTGGAGGAAGAAGGAAAATACATGGCAGGGATTATAAAGGGATATTTTATCATCACCTTACATAAAGTCATTCTCCTCTATTTCTTCCACCAAGTGTTCTGTAACTTGTTTATTTCTCTTTAGAGTCTATGCATTTTCCTTAGTGAGAATTAGGAAAATTGCCATCACTTTGTCTAGGAGAAGCATGAGAGGACAACAGCCTGACAACACAATCAGCCACAGAGATGAATGGAATACAAATTCTGACAGTTGGGAGCCAGCTGATAGTCCATGTCCCCACCTAAAATCGAATTAACTTGATCAGACTCTCAAAAGACGACATCTTTGATAGCACACCAATTGATACCATAAACACTACAATAGTAAGTCCATTGGGGATTTTTCAAGACAGCTGAATTTTTCCCCATATTAATGTCCTTTTTATACTGATCAGAAGCCTGCTTCTCTATAACTAGGTTAATGTTATTTAAATAACATTTTTTAAAAAGTAAGTGATGTATTTAACACTAAGGTCCTCTATTGAACCTTTTTCTAGAGTCGGTGATCATCTCTTCCTTTCATACGATATTTTGTCAGCACAATGAACATCTGTATGCCCGGCAAAAACACAGATTCAACAGGTATTTGTTAAACAAATTAACCGAAGAGTGTTGGTACATGCCCCCTGTTCTTTTCTAAGAGTCT
The DNA here is from genome assembly GCF_021234165.1 of Pteronotus mesoamericanus. Lineage (NCBI taxonomy): Eukaryota > Metazoa > Chordata > Mammalia > Chiroptera > Mormoopidae > Pteronotus > Pteronotus mesoamericanus. The sequence continues at coordinate 7,057,761 of NW_026555198.1, forward strand.
AATCATTCCTCATCTCAAGGATCCTTTCAGTCTGTTTTGAAGATAACAATAAGAATGAATAAAACCTCATAATATAAAAGAAAATTTAATATTCTACTGCTACCTTTGAATGAAAGTAAACCAAGTCAAAGAGCAATAGGTTTTATTCAAAGAGATAATGGCAGATAAGTGGTTGTGTGCAAACCAGGTATTCCGAGTTATGACAATTTGTCCGTTTCAATATCTATTGAAAATGTCTGATGAAAATGGCACATTGAATTGGAAAAACTAGTCTTTTGACATACAGTGGCAGATGACAGGCAATAAAGTCTTTACTAATGATGCCAACCTGTCTCAGTTTCCCGGATAAACAACAAAGAATAAGAGCTACAGTTCTCTCTCCAGGATTGTTTGTAGGACCACATCTTTTCTTGAAATGTGAATTGAACAACTTCTGCTTCTCAAAGGATTAAAACCATGTCAGATCATGTATTAAAGAACTGTGTCCACCTTTCTTCATACTCACAGCTCTAATTGAAAAAGTTAATGAGAGAGATACGTCAAGTGGATAAAATGGTGGGGGAGGCCGCAAATCTCCAAGGATGCAAAATGAATATTAAAGACTTTTTTGGGTAACAACTCACAGCAGACACAAAGATAAGTCCATAACACTGTGAAAATATTGTGTCTTTTAGTAAAGAAACCAATATACACAGAAAGGATTAGAAACACTTAGACAATAAGAGTGTTTGCTTAAATCCATGAACAGTAAAATCTCATGTATCATTTTGATCCAAGAAACCCCAACAATATCCTTTTATAGGGGGGAAAAGAGGTTATCATATTCAGGAATAAACCAAAGTAACTAAGAGGAAAAACATGTTAGGCACAAAAGCTCACTTTCAGAGTAAAGGGAAATTCATCAGAAATATGGCTCAGTTTCTGCATTTGGCATTCTGAAACTGTGTTCATCTTTGTACCTATAAATAGGAGTCATTTAGCTGTATCTAAATTATTACTTTGAGTAGCCAATTCTAGGATCCTATCCCAAACAGAAGCTACCTTCTACTGTGAGATGTGGCATGGCAACCATCCAATGATATCAACAGATTTGCCTGATAACAGATTCCAGAAAGCAATGCATGTGAACCCGAAACATGTTCATACATGTTCACTGTCTAGTCCCTTCCCCTTATTTCACCATTATCCTCTTTCCCCACATCCTATGGTCACTTTCAACCTCCACCATGTTTCAGTGCATGTGGTTTACTTCGTTCATTAGTTTATTTTGATGAACAGAGTCCATTTAGGTGAGATCATATATTTGTTTTTAATCAACTTGCTTATTTCACTTAGCCTAATATTCTGCAATTCCATCCATGTTTTCAGAAAGGGTAAGAATTCCATCTCTCTTTTCTTTTCTTTCTTTCTCTTTCTTTTTATTTTTTCTCTTTCTTTCTCTTTCTACACTTAACTTTGATCACAACTGTTTCAAAACAAACTAAAATGATGTTAATCACCTTTGCAATCCACTGCTGCCATGTCTGAACGTGGTAAGAAAAAGCCAAGATGGCAATTCGTATACAATCAATCAACCCTAACTGCTGTCGCAATCACAAAAGTCCCCAGAGAATACAGTACAGTTCTACTATGTAACATGAGAAATACAGCCCATTAAGAGCTTCAATTAGACAACACGCATGACATGTGGGCATAAGTAACTCTCTTGAGAATCTCCTAAAAATATGGTTAATGGAAAAATCAAACTTAAAAATAAAGAAAAATGTCTTAAGTGGTCATAAAAATGCCTTGAAGAATCTACACTATAAATATAGTGGATCTGGTTTGAAAACCCAAAGAAACCATTTTAATGGTATCACAGTGTGCATGCATCACAGGCCCTCTTTGTTTCATTATTGCCGTAACAGGTTCCCAAGATTTTCTCTTCAATGAAGCAATGGTGTCAACAGTTCCAGGAAACAAGCTATACTTATTAAGATAAGATTTGCAATCGCTGTGGATCAAAGGGGCCTGACACTTACTCAAGGAAATGTTTTTCTACCTGCCAGATGGTAATTCTCACTCAGTTCTTCTCTGGTTACCCATTCCTTCCACTTGTCTTACAGAGACACTGGTACTACATTAATTGACTCATTCATTTCCTCATTCTACCACATTTGAAAGACTAAGAAATTTCAGACACTATGCTTTTCACAGGGTATCCAATGGTGAACACAACAAAACTCATGTCTTATGGCTTTCATTTTGGGGAACTTACCTTACAGTAAATGTCCACTACACTGGTTTTCACAACACAGTATTCTGGGGTTGGTGCCACACTGTTGGCATGAGCAACACAATGGGACACAGTAAAAAAACACAGGTTCCTGGATTCCATGCTTTCAGATTCCATTTCCATAGTTACAGGATGGAGTATGGCAAGGTATACTTTAACAACAACCTGTTCAACTGGGTACAATTTTTAGTATGAAGTAATGCTTGGAAACTGGTCAAGTGTACAATGATTCCAGATTTTTGAAGAATAAAATAACAAACCACAGGTTCATTGTGGTCTGTCTAAGGGACTGAAGGCTACCAGATCATCTCCTATAGCCTCCATTGTTAGGGGGCAGGCCAGAGGAATGAGTTAGCACAATATACTGACCGGCAGTGCTGCCTCCATGCAATCATGGTGCCAGAGATTAGACTAGTATCATAGGCAAAGTGTATCTTTTTAAAAGCCAGAAGGATGTGAGACAACTAATAAGACGGGTAATTCAAGATTCGAGAGAAAGAGAGCGAGAAAACAAAAACAGGCAGGACAGCAGGAAAAGAATGGGAGAAATTTCCAATATTGTGTACATGTTTAACTCTGTATATCATCTCAGTGCAGTGAAAGTATTAATCTCCGTGTGGTTAAGTCAAAAGCCACATGCCTTCCTTGCCAACTAACATAATTAACACATTGCAAAACTGCCTTAATAAACTTATTCACAACACAGAACCATTTAACAGAAGTGACCAGACTGGAACCTATGAGTACTGATGGGCAGATTCATAATGTTCTTGGTGACAGGATTTAGGATGCTTTTTCATTGTGGGCTTTGTGCATCGATACACAACACATCACATTCATTAGGCAGTAACTAAACCCCGGACCTATTTACTATGTTTCCAGTGCAATTCCTCATGTAATCCCAACAACAGCGCTTAGTGGTAAGTACTTATTATCCCCATTTTAAAGATAGATTAACACATCAGTTTTAAGTGCTAAATTGTGGAGACAACACTCAGTTCTACAACTGTGAAGCTCAAGAGCTTATGGTTAAAAGATAACTCAAAGTAAATCTTTTCCACTTTCTGGAAAAAAAGCAGGAAAAATAACTTTTCCTTACACATTTAATTTCAAACTGCATGTTCTCACTTTCTGTCCTGTCCTGTGTGGAGATAATATATTTAATATTTACATAGCACTAAAAGTGTGAAATTATATTCATGGTTAGATATTAGCTGGAAATAAAGATAATGGTTTAACCTTAAAGGTATATAATGAACCATTTGTATAAATATAAGTAATTAAATTTCAGGTTCTTAAGCTTCACTGAAGCCAGGTAGTGGTAATTATAGAGATGTCCTTCTTTATCATTAAGACTTTAATGCATATTTATACCTTGGAAATCTCTCCTCATGAGCTAAATTTCCCAAGATTAGGAATCATAAATTTCAAAACCATTACCTAAAAAGCAACACAAGTAACATCCTAGACCTTTCTGACCTGGGGAGGCTAGACATTATGTTTCAATTTAGCATATGTGGAAGACAAAACACAGACAGGTAAAGTTAAGTAAATTAAGCCAAAAAAAAATTCCCAATTAAACTGATACCAGTTAATGGCACAGAGATTCAAGCCCAGCAATCAGAGATTCAAGTCCCAGGTAAATAGTCTATATAATACAGAAGTGAATATCAATTTCAACAATGGAAAAAAACAATTTAAATGACAACATATGATAAACTAAGTGTTTCTCAAGTTTAATATCATAATGCTTTATAATGACCTTATAACATTTATCAAATCAATAGTCAAACTTAACAGGCTTTGATTGTGTAATTTGACAAAATGGCAATATTTATTTATAGTTATGGGCCATTATTCATCCAATTTGCAGATTGTGAAGTTTTAAATTGAAGTATCAACCAAAATTGGACTGACAATGCTGATACAGAACAAGTGCACTTTGGTCATATGGAATATAGGAACTTTTTGTTGTTACCATTTGAAGCACAAAAGATTTACAATTGGATGTACTCTTTAGCATATTAGTAATTATATGCTCAGATGCTTTAAATGAGTGTATTTTTAGATGTGCGTATGAGAAATAGTAAATTTATAGCTGCATGGATGTGATCAATACAAACACAATATGGCACTATTTTGTTATTGTAAAATAAGCCCAGGTTGATATTGAAGCACAGAAGTGAACATATTCATTTTTATTCAAATTTATATTTATTAAAATACTTTGAGATGTGATTAAACACATTCATAAAAATTTGAAAATGTTATTATATGAAAAATGGTAGTAGCTGTAAAGCAATATTTTACGTAAGTTTTTAAAATTTACTCTAAGTGTAATTTTAAAAGAGAATCTTAATAAGTGATAGGAAATATTCAACTTTCAAATTGGAAACCATAAGTAGTGGAAAATTCAATACAGTATAATGTACATATATCTAAATCATAGGCAGGTTTCAATCCCTCTCAGAATTGAATTTTCCTTTCTGCCCTTTGGTCTTTTATGTTTTTGGTTATCTTTATTATATTTTTTTCCATTATCCTTTACTCCCTTATATTACCTGCCTCCAGCAATTACCACACTGCTGTCCAAGAGTCCTTTTTCCTTTTTGCTCAATCCCTCCACCCCCTAACCTCCTGCTAACTACCTGTCATCCTGTTCTCCATCTGTGACTGTCTCTATTTTCCTTATTAATTCAGTTTATTAATTGTATTCCACACATGAGTGAAATCATATGGTATTTGCCTTTCTCTGATTGCCTTATTTCACTTAGCATAATGTCCTCCAGGTCTACCCATACTGTCCCAAAGAATAAAATTTTTTTCATTCTTACATCTGAGTCGTATTCCATTAAGTAAATGTTCTGTAGTGGTTTTATCCACTCATCTACTGATGGGCCCTTGCGCTGCTTCCATATCTTGGCAATTGTAAATAATGCTGCAGCGAACATAGGGCTGCATATGTTCTTTCAAGTCACTGTTTTGGATTCCTTTCTATATATTCCTCGAAGTGTGATTATTAGGCCAACGTACATTCCATTTTCATTTTTTGAAGTATCTCCATATTTTTCACATCATTCCTCTTTCTCCAAAGCACTTGTTTGTTAATTTATTGATAGTAGCCATTCTAACAGGTGAGAAGTGGTATCTCATTGTGGTCTTAATTTGCATTTCGCAGATGACTAGTGACATTTAACATCTTTTCATATGTCTTTTGGCCATCTGTAGGTCCTCTTTCAAAGCGTGTATGCAGATCTTTGCCCATTTTTTAATTGGAGTGTTTGTGCTTTTCCCATTCAGTTTTGTTAAATACTTTATAAATTTTGGGTATTAACCCCTTATCATATGATTTGGAGTATATATTCTCCCATTCTGTGTGTTTAGTTTGTATTTTGTTGATGATTTCTCTTGCTAAGGAAACATTTTTTGGTATGATGTAGTTTCATTTTTTTATTTTTTCAATTGTTTCCCATGCCTGCGGAAATATATCCAATAAAATATGAGCAATGTCTGAGAAATTGCTGCCTACGTTTTCTTCTATTATTTTTATAGACTGGACTCTAACATTAAGTCTCAAATCCATACTGAAGTTATTCTTGTGTGTGGAGCAGGAAAGTAGTCTAATTCCATATTTCTGCAGGTATATGTCCAAATTTCCCAACTCCATCTATTGAATAGACTATCTTTAATGCATTGTATGTGCCTGACTTCATCGAGTATTAATTGACTACAAGGACATTGCTTTATTTCTGGGCTCTTTGTTCTATTCAATTGACGTATATGTTTGTTCGAATGCCAGACCCATGCTGTTTTGATTAGTACAGCCTTCATATTAGGTAACGTGATTCCTCCAACTTTGTCCTTCTATCTCAGGTTTGCTGTTGTTAAGCAGGGCCTTTTATGGTTTATTATAAATTTATTCTACTTCTGTGAAATGCATCATTGGAATCATAGTAATTGCATTAAATCGATAGATTGCATTGGGTAGCATGTACATTCTACTGATGTTAACTCTTCCTATCCTTGAAAACAGTATGTACTTCCACTTATTTGTATCTTCTTCCATTTCGTATTTCAGTGTATTATAACTTTTAGAGCACAAATCTTAACACATTCATGGTTATGTTTATTCCTAGGTATTTTTTAAAGCAATTGTGAATGGCGTTATTTTCTAAATTTCCTGTTCTGTTAGTTCGTTATTCACATAAAAAATGCACTATCTGAATTTTGCTGTGTGTAATGTGCACCTATATTTCCATGTGCATTTTACCTGGGAGTATTATGTTTGTGGTATGTGATTATTGTAGCCATGTGCAATAAGCAACCTTATATGTCTCTAAAGAATTTCAGGAAAAAGTGCACATTATACAAACCAAAATATACTAATTTCTGGGTATTAGTTTTGTACATTGCTATTTTGACAAATTCATGTATTAGTTCTAGTATCTTCTTTGGGGTTCTCTATGGACAGTATCATTTCTTCTGCAAAGACAGTTTTACTACTTCCTTTCCAGTTCTTTCAGCACCATTTGTTGAAAACATTATCTTTGCTCCATTGTACTTCTTTTGCTCTTTTGTCAAATATTTGTTGACTAGATTTATGTAGATCTGTTATCTGGCCTCTCTATTCTGTTCCATTGATCTAGTTGTTCATTGTTTTGCCAATAGCACACTGTCACGATGGCTTTATAAGTATTGAAATCAAGTACTGTCTGTATTCCAAATTTGTTGTTCTCCGTCAATATTCTGTCTCTCTATATTAAGTTTGGAACTAGTTTGTCAATATCCACAGAATAACCTCATGAGATTCTGACTAGGATTCCATTAAATCTATAAATCAAGTTGGGAAGAAATCTGGACAATATTGTATTTTTCTATATACAAAAAAAGAATATCTATCGATTTATTTAATTCTTTTTCATTTTGTTCATCAGAGTTTTGTAGTTTAACTCAAATAGATTCTGTATGTATAGTGTTAGATTCATGATTAAGTATTTACTTGTGGGGGTATTATTGTAAACAATATTTTTTACCTTCAAATTCTACTTATTGATGCCTGGTATATCAAAAGTGATTTACTTGTGTATACTAACCGAAATCAACAACCTTGCTATTGTCACTTATTAATTCCAGGAGCGTCTTTTTTACCAATTATTTCAGATTTTTAGGTCATCCCTGAACACAGTGTTATTTATTCCTACCCATTGTTTATAATCCTTTATTCCCTTTTCTTGTCTTAGTTAATTCACTAGAAGAATGATAGGAAACAGCAGCAGTAAGAGGGGATTAAAATAACATGTTATATAATGTATTTAACTACTTTTCTTATTGGTTGTTGTAGACTTCCACAGTCATCCTAAATAACCAGAATTATTTTCATATTTATACTGAATTGATCACAGTGAGATATAGAATGATACTGCTATGTATCTGTATTCCCTTACTTGCTTTTTGTGATACTTTTACACATATTATTACATCTATAAGTTTTGTAGGCATTGTATACCCTCACATTGTTAAAAGTATTGCATTATATGATTCTATGTCTTTTGAAGAACCTCAGACATGACAATAAAAACAAGTAAATAATTATGGTCCTGCGGTGTTCAGCTATCATTTGAAGTAATTTCATTATGCACTACAGCTGTCCATCTACGGCCACCTCAAAACTCTCATACAACCTCTGGTTGTTCAGGATCCAAGCTCAATTGCTTTTTCTGAATAAACACAGTTCTTTGCTCCTAAAGCCTATCAACTGATATGAGTAAGTCCACCCACATCATTAAAGGTAGTCCCATTTACTTACGAACAATTGATCATCAGTGTTAACCATATTAAGTAAATATCTTCACAGCAACATCTATTTTAGTGTCTGAATTAATTACTTGGTACTAAATCGTAGCTCAGTCGATTCATAAAACTAACCAATAAAATCTATGTTGCTGAGCTCCCTGGTACCTTTTATTTCTCTAAGGTTTTTTTTTCTTTCATTTTTCTTAATTCTTTTCTCTGTTGTTCAGACCTCATAATCACTGGCATGTATTTAAAGTTACTAATTATTTCTTCTGTCAGTTAAACCTGTTTTTGAAACCATTAATAAATTTTTTACATTTCAGTTCTTCCAATTTTTAACTAAAGAATTTTCATTTGGTTCTTTCTTGATAATTTCTAGCCTATTTATTAATGTTCTCAGTTGGATGTGACATTGTTGTCATACTTTCAATTACTTCTTTAATCATAATTTCCTTAGTTCATTCACTATACTTATAAAGGGCTACTTTGAAACCTCTTTTTGTTAAACCTGACATTTAGTTACACCAGTAAGCAATTTATGTGTCCTGCTTTTTTCTTTACTCTAGTGTATAAATTCAGATTTCTTATTTCTCTGCATGACTTATAATTTTTGTTGCAGCATGCACATTCTAGATTATATATTGTAGCAACTCTACATATTGGTTCACTCTATCCACTCCTCGGCCTCTTACTGCTATTTACTTATTTTATTTAGTTAGTGGCTGGCGGGCTTATTTTAATAAAGTATATTTACCCTAGAAATGTCAAGTGCCTGATGGTGCACTTTAGAGTCCACAGCTTAAAGTAAGCCGGCGTTGTCCCTAAGAGGACACTTGTTTGGTAAAGCGATGTTTAAAGAATTCTCTCCTTATCCACCCCTAAGGGTTGAACTCTATAGTTATTTTCAACTATGTCCCTGGGAATATATTGTTCCACAGATCGATTTAACTGAACGTAGTCTATTTGAAAGGTATAGTTTGAAGGATCAGTGTTTAAGAATTTGTTCTCATAACAGGAGGAGGGCTCCTCCCAACTTTCTCTTTCCCAGTTCTATCTAGAATATTAGTCACTCTATGACATAGCCTTTACATGAGATAAATCTACCCATCTCCTCTAAACTGCTGTAATGCAGGATCCCCAAACCGGGGAGCTGCTAGAGTATTTGCAATATTCAATACCACCAAACTACCATAGACAGGGTGGTTTTCACAACAGAAATTTTCTCATATTTCTTGTGGTTACAACTTCAAGATCTTATCACTAATATGTTCAGTTTCTGGTGAGACCTCACTTGTGGACTGTATACAGGAATTTTGTCACTGTATCCTCCTTTGGCAGGAGTGAGAGACAGAGAGGGAGACAGACAGTGAGAGTGATACAGAGGGAGAGAGAGAGCGAGAGGAAGAGGCTCTCCCTTATATACTTCTTATGAGGGTGGCATTAATCCCTTCATAAATGCTTCAGCCACATGACCACATCACAATTTACTTATCTGTTAAGGCCCCAAAATAGAATGATGACTTTGGATATTGCTGCTTAAGCATAGGAATTTGGTAGTGGAGCACAAACAATTCACTTCATACCAACATCCTTACACTTGAACTTCACAGTCTTGTTTAAAAAAAAATCACTTCCTTTGGGAAGAAATTTGGGGCTCTCTGTTTTATAACCAACTTCTTGGCCCCCGACCCTTGACTCAACAACAACCAAAATTTCAGTGCCATGGTTCTCCAGCTAGAGGGAGGGGACAAGATCACACTTGTCTATGAGACAAGCTACCAGTTTAGGGGCAGGGTACTTAGACGGGAGCAAGAATTTCTTCTGGCTTGCCTCTCCCACAGTGGAAATGCCATCCCACAAGTGAGAACAAGGGTAATCAGTGCGCTCATATTCTTAGTTGTGTTTCATACAACATAGAGCCATAGTAACAAAGTGTGGACTGAGAAAAATTAAGGAGTCACCCATGACTTATCAGTTGCAATCAGCCAGAATTTACCCTGATCAACAGATACCTGGGGGCAAGATGAGAAATGCTGACATAAAGTCAACCCCAATAAGACAGCTCTCTTACTCTGGGTGGGAAAAGAGTGATCTTGCCCTCTTTTAGGGACTGAATCAGCCTACAGTTAACCTTGTGTCCCACTAAGTGCTGAGGGAAAAGGGAGGAAATGGTTCTTAGCTAAGAAACCAAAATCTTTCACTGTCCTTCCAGAACCTTACATTTTCATGCATACATGTATCGTCATTTCCCATGACTTAGGGACATTTATGACACTTAAATTTGTATGCTATTTTCACCAATTTCACTAGAAAGCAGGTCTGTGGACCTCCATACACCCAAATAATAGGCGAGGAGTAAAACTCTCCAATAACCAAAATATTTCAACACTCAGAAAAATTATAGTTATCACTGGAGATACCAAATTTACCAGAGAGAACCAAAATCATCAAATGTTTATTTAAGAAGTCTTTCCTGAAAATGTCCAGCAATTGTAAATATAATGAATACAGTTTGCAGGACATTGATGTAACCCGGAAGCCAAGGAGAGTTGAAAAAATGTACACGGTTGAACAATAACAACTTCACTGTACTAGTAAGGGGGAGCGGTAGATGCCATTAAGTGGACATGTATACTGTGTGGACATCACATGCACAATGACTGAGCAAGTACAACAAGAAATATACATAAGATTTTGCATTAAACTAAAACATTCCACAACAGAAAGTATTCTGAGGATTCAGAAAACCAAAGCTATACGCAATAAATGATTGGCAGCTTTTGAACCAGGATAAGTATGATATCACCCACAGTTGTTTGCCTAAACATCACATCACCCAGGTGGCTCAGCCTCCTAACAGCCCAAATTTGGTGCCCTCTGACTTCTGACTTTTCCTAAAACAAAAATCACTTTTGAAAAGGAAGAGATTTAAGACTTCTTATGAGATTCAAGAAAATATGATGGGGCAGCTGATAGCAATTCAGAGAAATCTGTGAGATCCCAAAGACCCAACTTTGAAAGCGACTGAGGGATAACTGTCCTATGTACCATGTTTCTTGTATCTTCTTCAACAAATGTCTCCATTTTTCATATTACAAGGCTGGATACCTCCTGGACAGACCACATATATCTCATATGGGCTTTCTTTGGTTTACTAGTTCCCTAAGATATATAAAGGCTATCACCAAGTTTATACTAAATTAAAACCCATTACTAGAAAAATACATCCATATCCACAGCACTCAAGTAGATTTTTGAGGTCTCATTCACAAATATAAAACAAGGAGTATCATTAGCCATCTGAGGAAATGAATGTACAGATACAAGAAAAAAAAGGAAAATAAAAGAAAAACAAAAAGTCTAGAAAAGCAGATAAAAAGAAAAGACTAAAAAGTAACTTCAAAAAGATTTACAATTATTTTGCAAAGGGAGATATGACAAGGTGGAGTATCTGTAAATTGGAAACACGGAGCTCTGGAAATGGAAAAATTAGACCTAAGGAAAGAGGGCTCCTCAATTAAATATATACTTACCAATGAAGTTTCCATATAAACAATATAATAAAAAAATATAAAGAGAATTTAATGTCATAGCTTCAAATTATGACTAATAGGAGTTATAAAAAGGGAGGACAGAGAATATATAAATAGAAAATATTCAGTATATAATAGAAGATAATTTTCCAAAGCAAAAATGCATAAGCATTCAGATCAAAGCACCCAGAACAAAAAATAAAACTTCAAATTCTTTCTTATGAATAGAATTCTAAAATTATATAACAAATATATTAATTAAAAAAAAGTCAAACTCATTCTCAGGGCCAGGTCAGGTTAAATGAGGACTAGTCACAAACAAAACATTAAGTGTCATATTGACAGCAAACTTTTCACCAATTATGCTGGATGCTAGACGTCAATAAAAAAATGTTTCAATTTTGGAAGGAAAATGTGTGTGAGAGAGAAACGTTCTTCTAAATAGACTATTGAATGGGAAAGGGGAATAAAGAACATTTGAGTTAGTGGAGACTTGCAAATCTGTGTCTCCTGTACTTCAGAATGCTACTTGAGGATTTACTTGGAAGAACAAAAAAATGAATAAACTATGGAGGAGAGGATAGCGACTTCCAACAAAACAGTGGTATAAATTATAGGATTACAAGAGTCCTACACACCAGCAATCCACATAAGATTGTGGGGACACAGAATCCAAGATTGAAGATTCTAGAATATAAAAAGAACTTGTAGTGTAGATACAATGACTTACCTTAGAAAAATTTGAGGTCATGGTAAAAACAATGGTTTACCATTGGTTTACAAGTGATTTATGAAAAAGCAGCATCCAACTTAACTTGGCTCTTGAAACACTACTTTAAGTTGCTAAGTAACCATGGCACTGGGGGTATACAGACAGAAATGTGGTCTTAAACAGATAACTTGAACTGCAGTGAACTTCATTTACAGGCCCATAATAATGTATATTGATTTCACTGTTTTTTCCATTTGAAAGTTCTGGACAAGCCACAGATATCTTAATCATCATTAGATAACAGACTAAAACCATCCTTAGCTTTCAGAATGTTAAGATAAAAAAATTTAACTGATAGAGGATGGAAGGTAGACAAGGTAAAAATGGAGGGTGAGAAAACTAATATCCTCATCTTAAAAAAGAGAAAGTCTAGAGAAATGAAGCAGTTTATGTAATGTATAAAGTTTCAGGTGACATAATTATCACTATTGTTATATGTACTAGATGTATTGGGAGGAAGGAGATAGAGAAGTGAGTGATAATATAAGTGAGCTTAAATTCCTAAAATTTAAAAGCAGAAAAACAAGCAACAATTAAGACTGTACCTGCCACTCTTTGCAGACTTCACACATATATGACCACTAATAGTGGTCCTAGAAGGAAGTTCCTATTTTCTCACTATTTTCTAGATAAAGAAACAAGCATAGCAAGATAAAATAACCCACTCAATGTCTCAAAGCTGGAGGGGTGGTGAAACGATATTTACACCTGGACATACTGGTTCCACAGTTCGTGTTTTCATCCTGCCAGCAAATTGCTTCTTACAACAATCTTAGACAATGTTTCAAGTTGATAAATAAACAAAATAAATTATTGGTTCCCAATATATTATACACTCTGATACTTAACCCTATTCAAGGATGAGTTTGGTAAAATAGTATAATACATAAAGTTTATATAACAGGACAACTTATTACTTTTTAAAAGAATCAAAAATATCATTAACTAGGCTATATAAAGTTATATAGTTATATGACACAATAATTATTCACTTAAATGACATGTAAAACAATGGAATAAAAAATACATAAATAAGAATATATAGACATGCTGTACTAGATGGATAAAGAAATAGATCAGGAGTTGATGGAGAGATGCACGTGTGCTTAAGAAATCCAATTAGAAAAATTTGGTGCGCAATCTGTTGCCGCTCATCCTTCATTATTCATGGCTTACTTTTCTGCCTCAAAATTACAAATCTCCATTCCAGACTAACTCCCCAGCAACTCTATATCCCTCAGTGTTATCCTGACCTATGAATAATGACTATGGTGGGGTCATATGCTACACAGAGGTTTGGTTCCAAAAAGCACAAAATAAAGCTAAAATTACCAATAGTCAAATTAAATTTTACAGTCCTATATGAAAGTGCTGTTATAGAATCCACTATAATGTCTATCAGTTGATCCAAGATAGTCATTCTCCTCTAAATTTGAAACTGATTGCTGTTGTTTTGAGTGAGCAGCACAAAAAATGGGTGACTTGTGTTTTAAAGCTATACAGTATATATAAAAATGCTTTTTAAAGTCTTAATATCATTAAAAAGACTCTAGGAATAGCAGAGCTGATGTTCCATATATGTACTGTATTCATTAAATATAATTTCAGGTTCTACTTACATGGTTATTTATGTATTATGTTTCTCTTATTTGGTGAGTTCCCAAGAAATAAATTCATGTACAATAAATGAAAAAAGATGTGAATTGTCTGTCATCCTTGTTTTTGCCTTTGACTAAAAATTATACACTCCTATCATTCCACACTGAGGTGACACATGATAAAATTTAGGTAGGAAAGCATGATGGAGCATTATGTATTGGTGAGTGGTAGATGAGATGATATAAGAATAAATAGATAAATAAATAAGAATAAATAGAAATCTTGAAATATATTAATAAAATGTAAGGTTACAGATTAGATATAGACAAAAGAGATAGAGACAGGTAAATAATTTGGATGTTGACTGGGCAGCTAGAGAGACAGACTATTAGAATGATAATGCATAATGGAAAGATGAGAAGAGAGAAGCTAATGAAGTGATTTAAGAACGAAGATAGACGTGGATGAGGATAAAAATACATATAGACATTTTTACATTCATTCCACAAATATTCATAGCATGACTATTAAATGCCAGTTACTATACGGGGCATTGGAGGCACAATAGGGAAGAAAAAAGGACTTATGTTCCTTGTCCTCATTGAACTCAGAGTTAGATGTCTTAATTAAGAGGTTGTTAGCTCCTAGGAAGAAGTATTCTCTTTTTTAAATCAAGGTATAAGAAAGGGCTGCAGGTTCGTGGGTCCTTGAGACTCCAGAGTTGGAAGCTTCTTAGCGCTCCAGGGACTGCACCTGGCCTCCCAGGGGCTGTAACCAGGCCACAAAACAAATTTATAGTTATATGTTAAGCGCTATGCATACCTTCTGGATTACAATGACAAAAAGAGAAAGAAGGAAGATGGAGAAGCTCAAGAAGGTTCAAAGACAGCAAAAAAGATGATCGGTCTGAAGGCTAAGCTCTATTACAAACAGCGCCATGCTGAGAAAGTACAAATGAAAAACACCATCAAGATGCATGATCAGAGAAACACCAAACAAAAGAATGATGAAAAGACTCCACAAGGAGCAATATCTGAATATCTACTGGACAGAGAGGGACAGCCCCGAGCTAAAGTACTTTCCAAATGATTAAACAAAAACAAAAAGAGAAAGTGGGAAAATGGGAAGTCTCTCTGCCCAAAGTTCGTGCCCAGGGAGAAACGGAGGTATTAAAAATTATTCAGGCGCTGCCCAGACTAGAGAACAATACAGTCAGGATTGCTAAAGGTGATCCCAAGAAGCCAAAGGGCAAGATGTCTGCTTATGCCTTCTTTGTGCAGACATGCAGAGAGGAACATAAGAAGAAAAATCCAGAGGTTCCTGTCAATTTTGCAGAATTTTCCAAGAAGTGCTCTGAGAGGTGGAAAACAATGTCGGGGAAGGAGAAATCTAAATTTGATGAGATGGCAAAGGCAGATAAAGTACGCTATGATTGGGAAATGAAGGATTATGGACCAGCTAAGGGAGGCAAAAAGAAGAAGGACCCTAATGCCCCCAAAAGGACACCGTCCGGATTCTTCTTATTCTGTTGAGAATTCCGCCCCAAGATCAAATCCACAAACCCTGGCATCTCTATTGGAGATGTGGCAAAGAAGCTGGGTGAGATGTGGAATAACAAGTGACAGTGAAAAGCAGCCTTACAACAATAAGGCTGCCAAGCTGAAGAAGTATGAGAAGGATGTTGCTGACTATAAATCTAAAGGAAAATTTGATGGTGCAAAGGGTCCTGCTAAAGTTGCCTGGAAAAAGGTGGAAGAGGAAGACGAAGAAGATGAAGAGGAGGAGGAGGAAGAAGAGGAGGAAGAGGAGGAGGAGGAGGAGGAGGATGAATAAAAAAAACTTTATCTGTCTCCTTGTGAATACCTTAGAGTAGGGGAGCGCCATAATTGACACAGCTCCTATTTGAGAGGTGTCTGTTGCCCTCTTTAGGAGTAATTACACAATTGGATCATGATCGTATATAGTATTTCATAGTGCTCTAGAAATTGTCAGTGGTTTACATGAAGTGGCAATGGGTGTCTGGAGCACCCTGAAACTGTATCAAAGTTGTACATATTTCCAAACATTTTTAAAATGAAAAGGCTCTCGTGTTCTCCTCACTCTGTGCACTTTGCTGTTGGTGTGACAAGGCATTTAAAGATGTTCCTGGCATTTTCTTTTTTTAATCTGTAAGGTGGTGTTTACTATATGGTTATTGGCTAGAAATCCTGAGTTACCAACTGTACATATCTATAGTTTGTAAAAACAACAAAACAACCGCGACAAGCTCTTGATGCTCTTTGCCTGGCGTTGAGGCTGTGGGGAAGGTGCCTTTTGGAGAGGCTGTAGCTCAGGGCATGCACTGTGAGGCTGGACCTATGGACACTGCAGTGGGCATCCATTTAGCTTCAGGTTGTCTTGTTTTTGTATATAGTGACATAGCATTCTGCCATTCTTAGCTGTGGAAAGGGGGGGGGGTCAGCTGGCATGAGAATTGTTTGGATCTTTTTTACTTAAGTGCAGTAGTTTTAAACTGTTTGTTTTTAAACAAACTATAGAACTCTTCTTCTCAGCAAAGTGAAGAGTCGCTGCATCAATGAAAATTTCAAGAATCTTCTGTACTAAACAATTTGAAACATTTTGTTATTTTTTTGTATGTTTAGAATGCTGAAATGTTTTTGAAGTTAAATAAACAGTATTACATTTAAAAAAAATTATTCAAACAGGAAAGAGAAAGGAAAAGGCATGGAAGAGGATGGATACTAAAGTCTGCTTTGTTGGAGATGGGTTTACTCGAAAACCACCTAAATATGAATGATTCATTAGGCCAATGGGATTATGTCTCAAGAAGGCCCATGTAATACATCCTGAACTTAAAGCCATCTTTTGCCTGCCAATACTTGGTGTCAAGAAAAATCCTTCATCCCCACTTCACCCAACTGTGGGTGCTTTTACCTAAGGTAGTGTCATTGAAGTGAATGTAAGCAAGTTGGGCCTTGTGACACAAGGAGGCAAGGTTATTTGGGGAAATTATGCTCAGGTTGCCAATAATCCTGAAAATGATGGATGTATAAATGCAGTCTTACTGGTTTGACAGCAGTTTCATACAAGTAGCTCATAATTATTGAAGACTATGCACCAATCAGGAAAACGTGACTATGATGGATCTGCATACTACAATATTACAACAGCTTACATGCCTGCAGCCATCAGAACTATTTTATTGTACAGAACATTAAAATGACCCACTTTTACAAATTTTGCAATTGTATTGGGGTCTGTTTATCATTTAGATGTTTTAATCATTAAATCAAATGATAAAAAAACAGTTTAAGCAAAAAAAAAAAAAAAGAAAACAAAGGGTTGCAGATGAAAGATTAGCAACGGATATCACTAAAATCCTAAATGAAGATATGGCTGAATAAAGAAAAGAACATACTATGATATTATATGGAAACCTATGTAGATCAATCACTGTTGGAGATAGGCATAGGCACAGCAGAACTAGATAAATAAATGCAAAGTAGAAGGAAAAATTGCTAATACTGACATAGAAAAAGAATGGTAAAGAAAGGCAGTTTATGTTAAATGAAGGAATGTAAAAATAAAGAAATGCAGACATAAATACATTCATGCTGTAGTAGTGATTTATATATATAAAAGCTTAAATCCTGGACAAATTCATGAATGGTTCATTCAGAAGACAGTTTCAAGCATAAGATATATTTGTAGGCTATCACACATTACATGTCTTTCATTCATGGAAATAAGAACACATGAAGACAGTGTCTACCAAGAAAAAATACAATTAATATTTCAAAACAGAAATCATATAAAAATAAATCATTACAAACAAAGCGTTTAATTTGAGAAACAGCTTTTCCTGTACAACTGTTTCTTCATACACAATGCATTTTTATTCCATTTCCAAAAGAAGAATCTGACAGTAATTATCTCCTAGAGTTACTGGCTTGTAAAAGCTACTTAAACATCCAATAATATGACAGCTGCCCTAATCATAGCCATCACTAATAGTTGCTTAGCAGACCCAGTATCAGAACCCAGTATCACATGGTGGATATCACTGGAAAAATATGTTGCCTATAAATTTTTACCAAGCAAGGAAGCCACTGAGGGAGGACATTCACAAGACAACCTAAAAAGCAAGATGCTTGTTAAGGAGGGCGATAAGTGTCACATGAAATGAGGAGAGATTTAAAAGTTCCTTATTTCAGTTTAACACCCTCCAACTACACAATAATGGAAAAGGAGATTGACAAATGGACATTACATGGGTGTTGAGAAATTCTTCCAATAAGAAGAAAAAGTCATGAGTATGTAGGGTGTCCTGTTTTACCTATCCAATCAAAATTCCCATTCATTAATTCACCAAACACCAAAAATAAATACAACGGAAATTGTACTATATGATGCATAGGAAACAAATACTTGATTTAAAACAATGGTTAAAGCTACAAATCATTTTAAAATGACACATAAGTACCCTAAACACTTTAATATGAAATCAAAAAACTATACATTTTCTCTTTCTTGATGTATCGTGAAGGCCTGTTCATTGATTGTCAGTCCTCTTTATAAGTTTCTCACGGTCATTATTACAGAAACCATATGATATGGCCTCATCTCTAAAATCAAGTTTCACTTTCCTTGAAATGTAGAGAAATTTGAGGACATTTATTAGGGAATTAAGCTGCAGGATGTTTCTATAATTTTATTCCTTCCAATCTTTCCCTCAAAAACTAATTTTAAAACAATTTTGATGTATAAGTTTTCTGTATGAACTCTTCTCCCAAGCATTTGATTTCTATTTCAAAGAAGAGCTCTTTTAAATTTTGTATCAATTATTTTTGTAACATTCAATTAAATAAAATTATTACAATAATAAGTGCACTCAGGAGGAGTGATATTTGGAAGTAAACACAAATGGCTCTCAATAAGCATGAAACTCAACAGGTGGAACCAGATGTACACAAGTGCATACGGTAATAGTTATGGACTGTTCTTTGTGCCTTAGAATACCAATGACTCGGTTTTACACTCACTGGAATAAAGTATTATTTCCCTAGTACTACCTCAGGTAAGACAGTTATAATTCTCTGTGCCAATAATTGAACCCACTCTTGTGTGTTAGCCTTTGTTCTGGGGGGGGGGGGAACAACATTAAAATGAAATTTCAGAAACGTCTTCTTTAAACAGGTGAGGTTAGTTTTAGAGTTGGTAGATTTTTTTTCTTAAGGTAGTTATTAAATCATTCATATTTACATTTAGTTATTTCAGTTTAAAATTAAACAACACCTTTAAAATTCTGCATTATTGGTCTGAAAATAGAAGGAGTGTATTCCTTACATATGACTGGTGACAATCTAATATAATGAAAGGAACAATGAATCAGGAGTCAAAAGGCTAGGGTTTGTATTTCAGCTCTGACAATGTATACCTTTACCTTCATGGAATAATGCCATTAATGTTTTGGGATTTCTGTTTCTCCTCTTTGATATGGGATAAGCTTATGTGTATCAGTTATCTCACGATGTGCAAAAAACCATGTATTAACTTAGAACATGAAAGTGAACAATAAATGTTTTTGTAGAATCTATGGGTCAGGAATCCTGGAATGCCTGGGGGTTCTAGGTCAGAGTCTCTCCTAATTTTCTAAGTCAAGCTGTAAGCTGGGCCTGAGTTTTTTGAAGGCTTTATGAATCTGAAAGTTTCATTAGAAGCCCAAGCATGTGACAGTACTTCCCTCAGTTCCTCACTGAACACTGGTCAGAGGGGAGGGGAGTGGAGGAGACCAAAGGGGAGATAGAAATACGGAGGAATGGAGGGAGAAAAATACACAAAAACAAAACTACAGAGAGAACACATCAAGAAAGAAGCTTTAGACCCTTTGCAGCCACCCTAAGTGACATCCCATCACTTGAGACAAACTCAAATTGAATTAAGCTTCACCTGTTGAAGAAATGCTTATCAAATAAACTTAGCATATACTTCTAAACTACCAAATATGTAAAACTGATGTTAACCCACCTCCACCTTCAAAAGTGACCTCCATCTACTTTATTTGAGGGAGCAAGGAACAGCAGCAACAACAACAGAAATGAATCTATAACTCAATTTTATATGATAGCTGTTTCTTACATTTCATCTTCCCCTATGAACTTCCCAAGCAAGTGCTTACCATAAGCTTCTATGAAAAGATGAGTTTCATCGGCCATTAAATACAAGGGGTTGACTCCCTGCCAGGTTTCGATCTGACCTTATCTCAAAGAGCTGCATACACTTCCTGCATTTTAGCTCTCTCTAATTTCCTGGAACAATGTCTTGGTGTGAACGGCCAACCAAAGAGGACTTTTACACCCCATCTTTCCTGTCAGGTACTTGGAATATAATGTTATCAACCACCCAATCTGATCAAAGGAGGAGGTTCGGTGGCCTATGAGTGGCTAAATGGAAAATGTTTAATGTGATATTCATAGCATAAAATGGTGTTGCAGACATTTAATGAGATACTCTTCTTTGGGACAGTGTTTTGCATGATCCCGAGGTGCCTGCGATACTGATGAAAGAGCCAAACACTCCCCCTTACTCATGCTGTGGCACTGGCCAAATTACAGTTCCTCAAAAGGAGCAAGCATGAGCCCTCTTAGGCATCCAGGGATCAACCATTAATATTTCCATGCAAATAACTTGGCAGAAAATACTCCCTAGCCCCTACCAATCATTCTTACAACTATAGCACAATTGCGTTAGCTTTTGTTTATAAGTGTAATATCTATGCACATTTAGAATTCACACTGATTAAAACTGACTTTTTAATATATTTATGTTTGTATTAATTTAAATATAACAAATCAAGAACACCATAGTCAAGATGATACGGTATGAAAAACAACTCTATATTCTACATACAAAAAAAAGTAGTGAGAATGATCACATTGTTTTAGATTTTTGAAAATATATTTAACGTGTGGTTTAAAAAGAAGACATCTGAATTTTTATATCCAATTCATGCCCGCAATGAAAGTTCTGGGTTGCAGTTTCTGAATAAAATTCAACCACAAATATTAATCAAATAGGAAAAGGAAGGGGTGTATTAGTAGCCTTTTTGGATAATCAAGGATATTCCTCTTAGATACTACACTAAATCTCAATAATGGTGGTTTCAGAAAGATGACGTGCAATATGGAATCAAAAAGCAAATATATGAATGTTTCTATACTCAATTGCATTAACCTCCATTGGTCTATTATTTTGCACTATGGGTCCTTTAGTTACACCAGACTTAGTTATTCAGGAACCACTAGTCCACTGAGCTATGCAGATCTTTCAAAAGTTGACACTTGTCAGTGATGCAATATCAGAATGCACATCATTACCAGCATCACCCATCGCATCTGAAAGTCTTTAAGGATTGGGAAGTTGTCAGGCTGCCAAGGTAGATATGAATTTTCAAAAATTCCAATTTTCACTTGAATTTTCAAACATTATAGGAAGCAAATGCTGTCAGTAGTTGTCCTTGAAGTGATAGACTCCACTTATTTCTGAGAAAATGTGGGCAAAAGTCCAATTCTGAGTAACAATAATTTGTATGACAGTCATTCTATTAAATAGAACAGTAGGCCATGAATAAAAGCAGTTCATTAGATTGCAACTTAGATAATCACAGAAAAGTTTTTCCTCAAGAAACATTGTTATATTATTGTGAAGAAGAAGCCCTTCATGACTACCTCTCTTTTTTTCTCCAATGTTAATAAAGATGTGTACTCAAGCCCTAGCTGGTGCGTCTTTGTTGAAGAACAAACTGACAGAGATTTGTTTTCCAGTCAGGGCAAATGCCAGGGTTGCAGGTGCAACCTAAAGTAAAGGCTCCTAAAGCTGATGTTTCTCTCCTTTTTCTCCCTCCTTTCCCTTCTCTCCAAAATTAGCAAGCAGACCCACTGGTGAGAATCAAAAAAATCTATACTCAAGGTTCAAGATTTAAGAAAATTGCTGAATGTTATTGCTTCATTAAATATGTTTTTAGGTAACACTTGACGTTCTTTCTTTCTGGTCTTTTTTTCCCCTCACTGTGAGCATGGGACCCTGAAGAAAACAATGTCTTCTAATGCATTTGGTATCACAGTCTTGATTCCCACTAATCGGTCACCACAGATTTTAATCCATTTCTAGAAAACTCTATGCAGTGAAAATGACAAACAATTTCTTAGTGATATCACAAAAATAACATGGCCATTGCTGACACTCTTAACGAATTTCAGGGATCCCCTTCCACACAGCAATAGCTGTACTGCACTTTAACATGGTTCAAAGAATGCACATTAGAGTAAAAGCACTGGCTTAAAGAGCATTCACATATTCATCTTTACTACAAATTGTGAAATTGTTCTGAATTGGGCTTATATCACTTTATGTCCCCCGGCAGTATATTAAATGTCCTATTTCTAGCCCTTGGGATTACCTGACATTTTAATTTTTGCACAGTTGCCTTCCTAAGGCACAACCAATTATTTCTCTGTTGACTCTTTATTAAAGTATCCTATAAATATATAAATTGGCTATTCTAATACAGATCTCATATATACTCAATAATATTAATATACATAGATATACAAATACATATATATCTAAAAGGTTGTGTAATAGACACACTGTTGAATGTCTTCTTATTTCTGCTATTACCATTTGCTAGATATATTTCCTTATGAGAAAATATGGGATAGGTTTATTATTTACCAGTTACAGAAGTTTTTATTTCATGGATGGAACACAATCCAACCAGTATTTTTTTTTTTATTGGTAGCACTTTATAAATTGTATATCTTAATTCTTTTTCAGCAATACGTATTGCAAGTAAAATTTCCCATGCCATACTTTCTCTTCTCTGTTTATGGAACACATATATACCAAAGATTTTTTTATTATAATATGAGCCATATTTAGAATTCATTCTTATATTTTCCTGTCTTCTATACTGTATGCTTTCCAATTCTTTATTCATCGAGCCAGTCTTCTTTATTGTATTCTAAATGTTTTGCATTTTTTGAGTTTCCCATTCAGTTCTTAAATCCACATGGATTTATTTTTGTGCCTGGTGTGATGCATAATCTAATTTTATTTTTTCCTTATGGATGACCAATTTTCCAGTATAATCTATTCTAGCTCCCACAGCTTTGAATTGCCATCTCTCTCATGTATTCAATTTCTCTGTGTGAGTCAGTTTCTACACTTTCTTTGCTATTCCATTTGTTTATCTGTAATCTTTCCACAAATACCATGTTGCCATGAGTACCATGCTTTGTAAATAATTATTCCTATCTGGTAATAAATTCCCACAGCTTATTGCTGATTTTTGAAGATCAATGGCAGGAAAATGACATTGTAGATGTTGATCAGTAACTTTCATTTCTTTTTATTTTTCTTTTTTAAATTATATTTTTCCATTACCATCTGGTCCCCTTATATCCTCCCCCAGAAATGGCTACACTGTTTTACATGACCATGACTACTTTTTCCTTTTTCGCTCAATCCATCCACCCCTCAACTACCCCCACAGCTCTAAGCCTTCTCCAGATCTGCGTCGGTCTTTCTGGAACTTGTTAGTTCAATTTGTGCATTAGTTTCCATTTATGAGTGAAATTATATGGTGTTTACCTTTTTTGAACTATCTTATTTCACTTTTCTCAACAGAGAAGGTCATAAAAGCCTAGAATATCACAATCTCCTTGAAGACTCTAGCACTAACATCAGATTACTGATCTGGTCAATCTAAGGGCCAGCCACCATAGATGACCATCTTGGACGTCTGAGTAATGTATGGGTCATTCATAATGAAGTGTGACAACTTAAGGTAGAGCACAGCACATGTTTTCAACCCCAGGTCACCAGCAGTCGTAAAGGACTTCTATCTATGAGCAGGTGGTGGTAGAGATGCAATTTGATCCTCAAATTATTGACAATGAAGCTTTAAGTGAAAATTAAAAGCTTAGAAAAAATAAGAAACTCAGAACACCTCATTATTTTAATGTTAATACTAAGGATTTTTATCTGAAATTATTTCTAAAATGAACCTCTAATACTTGAATAACACAATAGGAAAGTAATATGTTGGCGTCACGATTTTCACAGTTTTTGAAATAAACATTAAAAAATATATTTCTTTGTTCTAAGTGGAGTTATAAATTGAGCTAAGTTGTATCATTAATAGCAGCAAACTTAAGCCCTTCAAAATTTCATTTTCTATAAAAGAAAAAGAATTTTCAGACAGTCACACAGCCTCCATTTTTGCCCACACACTCAGGACTAATTGACATTACATTAAATAGTTTCCATGGATTCGTTGAAAATAGTTCCAAATAAATTAGTCTCTGAATACAAGATTAAAAAATTAAACTAGATGTGAAAGTGCTTCAGTGAAGAAATTTCCTCGAATATGTTTTCACCCTGAATTACACAGATGTATGCATGTGCGCGCGTGCACACACACACACACACACACACACGCACACACACACACAACCCCCCCCACACCCAGAGCCTTTGAAAAGCAGAATTGTTTTTGTGTAATATTAAGTAGGTTAAAGACTTGGAGCATGCAATTTATATAGGGTTGAAAGTACATTTAAAAAAGAGATGATAATGATAATATAATAAAAATGATAATATAATAACTGGGAGAATGGATGGTTGTTAAACAGACATGATTGTGTCTCCTAGAGAAATATCCTTCTATAACTGATGTAATATATGTTTCTTTCTGACTATAAAAATACATGCTTTTTATTGAGAGCTACAAATACAGTTATATTAAAACTTTAAAATCACTAGTACTGTCAATATCAAAGACAGTTATTAAACATTTTCTTATAACTTTCCAGTATTTTCCCTGTGTGTTTAAGTAAACAAAATAGAAATCACAGTTCATATTCTTTCTATTTCAATATTTAGCATTACACTTCACATTTGACTTACGAGTGAACTTTTCAGCAACGTTATATTTATCATTAATGTTATCATAAAAATGAGTGATAATACTTCACCCAAATCCTGGGAAAATTTCCCATTATTTATCATGGGACATATTGGGATATTTAGGCTCATTTCATTTTGCATCTATTACAGTTAAATCTAAGCTTAGCATCTATATGCATAAATCTAAAAATTTCAACAAGAATTTTTGTCAAATCACCGTTTAATATTATTTTCTTTGCACTTTTGTATATATTTAATCTAATTCTAATGTACTGTGATTCTACTTCTCCATCCACTTATTACTTTACTGACCTTCAAAGCCAAGATTTTTTATTGTTGACTCTCTCCAGTTACTCAGCTACCACATAGTAGAAGTGCATTCCTATCTGATTTGGTTCTCACCACTAAGTGAAACCAATCTAACTAGCATTACTAATCAACTCTGTATCACTAACGTAAAGTAACTTTCAGAAACTGCTTTTCTTACTCTCAATGATGGGCAATCTACCAGACACATATCTGCTTGAAACACTCTTTTCCTTTAGCTTACATAACACCGTCCCCTTGCCCATGCTTTTACGTTTCATTTGTTAATTTATGAAACCTAACCTGCCCTTCAATGTGGCAATTATTCCAAGATTTACTCCTAAGCAACCTTCTGTTCTTCCTCTATACATGCAACTTCATTTTGCATATATCTACTATCAGATCATTCAGATTCAACTATCGTGTTTAGACATTGACTGTTGAAGATATAATACTCACCACCCACTTCAACATTACCACTCACAACAGTATATTTCACTTATTGTTGACTTTACTCCACTATTTTGCTTCTTTCTACTTTGCGGTGTCTGTCAGTCTCTCTCTCTCTGCCTCTCCCTGCCTCTCTGTCACTCTCCCCTTCCCTTTATCTTGACCTATCAATTCTCAGCTACCACATATGGTTGATCTGGGATACCTCAGAGGTAAGACTAAACCCATGAAAATCTGTGTCTCTTAAACTTGATGCCTACTAATTACTGGCTCACTCACTTAACCAAAATTCCAGCTTCCTATAAGTACAATTTCATTGATCTGATGAAAGACTGATGGTCAGGTTTTCAGCCCTATTCCAAAAACTGTTGGAAAAGGATTGGTAGCATTCTGTAGTGCACATGTAAATATGTACTCTAGGCGGCGAACTGGGAGTATTTTCTAAGGTTGTGGCACCACTGCGATGGTCACATTGTTATCATTATGACAAACAATGACTTTTTTAAAAACATCTACTTTCATTAGCTTTCACAGCATTTTGATGGAATCTTTAGGGTTTCTCTCTATAATATTGTATTTTCAAATACCGACACTTGTATTTCTGTATCCAATTTGGATGCCGTGTCTTTCTTTTTCTTGCATAATAAAAATATGGAAAGAGCCTCTGGAGGTCTTAAAGCTACATTAGGTAGGTTTTCTGGGAGTCACCTGGGAGAGGTGAGTGGTGGCCACCAGACTGATACAGGTTTAAACTCAATGCCAATGCTGGGTCTCAGGACACTAAGGAAATAGCCCAGGTTATACCAAGCCAAGCTGCCATCTCCTGGGTACTGACAAACCTTTGTACTTGGGAGGGGTCTCAGGAAATCCTCAGACCTAGGCCAGCACAATTAATCAACCCCAAAAAGAGGAAAATAGCCTGCATTTGAGGGCCTTACAATTCATGGCTGTCCAAGATTCTGTCAGGAGTCCTCGAATAGGGCCATGACAGCAGGAAAGACCTCTAGGAGTCCCTAGAATGGCCTGAATGGACATGCACTGAGCGGGTGTTGCTGGTCAGGTGTGGTATAAAGTAGGGGGAGTTGTCCACAACCAAGAACCATACAACTAAGTCTGTTCGGGATTCTCCTCAGACCTCTGCAGGATTCAGTCAACAGGTCTTATGATGGGGCCACTAGGATCCCAGAGACTAGAGGCACTGCATTTCCTATGATGGGGAGGTTCCAGTCAGATCTACAGGAATGTGGGGACATGACCTCCAAGACAAATCCATACAACACACCTTGACTCTGCCCAGACTCAGGAAACTGACTCCTATTCAGGGCTAAAGTGCCACAGGATGCACATATAGGAATTACGGAAGACTGAGCTACTTCCTTCTCCAAAGCTGATGCTGCAAGGAGGGGTATGATCTACACAAGATAGTGTCTTCGATTTAGAACTCTGGTGGCTGCCTCTTCAGATCTAAGTCCAGAGCCACAAACCCAATCTCCCCTCGTGAGACTCTAGCGCCCTCTTGCCCCAGTACTCCAAAGACAAGGGTGAATGAATTTAAAAGAGATTTGTTGAGTTGGGCTTTTAAAAGGGAACCTGTGTCTCTGCCAGAGTCCCTTCTCTCCCTCCAGAAACAACCCGTGCTGATTTTCACAGAAACATGTCATGTGGGTATCTCTACTTGGCTCTGGTGCTCTGGGATGGGCAGCCTGAGCTCAAGGGGGATTTTTTTAGCTCAGATATCCCTCCAGATCCCCAGACATTGCCCCTGGGAACAAGGCCAGCTCCTTTCATAGCTGAGCCCTTCCTACCAACCTCAATGTGTCTTCTGTAAAGCCAAGGATATAAGGCTTCTCTCCAGCAAGACCTCAGTTGATTATTCAGGTCGATTTCTCTATAATTTAATTCTAATTCTAGTTTAGTCCTGGGAGCAGGTAAGTGAAGCTTCAACCTACTCTGCCACCACAGAATCTCTATAATTATACATTCCTGACAAAATTAAAACTTAAACTATCCTTATTCTTCATATAAACTAGTAATCTTTAACATTTTTCTCCCTCTTCCATTTATACAATTTTTCAAAAACTCCAGTTTATTTTATCACTTGAAAATTTCATTGTTATTATCCTATTAAAAAAGGGTACTTCATTCCACTTTTAATTGTGGCTACTATTATGTTAGGGGCCTCTTTACTCTACTATCTTGTTTATGTGTGTCTTCCTCTATTCTGGTCTCCACAAAACTGCCAGAGTTTTTTGTAATTCAAATCTACCCATACCAAAGCATTGATTAATATTTTTCAGTAATTCCCAATACCCTATTCAAAAAATCCAAACACTGTTTCTACTTCCCATTTCTTGAAACCTTTTGATTCATACATTATTCTGCTGCATCATGGAAATGCTTGTAGCCATAACTTCTGTGCAATCATACTTGCTAACCTAACATTTTGAGATACCAACACTATTGTTTTATGACTTTGCTAATATTGTGGTTTTCCTTTCTCTCTTTCTGTAAAAATACCTTCTTTGTCTAGTTTGCCTAGGGCTATTGGCCAAGATAGAAGCATATATTTTTTAGGCATATGTAGGTCCCATTATTTATTGAACTCCCCCAACAGCAACCTAAGTAACACCTGAGTGAATTTGTTTCTTTTCTGATATTAATTTGGATTTTCAAACTGTGTACACATGCTCTAAAATGATAGACTGTTTCTCTCAATTCCCCTGTAATGGGATTACAAGTTCTGGGTATAAAAGGGCAGTGGAAAGTGAAAACTAAACATTACAAATCTAGCAGGATGCAAATTTGTACAAAAGGGATAATTATCTACTAAACAGACTCATAAAAAGCTATAAAAATGTGCTACATCTGTTTCTACTTTTGTTGCCAGTTACATCAAATAAAAACTAATTTTTGTGTCAATTTAAATTGTATCTAACTTAGATTTTCAATGTGTGTGCTAACTTCTCTGGCATTTATATTTGTTTTTAATAAGTATCAGGTTTGTAACAATTAAGCAGGTGCTGGAAGTGAAAATTCCTAAGTATTTATAGAGGCACTTTTAGAAATATACAGGGTCCAGCACAAATGACGCCCCTTTTTAATTATAAAACATTTTATTACAAAAAATAAGCATGTAATTCTGTAATAACACTCAAGCAAAGTATATGACATTTTAGGTAAAAATGTTAAAATTAAAATTATAGATTATTACACACATTTGATTATTCTACCAACCACACTCAAGCAGGTGTTCCTTCTGTTGGAAACTGTGTATCAAGATTTTAAATTGCAATATTTTTCTTTCTATTTCAAGCAAAGAAATGTATCCTAATGAAATACTGTAACAATTTGATAAGTTATACAAACATTCACAAAATAATTTAGTTAAACAACTCTTTAAATAAAATGGAAACAACTGGTTAATAAACTGTTAAGAGTAAATCCATTCAATGTTAAACTATGCTCATTGTGATAATAAAGAATATCTGTATTAACTTAGACAAAAAGGTACCACAACATTTTTATTGTGCAATGAGAAAGGGAGAAGACATACAGTGTACAGAGAAACACACAAATATACACTCACGCATACTTTTTTATGACTAAGTTTACCTGTAAAAATACATTTTCAATACATTGTAATTTTGAATTCCATTATTTGAGGCATTTTTACTTTTTTCATTGTATTTTTCTACAATGTTTAAAGGTTTCAAAATGATCATTAACTCCCTTGAAAACTATCAATTTTTTTTTAATATGGAACCGCTAGAGTATAACAAGATACTAGAAAATGGTTTTATCATCTTTGGAAAGATTTAGAAAGACACTGGAAGCCTAATATTTAAGCTAAATTTAATATAGAAAAAAATGCATAGTTTTGACTACATAATACTTAAGAACTTCAGCAAGTCAAGTCATAAACAAATGAACCTAGCTGCCCATTGAGAGACAATGAATAAAGAAAATGTTGTGTTTTTTATGGCCAGTAAAAAAGAATGAAATCTTGGCATTAGTAGCAACCATGGTGGACTGAGAGAATATTATGTTAAGTGCAGTACGTGAGAAGAGAAAGACATACCATATGATTTCACTTATATGTGGAGTCTAAAAAACAAAACAAACAAATGAAACTAAACAGAAATAGACTCAAATACAGAGAACAAACCGATGGTTACCAAAGAAGATAGGGTGTGGGAATGTGTGGGAAAGAAGGGGATTAAGAAATATGATATTTTAGTTATTAAATAAGTCACAGGGATGTAATGTACTGCATAAGGAACATTTTCAATAGTTTTGATTGTCAATACTATTTTAATAGCTATGAACAGTGACAAATGGACATTTGACTTATTGTGGAGATTATTTCATAAGGTATATAAATGTTAAATCACTATTTATACATCAAAAACCAATATACTATACTAGGTTAACTATAATTAAAAACAAAACAAATGAAGAAATAGTAACAACCATAAGTAAAAACAACAACTACAGGGGATTTGAAGAAAGATTTCATAACATGTTCAAAAGACACTGGGTGCATAGTTCACATAAAGCGCACATTCAAATAAATGTGTATACCTTTATCACTTCAAAAAGGTATCAACTGTACAGGTCAACTTATATGTGGATTCTTTTTCGATAAATAACTGTTTTATTTTCCAACAACAATTTGAAGTCTGTAGAAGAGAAAGGCCTACTGTATAAGTTGAACTACACCATCTTGTATGGGGAACATGAGCATCCTGATATAATCTGATGTCCATGAAGACTCGGTCCTCTAGCCAATTTCCAATGGATACCAAGGAGGAAGTCAAATATCATACATTTGATTTTTGACTTCTTCTGTCAGAGGGACAGAAGGACCTAAGGGTTTTTTCCCATAATCATAGCATTGTTGAAAATCAATTGTACATATTTCTCCATAAATGGTGTTTCTCACTAATTTAAAATTTTAATGTAATGTGAACTTAATATATTAATCACTCATCTATAGCTAAAAGAAATGTTAGAACAATCACTGGACCTTATATGACACCTTCAAATAGACAAGCCTTTCCTGAAAGGTCATATGCTAAATCAATGAAAATATTCAGGGTCAGGCTATATGTGTTCCTATATGAATGACCATTTTTACATAATAAGAAATTCTCTACGTTTCCTCTACAGACACAGTTGTTGTTTTCTTTTAAAGATTTCATGATACTTTAAAAAACAACTTGTGAAACTCCAAGGAGTACAAAAGAAACAAAGAAAATCTGTGTCTATTTATCAATTCACACTGATGAGACTAAATATAAAAATGTAAGCACACTAATCATCTTTTTAATGCCTATTTTCTTTTAACCCAACAAGCTGGGCATAATAACTACATCTCCTAGCTCTTTATCTCATTACTTAAAAAACAAAACAAAAAAAAAACAACAAAAAAAGGTATAATTTTTTAAAAATAACAGGGACTTCAGGAGTCATAAGAATATATTTTGAATACCACTTCTAACATTTACTAGTTTGGTTGTTTCTTTCTGAGTAAAAAAAAAAAACTAAAAGTTTCACAATTTAGAACTTCTGAGACAAGAAATATTAGGTTAATAAGTATCTCCTCATATGGCCACTTAGAGAGTGCAAATAAAACACATAGCATAACACAGGGCACATAGCTCGGGATCAATAAAAATAACATATATAATACTATAGCGGTGGGGTGGGAGGTACATTTTCCTTCTCTGAGAATTACAAATGGGAAATAATGTTGTCATTTTGATGGGAATCATTTGAAAGACAATCACATCGGAGTTTTACTTCTCAATATGTGCAGTGTGAGAAGACTGGAGCCTTGAACTCTTATCCTTTAGAGATGGAAACTGTCATATTTCTGTCAGCAAGTCTGTCAGTTCATGAATGCAGGGAAATTTTTGTGAATCCTGCTCAGAGTTAATTGTATTTTTTAATTCCTCTTATTTTGAATTCATTAATGTCAATAAAATGATTTAAACACAATGAAAAACTAAATTAAACATCGGAGTTATGAGATATCTCTTTAAAAGACAATTGGACTGGGAATTGCTAAGGGCTTTTTTTTTTTTAATTTTTATTTTTTTTTTAAACAAGGGCTGTTTTAATTACTGTTCTTTCTCACTACAGAGAGTGACATGGATAAGATTTGTGGCAGTTCTTAAGAATTCACTATGTGCATTGGGAAATTTGAATTGTTTCTTTTTCAAAAGGATATCAGGAATATAAATTTCTCTGAGCCTGACATTAACTAAAAAAAAGAAAAATGGATAAACTTAGCAAAAAAAAACAGTCTTTTAGCTATACATAGAAATTAAAATGAAAAAGCAGAAAAGGCAACAGGACACATCACTGTGGAACTCAGTATTGCGTCCAAGTTTTTAGCATTAGAGTCTAACCTGAATATGAATCCATACTCTGAACCCTAGCACAGGTTACTGGAACACAGTGTTTCCATTAATAAATTAGGAAATCAATGTTAAATTTTTTAAAATATTTTATTTATTTTTTAAAGACAGAAGAAGGAAGGGAGAAAGAGAGGGAGAGAAACATCAATGTGTGGTTTCTTTTCACATGCCCCCTACTGGGAACCTGGTCCACAACCAAGGCAGGTGAACTGACTGGGAATCCAACCAGAGACCCTGTGGTTCCCAGGCAAGCGCTCACTCCACTGACCCACACCAGCCAGGACTCAATGTTTAAGTTTTAAGAATATGTTAGGAATTCAATAAGTATAATTAAGCAGTCCCTGATCTATACAAGGTGCTATCAACAAGTAGCATTCCTTTGGAGTCTTATCTACTTATGACGATCATTTTCATAGAACTTATAAGTTATTAGAAGAAATTTATCTATATAAGTTTAGATGTATTATCAGGTTACTGTTGGAGAGTCATTCCGTAATAGAGAGTATTATACAGTGACTTAAGGCAGACATGCTTATTTGTAACACTGGGCATCTTCGCCCAGTTACAAAACATGTTACTGGCATATAGTAGCTTTCTGAGAAGGGCATGTTCTTAAAAAAAAAAAAAACAGTTACCTTAAAATAAATTTCAAAAGCAAATGAAAATCCTTTCTGGGTATCCACCTACAGCAGCCAATTCTCCAGGGCTGACAGAAAGAAAATCCGACATTGCTATGCTCCCTGTACCCTATTCTGAAATGGGGCAAGAAAGAAAAGACCAAGAGGTGAGAGAGAGACCAAAGGAGGTTGCAGCTGAGAACACCTGTGCAAAGAAAATGGCCTCAGGTCCATCTGACTCATTTCTAAATGCTTCAGGGAAGATCTTCCTTGACTTTTTGACTGATGAATCTGATTAAACTAAATTATATTTTAATGAACTGATGGAAGGCCAAATTGCAAGTACTTAACAGAAAAGGAACAGAAAATTTTACAGTGCACATAAATGAAAAATACATCATAAGTAGCAAGCTTCAATTCTTAGAGACTGTGTGCTACAAAAGTTGGACCAGTTGCTTCTATGAGTTCTCTGACAGCATTGCTTACAAATGTCCTGACTGTTCGCTTAGGAAAAACTTATTCTAAAAAGAAATTCGGGTATAACAATAAAAGTATAAGTAGAGAATGCTCTCTCTTCTATTCGAAACATCTATATTTAAATTTTGTAAACCACGAAGTATCCAGAATAATACGATGTATTGAGTAACTAATCTGAGCCACACTGTGAAAGGTCAATGCTTAAAAAGAATCACATCTCAGTCATAATCATAGCAACCCTCTTCTAGGAAAAATATCCATTATCACTTTACAGATGCTTACTAATAAAACATTTCACTCTACCTTCTATCATATGCTCTTCGTAAAATCCTTTTAATATATGTCACTCCACCTTTACCACAAAAAAGAAAACTATGGATTTAGTGAATTCACTCCACACCCATTTCCTTTATATTGTACATTGGCTTTCAAATGATTTTTAAATAAAGGGGTCAAAAATTATGCATGCATTCAATTGTTTGAAATGCTCTAATGAGTGAAGTCTCACAATGCCATTCATTGCTCTAGAAGAATTATCATGGTTCTTAATTTTTTTCTTCACATGAATGCTCACAAATTTGCATAGAAATTTTAACTTTAAGAAAACAGAATGTTTCTATTTCTTCTCACTGCCAACTGCCAACAAGAGACACCCAGGAATTACATTCCTACACTCAGGGACAAAAGAATTTACACTAAGATTGCAAACAGTAAGACTGCAACTGAATCTTGTAAGAAGGAACCGCAGTAGCTTTGTCATGATTAACTGTGATTACACATCCTTTCAATGCGGGCAACTTTCCAATTTTTCTCCAAGTTTCAGGTTTCCTTCTCTACCATTTTTAAGTAGAGGACTTGAACCATCTGTTGCCTAAACTTATTTTAATCCAACAAATGTCTGCATCTTTTATTTAAAATCTAAAAATTCTAATGACATTTTATTATAATTCCTAGAACAAAGATTGGTTAGTAGACATTACATTCAAAGAACAGGAATAGAATTGGAAAGATATTTGGGGGTGTGGAAAAGGAAAAGAAAAAGAGAAAGAACAGCGAACACATACATTACCTCTTTGTTCTATGTCTGATTCCCAAAGACAAACTAGTATCAATCCTGATTCCACACTACTCCTCACGCAAGCAATATGCTATTTTATTTTGATCTCTACCTGAACACTTCACACCCCTTACAAGCACCAGTCCAGAGGATACAAAGATATGCAATGTCACAGAGCTGGAACATTTGGCAATTGCATGATGAGAATCCAAGCCCTGCAATTACCGGGAAGAAACCTTTCAAACATTTCAAAATGAATAAAAATAGCACAATTGATTCGTGATGAGGGCTTAAAAAACAAGAAACTACAACAGAAGAATTATCCAGTACTAAAAATGGGAAAATATTTCTCCAATATATGAAGTAGTGCCCTACCACTGCAGGTCTAAATTTTCCCTGAAACTATGAGCCTAAATATGAACTTACTAAATACTTTAATACTGTTATTAAAATTACCAGATCCATATATTTAGTCATGAGAGAAACTTTCTACTAATGAAATTTTTGGAACCTTACTAACTATGCATATGAACCTACTATATTTTTAATTGGATAGGAACTGGAGCAGAAGCTGATGATCTACTCACATTGCCTTGACCATCAAGTAATCAGTTCCTATCTCCTTTGGCCATGACTAGAACTATGGGGTCACAATGAGTACAGATGGAATACTGTACCAAGGGTGTACCAAAAAGTGGCTGACAACTTCCCTTCGTACACCTTACACTGACTTGTCAGTAGTTCCTGACTCTAAAGAATTTCATTTAAATCTCGATTCCCTTGTAATTTTGCTAAATTTTTGTTTGACACCTTAGCTCAAGTACGGTTACAGTATTAACTACCAGGCAATGTAACTCTGTAAAGTATTAATTCGGTACTTATCGCCCATATCACATGCAAGAGAACATAAAGCTCAGTGCACTAGAGATGGCAAGGATACAGTATTGGGAGAACATTGTTCAAGTTCCTGGTGTGTGACTTCAATGGTGAATCTTCACTCTCTCTACTACATGTTCCTCACGTATAAAATGGGACATTTAAGTGGTTCAAGTGTTATCAGTCATAGATGTTCATTCACATTGCAGGGACAGTTTTAAAAATATAAATACTTAGAAGTGTTACTTCATGTTTTACATCTTGATAAGCAGTTTCTAGGCTCAAAAATTTTTAATGTTTAAGGTTAGCTTGGAGGCCCAAATTCAGCACAGGTATTCATTACTTTAGGCATCCTCTTCTATGGTCCTTCCCAGATTTTTCTCATATGTTTTAGGGGAATTAAGAGAAACTAATGACTGTTAGATTTCCCAATTAAAAACCGGATGGGAGAGTTTTACTCTCTTAAGAGTCTACATTTTAAACACCTGTATAAATGAGATCATACATCTTTTTACTTTTGGTGTCTTGATTATTTCAGTAACCATAAGGTCCTGCAGGTTCATCCACATTTTATCAAATGGTAGAATCTCTTTCTTTCTTAAGGCAAATGCAGAATAATACCACATTGTACATGTGACTGTATCACACTTTCTTTTTATCAAATCATCTGTCAAACCTTACGTTCTTTATCATGGCTACTGTAAATAATGCTACACTTCACAAGGCAGTGTGGTCATCTCTTTGATGTGCAGATTTAATTTTCTTTAGGTATCTATGCAAAAGATGCATTGCTGCATTGTATAGTAGCTTTATTTTTAGTTTTCTGGGAAATTCTATACTATTTTCCATAATTGCTGCATCAATTCACATTCTGTACAACAGGGTGCAAATGTTGATTTTTGCATATATCCTCACAAACACATGTTAATTTCTCCTAAATTTCTTAAATAGTAGTCATCCTAATAGGTCTGAGGTGATATCTTACCATGGTTTTGATTTCCTGATGATTACTAATATGCAACTTTTCATTAACCTGTTATCACCTTTTTGCTTTATTATTTTTAAAAGGCATAACCTAAGTCTTTGGAATATATACTATAAAGGAATTACAAGCTCCATGTAGGTACTTTGTGACATTATTACTGACTTGGCAACTCTCTTTCATTCCTAATTTTCACGAAAGAACATCCAACAATAATTTTCATCTGATCCCATTGGATAATTACATATATCTGAAATAGGTCACATGTCACAGGAAGCACACATATTATCTCATGATCCCAACAATAGTCCTACATGCCAAGGTATATTATCAACATAACTATTACATAGAAGAAGAAAGTAGGATTCACAGGAATTAAGTAATTTATATAAAGTCACAGAGAAAAGTACGTGATGAGTCTTGAATATCAGAGCTAGAAATAAGAGCCACTTCAGTGCTTCCTCACATTAGCATCACTCTTTAGTAACTAAATAGGAAAGTATTCCTGATGTCTTTAAACATCAGATATACTTTCAGTATACTGCCTCATATATGCTTGGATAGACCACGTATTTTTTGTTGTTATCCTTTCCCTTGAGTTCGTGATTTCAAAAAAAATTATTGATGCCAACTTTCCCGATTTAGTTCATTGAGATAGATAGTGAAATAATGACAAGAGGAATGGAAATTACCTGGAGATCAGAGAGCTGTATTGCAAAAATAAGAAGAGATCACAATTTCGA
Organism: Pteronotus mesoamericanus; assembly: GCF_021234165.1. Taxonomy (NCBI): domain Eukaryota; kingdom Metazoa; phylum Chordata; class Mammalia; order Chiroptera; family Mormoopidae; genus Pteronotus; species Pteronotus mesoamericanus. The sequence continues at coordinate 7,094,631 of NW_026555198.1, forward strand.
TCAAAGTCTTGGAGAATCAAAAAAAAGTCCAACTTTGCTTTTTCCATCTGTTTCCTTATCTAGCTCTAGTTTGATTATGTTAGTCTCTATCACTTGTGTCACTGCTACTTGGGGATTTAAATATGTAAAAAATTAATGTGGTGGAGCATTCTAGAAGTTTTTTAGTATATTCAGTTGCAAAGAAATTTCAATATACTCCCTCTATGAGTCTCATTGGAAAAAATAGCCAAACATCTCAGCAGCCCCGCTGAGAGAAATGGCGGGGAAATGGTGATATTCCTCCCAGACCAAGTATGCACTGTAACTTTACAAACTGTCCTCTCTGTACCACAGATTGGTTTGCCAACATCTGAGGTATCTTCAATATAATATACTTTAAAAATTTTGATTTTTGTACTGTTCAAACTAACTAGTTTGTTTTTTCTTTTTCATGTAAGAACCCTGACTGGAAAAAGGCTCTCCTAAGACTTAAAGAGTTAATCCATTTAAAGCATTTAGTACACTTCCTAGTATAAAAAAAAAGCACAATAAATGGGTGTGACTTATGAATGAGTTATGCAATGATCAGAATACATACAAGAAAACAACAGTTACGTTGGCATAGTGTGATTACTTGACATTATTCTTGTTCTTTATATGTATTTATAGGAGTTCCAAAGATAAGTTAGGAAATTAATGTTCAAAAGGAAATTAGTAACAATTAAGAATACTACACACATTAAGGAAATTGAAATATTCTATAGCATTTAAAAATTAAGACCTTATTATGACGGCCAAGGTTAACAGAAGTACATTTTCAATATCTGTGTGAAAAGCAGAAAAAAGAAACATTAAGAATTTTGGTTCAAAAATAATTTAGAGTAAATATTTATTATTATGAAAGATTTATGAGTTAAGGCTTTGTAAGATTAATAGAAGCTAATGTTCAAAATCACAGGACTTGTATCAAGGTTAATAGAGACTTCACTTACAGCTGAACATTAGCAGGAATACTGCCAATTTCTAATTTACATCTTCACCTTCCCCTGACATGCGAGAAAATTGTTCCTCTTAAAATATGAGGTATCCATGTTTTCTTCTTCCTGAGGGGAAACCTATGAGTAATATTTGAAACCTTTTTTCCTTACCTCTACAGCTATGATACTACTCCAATTCCTCTCACCTCTCACAAGGGCAACAAATTTCCCTACAATCCTTTCCCTCCCCTTATTCTCTCTCCAATGGAGCACCCAGAAAACAAGATATTAAAAAATTAGACCCTGTTATTCCTTTGTTATGAGTCTTCTGATCACTTTCTATTTTATTCAGGAAAAGACAATGGCCTATTATTATTATTTGTTTCCAGCTACTTCCCTAACTTTAATTCCTATCTTCTCCCCTCTGCTCCTTGAGCTCCAGCCAGGTTAGTCCCCTCTCTCACTGTCAATACTCAACTGACAAATTCACCTTGGGGCTCTAATTCTGGCTGTTCCCTTCACCTAGAACATTCTTCAGTCAAATACTTCCTTATATCAACCCCTCACTTCCCTCAAGTATCTACACAAGTATGATAACAAAGAAGCCTTCTCAAGTGATCCTATTTCAAATGGGATCACCAGAATGGAAGGAACTCCTGGCTCCTTTAATTTGTTTTATGTGTGCCTATAGAATTTATCTTCATACAACATTTTAATATTTTATTTATTTTGTGTTCGGTCTAACTCTCCTTACTAGTAAATAGCATCGATGAGGACAGGGCTTTTTCTTATCTATTCTGTTTCCATCTCATGTGCTTAGCAACCAGAAATACAAATGCTTAGCAATCAAAAATATGTGCTGAATGAATGAAAGGGTCTCACTAAAAATCTCCTATAGCTCAAAATAAATATAGCAAATGATTCAGTGTCAACTAGCAGAGTAAGTTTTAAGTAGAACAATAAAGATTTAAATTGGATGAATAAACAGGCAAACAAGACAAAGCTATAAATAATTTCTAAACAAAAAAAGTGTCCTGATTATGGATTATAAATTATTAACACACTGTTTTTGGCAGCCTTTAGCAATCAATGGACACTATTTTGAATTATTTCATGTACCTCTATTCACAAGTGTACAGTTTTCACCTTCCTCTATCCCTCCCCAACTTCCTGCTCCCTCCTTCCATCTTTCTATACATAAGGGCCATTCTTTCTCATTTTATTTACTTTTAAAATGTACAGGCAATGATACTTGTGCTAATTAACCCCTAAAATTTCTTCTCTCTCCACTTTTACAAAATGGGAGCAACATATCCTTCTGTGTCCTATGTTAATTTCCATAACAAATTAATGATGCCCATCCTTTGAAACCAGGAAGCAGTGGAAATCTGTGGTATATAAATAACAGCATTTATACACACTGTTTTAAGGTGACTCAACATGATTGAAATGGTAGGAAAGGATGTTTATAAAAATTCCCTTTGAGTACAATATGTAAGGACAAATGCACTTATGGTAAAAATATAACACTTAATGAACTACTATTGTTCTTAGAACTCCTCTGTATATTCAAGGTTAATATATACAGGGTGAGCAAGAATAGGTTTACATCTGTCCATATGGAAAAATACAAAACTAATAAAAATACATGAACAAACTGTTTCACATATACTCAACATTAAATGTACTACAGTAAATCTGTGTGTGTGCGCACATGTGCGCGCAGTCTTTGCTACCAAGAAGTTCACAATTTATTTCCATCAAAGCATTTTTAGTAAAATTACTTTTTTTTTGCAATTCATTTACTCTATTCACTTACTATAAAAACACTCTTTAACCATGACCCGAGGCCCACAAAGATGGGACCAAACACCTATATGCAAAATGGAGTTATAAAAAAATTACTGGATAATTATTTTCAGATAGAGGGCATGGGTATGAAATATAAAATTAGGGGTGTATGCCCACAGTCTTCTAGAATGAAATAAAAAAATACACAAATTTACTCATGTTCTTCCCTCATTACTTAATCATTGATGTAGGTGGGTCATGCAAATGCTTTGCACAGTGCCTGACCCACCATGAACACTAAAGAAATGTTAGTTAAATCAATGGCCATATGATTAATAGTTGACATATTTGACACATTGCACATGCATGACTTATAATTTAAATATTAAAGAACTGTTCCCTAAAATGTCGAGACTTTGCATAATTACAGTGTTAAACATATTCTTGAATCATTATCAGCGACATCATTGTTAATGGACATTTTCAAGTATCGATCATTTTCATTACTCATTTGACATTAAAAAAAGCTTTCAAGATAAGAAGCATAGGAGTAATATATACTTATTTACAGATAAAAAAATAAAAAGCTAGAGAAATGGCATTACCTGCCCAAGCATATTTAAGGTTCCAAATCTGCCCTTTATGGCAGGTTTTGTACTCTCCCTGTATAAGACACACTTAGCTACACCCACTATCATTTTAGAAATTTTATGACAGTAAGATATTTATGATTTGCCCCTATTATTCAAAGTACTTCATCTTTAAGCAATAGTATGGCAGAAAATAGAAAAGAATGAATTTTTGTTAAATATAATATCATGTTAATGGCCATAAAAAGTACTACCTATATTACATGCACTAGGAGTGGAGTGGTGTTTAGTCATTATTAACTCTAAAAGTCTTGTCTTTGTAATTTTCCAACAATATATCTACCCTCTGTCTTAAGGTAGAGATGATACATTTCATGTTGTTAAAAAATACATACTTAATTGTCTTCTAAAGCATAGGCTACAAAAATCAAAATTGGAACCAATACATTCTATAGGAAATTAACACATCAAAATTGGCAAAAGAATTTTTCTTCAGGTACAGTGGTTTGTTTAAGTGATATTAACCTTATCTTCTTTTGAACCTATTCATACATATATAAATATAAAAATACAATTCCCGAGATACCCAGGAAAATCTCATGTTGCTATTTTCTATGCTTGGGAAAAGAATGAAGCACCTTTCATAGAAAGGCATAGAATGATCTTTTAACATATTTGTAATTATTTTGCACAAACCACTTTTATTTAAATAATTTTGACAGCTAAATAACCTATAAATGTTTTCCAAATAAACTGATTACATGACACGCTTGCAGATTACATTTCTGGCTGAGCCAAATAATTTGATATTGATTTTCTCTCTCTCTTGGAAGTGATGAGACCTCAAATCACTGTTTAGTTTCCATTTTCTCACTATATTACTATGGACTTCTAGATTTGTCATAACTTTTTCTAGTATTTCTGATATGTAAATTGGGGCAAATCACTAGAAGAGGATTCAAGATTTCTGGAACTAAAAACATACAGGTTGGAAGACATTCACTTTATAAAAAATAATATAAAACATGTCCTACATGGGGTTTTGACGGAGAACTATGAGACTGATTCGCTCTTGGTTAGCTACACAGCACATCCACTTTTACAAATGCCAGTGGCAGCTAATGATAAGGTATGGTGCCATCTATGCAAAATTCATAGCAATAGAACATACTATGTTTCTATTCATCCTGTAACTTAGCAGGCTCTTTAAAAAAGGATGGTCTCCTCCTGGTAATCAGAGTCAGAAAATACTTTCTCAGTACCCCACGTTGCATCTTTCACCTAAGAAAGCAGAAAATCATAATATATAACAGATGCTACATTAAGAAGCTGTATGAATTTCATTCAAATCCACTTATGACATTTGAAAATGTGGAAAGACACAGAATTACATCACTGAAGAAGATATTAAAGCTAAACAAAAGTTCTGATATCAGAAACAGATGAGTATCTACAAGTTAGAAAGCAGTAACTTGTATACAATCTTAGGAAGTACAAACGAGTAAAGAATTGAGAGTTTTGAATGAAATAAAAGGCAACCTAGTTATCTTCAAGATGGAAGGTGTAAGACACTTATTTCTGACATCTAAATATGGAAAAAAAAGAATGACCTATAGGTAATGATTTGAGGTGAGAAGCAGGTATGTTCACCTATATCATGAGTATCTGTGTGGCTTTGCAAATATGGCTTAACTACATCATGCTCCATCAGGGAAATTTTTAATATTCAAGGGGCACTCACAAATCCCAAGACTTCTTTAACCTGAAATTGTTTTTGAACTCATAAATTCAAAATATTCAGAGGCAATAAGAATACATTCTGGTTCATAATATTAAACCACTGAAATAAAGCATTTAACCTAACTCCAAATAATTTGTGCCTTCCAACACACTAATTCAACCTCTTGCTTTCAAGCAGCCTTGTTAGAGTTAAAAATAAAGAGTACTTTAAAATAATTCATTAGGTTGCTTCCTAATCAATGACAAATAATTCTGACAAAATCTTACTGAGCTCAAAAATTAAATAGCTTGTAAAATATAAATTTCATTTTTTGCAAAGAAATTAAACATTCAATCCTGATTTAATTTACTTAGGGTGGCAACACTTTAGTACTAATAAAACAAAATAGTGTTAACAAAAATGAAACAGGTCCATCCATTTTTGACATCGGAAAGTAAATATTGACCACTTTCAGTAAATTCTCACGGAGTACATTCCCTCTATTACTGTGAATTTTGCCAATTGATTTGAATGGAGTAAACTTTTACTTTTACTCGAACTCTACAGTAGCAGAAACTGAACATGGGATTTGATAGAAAAAATAAATAAATACACACTTGAGTTTATCTAAAAGGATCACCAGTATCTCTCTTCAATTAGTGCCCCACAGGGCAGGGCTCCAGAATTTCAGTAAAGGGAACAGCCAAGGCTAGATATATGATTGTATGTCACACAGGATACCGTGGAGACCGTCACTGAAGGACTGTTCACTACTTCTGCTCAGTTGGTTTATTTGTTGGAGAGGGAAACACAGCTTCCCACGTCACCCTTTGGCACTGCCACTGTCTCTCCCTGTTCCCCAGGAAGCCGATATTTGAACTGTCTCCTCCCATGCCAAAAGCTGGGTACGAAATGTTCATGATTGAAAACGGCTGTCTGCAAATGTTAGCCATCATGCCTCTTCACTGTCCAAGACACAATCGTGCTTCATCGGCATAGCTTCCTACAGCATTTCAGTGCTATTCTTTCATCTGTCATCCACTGTTCAATAAACCAGTCATACAATGTGCAGCTTCGAATTTCTTTAGAAATGCTGCTGAGAACATCATCTATCTTGTTTCCCAGCTGCCCTTATACAAAATAATCACCTAATCCATGGTAGGTATTCCAAAAGGACTTTCCCTACACAGTGTTGAATCCTCACAACACTGAGACATGACTTTGTTTGTCCTCATTTTACAAATGATGAAACTGAGGTTTACAGGGGCTAACATAGATACATAACAAAAATGAGTTAAGATGGCAAACACAGTATTAGGTGTTCATCAAACCCTCCTTAACTTTATTGGAGGTGAACGAAGATTCCCAGCCTCTCCTGTCATTAGATAGGGGATGTGACTGTAAACTCACAAGTAGAACAAGGTTACAAGTGTTAAGTGCCACTTCCTGTGGCCTTAACGACACCCACGCAATCTTTCACTTGGCCTTCAAACCTGCGCCAGGAAGTAGCAGTGCCTCTGTGGAATCCTCTAGTCCTTTGAATGTCTACCTAAGAAATCCTCAACCAGAGTCATGGTGTTAACACTCTGGGACTTGCAAATGAGCGAGAAAGAAAGCTATTGGGAGTCCTGGGCTTTTCCATTGAAGAAGGCCCAGGACCCCTCCTGATACACTTGAGCTGCAACTGTCCCGTTTTTACACTTCATCCGCCTGCATCCACTCTCTTGCAATTTACATTCTAAAAACTTGCTGGAACAACATTCTGTGGTTCACCTACCACCCAACACTCACTTTTACTCCAAGTCTATTTTTAAATGCTGTCTCTAAGTGAATGCCTCCTTTTGCTCTGCTCTCGCTACATGATGTTTATACCTCAAACCTAGTAACTTGCTCAAGTACTTCCAATCAAGAGAATGAAAGCAAGCAACCTTCCTTCTCTGGGCATCCACTTGTATTAATGCTGGCCTAGCACTTAGTATGTGCCAATCCTTGTGCTAAGCATAGCCTGTGCTCCATTTCCTTTAATCATTACAACAAACACTGAAAAGGGACAAAAATCAGTATTCTCAGTTTACAGAGTGCTAGACGCATACACAAAATCACCTAGCTATTAAGTAGCAGAACATTAAATTTCACACTGAAAGGACACCATAACAAGTTTTTATCCACATGGCTGTCTCTTCCACTAGAATGGAGACGAAGAATCTAAATAATTCCAGTATCTGATCCTAATAATGTATCAGATCAAGATGGCTACAATAATCATTTTTACAATGCAGACACGGAAGGACGAAATGAATCAGAACAAGATTCGAGTTCCTATGTTGCCAATCCTTTGCTCTGCTTCATTACACTGCCTTATAGTACAGGTGCACCTTTATCCCAGGAACAAGTGCTTCCATGAAACTTGCAATATAGCAGGCATTAAATAAATATTTGAATAAAGAAATCAATACACAGTGTATTGCTCACGCAACTGTAACTTGAAAACAAAAACAATGCCCTCCCAAGAAAGTAGAGTCTGAAAAAACACATTTTATATTTCTGAGTAGTTTTATTAGTTTTAGAGGCATGGCTGACCATTGCCAAATAAATGTTCATAATATAAGGTGAAGAATTTGGAATCCCCAGTGCAGTTCTGGATGAACAGCACAACAGGTAGGAAGAGCAAGGGGAAAAGTCAGCCAGTACTCATTAGGATCAAAGGCCGTAGGAATGCTCAAGAGAAGGGTGATTAGTGCACATTTTTAAAATAGAACATCTAATGTTGAAATTGAAATTGTTTTCAGATTTACAATGTAAATTCTTACTCCATATCTTTGTGATTCCCAAGTCTGCTGCATATTCACAGGATGTGTGGCATGTTTGATGGAAACCAATAAAGAAGCTGTGTTTCACATTTGAGTTGGTACTCTGAGGAAACAGGGAAGGTAACTTCTCCACAAATTTGCAAAAATCTTGGAAAGAGTATTCAGCATCTTAAAAGGTTTCAAGTAAATTTCTCATGCTCCCAGTGTCTTGGTAACTCCTGCTGACATCTGTGCTTCTTTAGATATTACAAAGTGTTACATTTTATTATATAAATGTATCACATGACTAAAAGTAGGTTTGCCCTCAATGACATGAAAGGAAAACATGTCTCATACTTTGCATGAGCAATGAATTATAAAGAACTAAATATACTTCCATGGATGGATGCCAAGGGAAAGATGTTAGATATGTTAAAACATTTTCTAACAAGAGATGAAATTTTAAAAAGTCTTGTGTAACTCACATTTAAGTGAGCAAGGAAAGCAAAATGGCAATTTTTCCCTTCACCCAGGATAAGGAGGCATGCTGTCCAAGATGCAAGCAACCAAAAAAGTAACAAATTTGAGACTAGTGGACAAAGAGACTTTCAAGCAGCTGTCAGAATAGAATTTGTCCTTGCAGAGAATCACATGAAACTGCCTCTAAGACAGCTGCACTGGGCTTTCATTTGAATGTATAGGCAGCTGCACAGGCTTTGCAGAACCCGAAATAGTCAGATCTCTAGCATTTACACAGATTGTATAATTAGCAATTAAGAACACAAACAGTTAGGGCACTAGTAATATCTGTACTTTCAGGGCTGAGTTTTCAGCATTTTCCTACAGAGAAACTTGAAAGGCTTCGAGATACCTCCATTGCCTCTGAACAAGGGGAGCCACCACTCTGAGGTCAACACAATCTGTATTTGCACACAGAGTCCAGAGATCTAGAGCAAATCAGCAACACTTATGTGGCAAGACCTAATCAGGCCACACTTGAACTGTCAAGACTGTGGCAACAGCTGTGGTCTGTGCATTAAACAGCACAATTATGCTCTGTTCATTCCTGTTTTTCTTTTAGTCTATATAAAACACAACAAAAAACAACAAACAACCTTGGCTTCCCGTTCTGATAACTGGCTGGTAAGGCATGATGTGCAGCAGACCTTAAAAGGTGGAAAAAGCCACAATCAGAGAAACATCTGATAGCTGAGATGCAGCACTGATGTCCGTGTTGCAGTCCTGACCACCACTAAGGTCCCCCTTTTCAGACAGAACCCCTTTACAACTCAGAAATGGGCAGAGATACCCACGGAGGTGCTCCAAGAGGCTACTGCTATTCTAGCTATGAATTGAAGGATTTAAACTAGACAATGAGAAATGAGAATAAAGTAAATGCTCAGCTGTTCCCCGCAGAATAACAAAAGCAGTTCTGACCATTTAGTCAAGGAAGAGGTCCTACTGAAAAGCCAGGCTTGAAAGTCAGAACCACTGACTATATGGGGAGACAGGGAGTGCACCCATCTGTTATTGTGAGGGTAAAAGTTAGTCCAGTCACTGTAAGGACAGTAAACACTGTTACTTCTGAATTTTAGAGTTGGAAATTGACCCCATAAGTTTCTGGGTTAGCCAATAAATACAAAGAAGTGTCTTGAAATTTTTGTCAATGTTCAGATCATCATTTCATAGTACAAAGTTACTGAAGCCCCCAGTAAAACCCTCTCTCTTAACGAGAAGACACTTTAGACTACTTAAAAACGTTGTTGGCAGGAGTGTTCTAAGTGGAGTATAAACACCCTCATTTAATTCTCATCAAAACTCTACCCAATATTTGCAGGGTGAAAATGTTCCTTTGTATTCTTGCACACCTGACAGCCAGCTGAAAATAGAAATCATGGCTGATTCCCCACTTTCACAAATCTCTCAATGTGAAGAAGAGAGATTCATTTGTTGGTTAGAAGGCAAGTATCGGGCCCACACACCAACTGATATAATTCTCCCTAGGGAGAAGAGGGAATGAATGAACTGTTGATGATTCCCTGTGCTATTCACCTGCAACTCTCATCTTATGAGGAAAGCTAGGATACTCTAAGCAGTTGGGTGGCAGTACAAAATATCACTAGTTAGAGGTCAAAGTCTACACTTGTCTGCAAGGAGTAGGAAAACTGGTATATCTCAGGCCAGCTACTTCAGCAAGTAAAGCTGGTATTTTGATTCCCAGACCTCCAGACCTATATCAACATGGTAAACTATTTCCTTATACTCACAACAAATAACTTTAACGCACATTATATGAACTTGAACACTGGCTGGTGTGGCTCAGTTAACTTGAGCATCATTCTGTAAACCCAAAGGTCACCGGTTTGATTCCTGATTAGGCCACATCCTTAGGTCACGGGTTCTGTCCTCTTTGGGTCGCATAGTAAAAGCAAGCAATGGATACGTCCAGGTGACAGGGATGTTTCTCTTCCTCTCTATATCCCCCTCTTCCCCCCTCTCTAAAATCAATAAGCATGTCCTCAGGTGAGGATAAATAAGGAAAATACTGAGGAATCCTTTAGGGAAAAAAGTTGAGGTCTAAGTAGCATGTGTGACTTGCCGACTTGTTACCAACTCCAAATGTATTAGTAACTTCAAGTTAATTTATTAAATTTAAGGCACAAACTGTACTATTATGTATAAAATGAAGGCAAAGTAATTCAATGACAAGGTATGGTAATATATGCAGGTGATATATATAAGTGTACTAAAGCATCAATTAAAAATAATTTAAAGAAACTTACATGAGAAAGATACTACAAAATGTTCATTTAATAACATTTAATTTTCATCACTTAGACACGTATTATCATATGAATTGTAAAGACAAGAAAACAAACAGAGATCAAACAAATTCTTGAAATTCACAAAAGTAGAATGATCCCAAGCTGGAATGTGAACACAGCCTCTTCTAACTCTATCTTAGTTTTTTTTAATTCACTCACATTTTCTTATACCAGGTATACAACTGTCAAGTGACATAGCTAATCAGAAAGAAGGTCTAATTTTTACATTGTGAACACTGTTAAAAGCCCTCAATGAGGAATGCTAATGTCCATGGAAGTCATACTGAAGGCCCCATAATGCCTAGCACACAATTTTGCACAGAAACGGTATTTAATAAATTTCTATAGACTAAACAATGACAATAAATTCTGTAAAGTGACAAACATGTTAATATATATGTGAGTTACAAACTACTAAGTTGCATTTTAGTGGACAGGATCTACAGCATGTTTTACTCCCACTGTATTGGGACTGTAATTTCTCTGACCTAGAGTCTTCACCTATACAATGAGAATATTAATAATAACTCCCTCATCTTGCACGGTTGCATGAAGGAAGATAAAATTATTCTAGGGCATACATCATAGCACTTCTGATAGTGTACTATCATTATTGGCTTTTCTGACTGCCTCCCACATGAGACTATGAAATCCTTAAAAAGATAATTTTATACCACTTTGTGTTTGAGTTCTAAATTAGCTTTGAATATAAAAATCATTAAAAGGATGAATGATATAATTAATTCATGAAAAATAAATGAATCACTGTTCTTCTAGAACACCATCATGACATTTATATGTTAATATATGCATGTCGCTATATATAAAACTATATATGTAAATAACCATAGTACAAATGCATATGCATGTAAGAATATACAGCTTTATATATATATATATATATATAAATAAAATGAAGTAATTGAAATTACTTTTTAATTTCCATTTTCCCTGCCACAAACCTTCATCAGTGCAATTAGTGATGGCTGCACAGCACTGTAAATATACTAAAAATAACTGTTTTGAGAGTTTAAAAATGAGTAATTTTGATGGTATATAAATTAGACCTCAATGAACCTTTCTTTTTCTTAAAGTACTATTCAAATTGGAAGTTTTGTTTTCTCTTGTGTTGTTCTGGTGGTTTTTTTTCCAGTTGTCCTCATCAAATTCCCTATCAAGATTTTTTTCTGTGCTCAGTGCCCTACAATGTTCCCCTTATTTCACAGTTGGTATCTAGTTTACATATCCTCTAGCAGAAAGAAAGAACCTAGAGCTGCAGGTTGTCTATTGACTTTATTCCAAGTTCTGTGCACCATCTCTGGTCCTGCCTTCTGAGAGTGCACTGACTCTGGTCCTGCCTTCTGAGAGTGCTTTCTGAGAGTGGCTACACCTTCCCACCTAGGCAATTGGAGAAGAAGTCTATGGCCCTGCCACAGCCTTCGACCATAAGGATCTATGATCACAAATCTCGGGTGAATGTAGTTTCACCAGTGAGCTAAACAATTAAGGGCCCAAGAAATCTTAGTTACTTTCTTCATTTCCTTTGGGAAGGCATGGCATAATCTTCTGGAAGCCAGGCTATGTTTAAATCTCCTGGTAAATCTAGATCCAGGGCATCTTTCTCAGGCACTGTTAACCCTACATTCAGGGAAACCTTGTTGCTCTACTGTGGTATTAATTGCAGGGTATTTTTTAAGATACTTTCTATTTCCAAAGGCTATTCTCTGACCTTCCTTTTGCTGGGAGTTCAGCCAAACTCCTCCTTCTCTTATGAAGTGTGCCCATACTTAGGAAGTAATAATTACGAAGATATCCATATAAGACCGCAATGCCCTTTTTGGGTAACTAAAACCTGTAAACTGACTCATTACTTTCTTACTATAGTAACCTTAACCTCAATGACTTCCCGCTATTTCCGGTCACAAAATGGGGGAAGCCAGAGCACTCTCAGGGGGAACAAAAGGAGGAGAAAAACAAAAAAGCACATCAAAACATTTGAAAAATATTACCTGCATAATATGATATTACTGTTTTTAATATCCTCCCATCTACTAAACCATAAGTGATATAAAATGTAGAGAAAATATTCTAAGAAATTGGAAGGCAAATGACTTTGAGGAGTGAACCAATATGGCATCAGATCCAAAACATTGATTTTGAAAACAATACATTTTTTAAATGGTATAGAGATAACACATTACAGTTAATAAACCACATAGAATACATATCACCTGAAGGTAACAAGAGAAAGGAACACTTGTCCTATGCTAAAAGAGTTACTGCTATAAACCCTTAACATTTATATATTATTGCCATATTTAACGCAAAAGATCTAACTAGCGAATTTCACTTCACATTCACACATATATCAAAATATTGGCATCATTAGCATTAGAAAAAATATATTCTAATCGAAAATCTGCAGGTATGTATAAGAGAATGCTTTGCCATATCTCTATCAGATAAATGGACTCCAAAGTTCTGTTATATAATACATGGCTTCAGAAAAAAAAAATTTTTGCTGCTGCTGTGAACTTTGCACCAGCTATTCAAGACAGCTTGACAGCTAATAAAATTCAGCTGGTCGAGAATAAAGGAAACTTTACTTGATGTCAGATCCAGCCCCCGACATCATTGTCCCTACCTTTTGACAGACTGCAAAAACCTTTATCAGAGCTTCCCAAGTGGTTTCTGGTTTATTTCATCCCATGACCTTTCTGGGCGGCCTCTAACATGTGCACCCATTATCTCCAGCCAGGAGTAGCCTTTTCTGTTAATGGCCTGGTACTGTACACATGTTTCATTACCTACGAGTGCTATAAAGTGAAAGAGGTTAAGAAGTAGTGATGTACATCCACAAAAGGAAAGTAGTTTCATTTCATGAAGTCAGTCATTGATAGCAACTGCCTGGAACACAAAGGTCAGTGTCCCTGGGAGGGAACGAGATGCTTACAGTCAATACATACCCTGTGCCTGTGAGGATGAGAACCTACAGAGACTTTATATTTGTTCATCTTGGCAAATGTTATGATTCTATGGGTTCGAAAATAAACTGATTCTTTTTCCTAAGGAGACAAGGTGTTATCTATACAAGGAAGCGGGGGTGTGTCGAGCAATACGAACCTCTTAATCATATTTAGTGTGAAGGTGCACTTAATGCCAAATCTTCCCCATGGACCGGCAATGTGTTTGTAGTATAGCTATGAAGCAACGATAGAGGAAAAACAATGTCCCCATAGAGTCCTGTTAAAAATAACTGGTTATGATCATAATTGTTTTCAGCTCCACTTAGGTAAATGCATTCAGGGTCTATTATGCGGGCCTGAGGTATCAGGGCCTATTCTTTCATGCATCCTCGGGAAAGCATACCTAGTCAGCAGCTCATTTTGCCTTCTCTGATATTCAGGAAGAATCTGCTGAATTACAGCATCATAGCTAAACTAAAGGCAAAATTAGCCTTCAAAGATTTTAAGATTGGGAATTATATTCCTTCAAAGACTCTAAACTTAACTGTTCATTATTATAAAATAATGATTAGTTTGGGAAAGGGTTCTCCTTTCTTGCAATAACAAGATGGCCTACAATTAACTGCCTATTTGTGTTATTAACCATGTCTCAAAACTGATCCTAGATAATAATAATTGTCCAAGACATTCTCCTCTAACACTGTCTATTTCACATTTACGGAAATAAGAGTTAGAAGAGGAAAACACTGCTTAAAAGCCTGAAAACAATCTAAGCTTTATACCAAACACAGGAAATATTTTTTATCATGTTACATCTCCAGGTGCCATTTAACTGCTGTCCTTATTTCAGTATAAGGAATAAATGAAAAATAAAAATATTTCCAATGACAAAAAGCAATTATTTCTACTTTAATGTTTAAAACCATACTTTACAAAAGTGCTCCATTAATTAAAATGTTTTTATATTAACCATTTTCATAATTACACCTCAACTTCATATGCAACATTAGAATTGTCTACTCACCTGCAAGATTTCTAGTCAATTATAAATATTACCAACTTCTTGATCAATATTACAACCTTTTTAAACATCATATACTATTCATAAAGTCCCAGAATACTTGAATGTTTTAAATGACTTTTTTCTCTTAATTTACAATAAATGTACTACATCGAGAAACATAATTGAATTAAAAGGACTGTGCATATCTATATTAAATTCTAAGATCAAATTTTTCATAAAGTCCACTTAGTGACATGATAGCATGATTTCTCTTACTTAACAATGATGGTTAGCTATCTTAGAAATTATTATAGATTAAAGCAGTTTACTGTAAAACAAAGTAAAACCGGCACTAGGGAAATCAATTTTGCAAATATCCTATTATTGAAAAGGATTCTCTTCACATTCAATTAGTATAGTCTATGGAGTCTCTTGTTTTGCCTTCAAAATCCATTCCTACCTTGATAACCTTCAAGAGGAGCACCCAGCGAGTCAAGGGGTAGCTTCAGTCAGTTTCATCATTAACTGTTCATTCCACTGCTAACTTCCTAATCACACTGCTTTAACCACAAATCACACAACACACATTAATCCATGGACATTTAAGTTATCTGACTAAAATTCAATTCTTCAAGGAGAAATAGAGTTCCACTGTCTTAGATCTTCAGCCAGACTTTGTCTACATTGATAAAACAATATCAGCTTCTAAAACGATTATTTCAATAATTGTATTTTAAGGCCTTTGCAACTGTCGTTCACTGGGTTGGAACAAGGACCCATGAATAAAAGGATGCGGAAACCATTCCTGGTCAAAGCAGGAAATTAGTTGGGGTTCCATCTCAGCCCTGCATAGTTCATGTACAACTGCCAAAAGAGTCTGAGTGGGAGGCAACCAATGGATGCTTCTGTCTGGCATAAATGTTTTTCCTCTTCCCCCCTTCCACCCCTTAGTAAAAGCAATAATTAAATGTCCTCAGGTGAGGATTTTTTTAAAAAGCTATATTTTAAGATGAAAGCAAACAGTTCTTTCCTTGCCCACTGATGTCAGAAACTAAAACCTTGAATAGAAAGCTGCTGAAAATTACTCAATTGTTTAAACATTCCACACGGCTATTAAAAAACACATTATATTGCTGGCCTCAATGGAGCAGACTTAAAAAGATGCAATGTGCTTTTGGGTTTCTCAATCTATAAGTTATCTAGCATGTATAAGATTATCCTGGAATTCTCCAAACCCTTTCTCGCGTACCACAATGTTTCCCTCCAAATCTCCTGACAAAGGCTGTATTTCCAAGGGATGGTTTCCCCCTTCACTTCAGTATCACTTTTTTTGGAGCTAGGTTTTGCAAAGAAACCAGTAAGATTGCATTATACATCATTAAGAAATGAACGGCTGACAGATTGCTACTAGCCTTCAACCATTCATCCAACAAATGTTAATATTCAACGCCTCTTATATGCCAGGCATTGCCCTTGACCATAAGGATACAACAGTGAACAAAAAATAGAAATAGCTCCCAATATGATGGCTTAAAATCTAGTATGGAGAGAAAAATATTCATGAAATACCTGAAAGTACCTGATATAGTGGGAAGATATGATATGCTCATGGAAATCAGGGAAACATCTGGGAATGTGATTATTGATTTGATGCCTAACAAAAGAATATGAAGAGGAAGGGGAAGCGAGTCCCAGTAACACTGTGACCGTAGGGCAGCATAGCCTAAGCAACAATCACTGAGGAGCCTCCCTAAAAACAAGGCAAGACTAAGATAAGTAGAAACAACAGGATGTAGGTCATGATAAACGGTTTTTATTTTTTCCTGTTAGCCAAAAGATGAAGGGAATGTATTAAACTGTAGAAGGTTGGGAACAATGATAGGATAAGATAATATTTGCAATTTAAAAAGATGGGTCCTGCTGTATGTAAAGACATTAGAGTGTGGAGAAGTTAGGAGCCTGTTTCAGTAGTACTGTATGTGAAAAATGATGAAGGCACGGACGACAATGTTAAGTATGAAGAGTTCAGAACACACCCACCTTGATGTTTTGATTAGGCTGATAAATGTAGTCTCAGCATACATATAAGACACTCTGGAAAGAAATATGATTCTTTTCATTGGGAGAGTGTTTTTTTTTAAAGGATCTTTGTTCATTTAAACCAGCAAGGAAATAAATATATTTCTGCAAAAGTTTCCTACAAATGCCTGTCTACTTAGCAGTTCAAAACCACCTCAGTGTCATAAGTAACTTTTTGAGAATACGTCTTTTATTGTACCAAATCATCAAATGTAAAAACAGCAAAGTGACCTTACATGATGTCCTTTTTTCTACAGCTTTCCCACAAATTTTGAATTCAAGTCTAAGAAAGCAAATTGTAAGGTGAAAATTAAAATAAAAAATGAAATGTATCAAAGCACACCACTATTAAGTAGACTAAGACAAAGTAAGAGATCCAAAAAACTTCCAAAGAATTCTGTAAACCATTTATTTATGAGAATTTCTTTCAAAGATACATATAGTGCAAAACAAAATGTTCAAAATTAAGGTTGTAAATAATTAATTAAATGGAAAGATACCTTAAAATTATTAGTCTTATGAAATGATTAAATACCAAAATAGGGCTCTACTTTCAATACTCTGCATTCCTTTTAAGTTATGAGGTGAAGAAAGAGAAATGTTGAGTTCTATCAGTTATGCTGAATAAAAATTGGGAAATATCATGTGATAATAGAATAAATTTTAAATTTCAGAGCTTCCTGGAATATCTGGATTTTAAGGTTCTCTTTGTTGTGTAGTTTTCACTTCTTGGTAAAAGGTAATATACATATTTTTTGAAAATAAATTTCCTTCTATTAAATTCAAAAAGGTATTCATGTTCTCTCTACCATTTTATATAATGTTTGGCATGAAGTTGAATAACAAGATGATTCTTTGATCATCTGTACTCTGTTCAACAGTGTCCGTAGCTGTCCAGAGCTCCTTGTCCTCTAGTGCAGAGATTTGTTCTTGATCTCATTTTAGAATAAAACAATTTTAATGGCTTTAGCTAATAAATGTAGGAACATAGTACCAGGATGGTGTAAACACCAGATTTCCAGGGGTACTTTACCGTCCCACACGGGCTACCCTTCCCTCCAAATCAAACAGTGATTGATCAACATTTTTTGCTCAGTTCACAAATGGGTAAGTTTTCTAATTTATGAGGAGGTGTCCTGAAAGACATTTCTAATAATGAGCTACATTAAATGTATTGGGTTATCCAAAAATTCCCTATGGTTTTTTTTATGTAAAATAAAAAGACACATTTATCATTTTCACCAATAATTTAAAAGCGGCTATCACCTCAAACTTTAAGAGCAAAATAAAAAGCATTGTTTTTTTTCTTCCCAAATGATTTGTTTTATATTATGTTACAAACTATGTATCAGTTCAATTATATCCAACAACTTCGATGACAGTTTCTTGAGGGTACCTGTCTTTAAATACTGAGAGGCTATGAGAACTCACAATCCTAAATAACCAAGCCAGTTGTTATGTTTGGCATCACTTCAAAGGGACATTTATGTAGACTCAGTCTCCACAGGACACTGTTAATTACCTTTTAAGGGCCCTGTATTCGGGAAAATCAGATATTTTTCATTTTAGAATGAAAGTTGACATACTGACAAGGCTAGTTTTCCCCTAGGAGGTGGAATAACCAGAGGCATCTTTTGCATAGAACTTTAGGATTTTACAAAGCATTTTCACATCCTGGACCCTTGAACAGGAATGTCATACTGGTGTGTAATACATAAGGTACAAATTTATGACAATATTTCAAAGACATATAAAATCTAGTTGTAATAAAATGTATACCTCCCTTTTGTCAGTCTTAATTTTATTGGGCAAAAGTTTCCAAGAGCTTTTCTTGTTATTCCTATGAGTTCTGAGGCTTTGGTAATCTTCAGCACAACATACTTTTGGTCTTCCCCATCTTTCTACCCCATTTGAAGGAAGCAAATGGTATTCAATCAAGGTAAACCACCTATATGTTCCTTGCTCACCGATGACATTGATTACTTGTTAAGATTCAGACCCATGGGACATTTATGGAGTCTCATCCTGCTGAGTCTTATATCAGGGTTGGGTATGCAGCTAATGAATAATCTCTGCTTTCATGCAGCCTATGATCCCACAGACTTGAGGGAAATGTACACCACTAAACATAAATAAAGGGAGAAAAAATAACTTCTCTATTAGAAGTTTAAGTTATGTTGTAAGGAACAAACAGAAGTAATAGAAAGTTTCACAAAGGAGCCATTCTTTGATCTTGGGGTCAGAAATTAGTAGACTATGTAGAAGTACGGATAGGCAGAAGAATTATGCACTGTTTGGGAAATCCCAAGGAGATATTCAAGGTTAATTAATCAAATTATGCTTTCAAAAATAATGCATACAGCATTCTCTTCAGAAATACTTTATGTGTGTATTTCTTCACGATAATATTGCCAAAAGCAGCATTTTGAAACCTATATTTCACACATACAAAAATATCCAAAATGATAACCAGGGTACCTTTAATAAACGTTCAATATAAATTTTATTTTGTTAAATCTCGATTCCTTTAGGTGAAATAAAAATCAGTTGCTTTTCTGTGTGGGCCTTTAGAAATTTTATGGGCTTGGTTATAAACTAATGTTGCAAATATCCCCATTATGTGGCATTTCTGCATTGGCCAAATTTGGGAGACAGCATGTAACTGGAATTCAATAGGAACCCCATGTTTACAGAACTGAAAAGCTTCATTATAACATTTCCCCATGCCTTTCTATGACTGAATAGAAAATAACTTCAAGTATAGACCTTGTTCTCCTCAAACAAAGCTGAACTGCATGCTGCCAGAGTAGTAAACAGATGGATTTTACTTAGGGCAGAATCAGCCTAACCATTAGCCTGCTGTTCCATTATATAGCTGGGGCTACATAATCAAGCTCACTCAAACTTTAAAACATGCATTACCATTCATGGTGCAGATCTGCAAATTTGTACAAAATGAAAAAGTACTTCTACAACTTTTACATTTCGAGTAAAGACTGAGAGTTCACATATTTGTTTATCAAATATCATCACCAACTTTAAGCTACAAAAAAGTGTTTTTTATCTTATTTTCACTTAAGATTGAATGATTTAGAGGAAAAGTACCTTTTACGTTAATCTCCAAAAACCAGAAGCCACAAATTAACAACTACTAAGTTTCACTAACAAAGTCATTCTAAAAGGAAAAAGAACCCGATCGTTCAGCACCATTAAGTCAAAACAATAAGTTAGTTAATTGTTTCACTGTTCAACTTCTAGGAAGGGTACATTCCTAAATAAATGTTGCTTAATTATTCAATCACTAAAAAAGAAAAAAAGAGCACAAGTACGCAATTTCTGTCACCAGAGTACATACTCATTGTTGTTCATCTATGTATCCACACAACACAAAGCATAACATCTACAATATAATAGGTACTTATGTTTGTTGATTGAGCTTAGGTATATCATTGAAAAATCAGACCTGTCTATCAGCTGCAGGTAGAATTTTTTCCAGATTTAATTTTTAGTATATTTGATAGCATTTAATCATTAGTTGAATCAACACTAGTCTAGTTTATTAAAAATAGTATTGACCACACATACAAGAAATCCATTTTATGGACAGATCTTCCAAACAAAACATTAATAAACATATTGTGGCACTGAATGACACACTGAATCAAAGAGACTTAACTGACATATATAGAACCTTACATCCCAAAGAAGAAAAATACACATTCTTTTCAAATGCCCATGGCAGTTTTTCAAAGATAGACCACATGATAGGACACAAAGCAAGCCTCAGCAAATTCAGGAAAATTGAAATAATACCAAGCTTTTTCTCGGACCACAAGGGCTTGACACTGGAAATCATCCTCAAAGAGAAACTTCAAAAACTTGCAAACTCATGGAGACTGAACAGTACACTATTAAACAATGAATGGGTCAATAATTAGATAAGAGAAGAAATCAAAAAATTTCTGGAAACAAATGAAAATGAACAGACAACAGTCCAAAACCTATGGGACACAGCAAAGGCGGTCCTGAGAGGGAAGTTCACAGCAATACAGGCTTACCTAAAAAACATAGAAACATTTCAAATAAAAGACCTAACACTACAACTTCAAGAACTGGAGAAACAACAACAAATAAATCCCAGAGCAAGTAGAAGGAAGGAAACAGTCAAGATTAAAGCAGAACTGAATGACATAGAGAGAAAAAGAACAATTTAGAGGATCAACCAATCCAGAAGCTAGTTCTTTGAAAAGGAAAATAAAACTGACAAGCCTTTAAGCAGACTCATCAAGACAAAAAGAGAGAGGACCCAATAAATAAAATCAGAAATGAAAGAGGAGAAATAACAACTGATACCACAGAAATACAAAGGATAGTCAGAAACTACTATAAACAATTATATGCCAAGAAATTTGAAAACCTTGATGGAATGGACAAATTTTTAGAAAAGTATAATCTTCCAACACTGAAGGAGGAAGAAACAGAAAGCTTGAACAGACCTACAACAGCTGGGGAAACTGAAGCAGTCATCAAGAAACTCCCGGCACACAAAAGCCCAGGGCTGGACGGTTTCACAGGAGAATTTCACAAAACATTTAAGGAACAGCTAACCCCTGTCCTTCTCAGACTATTCCAAAAAATCCAAGAGGAGGGAAGACTCCCAGACTCTTTCTATGAGGCCAGCATCATCCTGATGCCAAAACATGATAAAGACCCTACAAAGAAAGAAAACTAAAGACCAATTTTGCTGATGAACATACATGCTAAAATCCTGCACAAAATATTAGCAAACCCCATCCAGAAATACATTCAAAAGATTATCCACCACGATCAAGTGGGATTCATCCCAAGCATGCAGGGATGGTTCAATGTACTCAAATCAGTAAACATGATACATCGCATAAATAAAAGAAAAGACAAACACCACATGAACATCTTGATAAATGCAGAAATAGCATTCCATAAGGTACAGCACCCATTTATGATCAAAACACTCAGCAACATGGGAACAAATGGGGCATTCCTCAATGTAATAAAGGCCATTTATGAAAAACCTATAGCCAGTATCATACTCAATGGGCAGAAACTGAAAGCTTTCCCACTAAGATTGGGATCACGACAAGGATGTCCGCTCTCACCACTTCTTTTCAACATCCTATTGGAAGTCCTAGCCACAGGGGTCAGACAAGAGGAAGAGATAAAAGGCATCCAAAATGGAAAGGAGGAAGTAAAGCTATCATTGTTTGCAGATGACATGATAGTGTACATAGAGAACCCTGTAGACTCCAAAAAACTCCTCAACCTAATAAGTGAATTTGGCAAAATCGCAGGATACAAAGTCAACATTCAGAAATCAAAGGCATTTTTGTACACCAGCAATGAAATAGAAGAAGAAGACATCAGAAAAAAAATACCATTCGATAGAGCAAAAAGCAAAATAAAGTACCTAGGCATAAATTTAACCAAAGACGTAAAAGACCTGTATGAAGAAAACTACACAACACTGAAAAAAGAAATTAAGGAAGACACAAATAAATGGAAGCATATACCGTGCTCATGGATTGGAAGAATTAATATCATCAAAATGTCCATACTACCCAAAGCAATTTATAGATTCAACGCAATCCCTATTAAGATACCAATGATGTATTACACAGAAATAGAACAGACATTTCAAAAGTTTATATGGAACCATAAACGACCCCGAATAGCTGAAGCAATTTTGGGAAAGAAACACAATGTAGGAGGGATCACAATATCTGACATCAAAGTCTACTACAAAGCCAGTATACTCAAAACAATCTGGTACTGGCACAAGAACAGACCCATAGACCAGTGGAACAGAAAAGAAATCCCAGAAATAAGCCCAGGTCTCTATGGGTATCTAATATTTTTCAAAGGGGGCAGAAGCATAAAATGGAGCAATAACAGCCTCTTCAACAAATGGTGTTGGGAGAGCTGGACGGCTACATGCCAAAAATTGAAATTGGATCATCATCTGACACCATACACAAAGATAAACTCAAGATGGATAGAAGCCTTAAATATAAGTCGCAACACCATCAAAGTCCTAGCGGAGAACATTGGCCGGAAACTCTCAGATATCCCACGCAGCAATTTTTTCACTGATATGTGTCCTAAAGCAAGGGACATAAAGGAAAGAATAAACAAGTGGGACCTCATCAAAATAAGAAGCTTCTGCACGGCCAAAGAAAACATCACTAAAATGAAAAGGGAGCCAACAGTATGGGAATATATATTTGCTAATGATACATCAGATAGAGGTTTGATCTCCAAGATATATAAAGAACTCACTCGACTCCACTCCAACAGGACAAACGTTCCAATCAAAAAATGGGCAAAGGACCTGGGCAGACGCTTTTCCAAGGAGGAGATACAGAGGGCCCAGAGGCATTGGAAAGGATGCTCAGCATCACTAGCCATCAGAGAAATGCAGATCAAAACCACCATGAGGTACCACCTCACACCGGACAGAATGGCCATCATAAACAGATCCACAAACAACAGGTGCTGGCGAGGCTGTGGAGAAAAGGGAACCCTAGTCCACTGTTGGTGGGAATGCAGACTGGTGCAGCCATTGTGGAAAGCGGTATTGAATTGCCTCAAAAAGCTGAAAAGGGAACTGCCTTTTGATCCAGTGATTCCCCTGCTGGGACTATACCCTAAGAACACCAAAACGCCAGTACAAAAGAAACTATGCACCCCAATGTTCATAGCAGCACAATTTACAATAGTCAAGTGTTGGAAGCAACCTAAGTGTCCATCAGTAGATGACTGGATCAAAAAACAATGGTACATATACACAATGGAATACTACGCAGCAGAAAGAAAAAAAGAACTACTAAACTTCGCGACAGCATGGATGGAACTGGAGAGCATTATGCTAAGCAAAATAAGTCAGGGGGCAAAAGACAAATACCATATGATCTTACCTATAAGCAGAACCTAACTAACAATACAAAGATGCAAAGAAAAAAAGACCAGCAACCCTGAAAGGAAAAGAAATCAACAGAGACAAGAGGGAAGGAGGGAGGGGTGGCAGGGAAAAAGGAAGGGAAGGGGGAAAGTCAAGGAACATATAGCAAGGACTCTGGGACAAAACCAAAGGGGAAGAGCTGAGGGAGGGAAGGAGGGAGGGGGCAAGGGAAAGTGGTGGGGGGGGGGAGGCAGAGACAAATGTATTTGAAAAAATAAATTAAAATAAAATTTAAAAAAAACATATGAAGGAGAAACTGACAGAATTAAATAAAGCAATAAGCAATTCAAAAAAAAATATTGTATTACTAGAAACTGAGAGTGTATTGGTGGTTACCAGAGACTAGGGATGGAGAGAAATGGGAGATGCTGTTCAAAGGGTACAAACGTTTGGTTAAAAACAAATTCTGGAGATTTAATGTATACCATGGTGACTATAATTAATAATACTGTATTGTATCACTAAAATTTGCTGAGAGAATAAATCTTAAATGTTTTGACCAATAGGAAAAAAAAAGAAAATCCATTTTAAAATGTATTATCTGTACTCTGAAATTCAAAGATAAAATATGTTGACAAATAGAAATTAAAATATTAAAACATGATCTCAAATTTATTTCACATGTTTAAGAAATACATTTCTCAGGAACTCATTAAGGATGTTGTTTTGCTTTCATATTATTGCAAAATAAGCCACCACAAGCTTCTAAATTCTCAAAGCTCAGATAACAAATTGCCTTCAGGCTCATTCAGGCTGTTGGCAAAAATCACTATCTTGAGGTTGTGAGTCTTATGTCCCACCACCCCCTTTTGCTCATTGTTAGCCAAGGTCTGCTCCTGAGGCTACTCACATTACTTGGCAAGTGATTCCCTCCATCTTCAAGCCAGTGATTTTCATCCATTTTATGCTTCCTCTACAAACAGCTGAAGAAAATTTGGATTTATAAAAACTCTTGTGATGAAGTGTGGCACTTCATGTTAAACAGAAAGATTCAGCTACTAATTCCAAATTATGAATCTCACCCCGGGCAACAACACAGATCATCACAATACCCTCAGTGCCTGCGCACATCAGGCTACTACAACTCCCAGTGGCTCAGACTCACCAAGGAGGATGCAACACACTAGTTGAAACAAAGATTCACTCACACGAGAGGAGAGATGCTGCAAAGCTAGACTCAGGAGTTCACGCTGGTCTCCTATGGCCAGGTGGTACCACCCAATAGCCCACGCAGGGTGACAGACGACAGACGTTCACGTTACAGGCGAAGGTCACATTCTTTTCCTATAAGAGTACTATATACTGGTGGGGTCATCCTG
Source organism: Pteronotus mesoamericanus (assembly GCF_021234165.1). Classification (NCBI taxonomy): domain Eukaryota; kingdom Metazoa; phylum Chordata; class Mammalia; order Chiroptera; family Mormoopidae; genus Pteronotus; species Pteronotus mesoamericanus. The sequence continues at coordinate 7,119,663 of NW_026555198.1, forward strand.
GGTCCTTATGACGCACATGCTTACTGATACAAGGAAGTTCAACGAGTATCCAGTACACGGGAATGATTTCTCCCACTAAGGATGAAGAATCTGGGGCCAAGTGAGAGCGCAACAACCAGCTCCCCTATATCAAAATGTTCCTCTACAGCAGTGGATAATATGGAAGAGGAGCACCAGCATGGATGTCAGCTACTTCTATCACAGGTGGACACAGGTAACCAGGTTCTTGGTGATCGCGTACAAAAAATGGAACCGAACAAAGATTATACCAGAAAAACAAGAGAAGAGTAGATTCATTAAGCCACACAAAACATGGGAGTAGGCCAACTCTGAACAGAGCAGAGCAGAGGAGAGCAGAACAGACCTGAGGAGAGCCTAACAGCCCTGACCTCAGGGGCTAGAGGGTTTTTATTCCTTTAGGGTTGGTCCCTACTGGCCAGTTTTGGTGGGCTTTTATTACGAATGTAGAAGTAGTTATATTATCTTAAACCTACTGCGCACGAGGTGTCCCATGGTTTCCTTGATTGGCTACCAGCAAAGGGATCCCACAATGTTCATTTATTATGATACTGTTATAATGAAGCAGGGGTTAGGTAGCATTTTCTGTGCAGGTGCATTCCTGATTCACTAGGATTCAGTGTCTTTCCAGAAAGCAGGAACTACTAGTCTTAGAACAGGGTCTCCGCCCTTCTTCGATGTTCCTTATCTTAGCCCTGGAGCACCTGGGCTAAGTGAGGACTATCTCCTACCTCACTTCCACAACACCTTGTCTTAGCACCAACTGATTTGGGCCCTTAATTACATCTAAAATCCCCTTTAGAGCACAACCCTGATTAATAAACTGGACCAGGGTGAATGTCGGGTACAAAAGGCCAGGAATTTGGGGGGCAGTTGAAGAATTTTGCAAACTACAAATGGACTCCACAACAGAAGGAAGTAAATTAAGAAAAGAGGACAGTACACATTCTTAAAAATAGGGGCTCAGTACAGGAGGGGAGGGGAGGGAGGAGGGGAGGGAAAGGAAGGGGGCGCAGATGCATTATGAAAGTTGCAACACAAACTTGAAGAGCTACAGACCCAGCCCTGATCAAGATTACAAGGGACAGCTGAAAGAAATCCTTGCAAGAAAAGTGATAAATTAATTCAATTATTTCAAATGCTTGGTGGGTGGCGGGGAAGCATTGAAAGGCCTTTTACATATCTAGAATATTTAAAATTAAATTTATGTAAGCCAATCAAAACGGAAATTTATTGATAAAATGAAAAAAATTAAGATACATTTATTTGTTACCCCAGGTGGCTGAATTCTCAACAATATTTAAATAGCCTAACAGATGTAACTGCGGTGTATTAATTTAACAAAAAGTAAAATTAAATTATTTGAATAAAATTCAAAGAAATAGAAAACAGACTAGGAGAACTAAATGCTCATCCACAGTTGAAAATAAAGTTAATAGAAAATATATACAAGTTAAAAATACAAACATAAGAATGAAACCTATTAATCAAAAATATGGAAGAAATTCAAAAATCAAGAGTTAGAAAACCACAAAGCAGTAGCTTTGAAGGGATGATTTCATGGAATTTCTATTTCCCAGAATAGGCACTTTAGTGTTTTTTGACATTGATAAATATTATGCTAATTACAAACACATTTTATGCATATGCCCTCTGGTCAATGAGCATTCAGGAAAATAGAATCCAAACTTCAGGAAAGTTTCAAATTCTAACTTCAAACATACCACTACTAAATATCAGCACATCACTCAAAGACATAATGTCCAACTTAAGAATCTACCATCATTTGAATTAGTTAATATAACACATTAACAACTAGATATAACTTTATCAATTTTTATGAAAACAGCATTAAAGAATAAATACATTTATGAAGTCAACCCGGAGCTGTTTAAGGTGGCAAATACTCACTATTTAGCTAATCTCTGCATCATGATAATCTTTGTCAAGCTTAGAAACACCATTTTTCTATGGTTTTAATGTTGATACCAGGGATGGCCAATTAACAACTTTACTTTGGAGCTAAGCCAGCAAGAAACCATAACCACTGATATGCTAATAGTCAGCAGTTGCTAGGTAACTATTAGTACCAGCACAAGTTTTCTGAAACAACTTCTGCTCAGCAAGGAGGGAGTATTTTAGAATCTCACTTTAATACCTCACTTGTCTCCCTTCCAAGGTAACTGTAAAAAGTCGTGGATGCTCTCAAGACATGCCTTAAAACAGTCAAGGAATTCAAGTGATATGGAGAATACACAAAGAGTTCTTACTGATGGAATAAGAACTCGGTTAAGGTGATTGAAGGCGTAGAAATGCCTCCAATCAATTATTAGTGTTGAGACTGTTGTACCACGGGAAGGATATCGGGTCAACATTTACTGCAAAATCCTGATAGTTCACACACTGGAAGTCAATTATCAGTCCATAATATATGCAGGGGAGCAATCAATTAGTTCTCACACTACCAGAAGCACTCGAACCTTATTTTATTATTCATCTTAGTATTCTTTCTTTTCCTGCCTTATTGTCTTCCACAATATATATAATTATAAACACAACTGGAGGGTTAATCTTATTTTGATGGAAGATATTAACACTCAAATTACCTTTCCTGATTTCTTTGAAACTCAGATATGTTATGTATATATGCACAAGATAGCCACTGATTTATTACCAAAAAGTAATTTTGCATCAGTCAGTGCAACTTTCAAACATTTCCAGCATTCTGCAGGAAAATTCTAATATATCTTAAAATCAATACGAATTTCTATTATAACCACCATAATAATGTTTCAGTTTCCAATTGGAAGTCCATTGGAAAGTAAGAGTCCCTTAACATAAATTCATTTTATAAAAACTTGGCTAGAACACACCCCGTCTACTTAAGAAAGAGTATCTAACATGTTAAGAAAAAGTGACATATTCTGTGTATATTTTGATCCCTATCTTTCATCTCTAGTACTTGGCTTTCCTATTATGTTCTATAAAAAATGTAACAGCTATTGATTTTACATTACCTTTGAGATTGTTCTAACTCCTTAAAATTTTAAGAAGACAAATTCTTAGTTTCAGCAAATATGACTATCCAGCAGGCAAATGTACCATCTTGCATATTTGTTTTGAAATGTCAAGAGAAATTACAGTAGTAAGGTCCTTATACGTATATTGTCTTAAAAGTATAGTTAAAACACAATACAATTATGTGGATGTGGTGTCTTTGAATGCCTGAAATATGTACGAAATTTAAGAATCAAAAAGGAAAAAAAGCACTAGATGGATTTCAGTGTGACAGCCAGTGTGTTGTTTCAATCATTCAAAAACAATTATTCCCTCTGGACCAAAGAGAATTTTTATTTAGAATGCCTCAACCCATACACATTCTAGTTAGGCTTACACACAGATAGGAGATTATTTAAAATATTTAATTCAAATACCAATTTTCTTTCTTTCTTTATTTTCATATTATACTGTGAGCCAAAAATGCATTTCCCAATAATCACAAACTACTTTCACGTTATTCAGACTTGCTAGCATATGTCCAATGTTTACAGAAAGAATTAATACCTTCATTGTTAATCCCTACAACTTCTTTATAGGAATGATGTAAAATACAGAATTTCATTTTGATAATTAATGAAACTGAGACTCAGAAAATTAAGACATTCTTCTTTTAGTCTTATAAAATGATGCCAGAACACAATTGTGATTCAATTGAAATTATCCTGACTCATGTTTATTGCAAGGAATTAAGATGTGTTCAGTTTTTGGTAGGGGTGGGAAGACACAGTTTTTAGTAGATATTTTCTCTGTTTTCAACTCTGGGAAGTATGCCAACTCATGGCAAAAATCATCATTCTTATGTGTCAGGTTTTTATCCCATAATGAAAACTTTACAATGATTCCGGCTTCAAAATGAGTGGGTGAAGTTTGCTTTAGTGACTTCCCTGTAAAATAGTTCATTTCTCCACAATAAATGTCAAACCAGGGCCTCATAACACATTGCAAATTGTCTTTAGAATGTCGAGTAACACTAAAGTTACTCGACATCATACTGAGTATATCGCTGGTTTTCTGTGTAAAGATCTCTAGAAGTACTGTCTTGACTTCGTTGACAGATTGTATCAGAAATGTCATAAACTATGCCATCAATGAACCATTGCTACTTTTTATACTACTAATTTTCCAAATTGGTGCGACCCGTATGTATTTTGGGGTATGACGTAAGTCCTACCAAAATTTGAATGTAACAGCAGACATATGAATCAAAGCCAACAAACTATGAAATATCAAAAACTCTGATCAACTAAAGTTCACAAATATGTACACCCAAGGCATTGGAATTACTATAAGCTTGGATTCCAGTTAAGGCCTTTATATATGTGCAGATTTTAATTAATTTGTGAAAACCACATCATACAAGCTTTTAAAAATACTTTTCAAGCAAAAATGAGTTTGGCATGTCCCAACTGATTTTTTGTTTCCTTTATCATTTCTCTATGAGAGCCAGACTTTTTGATTTTGTGATTTTCTGCAATGTATTCGTTTCTTTGAAAAAAAAAAAAACCTTCAGTTCTAATATGTTGCCCTCATTTCATTCATATTCACATATATTTCCATATATATTACATCTGAAATTTACTTAAATTAACTAATCATTTGAATTATATGCCTTGTTTTAAATATTAGCATCATCAGATCCTTGAATCCCAGGTCTGAAGAACCTTCCTTACGTATCTTGACTCTGTAGAGATGATTTAAGACTTGAAATCTATTTTTGGAAGTAATTTTAGTGTTCTGTAAAGCTGGCCCTATAAACCAAGTCTCTGTAAGATAAGCCCTGAATTTTTATAACAGCAATACAATATAGTCAAAATTATACCGCATCTGCAAGTTACAGTAGTGAAATTCTGTATTTTCCTATGCCATTTCAACAGTTGATTTCAATATCACAAACAATGTTTAATTTTAAATGCTTTGTCCTGACCAGATGGTGGCTTAAGTCCCAGTTCCTCTGAAAATACAATTTAGTGACTGATTCTTCCTCAAAATGGTTTCTTTCTATGTCCAAAGGCAATATGTAAAATAATGTAATAGACATTTGCTAAATTTTTCAATGCTGATTTACTTGTTTAGATTTAACCAATTTGGAGCTCATGTATAACTATATTCTTTTTTATATACCATATGTTTATTTAATCCATATATCTGTCATGGTTTTACTCAATGAATTCTTAATAAGAACTTCCAAACAGGTTAAATTAATAGTAATAAAAGAAAGACTGCTTTCTAATGAGACTCATTGATTTGGTGGCAGATTGTAATGACTATACAATGTAAAAACCATTTAGCCCCAAACAGGATTACTGCCTTATAACTCAGGAATATTGGATCATTAAAAAATGTAAATACACTCCACTAGGTATCTTATCTTTGTAAAAATAAGGAGAGTGTCTAGATTTTTTTATTTCCAGTTCATTAAGATTCTGATCTCACCAAGGAATTCCACTAAAATAAAGTAAAACAAAACTTAGAAAATATAAAAATATCTTCTCGCATTGGATTGACCTAGAGGGTATTATGCTAAGAAAAATAAGTCAGTCAGAAAAAGACAAATACCATAGGATTTCACTTTTATCTGGAATCTAAAGTTCAATGTAAACAAACAAAAGAGAAACAGGCTCACAGATACAACTCAGTGATGATTGCCGGAAGGGAGAGAGGTTGGGAGACAAAGTGAAAAAGCATTAAGAAATACAGATTGTTCATGAGGACGTACAGTACACTGTAGGATATATAGTCAACAATACTGTAATAACTATGTGTGCTGTCAGGTAGGAACTGGAAATATCCAGGGAAAGTCCTTGTAACGTGCACAATTTTCCAACCATTATGCGCTATACCTGAAACTGATACAGAATAACATTATGTGTGAAGTGTAACTGTAAAAATTTTTTAATGAATTTCTAAAAATGTCTTCTCCTTCCTACATGTTGTATCACCGTAATTCAACTTGGTACACAGGATATGAAGTATAGTTAAATTTCTCTGAGCAGAAGCCCCGAAGTCAGTCTTGAGTCATATCCAAGTTGCATCACTACCTAACTATGTAAACTTTAGGGGATTGCCTAAACTCTGTGTACTACATTCCTCATAGAAAATGCCCATAATGCCTGTATCCTCTGGAGATTGGGTACATCTAATGTATTAACCAAATATGTGCTACTGATGACTCACATTAGCTCATGACAGGCAATTCAGTGCATTTCATCCCAACTTCATGTTCATGGTTGGAAGAGCATTCCTCAGGTAACTGGGTAAAAGCTACAATCAGGGCATCCCCCTACAGATAATTAGGAGTTAGAAGTTTAGTACATCGCTGATTAATACTCTTAAAATCATGCAGAACAGAGTGGTTTCATCAACAAAACAAGCATGTACAACATTGCCTCTCACAATATAAGAACTGGAAAGTCTACACAGAAAAAAAAATTGTTGTGTACTGAGCATCAGTAATTTATCTAGCTGCCTAAAGTACTTAGGCTGCATATTGATAAAGATTACAATCTTTCAGCTCAGACAAAAAGAAATATAATATACACTGTATTAGATGACAGTCATGCTCTAAAAATATTAAAGTGGGAAATAGAGATCAGTAAGAGAGAGGTATTTTTAAGCACTGGGTCAGCAGGGAAAACCTCAATTAAAAGATGCCATTTAAGTAAAGTGAGAATTTGGTAAGGAAAAAAATACTGAGAAATCAGGGGGAAAGTATTCCAGGGAGATTGAACAGCCAGTGCAAAGGCTCTGAGGTAGATGCATGGTTACAATATTTAAAAACAACAACAACAAAAAAAAGAGGCTAGTATCTTCAAAGCAGGAACAAAGTACTAGGAAGTAAGTTTAAAGAGGTATGAAGTGAATTTTGTCTCCATTTGTGTGCTTTGTGATTTGAAGTAAGTGGTAAGGCATGAAAAATTTGGAACAGTGGAGAGCCATTTACTTTCATGTATCTAACAAGACTATTTGAGCTGCAGAGGAGAAAAGGACCTATGAAGAATGTTAAGAGAAAAAGTAGGGATAGTATTAAGGGAGGTTATTGCAGAGATCTAAGTCTGAGAGGACTGAGAGACAAGGGTTAGAAAAGTGGTGGAGGATATTGAATTGATATAGAAAATTCTATACATAATGAATCATCAATATTTTCTGGCCCAAAATTTATTCAGATTTTATTAATATTGTCTCCTAAGTTCTTATTATTTGATAAACATGATAAAAAACTGTTCTGTTTCCCTTGTTTTGGGGTACTTGAAGTAGATTTTTTGCCTATCGATGACATTTAAAAGTATTCAATTACCTGCAAAACAAAGTACTTGCCCTATGATTGAATTTCAGCTTCCTTTGATATTTTTCCTTACACCAAATGCTGTTTCCTTAATAATTATTGTTCATATTTGAAATACCATCGTAACACTTTAAGATAAACTGTCTTAAATACATTTTGATCACATCTCAGAATATTCCCAGTAGTACTTCATATCAAACTATCAGTGCAGAACTCAAGTTTCTTTTCTTAAATATGCCTCACACATTTCATTTCATTCCCGAACTTACCCAAAGGAATTTTCCAGCAGATCTTCAATGATGAAATTACTGTATTTCCAAAAATACAAGAAAGTAAGTCCGAGAGCAATTTACTGAAAGAAAAAATAGACTATGTGGATACAGTGGAGATTAACAATGCTACATCCTATTATTTCCCAAATGTACTATAAGTGGTTTCTTGGCAGTATGTGTGAAGCAAATAGTTCTGAAAACGAGCTCTTTGAGGGCAGGGGTTGCTCATTCATTATTCTATCTTCTCTTCCTACCACACTGCAACTGAAACCTTTATTTGTTGGAGGGTCCCATGTTTCCCACCCACAACACCACCAAGCAATTCTGTGACAACACCTTGCCCTCCTACTGAAGGTCTGCAGACAGACAAAAAAAAGGAGTTTGGCCATGCTGATAGTGGGAAAAGAGTGTTCCAAAGACATAAAATAATAAGAATCAACATCGTGAGGTGGGATTATGTGTGCTGAATCTAAGGAATAGCAAATTGGCCTTTGAAAGAATACAAAAAGGAAGAGAATAAAACATGAGATCATATAAATGGTGGATACTTAGATTGGAGAGCATTTTGTGGCTTTTACTTTGATTTAAATTTGAAGCTGCTAAAATTTATCAGCAGAGGCATCACATGATATGCATAACGTTTTAAGGACAAGTCAAGTTTTTTGTTTTTTTTTTTTTTAATGAAAAAAAGCAGATGAAGAGCCATAGAGAAGTGAGGAAACAACAATCCAGGTAGAAAATTCTGGATAAATAAAGGCACACAGATACGGCTTGGAATGTAAATTGTGGTGAGAACAGGTGGATTTTGACCACTGCTCAAAGATTTCTATAAATTGAACCTGCCATATTTCTTCCCTTGCAACACCTAGTATGTCTTACACACATTACTACTAAAACCAATTTAGGGAACACTATTCTTTAAGGAGTCATAGAATGAATGAAGAAAGGTGAAAAAAGTAACATTTTTAACATGAAGCTTGTGTTAGAACTTTTTCATATAAACCTGTTTTTCTCCAGTGAGAATTTTCAAGTACAGGGAGCAAAAAAAAACATGTCTGAATGCTTTGTACATCTCTTACACTATGTGTAACAGTAATCAAAAGTAGTATTGGCTCAGTAAATGTTTGTTGTGTTTATTCATAAAAATGGTGAGAACATTAAAGAAATAAATTCTTCATACTGGACATTAAAAAAAGATTGCAATTGCAGAAAATGATATGGAACCAATAAAATTAGGGGTTCTTACCAAAAAGAGCATTATTACCTTAGAATACTATTTGAAAAGATTCCACAAAAAACCGGTACCTATCCTAAAGTATCATTAACTGTCCTTCAAAAAATTTAACACAATGACAATTTCGCAATATATAAGTGACCCCAATGTGTTATCAATACCTAGATCCTCCTCCATAACATTGTAACCTCCATGAAAACGGAATCCACAAGCGGTTTTTCCCCATTTATCTCTAAGCCTAGCACTGCACCTGGCCTATCTATAAAAACACATTTGCAATTTCTTAAGTAAATGGGGATAGGTAACAATAATGACTTTTACTGTCTGCTCAAATGTCTTCCAAGCAATTGAATGATATTAACTCATTTAATCTTCACCACAACCCTATTAAGAAGATATTCCTTTATTTTCCTTTTACTGCTTTCAATGAATAATTAATGAACTATTAATTAGATATTTTTATATTACTTCCTAAACTGAACTAATGAATATAATTATCATGATCATTACTGAGGAGGTTATGCCACAGCATAGCCACACACACCCCCTACAAGGGTGATCCATGTATTAATAATGATTTCTCCTGGGCACGGCAAAGACTCCAATATAAGCTATCTCCTTATGAGAACTTACTAATTGTTTGCTTTTCAAATGGTACATGATATGTTTCATCTGTGTAATTACGAAAGAAATGATCTGAATGGCTTAGTCAAACAATTACCATGTCTGATTAAATTGATAACCTTCATTTGTCATGAGTCATTGATGTAGCCTAAAAATGTTTTGATCAAAAGAAATAGATGTTTGTGACTCAATTTCCAGGTGAAGTTAACTCTAGACAGCATTATAACTACCTATGAATTTTTTTTCCTATTAGCAACATAATGCTTTATCCTTCGATATTCATCTTTCCAAAAATTAATTCACATAATTAAGCTCATTGAATGTATTTAATTAGATGTCTATAAAATTTCTGTACTGAGCATGGATTCATAAGGTTCATTCTAAACAAGGAAAAGTTCATGCAATTAAAATACATATAGCTGTTTCAGTAAGTCACTTTCATTCCCATACCAGTGAGCAAAACTACAATTAAAGTACAAAGTGGCACTTTTGGGTCAGGCTGGAAAACCTCAACATAAAACCAAGTTCTTCCATTCAAATTATAAAACCATGGAGGACAGGAGAAGAAAATATCACAATATTTATTCCCTTTATTTCTTACAAAAGTAGAGTCACTACTTCATTCTTATAAAACATCGATATACAGGTTAATTTGACAAAGGAAAATAAACTAAAAATTTACAGGCATTTTTAAAGTCTATTAGAAGTTGACTGTTAAAATGTTGTTTTCATTGCCTGGATTCCATGTTCACAGCCTGTTTCCATTCCTGTGGCTTAATTAAGAAAATAATATTGTAGCTAACAGATGTCCTGGAGCAGTCAGGACTTCTCACAATTTCCTACCACTTGTTCTGTTACCACATTTGTTTCCCTCTCATATTAATAGATAGCTGATATAAAAAGGTACATTTTATGTTTAGTTCAAATGAAGAATGTTCCTTATTCCACACTTCTTACTCCACTTTAGGTCCTCCAAGTACTTCTCTCCAACATTAAAACCTGCTGCTTTGGGAATGAGTGCCCTTTAAACCAACATGTTCAATCTGAATCTGTGAACAACTATCTATCTGAAATGTTGTATGGCATAATTTTATACCGGATACATAGTTAACCAACATCATCTATCAGGTGACGTATTAGGTAAAATATGAACTGTTATTTCAACGTCCCAATACAAACTCAGATTTATGAACTACGGCTATGTAAAAGCATTTTACTGTTGATGTGTCTTTCTAATGGCTACATGATCTTCCAAGTAACAACTGTTGACATTATCCCTAGCAATATGACTGAAGAGTTTGTTGATTATTTTTTTGTCCAGTCACAGAAGATGTAGACTGAATGTCATAGTCACACTGAAAATAATCTTAAAAAATGCATTCCACTAACACATATCATGCCTCAATAGTGAACAAATCCCCTATGAGGCATCAGGAAAGAAGATTAAATGATATCAAATGTGGAAATTCATAACATTTTAATGACACTTGAAAGACTACTGTAAATCGGGACTACTCTGAAATTTTTACATATTAATATTTGCTCTTATGAAACATTTTCACTTTTTCAAAGCAAACAGGTGTGCGCGCACACACACATACACACACACACACACACATACAGAAAAACCCCTTTGATCTGAACTTCAGGTAAAGCACAGAAGAGAAATATCTTTATATACATTTACTGTATTACTTTAGGACACTTTTAACCACATGAAACAATACAGTTTCTTGAAGTCATGATGCTTTTTAAATCATGAAAAATTATGTACTTCTAATCACTTAAGTAAACACTGTGTGTGAACATTATTAATTGAAGTTATTGAATTTAATTGGTTATTTCTTTGCCATAACATCCCAAATTATTGCTTTGCCCTTTGAAAAGTCAATTATTAAACCTCCAGATGATGGAAATATAGGAGCCTCTGAGACTGAGAGGAATTGCTGGATTCTTGTCATAGAATCAGGTTAATATCTAAGGACTGAACAACTCCATGTTTCTATTTTTACATGCTCTGTTCTCAACTTCTTTTTATAATACATTCACTTTTATTTTATCTTTAATTATATTTTACTGTTTATTTTATCAGTTGTCCCCACTTTTTCTCCCTTTCAAAGCATCTATCCAGCCTATCACACCCAAAACTCTTTCCAAGCAATCCCCATAAGCCATACAGGTTCACTTGCTAATCCCCTCAATTTCTATTTTATTGCTTTATTTTCTACTAGTATATGACAAAAGATCCTAAAATTACTCAATGAAAAACCATTATACATTACTTTTGCTTTTGAAATACAAAGGTCCTAATTATATTTACACAAAAAGTATATTTGAAGTTGGCACCTACTTATTAGGATGTCTCAATTATAAGACGACTAGATTTGTTCTTATGATTTGATGAGAACTGGAAATCAGGTTTTAACATATTTCATTTTTGAGTGTCAAAACTTTCATTTGAATTTCATTTATTTCTTATGTTTTACAAATGACAAACCCTCATGGTAAATTCATAAAAATGCAAAGGTTGATTAAAACTCCTGTATGCATACTGAAAAATAGACCAAGTTGATAATTGATAACATAATATCAATATAAATAGAAAAATAAAAGAGGTCCTTAGTATATGATGATGTGTTGCAAAGAACTGTGTGAATCACACAAGGGCCTAAATCAATATGCATGGTCAGTACCACCCAAGTCAATAATTAACAGTAAACCCATGTGCTATAACTATAACTGGTTAGACATAGCCTCTTTAAAACGGTTTCAAACATAAGGTTTAATGTGCTTCAAATTAACACCCTTCAACTTTAGAAAACAGAATGAGTTTTATACCACAAAATGCATAGTTTATGTTTAACTGTATTTTGAGGGTTAAACAATTCATGATCTAGCCCCAACTAGTATGGCTCAGTCGGTTGTGTTTGATCGCGCGTAACGAACGATCACTAGTTAGATTGATGGTCAGTGCACATGCCTGGGTAGCAGACCAGGTCCCTAATTGGGGGTGTGCAATACACAACAAATTGATGCTTCTATTGTGCATGAGTGTTTTTCTCCCTGTTTCTCCCTCCCTTCCCCTCTCTTTGAAAACAAAAGTTTTTTAAAAAAATTTCACAACCCGTGATGCAATTAACATTCTCTCTCATTTACACAAACAGAAATGGATTTACTAATCCCATATCTAAATAGAATTATAGATAAGAACAAGCACAGAAAATATGGAAACAATCAAATTTACTTTTGAGGTATTAGAATATGAATTATTTACTCATTTATGTTTCTTAAGCACCTCTACAGATAAACTTCACTTTGTCTTCTTATTATCGCTACCCTCTGGAATGCTTAATGCTCCATGAAGCTTATTTTCACTCTCTGTCATATTCTCCACAGTAACTAAGACTCCATACTTCAGACCTCTTTAACTCAGGGTACATTAAAAAATGAATTAAATTAAATTAATCAAAATAAGAATAGGGCAATTGAACGGCATATAAAAACAACATGATAACATTCTATTAGACATTGAAACAATTGGTTGCTATCACTAATTTGGTAAAACAAGCTAATAATAAACAGAAAAGACTATTAAACCAGATACTTAGTATGTATAAAAATTCATATAAAAATTCATATTGTTTGAATGAAACCCTTATTGTTCACTTATTTATTATAAATACACCTAATTTTCAGGCTATGTGTATGTAATATAACACATTACAGAAGCTCAAAGGAATGTAGTCAGAAAGTCAGCATTCTTCAGGGAATGTTCCCCATTCTCACTTCTGTAAACATAACCATGAAAAAGAAAGGACCTGACCTGGTCTGGTGCATTCAGTTGATTGAACGACATCCCAATACTACAAAACGTTGCAGGTTATATCCTTGTTCAAGGGACATACCTAGGTCGCAGGATTGGTAGTTACCAGAGGGAAAGGGGTTCAGAGGAAAGGAAAGGAGGGTAGGGGGAGTTGATGAGTGAAAACGGATGATAAACAGTAACAACAGGATACTTGACTTTGGGTGGTTAACACACAATATACCAATGATGTATTATAGAATTATACACATGAAATTTAAACTTTTATTAACCACTGTCACCCAAAGAAATTCAAATAATCATTTTAAAAAGGTTTAACTAAAATATGAAATAATCAGAAACCTGGATAGACATTTATATATTTAGATATAAGGATTACAATAATATCTTTCCATGTGAGAAAAAAATCCAACAGCAGGGAATTAATTATGATTAATATTATAACCACACTGGAATACTACATAATGATTAAAAATCATATTTTGCAGTAATACTAAGGATATGTACAAAGGCTGATAATATCCAATGAAGTAAAAAGCGATGATACAAAGTAATAATCTATATTTATAAAAAGAATACACATTCAAAAGAAAAATTCTTTAAAACACAATGAAATAATACTATTTCAAAAATGAAAATAACTGATTTTACACATATTAAAACAAAAATATACATAATGTTTATACCATAGCAGCAGTCCATTTTAACCTGAAACTGAAAAATATAGCTAATTTCTCTCCTAAACTTCCTAAGTAATATTAGTATCCTTTTAATGGATCGTGCCAATGTTTCTGTGCCAAATGACACCTACACACACACACACAAAAAAAAACAAAATTGAAAAACTAAGTAGAGAACCAAGGAGGAAAGAAGGACCTCAGGGGATTCTCAACAAGACAAACACTGAGAGATGAGATTCCAGGAAACACAGTAGTTCCTCCTCATCCTTGCAAGACAATTTCTAGAAGCGACAATGGATTTCTGAACACATACAGTGCTGAATGCTATATGAAGTATGTTTTTTCCTATATAAATATACATATCATAATATTTGAACTATAAATTAAGCACATTAAAAATTAACAGCCAGTAATACTAAAAAAGAATGATTATAACATTATACTATAATAGACAAGTGAGTATCATCTTTCTCTAATAACTGATCTGATACCAGAGAGGATACTAAGTGACTTCAAGGCACACAGCATAGAGACTTTGGAGAAAGGGATAATTCAAGTTTCCAGTGGAATAGAGCTCAATGGCTTGAGATTTTAACACACTACTCAAAGAAGTACACAACTAGAAACTTATGAATTGTTCAATGAGTAGACAAGAGGTTGGAATGAAAAGACAATAAATTTCTTAAAAAAAAAACAACGACATGAAAAAGAACTGGACCACATACAGAGTTCAAAGCCATAGATATGAAGATACTCACAAAATGTAGTGACAACTTTGAGAGAGAAAAGGACAGGAGAATTACAAAAAAAGAACCAGTGATACATACTCTAGCTGAAATGAAATTAAAGGCAATCGACAGTAGAATAGGTGAAACACAGATCAAGTCATTGATTTGACAAACAAAGAAGCAGAAACCAGCCAATCAAAACAGCAAAACGAAAAAGGAATAAAAAATATTGAGTATAATGTACGAAGATGTATCAGAGTCAAAGTAAAATACACAGCATTTAGGACATGGAGTGTTCAGAATTACTATAGAACACAATGATGATAATTGGACACATTTGTCCTGAATGTATCATCTCAACATACACACACATACACAGGAGAACTAGATATCTGAATTAAGTCCAAGTTCAGCTGAGTTAAACAGAACTGAATCAAAGAAGATGAAAAGGATTATTAAAAAAACATACACGCATAAGACACAGACAGGCAGAGAGTGACTACAATATGGTTTGGGGCCAGAGGAAAGGGGATTTAAGGGACTGGGCAGAAGTAGGTTAAGAGGGTGAAAATGGGGACAACTGTAAGTTTTGTTTGTTTAGTTTTAACCTGAGTTAAATGCACCTTCTATGTCCACTATATATTGGGTTGGCCAAAAATTTTATTTGTTTTTTCCCGAAAGTTGCGTCTACTGGCACATAGGTGTCTTTAACTTCATATGAAAGAATTTTCTTAGACTGCTTTGTTACAGCTGTCATATATGCATACACTTATGTTAAAAACTTACAAAATCGGTGAATTTTTCTGTAGTCATTTTCATATTGCAGACAGAAAAATAAGCAACACTGAGTAATTATGCGTCATTATTTCAAAAAAGGAAAACAGACAACTGAAATGCAAAAAAGATTTGGAGAAGGTGCTGTGACTGATGGAAAGTGTCACAAGTGGTTTGCTAAGTTTTTTCCTGGAGATGTCTCACGGGACTACACTCCACAGCCACGTAGACCACTTGAACTTAATATAAATCAAATTGAGAAATTCACTGAAAACAATCAATATTATACCAAGTGGCAGATAGCCGACAAAATGAAATCATCCAATCCTATAAAGCTGTTAGTGAAAACGAAAAAATCTGTCCTATATTTTACAGAAACAAACTACTGACCTTTTTGCAAATCGAAGTTGCAAAAGATATGAGATATAAGACATTATATCTCCTCACATTTTTAAAAGGAGATACTTGCAAATACATAATCCCAATCCTATGAACCCATTATTCTTAATACTTTCATGTGCTAATCAAAAAGTAACACAATACTGAGAGACATCTATTAGATTTGCAATTATATAGTAAGTGGTAACTTCATAATGAATAAAAAGTGTAAAAATAATGTGAAAAATATAGAATATGTTGACTATTAATAAAAATAATATAAAAAGTATGTATGTTTGATTATTGCTAAATATTTCTAAATTTCATTTATTTTAGTTAAAAAGAAAAATTAGCTGGGCAGGGTGTTGTTCAGTGGATTGAGTCATGACCTGTGAACGAAAGGGTCACTGGTTGAATATCCAGTCAGGACAAATACCTGAGTTGCTGGCTAGATCTCACTACAGGGTGCATGAGAGGAAACCACACATTGATATTTCTCTGCTCTCCCTCCCTTCTCATCTCTCTAAAAATAAATAAAATCTTTAAAACGGAAAAAAAATTATAAAGCAATCCCTAACTACCAACAGACTACAGTTTAGTTTCCTGAGTGCATTAAAACTTCTAGGCAAAGAAAATCAATTACTGGCATATCTATTGACATTTTGGAAGCTAAACTTAGGGTGAAATGTTAGGCTAGTAGGAGAATGTGTAATAATTTCAAGAGAAAATGTGAATTGATAAAATGTTAGAAACCTGAGAATAAAATTGCAAAGTAGTCTTAAATTACAGCACCTTTTTACTCTATCCAGGTCAAATCATTTTTCATAAAAGGTATTAAACACTTTTCCTTAGATGAAGAAAAACAGTACCAAAAGACTGCTGAGAGGTAAAGTGCTGAATGCTAGCAAGAAAAATTGAAGTAAAGTCATCCTTTGAGATCCACTGTGTTTCTGCATATTTAGAATAGAACATACAAGTTCATTATAAAACTTCAAATACAAAGCTACAAATGTGGTTGTACTTTTCATTACTTTCCCATTCTTCTCTCCTTCTGCAGAAAGACAATCATGTGATGAACTTTATGATGCCTTCCAGATATGAGTAAGTGTACAAGTTCCAGCAGCAGTGACATAATTGTGTGTGCTTGGTCTGGCAGGTGAATGTGTCAGTGGAGACAGCAATTTGAACGTGTCACCTAAAATGTCATAGGGTGTGCTTGATAATGATATTGTTATGTTACAGAACTACATGATCTTGATTTCATAACAAAATATTTTTATATAATAAAAAAGGGGAGTTATTTGTACCTACCCCTGTGTTAAGAACACATACTGATAACCTTAGGATACATTCCCAAAACTGGGCTAGCTGGGTTGAAAAACAGACCCATTTTTAGCTTTTTGAGGTATCTCCATACTGCTCTCCACAGTGGTTGCACCCGTCTGGATTCCCACGAACAGTACAAAAGGGTTCCCGTTTTTCCACATCATTTCTGTTTCTCCGTAGCACTTGCTATTTGTTGATTTATTCATGATAGCCATTCTGCCAGGCACCAAGTGGTATCTCTTTGTTTAAATATGCATTACTCTGATGATTAATGACGCTGAGCTTCTTTTCTATTTCTATTGACTATTTATATGTCATCTTCGTAAAGTGTCTAGTCAGGCCCTTTGCCCACTTATTAACTACATTGTTTTTTTTGGTGTTGAGTATTTTAAGTTCTTTATAAATTTTAGATATTAACACCTTATCAGATGTATCTATGAATATATTCTCTGATTTTCTTTGTTGATTTTTCCCTTTTCATGCAAAAAAAATTTCAGTTTACCACTGGAACGAATGGCTCAGTGGATTGAGCTGTGGCCTGTGAACCAAACAATCATCAGTTCAGTTCCCAGGCAGGGCACTTGCCTGGGTTGGAGGCTAGATCATCAGTAGGCTAGAGACAACCACCCATGGATTTTTCTCTCCCTCTCTTTCTCCTTCCCATCATTTCTCTCTAAAAATAAAGAAATAAAATATTTTTAAAACTTTTTAGTTGGATGTAGTATCATTTATTTTCTTTTGTTTTCCATAAAATAATATGAGAAATGTCTGAGATTTTGCTGCTTTTGTTTTTTTTATAATTTTAATGGTTTTGAGGTCAAGCATTTAAGTCTTTGATCCATTTTGAATGTATTTTTTGTGTGTTGTAAGAAGGTGGTCTTGTTCCAATTTTTCTGCATGTATCTGTCCAATTTTCCCAACACCATTTATTGAATAACTTATCTTTAGACTAGTGTATGTGCTTGCTTGCTCTAATATTAATTGTCTATAAAGGTGTGGGTTTATTTCACTAATTTGAAAGAACTTAAAAACCCTGTTGTCAACTGCAGCGATATTTTCAGTCACGAAGATATGTAAGTAGCCCAAGTGTACATCAGGAGGTGAGTGCGAAAAACAACTGTCGGATATTTACACAATGGAATACTACTCAGCTGTGAAAAAGAAGAAAATCTTACACACTTCAACAGTATGAATCGTCTTGAAGAATGTTGTGCTAAATGAAGTAAGGCAGTGAGTGAAAGACAAGTGCCATATAATTTCAATCATATGTGGAATCTAATGAACAAACTGAACTTACAAGGAAAATGGGCACATCTCATAGATGGAGAGCACATAATAGCTGGGGGACTGGAGGAGTTAAGAGTGGAGAGATTAAGCAAGAAGGAAAAAGGGACTCACAGACAAAAGTGTGGTGATTGTTGGGGGAGGAGAGTATGATGGGACTAATTGGTAATTGGAAAAAATACAGTAAAGATTCAATTCATAATAAAAAAAGAATGCATATTGTCAGCCATGGTTAGTGTACCTCAGATGGTTGGACTGTAGGTCTGAAAACCAAAAGGTAGCACCTGATCTTTCTTTCTCTTGCTCACGTTGGTATTTTCTTGCCTCTTTCTTTCCAAAAACCATTAGTAATGCACTATGTTCCTTTAAACTATTAAAAACTCATAATTTTTTTTTCTAATTTACAATTTCTATGAAAGCAAGATACTTACAAATCTATGTATAATTCTATTCACCCTCTTTCCTGGTTTTGTCTTCTTTACTGTATATTTACAAATAATGTTATAAATTTTACAGGGCATTGTTACTTTAACATTTGTTATATTTATCCACATATTAACAATAATGATGCTCTTTACCTTTTTCTACTGATTATCCTTTCCAATGTAGTTTTCATAAATTGCAGCTGGAAGAATTCCCATATTTTTATTTAAGCAGTTCTGATAAATTCTACATTTTTTTTTTTTTGTTTTAAGATGATATACTTATCATTCACTGTTGAATTTCATTCTGGGCTGATATAGTCTGTGTGTTTGTGGTCTCCAAAAATGTGTATGTTGAAATGCAAACCGATGAGGTGATGTTTATAAGATGTGAAGCCTTTGGGCCTGGAATAGATCAAGATGGTACATCTATCATCAAAGACATCTGCACCCTTAGAAAACAAGCCCCACAGACCTGGCTGGCACCTCAACCATGTGAGTGCACAGAAATGAGGTAACATCTATTAATGAGGAAATAGACTCCTTTCAAACACTAAAATTGCTGGCACTTTTATATTGGACTTCCCAGGCACGAGAACTGAGAACTAAAGTTCCAGTGTTCATAAAGTACCCACTGGGTGGTATTTCCTTTTAGCAGCTTAAATGGACTAAGGCAAGGATACCATCATAGGTTGGAAGACGTTTCTCTTGTTAGGATTTTGTGTTCTGGGTTCCTTTGCCTTTGTAAAAAATCCAGTGATTATTATTACTTATGTGCATTTAAAGGTAACATAGTGCACCTTTTTTTCATATGTGTTGAGATATCCTTTTTAGCCTTTGACATTCAGGAAAATGAATAAATATATTATTTTATTTGTATTTATTCTGCTTCATAATCACTGGGATACTTGAATTTGATTTGAAGCCTTGTTTCCAATCTCGGCAGTCAATTCTTCAAATATTGCATCTACTCCATTTTCTCTCCTCTTTCTCAAACTCAATTTACATCTGTTACATGTCTTTTTTACTTCAACCAAATATTTCTTATGTTTTAAAATAATCATTTTGTCTGGTTTTAAAATGACATCTTTTCCGTTGTATTCATTTGTTTCCTACTGTGTGTCCTGTCTTCTGTTAAACATATACAATATGGTATTCTTTGAGATACTATATTTTATATGTCTAGAGTATAAATTTGGTCCTCCTCATCAAATTTTAATTATTTTTTTTTCATTTTCCCTTAATTGCCACTATTTTCCCAATACTTTTGCTATTTTCTTCAAGTAAAAACCATTTTTATTGTAAAATCTATCTGGTAATTCCACTGTCTGATTACACTGTTGGTCTTTTTCTATTTATATGGTCCTGATTACTGGATGGAGAGACATCAATTTTTTTCATATTACCTTCCTATTAACAGTACAGAATGGCACAGGTGTTTCAGAAAGTAATGTGGCAATAAGAATCAGGAATATTAAATTTTAATATCCTTTAATGTACTGAGTGCATAAGGAATATAATTAATGGAAAATAGGATATGTACAAAAAATATTTTACAACATGTATCTTCAATGTTTGACTGTTATAAGTAAAAATAAAAAGCACTCTAAATATTCAATAAATAAATCAATACATACATACATACACTATAACATATTCTTGTGATTTATTTTTGTCTAGTGCTAATAAAGTAATATTTTGAATGACTTCTAAAGTAGAAGATAGCATGTGATAACATTGTGTGTCGTACCAGCTGAGTCACTCACCCTGCTTAGTGTAAAGTGAAATTCATTATCAACCACTTTCATGATTTCTGTGGAAATGCAAAGATGTCCTCAAGGATACAGGGATTTACCAGACAGAACTGGTTTTCTGACTATTTGGACAATAATAGTTTTATTGTAAAGACATGTCAATCTCTTTTGGATGACACTTCCAAGAGCTATTTTCTTCAATATCTCACACACACACACACACACACACCCTACCTGAAATAAACCACATTTATTACTGGAAATTGTTTTATTCATTTTTACAAAATACTGTGAGACCATTATATTTTATTTTCTTCTAAAAAAGATTTTACTTATTTATAGAGCAGAAGGGAGGAAGAAAGAAAAGAGATACATCAATGTCTGGTTGCCTCTCAGGAGCCCCACACCGAGGACATTGCCAGAAACCTAAGCATGTGCCCTTATGTGCCCTACCTGGGAATCTATCCGGTGAGCCTTTGGTTTGCAGGATAGCGCTCAATCCACTGAGCCACACCAACAAGGTCTGGAACCACTACTTTTAATGAATAAAAACAAAGAAATATTGATAAAAATATTAAAAAATAACAAAATTGAAATTATTCCTTACTTGATATTTTCATTCATAAACATGAAAATCTAATTCATGACTTACATGATCAACTTAGCAACTCAATCAGAAATAATTAACCTACCTCTAAAATTAAAAAAAAAAATTCCTTCTTGGCTAATCAAGGATAGGGTTGCCATGCATATGCATACAGAAAGTAAGGACAAATACATACCCATATTGAAATACCCTTACACACATACTTTTCATAAACGCACAGGAAGAACTTGTAATATGTATATGCTGTGTATACAAGCCATGATAAACCATGAATCCATACAAATATCACACATGTGAACTCTGCCTGCTATATTTGAATACAGTTGTTATTGCCACAGGCAAATGAACTTCCGAAGTATTCATAACAGCATAATCAAGGTGTAAAGCTGATTATATTATGTAATTCTATTTTTAATTCTTAATAATAGCACAACTCTACAAACTTTCCCACACACATGCTGGGAATAATATCTAGAATTAATCAAGCATATGAAAAAGAAAAATAACAGGCTCAGATAATTAAGAATTAGATGATTCGCTAAAGACTATAGCAACAAAACAATTTTTATTTACTAAAACAACTAAAAAACATTACAATAATACTCTATACTTCTACTATATATGTCAAAATTTTCATTCAGAATTGAAAAATAAATAAACAAACGTGTCGTTTTGAAGAAATATATTTCTACATATCTGAAGGAAAATATTTTCTACAGACTTAGTATCAAATATTTCCACTTTACAGGTAGATGTCATATATCTCAGGTTATCTTTTCATGGAGAAAAGTGGAAGGTGAGCAAATCTGGCTCTGAAGGAATTTTCAAATTGTTTGAACTCCCTCAATTCTTCCAGACATTTGCATTTGATTAACATCAGAAACTTAGAGATTTAAATGATGACATAACAATGAAAAGCTCAGTAAGGTTGTATATGAAACAAATATTTGCCATTACTAACTGCATTTCAGATAATTTGCAATGTGCTTGATGTGCCTGGAATTGTTTAAAATCACAATAAATATATCATTAAAATTCAGGTAACTTATTACAATTTCATGTTAAAGAAATAGAAGCTTATCTAGATTCACTCACATTACCAATATCACAAAGCTAAAAGTGAAAAAGTCACAATTTGAACCCAGATATATCTGATCCCACTTGTTCCTCCAAAGGACCCTAGACTCATAAGTAAGCAGAGTTGGAAGGAACACTTCCTGTGTATTAGTACAGCAGCCTTTTCCGACATTGTGCATGAGTAGAATCTTATTCCCGAATACTGAGTAAAAATGTTACTCCTATAACTTTCACCTCTTAATGTTAGTTATGCCCTCTGGGCCTACAGGAGAAAGTCTACTACCACTTCCACATGACAGTTCTTCAAATATTTTAAGACAACTAACATGTCTCCCCTTAGTGTTCCAGTCCCCAGGCTAAACACCCACGGAAGATTATACTGTAGCATTAATATCGCCACGTTGCATTTTCTACACACCCACATCTTCTCCTTTGTTCCTTCTCTCTCTAATAGTGGGAACAATGAGAAATTATGTCATCGATGAACCAAATTATATAATCTCACTCACCTCCTACTTCACTCCCCCACATAGCGTCTTTTCAGACCTTCTAGGTAGTTAAGTACTATAGGATTCAGAGGAGAGAAATCATTCAGAAACAATTCTTAAACCAGATTAAGTTCTTCTTTCCAACACGAAGGTCATGGAAATATAAATGGCAAGTGCATTCTAGGATCATTTCCCATTGTAACCACCCACAGTATCAAAGACACTTACATGAAAAACACTTGAATTTTTAACATTATAATAAACTTAACAAAATTTAAAGGAGCAGCTATAGTCATAACAATGAGAAATGTTCCTACAAGAACGATTAAGAAAAAGATATGTGTTTCAATTCCAACTCTAGCAAGTACTTGCTGTGTGTTCTTCCACAACTGACAAATGAGTCAGAATTTTCTCAATTGAGGAAAAGTCTTAATTCAGGTGATTTTAAATATGAGAAGGAACTTATGCATATCACAGTAAAACAGGTCTGCTTCAACTGAAAGCATAGAAATGAGCATGTTCACTCATGTACTAGAATAAGAAAATTAATGGTTGACTTCATCTCACAGGTATAGGTCTAATGTGCAACATGAAGGCTCTTCACCAAGAGAGTAACCTTTATCACGTCAAAATTAAGAAATTCCAAGATCCTGGAAAGTCAGTAACTGGCATTTATTCTATGGAACATGGTAAATTCAATACACATGTTAACCTCTGTTCTCAACCAAAACCCCACAAAAAATGACAGCTAAATATTTAAACTCATAAATCTCCAAGGTCAAAGAAAAGGAGAATAAACAACAGATTACAAGAAATTGAACAAAATTTTACAAGCTGGAAAGCAGATGGACAAGTGGAAATTGACATACCAGTCTAGAACAATTTAAGTATCTACACAGTAAAAAGGCAAAAAGCAAACCAATTTTTGCAAAAGCACACCATAAAGATTCAGGAATCGCAGACATCACTTAATTCTAAAGACAGACATGGGTATGGTAATAAAAAGAATTCCAAGGCAGCCACTTCTATCTCACTTGGCATCGAAATCTCATTTAATTATAACTGCATGACTTACATGTTTTAATTTCCACAAAGCAGTAGAACATAATTCAGACAGTCCTCTCTCACTTTATAAAATTGATCACTTTTTCCAGAATTCAAGAGCCTGTCCTCATTCA
Source organism: Pteronotus mesoamericanus (assembly GCF_021234165.1). Lineage (NCBI taxonomy): Eukaryota > Metazoa > Chordata > Mammalia > Chiroptera > Mormoopidae > Pteronotus > Pteronotus mesoamericanus. The sequence continues at coordinate 7,143,672 of NW_026555198.1, forward strand.
AGAGCCAACAGAAACATTAGTGTTCATATTTCCATCATCATTCTGTTGAACAAAAAATATATCTATTCTATAGGAAAACAGAAGCTTTCTCTAAAGTAATCCTCATTTCTTCCAGAAACCCAACCAGAATTTCCTTCGACAAATTTGTGATAGGTAATTTCACAGGCCAACTTGACTGTCACATAGAGTACCCAGGCATTTAGCCAAACATTCTGGGTGTTCCTACAAGGGTGATTATGGATGACATTATGATGTGAAATGGAAGGTTGAGTAAAGGAGACTGGTGTCCAGGATGTGAGTGGAAACTATAAAATTAATTGAAAATCTAAATAGAATAAAAAGAATATGGAGGAAGGAACCCACATGCTTGAATACTTAAAGGAGACACTGATATTTTCCGACCTTCACACTCAGACTCTAACATCAACAAGTCTAAGTCTTCCCCTTGGGACAACCTCCAAAATCTACATGACAATCTGAAACTTCTGAGCCTACCAAAGGGTTGTTGCTGCAGCTACAGTCCACAGGAAGTCAGTTGGCAGGATCATTTCTTTAGAGCAGGTCAGTCTTTCTTACAGACTTCACTAAGGTTCACAAACACTACGTATAATAAGGAGATTTCCTTGACACCTTCTGTTTGTTAATGTTAACATCATTAAAAAGTATTTCCACAGCAACATCTAGACCTCTTTGGCCAAGTATCTGGGTACTAGGGCCTAGCCAAGTTGACACATCAAATTAACAATCTGAACTGAAACCAGCTTTCATACTTCTATGTTACTGTTCATAGCAACAATACTTATAACAGCCAAGGACTGAAAATAGCCAAATGTCCATCAACGGATCAATAGAAAACATGCATTATATTCATATGATGGAATATTACAGAAACGTTAGAAGGAATGACACAAGTTGAATCTTGAAGACATTAAGCTAAATGAAAGCTCTCAGACACAAGTCTGCGTGCTTCTAAGTATTTGAATTTTGCAAGGATATATCCTATTTTTTACAGTTCTACAGTCAATACATGGTTCCCTCACCACCCATAAAGACAGCTGGCTCGGGGTCCCCTGGTTACAAGGAATGTACACAGTATGGGAACAGATTTTAACTATTCCCTTTTGGGAGCTGCTGCTTCACCTTTTCCCTCTGTAGGGGCGCACCGATATAATGTTGTTCTGGGCCACAGGAAGGATTGTCAAACCTGGACTCACATTGCTGCTCTTGGGGCCCCCTTCGGAGCACTCCCCTGTAATGTTAGTTATAATTGGTATGTCCACATCTGCTAGTCCATTGCATGGGTTTTCTTTTTCCTCTAGAATATCACGAATCCTTAACCAGCTCCCTGTTTTAGCACTCCAGTGTTACAGTAGTGTTTATTTATTTCTTTACTTGTTTATTTATTTACTTAATTATTTACTATTTTCTTGAATTGTACACTTTAAAATAGTTAAAACAGTAAGTTTTATGTTGTGTGAATTTCACCTCAATAGAAAACCGCATACATGATGAGAAACCTGTATCGAGAATATACAGGACTCTTACCACGCATCCGCACAATGCGACAACATTCAAATTAATAAAGGGAAACATATTTCAAAATCAGTTTCAGCAATGAAGATGTTCAGAAGGTAAATAAGCACTTTATATATTTAATAAACATCCAGTAAATGCAATTTAAAACCATAATGTATTACAGTTGGGCACCAACTAAAACTGCAAACCCTAACTATGGGTGATATACTGGAACATATGAAACAATGACACATTGCAGGTGGAAATGTAAATGATACAGGCCTCAGATTCTTTCTGTTCTTCTTAAGCGAAATGTATAAACAAGATAAAAATCACCATGGTTAAACATCTTTTTACAAGTTACTGGGAATATCTACATGCCTTCAACAAGTAATTACTGACATAATACCACGTTTGTCACTACTCTAAGAATGAGGAATGCATTCAGAAAATAAAGGTTTCTGCAATCAAGTCTATGATGATAAGAGTGCACTCTGAATTAGCATTTACATTCTTATTCAGCTAAAAAATAAAAGTAAATATATATTGGCTCAAATACGTATGTGTCAGCATCAAAAAATAACTTGTGTGCTAATTCAAATGAAAAAGCCTACACATCACTAAACCATCTGTTTCTGAGAAATCAAGTTCATATTCAAGCACCAAAATGTAAGTATTGCCTAAAAAGGTCATTAATGGTCAGCTTCATTACTACCATTTTAGTCTAAATTGCAAATCATACATATCCCCTATATTCCTTTCTCAAACCCATAGTCTTTACAAATGATTTAACCCATCATTTCGGTACATGCTTTTGTCACATTAAAAATCTTACTTCTACCATTCTTTTTCACCCATGAAATTCCCCTTCTACCTTTTAATATTCAGATATGCTGTCCACCTACAAATTATCTCTTTCACTAAGCTACTGGTGAAAGAAATTTTTTAAAGATTTTATTCATTTATTTTTACTGGGAAGGGAAGAGAAGGGAAGGGAAGGGAGGGAGAAAAAGAGGAAGAAGAACAGCAAAATGAGAGAACAATTCTGCAAGCCTCCAACTGGGCACTGAACCCAAAATCTAGGCATGTACACTGACCATAATTTAACCAACCTAACCTTGACTTTTGCTAGACAACACCCAACCAACTGAGCCACAATGACCAGGTCTACAGTTCAAACATACTTCCTGTTTGGTGTTATTCTATATACTTTACTTTTATTAAAACAAGTGCCAGAGTGTATCATAATCGTTTATTCAAGTCTCATATTTTCTCCTAGACAGTGAATTACTTCAGAGCAGGACATTTTGTTACTGATTTATAAATACACAGTGAATAGGAAATTGACTTAACTACCAAAGATGTTGGATAATTGTTTTTTGAAGAAATTGAAAACAGCACATTTTGTTGCACTTAAAAAAATAGTGCTTTACATTTTATAAACTAGACCTTGAGCATCAGAAGCTGCTATTGGCCTATCTGTTGCCCAAAAAAGGATCTCGAGTACTTCTCTCCAGCATCTGTTTGCTACACCCTAATGAATTTTGGCTAACTATTCAAGTTTCAGAAAACGTATTGTTTTACTTCCCATAACACAAGAAAATGGAATTAATGAGCATAGAATTTTCTTTAACTGGTACCTCAGTGATCCAGAAAACAGAATACATTTCTAATGCCCTGGTTATGGATAGGCAGATATAGTTAGTTCTGGAAATTGGACGTTTAAGTTAATTGTTACTACTATATTCTAAATTATAGGAACAGCAAAAATAAATGTAGTAAAATAATAATTTCTACAATTGTGTGAGGCTACGCTTGGTTTGGAGAATTTCATCTTTATGAACAAATCCAATATTTTTGTCTTTTCCAGAAATTAACATGGTCTCAGTTCATTATATTGATGTCTAATGCCATGGAAAGTGTTTCAAAGAGCTTTATAAAGTCAGAAAACAAGTAAGAGAATATACTGTTGACCACATAGGCCCTTATAGAAAACTTCTTGGGCTCAAGTCTTAGCCCTCCTACTTACTAGTTTTATGACTTTGAACATTTTAACAAATCCTTTCATGCCTCAGTGAGTGGGGTCTACACAGGTATACCCACTCTAGTAATTTCTCTTTACGTAAGCCTCTATCTTAGCCAATTAGAACATAGAGATTCTCCTGTTGTCCTTGCAGAAGCATACAACCATGATACGAACTGCCTGAAGAAGGGGCCATAGAGCAGGAAACAGGGAATGGTCTCCAAGAGCTGAAAACTAAGTGTGACAAGGAAATTAATTCGGCCAACAACCTGAAGGAGCTTAAGCACAACCTTCTTAAAGGTCACCACACAGCTGGCTCTGACACCCCGAGAACCATATTGAGCTGTATCTGGACTCTTGACCTATTCAAATTGTGTAAACCCAAATTGGAGTTACTTTAAGCCACTAAATTTATGGTAATTAGTTAAACCACTATAGAAAATTACTTATGTCAAAGCATTGTTATAAAAACTAAATGATGGTAATACTTACATCTGCATAAATGTCGGTTAAATGAAAAATGCAAATCTGAAAACCATTCAGGAAATGAAAAATAAAGTGTCTACATCTGCAAACTCATATCGAGTGGCAAGCAATGTTGGGAAGATATTCTCAAAACTCAGTGTTTATTCCCATAATTAGACTTGGGGTTTATAATTATACTCCTTACTTCAATCAAATTTCAAAGTCCACTGTGACTACCTCGACAGAAATGGACAACAACCTATTCTATACTAACATATTATATATAATATATTCAGAATCTTTTTCAAATTCATTTCTTCTTAATCCAATTCCACCTTAATAACTGTCCACTTGTTTTAAGGTCGCCCCAAGCCCAAGAGCTCCGAGAAACTAATGAGATTAAAAATATTTAAATTAATGAAATATATGCAACGAACATGAATTACTTTTTCACAAATTTGTCTCAATTTGTGTAGGATGATGCAAATTGAGCTTCAGTTCTTTCAAAAATTCATTTAGATTCTTTTTCGCCCTGCCATTATACTTAGAATAAAACATCTGTAGCGGTTTAGAAAGCTTAGACTATTAAAATAATCGACATTTTAGCACTAATCTCAAGCTGTTCCATGAATAATGAATCACAAAGTTGCCAATTTTACACTAAGAAATAAAAACATTTCATATAATAAAGATTATGTTCCTGTTTTTATTTAGAAAGATTCATTTAACATACAGCTGTTGTATATGAGGTATATTTTGAAATAAGTTGTCACTTAGATATTGATTTATATGCACTAAGAACATTTTTAAAAAGTCAACAATTTTCTCCTTTTGAATGACGGATACAGAATCAGGTTAAAGTCTTGCCTGCATTTTCACAGCTATATCATATAAAATTAAAATTTACACACTGACAATAGAATTAGCTCACTAAAACTCATTATATTCCCACATTTTAAATTATATTGAAAAATAATTTCTGTACACAATAAAAGAATGTTAATCCCACCCAATTTTATGTATTGAAAATTAGTTACTTCCTATATGGTATTATGTATTCTAACCCTTTGTTGTCTAGTCTGCAGTTGTCAATATCTTATCAACCTGTGGAGTGGGAATCCACAAGGACTGCTGGGATTTTTTTAATTTTCTTTTTTTAATGTCTTTTAATTGTATTTCTTCCATTATCATTTATTCCTCTTACAACCCCTTTCACGCACAATCACCACACTGTTGTCCATGTCCATCAGTCTATTTATTTCCCTTTTGGCTCAATCCCACTGCCCACTAACCACTACCTACTTAGCTGTAAGAAGTTCTTTTAATGCTGTGGGGTACCTGTGTACTGAAGAGGGTTCTCACAGACAGAAATACTCCCCCTTCTTGAATAATAAGTCTTATATATATTTAATGACATATACTGTAGTACATCTGCACATATTCCACCAAACTTGGTACCATACTTTTACTTCCTATGATATGATAACTTCAGTCTTCTGGTTTGCTGACCTACCTTTCCAGAGTTATTAAGAATACTGAGGAGGAGAGACTCCAGATGGCAGAGATGGCTAGCCTGTGCTTTGAACTGCTCTTCTGAGACTTATGAAGCATTTCCTAAAGATCTAATCCACATAAGTCAGCTTAGCACACTGACATATAGTGACATGAGGCCTCCATAAAGAAGTCCTAGTTCAACCTGGACCTCTTTGTGAGCATCAGATGAAAGCATGTGTCTCAATTTCAAAACAAGATATGACTGACAATATGCCTAAGGAAAGGCTCTAACCTTGTGAACATTTGCTGGCTCACATTCTAAGTAGAGACTGATTGTAGATGCTGTTCAATATACAGGTCCGATCTGTAGTCCCTTCCTTCCTGATTATACCCTCAAGAAGGAAGAGCTGTTTCTATGTGGGATGCTGAAGTAAAACACCTAAAAGGAAAAGACTTACAAAGTTCTACTGCTGCTGCCCCCTGTGCCTCTCTCTCTCTCTCTCTCTCTCTCTCTCTCTCTCTCGCTCTCTCTCTCTCTCTCTCACACACACACACACACTCTCTCACACAATCTTGATCCCCAGGGCTCCAGAGAGAAACATCCATAGCATGTTTGTGAGAAAGCCAAGGGGATTAATCCAGCCACTACCAAAGGGAGGTCCATACCCCTGATGGTGCTAATTTGGTTTCAGGTTTTTAAGAAAAAGCTTATAAAGATGAGGAGGGTAGAGAAGAAAATCATTAAAGTACATTCAGTAAACACACATACATGCACACGTACCCAATACAAACTGGAAAGTTCTCTACAAGAGCCAAGTATTGGAGGGAAGAGTGTTAATTCCCTTCTTAACTGAACCTTAAATATTGTTATTAAGTTCTGTGACTCTTTAGGTAACACATCCAAAATACTAGGTAGGAAAATATAAAGAACCCATATAACTCAACATCAGGAAGACAAATAACCCAATTAAAAACTGGGCAAAGAATCCTAATAGACAGTTCTCTAAGGAGGACATAGAGACAGCAGATAGACACGAAAAGACGCTCAACATCACAAATCATCAGAGATGCAAATTAAAACCGTAATTAAATCTTAACTCATGCCCTATATAATGGTTATTATTAAAAATCAACAAATGTTGGTGAGAATGTAGAGAAAACAAAATCATAGTGCACAGTTGGTGGGAATGCACATTGGTACAGCACCTCTGTAAAGCAGTATGGAAATACCTTAAAAAATTAAAAATGGAATTGTTATTTGACCAATTCTGGGAATATATCCTAAGAATCCTGAGTAACCAATTCAAAAGAACCTATGCACCCCAATGTTCATGGCAACATTATTTACAATAGCCAAGTGTTTGAAATATACTAAGTGCCCATCGTATATGAGTGGATCACAAAACTCTAGTACATTTATACAATGGAATACTACACAGCACCAAAAAAAAAACTCCTAGCTCTTGCAAACACATGGATTGAAACGAGTGAAATACGCCATTACGTGATGAACAAATACAATATGATCTCACCTATAACTGGAATCTAATGACAAAAGTAGAACCATAAGCTTGGAAACATGTGACAGACTAAAAGTGACCAGATGACAGGGGGAAGAGTGACAATGGTAGAAAGAAGGGGAAGACAGAATATGAATGAATGACCCACAGATATGGTCATCAGTGTGAGAATGTACTCTGGGAGCAGGGGGTGGGATAGGCAGAGGAGGGTAAAGAGGGAAAAATTAAGACAAATGTAAGAACAACAACAAAAAGATTTAAAAAACACACAACAAAATACTAGGTAAGTGTTTTGCTATATTATTCACAATAGCCAATATAAATAATGCAAGTATCCATCAATAGATAGATGGAAAAAGAAAATGTTACATAAAAACACTGCAATCTATCACTAATATGTGGAATTTTAAAAATAATTCAAACTCATAGAAACAAAGAGTATAAAAGTGTTAGGCAGGTGCAGATGGGAGGAAGAAATAAGAAGATCTTGGTAAAAGGGTACAAAGTTTCAACTATGACATCAGTAACATTAAAATATTTCATGTTAAAAAACAAAAGAAACAAAACGAAACACTGAAGGTTCTCAAAGACAAGAAGTGTCTAAACTGTCAAGGCCAAGGGGAGCCTACGTAAAAATTAAGCAAAAACTAAGGAAATCTGAATAAAGTACAGACCTTAATTAATAACTGTCTCACTGTTGGTTTACAAGTGTAACAAAGGTACCATACTAACGCGAGATGGTAATAATAAGGGAAATTGGGAGTGGGGCATATGGGTATTACCTTCGCCGTTTTTCTGTAAATCTGGAACTGTTCTAAAATAAAACATACTCTAAAAGCTCATGAAATACTAGATGATGACGAGAGCTGGGAGACAGCAGAATGACCCAATGATGGAGACGGCTGAGGGGAACGGCTTACAGGAAGCACCCACCCCCTGCCCTGTGCACCACAAGCACCTACCTAGTGGAGATGAGGAAGAGTGAGCGGTGACTTTGGGAAAACTCTTAGGGGATGTTGACGAAGCTCCACCTCGGTCTAACAAGAGCAGCCAAACTCCTCTGCACCCTCCCCTCCCCCTCCCGGATTGTGCAGGGTGGGGCTTTGTGATGTCACCCCGCACCGTGGTTACCACTGGCGGAAGGAATTTCTGATGGCCCATCACAGCCGAGGGTGGGGCTCCTCAGTGTCCTGGACGGTATATGTACAGGTCAGGCGCTGTGAGTAGGGCGCTGCGGCTACCCGATGGCCAACGAAACTGAGGAAACGATGGAGCCTGTTCCAGAGGAAGAGACACCCACGATGGAGCCTGTTCCAGAGGAAGAGACACCCACGCCAACCACAGGAGTGAAGAGGAAGAGTGATTCCCAGGTCGCAGACGAAGGACGGAGAAAGGTCAGACTCCCCTCCTCCTCGGCCCCCTCCTCTTCCCCACGGACCCCCCCCCCCCCGGAAGGCTTCTCCCCTGCCCTCGCCTGGCACAAGCCCCTCCTCAAGTCCCTCTCAGCCTCCTCCCATCCCCTTCTTACGGGTTTCCCACCCACTTCCCCCAAACCAATGTCTTTCCGGGTTTGTCTGGTTTCCCTCCTAGGCTCTGAAGTTAACAGAGAAGGTGACTTCGGTCCTTCGACAGATTGAAGAAAAGCATAAGGGAGGGAAAAAGCCGAAGATAATCATCTTGTGCTACAGGGGGTGTAGAAAAGTCAGCGAAAAGCAGCCCGACGCGGATGAAGAAAAGCAGCCCGACGCGGATGAAGAAAACCAGCCCGACGCGGATGAAGAAAACCAGCCCGACGCGGATGAAGAAAACCAGCCCGACACGGATGAAGAAAGTCTGCCCGACACGGATGAAGAAAGCCAGCCCGACACGGATGAAGAAAGTCTGCCCGACACAGATGAAGAAAACCAGGAGGAGGCTCCCTCTACAAGTGACGACGCCTGTGACCCAGAAACCGAAGACCCTTCCATAGATGCTGCGTCTCTGGAAGAAATGCCAGAGTAACGGTCCCTTATGTGGAGACCAAAACGGAAAGGGTCCCCTGTCCAGACCCAAGGACGTCATGTGGCGGTAATGAATAAAACACTAGCATGTGGGAAAAGGAAATGTGTTTTGTTCTGTGCGTTCTCGGAAGACGGGGAGGGAGCGAAGGAAGGGGCAGGCATGGGAGAAGGGGGGAGGTGGTGTCCTCCAAGTCTGGGGACTAGACCAGCCAGTCCACAGTTAGCCAGACACGGAGAACGAGGACTAGGTGAACACTGAAGAGGGATTTTTCCTTCACAGTTTATCATACGGGCAGGGGTGGAAAGAAACTGGTGTTTTGTGTGTATTCCGGCGTGGGGGGGGGGGCGGGAATGGGGGAGCAGCGAGGTGATGTGGGGGAGGCCAGTGTGTGATAATGAATTCCATTCCATTTTAGATGTTAGACTACTGACGGCTTTCAGCCTCACTCCTTTCTCTTCCACTTCTGGCCCACACTTAGACAAGCTGATTTAAAAAAAATAAATAAAAGTAAAAACACAAAACAAAACAAGGAACTACTGAGCATAAAATAGAAACATATGCCTGACCTGCAGCAATGTAACTAAAGTGTGTTGTGTACATTCCCCATACCAAGGCATTCATTACACTTAAATATCTCCTAGTGCATATGGACAATCTGACTCAATAAGTAATAATATTAAGTATTTTACACTAACAATAATCTTAAAAAATGTAACCCTATAGATCTTCCTCTCTCTTTATAATATTAAAACAGAGTCTTCACACGTAGAAACCCATTAAATAAGGACTACTTAGAGAAGTTATAAGTATCCCTCCGGCCACTGCTAAATTCACAGCTAATTTCGACTTGCTCTTGAACCTGAAAAGCATGAACAGGATCTCAGTATGAATTTTCATTCTTTTACTGCCATGGTCCCGCCTATCAGGGACCCATATCTAATATTACTGAAATTACTAATTCCACCCAATAGCAAACTGGTATACACTCTGTAGTCCCAGCAAAAGGTATGACTGACTGACATGTTCTCCTCAGTGCCTACTTCAACATCCTTGAGCTACACTTAACCTCCCCTTTTCAAAACACACACCACACCTTTACCTGGTTTACCAGTGGTATACCTTGCCACTGCTGTCATATCAAGTGACCTGTGCAGACAATGCCTAACCACATCTATCTCCTTGAAGGGGCACAGGTGTGACATCACACTGATGACATCTCCTTTAAGGGGATTCATGACACACTTATTCTGGACACTGAAACAGAGGAGTTCTCAAGAAGGGGATGATCCATTACCCCACACGTAGTACCAGACCCCACCACCTCAGTTAGGTTTTTAAATCTATAAAGAGCTCTCATATGACTCTACACCGGGAAGACACACAATCCATCTAAAAAATAAGCAAAGGACTGGAAAAGAAACCTCTCCAGGAGGCCCAGAGACATATAAATGGATGTTCAACAATACTAGCCATGAGAGATGCAAATTAAAACCACAATGAGATACCCCTACGCAGCAATCAGAATGGCACCAAATAACAAGTGCTGGAGAGGCTACGGAGACGGTGAACCCTAATGCGCTGTTGGTGGGAATGCAGACTGGTGCGGCCCCTGTGGAAAACACTATGGAATTTCCTCAAAAAACTCAAAAATGAAACTTCCTTTTGACCCTACAATTCCACTGCTGGGATTATACCCTAAGATTCTGGAAACACCAATTGAAAAGAGGCTACGCACCTGAATCTTCATAGCACCACCATTGACAGTAGCCAAGTGCTGCAAACAGCCTAAGTGCCCATCAGAAAAAGAATGGATCAAAAAACTGTGGTACATTTACACAATGGAATACTGTGAAGCACAAAGAAAGAAGGAACTCCTACCTTTTGCAACAACATGGATGGAACTGGAGAGCATTATGCTTAGTGAAATAAGCCAGGCAGTGAAATGCAAATACCATGTATTCTCACCTATTGGTGGAACCTAATCAACAAAAGAAAAGAAGTAAGCAAAAGTGAAACAGGAACATGGAAGAACAAAATGACAAGGACCAGACAGGAGGTGGGATGGGTATATCGCAGAAATAAAGGAAGGCCCCCAAGTCAAGGAACACGTATAAATTACACAGGGAAAAGGACAGTTAGGCGGCGGCCGGGGGGGGGGGTGGGGGGAGCAGGTGAGAGTAATGGGGGAATAAGGGGAAAGAGTGTAATTAATCAACAATAAAAATTTTTTTTAAAGAATAGTCAGGAGAATTTCTTCAACAAAACCTGGGGAAAGAGCACGACTTTAATCTCTCCCAAAAACTGTTGAATACATATTACGAAAGCGAGTTGGGCACTCTGATCCCTCAATGCTATGTGTGGCTACAAGAAATCCTTCATCACAAATCCCAAGGCCTCAGTATTAGTTATTGGTATTCAAAACTCCTGGCTTCGCTACATAGCAGTCAATTAGTATTAAGCAACATGGCACCGAGGTGCATGTCTCCAGCACTCATACAATTCGGCCTCCTTCCCCAGCCTAGTCAATTGCTTTTTGTTCGAAGGCAGAAAAAAACCTTTTGACCCACAGGCATGTCCAACGCTCCACACATCCATATAATTCTCTAACAGAAATTTTGGGAGGTCTTTTTCTCCATGGAACTTCCAGATGTTAACCTTTTAAAAAAAGTCTGAAATTGTCCTTGTACAGAAAAGTTCTGAAAATAATAGATAATTGCTGTACTCCTCTAACTCAGTTTTCCCTGAAATATATCGTATTACCGAAGTAATACGATATATTATGAAACCAAAATTTGTTTACTATTATTAGATTTTATTTCGATTTCATGAATATTTCTGCTAATGTCTTTTCTCTGTTCCAGAACCCCAATGAGTAAACCACATTGCATTTAGTGCAATTTGTTTGCATTCAGCAACATAAAAGAAAGTCAATGTCCTCTAGAGGCATAAGAACTGCACATTCTTAAACCAAAAGCTTTTAGAGAAAGGAAAGGCAAGGTAACTCCCATTATGGGCCAACGTCCCACAGTAGCAAGATCAAAATAAATATTTCAGTAAATTGTCCTGCCAAAATAGATTTCAAAGCCCTTTCTCATATGGTAGTACATTTTAACCACAAACCTATTTTTTATAGAGAGATCTGATTGGTATAACACGAATGCGATTTTCCATATCCAGTAAATGTACCTTTGACATTCAGACCCAATTTTACTGGCGCTAATCCTGAGAATCTTTCCACAAAAGCACGTTGCTATCCATTGCTTCTATGAGCCAGCAGAAGTTCATATAACTGAGACACTGTTGCAAATTTACACGTAACTTTAACATCATGCATTGAAAACAAGAGGCATGTTATCAGTTTTGCATTAGTATGAGGATAGTAGGTCATATATGATTGGGACTAGAATGGTGTGGACATCTGAAAACAATTACAAGAGAGTTAATAACACAATATACAAGTAGAAATATCTCTGGGGGGAACTAACGTTTGCTTCCCATTTTCACATTTCAAAAGGAATCCTCGGAATTTTTGTGGGATTATATACGAAATTGACAATGTTTTAAAAGTCTCTGGAAGTACACCTTGTGTGGTCACAGCAGTATGATTCAGCTAAACACAATATGGGAAAGTCAGAATACGGGGGTATATATCAAAAGTAGGAACATGATTACTTTTATCTCAGAATGAATCTACTTCCAAGAGCCCACGGCTTTAGAAACCCAGAAGCTTTTAAAGATTCAAAATCCTCTTAATCCATGGAATATCCACAGTGGACACAACTAAAACTCGTTTCATTTTTTCTAAGGAAAGGAAATATTCGACATATTGTGACTATTTTACTTCTTCTCCATGATTCAGAATTCCTGAAATTTAAAAGTACCTGAAATTAAAAGTAAAAATATTTTCCAACTTTTTAGAATCCACTTCTAACATCTCAGTTTTACTTTACATATAGATTTCTACTGTGGTGAAAAAAATATATTCAATGGAATAACCCAGGACAACATATGATTTCCTTGATTATGCTAAATCTTCAATGAATCTTTTTTCCATTGTACCTAACCTCGCTGAGAGGTAACAACAGGTATACTGATTTATTATCTTCATTTAGAATGAAAAAAAAATGTTTCCAAACTGAATAGGAGAAAATATCCTACACTGACTTCTCTAACCTGGACTGATTAGTGCAACAGTGAAGTGTGCAGTAACTCTAATCTTCATTATATAGCCTTTGTCTAATAAAGAAAAACATTTTGTTTTCTTATTTCCCACATACTTCCTGCCTAGTCTCTCTAGCCTCACCTCTGAAAACATGTACATCTTGAAAAATAAACTCTTAGTTTGCCCATTCATGTGTCATTTTGTTTCCTTTTTGTCTTTTTTTTTTCCTTTTTATTTGCAGATGCATCCTGGCAACATGGAAAGCCACAGGCCCTCCCTTTCCCCCATGCTACACTTAAAAACACCTCTTTCAGGGCTGGGTGACCTCCTCACCTCTGGTCATGGTGCCCATGTCAGGGCCTGGGGTACCCTAGAGCAAGGAACTGGGGAGATCAGGTTTCAGAAGCCCTTTCCACGACTGATCTGGAGGAGCAACCTCCACTCTCTAGAGGAGGAGGTGCTATAGGCCCCTGCAAGTCATAGCCCTAGGGAATGCAGGGCCCTCAGAAACCCTCCTTGAGGCTGTGTGTGCTTGGATGGGCAGGGAGGTCCTGGAAATGCTGGCCAGGCCCTCCTCCAAGTTCTGTGACTGCCCTTCAACTGCCTCATGCAGGACATGAAGGCTGCCACCCTGCCTCTGGGCCAGGCATGTAGAAGCTGTGTGCACCGTGACCAGTTCCATCTTGGTCATTTAATGTTTCTATCTGTGGGATATTATATTAGTGTGTGCTAATTGTACCTACTCCATGTTTTAAAAGTTTTTAAATATTATCTCTAGGAAAAGAAAGATATGTGACAAAGCTCATGTCACAAATTAAAGACAGAATTCCTTATTAGTTGTTCTGTTCTACTCCTGGAGAAGAGAAATTTCAATATATTTCTCAGAATATTTCCATGCACATTTGTACATTGAAGAAGTGATCAATTTTATTAACTGATGAGTGGGCTGTCTTCCTCATCTATGTTTGATCCCTCTTCTATACTGTATTAACTGCACATCTATTCTACCATTATACAAATGAATATAGAATAACTAAGTGGTGAGTGAAAGAGGGAAAGGGATGGAAAGTTTAAGTACATTGCGCGCCATTTATTCCACCTGTGACAAGTAGTTACTTGGTTAACTCAAAGTTACTTGAAAGTACTTTGTTTTAAAAAGAGATACATATATGGGTAAACATTTTAAAAATAAAACATACAAGAACATTGATTTACTGAACATCTGATATAGACTAAGGGCTTTTTTTCTGTGTTAGGAAGTCTCATGTCTTTATTTCATGAATCTCAGTCATAATGCATTTTCACTTTCTGCTTTGCAAAAGAGAACCTCGAGACTTACGAAGCAAGGTGAACAAAATATTCACGTGATTTTACAATTTTCCCAGTAGTGCATAATTTAATCCTCCCAAATAAAATTTGATTTTAAAATGTGCTCACTTATTAAAAACTAACTTTTACAAAATCTTCAAAATGTTTACCTTATATTTTCCCATATTTCATCAAAATCATACTTTCTCAATATGCAAAATCTTAAAAACTTACGAAGTTTTGATTGAAAGTACAAGCCATACAATCAGGTTCACATATCAAGTAAGGAAAAGCGCTACATTCAGATTCTCCTATGGCCTGGAAAGCACACAACTCAGCCATTTCAGAGAATCATGCAGAGTCACCTGAGAAGAGAAAGGTAGGTAACTTAGGTGTGACTTACTCAGTGTTTGGGAGAGAAGGAAGGTGTCTGTGGATTAAGCAGATGAGGGAGTTCAAAGAGCTCAATGGCAGTTAACACATCCAAAAGAGAAAAGAGAAGGGGGAAGGTGGTAAGGAAAACAAAATAAATTTTTTGCCCTAGATGGTATGACTCAGTGGATTGAGCAAACACCTGAGAACCAAAATGGCCCCGGTTCCATTCAAAATTATGGTCCATGCCTGGATTTCAGGTTAGGCCCCCTGAGAACTGGCATGCCAGCTGCAATCTATGGAAGCTTCTCTACCTCTGTCTACCTCTCTTCCCCTCCCTTCAGTAAAAATGAAAAATTTAAAATCTTTTTTAAAAAAAGCAATCCCTTTGTCAAATAAGAACAGGATAATATTATAGAAGTATATATATGAACTTTTGTTACTTTGTATATCCATGAGTATACAAGTGAAATCACAAAATACCTTCTCTAAGACATGCTATGCTCTGAAGGAATTATTTACTGAGAAATAATGTCCCTGGATTAGTTCATTCTCTAAATTGAACTTGACTAAATTATCTTAAGCAATTTCCCAACAGTACCTAAAATATCATTTTCCAAACATATTATTGAATTTATACTATACGCTTATAGTTAAAAATAGAAAATTGACACTAACTTTCTGTCTTACTTTTCTTTAATGTCTCTTATAAATTCCAGATTTAGAAATAACCAAACCACAAACACTTGGTTTAACAAAAGGTTAGGATATGTTGAACGAAAGCTTTCAGAAGTTTCTCTTTGAGATGAGAGTCATACTTTCATCTAGCACACCGAATATCATAATGCTTGGGAATTCTTATCAGAATTAAAGGCTCTTGAAATTTTCCAGTCATTAACATACACCTTTAAAGTTCCCCATTAGTCAAATTATCCAGCAGCACGCTAAAAATACACCAAAAGAAAATATATTCAATGAGATGCTCTCTTGCTAGGGGTTCCTATTTTTAGCAAGCAGGTGACTATTTTGAAATTAAAGATTGGTTCTGTTACATAAAATGTTCATACTTTAAATTATTTGGCTCTTCTCAAATGCCAATCTTTTCACAGTGTGCAATCCCAGAGGCATTTCCCTTACTACTGGGAATTATGAAAGGACAAGTTTCCTTTGAAGGACCAAGATGCAAGATCACACACATCAAGAACGAAACCTCATTTTTTAACCTGGGCTACATTTTAGCAAGGTGTTCATTCAAAATACCCGAAGAACCAATGTCTAGTTCTGCTTTTTGCTAAAATTTCTTTTCCATCTTATAGCTGTAGGCTGCTGTCACTCTATCTGTCGTCTCTTCCTACCATGGTCATGAAAAAAATTTTTAAGAGAACAGTATATTATTTATTTATTTTCCCTGGAGGTATATTTTGCCTTTGCTATGTTTCTTAGAAGAATTTAAGGAATATAATGTTGTACTTGTGCATTAGGAAGACAATCTCCAGCAATACATTTCATGGGCTTTCGTTCTCATTTGCCTGTAATTCACTGTGAACCTGAACAGAACTTTGTCAGGTGCGCCTGTACACGGAACAGGGCATTCATTCTCATTAAAACACCTTTGTGTAACATTTTTAACTGAATGGAAGTTTTACCAGACGAAATACAATTTCTGTTATCACCACAGCTGCATAAGTCTTGCAATAGTCAGGTGGCTTAAATCCCTGGTAGTACGCCAATAGGACCATTACTGTTGCTTTTGCATGGGCCAAGAAAATCTGATGGCTATTTTCAAGTCTCTGTGTGTCTGTTTATATTCTTATTTTCCTTTTCCAGCAGATATATAATGTTTCATTTTCAAATCGCATTCAAAACCCAGATATATTTTATAAAACTATTTTTTCAAAGCTACTAGCTTAAAAGAAAGGCTTCTTTAAGAAAAACCCACACACATTATTAAGAAAATGAATTTTCTATTACCTGCCCCCACCACAGTCTTGGTGGTAATTGCAGCTATTGATCTTGTTTTTGGTTAACTTAGATTCCGTTCAATTCGCACTTACTTAACTGTAGGAGGTAATTAGTAGGTTTGGTTATTGTAACAGTCACGACTGACTGTACTTTTTCAAATGTTACCATGACATTTATTTTACTTAGATCTACTTCTCTGTCAGCAAATGCTTATGGAGAACATGGAATAAAAGATGAGAGATTAATATCTGAAAACATTCTGTGATTTTAAAGCAGTCTAATTGGTAAATACTAAATACTAAAAATGGTTATCACAAAACCCGATCAAAGAAAGTAAACC
Source organism: Pteronotus mesoamericanus (assembly GCF_021234165.1). NCBI lineage: Eukaryota > Metazoa > Chordata > Mammalia > Chiroptera > Mormoopidae > Pteronotus > Pteronotus mesoamericanus. The sequence continues at coordinate 7,160,834 of NW_026555198.1, forward strand.
AATATATAGCATATAATAGTTATTATGACCACACATGTTAGTGTAATCTGAATTCAGAGATAATTTCCTGCTAGGACTCAGATACCCAAAATATATATCCCTTCCTAATCTCAAAATGTCTGCACTCCTAAAATACATGCATACTTTACATTTTCTTGCATTGAAATTATGTAGATGAAATTATTGAAATTATTGTATTAAAAAATAAGAGTATTGTTTTTCATTTAACATAATGCTTATATGATCCATAATGTTCTTCAACGTAGCTATAAGCTATGATGGCTGCATCTGATATGGTAAGACTATTTGTTTTGTAAGAAAACCCTACACCTACATAAATGTTGCTATACCGTTTTCAATTCCCACTAGCAAACCCTCTAACATCTGATACTCTCCATTCTAACAGGTGTGTCGTGATATCTCGTTTTGTTTTTATTTGCATTTCCCTGATGACCTCTGATGTGGAGCATTATTTCTACACACCTATTTGCCATCTGTAAACATTGGAGTCAGTAATTTATGTTTGAAGACAGGTTCTGCCATTTATTGGTATGTGATGTAGGGAAATTTACACATACCCAATTGCTTCATATGAAAAATGAGAATAATACAATGTATCTCATAGACTTCTGGCAATTTTAAAGTATATCCGTATTCCTACCATAGTGCCTTACATAGAATGGCATTCAAAATGTGGTAGGGCTACTAAAATTATTGGCAGTAGCCACATTAGTATTCATAATGCAGCCAAATGATCTTAACCAGGGTTATTACAGAAAACCTTTAGACATATAATATCTAATGTTTTCTTTTCATGGAAATATTACTTTTAATGGCTTTTAAACACCAACCGTTCCATATGGTTTTTCTTCAAATACAAAAAGTATTAATATTCCTTAATAATCTTAAACTGCTCTCAGCAGAAAACAGAGACAAGGGTTGAGTTTGACCATGTCTGTGAATTAACTTTTTGAAATATATCTGATATTTAGGTTAAGTTCATATGTTAAATACACCCAGAAATCAACTGTATCTGGGATTCACAACAGGTAATATGAAACCATTCACATAAACCAATTAGCAGTACTGGTGAAGTTTTTTAAAACTAACTGCTAATGGTAAATTAATATTATGATATGTGCTTAAAAAGAATTGCGGTTGATGACTATTTGGTAGGTATACCCTTCTATGAATATCAGCTCTCTAATCTAATATGGACGTTTAAATTGAAATATGTTTGGTTCTATATTGATACCTGATCAGAAGAGGATGATTATACTTTATATTTAAATATATAATTTTTCTATAATCTTCTCATTTACATTAGAGAAATAATAGATGTAATAACAATTTAGATTCTCTTAAAACTCTAATATCTTTATTATAATGCATAATTTCCAAGGTACTGTCTGGATAGATAATTTATAATTCACCATTGCCACATTTACTATAATAACCTATGAAGTTTAAGCTAAAATCTTCAGCTCTTTAGATGAGGATACATTTATGCTGGAAATTTAAATCGGTCAGCCCATCACATTCAACAATTTCATATTCACTTTTCTCACAATTACATACTCATGACTTGAAATACACGTCATATGACATGCTATGAATTTCAGGACACCCTTTGAAATCCCTAATAAATTTTCATGAAGGAGACACAGAAGAAAACAAGAAAAACAATGTCCCTACAAAAACCACCAATGGACTCAGATGATGGACAGCAGAAAAAATGACATGGAGTAGAACTGTATAATTTACTGCCATAATAGAATACTGATGTACAGTTCTGTATTATATTAGTGTGAACCCTAAAATTTTTACTGAATTACTGATTTCTATTCAATTGAAATGATATTGATATATTAATAAAATAGCAGAGCTAAAAATCTCTTGGTAACTGTGTACATTTACATTAAGGTACAATAAATACTGATAGATTTTTTTTAAGTTTGTAGCTATGATTTTAAGATATCCAATTGTTCCTTCCACGGTTGATTTTACTTTCAGGGATTTGGCAAGAATAATATCTATAAGATATTTTCCTCACTTCCAAAGTTGCCATCACTCACAATTAAATGTAAAGGAAACATTGTGGAAAGGAGAGAAGAGTCAAAAATCAATTTTTTAACCTTTTTGTTCCTAACACCATATTATGTTTGGTAAGTACAGAATAACTAACTGATCACTGAATGAAATTTAGAAATAAATAGGTAGACCCAACAGTGCATGGCTGTATCTGTGAAAATTAAGTCCTTCATGTAGAACTTGACCTGTCTGGGGACTGTGCTCTATTTTTACGTTTTGCTTATTAAGAAAAACCCTGCCTCTCTATGTCCACAGGTATCATCATGTAGTGAATTCTGACTACAGCATTATAGCTGGTGCCTGCTTGGACAAAGCAAGTACTAGAGCAAGCATTAAATGACTTAGTTCTAGAAAATTTAACAATCCTAATCTTTAAATTAACACGTACTTTTGTTCATCATGTATAACTTGGTACCTTTGTATCAGCTGAAAGTATTAGATCCCATTTACCAAGGTAATATAATACTGAAAAACAAAAGAAGTCTTTTATTAAACCCTGACAATAATTGAGCACTAAACAAGACATTTTATTAAAATAAATTAAAACCCATAATTAAAATATTTACAGCAGTTATTCCACATAACTCACAAAATGAAAATCACAATAGAAAATATAGCAGTTAAGCCTAATATAAAAAATATGAATAAAGGCATTCATTACTGAGGAATTAAATGAGACCTGGGTCTATATTTTCTTAATTCTGTGATAAAGTAAGTGTTAACTGAGCATTTTTATTTACAATTATATTATCAAAAAAGAATACCACATCATCTATCAATCAGATGTCTACCTTTAGGTGCCTAACTGTATAAGAAAACAGGACCCTTACAGATTTGGCCTATAAGAGACCTGAGACACATTCAAAGACGAACACACTGAAACAGAAGGGATGAAGAAAGATATTTCCATTGTTTCATTTCCAAATGGAAACGAAAAAATAATAGCTGGGGTAGCAATAATTCTATCAGACAAAATAGACTTTCAAAAAAAGTCTATAAAGAGAGACAAGGGCCCTGGCTGGTGTGACTCAGTGGATTGACTATGTGCCTGTAAACCATAGGGTTGGGGGATTGATTCTCTGTCAGAGCACATGACTGGGTTGGAGGCCAGGTCCCCAGTAGGGGGCAATTAAGAGGCAACAGCACATTGATGTTTCTCCACCTTGCTTTCTCTCTCCCTTCCCCTCTGTCTAAAAATAAATTTTTAAAAAAGAGAAGGATGCAGAAATTCTACTTCTGAGTATTCACACCAAGATACCAAAAACAGTAATTTAAAATGATATACACATCCCCATATTAACTGAACCATTATTTATAATATCCAAGAGTCTAAAGTAGAACCAACTTAAGTGTCTATCCATAGAAGTACCGATGGCACATAAATACAATGGAATATGACTCAGCCATAAAGAGAATGAAATCTTGCCATCTGCAACAACAGGCATGGAAGTAAAGGATATTAGATGCACTAAGTCAGGCAGAGATAGAAAAATACCATATGATTTCACTCATACATAAAAAAAAAACAAGAAAACAAATCATGTATACAGAGAAAACTTCAATGGCTGCCAAATGTGAAATGAGAGGTTAGGGAAATTGGTGAAAAAGGTGAAGGTATTAAGAAGCACAAATTAGCATTTATAAAAACAGTCATGGGAATGGAAAGTACAATGAAGGGAATGTAGTCAAAAATACTGTGATAAGGACATACGGTGCCAGGTGGGTAATAGGATCATCACATGGTAAGTTATATAATTGTCTAATCACTACATTGCACTCTTGAATCTAATACATTATTGCATGTTAAATACAACTGACAAGTAAAAATTCTTCTAAAAGAATCAGATGTATTCCCGACTCTTCCCATTAAAATATCTACTGAAGTTTAAAAAAGGAAATTTAACGATATTTTGCAGAAACCAAATACATGTGTAGACATATACAGATATTATTTTTCATTTTTTAGTTTAAGTAAAAATGACAGTATATTTGAGGTATTTCATTTTCATTATGTCATTTTTATCAATAGCAATAATTTTCTATTTGGTTAGAGTATAAAACCTCAGGTACCTTCAGACTTCTTTAATACCAAGACTTACATAATGGGCTTTGTTGAAAGTTTTATTTATTTATTTTTAGAGAGAGGGGAAGGGAGGGAAAACAAGACAGATAAAAACATAAATATGCGACTGCCTTTCCTGATCCACCTACTGGGAACCTGGCCGACAACCCACGCATATGCCCAGGCTTGGAATCCAACCTGTGACCTTTTGCTTTGCAGTCCAGCGCTCAACCCAATGAGCCAGGACAGCCAGGACAGGATTTTTCTTCATTCATATTGAAGAGAGCAAGGGTGTTGGGGAGAGATCAATTTCTTTTAACACTTGTTTTAGAATTCACTGCTTGATTCTTGAATGTACCCTGTCCGGGGATCTAATGCAAAATCTTTGGACATAGGGACAACACTCTAAGTCAGCTACCAAACCAGAGTTAAAACTAAATTTAAAATAAAAATTTGAGAGTTTTTTGTTGTATTTTTAGTAATTTACGACTAACTCAAAGAAGATATGAGTTTTCTGAATTAAAAGTTTACAGTAAATATACACCAGTCAAAAACACAAAACTAGATGTAAATATAAGAGAGAGAAAAATGGAAGGAACATAATTTCCACTCTACTGCATGGGCATTTAGGCATGTAGTACCCAAACATTCTAGCTACTCAAGAAATTAATATTACAATTATTAATCCTTCATGGTACAAAGTAATTTTCATAAATGTTAGGCAGCATGTTCTAAAAACACAGGCCCAAAGAAGTAAACCGGTGGCAAATCATTTTTTTTCTCATATAAGAGTTGGGCAAGTTAATAATAGACCCCTAGACATAGCTTGAGAATTTCTAACTGAATAATCTTTTTAAAAAGCAAATAAATTTGAAATAAAACTTGGTTACATTTCAAAAACCTCACTGATACAATCAAGACATGTTCTCCAACAGTTACTCCCCACCTGCAGTCATGAGAAAAGATAGCTCACTCCTCCTGGAAAGAGACAGTCTGGCATAAAAAGTGTAGAGAAGTGGGAATGGAATAAATGCAAGTACTAACTAATTCATCTAAAACTTACTACTTGTGTAGTATCAGACATCTTAATATCTATGAATTTCAGACCATATATGGTTAACATTAGCATCTTATTAATATGAAGATTATATAAGGTTAAGCATGAAAATAACTGAGCAGAGTGTTTAGTGCAAACATAGAATATAACAAGATGTCAATTCCTTTATCCCATTCTTTTCTATGCATGTTTTTAAAAGGTTCATGCAACAGATCTGAAGATCATTCCTTAAACCATGCCAGAATTCAAATATCTCCTACAAAATGCTCACCATTCCTGATATAATCATCTTCATGTGTTTTCATAATCTTTGATGATTATTTGTTTTTGAGGCACCTATAAATATGCAGTCTTCTCAATTTCCTCCTGGGAGGAATTACTACAGCCATATTTTTCATGCTAGAAGAACCATTCCTGATTCCATCCTGTATGTCATATACTCCAATTATAAAAGAGAACACAGCACACTTTTAGAAAAACTCAAATGTATCACAAGCACTGAGGAACAACAAGCTATCTTTAGAAGATACACTTCTTGAAATGTGAATTTGATTTAAAAATAAAATCAGAGTAATCCTTAATTATTATTTATTCACATCAGCAATGTGGAGAGGTATTACATAATTTCTAAAATGAATCAAATTATCATAGCCACAAATTTTTCTCCTATCAAACTAATAAGAAATAATTTGTCTTCTAGTAATTACAACTGCTTTGAGAATACACAATGGATTCTGTCTTTTCCATTTTGAGTAAATTATTTTTATGAATCATTCTTCTTGTATGCCTTCAAAATAAACTCACTCAAACTACAACTTTACTACCCTTGTTCATTCCCGACAAAACTGTTATTTAAACTGTGATAGAAAATAATGAAAGTATAGTGAGAAGAGTATTAGAATCATTAAATATCACCTTCCATTTCAATAGAAATTATTAACATATAAGACTTCTTGCATAGCTGGTGGCAGTTGAACTCTATTCGTACAGGTAAATAAACATGTAATAAATAAAATACACATTAAATTAGATGAGCACATGACCTTGAGATGTGCTTGAGATGACTTTGAAAATAAAATCCAAATGTATGTCATTTCATGCAAGACCTTCCACAATCTAATGGCAATCTCCCATTGCAAGGTTCCCTATTATTGCAATACATCACATAACATTGTTACACTCTCAGTAAACAATTCATTAGACTACAAAAGAATTGTATACTTTTTTGCCTTTGTACAATTACATATGTTCTTTCTTTTACTTGGTAGCTCAATTAAGTACTAAATTATGATAGGCTAATTGATACAAACAAGAGTTATGTTTGTAGGGCTTCTCATAAACTCTTACATGAGCTTTATTACAGGGCTTTTGTTGCTGCAATTCTTATACCACCTGGCATGATAGAACAGGTCTCTCTAGTCAGTATTGCTGCGATATCTTTTGAAATTGTCTCTCATTCCCTCTTTTTCATCTATCTTGCAGTTAGTAAAAAACACTTTTAAAACAGAGATATCTAGACACATTTTGCCCATGCCCATGATCCCCAGAAATTGTGAAATAAAAAAAGGGGTGTTTCATTTAGCCACTAAGTTTGAGAGGATTTCTTAAGCTGAGAATGATATTGCTTAAAGAAACTGTGCACTGCTTTCTGCAAGAATTAAATGTGTGTGTGTATGTTTATGTACATCTATATCAATCCACATATATACAGGTATAATGATATGCGTATATATAAATATATATATTTGCAGTGAATTTAAAAGTTGTGGCAAACATGATGGTTATGTCCTAACCGCTAGGACCTGTGAATGTGCCTTGAAAGATCTTGAATGAAATCATCCTCGATTTCAGAAGAAATCTAAATCCAATAACTGACATCATTATAATGCAAGGGACAGGACGATGTGAGACAAGGACAGGCACAAGGAGGGCAAGGCCCAGTAGAAATGAAGACAACCACTGCAGTGGGAACCCACTGGACAAGGAACAGCTAAGGCCACCAGAAGCTTTAAGAGATAGCAAAAGATTCTTCCCTAGAGCCCCCACGGGCTGTGCTGTACTGCTGACATGTTGATTTTGCACTTCTAAACTCCAAACTGCAAGAAAAAAATGTCTCTTCCTTTAAGCCACTAAGTTTCTAGTAATTATTTTTGGCACCTCTGGAAAAAAAGAGGTAGAAGCAAAAATAGTTCTGTTGTGAAAGCAGATCTACATCTGACCAGGACAATGAGGGTGAGTTTTCCAGAAAAAAAATATTTGTAATGGAGGTTAGAAGTACATCCAACAACAAAAAGAAACAGGCACATAGAATAAGCACTAGAGTCCCTGGCTTTTTTTGTTAAAGCAGTGCACCAAGTGATACCCACTGCACATTACTTCCATCTAGAATGTCCAATATTTAATATGCTCTCATTTAAGAGTTCAAAGGTTCCATGTAAATTCAAAAAGCAGTCTCAAGTTGTACCTATATGATTTTGTATAAATTAGCAAAAGAAAATTATTCACAACTATTAAGCACTAGTGAGTACAAAGATGCAAAAGGGTATGAAAATAGAAACTTGAAACACTATCAGAATGAAAACACAGTACATTATACAACCATACATGTTTGATGTTGCATACATATCGATAATAATACCAGTTCAGTATTTACTGCCCTTTATACATTTGAAATCTTTCAGATTTTTGCTTTTCAAATGGTGTCACTGCATATTTCACACTTACACTCAACAAGCAATTTGAGGAATCATTTTGATTATTGCACCTATCCACCATTTGAAAATATTCACACAGTTGGGCAAAAGGAACAAGGTTCTTTGTGATCTGATGAGAAATTGAACTGGACTGACAGAGAGCTTATAGCAGAGAGAGAGGAGATTTGTAGAGAAGGTACGATCCCTCTAGAGAACATGGAAACCGACCATCAGCAAGTAGAGATTGGTCCTGAATGGCCAGAAGGATTGTATACTCTTTACAGGGTGGATGTTTCCTGGTTTGATTTAGCTGGTCTTTATTGCATATGTGAGAATACTTATATTACTTTTAATACACTGTGTGTGCAATCTCCCATGATTATCCCTGATTGACTGCTTGGCAAGGGAGGGGGGAGAGAGGGATGGGGTCAAATGCGGGGGGTAGGGTGAAGGTAAAAAATGCAATGCTAACTTATTATACGGCTATTATCAAGAATCGGGGGACATTCAGCAGTCACAGAAGAATCTCTACTGAAGTTCTCAAAGTTCATCATTATTCAGCACTTTTTCCAGGGAAGATGACAACTGGCCTTCCAACAGACTATCTGTTCTATATCGATGTCCTTTGTCCTAGTACTGGGGCACCTCTGGAGTATCCTCATTCCTCACTATCATGCCTAAACTGTAAACTAAACTGCCCATGAAAATTGAATTTTAAAACTTATTATGACTGTCATAACCAATATAAAATAGAAACCTTATTGCTTGGAGCTTTGAAAAACACACAGGTGTCAAAATTAAAATAGAACTAGTTAAGAAAAAAAACTAATATAATTATTGGTTGCATCAGTATATGAAAAATCCATTTTCTGATTGTGTACTGTGCAAAGGTGAAAATTTGATTACACCGGAAAATTTACATGTCCTAAACCTGTAATCAGCTCAATTGACAGAGAAAAAAATGAAGTGCATAACAAGAATAACACCGACACACAAACAGATGATTTTAAATATATTTTTAGAGTCAAGCCACTGAGTTCTTAGCTTCACTTTTGTCATTAGTAAAATGATAATTAAATACCCACAAACAGAGTTTGTCTGTGTTACCTCACAGGAATATTGTGAGCAGGAAATGAGATACTGTGCATAGAAGTCCTTTGTTACCTTTAAGTCATGATTGCAACTAAGGAAGAGAGATGAAGACTTCTTTAATAAGGAAATTTAGGAAAAGAAAATCAACAATGTGAACACAATTACACTTTAAAAGAAGCACACCTAACATATTCAAATCTCACATCAAATATTACCCCCTCTCAATGTTAACTGAAATCCTTGTAACAGAGAGTAGCAGGGCATTTGGAAAGAAGTTGAGTATGTCTCAGAAATAGTCAAGGGCCATCGTCATAATCCAGAGAAAACTAGACATTCTCACCTCCAGTTCAAAGCCTGCTTCAGCATGCGGACACAGGGAAAGGAAACACAAACTGTACCCCAACAGCCCCTTAACAATGTACATCTTTATAGATGAAGTACATTTCATGCGGATACAATTAAGGAAACTGGCAGTGATAAAACAGACAATCTTCCTCAGTTTTATTTCACTCATTCCTTTACTCTCAATTTCATTGTAAGGTTGGGCTGATCTCTTTCTATCCCCTCAAAACTCTCTATTTACTTTTAAGCATTATAATCCCTTCTGTATGATGTCTGATTTAAGCATCTCAAAATATTATGTTTGTAAGGATAAAACAGGATCATTAAAAAGAACAAACTTTCCTCTTCCTCAAAAGTAAAGTATATAGAAACACTTTATATATATATATTTTGCCCCTGACAGATTCAGATTTGTTCTGATGGTGATTTCTCTTTTTGAACTTGAAATTGATAAAATCCAATTGATGACCTACAGTTAAGAAAAACAAGGCCTTACACCTGTAGATAACAAAGTTTATGAATTGCAGGACACAGATTCAAATCCTTTCGAAAGGAGAAAATACATGGTTCTTCTCCACAGGTTAGATTTTACCATTTAAATAATGTTAAAAAGCAGAAGCATCCATGAATGTATGTTTGAAATTATGTATATTGCACAGTATTACAAAACACATATAAAATTAATTAATATGGTATATGGAACAAGGTATGACATCTAGATTAAGAATTAAATAAACATTCAGAAATAGATTCTAGTCTATCTAGAAATGGGTATATCATAATGGGAGCATGTCAGATAAATGGGAAGATGACTTTCAAACTACAATGACATATTTTTATACTTATTCATATAAAAATAAAAATTTATTTCAATGGTATTAATATTAAATATTAAGTTTTCAGAAGGGCTTTTTTAATATAAAATCTTTTTTTAATATTTTATTTCTTTATTTTTAGAAAGAGGGGAAAAGGAGAGAGAAAGTAAGGGAGAGAAACATCAGTGTGTGGTTGCCTGTCAAGCACCCCCACAGGGGACTTCTCCCACAACTCAGTCATGTTCCTTCACTAGGAATCGAACCTGTGACCCTTTGGTTGGCAGGCTAGCACCCAATCCACTGAGCTACAGCAGCCAGGGCTGAGAAGGGTTATTTTTTGAAATTTCACAAAAATAAATTTCAACTGTAAGGCACTGAACCAAAGGAGAGAAAAAAAAAGCTTTCAAATACCCTAAATTATTCGCAAGTAACTATTATGAAAGACTCTTTAAACAAAGTTAAAGTAACTATTGTCAACCTGGAGAAAACACAACATAATTAACAGAGTACTAATTCATCCCACTAAAACTACAAACAAAAATAGCTTCTATAATAATATAAAAAGACAAAGCAAATGTCACAAAAATTGAATAGATGTACTGGTTATCTCCTCTTTGCCCTAACTTATCGACCCTCTACTTTTCTTAAAGCTCTATATCCAGGGATGTTGACCCATGGGATTACATGGACTCCACTGACTCATATTCTGGTGGGGTTTAGCCAAAGGGATCTGCTGCAGAGGATGGGAGTAGAAGAACAGTAAGTGAGGACTATTTTTCCCAACGTATCTTCTTCCAGGTTATTAGGGGATAGCTCTGCGCCTCTATCAAAGAACACAGTTCCCTCCAGGGGACTAACCTACAAGTCAGCTGGCCATCATTGCCCCATAAAAACTAATGGTGAGAAGAATACACTCTCATTACTACCTTTGGCACCACTGTATTATTCCTTTTGAATTTTCTTCAACCAGAGGTTCTCCAAGTCTAGTTCAGAGACTCCCAGGGACACTGCAGCCCTTTTAAAGGCTAAAGGTGATAATAAAATGTATTTACCTTTTCCACAACAGACTGAATGCAGAAATAAATATATAGTTACTATATAGTCTATTAAACCAAACAATAGAAAGATTTATAAAACTGTAAAAGAACGTCACTCTTAACCCTATTTATGTTTTGCAAAATAGGTTTGTTCCATAAATTATCTTTACATGTCAACATGAAAATAGGTAGTGTTAAAATCCTTAATTTTCAACTCTAACTTGTTTTGATTTATATAGATAAAGGATCATGGAGGTCCTTAACATTTTTAAGACTATAAAATGGTATGGATTTCAAAAAGTTTGATAACTATAACTGAAACACTGCACTCACATGCATAAATGGACCCATTTTTTAATCCTTCTACATGTTAATCTTTGGGTATGTCATTCATTACTGGCCAGGACACTGAGAAATAAATTGGATTCTCAGCATTATAGAGATATAAATTGTCAGTAAATCTCACTAGTAATGAGAGAAAAATAATTAATACAGTGAAAGAAATTTTTATACCAGGCAACTTTTTCCAAAAAATTTGAAGCATCCAATTCTGTCTGCAACTCTAAGAAAGTATGAATTATCCTAATAGTCTGAAATGTAAATTGGCACGATTTTTTTGGAAGGCAGTTTTTCAGGATCTCTTAAAAATGGAAATGGAAATATTTTATAACCCAACATTTTAAATTTGAAGAATCTGTCTTTCAGAAATAAAATTTTGAGTATATAAAAGCATCGGTACAATAATATTAAAGCATTTTGTTCCACTACAGAAAAAGAAAATAAAAATACAAGGAAAAGATACGGCTTTCCATCAATATAAAGTTTCATAAAATACTTTAACCGTTAAATACCATGGAAGTGTTTAAAAACAATTACAAGCTAGACTTTTTATACATATATATGAAATAACTGCCCAATAGGATATATGAAAGGAAAACGGTAATTTGCAAAAAGATATTATATACAAATAAAATACATCAGTTATAACTATGCATGCCTTTCTGTGTAAATATGACAACATGTGGATCAAATCATTTCATAAATGAAATGTGAGGAATGGATGTAGAGATTTTCACAAAAAGCAAATTATTTAAAAATAAAACAAAAGAATGGGCGGTGGGGGGGTGTACTCTGAGGCTATTTAACATATGAACAAATTATCCCAGCAAAACTCAGTCTAAGAACATTATTATATTGTTGATAATCATTGATATTCATAATAATGATTATGGCTTCATAAAATAATTTTATGCTCAGTTTTATCCTTGTACAGATTTATAGTATACTCATCTATAGAGCACACTCTTTTTATTATCATCATAAAATAAGCAAAGATTGCTGTAGCTTTTTCACTGTTCCATGACAGTTTATTCTGAGTGCCCTTGTGTCCTTCTGGTCTTTAACTGTCTCTCATCCTAGCAGTAAATAGGTTCTGGTAGCCCATGTTTTGAAGCTCATTCACACCAATGTGTTTACTCTCCTGGTTTGTGCTTATCTAGCAACCATGAAAACCCTTTCCTTATCCATGATTTTGTCTCTCATCTTCCTGTGAGATCATTTATAATCAAAGGGCAGATAAAGAGCTTCCCAGACAAGAAACTAAAGCAGTTCATCTTCACCAAGCCATTATTCTATGAAATGTTAAAGGGAGTTATTTAAGAAAAAGAAGACCAAAAGTGGGAAAAACAAAATGGCAATAAATACATACACATCGAAAATTGAATTTAATGCACCTTATCTGTTAACCATTTCCCTTTGGACCTTGGGTTGAGGATATATTACGGAGTGCCAAACTCAGCATATATATTGAAGCAACAACCAGCAGAACTGCTAACTATGAAGTGACATAGATTGCTATGAAGTCCCTGTAGAATGAACGGTAAAGTTACAAAGCTATGTAAGATTCCAGAGACGAGTGGGACTGAGTGATGGATGCAGTCCTGCCTTGGCCATGTTAAAAGTTAGGCATCTGAGAGATTTCCAAATGGAGATGTTGTACCATGAAACTGAATGTGTGACTCTGCAGTTCCAAAATCACCAGGATAGAAATTGTCTGTAAAATCCTGGTAGAGGGTGAGATTATTCCAAAACGGTATTCATGGAGAGAGAAGGGCAAAACATGTCTTACTCATAACAGTCCAATATATACAGACCAAAGGAAGCTAGACAGCTAGAGAAAATGTGGTGAAGCACAGTGTAAATTATATGGCCAACAAGGTGATCCTGGTGCCTCAAAGCTGACTTTTCAAAGATATTTTCAGAATCAGAGAGTGGCCAAGTGTCTCAACAAAGGCTGGGGAAAAATAAGTAATATGAGCATAGTCAGCTGAGAAGGATGGGGGTGACTGGTCACTTCCACAGGTGTGGTTTCAGTGGGGTGCTGAAGAACACCTGAGGGTCATTTGGGATAAGACGAAACATTTAGGCATCTGCTGGTGAAGTAACTTACACAGAGACTAGGTGAATGATGGCGTTAATGCAGATGGTGTCTTATAGGAAGTAACTTCTCTGCCATCCAATAAAAGGTAAGCCCTAACTGGTGTAGCTCTGGTGGGCTCACTGCTGTCCTGCAAAGCAAAAGGTCATGCAATGGGCCGGGGTTGACAGTTCAGTCCTGAGGTCCAGGCCTTTATCTGAGGCATTTGAGGTTCCTCTATTACATTAATGTTACTCTCCCGTTTTTCACCTTCCCTTCACATATGTCTAAAAATGAATTCATAAAGTTTTCTTTCTTTAAATTTATATTACGAATAATACATGCTGTTAAGGAAGGTTAAGAAACATGTTCTGGCTGTGTGCCCAAAGGTTTCCCATGGAGACATTAGCTCTGTGAGAAGCAGTGTAGCGCAGAGAAGGGGAGACTTCTGCATTCATCTCTGCCACCTAATAGCCAGACAGGAGACATTGGACAAGAGACCTAAATACTCTGTACCTTAGTTTCTGCATTTGTAATATGGGGATATTAATATAGTATGGTCTCAAAGGTGTGTGATAACGATTACATAATGTAATGTATGGAAGGTGTTTAACCACAGTAGCTGAAACAGAGTTAAGAGACCAAAATGCTAATGTTGTTACTAGTAATAAAGGAATTATTTAACTGTCATGCAACACAAATATATACACAAGTTCTTATCACCAAATTCTGCACAAATGAGGTGTTTTCCCTCATGCATGGACATGAAATTACATGAAACAGGTCCAATTCCCATAACATGCCACGTTTATCCCTCTGTACACTTTTCCTTTTTCTCCTTTTCCTCTTCAATTGGGGATCAATTCCTTACAATAAAAAGAAATTTATTTCAAGTTGTATAAGCAATCAAACGTTTCTTTTTCAATGCAGCAACATCCTTGTATCAGATACTGATCTTATAGTGGAATATACCTGCCGGTCTTAGCTTACCAGGGACTTCCACCAGCTTCACTTCAGATGTTATTCATGGGCCAACACTGGAAAAGCCTGATGGCCACCATAATGCTTCCATTATACAAAGCTGCCCAGAAAGCTACGTGTTGGAAAGGGTCAGTGTACTAAATGACGCTAGGGTACTACACCTAGTATTCAAAAAGGTAAGGTGACGAAGTATGGAACAGCATGACAGTTGGGAAAGTATATTTTAGTCAATAAAAAAAGTGTCTTTAATATTTTGCAGCTCAAATCAAATGAGTTTTCTAAGATTAGAGGGGATTTTATGTCTTTAGAGTGAACCCTAAAACATTTTAAATAATATATGATGTTTTCTTAACAGTTTATGTATCCCTTACTAATTTAACAAATTTAAGCTCTTTGATTATATGTATTTACTCTATAATTATACACCATCTATATATATAACCCTGGAACATAAATAGTAGATTTAAGCTCCCAAATCTAAGCCCTAATTATACTATGGTGTCTAAAAAGTGACGATAAGTAACTGTCAATAAAATTAAAGTTTGGTGCTATAGAAAACAATGGCCAATGGTAGATGAAATCGCAACCATTCTCGGATTTTAATGCACGTTTCAAATAATTTCCATAGGAACCAACATTTGGCACACGGGCTATTGTTATGAAAAACAGTTAAAAGGAAGCTTCTACAAAGCCAGATGGTTCATTTGTAACAGGGGAATATAACTAGGAGGAACTGGGTTACATAACCCCTGAAAACCCTTGATAATGAATTCAAGTGGACTAAATAACTGGGCAATCTTCCAAGCTCTGTCACTGCTCCTGTCTGTGGCAACATTAACAACCACAGGAATAAATACTAATAACTGCAAGGTGTCTAAAAAGGTAAACACCACAGCTAAAGAAATTTGAGTAAGTATTTGTAGACTCATTAGGAAAGACAGGTCAAGAATCCTGAGGTTCTTTAAATGAAGTTATATGAAGAGAATAAGGAAGAAAGAGGAGGAAACTGTGTTTGGCTAAAGTTCCCAGAGCAATTAGAATAAATCTAATTATCCAGATGAACTGTCAGTAACATTCAAGCCAGCATTGTTTAATGTCATTTTGCATTGCATAGAATCTGAGCACTCTCTGATTTTAGTGCTATCACAAACCCTACAGATAAAGTGAGTTATTCAAAGTCAAGATATTGACACAGCTGGGATATGAGCCCAGGGACCAAGACTTAAGATAAGTAGTCCAATGAAATTTATCTGCAGACACTGTTTCCATGAAGTGCTAGAGCCTATCTTTACAGACAATCTTGGAACAACTCTTACCCAGAGTCCTCTACTGGGACTACTTACTTTTTACCATACAGCAGCCATACACTGAGACCCAGAATGTATATTTAAGTTGACCACTATCTGTCTTTTTGCTGTAGTGTATCTTTATTTATATGACTTAACTAAAATAAGGAAATAACACCCAAAACTCCAACACTGCCTCTCTCTCTCTCTCTCTCTCTCTCTCTCTCTCTCTCTCTCACACACACACACACACACACACACACACAATAACATGCTATTTGGAAGCAAGACATCAATATCTTGAGGCTCAATTCTACAACCTACAACTTTATATTTGTAGTGACCTTGAGGAAAATTAGCTTCTTCATATCTCAATTCTCCTAGGTATAAAATGGGTTTAATGATGATTCTCTCAAAAGGGTATTATGAATCTAATTAATCCTTTAATTATGAGAAAGCACATTACAACAAAACCAATTTCATAAGAAGGAACGCACTGCCTGCAAGGCTTCATTAACTGATGTATGATTTTTTTTCCTTTTCCCTTTCTTTTCTTAGTCACCATAATTTAATGATTCTTATTGAAGTAATATAACAATACTGATATGTTTAGTATATAAATGAAATATAGTTGGACGGGAAAACATTTTTCTAAAAATTCCACATCATGTAAGAAATATTTTCAGAGTTATAAAAACATGAGCACTCCCATTTGTGACTCAAATTTGTACTTTGCTATTATATTTTGAAGAATAGTTTTTTTTATTTTTTCTAACTGCAGATAGAAATATCTGTAAATGTCATCGGCAACCTCATTATCTTACTTTGAATAACGACTCCGTAATATAAAGGAAAAGGCCTACTCTGCGTTACTTTAGCTATTAGAGAAGATATTTAAATTGATAGAGTTTTGTGAATGTTCATTCTAAGAAAATACAGTGAATCATTCTCTATATTCATTCAAAATACCAGCAATATAACTGTATCCCTGTGATTGTCTGCAGAGGATGACAGAACTGGCTGAAATACTATTGTTTGTTCATTAGTAGTGCTCTCAGTGGGCTCTCAGGGAATATTCCTGAACAGCAGGCATTGTTCTGGGCCTCCAGCCCTAATTTAATGGAGAGAGCTGTCACGATAGACTCAAACTTAGGAAAAAGCATCAATGCAACAGCCAAAGGTGGCTCCTGAATCCTGTGAAAACAGGTCTTCGAAGTAGGATTCTTTGGCTTTGCTCCAAGGACTCCTTAAGACAGGAAGGATTGAATTTGGCCTCAGAATTTTTGCTCTCTCAAATTTGGCTTAAAGAATGCTGCATTAGTAGTTCTGTAAGAGATAATGGTCTACATTAAACAATCTTTAAATGCACCAAACCACCATCCCTTGGTGTTTGTGTCCTCTTGGGATCAAGGTTCACAATGGAGGGCTCAAGAGTGTGATCTTAGTATCCTGCTGTATGGACTGATACAACCCCAAAGGGAGCCCTCTTTTTCTACCAGGCTATATGTGACCTAGTTCTTGTCTCATCACAGTACTCCTGTCAATTATAAACAGCATCAGAATAGTTTTACATGAAGAAATGTTCAAGCTTATCACAAAATTTGATGCACAATCATTGCTCTAATGGCTAAGCCATTTGGAATAGGATGGCCACACAGTACACATAATCATTCAGCAGCGTTTACTTTCCCCACTGACTAGTACAATGAAGTCATGATTGTTCACACATGCATTCCAGTCCACTCTACTTCACTGCTAGGTTACAGCGACATCATGCAGAATGTTCTTGCTATATTAACAGTAGTTTCATTTCAATCTGGATGTGCCTTGCATTTACCAAGGAACCTCAAACACTAATTTGAAAGAGTAAGTGCACAACTATGTTCATTGGAGTCTTGTTTACAATAGCCTAAATATGAAAACACTTCCAGTGCCCATCCATAAATGTATAGATAAAAAAGTAAGTAGTGGTAAATACATACAATTGAACACCACTCAGTCATAAAAGAAAAAGAAATCTTACCAGCATGATATGACCTACAGGATTATTACGCTAAGCAAAATACATCTTTCAGAGAAAGATCACTACCATTTAATCTAACTTTTATGTGGAATCTAAAGAGTAATATAAACACTGCAGGGATTCAAAATGACATTATAATTTGGGTTTATTGCCCGGGCTGGTGTGGCTCACTGGATTGAGTTCAACCCTGAGAATCAAAAAGTTGACAATTTGATTCCTAGTGTAGGGCACATGCTTGGGTTGTGAGCCAGGTCCCCAGTGAGGAACATGGGAGAGGCAACCTCACATTGCTGTTTCTACCCCTCCCTCTCTCCCCTCTCTCCCCTCTCTAAAAATAAATAAATTAGAACCAAAAAAAGCCATTAAGAAATTTGGAATAAATTCAGTAATATGGCCTTCAGTAATCTCAGAGATCTCATCCCTGGCTACACTTCTACTCCATTCCTTCACCTTCGTTCTGCAGTCAGGCACATTTTCTTTCCTTCTCTGCCACTAAGGCACAATGGACTCCAAACTTCTTTTTTCTTGCTCTTAACCATAAATAAGCTTCATTCTGCAGTTCTCAGCTGTAGCAAGGTCCTTACACCTCCCAGTTTAACTTGGTCCCTTTAATAAATGCTCTTGTAGAAGCAAAGTTTCTCAAGGACTTATCACCATTTTCAGTCATTATTTGATTGGCCGACTCTTCAACAAGGCTATCAGCTACTCAACAGCTGACAGGGTACCTGCCACATAGTAGGAGCTAAAAATGTATTTGTTGATTGCATGAATGAATGGATTTATACATTGATGAGGTCCTTCAATAAACTCAAACTTCTGAGAATTGCTATGGCAGAAATGCTATTTTCTTCTCTGTTATACCATTTTCATAAAGCCTACATACACTGGTAATTCCATTTGTAAATTCAGGCCTGTCCTGGTTCATAAACCCAAATTATGTACGAGCAAAACCTATATATAAAAACCTGCCATTAAGAAATATTGACAATAAAGGGCCAAAATGTTGCTGGCTAAAGTGCTAATTGCTGCAAATACTTTCAAAACTCTGAAACAGTTTTATGATTCTATGACTCAGCAATTATGCTGGGTGTCCAATGATTCCAGGTTAAGAAGTACTCATGAGATATGTGCAGGTATGCACTCCATGAGACATGCACACAGATATGAAAAAGAGCATTTCTAATAACTCAAAACAATGCAAATGTCACAAAGAGTTGCAAGGATAAAATATAAGATGCACCACTATGAAATATTATTTAGTAATCCAAATGACCAAATTATAACTATACACACAATAATAAGGATGAGTATCACAACATACAGAATGTTTTAACCCTTAAAGTCCAGAAGCTGGAAATATTAAATCACAATATTTAGGAATAAATGAATATGTAGTTGAACAGTAAAGGAAATAAGGAATCCTCACAAAATTGATGATATAAATATCTGTACAATTTAGAACCTTAACGAGTTAGAGGGTTTACTGATCTGGTAAGGAAATGATTGACCTTTGAGCAGTTGGCGACGAGTAATCATTTTGTCTGGAATTAATACTACATGGATGTTTATTTAATAGCCATCTATTAAGTGTGCATTTCTGCTTAAGCATGTTCCCGAATGTTTATCATATTATCTACTTAAATATTTAAATAATAAATATTTGTTGCTCAGAAAAAGCTATAAACTGACCCTTATGATATGCACATGTTCATTGTAATTCATTCATAGTCTCAGAGCAAGGATTTAATAACTTCAGTGAGCTAGTTAACATCTTCCCATCATTTATTCATCTGGCAGTCCTTCATTTATCCTCAGACTATTAGAAACGGGAGAGCCATTGAAAACTATCCAATACAATCTTCTCATTTGGAGACAAGGAAATTGAGTCCAAAAATAAAATTAGCTTAACCAAGGTCAAAGTGCAACTTAGTGAAAAAGCCAGTACTCCAATGGCATTGAAATGTAGATAATCACAGCTGCAAAGAGCTACTATTACTGTTCCCCTGATAAACATTCTCCCTTGTTTGATACTAATAAAAATTTTAACTGAGAACATAGACATGATGACAGACACTGACGATCCCCAACCTGTCTTGTGTGATGAAGTTTTGTACAAAAGTATAAAGAAATGTCGTCTTTCATGGCTACTTTTAACATTTTTTTCCTGTGAGAGACAGCGGGAACAGCAACTTTGTCCTTACTCTTCATCCTTCTATCCTGCTGCTTGGAATGTAAAACCTATCATTTTGACCTTCCAAGATGCAGACAGGCAGGATGCTGAGCAAGAAAGAGATGTTCCTGAGGACCTGATGGAGCACAGCGGTCAGATTAAGCCAGGACTGCTGTTCCTAATATTTTATGTTGAAGAGCACTGAAGCTCAATAGCATTTATACCACTGCTCCTTTGGGTTTTCCTACCAGTTCCAGTCAAGCTATAAGTACAGATGCTAAATAAGTGTTTATTGAATTGAATTAGCCAAAGGTCTGGAACAAGTTGCCACCTTCTTTCCACCATAGGACTATGTGCTTTTTCTAAATATCTATGAAAATCACAAACTCTGAAGTTTGTATGCTATGTCACCTCTGCGGTTTGAACACGTTCTCTGGTTCTGTTATCAACGTCGGATATATAAAGGATAAAGGATAAGATTCTTTAATTTAAAAAGATGGTCCCGACCAAGCTTCAAACTCATAAATAACTTCATTGTGCACATGAAGGTATGCTGATGATTCACAGATAGGTGCTAAATTACTGTAAAGAAATCCAGAAAGTTAAGCTGATACCTCCTCAGATACGGCTTTCAATAAAAGTTGTTCTAAGGGAAAATACATTTTTCAGGTAGCAGCAGTTGTGTATCAGATTGTGTGGCGTTGTTAGTTTCTGCTTAAGTGCTCTAAGCTGTCACAAATAAAAAAAGCTGTATAAATTTGAAGTGCTATTAGAATTGCTACAAAGTGAAACATGAAAAATGAATGCATATAAAGATCCATATTGGGCATTGTTCACTACATCGACCAGAAAATTAGAAATCAACTCTATATAATATAAAGTTGTCCAAGGTTCATGACTAAATGGAGGGGACTTCAGAAATGTGAGTGTAAGCAGTTGAATAGGGGGAAATAGCAATTTGGAAATGTGGGGATTAAATCTTGCACTGTCTTTGTGGTGTTTGTGTGTGTGTCTTGCTTCCATGCAAGACAGCTATATGTCCCCCTTGAGACAAAGTTCCCCTGGAAGCACAGAAACGAGAGGATACCAGATGTGTTTTAAATGACTCTGCGATCAGCTGCGAGATTAGAACCCATAGTTGTGAGATAGTTTGATCAGTAGGTTCTGCATAGAATCCACACTTAGAAGAAATTTCCAGCTTTGAAAAGCTGCCAACAGGCATTCAGAGTTACCTTCCAGAAGCAGTAAGGTGTAGGAAAGAAAGGCCCCCACACTGCATTATCCTCTTGAACTTCTACAGAGACGGCTCATGCTACTGATGCACTGACCTGTGCAGCCTGTACACGGTCTGACTCAGATGCACACCAAGTTCCCCTCAGAAATTTAACGCCAGCTCAACTCATGAGGCCTGTCATCTTTGCCAAGCCATACCCAGCTCAAAAGGCAAGTCCCACCCTTAATATCCCAACCTGTTCCACATTTTCCCATCCTGCTGTGATCTATTATCCCCATCTCTCTGAAGCCCTCTCTTTGTACTCTTAATAGTGAGAATGCTATTCAGGTTCAAACCATTGTATATTTCATGCATTTTCTTTTTTTTTTCTGCATATTAGGACATTTTTATTCATGGAATGTCTATTACCATCATAAAGAATAAACAGGAATTGCTCAGGGAAAGACTCTTAACTGTCAACAGGGGAGCCCAGGTTGCAGTCTGGACTATGCAGCTACTTTGCATTTTTCTCTAGTATTTGGATTTCATTTTCCTCATCTGGAAAAGTAAACAGTTAAAACCAACACCGTAGATGTAAAAAAACTAAAACCCATGACAATTAATTTTGCACTTCTTTTTCAGCAAGGCACTGATAGGAAGCCTCATGTATAAAAGACCTCAACCCCTTCATATATGGTTTAATAGTGTGTTGTTATCTTGAAATTATTAATGTTTAAAACTTTATTTTTGGATTACAATTTGCATTCAAGACTTTTTTTGGTTTTAGATTCAGGTATACAGCACAATTGATAAATTCATACGGATAATAAACTGTCCCCTCCAATACTTCCAGTATTCAACAGGCACTATAAAGTTTTTACAGTATTGTTAACTATATTACCTGTGTTTTCCCTTACATTTCCTGCCTATTTTCTAATGACCAATTCATACTTCTAAATTCCATCATCTTTTTACTCAGTATCCCAACATATCTCCCCTCTGGTCTCCATCAATTTGTTCTTTGTATCTTTAATTCTGTTTCGATTTCCGATTTTATTTGTTTGCTCACTGGGTTCTTTAAATTCCACCTATGAGTGAAATCATACCATTTTTGCCTTTCTCTGACATATTTCACTTTCTATATTTTGCTCTGTATAATGCTCACGCATGTTTTTGTACACATTACACACGCGATGGTTATAACAGTTATTATAGCCATGGTATGTAATCATTATACCAATGTATAATGTGCATCCTTATTTTTCCCCTCAACTATTTGGGCAAAACAGTGAGCACTGTACACAAAAAATATGGTGGAACAATACCCTCGGGGTCTATCTATGCTGTGGCACATGGTAAGATTTCATTACTTCTTACGACCGAATAGTATTCTACCATAAAAAGGTACCTCAGCTTTGCTATACACTCAGCTACCGATGGGCATGTTGAGTTGCTTCCAAATCTTGGCTGTTGCAATTGAACCTCAGGGTTCATATATTCTTTGGAATTAGTTTTTGGGTTTATTCTCACATATGTATTCCCAGAAGTAGATAAAAAAAAATTTCCTGCCCATTGAGTTCACCAGGATGTTCTTACAGCATCAAATGCCACCACGGCAGCATCTGAGCTGTTCCTCAATTTCCAATTTAATTTCAACCATCATGAAAATTTCCTGTCGCTTAAATACGCCAGTATCTGTTCCGTGTTGCTGTCAACTGTAAATTCCATGTCCACTCCTGTACATTGACTAAAGATATAAATAGTTAGCTTCTTCCCAACTCCAAATATTGTCAGAACTATAGATGATTCCATATCCAAGTGCATAACACATCTAATATATTGGCCTCACTTACTTAATTCTTAGGTACTTCTATACCGGTGACTTCTATGTAATTCTACACTTTCAGTACACAGCCAGGACCTTGTCACCAACCACAACTATTCCACATTTAGTATCAAAAATACTTGGTATATTTTTATACTAACCCTAACCACCCATCTTTCCAGATTTTTAATTCCCTTATTATCCCTACATTTAATATTTTTTATTTCAGGGAAACTTTTCTCTATCCAACATAGTCTTTGCTCTATGTTGTCTTTACGTTTTCTCTATATGTACTCTATCCTCTTTTCTCTATCATTTCTCTATCCAACATAAGATCCATGAGGTTCACTGAAACAAACATCTTACCAATACCTTTACCTGCCAATATATGAGGCAGGTTTCCATTTGCCTCACTGCTGCTTTGCTCAATTTCACTGCTGGTTCATTCTCAACTTCTTTGCCTAATTAAGTCAGGAATTCTACAAGAATTTAGTGCATCCTAGGGGATGCTTTCTCAGACACCCTGTCCCCCACGTCCTTTTCTCCCCAGTGCTGAGATAAATGTTCTCCCCGTTCAGTGCTTTTGTAATTGTCCATTTCAAGGCATTTCTGACACTCATTTAAATTTCCTTTCAGGTGTTTAGCTCTCTGAATAGACTGGATAGCTGATGAAGTTAAGGATCTTGTGTGTCTCAACCATAACTACATTCCCAATATCTTGATCGATTCCAGGCACAATTTTCATGCTCAATAAAGACTCATTGAATGAATCCAAAAACACATAGATCTCTCACATTTCATGCTTTTGTAGTTTTCCCTCACCCTCTATTATGCTCTTCACCTAATTCTTATTTACTCCTCAATCTTCTGCAAAATTCCAACAGCATCCAGGAAGTCTTCTCTGATCTCTCTATATCCTACCCTGGTCTCCTAAAGCAACCTGTACATATTAGATACCATTTTTTTTCTTTTTCACATTTTATTGTAGTCTATCTGTTGATTACAGATTACTTCTCTTCAACACATGAATTACTGAAGAAGAGGTTCTATGACTAATATATGATACCCCACCAACTACAATAACACTTACCCAAAAGAAGGCCTCAATGAATGCTAAGTTCAACATATAAATATATTGTGATTTAAGTAACTATATAAATCAATTTGCTTTATTTATCTGTAGAATAACTGGTAGCAATACTCTGAACAAAATCTTCTCAATAACCTACACTCTTTTTGGAGAATCTGGGGAACTTAGAGAGGAATGGATTTCTTACTAAATAAGAAGCATATAGATGCTGTGGATCTAGACACTTGATTGGTTTTCAATGAGTAACATTCAGTCTGCGAGTATTTCCTTCACATTCCTGAATATTTCACATAATAGTAAAATAATAACATTTCTCTGCTTCTTCAAGTTCTACGGATGCTACTGTTCAAGGCTATCTAGATTTCTTACTTACGTTTATCCCTCTTCTCCATTTACCTGATTTCCGCTGCACTCTATTATCAGACCTACTCTTAATATGAAATCCCTCAGCTCTTGAAGTGCAATCTTAAGTCTACTTTGGCATTGAATTACTTGAGTCATCCATATGCAACAGTGACACTTATTTTTGTAGAGACAGCATTATACAAGCAATAATGTCATGAAAGTGTTTCTATGTTAAAGGATGCATCCCATAACCTAATCTTCTTTCGACTCTTCCATCGACTCTCAATGAAAAGAACAATAATCACTCTCCAATGCCAGGACCCCTATATGTTTGCTTTAATGAGAAGGTGCCTGAAGCCCTGCCAATGTCACTGAGGTTCCAAAACCTTCCACATGGAAACGAGATGCAAGGTATGAGTCTTCAATCATACTCCCCAAGGGTTTGAGATATAATATCTGTCATCTTCCTGTGCAAGGGGATCAGGACTTAAATGTCACTGAGATAAACAGAGTAGAGAATTCCTGAACAACCAATAATATGAAACATCTACTTTTAAAGTCCCGAAGTCTCTATGGACTTGCCTAGCTATTACTAACATTAAAACATTCTTGTTGTGCATAATTCAGTCTTGAATCCTACTTATATGACCAATACTACAAATCAGCCACTGATAACTTTGACCCCTGATGTTAAGCTATTGTATCTGGTAGGTGCCTCCCACATTTTAAACATCACTTTCTAGCTTAAAGGAGCGAAAAGCTGAAACCAAAAATGTCAAAAGAGAAGGTATATAACACCACACCACCACAAGAACAAATGCTATAACAAGCTACAGTAGGGAAGGAAATGTAATGGGGAAATATAGGCTTGATACAGTACTAACAATAATAAATAAAAACTGAGAAAGTATTTAGAAGTAAGAGAACACTAAAGAAATCACCTAAGGGCTTTATTGATTAAATAGTTATTTTAAAATGGTACTACATTCTATTTATTTTACAACAGTGATTGTGATGATTTTTTTAAATACATAGCGATATTCATACCTGGTGCTCAGGGAGTCTCATTCAGGTCAGGAATAGAGCCTCAGTGTCACAATGAGGCAGCAAAGCAGAATATAAATGTAACAGCATCTGGATTCACACACATCTGCATATGACCATCATGTTGGTTATCTATGGACTGTATGTGAACTTGGACAAAAGAAATTATCTGAATCAATCTAACCTTCTTAAACCTGTAAAATCATGAGTATTACTCCCTATTTGATAGGACAAAGAAATGACAAAACATAGAGTGGTCTAAATAACCCAGTAATATATTCCTCCATCATTTATTTCTGTGACCAACCAAGGCTGACATAGTATCTCTGCGACACCAGACTACTTAGGAAACCAGTATCCCCAAGAGTTTGTCTAACATCCACTAGACAAGTATTTCTAAATCTCTGTGATACCAATATACTGGGGAAACGGGGGTCATGTGTACTGTAGGTGCATCTTTGGCCTCTATCCACTAGATGATCATAGCTTACCACTTCTCAATTGTGACAACCAAAAATGTCTCCAAGATAATACCAAATGCTCCCTAGAGAAAAAATTGGACCAGAATGAGAAACAAATCCTTCAGGTAATGTCCTTGTCTGCCTCGTTCAAGCTGAGTAGCTAAGGTTCTCTTCTGTCCAAAGGGAATAGGAAGAAAATGGAACTTAGTAAATATGCAACTACATTAAAGGGAGGCCAGGAAATGTTGCTACTAGATGCATTATGATATAAACAGAATGATAGGAAGAATGAATTTTGGGAGGTGTGAAGGGTAACTAGCAGATTGCTACAAGTGTCTAGGAAACCAATAGCAATCCCTAATATTTTTACACTTACACTGCCTTTCAAGGAGCAAAGATTTAGATTACATTCACAGAACACGGTATTATTCTTCCATTCGTAATCAACACACCAGAAACTTATGAAAGAACACATGGAAGAATGAGCAGGAATAGCCAATAGGAAAACCACAGTAGAATTCATGTTTCAAAATATCTTTTCTGCTTGTCTTTTATAAGTACACCTTCCCCCAGATTATTTCTCTTAGTATCATGCTATATATGGTTTAAGCCATACCATGTTTTAGGTTTGTTAACTATTAAACTCATGATGGATCACATGTTAGCAGGTTCCTCTAACAACATGCGAAGGATGTCCTGCAACATATCCCTCTATAAGTGACAGAGGTATTATGATAAATGTAGTCTACTCTAAAAGTAACAGCATAGAAAAATATCAAGTCCACAGAATCAACATCCACGGAGGTTCTTAGAAAAGTTTCTCCGCATTTCTATCTCATCCCCATATTCCCTGTTCCTAACCACCCCCATGGCCCATAAGAGGAACCTCACCAGCAATGAGTTAATATCTAATTTATCTAATCACTACTACTTCCACAACATGTACAGATGTACCTGTGACCATCTAAGTAAATACTGTCTGCATTGACTGCTAATTTAGGTGCTTTGGCAACCTGTACGATAGTATAAACACATAATGATACTCTTCATTATTGTCATTACTCAACTGTAGTTGAGCAAACTGAGACATGTAGATGAGAACAGTATATACACAAAATGTCATGAAAACAGGAGTCTTTGGGAGAGTCCCTTGTTTTGGGGGTGTCTGTAAGGCTTCCAGAAGTATAGACATTTGTCTGCTGGTAAGCATACAGGATTAGACCTCTATCCTCTCATACCCTAGGCATCAGTAATTATCTTTTTAGAAGGAAGGCAGGCAGGGAAAATAGATCGATTTTAGCAAAATTACAATCCATCCCCTAAAATCAGCACATATACTGCACTGGCAACTAGGGGCACCACAATTTGGGCAGCACACAGACAAAGGAACCCAGCAGAGATTTAAGGACAAACAACAGAAATCCAGCCTGCGCTCTGCTCACTGTGGCACCTCTTTAGCGTTGTATCCACCCAGCATCTGACATCGTTTTCCTTGTTGCCAGGCCAGCTAGCTTGCAGTTTTCCATTCACACAAAATGTGATATATACAATGCATAATACCCTGGGGTTATTAAAAAGGACAATGTATTCCAGGAATAGCTTTACAGTGGTAGAGCCGAGATTAGAGTGTGAGGAAGAAGGAAGACAAGGTGGGTTTGGGGTAAAAATTCCAGCACGGATTTTATAATAAAGGTACTGAAATTTCAATACGGGATTTAAAGAAGGGCACTAAAGTAATCAGTCTTTCATCTGGCTACATTCATTGCTACTGCTTAACATTCTTCTTTTTTAAAACAGGGAAAATAATACCGTATACCTTAGAGGGGTATTGAGATAATTGACTGCATCAGTATCTGGACTTTAGTAAATGCTCACAAAAATAGTAGCTAAATCAATGTCAATGTGACCAAAGATTTATTTGACTTCAGTATAAAAGATAAAAAGTGTGTACAACCAGAGGCTGACAGACAAGTTAGGAGGCTGGAACCATACTCCAACAAAGGGATGGTGATGACAAAGTAAAGGTATTTCCTAGGGGAAACATGGTAGATGGATTTGAGAAATACTGAAAGTGTAGCTGACAGATGCTAGAAAAGTCTATTAACAAATCCCATCTAAAGGCCAAAAAAAGATTCACTCTATGTTCCAAATGCCAAGAACACATTCTTCAAAAGCCTTATATCTAGTAAAGATTTAAAAAATAACTGTATAATTGCTATGCTGAGCCAAATAACGTGTAGCCTCAAGATCAGTATTTCTGAAACTGTAATTTTTAAACCATCAGCATCTCAGAACACGAGGGTACTTGTTAAAAAGGCAGATTCTTACGTGTCAGTAAAGGTCGCCAGAATTAGTATGTTTGTGATACATCTGCAGTGATTCAAGAACACAGGGAAGCTTCAGAACAATGAGAGGAGGGAATCTGATGCTTTCTAAGGAAGGACATATTTTAATTTGTCTTTAGAAAGGTTACCATGGTAACAAGGAGTAAGGGGTAACAGGGTGAGATGTGGGTAGATTGGTGAAAAAAATAAGGGCAAGATAACTGTGTAAGTAAATGCACACTGTAAGACTCACAATGTCATTTATTAGTGAGACTTATACTTATTTTTCTAAAGATGAAACTCATTAATTCACAAAAACTCACTAAGAACTTTGGTGGGGTATTCAGTCTTTTGATTAGTACATCTAGGAATGCAAAGATTAAGCTATAGATGTACAGGATCTAAGCATGTTTTATTGATAATTTTATTGTAAATGTGATCATTTTTTTTCATTTGAAAAAGAGCAAATACATGTTTGGAATTTCATCTGTGCTAACCAATAGGTATTCTAGGCCAAAAATAATACTAACCATAACAAAATATTTATTTCCTAATTCTTCCCTTACTCTTAAACTCTCAGAGTTATGCAGAAGTGCTAAGGTTCATAAATATTTCTTTCTCCTTTTAAGAATTAATTCCATTATTCTTGGCCAACAGGGCCAAGAGGAGCCACCTGGAAGCTTTAAAGATGACAAATGTGAAACCTGTGCTACCTTTTAATCCTCAGGCAAATGGGGTGTCTGGGGTTTCCGACTGTTTACCAGCCTGAGCACTAAGAGTTCTTAGTAGACTTTATAGTCAGCGAGACCACATTGTGCAACCATGCTGTGACTTCAGGCAAATTATTCAACATCTTTCAGCTTGAGTTCCCTACTTATAAACTGCAGATAATTTTGCAATTCCCATAAAATATTGTAAACACTCAAAATGGAATGCCAATGACACCCGCCTGTTGTAAATTATGTGATATAACCCAAGAATGATGTACGTATTCAAACAGGCCACATACTAGAATGTAAGGTTATCAAAATCTATGCAACTACAGTATACACGAGATGTATGGCATGAGATAAGCAGGTACTATTCAGTCATTATTATTATCAATTAAATTATTGTCAATAGTTATCCTAGTACTAATATTAACAAATAACAATAGGTGGGAAAATAGCTTCCTATGGTGCATTGTATTTCAGAACACTTATATTCTTTGACTTAACAGGTGCTAGGAATCCTTCAGCAATTTACAGTGTACTTACATGCGATTGTTACCTTCATTAATAGGCCCCGTTAGCACTGCCGTGTTATTCAGTTGTTTACAGTTTTCTCTGTAAACTAAAAGGTTGCAGGCTGGATCACCAATTGGGGGGGGTAAGGTGTGGTATGTAAGTCAGCCAATGGATGTTTCTCTCTCACATCAATTATTTTTCTTTCTCTCCCTTTCTCTCTCGCAAATCCATATACCAAGCATACAGTAAGGATTAAAAAAAAAAAAAGCCTCCGTGAACTATGTAATCTAGGATGGAAGAGAATACACTACAAGTATATGAAACTTACTAAAGGTCGAATGTGTGCTAGGCTATGTGCTATGTGAAAAAGACATACATGAGTAAGTCACATTTCCTGTCCTTAGGATGATCAAACGGAAATGGACAGAGACTTAATCAGTATTCATAGCTGAGCACAGACATCCAGCCACACTCACACATTGCAAGGGAGTCTCCGTGCGAGTATATCCATTTATTCATTTATACAATGGGCTAGGTCCTGTTCTAAGTAGTTTTTGTGTATTAACTAATTTCATACTGAGAACAATTTTATGAACTGGGCACTGTAATCATTATGAATGTATTGCAATTGAGGGAACTGGCAAACAGATGTTAACCAACTTTCTGTCCATCATACAGTAGGAAAATGGCAGGATACAAACAAAGATATGCTGACTACAGTATCTATGTGAAAAAATCCTGCTATATGCCACTATACTTCCTGCAACTTGAATTAAGAGGTTATACAATTATATAAAGTTTAAATATAATGAAGTTAGTTTCAGAAATAAGTCTTGAAAAAAACATAAAAACTAATAAATATACCAAGCTGACACAGCTATAATAAAGATTTGTGCTTAGGTGCTTTGTAATAGAGGACAAGGAAGAAAATACCCAAGTATCACTAAATGAGTACAAAACCAGATAATAGAAGAGAATATTAATCTACCAACATTAAACATAACACTTGTTCAATCGAGTTTCCCAGGATTTTGTTTTTGTGCATTAAATAGCAGAGCAATACAAACGTACCAAGATGAGTTGTTACTTATTTTCAATATATAATTGACATTCATAAACTATTGTGCTATCACTGTAATTTAACTTTGGAGTAGGGAAGTCTATGGTATTAGAGACATGGCAAAGTGGGCTATAAAACCATATGATCACCCTTAGTTATCAGGTTAGGTCTCAGGACATTCCAGTTCCTTAATGTTTAGTATTGATGCTACCTACAACATTTTCGGTTATTATATTTATGTTGCCTTGCGTTCTACATGATTGTTTCAAATATCCATGTTTCATAATTGAACAACTCCCAGACAGAATTAATCATAAGGCTAATGCGTTTTGCATGCATTTTGTGCCTTAACTGTGAGGTTTACCTAAGAATCAGGATATATTTTCGTCTCATGTTTAGTCTTTGTTATTTGTGAATTTCTAACCTTAATGGTTATAGAAACGAATGAAAGAAAAACATAAATAAGCCCACAGATTCTTGAGTTCAGTAGATGAATAACATAACTATGCTTTCACATTGTATGTGAAGATTTCCAACATACAGGGTTCGGCACATAACACCCCTCCCTCTTTTATTACAAAAATAAACATATATTTCAGTAACATAACAATATCCCACTCAAGTACACCATAAGACACTTTAGGTGAAATGTTCAAAGTAAAACTATAAATTATTACTCCCATACTATTACCCTACCAACCACATGCAAACAGGCTTTACTTCTGGTTGGTCCTTTTAAATCTACATATATTCCCAGAGAATATCATTAATTCCACTTTATATGAAGAAATGAGTTGACATCAATACAAACTTGTAATTTTTTCAATTTCCCATTCTTCATACTATGGAATTTAGTAGATTTCCCAATCTATAAACATTGTATAAAATATAAAGTATAGGTTTGAGATTAATATATTACTGCCCTGCCTGGTGTGGCTTAGTGGCCTGAGCACCAACCTGGGAAACAAATGGTCCAAGGTTTGATTCCCAGCCAGGGCACATGCCTGGGTTCTGGGCCTGAACTCCATTTGGGTGCCTTTGAAAGGAAAGGGATACATGCTTCTCTTACCCATTTAAGTTTGTCTCCATCTCTTTCACCCTCCCTCCCCTCTCTTTAAAAACAAGAACAAATCTTTCTGGGAAAAAATATTTTAAAGATATTCTTTCATTGTTTATAGATTTCATTCATTAAAAAGCAGTATCTTAAGCACCTCTTCATGTAGGGCGTTAAGAGTACAAAAGACCCTAAAAGAGAGTCTCAGTTTCTTACAAACTGAGATGTGCTCTCAAAACACACACATGGTTTTGGATGTGCTCTCAAAACACACACATGTGCACACACACAGAAACCATTAAAGAAATAGCTATTGTAGCATGTTATTAACTGCAAGGATGTGTAATGGCCACAAAGAGTAAACTGAGTTTTCAGACATTACAGCAGGGTTCAAGAAACATCAAGTAAGAAATAAAATTTAACATGTCACTTATGTCAAGTATTGGGACACTAGGGGAGAGTAGGAGAAAATATTGGTATGTGTAAGGGACAAAAGGCAGAGCCACTTTTCTGTTTTCCATTTGCTCTTCCAATCCAGCTAAGACTAGACCTTTGACATCGAATAAAAATAACTCTTAACTCTTATATAGTAATTACTAACACACAGTCTTCAAGATGTTTTATGTGCATGAACTCATTTGAATCCTTATGTTATGAGGATTGTCCCATTTTACAGATAGACATAGAAGCTTAGTAATTACCCATCATGCTAGTGAAAAGTGGTAGAGCCTTTGGAATATTCCACTTTGTTCTTGTGAAAGAAAGTGCAAAATGCTCCAAAGAATTTAGTGTTATGGTAAAGTATTATTACACTGATGCCCTAAAAAGATTTTAGGGACTCACAATAGTCTCTAGACTGCAATTTGAAAACCAATATCCTATAATACATTGCCTCTTAATATGAATGTTTGATGCTACTTTAATATTTATTGTACTAATAATTCAGTTTTAGCTCCAAGGATAGTATTAGAAAGCTAGTCCCCAAGTCCATGGTGAAGTGTTGGAATGAAGGACTCTTTGGCAGCCTCACAGATATAAAAGCTCCCAAATGAGCACACAGTAAGCAAAACAAACTGTTCCAACTGCTGCAATTTGCTCGCTTCCTCTGTGCTGCAGATTTCTGGCTGCCTTACTTCAAAGGGAACACTGTGTGAGGAGAGCATCTGTGGGGAGAAGATAGCAAAGAGAACGTGGCAAGGAAAGAACCATCAACTTGAAATATTTTTTTGTAAAATGCCAAGACACTTGTGCACTGGGACACAGTATTACTGGAAAGCTTAAAAGGAAAGTGAAGCACTGCAGTGACCAGAGCTACCAGTGGGGACTCCTTAATTAACCCTTTGAACGCCTCTCCCGATATCCGTCCCAGACACTGCTCTGGCACCCTGACAAGTAACACAGTAGAAGAGAAAACTCAGACATTCAAAATCAGAGTGTACATTTGACCTAATCCAGACTTATTGCTTAGCAATAGACTGAGTCTCACACTGTAAAATAAATGCTCAGCACTAAGCGGGGCGATTTTGCCTTCGAGTTGGGCTAAGGAATTGAAAATGAGCAAGTCATTACTATAAGGGGCTTGGTGTGTATACTAGATTTAAAACAAAACTGGATAAAGTGAACATAAATCTTTGTACATTAAATATTCAAGAAGAGCTATTGGGAGAAATTTAAACAATTAATGATGAGAAACTTGAGGACCTGAGGGGGAAATTCTCCAAAGTTTAACTTGGTGGACGGAATTAAATAATGATCATAATTAGTTTTGCCTTTGCCCTTTACAGCACAAGTAACTTCCCAAACTGATTTTATCTTTCTGGAAGAGATACTTCTAGACATCTAAATTTTTGATTAACCTAGTTTCATAACAGTTACTGTTTACTAAGGGTACATAATTTACCATGCACTTAACTACATGAGTTCTTACATTATCACTACACTCCATAAAATTGCTAAAGAAAAACTGCCATTATTCCTACTCTATAGATGAAAACATTGAGACTAAACATTATTAAGTGCTTTGACCTAAAACACACAGTGAGAAGAGAGAGAAACTGATATGAATGAATCAACCCAGGTTTCTCAGATCCAAAGCTATGTTATCATGTTGCCTCCTCATCATTTCTGTGCATTGGACACGGTTCTGAAGTGGCTTTCATGTACTTGTATTAATTTATGATAAGAATCTCTAGCCATACTGGATTGTAAAGGTATAAATCATGAGGGGCAAAATAATGTTCTTATGTACTTTAGCAGTTACAGCTCTAAGATTCGACCTTCGTTTATTGGAACACTTCAACTTTTATCTGTGGAATTTCGTTTAAATGGTGAAAAGCCTGATATGGATTTCACCTAAAAAAACAATCTCCTTCAGAAACACTTAAAAATGCAAATGACAGATACTCTCCCTAGTTTTCTATGCCAAAGGCCAGCATACTAATTAATTAACAGGACACTGAAGGTATTTATGTACTTCAACAAAGATAGTTCCTAAACTGGGGCATGCAGTGATTTCCTAGGTATGCCATAACAAACTACCACCAAGTAGCTGATTTACAAGAGTAGAAAAATCATTTCTTGTACTTTTTAAGGCTGCAATTCAGAAATCAAAGTGGAGGTAAGGTCATGCCACCTCTGAAACCTCTAAGAAAGAATTATGGGTTCCTCTCTTGTTCATCACCACCAATCCCTCGTACTCCTTCCTTAGCTTGCAGCTGAATTTCTACATTCTCTGCCTTACTTGCCATACATACTTTCTCCTGAATGACGGTCCTCATATGAAGTTTTCTCTTTGTGTACATGCCCAAAGTTCACTCATAAAGACACTGGTCATTGGATGAGGGCCCACGTTGATCCAGGATCAAGTCACATTACATTAAGTGATAATCACTTACATTAAGTAATCTACAAGGATTGTGTTACAAAGTAAGATAAAATAATGAAATAAAAGAAAGACTGGAAGGATCTTAGGTATGCCAATACAGGACACATCAGAATTATAATGCCGAACTTTAAGGACAATGAGAGAATCTGAAAAGCAGCAAGAGAAAAGCATTATCCTACAGGGAAGCATCCATAAAACAGTAAGCTGATTTCTCAACATAAAGTTTGCAGCCTCAGGGACTGGCAAGAAGTGTTCCAAATAATGTGAACGCAAGGACCTACGACCAAGGCATTAAAGTTTAATTGAAAACTTAAAAAAAATATTTAATGTCTAAAAAATTGGATGGACTACCAGGTTCTTGGTCTGAATTACTGAAAGATGGTGTTGTGATTAATTGCAATAGGCTCTTCTGAGATAGACACTGTTTCAGGGAAGAAAATTCTATGGTTAAGTTTGATAACCCATTTGGGTTATCATCATTAACTTGTACATAGAAGACAATCATTAAGTATTTTTAGAATGAAAATGAATGTGCATGACTGGATGGGTATGTTACAGACTGAATTAGCAAATGATAAAAACCGTTCCCTGGTTTACTGTAATTCAAGAGTGTTGACTGCTCCCCAGCATGAGCCAGTCAGATAATAAGCATTTGGGTATGATAAACCTTATAAGGGGATTAAACAAAAGGCTCAGACAATAACTAAGCACAAGAGACACTGTCATTAGCAATATATCAAATCAAGAGACAGTTAAAAGATGGAACCGGGAGTTCACAGTAAACATGTTGCAGAAGACTGTGTGAGCGGTGAAGCAATAAAAAACAATAGCATGTAAAAAAGAGAGATAGAATTAGAGTCACCTAGGTGTGATTTCTTTTGACTTTGAAGGAATATTTTTAATGGAACATATCACATCATTTCCCCTATTACACACAGTTTTAAAACAGCTAAAATGAAAGCAAATTTTTGAAGAGAAGATAATATATGTGAGAATGGGCTTGGTTCTATTACTAAGTACGTATACCTCAGTTTCAAGGCCAATCTCTCTGTTGCATGCAGAAGACCAGATTGGTGAGGATTTGCATAATGACAATAGCTTCA
Organism: Pteronotus mesoamericanus; assembly: GCF_021234165.1. Classification (NCBI taxonomy): domain Eukaryota; kingdom Metazoa; phylum Chordata; class Mammalia; order Chiroptera; family Mormoopidae; genus Pteronotus; species Pteronotus mesoamericanus. Next base: position 7,196,528 of record NW_026555198.1, read on the forward strand.
AACCCATGTATTATTCAGAGAAAAATAATTATCGAAATCTGCTAGGTTATAATAGATATTTCAAAACAATCTAAAGAATTAATCTATAAGGACTTAGAAGAACCAAACTGAAAACTAATAATGTGCAGGCGACAACATTTCTACCTATTATGTTTTGTAAAGTGTTGTAATGAATTATAGGCCAAGAGCCCAATAAGCAAAATTACCTCACCATCCCCTAAAAACTCAAAACTAGATTCCAAACCCACATCCACTTGACAGAATACTATATACTCAGAACTCAAGCTGCATGATTAGAATAACCTACATTCTTTATATTTAATGAATAGATAATTTAAACAATCCAGGAAACCTTCTAATACCTTGCTGACCAAAAATGAAAGTTTTGACCTCATCTTTTCCCTGTTTCTCTCACCTGGAGGCACCCTGACTTAAGAATGGGAGTATCTCTGTGAGGTTCCTTATAAAGAGTTTACAACAAAAGAGGCCCAGAGGGGGATAAAATTAGGTAAATACATCTGCCCATGTTCAAAGTTATTAATGACAGTATGCAATTATAAAATAAACCCTTTTTTAATAATGGTATTTTTAAATATTTATCATTTTATAACAAAGCATTCCTTAAAATTAAAATATCAGACTTTGGCAAAGAAAAATGGACATTAATTAGAAGACTTAGAAATTCCAACAAATAATTGGAATGTGAAATATGACTGTATATCCATACACCCTTCCTTAATGCAGACAACAACACAGCACCCTAAATATACAATTAAAGTTTAGGAAATTCTCAAATGATTTCTATGGAATCACTGTACATGGGAAATAGTGTTAGACATAGCGATACCCCAGAAATTGCCACACAAATATTCCTGACACAAGGATTTGTGACTCAAAGCAGACAGACCAATTACTACCTTTACTACCAACTGTATAATGTCAACAACTGAACTGGCTGGCTAAACAAGAATTACCACACAAATGCAAAACCCTAAAGAAACTGTAGACAGGCTATTACACTATGATTTATGAAGTCGGCTTTTGATCAACCAAGTGATTAGAATTTAATAGGTTGGCCTGCTAAGCTCTGAATGAGACACTACCAGTCAAAAGGGGAAAAAATGTATGAGAAATAAGCTTACGAGAAGATTCATGTACAATATCTTTATAGACCATTTTATTCAATTACCAAACAATTCTTCAAAGTCCAGTGAGAAGCACTTCAGGGAATATAAAATGTTGTGAAATGTGATCCTTTCCCTCAGGAGGCTTACTTAATGTAATGCCTGAAAAAGATCTGTATACAAATACCTACATTACTGGGAATCAGGGAAGCACAACACAACACTATGGAAAGCAGATTTATGTATAAATACCACCAGCTAGAGGGCTCAGAGAGGGAAACAGTAAAACTTCAGATTTGATGAAGTGTTTGGATATAAAGGAGGGCAAGATGGCACCAAAACATACATGATATAGAATATAATTTACTATGATAAAAGTCATAAGAAAAATGAGACAAGGCTGGAGGCAGGAAATATAGGATCAGATAATAAACAGCAAAAATATGATCGCTGAACTGTGACTGCAGCAATTTGTAGAGATTAATTTTAATTGGATTGAATTAACCAAATTCTGACCAAGTGCCTACTACGTGCCAAGACATAGAGAATTAGGCACAACAGAAATAAATGAAGCCAAGAGAGCAAATACTGGACAATTTTAATGAGTGTGAAAATGAGGATGAAGATTAAAAAAGTCAAAGGTAACAAGAGCTGTCTCGTGCAATTCTGTGTCCTACATTCATAGAATAGTCACTGTTACAGAACATGAAGTCAATAAATACTGAATATGAGTAAATAAATCAGTAAATTAAAAAGCAAATGAACCCCAGAGGATTCTGTCTGGGAAAATGAAGAATCTTTTTCAAAAATTTGAAAAAAACATTTGAGTAAAAAGTATTAAACGTGTAGATAAGGTATCTTCTGAAATGATAACTGATGAAAATCTTCCCTTGATTTATTTGTCTCAGTGGATTGAGTGCTGGATTGCAAAACAAAGTGAAAGAGGTTCGATTCCCAGTCAAGACAAATGCTTGGTTTGTGGGCCAGGTTCTCAGTAGGGGGCCTGCAAAAGGCAACCACACATTGATGTTTCTCTTTCTTTCTCCCTCACTTCCCCTCTCTAAAAATAAATCTTTCAAAAATGATATTTTTCATTTTAAAAAAATACTAAAACCTTGCCAAGTCACATACTTGCTGATATACTTGCTTTGACTCTGTTCCCAGATGTCTGCCTGTCTGCAAGTGTCATTTTTAGGAATAAATGTGTAATATAAACAATACAGTAGAGGGTAGCTTCAATGATAGAGAACAAAATAAAAGTCCTTAATTTAGTGATTAAAATAGAAAGTGCATCACTAACTCATTCATTTTAGTGTTCCATGCCCATGACAATACATATGTATACTCATTGTTCCCTTACCCAATCAAAAATAAGAGTTTCAATCAATACTCAGTTACTTTTGCTAATCATGTAGGTATTTATCAATAATCATTTATTTTGCTTGTTATTCGGTATTTAGCTATTAAGAAAGCAGAGGGTAAAAGAAATTAATGAACTGTTTCTGATTTAAAATGTTAAGGTACTTTCTGCATTTCAACTATGCCAACATAAATTTTAGAATTTGCTCCTGGGATATCAAAGATGAGAGATAATGAGTAGAATTCTTTTATCCACTTCAGATTGCAAGAGGAGTTAAAAATTAAACTTAACACAAATCTTCATAAAACAAACCCTAGGCCTTGAGATTCTAAAACATTCATTTCATCTTTTTTTGGATGATAATGGAAAAGACACAATTTACAAATCCATCTATCAGGCCATCCGTCCATCTGTCCATCCATCCATCCATCCATTCATTCATTCATTCATTCAGCTACTATTTATTTTAAAGTTACTTTTTGTCAGTTACTGTTCTATGTGGTGGGGACAGATTATAGTTTCCTTTCCTGAAGAACTGAAACAAAAAGTGAATGAATTAATATTATGTCATGTTGTAATAAGTGTTATAAAACAAAAAAAGTCAGGGTATAGGTGTAGATAATGATGGCGGAGCCACCAACAATTTAGATATTCTTCCCCAGATGTGAAAGATTTCATGAAAAACTGTAAATATACTGTATGCATAGTGTTCTGATTCAGACTTACCTAAACTTATCTGATGGTTATTATACCACTAAGTGATTTGTTATGCAACAAAGTTGTTTAATATTTTATACACACAATCAACAGGAATCTTGTTTATAAATCATTCAGGTTCTGTACACTGATAATTTTATCATATCTGATTACATTGTAGTCAGGAAAAGTGGACACTTTCCACATATACATTCCAATGATTTGTTATATTGCACAGTACATGTTCTGTTCATTAACTAATACCCTTTAATTTCAAATTTTGAAGTGGAAAAAGAATGTACACCAATCACAGTGATCCTTAAAGAAATCCAGATATACTCTCTGCCCTTTCTGAACTTCTCACTTCTTCTATGGACCAAGATGTTTCTCCTAATTTTACTCACTTTCTTCTCATATTTCTGTTTCCGTAACTCATCATCTATCTCCTTGAATAACTGAGTATGTTTCTCTTCCTCCATATTCACCTTTCCAAAAGAGGCTCGATTCACATTCGCAAAATGTTATTACAATCATATTTATACCGTATCACAATTTTTAATGCTTTCCCATAGCCTATTGGGCTGGTAACATTTTCCCAGCAAGTATGTATTGCACTGCTAGACAGCCAGCAATACACAAGCAGCTCTTAACCAATGATGACGTTGCATTGGCAATGCAAGTAATAACTAACTGATACTGTTTATTTCAATTGCAGTGGTTACTGTTTCTACTCTTAGATCTTATACACATATGCATTACTGATATTGTGTGCACATTATGTTTAAATTTTTTAAATGTTTAAAATTAAAGACAACTCAGCCACAAAGTAAAACAGAATACAAAAAAAAGGCATGCATTAGAAAGGTAAAAATAGTTTATATTTCATTTTCTAAGTATCATTCTCAAGAACGCCAAAAAAATGAAAACAAGACCAAATAAAGTAGAAAAAAGAGAAAATAAACCAAAAACAATCAATAAAGGAAAAAATGTGCTAAAAGAAAATTGTCAAAGTTATTTCTCAGAAAACTCCAACACAACTGATAAACCTTAATTAACATTGTTCAATGAAAAAGGAGAAGGCAAGAATCACCAGTGCCGGTAGATAAAAAAGAAAAATTTACTACTGATTCTGCAGACAATAAAAATATTAGCGCTAGTCTTTTAAAAAATTGGAAAATTTATATAAGACACACCCTTAGAAAAACAAAATAAACACAAACTAACATAAGACGAGACACCAGATTCCAGGCTAAGGTGACTTCAGCAATGAACGTTCTATTCTTTTGCAGAAATAACAACATGGATATTACATACATTATTTCAGTGAATACAAAACTAATTATTTCCCTATTTCTTTCATAGTTACAATTAATCTTATATGGCATTTCTTAAGGATATCACAAATAAGTTACAGAGCTATCCCAGCAATAAATATAGATGCAGAAACCTTAAATACTCACATTTGAAATAGTGCTATAAAAGAGATAAAATACACTGTTACCAAAAGAAAATTGTTCTAGTAAGGTAGATTGATTTAATATTTGAATATCAATAAATGTAAATTTATAAGACCATATCAACATATGCAGAAACTCTTATTAGAATTCAGCTCACATTGATAGAAAAGATGCTCTTAAAAAATAAGAATTCAAAAATTTTTTAAATTATAAAATATACGAAGTATTTAAAAAATAATATATACTGTTCCTTCCTGAGATCATTAATGAGAAAAGGAAAGAAGAAATAAAGTAGTCAATATTATGGGAGGTCATGAGTATGTCATTGAAAAGTCAAAAAATGACCAAACTAATATAAATAAGGAAATTTGGTTGCTAGACACAAAATTACTGTAACACTAAATTTTATTTCTATGAGAACTAAACACAATTTTTTAAATTTAATACCGTTAAAATAACACAAAGAATGAAATATCTATTTTTTTGAGTAAATTTCACAAAAGAGAAAACTAACATCTACAGAGCAAACAATAAAATATTACAAAAGAATGTTTTGAAAGGCCTATGTAAATCTCAAGATATACCAAGTTTACAGACCGGAAGACTCAAAATGTCATTTCCACAAATTGATGTAAACAATCAAATCAATTTGAATAATGTCCATGGAAAAATATTTGTAAAACTAACAAGCTAATTCTGCAATTTATAAGAAATACAGAGCACGAGGATCTCCAATTTTAAAAGACTACTAAAAATCTTACATTATTGTTCATCAAGACCTATTTAATAGCTAGACTCCCTGAGAATATACATTTGTCTTAGACAAACTGGATATAAAGGAGAAACCAGAAATACACAAGCAAAGGAATGCGTTCAAAAATATATACAGTTGATTCATTTGTCACTAAGATATCACTGTAAAGCAGTAAAAAACGGTCTTATTTTTACAATGTACTGTTCTGTATCAACTCGATGTGCGCATTGAAAAAAATAAGCCTTTATTGAACTCATGTTTGTGTAAGGTCTTGGATAAGGATAAAGGTTTTATCACACTTTAAAAACAAGATAACAACTTCTATGAAAACAAAACCATGTGTAATAAATTATGTTTCTGACCTTGAGATATGCTGATTTCTTTATTGTTAAGGGTACAAAAAGACAACTATAAAATTGAAAATAATTGCAACACACATTACAAAAGGTTTTTTACAAAACGTATTTGCAACATATATATTGGACAAAATAGAAATATAGTATGAATATAAAAATGTGCAGGTGGATATGTATGTATGTATGTGATTCTGCGTGTGCATTTTGAACTACTTTTTAGTGTTCACTATCAAGAAAATGGTTACTTTAAGGAAAGATTAGAGAATATTGACTAAGAAGGGGCAGAAGGGGTTTTATACGATTCTGATAATATTCTTTTTCTTGAAATCTGTCATGTAGGGGAGCTTGTGCAGACATATTACCAGTGTATATTCTCACAAGAGCCTCATGAGAACCAACATTGTAGAAAAATTCGTGATTTCCAATGAGAGAATTTCCACTAGTTGTATGGGTGTTTTACTCCTTTTTTAAAGTATGTCTCTACATACTTCTGAAATATATCTACAAATTTCAAACATTTCCCTGGTAAATGGCAATCATGAGATTTTTCCCATTGAGGAACAAGTAAAATTTTCTTCTCTCATGGGGGGATCACAATACCTCTTCATATTAAAAAATGGGGCAGATCATTCTATATTATGGAAAACATAGGCTACAAATACATAAAGTTTCTAATCAAAACGATTATGTATTGCATGTTTGTTTACTGGAAATTAAACAATGGTATAGGCATTATGAGAAAAACTATACAAGTCCTTGCAAAAATTAAAACTAGAACTATAAAAGGAAATATCTATCACACTTCTGACTGTATTTCCAATATAAAGTTAGTACTTCAATCTGATACGTACACAAACATTCAATGCAGGATTATTGACATTTGACAAGATAAGGAAATAATGGAAGTGGGGGGGGGAGAAAGAGAGAAAGAGAGAGAGAGAAAGAGAAAGAGAGAGAGAGAGAGAGAGAGAGAGAGAGAATTCCATTTAGCTGAACTCACAAAATTAGGATATAGTTACTTTTCTGATTAATTTTGTTTAACAAGCAATTACATTTATAAAGAACATTAATAACAGGTGTATTCACTCAGGAAAAATTTATTGAGTGCTTGTTTTATGCGGGAATGCTTATCCTTAATTCCCACAACAATTCTGTGATGTAGGTTATATTGTGTGTGTTAATATTGAAATTGAGAACGAGCTTTAGTGACTTCCTCAAGACCTAATAGCTAGGGTTTAAATAGAAAAATGCAGAGCCTGCTTGTATCTCTTTGACTTCAGGGACCTTATTCTTTCCCTTACAGTTTGTTCTCTATATACTAAGAGTAAATAGAACCAAGAAATAGCTCAGGAAGAGGTAATCAAGGAAAGAGTCTCAGGGAAGGAGACTCAAGGGAAGTACTTAAAGGAAGAGTAGGAGGATGACCCAAGTGAAGAACTGAGGAAAGAAACATCCACCTACATAGAGGCATTAGATGTGCAGGAACCTGATACCTGCATATAACACAAGTAATATTCGATCACATTCCACAAAAATTATAATGTTGGAAAAACTACTCACCAAACTGATAACATTAGAAAGGAGTGCTTTTGCCAGCAAAGGAGCATTGGATCAAGTTGTAAAAGTGTAGAGCTCTCATGAATGAGATTTCCTTTTCAACTGTCAGGAGACTGTAATACTTCTTTCTCCTATGCTCTGGAACCTGTAAAGATAGAATGCGTTATCAGTACTCGGAAAGAAGAGAGTTCCAGCCTCCAGAACTGTGAAGAAATAAATTTCTGTTCTTCAGAAGCCATCCAACCTGTGGTGTAATTGTTATTGCATGCTGAACTAACATATACTTTATCATAGAATTCAGGGTCAAAGGGGAGGCATTTTTCTCAAGGAAGCCCTGAGGGTCCATCTTAAGAGCTTTGAATTTCACTGTGAGGTAATTTTTTAAAAAACAAACAAACAAATTATTCAGACAGTCTCTTAATGTGATCAGCAGCACCTTAAATCACTCCCTACTTTTACAACAATTACTACATTGGGAATCTTAGAAAAATTCTTTAATAGGACTTCCGGCCAAGATAGAGGTGTACGTAGATACACTTTGCTTCTTCACACAACCAAAAGAAGAACCACCACCAGTTTAAAAGCAAAGAACAACCAAAACTGCCAGAAAAACTGAATTCTGTGGAGGTCAGACAGCTAAGGAGTTAAAAAAAATTTCATTCAGATCCGGAGAAGGGACCGAGACTGGCATCAGAGGCTGAGAAGTCAGTGGCAAGACAGCAGCTGACAGGCAAGAGGGCTAAGGCGACCGAGGCTGGAGGACAGCAGCCCCACATTCGCCTGCTTATAAGCCTTGGGGAACCACTGGGGAGCATGACTGAACATGAAACAAGGATCCAATGCAGGGAAACTGGCAAGAAGTATTCAACTCATGAAAGGCAAGGACTACCACCAAGATGACTCTATCCAGCAAGGCTATCATTTAGATTGGAAGGGCAGATAAAGTACTTCCCAGACAAGGTAAGTGAAAGGAGTTCATCATCACCAAGCCCTTATTATATGAAATGTTAAAGGGACTTATGTAAGAAAAAGAAGATCAAAACTACGAACAGTAAAATGACAACAAACTTACACCTATAAACAACTGAACCTAAAAAAGCAATTAAGAATAACAAACTAAGCAAACTACTAGAACAGGACCAAAATCACAGAAATGTAGATCACATGGAGGGTTATTGGCTGGGATGGGAGAAAATGAGGGAAAAAGCAGCAGGGAATAAGGATCATAATTGGGTAGGTACAGAATAGACAGGGGGAGGTTAACAACAGTATAGGAAATGGAGAAGCCATAAAGGTGCACATCAACTAACCCGAGGGTGAGAACTAATGGGGGGGATACATGCACGCCATGCACTCAACCACGTGGGGCCATGCCGGAAGGATGTTCCTCTCTCACACACTGATGTCCACCTCCCTTTCTGTGTCCCTTCCCCTCTCTATAAAAATAAACAAATAAAAATATTTTCTAAAAATTCCTAACCAATCATAACAATCAGTCTAGTGTCGATGCCACTCTTTGCCCCTTTTCATCATCTACCCTAAATCGAAATGTCTGCATCCAGTGACAAAAAAGAACCTTCTAAATTACAAACTCCACTGGCAACTTTCATTTTCATTTTAAATTTCATTTAAAATTACGATGAATAATTTTAGATCAGGCCTGAATGCTACTCCAAACTTTTTCCCATTTCTCCAAACCTCCAACACCTACTCTCCAATTCTCACTCTCAGCTGACAATTCTGCACCTTAGTTAACCAGGGATGTTAAAGACTTAGAAAACCATTTTTCCAAATGTTCCCATCTTCCACATCTACCCACCTACGTACATATATGTGTATAGTGCCTGTGCCAAAACAGTCTAGCAATTGTTACCTCTATCTTCCACAGAAGAAATTTGCTTTCTCAAATGCACCATTCAAATCAGCATTAAAAGAAACAGGCCATTTCTCTAAAATAAAAATAAGCCTTTCGTAAGCCCATGTGAATTCTACTCACAGATCTTCTCCTTTTTATTTACAGCAAAACAATTTGTGTACAATGTATCCCTAATCTCTTCCGCACCATCCTCTTTATAACCCACACAAATGGGTCATTTCAATCCACTCACTCCCTAAATGAGCTCATCCAATATCTTGTCTTTACCATATAAAAAGTTATTACTTCGAAATATATACCTTCAGGGCTTTGTCCTGATCTCTAGTACAACCATATTATCAAACTTCATCCTTAAAAATCAATACTTGAAAATCTAATTGATCATTTAACCTTAATATACCTAAAACAAAGGCTCTGATATTTCTGACAAACATAGCCCATTTGTAGTGTTCCTCATTTCAGATGAAGGCATTTATTCAAGTTGCTCAGGCCAAAAAAATTGTTCAATCATCCTTGACTTCTCTCACTCTTTCCCGTCTAATTTTGCAGTAAATTTTGTTGACATTAATTCCAAAATACATATAGGATCCAATCATTTATCACCATCTGTAATTGTACCAGACTAATTCAAGTCAACGAACGTCGTTTCTTACTTGGGTTATTCCAATTGCCTCTGAATAGATTTCCTTGCCTCTGCCCATGAAGTCTTTCACTTTATACTCAACACAATATAACACAAAGAAATCTTGATATCTGTAAAGCTGAGCACATTATTTCTCAATTCAAAATCTTACCACAGTATCTGATTCCCCATTAAGTGACAGGTGAATGCTTACTAAATCCTACAAGAGCCTACTGGTCTCTATCTCCTACTCTAAGCCCGTCTCCAACAGCTCTTGCCATCCACACTGTCATTCTGACTCTTCTTTCACCACACTGAGGAGGTCCTCAGCTAAGTGTCTTTGCACTTTTGATTCCCTTTCATATAACTTTATTCAAAAAAAAATATGTATAGCATTCTCTCTCACTTCAGAGTGTTCTGCATTTAAAAATTATAGGAGCTAGTGTGGTTCATCGGATTGAGCGCTAGCCTGCAAACCAAAGGGCTGCTTGTACAATTCCCAGTCATGGAGTCATAGCCTATGTCTGGGTTGTAGGCTGCTTCCCCCTTAGGTGGTGGGCGATAGACAGCCACACTCTGAGGTTTGTTACCCTCAAGTTCTCCCTCCCTTCTCATTTTTCTAAAAATAATTAAATATAATCTTTAAAAAAAAGGAATGAAATAAAAAAAGATTAAAGATTACCTGTTAAGCTTACCTACTTACAGCCAGGGAATACAAATTTTTATTTTATAAAAACACAGTTTTATTTTTTTAAAAAACATAGGGAGGAGGGGAAGGGCAAGGGTCAGATCAAGGAACAGCTGTGAAGGACACCTGGGCAAAGCCAAGGTGGGGGAGGATTGAGGGGGGAGCAGGGGAAAGTGGTGGCAGGTACATTAAGACAAATGGATGTGAAAAAAATTTTTAAATAAATTAATTAAAAACAACATGAATGGATTTCAACCTAACAACTATAAAAAGGAGATACACTATAAATGCATAATTAAAAAGAAGAAATAAAAACAAGCGGGCAAACAAAGTATTACAAATCTGAGACTACATGAAACCTAAGTGAACTCAATTCCAGAAAAGGAAAAGCTATTCATGTGAGACAAAACATCCAAGAACGTTTTTGCCCCGGGTGAACTGCTGCTGCGGAAAAAAGTATTTGATACAGACTGGGATACGATGACACCCCCAAAATATATAATTTCTAATGCCTATACACTTGACATTTCAGAATGACATTTTAGAATTTTATGGAGCAAACCAAAAATTAGATTGCCAAAAATTAGATTAGGTTCATCCGTCAATTCTTCATTTAGTATGTGGGGACAGAAACCTACCAAGGGGGTGTCCAGTCTTTTGGCGACTCTGGGCCACACTGGAAAAACCGCAGTTTTTGGTCACACTTTAAATACAGTGAGACACATAGTGACACACCAAAAAAAGTTTCAGTTAACTTTATGATTTTGTGTTGGACTGCTTTCAGAGCCATCCTTAGCCACTTGTGTGCCAAGCGCCGCAGGTGGGACACCCCAATAGTGTAATGGCAGGGGAGCTCAGAGAAATCCCTCGAGACAGTTTTGTTCATCTTAACTTGTAAAGCCCATGTCTTCTGAAGACTGCTCCTGTCAGGTAACATAGAAGAGGCACTAGATCAATGTCTGTCTCTGTCTGTCTCTCTGTCTGTCTGTCTCCCTCTCTCTCCCTCAAATCAGTAAATATATCCTCAGGGGAAGACTAGAGAAAAAGAAACACACCAGATCTATGTCACTGTGCCACTGCCATGGTTACCAACTCTGACCTTAATGTAGGTAAGACTGTGTAATGAGTTTAAGAAGCACTAGCCATAATAAAATGTTTACATGAAATTTTGTATTCAACAAAAAATGCAATCATATTACTAGGCAAACCCTGAACCAAAAAAGATGGTACACTAGTAACCCCTCCCCCAATGTGTGGATTTCCTTTCCATTGTAGTTATACTTGGTCACCCATGGTCCACAAATATTAAATGGAAAATTCTATAAATAAACAATTCATCAATTCTATATTATGCATCATTCTGAGAGTGTGACAAAATCTTCTTCCATCCCACTCTATCCTGTACGGAAATGAATCATTCCTTTCTCCACACTGTAAGTACACTATATTGATATAGTTGTACCATTGTTAGTTGTTGTGAATATCCTAACATGCCTAATGTATAAATTAACCTTTACCATGAATATTCATGCCGTTGAAAAAAACATGTATACGACTTAGTATTATCATCCACTGAAGGTTTTGGAACATATCCCCCATTGGGTACAATAAGAACTACTGTAAATAAATCTGAGAAGACACTCATATTCAAACTACATAAGAAATTTTCAGAAAGCAACAATAAAAACAAAAATACAATACAAAAATGAGAAAGTGATAAATGGGCAGTTTTTGAAACAATCACTACATGAAAAGGCATTCAACTTCATACATCATAATCAAAACGAAATGTCACTAAATACACAGTAAAATGGTAATATAAAAGTTCCTCACAGTACTAAATATTTGTGAGGACGTGTAGCTGCAATGGGGTGTTGAGCTAGAGGTCCTCCCAAAATGCTCAAAACCCCCATAAGTATGGCTTGTGGGATGAGATAATCTGAGCATGGCCATTGAGAATGAATATCTGAAGAACTTTGCCAGTATTTTAATAATGTTGAAACTGTGCTTGTGTTCAGAGCCCGAGAGCTGTGCTTAAGTCTAACCACTAATGCCATGTAGTTGCAGGGGCTTGCTGCACCCCCAAGAGGAGGCTTGGAGGCTGCTCCTATGTCAGGGAGCCAAACTAGCCTGGACTAACAATGGCAGCCCAGAAAGGCAGAAGAAACCAGACTCTGAGCAGGTGTACTTAAGTATGGGAAGAGTTCACAATGGAGATTGCAAGCACTAGCCATAATAAAATGTTTACATGAAATTTTCTATTCAACAAAAAATGCAATCACATTACTAGACAAACCCTGAACCAAAAAAGATGGTACACTAGTAACCTCTCCCCCAATGTGTGGATTTTCTTTCCATAGTTTTAGTTATACTTGGTCACCCATGGTCCACAAATATTAAATGGAAAATTCTATAAATAAACAATTCATCAATTGTATATTATACAGAGACCTTCATATAAACCCAGGCACCCAGACCACCTTTCAGGGGACTTCAACACATGGAGCTGAGAGGGAGCTCTCTCTATTTCTCAGCCAAGATTGAAATCTGATCCAAGGGGGAAGTAGAGCAGGAGAGACAAGAGGCTCAAGTGCTCTCTGGTTCACTCTCTCTCTCCCTCTCTACCTCCCCTCCTCTGGCCCTTCCCTCCCTGTCTCTCTCCCCCGCCCCCCTCCCTCTCTCTGGCACAGGCTTCATTCTTAGCCAATAAGCTGGGGAAGAGGAAGTATCTTTAACCCGGAGACACAGTGCAGGGTCTTTGCGAAAGGATTTGAAAGAATGCAGAAGGACTCCCACCAACCTGCCTTGAGGAATGGGAGCCCAGCCTAGCTATGGACTTCTATTTTCTTTTCCTGGAATACAACACCGCTGATTGGCCAAGTTTGGTAAGGAGAGGCAGAACTGTGTAGGTATGTTTGCGTGTCTTTTAAAGAGACTTTGGGATTTAAAGGGGAGGTCACACACCATTATTCTGAACATGTATACCTTTTGAATAAATATTTCCTTTCTTTTATACCAAACTCTGGCATTGAGAGCAACAGTTTTTATCAGTGTGGCAAAAGTAACCATTAAAGACATAGACCAACACAGGGTTTGCGTAATACAACCACTGGAAATCTTAAGCTATTAATTTTTGAAAACTATTCAGTAGTTTCTTATAGAGGTTGAATACAAATATTGCAATTGATAGAGCAATTTTCCTTATAAGTAATTACCCAAGTGGAGTGAAAATGTATCTACAAAAGGTTTTATTTACCATGATGAAGGAGGTAATAAACATAAAATCCTGGAATTAAAAAAATCCAAATGTCTGAGAGGACACAAAATTGAAAAAACTATTAAACTCACGTTGGAGGTTATGTAGCCATTTGAAGTAAAAAGCTATTGATAGTAGTAAAACTTGGAAGAATTATGTTGACCAAAAGTAGCCAGGTAAACACACATGCATGTACCTGTTCATGCAGATGAACATATATACCACTCAAATACACACTCTACAATTTCACTAATAATATACCATGTCAAAGAACACGCAAAAAATTAAGCTAAGGTGATAGAAACCTGCAAAGTGGTGACATAGGGAAATTGACGACATTGTTTTTATTAAGACCTTCTGATCATCCTTCCCTGTCCAAAACACTTTAACAGCCTTCCCCATGGCACAGAGAATACCAGAGGTAGAGCACTGCCTCTGTCCAAGATCAGCCCAGGATGTATTTCATGCATGAGGTTTGTAAGGAAGGAGATTAACTGCCACTACTTGCATGACCTTTCTGACAATCCATACGGTGTAATGAGGAAGTTTGTTCAGCAAGGGTATTGTATTTATGGAGACTTCTGCTCATAGGAGAGCAAACCACAGAAAAGAGGAAAAAGCTACTGATACAGATTTCACTGCAAAATGATCCCTTGCTACCTCCTCAAGTCTCTCACCAGTAGGTGGACCAATTGTTGAAAGCAATATGGGAGACGCTCAGTCAAGACATACAAACTTTGCAACTGTACTTAGCGGGTTGAGAGGACTGGATGACTGCCTTTGAGGTTTCTCCTGTGCGGCCTTACTGTGGATGGGTTGCAGGGGAAAGCATAGGAAGAATCCTGATACTATGTTACTGCTGCCGGCCACATGCTAGCTACCTGGTTGCCAGACAACACCTTTTAACACTTAAATAGCAGCTAGGAATGAGCTGCCAAAAGGGAAACAAAGGCAGGACCCTCGCCAGTACAATCTCACAAAAAATTTAATAGAAGAGATTAAAAGCAAAAACTCATACCTTAACCAAGTAATCCTGACAGGGCTCCAAATGGGCTCCCTGGTGACTGGAACAACAGAAGTAAACTATGATAGTGTTGGAGAGGGAGCCCTTGAAAGCCTCTGTGTATCATCTTCACTAGCTGGGAAAAGGAAAACCTTGAGACTGTGTATTCATCCAAAGGCCTAGAAGGGAGAAGGTGTGCGGGACCACAGCATCCAAAGAAAAAACCCATGCATCATCTTTGCTTAACTCCCTGCCTCCAGTCACTTACAAAATGAGCCCTGGCTGTTGTGGTTCAGTGAACTGAGTGCCAACCTGCAATCCAAATAGTCCCCAGTTCAATTCCCAGTCAGGGAGTATATCTGGATTAAGGGCCATGTCCTCAGTAGGGGGCAAGAACAGGGGCAACCACACATTGATGTTTGTCTCCCTCTCTTTCTTCTTCCATTCCACCCTGTCTAAAAATAAACATATTTTTAAAATGAGCTAAGAGTCTGTACCAAGATAAGGTTTCATGCTAACAGATCCCACCCGTACCTATGTTTCTGGCAGTCAGGTCTCCAAGGAAAACTGGCACCACCTGTATCTGCCAATCAAAATGTTACTCCTTCATTCCCAGCCTGACAACTAAATAAGTACTGAGAAGAAATGACTTTTGCTCTTCTCTTGCCTCCAGACTCTATTGCTACAAGTGGGGTGACACACTAGCCACCAAGAACTTTGGGCACCCTTGCTTTTGCTCTCCCATGCACTAACAAACTTTGTTTGCATGCTCATAGGCTACATGACCTATAATCCTTCACTGTGTCAGGAATAAGAACCAGTGTCTCTCCAGTAGCAGCCCTAATGCTCCTTTTTGCTCTGAAGCACCCCTGCAGGGCTCCCTTACCAAGGGAGACCCAATGAAGGAGTTGCTGGCCTTGGAAACAGAGCAGCAGCTGTGACCCTACCCAGCAGCTGTAGAGTGTATCTCCATGAAGACTCCTGCCCTGTGTGGGCTGCAGGTCATCCATCCATTGGATGCTGCCCAGCGTTCACAGCACATAATATCTTGCACTGAGGCCCACAGGGAGCTCTAATACACTGTCCAGTGGAGTAAGGTCAAGGTGTGTGGGATCTGCTTGGAGGTGATCTACCTGAAAGCGAATTCCAGCAGGGGCAGCTTGGGGAATCTTCCCCAACTGCAACCACAACTACGTCTCTCAAATCAATTTGTAAGTGGAGGAGTGCTCAGCAATTTGAGAGCAAGATCATAAAAGTCCTTCCTATAATGCAGGACCACATTTAACGTTGTCATTCCAAGTGAGTACTGGCTGGAGGAGAAAGAGAAGCAGAAACTCGAAGAGAAATACAAGGAGGCAATCAGCAAAAAGGGGTGACGAATTCTGATGAAGGACCTGGGAGCTGCCCGTTTGCAGGGAACTGTTTTCACAAGCATGTGTGCCCTGATGGCCTTAGAGAGGAGTCGCAGAGGTAGAAAGTGGTAACTTCAAGCAGAGTCCGGGTCCAATGAAAGAACCACTTCTGAGAGCTCAATGAGAAAAGGGAGAACAGCAACCCCTTTGGCCATGAAGAAGAATAGGTTGTCACCTTTCATCTGGGTGAGATATTGCTTATGCTTTTGTCTGTAGGTGGAAAGGCCGACCTGACAAGACTCCCAAGACCAGTAGTATTTTTGTTTCAGGATGAGCTGGATGACTTCTGTGACCCGGATCTATAGCAGCTGTGCAAGGCAAGCGGACTGGCCTGCCAACCCTCTAGCAGCGGAGTATGGCCCAGGATTCTCTCTCAGTCAGGCTTCCCCACTCCACGGGCTGGTGAACTAACTTTTCCCCCTGGGTCTGTGTTCTCCAAACCTTTTCTTTTTCCTCAGGAGTATCTTGTTTTCTCTGGTTAAACAAGTTTCAAAAAGAAACCTGTTGTTACTTTTTTCATAGCATGAACTTAACTATCATGTGTTATGTTCATGCTTAACTACCATTATCGAAAATCCAAGTGGAGGACTGATGTATCATGTTTTCAATCAGATTCGCACAGTTGCAGGGGACTGGCCAAGGAATTTCAATGTCTAATTTTGAAGATCCTCGTTTCAAAATTCTTACCATTTCCCCTGCTTTGGTGTCCAAGAATTGGGGTGATGGGTAAAGGATATGGACTTTGGAAAGTAGCCTCTGATGCAGACTTAAAAGGTGGATCCTTGAGGTTTCTAGTGGAATCTACACAGCTGTTTTTGTTTTACCTGTTCCCTACCCTACAGTCTCTCCCTCCCCCACCCAACCCAGTGAACTTGTCCTAAGGTTTCCATCTCCTGAGTAATAGTGCTCAAGTAATGAACTACTGGGTAACCAAAGGGGGGGGGGGGCGAGGAAGAAACTCCTTCTACATCTTGCTTCAGGTACCTGCTCTATGAGCATATACAATTGTCAGAAACGGGAGAACTGTACATTTCTTATTTTTACGTTCAACCTTAATTAAAAGTCAATTTGGTTTTTTTCCCTTTAACAATTTATTTAAAATTTTAGTGTCAATACTCCCTATACACTGTCCCTACTAATTACAACTTAGCCTTTATGCCCACCAGATATATTTAATTAGTTCATTTCTTTTCCATCCTTTCCGTGAATGTTCACTTCATGAGGTGAGGTAGCTTTCTCTCTTTTGTTCATTGGCATACCATTCAGCCTTCAACATTCTTACACATAGCAGGGCTCAATAAATATTTCTTCAATAAATGGATGCGCTCTAAATAAATATTACTGTGAATCAATAATGTTATCCCTCTGTAGCCCCAAAATAGGGGCACTTGGAGAAGACTAGGTAAAGGACCCGGTGTTCTATTACCCACCAGGGCATGCAGAATGTGTAGACTGTCATTTTCTTTCCATGAAGTAAACAGCAGCAACATTTTTAAGCATTGATATGTCTGAATGGCATAACAAACATTTATCTGGCAGTGATTTTAGGTTTAAGGACATACATCAAAATTATGGGGTCAATTAATGAAAAATAAGCCAAACTATCTCATGTGATATTGAACAACCTAACAATTATAATTAACATGTAATTACTGAAATACTGAATTTGCACATGCTAATGTGAGATTTGCCTAAGGCTGGAGAGAAAATCAGTGATTAGCATTTACTCCAGCTGGTACGTCTGATTCAGTGAAGTGGGGGCAGGGAGACTTAAGGACTGTTATTTACTGAAAGTTTTCATTTGATACATGTGTACAAAAAAGTCCTTTGAGCCCCTAAGAGAGAATTAGTGCACATTTTGACATGGATGCCAACATCGAGGTGGTTCAAGATTCCCCTAATGGATTCCTTGGCAATAAAAAACACTTTCCTGATAAGAACTACCTGTAATCCTGCCATCCACAGTTTACAGTTGTTACCATGTTTCTGTATTTCCTGTCAGTCTTTCGCTGTATAAAATTTTAATGAAAGTAAATATAGATATGCAACCAGATCTGTAATACTAAGCAGAGATTAAACAGTCCAACATAGCTTCATCTTCTCTTCATGTTTTCATTCATACTTTCACTATGTGCTGGGACTTAGAACATATATGCAACTTGCTTTTCAGCTTAGGATTTAAAGCAGGCCTCAAGATCTTCCACAGTCCTTTAGTTTAATTTTTATAACTTATTGAAAGGGTGCGAGAGACTTTCTGACAATCCTGGAATATGTTGAGTATTCAAAAGTTTCATGAGATGTTTCCTGTGAGTCTCTTTTCTTGTATGTGATAATTTTACTGATGATATTCCAAATCCAGCCAATCAACATTGCCAATGATACAATGATACTATATTAATAAAAAGACAACACTGCTGTGGGCTGTTCTCATGAAAAACGCAATCAAAACCCCACTGCATACAAACATACTAACAAAACTCTTCATTACTGCTGTCATTGCAATGAGGAATCCTTTCCAGGAGTTTCTGCCTGTATAAATAATATTTTCTTTCATCAGGGTCTCTCTATCAAAGTATTGCTGACAGAAACTGTTAGGCTTGAAATTTCTCCTACACCACTTCTATCTTAAATCTTGACATTAACAACATACAATGCAGGGGTGTCCCAACATTTGATGTCTTTGGGACACACTGGAATAATAAGAGTTGTCTTCCTCAACACATTAAATATATTTCAATATGTAATGACAAAAAAAATCTGAGAATGTTTTAAGGAAATTTACAATTTTATGTTGGACCACATTCACAGCCATCCTGAGCTGCATGTGGCCTAGGGGCCACAGCTTGGTGACCCCTGATGATGATGATGATGATGATGATGATGATGATGATGATGATGATATGGCTTTTCTAACATCCTAAAATTTCTCAGTTCCTTGATCTCCTCTTAGCCACTCCCACACACCCCAGACTATCCAAATCAACAGTTACAACCCCTCTATATTCTCAATTTCACTCCCTACCTTTACACATCTTTCCAGGTTGCTTCCTCTAGTACCTTATTTCCACAAATTTTAAGATCCACTGTTACACATGTCTCTTTAAACATTCATTCTGCCTTCCTTACAGAACTCTGTTCATTCAATCTTATGGAAAATCTTAAAAATGACTCCCTCACACACACGCCCTAACTTCTTTCTCCTCCTCCTAAATCATAGTCCTCTTATGGTAAATCTCCAAAACGAATTAAATCAAGCTCTCTTCTTTCAAAAGTGCAAAATAATATGGTTGTACAGAAATCTATGCTGATTAGTCTCACTTTCAATTCGTGTCCATTAATCTCAATTAAGTATTTAATGCTGCCAGTTAATTCTAATGTAATTCAACATCCATTTTCTCTCAGCTCTCAGAAGACTGTCCATATTGTTTCCTCAAATGGCCAAGAACTCATAAGTGACTTTGCTTCTTATTACAATAATAACACTAAAGTGATCTCAACAGAAATTATAAATAATAAATAAAAGTTAGCTAAACTGCCTTCCTAGAACAAAAATGGAAAAGAAATTCCACAAATCCCAACTACCCAATTTATCACACTGCCTTTATCTTTGGGCACATATTCTCCCATATTAAGAAAATCACCCATTCTTAACAAACATTTTATCCAGCAATCTGCTATTTCTTGAATCCCTGAATAAATGCACATGCACACAGACACACAGATGTAGAATGTCCTGCAAGTTTTAGAGGAAAAATTGACTTGTCTTCAGAATTCTGAGACCATAAATTGTTGTATTAAGTCTCCTAGTATGTTGTACTTTGTTACAGCATCCCTAGAAAGCTAATATAACTGCTATCTGTACATTCAAAATACATCTATAATCCACTCACCTGCACATTCTACACGGCTTTGCCCCTCTTGTAACTCATCTTATATGACCATATTTATGTTCCTTGGATTCTTTTACGTGAAAAACCACTAAATTGTAAAGATCATAAATTCTAATAATAATCATGAAATCCAGGTGGCCAACAATATCTAAATATCTATCAGATAAAAAAAATAAAAGTTGAACAATGAAAGTCAAGTTTACACAGTCAACACCTACAAATTACCATTTAGATTAATGTGCCTATACACATAAGCATTAAGGAGCGAAGTTCTGTAGTACTCACCAAGGTAAGAAAACACTAGACAGTGGATGTGGTTGGTGAAGGAGAAACAGTGATGCTTTGCAAAATAAAGACAAGTCAGGTAGTTGACTTGTAGGCAACCATTCAACATGTTATATACCAAGGAGGGTGAGTTACTGATCAGAAAACTTCATTAACTTGTTTTCCCTATCATATCAAGCCTCGTTATCACACACATATTTTACTTAATGCCTGGAGCCATTCTCATTCTTTTCTCTCTGCAGTATTTTTTTTTTTGGTTGAGGTTTTAAACCATTTCACAGTTCATAATACTCTTGT
The DNA here is from genome assembly GCF_021234165.1 of Pteronotus mesoamericanus. NCBI lineage: Eukaryota > Metazoa > Chordata > Mammalia > Chiroptera > Mormoopidae > Pteronotus > Pteronotus mesoamericanus. Next base: position 7,217,161 of record NW_026555198.1, read on the forward strand.
CCTTAAAAAAAATATATAGAACATGGAAAAATACCTCAGGGGAAAATAAGAGTTGAACATGAGAGCACTTTTAATTATGTGGAAACAGCTAATGTGCACAGCAGACTAAAGATGAGTAAACGATGCTATTTCTGTATCTCATTCACATGGTGTACCTACACCAAGTAAAACCTTTTGAGTTTATCCAAATACGGTACATGACTCAAATATGCTCCATTTTTTTTTCTGACTAGAAATTATGGGGGTCAGTAAATGAATATGACTTCACCTGAAAATTTAAAGGCAATGTAGCATTTCTTATAATGCAGTCACTGAATATATCTTTACAGAAAAGCGCTTATGGCCCCAATTTACCACTAAACCTAAAAATACTCATCTGGAAGGTGTTCTTTGTTTTCAAGGGGATTTATGACAAAATCATTAACTGACTAGGCATCATATGATCTAAGTCTGTTTTATTGAAGGGCTCTTTCATCAAGTGACTCTAAATAGTACTTCCTGACAAGGTCTTGCTTTATAACTCTCCCATCTAACGGTTCATGTATCTGAGGACTTCCCTACACTAGGCACCTATTAAGAGTTAGATCAGATGAGGGATATTCTAAAACTATTATCAATGTCTTTTGCCACTTTTTAAAAAGTTCACTCATACTAAGTACAACAGAAATTATAGGTATATCAAGGCTTTGAATGCATTGGGTGCTACATACACACTGAAGTATTGGAAATCCATTCAGGGATGGCACTATTTCTGCTCCCATGTACGACTGGATACCCATCCTCATTAAGAGAGTTCTCAGCTCTCCAAAATAAAAGCACAAGCTGCCTGGTTCAATGTCAATTTCACATAAACATTACATAACAGCATATGAAATAATTAGATGTAATAGTTGGTATATATTTCACGAAAAAACTGTTACCTGATCTTTGAGTTCAATGAAATATCCTATTTTATATAGGAGCATTATTAGGAGAAGATGAGGACTATATTAAAAAAACATATTTTGGTTCACTAGAAGTGGCCAAACCACAATTATTCCTCACATCGCTCCCATGAGTCACAGAATCCCCAACAGCACAATGTTCCATACATATGCATGCCCTTCACTCAATACATAATCAAGCAAGTGTAAAAGTACTTACTAAGTGCTGGGAACTAGGAACCCAGGAAAAATACAGGGCACGCCCCAGTGTAGAGGAGCTCACCCTCCAGAGCAAGAGACACATGTAAACAGATACTTAGAAAACAGTGTTCTTCCAAAAGCAGCATTAACAGATTCAGTGGAAGCATAAGTAAAAAATAGAAAGTACATAATTATTTTTGAAACCATTACTAAGATATTCTCACTTCTTAAAACTCTGTTGTAAGAAGAGAAAGAAATGTGTATGACTTTTCTGTGAATGATATGCACATCTAATTCTTAAATTACCAATTTGAATCTCTAAGTACAGGGATATGACTGGAAACCCCAAGCCCTGGACTGAAGATAATGACATTTGCCTGTGTTAAAGATAGATTCTTTAGGTGTCTTTAGTCTGTGCAACCTCTCTAAATATATCTTCATTCTCAGTGTCTATTCACGGGGCTCGTTTATGCTCCTTGGTTGGAATGTTAGCCAAATCACTTTGTGCAAAAAACAAACTGCGTAGGCTAAAGCTTGGATGACTTCACCAGAAACTGCTTTCTATTTTCAGTCTTTAAGCGACTGGTTTGGGAATCATAAAATAAGAAGGCTTTGTCTTCTGTCACAGCCTGTGTAAGTTTTACATACAGAAAAAAATACAGAAGATTGTGTACACAAGAGTAGAGAGAAATAAAAGAATTATGAAAGAGGTCTAGCGAAATGGTTTTTACTCTTGTCCTGGACAACTTGTAATAAAACCTTGAATTGATCAAAATCACTGACACCACAAAATATATTATCATTTATCTTAAGAGTTGAAATTACATTTTCTTATTTTTGTATGGATAAGATCCTCTTTCAACTACTACATTACAAAATGCCTCAAGAAGAATGCTAAAATTACAGCAACATACAATTTAGGTTCTGTTGCTTTACTTTCTTTGCAGTAAAATGAAACCTATTGCATAATTAATAATTCATATCCATAAATTGTTATGAGTTAGAGATGGAGGTTGTATCATTTTCATCAATCACAGATAACAGGGTCAAAATAAGCTTCATCCCGATTCATTCTACAAAACAGAAGCATTGGTATACTAATCAATTCAGTCAGTCTTTTGTGCATCTGCAGTTGTTCATTCTCCCAGTGTCCAGCCTTCCCTCTCGCTCTACCATGTAATTCTTGTAGCAGAGGTGCTCATGTGACAAAAGATTTCTGGTAGTTCTGAAGGGTTCCCTGAAATGAATTTTGCACTAACTCTCACCCACATTATAGGAAATATTCCTTTAGAGAAACCAAGGTGATTGCAGATGCTCTGATCCCAAATTGCAAGGAAACATTCAATAACTGAACAGGTAATACTATCCCTTTAAGGAATGTCAATTCAATGATCTGTATAGCCATTTCACATACATAGACAAAAAGGTCCCCAAAGTCAATCGCTTTCTGCTTATTGTGACTGCAAATATCAAATTTAAATCTTCTTGAAGCACAATCAGATATGTACTTGGGATCAGCGTGATTGTTAAATTAAAGCTATCACTTTCATCCTAAAAATTACAGGACTTTCATTGATTGTAAAAATTTATATATCTTTTTGTTCATGGGCTGATAAAGTTTCTAGTACATTTCTTCTCTATAGATCATATCAATTTTTCATTTCTAGAATAAGACAAAGGGAGGCTCAAATGTCAAATGCAAAGAAAACTTCAGATACTTTAAAGCAGAGTAACGAGAACATTTATTTTTTAAAATGTTAGTAATATTCAAGTAAAACAATCAATTAGGTTAGATTAATTAGTTCATTTAATCTAAAAATGTTTAAGGCCTAGTAAAGTAACACAGAAGCGAACACAATGGACAGGCTATTTAGGTAACAGTCAATATTGAAGGTGACAAATCACTGAAATACAAGACAAAAATTGTAGGATTGAAATCTTTGTAGTGTAGCAATGAAATATTTTAAGGAGTATAATTTATTAATGCTCTCACTACCTGGTAAATATTTGGATTGACCAGATGATATAGAGGAGATTCTTATCATAGAAAATAGGTGACATTTTTTCCAGGTGGGTGCAGAGTAGGTAGAAGCTACACTCACCTTGTACTGCTGCCAAACCACATTTAGCACTCAACCTGATCGACCAACAGAAGGATAGCTGAACAGGAGTATTATATCCAAGGATTTACAGAAGGGATAGAGACTAGTAAAAACACCAAACATTCTGAGAGGGCTGGTCCCTGCACCCAAGTGCAGGGGCTGAGAATTTAGAGGGATATCTCAATGCAAAAGTCCCCACTGGGGAGGCACGTGGGTGTCAACACCACACCAGGACACAAAAGCCAGAGCACCAGGGTCTCTAAAGCATCTAACAGGAGGCTGCTAGAATTCCAGGTGTGCCCACACAAATGAGCTTTACCCTAGGGCACTCTTGTACAGGGAAAGTGACTGGGAACATCAGGACAAGATCTTGGTGGGATAGCTACCAGAGGGTCAGCTACCAAGGACCCTGTATTGATTCAGTATTTCACAGGGCGCTCAAGCACCATCCTCCCAGAGTCTGCCACTCCTACTCTAAAGGAACCAGCCTGGGGAGTGAGCTAACCAGGTCCTCCAAATACTGGCCACATCATCCTGCCAAGTTTAACTGGCAGAAAGGGCTGTTTGCACCTAATTGGGAACCTTTGATGCGCCCTTTCTCTGGAGAAACTATAGGCTGACACTCACAGGCATTTGACTGTAAAGTTTTTGAAGGGGGAGGAGGGCATGGGGTAAAATCTTCCCCTCCCACCCGCAGGCTCAACCAAAATCACCCCCAAGGGGTGATGGTTTTGTTCCATCTTCCAAAGTCTGGTATCCCCACCTTGATGAGCTCTGGTCTGTTTGAAACTTCCAAGACCCTCCAATAGGTGCAGCTACACAACAAAGTGGAAGGACAGAGCTCAGTCCCCTCCCATGCACCTGGCAACTGGTCTTCATCTGTTTCCCCAAGCCCTAGGTAAGCCCGCCTTGGTGAGCGAGCTCCAGCAGTGGGGACACCTGAGTGGACCCAACGGAAACCCCTGGTGTGCTGCTCCTGGGGGAGCAATATTGCACACTCTAGTAGAACCTAACTCAATGAGAAATCAAAGGCAGGAACTGAATAGGTATTTGTCTAAACCCATGCAAATGGACAAAAGATATATGATACAGAGGTTGCCATCATTAATCGTCAAAAAATGCTAATCAAAATCACAATGAGACCAATGACTACCATCAGTTAATCAACTAACAAGTGTAGGCAGGGATGTGGAGAAAAGGGAACCCTGGGACACTGTTGGTGGGGTTGTAAATTGGTGCAGCCACTGTGGAAAACAGTATGGAGGTGCCACAAAAAATTAAAACTACAACTACCATGACCCAGTAATTCTACTTCTTGTTATTTATCTGAAGAAATTCAAAACACTAATTTCAAAAGTTATGTGAATTCCTGTGTTCACTGCAGCTTTATTAACAATAGTCAAGATATAGAGGCATCCAAAGTGTCCAAGGATAGATAAATGGAGAAGCTGTGGTACATATATACAATGCAGTATTATTTGGTCATAAAAATGAATGACATCTTACAATCTGCAACAACAGTAATGGATCTAGAGAGCATTATGCTAAGTGAAACAAGTCAGATCAAGAAACACAAATAACACATTAAGTCACTTGTATGTGAAATCTGAAAAACAAAGTAAATGAACAAACAAAATAGAAATAAACTAATACACAGAGAACAAATTGATGGTTGCAAGGTGGGAGGGGGATTGGGGGATGGTTGGCAATAGTGTAAGGCAGTAAGATGTAAAAATTGCCAGTTATAAAAATAGGCATGGACATGGAAAGTACAGCACAGGATATATAGTCAGTAATATTGGTGGGTATTAGACCTACTGGGTTCAGCACTTTGTAAACTATGTAACTACTATAGTGTACACCTCAAAGTAACATATTATATTTCAACTGCAATTAAAAAAGGAATCACAATGATATGTCAATACAAATGTGTTGGGGTGGTTATTATCAAAACCAAAAAGATAGTAAATTTTGGCAAGGATATGAAGAAAGGGAAGCTTTGAACACTGTGGGTCGTAATGTAAATTGGTTTAGTCATTATGGAAAACAGCGTTGTAGTTCCTCAGATCAGGGCAACTAGAACTATCATATGATCTATGAATCCTATCTCTGGGTATATACCCAAAATGAGGTTCTTGAAGAAATGCCTTCCCTCCTATATTCATTGTAGCACTGTTCACAATAGGGAACAATGGCTAAAGAACATGTGATATATATACAAACATGGGAATATTATTAAGCCTAACAATAAAACACATCTTGCCATTTGCTACAGCATAGTAGAATCTGCAGGACATCATGCTAAGTAAAACAGGCCAAACACAGAATACAACATTATACCCCTAGAATGGTGAACCTAATATAGCCAAAGTCATAGAAGCCCCATAGAAAGGTAGTTTGCCAGAGGCTGCTCAGTAAGGTTAGGAATAAGAAGGTATCACTAAAACGGTAAAAGTTTTGGTTATACAACAGATAAAGCCTACAGATCTACTTACTGTACAACAGAGTATCTATAGATCAAAATATATTACTATATAAAAGTTTTACTAGAGTTTTTGTTTAGGTAGATCTTATGTTAAGTGTTCATATCAACAATAATTATGGTGACAATGACAATAATAAATAAAAGAAGGCAGGATAAAAGTTTTGATGGCAGGGATATGGCAAAGATTTATGAAGATGCTTTCATGGATGTTTATCTCCAAATTCATCAAATTACATACATTTAAATATTTATACCCTTTTCTATGTCATCATCCCTCAACCAACTGGTGTCAGGAAATAAGTAAAATTAGATATGAAGAATGTGCGTGTAGGGAAACTAGAAGGTACATTGGCAGCACATTAAAGAAGAGTAGGTAATCCAGACCAGAGAACTCCTGGAAAGTATATAATTACAAAAAGGTGGATGTGGAAGATAAGTTGAAAATTATGTAGTCAAGGGGAATAAAAAATGTTCCACCTGAGAAGACAACAGGCTTATGGATCAGGGCATAAATAGAGCTAACAGGGCATAACACACTTGATCGCTTGCTTCTGGTTGCAGCATATAGAGCAAGGGGAGGAAGTATCAACAATAAAATTGGAAAAGTTGGCAGACCTAGATCTTAAAGAGCTCTGTGTCCCCTGATAAGCAAGCTTTTTGAAGTCTTTCCTGAGTACAAAAATGGAGTCACTGAAAACTTCTTCTATTCAAGAAGCTGAAACTATGTAATTATTGTTGAATGTTTTTTTCTTGCAAGCAAGCACTCTCCAGCGAAACTACTTTGTAGAGTAGGGATTCCAGGAAAGAGGAGTTGGATCAGCAGAGGGAGATCTTTTAGATGAGATTGATTTACTCACTACTCTAAGGTTTTGCTTAGCACAAGTGGGATTCTGAGGACCATATAGATACAGCTGTATCAAGTTAAAGTGTGTAGTCAAACTAAATGGTTTTGTAGATGAAAATAGTCAAATACCCTCAGAATCTCTTACAATAATTTCTAAGTGTATTCAGTGACGTGGGAGCCAGACACCTTCCTTGCAAAAGTAGACCACCATTCTTCAGTCTCTGGCCATAATTCTGCCTTCAGTTTTGTCCTTCTAATATTGACCTATAGGTACCTCTTTTCTGCATCAACTCCTGTATTTCCTGAATTCAATCCTCATTTATGTAAGGAGCCTAGCACAATGTCTGATTTTGATGACAACCTATGTCACGTTCAGGGTGCCTTAGCTGACCGCTGATCTAGTCCTGAATGTAAATTAAGAGTTTGAAAACCACAAGCCACAGGAATAAAAAGCTTCTGAGTTGCTTTGAGGTACAAAATCACCAGCTGGGAGTATAGAAGCAGCAGGTTAAAAGTGTTAACATACAAATAGCACCTGTTTGGAAGACAGAGAGGCAGTTGGTAACATTTGTCCCACAACTGAAGGTAGAACAGATGTTGTCAATGCACTGTCTCAAAAAAAAAAAAAAATCCTGCCATATTTACAGGTTCATGGGAAAAAATATTGCAGGAATTTTGGGATTCTATAGAAACACTAATTTATTTTTACCATTGAATCAAAACCAATAAACCTAAATGAGGTAAAAATTGGTACACATAATTAAAATAATTTCAGAAAGGTAAATCTCATTTTATGTAACTAAAGAACACACATTCCATCCTTATGCAAAGCTACTTCAATTTAAATTAAGAACTCATATTTAACAAACCTCAATATTGTGGGCACTGATTTTATGTCTTTCATGAATATGATACTACAGTGTATTTCACAGGGAATGCTCAATTCAAAAGGACCGTTCAGATGTGCTCTCTCTGGAAGAGAAAAACATTCCATTTATTGCCTTTGCTTCTTAAAAGAAACTGTTTTCAGGGGATGAAAAGACCCTGTGACTGCAAATCCAAGTCCCATGTTGGACTCCTTCCTGATTCAAGTCCCAATACCATGGTGGAAACTGGAAGCTGAAAATGATGACAATTAACAGCTGTGATGCTTCCTGACAAAACCTCTTAGAATGTTCTCTGGGAGTTTCATGCTTTAAATCCCATGTCCTTCACACTACTATCCAAGTACTATCAGTTTTTGACTATCAGCTGTGTTCCAACATACACTCTGTAAATCAGCCACCACACCATTCTCTCATCCACAGCTTTCAACTATGAGGAACAGGCACAGTTCCATTTGTTGTTCTTCTTTCTTGTAACATGTATTAATGTTTTCCTGGTTCACGTTCATGTAACAAAGTCCAAAAATGCACAACTGTATAAGAAAGTTGAAAAAAAATGTTGGAATGAGGAGTGGCTGAAGTTCCTCATGCTATTTAAATAGAAACAAAGCAAAATTTGAGAAAATTTCAACTAAAAAAGTGCGCACATTCAAATAAAATAGTATATATTAAACTAATGCAGCCAGGTACGTAATATGCAATGTTGGTTGACATTATACACATAATTCTATACCGTGCCCTTCACTCGACAGTGAGCTGACGGTCCTGAACAGGAGAGAGTCACACATTTACTTAAGATGGCTTCAGACCCCATCCTTGCCACCGAGGAAGCAATAGTGAAGACACACATAGTTGCTGCCCTCACGGTGCCCAAAGTTTAGCGGGGTTGCACAGAGGAAGGAGTCATTAGGGAACCACATGATAGCATGAGAAGAGCTAAGGAAGAAAACCTCACAGGACACACCTTTGCCCAGGAACACTGCGTGCTCTTCTTTACACCTGGGGCAGCTTCTGACCTGAATCACCATCCCTAATCACTAAGTGAAGAAACTGCAGTTGCCCTTCACCAGAGGATACTGGAGATTTCCTCATGTTCTGTTCTGACAGAGCGCAGTTCAGAACGTGTCTAATGAAGACATTTGAAATATTAAAATAGCCGTCAAATTAACTAATAAGAGAGATCACTTTATTTGCTAAGTATCCTTCCTATTTGTGCTAATTAGAAACTGCTAATTCTTTAATCACTTGCTATTTCCATTTCAAATCACAACCAGGTGACCTTGCGGATGATAATGTACAAACCCTTTGGTACCCTGCCAGGCATATTGTCAATGCTCTATAAATGGAGGTAATATCATTTAACTTTTAATCATTTTCCCATCATATCCATTACTATAAAAAGAGGGGACACAGATCACAGGGCCAAGTAACCAAATGTCCTTCTTAGTTCATATGTATTCCCTATATATATTAAAATAATATTTTACATCTCCTCTATAGAAGATGGAGGCCTTGGGTTGACTCCATGTATAAATATGGTAATAATATTTCATAGTAGAAACGGCTTAGCAGTGAATTACAGTCTCAGAGCAAAAACTATGACATAAGTCATAAGGCTTATAACGTACATGGCCTCCATTCCTTAATATCTAAGGTTATATCAGTTATCCGACTGTGCAGCAGCAGGTCTTTAATGGATTCTTCCAAAGGCATTTATGTGTTTTGGAGAACACGAAGGAATGATACAACTTTTTAGAGTCCTTAGCAAAGCAATAAGGTAAGAAAAAAATCAGCCTTTCTCTTTATCTCTTTTGCATATCAAGAGGGAGGCCTGGTGGAGCACTTCTAGATTTAAGGAATTCAAGGTTGATCTCCAAAGTGAAAATAAAGGAAGAAACTGAATTACCCTTTTCTTGGTCCTTCTTGGGGCCAATGATCTGAGTGCACTGAGTCAGAAGTAAAATCAAAGAGCCTATGCTCGGCCAACTTTTTGGAGTTTTCCCACCTCTGAAACCCCCGATATATTGACATTTTTTAGATTCCACATTTAACTGAGATCATGCTGTTCTTCTTTTCTTTCTGTGTCTGCAATATTCACTATGTATATGTACAACAAATCACCGTGTGTTTCCTTAAATATATAATTTTTATTTTAAAATGATTAATAGATTTTATATATTTATTTTTAAAGATAGAGGATGGGAGGGGTAAAAGGGAAGGAAAGATGTGTCACACACACAGACTGGTTGCCTTTGGAACACCCAGCCGGGAACCTCGCCTGCAAAACAGGGCAAAAGGAACCCAAGGAAATGCACTGACCCAGTGTCAAACCTGTGGCAACATTCTGGTTCACAGTAGGTCCCTCAGTCTATTAAGCCTCACCAGCCAAGGATTAAATATTTTGAAACAACATATTACGTAGGAACATTAGACCCCCCTTTATACTCAAGGAAGCTAAATATTCATTTGAAGTGGTAAGTTTTTGGAAACAATCTGTTTGTAGCGTCCCAGATTTTATACCCACAGGAAGGGCATAAGGCTTTTCTCTGAGCTCCTAAATGCTTATTAAATATAGGTAATATAAATAAAGTACTTCTGGACAGGTACTATTATTAGGGCTTTAGCTATATTAACTCATTTACTCCTCACAAAGATGGTGCTGGGAACATACTAATTGTATCTCCACTTTGCAGGTGAGAAGACTGAGGCATGGAGACAAATAGTGGATTACTCAAGGCCACACTTAGTACATGGAAAACTTCAAATTTAAAATACAATCTCAAATTGTCCCTTAATTAGTATTAACCCTGGTTACTTTCATTTCTGTTCTAGTTTTTTCCCCTGCTAAGATGAATCTCTCGCATATTTCCTCAGAAGTACTCAAGTCTCTTTAGGTTTTCAGGTTTTATCTTTCATTTTTCTTTACCACCCATTCTGCGCATAAAGTGCTTATTATGCCCCGGCTGTTGTGAGTCAGGGGATTGAGCACCAGCCTGGGAAGCAAAGCATTGCCGGTTTGATTCCTAGTCTAGGGCACAGGCCTGGGTTGCTGACCAGGTCCCCAGTAGGGGGTGAGCAAGAGGAAACCACGCACTGATTTTTCTCTTCCTTCTCCCTTTCCCTCTCTAAAAATAAATTTGAGAAAAAAATATTAACGGTGCTATTGTGACATATGCAGTTTTGGGAATAGTGATTACTTTTGAAATGTCTAATATTGCTGAACATACACACAGCAGCCTACATCAGTTTAGAATCAATGCAAGAAGATAAGTCGAACCTCAAAAGCTGGTATTAAATTTCCATCCCTTGCTACATGGTACAGTAAATACTAATCTTGACAATGAGAAGATACACAGTGCTAAGATTAGGCAGACACATGATAAAAATACATGGCAATATCCAGTGCGATAAAAAGGATATTTGGTTGTTTATATAAGTTAATTATTGCTAAGCACTCAGAACTTAAAGGCTATAATAAAAATAGCTATGCAGACTATGAGTTTTTCCTGCCTTAAATGCTCAAGAGCAAGACCAAACCAAGGGAAATAAATGCAATGCAGGGCACGGAAACAAGGGAATGGATACTTAACAGAAGTCTTTCCAGGCCCACACTACCCTCTGTCATGTATAATTCCTTCTCCTTAATGGATTTCAAATAATTCTTATCTATCCAGTGTAGAATTTGTTGCCTATAATATTTACTTTAAACTGAATGGAATTCTTATACTCTACAATGGGGTTCTACTCCTCATTATACTTTTATTGGGGGTAGTGTGCCATCTTCAAGATGACCCAAACTCAAAGACACACAAATTTTGTTAAGTATAATAAATTAAAATGGGGAGGATGGATAGCCCCTGCCTGAAGAGTGAATTCATGTGCTAAGCTGCAGAGAGAACAAACCCAAGTAAGACATCCCCTTTTAAAATTTCTTCTTTTATCAGGAATCGTAACCTACTATCCTCATATTCCATAAGTATCAATAAGTCCTTGATGTAGAGACTGTAGAGAGCCCCTTGCTGTTCCTTTGATCGGACCCTGCTCTTCTGCGCTTTGCTATAACAATATTGTTTGAGACAACTCGTGATAGAAATTGTGCTTGGAAGAATCAACGCATCCTTACTGTACGGCCTCAGTTGTCAAGACACATTGAAGCCACAAGAAAATATCGTAACATTTTTTTCTTCATTTCAGTAGACAATAAGAGCTAAATTTTTTACTTAAAAGTTACGATGTATCTATTGCATGCATTGATTAACAAATGACCCTTTCCTTTAGTATAATGGCAATGCTGTGGCCCCAGATGAGAAATGACAAGACAGAAATAGATTCAGTGGCTCGCCCAAGGCCATTATGTATGTCAATGACAGCCATTGCTTTGACAACTTGCCATAAGTACAGTCTCCATAGACACATTTCTGATCTTTAATAACAGAGTTGCTCAAGAAACACTGTGCCTGTTTCAAGATACTGAAACAATTCCAACAAAAAACATCTTTTTCCAGAGTCTGACATCTCCATTAAGAGCATGCAAACTCATGTTTTTTCTCCTAATGTGTTAATCAACATTTGTCGGCATGACATTTCCTAATGTATATATCAATTCTGCGACCATGGAAGGGCATGGAGTGCATTTTCATATAATCACTCAATAGGTGCAATTAGAACTCCTTCTTATTTTAGAGAACCAGGGTAAGGCTTTTTGCTGAACTTCTATCAAACAATATTTTCATCTAAGGTCAACAGATTAATGTACAAGTTAGGCTAGCATGCTGGATAAAATCCTTCCAAAGTTCAGTTAATTTCACAATCATCACACAAAGAACTCACCAAGTTAGCAGAGAACTTATATTCCCATATACCACCTCAACCAAGTAAATCAGTATCTGTACTGGAAGAGCCTAGGAATCTGTGTACTTACAGTGTGCCAATACAGAGTTTTCAATGAGAAGATCCCGAAATCCTTCCAGTTGCTTATAAGCATCCTGCATGGGAGATGCTAACTATCCTTGCTACTTACAAGACAAAGCAATGATTAAGTCTGAAGAGTGATACTCATTTTGACTATGACAAGAGGCTAAGGAAACCTCTTCATAGGAAAAGCAAGAAATTACCCTTTTTATGCTGGAATTGTATAGTGTAGAGGTTAAGAGCATAGACTCCAGGACCTGACAACTGGGTTCAAATTCTGGGTTTTAATCTTTGTGAGTGTCTCCATCTGTAAAAAGGGAGACAATGATAGTACTTATTACCCACAGTTGTTATGTTTCTTATATTACAAGTTATTTATACATTCAAAGGACTTCAAAATTAGTATGTTCTGCTGTATAGCATTCATTCTTTCAGATGGGTTTTGTATTATATATCTTATAGTATAGATTGTGTATATCACCCCCTACTGTTGAGATACCAAAACTTACACGCACAGAGTAAATGATTTTTCCTATGTTCCTATGAAGCTGCAGGGAAGATCTGGAACTAAAAACCAAAGCTCATGCCATCCAGCTTTCTCTTCTTTCTAATATGCAGAATCCCAGTTCAACATCTGCTTGGACTGTAAATTACTGCTGAGTCCACCACAGCCCGAAAGAAATTGGGTTTTAACTACTTAACTTTTCAAAAGCACATGCAGACAATAGTTAAAACAAAATCCAAAAACTTCCTAAGGAAAGACTCAGTAAATTACAAAATTCAGCCATGCACAAATACATATTCCCTATCCATGTTAAATCCAAGAAATGTTTTCCAGCCTTGTTACGGGATAAAATAAAATCATTTGTTATCAACCTACTGTTATGTGACATCAACAACTTCTAGGATGACAAGTTGACCAACATGATAAGCAAAAGGTCATGTGACTTCAAATATGTCAAAAAGCTTTGAAGCAGAAAACTCTGGGAAACAGAAAGTGATGACTGTTAATTTAGATTTTTCAAAGTCTCTGTGTAACACCTGTTTTAAAACTACTAAGTGGCAGCAAGTTGACAACAGTGCCTTCACCACTGTGCTGTTGACGCTGCAATCAATGACAATGCCTATTTTACATCATCCAAAGTTTGGCTAGATGCCAAGGAGGATTAAACAGTTCAAATTTGTTCCATGTGAATGAAGCCTTATAGCAGCATACATTAGCCAATTACAGAGCCCTCTCAGACTCAGTGTATTGTAAACCCAGCGCTCCAGAGAGCACTTTAATTACTGAAAGTACCACAATACAGACTTTCTGCACAGTAAACTGGGGACCAGAGGACTGGCAGAAATGCTTGCTTCTGAGGAGCGAGAGGCCAGCATAAGCCTGGCTGCCCGCCTGGACCAAGTTACTGATTCATTTGATTGTTTTGATACTTCAAAGAAAACTCAACCTAGTTACTTATGATTAATTAATTAAGATTTTATGGGAAGGAGGGAGGGGCCAAGGGAAAGTGGTGTGGGGGAGGCTGAGACAAATGTATTTGAAAAAATAAATTTAAATAAAATTAAAAAAAAAAAGAAAAATGCTGAAACAAAAAAAAAGATGTTATACTTAGCAAAACAGTACAGACCAGTGTGTTTTCCTCCTGGTGTACATGCCATATATCTAACCAAGGAAATTACAAACCCACTTTAAAAAAAAACTTTTTGAACTGTATATAGGATACCATGGTTACCACTTGAATCTTATATTTTTATCAAGATTTTATTTATTTATTTTGAGAATGGAGAGGGACAGACAGGGAAAGAGACGTCTCCCCTGTGGGGAAGAATCATTGTCCGGTTGCCTCCTGCACGCCCCCAGTTGCAGCCCAGCCTGCATGCCACGCAGACTCCATTTCTGGAAATCTAACCAGACACGTTCCTGTTCACAGGTCGATGCTCAGTCAACTGAGAAAACATTTAGGGCTACCCCTTAAATCTTACATAGCTTTACCATTCGACTACATAAAAATCTTCTGTTATTCTTGCTAAATTTTCAATTCTTTTATCTAGAAGTGAATATTCTTATTAAATATTATATTTAAGATATAAACATGAAAAATTCTTTTACAGCTTGTACGCATACACATGACACTTAGAAACGCAATACTAGAAGCATCAATGTATACACCAGTGTAATACAGGTGAGGCTGAAGGCTGATCAGTGTTAAAAAGAGGAGAAATTTGAAAAAGTCTCATTTGCTAAAGATGAATTATGCTAAAAAGATTGATGTCAAAAAACCTAAACTTCTCCCCTCACACCACTTACAGAGATCCACTGACAGTCTTCAAAGGGCTAAGTGGATCAAACAGAATATGACTAAAAGGAAATGGAATTCATTATTTTTTTCAAAGTAAATGGAGAGTAAATAATACTAAAGGCATATATATGGGCGAGTAGTCTAAAATTATCATGTAATTATGCTATTCAGATGTCAGGGAGGGTATGAAGAAAAAGCAGCCTCCTGTGTTCCTCTGTCGCTTTTCAGGCACTAGCAGAACTGAGCCATAACTGAAAGTACAGGGTCTGCAGTAATGTCTGCCTCAGTGTAGTTTGGTACGGTGATAATATGGCTGTAATACTTTATACTTTTAATATGAACATTTCATCGTAAATGTCTTGTAGTGTGCTTGAGTGTCATATTGTTATGTTGCAGACATACTTATGATTTTATAATAAAATATTTTGCAATTAAAAAGGGACATTATTTGTGCTAGGTGCCGTACAAAGAAACAATACAGGTATTCACCAGATTGAACAGCAATGTAGCCAGCAATACCATTTCCACCCTAACCTGAAGTCAATTCACACATTTGAGAGCAAGGGACAAGGAGTCAAATGGTCCAGTGCTACAATGGAAGTTAAAGAAAAACAAGTGTTCCACTTCAAGCCACAAATTTGCATACAAGAACCTTTTCAAAGACTGGAAGCCAATCTGTACATTGTTTTCTCTGATTTAGATCTTTGGTTTGAAAAATCACATTTGTAACTCACGCCAAATCAATTAAGACGTCAGTGTGGCTGCCTCCTGAAATAAAGTGTGCTAGCTGAGTGTGCTGTAGTATCACCAACCAACGAGGAACTTGTCCATGAGCTTAGAAAAGTCTAGAAAATACATTTTCATCATGACTCTAGTCATGAGTAAAAGAACTATGTAGTTTGTTTAGGACCTACTCTGCATCTCTAAAAGCAAGAATTGGATGCTTATTAATATTTCACTATTACCTTTACTATCTCATTCAGTTGTTAAAGCCACATTGTAGAGAGGTAAATATAATTATCCGGGATTATCTCCAATGGTTTAATGTAAACAAAAGCAGAGGCAAAAAAAAAAAAAAAGTAGAACCAGAGAAATTGCTAGTTTTGAAAATAGAAGGTGGCCTCAGGGGGAAAGGGGATGGGGTCCTGGAAGACCGAAGACACAGAACATACATGTATATATGCATAACCCCTGGGCACAGGAGAACGGATGTTATGACTGTGGTAATGATTGCATGGCATCAAAGTGTATCCTCTAAATCACTGCAATTACGTTAATTATACTTCAGTAAAGTCATTTTGAAAAAGCAATAGGTAAGCTGCTTAATGTTACCCTGTAATATAAATCCCATCATTAATTTTGCAAAACAGGTGTTATAAAAATAATAGTAAGTACCTTGCAGGAACAAGTGAGTAACAATGTAGACAGTAAATATTATTCACCTAGAAAAATATCTGAGATAATAGTAAATCTTGATTTTTTTTTCCTGCTATTCTTACTACATACAAGATATTGCACACATTTCATTGAATCTCAATATACCTTATTCATAGGCTGATTGACAAAAGTTGAAAACTGTGAACTATCTACTTATGCAGTTCACCTTTGTCAAAACTGAGAAATCGAATACAGAGCTCAGTGACTAGAAACCCCTTACTGGCCACCACTGGTGTCTTCTTGTTTATTTCATTTAATTGGGACATAGATGTTTTAAATTATTAAAAAGATTTTATTTTTATATGAAGGAGGAAAGGAGGTAAAAAGAGACAAAAACACCCATGTACAAGAGAAACATTGATAGGTTGCCTCCGCTATTCCCTCACCTGTCATTTGCTCTAACTGGGATTCAAACCACTAACGTTTAGGCGTCAAAATGGCGCCCAAGCCACTCAGCCATGTATGGCAGGGCTCTTTCTTAAACTTATTAACAAAATAGACATTTTATTCTTTATGCTGTTTTAACAGTATTTTATTTTAAAAATTAATTTTGGTTCTCACATAGAAATAAAAATTACTGTTATTTTAATCTTGTATCCAGCCACTTAGCAAAATTTCCTTCTTATTTCTAATAGTTTGTTGATTCATTTGACTTTTCCATTACACAATCAAACCCACTTCCAATAATGACAGCATTCTTTCTTCTCTCCTTTTTTCACTACTGATCTCTGAGGGAACATTTTAATTTCTTTTATCACACTGCACTGTCCTACTGTGCAAAACATCCTTAATACCCAAAATTTGCAAGCCCTGCATTTCCAGTTTCTATACACAGCCTTTGGTCATAAAACACATAGGACAGATATTCTTACCTCCAATCCCGGGAAAGACCTAATACGGCACAGATGGGAAATGAAAGTACTTCCCTCTATCTCAAAGCTTCAAAGTCTGTTTAGGGGATTCCCCCCCGCCTAAAATTATTTCATAAATCCAAATAGGCCTTGTCATTGAATGTCCCCTTACTCGAGAAATTAGATTGTACAAACAGGTATTTCCTTCCTCACATAAGTATCATATAATATCTCACATATGAAATACTTATATTTCAAAACCAATTTAAACTCAAGTATTTTTTGGTTGTTACTATGTACTATTAACCCTCATTAAGTTACTCACTCAATAAGTAATGAAGCACCTACTCTGTATGTAGTATTTTGAGTAAGAGCTTATGATCCACAGTAGTATGTAAGATTTAAGGATTAATAGCATCAGTTATTTAAATTACTTCTGAAAATGTAGGATCCTGTGCCTCACTCAGACCTACAGAATATTCTGGTACATCATAAAACTTCATTTTACAAAAGAGAAACCTGATACCCAGAAAGTGGCATGCACCAAGTTACTTAAACTCGGTGCATATCAGCACCTCGTAACTGTGTCTCGTCATCATTCATTGTCCAAACTGGTACAAATTTGAGAGGGTAAAAGGGAAACATATATTATTAGTTACACTGGAATAACAGATGTTAACTTGAACTTTCTTGGGGGACCAAGTCCTATGTCAACTCACCTAATCCCCACGGACTGTTTAGTCCATATTGACATACAAAGTAATCTACCACCAAATATTTTCCATCTTTTACAATAATATTCTTACTGTATTTCACAACCAGTGGCAAACCCTTCCCATCTGAAAATAGCAAAAAATTATCTTCTCTCTTCTGACAGAGAAAACACATAATCTTTATCATCCAAATGTCATAGTACAGTATAGATTTTAAGATTTCAGGATCTGGAAACCTCTACATCTCAGTTTCAATCATAGCTATACAAGCTGTATCTTTAGAAACCTACTTGCTCTTTATGTGACTCAGTTTCCTTTTGCAAAATGAATTACTGAGAGGGTTCAATAAGTAATGAAAGTTAATCAATAACCATAAATCATCCCAATGAGCCTCAGCAATTTTGAGAAAGAAGAACAAAATAAGATGGATCAGAATACCTGATATCAAACAATATTATAAGGCCACTGAAATTGAAACAGTCTGGTACTGGCATAAGAACAGACACATTGATTGATGAAACGGAATGGAAAGCCAAGAAATAAACCCAGGTATCTATGGTCAATTAATATTTGACAAAGAGGGCAGTAGAATAAAATAGAGTAATAATGGCCTATTCAACAAATGGTGTTGGGAAATCTGGGCAGCTCAATGCAGAAAAATAAAACTTGAACAACTACTTACACCATACACAGAAATAAAATCGAGATGGATACGGACTTAAATATAAGTTATGACATCATGAAAGTCCTAGAGGAGAACATAGGCTGGAAAATCTCTCATATACCACACAGCAATATTTTCACAGATATGTCCCCTAGAGCAAGGGATATAAAGGAAAGAATACACAAAAGCGACTATATCACATTAAAAAGCTTCTGCCTGGCTTAAAAAATATCAAGAAAATAAAAAGGGAACCAAGCGAATGTGAAAATATATTTGTAAATAATACCTCGGACAAGGGTTTGATCTCTAAAATATGTAAAGAACTCACACCAGGAAAAAAAAACAATCCAATTGAAAAATGGGCACAGGACCTCAATAGACACTTCTACAAGGAGGACATAATCAGAGCCCAGAGACATATGAAAGGATGCTCTGCATCATCAGTAGCCATCAAAAAGATGCAAATTGAAACAACAAAGAGGTATCACCTCACACCTTTCCAGAATAGCCATCATTAATAAATCAACAAACAACAAATGGTGGTGAAGATATGGAGAATAAATAGGAAACTCTAGTGCAATTATGGTGGGAATGCAGACTGCTTTAAGCCATTGGAAAAAGTTTGAAATTTCCTCAGAAAACTAAAAATGGAACTGCCTTTTGTCCCAGCAATTCCACTGCTGGGTTTTTACCCTAAGAATCCTTAAACACCAATTCAAATGAACCTATGAACCCCAATATTCATAGAAGCACAATTTATAATAATCCAATGCTGGAAGCAACTTAAGTGCCCATCAGTAAATGAGTGGATCAAAAAACCCGTGGTACATTAAAACAATGGTGTACTATTCAGCAGGAAGAAGGAAAGAACTACTTTTTGCAACAGCATCGATGGAACTGGAGAGCATTATACTAAGCGAAATAAACCATGGGACAAAAGACAGATACTATATGATCTCACCTATGAGTTAAACGTAATCAACAAAACAAACAATTGAGAAAAACAGAACCAGAAACATGCAAATAAACAACAATCTGACAGTGACAAGAGGGGAGCAGGGAGGGGGATAATGGGGAAGGAGGGGGAAGGGTCTAGTCAAAGAACATGCATAAAGCCCTCAAAGACAAAGGGGGGATGGTAAGAGCAGGGGAGAATAGGGGGGGAGGAAATGGGGACAACTGTAATTGAACAATTTAAAAAGTTAATACTTCAGTAAATTAAAAAGTACATAAAAATAATTTCTTCACTTTTTTTACAAAAATTATGTGATCAGAAGTGTGTGTCATATGGTAAGTACTCAGATAGTCTTCATTATTTACCAAAAACAACAAAATTTCATAGAGACATTTACATGGACAATAGGGTACGGATTACTGGGGGAAGAGAGGTTAAAGGGACTAAATTCTAATCGAAAACATGAAATAAAGAATGTATATTTTGAAAAAAATGTCATGAAGATATCTTGTAAAACATTTTTTACAGGATATATAGGTAGAAACAAACAGTAACAAGAACAGAAGGCACTAGGGAACAAATGTCATTATTTGTATTCTTTCAGGGTTTCAAATCAGGGCAACCCAGTTTGAATTCTGACTTACATAACAATTACCTGTTATGTCCTTGGGCAACTTACTGCAGAATCCTGAAACCTAAGTCTTCTCAACTATTAGGAATAACTATCTTGCAGTCGTGTTTTGATGTTGTTCATTGACATGATTTCCACATAACCCTGAATAGTAGGCGCCCAAATATCAGATCCCTTTGTTATGGTTAACATTTTATTATACATCATCAATACCTGTTATATGGTTTTTAAAGAGTAGGGAATTGTAAAGGAAACAAAGTTTAGAATGCAAGATAAATATTGTGATTCAAAAATCAAGCTCTTACATTGGTGGTTTTGGTAAACTCTTATTTGTACTGCTGAATTATAAGACATATAAATCCTGGCTTTCCCATTCCAAACTTCTTCTTTTAACCGGTACAACTGGACAAATACAAACTTGAGTCCTCAGAATACATTACTTAAAATAAATGGAAAGTCTTCACATCTGCAAAATAGCTTTTCTCTTTCTCTTTTTCTTCTGATAAAGCTGATATATGAGGCAAACCAAAAAGTGTGTTCTTCTGAAAAACTATGAATCCTTTTATAACACTGGGTATTATACTGATCCTCTTGCAACCAACTTTCTATCCTCTAAATTTTTCAGCAACACTAGTGAGATAATGAGAACTTAGCTAGAAATTATAAATTTTTGAAATGTGCAATTTTTAAAATTTCACTGCAACCCACAGTAGATGAATGATATCATTAACAAGGCCTCATTACTTAGCAGTGACCTCTAATATTACTCATTTTAAGTTTGCCTTTGGGAATTTTAGTTGTTCTTGAGAGGCTGTGGTTGCCCATTATTTGCATATCACTCAGGGCACTGTACACATTCCAAATCTCATTGAGAAGGATTTAAAGAGCGACATCAGAATAGGACCGGACCTTAACATGTTATACCATGTATTTCAGGTCATTGAAATGGTACTATTTCCATAAAAGTATGCGTCTACATTGGGCATATATGAGTGTATTCATGTGTCCCCACTAACATACTGTATATAAAGGAATTTTAACTTTAAACACTAATAAACCAAAATTATGTTTTCATAACCACACTTGTAATTATCACACTTGTTTGGTATGTGAAACTCTCGCTGCTTGTCCATTCCTGGTGATATATCAGCTCAGAGTTGTGTTTCCAAGGATGGAGATGAGTTTACATAGACAAATCCAAAGGTTATGGCATGGAACCTGTTATGAAAAATATTTCTGCAAAATATCTAGTTCCGGGTATCACAGTAAAATTTTACCCGGTCCAAGGTTAACCACAACATATGAAATTTTAACTAAACAATATGTTTAAACCCACGGATTTGGTTTTCATTGGCGCTACGTAATTCTTGCATGCATAAATGTTCAGAAATGCATAATATGTTTTAGGATTTAAGTATGAGTATGTCTTTCCTATACTTTTTATTTCTTAACATAGGTATTATAAACTGAGTCATTAATAATCAGCTCCCCCAAACTGACATTACTTCAGTGATCACATGTATTTCAAGCAACTGCTTGTAACAACACCAGGTTTACATAGTGGATTAAGATGCTCATAATATTTAAAGAATGTCAATGTTTTTGAATCATTTTATGAAAGAAAATATATCCATAAGCAAATGCAAGTCAAGTTTTAAGTCCTTTGTCCTAACTGTTTTGTTTAAGAAGACACCGGCGATGTTCATGAATATTGCATAGAAACACATTATAATTGCAAACATAATGTCTTGAAAGGTAGAATAAAGAAATAATACATTAGAAATGGGGGCCATTTTTTGAGGTTGCTATAGCACATACCTGCCATTTCCATTCTATAACCTTGACTTATTAATTGAAAATAACATGGCTGACATTCATCAAAACAATTATAAAATATCTGCTATGTACCAGGTATTTATCTAACAGGCGAGGAGGGAAGAAGAAATTGATACAGTCACAAGTTTTGGGATTTTATCTATCAGAGTTCAGATTTCATTAGTTTAAAATATTTCATATATAAGCAATCATTTCTAAATCAAAAGATTTTATGTCAATTTTACTTCCTCTCCACAGGGTATGGACCCCCCCAAAAAAAATAAGGTTCAGACAATTATCTACAAGGAAATGAAATTGTAGACATGTGGCATTTCTATCCATCCTCAAGTTTTTAAAATGTTAGATGGATTTTAAATTGTTTCCTCATCTGATTCTTGCTCTGTGCCAGTTCCTATCTTGATCTTATCCCAATAGCTATCTGCTTCTTCTCCCTCCCTCACTAGTACTGGTACAAGGCCGACTTCATGCCAAAGCTTTCTGGCATGTTTCACTCTTTCTTCAGAATAACAGTTTGGCCAGATGTTTTCCTAGCTTTGTCTCTGGGCTTTGGGCTGCAGTTCAATCCAGATTTCAAACTTACTAATGTCCTCCAGAAAATACAGTAACACCCCAAAATAAAAAGTTTCAACAGTTCATCCTTAGAAAGCAAAAAAAAGCAAGGACACATGATCTAGCCAATAAATACTCTCACTTTGTTGCAAAATTTATTTTACTGTTTTATCCTGGCTTGTGTGGAGTAAGAGGAACCTTGCATTTGTGTTAGTCTTTTGTTAGTACAATTTCAATTAAAATCATCATGAGACATTAAGTGAGTCATCATGAGGCATTTACAATATTGGGTCATGTAGATCTTCAAATGATAGAAACTATTATACAGTAAATGCTGCATAAATATCAAGCCATAACAAAACTTGTAATAAAAATCAAATCAGAAGTACATTAATACTTAATAAAGGGTCAGGTATATATTTATATGTATAAATCTATTTAGTGCTCTGATAACAAATGTAATAACATAAAATTTATTATAATTGCCTAAAAATCCTTGACTCTGAGAACAATTTTCTAACCTCTAAGAATAGTATTAATTTCAGTTTTAAGACAAGAATAAGAATAAATAAGTGCAGTGATACATTGCCCTTAAAATCAGGATTCTAAACTGTTCACACGGAATACACAAGTAAGTTTAAACTGTTCACAGGGAATACATAAGAAGTCTTGAATAATACAACGCCCTGCCAAATACTTGTTGCCATTCCTCAAAACCAAGGTAGGCTTATTGAAGAGCAGGAAGAGGTTTGCAATGACTTTCTTGTCTCCGATATAAAGCAAGGTATTTTTTTTTTAAATCCACTAGTTTGGTAGAGAGTAAGGAAACTGACAAACACAAGATAACTATGTTGGTGGGGATTAAATTGGTAAAAATATTTTGAGAGGGCAATTTACATTACTCAAATTATTTAAAATGTGCATGCACTATGACCTTGTAACTCAATTTGCGGGATTACATCAACAGAATTTTTAACACAAAGTAGTATGATAAGGGAGTAAATGACCATAAGTCTTAAAAAAATATCAAGATAAAAACATAGACAACAATTACTAAAATGATAGTTTTAAGTCCTTACTTATCAATAATTACTTTCAGTGGATTAGTTCTCAAACCAAGAGACATATAAAACTATAGTAATCAAAAAGATCTAGTAGTGTTATACCTTGAAGAATTCCTAAGATTGTAAGGCGCTACAGAGCAGGGACACTATTATCTTTTTTACAATATCATCATGATTGACTCAAATAACCTTAAGCCTCCACATCTGTATGACATCTAATCAATGTTTTCAAGGGTATCCTCTTTTCCCAGACAAATATTTCACCTACTTAATGACTATGCTAACAAAACTGTAAGATAAAAAGATTCCACCCCCCCAGTTTAAGCAATCCAGGAACTTTCCGTTGTGATGCCATGAAGAAGCAGATGTTCAGTAAACATTTCTTGGCCCTGTTGGGAAAAGTTGACTTGGACTATTGGACTAAGAGACTTCAGCATATAATGGTCAAAATGCCTGTGGCCAGAAAATAACTGAGGTAACAGAATCCTCACCAAACCTTTGTAGAGACCCAGCAAACAGATTCCTTACCAGAGAAATGAGGCCTTGGCCTGGAATTCTCTGGAGCACACTATGCACTAAACAGTGGCACTAATGATGCTGCTGATAATACGCCACCTAAAATTCTTACGTGTTCGTATTATTTCAAGATACAGTAATTGTTCCCCAACTAATGAAGACAGTTAAGATAATTATTTCTGAGTTTCTACATGTTCCTATGTATGTGGGAAACAGATGATTTGTTTACAAAAGATCATCAGTTGAGAAAAATACATTGCTGATCGACCTCGTATTTACAGAAGGAAGGCAGAATGTCCTTTTTGCTTATATTCTTCATCCTCTATTTCTGGAAAAAAAGTTCTTAGAGTAAGCTGTTCTCGTCATGCTAAAAAACTGAGTTGTAGGCAGAGACTATAAACTACTCTCTTCAGGGGTGTAATGTAAGCTACGTGAAATCCAAGAATATCTGGGGGTTTTTCATTTAAACTCTTTAAACCATTTTAGAAATACAAAAAATGAACCAACTTAGTAGACATGGTACAAATTATTTAGATACTTACATTGTTACATAAAGTAATTAAGTTTCCAGTGACATACAATCTGACAAAATGTTGAAACAGTGCTTCCAGTAAACATTCCACAGGGACTGGGCTCAATTGTGTATCATTTGACACTTTGGAAATAAATTCCTTGTTAGGTTGAAAGTGATAAATTTGGTTAATAGTAATTATACATAGAACATATAATTAAAATGTAGTACCATTTTAACTCTTAAAAATGAATTCTCTTCGGAATTTTGCATTATACCAAACCTTGGAGATAGCATGAAATATAAACTTATTTTTAATTACTGTTTAAAATTCTAATTAAAGGGAGAACATGGTTATGAAGCTCAAATATATCAATATTGTAATAAAAATCTCAGATGACTAAGGTGTACAGACCAGAGATAAAAGTCTTTTTAATACTGTGAAAAAAACACATTCTGACCCCAATCACCTGGATCTTACATAGAGGAGAAAACTGTATAAAGTATAGTCCTTTAAAACAGCAGGTGATCCAAAAATAATTCTCACCTATATTCTGGGAGTTCACAGCTTTTCAAGTAAAGTAGTGAACAATACAAAGAAAACCTTTAGGATGAATGTCAATTTAATTCAATTTAAGAAACATTTATTGTTTCTCTTACCAGAAGCTAAGAAGGTTTCTGCCCCTGTAAATGGCATTCATACAAGGAAGTCAGATGTGTAAACAAGTCTTTATAGAAAAGGTATTGGCTTCTACACCCCTCATATAACATAGTGCCATAAGGGTACAGGTCAGAAATTAATTCAACATGGGAAATGACAGAAAGAAAATGCCTCAGCTCAGACTTTGAAAATGACTTTAACCAGGTAGAGAAGCATGGAAATGACATGAAGTATCACATTATGATAAAGGACATAGAAGAACCAATCCCATCAAAATTTCCTACTGAGTGAAATGAAAATAAAAGAATCATAGTTCCACCTTCCAACTATTCTGTTTCACGAAAACTGGGATGTGGCTCAAAATCTTCTAAATTTAGGTAAATAAGTATTCTTTAGGTTAGCTGTCCTGGAACACTACATGTTTTTAAATCTTCTTAGTTGATTTTCATGCCTATTATTTTTGACTCAGTAGATCTGGATTAGATTGGTCCCTAAACCATATTGCAGAGACATTGGCCCAGGCGTGTCCAATCTTTTGGTGTCTCCGCACCACATTTCAAAGAGGAGTTACTTTGAGTAAGACATTAAACACACTGTGACACATAATCACGAAAACAAATCATGTTGTAAGTAATTGAACAATGCTGTATTGGGCAGCATTCACAGCCTTCCTGAGCTGTGAATGCTGCCCAACACACAGGCCACAGGTTCCACACCCAGTAGAGTGTTAAGAATTGGAAAGTAGGGGTGGGGGATATCTGAATTGAGGCTAAGTCTGTAAATCCAGAAAAGGCAAAAAGATGGAAAATTTGATATTATACTCTAAAAACCTTGGTCTTTGTTTTGTGGACAACGGTAAGTGTTCAAGAACTAAGGGGCTGAAAACAACACCAATGAATTCATTCACAATTCTGCAGGCTGTCTTAGCTGGATGTCTGTTCTGATATTGGCTATGTTCTGTCCTGTGCCTGTGGCCAGATGCAGGTCAATGAAGCAGCTGTTCTGATCTGTGAAGAGTTGATTCAGTCTCTGGCACATCAACAGGGACAACTGGGCTGCCTCAGTGCTGTCCCATGTGGTCTCTCATCTTCTAGGACTTTTGAAACTTAGGTTTGTAATCAATATAGAATGAAATTTGCCACATTCTATTTGTCAAAATAAGCCATAACTTTGGCCCAAATTTAAGGGGTGGAAAGAAAGATTACATTTTGATGGGAATAAAAAGAATTTGTTTTCCAAAGTAAGCTTCATTGGCATTAGCATTACATTGAGCACATTATTAAAAAAAAAAAAAAAGACATAAGGAATGACCTGAAAACAGAAGACGTAACCCTTTCTTAAGAGACATGGACATTTGATGGCAATATCCATTTATAAGTGGTCTCCCTGTTTTGGAACAGGAAGAGGAGGCACAGCCTAGATAGGGAGAAACTCTACAATGGAAAAGACCCTTTTTCCCTGCTCTTACTATGCTTGCCAAGAAGGGCAGTAACCACACACAGGGCTTTGAAAATTCAGAGTATTTATACAAAGGAAGATTACTTCATCTCAAGTTTCTCATCATGTGTCATTGTAACATAATGTTTTCTATTGCTTTTAAGCAGGGCTGATTCATATTTTTTTATTAAGATGATTACTACTTCCTAATTCCCAATACAAAAAAGTTATTTACAAAAAGATATTTATAAGATTTTTCTTCTTATATTCACCCTTTCACTAACCTTCATTCAAACAGGTCATGCATTATTCCATGTTCGTAAGAAATAGGCATACCTCTGCTAAGAAGAGATAGAATCCTAGAGTTCCTAGCTTAATGAAAATAGTGATTACATAGACGAGGCTGGGAAAGGTGGGCTTCCTCCCCACTAGTAACACTAATTCCTTCTGGGATAAAGGAAGGAGAAAAAAATGGATGGGTTTTTAGCTAAAGCAAAGATAAGCTCTCTACTCTCCTAGCACCTCAGGAACACAGCATGGGAAAGGGAGATGGCTCCTAGACCTTCGGATTCCAAAACAAGATAGTAAAAGCACTGAGGCTTATGAGTTTCAGCACATGAAACTCCTGTGGCATTGAACAAGGGTATGTTAGTGCTAACCAAGTGGGGCCAGAGTTCAGGCCCTTGCTATGGACTTTCGCATTTACCAAATCGGTCTCCATGACTCTGGTCCAGCACAGAGATGAAGATGAGACACCCAATAACACAATGATGAAACCTCCCACCGACGTAGCCGGATTTAAGGGAAAAGACAGTGATGTTTATGATACACTGAAGTCAGTAACCGGATATTCATGTGCAATTGACCTTTAAATAAATAGTTTATGTCCTGAAAGTAGCATTTCTTTTTAAGTTTTTAAATATAACATACAATGTAATAGGTGAATGAACATTTCCAAAGTGTACATACTACCAACCTATGGCCCTCAACTTGTGATGCCATCCCTTCTCCACCCCCTTACCATTCAGAAGAGCCAGGGACGCAACATGGGGCAACAGCAACATTAAAAACCATATGAGTTCACTCATATGAGAGATATAAAAATAAAAGCAATGAATGAACAAACAAGAAAAAGAAACAGACAAAAATTCATGGACAGAAACAAATGCATGTTGATTACCAAAGCGACAGGGGGATAGGTAGATAGAAGAAGGTATAGGGTGGATAAATGGTGATAGAAGGAGACTAGACTTGGGGTAATTAACACAAAATACAAAAATTCAGCTGATCCATATGGAATTGTTCACTTGAAGATTATATAATCTTATTAACTATTTTAACCCAATAAATTTATTTTTTTAAAAATTAAGGTTGTAAACAGAGAACACATGGTTTGAAACACAGAAAGACCCAGTAGATCAATTGAGCCAAATAACCAGTAATTAGTACCTGCTTTGCTTATATTTTTCTGAAGGCAAAAGACCTGGGGGCAACCGCATGGCATGTATTCCTATGGTGAGGAAAGGTAGGGAGACTTACATACAGAGTTTTATTGGCTTTTGTGGGGAGCAAAGTGTTTGCTACTGGTTTTAAAATAGAGGGCACAAGGGTTTAGTTCAGGGAAAGAGCTATCATGCCAACAAGTCAGGCCTTACGCTGACTGATGGTGCACGCAACCAGGGAGTGTTACAAGACCTGTACGCTGAAGACCAAGACTGCCCTTCTAACAATCCTCTAAACAAGGGACTGAGCAAAGAAGAATGCTGCTTCAGAAAAGCACATGAACAACAATCTACATAGAGACTACAGAAATCACCATCATTAGGCCAAAGTGGTTCAAAAATATGGTAGGCAGAGAGCCAGGCAAACACTCAACACTACTTGCTCCAGAGTCTGGTGGTAGCCTAAGGAAGAATAGCTCCCCTCTACATGCACATTTTAAAAATGCAATCTCATTTCCCGTACTGTTTTTCAACTGCCTTTTCTAATATGTGGCATGAACATGTCAATACAGATACACACACTTCCACCAAATCATTTCTCTTATCTGCATTAAATCAACTGCAAATGCCATTATTTCATGTAACCCTTTTTGGGGAAAACTTTTAGCTTCATTATATCTATATATCTTTATATATATTTTTTCAACAACTGTTTTCTATCATAATGATCACTTTGCGTACTTGAGTCTTTACAATAAATATTTACAAGCAAAATTCTTGAGTTCCAGGGTGTAGACAACTGCAAAATCCTTAAGATATATGTACTGCTAAATTGCTTTATGGATTTATATTCCTGTCAAACAAGTAACAGAGTGTCAACTTCTGGAACCTTCACCGTGACTAGATGTATCAGTTATGCACTGCTATCGAATAAATCACCACAAACATAATGGCTTACAACAATATACATGCATTATCAAAGTTCCTGTTTGTCAGGAGACTTAGCATGGTAAAGCTATGTTCTCTGCTTCAGAGGCTCACGAGCTGCAATCAAGATGTCAGATGAGCTACATTCAGGGGCAGCAAATGAGGAAGATTCCATTTTGGTGGCAGAATTCATTTCCACAAGGTTAGAGGACTGAGAGCTTCATTTTTCTCTCCCCCAGCTAGATGCCTTCCTTACATCCCAGAGACCTCTCAACGCTTCCCTCCCATGTGTCCCTTTACATAAGCATTTGCTACATAGTAGCGTACTTTTCTCAGGCCAATAATATTGTAAGACCCGGCCAGCTCACAGGAGTCTTATGTAACCATTCAAGCAACATCCCATCACTGATACCATATTACATTGGTTAGAAGCAGTAACATGCCACACTCAAATTTTAGTGGAAGGTACTCTACAATGGGATGGACATTAGGAGGTAGGTGCCGTTGGAGGTCACCTTAAAATTTGTATACTACATTGTCTCCCTTGTTTCCCTTCATAATTTTAAATATTAACCATTGCTTTAATTTGCATTTAATTTGCACTCACTTTGATTTGATAATTAAAATACTTAAAATAATTTAAACAAAAAAGTGGTCAGCATTAAATGTTGCTAACACCACAAAAAAAAAAAGTAGCACATCTCTGGTGGAAATTAACTATAAATTACCTAAAGCTCTTCCTGTAAAGAATAAAAAATGACCAGGCTTCAAAATAATATCAAGAGATGTACTATTTCATGACAATGGTCTCTGGAGCTAAAATGCCTCATTTGGAAATATTGGATTTACTGTTTACAAGCTACAAAACTTTTGGTCAACATTCTAACCTTTTAATGTTTACAACTGTGAAATTTGGATAATGTGTTTAACTGTTTAAACTTGCTGAGCACTGTCCATTCAAAGCACTGTAACATAAATTAACTCATTGATTTCTCACATTAACCTAATGAAATAGATATTTTTGAAATATTTTCTTAGGGTACACTTTGGATTGAATGCATTCAAGACCATAAAACAGTGCCTGACACATAATAAGCAGTCAATAAATGTTAGTTATTATTTTTAAGATTTTATCTATTATAAATGTTAGTTATTATTTTTAATATTTTATTTATTTATTTTTACACAGAGGGGGAGGGAGGGAGAAAAAGGGAGAGAAACATCAATGTGTGGTTGCCTCTCACACGCCCTCTACTGGGATACTGGCCAGCAACGCAGGCATGTGCCCAGACTGGGACTCGAACCAGCAACCCTTTGGTTCCCAGGCTGGCAATCAATTAACTGAGCCACACGGGGTAGAGCGTTAATTATTATTATGATAAAAGGCACTGCGTTCATGTTCAGTACTCTGGGTAAACACAGGCTGTAATATTTGGAAAATAGCAAATTCAAGTTCACAAGTAATTCATTAGGCAATATATGATTTAAGTGACTTTCATTATTGCTAACTCCAACGAATCTGGGAACTTCTAGAAGAGTCAAGCCACAAATCAGTTTTAAGGCCTAGGTAGGGATAAGTTTCTCAAGGACAGTACCTGGGCCCTTCTTTTCTGATATATTGATAGATAAAACAAAGAATGGGTAGGATTACCTTATTTTGCTGTTTATAATGCACACCCTCCTTTTTGGCTCAATTGTTCAGGAAAAATGTTTTCTTTTAATTTTTTAATTCAGTTTTATTTATTTATATTTAGATACTTGGTTTTTTATATTATAAAGGAATTTTAGCATTTATTTTTCAACATATTACAGTACAAATAGTTTTATGTAACCAATAATTACAATACACAAGAACAGATACAGTTTAATTCAGGTACTACTCATGTATAATGCACATTTTTATTTTGCCCTCAAAAATTTGAGCAAAAAAGTGCACATTATCCAAGGCAAAATATGTTAGTTCCAAACAACAATCGGAATGGGAAATTACAAATGAATGAAATGGTTGGTTCAACAGCCAAGGAGGAAAAAATGGCCAAGTGAATTCAATACTGTAACTGCTAGATGTTCAGGAAGTGACCGAGACAAGTCAGGACAGGAAAGCTGAGGCTAGAATATGGCTGGCTTTGAGGCGCTGCAGTAACTTGTGAATATTGATTCAACTAGATCTATTTCTTTCTGTTTTTATCTATTTCTTATTATTGTTTATTATGAGAAGAAAATGATTTACCATAAGGAAGACTCTATTTCAAGAAAAACAGATTTATCATAATGATGAAGACACCGTATTTCAAGAACATCAAATGCAATGGTAAACTCTCCTTTTATATTAGGAGGAAAATAACTAAATGCCCTCAAGCCTTCACCACCCCTTATTTACCACTAATATATTGCTCACTATTCACCTCATGCTAGATTCCTCCCCAGCCTAGACCAGGTGTGGCTCAGTTGGATGGGCGATGACCTGCAAGGAAGAGATGGCTGGTTTGATCCCAGGTCAGGACACAAACATGGGTTGCTGGTTTGGTACGGGGCGGGGGCGGGGGCGGGGGCGGGGGCGGGGGCGGGGGCGGGGGCGGGGGCGGGGGCGGGGGCGGGGGCGGGGGCGGGGCCAGCTTATAAAAGGCAACCAATAGATGTTTCTCTCTCTCTCTCTCCTCCCTTTTCCCCCTCCCTGTTCATGGTGTGGGTTTCCCTATCTTTCTCCCTATGTTCCCACCTCTCCAAAAATAAATAAAATCTTTTTTAAAAAAAGAAAAAGATTCTTCCCCAAACATTTACTAAGTTCTAGACTAGCTACCATCATTTACCACATGAAGATGTAATATTTTGCTTTGTTAGATAACTATTTTTGTACAAATTGTGATTTCCAATAAGAAAACAGGCTCATGGGTGAACGGGGAACATGATTGAAAGCAGGAAATGACACTATGGTTTTTTGAACATCTACTGCATTCTTAGCATTTTCCTAAGTGTGTTGCAATGTTGGTGTATTTACTCCTCATTGCTACCAGGCACATGCTCAGCCTAACTCCCCAATCAAGGTCTCCTGCTATAGTGAATATATGTATTCTGTTTTTGTTGACTTACGAAATAGTACGAGGACAAAAATTGGACAACTCAACTTTGTAGCCCTTTGAACCACACCAACACAAACAGCATCACCACCAACTCAAAAAATCCTAGAGCTTTGAAGTGAGATACCTGTTGACAGGGCAGAGGTATGGATGGGAGAATCGATGCTAACCTGGAAGTCAGCACACATGAAACTCCTGTGTTTATTGTAAGCCTTATCCGGGTAGTATTGTATGCCAGACAATAGCAATAACAAATACTGTATTTCCTGAATATTTCCAATAAACAGACATTCTTCTAGGCAGATCTATTAATTCACTTGATCCTGACAACTACAGGAATTAAAGTCTCTTATAAACGTAATTTTTCTTATGAAAGAAGTTGTCCTTTATGGAGCTAAAAAGCTTTGCTCAGGCTCAATCTTTTCCACTACTTGTCAATTTTGGTTCCTCTCCAGCCCCCATGCTAGGGGAGTCAAGTCACAGAAAAAAGTTTTTTATCAATAGTCTGTATGTATGTGTATTCATGCTCTGCTTATCAAAAGTATTCCAATAACACAAATAGTAACTTGTTTCACAAACTAAGAATGTCACCTAACTCTGCGCCCCAATTGTATTTCTTACCTACGGAGAGATTATCAGTTGAAAGTTAGATTGTGACTATAAAAGTGTTTGAAGAAATTTCAAATTCTCCACATGTGAAAGGCTTAATCAACTAGAATACCTACTAAATGGAGCAACTTATTTCTCTTGAGTGCCTTTAATTTGCTTTACTTAAGATCTATGTTTACCTCAAAAAATGCTATCCTTTCTGCTCTTTGTACTGCCACTTTATCACATGAAACTTTCTCAACTCTCCATCAGTCTTTCAGCTTCTCTGATCCTTGATAATAATTAGTTCTAGTATAGAGAGATTGCCTCTGGTGCTATTCATATTCATTGAAATGAGCTGCCACGGAAACTATGGAAAAGCAAGGGAAGTATGGGAACTGAAAAAGTACAAATTAATGTTTATTCTGCCGCCTGGCAGGGAGCAGAAAAATCAAGCAGTCAAGGAAAATGCTTGAAGAATAACTCTACCACGACAGACCCTCTTGGCACTCAGTGCCCCTGAGGATTCTCAGCAGCAACCAAAGCTGGTTCAAAACATGCAGGAAATTCAATTTCAGCAACATGGAGCATTAATTCCAGAGGTAAATGTACACTGGTGCTGCTATAACTTTAAAAAGTTATTTGACCAGCTTTCTAAAATCAAAAGCTACAATTAACTATACCTGGACCATGTACTTCCCTGGTATTTTAAAAAATGATTCATCTTGTTTATTCATAAAAAAATATTCCTTTATATTTTGGCGGATCCTCTATATTAAAGCACCAATTTGTCTGGATACCAACCATCTTTCTTAGTAGTGAATCAATGTGATCAGAGACATTGCTTAAAATATCAATGAAGTAAACACAAGCCTGCAGATCAAACATAAAACAGGGCTGTCCGTCATTCATATTTGTTACTCAGAAACAGCAATATTGAGACTCACACTTTTCACTTCGATACTATTATTATTTGAAAGATATAAACTCAGGGTATTTCTTCTAAATTCAAGAGTTTCATTCCAGGAATTAAATGTTTAGAGTGGGTTGAAAAATGTTTATGATTCAAAGCTCAATATGATGATGCCCCTTTTTAAAGATACCAAAACTGAGAATTCAGGTAAACAACCTGCCCCAATGTTACACAAGCAATATGAAAATTGGAACTTGCACTAAATGTTGTCTTCAATTCCAGTGCTCCTGTCCCTTTGTTCAATATGTTCGGTAACCAAAAGACAATAATGAAAGTAACTGAAAGGATGGAAAATGGGTTTCATGAGGAATCCTTAAAGAATCTGATGCGTTCTTTGATAATAAAAAGTTGTTATGGAGCAAATACTGTACAGGTCTATATATTTTCACTAGCTAAAATGGAGAAAATTCTTTTAAGGTACAATGTGAAAAAATGAAACACCGAAGACATAGTAACATAATAACATACTGCCCTGGCTGGTGAGGCTCAGTAGATTGCCTGGTAATCCGCCTTTGACCTTAAAGTCACAGGTTCGATTCCCAGGTCAGGGCACATGCCTGGGTGGCAGGCCAGGTACCCAGTTGGGGGTGTGTAAGAGGCAACTTCTCTCTCTCTCTCTCTCTCTCTCTCTACACACACACACACACACACACACACACACACACAAATTTTGTTTAAAAAAAAAAAGACGTATCTACTGTCTGAATCCATATACCCCAAAGAAAGGGACTACTTGAAGGATCTGTTCATAGAGGATTCCAAGCAAAATATGGACTAATTCCTCTTTAACCTGCCCAAAGAGGCATAGCTGGAGCAGATGATCTCTCTATGGTTTATGAGATCAGCTTTATGAGGCCATTATTCTATTACCTAATATTTTGTAAATTAAAAGTCCACAGTGGTTTATGACATCTCCATTTGTGCCTGACAGCAGGGTTGGGAAAAGGCAGCATAAAATCACTTGCCTGTTACATGCAGTTAATATTAATACACTGTAATGAAATAGATATGTTGATCCTATTTTGATTTAGGAGCTGTAGAAATGAAATAAGGTGTGCTCAAGCAGCGTTGGTGAAACTATTTTTCTCCTAAATTCCAGATAGTTAAGAGAAAGCCCATTTAGACACACTAATTTATATAAACCTTCTTCTCCCATGCGTCACATCTGAAGTCATCAAGGATGAATAGTGTAATAGTTTAATGAACCAAGATTTCCCTCAAGTCATAGGTCACAAGGAATAAAAGACATAACAATATTTTATTACCTATAAATTTTTTCTTGAATAATACAATTTTAATGGTATTTTCCCTCAGTCAACTCTATCAAATTCTATTAGTTTGCAGCTGAACTTATTTCACTCCTTATTCAGTTCTGTTTTGTCTTTGAAAGGTCAGAGCTCAATCTTCGAACCAGGCTGTTCACCTGCTTTAAGATTTCTCTTTCCTGTAAAGCCTATAAAACTAATGAACTCTCTCAGATAACATCAGAAATGAAACTCAGTAAATGTAGGAGGGGCAAATGTATCATGTGTACAAGAACGAAATAAGGGGCAAATAAAAGGCTAAAAACTGAACTAGTGGCAAATCTTAAATATCATTTATGGTTCATAATATAAATGTATCTGGGAAGACAATCGGATGCATGTGAGAAAAAACATGGTCTAAGGAACTTCAGGAAATACAGTGACTTGAGCTAATGTATGTAGGGCTGCTTCATCTCCTATTACAGTATCTGGTGACCTGGGCAAAGGACTATACATATAGGGGAAATCTACCCCATCACTGGAAAAAAAGAAAGGGTGTCCTCTACCTGCCATGCACTGACCATTCTCACTAAGTGAAATTCGAGTAGGAATGCTATAAAAGACTGATAAAATTTAAATAACCACAGAATACATAGATACAAACCCCTAAGGAAGAGCAGATAGGTGTGGTGCACTGAGACCTCATGTACAGCTGGGATTGCTTGGGAAAAGAATGAAATAAAAAAGGTTCAAGTTTTGAAGAAATTCACTGCTAAGGGTTGTACAAATACTGCTGCATAAAATAAGGAGAAGAAGAGAAAGAAAAAGAATCCTTGTGAATTCTTGTGGAAAATATTCCAGGCAATGAGATCACATTTTACTCAATATCCAACAGCTTTCAAATAAAAGCAAACAAACTCTAGAGGAAAATAAAGTGGCTAATGGTCCCATAAATAATATTAAAATTAATAAAGAAAGAATTACTGCAGAAACTTAATCTACCATCCATCAATCTGCATGAAGCCTCTCAAGAGGTATTGCTGTAGAAGATACTATAGCAATTGTAACAAAAGTAACACACATCCTGAAGGGGGCGGAGTAGTTGGTTTGAGCACCTGCACACAAACAGAAAGGTGGCTGAGTTCATTCCTGGTCAGGAGACAGGCCCGGTATGCAGGTTCTTTCCCTTGGCATGTTTCTCTCTTACATTCATTTTTCTCTCCCTCTTTCTCCCTCCCTTCCCCTCTCTCTAAAAATAAAGTATTCTACAGAAAGTTATATGTAAAAGTACATTAAAAGACATCTTTCTCAAATGAAGACTGCAACTTCACAAATTGAATGAACAAAACTAAGGAAAGGAGATGAAAATCTAAACCTAACCTTGTGGAATTTTTGATTAGTACATATAAAAATCTTCCAATCACCTAGTAAGAGACACAAATCAACAAAAAAAGTAAGGCTGGCTCCAAGCTTCTTCACTTTGAAACTGATGATGCATTATTTATACACCTGCACATATTAACCACACTCCCCTACCATTAACAATATATTAAATATATAATTTTAACAGTCTAAGTATATTACCAGAAACTTGAATGCATCAAATATTAAAGGTATAAATATTCAGTTATGTCAGAAGCCAAAGCAAACATTACAAGTATTATCCAGTCTGTACTTTAAGAGAAAACAGGGCCCTTCAAACAGTATCTCTCACTTAACTACCCAAACCCAAGTTGACTCACTTCCTTAACCATCCTTCCTCATCCTTCCAGGTGCAAAAATCTTACCTGATTTCCGAACTTTATATTGTATCTCATTGCCTGGGGCTCCCTCTCCACTGTTGTTTACTGTGTATGCTCTATTAGCTGTTTCCCAACATTTATAGATTAAGAATTCTTTCGCATTCTTGTTTCAAGTAAATACAAGTAACAAACATTCCAAGCCCATTTTCTTCTCTTATTGCCATTTCACTGCTCCATTTCCAAATCTCTTCAAATTGTTGTCTGCATTGGCTGTCTCTATTTCCCCACTTTTCATCCAGTTTATTCCCCACCTGAATGTTAAAACCTCTTATCAAGATTAGAGACTTCCTTTATTTTTTTAATTTAATCCCTATTGTATTTTTCCATTACCATTTAGCCCCCCACCCCTGCAATCACCACACTGTTATAAAAGACTGAGTCCTTTTTCAGTTTTCCTGAATCCTTCTACCCCCCCTAAGATACCCTCCCCCACTAGTCATCATTCTGTTCTCCATCTATGAGTCTGTCCTCATTTTCCTTTTTTAGTTCAATTATTAGTAAACCAGCGAGCACTTCCCTGCCTTGTCTTACTTGACCATTAAAAGCTGCAGTCAGACTGACTGCAGCTTCCTTCTACACATCCTTTGTTTTCTTCCCTTGTTATCCATTATAACACACACTCCTGATGTTCATCCACCTTCTCTGGTTTCAAAAACACGTGGGTGTCTCTTAAATGTACCTCCCTACCAAGCAGATAAATGCCTTTAT
Source organism: Pteronotus mesoamericanus (assembly GCF_021234165.1). Lineage (NCBI taxonomy): Eukaryota > Metazoa > Chordata > Mammalia > Chiroptera > Mormoopidae > Pteronotus > Pteronotus mesoamericanus. The sequence goes on from NW_026555198.1 coordinate 7,254,400, forward strand.
ATGCACATCCTTTAAGATTTTCAAAACCTAGTAGTATTTTATATGCACTAGCCCTCTCTGCATTATTCTGTATGTGTACGTTTATTCTTCATGCACTATTTTTCCAAATATAAATCAGTGCATACTTTTTAAGTTCCTTGAAACATCGCATTTAAAAGGGAGAACACCTTACAATGTCAATTATTATATGCCATGCTTCGAAAATGTACTACTAAATACACAAGCATATATTACATATATGTAGAGTTTAAAGAATAGTGAGTAAAAAAAAAAGCTTGGAAAACACACAAGTGCCCTACAGAAAGATAAGTTACAGTTTAATCCCAAAACAGAATGGTATAAAGCAGTCAAAAGTGAATGAAGTAGGTAACTATGTCCAACAAGACAGAGAACCTTCAGGAAACCATATTGAATTTGAGCAACACAGTACTGAAATAGAAAAATGTGAATCCCAGAATAAAAATTACTTATTTATGAAGTAAAAATAACTATACCTGTAATACAATTATGAACACCCTACATGCAGAATCTGGGACGGACTGTGTTTTGAGATTCTAGGGGTCTATTCCCACCATCACCCAAGCCTGACCGGTGCAACCCCATCACTGGAGACCCACTGGTCCCATCCCTCCTGACTCCCAGTTGCCCTCCCTGTGCCCTCCCTGCTACTATCAGGCTCAAGGCAGAATCGGGGCCAGACTGAGTTGCATGATTCTAGGACCAGGGACATCTTCCCTTTACCTACTCAAATCGTGTTCTTCGGCCTGATGAACTTTGCCGGACTTCCTGAGACCCTGCCCCACAATTAAGGTGTGCAAGGACTCTGCAGGTGTCAGGTGCACATAGTATACCCTGGAACATATGCTGAGTGACCTCAGAACCAGCACTGGCACTGTGTTTGAACCTGTGTCACTCTTGTGAACACGACTCGCCCCTTCCTGGTGACTTACTGAGAACCTACCTCATACAGCTCAAGGACCACCAGAGGTTCTTTCAGTGACTAAGCCTGTCATGCAAGCAGAGGGTGATCACGGGGTGTCTTGGGACTGTTTCTGAACTGCCCTAGGGCCTTGTGGTGTAAGAGCCAGCCTTCACGCTCAGCTTAGTGCTTCCCGAGTACACCCAGACCAGCAGAGATAGCCACAAACTATGGGTCACACTATTAGCTCCAAACAGTGTTGCCCACGACCAGTCACAGGCAGTGTCTGAAGCTGGACTGCACCACAGTGTCTCCCAAGAGGTCACAGAACAAACAGTCCTAATTAGTCCAGCAAAAAAATATCCGGCATGACACTTCGCAGACCACTTTTGACATGTTTGATCGTTCATACCACCTTGTCCATACACTGCACTCCATACACTCCAAATAAATTTTTGTTTCAGTGGGGTTTTTTACCCTTCTTGACATAATAAAGCATAATATGCTGAAAATACTGCATTTTCTCTTCCATCTTCAATATTAAAATTGTCACATAAAAATTCACCAATTTTTTAAAAGTTTTTTTTAATGGATGCTGATATGACAGCTGTCACAAGGCAATCTAACAAAACGGTTTTCAATGAAGTTAAAGACAACTAAGTGCTACTAGTACCATCTTATGGAAAAAAAACAAACGAACGTTCTGGCTAAACTTACAGCATCCCATAGTATGAACATCATATACAAGGATCGGCAAAACTAGATTTACAATTAAACTGGAATAAAATACAATTATTAATAAGTACTACAAGAATAAAGTGCTTTTCATTCAACTGTAAACTACTTTTGCCTACTCCTGCATATTTACCTGATCTAATATTAGTAGACTTCTGGTTCGTTTCTAGCTTTTACTAATGGCTTCCTTTCTTATACACTCTTTACTTTTCTCTGGCACCCATACACAGGAGTGCCTGCAGTAAAATGGATAGCACACAAGATTTACTCATCTTTGTCTTTTAAGAGATAATGCCAAAGGATTATCCAAAATTGCGGTACCACTTTATATTCTCAACAGCAATTTGGGTTTTATGATGCTCTGCATGCTTTTTTTTTGAAGATTTCCTATTTGTTTGTTTTTAGAGAGCAGGGAAAGGAGGGAGAAGGGAAACATCAATGTGTGGTTGACTCTCACGCACCCCCTGCTGGGGACCTGACCTATATAACCCAGTATTCTGCCCTGTTTCGGAATTGAACAGGTAACCCTTTGGTTCATAGGCCAGCACTCAATCCACTGAGCCACACCAGCCAGGGCTGCTTATTTTCTTCTAATTACAGATACATTGAAGGTCTTTGTATGTTCTTTATATTTATCCCTTGTCTATTTTCAACTGTGCATATCTTTTCAAGTTTATGGTTTATCTGTGCCTTTCCTTTATGGAGGCTGTTGAAAAACAGAAATTTCTTATTTAAACGTAACAAAACTTACATTTGAGTGTCTTGTCTTGTTTTTAAAGAATTTTTCCACAAATCCTGTCCAGTGTGGCTCAGGAGGTTGGACTGCAGTCAGGTTACTGAAATTGTATTGATTCCATTCAAGGGCAGGGCACCTAGTCAGGGCAGGAACGGGAGGTAACTGGCTTCTGTCTCTCATTGATAGTTTTCTCTCTCCCACTTCTTCTCTCTAAAATCAGTATTTTATTAAAAAAAATGATCTTTTCCATGACCAGAGAGCAAGAGTTAAAAAAAAAAATAGCCCATTGGCCAAATCTGGAATGTTGCATTTTTATGGCCTGCTATAACTAATTTTTGCAGTTTTAAATAGTTATAAAAATAAACGAAGACCCAATATGCAATAATGATAGCATATAATATGCACAGCCTATAAGTATTTATTCATTATTTATTTACATAAAAAGTTTGCTAATGCCTTGCCATAGTATCGTAAGACCAATCTTGCATATCAGCACTGGCCAGTAAAACTTTATATGACTGACATATTATTTAATATATGTTTTCCATGATGATATCCCCTGGCCATGTGGCTACCGAGTACTTCAAATGTGCTTCATGGATGGAGGAACTAAATTTTTAGTTTTATTTAATCAATTTAAATTTAGATTGACAAATGTGGTTTGTGGATACAGTACTGAATGACATAGTCACATGTTTTTATTTAAAAGTTCAGTCATTTTGCCTTTCATAGCTGTCTTTAATCAACTAGATTTGTTACATAATATCACAGATAAAAAATCATCTCTTAAAAATAAAAATAGGTGCTCCAACCAAGACTGTGATCAGGCAGTTTGACAAGAAAGCTCATGCTGTGAAACCACTGCCCTATATTGACTCAGCAAATAATGACTTTGCTTCTACCATGGAAACTACGTACATTTAATATAATTAAATTCATCTTTATTGCCTTCCTGCACTGGATCAGGCCTTCAATAACATCACTGGTAAACTGACAGTGGTCATATTCTTTCTTGTATTACTCCAGATTTCAAAGGGAATAATAATATGGTATGACATTTACTTCCTTTCTGCCAATATCCTTCATCAAGCAAAATTTTTTAAAATTTTTCATCATGAATTGTGAAACTCATGAAAAGGAAATTTTAATCAGAATCTGCTTCTTCTTATAACGTAGTTCCCCCCTTATCAATGGGAGATGCATTCCAAGACCTCAGTGAATGCCCAAAACCACGGATATTAATGAACTCTCACCTACAATATTGTTTTATTTCCTATAAATATGGACCTATGATACAAATTTATAAATTAATCACATTAAGAGAAAACTAATTATAATATACCATAAAATAGAAGTGACTTTCATCAATTTCATTCACAAAGATTCATTTGCAAACTAAATGTTTAGAAAGCACGTTTCATTATTTAGAAGACTCAAGTTAAGGAATGAGCAAAGGAATCAAAGCTCACTTCATTCACATATCAAAACAGGCTACTGTTGGGATGCCCCATGTGGTTCCAAAGTAGTCTTCCCCATTCTCATTACATTCCACAACAAAAGCTTGGGGAAGACTGCAGGGGCATGACTAATAGTTGGGCTTTACTAATACAAGTCAACTTATTTTAAAAGTATTCCCTCAGGAAAACCTCCCTTTCAACTAACCTCTCCACAAACCTCTCTTTCTACGAACTCCTCTCGGCAGACTGTAATGCATTTCTAAATATGATTCTCTAGCCCACCCAGGTTGCAGCTCAGCCATCCCTAGGTGCAAACTTCAGGTGAGGAATACAATACACTTGGAATTGTACTGACCTTCAGAGATGAGCAAACAAACCTAATTCCAGCCTACACAGATCAGATCATTACATAATACAAGTTATCAAAGACTACATCCTGTTAAAGTTAGTTTGGACTTAACTTACTTCTTAAATAGCTGCTGTAAATCTTGCATGAGAATGTTCAAAATCTTATCACATTTTTTTACAGAGGTAGAACCTCTGAAGTATATCCCCCGGATGGCTTTGAGCAATCAGCACGAAGTATGAACTGAACATCTCCACTGTGGAATCTGGTTTGTTTTCTATAGACCTCTATACATAGCACTTTCAATTAGAGAGCCTGACCTATTATTCTATAAATGCCCCCAGGGGACATGATCTAATTTTAAACTCCAATCTTCATCAGTACAGCATATTCTCAACCTTAATCTCCTGCCTAATTTAATTCTGTTTGTCTCCTCTTCTCATATGACCTCTATAACACTAACTTTAAGAGTTTTTGCAGTAGGGTAAATATCTTTCTTGGTAAGTATCATCCAGGATTTCAATCAGCAAGCTAGAGGACAAGACAGATGAATTATGTGCTATTATTTCCCTAACAAGTAAATGAACTCCAAGCCTCTGGTCTTTGGGTCACTATTTCTGCCTGGATCAGCCTTCTTCCACTGGGAAACTTCTGTTTATCTTTCTACCCAAAGCTATCTCTGACTTTCTCACAGTAATTGTGTTTGTAGGTAGTTTTCTTTTATCCCTTACTAGCCTAAAAGAACAAAATCCTTCAAGGGCACAAACCTGCATTTCTTTTATTCTCCTGTACTTCGCAAACTGGGAACAGGTGAACTGCTCTGCTACATAAGGATTTGCTTTAAATAGGATATGTTGTGGATCTTCAAGTAGATCTGATAAATATACACACCTCATTGGGATTCCAGTACCTAATGCCTTTCACTTTTATTTGCAAGTTGCCTTTGTGTTCTACTCTGGCGCATGGTATTAAGCATTGCTGTGATGCTTCTACCATTTGTTCTTTAATTCCGGGTTCCAAGCTCAGTAAGTCTTCTTCACTTCACATTTCTCTCTCCTTTACCCTTGGTATTTGCTCCTTTCTCTTGGTAATTCAATTAATTCTGATTGTTTTTGATTCAGATCTCAGTTCAAAACCCAGCTCTGTTGTGTACTCCCCATATGACCATAGGCAAGCCCCTTAACTAGAGCTTTTGCCTTTGATTTAGCATCAAAAAATGTTTCCTTTCACACTTACCTAATACCACAGTTATAACTTCCTCATTAACATGGATATATTTAAGTCTCCCACATCTAGCATGTTTGGTACAAGACGGCACTCAGTGCCATGACTGATTAATCCATTCAATCATTCATTCACTCTGTGTTTGAAAACGCTTGGCTTCTACTTCTGTCAGTCACAGCTTTGAGATGAGGCAGCCCTGTGTTCAGATTCTGACTGTCACCTACTACCTGTGCCATTTAATACTGAGCTTTTTCCATGTCTAACTTTCCACTTGACTATAAACTCCTTCAGGATACAGAATATATATTATATGTCTTTAACTTATTCCTCCTTTATCGATTATCATGGTGACTCACAAATCTGAATTTCATGAAAACTAGTGCAGAAGCAGTGAAACAAGTGCTTTATATAAGCAGGATACATTCAGGATTACCGTGCTGTCCGCCCTCATTATAAACTTTTCAGTTACGGAACTTCCATGGGCTGCATCACAACTTTGATAATGAGAAAGTTCTGGCCTTCAGCTCCTGCTCCTCCTTCTGCATGTCTTACCTTCTACAAATCACTGACTGATATCACCCTCTAGGTTACTGCTTTAAGGAAGCAATGACAGTAGTTACCAGACTTAAAGTCTCACTTACAGGAGATACTCAATGTCTTTCTTCTGTTTTGTTTCAAAGTGTGTTGTGCAATGATCTGCCCTTACCAACACCTACTTCTGTTAACTTATTTATTATTCTCCAGATATCTCATTCCAGCACTATATATAACTCTTTGTCAATAGTCAGTGGTTATTCTAGGCTCAATTTCTCCAAAGAGAATGTTGTGAAAAAACTAAGTAGAAAAAAAAATAAGAAATGAGTCAGGGGATTTATTGACAACTATAAAGAACATTATGTCTAAACAAACATCCACCACCAAGTAGTTGATAATAGTAGTAAGCAATAACAGTGAGGAGTGTTTACTGAGTTTCAGTCTCTGGACCAGATACATGCATGTCATCTCGTTGAATCCTCACCATACTTTGCACTGGGGACTATTTGTATATGTTATCTCATAGTTTAGTAACACAGATAGATTAAAAAACACGTTGAAGGTGGTAGAGCTGAACTGCAATCTATCTGTTCTACCATCAGAACATTTCAGCCTAATAAAGATTTCAATTCAACAACAAAATTTTTGCATTTTTCGTACTAAGAAAAGTAGTGGGGTAAAGGTCAGCAGTTCCTAAAAGCAAGTCTGCATCAGAATCACTTGGAAGCACTTCATCGAAAAACAGATTCCAGTCCTGGCTGGTGTGGCTCAGTAGACTGATAAGGACCTGTGAACTGAAGGGCTGCCAGTTTGATTCCTGCTCTGGGCACATACCCACGTGCTGGCCCAGGTCCCCAGTTGTGGACATGTGAGAGGCAACCGATAGATGTATTTCTAGTGCATTGATGTTTCTCTCCCTCTCTCTAAAAATCAAAATACAATCTTTTCTCAAAATTTTTTTTTAAAAAAACAGATTCCTGAATCCTACTCCATACCTGCAGACCTCCAGACCTAATGAATCAAAATAGATGTTACTGCAGTTCAGCAATTGTTTTTGGAGGGATTTTTTTTTGGTTTTTGTTTCTCTCTTTATCAAATCCTCAGTTTGTGCTAAGGACAATTCACATTTAGGCATGAATTGTTTGGGATGGAAAGAACCCAGTATTTAGAATCAAACAGAGAGCAAAAATCCCAGCTCTGCCTTTAATTACCTGTGTGACTTCAAACTATTTTGAGCTTCAGCTTCCAAATAGGTAAAAAGTAGGATGACCAACCCATTCTCCTTTACCAATGAATTTACTGATGTAGCACCAATAGTCCCACACCCTAGGGCTGCTTCAGTTTCAGGTGAAAAAGAATGGTTGGTCATCCTAATACAACAGGAGTACATCATAGTGTTAGGAGGATATAAGTATGTAATTCTGCACATAGTATACCCTTATCCCTGAGCATTTGTTTGAGCTCCAAACACATATATTTCATTTCATTGTTGATCCCTCTACTCCTAGGTCCCTTTAAGTACCTAGTATCTACCTTTAAGTATCTACTTCTCAAAATGTCAACATTGGTTACCAAATTATAATATTCTTCCCTCTGTCTATCCAAGCCCCAGGTGTTACAGATGGACTTTTAGAAAGGTATGAATAAAAATTCTATGTATCAATACTGTATTCAGGGTTATTGAAACCAAGGAGGGATCTGAAGCACCCAAGAACATATGTAGTGATGATATATTGCCACTCTTATGCCTCAAGGAGACATGAGAAAAAAAACATGGCTGTGGGGTTAGGTTAGGAATAAAGTCACTAACAATCTATGGCCAAAATGGAAGTCCTTGGAGAACAATGCTCTTACTTCTCTCTCCTTCTGCCTAGTCAACTCCTGCCAGAATTCTCTCATTCAGCAAACACAACTTGAAGACACACAGCAAGAAAAGTGAATTGATGCAGGCCATAAAAGGTCAGCCTCTCATTATATAAAACAAGGTGAAGATGCATGAATAGTGAATCAAACCCTGCTTGATGTGGCTCAGCGGATTGAGTGCCTGCCTGCAACGTGAAAGGTTGCAGGCTTGATTCCCAGTCATGACACATGCCTGGGTGGCAGGCCAGGTCCCAAGTAGGGGGCGCACGAGAGGCAACCACACATTGATGTTTCTCTCCCTCTCTTTATTGCTTATTTCCCCTCTCTCTACAAATAAATAAATAAATAAATAAAATCTTTAAAAAGAATCAATCAGGAAAGGTAAATGGAATATATCTAACCACATCTACGAAATGCAGACCTCTTCCAGATTACCCTATCTTTAGACATCCATCTAGTTGCATAAGCCAAGATTCTGGCACTTATCCTTAACACCTGCTTCTCATACTATTCAAGGGAACCTACCATTAATTTGACTTTCAAAATCACTCTTAAATCAGCCCACTTTTCTCCATCCCCACTGGTGTCTTTGCTCAACCTACCCTCCTGTGTTGCCTTGATGTGACCTCCTAACTCATCTGCTTGCCCATGCTCTTAAGTCTCTTTCCAGTTCGAGGAAATGGGGATTGATAAGAGGCAAGACTGCAGAGGTGGGTCTTCAGGTGCCTTCTAATAATTATTTACAAAGGGTTGTTGCTGTAATCCTGGGAGCAATGATAAACACCCAAAATAAAATTAGTGTCAGGAGAGGTGGAGGGACTGGAAACATCGGAGAGGTAAGAGTGGACTAAAACCAAATGCTTGGTTAGTGATGACTAGATAGGTGTTCAGGGTGAGCAAGGAGAAGTCCTGAGTTTCTGTGATGAGCAACTGGATAAGTGAACAGAGAGTTTCACTGAGATAGAGAGCTGAGTAGTGTAAGTTTGGGAAAGATACTTGTAGATGACATTGATACAGAGAGAAAATCAGGGGATATACTTTATCTGATTGGGTGCATTTTCTGTGACCTTAGAAAAATTCCTAGAGATTAGCCAAATTGGTCTGGAATTAGCTAAAGAGTATTCTTTCAAGTAATAGCTCTTTTTTTTTCCCAGTAATTATTAAATAAGTGAGAATCGTTAACCCCAACAAAGATTAGAAATACATTGCAGCAAAAAAAAAAAAAAAAAGTACTTATCTGCAGAGTCTCTTACTACCACTACCAATACCATCCACAACTCTCTAGCTATCCAATCTGAATCAGATCCTCAGCAGATCTTACTCTTTTTCCTGTGAGCCTTTCCTTGCATAAGCTTTTTATTTTCCCTGGGACATCACTGTTCTTGGCTTGACTCCTTCTTCATTCAATAATACACAGCCTAGATATTGTTTCCCAGCAGGAAGTCTTGCTAGATTCACAAGTACTTAAGTCGACTGTCCACTCCTTTGCCCCAAGGCACTTCATGTTTACCATCGCCAGTACTGGCTCTAATCATATTGTTTTGTAATTGATCATCTACTCATTTGTCTTTCTCATTATGGTCTAAGGCTCTTGAGGGAATGACCATGTCTTGTTCCTGATCAGATTCAGAGCAACTACCCTGGTACCTGATATATGTTAGTTCACTACATGTTTATTAAATGTAGGCAAATTGTTGGCTTCAAATTTTACTCATTTAAACACTGCAAAAAGGATATATTTCAGATTCTAGAAAGAACTTTTCCTCTCTGTTTTCATTGGACCTTTTGTAGCAACTGTGTTCCCCACCTCCCAGGGCCCAACTTGTTGGAATTTCCAGTGTAAATCTAAAACACGAGTTTGATAAACCTATCATGTTGCAGGATTAAGAATATAAAAGAATCTATCATGTGGATGCTGGTCTCATTTTCTAGATACCATATGTGCATGTTCTCTGTGTCTGTGTACAGGCACTTGGGAAGGAGGGATAGCAAAGTCGAATATTAAATGAGCATTTATGATGTGCTCGGCTCAACTGAAGCAATTTCAATACATTACCTAATATAATCCTCACAAACATCCTACAAAGTAGGCACCTATGCTCTAAATTATACTCCATGAGTACTATAAGCGTAGTTCATGAGTACTATAAAATAAGGCTCAATGACTTTAAGTACCATATTTTGCTGTGTATAATTCACACCCTACATTTTGTGTGCATCACACATGAGATTATTATACCCATGGTATGTAATCATTATACACATGTATAATGTGCACCTTTATTTTTCCCTCTAAAATTTGGGCAAGAGTGCACATTATACACAGCAAAAAGGAATAACTTAAACCATATTATACAGTAAATAAGGAGAATCAGAATTTAAATCCAGTTTGATTTTACTTCAGATCCTGTATTTTTCCCTCTATGAAAGGGGCTATCAAATCTGTTAAATAAAGGGCCCGATAGTAATTTTTCTCACTTTATGGCTTATATGGTCCCTTTGTCACAACTACTTCAGTCTACCATTGTAGCACTAAAGCAGCCACATACAAAACTAAGTGAATGGGCATGGCTTTATTTCAATAGAGCTATATTTATTTACAAAAATTGGTGGTTGACCAGCTCTGACCCTTGGACAATAATGACGTGCTGACACCTGCTTTATGATCATGTTTCTGAACCCTGGCTATTCAAAAAGATCACCTGAGAAGCTTTAACAGTGCAGAGGTAGAGATCACAACCCAGAGCAGCTGGTCTGGTACATGCTTGAGACAAACAGACCAGAATGTTATCTTGGAAGCTGCTTAACCGTGTTTACCTATATATGGAAATTAAGGTCCAAAAATCTTAGGTAAATTGTTCAGGGCTATAGCTACCAAGTGAAGGGTGAAATGGGCACCTACACCTGCCTGCCTTCAAATTTATGTTCTGTCCTCACAGTACCTGGCAGCGTGTCGGCTGTGACGTTTGTTGTTTTATGTTGAGGAGACTGATCACTAATATGCCTCTAACCAGTTGGAAACGACTCCATTCCCTATTATGTCCCCCATTTGTTTGTATGGGAAGAATTTTTTAAGTGGAATGCAAACTACTGTTACTAAGAAAAAATCATGTCCTCACAATGATACGTTTTATGGGATCTGTCAAATATGGCATTTTTCTATGAAACAAGCTTCTTACACGGAATTAACATTGTATTTTATAATGTTAGCAGTGTACAATTTCTAAGGTATCAATCCTCCTCTGAAAACTCAAAAATAGAGTAATAACAGATTTTTCTAGAGTTAAATATATCATTACCTCTCCAACAGAAAAGCATTTCTTTTCACACAAAACCAGTGGCATTGGATGATAAATATGATTCTGTTTGACATGAGATTATACTGAAGAACTCTGGGTCAGTAAATCTATAAAAATACCACAAGTCATGGAATATTAGGATAAATAGCTATGGATGCAAAACTACTACTAAAATAATACACGTTAGGGCTCTATTTAAAAGTTGGAGGTCATCAGATTTAAGCCACCAGATTTAAGTCATCTGAGTAGAATCTGACAGTTTGAGATGTTCTAAAAGCTACAATGGTCACACGTATGTCTACGGGGACAAAATTTATCATAAGGACAAAAAACCCCAAAAACTTCTAAGTTCATTCCAGTATTCTTAAAAACCTCAAATTCCACCTGAAATTAAATATAGAAATGCTCAAAATTGTTCTTGTATAACACCTCAGCTTATGTAAAAAATAGAAAAGTATTATGACTGACAGTTTTACAAGAAACAGTATAATCTAAAATTTAACTAAGAAGGTTATATTAACACAAATATGTTCTTTTTTTGCAGGTTCTATAATGATTGTTAACCATTTCTTATCTCTAAGAGCTGAATTATTTTTACTAAATGGAAATGGGCCTGCAGTAATTTGCAAAATGTCAACAGAAGCATTTGTTAGATGGGCCATTTTGAAGTATCAAATGATGAACACACAAAACTGCTGGGAAACGCCCTGTCTGGTTTCAGGAACTGTAGCCCCACAGACAGGCGAGAGGGCCCCATGGCTGGAGCTAATCAAGGAGGCCTTGGGAAAACAGGCCTCTGAGGAGATAAAACGTGTCCCCCTCACATCACCCTGCTTGGCCCTGGCAGATGGCTGGTTAGTCAATGACTGGTGAGACCCCCTCAATGGATGGGGCAACCTAAGACAGGCACAGCTGCTATGGACATCAGGGAAAAACTTGGACATGGAGATAGAGCAAAATGTCACTCACCCACCTCTTGGCTTTGATATGGCCGGGGTCCTCATTCTATCTGGAAGAAGTCTCCTTATTTCCTCGCTGCTTTGCCCTACCCACGCCTGACTGAGACTTGAAACAGTACTGGAGACAGCCCTAGACTGGATTGGGCAGTTCCCAGGGGGAAATCAGGCCTAGAGGCAAATTCCTTGAAGCATGCTTTGTTTTTCCCTCAAAGTCGATGATAAACAGCTCACTCTGGGAAGGACACTTACATTATTCACAGACCCTGACCCTAAACCCTTTGGAGCTCTTATGCTTACCTTTGGAGCTCTTATGTTTACCTTTGGAGCTCTTATGTTTACTTGTCAGTGTATTCCTGCCATTTGTTTTCCTCAACATCATCTATTCTCTGTAAAGATTAACGTATTGATGTAAGGAGATCACCTATACATTCCTATTACCTAGCCTCACTGATAACCCTTTCAATAAAAGCCTTTGGACACAGGGGCTCGGGGCCTTCTCAACTAGAGGGAAGAGCCATTCCCCTCTCGTGGCAAACAGAGAAGTGTCTGGAACAATTTATTTTATTTCCCTTATCAGTGATGACCCTGGGATGGGCTCTGCGGGATTCAGAGCCCCAGCTCACTCCCACAGCTAGTGCCAGAACAGGGCCCTGAAGAGTCCCCACCTCACAAAGCTAAACACTTTAACAAGCAGAAAAAACAATCTGAAAATATGACCTTAGCAATCACAAAAACAAGGTAAAACATTGTCTATTCCCCAAAGCTGTCAGGAACAAGCAGAGGGAGTGACACATCCATGACCAGATGAAATCCCCTCACCTGCTGCAGCTTGAGCCAACAATAACGTTATTTGCCTAGCACTTCTGAGCACCTAGTGCTTTCAAATGGATAATCAGAGAGAGCAGGAAAATTGGCACACTTGCAGGATGAATCACTCCTCTGGACAGTCAAAAACATTGTAAACCCTTTCTCTTATAATTGGCCAAATCTGTCTTGAGTCCAGGGATGCCAAGAGTGAAACTTCTGAGTATTCAGGCTACTGATAGCTTTCCTTCACTTACTCGTTTACAATTTTCACCCCCCATTTTCTCAAGTACTAGTGAATGTAATATTCTTCATTAAGTGGTTTCCTAAAAAGCCGTGCAAAAATGTACAGATTTTCACCTGCTAAATCTTGTTATAAATGTGCAAAGAACCCTAGGGGAACCTTCTCTTACAAGAAAATTGTCTGTCAATTAAAAGAACTACATGCCCTCTGACTTGGTGATTCTTAACTTTTCTGGGACATTGGACCACTGAGAATTATATGGAAAGTTATGGGACTTTATAAGAGGAAGTAAAAAACAGGACAGATGAGCAAAACTTCGCATACAATTTTAGCAAGTTCAAAGATCGCCTTCCCCAAAGTCTCATATTTCAGAAGAAAATTCTGCTTTAACTCATCACTTCTGCGATGTTTTAAAGATTAATGCAGAAAGCAACATACCACATACCATTACATCTACTATCAGGTTCAAAATGGCGTTGTACCTGTGGCTTCTTGGCTATAAAAACTGATTGATTCTTTCATTCATTTATTCAATAAGTATATTCATTTTTAAAAGATTTTATTTATTTATTTAGAGAGAGATGAATGTAGAGAGGAACAGAAATTTGATGGGTACCTCTCACACCCACTGCAACCGATGACCAAGCACCAAAACCCAGACCTGTAACCAGAGACCCTTTGCTTTGTGGGACTGGACTAAGTCCAACCAACTGAGCCACACCGACCAGGGCAATTTAGTCAACAATTATTTTTTATCATCTCCCATAAAGCCGGATGTGCGTTAAATGCTGGGGAGAAAAGAACACAGATACAGACCCAGCTCTCATGAAGTTTACATACTGAAATGCCTTTCAAGCTGCCTGCAGTGTATGTGCCAAGGTAAAAAAAAATTAAGAAGCAATACCAGAATTACATTTAAAATGTGATCCTCAGCCTTGGCTGTATATTAAAATCACCTGGGTCCCTTTAAGAAAATCTGCATGACTCAGCCACATTGCTCCAAGTTTCCCTCCCTTCTCCTTTCTCTTACAGTTGTGTACTCATAAATACATTGTGAATACTATCTGCATTTTACATATACATTTGCATGCATGAATAGGTGTATGGGGAGGTGTATGAGCACTATGCAAAGTGTCTGAGAGGCACATTGGAATACACATCAGTTGCAGAGGGCAACTGTACATAAAATGCCTAGTAATGATCCATAAGCAGGACAATTCAATGGAAAAAAAGGGTCTAAGAGCCAGAGGCAACTGTGAGAACCTAAGGCCACTGCAGGAAAGAAAATGTGGAAAACTTCCAGAGGCTAATGAATTCTGTGAGTGTGTATCTTAAAGGTTAAGGCATACTCCATTATGCATCTGGCTCACAGTTCCTTTGGAATACAAGTGTGCCATCCATGAGTGGGAAGTAAAATTACATAGTACTTTTCACCTGCGTTGAGTACAACTGAAATCAAAGAAATATATGTCCCCATGTTTGAGGCAATCCCCCTGAAATTTTAGCACTCATTTGAAGGAGCAAGTTTTGCTATACTGATTCTGTTCCTGCTTTCCTTTCCCTCCCTTCCTCCCTCCCTCCCTTACTTCATTTCTTACTTTAGTATCTTTCCCTCTCCCTACTTCCTTCCTTTTTCTTCCTTTTAATCACTAATCCTAACACTCATCCAGCCAAGGGTGGTAAACAATAAACCTTGCAACTAGGCAACAATGTTTTTTTTTTTGGCTCTGAATGGAATCTGTGCTGGGAGGTTGTTTTCACCTGATTACAAGTATGACTCCAAAGGAAACAACTAATTCATGGACCTTCCTGGACAGAAACTAATTACTGGCGTACCGTGGGGATACTGTAGATTTAAGTGCAGAGCATCTCAATAAACTGAGTCATAATCTTTTCCTGGTGGAGGACCTTGCCTTCAATTTGTAAAAAAAACCGCAACTGTGAAGCACAATAAAGTGCAATTAAATGAGTGGGTTTTTTATGCTTTCTGTAGTTCTAATTTTAGTTTGAAGAATTACAAGATTCTAGAATACACCCCAAATGATTTACAGGATGAAAATAATATAATTACCTTTGATAAACACTATTTCAGTGATATCCAATGTCACCAAGTACCCATAAATTTCATAATTTATATTTTCTTATTGAAGTATTTGTATTCTAAGAGAGTTGTCAACCTCAGTACAATTGACCCTTTTTGATGGAAAATTCCTTTTAAATTCCTTTAAGTGATGGTGCATTACAGTGTGTTTCATACCACAGCTGGTCTCTATCCGATAGATGCCAGTAACATCCATCCTATGTCTGCAGATATTGTCAATTTTCCCTGGGGGCAAAATTGGCTCCTGCTGAGAATCATATATATATATATATGAATTTCATTAAAATTAAGAATAGCTTCATAGGTGCGGTTCAGAGGGTTGGGCTTTGTCTAGCAAAGCAAATGGTCAGCAGTTCATGCCTGAATTTCAGGTTCAGTCCCAAGAGGTAACTGATCCATGATTGTCTCTCCACTTATGTTTTTCTCCTTCTCTTCCTCCCTCCCTTCCCCTTTTCCTAAAAATGAGTAAAATCTTTTTTTCAAAAAACATTCAAAATAGCTTACAAAAATGCATAGTGACATAAAAATGAAATATAAACAGGAATCAATCATCATTGCCCAGAATATATATCTCCCAAACAGGTAGAAGGCAAGAGCAAGAGGAATAGCGCTATAAAGACAATAAGGACTAAAATATCTGATATTACTGTGCCTCAAAAATCTTTGAGATTCATGGTAGCTAAAAGATGAGGGAAAGGATGGTGAGGCAGAAACTGATTCTGACTCATGAAGACTGAATGACTTAACATGCATGAATTGAACTTTTCATATATCCTGCAATCTTGTCTCCTCATAAATATATGAAACACAGATATAGGCAGACAGACAGCTTCTACAGCTCAGTTAATCATCCCATCATCTATGTCCATCCGATTATTCAAAGTCTAAAACCTAAGGAGTATCCTAGTTCCTTTGTTATCTTCACCAACCATCCCATGTTGAACCTATTCGTATTATTAGAAAAACCTTATCAATTATAAAACAAAAGTATACCTGAAATCCATCTATTCTGATCCATGTCTTTTCATCTCTACTAGTCCAGTTTTTCATTATTTCCTCCCTGATCTACACTAACAGCCTCCTAATTCTTCTCTTTCCCATTTTGTATACTTTCAACCATTTCTCAGAGGAATCTTTTTGATTTTCAATCAAATCATGACTCTTGTTCTGAAATACCTGAGTAACATATAAGTACCCTCAGACTGAAATCTAAAATCCAAAACCTAGCTCTTCCCCGTTTGTCCAAACTTTTTCCCACTACGACCCAATCAGACTGATCTCCTTTCAGTTCCTGTTGAGATGAACATATTAGACTCCTCCAAAATATCAGGCACTGCAATTATTATTTGCAATACATTGATGAAGACCTATTTCTGTGGTTTTCAGATACTACAACAACATATGTACATACATATTCATATTTATATACATATAGACAGAGAATAACTTGTACAGGACTTTTACATAAGGCAAATGTAGGTGTTACGTAAGCAGTCTTTATAATGCTGTTGTCTTCATGTCTGATGTTGGAATGTGACATTTACAGGGAAGGCAATGAGAAAGGAAAATGGATGAAGAGGGAAATGGAGGGAGAGGACTAAAACAAGCCAGAACCTATGAACATGAGCTGCAGCCCACGACCTTGGGAAGGAGTCCAAAGAGACTATAATTGTCTGTGTTTTCATTACCTCTAACTTAGATATAAAGTGAGTGTACAGGAGGAAAAGGTAGTGCCCTTTGTCGTGAAACTTAACACTCAGCCTAAAAGGGAATTCATGACAATATGGGCCTACATCGAGCAACAAACAAAGAAAAAATCTTGAATAAGCAATCTCACTCTACATGGAAAGGAACTAGACAAAGAACAACAATGCCCAAAGTGAGAAGGAAGTAATCAAGATCAGAGTGGAAGTAAAAGTGTCTAAAAAAACACTGTACAACATCAATGAAACCAAGAGCTGGTTTTATGAAAAACAAACAATATTCATAATATTAATGAAGTTTTCCACCATATTCATCAAGAAAAAAGATCAAATAAATAAAATCAGTATTATAAGTCAAAATTATTATGTAATACTTGTGTTTAAAAATGAACCATGACTTTCACCTATTGTATCTAAATATTAACAATATTGCAAGTGATAAATCATTGTTATCACAGAAAACCTTGCAAATCTTTTAATTTCATATCAACTACTATTACACATGTGATTTGTTAAGTCTTTAAGCAATATATTCCAATTTCTATTTTGATGTTCTTTCAAATTCTACAATTCTAGCTAGTATGTATTAAAGAAAGCAAAAAATCACCACATATTTAAATTGATTCAGTTCTCCCATAAGGTGAATTTTTTCTTTGATGTATATAAAGGACAGAAAATATGTGTAGAAGTGACCTCAGGGATTATTTTTACCTGAAGCTTCTTCATGGAATTGCAAATACCTTTATTTCTTGTTCTAATTTCCTTGTACTATATTGTATATTTCCCCTGCAGTTTCCTTCAGTTAACATTTTCTAAAATTTTTATATTTTCAACCCTTTAAAAATGTCTGTAAGCTTTTGTTAAACATTAATAGTAAGCAATTGTTCATACCAAATATCTGAGTACCATGTTCAAAATAATCATTTTCCACCAAAGATACAATTTGTTCTTTATTTAAGAGCTGTTCTCTGTTCTCATGTCTCTCACACCAGGCCAAAATTTAATTTAATTTCTTTGATGACATCATAGCCATTGTGTATTTGAATACTTTTAAAGGCAAATCTGATGTATACTTTATCAAGACACTGCATTTGGGGTCAGATCCATAAATACAATATATAGTTTAAAAGGATGTCATCACTACCAAAAGTTAAAGCATCATTCCAAAGAACAAGATTGAAGTATGATTTGCACATGGTACAAATATTGCTTCCTGAATTTGATCAGTAATCTGGGTTGCACAACCCTTTCTTTTGGCATATTCACATAGGAATGCCCTCAGCAATATCTTAGATTATTTAAACAATGCTGATAAATACTTTTTATAAGTTTATGCCTCAAACATTCTTTTAAAATTAAAATTTTTAACTGTGATAGTCATTCCTTGTCTATTTTCTTGCCAACATAAAAAAAAAGGTCAGCATTACGGGAGCATTTAAGATCTTGCTCCCAGACATATGTCCTCATTTTAGCTCAAATAAACTCATTACAATTTTTTTTAAAAACCAATACCATATTTTACACACTGTATGCATAGTCATACATACATACAAATTTAAGAAATCGGGATTTTTGCATACGGGAAAAAAGGTCCCTCAGTGGGCATATGCCATGTTGCAAACATCATGCTATTTTGTAACAACTTGGGGTGCAAGAAAAAGCAATAGAACTGCATGCTTACACCACTAAGAAATGATACTTCATCATGAGAGAATTATCGCAGTCATGCTACTTGAGTGGAAGATTTTAAGAAGATAATTAATTTGCCCTTTCTTCTCACCTAAATTACTCTTACAGCTCAAATCCTCCCACCTGTGTTATGAAGCAGGGTTTTTCTCCAATGCTGTCAGTGGCATATTGAGAATCCTCCCTGACATTGAAAAACAGTCACTCTTTGTTTCAAGAAGACATGAAAAAAAAGCATTCCTCTGAAGACAACACAGTGCTGGTGATAAGCAGGGAGCACAGGTGCTGACGACTGAGACACTGGGTCTCCTAATGGCTCCCGACCACGCATATTTATTGTAATACTTGGGCCCCTTTTGATAACATACTAGGTCATTTAAATTCTATTTAAAGAATGTTTTAGGGAATCAATTTGTATAGTAAAATATATGAAACAACAAAATACTGCCCACTATGATGTAAATAAAATTCAAATAGAATTTTAAACCAGATAGAACATTAGAATTCACCTTTTAAGTCCTATTCATTTTTCCTATTAGAAAACTATAGCTTACAGAAGGTACGTGACTTGCCCAACTCCGTCAGACTTCAAAATGAACAAAAACGACTGTATTTTGGTGCCCTTATTCTGAGGCTCATTAACGTATTTTGATCACTGTAAATACAAGGTCGGTGAAAACAAGTGGAACATTTATGAAAATGCAGGCATTTTTATCAAATTTTAAGAAATAGTACTTGAAGGAAAAGAGTTTTCTACAACCTAAGAGTCCTATTTTCTTAGTTTCTCTTAGTCTAAGTGTGTTCTTAATTTAACCTTAAGGATGGATTTAGTAAAAATTTTAATGAATGACAGTAGACTCCAACAAAATACAAAAAGTAAAATTATATAACTTCCAATGTTGAAAAGTGCTTAAGTAAAAGAAATTTAGAGCTTAAATTTTTTATACAATTTCAATTAAGTTTGACAGCTGTTTCATTATCAGATTTGATTTACTATAATAATACATTGTAAAATGATAATCCTTTTGTCAGTTAAAAAAAAGCTCCTATAATTTAGGTAATAAGATCCTCATATAAAATCTGAGGATTTTTAACATCATTATTTCCTCACTTTTGCAGTGACTTTCATGGAAAATGTTAAGAATACATAATTAAAATAGGGGAATAAGACAATTTAGTGATGAATAACCGGATTATGTAACTAACTGGTGGGAGAAGTCTAACTTCTTTGTACTTACTCTAATTTGAGCTAGTTTATTGGATCACAAAGGTTTTCCAAAGTAAAGGCAACCAGCCTGAACGGTTGTAAAAATCAAATGTAAGCACAGGCTCAGGTCAATGCTTACAGAAAGCATATTGGCAACATAGATTTATGATTGGATGAAAATTATTCAAACAACTGCATAAACCTGAAGGGATTAAGGGAAGAAAAGCAACTGATATACAGACAATAGCAAAGTGATTACCAGAGCGAAAGGGTGGCGAGGAGACTTAAGGGAGGGTGAAGGGAGGACAGTGACAGAATGACCGGTGAGTTTGGGTGGTGGACAAATTTACAAACTGTAAGCCTGAAACCTGTATGTTATTAACCTACGCCACTACAATAAGTTCCATAAGGACTTAAAAATAGAAGAAAGAGGACATCATCGTACCACAATCATAGCAGTTTATACATAGGAAGACTCTTAGAGAGCATTATGTTAGAGAACCAAACCGAAAAAGATAATTTACCAAAAGTAAAACATCAAAATAGTGGCAAAACTGGGAAATAAAAATTCATTAGATGAAAAGCATAGCATGAATCTTCAATCGATCCACAGATACTAACATAATTGTCCAGCACAGCACATTAAATTCCCTACTTTGGTATTTTGAACTGCCAACCAAAACTGAGAAAAAGAAATGGATCAAAAGATACTTGGGGATGGCTTTTAGACCCAGTTAGTAGCGGTTTGAGACTCATTTTTTAAAAGTGACATATTTTCTACTAAAACCATTCTTCTAATAATTTGTTCAAACTGCTCTTTATTCAAGTAATATACTTTGGTCTTACACAACTTTACACTTTTTCCATTTGCTCAGGGATGTGCTCCACTTAGTAATGACCCATCATAGTTCTGGTTCTTTCCCCCATGCTACTCTGGATTCCAAGAAAGTTCTGAGAAACCCCTTCCCTCAATTTCCCCACTCGGGCCAGGAGAATGACCTCTCCCCAACTGTGATCCTCAACACTGGTAAACCCTCCTTGACATTTTACCATTAAAAACATAATAATGTTCATTCTTAGTCTAGATTTTCATATTTTGGCAATGAATCGACATTTCAAGCCATGGCATAGTAAGGCCAACATCCAGCCCACAATTCTTGGTCAATACCACCATCTTTATTCTTCAGACATTTTATTTAATAGAAAAACTACAAACCAGTAACTTTAGTACCTAAAAAAGAAAAAAGAAAAAAGTTCACTGTCAATGTTCCCTTTAAACATAGTACTGTATTTTGTACCCATCGCAGTATGAGAAATAAAGAAATTGGATGTTTAGCATTTCAAGTGAAGAGACACAATTGTCATAATTTGTCAAGGCAGGATAATCCACATAGGAAGTCCCCTCAGTAAATTCATAATTTATCAGGCCTAATACTAGAGCCCTTGCTGGTGTAGCTCACTGAATTGAGCGCAGGCCTGTGAACTGAAAGGCCAAGGGTTCAATTGCCAGTCAGGATACATACCTGATTTGTGGGCCAGTCCCCCCAGTAGGGGGAGTGGAAGAGGCAACCACATACTGCAGTTTCTCTCCTTTTCTTCCTCCCTTCTCCTACCTCTAAAAATAAAATCTTTAGAAAATAAATAAATGTGCATACATTGTTCTAAAAAATGTTTTTAAAAAAAGACCAAATATATGAGAAATATAACAGATCACCTCAATGACCAAAATATTTTTCTCATAAATCACAATATTGTGCTTGTTTACTATACATTACTAATAAGCACTACATATTAGGATGCCCTGGAGAAGCAGGGTGCCATTAATGGATAAGTGGACTGGCTCTTGAACCAGATTACCCGAGTTCCAATCTGTGTTCCATCAATACCTTGCTGAATGACTCTGTAAATTACTTAATCTCTCTGTGCCTGTTTTTCCATTCCATTTTATGGGAATAATAACTATGCATAGCTCACAGATTGTTGTTAGAATTAAATGAATTTATATAGGTAAAACACTTGGAATGTTCCGTGGCACACATTAGAAATTACTGTAACTAGAACTGTGGCACAGCAACAAACATGATATGGTCCCAGCACAGGTACACAAAATAACAGATTAAGGAAAGAGAAAGAGCATATTTATGATAAAGATAAGACCTTAAATCAATGGAGAAAAGATATTTAGTACATAGTATCAAAAAAAAAACTATATCAAAGAGAAGTTGGCAGAAGTCAACAAATGAAAGATAGTTTCTTTTTTAACCTTAATATTAGAGAAAGGTTTCTTCAACAAGACCCAAAAAACACTACCCATAATGTTTATAAATAAAACCTTTAATTACATTAAAATGGGGGATATATGGTCAATGAAAAAGAAAACAAATTAACAGATGGGGACTGGAATAAGAGGTTTGTAGCATATAAAACTGACAAGAGATTTTTAAAGTATTCGAGGAACTTATGAATATTAATAAGAAAAAAGCTATGACATCCAATAGAAAAGTGTCCAAGAATACAAGGACAATTCACAGATGGGAACAACAGATACATGGGGATGCACTCAACCTCAGGGAAAACCATCAAAACAATGATACCACTTGACTGATACCTGTTAGAAGTGTGAAAATGGAAAGTGGGAAAATGTCATGTCTTAGGGTGTGTGAAAATGCAAAGTATCAAGCACTGCTGGGAGAAAGCAAGCCTAAGCCACCATGCTGTGAAGAGCAAGCAGGAAAGCAAGTCGGCAGGGTTTGGTGACATTAACCGTTCACTTGCCAAATGCCTCAACAATCCCATTCTTGGTTATGTATCCATGAAACCCTTTGATGCCTATCTTCTCTGCTCGTTACAGAACACATATGAGTATTTTATCACTGCACTGATTGTGATAGGTGGAGTATTGATGAATCTAAGTGTCCATTACCTGGGGACAGATTAGTGAACAAGGGTGCATGAAATGAACTGGTACGCAGCCCTTTGAAACAACGAACTGATATCTACACATAGTAGGGATGGATCTGAGAAAATAGTGTTGAATGTAAAAAAGAAAATCCGTAAGATCCACAGCACAGTACCATTTGTATTAGTCCAGGTTCTCAAAGGAACCAGAAGTTATATATATGAGTAGGTTTATTATAGGAATTGACTCACTTGACCATGAGGGCTGAAAAGTCCCCTGATCTGCCATGTGCAAAACTACAGGACCAGGAAAGACCTATTTCATAGAGGGGAGAAGATGAATGTCACAACTCAGGCAAAGAAGAGTAAGTTTGCCCTTTTCCTGCCACTTTGTTCTATCCCAGTTGTCAGAGGTTGGACGATGCCCGCTCACATTTGTCAGAGTGATCTTTCTTACTGTCTACTGAAACAAATGTTACCCCTTCTGTAAACACGCTCACAGACACACTAACAAATAATGTTAATAATATTTTACCAGTTATCTGAGTATCTCTTACTCCAGTAAGTGAGCAGGTAAAAGTAACCATCACCCTGTTAATATAAATTTTTTTAAAATATAAAGACATCAAATGATTATAAATGAGTACTTATGTGGCAAAAGGTAATGGGTAGGGAGCTCAGGGTCAGAGACAAAAAGAAAAAAAATAAAATAAATTAGAATAAGGAGGGCTTTGCATGATCCTGTGCCCTGAAGTAAGAACAGAATAAACAGCTCAAGAAAGGTGTAACTGACAAATGGATTGATAAAAAAGATTGATTGATTTCACTTTCTATCCCATCCACCTACACACACGTTAACCTTTACTCTTTATTATCTCACACATACAAAGTTCTCAATTATTCTTTATGTATATAAGCAGAAGCCTGATACCAGGTCATTTATTCTACACACTGTGTTGTTTTTAAAACTAAGAAACTTGAGGCTCAGAAAGGTTAGTTAGTAGCCCTGAAAGGTGTGCCTAGGTGGGGAATTGTCTCTTGAAAGGTTGCCTGTCTGGAGGTTGCCAGTCCAGCAGCAGGTTCAGGCGCCAGTTGGGTATAGAGAAGCAACCATCCAGGTTTCTCTCCCCCATTGAAGTTTCTCTCACCCTCTCTCTACTTCCCTCCCTTCCCTTGTCCCAATCAATCAATCAATCAATCGATATATAAATAAGGTTAAGTAATTTCCCTAAGATTTCTCAGAGAGTGGTGGAGCTGAAGCATTAACCCAGATTTGTTCCCATCTCATAGGAAGCCTGATATTATTTGCTTATTTGTTGGGTCTGTAATTAATTTTGTAACTTTACATTTTTCTATGTGTGAAATGATAAGCTGTCTTCTCACATTTATGAATTCAATTCTTGCTCAAACTTTTGCTTTCATAACTAGTTGGAGAAATGACCCAGTCCCTTAAATTCCTGTTTTGTCATCAAGGAAGGTGATGCCCAGGGCTGGAGGAAGGAGGCAGAGCCCTTCCAGCCTTCCCATAAGGTCAGTAGAAAGTAATGCTTTCAAAGCATGAAGTATGCTTCTGGATCGGTTTAGCAGTCAATATGCATATAGTACAGGAAATGCTCAAGATAATTCATCTGTCCTGTAAGTTTGTTAAATTTGATAAATATGGTACTGCTTATCTAGAGGGAAGTTTGGTACCTGAAAGTAACAGGCAGTTAACATTTGATCAGTGCTGCTAAATGGGCACCTATAATCTGGCTTTTCTTCACATCACCATCTTCCAGTCAAAATTAATTGTCAAATACAATTCATGTGATACTTTCGGGTTCATTTCACTACAAATAAATTTCAGTTAAGTATTTTCTGGTGAGACTAATTGTCCTTTACAGAATCGCCCTCTTGACAGACCCCATTATACATGCAATTTCATCAATAACTACTAACATTTGGACAGTTAACATTTTTCTCTGGTGAAATTTATACATTTTCCAGTTCTTTATTACTTGCAGTGAAACCCCCAAAAAAGAGAAATGAACATGTTTGGGTACATAAACTTTTGGAGCACATTCTCAATTGCATGTCATCTATTCCCATATATACTAGAACAAGATATTAATATCATTTTGCCTGCCTGCAAACTTGAAGTATATAAAGATGATAAGTCACACTGGAAACAATGCAGATAAAACATCAAAAGTTACACAAAATGAAAGGCATTCTGAGTATTGTAATGTAAAGAAAATCATATTACTAATTAGATCCTCATTCCCACACATCATTCCTTCTGATGAAATATATACTTATTTACAATTTTAAAGATTGTCATTGACTTATTTTTTATAAATTTATTCTTCACTATGTTCCCAACAGAATTAAGGACATTTAAGGTTATGCACGTAGTATATAGCAATATAAAATACAAGTAAAAATAATTTGGTAAAAAATTAACTGTGTAGGAAACTAAGTAAAAGCAAGCCTAGGGTGAGGGTAACACACAAAATATTCTGAAATCCATAAACCAAGATTCGTATCAGCCTATGTATATTGATGGGAATACCATACGATATTCTCAGTGTCCACCAAATAAAAACTACTTTCTCAGAATAAAATATAAACAAGGGACTTCAAATAAGAAAACATTGTATTCTGAACAATTATGTTGTTCCATATATAAATATTGCAACTATTTAAAAGTCAGTATTTGCCCTGTCAATTAAATTTTGCCAGTCTATCCATATTTGTATTTCTGGGAATTAACCTGAAAAATATAAATTCCATACCATGTAAGCACAAAGATATTTATCACAGTAGCCAAAAAACTAAATCCAATATATACCGTATTTTGCCATTTATAATATGCTCCCCTTTGTAATGCACACCCATGCTTTTAGCCCAGTCTTTCAGGGGTGAAAAAAAATCTTTCATTGCAATTTTTTAATTCGATTTTTTATTTATTTATATTTAGATACTTTTTTTGTATTATAAAGGAATTTTAGCATATTTTTGAACGTATGAATATCGTATTGCTTTCTAGAGTTATGTTTAACGCATAAGCATAAATAAAAGAAAAACAGGTATGAAATAGTACTACCCATGTATAATGCACATCCTTATTTTTTCCTTCAAAAGTTTGGGCATAACACTGTTCATTATACATGGCGAAATACAGTATTGCAAGAGGTTAATCAATTATATCTATGTATTAGTAGATTTTCAGCCAATCAAAAGTTACTACAGAAATATATTTGAAAATGCTCATAAGTAAAAAAATCTAATTAAGTAGTATATATATTATAGCCCCAA
This sequence comes from Pteronotus mesoamericanus, assembly GCF_021234165.1. Taxonomy (NCBI): domain Eukaryota; kingdom Metazoa; phylum Chordata; class Mammalia; order Chiroptera; family Mormoopidae; genus Pteronotus; species Pteronotus mesoamericanus. The sequence continues at coordinate 7,280,412 of NW_026555198.1, forward strand.
TTTTGTCTTTATATTATATATACATATATTTAAGGATAAGCAAAAAATAAAAGGCCAAACCACAAATTGTATAGCAGTTATTTCTTTGTAGCCTAGGCAAAAACATATTTTTATTTTCATCTTAGGAATCCTGTCTTCATGAAATTCCTTGAAATCAAAATGTGTTATTTCTGTAATTAAAAGTAACTTTAACATAGTTTGAAGGATGTATCATGTTTTCTAGATTTTCTTACATGTTCAGAGTTATCTGTCTTCTTCATAGAAATAATCCTACAGTTTTGCATTTAACATGTAGGTTTATTATCCATTTTCAATTAATTTTTTCTGAAAGGGTTAATGTACATATCTAGAATCAAGTTTTCCCATGTATGTGTCCCTGTATTACAGCACCATTTGTTGAATCAGCTATCCTTTCTACAGAGGGCAATTATGTATATTTCCTATTTTGATAAAAATATAATTAAAGTCCAAATTAAATAAGTACAGCATATGTTATTAACCCTAAAAATTGTACTAGTGTTATTGTCCATTTCTTGTCTGTCTCCCATATTAAACTCTCAGCTTCTTAAGTAGTGATCCGATATTGTTCAATGGGACATCCTTAGCACATAGTACAGTGTCTGGTACATAGGAGTTCAATGTATCCTTAAAGATGGCATGAATGCCACATTCAGTGCTCTACAAATCCAATACCAGCTTGAAAGTATTGAAGTGATTTAATCAAAATTAGTTAACATTTAGGTGTTTCTAAAAATTCCCAGGGGACTGAGTTATGACATAGTCATCTACTATACCTAATTTACCTTCTTCAGCAATCCTACCACTATAAATACCAAATTCAAAATAACACACACAGCTGCAAATTTCAAATAGTTTTGTAAACTAAGCATATCCATGAATACCGTTAATCTCCAGAAAGACTGCCCCTTAGAACAGATAATCTGCACTCAAATAATATAATTACAAACGAACTCATGCCTACCCCTCTCTGAAACGTGACCACACAGGGAAGGGGGAAAGGAAACTTAAACCTATTACCACACATATCCCATCACAGAGTTAGAAGCCTGAACTAAGGACCATGAGCATGGAATCTTCTTTTCCTTGTTCTTAGCAGTTGCATCCTGAGCCAAAGCCTATCCTTTTCATCCCATCCCTGCTCCCAGTGCAGTGGAGACAAACTGCAAATAAGTAGCTGGCAAGGATTTATCAAGCCAACATAAACCACATAGAGGAGAAATAAAACTATTTTCAAGACAAGGAGTATTAAATGTGGCAAAAAGGATCATTTTATACATAGGTAAGCCATGTCTTTTATGTGACAAATATGTAAAATTAGTTATCTATTTAAAAACGAGAAGGTATTGACAAAAATATGATTACTAGAGTTTTGAACACCATTACTCTGAAAAATAATGAGACCCAGGGGAACAAAACAAGATACAGAACAATGGATGGCAATCTTTTTCTGTAAAGGGTAAATGGTACTTTCAACCTTGCGGGCACTATTCAACTCTGCATTTGTAGTCATAAGATACTGCCTCAATGCATGGACATGGCTGAGTTCCCATAAAATGCTATTTACAAAACAGGTGGCTATCCAGATTTGCCTCGTGTGCCATCATTTATTGACCACTCATACAGAACATTTAATTAATTTCTATGATCAAATATAGTGCAAACATTGTCAACCTATTTTGTAGAATATAAATATGCTTTTTATAAAGGCATCTCTGATACAATTAGATGGGAAATCTGCCCTGGCTGGTGTGGCTCACTGGATTCAGTGCTGACTTATGAACCGAAGGATTGCTAGTTTGATCTCCAGTCAGAGCACAGGTTTAGGTTGCAGCTCAGATCCCCAGTAGGGGGCGTGTGAGAGGCAACCACACATTGATGTTTCTACCTCCTTTCCCCTCTCTAAAAATGAATAAATAAAATCTTCCAAAAAATCGGAAACCACTTACTAGGTCCCACCAAAGGGGGAAAAAAACGAGTAACCTAAAAAGTAAAAAAAAAAAAAAAAAAAAATGAATATGGATAGGCCAAATTCTTTGGCCATAATGTGGAAAATATAAAAACAGGACATTTAAAACAATACCCACTTGGGTGTTCAGGAGAAAAACAAAACTTCGTACTGAACAAATAAATAGAGAAAACCAAAATTAAATTTTTAGAATAAAGCCAAATATGAGTATCTGTTGTTTTATAACTATGCCATTAATTTGGTATATCAACCTTTTTTTTATCTTTGCTAAATGATAAATGAAAAGCTATATTCATTATTGTTTTAATTTGCATTACTTTATTCATCAGATTAAACATTGTTTATGTTTGTTTTGCATGGTTATTAAAGAAGATACAGAATAATACTATCTCACTGGATTTGAACATTATACTTAATGGTGAAAAATGAAATCAGAAATAAGAAAATACTGATTTGAACACACAATCAAGGCATAAACACATGAAATGCTTAAAGTAAATGTAACTATTATAAAATATAAGAAATTTATGGATTTCATGACCACAATTAGAAAAATCAATTGAAAAAACTATTAAAATAGTAGTTACTATAGGTCACAAACATTTCTTAACTCTTGTATTTGGAAAAACAGCCAGGGGCTTACCCACAGAGATAAAATATATGTGATCAAAAACTGAAAGTGATTCCAAAGAAAAGATGACCTTTAAATAAACCAAACTACTTATTTATTCCATCCTTCATTCCATCATTCATTCTATCATTCAATCATTCATTATATCATTCATTCACCTGCTATCTTTCAGTCACACTGGCCTGCTTTCCTTTTTTCAGTTCCTTGGGACTTGACTTTTTACTTTCCCATCTGTCTCTCAAAGTCTCTTCTTCCCCTTTGTCAAATAGCCACCCTATTCACCACTTTCCCTATGATACTCATTCTCAAAATGTGTCCAAACATTAGAGGCATGAGTGTCATCTAGCAACTTGTTAGAAATGTAAAATCTCAGGACCACCCCAAAACTACTGAATCAGAGACTAAGGGTAGGTCCCAGCCATCTCTTTTGACAAACCCTTCAGGTGATTCTGGTGCTCTCTCCATCTTAAGAGCACTTGTAATAATCTGAATTTGTCTTAAATTTTTTTTGTCTGTCTCCTATTCCTTGAAGTGTAAGCTTCATGGCTGTATACTCCATGCATAAAACTATCTGCCTGACACAAGGGAAGTCCTAAGAAATATTTGTTGAAAAGTACAGCAAAATATCACAGCTGTTGCCCTTAGGTGGTGAGATTCTAGGTGAATTTTTCTTTACAATTCGTATGCATTTCCTAAGTTTTAAACTATACACATACAGAGTGGGGCAAAAGTAGGTTTACAGTTATTAGAATGCAAAATACCATAATAATACAAGAATAAACTGTTCCATGTACCTACAATTGTAAACCTACTTTTGCCCCACCCTGCATTATCATTTTATAATTACAAAAACTAATATCAGAAAAAGATGTATTTCTCATACTGATAAAACAGAGCCTACTTTAGCCTCTGTTGGAGTCTCATGATCTCCATGGCAACAAAGGCTGCAATATTATCTTAATATTGAATTTTGCACTATTATGATAATCTTCTGATTAGTATTCTCTAGGGTGAGTAATTTCAAATCCAAGCCCTTCTTCAGTACCACTTGATTGTTTTACTCGCAAATGACCTTTTAAGCAAAATGCACATGCTCTTCCTCTTAAATCTAGAGTTTTCTAAAATGTATTTTACACATTATGCTATTTATGTATATATCTCAACCCAATCTAATAATCCTCAGATGCACTGTAGCAACCATAACAAAATAAACAAATTTATAACAACTCACAATAATTACATTGCTTTATATAGTCTTCCCCTTTTGAAACACAATAGTTCTATATTGAAGTAGCAACCAAGAAAGGTGTTTAATGCCCGTGAAATTTGAACACTTCTCCTAAGAGGGTGGTTCTAGCAAAATGGCCTGTCCTGCTTAATACTCATGATGGTATAACTATGCTGTGACTACTATAAATATGTCTAAATTACTGTCACTTTGTGGATGTGATATTTATTTTGCATATCTTTTCTCTTCCTTTGAACAAATGATAGACCCCATATAATCCTAATTCCACCATTAATTTCTTGTGTGACTTTGGGTAAATCACTTTTCTTCTCTGGACCTTGTTTTCCCCATTGGTAAGTATAAAGTATGTTATTAAATGAGCTTTTAAGAACTTTCTAGCTCTAAAGATCATTGACACCCATGTCAATTTTCACATTGGCATCTCACTGTGGTGCGTTTCACTTCCTCATGTTTTAGTCAATACCAATTTAAGAGAAATTAGTATTTTTTAAAGTAATAACGCAGTATTAATGACTTGGCAAACCTGATTTCGTTATATGCCTTTGGTATATACAACTGTTCATAAGAGAAGAAAATAAAATCAAGCTCAGTGATAAAAAGCAAATGCGTGCTCAGTGTTTGCCCTGTGCCAGGCACTGTTTTCTGTGTTTTAAATCTATCTAGCAATTTAGCCTTATCAATAACTCTGAACCAGGTTTTAGTATTGCCCCTACTTTACTGTTTAGGAAACTAAGGGATGAAGTTCATGAGAAACTGGAGCCATTGAGGTAGGATTCAAACTATAAGGCAAGCTAAGTCCAGAGTCCCTGCTGCTAATTACCATACTTAGCTACCTCTGACCAGGTCACCTTGCTTGATTTCCTTTCAAGTACCTGCATATGACTAGTCAAGCACTCAATGTCTGCTTCCTCAAGGCAGAGCCCGAGGCAGTGGAGGCGGCAGTCCCGAAAGCTGTGAGCTGTATAGCTTGTGCCTAGGAGAACCAGCACCCATGGCTTTCACAGTGGGCCCTCCCCACCAAAGCATCCTTTGAACTTCAGGCTACCTCAATGCACTTTTGACCTGTCTTATCCCAAGAGAGGAGAAAGTGGACAAATAGGTAGATACAGTGACTTCTTCTATAGAGGTTAACATACTCGTAGTGACCTAGCAAGGAGTTCTCTTTCTAAATGTTTCTTTCCCATGAGTGTGTTTAGTCTCCCCTGAATGGATAATAGCTTCCTTTGGGCAGAGATATTATACAAGCAATCATCTGTATCCCTCAGAGAATCAAAGGTTTACTGAACATCTAGCTAGTGGCAGACAGTCAGGTCCTAGGGCTGCATGATAAATAAATACAATGTCATCTTTGCTTTCGAGGAACTCACACTAGTCACGGAGACAGGTATGTACACAACCCAAACAGAGAGGTGGAATAAAAAATGCAATGGCTACAGGGCTGTATACCTACAGTGGAGGAAGTCATTCACACTGCTGAACACACAGCGGTCTGAAGGTGTATGTAGAGTCAGTGATTTTAACCACGACCTTTGGAGCCACAGACTTTTGCCTTTTCTTTCCTTACAAACTGTGTGAAGTTGGAAAAGAATCTTTTCTAAGCCCCAAGTCTCTAACAGGTAGAATGGGGACAGTAATGAGATTTAAATGAGAAAAAGCACTCAGCAAAAGCCTGAGATTGGCTGGGTGCTAAGCAACAAGTAGCTGCTATTGATATGGGGGGCGGGGGTAAATGTTCCTGCACAACAGTTCAGGGAGCCCTTGAAGAAATAGGAATGTATAAAGGGGACAGTATTTCAGTTTCAGAACAGTACATGATGAAACATGGCATGAAAGGGAAAAAAAGGTCTATTTGTTATAGGAAAGGAAAATAATTTTTCCTGAATGCAGGTATTTATAAAGGATTGAGGATCAAGTGAAGAGAGGCCATGACACTCAGTCTACAATCAGATTCATAAGGAGCTTGAAATCGTGTTCAATGGAAAAGTGGAATAGAAGGACATTAAATATGGAGTAGAAAGATGTCATATCATCTCATCTAGATTTTTAATGCCTCAGGAAGTGTGATCATCCTTCAGATTACTTGGTTATCCCTGAGTAAATCACTTTCAGAAAGACTTTAATTCAAGGGGAAAAAAAACTGATGAGACAGCTGCCTACCAGCAACCATTAATTCAGTCTACAGTCTCTAATCACAATTCTCAAAATTCCCCAATAATAGTTTCTGAAATAGTCTTAGCCCAGCAGGGAACGTATTCTACTGGTTCAGCAATTTTTATGAAGTAAGAAAAGGGGAAAAATATTTCAGTATTTAGATGGTCTTGAGGTTAGAGTTTTTATGGGATTCCTATCACCTTAAAAAAATAAAGACCCACCTATTCATTAACATAAGCATGAAAATTTTTTTCTGAAAGATTACCAAAGGCTGTACAGCCACATCACAGATAGGGGTTGGAGAGAGGCTATGTTGGAGTCTTACCTCATTTTCTGCATTCTCCTCCCTCACCCTTGACTCTAGAGTCCCAATAGCTAGTGAAGCTCATCTGAAGGTCTATTGAGACTGCTTCTGTTCCCAGAATCCATCAGCCATAGCTTAATAAGAGTATTCATTATCCTTTGTGAAAATGTATTTTTCTCTTTCAAGATGAAGTTTTGACTTAAACTCTAGCCATCTGTTGGTATTATTGAGAAATATGACCACAATTACAGATGACTCACATCTCAACACAACTAACTCCCAGATTCGGTCTCTCTCCATCCTTTAGCCTCCACGTTCACTTCTGTAAAGGAGGATGTTTGGCTGCAGAATCAAGGACATTAGGTGTCAGCATTCTTAACTTCACTTTAAACACTTAGGGTTCCCTATTATTTTAAAATGACAGTGTTTAATGCCCTGGGAAGAAATCATTGCCGACAAGTTTTATATCACCAAGGCAGAATCATGGACAGCTAATAGCTAACATTTACTGTGCATTCACTGTGTATAACCTTTGCCAATATGTTTTTAATATCCCCAGATGAATCTTGGGGCATCCTACCTATAAGGTGGGAAATGTTACAGACTAGAACTTTGGATCAAAGTTCCCAAAGAAACTCTTCCGTGGGAAAAATCTTAACATTTCTCCCAGGACTAAAGTCCTGAGTGTTTTAAAGCAGCAGCTTCAGTGCCCCCACCCCCTTCAGAATAGCCAGAAAGGCCATCACCAGTGAACTCCCACCTTCACTTAATCGACAGCTGGCAGATTAATATTGCCCCAAGCAAAGTTAGCTTACCTATGTGAAACTAAAATAAACTTTCAGAAAACATAAAATACAAGCTTTATCTTAATATCACACATGAGATTCCTTTACGAAATTTTAACTGAAGGTACCTGTACAAAATAGCAGAAAAGGTTAGCATGTTACTGCTTTTCACAGACATACCCAACTAGTGGTCTTATTGCCATGTGAGTTAGAAAGATGACTAGTAAGAGTAATTACCTACGTTGAATGCTAACGAGACACTGTCAGTGCCTGAGCCTCAGTTTCTTCATCTACAGACTGAGAAAGTTAGACTGTAGTCTTCAACGTTCCTTTTGGCTCTAACATTCTATGATTAACAAGCAAATTTTCCCATTCTCCATGTGTCATACATACTTGTGCGGCTCTCTGGAACTGTCTCTTTCGATTTATAAACAGCTTTTAATATTCATTTAGAATATGAGACTTTTTAATTAATCTAAATAGTCCGTGTACTATTTTGACATTTACAGAGATGAACATAATCTTAAACTCGTTTATTTTGTGTTTGTCTATTCTATACCGCATTCCGAAGCTCATGGTCATGTGGGAAATAAAAGATACGAGCATGAATTAATGAGCAACACATCAAGGAGTCTGGAGAGTCTTCAATTAATCTGTTTTCTAGACTGTTCTCTCAGGTTTCATCCTATTAAAAACGTGCCATCTCTCTTCCAACAAGACAACTCTCACACTTCTCAAATAAATCACCAAAGCATCCCACTTAACTAAAAGAGAGTAATTCACATAACTTAAATAAACCTTCCACATCGGTGTATACTGAGTTATAGAGCTTGCCCAAAACTCATGATGGATCCAAGTGAGTGAAGAATGACTTTTTGTGTCTACAGATCAAGTAGGTTAGCAAAAAACAGAGGCATTTTTCTACAACTCCGCAGGAAGCTTCCTACATACAATACCGAGACAAGATTATGCAGCCAATGTCTGCACAACTCTAAGTGGGATAAGACAAAAACCACACCCCAGTTTTTGTGATATAATCTCAATTTTGAGACCTTTTCCCATGATTTCCACAAATTACTCAAATATCTTGCATATTCCCATATTCCACTATTCAAACTGCTTTTACCAGCACGTCTCTTGTTGACAAAAGTAAAACAGATCATTTGTGTCACCACTGTTAGGTCCCACATCTGGAAGCATATTAAGATGCGATCAACTCCTAGGAAGAACACTTTTACTATTAGATCATAACCATATTCAGTGTCCAAAAGATACGCGAAGGTTTTCTTTCCCATCCAATGACCTTGGACTCAAAATAGTGACACCTTCAGTGGGCCTACGAAGTTTACTTTGCTCTCTAATTTCCCCCCATCTTCTCTTCTCTACCCATTCCTTCTTCCCTGGGTGGCACCACAGTAAGATTAAAGGTGGGGGCCCTTCTTTCCAGCTTCCTCATGGGAGATTGGGCTCCTTATCACTTTTACCCTTATTGCCCAATCCCTGTTCAGCTTAAGACTTTAAGGAAAAAAACCAATGAATTACAGCTAATGCTCACTACATACTGGGCACTGTTTGAAAGGACTAAGCTAGCCGCATTTGCCGTTGGGACAGCATTTTTCCTAGCAGGTGTATGTCCTTAATAAACATGACTCCCATTTACTCTTTTGAGTTTATCCGCAGGACTGGAAATTACTGGAAACGAAGAACAGAACTAACTGCTCCCTACAGCCACAGGCAGAAGATAACATCGGAACAACCTGCAGCCTCAGGTTAAAATGCCCCAACAGCCCCGGGTCCACACAGCCGTGCCCCTCCAGTCTTTCTTAATCCAATTATAATCCAATAAAACCTCCAAGTTCCAACCCCTCAATGCTGGTGTATCTCCACATCATGCCACTCTCTTGTTGAGTGAATAAACTTTTATTCTCTACACTTTTTTTCTCGTAGTGAATTCTTTTACAGCTCAAGTCACCGACCACCCCAACACTGTCCAATTAGTTACACTATATACATTTGTTCCTCACAACCCGAAGTGCAGTTATTACTTCCTTCATTTTACAGATTAAAACATACTGACACAAAGAGATTAAATCACTCACCTAAGCTTCCATAGGTAGCAGACTGTGGTGCTAATACTCAAACCTGCCTACAGTCCGCTTTCAGGCTCCAGGCAGTTAGAAATGAACAGTGCAAGGACGATGGGCCGGTACAGAAGGGCGGCAGGGCGCAAAAGCCCCAGGCGCCTAGCAACGGGCAAAACTAGGGAAAAGAGGACTTCGTCCCCAGGGTAACCTTCCCTCTCCCCGCTTATCATTGGTCATGCAGTTCGGATCCCCGCCCCCCCAACCCCGCGGCGCATTTTTTAGAAGAGAGCCAGGAAAAGGGTATTACTTTGGAAAATGGCCCAAATTATCATCTTAAATACCATTTTCAGCCAAAGACAAAAGAAGATGGAAGTGGGGAAGTCAGTTTTAGGAGGTTACCAACCAAGCTCAGTAGGGTAAAGCTGTTATGCAGATTTAAGACCCTGCCTTCTGCGTGGATAAGAGCTTCTAGAGATTTAGTCTTCTTCCTCTCCCTGATGCTCCCAGGAAGACATCTTTACAAATGGAGATTTCACTCATAAATGTAAATATCTCTTACAAAAGGGTAGCTTCTACTCTCTTTTCAGAGCTCTTCCCGTTTCTGCTGTTTCTTAAAAATAATCAACCTAAAGTAAAACTTATGTCAAAAAGACATATTTGGAGGTAGCAAATTCTGGTCCCTTTCATAATCAAACCTGGGGGGAAATTACTGCACAAAAAAAAATAACTGGCTTCAATCGAGCTGAAGGTTTCAAAATCATAAATCAACAATGGATAAAACATTAAATAACATCTGAGTAAAGATAATATTCTCTTACTGACTCTCCCTTCATTTTTAAGCATGCGTACCTCACAATGGATATATAACATACAGAAATTAAGAAGGTTTGGAATCTATAAAACTGTAAGTATCTGACTTTCTACCTCTTTCCTCTCAAAATCTGAACAAACAGAATATTGTTTCTGTCAGGTCTCAGTATTAGGCAGGAAAAGATTTAATAATGCAGTAGCAGGATTTTCCCATCTTTAAATGACATTTAAAATTGGGTTTTACTGGAAGCTTAATTTTTTTCACCAGAATCCCTTAACACACAGAATAAAAAAAAAAAAATAGTAGAACCAGCACCATATCCTTTGATAAGAAAAAAGAAATAAAATACCTTGGTGGATAAAAAAATTTTGTATGTCAAAGAATGTATAACCTATGTCTATTTAATGCATGACTCCCATTGGATTCCAAAAAAGTGTTTCTCTTTTTTACAAAAATAGCCTGATATGGAAAAAAACCTGTGAAGACCAAAACCCCTAAGCATGCGATTGCTAGGTATATGCATCTATAGCTGGTCTGAATCAGATGTGCATCCACAAAAACTGTTGTAACTATAACCACCGTTTCTAAATATACTAGAAGCCCTATCTGCTAACCTTGTCCATCACAACTATCTTGTGTTTGTTGATTTTAAATAGGGTGTCCAGGTGTCCCTGTGAGAGAAATCCTGAAAGAGACCAGCCACCATTTACTTGATGGGTTTGAAAGATTTCTTAACAGAAACTTCTGCAAAGCATGCCGGGATACGCTATTCTCCAAGCTTTCACAGGCGGAACCTGTGCACAAAATTGGGCTCAGCACTTCCTTAGTTCCAAGAGCGTTTCTGAACTGTGGAAAATAAATTTTTTTCTATAAAATCTGTGCCATCTTCTGCAATCAGGTCACGCCCCTGCTGCAGGGTTTACTGTAAGAGCAGCCGCCTGGTGGCGACTTCTGTAATAGAGTTCCCAAGAGCTCAACCCATAGGCCTTGTGCTTAGTGACTTCATACCCCAATGTGAACTGTGGTCGGCCTACTGCATCCATGTCTCAATTTCACATGCCTTATCTACCACTCACTCACACCTACTCCAGGCAGGATCTCCTGCTCATTGCTTAGAAGGTAAAATATAATAAAACACAATGCTCCGAACTTGGACCAAGCCCACAACCCAAGGCCCCGACGGGGAACTGAACCAGTGGGTCTTTTGCTTTGTGAAATGACGCTTAACTACCTGAGCCACACTGGTCAAGGAAACATTCCTAGATTCTTGACCTAGTATTACTCAATTACTCTCAAGTCTCATCACTATTTCTAACAAACCTTATTTTGTAATCGTGGCCTGGAGTACACGGGTCATTTTCCGAATTTTCCTTTTTAGGTACTTGATCTATCTCCCCTATACTGCCCCATTGTTTACACATGGTATCCTGAGTTGCGCTTTTCCACTTCTTCCTGGAAAGCTCTCTCCCTTCACCGGTAAGCTTTTCCATAGGCAGATGAGACTGAAAGCTACCATCCTCTAGCTACCTCCTACCATTAGTTACCAACCTCTGCCATCTTCAATTCCAAATAGTATTTATTCACTCATTTACACAAAATAGTATTTCCTGAGTAGTACCATATGCTAGGCAGTGGTCTTAATGCCAGGGACACAGCACTAAATCAATCAGGAAACATCTCTGCTCTAATGCAGCTTATTCTAGTGAGGGGATAGAAAAGATAAACAAATAAACATAATATACCAGGTGGCAATACATGCTACACAGTAGAATAAAGCATGGAGTGGGGATAGAGACTGATGGAGAGAATATTCGAGGCAAGATTCACTGTCAAGTGGCATTGATCCTGTACCACACTCCAACCTTAGCAGCAATACTAAGAGAAGAGGACATGCTCTACAAAAAGACTCTGGCACCAGAAACTGTTAGGTAAGTCCTAACCTCTGTCAGAGGACATTTTATTTGTGCTCTATTTTGTGACACTCTAATTGCCATTCCCAGCTCTCTGTCTTCCTTTCCACCAAAGGTATGTCAAGTGTGTTCCCTGTGGCCTATCCTTCACTCCTAATAAGACAAAAGCCACTCTCAATGGCCCTCTTTCCCAGAAATACTAGACTCCCAAGCATGACTGGCCCTAATTGTTTTATGAGCCTTTACCCTCAGGACTAGAAAATTACTGGAAGCGCCCTGAAGGCACAGAGGCTCTGGGAACCCGCAGAACAGGACATACAGGACCACAGCAAATGCACCCTGCACCCAAGACAATATCGAAACGATGCAGCTTACTGAACACATCCTGCTCTATGACCATCTCATTAACAGGTAAGAACTCAAAGCCCCAGCCCTAAGTGCTGATGTTCGTGCACATCTCCACACCTAGCCCTTTCCCGCCCTTGGGAAAGTAAAAATAAAAACACTGCCCTGGCTAGTGTAGCTCAGTAGATTAAGCACAGGCCTGCAAAGTGAAGGGTCGCCAGTTTGATCCCTAGTCAGGGCACACGCCTGGGTTGCGGGCCAGATCCCCAGTTGGGAGCATGTGAGAGGCAACCACACATTGATGTTTCTCTCCCTTTCTTTCTCCCTCCCTTCCCTTCTGTCTAAAAATAAGTAGATAAACCTTTTTTAAAATGTTTTTAAACCCTTTACTCTATGCATTTTCTGCTCTTTGTGAATTCTTTCACAGCCCACATGCCAACCACCCTAGCAACTCCCACATTGTACTGGGGATGCCCTTGTTGACATGCCCTTACTACATATGCTTTGTCTTGGTGACTCCTTCTCTAGTTGTTCTGCAAAGGTCATTTCCAACTTTGGCCATTAAAAATACAAGAGATAAAGGTACATTCTGTTCATCTCTAAGAGTCTGAACCAATCAGTAGTAAAACCTCCAACCTCTCATGGAAGCATGTTAAGACTTACTTCTTGAGCTGGGAAATATCTTTAAATCACACTTCTGCACTATTTGAAATACCGGCTTAACTCTGCAGCAGTTCTCTTCCTGTGTGCTTCCTTTGCTCCTAGAATACTTTCATTAAAACCCCTTTCCATCACCTGCTGTTTGTTTGTTTGTTTGTTTTGGAGCCAAAATAATTGTTTTCGTTTCTTTGGATGCTAGATCTGGCTTGAAATGCTCCCTTCTCTTCCAAATTTCATATATTCCAGGAGAGCATAGGTTTTATGAACCAAAATTTGATGTAGAAAACCAAGATTTTATGGACATAAAGTAACTGCTAAAAATTGTAATTACAAAAAGTGTAATTAGTAAATTGATGACTACCCATCAGAAATACCAGTGTTACAATATTAGAAAATGATATGACATTATTTTCACTTCCTGGTCCTCCCTCCATTTTTATGTGCTGGGGAAGATGCCTCTGTTTTATACCCATATCTACCCTACCATAGAAGGCAATCCTGCTCCCAGAGATAAACTAATTTATCGACCTAAAGCCATCACCCTAAAAATTGGAAATACCATGCAAGATTTGAACCCAGTTCTGCCTGGATCTAAAGACTACATACCTGACCATACTACAGTCCCACTAAAAACAATTCTGCCATCCTAGAAAATTAGTTTATATCAGAGAGACACAAGATAGAATCTAAGTCTGTCCAAGGCCAAGGATAATGTTTCATCTATAACACCAGTCACATTGTGGATCCTGAAATACAGCACATTTGAAGGTTTCTCCTGAGTTATTCAACCATCTAACAAATAAACATCTGCTTCTCTTATAGGATGATCCACCTCATACTAATCATAGACTGCATTTCTTTTTCTTTTAAGATTGTATTTATTTTTAGAGAGAAGAGAAGGGAGGGAGAATGAGAGGGAGAAAAACATCAGTCAGTTGCCTCTCACACACCCCCAACCGGAGGCTGAACCTTCAACCCAGGCATGTGCCCTGATGGGGAATCAAACCAATGACCTCTCACTTTGAGGGACGATGCCCAACCAACTGAGCCATACCAGCCAGGGCATGAATTTCTTGTTGACATTTGGGAGTCTAATCCTGTCTCAGATTTTTCCTGGCATATCTCATTGAGCTGATGCCAGCCCCAGTGTAATTTTCTTCCTAGCACTGTTTCTTTATTACAGCTACTATATTCTTCTTATCTCTTCATAGACATTAACTTCTGAAATCTCAATATTTAATTAAAAATTATGACTTAGAAATGAGTGCCAAGCTCTTACTATTCTTATGAAGTAGGAGGATTTTCTGGAGCAAACACGTGCACATGAGACTATTATATCTGAAAACCAGATGTTCAAAGATTCAAACTGAGTATGTATCCAAGAATACAGAGCTCTAAAGCAAAATTTGTGTTTTAAAAATAATTTTAAAATTAAGCGATAACTCCCTAGCTGGTGTGGCTCAGTGGATTGAGAGCCAGCCTGTGACCAAAGGGTCACCATTTCGATTCCCAGTGAGGGCAAATGCCTGGGTTGCAGGCCAGGTCCTCAGTAGGGTATGCACAAGAGGCAACCACACATTGCTGTTTCTCTCCCTCTCTTTCTCCTTCCCTTCCCCTCTCTCTAAAAATAAATTTTTACAAAAAGATTCTGTCTCCAGGCATTTTTAATATAAATAAATGCATACATAAATACATAAATAAAATTAAGTAATAACTACTAAGCTATGGGGCACTAAATGCATGCATACACACACTATTTTGTTAGATACTACAACACTCGTAGATTTCAATAAAAATTTAACTAAGCTCATGCTATGTTCAAGGTGCTACCAGATTTAAAACGGAATGACACAAAGGAATCTAAAGTAACGCAGAGCAAGGTCAGAAAGAAAAATGTGCTGTAAGCAGCGATTCAAATGAGGGAGATGATACTTCTTCTAATTATCAATATGAGAAAAAGTTTCATGTAAACGTCAGTTCCTGAACCACTCCCAAAAGGAAGTGCAAACACTTAACAAGAAACGAGGAAGAAAGCCTTCCAAGCAGAATTACCTGATAAAACACAAAGTGAGGGGCATCTTTGTGGAGAGTGATGAGTGATACACTTTGGCTTGAGCACAGGTTATACATAAGAAAGAAATGGAAAAGCCCAAAGGGAAGAATGTCATAGGAAGTCTTAAATTTCATACCTAGGACTTTCAACTGGAATTTTCATGTATGGGGAAATGTAAAATAAAGAAATGTAATTAAAGCGTCACTAGAAAGGTAAACTGGAGTGGAAAGTGAATTAGAATGAGATAGAGATATAAGACAATACAGAAATCCAGACAAGAGGCCATTTATTCATTCAAGAACCCCTACCTGGATTCCTACAACAGCATCTACTGATCTTTCTGCCCTCTCTTTGGCCACTGACCCTTCACAAATGCTTAGCTGACACCCTTACCCTCATCACTGAAGTCTTCTACCCTAGCATGAAAATTTCATGATGTGGCCCTGATCTGCCTAGTCCTGGGCCAGGTATTGTACCACACTTTGTGACACTACGCTTCAGCCACACAGGTCTCATTTTGGTTCCTCAAGTAGATCAAGCTCTTCCCACTTCAGGACAGTTTGACCTGCTGCTTCCTTTGTCTGCTATGCTCTTTGCCCATTCACTATTTACCTTGCTACTTTTTTTTTCTATCAGGTTTCTGTGAACCCTACCTAAAATAATAGGAATCCCTTTGTTATTCTCCATTCATCCCTTTCTTTTCTTTTTTCTTTTCTTTTCTTTTCTTTCTTTTTTTTTTTTTTTTTTTTTTGGAGTAGAGTCAAACAGACCAACTAGGGAACTCTTGTCATTGTTTAGGCAAGAAACAATGAGGGGCAAAGGTCTACAATATATAAAATATAATTCCATAAGAACATATTACAGCGAATGGGGAAATGGGCAATAAGCAGTAGTCAAACCCCCGCCCCACACACACACACATAGAGCTCAAAATATTTTCAGAATTATTGAAAAATATTTTTAAAATCAGTCATTTTTTTATCCTGACTGGTGTGGCTTAGTTGGTTGAACATCATCCTGCAAAGCAAAAAGTGACCAGTTTGATTCTCAGTCAGGGCATGCACCTGCAATGCAGGTGTGATGGAGGTCCAGTCCCAGGTTGGGGCATGTACTGTAGGAAACCAGTCAATGTTTCTCTCTCACATTAATGTTTCTCTCCCTCTATTTCTCCCTCTTTTCCCCTCTCTCTAAAAATGAGTAGATAAAAATTTTTAAAGAAACCAAGTCATTTTAATAAAATCAAGAAAAATTCAATAAAATTCAAATATATTTATTTTGCAAATTCTTAGTAAGCTATAAAGAAAAGGAGACTTAGTTAATGTGATTAAGAGGCATGTACAAAATTCCTACAGCAAGCATCTTACTTAATATTGAAAAATTACATGCTTGCCCTTTCAGGTCAGGAAAATGATCTGACCATCAACTTACTTTACATTTCAGTACAGGTTCTTATGATTCCAGTACAAAAAAGACAAAGAAATAAAAGATGAAAGGACTTAAAAGAAAAAATGTTACTTTTACTTGTGGATAACTATGTATAAAGCCAGAAGAATCTGTATAAAGAGTATTAAAATTATTAATAGAAAAAAAAAGAAACAAGGGTCATGGAAATGCTTAAGTGTAAAAAGCTATAGCACTTTTGGGGATGAGAAAAAGCTTGAGTGTAGGATGTCGCCCTGATTTTTGCATGAAATACAGGGATAACAATGGCCAAAGAAAGAAAAGGGCCAAGGGTCATTGAAAAATATTTTACAGGCAGAACTCATATATAAGGCTTGGCAACTGATTAGGTTTGCAGGAAGAAGCAGAAATCAAATCCTGACTGAGCTTTTAAACCTGGATGGTTCTGTCAGTATCCACAGTAATGACTCCAAAAGAAGGAAAGAGAAAAAGTATTATAAAAGTAGATTTTCTTTCTTAATTTTTACAACCTTGTCCTCAAACGTAAAGCCTGTTTTTTATGCAGTGTGTAGGAAGTAGTTTCAAGTCCTATTCACCTCAGAAAATGTTGACATTTCTTCTTGAGAACAGCAATTTTCCAAATAAGCAGTTTCATCAATAGTGCCATAGGATAAAAAGGACTACGAATAGCACACTGAACTAGAGACAGTTGCCTCAGCCCACCCATTCTTTGCAAGATTTCAACAGAAACTGCATCTTAGTTCACCATACCCAGAGACTGGTAAATATACTTAAAGGGGAAAGACTTAATGTAGAGAGAAATATACTTAAAGTAAAGGAAAATCAGCCTACATAATTGTACCCATAAGAGAAAGTTAAGCAATTTTCATGAGCCTTGATCCTACGGAATACTCACGTGATGCTCTGATAAGTGAATTCATGGACTAGATATGATTATAAATGATAAGGTAGCCTTCCAGAACCAAAATAAACACTTTGAATATTATTTTAAAAGAAGTAAACAACAAACATGCACCTTAGATAGTTAAGTTGGCTTGAACTTCCTGCAAACATCAATTTGAGCCAACTTTCTACCCTCTGAACCTTCCTGCTAGATATGATTTATATCCATGAGTGGTGTTAATGTATACATGCCCAATTGTCTATGGCTACTTGGAAAAACTTGGCCTTAGAATATGGTATACTTAGCGGCTGCCCAGAACTTAATTAAAATCCCCAACTGACTAAGCTGACTTCAAATGGTGCTATAACTAAACTTACTAAAGCTCTTCCGCAGAAAAATATCACATTAATCCTGAGTCCAGCCACTATCAATCTTACTTGAACACTCTGAGCATCGTAATTCATATTGAAGCTGTCGCTACACTTGCAAATGTTTTCCAAACAAAATTTATGCTTAGGAAAATGAACAATTCATTTGGAACAGTCTTAACAGATCAAATACATTTATATTAGTAGAAAATTATTTTCCAGTAATTCATTGAGGCAGAACAAAGACCTTCTTTGAAGAAACCTGATACAGTTCAAGCATATATCCAAAGTTTTCAAAAAGTAGTTTCCATTTACCTAGTCATCTGTGAGATTTTACCATGTGACTAGTCATTCCTCAGGGAAAATTATGTTATTTAACAATTTAACAACATAATAGAGAGATAGTGTGTCTTAGAGTGGGGGAAAAAATGGATTTTGGAAGCAGAGAGACCTAAACTCAAATATCAATTCTACCACTTAGTTACTGTACAATTTTTGGCATGTAATGTAACCTCTTTGTGTCTCAGTTTCCTGTGTTTTCAAAAGGGATTATATCACCAACGCCCTATCAGTGTTGCAAGAATCAAAGGAGATAATGTACACAAAGGAACTAAAATGGTGCCTGACAGAAGGTATAGAACAGACAGATTTGAGATAATGTTCCTCTATTCTGCTAGAAATAGACAGCCATGCACATGTTGAAAAATGTCCGTCTCCCTTTGTAACCCTTACATTTGCCTGCACAATTCGGCTCTGGGTCACAGCCCTAGGGGACACCATGAAGCCTTCATTAGTCATCCTTCCCATGCAAGCTAATTTAGCCTTCCAACCTCAAGTTCGCTTTATTTTAGCACCTTTTATTTTCCAAAAGACAACTTAATTTTATCCTCCAGAAAATCTTCCCTGTGTCACTTTGGAAACCACTTTACTGAGTCAGTTGATCTCATTGCTATATTGTCAGTTCCATCTCCCCCACAGATGCTCAACTTTTTGAGGGCAGAGCTAGTGCTGAACTGAACTGTTCCCTCAGTGTGCTACAGTAACATCAGTTGTTGATGCCAGTTGTGTGAAAGTGCTGTATGGAGGCTACACTAGAGGGCACAGTGCTGGATTGACAGCTGCATGCTACTTATTTGTATTGCGTCAGTGTACAAGTCGCTTAATCTTGAATAATTTTCTTATCTAAAAAAGAGGCTAAAAATATCCACTCTATGAGGATCAATTTAGACATTATGTGGATGGTACTTTGTACACAGTAGCTGAAGAGCCCAACTGTTCAGTGGGAAGATCTTCAGGCAGCCTATTTTAAATATATGAAAGTGCATTAGTCTCCAATCTAACAACTGGGTATGTTAAGATAGTGCCAAATACTTAAATGATCAGAGGCTTTTCAAAAAATACAATTTTCACATTTTGTAAATCTCGCATAAGCCAGAATCTTTTCATTTTTATGAGGCAGTTGTTGAGATGTCTCATTCAGCAGAAAATGAAAAGCATATCATCATGAAATTATACATGAGCCGTTAATCCCACTGTAGAACAAACATGGTCTATTTTGTTTGTCCAATAATATCATTCTTCTTTGTCTCTTAGTTGTTTTACTCTATCACTAAATCAACATTAGAGATTTCAAAAAAACAAAGATATGCTAAAATACAATCACACTACAGTTTTTGGTTGCCTTTTTATATTATGAAAAAGAACAATCAACTGCAATGAACAACCCTGCATTTTCACCCAACAGGAATCCATACTGAAAATCACACTTAAACATATGAGCTGGTATAATCTACAAGGATTACATGATTTGAGCACTAAGTCTCCATGTGACAGACAAGGTGAGAATTATCCATTCATATTTCAGATGAGGAAGCAAATTTAGAACAATTAAGGGACTTGCTCAAGGTCATATATCTTGCAGAGACCCCAGACAAGGACCTCAAATCCCTTAACTGATGCTATCAATTCAGCAAACAACTTCTTGTTTTAATAATTACAATTAATTTCTTAGGAAAACTACAAATACACCCATTAAGTCATCAAATTACCAATGAAATACCTCAATTAACATTTAATAATTTTCAACATGGATTTCTGCATGTTAAAGGAAATTTTGGAAAAAATTTATTCAACATCTATGAAGTACCTACCTTGTTCCAGAAACTGCTTTAGGCACAAGTATACAACTGCAAACAAGACACAGTTCCCTGCCTTCATGGAGTTTCCTTTACAGTGGTGTGGCAATAAACCAATGAGCAAATTCATACTAGAAGTATAAGGCATGCCCTTGTACTTATTTTTCTAAAAGAAAAAATAATATCTGAAAATGCTTTAAAAATGATTATGTCACCCTGAAATGTACTATTCATCTGAAAGCGCTGAAGAAAAATAAAGCAGAGGAAAGAGAAAAGAGAGACAGGAGCTGCTCATCAAAGAAGGCCTTTCTGAGGGGTGGCATTTCATCAGGAAGCTGTACAAAATTTGAGTGAAAGTAGGTAAGAGCATGCTACATAGAAGCTGCAAGTGCAAAGGCCCTGAGGTGAGAGCGTACTTGACTTGTGCAAGAAACAGGATGGAGGCCAGCATGGCTGCGGCAAAGGGAACGAGGAAAAATACAGGAGAGGTGGTCAGAGTTTGATGTAAGCTTGACCACATAAATTTAGATTTCACAGTAACTGCAATGGGAAGACAGTAGATGGTTGGCAAATCTGACTTCTATTTTATAAGGGACACTCTTTGTGAAGTGGAAAAAATCAATAGAGAGTGGAAGAAAGGAGGCCAGTTACAAAGCTATTACAGTACTTTGAGAAGAGAGGTAGCAACGGTTTGGATTAGGCTGGTAGATGTGGCTGTTTAAGAAGTGAACAACTGAGCCCTGGCTGGTGTGGCTCAGTGGATTCACCGCCGGCCTGTGAACCGAAGGGTTGCAGGTTCGAGTCCCATTTAGAGTACATGCCTGGGTTTTAGGCCAGGTCCCCAGTAGGGGGCGTGCGAGAGGCAAGCACACATTGATGTTTCTCTCCCTCCCTTCTCCTCCCTAAAAATCAATAAAAAAAAATCTTTGTTTTTAAAAAAGTGGGCACGTGAGATAGAGTCAACACAGTTTCTTGATGGATTATATATCTGGGTGAAAAAGAAAAGGAGACAAGAATGCTTCCAAGGTTTGTGGCCTGGGCAATGGGATAAACAATGATGCCATCTGCCAAGACAGAAAACATCCTTAGCGCCTCTCCCTCCTGTGCAGAAATTGTGTTGTATTCTTCTTATTCCCAATCATTAGTACAGTGTCCAAGACACAGGTAGCACTTCAGAAATGTTACTTGAAGAAAAGGTCTGCTAGATTTCCCACAGCAAAAATCATCCATAACATTTGAAATGTTTTCTGTGATTCTTGGTGCTTTCACTAGACTGATGGACAGATCCAGTGTTTACTAAAACACAGGAAGAATGTGTTTCTTTCCCCTTCTGTGGAATAAAAGCTGTAGATGTCTGACAAGTCTTGGGAATGTTCTAGGAAACCAAACAGGACTCTCTTCATTCATGTATATTAATGCTAAGCATCATAATACTATAGTGACATACCTACCTAGGCCCTAGGAAATCCTGAATAATGATAAATTACTTCAAGTAATGGTCTGAGGCTGCCAGACTGAGATGCTTATCATACAGGACTAGTTACGAAATGTCAGCTTATTGAGAACAGAACCTGTGAATAGCTCACTCCTCACCATACACAGAAGAGCACCTCGCACCTATTAGGCACTGGCTGAATGTCTGTGGAGCTGAATGGCAGAAATACTGCTATATGATTTCCATACATTTAGGTTAGTAGAAAAATACATATGTGTAGAAAGTGGGTGAAATTAACTATGATAAATTATAAATCATAATGACTCCTCTACAAAGAAATTTAAGAGTAAATTATCGCACCTTCCAGTGCCATCTACTCTAACTTTTGAGACACAAAATGAGCCTAACGGATAATCTTTCACCATTTTATGGTATGTGCCCTTAAGATTAAAATGCAAATAACTTTTCCAGGGTAGCCATTATTTTGACACCTACTCAAGGTAAAAACAATCCCTTACATCACTCGGTAGAGGGCAGGTCTCATCAATCACAGTACTCTTGACATTTTAGGTTGACTAATTTTTTTAAGATTTATTTATTTTTAGAGAGAGGGAAAGTGAGGGAGAAAGACAGGGAGAGAAATACCCATCAGTTGCACACATCCCAACAGGGGACCTGGCCCACAACTGAGGCATGTGCCCTGACCAGGAATCGAACCAGTGACCTTTCACTTTGCTGGACGACACCCAATCTACTGAGCCACACCAGTCAGGTGGATTGGGTAACTCTCTGTTAAAGAAAGCTGTCCTGTGCACCACTCCAGCTGTGACATCCAAAAATGTCTCCAGACATTGCTAAATGTTCCCTGGTGGGCAAATCATCCTAAGAACCACTAGACTAGGGAAAAAAGATTAATATTCATGCATCAAATAATGTATAAATTACCTGATGCCTATCAAACATTAAGCTAGCCTCTGGGAATACTTGGAATGAAAAAAGATGTGGCCTCTGACCTAATGAAGCTTCCAGTAGAAAAAGGAAAAGAGGCAATCACGAAGTGCACAAATGCACTCATAAGTTCAAACTGTGATATGTCCTATGAAAGAAAAGACAAGACAGACCTGTATTGAGTGGTCAGGGACGGCTTCTCTGAAGAGGTGGCATTTAAACTGAGACCTGAGGAATGAGGAAAAAGCAGGCCAGGGAAGAGTCGGGGTGGGTGCGGGGCTGGGGGTGGGGGGAGGGGGACAGTGTTTGAGTCAAGTAGGGTGTCACCTGTCTCGGCAGCCAGCAGCAATGTTACTTGTACCTGTGGCCTTCTGTAAATATTTGGACGATGAATTATATTGCCAGCCTATTACAAAGTAGAAGGAGATTTTGTTCCTGTCTCTGTAACATACAAGAAAGCTGAGGCCCAACTAGGTTAAGTAATTTGTACAAGCTTAGAAAATTAGTAAGTGACAAAACTGGCTTATAAAATCCTATCTGACTCCAAAGTCAATGCTTTTAACTACTCAGCCTTAACGTCTCCCACAGAGAGAAGAAGGCTGAGATAAGAGAGAACTACTAAGTAGATACGAGGTAGTAATAGGTATGATCGTGAAAATACAATAAATATTTGAAGAAATGATGTGCTCTGCAAAGAGATCAAACTTGGAATTGGGTCATTTGAGCCTGATGGCAGGAATGCTCTATCAGGATCTGTGATCAAGTGTTCACAGGAGGCCAGAACCAACTTCCTCACCAAAGTTTTGGAAAACTTCATCATAAGACCTGGTGGGATGGTGCAAGCAGTGCACAGTCAAAGGGACCCAGAACAGGACTCAGTAATAACAACCAAGTATCTGGCAAAGATACCTATTAGACATGAAACCCTCAGTGAGTTCCAACCACTGAGATTATTTCCTCATCTGCGCAGTAGAGATAAGGGCACAAATTCTACCAAAATCAAGGTTTGTCAAGAGGCTCAAATAAGGTGATGAATGAGAATGCTGTCTAAACTAAAGACAGTGTAATTGATCATCCTGGTCAAAGTAAGCCTTTTCGAGGTGCTGGCATTTCTTCTGCTGTGCTCAGTCCATTTCCTTATGCTTTCAATACCAGACTTCCTCAGAACAGATGAAGAAATGCAAGTTCTTCTAGGGAGAAATAGAGATATGACATTTTTGAATGCCTTGCTTGAATAATCTGGCCAAAGACAGTAGTCTGGATCACCAGCAGTTTGATGGACCTGCATGCCATCATGTCACTGCTTGCCATTCCATTGTGGTGCGCACCCGCCCTCCCACAGCAGAACTTGCTGTATGTCTCTCATAGTTGTTTCTAGTTGAGGAAAGAAAAAAAAAGGAAAAAAATCACCATTCTAGGGATAAATTTCCCAATATTGAGTTGGCACTGCTACGGGACTTTTTCATATCCATCTGTGCTGGTCTGCTTGTATAATCAGCACTTATTGTCCGGGATTTCAAGCAGTTCAAAAAATATTTCTGGAAATATAGTGCCCCTTTGACCTTTAATCAACCTTTCAATAGTTACTTGCTATAACAGAAAAATGATGGAAAATGCCTATTCTTTTACCTCATTATTTTTTTCACAGTGAATCACAGATTGGCTGTATTTGGGGGGGTTTTTAACAGTAGAATGGAACTAAAACTTCTGAACTTGCTTAGAAGGTGGTTTTAAGTGACTCTCTAAAATAACTTTCATGCCATCTTTTCTAAGCTATTATTTTTAACAATTTTAATATATACTCTATTTTGCCATGTATAATGCGCACCCACATTTTTGGCCCAAGCTTTCAGGAAAAAAATCTTTCATTTTAATTTTTTAATTCAATTTTTCATTTATTTATATTTAAGTACTTGTTTTTTGTATTATAAAGGAATTTTAGCATTTATTTTTTAACATTTTATGGTACAAGAAATTTTATGTAACAAATAATTAGAAAACACAATAAGATATAAGGTATTTCAGGTTCTATCCATGTATAATGCACATTCTTATTTTTCCCTCAAAAATTTGTGCAAAAAAGAGGTCATTCTACACAGCAAAATACAGTAATTCACACCCTGGCTGGTGTGGCTCAGTGGATTAAGCTGAGCATTGGCCTGACCAAAACATTGCCGGTCGATTCAGGGTCAGGGCACATGCCTGGGTTGCGGGCCAGGTCCCCAGTTGGGGGTGTGCGAGAGGCAACCAATTGATGTTTTCTCTAGCATATCAGTGTTTCTACTGCTCTCTTTCTCCTTCCTTTCCCCTGTCTCTAAAAAAATAGACAAAAATCTTTTTTAAAAAAGATATAATTCTTGCACCATAAAATTCACTCCTTTAAAGTATACAATTCAATGGTTTTTAGTATATTCACAGGGTTGTGCTACCATCACCAGTATCTATTAGTAGAACATTTTAATCACCCCAAAAAGAAAATTCATACCTATTAGCAGTCACTACCCATTCCCAACCTTCTCTCTTCCGAGCACCACAGGCAATCACTAATCGACTTCCTGTCTGTATAGGTTTGCATATTTTGTACATTTTGCATAAATAGAATCGTACAAGATGAGGCCTTTTGTGTCTGGCTTCTTTCACTTAGCATAACATTTTCAAGGTTCACCCACACTGTTAACATGTATCAGTGCTTCATTTCTTTTTGTCGTCACAATAGCGCACTGTGCATAAACCATATGTGCTTCTCCATTCATCAGTTGAGGGAAATATGTGCTTTTTCTGCTTTGGAGCTACGATGAATAATATTCTATGAACATTCATGTACAAGTTTCTGTGTAGATATCTGACTCCATTTCTTAGTTATGTACCTACGAGTGGAATTGCTGGTTTTCCCCGACAGTTTTAACAATGGTCGTTTCAAACAATTATTGTAGAGATGAATTATTATGATAAAATAATTGTAATTCTTCCTATAAAACTACTTTAGTCAGGCAAGAATTGGTATTACAAATATTTAATTTGAAGGTTAAGAAGATTGAAAGATTATTTCACAGATTTAATGACTAGTAATTAAGCTATTATCAACTTTAACAGTTCAAAAAGCTATTTTCTTATTGTAACTGGTCATAATAAGTTAGGTTTTTTCCTGCCTGTTTTAGCACTGCTATTCCTACTTATGAATTTCATTACTGTCAAATTACAAATTATACTAAGAAGAATTGCTATGTCAGATCGTAACTCTTAGACCATTTATATGTCTAATTTACAAGGTTTAAAATAGCTGTATTAGTATATTTGTGAATAATTAAATAAGTTAATACTGTGACAGAGAATATAAAAAGAGATCACAAAATGTGCCTGTAATTTCATTCATTCACTATGAATAAGGAATATAGAATGTAGTTTTCCTATAGAGATCGCTAAATACTTTGCTGGCTTTAGTCTGAAAATGCAAGCACTAGATTTAAAATGATTTTCTTACAATAACATTAAATACATGTCATTCACATGATTCATGCTCTAAAATAATTGTCGCTCTCGCCTAGGGTAGAAGGAATAATCAGAAGTTGAAATTCTAGGACTGAAAGCAGTGTTGTGGGGGGATGGGGTCGCTCCTCCACTCCAATCCACTTCAATCAGCAATCTCCTCATAATGTACCCACGATGTTCTTAGAAGCTAATTAGGCCTCCAGCTACCTTTTCTAAAATCTAGACTCTCCCTAGCCAATTGCAGTCATGCAGAATTTCAGAACAGGCCATGTGATGAAACATTTGAGAACTTTTTAATATTATAATTAACTTATGCATTTAGTTATATCTCCATTAGCATATCTAAAAGAACTTGTTGCTATAGATGAAATATCCTTGCATCTAATTATAGCCAATACCTCCATTGGTGCTCTAGATTTCATCCTTTCTGATCTAGTAAAGGGCCTCAGGCCAGCAATTCTAGCCTCTTATTGTTGCATTTCCCCCCTTCTACTTGGCTATTACAATCAGAATATAAATGAACAATCTATATCATTTCTCTGATTTTACAAACAACACAAACTTCTTCTGACCTTCAATCCTCTGCCAGCTACCTATCACCTAATTTCTATGCTTCCATCTGCAAAAAAAACACTTGGAAACAGTTCTCTATACAGCCTGCCTTTAACTCATCTTCTGATTTCTCCTCTTAGACCCACTACAGTCAGGCTTTCACCCCCCACCTCCACAAAAGTTGATCTTGTCCTGCTCAGAAATGACTTTCATGTTATAAATCCCACAGTCAATTTTTAATCC
Organism: Pteronotus mesoamericanus; assembly: GCF_021234165.1. Lineage (NCBI taxonomy): Eukaryota > Metazoa > Chordata > Mammalia > Chiroptera > Mormoopidae > Pteronotus > Pteronotus mesoamericanus. The sequence continues at coordinate 7,306,857 of NW_026555198.1, forward strand.
TCATCTTAGTTGACCTTTAGGCACATTGTATATAACAGACACCCCCTCTCTTTTTCTAGTATACTTCTTCACTTAGCTTCCAGGAAGTAGACATTCTGGGTTTTTCTCCTGATTTGTTGCATCTTCAAAGACCCCCTTTGCAAGTTACTTTCTTCTCCTTGTACTTTGAACACTATTTGTGCTCCTAGCCTAAATCCTTAGACCTGATCTCTTTTCTATCTGCACTCTACCTTTGACTTTAAATGCCACCTGCATGTTGATAACTCCCAAATTTCTATCAACAATGAATACTCTCATTAACTCCTTACACTTGATTTTACTTCTTAGTCAACATCTCCACTGGTTGTCTAATTGACATCTCAAAGTGAGCATGTTCACAGCTTACTTTCTGATTTTCTACCAACACTTACTCCACCCTCAGTGTCCCCATACAGCAAGCAGAAAACTTCATGGCTCAGGTCAAATACCTGAGTCATCCTTGAGCACTCTGGCTCTCCCTCTCCCCTATCTATCTGATCTTTCAGCACCTCACACTGCTTTTCGAAGGTGCCATAATCTCTTGTCTGGTTTATTGCAAAAGCCTCCAAAATGTTCTCCTGGTTTCGACCCCTTCCCTCATGGACTGTTCTCAAAAAAGCAGCCAGAATGACCCTGATATTACAAAAATCAGATCATGCTATCCTTCTGGTTAAAAAAAAAATCTTCAATTGCTTCCCAAGTCAGGGTTCAGAGTAAAAGCCAAATTCCTCCATAGCCATACAGTTACATCTCTGACCTCATTTCCTAATACTCTTGCCATTGACCACTCCGCTTGAAGCATAATAGCAATTTCTTTTTTAAGATTTTATTTATTGCCCTGGCTGGTGTGGCTCTGTGGATTGAGTGCCAGCCTGCTAGTGGAAGGTTGCTGGTTCGATTGCCAGTCAGAGCACATGCCTGGGTTATGGACCAGGTCCACATGTGGGGGGCATGAGAGGCAACCACACATTGATGTTTCTCTCCCTCTCTTTCTCCCTCCCTTCCCCTCTCTAAAAATAAATAAATAAAACATTTTTTAAAAAAGAAAAAGAAAAGATTGTTTCAGGCAAGAATACCTTCTCTGTGGAAGAGGACTTCTCAAGCAAATTGCCTCAGTTTTCTTCAGGGAATGGAGAGGGGCACATGTGACAAATTACCTCATTGGTACTCACCTGAAAATTCCAGATTACCGATAAGATTACATTCCTAGAAAAAGTTAATACTGAAATTAAGTCAGGTATTAAGTCTTGGTGTGGTTTCATGGGCTTTAGCGCAAGTGACTCCATTTTGGGCCTGTGGTTTTCTCTTTAAAACTGGTTTTCTTGTGTTCACTCTAGCCCCACAGTCTATTAATATTTCAGCAAGAGTGATCCTTTTATCTCTCAAACCAGAACATGTCATTTCCATATTTTCATTTATTCTAACTAGGTCCACTATACTTAGAATAATATCCAAAATCACCATGAACCATTCTACCCAACACATCAAAGCATAACAAAAATTTATGATTAACTTTCTATAGGTCCTTCTTTTATTTTAATGCTAATTGAAGTCCGATCTGCCTAAAGGCAAATTATAGCCTCTCATGTGCATTGTAAAGTCATCACTGAATATTCTCTCAGGCAGAGACAAAAAGACAAAGCTTTTGATCACTGCATTTGACCATGTAAAGTTTGTGATAAGAAAAAAATCTGAAAATAATAGTAATCAAAATAAACATAATTGGATTGGATCTACCCATTGAATGGTAGAGACTACCACAACAGATTAAAATAACACAATGTACAGTTATAAGTTACTTAAAGAGACATGCTATAAATAAAACAACTCAAAGTTTGAGATAAAATGAAAATATGAAAGGGAAACATTAGCTGAAAAAGCTGTGAAAATATAAATACCAAATACAAATAATTCACATAAGGGGCATTTATAGAAACAAAGATATAATATAATAATAAAAGGAAAGATTCCCCTGCCCTGATCAGTGTGGCTCAGTTGGTCGGGTGCCTTCCTGCCAATTGAAAGGTCATGGGTTTGATTCCCAGTCAGGGCACATGCCTGGACTGCAGGTTCAGTCCCCAGTCAGGGTGTGTGTGAGGCAAATGATCAATGTTTCCCTCTCACATCGATGTTCCTCTCCCTCTCTTTCTCTCTCTCTTCCCCTCTCTCTTGAAGAAAAAAGTCAGGGCTTTGCTATAACACTCCTAAACAACAATTGATATAAAGAAGAAATCACAATGCAACTTGTAACTAAATTGTAATAAAACTACTACATACCAAACATTTCATACTAATATTTTATGGTATTTCCTACAGATATCTTTAATTTAGTTTTATCTATTTGTCTCCTAATTTATTTATTCACTATTCTTTCTTGCATCTCAGATCTTCCTTCTTGAGCCTTTCTTCTACCTGGATAAAAATTCTGTAGATATTCCAACAATAAAGGTCATTTGTAACTATGCTGTCTTATTTATCTTACAGTACATGTCTTTATTTTGCCCATACTCTCATAAGATACTTTGGCTAGATGTACACAATTCTATGTTAATGATTATTTTTCTCTCAACTCTCAGAGAAATAGTACCCCATCTTGTTTTCTTGGTAGTTGATTGTGAGATCTTTGTCTTTGGTTTTCTGTAGTCGCGCAACATTTTGCATACTTCTTTTTATATCTCCTGCTATGTATACTTGTTGCCTCCTATATCAAAGGATTCATGACTTTCATCAGATCTGGAAAATAACCAGGCCTTAGATCCTCCTCAAAAATTACTCCTCTAATCTATTCTCTCTATACTTATTTATTGGTCTCTGATTTGATATGTAGTGAAATATTTATTTCATATAACAAAATGGCAACAGGTTAAATCTGCATGATAGGTACACGGGCATTTCAGTACATTTGAACTATTTGATAATAAAAAATAATTGCCCATGGCTAAAGATTATCAAGTGCTTATATGTTTCTGAATGGATGAGCTTATGATAAAAGTAGAAAATGTAAAGTTATTAAAATGATAAAATCTAAAAAATATAGCTTGCTTCAAATTCCTCACTAGCATCTGAACTACCTCAGAAAACAAATTCAGCTACATTAAAAACCTATACATAATGAAACAGATGTTTGCTTTAGATGCTAAGATTCCCATGTTTCCCTGGGAAATTCTGAAATGTATCTTAAAGTCCTAGTATTGGGGTGATGGAACACTTAGAAGTTAAGCTGACAATTTAATCAGTTTGTAGTTTGTTTCTGACAGAGGAGGTTTTCATTCAGGTGTTATTGTTCAACTACTAAGGGTTGAGACTGTATCTAAATCAACTCTGTATCTCCAGTGACCAACACAGCAGCTGACAGCAAAGACGCACGCAATAAATGTTTAATGCAGCAGTTCTCAAACTTTAATGAGCATAAGAATCCCCTGGGAAAGCTAGTTAAAACACAGTTTCTTGGATCCCATCACAGGAGATTTTGGATTCAGCAGTTCAGGTTGGGGGCTGTGAATTTGCATTTCTAATCAGTTTGCAAGTGAAGCCTACACTGGCAAGTCTGAGGACCACATGATGAGTAATCCTGGTTTAATGAATGAAAATGTACATGGCCTCGACTGGTTGTGGTGCAGTTGTCTGACCATCGTCCCGCAAAGCAAAAGGTCTCCAGTTCGATTCCCAGTCAGGACACCTGCCTAGGTTTCAGGTTCGGTCCCCAGTCAGGGCATGTGCAAGAGGCAACTAATCAATGTTTCTCCCCCTCTCTTTCTCCCTGCCTTCCCCTCTAAAAAATAAATAAGTAAAATCTTAAATAAAGAAAATATATATGAAGAGATGTTTCTTGGGGAAAGTACTGAAATTTGCTTCTCTCATATTATCTGATTCTCTTTTTGAGTGATTTATATAAGAAATCTTTGTTTTTCCTTCATACAGAGAGGCCTTTAAGGTGATAAAGCCCTCACAATCTTGCTCATAAGTGACTACTCAGGTCTCACTTGTTACTTTGGTCTTCTATGCTCTTCATATTCCAGCCACACCAATCTACTCTACTGTCTCCTAACTCACATGCATTTTAAGACCCAAGTGCCATTACATATGCTTAGCCCTCTTGTCCTGAATGTCCTGTTTTCAGTCAAAACTTCATCCTTAAAGATTTAGCTCAAACATTTCAAGAATTCCGTAACCCTCCCTTCCTCCATCCCAAATATGGATCATAATTTGTCACCTGTGCTGTACTCCCAGGGAACTCTCATATCTTATTTACCACCCAAATTACATTAGGAGTGGTCATTTATGTCCCTGTCCATTCAGCTTTGTGTTTATCTTCCAATACTGTACCCAGCCTCCACTGTTAAACATAACATCCATCACAGATCCCAGAACATAATAGATAGCTAACAAAATCCTGGTTGAACTAGAACCAAGAGAACTTTAGGTATATTTGAATTCAACATTAAAATTCCAATATAGCAAGCAGTATTTTCATGGTGATGTCCATGAGACAATGTGATCCTATGTTCACGTTAAATCCTGTTATTCCAGCAATCCCAGCATAACTATTAAGAGGTCCTGTAACGGCCTAGCTGGTGTGGCTCAGTGGATTGAGCACCGGCCTACAAACCAAAGGGTCGCTGATTCAATACCCAGTGCAGGGCACATGCCTGGGTTGCAGGCCAAGTCCCCAGCAAGGGACACGTGAAATGCAACCACACATGGATATGTCTCTCCCTCTCTCCGTCTCTTCTCCTTTCTAAAAATAAATAAATAAAAATTTTTTTTCTTTAAAAAGAGGTCCTGTGACAGGGTCCAGCGAGGGCCCGCCGACCAAAAGGGCTATTTGTAACAGTGTCCAGAATGTGGGGTATATAAGAAAAATATAGGATATTCTCCCACCCTACCCCCACAAGGTGGGGGGGGCGGGGAATAGGAGATTAGGAGAAGGGCCATTGAGTCACTTTGCATGTCAATAACAGGATAGCTTCATACCATATGCAAAGATGGTTATTTTGCATATCAACAAGGCTAACCTGGAAGGTTTCCCTAACTTAAACCCAGGATGTAACTGGCAGGCAGCTCCACCTCCCCAGCCCCACCTTCTTACTCCCCTACTCGGTTACATTGGTTACAGCACTTGTGCGTGAGAGCTCAGGGGATAGTTCTCTCCAAGTCTTGGGAGAAGAATAAGATCTTGCAGGAAGGAAAAGGAAGAAAGGACTTGCTAGTGGGCCATGAGAAGGTGCCACACAGTTGTGAATTAACAACTGGAGATCTCCGCAAGGCAGCGGATGGTACTGGGAACAGCGAGAGGCCCAGTTATCCGAGCTCTGGAATTCTGTTCTTTTTTTTTTTTCCTGAAGGATGGTACCCCTGACTGGCCTGACTGGGCAAAAGTGGGGAAGGCAGGACTGTGTGTGTTGGTGGGTGTATTAAAGGAATTTTGGGATTTAACGGTGACATTTAGCCATTACTCAAAACCTGTGTAAGTTTTGAATAAATAGTTCCTTTCCTTTTCACCAAACTCTACCATGAAAACCATAATTTCCAAGGGTGGCGGGCAAAGGACCTAGAACAGATGGACCCTAGGGAAGGGGGGGCGTTGTTTCAGTAACAGTATCTGGGCTCCCCACCCACCCAAACAGGTCCATTATTCGATAACAGTCCCACCCTCACTCTCGAAAGGGTCTCATCTAGTTAGCTAACTTACACAGTTACTTCATCATCAGCCCAGGTTCACTTACAGAAGGATCTGGCAAAATGCTGCCTCCAGTTTGCATTTTATTCCTTTTTCCCCTCTGGTCCCTTCCTGTAATCAGCTGGACATCATTTGATGCACATCTGATTCAAATGGACAAACTACAAAGTCTCTTTTCATATCTTTAAAACCGTTTCTCACTTGGTTTCTTAATGTGAAAAGATAATCCATAGGAAGAAGTCTCACAAAAAAAAAAACCCCAACAACAACAACAAAACCCAAACAACTATCAAGGGGAAAATCCCTGATCCAGTAGTCTAGCATGCGACAACTAGAAGGGGATTGGGCCAACAATTCATTTTTAATATGGATTTCTAAAAGCAGAATGATTATTTCTTTTATGAGCTGAAAAGAACTCCATAGGAAACCTATTAGTCAAGTACATGACAAGTGACGGTGTTTGACAACTGTGAAATAATCTATAGTTATGTTACAGTAGGATGAACAGCCAGAGGGGGAATAAGGACAGGAAGGAGGGAAGCCCTTGAAATTCTATGTATTGTCTCCACTATCTGGGAAAGAAAACATTTGACACTGTGCTTTCATCCCAAGGCCTGAATGGCCAGAAAGGGCCCATAGTGCCCAAAGGAAGAAGCCCATGAACACCTTTGGGCATTTACACCACCACCGCCTACTGAAAGCTAGCACCACCTTTACCTGTCTATAAATATGTTACTTCTTCCCCCTCACCCTTTGTCCTACCAGCTGTGTAAGTCCTCCGGACAAAGGACTTGGGGGCTTGGCGCTCGTGGCTCTGACCACCCCTTACTTTCACCGCCTTTACCTTGCTTCACCATGAACCTATGCCTTTCATTCCCCCTGCCCACACCTGAGCTAGACCCATTTTCTTCCATGAGAATGGATCGCCAATACACCCTGCTTCCATGCTAATAGTCTCACTGATCTCTAATTCTTCATTGCATTGGCGACAAGAACTAAGTTTCTGACAGTTTGTCCCGTAACAGTTTCATAGTTTTACATGATAAGAATTATTAACTTGGCTACTAAAGGAGAACACTTTTCTTTTCACAACAAGGTAATGAATGAACTTACTGAGACACAATGGGGCACAGTGAAAAATACACATCCTTAGAGTCAGGCAGAAGCAGGTTTAAATTTCAGTTCTGCCACTTACTACTTCTGTGGTCTCTAAGCCCCAGATTCCTCATTTATCAATATGGAATAATAGCACCTACCACACAGGGTTGCTGAGAAGAATAAATGAAATTACATTTATGAAGAGTCTAGCATACAGAAAGTATAAATGAATACTTATGGCACAAAGTATTGTACAGATGTATCCGTACACTTAAAGTTTAAAAATTCTTACCAATTGTTTTTATTTTTAATATAGTAGCTTGGGGTATTTTTAATAGCCTCCTACTACTCTCAGTGAAAGTAGAGACAATGATAACAGACTAATTTAGTTCATTATAATTTTGTTTCATTTCACAACAGCACAACCACCAGTAAAAGGGAAACTGGAAACACAGATGTATTGACGGGATATTATCGTTTAGGATGCTAAGGAACTACATAGGCACGTTCTTTTCAATGGAAACAAGGACAAATCTACCTAACAACTTTACCCTTGTTTACTGTGCTTTGCCTAAAACCTCCCATAACTAGCTCCCCACCCCCCAACATCTTCTTTTGTCTTTAGCTGACAATGGTGTTTAACGTGGTGGTTTGGGCCATTTAGGGAGTTACTCAGTTTTCCTGGGTCTCTCCCATGTATACAGGAGGCCTTCATTTTATTAAACTTGTTTTTCTCCAGTTAATCTGTCCTTTTATTACAGAGGTGTCTTAGCCAAAAACCTGGAAGGGTAGAGGGGAAATTATCCTTCCTGCCCCACAAAGTGAATGCCTGAAAGCTCTAACCCAGGGATCTTTAAGTTGGGTAGCTAGCAAAACACCCCAGTAATGCATATACAAAATAATTTGGCATCTTGAAAAAAATTACCTTTGAAAGGAGTACAGTGCAGCGGAAAGAGTATCAGGCCTTGGATTAAACAAATCTATTAAAATTCCAGTTTTACCATATAGTAACCTTTGACCTTGAACAAAATAGTTAACCCCTGATAAACATTAGTTTCTTCAGGTTCAACTGCAATGATGAAAATGGTATCAACTTCAATTTGTTAGGAGGGTTAAACTTGACAATTTTTACTGTTTTGTCTTTCTCTGACTTATTTCACTTAGTATAATGTCCTCAGGGTCCATCCATGCAGTCACAAATGACAGAACTTTCTTTAAGGCAGAATAATATTCTATTAAATATATATGGAGGAATACAAGGGGGCACCCAAAAACACCCAGAATTATCGTCTGGAGGGTGGGCCCCTTGTAGTAAGTACTGGCTTCCTACGCTAGGTGAGTGTTCTAGAAACCCGTCCGTATCAGTGCACCAGCTGGCGTTGTTCTGAGGTTGCATTTGCCTTCAGTGAATTTTTTTTGAAGACTGTTTCAATGCATCTGCCCTTTTCACAGGGGTTGGGGAGGGTGACTTATGAGCTCATGTTATGCTGAGTGTTAAGCAATTTTTGACCCAAAGCAGTATGACCCCCGTGCCCCACCCTCCTTATTCACTCCATCTCACACCTCACCCCTAGTAACTTTCTTTTTGTTTCCCCAGATGAAAAAAGTTCTCAAAGAGAAATGTTTTGCCATGTGGAAAAGGTGAAAGAAAAAACAGCAGAAGCACTAAAAAGCATGGAAATCGATGAGTTCAAAAACTGTTTTGAGCACTTGGAAAATGTCTCTCTAGGTGTATTTCAACAAATGGAGAGTACTCTGAAGGTCACGTAAGTGTAAACATGTAAGAATAAACACAATTTTTTATAAATAAATTCCATTTTTGGGGTCCCTCCTCATATGCATATCTCACATTTTCTTTATTCATTCATCTGCCAAAAACCTTAGGTTGCTTCCATATTTTGGCTACTGTGAATGTTTCAGTGAACATGGAAATAAAACCCTTTCGAGATAGTGATTTCATTTCTTTGCATAAATACCAGAAGTGGAACTGCTGGATTATATGGAAGTTCTATTTTTAGTTTCTTGAGGAATCTCCATACTGTTTTCCATAGTAGCTGTACCAATTTTTAAAGTTTTTTCTTAAATTGATTCTCCAGAGAAGGGAAAGGAGGGAGAACGAGAGGGAGAAACACATCGATGTGGGAGAGAAACACTGATCAGTTGCCTCTTGCATGCACCCCAAATTGGGCCCAAACTCGCAACCCAGGCATGTGCCCTTGTAACAGGGTCCATAACTTGGGGTGTCCAAGAAAAATACAGGATATTCTTCCACCCATCCCACAAGGTGGGCCACCAGGAGGCATAGGAGACAGGATGCAAGGCCATTGGGTTACATCACATGTCAATAACATGCCAGCTGCAAGGCAGGGCCATTGAGAATCATGTTGCATGTCAATAACAGCTGCATAGCTTCATTCCTCATATGCAAAGACGGTCATTTTGCGTATCAGCAAGACTAACCAGGAAGACTGGCATAATTTTAACCCAGGATACAACTGGCAGGCAGCTCCTCGGGTTATGGTTACAGTGCTAGCATGAGAGTTCAGAGATGGTTTGCTCCATGCCATGGAGGAACAATCAAAGATCACGCAGTAAGGAAAGGGGAGAAAGGACTGTTGCTAGTGGGCCATGAGAAGGTGCTACGCAGGTTTGGATTAAGAACTGAAAATCACAGTGACACAGTTGACGGTGCTGGGAACCACGAGAGGCCTGCTTAGCTGAGCCCTAGACTTGTTTTCTTCTGAAGGACGATTTGCTGATATGTAATTCTTTACATGAGTCATCAAGAAGAACCAGGTCTCTCCCATCAACACCCTCACTGGGAATCAAACCTGCAGCTTTCAGTTTGCAGGACACCACCCAACCAACTGAGCCACAGCGGCCAGGACAGTGGCAGTACTAATTTACCTTCCCACTTAACAATGCATAAGGGCTCCCTTTTCTCCATATCCTTGTCAGCATTTGTTATTTCTTGTTTTTTTTTTAGTAATAGACATACAAAGTATGTGGTGATATCTCATTATAGTTTTGATTTGCAGATAATTTTTACTATAAAAAGAGCTTTTAGCTAGCACCTGGCATATAGAATAGTTCAAGAAATGGTAGGTATACAATTCAAATAATAAGTTGTTTTCTTTTTTATTTAATTTATTGGGGTGACACTAGTGAACATTATACAAGTTTCAGATGCACAGTTCTACAACACATCATCTGTAAACTATTGTGTGTTCACCACCCCAGGTCAAGTCTCCATCCATCACCATTTTAATCAGATTTCTTTTTTTCTTCTAAGATTTTATTTATTTACTTTTAGAGAGAGGGGAAGAGAAAGAGAAAGAGAGGGAGAGAAACACCAATGTGTGAGAGATACATCAATCAGTTGCCTCTCACATGCCCCCAACTGGGGACCTGGTCTACAACCCAGGCATGTGCCCTGACTGGGAATCAAACCTGTGATCTTTTGATTCACAGGTGGTGCTCAGTCCACTAAGACACACCAGCCAGGGATCCATCCATAACCATTTGATGACAAAATAAAACAGATATTCTCACAACATGTATATACACATTTGTGTATTTATACAGATATGCAGATTCTAAAACACAATTATAAAGAAATTTAGAGATCATTTAGCCCAATCACTCACCTTGGATGCACGTCAGAATCATCCAAATGACCCTGGCTGGTGTGGCTCAGTGGACTGAGCACCAGCCAGTGAGCCGAAAGGTCACTGGTTTGACTTCCAGTCAGGGCACATGCCGGGGTTGTGAGGCTGGTCCCTCATTGGGGGCAAGCAATAGGCAACCAATTGAAAACATCAGCCCTGGCTGGTGTGGCTCAGTGTATTGAGCTCCGGCCTATGAACCAAAGGGTCACCGGTTTTATCACCAGTCAGGGCACATGCCTGGGTTGTGGTCCAGGTCCCCCATGGAGTGCATGCGAGAGGCAACCACACATTGATGCTTTTCTCCTCTTTCTCCCTCCATTCCCCCCTCTCTAAAAAATAAATAAATAAAATAGTTTTTAAAGGACCATCCAAATGGATTTGAAAGACTATATGGCTACAAGATGCCTCCATTCCTCTTCCCTCTTCCTCTTCTCCCCTGTTGCCCATATTTCTGACTGCCAAATGATTCTACTGTGGTCACAGCCGAGAGGCACTCATCTGATACAGGCCTCCTTTTCCAGATGGGGAAGTGAGGTCTAGGAACTGACTAATTTGGCAAAGGTCTCTCCTCCATTTGGAACCTTACAACTCTAGCATCCTCCTCTTGGCAAAAGAGCACACATCATTATTTTGAGGTTAAAACGAAGAGTCTTGTTCATGTCACCGGGGCTAATTACTATGTTGATTTGCTTTTGATCTATTTCCTTTAAAGATTCACAGACCCATTGTGAGTTTGGTTTCTCTAATTTGTAGACTGGCTCAAGCCTTGAGAGGTTCCAAGAACAAGTACCACTTTTTAAAGTGCCAACGAAGTGTAAAGTCAAATAAATTATCTTGTTAATTCCAGTAAAGCTGGGCTGTGAGAATAACAAAATAACAAAGCATGCTATTCTTGTCCTCAGTGTGTACTTGAACATTTAATCTAGGAATGCAGCAGAGAAAGAATTGTCCATTGAAAGCAGATATACAACACTGTCAGCGGGAGGGTATTCTGTGTGAATATGTGATGTCAGTATCAATGGCATTGGAGAACAGTGCTAGGCTGCCAGCACTTAAATAGCAATGGCCATTCCCTGCGCACTCGCCACAGGCCAGCATATTGACACCCCTTTTACAATAGCACCCTGGCCTAGAAGGGCAAGTTTTAAAATATTGGTTTATTAATTTGAAACAGGAACACCAATAGCATTTGGGAAAATAAATCACCGTATTTCACCTCTATCATCCAGCTATATCAATCTGTTCAATTTATTTGCATGTTGCCTGTACATGGTTTTTCAGTGTGTGCATAAAGAATAAATTTACAGCCCTAACTGATGTGGCTCTCTTGGTTGGGCTTCATCCCGCAAAGCAAAAGGTCACTGGTTCGATTCCCAGTCAGGGCACATGCCTGGATTGTAGGCCAGGCCCTCAGTTAGGTGTGTTCGAGAGGCAACCAATGGATGTTTCTATCACACATCGATGTTTTTCTCTCACTCTGTTCCTCCCTTCCCCTCTCTCCAAAAATAAATGAAATCTTTTAAAATAATAAATTTTACAGGTATAATCCACCGAATATGCGATTTGGGGTTTTGCTTTCCTTTGGTTAGTATCTTTTAAGTCAGTGCTTTGCAAAGTCTTTCTGTAAAGGTCTGTGTAGTAAATATTTCAGGCTTTGTGACCATATAGTCTTGTCACAGCTACTCACCACTGCTATTGTAGCACAGCAACAAGCATAGAAGACACGGAAAGGAATGGCATTGCTGTTTTCCAATAAAAATTTACTTACAAAAATAAGCAATGAGATGGATTTGGTCCAACTTTGTCATAATTTACTGACTCCTGTAATAAAATAGGCTCCATATTCACCATTTTGAATAGTCACATAATAGTTTATGTAGTGGAGACACTAATTTACTTGACTATTACTCTATCACTGAGCATTTAGGGTTTTTTTTCCCTGTAGATGGGTGTTAAAATAAATAATGTGCTATTATAAACAGTATTTTAGCAAGCAATAATCTTTCGCGGTCTGGATTAGTTTTCTTAACATAAATTTAAATGTGAGGAATCCAACATCTATGCCAAAAGGTGCCAAATTGCTCTAAGTGGGTCAGGTTTAACACTATCAGTAGTACATACTTGTTTCTACACAACTTTGTCAGATTTTAGTTTTACTGCTTTAGCAGAAGCAAGTAATTATTTGAGAGAACTGTTGCAAAACCCCCTTTTTTAAAAAAAAAAGCCTTATTTATTTATTTCTAGAGAGGGGAAGAGAGGGAGGAAGAGACAGACAGAAATTAATGTGTGATTGTCTCTCGGTTCCCCCCTACTGAGAACCTGGCCCACAACTGAGCCATGTGCCCTAGACTGGGAATCGAAACAGTGACCCTTTGCTTCGCAGGCCAGCGCTCAATCCACTGAGCCACACCAGCCAGGGCATAAAACCCCTCTTTTGTCGGTGAGTCTTCTATTGCGCGTGATGCTGAGTGGCTTGCATTAAGTAAAACCTCCAGATAATGGGAGGGCTGACAGTTGGACAGGTGCCATAAGCACCCTTCTCCACTTCAGCACACTTCTTCATAGGAGCCCTGCTTTCAGTGAACTATCAGAGGAAGATATTACAGATTATTTTCCCTTCTTTGTCTTAAAACTGTGTCATATTAGTCATTCTGATTTGCTGTGGCTCATTTAGAAATATCACACACCCTGAGATACTTAGAAAGACTGTACAGACATAAAATGGTCAAATATTTTAGTAAGGCCAATTTTATGACCAATATCCATAAGTAGAGTAGGACTTAACTACTGTAATGTGGACTATGATAGGCTGCATTCCTGGTATCTAAGGGCGGGCATTGGAATACAACCAACCATAAAATTTAAAAGCCATTGCTAAGGATAGTGAAGTGAAAATGTTACATTTTATTACTGTATTACTATTTTACTCAATGGATGGAAATGAAGTAGTGCTTAAGAAATGAGAAAAGAGTTCAACTCTTGGTATGGGAATAACATTCCGAGTGAGTCATTTTACAACATCCAGACTTTCTCGCTGCTGATCTTTGTAAATGTTGTCCTTTACATAGTCCCCTCTACTCTCTGAACTACATCTTGCAAAAAAAAAAAAAGTCACCACATATTTTACATACGTTGTCTAAGTCCAAGAACCACAGATATAACTACTGGGGTTATATAACCAACTGAAAGGGATGAGAAAATAGCCAGATTTTTGTAGGTCATCAGGGCCCCATTAATTTGATCCAGAAGATAATGGCAGAGGATGAGAAGCATTCACTTAGATTGAATGTCTGCCATCCACAAGGAAAGGGACTTAGCAACAAGAGTTTGGCAGCAGAGCAGTCCAGGAAGAGGTAAGCAGGATTTTCTGGAAGATATGTGGAGCACAATTTTTTAAAAAATCAGTGGGAAGTACACATACTAACAGAGAGCACCATCTAAATGTATGAATTGGGCATAAATGTCAGGGCTGCGGCTAGAATTCAGAGACCGGTTCCCAGCTCTATGTGTATGATTTCTAAGCATCTGTGTAGGATGTGTGTGAAAGGATTGATTGACCAAAATATTTCTTAGGAGGTAGTGTCTGGGCTCAAATCCCAGTGCTAACACTGAATAGTCGTATAACCTTGGGCAAGTTACCTTACCTCTCTGTGTCTCAGTTTCCGATCTGTAAAATGAAGAATAAAAGTATCTCAGAGTTTGGGTGAGGAGGGAGGGGGAGAGAGAGAGAGAGAGAGAGAGAGAGAGAGAGAGAGAGAGAGAGAGAGTGTTCTGCCCAGAAAAAGTCCAGCCATTGTTAACGTAACGATAATGGTTTGTGCAATATCAACATAACCTGGCAGCCAAGGCGAGTGGACTGGGATATGCATACGTGAACAGTGACAACTTCACTGTACTAGTCAGTGGGGGTGGTAGACACTCTTGAGTGAGCATGTGCACTGTATGGCCATTACATTCAAAATGAGTGAATAGACCAACAAATCTACATCAAATTTTGCGTTAAGCTTGAACATTGCTCCATGGAAACTATTTGGATGACTCAGAAGACCACAGCTATGGGCAACTGGTGATTGGCAGCTTTATTACAACAATGTGCCCATTCACGCATCACATCTTCTGCAGAGTATTTTGGTGAAACATCGCATTACTGAGGGGACTCAGCCTCTCTACAGCCCAGACTTGGCACCCTGTGACTTCTGGCTTTTCCCAAAACTAAAATCACCTTTGAAAGGGAAGAGATTTCAGACCATTGATGAGATTCAGGAAAATACAATGGGGCAGCTGATGTCAATTTGGAGAGAGAGCTGTGTGAGGTCCCAAGGTGCCTACTTTGAAGGGGACTGAGGCATCATTGTCCTATGTGCGATGTTTCTTGTGTCTTGTATCTTCTTCAATAAATGTCTCTATTTTTCATACAACATGGCTGGATACCTTCTGGACAGACCTCGATACATATATACATATAAAAGTGGTGCTTGGCACACATTGCTTACAGGGGTGTCCAATATTTTGGCATCTCTGGGCCACACTGGAAGAAGAGTTGTCTTGGGCCACACATTAAGTACACAAACGCTAATGAAAACTGATGAGCAAAAAAAAAAAAAAGGTTTTAAATAAATTTATGATTTCGTGTTGAGCCACATTCATAGCCATCCTGGGCCGCATGAGGCCTGCAGGCTGCACGTTGGACACCCCTACAAGGATTTGCTGTTATATATGATTTCCTCAGTATCTAAGCAAAGACATGCTAAGATCGAATCTGTATACAGGGGTCAGCTGGACCCAGAGTTCCTTCATCTACCAAACCAGCCCTCCACCCACCCACGTTCCCTGACCAAGGTTTATATGGCAAATACCTACAAGCGATCTACTTTTGTTTGCATGAGACTTTATGATGCCTTGTTTCATAGTATGTCCCTTCTTCTCAAACAGACTACACTCCTGAGAAGGACTGTGTACTTCCTGATGGAATTTGCTCTCAACATGTGGGAACTGAAAAGGGCTCAATGCTCTTCATTAACTGGGAGCTAGTGAACAGAATGTTTATAATGTAAAACCAACAGAGATATTGACACTGTTGTCCTAGTTCTCTGGGTTTTCCTGAAGCCAATGTTAGGGTAAATCAACAACACAGAAACCAGCCCACAGAGTGTAGGTGGAAGCAACTATGTGGTGAGGTCAAGAAGCCCCAAATACAAACAGGGAATTCACAATGAAAATAATCTATCTCAAACTGAATCCATGGTAATTCTCCTGAGGAATTTACCTAAATGCTGGGAACAATCATTTGCCTCTGCAACTCTGTCTCTGATTTATTTAAAGCAAGTCTCAAAGTACAAACACAGTAAGCTCACTGCAAGGGTATGAGGCATCATTGAGTCAGGTGACAACCTTTTATGTCCTTTGTGTTTGATGAATCTCTTCTTACAAAATCTTAACAGAGGGATAAACCAGTAAAAACAATTTCATGTGGCCCTCATTTGAGACACCCATTTTGTAAAAGTATGTGATGAATTACCATTGTACTGCTAAACGAGTGAAAGCATGTATTAAGTATGCAGATGTAATTTATATTAGGAAACATAACTTGTATTTGACTAATTAAAACTAATGATATTTTATAAGTACTGGCCTTTCGAGTTTTATTAATACTGTTGGAAACCCATGAGTAGTATATATATATTTTTTATTTTAAAGGCCATAAAATCCGAGGATTTATTAGTCAATGAGCCATTTTATTGAGCAATCACTATGTCCAGCATAGAATATTTTTACAGAAATAACTGCCAATAGATTCAAAATATTGGCTCAGGCCTTGTTTTGTAGAACACTACAGAGGTTATTCATTCCTGTCTCTTCAGTGAAATTATGTTCCTATTGTGAAATTCTGGAAAATAATTTAGTTCTAAATATCACTAAATTTACCTAAGAAAGATAGATAAACACTAGTATCCTGTCAGTTTTGTATATATTTCACGTCCCCAAAAAAGTTGTCATCAAGACAGTGTATCTAATGTTTAGCAACAACCAAAGTCAGACAAGGGCTCATTTTCATTGAAAGTGATCCAAATATATAGTTATATTTATATTTCAGACATCACCATATTAGTACTTCTTAGGCCTGTAGGATTCTACCACTGGTGGTGTCTAAATTCCTCACCAACGAAGAAAATTTTGCACCCTCCCTTACCCATCTTATTTTCCTTCTGCTTGAGTTGTCTCAGCACACTCTCTCCAAATCTTTTCATTTATTTTTCTAGTCTTATTCCCATCTCTAAGTTCTTTGAAACTTTACTCAGAGGCCAAAGCAGAATCACTACCCAACCACCTACCCCAATAGATAGTAAGCATTCTAAGAGCAAGGGCCATCTCGTACATTCATCTGTTTCATCTGGATCAGACTACAGTAGTTACTTAGAGATGATGTTTATTAACACCAAGGCACTTGTTACAAGCTAAATTATATCTTACCCAAAAGCCATATGTTGAAGTCCTAACCCCAACTGTCTCAGAATATACCCATATTTGGAGACAAGCTCTCTACAGAAGTAATTAAGTTAAAATAAGGTCATTAGGGTGGGTGCTAATACAATATGGCTGGTGTCCTCATAAGAGAAGATTAGGACACAGACAAGTACAGAAGGAAGACCATATGAAGGCACAGGGAGAAGGTGACCATCTATAAGCCAAGAAGAGAGTCCTGAAACAAATCCTTCTCTCAGTCCCTCAGACAAAACAGCTCTGCTGACATCTTCATTTCAGACTTCTAGCCTCCAGGACTGTGAGCAAATACACTTTTCTTGTTTAAACCATCCACGTTGTGGTACTTTGTCATGGCAGACCTAGCAAACTCATACAGCACTTCCTGTGGCACTTCCTGTTCCCTCAGTTTCAGTGGGCTTCCTCCAAACTTTGGCCATGTCAGCCAACATAGGTTTTGCACTGCCTTGCCTTTCCTCTCAGAGAAGCTTGCTAGTTGCTATTTGCATAAACTTTAGAAATCCCACTTTAATTTATCCCTGTGGTATTTATCCACATCCACGTTACCACCAATACCATTATGTATTTGGCCCTTGACCCACCACTTCTCACAACTTCCTGTTCTTGAAATAACCAGCTTTAAGACCCTAAGCATCCAGACCCATTCCCATTCTTGGGAAGGAGAAGGAGGAATGTAATTACTATTAGCGGAGCACAACTCCTACCTCTAGGCACTTTGCCGGGTCAACCGTGCTCCCCTTCAATCCTCTGCAACCAGTATGATATCCTCAGCTACTCTGCGTTGTCCTGTTACCTTCACAGTTCAGCTCTCTGCTTTTGCCATTACTGCTTGACTGGATGTGGGTTCCTGCGAGTCAACACACTGTTTTAATTCAGGTCTTTGTATACAGAATGTTCAATAAAGTTTTGATAATTGAGCTGAAGAAAACTGATCTCCTCAAAGACTGATTTGCTAATTCAGTACTTTATCAGGAGCATCCAACCTGTGACCCAACACAAAATCATAAATTTACTTAAAACATTATGAGGTTTTTTTTTGTGACTACATGACACAATGTATTTAATGTGTGGCCCAAGACAACTCTTCTTCTTCCAGTGTGGCCCAGAGATGCCAAAAGGTTGTACATCCCTGCCTAAATAAATATGTACAATTAAGATATCAGAAAACTGAGTTTACTGAATTATGTAGGATGTTTCTGCCCTTGATTTCTGTACATGTTTATTACCATCTACTGACCCAAGAAGCCAAATACTCACTTCTCTGGATTTAGGCTCTAACCCATGATCAGTTCTGCTTTCAGTATTCTAAACCCATATAGAAAGGAAGCCCTGAGCTACTTCAGAAAGTCAGATATCTCACCTAACCAAAATTAACATATTCCTTCATTGTTTCCTCTTAGTTCTATTGTAACTGCTCCTAGGACAGTATCCCCACTCCCTATAATATGCTTTTTCTGGGTTTTTTAAAAGGTTTTATTTATTTATTTTTAGAGAAAGGAAGGGAGGGAAAAGAGAGGGAGAGAAACATTAATGTGTGGTTGCCTCTCACGCACCCCCTACTGGGGACCTGGCCTGCAACCCAGGCATGTGACCTGACTGGGAATCGAAGCAGCAACCCTTTGGGTTACAGTCTGGTGCTCAATCCACTGAGCCACCCCAGCTAGGGGTACTTTCTCTGTCTTAAGTAAATTAAATATACTCATACTCTTAAGAAGGACAATAAAACTATAGTACCATAATTCTGATGCATAAAGAAATATTTCTCCTCTATAACTCACAAAATGCCATAGAATTCATTACAAGCTGTCATTACCACCTTATTTCCATGCAAATTGTGTTGAGTTTAAGATCAAGAAACAGGTCCTTTCTTCCTTAGAACAGATGTTTTACATGTATAACTGAGAAGTCAATGTATGAGCACTCAGTGATAAGAAAAGAGCATTGCGGCCCTCATTAAGCAACATACAATGAGAAGACTTAAAATCACAAACAGTAACTTGGACCTGGGAAAGACTGTAACTTACCTGTAAACTGAGAGATGCAGACATCAGTGGGTTATGAAGACTTTTTGAAGAAACACAAAGAAATGTGGCTAAAAGAGGTAAAGTCTAACGCAGGACACAGATGAGTAGAACAAAATACATAAGTTTACGACCATGATATTTGCTCACAAGCAATCATTGTCATTAGATGGTGACACTGTGGGATGGTAATACAACCTCATTCTCATTACCAAAGTTAAGTGTTTACATATTTTATAAGTGCTAATTCACAAATAAGTCACCATACATAAACTTCAGGTATTAAAAAAATGTGTTAAAGTTCATAAACCCACAAGATGTACAAGTATTAATATTAAAATGTTAATGAATAAGCTTACAAATTCTCAGCATTAAACAAGGTTTGACTCTCCTTCTTCATACACACTGCAATTTTTAAGTTTGCAATAGAAACTTAATAAAAGCAGAGAGATGCAAATTAAAACCACACTGAGATATCACCTCACACCTGTCAGAATGGCTATCACCAATAAATCAACAAAGAAGAAGTGCTGGTGAGGCTGTGGAGAAAAGGGAACCCTAGTGCACTGTTGGTGGGAATGCAGACTGGTGCATCCCAGTACTGTGGAACAGTTTGGAATTTTCTCAAAAAATTAAAAACGGAACTGCCCTTTGACCCACTGATTCCAGTGCTAGGAATTTACCCTAAGAATCCTGAAACACCAATTCAAAAGAACTTATGCACCCCAATGTCCATAGCAGCTTTATTTATAATAGCCAAGTGTTGGAAACAGCCTAAGTGCCCATCAGTAGATGAATGGATCAAAAACGCTGTGGTACATTTACACAGTGGAATACTACGCAGCAGAAAGAAAGAACTACCTTTCACGACAGCATGGGTGGAACTAGAGAGTATTTTCTTAAGTGAAATAAGCCAGGCAGTGAAAGACAAATACCATATGACCTCACCTATAATTGGAATCAAAAGAACAAAATAAACTAATGATCAAAATAGAACCAGAGACATGGAAACATGGAACAGACTGAAAGTGACCAGGGGTGGGGGAGAAATGGTGGAAGAAATGGGGAAGGGACCAGTCAAAGAACATGTATGAGTTATTCATGGACACAGACAACAGAGATGGGATTGACTGTGGGCGAGAAGGGTGGGCTGGGTGAAGGAGGGCAAAGGGGGAAAAATTGGGACAACTGTAATAGAATAAACAATAAAAAAATTAAAAAATTAAAAACCACAGGGGAAAAAACCAAAACTTATTAAGAAGCTGCAGAGAACACAAATGTTTTTCCAAAGAATGACTATTTAGTCCACTTCATCAATACTCAGCCTAGGCTCCTCTGAGCTGTGCAAGCCAAAGCGGCCAGACCCTACTGCATAGTAAACACTGACGATACATTGCAAGCATTCAAACCTTTGCTGCTCACACTCATTTATTTCCTTCAGCATCTTAGTTACACTTGAGGCAACTTAACACTCTCCAGTACTTTTCAGACACCTTCCTTTTATAGCTTCTCTACTGAACTTAAATCTCACAATATTATTGTCAACTGTTTGCATGCCACTGAACCTGTAGGATTCTATAGTATTTCTGACTGCTACTCTATCTCTATTGATTTCATCTTGTAATTTGTATTTTCTGCTTCTTTGACTATCTGGTCAATATCATCTTTACGGAAACAGTCTTTGTTAGTAATGATGATTTTGTTCTCCCTGTCAGTACTTTTGTGTGCAGCACTTATTGGTGTCTATGTCAAAGGTCACCTGTATTTTAGGAATGCCACATTAGTAAGCTAGAGAATCCCAGGAGCATGAATTTGCCAAGCAGTTTCTTTCTTTTAGGTAAAGCCTTTTCTCCCTCATACAGTTTCACTAAGACAGTGGTCTGTTGTCAAAGTATCATATTTTGCTGTATATAATGGACACTTTTTTGCCCAAATTTTTGAGGGAAAAATAAGGATGTGCATTATACATGTGTAGTACTAATTCTGTATCTATATAAATGCTTTTAATTCTTGTATTTATGCTTATACTTTAAAAGTGTAACTCAAGAAAACAATAAATATCCATATGCAAAATAATACCCCAGAATATAACCGGTTTTGTTTCTAAATATAAATAAAAACTGAATGAAAACATTAAAATGAAGATTTTTTTTTTCCTGACAGTTTGGGCTAAAAATGTAGGTGTGCATTATACACAGAAGCACAGTATACATGGCAAAATATGGTAAGTTATGAACATCTGAGCTTGCTTTGTAGAAACAGTGATGTTTCTCTGGATAAGGGATGTCACATCCCCCTTGCTGTTTCAATGCCCAGAGAGAAAGGGGCAACATCAAGGACCATGAAATCTGCACATTTTCTGATTTGTCACCCAGGAAAATAGCTGCTTGTGCAGCTGTGCCATACATATATCACTGCCTCCTCAGGGTTAATGGTCTTGTTGAGCTCCTGTCCAGTCAAGACATCTTTCAGCAGTTTTTCGAAGTTTAGGATACAGGTAGAATCACCCACTAGCACAATTTCATTAACCTCGCACTTGTCAAGCTTGGCATCCTTCAGAGATTTCTCTAGTACTTCAAGATGCCATGGATTCTCCTCTCTCTAAAAATAAATAAATAAAATCTTTAAAAAAAAAAAAACAAGCCCTGACTGCTGTGGTTTAGTCGGTTGGTTGGGCGTGGTCCCGCAAAGCAAAAGGTTGCTGATTCGCCCGCCCACAGGTCAAGGCACGCGTCTGGGTCCCTGGTGCAGTCTGTGGGGGAGTGCAAGAGGCAACCTCTCACATCAGAGCCTGTCTCCATCCCTTCCTGCTTCCCTTCCCCCTCTCTAAAAATAAATAAATAAAATCTTTAAAAAGAAAGCAGAAACCATGGAAAAGCAAAGCAATGAGCTGCTCAAAGTGGGCTCAGGAAATGAAAGTGTAGAAATCCACATCCTTCAAGAATTTATCAGTTTTCAATCCTGGTATTAACCAAGAAACAAAATACATTTTGCCTTCTCACAGGCGGTCTGGAGGCACCCCGCCCCCAGGCTTGATGGAGGTTATATCCTTCTTGGGTTTGCATTTGAACTGGTCAATCAGGTGATTCACCATATGGTTATCAAAGTTTTCCCCATCCAACTGGGTGTTACCAGCTTTGGATTTTACTTCAAAGTTGACATCCTGAATGTTTCAGATAGATACATCAAAGGTGCCACTACTCAAATCAAAGATCAGCACATGTTTCTCTTTTTAAAAACTTCACTTTTTTTTTTAAATCCAGGCCCTAGACATGGCTGCTACAGTAGGCTCATTAATGATTCTCAGGCTATTAGGATCAGTGATGGTTCCTGAATCCTTGGTGGCCTGACAGTGTGAATCATTTAAGTCAGCTGGAACAGTAATTATTGCATTTCCTACTTTTCCCCCCTAAATAGGTTTCAGCAAACTCTTTCATCTTGCTTAGAACCATGGAAGAGATCTCCTCTGGGGAAAAAATATCATTACATTTATGTTCCACAGTTTCTTTGGACTTTCCCTTTTCGCAAATCACTTGGAAAGGCCAGTGCTTCCTTCTGACTGAACTGTGGGATCACGCAACTCTCAGCCGATCAGCCTCTTGGCATCAAAGACAATATTGGTAAAGTTCATCACCTCTTGGTTCTTAGTAACCTCATCAATGAGGTGTTTGCTTTGTGAAACCTATATAACTGGGACTGGCAGTTGCCTTGGTAATTGGCAATGATCTTTGCCTCTCCATGCCAGAAGACACCCACACATGAATAAGCGGTACCCAGTTCAATACCAATCGGTAGATATCTTGATTAAAGAAAGAAATGAGGGGAAATGAGGCAGAAAATAGTTTGTTTGTTTTTTTTAAATCAGTGTAGCACCCTGGCTGGTGTGGCTCAGTGGATTAAGTAAGCGCTGGCCTGTTAACCGAAAGTTTGCCAGTTCATTGCCCAGTCAGGGCACATGCCTGGGTTGTGGGCCCAGTCCCTAGTCAAGGGCATGCAAGAGGCAACGGATCGATGTTTCTCTCACACATTGATATTTCTCTCCCTTTCTTTCCCTCTCCCTTCCCCTCTCTCTAAAAATAAATAAATAAAATCTCTATTAAAAAATCAGTGTCAATGACAGTCTCCTGCAGTTAACCTCTACATGAGATCTATATCATCTGTTTTCTCCACCACCTCCCTTTCATTGTATTTTAGTCTTTAAGTAGGTCAAACTCAAATATAAATGATAGCACTATGTTCCATTTGTTTTCTATTATTTGCGAACCTCCACTGCACTTGGTAAGAGATGCCACACTGCAAGACAACCACCAGAATTTTGAGAATGGCATCACACCATCATGGCAACTAACAAGGCTTCAATATTTGGGGGTGATTTTGACTTGTCTCATGCCCACAACTATTTGCTTTCCAGGTCCGGTCATCTTTTCCTCCTTGCATGTGTGTCTTCCCACTACCACCACTCTAGTTCAAAATTTTATTATTTCATGTCCAGATTGTCACAGTAGCATTATCACTAATATATCTCCTTTCTCTGATCACCATCATTCATTTATTTATCTGCCAATCCATCCATCCTTCCACCCACTCAATAAATATCAATCATCTGTCTGCTATTTGCTAAATACTGTGTTAGATGTTGAAAGTAAAGAGATGAATTAAAAATGGCTGCTACTCTCTAGGAACACCATCACACTGACCTTTTAAAATTATGCCTTTTATCACACTAACCCTTGTTCAAAAACTTGTTCCCCAATACCTACCAAATAAGATAAAATAAATCAGACCACTTTACCTGTCCGACCAATATGGCTTATGGAATCATATGGACACAGATTCAAGTCATGACTCTGCCATTTGTAGCTTTGTCAGTTTATTAACTATAACTAATCTCAGTCTTCAGTTTTCTTACCTCTAAGTATAGCTACCATTGTGGTTCACAGTAAATGCTCATTAAAAGTTCTCTTGTCTTTTCTTTAAATAATTGGTATCCCTAAACATAGATTCATATAGAATCAGATTATAATGAATTCTAGATATCATCAAATAAAGCTTCTGATTTGATAGATGGGGAAAGTGAGGTGCAATTTGGGAAGTGAGTGGCCCTCAGTGTCAGGGATTTTGTAGCACAGAGATCTGAGAGCCAGTACTCCTGACTCGCCATCAAAGCCCTAAAAGGAAGAAGACAGGAAATGTTTATGGGGAAAATTTGAGGGCAGGAAGGCAAGGGCCATTCCTAACAAGAATTATGTTTAGCTTGATGATCCTCACTTCAAATATGTAGCAATGTTTTCAGTTTACAGGAAAAGGCTTGTTTTATTTTTCTCTAAATGTCAATGCAGGAGTTATTGGTAAGTGTGAAAAATTAAAAGCATAACTCATACTTAGCTGAATGACATTAAGGTAACTTACACATCTCCACTGGAGATAAAGATGGAACTGAGATACTAGGCAGAATGAGAAGGGATTGAGTCCTCAAGCTATAGAAAGCTAATTTTGAGCTGGTTTTCAGAAACTATTGAGTCTAAGACATTCAGATGATAGGTAAGAAAACTAAGGCCCAAAGAGGCCAACCACTCAGCAATAAAAAAGAATGAAACCTTTCCATTTGCCAAAACATGGATGGACCTTGAGGCTATTATGCTAAGTGGAAAAAGCCAAACAGAGAAAAGACAAGTACCATACAATTTCACTGATATGTGAAATCTAAAAAACAAAACAGAAACAGACTCACAGATACAGAGAACCGCCTGATGGTTGTCAGAGGGAGGTGGGGGAACAGATTAAAAGGGGAATAACTTAAGATTGCAAGCTATTTTTTATTTATTTTTAGAGAGAGGGGTGGGGAAAGAGAGAGGGAAAGAAACATCAATATGTGAGAGAAACATCGACTGGTTGCCTCTCACACATTCAAAACCAGGGACTGAACCTACAACCCAGGCATGTGCCCTGACTGGAAATCAAACCGGTGACCTTTCACTTTGTGGGACAATGCCCAAGCCTCTGAGCCACAGCAGTCAAGGCAATTGCACAAATTCCTGTACATAAAGCTGGAACACCAGACTTCTTAAAATCTTGCAATTATTCCAATCTTGGAATACACTACAATTTTCACTACACTAATGCACTACAATCTTGCAATGTAGTGCATTTGACTACACTGGCTGCTCAAACAGAAATATGTTCATCACTTAGCATTTGTTGAATGCCTCCTATGTATCACTGGGCAGAGCACCAAAGAAAAGATATGTTGATAAGTTATACCTGAGCTGAAGGAGGATAGAGAGTAGAAGGAAAACAAGCTGTTCAGTTGTTCCATGTGTGCATGTACCCCCAGCTGCAGAGGCAAAATATATGTCTGTAGTCACAGCCAGCCTAAGCAGGGTGACTCCAATAAAGGTTCTTACACTGTCATTTAAAATTAAAATGTAATAAGTTAAATTCAACATGAGTTGAAAACATTCATAAATTTAATGAATCATCTAATTAAATAGTATATATGCAACAGTACAGAGCAGACTGAGGAAAAACCTTGAGTTATTTTTATGCTTAAACGTAATTAGTAAGTAATGTTTTAAAAACAAAACCCGCTTGAATTTCATAAAGCTTCTTTTCTAAAGCAGAAAATGTTATTTCATAAACCGTCCTGTTTTAAGGAATTATATGCTTATTTTTGCTTTCAGTGCTAAGTAGTCAGCTGAACTACAACGTATTTCTTTATGACTTTATTTATTTATTTTTACAGAGAGGGAAAGGGAGGGAGAAAGAGAGGGAGAGGAGCATCAATGTGAGACAGAAGCATCAATTGGTTGCTTCTTGTTTGCATCCAGCCAGGACCAAACCCACAACCCACACATGTGCTCTGACTGGGAATCTAATCTGTGACTTTTCACTTTGCGGGACGATGCCCAACCAACTGAGCCACACTGGTTAGGGCTGAACTACAATTAATACAAACCATTGTGTTGTCAGTCTGGACAAACCAAGTTCAATCTCATGAAGAATGATTAACATGGAAATATTGTTTTTTGTTGTGTTATAATGCCAAAATGATTCCATGCTATCAGGTTCTATCACTGTTGGAAAACTACGTATTTTATATAAGGATATAACATCTAGTTTCATTTATAATCTTTCCTTAAAATGCTTTCCTATCCTATATTGTAATAAAGTCACCTGTCACTCTTTTTGAGCAGCTGTTAATGAAATATCTTGAGTTAATACGTCAGGTACCTTTAAGCCCAACATTCAACATAAAGTGGAAAGCTCAATTTGAAATCTGACAATTTGCTACAAAGTTCATGGAGCTCAAGTTTAAAAGTATTTTAGCCATAACAGCCTGGGTTTGAAATACTGCTCCCCACTCGTCCTCTTAGAAAGCCTTCTACTTAACTTTGAAATTCTGATAACCCTTAGAATATTAAACACCACTGTTCCAAGCTGTATGCTCACTGTGGAACAAATCATCTCTTTTATAGCCCCAACTACATACAGGAGTTCACTGAGTCCAAATGAAAGATTTTCAAATTTTCAAACAGCAGAAATGGTGAGTTAAAGCCTTGAACTCTAAGTAATGTTTTATTTCTTCAGCTGGGTGATGTGTACACAGGTAATCACTGTATTATTATTTTCACCAGTTTGGTATTTCTTAACAGATCCATCTCTTTGAGGTTCATGGATATAATCAGTTCTTTAAAAGATAATAATTACCGTAAGTATTGCATTTGGTAATGTAAGAAATCCAGACAACAAAAACAGGTTGTTTGTATGCCTTCATCCAGAATATGTCATTAGCCACTGCATTCTCAAAACTGAAATCTCTATTGAGGTCCACAGGATTTTGCTAATAAGTACAGTTGGATCACCTGCCTCCCTCTGAGTCTGGAGCTACTACCCTATTTCATTCATTTCCTTACACCACTTAGCATCGACCTGCTGGTCAAAGGTAAAGTTTACTTTTCTTCCAATTCAATTATTCCTCAGTGTTTCATACATTCCCCCAGAAGCTGTATTATCCCTAATATTTAAATGATGATTTAGCCTTAGGGAAAAAAATAGGTCAAAGATCATAAATTGCTTAGCGAAATGAGAATAATGGCCTGAAATAGATTAACAGAAAATTTCACACCCATTCTGAATCTGAGGCAGAAAATCAGTTGACTTTTCTTTCCACTTTCCAGAGCAAAATATGGCTCTGCAAAAGCTAAGGAATGAAACAGAGGAAGATAATTCACCCAGCTCTATCTAACCAGAGACAGGAAAGGAACCATAGTAGAAAATCTGATTTATGAGAACTGTTAAGACTGTCAGGAAGTTCCAAGAAACCTGCAGGTGTTCCTCTTAGTGAAATACATGTCAACTTTTTATATCTAATAATGTGCCATAAATTAAAATATATTTATGCATATAGGTGGTGCACTTGATTACAATGAAGTAGCAGAATAATACCTCATTGCTTCACATTCATGCCTATTCAGAAAAGATAATTCTGAAGCATGATTTTCTATCAGAGGTACAGTGGTTAGCATAGGGGACTATTGAAAGTGATTACCTTGCACCAGTGAGGCTCACACAAGCGAATCTATTCGACTTTCAGGGATTTTGCAGGGCCAGAGGAATAAGGTAAAATGTGAGGAAATATTTCAAAGTATTTTTTAATGTAAATTGCTATAGAAATGTAATATATATTATTGATTATAATTAAAATTACAGTAAATCACTTTATGAAACATCAAGCATACATTTACATACATGTATGTATATATGCACATATATACATATATATGAACATATATGTACACAATTATTCTTAGATGCAAACTTAACTGTTAATATTTGAAAGGATATTTCATTTTAAAATATGTGGGCCCTAAAAATGCAGTCTAGTCTGTAAGGGAAGAGAAGATTATGGGATCACAGAGGGCACATAAAAGCCTTAAACTGTATGGTAATGTTTTATTTCTTCAGCTAGATGATGTATACACAGATATTACCATATCTCTTTCACAAGTTTGGTATTCTTAACCAAATATTATTAATATTATTATTATTCTTAATAGATAATGTTATTTTAAAGATAAAAAACACTCTATTCTACCCTGGCTGGTGTAGCTCAGTGGATTGAGTGTCAGCCTGCAAACCAAAGGGTCATAGGTTTGATTCCCAGTCAGGGCACATGCCTGGGTTGTGGCCCAGGTCCCCAGTAGGGGTGCACAAGAGGCAACCACACATTGATGTTTCTCTTTCTCTTTCTCCCTTCCCCTCTCTCAAAATAAATAAATAATCTTTAAAAAAAAATTTAAAAAGTGCTCTATTCTAAATGTGTATGGCTATTGGAGAGAGAAAAAAATAAAAAGGAAAATACTTCCTTGCTGTTCAGCTAAGCTACAGAACAAAACACAAACACACTCTTTCACACAACCACACAAATATACTTCACCACATGGTATAATGGGATCAGAAAAATGAGAATTCTGTTTTTGGCTCTACCATATCTGAGAGGAGTGACCTTACACAAGTCACTTAACTTTGCTGAGGTCCAGCTGACTTGCCTGAAGATGGAGTTTTTAATATATAAACAGGACCACTATAACTTATTAATATAATCCAGACAAAAGCAGTCCATAAGGTAAAAACCCACTATATCAAGACTAAGGTGTTAAGACTTAGCAGTAAGGACAGTAGATGCTGATGTGATGTTGAAGGCCCTTTTGGTCCTTTTTGCCTATCCAGTCACTGCGTGGAACTCTACCTGGAGACTGAAATTATATTAGAACTTGTCTATGTACATACAAAAGGAAAAATATTTCACATTTAAAATGATCTTTTCTTTCAAGGCGGTACTTTCTCAGGGTTTGAGTGGAAAGGTGAATGCATCAATTGTAACTTGTGTTTGAGAACTGGGCAAGAGGGTATAATCTCCCTAAATCAGAGGCCAAAGTCAGACTGAAGGGAGTCAGAAGTCAATCTACAGCTTACAAATTTACTGGACTTAATCATATTCTGAAAAATCTATTTTCAAATATTTTATACACGTTTCTAATCTTTAAACCCCGCCAACATCTTAAATTGCACATTTTAGAGACGCAAAGACAAGCTCAGCAAAAACAGGTATAATGGTAAGGTGATGAATCTCCAGCCTCCAAGATTTCTGCCTCGGGATAGTGTGATAGCCTCCTGACAGATCTTGCTGCTTGTGCCTTTGTCCTTACTGTGTTTTCTACACTGGCCAGAAAAATCTTTCTAAAGCAATGTTTCCCAAAGTGTGCTCCACACCCATGTACATCAGAGTCGCCTGACAAACCTCATTAGATAATTCAGATTCCCATGCTCCACCCCAGAGCATCTTTCATAGGTCTGGGCTGGGATTGAGGAATCTGCACTTTGGCAACGCCCTGGGGATTCCCATACTGCTGCTATGTGAAAACTGCTGAAATACAGGGGTATCATAACGTCACTCCTGTGTTCAAAACCTTCCAATGGCCCCTGTCTTACCCTAAAGGCCAAATGCAGCATTATGGCCCACAAGGCTCTTCAAGACCTAGCTGATCTCATCCTCTACCACACCACACTTTTTCTTGCTTACTATCCTCAGCCACTGTGAACTCTTTCCCCTTCTTAAGCTGGTCCTGCCACAGGGCCTTTGCACTTACTGTTTCTTCTACCTGGAATGCTTCAATGCTTCTATCTGACACCTCATCCTCTCTTTTCAGGCAGTGGCTCAAAGATTACTTCATATTCATCTTAGAGATGCCTCCTTGACCATCTCATAGTGGCTAAAACCCTCTTTATTTTTATTCAAATAACTTACCATAAACTGACATTTACTTGCCTCTGTTACCTCATTCAGCTGAAGCTCTATTACAGAAAGAACACTGCTTGTTTGTTACCCACATTGCCTACAACAGTGTTTAGCACTTAGTGGGCCATTAATAAGTGTCTGTAAAGGTAATTTAAAAATTGGGGGTTTCACTTAAAATGTTTTTATTTTTCAATTAAAAGAGATTTTTGGTTTCCCTAGGGAAAAAAAAAATGGAGGTCAAGCTCTGACTGGTGTGGCTCAGTTGGCTGGGTGTCATCCCACAAAGCAAAAGATCGCAGGTTTGATTCCCAGTCAGAGCACGTGCCTGGGTTTCAGGCCTAGTCGCTGGTCAGGGTGCATAAGAGAAGCAACGGAATGATGTTTCTCTCCCTCTCTTCTCCTTCCTCTAAATATAAATAAATAAAATCTTTATTATAGAGAAAAAGAAAAAAATGTAGATATAGTATTCCAAGCTTACCTTTCCACACGGGAACAACTGGATGAAACAGCAGACCAGTGGCCTTTGCAGGAGGAAGTGTTTAGCTCAACACAAACCCCTACACTTCCTATAATAGGGTTGACAGCAGGCCCTGCTTTACTCTTTCAGCTCAATTGTCTGGTCCTTGTCGGCAATCTCCCAATCTCCCTCCTTCCTTCCAGAAGTCTTCCTCCTGTTGTTGTCCTCCCCCCATTCCTCCTCCCCCTTCTTCTCCTCTCTCACTTTCACTCTTCTTCCCTTCTCCTGTTACCAAACAATGGACCTGTGGGGTGGGGGGTATCCAGGTGCTATTAGCAAAACAACGCCCCTCCCTCATGGGGTCCCTCGGTTGTAGGCCATTTGCCCAACAACCTTGAAATTATGGCTCTCAATGGCAGAGTTTGGTGGAAAAGTGACTATTTACCCAAGTTATACAGGTCTGATTAATGGCTAAATGTCACCCTTAAATCTCAAAATTCCTTTAAAAACACCCACCATTTAAAATGCCCACCAACACACACAGTCCTGCCTTCCCCCACCTTTGCCCAGTCAGGCCATTCAAGGGTATCGTCCTTCAAAAGAAAAAAACAGAAGTCCAGGACTCGGCTAGACAGGCCTCGCACAGTTCCCAGCACCATGAGTTGTGTCGCCACGATCTCCAGCTCTTAATCCAAGCCCAAGGTGGCACGTTCTCCTGGCCCACTAGCAAGAGTCCTTTCTCCCCTTTTCTCGCCCCCTCCACCGTCTTCCCATTGTTCCCCAGAGTATGTGTCCCTTTGTCTCTCTTTCCATTGTTCCCCAGAGTCTGTGTCCTTTTGTCTCTCCCGCAGGCCCTGTCTCCCTTCTCCCAGTTACATTCTGTGTTAAAAGTTTTCCAAACCTTCCTGGTTAGCCTCGTTGAGATGCAAAATAACAGTCTTCAAATATGAGGTCTGAAGCTATCTGGTTATTGACATGCAAAATGACTCTCAAGGGCCCTGCTCCACTTCAGGTAGGAAGCTGGCCTGTTACTGATACACAAAGTAACTCTCAATGGCCCTGCTCCAGGTCCCCCATGCCCCATGGCAGCCCATCTTGGGGGGTGGGAGAATATCTCATATTTTTCTTGGACAAAGTTCTGGACCCCGTTACAAATATCCTTTGAGAGGGCTCTGGCTGTGCCCCATTACACTCTCTCCTACAGTGTCCATCCCTTTATACTCCTTCTGCTTTCTTCTTCCAACACCCCTCCTCCTGTGTACTTGATCTATTCTGCAATTCCCCTTCCTCCCGCCTACTATATTCTCCCTCTTATCCAATGGGTCTCAACCTAGATGTTCTTGCCTACCACACTTTAGAAAACTGAAATGTCTAGAGACATTTTTGTCTGTCACAACTAGCCAGAATAGTGCTGTTGACATCTGTTCCATCAAAACAAAGGATGCTATTAAACATCCAACAATATCCTACAATGCATTACAACAGTCCCCCACAACAAAGAATAATTTGGAACACAATGTCAATAGTGCTAAATTTGAGAAACTCTGCTTTAGAGATTATGAGCCCATACTAAACTTCTCTGAATCCATACAGTTCCAACAATCTCCAGCAGAAAAAAGGGAACAATGTTCTTTCCTTCTTGATGAACTCATTGACAAACAATACAATATAAAAGCAAACATGTTTTTATATGAGTATTATAAAACATTTCAAATGAAAAATAAGAAGCCCTTGAGAACCTGAATTGACATTTCTCCAAGAGGACATACAGATGGCCAACAGACATATAAAAAGAAGCTAAATATCACTGATCAAGGAAATGCAAATGAAAACCACAATGAGATATCATCTGAGAATGACTATCATGTGCAGAAAAGGAAACCCTAGGGTACGGCTGTTGGGAATGCAGACTGGTGCAGCCACTGTGGAAAGCAGTATGAAAGTTCCTCAGAAAGTTGAAAATAGAAATGCCTTATGACCCAGTAATTCCACTTCTGTCGATTGATCTGAAGAAACCGAAAATACTTACTGGAAAACATATTCATCCTTAAGAAAAGGGGGGACTTTATTCTCCCCCCCCCAACCCACCACCCAACCCACCCTCTCACGGGGAATGATAAGGGCAAGATGACTTGGGAGGAGCAGCCTAGCCAGAGACCCCTCCCAGGTTAACTGTTAATCATTGCTTATCTGTTCCTGTAGCCCGTTTTCACATCCCTTCCCCTCCGCCTGGGTAGCACATCAATCTCATCAATCTCCCACCTGAATGCTAATCCCTTCCCCCACCTGGGAAGCCCATCCGTTTCCTGCCGGAATGCTAGGGCTTATAAACCCCTATCTAACCCCGATTCGGGGCTCAGAATTTGGAGACTGCCTCCTCTGAGCCCGCGCGTGTGAATAAAGGCTTACTCCGTTCCCTGAATCGTGTCTTGAGTCTGGCTTTCCGTAACATATTCACGGCAGTGTTATTTACCGTAGCCAGGATCTGGAAGCAACCTAAATGTCCATTAACAAATAAATGAATAAAGATGTGGCACATATATACAATGAACTATTACTCAGCCATAAAAAGAACAAAATCTTAACATTTGTGACAACACGAATGGACCTAGAGGGTATTATGCTAAGTGAAATAGGACAGAGAAAGATAAATACCATATAATTTCACTTAAATGTGGAATCTAAAATGCAGAATAAATGAACAAAGCAGAAATAAACTTATACATACAAAGAACAAATTGATCATGGCCAGATGGGAAAGGTGAAAGGGATTAAGAAGTACAAATTGCTAATTATAAAAACAGTCACGGGGATGTAAAATACAGCAGAGGGAATATAATCAATAATAGTGTAATGAGAATGTATTGTATCAGATGGGTACTAGACTTACTGGAGTGATCATTTTGTAAGGTATATAAATGTCTAATCATTATGTTGTACACCTGAAACTAATATTGTATGTCAACTGTAATTTAAAAAAATTTTTAATGAGATGCCCTTGGTTTAAACACTGAGGTCACAAATATCAGTTGTTTCATCATATTCAGACGTTAAAATATTTCTACTGAAAAACCAGTCTTCATAGTGAAAAGACTGGAAGGGAGTATAACTAAATATCACTAGGGGAGGAAGAATAATTTTCCCTCTATTCTTCTAGATTCTTGGCTGAGACCACCTTCTCCCATCCCAAATTAACAGGAGGAAAATAGAAGTGTAATAACATGAAGACTTAATTCCTAGACCAGCTGAAATAACCCTGAAGGGTTAGAGGAAAGTTTCTTCCACCCCCACAGTATGAAAAAGACATTAAAAAAAGACATTTTAAAATTTGTCAGATAAAACTTAACAAATTAAGGAACACTTTTGATATGCCAACACTGGCTTTTATCCTGAACCAACCATTTTTGGTTTTCTTTTTTAACTTAAGCCAAAAAATATTAACTTAAACATTTTATATTAATTTTAAACTCTGAAAGCTGTGACAAGTTTGAGCATGTTGACATCATAGATTTCTAAGGTTAACTCAATTTGCAAGCAGTATCAAAAAGAGCATCCTAAAATCTGTTTTCTTAAAACTTAAAACAAAATAAACACTTTTGATATATCAACTTCAGCTTTTATCATGGACTAATCAGTGTTGTCAAAATCCTGAGATTTCAACATTCATGAGGAAGCTGAGGTTTTCAGGATAGTAAAAAATTCTCATCATTTCATATACAATAAATGTCAAGTTGGATAAGAACCCATCTTGTTGGTTTACACCGTTTATCGTAATCAATTTAATATCACTTCCACCAGTGTGGCACAGCACTGCATAAACAATATGATAATTGGAATTCCTCTGCTCCTTGAATTAGTAAGCAAGTTACAGTGCATATCAATCATGCCTAATGAGTCTGAAGCATGGCTTGATTATATTTCATTTGCATAAGAATTTTCTATAATTTTTTAAACTGATCATTTTTAATTCAGAATAGATTTAAATGCCACAGAAATGCTGCTCTCTTCCTGAAATACTAAGCAATCTTCTTACATAATACAAAAATGCTAATCATTTTTTTTACTGCAGATCCTAGCTTGATAATGAGTTTTCACCTTTCCACATGCTGTCAAATCTCATCACCCTGTCCCCTTTCTAGGGTTCACAACTGGAGTACACTTTTATATGGTTCAATTCTAATTGCCATATTATTTCATTCCTTTTATGAGGGAAACATTTTTTTAAAGATTTTATTTATTTATTCTTAGAGAGAGGGGAAGGGAGGGAGAAAGAGAGGGCGAGAAACATCGATCCGCTGTCTCTCGCCTGCCCTCAACCGGGGACAGCCGACAACCCAGGAGTGTGCCCTGACCCAGAGCAGAACAGACTTTTCGCCTTCCGCCTTGCCAACTGAGCTACAATGGTTAGGGTGAGGAAAACATCTTTTATATAATCCTTGGATTTTCCAATTTGAAGAATATTCTGCTCTTTTTGCATGCTGTAGTTTGCAAAACTCCTACTATTAATTTACAGAAATATTGATTTAAACATGTTCTCTGATAAGCCAAAAGTCTGAATAGTAAAAGCTAAACCAACAGGAACAAGCACACAAATAAATATAGACCTACAAGTGTTGGGTAGCAGTTAGGAATGAGTGGCCAGAAGGGAAATAAAGCAGGGCCCTCACCATTACAATCTAACAAAGAACTTAATACAGAACACTAGAAGCAAAAGGGAGACCTGTCTCACCAATTAATTCAGCAGAACTGTGCCCGGTTTCATAAGATTGCCAGGTGTCCTGAACATTACAAGCACAGGAGGAGGGGAGTCCTTGAGATTCTGTGCTGGAAAAGGGGCTTCTGTAACGATTTCACTAAGACAAAGGGCCTTTACTAACTGAGAAAGAAAGCCTTTGTAGCTGGACATTATTCCCAAGATTTAGAAGGGAGAGAAGGAGGGGAACCTACAAGCTGACTAAAGTATATAATCCCTGAACCCCAGTAGTCTAGTCGGCACACTTGGATTAGCCAGGTGCCCGCTTGCAGGCTTGGTTCAAGTGTATAGAGCAAACTTATTAACAAACTCACTAACAACATTATTTCCTCTATATGTGAGGCATTTAGACTAGCTGAGTGCCTGCTTGCAATTTTGTGCTCCTATGTGTTTCCTTAATAAACTTGCTATCTCATTTCCACTATAGTGTTGTCTCTCACTTGAATTCATCTCTTGCAGCGAGACAGGAACCGAGCAACATGCTGCGGGGAAGACCCTGACTGGGCTCTCTCTCCGTATCAGAAGTTAAATTACAATGAGATAAAATGTAGAAATAAAAATATCTTATTAAATATAATAATTTAGACACAATCTGTTTGGGAATTAACACATTAAAATAATTACTCATAAGCTATTCAGAAGACAAGCATTTTCTTCAATTTCATATATATATATTTCTTATAGTAGTCAAAGAACTTTAAAGATTTCCATGTGAAACATTATAATCTTATAATACAACATTTCCAAAGAATAGAAAGCCAGACAAGGCTGAGGCAAGTGACTTGTTTGTAAACACACCACGTACACACCACGTACTAACAATGACTTTTTTAAATGCTTAATAGGGAAAAAAGAAAAGAAAGAACGGTATATGTGGGAGAAGCAAGCACTTGGAGGGAAAAAAAATGAATTAAACTTGCTAAGTAAACTTTTAGATCCAAGTCTCTAAGCAATGCCAAGTACCAGCCCACTGGCTAGAAGGAAGGGTTCCTGGTAGATCTCATTACTACACATTGAATTTCCTATTCTTTCAAGAAAAAAATATATATTCTCCATCAAGGTAACTTTCCCCCCTCTAAAGAAACCATGAGCTCAGTGGATCGAGTGCTGGCCTGCATACCAAAGGGTCACTGGTTCGATTCCCTGTTGGGGCATATGCCTGGGTTGTGGTCCAGGTCCCCAGTAGGGAGCACTCGAGAGGCAACCACACATTAATGTCTCTCTCCCTCTTTCTCCCTCCTTTCCCCTCTCTCTAAAAATAACTAAATAAAATATTTAAAAAAAAAAAAGAAAAGAAACTGAAATTTCCAGGGAGAAAAATCTGCATGGTAAAAGGATTTACGAAGTCACTGTAAGGCATTTTTTTCCATGTGTAAACTCCTTGTTTAAATGGTACAATGAATACACATTTGCTTAGAAAAAAAATTCTCTTTTGTTCACTTGTTCAAGTGCACCTCCAATTCCTAAAACCTATTAATTCGGCTTCATTCAATTATATAAAACTTTTAAAAACAGAGTATGTAATATTCTTTGTAAAGTGGCTTATATGAAACTGTATTAACCTGTTCCACATTTCAAAAATCACAAGATTCCTGACATTTCCTAGAAGATTCATCCTTCCTGCAAGATCCAAAAATGACCTGTTTAATTTAGCTCAGTAAAGACAAACCAGCTTTGTTCCCTCCCCTAAGGAGCAGTATTGCTTGTCATTACAATAGAATTTAAATGATCACTGAGGCATTCGTTTAATAGTGGGGTTATAGGTGATTTTCAACAATAAACCTGTTGAAAATCCATAAAGCAAATTAAAAAAAGAATTTTTTAAATTCTTTTAAAGATTTTATTTATTTATTTTTAGACAGAGGGGAAGGGAGGAAGAGAGGGAGAGAAACATCAACGTGTGATTGCCTCTCGCGCGCCCCCTACTGGGGACCTGGCCAGCAAACCAGGCATGTGCCCCCCCCCCCCCATTAGGAATCCAACTGATGACCCCTTGGTTCGCAGGCAGGGGCTCAGCCCACTTAGCCGCAACAGCCAGGTCAAAAAAAGGAAATTTTAAAAAGCAATTAACAAAGACTTGACCAATCAGTAAAATAGTGCAAAATAAAGGGGGTGGGGGAGGGGAGCAACAGACGACAAATTTTGAGTTGCAAGAGCCCTTATGCGGTGAAGGGAAAGGCCTTCCCCTGGTGACAGGGGTCCCTGGGTGTTCAAAGCAACCTGTCTACATCACGCTGTGCTTATCACTCCAGGACAGCCAGTGATGAGGCTGCACGCTTCTTTTCCTACACATTAGATAAAATACTACAAACAAAATCCAACCTCAAGGTAAAGGTAAATAAATGATCATGCAATTTGAAAACTCAAATTGCAGGGCTCTAGAGGTTAGCCACATCATAACAAACAAATTCGATCTGGAGAGTGAAGGAAAAAAAAAGGATTATACGTTCCCTTGCCCCACAAAGGTAAAATCATCAGACGCCAGGGAAGTGGCAAATTTCTCCTCACCTCACCCACCCCATTGTGAATGT
Organism: Pteronotus mesoamericanus; assembly: GCF_021234165.1. Lineage (NCBI taxonomy): Eukaryota > Metazoa > Chordata > Mammalia > Chiroptera > Mormoopidae > Pteronotus > Pteronotus mesoamericanus. The sequence continues at coordinate 7,344,382 of NW_026555198.1, forward strand.
TCTCCAATCTCTGCAGAATCCCTCCCGGAGGCCTCTCTTACCTGACTCTGCAAGGCTTTTCCTTGGGCTCTGTGGTGATCCAGCTCTCGGATACAACTCACAGGCCCTCAGCAGCCTTCGGCCGACCTGTGCCTGCATGTGCGCCTGCGCTCTTTCCCACATCCGCCTCTATTTGCCCTTCCTTCCTTCCTTCTGTTCTCCAACGTGGGAAATTCCAAAAACATGTCCTCATGTATATTTTATCATTCTTGTTTTTCGTCTCTCATCTCCTCAAGTGTCTCATTCGTTTATTTTTGTCCCATTCCTCTCCCATTCTGGTTTCTCATTCTTGCTCCCATTCTTTTATCTTTTGGTTTTCTCATTACCAAAGCCTCTTAGTTTATTTCATCTTCTCCTCATTTCCTCACTTGTTCCTCCTTAATGTTCTTGTACTTTAGTTTACATTAATTCATGTTTAATCTCATATTTTAAGCATATTCTCTATATTTGTCTAATTTTTTCACATATTTCATTCTCAATTTCATTTTAGTCTCATCCCTTCCCCATTAAACGCTAATATTCTTTCATTTTCACATATTCTCTTCTCCCCATTCTCATATTTATATATTTCCATTTTCTCATAGTCCCATTTTTACAGCATCACGAATTATACCTTATTCTTTTACTTTATATTTCATTCCTTGCATTATCTTCCATTACTAACACTCATTCTCTCCTATGTTGTTTTCTGTCACATTTCTCTCACATACGCTTTCACACTTTCTCTGCAGTAGTTCTCCCTCTCGTTTTTTAGAAAATCGCGTTTTCAAGCTGCAGCTGGGAATACCAGTACACAGAAGAACTGCTTAAATTATACTTCGATTTTCTACTACAAGGAAGTGGGGTCGTTGGACCTAATCGTTCCGTTCTTCAAGAGTTAACGGTAATTGTAGACCTAACAATTAAGTAAGAAAAGTTTTACTCTAGTGTTCAGATGCCTGCTGGTAGACCGAACTTACCGGTTATTGCTCAAAGGAAGTAAATGGTGACGCCAAGGCTCTGCAAGCCCAGGGACAATGACTGTTTTACAATGGGGTGTGGCCTAGCAACAACCTCTCATTAGTTGTCCACGATCATACCACCCCGTTACAGAAATTTCTAGAAGCAACAAGGGGCTAAGGAAATCTCAATTTGAAGTTCTCAACCAATTGCACTTTAAGGCACATTGTTTCTTCACAAGATTGACTAATCTTACTGAGGGTTCTCACTGTCCTACAACCCCCAACTAGGTCACAAACAGGCCCAAACTTTTCCCTATATGACCCCTTAAAAAGTCAGACAGATGGGGAAATAAAAATAAATATACAGCTTGGGAATGGGAAATAGATAATCACAAGCATCCTTAACCCATGGAGTAACTGAAAGAAACTAATGGTTAGAAAAGAAAAGTTTAAGACAAATTCCTTACATACATATAATTCAAATTTTAAGAACCAGATAAAGGAAAAAGAATGAGCAAACGGATGCTAAAAAAAATAAAAGATCCTGTGAGAGGAATGTTTCAGAAGTGTCACAGTTTGAGACATACTGAAGAGAAAATACAGTGTAGACTCAATTCTGTATTTGACCACAAAGAAGACAAAATATTCCAAGCAGAGTTTCAGTAAAGTCAGAGGACCAAGGCCGCAATAGAGAAATTCAAATACTGAAGGAAGAGAATCTACATGGATTCATCTTTATGCTTAATCATATGAAGCCGGTAAAGTGTTACTGAAGATCAACCTGCCTGTCCAGGGTCAAATAAAAACAAACCTGGACGTAGATAAAGAGAAACTTTATTCAAAAGGACTTTTACAACAAGGAGAACACTCCAACCTCAGGATCTGCAAGAGTCTCAAAATCAGAGAAAGGTCTTTCTTATACAAAGAGGAGTAAGCTGGGCTAGCAAGAACTTCATGGGGGAGAGGGGCAAATGTTGAGAGTGACTAGTCTCGTAAAATCAGGGAGCTTCAACAGAAAATTTTTCTCTAGTCAACCAATTCTTGATTCTCAGAATGAGCTGTTAAGGAGGGAGGTTGGGCACCTTGGCGCTTGCTTATTGGGTGAGTCAAATTTAAGGGACCTATCGGGAGGACCGAACCAAGACTAAAGTTTTGTCAAGCCAAGTCAGAGGGTAAATAATCATGATGACTTGGTAATCAATAGTAAACACCACCTGCTCTACCTGGAAGCCTCCAATAGCAAATCTGTTCCAAGCAGAGTACTTAAGCTGACCGCTCCATTTTCAACATTTATTTCTATTTCATTAAACAAATATTTTTGGAACCTCTTGTGTGTTGAAGCTGTGTCTTACTTCTTTTCCTCTTCCAGTCCAGATTAAACTACCAAATAAAATGCACAAATGGAAACAGCATTAGTAATTAGGAAAGACAAATTTCTTACATTCCAGATAAGAAAAAGGGACTTAGAACAATGCAGTGACTTGCCCACAGCCCATACAACTAATAGCAGAACCAGAACTGAACTCTAATCCTTAATATCTCTCCCCCTTTTACCTTCTCTTTCTTTCTCTCACACACACATTTGATTATACCTCTGAAAAACTATCATGGTCACTGAAAATGAAAATGGATATCCTTTTCCTTAAGACATTTGGCTTCGCTATATAGGTATATTTAATTTAACTTTGCTTATACATTTTATTTCAATTCTGTCTAAAGTCAATCTTTTTAGCTTGGAACATATATACCCACAAAAAAAAGACTTTTTTTTTCCAATATAGAAAATTACATTAGAAAAAATGGTCATAAGTCCAGGGAAAAAGCAGGAGAACATTAAATCATGCTGAGGTCAGAGTTGTTTTGGGTTTTAATTAGTCATAATATAACACAATCAAAGAATAATTTGTTGTGACTATCATATTAACAAGGTTGTTTTTAATAATGAATACAGCTCAAAATAACCTAAGGTGAATCTGCTCAGAAGAATTTGTTTGGCTATTAATATTCATCAGAGGATACTGCAGAATTTACACTTTCTCCATCTGCAGTCTACAGTGAACACAGAGCAGTAATGGGCAAGATAACATGATGAATTAGGTAGAAAATAATCTAATTTAAAAGGAGACATTAACCATGATTAAAATATTGTTTGCTATGCCTATTGCAGTGAAAAAACAAGAATTTGAAAAACCGTAACCCATCTTTTTACAACATGAAATATGGGAAAAGGTATGATAAAAGTAATGTCATTGAAATATGCCACTAGTATAGTCTCTTGCCTATTTATCTTTTATTTGTTTTATATTTTCATATTCTTAGAAACAATGTATTTCTAGAGCTAATGATATTACAGTACATTATACATACTGTGATCTAGATGTCAAGATCTAAATGAATATAAAATAGCTATTCCAAAGATGTATGAATATGGCAAAAAGCAACCTCATCTCCTTTAATCAAAGAACAATTGCCTAGAGATAAGCTGATAGCATTTTGCTAACTACAGACAATAAATAGTAAAATAGAAATCACAATAGAATAGAAAATGTACATTTTAACCACTGAATATGTATTATCCCTAATAAGTGCCATATGTTGCAGATTTAAAACTATGCTTTTCATATCTACATTTACAAAAATGCGATGTATTTCAGAACGGCAAAAAAGATGGCATGTTATATTTTCCTCTAATGCCTCCTCCTACTACCACAACTGTAACTTACAAGGTTAAACCAGAAAACTACACACTGTGATTAAAGAACTTTTTCTTAAAGGACATATGCAAACATATATATGCACGCATGCACATATTTATACTCACATAAATATACATACCCAGTTTTAATTGGGTAAGGCAAGCAACAATTCATTATATATATATGCAAATTAATTTAATATCTTTAAATGATTTAACCACTGAAGTAACACAGAATAAGGGCAAAAATATTTTTTTAATATCTATACCACAGAGTGTATATTAGAGGAGAAAGAACAAGTGAGCCCTAGATAGTAAAATTATATAAATCTTTAAGAGCTGGAAGATTTGGGTTGGAGTCCTGACTTCTCAGTCACTCCAGACAGATAATTGAATCTCTCTGCACTTCACTTTGTCTAATTGGCAAATGGAACTTATACCTGCTATTATAATAAGAATCAAATAAGATAACTTGTGAAAAATTCTTCATAAACTGTGTAGATCAATACAAATGAAAACTCAGCTGCCTTCCTAGCCACCTTCTCCACATGCTCCTCAGTGGACTGATTGATTGGTAAGCCCTGCAAGAAAACATGTGGTGCTCTAGATGCCAAGTGCGATTTTATTTTTTCACGCTTACAAATGGTCTCAGTTTCCTCAGCCCTCAACATAGCCTACAATGTGATGTAAATGAAATCGCCTAGTTCTTGGAATCCCACCCCTGGGTTGGAATCCCAACAACTCTTTCTGTCATGTGGTTGTTATCACAGGCATGTCACTTCAGCTTCCTGAGCTTCAAGTTATTTATTAATATGGCAATAAAAATGGGACCTATTTCCCAGACCTGTCTGCATGAGATATTGCTTTTTAGTTTCTAGCATAATCTTGGCACATACTAGGCACTCAGCAAAAGGTAATAATGCGGCCCTGGCCTGTATAGCTCAATTGGTTGGGTGTTGTCCTACAAGCTGAAGGGTTGCAGGTTTCATTCCCAGCCAGGGCACATGCTGGGGTTGCAGGTTCAGTTCCCATTTGGGGCATATGCATGAGGCAACTGATTGATGTTTTTCTCTCATGTCAATGTTTTTCTCCCTCCCTTCCCCTCTCCCTGGAATCAACAAAAGAAAAAAAATGTTTTAAATAAAGTAGTGATGTCATAAATATTGATTTCTATTACCCTCATTGGGCAATTATCCTTTTGGCTCTAAATAGCAGGATTTAAGCCCTGGGCATTTTTGCCTGAGATGTTTTCATAAAGAATACTACTCAATACAACCTAAGATGAATCTTCTCAGAAGAGCATGTTTTGATATTAATATTTAACAGCAGATACAGCATAATCCACACTTTCTACATCTGGTAGGGATTTCTCTCTTTCAGATCCTTTCTTCTTAGACTCCCACTTATAATAAGGAGTTTTTTCACATCTCAGCAACCAATATTACAAATAAGTGCCACACAAGTGATTTTATATTCAAAACAAAACATCCCATTTAAAGGTGAAATTTCCAAGCAATCCTTAAATGAAACACATTTGAATAACAATGTAGTAACATTCTTAACTAATGTTAACTTGTCCTTTACTAAATGATCTGGCATTCTAAACCAAGTGATGACAGCTCTGACCAGAAATAAATGGTTAACTATGAACTTGGATAAGCCGTAAAGCACACCCAACTTGCAGTGATGGAAATTTGCATTTTCAGACTCCCTGCTTCTCCAAACTGGCCAGAGAAGAAGGAAGAATTTGTGACATTCACTCTTTTGGAAAGCAGTAATTTAGAAGCCGCTTAATTTGTGACTATATTTATTCATTCCTGTGCCTCCACTTATTGCTAGCAATGGCTTTATCCTCCAAATCATCTGGGAGAATTTTCTAGAGACTTTTATATCTAGTTCACAAACAATACTTTGGAGGAGGAAACAAATGGCCAATAGATATAGGTGAGTAATGAGTACCATGAAAATAAAAATTAAAGGAAGAAAATGCAGAGAGCAGATGCTGGGATGGGAATATTTTAAACTGGGTGGTTAGGGAAGGCCACACAAATTTAGTAACATTTGATCAGATCCCTAAAGAGGGGAGGACATGATCTGTGCAGTTGTCTGGAGGATGGGCATTTCAAGAGGAGGAGACAGCAAAAGCAGATGTCCTGACATAGAAGCGTGTTGGATGCCCTTGAGGGGCAGAAAGGAGAGCAGTCCGCTGACAGCAGAGCAGACAACGGGGGTGAAGAAAGTGGCTAAAGGGCCTTGTATGGAGGTCTTTACACTGATAATATACATGCAAGGCTGTCACGGAAAATAACAGTAAAATGTTCTCTTTTTTTAAAGATTTTATTTACTTACTTACTTACTTATTTATTTATTTATTTCTAGAGAGAGGGGAAGGAAGGGAGAAAGAGAGTGTGAGAAACATCAATGTGAGAGAGAAACACCAATTGGCTTCCTCTCACACGTGCCCCGACTGGGATCTAACCCACAACCCAGGCCTGTGCCCTGACCTGGAGTTGAACCGGCCACCTTTTGCTTTGCAGGATGGCGCTTAGCCAACTGAGCCACACCAGTCAGGGCTAGTAAAACATTCTTAAACACACATGAAAGAAGGCCTAAGTAAATGAAAGGGATAGCATGTTTTCTATGTAAGGAAACTCATTATCAGAAAGAACAATAATATATTTTCCCAAATTGATGTGTAGTTTCAATACAATAATGCCAATTAGATTTCTACAGGTTTTTATAGTGTGTTTTAAATATATCCTAATGATGCATTTGTTTGATAAAATGGCTCAAAACAAGGATTTTTGCTCATCAAAAGATACACAAAGTTAACAAATAGGTGACAGATTGGGAGGCAAAAAGGTCATTGTCAAAATCAGATGAAAAATTAATATCCACACTACACAAAATACCCAAATTAACAGCAAAAGCAAAATCAGAGATAATGATAGTAAAGATGGACGCAAATACAAAGTCAATTCACAGAAATGTAAAACTGAGTATATTACACTGATAATCAAAGAAATGCAAATGAAACAATGAACTGACACTTACCCTCCATATTATTGTCAAAAAAATGTAAATCTGATACCAAATGTTGATGGGTACCATGTGCCCTCATGTACATGAATGAGTAGGCCAGTACAGACATTCCAGAGCACAATATGGTAGTCCTTAGTGAAAGTAAATATATACATACCATGTGACCCAGCAAATCTCACTCCTGAAATACTACTCTAAAGGAACCCAGGACACAAGACCGTAAGAGGATATGTACAAGGTTATTCATCTCAGAGTTTTTTGGGGTACTGGAAGCTGGCAGCAACCAAGCTGTTTGTTTATCACCAAGAAAGTGTATAAACTAATGTGGATATATACTATGGAATGCTCTACAGCTGTAGAAACAATAAACTAGATTTCTTTTTGGCCACCTTGGTGGATCTTGGAAACATAGCACTAAGTGAAAACATCTGAAACCATGGTACCTATAGTTCAACACCATTTATATAGATTTTTTACAATACTACAATACTATATTCATGACAAAGACACAGAGTTTTGATAAGTTGAAACAGTGAAATCTTGCATGCTCTTTTTCTTTTTCTTTTTCAACATTACTTATTCTTGTGACTCGGTTTCAGAATTACATTGCTTTGAGCCCAAGGATAACCTGCGAAATCTGCCTCTTTACAAGAAATGGACTGATCCATGATACTGGCTTAGTCAATAAAAGACATTGTCTAAATCACTCCACATCGACACCTGGCATAGGAAAAAAGGAGGGAAGAGGTGGATAGAGGTTTGTGTTTGACGGTCACTGTTCTCAGAAGAGTGAAGGAACAGACAATTTCACATTTTCTATAAACAGAATTTTGTAGCAATATTGTTAAAAGTAAATGGAATAAAACATCTTCGAAGCTGCAAAGAAACAAATCATAAAATATATTATAGAACAAGATAATAACAATAATGCATTATGCTTATAGCATAGTATATTCCCATGTAACCCTCTGGATGTACCTGTTGCATTTAGTAATGCTTAAAAAATAAGATGTTTTATATAAAAGCGACCTGCTAACTTCACTAATTGCCCAATATATTAATAATAACAATCATATTGCAAATGCCAAGCTGTATTGCACTTTACTGAACAGCTTTTACAAATACTTTCTTTTATATATATATTATTGATTATATTATTACAGTTCCCCCTTCTACCTGGTACTCCCCATTCCCTCTGGCAATCCTCCCTTTAGTGCATGTCCATGGGTCATGAATATAAGTTCTTTGGTTACTCCACTTCCTACATTGTTCTTAGCATCCCCCTGTCTATTCTGTAGCTACTAGTTAGGCTTCTTATTCCCTGCAACTTTTCCCTCATTCTCCTCCTTTCCCCTCTCAACTGGTAACCCTCCAAATGATCTCCATATCCATGATTCTGTTTCTGTTTTGTTTGTTTGCTTAGTTTGTTTTTTAGATTCAATTGTTGATAGTTGTGAATTCATTGCCATTTTAATGTTCATAGTTTAGATCTTCTTTTTCTTAAATAAGTCCCTTTAACATTTCTTATAATAAAGTCTTGGTGATGATGAACTCCTTTAGTTTTACCTTATCTGGGAAACACTTTATCTGCCCTTCCATTCTAAATGATAACTTTGCTGGATAGAGTAACCTTGGTTTAGGTCCTTGCTTTTTATCACTCTGAATACTTCTTGCCAGTCCCTTCTGGCCTGCAAACTTTCTTTTGAGAAGTTAGCTAACAGTCTTATGGGAACTCCTTTGTAGGGAACTCTCTGCTTTTCTCTTGCTGCTTTTAAGATTCTCTCTTTATCTTTAATTGTTGGCATTTTAATTATGATATGTTTTGGTGTGGTCCTATTTGGGTCCAACTTGTTTGGGACTCTGTGCTTCCTGGACTTGTATGTCTAATTTCCTTCACCAAATTAGGGGAGTTTTCTTTCATTATTTTTTCAAATACATTTTCAATTTCTTGTTCTTCTTTTTCTTTTTCTGGCACCCTTATGATTCAAATGTTGGTATGTTTGAAGTTGTCCCAGAGGCTCCTTACCCTATCCTAGGTTTTTTATTATTCTTTCTTCTTCTTGCTGTTCCGATTGAATGTTTTTTTTTCTTCCTTATGTTTGAAATCATTGATTTGATTCTTAGCTTCATCCACTTCACTATTGATTCCCTGTAAATTTTTCTTTATTTCACTTAATGTAACCTTCATTTCTGCCTGGGTCTTTTTTATTCTGTTAAAGTACCCAATGAATTCCTTGAGTATCCTAATAACCAGTGTTGTTTTTAAAGATTTTATTTATTTACTTTTAGAGAGAGGGGAAATGAGGGAGAAAGAGAGAGAGAGAAACATCAATGTGATTGAGTCTCAGTTGCCCCCTACTGGAGACCTGGCCCGCAACCCAGGCATGTGTCCTGACAGGGAATTGAACTGGTGACCTCTTGATTCGCAGGCCAGCACTCAATTCACTGAGTCACTTCAGCCAAGGCTAATCAGTGTTTTGAACTTTGCATCTGACCAGTGATTTGAACTCACATCTTATCTCCATTATGTTTAGTTCTTTTTCTGGAGTTTTCATCTGTTTTTTCATTTGGGCCATATTTCTTTATCTCTTCATTTTGTTTGGCAGCCTGCCTATGTTTGTTTCTGTGTATTAGGTAGAGCTCTTTTACTCCCTGTCTTAGTAGCGTGGCCTATTGTAGAAAAGTGGGCCCAAAAGTTGGATGGGGCAGAACCTTAGATAATCTCCAGGTTGGTGCAACCCATGTGAACCAGGTTGATGAGTCTCAGATGTAGTGTCGTTGCTCTGTGGCTGTGTTGGGGAAGGCTCAGAAAGGGACAATGGCCACTGCCTGGCTTCTAGAGTTTTGTCTAGGAGGAAGCTGTCCCCTGGTATTCTCCCTGAATCCAGACACTTCAGTTTCTCCCCATGTTCCACTGGTACCCTTCCAGCTGCTGTATTGGAGCTCAGAGGGAGTGAGTCTGCATAAGTCCTAAGTCTGTTGTGGGCCCTTTAAGAGGAAACTCCTGAGAATCCTGCAGTTTCTTCTGCCGCCCCAACCCCCCCTGATTTTTACAGCCAGAAGTTATGGGGACTTACCTTCCTGGCACTGGACCCTGGACTGGGTGGCCTGGTGTGGGGTTAGGATCCCTTGCTCCCCCAAGTATCCCTCCAGATTTTTATCTACTACCCTGGGTGTGGGACAGCCTGTTCTGCATCTCCACATCTCTGCGCCACCTACCTATCTGGATGAATGTGACTTCTTTAATTCCTTGGTTGTTGGACTTCCATACAGGTCGATTTTCTGACAATTCTGCATAATAGTTGTTTTGTAATTTAGTTACAATATTTTCTGTGGTTGTGTGAGGAGGCAAGCCACATTTACCTACACCTCCATCTTACAAGTACTTTCACCTACATTAATTGTGAAGTTCTTAAAAAAAAAACTCTAAGTTAGGCAGCTATTACCAGTCCCAGTTTACAGAATTAAAAACTGTCCCAAAGACATTGTCATGTAGCTAGTAAACTATAGAAGAGGTACTAAAAACATCTGTCTTCTGACTAGAAGAGTGAGCAATTCTGGAAAGCACTGAATGAGAAAGCAGATATTTGTTCATTTGTATAACACATTTTGAAGACAAAGGAAGTAGCAGAAACTGAACATGTGTGTTACACTAAGCACAGAATCCCCCCAATGCTAAATTCTAAATTTGCTGCAATATATTATAGAATTATAATGACATACTTAAGTGCTTAGAAACTCAATGAAGATACCAACTAGTAAAGGTAATTAGCAATAAATGATCTGCTGTTTTAATATTACCATCACATAGTCTGAGTAGGTCCTGAAATATTAAATTAAGAATAATGATATTCTTCAAGAAGATATGCAAAACAGGGGAAAAAGTTCTATTTTGTGTGGTAAAATTTCCACTTGGTTCATGTTTTATTAATGAAAGTTCGCTAACTGTGGCACTCATATATTTCTAAAAATATTATTCTAGAAAGGCTTGAAAAAGGAATGCTGCACATACTCAGAAAGTGACTATTTACCATAGATGAAAAAATAGCACTTACATTTTCTTGGATAATTAGCTATCGAAAGGGGCTGTATATTTTTCAGAACCATTCCAACATATAATTCAAGTGTCTCTGTTATTAAACTTACCTTCACAAATAAACCCAGATTTTTTTTTGAAATATTTATTTAAGTTCTGACCAGTGTGGCTCAGTTGGTTGGGCATCATCCTACAAATTGAAAGGTCACCAATTTGATGCTGGGTCAGGGCACGTGCCTGGGTTGCAGGCCAGGTACCCCATTGGAGGTGCATACTGGAAGCAACCTATTGATGTTTCTCACATCAATGTTTTTCTCCCTCCCTCTCTCCCTCCTTTCCTTCTCTCTAAAAATAAATTTTAAAAATCTTTTTATAAAGAAATATTTATTTAAAGTTCAAAATTTACATGTAAATTCATGTTTAACTGTTTCTTGTCAAGTTTGGTTGCATGCAAGTCTAAGCAGATATACATTTTCTCAGAGGCTGCCACAACAAAAGATACTTATTTTAAACTGGGACACAATTCCACATTATGTTATGATAATACATTACCTGAGAAATTCATCAAGAACCAATGAGCAATGGATTTCCTCCCTCCCTCCCTCCCTTCCTTCCTTCCTTCCTTCCTTCCTTCCTTCCTTCCTTCCTTCCTTCCTTTCTTCCCTCCCTCCCTCCCTCCCTCTCTTTCCTTTCTTTCCTCTTTCTTTCTTTCTTTCTTTCTTTCTTTCTTTCTTTCTTTCTTTCTTTCTTTCTTTCTTTCTTTCTTTCTTTCTTTCTTTCTTTCTTTCTTTCTTTCTTTCTTTCTTTCTTCCTTTCTTTCTTTCTTTCTTTCTTTCTTTCTTTCTTTCTTTCTTTCTTTCTTTCTTTCTTTCTTTCTTTTCTTTTAGTTGGCAGAAAACAGCCTGCCTTATGACTTCACAATATTGCTATAATAGTCATTTACAAGATCAATTTCTGTACCCCTACATGTAGGCTGCTTATTTTCTGTGTAAGACTGACTTACTTCTTTAAAATATCCCAGATTCATTTGAATTTCATTAACTTGTAATCCCAAGAGTTTTGTCATACCAATTATTTGATTATAATATGAATTAGAAGGAAGAGTGCATAATGTTCATAAGTAGGGACTTTGCATTCAATGATATTTTCCAACTCTAGTTGATAGTAGTGTCAGTAATATGGATAAATCAAAATATTAAAAACAAGTGATTGCATCATGTTCACTCAATTTACTTGGGTAAAGGGTGAGGACTCCATGTGGACCTGAAAATATCACCATGAAATGCCTTCTGAATTTGCCCTCATGATAAACTCTGAAAAATAAGAGGCCAGGGAGCGTAATTGTCATATATTGACACTCTAAACCTTGGGAGGTTTGGATTTAATTCTAGCTATAAATGTGACTATGTTGGGCTGCATGTTTATTACATAATTTTAAATACACTTCTCCCAAGATATTCCTCTTCAGAGGAGATGCTTGAATTTTACATAAAATATTTATGATTATGGTGCATGTCCTAAAGAAAGTAATGCCTAAGTGGCAACAAGGGAGTAGAGAATGATCCAATCACCTAATGAGAATAGGCTACCTCCAGGACTGCGTAATTCAAAGGGGTGTTATTCACATAGATCAGAATGTGAATGATGCTCCCTGTGTTTGTGCAAGTAAATAAAAATAGATCAGAAGAAATATAAATGGACTGAAATAGTAGCTTACATCTGTAACTCAATTTTCTCTAGGAATCAAGAAAGTGTCAGGACGAACTAAGTTGGATTAATAATACCAAGCCGAATTTCTTATCCTCTTATCCTACACACTCAGTTCAGAAGGACCTCAGCCTCTAGTTTAGGTCCCCATATTTTCAAATATTTCTGAGAATTCCCATAGGGGATTTAATATTTCCTCATTAACAAGTCCAGGCAGCTATGTACATCACCAGCATTTGCTCTTAACTATTGCCATGTTCACTGAGCGTTCCTGCCTCTGATAGAGGCTCTGCCACTCTATCCTGCTAGACATGTCAGTCTTCCACCAGAGCATCTGGTCTGTTATACCTGTTCCCAAATTCCATTTTCATGTGTTTTGCTATGGAGGTCCCTCAGTTAACCATGCAAAGAGTCCTCTAATAGGTCATTGCATTGCCAGAGTTCATCATGCAAGTTGAGATAACTGCTCAAACCATTGATGGACACAACTTTAGGCTACACAGGCTGGGAGTCCAATCATAAGGTTATGCCATTCTCTAGAAGCTACCAAATTTTTCACAGACATTCTGTCATTTAATCCACACAAGAACAGCCCTGTAAAGTAGACTAGATTATGCTGTGAAAGAAATCACAATTCAGAGAGTAAACATTATTTTCTCAAGGTCACTTAAACAGCTTGATAATAACAGGCTACTAGAATCTTTCATTGACAACAGTAATTGTTTCGCCGCTTCTGCCTTATGAGGTAGCTTATTTCATTTTATTTGGAAAACTTTTCACTGAATTAGGGCACGAAAGTAAGAGGCATTAAAAGAACACTATGTTTAGATGCTATCAGCCTACCTGCTGTATCATCATGGACAAGGCAAAAGAGCAGTAATGATCACATCACCTGATGCGACAGACCACGCTTCATGCAGGTAAACTTGGACCAACCAGATTAACAGGCTCACTATACAGAGAGTGGTTTCAGTGGACTGGTGGGGAAAGAAACCAGTTTGCAAAGATTTGAGGAGAAAAGAGGGGAAAAAAACTAAGAATACAAAGCTGGATTATTTTGAGATGTTCAAGCTATTAATTTCAAGAAGCGCAGACTTTTTGAAGAATAAAGCACATAGATGAGGATCATATGGGACAAGAAATCTTTCCTACCTAGGAGAGGAAATTTGTGACAAAGAAGTGGTAGTAAAGAAAAATTGGAAGTACAAAAGAAAGGAAAGACATACTTATCTGGAGTAGAGGCCCTAAGAAGGCAGAAAGGATGGATCAAATGCACATTGTCACAGGGTTATCCTTGAATAATCTATATACCCATATTTTTTTAGACATTTTTAGTATCCTCTCTCATTCTGCCACCTTCCTAACAACATTCCCCATAATATCTTTAGTTAAAGAAAAACTCACTAATTTTACTATAATCAAATTCATCAGTTTTTTGATGCTTTTGGAGTTTTGTTTAAAACTCTTAGTTCAGCCTGTTATAACAAAATACCACAGGTGGATTACAAACAACAAAAATGTATTTCTCACAGTTGTGGAGGAGGGAAGCCTGAGATCAAGGTGATAGTATGATCAGGTTTTAGCGAGGACCTTCCGGGTTGCAGATGGCTGACTTTTCTTTGTATCCTCACATGGTAGGAAGAGAGCCATAGCTCTCTAGGGTTTCTTGTAAGGGCACTAATCCCATCATGAGGGCCCCACCCTTATAACCTAATCATATTCTAAATGCCCTACCTCCAAATACCATCATTTTGGGGATTAGGTTTTAACATATAAATTTCAAAGGGACACAATCATTCAGTCCATAGAAAATATATTCTCCAAACCCAGATAATAAAAATAACCTATAAATTTTATTAACTTTATAGTGTTACCTTCCACATCTGGAGTCCCACATTATATGTGGCTGTTGATAGGAAATCAGTTCTATTTTTCTCCATAAAATGAGCTAAATTTCTTAATATCATTTACTAAACAAATGCTCCTTTACACATGATTCATGGTCCCTTCTTTATTGCATATTGAGCTCCCGTATAAATGGTATTTAAATTCTATTTAATTCCATTTAAAAGCATGATAACAGCTTTATTGTAAGTGTTGGGAATATATTTAGAATTTAAATCCTTTACAAAGGTATAAACTCACAGTGATAAATTTATACTATTAACTTAAAATGCATGAGAGAGAACATCATATTTCAAAATTCTATGAATGGGTATAGAAAAAAAAAAGTTCATTGACAATGGTTAATATGCATGTTTCCCCTCCCTTCGATAGATTATCCAAGGCATATTTTTAGGAGTGTGCCAGAAGACTTTGCTAGTTCCTCATCTTTAAACTTTATTTATTTACCTATTTTTTTTTAGAGGGAGGAGAAAGGAGGGAGAAAGAGAGGGAGAGAAACATCTATCATTTGCCTCTCACAAGCGCTGAACCCACACCCCTGGCATGCGCCCTGACCAGCAATCAATCCAGTGACCATTTGCTTTGCGGACAATGCCCAACCAACCGAGCCACTCTAGTCAGGGCTAGTACCTCATCTTTATAAGTATATTGGCACTCTTTCAGCAACCAAGTCCCAGGGAACTGAGCATTAAGATAATATGCAATAGAAGACCTCACCAAGAAGCTAATTGAATGAGAGGATGGTAAAAGAAAAAAATACTGGAAAGGGCCTCATATCACACACTTCTGCATACTCAGGGCCTGGAACAGAGAAGGTCCTGCTGACATCTAATGTGCTCTTAACTCCTGTGTCCAGTGAATTCACTGCAGAATTATACAAAAGCACTTTATTGCCCTTGTTTACATCTCTTGAGCATGGTTTCTTCAAAGCAAAAACCTTTTTATATTATCCACGAAGGAGGATTTCATGTGATGATACTAATGATTGCCTGTACCTTGTGGTTACACTTATACAAGCCACTGTTAATCACTCCCTTCATTTCCTGTGGTTTTAACTGTCGATAGAACAGGTGTTTGAAGTAAAAATCAGGTTTCAAGTCAAATTTCCTATCAATCTGTAAGAGGCATGACAAAGTTTTCATTTTCCATTCGGTTTTGCATTCTGTAGGTTACATGGATAGTAGTAAAAATGTGTTCCTTTCAGCTCACTTCTGCTTTCAGAACCTTGAAACCTAATATAAGAAGCATTTAGTAATATATCCTTGTTAGTATATTACCAATATACCATCCCTAAACCAACAGTCAGAGGTTGAATTTCCCTCTTTGGGAGTGTTTCTTATTCTACAAGAATGTATCTCCTTGAGCGCCATGTACACTGTTACAAATCAGTGCTTCAAATCCTGAGTAAATAATATTAAATAAATTACTTTTCATTCAGCTTAACTAATGAAAAATCCTCCATAAACAGCAAGAGTATTCTAAAGGCCCTCTTCCAAAGACGTGGGGTTTTGAACAGCAAAGTCTCAGCAAAGACAATTCAGGCTAGAAGATAGAAGATTCTGGAATGATAGTCTGTTAGGGTTCTAACCTCTTTGCCTAGATCTTAGTGTTACCCTGTATACCAGATAGAAATGAAATAAGAATACAGTTAAAAAAATCTGATGTTTTTGGCTCAAATGTCTTTAATGTCCCCCAAAGCCTAAATGAAAAACATCTGTTCTGCTTTACCTTATTCCTTTCTTCCTTTGCAATACCCATAATATGTTTTAAATCTGAATTAATCTTCATTGTTAGGAGAAATATTTATAGGTGAAAGAAGAAATGAAAAATATTGCTGAAGAAGGCTTGAAAAGTGATTTAAAAACACAGAAATCTTGTCCATTTAACTCATTGTATTTAGTACTTAACCCAGTGAGGGCACTTGTTATTTTTTAAGAGAAAGGAAGAAACATAAACGTACTCTCCAAAATCATGTAGAAGTGTATGGACAAATATATATTTATATTCATATACTTCTTTTTCATTAAATAAAGCTGCATGCCATGCATAAGGATATTGAAGGAGAGGAAGAATGCGTTGTAATAACAGTATTACCTTTGTGGTCTCAGTTTCCCCCATCTGTGAAAGTAAAACCATGCAAATTATGATTTCTGAGAATCCTTACAATCTCTGATTCTCAATCTTTCTACTGACATTTATGCTATATATAAAAAGATAGCTTTCTGGTTATGTGTAGAGTTCCAAAAAAGTAAATATTTACCTGATCCAAATAAACAAAAGTACTTGATGCCCTGGTTGGCGTGGCTCAGTGGATCGAGTGCCGGCCTGTGACCTGAAAGGTCACAGGTACAATTCCCAATCTGGGCACAGGCCGGGGTTGTGGGCCAGGTCCCCAGTTGCGGGTGTGTGAGAGGCAACCGATTGATGTATCTCTCACTCATTGCTGTTTCTCTCTCTTTCTCCCTCCCTTTCTCTCTCTCGAAAAGTAAATAAAATCTTTTTTTAAAAAATTTAAAAGTTGGAAAAAAAGTGCTTGAAGATTAAACATTAGCTGCTATGACATTTCCCAGCATTATTAGAGTTAGGTTGTAAGTTCTGTAAGAAAAATCATAGGACATTGATGATTAATAAGCTGGAGTGGAAAGCTCCATGAACACTTGTACAGTGTGAACTATTATTAGATTTTAAAGGCACTGGGGAAATCCGCTTGAGAATTTGGACAGATGCCCTTGAATTCATGTGCTTAATATTAATTTTCATTCCTAAGAAGCTAGGTGCAGTACTGTATAGCAGAGGTCATTGAAAAGACCCACCGCCACGCACCACAGTCTTTAGAGATTAAAAAATGCTTCTTACCTAATATCATTGGATGCATATGGATCAAAAAACAAAAGACAAAGTAGGGACGGATTAATACATTTCTTATAAAGAATTCATCTTTCAAGCAAAATGTCTTACAGACTACTGTACCAAAAGTAAAAATTATTTTACTTTTTTATAGTGACTCCCATTCATCCTGAAGAATTACAATATTCTCACAAATATGCCAATCCCTTAGCTCCCACTATTTGCTGAAACACATTTTGGATTTCAGAAAATAACAATTTGGACCGTTTGGGTATCTCAGTGTAATTAATGGAGTACCCAGACACCGACAGAGTTAATGAAGTTATTCATGAGTAAAAGTGTACACTGAAGCCCTGATTGGTGTGGCTCTGTTGGGTGGGCATGGTCCCACAAAGAGAAAGGTTGTAGGTTCAATTCCTGGTCAGGGCACATGCCTGAGTTGCGAATTCGGTCCCCAGAGGCTACCGATTGACGTTTCTCTCTCACATCGATGTTTTTCTCTCTCTTCCTCTCTCTCTTCCCCTCTCTCTAAAAAAAAATAAATAAAACCTTTTTAAAAAGTGTACACTGAATATGTTGGTCTTGATAAACCATGCAGAGATGCCATCAGGCCTGCGGTGTGACTTAGTGACCTGGTTTTGAAGATCCAGGGATAAGGCTGACAGAAGGAGTGTAAGTGTAAGCTTTAGTATGTCCATGCTATAAATCAAGAAAGGGCAGGGCTACTGTGAGGTAAGCGAGACACTCATCACAAATGCAAAATTAAGGCAATGCCACAAAGGTCAGTAAGCAAAATTAACAATATTTTAAAAATAAAAATTAATTTAAAAAATGACATTTTTAAACTGGATCTGATGACAAAAAGGAAAAGATAAACTTCTCTCCCAGTTTAAAAAAAAAAAAAGACAAAACCCCTCCAGTTTTAATTATAGGCATCATTCAATTTTGGACCATCTTAAAATTTGCACTTTGGATGAGTGACTTGTGCACCTCACACACTTTTCTACCCTAAAATAATGCCTGAAAAGTGACTCTCCAATGCTTACTGGAGTTTGAGGCAACTGCTCAAGACCTTCCTCCTTATCTGACACAAACCTACATAGATATGGCACCTGCATAATATACGCATTAATAATCCCCCTTGAGCCTTTCTGGGGTGGCTCAGTGGGTTGGGTGTCATCTTGTGAACCAAAAGGTCACTGTTTTGATTCCTGGTTGGGGCACAACCCTGAGTTGTGGGCCAAGTCCCTAGTTAGGGGCATGTCAGAGGCAACTGATTGATGTTTCTCTCACAAGTCAATGTTTCTCTCCTTCTCTTTCTCTCTGCCTTTCCTATTCTCTGAAAATAAATAAACAAAATCTTTTTAAAAATCCCTCCCGATGTAATGAGTCTACATACTCTATGGGAATTAATTAGTTTAATCCTAATTCTATTCAAATTGTCGGAGTCAGTCTGTGAGAATTTTTTTTCCAAGTAAACAACATTTATAGAGATTCTGAGAAATAAACTACTCCTTAAAAACTATATTTTGACCAGTCAAGTGAAAATGAATTGGAAATACTCTATATGTATTCGGAATCTTTTTGTTTCAAAGAATAGTTGTGAGATTGAAGAGCAATGATGAGGGAAGAAGGATGATCAATTCCAGCAATGCTTGACCCTAAGTATGTACCTCTATATGGCCAATAAGAAGAAAGAAATGTGGAATAACCGTCAAATGGACAAGACTTAAGGCCCTTGGACATTGGCATCACTCATCGATTTGATTACACTTTCACCATAGATATCAATGGTGGTATATTTGCATGTCTGGAATGAGTCCACATTTACAGATTCCATACCACTGTTTCATACTGTCAGAATTTGACTTGAGGGGGAAAAAGAGTAACACTGGCATGAACTGAACTCCAGTGTTTAATTAACACTTTCATTTCAGGAATCATAATGGAAAGAACAAAACGCTAGCTATAGGGGTACCTAGGGTGGGTGATAAATTCTTCTGTGATGGGTAAAAGAAAGTCAGGAAAGACATCAGAGACCTAATAAGTGAAATAGGCCTTAAAAGTTGTACAGACCTTCTCCAGATGAAGAAGAAGGATTTCAGGCAGAAGCAAGCACATAAAAAATGGAATGGATCATGATGAGTAAGATATGATTTTCTCTCCTCTCTCTCAATGAGCTTAGCTGATGGACCATGATACACAATACAAGGTAGAAAATCCAAGAAACTATAAGACAGGTATAGACAACATACTGTGAAGAGGGTGGTGGAAGGAAAGGGGACATCCAGCTTGAAGATCAGGAGAAGTACCATGGAGGAGCAAACATCTGTGTGAGTTCTAAGAGTTGACAGAAGGTGAATGTGCCCAGATGACAAGGACATCACGGACAACTGTGGCCAGAGGCACACAGGATATTTATTAGAAGCAAAGAGTTGTTTAGTTTGAATGGAATATAGGGTATATGAAAAGAAATAATGAGAGATAATGTGAGAACCTTAGCTTAGAACAACAGAACTAATCATTGAAAAACCTAGATTGTATTTTCAGGCAGTGGTTAAATGGGGATGTGAGTCTACAGCAGTTTTGTAACAAGGGTGCAATCACAATTGTGCTTTGAAAGATAAATCAGATTATAGTGTGTAAAAATGGAATTAAGGAAAGAAAGACCAAAAGCAAGGCGATAAGGAAACTTTAAAAAGTCCTACTAGGGAACCTCGTCTTAATTCAGGACAGGATCCTTTAAGGCAAATAAAATCTATCTTTAGGCAGCCCTGAATCGCAAAATCTGCTGGCAGAAATACCTTACCCAGAAGAAATACTGGCCCTTGACTCTACCCTCAACTCACTGCCGTAAGTCAGAGCCATTTTCTAACCCTGAGTTAGTTTATACAGTTGCTTAATATGTATTTTTAAAATTCCCCTATCAATTATACTGATTCTTCTGTAAGCTTTGTGAAATGCCTACCACTGCTTACATGTGGAATTCACAATGGTTCCTTCTCTGTGTGTATCCTTCTGACATTCTGTTTATCTAAATAAAGTGTCAGCATTACTTCTGAAGGTTCTCCCTTGGCTAAGAGATTCAAATCCAAGCTTTTTGGCTAAAAATACAAAAGTCTCTGTGATCTGGCCCTTGATGGACCATCTATCTGCAATTTTCACCGGTCCGTGTACCACAGTTTATTTTTCAGCAACACCAAAGTAGTTGTATTTCCATCCTCACAACTTGTTTCTCACCCAGCCCATTGTTCTTATTGTTGCCTTTGCCTGATAGCTCAGATTGCACAGTACCCAAATCTCCCTTCATCTGACTAACTGTGTCCCCTTTTGGAATATGTTGTTGGGGACATCTTCCCCTACAGAAGAGTTCAGATTCATGTACCAACATGCACCATCAGATGTGCAGCTCTCTGTGGTCTTATTACCCAACTAAATAGGTCCATTTGCTTGAGTGCATGAAAGCCTAATGAGTCACAAACAGGAGCTTACAACAAAGAAAGTAAAGGTTTATTTATAGATCAGGGCCCATGCCCAGAGTCACAGGTGAGCTAATGCTCAAAGATCTAGCTCCTCAATGCCTTCCAGGGGGCGGGTTATATAGAGGAGATATCATGACTCACGGTGACTAAGGGAGTTAGAGTCATGGTCTCCCCTAAGTGGCCAGCACTAGGGTAGAGGTAGTTGATCAGTGCATTTGGTTCTCATTCAGCCATAGCATCACATGGTCAGGTATCCCTGCTTTTCCGGACCGGGAGCTGAAACACAGCTGAGGCCTAGATGTGATCTCTAGTTTGACCAAAACTCTGTTTCTGTCAGCAGATGCAAGGCTTCACATCTGAGATTATTTGATGCTGATCAGAACCTCATTGTCCTGACAGTTTAATGACTAAGGGAGTGGACATGCAAGGGAGAAGGAGGCAGGTGAGTCAGGGTGCTGGATGAGGCCAGTTTGAATCAAAAAGAAAGAAAGGAGAAAAGGTCATACTAAAGAAATGAAGTTTCTACGTGGCTACAGTCTGAAAGAGGAAGACCGGTCATAATGCCATGAAGAAAACAGACTATGAGCTTCGTTCCTCCTTAGATTAGAAGGAAAGAGAAATTGGATAATAGCCTCTGAATTTCTATCTGCCTGTCTACTCCTTTGAGTCAATGAGTCAATCCTGCCAATGATCTGTAGTACTGTAATGAGCAAAGGATGCTTCATCTCACCTTCCACCCTAGGGTACAGTCTTAACTTTCTTATTAAGGCTTCAGCAAAGAATCAGAGAGGTTTTTTTGTTTTTTTGGAAGCTGCGTTGATTAAACCATTCCTGCTTCTGCACCTTACACTTTATCACTGTGACATAACATGAAGAATAAAAAACATTTTTCACCCAGTACTAACCCTTTTTGCTCTCATTTATCTTTTTTACCTTGGATCCCAATTCAGTGTCTATATTCCCAGTCTATAAAAATGGGCCAGTGGTCTATTTTAATTTAACATAAATATTTTAATAGTAGACAATTTGGCAAACACAACACTTAGCAATAAATGTCAGTAAGTCTCCGGATGTTTGAGTGTTGCATAAGTGTGCAAATATTTACATGAAATAACATTCACAGATATCCATTCTCATAGAAATACATTCTGTGTTTTCAATTTGTAATTTAAGTTTTTATGAACACCCATCTCTGTCATATAAATACATGCAAGTTGCCAGCCCATATATAATGGTTCTCAATTGTCAGTCTCCCAGTGTTGTCAAAACATTGATTTAAGGACATTTAGATGTACAAGAGATCCCTAGAGATCTAGTCCAAACTTTGCACTTTATATATATGGAAATTGAGGCACAGATCAAAGAAGAGACTTGGCCAAAGTCACAGAGTTAGTGGCATGGCAATGACAAAATACATATCTCCTCTCAGTCCAGTAGCCTCCTCATTGTGCCCTACCACCTACTGTTACCAATTAAGCACTGTGCCACACAAATGTGACTGAAACCACAATTCTATTCCCTCAAAGGGCTAGTAACCCCATCCCATAAAAGAGGCTGGCAAAGTCCTGTTACTTTTATGTCCTAGTTCTCTAAGAGCTAGTTCCAATATCACCTCTCCTCTGAAATGTCTTCTTTAGCCCTACCAGGGAGAGTTAGTCACTCTTTTAAAAAAAAAATCAGAGAGAAAAGATGGCGGAGGAGTGAATGGGAGTCACGCTGACCTCCTCCTCCCAAGACCAAACTGGAATTGCGACGAAATAGTGGAGAAATCACCTGGAAAACAATGGAACGATAGTGGGAGAGGAGCCTTGGAGCCGCGGACAGACAGTGGATTCTACTCTCACACATCCCAACGGGTGAGAATTGCGGTGGAGGCTCGAGAGGGTGGGCTGGGCGCCCACGGGCACCGGCACCAGAGGGACATTGAAACGGCCAGTTAGCTTCCCCCCGAGAAGAACGGGGTCTGAATCATAAACAGGGACCTCTAAACTACAGCAGCTAAAACCTGGAAAATACAGACAAAACGCAACCCCAAAAAGCTTAGGGGCGCTCTCTGCCAGAGGCAGGTGGCTGGGGATGCAAAGAGGCATTTAAAGGGCCAGCGCAAAAATTGCAGCGGCAGCCGCCCTCCTTGATCTCTGGGTAGAGGCGGCAGCAGGGTGGGCTGGTACCTGGGAAAAGACTGGTGAGGAAAACTTTGTGAAGAGAACTGAGACCGCGGCTGGTGGGGCCCCAGTGATAACGCACTTCCCACTCTGCAGCTACCATCTCACTCAGGCATAAGGGAATCAATTAACCTGCCTTTTGTGCGCTCCACACACAGCTTGTGCGTCAGTGAGCTGGGGGGCTAAGTGCAGACTGGCTGGGAAAGCCCTGAGGAAAGACTGGAGAAGGAGGCGTTGGGGAAACAACGGGAGGAGGAACTGGGGAGTCTCGACTCCCTCCCCGTTGTGTAGTCTCCATTCCGGGCAGGCAAGGCGGGCCCCCAAAGAGGCAGAAGCAAGGGGCGCAGGAACCAGACTGCCCACGATTGAAACACAGTGCGCACAGGTGGTGGATCCTTGGCTGAAGGGGTCACAGAACTGCCCAGAGACACCTGAGGAGAGACTAGAAAAGGAGGCATTGGGGAAAGAACAGGAAGAGGAACTGGGGAGTCCTGACTCCTACTCCTTTCTCTAGTCTCCATTGTGCAGGAAAAGGACACACCCCCAAAGAGCCAAAAGCCTAAAAGCACACAACAGAGAGCCCAAAACCACCCAGTGCAGGCGTGCACACTTGTGCCGAGTGGTCGGCAAGGATTGGCGAGTGTGTGTGTGGACCCGCGCGGGCTGGTGAGGGCTCGCGTAGGCTGTCAAGGCCTCCCACAGATTGGCACCGATGGGGCCGGCGAGGGAGTGCGCAGATTGGCGAGGGCAGGTGTAAACCGACCAGAGTGGGACCGCGAGTGCAGAACGGTCCGCAGAAATAGTGGATCCCGGGCCGAAGGGGTCACAGAGCTGCCCAGAGTCCCTGGAGGAGAGACTGGAGACAAGATTACCAGAGAGTCTTGGAGCTGACTTCCTCCCATTTCCATAGTCTCCATTTGGCGAGGGCAAGCAACGCACCCAAAGACCCAAAAGCAGGGAAAGCACTCAATAGAAGATCCTAAACGGACCAGTGCCGGGGTGCCCGCCGGCCTGGGGGGCCAGATGAGTACGCAAGGTTGTGAAGAAGCCCCCTGGGCTGAGGCAAGCAGGCATGAGCCCAGGAGGGCAGAGGATGCTGCCGGCCTGGGCAGCGCAATCAAGGAGCCGGAGTCAGAGTGAAGAGCAATACAGAGAAATAGTGGATGCCTGGCCAAAGAGGTCACAGAGCTGCCCCAAGCAGGAGTCAGACACAGACAGTAGACCCGTGGAAGGCTCAAACAAACGACCCAAGGCCATATAGGGACAACAACTGACATCATCAGAGGCAGGCCCAGAAAGAAAAGTAAAGGAAAATAAATAAATAAATAAATAAATAAATAAATAAATTAAAAGACCCGCCTACTACCATAGAAGTTTAAACCCCAAAGTCAGGAAATCAAGATGGCCCAATTGAAGCAGAAGCAAAAATAAATAAATAAATAAATAAATAAATTACTTAACAGACTCTCACAAAAATGGGAAGAAAAAGAAGTTCCCCCCAAATGAGTGGAAACGGGGACTCCCCACACAGAGAGCTCAATGAAATAGAGGCAAGGGAACTATCAGATATGGAATTCAAAACAATGGTTCTAAGGAAGCTCAATGAGCTCAGCCAGCTCAAAGACAACTATGAGAAACTGCAGAGAAACTATCAGGCTCTTACAACAAACTATATCAACCTGGAAAAGGACATAGAAACTATCAAGAAGACACAAGAGGATATGAAGAATATCATTTCTGAATTGAAGAACACAGTAGAAGGAATCCAAAGCAGGCTGGATGAAGCCGAGGATCGAATCAATGAGATGGAGGATAAAATAGAAAAAAGCTCCCAGAAAGAACAAGAAATGGAAAAAAGACTCAAAAAGAATAAAGAGGCATTTAGGGAAATGCAGGACAACCTGAAACGCAATAATATCCGTATAATAGGGATTCCAGAAGGAGAAGAAGAGGAGCAAGGGATAGAGAACCTCTTTGAAAAAGTAACGATGGAAAATTTCCCTAATTTGAGGAGAGAAAGGCTCTCATGGATCCAGGAGGCACAGAGGACCCCACTCAAGAGGGACCAAAGGAGTTCCACTCCAAGACACAGCATCATTAAAATGTCAACTATCAAAGACAAAGAGAGAATCCTCAAGGCAGCAAGGGAGAAGGAAAAAGTAACATACAAGGGGGCCCCGATATGCCTAGGAGATGATTTCTCAAAAGAAACACTACAAGCCGGAAGGGAATGGCAACAAATATTCCAAGCCATGAAAAGCAAGGGCCTACAGCCAAGGCTGCTCTACCCAGCTAGGCTCTCCATTAAAATAGAAGGGGAAATATGGAGTTTCCCAGACAAGAGAAGGCTAAAAGAATACATCTCTACCAAACCAGCACTCCAAGATATGCTAAGGGGACTGGTTTAAGCAGATGAAGGAAAAGAATGAGAGAGAGAGGAACACAGGTACAAAGACAAAAAATGAATACGTTTCTATCAGTAATAACTCTCAATGTAAATGGACTAAATGCCCCAATCAAAAGACACAGGGTAGCTGAGTGGATAATAAAACATGACCCACACATATGCCGCCTACAAGAGGCCCACCTCAGAGCAAAAGACCTACACAGATTGAAAGTAAACAAATGGAAAAAAATATTCCAAGCAAATGGGCAAGAGAAAAGGGCCAGGGTTGCCATACCTGTATCAGACAAAGTAGATTTCAAAACAAAGGCCATAAAAAGAGACCCAGAGGGGCACTTTACAATACTTAAAGGAAGAATCTATCAAGAAGACATCAACATTGTAAACTTATATGCTCCCAATATAGGAGCCCCCAAGTATATAAGGAAATTGTTGGACGACTTCAAAAAAGATATAGACAGCAACACACTGATAGTAGGGGATTTCAACACCCCACTGTCAAAAATGGAGGGATCTTCCAAACAAAATCTTAATAAGGATATTGTGCAGCAGAATGACTCACTGAATCAAAGAGACTTAACTGACATATATAGAACCTTACATCCCAAAGAAGAAAAATACACATTCTTTTCAAATGCTCCTGGAAGTTTTTCAAAGATAGACCACATGATAGGACATAAAGCAAACCTCAGCAAATTCAGGAAAATTGAAATAATACCAAACTTTTTCTCGGACCAGAAGGGCTTGACACTGGAAATCAACCTCAAAGAGAAACTTCAAAACTTGCAAACTCATGGAGACTGAACAGTAGACTATTAAACAATGAATGAGTCAATAATGAGATAAGAGAAGAAATCAAAAAATTTCTGGAAACAAATGAAAATGAACAGACAACAGTCCAAAACCTATGGGACACAGCAAAGGCAGTCCTGAGAGGGAAGTTCATAGCAATACAGGCTTACCTAAAAAAGATAGAAACATTTCAAATAAAAGACCTCACACTACAACTTCAAGAACTGGAGAAACAACAACAGATAAATCCCAGAGCAAGTAGAAGGAAGGAAATAGTCAAGATGAGAGCAGAACTGAATGACATAGAGACTAAAAGAACAATTCAAAGGATCAACCAATCCAGAAACTGGTTCTTTGAAAAGATAAATAAAAGTAACAAGCCTTTAAGCAGACTCATCAAGAAAAAAAGGGAGAGGACCCAAATTAATAATATCAGAAATGAAAGAGGGGAAATAACAACTGATACCACAGAAATATAAAGGATTGTCAGAAACTACTTTGAACAATTATATGTCAAGAAATTTGAAAACCTTGATGAAATGGACAAATTTTTAGAAAAGTATAATCTTCCAACATTGAAGGAGGAAGAAACAGAAAGCTTGAACAGACCGATAACAGCTGGGGAAATGGAAGCAGTCATCAAGAAACTCCCGGCACACAAAAGTCCACGGCCGGACGGTTTCACAGGAGAATTTTACAAAACATTGAAGGAAGAGCTAACCCCTGCCCTTCTCAGACTATTCCAAAAAATCCAAGAGGAGGGAAGACTCCCAGACTCTTTCTATGAGGCCAGCATCACCCTGATCCCAAAACCAGATAAAGACCCTACAAAGAAAGAAAACTACAGGCCAATTTCGCTGATGAATATAGATGCTAAAATCTTCAACAAAATATTGGGAAACCGCATCCAGCAATACATTCAAAAGATTATCCACCACGATCAAGTGGGATTCATCCCAGGCATGCAGGGATGGTTCAATATACGCAAATCAGTAAACGTGATACATCACATAAATAAATGAAAAGACAAAAACCACATGATCATCTCGATAGATGCAGAAAAAGCATTTGATAAGGTACAGCACCTATTTATGATCAAAACACTCAGCAAAATGGGAATAAATGGGGCATTCCTCAATGTAATAAAGGACATATATGAAAAACCTACAGCAAACATCATACTCAATGGTCAAAAACTAAAAGCTTTCCCACTAAGATTAGGAACACGACAAGGATGTCTGCTTTCACCGCTTCTTTTCAACATCGTTTTTGAAGTCCTAGCCACAGCGGTCAGACAAGAAAAAGAAATAAAAGGCATCCAAAATGGAAAGGAGGAAGTAAATCTATCATTGTTTGCAGAAGACATGATAGTGTACATAGAAAACCCTGCAGACTCTACCAAAAAACTCCTCAGCCTAATAAGTGAATTTGGCAAAACAGCAGGATACAAAGTCAATATTCAGAATTTAAAGGCATTTTTGTACACCAGCAATAAAATAGAAGAAGAAGAAGACATCAGAAAAAAATACCATTCGATATAGCAAGAAGAAAAATAAAGTACCTAGGAATAAATTTAACCAAAGGGATAAAATACCTGTATGCAGAAAACTATACAACACTGAAGAAAGAAATTAAGGAAGACACAAATAAATGGAAGCATATACCGTGATCACAGATTGTAAGAATTAATATCATGAAAATGTCCATACTACCCAAAGCAATTTATAGATTCATTGCAATCCCTATTAAGATACCAATGATGTATTTCACAGAAATAGAATAGACATTTCAAAAGTTTATATAGAACCATAAACGACCCCCAATAGCCACAGCAATTTTGAGAAAGAAAAACAAAGTAGGAGGGATCACAATACCGGACATCAAACTCTACTACAAAGCCACTATACACAAAACAATCTGGTTCTGGCACAAGAACAGATCCATAGACCAGTGGAACACAACAGAAAGCCCAGAAATAAGCCCAGGTCTCTATGGGCATCTAATATTTGACAAAGGGGGCAGAAGCATAAAATGGAGCAATAATAACCTCTTCAACAAATGGTGTTGGGAGAGCTGGACGGCTACATGCAAAAAATTGAAACCGGATCATCAGCTGACACCATACAAAAATATAAACTCAAGATGGATAAAAGACTTAAATATAAGTCGCAACACCATCAAAGTTCTAGAGGAGAACATTGGCAGGAAACTCTCAGATATCCCACGCAGCTATTTTTTCACTGACATGTCTCCTAAAGCAAGGGACATAAAGGAAAGAATAAACAAGTAGGACCTCATCAAAATAAGAAGCTTCTGTACAGCTAAAGAAAACATCAGCAAAATGAAAAGGGAGCCAACCATATGGGAAAATATATTCGCTAATGATACATCAGATGGAGGTTTGATCTCTAAAATACATAAAGAACTCACTCAACTCCACTCCAAGAAGACAAACTATCCAATCCAAAAATGGGCAAAGGACCTGGTCAGAAGCTTTTCCAAGGAGGAGATACAGAGGGCCCAGGGACATTTGAAAGGATGCTCAGCATCACTAGCCATCAGAGAAATGCAGATCAAAACCACCATGAGGTAGCACCTCACACTGGTCAGAATGGCCATCATAAACAGATCCACAAACTACAGGTGCTGGTGAGGCTGTGGAGAAAAGGGAACCCTAGTACACTGCTGGTGGGAATGCAGACTGGTACAGCCACTGTGGAAAGCAGTGTGGAATGTCCTCAAAAAGCTGAAAATGGAACTGCCTTTTGATCCAGTGATTCTCCTGCTGGGACTATACCCTAAGAATCCCAAAACGCCAATTCAAAAGAACCTATGCACCCAATGTTCATAGCAGCACAATTTACAATAGCCAAGTGTTGGAAGCAACCTAAATGCCCATCCGTAGAGGACTGGATCAAAAAATCATGGTACATTTACACAATGGAATACTACGCAGTAGAAAGAAAAAGAAGAACTACTAAACTTCACTACAGCATGGATGGAACTCGAGAGCATTATGCTAAGTGAAATAAGCCAGGGGCAAAAGACAAATACCATATGGTCTCACCTATAAGTGGAACCTAACCAACAATACAAAGATGCAAGGAAAATAAGACCAGCAACACTCAAAGGAAAAGAAACCAACAGAGACAAGAAGGAAGGAGGGAGGGGGCGGGGCAGGGGAAAAGGAAGGGAAGGGAAAAGTCAAGGAACATATAGCAAGGACTCCTGGACAAAACCAAAGGGGAAGAGTTGAGGGAGGGAGGGAGAGAGGGAGGGGGCAAGGGAAAGTGGTGGGGGGGAGGCAGAGACAAATGTATTTGAAAAAATAAATTTTAAAAAATCATTTATTTATTTTTAGAGAAGGGAAAGAGAAAGAGAGGGAGAGAAACATTGATGTGAGAGAGAAACATCAATCAGTTCCCTCTCGTAAGTGCCCGACCAAGGACTGAACCCACAACCCATGCACGCGGCCTTAGCAGGAATCAAACCAATGACCTTTTGCTTGGCAGGACCATGCCCAGCCAACTGAGCCACACCGGTCAAGGTGAAGTAGTCACTCTTAACCTATTATAATTTTCTCTTTATGCCTTCTACTCTATCCCTTAGTCTTCCAAATCTTCATAACCAGGGGCCATATTTCATGCATATCACTATAACCATGTATTAGATTCCTCTGGATGTTGCACTAAATTACCAAAAACCTAGGGGCTTAAAAGAACTGAATTTTGTTCTCTCATAATTCTGGAGGCCAGAGGTCTGAACTCAGTTTCATTCGGCCAAAAGCAAGGTGTTAGCTAGGCTCTACTCTCCCAAGAGGATCTATGAGCAGATCTTTTCCTTGGTCCTTCTGAATTCTTGGGGCTGCCAGCATCATTTGGTTTGTGTTCACATTGCTCCAATCCATGCTTCTGTGAGCACATTGTACTCTCCCTTTCTGTTTGTGTCGAATCTCCCTCTATCTCCTGTTAATAAGGATACATGTGATTGCATTTAGGACCCTGTCTCAATATTATCACAGCTGCAAAGTCTTCTTTCTTTTCCCCTTATAAGGTGACACTCACAGGTTCCAGAGATTAGGAGGTGGATAATATCTTGGGGGGTGGGGAGTGGTCATTGCTCAGTTTACTGAAAACTCTGCATCATAGACCAGGATCTGGCTCACAGCACGAAGAGTCTATATTTGTATAGTTCTTACCATATTTTTAAAGCACAGTTTGCAGGATCAAACTTCTCCACTTGGCCTTACCCATCTAGGGAAACCATTTGCACTGAAGTTGAGAAGGAGAGGTTCAAATTTCAACTATCTAATGATGAATTGATTTCACAGTTCAAACACAATTTATAAATACTTATTTTCTGCTGTTTAGAAAAGCATTGCTTGTATATTGTAGAAAGTTAAGGGGGAAAAACAAGAGAAAATATAAACAAAATGTAAAAATCACCTGTGATTCCTTCACCTGTAGATAATTACTGTTAAAATCATTTTGTTTTAGTGCATTTTATGTGCATGTATACATATATGCATATATGTATATATGCATGCTTTAATACATTTTATATTTAATATATTTGTTCCTAATATTGTAAATTATACCATTTTATTATAGTAACATACATATGTATCATATTTTCTTAAATGACTTAAATCATACTATATGGAATGTTTTTGTATCCACTTTTCATTCACCAGGCATTTTATCATCAGCATTTTCTCATGTCATTAAAAACTCCTTGTTAACATTATTTTAATAGCTGCATAATGGTCCATCATGTGGATGTACTATAATTCACTGTACCAGTCCCTCAATGTTATGCAATTGCATTGTCATTGATTTTTTTACAGTACTGAGTTATAATACAACAAAAGGCACTTATCAACATCAATTCAGTATTAGTGGAAGTTGAACCTATTTTCAATGACTGAAAAATGTATGCTTCCATATAGCCACATTTTACAGAAAGCATTGAAGTACTGCTGTTTACACTATGTGTCACCCTATCTCATAGGGCACATTTAGCCCAAGTGTGTCAAGAGCCAGAGAGTATGTGACAGAAAGGGATGTGTGGCAAATAGGGAAGGGTTTAGAGGGGGACAACCTGAAATACTTCCTTAAGGGATAAAGACCAATTTGGTTCCTAATGCACCCAGACCAAGCATGGGACACCCAGGAGGCAAGTAAGGTTAGATGAGGAGTTGCCACTGAGTAGCTTGATTACCTCCAGCAGGCCTGGCAAGATGCAGGAATTCTGACAGCTGGAGGAAAAGTAGAAACAATGATTAAGAGTAAGACTTTTACACCTGAAGGGCCAGAGTATTTCTGTTAGGTAGGGAGAGATGATCTGTGTTTCGTTTCTTTTCAATCCACATTGATTTCCCATTCCCTGTGCCCTTGACCAAGTCATACAGGGTCTGACAATCACTTTTCATATTTCAATATATAAGAGCCTACTGTGTGCTATGCTCCATGCACGTGATTTTACATATAGCATCTCTATTCATTCTCACACCAACCCTATGACATTGTATTATTATCCCTTTGTTACAGATAAAGATAGCTGATGCTTTGTAAGATTAAGCATATACTAAAGATTGGACGGACATGATGTACTGATTCCAAAGCTCTGTTCTTAACTTTTATCCTCTACCTTCATTCTCAACTTCATTTACAGGTCTTATCTCAAGATATTCTGGTTCTGTCATTCCAGTTGGTACAAAACCCAAACACCTCAATAAATGTGTAACTTTGGGTACACAGAAAACGCTGGAGCTGAATCTTCATATGACCTCCTTCCTGGAAACACAACTCAAAGCTTATGACTCACTTCCAATGAGTCAGGTGTGTCTTGGACATTCAGTTGCTTTCAATCTCCTCAGTACTGACTTAGGATCTGTAAATACACAGAACTGTGACAGTGTTACAATTCAGGAATTATTTGAAAGAAAAATGAACTTTGAGATAAAATTAGAGATAAAGATGTCTCTAAATAGTTTAACTCCATACTTGAATTATTGGCACAAAATTCTGAATTTCAGAGCATAAACAAACACACTTGCTCATATTAAAACAAGAAAGATATTTTGCTTTAAAGTTTAGAATTTTTCTCTTTTTCATTGGCCTCCCACTCATAACATTGTATTTAATAATACCAACTATAAGGACATATATTTTATTATATATCATGAAGTATGAGGAATCTGAATTTCCCTTGGTCATGAACCAGTTTTGCCTAGACTGCCCAAAACTTAGCAAATGTTTTATATTTTCTCCATACTTAACTTATTTTCCATAATTCTTACTTTATATACATATGGTTTTCTTTCTTTTTTTTTAAGATTTTATGTTTTAAAAGATTTTATTCATTTATTTTTAGAGGGAGGAGGGAGAAAGAGAGGGAAAGAAACAGCAATGTGTGGTTGCTTCTCGCACACCCCCTATTGGGGACCTAGCCCACAACCCAGGCATGTGCCCTGACTGGGAATTGAACCAGTGACCCTTTGCCTCTCAGGCCAGCACTCAGTCCACTAAGCCACACCAGCCAGGGCTATTTATTTGTTTTTAGACAGAGGGGAAGGGAAGGAGAAAGAGGGAAGCAAACATCAATGTGTGGTTGCCTCTCATGCGCCCCCTACTGGGGACCTGGCCTGCAACCTAGGTATGTGTCCTGTCCCTGCAACACTGGTTTGCAGTCTGGCACTCAATCCACTGAGCCACACCAGCCAGGGCTTTATTTCTATTCTATATGATAGCCTATTATAGTTTAGATCTTTTATTTTTGCCTGGTTAAAGTTGTACAGTCATTAAACACTAGAGTTAGGTTGACACTGTTTTCTGACTTTCTGGCCCACTTATGTTCTCTGATTAGATTACAATGTTAGGATTGTAAAGTATCAGATTTTTACAAGTGCTTGAATGTTTATTCAATGCAAATAGTCTTTTATTACTAGGAATGCCTTCCAACAGTAGCATAAAATGGCTTGCAAACATTTTCTTGGGCATTTTTATTGACAGAAAACTCATTAAATCTTGAGGTGGTCCATTCCATCTTTCGGCACTTAGAAACTTTTCCCCCTTATTTTGACCAAAATTGGTCTCCACAAGGTTTCCTTTAATTATTCCTCATTTTATCTGATGAGGCCACACAGAAAAGTCTAATTCCTCTTCCACTGGTTTATAATTGTAATATTACAGCACTCTGCTACTGATATAAAATAATTCATGGTAATAACTAATCATTAGATAGTGCTTACTATATGCCAGGAACTGTGCTAAGTGTTTTACATACATTAACACATTGTAGTACTCACAACAATCCTATGTAGTAGATTCCATTATTATCCTCATTTTACACAGAGGAAATTAACACATAGAGAGAACAAATAACTTACCAAAGGTCATGCAATTGGTGAGTAGTGGAGCCAAAATTCCAACTCAGGCTCTCTGGCTGAGACCACTGGACTGTATATATTGAACCTGATTTGTATTAAATGATGTTATGATAGATATACGCTATGTTTTATTACATTATGCATTCTAAGTGGGTTAAGGAGTTATATGCAAAGCACCAAGTCACGAGCAAACAGTCAAATATATATTTCTGTTCTCTCTCCACCAACACAGTTCTCAGAATCTAGGCTAGATACTAAGGGAGAAGATTAGACTGTCCATTTCTGGATAATGATTTATAGTTACTGACGTATGGCCATCTACCATACTGAAGTCTACCAGGCAACACAGCAATGTATTTCCTCAGAATTCCCAAATGTATTTGTACTGTCTCACTCTTAAAAATGCCAGCAGCCAAGAAACAACAGACATTTGAGATCTTAATAAATGAACATAAGAAAAAACTAAGAAGAAAGAAAAATACTTTATAGATAAAACTTATAATTATATAATTAATAGTCATTAATAATATCAAATGAATAAAATATTAAATCCATAACATAAGGTAGTATGATATGAAAAAGGAAACACCCCCCAACCAAGAAAATGGTCTTAGAAAATAAAAATATGATTCCAATTTTTTTTTAATCTTGGTAGAAACTGGGCAATAAGGACAAAGCATATCATGCAGAAAGTGAGACTTAAAGATCAGATATATAATAGTCATAAATAAATAAATAAGCAAATTAGAGAATTAAATTAAGATATTCAAATTATGAGTTACATATAGAGAACAGAGAAACAGAGAGGGAGGGGGAAGGAGAGAAGAAGGAAGTAAAAGAAGGAGCAGGAGGTAGGGAGAGAAGGAGGAAGAAAGAAGAGACAGAACCAACATATTTTTAAAATACAACAATTTTTAGAACTGAAGGTCAAGAGGTTATAATTTGTAAAGTTCTGCCATTTCCCCAGTACACTAAGTGGTAAGGGCACTATACCAAGGCATGTCATGACATTTCAGAACTCTAGGAATAAAGAGAAAAGTCCAAAAGTTTACAGACAGCAGCCCTGACCAGTGTGGCTCAGTTGGTGGGGTGCTGTCCTGCCAAGTGAAAGGTAGCCGGTTAGATTCCTAGTCAGGGCACATGTCTGGGTTACAGGTTTGGTCCCTGGTTGGGGCATATTCGAGAGGCAACCAATCAATGTTTCTCTCTCACATCGACGTTTCTCTCCCTCTCTATATCCCTCCCTTCCCCTCTCTCTAAAAATAAACAAAATCTTTAAAAAATGAATTAATTCAAAAAATAAAAATTTACAGAGAATAATAGGTTACATACAAAGAATGTAGAATTTTAGTGCCATCAAACTCCTCAACAGCAACATTGGAAGATAATTTGATAATGGAGCAGTGCCTTCAGAATGAGAGAAAATTATATTCAACTTAGAATTCTCTATCAAGAAAAAATATCAATCAACAGTATGAGGAAAATAAACATATTTTCCAATAAGCAGTGCCTCCAACTTTATCTCCCTTGCAATTTTAAAGATGGAAGGACAGAAAATTTGCTACATGAAAATAAGGGAGAAAACCAAAAGAGAGAAAAAGATGAGATCTAGTAAGCAAGAGATCCAACACAAGGAAGTTCCAACGTGATGGCGACTCTTATGTCACTGAATGAGATCTCTTTAAATATGTCAGGTCACTTTTCTCCCCTGATTAAAATACTGTAATGTCTTCACGTCACACTTACAACAACATAAAAACTCTTTTGGGGCACCTACTTCTTCAACTTCAGCTTGTAGTGCCTCCACTTCTGTCTCTAATGCTGTGCCCTGACTGAGAATCTGTTCCAAGCGATACTCTAACCTCATGAGTAACCGAATATACACACTATGGTTTCTCCTATAAGCCAGCAAGCTTTCCTCCGGCCTTTGTCACAGACTGGAGCCACCAGCCCTACAGGCAACACCACCCCCAAGGAATAACAGTGAGTCAACGAAGGCGACTATGCTATTCGCATAGCTTTTATTGAGGCAGGTTCAATCTCAATCAATAACAATCAATCAATAACGATAACACTCAGATACAACTAGTAACAATATCATACGAGAAAATTAGGGGATAACAAGCCCGAGTCCCAAGAGTCCAGATGCAGTCTCCGTCTGTGAGGCAGCAGGTCAGCATCTTGCAAGGCATAGTCTTGGTGGCTCTGGAATCCGCAAGAGCAGGCGCGACCAGAGCAGCAGCATGCCATTCTCTCCCTCCAGGCTGTCTCAGCAGTCCCTGGGAATGCTCCTGCTTTTATGTTCCTTTTGATTGCTAAATCATGTTGATTTTGCAGTCTCTCACACAGAAGGTTGTTTTCCTCAGTCCTGATAAACACATGTTGCTTATGCAGCTTCTGGTACTCTGCTGTGTCATGTTGTTTACCAGGTTGGACTGCACATGCTGTAAATATGGTGTCGGTCCTGCTCTTCACAGAATTAAACGTGAGGCATTTTGGTTGGTAGGATGATGTCCAACCAACTGAGCCATAACAGCTAGGGTGAAATATTTATTTTTTAATGGTGTATTCAGAAGAGATCACGTGCAATAACTATCATAAAACAGGCATAGCAGTCCATTTGTGGGGAATGGCAAAAAACCACTGTAGTGGAGAAAACAGTCTGGGGGTAGCTAGAAAAAGATATTGTAGCATTGCAGCAGAGATACTCATTAGAAATCAAGTGATACTGCAAACAATGGTTATTTTATTTATAGCTGCCACTCATTGAAAGTTTATTGTGGGTTATACCTTGCTCTAGGGGCTGGATATATTTTGATCTGATTTAATACTCATGACAACTCTAGGAACTTAAATATTATAATGGTCTCCATTTTACCTAAAAGAGAGCACAGATAGATTAGGTCCCTTGCCCAAGGCCATGCAGTTAAGATATGGTGAAACTAGGATTTAATTCCAAATTTGTTTTTCTACTATGATATGCTGGACTTAATGGCTGCTATTTATGATGCTTATTATCTACCAGGTAATGTAGTAGCTTATTTCTCTATATTATCTTATTTTGTGGAAACTAGTCCAAGCACTTTCCCACTCCAGGCTTGCTACGATTGCTTGGGAGCAGGGAACACAGTCCTTGAAAGGGTCTTCGTTGGATGAATTGGGAGCCTTTCTCTTACTTTTCAAACTTTCTCTCTCCTTCTCATTTTAACCTCACTCAGCTCTACTTACCTGAATTCATGCTTCAGCCTTATATTGACAAAAGCCTTGACTTGCAGTGATTCAGAGCACTTCCTGCTGTATAAAAAAAAAACAAACAGTTTTTTAAAATTTTTATCTTATTTTTTTTCTGACCACAAGTTTATTCAACAAAAATATTCTCTCCAACTTTACTGAGGTGGTTGACCATGACCACAACCAAATCCCCTCTAAACTGGAATTCAGTTGCTGACCCAGCCCAGGCCTCAGCTTTCTTGTCGGCACCAGGGGGCACAGCACTCTGTCTATATGTGTCTCCGTCAGCTTCCCTCGTGTGAGTTTTGCAGGTCTCTCACCCTCCAGACCTTTGGGCCTTGGCCTGCCAGTCTCAGGAAGCAAAGGGGCAGGCACGATCTCAAGGGGTCAGGTGGAGGTAATCCCAGATATACTGGATGCCCTCGTTGGTAAGGTACCCGTAGTAATGTCTCCAGGCAAACTGTTCCTCCATGTAACCTCGTGACTGGAGAGACTGCATGGCCTTCATGACATGAAGATCAGGCATGTTCTTCTCTGCCAGTTCGAGGTGTTTAGGCATATGCACATCCTTCTTGGCCACCATCACTCACTCCGTCCTTACAAAAGAGTTCATAAATGGCAATACGGTTCTTCTTGGGCATCAACATCATGACAACTGCTGTGTATGGGCCCAGAGCTGAAAAAGCAAAAAGCAGTTTTTTAAATGTCAGAAAATAGTATCCTGGAGCAATGACTTTTAATATGAAAAATCATCTGAGATTCTGAATAGCACAGACAAAGTGGACAGATGGTACAGCCACTACTTAACAGGAAGAAAACGATTATATCTATAATTTAGATAGCACAGCAAAGGCCCATCTGAGGAAGAGCAAGAGTACTACCTTCATATTACTTTGCTTCTTAAAAACTGACCTGAAACAGAAGAGCAGGTAAAGCAATAGGACACATCAACCTGATTTTCCTGAAATTGCTGCTGGAGAGCACCCACTTAATCTCGATTCCAAAGAAAAAACACCAAAGTGGAGCTAGAACTCTTAGCAAACTATGGCAAAAGTGGTAAGGATTTTATAGTAGAAACTGTCATCCTTTTTTTTTTCTAAAAGTCAAACTGAATCAGGAATCTTAAGCTATGGTGGCAAAAGGTACAATGGTACTGCATATGCTGAATGCTTTGAATATAATGTCCATCCGTTTGATTTCATTTAGTTTAGGGATATATAAATGTGAAATATTCTAATTTATTCATTCTCTCTCTCTTTCTCCCCCTCCCTTCCTCCTCCCATCTCACTATATAATCAATATGTTCCCTAGAGATAGGCCATATTTCCCCTACCCCTCAACATCACTACCAAATGCCCCCATGCTGGAAGCTGATTCTCAGCTGGCTTTCCCAAGCCTATGAATGAGGTACAAATAATTGACAAACTTGCCTGATCAAGAGTTGACATTAAAGTTGCCATAGTATTTAAAACTATACTTTAGTTTGTTTCCATAAATAAACACACATTACTAAAGAGTGTGTTTCACTTTTGAGGATGTGGAAAAATAATTTTCCGTCTACCCTTCAGGTACTTGGCTAAGACCCCCTGTAATAAAAAAGCAGATTAGCATGAGACAAACAGAAGTTTAATAACATGGATATATCCTGCATACAAAGGAGAGACTCAAGAAAACACAGTTACTCTGGGAAATGGCCCAAGCCATCATCTTAAATACCATTTCCAGCTAAAGACAAAAGACGCTGGGGATGAGGTAGTCAGTTATGGGAGGTTATCAGCCAAAGCTCCCTTATAAACAAGGGTATGGTTGTTCTGCAGATTTAAGTCCTTGCCTTCTCTATTGATAGCAGTTTCTAGAGATGCATCAGCCTGCTCTTCCTGGCACAGAGATGGAACTGCACATCAAAAAACTACAAAGGAAAAGAACACGCCCAACTAGAGAAAAAATGGGGCTATCTCCCACCCCTACCTCCCTGCTCTCTAGAGACAAGAATGTCATATGGGGTACAGAATGTTCAACAGTTCTACTCATGCTGTGGTGTTTGTTCCAAAGGGAATATCACTGTGACTTTAATAATCAAAGATATTATTGTACTTTTTAGCTGAAGTTAAACTATAAAATAATTATGGAAGATGACTGAGAATTTTTATAAAGCCCTGTTTGGGGGAAAATGATTCTTCATAATAACCATCCTAATGAATGGAGGGAAAACACATATGAGTAATCGTATATCACATGGTCTATGTTTAAAAATACCTGTAAAGTTCAGCCCTGGCCGGTGTGGCTCAGTGGATTGAGCACTGGCCTGTGAACCAAAGGGTCACTGGTTCAATTCCCAGTCAGGGCACATGCCTGGGTTGTGGGCCAGGCCCCCAGATGGGGGCATGTGAGAGGCAATCACACATTGATGTTTCTGTCCTTCTCTTTCTTCCTCCCTCCCTCTGTCTCTGAAAATAAATAAATAAAATATTTTTTAAAGATGCTCATATTTAAAAACAAAACAAAAAATATTATACGACCATTGAAAATAATGGTTTTGAAAAGTACAGTAACATGGGGGAGTTCTTGTGATATAACACAACTAAGAATTTTCGTGTGGCTAGTAAGGTGAAGAGAAAAGGAAGGTTAGGGAGTGTGCACGTGGGTGCGCGCGCGCGCGCGTGTGTGTGTGTGTGTGTGTGTGTGTGTGTTGGGGGTCAGGAGACAAGCTGGTGAAGAATCTAGAACCAATTTTTAAGGGGCCTCGAGTGTAATGGGATACAAAAGGAAAACAATGTAGATGTATATTTGAAGCTGGTGTGAAAATTTGATACATCTTCCAGAAGTGTCAATTCTATGTGAAGATTATAAGGAAAATGCTTATATTTTATTGACATATAGAGCATAAAATCTGCATGCATTGCAGTGATAAATCTTGAAATTTCAAAGGAAATTCACGCTTAAATAATCAGGCCTTTTTAGTCATGGAAGTCACAGCAGTACATGTTCATACTCTTCCATAGGGAGAAAGGTCACAGGTACAACATTTCAGAAGTACAACAGTCAGAGAGTAGAAAGCTAGTGACAAATTTTAAGAAATCAAATTTTATGCCCAAATTTATGTCTTAAAAAGATACTGGAAGCAGTGTAGATTAGAGAGAAGCCATAGCATATGTAGGGATGCCAATTAGGAAGCAGTTGGCACTGACCACCTAAAGAATGGAGACTTCAGTACAGAGCGGTAGTAGACATGCAGGACAGAGGATAAATTTGGGAGAAATGCCAGAGATAGAGTGCTGATTTTTAATAAGCAAGTGCATCTGGGGGAGATGGTTGAGAAGAAAGTCAAGCACAGATTTGATAATATCATCTTCCTCCTTGACAGCTCTCAACTGCTTTTTTCTGCTTCTAATAATAAGTTCAAAATGCTGAGCCTGGCCCCAGCTGGTGTGGTTTAGTTGGTTGGGCGTCGTCCTGCAAACCAAAGAGTCACAGTTTCGATTCCTGGCTAGGGCACATGCCTGGGTTGCAGGTCTTGTCCTTAGTCTGGGCATGTACAGAGGGCAGATTGATGTTTCTCTCTCACATCGATGTTTCTCTCCCTCTCTATATCCCTCCGTTCCCCTCTCTCTAAAATCAAAAAAATTAAGATAATTTTTCAAAAATAAATAAAAACAAAATGCTCAGCCTGACAGTTAGGAATTGCAAAGATAGAGCCTCAACGTACCTGTCTTCTTATTTCTGACTTCAACACTGTTACTAGCTGTGATTCCTTGCCATTCTGATACAGAGCGATCTGATTAAGATAACTCAGATCACTGGGGAGAAGTAGGGAGGGGACGTAGGAGGAGTTTGCTGAGGCAGTTGTGGGTAATATTGGACAGGATTGGCTGAGAAGCTGAATGCCTCCAGAGACAATGGAAATAAAAAGAGGGCTGGCTCTCTAGCTTCTGAGTTGACGCCCTCTCTGGCTCGGGCTCCGGCCGAGGATGCCTGGATGATCATGCTGCAGCTGCTTGCATTTCCCAATGTATGGTATTTTGTATGGGAAGGAACTCCAGGCACAGCCTAGAATCAGGCTGGCCTGGCAGAACAAGGCAGCTTTATTCTTTTGGTGTTCTAGAGGGAACAGGCACTGAGGCAGAAGTCTGTCACTCTTCCAAAATTGTGTAGTTTTTGTGTATTATGTTGTTTTTAGTTTGTAAACGAACCCCATAGAAACAAGATAACTAAAAACTAACAGGGAAAAGCTAGGAGAACTCAGGTGTTAGAGTTTAGCCTTAATTGGGAGGTTTAAGTGATTAAAGCTGTGACTTGATAGGATTCAGTAACTGTTTTCGAATGAAGACTTATTTTCTTTATCACCAAACCTTTGCCTCTGGATTTTTTGCCTAGAGGGCAACGCCAGGCAGCAGGGCCCCAGGTTCTGTTCAGTAACAACTCTGCAAATATTCTCTTGCATTGTTTGCGCCATTTCATATGATTAGAATTCTTCTCCCGTTGACTTTGCCCAGCTCCAAAATCTATTTCCCATGCAACCTACTCCTCTGTGAATACTACCTATTCATCCCTGAGCAAGGAGCTCCCATTTCTTTAAATGCCCATACCATTTTGTCTGTATCTCTTTTTGTGTCACATATCTTATCCTATTCTCAACAGGGAAACCAATTATCCTATTAACCCATGTAGGGAAAATGGAGTCAGTCAGGCTCCCTGATGCAGAGGTCCAGTCAACTAAGAGAAGCAGTATTCCCATAACCATGAGGATGGGCCCGCATGCGCAGAATTACATTTCGTTATATAATATCATGGCACCCTGTCGGCTTTGTGTGCATTTAGTATATAAGGGAGTTGGGCCTTCCCACAATGCAACACACGGCTTGCAGGGTGCATGGATCGCCCCACCCCTGAATAAAGGCATTTCAGGCATTCCCATGGGTCTGCTAATTTTCTTCCATCTGTCAGAATCCTGAGTGAAGCTGCCCATCCTTGAAAGGCTACAAGACAGACATGAGTCAGATCATGCCACTCCATTCTTCAAAACTCTGCTGTGGCTCCTATCTCAGTCAGGTAAATACCAAAGTCCCTAGAAATCCCTAGTTCAGTGTTTCTCGGTCAACCCCAGCTATATGTTATTCAGGTCAGAAACTATTTTTTACAAATCCATGCCCAGCCCTCTCTCCAGACCAAGTGAATCAAATCCTTATGGGTGCAATTTTTTATACCTCCCCAGGTGATTCCAAAGTGAAGTCAGGGTTGATTGAGAACCACAGAGCTTTAGCTACTGAAG
This sequence comes from Pteronotus mesoamericanus, assembly GCF_021234165.1. Classification (NCBI taxonomy): domain Eukaryota; kingdom Metazoa; phylum Chordata; class Mammalia; order Chiroptera; family Mormoopidae; genus Pteronotus; species Pteronotus mesoamericanus. Next base: position 7,386,327 of record NW_026555198.1, read on the forward strand.
CTGCAAGAACAGGTGATGAACTGCTTCCTCTTCACTTTGTGAACTACAGGCCCATTCTGGAGCAAGGGTTGCCTCTTTCGGAACCATTATCATTTTTTCTCCAGTCAGTACTTGCCTCAAGCTCTAGCTTCCCTGGACAAGTAATCAATACCAAAAAAAAAAAAAAAAAAAAAAAAAGGAAAAGGCTTACTTAGAACACAGTCCCCTCAGAAGCTGTCAGTATCTGTGATTTAGAAACATAATTTTTCCTCTGAGGAAAATTATGGACAATGCTTTATCTGCAGGAAAAAAAATGATATCTTTTTTAAATAAATATTTGACTCAAGTTTATCAAAATTGCAGTGGACACAAAGCCACTTTGGTGATGTGTAGAACAGAAGCACAGTGTAGAACAGAAGCAGAAAGCTCTGGAGGCGGGGTCACCTGGGCCTGGGGGAGGGGCAATACAGTCAGGTGTAGACTCTCCTCTTTCCCTTCTAACACAGTCAGTCTTGAACACAGTGGGTGCAGGGGGTGCTTCAGCCTCACCCCCCCCCCGCACTTCTGTGTTCCAGGATTGTCTCAGTGGTGTCTCACCCATGAAGAGTTATTAGCTGTTCTTGTGACAGAGATCGAAGTCAGGAACAACCTATGTCTCCTTGGTGAGATCACTGCCAGAATCAGAATCCAAGAAACATTTAACAAAATGAGGCAGTGGAATGAATCTAATGAAATGTAGTATAATTGGGTAAACAAACACCAAACATGTAAGTACTGGGTACAGGAGGTTTGGCATAGAAATACCATGTAGAAGAGATAGTTAGGGGCTGAATATCAGTCAAGAGTACAGCAGATTTCAAACTTGAGCATGCACCAGAATCATCACAAAGTCTTATTAAAACAGTTGGCTTGGCTTCAGCCCTAGGGTTTCTGATTCAGTAGGTCTGGAGCGTAGTGTGAGAATTTGTATTTCTAACAAGTTACCAGGCAAAGCTGATGCTGATGCTGCTGATTCAGGGATGACTGAGAATCACTAGTGTAGTGTGAGTGTTCAAAAAAAGTTACTGCAAATTTAGATGGCAGAAGCAAAATTTGTGCGATAAAATAGGTTACCATATGTCTTCTCTATTAGTCCTAATCGGCATCTATGGAATGAGTGCCGTACACGGGACTATGACTACAGAAAAGAATCAATGATGGTGAAGGGACTTGCAACCATGTGAAATGAGGAACTTATGAAGAAATAGGATCATATAATTAGGAGAAGGTAAATTTAGGTAGGACACAATGATATTTTTCTCTTCGAATGTATGCAGGGCTCTTACTTGGACAACATTTACTTGGACAACAGAGATTTGATTTGGGGTAGTGTCAAAGAGTATCATAGCTAGAATCCATGGCCATCCATCTAAGGAAACAGACTTCAGTCTGAAGTAAAGCAGATATTTCTAGATGATGGAACTATCCCATGTTACACTGAGCTGCTTCTTAAGTGTTGAGCTTCTATCAGTTGAAATATCCAAGCACAGACCAAAAGGCATTCAATCATCATACACCTTAAGACTGAGAAATCCTATGAGTATATCATATAGTTTCTTATATGGTCTGGTCGATATGACTACATGCAGACTACTGCATTTGGAAAAATAAGGACAAACTAAAGAATGGTACCTGATCCATGGTTTCTCTAAATCATGCTTAAAAATATGAGACTAAGCTTATTTAAGAAAAGGCTATAATCCATGCAATTTGAAACTGAAGGAAGGAAATGGATTAAATAATAGGTATTGAGGCAAAACCCAGACAGACTGCAAGGCAAGAAGGAAAGGTACAGGTACAAGTGAATATGACGAAGTACATATAGAAGTGAGACTAAGTGCAGGCAAGAGAGCAAGGCGGGGAAAATTCACTCTTTCCACGGAAATTTACCATCCACTGCAAATATTTTGTCTCCATTCTGACATCTAATATTGCATACAGTTATGCATGAGCCCAAATTTGATGCGAACAATCTGGGAATTGATTAGAGTTCAGAGAACTCATGAGGATTGTAGGTCAGATAAATGCCTGTATCATCAGTGCTGAAGGAGTAAATCAGTCTGAGGGGGGCAAAAAGAAAAAAAATTAGAAGCACAAGAAAGAAAGTTGTCACTGTAAAAATACTGCTTGACTCATCTGGGGACTCAGCTCTGAGAGGATTACAAGGATCTGGGGATATATAGTCTATAATAGTGTCTTAGGCAAAATGGCAGTCTTTGACCCCACAGCATTTTTCGACTCAAGGTAAGCTTTTTGTCCTCTTCCCATTCTTGGCCTTTTAGGCCTGTGTCTTCCTGGTCTCCCCTGATTATCTCTGCTGAAGAAAATTATGCTATCAGCTACTTATACCCTAGTTTGAATGAGGGAATATGAATGTGTTATGATATATACAGTATTTTCGTTATAAACTTTATACCATTATTAACAGATTTAAGGCATCAAGGTCAACTGTATGAACACTTTGGGACAGAGGTCTTTAAATAACAGTCTACTCTCCATTTCTGTAATCCACGTAAAGGTAGCAAGGGCCACATCAAAATCATTCAGGAAATCTTACTAGAGTCAGTTCCAGCACAAATCACTTAAATTTGGAAGATAACAGAAATATTGGGTGCTAGCAATGTTCTGGAATAAAACTGAAAAACACATGTAGGTGCCATTTCCCAATGGCAAGTAATGTTATTCCAATGATTAAACTAAGTGTTTGGGTTCACCTGACTATCTAACTCAGTTGTCATTGAGAACATCACTGTGGTAGAGCAATATAATGGCTTCAATTCCCATGTACAATAAGAAGTACAGACTTTTAGAGGTGGACAGACCATTAGAAACCAGCTAGCCCAAATCTTCATTCTCTAGAAGTTAAAAATAGAGGCCTAATGGCGAATAAGAAATTGCCAGATTCTGGGATGAATAAATAGAGGAGCTGGAATATGAATGCCACGTTGTGCTAACTTGATCACATTTTGCATTCTCAAATGGCACCCATACCTCTCTAATCAGAGGGTGACCAACCATCCTGAACTGCCTGAAACTTTCTCAGTTTTAATATTGAAAGTCCCATATCTTGGGGAAAACCTCAGTCCTGGCGAAGCTGGAATGGTTGGCCACCCTACCTGACCAGCTGTTCCAAAAATACATGCCAATAGACCAAAGAGGATTGACCCAGACTATACAGATGTACCTCACAACATGTATTACTGGTGCCAACTTCTACTGGGTCAGGAACTCATTACTTGATCCTCCTAGTCGACCCCTCTTCCTCCTCCTCCTCTTCTTCCTGACTAAAATCTATATACTTAACAATTTAAAAAAATGTTTAAGGAGTAAGAGTTCATAGTATGTGCCAGGCATTGTTCTAAATGTTGAGAATTGAGTAGGAAAAACAACAGAAAATCGCTGACCTGATAGGGCTTACATTCTGGATGAAGAGATAGGCCAAAAAAACAGACAAACAAACAAAAACCAAAAAAAAAAAAAACAAAACACACAAATAACTTAGTGAAATAGATCATTTGTCAGCTGGTGATAAGTGATTTGGAGAGAAATGAAGCAGAAAAGTGGGGGAAAGAATGATGTTTGTGAGGCAGCTGCTGCTTTGGTAGGGTCATCAGGGAAGGTCTCTCAGAAAGGTGGCTTTATAATTTACAAAATCCTTTCATAAACTATTTCTAGCATGCACACATTTTCCAAGTGCACTATTATCTGATTAAAGCTCAATTTATATCCTCGTTTAGTTTGCTAGAGTCCTTCACTGCAAAGACCAAATATTTTAATTCCTCCCCTGAGTTCCTATAACCGCTGTTCTGGGCTATCTGGGAGCTTTTTAAGATCCCAAAGGGCCAGGGCAGTTGCAATGCAAACATTACCAAGGCCTTTTAAAAACATAATTTGCATTGTTTACATTTCCAAATGTTATGGGGGGGAAAAAATTAAGCTCTACTGAAGGAAGGTACCTAAAAAAGTATCTGGGGACACTGTGTATGTTCAATCGGTATTTGCAGAATGAATGAGTGGATTTATAGAAATTCAAAATCAAAGCCTTTGATCTTTACTGTGTTCAAATGTCACTTTCTCAGTGAGGCCTGCTGAAATTTCCACATTTAGAATCACAACCCCTCTCATACACCATCCTCCTTGTCAGCTACATTTTTCTCCTCAGCACTTGTCGCTACCTTAACTCCTTCATACATTGCTTGTTTATTTTAATGTCTTTCTCCTCTCAATAGAATGTTAAGACCCATGATGGTGTAAATTATCTGTTTTATTCACTGGCATACCATCAAATCCCAAGAATGGTGCCTAGAAAAGAGATGCTCAAAAAAAACTAAATGTATTTTAAAACTCCATGACTTTCTCTCCAGTTCATCCCCTCTTCTCCGTATCAACTGCCAGCATGTTCATTATCTATCCCATGGACTGTTATGATGGCCTCCTACTAGATCCACCTCCCACTCTCCAAAGGAGCTTCTCCATGACAATCAGAAATGAAATGAAGACTTTCTTACGCTGTGTTGTGACTTAAAATCCTTGGGATAATGTTCAAACTCCTACTCTAACAGCCAACCTGTGATAGTTTTCACCTCTCTCTTCAGTCACGTTTGTCCTCCATTTACTTACACAAATTTTAAACGCCATTTCTCATGACCTAAGCCAACCCCCTTGGGCATAATGCGTATGGGACTTTCCCAGTGTAAATGGCAATTTTATTCTTCCCTTTTCTCAGGCCATTTATAAACCTTGGAAGCATCTTTTTGCACACCCCACAGCTAATTCATCAACAAATCATGCTGCCTCTGCCTTCAACATGCACTCAGATCTAACCCCCTCTCCAGGCCTCCACCATGACCTCCTGGATGATGTCACCACCATCCATCATCTCTTGTCAGCATCCACAGCCCTTGCCCTACTCCACTCTGTCATCTACAGGGCAGCCAAGGGACCCTTTCCCAATACGGCATTGCTCGGAACTCTCTAACAGCAAGCACTCGCTTTCAATAAAATCCTAAGTTCTTAACATGGCCTACAAGGCCCTCCATGCCTTGATCCCTGTCTAGATCCTCAACATCACTGCCTGCCACTTTTTCCCTTCTGAACTGAGCTCCACTCACACTGGCATCTGTATCTTCCTTGATCTTAGTGCGATCCTGCTTCAGGACCTTGAACTTGCTCATTGTTTCCCCCCACCTTGCTTGCTCTCTTACTTTATTCAAGTCTCTGCTCAAATGTTACCACCTCAGAAACCACATTTTGAAAGCCCCCTTCCCATTCTCTCTCCTCTTATCTTGCTTTAGTTTTCTGCATAGTACTCACTATCAACTGACATATGTAAACTCATTCACTTCCTTGTTTATTGCCCATATCTCTCATTAAATACAGGCTCTCTCAGGGAGGCACTTTGTTCACTGCTCTATCCTGAAGTATTGGAACAGTGCCTAGAACACAAGAGGCAATCGGTAAACATTTTTCAGTGAATGAATGCTGCTCTTTCTTTTCAGATATGTTACTCCTCAGACTAAAATGCATTCTTTCAACTTTTATAAAATAGGTAAAACATTTTTGAAGGCCTAACAAGTATTTCTTCTCCTTTAAAGTAACTCAGTACCCCTTTGTCTACCCCACCCCACCTGAGGAAAAATTAATTTATCTTTTCTCCAACTTGCTTAATGATTCATCCATATCTTTACAGCACTCAATTTGTTACAATGTATTCCTATTTTTCTCAGTCTGAGCCACTTACTCATATATCCCAGTCTGGGAGCCCCTTTAGGACAGAGAATATATAGGTATTTTTTATAGCCCCCTATTTCCTCTTCAGAACTGGCTGCATCATTTTCAAGGACGCACGTAATGTGAAAATGTGGCGACACCTTAAGAAAGTCAAGATGGCAACAGCAGAACTTAAAACCAAGCAGGGTTCCTTCTATGTCTGGGGCCCTGTGCAACTACGTAGGGGGCGCACCCATAAAGCTGGATCTGCTCCTCTGGCAATCAGACTAGCTCCTTCCTTCAATTGCCTATTTACAGGCCAGTGCTTCACTGAAGCCTTCCCTGTCCCCATTCCAAATGCACAGGTACAGGTAGCTGAGTCTTTCTCAATATTTCCATAACCCTCAATGGTTGCCTTTATAAGCACTTATCATATAACATTGTAATGACATTGTTTATTTGTCATTCCTAGTCTACTGTGAGTTCTACCAAACAGCAACTTTGACTGATTTCCCCACTGGGTACTCAATAAATGCTTGTTTATCAAGTGAGGGTCTACTGAAAAACCATCATAATCTGTAAAAAAAAAAAATTTTGCAGATGTGTATGTAAAGAACTCAAAACAACTCTTCTAATATTGCCGAGCCCAGGGTGCTTGATATAAAGGACTACATTTTTCAAAAACAGGTTTTTTTGGCTTCCTTCATCCCAGCATTCTCAAGATGATAGTAGCAAGCCTTTGAACTTTGTGGATTCGAGATGAACTGGTTCTGTGCCATATGTATGTGCTTTGATGAATTTTAAAATGGCACCCCCTAAAATATTGACATGCACCATTCTGGATGGGAATTGAAAAGTAATTTAAAAAGAAAACAAATCAAGTCTATTCCCCACTGATATTCAATGCTGCTTTGACTCCCTTGGCAGTGTCTAACACATTAACTTCTATCTTCTTTCGTTTTCCCTTTAGTGTATGTTCTCATCCTTGTTTTCTATGAATCACAAGAGAGAATTTTCTAGTCTCCTATAGTTTAATTGTCTGATAAAATAACTGTTCTGAACATAATTGCATTATTTTCTTAAAGGTAAACAGTTGTTAAAATTCAGAATCTAACTGGATAATTAAAACTTCAAGAAAGCATGACAGCAATTTCCTTTGTATAAACTGTCTTTAAAATGATGCCTCCCAATCTTATTTTTACTGTTCAGGGCATTTAATTCTAGGCAGAGCCACTATTATGAGTTGTTAGTTTACACACAAACGTAGTGAAAGACCTGGTCACCAAAGAATATTACTAATTCATAACGCAGCCTCGTCAAGAAGCTCCAAGTGCATTCTCACAGTTAAACACCACACAGGAGCCTTGCTAAAACATGGGGTACAAAGGGGAACTGGTGCTGCCACCACTAGCTGAACCCCCTTGCACACGTCTAAAAATTTTGTTACCCTGATTTTATTATTTTGAAGCTCCAGGGTTTAAGTAGCTTTTACTGTAGATAGGTTAATAATTCAGAAATTATCTAAAGAGTTTACCACGGTTCTCGAAAACACTGAATAATAGACTCTTAATGTTTGCCTGGCTTATTTTATTCGAATTTCCTGGCAACAGAGAGGCCTTATATAGCATCCATACAGATAGGAAAGAGCTGACCTAATCTGAAAAAAGATTATCTATTAAAAAATCTGTCCTAAACATCATTGTTAACGAGGTTAGATTGAAAGCATTCTCCTTAAAACCTGGAAGTGATGGGGAAACTCAAGAGTTAGAAAATTTTTAGTTTGAAGTTATAGTTAATAAGCTTAGTAATTGATGCATGTAGAAAGCTGTTGTTCCAGGAACCCACAAGCAATTCAACTTTTTGTGCCAACTGATTGGTGTTTCTCTCTCACATCGATGTTTCTCTCCCTCCCTTCCCCTTTCTCCAAATAAAAATAATAAATAAATAAATAAATAAAATCTTTACAACACCCCCCCGACCAAAACCAGGAGACCCAACTACCACTGCACTTTAAAGACTTGGCAGCTGCCCTGGCTGGTGTGACTCAGTGGGTTGAGCATTGTCCTGCAAAGCAAAAGGTCACTGGTTCAGTTCCTGGTCAGGGCATTTGCCTGGGTTGTGGCCCAGATTCCTGGCTGGGGGCATGTGAGAGGCTCACACACTGATATTTCTCTTCCTCCCTTGACCTCTCTCTAAAAATAAATAAAATAATTGTTAATTTTTAAAAAACAAAAATAAAATAAGTATTTATTTATTTTTAGAGAGAGGGGCAGGGAGGGAGATAGAGAGGGAGAGAAACATCGATGTGTGGTTGCCACTTGCACGCCCCACACTGGGGACCTGGCCCTCAACCCAGGCATGTGCCCTGACTGGGAATTGATCCAGTGACCCTTTAGTTTGCAGGCCCACACTCAAACCACTGAACCACACCAGCCAGGGCTAAATAAAATCTTAAAAAGAAAAAAAAAGACTTGGCAGCTTATTCTTTCATCTTCTACAGGACTTTACTCATATGTCACTTTCTCAGTGAGGCCTTTCCTGACTGCCGTAATTAAAATTCACCTTTCTTTTTTATCTCTCTTTTCTTTTCTCTGTTCTGTTTTGTCCGTAGCACTTATCACAATCCGTTATACTATGCATTTTACTTGTTCTGTTTGCTTTCATCCTCAAAAATAATGTGAGCTCCTTGAGGGCAAGGTTCTATATCTCCTATTCACTGCAGTATCTTCTGTGCCTAGAACAGTATTTGGCACAGAGTAGCGAATATTTATTATTGATGATAATGGATGAATGATTGAGTTTATTTTCTGATTAGTTTATAAAACTTCCAGTGTGTCTCAAACCACACTTCCCCACTTCTCCAGTCCTGCTCTTGAGTAGGATACTTAACTTTCTTCAGAGCAACTGTACCTAGATAAATTAGAATATTGCTTTGTATTTTGTTATTGTTGCTTCGGTGCTTTGGAAAGAGCGGGGTATAGAGGCATAAACTATTCCCTTCTTCCCTTCTAGGCTTTATGGCTTGTCTAATAAATTGACTTAAAAGCAATCATGTAACTGAGGCTTATGTGTCATCTTGACCTAAGGAAAAGCTGGTAGGGTCTGGGCCTTATTATCTCTGGTAATAGATGTCTTCCTGCTATAGACCCCATCTAAATTTATTTTTTAAAGATTTTATTTTTTTATTTTTAGAGAAAGGGGAAGGGAAGGAGAAGCAGGGAGAGAAACATTGATGCGCAAGAGATACATCAATAGGCTGCCTCTCACACAGTCCCGAATGGGGACCTGGCCTGCAACCCAGGCATGTGCTCTGACTGGGAATCAAACCCGCAGCCTTTCTTTTTGCAGGCCGGCATTCCATTCACTGAGCCACACCAGCCAGGGCCTCACCTAAATTCTTTTAAGCCCTTATGTGAGAGGTAAAAAGCTTTTCCTGGGTCTGCTGGGTCTTATGTGCCTTCAGCTCAAAACAATTCACAGGCCAAAGTGGCGCATTTTGGAGTGACGCATTTTGCTCCAGAGAAAAACATACGCTTTCCTCTGCAATCCAAGGAAGCGATGAAACTGTGTTTTGGGTGTTTGTTTCAAAGGGAAGCACCATTTGCCGCCACAAAATACAGAATGCCCCTTCGGCATTAAGGACTATTTTAGGCTGATTATTTTGAAAACTGCAGACACAGGAAAATCTTGAAAAGCAAGTCGAAGTTACTCTTTTGTAAGGGTCATTTACATTTATAAGGGAAATCTCCATTTGTAAGAGGGTCTCCTTCACTGTACTTGGAAGAGGAGGAGGACTGGTACAGATGCACTGACAAGTCGGACCCTAGGAACTCTTATAAATGCAGAAGGCAAAGTCCTAAATCTGCATAACAACCTTACCCTTATTTACTATACCTGTCCTATAAACCTCCCACAACTGGCCCTCCCATCCCCCAACATCTTTCTTTTGTCTTTAGCTGAAGCTGGTGTTTCAGCAGTGACCTGGGGCATTTTGAGGAATTACTCAGTTTTCCTGTGTCTCTACTGTGTATACAAGAGGTAGCCATGTTATTAAACTTCTGTCTTTCTCCTGTTAATCTGCCTTTTTATTCAGGGGTTTCTCAGCCAAGAACCTTAAAGGATAAAGGGAAAATTATTTTTCCTCCTCTACAGCTTATTTGTTTAAGGGCAATCTTGTTCCTGTGTCCACCAGATTCAAAATACAAAAGTTACCGAATACCTATAAGACATTCACTGACACATACAGGCTTTCCTTCTGGATTTCTGTCCACTGAGAGGGACTGGCATTGAGACCAAAGCCCTTTGACCTTGGAGACAGAGGGTGAGCTTTTCAGGAAGAGGGAGAAAAGCACATTATTCTTTCCATTCCCTTGTGTATAGCATATTCCACAGTACATTTTAGAGGGCATTAAATAAGGGCCTGTCCATACACATAGAGATCTAAAATCAACTGTAGGTAAAATGATTTCTTTCTGGAAACTCGAGTTGTTTTTTAAATATATTTTGCACTATGTTGGTCTATATTTTCCTGCAAAACTTACTATGGTATTAATAAGTGAAACACAATTTGACATTATAAGCATAATAAAATACAAGGGTAAAAAAATCATCCTGAATTCATCTGGAAACAATAATAAATTTTAAAAAGATGAAGAACTTACACAAGTTAGAAAAAAAGAACAAGAATTTCTAAAACATGAACAAGATTAAATTCTTGCCATCTGGGCAAGGAGGAGGGGATGCTGAAAGATTTCATTTTGATGATAGTTGAAACTAAGTTTTGTTCCATTTCTTGCAACAAGAGGTGTGGAGCACATTTATAGTTGTTTCACAAACTTGACTACTTTACTCCTGGGTTTCAAACACCCTGGTGATTCCCTAGTGCTGTCAAAATCAAGCCCAACTTGTCAGTGCATCAAACATCCCCCTTCCTGATCAGGCTTCTGGAAGTCTTCACCTGTATCATGTCTGTTATGTTCAGTTTTCACTCATACCTGCAGTTTGCCCACACATTCCATTTTCTCTCTCACCTCTCAGCTTTGTTCTTGATGCTTCAGTGCTCGGGATAGACCACCCACTTCCTTATTCTTCACAAGAACTTACTCATCCTTCAAGTGTTTATTCCAGGGAGCCTTTTCTTACCATCTTACCCCCATGCAAGACCGTGTTAACACCCTTCTCTGTACTTGCACAGCCTCCTACGTCTGCCCATCACAACGTTCCTCACACTTACGTAATCATCTATTTATATGTCTGTCATCCTCATGAGGCCATGAGCTCCGGAAAAAGCAAAAGTTGTCTGTATTATCTTTTTATCCACAATGCCTGGCAAATGGTAGATATTTAATAAATATTTGTTGAATGGATGAATGAAGTAGAAATTGCTTTTAAAAGGCGTTATTAAACAACAAAGTGAAATGCTGTAATGGGGTGCAGAGCGAGGCTCTCCTGAAAATAGGAGAAAACTGTTATGGTACAATGAGCAGCCAGAGGGGAAATACAGGCAGGGAGGAGACACGTTTCTGCACTTTAACTCCGTCCTGAGCCTGTCCGGTAATCTTTCCAGGTGTTCCAACATTACAGGAAACACCATGCTAACACGGGAGGAGGGAAGCCCTTGAAAGTCAGCGTATTGTCTCCACTATCTGGGAAAGAAAGCCTTTGAAACTGCTTTCATCCCAAGGTCTAGAAGGCTGAGAAGGACTCATAGTGCCTAAAGGAAGAAGCCCATTAATATATTTGGGTATTCATGCCCCCATCCTGGAAGGCTAACACCACCTTTACCTGTCAATCAATATGAAACTTCTTCCGCCTCTCCCGTCTGCCAATGATATAAGCCCTCAGGACAAAGAGCTAGGAGGGCTTGGCGCTCTTGGCTGTCTGGCAGCCTGGCCTCTGGCCATATGCAATTGCCACACTGGCCCTCACCACCCTTGCGCTTGCCACCACAGCGTTCATCGACCATTACTTTCACTGCCCCTATCCTACTTCACCTTGAACCTACGCCTTTCAGCCCCTCACCCCACCTTAACTAGGATCACCAATAAACCCTGTTTGCATGCTAATAGCGTCCATGATCTCTAATTCTTTATTGCATTGGCAAGAAGAAATGAGTTTCTGGGAGTTTCTCCCCATAACAAAACCCTCCACAACCCTAGACTGGGAGAAGGGAGAAGTGGGTGATACAGCATTTAAGGTTCTTTGCATAATAATGGCAAGTTAATAGCATAACTTCCTGGAAGAAAAGAGGACTGCTGCCCAGGGTGAAAGGTGTAGGTAACTTTTAAGAGTGTATAGTAACTAGTGACAGAGCCAGGGCGGGGGATACCCACCCCGGATGCCCCTGTGTCACTGGGAACTCTTGCCCTGACTAAAGATGGTAGCCTAAATAAAGTATAAGATTCGGAGGAACTGGCAAAAACGATGGAGGCTAACACATCATAGGAGGGGCAGGATGCAAGGTCACATAGAAAGTTGCAGGCCAAGCATTTAAAATAAGGGAGGGTGTAAGACAGGAGGTCTGCCAAGAGTAAGGGGGTCTGCCACGTGGTCTGGAGTGTAAGAGAGGGAAAGAGTCTACCACAAAAAGAAGAGGTCTGGAGTGAGTAAGAGACACCGGTCTGCCAGGAGGTCTGGCATGTAAGTGGAAGCCATGGGGTCTGGAGTTAAAAAGAGGAGGCTCGCTGGGAAGCCTGCTTGGAGAAGACTGTGGCAGAGCTGATGTAGCTGTGCAGGGACCTGCCTAACCAAACACGGATTCAAGAGAGATGCTTGGAGCTAAGACCTGGAATGCCGAGTTGCAGACTTGTGCTTCTCTGAAGGACGTATGGAGAAGCCACTCTCTTTGTATGGGGACTCTTGATACAGGATTTATAATCTAATTGCTGCAAGGTCTCTCCCTCTATGCTTCTGGTATTTTGGACATCCTGGGCCTCTGGCCCTGCTCCCCGCACAGATGGGAGCATGTGTTGGGCAAGGAGATGCGGGGCCCATCAGGGAGTTAGACTCTGCATGGTCAGGAACCCGCTCCTGGAGGCAGGGTCCCACAGAGGGACCCGTACCTCCCTGGGCTTCAGTGTTTGAGACACCATGATCCAATGTAGCCTGGCACACAGTTTCTTGAACTGAGAACAGCAGACCCAAGATCCTGAAGGAGAGAGCTGCTGTGACAGGATGGCAACTCTGAAACCCTTGAGGGCGCATTCCAGAGGGAGGGGAGATCTATTTGCACAGCCAGCTTAAGGACAGATAAGGATATGGGGAACTTGTGGGCGTTGTTCTGGCTTGCAACCTTTTGGAGAGCAGGGGAAGTGCTGGGTCTTACAGGAGAGGAGGGCACTGAGCAGGAGGGCTCTCAGCCCCACCCTGCAGGGTTGGAACCCTGTTAATAAAAACCTGCTTCACAGAGACAAGAGGGAAGGAGGGGGTGGGGGGGGCAGGGAAAGGGAAGGGAAGGGGAAAGTCAAGGAACATATAGCAAGGACTCATGGACAAAACCAAAGGGGAAGAGCTGAGGGAGGGAAGAAGGGAGGGGGCAAGGGAAAGTGGTAGGGGGGAGGCAGAGACAAATGTATTTTTAAAAAAAAATTTTTTTAAATAAAATAAAAGAGAAAAAAATAAAAATAAAATTCCATTACAATTTAAATAAATAAATAAATAAATAAGGCGGGGGGGGGGGGGGGACAAACCTGTTTCCGTCAACACTAATTGTTGAATTGTTGGTCATGTATCAGGGTGCCACATGGCCGAGACCTAGTTGGCTCAGTTACAATGCCTCAGAGGGCAGTGGCTTCCTCATAACTGGGATATCCAAACAGGTCACAGCCTTCCAGTCTGGGAGGTTGTTGCCAGAGCATATATTTCAAGTAAGGATTAAGAAAGGTAACTTCTGAGGTTTCTTCCAAATCTAACTTTGTAACTACACAGAAACTTTATTTCTTTAATGAAAGAACAAAGCCAGCGTCATTTGCTGTTGTGGCACCATTTGCCTAGAAGGCCTATGACCTTGTTGAATATGACTGCCATTTTACTCTTCTAAGCTTATATCCCCAACACTGGAAATTACTGGAGACCAAGAATTTTGCAGTAATTTCTTTTTTTCTTTTCTCTTTTCTTTTCTTTTCTTTTTTTTTTTTTTTGCAGAGAAAGCACTAACCAGTCCCTACAGCCACATACAGGAGGTAACATTGGAACATACTGCAACCTGTGTTACAACCCCCCAGCTGCCCATGGGCCACACAGCAGCACCCCCACTCTTTTTGAATCCAATTATAACCCAATAAAAGCTCGAAGCTCCTACCCCTCAATGCTACTGTATCTCTCCATACCATGCCTCTCTCCTTTCTTGGAAAATGAATGAAAACTTTATTCTCTACATTTTCTTCTCTTTGTGAATTGTTTCACAGCCTGCGACACTGACCGCCCTACCATCTAATATGACCTTTTTTCTTTCTGCTTGATTCAAACTGGCCTCACTGAGCACCCTGACTCACCTACCTTTTTCTCCCTTACATGCCCACTCTCTTAAATATTAAAACTTCAAGGCAATGAGGCCCTGGTCAATATTTCACAGTCTTAGGAACAAATCCTTAGGTCTATTGACCACAGAGACAGTTTCAATCAAAGTAAAGATCTAGGTCTCAGTTGTGTTTCAACTCTAGACCCAGAGAAGCAAAACAACACCACTGACCACAGCCATGGCTGACATCAGGACCAGATGCAGTAATCAACTACACCCCCCAGTGCTGACCAATCAGTAGAGACCACAACCCTAACTCCACCAAAACTAATGATTTCACTCCTATATAAGCCATCCTCTGGAAGCCATAAGGGAGCCAGGTCTTGGCTCTGGGTGTGGAGCCATTTCTTTCAAAATAAACCTTTACTTTTGGGGGTGGAAACTGCTGTTAGCATTTGGTTGGGCTTTGATGCACATGGGTGAATGAGCCCCTTTAATTCGGTAACAACTTGAAGCAGTGTAAATCTCTGCAATGCCAAATGTTTTTAAAAAGTACTTCTCTCACTTCATTTAAAACAATCATGGTTGAATTCAAATGCATGGTCAATTTATAATATAAACCCCTGCTATTAGAGAAATACTCTAATGTGGGTCAATACATGGTCCTTCGCCATTCACAATGAGGGTTGGCCCAGGGTCCCCTGGCCAAATGGAAGGTACAGTTTTTTTTTTCTTATTTATTCATTCATTGGTTGATTCTTTCTTAAAGATTTTTTTCTTTTTAGAGAGAGGGGAAGGGAGGAAGAGAGGGAGAGAAACAGGGATGTGTGGTCTGCTCTCGTGTGCCCCCCACTGGGGAACTGGCGACCCATTGGTTCCCAGGCCGGCGCTCAGTCCACTAAGCCATACCAGCCAGGGCGGAATGTACACTTTTGAGAATGGATTGTAACTCCTTCCTTATTGCCTTTTGGGAGCATCTTCTTGTCCTGTGACTGCTTCTTGACCTTTTCCCTCTGCAGGTGTACACTGATGTAATGTAGCTCTGGGCCACATGTAGGTTTGTGCAACCTGGACCTGCGCTGCATTTGTCTGGGCCCCCTTATAACAAGCCACAGACTGGAGGAGGCACGATCTCTCTCGCACTGACTCGCCCCCTTTGGTGTACTCCCCTGTAAAGTGAGTAATAAATGGCATGTCCACATCTGCTAGTCCGACGTGTGCTTTTTAAGGAATATCACAAATACTTACACAACAACCAGGTTTGGAGCTCCTGCATATATTATCTCACTTCATCCTAACTATTATGTGAGACGACATGTTGTCGTCTTCATCCTACAAATCAGGAAATTGAACGTTAGCAAGGTAGTAGTCACAGAAACAAGACTCACATTCTGATCTGTTTGACTCAGAGTTCAGGGATGTCTCCATTACATTCTATTTAAATGATCTCACTCGGTGCCAAGATTGCAGAGAAAGTTGCATGAACTTCATGTAGAAGGTCAGACACTTGGTAAGAAAGGTAGCTTAAAGGAAAGTTTACTAAGTGAACCGAAATGTTTCATGCCCTCCCATTTTCCAGCTTTCTGGTGACCTCTTTATGTTCTCCTTTTACGCCCAGATTGGTACTTGGCATCTTTAATAACTTAAATGAAGTCATCCACTACTAAAACACAAATGAACTCATTACTGTTAATATTAATTAGTGCCGATGTTCAAATAATTCATTAAGCCAGCTTTGCAATTTGAGAGACTGGTGTAAGAATCACTGAAAAATAAAATGGAAAGGTCTGAATGGAAAATGTTAGTTGTATTTGATGAATCTGGCTATATTTTGGGTTTTCTCTGTGGGGTTTTGGGGAAACTTCTGTAGGCAAAATGTATCACAAATTATGCATGTGCTGCTTCAGAAATTAATCATGAGAACTATGAATACTGCAATGTTGAGAATTTCAACTCTCTAAGCAATATTTCATCTTCACTTGCAAATATATGAAGAAAACAAGTTGATATTAAAGTTTTCTTTTTTTAATGTATGACATTGGAAGACTACTTTATTAATATATATACACATTTTTTTTTGCAAAAGGAAGCGTCTTAATTTTCACTTAACTTTTTCTCCAATATCAGCCATGAAAATAAATTACAAGGAAAATATAGTTCCACATTTTGTTGATCATTTTTCTTTTTTTCATATCTTTTTCCCTTTGGCCAGGAAATGAAAGATAAAGTAATAAGGGAGAAGTGGAAATGTCTGTCCATCTAGAGCATTTGGATTTTTATAGATCATCTTCATCAAAAATTTAAATCTCAGTGTTCTATCTGAAACATTTATCTCAAAGTCAAAACTTTATAATATTAACTTTTTAGATCCCTCAAAATAGTTATGACATGGTTATTAATTTCTATGGAAAGAAAAAACATATGTGAGGGACAACTCGTAAGATGATTCATTCAGCAACGAGAATGTTACTAGCAGAATTGTGTTGGATGAAAGAAGTTGAAGGGGAACAGAATTTTTCATCCCCAAACATACCTCTTTGGCATATTGGTTTTTGTGAACTGGTTACTTTTAAAAAACAGGGGACACAGATGAAGTTTGGAAAACTGAGTAGATGTTACCCTTTTCTAAGGGACATTTCCATTTATAAAGGAAATCTCCTTTTGTAAGGGTTTTTCCCTCTGAACCAGGAAGAGAAGGATGACTCTAAATCTCTAGAAAATATTATCAATGGAGAACAGTTAATGATATAAATGACACAACTGAATTAAAAACCTTATACTTTTTTACTGTGTTTTTCCTGAAAACCTCCCATAATTGCCCCCTTCCCCTCCAATATCTATCTTTTGTCCTTAGCTAAAAACAGTATTTAAAGTGGTAGCCTTAGGCATTTCGAGGACTTTCTCAGTTTTCCTTGGTTTCACCCTTGTATACAGGAGGTATTCACGTTATTATAATTGTTTGTTTTTCTCCTGTGAATCTGTATTGGATTACTAGGGGTCTCAACCAAGAACTACAAGGGTAAAGGTAAAATTATTTTTCCTGCCCTGGCTGGTGTGACTCAGTGGACTGAGCATCAGCCTGTGAACCAAAGGGTCACCGGTTCAATTCCCAGTCTACAACACATGCCTGGGTTGTGGGCCAGGTCCCCAGTAGGTGGCACGCAAGATGCAACCAGACATTGAGGTTTCTCTCCCTCTTTCTTCCTCCCTTCCCTTCTCTATAAATAATAAATAAAATTATTTTTCCTGCCCTACACAGCCTCAGCTTTTCAAGTGTAAAATGGGAATATGATGTTGCCTACTTAAATAGTTGTTATATGGATTAAATGAGGTAATTAAGTATTTAGCCTTGTGCCTTACCTTACAATAAATGTTTAGTAAGTGCTAAGTGGATGAAGAAATAAATGCATGTGTGAGGACTAAACACCATGGAGAGGACTAAGAGGACACCTTTGAGGAGTAACAGTCTAGTTTGGGAGGCAGAAAGGTGTATGTTACAAATAAATGCCAACCATATTACAAATTCCTTACCAAGAACTTAGAGATGGTAAAACACTGCATAATAATTGAGGACTAGTCAGATTGGATGGTACAACATGGCAATCTGGGCAGACCAATGACCTTGCAAAGATTATCAGGTGCTTCTTTTCTTATCAGAGTGTAAAATAAAATTATATTTTTGGCGGTCTTCAATGAAACATAAAGAAATTAACCCACTTTTGTTTCCCCTCTTTACTCTTTCCAGTTAGCAATCTGAGGTTTAAATGCACATTACACGTATATAATATTGGCAAATTTCTTCTTATAAAATTACTACTACTTTCACTGTCATGTTTTGTTTTTTGACATTTGCAGTAAATATTGTAATCATATTTACAGCAATTGTTCTAATATCATTCTATATTTAACTGGATTCATCACTTACTGCTAGTACTTGAAACCAATTTTCTTACACATATATTTTAATTTTGTTCTATCTTTAAGTAATACTGAGTATTAAAACATTTTTTCCTAAGAATTTGAGTGGCATACGTTCCAATATTGTTCCTACTTTCATAATTTGAACAAAGATTTGAATAGATTTTTAATATTTGATCAAAACCTTTTTTCCATAGAATTGGTTTTCAATTTTTCTATTAATTCCCATTGAAAATCTATACTTAGTACCTTAATATTTAAAATAAATAAATTTGAATAATAATAATTTAAATTTGTTTAGATAACATAGGTTCCTTTTTTTAACACTCTGGTACGAATAAACTTCCCTCATCCTAGGAGTATCTGAAAATTTAACACTCGAACATGCCCAGATTAGCAGAATATTCGATCATACTTTCACTGACCCCATGGTATTTCTTACTTCATATGTCAAAAACCTTCTAAATCTTTACTTTTACCCAAAAGTCCAACCTCGTGTTTGTCATTTAACCCTACAAGCCCAATCAAGTACCTGAAAGAGTAGTAGACTCAATTTCTGTTACTGTTTTTAGTACCTTGAAATGTGTACATATCAAACATCTGTTTTCCTGTATTTAGTATTGAAGAGTCTGAGGGCATTTTAACATTTGTAGGCAGATTTTATTTTTAAGACGTACATTTCTTAAATTTATCTTTATAATTAAAATTTTTACCATGATGGGTCTTAATGAGGGCATTTTTATTATTTTGCCTGATTATTTGACCCTTTCCATTAGTTCCATAAGTCTTGTACTCAGTGTTGTTAGGAGGTATCTTTTTCTAATATCTGCATGGATTTATTAGTGGAAACCCATTTGAATCTGCAGTATTTCCTTCTTTATATATGTATCCATAAACTGTGTATTAAAAACACATTATTAACATGATACAGTATTTCAAATGTTAAGTAACTGATGCAGTGTTTTTTTGTTGTTGTTTTTTTTTTGATGCAGTGTTTTGATAATCTGAATTTTTGGGTTGTGTTAATGGACAGAATTGTGACTACCTGAACATACAAAAATTCTTTTTACTTAAAATATGAAATCAACATACTTCTTCAATTTAAAAAGACTTCTCTAAACAAATGGTACAATTAATAATTACATCAGGATGGTGCTGTAAGTTTAGATCTCTGATTCTATACTCCTACGTGAAGAATTTTAACAAGAAAGATTTTGTTCATTATGCTAATTCAAAAATATTCATATTACCTTTATGTTCCTATTTTTTATTTTATTATTTATTATTATTGCAGTTCTGAATTAAGAACTGGAGATTGCAGCAAGGCAGCGGATGGTGCTGGGAACAGCGAGAGGCCTGCCTAGCTGAGGTCCGTTCTTTTTCTTCTGGCTGGCCTGACTGGGCAGACGGTGCAGAAGGTAGGACTGTGTGTGTTGGTGGGTGTTTTAAAGGGATTTTGAGTTTTAAGGGAGACATTTAGGCATTAATCAAAACCTGTATAATTTTTGAGTAAATAGTTCCTTTTCTTTTCACTATGCGGTGCTATTGAGAGCCATAATTTTAAGGGCGGTGGGCAAAGGAACCTAGAACAGAGGGATCCTGGGGAAAGGAGGGGCATTGTTCCATTAATAGCATCTGGGGCTCCCCCGCAACAGGCCCATAGTTCGGTAACAGGTTTGGTCCCAGGTCGGGCATGTGCAAGAGGCAACTGATCTTTGGTTTTTCTTTCTCTGGCACATCGATGTTTCCACCCCTCTATTCCTCCCTCCTTTCCCCTCTCTAAAAATAAAAGCTTTAAAAAAAAAAAGCAAGCTATTTGCTGGTATAAATATTTATAATACATATATCTAATAAAGATTGTTACCCAGAATATATAAACTACATATACAACTGAATAATAAGTAGGTAAGCAATTCAATTAAAAACCACACATTAGTTTGTACAGTCTTCACAAAGAAGATATATGAATGGCCAATATGAACATAAAACAATACTCAACATCATTACTCAACAGGGAATGTCAATTAAAACCGTAAAAGACACCAGTATAGTGCTCGCCTTGGCAGCACATATACTAAAATTAGAACCATAGAGAAGATTCACATGGCCCCTGTGCTAGAGTGATATGCAAATTCGTGAAGTGTTCCATACTTTGTCCAGGGCCCCAGTCGGCGCCTCACACCCTCTGATTAGCTCGTAAAAATATGAATCATAGCCCAACATGTAGCACTCAGTAACAAAATCGTGACTTTCCACTATTAAAAAAAAAAAGACACCACTATATTCACACTAGAACAGCTAAAATTAACTAGTGATTACAGATAGTATTGGTGAGAATATGGGATAACTTGGAATGCTCATGAATGCATGTGAGATTGCAAAATGGTACACTTTGGAATACAATTTGACGATATCTTATAAAGTTAAACATCCACTTACCATATGATCCAGTAACGCCTAGGGATACCCAAGAAAAATAAAAACACATCTAGATTTAAAAAACCTGTGCATAAATGTTCATAGTGTTAAATGTGGACATGTTTGCGGGGGGAGCCCCAGGTACTACTACTGGAACAACGCCCAAACGCCTTTTCCGCAGGGTCTCTCCATTCTAGGTTCGTTTGCCTGCCGCCCTTGAAATTATGGTCTTTGATAGCAGAATTGTGTGAAAAGGAAAGTATTTACTCAAAAGTTATACACATTTTGATTAATGGCTAAATGTTACCGTTAAATCTCAAAATCCCTTTAAAACACCCACCAACAGCCCTGGCTGGTGCACTGGCCTGCAAACCAAAGAGTTGCTGGTTCAATTCCCAGTACAGGGCACATGCCTGGGTTGCAGGCCAGGCCCCAAGTCGGGGGGGGGGGCGTGCAAGAGGTAACCACACATTGATGTTTCTTTCCCTCCCTTTTTCCCTCCTTTCCCCGTCTACAAATAAATAAGTAAAACCTTTAAAAAATTTTTAAAAACACCCATGAACACACACACTGCTACCTTCCCCCCTTTGCCCAGTCAGGATACCGTCCTTCAGAAGAAAAAGAACGGAAGTCTGGACCTCAGCTAGGCAGGCCTCTTGCGGTTCCCAGCACCATTAGCTGCCTTGCCGCGATCTCCAGTTCTTAATTCAGAACCATGGGGCACCTTCTCATGGCCCACTAGCAAGAGTCCTTTTCCCTCCTTTCCTTCCTGCACGGTCTTCACATTGTTCCCTCATGGCATGGAGCAAACCATCTCTGAGCTCTCATGTTCACACATTGTAAAATGGGGAGGCAGGGGTAGGGGGAGAGCCTCCTGCGTGGCTGCTACATCTTGCTTTTGGTGCTTCCCAAGCAGCGTGGTCAAGAGAGATCGCACTCTGCTCCCCAAACCACCTGGTCAAAAGCCACTAGCATGGCTGCTGCTCCTAGGTCCCAACCCAGGTGGGAATCCTCCCCAGCAACCCCATCCCCAACTCCTTTGGCAGGTGCTACAAATTGGAGGAGCTGCCTTCCCAGTTACATCCGGGGTTCAAGTTATGCCAAACTTTCTGGTTTGTTGATATGTAAAATAACTGTCTTTGCATGAGGTATGAAGCTGTCCCGCTGTTATTGACACGCAAAATGACTCTCAAATGGCCCTACTCCTAGTCAGGTATAAAGCTGGCCTGTTATTGATATTCAGAGCAACTGTCAATGGCCCTCTGCCTGATATTGATGGGCAAAATGACTTCCAATGTCCCTACTCACTGTCTCCTATCCCCCCTTGGCGGGGGGGGGGGGGGTGAGAATATCCTATATTTTTCTTGGACACCCCAATTTCTGGACCCCATTACAAATCCCCTTTGGGGGGACTAGCTGCACCCCGTTACAATAGCAGCATTATTCACAATAGCCAACACTTGGAAACATGCCAAATGTTCTTCAACTTGTGAGTGAATAAACAAACTGGTCCATCCACATAACGCAGTAGTATGCAACAATATAAAGGAAATGATTTATCAGTTCACACATAACATGGGTAAATCTAAAAGTCATTATATTGAACAAAAGAACACTTACAGCCCTGGCTGGTGTGCCTCGGTGGACTGAATGCTGGCCTGCAAACCAAAGGGTCACTGGTTGGATTCCCAGTCGGAACACACACCTGGGTTGGGGGCCAGGTCCCTAGATGGGGATGCGTCACAGGCAACCACACATTGATGTTTCTCTCCCTCTTTTTCCTTTCCTTCCCTTCTCCCTAAAAAAATAAAGGAATAAAATCTTTTAAAAAATATATAAAAAGAAAATGTCCCTAGCTTACACTGAAACGAGAATTTAATTCTAACTACTAGTAAGGTCCGTGTATGCTTCCTAATCAGTGCTTCAGCCCCCACTCCCACCCCGACTTTTGATTCAGTAAGCAGAATTCATCTGAAAGCCTTATCTCATTCTGATTGACCTGGTTGTATGGAATTTTCACTGCCACAGCCAAGCTTCAAGAGCTGGAGTCAAACCCAGGCAAGTCTTTCTGAGCACAGGGGATAAGATTTCCTCATGAAGGAGAAACACAAGAAATACACAACAGCAGCCGCCGCCACCAATACCCCACTGACCCCTGAACTTCTTAGTCAACCCAGATTCCAGGCTTAAAAGTTCAGTGTCTCACGCTTTTCTATGCTGTCTAGGCAACATTCATTTTTTATGGAGTATTATAACATTTTTTTGTGTTAGAAAAATGTGGCAAAGGCCTTGGCTGGTGTGGTTCAGTTGGTTGGAGCGTTGTCCTGTGCACCAGAAGGTTGAGGCTCATACCTAGGTTGCGTGTTCAATCTGTGGTCAGGGTGCATGTGGGAGGCAGACAATTGATGTTTCTATCTCACATAGATGGTTCTCTCTCTCTCCCTTTTCTTCTCTCTCTAAAATCAATAAACATATTTTTTTAAAGAAGAAAAAGTAGATGTGGCAAAGAACAATGTAAGTATATCAAACATATAGTACTGGGTGGCTTTTCATAGGAAAGTTGTCTCTGTCTTTAAATTGGGTCTATTCTTGACCTTAGTTGAGGCCCAGGGTAGGCTGTCCAAAATATTCTCCAACGGCATGGTGATTATTTTTTAATTGGCAGGTTCATTAAGAAAAGGCCAATGCAAGATCAGTCTGACCTCTCTCTCTCTCAGTCCCTCTGAAAGCAGGAGACAAATCCCACGTGAGGCCGTGGCCGGGAAGTTGCTCAGTTGTTTAGAACATTGCTCAGGTCAGGGCACACACACAAGAACGCAACCAATAAATGCAGGAATGAGTGGAACAACAAACTGATGCTTCTCTGTCCCTGTCTTTCTCTTTCACTTCCTCTTCCTCTCTCTAAAATGAATACGTTCAAAACAAAAAAATTAGGGGTAAAAAAAGAAACTGTGAGCTCATCATGTGAAAGGGGCTTTCTCTGCAACTGGAAACGCCACTAGAAATCACTAGAGTTAAAGAATCCAGAGCCGAAATGCCTATATAAACAAAACATGTTGGCTCTTTTCTAATTTACTACCCAACCCCAAACTTTGTTTAGCTTCCTCACAAATAAATAACAAAATATTGATTAGATTCCTTTCTAATGAGAACTACTTTTTTTGGGGGGGGTCCTGTGAGTTTTTCACAAATTTATTTGTTCTTTCTCTAAAAAGTATAAAACACTGGCTGGCTCATTATTTATCAGGGCATCATTTATGATTCTCCCATGCACCTATAATAAATTGGCTTTTTTCTTCTGTTAATCTGGTCTTGTGTCAATTTCATTATTAGTCTAACCATAAGACTTTAAGAAGGGTAGAGGTGGGGGAATTTTCCCTCTCTGCAACACCTTTTTTGAAATGATAAATTTCTCTAGCATGTTTAAAAAGTATCACTTGAGCTTCAAAACTTAGATTTGCATGAGCTTTCCAGAAACACATTATGAAATACGTTATCTTGGATTCCTATTGCTGCTGTAATAAATTGTAACAAACTTATTTATTCTCTCACAGTTCTGGAGGTCAGAAGTTTGAAATGGATCTTAGCAGGCCAAAATCAAATTGTCAACAGGGCCGCATTCCCTTTGAGGACTCTCTGGAAAAACCCATTTCTTTGCCTTATTCGGCTCCCAGATGCCATCTGCATTCCTTTTCTCATGGCTCTTTCTTCCATAGTCAAAACCAGAGGCATAGCATCTTCAAATCACTCTCTCTTAACCTATGCTTGCACCCTTACACCTCCTTCTAAGACCTGCTCACCTTCCTTTTATAAGGATTTATGTGTACAATCCATCCACCCCAAAAATCCAGGGTATTCTCCCCAGATCAGGATGCTTAACTTAATCACATCTGCAAAGTCCTTTGTGCCATGTAAGGTAACATAAGTACAGGTTCCTTGGATTAGGGTGTGGACATTAGAGACCTTTATTCTGCCTACCATGCACAGGGGCATATTATCTCCTATGTAGTTAGGAAAAAAAATGTTATTAAACTAATTATCTGTCTTGTGCATGGAGCTGCAGTGTTGAAATAATGATAATATTCATATATGAGCTAGGATTAGAATAATGCCAATGTTAGAGGATAGAAGGCTGAAAACATTAAGTTCCATTGAATTAAACTTGAATAAGCTGAATCCAGTTAGAGTTTTGTGACAGGAAAAAAAAAATACATCCTGAGTAATTATGTACTTATTTTGTCAAGCTCCTACATGGCATTTTGCTCCCATTCCATCTATGTGATATAAAACAATGAATAACATGTAGATAATTCTCTTTCACATATTTTAGTTGCCCAAATAAGTTCCCTGACTGAAAGAATGAATTGTATTATTTATTCTTTAATAGCAGAGACACTAAACATAGCTTTTGGCTATTTGGAGGTCATTTAGGCTTCACGAAGCTGTTCTGTCATTATTGAGTCATAAAACTTAACAGCCCATGAATACTACCCAAATTCAACACCAAAGGCTAAATAGAATAAAACAATGCATTAATTACAGTCTATTATCATCAGCAGTTGGTTAGAGAAAATGCGGTTATATGGAAACTTCAAAATATGGTTAAAAAAATAAAACACGTTCATAACAGTAACAGCAAAAACATTTTTATTTTTTTATGATTTCTTTCTTCCTTTCTTTATCTATTTATTTATTTATTTCTAGAGAGAATGGAAGGGAGGGAGAAAGAGAGGGAGAGAAACATCAATGTGTGGTTGCCTCTCATGTGCCCCCAACTGGGGACCTGGCCTGCAACCCAGGCATGTGCCCTGACTGGGAATGGAACTGGCGACTCCTTGGTTCGCAGCCCGGGATTCAATCCACTGAGTCACACCAGCCAGAGCAGCAAAAACATTTTTAAAATTAAAAATTCCTATTCTCCCATTCTAACAGCTTATCTGTGTTCACTATTCCTGCCCTTTTCCTATTCCCATATATAGGCATATCTTGTTTTGACAATCATAATATAGATACAATTTTCACTTGGCTTCTTACAACCTAATTAATATGTTTATTTTTTTCAGATAACCATGCAATAGTCATAATTTTCATTTTACCGGCTACAGTGTATTCCATAGCATGGATGGAATATGATCTTCGGGATCCCAAAAGAGTTCAGAATGAGCCTCCCCAAAATGTGCCCCTTTGAAATGTGAATGATTTTGCGTTTAAGAAAAATCAAGGCACAAAAGACTCAGAAAGAGCTTTCTACTTCCCCCTTAACTGCATCACATAATTTAGAGAGCTTGGTCCAGGAAGAGAACTATTACCAGCAGTAACTACAGAGAGTATGGCCTAGGTGTGGTGGGCTGGGAGGAGCTTGTAAGGGCCGTTTGATCAAATACTATTTTTGTGTCCCATTGTCTCCTCATGACATAGCATACATTTGTTTATCAAACATTTGCTCTTCCTAGCTTCCTGTAAATTGACCCCCTCTTTGAAATCACAGACCGGCATCCCCTTATCCTAAGCTCAAGATGTCACATAAACCTTTTTTTTTTTTTTTTTTTTTTGCCTGTCTATAGGTCTCATATTCTCATGGAGGCCCCTGTACATATGTATATGTAATTAAATTTTGTTTTTCTTCTGTTCATCTGTTTTATGTCCCTTTGTCTATTAGACCAACCAAAAGAATCCAGAAGGGTAGAGAAAAAAAGTTTTCCTTCCCTACAGTTTTATGAATTGACATTTATGTTGGTTCCATTTTTAACCATTATAAATAATGCTATAATGAACACTTTTCTGAATGTTTTTCTCAGGGGATGAGAGAATTTTCTTGATAAATTTTGAAAAATGTATTAGTAGTCATGGAATTTTATAATAAATAATGGCAGGTTTTGTTCCTTGTTTGTATACAAACTCCCACCAGTGACAGGAACTTTTTTTTTTTTTAATGACAGCAGTATCTTTATACCAACATTCCTACCATGGCTGAAATAATTTTCCTGAGGACAGGCATAAGAGTGAAGAATATGCAAACAAGTACAAAAGTTAAGTTGTACACAAATTATTGTTGATAATGTAGAGAAGTTTTATATATATATAGAATTGTGGAGGAATAAAAGGAACAGTGATTTTAAAAAGAATATTGCTACATGTCAATAGAGCAAATTATAAAATAATGTATGCAACTCATATGTTTTATACTAAACTGTATGTTAAGTATTTAATTTAATAGTTATTGCTCTTTTGTGGGCATTAATTCTTAAAGAATAAGGCATTAAAGTTTTATTTTTGTTGTGTAAGCTACAAAATCTGAGAGGTAGTAGGGTCATGTTAGAATTTTCAAAGTAGATATATTAATGTCAGTAATAGCATGAAGCAAGAGGTAGATTTGGCTTTATCAGGTGATAGAATGCAGGCAATTCCAATACATTGTTCAGGCTGCTTGTCATTTTACCCTTAATTCCAGTGTACAAAGAGGAAAGACATTTTCTGAAGATTAGCAGTGAAATACTTAACAAAGGAAATGAGCCATGTGTTAAAGGGTCTAAGAGGTATGGAAAATTCTGCAATAAATTGAGACCTTTTCCAGCTTTACTTACTTTTCATTATACACCTGCACAATGTTTACCTAAGGAATTCACAATCACATGTAACTTCACTTTTAAGTAGGCAATATGACCAAAATACACCAAGCATTAAAAAAATGCATGTTCCCTGACTGGTGGTTTGGGCATCGTCCTGCAAATTGAAAGGTCACTGATTCAATTCCTGGTCAGGGCACATGCCTGGGTTGCAGGACAGGTCCCTGGTTGGGGGTGAGCAAGAAGCAACCAATTGATTTCTTTCTCATATCAATGTTTCTCTCCCTCTTTCTCCTTCCTTACCCCTCTCTCTAAAAATAAATCAATGAAATCTTTTTAAAAAATGTATGTACCTGTTCAATAATGTGAGAGAAGTCAGAATTCACACTAATGAGGACTGTCGGCTACCCTTAGATAAGAGAGTATCTTTCAGTGGGGTAGGTGTTCCTGACCACAAAGAGTAAATCCACAAGACAATTCCTGTTACCAAGCATGGACCCGTTCTAGGGGGAGCCCCAGATGCTATTGCCGGAACACCGCCTCCCCCTTTCCTCGGGGACCCTCTGTTCTAGGTTCATTTGCCCGCCGCCCTTAAAATTATGGCTGTCGATGGAAGAGTTTGGTCAAAAGGGAAGGAACTATTTATTCAAAAGTTATACAGGTTTTGATTAATGGCTAAATGTCTCTCTTATATCTCAAAATCCCTTTAAAACACCCACTAATATACACACAGTCCTGCCTTCTGCACCATCTGCCCAGTCACGCCAGTCAGAAGAAAAAGAACGAAGTCCGGACCTCAAGGCAGGCCTCTCACTGTTCCCAGAACCATCCACTGCCTTGCGGAGATCTCCAGTTCCTAATACAGAACCGTATGGCACTTTCTCATGGCCCACTAGCAAGAGTCCTTTCTCCCCTTTCCTTCCCACATGGTCTTCTCATCATTCCCTCAGGGCATGGAGCAAACCATCTCTGAACTCTCATGCTGTAAAACGGGGAGGCACCAGTAGGGGGAAGAGCCTCCTGCGTGGCTGCTGCATCTTGCTTTACTGCTTCCTAAGGTGCGTGGTCAAAAGCCTCTAGCATGGCTGCTGCTCCTAGGTCCCAACCCAGGTGGCAATCCTCCTGAACAACCCCACTTCTTACTCCAGCAGGACCTTCAACCGGGGGAGCTGCATCCTGTGTTTAAGTATTATAAACCTTCTTTAGCCTTGCTGGGATGCAAAATAACCACCTTTGCATATGAGGTCTGAAGCTATCCTGTTATTGACATGCAAAATGACACATAGGCCCTGCTCCCAGTCCCATTTGAAGCTGGCTCCTCATTCAGATTAACTCCCAATGGCCCTGGGCCTGTTATTGACATGCTAAATGACTTTCTGTGGCCCTTTTCCCCCAACTCCTCCAGCAGGCCCTGGAATCAGGAGAGTTGCCTTGCCAATTATATCCTGGGTTCAAGTTATGCCAACCTTCCTGGTTTGTTGCTATGCAAAATAACCATTTTTGCATATGAGATATGAAGCTATCCTGTTACTGACATGCAAAATGACTCTCAAATGGCCCTACTTCCTGTCCAATATGAAGCTGGCCTGTATTGATATTCAGAGTTACTCTCAATGGCCTTGCTCCAAGTCAGGTATGATACTCAAGGTAACTGGCAATGGTCCTCGTTATTGACATGCAAAGTGATTCTCAACGGCCCTCCTCTCTGTCTCCCATTCCCCTTGGCAGCCTGCCTTTGGAGGTACGGTATTGAGAATATCCTATATTTTTCTTGGATACCCCAATTTCTGGACCCCATTACAAATGTCCTTTGGAGAGGCCTAGCTGTACCCTGTTTATATTCCTGGTGCTGCAACCTTTGCTTAATATATGAAAGTACTGATATATTCAAAATTTAAAATGTACTGGCTGAAGTTTCGATTATATATCACTGAGAATATAAGTGGCAGACCAGATCCTCTGCTACAGAGCTAATGAAATGATAATAATGATCACTTTCCTGAAAGGAGAATCTTTAGGATATGAGGAAGTACTGCTACTTTGTAAACAATAGAGAACCTATACCATGCTGCCTAATTAGTCTCAGTGAATAATGCTAGGTTTTGCTTAAGAAACTAATACTCTGTTAAAGGAAAGTTATTTTATATGACTTGTTATTTTTTTATATGTTAAACATATAACTTTTCATTCATTCAATAATTCTCACATTCATTCATTTCATTATTCCCTCATAGTATTAAGTTCCAGAAACTATGGATATATCAGTAAGGAGGAGAGACAAAATTCATGCTCTACAGAGCTTACATTCTAATATATAGTTTTTTATGGCACATATATTTTTCCCTGTACAAAACATCAAAAGGGACCATTATCATTGGTAAAACAGGAACAAACAACACAGTGGTATAACAGTTAAATGGAGTTGCAGGGACTTGTTCGAGAATTACAAGGAAAAGTATAACAAGCAGCAATATATTTCAAGGAATACCGGATAGGAAAGAGATAATGCATGTCCACAAAGGTGTTAGAATTTACACCAGGTTTGCTTTTTAAAATGTCTGGATAAGGTTTGATGTGCAACTCACCTTTATGCTTTGGGAGGGCTTCAGCCTGAAGAAAAAGATTTCGCATACCTCCATTTACCACCAGGTCCTTTTCAATCTTGGTGCCTCATAACAATAGCACTGGTTGCCACACAAAGAAAGGCAGTAGCCAATAGGTACTTTTACTCACACCTGTTTTATTTTCCTATCTCTTAGATCCCCAAGCTATGTTGCTTGGAGAAAGAATGGAGAATGAATACAGGGTGCGCTATTAGGTATATCTTGTATCAGGTTTCCTCTGAGACAGAGAAATTTGGACAATCCTGGGATTTCAGAAATGTATAACTGATCTCCAACAAGTTGAGGAGTTGATATCAGGGGGGGAAACTTCCTTCAGAGGCTGAAACCTATAGCCAGCCTAAATGAAGGCCATGAAGTTACTAACCCACCTTGGCAGAGGTAGGTGGCCTCATTTGGAGAGGCTTTTGAAGCAATAAATGCTTTGCATATAGGCTACAAAGGAAGCCAATTACTTTTCATATGTATATATTTAAAGGTTTGATTTATTTATTTTATAGAGAGGGGAAAGGAGGGACACGATAAGGGAGAGAAACATCGATGTGAGAGAGAAATATCATCCACTGATTGCCTCCCGTTTGTATCCCAGTTGGGACAGAACCTGCAATCCAGGCATGTGCCGTCAGTGGGACTAGAACTGGAGACCTTTCACTTTGTGGGACAATGTCCAACCATCTGAGCCACTGCAGTCAGGGCACTTTTCATATATTTTTACATGCACTTTCTTACTGCCAATATAATGCTAATACCGTATTTTGCCATGTATAATGCACACCCACGTTTTTGGCCCAAACTTTCAGGAAAAAATTTCTTTCATTTTAATATTTTTAATTCAATTATTTATTTGTTTTCATTTAGAAACAAAACCGATTATTATACTCCAAGGTATTATTTTGTGTATGGGTATCGTTACTGTTTTCTAGAATTATACTTTTAATGCATAAGCATAAATATAAGAATTAAAAACACCTATGTAGATACAGAATTAGTATTACCCATGTATAATGAGCATCCTTATTTTTTGCTCAAAAATTCGGGCAAAAAGTGCGCATTATACATAGCAAAATATGGTAGCTTAAATATCTTCACCTGCCCATGCTTCAAAGAGTAAATGTAACACTAGCCATTATTTCATCAACTTTAAAGAAATACTCTGTGATAATTAAGCTCACCATATTTGAATATTTAATTTCTTTCAATACACATCTAAATAATTATTCAAAATATTGTAGTCAAGAGTACCAGACTGAGGCAGGTTAGAAAGAAGCTAGGAAATTCCTTGGCAAGTGGAATGAGGAAACTGAGACAGACAGCTGAACAAACATCGGAGCAATTTACAGCCAGATAATAAATCGCAAGGTCTTATTTTCCCTAACCAAGGACACTTAGGAGCAAATGCTTTACACATTCCAGCCTGTGCTGGGGCAGACCCACCTTGGCCCTGGTCCCTTTCCAGGACATTCTTTGAGGATGAAACTGACCGGAGAATGACCCTGACCCCTCTATACGCTCATTTGGATGCATCAGGATATCAAAGGACACATGAAAGGATGATCAATACTCTGATTGAGACTTCCCTTAAAATCCCCACATTTAGAAAACAGATAAAAACTTTCAATACAAAATATATCAGAAACCGCTCTCCCTTGAGCATGGCCTTGCCTTCCCCACTTCTTTCCTCAGGTGTGTGTTTTGCTTTCTTTCTCCTAAGCTTTAAAGGCTCTTAAGAGACTTGCAACCAGGAGAGCAGAGGGCAGTGGCAGCTTATCCTGAGCTAACCTAATAACCCCCTGAGCCTGTCTCCAAGCCCTTCTTTTGCCTCTGTTAACTCGTTACCAGAGTCCACGCAGCCCAGCTGGCTCACTTCTTCTGCCTCTGCGACTTTCTTTCTAAAAGGCCAAGGCACCTTTGCCTAGGCTCACTCTTCTTGTTCTGATCTTGCCTCTTCCATCTTAAGCCCTTCTTTTGTTTCACTGTCCTCCCCTTTAATAAATGCTCTTTAAAACCACCTGGGCTCATGTCGTGAAATCTTTCCTGCATCAAGTAAAGAACCCACACTTTGCAGACCATGCCAAGGCAAACCCACCTTGGCCCAGTTCCGGTCCACTTCTCGTGACAAGACTATTTAAAATCTACCAAGCTATCGCCCAGAAAACATTACAAAGTTTCTAGTCAGCAGCACATTAGCCTTTAGGGGATTTTTCAGTATCACCTTGGATACCTTCTCAGCATCGTAGAAAATAATCACATAGCTTATCCATAGCCAAGTAAAATTCCATTTGCTTTTTGCTGTTTGAAGTTGAAAATTCACCTGTCCACACAGTCCTTTCTTAACCTACATAGATAATCATTGTAAGTATTATGTGTTAGCAGAATTCTTGTCATTTATAGGATTAGGCTTTGAATGTTTTTGTTTCTCAAAAATAAATGCAAATCCCAAATTACATCTGTTTGGCAGAGGAAGTGACGTCTTTTATTCTTTGCTTAAATGTTCAATGCAGGCTGCTTTGTAAAACTTTTCTAGATCTCTTAGTCAATGACTAATGGCTAATATATTGGCTATGGTTCCTTTCAATGACATGTGGCCCATATTATACTTATTGGTCCCTGGAGACTTACAACCAATTAGTACATAACTTCTTTTCAGATATATTGATCATCTGAGAACTGACATCACAGATCTAAAAAATTCAAAACTTTTGATTTAATGTATCTTATAAACCGTGGGAGAAATAAACACTTCAGTTTAATATGTATATGTTATTTAATACGGTATATGTTTGTTTCTTCTGCTGGAGCTTCTTGATCCTTTTGTTAGAACGAACCACAGTTTTATTTTCCCCCTACAAGTTTCCAAAACACAGCGTGAACAATGTTAGCTATTCATAAATCAACTAACTTCAGCCTCTCCATTTTTTCACTATTACCCATTTCCTTAGGGCCTGTTTCTGTCCTTGGAAATTCTCAACACTTGCAGGTCCTTGATGTGGTAGGGGTTTTTAGTTGACCAGCCATTAGGGGAGTACCTGTAATACCTTCTGCGCTAAAATAAAATCCATTCAATGTCACTCCAAATGCCTCTTCTAAAAACATTACCCTGGTTCTTAAAGGAATACCAAAACTGACTTTTAATAAACAATTTAAGAGAAAAATAAAATCATGCAGTTTCTGCTCTACTAAAAATGATAAATAATACAATTTAAAATATATATATAAAGATTATTCAAGGTGCATTAGTAATATTTTTTTTCTTACTAAACCCAATAGGGAAAATAGATTTTTGGGTCACGTCACCAGTATTAGGACTTGAGGGTCTACATTTCCCTTAGTCTGTAGTCAATATGTCTGATTGCCAATGTAAGACTTCTACTTGAATATTTCTCTTCTCAGTTTAGATCAAGAGTGCCTAAATGACTATTCTTCATCTTCTCAGGAAATCTCTTCTCTTTTACTACCTTCCTCTGTCAATCAGTGTCATCGTCAGTCTTTCATTAGTTCCATTACCAAATCTGGAAGCCCTTTCTCAATCTTTTTCCATCCTCATCCCCTGCAACCCATGGGTCCCTGGGCAATTCTTCCAATGCACGCCTTTTATAACTGTTCACTGTTACCATCCTAATCTGAATCCTTGTCACCTTATACTTGGACAGTTACAACAGATGCTTCCTGATTTTAGAAACACTCAAGTTCCTTTTGCTCCAATTTATCTTAGATTTTGCTGCCAGAACAACTTGCCTAAATTGTAAATCTTACTAAAATGCTTTTCTTTTACAAATAATCAGTGGTTTTTCAATGACCCATTTGATACTGCTCAAATGTCATGACATCTGGAATTAGTTCAACCTTCTTAGACTGGCATTCAAGGTTTTGCATGTTCTGGCCTAAACTTGCCAGTGTTCTGTACTCTCATCATACTATTTCATGACCGGAACCCAGTTCTGCAGTCCAGGTACCTCTTTACTCCTAACGAGCAACATGATCATTCCCAATTACAAGCTTTTCTTCATACTGTGTCTCCTACTATGCAGCGTTTTTGAAAGTGTCATCCAAAGCTCACCTATATGAGAATCATTTAAAATGCTTGTAAATCACCAAGGTTCTCTGAGCCCAAAACTCAGACTTACTGCAGTTGGAGAATCAGAATATGTATGTTTATAGGTTTACCAGGTGACTGCAATGTAAGTTACACTGTGAGCTCCTCAAAGCAGGGACGTATGGAATATCACTCTTCATCTCCTCCGTCAGTGGTGTAGGGCCTGTGTTGACCTTAAATGAAGTCAGCCAGATATTTCTCCAGCAAAATGGGTTTCTTTGGGAACAAAAAGAAATTGCAATTACGTACATGCAAAAATGGTGGGCCACGTGCAAGTCAGCTAGAACAAAGAAGTGAAACTCTCCTATAGAGGGAGAGAGGAAGCTGGTAGGGCTGTTACAAAGAGTTCCTTCTGTTGTGGTTTGTGATTGGTTTAGGGTATGAGACCTCCCTTTCTGTCCTCCCTATGTCATTTTAAATGACATTTCTGTTTACTGATTTTTTTTTTAACATTGATCTTTCTTTCCAACAAGATCTTTCTCTGAAAGCATTGCCGATCACGAGGCAGGTGTTTTTTGGTTTCAGCAGCCTTTTGTCCCTTGATGCCAGGGAGGACATTTCCTGGGTGTCCTGTCCCACACCTCAGTGAATGAGCACAGTTTTGGAGACTATGGTGGTCACATTTGAGCAACAAGGAGGCATAGAAGGGAAATCTCTCAGGCATTTCTCATTTCAGTATGTTTGAATAGCAAATAAGGCAAAAACACACTTAGAACAGAAGGAATTTGACAAGCACTTTGGATTCGGTCTCCAATGGTGCTAAGCTCTTGGTTAAGTATACCCCCTTCAGTCTGTTTCCATCTGCACGACTTGGAAAATTTCATAACAGGCACCAGGTAGACTCAAATGTAGGTAGGGTACCTTCACAGCCAGCATGGAGGGTATAGTTCATGTTGCAAGCTCTTTCAAGTCATTATTAAGAAAGCGGTTAGAAGTAAAAGCTGATGGCAGGCTCACAACTAAGTAAATACGAAGCCTAGAAAATTGTCAAATTCACAGCAAGAGATAATGGAAAACTTGATAGACTGGTGAAGAAGCATGGTACATAGTGTTTCTGGTCAGAGAGAATAAACAACCACCAAGGAACAAAACAAAGTGTGTTCCTGAGATAGCTTTGCACTCAACAATGAAAGTGCCCTGGGTAATTTAAAAACCTGAATGAAGCACCACAGAGGGTAAAAATGAAAACAAAGAAAAGAAAGTATGTATCTTTATGGAGATTCCCTCAAGAGAAAACACTGAAGGTTAAAATCTTTTTTGAAAAAGTCAGTAGTTTTTAAAAAGTATTATCTGCACATGATAAAAATAAATCAAATCATAATAAGGTTATACGGTTGAAGTAACTCTCCCTCCCATGCCCTTTTCATTTTGAAGGAAGGTTCAGATTCTTAAATAATTGGTTCTTATACATTTATTACATATTTTGACCCCTTACTATGTGAAGGAGGTAAAATAATTTTCCCTCAACCCTTTCAGGTCCTTGCTGAGATCTACCTGTGATAAAATACAGATTAACTAGAGGGAAACACACAAAAGTTTAATACTGTGGATACCTCCTATATATAGGGGAGAGGCCCAGGAAAACTGAATAACTCCCCCAAATGGTCTAAGCTGCCATCCTAAATATTATCTTCAGACAAAGACAAAAGATGTTGGGGGTGGGGAGTGAGGGAGCTAATTACGGGAGGTGACCAGGAAAAGCACGGTAAAAAAGAAAAGGTTGTTATGCAGATTTAAATCCTGACCTTCTCCATTGATAACAGTTTTAGAGATTTAGAGTCATCCTTGTCTTACAAGAGGATAATTTATCAGTTTTAAGAGATTTTCTTATGCCTGCTGTTTCTTAAAAATAATCAACTTAGTCTTGGCTGCTGCAGCTCAGTGGATTGAGGGCCAGCCTGTGAACTGAAAGGTCGCTAGCTCAATTCCCCATCAGAGCACATGCCTGGGTTGCAAGCCAGGTCCCCGGCTGGGGATGTGTGAGAGGGAACCAATTAATGTATCTCTTGTGCATAGATTTTTCTCTTCCTCTCTTTCTCCCTCCCGTCCCTCTCTCTAACAATAAACAAGTACATGAAAAGGGACAATTTGGGCCCCTCTCTTTAACTACTATGTATAGGGCAGTGCAAACTTCTATTTATTAAATTTCTATTCTTATTATCCTTCAATTACCCTCTGAAGCCCCCAATGTGCATTACCTCATCTCTATATAGAACCAAAATTAACAATTCCTCAAGGTAAATGTAGTTCATAATTTTATAATCATGCGAGCAAAAATTTCAAGTGATTATAGGAAACACCTTAATTTATAAAATTTAAGTTAAATGTAATGTACTGTAAATTTATTAATGTAGCAATGACTGAACTATATAGTTTACATATATTTCAATATAGTGCTTATATTTCAGTTTTTCTTACAATTTTCTCTTCATGCACATGCTTTCATTAAAAATATACTTTCCCGTGTTCCATTCCTCAAGATATCCATAAAGTATATATTTCTTTTTTATTTATTTATTTATTTATTTACTTATTTATTTATTTTCTGAGAGAGGGGGAAGGAGGGAGAAAGAGAAGGAGAGAAACATCTATGTGTGAGAGAAACATCAGTTGGTTGCCTCTCACAGGCCTGTGACTGGAGACCTGGCCTGCAACCCAGGAATGTGTCCCAACCAGGAACCGAACTGGTGACCCTTCGGTTCATAGGATGGTGCTCAATCCACTCAGCCACACCAGCCAACACATGTATTTATAAGGCAAGAGCAAGTTTTATGTGGAACTTGCAGAAGAATAAAGTCCTACATCCTCCTGCTTTGGTCAGTATCAGGGTTTGTCAGCATTGGCACTATTGATGTTTGAGGCCCGATGATTGCTTGTTGTGGGGGCTTGCCCTGTTGTGTGTTTAGCAGAAAGTGTGGTGTTCATCACGCATTTACCCACTTGATGCCAGTAGCAACTTCCCCCAGGGTGTCACAACCAAAACTGTCTCCAGACATTGCCAAATGCCCCCTAGAGGGGCTCAATTTTTGTCCCTCTGCCCCCCATTGAGAATTCCATATTGATATTTGAGATTAGACTGGAATATCACTCTATGTCTCTAACTAGTGGATAAGGAAAAGTAACAGTCTCAAATTGTATATAGACTAACCTTAGACAACTAAAACTTCAGGTGAAAGCTGAAAAAGAGCTGACTTGTTCTAAGAGAAGTAAACAAAAACAAGATCCTTTCAGAACAAAAGGTATTTTTAAAATCATTTTTTCTGGGAAGACTTTAAAATACAATTGATCACAGTCCATAAGGTCATTTGCAATAGGCATGTACATATATCATAGTGATCATGCCCGTGGATATGCTGTGCTGTGGGTACGCAGAGAGCAAGAGGACTGGGAGAAAAATCTGGAACTAGGAAGACTGCAAATAAATGAGTCAGGACAGCAGTGCAGTAGAAAGTCAGGAAAACAAACAGAAATCCAGTGCAATAAATCATTCACAAACACAGAGTCATCACACAAGACATCCCCAGAAACAGAAAATGACGCGAGGCAGATAATATGTGCGGCTCCACCAAGAGAGGAAACCCGTAGTCACACAGCCTGGGATTTCTCTCCCACCTCCATTTGCTTTTTTCCCCCACCTATGGAAAGAGTCATCTGGTAAATCTGGCCTGGAAAGTGGCATGTGGTAGTCACTGACAATCGTTTCCTAGGTTTTTGGACTCACTTGTGTGGCAAAGGCATATTTGTGACGCTGTGTCTACAACAAACAGGAAGTGAATAGATTGTGTCTGCTCTGACTCGGCTGGTTTCCATCCCGTTGTTGAATGGATGGCTTCTGTTTTTCAACAGGGCCCGTGGGCATTCATTTAGACCAGAAACGTGATGGGCTGTATCTGCTTTCTCATTTTCCAAGTGAAATTTAGAATCTTCCACGAGAAACCCCAGAACACCTCTATGATGTGCTAAAAAGCCCTGATGAGGACATTTAAAGTGTCAGAAGTGACACTTTTCCTGTCATGTATTTCTTATCTACTTTATTGTCTTTATAGCACTCATTACTATCTGAAATTCTTTTTTTCCTTGTTTATTGTGTCTCCTGCATGGAAATATGTATTCTGTAAATGCCAGGCCCTTGCTGTCTTGTTAACTGCTGTGTCCTTAGCATCTGGAACAGTGCCTGCCTGGCCTGTAACAGATATTCAATAAATGTTGTTGAAGGAATAAATGAATAAATGGGCAACGAGCAATCGGAGGAAACATTCCTACCCAAGTAAGAAATCCCTTTGAAAATGTCAATCTCAAATTATTGTGCCTACCCAGAAATAGCGCGTTATCTGCAGATATTATCTGTCAACCTGCTCTGTGTTTGGAGGTGTCAGTAACGGCATGAACAGGGACCCTGGGATTTCTCAGTGAACCACAAATAAGAAAATCACTCAGTTCTCCGCAATTTTGATACCAGCCACTAAACACTGAATACCAGCCTGAGAACTCAAAGCAGCATTAGTGGTATGGGTTTAAAAGACAGGCCGTGGAGTAAAGCAAGTAATGAAGAATTATGTTTTTATCTGCCCTCATACAATTAAATCTTGACCTCCAGCTGTATTTAAATAGGAAACAGAAATTTTTGAATTTAGATATTGTTATAGTGTCTTACAGATGCCAGATACAAGGCATGGGATTAACACTTCTTACAGAAGAAATCACTGCACTAACTAGATCCCAGGAGCCAATACTCGCAACAATGAACAGAGACTATAGTAGATGGGGAACAATATGTATGACTAGCTCAGTGGATGAATGAACACTAGCAGCTCAGTATCCATCCCCAGTCCAGCCTCTGTGCAGTGGGTATTCTAGATCTGAGAATCTATGGTATGTCACCCAATTAAATCCTGGTAAAAACAAAGTAAATGGTTTAGGTAAGGGAAAATTGCATCAAAAATATTGGTGTTTTGAAAGAGGAATTCACAGCTTGGCAAGGCAAGCTGTGAACATTCTGCTTCCTTGAAAGGAAGAGGGCGAGCACAGCTTTTGGAATGGCTCCTCCTGACTAAGGAGCTCACGGGCTACAAAAGATTCAATTCAGTTCTTTGAAAATTATACTGTCGAGGGGAATACGGCTTCAGTTTGCTCAGTTTTGTTTTTATGCATAGGCTTACTTTTAATGAACCCATACGACAATCATTTTCCTTAATGGAGAAGCATTATAAGGAATTTCGTTGAGCCCCGGCTGGTGTGGCTCAGTGGGTTGGGCATCCTGCTGCAATGTGAAGGATCATCAGTTTAATTCCCGGTCAGGGCACACCTAGTTTGCAGGCCCGATTTCCACCCCACCTCCCCTGCGGTTGGGGCCATGCAAGAGGCAACTCTTCGATGTTTCTCTCCTTTTTCTCCTTCCCTTCCCCTCTCTAAAAATAAACAAGAAATATAATCTTTTAAAATTTTTCTTTGGCCAGAATCACCATTCAACTTTAGCTTATCTCTGAATACAAATAACACAGTTCATTTAGTTTTAAAATATAAGAAATGATGGGGGTATAAGAATTCAAGACCTCTTTGGAATTTAAGATGCATTAAGTTGAAGAGGAGCATCAATAAAAACTATGATCATTCTCAGTCTTGGAAAGAAGAATGATTACAACATACTGACTGATCCAGAGAGAACAAGCTAACGAGGAAGACAATTTCAAATACAAAATCTGAATACAAATGTCAATGTCATTTATTTAGAGCTCAGTACCTACTCTGTTTCTTTTAGGGGCATGATGCTAAAGTAGTCTGGGTATCCTTTCTTGACTAACAAAAGGAATACGGCTACACATGAGTACGCTTTGAAACTAGCATCCCTTCTCTATCATACAAGTTCAAGCATTCTGAGATTCCAACATGGATTCTTCCTTACTTTCTTAGCAGTTTGTTATCTGTACATCAGCACATGATTAAAATCGCCAAAAAAGGTGGCACAATGCCTTAGTTATAAATAGTGAAGTAAAATATCCCCTTTCCAAGAAAAAGGAACACTGCATTGCAGTGCTCAAGTGTTTTGGAATAAGTTATGCTGAAACCACTGTTTCCTTCATTTGTAAGTAGTCACCTCTCATTTATACATCATAAGAATGAGTAGTGGCAAAAAGGGAACAGATTGGATTATAAAGCCATGACTCAACAAAGGAACTCACAAAGTACAGACTCAGCTATCTATTCTCCATTTCTTTTTTCACTCATGTTTAAATGTATTAAGGTCATCAGTTAATTCAAGGGCAGAGAAATGTCAGGTTATTACCACAAATGTCAAATGCTCATGAATGTGGAAATCATTATATTTTGCTATCAAAATGAGATTAAAAAATTTTCAGAAGTAGGTATATAACCCCAAGTGGTCTGAAATAAGTCTGTTGTGGAAAAAGGACTTGGGAGAAAGGCCAGGCCACAGCATTGACCCCAGCTGTTCTTTAGACATTTTTCCTTGAATTTCCTCTCACCCTTCTCAAGTTATTTCAGTATTAATGTAGTAAAGACAGGTAGTTGCTAACCCTTTTTTTCCTTCCTTAGCAACAGTACCCTAAACCTGTTGACCGTGGCAATGCGCTTCACCAAATGACTGCATTTTTGAACCTCCCTAGCAGTGAGAATAAGCAGGAGGACTAAGTTTTGGCCAATATAATATAAGCAAAATATTGCGTGGGACATTCAGGGGGTTTCCTTAAAGATAACTGACTTCATTGTTTAAGAGGCCTTGTTCCTTTTAATGACTGGAACACATATGCAATGGCTGGAGCTTCAGCAGTTGTTTCAGACCACATTAGGAGAGTGAGACAGGAAAAGAAAAGGATTCCTGCCTGGTGGCTTTGGAATTGTACTTCCAGCACTGGATGTCTAGTCCTGGAATTATTTTATTTTTATTTTTACCTTATATACTAAAAATAAAAATCTGGTTAAGTTCTTGCTGGGTTCTCCTTTGCTTAAAGCAATAGCTTTGTCATTCAATGGTCGTCCAACAGGAATCCCCAGTATGTGGTGATGGGAAGAAGGAAACTTTATTCAGTGCAAAATAGCTCAATTGCAATACAGCAGGGCTGTGAAAACAGCATGGCTCTGAGGTGGCCCTGGGGTGAGGCAGCCGCAGAGCCAGATGGCTGTGGGGCCAGGCCCCTTTCCAGCTAGACAGCTCTGCTCTGCTCCTTGCGGGTCTGGTTAGCACTGCTGTGTGCCAGTCTGCTCTGGCCTGCGCTAGTCTGCTCTGCTCTGGAGAGACCTCATCAGCGTTTCAGCTCCAGCTGGGGAAATGCAGTCTTTGGTGGGAAAGGTAAGTGCGCTCCTAGTCCTGGAATTATTTTAGATGAGAGGAAAATAAACGTTCCTATTGCTTAAGCCTGTAGCAATTTGGATTTTTTGTGTAAGGCAGTTGAATCAAATACTATTTGATATAAAACACCAATAAGAAGTCCCCAAAGCAAGAAGAAGAAGAAGAAGAAGAAGAAGAAGAAGAAGAAGAAGAAGAAGAAGAAGAGGAAGAAGAAGAAGAAGAGGAAGAAGAAGAAGAAGAAGAAGGAAGAGATAGGGAAAAAGCAGATGCAAGGGTATCAAAGAAGTGAAAGGGAACAGAATCTGTTCTGTCCAAAATATGCCTCTTTTGAATAAGGATTATTTTAGGCTGATTTTTTAAAAAGCAGACATGAGAGAAGTTCTGAAAACCAAGTACAAGTTGGTTACCCTTTTTAGAGAGACATTTGCATTTATGGGGGAAATTTTTATTTGCAAGGGTACCTCCCTCTCTGTACCAGGAATGGGAGGATGTCCCCGCATCTGGAGAAACTCATCCATGGAGAAGACATGGACTGAAATCTTCATAACAACCTCACTTTCTTTTACTGTACTTTGCCAGAGAACCTGGTTCTCCCCTGCCCAACATTTTCTTTTGGAGGTGGTATTTAAGGTGGGAGCTTGGGTTATAGGTTGGGGAGTTACTCAGTTTTCCTGGGTCTTTCCCTTGTATACAGGAGGTATTCATGTTATTAAACTTCTGTTTGCTTTTCTCCTGTTAATTTGTCTTTTATCACAAGTGGTCTCAGCCAAGAACTACAAGGGTAGAGGGAAAATTATTTTTCCTGTCCTACACAGGCTCAGTTTTTCAACTGTAAAGTGGGAGTATGGTGTTGCCTACTTAAATGATTGTTATATGGATTAAATGAGATAACTAAGCATTTAGCTTAATGCCTTAGCTCACAATAAACGTTTAGTAAATGCTAAGTGGATGAAGAAATGAGTGCATGTGTGAGGACTACATACCATGGAGAGGACTAAGAGGGCACCTTTGAGGAGTAACAGTCTAGTTTGGGAGGCAGAAAGCCATATTTTGCAAATAAAAGAATATTACATATTCTTCACCAAGAGCTTATGGATGGTAAAAAAACAAAAACAAAAACTGCAGAATAGCCCTGGCTGGTGTGGCTTAGTGGACTGAGTGCTGGCCTGCGAGCCAAAAGGTCACCGGTTCGATTCCCAGTCAGTCACATGCCGGGGTTGTGGGTCAGGTCCCCAGCACAAGATGGTGCAAGAAGCAACCACACATTGATGTTTCTCTTGCTCTCTTTCTCCTCCCTTCCCCTCTGTCTAAAAATAAATAAATAAAATCTTAAAAAACAAACAAACAAACAACCCTGCGAAATAATTGACTAACCAGATTGGATGGTACAACATCGTAATCTAGGCAGATCACTGACCTTGCAAGGATCAACAGAATGAGATGAGGATGGAATACTGGGGACAAATTAAAGGTTCTTCTAGACTAAAGACTTATTGGATAAAGTGTAAATTTTCTCAGGGTTGGAATGCCCGAGGAACTAACTAGATACAACTGCATCTAGTAGCAAGCACAGTTCTGGTACCTTATATCCAAATATTCTACTTTTGACCCTAATTTTTTGATTTCATGTTATGGATGGAAAAGGAGGTTCCATGGAAAGTAACCTCACAGGGTGATCTGATCATAAATTACTAACAGCATTGTCGTGGTGAGCAGTCACGCCTCAGGCAAGTTTTTAGTAAAAGGTTTACTTATTTTGCCTTAAGCAAGCCGTGTCTATTGTTTTTTGAGCATCTAATTCC
This sequence comes from Pteronotus mesoamericanus, assembly GCF_021234165.1. Lineage (NCBI taxonomy): Eukaryota > Metazoa > Chordata > Mammalia > Chiroptera > Mormoopidae > Pteronotus > Pteronotus mesoamericanus. Next base: position 7,429,236 of record NW_026555198.1, read on the forward strand.
TGCCTCTTTGAAAAGCCTCTTTTCAGACTCCTCCTTCTTACTGATAACCACGCTCAAGAAAACACAGAACCTCGTTAACTGTCCTGTCAACCAATCCCTGCCTTGCTTTTCCCCACCTTTCTATAACCTTACGTTTTCTCCTTAATTTCAGATGCATAAAAGAAGCTGCCAAACTGTTATTCTTAGGAGCATTTGAGATTTTGCTGCCCATCATACGATGTTAGTTTGGCTCAAGTAAATGCTTATAAGAATTCCCTAAAAGTCTGGACATTTCTTTTGTCGACAAACTCGAGACAGGGGAGTGATTGACAGAGCTGGAACTTTTCCCCTAACTTTTCCATTCACAAAGATTCAACTGTAATAATAGCGGTAATTCTCTAAATGCCTGAGCCGTTTAAAATTTTGAGTATTTTCACCGATTATCTCTAAATTTTCACCACAGTACCTTAACATTAAAACATTTCTCCCATATTAGCCCTTACCATCGTGGCTCAATTGGTTGAGCATCATCCCAAAAAGCAAAAGGCCTCAGTTTGACTCCCAATCAGGGCACATGCCTGGGTTGCAGGCCTGGTCCCGGTTGAGGGGTGTGCAAGAAGCAATTGATCGATGTTTCTCTCCTTCTCTTTCTCCCTCCCGTCTCCTCTCTCTAAAAATAAATAAAATATATTTTTTAAATCATTTCCATTTTAGATGTGCCGAAACTGAGACCCCCCCCACAAGAAGGGAAGTGACTTGCCCAAAGTATGAGATCAAATAAATAGATATAAAACCTACCTTTCTGGCCTCCAAGATGAGTTAGGGATCCTTTCTCTCTTATGCTTCAGCACCCCATGACAGTCTCTGGACTGTGCTGTCTTCCATACCAGATCTTCTGAAAAGGAGGCGCTTGTCTTACACACCTCTGTGTCCCCAGTATCACCTAGCATAGAATGGATACTCCAAAAATTTTTAATGAATGCAATAAACATTTAATAAGTTAGTGAAAGGGTAAAAAAATGAATGGATGGACAAACTAACTTGAGTCTCTCAATATCTTTGGTAAACTGTGTCTCAATGAATGAAAATCCAACATATACAAAGTGTCTGTGCATTCCTCCCTTGCTGGCAATTGTTTACTACAGTAAGTTCCCTTTATTAAATAACTAGAGAGAAAAAATATATATAGTATACTTTGTTCATGTAGCTTTCAACCAGCTTTGGAACAAATGTGTATAATATCTTCAATCCAAAATATTAAAAGACGATAGATACCATTTTCAATTCACAATAGTATTGTATATTTCTTAATAACCAAATAACAGCATTAACAAGGAACTAAATTTTCCCTCACTGGTGTGGCTCAGTGGGTTGGGCATTGTCCTGTAAACCAAAAGGTCACTAGTTCAATTCCCAGTCAGGGCATACGCCTGGGTCTTGGGCCAGGTCCCAGGTTGAGAGTGTGCGAGAGGCAACCAATCGATGTTTCCCTTGCACATCGAAGTTTCTCTCCTTCTCTTTCCTCATCTCTTCCCCTCTCTCTAAAAATAAATAAATAAAACCTTTTTTTTTAAAAAGGAACTACATTTAATGGAGCTTCTACTATGGGTTAGAACCTGCAGTCGGTTCAATATTGTCCTTAAAACATGCATATTTACCCAGAACCTCAGAATGCAACTTTATCTGGAAGTAAGGTCTCTGCAGATATAATTATTTGGGGATCTCAAAATGAAATCATACTGAATTTGGGGTGGCCCCTAAATCCAATGATTGCTTTCTTTATAAGGAGGAGAGATTTGGACACAGAAAGACACACAGACACAGATTAGACAGAGACCCAGAGAGACTGGAGTGACGCTGCCACAAACCAAGGGTCAGCAAGGATTTTCAGCAACTTTCGGAAGCTGGGAAAGCAGCATGATTTGGCTTCTCCCTCCTAAACTCCAGAAGGAATCAACCTGGATTTCAGAAGTTTGCTCTCCTGAACTATGAGAGAACGCATTTCTGTTATTTTAAGCCACTACATTTGGGGTGATTTGTTACAGCAACCCTGGAAAACTAATACAGAGACCTAACAAATGTTCTTCTTTAATCTTCACAACAGCATGGTCAGACAGAAATCATTATGTATTTTATAAAGATGGTGAATCAGAAAGAAAAGGTAACCTCTTTTATTCATCTGACATGAATGCAGTGCATAGTCTGTGCTAGACTCTGCTGTATACTAGGAAGCAGGTACATAAATAACCACACAAGGAAGCACAAATTATAAATGATCAAGTTTGAACCTAGGTCTGCCTGACTCCAAAGGCATGATATTCTCCTCACATTGGAAAGCAATGATCCTACAATTCTCCTCAATCATGTGGTGTTAATGGGATCCCAGCGCTGTCTACAAAGCCTTCAAATGTAGAAATTGCAATTCACTGATGGTCCCATTTGTGTCTCAGTGCTTTTCTCCCAATAAGACCAAGCAGGGCAACAGGCCACATGCTTTCTGCAAACAAAATACTATGGGTGAAATTTATCCCTTCAGATTAGGGGCTGAAATAACTTCTCTCTTCCTTAGAAAGTGAAAATGTTATTTTTGCAGATGCTTTCCTACTCCACTGCAAAGAGGGATTTGTATCATCTGCTCACTACATCTGGGTCAAGGGCAGTATGGATAAAGATAATTGTTTTGTTTCATTGAAAGCCCAGTACAGTATAGGAAATGGAGTAGCCAAAGAACTTATATGCATGATCCATGGACATGAACAATGGTGTGGGGATTGCCTGAGGGAGTGGGGGGTGTTGGGTGGCAGGGGGCAAAGGAGGGAAAATTGGGACAACTGTAATAGCATAATCAATAAAATATAATTTAAAAAATAAAAATAAATAAATGAAATGAAAAAAAAGAAAAGAAAAAGAAAGCAAAAAAGGGTTTGTTGGATCCCAAGCTTGAGTTAGGAGCCTAAAGTGCAAGTATCAGCAATGCCTCACTTTGATCTATTTCCCTAGGAAAATAAGGATCCATCTGCTCCTGCCATGAACTGTGGTGGGTTTGAGGTCAAACAGAACTGGAGTCAAGATCTGACCGTGTTACAGTGACAAAATTGTAAATCTCTGCATAAAATTAGAAAATCATTCATTTTTCTCCAGTTTATAGATGATGAAATTGAGACCAATAATGGTGAAGAGACTTGGCCAAGGTTATGCAGAACACCAGAAAGGACAGTCAAAAATAGAAAGCAGGGTTTATTCCTTTAAACTGATGATCTTTCTACAAATCATGTTGTATCTTTGAGCTTCAAAACTCTTGTTTGTATATTAAGGCTAAAGACATCAAGCTCAGCATAACTAATAGGGTTACTGTGATCACCAAATGAGAGAATCTGTGTGAAAGACCTAGACCTTGGGCCAAGCACTTCCCCATTGCTGGGTCTCAAGTTCAACTACCTTCAAATGAGGAAGTTGCACTACGTGATTCCTCAGTTATAGTATCTGTTGCTTCTCTGTGTTTTGTGAAGTGTAAAGTGGTATACGAAACGAATGGATCTTATCCCCATATTTCCATAGTTCCTGAACTGAACAGTTTATCCCCAATAGACATGAGTTTTCCAGTATAAAGAAGGAGGTGGGATGGGAGTGTTTCTGAGGGTCAGATGAGGAGAAACTCAGAATTGTAACTAATACCCCTGATGAGTACCTTTAAGAGGTTTTTAGAAATTTTTATTTGTCATGTTGTTTAATTTTTATTTATTTACTGTAAAGATTTTATTTATTTATTTTTAGACATAGGGGAAGGGAGGGAGAAAGAGAGGGAGAGAAACATCAATGTGTGATTGCCTCTTGTGCACCCCTTACTGGGTACCTGGCCCACAACCCAGGCATGTGCCCTGACTGGACCTTTAACAGTTTTTAGAAAGGCAATTTAGAGGTCATATATAATGTTCTATTGGTCACATCCTGAAAGGAAGAATCTGCTACATCTAATATTAACCATTCATCTATCCATTCAATTGTCCAGTTGTTCAACAAGTAATCCTGAATACATACTAGGTATCGCTTTAGGCTTTGTGGGGTAGGCAGTGAAAACAACAGGCAAAAATTCCTACCCTCATGGTTTACTTTGGGGTGGGGGAGGGATGAGAGGTAGTTAGACAAAAAAGCAAATAATAGCATATACCAAGTTAATTGCTGAAAAGGTATGAAAAATAATGAAGGAAAGAAGAAAGACTGGTGGGAGGGGTAAGAGCTGTAACCTCTGCAGAGACCTGCAGATGAGGAAGTTATCTTGGAAGATGCCCAGGGGAAGAGTACCTGGGCAGTAGGGGGTGGGTCCAGAGATGTTAAGGAGTGCGGAAGTTTCTTGGGGGCACACAGGCCCCCAAAGTAATATGAACTTTTATTAAGAATGAGATGAAGCTTTTACCACCAAAGCTTTTGGAGTACAGAAGAATATGATTTGATATACGCTCTAATAGGATCAATGAGGCTGTTCTCCCGAGAGCAAACTGAAGCGGAACAAGGATTGAAAGAGGGAGGCTGCAGAGGGCATCCAGGTTGAGTTGGGACAGTGACTCAGGTCGGGATGGTAGGGTAGCAGCAGCGATGGCTACGAGAAGTGGTCAAATTATGGCTGCATTTTGGGTAGTAACCAAATGAAACCAGGGCGTTATTTCAGGTGTACTATGTAAATCACTAACGTTACAATTATCTCTCATGTTCAGACTGAAGGAACTGCAAACTTTAGAGTACGATTTTGTGTTCTCCGGGGTGGCGGGAATAGTAAACCTGATTGCCTGGCTTTTGACAAAGGAACCCACTTACTCTTAAATCTTTGAAAAAGATTTTGTGGAAAAATTCTCTTCTACAAATATCCTAATGTACCAGACACTTTTTAAAAATATATTTATTTATTTTCAGAGATAGCGGGAGGGAGGGAGAAAGAGAGGGAGAGAAATATCAAATCGGTTGCCTCTCAAATGCCCCCAACGAGGGTCCTGGCCCACAACCCAGGCGTGTGCCCTGACAGGGAATCAAACCAGCGACCTTTTGGTTCACAGGCCAGCATTCAATCCACTGAGCCACACCAGCCAGGGCCCTAAAGCTTTTAAAGAGGGGTTATATCCCTGGTATTTTTTTTTCCTTTTATATTTTTAGTTGAAGTTTATATTTTTATTGGGCAGGTATTGAAATATGTGCCCTGGCACTGCACAGGGTAACTGAAGGGAAAACAACTGTGGGGGGCTTAAAAAATTAAAGATTGCAAGAGCATAATGTAAACAAGAAAACGTCTGGCAACATTGATGTGCAGATGTTTCTTCCCAGCTAAAATCAGACACGTTGCCAAAAAGTCACAGGTGTACAAGGCATGTGAAAACAAGAGAATACCGAGTGAAGAGATTTATATACAATACAATTTCATTCATTTGAGAGATTGGGCACCATTTAAACAGAGTTTGGAAATACTGGACGATTCATGAAAGGGAATATCAGTAACTCCAAAATCTAGGTAGGGGAGAAGGAAAAAAGATGGATTAACAAGGATCACAGGAAAGCTTCTGCTAACCAGGTTTTGTTTTCTGCTCCTTTGTGAGGCTTGACCATAGTCTAATGTAATTGGGTTCAAATTGTTTATTTAACCAGCTTGCAATGAAATGTAAATAAAAATAACCATCAATATCATTGTTGACACAAATGAGAAATTTATATATACCAATTATTTCTCCCTCAAAATATTTTCATTGATTTTTGACATGCACAGAGACACCTGGCCCAGGGCTAAGTGATGGCTGAAATCCCATTCTTTCAACACTTTTAAGTCCTGAGTCTGGTTATAGGAAAGAAGGGCATCTATAATTCTCATATAAGTTTCTTTTCCTTCTTCACTGTGTTGGGCCCTTTGAATCTGGAAAACCACACTCTTCAGTTCTATAAATTTATTTACTTCAGAAATTCCCTCTTCCTTTTCTTAATGCTTTCTTTCTAAAACTCCTACATTCATTCCCGGAATCTCTAAAATTTATTTCTTATTCTCTGAGCATCCCCTTTTATGGATGGTATGTCTTCTCTTATCTTTGAATATACTAAGGGTATTTTTGTAGTAAGTGAATGTTTACTAGTGTAACATTTTAATTCCTTAAATGATTTTTTCACAATATGTTTACTATTTCTTAGCCCTAGGGCTTACTATAAACATTTTAACATTCCAGAATCCACTTACATTTATGCTGACTTAATTCCAGTGAAAAATGTTATAACTTTATATAGCTCCATTCTCTATATAATTATATAGCTTTATTCTCTTTCTCCCTTTTTGTACTACTAATGATAGCTATTAATAGATCTACATGTATACAATCCTAAGAATACATTATTTTAATTATTACTTCATATAATTTCATGTAATATAAAGAAGCTGAAAGAACAAAAGACAAAGCATATATTTATAGAATGTATTATATTAATCTGACTTACCATTTCTTGTTCTCTTCCTTTATTCCTGTGGATTTGAATTCTCATCTGGTCTCAATTTCTTCCTCAAATACAACTTTGCATTAACTACATCCTTTGTTTTGTTATTGTCAAATATATTACTTTTATGAATGTTATAGATCCAACAATACAGTCACATACATATTTATGTAATTTTTAAAATCACTTAACAGAAGGAAAGCAAATATGCATTTATATTGTCTTTATAATTATACAATTACCTTCACCAGTGCTTCTGATATTTTGTGTGGATTCGAATTTTGGTCTGGTGTCACTTGCTTTCAGTCCGAAGAACTTTTGTACTTTCTGTAAGCCAGATCTGCTAGCAAGAAATTCCCTCGGTTTTTGTTTATTTGGAAATGTTATTTCCCCCCTCATTTTTGAAAGATAATTTTCCTGGATCTAAGGTACTTGGTTGGAAATCTTGGCCTCTGTCTGCTATACCAAGGGTCCTACAGAACAGCAGCAAGACACCCAGCTCAATAGTGTTCTCAGAAGCCCCCAGGCATCTAGAATGTGCCAGGTACCATCCATACTTCAAGGCAGGTGAGGCAGAAACCAAAAGCTCCCAGGAACGCTGGAATGGTGGATGCAAGCTCTACTCCTCTCTTTCTCCCTGAAGGAGAGGCTGCCAAGCTGTGTCAGCCTGTTAGTGTACCACAAGTCCTTTGGAGCAGCAGTACAGCGCCCAACTCTTTTTTTTCTCAGTGGCTTCTGAGTATCTAGAGTATGCCATAGCCCATCAGCACCCTGAAATAGGCAAGACAGAAGCCAGACCATCAGGCAGCCATCCTGAAAAGCCAGAATTCTGGACTATGGCCCAATCTTCTTCTTCTCTCCCCAAGGAGAATGGGGAGCTGGGAGTTTCCTTTCAATTGGGTGGCACTGTGCCAGGGGAGGGACTCTTTAGAGAGGGTGCCAGGAATTTTCCTACTTGCTCCCATGGGGCTGGTTTTGCACTTGCCTTGGGCTAAAAAGTCACTTAACTGGTTTCTGGATTTCTCACAAAGGATATTGGTCTACAAATTGTTGTTAAATTGGTGTCTCCACAGGGGGTCTGGGGCTTCCTATTTTGCCATTGGGTGAGTGCGGAGGGGAAAGATCAAGATCTTGCTTTGGAGATGCTAATTTAGATTGGCCTATAAAGCAATCAATTGGAGGAGTTAATCAGGCAGTTAGATTTGAGTCAGGACTTCAGGGGAGAGGAACTGCTTGGGTTTTGACTTCTGAAAAACACAAGGATGGAAGCATTATGATGGTAAGTGTTTTTGCATGTTTGTTTAATTTTATTTTGTTTACTTCCTAGAACAACCCCTGGCTCATATAAGAACTATAAATATTTATTAAATAGAATTTGCACAGTCTCTATAAGATAGTGAAGATTTAAAAACATGTATTGTTCGTCTATAAAAAAAAAGAAAGAAAAATCTTTATCTTTTGTAACAGTATGGATGGACCTGGAGAATATTATGCTAAGTGAAATAAGCCAGTCAGAGAAAGACAGATACCGTATGATTTCACTCATATGTGGAATATAATGAACAAACTGAAATAACAAGGAAAATGTTAGTTTTCACTTGTTCAGAGATGAACAAGTTAATTCAGAGGTGAACTTGTTAGTTCACTTGTTAGTTTCACAGCCTCAGAGATGGAGAGCAGGATGACAACTAAGGAGGGTGGGAGAGGTTAGGAGGTGGAAGGATTGAGCAAAAAGGAAAAAGGACTCATGGACATGGACAGCAGTGTGGCGATTGTGCGGGGAAGATGGGTACAAGGGGTCTAAACTGTAATGGAAAAAATACAATAAAAAGCCCTGGCTGCTGTGACTCAGTGGATTGAGCACTGGCCTGCAAACTGAAGGGTCTCTGATTCGATCGATTCCCAGTCAGGGCACATGCCTGGGTTGTGGGCCAGTTCCCCAGTTGGGGGCATGTGAGAGGCTACAGAAGGATATATCTCTCACACATCCATGTTTCTCTCCTTCTCTTTCTCCCTCCCTTCCCCTCTCTAAAAATAAATAAAAATAAAATCTTAAAAAAATACAGTAAAAAATAAAGTACTAAAAAACAAAACATGTGGCCAACACACCATGTTGAATCAGAAGTTCATAGTGACAAATGTCTATCCTTAAATTATATATTTGACTTCCTGGAAGTAAAGTAGATATTTTAACCAAATATGGTAAAAAGAGGATGATTAAATTTTTTTAGGGTCAAACTTCTTATGAGGTTATAAAGTCTAGTGATTTATTTCATCATTGTTTGAAATCTGGCTCTGAAAAACCTCTAGAAGTGTCACTCCAAATATGTTTTTTTAAAGATTTTATTTATTTATTTATTTATTATTTTGATTGAGAGAGGAAGGTAGGGAGAAAGAGGAGAGAAACATTGGTGTGTGATCGGTTGCTTTTCCCGTGCTCCCAACTGGGGACCTGGCCTGCAACCTAGGCATGTGCCCTGACTGGGAATCGAACCTGTGATCCTTTGGTTCACAAGCCAGAGCTTTATCCACTAAGCCTTACTAGCCAGGGCCCAAATATGTTTTTTATCGTACTTTTTCCACTCCCATATATTGCCCCATACCCTCTTCCACCTCCACCCACGCCCACAATCGCCACACTGTTTTCTGTGTCCATGAGTTCTTTCCTTTTTTTGCTCAATCCCTCCACCCCTACCCCCCACACCTTAGCTGTCACCTTGCTCTCTATCCACGAGTCTTTCTCTCTTTTGCTTGTTAGTCCAGTTTGTTCATTAGAGTCCACATATGAGTAAAATCATATGATAATTATTTTTGAAAATGACAGCATTCTTAGTATAGTTACAAGGCATCAAAGGTTACCGGTTTTAAAAGGCTCATGAAACATGAGTATTAGTAAGGTACCAGTACTTCTGAATAAGACTCTGCTCATTTAGAAACTATTCATTATGTTGTTTGTAATTATTTTAAATATTTAGAGCAGAAGAGTATGATACACACACACACACACACATTTGTGTGTATAATTATTTAATCAATTAATTAGGTATGCAATCCATTTGCTGATTTGTTAGTTTGAATCTAATTAGTTAGCTAACAACTGAAGTTTTGAACCATTCCAGGGCTGGTCCTCAGACTGAAAACACAAAAATCAGAAGCTCACATTCTAGTGCACCTCTAGAATCCTTCAACATTTTTCCTATCAGATCTGTTTAGATCTGTGAGTTTTCATGTTTAAAACTTGAAATAAATAACATTCCAAATACATGAATTGCCTGGAAATATTGTACAGGCCTGGCTGCCTTTGTATCTATAGGATAAAAGAAAAAAGCAGGCCCAGTAGTTTGTGTGTGTTCTTTGCAGTGACTCCCTCTGCCGAGAACTTCAACCTATTTTCATGGGATTCTGCTGCCTGAGAACACTAAAGGTATAGCTGAATTCTACACTAGATTTTGCCACATCTGGTTTAAAACTAGATTATTGCCATATGTAATTTGAATGAACCTCTCATGTGAGATGCTGTGGAGTGTCTGAAGGGACAGATAGCAGGGGTTTCACCCAGCATACAGATAGGTTGAATGACTGGTGAATTGGCTGCTAAAAAATGTATTGGGTTGGCCAAAAAGTCTGCTACGTTTTTTGCATATGCTGGCTCTAATAGCACTTATTTATCTTTAACTTCACTTGAAACAATTTTGTTAGATTGCATTTTGACATCTGTCATATCAGTGTGTGTAAAAAAAAAGCTTAATCAAAATTGAATTTTTGTGATGGAAGAAAATGTGCAACATTTTTGGCATGTTATGCTTTTTTATTTCAAGAAAGGTAAAAACGCAACTGAAATGCAAGAAAAAAGATTTACGCAGTGTGTGGAGGAGGTACTGTGACTGATCGAATGTGTCAAAAGTGGTTTGCAAAGTTTCTTGGTACTATTGACATTTTGGCCAAATAATTCTTTGTTGTGGGGCTGCCTTATGCATTGGAAGATGTTTAGCAGCAGCCCTGGCCTCTACCCACTAGAAGCCAATAGCGAGAGAGCCGACATACTCAAAATAGCAGAATCAATCAAGTTACTGGTGAAAATGAAAAATGTCTCCTGCTTTAGGGAAAAAAACATAAAGGCCTTTTTGGCCAGCCCAATACATGTGGTAAAATGTGGACTACATTTTGCTTGCATTGTAACATACCATTCTACAGTAAAGTTGTGGGGACCTATGACCCTCACTTGGCAAAAGAATATACCAATTGTAGAAAAATCAATGTGGTTTAGGTCTGTTTGCAACTCTATGTTTTTTGTACTTTTTATGGCACTTATTGCCCATCTTATGTTACAGGTTTTTAAAAATTTATTTCTTTTTAAAAAATGTCTTCTCTATTTATTTTTAGAGAGAAGGGAGGAAGGAAGAGAGGGAGAGAAACATCAATGTGTGGTTGCCTTTCACGTGCCCCCCTCCTGGGGACCTGGCCCACAACCCAGGCATGTGCCTCAGACTGGGAATCAAACTGGCTATGCCGGCACTCAATCCACTGAGCCACACCAGCCAGGGCTAAACATTTAATTCTTACCTGCACTAGAGTGAACACCTTGGGGGCAGGGGCAGTGTTTAACTTGTTCACTTTTATGCTCCTCTAGCGTTAGCCCCATGCCTTGAACATAACAAGCACTCAGTCATTTCTGAGCAAAGTTAACTCGTGAGATTATTACCTAAACTCAACTGAACTTGACCCCACACCTTGAATCTAATAAAAGTAAATGCGTAAGCATGATTGAAACCTGTGTAATCTGTTCAATAAGCACCTTTCTCTTTAAAAAGGTCATTCCTTTTTGTTTTTAGGTCTTTGTCACATTAATGAAAAACAAAAACTCAATTTGAAATAGTACCAATTTGCATCTAAATAATTAAAGAACCCTAAAGAAAAAGTAACCTAAGCCTTGGCCATGTGGCTCAGTTGGATGGAGTGTCAACTGGGGCAGGACAGTGAGGAACTAGGAAAATTCCTTGGCAACTAGAATAGACAGTTGAACACTACGGCTGAGCAATTTACAGCCAGCTGCAGATGGGCACCAGGGCGCAAGGCCCTGAGTGCTTGGCAAGGGGCAAAATTGGGAAAACAAGAGCCTCACGCCTAGGGTAACCTCCTGTCCCCTGGCCTCTCCTCCCTGGAGATAACATCTAGGCCTCAGTTGTTTCAGCTCCTGGTGCAGAAAAGCAGCAAAACCTTTTCATTTTCATTTTTTCAATGTTCAAATGAACATTTTTCATTTTCACCAGTAACTTGATTGATTCTGCTATTTTGAGTATGTTGGCTCTCTCTCGCTATTGGCTTCTAGTGGGTAGAGGTCAGGGTTGCTGCTGAACATCTTCCAATGCATAAGGCAGCCCCACAACAAAGAATTATTTGGCCAAAATGTCAATAGTACCAAGAAACTTTGCAAACCACTTTTGACACATTCCATGTCAAAACCAGGTAGGAGTCGCCAGAACCAATTGTTATGACTAAATGAGCCCTGCCCTGTCACTGACCAATCAGCGGAAACCATGACCTTGAAAGGGCACACCTAGAGAACTGGTGAATATTATGCTGGGACCCTCCCCTGTTCCCCTAGTTTCCCACCTGCAAGAGAGAGATACAAGCCTCCAGACAAAGGATCCAGCAGGCCAGTGTGCTCTCCTTCTGGGGAGCAGCCAGTGCCATTTCCTTTCCTCCGCTCCCCCAACCCCACTTCTTTCTTCACAGGCACGTGTCTCTTAAACTCTAAGGCAATGGGTAGCTGGCAGCTTGTCCCAGGCTAACCCCCTGAACCTGTCCTCAAAGCCCCCTCTTTTCTGACTTCCCAGTGGGCTAAGGCAGCCCAGCCTAGGCTCTCCTGTTGCTTCCTCTATGCTAAGCCCTTCCTTGTTTTACTGCCCTCAGCTTTAATAACGTACATTCACAATCCCCTGGACCCCAGTTGTGAAATCTTTCCTACACGAAATCAAGAACTACACATTACTGGCTGGCCCTAGGCAGACCCTCTCAGGGCCAGGCCCCCTGTCTGGTAATAAACCTGTGCACCAAAAGGTTTCTGGTTCCATCCCCAGTTGGGGTGAGTACGGGAGGCAACTAATAGATGTTTCTCTCTCACATCATTTTTCTCTCTCTAAAATCAATAATAAAACATATCCTTGGGTGAGGATTAAAAAAACTTAAGGTTTAATTCGTATTATGTGTATTGTAAAGTCTTAAGTGGTAATTTATTCCAAAGTGGTTCAAAATTCATAATTTTCACCAGTTTTAAAACTAATCTTCTACATTTTCTATTAGCTTCATTAGAACCAGTGTTAATTCTTTTTGAATGTTCAGAATTTGAACAAGGCAGTTGTTAAACTCGGCCTAGTATCTCGTATTTTATCAAATCATCGCAAATACGTTTTTTTGAACACAAATTTATTTTGTAGAAATGAAAACAAAACAATTTTCACTAAAAAGACAAAATAGTTCTTCTAAACAGTGGATCTAAAAGGACATAAGTATAACATAGCTAAGACACTCTTTTTTTGGTAGAAACCTCAAGTTAATACTTGATGAACATATATTTATGGGAGGTTTTTTTAATTTGCTTTTGCAAATCTACTTTATACTAAAATTTTTACTTAACATTACTGCTTAGGAAAACAAATGAGACTTTAACAAATAATATTACATTTCAAATTTAAAATCTGTATCTCCAAACTTTATATGCTATATGACTTACTTTAAGAAATATTTTCATTCCTTCTAAAGAAAACATATATATGTAATGTTTTTCTGCATTTTGGTTGTATAACGCACACACAAAATTTGGCTGGCTGAACGAAGTCAAAAAAGGAATCTTATCCATAGGTCTTATTTAGGATATTCTTGCCAGCCCAGTGATGTGAAATCACTGACACACGAAAAATAGAGTCCAGAGCCAGTCTAAAACTTCTATATTACCCAAATATACCATGAGTTGACTGTGAAAACGGTCAGCTGTGTAATCCCATGTAAGCTTTGTAGGATGCTTACTGAAAAGGGAAGAAGAGTTCTCCCTGGAATACAAAATGCCTTTTAAGGTGGAAGCTTCAGCAGTTCCTTTTTTTACTATTATCTACAAATATTTATTGTAACACTTGAATAGAACTACAGGAAGCCCATGGCACTGATAGAGAATATTGATTCTGTTAGGTCAGAAAAATGTATTCATAGAAAAATTGAATGTTCTTTATGTAAAAAATATCAGACTATTTTAAAGACAACTTTCAAAAATTCCTGGTAATAGCTAACAGAAAAGTAAAATTGGCCATTGGACGCTGTCTGTTCCAGAACATTGGACTCTTAACAGCACCTCCACTGCTGGGGGGAAAAAAATTAAGTCTGTCATGCAACAGGAAAACAAAAGACCAAACTATTCAGGAGCAACTGTTCCATACAGAGGAGAACTGTTCTACACAGAGCAGCCAAATCACAAGGTAATTTTTAGTATGAATATATGTAGTTAATTATATATTACGCAGCTTCCTTTAAAAAGCACTGATACTTTGAACAGTTGTATCATTTCAAAAAGAACACCACAAAGTTAACCATCACTAATACTCAGTATCTGTAGTCAATGTTCTGAAACACTGAGATTGAGAAGGCAAGTTTCTTTTGAAAATGGCTTAAACTCAATCATTTTTTAGGTTTTTTCTCACTGAACATCAAACTTTATTATTCCATAAAACTAAGATTTAGATAAGAAAAAGTGAAGTAAGTACCAACTCTAATTTAAATTGCTTAAGTATTTAAGTCTATAAAAGTAGGTTGGTAGTCTTTTTGTAATTAGGTTTTAGGCAGTTGCCATGAAACTGTATGTAAACTCACTATTCAGACTAATGGCAGAACCTGGTCCTATCCTGTTTCTATCAAGATCTGGAACCAAAGTTTAAACCTTGGCTATACCATTTAACAAGTAACATCAGTGTTAATACAGTCCTACACTCCAACAGACTTGATGGTGTGAGTACTGGGTGGGTTTTGTTTTGAACTTTACCATTCTGCAAGGGTTTGTACACAAGCTGGCTACAAGTCAGAGAGCCAGACACAAAGAGTGCAACAAGTACCCTTTTAAACAGTATATTGCGGAGAATGGAGAGCGCCTACCCCATCCGCTCGCATCGGGTGCAGTGGAGCTGAGTGATGGTGTCACTGGGCAGGGACAGGTGACAGGACAGAGCAAGCTGCAGAGGCAACAGGGCCATGTAGATGATGGAAACGCATCTCTGGCAATGGCCCAGGCCTCCAAGGCCACAGTGGTGGAATAAACAGCAGCAGCTGCTGTTCCAATCCAAACAGCAATGAACTACAATCAAAATCTTGCAGACTATACATTAACAATGTGAGTCAGGCAGCAAGTTCTCAGTCTGGGTGTCCCAGGTGCGGCAGTCCACCCCGAATGGTCTGGGTGAGCTGGCAGCCCCAGGGGCAGGCCAATGTCCTGAGTGTCCCTTTCCAGGCGGTCTTCATTTAGGGGGTAGGAAATGTGGTTTTTTCAAGCTAAAATTGGACCAGTCGATGGACAGTCTTTGTCGGGTCTGTCTAGCAGAATCCAAGCAGAATCTTTTGAAATGTTCAACTTCCCTCTCTGTCTCATCCATCTCCTCACTGTCTAGGTCGATATCTTTAGGCATAAAGACATCATAGAGCGGGTTGTTGTCTCCGTCTCCCTTCCTGTTTTCTTTGCTCGTGTCGCTGGGTTGAGGAGTATCTGCCAGCACTGGCTCAGTGGGGCAGGCAGGCTCTTCAGGGCCTAGGCTCGCCTTTTCCTTGACTTGGCTGAGCCGTTTCTTGCCCTTGTTCTCACTCCTGGCTTTTCTCTCCAATCTCCTCTGCTCCGCCAGCAAAACGAGGTGAAGCACTTTAGTATTTGGTTGAGTCTGGGGCCGGGGTTTGGGCTGGCCCTCTGAGGCTTTCGGGGACTTCCCTGTTTGTTTCAGCTTTTTGCCAGTCCCATCCTTGTGTTGATGCTTTGGGGTCTCCTTTGGCAGGAGGAGCTTGGAGTCCCCATGAGCCCCTGACCCTGTGTGGTCCTCACGTCTGGAAGGGGAGTGAGATGAGGTTTCCAATTTTTCAGTTTGCTCTAGGGAGCCACTGGGCATGTGTGCCTTCTCCTCCAGCTTTCTCTGTTTATGTCTTTCCCGCTTGGCTCTGCGGGTGCTGCTCACAGGCTTGGTCTCTGAGGTGTTTATGAACTGCAGCAAGTCCTCCACCGTCCGATGATCGACCACATTCTGCCTTTCTGCGCGCCGATCTGTTTTCTTAGGTTGCTCTTCTTTTCTCCTGGCCAGCCGTAAACGAAGCTTTTCTCTCATTTCTTCGTAACTTCTCCCTGTTGGTGTGGCTGAAGGCCAGTCGTGCCTGTAGAATTGACCACAGCATTCACAGTACCTGTGCTCCTCCTGAATGTTGTAGGTACAGGAGCAGGAGCTGCAGCGGGAGCTGTGCTCAGAGCAGCTGTCATTGTTTGCACTCTTGTCCCTGCTGCCCTGCTGTGGGTCACTGGCACCTTTGTTGCAGAACTGCTCTTCGGAGTCAGGACGTAAAGGGGCTGGCAAGGCCAGAAATGAGTCATCATAGAAGAAGTCCTCGGGGCGCTGCAGGGTTTCAGACCTCACGCTGGTCACAACCTCAATATGGCTGTGGGTCGCAACCTGAGTATCATCATCGTTGTAGGGCACAACTTCGATATCATCACTATTCACCAGATAAATATCAGCAAATTTAGCTGACAATGCAGCCACATCACTGTCAGTGCAAAAAGTTGAGGTAGAACCTTCGTCTGGGCGAATGGGTCTGAGCTGCTGCTGGGTTATAACGGGAGAGCTGGAACCTGACCCCGAGCTTGCCAATGACACAATGGGCTGGTGACTCTCAGAGAGACAGTCGGGAGCAGAACTCGCTCGGAGTGCCTGCTGGTGGCCACGAGTATTGCTGGGAACAGGAGGGTCCACACTGCTACACGTGGCAACATGCGAGTGGTCACAGTCATAGCCAGCAGACCTTCCCTGGCCGCGGCGGTCAGGCATGGCCAGGGGTGATGATAGCATGTACCTCAAGGCTTCTGCCAAGTTGTTCTCTCCAGTGTCTGCTTCCTTATCGGTTAAGTGCTCTTCAAGGAATTCCGTTTGTTTAAAACGCTTCAAGGCCTTTGTTAGCTTGGTTTTCACTGTCATTTTCTCAAGGACATAGGTGCTGACCCTCTTCTGGCTCTGCACCCACTTTCTGGCGACCCTGTGCAGCTCCTCCTCCAAGCACCGGCAGTGTTTCAGCAAGCTTCTGTATGCGCTCTGGTTGCAGATGTCCTCTGTCGTGGCTCCCAGCCTGATTTGTGACATCAGTGCTGGCAAGTTGCTCTGGAGAAGGCGATCCGAAAAAATCAGATTTTCAAATAGGTGTTTATTATGCAGTTCCCATGTCACGTCGAAAAGACTCAAATGCTCGTTTTCTAGAGTGACGAGGAAGGTGCTGATGGCGCGGGCCGACTGGCAGAGGGCACCATACTCTTTGAGGAGGCAGCATATAAACTGTTGGGCCTGCAGGGGGCTCCGCAGGGGGCTCTGCCGGGGGCTCTGCGTGCAGGACTGCGCTCCCTCTGTGGGCTCAGCATACAGCGGCTGCAAAAGGCGGATTTTCATGTCCAGCACGAAATCTCGTGCTACGTGATCCAACCGCTGGTACAGCTGTGAGGGGTCTACCCTGCAGAGCCTATCCACAAGCTCTTTCAACCTCTCCATATTTGGCACCACCAGGGTCCCTGTCTGGTGATATATGAAGCGGACCATGAAGCGCACTTCTGACCAGTAGTCCTGTAGCCGCTGTGACTCCAGATCCGTCTCTGCCAAGACGTTCATGGGCTCAAAGCAAGCCTCACTGGCACTTGCCGTGTCCGAGAGCGGTGACTGGGCCCCCTCAGCCAGACTCTCGCCCCCTGCCTCTGCCAGGGACCCGCCAAGAGGACCATAGGCGAGTAAGTCTTCGCCCTCTGCTGGCTGGTCAAGGCCACCATAAGTCTTAGAGTCCCCCAAGGTCCACCGGCAGGTCAAGCACACCCACTGTGTTTGGTACGACATACTGTTGCCCTCGGGAGCCAATTTGCTTGCATCCTTAACCCCACTCTTTCCCATTGTACCGTCTTTCCGCTCGGTTTTGCACAGAGCACAGAAAACGCCAGTGGGGTAAGGCGGAGCTCCTTGAGTCTCGCTCAAGTTCAAGGGAGACTCCCAGTAGTCTCTGGGGGCCTCGCCGCCCCCACACACCCCCTCAACAAAGGGCCTGTTTGCGGCCGCAACGGCGCCCGGGGTCATAATGGCGGTCTCCTGGGAGCTGCACGGCTCCTCCTTCGGGCAGACCCTGCCGCTGCTCTCCTGGTTGCGGTCCCCGCCTCCGCCGCCACCGCCCCGCTTGTTCTTACGGCGCTTGGCCCCTCCCTTAGCATTGGCCCGGCTCATGGCTGGAGGAAGACTGGCCGCGGCACTTGGCGGGACAGTGAGCACTCCGGGCACAACTGGCGGCCGAGGGTGAAAGGGCAGGAAGATTAAGGTGGCTGACCTGACCGAGGGTTGCGCGGAGTCACCTCCAAATAGGTGAGGAGAACAGGGTTGGCAGGAGTAGCTGGGCGGCCACTGGGCTGGAGAAACGGCAATGTAAGTCCACCGGCCGGTGCTGCTGAGGAGCGTTAGAGTCCAATATGGCGGACACAAGGGGAAAATGATCCCAGTTTACAGCGCGGGATGGGGAAGGAGCTGCCCTGTGGGGGAAGGAGCAGCCTGGAGGGGGAAGGAGCCGCTGTGAGGGGAAAGGAACAGCCGGGGGCGGGGGGTGTAATGCATTTTTCAATTATAATTTAGTTCAGTATTTTGTATCAGTTTCAGACATACGGCAAAGCGGTTACAAATCATGCACTTTACAGAGTGGTTCCCCGTAATGCTTTAAGTACCCACCTGGCCCCATACATAGTTGTCATGATATTATTTATTATTTCCTTATGCTGTAACCTATAACTCTGACTCCTCTATGACTACCAGAAGGTTTCCCTAGAAACCTTTCCCTAGAAATATACCCCAGCAGCTTGAGACAATGAAGTGTTTGTGCTTCTACATCATTACTTTTGTGGGATACACATCGGTACTGCAGGGGAGCTGCCTGATGATTTGTAAGAGTTGTAAATTTGTTGGTTGAAGCTCTCTGGTAAACATTCATGTTTAATAACTGGTTTTTTTGCCCTGGCTGGTGTGGCTCAGTTGGTTGGAGCATGTCCCATAAACCAAAGGTCGTGCATTCACTTTCCAGTTGGTGCACATACCTGGGCTGTGCGTTCTGTCGTGGGGCATGCAGGAGAGGCGGCTGATGTTTCCATCTCACATCAGTGTTTCTCTCTCTCTGTCTCCCCTTCCTTCCCCTCTCTCTAAGGATCGATGAGGGTACTCTCAGTCAGGATAAAAAAGAATAAAACAAAACCAAAAACAACTGAGTCATTCTTTTGACCACGACTGGATATTTAGCAACTGCTGTTTTTCCCTTGTTTTGATGTCCTGATAAGCCTGCATTTTGCTTGCATCCTTTAAGAAAGCTCTGTTAGAAGACATTATCACAAAAAAGTGGACCAGGGAGATAGATGACAGTGACACCAGCTTCCACATAAGCCACAATGAACAGGTAATGACATGCAGAACTCATGTGTGTCACAGATATTCTAGGACAGAGACACATATTTTTCCTGGGAAAACATTTTAAGTAATGATACACTGCAGTGCCGATCTGCTCCACACCGGATGTCTCGTCTCATTTGTCTGGGTGACTTGATGACTTAACAAGCTGACCTCATGCTGTAGAACATAAATGCCAGCACCACATGGAAACCAAACACCCCTAGCCAGGTCACTTCCACTAGTAGATGAGGAAGAACATTCCACGGAAGCATTGGCCACAGGCAGTTGTTTTAAACTCCCTATGCACTTTTTTCACTGCCCTTGTGATCAAAAGCTTTCTGCCAATGTAATGATCCCGCACGAGAAGGAAAAAAAAAAAGACAATTCCATAAATGACATGCTGCATCAGTTGCACTACCTCGCACAGCAAGGCATGGTCACTGGTATTGATGGAGAAAGTTTGCTCAAGGTGAAAGCTTTTTTAATAGAATCAGAAACAAGACAAGGATGTCCACTTTCACTGCTTTTATTAAACATACTATTGGAAGTCCTAGCCACAGCATTCAGACAAGAAAAAGAAATAAAAGGCATCCAAATTGGAATGAGGTAAAAGTCTCATTATTTGCAGATGAAATAATAGTATATATAGACATTCCTAAAGAATCCACCAAAAAACAATTAGACTAATAAATAAATTCAGTAAAGTAGCAAGGTACAAAATAAATTCAGAAATCCCTTGTACTCCGACTGGTGTGGCTCAGTTGATTGAGTGTCTTCCTGCAAAGTGAAAGGTCTCCAGTTTGTTTCCCGGTCAGGGCACATTCATTTCAGGTTTTAGTCTCTAATCGGGGAGTGTATGAGAGGCAACAGATAGATGTTTGTCTTCCTCTCTTTCTCCCTGCCCTTTCCCCTCTCTTAAAAAAAGCTTTAAAAAATTAGACATCAGTTGCACTTTAATATACCAATAACAAACTATCAGAGAAATTAAGAAAACAATCCTATGTTAAATTGCATCGAAAAGAATAAAATATCCAGGAATAAATTATCCAAGAAGGGAAAAGCCCTTTACTCAGAAAACTATAAAAGACACTGAAGAAAGAAATTGAAGATACAAATAAATTGAAGGCATACTGTGCTCGTGGATAGGAAGAATAAACATTGTTAAAATGTCCACACTGCCCAAAGCAATCTCCAGATTGAGTGAAATCCCTATGAAAATACCAATGGCCCTTTTTTTTGACATAATAATGTTTCGCAGAAAACATTTTAAAAATTATATGGAACCACAAAATACTCCAAACAGCCAAAGCAATCTTAAGTTTTTATAAAAATTTTTAAAAAGATTTTGCTTATTTTTAGAGAGAGGGGAAGGGAAGAAGAGAGGGAGAGAAGCTTCAATGTGCTGGAGATATAATAATTGGTTGCCCTTCGCATGCCCCCCTACTGGGGGCCTGGCTGGCAACCCAGGCACTTGCCATGACTGGGAATCAAACCGGTGACCATTTGGTTTGCAGTTGGACTCCCAACCCACTGAACCACAGCAGTCAGGGCTAACAAAGCAATCTTGAGAAAAAAAGAACAGTTGGAGTTACCACACTAGCTGATACAATCATACTAGAAAGGCTATGGTAATCAAAACAGTGTAATGGCACAAAACCAGGAACACACATCAATGGAACAGAATAGAGAATCCAGAAATAAATCCATGTCTGCATGGCTAATCTGACAAAGGAGGCAAAAATATGCAATGTGTTAATTAAATAAATGGTGTTGGGAAAACTGGACAGACATGCAAAAAAATGAACTGGATCGCTTTTACTCTATGTACAAGAATAAACTCAAAATATATTAAACACTTAAATGTAAAGCTTGAAACCTAAAACTAGAAGAAAATAGTAAAATTTTTGACATCATTCTTATATTTTTATATTTTTTTTTGGATCTGTCTCCTTGGGCAAAGGAAACAAAAGAAAAACAGTGGGACTACATCAAACTAATCAGTTTTTGCCCAGAAAAAAAAAAAAAATCAACAAACCCTAGCCAGATAGCTCAGTTGGTTAGGGTGCCATTCCGATACACCAAAGTTGCTGGTTAGATCCCTGGTGAGGGCACATACAATGATTAAGCAATGAATGCTTAAGTAAGTGGAACAAAAGATTGATCTCGCTATCTCTTTTTTCCCCTCCCTTCTCTCTAAGATAAATATATTAATTAAAAAAATAAAAGAATCCATCAACAAAACTAAAAGACGAGTAAGAAAAGAAAAAAATAAACAGGACTACATCAAACTAAAGTTTTTACACAGTAAAGTTAACCTGCAACAAAATGAAAAGACAACCCACGAAATGGGAAAACATTTGCCAATGATACACCTGATAAAGGGTTAATATCCATAATTTATAAAGAACCTATAAAACTCAACAGAAAAAACCCAAACAATCCTATTTAAAAATGGGCAAAGGACCTGAATAGAAACCTATCCAAAGTGGACAATACAGATGGCTAGCTAATAGACAAGGAAAGACATTTAGTTACTAATCATCAGAGAAATGCAAGTTGAAAGCACAATGAATTATCTATCACCTCACACCTGTCAGAATGGCTATCTTCAATAAATCAACAAACAAGTGCTGACAAGGATGTGGAGAAAAAGGAACCCTTATGCTCTGTTGTTGGTAATAGCCGATTGGTGTAGCCACTGTGGATAGCTGTATGGAGTTTCCTAAATTAAAAATGGCACTGCCTTATGACCCAGTGGTTCCCCTTCTGGGAATATATACAAAGAAACCTGAAACAGTAATTCCAAAGAATATATGCACCTCTATGTTCATTACAGTGTTATTTATGGTAACCAAGATTTGGAAGTAGCCCAAGTGTCCATCAATAGATGAGTGGATAAAAAAGTAGTATATTTACAGAATGGAATACTACTCAGCCATAAAAAAGAAAGGAAATCTTACCTTTTGTGACAGCATGGATGAATCTGGGCAGCATTATGCTAAATAAGCCAGTCAGACAAGTAACATGATTTCTCTCATGTAGAATCAAATGAACAAAATAACAAACAAAATATTAATGGACTCATAGAGAACAGACTGACAATTGTCAGGGGGAGAGGGGTTTCCGGGGCTGGGTAGAAAATATAAATAAATTAAGCAAAAACAAACTCATAGATACAGACAACAGCATGGTGATTACCAGAGGGCAATGGGGTTGGAGTGAGGCAGAAGAGGGTATAGGAGGGATAAATGGTGACAAAAGGAGAGTTGACTTGGTGTGGTGATCATAAAATATAGCAGAAGATGTATTATAAAATTGTACACCTGACCTGGCTGGTGTAGCTCAGTGGATTGAGCACTGGCCTGCAAACTGAAAGGTTGCTGGTTCGATTCCCAGTCAGGGCACATGCTTGGGCTGTGGGTCAAGTCCCTAGCTGTGGCTGTGAGAGGCAACCGATTGATGTTTCTCTCGCACATGGATGTTTCTCTCCCTCTCTCTCTCCCTTCCTCCCCTCTCTCTAAAAATAAATAAAATCTTGAAAAAAATAAATGAAGTTGTACATCTGCATCCTATATAATTTTATTAACCATTGTCACCCCAATAAATTCAATTAAAAAAACTAAAAGACAACTTACTGAATGGAAGAAGAAATTTGCCAATGATATACCTAATAAGGGGTTAATATCCAAAATACATAAAAAGCTCATACAGCTTAACACACATAAAAAAAAATCTGATTTAAAAATGGGCATAGTACCTGAATAGACATTTCTTTAAAGAGGATATACAAATGGCCAATAGACATATGAAAAGATGCTCAGCATCACTAATCATCCAAGAAATGCAAAATAAAACCACAATGAGATGTTACCTCATATCTGACAGGATGGCTATGATCAAAAAATCAACAACACTGCTTGCAGTGTTGGGATTATAAATTAGCATAGCCACTATGGAAAACAATATAGAAATTCCTCAAAAAAATTAAAAATAGAACTGTATGACCCACCAATTCCACTTCTGGTTATATATCCAAATAAATCCAAAACAGTAATTTAAAAAGACATGGAAGCAATCTAAGTGTTCATATATAGATTAATGGGTAAAGATATGGTACGTATATACAATTGAATACTACCCGTAAAAAATGAACTCTTGTCATTTACAACATGGGTGGACATATAGGGTACTATGCTAAATGAAATGTCAGAGAGAGACAAATACGATATAATTTCACTCATAAGTAGAATCTAAAGTGCAAAATAAATAAACAAGGAAAACAAACTCATAGATACTGAGGAAATATTGATGGTTGCCAGATGGGAAGTGGTTAGGAGTATGTTAAAAAGGAGAAGGGATTAAAGTGTACAAAATGCCAGATATGAAAACAGTTATGAAGATATAATGTAAAGCATAGGGAATATAGTGAAATATTGTAATAACTGCATGAGTACTAGACTTATCAGAGTGCTTACTTTGTAAGTTATATAAATGTCAAATCAGTATGTTGTACACCTGTAACTAATATATGCCAACTTTAATTGAAATGTTCTTTTAATTTTAAAAAGGAAGGTTTGTAAAATAGTCAAACTTGTAGAAGCAGAAAATAAAATAGGTTTTTGCCAGGGGATGGGACAGAGGGAAAAATGGAGTGTTGCTATTAAATTTCATTTATGGAAGATGAATAAATTCTAGACATCTGCTGTACAGCATCATACCTAATGTTAACAATATTGTGTTCTTAATCTTTGTTAAAAGGGCATATCATATTAAAAATCCTTGGAAACAAAGACATTCTGACAAATATAGCATGGGTGAACCTTGAGGACATTATGCTAATCAAAATAAGCCAGTCATAGAAAGAGATACTCTATGATTATACTTAAGGTAAATTCATCTATGTAAGAAGTTAAATGGTCATTTTAAGGAATTGAGGGAAGAGCAAATAGGGAATTTTTTAATGAGTATTTAATTTCAGTTCTGCAAAATGAAGAGTTCTGGAGGTCCGTTGCACCATAATGTGAATATAGTTGACACTACTGAAAATGTACACTAAAAATAACTATGGTGCCCTGACCTGTGTGGCTTAGGTGGTTGGGCGTCGTTCTGCAGGGTAAAAGGCCACTGGTTCTATTCCTGGTGGGGGCACACGCCTGGGTTGCGGTTTCAGCCCCCAGGTGGGACATGTGTAGAAGGCAACCCATCAATGTTTCTCTATCACATTGATGTTTCTCTCCCTCTCTTTGTCTCTCCCTTCCCATCTCTCTAATAAATAAAATCTTTTAAAAACTAATTAAGGTGATAAATTTTATGTTTTGTGTATTTTGCTAAAATAAGCAATTGTTTTCAAAATTTCTGTTCAGTTTCTCCTATGATTTGAGAAATCCATTAGATATCTTAATATAAGATAAAAAGATATGATTCGTTCCCTAAAGAGGTTTTGAGAGTAGACAGACATGGAAACAATAATAATTTTGTATGCATGTGGAAAGTGTACAACAGAACGAATGCCTAAATTTATGTGGAGTGTTAACTGAGCACAAATAAGGCTGAAAAACAACCAAGAAATACCATAATATTTGAGAATTTTAAAAATACTAGCTGTGTGACCGTAAGCAAATTTCTTAACTTCTCTGTGTCTCAGTTTCCTCATCAATAAACACGGGGATGGCATGTCACAGAGTAATTGTAAGGATTAATTAATATATGTAACATTCCTAGTATGATTACTGGCATACAGTAAGTATCGCTTAGTAAGTTATATGTACTACTATTGGTACTGTTATTCCATTGTTTTTTCTATTGTTATTTTATTCTAGCATTAACTTTTCCTTTTATATTGTTCAATTTTGTTGTTTTCAACTTTACTTTGGTACTTACTCCTTTCTTACACCACTTCTTCTACCCATTCTGTCATCAGTTTTCACCTGGGCAATTACAAAAGAATTGTCATTATTCTTACTGTTATTTTCCAAATTGTTCTTTAGACTGCAGTTAAGAGTTGTTTGGATTTTGACTTTCCTAAAGAGCCATTCAGAACAGGTGACTTTCTTCTGCAAGAATCTTTAAAGCTTGCTTTTCTGACAAAATAACATCTAAATCCTTTGGCATGCTGTTCTAAGCCCTCCTAAGTTGACCCCCACCTGCCCCTTCAATTTATTTCTGTCACTATAGTATGTGATGCTCTCCATTATCAGCTATTAGAGAATGCTGTCCATTTCCCAAATATGTAATGAATTGTCACCATTTTGTGCCTTTATACACAGCATTTGTTTTGGTTGAAATACTAAAAGATTGACCTGTTTTGCCAAGTGAGGTAAACCTCATTAAATTACTTTCTTCCTTTTTATCCCAGTTCAAATATTACCTCCTGTGTTCATTGTCAAGTAGCAATTTGTATTATCAGTGTTATAGCTTATTCCCCTTAGTATTAACTTCCTTTTTCCAAAGAAGATAATCTAAACTCCCAAACTTGGCTCTCTAAAGCAGCTCATTCCAAGTCCATCTGTAATTGTTCTCTTACAAATATCACTGACTCCAACAAACTGCTGAGTTTCTTTAATTCTACTCGTATATAAAACCACTTAAGTGGTCGAGGCTTACTGTGACCGCTTAGTGAAGATTCCCCCAAACCCCGGCTCCTTGCGATATACGTGATGTAAAATTCTGTAATATGCTCTGTTGGTACCCCTCACTACTTTAACTCGGCATATCGGCATTTGACTTGTGTTAACCTTCCAATTAAATTGCTCCTCAAGAACAGGAAGAATAAAATTTCTTACTATCCCCAGCATTGAGCATTGTCCCCCAGATAACATATGATTTTTTAAAGATGATATTTATTTATGTTTAGAGAGAGAGGAAGGGAGGGAGAAAGGGAGGGAAAAAAAAAACATCAATGTGGAGCGATGTGTCTTGCACACCCCCAGCTGCAGGCCTGAACCAAACCCAGGCATGTGCTCTGTCTGGAATCAAACTGGAGCCCTTTTGGTTTGAAGGCTGGCACTCAATCCACTGAGCCACACCAACAAGGGCCATATGTTTCTTTAGATTGTTGTTTTAGAAAGAGAAGGGTTGAAAAGAATCTTAGGGTTCATCTAATTTTAATCTTCTCATTTTACAGGGTAGGAATGAAATTGGAGCAAAAAATTGGGTAAGATGTTGTCCATGAAAGTCCAATCAGTGGCAGAATGCAAAAAGGAACTTCAGGTTAAGATCATTTGGTTGATGTAGTTCTAGCTGGGGCAGTTTTAGGTGCTATTTAAAATTTTATGAGTCAGATTGTGGAATATTTATTGAATGCATTTTTTCAAAATATTTCCTTGGTTTGTGAGGAAGCCAATTTAGTTTTGGATCAAAAAATTCTATTTTATACAACCTGATACCATTTATGCAGAAGTACCAAAAGCTACTACTTTTAAAATAATAATGTAGCTATCTATATGCATGCACTTTTTTAAAAAAGGAGTAAAATGATACTGATGATGTTTGTACAACACACACACAAATAAAATGCTACCACATAATATACTTTATAAAATAGTTAAAATGTCAAATTTGGTTGTAATTTACCATAATTGAAAAAAATGAATAATGTAATGTTGGGGAGGGGGAAATTCCTCCCTTATCCCTCTTGAATTCATATGGCTGGACTAATAATAAAATTGACATAAGACAGATTAACAGGATAAAAAAATCAATTTAATATGTGTGCAGGGGAGACCATAAATGATAGAGAAAAGGATTGAAGCAGGCAGCTTTTTACACTTTTTAGAAACACAAATTTATGAAGATTTGACAGGACAAAGAAACTTAGGTTTTCTCATTAGTGATGAATCTAAGCAATGTTTGGACTTAGGTAGTAAATTAATAAAATATATACACTGAAACCTTGGTAGTCGTCAGTTTCAAGAACTCCTCCAACTTAGTACTCATTGCATTTTTGACGAGAAAAAATGTTTCAGCACTTGGCGCTTGCTTACCATTCTTCACACTTGCTAGAACTTGTATGAGTCATGATGAGTCTTGAGTCTCTTGTGCCACCCCACAAAAGAAGATGCTTCATCAGTTGTTGCTTCCTCACCACTCGTAACGAATTAATGGTGAGTACTGAGGGGGGAGGAGGGTGTGTGTGTGTGTGTGCGTGCGCACGCACACGTGTACATGTACAAGCCCTGGAATCCTTAACTCTGGTGATAAGGATGTTTCTTTACTTAGCTTCCAGGTGAAGGGAGGGCACCTTTCACATGGAAGTTATGTAGTTAGGTTATGGGAAAAAACTGTTCTTACTGATGCAGTAAATAATTACAGGTCAGCAAGTCTATTAGTATATAAGCAAAATTTATTAGTCATACGTTCTCATGGAAGAGAACGGGCCTTGCTGAGGTGGCAAAGAAAGGCACAGGACATAGGTAAAAGCAAGGCAAGAGCAGCAAAAGCAACAGCTCCCTTTCCTGAGGACTTACACGGTTGGGGGGATGAGGCAAAGGAGTTACATATAGATGCGTGGGTAAAGGCGGTGCAAGCTTCCCTCCAGGGGACGTGACTACCCAAACGTAGGCATGCATAAAGCAGGGCGGCGGGGGGGGGCGGGGGGGTTGTTTCCCAGAATTCTTGTCTTTGCTCCAGACCCCATTTGTTCATCTTATTGTAAAACAGATAAGTGACAGGAGGCAGTTAATTAAAGTTGAGGCAGTTACCCAAAGATATTTATGGGCTCTTTCTGTAAGCACTAGGGATGCCCTCATAAAACAGATAGTGACCAGAGGCAGGCAATTAACCAAAGTTGTTTTATGGGCTTCTTTGGGCTCTGTGGACCCCATCCTCTTCCCCCTTCTAGACCTTGGGATGAATACACAGTTTCAAAAGCTTTTTCTCCCAGAGAGTGGAAAAGATACATAAAGAATTTCAAGGACTTTCCTCCTGCTGTGTTAGCATGGTATTTCTTGTGGCATCGGAACACCTGGCCATATCATTGGACCAGGCTCAGGAATGCTGAGTTACTGAGTGAGGCATGTCTCCTTCTGCCTCCCTGTCTTGGTTTACTATCTATCCTAACAGTTACATCTCTTGCTTGTGGGAGGGGGTTAGGGTGGGGGATGGGGTGGAGAGTTCAGAGTGTTCTACTGGCAGTTTCTGAGGTAATTTAAATTCAAAATGATCAATATGCCATTGTGACATATTTTTGGATAGCCAGTCCTGGACCTTGATAACAGCAAAACACAAGAACTGACTGTGCACTTTGAATGAGTGAATTGTATGGTATGTTAAGTATATCTCAGTAAAGCTGTTTAAAAAGAAAAAGAAAGTACAGATATTTTGGGGGCTTAGCATGACTGCTATCACTAAAAATAAATGAAAAATTCTCATGTGTTACTGTATAGTTTTCAACCAACTAGCTATATGTGTTACATTTTCCTCTGTAGATAAAATAAAGTCTGATCTTTGCTGTTTATGCATTTAATCTCTTGAATCTTTTTTTTTAAGAGAGGAGAAAGGAGGGAGAAAGAGAAGGAGAGAAACATCAATGTGTGAAAGAAATATTGATTAACCACCTCTTGCTTGCCTCCAACTGGGGACCTAGCCCACAACCCAGGCATGTGCCCTGATTGGGAATTGTACCAGCAATCTTTTGCTTTGCAGGCCTGTGTTCCACTCCTTGAGCCACACTAGCCAGAGTTGTCTCAGTGTCTTTATTCCACTTACCAAGGAATTTTCCTAGGTTCATACTGTCTTGTCTCACTACCTACTGACCTATGACAATTTGGCAGGTCAGCAATTATTCTATTTTCTTGGTAAATCTCTTAGCTTTCCAAAATTGGAAGAAGGGAAGGGCTATCCTTCCTGTACCCCATTATCTTGCTCAGAGTATGAAACCACTATTTTAAAATAAAATAAGTTAGATCAATTTGTGTTAAACCAACATTAATGAAAAAACAGATACAAAACCAGTTACGTAATGAATCGTTGTAGGTCATGGGAGTCTTACCCTCTATACTCCAGCATCCCAACAATAAGATGTCTGAGACAGAAATAATGATATGCTCATGGTTTACTGGCCAGTGTGATTCTTGGATCAGACGTCTGAGTCCTTTTGAAAGAGGCCAGGGGAAGGAAAGACTAACCACGCAGCTATAACACACAGAAGTACTCTAGAGTGCCTCATTTTAGCAATTAAATCTTGTTCACAATTTAGGTGACTTAGTGGTGATGTGGCAGACCCCTTAAAACTAACTTTATATAACTTACCCTTGATCCTAAAGCTAGGAAGCAGCAATGCCAATAGTAATCTATCTTTTAAAGTGCCAACTATGGGTCAGGTACAATTTTAATCTAGATTTGCACTAAAACAGGCATAAGATGAGAATTTGGGCATTTATTCTGGGAAGCAGGAGTACAGTAGTGGGTGGGAACAATGAGACAGGAAATAAAATGGAGAGAATGAGGGGCAATATGAGGTACCATGTAGCAAAGCAGTTTCCAAAATAGTAGGCCTCAGGGTCTCCTTTACACCTAAAAATTTGAGAGCCCCAAAAAGGTTTTGTTTGAGTGGGTTATATCTGTCCAGGTGGCACTGGAAATGAGTCTTACAGTGTGAGCAGGGCTTGAAATAGAAAACTCTTAGAAGCAACATTACTAGATGGAGGATAAAATGCACAAAGTCTTTTCAGAGTATGATCTACTCAGGATGCGTCAATAGGAACAAAAACAAGGTTTGCAGTTGTGCAAAAGATGAGAAATACCCTAAATGTGCACAAATGAGAAAATGGTTAAACAACAGTACCCTTGTTTGTAATAATATGCAGTAATTAAAAGCGTATGCTAGATCAGCAATTTTTAAATGTTTTGGCCTTAGAACCCCTTTTAATAATTCTTAGAGACCCTAAAGGGTCCAAAGTAAAGAGTTTATATCAATTGCTATTTACCATATTAGACATTAAAAAAATTATGATTATTCATTCATTTGCTTAAATATAATAATCCATTCCATGTTAATAATTCATTTTATGTTAACTATTTTTTTCAAAATGAAATATAATGTAGCACTAAAAGTCATCATTTTAAATGTTTTTCATTCTACATTTTTTGCAAACCTATTTTATGTCTTAACACAATAGACACATGGATTCTCAACACTGCCTTTGCATTTAATCTATAACAATGTGCTGATTTGGTTGAAGCATATGAAGAAATTCAGCCACACACAAACATCTGGTTGGAAAAGGAAGCAGTGTTTTAATTGCTTTTCCAAATTATTTTTGGGTATTCTTTCTTAAAGATTTTATTTATTTATTTTTAGAGAGGGGGAAAAGAGGAAGAAAGAGAGGAAGAGAAACATTGATGTGTGAGACACATTGATCAGTTGCCTCTCCCACTCCTCCAATCAGGAACCTGGCCCACAACCCAGTCATGAGCCCTGACCAGGAATTGAACCGGCAACCTTTCAGTTTGCAGGACGATACCCAACCCACTGAGCAACACCAGTCAGGGCTGGATATTTTTGATATTTAAACAAAATTCAACAAGTAGTCCTCGCTGGTGTGGCTCAGTGGATTGAGCACCAGCCTGGAAACCAAAGGGTCATTGGTCCCATTCCCAGTCAGGGCACATGCCTGGGTGGCAGGTCAGGTCCCCACTGGGGTGCACATGAGAGGCAACCACACATTGATGTTTCTCTCGCTTCCTCCCTCCCTTCTCCTCTATCTAAAAATAAAATAAAAAATCTTTTTAAAAAATTCAACAAGTAACAATTTATTAAAGATAACTGCAATGTGAAAAAAATGATAATTTGAATGTAAAATCTAAAACCATGTCAATGAACATTTGGCATGTTGAATGGATTTTTGCATGGATGGCTTTGTAACATCTGCATGGCCACATGAACAACACTTATTTCAGAGTTTTTTAATATCATCACCCATCTCATCAGAAAAGGCTTTAAGCATTGGGAAGTTATAAAATTCATGCTGGTGAATATAAAATTTCCAAAAGTCTTCTTTTCATCTGAATTATCAAACATTATTGGCAACAACTGCTGTCATTTGTATTTCTTGAAGTAGCAGTCTCGTTTCATTTATTTTTGAGGAAACATCTGCAAAATAATCAAACCTGAATAACCAGTTTTTTTCCCTTTTATTCTTTCAGGTAAAAAATGGTGTTCCATGAAATACAGTAGCTAGTTCTGTTCCATTACTCCAATAATTGCACAAATGTTTTTCCTCAACACAGCAATATGACTTCATATGTGCTTTCAGAAATGTTTTATGTGTACTTCCTATTTTGTCACATAGCATATTAAAAACACATGTATTCAAGGGTGGAGAATTAATTAAGTTAATAATCTTTACTGTTTAATAGAGAACTTTCTCAAATAGAACTAGTTGTTTCTTGATTTGTGCTGAGGCACCGGCAGTTATACCCACCGTGAATTTTCACCACAAGTACAAACGTCAACACAGTGGGGAAAATTTTTTATCTCACAGACCCCCTGGAAGTTTCAGGGGGAACCCTAGGTGTCTATGGACCACACGTGGATCACCACTACTATATCTATTCCAAAACTGTCCCTCCAAAATATGGGAAGATAGTCTTTGTCCTCATACTTCAGCCTCCATTGTTTTAAAAGCTGCCCTTGAGATTGTTTATGCTCCTAGATTTACAATCTTCCCTGCTGTAATGGCTCAGGTGTGCTGAGAACCAACTCCTAAAACAAGATTAGGTATGCAAAGGGATTACTGCGAGGAGGAAGCAGGAGGCAAGGAGAGCTAGTTGGGTTTTTTTTAGACTTTTACTTACTTTTAGAGAGAGGGGAAGGGAGGGAGAAAGAGAGGGAGAGAAACATCAATGTGTGGTTGCTTCTCACGCACCCCCTACTGGGGACCTGGCCCACAACTCAAGCATATGCCCTAACTGGGAATCGAACCTGTGACCTTTTGGTTCGCAGGCCAGCAAACCAAATCCACTCAACCCACTGAGCCACACCAGCCAGGAAGGAGAGCTTTCTAATTGTGATTCAGATCTCACACCTCTGGAAGGAGAGACGGAAGGAAGGAGGCTTGTAGGAAGGTAAAAAGGGTTGAAAGAGACTTAGATTAGGGGGCAGGTCCAAGGGTGGTTTGACCAGGTCAATGGAGAGACCTCAATCAGAAGTCTACTGTAGGAGCTCCATGTCTCTCCATGATGGACCTGCTTTAGTATATGTAGCATGCTCAGTCATTGGCTGGGCGAAGCCCATGGGCAGAAAGGCCTTGGCAGTAGTGGTGGATCCAGAAGGGCAATGGCTAGGGCCATCGCTCTGTCATGCTCCCTGAAACATGAGAGCGCTTTTTTATGACCCCTATCATTCACCCCTTGCACCAAATGGATCCATTACTCTAAGATTTGGAGAGTATGGACAAAAACGGGACCACACATTGTCACTTAGGGGATGCCTGCGTGATGGCCTTACAAACTCAGACACCTAAAGTAACCACATAGGATGGTCTGAAATTAAAACTTCCTAACTAGCGTCCTGGCAGGTAGTCATGTCCTAGTCCAGTTTCTTCTTTGACAAGGGTCAATAGTTACCTTAACTGAGCCTGTTGTCTTTTCGCCTCTATGATAACATACCTTTGGAATGTCAGACTAATCTTCTCTACCAGACCCCCTCAGGGCACAATATCCCAGCAGAACACAACACCGTGAACCCCTCCGTGTTATCTTGTTGCCCAAATACCATCTCTGTGTGCTGTAAGTGGTAATCGTTAACTATTGTATACCCACCAATGTAAAATAAGAATTTATCTTTTAATTTTACTTTTTATCCAATTGCAGATATTTCCCTGCTTTGCTTTCTCTGGCCTCCCTACTCTACCACCAATGGATTTCATGTAACCTTCCTTACACCTCCTTCTTTGATTGTAATACATAGAAAAAACTGCAAAACTACATTTTCCAGAGCATTTTTAATGGGGGACTCAAGAGTTGGAAAGTTTTAGCTTAAGGTAGTAGTTAATACGGCTAGTAGTTAATGCATGTAAAAAGTTATTGTTTCAGAAACTGAAGATATAGCCCGCCCTGACTTTCAGAGACCACAAGCAATTGACCTTTGTGTTTCAGAAGAGACCATAAGCAGTCACGGTGGTGCCTGAGCCACTGTGTTCCAGGGAGAGACAGTCGACTGCCCAGGACACAGGACACAGATGAAGAAAATCGGCGGCCAGCAGATGAAAGGTTAGGGAAATTGCCGGACTGCAGTTTTTATCTAATTAACCTCTTTCCTGAATTCCAAATCTCTTACACTTTTTCCCTTGAGTTCCAAACCCTTTACCTACACTTTTCTTTTCCTTATAAAAAGGGTCGCTTTAAAATGGAATTTAAGACAATCTGTTAGAATACAAACCCACCTTCTCCTCAGATCACTGGCCATCTGAATAAAGCGCTGATCAAGATGCAATCCCTGTTTCTGCTTATTGGTTCGTGACAGGCAGCACGAATGTTGGCTTTTCCCATTTTATATTCTGGCTACTCCGCTGGTACAGATTTTGGGGCTCTCCAGTAAGTCTGGGTATTTGGCAGGGAGTCCCATTGGCTGCCTGGACTGGGGGGCTCCAGGGTGCAGAATTGGAGACTCCCTAGCAGCTGCCAAGTGATTTTACTTGGGGATTCTCCTCCTCTGACTCTCAGCCCCTCCAGTCGTCTTAACATTTAATTGAATCATTGCACTTTCTGGTTTAGGTTACAAGCCCAGGTCACTACTTAGATTGGCAGGATTTAAGGTGCCTTCTGGTTTGCACAGCTGTCTGATTTTAAAAAAAAAGCTTCTGGTTTAATTAAGGTACCTTCTGGTTTACAGAGGTCTGTCTGATAAAAAACTCTCTTCTGGTTTAATTAAAGTGCCGTTTGGTTTTTGTGACTTAACAGGGCTCTGTCTGGTAGAATGGGGGAAAAGCCTGCATTCCAGGAAACAGCCCTTTGGGGCAAGTTTTGGTTAATTGGTCGACCTATGCTTATAAACCTATGACTACAAAGAAAGTGGTTTTTATTGTAATACTGTTTGGCTTATGTATTGAATAATCTAGACTCAGGAGAGCACTGGCCACTGAATGGGTCTTTAAATTCCTGTATTATACTGTTTCTCGAGTTTTGTCAGAGATCCGGGAAGTGGGACAAAATGCTTCATCTAGAAACTTTCATGAGTTTACTTAATCAGGATGCAGAATTAAAAGGAAATAGATTAATGGTCCAGAGAAAAGGGAATTTGCCTGTGAAAGAGAGCCGGAGCTCAGAGGAGAGGGCCTGAGAAGATCTAGATATCATGGCTGCTGTGAGCTTGGTCAGGGTTCCCACGGCCCCTCCAGCCCTGGGGGATGTTCCTCCTTACTCGGCTGAGGGAACTGGGGAAAGTGAGCTTGAACTGGCCTCGCCCTCTGGAACTCGTCAGGGAACCAAATTCGGTGGAGGACAAGCCCCTACTGAGGCAGCTCAATATCCTTTGTGAAAACTTCCAGCGGGAGTAGGGCCCGAGGGCCAGCCTGCTGGATATTATTGGGCATATACTCTGTTTCTACACCAGATCTGTTAAACTGGAAAAACTCTGAGAGGACCAGAGTATATCCCTTTAGAATGGACGATGGAGGGCACTCAGGCTTTGGAATCCCTGAAGGAGCACCTGGCTTCCACCTTGGGGCTTTCAAACCTATTAAAGTTTTCTCAGCTATACATTCATGAAAGGCAGGGCATTGCCCCAGGTGTCCTCACCCCAATACTTAGTGACATTTTGCAGTCCATCGCGTATTTGTCAAGGAAACCAGATCGCACTGTCTGGGGGTGGTCAGCCTGCTTGAGAGCTGTGACAGTCACCTGTGAGCTCTTACAGGAAGTTGAAAAATTTCCCTGGGACAGCCTATCACCATTTATGCACCCCAGCAAGTGTTGAGCCTGCTGCAGCAAAAGAGAAATTTGTGGCTCACTGCTGGAAGAAAGGGCAGGTATCAAGCCATTCTTCTCAACAATCCCAACGTCTCCCTCAAAACTTTGAGTTAAATCCTGCCTCTCTTCCGCTGAAGCCTGACTCAGCTGCACTAATACTTGACTGTGCTGAGATAACTGATGAAATGTGTTCTAGCAGAATTGATTTACAGGACCATTCTCTAGAAAAGGCAGACTGGACTCTGTATGCACATTGAGGCAGTTATATGGACAAAGGAAACAGAAAGGTTGGATGTGCAGCGTGGTTCTTGAAGAAATAGTAGAGGTCAAGGCCTTGCCGCCGGAAACCTCTGCTCAGAGAGCTGAACTGAGTGCGTTGATGAGGGCACTGGAATTGTCGCAAGAGAGTGAATGGCTATACTGATTCAAGGGAAGCTTTCCTAATTTTGCATGCCCCTGCTTCCATCTAGAAGGAAAAAGAACTGCTAACTCCAATAAAAAGGAGATTAAACATGTAGCAGGAGTTTTAAAGTTAGAGGCTGTTCAGGTACCTTTATAGGTGGCAGTTATACACTGCCTGGGGCATCAGAAAGAGGACACTGAAGTGGCTAGAGGAAACAACCTGGCTGATTGAGCAACGAAAGAGGCTGCTAAAGGAACATTTATAATGCTTTCAGTACGTGTTCCAGACTTGTCACGATTTGACCCTGAATATTTGACTGCAGACTTAGAGAAAGCTGAGAGCTGCGGTTTTGACGAAGCAGCAGCTGACGGTGGATGGAGAAAGAGTAAGAAGGGAGTTCTCCTGCTTCCTGAACATTTAGGAGAGCCAGTCGTGAAGCATTTGCATGAGGCCACTTACTACGGAAGGGACTCATTAACCACGTATATTAAACTGTGGCTCACGGGTCCTGGAATTTCTAAAGCCCTACGAAAAGTAATTGCTAGATGGATTGTGTGCCAAAAGAACAACCCCGAGACAGAGCCTCATCAAAAGAAAGAAGGGAAACAATTCCAAGGACAGAGCCCATTTGAGGACTGGCAAATAGACTTACCCAGATGCCAAGGGTCCGAGGGTGGAAATATTGGTCAGTCTTTATTGACACCTTTTTCAGGATGGGGAAAGGCCTATCCCACTAGAATGGAGAAATCCACAGAGGTAGTGAAAACCGTACTGCAGGATAATAATTCTTTTCTTTGTCCTCCCTGGCAGCATCCAGAGCGCTAATGGACCTGCTTTCATTTCAGAAATTACACGGAAGGTTAGTGCATTCTTAGGAATCAAGTGGAGACTCCACACGGCACGGAGACCTCAGGCTTCTGGGAAGGCAGAGAAGAAGAATCACACCTCGAGGAAAAGTACAGCCAAGCTGTGCCAAGAAACTCCTCTCCACCGGGATCTGGCTTTACCTATTGCCCTGCTCAGGATAAGGGTGGCTCCTCAAAGTGGGATTCAGTGGAGTCCTATGAAATCGTGTACAGGCGGCCCTTTCAGGCTATGACTGGGGTGGGAGACATGTATGCAGATCAAGAAGTGAAGGTAAAGAAAATGAACAACATCTAAGTCAGACCGCAGCTGTCATCAATGACCTTGCTTGTATTAGAGAGACCTCTCCCCCACAGGTTTGGCTACATTCCTTTGAGCTGGAGATAAGGTGCTGCTTAAGACTCGGGCGGCAGCATCTCCAGAGAGCCAACTGGACGAAGAGTGGACTGGACCTTGGGACGTACTCCTCACCACCACCACCCCCACTGTGGTGAAGTTGGCAGAAATAAAAACCTTGGGCTCCTCATACCAGGGGAAAGAAAGCACCAAAGAACAATGGACCGCCGAAACTCAAGAAGACCTGAAAGTCATCTTTCGAAAACAATGACTTATGATCTTTTCATCACTTTTTGTTTAACTTCATGTTATGAAGAACTTGTTCCTTCCAAATGAAATAAAAATATTTGAATATATTTAACAAAATATTCTAAACATCTCTGAATTTTGTCTTGTAGGAGGAACTTATGTTGAACAAACTTTCACTACAGTGGAGTTTGTACTCCCCTGGAAAGCCTTTGAAATTATAGCTTGTTTAACCATATCAATAAAAAAAATCCTACTCCAATATTTATAATTATGTACCCATGATACCTCTAAAGGACACGGAATGTTTTCCTTAAAAATCACCAATGTAGCCCCAGCTGAAGAGTGTGCAACTTTTGTTAATTGTGTTAAAAACTGTTTTGTACTTCATCATAGCTTGTTGTTGCATGCAATGTGCCCCCTTATATAAATCTGCAATGAAATGTATTCTTAAGCCTCCTACCAGACAGTCTAATGCTAAGATACATGCTCAACAGCAAAATGAGTACTTCCATATGAAACTGATCTCATAGAAATAAAATAGTTTAAAACTAACAGCAGGGGAATGATGGGGGACTCAAGCGTTAGAAAATTTTAGTTTAAGGTAATAGTTAATAAACCTAGTAGTTAATGCATGTAAAAAGCTATATTGTTTTAGAAACTGAAGGTACCCACCTTGATGTCAGGAGACCACACGTAATTGACCTTTGTGCGCCAGAAGAGACCATAAGCAGTCAAGGTGGTATCTGAGCCATTGTGTTCCAGGGAGAGACAGTCCGCAGCCCAGGACACAGATAAAAAAAATTACCCAGGACACAGATAAAAGAAAATCACCAGCCAGCAGATGAAAGGCTGTTAGGGAAATTGTCGGACTGCAGTTTTTATCTAATTAACTTCTTTCCTGAATTCCAAACCCCTTACCTACCCTTTTCTTCTCATAAAAAGAGTTGGTTTAAAGTGGAATTTAAGACGGCCTGTTAGGGTACAAACCCGCCGTCTTCACAGATCACCTACCATCTGAATAAAGTACCGATAAAGATTCAATCCCTGTCTGTTTATTGGGTCGCATAGGTGACAGGCAGCACGAATGCCGGCTTTTCCAGTTTCATATTCTCAGTCCGTTGAGATTTTGCTTCCCAGTAATTGTCATCAGTTTGACTTAAATAAACTCATAAAAATTCTCTACAGGTTTGGACTTTTCTTACATTGACAGGAACATTCCCAGTGGTCCATGTACTTCTATCTTCCCCAGGGGAAACTGAGTAGAAGAGTTTGGTGAACAGGCTACAATCACTGTTACTATAGTTGATCTTGGGGCTGCAATTTATGTGCATCTTCTCCCTCTCTTCTCCACTATTCATTCTAGATTCCTTTCACCCTGAACTATCACTGTGGTAGAAAAGATCCACAGCTTCAAAGAAATCCAAGGTGGGAAGAGGTGATATGGATATATATGTATGGGTCAGGACACATTATTTGCTACATTCATCATGTCAGGAGCTGTGTGTTGTAGGGGGAGGAAAAAATAATTTTTGTCTGAGATACCCTCTGTAATAATAGATAAACAGAAGTAAAGCTAAAATAAACGTAATGATATGGGCACCTCCTATATACACAAGAGGCCCAGGAAAACTGAGTAGTAACCCTCCTAAATGGCCCATGCCACCATCTTAAATTACTGTCTTTAGCTAAACACAAAAGATGCTAGCGATGGGGGAGCCCCGTTATAGAAAGTTACCAGACAAAAATCAGTAAATAAGGATGTTGTTATGCAGATTAAGTCCTTGCCTTCTCAACTGATAAGACTGTAGAGATTTAGTCATCCTTCTCTTCCTGGTACAGAAACAGGACACCCATACAAATGGAGATTTCCCTTATAAATGAAAATGACCCTTACAATAGAATAACTCTGACTCAGTTTTCAAAGTTTTTCCTTTATCTGCTGTTTCTAAAAATAATCCTTAGGGGCATGGGGAAACTTTCCCTTTTCCTTCTCAGTCCTTCTGGCTGGTCAAATATGTCAAACACATACAGCACATAAAGAGGAGAAAAGTCCAGTTATAATACCCATGCAGAAGGAATTCACATAAGCACAAAAAAAAAGAAAAAAAACAAACCCCGGAAGAATAAGGCAAAATAACGTATATTTGTCATTCAGACCTAAGGAAGGGGAAGTAAGACAATTTTCAGGGAGATGAAATCAATCATTGTTTAGGAAACAAATGTATATTGGGCCACCTTGAAACAATGAAACACCAAGAGGACTTCAGTTAGGTCTAAGGGGCCTTGCTAGGTTCCTCCCTGCCTATCACACCTAGTTGATGATAAAATAGTCATCGATGATGATACCTCCCTCCCTGGATCAAGTCTTTTGTCTAAATTTTTTCAGGCAGTAGAGGGGATGGGCAAAGGTCCTTCCTAAAGCCTTGATTTCTGCTTGAAATAATCTGTGTGCCAGAATGACACATCGAGGCAACTGTTCTGAACCCCTAAAGTATACAAGGTCTGTCCAGAAGGTATCCAGTCAAGTACTATGAAAAAGATAAAACATTTATTGAAGATACAAAATACAAGAAACATTGTACAGAAAACAAGGATGCCTCAGTCCCCTTTAAAGTAGGCACTTTGGGAGCTCATGTAGTTCTAACTCATCAGCTGCACTTCTTACCGAACAAACGGACCCTTCGTGGGTAGTGCCCAGATGCTATTACTGAAACGACCCCCGCTTCCCCAGGGTCCCTCAGTTGTAGGTCCTTTGTCCACCGCCCTTGGAATTAGGGCTCTGAATGGCAGAGTTTGGTGAAAAGGAAAGGAACTATTTATTCAAAAGTTACACAGGTTTGATTAATGGCTAAATGTCGCCCTTAAACTTCAAAATCCCTTTAAAACAACCACCAGCACACACACAGTCCTGCCTCTCCCCCTTTGCCCAGTCAGGCCAGTCAGGCCTGTCAGGGGTACCGTCCTTCAGAAGAAAAAGAATCTAAGTCCAGGGCTCGGCTAGGCAGGCCTCTCGCGGGTCTCAGCACCATCCGCTGCGTCGCGGCGATCTCCCGCTCTTAATCCATAACCATGTGGCACCTTCTCCTGGCCCACTAGCAAGAGTCCTTTCTCTCCTCTATCTTCCCACGTGGTCTTCACACTGTTCCGCAGAGTATGTGTCTCTTTGTTTCTCCTGCAGGCCCTGTCTCTCCGCCTTCCTCTCCCAGTTATATTTTGTATTAAGTCTTTTAATCCTTCCTGATTAGCCTTGTGATATGCAAAATAACCCTCTTTGCATATGAGGAATGAAGCTATCCTGTTATTGACATGCAAAATGACTCTCAATGGCCCTACTCATGGCTCCCATCCCCCATAGTGGCCCACCCTGGGGTGGGGAAAAATATTTTTCTTGGACACCCCAATCTCTGGACCCTGTCACAAATACCCTTTGGCGGGGCCCTCGATGTGCCCCATTACACCATGATAGTTTGAAATCTCTTCCCTTTCAAAGGTAATATTAGTTTTGGGGAAAACCAAAAGTTGCAGGGCGCCAAATCTGAGCTGCAGGGAGGGCTGAGTCACCTGAGTGATTTGATGTTTTGCCAAAAAACTCTGCATGAGACTTGTTGCATGAGTGGGTGCATTGTCATAATGAAGCTGCTAATCAACAGGTACCCATAGCTGTGGCCTTCTGAATCATCTGAATAGTTTCCACAGAGGAATGTTCAAGCTTAACACTCAATTTGATGCAGATTTGTTGCTCTACTTGCTCAGTCATTTTGAATGTGATGGCCACACAGTACACATGCTCACTCAGTGGCGTCTGCCACCCACACTGAGCTGTACAGCAAAGCTGTCACTGTTTGTGCACATGCATTCCATGCATTCCAGTCCACTCTCCTTGGCTGCCAGGTTACATTGATGTCGCAATGTAACAAACTATTTTCATTATATTAACAATGGCTGGACTTTTGCTGGAGAGACCTTGTATATATACAATTTTCACTAGGTTAATGTGGTAGGATAATGTTAAGCTTACTATACAAATAAAAATAATAAAGCTCAGTGAGGTATATTTTCTTGTTCATATTTATATAGCTGGTAATCAGTGTAGTTGATACTTTACCTCCATTTTTAAAAATGTTTGAGCCACTCTAGTTTAATAAAAGAAGACCTTCTTTGGGCTACCTAATACTTGCTTCCTGTACATATCACTCTGCATGGTCTCTCCATACAGATAATACAGAAGAAGCAACAGGTATAGATAGGCACAGAGCAGTTAAAACCTCTGGAGGTGGCTCTTGCTCTCCTGATACCATAATATTGTGGAACATTTCTATATATTTTAATATTGGAGCTGATATCTTCCACTAGGTAATTCCATAGACATGGTATTTTATTAAGCTGTAACCTTTCCTTTATAAAGAAATATGAAAACCTACAGCTAAAGCCTCATTAATAACAGTTGTTAGCTGGCATTTGGTATATGCTTAATGGTTCCTGCTGTTTCCTGAGAAGTAAATACAATCCTACAGCACCTAATTTTCTTCTGAGCCTATCATCATGTTATCAAATGTGGACCGGTTGGGGGGCCCAGTACCGTTACCAGAATAATGCCCCCCTTCCCTGGGGTCCCTTTGTTCTAGGTCCTTTCCCCGCCACCCTTGAAATTATGGCTCTCAATCGCAGAGTTTGGTGAAAAGGAAAGGGACTATTTATTCAAAAGTTATACAGCTTTTGAATAATGGCTAAATGTTGTCATTCAATCTCAAAATTTCTTTAAAACACCCACCAATATACACAGCCCATCCTTTCCCCCACTTTGCCCAGTTAGGCCAGTCAGGGGTACCGT
The DNA here is from genome assembly GCF_021234165.1 of Pteronotus mesoamericanus. Lineage (NCBI taxonomy): Eukaryota > Metazoa > Chordata > Mammalia > Chiroptera > Mormoopidae > Pteronotus > Pteronotus mesoamericanus. The sequence goes on from NW_026555198.1 coordinate 7,470,949, forward strand.
CCTTCAGAAGAAAAAGAGGTCTGCAGCTTGGCTAGAGAGACCTCTCTCTGTTCCCAGCACCATCTGCTATGTTGCTGTGATCTCCAGCTCTTAATCCAAAACCATGTTGCACCTTCTCATGGCCCACTAGCAAGAGTCTTTTCTCCCCATTCCTTCTGGCATGGTCTTAACATTGTTCCCCCGCAAGGTGGAGTGAGCCATCTCTGAGTTCTCCTGCACAAGTACTGTAATCAAGGGAGCTGCTTCCCATTTACATCCTGGGTTTAAGTTATGCAAACCTTCCTGGTGAGCCTTGTTGATATGCAAAATAACCACCTTTCATATGAGGTATGAAGCTAACCTGCTGTTATTGACATGCAAAGTAACTCTCAATGGCCCTGCTCCTTGTCTCCCATCCCCCATGGCAGCTCGCCTTGTGGTGGGGTGGGAGAATATCCTATATTTCTCTTGGAACACCCCACATTCTGGATCCCATTACAGATCCCCCCTTTGGGGGTTCTCTAGCTGCACCCTGTTATAATCAGGCCTCATCTACAGCTTCTCAAATCAAGGATAGTTAGCTCTTAACTACTTCCTTTGGTTTTCTTTTCTGTACCTTTATTTTATAAAAGCATCATTGCTTCCTTTAAAAATTTGCTCTTCAGAAGTAACACCATCCTCCTAACTCTGGGGAAAAAATACAATTGAATCACATTTTTAATAAAAGGTGAAGAATATCACCTTACCCCTTGTCTCCTCCCCCACCTTTTTTTTTTTTTTGCAGATCAGTAAATCCAGACGAAGCAAAAATAATAATAATAATGAGGTTTTCAAGGTAATAAAGCAATTGAATGGCAGAGTTGGTAGTAGATGACTACCATCAAAAAGCTTCCAGGTAGACAAAAGAAACATACAATTTTGGATATATAAACAAGTATTATCTGGCAAGTGAGAGCTAAAGTAGACCTTGGGACAGTAACAAATGATGGCAGCATGTGCAGAATTAAAGCAAATTTCCCTCTACTTTGATTAGACTTTAACAAGACAAAAAATTCTAAGTAATCTTATCTCTTGGGACTGTTATCTCTAGGGGATTCTAATTTCAATTCCTTTGGTTATATACTCAGAAGTAGGATTGCTGGATTGTGTGGCAGTTCTATTTTTTGAGGAATTTTTATACTGTTCTCTCTAGTGGCTGTACCTATTCCTGCACATCCGTCTTCTAGCTGGGGCTGAAGCTGGGAGTAGCAGGAGGTGAGGAACTATGGACTTGGAACATTGAGAGTGAAAAAGTGTTATTTGTCCCAGATGTATAAAAAAATAAATATTAAAACAAAACGCTTTAGATTCTTAGAGTTACGTATGTGACTTTTTAAATCATCTTTGCCTAACTTTCCACGGAGGGGACCAAAATTCTGCCACCCCGAAAGTGCTTTTTGGGATATTGATTTTTAAGCTGTTTGTTAAGAAACAAAAGACTCAGAAAGAACCTTTGACAGCTCCCCGCTTCCCTTTTCCTGCCCAAGAGATTCAGACAGAGAAACCTGCTTCAGAAAGGAGAGTTTAAGATGCAGCCTTAGCCTAATTTGGATTAAGTATGGTAGACAAGAGGGCTTCAGGCAGGGCCTGTTGCCTAGATACCCCTATCCCACTGTCTCTGAGGTGCCTGGCAAGGATTTTCCTCCTGTGTGTGTGTTCTGTTCTTTCTCAACTACCTCTAAATTGCCCATTCTCACTTCTGTAATCTAGCGCCCTGTTCCCCCTCTTTCCTCTTTGTCTAAAAACTTCTTATAACCAATGTGGATACCCTGGGAGGTCACTCTCCCCGGGCTCTGTCCAGGTGGCATAGGGGAGCATAGGTGGACAGTGATGTACAGTCCCTTTCCACAACGTTGGAGAGGAGGCTGGGCTTTGAGTCTGTGCCTGCATATTCCTCAGCTTTTCAGAGTCCTTTGGACAATGACTGAGGAGACAAACCACGCAGGAAAGATCTAGTAAAAAAAACCAAAAAACAAAAAACAAAAACAAACCTCGTAGATCCAATGTTGTCTCACTGTCTGGAATTTTCATGGAACGATAATGCTTATGTGAATTCCCCCTGGGCATGTTTTAAACTGTGATTTTCTCCTGTTAATCTGTCACTGCTAATTTGGCTATTGGCTCAGGCAGAAGAATTTAGAAGGTGAGAGGAAAAACGTTAATATATTTTTTAGCTCCCACACCACTTAAAATGGGAATATCCTTTGAATTATCCTGGCAGTAAGTGTACCCTCTGCCTAGGCTCTATTTTTTTTAATCCTCACCTGAGGATATGCTTTTTTTTATTGATTTTTAGACAGAAGAAGGGAGAGAGAGAAAGAAACATTGATGTGAGAGAGAAACAAGTTGTCTTTGATATGTACCCTGACTGGATATCGAACCTGCAACCTAGGCATATGCTCTGACCAAGATCAAACACAAAACTTTTTGGTGTCTGGGATGACACTCCAACCAACTGACCCTCCCTGCCAGGGTACCTGGGCTCTTTTAATGGCAGTGATCTCACTACCTAACCAGGCAGGATCTCCTACAGTTGCACACCTATTATTATTATCCATGCTTGGCTGAAATATGATTTAGTCTTACATTAGTCCAGGCTCCACCCTCTAGAAAAATAATATATTAGTAATAATAATGTGCACTTATAAATATATTCATTTAATCATCAAAATAACTCTTTGCATTAGACAAAATTATTATCATTCTCATTTAAACAATGACTTTTTTTACCTTTTCACATAATAGCCTTTTAAATATATGAAAATTAGTATTATCTAATCATCCCTGCTTTCTCCAACTGTTTATCATGAGATGGTACTTTATCTTCTTTTTTGTCCTATGCGGAATGTATTATTGTTTGTTAATATCCTCATAACTGTTGTGGTTATTAGAAATAACCATAGTAGTCTAGATATAGTTGGAATAGCACATAGTTCAATATGATTACACTTATTTTCAGGTGGTATATTATATTCCTTGTGGTATAGACTGAGCACAAATGGGTTCTTTCATTCGTATTTCCCTTTGTATTGGAAGCAGGTCTCAATCATTAATCCTGTTCCAAATCTGATTTGTTTCTTTAACCTCAGCCCAGGGTTTGGGCTATATAGTCAACTCATAATATTTAATGACAGATTAAACCCAAGATGGTTGTTAATCTATTTTATGTCTTTGTTTGTGGGGAGAAGAAAATAGTTTATGCTAATTTCTTCACTTCGAAAAGAGGGCATCCTCCTATTTTAAAAGTAAAATATCATCAGATGGGATATTCTCAATATCAAACATATATATGCACACACATCCTCTTTTACTGTTCTCTTTTTAAAATATTTTTTCTGAGAGGTTTTTTTAAAAAAAATTTTTAAAAACGTTTTATTCATTTACTTATTTAGAGGGGAAAGGAGGGAGAAAGAGAGGGAGGGAAACATGCATCAGAGAGAGAAACATCAATCAGTTGCCTCTCATATGCGCCCCATCTCGGGGACTGAACTCACAACCCAGGCATGTGCCCTGACTGGGAATTGAACAGGTGACCTTTCACTTTGCAGGACGATGCCCTACCAACTGAGCCACACCGGCCAGAGCTTATTGTTTTCTTAATGTTAAAATAAAGAAGCTATTTCTCACAACTAAAATTAATCCCCCCTGCCAGTACTTGGGTCCAATCTGAGAGCTTTGCATCATTCCACCTTACCTTTACATTGTATGTATTTATCTTTGTCCTCTCAATTCAATCTTTCCCTTAATACACAAGTGCAAGATACCACCACCTCTCACAGAGACTGTAGCAATAGCCTCCTATCTGGTATACCCTCATTCACGTTGGTCTTGTCACATTCTAGTAAATTTCTTTACATAAGAGCAAAAGTCATGTTTTAAAATCATATATGAGGTAATGTGAGTTTCCTGCTTAAAATCCTCCAATTGTCATGTCATCTTAAAATCCACACTGTTTATTGTGACCAGTGCTTTCCTCACTGACTTCTCTGTATTAGTTTTTGTGGCTACTGTAACAAATTACCAAAAACTTCGTGATTTAAAACTACACGCACTTATTTTCTTGCAGTTCTGGAGGTCAGAAGTCAAAATGGGTAGGCAGGGCCACATTCCTTGGGGAGGCTCTAGAGGAGAATCAGTTTCCTTGACTTTCCAGCTTCTAGAGGCACCCACATTCCTTGGCTCGTGGCCCCATGCCACTCTGACCTCTGCTTCCGTCACCACATCTCTTCACTTACTCTGATCCTCTTGCTTCCCTCTTTGAAGGACTATTTTGATTATTTTGCACTGCCTGGATAATCCATGATAATCTTCTCAAGATTCTTAACTTAATCACATCTGCAAAGTTCATTTCACCAGTTCTGGGATTCAGATGTGTACATCTTTCTGAGGTTATTTTGCCTACCACAATTTCCTACAACTAATCTCCATTCTCATTATGTTTCAGTCATACTAACTGTAACATTTAGTGTTCCAAATTAGAAGCAACAGAGGCTTATGCTAAATAATTAATAAGAAAAGGAGCTTATTAAAATGAAATAAAAAAACAAAACAAACAAAACTTATTGGGAGGGTGAGAGAACCAGCCTCCAGGCTCTGCTTCCAGAAATAACAGTCAAAATCATCTTTAGAAGTGATCTCAGGAGGAAACTTCCACTGCTACAGCTGTGGAACATTAGACGTGCACCACTTGATGTCTGGGCCAGGAACATAACTTTGAAACGTCATTATGACTGCCAAAGAGAAAAAGATCCCCTTCCTCTCCCTCTTGGGACTCTCTCTCTTAAGTTAAAATTCCAAACAACGTTTCTTGATTGGTGGAGCCTGGGTCACATTCCTATACCTTATTTGCAAGGAAGGCCAGAAAGTCAAACACTTAGTATTTAATCTCTTGGAGAAAGAGGCTCGCTTTTTGTTACACTAAGACTCATAAAAAGAAGACTTCTGAAAATAAAGGATCCAAGATACTGTGTTGCCAGAGTAAATTGCAAATGTCTATATCACCTTAGTTCTGTTTCTAGATTATGCTATTTTTTACTGAGTCAAGGCCTTTGCACTTGGAATTATAGATCCTCCTTGATTTATGATACATCCCCATAAACCCTTTGTAAGTTGAAAATATTGTAAGTCAAAAATGCATTTAATTTACTTAAACTACCAAATGCCATAGCTTAGCCTCGCCTACATTAAGCGTGTTCAGAACACTTACATCAGCCTATAGTTCGTCAAAATCATCTAACACAAGGGCTATTTTATAATACAGTGTTGAATACTTCATGTAATTTATTATGCATATCACTTTATCTAGTGTTCTTCCCCACTTTACATCATTAACTTATTTTATTTACTTTATACCACATGTCACTATTTAAATTTATTCTTTTTCCTTGTTGACTTGTAATTGTTTTGCACTCCCATTAGACTATAAATTCCATGAGAGTAGTGACCATATCAATTTTATACATCACTATATCCTCTATCACTAGCCTAATGCCTGGTGCAAAGTAGGTTCTCAAAATATACTTTTGAACTGAAAAACAAATGCAGTAGAGTAGAAAATGTGCATGCTTCAGAACTAAACGTACCTGAGTTTGAACACTTGATCTACCCATTTACACTATGTGACCCTAAATTAAGTGATTTAACCCCCTTGAGTGTCAAGTGTTTCATTTTTAAGTGACAATGATGCTTGTCAAGTAGAAATATTATGAGGACTAAAGTAGCAAACAAATGGAGAATGTGCAGCAGACAGCTGTTCCTCTTAGTTGCATGCCATCCAAAACTGTGGTAAGCCAGCCTTTTATGACTTAACAGTGTTCTGAATATCATTTTGAAAAGGAAATGTGTTAAGATTAAATCCTGGAGAAAGTCCTAAAAGTCATCACCGATTCAGTACTTAATACTGAAAAGAGTACATTAGAGAAATATGTATTTTTTTGAATGTTAAGAAGACTGGAGATAAAGAGGAGGGAAATAAAAAGTAAGTGTAGAAAAAAATACCCGATACTGGGCATGGTGCATTGGAACTTGGCGTTTTCATTCGCTACGTAGGGCCACGAGAAGTAAGATAACCATTGTGGGAAGGGATTTGCCTAAGGGATAGACTAAGATACATGTCTATCTGAAGTAAAATGTGTGTATAATGTTTGAGCCAGAAATTCTTTTTTTACTTAGGAATTTATCTTAGGGAAAAAGATATATGCAAAACTTTAGCTATAGCAATACTCATCGAAACACTGATTATAATGCTGAAAAATATTAAAACAACTTAAATATTCAGCAACAGGAAAATAGTTACATAAATGTTATCTGTCTATTTAATAGAGACACTAGAAGCCATTAAATTCTATTTTAAAGAATATCTGATGACATTAAAAAGTCTATATATTATTTTTTAACAGCCATATTGAAATACAATTCACATACCATGCAGTTTACCCATTTAAGGTCTACAAGTCACAGTATATTCACAGCTGTTCCATCATCACCATGAGCAGTTTTAGAACACTTTTATCACCCTAAAAGAACACTTCTACCTATTAGCAGTCATTCCCCATTCTCACCTCCTTCCAACCTCTGGCAATCATTAATCTACTTTTTTATCACTATGGATATGCTTAGTCTGGACATTTCATATAAATGAATAATGCAGTATGTGAATTTGTTACATACAATTTCCTTAACTTAGCATTTTGTTTTCAAGGTTCATCCACGTTATATCATTCCTTCCTTTTTACCACCAAGTAATATTCCATTGTGTGGATATGCCACTTTTTGTTTACCATTCATCAGTTTATAGACATTTGAGTTGTTTCCACTCTTATGGATACTATGAAAAATGTTACCATGAGCACTTTGGTACCAGTTTTTGTTTGAGCATAGGCTTTCAACTTTTTTGTTCTATGGCTTGGAGTGGAATTTCTGTATCATATGATGATCTACATTTAACTTACCGAGGAACCACCAAACTGTTTTCCATAGCAGTTTCACCACATTACATTCCCAGAGGCAGTGTATGTGGGTTCCCATTTGTCCATAGCCTCACCAACACTTACTATCTTTCTTTTTTGCCACTCAGATAACATTGTGCTGCTAGTTATTATTGGTCTCGTTGCATATTTTGCTTCTAGGAGATGCAAGGTGTTATCTCATTGTGATTTTGATTTTCATTTCCCTAATGACTAATGATGTTGAGCATCTTTCCATGTACTTATCACACATGTATGTGTCCTTCGGAGAAATGTCTGTTAAGATCCTTTGCCAGTTTTTAAAGCAGATTATTTATCTTTTTATTGAGTTATAATAATTGGTGATATATTCTAGATAAAACTCCCTTATATGGCATTTGCATATTTTTTCAATTCTGAGGGTAGTCTTTTCATTTTCTTGATGATGTCCTTTGAAACAAAAAACTTTTAGTTTTGGTGAAATCTAATTGTTTTTTCATGTACCTCTTGTCATTAGGTGTGATATCTAAGAAATCTTTGCCTAACCCAAGGTCATGAAAATGTCCACACATCTATGTTTCCATCTAAAAGTTTTATCTTTCACATGTAGGCTTTTCATACAATATGAGTTGATTTTTGTATATGGTATGAATACAGTGTACAAATTCATTCTTTTACATATAGATATACAGCTGTCTCAACACAATGTGCTGAAAAAGACTTCCCTACTGAATGCTCTTGGTTCCTTCGTTGAAAATCAATTTACTGTAAATGTGATGGTTTATTTCTGTATTCTCAATTATATCCCATTCATGTGTATGTCTACTATGATTCCAGTACCACACTATTTTTTGTTTTTTTTAAAGATTTTGTTTATTTTTAGAGAGAGGGGGAGGGAGGGAGGAAGAGATGGAAATATCAATGTGTGGTTGCCTCTCACGCACCCCCTACTGGGGACCTGGCCTGCAACCCAGGCATGTGCCCTGACTGGGAATCAAAATAGGCGACCCTTTGGTTCTCAGGCCGGCGCTCAGTCCAGTGAGCCACAGCAGGCAGGGCCACCATGTTATTTTAATGACTGTAGCTTTCTGGTAGTTTTTGAAAGTGAAAAGTGTGAGTCCTCTAACTATATTAATCTTTTTAAAGATCATTTTGGCTATTCTTGGTCCCTTGAATTTCCATATAAATTTTAGGGTTGGTTTATCAAACAAAGGGAATTAAAATTTTAATAGAGATTGCATTGCATCTGTAGATCAATTTGAGGAGTATTACCATTTTGTCAATATTAAGTATTTACATCTATGAATATGGAATGTCTTTCCATTCATTTAGATTTTATTCAATGTCTTTCAAAAACAGCTTGTAATTTTCAGTGTGTAAGTGCTGTACTTCTTTGGTTATATTTATGACTAATTATGTGATTCATTTTAATGCCTTTTAAAATATAATTATTTTCTTGATTTTCTTTACTGATTGTTCATTGCATGTGTGTAGAAATAAGACTGATTATATTGGGTTGGCCAAAAAGTTTGCTTAGTTTTTTCTGTACAATGGCTCTAGTAGTATTTAGTTGTCTTTAACTTCATTCAAAACAATTTTGTTAGATTGTATTGTGACAGCTGTCATATCAGCATGCATTAAAAAAACTTATCAAAATTGGTGTATTTTTGTGTAGCCATTTTAATACTAAAGATGGAAGAAAATAAAGCATGTTATGCTTTATTATTTCAAGAAAGGTGAAAATGCAACTGAAATGCAAAAAAAATTGTGCAATGTATGGAGAAAGCTCTATGACTGATAGAACATGTCAAAAGTGGTTTGTGAAGTTTCTTGGTACTATTGACATTTTGGCCAAATAATTCTTTGTTGTGGGGCTGCCTTATGCATTGGAAGATGTTCAGCAGCAGCCCTGGCCTCTACCCACTAGAAGCCAATAGCAAGAGAGACCCGACATACTCAAAATATCCAAATCAATAAAGTTACTGGTGAAAATAAAAAGTGTGCCTTTTATTTTACCAAAAAAACCCCCCAAAACCCCTAAGTGGACATTTTGATCAACCCAGTATTATTTTGCAGGGTATGATCTTACACCCTGCAACCTTGCTGGACTTGCTTATTACCTCTAATAGTGTATATGTGTGTGACTTAGGGTTTCCTATATATAAGATCATCTCATCATTAAAAAAAAATAGTTTTAGCCCTAACTGGTGGCTCAGTGGGTTGGGCATCATCTCTTCATTTCCAAGTCAGGACATATTCCTAGGTTGTGGGCCAGGTCCCTGATTGGGGGCTTGCAAGAGGCAAACAATTGATGTTTCTTTCACACATTGATGTTTCTCTCCCTCATTCTCCCTCCCTTCTTCTCTATAAATAAAGTCTTTTTAAAAAAAGAAATAGTTTTACTTCTTTCTTTCTAAACTGGATACCCTTTATTTTCATGTTATAGGCTAATTTCCCTGGCTAAAGCCTCCAGCACAATGTAGAAACAAAGAAGTAAGAGTAGACATCCTTATTCTTGAACTTAAAAAAAAAACTTTTAGTCTTTCACCATTAAATAGGATATTGGCTCTGAGACTCATGATAAAAATACTCAACAAATTAGGGAATTTCCTCCACTGATATCTTTTCAGTATCTATTATATTGATATTATTTTAATCTGTTTTGATATTATGAATCATGTTCAATATTTGGAAAACCAAATTTTTACAATCTGAATAAATACCCCAAGGCCAGTATATATTATTTTCAGTATATTGTGAAATCCAACTGCCAGTCTTTTACATCTAATTCATGTAACTTTATTTTACATGGTCATAAATAAGATCCAACTATAATTTAAATTATATTTTCTATGTTTCTTAAAATTTTTATCAGGGTTATACTCACTCCACAGGATGTATTGGAGGCAATTTCCTTCATCCTTTATCCTGTGAAACAGACTCAATAGCATAGAAAAGTACCTACTCTTTGAATAAAATGAAAAGACTCATAGGCAAATCTTTTCTTAGCCAAGAGTATTCTAGGAAGGAATTTATTTTTACACTTAAAAAATGCCTTTCATTTTTTTGGTCTTTTTACATATTCTATCTTTACTTATATAAACTGATAGTATCTTTTTTTCTTAGAAATTTATCAGTTTTAAGGATTCTTTCTAAGCTTTTCATTCAGTTACAATTTTTATCCTTCAGCTCTTTGAAATATCTAATTTTTTCTTCATTTTCCTTTTTGGTTTGCATTTAGTTATGGATTTACTTATGCTAGATTAATTTATCTCTTTTTATGCTCATCAACTTATCAGTTTATGTGAGTATATCAGATTTTTTTTCTTTTGAAATAAAAGCAATTTTTATCCTATTTAAGATTATGAACTTTTCAGTGGAGTAATATTCTATCCCTCTTTGTTATTCAGGTTAATATAAAATCTGATTTTTCACTACTTGAAATCATATCTAAAACACAAGTGCCTCATAACAATGTACTCTAATTTCAGACAAAGTATCAAATCAAATAATCAACTTTTTGTTTGTTCTATTTCCAATTCTGGTGATTAAAATGAAAGTTGTTATAAATATTATGCTTCCCAATATTGAAAATAACCAGCTGTTTTTTTTCTTTGCCATCTATGTTTTCTCAAGATCTTTTTATATTTTGGCTGCAGATACATGCAATTTAACAATTTAACTTATTAATTTCCTTACATGTGGATATAATTATTCTTTCTGAGCAGAATTTCTTCTAAATGGCACTTGCACATAATACGGAGTTTATATTTTATTCCATTTCCATTCAATAACATTAGGGCTATGTGATTTTTCTAAAGGTACAGAAGTAAAAAACCCACACTTATATACAAATAAAACTGACATTATTTCAACTGATTAGGCACTTGAGTAGATGAATCTTTTATTCTCAAAGAAATCATTACTCTAAAATAACTGTTGCTTCAGACCTTGTTGCTGTGTACTTGATTTTTTAGATTTCCTAAAGTCTCAGCAAGAAGATTACTTAAGCTTGAAAAAAAAAAATCCTTGTGTGACTTGACCTTCTTTAAAGGGAATTTAGTGTCTTTTTAAAAAAGTAATGACGGCAGCAGAGTGAAGAGGCTAATATTCAGATATCTGAATTACTATAGACTGTCTGGATTTGATTTTCCCAACATATGATTATGATGATCTTTTTCTTTGTGATTTGGTGGTGAACTGAAGATCCATATCAGTCATTCAGAAAAGTTGAAACTTACTTTGTTGTTTTAAAAATTCTGATGGAGGTTGAGATTGAATATTATATGCAATATTTAAAATGATATAATGGTGTTTAAATGCAATTAAGTTTATCTTATATGCCACAAAACTTGAAACAACAGATAAGAAAAATGGGCATACAAGCTAAACTACAGAGACATCAAATTACTTATAACTTCATTTTTAAACCAATGTTTCCCAAACTGTTGTGTAGAAAAGGTTTGCATCAGAATGACTTGAGTGCCTGCTAAAAATGCAGATTCCTGGGAGCTATTTTAGACTTAAGGAATTACATTAATCATCTTTAATCTTTGGTTAGCCTTTCCCTCTGCTCATAACCTCCAATCAGTTCTCAATTCCTGATGTTATTGTTCAAGAGACAAAATTATATCAAGCTAGTCACAGTGTTAGGCACTTGGAATAAAAGATAACTAAGACATAAACTCTGTCCTTAAGGCATATAGCTTTGTTATGGAGCTCTTCATGAGAATGGACAATGTTAATAATAAGATAGAGTTTTCATTATGGCACAGTGTGCTCCAGAGACTATGAGAGGATCAAGGAGAGCCCCTTAAATCTTTCTGGTGAAGAAATGGATGGTGGTTGCCCCCCAAAAGATTATTATACCTTATTCCTAAAGGAAAAGAAGGAGTACACGAGGTTAAAATATAAGGCAATGGCATTTTAAGCAGAGGAAATAGATTCAACGGAATAATGGCAAAAAAGGCTTGTGTTTGGGGAAATGTAAAAACCTCCTTTGTTCAAGTGTACAGTGAGAGATAGATAAGCATGAAATTAATCTGGAGACATAGTTAAGATCAAGATCATGGGAACTGTTTTATATACATTGAGAAATTTGGACTTTATCCCGAAGGACATAAATATCCACTGGAAGATTCTAATCAAGAGATAAATATGATCAGATTTGCAATTTGGAAATAGAAAACTGGCTACTGTGTGGAAAAGATTTTATAGGAGCAAGCTTGGAGCTAGTGAGTACAGTTAGGTGACAGTTGAAATAATTGAGATGAGAGAGGAAACTAGGGAAGAGTGAGAAGGGAGATAGGAGTGGTGCAAATCCAGGAAATACTTAAGAGTTTAAAAAGGCAGGAAAAGATGATCATTTGAATGTGGAACATGATAATAACTCCTAGGTTTCTAGAATGAATGACTGAGGAGAACGGGGTGTCACAATCTGAGATAAAGTACATAGGACAAGGAGCTTCTTGGGTAGTAGAGACAATAAGTTCCATAGCTGACATGTTTAGCTAGAGACACTTATTGCAAATTTGGATAGAAATGTTAGGTAGGAAGTCAGCAATATGAACAAGAAACTCAGAAGAACTATCTACATTGGCAATATAGGTTTTGGTGTCATCCATATAAAATTGGATTTAAATCTGTGAGAGTAAATGAGATTATGCAGAAAAGAATGTGTGGAGTAAGAATATCTGAACTGAAAACAGAACTCTGGAAAACACTAATATTTTTCCAAAGCCACTCATGTATTTTAGGTATGTGTTAGCATCACCCACTTTTTGGTTACCAAAATCTGTATCGGTTATCTATTGCTGTGTAACTACTTACCCCCAAATAAGCATTTGAACACCAACAAACATTTATCATATCATATAGTTTATGAGTGTCAATAATCTGGGAGCAGCTTAGCTGGGAGATTCTAGCTCAGATCTCTCAGGAGGTTACAGCCAAGAAGTCCACCAAGGCTACAGTCATCCGAAGGCTTGAGCCCGGAGAAGTTGATTCAAAACTTATGGACGTGGATATTGGCAAGATTCTTTGGTTCCTCAAGACATAGACCTTTTCACACGATGGTTTATTACATGGCATGTAACTTCCCCCAGAGTGAATAAGAGAGGGGGGAACTATAATGTCTTTCAGAACAAGCTCAGAAGTGGTATACCATCACTTTTGCCATATTTTATTGGTCACACAGACCAATTCTGAGAGAGTATCAAAGAGTACACAGGAGTTCGTATATCAAGAGGAGGTAAGGATCACTGGAAGCCATTTTGTTGCTTAGTTATTACATATACAAATCTCAGTATTATCTTTTTGATTCAGAATTTCCCATCATTAGAAGAGGATAGTGTCTGATTATTCTTACAACATAATTGTTATCATCATCATCATCATCATCATCATCATCATCATTTATAAATAAAGCTGTTCACAATTGATTGCTATATTTTCAACCTTATTTCCTATTGTACCCTTTATGCAATGTATTTGAGTATTAGTATAGTGTATTGAAATGAGGTAAGATTTAGCAAATAAATAAACCTATGTTAAAAATCTGGCTTCAACATAAGTTAGCTTTGTATCATGAGCATGTTATTTAAATTTTTCCAGGTTTGTTGAGGTGTAATTGACAGAATTGTTTATATTTAAGGTGTATAATGTGATGATTTAATACTAATATACATTGTGAAATAATTACCACAATGAAGTTAATTAACATATTCATTACCTCAGGGTTACCGTGTGTGTGTGTGTGTGTGTGTGTTGTGTGTGTGTGTGTGTGTGTTTTGTGTGTGTGTGTGTGCTGTGAGGTAGCTGAAGGTCTACTCTCAGCATATTTCTAGTTTACAGTACTGTATTATTAACAATAATCACCACTATACATTGTGTCCTTAGAACTTATTGATCTTATAACTGAAAGTTTGTACTCTTTGACCAATATCTCCCCACTTCCCCCACCCCTTAGCTTTTTGGTTCTATGAGTTTGGCTTCTTTAAGTCTCATATATAAATGAGATCACTATCTTTCTGTGCCTGGCTTATTTCACCTAGCATAATGTTCTCCAGGTTCATCCATGTTTTTCCAAATGGAAGGATCTCCTTTAAGGCCAGATAATATCCCATTATAAGTACATAGATTTTATTTTCTCTATTCATTGATCAAGAAACACTTAGCTTTTTGCCATACCTTGGTTCTTATGAATAATGCTGTAATCAACACAGCAGTATAGCTATCTCTTTAAGATACTAATATCATGTGCTTTGGTTATAATCAGAAGTGGGATTACTGGATTATATGGAGGTTCTATTTAAAACATTTTTTAAAGATTTTATTTATTTATTTTTAGAGAGGGGAAGGGAGTGAGAAGAAATGGAGAGAAATATCAATGTGTGGTTGCATCTCACATGCCCCCCACCGGGGAACAGGCCCACAACCCAGGCATGTGCCCTTCACTGGGAATCGAACCGGCAACCCTTTGGTTTACAGGCTGGTGCTCAATCCACTGAGACACACTAGCCAGGGCTCTATTTAAAATTTTTTGAGGAGCCTCCATAATGTTTTCCATAATGGCAGTAACAATTTACATTCCCACCAATAATGTATAATGATTCCCTTTCTCCACGTGGTCACTAACATTTATTGTCTCTCGTCTTTCTCACAATAGCTATTCCAACAGATGTCAGGTAATATTGCATTGTGGTTTTAATTTGCATTTCCCTGATGATTAGTGATGTTGAGTACCTTCTCATATATCTATTGGCCATTTGTATGTCTTTCATGGGGGAAATGTCTATATCTGTTCAAGTCCTTTGCCCATTTTTAATTGGATTGTTTGTTTTTTTGTGTGTGTGCATGTAGGTGCTATTAAGTTGTAGGAGTTCCTTATATATTTTGGAATTAAAACCTTATTGGATATGTGGTTTGAAAATATTTTTATCCCATTCCATAGGCTGGCTGTTTATTTTGTTGATTGTTTCCTTTGCTATACAAATTTTTTGTTTGATGTAATCCCACTTTTAAAATTTTGCTTTTGTTGCCTGTGCCTTTGGTGTCATACCCAAGAAATCATTGCTAAGACCAATGTCAAGGAGCCCTTCCTTTTTGTTTTCTTTTAGGAGTTTTATGATTTCAAATATCACATTTAAATCTTTAATCCATTTTGAGTTAATTTTTGTGAATGATGGAAGGAAGGAATCCAATTTCATTCTTTTACAATTTTCCCAGCATCAATTATTGAAGAGATTACCCTTTCCACATTGTGTATTCTTGGAATCTTCATCAACAATAAGTAGACTGTATAAGCATAGGTTTACTTCTGGGCTCTTTATTCCACTGGTCTATATGTCTGTATTTATGAAATGACCATACTGTTTTGATTTCCAAAGCTTTATAATAGACTTATATATCAGGAAGTGTAATATCTCCAGCTATGTTATTCTTTCTCAAGATTCCTTCGACTATTTGGGGTCTTTGTGATTCCATATAAATTTTAGGATTGTTTTCTCTATTTCTGTGAAAGATTCCATTGGAATTTTGATAAGGATTGTATTGAATCTGTAGATTGCTTTGGATAGTATAAATATTTTAACAATGTAAATTCTTCTAATCCACGAACACAGAATAATTTTCCATTTTCTGTGTCTTCTTTAATTTTTTTCATCAATGTCTTTGAGTTCTCAGTGTCAAATTTATGCATACATATTTTATTCTTTTTGATGATAGTATAAGTGGGGTACTTTTCTTAATTTCTTGTTGGAATAGTTTATTGTCAGTGTATAAACACACAACTGATTTTTTTAATGTTGATCTTGTATCCTGAGACATTACTGAATTCATTCACTTAGTTCCAACAGTTCTTCTTTCTTTCTTTCTTTCTTTCTTTTTTTTTCATGGAGTCTTTATTGTTTTCTATATATAAATCCATGTAATCTGCAAAGACAATTTTACTTCTTTCTTTCCTATTTGGATGCCTTTCATTTATTTATTTATTTTTTTGACTGATTGCTCTAGCTAGGGTGTCCAGTACTATGTGGAATAGAACTGGTGAAAGTGGACACTTTTGTCTTGTTCCTGATCTTAAAGGAAAAGCTTTCAAACTCTCCCTGTTGAGTATGATGTTAGTTGTGGGATTGGCATATGTGGCCTTTATGTTGAGGTACAGTTCTTCTGCACATAATTCATTGAGCATTTTTATCATGAAAGAATGTTGAATTTTGTCAAATGTTTTTTCTTCAACTACTGAAGATTTTTTTGAAATTTATTTTTTAGACAGAGGGGAAGGGAGGAAGAAAGAAAGGTAGAGAAACTTTGATGTGCAAGAGAAACATCGATGGGTTGCCTCTCGCGTGCTCCCAACTGGGAACCTGGCCTGCAACCCAGGCTTGTTTGATTCCTGGGAATCGTACAGGCGAACTTTTGGTTTACAGGACAATGTGCA
The DNA here is from genome assembly GCF_021234165.1 of Pteronotus mesoamericanus. Classification (NCBI taxonomy): domain Eukaryota; kingdom Metazoa; phylum Chordata; class Mammalia; order Chiroptera; family Mormoopidae; genus Pteronotus; species Pteronotus mesoamericanus. The sequence goes on from NW_026555198.1 coordinate 7,487,350, forward strand.
AACCACTGAGCCACACCAGTCAGGGTTCTTCATCTATTGAGATTATCATGTGATTTTTATCTTTTATTCTGTTAATGTGATGTTTCACTTTTAATGATTTGCCTATGTTTACGTATCCTTGTATCCCAGGGATAAATCTTGCTTGATCAGCGGGCATGATTCCATTAATGTGTTGATGAATGATTTGCTAGTATTTTGCTGAGTATTTTTGCATCTTTATTCATCAGGGTTACTAGTCTGTAGTTATATTTCTTATATTGTCCTTATCTGGCTTTAATATCAGGGAGATGCTATCCTCAAATTATGAGTTTAGAACATTCCCTTCTCTTCAGTTTTTTTGAATAGTTTGAGAAGGATTGTCGTTAATTCTTCTTTAAATATTTGGTAGAATTAATCATGAAGCCATCTGGTCCTGGGATTTTTTTTTTGATTACTGATTCAATTGCCTTACTTATTATTGTTCTATTCAGGTCTTCTATTCTTCATGATTCAGTCTTGGTAGATTGTATGTTTCTAGGAATTTATCTACTTCTTGGTTATCCAATTTGTTGGTGTATAATTGTTTGTTATAATCTTTAAGATCCTTTGTATTTCCCTGTTATCACTTGTAACATCTCCTCTTTCATTTATAATTTTATTTAATTGAGTTCTGTTTATTTCCTTTGTTACCCTAGTTGAAAGTTTGTCAAATTTTTGTTTTCAGAAAACCAAATCTTAGCTTTGTTCATCTTTTTTATTGTCTCTCTAGATTTTATTTCATCTATTTCTCCTTTAGTCTTTATTATTTCCTTCCTCCTACTAACTTCGAGCTTAGTTTGTCCTTTTTGTAGTCTTTTTTTATGTTTTATTTTTAAATATTTTATTTATTTAGTTTTACAGAGTGGGGAAGTGATGGAAAAAGAGAGGGAGAGAAACATCAATGTACAGTTGCCTCTTGCATGCCCCCTACTGGGGACCTGGCCTGCAACCCAGGTATGTGCCGTGACTGGGAATCAAACCCGCAACCCTTTTGTTCACAGGCTGGCACTCAATCCACTGAGCCACACCAGCCAGGGCTGTAGTCTTTTTTTAAAAAATATTTTTATTTATTTATTTTTAGAGGGAGGGGAAGGGAGGGAGGAAGAGAAACATTTATGTGTGAGGGGTATACCAATTGGTTGCTTCTCACACACCCCCCCCTGAAGACCTGGCTCTGACTTGGGATGAACCGGCAACCTTTCAGTTTGCAGGCCAGCACTCAATTCACTGAGCGACACCAGCCAGTGCTTTTTTGTAATCTTTTTGAGATGTAAAATTAGGTATTTTCTTTGAGATTTTTCTTTAGCTGCAGTGGTGGAGCAGCCCTGCCTGCCCAGAGACCTGTCCAGAGATCAGCTTTTTCACGCCTCCGAAGGCAGGACAGCCAAACTCAGTCTAATTGTGAAGGCTGAAGCAGCCCTGTGATGGGCTCCAGCTTTATTGAATCCAAGCCCAGGGGCAGTCCTGACTGAATGGGAATCCAGCAGGCGGCATGCCTATCCGTGCCCTTGGAGTCAGGACTGCAGACACTGAAGCAGCCTTGTGATTTGGTTCTTAGCCCTTTCAGCCATGGACTGAGGCTAGTCCTGCCTATCTAGGAATCCACCCAGTGACTCAGCAGGAGTCATTCCAGGGACCTGGCTGGAACCATTCATGTCCATGCATCTGGTAACAAGCCCTCTAATTGAGGACTCCATTGTAGTCCCAACAGCAGCCACCTGACCCGGCTCCAAGTCTGCTCTACTGTGATCTTGGAGACAATACCTTCTGTCTGTATGGAAGGGGCACAATGGTGGAGGAATGAATGGAAGTCACACTGACCTCCTCCCAGAACCAATCTGGAATTACAACTAGATGTGGAACAAACATTTCAAAAATTTCTATGGAACCATAAATGACCCCAAACAGCTGCAGCAATTTTGAGAAAGAAAAACAAAGTAGGAAGGATCACAATACCTGATATCAAATTATATTACAAGGCCACTATAATCAAAACAGTCTGGTACTGACGTAAGAACAGACACATAGATCAATGGAACAGAATAGAGAGCCCAGAAATAAACCCATGTCTCTACGGTCATTTAATATTGGACGAAGGGGGCAGAAGCATAAAATGGAGTAAAAATAATGTCTTTAACAAATGGTGTTGGGATTTCTGGATAGCTACATGTAAAAAAAAAGAAAGAAACTCAACCGTCAATTGACACCATACACAAAAATAAACTCAAGATGGATAAAGACTTTAATATAAGTCGTGACACCATAAAAGTCTTGGAGGAGAACATAGGCAAGAAACTCTCAGATATTCCATGCAGCAATATATTCACCGATATGTCCCCTAGAGCAAGGGACATAAAGGAAAGAATAAACAAATGGGACTTCATCAAAATAAGAAGCTTCTGCACAGCTAAACATCAACAAAATGAAAAGAGAACCAACCGTATGGGAAAACATATTTGCCAATGATACCTCGGACAAAGGTTTGATCTCCAAAATATATAAAGAACTCACACAACTCCACTCTAGGAAGACAAACAATCCAATTAAAAAATGGGCAAAGGACCTGAAGGGATGCTTCTCCAAGGAGGACATACACAGGACCCAGAGACATGAAAGGATGCTCAGCATCACTAGCCATCAGAGAGATGCAAATTAAAACCACCATGAGATACCACTTCACACTGGTCAGAATGTGAAGGTTGTGGAGAAAAGGGAAGCCTAGTGCCCTGTTGGTGGGAATGCAGACTGGCACAGCCACTGTGGAAAACAGTATGGAACTTCCTCAAAAAGCTAAAAATGAAACTGCCTTTTGATCCAGTGGTTCCACTGCTGGGTTTACACCCTAAGAATCCCAAAACACCAATTCAAAAGAACCTATGCACCCCAATGTTCATAGCAGCACAATTTACAATAACCAAGTGCTAGAAGCAACCTAAGTGCCCATCAATGAATGAGTGGGTCCAAAAACTATGGTGCATTTACACAATGGAATACTACGCAGCAGGAAGAAAGAAGGAACTACTACCCTTCGCAACAGCATGGATGGAACTGGAGAACATTATGCTAAGTGATATAAGCCAGGGGGTGAAAGACAAATACCATATGACCTCACTTATAAGTGGAACCTAATCAACAAAACAAAAAAGCAAGCAAAATATAACCAGCAACATTGAAAGAAAAAACAAAGTGGCAGTAACCTGAGGGGAGGTGGGAGGGGGGAAAAGGGAAAAGAAGGGGAAGGGTCAAATCAAGGAACATGTATAAAGGACCCATGGACAAAGCCAAAGTGGGGAAGGATTGAGGGTAGTAGGTGGGGGTCGGTGGGGCAGGGGAAAGTGGTGTTGGGAAAATGAATTTGGACAATAAAAAAAATAGGAAACAGAAAACAATAGAGAAAATAAATGAAATCCATAGATTGTTTTTGAATTATTAATAAACTTGACTAAATCTTAACTGGACTGAACAAGAAAATATGCAGAAATAAATCCCCATCATCAGGAAAGAAAAAAAAGGACATCACTTCATATTCTACAGGTATTTGTACTTGAGATAACTGTATTAGAACAATAAAATAATAAATTTAAAAAAATACCTTCTGTCTGGAGAGCTGACGAGATGGTTATCTGCCAAAACCAGTCTTTAAAAACTTAGAGAGTCTTTGCTCCTTCAGATGCATAGGCACCAAAGCAAGGCTACATGGATCATGGAGAAGTGGGCAAACGTGACACCACCAAAGGAAAAGTACCGTAATAAAGCTCCAGTAACCAAATCCAAAGAAATGGAAATAAGTGTTACATGACAAGGATTTCAGAACAATTATCTTAAAGAAGCTTGTTGTTTACATTTTGATAGTTTTAATTCCTTAACTTTCAAAAGTGAATAAAAATTCTGCTTCAACATCATGTGTGAGTATTAAATGTTAATGACTATTAAGGATCAGGCAGAGTGCCACGTATGAAATAAGTGCTCAGTAAATATGAGCTATTTTGATTAGTATCCAGCCAAGTATTTCTGCTCACGTTTCCTCTCTAAATCCCACACTCACTGGATTCCATGCTTTTTCCAGGGCTTACTCTGCCAGGAATACTCTTGGCACTCCGTTATGCATATTCATATCATACCCAGTCTTAAAAGTCAGGTTCAAATTTTCTTCTCTTGTTCCTAAATCCCAGCTGGAGGTTATTTCTCCTTCCTCTGAACTCTCTCATGGCACATCATCTGTACATTTATTATGGCACATACAGCATTCTCTATTACATATTATAGCTGCTTCTGTGCATATCTAATTCCCCAACTAGCCGGCAAACTCTCTGAGAGAAGATTATTTGTCTTATTCATCTTTTATCTCCCACAGTACATATTCTGTACCATGCATTTTATTAGGAACTCAATAAATCCTCTGTGAATAAAGAGAAATGTCCAAAAAAAAAAAAGGTCCAAATTCTTTAGGTTGACTCCTACTATCTGTTTCTGATTATCCCTTTGGTAAAGTGAAAATATATTGACTTCAAAATTATCCCTTTGACCCTTTTCCTGCCATCCTAATTCTAAGGCTCTGTTAGTTCAAACTTTTGCAAGCATTTGGACACATGTCAAAAGTGTGTGTGGAACATTTTTCTCAAGGAGAAAGCAGATTAGATAATTTGTCATCTCTAAACTTCTGTCCTTCTAACCATTGTAATTTATACCTCCAGCATAAACAGTTTTTCCTGGGTTACTTTAGTAAGATTCCATTGCCTTTGTACTAATGTGTAGCACCTTCTCTGTACATATTTAAGCATAAGCATTTCTCAGGTAAAGGTGGGTAAATCATTTCATTTTGAGAATTGCGTTTTCTATTTTATTTCTTGCTTAGCAAAAATCTTCTCTTGGTAGTTAACCGGCCTTGTTTGAATTGCCTGCTTTGTTGGAAACTCACACAATTTATTCTTTGATTACATGCAATGGGAAGTGCTTCAAAAGGAAAACACTTAAGACCTCACTTAAGGAAAAGCTTAAGAAGATGCCGGTGAATTTAGTGTGAAGCTGAAATACAGAGCTTTCACCAACATTGAACAAAGACAAAATGCACATAAGTCAGTTTGGGGAACTTACAGGACTTTTCAGGATTTCTTAAATCAGGTCTTCATTCTATGGTGTCACTGCTTTAATTAATTTAAACCCCAAGACATGCAAAAATGGAAGGATTAGTTATGTCAATTTGTTTTGCAATAGGAAATGCTTTGGAAGAGAAGAAAGGGGCAATGCTAGTAACTTTATTCATTAAGGTAAGGTCTTTATGAGATTTAAACTAAGCAACTTTAACACAATGTGTGTTTTTTTGGTTCCTGTATGCTCCTGAAAGTTTCATGTACATATGTGCTAATGAAGATATGATTCATCCTACACATATTTGAAAGAAGTGGTGGTGTTTCCTAGTACATACAAACTAATGAATGCTTCCAAAAAATGCATTTATTTCATAGACTGTTAGAATTGAAAGGGACCTAAAAAGTCATTCAGATCAAGCACTTAACTTTACAGTTAGGAAAACCAAATACCAGAGAGAAGCAACTTTCCAGTGAACAACCAGTCAGTGACAGAGCTAGTGCATAAAACTTTTCTCTGTCTGTAAAACTGTGCCTAGTGGTCTAGGTTTATATCTCTTTAACTGTCTTCTGTTGGATTAAACTATTTTTTCTTTATTCTTTTTTATTATCCCATGAGCTGTAAGTTATATGTTCTATTTCTACTTATAGCATGTATCCTTAAATTTTTAGCATGTCTAATTAATCTCAAGTCTAAAGTTAGCCAAGAGCTCTCTCCTCCTCTGGAACACTATTCTGGAACACCTTAGAATGCTTAGACAGGGCATTTTAATTGCCTAAGCAACAGGCATTTCGTTCTTTTCTTCCTTGCTAACACAACCACTTGAATACTTTTATTCAAGTATTGAGAAAAAATAACTTCAAGGATGGTGAGCCTATCACATGGTAATAAATCATGATTAGTTTAAGTAAACAGGAAAATGACATTCCCTCTGCCAGCATTTGGTTATGTGCCAGTTGTGGCCAACGGAATATTAGGAAAAGTCGGCTTTGAAGCTACTGGAAAATATGTTCTAACCTGATAAAAAGAGAAAGATATGAGAGAAGATATTTTTCACTGCCTTCTTTCTTTCTTTCTGCCTGTGAACATATTTGTATGAGAATGTTGTACTTGGGCTGTTCTGGCCATCTTCCAATCATGAGGGGAAATAGCAGAGACTTACTATAGAAGAAAGAGCAGAATGAGGAGGAGAGCTTATGTCCTCAATTGCATAACTGAACTGTCGCACCAATTTATGGACTGTTGATCTCTGGGCTTCTTGATACACAAAATCATAATTATCTTCAATTGTTTAAGGTTCTTTTAGTGAAGTAATTGGTTACTTCCAACCCAAACTTACTTAAATCACTTGAATTTTTAAGTCATCCTTAAGTCTGACATATTTTTATACAGTATTTTAGTCATTTTCAGTATTAATGCTTTTTTTGAGTCAGTGCTTCTTCAGATTAGCAAAATGGTAATCAGTTTCTTTGGTAACCATGGCTCCTTGTGGTGTTTCATTGCTTTGAAGCTTTGATTAATTCCTTCATGAGGTTCACCTTTTAGTATTTCAGTGATAGTCTGTTAATGGAAAAGCTTCTCAGTCCTTACCCAAAGAAGTATTTATTTTGCTCCCATTTATAAATGATAATTTATATATCTGTGTGTGTGTGTGTGTGTGTGTGTGTGTAATTCTAGGTCAAAATATCTTTTCTAGCATTTTGAAGATACTTTTCTGTTGTCATCTGGCAAGAATTGTTGCTATTGAGAGTCAACTATTAGTCTAATTACCATTCGTCACTAAGAGTTTTGTTTCAGGATTACCTTAGACTTTGATATTCTCTACTTTCACTTTAGTGTGTCTAAGTGTGGATGTATTTTTATTTAATACTGCATGGAACTTGGTGCATTTCCTGAATCTGTGTATTAATGCTTTTTAATTGTGGAAAGTTCTCAAATATGACATGCTGAGATATTCACAATATCTGAAGCCCTAATAAACATGTTACACATGATTATTCTTCTTTTGAACCTTTGAACCTCTACTGCATAACTGCAATCTCTTCAGTTTTCTGTGCTTTATTCTGGATAATTTTTCAGAACTGTCTTTCATTTTTTAAACTTTATTTCTTCATTTTTTTCTGTTAATCTGCTGCTTTTAAAAGCCTACTGAGTTTTTTAAATTTCTGTAAATATAATTGTAGAGATTATTTTCCATAGTGTTATTGGTATCTTTTTAAATCAATATGAAAAACGGTCTCAGTGTGTGTGTGTCATATATGTTATTTTGAAATCTACTGGTAATTTCTTTCATGTTTGCCATTTTAAACATGCTTATTTCATCACTTCTATCTGATAAATATAGTATTTGAGGTTCTTGTGAGTTTAATTTTTCTCTTTGTTGTGACTGCTGACTCTTTCTCAGTGGTGGATTATTTCCTCATGTGCCCTGAGATTTAGATTGTAACCTTTCTTCAGCAGATAAATCGCGCGAGTCCTAGTATGAATGTGTATCCCTCCAGAGAAGGTTTGCTTTTGCTTTTGCCTGGATGTATCACTGGACTTAGATAAATTTTTAATGTTAATTTATGAGCTTGGTAGTTCCCAGACAAAATGAATAGTAAAACTTCAAAGTTAATATGCAGGCAGGCACATGGTTACAAATTCACAGGGGAAGCCTTTTCTACTCTTAGTCCAGGCTGAGATATACAAGCATTCTTCCCATCTCCCTTTGAATATAAATAGAATTTTTGTTATTTTTCACAATTTCACTGAGTTCGTAATCCTTTGAGTATTCCAACTTTATGTCACATTCTCACAGATCCAATTCCGTTCCTTACAAATTTCAATGTCATCATTTTCTTATAATTTCTGGACCCTTGCAACAAATGTTGAAAAGGGACAAAGCTGTCATATAGAATTGTATACATAGAAAACTGAAAAGAATATATATATTTTTATTGAATTTATTGGCTTTGCAAAACTTTTGTAAACAGTCATCACAAACAATATTGCTATGCTCAAGGCATAAATACTTTTCACAATGCTTGCAAAAATACTTTGATAAGCAACTTGTTTTGGATGCATAGTACCTAATACATGTTATAACCAAAGTGATGGTTTAAATGTTATGGCTTAACATTAGTCATCTACAAATGTGCAGCTAGTCATAACCTTGAACCTATGCAGCCGATATATGTAACAATATTTAAGAAAAGAGTTTGTTTGTACCTCTCAGATTATCCGTGACCTTTGCAAGTTCAAGGTCATTGTTTCCTTGTTGTTTTTTGTCTGGGAGATATATCCACTGATGACAGTAGGGTGTTAAAATTCCCTACTATGACTGTATTTCTGTCAATCTCTCCCTTGATGTGCACCAAGATTTTCTTTATATATTTAGGTGCTTCTGTATTGGGTGCATATATGTTTACAAGGGTTATATCCTCTTGTTGGATTGATCCTTTTAGTATTATGTAGTGACCTTCTTTGTCTCTTGTTATGGGCTTTGTTTTGAAGTCTATTTTGTTTGATATAAGTATTGCTACCTAGATTTTTTTTTCTAATTTCTTATTTCAAATGTTGCTACCTAGATTTTTTTTTCATTTCTATTTGCAGGGAATATATTTTTTTTTATCCCTACACTTTTAGTCTATGTGTATCTTTCATTCTGAGGGGAGTCACTTGTAGACAGCATATATATGAGTCATGTTTTCTTACCCATTCAGCTACTCTGTGGCTTTTGATTCAAGCATTTAATTCATTTGTATTTAAGGTTATCATTGGTAGGTATTTATTTATTGCCATTTTATTCTTATACCTATGTTGCTATCTTTCTATTTCTTTTTTTCTTTCTTCATTTTAAAGAAGGCCTTTTAACATTTTGTGTAGTACTGGTTTAATGGTAATGAAGTCCTTTAGTTTGTTTGTTTTTTGTGTGGGAAGCTCTTTACTCACCTTCCATTTTAAATGATAGCCTTGCTAGATAGAGTGGTTTTGGTTGTAGGTCCTTGCTTTTCATCACCTCGAATATTTCATGCCAATTCCTTCTGCCCTGAAGTGTTTCTGTTGAGAAAACAACTCACAGTCTTATGGGGGAGCTCCCTTGTAATTAACTAACTGCTTTTCTCTTGCTACTTTTAAGATTCCCTTTGTCTTTAACATTTCCCATTTAAATTATGATGTGTCTTAGTGTGGGCCTCTTTGCTTCATCTTGTTTGTGATTCTCTGTGCTTCCTGGACTTGTATGTCTGTTTCTTTCACCAGGCTAAGGAAGTTTTCCATTATTATTTTTTTACATAGGTCTTCAGTTCCTTGCTCTCTCTCTCTTCTTCTGACACCCCCATGATGTGAATGTTGGTACATTTGATGTCCCAGAGGCTCCTTACACCATCCTAATTTTTTTTTGGATTCTTTTTTTCTTTTTGCTGTTTTGATTAGGTGTTTTCTGCTTCCTTATATTCGAATCCACTGATTAGATTCTCTGCTTCATCTACTTTAATGTTATTCATTCTAGTGTGTTCTCATTTCAGATATTGTATTCTTCATTTCTGTCTGGTTCTTATGGTTTCCATGTCCTTTTTCATGTTTATAATCTCTTTGTTTAAGTTCTCACTGAGATCATCCATTCTTCCTCTAAGGTCCTTGAACATCGTTATAATCATATTTTAAACTTTGCATCTGGTATTTTGGTTGCTTCCATTTCATTTAATTCTTTTTAGGGATTTCTCTTGTTCTTTCATTTGGGGCATATTTCTTTGTCTCCCATTTTTGTCTCAGTGCATTAGGTGGGACTTCTATGATTCTCAAACTTGTTATGATGGTTTTATGATGCAGGTGTCTTTTTGGGTTCACTGGCACAATCTTCCAGATCACTTGACTTCCATGCTGTATTCTGTGGGTTATGTGCACCCTCCTGTTGTTGTTGAGTCTTGAATGCTGTATGCCCTTTGGTGGGTGGAGTTCACCTTACAGGCTGAGTGACTGTAAGGGTAAGCCTTGATTACCATATATGAAATGCTGTGCAGGGGCTGCCCTCTGTTACGATCCCCACAAGTATGAGCTCAGAAATTAGAGTTTGATCACACACTCTTTATTATTTGGCCAAGTTTTACCTGCGCAGGGGCCACCTTTCCCTCGAAAGGAAAAAGGCGCGCTGCTGTTAGATTACATGGATTTTTATAAGCAGAGCAAGCAAGCAGGATACAAGGGCAAGAGGTGGCGGTTAGCTATTGGCTGTTTGGTTTTTCTACATTGTTACTGGGGGTGTCACAATTCTTCCATCATCTTGGGGTATTGTTTGTTCTAGTGTGGGTCAACTTGTTCCCCTTAGTCTGCCCATATCCGTATTGTTCTTGCCCTATGCCTCCTCCTTATTCTTGTCGACTCTGGCCCAGCTGCATGGGGGCTGCACCCTGATATGTCTTTCTTGGTATTAGTTCCTCCCTTATCCTCAGCTCTGACCCTGCTTTTACGGGCTGTTTATCTGAGTCAAGGCTCAGTCATTATCCTATCTTGTTACTAAGGGGGGCTCTAATTCTTCCCTTCATCTTGTTCTAGTTTCTTGTTTTCGGCCCAGGCTTGACCTAGTGTTAAAGTTTGGCCCCTTCACCCTCCGAGGCCAAGTTGTTCCCAGCAGGGTCTGGTGCCTGCTGGAAACCCTCTTTGGGTGTTCTGCTTGTGTGGATAGTTAGATTGAGCTCTGGTGTGGTCTGAAGCTCAACAGTGGTTGTGCTGGTTTTGCATTCACTTGGGCAGGGTTCAGGTACAGGTTGTTTTCAGACGTTCTGTGTAACTGGCCTTGGTCTCCCTGTGTGGAGCTACCGCACTGTTTGTTGTTTGTGGTTATGCCTACTGGGCTTGGGTGTGTGTGGGAGGAGCAAATCTTTGTATAAGGATTGGCTTCCTCCAGTTAAAGCTGGGCATGTCTGTGAAAGGTCTGAGGCTCTATGAAGTCTACCTCCATCTGTCCGCATCTATGCCTCTCCTAAGTTTGCCTGGCCTTCTAGAGCCTTCAGAAGGAAGAATGCAGAGCGGGCCATGGCTAGCCATGACCCACAGTCCTTTCCACAGGTTGTGAGCTCTGTAGGGCAGGGTGACCTGGGTCAGAAGATGGGGCTTGTATGTCCCTTACTTGGGGATCACACAGTTAGGCACTCAGTGAGGGGAATGTGGTCCCTACTTCTGAGCCAAACAACTCAGTCTCTGCCAGAGTCTCCAACAACAGCTCCCCTAGGAGAAGTGCACCATAGATTCAGGTTGGGTACAGCCAGCCACTCCTCTGCAAGAACAAGCTTAGCTGAGCAGAGCTACTGGGGTTCTGGAGGGACGGATCAAAAGAGTCTCTCACTGGGGGTGCTGTTGGCTGATCCTGCAGGAGGCGGCTAAGCACTTCATCTTGGTCCCAGACAATAGCCTCTGAGGGAAACACACTCAAATATCTCAGCTCCGAGCAGCCCTCACTTCACCCTGTGGAACTGAGCTCAGCATGGCAGAGCCACTGGTACTTGAGGGGGGCGGGTACATCCAAATAGTCTCTTGTTGGGGGTGGTGCCAATAAGCCTGTAAGAGGGAGCAGGCACTTCTTCTTTCTGGGATAGTGTGGGCTAAGCTTAGAGGCGAGATAGGAGCGGCCTCCCTGTAGGCACACAACCCAGCAGCTGCTCGTCTGATTCCTTGACAAAAGTCTCCCCAGGAGACACACTCTCCAGGTCCCACAGTGTGATCCCTCTGTGTGACTAAACTCAGAAAGGTGAGGCCACAGAGTGGTAGCACAGACCAAGTGATTCAACAGGTAGGGGGGTGCCAGCTGTGTGTTCAAGGTGGGGAAAAACAGCCCCCTTTCCAGAGCTACACAATTCAATCACTGTCTGAGTCTCTGCCAGGAGCTTCTCTAGAGAAAGAGCACTCCAAATGTCCTTGCTGGGTGCATCCAGCTGATCCCTCTGCAGGACTCGAGCATGGCAGAGTGGTGTTGGCAGTGGTTTGAGGACTGGGCAGTGTACTCCCCAGGCTCGCGCTGTAGCCGAAATGTTCAGTTCTGGGAAGGTTATGTCTGGGTCGCAAGCAGACTGAATGCCAACAAATTTTCACCATCAGTTACTATGCAAGCTCCTCTTCCTTTTTCTGTTACCCTGGGTCAGGACCCTGCAGGGGGTTGAGACCCCACCTTTCTCAGGGGAGGGGGCTTTGCAACCAAGACATCCCTCTAGCTTCTGAGCCGTTGCATGTGGGTGTGGAGGTCAGGACTTTCTACATCTTTACCCTTCTTACCAATCTCTAGGTGGTTTATTCTGTAATCCTTGGTTATACTATTTCAGTTTAGCTAGGCTTCAGTTGGTTATTCAGGTTGATTGCTCTATAATTTAGCTATAAATACAGTCTGGTACCGGGAGGAGGTGAATGTAGTTTCCACTTATTCCATAGCCATCTTGGAATCCCTGAAAAGAATATTTGATCAAACAAAGTAAAAATACTAAAGTATGTCATGATAGATGACAATATTATCAAATATAAAAAGTCCATTCTGTTTCTATACATTTAGGCAATATAGTGATTTTTCAAAAGATATCATTAACAATATCAACAAAATCATAAATTCCTGGTATAACAAACTATAGTCCATTCTTAGAGTAGAGTATTATGCAAATCTAAAACAAATGACTAATATGTATATAGAGAGCTATGGATTGACTTCCAGAATATACTGTTAATTGAAAAAAGCAAGACAGAAAAGATATGCAAAGTATAAGTTAACTAATAAAACAGGCATAAGAATATGCACAGATATATCATAAACTCATTCTTAATAAAAGGCTAAATAAAAACTGTTAAGTACCTATAAGTGGGGAGAGAGCAAATAAGGTGAATAGGACAGAAATGGAAGGTATACTTCTCATTGTACTTTGTTTTGCATATATGACTTTGGAAGCATGTATTTAAACTATTATAATACAGTATTATATCAAAATGAGGAAGGTAATAGAATAATTATCAAAAATAAAGCACTGGCTGGTGTGGCTCAGTGGGCTGAGTGCCAGCCTGTGAACCAAAGGGTCTCTGGTTCGATTCCCAATCAGGGCACAGACCTGGGTTGCAGGCCAGGTCCCCAATAGGGGGCATGTGAGAGGCAACCACACATTGATGTTTCTTTCCCCCTCCCTCCCTTCCCCTCTCTCTAAAAATAAATAAACAAAATCTTTAAAAAACAAAAATAAAGAGCAACATAAAAAAAGAACCCAAGTCTGTAGTGAGACTGGGATTTAAACACCCAAAAATTAGACCTCACATTTCCAGTAAGGTATATCATAAGAAAAAAAAGACTGCCAAGTCATTTTTATGTTTGCAATAATAACAGTTTTAGCAATGATACTAGTATTGGTATAGATATTAAGAAATTGTGTATATATATATAGATATATGTATATATACACACATACATATATACACATATGTAAAATAAATTATTTTGTTAATATTAAGAAAAATATTTTTCAGTTAAAAAACATAAAATTGTAAATCAAAGAAGTAAAAATACTGTAACTTCAAATTTGAATTATAAATATCAGTATGAATTCACAATGTATTAATGAAATAAAGAAGTTTTATAGTGCATTAAAATTACATTTTTGGGTAGTGTTGGTTTTGGTATTCAAAGATAATTTTTTGTGTGTATGGGGTAAAGAAAATGAGTTATTCATTTTTGCCTTTGAGAACCTGTGCTTTGGATGAAAGAAAGATACAGAGGAGAGAACAATCAGGCTAAGTAAATAAGCTGTGGTGCTGTATTTGATTTGGAAATCCTGAAATATTTTATCTTTAAAAATATCTATTTTCTAAATCTCTACTGAAGAAGTCTAGAGAAAAGATGAAACAGAAATATGCACACCTAGCACCCGGACAATAATCTGGAAATAATATTGCAACCAAAAGAAAATGGAGATACTTGAATAAATGACTGATTCAAGGATAAGGACAAGAAATGTATTAGATAAACCTTATATATCCTATATCAAAGTCAAGGAAGCTCTAGCAAAGGCTAGTAGAGTAGTGTGAAAGGACTCAGGAACCTACTTGAACAGAATCAGACTGGCTTAAGATCGAACAATTTGATATCAATGAGGATAACAATGGCAATTGACTTTTACACATCAAATATACAGGGTCTGGCACAAATAACACCACTTTTTATTACGAAATCTTTTACTACAAAAGCATAAGCATGTAATTCTGTAACATAACAATATCTCACTCAAGCACACCATATGACATGTGAGGTGAAATGTTCAAATTAAATCTATCAATTATTACACCCGTGTTATTACCCTACTAACCTCAGTCAAGCAGGCCTTACTTTTGCCAGACCCTGTATTTAAGTTTATGTTTATAATTATAATAAATTTCATGATCGATTACATTGGAAGGATCCTGGGGAAGCAACACATTATTCCAAAAATAAAAGGAAATATTCAAGCATTTTCTTTACTTTTCCTATATTTATTATATTTCAACCTTTTAGGAAAAGTGCTTCCTGCCAGCATCCTACTGACTTTGCATGTATTTATATAGACCACATAAGCAAGCCTTGACTGCTGCTTACCTAATTCTTGGGAGTGTACCCTATGGTACTCCTGAAACGTGGGATGACAGGTAATCTTGTAAAGAGCAGCTACAAGGCTATTTCTTACCCACCAGCCTATCTTTAGGGAGGCTGTCAAGAGGCAGTTTCAATCACCACGCAAGTGCTGCCTCACACCTCCCCCAATTAGGGTAGAGTTTCAGGCTATGGAACTCATTCACTGCAGCATGAAATTGACTCCTCAGCAACAGGGCGCCCATTGCTTGTGTTGTCATCTGGCCCTTTTGTTTCAGTGTTGTCCTATGTCACATTGTATGTGGAGAGCTGACACCATTTCTGATTTTGCTTTTGCTGTTTGTATAAGTAATAGAATATTATAACTCTATATGGTATCAGATGGGTACTAGACAAAATTGGGGAGATCACTTTGTAAGTTATATTAATGTCTGATCACTATGTTGTACAACTGCAACTAAGATAACATTGTATGTCAACTGTAATTGAAAACTAAAAAAGATTTTAAATAGAGTATCTGAATCTATCAAGGGATCATTACTTCTTCACTGGCCAAATCTGTCAGCCTGCTTGACAAGCAGATGATGGGGAAAGTTTCCACTTAAAAATGTCATCCCAGTTCATAAATTTAAAAAGAATGAAAAAATAGAATATTAGCATTGCACAACCCTTAAAGAAATAATGAATCTAAGCAGATATCATCAATGGCTGGTAAACTCACAAAAAACAAACAAACAAACAAACAAAAAACCAGGAAGTGCCCTAGCTGGTGTGGCTCAATGATTGAGTGCCGGCCTGTGAAGCAAAGGGTTGCAGGTTAGATTCCCAATGTAGGGCACATGCTTGGGTTGCAGGCCAGGTCCCCAGCTGGGGGAGTGTGAGATGAAACTACACATTGATGCTTCTCTCCCTCTCTTTCTCCGTCCCTTCTCCTCTCTAAAAACAAATAAATAAAAAATCTTTAAAAAAACAGGAAGGAAGGAAGGAAGGAAGGAAGGAAGGAAGGAAGGAAGGAAGGAAGGAAGGAAGGAAGGAAGGAGAAAAGAAGGTCACAGAGTATGTGCCTCTCGATGGAATCACAAAATACCGTCTATAATAGTCT
The DNA here is from genome assembly GCF_021234165.1 of Pteronotus mesoamericanus. Classification (NCBI taxonomy): domain Eukaryota; kingdom Metazoa; phylum Chordata; class Mammalia; order Chiroptera; family Mormoopidae; genus Pteronotus; species Pteronotus mesoamericanus. Next base: position 7,503,126 of record NW_026555198.1, read on the forward strand.
TGCCAAAAAAAGTAATTAGAGTGTTTCAATCCATTGAAATTCTTGATGGTCAATTATCTGATCTGAGATTTACTTCAAATAATATAATTGAAAGAAGGAAAGTGGGAGACAGATGAAAAAACAGGCTTTGAGTTGCTACTTACTGAAGCTGGGTGATAAATACATGGGTGTCTCAACCTTTGTATATGTTTGAAATGTTTTATCATCATAATAAAAGTTTTTTACAAGGGAGAAGGGGAAGAAATAAAGATAACAAGGGAAAAAAATTAAATAAACATAGCACTCATAATCAGAATATTATTAAATTTTATTGGAAGATATTAAAGCATTGGGGGGTGGGCTGGGCGGAGGAGGGCAAAGTGGGGGAAATGGGGACAACTGTAATAGAATAACAATAAAATATTTTAAAAAATAAAAAAGAAGATATTAAAGCATGCCAAATTTAATGAAGGCAGATAACATGTTCACCGATTGGAAGACTCAGTGTTTTAAAGATGTTGTTTTCCCTAAATTAATCTATAATTTCAATTAATTCAAATCAAAGTCATAACCGGGTTTTTAATGGAACTTGACAAAAGTAATCTAACTTTTATAGTGAAGTTCAAAGGGAAAAGCATAACCATGGCTATTGTGAAGAAAAATTGGAAGGATTAAAGATATAGTAGTTAAGGTAATGGAAATAATTAAAGGTATAATAATTAAGACATCATGATATTCTTAAAGGAGTGGACAAGTTTGGTTTGGTGGTTATAAGATATCAGGACCTTGGTCCATCCTCTCACTCTCTTGGCCTTCCCCTCAGGGTTGCAAAATAGCTTGCATTGCTCCTAATATAACATTCTTACTGGAAATTATCAAGAAAAAAAATTGACTGGGCAATGATACTGGCATTCATAGCCCAGGTGCCAGGGATTTGCAACATCTGTAATACTGGGGGTAGAACCACACAAGGAAGAATCACCACACTCAAAATGCTAATACTGTCTCCATCTAGGAACACTAGCTTAGGTCAATCACAATTCATCCTCTGGGGCTGGGCACAAAGCACCTGGCAAAAGTTTGGGTTCTGTTAGCAAGAAATAAGAGAGATGGCTAGTGAGTAGACAAAGACCAGTTACTATAGTAAGGATAGCCAACTCTTTATGAGCAATTAAAATATGCCAAATACCCTGCTTAGCAATCAGTATACATTGTCATTTTTTTCTCACAACAGATTTGCAAGGGAACTTATTGTTATACCCATTTTATAGGGAAGGAGACTGAGCCTCAATCTGAGAGAGCTAAATCATTTCTCCAGGTTCAAATAGCTGCTAAATGGCATCATCCAGTTTCAAACTCAGTGTTCATAGAAACTTCATGTGTCCATCAGAAAAACAAACTTGATTTCTATGTTTATGAAGCATACATAGTGCACCAACTATCTCTGAATTTTCTTCTTGAAGTTGGTAAGTGACCAACAGAGAAAAATGCTTAATGTCCCATGGAATTTACTTCCTCATTGGTACTTTCATGAATGATGATTATTAAATTCCTAGTGCCATCCCTGAACCACTTATACCAGCTTTAGAGAAAATTCTGACACACAGCTCTGCTTTAAATAATCCACATTTTCAATATTTAGTGTAAACAGAGTACTTTTTACCACTGATATTTGAAAAACACTTAAAAAGCCTCAGAATATGAAATGTGCTGTAATACTGTATACATATATTGGTAAATTACATTTCCAGTTTGTCCTCAATTTCAGGAAAATCCTCAGCCAAATAAACTAGCAAGCAAATAAATCACTTTAATTATAATAAATAGCAGTTTCTCTAAATATATTTCTGGCAGCAAATAGCTTCTATTATTGACTTTTGTAAAAGTAATTTAAGGGAAAACTATGCTCAATAAAGTTGGGGATGCCAGGCTGTGAACTGCTATTCCTCATCTATGTATATTATACTCCATTTTGATTCCTCCACCAAGGAAAAACTAATTTCCAATTTTAAGGCACTTAAGCTGATATATTTATTATAAAATTATCCATCTTATAAATTATCTTCTTCACAGTGCTTCATTGGCTAAATTTAAAATTGCAATTTTCTATAGTGCAGACAGAATGATCATGGCTCAGGTCAGAAAAAAAATGACTGCCTTTCTAAAACTACAATGATATACCATAGTATTATTATGAGACAAACTTTTGTTTCAGTTTTTCCATTGGCATGCAATTTTTTCCCATCAGAAATATTTTATACATAGTGATAATTGATTAAGTAGGGCAGATATCTTGTTTGGTAACTAGAGCATGGAATTCAAAATCAAGATGATGGGACATTAAATCCTAGCTTTGCTGTACTAGCTGTGTGGCCTTTGGCAAATTATTTAACATTTCTAGACCTGAGTCCAGTTTTCTTTAAAACAGAGATACTATTCGACTTAAAGAGTTGCTTATGTGTGTGTGTGTAAAGTGCCTGGCACAGCATGAGAATTCCATAAGTGGTAGTCATTAATAATTAAATTTTAATAACATCATCATATCATCATATACTCATATAGGGCCTAGGACGCTTTTATCCACACACGTTGGTGGAATGCAAAATCTCAATGAATCATAATCAGATCTTTGCTGGACCTAGTAGTCAACCAGTTTGCCTAAAGGCAAAAGTACTTGAAGATCAGCAGTAAGCGGGGTTGGTCAGGTGGAGATGGGTTTAAGAGCATAAGTATATTCCATAGGATTTAATGATTTACTGGAAATGAATAGGAAGAATAATTAGCTACGGATTATATCTGAGTTTCTGGTTTTAGTTATTTCGTTACTAACTAATAGTAACGAAATAGTAAATGAGGGGGTATCATTTGATAAGAAAAGAAATTCTCAAGAAGGAACAGATTTGGGGAGGTGGAGAGAGAGAAAGAGAGAGAGAATGAATTTCTTGACATTTCAGTGTCCAATTTGAGGTGCCTGTGGGATATCCCAAAACTGACATGTTAAAGGCAGTTGAATGAAGAGCCTGAAGTTCAATTGAGAGATCTGACATACATTTAGAAAAGCAGAAATTAGTATAGTTGAAACAACTTGGAACAACTAGTGTGGATGAGATCACTCTGGAAGTATAAAGGACGGGAAGAGGACCAAGAAAAGAAAATACCTACAGACTTGTATGTCTAACTGCTCTCTTAACAACTATATACCCCCGATCTTTATGTTCTAGCTATAATATAGTATTGCAAAAGAGCCAGTGTATATGCTATTCCTTCTATCTAATAATACTTGCTTATCTCCTCTAATACCCTTGATTGTTATTCTTTTTTAAAAGATTTTATTTATTTATTTTTAGAGATGGGGAAGAAAGGGAGAGAAACATCAATGTGTGTGAGGTACATCAATCGGTTTCCTCTTGCATGCCCCCAACTGGAGACCTGCCCTGTAACCCAGGCAAGTGCCCTGACTGGGAATTGAACTGGCAACCCTTCAGTTTGCAGGCTGGCACTCAATGCAGTGAGCCACACCAGCCAGGGCTTGATTGTTATTCTTTTGCTGATTCCTTTTCACTTTGCAGGATTCCATTTAACATCAAGTCAGTCTGGAAAACATCCTACAATACCTATGCACATCTCTATCATAGTACATGTTGTGGGCTGAATTGTGTCCCTATAAAATTTATGTTGAAGTTCTAATCCCAAGTATCTATCTAAGAATGTGATTGCACTTGGATATAGGGCTTGTAAAGAAGTAATTAAGTTAAAATTAGGTCATACAGGTAGGCCTTTATGTAATATGATGTATGTCCTTATAAGAAGAAAAGATTAGGACACAGATACACAGACTGAGAGGTGACCAGTGTGAGAACATAGTGAGATGGTAGCCATTTGCAAGCCAAAGAGGATGGCCTCAGAAGTAACCAACTCTGCCAACACCTTGATCTGGACCTCTAGGTTCCAGAACTGTGAGACAATAAATGTTTAAGCTACATAGTCTGTGGAACTTTGTTTGCAAACTAATACAGTAGTTTATTACATACACTGTACTTGTGTATATACATGACTGAAATGAACATATCATCCCTAGAGAACACTGATATTTAAGGTATGAGCGGGGGAGGGGGGAATGATACTGTGGAGTAGAATGAAAAAGACATGGCCAAGATGTAGAAAGGTAGTCCGCAGAGCTGTATCAAGGAAGCTAAGGAAGAAGTTGACCAGCATGGTTTCACGGGTGTAGACATAGTCCAACTTATCCAATTATACATTCCATTTTATTTTATTTTTAATATTCAAATTATATATTTTAAATATGTGCAGCTCATTGAATTCAGTTATTCCTTAATAAGACAGTTTTAAAAAGTTGACTAATAAGAAAGAATAACAAAAAAAATTCAAGGTAAGTATTTAAAAATGCTCATTGTACAAAGGCCATTGGGACACATTCATAAACATCTGAGGAAAATAGAGCCAGGCGACATGGGGCAAAGACTGAAACGCCCTTTCTAACAAGTCTATAAGACAACTTGACACAAAAGAGAAGCTTAAAGGGCTACAGATAATGTGGTTTACTTTGGGATTCTTCCTGTGGATAATAGGCAAATTGGCAAAGTTCTCTGATACAGCAGAGAATTCACAAGGTCCATATTTTGATTATTAATGATATAATTTTCTCTCTGAGCCCTCTTCCTCCTCCCCAAGATTCTGCTATAAAAGCCTTTCAGTTTTCAGCATATATTATAGCACCATTTAAAATCTGAATTAGGTCGGTGACATCTTTTATGTTGATCGTAGTATTGGCCTTTGATCTTTTTGCTTCATCAACACCCGGAACCAGCAATGTTGTGCTGTGCTTGCACATTGAAATGACCTAAAAAGCTGGTAAAAATTCCAGTGCCAAGGCCCAAAGTGAGACCACACAGACACAGATATTATGGGCAATATGAACGCATCTGAAAGGCTTTATTTATTTATTTATTTATTTATTTATAGAGAGAGGGAAAGGGAAGGAGAAAGAGAGGAAGAGAAGCATCAGTGTGAGAGGGAAACATCCATCAGCTGCCTATTGTATGTGTCCCAACTGGGGACCAGGCCTGCAACCTAGGCCCGTGCCCTGACCTGGAAGATGCCCAACCAACTGAGCAACACCAGTCAGGGAGAAGCTGCATTTTTTAAAAGCATCTCTGATGACTCCAAATGTGCAATGAGGGTTGAGAAACATTGGTTCTCAAGCCTTGGGCTCTAAGATATGGGCCAGTAAAATGAATGAATCACATGCTTCACACACAAAATTGATATTTTTATTTTTTAAATGGACACATACTTGGGGGGAAATATAAATACATTTAACCATATTATTTGAGCCATGATATCTCTCTATTAATTATTTTCCTAATCAACTGACACTAAAGTACGATTAGAATCATTGAGGGCTATGAATATTAACTTTAAAAAGAAACCCTGAAACTCTTAATGTTTGAGACACATTTGCTACCTACGTAGCATTTTCTAAATAGTTTGGTTCCAGACACATTTGGAAACAGTGCATATGACATCATTTTTAAAACTTTACAATTCACAATAATACATTAAAAGCTCTAAGAAACCCTGTGACAAGAAATAATCTTTTGACTTTGTTTCCTCAGCATTCCCAAACTTATTTGAGCACAGAACCTTTCCTTCATTCCAAAGAACACGTATTCACATCCCAAGAGACACAGTTTTCCCAGCATATTTCCAACCCCCAACAGGGATCACTACAAAAGGGAAAGAATAATGAAACCCCAGATGTTTGCTTTTCCAATGATGGAACTGTTGCAGGTGGTACAATTATTTTTACAATGAAGAATTACACACTTTCAAATGTGGTTTGCAAGGTCAAAAAGAATTGAATCTTTGCTTTTTACTTTCTAAAGAGATAAATACTGATGATAGTAATGATAACTAAACTCATATAATGTTCCAAGCACTATCACTATTTTGTGCATACGAGGGGGGACCCAAAAACCCCTGGAATTTATTTATAAAAAATTGTGATTTATTTTTAGATGTTTAAATTTCAGTCACCTTCAAAGTAGTCTCCTTTTGATGTGATACATCTATCGAGACATTTATTCCACTACTCAAAACAGTTTTTGAACTCGTCAATTTTGATGTCAGTGCTTCTGTTGTGTTTTGTTTCACTTCTTCCACATCTGGCAAAACGTTTTCCTCTGAGGACTTTTTTCATCAGGGGAAACAAACAAACAAAAAGCTCCCAGGCGAGATAGGGTGAATAGGGAGGGTGGGGCACGGGGCGCATGCCATTTTTGGTGAAAAACTGCTGAACACTGGGCTGGTGTGCTCGTAAATCACCCATTATGAAATGGGCAAACGCATTAAGTCTTCAAAAAAAAATTCACTAAAGCCGAACGCAGTCTCTTACTACAACGCCAACTGGTGCACAGATGCAGATGTGTTCCCAGAACGCTCACCTAGCAGGGTAAGCCTGTACTAGAAGGGGCCTGCCCTCTAGAAGATAATTCTGTTTTTTGGGGGTGTGTATATTAATCTTCCCTCAACACTAGTAGTTACTGTTATTATTATTCTTAAAGATGAGAACTAAGCCAAATAGAGTTTATGAAATCTGTCAAAGATCATAAAGCTAATAAGTGAGAGAGCTGGGTTTTTAACCCAAGTCTGTAACTTTAAATCCTAATCTCAGAACACTCTACATATATGAAATATATAAAAAAGTACTCAGGTACACAAAAAGACTAGAAAACTAGATCTCAAATTTCTAGGTAAATAATAACTAGATTTTACATTCAGGAATACAAGTTCAAATCTGGTGTTACCTGCAAAGAGATGAAAACTGCTCTTTATTTATAGTGGTTGATTGGTGGATAAAATGAGGAAACAATCTTCTAGCTTTCAGTGTATTAGTATTTACATTAAAACGTAATGTAATCCCTCTCCAGAATTAATTTCTGTAGGGAGAATAAACAAAAGTGATATTTATACTATTAGGAGCCAAATTCAAGTGCTTTTTTAACCTTTACTTTTGATTTATCAGTAGTGCCTTCTAGGAGTTTTTAATAGTCTTCTTATTTTTGTAGAAGAAAAAGCTGAAATTGCCTATTGTGATACTGTTCACTAGATCTTCTTATAAAGGGTTAGGAGGAAAATGGTGAACTAATGAATGAGGAATCTAGTCCTAGAGCAGTGAAATGACTTGCCATAGGTTACGCATTTGAGTCTCTTGATGATCTGTCCTCAAATTGACAACTGTTGACCCCTGCTTCTGTACTCTTATGTCATCTGTACTTTTCCACATCCAGCTCATGGGTAGAAGCCACCCCCATTAGTAACATAGGTGATAATTAGAACACATGAAAGGCACTGATCTTAAAAGCCAGGAGAATTTGGTAACATTTCTTTTGATTGTGTACTATGTGATCTGTCAAATTTCCCTAGAAGGTGACCATAGGATCTGATGAATCCTAGTCACAGTTATAACTAATCTGGCCTAAATGTAAACTTCTATGTTCATCTAATATGGCTTCTGTGTCATTTTTGGTTTTTTTATAAGATTTTATTTATCTATTCTTTTTTTTAATATCAGTTATTTTTTCTACATTATTTTTAATTGTTTATTCTATTACAGTTGTCCCAATTTTTTTCCCTTTTGTCACTCTCCACCCCTCTCGCCCACAGTCGATCTCCTCTTCGTTGTCCATGCCCATGAGTCATTCACACACGTTTTTTGACTAGTCCCTTCCTCTTCTTTCCTCCAATCCCCGCTCCCTTCTCTCTTCCTACAGCTGTCAGTCTGTTCCATGTTTCCATGCCTCTAATCCTATTTTGCTTGTTTATTTTGTTCATTAGATTCCAGTTATAAGTGAGATCAGATGGTATTTGTCTTTCACTGACTGGCTTATTTTGCTTAGCATAATGCTCTCCAGTTCCATCCATGCTGTCGCAAAGAGCAGGAGGTCCTTCTTTCCTTCTGCTCTGTAGTATTCTATTGTGTGAATATACCACAGTTTTTTGATCCATTCAGTTAGTGATGGGCACTTGGGCAGTTTCCAACACTTGGCTATTGTATTCTGTGTCATTTTTTGATGAAGTTTCTTCTTTTTCATTAGTTCAGGTTGTTCAAGCATTGTCTGAAGGTGTTTTTAAATAAACACATTTAGGGAGGGATATTCACTGTAAACAGTGAAAAAATGATTATCTAATAAAATGTTAAAATACACTTATTTCTTGGAGATTCTTGCCAAGATGGAAACTCAAAGGCATTGAACTCACCAGCTTCCTCCCAAATCTAAACAGAATAGCAAATTTAAATCAGCAGGGGGAATCCTGAAGGCATTTCTTTCTGGTGGGAGTATAAATAAGTACTATTTGGGGGGAAAGCTGGCAATTTACTTTGTCTAAAAGCCTTAAAAACAGTAATACACATATCAATCGCACTCTTAAAAATTTATATGGAGGGCCCTGGCTGGTGTGGCTCAGTGGATTGAGCACCAGCCTGCGAACCAAAAGGTCACCAGTTCAATTCCCAGTGCAGGGCACTTGCTTGGGTTGCAGGCCAGGTTCTCAGTAGGGGGCGCATGTGATACAACCACACATTGATGTTTCTCTCCTTTTCTCTCTCCTTCCCTTCCACTCTCTAAAAATAAAAAAAATAAAATCTTTAAAAAAGTATACTAAGGAAATAATCCAATATATTAAAATATAAAAACATGCCCATCGCAGCTTTTGTTACAGTCATTTGGGAATGCCATAATAAAATACCATAGACTGAATGGCTTAAACAACAGAAATTTGTTTCTTACAGTTTCAGAGGCTACAAACCCAAGACCAAGGTGCTAGCCTATTTGGTTCTTTGTGAAAGCTCTCTTCCTAGCTTGTGGAAGGCCACCTTCTTCCCATGTGCTCACGTGGCCTTTCCTAGGTATGGACATACACAGAGACAGAGGGTGAGCTCTCTGGATGTCTTTCACTTCTTACAAGGGCTCTAATTCTATCATGAGGGCCTTTCCCTCATGACCTCATCTAACCATAATTAGCTCCCAGAGGCCCCACCTCCCAATATCATCACACTGGGGGCTAGGGCTTCAACATAAGAATTTTGGAAGGATGCAATTCAGTTCCATAGCAGCTTTATAATTAAAAATAATAATGAAAACTTGCAAATATTAAATGATCAAATATTTAGCCAATTTTTATTGTTTGAGAAGAAAAATTACCATTGACAAGAAAAAATATTTATATTTTAGCTTTTACCCCATAACATAAATATGTTCATTTTTGCAACTTATTTTGATATATGCATAGTTTACATTGTAATAATCACAATTTAAATATATACATATTATGTTTTTAAAAGATTTTATTTACTTTTTTAAAAAAGATTTTATTTATATTTTTAGAGAGAGGGAAAGGGAGGGAGAAAGAGGGAGAGAAACATGATGTGTGAGGGATACATTGACTGGTTGCCTCTCGCAAGCCCCCAACTGGAGGCTTGGCCTGCAACCCAGGCATGTGACTTGACTGGGAATCGAACCGGTGACCTAGCCACAGCTAAATCTATACATATTTTACTACATTTTACAAATATTTCATAAACTTTTACTTGTCTCTTATCTATCTCCATCCAATATTAATATAAACTCCAGAAGTCAAGAGAAAGGTTTTTGTCTGTTTTGTTCATTCTGCATCTCCAATGCCTAGAACAGTGCCTGACACATTGTATGTGTTCAATAAATATTTGTTTGAAGGAATGAAAGGAAATACATGGTATTTCTTTCCTTGAGCTGCCTTAAATAAGTACCACAAACTGAATGGCTAAACAACAGGAACGAAAGTCTCTCAGTTCTGGAGGCTAGAAGTCTGAGATCAGGATGTCTGGAGTGCTGGTTCCTTCTGAAGCCTGTGAAGGAACAATCTATTCCAGGCCTCTTTCCTTGACCATAGATGGCCACTTTCTCCCTGTGTATTTGTGCAGTATCTTCCCCCATGCTTGCCTCTGTGTCCAAATTTCCCCCCTTCTTATGAGGACATGAGTCATGTTGGATTAGGGCCCACCTTAATGACCTTACTCTAACTTGATTATCTGTGTAAAGACTGTATCTGCAAATCATGTCATATTCTGAGGTACTGGAGGCTAGTATTTCAACATATGAGTTTTGGGGGTGACACACAATTCAATTTGTAACATACATCTATGTGTTAATGGCTTTATTTTTAAAATTTGTTTTCCTGTATTTTTCAAATGTAAAAAATGAATATGCTTATATATGTGTAATCAGAAGGTATAATAAATACTTTTATTTTCATCCAAATAATACATGCCAGGGTAAAAAAAATCAAATTGTGCAAAAAAAAACTTTCAATGAATAAAAGGAAAGAGTCTTCTTACCAAGGTTTTGCCACTCACAGCTCTATTCTTCTGAGGCGATTCATTTTAAACTCTTTTAAAAAAGTTTTTAGGTGGTTACCACCATCTCAAAATATAAGACTGAAATTGCTATTTATTCATGTATCAACTTTAAACATCATTTATCAACTTCCTGTTACGATAAATGAAGTTTAGCACATTTATATCCTCTACCTCCCCTTCTGATAGTCCCAGTAAAAGTCCTTTTCTTTTAAGTTACCTTTGTGACTTCAAATAATGTATTTGAAACTAAATTTCTTATTCCACCAAATACAATTTGTCTTTCTTTATCAGTTTTTCTGTAACCATGTGTTATAATCTGAAGCCAGAATTGAAAACACAAAAACAGTTTATTTCCCACACCACTGTGCTTATGTCTGTGTAAAGTTTTGGGTCCTTTTTTAACAGTGGAGAATTCTAACCCACTCCACCGTTCTTTTGACATTGTTTCTGTAAGTGCTGACTCTGACTAATGAGTAGCTTGTAGATAAACAGCACGTTTGTATAAGAATCCTAGGCATTAACTTCAAAGATACACACTCCAACCTTCAACCATCCCGGCTCTGTAATATATGTTGACATTCAACCATTAAACCAGGATGACAAAACCATCATGATATAAAACCAGTATGACACACACCAGACCATTGCTTGACCAATTTCAGGTCCATGTCAAAACAGATTGTGCTGGTCTGCATGTAATCCCCTCAGTGGAGAACACTCCACCCTCTTCCCTGGATCTCTTTGTTCTGCCTTCCCTCTCCCTCCTTGTACAAATCTCTGCCTGCACAGAGATAAACCTCTTCCCTTCTCACCAGCGGCTGTCTCATGGGTTTGGCTTACATCACAGCAGGGAGCTGGACCTGCGTTAGGTAACACTTTCTGCTAACATATATAGGGTGGGGCAAAGGCAGGTTTACAGTTATTGGTATAGAAAATAATAAATAATAATACAAAAATAAACTGTGTTTTGAGTTTTAACAACTGTAAACCTACTTTTACACCATCCTGTATAATAGGAGAGTACCCAGCTGTGAAATGTCATGGGCATCTGTCTTTTACTTCCAAGCTTAGCATTTTAGAGGCTACTGAATAATGTAGATCCTTTTCAGTGGCGCTGCCTTCTCCAGGGCATATCCAGAATTTTGATGGGCCATATGTGCTACTACTGAAATTTCTGAGCTTTCCTCTTCAGTTTGTCTGTTATCTGCATTCAGCCAGATTCCTGGAATCTGCCAGCATTTGCCCCAATCTGGCCTGGTTGTTCTCAAGCTCTCCTGCACAGTGGTCATTGGGCTTCTTGTCACCAGCGTTCCATTCTGTGTCCACTGTTGCTTGGACACCATATCTTCTTTTTGTTAAACCCTCTGGGCACAATAGAATGCATCTTCTAGTTCCTTCCTAAGAAAGGAGGCAGGAGAGGTGAATTAATGAGTCCACTGATTTATGCAATGTTTTTGTTAGCCCTCACACTTGAACATTAGATTGAATGAATCACTTTCCCTCAGAACTTTCGAAGGCATTGGCATCCTTTTCTGCCAGCAGCTAGTATTGCTTGGGAGAAGTATGATGACAATTGACGCCTGTCCTCTGTGATGTGACCATCTTTTCTGTCTTAAGTTTTTTTCTCCCATGTATTGAAGTTTCACCATGAGGCTTGATATGAGTCCTTTATTTGTTTCATTTGCTAGGTGTTCAATGGGCCCTTTAAATCTGAAGACATAAGGCTGAACAATTAAAAAATTGTCTTTGATAATTTCCTTCTTTCCTTTTTTGTTGTCTCTGTATAGAATTCCTGTTACTTGGATGTTGGACTAACTGATCTGATTCTTATATTTTCTTTCCTATTCCCCATGTCTTTGTCTATTTGTTTTACTATCTGGAAGAATCCTTAGTATTCTCCCTAATTGCTCTATTGAATTTCATTTTTAAAATTTGTTATCACATTTTGAGTATCTTTACTTTGTTCTGTTCCTTTTTAATAGAATCTTCTTATTTTATGGAAGCACATAAAAACAGCTCATTATAAATAATCTCTTATATGCTAGATACTGTGCTAAATGTTTTGCATATATTAACTCATTTAATCTTCACAAAAACAGTATAAGAAAGATACAAATATTATCTATGCCTTAGAAATATGGAAGTAGAAGAAGAGGTTCAAATAAATATCCTCAGTAAATAAAGAAGTGCAGGAACACTGAAAGGCACTATGTGAGGTGATGATAAGCACATGACCTGGTTTTGAAAATTGGCTCCATCAGTGGCAAGCCATCCATGTATGAGAGTAAGGATAGAAGTCAACTATTAGGCATGCAGAGTTTTAGTCTATTGCCCTGTGTTTTTTTTCCCTTCAACTCTTCATCTCCATGTGCCTCATTTTGTGTCACTATATCCTAAGTCTATCCTGGCCATCTTGGAGTAAACTGGCTCTTTTTCCTTAATGTCTCCTCTACATATTACCTCTCCTCTATCAGCTTTTTTTTAAAGATTTTATTTATTTTATTTTTAGAGAGAGGAAAGGAGGGAGGAAGAGAAGGAGAGAAACATCAATGTGTGGTTGCCTCTTGCACACCCCCGACTGGGGACCTGGCCTTCAACCCAGGCATGTGTCCTGACTGGGAATCGAACTGGCGATCCTTTTCTTTGCAGGCTGGCACTCAATCCACTGAGCCACACCAGCCAGGGCAGCTTTCTTTCTCTCCAAAATGTGTTGAAATTGCCTATATTCTGAGGTTCCCCTTTATGGTATTCTTGTTCTAGGGTATTTTATTTGTATTTTAATATTATTTTACCATAATTTTTTAAAAGATTTTACTTATTTATTTTCAGAGAGAGGGGAAGGGAGGGTGGAAGAGAGGGAGAGAAACATCGATGTGTGAGAGTAGGTTACCTCTCGTGTGCCCTCAACCAGGGACCTGGCCCACAACCCAGGCATGTGCCCTGACCTGGAATTGACCAGCCACCCTTTAGTTTCCAGGCCAGCATTCAATCCACTGAGCCACACCAGCCAGGGCTCTTTTGCCATAATTTGTGTGGTCAGTCTGCGGTCGTCATCTGGAAGTTCACAGTGTGTTTCTATTTATCCCATTATTTCCACTGAAAGCTGGTTATCTAGACAAAATTCTAAGTCTGATATGAACCATGATTTTGAAGAAGTTTACATTTCATATAACTGACTTTTTTTTTAAATGGTGTATGATACTTTCCATAAATGATTTAATTATTTTTTAAAATCATACTTTTTCACCCTGGCTGGTGTGGCTCAGTGGAATGAGTGCCGGCCTGTGAACCAGGGCATCACTGGTTCGATTCCCAGTCAGGGCACATGCCTGGGTTGCAGGCCAGGTCCCCTGTAGGGGGCACTCAAGAGGCAACAACACATTGATGTTTCTCTCCCCCTCTTTCTCCCCCACCTTCCCTTTATGTAAAAATAAATAAAATCTTTAAAAAAATAAATTAAAAATAAAAATAAAAAATTCCCATGAAAGCATCATGAAGCCTCTTAAATCTAATAACAAGTACACCATTCTCATTCTAGTGATCCACAGAAATTAGTAGTGATTTTTAAAAAGGAAAACAAAAAAAACACACTGTACAATTTGGCCTGCTCAGAAATAGAACTTGCTTGTTTCCTGGCATGGTACATCTCTGAACTATATTTTAGATCACAGCATTCCCCATCATTAGAGTGCTAGAAAGATACATTGATCACACCAATTATGAAAGAAAGCAGATCAGTGTTTATATGTACCAGGCAAGATAGTCAAAGAAGAAGCATAATGAAAATTTGTCTAGTGACATCATTTTCACCTAATGTTTGTGAATGTTACCATCTTAGTTACTCATGTTAAGAACTTTGAAGTTGTTCTGTAATCTTCCACATGATTTCCCAAACTAATTTTGAACCAATTCTGCTTCTAAAACCCAGTCACGCCCTCTCTTCTCACATGCTCATGGCAATACTCAAATTCTGCCTGTCATCTCTTCTGTGCTAACTTGTTAGTCCCTACACCAACTGTTACAAGACTGGTTTTTTCAAAAGCACATGCTTACCCACACTACTCTTCCATAAAGTTATATTAACTCTTTACTAATTCTCCAGGATGAAGACCAAATTTTAAACATGGTGTTTGAAGGTTCTGAGGAAGTGTGCTGAGAACAACTCAGGAGAGTGAAGATCGAGGTTCAGTTGAGCAAACTTTCACAGTATACTTATTCTGTCCAAGGTTTCAAGATGGCTGTTCAGCCCAAGGAGGGCTGAAGTGCTGTTACTATATACTCTATGATGCTGTCTAGGTGTTGAGGATACAAGAAAAATGAAATACTTAAAGCCCTAGACTCTCTGTATCATATAGCTCACAGTATAGAAGACAGATAAGTAATAAACAGACAACCACAATACAATGCAAGTGCTGTGAAGACAAAGTAGAGGGAATAATTAAGACATTATAAGAAGGGGGACTAATAAGGAGGTCAGGAAAACCTCGCTTAAAGAAATGATGTTTGAGGTAAGACTAAAAGATGAAGAAGAGTTCGTCAAGGGAGGGAAAGCAGTGCGTTCCAATAAGAGGGAATAATATGTACAAAGGCCCTGAGGAGGGAGAGAATATATTGTGTCTGAAAACTAGAAAAAGGTTGGTATGGCTTGGGAGAAGATATGGAAGTGGTCATGGAATAAGATGAGGCTAGAAAGGTTAACTATATAGAGAATGGCTTGGACAAGGAGTCAGGATGCGTTCAGGAAGATGAGACATGAGGTTGTTGCTGTAGTCTAGGCAAGAAAATGAAAAGACAGCAACACTAGAGACTGAAAAACCCAAACCACAGAAATTTAGGAAGTAGGAGAGAAACTGGGAAATGGAGAAATGTTGTGATTCAGTGAACATGTTCTCCCTGACAGAAGGAATGCTGGATTTATGACAGGATAAGCGTGCTTCCTCCAAGTAGTGCGCTGAAGTATCTGACCTACTTGTCCCAGTGAGGATTGGTTTCAAAAATTATCTTGCATATATGTAGAAAGCACTGATGGCTCTTGCTTAGAAGGATAAGCGAAGGCAGATACTGAAAAATAATGAAATATGAATAATTTGAATGTAGGGGATTTATCCAAATGATAATCATATGTGAAGAGTGCCTAGCACAGCACATAAAGTATGCTTAAGAATGCTTAAGCTTTTTTTTCTTTTATTGATTCTAGAGAGAGGGGGAGGCAAGGAGAAAGAGAGGGAGAGAAACATTGATGTGAGAGAGGTATATCAATTGGTTTCCTCTTGCACGTGCCATGACCCTCACTGGGGCACCAAACCCACAACCCAGGCATGTGCCGTGGCCTGGAATTGAATCAGCAAACTTTCAGCATGCAGGATGGCACCCAACCCACTGAGCCACACCAGCCAGGGCAAAGAACGCTTTTAGAAGTAGTTTAAAATTAATAACAAAGAGAAAGAATTCATTCCCTTGTGTAATAAACAGCCTTACTCCATTTATGTTGTTTGCTGACCGCTTTCAACCCCATCTCCTGCTTCTCTTTGTGTCTCATACCTGGGAAGATGATATGGAAGCATGCTCATTCCCTCTCTTGCCACTTGCTCCCACTCTCTCTCAAACCACTCAAGACATTTTCTGACCTGCTCGGGAGCCTGCTGGGCCCTCGCCAGAAGCCTCATTATGTGAGTAATAAATGTCTTCACGTGCTGTGGTAGGTGTGTGCATCATTAGCCTTGACATGCAAATTGATTTTTGATGGGGTTCTCTCCATGGATTGAATATAACACCTTGGGAGCTGGAGAGAGTTAGTGCGTACCAAATATTTCATAAGCTCCACTACAATTTCCAGCTTTTTTACATTTAATTTGGGGCCATAGAAATAATTTTGGCCTCATGGACAGTGAGCAAAAGTGAAACTGTCATTTCCAGGCTAAGGCAGTTAAAAACTAGACTTCTTTCTCCATGTCGATGCAACCTTAGAACCATACTGTGTACTGATAGAGGAGGACTACCTAACCTGAATTTGATTGTGATGTAAGCAAGAAATAAACTTTTGTGTGAAGTCTCTGAGGTTTGGGGGTTTATCTTTTTCTGAAGTAGAGACTATACCAAGCTGATTAATGCATACTGAATTGCGCCACTTCAACAATGTATATATTAAAATATATCATTGAAAACCAATTATCAAAAAATACGAACACTTCTGTGGTATCATCATATTCTTTTTATGTCATTCACTTAAAAAGAGGAACAAAAATATATGCTATAAACAGGTAAATTTATCTCCTCAAATGAACTTTTCACTGATTTTCCTTTGAGATTTTGACAATTGAGATTATTGATAGAATAGAAATATGTAACTGTTTTAATATATTTCATTATTATTAATCTAAGTTCAGTAATTGATTTTCCTACATAGTACTATTAACCAGTAATAAATCCACTTATACTTCAATCTTATGCCCTTAAAATGTTAAATACAACATAATAATTGTTGTACAATGATTTAAAGTAAGATTTCACTGTTTCATCTTAAATTTAATGTAAAAACTGATTTTTAGAGCAGAGTAAATAAAACCAAACCCTTTTTACAATATGATTAAATCTATTATCTGTAGCATTCTGTCACAGTTTACAGACAATGTGAACATTTATCTTCTGTGCTTACTTTCTATTCAACACTGAACAGCTGGAATCCTCTTTGCTTAAAGATTTTTTTTTTTACATCAGACTGAAGGTCTTGATCAATGAGGTTCAAAACTATTTGTTGATATGTTTGACTGAAACACATTGACATATAGTTTGACCTCCATGGCAGATTGTATTGATCAAAGTGAAAATAATTATCACAATAGAGTATATCTAATTACACTATTTCAACTCAACACCTTAATGAAGGAAGTAATTCTGCTTTTTAACACATACCACAAAATCATTTTTAAACATGATTGTTTTACCCTTCTTGTTGTCTATCCTGGTATAATATTGATTTCCTTATCTATTTCTTCTCACCTTAGCAAATTTATTTCTTATGACATCTGGCAGTTCTCTTCCTCTGAAAATTACATATTTCTGCCCAAAGAATTAATGTATCCATCCATGATGTCCACCTTTAAATTCTATTAATAGTTTTTCAGCTCTCAAAGTCACTGCTGTCACCTTCCCTGACTTTGTCTGAGTATTTTAAATCTTTGTCTATCTTAATTTCTATTGTAATTGTTCTGTCTTTCTCTTCGATGGTTGTAATATTTTTCTACTTCAATTCCCTTTGTCATCTTTTGTTCTGCTTTTTCTACCCAAAATACTCACTGGTAACTAACACAGATCACCATAGGCTTTTTGCTCCCCAACACGTTCCATTTCTCTTATAAAAAATTTCCCTTGTGCCTCTGTGTTCATGTCTTAGTTCCATTCACATCAATAACACTTTGAGCTCCATCCACAAGACACAGATGTTAAATTAACTATTCTTATTATGACCTTAAGTTTGGTAGCACATTAATTCTATTTACATGGTTACTGAGATATATAGCTATAACTTCTTAGATGTGTCATAAACATAGATATCTTTACCTCAGTGTTTCTCAAACTAAGTCATCTTAGTTTCTAGCTTTTATGCTCAGAAGTCATCCTCATAGAAAAAAACAACCAACCTTTTTCAGAGTTTTCCATATTCAACCTCTTTCCAGCATATCTTTAGACTCATTCTCTACACTCTCTCTGACACATATTTCAATTGTCATCTGACCTGTATGGTGTTTCATATCTCTGTGACTTCACTGATGTTGTTCCCACTGCCTGGCATTCCCTTCTATCATTTTTCAGCTGAAAATACTCATCATTTAAGATTCAACTCAAGTACCACCTTCTCTGGAAAGTTTTACACCAGGCACTTATGGCTTCACCGGGGAATCCTACCCAATAGTTAATGAAAAAAATACCAGTTCTAATACATATTGCGTGAAAGTTAAAGAAGAGAGAATAATCCCTAACATGTTCTTTGATGACAACTGTAAGCTGTTACCCAAACCAGAAAAAATATATTAAAGGAAAAGAAAACTGCAAACAAATATCACTTAGGAACATAGACAAATATTTGACAATGTTTAAGCAAACAAAATCTACCAGTATATAAAAAGGATGATACATCATGAACAAATAGAGTTTATCTCAGGATTATGAGATTTGCTTAATATTTAAAAATCAGTTTATGTAAATCACTATATTTACAGACTACAGAAGAAAAATCATATAATCATATAAAAAGATTTATAAAAACTATAAAAATCAAACACACATTCTTGAAGTAAACTCTAAGTAAACTTGAAAGAACTTGACAAGAACTTCCTCAACCAGATAAACAGCATCTATGAAAACCTTACAGTTAACATCATATTTAAAGACAAAAGCTGGCCCTGGCTACTGCTACTGTGGCTCAGTGGATTGAATTCTGGCCTGTGAACCGAAGTGTCACTGGTTCGATTCCCAGTCAGGGCACATGCCTGGATTGTGGGCCAGGTCCCCAGTAGGGAGTATGTGAGAGGCAACTAATCAATGTTTCTTTCCCTCTTTCTCCCTCCCTTCCCCTCTCTCTAAAAATAAATAAATAAAGTCTTAAGAAAAAGACAGAGGCTGAATGCTTCGTTTTATGTGTCAAAATGGCTAGTCTATGCCACCCAATTTCTTAGTCAAACACTAGTCTACATGTTGCTGTACAGGTATTTTTTTAGACATGATAAACATTTAAACTAGTAGACTTTAAGAAGAGCAGATTATCTTCCATAATATGGTGGGCCTTGTCCAATTAGTTGAAGGTCTCAACATGAAAAAGACTAAGATCCCCAAAGAAGAGGGCTTCTATCTCCCTATTGCCTTCAAACTCAAGCTGAAATAAAAACTCATGCTAAAATTTTTAACCTGCTGGTGCTGCCCTGCACATTTTGAACTTCCTTGTCCCTACAATTGTATAAGACAATTCCTTAAAAATCTCTCTCTCTGGAAAAATAATACAATAATTAATAAATAATAATACAACAATAAACACTGTATTTCATGTACTCATAACTGTAAACCTATTTTTGTTCCATCCTGTGTGTGTATATATATACACAAGTCTGTTTGTGTGTGTGTGTGTGTATTCACAAAGATGCAGATGTGTATATCTATGTGTATATGTGTATATAGAGAGAATTATTGCTTTCTCTCAGTATACACACACACATACACTTTCTATAGTTCTGCTTCTCTGGCAATCTCTGACTAATAGAATTAATTGTAAGATCATATTTTTAAAAAACCATGAATGTGCATTCAGACCAGTTCAAGTAAATATTGTAGTGGAGTTCTGGCTGTGAAATCAGACTATAAAAAGAAATAAAAGGGATAATGACTAAAAAGGAAGAAGTAAAACTGTATTTATATTCAGATAACATGACCGTCTTTATAGTAAATCCTCATGAATATGCAAAAAATCTACAAGAAAAATAAGTTTGAAAGGTTGCAGAATGAAAAGCCAATATACAAAAATCAATCACATTTCTATGTGCTAAGAATGAACAATAAGAGATTGATATTTTCAGCCTTGACCAGTGTGGCTCAGTTAGTTGGGCATCATCCCGCAAAATGAAAGGCCACTGGTTTGATTCCCAGTCAGAGCACATACCTGGGCTGTGGGTAGAGGTTTGGTCCTAGGTGGAGAGTGTACAAGAGGCAACCAATCGATGTTTCTCTCTCACATTGATGTTTCTTTCCCCCTCTTTCTCCTTCCCTTTCCCTCTCTCTAAAAATAAATAAATAAAATCTCAAAAAAATAAATTGATATTTTCCAAAACAATCTGTGGGTTCAATGCAATTCTTTTCAAAATACCAATGACATATTTCACAGGATTAGAACAAATACCCCAAAAATTTATATGGAACCACAAAAAAACCCAAATAGCCATAGAGATCTTGAGAAAGAAGAACAAAATTGGAAGACTCATGCTACTCATTATCAAACTATACTACAAAGCCATAGAAATCAAAACACATGATACTGGCATAAAAACAGACACATAGATCAATGGAACAGAACAGTGAACCTGGAAATAAACCCATGCCTTTATAGTCAATTAATATTTGTCAAAGGAGGAAAAAACGTACAATGGGCTAAAGAGAGTTTATTCAATAAATAATTTTGGGAAAATTGGACAGATATTTGAAAAAAAATGAACCTAGACCACTTTCTTACACAAAACACAAGAATAAACGCAAAACTGATTAAGGACTTAAATGTTAGACTCAAAACCATAAAAATCTTAGAAGAAAACATAGACAGTAAAATCTCAGACATTTCTAATAGCAATATTTTTTTCTGATTTATCTCCTCGGGCAAGGGAAACCAAAGAAAAAAAATAAACAAATGGGATTATATCAAACTAAAAGTTTTTGCACAGCAAAGGAAGCCATCAACAAAATCAAAAAATAACCCACCAAATGGGAGAACATATTCACCAATACATCTGATAAGAATTAATATCCAAAATTTATAAAGAACTTATAATATTTAACACCAAATAAAAAAAACAACCTAATTAAAAAGTGGGCAGGAGATCTGAATAGACACTTCTCCAGTGAAAATATACAGATGGCCAATAGACATATGAAAAGGCACTCAACATCAGTAATCATCAGAGAGATGCAAATTAAAACCACAATGAGATATCATCTCACACCTGTCAGAATGGCCATTATCAATACATCAACAAACAGCAAGTGCTGCTGAGGGTGTAGAAAAAGGGGAACCTTTGTGCACTGTTGGTGGAAATGAAGACTGGTGCAGCCATTGTGGAAAGCAATATGGAGTTACCTCAAAAAATTAAAAATCGAACTGCCTTATGACCCAGTGATTCCACTTTTGGAAATGTATCTGAGGAAACCATAAACACTAATTTGAAAGAATATATGCACCCCTATGTTCATCGCAGCATTATTTACAATAGCCAAAATTTTGAAGTCACTCTAGTGTCCATCAGTAGATGAGTTGATAAAAAAGTAGCGGTACATTTATATAATGGAATACTACTTGGCTGTGAAAAAGAAGAAAACGTTACCCTTTGCAACAGTACGAATGGACCTGGACAGTATTATGCTAAGTGAGATAAACCAGTCAGGAAAGGACAAATACCATATGATTTCACTCATATGTGGAATCTAATGAATAAAATAAACTGACGAACAAAATAGAGAAAGATTCATAGATAGAGCAGGCTGACAGCTCTGGGGGGTGAAGGTGAGGGGTGAAGGGACTGAGCAAAAAAGAAGAACTCATGGGCAAGGACAACAGCGTGATGATTATGTGGGATGGGGGTGGGTGGATGTGGAAGAGGGTATGGGGGGATAAATGGTAATGGAAAAAATACAATAAAAATATACTATTTAAAAAAACAAAAATTAAAGAAATTCATATTTAAAATATAGACCATTAACAATGGCACAAAATATTAAATACTCAGTGGTAAGTTTGAGAAAAGATATGCACCACCTTTACACCAAAAACTACAAAATAATAATGAAATGAATTAAACCCAAATAAATGAAGAGATAGATTGTGTTCATGAATTGAAAGACTCAGTGATGTTAAGATTTCAGTTTTCCCCAAATTGAACGACAGATTTAATGTGATCCCAATAAAAATCCAAGCATACATTTTTTTATTTTCTTTATTTTTTCAAATACATTTGTCTCTGCCTTCTCCCCACCACCTTCCCCTGCCCCCTCCCCTCTTCCTCCCTCAATCCTTCCCCTTTGGTTTTGTCCATGAGACCTTGCTACACATTCTCCGACCCTCCCATTCCCTTCCTTTCCCCCCGACCCCCCCTCCCTCCATGCTTTTTAAAATTGGGTAGGAGATTCTGAAATTTGCATGGAAATTCACTGGCTCTAGAACCAAAATAATTTTGGGGGGAAAAAAAGGAAAAAATTTCAAGAACTTACATTACCCAATTGTAATATTTATTATAAAGTTACAGTTATCAAGGCAATGTAGTATTGAGTAAAGATTGCCATGTAGATCAATGGAACAAAATAAAGAGTACAGAATTAGACTCACACATGCATGGTGAATTAATTTCCAACAAAGATGCCAGTCTTTCTCTGTTCCCCTCGGAGGGGCCCATTCGTGTTGTTCTCGGTTCCTACATAACTTAAAGGGAAACTTTCACAATGTCAGGGGCCCTTGATGTCCTGCAAATGAAGGAGGATGACATCCTCAAATTCCTCACAGCAGGAACCCACTTAGGGGCACCAACCCTGACTTCCAAATGAACCAGCATATCTACAAAAGGAAAAGTGATGGTGTATACATCATAAATCTGAAGAGAACCTGGGAGAAGCTTCTGCTGGCTGCTCATGCCATTGTTGCCATTGAAAAGCCCACTGCTATCAGTCCGTGTCATATAGTCCAGGAGTACCGACCAGCAAGCTGTGCTGAAGTTTGCTGCTGCCAGCGGAGCCACTGCTGTTGCTGGACACTTCACTCCCGGAACCTTCACTAACCAGATCCAGGCAGCCTTCTGAGAGCCAAGACTTCTGGTGGCTACTGACCCCAGGGCTGACCACCAGCCTCTCACAGAGGTATCTTATGTTAACCTGACCACCATTGCTCTGTGTATCACAGACTCTCTCCTGCACTATGTGGACATTGCCGTCCCTTGCAACAACAAGGGGGTCCATTCAGTGGGTTTGATGTGGTGGATGCTGGCCTGGGAAATTCTGCGCTTGTGTGGCACCATCTGCCGAGAAAAAATGAACCTAGACACGGGAGGTCTTGCCTGATTTCTACTTCTACAGAGATCCTGAAGAGACTGAGAAGGAAGAGCAGGCCGCTGCTGAAAAGGCTGTGACCACAGAAGAATTTCAGAGTGAGTGGACTGCTCCAGTTCCTGAGTTCACTGCCCCTCAGCCTAAGGGCACTGACTGGTCTGAATGCGCAGGGGCCCTCTGTGCCTATTCAACGGTTTCCTACTGAAGACTGGAGTGCTCAACTGCCACTGAGGACTGGTCTGCAGCCCGCACTGCATAGGCCACTGAATGAGTGGGAACAACCACTGAGTGGTCTTAAGCTGTTCTTCCACAAACTCCAACAGAATGGAAATAAGGTTGATGAAAAATAAAATTTCTAAAAAAAAACCCAACAAAACAAAATAAACAAATGAAAAAAAAAAAAAACCAAAGAGGCCAAAATAATTCAATTGGAAAAGGTTAACATTTAAATAAAAAGGATGCTGGGACAATTTGGTTGCCATATGATAAATACATGAATTTCAACCCTTTGTTCACACCATGTAGTAAACTAACACAAAATGATTTATATGTCTATGAGTAAGGCCAACACAATAAAATATTTAGCAGAAAATGTAAGAGAAAATTATAGTCAGTTTGTATTTGCCAAAGATGTATTAAATACAACAGAAAACATAAACTTTTAGAAAAGAAAAAAATCGATACATTAGGAACTTATCAACATAAAAATGTTTGTTATTTTCAAAAGACACTAAATACATGAAAATTAAAAGGTGAGGCCCAAATAAAAGATAGTATTTGCAAAAAATTGACCAAAAAATACTTATATTTCATTATATAAATAGTAATTAAAATGTGAACAACTTAAATAAAATGGTCAATACATTTGAACAGATACATCAGTAGAGAAAGAAAATATACAGTGGGTATTAAGTAAGCATATGGGAAGATACTAGACATTATTTGTCTTTAAGGTCACATAAAAGAAAAACACATTGAGATACTCCTACACTCCCACTAGGATGTGTAAAACCAAAAAAAAAAATACTGATCATATCACATGTAGGTATTGGTGAGCGTATGGAGCAAGAGAAAATCTCATCCACATGAGGTGACAATATAAAATGGTACTGCCACTTCACAACAATTAGTTCAGTAGTTTTTTAAAAAGTTAAACATACAACTAGTATATGACCCATAAATTTCCCTTTTAGCTATCTACCCAAGAAAAACATTTGTCCACAAATAAACTTGTATAAGAATGTTCATAGCAGCTTTATCTGTAAGAGTCAAATAAACATTCTGTTATATATCTATGCATTGGTATACTACTCATCAATGAAAAACAATAAACAATTGATATACATCACAACATCAATGGACATCCAAATAATTATGCTGAATGATAGAAACTATACCAAAATATAGCATGCAATACATGATTTCATTTATATAAAATTCTAGAGTATGCAAACTAATTGATGGTGACAGAAAGCAGGTTAGTCAGTGATTGCCTGGGAACCTGGCAGGGTCAGAGGTGGGGAAGAGAGAATAACAAAGGAATAGGAGGGCTAGTTGAGGGGTGAAGGTATGTTCATTCTCTTGTGTTGATGGTTTTATTTCTGTACATTTATGTTAAAAGATATCAAATTGGGTACTTTAGACAGTGCCCTCGGCGGTCCTGGGATCTGTCTCTTGCTTCAACAGGGTTTGGACAGAAGAGACTTAGGGACGCCCTATCTTTCTAATTACCTTCCATCCTCTTTTCTAGTCACCACCTTCGAAACCACCTCAGCCATCCTCAGCCTCTGAGACCAACCGACGCTGTTTTATTGACTTTAATTCGTCACTGCCGAGCAACCATGAGCTCCCAGATTCGTCAGAATTATTCCTCTGAGGTGGAAGCCACCGTCAACCGCCTGGCCAACCTGCATCTGGGGGCCCCCTACACCTACCTCTCTCTGGGCTTCTATTTTGACCATGACGATGTGGCTCTGCACGGTGTGGGCCACTTCTTCCGAGAGCTGGCCGAGGAGAAGTGTGAGGGCTCTGAGCGTCTCTTAAAGCTGCAAATCCAGCGCGGTGGCCGCATTCTCCTCAACGACGCCGCGAAGCCTTCCAAAGATGACTGGGGTAAAACTCAGGATGCCATGGAAGCAGCCTTGGCCTTGGAGAAGAAACTGAACCAGGCCCTTCTGGATCTGCATGCCCTGGGTTCTGCCCGCACAGATCCTCATCTCTGTGACTTCCTGGAGAACTACTTCCCAGATGAGGAGGTGAAACTCATCAAGAAGATGGGCGATCATCTGACTAACATCCGCAGGCTGGGCCCCTAGGCTGGGATGGGTGAGTATCTCTTCCAAAGGCTCACTCTCAAGTACGACTGGGAAGCCTTTGGAGCCCAGAGGCCTTTGAGGCATTTCCCAGGCCTCTGGCTTTTGCCTGAGCCTCCTCCTGCAACCCCACCCTGGAACCCTGTCCCATGCATCGGACCAAATGCAAACAATAAAGCCTTTTGCAGCAAAAAATAAATAAATAAATAATTGGGTACTTTCAATATGTTCCCTTTAATGTATGTCAGTTTTGCCACAACAAAGCTCTTAAACATAAAAGAAAAACATTCACATCTAAAAGAAACAATCAATCAAATTCAGGAGCTGGCATGTGCCTCATTCCTTCACCATTTGGTGTCATTAAAAAAGGGATTGCTTTGGTATTAAAAGAGATTAAAAAACATAGCATGCAGATAAAATACGTGGTCTTGAATAGAATCTTGGTATAAAGAACTTCTTCTTTGAAAAAACTGGTAAATTTGAAGACAGTGATTATTGGATAATAACAGAAAATTATTATTAATTCTTAGGTGTTAGAGTGTTAATTGACTCCATAATGTAATTTTGTTAGTTTTAAGAGTTTTACAAAGACATATTTAGGGATTGAATGTCAAGATAGCTATATGTATTCTTAAGTAATTCAGTATTAAAAATAAAATGGTGAGAAAAATATTGGGAAATAGGCTTCTGGTTAATGTTTTATTCTGGATGTCTGATTTTTAGGATTAGATTACCAATGTTAAGTGGCATATGCATAAGAAAGTTGTTATATTCGACCTCTGAGCAGAAGGTAAGGACTTTAAATGGAGCCTAGAGTACTGATGATGGCATTATGCTGCCCCATTGGCCTGTCCAAAGATAGGACAATATCACCAATTTTGATTTTATCATCTTTTCTCTAAAAAATAAAGTATGAGAAAAAGAGGTTGCTTTAAAATTTTTTCCATTTTCCTTCTCTCATTTTGGCTCCCATTTTATTCTATATTTACTCTTTGTCATTCTTTTCATCTATATTGACTATCTCACCTTACAAGTTATACCAGAAAGAAACCTTTCTTTCTTATGCCACTCTAGAATCAAAAGGAGTGAATGAACGTAATGATTCATTTATTCAACCAATATTTACTGAACATCTACTACAATGATTCTTAACTTTGTGCGTTATAATCAGCGGTAGAGTCTTTAAGAACTTGATATTTCTGAATCTCAGCATTGAGAATTCTAACTCAAGCCTGACATGACACCTATCACGGGTGTCCAATCTTTGGCCATTGGGCTGCACGCGGCCCAGGATGCCTATGAATGCAGCCCAACACAAAATTGTAAAGTTACTTAAAACCTTTGTTTTGCTCATCAGTTTTCATTAGTGTTTGTATATTTACTGTGTGGCCCAAGACAACTCTTCTCTTCCAGTGTGGCCCAGAGACACCAAAAGGTTGGACATCCCTGAAACAAAATAAACGATGAAAAAATTTCCTCAGGTGTTTCTCATTCCCTGTTGGGGCTGAGAACCACTGACTTAGTATGTGCCACTCTCTGTGCACTAAGCACTTAAAATAACACCTTGAGGTAAGACAAATATAGTTTTTGTCCTCATTGAGCTAGTATTCTTAGCCTCTTATTTATGATTTAGACTTATGATTTTAGATACCAGCAAGACATATCTACTTGGATATCACATTTTTATACTTACTCAATATGTCAAAAATGAAATTCATCTTTTCCTTTAAAAATAGCTTTTCTTTCCCTTTCCAACCATTTGCTCATCAAAAAAAAATTCAGCTAATAGGGAAAATCCTCTTGTTTTGGCATAGTGCTATAGCTAATTGATAGAGGCTCTTTTGTTGTTATGGTATAATTACTACTCTATGTCCCCAGGCTAGATAACTCAGATGTATCTTCCACTCTTCCCTGTCTTCTATTCCTTATGTCCATCTTAACAGGACCTACTACTATTTATTCTTTCAAAATTTCCTTTGCATTTGCCTAATACAAAACTATCCATTAGATATCCCCATGTTATTCAGGCCTGTTATTGTTTAATGGATTTACAACAAAAACCTCCAAACTGGAATCACTTGCTGCATGTGTATGGGGTAAGGGTATAGTTTCAGGAATGCCTTCCCCAAAGAGGTACAGCATTACCTCTTAGTCTTGAATGACTGATAGAAATTAACTTGAAGAAGGCAAGGAAAGGTGTTCCAGGATGAAGGAATCCAATGAGGGAAGGCATGAAACTTCATAAAATGTGTACGGAAATGACAGTCTTCATTAAGACTAAATAATACATTTCAAGAAAGAATGTAGCTAAAAAATAAGACTGAAAAAGTAAGCAGGCATCATATTACGGAAGGCCTTGTATGCCATCCTAAAGCCGTTGTATCTCATTCTTTTTTCTTTAGGCAATGTTTAGGCATTGAAGTCTTCAATGTGTGTGAGGGACTTTATCATATATAGATTACTACGGTTGCAGTGTGGAAATTGGTCCAGAGGAGGACAAGACCATAGTCAGGGAAATCAGTTAGGACGATCCTACAGTAGTCTAAAATAGGAAAAACAAACATGTCTTTAAAGGGCCAGATGGTAAATATTTTAGGCATTTCAGGCTATAGAGTTCCATTTGCAACTACTCAATTCTGCCCTTGTAGTGGGAAAGCAGCCATAGTCAATATGTAAGTGAATGGGTATGACTATGTTCCAATAAAATGTCCTTAATGGGCACTAAAATTTTATTGTATATATTTTAATGTATTAAAAAATATTACTCTTATTTTAATTTTTTCCAATCATTTGAAAATGTAAGAACTACCTTTGGCTTGTTGGACATAGAGAACAGGTGGTAGGCCAGGTTTGGCCATGGGCCATGGCTTGCCAACCCCTGGTCTAAATGAAAGATATTATAGCCTCTACACTAGGGAAGAGATAGTCAAGGACATATTTTAGAACTATTAAGAGGCTGAAATCAGGAGGACCTGTTGACATGACATGGGAAATAAAGAGAAAACAGGTAAGGACCTTAGTTTCTGCCTTGGGCATTTAAATACAGTGGAAAGATTAGGGTTCTGAGGAATATGGTAACATATTAAGTGTTTTTTGGTTGAATTTTCTTTGTAATCTATTGAGGTCACAAAGTCCCATTTACCCTATAAAGATTTTTTGTTGTTGTTGTTTTTTTTAATTGCTAACACTGGCTTCTAAAATAAAGACTAGTGTAATGGCAAAAGTATTAGACCTGGTTTCGAATCTGGGCTTAGCCATTTACTACTACATGATACTAGGCAAGTTCTTGAATCTTTTTGAGCATTAGTTTTCTCATCTGTGTGTGGACATGGTAATAACTACCTGTGACTGTTTTTTTTTAAAGGCCACACATTCTTTGACACTTTTTTCATTAAGAGATAGGGTCTCTCTCCCTCCCCTTGAATCTGGGAAGACTTGTGACTACAGATTATATAGCAGTAGGGATGTTGGGTGATATCCAAGGCTAAGTCATAAAAGGTCATGCAGCTTCCACCTTTTCTGTTGGTTTACTTCAACTTGACCCCTGAGCTGCCGTGTTAGACTTTTGACTACATGGAGGCTACCATGCTGTGAAGAAGTACAAGCCACACGGAGAAGTCACATGCAGTCTAACTGGCAGACCCTCTGCTGAGATTCTATCCAATAACCAACATCAAACTGCCCACCCTATGCGTGAGCCATTTGGACACCCAAACCAACAGAGCTTTAAGAAGACTGAAGTCCCAAACAACATGTGATAGCAACTGCATAAGAGACACCATGAAGCATGAAGAATGGCCACTCAAGCCTTGTCCAAATTCCTGAAACAGAATCCTTGAGCATAGTAATAGGATTGTTTTATACCACTAAGATGTGAGATAGTGTATTACTTAGAAATGGTAACTGAATTACTGCTTCTAAAGATTGTTGCAAAATGAGAGAATTATATAAAAGAGGTATGTTAACTCTTAAATATTATCAATATATTTAAGGCATTATTTTAGTATCTACTGCATTTATTGGTAATAACATAGGCCACATATCAGTTGGTTATGATCTGTTTCAAACACATTGGTTTCAGCTTCCCAGTTATACTGTGAACTCTAACACCAGGCTCTAGCTTTTACAGTACCTTTATACCACCTGCAGCCATTAGACTGGAGCTGGGCAAGGAATCCTTTGGGAAGTACTGTTGTCTTACATGTAATTTTGAAACAGTTCACTAAAAGTTGTTTGATATATTTCCAAAGCATTTAAGTTTAAATAATTCCAATATTTAAATTCTGTTCACAGGTATTTACTCATATATCACTCTCCATTTGTAAAAAGGCTGGCTCAATTATTCTACTTAGAAACTCTTACTTTATTTGATAAAAAAAAAGTTTAAGCAGATGGCCAATCTTGATCATTCGCCTTTTTAAAGGAAAAGTTATCCCTCATCACGGAAACTATCTCAGTGCTAATTCCTTTTGCAATTCTTCTTTTTAAGTATTCTAATTAAATTTCCAAAGCAGCACAATATAAAATAATCAGTGAAAGCCAAAAAAAAGTCATTAAGATTTTTAATTCCTTTCTTAACTTTTATTCCTAACTTTTCCCCCCTATGGATGGACTCTCACATTTTACTCTCAATTTTTCTTTATCCTCTCCTTGGGAGTTTAAACTCCTACAGTGATTTACTCAGCTTTTATTTCTGTACGAGCCAGATGAAAAACTGCAAATAAGTGCAAACCACTGCAAAATCCTGGGTTGGAGAAATACATTAATTCAGTTGGAAGCTTGACTGCATCCACACTAGACTTGTGATTTAATTTCAGCTAAGTCTTTCCTGATGCTCAGCAATCCCTCATCCTTTTTCTTATCTCATGTTGACTTCGCATCATCACATTCCCCACAGCTGTTGTTCCAAATTTCTCCACTCTCCTGCCAGGCCACTAGAAGGAGCTGACACTGCTGCTCGCTTTGCTTAGAGGGAAGCTATCCAGAGCAAGCACTTTCTTCTTCTCACTTTAATTCCCAGTCCCTCTATATGTTCACTCATCTTTATTATTCTTCCTGGCTATCTCAAAACAAGAGCAGTTACTCTTCCATTCTCAGACTAATCTCTCCCCATCTGTAACCAGGAATATCTTCATTCCTGCCCCTTGTAGAAATTTACTCAATCTGTGATTCTTATTTTTTTATCTGGCATTTTCAGTCTCTGGCTATTGGCTGCTTTTATATTTCCTAAACGCATGCTAAGATTTCCTGAGCCTTAAATAAACATCCTTTGCTTTCAATTTTCTCACACTCTGAGTTACCATTTTATTTTTCCATTAAACAGATGTGTGGAAGGTAGCCATCAGAAGAAATAGGCCTGTCCCTATACTTTTAAGCCAGCCTAACTCATCCAAGCTCTGGGTGTACCATGTGACAATACAGGAGAGTTGAATACTTATGTGATGGCAATCCTATTATTCTCATATTTGCCTCTATTCCACTCTACCTCTGCCTGGCTTTTAACCTATGCTTTTGTCTCCCATTTTACCTTCTATGTCTTCCCTGTGGACTGAATGATTTTTTGAAAAAAGGTTTTTTTAATCCTCACCAAGGATATGTTTTATTGATTTTAGAGAGAGAGAGAGGAAGGGGGAGAGAGGGAGAGAGGGAGATGTGCGATAGAAACATCTGTTGGTTGTCTCCTGTATGCACCCTGACAGGGAATCAAACTTGCAACCTAATTTTGTGCCCTGACCAGGGATCAAACTCACAACTTCTGGTGTATGAGATGACTCTCCAACCAACTGAGCAACCCGACCAGAGCTGAATGATTTTTATTTCATCTCTCACTGTCTCTAAGAAACCTCTCTAGACCTGGCTGGTGGTGACAGTGGATTCAGTGCTGGCCTGAGAACCAAAGGGTCACCAGTTCGATTCCAGTCAGGGCACACGCCGAGGTTGCAGGCCAGGTCCCCAGTAGAAGGCGTGCACGAGAGGCAACCACACATTGATGTTTTTCTCTCTCTCTCCCCCCTCCCTTCCCCTCTAAAAATAAATAAGTAAAATCTTTTTTAAAAAGAAAGAAAGAAACTTCTCTACTTTTCTCTTTCTTTGCTCTTTCTTCCTTTCTTTTTCTTTTCCTTCCTCCCTCCCTCCCACCCTCCCCACTACTCCTTCCCTCCTTCCCTCCTTCCCCCTTTCTTCTTATCCCTATCCTTCCCCTCCTCTCCTCTCCTTTCCCTCTTTGCTTTCTGCAAAGCAATTCCAGGTATCAGGTTTTTGGTGTGTGTGTGTGTGTGTTTGTTTGTTTGTTTTTTGGCAACTGTCTTTTGGAGAAATTGTTCTGACACAAAGCTGTTTCAAATGCATTTTCTAGCCACCTGGCCTGAGAGAGAGAAGGTTTCTGGAGCATGACCTATGGTACTTTGACCATGTGATGCTACTATCACTACTAGCTAACGTTTATTGAATGCAAGTAGCCAGGCACCATGTTAAGGCTATTATAGGTATTGCCTCACTTAATCCTCTCAACAACCTTTAAGGTAGGTACTATTATTGTCTCAATTTTGCATAGGAGAAAACTGAGTCACAGAATTAGTAATATCTTTGCTCAAGGTCCTACAAAGTTGATTAGTGAGAGAAAAAGGAGTCTAAACTGCCAGCCTTTCTCCAGAGACTATTCTGTTCAGGCAAACTTTTCTAATAAGTTTGTACACAGTTTAAAGAAAAGCTCTTAACTGCTTCAATCATTATTTAACTTGATTATTCCAGAACTGTAGAATACCTCTTGGGAGCTTCATGTTGAAAGAAGAAAATGACTAACAATCAAGTGAAGATCTGTCTTGCCTCTTTTACTAATTGAATTTCATAATTGATAGTCACAAGTGATTTCAACATATCTAAGCATACCAACCACAAATGAAATCACAAGCACCATGATATTAATCTATGGTGTAAAAATTTTGAGTGTCAAGAACAATGATTTGGGATAATCACTGAACTTTAAACTTGACAAGTTTCATTCATAAATTAGATTCATTCAGATGGTTATGCAAATTACTGATGTCTTTCTCATGAACTTTTCATATAATTAGTCCCTGATATAATTGGACATATAGTTACTGATTGAAAGAGCACTTCTGCAAAGGCAGTATGGTAAGTAGCTAAAAGAACGAGCCCAAGGGACTCTAGAAATGTTTTCTCTATTGTATTAAGTTCATAAATGGTAATTCATAGACAAAGGAAGGCCCATATAGTAGTTTCCCAAAGAAAGCTGAGTTAAGAATTTATAGGCTCAGTCGAATTAATCCCTTACATTTATTTACATGGTACTTTCCATTGTGTAAAGCATTTTCCCTTCCATTATTACAATTGAAATTCTCAATTCCACTGGGATAGCTCTCCAGGAAGTTTTGTTCCTATTTTGAAAATGTATTTCCCATTTTGCCTTGACTTTCAGAAAGCCTAGAGATAAACTGAAAAATTAAGTGTAAAAATAAGACCAACTTTGTATCTCTTACCTTTATATTATTCTGTCCTTTTTTCCTTACTCTTTTAGTTAAAAAATTATTTAGTTGCTTTCAATGTTTTGATTATGAGCTCTGGAAGTTCTTTATCACAAAGTATGTGGTGTATAAATTTCAAATAAATAAAAATTAGCCCTGGCTGGTGTGTCTCAGTGGATTGAGCTCTGGCCTGCAAACCAAAGGGTCTCTGGTTCAATTCCCAGTCAGGGCACATGCCTGGGTTGTAGGCCAGGTCCCCAGTGAGGGGCGTGCGAAAGGCAACCACACATTGATGTTTCTCTCCTCCTTCTCCCTCTCTTCCCCTCTGTCTAAAAAAAAAGTAAAATCTTAAGAAAAAATGTTTTAACTAGAGCTACCATATGATCCAGCAACCCTACTTCTGGGCATATATCCAAAAGAAATTTAAAAAGTATCTTGAAGAGCCCTGGCTGGTGTGGCTCAGTGGATTGAACACCAGCCTACAAACTAAAGGGTTCCTGGTTTGATTCCCAGACAGGGCACATGCCTGGGATGTGGGCCAGATCCCCAGGAGGGGGCATGCAAGAGGCATCTACACATTGATGTTTCTCTCCCTCTCTTACTCCCTCCCTTCCCCTCTCTCTAAAAGAAAAAAAAAAGAGTACCAATAACTTAAGTGTTTATCAATGGTTGAATGGATAAAGAAAATATCATATGTATGGAATATTATTCAGTCATAAAAAAGTAAATCCTGCCATTTGTGACAACATGGATTAAACATTGGGGGCATTTTGCTATGCAAAATAAGTTAAGAGAGAAAAACAGGTACACTATGATCTCATTTATATGTGGAGTCTAAATAAGCTGAACTAATAGAAAACAGAGGAGACTGGTGATTGGCAGTGGTTGGAGAATGAGGGAAATAAGATGATGGTCAAAGGATATCAAAGGGTATTCCAGTTGTAAGATGAATAAGTTCTGGACATCTGACATACAGCAGAATGTTTATAGTTAACAACACTGTATTGTACACTTGAAAGTTGTTAAGAGTAAATCATAAATGTTTTCACCACCACCACCACCACAACAAAAAGTGATAATTATGTGAAGTGATGGATATGTTAACTAATCTTATTGTGGTAATTATTTCACAATATATACATATATCAAATCATCACATTGTCCATGTTAAGCTTACACAATATTATATGTCAATTATATTTCAATTAAGCTGGAAAAAACTAAGAACCATTCATTCTAATACAACTGTAGACTCAGGAACAGGTAGTATCAGGAATCTTAAATATAATTTTCTGATATAAGCTCTTTAAAAGTCCAATTTCTCAATTTCTCAAAATTAATTGAACAAAAATTTTGCTAGTTACTCTTTTTACAGCAATGGAAATCTGTGTAAATCCTTGCAGAATCAGAAGAAATAATCTACGAACAAAGTACATTGTAACCTTATATTTCACAGAACTCATCAAATAATTAAAATCATTTAAAAAGAGCAAGACTGTAGAATGGTCATAAATGTCATTAAATCAAACTTTGTGGGGTTTTTTGTGAGAAGGAAAAAAAGAATGTTATGATGAACTTAATTACCTTCAGTGTAGGAAATCAATTGAGCAGGTAGTCTGGAACACAGAACTATGTTCCTTTGAGTAACTGTATACTTTTTTCATCCAAACAAGAACACTTTTGATAGTGAAAGGAGCACTAAAAACAGCCAACAGTCATAAACCAGGATATATGGTCATCTCAGTGTTGTTCAATATATTAGAAAGATTAAACTTGAGGTTTCATTATTGTTGGGGAAAAAAAAAACAAAACAAATCCTACTAGAGAAGTCAGGTGAATTATTAGAAATGAGTACTTGGACTTCTGGAGAGAGATCAGACTGGAGATATAAATTTCAGTCATTTCTTTGGTACAGAAAAATAAGGAACTTTTAGATGATATATAAAATTGTGTGGTTGAAACCATCAAGGGAGTGAGAGCAAATGGAGAAGAGAAGAGGACCAATGACTGAGTCCCAAGGCCCTCCCACGGTTATTAGATAGGTGTGGAGAAACCAGTTATGGCGGGGGGTGGGGAGGGGGAGAAAACAATGAGGTAGGAGGATGTATCCCTGAAGCCAAGTGAACAAAGTGATTCATGGAGGAAGGGATAATGGTATAAAATGCTACTGATGGGTCAACTAAAATGAAAACTGAGAATGGAATGTTTAATTTGGCAATGTGGTGCCAGCTAGTGACCTTGACAGGCAGTGTTTCAACGTAGTGATTGTAACAAATGCCTAAGTAGAGAAAGTTCAAGGAAAAATGGGAGGAGATGTGGAAAGCAAGTGTTGACAACTCTTTCAGAGTTTTACTTTAAAAAATGAAGCAGTAACTTAAGGGGGGGATGTGGGGTCAAGGTAAGGCATGTGTATGTGTGTGTGCACACTTAATGATGAGAGAAATAACAGCACATTTCTTGAATGAGAATGCTTTCATAGCAAATGAAAATGAATGAGAGAGAAAAAGGGGAACTGCTGGAGATATGTCCTTGATTTGGTAGACAGGGATTGGGCCAATGCACTGCTGGACAGGAACGTGTAAAGTTCACATCAGGCAAGAAAGTAGAGCACGTGGGTATACATGCTGAGAGGTGGATAGATGTGGTGGGAGGTATCTGAGGAAACTCATTTCTGATTCTTTAAATTTTCTTAGTGAAAAAGACAGCAAGGACATTAGATGAAAGTGAGGATGAGGGAAGAGGTGTTGGGACTTGAGGCAAGATAGAGTGAATAGACTGAGGAAATAAATAGGGCACGCTGCTAGGCATATTAAGGACCTACATGAATTTGGTGGTCATGTTTTAAGGTGAGCAACAGAATGTTGGTGTGTTTTCCTTGGGCCATATCAGCTTAGGAACAATAGCTGTAAATTTATTAATTCCACATAAAGAAAAAATTTTATATGGTAGGGCACAGGAGGTTCAGATTCCTGTAGTGTTTTTTTTCTTAGTCTTTTAGCATACAGAAGCGTCTAATGCAATTATTTTATAATTATTCAGCCTCAGATTTTCCACCGTGTGGGGTTATTTCCCTTCTATTCATTTACTTTTATCTTTATCTTAAAGTTTGAACGGTTTCTTAAAGTACTTTGATTGCAAGTTCATATTTAAGAATGAAGTAATAAATACGTAATAAACAAGCTACCTAGGAACACTTTGCATTGGGTGGGATATTTCTTTTCCTTCCTTTTCCTTTCATTGAATTTATTGGGATAACACTGGTTAACAAAATTATACAGTTTATAGATGTTCAAATCCACAACACATCATCTGTACACTGTATAGTGTGTTCACCACCCCGGGTCATGTATCTGTCCATCACCATTTATCCCCCCACATCCTCTTCCACTGCCTCCCCTCACCACTCCTCTGCAATCACCACATGGTTGTCTATGCACATGAGTTTTTTTCTTTTTTTTCTTTTTTGCTCAATTCTCCCACCATCCCCATCTAGTCCCTCCCCGACAGCTGTCAGTTTGCTCTCTATCTATGGGTCTGTCTTTATTTTGCCTGTTAGTTCAGTTTGTTCATTCGAGTCCACATGAGTGAAATCATGTGGTACTTGTCTTTCCCCGACTGGCTTACTTCACTTGGCCTAAAGCTCTCCAGGCCCATCCATGCTGTCACAAATGGTAAGATTTCCTCCTTTTTTACGGTTGAGTAGTATTCCATTGTGTAAGTGTACCACAGCTTTTTTCACCCACTCATCTACTGATGGACACTTTGGCTGCTTCTACATCTTGGCTATTGTAAATAACACTGCAATGAACATAGGCGTGCATATAATCTTTCAAATTACTATTTCAGGGTTTTTCATATATATTCTCAGAAGTAGAATTGCTGAGTCATAAGGCACTTCCATTTTTAATTTTTGAGGTATCTCCATACTGTTTTCCACAGTGGTTACACCAATCTGTGTTCCCACCAACAGTGTATGAGGGTTCCCTTTTCTCCACATCCTCACCAAGAGTTGTTGTTTGTTGATTTACTGATGATAGCTATTCTGATAGGTGTGATATGATATCTCATTGTTGTTTTAAGCATTTCTCTGATGATTAGTGATGTTTATCATCTTTTCATGTGTCTATTGACCTTTGTATGTCCTCTTTGGAGAAGTGTTTATTTCGATCCCTTGACCATTTTTCAATTGTATTGTTTGTATTTTTGGTGTTGAGTTTGAAAAAGTTCTCTTTTTTTTAAACTTTATTTATTTATTTATTTTTAGAGAGAGTGGGAGGGAGGGCGAAAGAGAGGGAGAGAACCATCAATGAATGGTTGCCTCTCGTGCACCCCCTGCTGGGGACCTGGCCCACAACCCAGGCATGTGCCCTGACTGGGAATCAAACCAGCGACCCTTTGGGTTGCAGGCCAGCACTCAATACACTGAGCCACACCAACCAGGGCTATAAGTTCTTTATAAATTTTGGATATTGACCCCTTATCAGATGTATCATTGGTGAATATGTTTTCTCATTCAGTGGGTTGTCTTCTCATTTTCTTGATGGTTTCCTTTGCTGTGCAAACCTTTTTTAATTTGATGTAGTCTCATTTGTTTATTTTTTTCCTTTTGTTTCCCTTGTCCAAGGAGGTATATCAGAAAAAAGAAATATTGCAACAAGAAATGCCTGAGATTTAATGCTTCTGTTTTCTTCTAGGATTTTTATGTTTTTGAGTCTAACATTTAAGTCTTTAATCTGTTCTTAGTTTATTCTTATGTATGGTGTAAGAAGGTAGTCTAGTTTCATTTTTTTCATGTATCTGTCCAATAGCCCCAAAACTATTTATTGAATAGACTATCTCTACCCTATTGTATCTTTTTGCCTCCTTTGTCAAATATTAATTGACTAAAAAGGTGTGGGTTTATTTCATTGATCTGTATGTCTGTTTTTATGCCCCTACCATGCTATTTTGATTACTATGGCTAGAGAGGGAACAAGATAGGGTTGTCTGCTTTCACCACTCTTTTTTTTAAAGACGTTATTTATTTATTTTCAGAGAGGGGAAGGGATGGAGAAGTGAGGGAGAGAAATATCAGTGTGTTTGCCTCTGGTACGCTTCCCTACTGGGGACCTGTCCTGCAATCCAGGCGTGTGCCCTAGACGGGGAATTGAACTGATGACCCCTTGGTTCGCAGGCTGACACTCAATCCACTGAGCTGCACCAGCCAGGGCTGTTTTCACCACTTTTGTTCAACATAGTACTAGAAGTGGTAACCACAGCAATCAGAGAACAAGAAATAAAAGGCATCCAAAGTGGAAAGGAAGATGTAAAACTGTCATTATTTGCAGATGACATTATACTGTATCTAGAGAACCATAGAGATCCCACCAAAAAACTACTAGAACAAATAAATGAATTCACTAAAGTAGCAGGATACAAAATAAATATCCAGAAATCAGTTGCATTTTTATACACCAATAATGAACTATCAGAAATGGAAACTAAGAAAACAATTCCATTCACAATTGCTTCAAAAAGAATAAAATACCTGAAAATAAATTTAACTAAGGAAATAAAATACCTGTACTGGGAAAATTAAAAGATACTAAAGAAAGAAATTGAAGAAGATACAAATAAGGGGAGGTATGCAAAGTCTGTCCAGAAAGTATCCATCCATGTACTATGAAAAATAGAGACATTTATTGAAGAAGATACAAGATACAAGAAACATTGTACATAGGACAACGATGCCTCAGTCCCCTTCAAAGCAGGCACCTTGGGACCTCACACAGTTCTCCCAATCACTATCTGCTGCCCTGTTGTATTTTCCTGAATCTCATCAATGGTCTGAATTCTCTTCCTTTTCAAAGGTGATTTTAGTTTTGGGAAAAGCCAGAAGTCGCAGAGCACCAAATCTGGGCTGTAGGGGGCTCAGTCATCTGGGTGATTTGATGTTTTACAAAAAAACCCTGAACGGGACAGGATGCCTGAGCAAGTGTGTTGTGGTGAATCTGCCTATCACCAGTTGCTATAGAGGCAGCCTTCTGAATCATCCGAATAGTTTCCATGGAGGAATGTTCAAGCATAATGCAAAATTTGATGCAAATTTGTCACTCAACTAGCTCAGAAATTTGTAATGCGACAGTCACACAGTAGACATGCTCAGTCAACGGTGTCTACTGCCCCCACTGACTAGTACAGTGAAGTTGTCATTGTTCACACATGCGCATTCCAGCCCACTCTCCTTGGCTGCCAGGATACATCAGTGTTTCACAAACTGTTCTCATTATATTAACAATGGCTGGGCTTTTTCTGGACAGACATCATATACTGTGTTTGTGGATAGGACGAATTAACCTCATTAAAATGTTCATGTTACCCACAGCAATCTACAGATTCAATGCAATCCTGTCAAGATACCAATGGTATATTTCACAGAACTAAAACAAATATTACAAAAATTTATATGGGACCCCAAAAGACCTAAGTAGCATCAGTGATCTTGAGAAAGAAGAATGAAGTTGGAGTAATCACGCTACCTGATATCAAACTATACTACAAAGCCATGGGTGGGACATTTCTACAATCAGCCTTGCTTCAGACTGAGTGGAGTCAGGGGCCATCATTATGCCAGAATGGGTAGTGTTTCATTCTAAAGTAGTTTTTGATCCTGATAGCACATAAGAATCACTTGGGCAGCTATTAAAAACTATCAAAGCATACATTTTCCTCCCAGAGATTTTGATTCAAGTACTCTCTTCCCCCACAAGAATGCATATTAGAATGCAGATGAGTGTGATGTAATTAGAGGTATAGCTGCAAATCCTTTCAAATAGTAATAATAAACATTTCAACACTACTCATGATTCAATGTTTTTGACTTGAGATGTTGTGTTATGATGCATTTGATAACTGCCTCTATCCTTCCCATACCATTCTATAGAAATCACTTGTTTTGAGCTTTTAGGGAAAAAAATCTAAAACTTAAAAACAAAGCAAAAAAAGATCATTATATGACCATTTAAAACCACATTAGGGCATTCTTACTGAGCCCATTGAAAGTCCTTGACTCTCAAGGAAATGTACCTTTATTTGATCAGCAGGGCCCATATATTCTACAGTACCTTAAACTGTAGCACCTTGAAAGAGTAAGATGATGTTTTTTTTTCCTGTCTGGTGGAGAATATAATACCAGAGCTTATGGTTTTATTCCCTGAGAGGATAGTTATCAGTTTTGTATGTAACCCAGCAAATGTAATTCAACATCTCTGTTCCCAAGAATTCTCTAAGTCCAAGTTTCTCAAATTCTTTCAGCACTAACTGTATGTTATTTTCCTGGTTCCCTCAATAATGAATTGAATAAAACTTTGACACATGACCACTATATATTTGTAAGAGAATTATGGTTTTAACAATTGAATTATATGCTTTCACAGTTTTTGGCAGTTTTACCTAGATGTTTTCTCTGCCTATGGAACCACTGGAGCAGAAAGCAACCCTCAATCAATGAATGTCATAACAGGAGCACCTTTAGGATCCTATAACCCTTCCTGACCTCCCTCTTTCAGATTTATTAAGACCAGCTATTGAGCTTGAGCTGAGAATAGACAAATTGGGCATATTTTCAGAGATGCCAATAACAAAACCAGTCTTTAAGGAATCTTTATATTTTAAGAATCAGACTCTGCTTTTATATGTTTTCTACCCGCATTCGGAAACTGATAGGACCTGGTGTTTGTCTTTCAAGAGGTCTGAAAGATCTGTTCTGGGTGCCATGATTGGTCTACAGAGCAAGTCTGAAAGACCTCTGTGGGCATCTTCCTTTCATTTTAAAGACTGAAGGCTTGAGCATGGTATCCCAACTGCAGCACTACTGTTTGTATCT
The DNA here is from genome assembly GCF_021234165.1 of Pteronotus mesoamericanus. Taxonomy (NCBI): domain Eukaryota; kingdom Metazoa; phylum Chordata; class Mammalia; order Chiroptera; family Mormoopidae; genus Pteronotus; species Pteronotus mesoamericanus. The sequence continues at coordinate 7,543,971 of NW_026555198.1, forward strand.
CAATGTCCATGAAATGTCAAAAAGTGAAGTAAAGTAGTGGACTTGCAGACGAGTGGAGTGTTTTTTAATTTTTTTTAAGACGTGCTGTGGGTTGGCAGTTGCAAAATCCCAGAGTGAAAGGGAGAGAAATTAGTGTCATTCAGTAGTCTTTATCTCTTATGTCTGAAGAATGATAAACACCTCTATTTAAAAAAATAAATTAGGATGATAAGTCATACAATCTCTCAGGGTTCTGTTTATTTGTAGAGCTTCCTTCTCCTGTCTGACTTTGTTTGCATGAGCTGCTCATATGTATGTATTTGTACCTATAGTTTTTTCATATCCATGTGTGTTTATGAATCTCTAAATGAGCAATTTTAACTCCTCCTCAGAGAAGGTAAATAAATATTTCCAAAGATCTATTTATTTGTAGGCCTATGTATCTGTGAATGACTTCTTGGAGGACACCCTTGGAGATTAGTTGAGCATGTAAGTCTGTCCTATAAAGATATTGAACTCAAAAAACAGATTTATGATCAAACAAATAAAATGCAAACTGGTATCAAGCTAACAATCAATCATCATAAAATTGTACTAATGAAAATTTCTTTGACTCATTTTGGATACTTGGTAAGTAAATGCAGAATTATATCAGATCCAAGAATCTTGAGATATAATACACTGGTTTGAAATCTTGGTTTATAAAAATATGTATTCTCTATAATTTTAGCACACTGTAGAAGATAACATGAATAATACAAGAATATTTTTCACCAATAAATATGGCATTTGCTGTAAGTTTTTCATAGATGACCTTCATATCATCTTGAAGAAGGTACCAACTATTCCTATTTTGGTGAGAGATTTTACCATGAATGGGTTTTAAATTTTGTCTAATATTTTATACACACATAATGAAATGATAATGAGTTTCAATTTTATTCTCTGAATATGATGAATTACAGTGATTTGTTTTTAAATGTTAAACCAACCTTGAATTATTGTGATTAAACCTTACTTGTTCATGATTCATTACCCTTTTTATATATTATCTATTTGACAATATTTTGTTAGAATTTTTGTGTCTCTATTTAAGAGAGCTTCTGGTTTGAAATGTTCTGTGTTTTGAAATTTCTTGTTAAGGTTTGGTATTAGACTTCTGTTAGCTTGTGAAAAGAGTTGAGAAATACCCTGTGTTCTATTTACTTAAAAAGTTTAGGGCTGGTGTTATTTCTTCCCTAAACTATGAATGTTTGACAGCACTTTTCTTTTGGGGAAGGTTTTTGATCAGTTCAGTTTAAAGAAAACAAAATGAGATGTTAATTTTAGTTAATTATCTTTTTTCAAAACAATTGCCTATTTTGTTGCAGTTATCAAAATTATTTATTCTCATGTTATCCTCGATTAGTCTAGCATGAGTTTGTTAATTTTGTTAATCTCTTGAAATAAATAGCTTCTACTTACGTCAATTTTACCTAGGGTTTTTCTCTTGTATATTTCATTGTTTTCTGTCCTTATCATATTATTCCCTTCTTTCTACTAATTTTAGGTTTACTTAACTTAGTTTTCCAATTATATTAAAGTTGACCTGTAAGCCACAGGTTTAATTTTTTTCAAATATTAGCATTTAAAACTATAATTTGCCCTTTAAGCACTGTTTTATCTGTGTTCCATGAATTTTAATACACTGTTTTAATTATTATTTTCTTTAAAATATTTTCTAATTTACTTTGCAATTTCAAATTTCACCTATGAATTATTTAGACCTAGAGAATTATAACTAGGTCTTGACAGGAATAGATACTGATTCTGGACTGGCTCTTTGCTTACCTTGTGGTAGATACAAATGCTCAGAGTACTATAAAATATAGAACAAGAGATACTGTACCAATTTGGATCACCAATCACATTTCCTCCCAACAAGAAACACGTTACAGCCCATAATGTCAAGCAATTGGCATAGAAATATCTTGCTCAATTAATAGTTTGGTAGAGAACAGAAATGGCTATTGAAACACTGGAATAGGAATTAAAACACAGTAACATTAAATCCTGTGTAAGTCACCTGCCCATTTTATTCTATCCTAACTATATCCAAAGTTTTGTAGTCATTTGGAAAGTAGCATCTTAACCTTTTATTGAATATCAATAATGAATCTAAACTCCTCAATGTGGCATTCAATTCCCTTCATATGTGGCTTCAATTTAATACTTTTAGGAATAAGTTAATCTAGGAAGATCACAGAAAAGGAACATAGTTGCCAGCTAAAAAGGAACAAATATATACTGATATATACTGATATATACATAGTTTAAAAGATACCAAATTATATTTGACATCATTCTCCAATACAAAGAAATATAACTAAAGCCAGGTCACATATTTAAATAGAATACTAAAAAATGCAATACATAACCCTGAAGTAATTTTAAAAATACAGAAAAGGGAAAACAGAAGAATAAAAACAGAGAAAAAACACAAAAATAAAATAGACACAAATCAAAAATATACATGTTGTGAGCAAGGGAGCATCCTTGAGAAGTCACTCACACACGTTCGTGTTTTTCTACAATGGCAGGTGTATTAAGGAAGACCTTCCCAATAAGCCAATAGAGTCATACACAAGTTACACACAGAGAAGGGGAGCTTACATGATAGAAGTGAGCAGAACAAGCATCCGGTGAGAAGACCCAGTCATTGGTGGTGCCTGCAGGCGGTGAAGCAGGCATTGGTCTCAATCCAGGCAGCTCCAGGGGCAGCAGGTGTCCAGTGGAATGAAAGTACAGCAGGGCTCCGAGCATGATGGTGGTACAGCCAAGCTCCAACGCTGGGTGCTTGGAACTCTGAGTTTTTATAGCTCACAGTGAGTGAAGGTCCTGAGGCAGGAGACAGCATAGGAAGAACTCTGAGGCTGTACTGCTGTTACTGGCCAATGTCTAGCATCGTGGTTGCCAGGAAACGCCTTTTAGCACTTAGGTAGAATGAATAGCAAACCAAGGCAGGGAGGAGGAGGGATGCATGTCTCATCCACTAACTCAGCAATCCTGAGCCTTGTCCAATAATATCACCAAGTGTTCCACCATCACAGGAAACACTATGCTAACACATCAAGAGGGAATTCCTTGAAATTCTACGTATCACTTCCACTATCTGGGAAGGAAAACCTTTGAAACTGTGCTTTCATCCCAAGACCTGAAAGGCGGGAGAGGGTCCACAGTGCCCAGAGAAGAAGCTCATACAACAACTTTAGTTAATAGCCTGCCTCTAGCCACAATCTGTTTTATGAGGGAGTCTCCAATGCTTACAGAAAGACCCCATAAATAACTTTGGGTAGCTGCCCCAACTTTAATTAACTGCCTCCTGTCACATATGTGTTGTACAATAAGATGAACAAATGAAGTCTGGAGCAAGATAAGGATTTGGGCTTACAGACCCCCACACGTACCTACATTTGGGTAGTCATGCCCCCCTGGGAAAGCTGGCACCACCTTTACCTGTCAATCAATATGTAATTTCTTCACCCCATCCCACCAACTATATAAGTTCTCAGAAGAAAGGACTCTGGCCATCTGGGGGTGTTTGGCAGCCTGGCCTCAGATGCCCTTACTTTCACCGCCCTCCTTTGCCCTGAACCTATGCCTTTCAGCCCCCACACCAACCTTAGCTAGGCCCGTTCTCTTCCATGAGAACAGATCACCAATAAACCCTGCTTGCATGCTAATAGATTTGCTGATCTATAATTTTTTACATGTGTTGGCAAGAATAACCAGGTCTCTCTTGTTAACTGTCCCATTCATATCAGTGTCCAAATGGAGTCTTTTATCCAAGTGTCCAGATTTGTGGTTTGGGGCATTCTGGGCCCCTTCTAAGGGGGTTCCCATATACCCCATTTCTTCAGTCTTGACATAGCACTTGATAGAACTGTCATGGCTGACAGTGACTCCATATTGGGTTGTCAAAGGTGTCCAGAAAGTCTGCTCTGCTCTTGCTGTATACAGTATAAAATGTTACATTGCACCAAAATGGATTAACTCTGCAGAGGTACGGCTGATCTGAGAGATAGAAACTCCTTTCTTAAACACCTCCATTAAAAGCTGGGAAAAGTTCGGCAATAATTAATATACTTATGGCTAATTAATTTTTTAAAAAATATTATAAGGGATAAACTCAGGAATGGTCAAATGGAATAGCTGCATAGGGCAAGCAAGGTATGGGTGGTGGGGGTGCTAAATTTCCATGCCCTTTGCAGGGTGCTACCTCCCAGTACCTCCACGTGTTCATCGACCCGGAAAGCGCTGAGTCCCACTGTGTAAGTGTTTAATTTATAGAGTTCCAACTCAGACTGCCCTCCTCACTTTCCAAAAGGTCAGTGGGTGGAGCTGAAACTTTGAACAATGTAATCACTTGGTCTTTCTGAAGAGCAGTCTCATCCTGAGGCTATGGAGGGGCCCACCCTGAGTTACTTCCTTAGTATTATTTTAGGAGTGATGGAAGGAGCTTGTTATGAATAACAAAGGACACTTTTGTCATTCAGGAAATTCCAAGAGTTTTAGTTGTCTGTGTCAGGAACCACGGACAAAGACTAAATATATTTCTTGTTATACCACAGGCCACCCCCTGCGCTTTGACCACAGATCCTTTATAACAAAAGGGTCATAACAATGGCATATTACTATAGTCCCATTCAGTCATTACTAATTATTGCAGTCTATCATCATATCATGTGAAAATGTCTCTCAGGGAGAAGTCGGACAGGTTTATAGGCTTCCATTCTATGTTGTCAGGTTTCAAAAGCAAGAGTGGTCTCAGCAATATAACCTTTTCAAGCCTCTGGTCAGTAACCCAACTAAGACAGTATCATGTCTTGCTCTGAGCCTCTTTCAAGGTGCTAAAATAACCATTGTATTCCCCTCATTACATAAGCCATTTATTTATTTGTTTTTTTTACTCTCAGCTACTATTCTTTCTTTTCTCCATTTATATTCTAAACTTTTCCACTTATGGAAGGAAGATTAGATTCAGCCACTGTGCTGTTCTAGGTTGCAGAGGGCAATACTTGTCTAGTGTGGAAGTAAAGGGGCCACATATTAACCTGATAAGCTCAGGGGAGGTCTGTGTGTCAGCCTTACAACTTAGAGACCTAAAGTAACCACAAAGGATGGTCGTGGTGGGTAGCCTTGTCCTAGGCCGGTATTTTTCCCTAACAAAGGTCACTCTTTACCTTACCTGATCCTGTCTATTGTTTTTTTGCTCTATAATAATGTACCTTTGGAATGTCAAGGTAACTTCTCTTTTTCTTGAGCACAGCCACCTCACCAGAGCTGAGACCATAACTCCCTCATTGTTATTGTTATCATGTTAATTGTTCACTGTTAACTATTCTTTACCCACTTATGTAAAAGTATGTGTCTATCATTTTACCTTTTATCCAATCCCAGAGGCCCTCCCACACTTTGCTTTCTCCTGCCTCCCTAATCTGTCACCATTGTATTTCTGGTAACCCCCTTATGTCTCCTCCTTTGATTGTAATGAATAAAATAAGGTGCTAAACTGCTATTCTCCAGAGCATTTTCTCAACTGGTTGAGGTTTTGCTTCCCAGCAATTGTCATCAATTTGGCTCAAATAAATTCACAAAAATTCTCTACAGGTTTGAATGTGTCTTATGTTGACACTAGCAAATACCTCCCCTCAGTCAACTCCCATTCATATAGTGTAGGTGCAGGGGTGTCTAACCCTCAGCCCACGGGCCACATGCAACCCAGGATGGCTATGAATGTGGCCCAATACAAAATTGTAAATTTACTTAAAACCTTTTTTTTTTTTTTGCTCATCAGTTTTCATTAGTGTTTGTGTATTTAACATGGGGCCCAAGACAACTCTTTTTCCAGTGTGGCCCAGAGACACCAAAAAGTTGGATGCCCCTGTAGGGTTACATAGGTACAGTACTAATGGGCTGCCTTGACCACTTCAACTTCAATTTGGCCAGAGTGAAGGCACAACTTGCTCCATCAGGCCCTTAGGAATTTTGACATAAATATTTAAAAATATAGTTACAGTTTCTTATTTAAAAATCATCGCTGTTTCCAGCACTTGTAGTTATAACCCTGGTCTTATGATCACTGTATTAGGTAGGAAAAAGAAAGTTGAGGCAACATGGGGAAGAAAGAAACAAATTATAGTCATTGTACCAGTGTCCTCCTCCCTTGGAAAGAATTGTATAGTCGTACCTGCATGTCCACCCATCCCTCTTCTCCAAAACCACCAGAGAAATAGAGGAGTCTATCTAATGGGGAAAGTTCCTTAGCTTTTCACATGTTGAGTGTCAGCACACACTTGTGAAGGAGTATAAGCCAGTTCTGCCCAACGTTTTTAGATTCATGGATTCTGAAGTCCATACGCATGGGTTCAAATTCTGGCTTTGTTACTTATTATTGGTATGACCTTATCTGTTAAATGAAGATAAGAATAGAATCTATTCACAGGATGTTAAATTAGAATATTGGTGCTTCTACATTGAAGTATTCTGTTCTCCATACTTTAGCTAGATTGATCTATTTCAAAATACAAATTTGATCATTTTACACAAATGTTCTTTCTCAAATTAAGCAGGATGCTTCCAGTCAACTTCATATAAAGTAGAAAAATCACAATACAGCCTAAAAGGCTCTCCCTTTTGTCTCCTTAACTCTTGCTTATCTTTCAGATCTCAGCTAAGGTATCATATCCTAGGAAATCACCTGACTAGGTGTATTAGACTGCTAAAGGACTAATTTTCCCGTTGCATTGGTGGAGCTAGGAGCACATTGCTTTCCTTCTAATGATTAAGCTTTCAGCCAGAGAACAAAATTACAGGGAGTGGATAAAAATTGTGCACACTATGATGTTGCCTCCCACTTCCCAAGCAAGGCCCTATGGAACAAAGAGAGGAGGCTCTTTAGACAAATAGAGGAGTTAAGGATTACAAACATTCCCCACTCCAGGTAGAGTTAAATGTACACCAACAGCCAAGAAAGATAGATGAAACCAGTCTGAGAGCTCACGGTTTTTTAAGGAAACCAGTCTTTTCTTGCCTGGTCAGGAGAAATGGCCATTGGTTGTCTGAGGGCTGCCATACCAACTACATGGGCGTGGTGCCTTAGGCTATGCCAGATACATGTCCATCACACCTGCCCCTTATGGGACCAATTTATTATTATCCTGAGTGTCATCACAAGTGACCAGGCAAGCAGGGTATGCATTGTCTGAGCACATTGAGTGCGATCAGACATCGGTGGGCTGAGTTTCCCAGGCACAAGTACCCACTAAACTGTTTTGAAAAGATATAGCTAGAGGTGGCACGAGGGCAGCTTCTAGGGAACTGATAATGTCCTATTTCTTGATCTAAATGCTGGTTACATAGGTCTGTTCACTTTCTGATAGTTCATTGATATACCTGATTATTGAAGTTATGGGCTCAATAAAATGGTTCTTACAGTAATCTTATGTTTTAATTTTGACACCTGAGTTCAAACTTTTATATTATAATCAATGCGTGCGAACCACTTTTATATATAAAAATGTGGTCTTTTTCAATAAAGTCAGAAAAAGTTCTGATAAGAAAGAACAGTCTTTTTATAAAGTGACATTTGCTTCTGGGACTCCTTACCAAATCCCTAGATCAAATTATCCTGTTACAAGCTCTGCTAACCCCACGTCACTTGCCATCATGCTACTTGTCTTTGTTGTCATTTTGTACTTATTGTTTTGACTAATTAATGTCAGTCTCTCCCACAAGGATACAACTCCATTAGGGCTGAGCCTGTACTTATCACATTCACTGCTGAATCTTCAAGATGTGGCATAGTACCTGGAATATCACAGATGCTCAACACATATTTGTTGAATGAATCAATTAATGTAACAAATATGTAGGTACAAAAATGTCAAGGCATTAAAGGTGCGACAGAGGCTATACATGTTGAAAATAGAAAATGCTGCTCACTTTAAACTGATTCAAGGAGACAGTATTTTTACTGTGATTGTGAGAGAATATCATTTACATCTTATTAGTTCATGAGTTCCTTTATAGGAATACCTGGAAACTTCTACAGTTCTAACTTCCAAATTCCAACTTGTTTTTCATCAACAAACAATATGAAAATGTATCATAAAAACTGTGTGTCACATTCTACTGTTGTACTGACCACATCAGAAACAGAAGCATGGGAATGTGCCCTCATTGTGGATTTTCAACTGAGAATGAAATATTGCTTTGAGCTTTCCAAATCTCTCTGTAATACAGTACTAAAAGATTGGAAAGTTAATTCACAATTTTGCAATATTTTTGTTCCCAAAAACCACGGAAAGAAGGGGCTCATCTTTAAAAACATGTCTGAACCATCCAGATAGCTTTATATATACTTGCAAATGGTTCAATCCCATCTTCTCTCAGCTATTCTTTGTTATCAGGTATCTCTTTAAATACGTAATTAAAATAGTCCATCACTGTTTTGACATTAGCAGCAGTCTGATACAGCTTTCTCCTTCAAAGAAATAGCATTTCATTTATCAATCAGCAATACCTTAAAGTATCTTTTAAAATTTGCTGAGCAGAACATACAATGAACTAACTGCATGTCACCCATATCTATAGATTGAACTTTCAATGAAGAGCTATTCAGAGCTAAATCATCACAACAATGACATATCTTGTATACCACAACCTGTTGAAGGTTTTCACATTTCTCTAAGCTTACAGTAAGGTTCAGAAAACAGAATAAAGGAATAAGCTTACATCCTGACCTGTGCAGCTTAGTTGGTTGGGTGTTGTCCCGCAGAGTGAAAGGTCACCAGTTCGATTCCAGTCAGGGCACATGCCTGTGTTGCAGGTTTGGTCTCTTCTTGGGGTGCGTATGAGAGGCAACCAATTGATCTTTTTTTCTCTCCCTCTTTCTCTTTTCCTTCCTCTCTCTATAAAAAGAAAATAAAATCTTTAAAATAAAAAAGGTATTAAAAATAAAAAAGAAATAAGCACATTTTTCTAGGAAAACCATAAATATGTAGTAACTGATACAGATGATAGTTTTCTTTCTTTTAGATAACAAATAAACTACTTCTAACATATGAATTTGGGGGTGGGGGACACAATCCAGCCCATAACAGAGCCCAACAGACCTGAGATAGAATCCCTGATATTAATATATAGAAACCACATACAACAATTGTTATATACATTTGAATTGTGGTGGTGGTGGTGGTTATTATTATTATTTTCTGGATACTCTAAAGCCACCCAGATTCTCCTATTATTCTGGGTAGGGAAGAGCATCACAGCAATGATTGAAATTAAATTTCATACAACCCGGAAACATGTGGCTTCAATATCAGCATTAAAGCGATTTAAAAGAGCCCTGGCTGGTGTGGCTCAGTGACTTGATTGCCATACTGCGAAGCAAAAGGTTGCTGGTTTGATTCCCCGTCGAGGCTCATGCCTGGGGTGAAGGCTAGGTCCCCAGCAGGGAGCGCAACCACACATTGATGTTTCTTTCCCTCTCTTCCCCTCTCTAAAAATAAATAAAATCTTTAAAAAAAATAAAGTGATTTAAAATAAATAAGACCAGTAATTTTTTTTTGCATGCCTGAATGTTTTCACTGAGATTTATATTTGCTACATCAGCTCGTGCCCAAACTGATGAGAACTCTCCCTGGAGAGGCCTGACAGCTAATCTATAGGTATACTACATAATAAACCATACAGACGATGACCAATTTTGTGAAAAGTGAGCTTATTGTGGGTTGGTGCTGTGCAATGAAAAAAATGGCTGTACGCCAGATGACTCTGGTGCCTTGCTAAGAGACATCAGTTTAGAGGATTTATTTCAAATACTGTCTGAAATCTCAGGGCTCAGACATAAGAGAAAGACAAAACAAGGGTCTTACGGTCTGTTTAGTGCCAAGCAAACAAACAGAAAAAGATTAATTAAATAAGGCAGCAAATCTATAAAAATCATTTAAAAATAAGTTACAGAGCAATGATTAAAATTCCAGGATGAATTTTCATTTTTACCTTTCCTGCAAAGTAATTGAAAACTGAAAGCAACAGGTAAGCAAGATTACATGCAGCTCATTTCTAGGTCCCTGGAAAAAGAGAAGCTGGTCACAGAGTGCCGCTACCCTTTCATTTATCCTTGAAGAAAATGCACCCTTGCCAACAATTCAGCACGAGCTGCAGGTCAATTCATAGTTCCTCAGTTGTTTCACATATTTAGGGAATAAAGAGCAATGTGGCAGTGTCGGGAGCAGGGCTGTGATAACAGTCTACTACCCCATACTAGTTAGGCTTCCCCTCTCCTATTCTGATATATAGATAGATAGATAGATAGATAGATAGATAGATAGATAGATAATGAGAAATATTATTTTTGTGAGTTTTCACACAATTTCTCTTCCAGGTGATCTTTTGACTTCAACTGTCAAGTTTAAAAGCATCTATTATAATTTTCATTGGGGTTTCATTAAATTTATTTTTTTTCTTTTTTTTCTTTTTTTTAAATTAATTTATTTACTTTTTAAATACATTTGTCTCTGCCTTCCCCCCACCTCTTTCCCTAAATTTATTGATTATTTTAGAAATAAATGAACAGGTTTATAATATGGAGACCTCCAGTTCAATACTGTATATGCTTCTCCATTTCTTCAAGTTTTCTTGATAATTTCTTTTTTTAAGATTTTATTTATTTATTTTTAGAGGAGAAGGGAGGGAGAAAGAGAAGGAGAGAAACATCAATGTGTGGTTGCCTCTCACACACCCCCGACTGGGAACCAGGCCTGCAACCCAGGCATGTGCCCCAACTCAGAATTGAACCAGTGACCCTTTGGTTCACAGGCCGGTGCTCAATCCACTGAGCCACACCAGCCAGGGGTTTTTTCTTGATAACTTCAATACAATTTTATAGCTTTCTTCATTTAACTCTCACATATTTATTATTAAGATGATTATTTATTAAACTTTAGAGTTTAGGTTGTTATTATAAATGGCATTTAAAAAATATTTTTAATATGTATGTATTCCTGATATATGGGGAAAATACTATTTTGTGTCAATCTTTTAAAAAATTTTATTAATTCTCTTTTAGAAAGATGGAACAGGGAGGGGGTAGAAAGAAAAGGAGAGAAACATTGATGTGCGAGAGAAACGTCGATTGGTTGCCTCTGGTATCCACCTAACTGGGGACCAAATCCACAACACAGGCACGTGCCCTGACTGCAAATCAAACCAGCAAGCTTTTCTTTTGCAGGATGATGGCCAACCAACTAAGCCACACTGATCAGGACTAATTTTGTGTCTATCTTTATTGTGCCCAGGTGATTAGTTCTGGAATAAAACTAAAAGGACAACCTGATTAATATTTACTACATTGAATATATATTAATTGTAAATGATAAAATTCAGTTATTTTGCATTCCCAAGCCCCTTGTTAACTAAAGTGTATGCAGTTTTTTGGTGTCAAAAGAAGATTTATTTGTAGATAAAATCTCAATACATACAACTAGGTCCCATGCTAAACTACTCTGGAAGCAATGGCAAACTTTTGGAGCCAGTAATAGAATATGATATTCTGAACTTCTCTTGTTAGGGACAGCATATATCATCATCGTGGGTCAAGGCCTGACACATAGTAGATCCAAAAGAAATGTTTACTGTAATGTATACTGTGAGAAAGTAATGGCAGTATTATTAGATCATGGTACAAAGTTACTACTGTTAGATAATAGTGCGCCTAACATAATTGCACTTTTTATCACTTTAACTTCTTGGAGCATATCTTCTCCTCATAACTCTCTATGACTTCCAATTTCTTGGCATATCAAATAATATTGTGCAAAAATTCTAGCTATCTCTTCTAAAATTTTATTATTTGTACTAATTATTAACTCATTTAGTATTTTTTTACTATTTGTACTAATTATTAATTTTTTAAAATTTACTATTTCTACTAATTATTAACTCATTTAAGCCTCAGAAATACTTAGTATATGTGGTAGGTACAAATTGAGATGTTGTCCATGTTGATAAAGAGAATAAACATGAACCCATCCATTAAGAATTTACTTCTAAAGAACATTAAACTGTCAATATTTTCCCCATGAGTATTAAGACACAAAAGGAGGTTTTAGATTTACATAATCTTAGTTAGTACCTGTCCTTACACACCTGGGAGACCAAAACCTAGAGAAAGAAGATGATTACTCAAGGTCACACAAGGAATTAGTGACAAAGGAATAGGGTCCAGGCCTGCTCTTTCTATAGCCACTTGGGAGGAAACACAATTTTGTTCTCAAAACATCAAACATCAGGAAGTGCACCATCTTTTGGATAAGCCAGTGTACGGCTGGTTAATTATCCCTTTCATAACGTAGAATTCTGATGCTAAGAATCAGTCTATGTCTAAAACCAAAATGTGTTCTTCTAAGTAGCATCAAGTTCAGAAAGAAAAAAAAATGTCAATTTACAAAAGCTGAACATCTGTTTGTATTTGGCTACCTCCCAGCAAATGAACACTCATTTCAGTTGAGCTTTTGTGTTTCTCTTGAAAATGGTAAATCTTTGGAAAATGTGAACATTTGTTCCCTTCATTATTGTGGTGAAACAAAGGTTTGGAGGGGACAGAAGGGAAATGCAAACATTTTCGCAAACATCTCCCACAGGCCAGCTGGTAGAATTATTGGCAAAAATCACAGGCAGGACTAAGTAAACATGAATTTTTTTTAAAAAAGTGATTGTGTGTGTGTGTTTCCAGGAATATTTTAATAGTAGAAATTAACCTAATCAATTATTTCTGAGACTCTCAGCCATCATCATCACTCCAGCTGTAACATGGTCCTAGTGAGGCTGACTATTCCCTATTCTTGATCTTACACAAAGCAGTCATCTCAGTTAATGTACTCCGTGTGGTATGATGCCCATCACCATGTAAATAAGCCTTCCCTTGCAGGTTTACACAACATACTGGCTTCCAGCTACTGAATGGGTAAGCGAGTGGATCTTATTTATAGTCTTGAAGATTTATAAACAAAGCAAGCAAAGATTTTCAATTAAAAGGACGTCAGTGATGTCTCTGTGTGGAACAATAAGAATGGTAGGTCATTTTGCTCTCCACATGTAACTAAACATAAGCCAGATGTATGTGGCACGATGTGACCTGATGGCCATGTGTTTTGCTTTTGAAAATAGCTTCAAATTGGCAAAAAGAATTTTGTAAATTGCTTTGTTCTTTGCAAACCATATTCTCTGATTCATAGATTCAAGTATGTTATGTGTCTTTTCCAAAATACACTAAAATTATTTTATTGTTTGATGCTATTGTGATGCCTGAATAGGAAGCAGTACCTGTCTGGTTTATAACATTTTAAAAATAAATTAAAATTTCTATTGAATGAGTCATATGTGGAAGTTTTGAACTGCAACAACCTGAATTCAAGCATGGAGAACAAACTGTGCCTTAAGATACAAGAAGGCTATCATTTTACAAGGTACTTTTTCAAAAAGGCTATTTTTTACTTCGATTCATTACTACACCTCCAGGTGTATAAGGCCCAGTCATGTGCTGAGGCCACTATTTTCCAAAGTTCAGTAAGAATAAATGTATATAGGGAGCTGATAAAAATCAAGCAGTTCACCCTGGTTGGTGTGGCTCAGTGGGTTGAGAGCCAGCCTGTGAATGGAAAGATCACTGGTTCGATTCCCAGTCAGGGCACACGCCTGGGTTGCAGGCCAGGTCCCCAGTAGGAGGTGTGCAAGAGACAACCATATCTCTCACACGTTGATGTTTCTCTCCTTTTCTTTCTCTCTCCCTTCCCCTCTCTCTAAAAAAAGTAAATAAATAAAACCTAAAAAAAAAATCAAGCTGGTATTTCTATCTCTCACTTTCTTCTTTTACAGTGCTGTCTTGAGAATCATATCTTACTGCAATATGCTTCTGAATAATTTGTGTTCTTTTTATTTCACTCAGAAATATTTCCATTCAGGTGCACTGGGAAATAAATACATATAAAGCAGGTGTACAGTGGTTTAAATAATTATTTCAAATTAATCTGACTTCATGACAAATAGCTTTATTATACCTTTTTAGGAATTTAATATCCAAAAGCTTTTTATAATATATAAGTTTTTAATACAAAAAGAGTAGAAATTTCAGGACATTTTAATACATGAAAATTATTTTATACAACATCAGAGACCTTTTATTTTTATCCTTAGTGCAGTTCTATAAACCATAATCACAATCCATATTTTAATGGTAAAATCACAAGAAAACTATAAATAACTACAAACCTCTACATGTATACACACACACAGCAGCAGCAGGAGCATATTCATACTTCCTTATACAAAAAGCAGAATGTTATTGGGGGGAAAAACATAGGCTTTGCCACATACCGGAATGATATTAGACAAAGGACTTTACAATTTTGAGTCTCAGTTTCTACCTTGTAAAACACTGAGGAAAATTATTTCTTCATGGGCAAGTTAAGATGATCAAAGAAAATAACGTGAATGCTCATTGTATAATCTAGAAAATGCTATATACACATAAGACTTTTTGTTTTTGTTGCCTTTCTCTTCCAAAATTCTGGATATAGAGTCAGCTCAAAAATACTTCTAGAATGAATTTATACATTCAAGGGACATAGTTTTACTAACTATAGAACTATGATGGAGTTTCCTGTAATCATGTTGGAGATTTCAGATTTTATTAGTTAATAAATTTTATATACTATGTGACAGATGTGAATTAAAATAGTCATAGCCTTGGTAATCCAGATGAGAGCACGAAACACAGAAAAATCCATTACACATTTTAGAAATGAAAAAGTCATTATAATTGCAGTTAGAGATTTGAGGAAGTAAAGAATGTTTATGTCTTTGCTAACATATTTGAAAATCTCAACCAAATGAACAATTTTCTAAGAAAATAACTGATGAAAGTTAAGAGCTAGCAAACCTAAGTAAATGAATAATGATGAAATAGATCAGAAAACTAACATTCATAGTATTTTAGTCATTCCTGTTTCTTTTCTGACTGTCATAATTCATACTCACTTTGTAAGGAAATCTTATTCTACTTTCAAACTGTGACTAGGCCTCTCAACTTCCACTACTGCCACCCAGATTAAAGCCATTATTTTATCTCACCTGGACTTTTGCATAATAACTGCCTAATAACTTTCCTTGCTATTCTCTTTTGCCCTTTAGTCTATTCTCAACACAGCAACCAGAGAGATTTTTTCAAAACCTAAATGCCGTCAAGATGGAGGAATAAGAATCAGATTGACTCTACTGCTTTAAAGAATAAGAAACCAGAAAAAACTATGATCAAAAGGTTTTCAGGCATTAGGCCACAGTCAGAGATTTCTTTTCCTTGACAGGAGGACAACAAACAAGGTAAACACTATTACTTCACCAGTTATTTCCTGGGATCAATTTCTAGGCTTCATCTCCAAGCAGGGGGTGGGGCAGAGGAAACCCAATCAGAGCCTGCAGTCTTGCTGAACTAAGAAATTATAAATAGAAACTTGGGAAGACCAAGGGTGTAAAAAGTTGTGGAACACATTACTGGAGAATGGAGAGCTGCACAAAGAAGATTAAATGTCCCTGGAGATAAGCAGAGGCAACCCTTGAGTCTCTGGCTGAATACTGATCCATGTATGCGTACAAGAAATTACCTGAGTTCTGGCACAGAACAAGCAAAAAGGATTAACCAGAGCAATTACCAAAGTCCACATACGTCTAGGTACAGTTTATGCTCCCACAAATCAAAGGAGAAAAATTTTGTAACATATGGTCATAGACTTGAATCTTCAGAATGGTGTCACCTTAGTAGTGAGGCTAGATTACCTCTAGATTAAAAGTTATTACAAATTACATGTAACAAAGTTAAAATCAAACATTGAAAGGATCTAACTGATATCAAGTAACTAATTTGCAAGGTAGAATAAAATCCAACACTATTCTGAAGTTACAACAAATTCTGGTATCCAAAAAGGTAAAATTTCCCAGGTATGCAAAGGAGCAGGGAAATATGGCCTATCACAATGAGGAGAAAAAGAAATACTAATCAATTGAAACAAATCCAGAAACAACAGAGATGATAAAACTAGCAGAGAAAGACATCAAAACAACTAATATATGTATATGTGTGTATATACAATTCATGAGCTCAAGAAGGTAGACAGAAATAAGAGCATGATGAGGAGGGAATAAAGTACTTGCAGAGATAAAATATCTGAAATGAAAAATACATTAGCTACGATTATTAACAAGTTAGATGCTTAAGAAGAAAATATCAGTGGGCTTTGAGACATAGCAATAGAATTTATCCAAATTAAGACACATGGAGAAAAGAGGAAGGAGAGATAAATATGAATAGAGCATCAGTGGACTGTGAGACGATATCAAGCTATAGTAATGGATGTAAGTTTTCCAAATTTGAGGAAAATTATAAACTTACAGATCTAAGAAATATAACAAACCATAAGGGGGGTGGGACAACAGGGAGAGCCACCAAAGCACATTATAGTCAAATTACTAAAACTAGTGATAAAAAATGTAAAAAACAGAGTTAAAAGAATCATTACATACAGAGGAACACAGGTAAGATTAGCAGTAGACTTCTTATCAGAAATTATGAAGGCAGAAGAAAGCACAGCAACATTTTTAAGTATCTAAAGAAAAATGTATCAACATGAAATTATTTTTTATCTTCACCTGAGGATTTATTGATTGATTTTAGAGAAAGAAATAGAGAGATGGAGAGAGAGGGGAGAGAGGTAGAGAGAGAAAGAGAAGGAGAGGAACTTCAATGTCAGAGAAACATTCAGTCAGGCCCCTCTCCACCTGACACCCCCCACTCCCTCAGGCAATCCCCCGACTATTGTTCATGTCTATGCGTCATGTGTATAAGCTCTTTGGCTACTCTATTTCCTGTGCTGTACTTTACATCCATGGCTAGTCTGTAACTACCTATTTTACTTCTAAATCCCCTCACTTCTTCACCATTCCCCCACACACCTCTCCCATCTGGCAACCATCAAAATGCTCTCCATATCCATGACTCTGTCTCTATTTTTTTTTGTTAAGTTTATTTTTTAGATTCAATTGCTGATAAACTATGAATCTGGGTGAGTCCATGTGTGGGTTCTTTAAAAGGAACTGCTTGGGACTCCAGGAGTTTCTTCCACTGACTCAATCTTCACTGATTTTTGCAGCTAGAAGTTATGGGGATTAATTTTCCTGGCACTGGAACCCTGGGCTGGGAGTCCTGGTGTGGGGCTTGGACTCTTTGCACCTGAGATGTCCCTCCTGAATTTTTATCCACCACACATGGATGTGGGACCAGCCCATCCCATGTCTCTGCCCCTCCTTCCAGTCTGGTTGGATGCAGTTTCTTTAATTCCATGGTTGTCAAGCTTCCATTCAACTTAATTTCTGCTGGTTCTAAATAATGGTTGTTTTGTAATTTAGTTGTAATTTTGATGTTGTTGTGTGAGTAGCAGAGCTGTGTTTACCTATGCCACTATCTTGACTGGAAGTCCTCCATACACTTTAAATATATGACAATTTTATTTGCCAATTATACCTCAATAAAGCTGGAAAAAATTAAAAGTTACAACTTTTTCTCCTCTAGCCCTATGTTCTATGCCCCCGTCCCATTTCATTTTTCTCCATAACAATTATTGCCATTTGACATACCATACAGGGTGAGACAAAAGTAGGTTTACAATTTTGAGTATGCAAAACACGGAGTTTATTCTTGCATTCTTTATGAATTATTGTGTTGTTTTCCATATTAACAACTGTAAACCTACTTTTTCCCACCCCTGTATATTTTGCTTATTTATTTTGTTGATTGCCTGTCCCTCCCCATTAAAATATGAGCTCCTTGCACTACAACTTTCATTTTATTTGTATCTGCCCAGCCCCAGAAAAGTCTATGGAATATAGTAGATGCCAATAATATTTATTGAATGAATGAGGTCATTTCTGTTTTTAAACACTTCCAGAGCATGTAATGTGGATTTGTCTAACCCTAATAAAGCAATTGACAAAAATTGTGCAATGTTAATATGTTCACCTCTTATATCTAATCACATCACATTTAAGTATAACGTGCCAAAAATCTAAACCAGTTGTAAAATGATGTTGAGAATTTCACCAATGAATTTCATAACTGCCAAATCCAATGACTAATCTAAGTCCTTTTGATATAGTCAATCACTTCCTTGTTAAAATATTTTCTTCATTTGGTTCTAGGATATCAAATCCACTTGTTTTCTCCTACTTCATTGCCACTCCTTTACTCTGTTCCAAGGCTCATCCCAGGACAAATTATTATCTTTAGTTACTTCCCCTCCCAAGGTGAGGTCAACCAGTCTTATGACTTTATATACCATCCTTTCACTGATGATTCTCATATTTTTATTTCCAGCTAGTACCCTGCCACTCAAATCTGTGTCTCTGTAACCAACTAGTTAACTTTCATGTGGATGTCTAGTAAGTATCATAAACTTAACACGTCCAAAATTCAAATTTAGGATTTTTTCACCTAAATCTGTTCTTCCTCCAGTAACAACTCCACTTTACCAGTAGCTCTGGGCAAAAACCTAAGATTTATCCTTGATATCCCTTTCCTATAACATATCCCATACCCAATCAGTTATCAAATTCTGTCCAGAGATAGCTCATCACCCTGCTGTCACTTTTGCCCCGCTTTGGCCTACACAGCAACCAAACCAATCCCTTTAAAATATATATTTGCCCTGACTGGTGTGGCTCAGTGGGTTGGGCATCAACCCACAAGGTGAAAGGTCCATCAGAGCATGTGCCGGGGTTGTGGCCAGGTCCCCATTGGGTGCGTGTGAAAGGCAACTGATTCTCATTTCTCTCTCACATCAATGTTTCTTTCCTTCTATTTCTCCCTCTTTTCCCCTCTCTACAAATAAATACAATCTTTGAAATATATATATCAATAAAAATATATCAGATTATGTCCCATGTCCATTTAAAACTCTATGTCTTTCAATGAATATTTAAAATACAAAAGTCTTTAAAATAGCAGATGGGGCCCTACAAATTCTGGTGCCAAGTGTATTCCAGATTTCATCTCTTATTAGTCACCCCTTCACTCACTGTGCTCCAAACATATTTGACATTTTTATTCCTCCTTAAAAATAATAAGTTAATTTCTACAGTTTTGCATTTGCATTTATGTTCTCTCTGCTTGCAGTGAGCTACCCTCAGATATCCATCCACATGGCCTTCTCTCTCTCTTTATTCAGATTTCTGCTTAGATGTCACCCTCTTGGACAGGCCTTCCTTGACCACATTATATAACGCCGATCAACCAACTTTCTATTCCTTTACTCAAAGTAGTCTTCTTATCTCTTAGAAGCTATCAAATATTTGTAAATATGTGCATAATTTATTTATTGTATTAATATATAGAGTTTAGGTTCTAATAGTGCAAATGCTTTGTCTGTTTTATTCAACTATCTCTAAGACCTAGAAATGTTCTTGGCACATAAATATTTAATGGATGGTTGAATGAATGAGCAAATAAATGCATATAAAGGGAAAGGATATATACATTTGTATTTATCTCTGGGTAGATGAAATGGTAGGTCATTTCTGTTGCTTCTTTTTGCTTATCTGCATCTTTGCTTTCTAGTTAATGAGAACCTATTGATTTTGCAATGAGAAAAAATGTAATTAAAATTATTTTCTATTAAAAGCTGCACAATCCATATTCACAAGTGGATAAAGTAGTTGAGTCCAAAGACCAATGTATTAATAACCCATTTATAAATCAATTTTCTGTACTTCTGAAGCTATCACTATAATAAAAGAGAGACATACTGATTGACCAACTGACAAAGAAAATGAGTAGAAAAATGAATAATGGTAAGTCTAAATTGTTGAAAAATCATGAAGATATCAACAAGAGCTAAAATGGAAGAGAGAGATAAGTTACATAAGTATGGATAAATGTCAAATTGCTTATAAAATATTTTCACATGAGAAATTCTTTAGCAAGTTCACTAAAATATTTAATATTACATTGCATCATGGAAGTTGGAAAAATATGCTATTCGAATCCATAAGAAATGATCAGCATAGTGTTTTAAAAAGGAAATATTTGCTTTGTTTTTCAACCATTACATTATTTTTCTCTTCGTCATTTGGAGATTTATAGTGTTCATCATAATAAGATCATGTGTCACATGGTTTAATCTATTTTGAATCAATTTTTTTGTTTTTGCTAGATTTTGCCCAACTTTAATATTTATTTTTATTACATACTACATAAATTTAAGGGTATAAGAAATATATTTTTCTTTTTTTCGAACTGTATTTTTCTTGATTGCACAAAACTCATCATTGCAAAATACTTAAATATAGCTCTCTAAGAACATTTCCACAATGACCATAAAGTAAATAGAAAGCATTTCTCAAAATTTCAAATTGAAGCGTAGGGAAAAGCAGAATGAACAATGACTGAGATCCAGAATTTAGGTGACTAGCAAGGTCATTCAATTAGCAGGTTGCAGAGTTAAGAATGGGACCCAGGATTCTCGTCTAAAAATGCTGCAGATCAATTTATTTAAGAAGAAGGAGGGAAAATCCAACTATAGTCCAGATCATTTTATACCAGAAAACAATTGTAGAAATTGACTTTTAATTTTTCAAATCTCAATCAGGTGTGTGAATAGCCCATTGGTGTCCAGCTTTAACACTTGCCTGTTCCCATAAGTGCCATGTTCCACCACAACCCCGGCTTCAGCACACTTGCTGTTAGCAGCTAATTCTTTTTCATATAGAGTCACAAACTGGGAATAAAGTCCTAACCCTTCTTTTCCAGAGTTAGAGTGATACTGCATATTCCTTTTACTTTCCCACCCAGGGTGGCTTGAGGGATAATAAGAATGTTGCTGGGTAGGTCCAATATAGAGACTTGCTTTCCATTTTCTGTTTCACTTAATTTTACATTTAGCAGTGTATTAACCATTTTGGGAAGAAGTTCTTTATCAGCTCCCTTGAAAAAGCACACGTAGATCGCTAATCCTCTCTGAGCCTCCATCCACTGGGCCGTGGGGTCCCCTTCAGTGGGGCACACTTGCAGCCAGGCATGCTGGCACTGCTGCAGGAGCGCCTGGGCCTGAGGTGTCTGGCCGCTTTCAGCCATGACTCGGGCCCCGCTGCAGTCCCATGGGTTCAGGCCAGGCGCCCCACAAGCTCTGTCTTCAGAGTGCAGTGGGAAAAAAACCCTATTATTATTATTATTACTATTATTATTATTATTGTTAATCACTTTCTATGGTACAAAGCATTCTGTTGGGTGCTGTGGAGGAAAACAAGGTGAATATAGAGCTGTCTTGGCTATACGAACAGTCACAAACTTGTAACTAAAGCAGCCAAGTATGCAGTGAAGTAGCAAGTAAGACCAACAATTTTACCTGTTTTTATGAGAGGAACAAAGGTCTGGGAGTATACAGGGAGAGATACATTTCAAGTTGGTGGTTGTGGTAGGATGTCTTGTAACATTTATAGGAGGAGGCTATATGAAGGGGGACCCCAAAAAATCCAGAATCATCTTCTGCAGGGTGAGCCTTTTGTAGTACAGGCTTCCCCAACTAGACGAGTGCTCTAGGAACCCATGTGTATCAGTGTACTAACTAGTGTTGTAAGAGGCTGTGTTCAGCCTCAATGAAATTTTTTTGAAGATTCAACACATTTGCCCATTTCATGATGGGATTTCATTTCTGAGCATACCTGCTAACACGGTGCTGAATTTTCAGTAATTTTTGACGAAAACAACATGACCCCTGCTCTCCACCTTCCTTTTTCACCGATCTTGCCCTGAGTGACTTTTTTTATTTCTCTGGATGAAAAAAGTCCTCAAAGGGAAATATTTTGCCCATGTGGAAGAGACGAAACAAACCCGCCCCCCGTAAGTAAGTTAGGCATGAAGGATAGACAGGTAAGGACCAAGAGTATGAGGAGAGTGCTCAAAACAAAATGAACAGATTAAGCAAAGGCCAACAATTGGGAAAGTTAACTAGTGGAAAAGAGAGTGGGATGAACAAAGAAGAGGTTCCATTAGGGAAGTAGAATGAGAGATAAAGCTGGAAAAATAGGCTGGGGCATTGATATGCTGGTAAATTAGCACCCAGCTCTCCAGAAAGCCTTAATATGTAGGGCCTGCCAGTTTGTATGATGTAAATATCATTACCATGGCCAATTTCAAGCTTCCAGCATATGTCACTGCACAGAATTGAGAAGAAATGCTCATATTGGCCTCCTGTAAAGTGGTATGGGCCAGCTCCAGCATGTTCCTACATTTGGGTCAAATTATGCAGATTAGAATCAGGTATTAAGGAAATCTCTTATAGAGGATGAGAAATCACTGAAGGATTTTGAACAAGAGAATGCCATAATCAAATTTATATGCTAGGACAAGAATTGGCAGCAGAGCTTTTTAAGGTCTGGAGGGAGAAAACCTAGATTGAGAAACCAAACAAAACAACAGGCCAAAGTCCTGCTGAGAGACAATGAAGGCCTAATTAAAAGTGACATAAAGAAAAAAATTTGCATGTCAGAAAGTGTAGATGACTGATTGCCTATGGGGATGATGAGGACAGAGGAATTAAAAGTAATTTTCAGATTTCCAGCTTAGGTGCCTGAGTGGATGGTAGTGCAATTAGTCATTATAAGGAACAGAAGGAGAATGAATGTTGCTTAGGGATGGTTAAAATGGGGGATAGGGAGGAGGAGATAATTTTTATGTGCTGAATTTGGAACCTATTAAATGCCATTAAAATGTCACTGAGTAAGTTCATATTTAAAATGTTCTAAATTATGAGCCTTGTACCAAAATGTTATTAATCATCATATTTAATAACTGCATAATATTCAGTATAGATGCACTATAATTTACTTATCCATTTTTCTCCAGTTGAACATCTCAATTAGATCCATTATTTTTCCTGTTACAAGTGATGAAGTGACTCACACAGTTTGACTTAGAGCTTTTTCTTTTTTCTTTTGGATTATTTTGGGTCATTGGGTCAAAGAGCATGCATATATTGTGGCTTAATTAATATTGCAAATTTACTTTCAAAAAAGCTATACCACTTTATACCATTACCATAGAAGTTTACTAGCCTTCACTAAATTCTTTTTTGTTCCAGCCTTGTTGAGATATAATTGACATATAACATCATCTAAGTTTAAGGTATACAGTAAGATTATTTTATGCATATATTTAGCACTAAATAATCACCACATTAGAGTTAGTTAACATCACTTCACATAAATACCTTGTGTGTATGTGTATGTGTATGCATGCACAGTGAGAACATTTAAGATTTATCTTCTTAGTAACTTTGAAGTATATAATATAATATTGTTAAGTATGGTCACCCTGCTGAATATTAGATCTCCGGAACATATTCATCTTATAACTGGAAGTTTGTACCTTTTGACCAACACCTCCCAACTTCTGCCACCCTCATCCCCTGGCAACTTCCACTTTATTCTGTTTCTATGAATTTGGCTTTTTTTTTTAATTCTACATATAAGTAAGACCATACAGGATTTGTCTCTCTCTGCCTGACTTATTTCACTTAGCATAATACCTTCAAGGTTCATTCATATGGCCACATATGGCAGAATTTCCTTCTTTCTCATGGCTAAATAACATTCCATTATATTTATATATTCTATTCTATATCATATTTTCTTTATCCATTTATCTATTGACAGGCACCTACGTTGTTTCTTTTTTTCTCGTTGTCTCTTTTGCTGTAAGCTACATCCATGTTGTCACAAATGGCAGGATTTTATTGATCTTTTCTATTGTGTTTCTGGTCTCTATTTCATTATTTCTGCTCTGATCTTTATTTCCTTCTGTCTGCATACTCTGGGCTTAGTTTGTTTTTCTTTTTCTAGCTCCTTGAGGTATAAAGTTAGGTTATTTGACATTCTTCTCCTTTTTTCTTAATGTAGGTGTTTATTGCTACAAGTGTCCCTGTTAGAACTGCTTTTGCAGCATCCCATAGATTTTTATATGTTGTATTTTCATTTTCATTAGTATTGAGATTTTTTCCCTTTTGTCTTCGATGCATTGATTTTTTAGGAGTGTGTTGTTTAATATTCACATATTTATGAATTTTTGAGTTTTCCCCCTATTATTGACTTCTTGTTTCATACCATTGTGGTTGGAAAAGACGCATCAGATGATTTCGCCTTCTTATATTTGCTAAGACTTGTTTTGTGACTTAACATATAATATTGCCTAGAATATATTCCTTGTGTGCTTGGTAGAATATATATTCTTCCACTTATGTATGGAAGGTTCTGAATATGTCTGTTACTCCCACCTGAAATAGAGTCCAACATTTCCTTATTGATTTTCTGTCTGTATGATCTATCCATTGTGGAAAGTGCAATAGTGAAGTCCCTTACTATTGTATTGTGAATTTCTCCCTCCATATCTGTTAGTATTTGCTTAATATATTTAAGTGCTCCAATATTGGGTGCATATATATTTATGATCGCTATATCTCCTTGATGAATTGACCTTTTTACATCATATAATGACCTTCTTTGTCCCTTGCTACAGATTTTGAGTGAGAGGCTATTTTGTTTGATATAAATATAGCTACCCCTGCTTTTTTGTTTTTAATTTCCACTTGCATGAAATATCTTTTAGCATCCTTTAACTTTGAGCTTATGTAAGTCACTCTCTTTTAGGCAGCATATAGCTGGGTCTTTTTGTATTTTTTTATGCCTCCAGCCACTTATGGCTTTTGATAGGAGGATTTAATCCATTTAAAGTAATTATTGATAAGTAAGAACTTACTAACACCATGTTATTGTTTCCAGGCTGTTTTATAGTTCCCTTGTTCATTTCTCCCCCTTTTGCTGTACTTCTTGGTGAATTAATGATTTTCCATAGTGATATGCTTCGATTACCTTCTCTTTATATTTTGTATATCTACTGTAGGTTTTTGCTTTGTGGTTACCAGAAAGCTTACATAAAGCATCTTATAGATATAATAGTCTATATTAAGCTGATAACTTTGTATAGAGAAACTTAACTTTTACTCTCCCTTTTACTCCCACCCTTTTATTTTATTGATGTAAAAATTACACCTTTTTCTACTGTGAATTCATTAACAAATTATTTTAGCTACAAGTTCTGTCCAGAAAAAGCCCAACCATTGTTAATATAATGAAAAGGGTTTGCATGACATCAATGTAACCTGGCAGCTAAGGACAGTGGACTGTAATGTGCATGTGTGAACAATGACAACTTCACTGTACTAGTCAGTGAGGGCAGTAGACATCACTGAGTGAGCATGTGTACTGTGTGGCCATGTGGCCATCGCATTCAAAATGACTGGGCAAGTAGAGTGACCAATCTACATCAAATTTTGTGTGAAGCTTGAACATTCCTCCACAGAAACTATTCGGATGACTCAGAAGGCCACAGCTATGGGCAACTGGTGATTGGCAGCTTCATTACAATAATGTGCCTGCACATACACATCACATCTCATGCAGAGGTTTTGGCAAAACATCAAATCACCCAGGTGACTCAGCCCCTCTACAGCCCAGATTTAGTGGCCAACGACTTCTGGCTCTTTCCAAAACTAAAATCACCTTTAAAAGGGAAGATATTTCAGACTGTTGATGAAGTTCAAGAAAATATGACAGAGCAGCAGATGGCAATTGGGAGAATGGTGAGGTCCCAAGGTGCCTACTTTGAAGGGGACTGAGACGTCATTGTCCTGTGTACAATGTTTCTTGTATCTTGTCTCTTCTTCAATAAATATCTATTTTTCATAGTACATGGTTGTATACTTCCTAGACAGACCTCATATAGTTACTTTTAATACTTTGTCCTTTAACCTTTATATTACTGTTACATGGTTAACACAGCACCATAGTACAGCATTAGAGTATTCTGAATTTGACTATAAACATCTTTACAGTATTATATATTTTCATATGTCTGCATGTTACCAATCTGCATCCTTTCACTTTGACCTGAAGAACTTTCAGCATTTCTTATAAGGCAGGTCTAGAAGTGAGGAATTCCCTCAGCATTTGTTTGGGAAAGTCATTCTCTCAACTTCATTTGTGAAGGACAATTTGCCAGGTAAGTGTTCTTGGTTGGCAGCTTTTTTCTCTTAGCACTTTGAATATATCATTGCATTTTACTGCGCTATCAAATTTCTGCTGATAACTTGGTGAGGGTTCCCAGCTTTATTGAATTTTTAACAGTGGGTAAAGATCAATTTTTTAAAATTCAGCTAACAGATATAAAATAATGCCTTATTTAAATTTTCATTTTATTTACCAAAAAGGTGTACTATTAGCACGTTGATTATAGTCAGTGGGCTTTTTGGTTATAATACATTTTCAAATTATTCTGGTGACTCATCAAATTTCATGCTTTTGTTTATATTTAAGCTATCACCATTCAGGCATTTTTTTTCTTATACCTTTATCTTAAGCTATCTTTTTCATTTTTAAATTTATTTGTTTATTTTCCACTTCCATTTCTATTATATAAGCTTCCATGTAAGCAAGAACCTTGTCTTTCCTTTTTCCACTACTATAGTTTCAGTGCTGGGAACAATGCCTGGCAACAAAGTAGTCAGGCACTCAATAAATATTTTTGAAGATATGATGAAACAACAGTCTAAGGCAGGCATCTCAGGGCATCATTTAATCAGCCATTTCCTATGAGAATTCCTCTGTGGCTTGAAATTGTGTTTTTCCTTATAAACCTCATTGTTTTCAGTGAATCTTTTAGACATTAAAAAATGAAATCGATGTGTCCATATCTTGTTCAATTTTGTTTTTGTTATTCTTAGTGAGTCTATATTGATGTTGCCTAAAAAAATGTAGTTTGAAAGGACAGGGATGTTACTTTTCTAATTAATCTCTGTGTCTTCTTCCCAAACACCTATGGCAATATCACAGACACTCTGGAGAGTTAAGAATTATTAACTTATAACAACAATGTCAATAATCTGGATGTTACAAAGAAAAAATATCATTCTAGAATGCTTTATAAAATTTTATTTTAATAGAAATATAACATTGTGACAATAGTCATATACAGAGTTAGGGTTAATTTTAACACCAACTTTATTGACATATATTGAAAAAAACCTTGTGTTTCCTCTTATATACAAAAACACTGTGCTGGAAGGGATAAATTACCACCATAAACACACTTTAAGAATGTATCATAGTACTTCAAGTCTAAAGAACCAAAATAATTTCAAGTATCTAGCTGATTGAGAAACACCCAAATAAGCCTATATGCTTCCACTTATATAATCATTAATTCATATATATGTGTGTGCGCATACATATATACTCACATATGAATATATACAAGGACATATATACACATATATACATACATACATTCACAGAATTAATACATGCTTTTATTCATTTGCATAGTTTTCAAATCTTCATCAAACATCTACTATTTAATTTAGCATTGTGCTTATACGTTTGCTCAACACAGAGTCAACCAGTTGAAAACTTTTCTGTATCTTCTTTGAAATTGCTATTAAAATACTGACTTAGTGTTTTTTATAAAAATACTCATTCAGTACAATTTTCTCTCAGAAATAAATGTCAAAGAACACTTGGTGTCTCCTACCTACAGTTCAGTGGTTATATTAACAATTCCCACTTATAAAGGGTTTTACATTCACAAGCTACTTGTTCTAGATTTGATCATTTGCTCCTTACAATAACACTTTGCAACCTATAGAAGTTGAGCCTTTATTGTGATTTAGTCTCCTGATAGAAATATTAAGTTCAGATTGTCAGGTGACTAGTGACAGATCATTTATTAGCAGGTAGGGAGCAGAGGTAGATGCAGAATGCAAGTTTCCTTATGTATGAAAAAAAATTCTCTGCTTTTCAATAATTAGGTGGTAAGAGCTATACTGTTTTCTTTCCACATTTAGCTCTCAAAAGGTGCAGAACTGAATAGAATACTTACAATAGTTTTTTTAATCCTTGGACACTTATTTCCATTTTCTTTTCTTAAATGTTATTATTCAATTAAAGTTGACATTCAATATTATTTCATTTTAGTTTCAGGTGTACAACATAGTGGTTAGACAATCATATACTTTATAAAGTAACCCCCTTGATATTTCCAGTACCTACCTGGCACCACACATAGTTATTACAAAAGTATCGATTATACTTCCTGTGCTGTAATTGACATCCTTGTGAACAGTTTGTACTATCAATTTGTACTTTTTAAAAAGATTTTATTTATTTATTTTTAGAGAGGGGAAGGAGGGAGAAAGAGGGAGAGAAACATCAATGTGTGGTTGTTTCCCGCGCCCCCTACTGGAGTCCTGGCCTGCAACCCAGACAAGTGCCCTGACTGGGAATCGAAACAGTGACCCTTTGGTTCACAGGTTGGCACTCAGTCCACTGAGCCACACCAGCAAGGCATCAATTTGTACTTCTTAATCTATTCACCTTTTCACCCAGTTCCTCAACACCCCTACTGTCTGGCAACCATCAGCTTGTTCTCTATGTTTGAGTCCATTTCCATTTTGATTGTTCATTTATTTTGTTCTTTAGATTCCACATGTAAATGAAATCATATGGTATTTATCTTTCTCTGACTGACTTATTTTACTTAGCGTAATACCCTCAAGGTCCATCCATGCTGTCACAAATGAAGAGACTTCATTCTTCTTTATGACTAATATTCCATTGCATGTATTACCACTGCTTTTGTATTCACTCCTCTAATGATGGACACTTGGGCTGCTTCTGTATCTTTGCTATGTAAATAACACTGTGGTGAACATAAGGGTGCATATATTCTTTGGAATTAGTCTTTTGGCTTTCTTCAGATATATTGCAAGTGTAATCACTGGGTTGTAAGGCAGTTCCATTTTTCATTTTTTTGAGGAAATTCACACTATTTTCCACAGTGGCTGCACCAGTCTGCATTCCCACCAACAGTGCATGAGGGCTTCCTTTTCCCCACGTCCTCGCCAGCACTTGTTTGTTACTTTAATGATGACAGCCATTTTGACAGGTGTGAGGTGATATCTCATCGGGGTTTTAATTTGCACTTTTCTGAAGATTAGTGATGTTGAGCATCTTTAATATGTCTAACGACCATCTATATGTCCTCTTTGGAGAGGAGTCTATTCTGGTCCTCTGATCATTTTTTAATTGGATTGTTTGGAGGTTTTTTTGATGTTGAGTTGTGTAAGTTCTTTATAAATTTTGGATATTAACCCTCTACCAGATGTGTCATTGGCAAATATGTTCTTTTTTTTTTTTAAAAAAAAAAGAGATTTTATTTACTTATTATTTTTAGACGTAAGGAAAGGGAAGGAGAAAGAGAGGGAGAGAAACATTAATGTGTGGTTGCTTCTCACACGGCCCCCGACTGGAGACCTGGCCCACAACCTAGGCATGTGCCCTGACTGGAAATCGAACTGGTGGCCCTTTAGTTTGCAGTCCAGCACTCAATCCACTGAGCCACACCAGCCAGGGCAGCAAATATGTTCTTCTATTCAATAGGTTGTCTTTTCATGTTGTTGATGGTTGGTTTTGTTGTAAAAAAAACCTTTTAACGTGATTATTTAGTCCCATTTGTTTATTTTTTCTTTTGTTTTCCTTGCCTGAGGAGATATGTCACACACACACACACACAAAACATTGCTAAAAGAAATGTCAGAGAGTTTACTGCCTGTGTTTTTTTCCTACAAGTTTTATGGTTTTGGGAGTTACATATGTCTTTAATCCATTTTTTAGTTTATTTTTGTATATGGTGTAAGCAGGTCACAGTTTCATTTTTTTTGCATGTATCTGTCTAATTTTCCCAACACCATTTGTTGAATAGACTATCTTTACCTCACTGTATGTTCTTGCCTTGTTTGTCAAATTTTAATTGACCATGTAGACATGGGTTTATTTCTGGGCTCTCTATTCTGTTGCATTGATCTATATGTCTGTTTTTATGCCTTGGACTATAGTTTGATATCAGGTAGCATGATACCTCCAACTTTGTTCTTTCTCAATATTGTTATGGCTATTTGAGGTCTTTTGTGGTTCCATATAAATTTTGGGATTATTTGATCTTCTTCTGTGAAATATGCTGTATTTTGATAGGAATTGCATCGAATCTACAGATTTCTTTGGGTAGGAACATCTTAATAATGTTTATTCTTCCTATTCATGAGCACAATATATGTTTCCATATATGTATCTTCCATATATGTAGTTTCTTTCTTCAGTGTCTTATAATTTTCTGAATACAGGTCTTTTTCTTCCTTGGTTAAACTTATTCCTAGGTATTTTATTTTTTAAAGCAATTGTAAATGGGATTGTTTTCTTAGTTTCTCTTTCTGATAGTTCATTATTGATATATAAAAATGCAACTGATTTCTGGATATTTATTTTGTATCCTGTTACTTTACAGAATTCATCAATCAGTTCTAATAGTTTTTTGGTAGAATCTTTAGGGTTCTCTATATACATGTCATCTGCAAATAATGACAGTTTTATTCCCTCCTTTCCAATTTGGATACTTTTTATTCTTGTTGATTGCTGTGGCTAGGGCTTCCAGTACTACTTAGAATAAGCGTGGTGAAAGTGGATATCCCTGTCTTGTTCCTGATCTTAAGAGATTGTTTTTCCTTTTCTTAATGGTTCCTTTCATCATTATTTTTATTTATATTTTATGTACAACTTTAATTTTTGCCCTGACTAGTGAGGCTCAGTTGGTTGGGCATCATCCTGCAAACTGAAAGGTCACCAGTTTGATTTCTGGTCAGGGCACAAGCCTGGGTTTCAGGCCAGGTCCCAGGTCAGAGTGTGCGCAAGAGGTCACTGACTAATTTTTCTTTTACTTTTATGTTTCTCTCTCTCTCTCTCTCTCTCTCTCTCTCTCTAAAAACAAAATCTAAAAAAAATTCATTTTAGAAGTAGATGAGATTTAAGATATTAATAATCACCAGCCTTTCCTAATCTACTCCAGCCCTCTCCAGTCCCATCTCACAAAAGAGACATGGGTGCTCTACTGGAGCCTTGGGACCTGCCTTTGTCCATCTGAGATATGTTTGTCCTGGTCATACCAATGAAGTCTTCATCCTGTTTGTTCTTTGAAAGGATCAGAGATATCTCATCTTTAAGAAATAACTTTTAATAAGTGTAAGAGAAGTTTTTGGACAAATATAAAAAATGAAATACAAAAAGTTTGGATAAAAATTAAAAGTATAAAAATAATACCACCGATGAAAACTTGACAAATGTGTAAAACTCCACAGATCCATTCTAAACACATTAGAAACTGCATGTCTAAAGTCTTGGAACTGATAAGTTACTGAATGAGATTTTAGACAATGAGGAATGCTCCCAGCTATGTTTTGATTTGTGAAATGTGTAGCACTTGTCCTCTCTACCAAGGAGAAAACGTGCGACTTTCAGGCAGGCCAAATCTGAAGATTCAAGCACAATGTCCTACCAATCTGTGTTTTTGTTCCTCAGGCATCTGTATGTCTTGGCCTAAAGCATGTGGCGATGTCCAAATACAGTTCCTAAAATAATTCTTTGAAGGATCCAGCCACTCCAGGTGGACTGGGAGTGGGAACTCATTTTTCTTCTGCACTCAGCTCTTCTACAAGTGTGTCCCATTGGCTGAACTCAACTGGAAGCCAGCTTTTAATGCAGCCTCAGTGATGTGGTTCTTAAAGGTTAGCGCCCCAGAATACCAAGCAGAGCAGAAAAGGGAAAAGAACGGATTGAAAGTAGCAAACAGAGTAACATCACAGAGGTATTCAACTGTTAATGTTGATTTTAAAGCTATTTATCAAAGCTCTTATTTCTTTTTCATCTCCTTTACATCTTTTTCATTTTGTGATAACTTATCTTGGCCTTTGTACAGGCTCAGAGTTATTCTTTAAATAACCAGTTCTTTTATCTCAGTTGTTGTGGATGGTAAGGTCCTGGAAACATCCTGTACCTCCCTCCCAATCATTTATCTCTCAAGATTTTGTGCACAGTCGGGGAGACTCTGCTAATAGTGCTTCTGAGTACATAACTACCAAAAGCTATTATGTTTGATCAGAAAGTGATCTGCAAATTCATTGTCTTATGTGGCAAGAACGCAGAGAAACAGATTTTCTCTTTTTCATGCCTCCTTTCATTGCCAAATACACAGAAGTTCCTGCAGCTTACTCTCCATGGGGTTTTCCAGTATAAAGCAGATGCAGCTTCCCAACTTGGCAAGGCTTTACTACTCCTACTACTACCACCAGCAGTAATGGTTTTCCCATTGAGTTATACAGTTATAATCATACTTTGGTCTCTGTTCTCAGAGTTGTTCTGGCTGTTCCCTGTTTCTGTGTGATTATGTCTGGGAGAGTCCTTCTTCTTCAGCTAAAGATGACATGCAAAATGTCCGAGTGGCCACAACATTCAGCAGTTCACTTTATTATATTTTAAATTTTGTTTCATTATGGTAAGAACGTTTAATATGAGATCTATATTCTTAACAATTTTTAATACATATGTGTACAGTACAGATTGACTATAGGTACGATATTGCACAGCATATCTCTAGAGTTTATTAATCTTGTTTAACAAAAATGGGAACTTACTAATCAACAGGAATAAAGGTGCAGTTCAGCAGCTCACTTTAAACCAAGCCCATACTCCCTTGATAACAATGCTTGAATGCTTGGTTGTAAAGCAATAAGAACTTCAGCTTTTTTGGTTTCAGATAATATTGCCTCAAGTGGAGCAAGACCCAGAAAGCAGCCATATGGACATAGTTAAAATAATTCAGCTCCAAAGATGGGAGAGCTAACAAGATTAGATAAGAGCTTCTAGAACTCAAGCACTAGTCTGGAGTTAAGAAAATGACTTCAGGCTCCAAATAGATCAGGGTGTGAGGAGAATACCAAAGCAGAGCCTAGTTGTTTTGACAGAGCAAACAAGAAAACTGTGCTTTTGTAGGCAAAATAGTGCCTAGGTGCTCAACTGTGGTACACCGTAGCTCAGGTTTAGGACAATAAAACTACTTCTAGACTATGAGCCCCTGGGGAACTGAGTTAACTGAGGTACTCCTTGACTAGGCCTAATTTGACTCAGAACTCAGACAATGTTAAACATATAGGGTAAAATTATGTTTAATTATTGCCAAGTGTTATTAAAATAAAATCATATTGCTTTCTTAGTTTATATTATGCTTATTCCATTATGAGGGAAGTTGCCAGATAAAACAAAGAATGACCAGTTATATTTGAATTTCCAGTAGCAACAAATAATTTTAGTATAAGTATGGCACTTGTAATGTTTGGGATATACTCATACTGAAGACATATACACTGTTTATTTGAAATTCAAACTCAACTGAGCACCTGTATTTTTATTTGGTAAATCTGGCAACCCTACTTAGGAGTGGCATTAAGCATCTCTTTATGTGTTTCTCTCCATTTGGATATCCTTTTTCTGAAAGCTGCCTGTTTGTGTCCTTTGGCCATTTTTATTTTAGGCCATTGGTATTTTAATACATATTAGTAAGAAAATTGTCTTCCGTATGCCATCGAATATCCAAAAATCTTTTTCTAGTTTTCATTTTAAATATGGTATTTTTGCCAAAGTTTTAAATTTTAAAAAAAATTATTTATTTATTTATTTGGGGAGGCAGAAAAAGAAGAAAAGAAACATCCATGTGTGGTTTCTTTTCATGTGCCCCCAACTAGGAACCTGGCCCACAACCCAGGCATGTGCCTTGACTGGGAATCGCACCAGTGACCCTTTGGTTCACTGGCCAGCACTTAATCCACTGAGCCACTCCAGTTAGGGCTAAGTTTTACATTTTTTAATTACAGGATATATCAACCCTTTCTTATATAGTAGCAGGAAAACAATCCCTCAAAGATATCCACATCCTAATCCTCAGAACTTGTAAATATGCTATAGAGTTCATGGCAAAAAGGGAATTAAGTTTGCAGATGGAATTAAGAATGCTAATCAGCTGATTTTAAAATAGAAACAATATCCTGATTATACATGTAGACCCTTAAAAAGTGGAAGAGAGATGAGAAGAGGAAGAGATCAAACAGAAATGTGACTGCAGAAGAATGGTCAGAGAGATGCAACATTGTTGGCTTTGAAGATGGAGGAAGGTGACTATGATCCAAGGAATGCAGGTAGGCTCACAGGGGTGTCCAATCTTTTGGAGTCTCTGGGCCACCCTGGTAGAAGAAGAGTTGCCTTGGGCCACACATTAAATACATTACAACACATAGTCACAAAAAAATTCTCATAATGTTTTAAGTAAATTTACGACTTTGTGTTGGGTCGCATTTACAGCCATGCTGAGCTGCTTGCAGCCTGTGGGCCAGGGGTTGGACATCCCTGCAGCTGAAAAAGGCAAGGAAATGGGTTTTCCCCTAAAGCTTTCAAGTAAGAATGCAGACAACTCAATTGTAGCCCCATAAGACCCATTTTCAGACTTCCAATTTCCAGAACTGTAATATAATTTATTTGTGCTATTCTAAGCCACTATTTTTATGATAATTTGCTAAAGCAACAATAGAAGACTAATTCACCTCATATTCTTCTAAACCTTTTTTTATTGATGTTTAAATACCCCCTCCCCATTCTTACTTCATTGTCCTGACTCAAATGAGCAAAACATGCTCCCATCTTACCATTCCCTCTATATATATTGCTCTTAGCACAGATACTGTCATGGTTTGCTCCTCACTTCAGATCATGGCCTAATGGTCACCTTACAGAACAGTCACCCCTGTGTGCTCTATTAAAATACTCTATGTAATAGCCTCCTTCTACCCTCATTTAGCCTCTGTTTCCATATTCTCATTTTTGTTTTCCAAACACTTATCACACTTAAAAAGCAGTAGGTACTCAATGCACATTTATTGAGTGAACTAACATGTTACTCTAGGTCTCTAGTTAAATTGAAGGGGTTCCCCAATATTTTCAGACTACTTTGTATACATATTATGGAGTATGTTCTCCTGTGCCAGGAATCAAAATAAACAATAAATATAAATGAGACACTATTTGGTACCTAGAGGTGGAGGCAAGTCACGTGCATTTAGATTTTTTAAAGTTGGGGGACCTTGAGCTCCTATCATTGTTATAGAAATTGAAAGCTATAGACCGATGCTTTAAGGGAAAGGTGTGCTATGTGTAGCTTGAAAAGTATCTCCTCCCAATATCCTAACATCCTCAAAAAATAAAAATAATCTTAGGAAGAGTTTAATCAATTTTCCATACCGATTAAATAGACACCTTAGAGGAAAGTGCTGTAACTCTTATCCCTTATTTTTTGAGATTCAATATTATATGAACTCTCTGGTTGTATGGACTGCTATTTACTAAGATTCATTGGAAAGAAATGATATCAAAACTTCTAAATTAAATCTCACTGTGAATTTAGAAGTTGTCTAGGCTGATGACCAGGGTTGACACATGGAGCAAGGTGGAGCACAGGAAGAGTCTCTGGACCAATGTTTCTATAGTAATAGCTGAAAATGTAAGTATGAATCAAAAGAACTATGACTTTAAACCTAAACGTGTTAGAGAAAGCCAGGTCCTTGTGGCAACAATGAAAGTGAAAATCTTGGCAGACTTAAAATGCCTTTTCTCAGTTTTCTCCCTCCCTGATGTTTGGAAAGAAAAGTGATCTTTGAGTTATTGAGTACACTAGCCATCAGATAAATGCAGATCAAAAACACAATGAGATACCACCTCACATGGGTCAGAGTGGCCATCATAAACAGAGCAATAAACAACAGGTGCTGGCGAGGCTGTGGAGAAAAGGGAACCCTAGTACACTGTTGGTGGGAATGCAGACTGGTGCAGCCACTGTGGAAAGCGGTGTGGAATTTCCTCAAAAAGCTGAAAATGGAACTGCCTTTTGATCCAGTGATTCCCCTGCTGGGACTATACCCTAAGAATCCCAAAACGCCAATTCAAAAGAACCTATGCTCCCCAATGTTCATAGCAGCACAATTGACAATAACCAACCAACTGTTGGAAGCAACCTAAATGCCCATCAGTTGATGATTGGATCAAAAAATTATGGTACATTTACACAGTGGAATACTACGCAGCAGAAAGAAATAAAGAACTACTACACTTCGCGACAGCATGGAACTAGAGAGCATTATGCTAAGTGAAATAAGCCAGGGGGCAAAAGACAAATACCATATGATCTCACCTATAAGCAGAACCTAACCAACAAAACAAAGATGCAAAGAAAATAAGACCAGCAACACTGAAAGAAAAAAGAAACCAACAGAGACAAGAGGCAAGGAGAGAGGGGTAGGTGGGGGAAAAGGAAGGGAAGGGGCAAATCAAGGAACATATAGCAAGGACTCATGGACAAAGCCAAAGTGGGGAAGGATTGAGGGAGGGATGGGGGAAGGGGGGCAGGGTAAACTGGTGGGGGGAAGGTGGAGGCAAAAGTATTTGAAAAAATAAATTAATTTAAAAAAATGAGTGTAAAGGAATGGACAGGGATCAAAGGAGAAACTAAGGAATTACTGTTAACATGGTATGATAGATACTTAGAAAAAAATAGATTTGATTGCTTTTTACCCAAAGTTGATGGAAATACATCACATTGATTATGCATGATTTTCTTGGTTCATTATATTTTAATGATCTGATTATGTGCCTCCCCTAGCAGCTTGGGAGCATTTTGAGAAGTCTTATGCTTTATTCACTTCCATGTCAGTTCTTAAATAGTGCTTGGCATATAATAACAGTTTCCGCTCAGCATATGCTTGATCAATGAATAGATTAATTAATTCAGCAAAACATTCAAAAGAAGGGGATGGATTTTAATGGGTTTACCAAGCTACTATATATTTTTTCTTATTTAGGATGACCATTGAATTTCAAAGCAAAAAAGAAAATCAACAGGAAAAAGACAGAAAATTGCTTTATTAAATCAACATGTATTTAGGTGTGCAAAGTTATTTAGGAGATACTAAAATTTAAAAAAATGCTCCCTGACTCTAGCAATATGAGAATCATATCAAAATACTATGGCTTAATGGTATGGTTAAAATATTCTATTTTAATTCAAATCCTTTGGTCGAATAATACTTACTTTGAACTGTATCTGTAGATTGTTTGTCCAAATGCTTTATAAGGCATACACACTTTGAAATGAATGGCAAGTATGTTTCTGTACTTAGATTTCTTTTAACTAAATGTTCATTAGCGGATAGGGTATTTGGGTGACTATATTTACCTTTTGATCTAAAATGACTTACCCTTGAAAGGTAAATGCGCATGGTGTTAAAGTATACCTTGTGCAAATCATACTTTCACTCTGTACTTTTGTGACTCATACATATTTTTGGAGTTAAAGTATTTCTGGAATAATCTAATGGTACATTTTCCCTCATTTGGTACTTTTTCTGTTTAATTTATTTCTCAATTTTAGTCTACATGAAAAGGGACATTTTAAAATTAAACAAAAATGACATTTTTCCAAAAGAAATAAAGGCCTGCATCATTCAAACATACTCCAGTTTCTTTTCAGTATGTATAACATAAATAGATAGACCAACTTCTGCTCTAAAAAATACTGGCCTAAAATATCAGCCAGTGTATGTGAATAATATTACCTCCAAAATATGAGCAAACACAGTGAGATATTATGAGAATGTTCAGGTAAAAGATATTTAATCTAGCCAAGTGAACTAAAATTTTCAACACTAGAAGACAGTTCATTTTATCAAAAATAATTGTAAAGTTATGGCCCGACTGGTGTGACTCAGTGGGTTGGGCGCCCTCCCACAAACTGAAAGGTTGACAGTTCGATTCCCAGTCAGGCCACATGCCTTGGTTGCAGGCCAGGTCCCCAGTTGGGGGCATGCCAGAGGCAACCACACATTGATGTTTCTCTCCTTCTCTTTCTCCCTTCCTTCCCCTCTCTCTAAAAGTAAATAAAATCTTTTAAAAATATTTGTAAAGTTATAAAAAAATTGTCCATAGTATGACATAAGAGAGAAGTGCAATGAACTTCTTAGATTTCTCCAGAAACTTTATATATAAGTTTCAATGGATTGGTCTACAGAAGTGAGAGATGTATAAAACATTGAAAGTTACTTTGTGAAGAGCTTGGCTAAGTCACAAACAGTATTGAATACTCCCCTTACAGTGCCTCATTGAGTGAGTCTCACCAGATCTCAGAATTTATTTAATGGTTATTAGACTGTGAGATAGGTTTTTAAGTAGAGCAAAAAATCTCTGGCATAGGAGAAGGAAACTATATCACTTTAGTAGTAGAAATAGAATGTATTAGATCAGTGAAATCAGGAATATGTATGGGTAAAATACTGGGAAACAGCAGAAAGAAAAAGAGGAAAGCAAAGTGTTTGCACTCTTATGACCAGAGTTAATTAGGTGAGTCAAGAACATAGTTGAGTTTGACCAAATGAAGCAGGAGTTACAACTGAGACTGAACTGCAGAGACCCTGCTCCTAGCTGTCCTGGCTATTTCCTGCCATGCTTATAATGAAAAAAAGTTCCTTCAAATGAAGTAAATAGTAAACAGAAAGTTGATCAGTAATCAGAGTAAAATATGATCCAGTCAGTACCAGCATCAGGGAAAGACTGGGAAGGACTTTCATGGGGGTGTGGTTCAAGAGATAAAGCATAAGATCATACAGAGACAGATTTAAATTATACATACAATGAATTGTACTGAACCTGCATGAAAGAACATATTTTTAGATCCCACAGACTGTTGTATAATTGACTTTATCTTAGTCAATGTCAACAAACTAAATATTTCATGAGTTCATGTCACCATTTCTCTTCCACCCTTGGCAATTGCTGCATGAGAGGAAACCCTAGCACTGACAGAAGGTAAAGCTTCTTGCCTTGATGTGGTGGTTTTTGGAAATTAGTTTGGGTTGTTAGCAGTTGTGGCAGCTTGCCTCTTTGATTGAAGTTCACGGTGTTTGATGTTACCAAAGGGGATTGATCCCATCCTGAGGGGATAGAATAGGGAGACAGGAGATTCAAGAATGCTTTAAACCTTTTTTTTTTTTGGTGTCAAAAGACTTCAATATGTATTTGGGAATTTTTGCTACTGAGATTGACAGCGTTGCTCATGGCATTTTATTTACAATTACTTTTATTTTTAAGATACGTATCTCTCAGAACAGCTCAGTTAAGGAACATATTTGTAGGGGAGATTGTTTTTTTTGCAGTTTTACAGCGGCACTGACAGGAGCAAAAAGAAGTTTAGTGACAAGGTCAGGTAGTGATTCACAGAGCTGCAAGGGTCGTGGGTACCATCAGATGTTGTCAGTGTACCCGCTTGCTTGTAAATCACAGTGCTTCGCACTGGAAAAGACTTGGCAATACTTGCTTAAGGATATATTTTGAAATTATCTTTTCTTAGACAACATAGTCACATGGATGTTTTTGTAATACTCTACCAGTACCTCTTAACCTCTGAGCTATTTAAAAGCCAGCCATGCATTGTTCTCACAGAAAGTCATTGAGGCACTTTTGTGTGTGTGGTAAGAGAGTATTAGGGAATTTAGAATGTGCCATACACTCAAATACATGCAAAGAATTATTTTCCATGTTCTTTAGAATAATCACTCAATGAATGTGTTGTTAAATGCAAGAATACTTCTCTAAGCAAAGCATGTTTCAGACTGTATTTATTTATTTAGTATTAATTTATTGAGCTCCATCTCAGATAGGTTAGGTAAGGGTGAATTAAAAACCAGGAAAACCTGGCCCCTGGCCTCAGGAATTTACAGTCCACAAGACTGATATACCAGGAAGCAAATGTTGGAGTTTAAGCTACTATTAGAATGTGGGTGGATGCAGTTCCTGCCTTAGCCTTTCACCTTCTGAAGTTAAGCAGTCCCGGAAAGATTCTACAGAGACTAATACATTAGTGAACAGTCAGGCTGCTATGTAGCAGCAATAAGTTGAAATTGCATGTGACATTCAATGTAACCATGTGGCAGAAGGAAGTGTGATATATAGACTTCATGATGCTCAGCAAATTCCTTCAGTGTTCTGAAGTTTAAAAAAAAAAACAAAGGTATGAAAGAAAAAATGTTTGAGTATCTTCCAAAATTCCCTCCAGCAGTGTAATTCTAATCTATAAGATTTGTAGACTTACCAAGGGAGAATCCTTAGTGATCTGAAACATCTAGATGATGAGGTTTAATGGTTGAATTGTATATGGCATTGGTTGAAAATGAAAAACTATATTTATTGGAATGGTTCACATTTTGAAATTTTATATTATAATGTGAAGCCAATAACCTCTTTTATTCTGGATCCCTTTAGTTTTACTGGTCCCCAAATGAATCTAAGTGAATAAATATAAGCCAATTTTAAATTGATATCCCAAAAAAACCTAAGCTAAATTCAAGTTCTGAAGTCTTTTTCTACAAAATTGAAGATTATAGTGTGATTACAAGAATCCCCACTAATAAAATCCATACACTTTCTACTAAATGTATTGATTACTTTTTCAAAATGGTCCTTCAGATTCTTTCTAAAATTCCTTCCAGGCCAGCAGTGTCAACAACAATGGGCCACAATGAATTTCAACTTAATATATTTCTTTGCTTAACTCCCATGATACTTTACACTTGAATAGATATGACATATCTTCTGGCAATATTTATATGAATATAAGATATTAAATAATATGTAACACTTCAAACTTCTTTGACTGAACTGTTTCCATGGGAACCAAAGACATGTACTGAAAATTAAATGTGATTTTTTTTTCTGTATTGGATAGGTATGAGGCATCTTCTTAGAGATTCTGCTGCGCAAGAGCTAAAATCACTAACTCCATTAATTATAGACATTAATTGACTAACTGAATTTCTTAAAGGTCAAGGTAGGAAACATAAAATGTATTTTAGGCAATTTGACTTTAAACACATCACCTTTATAAAAGGCCAAATCAAAAATTCTAAAGTATCATTAATACAAAATGGTTGCAGATGTTTTCATCTTAATTATAACATACAGATCAAGAATCCAGGAGACTCATTCTAATTTAACCTATACAATGGACTGTAGGCTAATGTTGTGATTATTTAGAATTGTCCAAAAAGAGGAATAAATTATTTTAATAGAGTATCCTAGCAAGATATTTACAAAGATGGCATTCTGATTGTGGAGAAGAGAAAGAATCCCTTCCTGTGCTGGAAGAGGTTACTGTTTTTTTTTTCCTTTCCTTTTTCCTTCCTCTCCCTTTTTTTTTTTAATGAATAAAGTTTTACTAAGATTCTAACATCAAGCATATTAGAAGAATGTAAAATGCCCTGCCTTCAGAGAACCTACAATCTAGTGATAGAGACTTGCAAGTTAAAGGTCATTATGCATGCCGGATTGTTCTTTTGGATTTCTCTTTGAATCTTGCATCTCAACATTGAGCATGGTGCCTGGCACTAGAAACACTCAATATATTTAAATATGTTGGCAAATGTTTGAATTAATGTATGATATCTTTACACATTAAGCTAATCCCATATATAGCTAAATATAAAATTAAGTAGTAAAAATGGTAAATAGTACAGATGTTCAAAAAGTATAAGCCACTGAGTGGTAGAGAAGTTAAAAAGAAAAAAAAAAAAAGCCCTGACTGCACGAACTGAAAGGTTGCCAGTTCGATTCCCAGTCAGGGGCGCATGCAAGAGGCAACTGATCGTTTCTCTTGCACATGGATGTTTTTCTCCCTCTCTTTCTGCTTCCTTTCACCTCTCTCTAAAAATAAATAAGTAAATTTTTTTTTAAAAAGCTTTTCACATAAGTAGTGAGACACTAGCTAGATTATAAAGGCCAGATAGGGTTTTATTGAAGAGAAAATATTTTTACATATTTTAAAAAAGATTTTATTTATTTATTTTTAGAGGGAGGGGAAGGCAAAGAGAAAGAGAGGAAGAGAAACGTTTAGTTGCCTCTCATGTGCACTCTGACCTGGGACCTGGCC
Source organism: Pteronotus mesoamericanus (assembly GCF_021234165.1). Classification (NCBI taxonomy): domain Eukaryota; kingdom Metazoa; phylum Chordata; class Mammalia; order Chiroptera; family Mormoopidae; genus Pteronotus; species Pteronotus mesoamericanus. The sequence continues at coordinate 7,586,047 of NW_026555198.1, forward strand.
CAAAACCCAGGCATGTGCCCTGACCAGGAGTTGAACTGGCAACCTTTTGCTTTGTGGCTTGATACCCAACCAACTGAACCACACTGGTCAGGACTTTTTAATATATTTTCTAATAATAATATAATTGAATTCTGGTTAAAACATGGGAAATTAAACACACATGCTTTTCTCTAATCCCTCACAAAATCCCCTTAAAATGTATTAAAATCTTCACTGGTTTCCTTTTGCTTTCGTAACAAATTACCACAAACTTTGTGGTTTAGAACAACACAAGTTCATTATCTTACTGTTCTGGAGGTCTGAACTCTAAAATCAAGGTGACAGCAGTGTTATTTCTGGAGGCTTCAGGGAAGAGTCCTTTTCCTTACCTATTTCATCTTCTAGATTAAGGCTGTTTGCATTCCTTGGCTCATGGCCCTGTCTCCATTTCACTTTGATGTAGTTCCTTCATCATTACATCTGTTTCTAATGAATCTGATCCTTCTACGTCCCTTTTATAGGGCCTTTTGTGATTACATTGGCTTACCCCCGATAACCCAGGATAATTTCCTCTCTCAAGATTCTTAATATAATCACACCTGCAAAGGCTGTTTTACTATATAAGGTAACATAGTCACATGTTCCACGGAATAGTACATGTACATCTTTGGGGAGTCAGCCTACCTGTCTTCCCCTCTCTGGCCTCCCAAAATTCACATCCATCTCATATGTAAACTATATTCACCTTATATCAAGGTCTACAAAACTGTCAACCCATTACAGCATCAACTCAAGCCTAAAATGTCATCAAATAGCTTCCATCATATCAAATGTCATAAATCTCATAATCTAAATTACCTAATTTGGTATGGGTAAGACTATTGGTATAATTTGTCCTGGTACAGAATTTCTTTCCATCCGTGAACCTCTGAAACTTATGAAACAGGCCATTTGATCCCAAAAGATAATGATGGGGCAGGTATAGGATAATAGTTCTACACATTTCCATTCAAAATGGGAAAAAAATAAAAGGAATAAAAGAGTCACTGGTCTCAAGAAAATTTAAAATCTAACTGGGCATACTACACTAGTTTTAAAGTTTGAGAATAATCCTCTGGGGCTCCCGGCTCCTCTCTCTCAGCCTATGGCTGCAACCTCAGGGCCCTACACTCTGCCTACACATTCTTCCTTTTGAGGAATCAGTATTACCAGACAGGGGACCTGTCCCTGAGTGGGTCTGCCCAGGGCCAGCTGGTAGTGTGTGGGTTCTTAAGTTTGGTAGGAAAGATTTCACAACACAAGCCCAGCTGACTATGTGGGTACATTTATTAAATCTGAGGACAGTGAAACAAAGAAGGGCTTAGCATAGAGGAAGCAACAGGAGAGTCCAGGCTAGGTGACCTTAGCCCACTGGGAAGTCAGAGAAAAGGGAGCCTTGGGGAGAGTTTCAGGGGATTAGCCTGGGACAAGCTGCCAGTTGCCCACTGCCTTAGAGTTTAGGAGACATGTGCCTGTGAAGAGAGAAGGGAGCGGGGCATGGAGAAAGGAGAGAAAATGGTGCTGGCTGCTTCCCAGAGGGAAAGCGTGGGGCTACGTCCTTAGTCTTGAGACTTTTATCTCTCTTGCAGGCAGGACTCTTAGGGGAGGTCTGAGGGGACAGTTTCAGTAGACCGTTCATCAGTTCCCCAGGTGTGCCCTTTCAGGGTCATCATCACAACTGATTGGTCAGGGCCAGGGCAGGGGGTCTTTAGTCACTGCAGCTGGTCCTGGCCTCGCCCACCTAGTTTTGCTGCTTTTCTGGGCCTGGAGCTGAAATCCAACTGAGACTTAGATGTCATCTCAAGGGAGGTGACCTTCTGTATCTGGCTATAAATTGCTCAGCCAGTTTGTTCAGCTCTCTGTCTCAGTTGCCCTATTCTACCTGCCAAGGAATTTTCTTAGCTTACTATCCTGTCTCAATAGCCTGCGTTTGCAGCAAAGCAGTTTTAACACCATGCTTCTTGCCTGTAGATTTTGGGGGATCTGACAGCTTTCTTTTGATTCATTTTCTCTCTGCTCATTTTAGTACAGATGGCATTATTTCTTCTCATGTTCACAAAAACTTTGTGAGTTTTCCATGTTTGTCAAGATTTACTCCATTAGAGAGGAGGCCTCTCCAAAGGTCTTTCCTAGGTACTGTATTTTGCCGTGTACACAGTGCTCCTGTGTATAATGTGCACCCATGTTTTTGGCCCAAACTTTCAGGAAAAAAAAACTTTTGTTTTCAGTTTTTAATTCAATTTTTTATTTATATTTAGAAACAAAACCGATTATCATATTCCAGAGTATCATCACTGCTATCTAGAGTTACACTTTTAATGCATAAGCATAAATAATTTAAAACATTTATATAGATATGGAATTAGTACTACCTATGTACAATGCACATCCTTATTTTTCCCTCAAAATTTGGGCAAAAAACTGTGCATCATACACAGCAAAACTGCGGTATTCCATACCTGTTTTTGGCTCCTGTTGAGATGGCTGAAGAAATCCATGCATCACTTATCTCTTCAAATTGCCCTCTGAGCGAATACTCTGCTCCCTTGCTCTTTTTTGTAGTTGAATATTATGCCTTAGTTAGTTTGGGAATGCTATAACAAAACACCATGGAGTATGGGTTTCAACAAGACATTTATTTTTCATAGTTCTGGTGGCTTGACTTCCCAGATCTGGGTGTTAGAACAGCTGGGCTCTGGTGAGGGCCCTCTTCCTGGCTTGCAGGTGGCTGTTTTCCTACTGCATCTTCACATGACATCGAGGGCACTCTGATGTCTTTTCCTCTTCTTCTAAGGGTGCTCATTCCACCTTAAGGGTCCCATCCCCGCGACCTCATTTAAATCTAATTACCTCCCAAAGGCCTCTCTGAAAATACCATCACATTGATACTATTATTTTTCCCTTTAAAAATTGTGTCAGAAGTTAAGTAATATGCTTTGGAAAAGTTTGCTGCTAGCTTTCATATTCTTTAGTGTCCTTTTAACTTCATTATCCATCTTTCTGAGATTAGGTCATGGGATATAGAACTAAATTGTGCTTCTTTATGTATTCTTTCCTTTCCATTCACTTGTCTTAAACTCAGATGTTAAATCTCTCTTCACTAGAAAAGTACAGTTGTTCAAAAACCCCAAGAACATAAGCAGTGACAGAATATGATTTTCTTGGGTCAGAGATGAATACCTTATTGAAATGAATTCATCATAGTATAGTTGAGACATTGATATTTTCAATGACCAAATCCCTCTCCCCTGGCAATGCTGGAAAAAGCTACAATCTAACCAATATTTTTGACAATTTTATATTTCCACAAAATCAGGTTATAAGACAGTAAAAATTTTATTGCAGGGTTACAAAATTAATAGGATAGTTCCTTATTCTTAACCTCATAGTAATGTTTTCCATAAAGGAAGAGGTCAAATTAATAACATCCAGACCAATTCAGGTTTTACACATATTCGATCATATATAGACATAGTTAATTTCTCAAATTACCTTAATTAGTTTTTGTAATAAATAAAACATCTACTTACATTTAATATCAAAACATGGTACAGTCATGCACTGCATAATGATATTTCTGTTAAGGATGGACCACATGTACAATGGTGGTCCCATAAGATTATAATGGAGTGAAAAATTTCTATTGCCTACTAATGTCATGACCATGATAACATCATAATGCAAGGCATTACTACACACCTGTGGTGATGCTGATGTAAACAAGTTTACTGTACTGCTGGTCATAGTGTGTAGCTCATACAATTATGTACAGCACACAATACTTGGTAATGCTGACAAATGACTATGTTGCTGGTTTATGTATTTACTATATTATACTTTCAATTGTTATTTGGGAGTATGCTCTTTCTACTTATAAAAAAGTTTGCCATAAAGCAGTAGGCTGTGTTAGGCTGGCAGAGGCCTCCTACATCTTGTGTTTACTGCATCTCTTGATTGCATCATTTTCTCTTGTGCTTGATTTGACCTCATGTTGTTTTGTACGGTAACATCCTCTACAGATTTGTACCTAGGAGCAATAGCCGGTACCATATAGCCCAGGTGTGTAGTAGGCTGTACCATCTAGGTTTGTATAAGTGCACTCTATGATGTTCAGACAATGACAACATTGTCTAATGACATATTTCTCAGAATGTATGCCTATAGTTACATATATGACTGTACATACACATGAAATGCTTTAGGAAAAATGTAATATATTATCTGATGAAATTCTAATTAAGGAAGTCATATGATAAGTAGTTACAAATCAGAATATCATGTGGTATAATATCATTTTTGGTTAAAAAAGAAAAAAGAATACTAAGCTATAGAGAGCTATAGTTATCTAGATATGGGTATAGTAAGTGGATGCCCAGGAGGAAGTCTGGAATAGTCCAAACCAGCATATTTTAAGTGATTATCTCTGGAGAGAATTTAAATTTGGGATAAAGGAAAGGGGTATTTTCACTTATAACTCTATATATTTCTGACATGTTTCACTTGAGGGGGTGAAATTCATGTGTTACTTTTGTAATTTGTTTATTTTCTTTAAGAAAGTTCACTTTTATTATCTTTTTCTCAGGTCTAAATTTTATTTTTAAAATCTTTATTGTATTTTTTCCCATTTCCATTTAGTCCCCGTATTCCCCTCTCCCCCCAGCAATCACCACACTGCTGTCCACGTCCATGAGTCCTTTTTCCTTTTTGCTCAATCCCTCCACCCCTAACCTCCCCACCTCCAACTGTCATCCTGTTCCACATATCCTAAGGCATCTGACTTCAGATAAGAAAGTTTACTTTTAGCCCTGGCTGGTGTGGCTCAGTGGATTGAGTGCCAGCCTGCGAACCAAAGGGTCACCAGTTCAATTCCCAGTCAGGGCACATGCCTGGGTTGCGGGCCAGGTCCCCAGTAGGGGGTGCGTGAGAGGCAGCACACATGGATGTTTCTCTCCCTCTCTTTCTCACTTTTGTCCAAAAGTAAATAAATAAAACATTTAAAGAAAAAATTCACTTTTAAAATTATATTCTCCCCTAAAAATACATCTGAATTTCTTATTATTTGAGATAATTTGCTATGGTTTGGTGCTTTTCTGTAACACATACAGTCACATACAGAAGGAGAATGACATATAGTTGAACAGCTGTTTAATTTCCCTGAGAGACAGAGAACTATAACATTATGTGGTCCATATGTGAATTCTGTACAACCTAGGAATAAAGATACCTGAGAAGATAATAGAAAGCAAGCAGTTTGGGGAGGATATTGTGTAGCAGCCTAGAGGATTCTGGAGCTAGACATTTGTCTATGTCCAGATACGTTGATCTAGTTCATTTTATTTTTTCATGAGACAGTGAATGTTAAAGAATGGATGTACCATAATTTATTTAGTCATTCTTTTATCTGAGGATTTATGTTATTTCCTATATTTTTCTAATAAACAATGCTGCACACAATTTACAATAGCCAAGTGTTGGAAGCAACCTCAATGCCCATCCGTAGATGATTGGATCAAAAAATTATGGTACATATACACAATGGAATACTACGCAGCAGAAAGAAAAAAAGAACTACTAAACTTCGCGACAGCATGGATGGAACTGGAGAGCATTATGCTAAGCGAAATAAGCCAGGGGGCGAAAGACAAATACCATATGTCTATTTTCTCACCTATAAGCGGAACCTCACCAACAATACAAAGATGCAAGGAAAATGTGACCAGCAACACTGAAAGGAAAAGAAATCAACAGAGACAAGAGGGAAGGGGGGGGCAGGGAAAGGGAAGGGAAGGGGAAAGTCAAGGAACATATAGCAAGGACTCAGGGACAAAACCAAAGGGGAAGAGCTGAGGGAGGGAAGGAGGGAGGGGGCAAGGGAAAGTGGTGGGGGGGAGGCAGAGACAAATGTATTTGAAAAAATAAATTAAAATAAAATTTAAAAAAAAACAAAAAAAAACAATGCTGCAGTAGAAATCCCTGCCCACACATTTTTTAGCACATTAATTAGTATTTCTTTCTGTAGGAAAACACTGGAGAAATAGAAGTGGCCAACAAAGGGTTTCTACATGTGAATTGTTGATACTATCAAACAGTTCTCAAAAAAGGTTATGTCAATCTATATTTCCAACAACGTGTATGAGTACTGATTTACCCATGCTTTGCCAATATCAGATATTATTTTGTTCAACTCTTGATAATCAGATCCATTAAAAAATGATAGTTGATTGATATTCTGTACAAACTGCTTTTTTAACTAAGGAGCTTTTTCCTTCATTCCATGGCTGTAGTAGTCACTAAGAAAAAGGAAGACAAATGTATTTAAAAAGTAAATAAATTAATTAAAAAAAAAAAGGAAATAGTTTTAGATTTCACAGGCCCTGCATTTTCTATCTGGAAGCCATGTTTGGACACATTCATATGCTAAGTTCAAGGCCTAAGTGAAGTCTGACTTATGAATATAGTTTTATAAACTGAAAAGTCCATCACAGGATAGACAGTGGGTTTGCTAGACATTATTACATACTGACAATGTGAACTAGCATTCAGTACCAGATAGATAGTAGAGCTGCATCTTATGGTAGAAGTGAAATCCTAAAGCGAAGTAAGACCAAATGAAGTTCTAATAAGGCCAAAATTATAGCCATCTTGTTCTCCCTCACTGGATGAGTCCTGTTTCTTTGGTTGAGAACCAGATGAAGAAGTTGCCTTGCATTTGGAGGCAATATTATGTGACATGCTTATTGTTTTTAAGGTTGTATTTATTTTTAGAGAGAAGAGAAAGGAGGGAGACAGTGAGGGAGGGAAACATTGATCAATTGCCTCTCGCACGTCCCCAATGGAGGACCTGGCCCACAGCTCAGGCATGTGCCCTGACTGGGAATCGAACCCACGGCCATCTGGTTTGCAGGCTCAACCCACAGAGCTACATCAGCCAGGGCAATGTGCTTGCTTTTAAATCCTTGAATCATACTTGTCATGGCGAGCTGATCATACCTTAAGAGGAATGCAGGAAATGAGAGGGTCCTAAGAAACAGTGAGTGACACCTACCATGTTATGCTGACTCAGGAATAAGCGCTGTGAAGTGGTTGGTGGGCAGGTTATTTAAACTCTAACTTTGTTGTCTCTCACACTTTATGCTGAGTGCATATAGGTCTGTAAATCAGCAGAGCTAATGAAAGGGAATATAAATGTAGATACTTCATACCAGCATCATTTCAGTAATACCTCTTGAACTATAGCATAATGTTAATTGTTTAATGCATTACTAATTTTATTACATGACATGAAATTAATAACAAAATGTTTTCATTAATTTTGGATATTGCTGATTTTCCCCCCTACATGGCACCAGCGTATGCCTGCGAAGGAAAACAAAAAGTTTAAGTGACTCAAATAGAAGTAATAAACTTTATTGACCTGATGCACATCAGGAAGCACCTGAAAACCAGGTAATTCACCCAACTCATCTGTTGGAACAGGACTGTACTTTTGTAGGGTGAGGAAGAAAGATATACGTCCTTGTGTTTTGGCTCAGGTAACAGTTTTCAGCTCTAACTGCTATGAGACTGATGGTTGGAACACTTGGAGATTGTTTCAGATGCCTCTTGCTCGCAAGAATTTGTACAATCTCATACTGCTGTCAAGAACTGTTTTTTTTTTTAAATCCTGCATTTGTTCTATTAGTCAAGGTTAAGGGCTGAAGAGATAGCAACAAAACAATAGAAAGGAAAAGGTAGGGAAAAGAAGCAATGTTTGGAGACAAGGGAGCTAGAGACCTCCTATCCGGTCTAGTTTAAACCTTTTACATACCTGGGTTAACAAATTTCTAGTGAACCCAGTCCAGTCAAATAATGTTGCAACTTTCTGGACTGTTCAGTTCTGCTTTTCCCTTTATCCTAGGTGCTAAGGGTTGTTTTCTTACCTTTAGTAGGTACAGCAGGTCATGAAACCAAATTTCTGTTACTCAGCAAGGATTGAAGCAAATGTGATGTCCAGACTTGTTGTTATGACTGGCTAGGAATGGGGGGAACTAAAAAAAAATTTAAATAAAGGTTTTAATGATAAAAAGTACCACAGATGGTCTCAGGTAACCAGGTTCTTGGTCATGATGGACAAAGAATTGAACCAAACAAACAGAGTTTATAGAAGAAAGAGAGCAGATTTATTGAGCCATAGTGCACTCCACAGAACATGGGAGCCAGCCAACTCTGAGCAGAAATTGACCTCAGGGGCTGGAGGGCATCTATTCTTATAGGGTGGATATTTCCTGGCTAGTTTTGGGGGGCTTTTATTGCACATGTACAAGTGTCACAGGTGGGCACACGTAACCAGGTTCTTGGTGATCACGGACAAAATATTGAACCGAACACACAGAGTTTATAGCAGAAAGTGAGAAAAAGTAGACTGACTAAGTCACACAGAAGATGGGAGCAGGCCAGCTCTGAGCAGAGTGGAGCAGAAAAGAGCAGAGCAGAGCCTAACTGCAGCAGCAGCCTGGAACTCAGGGGCTAGAGGGCTTTTATTCCCTAGGGTGGGTTTTCCCATGATTTCCTTGATTGGCTACTGGGAAGGGGGTCCCACAATGCTAATTTATTATAATGTTATTATAATGAAGCAGGGATCAGGTAGCATCTTTTGCGCAGGTGCATTCCTGATTCACTAGGATTCAATGCTTTTCCAGATGCAGAAACTACCAGTCTTAGAACAGGGTCTCCACCCTTTATCCATATTCTTTATCTTAGCCCTGGGGCACCTCTGGAGTTTCCTGCTTCCTGACTCTCTCCTGCCTCACAAGTAGTTATATTACTTTAAATCTACTGCACATGTGGACTCCCATGATTTTCCATGATTGGCTACTGGGGAAGGGGGTCCCACAATGCTGATTTATTATAATGCTATTATAATGAAGCAGGGGTCAGGTAGCATCTTCTGTGCAGGTGCATTCCTGATTCACCACAATTCAGTGCTTTTCCAGAAAGCAGGAAGAACTGGTTTTAGAACAGTGTCTTTGTCCTGTATTGATGGCTTTTACTTAGCCCTGGGGCACCTCTGGAGTTTCCTCTTTCCTGACTATCTCCTGCCTCAAAGGCACATAGGTTCCATAGCACATGGAAAGGTAAAGAACTCAGGAATGACAGGGGAAGATAAAATATTCAGGTACCAGAGCTTTGGCAGGAGAGGAAACTTGGTTATTAGAACTATATAGCTCTTTGATGGAAGAAGGAGAAATTGCAGATTGATGCAAAATCACTCAAATGCTTGCCTCAGTTTTTAAAGTTCCAGTTAACAGAAGTCAGAATTTGTCCCGGAACCTGGAGGACCCTGAAGGTAGACCAGCATCAAATGTCCCCAGCTGTAAGAAAAGCAAAAGCAGGAGGAAATGGAAAAAGAGGAGGAGGATTCCCAGTAAGAAGTTAGGAAAATCATACCATCAGAGAAAAGTTATCCTGAGAGCAATATTTTCCCTCAGTGAAGCAGCATGATAACATGCACTGAGTAAGAGGTTTTTGTCAAATGTCATCAGTGTGAATCTTGAATCTGCTACATTCCTTAGGCAAGAAATTATTTGTTAATAAATTATACATTATTAGCAGATAAAATTTAATTTTATTCATCCTTATATCTCTAGAATCTGGCATAATACCTGGTGAAATGACTGTTGTTTGAATCTAAATCAGTGATGTGAAAATTGAGGGAGCATCAGAATCCCAGGGAGAATTTGTTAAATTACAGATTGCCAGAGTTTTGATCCAGTAGGGGGACGGTGGAGGGGGAGAGGAGTGGCGAGAATTTGCATTTCTGTAAAGTTTCTAAGGAATACTAAAGATACTGCTTCAGAAATCACACTTTGAGAAACTTTGGGCATTGTTTTAAACCAGGAGTCAACAAACTACAGCCAGCTGGCTAATCCACCCTCAGTCTGATTTGGTATAGTCCATGATCTAAGAAGATTTTTACATTATTAAGAGTCATTAAACACCAATGCGTGCACACACACACACATACACAGAGGAATGTATGACAGAAACCGTATGTCTCCCAAAAAGGTTGAAATATTTACTAGCTAGCCCTTCACAGAAAATGTTTACCAACCAGTGCTTTAAGCAGTACAATTATTGCAAAACAAATTACTTAACCTGGAAAAGGTTTAAACTGCCTTCATTACTGAAGAATAAGAACCAGGTATTTATGTTTTGTGTTACCTAAAACATGCTGTATTTCAATATTCTATCTCTGCCTAATTCTTGTTTTTCTGCTCATATCCCTTTTAGGAACTATAAGAATGATTTCAATTGTTATGTAAAAGCATTTCACTAAATTAAAATGTAGATGGTTTTAGAAGCATTATTCTGTAATAATTTGAGGAAAGTAAGCATGGCATTAATGCGTTCAACATTTAAACTTCTCTCTTCATTTTAACTGTACTTTAAATCCTTTTGTTTTGGGAATGTTCTGATAGGCCATTTCCAGATATCTGACTTCTATCTGCAACATGCAAGCACCAAATTCAACTCTAAAGCATATGGGAGCTGATTCAAAACTCTTTACAAGTGTGTACACTAGCCTTCATATTGTCATTGCAGCATATTGGTATACGTCAGTAAATCATCAACTTGAATTTCTGTTATTCTTTATCTAGTTTATAATTGCATCCAGGGTCAAGAAAGGAACCATATCATAACTAACCTCTTAAACATGTATGGTACATCCAAAGATGCCTGACCATCCACATTCTGTTAGGTTGACTGTAGATTGACCATTAATAGTGCCAATCACAAGTGTTGATCTCAGATACCCAGACTATGAGTTTAGCCACACACTGAGTGGTGTAGTTCATCCATAAACAGATGAAGTAGAACAGCCTAGAATTAGTTGAATGTCAGTGAACAAGCAGGATGAGGAGGACATACCTGAAAGAGAGAAACCAGGCATTGGGGGAAGCAGGGGGTCAGAGCCTGAGTAGGGTAATCAGAGAATCCATGCACAGAGCAGGGTGGGGGGCTCCAATGTAGGGTGTTAGAGCCAAGCAGAATAAGAAAAGTTTCCACCTGAAAAGGCATCCCAGAGTGAAGTGTGAGATATTGAGCTGGGAGGAGGTTTCTGTGTGGGGTGGTAGCATCAGCAGCTGAGGTGTTAGATCCTAAAGGAGATGAAAGGGGCATTTGTGCAAGAAGATGGTCCAGCACAGGGTGTTGGAGCCCAAAAGTGGTGGGGAAAGCATACTGGCTGAGGAAGGTATTGAGGTAGTAGTGGTGGGAGATTGGTTCCATATGGAGGGATTGATCACATAAGTAAATACATTGAAGATCATGGAAACACAGTCGCAAATATGGGAAAGAAAAAAACTCAAGCAAACCCCATAGCATTGAATTGAAACTGCAGATACTGGTGTGAACCTATGGATACCTGAATATAGATGTATAAATAATGTGAAAGCGTGTGTGTATGTGTACACAAAGAGATCCTGAGATCAGTGATACTCCGATAGCTAGGAGACTATCCAGTGCTCATATTTGGGTTTCTAATACCATCCTCTGCCCAAAGGAACCAAAGATCCTTGTTGAAATGGCTGATCCTAGGGCTGAAAAAGAGAAAGCCAAGATGGGCCTGAAACATGCTGTATCAGAAAGTAAGGAAATGCTAACAAAAAAATAAACAAAAAATGATGGGGACATGTTGAACAGCATAGAATCAAGTTTAAAGAGATCTGAAGGAGCTTTTCTTGGTCAAAGCTAGGACAATCTGAGTGTCAAAATAAATAATAATAGTTTTAGTTTATAATAATAGTTTTGGTTTATAATTTGAATGTAAGAGGAATCAATAATATGATATACAATTAAATAATGGAAATAAATGAACACTTTGAAAATTTAATGAAAAACAAGATATTTACATGGTTTCTGCTATGGTCTGAATATTTGTGTCCCCCAAAACTCATGTGTTGAAATTCTAATGTCCAATGTGTTGATATTAGAAGGTGATTAGGTCATGAGGGCAGAACCTTCATAAATGAGATTAGTACCCTTATAAAACAGATGTGAGAGCTCCCTTGTCCATTTTACCATGTGAGGATACAGCAAGAAGTCTGAAACTCAGGAGAGGGCCCTTACCCAACCATGCTACACTGTGACCTTTGACTTCCAGCCTCCAGAACTGTGAGAAGTTTCTGTTGTTTATAAGCCACCCAGTCTATGGTATTTTGTCATAGCAACCCAAATGTACTAAAACAGTCTCAAAATACCTTTCCACAAAATACTTATTAGTTACAAAAGACAAAAGAATAACTTTACAATGGAGAAGCCTAGAAGACTTAAGATTTAACATACTTCAATTAATTGATCAAAGATAACAATACCAGGCTGGCAGGTGAAGATGGAGGTGTAGGTAAACATGGCTTGCCTCCTCGCAAACCGCATCAAAATTGCAACTAAACTACAGACCAACAATCATTCAGAAACATCATAAATCAAGATGAATGGAAATTCAACAACTATGGAACTAAAGAAACCACATCAATCCAGACTGATAGGAAATGCAGAGACACAGAATTGGCGAGTCCCACATCCACATGTGGTAGGTAAAAATCCAGGAGGGATATCTCAGGAGCGAGGAATCCCAGCCCCACACCAGGCCCCCAGCCCAGTGTTCCAGTGCCAGGAAGATAAGTCCCACAACTTCTGGCTGCAAAAACCAGCAGGGATTGGAGTCAGTGAAAAAAATCACTGGACTCCCTGGCAGTTCCTCTTAAAGGGCCCATGCAGAACATACTGAGATGTGCTTCCTCTGAGCTCCAGCACTGGGATAACAGCTTGAAAGGCACTAGTGGCATACGGGGAGGAACTGAAGGGCCTGGCATCAGGGTGAAAGCTGGAGGACAGCTTTCTCCCAGACAGAAAGGTAGGCAGAGGCCATTATCTTTTTCTGAGCCTGCCCCCGACAGAGCCACAGAATGGGCAGGCGGATGCCATATTTGAGATTCCGCCAACCTGGCTTACACTGTTAGCCCTGCCCTGGCATTTATCTGAGGCTTATCCCCACCCACCTTACAGGCCCACCCTCAGCCCCATACCTTTGGCTAAGCGGCCTCAGGCCTGGCACTAGCAGCAGCCAGCTTTGGGTCACACTTTGGCCCTACCTAGAAACCTCCAAGCCAAGCACAAGTAGCAGCCATCTGCAAATTGCTTTGTAGCTCACGCTGGGTGGCCCTGGGAGGAACATAGGTGGTAGCTGACCCTGACCTGCACCACCCAGGGAATTCCAGAGCCTGCACACCCAGTGGACAGCTACAGACCACATTGAAGCACCACCACCTTACCCCTGCACAGGTGATGCTTAGAGGAGGGTGGAAGTTGGTGGTCAGTGGTCACAATCAGTCCTTGCAGCTGACTGGCTTGGATAAGTCCTTCCCATAGACCTGTCAACAGCAATCAAGACTCAACTACAAGAGAAGGGTGTACGCAGCCCACACAAAGGGTGTGCCTCGAGTACCCAGCTTGCATGATAGGGGAGGCTGTGCCACTGGACCCTACAGGATACCTACTACATTAGGCCATGCTACCAAGACACAAAGGCAAAGCAGCTCTACCTGATACATAGAAACAAACACAGGGAGGCTGCCAAAATGTGGAGACAAAGCAACATGACCCATGTGAAAGAATACATCAAAACTCCAGAAGAAAAGCTAAATGAAATGGAGATAAGCAATCTATTAGATACAGAATTCAAAACACTGGCTATAAGGATGCTCAAAGAACTTAGTGAGGACCTCAACAGCATACAAAAGAGCCAGGCAGAAATGAAGGATATACTAATGGAAATTAACAATTTACAGGGAATCAACAGTAGAGGGGATGAAGCTGAGGATCAAATCAATGATATGGAACATAAGGAAACAAAAAACACCCAAACAGAACAACAACAACAAAAAATCCCCCAAAATGAGAATAGTGTAAGGAGCCTCTGGGAACTCTCCAAGTGAACCAACATTCACATCATGGGGGTCCCAGAAGGAGAAGAGAAAGAGCAAGAAATTGGAAAACTATTTGAAAATATAATGCAAAAATCTGCCCTAATTTGGTGAAGGAAATAGACATGGAAGTCCAGGAAGCACAGAGAATCCCAAACAGGATAGACATAAAGAAGACCACACCAGGAAACATAATTAAAATGCCAAAGGTCAAAGATAAAAAGAGAATCTTAAAAGTAGCAAGTAAAAAGCACAGAGTTATCTAAAAAAGAGTTCCCATGAGACTGTCAGCTGATTTCTCAAAAGAAACTTTGCAGGCAAGAAGGGACTGGGAAGAAGTATTCGAAGTGATGAACAGCAAGGACCTACAGTGGAGACTGCTCTACCCAGCAAAGCTATCATTTAGAATCAAAAGACAGATAAAAAGTTTCCCAGACAAGAAAAAACTAAAGGAGTTCCTCATCACCAAGCCATTATTATATGAAATGTTAAAGCGACTTATTTAAGAAAAAGATCAAAAGTATGAACAATAAAATGGCAATAAAGACATCTATCAACAATTGGATCTAAAAAAAACTAAGCAAACAAGAACAGAGATTCATAGATACAGAGAGCATTTTGATGGTTGCAAGATGGGAGGGGTGTGTGGGGGAATGGGTGAAGAGGTGAGGGGATTAAGAAGTACAAATCAGGCAGTGGCTGGTGTGGCTCAGTGGATTGAGTGCCGGCCTGCAAACCAAGAGGTCTCCAGTTTGATTCCCATTCAGTGCACATGCCTGGGTTGCGGGTCAGGTCCCCAGTGTGGGGTGCATGAGAGGTAACCACACATTGATGTTTCGCTTGTTCTCTTTCTCCCTCCCTTCCCTGCTCTCTAAAAATAAATAAATAAAATCTTTAGGAAAAAAAGAAGTACAAATTGGTAGCCACAGAATTGGTATGGGGATATAGAGTGCAATATAGGCAATGAAGTAGCCAAAGAACTTATACGCATGACCCATGGGCATGAACAAAGGTAGGGGGGTTCTCTGAGGGGATTCGGGGGTTCTGGTTGGGGGGTAAAGGGGAGAAATTGAGACAACTGTAACAGCACAATTAATAAAATATTTTTTAAAAAAGATAACATTACCAGTAATGGACTAAACAGAAATTTTTTACTACCTGAAAGGCTGCACTAAGATGAGCGAGCATAGCATCACCTAGTGATATTCTTGCCAAGAGCCATAAACTGAATCTTACCATGAGAAACCATCAGAAAACCCAAATAGAGAGACATTCTATATAATAACCAGCTTGTAATATTGAAAAGCATAAAAGGCCATGAAAGTCAAAGACCAAGAAGTTGTCTTAGACTAAAGGAGACTGATGAAACATACAACTTAATGAAACATATGATTCTGAAATGGATCCTTTCAGTATAAAGGACATTCAGCAGTAGTTTATTTGGCAATTTTGAATAAAATCTAAGGATTATATGGTCATAAGATATCAAGGTTAATTTCCTAATTCTGTGATTGTATTGTGGTTATGTAGAACATACTTGACTGCAGGAAATACACACTAAAGTATTCAGGGGGATGGGAAATTATGTCAACTATTAACTCTCAAATTATTGAGGTAAAAATGTTCTTTGTATTATATTTTCAACTTTCTATTGTTTTAAGAATATATATATCTATAGAAATAGATACATATACGCATACCATGCACACACAAGGTCTGTCTGGAAAAAGTCTAGCCATTGCTAATATAATGAGAATGGGTTGCGCAATATCAATGTGACCTGACAGCTGAGGAGAGTGGACTGGAATGCCCATGTATGAAAAATGACAACTTCACTGTACTAGTCAGTGGGAGCAGTAGATGCTATTGTGTAAGCATGTGTACTATGTGGCTGTGGCATTCAAAATGACTGAGTAGAGCAATGAAAATGTATCAAATTTTGCATTAAGCTTGAACATTCCTCCACAGAAACTATATGGATGATTCAGAAGGCTGCAGCTATAGGCAGCTGGTGATTGCCAGCTTAATCACAAAAACATGCCTGCTCATGCATCACACCTTGTGCAGAATTTTTTTGAAAAACATCAAATCACCCACGTGATTCAGCCCCACTACAGCCCAGATTTGGCACCTTGTGACTTCTGGCTTTTCCCAAAACTAAATTCACCTTTGAAAGGGAGGAGATTTCAGACCATTGATGAGATCTAGGAAAATATGACGGAGCAGCTGATGGCGACTGGGAGAACTGTGTGAGGCCCCAAGATGCCTACTTTGAAGGAGACTGAGGCATCATTGTCCTATGTACAATGTTTCTTGTATCTTCTTCAATAAATGTCTGTATTTTTCATACTACATGGCTATATACCTTCTGGATGGAGATATAGATAGATAGATAGATAGATAGATAGATAGATAGATAGATAGATAGATAGATGTCTCATACCAAGGCTATGGAATGGTTATACTGCATTACTAATTCTGTTTGCCCCAGAGAAGTATTTTGAAGTATTTCAAAGAAAGTAGAAATATTGACTTACATCTTAAAAACAAAGGGATTTATGAGATCTCTTTCTGAAAAAAAAAACTGGAAAAATTATTAAAAAGGTACATGCCCAGCAAGCTCTTATTCTAAGATTATGTTTGCTTGAAGATTTGGGAAGGAGTAGAATTAGCATTTATAATCTGAATAAGAAGAGCAAGAAAAAGAAAGAAAGACAAAAGGGTCATGCTACATGAACTGAAGAAAAAGAGAATGCTTTAGGAGAATGCAGAGATCTTAGTGGCAAAACTAGATAGACAGGAAAGAGAAAATGAGATATATCCAAGACCAAGTGCTATTAAAGTTGAGAATGCGAAAGAGTGGGTACATTGGTTGCTACTAGACTATGGAGTATAGTTAGAGATGGAAGAAATTTAACAAAGTACACAAGGAAAGAGCTCAGAGAGCAAATGAGAATGACTCCAAGTGGGAGTCCAGATCCAGAAAATACTGAGAAGTGCTTTAGGAAAGCATCAGGTAAGGAGTCAAACAGATGAGCATTTTGAGAGGACAACTTCCTTGATGACCAGGTAAACTGATCTAGGAGATTACATTAGACCTGGAAAAATATAATTGTATAAGTTTATATAGAGTTTGGACAGACTTGATATAGACAGTTTCAGTTTCTTGCCACGGGGAATGTGGGGTTCCTGGATCTGAGGGTCACTCTCTGGAGCCAGCTGAGGAGGAAGCAGGGTTCTGAATCTCGCAGAGCCCATCCTGGGGTTGTCACGGACGGGGGGAATAGACACAAGTCGTCACAAACATTTCTCTGTTTGCCAGGAGAGGGGGCATGGCTCTTTCCTCAGGTGGAGAAGGCCCCGAGCCCCCATATCCAAAGGCTTTTACTGAGAACCATATGTACAGGGGTATGGATGCAAAGCTCATCATCAATGTCAAAACGCTGTGTTTACAGAAAACAAATAGAGATTATGGGTAACAATTAAAGGAACACAAGAGATCTGCCTCAGGCTGGGGTCTATAAATAATGTAAATCTCCTTCCTGGTATGAGCTGGTTATCATGGTTTTTGAGGGAGGAACAAAGCATGCTTCAAGGAACTTACTTCTAGGCTGATTTCCCCCCAGGAGCCACCCATTTCAGTGATCCAGTTTAGGTCTGTACCTGCCTTTAGTATTGTTTCAAGACTGAGCCAGGTGGGCAGGGCCGAACCGACAAGAGATAAGGCTACTTCTTTCAGAAAGAATGAGGACCCCAGCCATGTCCAAGCTGAGCCGAGGGGTGCAGGCCTTTTTACCCTTTCTCCGTGTCCCCCAAGTCCTTGTCCTGCTTCCCATATCAGCTGTGTTTGATTTAGGTTGTCCCTCCTCTTGAAAGATCTTACCTGTCATTGACTACCAACCATCACATGGCCAAGCAAGGTGATGAGAGGGAAGCAGCCCCTGCCGGGGGGACAGGTTTTATCTCCTTAGTGGCCTGTTTTCACAAGCCCTCCTTGATTATTTCCAACCTTGGGGCCCTCTTGCCTGTCGGCGGGGCTACAGTTCCTGAAATCACACAGGGCATTTCCCAACAGTTTTTGCTGGATGGCTTTCAAAAGTGACACCAATACTGTGATTGGGAAAGCAGACACATCCTTGGACCATAAGGAAACATGCCTGGAAAATGTATGTAGTTAGTTATGCCTTCATAAGAAGTTACAAGGGCAATGAAACACACAAAGGAGAAATGATGTAGGACCATTATGGATCTAACCCATGTTTTGTTTAGACATTGGCTAGTTGAAAAGACATCTCTAGGTTGGGACTGCCAGTAGTAATTGACATGTTTTAGTCACGGGTGGGAGTATAAGCCATGGAACAGCTGATGGGAAGCCAAGGAAGACTCAATCCTGTGACACTTATAGACTCTAATAAGCACTAATTGGGCCAGACATATCCATCCATGAATAAGTGCTCACAGCAGGAGATGCTTTTATTTTGTTTTGTTATGATAACAGTTACAGTTACATACCTACCACTGGAATCTGTGTCATCAAGAGCTCATGCAGTGATAGTGTCAGAAAAGTAGGTTCCCTGGAGAAAAATAAGGGTAGTATTATTTCAAGAAGGACAAATTGGGTAATAAAAACAACAAATAGGGACCATAACTGGGCTTGAGAGATTTTAACAGACATCACACAATCTCTGACAAAAATTCTATCAAGATTCTATTTACAACTGACTGACTGTCCCCACTCCCTTTGTAAGGACAAATGTTAAGGGGATATAATTAAAAACAAAATCTCCCAATCCAGAAATCCTCTCCACAAAGGCAGAAGAGGAAAAACACTATTTTATTATTGAATATGCCTTAAGCCAGAATATAATATGCATCACAGACTAGGCTGCAATCTGCTAAAAAACTGTAGACAGTAACATCTCACCTTTTTATATACCCAAGAAGATATAGCCCATTACACACATCTTCTTAAACAATAACTAGTCCTCAAGTAAGAGGACGTGACAGCACATTTTGTCACACATAGTTTACCTTAAGTTCATTTATGAATTGGGGGTCATCTGTGTTAGCTACTTGGCCCTATCCAAAGGAAAAATCCACTTCTCATACCTATATGACAAGAATCACTTTTGCAAACTTGGAGAGAAGCACCAAGGAAAGTTAGGTTCCTTCTGTCTTGCAGAACTTGGGAGGCAGACATGCCATCTTCCTTGATGTTCATCTTTTAAAAGATGGATCCCAGGACCTTGAGAAAAAGGATGGTAGAGCTGGCAAGGGTATTTTTTTAGCTTTTAAAAAGATTTGCATACATTTCAAAGAAACAGAGAAAGAACTTCCACATTTTCTAAAGTAAATCGACTAAGAAAAGGAAAGGTTGTCTCTTCCCTTATTTTGAACAATGAGAATTAAGCCTCATATTTTAAATTTGTATTTACCCTTACTAAAGAGAATAGAGAAAAATCAATTTTCGTGTTGTGTGAAAAGTACTTTCATAAAAGAGGAACAATCTGAGAAATCACAGCAAATTCACCCCTGTGAAAGTTACCTGAGGAATTACAAAAAAAGTCTAGCAAATCTCCAATTCATGTTATTACTAAGAATTGAGCAGTCATTGTATGAGTATAGAATCACTTACTGAATATAATAGTGTAATTTACATTTATTCCTGTATAGATTGTCCCCTCCCTTGTATCCATCCAAACAATAGTTAACTAACTAGTTAACTAGCCTTTATTGAGAACACAGCCTCAGTGAATCTGCTCAATCATCTAATGTGTTATGTGCTGTTGTTATTGCAATAGGCCCGTGATTAAGAGCATATACTGTGGAGCTAGGCCACCTGGAATTGAATGCTTTGGCCTCACCACGTGTTAGCTATGTGAGCCTGGGGAAGTTCTTTCTCCTCTCAGTGCCTCAGCTTACTGTTCTGTAACATGAGGACATATCACATTGGTAGCTGTGAGAATGAATGAATAAAATAAAGCACCTAAAACAGTACCTGGTACATAAATTATGTCATGTACATGATAGCAGCTATTAAAGAGGAGGAAACCAAAGCAGTTGGATCTGTGTCTCTGGGCCTCTGTGGAGGTTCATTGAGGTTGAGGAGTAACCTAAGGAAGGAGACCCACATAGAGACATTGTTTCTAAGACAATTGTTTTCCTTGCCTTTGTTTTTCAAAAATCTAAATCCATTGGAGAGACTTTTACTAAATAACCAGCAAAAAGAGGGAGCTTGGATCTGGAGAATGGGGTAAGGAGTGGGATAAAGATACAGAAAGGGATGACTTGGGGTTGGGAGATAGGCAGAAGGCCAGTTATTAAGGAAAAGTGGGGAATTATGCTCTGATCTCAGGTACCTCCCAGGAGGGTGGTGGCAGACCTCAGAGAGGAATGGATGCCCAAGTGGGAGTGCCTCCATGACAACCACAGTGGGCCAAAATGATCAGGGAACCCTTCCCAGTGCCTTGATAGAAGACCTCAGGACCTCGGAACTACCCTGATTGGTAAGGACCTCAATAACAACTGAAATGGGTTTCTCTTCCTGGCTGGCAAGATGGAGGCTCTGAAATAAACATATATTAATTGAAGTAAATAAAGGATGTGGTATATCTTCTACAACTGAGCTCTTGTACTGAAATGTAAACTTGTCCGCTGAGAACCTCTCCTTGGACTTCAGAGAATGCCTGCCCATCCCATCAGAGCCCACCTCATTACATACCACTCATAGAATTGGAGAAGGTTCATTTAGAGACCATGGCTGTGATTGTTAATGAGCTGGTATGCAGAGATGAATGTGGCCTCTCAGAAGTCACTGTTACTTCTATATGTGAGAGTTGGCTGTGACAACATGAAGTTTGACAGAGTACTGCAGAGTATGTTTGACCTCCTTTGGCGGGGTGCTTTCCAGAAGGGATCCTCAGGAAGAGGAGAGGCTGAATGCATTCAGGCTACATTTTGCTGATGACAATTAACATCCCTATGATTTTCAGGAGAATATGTAGAAAGGAGGAAGGTATGAATGTTCATGTTTAAGGCCCTATATTAGATTTTAAATGTCTTGAACCTAAAACCAAAAACAAAACAAAAACATCCTACTGCCAGGGGTGTGCAACCTTTTGGCATCTCTGGGCCACATTGGAAGAAGATGGAGTTGTCTTGGGCCACACAGTAAATACACAAACATTAATGAACACTGAGGAGCAAAAAAAAAAAGTTTTTAAGTAAATTTACAACTTTGTGTTCGGCCACATTCATAGCCATCCTGGGCCACATGTGGCCCCCTGGGCCATGGGTTGGACACCCCTGTTCCTGAGAGGAAATAAGATACAGTAGCAGATGTTGGCAGGTCCCGGGGTATAAAAAGACATAGATTATCTTATTTGGACAGAATATTTTGTGTGTGAGAATGATAACCTACTCAAACTTGAGGATATCTGTAGCAACGTAATTTTATTTAGGGAGAGGAGCCTTTTGGATCTTTCTTAGGGTACACAGAAAAGATGCTGTAGCAATAGAAGACATCTGAGGCCAAGAAACTGCCAAAACTGATGGAATGCCTGAAGGCACTTGGGCTCTCAAAGTATACAAGTGACTTTGGCTGAATCTTTGTGAACATAGAAGGGGCTTTCCTTCTTACTGAAAACCAAAGTGCATACTAGACAAGCCTCTTTAATACACATTAGGGAGCTGGAGAAAAAGTCGTCCGCATGTACACAGATGCTAGAACTTCTGTAACAGAGAAGACTGCCTAGGAAATTTAGTCTCAGATGCCATTTAGCACAGATTTTGGCAGGAGAAGAAGTCCTGACAGCCACTTTGCAGACTTTGGGGAAGCCAGGTGGTGGCATACTTGTGTTCTCTAAGCACAGGTTGCCGAGTGAAAGGGAACTTCATTCCTTACCAGATGGACACTTTCTTGATTCTGCCTCAAGATGACAGTCCAGGGCACTGGCAGAGAAACTGTAATTAATGGCATTGCTGCACCATTAAGATTTTAGAGAAATGAAAACACCCGTCTTTTGGCCTTGCTTGTAGAGAGCCACAGATATTTCATTGGTAGATCATGCCAATTAAGAAGACAAGTGTTGGGGAAATTCAGAATATCTGGGAAGTGCACACTAGTTCCACATTAGTATAGCTTCAGCCAGCCCCTGTTTGTTTCCTCCATTGGGTCAGACAACTGAGACCAAATAGTGGAGGAGAAAGAGTCATGAATAGTTACCAGATGATGAATGCTGGGTGGATGAATGAATGATTGATTAAAAAATCAGCTATCCCCCTACTCTCTACACTAATGTTAGACAAAAAGAGCAATACATGATATTCAACATTTTGTTCTCAGCTTCTAGGGCACACTTACGTACGTCGTAGGGAAGCTGAAAAACCCCAAAGAACAAAGATTAATCTGAAATGCTTCTGCATGGCTAAAGAAAACATCAGCAAAGTGAAAAAAAAGGAACAAACTATATGGGAAAATATATTTGCCAATAATACCTTGGACAAGGGTCTGATTTCCAAAATATATAAAGAACTCACACAACTCCACTCCAGGAAGACAAACAATCCAATTAAAAAAATGGGCAAAGGACCTGAACAGACACTTCTCCAAGGAGGACATACACAAGGCCCAGAGACATATGAAAGGATACTCAGCATCACTAGCCATCAGAGAAAGGCAAATTAAAACCATAATGAGATACCAATTCACACTGGTCAGAATGGCCACCATAAACAAATCAACAAATAATAAGTGCTGGCGAGGCTGTGGAGAAAAGGGAACCCTAGTGCCCTGTTGGTGAGAATGCAGACTGGCACAGCAACTGTGAAAAACAGTTTGGAATTTCCTCAAAAAGCTAAAACTGCAACTGCCTTTTGACCCGGTGATTCCACTGCTGGGATTATACCCCAAGCACCAATTCTAAGAACACCAGAACACCAATTCTAAAGAACTTATGCACCCCAGTGTTCATAGCAGCACAATTTACAATAGCCAAGTGCTGGAAGCAACATAAGTGCCCACCAGTAAATGAGCGGATCAAAAAACTATGGTACATTTACACAATGGAATACTATGCAGCAGAAAGAAAGAAAGAGCTACTACTCTTCGCAACAGCATGGATGGAACTGGAGAGCATTATGCTAAGCAAAATAAAACAGGGGGCGAAAGACAAATACCATATGATCTCACCTATAAGTGGAATGTAATCAACAAAATAAACAAGCAAGCAAAATATAATGAGCAACATTGAAAGAAAAAACAAACCGACGGTAATGAGAGGGGAGGGGGAGGGGGGGAAAGGGGGAAAAGAAGGGGAAAGGTCAAGTCAAGGAACATGTATAAAGGACCCATGGACAAAGCCAAAGTGGGAAGGATGGTGGGTGGGAGGTGGGAGTGTGTGGAGCAGAGGAAAGTGGTGGCAGGAAAATAGAGACAAATGTATTTGAACAGTAAAAAAAAAAATTAAAAAATGAAATGTCATTAAAGAAAAGAGACAGATTAATGAAAACAAAATGATCATTATCAGGCTGATTTATCACATCAGCAAAAATAGATGCCAGAAGACACACACAATGAAAAATAGAGAAAAGTCAATAAATCCAAAGACTAGTTCTTTGAAAAGACCAATAAAAATTTAAAAACTAGTAAAATAGAGCAAGAAAAATAAAAAAGGGAAAAATGAACAAGGGAAAAATAGGCATAATCACAGAAATTTTAAAAATCATAACAATATAGTATTAATAGCATTTTGGCTGAATTTTTTAAGTTATTAATTAAAATATATTTAAGTAAATAAATAACACTATATCCATAATCCCTTAAATTACACTGGTAGTCAATTTCTACCTCCACCCCAATTAAAAAAATAAAACACAAATGTCAGGAAGTTTTATAGGCAAATTTCATCAAATTTTCAAGCAATGGATAGTTCCTGTATAATACAAATTATTTCTAGGAATAAAATAGAGAGAAAGCTATTAAATACATTTTATGAAACTACTGTAACCTTTGTACCAAACAAGAAAAGACCAGTACAAAAAGAAGCATATAGCATAGAAGTAAAAATCCTAAATATATTATCAAATTTAATATAGCCATGTGTGTGAATGCACACATATGAGTGTACATAAACTCAATGATCAAGGACATTTTATCTTAGGAATACAAGGATGCATCAATATTGGTAAATCCATGTAATTTATCACATTGATAGTTACAGAAGAAAACACTATCAACAGAGAGTAAAATTTTTTTTGATGAATTACCAGTAATCTTTATGACTGAAATTATTAACAAACTAGAACTACATGAATACTTTGTTACTCTGATAGATGATATCCAGGTAAAAAACCTATAACAAAACATGTAATGATAAAACATTAAAATCATGTCTATTACATTCAAGAATAAAACAAATATTACTGTTATCACTCCTACTATTTAAACACTGCACTGTAAGTTCTAAATGAAACACTATAAGAAAAAGAAGATATACTAAAATTTAAAAAAAAGAAAAAAACTGTCACTGTTTGCTGATGGTAAGATTTCCTCATAGAGAAACAAAGAGAATCATAGACAAATAAAATGGAAAAGAAAGTTCAGCAAGGTTGCTAAACACAAGTCAACATAGGAAAACCAATAATGTTTCTATATACCAGCAATAATAAATTTAAAAATGTAATGGAGAAGAAATGATCCAGTGTTACAGCTTAAAGTGTAACTTCCTTGGAGTAAAACAAAAAACATATAAGAAGAGCCTTTAAATAAAAAAGTATGTTATATTTTCAAAGAACATAAAAGTCCTGAACAGTGGAGAATAAGCCATATTCATTAATGGGGTCATCAATATCATAAAATAAAAATCCTACCACAAATTAATCTGTAAATTCAAAGCCATTCTAGTCAAAATCCTATAAGAAAATTTTTGACACTAGATGGACAGATTTTAAAATTCATATTGAGGACTAAATGTCATTCTTCCATACACTTAAGATTTAGGACAAAGATATATTAGTAATATTGATGTTGATCAATTCAACAGAATAAATGAACCAGAAATATATCTGTACACATTTGTACATGATGTGGTCAGCATTACAGCTAAGTAGGGAAACAGGCTTACCTCGCGTTAAAAATAGATGATCTGCACCTCACCATACTAATAGTACATTAAATATACTTAATTGTATAAATGTTTAAAATAAATTTTATAACTATAATAAGAAAATATAAATGATACTTTGTGACCTTGTGGGTCTCTTTAATGTGACACAAAAAAACACACATAAAGAAAAAGATTACAGTTATGTCAAAAAATTTAAACATCTGTATAAAAGACATCATAAGGAAAGTTAAAAGACATATCATAGATTTAAAGAAGCTGTTTGTGACATCCATTTAAAATAGTACTTAGCATGTGGAATAGAAAGAAAACCAAATTCATGAGACATAATAGAAAATTGCAGAAGAGGGAAATGGAATGTCCAAGAATAAACAAAAGATGAGAATAAACAAAACAAAAGATTGCTCAACCTCACTAGCAATCTGAAGAAAAAACATAACAATCTATCCAATTTTGAAAAAAAAGATAAATGTCTTAAATGTTTGTGAGAATGTGTGTAGAATTGTAAATAAAAGCAAATTAATAGATGGCCAATGCTAAAAATTTACCTGCTTTATAGAGGCAACTACTGTCAGATGAATTAAAATTAAGTACTAGATGGATTTAATTCCTTGGATTGGTGGGGGGAGGGAAATTGTACTGTGGAGATATCCAAAGAGGAGATCAGCTCTTTGTACAATGTTTTATTTTGTTAAAAACAAAATCTGAATCAAATGTTTACATTTATTAACTCCTGGTGGTAAATATATGTGTGTCAATATTAGCATCTTAGGTTTTTCAGTTTCCTGTATATTTACATGTCACACACACACTGTGATAACTGTGATTCAAATGGAACTCACTGGACCTTTTGAATAGGATGAACAAAATAGAATTTAGATTGGGAAACTAGATCTAGGCTAAGGTTGAGTTGAGGTACACAACAATAATGGAATCAAGAAATGGAAAGAGTGAGAGAGACAGAGAGAGAATGTCTCAGCTGCAGTAGAAGGTGGTGAGGTGACTGAGGGGAGAGGTATAGAAGGTACAATGGACATTAAGCAAGGTCCATGTAGTACTTGAGAATAACAATAAAATTGAGTAACAAGGAGAGTCATAAAATCATGAATGAATCTGTCTTTTATCTAATAGGCTATTGCGGGTAAAACATCATTTCTGAAGTAATAGGTGACAAATGTCATCTCTTAGAAAAAAATCGCTCTGATGGGGGTTATGAGCTGGTATGACTCAGGTCAGCCCCTTCCTACTTGCCTCAAAAACAAAATCAGAGCACAATAGGCACTTTCCCTCTATAATTGCTCAATCTCCTTGACTCCGTTCCATAAGAAAGGATTGAAGACAGGTCCTTCTATACCCTGTCTGCCACATTTCTATCCAAATAATCACAGAATTTAGCAGTTTGGAGACATTTTTCACAGACACTAGTCACTGTATCAGATTGTTCATCTATAGGGTGGCATTTTCAGTAACAGCGCATTTCTTCCTGCCTAAAAAATATCATGAAGAATAATTTTGCTATGAGCTGGGATAAATTCATTGCTGTCTATCATATTTCTTCAGCAAAAAGGAAACGAAAGAAGATTCTGCATCCTCAGCACGGGCAAATTCCACATCATTCCTACTGAACGCTTTCAACAATTCTGGTTGTGTGTGTGTGTGTGTGTGTGTGTGTGTGTGTGTGTTTAAGTAAAGTGCAAAAAGAAAATTGGGGGAAAAGACTCTTTAAAGTGTATGATTCAAAGGGACTGATATGCAACATAGTATTATTTTTTATTGCTGTACTGTGGGTAGCTGAAAAATAATTAAAGACTAATTTTAAAGTTACCTATAGCTCCATGTAGAGGAGAAAATAACATTTTTTTTTCCATCCGAAATTTAGAATAGCTACCACAGGTTTTCAACAAAACACTGGATCAGGGTTTAGGGCACTGGGAGTATGGATTCAGCTCAGAGTGTAGATCTAACTCCAACAAGATTTTGCTGGTAGTCCAAAATGGGAAAATGTCATTCCTGTAGTGATTTTAACTGGGAAGCTAGGGTGATAATTAGCTACTACTAGAGTCATTATAAACTTTCAAATACTTTTAGAAAAACACAAGAAAAACCGAAAACCCAAAAGGCAGCGGGCGTCTTTGATTGGGTCTTCATTTCATGCAGTGGCCACGTGGCCTGAAATTACAAAAAATGCCTCCCTCCCAGACAGGGCCCGCAAGGCCTTGAAAGAGGAGCAGGGTTTTGCCAGTGAGCTACGAGAGGGTGTCCTTGGAAGCCTATGCATCTCGCCAAGCGACTCAAGGGGCCAGAAAGCACGTCCTTGCTTCGCACGCACTCAGGCAAGCAGGACAGTCTTCACGAAGACCGCTTCCCGCAGCTTCCTGGAGGCCCCTTGTCCACCATGCACCAAGAGCCACGTGGCGGGACTCCTAGGCCTCACCCCCTCATTAGCGGCTCTTCTAGGACGCCCCACTGTGATGTCACCCGCAGCCACGCCCCGTTTCCCAGGAGACGCCACAGACTACTCCCAGGACTCACAGGGCCCAGCCCCAAGGTCCTTGACCCTGACCAGGGACTGTCCTAGAGAGAGTCCCCTGCCTCTAGAACTGCCCCTTCTTCCCTGCGGGCCTACTGCCCTCACTTTCTCTGGGAAGAGAAAGGACCACCGCATGAGTGAGGCTGGAGAGGTCGCCCTCCAGAAGGTAGCTGTCTCAGTCCCCTGCCAAGCCGCGCAGAAAGACCTGTTGTCCTTGGGAGGCAGAGACTGTGCCTGGGCCCTAGTCATCAGTAACGTCGGTGGAGACCGGGTCCGGAAGCCATGGCAGCAGCGGGTGCCCAGGGAAAGGAGTCCACGAAAGTCATCGCCACGAAGGTAAGCGGATCTGTCAAGTGGTACAACGTGAAGCGCGGGTACGGCTTCATCAGAAGGCACGACACCCAGGAAGAGGTGTTCGTTCACCACTCGGCCATCGCCCGGAGCGGCCCTCGCAGGTACCAGCGCGGCGTGGACAACGGGGAGGCTGTCGAGTTCGACGTGGTGCAGGGCGAGCGCGGCACCGAAGCCGCCAACGTGACCGGGCCAGCCGGCGCCCCGGTGAAGGGCAGCCGCTTCCACCCTGGCTTCTACAGCCGTCCTGGCGCGCCGCAACCTCACCATGGTGCCAATGGCGCCGAAGAGGACGTCGCTGTGGACGACAGTGGCACAGAAGGCTTCGCCGCAGCCCAGGGCCAGGGGCGCCGCCGTTCCCGTCGTTCCCGCCGTTCCCGCCGCTCCCACCGACCCCGCCGGCCCCGCCGCCCCCGCCGTCCCCGCCGACCCCGCCAACCCCACGACCAGCAACGGAGGCGCTTCCCGCCCTCCCTTAGGGCCCCAGCCGCCACTCGCCGCCCTGCCGCTTGCGCTCGCGCTCCCGCTCCCGCTGGCGGCGCTCTGCCTGCAAACCTGCCTGCGCCTGCCCCAGTCGCAGAGCCTGAGGGCGCACCACCTCGCCGGGGTCACGGCCCCAGCTACCGGATGAGCCGCCCTAGGGGCCGAGGCACTGCCCCTGGTCCGAAGCCCTCACCCGACCTCGCCCAGGAGCTGGAGGCAGAAAAGGAGAGCGAGAGCACGA
This sequence comes from Pteronotus mesoamericanus, assembly GCF_021234165.1. Classification (NCBI taxonomy): domain Eukaryota; kingdom Metazoa; phylum Chordata; class Mammalia; order Chiroptera; family Mormoopidae; genus Pteronotus; species Pteronotus mesoamericanus. Next base: position 7,614,757 of record NW_026555198.1, read on the forward strand.
GCGATGCCGTCGGCCTGCAGCAGGGACCCCCACCCCGCTACGCATCCTGCCTCCCCGACAACCCGCGCCGTCGCCACCGCCCGCAGCGGCCGCCTGGTGAACAGGGCCAGAAACCTTCCGAAGGAGGAGAGGCCAAGGTCGGGAAGGGCCCTGCTAGGAAACCCGCTTGCGCCGCCAAGAAGACCGGCGCCTCCGAGGGGGGAGCAAAAACCTCCTCTGGTGCTCAGGCCCAGTAACAGTCCCGCTGCCTCCCAGGGACTCCCTGCTCTGGGCTGCAGGGGGTGTCCCCTCGAGGAGATGGTCCCTTTCAGCTCACGCCATCCAAACATCCACAAGGACTGTTACACTTGTGCCCTGAAAAAAAAATACATGCCCCTTGCCCAAGGTTTGAGGATAAATGACAAGATCTCTCTCTCTCTATTTCCAAACTCCACTCTCTTTACCATCTGCCACGGTGGTTTCCACGCATGTGCACACACACTCACACACATGCCTCTGATTCCATTCTTTTAAATTATCTGACCAGGGTTGCAGCTATGATTCTACATCCCCAGCTTAATGAAGTGCAGCAGTTGAAAGACATTGTGTGTAATGCAAAACCAAAGATGATCTGACATTGAAGATTATCTAACATTGTGTGACAATTATTCACCTGGTAGTCATTTCCTCAATAAACCATTCATGTTACCTTTATATGTTATCACTGTTGTCTGATTTTTTTTAAAAGCCTGCCAGTACATAATTGTACTGAGACACTCCCTTCAGTCCTTTTGTCAGAACCAATTTCAGCAAACATCATACTGACGACTAATTCTGGGCTTATGGATTGAACTTCTCAGGATATTCTAAAGTATGAGAATACACCAAGAGGGAAGAAGTGTCCCCATCACTTCCTTTTTCATCCTCCCCCCCACAGAACTGGCCTTCTCTGTAAATAGTCTCTTTCAGGGTATTTGATCTAATACCATTTAGGCGTCTAAAAGAAAGTGGACATGAGGGGTAGAGGGTGGGGGAGATGGATAGATGTTGGGCAAAAGGTACAAACTTTCAGTTAGGAGATGAATAAGTTCTGGGGACACAATCGACAGCATGCTGACTTAAAGATACTCTTTGGTATACTTAAAAGTTACTATAAGAGGACTCATGGGCATGGACATTGGAGCTGGGGATTGTGGGGGATGGTGCAGAGGAGAGCAATGGGAAAAAAGGCGGGACAACTGTAACTGAACAACAATAAAAAAATAAGATTTTAAGAGCAGAAAAAAAAGTACAGCTTAAGTGCTCTCAACATGACAACAGCAACAAAATGGTAATTACATCAAGGGTAGGATTTGTTAATTATCTTGGTAAACATGACACAAATACATGTATGAAATCACCACATCATGCACCTTAAATTTACACAATGTTATATGTGGCAGATGCAGCAGCAGAAGAAACTCCCAGTCTCCCAGAAGGGTTCATTGGAGAAACCCACATGGTCCTAGGATGTACACAGACCCTCCCACCTGGGAATCAGCACTGGAAGGTCCCAATTTGCTTATGGGTAGTGGGGAAGTGACTGAAAGCCAGCCAAGAGCTGAGCAAGTGGCATTATTTCCCCCTCTGACACCTCCCCCACAGACAGAGCCACAAGGCCCAGCAACATGGGTTGCCCCACCCTGATGAATACCTAAGGCTCTGACCCTTGCAATGTAACAGGAGTACTGAGAGGAAGAAATATGGCACAAATGAAAGAACAGATTAAAACTGCAGGAAAAAAAATACAGCTAAGCTATGAAGAGATAGCCAACCTATCAGGTGCACAGTTTGAAACACTGGTAATCAGGATGCTCACAGAAATGGTTGAGTATGGTTGCAAAAGAGAGGAAAAAGTGAAGTCTATGCCAAGTAAAATACATAAAAATACACAGGGAACCAATAGTAAAGGGAAGGAAACCAGGACTCAGCGATTGGGAGCAGAAGGAAGAAATAAGCATTCAACTGGAACAGAACGAAGAAATAAGAATTCAGAAAAATGAGGAGAAGCTTAGGAACCTCCAGGACAACTTTAAACATTCCAGCATCTGAATCATAGGGGTGCCAGAAGGAGAAGAGGAAGAGCAAGACATTGAAAACTTATTTGAAAAAATAATGAAGGAGAAGTTCCCCAATCTGGCCAAGGAAATAGACTTACAGGAAGTCCAGGAAGCTCAGAGAGTTCCTAAGAAGTTGGACCCAAGGAAGCACACACCAAGGCACATAATAATTATATTATCCAAGATTAAAGATAAGGAGAGAATCTTAAAAGCAGCAAGAGAAAAGAAGACAGTTACCTAAAAAGGAGTTCCCATAAGACTATCAGCTGATTTCTCAAAAGAAACCTTACAGGCAAAAAGGGGCTGGAAAGAAGCATTCAAAGTGATGAAAGGTAAGGACCTACATCCAAGATTACTCTGTCCAGCAAAGCTATCACTTAGAATGGAAGGGCAGATAAAATGCTTCCCAGATAAGGTCAAGATAAAGGAGTTCATCATCACTAAGCCTTTATTATATGAAATGTTAAAGGACTTATCTAAGAAAAAGAAGATCAAAACTATAAACAGTAAAGTGACAATAAACTCACAACTATCAACAACTGAACATAAAAAAAGAAACCAGAAACAGAAACAAACTAAGCAAACAACTAGAACAGGAACAGAATCTCAGAAATGGAGATCACATGGAAGGTTATCAGAGGCGAGGGAGAGCGGGGAGCATGGGGGAAAAGGTATGGAGAATAAGCGTAAATGGTAGGTACAAAACAGGCAGGGGGAGGTTAAGAATAGTATAGGAAGTGGAGAAGCCAAAGAACTTACATGTACGACCCATGGACATGAACCTTAGGGGTGGTGGGAATACTGGTGGGTGGGGGTGCAGGGCGGAGGGGAATAAAGCGGAGAAAAAAATAGGAAAAAAAAATTGTAGTTGGCTCCCAGATGGCAGGGTAGGACACAGGGACTATACACCTACATATAGAGCAATTCCTCCTGAACAACAAAGGAGAGAAGGGCCACACTGAGAAGTTGCAGAAGAAACTGAGATGGTGTGACCACGGGAACTTCACCCCAAAGGGGAGACCTGCAGTGGAGAGGGATGTCACTGAGGGGCTGGTGAGGGCAGACTCACCTGCTAAAAGGCACAGTGACAACACAGTGATTTAAAGGGCAACTAGACTATACAATGAAAGAAATCTATTTACTAACCACGAGGCACCTACCTGCCAAACAAATGTGTGGGGAACTTGCAGGAACTCCCTTGGATCTAAGGAGCTGGCAAACTCTATTGCTGACATCCCTCCTCCAGCTAAATAGCGCTCCAGCCACCCTGCAAGGCCTCCGCAGTGGACCCTGGCAGCCCAGGGAGACAGCCTCCTAGGATGCCCCCAGAGTCCCCTGTCCTAGGCCACCTTGCCCCGTGACTGCTGCAACGCAGGCTCGCTTGCCCACTAGGGTTTCCAGGCTCTTTGCAAGCCAGCCAGCTCAGCCAGCACCCACTGCAGCCCCAGCAAGCATTAGCCGCAGCCTGAGTCTGCCAAGCCCCCAGGGGGATCCCAGAGCTTTGCACCCCAGGCCAGTTCAGGGAGCACCTGCTGCAGTCCCATTAACCTGGCCCCCAGTATGAACCCTGGAGACACATACTCCGACCAACTTGCCTTGCGACCTCTGCAACCCCAGCAGCTGGGCCCCTAAGGAGACCCAGAGCCCAATGCCTTTGCATCACCATGCCCCACGTTCCCTGCAGCGCCAGAAAACCAGACCACCGGCAACACCCCAGGTACCCCATGCGACCTCAGCCAGGTCTTATAAAAGGCTCCCCAAGGCGTCCCCAGCTCCATGCCCAGGGCTATCTCAGTGGGAGAGGGCTGTAGCCCTGCCTCCAGATCACCAGGGTAGAGAGCACAGGCATCATGAAGAGGGGAATGGCCGTCTTCAGGTCACTGATGGGGAGCATGTCTGCCACTTATCACCCGCTTCATGAATTTAGATTCCAGTTTAATGTCTACGAACCTCACGTGAGCTTCCTCATGTGAAAAGTAATATAAACAGTGGTACATTAAAGGGGAGCTGGAGCTTCCATCCCAGAGGAACTGCCTTGGAAGTGTTAAAACAGGGCCAAATAACTTTTGGACTGGGCCTAAACCAACAGTATGTGCCAAAGAGCTGTTTGCAAAGCTAACAAGATAGGACTACTGGACTGAAATATTTTTCTAAAGATTTTATTTATTTATTTTTAGAGAGGGCAAGAGAGGGAGAGAAACATCATTGTGTGGTTGGTTGCCTCTGACGTGCCCCCTGCTGGGGACCTGGCCCGCAACCCAGACATGTACCCTGACTGGGAATCGAACCGGTGACCCTTTGGCTCGCAGGCCGGCACTCAATCCACTGAGCCACACCAACCAGAGCAGGACAGAAATTTTTTTTTTAAATTGTTTAGAACGAGCACCACTCATGTTAGCTTATCTGCATCAATAGAAAAAAAAAATACTTTTTTGTATTGATGTAATTGTTCGATTTCAATTTCTCATAAATACCCATTGCCTTTGTGTTCTAATTGGAACACTATTTGGACTACTGCCTGAATCACTGCTTCCTGAGTAACTATTTTTCTTCTTCTGTATTTTTTTAATCTCATGTAAATGCTTGTTGCTTCTGACTTTGAAAGGCCTTTTAGTTTTAGGTTAACATATCTGGCATCTTGAACAGGATCTAAAGTGGCCTTGTTTCCAAGGACTGGAGTCCCCTGGAACCCAGGAACCAGGCATGGGTTCCTACTGTATATACTCTTAATAAGAAATGATAAAGAGAAAGCAAGAATTTTATATCTTCTTAAGAAAATGTCCTGTGTCCTTTCTCTTCAGGTCTATAATTGCTTCAGTAAACTGAATCTTCTTATTGTTAAAAGGGCTAGATTTTGCCTACAACCATTTAACTTTCTGTGTTTTCCTGAAACGTCTTTCATTCTCACCATGATTAAGTGAATAACTTAAGTATTGTCCCACAACGATTTATGATTCTCATATTTGACCAAATGTAAACATAATTAGACTTAATGGCATGTTAGGTTACATGGGAAGCATCACCAAATAAATGATGCTAAACCTTTTATTACAGAAAATTCCTAAAATTCCGACATATTCTGGTATAATGCTAAAAAACTTGCAGTATTTCTCTATCTCTTAAAGTTGTAAATCTTACCATGTCTTAGAAACATAAACCCCCAGAAGCTAACCAAGACGAAGCCCAGAGACTGAAGGAGAAAAAGGAGAGCATTTAAAAATGCTGACTGCTGGATAAGTTAATTCCCTGCCAAAATTGGTTTACGAAAGAACTAATTTTTTTTTTTATAAAACTACTAGACAACAATTAGGATGAAACAAAATGACTGTATATGAAAAAAATGATGTTCTATTTTTCAACAGAAGAAGGTATGAAACATGGAGATAGACTTTTGTTGAGAGAAAGGAAAAACAGAATGTGATTTTTGGGTAAGGGAGGACATAAAAAGACATGAATTTTGGGGGGATAAGGAAGAAAAAATTTTTTCCTAAAATGAAATGACTTTTAAAACGGGAAAAGAGAGGAAAAAAAACCCTGACAGGTACATGAAAGTTGCAGAAGGTCTGTGGAAGTTGCAAAAGGATTAGGGAAAAGGGATCTTAAGAATTTTATTCTTTTTTACCACTTCTCCCCACCCCACCCACCTCACACCCTCAATCCTACCCCTCTTTGGCTTTGTTCATGGGTCCTTTTTACATTTTATATATGGCCAAGGAAATTAAGATTGGAAGATATAATTAAGTTAATTATATTATTTTTATGCATATGCATGTAAACTCTCACCAGATCTTTAACCATGGCCAGTTTTAAGTTTTCCACCACTTACAGACAATTTTTGTTTTACTCGGATGCTATGGGGAAAACAATGTTCCTACAGATGTGTTTCATCCTGGAGAGGTTCATTTTTTAAACTCCCTGACAAGTAGTCTAAAATGTGGGTTTGTAATGACTTTAAAAACATAGCACTCTATTGAATAAAGATTTACAGAAGTCTAAGGAAAAACTTGGACTTGTAAAACTGCTAACAAAAAGATTAAGTCAATAATATTGTAATAAGTGTTGGTATGTGAGGTGCCAGGTGGGTCCCTGGAACACTGCGGGGGGGTCACTTTGTGAAGTACATCATTATCTAACCACTGCTGTACACCGGAAACTGATGCAGAATAATACTGAACGTGAACTGTAATTGAAAATAAAATTTAAAAAAGATTAAGATCAATGAGGACAAATAACATGGGACTAAGTAAACAGTAAGGATGATAATTTTATGACTTTTTTATATAAAATATCACAGTTTTTAATCTTTGTGCAATATAAGAAAGATTTTTTTTTCTCCTAAGCTACCTACAGCCTACAGCAATTTGTCAAATTATACCTATGTAAGCAAAATTAAAACATTTTTCTTTTCCCCTCTACCTGAACCTTATAGAATTTCAGGTATCTTAACTAATCCATGTATGATGAAATTTTAAAACGTTAACTCCTGGATTCATGATTCCTATTTAAAGAAAGCTCTTGAACCTAACTGGGCTGTTCAACCAAGAGAGGATTTGAAATTTAGAGGAAGTGAACAGAGGAAGTGAAGCAGGTGCCATCTGCTGTGAACAAACTAACCCAAAATTCCAGACCAGTCCTGTGTAATCTATACTTTCAGCTTTCTTTTTTCCCCCCTTAATTTCTGGTGCTTCCTATCTCACAAATAATGTGAGGCCAAGCACTTTCTAAAAAAAAAAAAAAATCACTCACTTTTCCCCTGTAATTTCTGACCACAAAAATAACTCAACATTGGACATCATTTTTAATCCTATCTCTCAGGTTAAAATGTGCAACTGGTTCAACACCCAGTCCAGGATGTTTACATCCTGGTGATATCAACCCCAGGAAAGGTACCAGATTTGAAGCAATACTTTTTTTCCCCTTGGGAAGATATTACAATGAATAAATATCTAATTAGAAAGTTATTACAAACCTTAGAGGAATTGTAATGACTGCTACAACAGTAGCCAGCCAGGAAAAAATACTTAAATTTTCTTGCATGAGTTATACTGGACAATAAAATTACTCTTGACCATATCCTACCTAAGTCAAGTGGGGCCTGCTTTATTGTTCATACTTCTTTTTTAAGGTTTTATTTATTTCTTTTAGAGAGGGGAAGGGAGGGAGAAAGAGAGGGAGAGAAACATCAATGTGTGGTTGCCTCTCGTGCACCCCCTACTGGGGACCTGGCCTGCAACCCAGGCATATGCCCTGCACTGGGAATCGAACCAGCAACCCTTTGATTCACAGGCCAATGCTCAATCCACTGAGACACACCAGCCAGGGCTGTTCATACTTCTTGTTGTACTCAGGTAAAACACCTATGATAAAAATAAAGATGGAATTAAATAAAGTTCGGCACAAATGAAGTGATTAAATACAGTGTCCACTGAAATCTCATGGTTCTTCAATATCTTCAGCAGCTGCTCCCAGGTTGCGCCTATGGCTTCTGATGCATTCTGTAAATTGGGCTCAGCATTTTGTTTGTTAATATAGAATGTTTTGCTGTCATAAAACTTTGTTTTGCAGGGCTCAATGTTATAAAAACACCAATCTAATAATGGCGGCTCAATGTTTTGAGATGATCACTAAGGCCTATGAAACTTCACATGAGTAATCTGAAGAAACTACAGAAGATGTTTCCCCTTAAAGAAACATGACATCAAACCTTTCTCTGTTCTGGCACTCTTGTGGCTCAAATGTAGCCCAAGGCTCCTAAAACAAAACAAAACAAACAAACCCCACTTTCCCTCCTCTATGGGACATGACATACCCAAAATGAGCCTTCCCAGCAAGATAGACTAATAATGACATAACGTACTCCAAATTAGCCATCCTGACAATGAAAGATAAACGGTGCATTTATTTATTTATTTATTTATTTTTCAAGTATTTTTCAGTTGTCTCCATTTTCCCCCCATTACTCTCTCCTGCCGTACCCACCCCCATATCCCACATTCAATCTCCCTCCCCAGTTGTCTTTGCCCGTGGGTCCTTTATACATGTTTCTTGAGGAACTTTCCCCTTCTTTCCCTCATTATCCCCTCCCCTCTGGTTACCATCAGTCTGTTTTTTCTTTCAATATTGCTGGTTCTATTTTGCTTGCTTGCTTGTTTGTTTTGTTGATTAGGTTCCACTTATAGGTGAGATCATATGGTATTTGTCTTTTACTGACTAGCTTATTTCACTTAGCATAACGCTCTCCAGTTCCAGCGATGCTGTCATGAAGGGTAGGAGCTCTTTCTCTGTGCTGCATAGTATTCCATTGTGTAAATGCACCAGAGTTTTTTGATCCACTTATTTACTGATGGGCACTATTAAAAATGGTACTTTTAATAACTGATCAAAACTGCTCTCCAATGATTAATCAGCAATGCCTTCAAGGAAAGATCTTCATCAAAATGGAGGCAGTGGACAAAAATGAAAGCAGAGCCACTTTAAAATGGAGCCACAGCTGCCCTCCCAGAGGACCTGCCCTGAACATTTCAGGCCTCAAACCTTTGGAATGTCACAACGGAGCAAACTAACCTGGGGAGTGGGTCTCAAGCAACAGTATGTCCCAAAGAGCTGTTTGCAAAGATAACTACAAAGCAGATATTATGACTCTTGGATAGATGGCTACAAGACTGAAAATTTTAAAAATAATTGTTTAGAATTAGCATCACTTAGGTTCATTTATCTGCAACAATAGAAGGGCTTTCCTTCAATTGCCATGAATGTTACTCTTTCCCATAGATACCCCTTGCCTTGGTCTTTCGATCAAAACACAATTGGGACCGCTGCCTGAATCACTGCTTCTTGAATCACCATTCTTTTTTTTAATCTCACATAAATGCTTGTTCCATTTCATTATGAAAGGCCTTTCATTTTATTTTATGCTTTTTGTCATCACTAGTTACCTGGGTCTAAAACAAACTAAAGTAATCCCTACCTTCCACCCACTACCTCTGGCAACCGCCAATGTTCTCTGCAATACATAGTATTTTATATCCTCTCTCACTTGCTATTATAGCATAACTATTTTAAACAGGGTTTTAAATGGCTACATCACCTCCTTTAATTTTTGCTCTACTTCTTTCTACTGAGTCACTCATGTCTCTAACTGCTTCATGCTTTCCTCTTCCTTTTCCCCTTCCATATTGATGTTTCTCAGAGTTCCATTCCATCTGTCCTTCTCACTTCTCAAACTCTCCTAGAGCAGTCTCATCCACTCCCATAGTTTCAACTACTGAGAATTTCAATGAAATGAATATATAGGGGTCTGGCACATTTAACGTCCCTTTTTATTACAAAATCTTTTATTACAAAATCATAAGCGTGTGATTCTGTAACATAACAATATCACACTCAAGCATACCATATGAAACTTTAAGTGATGTATTCAAATTAAAACCATAAGTTATTACACCCATATTATTACCCTACTAACCACACTCAAGCAGGTGTCACTTCTGCCGGACCTTATATATGTACATGTACACATCTAGGAGACTCAAATGACAGTTAAATAAATCTGAATAATACTATAAAAGCTTTATAAATTTAAATTTTGTGTGAAAAAGTAAAGTTTATACTTAAATAAATTATAAATTTTATCAACTCTTTAACAGATATATATTTGGAGAGTGAATTCATGCACTTCTGACATAATAAATGTATGTGAAATAAAATTCAAAACATCTTAAAGAGCAAGTACTCGTATGATGTACTCCAATATTTTTGAAGAGCTTGGAAACAATGCACAAAAACATTTTGTGGTGGTGAAACACTCTTTTGGCACAGAGAAGTATCTGGAGGAGAGAGAAATTTATGTCTTAGGATTCATTACAAAGAAAGGACCTGGGCAGAAATGAATTGTGCAAAATATTTTAAAATAAATCTTAAGAATCTGGGAGAAACTGCATGGGTTCCCAAGTAATTAAAGGCAAATTCAAAAGGTTAAATTGAGTATTCATCCTGGACATCCAATTGTGTATACAGGCATACCTCTTTTTATTGTATTTTGCTTTATTGTACTTCACAGATATTGAGTTTTTTAACAAATCAAGTGTAAGGCCCTCCACCAGAAAAAAGATTATGGCTTGTTTTATTACGATACTTGCTTTATTGCAATGTTCTAGAACCAAACCTGCAATATTTTTGAGATACACTTGTATTGCTTTTGGAATCCGCATAGAAAACTAATTGAGGAGAGAGAATAATTCAGACATATTGAAGACAACTCTGGAAGTTTACATTTGCAGTAAGTTCTCTTTTTGTTGTGTAAATTTTATATTAAATGTGTACATATTTTGTTTAAAATCTGGGTTTTTTTCCAACACTTACACTAGCTTGGTGAGCTTGGGCAAGTTATTTGAAGTATCCGTGCCTATGTTTCCTTATGTGTAAGTATAATAATAGTGCTTACATCATAGAGTTGTAAAATGAAAATGAATTAATAGTCATAAAAGTGCTTAAAATGCTCCACACATAAAAACTTTCAATATGAGTATATACTGGGTATAATAATTATCATTACTGCTGCTATTAAGCGATACCATTTATTGAGCATATATCATGCATAAAATGCTCTTCATAACATCACCTTGCTTAATTTTCACAACAACCATGATGCGGCAACTATTATATTAAACTGACATTATTAATAACTTGTTTGTGGCCCCATGACTAGTAAGTTGGGGAGTCAGTCAAAGATTTATATAGATATGTCCCTAACATAAAAACTCATGCTTTTATTATTGAGTATTTTTCAAAATATAAATGCAAATCTGCAGTCTCTATGACATGCTTACAGATTCAGAATCTCTGAGTATGGCTCCATAAAATCCTTCTTTTTGACTTGTTCTCCACATGATGCCTATGCACATTAATGGCTGACTAACCATGCATTGTGCTATGTTGACTAAGTTCATTAACTTTACCACTGGAACATTTTACTGTCAACACCAAATGCAAAAATTCTACCAGATAAGGCTCATGCAATATTAACCAAGGGACTATCTATAATTTTTTTCAGTTCTCAAAGTTACACTTACAATCATTTAGATAAAAATATTTAGATAAAAAAGTTTTCAGGCCATAATAAAATTTCTATTTGCTCACTATAAATTAAAAGTAATAAAAGTAATTTTCTCCTTTTCAAAGAAGGCAGACTGATATTCAGATCCATCTAATAATATGATTCCCGTTCTGTTTTATGAAATAGTGTGGACGGGTTGTTTATTACACCATAGAAAAATAAGTGTGATTAAAATTTGGGCTACTTTATGTTAACATAGTGAATGCCAATCTAAATAGCAGTTTCTGAAACTACCATAACTAAAATATAGAACTTGGTGGGTGGGTGTGTGCCTGTGTGTGTATAATACTTGTTGGAGAAGAATTAAAAAAATAAATAAATTGTTCTTAGTGTCACCTCCAAATATAATCATTATTATTTATGTAATGTTTAAATATATATTTCCTAGCTTTTCTACATATTTGAAGTTATTATTGTGTTTTATATACAATTTCATAGTCTGCTTTTTCACTCATATACATTTTTTCTGCCATGAAAGTCTTCACAGACATTTTCCAGTGGCTAATATTAAACTATAAGGTCTTGTAATGCACTCAATTATTATGCAATAATAGTGCACTTGGATTGTCTTCAATTATTTTATTATTATCAATTGTAATATCTAGAATGAAGGATGAAAGTGTGTAACACCAAACTGTTAACAATGGTTATCTTTGACTAGTGCAGTTGTGGGTGGTTACGTTTTTCTGAGTTTCTCACAATTCCTACAATGAACATATATAAATTTTAACAGAGAAAATGTTACTCAAAATAAAATTAATTGTATAATAACAGGTGATTACAGCTGAAAGAATGCAAATCTCAGACACAGTTTAACATGTCTTAGGGAAACCCAAAGATGGCAGAGGAGACAAAAGCACAAATGCTAGAGTAAAATTTTAGACTCTGATATCACAACTACAACAAACAACAAACACAGTCTAACTCCTACCCAGATAAATCTAAAACATCATACTATTTACCTTAAACATCAGGTATAGCTTCAACAAAAAATTACAAGATGTGCTAAACGGCAAAAAACACATTGTAATGAACAAAAGCAAGTATCATAAGTAGATTCAGATATAGCAGAATTTAGGAGTTATCAAACCAGGCATTAAGAATAACTGTAGTCGAACTCTGGCTGGTGTGGCTAAGTGGATTGAGTGCTGGCCTGTGAACCAAAGAATCACCAGTTCAATTCCCAGTCAGGGCACATGCCCCCGGTGGGGGGCACATGGGAGGCAACCACACATTGATGTTTCTCTCCCTCTCTTTCTTCCTCCTTTCTCTCCTCTCTGAAAATAAATAAATAAATAAATTGTTTAAAAGAATAACTGTGGTTGATATGCACAGGGCTTTAATGGAAAAAAAAACACAACGTGCAAGAACAGATAGGTAATAGTAGCAGAGATTGAAAGCCTAAAAAAAAAAATCAAAGAGAAATTCTAGAATTCAAAAATTCTGTAACGGAAATTTAAAAATGCCTTTGATAGGCTTATTAGACTGGATACAGCCAAGGAAAGAAACAGTAAGCTTAAAGATATACCATGGAAGCTTCCCTAACTGAAATGCAAAGGGAAAAATATTTTAATGAGACAGAATACCCATACAAATATCCTTATATGAGGCTAACATACACATAATGGGAATACCAGAAGAAGGAAAGGCAAAACATAGTAAGTAACTGAAATAATAATGGCTGAGACTCACCCACCCCTCCAAAAAAATTAATGATAGACAGCAAACTATAGATCCAGAAAGCTCAGAGAACATTAAGGATGATATTCCACAAAGTTCTACAGCTAGATACATCATATTCAAACTAAAGAAACCTAAGACGAAAAGAAAATCTTGAATGCATCCAGAAGTGGGGGAAAACCCATGTTACCTATAGAGGAACAAGGATAAAAATTACAACAGACTTCTTTTTAAACATTATGTGAACAAGAGGAGAGGAAAGTGAAAAACACAAAGTGCTGAAAGGGAGAAAAAAACCCACCAACCTAGAATTATGTGTCCAGATAAAATATCCTTCAAGAGTAAAGAAGAAATGAAAACTTTCTCCAACAAAAACAAATTGATAGAATTTGTCACTGGTATACCTGCTTTACAAAAGATGCTGAAGAAGTCATTCAAAGAGAAAGAAAATGATATAGGTCAGAAACTGGTATCTACATGGAGAAAGGAAGAGCATTAGAGAAGGAATAAATAAAGGTACAATAAACTACTTTATTTTTCTTATTCAAAATAATACTAGAAACAATGTTTTAGATGAGTATAACGTACGGGTAAATAAAATGAATGACATCAAGATTATGAGGGACAGAAGACAGGAATTGAGAGTATTCTATTACAAGTTACCTGCACTACATGTGAAGTAGTACAGAGTTGATAATGGACTTAGATTAGTTGTAAATGCATATTGTAATCTAGGATAGCACTAAAAATAGAAAATAAGTATAATTATTATGCTAAAAAAGATAGACAATAGAACCATATAAAATGTTCAGTTAAAGCAAGGAGGGGGAGAAAAAGAGAAGACAAAAAGGGAAACAAAGCATAAGGCAATGAATAAAAACAATTACAAATATTATAGATATAAATAAAACTGTATCAATAATCACTACAAATGTCAATGGTCTAAATGCACCAATTTAAAAGACAGAAATTGTCAGAGTGGATCAAAAACATAATCCAAATATAAGTTGCCTCCAAGAAACCCACTTGAAATATAAAGATACAGATAGATTTTAATCAAAGGATAGAGAAAGATATACCATACCACACTATTGCTCTAACCAAAAGAAGTTGGAATAGCTTTATTAACTTTAGACAAAGAAGATTACAGATTAAGGAAAATTATCAAGGACAAATATGGGAATTACATAATTATAGGGTCAGTTATGTAAGAAGACATAGAAATCCTTAATGTATATGAGTAAACAATCAAGTGTCAAGATACAAATATATGTGAAGCAAAAACTGATAGACCTGAAAGAAGAAATAGAGGAATCTACTTTTAAAGTTGCAGAGTGCAACACTCCTCTATCAGTAATTCATAGATCTAGTAGGCAGGAAATGAGTAAAGATAGAGTTGAACTGAACTGCACCATCAATCATCTGGATGTAATCGACATTTATAGACTACTTTATTCAACAACAGCAGAATACACATTCTTCTCAAACTCAACAGAACATTTATCAAGACAGACAATATTCTGGGCTGCAAAACTCACCTTAACAAGTTTTTGAAAATAGAAATCATACAAAGAATGCTCTCAGATAACAATGAAATTAAACTAAAAATCAATAACAGAGATTTCCCAAACTATTTGGAGATTAAACAACATAATTCTAAATTGCGCATAAATCAAAGAAGGCTCAGGAGAAAAATAAAAATGTTTGGACTAAATTAAAATGAAAATACAACTCTTCAAAATTGGTACAGTGCAATGAAAGCAGTGTTTAAACACAAACTTAATGCATTAAGTGCATGTATTAGAAAAGAAGAAAGCTCTAAAATCAATAATCTATGCCTCTACCTTAGTAAACTAGAAAAAAGGGGTAAATTAAATCCAAAGTAATCAGAAGAAATTAATAATCTAAGCTTCTACCTTAGTAAACTAGAAAAAGAGAGATAAATTTAATCCAAAGTAATCAGAAGAAATTGAATAATAAATATTAAAGAAAATCAATGGAATTTAAAACAGAAAAACAATATAGAAATTTAGGAAAACTAAAAGCTGGTTTTTTGAAAGATAAGTAAAGTTGATAAATCTCTATCTAGTCTAACTAAGATAAAAAAAGAAAGGAAACACCAGTTATTAATATCAGGAATTAAAGAGGTATATAGCACTGGTTCCTTGGACATTAAAATAATAATAAAGGAATAGTAAGAACAAATATATGCCCACAGATTCAATAATCAGATGAAATGGACCAATTCTTTGAAAGATACAAACTATCAAATCTCACAGAAGGAGAATCAGATCATCTGCAAGGCCTATATCTATGAGAGAAATTGATTCAATAGTTAATAACCATCCTAAAAAGAAAGCAGGAGGCTCAGATGGCTTCACTGGTGAATTTTAACAAACATTTAAGGAAGAAATGATAGCAATTATCTACAATCTGTTCCCAAAAAATAAAATCAGAGGCAACACTTCTCAACTTACTCTATGAAGCCAGCATTACCCTAATACCAAAAG
This sequence comes from Pteronotus mesoamericanus, assembly GCF_021234165.1. NCBI lineage: Eukaryota > Metazoa > Chordata > Mammalia > Chiroptera > Mormoopidae > Pteronotus > Pteronotus mesoamericanus. Next base: position 7,630,140 of record NW_026555198.1, read on the forward strand.
AAGACAAACAGATTAAAAGAAAGAAAAACAGCAGACCAATGTCTCTTATGAACATAAATATAAAATCCTCAACAGAATATTAGTAAATCAAATCCAATAGTGTATAAAAAGAATTATAAACCATGATCAAGTGGGATTTATCTCAGGTATGCACAGCTGGTTCAACATACAAATAATATAATCCATCACATCAACAGGTTAAATAAGAAAAGTCATATGATCATATCAATAAATTCATAAAAAGCACCCAAAAAATCCAACATCCATTCAGGATAACAATTCTCAGCAAACTTAAGGGAGGATTTCCTCAACTTCATATAGAGCACCTACCAAAAACCCACTACGGTTAACGTCGTACTTAATGGTGAGAAACTAGATGTTTTCCCCCTAAAATTGGAACAAGGTAGTATGTCTCTTGTCACCACTCCTATTCCACATTCAATTCAAAAAAACTTATGTACCCCAATGTTCATAGCAACACAATTTATAATAGCCAAGTACTGGAAGCAACCTAAATGCCCATCAGTAAATGAGTGGATCAAAAAACTATGGTACATTTACACAATGGAATACTATGCTGCAGAAAGAAAGAAAGAGCTACTACCCTTCGCAACAGCATGGATGGAACTGGAGAGCATTATGCTAAGCGAAATAAGGCAGAGGGCGAAAGACAAATACCATATGATCTCACCTATAAGAGGAACCTAATCAACCAAACGAACAAATGAGCAAAATATAATCAGCAGCATTGAAATAAAAAAACACTGACAGTAACCAGAGGGGAGTGGGGAGAGGTTAGCAGGGGAAAAGATGGGGAAGGGTTGTCAAGGAACATATATAAAGGACCCATGGACAAAGCCAAAATGGGGAAAGATGGGGGGTGGGAGGCGGGGGTGAGTGGGACAGGGGAAAGTGGTGGAGGGAAAATGGAGACAATTGTACTTGAACAACAGTAAAAAAATTTTTAGAAAAAGAAATTAAAGATCTAAGTAAATGGAGAGATAGCCCATGTCCATACAAGGAGATTCAATATTGTTAATATTGGTTCTTGCCAAATGATCTGTAGATTCCTTGAAAGTCCAGTAAAAATCCCAGCAACTTACTTGCAGATATTGACTGATTGTAAAGTTTGTATGGAATTGCAAAAGACTCAGAATAACCCACATGATACTGAAGAAGATCAAGTTGGAGGACAAATGCAATCTGATTTCAAGATTAACTACGAAGCTATAGTAATCAAGACAATATGGTATTCATGAAATAATAGAGAAATTGATCAATGGAACAGACTAGGGAGTCCAGAAATAGATTGAAACAAATATAATCAACCAATCTTTGACAAGGAAGCAGTCAATTCAGTGAAGAAAAGAAGGTTGTTGTTGTTTTTTTTTTCAATAAATGGTGCTGGAACCTGGGGAAAAATGAGTCTAGACACAAACCTTATACCTCTTAACACCTTTCACAGGATTAACACAAAATGGATCATAGGCCTAAATGTAAAACACAAAACTATAAAAATTCTAGAAGACAATGTAGGAGAAAATCCAGATGAAATTGGGTTTGGCAATGAATTTTTGAATATAATGCCAAAGCAGGATCTGTAAAAGAAAAAAATTAATAAGTTTGACTTCATTCAAACTAGAATCTTCTGCTCTGGGAAAGACATGGTGAAGAGAATGAAATGCAAATCCACAGATCATGATGAAATATCCAAAACACATAATGAATAAAAAGTTTGCATCCAAATATTTAAAGTACTCAAAATTTTCCAGTAAGAAAACAAACAACCCAATTAAAATGTGGGCATAAAATCTGAATAGACACCCTAACAAAGAGATTTATAGTTGGCAAATACACCATGTAAAGATGCTCAATACCATGGATTTTAGAAATTTGCAAGGTAAAACAACAACAAGATTCCACTACCCACCTATTAGATTGGCTAAATTCCAAACAATGACAATGAAAATGCTGGTAAAGATGAAGAGAAAAAGGAATTTCATTTGTTACTGGTGGGAATGCAAAATGGTACACTCACTTTGGAAGACAGTTTGACAGTACTTATAAAACTAAACTAGCCTTACCATATAATATAACATTTGTACTCTTAGGTACTTACCCCAATTCATTTAAAAAGTTATGTCAAAATAAAAACTTGAATACAAATATTTACAGCAGCCTTATTCATAATTGCTAAAAATTGGCAGCAACAAAGGTGTCCTTCAATAGGTAAAGAGCTAAACAAACTGTGGTACATCAATACAATGGAATAGTATTCAGTAATAAAATAGAATGCTCTATTAAGTCACCAAAAGAAATGGAGGAACATCAAAAACATATTGCTGAATGAAAAAAAGCCAATCTGAATTAGGTACTATATTATTCCCACTATTTAACATTCTGTAATAGCAAAACTTTATAGACATTAAAAATATCAGTGGTTGCCAGGGGTTTAGGAGTGGGAGGGGGAGAGATAAGTATGGGAAGCACAGGGACTTTTACAACAGTGAAACTATTTTGTATCATACTATAATGGTAGAAATATGGCATTATGAATTTGTCAAAATCAATAGAACTGCACAACACCAAGTGTGAACCCTACTGTAAACTATGCATTTTAGTAAATAATGATATATCAATATTAGCTCATCAACGGTAACTAATGTACTGTACAAATGCATGATGTTAATAATAGAGGGAACTGTGGGGGTTGATAGAGGTAGTATATGGGAACTCTACACATTTGTTCGATTTTTCTGTAAACCTAAAAATGTTCCAATAAATAAAGTTTATTATTTAAAATAAAAGAAAATGAATAGAAGTGCACTGAATATCACTGTATATTAATCTTGGATAGCACTTCTATTTTCATGGGACAGAATTCCGTAAGTGAATTCAGTGAATATGTAGTGTGGCTATATTTAAGATGCTTCTTATAGCTGAATCAGTTTCCCAAAATGTTTTACCAATTCCCACACCAGGAACTTATGTTACATCTCAGACTCTAGTAGGGAATTTTACATTTATCAGGCTGTCTCTTCATTAATCCTGGCAAGTCAACTCACAAAAGAGTGTATGTTGGTCATAAGAAAGGGAAATTATGAAGATATAAGTTAGATTAGCAAAAGGCATAACTCTCATAAAAAAACAAGAGTAGCAGCAATTTGTCATTTCCTGGTTATTGAGCAACCAAGTGCCTGTTTTATCATATAGCTGTATCAAGACTCTGAATGATTTTATTGTCTTTTCTTTGTAAATTAAATTTATAATTAAAAAACCATAACATTATACACATAAAATAGTAGACCCTTATTGTATTTATCAGTTTGTCGATTTCATTGCTGAGTAGTAGTATAACACACAGTTCCTTTATCCTTTAAGCAGCTGATGGACATTTGTGCTGTTTCTAGCTTGGGGTTATTATGAATAAAGCTGCTATAAATATTTCCATAAAGGTTTTTGTTAATGAATCTCAAAAGGGTTATGCCTAGTGAAAATTCAGATACAAAACACTACATGCTGTAAAATTTTATTTCTATGATAGTATAGAAGAGGCAAGCTCATATTGTCAGAAATCGTATCAGTAGGGAAGACTTAGCATGGAAAGAAGCACAAGGAAATTTGGGGGTGATGAAAGTGTTCTATATCTTGATTTTGGTGGTGGTTACACAGTCGTTCATTTGTCAGTGTTCATCAAATTGTACACTCTAAATTAGTGAAATTTATTGTATGTAAATTATACCTTAATAAAACCAAGCAAAAAAGAAAGAAAGAAAGAAAAGACAACCATTAATTTTCAAGGATAGTACAGTCTCAACCCATCAACTGCCTCATAGTTTGGAAGACTGCCTCTCTCACATTCATGTTTGTTCACTGTATTATACAGAGAAGTGTTAGTTGTTTCTCTTCATCTCCTTAATTCCTTCTTCTCTTTTGGATTTTTTTTTAGCTGATTGGAAATGGGAAATAACGTGGCTGCTGAGCCATATACTTCTTCAGGGCCTTTCCCTCAACTACAGAAAGATGCAGCTGAAGCTTTCAAAACAATGTTTATAATGACTAAATTCTAAGTCAAGGATGATTCTAATTCGCAGTCTCCATCTGGCAGGACCGAAGGGGATGGTTTTATTCTCTCAATTGCATAATGTTTATGGTTGTATCCACAGTGCCTATCATAGTGCTTGGCATAGTAAGCATTCCATAAATATTTATTGACTGAAAGAAATATAGTTAAATGGTTCATTCTGTTCTAAAGTGTCCTATTGAAAAAAATATTTCAGCTTGAAGAGAAAACCTCCTTAACTACAATACAGTCTATAATCACGGACTGCTAGCCTCTTTAGAAATTGTAGTATGCGATACAGTTCTCCAGCCAGATACCCCCATCAGGACTACCAAACCACTCTTTTCCCTATTTGCTGGTAGTGGGGCTACTAAGGCTCACAGCCGACTCCTTCTCTGGGAGTTGCCCTTGCCCAAAAGAAGCACCTTGTCCAATGTTAAATCCCCTCTCTAGCAGAAGCCTGCATCTAATCACTGGTTAGTGTGGAGGTCAAAGACCTAACTCCCTTTCCTTAATTCAGAATAATTCTGAGAGACAATTCCAGTTCCAGAGAGCCTGAAGCTTAACTGCAACAATATCAAGGTTTAAATTATCCCTCTGCTCATCCTGCTCCCTCACTCCCTTAAAGGTGTCACTCCTGAGATCATTCTCCAATAAACCTCCTGTATGTAATTGTTTGTTTTCTTGGGAAATATGACCCAAGACAATTCATATTGGTAATAGTCCTAAGGAATTGTCTCAAATATGGGATTTTAGAGCTGGATTACTCCCTGGTCAGATAGGTAGGAGAACTTAATCTAGGTGGTAGGAGGCATACTAATAGCCACTAATATGATATAGCAGTGCAATTGTTAAAACATTCACTGGTGGTAAACTGGAATGGGATACAGGATGGAGAGGGATGCAATAGTGTACACAATGGCTCAGGTGTTTGAAAGGTTTGAGGTGAGTAGTAATTACAAGGAATATGGAATTGGGTAACTTTTGTGGCTATTATTGATGCACTGGAGAAAAGCAATAAAAGGATAAGGGTGATTAATGACCAATTTAAGGCAAAACATGAAAACCAGAGGGCTTCCTTGGCAGCACATAGAGAAACTCATCTGTAACTGGAGGGCAGAAAAAGCTTTGGATCTACTTCAGACTTGATTATAAGGCTAGAAGAGCTTGAGAAGCTGGAATGCTCAACCTTATGTGGAAGACAGGGCAATAGGGACAGAAAAGGACTCTGAATCTTGAGATGAGATTTCAAGAATACTTGAAATTCTTGAATCTCCAGATTCCTTTGAACCCACTGGGACTGCAAAAGTGGTCTTGAGATGAGATTTCAAGAATACTTGAAATTCTTGAATCTCCAGATTCCTTTGAACCCACTGGGACTGCAAAAGTGGTCTTGAGATGAGATTTCAAGAATACTTGAAATTCTTGAATCTCCAGATTCCTTTGAACCCACTGGGACTGCAAAAGTGGTCCACTGCTCTGTTAAAGTAGCATTCGCTCATTGCTTGAAGACAATGCACAGGCTTCTCCTGCCTTGCAAGACAATTCAGAATTCTCTTGCAATGAATCCCCAATTCTTTTTCTGGCCAACAGGTAAATAAGGTGAAGTCACAGCTGGGGAAAGTATTGGGCTGGCAAAGGGAAGGAAACACGACTATGCAATTCAAATGAACTGGAAAACACAGCAGGAGGGCATATATGGGACTAGATTCTGAAGCTGTTGAATCAAGAGGGGCAGAATGCAGTTGGAAGTGGTAAGTTTATCAATATGGGAGAAACCCCCCATTATTGAGGATTTAATAATCTAGCAAAGGCAGGAGAGAATGATGACATGCTACTAGGAGGGCTCCTGAAATCTTGGGAAAACACCCACTTTAAGTGAATAATAAATGCCAGGATTGCTATGGTAGATGGTGGGGGTAGGGGAATAAAAAGTCTCAGAGAAACAGGCATGCTACCGTGAATTTATAAGGTGAGAAAACTCAACAGCTGATCATATTCTGCAAAAAAATCCAGAAGATAATTTATTTACCAACATAATATGAAATGTACTGGTAAGAAAGGAAATAGCAATTTTGAGAAACGCACTGTGGCTGTATTAGTTTCATATGTCTGAGTAATAAATTAACATAAGCTTAGTACTTAAAACAACACACATTGATCCTATCCTAGTTTCCATGGGTCAGAAATCAAGTGGGTTCTCTTTTTCAGGATCGCTCACAGGCTACAATCAAGGTGCCAGCCAGGCAGGAAGAAGCATTCATTCCTTCATGGAATTCAGGATTCTCTTCCAAACTTGTGCGGTTGTTGGCAGAATTCACCCTTTTGTAGAACTGAGATCTCCAGCTTCTAATGCTGTCAATAACTAGAGACCTTCCTGAGGTGACAGACACTGCCTTTCCATGTCAAGTTTAGAGTAAGTTTGTTTATGTCCATAAAATATGTTGCTGGGATTTTGAGTAGGATTGTATTGAATCTATAGGCCAAATTCAGAAGAACTGGCATCTTGACAATATTCACTCTCCCTAGCCATGAATATGGAATATCTTTCTATTTAGTTCTTTGATTTTGTTCATCAGAGTTTTATAGTTTTCCTCATTCAGGTCTTGTACATATTTGGTAAGATTTATACTTAAATATTGGTAAGATTTATACTTAAGTACTTCATTTGTTGGGGTGCTAACATAAATGGTATTATATTTTTAATTTCATATTTCATTTGTACATTTGTTGGCATATAGGAAAGCAATTGACTTTTGTATATTAACCTTATAGTCTGCAAATTTGCTGTTATTGCTTATTAATTCCAGGTGCTTTTGTCTTGTTCAGTTTTTTTCAGATTTTCTACATAGACAAATTTCATCTGTCACCTGTCTATGTCATCTGTGAACAATTCAGTTTTATGTCTTCCTTCCCAATCTGTATCTTTTAGTTCCTTTTCTTGCCTTAATGCATTAGCAAGAATTTCAGTACAATGTTGAAAAATCGGTAAGAGAGAGTATCCTTGTGCTGTACCTATCTTAGTTGGAATGCTTTGAGTTTCCCACCATTAATTATGACATTAGTTGTAGGTTTTTTGTAGATAGTCTTTATCAAGTTGAGAAAGTGACCTTCTACTTCTAGTTTTCTGAGAGTTTCTATCATAAATGGGTGTTGAATTTTGTCAAATATTTTTTCTGCATTTCTTGATGTGATCATGTGATTTTTCTTTTTTAGTCTATTGACATGATGAAGTATATCAGTTGATTTTCAGATGCTGAACCAGCCTTGCATACCTGGGATAAATCTCACTTTATCATGATATATACTTCTTTTTACATACTTGAAAAAATTTATTTGTTGATGTTTTGTTGAGGATGTTTGCATCTATGTTCATGAGAGGTATTGGTCAGTAGTTTTCCTCTCCTGCAATGTATTTCTCTAGTTTTGGTATGAAGGTAATACTGCCCTCAAAGAATTAGTTTGGAACTATTCCCTCTACATGTATCCTCTGAAAGAGATTATAGAGAACTGGTATAATTTCTGCCTTAAATGTTTGGTAGAATTCACCAGTAAATCTACCTAGAACTGCACTGGAACTCCACCAGGGCCTGTAACATTGGCTGCCTCCGTACCCTTTTCTCCTTCAACAACATCAAACTCCACAGTCTCTCCATCTCCTACACTGCGAAGGTACTTCCTGGGTTGTTCTTCTTTATGGCAGCCTGGTGGACAAATACATCTTCCTTGGTGTCATTCCTGTTGATGAAACCATATCGGCTTTTTTTTTAAACTTTTTAAAAAAAGATTTTATTTATTTTTAGAGAGAGGGGAAAGGAGGGAGAAAGAGAGGAAGAGAAACATCAATGTGTGGTTGCCTCTTGCACGCCCCCTACTGGGGACCTGGCCCACAACCCAGGGTACCCTGACTGGGAATCAAACCAGTGACCTTTGCAGTTCACAGGGTGGCACTCAATCCCCTGAGCCATACCAGCCAAGGCTGGTTTCTTACATTGAACCATTTTACTGTTCCCAAAACCTTCCTTTTAGTGACCTAGGTGCTGCCACTGTGAGGCCTCCAGGCAGGGGGTGGGGTGGGGAGAGGTGGAGCAGCTGCTGCGTCTCTGCCTGGCTGCTCATGGTTGTGGTGATGGTGACTGGGACCAACTGTGGGCAGTTGCAGCTCCCCCTGGAGTGTGATGAAAACTAGGCCAGTAGTGGCAGTGGTGTGCCCAGGGCTCTCTGGGGTCTTCTCTCTGCTCTTGCTACCAATCAAACGCAATCTTTTTTTTAAAATAAAGCATTCCATAGTCTCTCCAACAAGAGGCAGAAGTTAAACTAAGATTCATAAATGATTAACCACAGCGGTAAAATCTGCAATGCCTTTTTTCATAAGCCTAGATGATTTCCTGAAATATTCTTGTTTCTATGACCTGTTGATATGAAAGAGTCTAAGTTACATAATCTGAAAAATGAGGGTAACAGTCATAGCAACTCAAAGTTGTTGTGAGGATTAACTTATATGTAAAGTACAAAGCATAAAGTCTGGTATATATAAAAACTTAATAAATAGTTGTCACTAACTGTGACTTGACATTTTGGTAGAGTAATGCTTTAGATCAGGCTCCTATCAAGTTCAGAGACAAGAAACCAGTTAATAAACAAAGTCATTCTGTTCTTAAATTTTCTTATGCTTTTTGAACATAAAAGGGTTTTAAATTTTTCATTACTGTAATATTTTCACTACCATGTCTAGCTATATTTAATCCCTTATTATAATTATGACATTAAAAAATCCCTAATAACAACACAGGACTTTACAGTAATTATAAAACATCTAGTTTTGTGTGTGTGTGTGCTGGAACTACTCCACGGAAATACAGACTTCCACAAAGGCTCTCCTCTCCATGGGTGACTGTCTAAGACAGTGTTCTCCAGGGGTTCCTGGATGGCAGCTGAGAGGGGCTGAAGCTGGTTCATAGGCCATTACAGGGTCCACAGCCAGGACTGATGTCTGTGTGCCTATTATTCAATACACAGGTGGGTGACACACCTTCCAAGTCCCTTGGTGTATGGTGCTGGATCCCACAGCTCCCACAAACACACTTTTGTCTACAGATGGATGCAAAATTAGAAAGAAAAAGAAGAAAACAAAGAAAGAAGAAAAAAGAAAAAAATGATGTAAAATTACTGATGTGGAATGGGGAATATGATGACGGATGCCTTGTTCAGATATGTTGTTGACATCATCTCTATGGAAAATTTAAGAAGATGAGAAAACCTTCTCCATAAATAGAGAAAAATAAAAAAAAAATACAGAGAACATATTTTGGGTAAATTAAAAACCTGTTCCTGACAAAGTTTTTATCAAATGAGAAATAAAAGGTACCTACCTAACATGATAAATCACAGCAATGTCACCATTACTTGTGAAATGTTCTAGTATAGACATTCCCATTAAATTAAATCATATTTGAACATAAGCCTGAATGAAAACATAGAAAAAGCCATCAGAAGGTATGGGAGAAAAGCACTCTGAGAAGAAAGATGACAGCTAACATAATGGCCCTGAGGTATGAATATGGTTTGCAGTATTCAAGAAAAAAACAAAATATGATTTGGCTGGTTTGTAGTGAGCAGGGGGAAATATTCTATTCTGAGTATAACGGGCAGTCATGAATGGAATAACATAATCTGATCTATATCCAATATATTCGGGTTTTCCTCATTAATTGATAACATTGTCATTCTTCCAGTTACTCATAAAGGAAATATCAAAGGCATCTTCAGCAACCCCACATATATCATTCCATGTACAATTGATCATCAAGGCTTGCTGATTCTACTTCTTCAATAACTCTTTTAATGGGCCCTTTTTTAGCCCATCACTACTCCCTAGGTTTGTGCCCCAAAATTTTTCATCTGGTACATTGCGACCACTTTCTTAATGGGTGTAATGCCACTAATCCAGACATCATCCTGGTGAGAGTTCTCTTCTTGAAATACAGAAGGCATCTCTCCATTTCAAAAACTTCAATGACTAATGCTTCATAATAAAATCCAAATTCTTTAACCTGACATTCAAGGCCCTTCTTGACCCTTGCTTACCTATGCTGCCTCCTTTCCCTCTTCAAAGCAACGATGTCATACCTTTCACTAGACTAATTACAGTTTTTTCAAACACTTGCTGCTATTCCCTTCCTCTGGTTCTTCGCTTGTTTTGGTACCTTAACCTCTCTCTAGGACTGACTTTCAAATGGATGATTTCTTAGAATGTCTTCTCATTTTTCTAAATATCCAGGAATGTAGCATTTCTCAAATGTGGTCCTAAGAAGGCCTGCTTCAAGGTGTATTAACAAGAGAAACGTATATTCTTAAATATGTTTGGGAAACGCTAAGATAAAGGAAGCAGCTTTCTCTGTTGTAAAACTTTTCAAAGATTTCAACATGTGTTGAAAACAAGAAGAAGGTATTGAATACATAATTTTCTATTTAAACCATGGAACCAGTAAAACCATAAAGCAAAATTTTTAAATGAAATATTGTATGGCATTAGTTTTCCATTGGGTATATTAGACCAAATACTGAAGAGGTGATTTCTTATTCTCAAAAATGACTCAAAGTTCCTATGTATTTAAATCTATTCTGAAATGATAGGTTTCGACAAGCTTACAACCATCATTAAGATTTGAAGTCACCAGAATTCACTCACATTTAATTTGAGAGGATTCTATTTTACAGCTCTCAGCCAGTTCAGTAAAAAAGCAATGTGAGACAATAGTCATCTATCAGATTAACAGAAAAGCTTACTAGATGATACTTATAAAGAAATATGCAATGTGTTAATTTTGCTGCTGGGAGTAAGTTCAGAAGTATAAAACCATAGTGCATGATTTAAATTTCTTTTCTTATCAAATATACACAACAGACCACTTCAGACTAGGTACCAGGTTTTCTCAGACTATAGACTTGCTTCTCTTCACTTACACAGATGGGGTTCTCAGAGCCCAAGAAACTGATGCAGAGAGGTACAGAAAAATCAATTAAGATCAAATGAGGAATTGTTTGACCCCAACAGATCCCTACATATTTTAGTATCTCCAAACAAGAACAAGACCAACTTCCCTCCCAAGCTCTGTATGCTTCAGCTTTCCAGCCCCAACCAGACTTTAATTGGTAGCCATTAAAATGAACCTTCCAGCTAGCCGAACCATTTCCTGTAGTCTCTTTGTATATGAGGACATGTCTTTCATCACTCTTTGTTCATAATGCATGTGCACTCTGATTTCTCGTTAGCGATTTTGCAATTTATACAAAATTCAGTATCCAGCACTCTGTAATAACTGGCTTGGCTCCTTTCCAATGCTACCCCAACCATCATTTTTGGGCAAAGTAATCCAGATTCTGAGACCAAAATGCTCCCAGGCAGAGAATATATAAAGAGGATTATATATTCTTTTAAGCTCAACCCAAAGTTAACCAGGTTGTGTAAGTCCCTGTGATATTCATCCCTCTTTTCCTTGCCAAAGATGTAATGGCAATGTACAGGTTTCAGGCAACAAAACATGATCTAAGACAATCATGGTAGTTTCATACCTCTTTGACAGTGATTAATGTAGAGATTGGCATGTGACTCAGTTCTGGTCAGTGAGACATAAGGGAAATCTGCTGGGGAGGGGTGGGGTGGGGCATGGGAGGGAGGGGGTGGAGTCTAGAAAATATATTTTTCTGAGGATAGATATCGACTTCTTCTGCTTCCATGTGCAACTGTGCTTAGATAGCATGCTTAGAGCTATGACAGTCATCTTGGGAGCATGAGGGGAAAGCAAAGTGAATAGAACAAGCAGTCTAGAGCTCTGAGATCATTCAGCTGGATTAACCTGAAATCGCCTACCCCAAAATTCCAGTTATGAGATTGATTAACATACTTGTATTTTTGAAGCTACTATTACTTGCCAAATCATTTTACCTGATAAAATCTGATTTCACAAACTGGGCTCTTGCCTTGTTCTCATGCCAAGCCCCGACATCATACCTAGTTTGGGACCATGATGCAATATAATTCTTGTGTCACAGTGCCCTCTTTCAGTTCACTGTCAAGTATTTCAGTTTCTCCAGGTGTCAGATTCCACCATCATTTGCGACTTCTCATTGATCATCTTTGTGTCAGGCATTTTTTAAAGTCCTTTATTGTAAAAGTTTTCAGAGTCTGGAGTACTGACCTAAATTCTGTATGCAAACCCGGATCACCACACTTGCAGCCAGTCAACCCTCGTTTCAAGTAAAACCTTGGTTATACTTCCTGCTGCTACAATGGCATGCCTGTCTTTTTATAGCGGGGGGGGGGGGGAATCCATTCACTGTCTAGTCAGGTGGAGGTCATGGGGTGAGGCTAGGGGAGTAGGTTTAAATTTAGATGAATATTAAAATCACCTTGGGAGCTTAAAAATAATGAAGTACCCGAGCCACACCCAAGATCAATTAATTAGACCCCCCTAGGGTGAGTCCCAGGCATCCTTATTTTTTAAACTATCTAGGTGGTTCCATATGCAACCAACAATGAGATCCACTGATTTGGGAAGCATGAGGTGCACCTAGATAATGCCTTTAAACTACAGTGTATCTCTTTGCAGTCCTGTTGGAAAACATTGCTTTAATGGGTTTCCTACCTAGCCCCACAAACGGGCTGGGAAAATTTATTACTATACCTTGCCTACCATATTTAGCAGGTGAGCCAGAGTACTGTTTTAAGTTGGGCCTGCCTTTGGTCAGGAAAGCAGTTGAAAATTATTCTCTCTCCAGACTCAGGGAAATTCACAGTTTAAACAGAGAGTCAAATCCAGGGGTGTTTTGTGGTTGTTGTTATTGTTGTTGTTGTTGACTATAAAGAGTATACAGTACTCATAACTACAACAGTGTTCTCCAAAATTGCCTAAAAATAAGAATCACCTAGTGTACTTGTTACAGATTTCTGGGCTCTAACCCAGAACTACTAAAGGATACTTTCCTGAGGGAAAGATCTGATAATTTATGTAGTTAACAAGTTGTCCCAGGTGACTCTTAGCAAGCACATTTTGAAAACACTGCATTACTGCATATTTTCCCAATTTTATCTGTTTCAGGAGGCAGGATTCAGTTATCTGAGGTACAATCAAACCCCAGAAGGTAGCACTGAATTCTGAGAATAGAGAAAGGCCCTGAAAGCAATCAAAAATTAATCCCCCTGATTCTAAGCTATAATTTATGCAATGCTTTTCATGAAACCTCTCTGAAAAATACCCTGTAGCCTTATGTAGAAAATCCTGTCCATTAAGGCACAGGCATACTTTAGAGATATTGTGGTTTGGTTTCAGATCACTGCAATAATGCGAGTATTGCAATAAAGGGAGTAATCTTTTGCTTGTGGAGGGCCTTGCCTTCAATTTGTAAAAAAAAAAAAACCCCAAAAACAAAAACAACCCCCCCAAAAAACCACAACATCTGCAAAGTGCAATAAAGCAAAGCGCAATAAAATGAGGTATGTCTATATGTGTATCTAATCCATCCCATGGTCTCTGTCAGACCCAACAGAGTCTGAACCACTGCTGCCCGAGCTCTTGCTAAGGCTATATATACACTACACATCCCACACTCACCAGCCACACACACAGCCTTACTTGAAATGTCCTGTCTAGGCAAGGCCACAGAGCTGTCTGGCCCAGCTGGAGCACCGAAAACTCAGTATGCCACCCCTCCCCCATAGTTCCCAAAACTCTTGCAGTATTAGGAGGGCCAAGTGACTAATGCTGGTCAATGGACCGTGGACCAATGGTGTACCAAGACCATGGACATGGAAGCAGTCTGCCAGGGTGCACATAATATGGCTGCCCAGTCTGTAGAGAATTTAAAACCAACTTATTAACACCTCATTCCAGTATTAGTGACACTGTTTAGTCCCCCCTGAAAAAATATCTTGGTGGCCTTAAACTTGGAATTTATCCAAGTTTATTCTTGAGTTTTAATAAGATATATCTTAGTCTCAAAGTAACACTTTGTTATTACTTATCCTTTAAGAAACATTATATTTTACAGGGAAGTTAATTTGGAGAACTGCCAGGCATACAGACAGCCCTGACACACAGACTCAGCTATACAAGTTCCTTTTAAGAGGGAGATTATCAGAGTTTGGAATCACATGAACTCCTTAGAGCACAGTTCTTGTCACCAGCCCCCGAGATACTACACATCCCTGTGTTAAAGCAATGGATACAAAATAAACCACGACAGCCCAGTAATTGTCAAGAAAAAGACTTAGAAACTTAAGTTACCACAAATCTCTCATTCTATGTGACCACTTGGTATTTTAATTTGCGTTAAAAAAAGTGTTGTTGTTTTTTTTTTTTACTGTAGAAATAGTTAGAGGCCTCTGGTATCAATCTAAAAGAACCAAAGACATAGATAGACTTTACTGTGAAACTAGGTTTTCAAAATCTCTACCAAATTTATGTTTAAGATGTTTCCTAATTATGTGTAAATATGTTAATTCATATGAAAAACATTTCATTGAAGCTAATAAATGTATTTTTCAATCAAAAATGAATCAACACAAACATAAGAAGATAGATTTTGATGTATCATGGACAAATTTGCACAAATATTGAAGTCAGAAACTATAATACTATCTTCAGATATTTCTACTGGGTCAGACCAATAGGTAGTTGTAATTTCTCCCTTTTTTTCAAAAACCACCTTTATAGGAATATGAATCCATTACTTTTTTGCACTGAAATATTTATTTTATTTTTTTATTGGCTTAATAAGAAAATCACAAAAAAATTTCACTGGATGTTTTCTTTTCTGGCCATTTCATTATTCATTTTATGCCATTGTTATTACAAAAATAATTTTGCCCCCTAAAAGAACTTTTACAAAATATCCAATCCAGGTACCAAATATTTTAGGTAAGCCCCTGCTGTGAGCTAAAGTAAAGTGCATCTCTTTTGAGCTGAAAGGCCCTTGATTACTCGGAACCCTCATAGAGACCTCCTGTGGAGATGGCACAGCCTCAGGATGAAAACAACCTGGATCTTTGAGTCTCCCTTGGAAGGGAAGTGTCCTGCAGAGTGGACAGAGCAGCAGTGGTATGTTTCATATGTAAATGACAACACTTCTATGTATTAAGCCAATGAGATTTGTTTCTCATCACAGCAAAACCTAGCCAATCATGACTGATACAGAACTGAAGCACACTTATCCCTTCCTCAAGAAATAAGACACTGTCAGGTTTAGTGTGCCAAGACAAGGACAGCAATCAGCTTTACATTTGTGGACACTTTGATCTCTGAGCAAGTCTGGAAGAGAAAGTACTATGCAAAGAACATATTTACATTATGTAGGTATGTTTTATGCTCTGAGACTGAAAGTCGTTTAATTTTTTTATTTAAACTTATTGGGGTGACATTGGTTAATAGGATCACAGAGGTTTCAAGTGTATATTTCTATGATACATCATCTGTATTTGCATTATGTGCCCTTCAACCAAAGTCAAATCATCTTCCATCACCATATATTTGGTCCCCTTTACCTCCCCACCATTCTCCCAATCCCTTTCCTCTGGTAGCCACCATAATGTTGTCTGTATCTATGAGTTTCAGTTTTATATCCCACATGAGTGAGATCATATGGTTCTTAGCTTTTTCTTACTGACTTATTTTGCTTAGCGTAATACTCTCCAGGTCCATCCATGTTGTCATAAATGGCATTATTTCATCTTTTCTCATGGCTGAGTAGTATTCAATACTATATATGTATCACATCTTCTTTATCCAGTTCTCTATTGAAGGACACTTTGGCTGTCTCCAAGTCTTAGCCACCATGAATAATGCTGCAATGAACATAGGGGTGGTACATATCTTTGAAAATAAAGGCTTTTGAGTTTGTCAGGTAAATACTCAGGAGAAATATTGCTGGGTCATATGGTAACTCTACTGTTAATTTTTTGAGGACCTGCCAAACTGCTTTCCATAGTAGCTATACCAGTCTACTTGCCCACCAGCAGGGATGAGGGTTCCTTTTTTCTCCACAACCTTTCCAATACTTGTTGTTACTTGTCTTGTTAATAACAGCTATTCTAATAGGGGGTGAGGTGGTATCTCATTGTAGTTTTGGTTTGCATTTCTCCAATAGCTAGTGAAGTTGAACATCTTTTCATATATCTGTTGGCCGTTTATATGTCTTCTTGGGAGAGGTATCTGTTCAGGTCCTCTGCCAATTTCTAAATTGGATTGTTTGTTTGGTGTTGAGTTGTGGGAACTCTTTATATAGTTCGGATATTAGCCCCTTGTTTGGAGCTGTTGTTTGCAAATATCACCTCCTACTTGGTTGGTTGCCTTTTTATTTTGTTGTCAGCTTCTTTTGCTGTGCAGAAGCTTTTTAGTTCGATATAGACCCACTCATTTATTTTTGCTTTTGCTTCCCTTGACTTTGAGGTCAAATTCATAATATGTTCTCCACAACCAACGTTCATAAGTTTAGTACCTATGTTTTCTTCTAAGTCATTTATTGTCTCAGATCTTATATCTAAGTGTTTGATCTACTTTGAGTTAATTAGTGTACATTGTGACAAACTCTAGTTTAGTTTCATTCTCTTGCATGTTGCTTTCCAATTTTCCCAGCATCATTTATTGAAGAGCTTTTCTTTTCTCCATTGTGCATTTGTGGCTCCTTTGTCAAAAATTATTTGTCCATATACTTGTGGTTTTATTTCTGGGCTCTCAGTTCTGTGTGTCTGTTTTTCTGTCACTGCCATGCTGTTTTGATTATCATAGCTCTGTAAGTATAATTTGAAGTTATGTAGTGTGATACCTCTTGCTTTGTTCTTTTTTCTCAGAATTGCTTTGGCTATTTTGGATCTTTCATGGCTCCATACAAATATGATTACTTTTTGTTCTATTTCTTTTAAAAAGTGACATCGGGGTTTTGATGAAGATTGCATTAAATCTGTATATTGCTTTAGGTAATATGGTCATTTTCTATGTTGAGTCTTCCAATTCATGAACACAAAATACAGGGTCCAGCAGAAGTAAGGCTTGCTTGAGTGTGGTTGGTAGAGTAATAATATGGGTGTAATAATTTATAGTTTTAATTTGAACATTTCACTTCAAATGACATATGGTGTGCTTGAGTGTGATGCTGTTACGTTACAGAATTACATGCTTATGATTTTGTAACAAAGGATTTTGTAATAAAATAGGTGCACTATTTGTGCTGGATCCTGTATCTTTCCATTTCATTATGCCTTTTTCAATCTTTTTTAATAATGCCTTGTAGTTTTTGCATAAGGTCCTTCACATCCTTTGTTAAGTTTATTCCTTGGTATTTTATTCTTTTGGTTGAAATAGCAAAAGGAATTATTACTTTCCTTTATTTTTCTGAAGTTTTATTATTGGTATATAGGAAAGCAGTGGATTTTTGTACATTGATTTTGTATCCTGCAAGTTTACTGTATTTATTGTTTCTGATAGTATTTTGGTGGAGTCTTTAGGGTTTTCTATATATAACATCATGTCATCTGCAAAAATGGACACTTCTACTTTTTCTGGCAAAACAGCAAACCACCCAGGTGACTCAGCCCCCCTACAGATTTGGCACCCTGTGACTTCTGGCTCTTCCCAAAATTAAAATCACCTTTGAAAGGGAAGAGAAGTCAAATCATTGATTAGATTTAGGAAAATACAACAGGGCAGATGATGGGGACTGGGAGAATTATGTGAGGTCCCAAGCTGCCTATTTTGAAGGGGACTGAGGCATTATTGTCCTATGTACAGTGTTTATCTTGTATTTTCTTCAATAAATCCATTTTTCATAGTGCATGGCTGGATACTTTCTGGAAAGACCTTGTACACACATATATACACATATTTCACACAATACATTATGACATATAGGCATGCATATATTGTATGTGTTTTTGTATGTATATTTAAACTCTTCGGTCAAACAAAACCTATACGGAAACTGTATAGTATAGTGACCCCTGCCCCAGGCACCTCTTTAAAAAGAGCAGCGACAAACAACCTAGTTAAATGTTGTCTAATATTCCTTCTAATGTCATGTTATTTTAACCATTTTGATGAAAATCTTTCTGACTTAGAGGGGTTTTTAATATGTTCAAATCTATTTTGAGAAGACACAGGGCCATCATTGTGAACATGGGATACTGTCATAAACCATAAAAGAACGTAGTGTTTTTGCATCCTCCCTTGAGCCCAGGATGTCAACTCTAACTACTGCTGTCAGTATTCTGGACTCATGTACCGTCCAGCCTGCCTCCAATGTGCTGTTTCTGTGGATTCACAAGCAAAACAAAAATTGTTAAGAGTTAGGGGAAGAAAAGATTAAAGTAGTGCTGTGAAAAGTGCCTGCACTTACAGGAAAACCAGTATCTTAGTGCCACTGTCATGTATTCACCATATGACCTTGAACACAACACTTGCCACCTTAGCTTCTGTCTCTTGTAGTATGGATTAGATCATCTGTGCTTGTCACAGTGCCTGACATGTTGGGGCTCCTCAAAGCATGTTACTGAATCTCAGGTCCTCCTAGTTCTATGAGTCAATGATTTTATATGCCAAAATCTTTACTTTAGTTACTATGATTGTAACATGTTTAAACTGACCATACAGTTTGCTAAATTCTTAATCTAAATGTCAGTTGATGAGAGAAACAGCTAGTGAAGACATACAACACGGAATACCTTTAAAATATGCTATCTTATTGAAACCCAAAGCTGTATGAGGAAAGTTGCATTATTCATATTACAGGATAAGTAGAATGAGGTTTAGGGACCCCATCTGATTTTTTCAAGGTCTGAAGTCTTAAGGGAGTAGGGATGGATTGCTTTCTGTAAATTGCAGAAAGTTTGTAGAAATAAAAATAAATAATGGATGTAAAAAGGATTTCAAAATTTAAAAAAATACAAGCAGAGGGTAACATTATCATCATTATTCTCATTATATGTGGGTATATACATTTTAAGAAAGGAAAACTTCTTGAGTAATGGACTGAGGGTTTCCACTAAGAAATAAGGGGGCAAAGGACTCTCTGGCATCTGTCAGGGTTTCTCAGACTTCTTTTTTTTTTTAATCTAAGGAAGCTGAGAGACCCTTAAGGGCCACCTCAGAGTTTATGAAAGACTGTGCACAAATGTGCAATGCATGCCTGCAACATAGTTGTTCCAATCATGCACATTTAACCTAGGAGACACCCCGGCAATAAGAAGAGAAAGACAAATCGTGCTCCATCCTCTGTCAACAGCCTCCTATAGATATTGTGGCACTGTGTGGAAATAAGCAACTAATCAAATTCCCTGGACTGAGTTTTTTTGAAATTTGCAATAAAATCACCTGTGGCAAAAATTATTTCTGTAAAACTACTCCACATTACAATTACTTCTTGTGCAACTTGAGAGATTTCCATAACATTTGGATCTTGGGGAGCAGGCACTGGACTAAAAATCTTTCTTCCATCAGTTGGCCTGGGCTCTTTATGAAAATCAGTACTCTTCCCTACTAGTGACCTATTTGGTATATCAAGGCTCAATATAGCTTTTACTAAATCATTTTTAAAGCCATATTATAACATTTTGTAGACATACACTATCCAATATGGTCCAAGAGCTCTTAAAATGTAGCTAATCCATATTGAAATGTACCCTAAGTATAAATTGCACACCAGACTTCAAAGACCAAGAAAGAAAAAAGAATATGTTTTTGTAATATTTGATAGGACAAAAACCCCTCTTTCAGGCCCTCTTTGACAGAAACAAGTGGCAGCCCAACTGAAACATCCTCATCTACCACCACCCCATTACCAGATAAAAACTCAAAGCCCCAACTACTCAGTGCTGATGCTGGTGCTGGTGCATTTCTCCACACCCAACCCTTTCCCTCCCTTGGGAAAGTAAAAAATTAAAACCCTTTACTCTCTGCATTTTCTGCTCTTTGTGAATTCTTTCACAGGCCGCATCCCCGGCCACCCTAACAATATTGATTATGTGTTCTAATAGTAATACCTTGGAAACATTGTGTTTTAAAAAATACATCATTAAAATTATTTTCATTCATTCATTTTTTATTTTTCATGTGGCTACTAGAAAATTTTAAATTGCTTATGTGGTTCACATTATCTTTCTATTAGACAGAGCTGCTCTAGAATAAAGGGTACCTACTTGGCTTATTTCTGCTTATTACCTTTGAAGGACAAATATAGATTTCTCTTTATAAGAACAAAAGCCCAAAGTCAAACAAAACAGAACAAAATTTTACTTGCACTTTCCTGGTGTATATAAAACAGTTTTGCAATGGAACAAGCAAGCAATAGGATGTTTGGTTTTGAAAACTAAAACCCTGTACATGATATTTTGAACCATAAAGGGTGTTTATTCATCTGAACCTGCACATAGTTTGACCTTCCTCTTAATTGTGTTCATTCTGTTATTTAAATGCATCTGAACCAAAAAGAAAAAATTATTTGACATAACTGGTATTATCCCATGGAAAACTCTTTTTAAAATTGGCTTTTACTTCAAGATTCTGAAATCAGTTCTATTTTACTTTATAAAATAAGAAAAAACCTTGTTAGTATAGAATGGTTGATCCTCAGAGATGATCTGGTGTCAAACCAATGCTTTTTATATTTATGAGATGGATACCTAGGCAAAGTAAGCAACTGGCTCAACATTCCCCAGTTAATAAATAATAGGAACACAATTTGAATTCAGTTCTGTCATGTGATTCAAATTTCTTCCTATTCACATGGCAAACTTAAAACTATTTCCAAGTCATTCTTTTTCTTACCATAGAAACATAAGAAACATTGCTTTAAGAACATCAAACAGCTGAAAATGAACCACTAGTTAAGTTCCTCTTACAAAATTCATGCCCAAAAAGGTCTCCTTACTGTAGAATATATGGATATGACATAAAATAGGAATTTTCACACAATTAGGCATAGACTTGGAAGTAGCCTGTATAGCACTCTTTCCTGCTGATTCGTAGCCTATAATTCTAATGGGAACAGAGCAAATGTGGTAGGTCTGTTTTGCTTGCCTTTTAAAATTTAAATGCAGCTTCCTTTCCAAACTGCTGAGATTGTCAAGGTGTATGACCCTTGTCTGTTTGACAGTCAAATGAATTTAAAACTTCTGCACTCATAAAAGAATGCATTGTTTCAGCTTCCAAATCATTTGAGTGGATCTGAGTTGCTTTAATTTATTAATTTTAATATTTAATGTCATTGGTAAGTAAATGAACAAAGTTCCTATATCTAGATATCTTACATTTTCCAAGTTATTTATTTCTTTTTCTAGTAGCATATTTCTGTTTTCTTCTGAATAAATCTGCCATTGATATATTTTATTGTGAACTATTTTAAGAATTAATAAATACAAATAATAATATAGAATCCAAGTATCTAGCATCTAATTATAAAAATGTTAATGTTTAGCCACATTTGCCTCAGATTAAAAACATTGTGGTAAAATACACATAACATAAAATTTGCCATTGTAACTGATTTTAAGTGTACAATTCTATGGCATTCATTACACTTACAATGTAATTAATGTTGTATAACCATCATTATTCTGTATTTCCAGAAATTTCATCATCCCAAACAGAAACTCTATACTCACTAAATAATAACTCTCCATCTCTAAGTCCCTGATATCTTCTAATCTACTTACTGTTTCTATGACCTATGATAGATACCTCATATAAGGGGAAACGCACCATATTTGCCTTTTTATGCCTGGCTTCTTCCATTTAGATTAATGCTTTCAAGTTTCATCCATGTAGTCACATGTATCAGAATTTAATTCCTTTTTGTGACTAATATTGCACTGTATGTATATACTACTACATTTTGTTTATCCAGTCATTTGTTGATGACCACTTTAGCTATTTCCACCTTTTGGCTACTGTGAATAATGCTGCAATGTACACTGTCACACATATATCTGTTTGAGTCCCTGTTTTCAGTTAGGAGTGGAATTTCTGGGTCACATGATAATTCTGTGTTTAACATTTTGAAGAATCTACAACCTGCTTTTCTATGATAGCTTCTCTATTATACATTCTCACCAGCAATGTACAAAGGTTCTAATTTCTCTACATCCTTGCCAACACTTTTTTTATTATAGTCATCCTAGTAGGTATGAAGAGGTTTTGATTTGTATTTCCCTAGTAACTAATGATACTAAGCATCTTTTCATGTGCTTGTTATCCATGTGTATATCTTCATTGGAGAAATGGGTATTCAAGTACTTTGCTCATTTTTTAAATTGGGTTGTTAGACTTTCCATTGTGGAGTTGTAGGAGTTTGCCTCAGATTTTTCAAAAAATAAAACATCAAGCCCTGGCTGGTGTGGCTCAGTGAACTGAGTGTCAGCCTGCAAACTGAAAGGTCACTGGTTCAGTTCCTGGTCAGAGCACATGCCTGGGTTGCGGGCCTGGTCCCCGGTAGGGGGCATGAGAGGCAAACACACATTGATGATTCTCTCCCTTTCTTTCTCCTTCTCTTCCCCTCTCTCTATAAATAAATAAATAAATAAATAAATAAATAAATAAACTCTTCTTAAAGATTATTTTAAAAAGAAATAAAACATTAAAAATTGACTTTAAATTCCTTTTGTATTTGCACCTAATCCCACTATCTCACTCCCTAAATTCATCGAGATGTGACCACTATTTTTTTAAAGATTTTATTTATTTATTTATTTATTTAGAGAAGAGGGGAAGAGAGGAAAGAAATATCCTCAGGTGGAAAATTACACTTCACAGCCTTCTTGCAGATAGGGAGGTCCACATGACATGTTTCTGATCAATAAAATATAAGTGCAAGTTGCTGGACAAGTCTCACAAGAAAGTCCTTTAAAAAGAGGCAGACTTTATTAGCACCAACTTGGGGTATTTTGCCCTTCATCCTTTCCTTTCTTCAAGCTTGTAACGCTTATACTATGCTGGACACTGAGCAGCCATCCTTTGGTTATGAAGATGACAAAAGTCATATGCTGAGAAAGATAGAGTGGAAATATCGAGGAAGCCTAGGTCCCTGGTAGCATTATGTAGTCACTGTACCAGCCCTAATCAACCTCCTCCAGGGTTCATTTTACATGAGAGAAGTAAAACATTTTGTCTTTTAAACTACTCCACTCTTAATGTTTCCTGTCATGAACACCTGAACACAGTCCCAAACTGATACAATAAAGTCTTCTTTCATGACCTGTGATGATTAATTTTATATGTCAACCTGACTAGGCTAAGGGATGCCCAGATAGCTGGTAAAACATTATTTCTGGGTGTATCTGCAAAGGGCATATCTGGAAGAGATTAGCACTTCAATTAGTAGACTGAGTAAAGAAGATGGCCCTCACCATTGTGGCTGGGCCTCATGCAATTCCTTGAGAGTCTGAATAGCATGGAAAGATGAAGGAAAGGCAAATTCTCTCTGCTTGAGCTGAGATTCTCTTGCTCTCAGGCATTAGTGCACCTGGTTCTTGAGATTTTAGATTCCTACTGAAACTTACACTATTGCCTGCCCTGCTCCTCGGGCTTTTAAATTTGGACTGGGAGTATACCATGAGCTTTCCTGGACCTCCAGCTTGCAGAGAGTGGGACTTAGCCTCCATAAATGCATGAGCCAATCCCTCATCATAAATCTCTTTCTGAATGCATTCCATTACTTCTGTTTCTTTGGAGAAACCTCAAATATCACCTTCAATAATATTTGCAATTTTCTCCACAAAGTCTTTCACAACTTTAGTTAGATTTACTACTAGGTAGTTATAGTTTTATATTATTAAAAATAAAAAATTTTCCATCAGTAAATGAGTGGATCAAAAAACTGTAGTACATTTACACAATGGAATACTATGCAGGAGAAAGAAAGAAGGAGCTCCTACCTTTTGTGACAGCATGGATGGAAATGTAGAAGATGGCGGAGGAGTGAGTGGAAGTCACACTGACTTCCTCCCAGGACCAACCTGGAATTACAACTAAATTGGGAGAAACCACCCAGAACAAACAACTGAACAATAGCGAGAGAGGAGCCTTATAACCTCAGACAGACAGAACAATCAGCTTTAGCACAACCTAACTGCTAAGGAGTGCGGTACAGACTCGAGAAGGCAGGTGGGACACCCACAGGTGGCAGCACCACAAGGATATTGAAACAACCAGTAGGATCCCACTGAGAAGAGCGGGGTATAAACCATAAGGAGGAATCTCCAGCCTACAGCACCAGAGCCCAAAAAGTACACAGAAAACAGCCGAGATGCAACCGAGCTAGCAGGGTTGCTCTCTGCCAGAGATGGGCAGCTGGAGACACAAAGAGATGTTTAAAGGGCGAATGCATACATTTTATTTGCAGCCACTTACCCTGGTCGCTGGCAGGTGCAGAGGCAGGGTGGGCTGAAGACACCTGAGGAGAGACTGGGGAAGGAGGCTTTGGGGAGAGAACTGAGAGAGTAGCAGGCGGATCCCAGTGCTGACTCATCTCCCATAAGGCAGCAGACCTCTTGCTCGAGCAGACCACTCCCCTGAGCAGCAGCAGCATCAGAGGACCCAATAGCCCCACCCCCAGGAGGGCCTCAGCCCCACCCTATGGTGTCTCTAAGCCAACCTGCTGAGTGCAGAGTGGCAACCACAGATAGTAGATCCCTGGCTAAAGGATGCAGATTGGTCTAGAGACACTTGAGGGGAGACTGGAGACAGAGGTGTTGGGGAGAGAACAGAGAAAGTAGCTGGCAGGATCCCAGTGCCGACTCCTCCCCCATATGGCAGCAGCCAACTGGCTCAGGCAGACCACTCCCCTGAGCATCAGCAGAGTTATAGGACCCAGTAACCCTGCCCCCAGGAGGGACTCTGTCCCACCCTGTGGTGTCTCTAAACCAGCCTGCTGAGTGCAGAGGGATTAGATTCATAGCTGAAGGAGACAGCCACAGACAGTAGATTCCTGGAAGTCTTGAACAGACTGCCTAAGGTCAGACAGGGTCAACATCTGACATCATCAGAGGCAGATCCAGAGAGAGAAAAAAACAGCAGTCTCCTGCCATAGAATTGCACACCAAAAAGTCAGGAAATCAAGACAGATCAATTTAAGAAGCAGAAGCAAAAGAGAAGAGCCCCACAAAAAATGGGAAGACAAAGAAACACCCCCCAGTCGAAGGGAAAGGAGGAATCCCCAGAAAGAGAACTAATGAAATAGAGGCAAGTAAGCTATCAGATATTGAGTTCCAAACAATGGTTCTAAGGAAGCTTAATGAGCTCTATGAGCTCAGAGAGAATTATAAAAAACTACAGGGAAACTATAAGGAACTCACTGCAAACTATATCAGAATGAAAGAGGACATAGAAATTATCAGTAAGAGACAAGAGGAAATGAAGAATACCATTTCTGAAATAAAGAACAGAGTAGAAGGAATCAAAAGCAGGCTCAATGAAGCAGAGGATCAAATCAGCAAGCTGGAGGAGAAGGTGGAAAAAAGCTCCCAGAAAGAACAAGAAAATGAAAAAAGACTCAAAAAGAATGAAGAGGCATTGATGGAAATGCAGGACAACCTGAAATGTAATGATACCTGTTTAATAGGGATACCAGAAGGAGAAGAGGATGAGGAAGGGATAGAGAACCTGTTTGAAAAAGTAATGATGGAAAACTTCCCTAATGGGAGGAGAGAAAAAGTCACACAAGTCCAGGAAGCACAGAGGGTCCCATTCAAGCGGAACCCAATAAGGCCCACTCCAAGGCACATTATCATTAAAATGCCAAATATCTAAGACAAACAGAGAATCCTAAAGGAAGCAAGGGAGAAAGAGGTAGTAACATGTAAGGGAGCCCCAATATGGCTAACAGCTGACTTCTCAACAGAAACACTGCAAGTCAGAAGGGAGTGGCAAGAAATACTCCAAGTCATGAAAAGCAAAGGTCTGCAACCAAGACTGCTCTACCCAGCAAGGCTCTCCATTAAAATGGAAGGCGAAATAAGGAGTTTCCCTGACAAAAGAAGACCAAAAGAATACACCTGCACCAAACCAACATTGCAAAATATGCTAAAGGGACTGCTTCAAAAAGATAAAGAGTCTATGAATACCCAGTTCCTTTCACAGTCACCCATACTTGATATTACCAATATTTTTAATACTTAGTAATCTGATTGTGACAATGATGAGTTATTTTAATTGTTCCTTTATTATTTGTTGAAACTAAACCTGTTTTGTATATTTCTTGCCTATTTCTATTACTTTTAAAAAGCTTTAAGTGACTTTTTGGTATTCTTTATCCATTTTTGATTAAAGGTTTGTAGATTTTTTTGCCCTAAAAAAAAAAAACCCCATAAAACCTATTAATGCTGTTTTAGATGTGTTGCAAATACTTTCCTATTCTATTACTTGTCCTTTAACTTTCTTTATAGGTACATTACTATATAGTCTTAAATGTTTAATATAGTTGTATTGTCAATATTTTACTTTATAGCTTCTGGATTTGAATATTTTATTTCAGGGCAAGAAAAATATTATTTTGAATTATCTCCAAAAACTCCTTAGATTTTACATATTGATTTTTAACTCACCTGAATATTTCTTGTATAATGTGTGCAGTAGGGCTTTATATTTGTTTTATTTCAAGTAATATTGGCCATGCACCTTATTTGTTGAATAAGCTTTATTTTCCCCATTGATTTGAAATATCAATTTAATCATATATTACATTGTTAGACAGATATATATACATTTGTTTCTAGAATGCTTATTTTATTTCATTGATCTACTTGATTATTTCTGTGCTGGTGTCATGTTGTTTTAATTCCTGAGGCTTTATAATGGATTTAAATTTTCTAATATTTTATAATGGATCTTGACATTTAAAAAAGTAAATAAATAGAATCAACCTGCATTTAAAAATAGAAAGAAAGAAAGGAAGGAAGAAAGAGAGAAAGAAATAAAGAAAAGAAAGAAGAAAGAGAAACAAAGAAAGAAACGAAGAAAGAAAGGAAAGGGAAGGGAAGGAAGGAAGGAAGGAAGGAAGGAAGGAAGGAACGAACGAACGAAGGAAGGATCTCCTACCTTTTGTGACAACATGGATGGAACTGGAGAATATTATGCTAAGTGAAATAAGCCAGTTGATGAAAGACAAATACTATATGATCTCACCTATAAGTGGACTCTATTCAACAAAATAAACTAATGAACAAAAGAAACCACAGGCATGGAAACATGGAGCAGACTGAAAGTGACCAAAGAGGATGGGGAAAGAGGACAATGGTGGAAAGAAGGGGAAGGGACTAGCCAAAGGACATGTATGAATGACCCATGGACATGGACATCAGAGTGGGAATTGATTCTGGGAGCAGAGGGTGGGGTGGGATGGGTGGAGGAGGGCAAAGGGGAGAAAATTGGGACAACTGTAATAGAATAATAAGTTAAGAAAAAAATAACATTTCTTTCCTCTTAGTCTTTCAATTGCTGGTGTGGTGAATTAAAATGACAGATTTTGAATGCTGAATCATACCAAAGGATCTGGACAGACTGCAAGCTTCCTCACAATATTCTCAGGTATTATAATCTATTTTGTCAGATGAGACGGCTCTTAAAGGTATTTCATTTTATGTAAGTCTTAGTTTCTCTTCCTTCTGTAGGTTCTGGGTCATATGGCATCTCCCTTTGTGTTAGAAACCTATTTTCCTACTAAATCATATATGAATCATTGAAAACTTTATGAGAAACTTCAATATCAGCTCATATTTAATGCCAAACTTTAAAATGATCTCTTACTTTCAAGTACCTGAAGATTTTTTAAAATTTACCTATATAATGAACTTTGTTTTGATATATTTAATCCATATTTCTATGTGTTTCTAATGAGAGTCTGAAATGTTACTGGAAACTGATTTACTAGATATTTAATTATGTAGAAAATCAATAAGCGTCTTATTAAAAAGACTGCTTAGATATAGGGGAAGTAGTAATTTTGTCTAATATCTCTGTATATCATGGATATTGATTTGGTGGTCAATAGGACACAAACAAAGCACACAGTTTTGTTTAGTTATTACAGTGCTTCTCTTAAAAACTGAATTGGCCCCTGATGGGTATGGCTCGGTGGACTGAGCGTTGTCCCAAAATCTGGAAGTTCCCTAGTTTGATTCCCAGTCAGGGCACATACCTGGGTTGTAGGCCAGGTCCCCCATTGAGGGTGTGCAAGAGACAACAGATCAATGTTGTTCTCTCTTGCATCCCTTCTCCCTAAAATTAAATAAATAAAATATTTTTAAAAAACTGAATTGGAGCATTTATTTGATCTGCCCAGCCACTGAAGACATTTCAGTTCTTGACTCCTGTCAGTATATTTAAAACAGGAATTTTCAAGTCTAACTCATCTTTGTAATATTATTTTCTAGAAATTATGAAGTACTTATTATACACTAATAAGTGCATAATAAATCAAATCTTTTTTTAAACTGTGTTTTTTTAATTCAAATTAAAATCCTGTAAGGTAGACACTGTCATCCCATGTGACAGACAAGGAAACTGAGTTTCAAAAGATTGCACCACTTGCTCGCCAAAAACAGATCTGTTTCCCAAGCATGAATTCTTTTTAATAAGTCCCCCAGCAATGTGAATTTTTCTTTTCTTATATTTCATTTTTTGCTTACACTACCCAAGAACTATTATTAGTAAGATGCTTTAAGTGAAATCAGAAGCCATTATGTATTTCACCAAATTTGATAAACTACTTTCAGGATTGCAATTCATTAAATTCAGAAGGTATGCCAGTGGTGGTCTCTGATATTTAGAATTTCATCTCTCCTCCCATAAGGTAAGGGAATAAGTATAATATAATTCATATTTCTGGATGTTCATGATGTATGCAGTCGGGAGTTTAGATTTTTAAAAGGAGATTCACAGGTTAATTCATAGACCAATTCTCCACCAAATAAATATTGGGTTAATCTGTGTTTGAGGTCTGCAAGAATGACCCTCTGGTACTAAGGTATAAAGGCACTGGGGAGTGGTCCTAAGAGAGAAGATTTGCCCTTTCATTGCTCAGAATTAGATTCTTTCTGGAAAGTCAAATATAAAGGCTAAAGATATAGAACACCGAGCAGCAAGAGGGATGAAAAGAACCTTTCAGTTAAAGTTTTGTTTTTTCTAAAACTTAAAACAAAATAACTTTCTATGATTTTTAAAAACACATGCCACTTAAGATGGATTTTTAATTAAGGAACAGAACTATACAAAGTAAAGGATGCCAAAACTAATTTTAGTTTTTAAATTTAAGAAAAAGAAGGGGGAACTTTAAATATGAAAAACAATGAAAAAATAAAATATATGCAAATTTAAAATAAATAAACGTTAAAGAAAATGAAAAGAATTGAATCAAGAATATAGCAAAATGATTGATGGCAGAGTAAATAGGTACATAATGATTCATGCATAAATCTAAATGTTGCTTCTTATACATGTCATCTATGACTTTGAGCTAGCTCTAAGAATCTCAGCTAACTCAATTGTTCAATGGTTTACAACACAACACCAATTCCAACAGATCCTTGTAAAGATTAAATTGGATAATACTTGCACTGTGCTTTTGTTTACTCCATTGTAAGCAACTGATAAATGCTTTTTTATATTTCCTTTCTCTTTCCTCAGTGTAAACAAATATCTACAAATACAACAGCATGATATAATTGACAGAGCACCTGATTTGAATTTAGAAGAACTGGTAAATGACCTTGGGAAAGTCAGTTCACATCTTTGGCCTTCAGATTACTCATCTGTAAAAATGAGTATTGATTCATTTGGCCCTTCTTCAAGGTTACAGAGCTAGCAAGTGTTAGATCCATTCAAAGTTATGACTTACAATCTAGGTTCTTTTTTGTTCTAACTTAGCCATCATATGGTATCCTTTGAGTTGGTGATATAATAGAAAGTGTACTATCTAAACGCCATCCCTATGCCTAGCCCATACCTGCTCACCAACGACAAAAAAGAAAGTGAAATGTTACAGCATAGGATCCAAGATGGTGGCAGAGTGGGTGGATGTTTTACTCACCTCCTCCCAAGAGCAATCACCCTGAAAAACCAACTGAAGACTGAGTTGTATAATTTTGGGGCAGGAGCCATTACCATCACTTTCCTGTGAAACTTGCTGGTGTCTCTCCCTCACAGGAGATCTGCTAGCTCCACTCTCTGGCCTCCTGGTGGCCCACTCCCCATAACTCCTGGTGGCTTCACCCTGCCAAAGTCTGGGCAGAATTTAGGACAGTCTGAGTTATGTGGTTCCAGGACAGGGGCCACACCCCCCATCATCCTCTAAGATTGACCAGCACTTCCTCCTCAATGGAGATCAACTAGCTCCATCATCCCAACTCCTGGTGGCCCTGCCCTGCTGAGATCAGGCTCCAGGAAAATCTGGTATAGGCTGAGTTGTGTGGCTCTATGACAAGAGCCATTTTTCCACTGCATGACTGACCAGTGCGGAGCCCTCCCTTCACAAGGCCAAATATTGGTCTGTTTAGGCCTAATAAACTCTGCTGGCCTCATTCTGATGACTCCATGAGACCTTGCTCCACCACAAATGTGTGTGAGTACCCAGCTTGTGGCAGGTAGACTTGGTACCCTGGGGACATTTGATGTGGAGTCTCAGAGCCAGCACAGGCACCAAGATTTAATCTGTTCCTATCTGGTGACCATTAACAAAATAAAGAATAAAAACAATATGATCATATCAGTAGATGCAGAAAATGCATTTGATAAAATTCAGCACCCATTTATGTTAAAACTCTTAGAAAATTGGGAGTAGAGGGAACATACCTCAATGTAATACAGGCCATATATGACAAACCCACGCCAACATCGTACTCAAAGGGCAAAAACTACAAACATTGCCCTTAGGAATGGCAACGAGACAGGGATTTCCATCTTCCCAACTGTTAGTCAATACAGTACTGTACGTCCTAGCCACAGCAATCAGACAAGAAGGAGAAATAAAAAGCATCCAGATTGGAAAGGAAGAAGCAAAACTGTCATTATTTGTAAGTGACATAATACTGTATATAGAGGAACCTACTAAAGGTTCCTCTAAAAAACTGCTAGAACTGATGAATTGATTTAATTAAAAAACATGATACAAAACAAATATCCAGGAATCAGTCACATTTTTATATACCAGTAACAAACTATCAGAAAGGGAAACTAAGAAAACAACCCAATTTCCAATTGCATCAAAAAATAAAATAAAATATCTTGGAATAAATTTATCTAAAAATATAAAAGACCTGTAATCAGAAAACTATAAGACACTGAAGAAATAAACTGAGGAATATATAAATAAGTGGAAGCATATACCATGTTCATGGATAGAAAGAATTAACATTATTAAAATGTCCATAGCACCCAAAGCAATCTATAGATTCAACACAATTCCTATCAAGATACCAATGGCATATTTAACATAAGTAGAACAATATTCCAAACATTTATTTGGAACTACAATAGACCCAGAATAGCCACAGCAATCTTGAGAAGAAAAAGGTGGGAGTATTGCACTACCCCACATCAAACTAAGCTATAAGGCCATAGTAATCAAAACAGCATGGTACTGGCATAAAAACAGACATATAGATGAATGAAACAGAATAGAGAGTCCAGAAATGGTCAATTAATATTTGACAAAGGAGGCAAGAACATACTATGGGATAAAGATAGTTTATTCAGTAAATGGTGTTATGTTGGGAAAATTGGACAGATGTGTGCAATAAAATGATATTAGATCACCTTATTACACCATATGCAAGAATAAACTCAAAATGGATTAAAGACTTAAATGTTATACTCAAAACCATAAAAATCCCAGAAGAAAACATAGGCAGTAAAATCTTGGACATTTCTCACAGCAATATTTTTTCTGATATATCACCTTGGGCAAAAGAAACAAAAGAAAAAATAAACAAATTGGATTACATCAAACTAAGTAGTTTTTGCACAGCAAAGGGAACCATCAACAAAATGAAAAGACAATTCACTGAATGGGAGAACATATTTGCCAATGGTATATCTGATAAAGGGTTAATATCCAAAATTTGTAAAGAACTTACAACACTCAAAACACACACACACACACACACACACACACACCCCCCCCCGAAACAATCCAATTAAAAAGTGAGCAAAGGACCTGAATAGACACTTCTCCAAAGAGGACATACAGATGGCCAATAGACATGAAAAGATGCTTTATGTCACTAATCATCAGCAAAATGCAAATTAAAACCACAATGATATGTCAACTCACACCTGTCAGGATGATCATCAATATAGCAACAAACAGCAAGTGTTGGAGAGGATATGGAGAAAAGGGAACTCTGATGCAATGCTGGTGGAAATGCAGATTGGTGCAGCTGTTGTGGAAAACAGTATGGAGTTACCTCAAAAAATTAAAAATAGAACTGCCTTATGACCCAGAGATCCCACTTCTGGGAATATATCTGAGGAAACCCAAAACACTAACTGGAAATAATATATGCATCCTGATGTTCATTGCAGTGTTACTAGTATTTACAATAGCCAAGATCTGGAAACAGCTCAAGTGCCCATTAATAGATGAGTGGATAAAAAACCTGTGGTGCATTTACATACCATTTACTACACAGCAGTAAAAAAGAAGGAAATTTTGCCTTTTGCAACAGCATGGATGGACTTGGAGAGCCCTATGCTAAGGGAAATAAGCCAGTCAGAGAAAGACAAGTGTCATATGATTTCACTTATATGTGGAATCTGATGAACAAAATTAACAGCAAAAGTCAAAATAGACTCATAGATGCTGAAAACAGACTGACAGTTGTCAGAGAGAAGAG
The DNA here is from genome assembly GCF_021234165.1 of Pteronotus mesoamericanus. Taxonomy (NCBI): domain Eukaryota; kingdom Metazoa; phylum Chordata; class Mammalia; order Chiroptera; family Mormoopidae; genus Pteronotus; species Pteronotus mesoamericanus. The sequence continues at coordinate 7,663,073 of NW_026555198.1, forward strand.
GGGTCGTGGGGCTGGCTGAAAAAGGTGAAGGGATTAAGGAAAAAAATCACCATAGACAGATAGTAGTATGGTGGTTATCAGAGGGAAAAGGGAGTGGGGGGGTAGAAGAAGGTGAAGGGGGAGTAAATGGTGATGGAAAGAGACTTGACTTGGGTTGGTGAACACACAATACAATATACAGATAATACGTTATTGAGTTGTACACCTGAAACCTATATAATTGTATTAACCCATGTCATCCCAATAAATTCAATGAAACAAAAGGATTAAAAAAGAAATACTATAGCATAGACTACAACAGAAGTCATTCTTCTGTATGCTTCCAGAACGGCGTTTTTCTAAAACCTTAGTATTTATTATCAGTGCATAAGTGTCACGGAGTTCCATAAGTATTTTCCTATGAGTATGCATACATACCTACATATATACATGATTTCTTTTCTATGAAGAATAGATTACAGGTACAAATATTTTAAGGTTGATATTTATAAAGTGACAAACCTTGAGGTTTTGCAACCCAACTGATATATGACCATAAGCAAGTCACCTTACCACTTGGGGTCAAGGGTAAACAGAGAGAGAGAGAATGAACATTAGTGAGCCTCAGGGGGAAGATTTATTGCCTATTTTGACAATCTCAGAAGTCAAATAGTATCACTTCTGACAAGGTTCTCTGAAGCACACTACACCTAACAGTAAATACCACTTTTCCTATCCCTCAAGTAATCATACATACATACCATCATGAGAAGATACATTTAAAAAGTATTCAATCAACTCTACTTGACTTATTTTAAACAAATACCTCTTACACACCTATATACCTGGTGTCTTTGCAGTGCCTCCTAGATAATGACAAATTTTCAGTTTCTCTTGGCACATTATTTTAAAAGGCTATGCTTCATTTTCCTTCACTGAAGATAATGCTCAAAAGCAGTGTTTATGCAGACTTCCCAGACAAAACAAAAAAGAACATGTTCATTTGTAACTGTCAAATTAATTGCAAATTATATTTCATTCAACTGAGAACAAAATAATTTCATGACAAGAAGAATTTGCTACATAGCAAAGTCATGGTGAAAAAAAGTCAGGGGCGAATTAACTGAACCAAGTGCCAGGTTCTGATAAATTTAGCAAGGACAGACTAGTTGACTTAATATTTTTTATTAAGGGGGAAAACATTAAAGAGAAGTCATCCACAAATAAATCAGTAAGTCTGTTAAAGCATCTCGGAAATGATTAATGATACTTTAAGAAGAACCAATCTTTTATCTATCAATCTGTCTTCCTTTTGTATATGGCAAGAACAAAGCTTTTAAATCAGTAAGAAGCAACATATAAAGTATTCTTCATCTGGACTTGATTTCACATTTTCTTGTTACACCATATAAGACAATGAGTATGTTGATTTGTTCAGGTGGCCTAAGCTGTTGTTTTCAATTTCTCTGTAAATATAAACTCATTAGCCCTATCGACAGTTACTCCAGAATAACAATCCCAAGACTGAAGTGATTATTTTCACCAATGATTTAATTGTTGGAAATTGTATCAGTCTGGATATATTAAGGTATGTTCCAGCAAAATGAACAACACACCAAATCTCACTGGTTTAACAAGAAACATTTATTTTAAGTGCATATGACATGCTCAGTGTGAGCTACCTGGGCTCTATATGGATTTTAGTTGCTCGAAGATGTAGGCAGAAGGAGCACCCATCCTCCTAAAATTTGCTGGTTTCTATGTTAGATGGTAAAAGCAGAGTTGGATGGAGAGTCTTGCACTTCCAAAGAAGGGTCAGATACATTCATCAGTTCAAGTCAGTCCCATCCACTCAAAAGAAAGCCAGAAAATGGCTCTGTGTACTCAGAATGGGGAAGAATCTGAAATATTTGTGAGCACTATTCATGGCTAACACACAACTTAATAATTAAGATCAAAGAGCCAGGGAAATATGAGCAGAGATGAATGAACCAGAGTAGAAGAGAATTCCTATGTAAATTCATTAGATGGAAGCTACTTCCCCAACCAAAATTCAGTAAAGGTAGCGTATGTACTCTTTGTAGAATAGGAAGGCTAGATACAGTCAGGGTATTTAGCCTTCATAAGCACTTAACAGACAGCTAACCAGGCCCTAGTTGGTGTGGCTCAGTGGACTGAGTGCCAACCTGTGATCCACAGGGTCGCCAGTTCGATTGCCAGTCAGGGCACATGCCTGGGTTGACAGCCAGGTCCCCAATAGGGGGCGCGTGAGAGGCAACCACACATTGATGTTTCTCTCCCTCTCTTTCTTCCTCCCTTTCCCACTCTCTAAAAATGAATAAATGAAATCTAAAAAAAAAAAAGACAGCCAACCAGGTAGTGGACTTCTCTTCTATAGGCCCATTCAGTTCCCCACATTTGTAAAACAAATACCAGAATGATGTTATAGTTAAGAAAAGTAAGCCATCATATTTTTATTGTGGAAATAATTTTTCAATTTTTATATTACTTGGAACCCAGTATTAGATAATGCTTTTGTTTTCTTTTTGATTTTGGACATAAGTGCAGAGTGTTGAGGTATTTGCATTACCATATTGGACATAGTGAGGCCCCTCTTCTCTTTTATGTATTTTTCCATCTTATTTGCATTTTTGTTTCGAATTCTCTTTCCTCCATTGGGAACAATTCCAATGTGTTTGATACACAACCTTTTCATTTGTATTATTGTGCAAAATGTGTATTATTCTGTGTGCATGCATTTTGAATTTATGAAAATGATACTTTACTATATACTTCATTTTGTGTCTTCCCTTTTTCACTCAGTGCTATGTTTTCTAAATTATCCATGTATATATCTACATCTAATTGAATACTTGTAACTATTGCATTGTACTACAGGTGTGCAGGTACTACTTTTTACTTATCCATTTGCCTGCAAATAAATTATGAGGCTGCCTCCAATTCCCTACTTATCCAAATAACACTGCAATGTACATCTTTGCATGTGTTTCCTTATGAAGCTATGCAAGAATTTGTTTGGACACACACACACACACACACACACAAGTGAGATTACTAGGTCAAAAGAGGTGTTTATATTTAATTTGACTAATTGCACTTTTTTTCTAGAATGGCTATTTTTTAGCATGCCTAACCTTCCCTCTTATTTATCTATTTATCTACCTACCTACCTACCTATGAAAGTACATAAAAGTATCCAACATATTAAAAGCAATATTTAAGAAGCAGTATAGCCTTGATGTGGGGGCCGGAGTCACACTGCCTCAATTCAAATTTCCATTCTGCCCATTACTACTTGTATGACATTGGGAAATGACTTAATGTGTGTTTCAGTTTCTTCATCTGCAAAATACAACTATATGCAGCAAACAGGACAGTTGGTGGGTTGAAAGGAATGCTTAGCACTCAATATTAGCTATGGATATTATCATTCCTATGTATTGATAAATCTCTGATTATGTTACTATCTTTGTGCTTCAACTCCAAAAAGTTTGTGAGATATTCCTGCCCTTGCTAGCTACATAAAAACTGAGTACTGCAGAAATCACAGGAACTCCTTCAAGTACTCTGGACTGCCTGGGCTTACTGGCAGCAGAAAGGACTTTATAAATTTGCATACTTTTAAGCTGGGACAATATATTCTATTATGGGCCTGACTGGAAGGTGTTTCCTCAACTGTCTAATTGCCCTGTCATCTACAGACTTTTCTGATCTTTCACTACAAAGACCCCAGACTGAGAAAACTGAAATAAAGAAATGCCCTGTTAGGATGAAACAACATCGCTCTGAAACTATAACACTCTTTGTTAAAGGCATTCCACCACTGGCCTGAGGTTACTCTTCCTGAAGGAACAATGCATGAAGTAGAATCCTAGTTCCTATTCCAGCACTTGAGATGATGAAGATGGTCAGTATATGCAAGGCAGCTAAATACTGACGAGTACAAGACTGAGTTTATCTCTAAGACCGACAATGTTTAAAAAAACTGACTGGGTCACTGAGGAGAATGAAGATTCAAGTTTACATATGGATCTCATGTCTGTTCTCTTGTATTGAAACAGTTTACTCTGAAGATCATAGAACAGTGTTGCTAGAGCAGTTATTATTGAGCAGTGGTTCTCAGCTGGGGGCGATTTTGCTCACCAGGGAACATTTGGAAATGTTTGGAGATGTTTTCAGTTGCCACAACTGGGAGATGCTACTGGAATAAGTAGCAGCCAGGGAGGCTGTTCAACATCTTGTAATGCACAGAACTGCCTCCACAACAATGACTTTTCTGGCCTAAAATTGAGAAACTCTGTTCTAGAGCCTAAAATGCTTGGGCTTAAACTATTTATGAGCTGTGTAACCTTTGATGAGTTACTCAGTTTTCTTCATCTATACGTCATAATTGTTACTTTATGTCTGGCATATTGATGGTGTTTAGTAAATGTTAGCTTCTGTTTTTTATTAATTATTATTATTAAAGTAATTCAAGCATACGAATGTTCTCTTGAAGACCACTGACTAGCTATGCATTCATTAGATGCATAACATGTTAACTACTATGTGGCAATTATGAAAAATTGTTACTCTTTTCTTTTGTTATCCTAATTTATACATGGATATTTTGGGCATTATGCTGTCAATCTTTCCAAGAACTTTAATGTTCTTTTTCTGAAATAATAGAAACAAGCTCAACATATTGAACAAAAATAAGAACTGGTTGTAACACAGTGCAGATGCACTTGGAAACTTGCAAGTGAAAAGGTCCAAATTTCCAATTAGTTTTCTCAGAAAACAAGGTCATTTTCTTGTTTTTACATTCAACCCCTTAACATTAAAAGAAACTTTTGGAAAATGCACCTAAAACCGTGATATATTTTATTCCATTTGATCAGAAATAATTTTTTTTTAATTTCGAGGAATAATTTCATTCAGAATCACCAGTTAGCCATGTCCCCTTACATTTTTATCACAATAGCATAAGCTAGTAGGACTGAAGAAGCTCACTCAAAAGTATGTATTCTGGGGAGATTCCTCAAGCCACAAGATCAATCAATCTTCTCTACTCCAACATGTGGCTGTGCTTTTATTCTTTTAAGGCACTGCTCTATTTCATTTATAATTCACAGAGCTGCTTTAGAAATGCTGAATGACCAGCCTAGCACTTTTCAAGGCATACAATTGTGTTGAATTGCAAAGGGATTTTTTCCCAAGGAATATGGAAGATGAGTGCCTTCTGTTCACTTATTATGTCTTTCAGTTCCCGTTTACTGAGGGCCTACAAGGACCTAGAGACACTAAGCTAAAAGAAACAGCCAAGCTTTGAGGAGCTCATTACCAAGGGAGAGAGAAAGACAGATATACAATTGCAAATAGCAAGTTTACCACAAATATTGTACAATAAAAACAGTAAGAACTGGGTACTGGGGAAGCCTAGAACATCCAGATTTAAGGAGTCAGGTAAAAATTTCTGGAGGATATTGGGCATCACCCTTTTCAAATGTGTAGCTCTCGCCCTCACCATGCTTCCTAAAACTCTTACTACAGTCACTAGGAAACTCTACATTGCTAAGTACAATTGACCCATCAGTAGCATTTGCCAGAGATGCTCCCTTCCTGCTTCTTGATGTACTTTGTCCACTTGCCTTTAAGAACACTACAACCTCCAAGTTTTTTCTTCTATTTCACTCAACTGCTCCTTCTCAGGGTTATTTGCTGGTTCCTTCTCATCTCCCCAATCCAGAATGATGTTGAAGTGCCTCAGAACTGAATCCTTAAGATTTCTTGTCTATCTCACTCCCTCTGTTGGCTTATTCAGTGTTATGGCTTTAAGTATCACCTGTATGCAGACAACTCCTTACCACCTCCACTGTGCCACCCTGGCCTGGCCATCATCAGCTCTGGCCTAGATAACTGAAATAGCCTTCTGATGCGTCTATCTGATGCCATCCTCATCCTCCTACAATTCTAAAATGGTCCTCAAGATTCCTTACCTCCTATAGTATCCCCTCCCAGAGTGTAGGAATAGTCACTGCTTGGACTAAATTACATTATATAAGACCATCAGAGCATACTGGAGAGGGGTTAGAAATTAGAGAGAAGTGGCCCTGCCATCTTAGAAGAAAGAAATAGCCCTGTTGTGAACTGCCTATAGGGGCCGCATGACAAGGAACTGTGGAAGGACAATAGCTGCTAAGAGTGTTTTCCTGGTTCTAATCTGGACAATTCAGGAGAGTCTCCCCATCTCAAAATTCCTTACTTAATCACATATGGAAAATACATTTTGCCATGTAAGGTGACATATTCACAATATCTGGGAATTAAGATGTAAACATCATTGTGGGACCATTTCTCAGACTACTCTTTATTTAACAAAACACCACAACATGCTTCCCGCACACTTTCTCTATAATTTTCTTTCTGCTACTTATCATTGTCCAATATACTATTTTACTAATTTATCTTGTCTCTCTCTCTGAAACTAAGATATAAACTACATGAAGGCAGAAACTTGTCTGTGTTGATCATCACTGTATATCCTATGCCTAGAATAGTACCTGGAACACAGGAGACACTTTATAAACTGTTGAGGGATTGAATAAATGACAAATTATCAGCCCTACAAATCTCCCCACTATATTTGTCCTCCTCCAATCTTCCAGATACTTTAGAGTCCATGAATAAAGATAAAATTCTTGACCAATATATTCCAGGCCTATTATAATATGATTTTTACTTCTGCAGCTTCTTTCTCACCACACTCCTCTGCAAACAGTACTCCTAGCCCCAACTCCAAATAATGATCATATTTACCTTTTCTAGACCTTTCCTCATACTCTTCCTTGGACTGAGAATGTGTTTTCCCTGTTTTCTATTTTTTTAAATGTCCAGCTTAAATCTTCCAACTTCTGCCACAAATAAACTAAGAACTTGCAGTCACAACCAGGGTTTTGTTTTTCCTTTAGCTAATATAAAACACTGTTTATAACACTGTCATAGAGTGTCTTTCTTTATTCTTATTAAGATTACAATTAATGGTCTATGAAATATATTTCTCATTTGACCATGACTTCTTCAAGGAATGATGTTATATAATTCATCTTTTTGCTAATAATTTTTGCACAGTGTATGGACATAGAAAGGATTCAAAATAAGATAAACCAAATTAAAAGTGAAAGAAGAAAAATTGATTATAACATTTTTGTGAAACTGGAAGTAAAAAAATTTGGGGAATAGTAGCTCTTAGCCAATATTTATTTAGAAACTCAAATGTATATTGCCCAACACAAACCTAAGACAATTTCTTGAATGTGATGACCATAATGAGAAAACTTTAAATGACATTACACAACACAACTTACTCATTTCTTATGCCTTTTCTTTCTTTTAAGAAGGGTAACTTCGCTTTTATAAAACTGATAAACACACATTATGAGTAATCTTAACAAAAGAGAAAACTACAAATGGGAAAATAATTATCAGCCGAGTACAATACTCAGAGAAAAAGACATAGTTTTCATAGAGGAGAGTATCATCCCACAAAACTGTGTTTGAATAAATATAGGAAGAGTAGAGAGACAAATGTTTTTACAAAATTTGGATCGTTCAACACATTTTTTAAAATCTTCACCTGAGGACATTGTTTCATTGCTTTTAGAGAGAGAGAGGGAGTGAGAGAGAGAAACATTTACATAAGAGAGAAGAATAAGCTGGTTGCCTCGCAAATGTGCCTGGACTGGGGATCGTACATGTCTGCACTGAGGGCTGCAAATGCCTGTGCCTGGCCGGGAGATCAAACCCACAACCTATGTATGTGCCCTGACAGGGAATCAAACACAACCTTTGGGTTACAAAATGATGCTCCAACCAACTGAGCCACACCGGCCAGGGAAACAACACACTCATTTTTAAGTGTTAATTCATTTTCTTTTCCTGTTAAGAGGTTGAATAGCATGGACTGCCTGATGATTTTTCAAAATGATCCCTGAAGAAATTATACAAGTTAGAAGCATCAATCAGCGGAACTGATGTCAGTATAAAAGGAAACAAAATGTGAGATAGTCCTGGTGAAATGTAAGGCTGACTTGAACTGGTGTCATTGTGAGTGTGTGTGTGAGAGTGTGTGTATGAGTGTGTGGGGTGGGGAGTAACAGCAGCTCAGGGCAGAGGGCAAAGGGAGACAAAATGGCAGTGAGAGGGCAGGTTGGAAGTAGTCTCCTAAGTTCTCCTCTTGCTTTTCCTCCCTAGTTATCTCACCTGCACATTTTCTAGCAAGATCAGGAGCAACAGTCCAGGCTGCAGGTGTTAAGGGGGTCTCAGGAGCAATACAAAAGTCCTGCTGGAATAATATCTTAACAAAAGGGGTGGGGATTACCGACTGTCTGCTGGTATTGACTCTTCCCCTCAGCCATGACACCCTGAGCCTCCCATCTTCCTTCACTCTAACCTCCCACAACTGGTGGAAACTGCCTCTTTCCAAAACTGTTTCTGTGAACAGAGAAGCTTCCTAATGGAGTGGCAACAAAGGGAAGTAGACAACAGGTTTGGAATAGTTTGGATTCTCCTGGGGAATATCTTCACAGTTCTTTTTAAACCGGACAGATATATGTTCAGCTGATATTTGAACATATACCAACTAAAATAAAATTATTATGACGGAAAGACCAAAAGTTTGTTTATATATATATATATATATATATATATCCATCCTATATATATATCTCCATCATATATATAAACTTATATATCTTATATCATATATATATATATATATATATATATATATATATATCTCCCCACACAGATGCACACATTCAAATATTCTTAAAGATAGCATGAGCCCTGGCTGGTGTGGCTCACTGGATTGAGTGTCAGCCTGAAAATCAAAGGGTCGCTTGTTCAATTCCCGGTCAGGACACATGCTTGGGTTGCAGGCCAGGTCCCCAGCAGGGGACACTTGGGAGGCAGCCACACATTGATGTTTCTCTCCCTCTCTCCCTCCTTTCCCCTCTCTCTAAAACTAAATAATTAAAATCTTTAAAAAAGAAATAAAAATATATTTGAAACCAGGAACACAACAGATGAAATAAATAAGAGGATGACTACAACTAAAGAATAATTCAATGGTGTGCGAAATCATACTGAGAAATTTTCCCAAAAAATAGCAAGAAAGTAGAAAGAAATGGCAGTATATAAGAAGGGCAGAGACATGGAGAATACAGGTAGAATTTTTCAATAGGTGCACCAAAATAAGAGAAGAAAAAAAAAGAGAGATGAGAATTATATTATGAAAGAGAAAGAGAAACAATCCTTTGTTTCTAGCCAGACAATGAATGAAGAGAGAATATGAGAAAACTCATCTGAGATGTTTTAAAGTCCAGGCCTGGAGATGACACATATCACTTCTGCCCATATTTCATGGACCAAAACTCACCTCACCATAAGGATGTGGAAATTGTGGTTTAGCAGTGTGCACAGGAAAAAATAAAAGAAACATTTACAGTATGAATACTAGCATTCTTTGCTACAGAACTATATTACAAAATTATGGAGATAAACTCAGAAGTGAAGTTAAAAACCATGTATGTACATAGGGAACATAGTAAATAATATTATAATAACCATGTATGGCATCAATGGGTACTAGATTTATTGGGACAATCACTTCATAACTTACATAAATGTCTTAATATGATAAAATATAAGTCAAGCCAAAAACATCATAAAGAATAAATAAAGATATGAAACATTGATAAAAGGGAAAAGTGGGCAGGAAGATTATGAATACCATGTATGGACCTAATAATACTATCTCAGAAATGTTATTGCCTTTTTATAAAACAAAACAATTGACAGAGATATAGGAAGATTTTAAGAGATTTTTAAAATTTATTTATTTATTTATTTATTTGCAATTTTTTTTTTATTTTTTCTTTCTTTCTTTCTTTATTTTTAAATACATTTGTCTCTGCCTCCCCTCCCCACCACTTTCCCTTGCCCCCTCCCTCCCTCCCTCCCTCCCTCCCTCAACTCTTCCCCTTTGGTTTTGTCCATGAGTTCTTGCTATATGTTCCCTGACTTTCCCTTCCCTTCCCTTTCCCTGCCCGCCCCTCCCTCCTTCCCTCTTGTCTCTGTTGATTTCTTTTCCTTTCAGTGTTGCTGGTCATATTTTCCTTGCATCTTTGTATTGTTGGTTAGGTTCCGCTTATAGGTGAGATCATATGGTATTTGTCTTTCGCCCCCTGGCTTATTTCACTTAGCATAATGCTCTCCAGTTCCATCCATGCTGTCGCGAAGTTTAGTAGTTCTTTTTTCCTTTCTGCTGCGTAGTATTTCATTGTGTATATGTACCATAATTTTTTGATCCAATCATCTACTGATGGACACTTAGGTTGCTTCCAACACTTGGCTATTGTGAATTGTGCTGCTATGAACATTGGGGTGCATAGGTTCTTTTGTATTGGCGTTTTGGTGTTCTCAGGGTATAGTCCCAGCAGGGGAATCACTGGATCAAAAGGCAGTTCCATTTTCAGTTTTTTGAGGAAACTCCACACCGCCTTCCACAGTGGCTGCACCAGTCTGCATTCCCACCAACAGTGGACTAGGGTTCCCTTTTCTCCACAGCCTCGCCAGCACCTGTTGTTTGTGGATATGTGTATGATGGCCATTCTGACCGGTGTGAGGTGGTACCTCATGGTGGTTTTGATCTGCATTTCTCTGATGGCTAGTGATGCTGAGCATGCTTTCAAATGCCTCTGGGCCCTCTGTATCTCCTCCTTGGAAAAGCATCTGCCCAGGTCCTTTGCCCATTTTTTGATTGGATCGTTTGTCTTCTTGGAGTGGAGTTGAGTGAGTTCTTTATATATCTTGGAGATCAAACCTCTATCTGATGTATCATTAGCGAATATATTTTCCCATAGGGTTGGCTCCCTTTTCATTTTGCTGATGTTTTCTTTGGCCGTGCAGAAGCTTCTTATTTTGATGAGGTCCCACTTGTTTATTCTTTCCTTTATGTCCCTTGCTTTAGGAGACATATCAGTGAAAAAATTGCTGCGTGGGATATCTGAGAGTTTCCTGCCAATGTTCTCCTCTAGGACTTTGATGGTGTTGTGACTTATATTTAAGTCTTTTATCCATCTTGAGTTTATTTTTGTGTATGGTGTCAGCGGATGATCCAATTTCAATTTTTGGCATGTAGCCATCCAGCTCTCCCAACACCATTTGTTGAAGAGGCTATTATGGCTCCAAAAAATTTATTTATTTTTTAAAGAAGGGAAGAGAGGGAGAAAAACATTAATGTGTGGTTGCATTTTGAGCGCCCCCTACTGGGGATCTGGCCCACAAACCAGGCATGTACTCTACACTGGGAATCGAATCGGCGACCCTTTGGCTCACAAGTTGGCGCTCAATCTATTGAGCCACACTAGCTAAGGTGAAACGTAAGAAGATTTTAAATATCCTTCTCAGACACTGAAAGATCAAGCAGGAAAAAAAAGGAAAGCAGAGATATTGAAGTTGTGAAAAATACTATTGTGTTTGTTACAAAAGGCAGCGTCCATAGCAATTTCAGCAGCATTAATAGCAGTGCAGGCTCCTGATTTCCTGCTACACAGCAGTGGCATGGTAGTGACAACTTCCATCAGGTTAATAGGGAGTATGAGTAGTAGGCTCCAGTCCACCGTCAGTAGCATCATCTTTCTGAGATGTGGGAAACCCTCTTATTTCCTTTGTTTTTCCAGTCCTTCCAACACTTTTGTTACTAATTTCTTGCTTACAATCTCTGGTTGATATATCTAGAGCAGTTTTTCTGAATATATACACTGACTAATACATATCACTTATGTCTATATACCATAGGTCAAACTCAGCCCCCAACATATCTGAAGGAAAGCGTAAGAAATAGAGCCGTTTCCCTGTGTTCCCATGAGGTAAAAATGGTGGGGTAAACACATAGTATTTACTCTGTCACCATCTGCCCTTTTGGTCATGGAACTTCAATTTTTCTTCCTACACACTCACTTTCTTTCCAAGGGAGACAACTGCAGTCCAATCTGTCATTGCATCTGCCCCAAGGTCTAGATGTGGTTCCCCTTGTTCCAGGGACCTTTGCACTAAAAAGACAAATCACCTTCTATGCCACCTCATACATCCAATTTACAATGGTGAAGCAGGAGCAGAGTAACTACAATAAACATCCCCACTCAAAAAGGAGGACATGGGAGACACACAGAAGTTTATGGCTGTCAACAGAGCTTTTGAATGACTACTATAAAATGTGAGAAAGCCTGCCTTCTAATTCAGAGACTAAAATGATTGCTTGCTTAGACCCTGATTCTGGTCTCTGGAAGAATTTCCTTGCCTGTCATTCTCTGTAGTATCTGAATTTACCTCCTGGCAGGTTCTTTTTCATATTCTCCCTTTTTTGCCAGGCCACACCTGAAGTAGAGTTGGAAAAATATGCCAAAACTGAGAACTGTATAACCTCCTGAGCAAATTTCTCAACTCTACTAGGATGGAGGTTGAAAGCTTCTTTTAAGCCTGGAACTATCAAAAATTTTTTTCAAGGCCCTGGCTGGCATGGCTCAGTGGGTTGAACATCATCCCACAAAGCAAAAGGTCACCAGTTTGATTCCCAGTCAGGGCACATGCCTGGGTTGGCGTTTGGTCCCCGGTTGGGGGCATGTATGAGAGGCAGCTGCATCAATGTTTCTCTCGCACATCACTGTTTCTCTCCCTCTCTTCCTCTCTCCCCTCTCCTCTCTCTAAAAGTAAATAAATAAAATTTTTAAAAACTTTGTGAAGAATTGTGCTTTTCTTGGCAATAAAACTGTCTTGGAAAATAGTACGGTTCTGACCTACTTGTTTCTAGCCAGTTCTGTGTAGCAGTAACCACACTTAATATTCTTAAATTTATTTCATGGATAGGCTTTATTTCTCTGCTTTTTTATCTTCATGTCTATCCCCCTCAACTTAGCAAATAAAATACAGGGCACCCAGTTAAATTTGAATTTCCAATAAACAATGACTTCTTTTTGTATAAGTATGTATTCTGCAACATTTAGCCCATACTTACACCAAACATATTTGACATTTATCTGAAATTCAAACTTAACTGAGCATCCTGTATTTTATTTGGCAAGACTACGTGATAGAACAGATGACCTAAAGGTGGACATGCCAGTGAAGAGAGCAAGCAGAAAATATAGCACAGAAAGTTTTATTGTCAGGCTTGAAAATGTATATTGCTTATGCTTACATATCCTTGTCCTGAAGTCATCCATGTGTACCCTAGCCAACTTCACACAGAATTGATAAAATGCACTCTTCTGTGTTCCAAAAGTAGAAATAGTGTTGAGAACACATAGCATCATTTCTTATGCAAATATTACTGAATCTCAGCTATTAGATATATAGATAACACTACACTCCACAAATAATGGACATGCATTATTTTTAAGCACACATAAATTATTCATAAAACATACCATACATTAAGCCATAAAGGCAGCCTTCACACATTTCAAAGAATCAATATACCACAAATCATTTCTCCAACCCTAGTACAATCAAATTAGGAATTTAATAACAAAACATATCTTCAAAAGAATCCCACAGTGAAAAGAAGAAGGATGTAAAACATAATATTTACATGAAAAGGCAAACCATAAATTGGGAGAAGATAATTTGCAAAATACATAAAAAATAAAGAGCTTGCATAAATATTCCTATAAATCAATAAGAAAAAAAAACACAACTCATAGAAAAAATGGACAAAAGATAGTCATTTTAAAAAATGGCCGATAAGTAGCCCTGACTGGTATGGCTCAGTTGATTGAGCATCGTCCCACAAAACAAAAGATCATCAGTTTGATTCCAGTCAGGGCACATGCCTGGGTTGTGGGTTCAGTCCCAGGTTGGGGCACACAAGAAAGGCAACCAATCGATGTTTCTCACATTGATGTTTTGCTCCCTCTCTTTATCCCTCCCTTCCTCTCTCTCTAGAAATAAACAAATAAAATCTTTTTAAAATGGCCAATAAGCATTAAATCTACAATAAGATACCACTTCATGGACATGTGAATGCTTATTATTTGAAAGACTTCACATGTAAATTGTGAATACTTTAGAAAATGATTTTGATGGTATCTATTAAAGCTGAACACACACATACCCTATGAAATAGCAATTCTACCAGTAGGTATAGATCCAACTGACTTACATACCTATGTTCAACAAGATCATTCACAGCAGCAGTATCAATAATAACCAAAAACTGAAAACAACACAAATGTTCACAAACTGTAGGGTAGCTGAATAAATTGTAGAATATTCATATAATGGAAAACTATGGAACAGAGAGAATGAATGAACTCTCAGAGCAGGAAATGGCATGGATAATTCACACCGTGCTAAAAGAAACCAGACACAAAAGAGTACATAGTTGTGATTATTTATATATAACGTTTTAAAAAGGGGCAAAACCAACCTATAGTGATACAAGTGAGAATAGAAGTTTCCTTTTAAGAATATAGGACTAGAAATTGGCATAAGAGGGGCTTTAGAGAGCTAATAATGTATTTCTTAATCTGGATTCTGTTTACATTGGTGCATACAGTGTGAAAATTCAGTAAGATCTGATTTGTACACTTTTCTGTTTATTTCTTATACTTCATTAAAATTTTATTTTAAAGAACTACATAAAATTCTGGCAAATAATGTCAATGAATGCTAAAATCATTAGACTGAAGATTTAGGGGTGATAAAACAACTATGGGACATTTATACAATGGAATACTACTCAGCCGTAAAAAGAAGATTTTACCCTTTGCAATAGTATGGATGGACCTGGAGAACATTATGATAAGTGAAATAAGCCATCCTGAGAAAGACAAACACCATATGATTTCACTTGTATACGGAATCTAATGAACAAACTGAACTAACAGGCAAAACAGAGACAGACTCATAGATGGAGAGCAGGATGACAGCTCTGGGGGAGGAGGTTAGGGGGTAGAAGGATTGAGCAAAAAGGGAAAAGGACTCATGGACATGGACAACAGTGTGGTGATTGCTGGGGGAAGTGGGGTGTAAGGGGACTAAATGGTAATGAGAAAAATACAATAAAAAAGAAAAAAGATTTTGGGGGACAAGGGTATATTGATATGATCGAAAATATCACCCCACAGATTACATATTAATCACAAAGGGAAAATCTTGCCTTTAAAAATGAAGAACTATGACATATCTCATCTAACTCAAGTGACCAATCAGGAAGTGACCAACTATATTAGGTACCTCCTCATGTGATGTCGTATAATACAATGAGAAGTAGTGTTATGCTAATAATGTTTAACCTGTATCTCATCATGAGAAAGCAATCAGAAGAGTCCATATTGTGGACAGACTTCAGTATAGCTAGAATAAACACTTTTAAAAGGTTAGTGTTATGAAAGACAAAAAAGGTAAGGACTGTCCTATAATTAAAAAGATTAAAGAGATGTGACAATACTATGCAATGCATGATCTTTGGATTCTGGACCAAGAGACAAAACAGCTGTAACAATTGAGAAAATTTGGGTAAAGACTATGTACTTGATAATATCACTGTGTCAATGTTAAATTTCATTGATGTGATAATGTTCTGTGGTTGTGTAGGAGAATGCTCTTGTTCTTAGAAAACATATGGATCATTTAAACTGTCTTATTTTTTCCTACAGTCTAATTTTTATAATAAGTATGTATTACTTTAAAATAGAATAAAACACTTTAAAAATAAACAAATCAACCCTAGTAATTATAAAAAGTGTAACAGAGCAAACCCAAATAAGAAAAAATAAATAAAAGAATGCAAATATAAGCAGAAATGAATGACAAAGATAAATAAAAAACGATAAAGAAGATTAACAAAAGAGAAAGGTTGTTCTCTGAAAAGATTAATTAAATGGATAGATTTCTAACAAGGCTGATTACTAAAAAAGATCAAATATAGACAAATAATAATGTAAAGAGAAAAAAACTACAAATATAAGCATTTAAGAATGATAAAATATGCCCTGCTTGGTGTGGCTCAGTGGATTGAGTGCCAGCCTGCAAACCAAAGGGTCACTGGTTTGATTCCCAGTCAGGGCACATGCCTGGGTTATGGGCCAGGTCCCCAGGAGGGGGCGCTTGCAAAGCAACCACACATTGATGTTTCTCTCCCTCTCTTTCTCCCTCCCGTCCCCTCTGTCTAAAAATAAATAAATAAAATCTTTAAAAAATAAAAATAAAAATAAATAAAAACAATAAAATATGTTAAAACCTTCAGTAAATATATTGGTGATTAGAAAAATATAAAAAAGCAATATCAATGTAAGAGGAAAAAGTTAAATACATTAATATCTATTAAATTGCTAGAAATGGCAGTGAAAGAACCTCCCTCAAAATTAATGCCCAGGCTAAAAGTAAAATAATTTTACAGGTGAGTTATACCAAAGTATAAATTCAAGAGTTGATGTTTTAGAGAAGGCCATGCCCCTTGATCTCAAGGATTGTCGTGAGTGAGTCTGTGTGTGAGCAGCTGGCATGGGAAGGGTGCTTAGTTGGGGCCAACCAGCTGGGGCTTTCCATTTCCCATGCCAGGCTTTTTCAACAAGACTTTATTCCAACAGGACTTGATTCGAGTCACTTTCTCTTCAAGTCTCCTTCTCTGTGAGGCTTTCCTGGGCACCCTTTCTAAAATTTCAGCCCCACCCCTGATATTTCATGTCTCAGCTTTAGTGTTCTGCATGTACTTAGGCCCTGTCTTACAGGGTATATATTTTATTTCCTTGCCTCACTTTTTTGTCTGTGTTCTCCACTAGGTGGTAAGCTCCTGGAGGGCAGAGATTTTCATCAAATACTAAAAGAATGTTTGACTATCACATACAAGGCACTCAATACATATTTGTTAAATGTTGAATAAATGAAGGTGAAGTTAAAAAAATAAAAAAGAATAGTTAGTTCCAATCATATGTGGAGATTTTTCACAAATAAAAAAGTAAAAGCTGTCAAACAAATTTTAGTAGGCCTCTAATCTTGATTCTAAAACTAGATAATGATAAAATAAAAAAAAATTTAAGGCCTGTTCATATATGAATGCAGATGCAAAGATCTTAAATACAATATGAGCTAAATAAATTCAATAGTGTAAGATGAATACAATACATAATGATTAAGAAAGATCTTCTCCCTGGGAATAAAATGATTTCAATATAAAAAATAACTACAATTAAAAGCATTAATAGACCAAAGTGGGGGGAACATTTTCATCCCTATGCAAACAGCTTTAAAACCTACCTATGATAAAAACAAAATTCTTAGCAATCTGGGAAATCATATAAACTTCTTAACTTAGTAAAAGGTCACATGCCAAATGCCTGCAGCAAATAATTAAATTTAATGATGAAACATTACATGTAACCCATTAAAATCAGAGTGAAGACACATGTTCACTTATCAGTGTTAATGTTTAACGTATCTGAAGTATCAGCCAATTCTATAAAAAAATAAAACCAATGACAAGTATAATAATTGAAAAGTATAATAATAAGGAAAAAATAAATCTGTCAAAAACTTGATCTGATATAATCATCTACTTAGAAATAAACAAAATCAATAGGTATAAAACATATTAGGTTATAACTATTATCTCTGTTGTAAATTTCATGAGTGTAAAAAGTTTTTTTTAAAAGGGTAATCTAGTTAAATCATAGTTTTTTTTTAAAAACAAAATTACTGCATCATGGTTTAAAAAAACTGAAATCTCTACACTCATGGAACTTACTTTATAATGGAGAAAGATAATAACTAAAGCAGAATAAGGGGGTAGAAAGATGTCAAGTGGGTCCTATCTATAATAGAGTGGCCAGAGAAAGTGATATTTGATAAGAGACTTGAAGGACTTTGGAGATTAGGGGCAATGAGTGGGCATTTCAGGCAGAGTGAAAGCTTGCCTGATGTGTTCCATAGACAGCAATGTGGTAAGTCAGTCTGGACTAGAATAACTGAAAATTTAAAAGTGGTAGAAGAGAAAGTTGAAGGTTTAGGATATACTTTTAAGTTAGGGCATATAGATTTCATGATATGTTGGATGTAGAGTGTAAGAGAGCTTATCAATGATAGTTATCAATTTTGTGGCCCTGGTAAGTAGATGAATGTGGTGGTTTCACTTACCAAAATGGGGAATGGTGAGGAAAGTCTAGGTTTAGAGGCCAAAGAATTCTCTTTTAAATGCTTATGCTTTTTTAAAAAGATTGTATTTATTTATTTTTAGAGAGAGGGGAGATGAGAGAGAAAGAGAGGGAGAGAAACATTGATGTGCAAGAGAAACATCAATTGGTTGCCTCTCATACATGCTCCCAACTGGGGACAGAACCAGAAACCTAGGCATGTGCCCTGATCAGGAATTGAACCAGTGACCTCTCAGTTTGCAGAACGATGCCCAACCCACTGAGTCATGCTAGTCAGGGCAGAGTTGTCTTTTTAAAACAAATTAAATTTGAAATACTTATTGCAGCTCCAAGAAAAGAAGTCAGCTAGTCAGGTGGATATAGCAATCTGAATTGTAGGGGAAAATACTGGAAATACAGCTATAAACAAACTGCAGAGTTGATTGGTAAACTTGATAAGAGCTATTTTGTTAGAGTGGTGGAGTCAGAAGCCTGGCAAGACTATGGAACCCCATCAAATGTACAAATACAGGGTTGGGCAAAAGTAGGTTTACAGTTGTGCGTACTCAAAACACAGTTTATTCTTCTATTATTATTTATTAATTATTTTATTATTTTCCTTACAAACAAGTGTAAACCTACTTTTGCCTTACCCTGTATTAGAAAAATTGGTGTCCAGAAGAAAAAGAGTGGGAGAAGGGGACAGAAAGTTTATTTAAATAAATAATAGTTGAGAACTTCCCAAACCTAGGGAGAAACTTGGACATCCCAAGTTCATAAAGTCAGTAGATTGCTGTATTATCTCAATTCAAAATGCCTTTTTCCAAGATAACATTATAATGAAACTGTCAAAAATTAAAGAAAAAGAGGCTCCTAAGATCAGCGAGAGAAAAATTAACTTACAAAGGAACCCCCTTAAGGTTATATGCAGATTTCTCAGCAGAAACTTTACAGTCCAGGAGAGAGTAGAATGATATATTTGAAGCATTGAAAGAAAAAAAAGTTGCCAACCAAGAATACTCCTTCTGGCAAAGCTATCCTTCAGAAATAAATACTTTCCCAAATAAATGCTGAAGGAGTTTATTGTTACTAAGTCTGCTTTGCAAGAACTGTCAAAAAAATTCTTCAAGTTGAAGCAAAAAGACTTTAATTAATAATATGAAAGCATGTGAAAGTATACAACACACTGGTAAAGGTAAATGTACAGACTTAGAGAACTAATTCTGCAATAGGATGGTGTGTTAACTACTTAACTATAGTATAAGAGATAAAGGAAAAGAATATTAAAAATAACTACATCTACTATAATTTGTTAGTGGGTATACAATATAAAAAGAGGTAAATTGTGACATCAAAATATAAAAGGGGAAGTAAAAGTGTAGAGCTTTTGTATGTGATCAAAGCTAAGTTACTATCAGATTAAAATGGACTTTTTCATCTATAAAATGTTTGATGTAAGCTTCATGATAACCATAAAGTGAAAACCTAGAATAGATTCACAAAAGATAAAAGGAACAATCAGAGCATATCACCGTGGAAAATCACCCACTTATAAAGTAAAGCAGAAACAGAGGGAAAAAGAAACAATGGAAATACAAATCAGCAAAGTACTGAAATGATGGTGAGAGGGCATTTTAAGTAGTGGGAATAGGGTGTGTTACAAAGTGAGTAAGATAATAGCATAGTGTACTGCATTTGGCAAGCCACAGTCATTTCAGCGTGTCTGGAATATATCACGTGTGGAAGGTGCATGTGGGAGATGTGTTGAGAAATGAAGTGCAAGAGAGTATCAGGGGTCATATCATACCATAAAGTTTACTACAAATCATGTAAGAAGTTTGAATATCTCACATGGCTCTAGAGTTCCATTGAAGGGTTTATACTTGAGGGAGAAATGATCAGTAAAGATCAAATGCAACTGGTGGTTCATTTAAAAGATGGATTTTAAAAGGCAGTATTAAAAGGGCAGGGTGACCATTTAGATTTATTTAGTTCTCTACCACATTTTACTATGGTAAGAAATTGCTAGGAGTTCAGCTAAAGGGACTCTACCATGTAGTCCTTGGTATGGGCTACAAGTGTCCCATGACAATGATTGTGCATGACTCATTGATTGCCAAGTACAACTGCTACGGACTGAATATTTGTGACTACACAAAATTCACATGTTCAAGCCTAATCCACAATGTCATGGTATGCGGAAGTGGAGTCTTTGGGAGGTAATTAGCCTTCATGGGGATTAATGTTCTTATAAAAGAGAAGGAAACAAAGGATCTATCCCTTTGCTCTCCGCCATCATGAAGATACAACAAAAAGACAGCCATTTGCCATCCAGGAAGTGTGCACTTAGGATCTGCCAGTACCCTGATCTTGGACTTCTCAGCATCCAGAATTGTGAGTAATAAATGCTTCTTGTTTAAGCCATCCAGTCTATGGTAATTTGTTATGGCCACCTCAACTAAGACATATGCTATAATACAAATGAAGAAACAAGGCAACAGGGAATAAGGTTGCTGGATATCAAATTTTGGAAAACATGCAGAAATACTTACTCTCTTGGAAAAGTAGGATCCATTGAATTTTCTGGTCAGGACACTTTTGTCCCAGTTTGTACCAATTTATACTTTAGCAGTCAAAAGTGTTTGTCTAAAAGAAAACCTAAAATCCAATTAACACAGAATTATAGAATGTTGGCTCTTGAAAGCACTACTAAAGGTCATTTAGTGTGCCATGTCATTTTAAAAATTGGGAAACTGAGGATCATAAGGGCAAATTAATTTGTCTAATGTTACCTGGTCAGTTAGTTGGAGATCTGAACATTTTTCTAATGTTACCTAGTTAGCTAGTAATTAGGTCTCTTGACTTACAGTTCAGGGTATAGTTGACATCATTCTGAAAAGTCAAAACACTAGGAATATGAGAAATTGTGTAATAAGTGTTCCATTTTTACAGCTCTCTTGGTATAGTTCTCTTAGCTTTGAATTCAATTTCCTCACTTTGTTTCAGATATGCACAGTTCTAGGAGCTCCCATCCCATAAGGTGGTAGAATGAGAAGAATAAGGGGTCAGAGGAGAGCCAAATAACCGAATGCTGTATAAACTAATGCTGTAACTTATGAGAAAGCTGAAAGCCTTCTCTCCATTAGGCACAATTATAGACCAGTGTTTATTCAATTCAAATTTATGCAACTGGCTTGTTACAGAATATTTCATATCACTGACAGATTTTGGAAGAGTATTTATTTGTTGAAAAGAAGGTACTATTGAAAATATAATTTATTTATTTTTCCCTAGGAGGTATACCAAGGGTAAAATTTCCAGCTTTTGCAATAATTTTGTAGCAATTAATGCCACTAACAAAAAGAGACAAGCAGAAATTTTTCCATGAAATGATCTGTCCTTTGGCCTATTCAAGCAATAATTTGACCATAGAACCCCAAGAAGAAAAGCATATGATTGAATCAGGAAAAGGTTGCACAACAAAAACGACTGCTTTGGTCAACAAATGAACACATTTACTTGTCGAGAAAAAAAAATATCTTGTCTCTGACCCCTAATTCTTATGTGACTAAATTCTGTATGGCCTTTCAATATTAACCACCCAGGAGTAGCTACCCTTAGGAAAAATTCTGCATGTCTCCCTCTGGGGGGCTGCTTCACAGAGAAACTCTTTTTCCTTCTCTCTTCTACATTTCATTTTCCTCTTTACCTTGCCCAGGGCTGGAGCAGAACAGGACTGTGGAGGAAGAATGGATCATGAAATAAGAAAAGCAATTAATTACTACAGATGCCACTTTCTAGTCTAAAATCAGAAGCCATTCCATCCCAACCTCAAGTCTTCACTACATTTTTCTATCCCTAACCTCCTGACCAGCACATACACTCAATTCCAATCATGTTATTTGCCTCAAAACCCAAATTTTTAAAGAAGTCCCTAAATCATTAGGTCCAGCTTTAATAATAATAGTTACTATAAAGACAGTTACCATTTATGAAGTATATAGCAGATGCCCAGTTCTATTACCTAATTTATTATCTAAATATATTACCTAATTTAATGCTTACCTTGATACTCCAAGGTAGATATTGCCATCCTTGTTTGATATTATTAGGCCATGTGTATTATTTTCTTGAGTCTGTTGTAACAAATTACCACTTTATTCTCACAATTCTGGGCACCAGAAGTCTGAAATCACTATTACTGGAGTGGAATCAAGATGTTGGCAGGGCCATACTCCCTTGAGAGAATCTAATAGAGGGCCATTTATTGTCTTCCAGTTTCCATTGACTTCCCGCACTCCTTGGCTTATGCCCACATCACTCTAGTCTCTACCTCCATGGTCACATCTCCTCTTCTTCTGAGTGTTATCAACTATCCCTCTGCTTCCTTTTTATACAGATACATGTGGTCATATTTAGGGTGTACATGGATAATCCAGGATAATCTCTTCATCTCCAGATCCTTCACTTAATCACATCTGCAAAGTTACAAGTTATAGAAAGGGAAGCAGGCAGGGCAGCTCCGGGGGTCAACAGCAGACACACACACACAAGAGACATATATTTGAAAGTAGATGAGTCAAAAAATAGAGGTTTTCATCTGCCTTAATCCTCCTAGAATCCTTTTTACACCTGTTTCTAGTCTCCACCCTGCTGAAGCCTATGCTTTAAGACCTGGAAATATGTCCAGTAGTTTATAGCTAGAGGTGTACTTATCTCAACAGCTATATTACAAAAAAGATTTTAGTTACTGTTATAGGTTGAATTGTGCTCCCCAAAATCCTATGTTGAACTCCTAATTCCTAGTATCCCAGAATGTGACCTTACATTGAAATAGCGTTGTTGCAGATACAATTAGTTAAATTAAATGAGTCCTGAAGTAGGATAAACCCTAATCCACCCAGTTTGTGGTACTTTATTACTACAACCATAGCAAACTATGCATCCAGTATGCAACAAAGTGTCAGTTTAAATTCTATAGCAAATAGACCCCCACATGGCATGAAACTCCAACTAACTGAGCCACCTGCCAGGACTGATTCATTTTTTTGTTAAAGACTTTTGAGTATATGCTGTTACTGTTGTCCCCACTCTCCCTCTGCCCACATCTACCCAGCCCTACTCTCTCACCTCCCCAAGCCAATCCCCATACTGTTGTCCATGTCAATGGGTTGTACATAAATGTTCTTTGGTTAATCCCTTCATCATCTTTCATCCTGTCCCTACCTCTTTTCCAGCAGCTGTCAGTCCGTTTTATGTATCTAAGCTTCTGTTACTATCTTGTTCATTAGTTTATTGGGTTCATTAGATTCCACACATAAGTGAGACCATGTGGTATTTTTCTTTCACTGACTGCCTTAATTCAATTAGCATAATTTTCTCCAAGTAGAACAGACATACTTCAAGTTATGCTAGATTTTTCTATGGAATGACAATAATACTATAATAAACTACATTCTAATCAGCAATACCTCAGAGTTCCTAAATTTATGTATTTCTATAAATAATTAAAATTATTCTGCTAATTTTTGTCAGGATAACAGGTATGAACTGATATATCTTTGCGGTTCTGTGTTCTGATGACTACAGAGTTTTTCAGAAAATTTAAAGTAGATTTTGATTAGGATTGAAATTTATAGATTGAGGTTTAATTGGTCACCTTGTCCCATGCCATAGAGTCCTGAAATGTAGGTTAAAGCTGAGACAAGACCATTGGCTTTGGCAATTATAAATTGTAAAAAGCAATTTCAATAACATACTGAAGAATTAATCCAGTTTTCAAGATTGAATGGAGGAAAAAATTTGAGGTAGCAACATTCTCAAAAGTTACAAAATAAAGGTACAGGAGCCTCCACTAAATGTCACAGTCACAGAATTTTCAGTGATGAGAATCACATTGTCTAGTTAAAATGCAAGAGAATACAAAACTTAGAAGGATCTAAATTTATCAATGGTTTGTTAATAATAAAAGGGGAAAATGGACACTTGGTTCTTTTTGTAAAAGGTGGGAAAAAATGAAGAGACTACTGAGGAAAACTGGAAGTGCTAATTGGTGAAAATACTTTGCCATTTACATCACCATTTACCTATGTCAAAGTCAAGGCCTAGCAACTGAAGACCACTTGAAATGAAACAAAATGAGCATTGCATATCAGGATAAATACTATGAATTGAATGTACTCTATTCATTTTTAGCATAAATGTAAAGCTTGATAATAAGGTAAATTTATATTCCAAAAAATCATAGCATTATTCTGTCAAGTGGACCAATGCATTGTATCTAATATTCTTATCAGATTCATCACCACGACTCTCGAATAGGTACTCTGCCTTTTCTAATCAAGGTCATGTGGAAGGCAAGAAAACATCATTAGTGCAATTAAATCAGCTCTTGCCATTTATGTGTCATTTAGATCTTCTGTATGATAAACTTCTATGGAGCCTTCAGAGTCTTACAGGATATTGTCAGGAGAGAGTGTAGCACTGTCCACTGCAGTTAGTCTACCCAATTTTAAGTACCTTTGAGGCTAGTTATATTTTTAATAATTATTATTATTTTTCTAAAAAATATATAAGAATGTTACCACTTAACTTTTTTAATTTTTATAACCAGTAAATTCTTCATTGTTCTAAACCTTGTATTTCAGTGTAAATTGCATGAGAGTGAACATGAATGATATTCTGGAGAAAAACTGGGGACTCCCATTGTATTCGTTGTCTAAAACCTGCTTTTAAACTACATTTATTTTTACAAGTGGAAGAAAAATGCTGACAAGCCAACTAAGGTTATAAAGAAGTCTATTTCCAAATTCTAAAACCCACATTGATTAATGATAGGAGACCTAAAATTATTCATGGGGATGCAGTTATTTCAGGTAGCAGTACCAGTTTCCTAGGACTTTTCACAAAATCATTATCAAAAGTCTATGCTCAAGACCAAGAAGAGAAATATATTCTCCAAACCAATCATATAAGATGCCCCACTTCTAGTTAGCCTGCTTGCAGTTTCCTTATGTGAACAAACTCCAGTCAAAACATTCCTGCAGCTTTACTTTCCCCGCCCCCAACTATAGAGCTTTCTCACTCCCCTGACTGCCTTTGGATCTCTGCAGAATGCAAGTGATGATGGCTGACCCCCTTGCTACAGGAAGCTCTGAATAAATATCCTCTGCTTATTCTCATTCAGATGGTCTCCATTATTTCCAAAAGCCAATGAGTCTTGATTTGATCTCCCACATCAAGTGGGGCACTTTTAATTTTATGCCTTTTACCCCAAGGGGAAAGAAATCTTGTATACTCTACCCTGCTTCAAGATGCAGATGCCTGGTTCAGCTTCACTTGCAGAGAGATAGTTATCTTGTTTCTGAGCACAGATAGAGTGTTTTAATTCCTCATATTTGCTTATCTCATATATATATATATATATTTGTCAAGAATAGAGGACTTCAAATCATGAACATGTGATAATATCATAAATAGAAGTTCTATATTTATTTCATAACATTTTTCTTTCCATCTGACAGTAATAGAAACAGGCATAGTTCATGGCTGCCCTTTTATATAAGATGACACACAGGTAATAACCATTATATTCATGAAGATACAAAATGTTGACATTTTGTTAGTAAATATTACATTGGTGATAATCATAAAATAATGGCTAATAGTGTGTATTCAATGATCACTTTAATAAGATGGAAGATGATTTCTTTTTGCTAGTTGATCAATCCGAAAAAATGTGAAATACAGAGCTGTGAATAATTTATATATGCAAAATAGGTAATGTGTAATAGTTAATATAAAATTTACTTGGAATCAGTTTTAATCACAAAATAGCTGACAGTTTCCACATAAGATTTATATATGAACCTGAAAGACCTCTTGACTATAGCACAGGAGGAAGCAAAATGCCCTGACATTGAAAGATACCAGTGCACTCACCCATGAAAAATGATGAAATATTGTCATTTCTGACCACATGGATGGAAATTGAGAATATTATGCTAAGTGAAATAAGTCAGATGGAAAAGGACAAGAACCATATATTCTCACTCATATGTAGGCTATAAAACAGAGAGCAAGAAATGAACAAAAATTACAAACTCATACACATAGACAACAGTACAGTGATTACCAGAAGGGAAAGGAGGTCAAATATATGGTGACAGAAGGTGACTAGATTGTGGGTGGTCAGCACACAGTGCAATACATAGATGTCATAGTATAGAATTGTATGCCTGAAAATTATATAATGTTATTAACCAATGTTATCCCCCCAAATTTAATTTAATAAAAAATGAAATTAATGAAAAAAGGGAAAGATACCAATGGGAATGATATTAGGCTTTTAAGTACATTCTCTGTGAAAATTAATAAAAAGAAAATCTTTCATAACCTTCTAAATACAGCTCTCCTGTAGAGTAATATTACTTAAATATATGAGAAATAAGTGCGCCTGTTTGTGTGTATACAAAGTCTGTCCAGAAGGTATCCAGCCATGTAATATGAAAAACAGACATTTATTGAAGAAGACACAAGATACAAGAAACGTTGTACATAGGACAATGTCGCCTCAGTCCCCTTCAAAGTAGACACCTTGGGACCTCACACAGTTCTCCCAGTCGCCCTCAGCTGTCCCGTTGCATTTTCCTGAATCTCATGGATGGTCTGAAATTTCTTTCCTTTCAAAGGTGATTTTAGTTTTGAAAAAAGCCAGAAGTTGCAGGGTGCCAAATCTGGGCTGTAGTGGGGCTGAGTCACTTGGGTAATTTTATGTTTTGCCAAAAAACTGCATTAGACATGATGCATGAGCGGAAACATTATCGTGATGAAGCTGACAATCACCAGCTGTCCATAGCTGCGGCCTTCTGAATCATCTGAATAGTTTCCATGGAGGAGTGTTCAAGCTTAACATAAAATTTGATGCAGATTCGTTGTCCAATTTGCCCAGTCATTTTGAATGCGATGGCCACACAGGACACATGATCACTCAATGGTGTCCACCGCCCCCACTGACTACTACAGTGAAGTTGTCATCGTTCACGCATGTGCATTCCAGTCCACTCTCCTTGGTTGCCAGGTTACCTGAATGTCGTGCAAACCGTTCTCGTTATATTAACAATGACTGGACTTTTTCCAGACAGACCTCATATGTTTAAGGAAGGTACGGTGCGGGGAAGAAAGAACACAAACAGATGAAACTATTAAAGCAGAGATTCAGGTCACATGGATGATTTTTCTTGCAAACTCCTCACTGAGATCTCCCACCACAAAAGAGATCAGTGATTTAATGTGACAATCACTCTTCCCACCAGTTCACCAAAGCCTGAAAATCACCATGATAAATGAATTCCTATGTCCTAAGATTTTGTTCACTGTTAAAATGCAAGCCCCAGGAAATCTTTTCATTGTGGAGGCCATGAGAAGACTTTAGGAAAGTTACTTAACATCTCTGAGCCTCAGTCTCCTAAACTATAAATTAGAAATTATGCTCTCTGCCTAACAAGGAAGTTGTGAAGATTAAATGACAATGTGTGTATATATCTATATACACATATATTTATAAATATATACATATATGAAAATAAAATGTGACATAGATTAAATGTCTGTGTCTCCCCACCCACCCACCAAATTCACACGTTGAAACCTAATTTCCAACATGACGGTATTTGGAGATGGGACCTTGGGAAGGTAATCAGATCTTATAAGTCATTATTAGCATATAAGTGCCCTTATAAAAGATATACCAGAGAGTCCCTTGTCCCTCTGTCTTGTGAGAACAAAGGGAAAAGGTGGTCATTTATTAATAAGGATGTGGGCTGTCACCAGACACCGAATCTACTGGTGCCTTGATCTTGGACTTCTAGTTTCCAGAGCTGTGAGAAGTAAATGTCTGTTGTTTATAAGCCACCTAGTCTATGGCATTTTGTTACAGAAACCTGAATGGACGAACACATTATGTGTCAGAGTACATGCAGAGTGTATGCTTGGTAAATGGTTTAAGCTGTTTACCCATCCCAGGCATGTGCAAATATGTAAATATTCTTGGTGTTTAGCACATAACTTGTTCCTATCTTCTCCACTCTGTTACTAACTTCAAATTGTGTACGAGTTCACCAAATTCTTTTCTAAGAAACTGTTTTGATGAGAGAGGAAGATTATGAGAATATCAGATGTCTTCAGGGCAGAAGGAGGGCCACAACTGAGCGGTCGAAGAGCTACTAAAGGGAAGGCTAGGAAAGATAAAGTTTACATATCCTTGACAAATTTGTCATATATTTTCTGTTCTTGCCATTTAACTGCTATCTAATTACATGGCTTGCTTTTATATTTTCTGTAACAGAAATTGTGATGTATACAAGATAACTGTCATCTACATTATAGCTTATGATGTACCCTAATCAGGAATTCACTCTCCAAAGGAGGTTATTAAGCACCTCCTCCAATATGGATCTAAATATCTATACCCTGAGGGTATGTTAATCAACATAAGGGATGTTAGAGATAATTTTTTCATTGGTGAAATAATGTTGTTTGCAATATGTAGGTGGTTAAGATATTCATTGCTCAGGTCCCACTATCCCTGCATAAATAACCAAGGTTTAAAAATCTGGGAAGCCCAGCAGCCTAACAGTTTTGATAGAGGCCTTAAGGTCTAAAGTCCCATTTGTTCTCTTGTCACTCTATTTTATGTAAGACTCTTCCCTGAACTAACAAAGCTGGCTGAACCAACTATGAAGTAATAGCCAAAGGAAGGAAGGAAGGGCAGAGAGTGGAACTCCTGAACTACAAGGACAGGAAGTATAATTGTTTCTGCCTGCTTTTGTTGACAAGTGTATCTTTGGCAAAATTGGATCTAAGATTTCCTTTCATGTCACCTGATAGAAATACTGTGGGGAAACAAACGTAAGCACCAGCTATTTCTAATTTCCAGAGGCCAGTGAAAAACACCAGAAGAAACGAACACGCGCTGAGTGGCTAAATTAGGTCAGTTTGTAATACCCGGTACAACCAAGTGGGTAGTTTTTACCCAGCTATAGAGCAAAAGAAGGAAACAGATTGTTCCTTTTTGCAATAATTTGAAACAAAAAGAAACAAAATCTGCAAGTTTTATGGCATTATGAGCCATTTATAAGTTTTCATGCTGTATAAAGGGGGAAAAACAATCCTGGAGAATATTTTTACACAAGTCCACAGTACCACAGTTGTAAAACAGTTGAAAGAAGAATGGAGACCAGGAAGCCAGCCTAACACAGGAGAAAATTATCACCATCCTGCTGAAGGTTTTTGGCTCAGCTCTGAGACTGAGAGGTAGGAAGTAAGGGCTTACACCATACTCAAGTTACTAATCATTGGAAAGAATTTACCAAAGAGAAAAAGGAGCTCTATACACAAAAAGAGTAGACCAACCCCATTATGTTAACAAAAACAAAGTTAGAAGTTTAGGAAATCTCCCCAGGGAGAAAGACTTAGAATATTCTTTTTTAAAAAAAAAAACCTTGAATCTCCCTGGCTGGTATGGCTCAGTGGATTGAGTGCCAGCCTGCGAACCGGAAGGTCACTGGTTTGATTCCCTGTCAGAGCTCATGTGTGAGTTGTGGGCCAGGTTCCCAGTGGGGAGCATGTAAAAGGCAACCAATTAATGTTTCTCTCCCTTTCTTTCTCCCTCCCTCCCTTCCTCTCTCTAAAAATAAATGAATAATATTTTTTTAACAACCTAAAATCTCCTTCAAGATTGGGGTTTTGGAAAACCCCTCTGCCATTCTCCACGGAACAGACCTGGTGAAGGAGCTGGCTCACAGCTAATATAACAGACTTAGAGGCAAATGAGAGAAGTTATTCCTGAAGTCAAAGGTGATGTTGGCCATAAACAGATGGTTTATCAAGATGCATCAGACCCCACTGGAATTCTCAGGATACTCTGACTGCTTTTAATGAAGGAAATAGAAATCAGCACTTTTCACCAGGAGGACTTCTGTAATTGACATACTAGGGAGCTCAGAGACCAGGAAAGATCAGTAGATGCCTTGCAATTAATACTCAAATGCTTATGTAACAGTAGGTTCACTCTAGTCACCAAGTACAGAAATGGGCAATAAGTTACTAGAAGAGAGCAGAGATAATTTTTGATACAAAGATAGGTCTTAAAAGGTAAAACTGACAGTCAGATGAAGTAGTTAAGGAAGTATGAAGAAAACAACCTTCGATTCCAGAGGCAACCCCTAATGAGGTAATGATAGGAGGCTTGAAGATAAGGTCCTCCAATGCCAAATAAACTGAGCTGAGCTTGTCCCTGAATATCTCACTCTTGAAAGTGTAGCAGCCCCCTGAAATTACAAAGTTTATAAGGGATCCACAAAGCTTCTCTGGGGGTCAGAGTGTGATCATCCTGTGAGAGTCAAAAGACCAGTAGACGGAATTAATATCAATTAACAATAGCCCTTAAGTGATGATAGCTCAGGGAAAGGCAAAGTTGTTTAAAGGTTTGAGTAATACACATGGACAAAACCAAAGGGGAAGAGTTGAGGAAGGGAGGGAGGGAGGGAGGGGGCAAGGGAAAGTGGTTGGGAGTAGGCAGAGAAAAAGGTATTTGAAAAAAATAAATTAATTAATTAAAAAAATAAATAAACAAGATAGTCTTTTCAAATGTCAAAAAAAAAAGGTTCGAGTAATACAGGCATACTGGAAAGAAAAAGTAAGATTAAACTGGAAACAGGTGGCTAAGCAGAGAAATTGAACTGGTAGTAGTCAGAACTTCAGAGTGAGTAACTGGAATGGATGCATTAGGGTAGCAAAAGATGGTTTTAAATAAGTTCAATATTTTATGATTATAGTCAGAAGGCTAAATGGCAAAGTGTCAAACTGTCTATTTCAAAGTATATATTTAATGCAGCTGCTATGGAAAACAGTATGGCAGTTTTTTTTTTAAACAAATTAAACAGAATTCTCATATGACCCAGCAATATCGCTTCTAGATATTTATCCAAAAGAATTTAAAGCAGGGTCTTAAAGAGATATTTGCATATCCATGTTCATAGAAGCATTATTCACAACAGCCAAACGGTGAAAGCAATCCAAGTGTCCATTGAGGGATGTTCAAACGAACAGTTGCCTATACATACATTGGAATATTATCCAACTTTGAAAAGGAAGGAAATTTTAGCACATGCTACAAATGTGCATGAACCTTGAGGAGATTATACTAAATAAAATAAGTCATTCACAAAAGGATACAGTGTTTCCACTTATGAGTTACCTTAGAGAAGTCAAATTCATAAAGACAAAATGGTGAAAGGTAGTTTGAGGGGCTGAAGGGAGGTAAAAATGAGGAGTTGTTTAATGGGTACAGAGTTTCCGTTTTGCAGGATGAAAAATTTTTGGAGATCTGTTGCACAACAATATGAATATACTTAACACTGCTGAACTATACACTTAATGGTTAAGATGGTAAGTTTTATGTCATGTGTATTTTACCTCAATGAAAGTATCAACTGAACTTTGCATATTTACCATGCAAATCAAGAAATAAAACATTACCAGCAGAGAGAGAGAACACTTGTAATAACTCACAAAGATGAATTGAAAAGAAAACAAGCTGAAATCTCCCCAAATATAAAATATTTGAAAGAGGTAGTGGTGATTTGCAAAAACCATATATCCACTAATTCTCTAGGATAATTGTTGAGAGCCTTCCATTAATTATTAATTGTTAAAGCAGTGGGTGTATTGACTACACTGTCCAAATCACTAACAAATTAAAGCCCCTGAAAAATACTTAGCTGTAATTGACTTGCCTATTATATTTTTTAACATACCAACTGAAAATAAATGTGAATTAACTTGCCATCATTTTTCAAGGAATACAACGCACTTTTGTCTTCCCCCAGAAGGATTATATCAACTTTAAAAAGCAAGTATTTATCGGGGAGGGCAGGTAAAGGGAGGAGAAAACAACAGTCTACATTAACTTAAAATATATGTTAAGCAGAGTATACAATTAGGGACAACCCAGCAGACGAAGCATTTACTTTGGAAATGTCAATCACCAGGCATCAGGAACTCTGCAGCTTAGTGTCTGCAAATGGACCCTTTGCAGTCAAGAAACAGCCAGCTGTGTATCAGTCAGGATTTAACTGCAGATAACAGAAATCTCCCTAGTTATTAAAAGCAAAAATGAATTTACTGCAGAAAATTAAGTGTTTACCAAATTGTAGGAGGGTCAGAGAAGCAGTCCTAGACTGAGTCTTTGATTAACTTTCTGAACACTACCACAGAACCATTTGTCAAGGAAAGTATCTCTGAGTCAGTCAGGAAGATGGTGAATCAAGAAGATGACATAGCAGGCCAGTGTCTAAACTGCTGCATCCAGGCTCACACCACCTTTGCCATTATCCAAAGATCAGGAAGCTGCCACTGCCACATCCATCAGCTGTGCCTTAGCTGTGACTGGAGGATTAGAAAGGCCATTACAAGCCATGACACATCTGTTTGGATCTGCATCAGCAAAATGAGAGTATCATTGACTGCAGCCTCTCTCAACTGATCTCAATTCCTGATTTAGTTGAAATCTGAAACCCCTAAAGCTCATCATAAAGAAGGTAGCCTAGAAGTGTGGTTTTTGGCTTTCTAGACCCTATGGGATAGAAGGGAGTTTAAGAGCAATGTTGAATGACTCCACCTGTAGTATCCTCTGAAACCAGCAAGAAATTCCCGGAGACAAAGGCAACTTACACTCCCGTAGAAAATCAAATACTTTTCACTATCTTGGGTCTTTACCTGAAACTAAAGACGTAGTGTATCCTCAAAACCATCTTATTACCATAGAAAAGACTTCCAATTATGCCATGGGTACAATCAAGTCAGGGAAGGGAAGCTCAGGCCATACAGTTAAAATTGTAAGGACAGCCTCAAAAAAGGGCCAAACCAAGCCCCAATGGCACTAGGCATGGGGGTGCCAGTCAGCCACAGCTCTTCTGCTGCTCCAAGGAGTGTCTATGTCACCAAGGAGTGAAGGAAAGCCTCTTAGTAAGTGGACAGCCCAGAGGAAATTTTCTGGAGGAAGGTAGAGACTATGTTTCTGCTAGTGGATAGCAGTTTCACTCTAACCGGGAACAGGGTTAAATAAAAAGCCGCTGTCCTTTACTCACCTTAAGATACAAAAATGGGCAAAGGGCCGGCCAGACCAACTAGCACACCATGCCAAAAGTCAGACAGTCCTGATAGTAGTGTAAGATGCAGAGAAATCAAAAAACAGATAGGTTCACACGTTTGTGATTTGTGTTGGATGACTACTAAATGACTTATACTATCAAGTAGGTTGATTTTTTTAATTGGGTAATTACCGAAAAACAACTTGGGGAAAGTTACTTTTGGAATGCACTGTCAACACCAATGTAATGTATCCTGTTTCATTACTAAAAAGGTGAAGGAGCAGTTTTAAAGTATGGTGGAAACACTAAATCCAAATGACCTTTAAAATTTAAAAGGAGCAGTTGAGACAATGGGATGTCTGGCATCAGATCCTTTCACAGATGTGTTAAGAAGGTGGGCTCACTAGGTTACTGCGCCTGTGTGGCCATTGCCCTTTTAAGTGAGTGGAGTGCATCTAAGAAAATTAGGATCACATGTCCGGCAGGTACACTGACTCAGAGATTTATGAATAACTCTCCAGGAAAAGCACCCAGTAGACTGGTTTCTGGGCAACACTGGCAGATTGACTACAGGACCTTTAAAGAGGCACCAATAAATAGCTTGGTTTTACTACTGTTTACTTGCATTTGGGATTTGAAATTACATTTGCTCCTTCATGATGGTGAGCCAAAACAAAATAAAAGTTTTGGAGGTATTCCACAAAAAAAAAAAAAAAATATGGGGCCTGTGAAACTTTATTCAGACCAGGGAACATATTTTATGACAAAAATATTGTGGGAATGTGCAAATGACATGGATAATCAATGGGGTTTTCACATCCCATTCTATTTCACTTCAGCTGGAATAGGAGAAAGGTGAAATAATCTCTTTAAAAAGATGATTATTAAAGCAACTTAGCATAATATTCTCAAAGTCCATCCACATTGTCGCAAATGGTAGTATTTCATCTTTCTTATGGCTGAGTAGTATTCCGTTGTGTAAATGTACCACATCTTCTTTATTCAAGCAAAGGAAAACATTGAAGAACCTTGAGAATATTATGCTAAATTTAATTAATCAGAAAAAGCTAAGAACCATATTTCACTCATATGTGGGATATAAAATTGAAACTCATGGACACACACACAGCAGTATAGTGGTTACCAGAGAGAAGGGGGTGTGGAGTAGAGGTTAAAAAATAGTTATGGGGATATAAAGTACAGAATAGGGAATATAGTCAGTAATACTGTGATAATTATGCATGCTGTCAGGTAAGTACTGGAAATATCAGGGGGGACACTTTGTAAAGTATATGGCTGTCTAACCACTATGCTGTACGCCTGACTATAATACAAAATAATATTGAAAGTAAACTCTAATTAAATAATAAAAAATAAATTAAGAGAAATATATACAACTTATAATTTTGATTGGATCTTAGTTCACACTGTTACCTTTGTAACATGCTTGTAATAACTGAGGTTGGTTATTATTTTTTTCCTCTCTTTATAGATATCTAGTTCTGAGAACCCAGATGCCTAGCAACTTTTGAGCAGTGCCTCAATTCTAGACGTTGTTAGTCTCTTGACTCTGTACCTGATGGGAGTCACTATGAGGGGTTAGACTTCAGGCCAAAATCCTACATGTAATCCTTCAGGCCCAACCACAGGCAATTACAAAGGCTTTACCTGGCCAGCCTCATGGGGGAAATCTACCCTCACTGCACCAAAAATGGTACATGGTCTGGAAGGAGTCATTGTTATGTTGTTTTGATTACTATAGCATTGTGATATAGTTTGAAATAAGGAAGTGTGATGCCTCTAGCTTTATTCTTTCTCATGCTTGCTTCGCCTATTCAAGGCCTTTGTAGTTCCATACACATTTTAAGGTTGTTTTTTCTATTTCTGTGAAAAATGCCATTGAAAATTTGATAGGGGTTGCATTGAATCTACAGATGGTTTTGGGTAGTATGGACATTTTAACAATATTAACTCTTCCAGTGCAGGAACATGAGACATCTTTCCATTTATGTCTGTCTCCTTCAATTACTTTCAATAAGAGTAATTTGGAACTTCAGTGGCCTCTCTGGGGTTCATCTCAGGGGGACCCTTGAATCCTGTCTATCTAAAATCCCCTGTAAACAACGCTTTACTACATTTTTTCAGTCAGGAAACTGAAAAATAAGTTGTGCAAGTCAGGCTTAACCAAGCCATTCAAAAATTCTCTGGTTCATTATCTATGATATGATGTCACCCTTTTTCCCCAGACAACATCAAGACTTTCCTTAATTACTCTTTTTGCAAGTGAAGAAACAATTCCTGGGTTTTATGGAATTGGTGGCTATTGTAGGATGTGGATTTGTAAATGCCTCTGCTATAGCAACTCCTTTTATATATTATGAAGGAAACAGTGTCTGAAATCCTACCACAGGGCTTCCCTCTGCAATAGCATCTGAATCTTTTAAAAAATCTCCCTTTTCTCTGCCTCTACCTTGGAACTTCCAAACTATTCCTATCATTCTTGCTATACAAGGGTGGCTTCTTAGTGCCAGGGTGGGCAGTAATAACACTGTTTTACAAAAATTTAAGGTTGTGTGTTTTAGTAGGTCTGGCAGTTCCCTGAGGGACTAGCTCTGATGCTTAACTTTCTATTGACACTTGGGCTACAGAGTTTTCCCACATTTAGAATGCAAATGTTCTAAATGCCACTAAAGCATACATTTTAAAATATTTAAAATGGTAAATCTTATGTTTATTTTACCATAAAATTTGTGCTCTTTTTGGTGCTTTCTTACAGCCATGTCATGATGTACTTAGATTTTTATTCAACAAAAGCTCTTAATTTTGAGTACACAGTAAATTTTTTAAGTCAATATGTGCATGTTACACAATTCATTAGAAAACCCTGCTTTGCCTCAATTTCCCAACAGATTCAATTATAACTTTTCTTTATCTGAACCACTGAAATTAAACGAATTTCAGCAAATAATTTCCAAATGCCCACTTTACCTCCTATTACTTAGCTCTGATCTGTACCACGTAAAATAGGTAGCATACATCACAAACACACAAACCTCATGAGTAGTGAAATAGTGAGAAATCAGGATTACTCAGGCTCTGTTTGCACAAATAACCATGATAGGATGATCAATTTGACAGCCCTTCAAAGGAACCAAATAATATATCCACATAAATTGTTAATGTGAAAACATTACACATAAAAACATTTCACCCTAGATCTATGAGAAAATTCTGGCAGGACAAGAGCTTTGAAAAATATATGTAGGAATCAGATACCCAGGAAGCAATCAGAATCAATGCAACTATAGTAGTTTTTAGTAGCACAAAAAATTCTGTTATTAAAATAGACATTGAATTTTTGCAACAGTTTCTGTGGAGAAAAATATATCAATGACTCTTCAAAGTATGTTGTCTACATACAGAAACACACACTATAATAATGATTCAGAAGAAAAGAAAACTAATTTCCAGCATTACATAATAAAACTTCAGATGATTCTTAAATGAACTCCAGAGTTTGTAAGAAGCAGGAGAAACAGAAGGGGAGATGGGGACTGCAAACAAATTAATACCTTAGTTTCTAATCTTCAAACCACATTTTATCATGTTTGCTTCATCCCTGGGCCCTGCACTGAAATTATTTTTCTTACTAAATGGCAGTTAGTAAGTCATAATTAATTCATGCCATCTGTATTATTACTATTTTCCAGGTTCACTGTTGATTCAGATTTTAACCAACAATCCATAATTATGAAGGTTTTATAATAATATTATGAAATCACAGAAATCACTGTCATGTTTGTGATAAGCTATAAAGTGAAGCAAGCCTGAAGAAAATTATGTACTGCTCACAGATACCAATCATTTAAATGTGGCCATCAATCTGTACCCAAGTCCAAGATCGGTCACACACTGGGCATGTTTGAGTACTGCGACTATCTCACATGGGGCTCTGCTCTCCATGACAGCTACACCGACTGCCTGCCCACACACTCCTATGACGTCATCAAGAACAAATCAGGTGTTCTTTCTCTGATACCAATTTGATATAAACCAGCCAAAAAGCAAAGGTATTTGACATTTTGGTTAGCTTGTTGAGTCTTATCTGGGGAACATGTACAACAATCGCTAGGATTTGAAATACTGAAACAGTTGCCTATTTTATTTCTATACACATGTAAAAATAAGGATGTTGAATAAGTAACTTTTTAGTTAAATGGAAAGCACAAGGATTATATGGCAGTGATGATAGAACACAAACAAACTGTTACACTTAAATTTAAATAAAATGCATTCCAAGCAGTCATTCGGTTCACTGTGTTCTTACAGCACTTAGTACATGTCATTATTTTAGAAATGTCACTATTTTCCAATAATTTTCCTATCTGTGTGATCCCAATACATACTGCAGCACCTGCTAGGCAGTAGGTGGTTAATGCATATTCTTCAAACACAGTGCTTTATTTTGCCCAGCCTGAAGAATGTCAGTCTTTAAACTTGGTTTTGTTTCACAAAAAAAATTACAAGGAGGAATAATATTGTGTCCTAAGACAAAGTGAATACGTGAAAGACATGAGAATGTCAAGGGAGCAAAAGTAAACCTCAGTTCTACATCTAAGTGCTTCAACAGTTACAGCATGACCTTCTTCCTTCCCCTTGGGCCTCCTCATGTCCTCATGCTCAATAATGGCACACAATACTGCAGTCTGAGCTGGTGATTAGAAGGAAGGCTTTGAAATCACACATACCTCGGTCCATAGCCTGGTGATGCTACCTAGTATGTGTTTGGGGACAAGTTTCTTATTGTCACCAAACTTGATTTTTCTCACCTATGAAATGGCATGATAATATCAAGGGACCTCAAGGGACACCTAAAGGCTAGACCTACTCCAGAACCTGTGAGATCTTAGTGAAGGTATTTATACCAAATAAAATGCAGAGCACCCTTTTTTTATTAAACCAAAGGGGATGGATTCATGTCCTTTCGACCTCCTATTTCTTTCCTGTACCTCTCCAAAAATCACTTCCTAGCTTCCAGTCACTGTAACAACACTTAAGACCTTCCAACAAATATCTTGATTTGTCATACCTCATGGATAGCCCTTTATTTATTGCCCTTGACACACATCATTTTTCCTTTTGAGAGAATAAGGTTCCTTCAAAAAAGTCATAAAAAACTTAACAAAGGGCCTGATGGTATAATTGAAGGTACAATTCATCAATAGCTCTCTGAGTCAGTCAGTAATGATGACTTTTAAATGCATTTTGCAATTTACACAACTTTTCCCACCATCATCACTTTATTTCATTCTCTCTGTCTCTCTCTCCCTTGCGCGCCGTCTCTCTCTCTCTCTCTCTCTCTCTCTCTCTCTCTCTCTCTCTCTCTCGTGCACACACACACAAACTTATAACAAAGGCAGGATAGGTATTATTGTTTTTGACTTTAGGATGAAAAATTAGAAGGCAGAGTGTTTTATCAATAGTAGAATAAAGCATAAAGTTTAGAGTCAGACCCAGAATTAAATCCTAGGTCTTGGCAACCTTGAACAAATTGCCTAAATGCTCAGCCTCTGTTTTCTAATCTGTAAAATGGGTATAATAATACCTATTATAAAAGAGATGAGATAAAATGAGCATAAAATGAGATATTCAACACATGGTCACACTTCTTATCAAATCCAAGCAAACTAAAGTTACTTTTCTCAGTTTTTCTTCTTAATAATAAGACCTGAACCAGAATCTAAGAAGACTGACTCTTAATCTAGCAGATTTTCTGGAAATAGCTAGTGGTGGGATTTCATATTTAAAAGATAGGCCTCTGCTGGTTTCCTATGACAACTAAACATCCATTGGCTTTTCTTAATTTGTTCAAATCCTTAGAAATATGCCATATTTATACAATATCAAACAAATCAGTGTAACAGTGATATATTCAGTCAGTGTGTGGAATTATTCTAATGACATCAATTTCAATTTTTTGTCATGGAGTTGCTGTTACAGTTATAGAATATGATGACAACAAAATAGCACTATCCACATGAAAGGTCTGCTCACAAAGAAATTGTATGTCATTAAAGAAACTGTACTAACAGTGTCTCAGGCAGCACAATATCACAAACTAAAAGCTAAATTGAGAATTTGGATATATTTACAAATGCTTAAGTATATTAACCTTGCACATATACTCTATAAAAAAGATATTGCACATTTGAAAAGAATAGGCATATGCAGCAAGTATAGCATGCAAAACAGTCTGCTTAGAAGTGAAATTTCTCTTGCCCTGGCTGGTGTGACTCAGTGGACTGAGTGCCAGCCTGTGAACAGAAGGGTCGCCTGTTTGATTCCCAGTCAGAGCACAAGCCTGGGTTGTGGGCTAAGTCCCCAATTGGGGGTGTATGCAAGGCAGCCAATCGATGTATCTCTTGCACATTGATATTTCTCTCCCTCT
The DNA here is from genome assembly GCF_021234165.1 of Pteronotus mesoamericanus. Lineage (NCBI taxonomy): Eukaryota > Metazoa > Chordata > Mammalia > Chiroptera > Mormoopidae > Pteronotus > Pteronotus mesoamericanus. The sequence continues at coordinate 7,702,846 of NW_026555198.1, forward strand.
CTTTCTCCCTTCTTTCCCCTCTCTCTAAAAATAAATAAATAAAGACATATGTACATGCATACATAAAAAAGTGAAATTTCTCTATCAGATCTAGTGAGTGCTTCTCATATCAAAGATGCATCATTACAATGTTACGTATCTTGAAAAAAAGAGTCATGCCTTTTGCCAATGAGTTTAGGATTATTCCTTTTTAGATATGTATCAAGATTTAGCAAATTTTATAAAATATTAAGGCTTAAAAACAAATAATGTAAGATTTCATCAAGTGATCCATAATTTCCTTAAATGAATTATAAATATTTCTCAATAGTCTTAAGAAACCAACAGTAGTAATCACTTTTTCCCCCATCACAAAATTCCCAAATTTATCCATGTGGCTGACTAGCCAAAGGAAAACTCTAGAAGAAATTTAAAATGTTGCTGAAGTAACAAAAAGGAATTTTGGGAAATCCTATTCACAAACTCATGGTGCTCAACATTTCTACTTACACTGATTTTTAATCAGGTAGAATACTTTTCCTTAAAAGTTCTTCAGTTGGAGCAAATTCCAAAAACCTTATACACAAATTATCCTACCACTTATCCTAACACCCATTAAACATGTTGTTCACTTACATGTCCTTCAGTATCCAAGGGTTAAACCATTTTGTGGTGTCACAGGGGCACATTTTTCATTTGATAAATGCTCTTCCAGGTGCTGGTGACACATTAAACAAGCGGATACTCCTTGCTCACAAGGGGCATAGAGTCTAAATGGGGAAGACCTACATAAAATGATGCAAATGTTATATATAGTGAGGCCCTAAAATTAAAGAGAGGATGAAGAAGCATTTGACATGTGTTGGAGTCCCTGGGAAGCAGATTCACAGAGATTAGCGTGCAACAAATGTGTTGGGAATGCTCTCAGAAGCTACACCTGTAAGGGAGTAAATGAAAGAGGATTAGGAAGAAGTTAGTCTGTGATACAGTTACAGCAAATGTCTCAGCTTATTTCATGGGGAGCTGGAGGGGTATAGAATGGCCCTCAAGAGTTTTCTCAAATTAAGGTAAGGAGTCTGGGTTTATGTAACCCTGCATCAGCCAGTCATTGCAGGAAGCCAGGCTCCCTCTTCCCCAGCCACTCAGGCAAGATAAAACCTTAAGAAAAGCAGCTCTCTTTAGTCAAGGGCAAACCCATAAAGAGAAACTCAGCTAAGGGCTACCAGCCACCTATACGCTCAAGAGGTGAGGTGATGAGCATTTCACTATTCTAAGTGTTGGAGAGAAAGGAAATGGGGCAATACACCACAGCGTCTATTAACACCCACCCTTTGTTCCACTCAAATCTATGTGCTTCAAGTAACTTCTGGAAGGAGATCCTTTAGGAATTAGGTGGAGTTTTGCTGAAGGAAATATCTAAGAGGAAAGTTTCCAGGATGAACCACAGCCCCCACGCTGAAGCTGGTACGCAGGCTCCATCTGGTTCACATCTCCCTCCTACACTATCCATTCTAAATAAATCTCTCCCTCAACTATTTTCTAGTGGGGTGACCTAGACCATCATCCTTGAGTAATCTGAGACCCCAGTTAACAAGCTCTTCTCAGGCCATGGCGGCTGCACCTGTTCATTTACTGTCAAAACCGGGCAAGAAAGTAACAAGAGAAATGTCAGTGGGTCACCTGGAGGCCAAACATATCCTCTCAGCCTCATTGTGAAACCGCAGCTCTGTCTCTTGCTGATGGTCAGGGCCACTGATTCCTGCCAGGACAGCAAGTCCTTTCTGTGTTTGCTGGGCACTGATGTTTGATGAGAGCCTTGCTGTGTGCTCCAGTGGAAGCATTCCTCTCTGTGAGCCAAAGCTCCCAAACCTTCAGGATCCAGAGTTGTGAGAATAGGAAGTACAAATTCTGAAAGTGGGTCACTGGGAGTAATGGTGAGTGAGGCCATTCCTACTTACGAGGGGGGACCCCCAAAAAAACGAGATTTATTCATAAAAATTGTGTATTTATTCTTACATATTTAATCTTCAGTCATCTTCAATGTACTCTGCATTTGAGCAATATGCCTACCGAGACATTTTTTCCACTACTCAAAACAGATTTTGAGCTCATCAATTTGGGTGTCTTTTTGGTGCTTCTGCCATTTTTTGTTTCACCTCTTCCACATGGGCAAAACGTTTCCCTTTGAGGACTTTTTTCATTCAGGGAAGCAAAAGAAAGTCACTTGGGGCAAGATAGGGTGAAGAGGAAGGATGGTTATGCTGTATTTGGTCAAATCTGCAGAACGCTCAGTGTGTTGTGGGCAGGTGCACTCCTAAATCACCCATCATGAAATGCAGAAACACGTTGAAAGAGTCTTCAAAAACATTCACTGAAGCTGAACGCAGCCTCTCACAACACCACCAGCTGGTCCACTGATACGGATGAGTTCCTAGGACACTCACCTAGCAAGGGGAAGCCTGTACTACAAGGGGCTTGCCCTCCAGAAGATAATTCTGGTTTTTATCGGGTACCCTCCCAATACACCTCTTGTTTCATGGACTCATGCATTCTAACTACTGAAAAAATAGTTTAATATACTCACTGCTATGGTCTGAATGTTTGTGCCCCGCTCCCAATTCATATATTGAAATCCTAATGCTCAATGTGATGGTATTAGGAGGTGGGCCCTTTGTGACGTGTTTAGGTCATGACAGCAGAGCCCTCATGATTGGGATTAATGCCTTATAAAAGAGCCTCCAGAGGGATTCTTAGCCCCTTCCACCATGATTCAGAATGTGACTACTTTGGCACCTTGATCTTGGAATTCCTAGCCTTTGGAACTGTGAGAAATACAGTTTTGTTGTTTATAAACTACCCAGTCTGTGGTAGTTTGTTACAAGAGCCCGAATGGACTAAGACACTAGTGCTTAATTCAGAGCACATTCAGTGTCCTTCAGGATCATGCCTCAGCTGTGTCTGTTGAGTTCATTGGTTTCTGGCTGGTAGCATCTTGGTCATGTGCTATGTGATAGGACTGGTAGATGTCATGATTACGTGCCCACTGTTATACTTCCTTTACTGTAACATAAGTCCCTTAGTCTGATGTTCTTCCCTCACAGGTTGAGGAACTAACATATGGGTTCTGCCAAAGACCAGGTGAGTCTATTCCAAACACATTCAAGGACTCAGGAAATAAGCATCCTGGGAGAATGGAAAGTATGAAAAATGTATGATTTCCTGAATCACCTGGTGGCTTAAGGAAATTGCAAGTGTGTCAGTAGGACTGGAGCACAGGATGTGGGGGCTGAGCGAAGAGTGAAGTGAGAGGTAGTGGGGAAGGCAGGTCATGCACACCACTAAATAACATGCTAAAGAATTTAGACATTATTTTAAACAAAAAAATACTGTGCTGGTATTTACATTTTCTAAACCTTTCCTCTGCTACACTATGGATGTTACGTTGGAGAGGGTAAGACTAGTCAGGATGACTTATGAAAAATAGTACATGGGGTAGGAGAAAAAGAGGATTCAAAAATCACTATAGGTTTTTGGCCTGAGAAACTAGGAAGATAGACTTTCTATGAACTGAGATGGAGAAAAGTGCAGGAGGAGATTGCTTGAGGGAGAAGATTAGCAGTTTAGTTAGACATATTGGATATCTAAGTGAAGATGTCAAGGAGGCAGTTGGATATATTAATATGGAGTTCAAGGGAGAGCTCCAGGCTGGCAATATAAATCCGAGAAACACCAGCAAATAGATAGAATTTAAAATTAAGATACTGAAAGAGACCTCCAGTGGAATGAGTATAAATAACAATAGCAGTCCAAGATTGAGCCTGGTACCTTCCAAAATTTAGAAGACAGGAGGGCAAGGAGGAATCAGAAGGCTGAGAAGGAGCAGCCAGGAGGGCAGTAGGAAAGCATGATCCTGGAAGCCAAGTGAAGAAAGCATTTCTCAGACAAAGTAGGAATCGGCTGTGTCAAATGCTGCTAAGTATATTGAATGGAGAAATGAGGACTGGTCCTTGGATTATGGGATACAGAGCTCACTGGTGACCCTGACCAAGAATACTTTTGGTGGAGAAGCAGAGGCAAGTGCCTGGATTCAAGAGAAAATGTTAGCAGAGGAATTCAAAACGAGCTATATAGATAAGTCTCTTTAAGAGCTCTGCTATGAAGCAGAGCAGAGGAATGTGGTGGTAGATGGAGAAGGGGGAAGAGTGATCAAGAGGGTAAGCTGATTTTTGGTTGCGGTGATTTTGTTTTGTTTAGTTTGATTTTTTGATAGGGAAGTAACAGCATAGTTGTCTTCTGAAGTGAAATATCTGGCAGGAAAATGCAGGAGGGAGTGGGTAGGATTGCTGGAGCAATATCCTTATTATTAGTAAGTAAGAGTGTTTGGGGTCTAATGCAAGAAGTGGACAGATTAGTCTTTAGCTAGGAGCACAGTTCATCCCAGTTACAGCAGAAGAGATAGTATATATGAGCACAGATAGACAGTGAAGAGATGTAGTACTGGAAGACTGGGGAACTCTCTTCTAATTGTTTCTGTTTCCTTAGTGAAATAGGAAGCATGATTGTTTGTTTCTTTAAGTGTTTGCTTGCTTATTTTCTGAACTTCTGAGCATACTGCCTTAATCCATTCACCCTGCCAGCCTCTAATTGCCTTTTTACTCTATCTGAAAATTCCCTGGTGACCAGAGGTCTCTGCAGTCAATAACATCTATGGAGGTAGAAGACAGAAAGTGGCCAAATATTTCAATTGGCATTGCAGAGCTGAGTTTAGCCTTTAATACACAACCACAAATTTTCAGGGGAAATTACAGTTCTCGAGTTGGAGCTTTACATGGAGTATATTTGATCCAGTTCTATGGTATTTCTCCTCCTACTTTGCTCTGCTGGTTCACTGCAGTATTCAAGGCTTTGGCCTTGGGCTGTAAGAGTCTTTTCAGTTTTCAGAGTCCACATTAAAGAAGATCCTATACTGCCCACTTTCATCTCCAAAATAAGAGAAATAGTCTTTTAAAGGCAATGAATGTAAAAGCCTTAGAGCAGTAGTTCTCAAACTTGGCTGATCATTGGACTCATCTGAATCACTCTCTAAAAACTATACACTCCAGGGCCTCTCTCTCTTAGTCCCGATTAAAGCAGGCCTGGAGTAGGGCCCAGATATTACCTAAACTCATGCAACCTTGGTGAACTCATCAGGAACAGTGGAGATTTAAAAAACGCTTTTATTTCTATTACAGGACCTGGAATGTTGCAGACATGCAAAGAATGTTTTAAAAACATCTCGCTCCCCTTAATATCCCTCTCTCCCAGCATACCTACCTATAGCACTCTTCTTATTTTCCTTATTATGATAAAATACACATAACATAAAATTCACCATTTTAACCATTTTTAAGTGTATAGTTCAGTGGCATTAAGTATATCCATGCCATTATGCAACTTCTCTCTAATTTTTAAAATCTTTCATTAGAATGCTCTTAGATTCACAGAAAAGTTGCAAGGATAGTATAGACTTCCCACATATTCCTTATCCAGTTTCTCCTACTGTTAACATCTTACAACACAATGGAACACTGTCGAAACTAAGACACCAACATTGACTCCAGACTTCACCCAGATTGCACAAGTTTTTTCCAAAGTGTTTTTCTATTCCTAAATCCAATGCAGATACTCCCCCCATTTAAAAAAAAATTATGTGTAACTTTTTAGCAAAGGGTAAAAACAACCCATACTTTCTAGACACACAAAAAAAAACCTCACATTCTTCCTTGTGGACTAGTGTATCCTCCAGATGCCACAGCAGCTGTGCTTCCAGCTGTTGATACGGTTTTAGAAGCAACTTCCATGCCTTGACTTTAGTTTATAAAGAGGGAGCAAGGACTGGTTTCTATGAAGCTATACTATATAAGAGGGACCAAGAATTATGAGCAAGGTGGTCTTACTCCTCAGCATGGAAAATCAAGCTCAGGCTCATAAGTGGCCATTTGCTCATTCAACATTTACTGTGATCCTATTATATGTGGGTATTGTGGTAGGCACTTGGAATACAAAGACAAATGAGAAAAAGTTTGTGCTGTCAATTTCCTCAGTTTAATGGGGGACACAGACATGTAAGAAAGCAATTATTACACACTGTAATAAAAGCTAAAATTGAGGCAAATGTGGATTATAATGAATGTGATGAGACCAAGGAAGGTTCTTCCTAAAAGAGATGATGGCTAAGGTATAAGAAGGGATAGCTCATTGAAGATGGGGAGAGAGCACATTACAAGCAGAGTGAACATGAATAAAAGGAACAAAGACATGAGAAAAAGTGGCAAACTGGTCTTTTAAGTAGTTTGATATGACTGAAGTATTAGTGTGTGTATATAGGACTAGATGGTACATGGTTACAAAAAGAATGAGACTAGTTATGTGGGGAAGACTAAACATGTTATGAAATGTTCATGAATTTAGACTTATTTCTGAATGGGATATAGATTCATTGAAACAGTGATCAACTTCTTATTTCTACTAAACTCTACAAGCATACCTCAGAGATATGGTGGGTTCAGTTCCAGACCACTGTAATAAAGTGAGTATCACAATAAAGCGAGTCACAACCTTGTGGAGGGTCTTGCTTTCCATTTATAAAAAATGCAACACTCATGGAGCACAATAAAGCAAAGCGCAATAAAACAAGGTATGCCTGTGCTTGCACTAATGCAATGCTAAACCAATGCCAAGAATTGCCTACTTGCAGGCTTCTTATTTTGTGAGAAAAACTAATTGCTACTTGTTTACACTACTGTAAACAGTTTCTACTATTTGTAGCCTTATGAATTCTTTACTTATAATCTAAATCTTCCACTGCTGCCTTATACTCTAGTCTTTCATTGAGGCTATGTGTTCATGACACCTAGGGATGCTATCCAGTCCCCAGACTCTTCCCCAGTCAAGCCAGTGTTGGCAGATAAAGACAATGCAGGCACACATAGAGAATACTTAAGTGCTACTGAAAATGTACACCCATTAACATTCTGGAAGAAGAATGATAAGTGAAAATAAGGGATGTAAAATTATTGATTGTCATCAGTTTTACAACTGTCTTGTGTGTCTGTTTTACTCAATGACTTTTTGCTGACAGTTCTGCCTCTGGAACAACACGTGCTGCAAAAGTTGTAACCATAGATATATATTTTAGAATCAGGGTACCAACAGCTCTCTGCATTGAATGAACTGATCACAGACTCTATTTGGCCAAATAGTCTGAATGTGACTATTGACTGAGGCAGGAGGGTGTCAGTGTACGAGGGATGTGAGCTGAGGTCTAATCCTGTGTTATTTGGGTGGTAGAGTTGGTCACTGTGAACACTTTAAACATACTAATTTAACAATTCAGTTCTATTAGTTCTATAGCATAAGAGGAAAAGGAGTTAAACCAGAAAAAGTAATCTCACTGCAATGAAGTGCTGTTTTCAATTATCTGAACTGCTATATTTCACCAAAGTGTTCAAAAGCAGAATAACAACAAGCATGTCTCATGTTTTTTACTGTTCAACTAAAAGGAAAAAAAAGATAATCAAGGTTATATTCAGTGCCACCATTCTAGATGAAATAGTATCAATAAATTTTGAATTATTGAGTACATTTTCTTCATTCCATTAATTACATTCTCCAGTGCAATTCTGGGCTATTAGAAAGGAAGTATGCTCAGTAATACCAAAGAGACAAATAAAAACCTTTGAAAGGATTGTCAGTGTGGGTGTTTAGACCACAAAAACTAATGAGTTGTAGTGAATATTTGGTTAAAATCATGGCATTAATAATCAATTACTGGAGTGTTGAAAGAACATGCCTTTTAAAGGTGGATTATCTGCTTCTTTTGCATATAACAATACAACATCTCTTGCTAACATGGTAGTAATAGTATCATCTCTGAGCCTTAATTTTTTCTAGCTGTTAAATAGTTAGAATTTTTGCTATGTCAAGTGTTACAAGGATTCATAAGAAATTTCTCATAAAGTGACTAGAGCTTCTGGGATCAATGATCTTTTCTACATAGATTGTTCTGCTTTTAAGGACGCATCATGGTGCCATGGAAAACCACAGGTTTTGAAAGAAGACAAACTTTGGTACAAATATTCACTCTTCTTGAACAAGTCATTAAATCTCTCTAATTCTCAATTATCTTACTTTTAAATGGAGACAAATACTCATTCTGTTAGATTGGTTTTTACTTAAAATGAAACATGCTTATCTCAAAATCAATTAAGTATTAGGCATCATGTTGCAAAATTGGTGTGCACAGAATTTGGTGATTTACATCCCCCAAAAGGCAAAACCAGAAAAGTCTCAAAATGAGCATGAAAGAAGTTGGACAAAACATTGAAGGACACACAGGACCAAGACCAGCTTAGGATCACACTAGGCCAAGGAGCTTCGGAGTATGGAAACATATCCCATTCCTTATCCCCATCAATAGGCAGTGTGAACCTGATACAATCTACACTCTAGCAGCAGTGGGGCTAAAACGAAAGAGGCACAAATTTGGACCTCACATTGAGCATCGTTCTGCCTTTATCAACTTTGTTAATTTTTTCTTTTTAACAGATATTAAAAATTTGCAAATTGGCTAAAAATGACTTTTTCCTATTACTGTAATTTGTAAAACAAAAAGGACCTCAAATTCCCTTTTGTTTCAAAACCACTCCCATATTACAGATGCATATTTTTGTTTAATTAAAGTCATGTTCCAATTCAAAGTAACCAAGGGAGGGGCAGTGGTGGTGAGCATTTTAGCTACTAATAGTGACTTGGAAAGAAGTTACCAGATACTTTCTGAAGAAAAAATAACTTGAAAAGACTGGAAAGCTGACCTCTGGCTCTATGTGACCTTATCTAGGACATAGAAGTGTCTCAAAGGAAAATCATTCCCTAAGTACTCTTAGTAATGATATTTGAGATTCCCTAAAAATATATTTTGAGAAGAATTAGGTTTTAAATTATGAGAATTTAAAAAGCCCACCTTTCACTATTTTTGAGTCCACCTCCTTTCCTTTAACAACTTAAAACTACTTTATGAAAGATGTTCACTGATTTCCATATTTGAACATGGTATTATTTTAAATGTTTAATTTCATAGTATTAGTAATATAATTTATCAATATATGATAAAACACTGAATGCTGCAGTCTAATGCAATAAAAACAAAATAGAACTAAACTTATTTTGAATCAAACCATCTTTCCTAAATACAAATTCTGATTTATGAAGACTAGAAATATGATCCAGGTATTCCTTCCTTTCTCTTTTTTTAATTATATTTCATTCTTTATGCTATTACAGTTTTGCAATTTCCCCCCCTCTGCCTGCCTCCTCTCAGTTCACCCCCCACTCCCTCAGGCCACATCCCCACACCATTGTCTATGTCCATGGGTCATGTACACAAGTTCTTTGGCTCATTCCTTCACCTTCTTTCAACCAGTCCCCACCTACCCTCTCCCCTCTGACAGCTGTCAGTCTGTTCCATGTTTCCATGCCTCTGTTTCTGCTTTGTTGATCAGCTTATTTTATTCATTAGGTTCCACTTATAGGTGAGGTTATACAGTATTTGTCTATCACTACCTGGCTTATTTCACTTAGCATAATATTCTCTAGGTCCATCCCTGCTGTCAAAAATGGTAAGAAGTCTCTCCTTTTTACTGTTGCATAGAATTCCATTGTGTAAATGTACCACAGCTTTTTGATCCACTCATCTGCTGATGTACACTGGGGCTGTTTTCAGATCTTGACTATTGTAAATAATACTGCTATGAACAAAGGGGTGCATATATTCTTTGGAATTGGTGTTTTGGGATTCTTAACATATATTCCCAGAAGTAGAATCGCTGGGTCATTGTTTTTTAGAGAGAGAGAGGCAAGGACAGAGGAAGGGAGAGAGAAACATCGATGAGAGAAAGAAGCATCAATTATTTGTCTCCTGTACGCGCCCTGCACAGGGATTGTACATGTCCACACCAGGGACTGAACCCGCAACCAACGTATGTGCCCTGACCAGGAATCAAACCCACAACCCTTTAGTTAAGGGATGTTGCTCCAACCAACTGAGCCACAGCAGCCAGAGTCTCTCTTTACTTTTTATTTCGCTCAACCTCCCAATCCTCAGACATCTTGTCATGACCACAGCTCCTGGGGTATCATAAAAAAAAAACCTCATAGGATATTTGGAGCCTAGGTCTTTCTTGTTCCCTTTCTAAAATAAGCACCATTTGTGTTAAACTAAATATTCTCTATAAAGTGTAATTAATTCAGAAAATCACACACACATACACCTTGGTAAGAACTTGCAGTGTCCAGCCCAAACAAATAGTACAATCATATGTTAGGCTGGTTATTCAAATTTCAGACCCTGCACATAGGTTAAAGAATTGTAAGATTGAGAGTAAGATACAGATGTAGTCACTTTGTAAGTATATGATTTTAGCTAGTGTGTATGAGTGTACAAAGGAGCCATAGCAAACAGAATTTTGTTCAGGTTTACATTGGACTGTCTTACCAAGGGTCATGTGGTAAGCCTTAGGGCTCTTCACAAGATTATAGCTATCCTTCTGGGTATAGGTTGATTCTACTTCTCCATCCATTAGAAGCTAGGAGTGGCCATGTGACTTGCTTTGGCCTGTGCCATATGAGCAAAAGTGACACACTTCACTACTGTGCAGAATGAAAGTTTTGAGAGCCTTTACACCCAATTTTCCCTTTTGCCACAACATTCTTCAACATTCCACATGGCGGCTGTTTCAACAGCCTGGATTTTAGAGGGAGGACAATGTAGGAACAGAGCCCTGAGCCAATCCATGGAAGGGTTGAAGTGTAAGGCATGAATTTTGTCTCTAAGGTTTGGGGGCCATTTGTTCTGCAACATACTGTGCCTCATCTTGACTAACATGGTTTATTCTTGACATTCTATGGTTCCATATTAGTTGGAGCTTTGCATTCAGAGTCCGAATTACTGTAAAAATGAAACCACCACTCACAAAATTGTCACTGCTTGCTAGCTGGTGAAACTATGTCAATCAATGCCTGTTAAATGAGCAATCTCTTAATCCTATCTTCTAAGTCCTTGAAAACATCTAAGTCAGTTATCAAACTATTTGTGCACCTTTCCTAATCTAACAGTATTCAGCAAAAGACTGAAAATACTTACAGTTCAACCTTTTTTCAAATTCTGTCTTTTGACTGAGATGATAGAAGACCTGTATTTCTTTCATCCAACAGTGTTCAAGCTTTGAATTCAAAGGATTACACAGTATCTGTATTAAACTGTCAGCTGTACAAGTTCAAGATAAGAAAAAATAAAGAGTTGTTCAGTGTCCATTTAATATAGTCATGGCGATCTTTGAAAATTGTAGGAGGTGGTGTTTTGGAGGAAGAAAAAGATAAACTTAAATCTCAAAAATCTACTAGCACCAAGAATATGCAAAGAATATGTGGCAGAGGCATTATGAAGGTGACAATACCTAGCATTCACCAAATCCACAGACTATGCATGAGAAGAATGTGAAAGGCCCTCACGATCATTCCCAAATAACTTGGGGGTGCTAAAAATGGTAAGCAACACAACAAAGTACTTTAATAATGTATTTACTAAAGACACAGAACCAAAGAGTCATCATTATGTATCTACCAGAAGGCAATTATAAAGACATTTACATTAAACATGAGTAAAGCAGCATTTCCCAAACTGTCCTGCAAAATACTCTTTTAAAATGTTCAGGTGAGCAAAAGTCCCAAGTCAACCCAAAATCTGCCTCTGCCTCCATCTGCCAGCTTCTTGCTAGGCTCAGTTACTCAAAGAGCCTCTGGCTATACTTGAGTTGCAATGAGGTGGGGCTTCAGTAAGCCACTGGGTAGGAGCAAGTGGTGTTCATCAGATTAGTACGGGTTCAAACTCAGTTTCAATGCTGGGTCTGAGACCACTCAGCAAATGATGCAGGGTATACCAAGTCTAGCTGCCACTGGTTGGGTGCTCAGACAACTTTGTGGTGCAGTTGGGTTTCAGGGAGTCCTCAGAGTGTAGCTAACAGAATTTATCAGGCCCAAAGAGACCAAGATTTGGCAATGTGAGGGGAGGGCTCAGCACTGGTCGGGCATGTGAGGGAATAATGGCCCTTGTCTTAGAGCTACACAACTCAGTCCATCCCAAATTCTGTGAGGAGCCTGATCTCAATAGCAGAGGGCCACCAGGAGTGTGGGGGTGTGGTCCTCACCTCAGAGCCACACAACTCAGATTGTCCTGGATTCTGCCTAGACTTCAGCAGGGTAGAGCCACCACAAATCACAAGAGTCAGGTGTCCGGGAGCTCAGAGAGTGGAGCTAGAGATCTCCTGTGAGTGGGAGGCCCCAGTAAGTTTCAGGGGAAAGTGGGGAGAATGGCCCCCACCCCAAAACCACACAACTCAGTCACTGACACCCCTTGAGTGTGCCCAGACCACTATACCCCAGCCCAGGCAGCTGACTCCTCAGCACTGTGCAAGCTCCTCAAGGTGGGGCTACAGGGATTCCAGAGTATGGGGCTATTGTGTTCTTCCAGACTGATACTGCATTGAGGGGGTGGTCTACCCAGGAAAGATGGCATCTGCAGTGTGAAAGAGGGACTCAGCGCAGGGTTCCTGGTGGCTGTCCCTTCAGCTCTCTCCCCAGAGCCACAAACTGCAGTCTCTCCTCACATGACTCCATTCCACTCTGCCCTCCCTCCGCTAGAGCCCAGGATGAGTGGCCATGATCAGTTCTGTGCATTGGCCCTTAAAGAGGGTGCCTGTGTCCCTAGCCAACTGCCATTTGTCCCTGGTAGACAGAAACCCTGCTGAATTTTACAGCCAGATGTTATGTGGGTGCCTCGTCCAGGCTCTGGTGCTCTGGGCTGGGGAGCCCGGCTTTGGCTTGAGATCCCACATTTCTCAGTGGAAACCTTTGCAAATGAGATATCCTTTGGGAATCTTAGCTGCAGCTCGTGGGAGCAGGGCCAGCCTTTTTCACGTCTCCGCCCTTCCTGCCAGTCTCAATGTGGCTTCTTCTGTAAATCCTTTGTTCTAAGATTTCTCTTCAGCTAGTCTTCAATTGGTCATTCAGGTCGACTACTTTATATTTTAATTGTAATTACAGTTTGGTCTTGGGAGGAGGTGAGTGTAGCTTCCACCTACTCCTCCACCAAGTTGGATGTCTCGAAGGTCTACTATTCTTGTACATGCAAGAAGGAATAGGATGGAAATAAGTGGAGAAGATGATCTTTATAAGCAATAATGGCATTTCTACTGTCCTTGGACAGGAGGTGGAGAATATGTGTGTACAGACAAGTTGTCGGGGCAATTAAGTGGTGAGAAGGCACAGGAGATCTCTTCTAAATGTTTTTACTTATTCAGCTTATACTAAAAATAAGCATTATAGTTATAAATGGTCAAAATCTTAACTTTTATTACACAAACTAGAAATTAAATGGTTTTAAGAGTAAATTTCAAACCTGCTATAGCCAGAGCACATGAAGTTGTAGTTATATAAAGTACTATAATGTCTTTGCCTCTTTCCATTGGAGGATACTTTTGTAGATCAGATTCCAATCTAGATGTTAAACTACTCACACAAAGAAAGGACTATACCCATCCCAACAGTCTCCCATCAGCTGTCACAGCAGGGAGAACGCACTAGCAGCTGAGGAAGAGGTTCAGAGAAGCAGAAATCTGCAGACCCATACAAATAGAGAGATAAGCTATTTCCTGGGTAATGAGAAGTCATCTTGCAGATCCAATTTAGAGGAAAACAGCCGTCTTTAGAATCAATTGAGGGAGAGTTGTTATTTAAAAATCTGAACTTTAAACAACTCCAGATGCAAAGGAGACCAAGACTCCTCTGCAATTAGTAATTAAGGTCCTACTACAAGAAAGAGATCATTTCAGGATAACTAGTGAGACCCCAAAGTGTGGGATCTAAAAGTATGTTAAGCAGTAACTGGATAAAGAATCTCAGAAAAATTTAAGGAGCAAAGAAGGGAGCCTCATCTTCCTTAGGGTTTCAGTACTTCTTGTTGAATAGGGATTTTAAACTATGACCTCAATCATTATATTATCTTTATAAATTGTAAGTTAAAGGGCCCCTTCAAAAACTCCTGTTACACATATATGTGGGCTAGTAATATGTGACTGACAACTATAATCTAGGTTTGGGGGCTAGATAGTCAAGGTCACGTAAACAGTGCCTCTTATGGAATGACATCATAATGATGTGTACTCTTATATGGGTTTACTACACATTGTACATATATCGGCAATTTTAGGCTCTCCATGGATCAATTCCCACATGCGTAAAAGAAGGGAGTTAGAGTGAGCTTTATGGTCCATGTCATGCCTAACAATCTATCATTCTAAGCACTGATAAGTATTTTACAATATTTATTAAAACTGGTTGCCTTAGCTTAATCCACATATTCTTCATGGATTTGCCATCATCATTTATCAATCATAATTCCAAATTTAATCCACTCCACCCACATAATCACTGTATGTGATCTCTAGTAATGTGAAGGTAAAAAATGAAAGTGGATCTCAGTTTGCTTTATTTTTTTTAAAGATTTTATTTATTTTTAGGGGGGAAGGAAGGGAGAAAGAAAGGAAGAGAAGCATCAATGTATGAGAAAAACATTGACTTGTTGCCTCTTGCACTCCCCCAGCCTGGGACTGACCCACAACCCAGGCATGTGCCTTGACTTGGAATTGAACCAGTGAACTTTTGCTTTGCTGGATGACACCCAACCAACAGAGCTATATTGGTGAGGGCCACTTTATTTTTTTAATTAAAAGAACTTCAAGTGCTTATCCTTTCAAATGTCCTTAGTATATTTCTGTGAAGTACATAAGGCAGGATGTGTAATTGACTGATCATAGGATAGTAATAGCCAAATATTAATTTCTTGGTTCTTCAGCCAAAGACACTCTTTGCATGTCCTTTTAATATGATGACTCAAGTAATTCTAGCTTGTGCAACCAGACCCTATGTATTGAACACAAGAGGCTATGCTATGCAGCCACAATTGCTTTAGGTGTTAAGCAAGGTATTCTTTTAAAATCTATTAGTCTGGAGAAGCGATTTTTAGCAAGTGCAGACTAAATACTGCAGTGATAAAATTGTCAAAACCTGAGAGTCTTTTAAAATAACTAAGGGTCTTTTAAAATAACTGTTGTGGCACTAAAACAGGCACAGAATGGAATCATAGAGTCTGTTTCCAACTGGTATTTATTTCTGCTTGCACAAAATATGTGCTGTGTAGGATATAGGCATATAGGTTACCATAATTAAAAGAATATATGCTTTTAAATCCTTATTAGCCATTTGCTAGCTGGCAGTCTTTGGGTGAATTACTGAGATTCAATGTCCTTATTTGTAAAAATGGGATTTTTGTTACAAGGTTAAATGAGATTTAATATATAAACGTCCTAACACAGAGCCTGCCATTCAATAGACACTTAATAAACAGCTTTTGTCACCACCATTTCAATATATCACCTGCTTAAGTATACTGCCATTATGGTATGCTAAAAGCTTCTTATCTCTGGCTGTCTATGTGATATATGTATGTATAAGCTTGCCTGCTCATGTGTACATGTGAATGAATACAGAAAGTTTCATTTCAAATAAGATAATTTTTTTAAAGTCCTTTAGAAGATCCACATTATATGTGTTAAAATCATACAAGTTTGCAGATGAAAACACGGACATGGCAGGTAAGTAGTTACTAGCCTGTGCATGAGGATTCACATGGACACACTAGCTTCCACATTTAAAGAGCCATCTCAGAAACATAACTTACACAGTGAAATCCTGGTTGGCTTCATAAAATCTATCACTTCCCTCTGGCTTTGATAATTACATTAAATATAAACTGCAAATAGATAAGGCTTTGTCATTTCTTATTTTATACTGCCCCCTGGAGTCAAAAGTGACTACAACATTCAGTTGGTCTTTTTTTCTGAAATAATTTAATGGGAGTTTATTTATGAGTGAGAATGCACATTGATACTCTACATCGTACTCTTTGGTCACAGATACATATAGATCGCATATATAACTTATATGTTGACTATAGTAAATACAGGCCAGCGTCAATCAAAATGACAAAAATAAGGAGAATGGTGCCAATTTAAAACTCGCTTCTAAAATTTTGCACAAACTCATGAACATATGATCACATTAAAGTAAAATAATGGTGCAGAATTTGACTTAGAATAACAGATAAAGGAAAAAGTGGGATATCTTTAACAAAATATAAAACAGAAATTATAACGATTTGAAAATCACTTAAAAATAGGGAAGGTCCACTGCATAATGTTGGCACCAAGCTAAGAAAGAATGCAAATGATGAGCAATTAGACCTAACAAGCAAATTGACAATCCACTGCATATAAGCAAAGCTTCAATGATTTCTTTAGATCAGAAAATAAAATTAACTACTATAGAATAAGAAATTAATTTGAAAAGCATTTCTTTGAAATATTCCCTTTAACTGTCTCTCAATTATGTCCTTGGTGTTAATTGCTTCATTTGAAACTCTCCTGAGTTCTAACTTTTCATTAACTTTAATGTTTTTACTGTGTGCAAGGGCTCTCAAGTAAATGGATTCAAATTATGTTTAGATAAAATGTATGTACAATTATTAATTATAATTATTGTTATTATACTAAAGGAAGAGTCTTGTCTCTATTAACTTTCCTTAAAAGACTCTGTCAGAATACTCATTACACTAAGAATTCATTCCAGGTCAATTCTTATTAATCAAATACTAAAAATGTTAAGAGTCTATAAATATCTTTTAAGGTTCTCTATTTCACAGTTAGCAGTGTATAATATTGGAAGATGAGGAGCCTTTTTAAATCAAATATTTTGATTCGATTTTATTGTTTCCCTTTAAATTTACATTCCTCTAAAACTCATAATGAAAATGTACCAAGAGGCCCAGCAAATATTTTGCTAGTCACCAGGTATAGAGAAATACAGAGAAACTGTTCCTAAGGAATTAAAAACATACTAGAAAAAAGTGTGTTTAAATCCTTCCCCACTCTCCTCTTCTTTCAGAACCATAAAGTGCAATATATTGAATGACAGAATTATGTATAAAATGAATAAACAGTCTAGAGGAAAGGGGGATCATCTTTCCTGTCAGTGAGATTTCACAGAAATTACCTGACTTTGGACTGAGATAGAGATCTCTATAACCAGGTGGACGCAACTGTTGGGGGCGGGAAGAACTTAAACCAAGATCTAAAACATAGAGACAGATGAGGTCTGTCCAGATGGTATACAGCCATGTAATATGAAAAGTAGAGAAATTTTGTGAAGATACAAGAAACATTGTACATAGGACAATGACACTTCAGTCCCCTTCAAAGTAGGCACCTTGAGACCTCATTCAGTTCTCCCAGCTGCCATCAGCTGCCCCATCATATTTTCCTGAATCTCATCAATGGTCTGAAATATTTTTGCTTTCAAAGATGATTTTTGTTCTGGGAAAAGCCAGAAGTTGCAGGGCACCAAAACTGGGCTGAAGGTAGGCTGAGTCACCTGGGTGATTTGATGTTTCACCAAAAAACTCTGCATGAGATGTGATGCATGAGTGGGTGCATTGTCGTGATGAAGCTGCCAATCACCAGTTGTCCACAGCTGTGGCCTTCTGATTCATCTGATTAATTTCTGCAGAGGAATGTTCAAGCTTAATGCAAAATTTGATTCAGATTGGTCACTCTACTTGCTCAGTCATTTTGAATGCAACAGCCACACAGTACACATGCTCACTCAACAGTGTTGACCACTCCCACTGACTAGTATGGTGAAGTTGTCATTGTTCACACATGCGCATTCCAGCCTACTCTCCTTGGCTGCCAGGATACATCAATGTCACACAAACCATTCTTGTTATATTAATAATGGCTGGACTTTTCCAGACAGACCTCATATATTGCTAAGAACAATAAATAAAATCAACCACCTAAATAGGAATTTAGTCCAGATGAAATTAGTTATAGAGCACAGGCAGTCCAGTGAACTTCATGCTAAGTTCAACTCAATGTTTGTTCTTATAAATAAAGTTTTATTGGAACACAGCTATGCCCATTCATGTGCATATGGTCTCTGGCTGCTGCTCAGGCACTACCATGGCAGAATTCAGTAGCTGTAAAGAGTCTGGTCCACAAATCCTACAACATTTACTATCTGTCCTTTTATAGAATGTCTGCTGATATTCAGATTAGGGAAAGACTTTCAAAGAACTATTTTCAGGGTCCTCAAAGAGATAAATAAAACAATTATCTCCATAAAAAAGTTATTGACAAAACTGCCCTGGTTGATGTGGCTCAGTGGACTGAGCACCAGCCTACAATCCAGAAGGTCACCGGTTCAATTCCTAGTCAGGGCACAAGTCTGGTTCCATGCTGGGTCCTCATTTGGGGGTGTGTGAGAGGTAGCCAATATTTCTCTCACACAGTAATCTTCCTCTCCCTCTCCCTCTCTTTCTCCTTCCCTTCCCCATCTCTAAAAATAAATAAATAAAAAGTTATTGACAATGGAATAAATTAAACAAGAACAGATGTAGAAAAAATAAAACACTAAAAATCTTATAAAATAAATGGAAAATGGGGTAAGGATAGGAAAAACAGTCAATAAATATTACTAGCAATCAGGAAAATATAAAGTAAAATGAAATATTATTGCATACCTGTCAGAATGGCAAACAAAATTCTGAAAATACTAATTATTAGTAAGGAGGTACAGAAACAAACAATAAAACATGTTTCATTAGTTACAATTTGCAGAGAAAAGTAGCACTGTGCCTAGTCAAGTTGAAAATGGCATACTCAACCATCCAGAAATTTAACTTCTAGATGTGTACCTTACAGAAACCCATACATACAAGGGGGTCCCACAAAAACCAGAATTATCTTCTGGAGGGCGGGCCCCTTGTAGTAGAGGCTTCCCCTGTGTAGGTGAGTGTTCTAGGAACCCATCTGCATCTGCGTACCAGCTGGTGGTGTGTGAAGCTGCATTTGGCTTCAGTGAATTTTTTTGAAAAGTCTTTGAACACCTTTGTCCATTTCATGATGGGTGATTTATGAGCGCGCCTGCCCACACCGCGCTGAGTGTTCAGCACTATTTGACCAAAAAAAGGCAAGACCCCCGTGCCCCACACTCCCTATCAGCCGATCTCGCCCTGAATGACTTTTTTTGTTTCCAGGGATTAAAAAAGTCCTCAAAGGGAAATGTTTTGCTGGTGTGGAAGAGGTGAAACAAAAAATGGCAGGAGCACTAAAAGGCATCAAAATTGAAGAGTTCAAAAACTGTTTTGAGCAGTGCGAAAGATATCTCAGTGGCCATATTGCATCAAAAGGAGACTACTTTGAAAGTGACTGAGGTTTAAACATGTAAGAATAAATATGCAATTTTTAGAAATAAATTCTAGCTTGCAAAGGGATCCCCCCTCATATACCCAAAGAAATCTGCACATTATTTATAGCAGAATGGCTTTTGTAGTAAAATATTGGAAACAAACACAAAGTTTGTCTCAGCTATATCCTCCCCCAAATTCAGCGGCTTAAAATAATGCTTATTTTTTCTTGCATATATATATGCAAGAATATATATGTGTAGGTTGCCTAAGGAGGCTCTAATGATCTCAGCTGGGCTGATCTGGTCTTTGTTCCAGGTCACAAATTTGGTTTAGATTTCCTCCATGTACCTCTCATTCTTGAACAAGTGGGCTAGCTGGGGCTTTTTTTCTGCCATGACATTGGCAGAGTGTAAAAGGGCAGGTTCAAATGTACATTTCAAATAACCTCTGCGTCATGCCCACTAACAATCCTTTGGTCAAAGCAAGTCATATGGGCAAGGCTAACATTAATGGGGCAAGAAAATATATTCTGACTGTAATGGAAGAAACCAAAAAGTCACATTAAAAAGGTATGGATGCAGAGAGGGGATAGTAACTGGGTTCATTAACAAAAGAACAAGTACAGTATATGTTCACTGGAATATGCTCTAAAGCAATAAAAATGACAAAACTCCAGATCTATACTCATATATCAACAAGGTTATATATTAGCATAACATATCAAATTTGTTATGTTAAGAATAAAAAGGAAAGTATAAAAACTTTACAAAATACTTCTGTGTATTATTTGTGCATAAATACATATGTAGGAGACTTGTAAAAATGTGCCTGGAATTGATAAACATCAAATTCTGGATAGTGGTGGAAGAACGATAAGAAGAGATGGAGTAGAAGTATATGGTAGGGGGATTTGAACTGTATTCTGTAATTATAAAAAAAGATCTGAAGCATATATGCAAGATTTGTTAAAGATGACATATGAAAAGCAGTGTAGTATAAGTGGATAAGAGAAAGACTGCCTACTAGCTATGTGGTCCTAGATAAATTACATAACCTCTCTGAGACTGTTTTCACCTGAAAATTAGGAATAATAATAACAGCCTATCTCATAGCATTGTTTTATGGATTAAATGGTTTGATGCCTGCAAAGCACATAGAATAGTGCAAGTACAAAGTAAACACAAGGGATATTAGCTATTCATATTTTCCTCCATGTTTTTCTCTATCTTTGATACATTTCATTAAAAGAAATAAGAAGCGCATATAATATAGAGGAAGGAGACAGTAGATAAGGATAAGAGTTTAAGTGTTTAATTCACAAACTATATTCTAATCCCACTCCTTACTGTCATCAAGAGGATTCCTCCTGAAGCACTCACTAATATTCACTGGGCATTTTGGAATAAGGATTACAACATTTGTAATCCTATTCTATCCATCATCCTAGGGCAGTTCACTGTTTCTGTGGACTTATGATGCTACCCGGTACTGGGCCTTTTAGTTTCTTCTTCTTTGAAGCTTCATCGACCCTCACTACTACACATCCATGGCCCTCCACATCTAGGGCCTCAGGAACACTCTGGAACAGATTCATCTTCTGAAAAGCATGCAGATAAATCACTGGTGTTCTTCCCAGGTACATGTCCAACCTGAGTCTGACCACCTCTCTTCTTCAGCTTCACTGAAACCACACTGTCGCCCTGGATTTTACCACTTTCTCACAGTCAATTATCACGCTACTCACCTCTCCTATTTCTATATCATGCCTGCATCCCATCATTTATCACCTGGATTTGTGTGTCACCTGTACCTTTTACTTCTATCCACTGTCATGTTCACCTTGTAAAACCTCTACCATGGACTCACACTATGTCATGCCTCTGCCGCTCATAAACATAGTTGCACACAAGCAGAGATGACCAAGCAATAATACAGACTGATCTTCAGTCTCAACAAGGCCCTCAGTACTGTCTGTGAGTACCCCTCCCTCTTTTCTCAACATGTTCTAAATACTCATTTTTAAGGTGTTGATTTTGTTTCCTAGTTCATTTATCAAGAAATGTGAGCTCATCCAATGTTCTCTCTTAACTTCCCGTACATTATTCCATTATCTGCATACATTTCCATTTCCACATCATTTTTCCAGTCTCAGAGGACAAAATATCCTGGCTCTTTCCAAGGTCAGTGCCTCCTCTGTGCCTTCAATCTCATACTCTTTAGCAGGACCAGAACTAGAATAAGGCAAGAGAGGTACCCAGGACACAAGATTTAAAGAGCACTCCTTTTCAAGTGCAGACTCTGCACTTGCACAACCTCAAGACTTTGTGCCTCCTTAAACTCTGTGTCCTGTACCCTTCACTTGCCTCAACATAGCCCAGTCCCTTCCTCCAGTACCTTCATTTATCATTCATCTCCACTTATTTTATCTTCAGCCTACCATTTCTACACAGTCTTTCCACTCCCTCTATACAATGTTCAAGTCATGCTTTTCCTCATGTTATGAATTTCACAAAATGTTGCTCTCTTCTGTGGAGACCATAAGTGGTCTACAATCTTTTGTAACAAGGCAGGTAAATATGACTAATTATGATATTCAATAACAGGAAGTGAATTTGGCTTTCACAGCTAAGCAACATTCTCCAATAACAACTCTGTCATTGGTAAAGATGATACTTTAATCTTTGTATACCCTGCTGCTTTTGTCTTTTTTCCCCTGAATTTATTCAAAACCTGGACAGTGAAAAGAATAGCTATTTATTGGGTGCTGCTCAAAGACCCCCAGTGGCTATATTCGCTCCTAAGTATGCTATTCCTTCTGCTTGGAATCACTCTATAGCCCAACCTAAACCAGTCAATTCTTATTCATCCTCCAATCTCAGTTACTTTCTGGGGGTAGCCTTCCCCAAACCTCACCATAAACTAGAACAAATATGCCTATTATGACCTCTCCTACTATTTTGCATCAATTACCATGGTTGTAATTTTATATTTATTTGAATGATTATCTGATTGTCTGTCTCTCCTAATAAAGTGTAAGTGCTAAGAGGGCAGGGATGATCCCCAATCTTGCTCACCATATAACTGAAGTGTCTAGAACAATGCTTGGCCCATACGCAGTAGAGTATTCAATGCACATTTGCTGAATGAATGAATAAATTAATGACAAAGTTCAGATCTTACCTCATCTAATAAGCCTTCCCTAACAGGCCTAGATTGAGTGTCCTAGGCCTCCATTTTCCTACAGCAGCACTGTGATTCACCTCCATTCCCCTGAACATAATGCACTGGAATTGTTTATGACTTTATGATTATATCCTGACCTTTTTGAAGGCAAGTATTTCATTATATTCACCTTTGAATCTTTAGCACATAGCACAGTCCCTTCCCAGGATATGGGAGCAATAAATTTTTATTGAATAAATGAAATTATGTAGGCTTTGTTCCATAACAAAAAAAAAACCAGTCTTTAAAAATCAGATAGCAATGAGAGTTGGTTAAAACAGGTCAGTAGGTCTGGGTGCATCGCTATGGCAAGTTTCCTTGGAAAAGACCATGGCATGTATAGTTAATGACAATGCAGATGAGATTATATGATGGGTAAATCGAGTCTTTTATCTTCTTTAAATTACCAATTTGTGGTGCCTTTTTTACCAAGGTAGTTAATGCAATTTTAACACATCTATCAAGTGCCTAAGTAAACCTCAAGTACCCAGAAAATTAAGCCACTGTCAACAATAATGCAAATAAAATTTAATTTCTAAGAATAAAATCAGAACCAAGTTAAACAAAATACAACATATCAACATGACCATCATTCCTCCTAAGATTTGTAACTGCCTTCATTGGAAACATGGAGGCAAATACTTCTTTTCCAAAATTTGAAAATTTACAACCATATCCAGAGAAAAGCTAAACACTAATATCAGAACATTGAAAATTTATAGATGTGTAACACTTTACAGAACTGTTGACTATATATCCTGTCATTATGTTACAAAATACCTAGAGAAAAATCATTATTGTTCCCATTTTATAACCAATAAAACTGAGGTTACAATGCTGAAGTGATTTACAATAACATGGTTATTAAGTTTGAGACTTAAAACTTTTATAGATATCATGCTGTCTCCCCGGAAAGGGAGAGTAACTCAATACATCTTTATTTGTCCTGAAATTTGTAAGGCCACCCTGTAAACTCTAATAGCTAACACATCTTAACACCACATCCATATTACTATGATTCAATATTTTGGATTAAATGATTAGAAATGGCTTTCATGTGTTTGATGACACTCTGGAAAAATCTGTATAATGGCTTATAGCAGGGATTTTGTTCAAGGTTTTTTATGGTCAAATCATTTTCTTGCAGTCTCAGATGTCCATATCCTTGTTATTATCAGTTGCCCAAGAAAATCTACTTGTAATAACACTTTCCTTTTTCAACTCCAAGTATCAATTTTATTTTTAAAACCTTAAAAAATCTGATATCTGATCCTTTTTCTTTGAAATGCTTCAAAATCAACAGATTATCCTTGACAAACAATCCTTCAAAATACATGCTGGGATACTGTTTTATAGCACATCATTTTGACTCTTAGATAAAATGAGATGATACTAACCACTCCTTTATTTATAAGAATGGCTATTTGTTAGTATTAAGAAAGTCTTTAAAATGGCTTACTTCAAAACATACAAATGCTCTATCAAGTCTAGTCATTTTATGAGTTAAAGTAGATGGTAGAACAAGTAAGGAAAGAGAAACTCTTATTCCCATTAGTAAACAAAATATGTAACTCCCATGCTATCAGCTTATTTGAAAGGAAAAACATGCCTGCTCTAAATATTTTCCTGTCAGTTTCTTAGGCTACATTTTTTATAGTTATGTGCCTTTGTAAGTATATTATATATATTTATACATATTCTAAAACTATACCTAACACATCAAACCTCCGATTTAATGAGTACCATTGTGTAGAACAAAATAAAGTGGAGATGTTAGTCATTAGTTGGTTCCAAGAATAATGTTAAGTAAACGATAATAAAGGTGCTGCAACAGGTATGGGCAAAAGTGTGAAGATGGTAAACAAATGTTTAGTATTAGGAGAAGCCTTGATTAAGAAACATTGTCTTGCCATTGCTGATGTGGCTAGTCAACTGAGTGCTGGCCTGAGAACCTAAAGGTCACCGGTTCAATTCCCAGTCAAGGCACATGCCTGGGTTGCAGGCCAGGTCCCCAGTTGGGGTAAGCGAGAGGCAACTAATCCATGTATCTCTTTCACATTGATGTTTCTCTACCTCTCTTTCTCCCTCCCTTTCTCCCTCCCTTAAAGCAAAGTAAATAAATAAAATCTTTTTTTTTAAGAAAAGGAACAATGTCTTGTCCATTTCATAGGCTAAATAAGTTCTAAAGGGATGAGGGTGATGACTAGCATAAGCTTTGTGTCTACTGTCACTTCTCTCTAACCAAAGCCCTAGAGCAAGATGGCATTGGGCAGGAACTGCTGGACTGGAGGAAGGGAACGGAAGGCCTGAAGCACAGGGCTCTGCTCAAGGTTTGGAATGCACGGTGAATGCACGCAGGAGAAAAGAGTGGGCCCTTCAAGGTGGCAGAGGCTCTAGATGACAGGATCCTCCAGCCCCAGCAGGAAAGGATGAAGCAAAGTACAGTGTATTTTCCACCACTCAGATTGCCAGCTGACCCCAGGTCCTTGAAACAATTGTGTACCTGAAATCTGCCTTGCATTAGGATGAATTCCTTCCAAGAAGACTTCATAGTCCCTCATGAAAAATGGATCCCTGGAGATTCTGCCTGACAGGCCCACCAAATGCACTCAGATGTGTCTGAATCCTAGGCTACACACAAGGTACATTGCCAAACAAAACAAAGTGCCATACAGAATGCACAAAAAACACAACTTAACATAGCAAAAACAGTGCTTACTGTTCTAAGAAATGGAATTAATAAAGTGCCAAGGGCTTAAAGTGACATAGATGAAATAAAAACCACAGTGTACTGCCTTTTATTTATGTGTAAACTCTTTTAGAGGTGTATCTTTGGAAAGCCTATGGGGGCTAAAACATTAGAGGTGAAAAATAGTAAAATGACAATATAACAGTAAAAACAGAGAGAGGTTATAAAAACATGCATACATATTTGCAGGGCTATATTAATGAGCAATAATTTTCACTGAAATTGTGACAGAAACAAAACCAAAAATATAAAATTGCATCTGCAATACAGGTGTCATATGATGTTTTGATAAATTTCTTCAGTATTTTCAGTATTAACAGTGCAATATGTTTTGACAGTTGAATGGAATAACATCAGTTACCTGGCTTCTACCTGCAAATGTATTTGCATACAAAGCCATCTTTCCCTTTTGCTTTCAAAGTGCAATGCTTACTCATTCTTCTGTGGTTCAAATCTAACCCACTGTGACCTTCCCACAGACTTCTCTTTATTGATTACTCACCCTTTGAATATCATTTGAACATCTCTATTTTTTACTGATTTCTTCCTTTCAAAATGTAAACATGTTCAATTAAAAGTAAACAATATCATTTTATTCTGTGTTCCTCTATATCTACTACTCTGTTAGGCCTCCCCTTCGCAGAGAAAGTTATTTTGAGAATTGTCTATATTTGCATTCTCCAATGTGAAAAGCTTTCTAGGTTCCTAGGGTTAATAAGTGGCCTGGTGTCCCCAGGTGAGACCCATTTTTGCCTGTTGTCCTGTGTTATAATTAATAGTACCCTCTTTCACTCTCAAAAATAAAATGGTTTAGATGATAAAATATATAGTTACCCTACACCTGCAGTAACCTGTTACAATTAATTTGGAAAAAAAGAAATTATCAAATTTCCGTAACAGAAAATACATACATACAGTGCCTAGAATTAAGTAACATTAACCATTTTTAAGAGTAATTTTCAAAATTCTACCAGGAGATATAAAGATGACAAAAGTTATATAGTGACCAAGAGGTAGAAGATGTTGTAAAGATGGCAAAAGGAAAAAATTTAGGTTGAATATAACTACAATTACAGTCCAAATGAGATTTTTCAGGAAACTTTACAAAATGACACATATGTTTATATAGAAGTGAATATCAAATAAATGTTTTAAAAAAGAATAATCCTAAGGAAAACACTAGATATCAGGAAAATTAAGCATGATATAAAGCTAAAACAATAAAAGCCATGTGATAAGCACTATATAACATGCAAAAAAATTCACCCAAGATGGGATGCAAAATATTAGAAAGTATGTTTCCACTTGATCTCAAGATATAAATATTAGTGTTAATGTGACTTGACAGTAGCACAAGTATATAATAAAAATAAATATACATACCTTGATGATTCATGAACAAATATTTCATATTGAGGGCAGGTGTGATCAAAAAAATTTCGTGATATCCTGGCTGGTGTGGCTCAGTGGATTGAGGGCTGGCCTGAGAACCAAAGGGCCACTGGTTCGATTCCTAGTCAGGGCACATGCCTGGGTTGTGGGCCAGGTTCCCAGTAGGGGGCGTGCAAGAGACAACCACACATTGATGTTTCTCTCCCTCTCTTTCTCCCTCCCTTCCCCTCTCTCTAAAATTAAATAATTGTTTTTTAAAAATTGCAGAACTCTACTAGATAATTAAGAAAAAGATCTCATCATATGTAAAATGTAATATATGATGAAGAACATCATAAAGCACTGGGGAAGAGATAAATGATGCCGGTACTATTTTTTAGCTACTGGGGAAATAATTTATATAGTAATCTTATTTCATGCAGCAAAATAAATTCCAGCTGGGATACAGAAATAAATGTGAAATTAATTATTCAATAAAATCCTAGAGTAACATAGAGAAGAATTTTTTTTTTCAAGTAAGGGGAGCAGTACTGCCTCAAGAAATGAGAAAGTATTGTTAATAAAAATGACTGGAATAAATCACAAAATTTCTGAATTTCAACATGTAACTAGGAAAATTAAAGGCAAACAATAAATTGAGAAATGTAATGAATATGGCAACTTATTTTAAAAGCTCAATAAAATGTTTAAGAAGTTGCTAAAACCCTTATGCAAAATTGAATAATTGACATGACATATATAATTCACAAATGAAAAACAAATTGCTAATAACTTTGGGGGAAAAGGTTCAACATTAGTAGGTATCAAAGAAATAAAAATATAGTCATGTTTTCCTCATCAAGCAATATATAGTTCTACTTTCTACCTACTAAAATAGTTTTAATATGAAATATATAATGATGTCCCTTTCATTCAGTATGTGTATGAATCTGTCCTAAGAAAATAACATTAAGAGCGGTAAAATCCTGATACAGATAGATATTTTATTGTATCATATTATTGTATCATAATTTACACAGTGAAAAATAGAGACAACACTGTATGATTTCAACTATAAGACATCCTAGAAAAGGCAAAACTATGGAAACAAAAAAGATCAGTGATTCCTAGGGGTTGTGTGGGAGGGATGAAGATGTGGAACACAGAGGATGTTTAGGGCAGTGAAACTACTCTGCATGATACTATCATGGTGGCTACATGTCATTATACATTTGTCCAAACTCACAGAAAGGACAACACCAAGACTGAACCTTAATGTCAACTATGGACTTTGGGTGATGATGTGTCAGTGTAGGGTCATCAATTGTAACAATCTGGTGGAGGCTGTGTCTGTGTGGGTGCAGGGGATGTATGTGAGATCTCTCCACTTTCCTCTCAATTTTGCTGTGAACGTAAAAGTGCTCTTAAAAAAATTAAGTCTTTAAAAAATAATTAGACACATCCACAACTTTAAAAATAGGGGAATGGTATCTCATTTATCAGGCAGTGGTTAAAAGGTGATTAAAAATTATCATATAGTGTAAGTTGGTGGTCCAATATCAATTTTTTGCATGTAGCTGTCCAGCTCTCCCAACACCATTTGTTGAAGAGGCTAGTTTTTACTCCATTCTATGCTTCGGAACCCTTTGTTGAATATTAATTGACCATAGAGACATGGGTTTATTTCTGGGCTCTCTATTCTGTTCCATTGATCTATGTGTCTGTTCTTATGCCAGTACTAGACTGTTTTGATTATGGTGGCCTTGTAATATAGTTTTATGTCAGGTACTGTGATCCCTCCTACTTTGTTCTTCTTTCTCAAAATTTCTGTGGCTATTTGGGGTTGTTTATAGTTCCACATAAGTTTTTTAAATGTTTGCTATATGTCTGTGAAATATGTTATTGGTATTTTAATAGGGATTGCGTTGAATCTATAAATTGCTTTGGGTAGTATGGCTATTCTGATGATGTTAACTCTGCAGCCACTGTGAAAAACAGTTTGGAGTTTCCTCAAAAAGCTAAAAATGGAACCGCCTTTTGACCCAGCAATTCCACTGCTGGGATTATACCCTTAGAATTCCAAAGCACCAATTAAAAAGAACCTATGCACCCCAATGTTCATAGCAGCACAATTTACAATAGCCAAGTGCTGGACACAGCCTGAGTCCCCATCAATAAATGAGTGGATTAAAAAACTATGTTACATTTACACAGTGGTATACTACGCAGCAGAAAGAAAAAAAGAACTACTGAACTTCACGACAGCATGGATGGAACTGGAGAGCATTATGCTAAGTGAAATAAGCCAGGGGGTGAAAGACGAATATCATAGGATCTCAACTATAAGTGGAACCTAATCAAAACAAACAAGCAAGAAAAATATAACCAGCAACATTGAAAGAAAAAACAAACCAACAGTAACCTGAGGAGAGGTGGGAGGGGGGTAAAGAGGAGAAGAAGGGGAAGGGTCAAATCAAGGAACATGTATAAAGGACCCATGGACAAATCCAAAGTGGGGAAGGATTGAGGGAGGGAGGGGGGTGTGGGTGGGGCAGGGGGAAGTGGTGTCAGGAAAATGGAGACAAATGTATTTGAACAATAAAAAAAGGAAAAAATAAAAATAAATAAATAAATAAATAATTATCATATAGCTTTGGCTGCTGTGGGTCAGTGGATTGAACACCAGCCTGTGAACCAAAAGGTTGCCAGTTCAATTCCCAGTCAGAGCACATTCCTGGGTTGTAGGCCAGGCCCCTAGATGGGACCATGTAAGAGGCAACCAATCAATGTATCTCTTACACATTAATGTTTCTCTCCCTCTCTTTCTTCCTCCCTTCTCCTCACTCTGAAAATAAAGAAAATTTTTAAAAAATTATCTTATAATCAGACGGAGAAATGCTAATTTTATAGTGTTAAAGTAAAACCAGGAGTACAACGTTATGCATTCTCTGTGATCTTAACTACACAACTTTCTACATAGGCACAACTCTGGTGTAAGGAAATATTAGGTTTTAAGTATGTCTTGCTGTACCAAAGAAATTCATATTTCTATCCTCACTATACAAATAACTAATTTGGATAAGGTTTTTCTCAGAATACATCACTGTATTTGGCATCAAGAACATTGAATCTAAATCTCCTTTAGCAAAGTAAATTAAAAAATAGAGTGTGGTATGCAGATAATTGTGGACAATGTCCTATGTTAAATCAATTTTGTTGGTAGCTTAAAAATGTGCCTTTGATATTTGCCTCAAATTTTTATCTACTTGTTCCAGTTGGTCAGCAGATATTAGTTTGGTACAGAGCTTAACATAATGCCTTGCCCATAGTAAATGCTTGAAATATATCTGTTAAAGGAGGTTGATTAAGACACTAGACCTGTAAGTAGTAAAAAATTCTAAAACCAACCCAAATTTTTGGGATGTCATTTGGGAAAACGTCATACTTTTGAAACAACTTTTAAATTATTCAGAACATTTTTGAAACTGAGAACATTGTTTTATAAAAGCAAAGAAAAAGGCAAACGGTAGTCAAATTTATGGACCATTATAAGGGAAAGAATTAAGTGATGGAGAAACGACCCTCCTGAAATCTGCCTAATTATTTATGTACTGCGGTGGACAGGGAATTTTAGCCAGAGAAGCAATAAATATGTAAAAAGCATTTGCTATGTCTCTCAGTAGTCATGTGCCCAAATGCCATTAGCATTTGGCACAAAAGCCAGGTAAGTGAAAAGTCATCTAGAAGAGACAAAAATGACACACTCACCTTAACGGAGAAAGGTTTCCTTGTTTACTAGTATTTTAGCTAGAATATAAATATGTAGGAGGGTGAGAGCTACAGACAAAATTGTATCACCAGTGTTTATGAGGGTTATAGGAGCTAAGGACTTGGGATCCATCACTGGGATCATAGAGCATCACACTAGTAGTAAACAGAGTCCTGCAAAGAACAGTGAGTGTGGCCTCTAAATTACAAATCCCAAACTTCACTCCTAATTCCTTTTTTAAAAAAAGATTTTATTTATTCTTTTTAGAGAGGAGGATGGGAGGGAGAAAAAGAGGGAGAGAAACCTTAACGTGTGGTTGCCTCTCGCACACCCCCTTCTGGGGACATGGCCTGCAACCCAGGGATGTACCCTGACTGGGAATCAAACCAGTGACCCTTTGGTTGGCAGGTTGGTGCTCAATCCACTGAGCCACACCAGCCAGGGAACTCCTAATTCCTTTTAAAATCTATTTTATTTACTTTTTTTTTTTAGCTTGACATCAAACCAATGATGATTAAGAATAGGAAAAGGAGTTATCACAGATGCTTTAAATCCCATCCTCAATTATGTTTCTAAGTTTGCCTGTTTCTGAAATGATTTATTGGAACACAGCTATACTCATTTACTTATTGTTTGTGGCTGAAACAGAATACGAGGTCTGTCAGAAAAAGTCCTGACATTGTTAATGTATCAAGAACAGTTTGCACAACATTGATGTAACCTGGCAACCAAGGAGAATGGACTGGAATGTACACATATGAATGACAATTTTGTTGTACTAGTCAGTGGAGGCAGTAGATGGCGTTGATTGAGCCTGTGTGCTGTGTGGCTGTCACGTTCAAAATGAGTGAGTAGAACAATGAATCGGCCTCAAATTTTATGTTAAGCTTGAACATTCCTTTGTGAAAACTATTCAGATGACTCAGAAGGCCACAGCTGTGGGCAGCTGGTGACTGGCAACTTCATCATGACAACGCACCCGCTCATGCATCACGTCTTGTGCAGTTTTTTTTTTTGCGAAATAGTAAATCACCCAGGTGACTCGGGGGCCCCCTACAGCCCAGATTTGGCACTCTGTGACTTCTGGCTTTTTCCAAACCTAAGAGCACCTTTGAAAGGGAAGAGATTTCAGGCCATCAATGAGATTCAGGAAAATATGGTGGGGCAGCTGATGGCAATTAGAGAGCTATGTGAGGTCCCAAGGTGCCTGCTTTGAAGGGGACTGAGGTGTCATTGTCCTATGTACAATGTTTCTTGTATCTTGTATCTTCTTCAATAAATGTCTCTATTTTTCATAGTACATGGCTGGATACCTTCTGGACAGACCTCATTTATATAGCCCACAAATCCTAAAATATTTGCTATCTGTCCTTTTGCAGAAAAACTTTGCAGATCTGAATTAGATAAATATACAACTCTAGTAATTATATATCAGCCAGAAAAAATGTGAAATCATTCTCAGGCAAAAGGAAACACAGAAGCCACGAATACAGCAAGCCAGGTCTCTACCTCCTCTGATGGCTTCTGGTATACAAAGTCAGGTGTGGTTTTCCAGGACCATTTAAAGGGGCAGAAGGTATAGGTGTCCTCCCACAAAATGGAACTTCCTTCCACTGGTTACAATTTTTCATGAATTGCCAGTTTTCCAGTTACTTTGTAGGAAATGTGAGGATGGAATAGACTTGCCAATGGCTTCAGTACCCAAAATGACATAAATATGTGGCTGGGATCCCAGATTAAGAAAGTTTATGTTTGAAGATATCAAACCCAAAAGTTAAAGCGACAAGACAGAATTCTATGGTTTACATTGGTATTTACTTAGTTTGCATAAGTGTATTAGGTCTAATGATGACAGAGGCAAAGCAGAGTATTTGACATGTTTTGTGAAAAGCCCACTGTATTATTTCTTATTATCTTTCCCTTTTGGGTAAATAGAACCATAAGAAAGGAGTACAAGGACTTCAGGTTGCATTCTTGAAGACATCCATCAAAGGATTTGTATTGTGATTCTGTAGCTGCCTGACATCATCCAGGCTTTGGAAAACTTTCGCCTTTTCTCTGTAATTAAATGCTTTCTATTTTGGAAAAAAAGAAAACAAAACATTTAACTGGACCACTGAAAATATTGCTTTTTTTCTCTACAGATCTAAAAGAATTCAAAATATATAAAGACTGTTTTTAAACTTCACTTTTTTAAAATTACATACAAATATTTGTGGCTTTAATACCTACACAGTAAAAATAATACCCCAATATTATGGAGAAAAGAATGGACATATTTTCTTTTGGCTAAACTAACATATTGTGCATAAGGGTTAAAGAGTCACCTGCTTTAGGATTCAGTTTTATAATGACTTTAGGTAAGTATTATCATGGTCTTACACAAGTCATTTTATGACCCTCACTTGTTCCATACTAAAAATTAGAACTATTATTTTGCTCCACCTATACTTCTCACGGGGTCTGTGATAGTTAAATGCGCCGTTTCCTAGACTAAATCAAAAGATTAAAACCTAGTCTAACTGATGTCTACTGCAAAACATTTTGAGATCTGTTTTTCTCATGAAAGATCATTGCTGAATTTTTTTTTTTTTTTTGGTATTTAACAGTGCTTTATTTTATAACCAACGGGGGAAAGGGGATTTGTTTCAGAGGCAACAAGGGGAATACCAACCCAGAAATTATAGCATTTTATAGTACATTTTACAAAGACTGAATTAATCAATTCATGAGACTTTTTTTCTCAACTTTATCTTTTTTCTTTAAATTTATTTATCTTTTCAAATATATTTCTCTCTGCCTACCCCCCACCACTTTCCCTTGCCGCCCCCTCCCTCCCTCCCTCAACTCTTCCCCTTTGCTTTTGTCCATGAGTCCTTGCTATATGTTCCTTGACTTTCCCCTTCCCTTCCCTTTCCCTGCCCCCCCACTTCCCTCTTGTCTCTGTTGGTTTCTTTTCCTTTCAGTGTTGCTGGTCTTATTTTCTTGCATCTTTGTATTGTTGGTTAGGTTCCACTTATAGGTGAGATCATATGGTATTTGTCTTTTGCCCCCTGGCTTATTTCGCTTAGCATAATACTCTCCAGTTCCACCCATGCTGTCACGAAGTATAGTAGTTCTTTTTTTCTTTCCGCTGCGTAGTATTCCATTGTGTAAATGTACCATAATTTTTTGATCCAATCATCTACGGATGGTCATTGAGGTTGCTTCCAACATTTGGCTATTGTCAATTGTGCTGCTATGAACATTGGGGTGCATGGGTTCTTTTGAATTGGTGTTTTGGGATTCTTAGGGTATAGTCCCAGCAGGGGAATCACTGGATTAAAAGGCAGTTCCATTTTCAGCTTTCTGAGGAAATTCCACACTGCTTTCCACAGTGGCTGCACCAGTCTGCATTCCCACCAACAGTGGACCAGGGTTCCCTTTTCTCCACAGCCTCGCCAGCACCTGTTGTTTCTGGATCTGTGTATGATGGCCATTCTGACCAGTGTGAGCCGGTACCTCACGGTGGTTTTGATCTGCATTTCTCTGATAGTTAGTGATGCTGAGCATCCTTTCAAATGTCTCTGGGCCCTCTGTATCTCCTCCTTAGAAAAGCGTCTGCCCAGGTCCTTTGCCCATTTTTTGATTGGATCGTTTGTCTTCTTGGAGTGGAGTCGAGTGAGTTCTTTATGTATCTTGGAGATCAAACCTCTATCTGAGGTATCATTAGGGAATATATTTTCCCATAGGGTTGGCTCCCTTTTCATTTTGCTGATGTTTTCTTTGGCCGTGCAGAAGCTTCTTATTTTGATGAGGTCCCACTTGTATATTCTTTCCTTTATGTCCCTTGCTTTAGGAGACACATCAGTGAAAAAATTGCTGCGTGGGATATCTGACAGTTTCCTGCCAATGTTCTCCTCTAGGACTTTGATGGTGTTGTGACTTATATTTAAGGCGTTTATCCATCTTGAGTTTATTTTTGTGTATGGTGTCAGCTGATAATCCAATTTGAATTTTTTTGCATGTAGCCGTCCAGCTCTCCCAACACCATTTGTTGAAGAGACTATTATGGCTCCATTTTATGCTTCTGCCCCCTTTGTCAAATAGTAGATGCCCATAGAGACCTCGGCTTATTTCTGGGCTTTCTATTCTGTTCCACTGGTCTATGGGTCTGTTCTTGTGCCAGAACCAGATTGTTTTGAGTATAGTGGCTTTGTAGTAGAGTTTGATGTCCGGTATTCTGATCCCTCCTACTTTGTGTTTCTTTCTCAAAATTGCTGCGGCTATTCGGAGTCGTTTACAGTTCCAAATAAATTTTTGAAATGTCTGTGAAATATGTCATTGGTATCTTAATAGGGGTTGTGTTGAATGTATAAATTGCTTTGGGTAGTATGGACATTTTGAGGATATTCATTCTTCCAATCCATGAGCACGGTATATGCTTCCATTTATTTGTGTCTTCCTTAATTTCTTTTTTCAATGTTGTATAGTTTTCTGCGTACAGGTCTTTTACATCTTTGGTTAAATTTATGCCTAGGTACTTTATTTTTCTTCTTGCTATATCGAATGGTATTTTTTTCTGATTTCTTCTTCTATTTCATCGCTGGTGTACAAAAATGCCTTTGATTTCTGAATATTGACTTTGTATCCTGCTGTTTTGCCAAATTCACTTATTAGGTTGAGGAGTTTTTTGGTAGAGTCTACAGGGTTCTCTATGTACACTATCATGTCATCTGCAAACAGTGATAGCTTTACTTCCTCCTTTCCTATTTGGATGCCTTTTATCTCTTTCTCTTGTCTGACCGCTGTGGCTAGGACTTCCAATACGATGTTGAAAAGAAGCGGTGAGAGCGGACATCCTTGGCGTGTTCCCGATCTTAGTGGGAAAGCTTTCAGTTTTTGCCCGTTGAGTATGATGTTGGCTGTAGGTTTTTCATATATGGCCTTTATTACGTTGAGGAATGCCTCAGTTATTCCCATTTTGCTGAGTGTTTTGATCATAAATGGGTGCTGTACCTTATCGAATGCTTTTTCTGCGTCTATCGAGATGATCATGTGGTTTTTGTCTTTTCTTTTATTTATGTGATGCATCACGTTTACTGATTTGCGTATATTGAACCATCCCTGCATGCCTGGGATGAATCCCACTTGATCGTGGTGGATAATCTTTTGAATGTATTGCTGGATGCGGTTTGCCAATATTTTGTTCAGGATTTTAGCATCTATGTTCATCAGCGAGATTGGCCTGTAGTGTTCTTTGTAGGGTCTTTATCTGGTTTTTGGATTAGAGTGATGCTGGCCTCATAAAAAGAGTCTGGGAGTCTTCCCTCCACTTGGATTTTTTGGAATAGTCTGATAAGGACAGGGGTTAGCTCTTCCTTAAATGTTTTGTAGAATTCTCCTGTGAAACCATCCAGCCCTGGGCTTCTGTGTGCCTGGGAGTTTCTTGATGACTGCTTCAATTTCCCCAGCTGTTATCAGTCTGTTCAAGCTTTCTGTTTCTTCCTCCTTCAGTGTTGGAAGATTATACTTTTCTAAAAATTTGTCCATTTCATCAAGGTTTTCAGATTCCTTGGCACATAATTGTTCATAGTAGTTTCTGACAATCCTTTGTATTGCTGTGGTATCCGTTGTTATTTCTCCTCTTTTGTATCTGATATTATTAATTTGGGCCCTCTCCTTTTTTTCTTGATGAGTCTCCTTAAAGGCTTGTCCATTTTATTTATCTTTTCAAAGAACCAGCTTCTGGATTGGTCGATCCTTTGAATTGTTCTTTTCATCTCTCTGTCATTCAGTTCTGCTCTCATCTTGACTATTTCCTTCCTTCTACTTGCTCTGGGATTTATTTGTTGTTATTTCTCCAGTTCTTGAAGTTGTAGTGTTAGGTCTTTTATTTGAAATGTTTCTTTATCTTTTGTAGGTAAGCCTGTATTGCTATGAACTTCCCTCTCAGGACCGCCTTTGCTGTGTCCCATAGGTTTTGGAATGTTGTCTGTTCATTTTCATTTGTTTCCAGAAATTTTTTGATTTCTTCTCTTATCTCATTATTGACCCATTCATTGTTTAATAGTCTACTGTTCCATC
The DNA here is from genome assembly GCF_021234165.1 of Pteronotus mesoamericanus. NCBI lineage: Eukaryota > Metazoa > Chordata > Mammalia > Chiroptera > Mormoopidae > Pteronotus > Pteronotus mesoamericanus. Next base: position 7,739,401 of record NW_026555198.1, read on the forward strand.
TCCATGAGTTTGCAAGTTTTTGAATTTTCTCTTTGAGGTTGATTTCCAGTGTCAAACCCTAGTGGTCCGAGAAAAAGTTTGGTATTATTTCAATTTTCCTGAAATTGCTGAGGTTTGCTTTGTGTCCTATCATGTGGTCTATCTTTGAAAAACTGCCATGAGCATTTGAAAAGAATGTGTATTTTTCGTCTTTGGGATGTAAAGTTCTATATATGTCAGTTAAGTCTCTTTGATTCAGTGCGTCATTCAGCTGCACAATATCCTTATTAAGATTTTGTTTGGAAGATCCATCCATTTTTGACAGTGGGGTGTTGAAATCTATATCTTTGTGTGTTGCTGTCTATATCTTTTTTGAAGTCATCCAACAATTTCCTTATATACTTGGGGGCTCCTATATTGGGAGCATATAAGTTTACAATGTTGATGTCTTCTTGATAGATTCTTCCTTTAAGTATTATAAAGTGCCCCCTGGGTCTCTTTTTATGGCCTTTGTTTTGAAATCTATTTTGTCTGATACAAGTATGGCAACCCCAGCCTTTTTCTCTTGCCCACTTGCTTGGAATATTTTTTTCCATCCCTTTACTTTCAATCTGTGTAGGTCTTTTGCTCTAAGGTGGGTCTCTTGTAGGCGGCATATGTGTGGGTCCTGTTTTCTTATCCATTCAGCTACCCTGTGTCTTTTGATTGGGGCATTCAGTCCATTTACATTGAGAGTTATTACTGATAGAAACATTCATTTTTTCTCTTTCTACCTGTGTTTTTCTCTTTCTCACTCTTTTCCTTCATCTTCTTAAACCAGTCCCTTTAGCATATCTTGGAGTGCTGGTTTGGTAGCGATGTATTCTTTTAGCCTTCTTTTGTCTGGGAAACTCCATATTTCCCCCTTCTATTTTAATTGAGAGCCTTGCTGGGTAGAGCAGCCTTGGTTGTAGGCCCTTGATTTTCAATACGTGGAATATTTGTTACCATTCCCTTCTGGCTTGTAGTGTTTCTGTTGAGAAGTCAGCTCCTAGCCGTATCGGGGCCCCCTTGTATGTGACTTTCTCCTTCTCCCTTGCTGCCTTGAGGATTCTCTCTTTGTCTTTGACATTTGCCATTTTAATGATGATGTGTCTTGGAGTGGACCTCCTTGAGTCCCTTTTGAGTGGGGTCCTCTGTGCCTCCTGGATCCATGAGACCCTTTCGCTCCTCAAATTGGGGAAATTTTCCATCATTACTTTTTCAAGGAGGTTCTCTATCCCTTGCTCCTCTTCTTCTCCTTCTGGTATCCTTATTATACGGATATTATTACATTTAAGGTTGTCCTGCATTTCCCTCAATGCCTCTTCATTCTTTTTGAGTCGTTTTTCCATTTCTTGTTCTTTCTGGGAGCTTTTTTCTACCTTATCCTCCATCTCACTGATTCGATCCTCGGCTTTATCCAGCCTGCTTTGGATTCCTTCTACTGTGTCTTCAATTCAGAAATGGTATTCTTCATATCCTCTTGTGTCTTCTTGATAGTTTCTATGTCCTTTTCCAGGTTGATATAGTTTGTTGTAAGATCCTGATAGTTTCTCTGCAGTTTCTCATAGTTCTCTTTGAGCTGGCTGACCTCCTTGAGCTTCCTTAGAACCATTGTTTTGAATTCAGTATCTGATAGTTCCCTTGCCTCTATTTCATTAAGCTCTCTCTGTGGGGAGTCCCCCTTTCCACTCATTTGGGTGGAACTTCTTTTTCTTCCCATTTTTGTGAGAGTCTAAGTAGTTTGTTTATTTATTTATTTGTTTGTTTGTTTGTTTGTTTTTGCTTCTGCTTCCATTGGGCCGTCTAGATTTCCTAACTTTGTGGATTAAACCTCTATGGTAGTAGGCTGGTCTTTTATTTATTTATTTATTTTTTCCTTTACTTTTCTTTCTGGGCCTGCCTTTGATGATGTCAGTTGTTGACCCTATATGACCTTGGGTCATTTGTTTCAGCCTACCAGGAGTCTACTGTGTCTGACTCCTGCTTTGGGCAGCTCTGTGACCCCTTCGGCCAGGGATCCACTCTTTCTGTGGATCTCTCTGCACTCTCACACAGGCTCCTTGAGGGCGCTCCCCGTGTGGCAGGATCCCCCACCTGCCTGGGCTCACATGTGCTTGCCCCAGACCCCGGGGCTTATTCGCAACCTCGCGTACTCGTCTGGCCCCCCAGGCCGGCGGGCACCCTGGCACTGGTCAGTGTAGGGTCTTCTATTGTGTGTTTTCCCCGCTTTTGGCTCTTTGGGTGCGTTGCTTGCCCTCGCCAAATGGAGACTACGGAAACGGGAGGAAGTCAGCTCCAGGACTCTCCAGTTAATCCTGTCTCCAGTCTCTCCTCCAGGGACTCTGGAAAACTCTGTGACCCCTTCAGCCCAGGATTCACTATTTCTGCAGACCGCTCTGCACTCGGCGTGAGTGTGTGTGCCTGCACTGGGTGTTTTGGGGGTGTCTGTTGTGTCCTTTTCAGCTTTTGGCTCTTTGGGGGTGTGGCCTCTTCCCGCACAATGGAGACAACGGAAAGGAGAAGGAGTCGGGACTCCCCGGTTCGTCCTCCCGTTCTTTCCCCAACACCTCTGTCTCCAGTCTCTCCTCAAGGCTCTCTGAGCCAGTTTGCACTTAGCCCCCCCCATTGCTGAATTTTTCCATGACCTAGCCACTGAAAATGATAACGCTTCTTTCTAATGGGTTCGGTATGCCCTTGTGCACTCTTATTTCACAGACTTTAAGTTTCATAGTACATTAAGATGTAATTTTAGTTTTCATATAAAAGACAACATATTTCTTGACCTCCCCAACCCCAATTTACCAGGGAGGTATGGATTCTTACAGAATTTTTTAAAAATTAATTCACGTACTGATGAACTCTTTAGACCTTATAAATTATTGAGTTTACAGTTGAAAAATATTCAAGGTGATAATTTTGACTGTTTTTATATATATGTAAAATAATTTTTCACAAATTTGGAATCTATTCCCTCTAATAAATTTGATTTGACTAATATTTCCTTGATTTTGGCTTTATGAAAAAAAGACAGTTTCTGGAAATAGACCTATTGCCTTGGGCTTTTAGAGACTTAAACAAATTCTTCAAGTTTTGTTACTATAAGTTTGTCTTAAAATTATTGCTGTTTACTTTTATGATGATCTTTATTTATATTACTGGCTATTTAGTAGTGAAATAATTAGGAGCTACAGAATTAGAGGGTAAGGAAGAGAAAACAATCATGACAACAGAAGGAATCAGAATAAAAAAGAAATTGTAAGAAACATTAAAATTAGCAAGCTAAAAGCAAGTTCACAGGATCAATACAATGATGAAAATGAATGACAACTGTCTATTAAAAGAAAAATGACAACAGAATGAGCTAAACAAAAAATCTACCTAATACAAAATTAAGCCAAAGGATTAAATTAGAGAATTCACAAAAGAATACCAGATGCAATACTACAAGCAAACGGAGAACACTCTCAGTGACTGTTTCAAAGTCTTTCAGGGTGAAAATCCTTGATGAGTAGCTAATCATTTGTTAATATTGCAAGAAAAACAAAAATAAACCACATCTGGTGGATGCTTTCATTATATATCTATAATAGGCCAATTAGGTTGATAACAAAAATAAGTAATACATAATATAGTATGAATATAAAATATGAATGATCTATTAAGTTAAAAACACATTGTAAACTTCTATATACATTATAATAGTATTAAAATCAATATTTATATATATCTGAGAAGTGGGGTTATAGGTAACTTAAATTTCCTTTGGTGTTTTGCATGTTTTAAAAATTGTTATTAAAATCACAGAATTGTTTTGAGAACAGTAACATAATTAGCATACAGAAATAAAAAGTTCTTTGACTTTTTTAACTTGCCCTGTATACCTGTTCATACATCCCTGCTTTTGCTCTCACCATTTGCACCCCGTCCCCCCAAAAAATACTCTCTTCTTTTTTCTTTATCTAGTCAAGTTCTATCTTAAAGACCACTATGAAAACTTTCTCACTCCGTAGCAGATCTATTCTGGCTCATAGATGTTTATCCCCAGCAAGGGAGCACGGATGGTAAAGGCTTAAAACTGGTGGCATCACACAGACCAAGGTTTGAACATTGGCTTTTACCAATTGTGTGATCTCAGAAAAGGCAATTAACAACTTCTTGCTGCATTTTCCCCATCTGTTAAAAAAAATAGTAATAGTAACTATTTCATACAGTTGCTACATGAGGATTAAAAGCTGACAGATATGAATTTACCATAGAACTCGACACATAAGTGTTCAATATTACTGCATTTTGCTTGAGCAAATTTTGTACTCTTTTATCTCTCTTTTTGAAAAGATTTTATTTATCTTTAGACAGAGGGTAAGGGAGGGAGAAAGAGAGGGAGAGAAACATCAATGTGTGGTTGCCTCTTGCACACCCCTCACAGGGGACCTGGCCTGCAACCCAGGCATGTACCCTGACTGGGAATTGAACCGGAGACCCCTTGGTTCGCAGGCTAGCACTCAATTCACTGAGCCACACCAGCCAGGGCTCTTTTATCTCTTTTATGTCCAGCAAAATACACCTTAGGCACTTTCTCCTTGTTGATGAACTTATCTCTAGTGAAAACAAGAGTCAATGTACAGAAATCTCTGAAATAATTGGACCTCATACCTCACCTAAAAGACTTTGAATTCTACATGAACCGGCAATCTATCATGTTTCCCTGCATTTTGGAAAATATCAAAGTAACATCTATGGAGTTAACCAAATTACTTGGTCATTTGGAAATTTCTCAAATAATTTCCTTTATGAGCAATATTTTATTTGCAAGTCATTATCTATGTTCTCATACACTTTAAAAGACTTGGAGATGAAGAAAGGGTCTTAAAAGTTTCTTGAGGCTCACCTGTTTGCTTATCACCAAAACTGAATGGATGGAGATTCCAAATTCTTTTTGTAGTTTTATATTTCATGCCAATTTAGGAAGAATCCAAATAATATCAGCTATGTTTAAGAAATACCAATAAGGCTGTACAACTTTTAAAAAATTGGCCTAATCACCTTGATATTTTCTAAGAAAATATGTATTTTTAATAACCTGACTTTTAAATAAACTGTGGTAACATTTGACCCTATAAATAAATTGATTTTTCCCTGAAACATGTTCAATTTAAATGAATATTTACTGTATATCTAAAGAATGCTTCATCTGAAGTTTCTAGCATGGCTCATGCTACGTAAAAGTGATTTCTGAAAAATCACACCATAAAGATGCAAGTCGTTATCAGGTTGCTGATGGTAATACTTTTAAAATTTAAAGGCAATGGAAGAAATCACAAATGAAAATATGGGTGTTTGACTATGTAAAAAATTAAAACTTGAGCATAATAAAAACTAAAATGCCAATCATCACCTTTCTCTATTTATGTGTATTCTGTATATATGTATATACATGTCACACATATATGTGTGTATAAATGTGTATATACACACATATATAGATGAAAGTATAAACATTTGTGAAACACATTTCCATCCTTCAATTTAGTAAAAACATAAACAATAATAATCAGTTTTGGCAAGGGTTAATGAGATGGATAGCTATACTCTAGTAGGGATGTTAAATAGTACAAACCTTTGGAAAAATAGCTTATAAAGATTTTTCATGTAACAAAAACAAAGAAATGTGCCTACACATTAGTTTGAATGAATATTTTAAGTCATTAAAATTATGTTTACAAAAGACATTTTATGAAAAGAGGAAATGCTTATATATATTCCTATATATTCAGCAATTGTTTACTAATCACCTATGAGTTACAATGGTAAATACAGTAAATCCTCACTTAACGTTGTCAATAGGTGCTTGAAAACTCCAACTTTAGATCAAATGACATATAATAAAAGCAATTTTACCATAGGTTAATTGATATAAACAAGAGTTAAGTTCCTACGGCATATTTCTGGTCACAAAAATATCACCAAACTTCTAAATAGAGACCCAAAACTCTTCTAATATTAAACACTGAAATAAATGTGAGCTATATATCCATTTAAGAAAGATCAGTGAAAACAAGTCAGATCATTATTTTCCAACCTGCTAATTCCAATCGAGGGTCATGGGTGGCTGGAGCCTTTCCCAGTAGCTCAGGGTGCAAGGGGTGACTCACCCTAAAGAGGACACCCTTCCATAGCAGGGATAAAAACACACACCCACATTCAGACTGGGACAATGTAGACATGCCAGTTGACTCAACGTCCACATCTCTGGGATGGGGGAGGACACCAGAGTCCCCACAGAAAACCGACACAGCCAGGGGGAAAATGTGCAAACCACGCCAAGAGTGGTCCTGGCTGGGAATTGATTTTTTTCATCATTGGTATTATAATGAAACAAGGTTGAACAAAACAACATAATTTGAGAACCTGCTGCATGTTTAGAAAAATAACCTGGAATAAAATAATTCAAAGTGTCAATAGTGATTATAAGAAATATTTATGCTTTTTCTTCCTTATACCTTTTTGTACTTCTAAATTTTTCCCTAATCAACGTGTGTTTTAGAATCAGAATGTACTGATTTCATTTTAAAAAATAATAGGAAATAGTTTTGCGAATGCTGATTTTTTTAAATTATACAGTCAAAATAAGCCTTGGCCAGGTTGGAGACAATAAATTTTTAGATTTTATAGTAGTCTTTCAGACTGGATTTATCTTAGAATAAAATTAAGAAATCCCAGAAGAATTCTCAGAATTTTGCATAAGTATGTTTGTTTTAAATGGAGTAATGAAATAAAAAAATTACAACAAAAAAGTCTGGAAACACAGAATGGACTTTGGGCTCTTAGAAAACACGTTTTGCAAGGGATGCCTGACCTAGGTTGCTGTAGTACACCAAATGTTCCACAAGGGGGCAGAAGAACACGCATTTTTAAAAATCCCATCCTAGAAAACTTGCAACTTAATTTTACCAATTACAAAATTATTACTATCGATACTGATAAGCTGTAATATCACAATGTTTCATACAACCATTTCAGATTTCATTCTAAAAGATTTATCCTATACTATTGGTAAAAATGGAAAAACAATAAATGACACAGTAGAGGGGTGGGATCTGCTCTCCATCCATACTATTTCCTTTTTCTTGGACTTCTGAAAGTCACAGATTTAATATGCCTGTCTTTGGGGGGGTGTTGTTTATTAATTCATGCATTTAGTAGGCTTGAGAATGAGTTCTTCACCAACATACCTCAGAAAGGGACTATGAAAGCAGATGAAATCAGCTGGAATCACAGAAATTTAGCATGACTGACCTCAGAGGTCACCTAGTCCAAATCTTTCCTTTCATGTTATCGATGAAGAAACTAAGGTCCTGGAAATAATATACCCACATATCCAAAGCCATGCAGTATGTTAAAGTCAGTGGTAGGACTACAAGGCATATCTCCTGATAACCAGACCAGTGTGGTAACAATCAGAACATCCCTAAAGTATGATGATTTGAAGATGTCATCCAAAGAGGGTAACAATTCTGACCTCTCTTTGGTCCCAACCCTATGGTTGTGGTGTCAGTGTCACGTCATGCGTGGTCTAGGACAGAAAGGATAAGATTCTAACTCTGACGTGCATGTCTTTTTGTCATTTCAGAGCTCAGATTCTCCCAGTGGCCTACAGAAATCTATTGTGAACCAATGTCAACCAAGCAGCATCTCTCCTATGTCAGGACTGCAGAAAAAGTGACCATTTCCTAACTAAATGCAGTTAAATAGAGCATTATGGAGGCTCAGGATAATAAAAATCTTCAGAATATTCTGGATCAAGTGTTCACTAATTCCAGCTATAAAATGATGAACAGGCTGTTGCCCAGTTTCTTCTTACTGGATTTGGGGCAGAAAGCTTAGCATGAATGCTACTTAGTCAGTAACAAAATTCATTTAATCAAAGTTCTTTTACTCCTCAGCTAGAAATAAAAATGTGCTAAGAAAGTTGGTCATGGACATGTAATACAATCTCCAGGGCTTTTTTAGTCATGAAAGCATTTTGAAGTAAAACACTGAAATAGTCACTTCATATCCACCTTTTACCCTCAGATCCCCATCCCCATCCCAATATATTATTTGCTAACATGTAAGTACACTTCATTCACTTTTGTTTGAGGGACAGATTTTGTGCTGAAAAGTGAGCTCATAATTAAAATATTGCTTTCTCAGGTCTTAGGACTTTCTTAGCTTCAGCGTGCCGAGCTTTCTCCTCCTTATATTCCCCTCCCGCTGCCAGTCACTTGTCTGCACATCCAACTCCAGATTTTCTCAAATATCCAGGCTATCAATTCCCCTTACTCTGAGGAGTCCAAGAGAAAAATCATCTCTTTCTGGCATCCCCTATTGATAGTTAATGCACATCTTTGAGTGTATTATCTTTTGTTTTGTTTTAGTTTGGTTTGGTTTGAAGTTCTTTGCTTACTTTTCCTAAGGAGTAGATGCAAAGGATATTTGTAAAAGTGTAGAACATGAAGCCCTGGCTGGAGTGGCTCAGTGAATTGAGCGCTGGCCTGCTAACCAAAGAGTCACTGGTTTAATTCCCAGTCAGGGCATATGTCTGGGTTGCAGGCCAGGTTCCCAGTAGGGGCTCTGTGAGAGGCAACCACACATTGATGTTTTTGTCCCTCTTTCTCCTTCCCTTCCCCTCTCTCTAAAAATAAATAAAATCTTTAAAAGAAAACATTTATTCAATTCAAAAATATATTTTTAAAAAAGTGTAGAATATGAGAAATAATTATCCAATAAATATAAACATACACTTCTTGTGTTATTTCTTGTCTCTTCTTCCTGCCTCTCCAGCCATATGAATAATAAGAATTTTGCTTTTATCAGTTCCTTACTTTTCTTCATATAGTTTTATTATATGTATTTGTATCTGTAAACATTATATTATTTAATTTTGGCTATTTTTCAATGTTTTATAAAGGGAATCACATTGTGTTCTCTTTTTTATTTTCTTAACTCATAGTTATCTTCCTGATATATAACCATGTAGTTTTGTGGCTTTAATTTATTAATTTTTCATTATCATTTAACATTTCATTTGGTCACTATACCAAAATATATTTATTCACTTTGCTATTGACACATACTTGGGTTATTTTCAGGTTTTTGTAATTAGGAACAATGAAATCATAAAAATCCTTCCATACATCTTCTTGTTCACCAGCATAAGAGATTGGGATAATAATTTGAAAGAGGACTTGCTGGGTCATAAGGGATGTGTGCCTTCAGTTTTTGAGATAATGGGAAATTATTTTTCAAAGTTTTTGAACCAATTTACTGTCCTGTGTATAGTGATGACAAGTTTGAGTTGCTCCACATCCTACATAATTGATTTTATTAGATTTTTACATTGTTGATAAGCTTATGGGCATGAATGATGTTCAATTGTTGCAATGTGCATTTTCCTGATTACTAATTAGGCTGCTTATCTTCTCAGATATTTATTTGCCATTTGTTTTCTTCTATAAAGAGCTTGTGAATTATTTTGCCATTTTTTATTGGATTCTTCGTGCATTTTTAAAAAGTTTCTTCATATATTGTGGATACTAATCTGTTGTCAGTTATATGTGTTGTGATTTTTCCTAGTTTATATCTTGTTTTTCAGCTTTATGGGTCTTTTTAAGAACAGTACTCTTAATCTTAATATGATTCACTATTTTTTGAAAGATTTTATTTATTTTTACAGAGAGAGGAAAGGAGGGAGAAAGAGAGGGAGAGAAACATCAATGGTTAGTTGCCTCTCACGCGCCCCCTACTGGGGACCTGGCCTGCAACCCAGGCATGTGCCCTGACTGGGCATCAAACTGGTGACCTTTCAGTTTGCAGGCCAGCACTCAATCCACTGAGCCACACCAGCCAGGGCTAATATGATGGACTTTAAAACATTTTCTTAGTAGTTTGTGATTTCTATATATTGAGATAATTTCTTACCCCAAGCACCTTACCTTCTAACAGTTTAATGGTTTTCTGAGTGACATTGAAATGTTTAACTTACCTGGCATTCATTTTGTTTCTGATTGGTTTTCCAAATGAATTTTTAGAAATTAGGTTCCCAAATTTCACAACAAAATGTGTGGACTTTGACTGGAATTTTATTGTCTTTACAAATCAATTTGGGGATGACTTACCACTTTATAACAGGGTGTTCTAATCCATGAATGTGGTGTTTGTCTCCATTTATTTAGATTTCTTTATGTCTTCCAGTGAAATTATACAATTTTCTCCTCAAAGGTCTTGCATATTTTTTTGGTGAAATTTATTCCTGCGTAATTTATAATTATTGATGTTTTTATAACTAGTAACATTTTTATTACATTTTCTAACTCCACATAGCTGGAGGATAGAAATACATTTTATGTGATCAAGCATACAAACACTTTACAAAATCATTATTGATTTTAAAAATTTATCTGTATAAATTTCAGGTTTTGTACATAGATGATTATCTTATGCAAAAAATGGGTAGCATTTTTCTAATTCTCATATATTTTTTTTCTTGCCTTACTGCACTAACTCAGATATTAAGCACTATGTTGAATAGAAGTAGTGGCAGTGGGAAATCTTTTGTCATTTGAGATTTTAAATGTTAAGTTTTCATTCTTTTACCATTAAATGCAATGCCTTTTGTGAATTTCTTATAGGTACCCTTATCAGGCTAATAAAGATTTCTTCTATTCTTGCTTTGTTAAAGTTTCTTTTTTCTCTTTTAATAAAGAGTAGATGTTGAATTTTATTAAAAAATTTTTCTGCACATGTGGAGATTGTCATATTATTTTCCCCTTTAATAAGTAAGCATAGTAAATTAATCAATTTTTGAGTAGAAGACCAATGCCAAGGCCTAAGGCAGACTGCTCCCAAATATCCCACAATGGCATACTGATTACTTTGAATTAAAGTTACCTGACAAACAGTTGGTGCAAGAAGGGGATGTTGACCCTCTGTTGCCTTTTTTTTTTTTTACATTTTACTTATTTATTTTTTAGAAAGAGGAGAAGGGAGAGAGAGAGGGAGAGAAACATCAAGGTGTGGTTACCTCTCCCATGCCCCCTACCCACAACCCAGCCAGTGCCCTGACAGGTGACCCTTTAGTTCCCAGACCAGCACTCAATCCAGTAAGCCACACCAGCCCGAGCTCCCATGCCATCTTGAATGCAGGAAGTAAAATCTCTCCTGGGAAAGGTGCCTTCCTTGCCCCAGGGGAGCTAATAGAAAGACCCTTATCACTAGAGTGAAGGAATCCAGGGCTGAAGGGTTAGGTAAACAAACCTTGTTAACTCCTTTATCAATTTACTACCCAAACCCAAATTTGTTTATTTTTTATGCAAAAATTCAGGTTTTATTATTATTGTTATTTTTACTTATTCTTACATTGGTAAGAACTGATGTAAGGAACTTAAGAAGCAGTAACTTTTTTCTACCTCGCAGCTGAACAAAAATACTATATGGCATTTTCACTAGGCAAAGCTTGCTTCCTTACATTTCACATGAGAATGCAATATTACCCTTTCTTGAACAAAATGACCAGTTTACTATGGAAACCATCTTTAGAGGAAGTGTTTAATAAATATATTTTATTTAAATAAATCTTCCAGTAGGAGAATTCATTGCCTTTACTTCGAAGAAGGCTCTGTAAAGTCATCTGTTAAATTTATCTGTGCAGCTCACCAACATGTCCTTATTGAAAACATCAATATTTCCACATCACAGTTCCCAAAAGGGCTTTAAAGTCTCAAAATTCTGTGTCTCCTTTTGCTTGCTTTCCTCTTGATTATACCCAGGCTTTATTAATGATTCACTTCATGTCATCATCTCCATCTTCATAAATTTTCTTTAGAACATTCATTCATCCCTCACTAGAGTCTGTTTCAGTGTCATAGGAAGGCTTTTCTTAGTCTTTGCACTCTTTTTCAACCCGAGTCAGGTTGTCGCACCATGTGTTTTCCACTTCTTTCTACATAAGATAATCACTGTACCTGTCTTGACTTTTTTCTGTCTTCCACAGAGATGGGTTTCAAGAGATTATTCACAATCATGGAGTAATTCTTCCCATTTAGATTATTTACCAAAAGATCAAATGACCTCTCTGTGAAATGCACCTGCACAGTCAGTGGGGACCTGACGGACTCTGGTTAAGGGGATGTACATCTTCATGAACTTGTCTGACTGGTCCCATCCGTAATTGCTGATTTTCACTGTGTAGCCTGTTGTAATGGGAGCAACCACAGCAGCTGGCTTTTCATTGTCAAGAGGTTCTGCTTTCCTCTGTGATTTCTGCTGCATCTTGTTCTTGATTTCTGTCTCAGCCTTGGATTTTTCAGCTTGTAAGAGCATCCCGTACTCTCTTTCTAGTGGGTTTTTCCAGCAACACCTTGACCTCTTCTAGACCTTTCTGTAGCCCCTCCAAAGCTGAAGCCATGTCGGTTTGGGCCAGGCAAGGTATGAGATGCAGCCTCGCAGGGGAAATAAGCAGGAAACGGTGCACCCGCTTGATTCGCAGGACCCACAAGCCTCATAGCACCCGCAGCCTGTGCCCAATGCCTGCCCTGCATGAAACCGTGGACCCCCATCCCCAAACTTTGTTTAGATGCCTCACTAATTGAAGAACCAAAACCTAAGTATATTTGTCTTATCAATTCTTCATAAATGTCTGTTTTCTTTGTATAAAAAGGATAAAAAGCTGTCTGGTTTATCATTTCTATGAGCATCATTTATCAACTCCCATGCACACATAGTATTGTTTTTTCTCCTGTTTATATGGTCTTGTGTCAATTTTATTATTAGTGCAGTGAAAAGAACCCAAGAAGAATAGAGGAGGGGAATTCTCCCCCTCCTTAACACCATCTTTACATTCCAAAGGTACTTAACATTGTCTTTGAAATATTGCTGAATCTCTTTTGCTATTTTGTTAATGATCATTGCACCGACGTTCATGAAAATACTGTCCTGTAATTTTCCTTATTATACTGTCCTTGATCACCTTTGGTTTTAAAGTTTTGCTAGTTCCATTAGATGAGTTGACGATTTTATTCCATAACAGGAGGTTCTGTGTAAGATTCAAACTTAGTCCTTGTATCTGTGGAAGAAGTATTGGTAAAACTAACGTTGGTACACATATGCGAGAGGTTCTCTCTGACATTTTCCTAGGAGAGCCTTCGAAATTTAATTGCAATGGTTACATTTCATTCCCAGGAGTTCTGGGGGTCCTTTTTTCAGTATGATTGATCCACTTTTTAGTAATACCTCATTTTTTTCTCATATTTTAGATTGATATTTTTATTTTTTTTAAACACCAATTTTATGGTCTTTTTTGGTGAGTATTTTATTGTCAGAAATTCTTGGAAACACAATTCTGCTTCTTCTCATGTCAGTGGACTGATTTTCATGTTGGATTGTTTCTTTGTGGTTTTGTAAATTTGAATTGCAAATTCCTCCTCAGCTCTGTGCTTGTCAGATGTGATATTTGCGAGTTGATAGCATGTTCCCCCAAAGAGATCTTACATTTTTTTCTACACATGTAAGATGGTAACACTTTTTATATTAATTTCTCAGCTGGAGAGTTTCTATGCTTTGCAGATAGTGTCAGTTTAACCTGAAAACCCACAGAGGGTAAGCCTATGGTTACACACAGTTAGGAAAATTCCCTCCCCCAACAAAGCCCAGTAGACTGACAAACTTCCTTTTCACCTCTGTGTGTTTTTGCTGTCCCTCTGTTTCATTTATACAGAGGCTAAAATTCCATCTCAAGGACTCATGAGGGATCACATGAGACTATTAAAAGCCAAGCCTCTTGTTTAAGGAAACTAGCCACCATCCGTCCTTGCTTTTGGCATCTAGGGATGTCCCTACTTTTTTCCAGGTTCAACTGTACCTTTAAAAGGATGTTCTCTCTCTCTCTCTCTCTCTCTCTCTCTCTCTCTCTCTCTGTGTGTGTGTGTGTGTGTGTGTGTGTGTGTGTGTGTGTGTGTGTGTTTCAGCAGAAGAATTAACAAATCCGCTAATGCATATCTTCAGGAGAAAATCAGTGAGACCTTCCTCAAAGTTATCCCTCAGGAATGACAAATTCAGCAAGATACAGGTGTCATATATCAGGAAAAAACATAAAAAAGAATAAAGGACACTCCTAATGTTTTTTACCTTATGCCCTTCTCCATAGAAAAATGACAAAAGCTCTATTATTTTTGTTAAGATTTCAAGATTATGAGACTGAGTGATATCTAAAGTTTCTGAAAGGTGACTGTGACATATATCTATAGGTACAGAAACAAAGAAAGCAGGGTGATTCTACCTTATTTTTAGTTCTGTTGGGATAAGTTCATACCTAACAAAAAGTCCTATGTTACATATATATATCTACACACACACACACACACACACACACACACACATATGATATACCGTATTTAGCTGTGTATAATGCGCAGTTTTTTGCCCAAATTTTTTAGGGAAAAATAAGGATGCACATTACACATGGGTAATACCTGAAATACCTTGTATCTGTTTTTGTGTTTTGTAATTATTTGTTACATAAAAAGTTCTTGTACTGTAATATGTTCAAAAATAAATGATAAAATTTCTTTATAATACAAAAAACAAGTATCTAAATAGAAATAAATAACTGAATTAAAAAATTAAAATGAGAGATTTTTTTCCTGAAAGCTTGACCCAAAAACATGGGTTTGCATTATGCATGGCAAAATACAGTATATATTTGTGTGTGTACATATATGTATCATACATATGAAACCTATGATATATATATCAACTGGGGGATAATTCTGGGGAATCACAATATGAGACAGAGAAGAGAATAATCTAAGGTAGACATGTTTCTAAAAATAGGACTTAACCTGTATCAAAAAGTACACCAAATATTTCTAACAAATCCTGTGTTGCCTTTAAAAGATCAGTGCAGACTACTTACTATTGTCTTACAATGTACTTCGATTACCTCTTTTAGTTGTTTACTCCATAGAGATCCACAGCTCATTTTCTCATTCTGAAAGCCACACATAGTATTTTTCCATTTTTGTCACCAGCCACACAGTATTTTTCAGATACCGAGTAAACATGTTAGGTACTACAAATTCGTGCTATCAGAATCCATTCTGGGGGAATGTTTCCTAAAATCTGGTGGTGGGGGATGGGGAGCAGCTGTGTTTTATTTTCCACTGGCATATACTTGAAATTTAAAATATTTCACAAACAATGACCCTTTGAACGTTGTATTTATTTCACCGCTTTTTGGCAAAACTTAGTTCCCCCTAATTGTCACTGGGTCAATTAATACTGCATCTTTTTAGAATTATATGTTCAATATCCCTATTGTAAAGGAGATGGGATATGCAAAGGAAGACAGAAGAAGAGGAAATGAAGGGCATATGGAGAGTAAGAGGAAGATTTGCATACAATATGGAACTGTATACAAGGTCAGGAGGAGTGCTTTGTGCTTTCACATATGTTTTATCTTTTGATTCCAGTAGCAATCTTGTGAACCACAATTTAATCTCATTTTACAGATGATGAAAACAAGGCCAAAATGTGTGTCATACTTCAGTTCACATTTTTAATAGACAGCATGTCCCTCTGTCTGACTCAGAATAGAGTGTTGTATTGCATGACACCATAGCTGTCCCCCATTATACATACATATATATATATATATATATACACACACACACACACACACACTGATACACACCTTGTATCAAGTATATATAGTTCAGCAAGCAACTCATTAAGTGAGAAGAGATGGATGATGACTAGTAATACTTACAGCACAGTCTGCACATTTGAAGTGAGAGCCCAGGCCTAGCCCTCAGATAATTCAATAAGATCCATTACATTAGGAATCCCAAGACATTCCTTATCTGCAAGGCGGGGCCAGAGGTATGATACGTCCAAGTCCTGTCATATCACAGCAGAGAGACATTTAGAGATTGCATGAGACCACCCTAACCTTCTCTGGGCTAACCATTTGAGTAACTGGACAGGCACTAACGAATATGCTTTTATTTCACTCTAACTCTTCTAGTACTATGCAGTTGACATTCAGCATGCAAACAGAAGGGAAAAGTATTAAATCCCATTCCAAAAGTATTTTTCCAGAATTATTTTTTTCTATATCTTATCTTCCCTCTTAGATTTTAAGTTGATTGAGGTCATGGGCATAGTCTTAAAATCTCTATCTTCCATAATACTAACCTAGTTATTTATTCATTAAGCATACACTTACTGGGCTTTGCCATTAATTAACAGTGTACATGTTTATTGATTAATTCTATAAATATTTGTAAACTTCATCTGCATATATCACAGAGTATAGTTTGAATTATTCATTAATTCATCTAATTTACTTATGTTGCTGGGGAGAAATGGTATTTAATAACTTTATCTTCTCTTTGCAAGTTTTCTTCTCACTTAATGATCATTAAAATGGTTTCCTATAGGAACTGCCTCTGAAAATGAAAAATGATTCTATAGCTAACGGATGGAAGCTACGATATGGAACTAAAATGATAATAGGCATATGCAAACTAAAACATCTCATAGCCTGCAGTAGATTTTGACTGCTTATTTATGAAACCCTGAAACATGGGGATTATAATGAAATTGCTTCTAGGCTCTTGGCTGTAACATCAGTCATGGAGGGTGATGGTATGAGACTAAGTGATAAATTGTTAAGGTCAAGCTACAATCAATATGCAAACACTCAATATAGAAGTATGTGACTTATGCACACCAAACGCAATAGATTAAGATATTATGGATTCAACCTTTTTTTTACTCCCAATGGAGACCATCTTTAAAATAAATGGTATAAATAACTTTATATAAGGTCACACCTGATTTTATTTAGCCTCAAAGGTAATATAAGCAAGTAACTTTTTTTAAAAGGAAAAAACCCTGATTTTTTTTTTGTCTCAGTCATCTATGCAAACCTCAATCAAGCATGTGGGAAAGTCTGATAACTCAGAATTATGGACACCTTATAAATTATGATTTCACACACTTTTTCCATTTCTCCTGTGAATTATTTTTCCACCAAATGTACCCATTTAGATTGTCATCAATTCTTTTCACAGTAGCATTCTAAATTGTCTTCTCTATATTTAATCACTCTTGATTCATATTGTACCCCTTGCTCTCATTGTACACATCACTGTATGCAAAAGCTGGCCAGTCTGATGGTAGAGTTGGCTGATGTGTTTTGCTAGGTAATACTTACATTAGTCAGGGTCAGAGTTTTCTAGAGATGCAGAACCAATAGGAGATATAGATACACACACACACACACACACACACACACATACACACACACAGATATACTTGTGTATATATATATATACAGGGTTTAATGACAATTCTTTTTACCAACATGTCACTCGTCTGTTTGGGAGTGAAGTGGACCATCTAAGGATCTTACCCTTGGTGCTCACAGTCTGGGATGCAGAATCGTAGTTCTAAACGCATGTGCAAATTGCTTAGTTAAGTATTTATATCTAGAAACAACGCTGTAACCATCCTTCATCTTTCTATGCCTGTTCACAATTCACAAAACTATTTCCTGATTGGTTGGCCTGCTTTGTTCTCACGAGAAACACAATGAATGGATCATCACAATCAATGAATGCTATCTAAAAATTCGGAAACTAAAACATTTTAAAATCTTCTTGCTTTTAGGTTTCCAACCCATTTACCATCTTGCCACCCCAACCATTCCTTTTATTCTAGATTGTTTCAACTAGAGTATGTTCTGAGAAGAGCACTGGGCAAATATGCTTCACAACTAAAGTGCCACTGATCAAGGAATGCCCTAGTAGCCACATGAAATCCAAACTCACTAGAAATAATTTGGTAGAAAGCATCACTATCCAATAAAAATGTATGTAGAGCCGCATATATAATTTTAAGTTTTCTTCTAGCCACATTTAAAAAATACAAAAAGAACATGTTGAAATAATTGTAGCAGCCTATTTTATTTACTTGGATACTTCCAAAATATTACAATTTCCACAGGTAATCAAGATAAAAAGCATATCAATAAAATATTTTCCTCTCTTTTTTCACACAAAATGATTGAAATCTGGTCTGCATTTTACACTTACAGTACATCTCCATTTGGACTGGCCACATTTTAAGTGCCAGTAGACACCTGTGGCTAGTGGCTGCCAGACTGAACCACACGGTAACACTGTAGTGGTGATTAAACTTAACTAATGAATTGGATTGTTCACAATGCTCATATGCAGAGAGGTAGGTATATATACAAGTTCTCAAGGACTAAACTTATCAATAAATTTATTTTGTCAGATGTGGGACTGCATAGTAAAATAATGTAATTACTTCTATTTTCAAGTTGTGTTCAGTTTATAGCAGTATTTTCATGTGTGTTGGCTGATTTAATCCTCTTGACAGATCACTGAAGCAGAAGTGATAATATTACCTGTCATGAGTTTTATTATGCAGATTAAATAAGTAGAATCACATAAAAGCTCTTAGTGCAGTGCTTGAAATGTCAGTGGAACTCAGTGTTAATAATTGTCATTATCATAATTGTCATTACCAGTCATAAGGGTAGGAATTACCCCTTTTTACAGATTGGGAAGCTCAAGACTTAAAGACTAATTTGTTTAATGGGATAGGAGTTAAGCTTACCTTCATTTAAAAGAATCTGTGTAAAATTTTAATTAAAAGACACTAGTTGCTCATTTCAATATTTGAAACAATGTACAACTATATATAGAAAAATATTCCTAGTCACCTGATATACTCAGCCTCAACCATTACCAAAAACCCCATACTTATCTGTCCACACTGTTTTCCTTGCTGACATAACAACCCGCTAACTCATATGTGTATATGTGTGAGGCTTTTTTCCATTTCTGTCTTGTTTTGGTTTGTGCAAATGTGATTTCATTATGTAAGAACATGTTTCTTGTGTTTCTTCCTTAACAAAAGATACTATATGTCCCTCTCTGGATCAATGGGATTTTATGGTTCATATTTTTTTCCTCTACCTCTTTATGCCATGTGGAATTTATTTGGGTAGATACTGGGGAGATGAAATTTTTAACTTTACTTTTTTGTGTGTGCTAATATAAAATAGGCCTCATAACATTTGAGTGTTCAATTTTACTATACTGACACTTCAGTTATTTCTTGAACCAAATACTCAATCGTTTTAAATATAATGCTATACACTGCCAGTTGGTATTTACTCAAAACTATTTATTGGTGACAATTATATAACATCGTTAAACAAAAGAACCTAGAATACTTGTCTTCATAGAACTTGCATTCTAGGTGGGAGGAGGGGGCACTGACATAAGTAAATTTTATACCATTAGAACCTGATAGGGATAAAGGTCCAGGGGGCAGATACACTTCCAGATTAAAGGGGATCTGGAGTTCTGGTGTGGAGACCAGTTGCAAAATTAAATAAAGTGATTAGGAAAGTTCTTGAAGGGTAACAGAATATGGCATTTCAAAATATGTCACTTTGGTATTTTGATTCTGTTCAGCTGAAGGCTTTTGAAAAATAACAAAATTTATGGAGAGGCTTTCTCTGAACTCCCCTTATCTGCCTAAAGACAGATCCTCCAAAAGGAACTCAATTGTCATAAATCCCTTCCCAAGGGAGTTTGATCAATCACAGAAGATTGATTCTTATCACAGAGGAAGAGACTGGAAGGCAACACTATACCCAGATAAACTTTGTCACAAACATTCATACCTCCCATCTATTCTCCTAAGGGTCCGTTCATCTTTCTTAAAAGTCATTTGCTATCTCCTAAGAGGCCTATATCTCCCTCCCCTTTCCCCATTATGATGGTATTCTAAGTATCTCAGAGAGTTAATCTCCCTGGGCCTCTTCCATATATACAGGAGGTATACATGTTAATATACTTCTATTTGTTTTATCTTGTTAATCTGTCTTTTATTATAGAGGTCCCAAACAATAACTCACGAGGATACAGAGGAAATTATGTGTCCTCCCCTATAGTCTCAATGTGAAGGTGATTTTTGAGCAAACACCTAGAATATATGAAGGATGTGAGAGAGGGATAACATGAGCTAGGATCATCCTATGCAAATACCTTGAGGAGAGTAGCCGGTCAGTTCTGGGAACATCACAAGACCAGCGTGGCTGATGTCAGAGATCCAAGGAGAGCCTTTAGGGATGAAGTTCAGCAAAATAAAAGGAGGCTAGTAAATATAGGGCCTTATAAGCCATTGCAGTGGCTGGCTTTTAATCCAAGTTTAATCCTTTCCATGAGAGGTTTTGCACTGCAAAGTAGTGCCATTATTTGACTTACCAGTTAAGTTATTTTGTATGTATTTTTTAAAATAGTGCCTATAAATTTTACTAATGATCGGGATGTCCATTAACTGAGATAGGGAAGTCTCCAGTTCAAGGAGACTGTGAGGCTGGTTAGGGATCAGTTCAATTTAATACAACGGTTACACAAGCAAGTAGAGATGATGAGTAGGCAGTTGTGTCCTCTTAAGTTCACGAGGAAAGTATAAGTTGGAAATATAAAATTAGGTGTCATTAGCATACAGATGGTATTTAAATCCATGAGACTGAAAACGTTAATTCAAGGTGTGAGTGTGGATAGAAAAAACCAAAGGGGGTCCCACAACTGAATCCAAAAGCACACCAACATTAAGACAATAGGGAAGAGAGAATCCGTCAAAAGAGACTGAGAAGAAGCAGACAGTGACTTAAGGAAAAACTAGGAAAAAACAGTGCCTTAAAGGCCAAGTGACAAAAGTATTACCAGAAAAGGAATTGACCCACTGTATCAAAATTCTGCTAGTACATCTGTGTGACTCTGGATTAGGCAAAGGTTTCTTAGATATACCTAAAGCACAAGCAACTCAAGAAAATGTATATAAGTAGGACTTCATTAAAAATAAATATTTCGTGCTTCAAAGGACACTGTTAAAGAAGTGAAAAGACAACCCACAGAATGGGACAAAATACTTGCAAGTCATAAATTTATTTAATTAGTACTCATTATTCAGAACATATCAATAATTTTTGCAACCTAATAAAAAGTCAATCCAATTTTTTGAATCAGCAAAAGGATCTGGATAGCTATGCCTCCAAAGAAAATAAACAAATGACCAATAACTACAGAAAAAGATGCTAACTCTCATTAGTCAGTAGGCAGATGCCAACCAAAACCACAATGAGGTATCACCTCACATCCTCTACAATGGCTAAAATTTAAAATAAAAGACAATAAAAATTTTTTGCAAGGTTATTGAGAAAATATTGCTGGTGGGAGTGTAAATATTAAGGACATTTTGGAACAAAGCCTGACAGTTCCTCAAACCATTAAACATGGTTACCATGTGACACAGCAATTCCACCTAGCTGCATACCCAAAAGATGTTAAAACACAAACACACAAAACCTTGTACACAAATACTCACAGGACCATTATTCATAAGAGCCAAAAAGTGGAAATAACTCACATGACCATGAAGAGATGACTGGACAAATATACTGTGGCATATCCATACAATAGAATAGCGTTCAGTGATAAAAAGGAATGAAGTATAGATATATGCGACATCAACGAGCCTTGAAAATACTATGCAGGTGAAAGAACACAGATACAAAGGGCCATATACTGTATGATTTTCTTTACCTGAAACGTCTATTATAAGCAAATCTATAGAGATACCAAGTAGAATAGCGGTTGCCAGGAGCTGAGGAGGGGACATCCAGTGACTGCTAATGGTATGAAGTTTCTTCTGGGGGTGATGAATATCTCAGTCACAGATAGACTAAGAACTTGCTCAAGGAAATAGCATGATCTGGGATAGATTAATACTTACAACATAAACGGTAGAAACAGACATCAACACTAATGCTTACAGTTTGTCAAGGATGATTTGAAGTTTTTCACACATGTGTTTATTGAGTTCTTACAAGAACCCTATCACATAGGAGATGGGATATACACTCCTTTCTACTAATGGCAAAGAGAAGGAAAAGAAGCTTTAATAACTGTCTTGGCATCTCACAGCCTGCAAGCTGCTGAGCTGTTACTTGAACTGAGACCATTCCCTGCCCAGTGTCCCTGCTTTGCCACCTCCCCACTGTGCTTCGGATCCTCTCATTCCTAACCCTGCACTAGCATATGCCAAATACTTGAACCAACCACTGAAGGGGTTCAGTTCCTCATGTGGAGTTTGGCCCATCTCAGATGGTCAAGGGAAGGATCTCTGAAGTGGGGCAAGACATGGGCACTGTCCCTTTACCCTTGGCTGCTTTACTGCTCTGGACTGGCTTGAGTTAAGTGACAGAGAAGGAAGTGATATTTCTATCCTCTCCATACTCACACTCTTAACCAATCTTTACCTGAATTACTAGGGTTCCAGGGCTCTGGTCACTGCTTTTCAGTAGTTGTTGGGCAAAGAGAGAAGCAGTGGGAGAGTTTTGTGTCTTTGTGAAAAAGCAAACTATTTTCTAAGTTCTATTACTAACAGCTTCAATACCTACACGTTAGAGAAGATGAAGCTACTTCCTAATAGAAGAAAAGAAAATAAGAAATAGGTTGTTTTCTCTGGGTCCTCATAATTATCCAGGTAAATGTAGGGGATCACCACCACTGAAGGAGGGATGCAAGTTAAGGGCAGTGACTTGACACTGTCTATGGTTATGGAAAAATGTTGGGTACAGTCATCATGACGTGGTAAGAAGATGAAAACTACATGTGAGAGTGGGACAGAGACTGGGCAGGTCCTCTTGCATGAGTCCAGCTCTGTACTACTCAGGATGCTAAGGCTCTAACTAAGGCCAGTGGACCAATGGGAGTTAATCCCAATCGATAGGACAGAGTTCTCAGAATAGCTGGGGCTTAATCCCTGAAGCTAGTACAAAATAAGGTGATAAATCTCATTTTGGGTTCTCCTGGAAAGATAAGCAGCCTTCTTTATAGAGGTCTGGAAAGAATAAGATAAATGTATGTCTAAAAATTTTGTGTATTTGGGTTTTGGTTTGAATGTGTCCTCATTTGTTATTTCCATTGTCTTTGCTCATTGATTATTAATTGTGACAAGTAACATTCTAATTTTTGTATATTTCATCTTTTCTCTACCACCTCGTCTTTCAACTTATACAATCTGGCCATGGGGTTTCTCTGAAGCACTAAACTTCAGAGGAACTTGGAATGAAGAAAAGGACAATATCAGCTTCTATAAAGAATTCCTGAAATAATTCATTATGGGAGAAAATATTTGCAGTTTTTATGTGTGATAAGAAAGTTGTATGTATACTGTATGAACAACTCCTACAACTCAATCACAATAAGACAAACTAATTAAAATGTGGGGGGGTGGATTTGAATAGATATTTAACCAAAGAACATAAACTAAGAATGAATAAGCATATAAAATGATCAGCATTATTACTTATTAGGGAAATATAAATTAAAAACACAGTGAGATATCACTTTATAATCACTAGGTTATAATATTTTAAAAAAAGACAGACTGTAAGTGTTGGTGAAAATAAGGAGAAACCAAAACAATCATATGTTCCTGTTACGATTGTAAAATGGCTCAGCCATTTTGGAAAACAGCTTAGCTATTTCTCAAAATGTTAAACATACAGTTTCCTTATGACCCAACACTTCCACACCTAGTTATAGATATAAAGGAAATAAAAATAGGTCCAGACTAAAGCTTGTACATGAATGTCCATATTAGCATTATTCAAATTCATATAATAGCCAAAAGTGGAAGCAATCCAAATATCCATCAACCTCTGAAGAAACAAAAGTGGTATATCCATATAATGGAATGTTATTCAGCCATAGAAAAGGAATAGCATACTGCTATATGCTACTATATCTATGTTCCCAGAAACAATCTTATAATTGCAAAAAACAGGCATAAAATACCTTGCATGGCATGATTCCATTTTTATGAAATGTCCAGAAATACAAATCTAAAGCAAAGAATATAGATCAGTAGTTGCCTAGGACAGGGAGTAGAACAGGGGGCTAAGTACAAATGAACAGGTTTATTTTTGAGTGAGCAATCTTGTAAATTTGATTATAGAGATGGGTGCATACCTTTAAATTTACTAAAACTCACTGAATTGTGCAAAATGATACTAGTGAATTTTATAGTATGAAAATTATACCTCTGTTTTTTTAGAGAGGGAAAGAAAACAGGGATGCCGTATTACTTGCACAACTCTACCCAGGAAGATGGTCTTACACAGAGAATAATATGAATTGCACTTTTGAGGCAACAGTTGTGGCAGTCTTGGGAACAGGGAAAGGATCAAGCACAGCATTCCTCTCCTTTGAGTCTCTGGTACAAAAATTAACAAGACAAACAAGTGAAAGAATATATTGGGGTACAACCTTTTTCCCTTTGCCTCGGGCTACAATATGACTCCATGGAAGACTGGCTGGTCCCAATTTTTATAATAATTTTACGACTGTATATGGGTTTCTCTCTGTATGAAACTGTATTGAGATTTCTCCCAAGAAACAATCTTGAACCCATAAAAAAGATACATGATATGAATCGGACCCTTACAGACCCTCAACGAATGAATAATCTTGCAAACTGATTCTCGTTAAAACATTATATGAAAAAGTAAACCATAAAATACGTGGTAATATTTTAGAAAATGAAAGGTTGTATACTCGCTATTTAGGAAAATGTCCGGGAGAAACCACAGCAAAACCCCGTCCTCAGTCAGGGCCATGGACAGGAAACATTTTCCTTCCCTTGCTCCCAAGAAAACTAAGTTCTCATCCTCACTGTGGACCAGACAGCAACCTCTGCGAGCAAACCTCACATGCGCACCACGGAGACCAGAAATGGCGGTTTCACGCGCCCCCTGCTGACCCAGGGATACAGGAAACAAAGCCCAAACCCAGTTGTTTAAAGCTGACTGTGCCCGTCTCGGTGAATCACTGAAATTCAGTACTCAGATTATTCAATACCATGATTTGGGAATTTCAAACTGAAATGGAGTCCATTGCTATGTGCCAAGGTGGGAATTTATACAGATAATATGAAGTTAAGTTCAAAGTCAATATACAAAATTCAGTTGATTTTCTATGTACCAGTAACAAATATTGAAATATGAAAAATACCATTTATAATAAACTTACAAAGAAAAAAATTCTTACATATAGGTTCAACAAAATATTTACAGATCTCTGTGGGAAAAAATGAAACACTATTGAATGTGATGAAAAAAAATCAATTGAGTTATAATCCTTGTTTATGATCAAGAGACATTATTATTAATCTGTCAGTTCCTCATAAACTGATGGGAAGGACCACTGCAATCCCAATAAAAATCTCAGTAAGCTATTTTGTGGATATTGACAAACTCATTTTATACTTTTGAGTAATCCAAGCAATATTAATGAAGAACAAGTTGATGAACTGACACTTCCCACTTTCAAGATTTATTTCAAACCTTCAATAATCAGGGAAGCATAATATTTTAAAACAAATAGACACATAGATAAATGGAACAGAATGGAGAGTCCACAAATAGACCTACGCAAATACAGACAACTTTACTTTGGTCATAGGAATGAATTCTATAAAGAATTCCTGAAATAATCTATTATGGGAGACATAATTTATTATGGGAGACATAATAATTTATTACCAAGACAGAAAAGAGTCTTTCAGATTTTAGTCTTTAGTCATCACTAAATGGTGATGGTACAAATGGATGACCATACGGAAATAAATGAGCAAAGGCACAAACTTTACATCTTAGACATAAATTCACTCAAAATTGTTCATTGATTTAAATATGTAAATGATCCTGAACTTGTCAAAATTAAATGAAATGATCAAAAACAGAAACTAAACTCTATGAATGACAGGTGAGTAAGCACTTAGTAAATGATTAATCAATATTTTTATTGCTTTTTAAAAAATTTATTTATTTTTAGAGAGAGAGGAAGGAAGGGAGAAAGGGAGAGAGAGAACATAGATGTGTGAGAGATACATTGATTGGTTGCTTCTTGCAAGCTCCCAACTGGGGACCTGGCCTCGCAACACAGGCTCTGACTGGGAATTGAACTGGTGACCTTTTGGTTCACAGGCCAGCCCTCCATCCACTGAGCCACACCAGCCATGGCTGCTTTTCTTAAAAAAACTCAATAATTATAATAATACAGTTAGAAATGGAGGACATTAGTGACTATATAAAGACATTTGCCAGGTCCCCAGGAAAAGAATGGTATAAATTGTTTCTACATTTTCAGCCTTATTGAGCTATAATTGACAATAAAATTGTAAGATATTTAAAGTGTACATCATGATGATTAGGTAGATCAATATATTGTGAAAGGATTCCTTCCATCTGCTAATTGACACATTCGTCACCCCACTACACCTACAGCTGTTATCTCTATCTAAATCTGTATCTATGTATCTACCTATTATATAGTATATAGTTCAGTGAGACCATTTAAGTTCCATTCTTTTTTTTTTGATTCTTTGTTTTCATTAGTACTCCCTGCCTTCTTTTATTTATTATATTTTATTGATTATGCTATTACAGTTGTCCAAATTTTTTCACTCTTTGCCCCCTTCACCCAGCACCCGCACTCCCTCGGGCAACCCCCACACCATTGTTCATGTCCATGGGTCATGTATATAAGTTCTTTGGCTACCCCATTTCCTATACTGCACTTTACACCCCCATGGCTATTCTGTAACTACCTATTTGTACTTCTTAATCCCCTCACCTCTTCACCTATTCCCAAACACCCCCATCCCATCTGGCAACCATCAAAACACTCTCCGTATCCATGACTCTATCTTTGTTCTTGTTTGCTTAGTTTGTTTTTTACATTCAATTGTTGATAGATATGTACCATACTTTGCCATGTATAATGAGCACTTTTTGTCCAAATGTTTGAGCAAAATTAAAATTTCACCAATCCCATAATTTTTCCAAAGGTTCGGCAGTTTTTCTTGGATAAACCCTCAGATTGTTGCAAGTGTTTGGTTAATTTCCAGAGTTCTGAAAAACCAGACTTTGACAATTTTGCCAGTATTTTCATGGGTTTTGTTGAGGATCAGATTACACAGGTTCTCATTCTACCATTCAGGAAGTCCTCACTTATTCTAAGGTACTTAAAATGGATTGTTTAAATTGCCAACCATCTTTGCAGATTTGCATATTTATCCTTTCACTCTGTCACTTTTTGCTTCATGTATTGATATAAAATGATTTTTCTTATCTCTGGTAATATTTCTTGTTCCAGTGTCTGTTTTCTCTGATATTAATATAACTTCTATAGCTTTACTTTGACTAGTATTTGTATGGTGTATATTTTTCATGGTTTGTTTTTTATTCTATCTGTGTCTGTATATTTAAAGTGGGTTTCTTGCCCTGGCTGGTGTGGCTCAGTGGATTGAGCACTGGCCTGCGAACTGAAAGATTGCCAGTTCGATTCCCAGTCAGAGCACATGCCTTCACTCCCAAAGACACCCTCCCCTGCAATGGCTTCCCAGTAAAATGAGACAGTGCCAGAGATGAAGTTCTGGTGGGCCAAGACAAATAGCTAAATGGAAAGTGAACCAGTGATGCATTTGCCATAAAGTCTATAGTAAATTTGATCATACTTTTTCAAAATGTTTTTTTTTTCTTCTTTATGGCACAAGAAGGTAAGAGTTGAGCATTGGTGAAAACGATGTGTGTGTGGGCCGGGAGGAGGCAATTAGTGTTATGAGCACCTTTTTTGACCTTTACAGATTCCCTTCTCCGAAGTCTAAAATGAGTTCTTGATCATTTGTTTGTGTCTTCTTGGGTTTGGGAAGGGCCTCTCAGGAGGGAAAAAGGCTTCAAACAACTGGTGGTCCAAAAACCTAGCCAAGTCAGGCACACCTTTAAAGAAATCCAGGGACAAAGACATGGAGGAAAAAAAAAAAAAAGAAGGCATACTCAGCAACACTGCCAGACATAGCAATGCAGCCACAAGGTCTCCAGAAGAGTAAGAGCTGCATTGTTGCCCAGACTGAGCAGGTAAGCCACAACCCTCAGCCTGCCTACCTCTCTCTCTCTGGCTTCAGGCAGTGATGCCCATGAGGGAGCAACTCTGTCTTGAAGAACAAATGCTGTTCCATCTCAGGGACACAAGTCAGGCCCCTTTGAATACAGCTTCAGGCACACCCTCAAGGTCAATGTGAAAAAAGGATACCACCCACTGCTAGCTTCTTAACATTCCTTGGTCATCCTGGCCAGACCCAAACTTCAACTATGGGAGTCCACACCATCCATTCATCCTTCTTTCCTTTTTTATTTTTTTCTTCCTTATCTTTTTCTTCTTTTTTCTCCTTCCTTTCTTCCATCCATCCTTCTTTCTTTCAGTTCATCCACCGACTGAACACACTGGGAGATACAGGCACTGGACGTAGCTTCTGCCAGGGGGCACTCTACTCCTCCAGAATTTGTTTTCACACCAACACTGTGCAACCATGTTGGTCACCATGAAGCCAATTGTGCTAGTTTTCCAGCACAATTGAAGAGCCAGCATCGAAGGCTGGAAGCTAGGCTCCTATGAAGGCCAGAGGAGTGAAAGACCAAGACAGGAAAAAAAAAAAGAAGTTGGGGAGCCCACCATCTTTCTCTCCCCAGATTATGCAGATCACAGACCTCTGTGTTGCTCCTTCTGCCACCAGTGCAACAACAGCGACAGCCGCCAGCTACGCTACCAGTCTCGCCATAGCTGCAGCCACAGCTGCAGCCACAGCGGGGGGCATCAGTATGTGGTAAGATGCTAATAATGACAGTTAACAGAAAATGTTTAGGTATTAAATCATAGTATAGAGATACAGGTATAGGCTTTAACTAAATTTTTCAATTGATTTGGTTGTCATGTAGCTGATAGTCAAAAATTAAGAAAGTATGTTAGTCATTTCCGGGAGGCCTGACTGCAAAGCAGGTTCCAGAAAAAGTATTTAAAAGTACATCTTGCTGCTCTGGCCAGGGGGCTAAGTTGGCTGGAGCATTGTCCTGTACACCAAAAGTTTGGGGGTTTCGATTCCCAGTCAGGGCACTTGCCTAGGTTGTGGGTTCGATCCTCAATCAGGACACTTATGGGAGACAACTGATCGATGTTCCTCTCTTACATCATTGTTTCTTTCTCCCCATTCCTCTCTCTCTCAAATCAGTAAAGATAATAGAAAAATGTAGCTAAGATAGCATAAAACAATTATAGCTTAAACAATAAGAAAGGTCACAAGATGTTTAGTTTCTGCAGTTTGCTTTAAGGATAACATCACAGATGCACAGTCATGAGATGTTTTGCAGAATCTTAATTCTTCATCCTAGCAAGATCACCCAAACTGTTACAAAGGCTCCCAACAAGATGATGTCATTAACTAAATGAGACTGAGGAAAATCAGTAAAGCTTGCACAGGAACTAATCAGCTTCACTCATGACCTCTAACAATTAACCCTCAATGATTGCCTTTAAAAGCCCTTGATTAAAAGCCTTCTGAGAGTTGAAATTTTACTCTGTTTTCCTTGCTGCACAGCCCACAAATAAACAGCTGTAATTTCACAACTGCAAGCTTAGTGTTCTGCTTTTGCCTCTGCTGCACTTTTGAGTGGTAGGCCCCTTTTGGTTCTGGTAATAAGGTGGGTACACTGGGCACCTCTATGATCCAAACCAGATTGTGGAGGGAGGGGGTGGAGTCAGGTGGGAAAGGGGAACATGAAGATACAGTGGTACCTTGGTACTCGTCGTTAATTTGTTCTGGAACTCGTGAGGGTGCCAAAACCAACAAACAATGAGTGCTGCAACATTTTTTTTTCTTGTCAAAATGTGATGAGTACAGGATTTGACAAGTTCTGAAGCCAACAAAGACCAAGGTATGACGGCACATGATTACCTCTGGAGATGATGGTTGTGTCAACCATAAACCCATTGACCTCCCCCAAACATTGACAGAGGTGGGCCGTGCCCTGGCGACACACCCCAGGTGTCTTTGACTCTCCCATTACCTTCCAGAAATGTTTCAAAAAATCTGCTTTCAGGTCCTCCTTTCCACAATTCCTACTCCACAGCGCCCCCTTCCCCACAACTTAATGCTGGCTATCAAAACAATTACTTTTCTCAGGTACCTGGGCCAGTTGTAGAAACTGCTACCTCACAGGTCAGGTATACCAGTTGCCAAACACCCCCCTTTTGAGATAAGACAGAATAATCCTTCTCAGAAGTGTTCCAGAAGCATGGGCTTTTTTTCCCCCCAGAAATTCTTTCACCGACCTATTCTTGCCCCCTGGCAGGAACGGCCAGCCTCAATTGGACAAAGCAGACAAGGCATATATGATACCCCTCTGTATCTGCCTGGCATTTGTGGACTTACAAAGAAGTTAAAGGGAAAGCTTGGTTTGAAATCCTGCTGGCTACCTAGTACCTGATCCACTTCTCACTTCCTAGTCATTTATTTATCACAAAACAAGTGCCCTGGAGAGCAGGAAATTATGCCTTGGACCTTAAGGCTGAGGTCCAGAGAAAGTGGATGGAATTAGTCCCAGTAGGACTTACCTACATGGTGGGTCCTTGCTCTCTAGGTGTCCTGCCTAGGATGGCAAAGTCTTTCACAGTTTTCTGTCTTGACAAGGATTTTTCGCTCATCCTGGAGGGA
Organism: Pteronotus mesoamericanus; assembly: GCF_021234165.1. Taxonomy (NCBI): domain Eukaryota; kingdom Metazoa; phylum Chordata; class Mammalia; order Chiroptera; family Mormoopidae; genus Pteronotus; species Pteronotus mesoamericanus. The sequence continues at coordinate 7,770,103 of NW_026555198.1, forward strand.
AAAGTTCAAGCCATGATGTTAGGATGTGTTTGTTAAAAGTAATAATTAAGACTGGGTGGAACCAGCTGTGAGAAATCTTGGATCTGTTCTATAGGCCTCAGTTGGCAAACAGGGCCCAGTTGGAACTGCTTGGATTTGTCAGAGACTTTGTCAGGTACTTCGGGGAAGGAGGTCTGGTGTGTCATTGACTGTGACTGGGGCCACAGTGTTTTGTGGTGAGAAGCAGGGCTTTCTAGAAAGAAAACATGAGACCAATACTGTGATAAGAACTGAGTTAATTTGGAGGTGGAACTGCCTGAGTTGGTTTCAGGGGCAGGTGCTGTGACTGGATCTTAAGGAAGAAGGTTAGAAGCACTTGGAGTTTAATTGCTTGGAGCCTGGACTCTGATAGCAGTTGTGTCTGAGTTCCATCTTAGGCATATGCCACAGGTATACCCTTGGCTTAATGAAGGGAATTCTCCCCATAAGACCATTGTTACCTGCAGAGTGGAGATGAACATAAAAATTCTAGCTGGTTTTTTAAAATAAGCCAGAAGAAATCTTTTGGGGGTCACAGTCAAGAATTTCATATCCAAATCACAATAGGCAGTATGATGATTGCCAACCCAAGGTCTGAGGAACTCACAGACAGGGTGAGAAAAATAAAAACTAGAGAGAGAGGGGGGCACTTTCCAAGCAGTAACCCTTGGCTACAAACACATTCTCCCCTGGAATGACTTCCCAGTAGAATGAATGAGAGCCAGAAGAGAAAATGCTGTTGGGCCAAGGCAGAAAGCTAAACTACAAACAGACCAAAGGTGAATTTGCCATAAAGTCTACAGTGGACTTGATCATACTCTTCCAAAGTGGTTTTGCTCTTCTTGACCATAACATGACGGTAAAGTGTTTAGCATTGGTGAAAACAGGGTGTGTATGTGTGTGAGTTAGACTTAGGAGGACCTTCTCTGACCTCTTGAGGCCCCTTTCCACAAAATCTAAAATGAGTTCCTGATAAAGTGTTTATATACACTTGTACTTTGGAAAACCTTTCAGAATAGAGAGAGAATGCTTACAACTTGCAGTTTGAAGCCTTGTCCAAATCAGACACAGCTTTAAAAAAAAAAACCCAAAAACAAAAGCACTAAATGAAAAGAGAATAACACTGAGAACATCATCAAACACAGCAGTACATCTAGAAGGTCCTGGAAAAAAAATTGAATAGTGCATTAACGCCCAGGCCCAACAGCAAGCCTTGTTCCATGGACAGCTCCTTGGGACCCAGCTCTGTCCCGGCTTCCAGGTGCTAAAGGCCACGAGGGAGCAATACCACACTGAAAAACACAGTCAGTACACCCCCTGGGTCATCAGTCAGTCCCCTTTTGGGACAGTCTTAGGCACACCATAAATGCCACCTTCAGGATGAGATACTAGCGCTAAGCTGCCAATCCATCTTGTTCAGCCTAGGCAGGCCCCAGTTTCCTTCACTTTTGTGAGCCTAAAATCCAATAATTTTTCTGTCCTTAATATTTTCCCTCATCCTTATCCCTTTTTTCCCTTCCTGTTTCCCATCCGTCCTTCCTTCCTTCTGTCAATTTATGGGCTCAACCTAAAAGAAGGCATAGGTGACCAGGCCACCCTGGAGGACTAGACCCAAGCTGTGCCTGTGTCTGCTCACCACCAGAGAGCAACCTTGCTCTCCCAGAGTTGGGCACAAAATCACTTAGCAACCATAGTGGACACTGTGAAGTCAGCTGTGCTGGTTTTCCCCGCATGCACCACTGGAGGGCCGGCTGGGCTCCCTGAACGAAAAGAGGAGTGAAAGACAAAGGAGATAGAGGATAGTGGCGAGAGTGCGCCCAGATCTTTCTTGTCATATTTTCTAGATTGCAGATCCCTGGATCTCTGCTACTGCCACTGCAGCAGCAACAGCCACAGCCAACACAGCTGCAGCCACGGCTGCAGATGGACTTGGTGGCAAGAGGCGGACATGTCGAGTACTTCTGTGACCTAAATATGATTGGGGTGTGTGGGAATGGGATCATAACAGAGAAGGAGGCGGTGAAGATCCCCGAGTCCTGCTTGAAGTGATGGTCGTGTCAAGCAAAAATCCATTCCCTGAGACAGGCACCTTGTCTAGACAAGGGCAGAGTAGGGCCATACACTAATGACATAATCCAGGGGTCCCAGCCTCTCTATTTGACTCCCTGGAAGGTTTTGAAAGCAATTCTCCTTTCAGGTCTTCCTCCCCACTGCTGTGCCCCCACAGCCTCACTGCCCCACGTTCTCACCAAAACTGTCACTTTTCCTGAGGACGTGGGACAGGCTGTGTAAGTCAGTATTTTCCATGCCAAGCACACCAGTTGCCAGGTACCTCCCTCCTGGGATAGCGGCACTGATGCTCCCCGGAAGCCTTGTTTTCTTTCTCAGTTGTTTTACTGACCCATTCTCCTTTTAAAAACTAAACATTTTACTTTGAGATCATTGCAGATTCACTCACAGTTGCAGGAAATAACTCAGACATCCCATGAGGCCTCTTGTTAGGGGCTCTGGTGCAGGCCTTCAATCAGTTCCCCTAACGGAGTACAAGTCTACAGTACTACATCACAAGGAGGAAATTAACATTGATACGATCCACTCATGTGATTCCGATTTCACCAGTTCTACACCTGTATACACACCCATGTGTGTAGTTTAGTTCTATGAAATTTTATCACCTGTGTAGGCTTGTGTATCCACCACCATGGTCAAGACACAGAACAGTTCCAGCACCACAAGGATCCTTCCTTCTGGCCTTTTGTAACCGTGCTGACCTTCCCCATTGGCCCCCTGCCTCCGTTGCACCCTCACTCAGTCCCTAACCTCTGACAACCTGCCAATTTTTGGCAACCTGTTCTAATTTTCTATACTTATATCATTTTAAAATGTTACATAAATATAATATCATATCATATATGATACCGTTAGGGATTGACTTTTTAAAGTCAGCACAGTCCCCTTAAAATACATCCAGGTTGCTGCATATATCAATAGTTTATCTTTTTTTATTACTGAGTAGCATTACACGGTGTGGATGTGCCACTGTTTGTTTAACCATTCACTCATTGAAAGATATATGGGTTGCTTCTAGTGGTTGGCAATTAAGAATAAAGCTGCTATGAACTCTACCATGCAGGTTTTTGTGTAAATTTAAGTTTCCATTTCTCTGGAACAAATGTCCAATGGTACAATTAATTGCTAGATTGTATAGGATTTGAGCCATTCTTGACCCTAGTTTCAGAGACAGCCAGACTTCCTGCCACAAAGCTGGCAAGATATTTGCTGCTCCTGTTTCTTGATCTGGCATCTATGAACTTTAAAAGAGGGACGGGGAGAATTTGGTCTCTAATAATGTTGGCCATCAGATATCCAGATGCCTTTCATGTTTTTAGTCATGCGTTTTTTCCCAGGACAAGTGTTCTAAAAAGCAGGAATTCACAGCTTGTATCTAAGACACAAAATGCAGAAAAACCTGTTTGCTTAGTGTACAATTATTGCTGCTAACTGCGTGCCTTTCTAGTTCAGCTCTTGCCTAGGGGACAATTCATCAGTTAAGTTTAATTTTTATTTTTCTCCTTTGTCCAATGGGGGGAAAAAGCTTCATTCCCCACTCCTCCTCTAGTAAATGCTTTCTTGCATGTTATGCACTTCCAGTAGCTTTTGCATAAAAATGGCCTGTCTTGGCTCATGCTGCAGACTTTCCTAAAATCTTTTAGACTTTCACGAAAAACAAACAAGCAGCATCTGGCCTCAGTGTGCCCCAAACCTCTTGCTAAGCAGCCCTAAGGCTGGCATTAGCAGCAGCTGGCCTCAGTTGACAGCTTAGCCCCTCCCAGGCATCTGCAAGCCCAGCACAAGCTGCAACCATCTGCAGATCTCTTTCTAGCCCATACCAGGTGACACCAGGCAGGGCACATACAATAGCTGATCTTGGCCTGCACCAGAGCCCCTAACAAGAGGCCTCATAAGCAACACACCGCTGGCCAGCTTCAGACCTCACCACAGCACTCCCTAAACACCTCTACAAGTGACACACCCAAACGGTGGACTTGGCAGGAACCAGAAACCTGATAAAGCGACTCCTGCTCCGTAGGGTCAGTCCCTGCACATGAGCTGCTCCGCTGTAGTCAGAGCCAGTCCTTAAAACCAATCAGCCTGAGGTTCAATCCTTCCCACTAACATACAAACACCATTCCAGGTTCAACTATGACAGGAGGGCACACATAGCTCACACAAGGGACACACCTGGAGCACCTGGCTCAGGTGACTAGGGAGACAGCACTACTCAGCCCCACAAGACACCTACTACATAAGACCACTCTACCAAGACCCAGAGATGCAGCAGCTCTATATAGAAACAGAGGGAGGCAGCCAAAATGAAGAGACAAAGAAACTCCAGAAACAGAACTAAACAAAATAGAGACAAGCAATCTACCAGATGCAGAGTTCAAAATATGGTTATAAGGATGCTCAATGAACTTAGGGGAAGAGCAGATAAACTCAGAACTTCAACAAAGAGATAGGAAACATAAAAATGGAGATAGAACACATAAAAAAAGTCAGGAATGAAAAATACTGTATTTTGTCATGTATATTTTTGCCCAAATTTTTTAGGGTAAAATACGGATGTGCATTATACATGGGTAGTATATGAAATGCGTTGTATCTGTTCTTGTGTTTTGTAACTATTTGTTACATAAAATTTCTTGTACCATAATATGTTCAAAAATAAATGCTAAAATTCCCTTGTAATACAAAACATAAGTATCTAAATACAAATGAATAAAAAGCTGAATTAAAAAATTAAAACAAAAGATTTTTTTTCCTGAAAGTTTTGGGCCAAAAAAGTGGATGTGCATTCTACACAGCTGAAATATGGTGCACTAGAGGAACTCAACAGAAGATTAGATGATGCACAGGAACACCCAATTAGAAGACCAAAAAGAAAAAAAGAATCTAAAAAAGTGAGGATAGCCCTGGCTGCTGTGGCTCAGTGGATTGAGTGCTGGCCTGCGAATCAAAAGGTTGTAGGTTCGATTCCCGGTCAGGGCCTATGCCTGGGTTGCAGGCCAGGTCCCCAGTAGGGGGCGCATAAGAGGCAACAGCACATTGATGTTTCTCTCCCTCTTTCTCCCTCCCTTCCCCTCTCTCTACTAATAAATAAAAAATAAAAAGTAACTCTTTAAAAAAATGAGGATAGTTTAAGGGGCCCCTGAGACAACATCAAGTGTACCTTAATTTGCTTCATAGGGGTATCAGAAAGAAAAGAGAGAGGGCAAGAAATTAAAAACCTATTTGAAGAAATAATGACTGAAAACTTCCTCAACCTGGTGAAGGAAATAAATAAGTCCAGGAACCACAGAGTCCCAAACACGATGAACCCAAAGAGGTCCACACCAAGACACATCATAATTAAAATATAAAAAGGTTAAAGACAAAGAGAATCTTGAAAAGAGCAAGAGAAAAGCAGTCAGTTACCTACAAAGGAGTTCCCGCAAGACTACCAGCTTATTTCTCCAAAGATACTTCAGCCCTGGCTGGTGTGGCTCAGTGAATTGAGTGCCAGTCTGCGAAGTGAAAGGTCGCAGGTTTGATTCCCAGTCAGAGCACACATGTGGGTTGCAGGCCAGGTCCCGGTTGGGGACATGTGAGAGGCAACCCATTGATGTTTCTCTCACACACTGATGTTTCTGTCCATCTCTTTCTCTCTCCCTTCCCCTCTCTCTAAAAGTAAATAAATAAAATATTTTAAAAATTTAAAAAAAGAAATTTTGCAGGCTAGAAGGGACTGGTATAAAATATTCAAATTTGCTGAAAAGCAAGGTCCTAAAACCAAGATTACTCTACCAGCAAAGCCATTATTTTGAATCGAAGGACAGATATAAAGTTTCCCAGACAAGAAAAAGCTCAAGGAGTTAGTTCGTCACCACCAAACCAGTATTGCAAGAATTACTAAATGGTCTTCTTTAAGAAGAAAAACAGGATAAAAAAATAAGAATACTAAAACAGCAATAAATACACACCTATCAACAATTACTTTACATTTAAATGTATTAAATCAATCAAAACACGTAAGATGGCGAATGGATAAAAAACAAGATTCATACATATGCTGCCTACAAAAGACTCACTTCAGATTGAAAGACACACACAGACTGAAAAAAAGTAGAGGGATAAAAAAAAGGTATTTTATGCAAATAGAAACAAACAAAGCTGGGGTAGCAATACTTATATCAGACAAAGCACACTGTAAAACAAAGGCTATAACAAGAGACAAAGAAGGACCCAAATATTCTATGTCTGGGTATTTATCTGAAGAAACTCAAAACACTAAATTGAAAAGACATATGCATCTATATGTTCATTGCAGGATTATTTACAATAGCAAAGATATAGAAGCAACCCAAGTGTTCATTAATAAGTGAATGAATAAACAAGAAGGGACATATACAATGGATTATTACTCAGCCATAAAAAAAAATGAGCCCTGACTGGTGTGGCTCAGTTGGTTGAACATCATTCTGCAAAGCAAAAGATTACTGGATCGACTCCCAGTCAGGGCACATGCATGGGTTGTGTGTCTGGTCCCCAGTTGGTGATGTGCGAGAGACAACCAATCGAAGTGTCTCTTACACATCAATGTTTCTCTCCCTCTCTTTCTCCCTCCCTTCCCCTCTCTAAAAATAAATAAGTAGAACCTTAAAAAAAATAAAATCTTGCCATTTGCAACAACATGGATGGACCTAGAGGGTATTATGTTGACTGAAATAAGTCAGACAAAGAAAGACAAGTAGCATATAATTTCACATATATGTGGGATATAAAGAACAAAATAAATGAACAAAACAGAAACTCTTTGATACAGAAAACATTTTGATGGTTGCCAGATGGCAATAGGGTTGGGGAGCTGGGTGAAAAAGTGGAAGGGATTAAGAAGTCCAAATTAGTAGTTACAAAAATCAGGGGGATATGGGGTATAGTAGAGGGAATATAGTTAACAATGTTGTAATGGCTATGTTTGGTGTCACCAAAGTGCTGGACTTGTCTTAGTGATCACTTTGTAAGTTATGTGGATGTCTGATCACTGTGTTGTACACCTGAAGCCAATATAGTATGTTGACTGTTATTAGAAAATAAAAAAAAATTAAAGAAACTAGCACAAATCATTTTCTATAAGACATGGCCTAAAGATTATACACCCCCCCAAAAAAAACTGAAGTATTAAATAACTTCAAATATCTTTTAAAAGTTAATCACAGATCGCCCTAGCTGGTGTGGCTCAGTGGACTGACCGCTGGCCTGCGAACCAAACTGTTGGCAGTTCGATTCCCAGTGTAGGGCAAGTGCCCGGGTTGCCGGCCTGGTACCCAGCATGGGGCATGTGAGAGGAAACCACATATTGTTGTTTATCTCTCTCTTGCTATGACCCGTACAGAGTGGTCCCTGAGTAGAAGCAATGGGAGATTGAGAAAGGACGACACAACACAAGACAGTTTAGAGAAAAGCAGGGGCCAGGTGGGACATTGTCCTCTGATGGAGAGACAATGACAATGACCATGGTCTCCACATTTATTTCATAGGGGTTGGTTAGATAAAGCTCAAGGGAGTTTTGCAGACTTAGGGGAACGCTGTGTGCAAGGATTGTTCCGTTCCCAGGCTATCTACATCATAAAGCTTTCTTCTGCAAAGGTTGCGGTCGGTCGTCTACAGCAGAAGCTTGTGGGTACCTACTCCCTTCTCAACCCCCGCCCCCTCTGGGCTTGGGCTGCCTTCAGCTGCCAGCTTGCTCTGCCTTGAAGGTACAAGCGGTCGAGCGTGGCCTTGCCAAGCGCTTAACCTGGCTTTTGACGTCAGCCTTCACCATCCCCCACACTCTCTTTCTCCCTCTCTTCCCCTTTCTAAAAATAAATAAATAAAATCCTAAAAAAATAAATAAAAAAAAAGTTAATCAGAGATCTAGACAGTCATAAGAACCAAAAGTAATTTATTTACAAAATTTCTTACTTAACCAATGGAGAGAACCAAGATAAAATATACCAAGAAACAATCAACTATGACTCCACTCATAGTCTTTAAGCCAGTTGATACAAGAGAACAACCAGAGCAGTTCCTGATTACTAGGCTACAAAAAAAAGTCCTTCTGCATGTCCTTCAAATGAACAAGGACATACATTTAACCAGTAGCATCACGGTACGTGTAGACTCAGTTGAGTCACAGTTTCTAGGATGCTATTCCCTCTCTACCTTACATAGATGTTTCACCACTTTTGTTGATTCCTTTGTTGGCTTCTTTCTCTTCTTCCCCATTGTTGGTTTTCTCTTGTTCTCCTCTGTTGTCTCCTTTGTCTTCTTCTTTGTCCTGAACACCTGTATAAACTGCTTTGTTATGTCCTTCCCGGTTACGAGCAATTTCAATGGCCAAAAATTGTATCCTGGGGGCTGGAAAGTTAATATAATTGATTATTGTCTTAGTAACAATTTCTCTAAACCGACTGGAAATCTAATGACAAAAAGTATAGTCATTAAGTTTCAGAGATGTGAAATGCTAATCCTATACCAAATAAGGTGAAAGTACTTAACTATCATCTCAGTTACTCAGGTATTAGTAACATGATCTTTAAAGATATAATAAATAAGATGACCCCCAAACTATCCATGTAAACCATTCATCAGTAAAACTAGATCCCTCAATCACCTGGCAGTGAAACAATTCCAGGGGCAAGAAACTCACCAAAGATGGTGTTTTCCTCAGTGTAGCCTTGAGAACAATCCAGTCGCAGCAAAGTACCATAGTTAAAGTCTTCTATAACCCCATCAAATTTCAAACAGAATGGTCTCCACTTCTATAAAGGCAAAAAAAAAAGGTGCCTTATCTTACCAATGCAGGCCCAAAGAGGGGCTTCCACTTTCTCAGTAAGGCAAATAACCATAGTGAAAGAGACTAGGTTTGAACTGACTGCTTGTTTCACTAGCAACAAGTTTCTGCACTACCTACTGTGTCTTTAGTATTTTCCATCATGAACAATATTTTTACCTGATAAAAATACTTAAATCCTTGACTACAGAATCAAAATTTGATTTTTTAAATGGAGTCTTTGTTTTGTTTTTAGTAATTGGCTAGCTCAGCCCCAAATGATAATTCATCCCCATTGAAGTACAAATGACACAAAGAAAGCAGGAATTTTGCCCAAAGTCACGAAGTTAAATTTTTAGAAAGAAATCCATTTAGTAAAGGTAACTTTCCAAAGATCACCTGACATCCTGCTAAGAGTTAAAAGTTTACATTCTTCATAAGTCAAGGGTCTACTCTCAGGGAAATATTTTCCCAATTATAAGAGTTGTAGCCCTGTCCCGTAATTCAGTTGGTTAGAGCATTGTCCCAATATGCCAAGGCTGTGGGTTCAATCCCCAGTCAGGGCACATACAAGAAGCAACCAATGAATGCATAAATAAGTGGAACAACAAATTGATGTTTCTTTTTCTTTCTCTCTCTGTACCCGCCTCTTGTTCCCTCTCTTTCTCTAAAATCAATAAATAAAAAAATTGAAGAGTTTTAGTGCTCTGTAAAAATACAAGCTAATCAAGTAAACAATGCAAAACAAATTTTTCAATGATCTTTGGCATGGTCTGTGATGATGTCAACTTAAATCCAGAGAATCCAAACACCTTCCTGTACCCTATTTGTCAATCTTCCATCCAAGTGTTCTGGTTCAACTACTTACATAAATAAATTTATTCTTCCTCCCTTGAAAGGCTGGGTGGTTAATAATGAAATGTCCAAGTCAAGAAGGTGGAAAAAATAAATTCAATGAACATTAAAAAATCCAAAAACAAGAAAAAGTCATTTCATAACTTATTTATTAGTTGACGACAACTACATAAGACCACTGGTTCTTTATATATTTTCCTTAAAAGCCCCTCAAAATTTAAATGTATAAAAATGTATTCACCATTAATAACTGTTGATCAGATGCTAGGCAATATCTGAGAGAGAATTCTTACCTCTTTAGCTGATGCTGACTTGAGTTCTTCTGGGTCCAATACATCTATCCTGAGTTTCTCAAAATTTTTCCGAAATTCAGAATAGATTTGGTCATCCACTTTGGTGAGTTTCAGGAACTGTGGGTCAACTGATGAAATCAGCTGCCAGGTAATAAGATAACATACATATGGTAGTCTCTATTTTACTACACTTCTATTCCCTCTTCTCCGTAAAACTCTTATGGTTCTCAGGACCGAAGAGTTCATTAGGAAGTACAGAAGGTTAGGTTGTGGATGAAATTGTGACCTAGTTTTAATGGGCCATAATATAATACAGTCCATTTCACCACGTCAAACACTTTTGGCCTTGGTACCGACTGGCTATTGCCCTCTGTGGATTGTTCATTCAGTCAACGAACATTTATTAAAGTGCCTACAATTGGCCAGGCACCTTTTTGACAGTTAGCAACAGAACTCTGGGCAAAGGAGATCAACTCCTCCTCACTGTCAAAACAAAATTCACTTCCATCCCCCTGTTCTCTGGTAAGGGCTTACAGTAATATTTATCTCCAAAATGCAATTGTTTAAATTGCTGAGAATAGTGATTAGCAGAGAATCATACAGCACATGTTTAATTCTGTTTAATAACGAACACTGACAACTCACTTTGTAATAGACTTCAGCATGCTGCATTGCTCGCATGGCCCATGCCATCTCAATATCAGGCTGCAAAGGAGTAAAGAATGCCAGGTCAGAAATCTCCCAACCTGCTACTAGAGAACAAATTAAGAAAGTCTTTGGTTGTCTTGTTAATGCTGAAGAAAGCTAGCAAACTTAGTGTTACTGTCAAAGGATAAAAACTGGATTAATAGGTGTGAACAATAAAATCATTCTTTGTACTTATGACAAACAAAAAGCTACCCACACAGTCCAATAAATAGAATGAGCCACTGACTATCTTTTCCTGGAAGCTACTGAAAGTGTGAGAGACTAAATAAAACAGTAGATAAGTGGCATTCTCAAGACTGAGTTAAACCTTTGTAAAATTGAAATAAACTCACATACACAATTGAATTATTGAAACAAAATAAGATAATGGAAGTGAAATTACTCTTCACTTTTAAGAGTGTAGCAGGTCATAATTTGTGTTTATCTGATAGCTAATTCCTCACCCTATAACACTTAGAAATTAGACAGTATCATGAAGCAGGCTAGTTTATAAATATGCTTTACCAAGCATCACCATTACAATCTCTCACTCAAACTGGAGGGATCTATTTTACTGACTCCAGAACAAGCCAGTTGTATTTTACCTCCAGGCCCTTTGCCTGACTTACACTTCATGTCCTTTGCCCACCTACACTTGGAGGATCCAGTCTGAGATCCACTATCTCAGTGAAGTCTTCCTCTACTGTCTGGACTGTCCGGGTCCTAGGGGTTTATTCTTCAGCTAAACTGCTTTGTATTTTATGCCCTGATTCACTCATCTAGCATACATCACATTCTTATTTGAGCGCTACTATTGTTCTCATGTCCCTGCGTCTTGTATCTCAAGTACATCATGTGCTTTCTCCTTAAGAATCTAAACGAGACACGCCATAAGCCAGTGCAACTCTACTTCACAATAGAAACACCTGAGACCTTTACAAATACGGATTCCGGGCTCTCAGCCTCAGATATTCTGACTTAATTGATATACATTACACCCTGTACTTTAGAATCCCTTGTGATTTGAATAACACATCGGGTTATTCAAATGCTTCACAGGGGATTCTAAAATGCAGCAAAGTTTGAGAACTACTTCCATTGGCAGTAGTCCCGCGTTTGTGGCCCAAAAAGATTAGAATGAACTGAAAAGCGTGGTTTCTGGAGGACGTGGACAGGGTCTACATAACATATCACGACACGACGTTACAATTTCGTGGCAGGCCCCGCAGACATCCCAGACTAGCTAGGTGAATGGGAGCTGTCGGTGAGTCATACTCACATCGTTGCCGTAAGACTCAGCAGGGAGAGAAAGAGCATGTGCCACTGACACCACTTCCCCGGACACCTGGAAGGAAAAAGGAGGGCAGGGGGGAGTTCAAGGCTAGACTAAGCTCGACTTCCCGCTTCACCCGACCCCAGAGCAGCGTCTCACCGGCTCTTCATCTCCACTATTCGCCTCCATGGTGCGGCTAACACAGCGAGGCTCCACTTCCCGGAAATGATTTTCCGCGAGCTCTTTACGTAGTTGATTGAAATGGGAGGGCCTGTCAAGAGTAGCTTTCATCCGCCTGCGCCTGCGCGCACCCTCTCTTTCCTGGAGGAGGTAGACCCTGGCCCCTTGTCACCCGCCCTGCGCAGACTCAAAAGTGACGCGTTGTTGCTAGGCTGGGCTGCTAACGGCGTCTGAAGTGCTGAAATGCTTAGTAGTAACAGGGGTGGTCATGGGAAAAAGCTGAGTTAAAATAATGCAGCTTTCACGTCCCACTGCACCGAGTACAGGCAGAGAATCGAATTCACACTCTCCGTTGGTGAATGCGGGCGCGCGCGCGCGCGCGCGCGCACACACACACACACACACACACACACACACACACACACTAGTACACAGCTGGATTTGGGAGTAACAGAGGGGCTTTGTATGCTGAATATTAAAGAGTTAAAACTTTATCTTAAAAGCAAAGGTAGGCTACTGAATGCCTTTAAGTAAGCTAACCTCACAATCAAACTTAAGTTTTAAGAATATCACTAAAATACATTGTGGACAACAAAATTGAAGGCAAAACTGGAGTCATAAAGACAATTGAAGGCACTGGGTAACAAAAACCTAAGGAAGGCACTGGAAGTTGAGATGGATTTTGAGAATTAATAAGGGAAATTGAATCAATAGGACTTTTTGACTCATTGTGTATGGAAGATAATGAAGAATTAGGATTCCAATATTACTCCCAGGTTGCAGAATAGGATTCAGGAATGAATGTCGTTGAGCTAGAAAACTAAAGAAGAGGGATGATAAGTTTAGTTTGAGGAGGTGAGTTTGAGGAATCTATGGGACATTTGGAGAGAGTTGACTAGTGAGAGAGAGATCTGATCAGAGATATAAGAACCTGACAGCTGATACTTCAGGTTTAATTGAGCCTTCCCAAGGAAACTTCAGAACTCTAAAGACACGAAGATCCACAGGCCAAGGACAGAATTCTTTATGAATAATATAAGGCAGCAAAAAATAGTTGTCGGTGAGACATCAGCAAAGAACCAAGTAAGGGTCTGACAGAAGCTAGAGGGTAAGAGAACTTCCAGGTAGAAGTGGTGAACAGTGTCTAACACCCTGGGTTGAGTACACTAAGCCCAGAAATACTGAGGGGTCATTTACAACTTTAGCAAGAGCAGTTTTGGTGGAACAGTGAAGCCAGGTGTCAGATGACAGTGGATTGAGAAGGAAATGAGAGTTAAATGGCCATAGTATGTTTTTAAAAAATAGAAAGAGACATGAGGCCCAGATACTTTTTAAAAATTGTGGTAAAACACACATAACATAAAAATTTACTATCTTAACCATTTTAAGTATACAGTTCAATAGTGTGAAGTACCTCCACATTGCTGTGTGACAGAATCCAGAACTTTTTTGAAAACTGAAACTCTACACCCATTAAACAACTCCACACTTTTCTCTTTCCTCAGCCCCTGGCAACATCCATACTACTTTCTTTTCCTATGAATTTGACTACTTTGGATACCTCATAAAGTGATATTTGTCTTTTTGTGACTGGTTTATTTCACTTAGTATAATGTGCTCAAGGTTCATCTATGATGTTTCCATGTGACAGTATTTCCTTTCTTTTTTCCTAAGATTTTATTTATTTTTAGAGAGAGGTGAGATTGGTTGCCTCTCACACACTCCCAACTGGGGTCCTGGCCCGCAACCCAGGCATGTGCCCTGACTGGGAATCAAACTGGTGACCTTTTGGTTCACAGTCTGGCCCTCAATCCACTGTGCCACACCAACCAGGGCTTCCTTTCTTTTTAAGACTGAATAATAGTCCATTGTATGGATATGCTACATTTTGCTTATCCATTCATCCATCATGAACATTTGGGTTGCTTCCACCTTTTGGCAGTTTTGAACATGAGTATGTAAATATCACTTCGAGACCCTGCTTTCAATTCTTTTGGATTTATATCCAGAACTGGGATTTCTGGATCATATGGTAATTAATTTTTAAATTTTTTTTAAGAAACTTGGGGACTTTTAAATTATTTTAATTTCAGAGTGATTTAAGTATACCAGGGAATTGGCCTTATACAAAGGACTGTCCTGGGGGTGAGCAAGGTGTATATCCAGAAAAAGTTTATTGAAGAGAGGCAGCAAAAACAGGAAATTGAGGTGTTCCTTCCAGATGCTCTCTGTTTTCTCTATGAAGCACAAGAGGACAGCTAAGAGCAAGAAGGAATGTTTTAGTCTTTTCTTGAGAAGAATATCTTTTTTTTAAAGATTTTATATATTTATTTTTAGAGAGAGGGGAAGGGAAGGAGAAAGAGAAGGAAAGAAACATCAATGTGTGGTTGTCTCTTATGAACCCCCAACTGGGGACCTGGCCTGCAACCCAGACCTGTGCCCTGACTGGGAATCAAACTGGCAACGCTTTGGTTCAGAGGCTGGCACTCAATCCACTGAGCCATACCAGCCAGGGTGAGAAGAATGTCTTGGCAAGTTCTGTAGAGAAGCTTGGAGAAGAAGGAGAGCCAAGGAGAGAAAGGGATGTTTCCAGGGAACAGCTAAAACTACAGGACATGATTCAAGGGTAGCAGTATATATGTAACCCAGAGGTCTGAATGTAAGATTGGTTATCCACATAGATGTTAACTGTTAGTGAATATGAAGGCCTGACCAGGGGTCAGTAGTCAACAGCAAAATGGAAGGGTAGGCTCAAGATGATGGCCAAATTAGTGCATTGCAAGTGAATATAAATAGAATTCTAAGAAACCCAAGGAAGTGCTTAAGTAATTTGCTGTATCTAATATTTCGAGCAAATTCATCACCCTTAGTTTTTTTTAACTATTAAGATATATAGAATGTGCATGGTTTGTTATGGTTATTTAAAAATATTTAAATAAGGTAACTTCTCACTACTGAAGTACTCAGAGCCTTAAGAACTTGCAGAGACCAGGAATTGGGTCCTCGCCAGATTGAGAAAGCCAAGTGTTTCTGCACCACCAAACAGCAGGATATAAAACTGTCATCCAGGGCCTTTCCCTTTGCCAGGCAATGGAACCAGCCCAGGCAGAGGTATTAGAATGAGTTTTGGCCTTCACATCCATACCTATTATTTCAGATGGACTCATATTAGCTGGCTATGAAAATAATGGATGGAGGAGCGGGCCAAAAGCAAAAGGAAACATATAAAGCAGGTGAGTTAGCTGGTAGACTTTAAGAACTATATGAAGGGAAGACCTTTTGGTGTAGGGTAAGAAAACTGAAGATGGAAGTCCACTGGGATTATTCTGTTTTTGTTTTGTTTTTCTCAAAGGGCACCACTGAGTTGACCTTCAGTGTCCTTCTAAAACAGGTAAAGTGGACACACTATGATGGAGCCAAAGGCATCTCCAGTCTTGATTAAGGTGTTAAGGTATCTGTAATGCCAGGGATAACAGGGGTGTGGAGAGGATAAAAGAAATTGCTGGAGCTAGGGCATCACAGAGTAGAGAAAGTCATCTTGCATGGAAGGAATGCATCTTACATTACTGAATGTAAGTTTGTCAATGGCAAGGCAGTTGGGTGAGTGGTACTGTTTGCAGGCAGTAAAGCCATGTAGATACACCCTAAAAATATGAATCTTATGGTCTTGGTAGCTGTTAGACTATATGATGAAGGCAAACTTGAAGGACCTTGAAACTGCTCTTTAAAAGCTGGGAGGAAATATAGGGCTATGGTCAGAAACCATATGAGTTAGTCTACCATGAAAATATAAAATCTGAATGATAAAAGTGTTTGCTGCAATGCATGTGGTTCATCATACTTATAGGGGTTGACTTGTGTCTTCTCATAAGGCTGTTTCATGTGAAGACAGGATATTAGAGATGACCTCCCAAGTGATCATGTCTACAGGGTGTGTGCTGTGGTCAGGAGGGACAAAAACTGTGACATTCAAATGCCTTCCCAGGTTGGGGCTTGTCACAGAAACATCACCATAACATAGTGTGTTGCAGCCTTTTTAGGCTGCACAGGTCCGCTCAGGGCTCGGGTAGATGGAAGAAGATGCGTGGAGCCTTGGGGATGCTTGACATGTCTTTACTCAGGAGTCACAGAGGCACAAGCCTGGTCCAGGGAAATCACATAGGCCACAAAGCCCGTGTCCATGCCGCACACAAGCCACAAAGCCCATGTCCAAGTCAGTGCCCCGATTCCCCACCCTGTCCAAAGCTCCTACCCCTTAAGTACTAGCCCCAGACAAAGCACACTACAGGCCAGAAAGTGAAGTAACTAGAGTGAGCTGTGCATTGCGAGCCTACTCAAGGCTATGGGGCAGTTTATCACACCTGGCCCAAGGCTGTGGGAACACTGCTTTATCAGACTCCTCCCCGGTTGTGAGGAGCTGCTCCCTCCGGTTATCCACGCATCTGGGTGAGGGAGCCAGACAGTCTCCACATACCCCATATATAGCTTCAAAATACATAACATTAAAATTGAAAGAATTACAAGCAGAAGTGGACAAATCCACTAAAATGGGTGAGACATTTTAACACATCTCTCAGCATTTGACAGTTCAAACAGCCAATGACATAATACAAATTTAGAAGTTTTAAACAACATGTGAAAATTGCTTAATAGAGAAATCTTGAACTCTGGACCCAGATATTACATCATACACATTATTGTAAAGCACCCATGCAACATGTACAATAAATATAACGTGTGACAACTTAATCTTGAAAAAAAGTAACAGTTCGACTTATGCAGACAAGCTAGAGGCCATGTTTAGATGAAGTAAGATATCTTGGAGCTTTGAGGTCACCGAGATATTAAACGTGAATTGAGTAGCAAAATAAGCAGATAGTGTTCAGGGATGTGATTTTTAGCAACTGTTTGGCTATTGGATGAGACAGGAAAGCAACTTGGTTGGCCTTGAAACTTGTGACCAAAATTTGAAAGAAAAAAAAATTGATGCTGTAGTCAGAAATCCTGAGAGAGTATTCCGTGAAAGCAAAATACCTGGTTTACAAAATGTAAAAAGGTAAAAGAGATGACCTGTGCCATTTTGCTAGAGCTGTTGGTGAGCACATTCCAGGACTGTTCTGTGGTCAGGAAGAAGTACGACAGTCCCTTAGGATGCCATCCTGGCCAGCTTCACACAGTTGTTATAGGAGTTGAAAATGTACTGTGTCCCTTTTGACACAGGGGCTCACAAATACCTGAAAATCTTGCTCTGTCTTGGGGTGCAGTGGCCAACAGGGGGTGATACCATGACACTGATGCCACTAATACCTCTCCCTTACTGAAAGGTACAGCCATTTACTAATCTCCATAAGTTCCTCTCAGCCTTGTGCCACGTCCATCATGCCACCACCATCCGGGTTTAGTGTTCCCAGGGTGCTGTGTTAAGAATTATCTTACCTGTCAGGCTGGCCATGGACTCTAGCTACTGCACTTTTGTAGCTGATGAACAAATTTGCTTCTCAGGTATGAAAACTCAAGAGACACCATTCAATATCTATAATACCAGATAGTGATAAACTTAGACCTTGAATTCAAGTGTTAATTCCTTCTTCTGTGCACAGGTTCATTCTCATTCTCTCTCTCTCTCTCTCTCTCTCTCTCTCTCTCTCTCTCTGTCTCTCTCTCCCCCTTCCCTCTCCCTCTCTTCCTCTCCCTCTCTCCCTCTCTTCTTTTCTTACTTCTTTCTTATAACCACAGAGCAATTTTTAAGAGAAAGATAAAACAGCTTTTAATGTTACTAACACCTAATAATTCAAGCCCCATCTCTACGTATTCTCAGCTAGAATTGTGGAAAAGTGTTTGTATGAGTTGCGCTTTTTTTCTATCTGATCAAATTGTTCAAGAGGGCAGGGTAGGGGAGAGTAATGGGGGGAAAGGGGTGGGGTAAATGTAATCAAACCACAATAAAATATTTTTAAAACTTTTAATGGGAAAGAAAAAGTTAGCAAATGTATAAGAAACACTGGTAACTTTCAATTTGTTTCTTATCCATTTGTTTGTAGAAACCAGAATGACTACATGACAAAACACAGGGTTGTACTTCTCTTCTTTCTGCCTTCCTTACTGTGGTATCTTGTGGTTGATAATTTTTTAAAACACGTAAGAGTTCAAATGTATACTGCATTTTAATAAAACAAGGAGAAACAAAGAAAAAGTTTGTTTATCAAGGACTTGGATCAATTCTTCACTCAGAGCCCTCTGAGTCCTTTCCCATAGCCACAATTTAGTTCTCCTTTGCCATTCCATTGTGTTTCATTCCATTCTTGGGTGAAGATATGACATCATATGTCAGGATGTGCCATCAAGCCTGTACCCTTACTGAGCCTGGTGATAACCATGGTGATCTCTGCATCCTGCCTGGAGCTGCTGAGTACGCTGATGCTGAGCTCACTAGGAGCCCTGAAGCAGGCAGAGAAAAGGCAGGGATGACACTGGCAGTGACTCTGTTCTGCTGGCCTGGTGCTCACCCCTGGATTGATTCAGGCACATATACAAAAGATTTCAGGGCTCTGGACCCAGGTTATCACTAGTAGATTTACCTGAGAGTGGCTCTTGTGGTTCTCGGTGACACAGGCATCCTTATGTTCTGACCACAGCTCCCTGTCGCACTGAGTGATGGCCATGAGAGGGAGCGGTCTGGGCTGTGCTGAGTGACTTGCACTGCTTCAACACTTTTATGGAAACAGCTCTTCCAGTTTTTACCCTCAGCCCCTCAGTGGATTTACTGTATTTTTCCATGTATAATGCACACTTTTTTGGGCCCAAATTTTTGAAGCAAAAATAAGGATGTCCATTTTACATGGGTAGTACCGGAAATACCTTGCACCTGTTCCTGTGTTTTGTAATTATTTGTTACATAAAATTACTTGTATCATAATATGTTCAAAAATAAATGCTAAAATTCCTTTATAATACAAAAAACAAGTATTTAAATGTAAATTTTGAAAATTGAATTAAAAAATTAAAACAAAAGATTTTTTCCCCAAAAGTTTGGGCAAAAAAAAGTGGTGTGCATTATACATGGCAAAATACGGGTCTGTCCTGTCCAATGGGAGCTAGGCCAGGAGATAAACCTGAGTAAGGGATATAGTTCTATCCTCAGAATCACCACTTCCTTCCCACAGCTGCAGCACTGTTAGTGGGCCAAGATGGGCTTCCTGGCTTGCTCTTCCAAAGGATGTCATTTCCTACTATTCATTTCAGTCCCTGAATCAAACAGTCCTCTGATAGGAAAGAAATAGTATCTCACTGTGGCTAAAAATTTTCATCACCGAATTTTGAGGTTAAGCACATTTTCTATAAAGAGTGGGGTGTATGGAGAGGGGTCGGGAGGATGCATGCATTCTGCAGGTCACCACCTATGCCCAGCAATGTCTCAAATGCAACAAGGGTTACCATTTAATGTCATGGTGGTAGGATACATGTGAAGTTACTCTCGTAGAAAAGAGTCTACTGAGAAGTACATTCAGTACTAGGAGCTATTCATTCAGTACTAGGAGCTATTAGACATTGGTTGTGGAATTATGGGTGATTTTTTAAATTCATTCTGGTAACTTCCCCATACTTCCAAATTTTCTTCAGCAAGTATATCAAGTCCATGTAGTTCGTTAAATACAAGAACAAGATCTGAAATGTAAAACCCAGGCAGTGCTGGTCAGGGAAGACTAAGTGAACTGGCTCCAGAGGGGTTGCCTGAGGCCATTCTTTGAGGTAAAAAGCAGTAAAAGAAAGAAAACTTCTGGATCTTCATCTTGAACCATCAATACATAATACAAGACTCTCATACTATTTGTGCTCATTGGCTTCCTTGTTCACCTCCAAACATGAAATTCCATACCAAGAGTATCACGGGCCTGGGTTTCCAAGGATTCACTCATTTCGACATTTTGACCTGACTAGGGGATTTTCCAGGTGGTTCTGGGATCAGTTCTTTGGTAAGATCCTTCTAAGTGGAGAAATCTAGGAGATGCCACAGCGTCGCTGAAAGTCTAGCCTCTCTTTATTTTATATTCCACTTCCCCATCCTGGATTAGTAGTGTAGGCTGTAAGAGATAATCCACCCAGGAAAGGGATAGTCATACTAGATAGGTTGGAGGAGGGAGCCTTGGAATTTTGGTGGATTCATGTGGACAGAGAAAACTAGAGATGGATGATCACAAGAATGATGATTGTTGTTTTCTAGAAAGGTCCCAGTAAACAGGCTTATAGCTCCTTTTACTGACAGACAATATGGAAGGTAGTTGTCTTCACCAATCTAATAGTCTCAGTGGTGCCTAGTGATTATATTTCTTCTCAGAGGGTGAGCAGTAGAACAAGAATTTAGCATTGACCCCACAGATATGCCAGTGATGCTATTGGTGTTTATTCAAATGTTGGCATGCACAAAGTGATGCTGATGCTGTTGTTCTGGGGACCACGCTTTCTGAAAAAACTGGACTAGGGATAAAGCTGGACTGAAACCATGGCTGCAATTAGTTTCCTCACACATTGAAGTGGAATTAGAGGACTGGTGTTCCATGTTACTGTCAAGATGAAATGAGAAAATATGGAGAAGGCCCTTGGCATGGGACCTGACACATGGTAAACCCCAAATGGATGCAGGTTATTATTATTATCACTATCACTATTGATCAAAACATACCATGGCAGACACTTCCTCCACCTCTAAGCTCCCTTTCCCCCGTCTCTACAGGGAATTCTGTCCCACAAATAATGTAGCTAAATTATATGCAGAGTATGGATAAACCTAAATGTCAGTATTCACAAAACAGAGAACGATCCTGTCATGGCCTGTCTAGGAGAGTAGGGAAGTGCTGATCATAGAAAGAACTGAAGATTATTGCTGCTGCAACCCACCGTGTAACATAACAGGACTGGGACTTGCCACTACTCTGCTTAAAGCAGCCGCTGTCTTCCATTCCCACTCAAGACAAATAGGTACATGACCTCTAACAGGGCATCAGAGACTCCTTTCAGTACCTTTCTTACACTACAGCAACAAGACCCATTCTTTCCTTTCCTTCCCCATCCCAACTACCAGAGCCATTCACTTTCCTGTGTCTGCTTACAGTTCTTTTGCCTCAGAGTCAATTTTCTCAGGTTAAGGCCCTCAAGATATTACTTTGGACAGTCGAACCCTGGATCTCATTGTGGCCATTGTTTCTGAAGGCCTATTTTTCTAATTTCCTTTCACTGTGCACCTCACACCTACAAAAGGAGAACCACAGCTTTTCAACTGCCCTCCTTCCTCCAGAGCCAGGATAACTGAGAGGACCCTATTGCTGTCTACTACACAACATTCATTCATTCATTCATTCATTCATTCATTCATTCATCCATTCATTCAGTTTGTGATGCTGTTATCAACATGATTTTACCTTCATGCTGAACCAAAAGATTCTTTAAAATATTACAATCGTAGTCACTTATGCCAAGTCTATAAAGCCTCCAAACTTATGTTGTACCTACTGTACTGTTAATTTTAAAAATAGCCCCAGCTGGTGTGACTCAGTGGCTTGAGTACTGGCCTGCGAACCAAAGGGTCACCAGTTCAATTCCCAGTCAGGGCACATGCCTGGGTTGCGGGCCAGGCCCCAGTAGGGGGCACACAAGAGGCAACCACACATTGATGTTTCTCTCCCAGTCTTTCTCCCTCCCCCTCTAAAAATAAGTGAATAAAATCTTTAAGAAAAATAAAAAAGCAACCAACACTTATTTGAGGTCAGAGAATAGCTATTCAAGAAGCAATGACTCGGGAAGAAACTCAAATAGTGTCCCAACTACATCGTGAAGGCAAGGGAATTTTATAAGAAAGCAAAGGAAATAATTACATGAATAGAAGAAAGACATTTTTATTAGTGTTAAGAGCTAAGTTATTCATTAGATGCATTGTGGTGGTAATTCTACAGAATGTCTTCAATTTTCATTTCTGTAGCCAGGATGCCTGCTTTCCTTCTGGCTTTGCAATGAGTTATTTTGAATACAATGTTTCTTCGGCCCAGTCCAAAGGTTATTTTGCCCACTCCTAAGGCTCTAAAGATTTGAGAAGTAAGACATGTGGGGTAATTCCCGTGGACTGGCTGTTCTCACTCCATTTTAAAATGATTTCACTTACGCCAACTTTTCACAGTATCATCCCTGAGCCCATTTCAAACCATTACATGGAATTAAAATTCCACAGGTATTTCGTTGATAGCCCTTTCTGGCCCCATTTCATTGTACGGCTGGTCTGTGACATACTTCTCCAGGACAGCAAAGCCAAGCTTTATAGTGACCTAATTTGAAAAGATAAGATCCTAGAATCCGTAGAGGGAAGATGCCAGAGGGAAGGAAGGCTACAGAGAGGATGGACACCAGACTACTCCACCCTGTGTACTTTTTGGGTTCAGTGGAAAGAGGCCTTTAACCTAAGCACTCAAGGCCCCAACCCAGCAGTTTCTGTTGTCTGAGTTGTAGTGCCTGCACTTCCTGGCCTTGATCCATTAAGCCCATCTATCACAATTTTCTATTTTAATGCAAGGTTTGGGAGTCTAGGAGCTACTGCAGGAATTGAAGCAGCAAACATATCTCTGTATTAATAAGCCATGAAACAATTTAAAGCAAGAAAGAAGCTTTTATCCTTATCAAAGGCATCAACGCCATACAGAACTACTCCTAATATTCTCAACTGTCATTTCCTTGAAGAAGAAAAATCTAACCACCTAGTTAAAATGGGTAACAGCCACTGAATTTCTTTCTGTCATGTCACTCCATATAATCTTTTAACTGTCACTTATCACAACCTAAAAATAACATGTTAATTTGTTTATTTTCTGTCTCCACCCACTAGAAGGAATGATCTCTGAGAAGAAACCCCTTGGTTCTTAAAAGTTTTTTACATAATTTTTAATTGTTTTTCCATTACCATTTAGCCCCCCATACCCTCTTCCTGGCCCCATGCCCCCACCAACACCACACTGTTGTTTCTACCTATGAGTTCTTTCTCTCTCTCTTTTTTAGATCCCATGTGTTCTTAATTGTCTTGGGGCCTCGGGGTCTAAGAACTGTGTCTGGCACATAATGCATGCTCGATGAATACTTATTTTACAAATTAATGGAAATATGCATGGCTGGATGGATGACCCCCTTAATGGGTTCCAGGGCTGATTGGCTTTCTGTTTATTCCACTGAAGCACACAGGCCCAGACCTACAAAGTAAAGGAACAGCAGAAACTTCCTGCCAAGTACCTTTAAAGCAGAGATGACACAGCTAGCTTGGGAGATCCATACAGCAGAAATATCCAGACATGACTGAAAATGTCCATTTTTGTATTTCTTTAGTATATTGAGGAACTTATTATCATAACATGAATATTATAACTTATGGCCCAACATTTGGATTTTGCAGTTTTAACTCTGAGACTAGAAACCATAACTGTGCTCCTTACAGTTAGCAACTTCCTGCAAAACAAAAATTCTGTGCTGTTTCATTTTGTTAATAATTACCCAAAAGCTTCGTTTTACAAGCACGAACCAGAATTAGGATATTGACAAATGCCTAATGATATGTTACAGATTGTCCTCATCTCATAACAGCACTTCTAAATCACTGAGTCAGCCGACTATTTAAATGTCCAATTACCCCATCAATCGAACCACCAGTAATGTGAGTTTATAATCTTACTTTCCTAAGAAACACATCTCTTTGATCATGAGCACTTTATGGCTTTTAGCTGTAGAAACCTTGGCCATCCCAACCATTTTGGAACATGTCTTCAGTTAGTACCAAGGCCTCTATCATAGATTTGTATATGATACGAGTAAAATTATCTCTTACTTTATTTTGGAATTGGAATTAACAAGATGACTGTGAGAGTAGGTTCAAAAACTAACGTTTTCTTCCTTCTCAATTACCTTTCTCCCTGTAATGTCTGTTAATACTAGAACAAAAAAAGGAGAGGGCACTCACAGACTAATCTGGCTTAGTTAGGGCTCTAAACCACAGGCCCAATTCCTTCCGCCCCCCCCCCCCCCCCCCACTGGATGGGTCAGACCACACTTCCCATCAGCCCTGGCGCTCACGTCGTAGGAGGCCCCCGCGGCTGTTGCTATGGCTTCGGGGACCGGGCTTCCAAAGTCCGCCCAAAGGAATCTCAATCGCAAATCGACTGCCCTCGCCCCCTCGCCCCCTCGCCCCCTCGCCCCCTCGCCCCCACTAGCTGCTTTGCGGGCTCCCTGCTCGAGCTGGTGTCACTTTCCCCTTTCCTCTGTCTGGCTCAGGCTCCTCTGTGGACTACTCTGGGCCGCACAGAGAAGGTCCCCTGGCTCTTCGAGCGGGCTCAGTGAAACTGTGGCCGCTTGATGGCAGCAGGACTCCGCAAATGCACTCAACTCCGCTCCACCCCGCCTTTGCGTTTAGAAAAAAGCGGTCCTCGGAACCAAAACCTCAATCGCCTCTCAGCTGAGGCAGGTCCGCTTCAGGAGTCCTGGTAGCTCCCACTTCTTTCCTTAAATGTCTTTGATTAGCAGCCGGCTTGTAAACTTTCTCGCCTGCGGCTTTTTTTTTTTTTTTTTTGGTCATTGTGCCAAGTGTCCTATAGGGCTTTTTTAAATTTTCCTGTTTTGTTTATTAAGTGAATTTCAAGATGCTGAGTATATAAATGATGAGAACTCAGACCATGTATTTAACAAGATAAATATCAGCCCCACTCCACTACTCAGAAATGACCACCAGTATATTTGCTATTGCCTAATAAAACAGCCTTTTTTTTTTTTTTGGTAGTATTTTCCCCATTCATCAGAAGCTGTTCACAAAAAAACAGACACACACACACACATTTGGAGGGGTTTCATTTATTTTGCATTATCAAGGTCATTCTGCATAGACTATGGAAAGTAACCTCACAGGGTGATCTGATCTTAAATTCCTAACTGGGCAGCTCAAGGTGAGTAGTCACACCTCAGGCCTAGAAGTGTTCTGCAGTGAATGGTTTGTCTTTGCCTTAAGCAAGTCTTGTCCATAGTTTCTGTGCACCTAGGTTAACTTGGCTAGGAAATAAGCCACAACCACCACCCTCATGAAAGCTCATAATCCTGTCATCAAGTCCCCACCTTACAATGTCAAATGTATAGAAGCTGCAAAACTGTTATTCTCTGGAGCATTTCAGATCTTGCTCCCAGGCATATGTCCTCATTTTGGCTCAAATAAATTCTTGTAAAACTTCTCTACAGGTTTGTACATTACTTGCATTGACAGGATTTTATATACCCTTCATAGGATTATTATTTGAATTTATTCCCAAGTTATTCTAGCCAAGGTCTCCAGCTGATTTTTGTTTGTTTGTTTGCTTGTTTGTAAAGATTTTTATTAATTGAGGTATAAGTGCTATATGGTATCACATTTTGAGGTGTACAACATCATGATTTGGTATTTGGATACATTGCAAACTGATCACCACGATAAGTCCAGTTAACATTGTAGGGGACAAAGAAATTTTACCCTCAAGGTTCTAATAATCAAATAGACATGAGACAGGTTAGCAAGAGAAAATAACCAAATTTAGGGCATCCATATGTATGGGAGCCCGTGTACATGAGAGTCAGAGCCTCCATACGCAGGAGAGGTTCAGAGATAGAAAGTGGAATGGAAGTATGTAACGCATCTCAAGCTAGGGATGCTTGAGCATGCACCTTGGGGTCTTCAAAAGGTCATTGCCGGATGCTAAGGAGGGCAGATGTTTAGTAAATAGAAGTTTGTCCTGCCATATGGGTGGGTCAAAAAGAGATTCTGGCTGATGATATCTTATTATGAACAAGACTCCTAATTCAGGTTTTTCTAGATAATTAAATGAGAGGCAGAAGTTTCTCTTGAGCCCACAGCTAAAGTTTCCCTCAGCTCTAAATAATCCACGTACCACAGAGGCACATCTCAGGGTGACTTGTTCTGCATTCCCCGCAGTTCAGCTGAGAGACCATTCTGTCCCAGTCCTGAGAAAAGTTCATTCCGTTCAGGTGAAGTTGTGTCTCATCTTGGAAGGCAGTATTGCTCCCAAAGGTAAGCCTCTGGTGCAAGCAGTCAAATGTGTAATAAGAGGCATCTCTGTGGAAACAAAAGAAACACAAAGGTTAATGATTGAAGCAGACTTCCTCAGTTTCTGAGCTCTGAAAGCAGGCCTTTAAGATTTCTTGATGTCCCTCTCGCATCACCTTTCGATGGGGCGAAGGCAGGCAGTGAGAGTCTGATAGACTCTCCGGGCCTGCAGCTTGAAAGTCTCTGGCGATCTCTCTGCAGCAGGCTTGAAGATTGTGCATAGATGAGCCGTTGTGGTGATTTCTCTAAAGCCAACATCAACTTGTCCCACTTCAGCTTGCAAGGCCTCAGGGGAAAAGGAGCAGCTTTAGTTCTCAGTGATTCTAAGTTAAAGGATAGAAGAATTAAAATGTTGGTTTGGAGGTTTTCAGCCAAATATTTAAGAAAACCAGAAACACTGAGGAACCATTCCTGTTCTTAGGTAAACAACTACAAAAAAAAAAAAAAAACCTTCAAAACACAATGAACAATCTTAGAATATCCACTAATGTTATATTGCAGTTTGTATTGAAACAAGTTTTCTCTCTAAAAATAACCATCACTTTGATCAAAGATAGCCAACTCATGACTAATTTATAAGCAAAATGAGTCTAGTGTCAATAACTAGACTTTGTTATTTGTATAAGCCCAGCAAGAATAGTAATTAGCCACACAGGCTCTTTCAAATCTGCTTTTCTGAAATTTTTTCACAAGGAATCTTCAGACTGAACTTAAAAAGGCCTCTCTCAAGGCTTGAAAACCCAAGTCAAGGACTGGCCGTCAGATGTTGCCTTCAGTCTATAGATTTGGGTGGATTCCTCTCTTCTCAAGGTCCTAAAATATCCCGAGATCCCTGCACCTGCCAAAAAGTGACATTTTTTACTGACATGGTAAGGCTGCTGGTGACTGTGTGAACAAGCTTCCAGGCCAATATTTTCAATAGTTTTTGTTGGCTTCCATAAGTCAGTCTTAATTCCTTAAAGCTGTCTAGTCATTACCGAAATCTATGCATGTCTCTGTGGTATATGACATTCCAATCAAAGCCTTCGTAATAAAACCAGTTTCCAATTCTGTCCTGTTATAAAGAGGACAGATTCATACTGAACTTAAGTAAACAAACATATTGCCATGAAGGTAACAATACTGAGTCATTGAGAAATTCCAAATTCTGGAGGGATCAGGTAGAGAGAAGAAAATGTTTCAATCATGCTTACAAAGATACACTTAACCAAATTGCTAAGGCAATGGTAGTTTAAGAGAAACAAGCATCATTTCATCTGAAATAAATATTTTTAAAAACCAGAAGACTCAAACAAACAACATAGTCATAAAAATTGTAACCACTTCCAGCCGTTCTTTCAGTCCTGTGCAGGTAGACTTATTCTGCTTGAATCTAGGTTTTTCTGATAGTTCTCTTGACCTTGCCTGACAACTGAGGGTGAAAGGGTTGGTGATGATTCCAAGAAGTTTGCAAGGCTGTCCATCAAGGCTCCTATGAGTTGCTCAATGAAGTGAGTGTGTCGATCACTAGAGATTGTGGAAGGTATACCTCAAATGGGAAATTTCTTTGCCATTGTGAGGAAATCAGCCTTGTGGCAGAGGAAAGCTATAACTCATCCAGAAAACATACACACAACAAGGAGAACATATTGATAGCTCAAACTACATGGCTGTTGAATGAAGTTCCCCTTAAATATACTATGGTGGATGAAGAAATGCAAAAACAGAAACAAAAAAGCCAGGGATCAGGGAAGAACCAAATGACCATTTTGGGGTTCCCATACCACCAACTATTCATGTGATTTATAGCAATTGTTTACCCTTCTTATTGTCTCTGCTTCAGAAGCAGACTGTTGTCATGTTACCAGGACAGCAGAAGGGCAAAAGTCTGGCAAATGATGGGTCATTTTTGCCAAACCAGACAGGACTTCATCCTCATGTGCCACAATGTGAGGCTCAGGTTCAGTCCTTTCAGTGTGTCCCTCAGTTTTGATGACTGACACTTGGTGCAGAACATATCAGATTTCCAGGAATTTCACATAGTTTCTGGAACACTTACAACATATACTTACACAAATACAACATAAGGATGGCGCAATGTTTTTCCCTATTTTTCAATGTTTTCCACGCAATTTCAACACACCAAAAATAAGCCTAACTAGTTTAATATTTCTCTTATGTAGGGATAGAAAACAAATCTTTTGAGGTGTTCCAGGAGCCCTTCTGGAACACCTCAAAGTTATTCCCAAATCAAGACTTTAATTATAATTTAAATTTCAAAAGTCTGTCAAACTGTGTCAAAAGGCATGGGCATTTGACTTAACAGGATCATGGATCATTATGAAGCAATACTTAATTATCCATTTAACCAGGGAGACAATAAAAGATTTCAAAGACAAATATATGTTTACATAATCGTTAGTAAAACTTAGGTCTTACTACTGAGGTGACTTGGTTTTCTTAAGTAATCAAGGATCTGATTAAGATAATATAAAACACAGAAATTTATTTTAATAAAACATACAATCTTTTCTTTGGAGGCAGAAAAGTTTTTCATAGCTTCAGTACCGGACCAATTGTCCTTTATAGCAGAGAAAACCTGATCTAATTTTGCATCACCTTACTTTTGAGATCCAAGTCCTCTCACATGATTACATTCTTTTCAGTCTTCCTTTAAAAAAAAATTTTTTTATTCCATTGATTTTAGAAAGAGAGAAACACCAATTTGTTGTTCCACTTATTGGTACATTCATTGGTGGGTTGTTTGTTGTATGTGCCCTGACTCGAAAAGCCTTCAGCCTCACGAGACTAGGTTCTAACCAACTGAGCTACTCGGCCAGTGCCAAATTTACTTCAGTTTCACAAGCTTGGCCGCATAGCAAATTTCCCTTTCCAAGATCCCTCTTTCACAAACCTCTTACGACTTTATACATTCAGATTTGTCCTGTTTTTTCCCCTTCCCATTTTGAAACGAGCCTCACTTTAGGACAAAAGTAATGTTTTTTCCTTAAAAAATACATCTCCATACCTAATACCTATTTTTTTTTATTAGTCGAGACATTCTCTTTTTTGGTATGCACAGTTGTTTTCCCTATTATTTTTAATTCTTCTTGTTTTAATTACACCTATTAACATTCTTAACTTTTAAAAACCTTAACATCTAGTGAAAACAAAAGAAAGTACTGAACGGTCTGTTACACCACTATTCATTCACTCATTCTTGTTTTCTTTCTAATTTATTGGGGGGACATTGATTAATAACATAGGTGAATCTCAAAAGTGTAATGCTGTAACATATTGTCTCCACATTGCATTGTGCGCTCACCATCCAAAATCTAGTCTCCCTCCGTCACCATATATTTGACCCACTTTTCCCTCTACATTGCCCTCCTCCCTTCTTTCCCTCCGGTAACCCATCCTGTTGTCTGTGTCTGCAGCTTGAGGACTTAACAAAGAGCCCACACACTAAACTGGGGTAGGGCCCTGAGGCACAGGCCCAGTTCCTGCCGACTCCGACTGGTGGCCACACTTCCCATCAGCCCTGGCGCTCACGTCGCAGGAGGCCCCCGCGGCTGTTGCTATGGCTTCGGGGACCGGGCTTCCAAAGTCCGCCCAAAGGAATCTCAATCGCAAATCGACTGCCCTCGCCCCCTCGCCCCCTCGCCCCCTCGCCCCCTCGCCCCCACTAGCTGCTTTGCGGGCTCCCTGCTCGAGCTGGTGTCACTTTCCCCTTTCCTCTGTCTGGCTCAGGCTCCTCTGTGGACTACTCTGGGCCGCACAGAGAAGGTCCCCTGGCTCTTCGAGCGGGCTCAGTGAAACTGTGGCCGCTTGATGGCAGCAGGACTCCGCAAATGCACTCAACTCCGCTCCACCCCGCCTTTGCGTTTAGAAAAAAGCGGTCCTCGGAATCAAAACCTCAATCGCCTCTCAGCTGAGGCAGGTCCGCTTCAGGAGTCCTGGTAGCTCCCACTTCTTTCCTTAAATGTCTTTGATTAGCAGCCGGCCTGCAAACTTTCTGGCTTGTGGCTTTTTTGGAGGGACGGGGCGGGGGGCGGTTATTGTGCCTAGTGTCCTGTAGGGCTTTTTTAAATGTTCCTGTTTTGTTTATTAAATGAATTGTTCTAGCCAAGGTCCATGTATTGTGGTGCACTTGGTTAACAACATTATATATGTTTCAAAAGTACAATTCTATTGAATATAACACATTATCTCTATATTGCTCACCACCTGAAATCTAGTCTCCTTTTGTCACCATATATTTGACCAACTTAACCCTCTGCTTTTTCTTCCTCTCTGCTTTTTATCTGGCAACCAGTCATTTTTTTCCCACTGTTTTTGTGTTTATTTTGTTTATGGCTGTCTGCTTATTTCACATTAGTGAAATCATAGGGTTCTTGTTAATTTTTTTTCTGAGTTTTTTCTCTTGATTACTCAAAATTTATCTATGTTGGTGCAAATAGCAGTATGTCATAGTTACTCATGGCCGATTAATGGGCCACTGTGTATATATACCACATCTTTTTTAACCAATATGCTTTGAAGAACACTTTGGGAAGTTTTTATGTCTTGGCTATTATGTATATTGTGTATGAACACATTCATGTGAATACATATATTTTTATAATTAAATGTTTTCCAAAATTTCTGTTTATTACAAAGAAGGAAGATGTCTCAGTTATGTGGTAGCTTTATTCTTAAATTTTTGAGAAATTTTTACATTGTTTTCTATAGTGGTTGTACCAATTTCTATCCCAACCAGCAGTATGAAGTTTCTTTTTCTTCACACTCTGCCTGACTTGTTTTTTTCTTTTTGATAATAACCATCCTAACATGTGTGAGATGGTATCTATTTGTGGTTTTGATTTCCATTTTTCTTTATAGCTAGAAAAGTTGAATATCTTTTCATATATCTGTTGGCCATTTGTATGTATTTTGGTGAAAATTGTCTGCTCAGTTTTTCTTCCAAAAATTTTTGTAGGGTTGTTTGTATGTTTGATGTTGTTGAGTCGCATGAGTTCCTTATATATTTTGGATATTAGCCCTTTACCAGAGGTATTGTTTGCAAATATCCTCACCCATTGAGTTGATTGCCTCTTTAGTATATTGATTGATTGATTGGTTGTCCAGAACTTTTTCATTTTATGTGTAGTCTCATTCATTTAATTTTGCTTTTCGAACACGTGCCTATGGGGTCAAGTTCATAAAAATCTTCTCTGAGACCATGATCTAGAAGTTTAGTACCTATGTTTCTATGTATTTTATTATTTCAGGTCTTATATTCACACCGGTAATCCATTTTCTGTTAATATTTGTGTATGGTGACAAATAACAGTTTAGTTTTATTTTTGCATGGGTCTTTCCAATTTTCCCAACACCATTTATTTAAGATTTTTTCTCCATTGTATTTATTTAATTCCTTTGTTTAATATTTGTTGCACATATACCTGTTGGTTTATTTCAAGCCTCTTAATTCTGTTCTATTAGTTTGTCTGTGTTTTTTTTTGAAATACCATACTGTTTTGATTATTGTAGCTTTGTGTTATAATTTGACATCAGAGAGTTGGTACATCTGACTTTTTCAGTTTTCCTCAGGATTGCTTTTGGCTCTTTGGGTCTTTTGTGACTTCATACATATTTGGTTTTTTGGTTCTATTTCTTTAAAAATATGCCTTTGCAATTTCAGTGGGGATAGCAATAAATCTGTATATTGCTTCAGGTTATATGGACATTTAAACTCTGTTGGTTCTTCTAATCATGAATGCAAAATATCTTTCTATTTCTTTTTCTCTTATTTTTAAAAATTCCATTTGTTAACTTTAGAGAGTGAGAGAAGGGAGAGAGAAACACTGATCCATTTCTTCACCCATACATGCATTCATTGGCTTCCTCTTTCATGTGCCCTGATCAAAGATCAAATTCATAACCTTGGCATATTGGGATGATACTAACCAACTGAAAAACCCAGCTAAGGCTCTTTGCGTCTTTTATTTTTTTACTTTGTTGAACAATGTCTTGTAGTTTTTATTGTATAAATCCTTCACATTTTTATTGTTTATTGTTAGGCATTTTATTTGCTTTGTGGCAATTGCAAATGAAATTGTTTTCTTCATTTTTATTTTTTGAAATTTTATTGTTTTTATATAGGAATGCAATGGATTTATTTTTACTTTTTCTTATTACTTTCATTTATTTTTTAGTAGTTTTGATTATTTTTTAAAAATATTTTTTATTGTTGAAATATATTTGTCTCCATTTTTCTGATACCACTTTCCCCTGCCCCACCCACCCTCACCTCCCACCCTCAATCCTTCCCCACTTTGGCTTTGTCCCTGGGTCCTTTATACATGTTCCTTGATTTGACCCTTCCCCTTCTTTTCCCCGTTACCCCCTCCCACCTTCCCTCTCGTTACTGTCAGTTTCTTTTTTCTTTCAATGTTGCTGGTTATATTTTCCTTGCTTGTTCATTTTGTTGATTAGGTGCCACTTATAGGTGAGATCATATGGTATTTGTCTTTCACCTCCCGGCTTATTTCACTTAGCATAATGCTCTTCAGTTCCATCCATGCTGTTGCGAAGGGTAGTAGCTCTTTCTTTCTTTCTGCTGCATAGTATTCCACTGTGTAAATCTACCATAGTTTCTTGATCCACTCATCTACTGATGGGCATTTAGGTTGCTTCCAGCACTTGCCTATTGTAAATTGTGCTGCTATGAA
This sequence comes from Pteronotus mesoamericanus, assembly GCF_021234165.1. NCBI lineage: Eukaryota > Metazoa > Chordata > Mammalia > Chiroptera > Mormoopidae > Pteronotus > Pteronotus mesoamericanus. Next base: position 7,803,059 of record NW_026555198.1, read on the forward strand.
CATTGGGGTGCATACGTTCTTTTGAATTGGTGTTTTAAGATTCTTAGGGTGTAATCCCAGCAGTGGAATCGCTGGGTCAAAAGGCAGTTCCATTTTTAGTTTTTTGAGGAAATTCCACACTGCTTTCCACAGTGGCTGCACCAGTCTGCATTCCCAGCAACAGTGCACTAGGGTTCCCTTTTCTCCACAGCCTCGCCAGCACCTGTTGTTTGTTGATTTGGTTATGATGGCCATTCTGACCGCTGTGAAGTGATATCTCATTGTGGTTTTAATTTGTATTTCTCTGATGGCTAATGATGATGAACATCCTTTCATATGTCTCTGGGCCCTGTGTATGTCCTCCTTGGAGAAGTGTCTGTTCACGTCCTTTGCCCATTTTTTAATTGGATTGTTTTCTTCCTGGAGTGGAAAAATATGGAACACTTCACAAATTTGCCTGTCATCCATGCTAATCTTCTCTGTATCGTTCCAATTTTAGTATATGTGCTGCCGAAGCAAGCACGGAAATGCAATGGATTTTTGTACATTAACTTTATATCCTGCCACTTTACTGTATTTGTTTATTGTTTCTAATAGTGTTTTTTTTTGGTGATATGTTTAGGGTTTTCAGTGGGGGACAGTGAAGGCTGACGTCAAAAGCCAGGTTAAGCGCTTGGCAAGGCCATGCTCAACTGCTTGTATCTTCAAGGCAGAGCAAGCTGGCAACTGGCGACAACCTGAGCTCGAGAAGGGGGTGGGGGTTGGGGGGGAGGTGGGCTTGAGAAGGGAGTAGATACCTGCAAGCTTCTGCTGAAGATGACCGCAACCTTTGCAGAAGAAAGCTTTATGATGTAGATAGCCTGGGAACGGAACAATCCTTGCTCACAGCATTCTCCTGAGTCTGCAAAACTCCCTTGAGCTTTATCTAACCAACTCCTATAAAATAAATGCAGAGACCATGGTCATTGTCATTGTCTCTCCATCAGAGGACAATGTCTCACCTGGCCCCTGCTTTTCTCTAAACTGTCTTGTGTTGTGTCGTCCTTTCTCAATCTCCCATTGCTCCCACTCAGGGACCACCACTCCATGCGGGTCATGGCAGTTTTCTATAGTTAGAATGATGTCATGTGCAAAAAGTGACAATTAAGCTTTTTATCCCCAGGTTGGATATGTTTTTTTCTCCTGCCTGATTGCTCTGGCTATGACTTCAGTCCTTTGTTGAAAAACAGTGATGAGAGACATACTTGTCTTGTTCCTAATCTTAGAGGAAAAGTTTTCAGTTTTTCACCATTGAGTATGATATTCGTTGAGAGACTGTCATACATGGTCTTTCATATGTTGAGATAATTTTCTTCTATGCCCATCTTATTGGTGGTTGGTATAGTCATAAATGAATGTTGTATCTTGTTGAATGCTTTTTCTGCATCTATTTATATGATCATATGATTTTTATCTTATACTTTGTTAATGTGATGTATCACTTTGATTTGCATATGGTGAACCATTTTTTTCACACCTGGAATGAACTCCATTTGATATTTTAAATAACGTGTTTCCTAGTATATTGTTTAGGATTGTGGCATCTATATTCATGGGGGATATTGTTTGGTAATTTCCTTTTTTTCTGTTGCTCTCAGGCTTTGATATCAAGATAATGATGGCATCATAAAATGAGTTAAGTATTGCTTCTTCACTTTTTTTTGGAACACTTTGAGAAGGGTATGTCTTTTCTTTTTTTTAAAATGTATATTTTTATAGGGAGAGCAGAAGAGAGGGAGAAAGAGAGACAAGGACACTGATGTGAGAGAGAAACATTGATCTGTTCCCTCTTGTACGCACCCCAACTAGGAACTGAACCCACAACCCAGGCATGTACCCTGACAGGGAATCGAACTGGCAACCTTTAGTTTTGCAGGATGATGTCCAACCAACTGAGCCACACCAGTCAGAGCAATTCTTCTTTTTCCTTTATTTTTTTCTTGAGAAGAATATGTCTTAAATGTTTTTTTTTGTTTTTTGTTTTTTTTTGTTTTTGTTTTTTTTGCTGTGTTGTATGGTAAGAGTATGTTTAGTTTTTTGGGTTTTTTTTTTCTTTCTTTCTTTATTTTTAAATACATTTGTCTCTGCCTCCCCCCCACCACTTTCCCTTGCCCCCTCCCTCATTCCCTCCCTCAGCTCTTCCCCTTTGGTTTTGTCTATGAGTTCTTGCTATATGTTCCTTGACTTTCCCCTTTCCTTCCCTTTCCCTTTCCCTGCCCGCCCCTCCCTCCTTCCCTCTTGTCTCTGTTGATTTCTTTTCCTTTCAGTGTTGCTGGTCATATTTTCCTTGCATCTTTGTATTGTTGGTTAGGTTCCGCTTATAGGTGAGATCATATGGTATTTGTCTTTCGCCCCCTGGCTTATTTCGCTTAGCATAATGCTCTCCAGTTCCATCCATGCTGTCGCGAAGTTTATTAGTTCTTTTTTCCTTTCTGCTGCGTAGTATTCCATTGTGTATATGTACCATAATTTTTTGATCCAATCATCTACTGATGGACACTTAGGTTGCTTCCAACACTTGGCTATTGTAAATTGTGCTGCTATGAACATTTGGGTGCATAGGTTCTTCTGTATTGGCGTTTCGGTGTTCTCAGGGTATAGTCCCAGCAGGGGAATCGCTGGATCCAAAGGCAGTTCCATTTTCAGCTTTTTGAGAAAACTCCACACCGCCTTCCACAGTGGCTGCACCAGTCTGCATTCCCATCAAGAGTGGACTAGGGTTCCCTTTTCTCCACAGCCTCGCCAGCACCTGTTGTTTGTGGATCTGTTTATGATGGCCATTCTGACCGGTGTGAGGTGGTACCTCATGGTGGTTTTGATCTGCATTTCTCTGATGACTAGTGATGCTGAGCATCCTTTCTAATGCCTCTGGGCCCTCTGTATCTCCTCCTTGGAAAAGTGTCTGCCCAGGTCCTTTGCCTTTTGAATGTATCTTTTGAATGTATTGCTGGATGCAGTTTGCCAATATTTTGTTGAGGATTTTAGCATGTATGTTCATCAGCGAAATTGGCCTGTAGTTTTCTTTCTTTGTAGGGTCTTTATCTGGTTTTGGGATCAGGGTGATGCTGGCCTCATGGAAGGAGCCTGGGAGTCTTCCCTCCTCTTGGATTTTTTGGAATAGTCTGAGAAGGACAGGGGTTAGCTCTTCCTTAAACGTTTTGTAAAATCCTCCTGTGAAACCGTCCGGCCCTGGGCTTTTGTGTGCCGCGAGGTTCTTGATGACTGCTTCAATTTCCCCAGCTGTTATCGGTCTGTTCAAGCTTTCTGTTTCTTCCTCCTTCAGTGTTGCAAGAGTATACTTTTCTAGAAATGTGTCCATTTCATCCAGATTTTCAAATTTCTTGGCATATAATTGTTCATAGTAGTTTCTGACGATCCTTTGTATTTCTGGGGTATCAGTTGTTATTTCTCCTCTTTCATTTCTGATATTATTAATTTGGGTCCTCTCCCTTTTTTTCTTGATGAGGCTGCTTAAAGGCTTGTCAATTTTATTTATCTTTTCAAAGAACCAGCTTCTGGATTGGTTGATCCTCTGAATTGTTTTTTTTGTCTCTATGTCATTCAGTTCTGCTCTCATCTTGACTATTTCCTTCCTTCTACTTGCGCTGGAATTTATGTGTTGTTGTTTCTCCAGTTCTTGAAGTTGTAGCGTTAGGTCTTTTATTTGAAATGTTTCTATCTTTTTTAGGTAAGCCTGTATTGCTCTGAACTTGCCTCTCAGGACCGCCTTTGCTGTGTCCCATAGGTTTTGGATAGTTGTCTGTTCATTTTCATTTGTTTCCAGAAATTTTTTGATTTCTTCTCTTACCTCATTATTGACCCATTCATTGTTTAATAGTGTACTGTTCCGTCTCCATGAGTTTGCAAGTTTTTGAAGTTTCTCTTTGAGGTTGATTTGGAGTTCAAGGCCTTGTGGTACGAGAAAAAGTTTGGTATTATTTCAGTTTTCCTGAATTTGCTGAGGCTTACTTTGTGTCCTATCATGTGGTCTATCTTTGAAAAACTGCCATGAGCATTTGAAAAGAATGTGTATTTTTCTTCTTTGGTATGTAAGGTTCTATATATGTCAGTTAAGTCTCTTTGATTCAGTGTGTCATTCAGTGCCACAATATGTTTATTAATGTTTTGTTTGGAAGATCTGTCCATTTTTGACAGTGGGGTGTTGAAATCCCCTACTATCAGTGTGTTGCTGTCTATATCGTTTTTGAAATCATCCAACAATTTCCTTATAAACTTGGGGGCTCCTATATTGGGAGCATATAAGTTTACAAGGTTGATGTCTTCTTGATAGATTCTTCCTTTAAGTATTATAAAGTGCCCCTCTGGGTCTCTCTTTATGGCCTTTGTTTTGAAATCTACTTTGTCTGATACAAGTATGGCAACCCCGGCCTTTTACTCTTGCCTGTTTGCTTGGAATATTTTCTTCCATTCCTTTACTTTCAATCTGTGTACGTCTCTTGCTCTCAGGTGGGTCTCTTGCAGGCAGCATATGTGTGAGTCCTGTTTTCTTATCCATTCAGCTACCCTGTGTCTTTTGATTGGGGCATGTAGTCCATTCACATTGAGAGATATTACTGATAGAAACTTACTCATCTTTTCTCTTTGTACCTGTGTTCTTCTCATTCTTTTCCTTCATCTGCTTTAACCAGTCCCCTTAGTATATCTTGGAGTGCTGGTTTGGTAGAGATGTATTCTTTTAGTCTTCTCTTGTCTGGAAAACTCCATATTTCTCCTTCTATTTTAATGGAGAGCCTAGCTGGGTAGAGCAGCCTTGGCTGTAGGCCCTTGCTTTTCATGGCTTGGAATATTTGTTGCCATTCCCTTCTGGCTTGTAGTGTTTCTGCTGAGAAGTCAGCTCCTAGGCGTATTGGGGCCCCTTGTATGTGACTTTCTCCTTCTCCCTTGCTGCCTTGAGGATTCTCTCTTTGTCTTTGACATTTGCCATTTTAATGATGATGTGTCTTGGAGTGGACCTCTTTGAGTCCCTCTTGAGTGGGGTCCTCTGTGCCTCCTGGATCCATGAGAGCCTTTCTCTCCTCAAATTAGGGAAATTTCCCATCATTACTTTTTTGAGGAGGTTCTCTATCCCTTGCTCCTCTTCTTCTCCTTCTGGGATCCCTATTATACGGATATTATTACATTTAAGGTTGTCCTCCATTTCCCTAAATGCCTCTTCATTCTTTTTGAGCCGTTTTCCCATTTCTTGTTCTTTCTGGGAGCTTCTTTCTACCTTGTCCTCCATCTCACTGATTCAATCCTCAGCTTCATCCAGCCTGCTTTGGATTCCTTCTACTGTGTTCTTCAATTCAGAAATGGTATTCTTCATATCCTCTTGTGTCTTCTTGATAGTTTCTATGTCCTTTTCCAGGCTGATGTAGTTTGCTGTAAGATCCTGATAGTTTCTCTGCAGTTTCTCATAGTTCTCTTTGAGCTGGCTGAGCTCATTGAGCTTCCTTAGAACCATTGTTTTGAATTCCATATCTGATAGTTCCCTTGCCTCTATTCCATTGAGCTCTCTCTGTGGGGAGTCCCCTTTTCCACTCATTTGGGGGGAACTTCTTTTTCTTCCCATATTTGTGAGAGTCTGTTAAGTATTTTTGTCCTTTACTTTTCTTTCTGGGCCTGCCTCTGATGATGTCTGTTGTTGACCCTACAGGATCTTGGGTTGTTTGTTTGAGCCTTCCAGGAGTCTAATGCCTGTGTCTGACTCCTGCTTGGAGCATCTCTGTGACCCCTTTGGTCAGGGCTGGGCTATTTTTGGGATCTCTCTGCGCTCTCACGCAGGCTCCTTGAGCGCGCTCCCAGGGTCGCAGGATCCCCCGCCTGCCTGGGTTCGCCTGTGCTTGCCCCAGACCAGGGGGCTTATGCGCGACCTCGTGTACTCATCTGGTCCCCTGGCCGGCGAGCTCCGCAGCACTGGTCAGTTTAGGGTCTTCTATTGTGTATTTTCCCCGCTTTTGGCTCTTTGGGTGCATTGCTTGCCCTCGACAAATGGGGACTACGGAAATGGGAGGAAGTCAGCTCCAGGACTCTCCGGTTAATCCTTATAAATGTCTTTGAATGTGTGGTAGAGCTCACTAGTGAAGCCATCTCTTTTGGGACTTTTACTCCTTAAAAGGGTGTGTATCTCTGTGCGTGTGTATTTAGATTTTCTTTTTATTTTTTAGCTTTTTTTTTATTGATGACTTTTAATTTCATTACTCAAAATATATTTAGATTCACCATTTCTTCATTATTTAGTCTATATTCCTATATTTATATTTCTAACAACCTGTCAGTTTCTTCTAAGTTATCAAATGTGGTGGTATATAGCCTTTTATTATATTTTTGTTTCCTTTGTACTTCTGTTTTGTCCATTGTAACTTCTTTATTTCTGATTTTGTTTGTGTCCTTTTATTTTTGTTAGTGAGTCTAGCCAGAGATTTGTCAATTTTATTAATCTTTTCAAAGAAGCAGCTCTTGTTGCATTTTTTTTCTATTTTTGGATCTCTATTTCATTTAATTCTGCTCTAATTTTTATTATTTTATTCCCTCTGATGACTTTGGGCTCCTTTGTTCTTCTTTTACTAGTTCTTTTTGTAAAGTATATGGTATTGATTATGCTGTTACAATTGTCACAATTTTTCCCCTTTGCCCCCCTCTGCCCTGCACTGCCCTCCCTCCAACAATTGCACCTCTTAGTTGATGTCCATGGGTCGTGCATATAAGTTCTTTGGCTTCTCCATTTTCTATACTATTCTTAACATCTCCTTGTCTATTTTGTACATACCAATTGTGCTTCTTAATTCCTGTACCTTTTCCCCCATTCTCCCCCTTCCCCCTCCCTGCTCATAATCCTACATGTGATCTCCATTTCTATGACTCTTGTTCCTGTTCTAGTTGTTTGCTTAGTTTGTGTTTGTTTTTGTTTTTTTTTTTAGATTCAGTTTTTGATAGTTGTGAACTTGTTGTCATTTTACTGTTCATAGTTTTGATCTTCTCCTTTTTCTTAGATAAGTCCCTTTAACATTTCATATAACAATGGCTTGGAGATGATGAAGTCCTTTGACTTTACCTTTTCTGGGAAGCACTTTATCTGCCCTATTCTAAATGATAGCATTGCTGGATAGAGTAATTTAGGTTGTAGGTCCTTGCTTTCATCACTTTGAATACTTCTTGCCAATCTCTTCTTGCCTGCAATATTTCTTTTGAGAAATCAGCTGATAGTCTTATGGGAACTCTTTTGTAGGTAACTCTCTGCTTTTCTCTTGCTGCTTTTAAGATTCTCTCTTTGTCTTTAGAGTTTGGCATTTTAATTATCATGTGTCTTGGTGTGGTCCTCTTTTGGCCTAACTTGTTTGGGACTCTGCTTCCTGGACTTGTTTGTCTATTTCCTTCGCCAAATTAGGGAAGTTTTCTTTCATTATTTTGTCAAATAAATTTTCAATTTCTTCCTCTTCCTCTTCTCCTCTAGCACCCCTATGATTCAGATGTTGGCACCTTTCAGGATGTCCCAAAGTCTTATTCTCTCCTCGTTTTGTTTTTTGTTTGTTTGTTTGTTTTTGAATTCTTGTTTCTTCATTCTGCCCTGGTTGACTATTTCTTCCTTACATTCCAAATCATTTAATTGAACCCTAGCTTCCTTCCCTTCACTGTTTGTTCCCTATGGATTTATCTTTATTTCACTTAGTGTAGCCTTCATTTCTTCCCTTGTGTGTTTGCCATACTCAATGAGTTCTCTGAGCATCCTGATCACCAGTGTTTTGAACTCTACATCTGATAGGTTGGCTGTCTCCTTTTCACTTAGTTGTTTCTCTGGAGTTTTGATCTGTTCTTTCATCTGAGCCATATTTCTTTGTCTCCTCAATTTGGCACCTTCCCTGTGTATGTTTCTGTGTATTAGGTAGAGCTGCTTTGATTCCCTGTCTTGGCACACCTGTTGTGTTGTAAGGGGTGGAGCCTTATGTATTCACCAGTGTGGGCTATCCTGCTTTGCTGCTTTGTGGTACTGTATTTGGGGATGGGGATGGAGTGGGAACAATGCCACTTGCTTGGCTCTTGCCCAGTTTCCAGTCACTTCCCCCACTTCCCATATGTGACTGACGCTCTTCTGTTACCCTGGTGCTGAATCCCAGAGAGGGTGGATTTGTGTACATTTTGGGACCATTCAGGTCCTTTAAACAAACTCTCCTGAGAGACCGGCTTTTCCTTCTGCCACACCAACTCCCACTGCTTTTTACACCCAGAAGTTATGAGGCTTTATTTCCTGATGCTGGAACTGTGGGCTATATGGTTTGGGCTGGGGCTGGGATCACTCACTCCTCAAGTATTGCTCCTGGTTTTTATCTGCTATACAGGAATGTGAGACCGACCATTCTGCTGGCTGCAGCTGCTGCCACCTTGCCACCAGCACCACACCATGTCCTCTCCACCCCAGTTCGCAGTCTCCACCCCTCCTGCCCATCTGGATGAGCATTTCTTCTTTAAATCCTTTTTTGTCTCACTTCCATACAGTTTGATTTTCTGGCAGTTCTGGTTGTTTTCAGTTTTGAAGTTAGTTGTCATCCTTCTAATGGTTGTGTGAGGAGTCAAAGCATGTCTACCTATGCCTACGTCTTGGCCAAAGTCCCCCTTTTACCAGCTCTTTAAGATGTAAAGTTGGGTTGTTCACTTGAGATTTTTCTTGTTTCTTGAGATAGGCTGGTAATGATATAAACTTCCCTTTTTTTAGTGTTTTTGCTGTATCCCAGAAGTTTTGGTATGTCGTATTGTTACTCTCATTTGCTTCTGTGTCTTTTGATCTCTTTCTTTATTTCTTCTTTGACCCAGTCATTTTTTAGTAGCATGTTGTTTAATCTCCACATATTTGTGGTTTTTCCACTTTTTTTTTTTTTGCAGTTGATATCCAATTTCAAGCTGAGAATATGTTTGGTATGATTTCCATCTTTAAAATTTGTTGAGTTAGTTTTGTGCCCCAACATATAATCTATCCTATACTTGAGAGTGTTCTATGTGCACATGAAAAGAATGTATAATCTGGATGAAAGGCTATATAGATATAAATTATGTCCATTTGGTGTAATGGGCCATTTAAAACTGATATTTTAAAATTTGTTTTGTTTAGATGATCTATTCATAGCTGTCAGTATGGTATTTAGATCCCCTACTATAATTGTGTTTTTGTCAGTTTCTTTCTTTAGTTCTCTGAGTAGTTGCTTTATATATTTTGCTGCTTCCAGGTTGGGTGCATATATATTAAAACATGTTTTCTTGATATATTGCCACCTTTATCATTAAAGAATGTCCATGTTTGTCTCTTGTTATTGTTTTAATTTGAACTCTATTTTGTCAGACAGAAGTATGGCTATACCTGCTTTTCTCTGGATCACATTTGCTAGAAGTATTATTTTCTTTTCATTTTCTTTTCATTAAGATTATATTTATTTATTTTTAGACATAGGGGAAGGGAGGGAGAAAGAGAGGGAAAGAAACACCAATGTGTGACTGCCTTTTGTGCGCCCCTCACTGGGGACCCAGGTCACAACCCAGGCATATCCCCTGACCAGGAACCAAACTGGCGACCCTCTGGCTCCACAGGCCGGCACTCAATCCACTGAGCCACACCAGCCAGTGCCGTGTTTTCTACACATTCAATTTTGAGTCTGTTTAACTTTACAGCTGTGATGTATCTCTTAATGGCATTATATAGCTTGGTTTTATTTTTTAATCCATCCTCCTACTCTGTGACTTTTAATTGGTGAGTTCAGTTCATTTATATTCAGGGTGATTATTGATTTATGAAGAATTCCTATAGCAATTTTTCTTTTGTTTTCTTGTAGGTTTGTATCTAAATTATTTCTCTTTCCCCTTTTTTTGGTTATTTTTGGTTTGGTGGTAATCTGTATTTTCCACTGTTCCCTCTTTTTGTTATGTATGTCAGTTATAGATTTTTGTTCTGTAGTTAGCGTTATGTTTATGCAAAAAGTTTTCCATGTACAATAGTCATTTTTCTTCTGACTGCATCTTATTTCCATTTACCTGTGCAAGTTTAGTCCTTTATCCCCTTTTATTCTGTCAACAAATAATTTTCATGCTGTGCGTTCATTTCCAAATTGCAGTAGCCATTGTCTTCTTTTTAAATGCTTTTAACATTTTTATCTTTTATGTTATAGTAAAGTGTTTAGTATCCTATTCTGAAAAACAGTTACAATTTTCTGCTTCTGACTCTTGACTGTTTGTTAGTAATATTACTCATACTTTAGTATCCTTTTTTTTCTTTTTGTTTATGGTAAAATAGCATAATTTTATATTTCTTGTATGCAGGTCTTGTGGTGGTGAATTCTTTCATTTTCAGCATGTGTGGGAAAGCTTTTTAAAAAACTTCATTGTTATTATTGACACTATTACAGATGTCATCATTTTTCCCCCCTTCACCCACATCACCCAGCCCCTGGCCATCACCCCAATGTTGCCTGTGTTTATGGGTTATGCATATCTTTGGCTAACCCCTTCACCTTCTTTCATCCACTACCCCCTCACCCCTCCCTCATGACAGCAGTTGGTCTGTTCCATGTATCCATGCATCTATTTTTATTTTAATTATGTTTGTTTTGTTCATTAGATTCTACATATAAGTGAGATCATATGGTATTTGTCTTTCTCTGACAGGCTTATTTCACTTAGCATAATAATCTATAGGTCCATCCATGCTGTCACAAAAAGTAAGATTTCCTTCTTTTCTACTGCCACATATTATTCCATTGTGTAAGTGTACCACATGTCCACTGATGAACACGTAGGCTGTTTTCAGATCTTGAATCCTGTAAATAATGCTGCTGCGAACATACGGGGGCATATATTCTTTCAAACTGGTATTTCAGGATTCTTAAAAGGTACTCCCAGAAGTAGGATCACTGGGTCAAAAGGTAGTTCCATTTTGAAGTTTTTGAGGAAATTCCACACTGCTTTCCACAGTGGCTGCACCAGTCTGCATTCCCACCAACAGTGCACTGTGGTCTCCTTTTCTCCACATCCTCGTCAGCACTTATTGTTTGTTGATTTATTGGTGAACCATTTTGACATCACCTCTGATGATTAGTGACATTGAGCAACTTTTCATATGTTTATTGGCCATCTGCATGTCCTCTTTGGAAAAGTGTCCATTCAGGCCCTTTGACCATTTTTAAAATTGGAGTGTTTGCTTTCCTGGTATTGAGTTGCATACGTTTTAAAATATATTTTAGAAATTAACCCATTATCAAATATATCATTGGCAATGATATTCTCCCATACAGTGGGTGCCCTTTTCATTTTGTTGATTTTTTTTTTTTGCTGTGCAGAAACTTCTTAGTTGATGTAGTTCTACTTCTTCATTTATTTCTTTGTTTCCTTTGCCATAGGAGATATGTCAGCAAAAATACTGCTATGAGAGATATCTGAGACTTTACTGCTTATGTTTACTTCTAGGATATTTATGGTTCCATGACTTTAAGTCTTTTATCCATTTTGAGTTTATCCTTGGTAGGGTGTAAGGTGGTGGTCCAGTTTCATTTTTCTTGCATGTACCCATTTCCCAACACCATTTATTTTTATTTATCTAAGAAAATGCTCACCTGAGAATATTTATTGATTTTAGAGAGAGAGGAAAGGAGACAGAGAAAAACCAGAAAGATGTGTGGGAGAAAGATTGATTGGTTGCCTTCCATATGCACCCTGACTGGGGATCAAACCTGCAATTTAGGTATGTACCCTGACCAAGAATCAAACCCCCAGACTTTTGGTGTACAGGACAATGTTCCAATCAATTGAGTAACCGGTCAGAACCCAACACCATTTGCTGAAGAGACTGTCTTTACTCCATTATATGCTCTTGCCTCCTTTGTCAAATATTAATTGACCATAAAGGCATGGGTTTATTTCTGGGCTCTCTGTTCTGTTTCATTGATCTATATACCTGTTCTAATACTAGTACCAGGCTGTTTTGATAACAATAGTCTTGTAGTATAGTTTGATATCAGGATTGTGACACCTCAACTTTGTTCTTCTTTCTCAAGATTGCTGAGGCTTCTCGAAGTCTTTTTGGTTCCATATACATTTTTGGAATATTCTACATCTGTGAAATATGCCACGGGGCCCTGGCTGGTGTGGATCAGTTGATTGAGGGCCAGATTGCAAACCAAAGGTTTGCTGGTTTGATTCCCAGTCAGGGCACATGCCTGGGTTGCAGGCCAGGTTCCCAGTAGGGGGCACATGAGAGACAACCACACATTGATGTTTCTCTTTCTCTCTCTCTTTCTCTCTCCCCCCACTTCCTCTGTCTAAAAATAAAATAAATAAAATTTTTAAAGAAATATGCCATGGAATTTTAATAGGAATTACTTTGAATCTATATATTTCTTTGGGTAGTATAGACATTTTAATGATGTTAATTCTTTCAATCCATGAACATGGTATATGCTTCCACTTATTTTTGTATCATCCTCAATTGTTTTCAATGCCCCATAGTTTTTCGAGTACAGGTCTTTTATCTCCTTGGTTAAATTTTTCCCTAGGTACCTTTTTCTTTGTTGCAGTAGTAAATGGAATTGTTTTCTTAGATTCTCTTTCAAATAGTTTATTATTGGTGTATAAAAATGCCACCAATTTCTGAATATTCATTTTTTAAAGATTGTTTATTTTCAGAGAGGGGAAGGGAGGGAGATAGAGAGGGAGAGAAACCTCAATGTGTGGTTGCCTTTTGCTCATCCCCGACTGGGGACCTGGCCTGCAACCAAGGCATGTGGGAATCGAACAAGCAACCCTTTGGTTCACAGGCTGGTGCTCAGTCCACTGAGCCACACTAGCCAGGCCTGAATAGTCATTTTTTTATGCTGCTACTTTGCTGAATTTATTTATTAGATTAGTAGTTTGGGGGTGGGAAGTCTTTAGGGTTTTCTATGTACGATATCATATCATCTGCAAATAAGGACAGTTTTTCTCCTTTCCTTCCAATTTGGATGCCTTTTATTTTTTCTTCTTGACTAATTGCTGTGGCTAGGACTTCCAGTACTATGTAGAATAAGAGTGGTGAAAGTGGACATCCCTGTCTTGTTCTTGGTCATAGAGGGAATACTTTTATTTTATTTTTTGCCTATTGAGTATGATGTTGACTATAGGTTTGTCATATATGGCCTTATTAAATTGAGGTGTGATCCCTCTTTTCTCATTTTGCTGAGAGTTTATCATAGGTGAATGTTGTATTTTATCAAATTTTTCTGCATTTATTGACTTATCATGTAATTTTTATCTTTCATTTATATATCACATTTATTGATTTGTGAATATTGTACCAACTTTACAACCCTGGAATAAATCACACTAGATCATGGTGTATGATCTTTTTAATGTATTGCTGTATTTAAATTTGCTATATTTTGTTGAGAATTTTAGCATCTATGTTCATCATGTATATTAGCCTATAATTTTCTTCCTTTGTAGTGTCTTTATCTGGTTTTGGAATTAGGATAATGCTGGCCTTGTGAAATGAGTTTGGGTATCTTCACATTTGTTGAATATTTTGGAATAGTTTGAGAAGGAGAGGTATTAGTTCTTCCTTGAATGTTTGGTGAAATTCACTTGTGAAGCCATTTGTTCCAGGACTTCTGTTTGTTTGGAGTTTTTTGATTTCTGCTTCAGTTTTACTAGTTGTGATCTTTCTATTCAGATTCTCTGGTTTTTCCTTATTCAATTTTGGAAAAATTGCATGTTTCTAGGAACTTACCTATTTCACCCAGGTTGTCCAATTTGTTGGAATATAGTTGTTCATAGTTTCGTTTTGTTTTGTTTTGTTTTTTACAATCCTTTGTATTTCTATGATGTCAGTTGTTACTTCACATCTTTCGTTTCTGATTTTACTTATTTGGGTTTCTTTCTCTCTCTCTCTCTTTTTCTTTTTTTGATTAGTCTGGTTAAGGGTTCATCAATCTTGTTTATCTTTTCAAAGACCCAGCTATTGGTTTCATTGATCCTTGTATTTTTTTAGTCTCTATATAATTTATTTCTGCTTTGATCTTTATTGTTTTCTTCCTTCTACTTATTCTGGGCTTTGTTTTTGTTTTTCTAGTTCTTTTAGGTGTAGGGTTAAATTGTTTATTTGAGACTTTTTTTATTGTTTGAGGTTGGCTTTTAATGTTATGAAAGATGCTTGTAGAATATTCTAAGTGAAAGAGGCCAATTACAAAGGGTGAAATATTAAAATGATTTCATTTATATTAAGTGTCTATAATAGGTACATTTAGAGAGACAGAAAGTAGATTTGTGTTCTTTTAGGCATGGGTTTGAATGGGGATGGTTGTTGACTGCTCATATATATGGGTTTCTTTTAGGGTATGAATTGAAAATATAAAAAAAATGTTTATAAAAAGTCTTTGTGAGATAATTACAACATCCATTTTGTATTGTTGTTAGCAAGAGTTGATTATTTTTTCTCATTCAAGTTGTGTATTAATTTAGTTGCCATACTAAAGTACCAAAAATTGAGTAATTTAAACAAAAGATATTTGTTGTCTTACAGTTCTGATACGTAGAAATCCAACATTAAGGTACTGGCAGGGTTAGTTTCTTCTGAGAGCTGTGGGCAAAAATCTGTTCCATGCCACTCACCTAGCTTCAGGCGGGTTAGTGTATTGTTCTTGCTTTTTCTATGGGCTGTACTTACAATGATTAAGTTTTTTGAGCCTTAGCAATGCTATTTTAGTTTATTTCATTCTTCTGGTTCTGTCTGACCTCTTGCTATATCTATGCTAGTGTCACCTGTGGGTATTGACAGTTTTTCCCTAGGTCCCTAGTGTCATTATGTAAGGAATAGAGGATGTCAAATCCACTGGACAAAAAGCACTTCCCCGAACCATTCTACATCCACACAATGCTAGTGAGCTCACCGCTCTATCTCAACTAATGGCACCAAGTAATGGAAGCATCTATCTTTACCATCTTCTTCAAATCACATCATTCATGGGGTAGTAGGTCGTTGGGGGAGGGCTGTGCAGGGAACTCCTTGATCTGAGGGTTACTGTCTGGAGCCAGCTGAGGAGGGAGCGGCGCTCTGAATCCCGCAGAGCCCATCCCAGGGTTGTCACGGACGGGGGGAATAGACACCAATCATCGCAAACACTTCTCTGTTTGCCAGGAGAGGGGGCGTGGCTCTTCCCTCTAGTGGAGAAGGCCCTGAGCCCCCGTGTCAAAGGCTTTTATTGAGAACCATATGCACAGGGGTATGGATGCAAAGCCCATCAATCAATGTCAAAAGGCTATGATTACAGAAAACAGATAGAGATCATCGATAACAACTGAAGGAATAGAAGAGATCTGCCTCAGGTTGGAGTCTGTGAATAATGTAAATTTCCTTTCCAGCATGAGCTGGTTATCATAGCTTTTGAGGGAAGAACAAAGCATCCTACAAGGAACTTACTTCTAGGCCTGATTTCCCCCCTGGGAACCACCCGATCCAATTTAGGGCTGTACCTGCCTTTATTATAGTTTCAAGCCTGAGGCAGGTGGGTGGAGCAGAGCCGCCAAGAGATAAGGAGACTTCTTTCAGATAGAATGAGGACCCCAGCCCTGTCCAAGCCGAGTGGAGGGGTGCGGGCTTTTTTGCCCTTTTTCTATGTCCTTCAAGCCCTTGACCTGCTGCCCATATCTGCCGTGTCTGATTTAGGTTGTCACTTCTCTTGAGAGATCTTACCCATCATTGACTACCAACCATTACATGGACAAGCAGGGTGATGTGAGGGAGGCAGGGGCTGTGCCCTTGCCAGGGGGACAGGTTTTGTCTCCTCAGTGGCTTGTTTTCCCAAGGCCTTCTTGATCATTTCCAGGCTTGGGGCCCTCTTGCCTGTTGGCGAGGCTATAGTTCCTGAAACCAGACAGGGCGTTTCCCAACAGTAGGTAAAATACTCAGAAGGTCTTGACTCAGTACTGAGAAATAATTATTCCTAGAATAAACAGTGCTGTATTCCTAACTAACAAATAATAAAAACAAAACCAGAAAGGCTGAAACTTTCATGTAAGTTAACCACTTTACAGAACAATGCTTACTAATATTTATAGAAATAAAAAATCAGAATTAAAATGGTAATATCCACAATATCAACCATGCAATAACAAAGTATCATTCATGCAAAGAAACAGGAAAAATGACCCATTATAAAAAAAATCAGACAGTTGAAACTGATCAGAACTGATACCGATTTAAGAGTTAGCACACAAGGATATTAAAGTTATTTTAACTGTATTCTATATTTTCAAAAAGTTTAATAGAGCTAAAGAATATAATTTAAAAATCAATTAAAACTACTAGAGATGATGCTTTGGCTGGTGTGACTCAGTGGATTGAGTGCTAACCTGCGAACTAAACGGTTGCTTGTTCGATTCCCTGTCAAGGCACATGCCTGGGTTGCGGGCCAGGTCCCCAATAGGTAGCACTTGAGAGGCAACCACACAGATATTTCTCTCCCTCTCTTTTACTCTCCCTCCCCCTATAACAATAAATAAATAAAATCTTTTAAAAAACTAATAGAGATGAAAACTACAATGGCCAAGATGAAAAATATATGGGAAGTGGTGACAACAGATTAGGCATTGCAGAAGAAAAGACAAGTGAACTCAATGACATAGCAATGGAAACTACCTGAAGTAAAGCATAGAGGAAAATTTGTGTGAAAAGAACAAAGCATTATTAAGCTAGGGTAAAACTTCAGGAGGCCGAATATGCATGCAATTGTAGTCCTAAAAGGAAGAGAAAAGGAAAGGAAGAAATATATTTGAATAGTAATGGCCAAATTTTTCCAAATTTGATAAAAATAGATCAAAGGAGCTCAATAAACTCCAAGCACAAAAACATGAAGAAATATAAGCAAAGGCATGTTATATTATTCAAAACAAGAAAAACATCTAAAAACATCCAGAGGAAAAAGGCGTGTTATATACAGAGGAATAAATATGAAGAGGACAGTCAATATCTCATTGGAAACAATTCAAACAAGAAGATAGTGCATCAATATTTTTAAAGTACTGTGATGTTTAATTTTATATGTCAGTTTGGTTTGGCCATGATACCCAGACATTTGATCAAACATTATTCTAGATGTTTCTGTGAGGGTATTTTTGGATAATATTAACATTTAAATTGGTAAATGTTGAATAAAGCAATTTGACCTCCATGATGTGGTGGAACTTACCCAAACAGTTGATGGTCTTAATAGAACAAAGACTAACTTCCACTGAGCAGAAAGGAACTATGATAGTCTGACCAGCACCAAATCAAATTCTTAAAATTTATTTATCTATCTATTTGTCTATCTATTTATCTATCCATCCATCCATACATTTATCACACATTGCATTGGTTCTGTTTTTCTGTATTACCTCGACTAATACAAGTACTAAAAGATAAACACTGTCGGCCTAGAATTCTATATCCAGGAAAAAACCCTCAAAAAGATAGAGGTGAAATGAAGACTTTTTCAGGCATCTATTAGCATCAGATCCACACTACAAACAGAGAGACAAATACTGTATAATTTTACTTACATGTAGAATCTAAAGAACAAAATAAACAAAAAAGAAACACTCACATATACAGAGAACAGATTGACAGCTGTCAGAGGGGAGGGTCGTTGAGGGGCTGGGTGAAATGGGTGAAGGCATTAAAAAAACTCATAGACACAGACAACAGTATGGTGATTACCAGAGGGAAAGTGGGGTAGTGAAGGTAGAAAAGGGTACGGGGGGATAAATGGTGATGGAAGGAGACTTGACTTGGGGTGATAAACACACAATATAATATACAGAGATGTATTATAGAATTGTACACCTGAAACCTATATAACTTTATAAAATATTTTATTTTTTAGAGAGGGAGGGAGAAGGAGAAGCATTGATGTTTGAGAGAAACATCGATCAGTTGCTTCTCACATGCTCCCAACCAAGGACCTGGCCCACAACCCAGGCATGTGCCCTGACTAGAAATCGAACTGGTGAGCTTTTCGTTTGCAGGCTGGTGCTCAGCCCACTGAGCAACACCAGCCAGGGCTGAAACCTACATACTTTTATTAACCAATGTCATCCCAATAAATTCAATAAAATATATTTAGAAAAAAGTAAATGAAGTTTTTCAGACAGAGGGAAAATGATACTATATGGAAATATTTTTTAACACAAAGGAACAAATGTTTGCAAAAATGATAATTGCATGGATAAACATATAAGGTAATTTTATTATTTAAATCTCTTTAAAAGTTTATAAACAGTAGTTTCTGTTTTCAGCTACAATATGTAGAGATGTAGGAAGAGCCATACAACAGAAAAAATGCTGGAAAAAATGTAAATTAACAACTTTTCTTAAGCCTATCAGTGAACTGAACTAAGGGCAGGCAACTGACCTGAAATCTGGGGAGAGAGAGTTACCTTCAGAGAAAAACGGAACTCAATCATTGTCTACCCAGAATAGATGTCATGAATGTCATATAAACTGTAGGAAGATTAAACTGAAATATTTAGTCAACTGCTAAAGGCCAATTGTGTACTAACGTAAGAGCATGAAGTCCCTGGGAGCCTCAGGCACAAATGTGTTTTCACCCCTTTGCAGGACTTTTTTTTCCATAGAAACCCCATAGATAAGATTGAAGAGAATTCTAAGAAAGCTCCTCCCCTGTTTCTGGCTGGAGTAAATGAACAAGAGTCATTGCTAAAAATCAACTTAGACCAACATCCTCTTCCCATCCATCTGTATTACAGAACAAAAGACTTTATTTTTTTAAGATTTTATTTATTTATTTTTAGAAAGAGGGGAAAGGAGGGAGAAAGAGTGAGAGAGGAACATCAATGTGTGAGAGAAATGTTGATCGGTTGCCTCTTGCACACCCCCAACGGGGGATATGGCCTGCAGCCCAGGCATGTGTCCTGACCAGGAATCAAATTGGCAACCTTTTGATTTGCAGAATGATACCCAACTAACTGGGCCACACCAGTCAGGGCCAGCAGACTTTATTTTTAGTGTAGTGCACTAGTGGAAACTCATTATTACAATTGACTAAGGGTAATAGAGACCACCACCAAATGTGTGCCCATATTTATCTCCCTAGTGGCTTTTAGATTTAGAGGAGGGGTATGAGTACTTGTGAAGAGTATACCTGAACATTCTAGTTCAGAATATCTGCCTAAAATTGAGGCTTAGAATAAGAACATCAGAGAATGCCACTTTCACCCACATCCTCAGAAAGCTAACAAACCTCAAATAAATACTATAGTGGAGTACCTCTGGAAAAGTGTCAAGAGACAGCCTACATGGAACAAAAAAGAAAAAGTCCAAAGTCAAGAGAAGATATAAAAACAAGGTATTACTAGAGGATTTTGAAATCTCTTGTGCCCATAGCAACAACAAAATCCAAGTCTGATAACCATAGCAACAAATTCCAACTCTGGAAACCATAGCAACTAAGTAAATTTCATACCTAGTTTAACTCCTAACTAGATCAATCCAAACATCCTCACTTAACACCCAGAGGAGAAAGCATGCTAATCTTAAAGTATAAATAATTTATCTCAGTGCATACTATTCTATACATGTTCATCTTTCAAGAACAACAAAAAACTATGTAACATAACAGAAAGCATGAAAAAACGCAGTTTGAAGAGACAAATCATTTGAAGCATACTCAGATATAACATGGCTGTTAGAGCTTTCAGATAGGGCATTTACAACAACTGTGGATAATAAGTTTAAGCAGTGCTTCTCAAAGGAGGGCAATTTTTCCCACAAGGAACATTTGGCCATGTCCAGAGGTATTTACAATCGTCATAAGATGTGCTACTGTCATGTATTGGGTAAAGGACGATGCTAAACATCTTCAAAGGCATTAAACAGCACCTTACAACAGAATTATCTGGCTGAGCATGTATATTATGCTGAGCTTGGGAAACCTTGAAAAGCCTATGTTAAGAGTTCTATTGGAAAAAGGAGAAATTACACAAGATTATATTAGTTCCTTTATTAGAAAAAAGAACATAAAAGAGAGAATAAAATAGAGATGCCAGAAATATAAAACACAAAAATAGAAATTAGATTGTCTTTGATGGGCTCATTAGCATACTCACTACAGTTGAGGAAAAAAAAATCACTAATCTTAAAGGGGAGTCAATAGAAAGTATGCAAGCTGAAATACTAAGAGGAAAAAGTAGAAAAATAGTACAAAACATGCAACTACTGTGGAACAATAAAAAATGGTGTCATATATGTCACTGGAATACTATAAATAGGAGAGAGAACAAAACAGAAAAATAATATGAAAAAATAATAGCTGAGAATTTCCCAAAATTACTAACAAATGCTATTGACTAAAGAATCAGAGAACATCAAGCAGGATAAATACAAAATAAAACAAAATAAAAACATATACACACATAGCATATCATATTCACACTGCTAATCGCAAAACTAATCGCAAGGAGAAAATCTGGAGGAATCAAGATGGTGGAGGAGTGAGTGGAAGTCACACTGACCTCCTCCCAGGACCAATCTGGATTTACAACTAAACTGTAGAGAATTCACCTGGAACAAACAACTGAACAATAGCGAGAGAGGAGCCTTATAACCTCCACAGACAGAAGAATCAGCTTTAGTACAACATAACTGGTAAGTAGTGTGGTAGAGACTTGAGAAGGTGGGCGGGGCGACCACAGGTGGCAGCACCAGAAGGATACTGAAACGGCCAGTGGGAGCCCCCTGAGAAGAGCGGGATCTAAACCATAAGTGGGGATCTCCAGTCTACAGCACCAGAGCCCAAAAAGTACGCAGATAACAGCCAGCTGAAAAAAGCAGCAGAGTTGCTCTCTCCCAGAGACAGGTAGCTGGAGGTGCAAAGAGCCATTTAAAGGGCCAACGCATAAATTTTTATTTGTAGCCACTTACCTTGGGATCCAGCAAAGGCGGGGGCAGAGTGGACTAAAGACACCTGAGGAGAGACTGGGGAAGGAGCTTTGGGGAGAGAACTGAGAGAGAGCTGGCGGGATCCTGGTGCTGACTCCTCCCCCATATGGCAGCAGTCATCTAGCTCAGGCAGACGACTCCCCTGAGCGACAGCAGTGAGAGGACCCAATAGCTACAGCCCCAGGAGGGACTCGGCCTTGGCCCAGTAGTGCTAAAACCTGACTGCTGAGTACAGAGTGGCAGCCACAGACAGTAGATCCCTGACTAAATGGGGCGCAGAGTGGTCTAGAGACATTTGAAGAGAGACTGGAGACAGGCTTTGGGGAGAGAATGGAGAGAGTAGCAGGCGCTATCCCGGTGCTGACTCCTCCCCCATACGGCAGCAGCCATCTTGCTCAGGCAGACCACTCCCCTGATTGGCAACAGCATGAGAGGACTCAATAACCTCACCCCTAGGAGGGACTCTACCCTGCCCTGAGCTGTCTAAGCTGGTGTGCTGAGTGCAGAGTCACTAGATGAACAGCTGAAGGAGACAGCCACAGACAGTAGATTCCTGGAAGTCTTGAACAGACTGCCTAAGGTCAGACAGGGTCAACATCTGACATCATCAGAGGCAGATCCAGAAGGAAAAAACAGCAGTCTCCTACCATAGAAGTTCACACCACAAAGTCAGGAAATCAAGACAGATCAATTTAAGAAGCAGAAGCATAAAACAAGAGTCTCACAAATAATGGTAAGACAAAGAAACTGCCCCCCACCAGTCAAAGGGAAAGGAGGAATCCCCAGAAAGAGAACTAAAAGAAATAGAGGCAAGTAAACGATCAGATATTGAGTTCCAAACAATGGTTCTAAGGAAGCTCAATGAGCTCAGTGAGCTCAGAGTGAATTACCAAAATCTATAGGGAAACTATGAGACACTTACTGCAAACTATATCAGCATGGAAAAGGACATAGAAACTATCAATAAGGGACAAGCGGAAATGAAGAATGCAATTTCTGAATTGAAGAACACAGTAGAAGGAATCAAAAGCAGGCTCAATGAAGCAGAGGATCGAATCAGCGAGCTGGAGGACAAGTTAGAAAAAAGCTCCCAGAAAGAGCAAGAAAATGAAAAAAAAAAAGACTCAAAAAGAATGAAGAGGCTTTTAGGGAAATGCAGGACATCCTGAAATGTACTAATATCTGTATAATAGGGATACCACTGGGAGAAGAAGAGAAGGAAGGGATAGAGAACCTGTTTGAAAAAGTAATGATGGAAAACTTCCCTAATGGGAAGAGAGAAAAGGTCACAAAAGTCCAGGAAGCACAGAGGGTCCCATTCCAAAGGGACCCAAGGAGGCCCACTTCAAGACACATCATCATTAAAATGGCAAATATCAAAGACAAACAGAATCCTAAAGACAGCAAGGGAGAAAGAGGTAGTAACTTATAAGGGAGCCCCGGTAAGGCAAGCAGCTGACTTCTCAACAGAAATACTACAAGCCAGAAGGGAATGGCAAGAAATATTCCAAGTCATGAAACGCAAAGGCCTGCAACCAAGGCTGCTTTACCCAGCAAGGCTCTCAATTAAAATGGAAGGTGAAATGAGTTTCTCAGACAAAAGAAGGCTAAAAGAATACACCTCCACCAAATCAGTATTGCAAAATATGATAAAGAGATTGCTTTAAGATGAAAAAAAAGTCTATGAATACCCAGTTCCTTTCACAGTCACCAATACTTGATATTACCAATATTTTTAATACACATTAATCTGACTGTGATAATGATGTTATTTTAATTGTTCCTTTATTATTTGTTGAAACTAAACCTGTTTTTGTATATTTCTTGCCTATTTCTATTATTTTTAAAAAGCTTTAAATGACTTTTTGCTATTCTTTATTTTTTGGTTAAATGTTTGTAGTATGTTTTCCCTAAAACACACTATTAACCCTTTTTTAGATGTGTTGCAGATACTTTCCTATTCTATTACTTGCCCTTTAATTTTTTTATATGTATATTACTATATGGTCTTAAATGTTTAAATAGTCATATTGTCAATATTTCACTTTATAGCTTCTGGGTTATAATATTTTACTTCAGGGTAAGAAAAATATTTTGTATTTTCTCCTAAAACTCCTTAGATTTTACATATTAATTTTTTAACTCACCTGAATATTTTTTGTATAATGTGTGAAATAGGGCTCTATATTTGTTTTATTTCAAGTAACAGTGGTCCATGGATGTTATTTGTTGAATAAGCCTTATTTTCCCCATTAATTTGAAATATCAATTTAATCATATATTACATTGTTAGATATATATGTTTGCTTCTAGAATGCTCATTTTATTTCATTGATCTACTGAATTATTTCTGTGCTGGTGTCATGTTTTAATTGCTGAGACTTTATAATGGATTTAAATTTTTTAATATTTTATAATGGATTTTGACATTTAAAATAAGTAAATAAAATCAATCTGCATTTTAAAAAAAAGAAATAAGGAACTCCTACCTTTTGCGACAACATGGATGGAACTGAAGAATATTACGCTAAGTGAAATAAGCCAATCTGTGAAAGAGATCTGTATGATCTCACCTATAAGTGGAATCTACTCAACAAAATAAACTAACGAACAAAATAAACCACAGGCATGGAAACATGGAGCAGACTGAAAGTGACCAGAGGGGATGGGGAAGGAGGATAATGGTAGGAAGAATGGGAAGGGACTAGACAAAGAACATGTATGAATGAGCCATGGACATGGACAACAGACTGGGAATTGACTGTGGGAGAATGGGGTCAGCGTGGGATGGGTGGAGGAGGGCAAAGGGGGAAAAATTGAGACAGCTGTAATAGAATAAACATGATTTTTTTTAAAAAAGGAAAAAATATAAAAAGAAGGAAATCTTGTATTCAGCCAGTGGTCAGGGCACGTTGTCTACAGAAGAAGAAGGATAAAAATTACATTAGATGTCTCTTCAGAAACTGTAGAAGCAAGGAATCTTTTAAGTGTTGAAAGAAAAAAAAACTATTATCCTAGTGTTCTATATCAAGTAAAAGTGTCCTTCAAAATTCAACCAATGTGGCCTAACTGACCATTAAAGAACACCCTTCCAGCAACAGCAGAATACACATTCTTCCCAAGTACACATAAAACATTTACCAAAATAGACCTTATCCTGAACCATAAAACAAATCTTAACAAATGTAAAAGAATAAAAATTATACAGAGTATATTCTCTAGCAATAACATAATTAAACTAGGATCAATAATATAAACACTTCTGGAAAACCTCCACAAATTTGGAAATTAGACTAAACACGTGTGATAGAGGAAGTCTCCAAAGAAATTAAATATTTTCAACTAAATTAAAATGAAAATATGATATATCAAAATTTGTGATATGCAGTCAGAGCCCTACTTAGAGAAAAATGTATGGCATTAAATACATGTATTAGAGGGCTTTTGGTCAAAATGGTGGAGGAGGTAAATGGAGTACTCAAATACTTGCACAATCACTTCAAATTACAACTAAACTTCAGAACAACCACCACTCAAAACCATCTGAGATCTAGCTGAATGGAAGTCCTACAAATAAGGATATAAAGAAATAGGCACATCAAGACAGGTAGGAGGAGCAGATACAAGGAATGGGCTGGTCCCACAACCCACATGTGGTAGATAAAAATTGAGAGTGATATCTTGGTTGTAGAGGTCTCCATGGATAGTGAGGGGTGCCAGCTCCACAACAGGCACCCCTCAGTCCAGGATTCCAATGCTGGGAAGAGAAGTCCCCATAACTTTTTGCTGTAAAAACAGTGGGTATTGTGGCTGAGTGAGACAGAGGGTTCCTGGAGTCCCAGGAAGTTCCTCCTAAAGGGCCCACGCACAGACTTACATGCACTCACTCCTTCTGAGCTCCAGCACTGGGGGCAGCAAATTGAAAGGCACCAGAGACATATGGGGAGGAACTGAAGTATCTGGCATTGGGGTGAGAGTGGGAGGGGCAGCTTCCCCCCAGACAGAAGTGCTGGTAGAGGCCATTGTTTTTTTTTGAGCCCTCCCCTGAACAGAGCCCATAGGTGGGCACCATATCCAAGACTCCATCAACTTGGCTCACGCTGTTTCGCCACCCTGGTGATTCTCTAAGTCACTGTCCCACCCAAGCTTTTTCCAGTGGCTTTTCCATATGAATAGCCTATCTTGGCTCATGTTTCAGATTTTCCTAAAATCTCTCAAACAAGCAACATCTGGCCTCAAAGTGTCCCATATCTCTCAGGTAGTGGCCCCAGGCCCAGAACCAGTAGCAGCCAGCCTTGGTTTGCAGCTTGGCCCCTCCTGGGCACCTTCAAGCCCAGCACAAGTAACAGCCATCTGTAGATTGCTTTGTGGTTAATGCTGGGTGGCTCCAGTTAGAACACAGGCTGCGGCTAACCTTGGCCTGCATCTCCCTGGAGGCCCCAGAGTCAGGACATCCCATGGACAGCTTCAAACCATGTCGAATCATTGCCACCCAAACACTTCCACTAGCAGCACACTCAAGGGGCAGACTCAGCAGGCACCAGAGTCCAGCTGAAGTAAGTCCTTCTCTGTGGGGTGGGCCCCAGCACAGCTGATCCTCCACAGTGGTCAGAAGTTGGTGGTTGGTTTTCATAGCCAGTCCTTGGTGCCGATTGGCCAGAGATGTGTGTAAATTTTTGCCATCGATGTGCCAATAGCAATCAAGGCTTGACTACAACAGGATGAACCTAGAGGGTATTATGCTAAGGGAAATAAGGCAAAGAGAGAAAGACAAATGCTGTATGATTTTATTTATATGTGGAGTCTAAAGAATAAAACAAATAAAGAAGACAAACATATTCACAGATACAGAGAAGAAACTGTTGCCATATGGAAGGGGGGATGAGGAATTGGGTGAAAAAGGTGACGGGATTAAGAAGTACAAATTGGTAGTTATAAAATAGTCACAGGGATGTAAAGTACAGCATAGGGAATATAGTCGATAATACTCTAATAACTGTATGGTCCCAGGTGGGTACTACACTTATTGAGGCAATCACTTTATAAATGATATAACTGTCTGACCACTATGCCATACACCTGAAACTAATATAAAATAATATCTAATGTAAACTGTAATTAAAAATAAATTTAATTTTGATCCAATTATCTACTGATGGGCATTTAGGCTGCTTCCAACACTCGGCTATTGTAAATTGTGCTGCTATGAATTCACATTGGGGTGCATAGGTTCTTTTGCATTGGTGTTTTGGTGTGCTCAGGGTATAGTCCCAGCAGGGGAATCACTGGATCAAAAGGCAGTTCCATTTTCAGATTTGTGAGGACACAATGGAATACTACACAGCAGAAAGAAAAACCGAACTACTAAACTTCGCGACAGCATGGATGGAACTGGAGAGCATCATGCTAAGCGAAATAAGCCAGGGGGCGAAAGACAAATACCATATGATCTCACCTATAAGTGGAACCTAACCAACAATACAAAGATGCAAGGAAAATAAGGCCAGCAACACTGAAAGGAAAAGAAATCAACAGAGACAAGAGGGAAGGGGGGGGCAGGGAAAGGGAAGGAAAGGGGAAAGTCAAGGAACATATAGCAAGGACTCATGGACAAAACCAAAGGGGAAGAGTTGAGGGAGAGATGGAAGGAGGGAGGGGGCAAGGGAAAGAGGTGGGGGGAAGGCAGAGACAAATGTATTTGAAAAAATAAATAATTAAAAAATAAATTTAATTCTTACAAAATTATGACCAAACCCTGGCTGATGTGGCTCAACGGATTGAATGCCAGCCTGTGAACTGGAACATTGCAGGTTTGATTCCCAGTCAGGGCACATGCCTGGGTTGTGGTCCAGGATCCCAGTAGGGGGCATGCAAGAGGCAACCACACGTTGATGTTTGGAAAAAGAAAAGGCAGTAGTAAAAATCATGATGAAAACATTAATTGTACAAATTTTTGTTAACTGGTCAAATAAAAAATAAGGTGTCTAAATTACCCTTTGTTCTAAATCATGAAAAAGAAAAAACTGCAAATTAGATACTTTATCTCTAAATACTGACCTATCTTTTTGGTTTCTACCAACATTACCTAGATCACACTTTATTTCCTGTCACCTGAAATACCTTATCTTAAAACAACTTTCTGGTTTCTAGCCCCAGCTTGTATCTTCAATAGTACTTCTGAGAAACTCTATAGAAAGGTTTTCCTATTCTTCTATCATTTCTCTGTATAGAAACTTTACTACCACATACTATTCTACGAACTCTATATATGTTAACTCACTTAATCATAATAAATTACTATTTTATCTCCATTTAAAAGATAAAATGAAACTAAGGCCCAGAGAGGTTAAGCAGTGTTCCCAAGATGTCATAGCTGGTGAGTGGTGGAGCTTGGATTAAAACCCTAAAATCTGGCTCCAAAACTGATATTCCTAATAAATCAAGACTCAAACTCAAACATCTATACTTGAAATCATCTTACCCTACATTTAAACCATACTCATTTGGACCTCATCCTAGAGGCCTTACCAGATGTTAGTATGATCAGCCATATTAGCAAACGTTCCCCAAGCCATTCAGATATTTACTTGTAAAGCCACAACTCTTGGTATAGAAGGATTTTTTTCAAAAAAAAGTATAATTCATTAAATAGATTATTAACTTAGAAAAAAAGGATTTTTTTTCATAACTGCTGTTGTAGAGTTCTTTCCAGTCTACATGGTATTCTAGATTATACCAGTGATAGTGATATAAGATTGATAGGACTAGGTTCAAGGAACAGGGAGAAAAGAGAAGGAAATAGTGAAAACAGAAAAAAGGAAGTAGGAAGGGCAATTCCACTTTCTACTCATCTGTGTCCTAGAATATGTGACTTCTTTAGGAAATTTTCAGGCAGAGTCAGAAGCCAGCAGTCTTTTGGGTGACAAGGCCATAAAATCTGTGCTTAATCATAGTCAATCTGCAACAAACATAATGGCACTATCACAACTAGTCACTACTTATTCTAATTGTACTATGCCAAGATAATTGGTGACTGAGAACAAAACAAAGTTCAAAGCACCTGCCTCATTATACTCTTTATTTATACTTTAAATTTGGTCCCCTTAATGTATACCCAGCCCACGGCTGTTTGCCACTCCTGGCTCCTTGAGGTTCATTGCAAAAGATAGTCCAGTCTCCCCTGGTGGGGTGTAATGGAGGACTATGGACTTACCTGACACAGTGTGTGTACATGGTGGAAAGTAAAACCTCATTGTTGACACTTGTGGTCATCTCCTGAAGGAGAATGGACAGATATTATAGAGGTGGTACTTTGCATAGCAAGGACTGTATCCTGACTTGCCATGTTCTTTCTCCTTTCACATCTTCACAGGGCTAAGTAGGAAGGAAGCAGCTGGCCTAGGAGGGACAGGTCATGAATTCAGTATGTCCATGACTACCCATAACAAGTGACCCTCGAACTTCTTTAAGGTGTTATTCTTAGTCCATAACCATGTAGATATGGTAGAACTTAAAACAGTTTCTTGAAAGTGGATAATGCTATTTTATGCTTCAGGTTTACATGAACTGATCTCACAAGGAAAAAACCTACCAGTTCCCCGATGGCCTTTCTCAATGTGTAGTCTATACCAATGTATTTCCAATGAGAGTATATTTGCTCACCAATATCAATTATGATAATGAAGAAAAAACTGGGCAATGTAATCTCTGCAATTGGTTTATAACATTTTCAGCCCTGATCAAGTAATCTTCACAACCTTCCTTCTATCATAGTGCCATGTAGACACTAGGGGCAATGTTACCTAATAAATATAGGCTTTGGAAGAGCAGCTCCAGAGAAAATTTCCAGAACTCTTTCTGCATCAAGGAATTTAGTGGTCATTTCATATATAAATGAAAGAAAATGAGGATATTTTCTCCTCTACCTGTTTTTGTACTATGCTCCTCTATCTTTTTTTCTTAGAATGGAGATCCTCTCTTCCCCCAACCCACAACATCAACATACATACACACACACGCACCCACACACTTTAGTCAAATTCTAGGGAACCTATCTCTAGTGACATCTCTAAAAGCTGATCCCTTTAATCTATTTTCACTAAGTCCTCACTATTTATTTTCTACCTGTATTGATAACTTTCTCTCTGGTTTGATCTGCTCCTACAGTTTTGACCTGCAGCCATTTGACTGTAAAATACAATATCCATTTATGATTACTTCAACAAAATAAAGGCCATATATGACATACCCTTAACTAACATTCTCAATGGTGAAAAACTGCAAGTTTGTCTTCTAAGATCAGGAACAAGACAGGGATGTACACTCTCACCACTTTTATTCAACATAGTACAGGAAGTCCTGGCCAGAGCAACCAGACAAAAATAAATAAAATAAAGTAAACCATCCAAATTTGGAATAAAGAAGTGATACTGTTGCCCTGGCTGGTGTGGCTCGGTGGATTGAACGCCAGGACTGTGAACCAAAGGGTCGCTCATTCGATTCCCAGTCTAGGGCACATGCCTGGGTTGCAGGCCAAGTCCCCAGTAGGGGGCGCACAAGAGGCAACCACACATTGATGTTTCTCTCCCTCTCTTTCTCCCTTCCCCTCTCTAAAAATAAAGAAATAAAATCTTCAAAAAAAAAGAAGTGATACTGTCATTATTTAGAAAGGACATGATTCTTATATAGAAAACCCTAAAGACTCCACAAAAATATTAGAAACAAAAAAATAAAAGTTGTGGGATTTCAAACCAATGTGCAAAAATCTGTTGCATTACGATACACTAAAAATGCAACATCAGAGAAACGAAGAAAACAATCCCATTTACAACCACAACAAAAAATAAAGTATCTAGTAATAAACTTCACGAAGGGGTTGAAGGACCTATGCACTGAAAACTACAAGACATTCCTGAAAGAAATTGAAGAAAACACGAAGAAATGGAAAGATAGTCCATGTTTATGTATTTGTAGAATTAACATTGTTAAAATGGCCATATTACCTAAAGCAATATACAGATTTAATGCAATCTCTATCAAACTCCCAATGGCATTTTTCACTGAAATAAATATTCTTAAATTTGTATGGAGCCACAAAAGACCCCCAATTGCTATATCAATCCTGAGAAAAAAAGAACAAAGCCAGAAGTATCACAATCTCTGACTTCAAAGTATGTGTATATTACAAAGCTATGGTAATCAAAATAGTATGATATTGGCAGAAGAAGAGAAACACAGACCACTGTAACGGAACTGAGAGCCCAGAAGTAAACCCACACATATATGAGCAACTACTTTTTACCCAAGGAGCCACAAACATACAATGGAGAAAGAAAAGATTCTTCAATAAATGGTGCTGGGAGAATTGAAAAACCACATGCAAAAGAATGAAACTAGTCTTCTGGTGCCATACACAAATATTAATTTAAAATGGGATAAAGACTTGAACATAAGACCTGAAACAATAAAATACATAGAAGAAAACAGACACTAAACTTAGGTTCTTTGGTGTCAGAGTGAGTTTTTGTGAACTTGACCCCAAAGGGAAGGGATGTAAAAACAAAAATAAGTAAATGGTACTAAATCAAACTAAAAAGGTTCTATACAGCAAAAGAAGCCATCAACAAAACAAAAAGGCAACCAACACAATGGGAGAAGATATTTGCAAACAATACCTCTGACAAGGGGCTAATACTCAAGATACATAAAGATTTCAACAACAACAAACAAACAATTCAATTAAAAAATGAGCAGAGAACCTGAATAGACACCTTTCCAAGGAAGACCACAGATAGCCAACAGATACATGAAAAGATGCTCAACATCACTGGGTATAAGGGAAATGCAAATCAAAATCAGAATGAGATACCACTTCACACTTCTTAGAATCACTATTATCAAAAAGACAAGAAATAACAAGTGTTGGAGAGGATGTGGAGAAAAAGGAACCCTCTTTCACTGCTGGTAGGAATGTAAACTGGTATGGCCACTATGGGAAACAGTGTGGAGGGTCCTCAAAAAGTGAAGAATAGAGCTACCAACAATCCCTCTTCTGGGTATCTACTTAAAAATTTGATAACATTATTTGTAAAGATAATGTACCCCTATGTTCATTGCAGCATTATTCACAGTAGCTGAAATATGGAAACAACCAGAGTGTCCTTTGACCGATGTTTGAAAAAAGATGTGGTACATGTATACAATGGAATACTGCTCAGCCATAAAAATGTGAAATATTGCCATTTGCACCAACATAGAAGGATCTTGAGAGCATTGTGTTAAGTGAAATAAGTTACATAGAAAAGGACAAGAACTATATGATTTCACTCTTATGTGGGATATAAGAGAAAAAGCAACAAAAGTGATGGCTGCTGCTGTGTTGGGGAGGAGTCAGCACCGGGATCCCGCAGCCGGCTACTCTCTCGGTTCTTTTCCTGGGGCCTCCTTCCCTGGTCTCTCCTCAGGTGTCTCTGGCCTACTCTGCCCCCACCTTTGCCGGAGACCAGGAGAGAGAGGAAGAAAGAGAAACATCTATGTGAGAGATAAATATCGATTTGTTGCCTCCCATATGCCCTGGACCTGGGATGGAACCCGCAACCTTTCAGTTATGGGATGACGCTCGAACCATCTGTGTTGCACCAGCCAGGACCGATGAAAGAGAACCCCATCCATCTAGCTGAGGAGGCAAGTCAGAGAGCGGGGCAAAACTGGAAAGTATGTTTGCCTGGAGCTTTAGCTAACACAGTTGCTGCAAGTAGACACAGTGTTCTGCCAACAGATTTTCTTGGTGCATCTAGGAAATGTAGCCAAGCATTCTTTGGAATAAAACTGTTCAAGGAAGAAAAAACAACAACAAAAGAATTAGCAAAATAAACAAATGGATACAGACAAAGTATGGTGGTGACCAGCAGGGAAGGGGTATGGGGGGAGGTTGAAGAAAGTAAAGGGGATCAAATATATGGTGACAGAAGGAGACTAGAATTTGGGTGGTGAGCACACAATAGAAGAAAATCCTGCTATTTGAAACAACATGGATGCACTTTGATCATATTATGCTAAGGCAGATAAATTGGACAGAGAAAGACACATACTAAGACACATATGTGGAACCTAAAAATAATGGTGAAATCTTTAAAAACTTTTATTGAATTTATTGGGGCAACATTGATTAATAAAATTATATAGGTCTCATGTGTACAATTCTATAATACATCATCTGTATTTTGTATTGTGTGTTCACCACCCAAAATCAATCTCCTTTCACCCCATTTATCCCCCCTTTCCCCTCTTTAACCCCTCCTTTTACTTTGGTAATCACCTACTGTTGTCTGTGTCTATGATATTTTTCATAGTCCCTTCATGGGCCTGGAGAGTATTATAAATGAAATAAGCCAGTCAGAGAAAGACAAATACCATATAATTTCACTTATATGTGGAATCTAATGAACAAAATAAACTACCAAACGAAATAGAAACAGACTCATAGATTCAGAGAACAAACTGACAGCTGTCAGAGGGAAAATACCTGAAATCTTAAAAGCAGAGAGTAAAATGATGGTTACTGGGGAATAGGGATTGAGAGAATGAGAGAGATGTTGTTTAAGGGCACATATCTGCAATTAGTAGATAAATAAGTCCCAGAGATCTAATAACACTGTACAGTGATTATAGACAACAAAACCGTAGTATAAACATTAAACTTGCTAAGAGACTGGACCTTAATTGTTTCCAACACTAGAAGAAATTATAATTTCATGATATAATAGAGGTTTTAGCTAACGCTACAATGGCAATTATTATTGCAGTTATAAATGTATCAAAACAATATGTTCTTAAACTTACTCAATGTTGCATGTCATATATATATATATCAATAAAAATTGTCAAAAAATGCTAACTATGTGAGGTGGTGGATGTGTTAACTAGTTTGATTGTGGTGATCATTTCACATAAATATGTAATACTGTATAGCAAATCATCATGCTATACACTTTAAATGTATACAATTTTTATTTGTCAACCATATCTTGGTGAAACTGAAAAAACATAATATTTAATTATCCTTGTTAGTACCTTAGGGCTCAATAATTATTGGGTTATTAAAATATTACAATATAATGAATTTGCATTTCATTATATCATCAATTTAGCAACACAACCATGAAGTTAACTTAATCTAAAAAAGAAAAAGAAAAAGCTCTTCTACCTCCCAGAAACTTACTGTGTATATAGCCATGAATAAAGAACACAGACAGCCTTTTTAAAATCCTTGCTCCCACACCGCAGTCATATAGAATGTGAATCCATGATGGGTCTCAGCAAAATTACAAATTTCTTCAGGTCATAGACCTTTGAAAATCATTAAACGGTGAGCATCAAATCCATAAATGTCAAAGGTTTGCTACACTTCTGTTATTGCACTTGCACTTGTGTCACTGAACACTTATTACACCAATGAGAACGTGAAATTCTTGGGGATAGGGCCTCTGTTTTGTCATTCCTTTTATATAAATTTGGCGTAACGCAAAGCAACCACTGCAAAAACATTTGTTGAATTAATTTGCTTCCCTAACTGGACTCTCTACTTTCAGGCCATCCTCCTCTCTGAAATTCTGCCAGTTCTTTTACAAAAGTACATCCCTGATAATGTAATCCTATGGTCCTGAAATCTTTAATGGCTGTTCATAATCTGTTTTACAGGATTATGTGTGCACACCCTGTGTGGGTGTATAAGTACCTTCAAACCCTGCCCTCAGTCTATATTCTCAGCCTCACAACCAGACTTTCCTATTCACACGCCCTATTGTCAAGCCATACTAGGTGTTCCTAGAACACATTGGATTTTTATTACTCTATGCCCTTGCAAATGCTCTTTCCTCTGTCTAAAGCTCCTTCCACTCACATCTGCCTGGCAAACTCTTATTAATTATTAAAGCTCAGCTTAAATATCACTACCTTTGTAGCTTTTCCTGACCTGTCACAGATTTAATGTTTCCCCCATTTGTTTTTTCTGTATCAATATGTTTGTTTATTCTGAAAATGTACTAAGCTCAGGGGGAAGGGGAGAAGAGAAGGAGGAAGGAAGCTCCCTGTCAATGGACTTACTCAAGCAGGGACTGCAGCATTACGTGTTAAGCATATTGTTCAAGCAGCAGTGGGAGGGTAAAGCTGAGTGGCCTTTAAGTCGTGAGATGTTAAAGTACATCTTTGGCACTGCGTGTATGTGTTACCATGTGTGTTGAGGGGGCAGGGTGCAAAGAGAAAGAGACAGAAACAGAGCTCAGAGAGGAGATGAGTGTGGACTCAGTGCAGTAAGAGCAGATGGGCAGACCCAAATTTCTTCTGCTTTACAGTTTTGCAGAGGTCTAGCCCTGCATCTAGCGCTGTAGCAAATGGGTGGGAGAGGAGAAGAGGGGGAGGGCCGGTACTCTCTCTGAGCGTGCCCAGGCTCGATTGCCTGACGGATCACCTTCCGCTCCCAAACGGCCAGTTCCTATTCGCCGTGACTCATGCTTATTGTGCCAGCCGGGGCGCGCTCTGCCCTGCAGCCCCACAGGTGGTGTCAGCTCGGTGAGAAGGTTCCAGCCAGGGTAGGCAGTGGAGCGCCGCGCAACGCGCCTTCCTGCCTCCCGGCTGCGGGCCCCAACAGTTCCGACCCGGCGCCAGCAGGCCTGCTCGGTCGATCTTCGAGCTGAAGATGCGGCGGGGCTGGAAGATGGCTCTGTCCGCGGCGCTGCGGTGCTGCCGCCGGGTACTTTCTTGGGTGCCAGTGCTTGTTATCGTCCTCGTCGTGCTCTGGTCTTATTATGCCTACGTCTTTGAACTCTGCCTGGGTAAGTGCAGCTGGGCGCCTAAGGTAGGGAAATTATGCTCCAGCATAACCGTCTGCCCTACCCTTCACGGTGGTGCTCCCTATGCTCTTCGCCTTCACACTGCGGTTTTTCTTTAGCTCCCTGGAGAGCTCCCCACCTCCAACCTCTGGCTTCCCACAATATTTCTTGTGCCCTCCCACGAGGGTCCCACCTTGTCGCCATCGCTTCTCACCTAGGATTTCTTACGTTATTTCCCGGCCTTGCTCACAAGAAATTCCTTGCTCTTCCCACTAGGGCTCCGCTCCCTTTTCTCATACCGGACAAACACTTGTGCCTTGTGTTCTCGTTCTGGGGGCTCCCGCCCTACCAAAGTGAGGAAAGAGCAGCATATCCCGTATCCTTAAACTGTCTACTCACATTGTGAATCCTACCAATGCATTCAACTGGGAGCGCCGCATGTTCCCAAACCCTCTTACTAGGAATCTCAAAATATTTTCCGTAGTCTCTTACTAGCACTCCCTTTTCCAACACGGGGATTCATCCTTTTCCCATATCCTGTCACATTGTCGGAAGTGCTTCACATCTTCCCCTACTTGGGACCCCCCAGCACACCTTGTTCTATCCCATCAGGGTTAATTAACCCTTTAACAAAGTGGTAAACCGTACACTCTCCCTGTGGACTTCACCAGTTTTTCATTTTCTCCAGTGTAATGGGAGCCCTGTGATATATCCTGCCTTGTCCCCTAACATCAGAGCCCCTGACTTGGTCACACTGGGGTTCCCCTTAGAGTCCTGCCTTCCTGCTTTGAGGAGCATTCAGCACTTCCCTTGGAGGCTCCACATTATTTTCTGACACCTCATGCTAGTCACTTTGCTTTTTATTACACTATGGTCCTGTCTTGTCCATTGTCTTCTCACACTAGAATGTTCTCTTTACTCTCCCACAAGTGTTCCCACAATAACTCTTATACCCCTTCCAAGGGCCACTACTTTTTCCAATGTTGATCCAGCCTTTTATCTTTTTTGAAATCGACTCTGCACCTCCTGAACTCTTCTTCCACTGTTAGACCCACATTTGTCACTATCTTTCTCTTGGGTTTCTTCCTATTATTTTTCTCTTACTTCCCCCTAGGATTGCACTTGTACCCTGTCATCTCAAACAAGAAAAACACCATCTGTTCCCACTGGAATTTCTAATTTTTCTTGCCCCTTTCATTGGGAGCGTATTTCTTGCCCCCCTTCATTAGACCATGCTCTTTATAAATTTGAGGTCTCCTCTTGTACCATCCTATCACACTAGGGAGCATTCCATCTTCTCCTTACTTATAAAATTGTTCCCACAGTATATCCTCTTCTTATAAACTCAAAATTCCACAATTTTTCTAGACATAAACCCTAAGACCCTATACTGTGTTTTCCCCACTTGGATTACCCTCCAGTCCCTTATCTTTGTCACTGGTGTCCTTATTTTATCCTGTCTCTTCATAACAGAACCTTTGCTTTTCTCACAGTGAGATCGCCTCTTGCCCCTCTTGTCTCATATTGAGGAATCCCCATTTTTTTCTCCAACATTTGACTAATACTTATTGTCACTTCAATACTAGAATCCCATTCCTAACACCCTTAAACCTGTATTGTGTTCTATATTGTTCCCTATTCATTCAGTGTGAGCTCCCAGGATATTTCCAATCCTCTTACATTAGGACTCCTATTTCTTCATACCAGATTCCTCTCACCTTAAAAATTATGGTTAGGGTCCTGCTTTATTCCAACCCCAGCACTGACTCCACTTGTAACTCCTTTCTCTTACATATTTGACAAAGCAATTGTCTATTCCAGTTAGACTGGGATTAACTAGGGAGGCAGGAGATAACCTTCTTTTCCAATATAGAATTTTTCTCTAATCAGTTTTGTGCATTAGAGTTTAAAATTTTCTCATCACTTTCTTATATTTATTGTGGAAAATGCTGAAACAATTATTAAAATTAAATACAATTAGCTGTCTTCACAGATATAAATTTTGGCTTTGTTTTTCTTTTCTTGTCCAAACCTCGTATTGGGGGTCATTAAGTGGGCCGCGCAATGACTAGAAGTTTTTCTATTCTTAGACTTCACCATCTTGCTTTTTTGAAGGACTGATTGAAGTGTTAAAAGTTCAGCTCTATTATTATTGTATGGACTTTGTGCCTAAGTTAATTGCCATAGTGTAAATACTGTTAAACATATTTTGGAATTTTTCAATATTGACCTACATGAGCTTTGCCAAGAAATCATTTAAAAATTAATATGATTATGGCTAACAGTTACATTGTGCTTAATCTGTGGCAGGCAATACTGTAAGCACTGTAGATATATTTCTCTCTGTATTAACTTATTTAGTCCTCACAGTAATCATACTGTCCCCATTGTACACATGTGCAAACCAAGGCACAAATGACCAAAATGAGGTAAAGACTAAGTTAGAAGCAGTGCAAATAATCAGCTTTCTACAAGTTTTTATAAAAGATTTTATTATTTTCAGAAAGAGGGGAAGGGAGGGACAAAGAGAGGGAGAGAAACATCAATGTGTGGTTGCCTCTCACATGCCCCCTATCGGGGACCTGGCCTGCAACCCAGGCATGTGCCCTGACTGGGAATTGAACCGGGACTCTTTGGTTCTCAGGCCGGCACTCAATCCACTGAGCCACACCAGCCAAGGAAGCATTCTACAAGTTCTTATTAAGCCATACAATATTAGAAGCTGAAATGAAATGTACAGCTTACTTATTTTGTTTTATTTAACATATTTGCAGAACATTTGTTACATGCCATACAGTGTTTTTAAATGACTATATAGAACTACCCCTCTGTCTCTTTCTCTCTCTCTCTTCCTCCCTCTCGTTCTCTCAATTCTTATACTAACATTATTAGGTACATACTATCATTATTCCTATGTTGAAGTCAAGACAACTAAGACACAGACAAAGAAGCTTGTCCAAGGTTACAGTACTAGTAAATAGCTAAGCTTGGATGGCAGCCCAGGCAGTAGGCTCCACAGTCTATGTGTTAACCACCACAGTGCCTCTTATCAACTAATACAGAGGTCAAAACTTATGACTCACAGGCCAAATGTAGGCTGCAGATGTATGCTATTTGGCCTGAACAATGTTTTCTTAACATTTTGTACCAGTTACTATTATTTAAAAAAGCTGGAGGGTAAAGTAGCCTTCACTTCCAATTCTGGCTCCACCAGTCTATCCTGTCATTTTCATTTTATAATCTTTAACAAATTAGAGACCTGGATTTCAGGAAGGTTAAATTACCTTTTCCTAGTCACATGTTTAGTAAATTATTGGACAATTGGATGCCAAGACTGCCTGACATAAAAGAAAAACAACCAAATTGACAGATTTGAGTTTCAATATGACTCAAAAAGGAATATTAAGGTCTTAACTTCTTTCCAGAAATAGAACCCGATGTCTTTCTCTCTAATGTGAGGTTAGAGCTGAAGCAAAAAAAAGTGGTATTTTTGTCTTAGAGTATGAATTCTGCAATTTACTAACTAGAAGACCTGCAGAAGATTGAGAAAGTTAAGAACATTCTCAATCTCAGATGCCTTACATAAACCTTAATTGTATGCTTGTTCATTCATACCACAGAACTTGCTTAGCATCTACTATATGCCATAATAACATTGTTGTGATATTTAAAATAATATGGTATGTGAAAAACATGCACTGCAGTTGATAACACATTGTATGAGTTTATTAAATAGTAACTTCTTATTGCTATTATTAATGGGGATAGAAGAGATTCTGCTTGGCTCAAGAAAATAAGCAGCTTAGACTTTCAGACAGGGAGAAAATTAAGAAATTCACTTTTTAGGTAAAATTCTCAACATAAAATTAACTATTATTAGAGTGTTCAACTCGGTGACCTTTAGTATATTCACAATGTTGCACACCATAACTACTATCTAGTTTCGAAACTATTCATCACTCCAAAAGGAAACCTCATTGCCATTCAGGTCACTCCCCATTTCCTTCCACCCCCAGTCTCTACCAATCACTAATCTGTGTTTTGTCACTATGGATTTACCTACTCTAGATGTTTCACATAAATGCCATCATACACTACACAGAGTGGGTCAACACTAGGTTTACAGTAGTTCATATGGAAAATAATACAAGAATAAACTCTGTGTTTTGCATACTCACAACTATAAACCTACTTTTGCCTCACTCTGTATGTGTGCATTTGTGTCTGGTTTGTTTCAATTAGTGTAGTATTTTTAAGGTCCATCCACAATGTAGTATCTAACTGTATTTCTTTCATTTTTATGGCTGAATTATATCCTATTTTATGTGCATATCATACTTTATCCATTCATTAGTGGATGGACATTTGGGTTGTTTCCACCTTTGGTCTATTTTGAACAGTGATGCTATAAACAAACATTTTTTTTTTTTGAATACTTGTTTTCAGTCCTTTTTAGTAAATATCAGGGAGGGGGTGGAAATTGCTGGGCTGTATTCTATGTTTAACTTTTTAAGAAATCTCCAAAATAATTTCCACAGTGGTTACACATCTTGACATTCCTACCTGTAATATAGGAGGGTTCCAATTTCTCCACATCCTCACTAACACTTGTTGTTTTCCATTTTTATTACAGACATCATAGAAGGTATGGAGCACCTCGTAACTTTTATTTGTATTTCCCTAATGATTAGTGGTGTTGATTGTCTTCTCATGTGCTTGTTAGCTGTTTGTATATCCTCTTTTAAGAAATGTCTATTCAAGTTCTTTGCCCTTTAAAAATTGGGTTATTTGTCTTTTTGTTTTTGAGTTGTAAGATTTCTTTGTATATTCGGAATACTTCACTCTTATCAAAGAAATAATTTACAAATATTTTCTCCCATTCCATTAGTTGCCTTTTCACTTTTTTGATAGCATTGCTTGATGCATGCACGGTTTTTAATTTTGATAAAATTCAGTTTATCTATATCTTTTTTTCATTGCCTGTGCTTTTGGTGTCATATCTAAGAATCCATTGCCAAATGCAAGGTCATAGAGAGTTATACTATGTTTTCTCCTAAGAATTGTATAGTGTTAGCTCTTACATTTGGGTCTTTGATCTATTGTGAGTTGATTTTTGTATATGGTGTGAGGTATGAGTTCAGCTTCATTCTTTTGGATGTGGTTATGCAATTGTTACAGTATCGTCTGTAGAAGAGACTATTCTTTCTCCATTAAATTGTTCTGACATGATTGTCAAAAATCAACTGACCATAGTTGCATTGATTTATTTCTGGTCTCTTAAATTTGCCACACTGATC
This sequence comes from Pteronotus mesoamericanus, assembly GCF_021234165.1. NCBI lineage: Eukaryota > Metazoa > Chordata > Mammalia > Chiroptera > Mormoopidae > Pteronotus > Pteronotus mesoamericanus. The sequence goes on from NW_026555198.1 coordinate 7,843,147, forward strand.
CATCGTCTGTCTTTCTGCCAGTACCACAGTGTTGAGTACTATAGCTTTGTAATAAATTTTGAAATCAAAAAGTGTGATTTTTACAACTTTATTTTTCTTTGTTAAGACTGTTTTGAAATGGCATGTCCACACACACACACACACACACACACACACACACACACACAAAGACTGTTTTGGTTAGGGTCTCTTGCAATTCCATATGAATTTTAGGATCAGCCTTCCACTTCTGCAAAATGGTCAGTGGAATTTTGATTGTACTGAATTAGTCTATTGTTTTGGAGAGAATTGTCATTTTTTTTTTGAGCAGTCATCTGATTTATAAAGAGAGGTAACAAATATTTAAATGATACAAAATATAATTTTCAAAACAACATAAAAAAGTTAGTGCATTTAACCATACTCAGCTCATAACAGAGCAAATGAGTGAGTGGAACAATAATAACTCATTCTGTAGCACGTTTAATAAGCTGGCATCAGAGAAAGTTGAAGGAAAGCAAAGGAACTTTGCCTTTTAAGTATTAGGACCAAGGGGCTCTATAATCATCTGGCATCTGCTCAATGTTCTGCCTATGATTAGAAATGTACATGATGGGGACTCCAGGGATCTTCCTGATTCTTCATTTAAGGTCCGGTCACCTGTGGCCACAATGTAACACTTGTGCCGAGTTACTCTCTGTACTAAACAGTCATCTGCATAGGTTCCTTTGTGTGTCCATGGTAATCGTTCAAATCTTGGATCCTTGGTGATGCTTAGAGCCACCCGATACTTCTTCCCCAACTTCTCAATTTCAGCCATTACACAGTCAGTTATACAAGGGATACACTTGGTATAGAGGCAGCCCATCATTGACTGCACTAAGTCCAGTTTAGCCTTAATGGAAAAGTTGATAAAGCTGGTATCAACCAGGATGTGATAAAGTGGGCGCAGTTGTGTGTTATATTAGAAGAATAAGCAGGAAGAGTACTGGGGGACTTCTCTTTCCTTGAGTGCACTAGAATCTTTGCCTTCTTTTTAGGTTTTAATCTATCTTTCTCTTTAAGCCTCTGATCTCTCAGACTAAGCATTTGCTTCATGGTCGCATATTTCCTTGTTTTCTTTTGCTTCCCCATGATCACATTGCACTCTTGTTTCTTCTGAGAATTGTCATCTTAACAATATAAAGTTTTTCAACCCTTTTAACATGGAGTATCTTTTCATTTATTTAGGTCTTTAATTACTTTCAGCAGTACTTCGGAATTTTATTTTATTATATATATTTTTCCTTTGGCTTGATTGATTGATTGATTATTCTATTACAGTTGTCTCAATTTTTTCCCTTTTGCCCCACTCCACCCAGCCCAATCCTCTTTCCCACAGTCAGTCCCCTCTCCCTTGTCCATGTTTATGCGTCATTCATACATGTTCTTTTACTAGTCCCTTCCCCTTCTTTCCACCAGTCCCCCCTCCCTCCTCCTCTCCTATAGCTCTCAGTCTGTTCCATGTTTCCATGCCTCTGGTTCTATTTTTCTCATTAGTTTATTTTGTTCATTAGTTATTTTATATTTTAAATCCTTACCCAAGGATATGTTTATTGATTTTACAGAGAGAGAAAGAGATGGAGAGTGAGAGAGAAATTAATGTGAGAGAGAAACATTTATCAGATGTCCCCTATACGTGCCCCGACTGGGGAGACAACTGACAACCTGGGTATGTGCCCTGCCTGGGGATTGAGCCTGCAACCCTTTGTTGTATGGGACGATGCTCCAACCAACTGGGCTACCCACCAGGACAGTATTTTGGAATTTTAAGTGTATAAGTCTTGAGTCTCTTTGGTTAAATTTATTCCTAAGTATTTTATTCTTTTTGATGCTATTATAAATGGAAAAGTTTTCTTAATTTCTTGTTCTGATTTTTCATTGCTTATACATAGAAATAAAACTAATATGGGATATGGATCCTGTGTTCTGCAACTTTGATGAATTTGTTCATTAGGTCTGACAGGTTTTTTTGTGTATTCTTTAGAATTATTTATACATAAGATCATGTCATCTGAAAATAAAGATAGTTTTATTTCTTTCCAATCTGGATCCTTTTATTCCTCTTGCCTAATTGCACTGGCTAGAACATCTAGTTGAATTAGAAGTGGTAAAAACAGGCATCCTGACTTTGTTTCTTATCTGAGGGAGAAAGCTTTCAGTCTTTCACCACAGAGTAGCTGTGGATTTTCCATAAATGCCCTTATCAAGTTGTGGAACTTCTCTTCTGTTTTTAGATTTTTCAGAATTTTTCATGGAAGTGTGTATAATATTGTCAAATGCTTTTCTAGCATCAATTCAGGTTATCATGTGGGGTTTTCTTTATTCTAATAATGTAGTGTATTACATGATTGATTTTCATATGTTGAACCACCCTTACATTTCTTAGACTCATCTCACTTGATCACGATGTGTAATCCTTTAACATCCTTTAACATGCTGCTGAATTTGACTTTATGGTAATGGAGCAGTTTCGCACCTATATTCATAAGAGACATTTGTATATAGTTTTCTTTTTCTTTTTGGTGATATTTTTATTTAGCTTGAGTGTTAGGAGAATGCTGGCTTCATGAAGTGAGTTAGAAAGTGTTCTTTCATCTTCAAATTTTTGTAAGAGTTTGAAAAGGATTGGTGGTCATTCTTCTTTAAATATTTGGTACAATTCACCAGTGAAACCATCTGGTCCTGGTTTTGCTTTGTTTGGAGGTTTTTGATTACTGATGCAATCTTTTTACTTAAAAGTCTGCTCAAGGTTTTTTTCTTCTTCTTGAGTCAGTAATGGTGTTTTCTGTTTTTCTAGGAATTTGCCCATTTCATCTAGATTATCTAATTTGTTGGCATACAATTGTTCCTATTTAATGCTTTCTACTTATAAAAGTTTTCTGTTAATGTCTTCACTTACATGTGTGACATAAGTAATTTTATTCTTTCTCTTTTTTTGTTCAGCCTAGTTGACCTTTTCAAAGTCCCAACTTTCAGTTTCATGGATTCAATTGCTTTTGTGTTCTCTATTTTTTCCTCCATTCTCTTTGTTATATCATTCTCTCTGCTAGCTTTGAGTTCAGTTTGCTCTTCTGTTTTACTTCCTAAGGTGTAAAGTAGCATCATTGATTTGAGATTTTTGTTCTTTAATAATGCAGGCATTTACAGACATAAATTTTCCTCTAAGTTCTGCTCTTACTGTTTCCTGTAGGATTTGGTATGTTGTCATTTTCACTTTAATTCATCTCTAAGTATTTTCTAATTTCACTTGTAATTTATTCTTCAATCCATTGATGAAGAGGGTGTTGTTTAATTTCCCCATAATTTCAAATTTTGTAGTTTTCATTGTTATTAATTTCTAGTTTAATATCATTGTGTCAAACGAGATACTTTGTATGATTTCAGTCTTTTAAATTTATTAAGATTTTTAATTGTTTAACATATGGCCTATATAATGTTCCATGTACATTTGAAAAAAATATGTATTTTTATGTTATTGGGTTCAGTGCTCTACATATGTCTGTTAGGCCTAAATGGTTTATAGTGTTGTTCAAGTTCTCGATTTTCTTACTGATCTTCTGCCTGGTAGTTCTATCCATTTTTAAGAGTGGGTATTGAAGTCTCCAACTAATATTTTAACACTGTTTATATCTCCCTTCAATTCTATAAAAATTTGCTTCCTACATTTTAGAAGTCTGTTGTTAGGTGTGTATTTGTTTATAATTGTTATGTCATCTTGATGGATTGGCCCCTTTATCAATATACAATATCCTCCATTGTCTCCTGTATCAGTTTTAACTTAAAGTCTGTCATTTTTTATCATAGCTACCCTAGCTCTCTTTTGGTTACTATTTATATAGTTATCTTAGAAAAACTGTCTTCCAAAGTGGCTGTACATTTTGCATTGTTACCAGCAAGAATGAGAATTCCTGTTACTCCACATGCTTAACAGCACTTGGTCTTTTAAGTATTTTGAAGTTTTGCCATCCTAATATGTGTGTAGTGATAGTTCATTGTTTTGCTGAATTATTATTTGATTAATTTATTTTTAGTGTACCCATTTTGCTTTCCTTTCACTTTTTATGTATTTTTAGTTTTTTTGGTAGTGCTTATCCTGTGTATTACAATTAACATTGTTAATTTTATAATAATGAAATTTGAATTAATATCAGTTTAGTTTAATAGTATATAAAACTGCTTCTTTATAGCTCCATTCCCCAGTTTATGTTGTTATTGTCATGAATTGCATCTTTATACATTGTGTGCCTATTAACATAGATTTACCATTACCATTTTATGCATGTTTTTTTATTTTTTAATATTTTATTTATTTAATTTTAGAGAGGGGAAGAGAGGGAGAAAGAGAGGGAGAGAAACATCAATGTGTGGTTGCATTTCGCGTGCCCCCTGCTGGGGGCCTGGCCTGCAACCCAGGCATATGCCCTGCACTGGGAATCAAACTGGAGACCCTTTGGTTCGCAGGCCAGCATTCAATCCACTGAGCCACACTAGCTAGGGCCATTTGTTTTTTAAATCATATAGTAAGTAAAAGAAGAGTGGAAAACCAAATATACAATACTACTGGCTTGTATATTTATCTATGTCAATAGAAATCAGATTCTCTCCTGGTGGTGGGGGGGGGTTGTTTTTGCTGCCTATTGTGAGTTGTTGTTTGCGTGTTCAGTGATTTTTCTGTATTAAAGAGTATTCTCTGGTACATGTGGCCTCAAAAGTCCTTAAGCTTTTGGTCAGTCATTTGATAAAGATTTCATGAATGTCTGGAGACATGTAAGAAATAGAAAAGAGGAAAAAATACTCTTCCAGCCTTTGCAGATTAGCTCTGTGTTGGGGACACTCCTTCAACTTCTTCCAGGCCATTTAAGACTGCCTTAGTATTTACCCCCTGCTTTCCAGGGGCTGAAGGTCAGTTAGAGGTAAATGCTTATGGTGTTCTCAGCCTTTTCTGAGCATGCATCTCACCCTCCCAGTGTATATTTCCTTCCCAATTCCATGGTACACGTGGTAGCTTTTAAACACTTACTTTCCTACCAATCTCCTTTTCAATGTCTTCCTTCCCAAGCTCTTTATTCTGTCAATTGCCTGTCTCAAGTGTTGTCCTGTGCTCCATGGGGGCTGCTGTGGTCAATACCTGTGCTTATAACTGCTTTCAGCAAAAGTCACCCAAGAAGGTGCCTTAAGCCTGAGAATGCTCTGGCAGACAAAACACAGGGAAGCCTTTGTGTTGGGTTTTCAGGGAGACACCAGGGAGGCAAGATCCACACCACAATTTGAGAATTGTATTCTGTATTCTCCCTCTAGCATTTGTAACCTGTATGAAGCCATTCTCACAGACTCTCCAGATATCAGGTGTGGAGGATGGTAGACAGTCAATTTACCAGATTGCGGTATTCTCTTATGAAAAAGTGACAGCTCCTTTTTTCACCACCTCTTCCCTTCTAATTGTTGGACATTTTTTACTAGATTTCACAGTTCTGCAAAAGTTGATTCTGACACTTTTTGCCACTTCAATTATGGCTTTGAGGAAAGGAAAAAACCTGGAATTCCTTACTCTGCTATTTTTTGGTGACTAACAGTATCCATTTTGAGATTAAAAAACAGGATGGCCAAGAGATTAATGCTAAAAGATTCATTTTGTAAAAGTTTAGTATAACACTTTCCTTTTAAATATAACTGAAGTATTCTTAGTCTCTTACTTTAGTAACCAAAAAAGGCAATATTAGAAAAATAAAGGAAAGGCCAAACTACCAAGATAAGTGCCACAGTGTTTTAGAATAAAGGCCCTCTTTTTTTTTAAGAAGTCTGTAACTTCCAACAGATAATTTTGCAAGAAATATTTTTCCTTAAACTTATTGACTCCTTACAGAGTTCAGGAGTTCAAGGACATAAAAGTCAAGTCCCCTGCCTAACATTGTTGATAGTTGTGAATTTATCGACATTTTAATGTTCATACTTTTGACCTTATTTTTCTTAAATAAGTCCCTCTAACATTGCATATAATAATGGTTTGGTGATGATGAACTCCTTTAGTTCTTTTCTTGTCTGGGAAGCTCTTTATCTGTCCTTCGATTCTAAATGATATCTTTGCTTTGTAGAGCAATCTTGGCTGTCGTTCCCTGCTTTTCATGACTGAATATTTCTTGCCAATCACTTCTAGCCTGCAGTGTTTCTTTTGAGAAATCAGCTGACAGTCTTATGGGAACTCGCCTATAGGTAACTAACTGCTTTTCTCTTGCTGCTTTAAAGATTCTCTCTTTATCTTTAATCTTTGGCATTTGAATTATGATGTGTCTTGGAATGGGCCTCTTTGCATCCATCTTGTTTGGGACTCTGTGTGCATATGAGACTTGCATGTCTAGTTCCTTCACCAAATTAGAGAAGTTTTCTTTCATTATTTTTTTAATAGATTTCCTATTTCTTGCTCTTTTTCTTCTCCTTCTGGCACCCTTATGATACAAATGTTGGTACGTTTCAAGTTGTCCCAGAGGCTGCTTACACTATCCTCATTTTTTTGGATTACTTTTTCTTCCTGTTGTTCTGATTGTTTGTTTTGTTTTGTTTTTTCTTCTTTATGTTCTAAATCATTGATTTGATTCTAGGCTTATTCCATTCTACTGTTGTTGCACTGTAAATTGTTCTTTATTTAAATTAGTGCATTCTTCATTTCTGACTAGATCTTTTTTATGCTGTTGAGGTCCTCACTAAATTCCTTGAGCATCTTTATAACCAGTGTTTTGGATTCTGCATCTGATAGACTGCTTATCTCTATTTTGCTTAGTTCTTTTTCTGGAATATTGATATGTTCTTTCATTCGGGCCATATTCTTCATCTCCTCATTTTGGCAGCCTCCCTGTGTTTGTTTCTATGTATTAAGTAGAGCTGCTGTGACACCCTGTCTTGGTAACATGGACTAATGTAGCAGGTGTCCTGTAGGGTCCAGTGGCACAGCCTCTCCTGTCACCTAGTCTGGGTACTCAAGATGTGCCCTTAGTGTGGGCTCAGTACACCCTCCTCTTGTAGTTGAGCCTTTGTTACTGTTGGCAGGTAAATAAGAGGGATTTACCCAGGCCAGTCGGTTGCAAGGACTGGCTGTGACCACTGACCATCAATCTCCACCTTCTGTGGATGATCAGCTGTACAGGGGCAGGGGGGTGGTGCTCTGACATGGTCTGCAGCTGTCCACTGGGCATGCAGGCTCTAGAGTTTCTTGGATAGTGTAGGCCAAGGCCAGCCCCCATCTGTGTTCTGCGTGGGGCCACCCTGCATGAGCTTTAAAACAATCTGAGATGGCTACTACTTGTGCTTGGTTACTTTATGTCTGGGAAAAAACTGTTCCTTAGCTCCTGTCTTGATGCTAGATACTTCAGTTCCTTCCTGTATGCCACTGGTGCCTTTCAAGCTGCTACCCTGGTGCTGGAGCTCAGAGAGAGTGAGTCTGAGTAAGTCCATGTGTGTGTATTTAAAGGGAACTGCTTGGGAGTCAAGTTTCTTCCACTGACTCAATCCCTGCTTGTTTTTACAGCCAGAAGTTATGGGGACATATCTTCCTGGCACTGTAACCCTGCTCTGGGGGTCCTGGTGTGGAGCAGGGACTCCTCAATCTCGAGATACCCCTCCTGAATTTTTATCCACCACACATGTATGTGGGACCAGCCTGTTCTGCATCTCCAACCCTTCTACCAGTCTGGATGGATGTGGTTTCTTTAATTCTGTAGTTGTCAGATGTCCATTCAACTTGATTTCTGAAAATTCTGAGGGCTATTCTATATTTTAGTTGTAATTTTGATGTGGTTGTGTGAGGAGGCGAGCTGTTTACTATGTCTCATCTTGACTGGAAGTCTCAGAAGTCTTTTATAAGAGTTTATTTGAGCAAAATTGAGGACATATGCCAGGGAGCAAGATCTCAAATGCTCCCAATATATATGTATTTATTGCCATTTAATTCTTTATAATTATGTTTCCATTTTTTCTCTTCTTTTTTATATTAACATTTTAATTTTTATTATTATTTTACTTTTTATTGAATTTATTGTGGTGACTTTGGTTAATAAAATTATTTAAGTTCCTGGTGTATAATTCTATAATACATCATCTGTATGTTGCATTGCATGTTCACCACCAAAATTTCTTTCTTTTATTTTTTTCCTTCTTTTTTCTTCTTCTTTTTTTCTTTTTCAAATAGAAGTCCCTTGAACATTTTTTCGTAATTCTGGTTTGTTGGTGATTAACTCTTTTAGTGTTTTATTGTCTGGGATGGTATTTCTCTTTCAATTTTAAATGATAGTCCTCCTGGGTAGAGTAGTCTTGTCTGTATTCAATTTTGGCCTTAATGTTCTCTGTTGAGAAAACAGGAGACAGACTTATGTGGGTCTCCTGCAGGTAACTAAGTGCTTTTCTCTTGCTGCTTTTAAGATTCTATCTTAGTCTTTACCTTTGTCGTTGTAATCATTATGCGTCTTAGTGCGGACTTCTTTCGGTTCATCTTCTTTGGGACTCTCCGAGGTTCCTGAATTTATGTGTCTTTTTTGTTCACCACGTTAGGGAAATTTTCTTTTGATTTAATATTTATTGTATTTTTTCCATTACCATTTATACTCCCCACCCCCAGCAATCACGACACTGTTGTCCATGTCCATGAGTCCTTTTTCCTTTTGGCTCAATCCTTCCACCCCCTAATCTCCTCCACCCCTGACAGCTGTCATCCTGCTCTCCATCTATGAGTCTGGCCCCATTTTCTTGTTAGTTCTGTTTGTTCATTAGATTCCACTATGAGTGAAATCATATAGCATTTGTCTTTCTCTGACTGGCTAATGTCACTTAGCATAATGTTCTCCAGGTCCATCCATACTATTCAAAGAGTAAAATTTTCTTCTTTTTTTATGGCCAAGTAGAATTCCATTGGTGTAAGTGTTCCATAGTCATTTTATCCACTCATCTACAGATGGACACTTGGGCTGCTTCCATATCTTGGAGATTGTAAATAACGTTGCAATGAACATAGAGGTATTTATGTTCTTTTGAATTAGTGTTTTGGTTTCCTTCAGATATATTCCGAGAAGTGGGACTGCTCAGTCAAAAGGCAGCTCCATTTTTAATATTTTGAGTTATCTCCACACTGCTTCCCACAGTGGCTGCACCAATCTGCATTCCCACCAACAGTGCAAAAGTGTTCCCCTCTCTCCACATCCTCGCCAGCATGTGGTGTTTGTTGATTTATTGATGATAGCCATTCTGACAGGTGTGAGATGGTATCTCATTGTTTTAATTTGCATTTCTCTAATGATTGGTGATGTCAAGCATCTTTTCATATGTCTATTGGCCATCTGTATGTCCTCTTCAGAGAAATGTCTATTCATGTCCTTTGCCTATTTTTTTTTAATTTTGAAATCATGTTTATTCTATTACAGTTGTCTCAATCTTTACCCCTTTACCCCCTCCACCCATCCCACCCCCATCCGCCACTCCCACAGTCAATTCCCACTCTGTTGTCCATGTCCATGGGTCATTCATACATGTTCTTTGTCTAATCCCTTCCCCTTCTTTCCACCATTGTCCTCTTTCCCCATCTCCTCTGGTCACTTTCAGTCTGCTCCATGTTTCCATGCCTGTGGTTTATTTTGTTCGTTAGTTTATTTTGTTGAATAGATTCCACTTGTAGGTGAGATCATATGGTATTTATCTTTCACCAACTGGCTTACTTCACTTAGCCTAATATTCTCCAGTTCCATCCATGTTATCGCAGAAGGTAGGAGTTTCATCTCTCTTTCTTTCTTTTCTTTTCTTTCTTTCTTTCTTTCTTTCTAAATGCAGATTGATTTTATTTATTTTTTAAATGTCAAAGTTAATTATAAAATATTAAAAAATTTAAAACCATTATAAACTCTTAGCAATGAAACCAACATGACCCAGAAATAATCAAGTAGATCAATGGAATATAATGAGCATTCTAGAGATAAACTTATCTATCTGTCTAACAATGTAATATATGATTAAGTTGATATTTCAAATCAATAGGTAAAATAAGGCTTATTCAACAAATAAGGTGCATGGGCTACTATTACTTGAAATAAAACAAATATAGATCCCTATTTCACACAGTGTACAAGAAATATTCAGGTGAGTTAAAAATCAATATGTAGAATCCAAGAAGTTTTAGGAGAAAATACAAAATAATATTTTTCTTACCCTTAAGTAAAATATTCAAACCCAGAAACTATAAAATAAAATATTGACAATAGGACTATATTAAATATTTAAGACTGTACAGTAATATGCATATAAAAAAAGTTAAAGGACAAGTAATAGAATGGGAAAGTATTTGCAAACACATCTAAAAAAGGGTTAATGGTTTGTTTTGTTTTTTAGGGAAAAAATTCTATAAACATTTAATCAAAAAATGGATAAAGAATACCAAATAATCATTTAAAGCTTTTTAAAGATAGTAGAAATAGGCAAGAAATATACAAACACAGGTTTTGTTTCAACAAATAGTAAAGGAACAATTACAATAACACATAATTGTCACAATCAGATTAATAAGAGTATTGAAAATATTTGTAATATCAGGTATTGGTGACTGTGAAAGGAAAGTGTGTATTCATAGTCCCTTTAGCATATTTTGCAATGGTGGTTTGGAGGAGGTGCGTTCTTTTAGCCTTCTCTTTCTGTGAAACTCCTTATTTTGCCTTCCATTTTAATTGAGAGCCTTGCTACGTAGAGCAGTCTTGGTTGCAGACCTTTGCTTTTTATTCCTTGGAATATTTCTTGCCATTCACTTCTGGCTTGTAGTGTTTCTGTTGAGAAGTCAGCTGCTAGCCGTATCGGGGCTCCCTTATGTGTTACTACCACTTTCTCCCTTGCTGCCTTTAGGATTCTCTGTTTGTCTTTGGTATTTGCCATTTTAATGATGATGTGTCTTGGAGTGGGCCTCATTGGGTTCCTCTTGAATGGGACCCTCTGTGCTTCCTGGACTTGTGTGATTTTTTCTCTCCTCGAATTAGGGAAGTTTTCCATCATTACTTTTTCAAAAAGGTTCTCTATCCCTTGCTCCTCTTCTTCTCCTTCTGCTATCCCTATTATATGGATATTATTACGTTTCAGGTTGTCCTGCATTTCCCTAAACACCTCTTCATTCTTTTTGAGTCTTTTTTCATTTTCTTCCTCTTTCTGGGAGCTTTTTTCTACCTTGTTCTCCAGCTCACTGATTTGATCCTCTACTTCATCGAGCCTGCTTTTGATTCTTTCTACTGTGTTCTTTAATTCAGAAATTGTATTCTTCATTTCCTCTTGTGTCTTGTTGACAGTTTCTGTGTCCTTTTCCATGCTGATATAGTTTGCAGTAAGTGCCCTGTAGTTTCTCTGTAGTTTTTGGTAATTCTCTCTGAGCTCACTGAGCTCATTGAGCTTCCTTAGAACCATTGTTTGTAACTCAATATCTGATCATTTACTTGCCTCTATTCCTTTTAGTTCTCTTTCTGGGGGTTCCTCTTTTCCCTTTGACCGGGGATGGGGGCAGTTTCTTTGTCTTATCATTGTTTGTGAGACTCTTCTTTTATGCTTCTGCTTCTTAAATTGATCTGTCTTGATTTCCTGACTTTTTGGTGTGAACTTCTATGGTAGAAGACCGCTGCTTTTACTTTCTGGATCTGCCTCTGATGATGTCCGATGTTGACCCTTTCTGACCTTAGGCGGTCTGTCAAGACTTCCAGGAATCTACTGTCTGTAGCTATCTCCTTCAGTTGTTATTCTATTCACTCTGCACTCAGCAGGTGTCTTAGACAGCTCAGGGTGGGGCTGAGTCCCTCCTGGGGGTGGGGTTATTGGGTTCTCTCACGCTGCTGCCACTCTTGGGAGTGGTCTGCCTGAGCAAGATGGCTGCTGCCATATGGGGGATGAATCAGCTCTGGAATCCCGCCAGCTACTCTCTCAGTTCTCTCTCCAAATCTCCATCTCCAGTCTGTCCTCAGGTGTCTCTAGACCACTGTGCACCCCCTTTAGCCAGGGATATACTATCTGTAGCTGCCACTCTGCACTCAGGCCAGCTGAGACAGCACAGGGTGGGGCAGAGTCCTTCCTGGGGTCTGGGTTATTGGGTCCTCTCACGCTGCTGCTGCTCAGGGGAGTGGTCTTTCTGAGCCAGATGGCTGCTGCCATCTGGGGGAGGAGTCAGCACTGGAGTCCCACTGGCTACTCTCTCTGTTCTCTCCCCAAGACCTTTTTCCCCTGTCTCTCCTCAGGTGTCTCCAGCCCTCTCTACTCCTGCCTTTGCCAGAGACCAGAGTAAGTGGCTACAAATAAAAATTTATGTGTTGGCCCTTTAAGCAGCTCTTTGTGTCTTCAGCCACCTGTCTCTGGTAGAGAGCAACCCTTACACTTTTCAGAGCTTTGTCCTTTTTGGCTCTGGTGCTGTAGGCTGGGGAATCCCACTTATAGTTTAGACCCCACTCTTCTTTGGGGGATCCCACTGGCTGTGTCAATATCCTTCTGGTGCTGCTGCCGGTGGGCACCCCTCCTGCCTTCTTGAGTCTGTACCACACTCCTTACCAGTTAGGTTGTGCTAAAGCTGATTCTTCTGTCTGTCGGAGGTTATAAGGCTCCTCTCTATTGTTCAGTTGTTTGTTCCAGGTGGTTTCTCCCCAATTTAGTTGTAATTCCAGATTGGTCCTGGGGGAGGTCACTGTGACCTCCACTCACTCCTCTGCCATCTTGATTCTCCCTGTTTTTTCATTGGATTATTTGTTTTTTCTATGTTGAGTTTTGTAAGCACTTTATAAATTTTGGATATGAACCCTTTATCAGATGTATCGGCAAATATGTTCTCCCATTCTGTGGGCTGTTTTTTTTATTTTGTTGATGATTTCCTTTGCTGTGCAAAAAGTTTTTAGTTTGATGTAGTTATGGAAGTTTTCAGTCTTTATTTTTTCAAATAGATTCTCAACCCCTTCCTCTCTCTCTTCTCTTTCTAGTACCAATATGATGCAGCTGTTCTTACACTTGGTGTTGTCCCAAAGATCCCCCAGGCTGTCCTCATTTTTTAAATTTTTTTCTTTTTGCTACTCTGATTGGGTCTTTTCTGCTACATTGTCTTCCAAGTCACTGACTTGATCCTCTGCTTCATTTAATCTGCTCTTTATTCCTCCTAATGTCTTCTTTATTTCAGATACCGTATTCTTCATTTCTGATGTTCTTTTTTATGGTTTCTATGTCATTTTAATGCATTTTAAATTCTCACTAAGTTCTTTGAGCATTCTTACAGCTATTGTTTTGAACTTTGTATCTGGTAGGTTGCTTGCCTCCATTTCCTTTAGTTATTTTTCTAAAAATTTCTTGTGGTTTTTCATTTGGGACATGAGTCTTTGTCTCCTCATCTTGGCTGTTTCCCTGTATTTGTTTCTATGTATTAGGTAGGTCTGCTACATCTCCCAGTCTTTGCGCAGTGGTCTTATGTAGTAAGTGTCTTGTGGGGCTCATTGGTGCAGTCTCCCTTATTTACTGAGCTAGGTGATCCAGGAGAGTCTTTTATGTGAACCCTCCTGTTGTAGTTGAGTCTTGATTGCTGTTGATTCAGATTTCTTAAATAAAACAAGAGCGTGTGGCTGCTCTGTCTCTGCTTTTACAATCTGACATAGATCTTACTGACTATTTAATGTTGAAACATTGATTGGAATTGTGGTTTCTAATTATAATGTTGTGCCGAAGAGGATAATGGAACTTTTTTTGGCATCTTTAATATCGATTTATTCATCAATTCAGCCATCATTTATTAAAAGGCTTATATACGCCCAGTGTTAATGTTGAACACGATTACTGATTTATTATGAGAGGGTATAACTCAGGAATAGCCAAACAAAGAGATGCAGAGAGCAAGGTAGTGGGAAGGGGCATAGAATTTCCATGCCTTCTCCAGGTGCACCACTCTCTCTACACATGCACCTGTTCACCAACCAGTAGAAGACTGTCAGATAATCTTTATTAAGATGATTTCCAAGTTACTCTTCTCTCTCTCACACTCCTTTTGAAACAGATGTTATTAACGCAGTTAAGGGTCTAGTGGAACTGATGTAGTCATGTAACATGAATGTGTAAAAATCATGAGTTTCCAGGTAAACCCATCAAGTTTTCTTGTTTCCACTTCCATTTTTATTGTCTAATTTGTGCATGTGCTTCTTTTAATCATTTTTAAGCAAAATTCATTAACTGGAAACAAGAAAAAGTAATTGCTGTCAATCTCCAGGTAGATATATTAGAAAAAAGGACATTATGTTGTCAGAATTTTAGCACAGAGAAAAAAATGGAACAAGTTTGACCAAGTCCATTTAAGTGATCATTTACAGAAGAATTCTTAAAGACTCAACAAAAATAGACCTGCAAATTAAGAGAAACAAGAGGTATTATTGATGAGGAATCTGAGGAAATAACTCCTGCAATATAATTAAATGCTCTGTTTTTTTAAACCCCATTTTTTATGGCCTTTAAATGTTTATCACTGTGTACACAAACTGTCTTAATTTAATAGCTTTTCATGATTTATAGACATGCTTTTTAATTTCACCTTACCTTAGCACCTAGTACAAGTGCACACAGATATTTGTTGGTGAGTAAAGACAGGTAGGCCTCACTTTGTACAAATGACATTCTGAATGAAAATTTTATATATATCACAATATGCCAGGAAGAAATAATCGTGAAAGATAGACACAGCACATGGAAAAAGCCTATGAGGCTGGAATCTAGTCCCAACTCTACCACTAACTTGCCAAATGACCTTGAGCAAATCACTTGATACTACTCTAATTCATTTTTCCCATCTTTAAAATGAGACAGATAATTGAGACAATCGCTAAATTCTCTTTCAGTTCTGATATTCTATGAAATCTTAGTTCAAATATAATAACAATTAATATTCAGTAAATACTTGCTTTGTGCCAGATACATTTTCATGCATTAACTCATTTTAAATCTCAAGTAAACTTGTGAGGTAGGTACTGTTAGGGAAGTTAAGGATTTTTCACAAGGTCACAAAATAGTATGATTGGGCTTCTCACCTAGGCAGTTTGACCTTAGAGCCAGCATGCAACCTCTACACTATGTTACCTCTAAATATACAAAAGAGGGTTGGTATTTAAAGATGTTCTATCGTGAATAGTTTGGAAAAATGAAAAATCATCTAATTTATCAGCTTTTAAGTTCTTAAGTTTTAAGTGTTTCCATTTGCTTTTTTATTTTAAATCAGGCTATACCTGTATTTGTTTAATGAGTACAAATTCTTACTCGATGTTTAAGATAAGGAAGATAACAAAGAATAAAATTTAATCCCTTCCGTTGTCTCAGCAGGCTGATGATTTCCTAAAGTATCATTGACAAAGTTGCTTAAAAATAATGCTATGGAAAAATGGATTAGAAAAATAATATTTTAAAAATACCACTAATTTTGACCTTTTTCTTTCTTTTTACAGTTACTGTTTTGAGCTCAGCAGAAAAAGGTAAGAGGGTGTTGTGGATTGTATTGATCAGCACTGTATCCCCTCACTGTATCTAAAAGTGAATTAATTACATAAAAGTTTATAATTTGAGCAACTTTCCCAGTAACACACTGAGGTGAGTGTGTTTTCAGGAAGTTACCCAGAGGTAGAGCAGAACATATTTTCAGTGGCCCCTTTGGCTATAAGACAGATATTGAAAGTTACCAAGATTTATGACAGAGAAGAGCACAGATAACCACTCTGTTTGCTGTGGTGACCCTAGGCTCTCTCTTGGTTCATCACTATTTTCCTAGGTACCTTGCCTTTTTACCCAATTCACCCCCTCTTCAAGGCATGGAGTAAGGGCTTCATAGAGGGCTTCTAAGTCTTTTACCATAACAGTTCCTATATATTTATTGTACTCCTTTCCATTTCTCATTCCCATCTTGGCCTTATCTGCAATCTGTACTACCATTCTAATGAGATTGAGGTATTTTCCATTAAAAAACATGTAAGCTATGCATGAGTATTAATAAACCTTTAGTTTTACATTATTTTTTCAAGTATAATCATAAGTATTTATGTCACCACTTTTATGGCCACTTTTAATTCTCACTTCATGGGTATCGTTGTAATTCATTAACTACAAAGCATTCATATTGTGCTGTTTAAAGCTCCAGTTTGCTGTTATTCAACAGAGTTGTGGCTATAGAGGCTGCAGAGTTGTGGGAAGACAGTAGGTCATAATAGTTAAAAGTATGAGTTCTGGAGCTGAACTGTGTAAATTCAAATTCTGCCTTCAATACTTCTTAGTAAATTATTTTACCTTCCTTTTGCTCATTCTATTCATGTTTAAAATGGAACTATTAACACTACCTAGTTCATAAAGTTGTTGCGAAAATTTAATGAGTTAATGCATGTAACGCAAAACAGTGGTAAGTAAAGCACCTTAGAGCAAGTCTTGAGTTGCCTCTTATTCTTATGTATGGTCCTTAAGGTCAGAATCATATATATAATAAATAGTTTATGCAATAAACTTTTAAAACAACTTAGTGGGGGTTTAGATGTTGCTCTACCATTACAGGAATAATGATAACAATATTGTTATTATTATTGAAAACTATAATTTATTGTGCCAGGTATCCTGCTAAGATATATATATATATATATATATATATATATATATATATATATATATATCTTCCAATATTTACATCAACACAATGATATAGACACAGTTATGTCCATTTTATTGAGAAGGAAACTGAAGTTTAGAGAGGTTAAATAACATCCCAGGTCATCTAACTAGTAAATAGTAGGTTTCAAACTCAGAACTCTCTGACTTCAAATTCCATGCTCTTAAGCAAACTTGTACATCTGTTTTACTTGTCAATCTGCAACTCTCTTATTTGCTTACTTGAGCTTCTTCCTCAGAAACCTGATGCTCAATTACTCTTTTTTCTTGTGTCCAAAGTGCTATATCTTCATGTTTTATGTCTTATGAATAACTCAATCATAGCAGTATAGATTGTCATTTGTAAACCCCTCTCAGTTCAAAGCCTTCCTGGTAGCAGCAGTCTAGTTACCAGGATTTGAGCTCTTTAGGAGATTATGTTGCCATAGTGTATGATTTTTAAGGTACCTTTTGATTCTAGAATTCTGTGACCCCAAAGCACTTTTCACCTGATAGCTCTTGCATTTATCAATACAGTAAAAAAATAAGAGTAGATTATGCTTCTTTATTCTACATGGGGGCAAAATGGGACAAAATGCAGGATTTAGGGACAGGATATCTGTGTTGAAGTTCCAGATCTCCCATTTATTAGCTCTATTAAATACTTTTGGTAAGTAACTCAACTTCCATGAACCTCAAATTCTATAAAGTGATGCTAGTTTAATAACATCTTACCAATTTATTTTAAACTGGAGAGAATAAATGTATACAACAGTAAAATAAACTGCTTTGTAAATATTAAGTATTAACAATCTCACTTGTAACATTTTCTTATGTGTCAGGATTCTCAAAGACAGTGGAATTCATAAACTAAAATCAGGTTAGATTGTAACCAGAAGGTTGAAACTTAGACCTGTAAAGAATTTGTGAACACTAAGTCAGTTTACTAGGATATGCCATGGAACCTACTTTTCAGAAAGTATCAGACACCCAACTACCTGGCATGAATCAATGAGCCTTGCCTAGAAGCACACTAGTAGGCCTAATGACTATCTGAGGTCTCTGCTAACCCTGTGACTCTCCTGTGACTTGTTTCAAATTACACTTCACTATTAAGGATGCAATACAGCATATGAATGCCAGCAGGAACACTGTTTGGCAGAGGCAAAGAAAATATAAGGGGCAAAGAAATGAAATCCTCAAATGACATAATTTTTGTCTCCACAGCTTAAGAAAACCATAGTTAAACAGACTGTAAAAGTTTTTCTCCATTTTTTGTCTGCTTAATGGTTCCTCTCCTGGTTTGAAGAATGTCCCTCCAAAATTTGTGTCCATCTGAAACCTATGTATGTGACTTAATTTGGAAATAAAGTCTTTGTAGATGTAATCAAGTTAAGTTGAAATCATGCTGGATTTTTGGGCCCTATGACTGGCGTCCTTATAAGAAAAGGAAAAAGCGGATGCATAGATAGATAGAGAGAGAAGATGGCCATGTGAAAACAGAGGCAGTTTAGAGTTAAGCTGCCACAAACCAAAGAGCAGGAAGAATTTTCAGGAACCACCAGAAGCTAAGAAGAGGCAAAGAAGGATCCTCTCCTGGAGCCTTCCAAGAGAAAGCATGACCTTGCCTATACCTTAATTTCCAACTTCCAGCCCCCAGCACTGTAAGAATAAATTTCTGTTTTTTAAAGCCACCCAGATTGTGGCAATTCGTTTTGACAGTCCTAGGAAACTAATACAGTACCTGATAAATTTTAATCTCTAATGTACTGTTAAGAGCATTGTATCAGTAGCAAATAAGCACAGACTTTGGTGTCATATACCTGGTGTCACCTCTTGATTTTGCCACTTAGTTTATATATGACCTTGGGGAACTTAACCTCACTAAGTTTCACTTTCTTTCTCTATAAAATGGGGATAACAATCCCTACCTCTCATGGTTATTTGGAGCATAAGATGAGATGATGTACAAGGCCTGTCCAGAAAGTATCCAGCCAATGTACTATAAAACCAGAGGCATTTATTGAAGAAGATACAAGATACAAGGAACATTGTACAAAGGACAATGGCACCTCAGTCCCCTTCAAAATAGGCATGTTGGGACCTCACAGTTCTCCCAGTCGCCATCAGCTGCCCCATTGTATTTTCCTGAATCTCATCGATGGTCTGAAATCTCTTCCCTTTCAAGGGTGATTTTAGTTTTGGGAAAAGCCAGAAGTTGCAGGGCACCAAATCTGGGCTGTAGAGGGGTTGAGTCACCTGAGTGATTTGATGTTTTGCCAAAAAGCTCTGAATGAGACATGGTGCGTGAGTGGGCACATTGTCTGATGAAGCTGCCAGTCACCAGTTGCCCAAAGCTGTGGCCTTCTGAATCATCTGCATAGTTTCTATGGAGGAATCTTCAAGCTTAATGCAAAATTTGATGCAGATTTGTTGCTCTACTTGCTCAGTCATTTTGAATGTGATGGCCCCACAGTACACATGTTCACTCAACAGCATGTACCACTCCCACTGATAGTACAGTGAAGTCATCATTGTACACACATGTGCATTCCAGTCCACTCTCCTTGGCTGCCAGGTTACATCTATGTCACAGAAACTTTTCTCATTATATTAACAATGGCTGGACATTTTCTGGACAGATCTTATCTATAAGTCTTTTGCATCTATGTATATAAGTGCCTGACATATATAAGTACGAAATACAAAATAAATAGTAGTAGATACTATTATTGTTATTGGAAAGGCCTTAAAAGCTCTTTCTTCCAAGAAGCATAACATATTTCAGAACTGTAATTCCTAATACTACCCTTATAAATATATTGTCAAAATCCATGCACTCATATATTGGAAGTAGAGGAACTCATATTTTGGAAGTAGAGTAAGACTCAAAGAAGTAAAATATGTTGACCTAGTCATAATACTGATTCTAGTGCATAGAAAGGACTAAAGCCCAGAGTACCTGGACCAGAGTCTAGAATATTACGTATTATATCAAACTTGATTATACAGGACACAGAAATTCTCTTTTAAAGACATGACCTCATATCTTCTATAGATCACACTAAAACACATAATAATGTATATTTATTTGCTTTCATAAGAGGGATTTGCATAGATGATCTCATTCAGCATCATACTATCTCTATTTTCAAGATTTGACTGGAAAATCTTACCTCCTCTAACCTGGAGGTCAGAAATTGAGTTCGGTCCAAGGATGGGTGAAACCAAGGGATGAGTTTAGTTCTGAGATTGGGCATAATCTGTCAGATAATCCAGATATAACCAAGATTAATGTATTGATTAAATTGATTATAATCTTTTTAAACAAAAGCTTAACTCATCTGAAAATTCATTTGAATTTTGAATGGTTTGCATCCTAAAATTTCTGGTTTCTCTTTTAGAGTTAGAAATGGTTGTGATTATTTAACTTTTTAGAAATAGATGCAATTCCTAAATTAACAGAAGTCTTATGGGCTGAATTATGTTCCCACAAAAATTCATATGGATTCCTAACTCCTTTGTACCTCAGATAATGACTGTATTTGAAGATAGGGATTTTAAAAAAATAATTAAGTTAAAATGAGGTCATATGGATGGGCTATAATCAATACGACTTGATCTTATAAGAGAAGATAAGAACAGATACATGCAGAGAGAAGATCATGTAAAGACACAGGAAGAAGATGACCATCTACAAAGGAAGAAGAGAGACCTCAGAAGAAACCAACGATGCAGACCTACCTTGATCTTGACCTTCTAGCCTACAAATTTTTGAGAAAGTAAATTTCTGTTGTCGAAGCCGCTCAGTCTGTGGTACTTTCGTATGACAGCCCTAGCACACAATTATTCAGTTTTGTGAATACTTTATTCAGTTTTGCTTTAGAAAACTTTATTCAGTATTTTTTTGTTGTTTTTTTGTTTTTTTTAAATTTCATTTTAATTTATTTTTTCAAATACATTTGTCTCTGCCTACCCCCCACCACTTTCCCTTGCCCCTCCCTTCTTCTCTCCCTCAGCTCTTCCCCTTTGGTTTTGTCCATGAGTCCTTGCTATATGTTCCTTGACTTTCCCCTTCCCTTCCTTTTCCCCGCCCTCCTCCCTCCTTCCCTCTTGTCTCTGTTGATTTCTTTTCCTTTCAGTGTTGCTGGTCATATGTCCTTGCATCTTTGTATTGTTGGTTAGGTTCCACTTATGGGTGAGATCATATGGTATTTGTCTTTCGCCCCCTGGCTTATTTCTCTTAGCATAATGCTCTTGAGTTCCATCCATGCTGTGCTGAAGTTTAGTAGTTCTTTTTTTTCTTTCTGCTGTGTAGTATTCCATTGTGTATATGTACCATAATTTTTGATTCAAGCATCTACGGATGGGCACTGAGGTTGCTTCCAACACTTGGCTATTGTCAGTTGTGCTGCTATGAACATTGGAGTGCATAGGTTCTTTTGTATTGGCGTTTTGGTGTTCTTAGGGTATAGTCCCAGCAGGGGAATCTCTGGATCCAAAGGCAGTTTCATTTTCAGCTTTTTGAGGAAATTCCACACTGCTTTCCACAGTGGCTGCACCAGTCTGCATTCCCACCAACAGTGTACTAGGGTTCCCTTTTCTCCACAGCCTCGCCAGCACCTGTTGTTTGTGGATCTGTTTATGATGGCCATTCTGAGCGGTGTGAGGTGGTACCTCATGGTGGTTTTGATCTGCATTTCTCTGATGGCTAGTGATGCAGAGCATCCTTTCCAATGTGTCTGGGCCCTCTGTATCTCCTCCTTGGAAAAGTGTCTGCCCAGGTCCTTTGCCCATTTTTTGATTGGATCGTTTGTCTTCTTGGAGTGGAGTCGAGTGAGTTCTTTAAATATCTTGGAGATCTAACCTCTATCTGATGTATCATTAATGAATATATTTTCCTATATGGTTGGCTCTCTTTTCATTTTGCTGATGTTTTCTTTTGCCGTTCAGAAGCTTCTTATTTTGATGAGGTCCCAGTTGTTTATTCTTTCCTTTATGTTCCTTGCTTTAGGAGACATATCAGTGAAAAAATTGCTGCGTGGGATATCTGAGAGTTTCCTGCCAATGTTCTCCTCTAGGACTTTTATGGTATTGCGACTTATATTTAAGGCTTTTCTCCATCTTGAGTTTATTTTTGTGTATGGTGTCAGCTGATGATCCAATTTCAATTTTTTGCTTTAGAAAATCCGGAGCATGGAAATAACTGCTTTGTGTTGGCTTGATTATACTAGCTTTTTAGTGATATATTATACACAAGAAGGGTGAAAGGGCACTGGGACGAAACAGTTAGAGCCACAGCGTGATCTTTTATACTCACCTTCAGAGTGTATAGGAAAATCTAAATTAGGGTTTGGGCTGTTATGTCAGTGCTCTCATATACTGTTTTGTATTTATTATTGTTAATTTCTTTATAATGAGGATTTTGGGGTCCAGGCAAAAGCTTTCTTTAGAGAGACTCTACATCCAAAAGAATATTAATGTAAGCATTATTATATTATACATTATTAATATAATTACTAATTTTTTATTTAAGACCTTTATTAACAGATGCTTGCAGTTTGTTGACTTTTTTGAAAAAATCAAGTTGTACACTTTTATTACAAATTAAAAATGAGGTTCTTAAAAATCTCAACTTGACCAGATATGAAACAATTTAAAAACCTTTAAAGGTGTATTGAGAAAAACCAGGCTTATTTTTTAAAAAAACACGTTTGTCATTACCAAAAAGAGACGTCTTTGGATAAAAATTATAAAAACCCCATGCTGCATAGATAATGCAGATAGTTCTAGTCATCTGGTCAACGGGCAAAAAGCAAGCACTTAAGGTCTTCAGCTCCCATCTTTTGTTCATTTCTTATTGCTAGAATTTCATATTCATTTCTTCTTGTTGGATGACTAAACCGGATGACGGTAGAGATGGTAAGCCAGCATTTACGCAGCCCCGCCCTGCTCAGCCTCGGGAGCGGACAAATTCTCAGCTGGTGGATCGGCTGCTTTTGTCTCCTTGCCATCTTGTGGGTTAGGGTTTTCTGGGCGTCTGCGTCAGTAACTGAAGTTGTGGCGGTACCGACGTTGAGGTGGCTGCTGACCTTGGGTCTCAGCTTGATTTTCCTTATCTTCATCATTGCCGTCCTCTCTAGGCTGTCTTGGGCGAGGAGGGCCCCTGCGAAATCGTGGTCTGTAGCCCCGATACATAGTCTGTCTCGCTGGTCTCCCTTGTTCTCCCGCACCCTGGTGGTCGGCACCCTCCATCGCTCGTCCCTGCGCAGCAGGGCTGGAATATTGTGGTCGACGCCCATAGGGTCTCCGCAGGTAGTAAGGGGGGAACCATGGCCTGCGGTAGGGCCGGCGCCGTTGGGCCCGGCCTTCAGGAGCACTCTCCGATCCCTCATTCTGCCCCCCCCCCGCCCCCACTATTCTGGTAATTCTGCTGGCAAGTGCGTGGAGGACCCCTGCGACGTGGACAGCGTCTGTAACGGTCGCGGCCCGCTGCCTGTGTTCTGCCTGGCACTGGAACTCCACCAGGGCCTGTGACATTGGCTGCCTCCGCACCCTCTTCTCCTTCAACATCAGACTCCACCGTCTCTCCGTCTCCTACACTGAGGAGGTCCTTCCTGGGGTCATTCTTCTTTATGGCAGTCTGGTGGACAAAGACATCTTCCTTGGTCTCATTCCTGTTGATGAAACCATATCCGTTTCTTACACTGAACCATTTTACTGTTCCCCAAACCTTCGTTGCGATGACCTTCTCCCTGCCAGCAGGCGCTGCGATGTGAGGTCGCCTGGGCCGCTGCTTCCTGCGCCGCTGCCCGTGGTGCCGGGCTTGGTGTCGGCAGCGCTGAGGGTGGGGGCGGCGGGGGGGAGGCGGCAGGCGGCTGCCGGGTCTCGGCCTCGCTGCTCATGGTTGCGGTGATGGTGACTGGGGCCAGCTGTGGCAGCTGCGGCTCCTCCCGGGGTGTGATGGTAACTAGGCCGGCGGCGGCGGTGGGGCTGCTCAGGGCTCTCTGGGGTCCGCTCTCCGCTCCCACTACTGATCAAACTCTAATTACTAATATTAATATTTTGTTATAATAATGCTTATTAAAATTTAAACAATAGAAAGTTTATAAGATAAAAAATTAAAGTCCTCCTCACACTGTCCCTTCTGTCACTATTCACATATAACTAATATATTTAGTTTGATTTGTATTATTTCTGATCTTTTTCTCTGTATTTACATACAAACATATGAGTATAGAAGTATATATTTGTATAGGCTTTGTTGATTTTTAACTGGATAATAGAGTGCATACTATTCTATGACACTTTTTTTCACTTAACATGTCTTTCCATGTTAGTATAATTCATATTTTAATGATCTCAAAGTATTCCACAATATGGATTTACTCTAATTTTTTTATCATTCCCAATGCTGATCTTAAGAAATAACACTTTATTGTTTTTCTTGACTATAAAAGTAATAGAAATTCATAAAATAAAAATAAAATAGAAATGGATAAGTAAGTTTTGTAATCACTACAGAGGTTAGGGATGAAGCAAGATTCTATTGTACACACCACTTGGTAATTTTTTATAATTTTTAATTTTTAATTGTATTTTTTCCATTACCATTTATCCGTTGATACTCATTTCCACCTCTGCCCACCACCGTTCTCCCCTCAACCACTACACTGTTAACTGTGTTCATGAGTTTTCTCTCTTTTTTTTTGCTCAATCCTTCCACCTCCCAACCACACCACCCTCAGAGCTGTCAGCCTGCTCTCTATCTGTGAGTTTGTCTCTATTTTGCTTGTTAATTCAGTTTGTTCATTAGATTCCACATATGAGTGAAATCATGTGGTACTTGTATTTTTCTGGCTGGCTTATTTCACTTAGCATCACATTTTCCAGGTCCATCCATGCTGTCACAAAGTGTAAAGTTTTCTTTTTTATGGATGACTAGTATTCCATTGTGTAAATGTACCATAGTTGTTTTATCTACTCATCTACTGATGGACACTTGAGCTGCATCCAAATCTTGTCTGTTGTAAATAATGCTGCAATGAACATAGGGGTGCATATAGTCTTTTGAATTATATTCAGGTTTCTTTGGATAAATTCCCAGAAGTGGAATCGCTGGGTCATAAGGCAATACCATTTTTAATTTTTTTGAGGTAACTCCATACTGCTTTCCACAGTGGCTGCACCAAGTCTGCATTCCCACCAACAGTCCATGAGGCTTCCCTTTTGTCCACATCCTCACAAACACTTGTTTGTTGATGTATTGATGATAGCCATTCAGGCAGGTGTGAGGTGATATCTCATTGAATTTTTAATTGTTTGCATTTCTCTGATGATTAATGATGTTGAGTATGTTTGCATATGTTTATGGACCATTTATATATCCTCTTTGAAGAAGTGTCTATTCGGGTCCTTTGCCCATTTTTTAATTGGATTATTTACTTTTTTTTGGTGTTGAGTTCTATTAAGTTCTTAAATTTTGAACAGTAATGCCTTATCAAATATATCAGCGAATATGTTCTCTCATTCAATTGGTTGTCTTTTCATTTTGTTGAGGGTTTCATTTTCTGTGCAAAAGCTATTTAGTTTGATGTAGTCTCATTTGTTTATTTTTTCCTTTTGTTGCCTTTGCTTAAAGAAATAGATCAGAAAAAAATGTTATGAGAAATATCCAAGATTTTATAGCCTATGTTTTCTTCTAGGATTTTTATGGTTTTGAGTCTTACATTTAAGTCTTTAATCCATTTTGAGTTTATTTTCCTTTGTGGCATATGAAGGTGATCAGGTTTCATATTTTTTGCATGTATCTTCCAATTTTCCCAACACCATTTATTAAGTAAACTATCTTTGTCCCATTGTCTGTTTTTGCCTCCTTTGTCAAATACTAATTGACTATAAAGGCATGGACTTATTTCTGGGATCTCTATTCTTTTCCATTGATCTATATGTTTGGTTGGTGGTTTGTTTTTTGCCAGTACCATGCTGTTATTATTACTGTGGCCTTGAAGTATAGTTTGATATTAGGTAGTGTTATTCTCCCAACTTCATTCTTCTTTCTCAAATCTCTGTTTTTATGCAGGGTCTTTTGTGGTTCCATATAAATTTCTGAAATATTTGTTTTAGTTCTCTGAAATACACCATTGGCATTTTGATAGGAATTGCACTCAATCTGTAGATCGCTTTGTGTAGTATGGACATTTTAATGATATTAATTCTTCCTATTCATAAACATGGTATATGCTTCCATATATTTGTATCTTCTTTAGTTTCATTCTTTAGTGTCTTATAATTTTCTGAATACAGGTCTTTTACATCTGTGGTTAAATTTATCTGGAGATATTTTTATTCTTTTTGAAGCAAATATGAATGGGATTGTTTTCTTAATTTTCCTTTCTGAGAGTTCATTATTAGTGTATAAAAATGTGACTGATTTCTGTATATTAGTTTTTGTATCCTGCTACTTTACTGAATTCATTTGTTCATTTCTAGTAGTTTTTTTGTGGAATCTTTATTCTCTATATACAGTACCATGTCATCTGCAAATAATGACAGTTTTACATCTTCCTTTCCAATTTGGGTGCCCTTTATTTCTCCCTCTTGTGTAATTGCTGTGGCTAGGCTTTTCAGTACTGTGTTGAATAAGAGAAGTGAAAGTGGGCATCCCTGTCTTGTTCCCAATCTTAAGGGGAATGCTTCTAATTTTTGCCCATTGAGTATGATGTTGGCTGTGGTTTTGTGATATGTGGCCTTTATTAAGTTGAGATGTGATCCTTCTATTCTCACCTTGTTTAGAGTTTATATAATAAATGGGTACTACATTTCATCAAATGCTTGTTTTTGCATCTGTTGATATGATCATGAGGTTTTTATCCTTCATTTTGTTTATGTGGTGTATCATCTTTATTGATTTGTGGATATTGTACCAACCTTGCATTCCCAGTATAAATCTCATTTGATCATGGTGTATGAACTTTTTAATGTATTGCTGTATTCAGTTTGTTAATATTTTGTTGAGCGTTTTAGTTTGTATGTTCATCAAGGATGTTGATCTATAATTTTCTTTCTTTGCCTGGTTTTGGAATTAGGATAATGTTGACATCATAAAATGAGCTTGGGAGTCTTCTCTCCTCTTTAGGTTTTTGGAACAGTTTGAGAAGGAGAGGTGTTAGTTCTTAGCTGAACATTTGTTAAAATTCACCTGTGATGTTATCTGGTCCAGGGCTTTTGTTTGTTGAGAGGTTTTTTTAAAAAAAAAATATTTATTTTTAGGTAGAGATGAAGGGAGGGAGAAAAAGAGGGAGAGAAACATTATTGTGTGATTACCTCTCATGTGGGGCCTGGGGACCTGGCCCACAACCCAGGCATGTGCCCTGAATGGGAATTGAATCAGCAACCTTTGGTTTGCAGGCCAGCACTCAATCCACTGAGACACACCAGCCAGGGCTGTTGAGAGTTTTTTTGATTACTGCTTCAACTAAACTAGTTATCTGTCTATTCAGATTATCTGATTCTTCCCAATTTAGTTTGGGAAGATTGTATGTTTAAGCATTTATTTATTTCGTCCAGATTGTCCAGTCTTTGGCATATAGTTGTTTATGGTACTTTTCTTACAATCCTTCCTATTTCTTTCATGTCAGTTTGTCAATCTTGTTTATCTTTTCAAAGAACCAGCTCTTAAATTAATTTATTTTTATTATTGTTTATAAGATTCTATTTCATTTATTTCTGCTCTGATTTTTATTATTTCATTCCTTCTATTTCATTATTTTGGGCTTTGTTGGTTTTTTAAAAGTTTTTTAAGTGTAAAGTTAGATTGTTTATGAGCTTTCTTTTGTTTGTTTCTTGAGATAGGGTTATAATGCTATGAATTTTCCTCTTAGGACTGCCTTCCCTGTGTCCC
The DNA here is from genome assembly GCF_021234165.1 of Pteronotus mesoamericanus. Classification (NCBI taxonomy): domain Eukaryota; kingdom Metazoa; phylum Chordata; class Mammalia; order Chiroptera; family Mormoopidae; genus Pteronotus; species Pteronotus mesoamericanus. The sequence continues at coordinate 7,870,703 of NW_026555198.1, forward strand.
ACAAATTTTTGGGTTGTTGTGTTCTCATTTTCATTTATTTAAAATTATCTTTTGATTTCTTCCTTGATCTCATTGTTAACCCATGCACTGTTTAGTAACATGTTATTTAGCTTCCATGTCTTCATGTGTTTTTCAGTGTTCTTCTTGTGATTGATTTTTAATTTCATAGCATTATGATCAGAGAAGGTGTTTGATATTATTTCAGTTTTCTTAAATATTGAGACTTGTTTTGTGTTCTAACATGTCCTCTATTCTTAAAAACGTTCCATGTGCACTTGAAAAGTATGTATATTCTGCCGCTTTTGGGTGAAATGCTCTGAAGATATCAATTAAATCCATTTGACCTAGTGTGTCATTTAAGGCCACCTTCTTATTGCTTTTCTGCCTGAGAGATCAATCCATTCACATCAATGGGGTATTAAATGCCTTACTATGACTGTATTTCTGTCAATTTCTCCCTTTATGTCCATCAATATTTGCTTTACATATTTAGGTGCTCCTATGTTGGGTGCATAAGTGTTTACAAGGGTTATATCTTCTTTTTGGATTTTTCCCTTTATCATTATGTAGTGTGCTTCTTTGTCTCTTTCTATAGCCTTGGTCTTCAAGTCTATTTTGTCAGATATAAGTACTGCTACCCTAGCTTTTTTTCCTTTCCATTTGCATGAAATATCCTTTTCCATCCCTTTACTTTTAGTCTGTGTGTCTCTTTCATCTGAGGTGAGTTTCATGAAGACAGCATATCTGTGGGTCTTATTTTCTTATCCATTCGGCTACCTTATGTCTTTTGATTGGAACATTTAAGCCACTTTCATTTAAAGTGATTATTGATAGATACATATCTATTTCCATTTTATTCTTTTAACTGTGTTCCTCTGATTTTTCATTTTTCTTCTTCTTAAAGAAAACCCTTTAATATTTCGTGTAATACTGGTTGGTGGTAACAACTCCTTTAACTTTTTCTTGTATGGGAAGCTCTTTCTTTCTCATTCAGTTTTTAATAATCACCTTTCCGAGAAAAGTAGCCTCAATTGTAAGTCCTTGCTTTTCATACCTTTGGATATTTCATGGCAATCTCTTCTGGCCTAAAATGTTTCTGTAAGGAAATCAGCTGACAGTCTTATGGGAGCTCCTTGTAGGTAACTAACTGCCTTTCTTTGTGGCTTTTAAGATTCTCTCCTTGTCTTCAAGCTTTGCCATTTATATATGATGTGTCTTGGTGGGGGCCTCTTTGGGTTCATCTTGTTTAGGTCTCTCTGTACTTCCTGGACTGTGTGTCTTTTTCCTTCACCATATTACAGAAGTTTTCAGTCAGTATTTCTTTAAAAAGATTTTCAATCCCTTGCTCTCTCTCTTCTCCTCTGGTATCCCTATGATGCAGATATTTTTACACTCATGTTGTCCTAAAGGTCCCTTAAACTATCATCATATAAAAAAATTCCTTTACTTTTTGGTGCTCTGATTGGGTGTTTTATATAACCTTGTCTTCCAAATAACTGATTTGATTCTCTGCTTCATCCAACTGTTAATTAATTGTAGTCTATTTTTTATTTCAAATATTGTATTCTTCAGTTCTATGTTTTTATGCTGTTGTAGTTCTCAATAAACTTCTTGAGCATCCTTATAACCATTAAAAAAATTCATTTTGTCGTAAATTGCTTCCCATTTCATTAGCTCTTAAAAAAATATTTCATTTCTCCTGTCTTTTCATTTGGGGCATGTTTCTTTGTCTCCCCATTTTGTCTGCCTCTTTGTGTTTGTTTCTATGTATTAGGGAGATCTGCTTTGTTTCCCAAACTTGGAAGGAACTCTCTGGTGTAGGTCAGTATCAGATGCTGACTGTGAATGGCCCCTAGTTACCTGTTTGGACCTACAATGTGATCCAGTTTGTAGCTGTCTTTGCTGACCATGGGTATAACATGGGAAGGACAAAGTTGTACATCATTGCCTGCTTCCACCATCACCAAGCCCGGGAGCATGTCAGAAAAAGGTTGTAGGTACCCTGAAATTTGCCTGTGCTCGCCTTCACCTTTTTGTCTGCCTGTTAGGCTCAGTCACTAAGGGGCCTCTGGCTGTACTTGAGTTGCATGAGGATGGTTCTCAGTGAATAACCAGGTAGGGGTGAGTGGTGTTCACCAGATTGATACAGGCTAAATTTTGGTGCCAGTGTTGGGTCTGAGGCCTTTCAGCAAATGTCTCAGTGTATAAAAATTCTAGCTGCCACCTATAAGTTGCCCACAGACCATTGTAATGCAGCAAGGTCTCAGAAAATCAGCAGGGTGAGGCCAGCAGTGTTTATCAAGCCCAAACAGTTCAAGATTTGGTGTGTAAAGAAGGGCTCTGCACTCATCAGGCCTGCAAGGAAATAATGGCCCACTTCCTAGAGCCACACAACTCAGTCTGTCTTAGAGTCTGCCAGGAGGCATATCTCAGCAGGGCAGGACCATTAGGAGTTGGGAGGCTGGGGCTAGCAGATTTCCCATGAGTGGGATAGCGCGTCAGTCTTGTGAGAAACAAAGAGTCGTGGCTCTTACCCCAGAGCCACAAAACTCAATCACTGACACCACTTGAGTCTCTCAGACCTCTCCACCTCTATCTGGGCAGCTAACTCCTCAGCAGGATGGTGTGACAGGGAATCCAGAGGGTGGAGCTATGACATTCCGACAGACTGATGCTGTAAGGAGGGCAATACTCCAGCCAAGAAAGAAGACACCTGTGGTGCTGGAGAGGGACTCAACACAGGGATCCTGTTGGCTTTCCCTTCATCTCTCTCCCCAGAGCCACAAATCCCAGTCTTTCTTCACAGGACTCTAGACTGCTCTGCCCTCCCTCTGCAGGAGTTCATGGCAAGTGTCTGCAAATGAGATTTCATGCATTGGCTCTTTATGAGGGCACCTGTATCTCTAGAAGGCTCTTGTGTCTTCCTGGTGGACAGAAGCCCTCCTGATTTTCACAGCCAGATCTTATGTGGGTGCTTCTTCCTGGTTCTCATGCTCTGGGCTGTGGAGCCTGGCATGGTCTTGAGACCCCTCACTCCACAAGCAGGATCTTTGCATCTGACATATTCCTCTGATATTTTAGCTGCCACATACAGTAGCAGGGCCAGTCCTTTTCATGTCTCTGCCCTTCCTACCTGTCTTAATGCGACTTTTTCCTGTAAATCCCTGGTTATAAGACTTCTGTTCAGCTGGTCCTCACCTGATTTTTCATGTTTATTTTTCTATATTTTAGTTGTAATTCCAGTTTGGTCCTGGGAAGATGTGAGTGTAACTTTTACCCACTCAGCTGTCATCTTGAATCTCCATGCAACTTTTTCTTATTTTTTTAATTTATAAAACATATTTAGTCTATTACAGTTGCCTCAATTTTTACCCCTTTACCCCGCTTCACCCATCGCACACCACCCCCCACTCGCACAGTCAATTCCCCCTCTGTTGTCCAAGTTGATGGGTCATTCATACATGTTCTTTGTCTAGTCCCTTCCCCTTCTTTCCACCATTGCCCTCCTTTCCCATCCCCTCTGGTCACTTTCAGTCTGCTCCATGTTTCCATGCCTGTGGTTTATTTTGTTTGTTAGTTTATTTTGTTGAATAGAGTCCACTTATAGGTGAGATCATATGGTATTTGTCTTTCATCAACTGGCTTATTTCACTTAGCTTAATATTCTCCAGTTCCATCCATGTTGTCACAAAAGGTAGCAGTTCTCTCTCTCTCTTTCTTTCTTTCTTAAATGCAAATTGATTTTATTTAGTTTTTTAGAAGTCAAAGTTAATTATAAAATATTAAAAAATTTAAAACCATTATAAAGTCTCAGCAATTAAACCAACATGACACCAGCACAGAAATAATTAAGTAGGTCAATGAAAGATAATGAGCATTCTATAGACAACTCTATATATCTGTCTAACAATGAAATATATGATTAAGTTGATATTTCAAATCAGTAGGTAAAATAAGGCTTATTCAACAAATAAGGTGCATGGATCATTATTACTTGAAATAAAACAAATATAGAGCCCTATTCTACCCATTATGCAGGAAATATACAGGTGACTTAAAAATCAATATGTAGAATCTAAGGAGTTTTAGGAGAAAATACAAACTAATATTTTTCTTACCCTGAAGTAAAATATTATAACCCAGAAGCTACAAAGTAAAATATTGACAATATGACTATATTAAACATTTAAGACTATATAGTAATATACATATAAAAAAGTTAAAGGACAAGTAATAGAATGGGAAAGTATTTGCCACACATCTAAAAAAGGGGTAATAGTTGTTTATTTTTTAGGGAAAAGAATTCTACAAACCTTTAATCAATAAATGGATAAAGAATACCCAAAAGTCATTTAAAGCTTTTTAAAAATAATAGACATAGGCAAGAAATATACAAAAAAAAGGTTTGGTTTCAACAAATAATAGAGGAACAATTAAAATAACACATCTTGTCACAATCAGATTAACAAGCATTAAAAATATTGGTAATATCAAGTATTGGCAACTGTGAAAGGATCTGGGTATTCATAGACTCTTCATCTTAGCAGCCCCTTTAGTATATTTTGCAGTGCTGGTTTGGTGGAGGTGTATTCTTTTAGCCATCTTTTCTCTGGGAAACTCCTTATTTCACCTCCCATTTTAATGGAGAGCCTTGCTGTGTAGAGCAGTCTTGGTTGCAGGCCTTTGCTTTTTATTCCGTGGAATATTTCTTGCCACTCCCTTCTGACTTGTAGTGTTTCTGTTGAGAAGTCAGCTGCTAGCCGTATTAGGGCTCCCTTACATGTTACTACCTCTCTCCCTTGCTTCCTTTAGGATTCTTTGTTTGTCTTTGATATTTGCCATTTTAATGATGATGTGTCTTGGAGTGGGCCTCATTGGGTTCCTCTTGAATGGGACCCTCTGTGCTTCCTGGACTTGTGTGACTTTTTCTCTCCTCCCATTAGGGAAGTTTTCCATCGTTACTTTTTCAAACAGGTTCTCTATCCCTTCCTCCTCCTCTTCTCCTTCTGGTATCCCTATTATGCAGATATTATTGTGTTTCAGGTTGTCCTGCATTTCCCTAAATGCTTCTTCATTCTTTTTGAGCCTTTTTTCATTTTCTTGCTCTTTTTGAGAGTTTTTTTTCTGCCTTGTCCTCCAGCTCGCTGATTTGATCCTCTGCTTCATCTAGCCTGTTTTTTATTCTTTCTACTCTGTTCTTCAGTTCAGAAATTGTATTCTTCATTTCCTCTTGTCTCTTATTGATAGTTTCTATATCCTTTTTTCATGCTGATATAGTTTGCAGTAAGTGCCCTGTATTTTCCCTGTAGTTTTTTGTAATTCTCTCTGAGATCACTGAGCTCATTGAGCTTCCTTTGAACTGTTGTTTGGAACTCAATATCTGATCGTTTCCTTGCCTCTATTTCATTTAGTTCTCTTTCTGGGGATTACTCCTTTCCCTTCAGGTGGGGCGTGTTTCTTTGTCTTCCTATTATTTGTGAGACTCTTCTCTTTTGCTTCTGCTTCTTAAGTTGATCTATCTTGGTTTCCTGACTTTGTCGTGTGAACTTCTGTGGTTGGGGACTACTGCTTTTACTTTCTGGATTGGCCTCTGATGATGTCAGATGTCATCCCTGTCTGACCATTGGCAGCCTGTTCAAGATTTCCAGGAATCTACTGTTTGTGACTATCTCCTTCAGCTGTTAATCTAGACACTCTGCACTCAGCAGGCTGCCTTAGACAGCTCAGGGCGGGGGAGAGACCCTCCTGGTCGCTGGGTTATTGGGTCCTCTCTCACTGCTGCCATATAGGGGAGGAGTCCACACTGGCATCTCACCAGCTTCTCTCTCAGTTCTCTCCTCAAGCCTCCATCCCCAGTCTCTCTTCAAGTGTCTCCAGACCTCTCTGCGCCTCCTTTAGTCAGGGATCTACTGCCTGTGGCTGCTACTCTGCACTCAGTAGGTGGCTTGGATAGCACAGTGTGGGTTGGAATCCCACCTGGGGGTGGGGCTATTGGGTCTTCTGACACTGGTGCCGCTTAGGGGGAGAGGTCTCTGCCTGAGCAAGATGGCTGCTGCCACATGGGGGATGAGTCAGCACTGAGATCCCACCAGCTACTCTCTCAGTTCTCTCCCCAAAGCCTCCTTCCCCAGTCTCTCCTCAGATGTCTCTAGCCCACTCTGCCCCTGCCTTTGCCGGAGACCGGGGTAAGTGGCTGCAAATAAAAATTCATGCATTGGCACTTTAAACAGCTCTTTGCATCTCCAGCTGCCTGTCTCTGGCAAAGAACAACCCGGCCGCTTTTTGCAGCTGGCTGTTTTCTGTGTTCTTTTGGGGGCTGGTGCTGTGAGCTAGAGATCCCTGCTTTTGGTTTAGGCCCTGCTCTTAGTGGGATCCAACTGGCCCTTTCAATATCCTTCTGGTACTGCCACCCGTGGGCATCTTGCCTGCCTTCTTGAATCTGTACCGCACTCCTTACCAGTTAGATTGTGCTAAAGCTGATTCTTCTGTTTTTGAGGTTACAAGGCTCCTCACTTGCTATTGTTCAGTTGTTTGCTCCAGGCGATTTCTCCACAACTTAGTTGTAATTCCAGGTTGGTCCTGCAAGGAGGTCAGTGTGACTTCCACTCACTCCTCTGCCACCTCGATTCCCCTCCATGCAACTTTTTAGACGGAGAATGAAGAATCTCACTCTTGCCCTGGCTTGTGTGGCTCAGTGGACTGAGCGCCAGCTTGTGAACCAAAAGATCACTGATTCTATTCCCAGTCAGGGCACATGCCTGGGTTGCAGGCCAAGTTCCCAGTAGGGGGTGTGCAAGGGGCAACTGGTTGATGTTTGTCCCACACATTGATGTTTCTCTCCTTCTCTTCCTCCCTTCCTTCCCCTCTCTCTAAACATAAATAAATAAAATCTTTAAAAATAAAGTCAATGTTTATTTAAAAAAATAATTTCATTCTTTCTAAGTTATGCTAAGTGAATATGTAACTTATAGCAAATGAAAAAGAATGTCAAAAACAGTCTGTGTTGTATACTGCAATTTGTGTGAAAATGCACACTGTTTTGATGCTTGTATGTGCAAAATATGAAAAAATACAGAATAAAGTCATGACACGGTGACATTTCTTGATTCCAGGGAGGGAAACTGGGTTGCTAAGGGACAGGGATAGAATGGAGACTTTTTACTGTGTACTATTTTATACCTCCAAATTTTGAACCCTGTGTTTGTATTACCTTTCAAAAAAATACAATGAAAAACTTTTAAATATAAAAATTCTATATGTGTATTATATTTATATATATTTATAGAAACATACACAAATAAGGTCTGGAATGATATACAACAACCACCAAACGAAACAGGTATTATGACTTAGGAAGGGGAAGTGGGAAATTAGATGTATGTGTGGGATGGACATTTACTTTTTACTTTATGCTGCTTAAATTTTAAAGGAGATTTTATAATTACACAAATCAACCACATAAAAAGAAATCTTATACTATAGGGCTGAGGGCACTGTATCAAGAGAATACAACTTTTTAAAAATTCAGCCATAAATGTTTGAAAGGTTCAGCCCTATTAGCATGTCTTTAACATCATTCCCTTGAGTATTTCTGATGGATTGAAGTAATAAGACCTTGTGTTCACCAGTCAAATTCAGAAAAAAACACACAATTCAATCTACAGGCAATATATTACTGAGTTGTACAGTTGAAAGACATAATTTTGTTAACCCATGTCACCCAAATAAATTTAATAATTTTTTAATGAGGGAATAAGTCTTTCCCATGCAAGAATTCAAAATGAAATAGTAAGCTGACCTTCAGTCTTACAGTGACTTTTGTGGAGAATGCAGAAATTTCCCATATCAGAAGAACTATCTAGGAGGCAAAGGGCATAAAAAGATAAGTAGTGGATAACCACTTTTACCATGGTCCCTAAGGTACACCTCATATTTCAAAAGTGTGTAGTCTCTGGAGCTATTGAAAAGAACTTATGATTTAGAGTCAGAAGTCTACATTATAGAGTAGCTGTGTGAATTTGAATAATCAACAACCCCTATGGCTAATCAACTCCTCCAATAGTTAATCAACTATCTCTATCCGATTACCTATCTCAGAAACTTATTAAAAAATTAAATGAGATACTATGAATGCACATTCTAAACTATATAGTGGTGTTCAAATACTGTCATTATTTTTCATCACCCAAAGTGGTAGAGCTAATGACAGTCGGTCACAGTGGTATCCCCTTATTGTCATATGGGACATTACCTCTTTACTCCCAGAATTGCATGCCAACTTCTAAAACATGCAACTTCCAAAACACCACTGGTTCAAAATTTGGCATTATAACTTGTTACTGTCACTATGTGAGAAAAAGTAAAATTAATGTTTGATAGTAATGCTAAAAAAAATACTTGCTACTAGAAAAACAAAGTACAAATTTGTTGTTGAGCTTTATATCTTTTTGAACTCTTAGAAATTGGCAAAAGGATAGTGTAAACACTGTTTTATTTTCTTAAATTTCAGTTATCTACCTCATATTCTACCATGCCATCTTTGTGTTCTTTACCTGGACCTACTGGAAGTCTATTTTTACACTCCCTCAACAGCCAAACCAGAAGGTAAGAATACTGGTTACTTCATAAAGGCTAAACACAGAGGCAAATATAAATCCCACTAATTCAAGAAAAGGACAAAAAGGGAAGCAAAAAGCCTTCTATTACTAAAATAAAGATTCAGAATAACCTTTCAAAAGGACTCTTAGTGATAAAGATGAATTGAGTGTAAGATTGCCTATTGAAGGTGTTTGTGAAGTCACCAGCCATGGATATATTTAATACTAGAAAACCACTACCTGCATTGGTGGGTGACATAATTAGGGAAAGAAGAACCCATTTGGATTCTGAAAACTGCTCTAGTTCAATTCTATGAAGCTATTATTTTAGGACCCAAGGAGACTTTGGAAGACAACTATTAAGAAAAAGTTGCAATGGCTAAATTGATCATTTTCAAATTGTGCTCCATTGAATCAAAGTGTTTCCTGCAATATTTGGGAATGTTTATTAAATAATTTGTAATTATATCAGGCATTTATATTATGTGACTACTGTAAAACAGGTTTAATTCCAAAGTAGAAAAATTAAAACAAAAAACAATCAAAGCGACTTAAACAGCCTACAAACATTAAGGAAAATACTGGTTTAAATTTTACTATTTATGGAATCAAATTGGTACACAAGAAAAAATAAAATTAAATGCAAAAGAAGGCAGTAATGCAAGAATTGGTGAACATAAAAGATATAAGCTTATAGCCCTGGCTGGTGTGGCTCAGTGGATTGAGCGCTGGACTGTGAATCAAAGGGTTGCCGGTTCAATTCCTAGTCAGGGCACATGCCTGGGTTGCAGGCCAGGTCGCCGGTAGGGGGCGCACAAGAAGCAACCACACATTGATGTTTCTCTCCTTCTCTTTCTCCCTCCCTTCCCTTCTCTAAAAATAAATAAATAAAATCTTTAAAAAATATATAAGCTTATAGAAAATAAATAGCAAAATTGTACAAGTTCTTCTTATAAGTAATTATTTGAAATATAAGTGAATTAAGCTATCCAATTGAAAGACAGATATTTACATAATGGATAAACATCACCTGTCTTTATGTTGTCTACAAATGAATCATTTTAGAACCAAAAACATAAATAGGTCAAAGGTGAAAGGATGGAAAATGTTATTCCAAGCAAATAGTAACCTAAAGATAGCAACAAGGGTAGCTGTGCTAACATCAAATAAGAGAGATTTAAGACAAAAAACTGTTGCAAGATACAAAGACAAAAAAGATCTCACTGAGTAATGGCAGAAAGATGACAGAGTAGAAGATACTGGCCTTTGTCCACGTACAAAAAACAACAGACAGTTATACATGAATGAAAATAGCCATGCAAGGGCTAACAAGTCTAATTAAGTACCTGTAGCAACACAGTAGAACAAAAAATGGAGACTAATCATACAGGAAGAATTGTTAGGAAGATTAATTTGATGGAGACATCTTGAGAATGCTAAGAACAAAGAAACAGGGCAGGTGCTAACAGTATCAGCCACACAACAGGTACTAATGCAGATACCAGTGGTCTGCTTTGTGGAGGACTCCAGCAGCCTTTGCCACTGAGGACCTCAACAGCCCCCAGGACAGCCATGAATTTCCAGTTTCAACAGCAGAGGACCTCAAAATGTTTGGTGGTGTGGACCTCAGCAGTCTCCACCACAGAGGATACGGGCAGCTTTTGCCACTGCGGTAACCAATACCCATCACTACCACAGACTCTCCTTAAAATGGGATGTTGCTGAGACCTCCTTACAAAAAGAAGCCTCTGTTGTGCCATCCAGTACTAAGGCTGCCACACCCAACCTTGTGCTTTCTCTAGACCCCAGAACCATGACTGCTTTATATGTACTTGCCACCAGATGCCAACATCACAGCTCTTCCACACATGCCCATCCTGCAAACCCTGGCTCTGTAGCCACTCTGCCTATACCAGTATTTCAGACACCAGAGCCACTGACAACACATGATATCTCATGCCGCAGATCCCAGAGACACTATCATTCTATGCACACCTGTGCTCTGAATCCTGGACCCATGGTCACACTGCAAGTGTTCACAATATGGAAACTGGAGTACTGCTGCAGTGTATGCACCTGTCCTCTAGAACCCATTACCATAGCTTCTCCATAAGTATCCAAACTTAAGACACCCAAACCACCACCACATCAGACTCATCTATACACCACATATACCTGCTATTTAGAGTCTAGTTCTATTACTGCTCTGCAAGTGCATGCACTTAAATCAATGGAGCCCATGCCTCAGACCCCAGAGCCTCTGTAGCTCTGTGAGCCTGTGCTCTGGAACCCAGTTGTGTGGCTGCTTCCCAATCACCTTCATATCACACACTATTATTAACACTGCAGCATGGGTGCCTATACCCCAGGCACTAGTACCACCACTACCCCAGACCCCAGAGCCATTCCAGGAGGTACATGCATGCCTTCAATCCAGAGTCTGGCTCCGTAGCCACTCCATGATCACTCATACATCAAACACCACTGACACAGCCACTATAAGTGGGTTAAAAGATCCCCTCAGCCATGATCTACCATGGGAGATAAAGAGATCAGGAGGATTATAGCAGGCTTCACCACTGAAAACCCTAATGCACTGCACTGCTGCTACAGACACATGCAGCCTTGGTACTGGGGACTCTTTCAGTCTTTGCTGATGTTGATGACAGCTGACAGAACTTTAAGGAGATTATGACACTGCCTCTTCCCTGGAGCTGGAACTGCCTCACCCCATCCAACTGGCATCCCTGCACCCACTCACAGGTAAAGGTATTTTCTCACTGAAGCCAGTCTATAAAATCTGGAAAACGCGACTGCTCTATCAAGTGTATACACATCAATGCAATGCTTCAAGAAACACAAAAACTCAAGGAAAATTGATACCACCTAAAGAACACAATAACTAGTACTAACTGCAAATAAATGGAGATCTTATGGGGGGAAAACCTCAAAATAATTGTTTTAAGGAAGCTCAGAAAACTGCAAAAGAACACAGATAGACAACTAATCAAAATCAGGAAAACAGTACATTAACAAAACAAGAAGTTAAATAAAAGATCATAAAAAGGTACCAAACAAAAATTCTGGAGCTGGAGAGTACAATGAATAAAATGGAAAACTATATAGAGAACATCAATATCAGACTTGATCAAGAAGAAGGATCTTCAAACTCAAAGATAAGCTATTTGAAATTAGCAAATTAGGGGAACAAAAATATAAAAAAGGATGAAAGAGTGAATATAGCTCACGAGAACTGTGAGACACCATCAGGGGAAAAAACATGCATTATGGCTAATAAAAGGAGAACGGGGACAGGGCCATAAAGCTCATTTAAAGAAATAATGGCTGGAAACTTCCCAAATTTGAGGAGAGATATGGACATCCAGGAACATAAAGCTCTAAAGTCCCCAAACAGTTTCAAACTAGAGGACTTCACAAGGACACATTATAATCGAACTTTCAAAAATCAAAGTCAAAGAGATAATTTTGAAAGCAGGAAGAAAAAAAGACTGGTCACTTACAAGGGAACCACCATAAGCTATCAGTGGATTTCTCAGCAGATACCTTGCAGGCCAGGACAGAGCGGTATAATTTATAAAAAATACTGGTAGAAAAAACTACCAACAAAGATTGCTTTGGGCAACAAAGCCATCCTTCAGAAATGAAGGACAGAGTTTCCCACCAAAAAAACAACCAACCAAAAAGCAAAACATGACAGTTTACCACCAGGAAAACTGCCTTACAAGAAATGTTGAAGGAAATTCTTCAAGCTGAAATAAAAATATAATAATTAGTAACATGAAAACACATAAAAGTTAAAAATCTCACTGGTAATGGTTAGTATATAGACCCATTTATATAAACTCCAATACGTTTATTGACTTGTGACTATTGTACCTTCCTTGCATCCCTGGGATGAATCCCACTTGATCATGATGTATGATCTTTTTAATGTATTGGTGGATGCAGTTTGCCAAAATTTTTAAAAGGATTTTAGCTTCTATGTTCATCAGTGATATTGGCCTGTAGTTTTCTTTGTTGTGCCTGTGTCTGCCTTTGGGATTAGGATGATGAAAACCGTGGTACATTTACACAATGGAATACTATGCAGCAGAAAGAAAGAAGGAACTCCTACACTTCGTGTCAGCATGGATGAAACTGGAGAGCATTATGCTCAGTGAAATAAGCCAGGCAGTGAAAGACAAATAACATATGATCTCACCTATAAATGGAACCTAATCAACAACAACAAAAAAATCAAGTGAGCAAAAATAGAACCAGAGACATGGAAATAAAGAACAAACTGACAGTAACCAGAGGGGAGGGGAGGGGGATAACGAGGGAAAGAAGGGGAAGGGTTGTCAAGAAACATGTATAAAGGACCCACGGACAAACACAACGTGGTGAGGGAGGATTGAATGTGGGAGGTGGGAGTGGGTAGGGCAAGGGAGATTAATGGGGGGAAAATGGGGACAACTGTAATTGAGCAACAATAAAACAATACTCCAATATTATAAAGGTGGTGTATAAATCACTTTTTAACTCTAGTATAAAGGTTAAGAAGACAAACTAAAAAATAACTTTAGCTAAAATAATTTGCCAATGGACCTATAGAAAGATGTAAATTGTGAAATAAAAAACATAAAATGTTGGAGAGAAAATAAGCCAGTAATGCTGCATGCAATGCAAACTAACTTTTACAAGCTTCAAATAAAATGTAAGATTTTTTGTAAGTTCCATGATAATCAGAATGAAAAAAACCTTTAGCATATACACAAAAGATGAAGAAAAAAATCAAAGCACACCACTGCAGAAAATAATCAAACAACAATGGAAATCAGCAAGAAGGACAAAGGAACAAAGGAACTATAAAACAGCCAGAAAACAATTAACAAAATATAACAGTATATGTTTACCTATCATTGATTACTTTAAATGTGAATGGATTTAAATTATCCAGTCAAATGACATAGAGTGACTGATCAGATAACAGAAAAAACAAGACACAACTACATGCTGCCTGTAAAAGAATCACTTCAGGTTTAAAGATGAACAATAGATGAAAGTGAAGGGATGAAGAAAAATAGTTCATGAAAATAGAAGCCAAAAGAGAGCAAAGGTAGCCATGCTTATACCAGGCAAAATAGACTGTAATCCAAAAACTATTACAGAAGACAAAGAAAGTCATTATATAATGATAAAGAGATAAATTTATCAAGAAAATATAACAATTGTAAATACAGACTATATGCACCAACCACTGGAACACCTAAATATATAAAGGAACTATTAACAGAACTTAAGGGAGAAATAGACAGTAATATAATAATAAAGGGGACTTCAATACCTGACTTTTATCAATAGATAGAATATTTGGATAGAAAATCTATTAAAGAAAAGCAAATTTGTAGAATAATTTTAGACCAAATGAACCTGATGGACATATACAGAAAGTTCTCTACACAACAGTAGCAAAATACTTGATCTTTCTAAAATATACACACAGAAAATTCTCCAGGACAAATCATATGTTAGACCAACAATAGCCTTAATATTTAATAAAACTAAAACCATATGAAGGATATTTTCTGATTATAATTGTATGAAACAAAATATCAATAATAGCAAAACTGGAAAATTCATGCATATATGGAAATTAACACCCTCCTGAACAACCTATGAGTCAGGCAGGAATCAAAAGAGAAATCAGAATAATATAGTGACAAAAATGAAAATGGAAGCACAATGTACCAAAACTTAAGTAATGCAACAAAAGCAGCTCTAAGAGGACATTTTATAACAATAAATGACTGTATTGAGAATATAATATCTCAAATAACCAACCTAAGATTTTTTTCAAACGACTAGAAAAAGCCCTGGCTGGTGTGGATTGAGTGCCAGCCTGCAAATCAAAGGGTTGCTGGTTCAATTCCCAGTCAAAGCACATGCCTGGGTTGTGGGCCACGTCCCCAGTTGGGGACACATGAGAGGCAACCACACATTGATGTTTCTCTCCCCCTCTTTCTCCCTCCCTCCACACTCTAAAATAAATAAAATCTTTTTTTAAAAAAAACTAGAAAAAAGAAGGGTTAATAGAAGGAAGGAAATAACATATATCAGAACAGAAATAAATGAAATAAAGACTAGGCTAAAGATGGAAAATATCAAAGAAATTAAGAGCTGGGTTTTGAAAAGATAAAATTGACAAAACTTTAGGTAGAGTAACAAAGAATAAAAGAGAGAAGAATTGAAGATAGAAAGTCAGAAATGAAAGAAAAGACATTACAAAGGATCATAAAAGACTACTGTAAACAATTAATAAATTGGACATCCAGAAGATATGGATATTTCTAGAAACATACAACCTACCACAACTAAAATAGGAAAAAATAGGGGAGAGAAGATGGAGGAGGAGTGAATGGGAGTCACGCTGACCTCCTCCCAAGACCAAATTGGAATTGCAACTAAATAGTGGAGTAATCACCTGGAAAACAATGGAACAATAGTGGGAGAGGAGCCTTGGTGCCTTGGACACTGGATTTCACTCTCACACATCCCAATGGTTGAGAAGTGTGGTGGAGGCTCGAGAGGGTGGGCTGGGTGCCCATGGGCACTAGCACCAAAGGGACATTGCAACGGCCAGTTAGCTTCCCCCAAGAAGAACGGGGTCTGAATCATAAACAGGGACCCCTAAACTACAGCAGCTAAAGCCAAGAAAATACAGACAAAACGCAACCCTGAAAAGCTTAGGGGCGCTCTCTGCCAGAGACAGGTGGCTGGGGATGCAAAGAGACATTTAAAGGGCCAACACAAAAATTGCAGTGGCAGCCACCCTCCGTGATCTCTGGGCAGAGGCGGCAGCAGGGTGGGCTGGTGCCTGGGAAAAGACTGGTGAGGAAAATTTTGTGAAGAGAACTGACACGGCGGCCGGTGGAGCCCCGGTGATAACGCACTTCCCACTCTGCAGCTACCATCTCGCTCAGGCATAAGGGAATCAATTAACCTGCCTTTTGTGCGCTCTCCACACAGCTTGTACCCGTGTGAGCTGCAGGGCTGAGTGCAGACTGGCTGGGAGAGCCTTGAGGAGAGACTGGAGACGGAGGCGTTGGGGAAAGAACGGGAGGAGGAACCGGGGAGTCCCGACTCCCGCCCCGTTCTGTAGTCCCCATTGTGGGCTGAAAAGGTGCGACCCCAAAGAGGCAGAAGAGGGGCGCGCATGAACCAGACTGCCTGCGATTGAAACGCAGTCCGCACAGGGGGTGGATCCTTGGCCGAAGGGGTCACAGAACTGCCCCTGAGGAGAGTCTGGAAACGGAGGCATTGGGGAAAGAACGGGAGGAAGAACCAGGGAGCCCTGACTCCCTCCCCTTTCCGTAGTCTCCATTGCGCAGGAAGAGGCCACACACCCAAAGAGCCAAAAGCCGAAAAGCACACATAGACACCCCCAAAACACCCAGTGCAGGCGCGCACACTTGCGCCGAGTGACTGGCGAGAGTTGGCGAGCGTGTGTGTGACCCCCGCGGGCTGGACAACGGTTGCACTGGCTGGCAAGGCCTCCCACAGATTGACACCCATACGGCCTGTGAGGGAGTGGACAGAGCGGCAAGGGCAGGCGTAAACTGACCCGCCCGCCTGCTACTGTGGAGCGGCCCACAAAATTGGTAAAGCTGCCCAGAATCCCTGGAGGAGAGACAGGGACTGGATTAACCGGAGAGTCATGGAGCTGACTTCCGCCCATTTCCGTAGTCCCCATTTGGCGAGGGCAAGCAATGCACCCAAAGAGCCAAAAGCGGGGAAAATACACAATAGAAGACCCTAAACTGACCAGTTCCAGGGAGTTGGCCGGCCAGGGGGGCCAGATGAGTACATGAGGTCGTGAATAAGCCCCCTGGTCTGGGGCAAGCACATGCGAGCCCAGGCAGGCATGGGATCCTGCTGCGGCTTGGGGGGAGGGGGGCGCGGCGCGCTCAAGGAGCCAGCGTGAGAGTGCAGAGAGATCCCAAAAAATAGCCCAGCCCTGACGGAAGGGGTCACAGAGCTGCCCCAAGCACGTATCAGACACAGGCATCAGACTCCTGGAAGGCTCAAACAAACAACCCAAGGTCATATAGGGTCAACAACTGACATCATCAGAGGCAGGCCCAGAAAGAAAAGTAAAGGACAAAAATACTTAACAGACTCTCACAAAAATGGGAAGAAAAAGAAGTTCCCCCTAAATGAGTGGAAAAGGGACTCCCCACAGAGAGAGCGCAATGACATAGAGGCAAGGGAACTGTCAGATACTGAATTCAAAACAATGGTTCTAAGGAAGCTCAATGAGCTCAGCCAGCTCAAAGAACTATGAGAAACTGCAGAGAAACTATCAGGATCTTACAGCAAACTCTATCAGCCTGGAAAAGGACATAGAAACTCTCAAGAAGACACAAGAAGATATGAAAAATACCATTTCTGAATTGAAGAACACAGTAGAAGGAATCCAAAGCAGGCTGGATGAAGCTGAGGATCGAATCAGTGAGATGGAGGACAAGGTAGAAACAAGCTCCCAGAAAGAACAAGAAATGGAAAAACAACTCAAAAAGAATGAAGAGGCATTTAGGGAAATGCAGGACAACCTGAAATGCAATAATATCCGTATAATAGGGATCCCAGAAGGAGAAGAAGAGGAGCAAGGGACAGAGAACCTCCTCAAAAAAGTAATGATGGAAAATTTCCCTAATTTGAGGACAGAAAGGCTCTCATGGATCCAGGAGGCACAGAGGACCCCACTCAAGAGGGACTCAAAGAGGTCCACTCCAAGACACATCATCATTAAAATGGCAAATGTCAAAAACAAAGAGAGAATCCTCAAGGCAGCAAGGGAGGAGAAAGTAACATACAAAGGGGCCCCGATACGCCTAGGAGCTGACTTCTCAGCAGAAACACTACAAGCCAGAAGGGAATGGCAACAAATATTCCAAGCCATGAAAAGCAAGGGCCTACAGCCAAGGCTGCTCTACCCAGCTAGGCTCTCCATTAAAATAGAAGGGGAAATACGGAGTTTCCCAGACAAGAGAAGACTAAAAGAATACATCTCTACCAAACCAGTACTCCAAGATATGCTAAGGGGACTGGTTTAAGCAGATGAAGGAAAATAATGAGAAAGAGAGGGACACAGGTACAAAGAGAAAAGATGAGTAAGTTTCTGTCAATAATATCTCTCAATGTGAATGGACTAAATGCCCCAATCAAAACACACAGGGTAGCTGAATGGATAAGAAAACATGACCCACTCATATGCTGCCTACAAGAGACCCACCTGAGAGCAAGAGACCTACACAGATTGAAAGTAAAGGGATGGAAAAAATTTGCATTCCAAGCAAATGGGCAAGAGAAAAAGGCCGGGGTTGCCATATTTGTATCAGAGAAAGTAGATTTCAAAACAAATGCCATAAAGAGAGACCCAGAGGGGCACTTTATAATACTTAAAGGAAGAATCTACCAAGAAGACATCAACATTGTAAACTTATATGCTCCCAATATAGGAGCCCCCAAGTTTATAAGGAAATTGTTGGATGACTTCAAAAACGATATAGACAGCAACACACTGATAGTAGGGGATTTCAACACCCCACTGTCAAAAATGGACAGATCTTCCAAACAAAACATTAATAAACATATTGTGGCGCTGAAGGACACACTGAATCAAAGAGACTTAACTGACATATATAGAACCTTACATCCCCAAGAAGAAAAATACACATTCTTTTCAAATGCTCATGGCAGTTTTTCAAAGATAGACCACATGATAGGACACAAAGCAAGCCTCAGCAAATTCAGGAAAATTGAAATAATACCAAACTTTTTCTCGGACCACAAGTGATTGAAACTGGAAATCAACCTCAAGGAGAAACCTCAAAAACTTGCAAACTCATGGAGACTGAACAGTAGACTATTAAACAATGACTGGGTCAATAATGAGATAAGAGAAGAAATCAAAAAATTTCTGGAAACAAATGAAAATGAACAGACAACCGTCCAAAACCTATGGGACACAGCAAAGGTGGTCCTGAGAGGGAAGTTCAGAGCAATACAGGCTTACCTAAAAAAGATAGAAACCTTTCAAATAAAAGACCTCACACTACAACTTCAACAAATGGAGAAAGAGCAACAAATCAATCCCAGAGCAAGTAGAAGGAAGGAAATAGTCAAGATGAGAGCAGAACTGAATGACATAGAGACAAAAAGAACAATTCAGAGGATCAGCCAATCCAGAAGGTGGCTCTTTGAAATGATAAATAAAATTGACAAGCCCTTAAGCAGACTCATCAAGAAAAAAAGGGAGAGGACCAAAATTAATAATATCAGAAATGAAAGAGGAGAAATAACAACTGATATCAAAGAAATACAAATGATCATCAGAAACTATATGAACAAATATATGCCAAGAAATTTGAAAATCTTGATGAAATGGACAAATTTTTAGAAAAGTATAATCTTGCAACACTGAAGGAGGAAGAAACAGAAAGCTTGAACAGACCAATAACAGCTGGGAAACTGAAGCACTAATCAAGAAACTTCCAACACTCAAAAGACCAGGATCGGACGGTTTCCCAGGAGAATTTTACAAAACATTTAAGGAAGAGCTAACCCCTGTCCTTCTCAGACTATTCCAAAAAATCCAAGAGGAGGGAAGACTCCCAGACTCCTTCTATGAGGCCAGCATCACCCTGATCCAAAAACCAGATAAACACCCTACAAAGAAAGAAAACTACAGGCCAATTTCGCTGATGAACATAGGTGCTAAAACCCTCAACAAAATATTGGCAAACCTCATCCAGCAATACATTCAAAAGATTATCCACCACAATCAAGTGGGATTCATCCCAGGGATGCAGGGATGGTTCAATATATGCAAATCAGTAAGCATGATGCATCACATAAATAAAAGACAAAAACCACATGATCATCTCGATAGATGCAGAAAAAGCATTCGATAAGGTACAGCACCCATTTATGATCAAAACACTCAACAAAATGGGAATAAATGGGGCATTCCTCAACGTAATAAAAGCCATATATGAAAAACTACAGCCAATACCATACTAAACGGGCAAAAAAATGAAAGCTTTCCTACTAAGATTGGGAACACAACAAGGATGTCCGCTCTCACCACTTCTTTTCAACATCGTATTGGAAGTCCTAGCCACAGCGGTCAGACAAGAGAAAGAGATAAAAGGCATCCAAATAGGAAAGGAGGAAGTAAAGCTATCATTGTTTGCAGATGACATGATAGTGTACATAGAGAACCCTGTAGCCTCTACCAAAAAACTCCTCAGCCTAATAAGTGAATTTGGCAAAACAGCAGGATACAAAGTCAACATTCAGAAATCAAAGGCATTTTTGTACACCAGCAACACAATTGAAGAAGAAGAAATCAGAGAAAAAATACCATTCGATAGAGCAAGAAGAAAAATAAAGTACCTAGGCATAAATTTAACCAAAGATGTAAAAGACCTGTATGCTGAAAACTACGCCACATTGAAAAAAGAAATGAAGGAAGACACAAATAAATGGAAGCATATACCGTGCTCATGGATTGGAAGAATGAATATCCTCAAAATGTCCATACTACCCAAAGCAATTTATAGATTCAACGCAATCCTTATTAAGATACCAATGACGTATTTCACAGAAATAGAACAGACATTTCAAAAATTTATATGGAACCATAAACGACCCCAAAAGCCGCAGCAATTTTGAGAAAGAAACAGAAAGTAGGAGGGATCATAATACCGGACATCAAACTCTACTACAAAGCCACTATACACAAAACAATCTGGTACTGGCACAAGAACAGACCCATAGACCAGTGGAACAGAATTGAGAGCCCAGAAATAAGCCCAGGTCTCTATGGGCATCTAATATTTGACAAAGGGGGCAGAAGCATAAAATGGAGCAATGATAGCCTCTTCAACAAATGGTGTTGGGAGAGCTGGACGGCTACATGCCAAAAATTGAAATTGGATCATCAGCTGACACCATACACAAAAATAAACTCAAGATGGATAAAAGCCTTAAATATAAGTCGCAACACCATCAAAGTCCTAGAGGAGAACATTGGCAGGAAACTGTCAGATATCCCACGCAGCAATTTTTTCACTGATATGTCTCCTAAAGCAAGGGACATAAAGGAAAGAATAAACAAGTGGGACCTCATCAAAATAAGAAGCTTCTGCATGGCAAAAGAAAACATCAGCAAAATGAAAAGGGAGCCAACCATATAGGAAAATATATTCATTAATGATACATCAGATAGAGGTTAGATCTCCAAGATATTTAAAGAACTCACTCGACTCCACTCCAAGAAGACAAACGATCCAATTAAAAAATGGGCAAAGGACCTGGGCAGACACTTTTCCAAGGAGGCGATACAGAGGGCCCAGACACATTGGAAAGGATGCTCTGCATCACTAGCCATCAGAGAAATGCAGATCAAAACCACCATGAGGTACCACCTCACACCGGTCAGAATGGCCATCCACAAACATAAACAGATCCACAAACAACAGGTGCTGGTGACGCTGTGGAGAAAAGGGAACCCTAGTACACTGTTGGTGGGAATGCAGACTGGTGCAGCCACTGTGGAAAGCAGTGTGGAATTTCCTCAAAAAGCTGAAAATGAAACTGTCTTTGGATCCAGTGATTCCCCTGCTGGGACTATACCCTAAGAACACCAAAACGCCAATACAAAAGAACCTATGCACTCCAATGTTCATAGCCGCACAATTTACAATAGCCAAGTGTTGGAAGCAACCTCAGTGCCCATCCGTAGATGCTTGAATCAAAAATTATGGTACATATACACAATGAAATACTACACAGCAGAAAGAAAAAAAGAACTACTAAACTTCAGGACAACATGGATGGAACTGGAGAGCATTATGCTAAGTGAAATAAGCCAGGGGGCGAAAGACAAATACCATATGATCTCACCCATAAGTGGAACCTAACCAACAATACAAAGATGCAAGGAAAATAAGACCAGGAACACTGAAAGGAAAAGAAATCAACAGAGACAAGAGGGAAGGAGGGAGGAGGGCGGGGAAAAGGAAGGGAAGGGGAAAGTCAAGGAAAATATAACAAGGACTCATGGACAAAACCAAAGGGGAAGAGCTGAGGGAGGGAAGGACGGAGGGGGCATAGGAAAGTGGTGGGTGGTAGGCAGAGACAAATGTATTTGAAAAAATAAATTAAAATTAAATTAATAAAAGAAAAAATAGAAAAAATCTGAGCAGATAATATATAAGTATGGATTTTGAATCACTAAACAAAAAATAGATACAGACAACAGTACAGTGATTACCAGAGCGAAGGGGGTTGGGGGAATATTAAAGGGTAAAGAGAATCAAGTATATGGTGACAGAGGATGATTTGTCTTTATGTGGTGGGCAAACAGTGTGATATACAGGTCGTGTATCATGGAAATCTACACTTGATACCTATATAATCATTAACCAATATTACCTCAATAAATTTAATTTAAAACATAATAAAAAAATCTCTGAATAAAGAAAATTCCAGGGCCAAATGGGTTCACTAGTAAATTCTACCAAACATTTGAAGGAGAATGAGCAATAATTCTTACCAAATTTTTCCAAAAAATATAAAAGGACACTATACTTCACAACTAACTTTATAAGAACAGCATTACCGTGATGCCAAGGCCAGGCAAGGATACTACATGAAAAGAAAATTACAGGCCAATATTCCTGATATACATAAATGATAAATTCTTAACAAAATACTAGCAAACCAGATTCAATAGGATCATTTACCATGGCCAAATAGAATATATAAATCCTGGCATACAAGGATGGTTCAATACATGTAAATCCAAAAATATGATATTTACAAAATGGATGGTAAAAATTATCAACGAATTAAGTATAGAAGTAATGTATCTTAAAATAACAAAGGACATATATGACTAGCCCACAGCTAATATCACACTCAACAGTGAAAATCTGAAAGCTTTTTTTCTAAAATCTGGAACGAGACAAAAATGCCCATTCCCTCATCACTTCTGTTCATCATAGTAATTGAAGCCTTATCTAGAGTAATAGACAATAGAAAAAAAGAGACATAAATAAAAAAGGCATACAAATCAGAAAGGAAAAAATTAAATATTCTGTTTGCAGATGACATTTTATATATAGAACACCCTAAAGATTGTACAAAAAGACTTAAAATAAATGAATTCCATAAAGTTGCAGGGTAAAATACTAAACATAAATCAGTTGCATTTCTATACTTTAAAAATAAGTTTTCAAGTAAAGGAATTAAGAACCATTTATA
Source organism: Pteronotus mesoamericanus (assembly GCF_021234165.1). NCBI lineage: Eukaryota > Metazoa > Chordata > Mammalia > Chiroptera > Mormoopidae > Pteronotus > Pteronotus mesoamericanus. Next base: position 7,893,634 of record NW_026555198.1, read on the forward strand.
AGTCAGGGCACTTGCCTGGGTTGCAGGCCAGTTCCCCAGTAGGGAACGTGCAAGAGGGAACCACACATTGATGTTTCTCTCCCTTTCTCCTTCTCTTCCCCTCTCTCTTAAAAAAGAGAAAGAATAATTTACAATAGCATTGAAAGAATAAAGTACTTTGAAATAAGTTTAACCAGAGGATGAAAAATCTGTAGAAGGAAACCTATAAAACAATAATGAAAGACAATGAAAAAAGCAGAAATAAATAAAATATATTCTATGTTCATGGATTAGAATAATTAATCTTGTTAAAATGTCCATACTGTAACAGCCATCTATAGATTCAATGCAACCTCTATCAAGATTTAAATGGCATGTTTTCCACAAAAGGAAAAACAACCATGAAAGTCATTTGTAAGCACAAAAGATCCCAAGTAGAGCATTCTTGGGTAAGGAAAACAAGCCCTGGCTAATGTGCCTCAGTGGATTGAGTGCCAACCTGTAAACCAAAGTGTCGCCGGTTCGATTCCCAGTCAGGGCACATGCCTGGGTTGCAGGCCAGGTCCCCAGTAGGGGGCACATGAGAGGCAGCCACACATTGATGTTTCTCTCCCTCTCTTCCCCTCTCTCTAAAAATAAATAAATAAAATCTTTAAAAAAAAAGAGAAAGCTGGAGGCATCACACTTCCTGATTTGAAATCATATTATAAAGCTATAATGATCAAAACAGTATAGTACTGACATAAAAACAAACACATAGATAAATGGAACAGAATCAAGAGCCCAGAAATAAACCTATGCATATATAGTCAACTAGTCTTCAACAAAGTTGCCATGAATACACAATGGAAAAATAAAAATCTCTTTAGTAAATGTTGCTGGAAACACCGAATATCTGTACCCAAAAGAATGAAATTGGACCTTTATTTTACACCATTCAAAAAATAATTTAAAATGGAGTAATGATTTAAACATAAAACCTCAAACCATGATATTCCTAGAAGATAACAGAGAAAACCTCCCTGAAATTGGTATTGGCATGGTTTATTTACTTTTTTTTTTGGATTTGACACAAGAAGTATATGCAACAAATCAAAAATAAACAAGTGCAACTACATTTAACTAAAAGCTCTGCACAGCAATGAAAACAATCAACACAATGATATTGCAATATATGGAATGGGAGAAAATATTCACAAACTTTATATCTGCAAATGGATTATTATCCAAAATATATTCTGAGGTCTGTCTGGAAAAAGTCCAGCTGTTATTAATATAACATAAACAGTGTGTGCAACATCAATGTAACCTGGCAGCCAAGGAGAGTGAACTGGAATGCTCATGCATGAATAATGACGACTTCACTGTACTAGTCAGAGGGGGCAGTAGATGCTGTTGAGTGAGCATGTGTACTATGTGGCCATTGCATTCAAAATGACTGAACAAGTAGACCAATGAATCTGCATCAAATTTTGCATTAAACTTGAACGTTCCTCCACAGAAACTACTCAAATGATTCAGAAGGCTGCCGCTATCGGCAGCTGGTGATTGGCAGATTCATCATGACAGTGTACCCACTCATGCATCATACCTTGTGCAGAGTTTTTTGGTGAAACATCAAATCACCCAGGTGACTCAGCCCTCCTACAGCCCAGATTTGGCACCCTGCAACTTCTGGCTTTTCCCAAATTTAAAATCACCTTTCAAAAGGAAGAGATTTCAAACCATCAGTAAGGTTCAGGAAAATATGCTGGGGCAGCTGATAGTGATTGGGAGAACTGTGTGAGGTCCTACGGTGCCTACTTTGAAGGGGACTGAGGTACAATGTTTATTGTATATTGTATCTTCTTCAATAAATGTCTCTATTTTTCATATTACATGGCTGGATACCTTCTGGAAACACCTTGTATGGAACTCAACAACTCAATATTAGGAAAAACTACAAAACACATAACCCAATTTTAAAATGACCAAAAGACCTGAATAAATATTTTTTTGAAAGCAGACAAATAATTAGCCAACAGGCATATGAAAAGGTGCTAAACATCAGGGAAATGCAATCATCAGTGAAATGCAAATCAAACAACAGATCACCTCACAAGTGTCAGAATGGCCATTATCAAAAAGTCAAAACATAAGAAGGGTCAGCAAGGATGTGGAGAAAATGGAGTCCTTGTGCACTGTTGGTGGGCATGTAAATTGGTGTTGCCACTATGGAAAACAGAATAATGGTTCCTCAAAATATTAACAATAGAATTATCATATCATCCAGCAGTGCCACTTCAGGGTATATTTCTAAAGGAAAGGAAGTATGTATCTCTAAGAGATATCTATACTCTTATATACATTGTGCCATTAATCACAGTGATTGAGATATGTCAACAACCTATAAACACCTGTGTTATTAAAAAAGAGTAATATATCAATGCAATATACATTACACCTTAAAGAATCAAAAGATGAAGAACAATCTAAACCCAAATTTAGCAGAGTAAATAATAAGGATTAAAGCAGAGATAAGCTAAATAAAAATAGAATACAATTGAAGTAATCAATAAAACCAAAAGTGGGATTTTTGAAAAGATAAACAAAATTGACAAAACTTTAGCTTAACTTATAAAACAAACACAAAAAAAGAGAGAAGATACAAATTACCACTATTAGAAAGAAAAGTGAAGCATTATTACAGACTTTACATAAACAGAAAGAATTATAAGAAAGTATTATGAAGAACTGTGTATCAACAAATAAAATAATCTGGATGTTTCTATTTGTATAGAAACACACAAATTACTACAACTAAATCAAGAAGAAATAAAATGTCTGAATATAACTATAATAAGTTAAGAGATAATGTTAATCAAAAATCTAACCAAAAAAAAAAGTCCAGAACCAGATGGTTTCACAGGTAAATAACAAACATTTAAAGAAGAATTAACACAAATTTTTCTCACATTTCGCCCCAAAAAAATGGAAGAGGGAGAAACATTTTGTGTAGTCAGCAAGAAAAAAAGTCATCTAAATTTGACAGGAAGAAATAAAATTATCTGCTTACAGATAACATAATAAAATGAGCTTGGGAGTTTTCCCTCCTCTTGAATTTTTTGGAATAGTTTGAGAAGGATAGGTGTTTTTTTCCAAACGTTTGATAAAATTCACCTGTGAAACCGTCCAGTCCAAAACTTTTCTTTGCTGGAAGTATTTTTTTAATTACTGCTTAAATTTAATTAATTGCAATCGATCTATATACATTCAGTTTTGGAAGATCGTATGCTTGTATAAATTTATCTATTTTATTCAGATTGTCTAACTTGTTGGCATATAGTTGTTTGCAATATTTTCTTACAAAACTTTGTATTTCTGTGGTGCCAGTTGTTATTTCTCTCTCATTTCTGACTTTATTTATTTGCATCTTTTCTCCTTTTTTCTTGATGTGTCTGGTTAAAAATATATCAATTTTGTTTATCTTTTCAAGGAACCAGCTCTTGATTTGATTAATCTTTTGTAATTTTTTGTCTCTATGTCATTTATTTCCACTCTAATCTTTATTGTTTCCTTTCTTCTACTTACCCTGGGCTTTGTTGTTTTTATTTAGCTCTTTTAGATATGGGGTTAGATTGTTTGAGATTTCTTGCTTCTTGAGGTAGGCCTGAAATGCTATGATTTTCCTTCTTGGAACTCTTTTTTTGCTGTGTCCTATAGATTTTGGATTGTTGTGTGTTCATTTTCACTTTTCTCCAGGTAGTTTTTTATTTCTTCCTTGATCTCATTGTTAACACATTCAACAATGAATTTAACAATGTTGAATGTGTTAACATTGTAACATGCTAAATAACATTGTAACATGTTATTTAGCCTTCATGTGTTTGTGTGTTTTTCTGTTTTATTTTCTTGTAATTGATTTCTAGTTTCATACCATTGTGGTCAGAAAATATGCTTGAAATGATTTCGATCTTCTTGACTTTATTAAGACTTTTTTCTAACTGTGTTCTAACAAGTGGTCTGTTCTAAAAAATGTTCTACATGCCTTTGATAAGAATGTATATTCTGTTGCTTTGAGATGAAATGTTCTATAAATATCGAGATACATTAGGTTGAGCGTGTCATTTAAGATTAGTCTTTCCTGTTGTTTTTTTGTCTGGAAGATGTATCCATTGATACAAATGCAGTGTTAAAAATCCACCACAGCCCTGGCTGATGTGGCTCAATGGATTGAGCACTGGCCTGTGAACCAAAGGGTCACTGGTTTGATTCCCAGTCAGGGCACATGCCTGGCTTGTGAGGTAGGTCCCCAGTAGGGAGCACTCAAGAGGTAACCACACATTGATGTTTCTCTCCCTCTCTTTCTCCCTCCTTTCTCCTCTCTAAAAATAAATAAAATGTATTTTTTTAAAAAGTCCACTACTATGACTGTATTACTGTCAATCTCTCCCTTTATGTCCATAAAATTTCCTTTATATATTTAGGTGCTCCTATGTTGGGTGCATATATGTTTACAAGGGTTATATTTTCTTGTTGAATCCATCCCTTTAGTATTATGTAAGGTACTTCTTTGTCTCTTGGTACGGCCTTTGTTTCACAGCCTGTTTTGTCTGATACCAGTATTGCTAACACAGCTTTTTGTTCTGTTTTGTTTTCATTTGCTTGTAAAAATTTTTTTGCATCCCTTTCCTTTCACTCTGTTAGCATACTTTGTTCTGAAGTGGGTCTCTTATAGACAGCCTATATATATAGGCCTTGTTTTCTTATCCACTCAGCAACCCTATGTCTTTTGACTGGAGCATTTAATCTGTTTACACTTAAAGTTATTATTGATAGGTCCTTATTTGTTGCAATTTTATTCTTTATAACTGTTTCTCCCCCCTCTCTCTTTTTCTTCTTAAAGAAGACCCTTTAACATTTCTTGCAGTACTTGTTTGGTGGTAATAAACTCCTTTAGCTTCTTTTTGTCTGGGAACCTGTTTATTTTGCTTTTGATTTTAAATTATAGCCTTACTACATAGAATAGTTTTAGTTGTAGTCTTTGCTTTTCATCCCTTGGAATATTTCTTGCCAATCCCTTTTGGCCTGAAATGTTTCTATTGAGAAATCAGCTGACAGCCTTATAGAAGCTCCCTTGTAGGTAACTTTCTCTCTCTTGCTGCTGTAACAATTCTCTTTGACTTTATCCTTTGCCATTTTAATTATGATGTGTCTAGGTGTGGGCCTATTTGAATTCATTTTGATTGGGACTCTCTGCTTCCTGGACTTGTGTGTCTATTTCCTTCACCAGGTTAGGGGAGTTTTCTGCCATTATTTCTTCAAATGTTTTTTCTATCCCTTGTTCTCTCCCTCTCTCTCCTCTTTCTGGTGTTCCTATGATGCAGATGTTGTTATGCTTGATGTTGTGTCAGATGTCCCTAAGACTTCCCTCATTTCTCTTAATTCTTTTTTTTTAAATGTTCTCTTTGGGTGGTTATTGTTACCTTTTCCTCTAATTCACTGATTCTATCCTCTGCTTCATCTATCCTGCTGTTGATTTCTTCTAGTGTATTCTTCATTTTAGATATTGTATTCATTTCTGACTGGGTCTTTTTTATGGTTTCTATGTCCTTTTTAATGCTTACTATCTCTTCATATAAGTTCTCACTGAGATCATCCATTTTTCCCCTAAGTTCCTTATAACCATTGTTTTAAACTCTACCTGGTATCTTGGTTGCTTCCATTTCATTTAATCCTTTTTCTGGGGAGTTTGCCTGTTATTTCACTTGGAGCATATTTCTTTAACTCCCCATTTTACCTTCCTTTTGGGTGTTTTCTATATTAGGTAGTTCTGCTATGACTCCCAAACTTCTTATCATGGCTTTGTGATGTTGGTGTCTTATGGTCAGTAACACAAGCTCTCTAGTTGCCTGAGGTAGGTGCTCTTGGAATGTTTCTTGTGTGTTATGTTTACCCTCCTGTTGTAGTTGAGTCTTGAATGCTGTTGACCTACTCATGGGTAGAGTTAGTCCTCAGGTTGTTTGACTATAAGGATAGACCTCTATCACTGTGTATGAGTCACTGTTCAGGGGCTGCCCCACGAGTTGAATTTGTTCCCAGCAGGGTCTGGTGCCTGCTGAAATCTCCCTTTGAGTGTCCACTTGTGTGGTTAGTTGGGTGGAGCTCTCATGTGTTCTGAAGCTCACCACTGTTGTGTTGGTTCTGGGTCTGCTTGGGTTGGGTCTGGTGCAGGTCGATGTCAGATGTTGTGTGTAACATGTTTTGGGATACCTGTCTGGAAAACTACCATGCTACTCACTGTTTGTGCCTGCATCTACTAGGTCTGGGTGTGTATTGGAAGGGCCATGCTGTATATGAGGGTCAGCTTCCTGAAGCTCTGAGCCGGGGGCATGTCAGTTCAAGGTGCAAGGCTTTTTGAGGTCCAATTCCATCTTCTGGCTACTCTGTCTTTCACTGAAATTGCCTGGACTTGCTCCAGAGCCTTCCTAACAAAAACTGTAGAGTGGGCCCAGGCCAGCCACAACCCACAGACCTTTCAACAAGGCACGAGTTCAGTAGGGTGGGTTGACTGAGGTCAGGAGAATGGTGGGGACAGTGTGGTCAGCCTCTCAATGGGAGCTCAGGAGTGCCCACTACTCTAGAGCCAAACTACTTAGTATCTGCTAGAGTCTCAAACTCTACCTTCCCCAGAAGCAGCATGCTGCAGGTTCCAGTTGGGTGGAGCCAGCCATCCCCTACAGGAGCAAACTCAGCAGATCAGAGTCACTGAGACTCTGAAGAACTGATCAAGAGAGTCTCCTGTTTTTGTTGGTGCTAACCTAAGGTGCAGGAGGGAAGCAAGTACTTTGCCTCTCTCCTTCTTCACAGTCGCGGCCATCTGAATCCTGGACAGGAGCCTCTGAGGGAGATGCGCTCTGAAGGTCCCAGCTCTGAGCAGCACTCCCCATCTTCATAATTTTTAATTGGTAAAAAGAAAAGGTGAGTCTTTGGGACCTAATTAATAGCCACAATATTAATTTTTCTATCACCTATATCCTATTCTATCACCAATTGTCCCACCCAAAATTCATTTGCTGGCTCATTTTATTATTAGAAAATACACAAAAAGACTTGGTTAGTGCCAGAAATTGAGCATCCAGGCATGGCCTATGATTCCAAACAAAAAACAACTTGTCAGATAACCACAAGGTATTCATTACATATAAGAAGTAACAACTTTGCCTCTGATTTTTATACAGGTGCTGTGTACTACCAGAAAGTTATATTCCCAAAGACACCCCAAAACTTAAAGTGTTGCCCCAAGGTGCTAGTATTATCAAAATTAAAAATAATTGTTACAAACTTCATACTTTTGAGTCAGTTGGCATAATTTTCTTCTAAGAAAATAAAGTAACTAGTTGTTTAGTTGTGAAATTTATATTATTTAGTTATTATTTTATAACACTGATCTATAACCTTTTGGTTGGGGAAATTATTGTATTTGTGCATCTGTCCAGTTCATTACAGAATCCTTAGCACCCTGTGCTCCCACCCATTAAATGCTCATAGTGCACCATATTTATTATAACAACCAAAAATGCCCCTACATACATCTACACACCCCCAGCAGGACTTAGCTCTCACTTTACATAAACATGGCATGATACCATAAAAACACACCACTAGAAATGTTTCTTAAAATTGAGTGTTTTATTTTATGCATTTCAAATATTTAAACTTAAATACATGTAAATTACCTTAAATATTTCATTGTTTTACTCTCTTATTGATGTATAACATACATCTTCTACTCCCAACAATTAAGCTGTAAAGAGTGCAATTTGATTAATTTTTACCTATATATACACCCATATAATCGGGTATTAAATTTTGAGAATTTCTAACACCTCAGAAATATCCTTTATAACCCACAGACACACACAATAGTGTGTTGGTGGCCTGACAGAAAGGGGAATGAGGACTGGGTGGAGGTGGGCAAAGGAGAGGAAAAGGCATCTGTAATAGTGTAAACAATAAAAATAAAGTTATAAAAAGAAGTACCTTTTATGCCCCTTCACAACCTCCTTTCAAAGGTAACCACTAACCTGATTTCTAACAGCTTTGCCTATATTTGAAACTCACAACAAAAGGATGATAATATGCTTGACTTAGGGTGGTAAACACACAATACAATATACAGATGATGTATTACAGGCTTGTGTACCTGAAACCTATATAATTTTATTAACCAATGTCACCCCAATTAATTCAATTAAATAAAAGAAACAGAGACCTTTTAATTATGATGTTTCTTAGTGTGGGCCTCTCTGGGTTCATCTTATTTGGGACTTTGTGCAGTTCCTGGACTTGTATGTCTTTTTTCCTTCACCAGGTAATGGAAGTTTTCTCTCATTATTTCTTCAAACAGGGTCTTGATGTCTTGTTCTCCCTTTCTCCTTCTGGTACCCCTATGATGTGGCTGTTGTTACACTTCACATTGTCCTAAAAGTTCCTTTAACTATCCTCATTTTTTATGTTCCTTTTTCTTTTTGGTGCTCTGATGCGGTGTTTTCTTCTACCATGTCTTCCAAATTACTGATTAGATTTTCTGCTCCATCCAATCTACTTTTTATTTCTTCTAGTGTGTATTTCATTTCAGATATTACATTCTTTATTTACAAGTGGTTATTTTTTATCGTTCTATGTCCTTTTTCATGCTACTATAGCTCTAAGTTCCTTAAACATCCTAATAACTTTTTTTTTCACCTCTAAACCTGGCAGATTGCTTGCCTCCACTTCATTTAGCTCTTTTTCTGGAGATTTCTCCTCTTCCTTCATTTGGGGCATGTTTCTTTGTGTCCCCATTTAGGCTGCCTTTTTCTGAATTTTTTCTATGTGCAAGATAGATCTGCTCTGTCTACCAGTCTTGATAGGGTGACCTTAGGTAGTAGATATCCTGTGGGATCCAAGGGCAGTCTCCTTGATCACCTGATCTGGATGCTCCAGGAATGTCCCTTGTGTGGATTATGTGAACCCTTCTGTTTTCATTGAGTCTTGATTGCTATTGGCCTGTTCATGCATGCGCTCAACCTTCAGGTTTGCTGTAAGGATCAACCCTGAACACAGTGTACCAGCTGCTGTGTAGCTCCTGACCACACTATGTGGAACTCTCCTCAGTAGGGTCTGGTGCCTGCCAACATATGCCTTTCGATATGTCTCTTGTGAATCTAATTGGATCCTGCTGTGATGTTTTCTGAAGCTGGCTACTGGGTATGTTGGTTCTGGGCCACTGGGTGTGTTGGTTCTGGGTGGTGCAGTCCAATGTCAGGTGCTGCCTGTGACTAGCCCTGGGCATCCTTTTCAGAGCAGTCTTGATGTGTCTTCTTTTATAAATTCTTGGTTATAAGACCTCTGTTCTGCTAGTCTGCAATTTGTTATTCAGGTTGATCTATATTTTAGTTGTAATTCCATTTTGGTCCTGCAAGGAGGTGAGTGTAGCTTTCACCTACTCCACCACCACCTGCATCTCAAAAAAGAGACTTTTAATAACTTGTTACTATCTAGAACTTTTACAGAAACTTGAGAAATAGGTATTATTGCCTCTATTTTATAGATGAATAAATTTAAATTTAGAGTGTCTGATTTTTTAAAGTGATTTTTTAAAAACTGTTAAGTGGAAAACATGAGATTTAAACCCAGAAAGTTGGAACACAGATCCTTCTCTTTCACTTCTGCCTACACTTTGGCAGAGACAGAAGAAAGCTTTAAGGTTTGTGTGACTTTGGGAAATTGTTGGCATATTTTTTGCAACATTAGCAAAGTATGACAAGACATGACAAGATGCTCCATACTAGACTACAAATTTCTTAAATAGTGAGAATTTCCAAATTTCTACTCATTTGCAAGATTAGAATATGTAGATAATATAAGAAGCAGTCTCATCCAGATTCTACAAAAGTGTCACCTATGAAAAGTACTTACAACTTAATAACAAGCATGGTTAATCATCAATAGGGTCTCATATGCAAGGTGTCACACATCTGTGTGCAACATCATATTGTGGTATAATGGAGTGGAAAGGGCACAAGTCTTGGAGTAAGGCAAACTAGGTTTGCACCTTAGTTTTGCTTCTTACTAGTTGAGTGAGTGTAAAAATACTCAAGTTACTTAATCTAAGTTTTATTTTATTTATAAAACAATACTATTTAGCACACAGTTATGAAGATTTGGACAGAAGCCAGATAAGATAATTGAGATAAATATCCAGAGAAAGTTATAAGCCAAATAGGTACCTGAGCTTCAAGGATAGGTAACAAATATTTTCTTCTAAATAATCATTGTTGTCTTTAATTTTTTTCTGTGAACCTTGGAAAACAGTCTTATTTCTCACTTCTGCTTTCAGTTCCACTTATCCTATACAGACAAGGAGCGCTATGAAAATGAAGAGAGACCTGAGGTCCAAAAACAGATGCTTGTTGATATTGCCAAGAAGCTACCAGTTTACACAAGAACCGGAAGTGGAGGTCAGTTCATCCAAAGCCAGCTAGAGAGGTAGATGACCAGAAAGTTTAAGTCATATATATCCTCAGGCTAGCCTCTTTTTTCTCTTCTCTTCTGAGAAACACTGTGGAGTCTTTCTCAACATTTTACTATGAAAAATTTCAGGCATACATCTAAGATGGAAGAATTATATAATGAACATTTGTATACCCACCACTACAGTCTACCACTAACATTTTACTATATTGCTTTATCACACATCTGTTCATAAACCCATCCCTCTATCCATCATTAATAAAGCCAACTTATTTTTGGTGCATTTTAAGGTAAATAGCAGATATCAGTACATATCTACCTAAATGTTTATCATTTTGGGGGGCTGAAATATACATGTATGCGTAAAAACATGCACGAATACTAAGTGTATCATTCAGTGTTTCTTCAAATGTATACACTTGAGTAACAAAAACTTCCATAAACATTGCTACATCCCATAATGTTCTCTCAGACTCCTTACCAGTAAATCCCACTAAACACAACTACTGTTCTGATGTTTTTACACCACAGATTAGTTTTACCTGCTCTAGAATTTTGTATAAATGGATTTATACAGTATTTACTGTTTTGTCTGTCTTATTGTATCCAGCATAATGCTTTTGAGACTTAGTCACATGATTGTGTATTTCATTCCCTTTATTACTGAGTAATATTTTATTGTATGAGTATATCATTGTTTATTTATTTATCCATTGATATATACATTTGAGTTTTTTTCTGGTGCTTAGATATTATGAGTTAATCTGCTACGAACATTCTTGTATGAGTATTTGTGGAGAGGTATCTCCATTTTTCTTGCATAAATATGCACTGCTTTATTTACTACACCCTATTCCCTGGATCCTTGAAGCATTTGTTTGCAGCCCCCATGATATAGAGTAATAGAGAGCTTCTCTGAAGAAATGTCATTTGATCTGAGACTGGAAGATAAAAAGGAACTGCAAAATACAAAAGGCCCTGGGAAGGGAGCAAGCTTGCATTATTAGAAGAAAAGAGACATCCACTGTGGCTGGGGGAGAGCGATACGAGTTAAAGCTGAAGAGGTAGCCTAAGGCCAGATGATGCAGGCCATATTAAAGAGTTGGGATTTTTTTAAAAGATTTTATTTATTTATTTTCAAAGAGAGAAAGAGAGATGTGTGAGAGAGATATCAATCTGTTGCCTCTTGCACGATGGGGCCCACAACCAAGGCATGTGCCCTGAAAGGGAATAGAACAGGCAACCTTTGGTTTGCAGGCCAGCACTCAATCCACAGAGCCACACCAGCCAGGGCAAGAGTTGGGATTTTTATTCTGGGGGTTTTGGAGTACATTGAAGGTTTTAAATGGAGAATGATATGATCTGATTTACATTTGAATAGATTACCTGGCTCTTATGTAGAAAATGTATTGCAGGGTGTGGAGCAGGAGTAAAGGCAGAGTGAATAAATAGGCAGTAACTATTGCAGCCATCTAAGTGAGAGATGATGGTGGCTTATACTGGGCAGTGCCTTTGACTATATCTTTAAAAACAATCAGGCAAGAAAAAGAAATAGGCATCTAAGTTGGGAATGAAGTAAGTGCTACTTTTTGCAGATGATATAATTATTTATATAGATAACCCTAAAGATTCCACTAAAGAACTATTAAAAACAATAAACAAATACAGTAAAATTGCAGGATACAAAATCAATGTACAAAAATCCACCACATTTCTATATACTAACAATGAAATTTCAGAAAAAGAAATGAAAATAACAATTCCTTTTGCAATTGCAACAAAAAGAACAAAATGCCTAGGAATAAACTTAACAAAGGATGTGAAGTATCTAAACACTGAAAACTACAAAGCATTATTAAAAGAGATTGAAAAAGACACAATGCAATGAAAAGATATTACCTGTTCATGGACTGGAAGAATCAACATAGTTAAAATGTCCATATTACTCAAAGCAATATACAAATTTAATGCAATCCCCATTACAAGAGATTACAAGAGACACACAGACCAATTGAATAGAATTGAGAGCCCAGAAATATAACCACATGTATATGGGCAAATAAATTTTGACAAAAGAGCCAAAAACATGCAATGGAGAAAAGAAAGACTCTTCAATAAATGGTGATGGGAAAATTGGAAAGACACATGCAAAAGAATGAAACAAGGGGACTACAGTTTGTCCCATTGTATAAAAATTAATTCAAAATGGATCAAAGAACTAAATATGACATCAGAAACAATAAATTATATAGAAGAAAACATAGGTACAATGTTAATGGACCTTTGTAGAGAAAATTTTATGGATTTGACCTGAAAGACAGGGAAGTAAAGGCAAAAATAAATGAATGGGACTATATCAAACTAAAAGCTTCTGCGCAGCAGAAGAAACTGACAGCAAAACAAAAAGACAACCAACAGCAAGAGGTTACTATCCAAATATGTAAAGAACTCATACAACTCAACACCAAACAAACAATCCAATTAGCAAATGGGCAGAGGAGCTGAATGTGCACATTGACAGTTACAAAAGAGCCATGAGGATGTAAAGTAGAGCATAGGGAATATAGTCAATAATATTGTAATAACTGTGCATGGTTTTAGATGGGTACTAGAATTACCTGGGTGATCACTTTGTAAGGTATATAATCACTATGCTGTACACCTGAAAGTAATATAAAATTGTATGTCAACTGTACTTTAAAGATTTTTAAAAATTTAAAAAAGTGAATGCCTTTCATGTAATGGAAATAAAGTAAGAAAGGAAAAAGGGAGGGAGGGAGAAATGATTTTTCATATCAGACTTAGAATAAAGAGAATACTGAACTATGGGTTCAGGAAAACTGTACTGGTCACAACTCTGCTACTCACTCAGTTTGTGACCTTGTATAATTCACTTGGTTTGACTCAGGTCTTTACTTCTTTTATCTATGAAATGATCACTTGATATAATTGTTCTAGAATGTCTCTTCTGTTCTCCAAATTGTTATGCTAAGAACCAATATATTTACCATGCTTTAGGAATTTTATCTACCTCATAGAATAAAGCCTCTGGAAACAGAAGAGAAAAATATGAATCCTAGTTTTCAGATATGAGAGTTAAAGTAAACAGAGGCTAAAAGATTTTCCTAGGATCACTCAAGCAGTTGACAGTGGTTGGTTTCCTTTCTTTTTTTTTTTAATTAATTAATTTATTTTTTCAACTACATTTGTCTCTGCCTTCCCCCCACCACTTTTTCTTGCCCCCTCCCTCAACTCTACCCCTTTGGTTTTGTCCATGAGTCCTTGCTATATGTTCCTTGGCTTTCCCCCTTCCCTTCCTTTTTCCCCACCCCCCTCCCTCCTTTCCTCTTGTCTTTGTTGGTTTCTTTTCCTTTCAGTGTTGCTGGTCTTATTTTCTTTGCATCTTTGTATTGTTGGTTAGATTCCGCTTATAGGTGAGATCATATACAAAATCTTATGATTAGGTATCTTATCTAATCTTAAGATAAGAAAACTTTCCCCATACCTTCATCCCCAAAAAGTGCTTTAAAGATTTATATAACAGAACATGCTCCTTCTTTCTATCTTGAGTATGCCTGAGCCTTTCCCCACCTACTTCTTTTCCCTTTCCCCTCTCTCCTCCCCCTCTCCCTCTCTCTGGAGCACACCCACACCTTTCCCTCTCTTCTTCCCTCCAGGCATGTTACCTTTGTGTTGTTCTCTCTCTCTCTCTCTCTCTCTCTCTCTCTCTCTCTCTCTCTCTCTCTCTCTCTCTCTCTCGGCCCGCCCCCCCTTCCCCAGCTCCAAGGGCCCTCTTTGGCCTCTGTAACTTGTTTCCTGAGCTGGCTCACTTTTTCTACCTCTGTAAACTTCTAAATAAACTATCATTTGTATTTGAAAAAAGAATGATTGATACAACAGGAAAAAAATACATACCACAATTCTCTTATGCAACCTGTTTTTTATTTGATAACTTAGAATGAGTTTGACTACCTGTAATCAGTGTGTAGCAAGCCATCCAGCTAGGCTAGGAAGATACATGGTATCACATTGAGCCCTAATCAATGCTAACCACCTTATTTTTCCTATAGCTGTAAGATTCTGTGACCGGTGCCAATTGATCAAGCCAGATCGCTGCCACCACTGCTCTGTCTGTGCTATGTAAGTGACAGCCATATTTCTCCTGGACTGAGCTTGGCCACTGATGATTGCTTAGAGAACAATGTGACTGATCGTAAGATGTGACCATTCCTAAATGAAAACATTTTCTATCAATCATAATGAGTATGTACTAAATACCGTTACAGGGATGATGATTCAAACTATTCTAAGGATAGGAAAGAAAAATCAAACCCCATTTTAAAAATAAGCATTTTCTTTTTTAAAGATTTTATTTATTTTTAGAGAGAGGGGAAGGGAGGGAGAAGGAGAGAAACATCAATGTGTGATTGCCTCTTGTGCACCCCCTACTGGGGACCTGGCCCACAACACAGGAATGTGCCCTGACTGGTAATTGAACCAGTGACCCTTTGGTTCGTAGGTCGGCACCCAGTCCACTGAACCATACCAGGCAGGGCAAAAAATAAACATTTTCTTTTAGAACAGTTTCAGATTGATATAATTATTATAAAGATAGTCCTCATATGTTCCATACCAATTTTCCTTATTAACATCTTATATTAATATGGTAAATTTGTTCCAATTAACAAACAAATATTTATACATTATTTTTGACTGAAATCCATACTCCCTTTAGATTTCCTCAGTTTCCCCCTAATGTTCTTTTTCTGTCCCAAGATCCCATTCAGGACACCACATTACATTTAGTTGTCGTGTCTTCTTAGGCTTCTCTTAGCTGTGACAGTTTCTCAGACTTTTTTTTTATAATCTTGATAGCTTTTAGGATTGTTAGGTATTTTGTAGAATATACTTCAGTTCAGATTTTTCTGATACATTTCTCAAGGATAGCCTTGGGTAATATATTTTGGGGAGGAAGACCATAGAGGTAAAGTGCCATTCTCACTGTATCATATCAAGGTACATAGTATAAACATGACTTATCACTGTGATGTTCATCTTGATCATCTGGCTTGAGGTAGTGTTTGACAGATTTCTCCACGATAAAGTTAGTCTTTCCCCCTTTCCAAACTGTACTCTTTGGAAGGAAGTCACTATTCGCAGCCCACGCTAAAGGATTGAGCAGTTATGCTCCCCCTCCTTGAAGGCAGAGTATCTACATATGTTATTTTGAACTCTTCTGCATAGGATATTTGTCTCTTCTGCATTTATTTACTTATCCAATCATTTATTTATATCAGTATGTAGGTATGGATAATTATTTTATATTTTGTGTTATAATGCAGTACTACTTTGTTTTGTTACTCATATTGCTTCAGCTTTGTAAAACCCCACTTTTATGTTAATAAATATAATCTTCAGCCCTGGCTGGTGTGGTTCAGTGGATTGAGTGCCAGCCTGTGAACCAAAGGGTTGCCGGTTCTATTCCCAGTCAGGGCACATGCCTGGGTTGCCAGCCAGGTCCCCAGTGGGGGTCACAAGAGGGAACCACACATTGATATCTCTCTCTCTCTCTTTCTCCCTCCCTTACCCTCTGTCTAAAAATAAATAAATAAAATCTTTTAAAAATATATAATCTTCGTATCTTTCTTCTTGGGTGCTTCTTCCACCTATATTTATTTTACCCATGATTCAAACAAAGACAGTAGCCATATATTTGCTTCTGTACTTTTAGTAAATTAAGTACTGAGCAAAATGAAGGATGATATCTTAAACTTCTCTGTATCAATATCCTAGAATTCACAATCCCTTTTAAACATTAGACTTCTAGGCATGTAACCTGTTACCAGCATGATCCTACAGATTGTTGTGATTGGCTAATTGTAGGAAGAACTGAGAACACAATAGTTTTAGAGTAGCTATAGTGGAAATCTAGGAACAAGTGTACTGGCGCCATGTAAAAAAATACTGGTGAGACCTTGAGTTCAATTATGAAATGCTGCTTTATTTACATAGCCCTATTTACCACACTATATTTTGCTCCTTTTTTAGGTGTGTATTAAAAATGGACCATCACTGCCCTTGGTAAGTCCCTTTTATTTACTTATTTCCTCTAAAAAGGTCAAAGTTGCTCTATATGCCTACTTTACTAAGCATAGTTGTAACATGTCTGTTTCTGTGATTCACTGGTCTTTTTATTTGTGGGAGGGACAGGGGCTTAACATTTTAAAGCAAGAGTGAATATGCCACTAAAGGCGTGGTAGTGAATTCTTGTGGTCACAAAGTTAATGGTCTCTTAGCCATTATCTTTCGTAATTAGGCATAGTAATGAAATAAAGCACAAATTGTTCTTCTCTTTGACATTACACAATCAGTTCTGGGGTTTTTTTCTGTCTTGATGTTTGAAATACTCTAGATTGTTAACTTCAGCAATTCCTTACCTTTTTTCTCTCTGATCTAGAGAACCATTCTGAAATCATCTAAATACAAAGAGAACATGCCACGTTGTATTAAGTGTACCTGCTAAGATTTTAATAGGTCTTCAGCATCCAAGATCTAGATTTGTTTGGGTGTGTCAGGAACCAGTCCAGAACAATTAGAATGGCCAGGTATCTCTGTGCCTGTAAATGAAAGGAGAAACAAGTGAGACATGAACTTTTTTTCTCAATCTGTTCCTCTTAAGGGACTTGATTTCTGTTGAATTCCTATACATCAGGAGCATCATACTTCCATTGCTTAGTTCACTTATGTATCAGTGTGTTCTCAATAAATGATTTCAAATTAGTTTTTCTCTTTTTTTTAGGGTTAATAATTGCATTGGATTTTCCAACTATAAATTCTTCCTTCAGTTCTTAGCTTATTCTGTTCTCTACTGCCTGTACATTGCTACAACGGTCTTCAGCTATTTCATCAAATACTGGAGAGTAAGTTTAAAAATCCTGAAGCACCCCCCCAAAAAAACACCCAAACACACACCTACTCTAGTCTGTGACATTGTTCACCTTATCTTTTTTTACATTTTTAAATAGCTAATATGGAAGTAACAAGAAGGGAAGGCACCAAAAGTAAGTTTCCCATGTCTAATATTCTGTGATTGAGGAGATTCAAAAGATTCCAGTTGTACAAGTTTCTGTCATATATGAAAATCTTTTTAAGGCATTCAGGAACCTAAACTCTTGACTCTTGCTGATTCTTTATAATGTACTTCTCTAGTCCAGTCTAGTCTAGATGTGAAGTTTTAAAAATTCACATCTTACTAATTATAGATTTGACAAACGTTCAAACAAATTCTACATCCTTAGTTTCTTAAGAAAAAGGGGCAACAAAGTACTCCCTCATTGTTAGAAAATAATTTTTAATTCTTTATTCAAAGGAGAGTCACAAAATTCCTACTGGAAAGAAAGAAAGACACATCAACTCATCTTCACATATGACCAAAATGAAATGAGGAGTCTTATTTGAAGTTTGTATAAAAATGCTGGTGTTCTAATACTGGCTCTGTTACCTGCTTCACTGGCTCATTGACAAAATTCAGTAAAAGAGATGTTGAAAGCACTCTACTTTTCAAAATATGATTCTAATAATTATAATGAAATTTTAAAATCCTACTTTCATCTTTCTTCTTCTTGAAGAGATCAATCTCATGTATTTCCAAAAGAATTGAAGGCACATTTTCAGTTTACACATGTATACTGGATCTTCAGAAATATAGTAAAATATGTTGTTTTGTTTCATGCCAATAGACTCCAGAAGACATCACCTCCACACAACTCTACCATAATTACAAAGACATCATAACCTTCCATGAAGAGAATTGTCCAAACTGAACCTGAATAACAAAAGACAGATGTAGGCAGAGCTATGAGTTATTGTTTTAGGAATTAAACCAGAGCCTGTATAACAGGAATATCTTACATTAGGTAGAAAGGTAAAGCAGCAGGGAAAGAACATGAATCCTGTGACCAGAATATGGATTATAATAAACTGGAGGAAAAAAGGGAGAAAAGCAAGGCAGTGAAAACCTAAGTAGCAGAGAATATTTAAATTGTTAAATAGTGATTCATTCCTACTAATATAGGAAATATAGTGTAGAAAATTATAGTGATATGTGCTTTCCATTCTCCTGTCCACTTACTTAATCAATCAGATATTTAATAACTTTAAGAACCATGAATGATATAATGGATATCAAAAGCTTTAACTCAGAGACACAAAAGTATAAGCAGAAATAAAGTTTTCTCATCAATTTTGTATTTTCCCCAAATACAAAATGCTTCACCATCTTGGTATTTCTTCATTGGTCCTTTTGCACAGGACAGGATCTCTTATCTATTGCTCATTTTTATGACATGTTTGGCATTTTATTCACATACTGAGCTACTACCCTGAAAGTAAACAAAACCTACTACATCCAGTTCAGCAGGTAACATGTCAGCCTTAGTCTTCACTGCAGACTTTACTTAACACAGTAAGCTGCTGTTTAAGAACTACTCTATGCTCTCCCAACAGAGTAAACAATACATTTGCCTTTGACATTCCTAGTCAGCCAATAATCAAATGCCAAAATGCCAACCAGGTGCCATATGCTTTTTTTTAACTCTTGGAAGATAATATTTGGATATGAATCAATCACCAGAAATATGTCAATATTCACAAGCAATATCAGGGGTGAACATAGCCTTGTCCTTTCCTATGCCCTTATTTCTTCTCCACAATATACTAGCTTATGCCTGACAGATGAGAGAGAGGCAAAGAAACCTGTCTTGGCTTGCCTTCATAATGAAAAGGACATTGTCAGTTCAGAGAAATGCTTCTTTGCAGTTTCTCCAGCCAGAGAATGCTTTGGCGTGGTTTAGAGATGGCTTTTTCAGTGTAAATTGGGTCTCCCTTAAAATGAAAAGTAAACACTGTCATTTATTGTAAAAGCTATTGTATCAAGGAAACCAGCTGTGCTCCTAAGAACAGAAACATTCATTTGTATAGTACTTTACCATTTTCAAAGCACTTTTATATCTATTCTCTCATTTTATCCTCACCACAGCCTTGTGAAGTAAACAAAGAAGGAATTACTAGTCTCATTTAAAGATGATAAAACCGAAGCTTATAGTAGTTAAGTGATATGCTCAGGATCACCCAGTTTGTAACTTTCAAAGCCAGGATTTGAATCTGACTCTAAGCCCAGTGATATTACTGCCCATAATGGTCCTGCTATGAAGAAGCTCTAGCTCCTTTGGGATAAGAATTCAGAAGACCATCAGATTGTGTCTTTCCTCTCAATATTAATGTAAAAAGTTGCTACTTTGTTAGGAAACTGATCTTTACCTTATGAAAAATGAGTAATATATGTCTCCAATTCTGGACCATGAATCTCCTCACGGAGGCTATGAATTATTTTAGAACCAAGATAATAGGTATTATTTCACCAGCATTTCCCTGAACTGCTTCTGGTGTTTATTGCTTTGAGTAGTTTAGTTTGGCTATCTCCTGAGAAGGTAATTTTGAACATAGGGCCACCACACTCTTCTAAAAAAAAGTTAAATATTAAGTACTTTATCAAGGGGCTACACAGTAGAGTCCTGTAAGAGTAGTTAGGGGAGAGAAAGACTTTCAGCTCAGCTATCCAGGGTGTGAACTGACTTTATGTCATTCCCTCCTGTGCAGTCATTTTCTATTGTCCATTTCAACATAAAGGTAAATATTAAAATAAATGAGTTTTAAAAGCTTTAAAAAAACATGCTAAAAAAGTAGAGATGTGAAATAAGAACCCAGCCAGGCAAAAACCACTACAAAATGATATGTGGAGTTTTTCTTATAAATTCAAAACAAAACAAAAAAACAATCAAATTCAGTTTGAGTGCTTAGGCCAAGAGGTATCATTTTAAAAGGGAACTTGAGATGAAAGTTTCTGAAGGTTGAAGTCCTAGGAATAGCTATTTTCTGAGGTGCAAATTTCATGCAGGTTTTACCCAGACCACGCCTTAGATGAAAGCAACTCACTGGCTTAACTCCGTTTCTCTTTGTTCTTTGAACACACACACTCTGGGAGATTCCAGGTATTTCCTTACATCGAAATAAATAAAAATCTCCTCTAAGAGAAGAAAAAAAAATCTGTACTACCCAAATTTGCCAAGTGTTTTCCCGCTTTAACTTTCTCCTTCGAAACTAGGGTAGAACCAGATTCTAATGTAAGGTCCACTTCAAGAATAACTTTTAACTGTATCACTCTAGATCACTTGGAAATATTTGAAAATAATTCATCATGCCAAAATAATAATCAGCACAGGAGAAGAGCAGTGAAGAAAAGTCATTCTCACAATGCCTTATTCCAGAATTGAATTTTTTTCCTAATATTCTCTTCAGAAAACAAAATATTACATGCTGTGCATGCTACAAAACTTTAGAAAATTCATTTTGGTCTAGGGCTGCACATTTTTTAAAAATCTGGTGCCACATAGAGGATAAGATGTCCCAGCTAACTATAAAAATCTTAAAGTGTGGTGATGGCCTGAAGGAATAAGGTGTGAGGGCCGGGTGGAGGTGAGCAGGGGCGGAAAATGGAGACATTTGTAATAGTGTAAACAATAAAAAAAAGTTTAAAAAATCTTTAGCTACATACTTTTAAATTAGCCTGTCAAATACTGCTTGATTTTATTGTATAAACAGTAATTTTACAGGATGTAATATATCAACATATTGTAGTTCAGCTATTTTAAAAAAACAAATGACCATACAGAATTAGTAGTAACTTTAAAATAAGGTCATGGCTTATAGGAAGAACATTTTAAAATTCTACCTAGGTATTTTAACTTCCTACATATATCACCATGACATTTTCAACATACAGTGTCCAAGGAAACATGACATAAAAAGTATTGCAGAATTACCCACCTTGAGATAAGAGGATGAATCATATAATCTCAAAATTAACTGTAGCCAATGGTTCATAATTTGGAAACTAAATGGAGAACAAGCCTTAAGACATTGCATACCAATTATGGACTGAATATACCCTTTTCACATTACCTTTTTCTAATGGGCACATTATAGATTCTATTTTACACTGAACTGCACTTAAGCAAGAATCCATTTTAGACTTCATAAGCTGAAAGCATATCCATAAGAGACATGGTCATCAACAGAAAGAACTCTTTTGTAAAACATTTACAAAATCTATTTTTAAATTACAGCTAGACATTTTAAACATATGAAAAATTACTAACCAAAATAAAAAACCTAGCCAAGTCTCACCACTTTAATCGTTTGTTTCTGTTTATTATTTCTTTTCTAGGGGGAATTGCCAAGTGTCCGCTCTAAGTTCCATGTCCTTTTTCTCCTCTTTGTGGCCTGCATGTTTTTTGTCAGCCTTGTGATTCTCTTTGGTTACCATTGTTGGCTTGTCAGCAGAAACAAAACCACCTTAGGTAAGACTGGGTATTAAGACTAGGGGAAAAACGTATTAATGTATATCACAGTGACCTGTGGAGTATTCCCAAGGAATAGAAAAACTTCTAATGAAGCATTTGAGCTACAGTGACATCCCCTTGTCTCCAAACTGAGACAAATGTAAACAAATTTTACCAAACTGGAGAGCCATGACGAATGAAGCTTACTTAGTGAAGAGAGCATTAGTGAACGAAACCTCATGTAGAACCAGAAATGACGACTGCTCTTTGTAGTTCATATTGCATAATAGCTTTCCAGATTTACAGCTTGAAAATTTTCTAAAGTGTTCACATGAGGAAGTGAAGAAAAGAATCAGTACAGAAGGGAATACTTGAAGGAGGAAGTAAAGGTCAATAAAGATCAAAGAATCTAATTTATTGAGCTCATCCAAAAATAGAGTCCTGAAAAAGAACTCTAACCAACAAATCACTGAATATCCATAATCACCAAGGAGCTATGTAGGGACTGTGGGGATGAGATAAACACATTAAACAACTGAGTCTCTAGAAAATGAGTACAAGAAATGAACATTTTTTTTCTGTCCATTACTTTGTCCTCTGGCGCTGTTATTTGGAGAACTATATTTCTGATGGATTCCAGTACAACAATTTTTTCATCTATGGTGAAAGAAATATTTACATTGTATGCAAATTAATGCATGAGGAGTGAGGAGAAAGTGTCAAAACGTTGAATGTTTAGCTAAAATAGGTTTGAGAAAAGTTTAGTACAAAAGCCACTATACTTTTCAAGTTGTTTACTAATAACGCTGATAGGTAAGAAAGCATTTGCACTTGTTTTCTAAACCAAATATATATGTAGCACTTAGTTGCTAAGGTGGTGGATTCAGTTGCAAATAGAAAAGTACTAAAAGCTTCATGATAGAAGAGTCTGAAAACAAAGAACAAAAAGGAAATGGCCAGATGCAGCCAGAGTCCATCAGTGAAAATATTTGCTTAATGGAATAATAAAAGTGTGTTTAAATATAATGTGCACTGACATGGGCCAGTTCCTCATAGTCTTTAAGGTGATCATAGTTCACCCAGTTTCTTACACTGCAGGCTTCAGTGTGAACATCTTCATTTCTGAAATGATTCAAAACCAAATCAATGTTATCATCTTTTTATGTTTTATTGATTTGGCCCCAACCCTAAAGATGGAAACCATTTGGTTGTTGTTGTCAACTAAATTAAAATAAAGTGCTATTAAATTTATTGTGTTGCTCCTTACATACAGCACTACAAAATATATTCTGTGCCTATGGCTGTTTAATTACTTCCTCCATCATGTCTTTTTTTTCTGCCATTTAAAAAAAATAGAATAACAAACTTACTTTGTATTAGGTACTTAAAATGGTTTTTACTAAGTAATTTAGCAGTCACTAAGAATGAAGGGCCTATGCTACCACAGCAAAAAGGTATCATAGAACCAAGTCACATTCATGGAGAACTGTAAAATCATGATGGTTCTGAAATTTATTCCCTTATTGCTTTCTTCTTCTTTTCTTCAACTCCCCTACCCCGCCACAGAGGCCTTCTGTACTCCAGTGTTTACAAGTGGCCCAAAGAAAAATGGGTTCAACCTTGGCTTCATAAAAAATATCCAGCAGGTTTTTGGAGACAACAAGAAGTTCTGGTTAATACCTATTGGGTCCAGGTAGGTAATTATTACCACTGAAAGAAGTTGATTCTGGACCATACCTTGAAGTAGCAGATGTAATTTTCATTGTAAGATGCAGCAGGTATCAGGGCAGTGTAAATCTCTATTCCCTAAGTTTTTCATTTTTAACTTAGCAAAGATAAATCAGGAAGTAAGGGTATGATAATACAGACATTCTTGTGCTTTTTTTTTTTTTGTGGCAGTGTAAACTGGTACCACTCTTTTAAAAATGAATTTGGTAATATGTATTTTAAAACCATACAAATATACAGGTCAATTGTCTCAATAATTCCATCTCTGAGAATATATTATAAAGACAGAGACAAACTAGGCACAAAAATATTTATTGCAGCATTATTTCCAGCCAGTAATTAGGATACAACCTAAAGTCTGACAATATGGGAATATATATATATGAAAATTAAAAACTCAAAAGTAATGGTTATAAACATTATGTCACAATAAGGGGAATGCTTAGTATATTTTAAGTGAAAAAAATGTAGAATTCAAAATGGTATGTACACTGTAATATCATTTCAGTGAGATGTGGTGCATTTGTGTTAATTTGAAAGCAACCCAGAGAGCCAAGAACACATTTTTATTTTTTAACTTATTATAGCACACTATAATATTTATTTCAAGCTGATATATTTTTAAAATAAATCTGTAAAATAAAAAAATGTAAAAATAGGACTTCCCAGTCACAATAGAACAGTAAGCAAATGCTATGCTCTTCTCCTCCCATGATCGTATCAAAATTACAACTAATTATAAAACAATCACCCTGGAGAACCATCTGAACACAAGCTGAATAGAACTCCTATAACTAAGGATATAAAGAAGAAGCCACATTTAGACTGGTAGGAGGTGTGGATACTGGAAATGGGCTGGTCCCACACCCATGCATCAGGGTAAAGAATTGGAAGGGAGGAATATCTTAGCTGTGGAGGTCCCATCTTTGGAGCAGGTGGTCTCAGCCCCATACTGCATACCTCAGCTCAGGACATGAGTGCTGAGAAGAGGAGTCCCTACAACATCTGACTGTGAAAATCAGTGTGGATTCTATTTGGGTGAGATGGAGGGCTGCTGTAGACCCAGGCATCCTCTTAAAGGGCCCAAACACAGTCTCACTCAACTACAAAAAAAATCCCCCTAGCTTCAATGAAGAGA
This sequence comes from Pteronotus mesoamericanus, assembly GCF_021234165.1. Taxonomy (NCBI): domain Eukaryota; kingdom Metazoa; phylum Chordata; class Mammalia; order Chiroptera; family Mormoopidae; genus Pteronotus; species Pteronotus mesoamericanus. The sequence continues at coordinate 7,918,375 of NW_026555198.1, forward strand.
CAGCAACTCAAAAGGCACCAGGGACATATGGGGGGGATTGAATTGTGTGGCTTCCTTTGTTGAGCCCTACTCACATATAGTCTATAGGCACAGGATGGTGCCACTGTTCTGGTGGTGAGCCCTCTTCCCAGACAGCCTGCATTCTCACACAGGTGCCAAATCAGAATATGCAGTAACCTGGTAAACACACCTGGCACCACCCTGATGACTCCCTGGGACCTCACCACACCAAACTCCAGCACCACCAAAGTCTTTTTCAGCAGTTGTTTCTTACAGGCAGAGAGACATGGCCCATGCTACAGACTTACCTAAAACCCCTCAAAGGCCCACAGTCCCCAGGGAGGTGACAGCTGGCCTCTGTGCACCCTGTGCCTATTCCTGAGTGGTCCACAGCCTAGAACAGATGGCAGCCGTCCTAGATAAGCAGTGTGGCATCTTGCATGATACTCTGGGCACAGCATGGGCAGCTAACAATCATGTAAGGGGCCACAGAACAAACATACCCAGTGGCCAGGTTCAGACCAGAAAACAACACCACCCAATAAGCTCCACATATAGCACAACCAAAGGCTGGTCTCAGCAGACACTAGAGCACCAATGAGGGGAATGTTGCTTCATGGAGTCAGCGCCCACACAACAGCTCATACCCTGTGGTCCTGACCAGGCCTCATAGCCAGTCAGCCTGAGGGTCAGCCCCACCCACTGATGTGCCAACAGCAATCAAAGCTCAAAGACAAAAGGAGAGTGTACACAGCCTACACAAAAGATACTCCAGGAGCATCCAGTGCAAGTGCCCTGGGAGACTGCACCACTGGGCCCTACAGGACACCTACTACAGAAGGCCACCTTGCCAAGACTGGGAAATATAGCAGATCTACCTAATATACAGTAACGAACAAAGAGACTCAGCCAAAATGAGGAGACACAGAACCTCACAGACCTAGTCCCAAATGCAAGAAAAGGAGAAAACTCCACAAAAAGAACTAAATGAAATGGAGGCAAGCAATCTACCAGAGTTCAAAACACTTGTTTTAAGAACGCTCAAGGAATTTAGGGGAAGAATAAATGATCTCAGTGAAAACATAAACAAAGAGATGGAAAACATAAAAAAGATCATAGAAAGCATAAAAGAAGTCAGAAATGAAGAATGCAATGTCTTAAATAAAGAATACACTAAAAGAAAGAATAGTAGATTAGATGAAACAGAGAATTAAATCAGCAATTTAGAAGACAAGGTAATGGGAAACACCCTATTGGCACAGCAAAAAGAAAAAAATAATTTAAAAAATGGGAATAACTAAAGGGACCTCTGGAGCAACATCAGTAATACTGACATTTGCATCATAGGGGTACCAGAAAAATAAGACAGGGAGTGCAAGAGATTGAAAACCTATTTGAAGAAATAAAGAGTGAAAAATTCCCTAACATGGCAAAAGAAATAGACATACAAGTCCAAAAAGTGCAGAGTCCCAAATAGGATGAACCCAAAGAGGCCCACACCAAGACACATCATAATTAAAATGGCAAAGGTTAAAGACAATGAAAGAATATTAAAAGTAGTAAGAGAAAGACAGTTACCTACTCAGGAACTCTCATAAGATTGTCAGCTGATTTCTCAAAAGAAACTGTGTAGGCCAGAAGGGACTGGCACAACATATCGAAAGTGATGAAAAGCAGGACATTAAAATTGAGATTGTGATACTCAGCAAAGTCATTATTGAGAATCAAAGGCAGATAAAGGGCCTTCCAGACAAGTAAAACCAATATTACAAGAAATGTTATAGGGACTTCTATAAGAAGAGGAAGCAAAAAGGATTATAAATATGAATAATAAAATGACAGTAACTACATATCTATTAATAATCACTTTAAATGTAAGTAGATTAAAAGTTCCAGTCAAAAAACACAGAGTAGCTAAATGAATAAGAAAACAACACACACACACACACACACACACACACACACACACACACAAGAAAGCAAGACCTGGGGAACTTGCAGTCAAGTTGGTGGTATAGGTAAATATGGCTCGCCTCCTTGCACAACCACATGAAAATTACAACTAAATTATAAAACAATCATCACTCAGAACTGTCAGAAATCAGGTTGAAAGAAATTCTGACAACAGAATTAAAGAAACTACATCCATCCACACTGGTTGGAGGGGCGGAGATGCAGAAGGCTAATCCCACATCCACATGTGGTGGATAAAAATTCAGGAGGGATATCTTGGGGGCGAGGAGTCCCAGCCCTACACCAGGCCCCACAGCACAAGATTCCAGTGCCAGGAAGATAAGACCCTATAACTTCTGCAAAAACCAGCAGGGATTGAGTCAGTGGGAAAAACTTTTGGAGTTCCAAGCAGTTCCTTTTAAAGAACCCACACAGAGACTTACCCAGAGTCACTCCCTCTGAGTTCTAGCACCAGCAGCTTGAACTGAAGGTAGCAGCTTGAAACACACCAGTGGCATACAGGGGGAACCTGAAGTATCTGGCATCAAGGTGAGAGCTGGGGGACATCTTTCTCCCAGAGAGAAATGTGGGCAGAACCATGGAGCTGGCAGGTGGGTGCCATATCTGTGACTCCATCAACCTGGCTCACACTGTTTGCCTCACCTTGGTGATTCCCTGAGGCTCTGCCCCACCCAACTTACAGCTGTCAACAGTGGCCTTCCCAAATGAATGGCTGTTTTTGGCTCAAGCTTCACATCTTCTTAAATCATTTCAAACAAGCAACAGCTGGCCTCAGTGAGCCCCTAGCCCCTGTACCTCTTGCTAAGTGGCCCCAAGAAAGCACCAGCAGCAGCCAGCCTAGATTCACAGCTTGGCTTCGCCTGCAATGCCCAAGACCAGCACAAGCAGCAGCCATCTCAGATCACCATATATCTCAGGCAGGGTAGCCCCAGGCAAAATACAGGTGGGAGCTGACCATCACCTGCAACACCTGGGAAATCCCACAGCCTGCACACCAAGTAGACAGCTACAGACTATGTCAGAGCACCACCACCCTACCCCTGCACAGCTGATCCTCCATGGAGGGTGGGGAAGTGGGTGGTCAGTGGTCACAGCCAATCCTTGCAACGGACTGGCCTGGGTAAATCCCTCCTATTTACCTGCCAACAGCAACAAAGGCTCAACTACAAGAGGAGGGTGCACTCAGTCCACATGAAGGACACACCTCAAGTACCCAACTTGGGTGATAGGGGAGGCTGTGCCACTGCGCCCTACAGGACACCTACTACATTAGGCCATGCTACCAAGATGGGGAGTCATAGCAACTCTACCTAATACATAGAAACAAACACATGGAAGCTTCTCAAAATGAGGAGACAAAGAACAATGGTCCAAATGAACAGGTCAAAACTCCAGAAAAAGAACTAAACAAAATGGGGATAAGCAATCTATCAGATGCAGATTTCAAAACACTGGTTATAAGGATGCTCAAGGAATTTAGTGAGGGCCTCAACAGCATAAAAAAGATCCAGTGAGAAATGAAGGATTCACTCATTGAAATAAAGAACAATTTACAGGGGAACAACAGTAGGGTGACAAGAATCATATAAAAAATGAAAGTGAAAAAAAGAATCAAGTCAATGATTTTGGAATATAAGGAAGCAAAAAACAATCATACAGAACAAGAAGAAAGAATGAAAAACAACAAGGAAAGTATAAGCAACCTCTGGGACAACTTCAAAGGTTCCAACATTTGCATTATAGGGGTGCTAGAAGGAGAAGAGAAAGAGCGAGAAATAAAGAAAACTTCCCTAATTTGGTGAATGAAATAGACATGGAAGTCCAGGAAGCACACAGAGTCCCAAACAAGATGGATGCAAAGGTACCCACTCCAAGACACATCATAATTAAAATGCCAAAGGTTAAAGATAAAGAGAGAATCTTAAAATCAATAAGAAAGAAGCAGTTAGTGACCTACAGGGGTGTTCTCATAAGGCTGTCAGCTGATTTCTCAAAAGAAACTTTGCAGGCTAGAAGGTATTGGCAAGAAATATTCAAAGTCATGAAGAGCAGAGACCTACAGCCAAGATTGCTCTACCCAGCAAAGATATCATTCAGAATCAAAGGGTAGATAAAGAGCCTCCTAGACAAGAAAAAAACTAAAGGAGTTTATCATCACCAAACCATTATTATATGAAATGTTAAAGGGACTTTTTTAAGAAAAAGAAGACAATGAAAACTATGAACAGTAAAATATCAATAAATACTTATCTATCAACAATTGAATCTAAAAAACACTAAGCAAACAAGAAAAACAGAGACAGAATCATGGTTACAGAGGGCATGTTGATGGATGCCAGATGGGAGGTGCGTGTAGAGGAATGGGTGAAGAGGTGAGTGGATTATGAAATACAAATTGGTAGTTAGAATAGTTAGAATAGCCATGGGGATGTAAAGTACAATATAGGAAATGGAGTAACCAAAGAACTAATATGCATGACCCATGGACATGAACAATGGTGGAGTGGGGGTTGCCTGAGGGAATGGGAGTTGCTGGGTTAAAAGGGTAAAAAGGAAAATTGGGACAACTATAATAGCATAACCAATAAAATATAATTTAAAAAAGAAGTAAATAGCCTTAAGAGTTTAAAAGAGAGAGAACAAGACCCATACATTTGCTTTTTACGAGACCCCCACCTCAGATTGAAAGACACACAGAGACTGAAAGTAAAAAGATTGAAAAAGACATTTCATGCAAATGGAGATTTTAAAAAACTGAGTAGCAATATTTATATCAGGCAAAATAGACTTTAAAACAAAGTTTATAAGGAGAGACAAAGAAAAAAATTTCATAATGATAAAGGGATCAATCCAATAAGAGAATTTAACCCCTGTAAATATTTGCATATCCAATACTAAATATAAATAGTGATGGACATAAAAGGAGAGATTGACCATCATACAGTAATTGTAGGGGACATTAACGCCCCATTGACATCAATGGATACATCATTCACAGAAAATCAAGGAAAGAGCAACCCTATATTACACATTTGACCAGATATATTTGATTGATATTTTAGACCATTTTACTCCAAAGTAGCAGAATATACATCCTTTTCAAGTGTACATGAAACATTTTCCAGAATAGACCACGTTAGGCCACAAAACAAATCTCAATAAATTTAAGAAGATTGAAATTATAACAAGCATTTTCTCTGATCACGATAGTATAAAGCTAGAAATCAATTACATAAAGAACACTGAGAAACAATCATATGGAAGCCAAATAACATGTTACTAAACAATAAATGAGTTAACAACAAGGTGAAGTAAGAAATAGAAAGATACCTTGAGAAAATGAAAATGAAAACACAGCAACCCAGAAGACCTTCAGCGTTGCCCTAGCGGAGTACCTGCTCTCTGGGTGCAGATATGTATAACACACCAACTTACTGTGACCTAGGAAAGGCTGCCAAGGATGTCTTCAACAAAGGATATGGGTTTGGCATGGTCAAAATAAACCTGAGAACCAAGTCATGTAGTGGAGTGGAATTTTCTACTTCTGGTCGTGCTTATACTGATACAGGGAAAGCTTCAGGCAACCTAGAGACCAAATATAAGGTCTGTAATTATGGACTTACCTTCACCCAAAAATGGAACACAGACAATACTCTTGGAACAGAAATCTCTTGGAAGAATAAGTTGGCCGAAGGGTTGAAACTTACTCTTGATACCATATTTGTACCGAACACAGGAAAGAAGAGGGGGAAATTGAAGGCCTCCTATAAACTGGATTGTTTCAGTCTTGGCAGTAATGTTGATATAGATTTTTCTGGCCCGACCATCTATGGCTGGGCTGTGTTAGCCTTTGAAGGTTGGCTTGCTGGCTATCAGATGAGTTTTGACACAGTGAAATCCAAACTGTCACAGAATAATTTCGCCCTGGGTTACAAGGCTGCGGACTTCCAGCTGCACACTCATGTGAATGATGGCACTGAATTTGGAGGGTCTATCTACCAGAAGGTTAATGAGAAGATTGAAACATCAATAAACCTTGCATGGACAGCTGGCAGTAACAATACCTGCTTTGGCATCGCTGCTAAATACAAGTTGGATTGTAGAACAACTCTCTCTGCTAAAGTAAATAATGCCAGCCTGATTGGACTGGGTTATACTCAGACTCTTCGACCAGGAGTCAAACTGACCCTATCAGCTTTAATTGATGGAAAGAACTTCAATGCAGGAGGTCACAAAGTTGGGTTGGGATTTGAACTAGAAGATTAATGAGGTTTTGAATAAAACATCAGATTTCTCCCTGGAGATGAAGAGAAATGAACCCACTATGTTTGGGCCTTAAAATTCTTTGAGATTTCAAAAGTGTGAACTTTTTATTCTTCCAAAGAATTGTTATCCTCCCACACACTGAAGTCTAGAGATCACAAGGGAGGTGCTGGAAGGCATGCCTGGAAGTTGTCATATTTGTGCCACATTTCAGTTCAGTTCCACAGTATTATTTTAAATGTGATCCTCAGTGACAATGTAGTGTTGTGTTATAAAGGAAATAACCCAATCCTCCAGTTTGTACATCACATCCTGCATGTCCCGCACTACTTTTTCATGACCTTTTAATATATTGATCTCTGTGCTGTAGTGGAGTCTTTGGTTTATTAGCATCAGAGCAAAATAAAGTAAACCCATCACATTTGAAAGTAGTCACTCAAAAAAAAAAAAAAGAAAAGAAAAGAAAACACAGCAACCCAAAACCTATGGGAAACAATAAAAGCAGGCCTCAGAGGTAAATTCATAGCATCATAGGCCTACCTCAAGAAACAAGAAAAATCTCAATAAACAATATAATCTTACACCTAAAGCAACTAGAAAAAGAAGAACAAACAAAGGCCAAAGTGTGTAGAAGAAATAAATAGTAAAGAACAGAGCAGAAATTAAAAAAATACAAAAAAAAATATAAAAGACCAATGAAACCAAAAATTGGTTCTTTGAAAAGAGAAACAAGATTGATAAATCTTTTACCAGACTCATTAAGAGAAAAAAAGAGAGGACCCAAATAAATAAAATCAGAAATGAAAGAGAAGTGATAACTGACACCACGGTGATCCAAAGCATTATAAGAAATACTACAAATATATTCCAACAAATTGGACAATTTTGAAGAAATAGGAGAGAAGATGGCGGAGGAGTGAATGGGAGTCATGCTGACCTCCTCCCAAAACCAAACTGGAAATGCAACTAAATAAGGGAGTAATCACCTGGAAAGCAGTGGAGCAATAGTGGGAGAGGAGCCTTGGTGCCTTGGACACTGGATTCTACTCTCACACATCCCAACGAGTGAGAAATGCGGTGGAGGCTCGAGAGGGTGGGCTGGGTGCCCACAGGCACTGGCACCAGAGGGACATTGAAATGGCCAGTTAGCTTCCCCCAAGAAGAACGGGGTCTGAATCATAAACAGGAACCCCTAAACTACAGCAGCTAAAGCCAAGAAAATACAGACAAAATGCAACCCCGAAAAGCTTAGGGGCGCTCTCTGCCAGAGACAGGTGGCTGGGGATGCAAAGAGACATTTAAAGGGCCAACACAAAAGTTGCAGTGGCAGCCGCCCTCCTTGATCTCTGGGTAGAGGTGGCAGCAGGGTGGGCTGGTGCCTGGGAAAAGACTGGTGAGGAAAACTTTGTGAAGAGAACTGACACTGGCTGGTGAAGCCCCGGGTGATAACGCACTTCCCACTCTGCAGCTACCATCTCGCTCAGGCATAAGGGAATCCATTAACCTGCCTTTTGTGCGCTCCGCACACAGCTTGTAGGCATGTGAGCTGCGGGGCTGAGTGCAGACTGGCTGGGAGAGCCTTGAGGAGAGACTGGAGACGGAGGCATTGGGGAAAGAATGGGAGGAGGAAGCAGGGAGTCCCGACTCCTTCTCCTTGCCGTAGTCTCCATTGTGCGGGAAGAGGCCACACACCCAAAGAGCCAAAAGCCAAAAAGCACACATAGACACCCCCAAAACACCAAGTGCAGGCGCGCACACTTGTGCCGAATGACCGGCGAGGGTTGGCAAGCGTGTGTAACCTGCGCGGGCTGGAAAATGCTTGCACCGGCTGGCAAGGCCTCCCACAGATTGGCACCATACGGCCTGTGAGGGAGTGCACAGAGCGGCAAGGGCGGGCGTAAATTGACCCGCCAGCCCGCGATTGCGGAGCGGCCCACAAAATTGGTAGAGCTGCCCAGAGTCCCTGGAGGAGAGACCAGAGATAGGATTAACAGGAGAGTCCTAGAGCTGACTTCCTCCCATTTCCGTAGTCCCCATTTGGGGAGGGCAAGCAAACCACCCAAAGAGCCAAAAGCAGGGAAAATACACAATAGAAGACCCTAAACGGACCAGTGCCGCAGAGCTTGCTGGCCAGGGGGCCAGATGAGTACCCGAGGTCGCGCATAAGCCCCCTGGTCTGGGGCAAGCACATGCGAGCCCAGGCAGGCGGGGGATCCTGCCACCCTGGGAGCGCGCTCAAGGAGCCTGCATGAGAGTGCAGAGAGATCCCAAAATATAGCCCAGCCCTGACGGAAGGGGTCACAGAGCTGCTCCAAGCAGGAGTCAGACACAGGCATTAGGCTCCTGGAAGGCTCAAACAAACAACCCAAGATCCTATAGGGTCAACAACTGACATCATCAGAGGCAGGCCCAGAAAGAAAAGTAAAGGACAAAAATACTTAACAGACTCTCACAAAAATGGGAAGAAAAAGAAGCTCCCCCCAAATGAGTGGAAAAGGGACTACCCACAGAGAGAGCGCAATGACATAGAGGCAAGGGAACTGTCAGATACTGAATTCAAAACAATGGTTCTAAGGAAGCTCAATGAGCTCAGCCAGCTCAAAGAACTATGAGAAACTGCAGAGAAACTATCAGGATCTTACAGCAAACTCTATCAGCCTGGAAAAGGACATAGAAACTCTCAAGAAGACACAAGAGGATATGAAGAATACCATTTCTGAATTGAAGAACACAGTAGAAGGAATCCAAAGCAGGCTGGATGAAGCTGAGGATCGAATCAGTGAGATGGAGGACAAGGTAGAAACAAGCTCCCAGAAAGAACAAGAAATGGAAAAACAACTCAAAAAGAATGAAGAGGCATTTAGAGAAATGCAGGACAACCTGAAATGCAATAATATCCATATAATAGGGATCCCAGAAGGAGAAGAGGAGCAAGGGATAGAGAACCTCCTTGAAAAAGTAATGATGGAAAATTTCCCTAATTTGAGGAAAGGCTCTCATGGATCCAGGAGGCACAGAGGACCCCACTCAAGAGGGACTCAAAGAGGTCCACTCCAAGACACAACATCATTAAAATGGCAAATGTCAAAGACAAAGAGAGAATCCTCAAGGCAGCAAGGGAGAAGGAGAAATTAACATACAAGGGGGCCCCGATACGCCTAGGAGCTGACTTCTCAGCAGAAACACTACAAGCCAGAAGGGAATGGCAACAAATATTCCAAGCCATGAAAAGCAAGGGCCTACAGCCAAGGCTGCTCTACCCAGCTAGGCTCTCCATTAAAATAGAAGGAGAAATATGGATTTTCCCAGACAAAAGAAAGCTAAAAGAATACATCTCTACCAAACCAGCACTCCAAGATATGCTAAGGGGACTGGTTTAAGCAGATGAAGGAAAAGAATGAGACAGAGAGGAACACAAGTACAAAGAGAAAAGATGAGTAAGTTTCTATCAGTAATATCTCTCAATGTGAATGGATTAAATGCCCCAATCAAAAGACACAGGGTAGCTGAATGGATAAGAAAACATGACCCACACATATGTTGCCTACAAGAGACCCACCTCAGAGCAAAAGACCTACACAGATTGAAAGTAAAGGGATGGAAAATAATATTCCAAGCAAATGGACATGAGAAAAAGGCTGGCGTTGCCACACTTGTATCAGACAAAGTAGATTTCAAAGCAAATGCCATAAAGAGAGACCCAGAGGGGCACTTTATCATACTTAAAGGAAGAATCTATCAAGAAGGCATCAACATTGTAAACTTATATGCTCCCAATATAGGAGCCCCCAAGTTTATAAGGAAATTGTTGGATGACTTCAAAAAAGATATAGACAGCAACACACTGATAGTAGGGGATTTCAACACCCCACTGTCAAAAATGGACAGATCTTCCAAACAAAACATTAATAAACATATTGTGGCGCTGAAGGACACACTGAATCAAAGAGACTTAACTGACATATATAGAACCTTACATCCCAAAGAAGAAAAATACACATTCTTTTCAAATGCTCATGGCAGTTTTTCAAAGATAGACCACATGATAGGACACAAAGCAAGCCTCAGCAAATTCAGGAAAATTGAAATAATACCAAACTTTTTCTCGGACCACAAGGCCTTGAAACACGAAATCAACCTCAAAGAGAAAATTCAAAAACTTGCAAGCTCATGGAGACTGAACAGTAGACTATTAAACAATGAATGGGTCAATAATGAGATAAGAGAAGAAATCAAAACATTTCTGGAAACAAATGAAAATGAACAGACAACAGTCCAAAACCTATGGGACACAGCAAAGGCGGTCCTAAGAGGGAAGTTCATAGCAATACAGGCTTACCTAAAAAAGATAGAAACCTTTCAAATAAAAGACCTAACACTACAACTTCAAGAACTGGAGAAACAACAACAAATAAATTCCAGAGCAAGTAGAAGGAAGGAAATAGTCAAGATGAGAGCAGAACTGAATGACATAGAGACAAAAAAGAACAATTCAGAGGATCAGCCAATCCAGAAGGTGGCTCTTTGAAATGATAAATAAAATTGACAAGCCCTTAAGCAGACTCATCAAGAAAAAAAGGGAGAGGACCAAAATTAATAATATCAGAAATGAAAGAGGAGAAATAACAACTGATACCACAGAAATACAAATGATCATCAGAAACTATATGAACAATTATATGCCAAGAAATTTGAAAATCTTGATGAAATGGACAAATTTTTAGAAAAGTATAATCTTCCAACACTGAAGTAGGAAGAAACAGAAAGCTTGAACAGACCGATAACAGCTGGGGGAATTGAAGCAGTCATCAAGAAACTCCCGGCACACAAAAGCCCAGGGCCGGACGGTTTCCCAGGAGAATTTTACAAAACATTTAAGGAAGAGCTAACCCCTGTCCTTCTCAGACTATTCCAAAAAATCCAAGAGGAGGGAAGACTCCCAGACTCTTTCTATGAGTCCAGCATCACCCTGATCCAAAAACCAGATAAAGACCCTACAAAGAAAGAAAACTACAGGCCAATTTCGCTGATGAACATGGATGCTAAAATCCTCAACAAAATATTGGCAAACCGCATCCAGCAATACATTGAAAAGATTATCCACCACGATCAAGTGGGATTCATCCCAGGCATGCAGGGATGGTTCAATATATGCAAATCAGTAAGCATGATGCATCACATAAATAAAAGAAAAGACAAAAACCACATGATCATCTCGATAGATGCAGAAAAAGCATTTGATAAGGTACAACACCCATTTATGATCAAAACACTCAGCAAAATGGGAATAAAGGGGGCATACCTCAACATAATAAAGGCCATATATGAAAAACCTGCAGCCAATATCATACTCAACGGGCAAAAACTGAAAGCTTTCCCACTAAGATTGGGAACATGACAAGGATGTCCATTCTCACCACTTCTTTTCAACATCGTATCGGAAGTCCTAGCCACAGCGGTCAGACAAGAGAAAGAGATAAAAGGCATCCAAATAGGAAAGGAGGAAGTAAAGCTATCATTGTTTGCAGATGACATGATAGTGTACATAGAGAATCCTGTAGACTCTACCAAAAATCTCCTCAACCTTATAAGTGAATTTGGCAAAACAGCAGGATACAAAGTCAACATTCAGAAATCAAAGGCATTTTTGTACACCAGCAATGCAATAGAAGAAGAAGAAATCAGAGAAAAAAATACCATTAGATAGAGCAAGAAGAAAAATAAAGTACCTAGGCATAAATTTAACCAAAGACATAAAAGACCTGTACCCAGAAAACTATATAACATTGAAAAAAGAAATGAAGGAAGACACAAATAAATGGAAGCATATACCGTGCTCATGGATTGGAAGAATGAATATCATCAAAATGTCCATACTATCTAAAGCAATTTAGATTCAACGCAATCCCTATTAGATACCAATGACGTATTTCACAGAAATAGAACAGACATTTCAAAAATTTATATGGAACCATAAACGACCCTGAATAGCTTCAGCAATTTTGAGAAAGAAACACAAAGTAGGAGGGATCACAATACCGGACATCAAACTCTACTACAAAGCCACTATACTCAAAACAATTTGGTACTGGCACAAGAACAGACCCATAGGCCAGTGGAACAGAATAGAAAGCCCAGAAATAAGCCCAGGTCTCTATGGGCATCTAATATTTGACAAAGGGGGCAGAAGCATAAAATGGAGCAATGATAGCCTCTTCAACAAATGGTGTTGGGAGAGCTGGACGGCTACATGCCAAAAATTGAAATTGGATCATCCGCTGACACCATACACAAAAATAAACTCAAGATGGATAAAAGCCTTAAATATAAGTCGCAACACCATCAAAGTCCTAGAGGAGAACATTGGCAGGAAACTGTCAGATATCCCACGCAGCAATTTTTTCACTGATATGTCTCCTAAAGCAAGGATCATAAAGGAAAGAATAAACAAGTGGGACCTCATCAAAATAAGAAGCTTCTGCATGGCAAAAGAAAACATCAGCAAAATGAAAAGGGAGCCAACCATATGGGAAAATATATTCGCTAATAATACATCAGATAGAGGTTTGATCTCCAAGGTACATAAAGAACTCACTCGACTCCACTCTAAGAAGACAAATGATCCAATAAAAAAATGGGCAAAGGACCTGGGCAGATGCTTTTCCAAGGAGGAGATACAGAGGGCCCAGAGGCATTGGAAAGGATGCTCTGCATCACTAGCCATCAGAGAAATGCAGATCAAAACCACCATGAGGTACCTCCTCACACCGGTCAGAATGGCCATCATAAATAGATCCACAAACAACAGGTGCTGGCGAGGCTGTGGACAAAAGGGAACTCTAGTACACTGTTGGTGGGAATGCAGACTGGTACAGCCACTGTGGAAGGCGGTGTGGAGTTTCCTCAAAAAGCTGAAAATGGAACTGCCTTTGGATCCAGCGATTCCCCTGCTGGGACTATACCCTGAGAACACCAAAACGCCAATACAAAAGAACCTATGCACCCCAATGTTCATAGCAGCACAATTTACAATAGCCAAGTGTTGGAAGCAACCTAAGTGTCCATCAGTAGATGATTGGATCAAAAAATGATGGTACATATACACAATGAAATACTACGCAGCAGAAAGAAAAAAAGAACTACTAAACTTCGCGACAGCATGGATGGAACTGGAGAGCATTATGCTAAGTGAAATAAGCCAGGGGGCGAAAGACAAATACCATATGATCTCACCTATAAGCGGAACCTAACCAACAATACAAATATGCAAGGACATATGACCAGCAACACTGAAAGGAAAAGAAATCAACAGAGACAAGAGGGAAGGAGGGAGGAGCGGGCAGGGAAAGGGAAGGGAAGGGGAAAGTCAAGGAACATATAGCAAGAACTCATGGACAAAACCAATGGGGAAGAGCTGAGGGAGGGAAGGAGGAGGGGACAAGGGAAAGTGGTGGGGGGGAGGCAGAGACAAATGTATTTAAAAATAAAGAAAGAAAGAAAGAAAAAAATAAAATTAAAAATTAAAAAAAAAGAAATAGATAAGTTCCTGGAAACATACAATCATCCAAGACTGTCAAGAAGCAACAAAAAAGTGAACAGACTAATAACTACTAATGAAAGTGAAATAGTAACCTAAGGAAAAAGAACTCCCACCAAACAAAAGTCCTAGACCAGATCACTTCATTGATGAATTTTACCAAACATTCAAAGAACTAATACTTATTTTTCTCAAACTATTCCAAAAAATTCAAAAGGGGGGAAGGCTCCCAAGGTAATTTTACAAAGCCAGCATTATCCTAATTCCAAAACCAGGCTGACATTACAAAAAAGGACAATTATAAGCCAATATCCATGATGTGTGTAGATTCAAATGTCCTCAAGAAAATATTAGCACATTTCATGCAGACATACATTAAAAAGATCACAAACCATGATCTAGTGAGATTTCTTCCTGGGATGCAAGGTTGTTTCAACATCTGCAAATCAATTGTGATATGCCACATAAACCAAATCAAGGATAAAAATCATATGATCTTATCAATAGATGCAGAAAAACCATTTGAGAAAATTCAGCCTCCATTTATAATAAAAACTCACCAAAATTGGACTGGAGCAAACATACTTCATTATAATAAAAACCATATATAACAAACCCACAGTAAATGTTATACTTTAAATTTTTTTCAATTAAATTATTGGGGTGACATTGGTTAATAAGATCATACAGGTTTCAAGTGTACATTTCTATAATACAAGATCTGTATATTGCACTGTGTGCCCACCACCAAAAGTCAAATCATCTTCTGTCACCATATATTCAGCTCCCTGCACCCCCTACAATGCTCATACCCGCTTGCCTCTAGTAACCACCACAATGCTGTCTGTGTCCACAAGTTTCAGTTTCAAATCCCACATATGAGTGAAATCGTATGTTTCTTGGCTTTTTTATAACTGACTTATTACACTTAGCATAACATTCTCAAGGTCCATCCATGTTGTTGCAAATGTCAGTATTTCATCTTTTCTTATGGCTGAGTAGTATTCCATTGTGTATAGGTACCACATCTTCTTTATCCAATCCTTTATCAAAGGACACTTTTGTTGTCTCCATGTTTTGGCCACCGTGAATACTGCTACAGTGAACATAGTGGTGCATATATATTTGTAAATACATGTTTTTGAGTTTTTCAGGAATATACCCAAGGAGAAGAACTGCTGGGTCATCTGGTAACTCTACTCTTAACTTTTTGAGGAGCTGCCAGACTGTTTACCATAGTGGCTGTACCAGTCTATCCTCCCACCAGCAGTGAATGAGGGTCCCTTTTCTCCACAATGTCTCCAACACTTGTTATTACCTGTTTTGTTGGTAATAGTCATTCTAACAGGTATGAAGTGTTATCTCATTGTAGTTTCTTTTTTTCTTTCTTTTTTTTGGTGATGAGTTTTTTAAATTTTTATTTTTAAAGCATTTTTATTGTTATTCTGTAACAGATGTCCCAATTTTTCCCCTTTTGCCCTCCTCCGCCCATTCCACCCCCTGCTCCCACAGTCAATTCCCACAATTTTGTCCATGTCCATGGGTCATTCACACAAGTTCTTTGTCTAGTTCCTTCCCCTTCTTTCCACCTTTATCCCCTCCCCCCCCACCCCTCTGATCACTTTCAGTCTGTTCCATGTTTCCACGCCCATGCCTCTGGTTCTATTTTGTTTGTTAGTTTATTTCATTCATTAGATTTCTCTTATAGGTGAGATCATATGGTATTTGTCTTTCACTGACTGGCTTATTTCACTTAGCATAACATTCTCCAGTTCCATGCATGCTGTCATGAAGGGTAGGAGTTCCTTCTTTCTTTCTGCTTGGTAGTATTCCATTGTGTAAATGTACCAATGTTTTTTGATCCACTCATTTACTGATGGACACTTGGGCTATTTTCAGCACTTGGCTAGTGTAAATAGTGCCGCTGTGAACATAGAGGTGCATAAGTTCTTTTAAGTTGGTGACTCAGGATTCTTAGGGTATATTCCCAGCAGTGGAATCGCAGCAGTGGGATTCCCAGCAGTGGGTCAAGAGACAGTTCCATTTTTACTTTTCTGAGGAAATTCTGTACTGTTTTTCATAGTGGCTGCATCGGTCTGTATTCCCACCAACAATGTACTACAGGGTTCCCTTTTTCCCACATCCTTTCCAGCACTTGTTGTTTGTTGATTTATCAATGATAGTCATTCTGACAGTTGTGAGGTGATATCTCATTGTGGTTTTAATTTGCATCTCTCTGATGGCTAGTGATGTTGAGCTTCTTTTCATAAGTCTATGGGCCATGTGTATGGCTTCCTTGAAGTGTCCATTGCCCATTTTTAAATTATATTGCTTGTCTTCCTGGTGTTGAGTCGCATGAGTTGACTATATATTTTGGAGATCAAACCCTTGTCTGATATATCATTCACAAATATGTTCTCCCATGTAGTTGGTTCCCTTTTCATTTTGATCATGGCTTCTTAGCTGTGCAGAAGTTTTTTAGCTTGACATAGTCCCATTTGTTTATTTGTTTTCCTTTATTTCCCTTACCCTAGGAGATATTTAAGCAAAAATATTGCTACATGGGATATCTGAAATTTTCCTGTCTATGTTTTCCTCTATGACTTTTATAATGTCATGACTTATATTTAAGTCTTTCATCCATTTTCAGTTTGTTTTTGTGTATGGTGTAAGTTGGTAGTCTAGTTTCATTTTTTTGCATGTACCAGTCCAGTTATCCCAACACCATTTATTGAAGAGGCTATCTTTACTCCATTGTATGCTCAGGCCCCCTTTTCAATAATTAATTGGCCATAGAGACTTGGGTTTATTTCTGGGTTCTCTGTTCTTTTCCGTTGATCAATGTGTCTGTTCTTATGCCAGTACCAGACTGTTTTGTTTACAGTGGCCTTGTAGTATAGTTTGATATCTGGTATTATGATCCCTCCTACTTTGTTCTTTCTCAAGATTGCTGAGACTATTTGAGGTTTTTTTTTGGTTCCATATAAATTTTTGAAATATTAGCTCTAGATCTGCAAAATATGCCATTGTTATTTTAATGAGAATTGCATTGAACCTATAGATTGATTGCTTTGGGTAGTTTTGACATTTTAATCATATTAATTCTTCCAATCCATGAACACGGTTTCCATTTATTTGTAGCTTCCTTAATTTCTTTCTTCAGTGTTCTATAGTTTTCTAAGTACAGGTCTTTTACCTCTTTGGTTAAATTTATTCCTAGGTACATTATTTTTCTTGTTGCTATAGTAAATGGGATTTTCCCCCTAGTTTCTTTTTCTGATATTTCATTGTTGGTATACAAAAATGCCATCAATTTCTGAATATTGACTTTGTATCCCACTATTTTGCCAAATTCACTTATTAAGTCAAGTAGTTTTTTGGTGGAAACTATAGGGTTTTCTGTGTACACTATCAGGTTGTCTGCGAATAATCACAGTTTTACTTCCTCATTTCCAATTTGGATATCTTTTATATCCTTTTCCTATCTGTTCACTGTGGCTAGAACTTCCAATACTATGTTGAATAAGAGTAGTAAAAGCAGACACCCTTGTCTTATCCCTGATCTTAAGGGGAAAGCTTTTAGATTTTGCTCGTTTAGTATAATGTTGGCTATAGGTTTCTTGTATATGGCCTTTATTATGTTGAGGTATGCTCCCTCTATTCCCACTTTGTTGAGTGTTTGTATTATAAATGGGTACTGGATTTTTATGAAATGCTTTTTCAGCATCTATTGATAAGATCATGTGATTTTTGTCCTTCATTTTGTTTATGTGCTATATTACCTTTATTGATTTGGGAATATCATACCATCCTTGCATCCCTGGGATGAATCCCACTTGATCATGGTATATGATCTTTTTAATGTATTTTTGAATCCAGATTGCTAATATTTTGTTGAGGATTTTAGTGTTCATTGTAGTTTTGATTTGCATTTCCCTACTAGCTAGTGAAGTTGAACATCTTTTCATATATCTGCTGGCCATCTGTATGTCTTCTTGGGAGAGCTGTCTGTTTGGGTCCTCTGCCCATTTTTTTCTCTTCTTTTTCTTTCTTTTCTCTTCTGCCCATTTTTAATAGGATTTTTTGTTTGGTGTTGAGTTGTGTGTTTTCCTTATATATTTTAGATATTAACCCTTTGTCAGAGCTGTTGTTTGTAAATATAATCTCCCATTTGGTCAGTTCCCTTTTTGTTTTATTGTTGGCTTCTTTTGCTATACAGAAGCTTTTTAGTTTGATATAGCCCCATTCATTTATTTTTGCCTTTACTTACCTTGCCTTTGGGGGCAAACATAAACTCTTCTTTACAACCAAGGTCCATAAGTTCAGAGACCTTGAAAACAATACCTATGTTTTCTTCTGTGTAATTTATTGTTTCAGACCTTATATTTAGGTCTTTGATCCATTTTGAATTAATTATTGTGCATGGGGACAAACTGTAATCTAGTTTCATTCTTTTGCATGTGGTTTTCCAATTTTCCTAGCACCATTTATTGAAGAGGATTTCTTTTCCCCATTGTGTGTTTTTGGCTCCTTTGTCAAAAATTATCTCCCATATACATGCAGTTTTATTTATGGGCTCTTAATCTGTTCCATTGATCTGTGTGTCTGCTTTTCTGCCAATACCATGCTATTTTGATTATCATAGCTCTGTAGTATAATTTGAAGTCAGGTACTGTGATACCTCCAGCTTTGTTCTTTTTTTCTCAGGATTGCTTTGGTTATTCAGGGTCTTTTGTGGTTCCATACAAATCTCGTGATTTTTTTGGTCTATTTCTTTAAAAAATTACATTGGGATTTTGGTGGGGATTGCATTAAATCTGTATATTGCTTTGGATAATATGGCCATTTAACTATTTTGATTCTTCCAAATGTTATACTTATGGTAAAAAGCTAAAAGTATTTTTTAAAATCAGGAACAAGGCAAAGATGTCCACTTTCACCACTCATATTCAACATAGTATTGGAAGCCCTAGCCCCAGGAATTAGACATCAAAATGAAATACAAAAATCCAAATTGGAAAGGAAGAAGCCAGACTGTCATTATTTGCAGATGGAATATTACTATATATACAGAACCCTAAAGATCCCACCAAAACCTACAAGAACTTATAAATGAATATAAAGTGGAGTAGCAGGATACAAAATTAATATTCAGCAATCAGTTGCATTTTTATGTACCAATAACAAACTCAGGGAGAAAAAGAAAAAGTAAAATGCCTAGGAATAAATTAAACCAAGGAGGTAAAAGACCTGTACTTAGAAAATTGTATGACACTAAAGAAAGAAATTTAAGGAGCTACAAATAAGTGGAAGCATTTACTGTGTTTATGGATAGGAAGAATTAACATCATTGAAATGTCCATACTACAGAAAGAAACCTACAGGTTCAACACAATTTCTGTCAAGCTACCAATGCTGTATTTCACAGAACTAGAAAAAAATTTCAAAAATGTATATGCAACCAAAAAAGACCCCAAATAGCCACAGCAATTTTGCGAAAGAAAAATAAAGTTGTAGGACTCACTCTACCTTATATCAAACTATACTACAAAGCCTTAGACATGAAAACAGCATTGTACTGGCATACAAACAGACATATAAATCAATGCACCAATTAGAGAGCCGAGAAATAAACCCACACCTATATGGTCAATTAATCTATGACAAGGAGGCAAGAATATACGATGGGGTAAAGATAGTCTATTCAAGAAATGGTTTTGGGAAGATTGGACAAATATGTACAAGAAAATGAAATTTAAAACCTTCTTATATTGTATAAAAGAATGAACTCACTGGCCAAGATGGAGCTATAGATAGACATGTTTCACCTCTTCACACAACCACAAAAAGATATACAACTAAATCTGAAAACAAATAACACCCAGAACTGTCAGAAAACCAAACTGTATAGAAGTCTGACAACCAAAGATTTAAAGAAGCCACATTCATCCAGACAGGTGCCCTTTATAGGAAGTCAAAGCAGCTCTACCTAATACACAGAAACAAACACAGGGAAGCTGCCAAATTGAGGAGACAAAGAAATATAGTCCAAATAAAAGAACAGAAAAAGATCTAAATGAAATGGAAATAGCCAACCTATGAGATGCACAGTTCAAAACGCTGGTGATCACTATGCTGAAAGAACTCATTGAGTATGGCAACAACACAAAGGAAGAAACAAAGGCTGCGCTAAGTGAAATAAAGAAAAATCTGCATGGAACCAACAGTGAAGGAAAGGAAGCTGGGACTCAAATCAATGATTTGGAACACAAGGAAGAAATAAACATTCAACCAGAACAGAAAGAAGAAACAAGATTTTTTTTTTTTAAGAAAAGGATAGTATAAGAAGACTCTGGGACATCTCCAAAAGTCCCAACATCTGAATCATAGGGATGCCAGAAGGAGAAGAGGAAGAGCAAGAAATTTAAAACTTATTTGAAAAAAAAAAATGAAAGAAAACTTCCCTAATTTGGTGAAGGAAATAGGCATACAAGTCAAGGAAGCACAGAGGGCCCCAATCAAGTTGAACCCGGAGAGGACCATACCAAGACACATCATAATTAAAATGCCAAAGGTTAAAAATAAACAGAGTATCTTAAAAGCAGCAAGAGAAAAACGGAAAGTTACCTACAAAGGAGTACACATAAGACTATCAGCAGATTTCTCAAAAGAAACTTTGCAGGCAAGAAGGGACTGGCAAGAAGTATTCAAAGTGATGAAAAGCAAGGACCTACAACCTAGATTACTCTATCCAGCAAAGCTATAATTTAGAATGCAAGGACAGATATAGTGTTTCCCAGAGAATGTAAAGCTAAAGGACTTCATCATCACCAAGCCACTGTTGTTACATGAAATGTTAAAGAGACTTATCTAAGAAAACGAAGAACAAAACCATGAACATTAAAAAGGCAACTATCAACAACTATCAACAACTGAGTCTAAAAAAATTAAGTAAACAACCAAAACGGGAATGGAATCATAGGTGTGGAGATCATTTGGAGCGTTATCAGCTCGGAGGTGGAAGGGGGAGAACAGGAAAAGGTGGAGGTATTAAAAAGCATAATGGGTAGGTACAAAATAGACAGGGGGATATAAAAATAGTATAGGAAATGGAGAAGTCAAAGAACTTACAAGCACAACCCATGGACATGAACTAAAGGGGAGATTGCTGAAAAGAAGGGACATACCATGTGGAAGGAGGGGCAAAGGGGGAAAATTGGGACAATTGTAATAATATAATCAATAAAATACACTTAAAATATTAAACTCAAAATAGAGAAAAGACTTAAATGTAAGATGTGAAACCATAAAACTCGTAGAAGAAAAAACTCTCACATTTATCTTAGAAATATTTTTTTCCTGCTATATCTCCTTGGGCAAGGGAAACAAAGGAAAAAAATAAACAAATGAGACTATATCAAGCTACAAAGGTTTTGCACAGCAAAGAAAACCATCAATAAAATTAAAAGATAACCCACTAAATGGGAGAACATATTCGTCAATGATGCATCTGTTAAGGGGTTAATATCCAAAAAGAACTCATACAACTCAACACCAAAAACAAAGAAACAAACAAACAGTCCAGTTAAAAAGTGGGCAGAGGACCTGAAGTCTGTTAACTTTGAGTCAAACACATTTGTGAACAGAATAAAAGGTATAGGTAATATAGAATGAATAATGCAAAAGTCACTTCTACAAATTTGTAATGCATTCAGATACATAGACTCAAATGTTCAAATTATAACCCACTTTAGTTATGGCCAGCTCAGTTTCTTCCTAGTGGCCATAGATTAACCTAGGAAGTAGTCCTATGTTACCATAGATATCCATAAGGTGGATTCTACATGTGGATAATTGTACCCAGAATCTGCACTCTTGGGATGACTCACTCTGTCTCTTTTCTCCAATTCTTTTTTTAAAGATTTTATTTATTTATTTTTAGAGACAGGGGAGGAAAGGAGAAAGAGAGAGGGAGAGAAACATCAATGTGTGGTTGCCTCTGGAGCACCCTCTACTGGGGACCTGTCCTGCAACCCAGGCATGTGCCCTGACTGGGAATCGAACCTGCGACCCTTTAGTTTGCAGACCAGCACTCAGTCCACTGAGCCACACCAGCCAGGGCCCTTTTCCCCAGTTCTTGATAACCTTTCTGCTATACAGACCAAAGAGTGTGGCAGTCAAATATTATTATCTGTCACCAATTCACAGCAACTTAACTCCACTGTATTCAATTATACTGAATCTGGTAATTTTCTTTGAAAATTTAGAAGCAAACAGTAAGACGGATGTAATTGGGATAATCATCATTAAATAGTATTTATGAGGCATTTTATGCACATATAAGATGTTTTTGTTTGTAAGCAACACTTTAACTTGTTTCTCACAATGCCCAGTCAACAGTGATGCAGACAAAGAAACAAGATATAAAAAATTGAAAGCAATACAGCAACTAAATGGTGCTATTATAAGATTCTGTTCCTCTACGGCTCTAGCCAATAAGCTAAATGGTTTAAATGTTGCTAAGAACCTTCTTATTTCTACTAGCATTATTACCTTACAAAAAGTCTATGTCAGTTGCAAGAGTTCACTGCCTTCCTTTCCCAACAGCCCTGGTGATGGACACTCCTTCCCTATGAGGTCTATGAATGAGTCACAGAATCCACTGCTAGCAAATGAAGAGGCCTGGGAAGACAATGATGATCACAACCGAGGTAAGTAGGCTCAAAAAGAAGGAATTCTTTTCTCCACCCAGCAGTCCAAGCAGTAATGAAGACTATGTTACTACAACCAATGTAGTGTAGTGAGCAAATAGTGTCTAGAAATATTATATAACATGTCAACCTTATAAGTTCCCTCTGGATGGGCAAGGACAAGTATGGGCAGATTTGTTTAGCAAATATAATTGGCTTAGTTAGGATGAGATGGCAGCCTGGGAGGTTCATTACCAGCTTTGTGATACCATGATTAATAGCTAATAAGATAAATCAGAAAATAAAATAAACAGTGCTATGCATTTTTGTAAACACTTCTGCCAGTTGGTCACTCATGGTACTTTGCTTGAATTAATTCTATCAGTGGGCAACAGCTTACCTTTTCTACCCTGACTTATTTACATTGCTTATATTTTCTGTAAACTCTCATTCCCATTGCCTTTTAGAATGGTTTAAATATGTGAAAAAAAGAGATAGTATTGCAGGCAAAGCATGTAATCTGCTTTTCTAAAAAGCAGAGGAGCAAAGGAAAAACAAGGAAGCAGAACTTTGCCCTTCCACCTTTCTCCCACCAGATTATTGAGTCATCTTGAAATATTTTTGTGAAGAGCTGAAAGTTAAGTTCTCATAATATGTACCCCCATTGCCACCTATTCTTTGTCTTTATGTAATGCTATGATTACTACTGTGTCTCCAACATTTGTTTATGCTGTTAATAACAGGCTTCAGAGAGTAATTTTTAGTGGCTAGTTGCAATAATGCAGTAGCTGAAAGAGATTTTGAATAATAATTTGAGGCTCATTAAGGTGGGGAGCAGAGCTGGGAAACAAGCCTTTCTAAATATTCACCCAGTTAGATTATCTAGGCCCAGATTCTGTACCTGGAAAGTCCAGTTTTAGAGTGAGTTATATTAATAAGACTAAAGCAAAGCAAAGCAGTCTCAAATCCATAATGACAAAAGTAAAGAGTTCTTGCCCAGCCCAAAGAAGTTATAACAGAAGAAACTCCCTTACCTTCTCTTGCTGACTCTTTATTGGAAAACTGTGTTTTGATTTACCTTCCTTCAGCTATCAGACTTTTTGAACAGACTTTTACTTATAGCAGTTTCTAGTAAAGGTAATAACCTTTATTTTGGTATTAAAACACCCAAAGTAATATAAATCAGAGATTTACAATGTCTTAACCTGGTTCTAAATATCTCCATAATGGAAAAAACAATTTTATATCTGAGCCTGGTGTTGGCAAGCAGAATACTTTAAGTCTAGATGTAGCACTACATTATAAAGAGGTTATTTTCTTGAACTAGTTTCCAATTCCAGACTTGATAAAAAAAATATTCAACCATAAAAACGTTATAGAATCACCAGTGTGAGCAGGACACAGGGATCATGATGTGGCCAGGGGGAAGACAGGTGGCAGATTTTCATACCTGGGGCAGCAGAGGACGTAGGCCTTGTAGGTCCAGTGTGAGTTCCCTGAGCCGAGGAGCTGCTTCTCAGGCATCTCCTGCCAATCGAAACCCCAGAGTGGGGACTCACTTAGCCTGTGTCACCATGACCAAGGCCAGTAGCAAGTGCAGGAATTCCATGACAAGCTGGAAGGCAAGAAACTGAACCTGAGCCTCAATGACCTGAATGAGGTCCCAATCAAGGAGCTGGCTGCCCTTCCAAAGGCCACTGTACTGGATCTGTCCTGCAATAAACTGACTACTCTACCATTGGATTTCTGTGGCCTCACACACCTGCTGGGCTAGACCTGAGTAATAACAAACTGCAGCAACTGCTGCCAACTTTAGCCCTCTGGTCAACCTCCAGCATGATGTCCTCAACAGAAAGCTGGTCACCCTGCCTGGCAGCTCTGCTCAGCTCAAGAGCCTGAAGTGGCTGGAATGAAGGACAACCCCTTAGATCCTGTCCTGACTAAAGTGGCAGGGGATCACTTAGATGAGAAGCAGTTTAAGCAGTGTGCCAACAAGGTGTTACATACAGCACACAAAGGCTGTGCAAGTGGACCGGCAGTGAGAGAGGCAGCGGCAGCTGGAAGTATTAGAACAAGAGGCTGAGAAGAGGCTAGAGGCTAAGCAGCTAGCTGAGGAGGCTCAGGAGTGGGAACTCTGGAAGCAGGAGAGGCGGAAGAGAAGGAGCACTGGAAGAGAAGGAGTACGATGCCCTCAAAGCATCCAGATGGGAGCAGAATAAACCTAAGAAGGAAACAAATCAGGCCCTGCAATCCAAGTCCAGCTCTCTGTTCTGTAAGCCCACCCCAGAAACACAAGTGGTCCTGGGCTGTGCTGAAGCTACTGCTGTGCGTGGCCAGTGGGCTGGTGGTGTGCTGGGTGACAGAGATGCAGCTGCCTCTCTGCATCGACATAATCACCATCTACAAAAATGTGTCCTGGGTCTGCACAGACATGACATCCTCCAATGGGAGACCAATTCTCAGGAGTGAGTTTGTCCTCAACAGCAGCTGCCTCCGAGCCTTGGAGCTTGGATTCCTATGGAATTGGGTTCTGCTGGACACAGCCTCTTCTTAGCATCAGGCCTACCTGTGATCTCAAATGGCTGCTGATGGGTACTTGAGAGCTCTTCTTTATAAGACTTTGTTCCTGGTGGCATAAGAAGTGGGAGTTGGGAGAGGAAAAACCTGAATGCCTAAAGGAATAAGCTTGAGGGTAGGGAGAGGAAAAACAGTGCCTTTTCTAGTTGTTATACAAAGCTGTGTAAAGGCAAGGCTCATTTCTACTAAATGGTCAGCTGTCACTACATTTTTACTTTTGTATGTCACAAACCCTTTCTTTTATTTCTCTCTGGGTAGCCAGGGCAGATCAGGAGGCAGTGGGTTGTTATTGGGGACTAGGGAAACATCATAGTCTGCAAATCTAGCCTAAGTCAGAAGGGAGGGACACGCCTATTTTCTTAAGGACCCAGGCATTCAGACATTTTACTGACCATATGAGACCTCAGGCTCAGAAAGGGACTTCAAGACTATTCAGCGCAAGAGACCACTTGCACATAAGGAGTTTGAGGCCTTCCATGACTTGCTTATAGTCTCCCAGTATTTTGAGATAGCTGGACTCCCACTCTGGTATCCTTTTTCCCTCTATCATTTTGCTTTCCTTATAATGTCCTGAGAGAACAGAACTCACACAATTGAGTACATCTCAACCAGAGTATGGAATCTTTATGGCCCACAAATAGAAATCTCATAGCCATTAGGGTCTTGGGCAGTTTCTATAAAATGTCTCAATTTTAGAGCATTAATTCGCTGATTGCCAGTAAACAAGAAGGCAGACCCTTGCAAAGCAACACTGTCTGTGACAGAAGTTAATAGTTGGTGTGACTAAATACCTCAAAGGCAACCTGAAAATTCAAGCATCATAGAGACTGAGGTTTAGAATTGTTTGATTGTAAACCTAGAACTTACTTATGCAGTGAAGGGAATCAAGTAGCATCATGGCATTTAAAAATGGTCAGGAACTGTAATGACTAGTGCAAATAAGGGCAGGACTACCATTCTCTTTTCTGCCAGAGTAAGCATTTTCTTGTTAAGTGCCTCCTTTGCTTCATTTTGACCACAGCTGGATGAAGGGATGAGAAATGGCCGTGTCATGGTGCTCGTTCACTGAAATTTCCCAATTGCAAGCTCCTTGCCTCTCACCCAAGAGAGCAAAAATCTGTTATGGTTCAGAGACGAAGAGGATGGAGTCCAGCTTGTTAGTCATCATGGCCCAATTGAATAGGATTGCCACTTGTGACTGTCCTAGTACTGGAAGAAAAAACACTTTTCTTCCCCAAGAATAGCTCTGCTGCATAGGCCCACACATTACTTGGACTCACTGCACATTCCTTTATTCTTCCTCCAAGCTCCAGAGCTATTGGTACAGATGCTTAATTGAAACTAAACATATAGTACATAAGATTGAGAGAATACAAAAGTTGGCATAGTGATCAGATCCCTTCCCTGGTTGGTTGAAGCAGCCTGAGTGGGTCAGAGGAAGGTTGGCACACATCCAGCCTAGTAAAACCAGTCCACTGAGGACAGTTCACTCATGATCTCAAGATTTGATGCTTAATATTCTTTTGGATCTCTATAACTATTAAATATGTAACTGAATGGTTAAAAAATGCTATTTTATAATTTACAGAGTACTTTCATATACTTTTTTCATATTCTTGGTATACCACAATTGTCAGGGTCAGTGGGCATTATTATTAATACCATCCCCAATTTATAATTGAGGACACCAAGATTTGGAAATGTTAAATAACCTGTCCAACATCACATAGCAAGGAAGAGGCAGAACTTGGATTTACAGGAAGGTATCCTGCCTGTCCCTTGGACAAATACATCTGAGACACAGTGTTATGATTGGATACCATCTTGTTGTCTGATGCATTCAACACCTTCTTACATAAATTGTAAAATCATACTCTATAAACTCTCTTTAGCTTTAGCAAGAGCACTACACCATCCCAGATACAGGAAGGTTTTTTAAAGTCCATTGAAACTGATTCCACAATCCTCTTTTATCACCCATTTCAGTATCTAACAAATTTAACTATTAGAAAACTAATTTTCTCTAACACAAGTTCTTATGCTTCACTATTTGTACAGTTGATTCTGTTATCTTAATTTTTTTCTTTTTTTCAGGTACAATTCTATAATACATCTTCTACATATTGTATTGTGTGTTCATCACCCCAAGTCCAGTCTCCTTCCATCACCATATATCTCCCTGTACCCTCTCCTACCTCCCCCAACCCCCTTTCTCTCTGGTAATAATCATGCTGTTGTCTGTGTCTATAAGGTTTTGTTTTTTTGTTTTTTGGGGGGTTTTTTTTGCTTGATCCCTTCACCTTTTAAAAAAATATTTTATTTATTTATCTTTAGAGAGGGGAAGGGAGAAAGAGAGGGAAACATTAATGTGCAGTTGCATCTCACATGCTCCCTACCATGGGGGACCATACCTGCAACTCAGGCATGTGCCCTGCACTGGGAATCTAACCAGCGACCCTTTGGTTCACAGGCCAATGCTCAATCCACTGAGCCACACCAGCCAGAGGGAAGGGGGAGTACTAGGTGGAGGGGGGCAAAGGGGGAAAATTAGGACAACTATGATAGCATAATCAATAAAATATATTTTAAAAATAAAATAAGTTGAACTAATAAAAAAGAAAAATAACAGAAGAAATAACCTAATATTTGTTAAAGCCATAATGTTGGACTCATGAGGAAAGTTACGCATTATTGCCTCTTAATTCAAGGGTCCTGCAATTATTTGGTAAGATAAGACACATACACGAAAATTTCCCTAACAAAACACAGTACAAGATACGTTTTTTTAATTAAATAAATAGAACCATAAAGTTTGTGTTAGAATAAAGAAAAAGACAGTGTAGTCTGGAAAGACCTTACAGAGGAAGTAGAATTTGGGCCTTAAATAGTAGATAGGATTTGGATTGGTGGCGAGAAATGAAGAGGCAGAGGCACAAGGAAAGTCACAGGTGTGATATATAAGACTCCAAGCTAAGTAAGAGGAATATGAAGAATGTAGCCCAGGTTTAAATGGTAGGGGACAGATGGGAACTTTAAAATCAGAGACGTTCTCACTTTTATTTTAATATAATTTCCAACCCTTGCAGAATAGGCTTGCATTATAGAACATGATTATTAGATTAATCCAGCAAGCAAATTGGTGTCATATCAGGTAGGTCCATAGATATAAGACTAAGAACTCTTATGGATGATAAGGAACTTCTAATGGTTTTTGAAAAGGGGCATGGATGTGAGGAAAATTTTGTTATAGGAAGATAAGGACATGAACTATCAAAGCACAGTTCCATCCTATGACAGAGATTGCTCTAATCCTTAGACCTTCTGAGGTGATTGGTAAGAGCCTGTCTCTTCATCAGAACTCAGACTTTACAAGTACATCCTGTATATAAGAGCACTGGTTCTGAGACAAGAGGCCTTTCACATCAAGAGCTTTGTTGCTTGAAAGCATTTCTGGTTGATATTCTCCCAGTTACCTCCCAGTCAGACAGCCACTGAATGTTGCTTGAAGAAAAAAATTACCTTATCACTTAGTTTGGGGGGCCTAACCAGACCTCTGTGATGATGCTTGAGGAAAATTAAAATATTACCACAGGACTTAGGCAAGGTTCTGAGTTAAATTCATGCTTTCTACCTCAAAGAATATATTTCTTTAAGGGCACCAAGTGGACCTTATGCATTTTCATGCATAGTGGTGATAGGTAGGTGGTGATAGGACCAACTATGGAAGAGTCTTTAGTTTTAGTCAGTTCTTTTCCAGCTTTCCATATAAGAATTCAAGATACATAGGCCTATACTAACATCTTACCAAATTGATCATCCCGTAAGAAATATATATATACGATTACATATGATTGGGTGCATGGTTCTTTTCCACAAGGTTATTTTCTCTAATTCCTACATATAAGAGGCATTACCATTCTGGGGGAGCATGTTTGGCTAGTTACCCAAAAATATATAGGAAAAAGAGAGGGGAGAAGGGGAGAGTAACATTTCTTAAATTTATTTAAGGAGATAAGACACATACACAAAAAGTTGCCTGACAAAACACAATACAGGATATTATGTTTGACCAAATGAGTAGAACCACACAGCTTGTGCTATAGGAATTCTAAGGCGATTGATTCCCATAGGCTGGTCTGGTTAGGAAAGGCTTTACAGAGGAAGTAAAATTGGGTCTTAAAGATCATATAGGATTTGGATTTGTGGAAAGGAATGAAGAGGGAGAACATACAAGGAAAGTCACGAGTAATGCACAAGACCCCAAGTTAAGTGATGAAAAAAGTAATCTGGCTCAAAAAAAAATGTTTGGATGTTAAGGGATTGCATAGGAACTCCTTGAAGTCAGAGATCTTATCACCTTCATTTCATTATTCTCTGCAACCCTAGCAAAATAAGGTCGCATATAGATGATTGTTTGATTCCGAGAGTACCACTAACATTTGTTGAATGACTATTATATGCCAGGTGATCTATAGGCATTGTCACATTTAAGAAACCTAATTACTTTGTGAGTTGTAAATATTAAATATTAAATAACGCATGGTAAATAAATTCTTACTGGACTACCCCAAAACAACAGAACACAGAGGGAAGTCCAACAAACAGGCTTTACTAGATTTCTCTCTGCATGCCACATTTAATTCATATATGCTAAGGTTCCCTTCTGAAAGCAGGTTTTTCTATCTGAATTCCTTTAGAGGAAGGACGAAGTTTCTTTCTGAATCTTGTTTCTTAAAGTCAATATGCTAAAAGGCATATTTTGGAGTGGCAAAATTTTGTTCTTCCTCAAGTGATAGTGATACAATGAAATACAAACTTTAGAAAGATTACTCAGGTACTAGTATGCAGAATGGCTTGAAATTTGGAGATACAAGAACCAGGAATAGATAGTCAGGCCTGTGTCACAATGGCTTCATGAGCAGTGGTGGCACTAGGAATGTAAAGGGAGGATCAAAGTCAGAAGACATTTTAAATAGCTGGAAATAGTCCCAGTGACTAGAGAGATCTGGGAGGCATTTGTATAGAGATGGTAGTTAAACTCTTGAGAGGTGTAGAAGATAATCAAGTGAGAGAATAAGGCTAGGAAAGTACATATAATGTAAAATTTGTAATCACCGAAGCAATGTTGACATACCTCCACTTGGACAAGGAAATGAATGGAGAAAAGGTCGTAGGGGAAAGACAGAATATTAGATGACACTCATAATCAGGGGAGAGCATCACAAAAATACTGTGAATGACAAAGTATTGCCTTTTATAGATGAAAAAGCTGAGGTTGGGGAAGTAGCTTGACTTATGTAACGCCATGAAGCATTTGCAGCTCAACCTAAGGTCTTCCAGATTCCACATTGTGTTCATTTCCCTACTCTTCCCAATCTCTGAGAACCAATGGCTAGAAAGAAGTTTACATATACTGTTATGGTCACTTCCCACATATCAAGGGTTCATGTGGGAACAGAAGATTTTAAAGGAAGAGAGGATATCTAGGACAAGGCAGGAAGACAACCATAGCTGACAACATACGCTAAGACTAAAATGGCATCATTCTTGGTTGAAATCAACCTCTACTGAGTAATGGTGAAATTACTGCAGCATAGGCAGCAAAAGCAGGTGGGGATTGGGAAAGAGATTAAGTACAGATGGTAGAAGGAGAAGGTAAACTGACTTCCTAAATTCTGCATTTGTCTTCTAATTGTGCAGAGCTGATTTTTTGAAGAATCTGTATTTTTTCAATTTAGCCCTCACCAGATTATGACTCCACCATTGCAGCCTTAGCTTAATCTCCCCTGGGAGTGTAACCATGAAGGAAGGAAGGTGATGATTGTGGGGTTTTGTTTGTTTGTTTGTTTGTTTAGACAGAGGGAAAGGGAGGGAGAAAGAGAGTGAGAGAAACATCATTGTGTGCCTGCCTCTCACGCGCCCCTGCTGGAGACCTGGCCTGCAACCCAAGCACATGCCCTACACCAGGAATTGAACCAGCAACCCCTTGCCTCACAGGCTGGCACTCAATCCACTGAGCTACACCAGCCAGGGTGATAATTCGGTTTTTAAGCTCAGGCTTTGATGTCTGCAAGTCTGATTTTAATTCAAATAATTGCTGGAAGGAAGGGTCCTGTGCCAAACAGGTGTGTGGATTGCAGTGGTAAAGAGTAAAAGAAACCCATTTAGCAGAATACTAAAAGCCAGTTTCTGAAATATTGCATTGCCCATACATATCTACAAAACTTTGAGACAGCCAACCATCAGCAAGAAGTAGCAAGAGAAATAGTGCATTGCATTTCCAGAATTGCCTTTCATACTTTATCAATTGCCTTCTGGGTAGAAATATATAAGTGAGATGAGAGAGATGTATGCCAAAGCATTTGCTAACACCTTTTCTCTGAGTTATTTGACAAACATGAGTTGCTCTCTATCCTTCATTGAAGAGCTGGTCCAGTGCAGCTGCTTTCTGTTCAGACTTAAGGACAAGAATACCCTAAGTCTGGGATTCCAGACGAGACAGAATGTTGAACCCCACCATGAAGCCATGATTCCAAAGACATTCTCAGAGCCACTTTTAGTTTTCCACTCTTTCTGGAAGAAAGCAACCTTGTCTCAAGAATCTACCTAGTTAACTGTGGCAAGGGAAACCTACCCTGGCTGGCCTCTGTCTTCTGGAATCCAGACCTCACACTTATGAGGGCACTGTGAATGGCATGTTGATTTCATAAAGTAGAATGTACTAAGCAGAAACTGTAAGGGTCAATCACTGTCAGCTGTTTTTAACCTCAAAGCGTCAAGTGCATTTTACGCAGGAAGTATAAAGAAGGTGACCATCTACACATTAAGCAAGCTGATTCAGGTTGCATTTTGCTCACCAAAAATGCTGGAGGTTGGAAACAAAAACATTTGTAGTATAAATAATGTTGGCTGTTAATTTCAGAGCCTCTTATTTTCTAGATCCCTCATTCTTTTTTAAAAACATACCAACAGCCCTGGCTGGTGTGGTCAGTGGATTGAGCACCTGCCTGCAAACTGAAAGGTCACCAGTTTTGTTCACATGCCTTGGTTGCAAGCCAGGCCCCCAGTAGAGGGCGCACGAAAGGCAAACATGCAATGATGTTTCTCTCCCTCTTTTTCTCCCTCCCTTCCCCTCTCTAAAAATAAATAAAATCTTTTAAAAAACCCACACCAGCACAAAGTGCTATAACAGCTACCTCAATTATGTCCAGTGGAATAACAGCAAGACAGAGTAATTTTGTGAGTAGCAAGACTCAAAACATTCCATTAAAAGCCACATGATGTTGAGCTGTCATCACAGCTATTTAAGTCAAATACCAGCCGCTATTATAGATCAGATAATGTTGATAAATAAAATAATCTTAGTTCATAGTACAGCAGGCTGACTACTCTTGGAATGTGAATGTCTGGGCTGGTTACAAATGCTTCAGTATAGCACAGCAATCTTTAGAGATTTACATATGTCTGCTGACTCTAGGGGTTGAAAAAGAAGGAAATATTCCAGTGAATAAATACCCACCCATACAAGAGGAAAGGGTATTTGATCACCTTCACTTTTTTCCTATTTCAGTTTTTTTATTTTTAAATCATTTTTATTGTTATTCCATTACAGTTGTCTCAATTTTTCCCCTTTGCTCTCCTCCACCCAGCCCACTCCCCGCTCCCACAGTCAATCCCCACCCTGCTGTCCATGTCCGTGGGTCATTCATACATGTTCTTTGACTAGTCCCTTCCCCTTCCTTCTACCATTGTTCCCCTTCTCCGTCTTCTCTGGTTACTGTCAGTCTGTTCAATGTTTCCATACCTGTGTTCTATTTTGTTCATTAGATTCCTCTTATTGGTGAGATCATATCGTATTTGTCTTTCACTGACTGGATTATTTCACTTAGCATAATGCTGTCCATTTCCACCCATGCTGTCATGAAGGGTAGGAGTCCCTTCTTTCTTTCTGCTGTGTAGTATTTCATTGTGTAAATGTACCACAATTTTTTCATCCATTCATTTACTAATGGGCACTTAGGCTGTTTCCAGCACTTAGCTATTGTAAATAATGATGCTATCAACATTGGAGGGCATAGGTTCTTTTGAATCAGGGCTCTCAGGGTATATTCCCAGCAGCATAATCGCTGGGTCAAAAGGCAGTTCCATTTTTAATTTTTTGAGGAAATTCCATACTGTTTCCCACTGTGGCTACACCAGTCTGCATTCCCACCAATAGTGCATTAGGGTTCCCCTTTCTCCACATCCTTTCCAGCACTTCTTGTTTGTTGATTTATTGATGGTAGCCATTCTGACACATGACCACCTTCCCTTTTCAACCTTACAGATTATTCAGACGGTTCATCATCTCTTGCGGTGGAAACAGAAACGTAGCAGTTTTCACATTTCCTGCATCTCTAAGACAGGTCAGTATTCTGAGGGAGGCACGTAGAATGCAACCTGGACTACTAAGAGACAGCTTTGGGAGGTACTAGGAAAGGAGTAGGTTGTCACTCTGGTGAACAAGATGTTAAATTCTTCACTCTTGTATTGTTCATATAAGTAGCAGTTCCAAACATAATTTCCCTGTGTAATGTACTAAAAAAGATACCTTTATTCTCTGTTAACTCACACTAGTCTCTTGGACTAAAAGACCCCCAGGGTATCCAGAAACTGTCAAATATCCCATTCAGGTTACGTGCTTTCATGCTATGAATTATAAATCTTGTTCTGGTGCATTTTAGGCCTCTAAAATGATATAGATTACAAATAGGGTCTTTTTTTTTTCTACTTTATTTTTATTGTTGACACTCTTACCGATGTCCCCATCCCCCATCGCCTGCCTGCCTCCCCCTTCCCTGCGGCCATCACTACCCTGTTGCCTGTGTCTATGGGTCATGCATGTATGTTCTTTAACTAACCCTCTCACCTTCCTTCATCCAGCCCCCCCAGCACTACCACCTCCCCTCTGACCACTGTCAGTCTGTTCCATTCCTCTGTCTCTATTTTGTTCATCAATTTATTTTGTTCATTAGATTCTAGGCTCTTTCCGCCTGAGTCCATTATGTCAGTTAACAATCTACTCTTACCCGCTCACAGGAAAAAGCACCATTCTTACACTCCAGTTCTCCCAAAACGCTACTAATTTGTTCAGCAGTGTCAGGCAGCCTTACACATGAAATTGTCTTTGGTCTAGTGAAAAGCTAAACAGCCTTCTCTTTGCAACATTCACAAGTAAATAATCCAGTGTAATTTAATATTAAATGGAGATTTTTTAGGGATAGAAAAACCATTGAGTTCAAAGCTCTGATCTAATAAACCTGCCAATTGTATTCCCATGAAAAAGCTAGCAATTATTAAGAAGCCCATCAGTCTGTTTATGGGCTCTCAGGTCTTCACTTTTTTTCCCTTATAAAACCCTCCTGTATGCCAGGATAGCTGCTTTATAACACCTTGTATTTGCCAGCCCCTTTGCTATTGTATTTGATTTATGTTATCTCATTTAATCCTCGCAGCAACTCTGTGAGGTGAATGTTATTATTCCCATTTTACTTATGAGAAAGCTGAAGTCCAGAGAGTTTAAATCACCTATCTAGCTAGTCAGCGGATAAACTAAAATTGCAAATCAGGTCAGTCTGACCTCAGAGCATGCTCTTAACACTATGGCACTACATTTAAAAATATGGCTTTGACTGTTTACCGGTACCTTCACTTACAATCAAAGGTTAAAAACAGGAAAGAATTAAATGTCTTTTTATCCAAAGCCCTAATGAAATCTTTGATATTTAAGTGAAACAACCCTGTATGGTAGCATTTGGATTTCAGTTATCCATAGTATATACCTCTCACATTTTCTTATTTTCACATTTTACTATGGATATTCTATGAAGCACTAGTACTTTGACATGTTAACAGATGTTGAAGGGGAATGAAGTTCTCTGTTGAAATAAATTTAGGGAACCCTGCATCAGCAAAATTAGAGGCTTGTCTTTACCATAGGGATTCTCAAGACTTCTACTATACAAATGAGTTTTGTGACTCTCCAAAAGGAGGTTGTAGTAGCCCTCTGAACCTATTTGACTAAAGTTATTTTATTTTGTGCAGATCATGGAACCTTGTCTTTAATGTAGTACTTATCAAGACTTACAATATACTAAGGAACTTTGTCAATCCCCAAAAGTGGAATAAATCTTACCAAACTTACATTACCATATATCTCTTTTTTCAGAACATCTTGAGGGAATGTTAAATCATAAAATATATTTTATTATGATTTCTTTGATAAGAAAAATTGCTTTTAAGCAATGCTTTTCTTGGGCACTCTGTTAAAATAAATTAAATGATGAATTTTGTAGGAAGAGTGGGAAAATCATTTCTAAACTTATCAAGATATGAAGAATTTTTAATGTATATAGATAATAATTGTAGTGATATTTTATAAAAGCTCCAAATAGAAAACAACCTAAATGTCCATCAATAAAAGAATGATTGAATAAGTTATGTATGTCTAGGTCCAAACTATTAGATGCTTTTTATGTATTTATTTTTAGAAGTTTTAAAAATTAAAATATGAAGAATAAAGCAAATACCCACCTATTTACAACTTAGAATGAACAAATGCTAACATATTTTTAATTTTTAAAAAATTTTTATATATAAAACATTGCCATATTTTTACACAAAAAGCATGGATTCTAGATGATATTTTCTTCAGAATGAAAATATAAACTTGGAAAAATATTCATAAAATATATAAAACAAAATTTAACATCCTTAATTTACAGAGATCTTGGAAATCAGTAAAAAAAGAAAATCACAACAGTTAAAAAATGGGGAAAGGTACAATTGACAAAATAAAAGTAAAAAATGAAAAATAAACATAATTTCTCTCAACTTCATTAGAAA
The DNA here is from genome assembly GCF_021234165.1 of Pteronotus mesoamericanus. Taxonomy (NCBI): domain Eukaryota; kingdom Metazoa; phylum Chordata; class Mammalia; order Chiroptera; family Mormoopidae; genus Pteronotus; species Pteronotus mesoamericanus. The sequence continues at coordinate 7,954,300 of NW_026555198.1, forward strand.
ACAATACAAAATAAAATGACCCCAAAAATAAATTTTTGTCTACAAAGCAGTCAATTTGTGTAAGTTAGATACCTAGTTTTGGCAAGGATAGGTGGAAAACAGGTGCTTTTTAAATTTTTATTGTGCTGAGGTTATGTTGAAATCTAAATTATTTAGATTTCAAGGTTACAATTCTATCTGTGTATTATGTGTTCACCACCCCAAATTTACCACTTATCTCCCCTTACCCTCTTCTACCTCCCTATCTCCTTTCCCTCTGTTAATCACCATACTAATGTCTGTGTCTGTGAGTTTTTTTGCTTAATCCCTTCACCTATTTCACCAAACCCCCCAAATCCCCCTTCGACAGCTGTTAGTCTGTTCTCTGCATCTATGAGTCTGTTTCTATTTTGTTTATTTTATTCATTAGATTCCACATATAAGTGAAATCATATGGTATTTGTCTTTCTCTGATTGGCTTATTTCACTGAGCATAATACTATCCAGGTCTATCCATGCTGTTGCAAAAGGTAAGATTTTCTTCTTTTTTTACAGCTCAGTAGTATACCATTGTATAAATGTACCACAGCTTTTTTATCCACTCATCTACTGAAAGCACTTGGGCGGCTTTCAATTCTTGGCTACTGTAAATAGCACTACAGTGAACATAGGGGTGCATACATTCATTCAAATCAGAGTTTTGGATTTCTTCAGATATAATTCCATAAGTGGAATTACTAGGTCATAAGGCAGTTCCATTTATAATTTTCTGAGGAAAATCTGTATTGCTTTCCACAGTGGCTTCCCCAGTCTGCATTCCCACCAACAATGCAGAAGGGTTTCTCTTTTTCCACATCCAGCACTTGTTTGATTTATTGACAATAGTCATTCTGACAAGTGTGTGATATCTCATTGTGGTTTTAATTTGCATTTCTTTGATGATTAGTGACATTGAACATCTTTTCCTATGTCTATCAGTCATCTATATATCCTCTTTGAAGAAGTGACTATTCAGGTCCTTTGCCCAAAATCCAATTGTTGAGAGACAAGGATTGGTGCAAAGGAAGTGGGTTTAAGGGCCAGCAGCCTGAGAAGAGGGAAGTCTAATTTCACAAAGACCATATTAACATCTCAGTCAGGCAAGCATTTTTTATGAGCCTTGAAGGGTTAGGAAGAACAAAGGAAACTGGTGGGAGGAGACTCTCCATTGAAGGTGCTATGCATTACTCAGCACGGAGTGCTCCAATAACCATCTCAGAGCCAATCAAGTGTTGGTTTGCTTTTTGTCATCCTGGTTTTACTGTCGAAGGGGAGCAAATGTCCTGGAGCTAAAATGCCTGAAGGCTGGAGTCTGCTTCCTTTGAGGCTTCCTCCTAGAGTCCTTTAAGGAAACAGACAGCTAATCCATGGCTACATGTGAATTTGCAAGTCATTATTTACAGAAACAATTTTAAGAGAATGGTGGCGTGGGTTACACCAGTTCTTAGGGTTGCTGACAATGTGCTCTTCATCCCGACATGAAAGGTGAGGAAAGGCAAGCTCTCAGAGGTTGGGGAAAGCTGATCAGGCTCTCTTGCTATGTTTCTCTGTCTGAAATGCCAATTGCCAGACACTCGTGGCCACACCTCTGTGCTTCCTCTCTGCCCAGGTCACTGGGCTCAGATGCAGTTTGTACTGCCCACTCCTGCAAGAATGCTCTCTAAATCTCTTTGTTCCTACTGGCTGAAGGGAGTGCCATTCCACAACCTGATTTCTCCCCTCTCCGGGCTGAGCCCCACAGTGAGTGCTGGGCTGCTGGGCTGTGTCTGTGGCTCATCTCTGTTTTTCTCCCTTCCCACTACCCCAGTTCACTCCCATTTGCCCACCTTTAGATGTTTCAATGAACAGATCTGTCAGACATGTTTGTGCATTGAGTAGGAATCCTTTGTTGAATTACAGCTGTTCAAATTGTTGAAACTCAAGGGGAAAGACCAAGGGGGGCCTCTCATGCCACCATTCCTCTGACCTAGGGTCCCTTTTAAAAATACATTAAACATACTTATAACAGAAAAGATAAAAAAAACTATGAATAACATTAAAATCATCCATAATCCACCACTGAAAGATTACTTATATTAACATTTGTCTGTATCCCCTCAAATATTTTCTATGAATGTATTTTTTAAACATTGAGATCATATTGCATTCAGTTTTGAGTTCTGCTTTTTTTAACTAATGCCAAAAATAATTTCCCATTATATCAAGGCACTCTTACTCATTTAACCAATTCACTGCTGCCCAACATTAAGATTTTATCTAATTTTCACTATTATGAATAAGGCTGCCAATAATATCATTGGGCATAAATCTTTTTCCTAATTAATAATCATTTTCCTAGGATGAAATTCTAGAAGCAAAATCACTTGTATGAACTTTTTAATGACTCTTAATATATATACCAAATTGTTTTCTAAAAAGCTGATTCTATTAATAGCTACCTGAGTGCCTACTAGATTCAAAATATCATTTTAGATAGAGTTTATTATGCCTAGTTTATAGATAAAGAAACTAAGTTCAATTGATATTATTTGTCTAGAGTCACAGAAATAACAGGTAGCAAAGCTAGAATTCAAAATCAGAATTGCCCAATTTCAAAGCTGATGTTATTTCCATGTGCACTTTAAAATATAAATTGTTTTGCATGATGATATTATTATATAATACTGGAGAAAATGTGGAAAATACAAGTAGAAAGTAGAGAAAATAAAAATAAATTATCCATGAATCTACCACTTACAACAATTTAGTATATTTCCTCAGGATTTTGTTCAAAATAAATTACTAGGTTAAAAATAACTATATTATATTGCATATATAATTTTGCATTCTGCTTTTATTACTTAACATTTTCAATGCTGACCCATATTCTTTATAAACATAATTTTAACAGTTGCACATTATTGTCAATGGATGTTACCATGTATATACTTAAGTTGTTCAGCTCACCTGTGAATTTCTTTTTATTCCTAGGATCATCTGTCTCCCATGAAGCTTATAGAGGTCAATGTTGAGAACCATTCTAATCTTCAAAATAAGTCACCATGGCGGATTGAAAGCTTCACTATATGAAAGCATTTTATCAAATACGTGCTGTGAAAATAGGTGTTTCAGAACTTTACAAGTCATTTAATTTGCTGACTGCATTCATCAATCTGGTAGCAGTTAATACCATCCAGTCTTCCTCTATTTCTCCCCCCACCCTCTGCCCGCCTCAATCTGTGAAAGCCTAAATGCATATAAATCTTTCTAGGGGCTATTTGCATTCTTCTTATAAGGTAAAGCAGAATTCAAAAGACTTTCTTGGAGTCTTTAACTGCCCTGGAAAGTCTATTAATTATATCTATAGGGTCTTTGTGGAATTGAGGGGAATCAGACTACAGACTACATTTGCTGCTTGTGTGCATGTGCATTTACAAGCATGCATATATGTAGTACATTTACACAAAATTCTGCTATGGTATTGTGAAAATCAAGTTTAAAAGTCTGAGGTTTTTATTCAATAATTTTTTTTCTAAATAGCAATTTAAATATATGCTGAACTGTGAACACCATCCCTATATCAGGTACCTACATTCAAGAGAGAAATTCAAAACACTGTGATCAGAGTCCTCAAATTGGGAACTGAGCAACAATGTAAATGTAAAACCTGATTTCTGTTATAGATGTGTGGTGTTCCTGAAAGTACCAGCTAGTAGGGAGGATCAGATCAGATCAGATTTCTACTTTATTAAATATAACAATTAGTATTTTACAGACTTTTAATGCCAGCCTAAGGTAAAATTCTCTGATTGCTTTTATTCTTTTTTCTGCTACTTAGCTCTATTTTAGCCTTTATGAATTATTGTTATGATGAAAGAAAAACCTATATGCCTAAGTTATAGACCATCGATTTTATTAAGGGGTTTAGTGGTGATTTTCAGGTTTAATTGCAATACTATTCATCAGGATAAAATTTTACAATTGAAATTGGCCTAAGGGTTAGCACTAAAGATCTGTGTTTTCATAGCAAGCGTTAGTGTACAGATAGTGATAATCTAATAGTAATATGACAATTCTTTATTTTTGTTTTTTGGGTTTTTTTTTTTTTTGGTTTCAGTGGTATCTCAGCCATGAAGATAGTTTACATTCATTTCCCCATTGACTTATAATCATCCATTATTTTAGTCCCAGTACCTAAATTAATAAGTATGGACACTAATGCTGCTTCTTTATAATAATAAAAACACCTAAGAGTATTGATGATTTTTGTTTCTCAGGCAGTGCTCTAGTGCCCAGCTCTTGACCATAGAAGTCCCAGCTCTTACAGAGATCAGTGAGTGTTACAGGCATCTTACAGATATCAAGGAGTTGAGCTCCTGGAGGAATGTTAGGTTTACTTTTATTTTCCCTAAAACCTTATTGAGTAGAAGGAGTTGCCTGCCACAATCAACTCAGAGTTCAGGCTCCAGTGGAGCTGAGAAAGTGAGCAATCCAACTACTTAAAGCAACAAAAGACCTGTCTATTTGGATTCTCTAGGTAATTTTGGTCAAGATAAGACTTTTATCATAAATTAAATTGATTGTGGCTAGCATATCACTTGAGGGAATACTAGACATTACTAAATGTATCAGGGCCAGGGACTGTTTCTCACTCAGACGCTAAGAAGCAGCCTAGAAGACTATGCATACTGGATTTCACAATGAAATTCTTTATGTTCAGATGGGAAGAGTTTTCCCCTTCCTCTCTCCCTCCAAGACACTCTCTTGTTTAGGTTTCTCTTGAAAGCTTATTTGGCCATTCACACGGTCTTCTGATGGATAAGATTTGCCTTCTGTTCGTATAGAAATGCACCTTTAAAGGTAGGCCTATTACTTCATAGCCAATGGGCCTCAAAGCAAGCTTCCCCCTTTTCCATGTATCATATTCTGCCAAGGGTTTAGGCATAGTAACTGCTAACTATAATTCAAAGTCAGAAAGGAAGCAAGAACTTCTTTGATGCATAGAGTCTATTAGCACTCACAGAAATCAGGTCATAAAGCTCAGGAAAGGTACAATGCATAGCTGACAGATTTACAGTCTTCAAAAGGCCAAATAAGTCAGTGTTTTTACTGGGAGCTTAGTGAAATAAAGAAACCTTATTCCTATCTCAGTACCTTGATCTCACTATTTCACAGACTGATAATATCCATAAGTTATTGAGTATTGACTACTGTACATAAGCATTCCTCCAGTTGGTTTATTATTGAAAACACAGAGAGATTTGTTTGATAATTAGCATATCCTGATTTGGCTTCTTTGACTGCTTTTCCTTGTAGCCCTGTCCAGTAACCTCTGTGGGATCTCATTCCCCAGTCTTTGGTACCCATTCTTCCGCATTTGCAACATGAGGATACTCATTAGGATCCCACAGCTAAAAGGTGCTATGTAATCTTTAGTGCTCTTATACATGTTATTGCAGGATTAGAATGAAGAGTTTAACCATAACAGTATTTCTAAGTAAACCAGTGTTCTCCATTCTTCCATGTTCTAATTGCTGATTTGTTGTTTCAGAGATTAGAGTACTTTATTAATGTTTTCCATTAATTCCAACAATGTCCTTGGAAATAGACAGAGTAGTAATTATTTCCTATGGTACCGGTAGAAAAATTAAGGGCAAAATAAATGAAGTGCCCTCCAAAGGCATCTAGCTGTCTGGAGCAAAACCATGTCCAGTGCACTGTTAGAGTGACTTGGCTTCTTAGTACTGCAATTACCATACAGAAGCTTGGAATAGTGAGAGCCATTAGGCCAAGGTCACATTTCAGAAGAGTCCTACTTTGTCTAAAATCTGAAAGCATGCGTTTTATGCAACTGTTATTCTCTATGTGATATAAATGTAATATGTGCCTCTGTATCCACTGGCCCCATGTGACACATATTTCACACTACATGGCATCAGCCAGTGTCATTATCTCCTCTGGAAAACCATAGAGCCAAATCTCAGGGCTGACTTTGTCAGTGAAATTAATGTGCTTCCCCATGTTTATGCCAAATTGCACAAAATGTAGACATTGCAGTTAATGGAGACTTAAGCACAACCCTAGCAGGTATGTTTTAAGAAGATTGAATACACATTATTGTAAAGTGCACCTGAAATTTAACATGACCCAAATTCATAGTAATGGAACAGTAATGCAGAGCTGATCCCTGTCCCTTCTCATCACACATATATATTTACATACATGTGTCCACATACACATGCACACACACTGTCTTCCAAAATGGGCTTCTTGGTAATGAGGAGCAAATACTTTAAAGGAATAATTCTCTGTCCTCTCCTTCTAGAAAAGTCCAACAGTCACTGCAAGTGAAAAACATTCCGTTTTTACATCCTAGGACCTCTGCTCCCAGAGTAGCTAAAGTACTCAGTTGGTTCAAAAGAAAACGTTCTGAGTTTCTTTCAGAGTCATGGAAAGCATCTAACAAGATTGTTCGACCCTTCCACAGTCCCATATTATTAGAGACAAGTGATAAGCTCCATCCAATCAGTACAAAATGTTTTATTAAGTATGGTACATCTACATTTCTTTTAACTATAGCTGTAATGTGCCATGTTAAATTGTAGTCTTTTGCATGCAGGTGTTATGTAATATAATAATGAATGGGTGGCTCCTAATAGCATGCAACCCATGAATGTTTACTTCCCCCAAATGAGTAAGGCTGTGTCCCACACAGTGTTCAAAAAACTATTAGATGTGTTCTTTTTAGAAGCCTGGTGTATGGCCATCAGCACAATGAGTTAAAACAGGCAATGAATGTAGTGTATCAGGAAATAGAGTCTAAGTAGGAAATGGTGTTAAAGGAAAGGAAAATAACAATAAGATGCATTCAAGGAATAATTGCTTTACTCTGCTGGCTAAATCAGCAAAGAGACACAGCAGAGAAACCAGTACTGGGTCTTGGCAATATATGAAAAATGTATTGGAGAACCAGAGAAAGAAAGGCCCTGGGCACCTTAGCAAGTAAGCTCAAGTTGCCAATTTGCTCCAAGTCCTTCTTCCCTCCAATCTGCTCAAAGTAATTATATACAGTATTTTTAAAACCTTGTGTCTTGCTACAGAAATACCCACAAATACTGATCAGCCTTATCTTCCTATGTCCTTTATTAAAAGTATATGCATAAAATTGTTGTTTCTTTTATATATTATGGTTTTGTTAAATAATGTTGGCAAAGCCTAAAATTTCGTATCATTTTGATAGAAGTTTCTGTACATTTCATTTCATGGGATTATAGCAGAATTTATTAACTCCTAGGTTGATTGGTATGTTTAGTATGTAGACTCCCCTATAACTTCTTGTCTTTCGAGCACATCCCCCATCCTGTGCTCAGTATTTCTCTTATGATCCAACATGGATATGAGTTGAGAAATTAGCAGCAATAACTTTTAGACAGAAAACTGACTAGTCTAATGGCACTTAATTATGTTCAGTCTCTGCTCAGCCTCACACATCTTTTGCTGTTACCTCTGTTACTGTGATAAGTAAAAAGGAAAAGAAAGAACTTATGTACCAAGTGTGATATGAACTCTGGTTCACTTTTTTTTTATACAATTAGGACTATGTTTATTATTCTCCAGATGCATGTCACCTGAAAAAAGAATACAATGATTCTGAGAAAAGTCCACAGTGGTCCACTTGCTTTTAAATTACACATTATCCTTAGAGAAATATATGAAGAGATCCTCATTAAGTAAGCCCCAAATAAAGTTCTCAATAGATACATCATTTGCATAAAAAGTCCTTGTCAGAAAGAATAAAGAATATCCCCCTCAATTAGCCAACAAGGAGGCAGAAATCATTGAAAAACTCACAGCATTAAAAGCTGAAGTTTGGAAGTCGTTGACTGTGAATAAATAATGGAGAACTTGAATCACTTCAGAGAAGCCAACCCACAAAAATCAGGCTTAACACAAAACCAGAAAGAAGTTTTTTATTTCAGTAAAGCTCATTTTTAAAAAGTACTTACTTTATCCTAGGTGAATGCTTCAAACATCTCTGCTGAAAATCTCATTTTATCACCCACAACAGCTTGAATTTGCATCACAAACACAATGTAAAAAATTCAAATACTAGAAACAAAGGACAACTAATTTTTTTCTAGATAAAAAAGGCATAAAAGAGGCAAATTGTATACAAGAATCTTATTTGAGTAGAGATTCCTAAGGAAATTCAAGATAATAGATGTTTAAAAGGAAACTACACAGAGAAATATAAAGATATATGTACAATGATTTCTACGGGAATGCATAAACATATTGACATGCATTTCTATAGTTTATAAACAATAAAATTTTAAAATTAATTTTCTCACCATATACAGGAACATTGAAAAACTACTCAGTTTCTCTTTGAATATTAAAATAGTCATTCTCACAGTGTAGTATTATGTTTCAATGTTTAGACAGACTTCTAACTCTGCAGAGGTGGAAAATATATGATAGTAAAAAATGCATTTTAAGCAAACTTTTTAATAAGTATTTGAATATGTTTATGGTTTTGAAAGAAATTTTCCTCATAAACCTTAACTGAAATATTCAAAATAATCCTGCAGATTGGAACAGTATCAGACACAGGTCCTGACAATGTTGGTAAACTCTAAAAGAAATTTGACTGTTGAATTTCAATGCCATTTATGACAATATGGATGGACCCAGAAGGTATGCTATTGCAAAATAAGTCAGACAAAGACATAATTTCACTTACATGTGAAATTTTTAAAAATCAAAACAAACTACAGAAACAAAGAACAAAGTGATGGTTCCCAGGAGGAAAGAGGTGGGTGAAAAAGGAAATGGGCGATATAGTCAATAATAGTGTGATAACCTGGCATAGTGACAGGTAGTTACTAGACTTAGTGTGGTAATCACATCATAAGATATAGAGATGTTGAATCACTGTGTTGTACACCTGTAACAAATACAATATTTTATGTCAACTATACTTAAATAAATAAGCAAATGAAATATATAAAAGAAAGAATTTCAATGAGAATAAGGTATAATTTGCTGAGAGAAAAAGCAAATGTTTTGTTCTTCTGGGAGCCACTGTAACTGCCCTTTACATATGTGCACTAACAGGAAACAATGCCCTATTTAACACATGTGTCCTGGTAAATATGATTTTTGTAGGTTTTTTGTAAATTATTAAAAGTGCTGTAAAAACTATTTTTGGAAAATATAGCAGTTTGATTTTGTAGGGTGCCCCTGACTGAGGTTCTATGACTTCCATAACACTCACTTGGTTCTGCCCATCACAGCCAGGTTTAAGTGACTCTTGAGGCTGCTTCTTTAGGGTATTGTGGGAACGTCCATCTGTGCTTGACAGGGCAGCAAGGACACCCCAAGAGCACCCTGGAGCCCCAAGGTCTCTCTCCAGTCCTGGATATTACTTGCTATAAGGGACCCTGGGCCAAGAGGCTGGAACATGTCCCCCGAATACACTGTGACTGCAACCTTTGACCTGAGAAACCTCAAAGAACAAACACCAGTGAGCACACTGGCTGCTCCCCGGTGCATCTGCAAGTCCCAGGAGGAAGCTTGGGCAGGTCACCCCAGATCCCCCAGGGCCTGTATTGTCTCATGTCCAGGTCTGGTCAATGACTACATGGTTCTAACAGCTGAACAAGACTTTTTGTATATGGGGGGAAAAGTTTTGTTCTTAGAACATTAAAGAATGTAGGTTACTAATCAGTCAAAAATCATTAAATTATACTTATCAATCCACTGTCATACCATTCATAAATTACCTTGGACAGTTACAAAATACTTATTAATGTGGTTCTGAGGGATCCAATACAAATGCAAATCTGAAGTTGTTTCTGAATCACAAGAGCCTGTGTGTCAGGGCTACTGAGGGCTGAAACTTGAAAGTTCTATGAAATATAAAATATCAAGAGGGGATAGAGGGGGTAATAAGCCAAGATGAGATAGAAAACATTGACATTTTAATACCCTTCCTGCTTGATTATAATTTCCCCTGAACTTTGAAGCTTTCTATTTTCAATCTATTAAAGTTGTAATGCTTTTTGAGGGTAAAATTAATTTAACTCTTCTGTGTCTGTCCTTTTAGCTGACTGATGCAGAGACAACTTCAGATTTGTATTTCTACCACTGCCTCTGTCTAACTCTCTTAATATAACCACATGGAACATCTATTTCTAAAAGTTATTTTTAACTTTTTTCATTTGTCATGAACTTATGAAGTTTTACACTTTTTATTCACCTGAAAGTTTTGGATAACCTCAGTTCAGCCAAAGTCTTCAGAAACAACTTTGCATTCATATGACTAATGTCAAAGGGTGTAGACACTACAATCCTAGTTGATAAATAAAACAATGTATTTGGGGATATATGCTTTTATTTCTCTGGGATGTATGCCTCGTTATGGAATTATTGGATCATATCACTCTATGTCCAACCATTTGAGGAACTGCCAAACTATTTTCTAAAGCAGAAGCATCATTTTATATTCCCACTAGGTAGTGTACAAGGATCCTAATCTTCCCACACCTTTGCAAACATTTTAAAATTATTTGTATTCTTTATTACAACCATACTAATGGGTGGTATCTCGCTGTGTTGTTTTTATTAAAGGATGTCGGCATACAATGTCATATTGGTTCCAGGTGCACAACATAGTAATTCAACATTTCATATCTTACAATGCGATCACCACACTAAGTCTAGTAACCACCTGTCACCATGCACAGTTATCACACTATTATTGACTATATTCCCCTTGGAATCTTTCTGTTGCTACCAAATCTAGCTTTTAAATCTACTTCTTCATGATAATAATTTTCACTTCCATGAGTTATCTTTGTAAACACTATTGTCAAAAAAGAAAAGGGGGGTACTAGAAAGACAGATATGGATGTTGTTGAACTCATTTGAGGTTGCCTTAAACCAGGGACCCTAGCCTTATTTTTGTCATGTACTCCTTTGAAAAACCTAAAGAAAGCTATGAACACTCTCCACATAAAAACACATTAATACACACAGAGAATTTTACAATTTCAGAGGGTTCTCAGAGACTCTGAAATATAGTCATATACCCTAGTTAAGAATTGCTACCTTAAACTGGGTCCCATTTTTATAGAATCAAATCAAATAAGTGGCCCTGTATGGGATACTAAGTAACACTATCAAACTGGGATACACTTTATCAGTTAATGCAAAGTGTATTACTAAATTTATTATGTTCCCGAATTTGCTATTTGCATGATCTTCCACCCCATTACTTGAAGCTTTGGAGCAGTTGGATAAGCAGCAGAATGGTTGCTAACAATATCAGAGAGATGGATGGTGCATACAGCCAGTACTATGTGAAATCCTCTCTTCAGATAATTGGGGACAAAATACTTCTCATCAAATTAAAAATTTTTTAAGATGACAACTGTTGGGATAGTTAGCTCATGTCAGTGTTATTTGTAGTGACACTGACATTGGTTTTTAAATGTCAGAAATTAGTTTTTAAAGAGAATTTTCTACTATAACCATTATATTTCTTTTTATTCTCAAACCCCATGTCACTTATTGGGTTTTATAAATGGCATGACTCAAGTTTGAATAGCTCTTTTAATTGTGTATGAATAAATACTACATGGCAGTGGTCCTTGAAGTAGAGACCCCAAAGAACCACCCAAAAGGAACACAAGAAACAATTTCTAGATCTATGGGCCAGAAACAATTCATTTTGCCTACCTCCAAAAGTAGAAAAACCTGGTAATTCATAGACTATGGGCTAGAGTGCTCACAGGGTTTTATGTAGTGAGTCATGAGGGAAATTATGTCTAGACTAAAGGGTGCTCTGGCCTTGCTCAGCAAAGCTTAAAAATAAGACTTATGAGACATCAAAATTACAACTAAACTACAGAACAACCATCATTCAGAACCACCTGAAATCTGGCTGAATGGAAGTCCTACAACTAGGAAATTAAAGAAACCACATCAACACTAGTAGGAGGAGCAGAGATATGGAACAGATAGGTCACACACCCAGGTGTGGCAGATAAAAATAGGGAGGGATATCTCACTGCAGAAGTCCCCCCTGAGGCAAGAGGGGTCCAAGCGCCACACAAGGCCCCCCATCTTAGGGTTCCAGTGCCAGGAAGAGAAGTCCCTATAACTTCTGGTTGTAAAACCCAATGAGGATTGAGGCTGAGTGAGACAGAGTGCTTCTACAGGGCACCCCAGACATGCAGGGAAGAACTGAATTGTCTGGCATCAGGGCAAGAGCTTGAGGGGACAGTTTTCTCCCAGACAACAGTGCTGGCAGGGGCCACCGTCCCTTCCTGAGCCCTTCCCACACAGAGCCAGCAGGCAGGTGCCATATCTGAGTCTCCATCAACCTGGTTGACACTGTTCACCCCACTCTGGTGATTCCCCGAGACCCTGCTCCACCCAACTTGCAGGCCCACCCAGATGTTTCCAGTGGTTTTATGATGAGAATGGCCCCTCTTAGCTCACGCTACAAACTTCTCTAAAAATCTCTCAAGCAATAGGGTCTGGCTTCAGTGTGCCCCATACCTATTGTCAAGTGGCCCCAGGTCCTGCACTAGCAGCAGCCAGCCCTGGTTGGGCACCTCCAGTCCCAGTAACAAGTAAAAGTCATCTGCAGATTGCTTTGTAGCTCATGCCAGGTGGCCCCGGGCAGAACATAGGCAGTGACTAACCTTGGCCTGCACCTCCTGCAAGGTGCCCAGAGCCAGTGCACCTAGTGGAGAGCTCCACACCATATTGAAGCACCACCACTACACAATCACCTCCATGAGCAACCCACTCAGGAGGCAAACTCAGTGGGCATCAAAGCCTTACTGAAGTAAGTCTTGCTCTGTGGGATGGACCCCTGAACAGCTGATCCACCAAGATGTTCAGAGGTCAGTGGTCAGTGGTTGGTGGTCAGTCAGTCCTTGCAGCTTAACGGCCTAGGGACAAATCCTTGCATTGATTACTAACAGCAATCAAGCCTCAACTACAAGAGGAGGAAGTACTCAGCCCACATGGGGGGCAAGCCTTGAGTACCCAGCTTGTTTGATTGGTGAGGCTGTGCCACTGGACCCTACAGAACACCCAATACATTAGGCTACCCTTCCAAGCCTGAAGAACATAAGAGCTCTACCTAATACACAGAAACAAACACAAGAGGAGTCCACAATGAGGAGACAAAAAAAGTCCCAAATGAAAAAAACAGAACTCCAGAAAAATAACTAAATAAAAGGGAGACAAGCAATCTACTAGATGCAGAGTTCAAAACACATTAGTGAGAATCTTAACAGTATAAAAAAGGACCAGTCAGAAATGAAGAATACACTAACTAAAATGAAGAATACTTTACATGGAATCAACAGTAATGTAGATAAAGCCAAGAATCAATCAGTGATTTGGAATATAAGGAAGCAGAAAACACCCAATAGCAAAGAATAGCAAAAAGAAAAAAGAATTTAAAAAATGAAGATAGTGTAAGAATCCCATGGGACAACTCTAAATGTACCAAGATTTGCATCATGGGGGTGCTGGAATGAGAACAGAAAGAAGGAATGGAAGTCTGTTTGAAAAAATAATGACAGAAAATTTCCCTAATTTGGTGAAATAGGCACTGAAGTCCAGGAAGTGCAGAGAGCCCCAAACAAGATGAACCCAAAGCCCACACCAAGACACATCATAATTAACTTTTTAAAAGATTTTATTTATTTATTTTTAGAGAAGAGGAGGGAGGGAGAAAGAGAGGGAGAGAACATCAATGTGTGGTTGTATTTCATGCGCTCCCTGCTAGGGACCTGGCCTGCAACCCAGGCATGTGCTCTACACTGGGAATTGAATCCACCCTTTGGTTCTCAGGCCAGCACTCAATCCACTGAGCACACCAGTTGGGGCAAGACACATCATAATTAAAATGACAAAAGTTAAAGACAAAAAGAGAATCTTAAAAGCAGCAAGAGAAAAGCAGTTACCTACAAGGGAGCACCCATAAGATTGTCAGCTAATTTCTCAACATAAAGTTTTTAGGTCAGCAGGGATTGGCTTTCTTTATTCAAAGAATTAAAAATGCTTGAGAAATATTTCTTTATTCAAAGTGATGAAAAGGAAGAACCTACAACCAAGATTACTCTACCCAGCGAAGCTTTCATTTAGAACCAAAGGACAGACAAAGAGTTTCCCAGACAAGAAAAAGCTAAAGGAGTTCATCACCAATATTACATGGAATGTTAAAGGGTCCTCTTTAAGGAGGAGAAAAAGATAAAAAATATGAACAACAAAATGGTAATAAATACATATTTATCAACAATTGAATCTAAAATTCAAAATAAATGAACAAGCAGAATAGCAACAGACTCATACACACTGAGAACATTTGGATGATTGCCAGATGGAATGAGTTTGGGGTTATGGCTGAAAAATGTGAAGGAATTAAGAAGTACAAATTGATTGTTAGAGTATAGTCACGGGGATATAAAGTACAGCATAGGGAATACAGTAATTAATATTCTAATAACTGTATTGTGTCAGATGGGCACAAGATTTATCAAGACAATCACTTAGTAAGTTATGTAATGTCTCATCCCTTGGGTGTACATCTGAAACTATTATGATATTGTATGTCACGTGTAATTGAAAAATACAAAATTATTTTAAAAAGGAATTATGGACTTCCAGTCAAGATGGAGGCATAGGTAGACACACTTATCCTCCTTGAGCAACCATAGAAAGAATTACAAGTAGATCTCCAAACAAATAACACCCAGAACCATCAGGAAATTGAGCTTTATGGAAGTCCAGCAACCAAGGATTAAAAGAAGCCACATTCATCCAGATGGGTAGGAGGGGTGGAGTCATGGAGATGCTGTGTGGTGCAGAGGCGGTGGCGGTGGTAGAATGGATGATCCCACATTCACGTATGGTAGATAAAAATTGGGAGGGATGCCCTGGGTGTGAACCATCCCAGCCCCAGGCTAGGCCACACAGCTCAGGGTTCCAGCACTGGGAAGATAAATCCCCAAAACTTCTGGCTGTAAAAACCAGTGAGTGGTGGGGCAGCACAAGAAACTGCCAGACTTTCAGGAGACTCAGCTGAGAGGGCCCACAGGACTTAGAACATACGCAAATCCACCCATTCTAGGATTCACCACCAGGGTAACAGCTGGAAGGGCGCCAGTCACATATGGAGAGTGAAGTGACTAGAAACAGGGCAAGTGCCCGGCAAAACCTCCAGAAGCCAGGCAGTGGCATTGTCCCGTCTCCGAGCCCTCCCTCCACACCACAGAGAGACACGAAGCAGTGAAGCGGGTTGCCCCATCCTATTGATTACCTAAGGCTCCGCCCCACACAATTTACAGGTGCCTTTTCTACAATAGACCACACTACTAAGACAGGGATTCAAAGCAGCTCTACCTAATACACAGAAACACAAGGAGGCTGCCTCATTGAGGAGACAAAAAAAATATGGCCCAAATGAAAGAAGAGAACAAAACCCCAGAAAAAAGAACTAAAAGAGATGGAGATAATCAACCTATCAGAAGCAGAGTTGAAAACACTGGTGATCAGGATGCTCAAAGAACTCACTGAGTATGGCAACCAACAACATAAAGGAAGAAATGAAGGTTACACTACTAAAATAAAGAAAGATGTACAGGAAACCACCACTGGAGGGAAGGAAGCTGGGATTCAAATGAATGATTTGAAACATAAGGAAGAAATGAGCATTCAACCAGAAGAGCAAGAAGAAAAAAGAATTAAAAAAAAAAAAACAAGGACAGTACAAGGACCCTCTGGGACATCTCCAAATGTATCAACATCTGAATCATAGGGATGCCAGAAGGAGAAGAGGAAGAGCAAGAAATTTAAAACTTATTTGAAAAAAATAATTAAACTTTCCTAATTTGGTGAAGGACATACAAGTCCAGGAAGCACAGTCACAAACAAGCTGTACCCAAAGAGGACCACACCAAGATACATCATAATTAAAATGCCAAAGGTTAAAGATAAATAGAGAATCTTAAAAACAGCAAGAGAAAAGCAGAGAGTTACCTACAAAGGAGTACCCCCATAAGACTATCCGCTGATTTCTCTAAAGAAACTTTGCAGGCAAGAAGGAGCTGGCAAGAAGTATTCAAAGTGATGGAAAGCAAGGACCTACAACCTAGATTACTCTCTCCAGCAAAGCTATCATTTAGGATGGAAGGGCAGATAAAGTGCTTCCCAGACAAGATAAAGGAGTTCATCACCACCAAGCCCTTATTATATGAAATACTAAAGGGACTTATTTAAGAAAAAGAACAAAACTATGAACATTAAAATGGCAACAAATTTACAATTATCAACAAATGAATCTAAAAAAAAAAAAAAAAAAACTAAGCAAACAGCCAGAACAGGAACAGAATCATAAATATGGAGATCATTTGGAGGGTTATCAGCTGGGAGGGGGGAGGAGAAAATGGGGGGAAAGGTACAGAGAATAAGAAGCATATTTGGTAGGTAAAAAATAGACAGGGGATGTTAATAGTATAGGAAGGCAAGCAAAATATAACCAGAGACATCAAAATAAAGAACAAACCGACAGTACCCAGGGGGGTAGGGGGAGGGTGATAATGGGGAAAAATGGGGAAAAGTAGTCAAGGAACATGTATAAGGATCATGGACAAAGCCAAAGGCGAGAAGGATTGAGGGTGGGAGGTGGGGGTGGCGGGGGAAGGTGCTGGTGGGAAAATGGAGACAACTGTACTTGAACAACAATTTAAAAATGTAAATATGTAACAAAATTTAAAAAGAATAGTATAGGAAATGGTGAAGTCAAAGAACTTAATATGCACAACCCATGGACATGAACTAAGAGGGTGATTGCTGGTGGGAGGGGAGGTACTGGGCGCAGGGGAGCAAAGGAGGAAAAATTGGGACAACTGTAATAGCATAATCACTAAAATATATTTTTAAAAAATAAAAATTATAAATTATTCACAAGCAACTCCACTTGGTCCCAGAACAAAACTTAAGAATATTAATTATAAAATATGAATATATCTTACACCTAAAATGATGAAATTTGCAGTACCTGGAATCCTATAAAAAATTACCAACTATTCAAAGGAACAGAAAAATAAAACCAATAAAGGAAGGAAAAATTAATGGTAAATACAGACCCAGAAGTGAAACAGATAATATAATTTGTAGGAAAAATGTTAAAACAGGTATTATATTTATATCCCATATGTTCAAAAGGGTAAAAATAAACATAAGTATATTAAGGAGAAACATTAAAGATGCAAAAATTGAACTTCTAGAGGTAAAAAGTGACAGATTAAAAATGTGCTGATTGTATTAACAGATGATTAGAAACTCCAGAAAAATAGTGACCTAAATCACATAGCAAGTTTAGTTTAGAAACTATTTAATGCTAAATAAAAAGAAAAAAGACTAAAATAAAAAGAACAACCTGTGAGCTGTGAACAACTTCAAGCTGCTTAATATAAGTGTAACTGTAAGTCCTAGAAGGAAGGGGGCTGAAAAATTTTTTGAAGAAACAATAGCCAAAAGAGATAAATTGCAGAATAGTGGTGTGAGGAGCTCCACAGATACTCTCCCCAGAAAAATGACCATAACTGGTAAAAATTATTTTAAAAAAGGCATTACATGTGTATGGAAATTGTCCTAAGAGCATGTAGCAAATGAAGCAGCAATGATTCAAGAAAATCTATTAAGTATCACAAAGAATTGCAAGGGCCACAAGTATCCAAGACATTACTGAAAATAAACAAAATAGAAGAACTCATACTTCCTAATATCAAAATTTACTACAAAGCTACAGTAGTTAAAACTGGCACAAGGATAGACATATACAACAACTAAACATAGTTAGAAGTCCAGAAATATATTCTTACATGTATATTCAGTTGATTCTTCACAAGAGTACCAAGACAATTCAACAGGGAATAAATAGTCTTTTTAACAAATGGTGCTGGGACAACTAGATAACCACATGCAAAAGAATAAAGTTAAACTCTTCTTTACAACATACATAAAAATCAACGGAAAGTGAATCATATATTGTATATTTACATTTATATAAAATTATTCAGAATAGGCAAATCCACAGACAGAAAGGAGATTAGTGGTTGCCAGGGACTGTGGGAGGAAGGATGGAGAATGACTACTAATGAATACAGGGTTTCTTATTGGATTGGTATAAATATTTCGGCACTAGATTGTGGTAGTTGCTCAATTTTTTAAATATACTAAAAATCATTAAATTGAATATTTTGAAAGGGTCATTTTTATGGTATATAAATTATATCTCAATAAAAGTTAACAAGAGACAAAGACATAATTGCTTACATATCTTTATGAATGTGTGCTTACATACAACATGAGGGTAAACAAAGAATGGCCCCTGATGGGAAGAGCCCTCTAATTTTGTAGGGGATCTAGAACAGTGAGGGTAGGGAGGAAACTGTACAACTGTACAACGCTTTCCCACATCATCTGAACTTTCTTTTTTCTACTTGATGCAGTAATTTCAGGACGATGACTACAACAGTGCCTTCCAGGACAAGGGATGATCCCTAAGCAAGAAACTATAATTAAACCTTTAAACCTTTAGGACAGAGTTTCTAAGTGCCCTTTGGAATGGATTATACTTTCACCCCATATTGCAAAACTGGGATTGACAATGATTTCAGCTGTATTGCCTAGTGGCCAAAATAGCCCACTAATTCTCTACTTGTGTAACCCTACTCTATGTGAATGAGAATGGACTGAATGGAAAGCACTTGCCAGACTGTTGCCAGCAATCTGTACCAGCATTGTTACTTAATCTGTCATTCCTTCCAAAGATAGAAAGATCTGGTTAAACTAATGACAAATATAAAGACAGAAAAATCCTCTCTAAAGGTTAAAAAAAATGAATGGCATAGGTAATGAGGGACATCCAACATTATACTAGTTCCTCAAGGGGGGCTCAGAGGAAGAGAAAAACACTGTCTCTGTATAACTATATCAGATGACCAAGTGGGTGAAGCTATGTTTGCTCTCACCACACCCACTTTTGGACCTTAACAAGGTCAAATGGAAGCCTGAAAACATGAGACATTTTGGTCATATGCTATGATGTACAAGATAAAGTATTGATGACTGAATAGAACTCTAGTAATGTGACAATATCTTTTGATTCTTAAATTTCAAATTATATTTACCATAAAGGATATGATTTGGTAAAAAACTTCCAGGAATTACTCTGTACCAAAAAAATCAAACCATGCAGTATACAACTTCTGGCAGACTGATCACTGTGTAACTATAAACTTTGACCATCAAATATTTAGAAAGGCTCCTGGCTGTTATGGACAGAACATAGCAGCTGCATGCCTATGATGCCAAAGTGTGCTGTGTATAAATCTAATTACCCTTGTTTCCATGGATATAAAGCTACTCAATAAAATAGAAACAATGGGCTTCTGGTAGGAATAAGTTAAAAGGCATCATACAGTGGGCTCAGATCTCCACAGGAAATGACCGCACCTGAAGCAAAGGAAGGCTGGGGAAACCTTTACGGCATACCCAAGACTAAATTACATCTAGATGTGACTGCTACTCATATAACCTTAGTATTGGGAGCCCAATATTTTTAGGAACAAAACATGAATACTAACTGCACTCAGGCAATTAGTACACAATGGCAACAGCATGCTTGGTGGATTAAACATTGGTCCATGAGATAGAAGATAGCTGTAGGAGAGAGAAGTGCCAGTTTAAACATCAAAGGACAAACTGAATTCACTCTTACTAAGTGGCATTAAGAAAAAAAAAAAGTGTCCTAGAATAGACCAATTAGAAGGGATACTCTTCCAGATGAAAGGAAAAGGATGGAAATGAACCTGGAAAGATGTTGAGGATTTAGTGAACTGGATGAGGCAGACTCAATGAACAATGTTGGAAAACATTAGGACTCCTTGCTGGAAATGGGCTTGTACCTTTACCCAATAGGGTCTCTTTGACTATTTTAAAACAGATTGATCCTGAAGTAGCAATGCAAGCAATGACTCTTCATACTAGGGCTCATTTCTGGAAAACATCAATCTTTAAACTTATGGAAGTTCTCTGAGGGTAAGAATAATTTACACTGATGCACTCTGCCTGCTCTCATCCCAATAATGGATCAAAATGATAATGCAGTTAGCAGAAATAGAAACAATTCTGAATTACACTCTTGTACTTACAATAGGAAAGGGATGGGCCTTGCTACACAACAACATACAATGGACTCAGTCTCGGTGATATCATGTGAACTGAGACAAGATAACTAGTCTAGCTTTGTTCCCATGTTATGGGCTACATTGCATATGCTGAAAATTCATATGTCAAAGTAGTAACTCCCAGCACCTCAGAATGTGATTGTATTGGCAGTAGGGCCTTTAAAGAGGCGATTAAGTTAAAATGAAGCCAACAGCGTGAGCTCTAATCTCATCTGATTGGTATCCATATAAGAGAACATTTGTACACACAACGGAATACAAGGGATGTATGTACACAGAGGAAAGACATGAGAACACAGTAAGAAGATGGACATCTGCAAGCAAGGAGAGAATCCTCAGAAGAAACTGAACCTGCCAACAACCTGATCTTGGATTCTAGCCTCTAAAACTGTGAGAAAATAAATTTCTGTTGCTTAAGCCACTCAGTCTGTGGTATTTTGTTATGGCAGCCCTAGCACACTAATATACCATGTGACCTGGAACCTAAAAATAACCAAATCCTGATCAGTTGTGATACTTGTCTATAATATCTGGTATGTGGGCAAAGGTAAATTATGTTGGGAAAGTATAATAAGTACCTCCTTAATTCTTACTGACTTGTGGAATAAAACAGAACTGTACTATTACTATAGTGTGATTTGGTGTAATATTGGCATTGCTGGTAAGATTCAATTACCTTAAGTCAGTCCTATAATGTAGATATTGAAGATTATATGTATTAGGAAATTGAATTAAAGCATCCTCAGAATGTGACACCAATGGAACATGGTTTTAGGAGGAACCAGATCTAATTAATATCAGTTAATTAATACTCTAAATAGAGTAGTCCCACCCCTTACCCATAGTTTTGCTCTCAATGGTTTCAGTTACTCATGATCAACTGTTATCCAAAAATATTAAATGGGCCCTAACTGGCATGGCTCAATTGCTTGGGCACCATCCTGCAAAGCAAAAGGTCACCGCTTCAATTCCCAGTCAGGGCATATGCCTGGGTTGCAGGTTCAGTCCCTGTTCTGGGTAACAGATTGATGTCTCTCTCACACATTGATGTTTCTTTCCCTCTTTCTCCCTCCCTTCCTCTCTCTCTAAAAAATAAATAAATAAAATCTTTAAAAGTATATTAAATGGAAAATTCAGAAAATAAATAATTTCTAAGTTTAAACTTGCATGCCATTCTGAGTAGTGTGATAAAAATCTTGCCATCCTGCTCAGGACATAAAGCATCCCTTTGTCTAGTGTACTGATGCTGTATACACTACCTGTCCATTAGTAACTTAATAGCCACCTATCATATTGTTGTGGTATTTCAGTGTTTATGTCCAAGTCACCCTTATTTTATGTAATACCGGCCCCAAAGTGCAAGAGAAGTGATGTTGACAATTCAGATATGCCAAAGAGAAACTGTGAAGTGCTTCCTTCAAGTGAAAGGTGAAAGTTCAAAGAAAAATGTTGTATGCTGATGTTGTAAGATCTATAGTAAGAACAAATCTATACATGAAATTGTAAAGAAGGTAAAAGAAATTCATGAGTTTTGCTGTCACATCTCAAACTGCAGAAGTTATGGCCTTGGTGCATATTAAGTACTTAGTTAAGATGGAAAAGGCATTAAATTTGTGGGTGGAAGATGTGAACAGAAAGCATATTCCAATTAACATGTTGTGACAAAAAAACACTGAGTGTAGTATCATGAAGACTTCAGCAAGGGATCCCCTGAAACGAGTGACACCAAGCCATTTACTGTAAGTGAGGAATGGTTATACAGATTCAGGAATAGGTTTGCACTGAAAAACAAAAATTACTGGAGAAGGTACACCTTCCCATGAGGAAGCTTCTGCCACAATTCTTGCAAAGTTGAAATTGATTAAGGAGAAAAAAAAATACCATTCAAAGCAAGTCTTCAATTGCAATGAAACTGGGCTCTTCTGGAAGGTGCCCAAGAGAATCTACATTTATTAAAAGTGTAAAGGAGGCACTAGGGCATAAAACATGGAGGAAAAGATTAACTCTGGTACTATGTGGCAACACTGCAGGGCATATGATAAAGCTAGGCATAAACATACAAAGAACCCATATGCTTTCAAAAACAAAAATTATCTGCCCATGATCTAGCAACATAGTCAGAAAGCATGGGTTAGAGCTATCTTGCTTATGGAATAATTCCACCAATGCTTGATCTCAGAATTTTAAAAAAAACTTGGAAAAGAAAGGGTTGGAATTTAGAGTCCTATTAATAGTGCACAATGCACCTGACCATCCTGAATCTGTTATGAAAAGGAAAATGTCAAGGTTGTATTTTTACCTCCAAACTTAACCTGCTTCAGCCCCTTGAACTAGGGCATCATTCAGTTTGTCAAGGCCACATACACTCACCTGATATTTTATTGCATTCGATCAGTAATTGATGGATACCCTAATCTGGACAAATGCAGGGCAGGAATTCATTCACTACTGCTGATGCAGTAACATTCATTAAAGCTGCAATGAATGAATTAAAGCAGAAAACTATAAACATCTGCTGGAAGAACTGATGGACTGAAGTTGTGAATGTTTTTAAAGGTTTCCCAGGGATTGATGGAGAAGTCAGAAAAATTATTCATGAAGTAAGACAAGTTGGTGGAAAAAAGTTGCTGACATGTTTGATGAAGAAGTTGAAGAACATATTGAAGGCCATCAAGTGTGAACAAATGACAAATTGGAAGAACTTTTTAAGTCACCTACAGAGGAAGAGAAAGATGAAGAAACTGAAGCAGAACCAGCAATGTGGACATTACCAAAATTTGCTGAAGTGTTTTGAATTGCAGACATTAAAAGACAAAATTGAGGAATATGACTCTTACATGGAATTCAGCATTAGTTACCCACGTGATCACCAAAGGATGACTTCTGCAGCAACACTTTTATGAGTGAAAAAGAAAGAGACAATGATTTTGGATTGTAATGTTCCTCCAAGGATTTCAGGAAAAAAAAAAACAACCAAAAACTTTCAACTATGGAAGACTCATGACCATCGACATCATCTGCTTCTGATATACATCCACATCATTGCTCAATGATCCAGGATCACTCAATACAGACGATTCTCCTTCTTACATGTCAGGTCAAAAGTAGCCTAACACTATGTTACAGTGTTTACATCATTCATCTCACTTCATCTCATCACATAAGCATTTTATCATCTCATATCATAAGGGTGAGTACAGTACAATAACATATTTTGAGAAATTACATTCACATAACTTTTATTACAGTATACAGTATATTGTAACAATTGTTCTATTTTATTATTGTTGTTAATCTCTTACTAATTTATAAATTAAACTTTATCATAGGTATGCACGTATTAAAAAAACATAGTATATGTTTGGTGGTACTGGTGATTTCAGGCATCCACTGGGGATCCTGGGAAGTATCCCCTTCAGATAAGAGGAAACTACTGTAGTTTTACAGAAGTTGATCATAAAGCACAAATAACTGTAGATGAAGTATAAATTAATAGAACAATATGGAGATATACATAATGGTTTTATAGTGTGGATTAGTTGCTACTTAATGTCTATCCCTATGCCACACTGGCCCTTCCAAATGCTGTGTATACTCATGTTGATATTGATATCTTATCTGTTAAACAAATCCTATCTTAAATTTAGGTGCTCAGAGAAACATGATTGTTTTCCTAGCAAAGAGCCTGGGACAAAGGCCAGGCAGGTGAATTGTGTAGGAAAGAGTTGTCTTAGCAGGTCTAAGCTACTTAAAACTTGTACATTCCCAAAGAAGTCTGTTTCCATGAATGGCATTTATTCACTGCTGGAATTGGAGCTCTTGCAACATTTTAACCCATAAAAGGTCTTTTGCACACTTGGAGCTTCTTTGAACCACACTGGATCAATGTCTAGATAGTCTCTGTAAATACTGTGATTTATGGTTAACATTTTATTTCCTTAGGTGGTCTGTTTTGATAACTGTGGTCTATCATGCGGGCAGTGTACCTATATGACCAAACCCCAATAAAAACTCTGGAATCTTAGGATCAAGTGAACTTCCCTGGCAAGACTGCACTTCACACATATTGCTATAATTCGTAAATAGAAGAATTAAGTGTATCCTGTGCAGCTCCACTGGAAGAGGACTCTCGAAAGTTTGTGCCTAGTTTTCTCCAGATTTTGCCTCATACACCTAATTTCCTTTACTGATTTCTTTGTATCCTTTTGCTGTAATAAATCATAACCATAAATATAATGAATTCTGAGTCTTACTGAGTACTGAGATTGGTCATTGGGATCCCCAACACAGGTACACTACAAAATAGTCAATTAACATAAAAGAAAGCAGTAATGAAGGAATAGAGGAATACAACAGATATGTAAGACATATAAAAATAGCAAAGTTGCAGAGATGTCAATCCTACTTTATCAGTAATTAAATGTAAATAGATGAGTAACAGTAGACACTGAAAACATGCAAGAAAGACAGTGAAGCAATGTCTTTAGAATACTGAAAGAAAAAAAGCTGCCAACCTCGAATTCTACAGTGGTGAGGTATCTTTGAATAGTGAACGAAAAAGGTGAAAGAGACTTTTTTATGACACAAAAGCTGAAAAAATCTATTACTAGGGGACCTGCATCGTAAGATACGTTAAAGGATATAATATGGGTAGAAGGAAAAGAAAACCTGATGGAAAGCTGGATCTACACAAAGGAATGGAAAACACCAAAAATGGATACATAAAAATAACTTTTTTCTTATTTCTTTTGCATCTTTTTACATCTCTTAATAGCATAAAGGCTGGGGGAGTGGAGGAATATTGTTTAAGTTCTTATATTATACATGAAATGGACTGTGATAAGTTAAAGGTGTATTCTATAAACCCTAAAGAAACCATTTAAAAAATTATTATACCTAATAAGCCATTAAAAGGGATAAAATGGAATCCTAAATAATACTCAATCCAAAATGGGTAGAAAAAGAGGAAAAAGTAAATAAGAACAAACGGGCCTAAT
This sequence comes from Pteronotus mesoamericanus, assembly GCF_021234165.1. NCBI lineage: Eukaryota > Metazoa > Chordata > Mammalia > Chiroptera > Mormoopidae > Pteronotus > Pteronotus mesoamericanus. The sequence continues at coordinate 7,979,576 of NW_026555198.1, forward strand.
ACAAGGCAAATAGCAAGATGGTAGGTTTAAAACCAACCATAGCAATGATCACATTAAATTAAAATGGTCTAAGCATCCCAATTAAAAAGTAGACTGTCAAACTGAATAAAAAAAGCAAGATCCAAGTCTAGGTTGCCTACAAGAAATCCAGATTAAATATAAAAACAAACAAGTTAAAAGCAAAAGGATGAAAAAAAGGTATGCCATACTAAAGTATAAAAAAAGCTGGAATGTCTAACCACTATGTTGTACATCTGGAAATAATACAGAACAACACTGAACTTAAACTGTAACTGAAAACTAAAAAAAAAAAAAAAAAAAAAGAGAAAGGAGTGAAAACAAATGAGGGGAAAAGATAATTTTTCTATTATTTTAATAAAATGACAAACTCACTTGGAAAAAATTACTGGGATGTTTCTATTAATTTCAGTCAAAGTAGATTTCAGAACAAAGAATATTACCAGGGATGAAAGGAGGCATTTTATAATGATTAAGGGTCAATCTATCAATCCTAAAAGTTCATGCACCTAACAACAGAACTTTAAAATACTTGAAGCAAAAAGAGATAGAACTAAAAGGAGAAACAAATAAAATTTTAGTCAGAAACCTCAACAACCCTCTCAATAATTAATAAAACAAAAAGACAGAAACACCTGTAGAGAAAGAGAAAACTTGTTAATAATGAACAACACTATCAACCAACTTAACCTCATTAACATTTGTAGAACACTTCACCCATCAACAGTAGGATACGCAAACTTTTCAGGGGAGGTTTGCCAAGAGAGACTATATTCTGGGCCATAAAACTAATCTCAATAAATTTAAAAGAATTCATATAAAGTATATTCACTGAATTAAATTAGGAATCAATACCAAAAAGGAATCTACAAATCCTATATTTTGAAATTAAATAATACATCTAAATAACCCTTAAATAGAAGAAATCAAAAGAGAAATGAAAAAGTATTTTGACCCAAATGAAAATGAAAACACAACATATAAAAAATGTGGGATTACACATAATTAGTATTAATAGGGAAATTGGTATCATTCAATCCTTATATTATGAAAGAAGAAGTGTCTGAATCAAAGTGTGGCCACCAGACCAGCAATATCAGCATTACATGGGAACTCAGAAATATGTCTTCAAATCCTACTCCAGACCTACCGAATGAGAAATTCCAGGGGTGAGGCCTAGCCATCTGTCACCTTCCAGGTGATTGTGATCGACATTCAGCTTTTGAGAAACACTGATGTACAGAGTAGGGAAAAAGTAGCTTTACAGTTGTGATAACATGAAACAGAATTTATTCTTGTGTATTTATTTACTGTATTATTTTCCACATGAATTGTACCCCTACTTTTGCCCCACTCTCTATACTGTTTGAGTGGCATATTTACAGTGTTAGTGTTTCTTTTTTTCAATAAGGAATTTGCAAAGTTCAGGACTTCTGGCCAAGATGGAGGCTCAGGTAGATACACTTTGCCTCCTCACTCAACCAAAAGAAGGACAACAAATTTAAAAACAAAACACAACCTGAACTGCCAGAAAATTGAACGGTATGAAGCCCAACAACTAAGGAGTTAAAGAAGAACCATTCATCCAGACTGGTAGGAGGGGTGGAGACTGGCAGCCAGGGTGGAGAGGACACGCAGCAAGGCGGCAGCCGGAGGACTGGGCGGGCGAGGCAGCGCCTGGCGGTCCCACATTTGTGTGTGGATAAACTGGGAGGAACAACTGGGGAGTGAGACTGGCTACACAACCCAGGGTTCCACCTTGGGAAAAGAAAACCTCAAAACCTCTGGAAACCTGTGGGGGTTGTGGCAGCAGGAGAAACTCCCAGCCTCACAGGACTGTTTGTTGGAAAGACTCACAGGGTCCTAGAACGTACACACACTCACCCACCCAGGAATCAGGATCAGAAGAGTCTAATTTGCTTGTGGGTAGCAGGAGAAGTGACTGAAAGCCAGCCAAGAGCTGAGCAAGTGGCATAGTTCCCTCTCTGACGCCTCTCCCACAGACAGCACCACAACACAGCAACATGGGCCCTGCCCTGGGGAATACTTAAGCCTCCACCCCTCACAATGTAACAGGTGCACCAAGACAAAGAAATGTGGCCCAAATGAAAGAACAGATCAAAACTCCAGAAAAAAAAAAAGAACTAAGAGATGAAGAGATAGCCAACCTATCAGATGCAGAGGTCAAAACACTGGTAATCAGGATTCTCACTGAATTGGTTGAGTATGGTCACAAAATAGAGCAAAAAATGAGGGCTATGCAAAGTAAAAAAAGAAAAATATACAGGGAGTCAACAGTAAAGAGAAGGAAACCAGGACTCAAATCAACAATTTGGAGCAGAAGGAAGACATAAACATTCAACCAGAACAGAAGGAAGAAACAAGAATTCAAAAATATGAGGAGAGGCTTAGGAACCTCTGGGACAACTTTAAACGTTCCAACATCTGAATTATAGGGGTGCCAGAAGGAGAAGAGGAGGAGCAAGAAATTGAAAACTTATTTGAAAAAATAATGAAAGAGAATTTCCCCAATCTGGCAAAGGAAACAGACTTCCAGGAGATCCAGGGAGCTCAGAGAGTCCCAAAGAAGTTGGACCCAAGGAAGAACACACCAAGGCACATCATAATTACATTACTCAAGATTCAAGATAAGGAGAGAATCTTAAAAGCAGCAAGAGAAAAGGAGACAGTTACCTACAAAGGAGTTCCCATAAGACTATCAGCTGATTTCTCCAAAGAAACCTTGCAGGCAAGAAGGGGCTGGCAAGAAGTTTTCAAAGACATGAAAAGCAAGGACTTACAACCAAGATTACTCTATCCAGCAAAGCTATTGTTTAGAATGGAAGGGCAGATAAAGTGCTTCCCAGATAAGGTCAAGTTAAAGGAGTTCACCATCGCCAAGTCCTTACTATTTGGAATGTTAAAGGGACTTACCTAAGAAAAAGAAGATCAAAACTATGAACAGTAAAATGACAGCAAACTCACAACTATGAACAACTGAAACTTTAAAAAAAAAACAACAACGTAAGCAAACAACAGGAACAGAATCTCAGAAATGGAGATCACATGGAGGGTTATCAGCAGCGGGGGGGGGGGGGCGGGAGGAGGATGGGGGAAAAGATACAGGGGATAAGAAGCATAAATGGTAGGTACAAAATAGACAGGGGGAGGTTAAGAATAGCATAGGAAATGGAGAAGCCAAAGAAATTATATGTACGACCCATGGACATGAACTAAGGCGGGGGGAATGCTGATGGGAGGGGGGTGCAGGGTGGAGGGGGATAGAGGAGAGAAAAAAATGGGACAATTGTAATAGCATAATCAATAAAATATACTTTAAAAGAAGGAATTTACATGGTTTACACTGCTCTGAAGGTCATGCCATTAAAAATAATCTTGTTTTGAATAGTCCATTAATATTGTGTCATTTAGAAAATTTCCTGGGCCCAAGCAGTACTGCAAGTGATTCATCTTACAAATAATGCCTAATTTGCTGAAAAGATCCAAATTTCAGAAGACACAGTTTCAATTTTTCTTGAAATTTTCAGAGTGGTAGAGTATATATACACCAACAGAAATATGACCCCACTGAGTAATTCCTACTGCTTACAGAAATTCCCTCCATGTGGGAACCAAATGCAGTCAACTCCTTATCGTGTTCAGTGATGAAAAGGAACAAAGATACATTAAATCTAAATGGCTGATAATATAAAAATAATTTGCTTGAAATACGGTTTTATACCTACACTTGAATATGAATTTGTCTAATATTCTAGCATGTCACTTCAAACAAAATATTGAAGCCCTAACATAAGCACTAGCTCAGAAGCACTAACTCCTATAGTGGTAGATAACACCTTTCCCACTAATTCTATGTATCAACCTAAAGCAGATCTGGTCTCTATCTAATTTGCTGGCTAACATATTTCCTGGGACAGGAAGATAAAGATTTTGGTTTTAATGGGCTTCAGTTACAGCTTCTCCTAATCAGGAATAAATAAAATCAACATTGTATCAAAAATACTTAGACAAGTATAAATAATAATTTTAATAATAACATGAAAACAACATTTGCCATGGAAGAATTATACTATGGGTCATCTATCAACTAATCTCACTTTATTATGACAGTCTTTAAACAAAAAAGAAAAAAATATCATGAAGTCCTAGTGTGCTTACGCTCCAAAGGGAAAATGCAGTCCATTCCACTAAACACCAAATTTCCTTCTTTACCTCAGTCTTTGCTGGCTTTCATTAGCTTTGGTTCTTTCTAACACACTGCCTTCTGCTCTTTTCTTTTTCTTTTTTAAGCAGAGGTCCACCAAAACAGCCTATGGGGCTATGAGATTATACTTAATCAAAGAATCAGCCAGTAACCACTGTTAAAATGTTTCAGTATCAATGTGAAGTGAGATCAGGATTTCACAAGAAAGATTCAGAACAGAAATACCAATTTCTAAAAAGGCTTATCTTCCTTTGAGAAGTTTAAATATGAATACATAAAGTTTAGGGATTTTTAGGGGGAAGGCGGAGACAAACGTATTTGGAAACATAAATTAATTAAAAAATAAAATAAAACTGGAAAAAAGTTTAGGGATTTTTAAAAATATCATGGTGTCTTTTCTATTTTGATTTATCTGCAATTGACAAACATGCAAAAATAACTAATTTCCAAATCAAAAGCCTCTAGTAGAAATATTCAAAGTAAAAATCCAGCATTTTCATTTACTTATTGGCCATAAAAGCCAGCAAGAAACTGTCCTTTTCTCTCTCACCTCAGAAAAACCACCACCAATTTCTTTCTAGGACAACGATGACATTAACAGTACTTATCCCTCCCTCGTCAGTGTCCAGCCATCCCGGCTTCGATCTACGTGAGTTAATGTTACAGTTCCAGTTGCAGGAAATGCGCCACCATTTTCTTCACTGCATTACATTTGGCAAGTCACCTACTAGCACTACACAGGGTAGGAAATGAGTCAGGAAGAACATAATGGTCTGACTGAAAAAGCCAGCCACATATCCCGGGTCTGCCAATTGAGTGAGGATATTAAGGAAATATAAAATTCAAGGCGGAATTCTTTTTTCATCCTCTCCAAGTTACCAGCATATATAGTACTGGAAAACAAATACTAGAGGAAGGTGAAAACAGCCACATAAATGAAAGCTAGACCTAAAAGCAAACTAAACAAAATGCAAACTATAGTGGGCCAAAGAACTTACTCCCATTCGGGTTTTATTTGTGGCTGCAAGCAATCTCCAAACTGAGAGATTCATAAATGAGGGACCAGTTTCAACCCACTGAGGGATCAGCAATTTGCATGAAAATATTATTAAAATATTTTCTAAGAGTTGTGTGTACTTCACTGTTGAATTTGGTGAAAACAGTCCAGAAATGACCAAATAAAATAAATAAACCTCAAATGTTTTCTTTTTACTATACCCACTTCCAAAAATTGCTAAGCATATTTAACACAATTTTCTCTGCTATTCTTCAACTGAATCAGTAAAACATGTAAAAACTCAAAACATAACTGTAATATTACACAAGATAAATTTTTCTTCAATAACTTAATCTGTTCCAAAGTATTTCTGCCCAAAATGTGTAGGTGCAACAGGATGAACTTCAGTGGTTAAAATTGTGATCTCTGGAAACTCTTGAATGATTGATTTGGCACCTTCAAAAAATAAAAGGAAGAAAATTATTATTATTGCAGGATTTTTGATAACATTAGTTGGAATTCAGGAATTTTATGGTCAGTCACTAGGCCTCATATTGAGAGAGGACACAGCAATGACGTTTGTGTACCTAGTGAGACTTGGTTAATCAGTTTTTTTTAATGTCTGATATCTGAAAAGCTTTGATGGTAAGTCAGACTGCACCCCGACCGACTAATAAATTCTTACAATCATTATTTTATATCCAAGATTTGAAAAACATATTAAATTATAGCAACTTCTTCCATAAAGGATATTTTATTTTATTTTAAAGGCAGCCAGAATAGGGAGACTACAGTTCTTTCTGAAAACAGAATCATACATATGATGATTTCTCAACTGGAACACTGTGAAACAAGTGTAAAGACTTCTTTGTTATGTCGGTACAAGCTAGCTTTTAAGAAATTAATACTCTAGCTTTAACAGGGGAGGGTGGAGGGAGGGATCCAGGAAAGGGACTAGGCAGTACCCCAGTTGAGCTAGAAAGCAATAGCAAGGCTGCCACAGAATATGATTTTTTTTCATTTATAATGTCAAAGAATAGTATAATATCGTAATGTATACTATTGGAGCTAACACAGTTGCTTGTCTACTCCCAAAGGCAGACAACCCAATAATTATTTGGTTATCTCAATGTTTACAATGCCACCTGTTATATATAAATAGATGGCCAAGCATATCACACTTTGTCAACACCAACATTTGATCTACAGCTAATTTTTTTTATTACAAAACAGCAAAATAATCAATGGCTTACTGAGCACAGCCCTCCCAATATAGATACTCTATGGCCAATTCAAGGTTTGCCTGAGACTTGGAACCTTTGCAAATGAAGAAATGCCCTAACTAGAAGCCATATATTTCTTTCTTTTCAGTTATGAAACAAATACAAATTTATTGTGGAACATTTGGAAAATATTAAAAACCTTAAAAAATAAAATAAACCACTTAGAATCCTACCATCCTAAAATAACCACTGTTAATGTTGTATGTGTATTTTAAAATGAAGATGGAAATAGTATTATGCATCTGCCTAGCCTCTCTTGCTGAAGATTAGGTTCCATGTTAAATCCAAGTGTGATTTTAGTAGTCATAATAGTCATAATTTGTATTAGTCATCTCTAAACTTGGTAATAACATTTAACACTATTCTAATGCTTTTATTTATCCTGCTCTTTTATATTCACCACATAGATTTTTTGATGTCATTTTCAAAAACATGATTTAACAGTTACATAATATTACATCTTTTGAATATATATGTTTAACTATTTCCTGACTGTAAGTTATTTACATACTTTCAAATTTTTCCTTATATTAAATATTTATATGTGCATCTATGATTATTTTATTAAGATACTCTCATAATTGTCCTAGATTGCATGGCAAACAAAAGTAGGGCCTTAAATTAGGTTTACCTCCCTCAGAAAATGGAGAACACACAGTTTTGTCACAAGGCTCTTTGAGAAGTCTAAAAAGTTCTGCTCTTTGCTTCACACTGCAAAGCATACTTAAGTAAGACCACAAGGCTAGTTAGAACTTATCATTTCTTGCTGTTTGGGCACAGTTCTCAGGCTCATATGAGGAACCAGGAGAAATAGGGACCTTTTGGCCATTTGCAGACTCTACCCAAACAGGGCCACCAGGAAAACAATTGCAATCTCCTTACCTGGGACTAGTTCATACTTTTCCATTTCAATTTGAACAAATTAAGAATGGTGCAAAATATTATCACTAGGCTTACTAGCAAAATTAGATTTAGATTTAATGTGGAAGCAAATAAACTTTTTGTCAGGATGAGAGGTTGGACAGATGCACACTTACCCACCCAAATGCCCATCCAGAGCACCAGTTACTGCTTCATGCTGAACTTACCATGAGGAGTGGAGAACAGACTGAGTAGAATGATAACACTGGGCTGAACCCCATGTTCTATAAGAACCTTTACAGCTTCAATTACAGTATTTCCAGTGCCTGAAATCAAATGACAACCAAATGAATTGACAACTTTCACATTTATCTCAAAATGCATTTATGCTTCTTTGAAGTAAAGGCAGTTCAGTAATCTAACATGAGACACCACTACAAAAAGCTTCATTTGAGGTACCTGTTCTTTATCCATGACATTATTTTCAATAATGGGCATGACACATACACTTTACAGTTTTCAAAGGCACAACAAGTCCTAAATTCATTCAGTATTTGAGATATCAACTTTAACACACACCCTCCACCCCCAACCCCAGGAGACCATGCCATGTGTGATCTGAGTATGTTTAGGAAACAGAATATATTAAAAGAAAAAACATTTCCTCCAGGGAGGATAAATCCTGAAAAAATTCATTGCTATAACTCACTGGGCTAAAGAGAGGACATATTTCAATTATTTTCTGTGTTTATATATTTTGCTTCATTAGATCTGTTGCTTCAGTGTGTTCATTTTAAGAAAGAAGCTCTTTGGAACTAATAAGGTTTGAATAATGTATATTCTCTTACTACACACTAAAAATTCGCCAGCGAACTGCCTGAGGCAACTCCAAATCCAACTGAGAAAAAAAACACATTTAGAAACAGTTTCTGCCTTATAAAGGGCACCCAGAAGGCATGCACTAAAGTGAATTTAAACTTATCTAACCAAAGGTTACAAATTAAACCCAAAGCACTCACTGAGAATTGGATACATCAGAAGGACTTTTCTCCTATAAATGTCTGGAGGGAACTTGGCATAATATACTTTGGCTCTCTGTGTCTCCTCATCACTCTGAATCAGGATCTTCCCAATACGGATGGATCGACAGCAATCTCGTAAACCTTGTTCCATTGCCTCACCTTGAAAAGGAAATAAAAACGAAGGAAAAAGGGGTTAGGGGAGATAGAGTGAGAGTCAAGAATAGGCCAAAGCAGTGTTTGTGACTGTTATTAATACACAAAGGACATTGTCAAGATGAAGCAATTCTTCTTAAGCTAACAGCTTTACTTCTCATATGTTTATATTTTAGAGTTAGTACAGGTCAATGAAACTAGGTTATGGGCTAGTCCATGAAACTGGGATAAGCCAGTTTTATGGGTGGCTTGAAAGTTTTAGAGCTCTCATGCTTTACGATTACAGGAAATAAAGTGTTTTGTTGAGCTGCTCTCTGAGCTTTTCCAATATCTGGAACATTTTACTCTTATTATTTAAGGGAACCTTTAAACAACCTAAATTTGTTACTTTCATCTGAAAAAATATAAAAGGTTGATGGAACAATGAAGGCTACAGACCAAAGGATCTCCTTTTAGATCAAGGTGGCATCAGGAGACATTACTTAGCTCCAGTAATAACTTCAGTGGCAAAGGAGTTGCTGGCAAATAGTGAAAAAGTACTGTGTTGTTCTCTCTCCCCCCAGAGAACCACAACCAACAGCACCCACACTCCCTTGGTTTCTGACAGTGGAGCTATTCTGAGTCTGAATTCTTTTAGGGAAGTATTTTCCAAAGTCAATCATTCTCCCACTACCTTAAAGATTTTAGGCTACCTCAGAATTCTACTTGTATTATTATTTACTTAATATTTTTCTTTAAATTAACTGATTGTGTTTACATGTACTTTAAGAGGAAACTTTGTAATTACTACTGTAAACATAAAAACAGTTTCTAATATACATGAAAACTGACCAATAGCTCTTAAGGTTAAAAATAACCCTGTCTATGCATCACCCCATGGTCGTTTGGTATACATTAGGGGTCTGAGGACCATGCTGCTGCCTTTAGGGCAGGAGCTGGACTAAAACAGAAGAAATTGTAACTTAAAAGCCCATCTCCACTGTCTTTACCAGTTTTAAAAGGTTAAACAACATTGTCCTGAAAATCCTGTCATTGTTTAAGAGCTACCATACTTTGCCATGTATAACACACACCTGTGTTTTTGCATGCATTACATACAGGATTATTAAACCCATGGTATGTAATCATTACACACATGTATAATGTGTATCCTTATTTTTCCCTCTAAAATTTGGGCTAAAAAGTGTGCATTATACAAGGCAAAATACGGTACTTTCTAATACAAAGGGAGTTTAAAGCTCCTATTTTATTTCAGGCAGTCAGTTGCTCACAAATAGAACTTCATAGCCAGAAGAGAAAAGGGAACGTTTGTACATTTAAAAAAAAATAGCCCATCTGTTTCCAGTGCAAGCAACTGGGGCTTTCACTGTACCCTGGATCTTGTTCAAAAAATAATTAAGTTGCTGAATGGAAATAATCACCTCCATGTAACCTATGTTTTAATTATAGGCATGTGATTTTGCTGCACAAAGGTTAGTTTAGAAGGGTATATCAGTTGGACTGATTTTTGAGCAACTGGAAACACCTAGAGTTAATGACAGTTAAGTGCCTTTGCCTAGATGGTCACATAGTCATCAAATATAAAAGTAAAAATATTGAGTCCAGCTCCTGACAGGGTATGACTGTTCCATACAAAAGAAATGAAAAAGAAGAAAAATATTTTCTCCAGCCATGTATGCAAAGTTCTGCAGGCCTGAAATCCTGCCATAGTCCCTTAGCCTTCCAGCTGCCCCGTCCTCCCCAAGGCAGCATCATTGCACCTTCCTATCCTCCCACCCTCCTCTGAATCTTTTTGAAAGCTGGCTTGCCCATGGAGGCGTGCAGGCCACTAGGGAAGATGCTGTGCAGTTAGAATTAGCCAAACTCAGCACCACACAAACCGCAATTCCAAGGCCACATGAAGATAGACAACACAGGGAGATTTAAGCTAAAGCAGGATGCAGCTGCAATTAGGACAGACAAGCTCACTTCTCTCCTGGAAAATAACAACTGTTTCTATACATGCAGAGAGACAAAATTGCACATGTGAACCTACCGCTTCTCATTATGCTGACCCCACAATTTCCCTTCTCAAATTTCACTCCTTCATACTTGTACCCTGTTGAGGAATAAATCCAAAGATTTTATCTTTCATCATCAGAGCAACCTACTTATTTTATAAAGTGCTTATGGTTTAAAGCAGATGGGCATGAAGCAACCCTTGTCCAGATACATTGTATAATGTCTTAGATTTCCTGTGAGAGTAATGAGAAGAGTCAAGACTTTTCATAGTTATTTATTAATTCTTCATAAGAAACCTATGGAGATAACTGGGATAGGTGGACTTCATCAAGTGGGAATAGGACATATGATAGTATGATATTCACAAACATATTCCTCAAATTGAATTCAGAGAATCATTGCACTCTGAGAATGTTATAAACACCATCAATTCAAATGGGTCCCCACTGTGTGTCACAGCAGAGAACCTCCTCATTCTGTTCCTTTTTATGAGCCTCCATTCTGCCTTAAAAAGCAAAAGAAAGAGACTGAAGTAGTTACCAAGATATATTCAACCCTTGGCCTCAGCCTAAATGCGTTTCAATTATGCGGCAAGCTCAGCCCCCAATTTGAAGAGTCAAGCTTTGAATAGAACAGCTTCCATTATTTAAAAAAAAAATCAGAATTTCAAATCCCTGAAACAGGGATATTTGGCTGCTTTCTATTTGAGTATCACAAGGCATCTTCTCCAATTCTCATCATTTTTAGTTTTATTTTTCTTTTTTACTTCTCATACTTTTATGTAAAGTTTCAATGTCAAACCAGTCCACCCATTTGCTTCCCCACAGAGGTGAAGATAAGCTGCCAGCAATTCTTAACTCCTGTTCCAATGGGCTGTCATCAAAGGCAACACCTGCATGCTAAAGAATATTTATTAACCTTTAACTTGAATTCCCAAGCAAGCCATTAACAAAAAGTCATCCGCATAAATTTCTTTACTAAATGTCTCCAGGTTATTAAGTTGTTTAAAAGAACAGCTCCATCTAGACTCCGCATTATGCCTACTAATTTAGGCAGACTGCTTTCTTTCCATTTCCTCCAATTCTAACTCAACATTTTTTGAGGAAAATGTGACAGTAACAGCTCATATTTACCTGTTGGAGTGGTCACCACGCATTCTTTATACGGCAGCTGATTCAATCCCTCTTCCACAACAAGTCTAATCTAGAAAGTCAAAGAAAGGATAAGGTGAAAATCTGGTAAGAATCTCCTGTTACCTGTTAGCCTCCAGAGCGAAACACTAGACAAATTCAGTTACACAGCAGGCAAGGATTTAGCTTATGGAGGAAGGAAAGGGGCTCCTATCGTGTGTCAGGTACAGAGATAGATCAAAATGCCTGGCTGCTTGCTACTAGGTATTCAACCTTGTTTAGGCACCTGATTTCCAAAAGAAAGTTCAAGTATGCCTTATGATTCTCATTCAGTCAGTCCAGGCTATATTAAAAGAGATACAAAACTACAGCAAATGGCAAAAGTCACGGCAGATATCCTTGGAAGGAAACTTGTGGTTACTCTAGAAATAGTGCACAGAGGAAACCTCTTTGCCTTGTTCAGTACTTGGAAACTGTTCAGTTAGATTCTTTTTAACAAGTCCCATCATAATGTAAAATAAAGCTTGAAACTTGTTAGTAAGAAATAAATGAATGGATGGGGTTGAACCAATTTACTGAGCTTGAAGTAGGAACCAATGAATGCATTGGGGCTTCTTAGCTTAAAAAAAAAAAAGGCTCCCAATGTTCTTAATTTGTGGTATAGAGGAAAGAATCCATTGGAACTACAAGAAACAGCATCCAAAGCCAGGTATGATATTCCTTCCTATGAGCACCTGGGGTCTACTACCATAAAGGCAATTCTGAGTCTGCAGTGTACATTTCCTGCAATCAATATTACACCATTGATTGAGAATCAGGAACGGCAGGGAGAAACGGTAGGCCCCATGCACTGTTACCACAACACAATACTCTGTTGTCAATAAAATGATCAACGCTAGGTGGGCCAGCACTTTGTCATGCTGCAGCACCAGAGGGTCCAGAAACCTCATAAATACTGTGTGTGAACACACTTACTTCTAACCATCACCTTCTGTGGAAGGTAATGATTCTTATGAGCAAATTGCAAGGGAAGAAAAGGATCCTTTTCCTTGAAGCTCTAAAGCTCCTCCTAGTAAGACTCCTCTAAAAGAGTAATACCTTTCCTGCAACCCTCAGACAAAAATTTGTGTCTAAGCCTTATACAAGAACATAAAACCAGAAGTTATTTGACTAAAATATAAAGAACTTAAGATGAGTGCCAGGGAAGCCAATTCTGATAAACTCAGGGTAGTATTAATGTCAACTATAAAGGGACACTTGTACTAGAAGAGATAGTATACTAGAAATCCTCAACACTGGAAACCTAAACAGCTCCAGCTCCTACCACAACACACAGACCCTCTTCTTCCTGTCTCCCAGTATCAGGACCTTCACGGCCAATTGCAGAGAACAGAGGGGCCCCAATTATCATCCCCTCAGGCGAGTTATGCCCTGGGTCCTTATTATCTCATTTGATTAAGACACAAGTGGGGACCCAAAGGAACCCCTGAATTTATTTATTAAAAATTGGGTATTTATTCTTACATGTTTAAGCTTCAGTCACCTTCAAAGTCCTCCCCATTTGATGCAATATACCTAAGCAAGATGTTTTTTCCACTGCTCAAAACAGTTTTTCAACTCATCGATTTGGATGCCTTTTAGTACTTTTGCTGTTTTTTGTTTCACCTCTTCTACATGGGCAAACTGTTTCTCTTTGAGGACTTCTTTCATCCGGGGAAATAAAAAAAAAGTTGCTTGGGGTGAGAATAGGGAGGGTGGGGCACAGGAGTCATGACATTTTGGTCAAAAACTGCTGAACACTCAGCGTGGTGTGGGCTGGCGTGCTCATAAATCACCCACCATGAAATGGGCAAACACATGGAAAGAGTCTTCAAAAAAATTCACCGAAGCCGAATGCAACCTCTCATAACAATACCAACTGGTGCACTGATACAGATGGGTTCCTAGAACACTTACCTAGTGGGAGAAGCTTGTACCACAAGGGACCTGCTCACCAGAATACAATTCTGGGTCTTTTTTCGGTCCCCTCTTGTATAATGCCTTCTTTTTCAGGCAAGCATTTCACAATAATCACAAACTTAACTCCTACTTTCTGTAGAAAAGGGGAATATGAAAAGCAAAAGAAAGAGGAACCATTTTCTACTAATGATGCCCAAGACCTCTCTTTTTCCCTCAGCTACCATTGACACAAGCTCCCTCCTCCTTGAAACTGCTCCTTTAATTTGATAAAAAGCATAATGACAGAATGGCCTAACTACCACTCCAGAAATGTCAACTACATTTATCTTGATGAAATCCAAGGATTATTACTGCCCTTATAAACTCAAATAATTGTAAATGGAAATTGCCTCTGAACCAAGAATATTTAAAGGCAAAAGTACTATAGTTGTCTCTACTCTTTGGAATTAAAAGATTTTTCACAGGAAAAATCTAAATGAAAATTAATAAGCTACTTTTATCTCTTTACCAAACTAAATAGAGTATTTAGATTGCAAACTCCATGAGAATAGGGACATGTCTGTATTCTTTACTGCTGTACCTCCTCTCCCTGCAACACAGTTTAGCACAGTGCCTGACTTACAGGAGTTCAATATATATTTCATGAATGAATGAATGAATGAATGAATATTAATAATCACAGCAGAAAATGTGTCCATCTAATTGTAAGAACTGAGCACACTTACATATAAACACAAGAAGGAAACACAGTGCTTACCCTGAAGACAACACAATCTAGTCTGAGATACTCTCAGATCACACTAGCAAAACAGAATTGAGCTTGGTCAATCCTTAACAAAAAGTCCCTGAGGAAAGCACAGACAATCCAACTTAATATTTCACATGTGCCTCTTCTTTCACATTACGCAAAGAAGAGGAACAATAAACACCTCCCATGTAAACTGCAAGAGTTATTAATTTTTGTGCATTAGATGGATATTACAGGGTAACTATTAGGTCTCCTTACATCTTTGTTTTTCTTTTAATGTATTGGGTTGGTCAAAAACTCCATTTAGTTTTTTCCATAAAAGGCATATTTTTCATTTTCACCAAGATCTCTATTGATTTGGGTGTTTTGAGTATGTCAGCTATCTCCGTGTGGTATGTTGATTATTCTCACTTAATGTCTCAATATGTTTGCTATCAACTGCAACTGGTCTATCCAACCATGGAGCATCATTCAGTGAGAAATCTCCAGCTGGAAACTTCATAAACCACTTTTGACACGTTTGACCAGTCACAGCACCTTCTCCATCACTGCACAAATCTTTTTCTGCGTTTCAGTTGCATTTTTACCTTTCTTGAAATAGCAAAGCACAATATGCCAAAAAATGTTGAGTATTTTCTTCCATCTTCAATATTAAAACAGCTACACAAAAACTCACCAATTTTGATAAGTTTTTTAAATGCGTGCTGATATGACAGTTGACACAATACAATCTAACAAAATTGTTTTGAATAAAGTTAAAAACATTAAGGAAAATCATATGTAACTTTATATCCATCAAAAAAAAAGTTAAAAACAACTAAGCGCTACTAGAGCCATCTTACGGGAAAAAAAAAAAAAACAACGAAATTTTTAGCCAACCCAGCGCTTCACTTCACTGCCCTAAAATAAGTCATTTAAGGGTTACTTATAACCAGGTTTCCGAGATCCATTTGAGATGTAGGAGCACCTGAAAGCTAGAGAAAATGAGTTTATGGGCAATGCTTTGAGGTGAACGGGATTGAGACAGAGATGGAGCTTTAATGCAACAGAAGAAGCAATACTTCAGAAGTCTAGCAAGATGAAGGTTACTTGGTACAATCTCTCTCACCCCCAGAATGCTCTAAAAAACCCTTGGCTTACTATGGTTATATCACTAGGAACAACAATAAAGTGAAAATGGAAAGCCTCCACCTACCAAACGATCTGCAGAAAACATGAAGTCCCCTCTACTGGCTGTCCTAAAAAAAAAAAAAGTAGTACAAGTTTTAGTCTAGATTAGAGCTTTAAGGTAAAATATTAATCATTACATACAGTAACACAGATATTATGACCTATTACTAAAAGCTTAAAAGTTTGTATGTATAGACTATTATTAAGGCAAGATATTTTTCACTAGAATACAGGAGCCTAAATGAAATGACTTGATAAGTATTATTGAGAATATTTATTTGATATCAGCATTAGAGTTAGGAATTGGAAAGATTACTCAGTCACCCACTGAGCTGCCAAAGTATGTTATTTAACCAGATGAACATAGCTCCCCCTGGAAGATGGCAGTAAGACCATAGCTCAAGTTAAGAGAAAAACTTCGTAGTGAGAAAATCAGTTTCCTCCTTCCTCCTATTCCATTCACCTCGCCATAACCCATCTACTTTGTCTCTAATCCTTTTTGTAATGAGAATGGTACAAACAAATAAATCTTATACTTTTGAGAATACATAACCTGCCCTGGCTGGTGTGGTTCAGTGGACTGCATGCCAACCTGCAAACCACAGGGTCACCGGTTCAATTCCCAGTCAGGGCACATGCCTGGGCTGTGGGCCAGGTCCCCAGTAAGGGGTGCGTGAGAGGCAACCACACATTGATTTTTCTCTTCCTCTCCTTCTCCCTCCCTTCCCATCTCTCTAAAAATAAATTTAAAAAATTTTTAATTTAGGAAAAAGAGAATGCATAACCTAATTTCTAGGATCTTTTTCTCAAGTCATTGATTGATAATTTGTGCCTTTTGCCTGTTTTTCAATCAAATACTTTGTTTCCCAGATCCTTCTGCCATTTTCCTGTACATTTCTTTCTGGTCAATGCTTTTATATCCTGACATATCCAAGTAATAATAATCAGAGGTTGCACCTACCCACATGCTGTTTAACCAGCCACAAAAAAGAAAGAAAAAAGGGATGTTAAAAGGCTGACATTTTTTTCTGTATGTAAAAATCTACTATTGTTCCTCCTCTTTCTCCCATACATGTTAAATGATTCAACTAAACAGACTGAGTTACAATTTATGTATTTAAAAATCCCCATCTGACTCTATATAACATACCTAAAACATTTCCCAACATAGCATCAGAATAGCATATGCAAACATATATTATCTCAGTATATCATTAATCATGACTTTTTTCAGGTTCATTTACTTTCTCTGACAAGGAAAAGCAATGAAATATTCCTGATACAAATGTCATTAGGCTTCTTAGTTGTAACTACATTTCTATCATATTATGGAATATTAATGAAACCAAGAGCAAATCATAACAGATTAGCTATGTTAGAATTTAGCTTTGAGATAAAATGATTAAATTAGCCCTTCTCAAGAGTCATAGCTGCACTGGAATGTAGTCATGTCTTGGGCCCTACAGACCTGCCTATAAAGCAAGCTTCAGGAGGTAGGCTCTGCTTAAGATAACAGAAGAATGCAGCCTGGTAAGCACGAAATATGAGAGGTCTGTCTGGAAAAAGTCCAGCCATTGTTATAACGAGAACAGTATGCATGACATCGATGTAACCTGGCCGCCAGGGAGAGTGAACTAGAATGCACATGCATTCACTACACTAGTCAGCAGGGGCAGTAGACACTGTTGAGTGAGCATGTGTATTGTGTGGCCGTCACATTCAAAATGACCGAGAGAGTAGAGCAACAAATCTGCAACAAATTTTGCATTAAGCTTGAACATTCCTCCACAGAAACTATTCGGATGACTCAGAAGGCTACAGCTATGGGCAACTGGTGATTGGCAGCTTCATCACAACAAAATGCCAGCTCATGCATCACGTCTCACACAGAATTTTTTGGCAAAACATCAAGTCACCCAGGTGACTCAGCTCCCCGACAGCCCAGATTTGGCGCCTTGTGACTTCTGGCTTCTCCCAAAACTAAACTCACCTTTGGGAGGGGAGAGAATTCAGACCGTTGATGAGGTTCAGGAAAATATGATGGGGCAGCTGGTGGGGACTGGGAGAACTGTGTGAGGTCCCAAGATGCTTACAGTGAAGGGGATAGGGGCATCACTGTCCTATGTACAATGTTTCTTGTATTTTGTATCTTCTTCAATCAATGTCTCTATTTTTCATAGTACATGGCTGGACACTTTCAGAACAGACTTTGTATAGCTCTGCTTTTTTCTTTCTGCTCTTAATATAATGTCATTGACTCACAATCCAAGATATTTTACAGAACTCTCTTTCTGTTTGAGACCACTTGGCCATTGTTACTAGACCAGGACAGGAAGGATGCTGCCAGGAGTTGAATAAATCTGATTGTTGAAGCTTGCATAAAAATCAAAGCCTATGACCCTTGAACCCCTTACTCATGATTTTTACCCTTAACAGCCCTGAATGATAAGTCATTGTTCTGGCTTTAAGCAATACAGCTTCCCATTTTCCTTGCTTAACATTCTGCAAATAAAGTGACTGTACTTTCATCACTGCAAAACTGGGTGTTCAATGTTTGGCTCTGCTGTATGCCAAAAGGGATGAACACTCATCCTGTTCAGTTACCATTACTCTCTAAAACATGAACCATAATTGAGCAATAGCAAGAATATAGGTCTGTATTCTTTATATATAAATATTCCCTGAACTCAAAAAACTCTATTTACACACATCTACTATATACAGAGAGCCCACTTAAAACAGGCTCTATATTATGTACTGTGGTTTTCAAATGAAACCATACCATTACACTAGCACCTTTCATTTCTAATGTAACTAATCTTCATAACATGCTTGTGAAGGACGAAAAAGTCAGGGAACTACAAAAAAAGTCAACTGAAGCCTACTGTCCTTTTGGCTAGACCTGTACAAATACAGAGTTGTCTAGTCAGCCAGAACACAGTTTTCCAATAGGAAAGAAAAGTCTGGATTGGTCTTGAAGAAATATCCAGGAATGTATCTTGTGAACACATCTGAAATACGTTTTTAAGTTCTGAACAATTACATGTAAATTTATTACATAGAAAAGTTATATTAGGTTAAGTGATCAGAGTTAACCCAATCTATTACTTTATATTGGAATCAGACATTTTAACACCTTTTACACTCTCCTGCAAAATATCAGCCTTAGCTGGTAACTTTCACATAATCACCATCTTCTCTACATTCTCAAAATGGTACATACTATGAACTAATATGTACTATCATCTCTTTATAATTATTTGACTTCCAAATAAAGCATTTGCTGCTCCAAATTATCCACTACAAACAGTGATTACTGTATTTTGCCATGCATAATGTGCACTTTTCCATCCAAATTTTTGAGGGAAAATTAAGGATACACATTCTACATGGGTAGTACTAATTCTGTATCTATAGAAATGTTTTTAATTCTTTTATTTATGCTATGCGTTAAAAATTTAACTCTAGAAAGCAGTAACAATATCTGTATGCAAAACAATACCCTGGAATATGATAATTGGTTTTGTTTCTAAATGTAGAGAAATAAAAAATTAAATTAAAAAATTGAAATGATTTTTTTCCTGAAAGTTTGGGCCAAAATGTGGGTGTGCATTATACACGGCAAAATACAGTACTTGCCCTGGCCGGTTTGGCTCAGTTGGTTGGAGCATCCTCCTGTAACTGAAAGGTTGCAGGTTTGACTCCCGGTCAGGGCACATACCTACGTTGCTGATTCAATCTCTGGTCCGGCTGCATACGGGAGGCAACCAATTGATGTTTCTTTCTGGCAGCAATGTTTCTCTCTCCCCCTTCCTCTCTCTCTAAAAGCAATGAAAAAATGTTCTCGAGTTAGGATAAAAAAAAAACAAACAAACAAAAAACCTATCTCCTACTGTTTTAGACAGACTTAAGGCCCATACTGTTTACTTTCAATCAATTTAGATAATTAAAGTACAGCCAGAACACAGTAAGTTGTTTGCATTTTTAAAAACCCACAGTGGTTTTCAATATCCACATCTAAATCCTTAACACTGCTTAACACCAGAGTTTCATAAAGCAGATGGTTACTTGTTAGATCAATCAAGTTACACATTTTCTCTGAGCCCCTACTTTAGGCCCAACACTGGACTAAAGTATTTGTTAATAAAGGTGTCTTACTGTAAACCAGACCCTAGGTTTTATTAATCCCATGCACTTTGGTTTAAATCATAACTCTATTCAGTTTTGTCTTAAAACCATTTTTTAAAAGAAATCTCTCATACTAGAAACAAAGACATTTTAACCACTCTCTATCTAATAAGAGACCCATATAAAATCTATTGTAAAATTATTACAAAGCAACAAACACACTGATACACATTCCTGGGATATTCTAAAAATATATCCAAGTAACCAAATATCAAATATTTAAATAGTGATATCCAGACACTCATAATTTAGCGCATGGAAATATAATTAATGTTAAGCTGAGCATCTTTTAAATTGTACAAACTCCAAACCGGATTAACAATGCAGACCTAACCATACCTGAGAACATACTTTTCTGGACACTCCCCCCAAATGTATGTCATACATCTGTAGCAAAAAAATGAAAGCCAAAGGCAGCCATTTTTTTTTAAATGACCTTCGCACTGAAACAACAAAAGAATGAGAATTAGCCCTGGCTGGTGCAGCTCACTTGATTGAGAGCCAGCCTGCAAAGCAAGGGGTCGCTGGTTCGATTCCCAGTCAGGGCACATGCCTGGGTTGTGGGCCAGGTCCTCAGTAGGGGGCATGCGAGAGGCAACCACACATCGATGTTTCTCCCCCTCTTTCTCCCTCCTTTCCCCTCTCTCTTAAAATAAATAAAACCTTTTTTAGAAAAGAATGAGAATTATATTGGAAGTCAAATCACCATTTTAATGTGGACTTGGTAAACCTCAGTTTGTACAGGTCTAGCAACAAGTTGTAAGCTTCAGCACTTTGTTGTACTTCACTGACTTTTTCCCTACCTAAGACTGTCTATAAAGCACTCTGAAAACCCCAGAGAGAACTTCAGCAATACTTAAAATCATGTGCATCTCATAGCAAACCCAAACCAAGATGAAGCACTGAATTTCACTGACCTTTCTTTCAAATGGTTAATGTCAATACAATAGGTATTTACTTATCATCCGTAAGATAGGAAAATATGAGAAAGGAATGTTTTAAAAATATGAAAAATTTAAAACTTCAAGTAAAGATCCTTTGCCCTCTTTCTTACTAGGCCTCATTGCTGCTGCTCGAGGGATGCCCTAGTTGATGGAAGACAATGTTGACCTTAAACCAACAAACTGCCTGATACTTCTCCAGCAAACTGGGTTTATGTGGGAACAACAAAGTATTGCAATTCAGGACATGTGGTCTATGGGTGAACCATGGCAAGTCCAGAGAACAAGAGAGAGGAACTTTTTTTTTTTTAACAGAGAAAAGGAGTTCAGAGGGACCATTATAAACAGAGTCCAATGGAGGAAACTGGGAGTTCAAAGTGTAGTGACTTTTCACTGGCTGACTCTTTCATTGGCTAAGTGGGTGCCTGAGAAGAGATCCTCCTTCTTCCTAATGGAGTAGTACAGTAAAAAATGATCTTTCTACTGGAGATAGAAAGCACATCTCTTCCAATTTGGGGTAATTGACAATGAGTGGGTAGGGCATGAGTGCTCCACCTACAGGCCCTCCCAACCCAAATTTAAAAGACATTTCTGATTATTAAATTTCACAATTACAACTACAATTTTTCCAGCAGAAATTCCCACTTGATCGCTCTCTGCTTCTTTTCTCTATTCAGAATAAACTTGACAATCTCTCTTTTTCTACAAAAATTATTTTAACAACTCACTATTTATCCATATATGAATATACCAAGTGTACAAAAGGGTTATGTATACGGCTTTTCTAAAGAGGTCCAAAAGTTGCAGAAGGTACTGAGTATTACACATATATGACTACCTTCTTTCCCACAGGTGCACCGTTCATTAAAAGCTTCCTTGGTGCCAAGTATTAAGCACTTATGATGCATTATCTCATCTAATCCTCACACAACTTTAAGAGACAGATTCTACTGTTACCACTATTAAAGTGATGAAATATGGAGGCTTACATAGGTGAAGTATTTCAAGGTTCTTTCCAGCCTGAAGCTCTCTGATTCCAAGTCCTTGAGTAAATCCATTACTTAAATTTTGCTCTTAATAAGGGAATGTTTACTAAAAGATAACCAGTTTTTAGATGCATTTCAATATTTCTCTCACTGTGAATCACACCGGCATGTACATACAATGCAAACAATAAAATAAAGAGTCTGGCAGGCAAATAAAGCATGAAATGTTCCTCCTGAAGAGGAAGCAGATGCAATTATAATATGGTTTATAAATAGTATGTACTAAGGTTAATGCATACAGGGATATACCCTTCCCAAAGATGATTACATTAAAACCTGTCCCATAACTTAAAACAATTTAATTTAAATAAAATTTCAGTAGCACTGAAATAGGTTTCACTTCAAAAGTGAGGATTAGCCCTGGCTGGGTGGCTCACTTGGTTGGGGTATCATCCCACACACCAAAAGGTTGCGGATTCGATTTCCGGTCAGGGCACCTACCTAGGTAGTGGGTTCAATTCGCAGTTGAGGCACGTGTGAGAGGCAACTGACCCATATTTTTCTTACACATCGATGTTTTCTTCTCTCTCTCTTACCCTCTAAAATCAATAAACATATCCTCAGGTGAGGATTTAAAAAGAATGATTATATTTAAGGACCGTTTTCAGCATCTGGTGTCGGAGAGGTTAGGGCTGGGCATAGGGTTGTCGCATTTAGCAAACAAAAATACAGAGCACCTAGTTAAATTTGTATTTCAGAAGTATGTCCCATGTAATGTTTAGGATACACTTACATGGAAAAAAATTAACTTTATCTGAATTCATATTTAACTGGTTGTCCTGTACTTTACCTGGCAAACTAAGGAGGAAGAACTACATGGACTCAAATTCAGCTCTGATGTGTTTTTGTTTGTTTCTGGTTTTTTTTTTACAGATTTTTAAAAACTTTGATTATAAACACATACATAGATAGAGCAGAGTTTACCATCTCTCTCTTCCACAATGATCAACTAATGGCCAATCTTGTTTCATAAATTTCCCTACTCAATCCCACTCCACTCCCAGTTTACTTTTTTAAGTTTATTTAAGTACAATTTGCATCAATAAAACCCACCACTTTAGGCAAGGCATATAGTTGTGTAACCTACACTACTATCAAGATATAGAGTTTTCTTTCTTTATATTTATTTTTCAATTACAGTTTACATACATTATATTCATGTCAGGTGTACAACATAGTGATTAGATAATTTATATAACTTACAGTGATTGCAATAAGTCTAGTGCCATCTGACTCCATCTGTAGTTATTACAATATTATTGACTAACATTCCCTATTCTGAACTGTACATCCCCAAGAGTATTTTTTTAAAGATTTTATTTATTTATTTTTTTTTAGAGAGGGGAAGGGAGAGGGAGAGGAAGAGAGAGGAACATCAATGTGTGGTTGCCACTCACGCACCTCCCCCACTGGAGACCTGGCCCGCAACCCAGGCATGTGCCCTAACTGGGAATCGAACTGGCGACCCTTTGGTTTGCAGGCTGGCGCTCGGTCCACTGAGCCACATCAGCCAGGGCCTCCATCTAATTTGTACTTCTTAATCCCTTCACCCTTTACACAGATCCTCCCAAACCACC
Organism: Pteronotus mesoamericanus; assembly: GCF_021234165.1. Taxonomy (NCBI): domain Eukaryota; kingdom Metazoa; phylum Chordata; class Mammalia; order Chiroptera; family Mormoopidae; genus Pteronotus; species Pteronotus mesoamericanus. The sequence continues at coordinate 8,002,895 of NW_026555198.1, forward strand.
TCCCATCTGGTAACCATCAATTAGTTTTCTGTACCTATGAGTTTGTTTCTGTTCTGTTTGTTCATTTATAAGTGATATCATATGGTATTTGTCTTTCTCTGACCTATTTCACTTGGCATAATATGCTCTGGGTCTATCCATGTCTACGTAAATTGTAAGATGTCATTCTTTTCTATGGCCAAGTAAGTCATCTATTGATGGACACTTAGGTTGCTTCCATATCTTGGTTATTCTAAATAATGCTGCAATGCACATAGGCATGTACATACTTTTTTGGCTTAGCATTTTGGATATCTTTTGATAAATACCCAGAAGTGGGATTGCTGGGTCATATGGTAATGCAACTTTTAACTTTTAAAAATATTTTATTGTATTTTTTCCATTACCATTTATCTCCCTTATATCCTATCCCCCATACAATTACCACACTATTGTGCATGTCTATGAGTCCTTTTTCCTTTTTGCTCAATCCCTCCATCCCCTAAACGCCCCCAGAGCTCTCAGCCTGCTCTCCATGAGTCTGTTTCTATTTTGCTTGTTAGTTCAGTTTGTTCACAAGAGTCCACATATGAGTGAAATCACATGGTATTTCTCTTTATCTGACTGGCTTATTTCACTTAGCATAATGTTCTTCTGGTCCATCCATGCTGTCACAAAGGGTAAAATTTTCTTTTTTATGGCTGAGCAGTATTCCATTGTATATTATGTACCACAGTTGTTTTATCCATTCATCTACTGATGGACACTTGGCCTGCTTCCAGACCTTGGGCAAGCACATACAATGAGCTAAAGATAGTTTATTCAATAAATGGTGTTGGGAAAATTGGACAGATACATGCAGAAAAATAAAAATAGACCATCTTCTTATGCCACACACAGAATAAATAGAATAAATTAAAAATGGATTAAAGACTTAAATGTCAGACCCAAAACCATAAAAATGCTAGAAGAAAACATAGGTAGTAAAATCTCAGACATTACTTGTAGCAATATTTTTTTCTGATATATTTCCTCAGTCAAGGGAAACAAAAGAAAAAATAAACAAATGGAACTATATCAAACTGCAAAGTTTTTGCACAAAAAAGGAAGCAGTCAGCAAAATAAAAAGACAATCCACTGAATGGGAAAACATATTCGTCAATACATGTGATAAGGGGCTAATACCCAAAATTGATAAAGAATTTATAAAACTAAACACCAAAATAAAAGCAACTCAATTAAAAAATGGGCAAAGGACCTGAATAGACACTTCTCCAAAGAGGATATACAGATGGCCAATAGACACATGAAAAGATGCTCACTAATCATCAGAGAAATGCAAATTAAAACCACAATGAGACATCACCTCACAGCTATCAGAATGGCTACCATCAATAAGTCCATAAACAAGTGCTGGCAAGAATGTAGAAAAAGGGGAACCCTTTTAACTGTTGGTGGGAATGCAGACTGGTGCAGCCACTGTGGAAAGCAGTATGGAGATATCTCAAAAAACTAAGAATGGAACTACCTCATGACCCAGTGATTCCACTTCTGAGAATTTATCCAAAGAAACCTGAAACACTAATTCAAAAGAATATAAGCACCCCTATGTTTATTACAGCATTATTTACAATTTTAAACTTTTAAAAGTATCTCCACACTGTTTTCCATACTGGCTGCACCATTTGCATTCCCACCAACAGTGCACCAGGGTTCCCTTTTCTCCACAGCCTCGCCAGCACTTGCCACCTGTGTATTTATTGATCATAGGCATTCTGATAGCTGTGTAGTGAGATGTAATGAAAAACAGTGCAGGGTTTTAAGCAGGGGAGTGTTGTTTTGTTTTTTAAGCAACAGATGAAAGGGAAATGGAACATAAAAGCTTTTTTGGCAGGTTTAAATCAAAGGAATGTTTCATTTAAAGTTAATGTTTACTGGAAGCACTAAACACATAAACTGTATTTCCATAGCTACTTTGTTATTATGTGATCATTAAAATAATGAATAGCTTCAATGTCGGTCATGGTATGCAGATGATTTATAAAATGCTTTTCTTTCTCCTTCCTTCACTCTCATAAAAACATACCCCCACGGCAATACTTAGAGCCAACCTAATCTAACTTGAAAAACTGGGGGGAAAAAAGCTTTTACTACCTGGTAGGCATAAGTCATCAAGGCTACAGCTCTTTAGTACCTTCTTTAAAAGCTCTTTAAATAGTGTCATTAATTATTTACTTGCACCTCAAAGCAGAGTTCAATGTAAACATTCAAAATCAGGTAAAAAATGAAGAAAAACTATCATTTTCCCTTAGAACCCAGGACTCAGTCATTCAGAAGTTTATTTTTTATAATGACTGGGAACATTAATGCCCCTATGTTCCAGGTACTGTGACAGGCCAGACTTTCCTCCTGCCTCCCTGGGGTCCAGACCAGTTCACAAGACATTACTAGGATATGTCCAATAAATATTATAACATAAGTATGTATAGTTAAAAAGGCAAATTCCTCTCTTCTGGCTTAAAACCCAGTTGGAAAATTCACATAGAATACCCAGGGAAACCAAAAACATGTCCATGTTTTAAACAACTTTCAGGGGACAGTTTTTTTTCCTGTGGTGGACATTTTCGTTTTGTACAAGTTGAAGGAAAAAGATTCCTTCAGTCTCAGGGTGATGCCAGGACAGATTCTCCAGGCTGGTTCTGTTCAGTGTGTGGAATCCCTGGCACAGCCTATATCCCGAATCTGAAGCCAGGCAAATCACTACACAAAGGGCAATGGCCCAGCCTGAGTGCAGCGCAATCACCCGAGGTGTTTGTAAAGCTACAGGTGCTCATGCTACCCCCAAGACTACTCTAAGAATGGGAAGTAAAAACTGAAGGGAAAAAGGCTCCTCAGGCAATTCAGATGCACAGCTTTGGTTAGAAATACTACGCCCTGCTTGGTGTGGCTCAGTGGACTGAGCACCTGCCTGTGAACCAAAGCGTAACTGGTTCGGTTCCCAGTCAGGACACATGCCCGGGTTGCGGGCCAGGCCCTCAGTAGGGGGCGCAGAAGAGGCAACCACACGTTGATGTTTCTCTCCCTCTTTTTCTCCCTCCTTCCCTTCTTTCTAACAATAAATAAATACAATCTTTAAACAATAAAAAAATATTACATTACCTAGTCAGATGACTCAAATCACAGATGGCTACACCCACATTAATGCTGCACTGAATGTTCATCCTAAGGTTACTTTTCTCCACTCCAGGTGACTAAAAAGGTCGTAAGATCAAACGCGCTCTTTCTGTAGTGCTAGTTCACAGACTAAAACTGCTAAGATTGTTCAACTTTCCTTCACACTTGAAACTGAGACCGTGGGAAACCCCCTTCACGAACAAGTATTACAGCTCCTGGGTTCTGACCTACTTTGCTGCAAAATGGCTAAATGCACCAAGAAGGTCGGAATCGTCCACATAAATACGGCACCTGTTGTGGTGCCTCTCTCAGGAAAAATAGTAAAGAAAATTGAGGTCAGACAGCACGCCAAGTACACTTGTTTCTTCTGTGGCAAAACCAAGATGAAGAGGCGAACCATGGGGATCTGGCACTGTGGCTCCTGCATGAAAACGGTTGCTGGCGGTGCCTGGACCTACAACACCACTTCTGCTGTCACAGTCGAGTCTGCCATTAGAAGACTGAAGGAAGTGAAAGACCAGTAGAAGATTCACAATTTGAAGCATTGCTAGCTGATAATAAATGGGTTAATTTATGTAACAAAGTTACTTTGGCTTGTTAATTTTATTAAGTGGACATTCTGATTTACAGTGTGTTAATTTTGCTTTCTCAAAAAAAGACTTGCAAATTAAAATTCTTCTAATTTTTCAGTAGACAAATAACATAAGAATATAAGCCTTAGCTTTCTGTAAATCTGTTTTGCCCATTCAGCTTAGATACATTGGTTCAGCTTAGAGATAAACTATGCAAAGTCATTTTTAGATCACAGTTAATATTTTTTAAATGTTTCTAAAAGTAGGATGGACATACGCTTCCTCTTAACTTTTGATATTTTGTCTGACCCTTGTACTATAATCTTCAGAAAACTGAAACAATTAGAATTTCAGAGCCAAAAAAAAGGAACAAGTATGTTAAGAAGTATCCAAATATTTGACTACTTATGAAACAACTTTACTTTAATGTTTCAGAAAACAAAAGAAAACAAAACAAAGGACAGGGAAGATGATCTCTTAAATACTCTGCATTGCCTTAAACATGAGGTCATGAACTATAATGAAAAAGTACATTACACTCAGATTTTGCTGGGTTTAGGACACTAAGGGGACAGGACGGAGAGTATGTGTGACTTAATCCATTGTAATAATAGAATGTGGAAATGAATAAGTCATTTCTCCTGTGTGACCCATGTGTGACTGAATATTAATAAATTATCTGACCATTGATGTTTTTCGATTACTGTACTTCCAGTGAAAGAGAATTTCCTTGAAATTCCATAATACAACCAACATATTATGTTTCAAATACTGTACATTTCAATAAAAGACATTTAAATCTGTCTAATTTTCTCAATCTTGTCTGCTTTTAGTTACAACATGCAGTCCTGCTAGCTCAACCCCCATTTCCCCATGGCAAAGTCAACTCAGCAAGCAATCCCATCACTAGATAGCCACTAAAGACCAGAAACAATAAAAGGAATAACAAGTACTCCAGTGTCTTCTATTATCAGACAACCTCTATATATCACACAATATATAGTGCACATTTATTATATCACATGCCCTGAGGAAGACAGGATATGATTAAGTGATGGTATCTTTCATAAGTAGACCTATGTAAGTATAGTTCCTCTTACTATGGGCACCCTGCACCAGCCCCTTACGTGGAATGAAACAGGTCTTGTTTTTGTTGGGGGATGCCAATATTTTTGAAGATAAAAGCAACAGAAGCCTCTGTTAACATATTTGACTAACAAAAACAAAACTAAAACACTGTCTCCAGCCTAAATAACTAAGCATTAGTTATCAAAAATTGTAGTGAGTCTTTCCATACTATATCACAGCATAAAAATTATGTAGAATTGTATGTACAATTTAGTTTCTTTTACTATCTCCCAAAAGCTCAACAAACCAGTACTTATTATGAATGTAATCAGAATCATGCACAAATCCAAACATAAAGGCTTGAAATACCTTAAATGTTCATGGCTCTTCATGTTTATAACCAAAGTTCAGAGAGTAAAGTATCCTCTTTTAGCCTCATAGGAACTCCATGAGATACTGCCAACACCCTCGTTGTACAAATGATAAAAGCTGAATAACAGAGATGCTAAACATCTTGCCTAAGCTCACAATGGATCTTGATGTCTCCTTCCAAACTCAGGAAAAAAAAAAAAAGATTTCACTTACACCCAGGTTTACCATACTAAGTAATGCAGTGAAATTAGGTATTGATATTGTCATATATGAACGCTGAATGTCTTGCCCTTTTCATAGTTCTATAGTAATGGTTCACTCTTACATTGTCATGAAGACCTCTTTGTAAAAATCTAATGAAATCTTAAGAAAATCTTATCCCATAAAAAAGGTACATACGCAAATGTTCACAGCAGCATTATTCATAATAGCCAAAGAGTGGAATCCACCCAAATATCCATCATTTGGTGAATGGATAAAAAAATGTGGTGTATTCATGCAATGGAATATCATTCAGCCAAAAAAGAAATGAGGTATTGATACAACATGAACATACCTTGAAAATATTATGCTAAATGGAAAAAAAAATCAGTCACCAAACACCACATGCTGTAAGATTCCACTTGTATGACATGTCCAGGATAGCAAAATTAATAGAGACAGAAGGTAGTCTAGGGCTTTGGGTGGGTTGGACGGAAATGGGAACTGACTGCTCATGAGTATGGGTTTTCTGTTGGGTTGATGAAAGTGTTCTAAAATTGATTTTGTGATGGTTGTACAGCCATGAATATATTTGAAAGCCACTGAGTTGTACACTTAAACAATGTATTATATGGTATATGAATTATATTTCAATAAAGGTGTTATTTATAAAACAAGCATTAAAAATGCACGTACAAATAACATTTGGCAGATGATTTCCAAAGATTTACTAAAGCCCCTAAGCCCACCTACAGGTGCAGAGGGATTCAAGATTTGAGGTGAGTAACTCCTGATCTATAGAAATTTGAACTGTCATCCAATTCCTTGTTTTACAGATGTTATCTCAACTTTCCCCACCATAACTATCAAATCTATGCCTCCTACATTTTAAGATCACTACTTCATCTATTAGATCACATGACCACAGTGGTTTTCAATATGGATTTAAAACAGTTAAATAGCAGTTTCAGACTATAAATTTTAAGAGCTTTAGAAAAAACCTTTAGTAATTGTCTATTATTTGAAAGACATGGTTGGAATTCAAAAATGTAAAAGATACAATTTTTTGTCCCCAAGGAACTTAAAATCTAATAGATGAGATAAGATCAATCTGCAAACAACAATATACAAACTAGAAGGTGAATCTTGCATTAAAAAGGCCAGGGAAAATCAGTGAAGGAAGAATGATTAAAGGAAATCTTCTTGGCAGAGGCGGACATTGATTGCTGGGCTTAACTTTGAAGAATAGGTAGGATTTGAACACGCAGAGCAGTAAAAAGAATTCCAGATGAGAGCAGAAGCAGAGACGTTTCAACATTCCTGGGAACCAAGAATAGGGGCTTTAATGGCAAGCTAGATCCTGGCCTTTATTTGGTAGGCCCTGAGAAGCCAAATAGAGCTGCTGAGTACAACAGTTACCTAATGAAAGCAGTATATTAATAAGATTGATTGTTCAATAATGTGTGGATGCATGTGGAAAAGAGAAAAAGTGGAGCAGGGAAACAAATTAGGAGCCTATTACAGTAGTATGAAGAAAAAGTTTGTAGTCTGATTTAGAGAGTGGCATCCTGAGTCAGTAATCATTTTAAAAGATCAAAGCATACACCAAAAATTAGTTTTTAGACATGCAGTATCTCATTTAAAGTGCTGCCAATATAGAAGCCAACTATAGTTCCATCATGGTACATGTATCCCTTGAAAGGACCCATCTACAACTTAAGTTTTGAGATCGCAAAATAGCGTTTAACACAGGGTTTTGGCTACCTTAGCCTATGGGATTAGAAAGAGCGCCAAAGGCTCTTTCAGGCTCCCTTTCCTCTATTAACTATACGGAACACAGTAGGTGCTTTATCAGTTTACAATAAAACAATGCTGATAAGATTTGGATAAGCTTACATGTGACCAAGTAAATAAACCTCAACACCAAGACTAAAAGACCTTAGACAAAATGATACCTGCGATAGCAAACACTGGAGGCAGAGATGGGCTGTTGAGCTCAACAGAATTTCCTTGAAACTGCTTTACTTCTATTTGTGAGCCTGAGGTGACTGGAGGTAGGTTATAACTTTGGGTAGTATTATAGATTTCCAAATGGGCAGGCACCAGACAGATAACATAGGCGCGTTTACCTGCCTGAAACGTCTTAGGATTCCTCACTGCTCAGAAGAGACAAAGAGGAAGTAGGAGGCTACCAACAAGGCTTAGTTCATCCAGAACGCAAAGCGATGTTAAACGGGGGCCTAGGAAAAAGAGGGTGGGAGGTCTGAATCAAGAGACATTCCCCTTCAAAGAAAAGGCCCTGCCCAGGTCTCCACGTGCCAGTTACACCAAGTGAAGAAAAATTATCCCACAGCCCTTTGGCTGCTAATCCCTGCCCACCTCCAAGAGAGACCCTCCAACTCCCTTTCCCCTTCTGCTCCTGGCTCACTTGTCCCGGATGATGGTCTGCAGCTCCCGGATCTGGTCATTCATGGGTAGCAGCTTAAGCTGAGCCCCAATCTGCCCGGAGAGTTGGCTGTCCCTTAGGAGGCAATCGCGGGCCGATGCGTCACAGTTGTCACTGCCACTGTTACTCTCTGGGTTGAGGCTGCCCCCGGCGCAGGCCCGAGGGTCCCCCTCCCCCGAAACGCTAGAATGGGCGTGACTGGTGAGGAGAGTCGGCTTCGCTTTGAAGGCGCTGTTTCCCCCAGCAGGATCCGGGATGAGGTCGCCAGGTCGCGGCGGCTCAGGGCTTGGGGTAGAGGCAGAGTTTACTTGTTGGTTGTGACAGGGCATGGAGTCCCGGCACCGTAACTCCGTGGCCATACACCGGACCCGGGCTGTCCCCGCAATACCAACTCCTAAGGATAAAGGCAAGCAGGGAGAAACCGTGGATGCTCACGTGCTCTCCTGACTGTCCCCGCCTCCTCGCACCTCTCTCCTCAACAGCCCTCTCTCCCGTTAGGCTTCCGTAGGTTCCACTTGGCCACACCCAGCCCCTCTACGCTCACCAGCTGTACGGACTGTCTAGACACTCAATTGGCTTGTCCCCCTGCCACTCTGCAGCGCACTGTTTCTTAACCCTTTGAGTCACTCCGGTTGTGTGGTTTCCCACACCTAATCAGGCACATCCGGTGAGGCCAGGGATGCTTAGTTGCAGGATATTTTGGGAGCCCCCCCTAAGGATTTAGCATGCAGAACTTTGGATAAGCAGTAGAGCCAGGAAAAACTAGCGGGGGGGGGGGCGTGTAAAATGATGGCACACACAAGACCCATGGTTTTAGGCTTTGTATATGGGCAGAGAGGTTATACTTCAGTAACTGGATCTTCACTTAGCTTGTCTATGTAAACAAAGGGACCAAAATTCTGGCACGCTGAAGCTGATTTTTGGAACATCTTTTTAAGCTTTTTATTAGAAGCAAAAGACTCAGAAGGAAACTTTGATTCCCCTCCCCTTTCCTGTCTAGAAGATTCAGACAAATAATCTGCTTCAAGAAGTAGATTTTAGGATGTAACCTTAGTCTAATTTGAATCAAGTATGGTAAACAAGAGGGCTTCAGGCTGGTAAGCGAGATACCCACCGTGCCCCACTGTTTCTGAGCCACTTATCAAGGATTTTTTTGCCAAGTGTGTTCTGCTCTTCCTCAACTACCGGTAAATTACCCTTTCTCACTTAAATTTAATAGCCCACTCCTCCCCCACTTTCTCCTTTGTCCAAAATGTCTTATGTACCCAATGTTGCCTCACTTCTTTGGGATTTTCATGGGATGATCATGCCTATGTGAATTCCCCATGGGCCTGTATTAAGCTTTGATATTTTTTGGTCGGTCTCTCTCTGTTAATTTGGTTATTACCCCAGCCAGAAGAACTTAAAAGTTGGGAGGGAAAGTATTACTATTTTTAGCACACACATAGCCAAAAGAGGAAGTAAAATATGCCTAGCAAGCTGCCGGAAAAACCTGCCCTCTGCTAGACTGTTCTACAAGTTGCAGCTTCCCAAGTTTGCTTGACTGCTACAGTTTTCCGTATCTGTATTGTTTGGGCCCTACACTATACAGTTACCATGAGGATTCTGACAGCATTTTAGATCCACTACTGAGGCAGGATAGTAAGAAGCCAGGAAGATTCCTTGGCAAGCAGAATGGGGAAACTGAGACAGAGAGCTGATCCATACTGGCCTCATCTAGCGCTCCTTGGACTCACTTGCATCCTTCTCCATTACCTGTCCACTCCCTTAAGCATTAAGACCTCAGGAAATGAGGTTCTTATCAGCATCAAATAACCTTAGGAACAAAGCCTCAGAGCTACTGACCACAGACACAGAGTTTTAGTCAAACTAGAGATAACATCTAGGCCTCAGTTGGGTTTAGCTCTAGGCCATGAAAAGTGACAAATCAGAGTGATGCCAAGGTTGCCTCAGGACTAGCTGTACTGAGTAATGACCCCCTCCTCTAGTGCCCACCAATCAATAGAGAACAGGACCCTGAACAGAAACACCTGGAAAGCTGATGAATATTCTATTGAGATCTTCCCCTGAGTCCTCCCCTAAAATTCCTGCCCTTAGAAAACAGAAGGAACTCAATGCATTCTCCGCCCACGCTCCTAGCATGGCTATGCCTTTCCCACCCTTCTTTCTCAAGGCATGTATCTTTGCTTGCTTTCTTCTAAACCCTAAAGTTTCCTAGGAGACTTGTAATGAGGGGAGCAACAGGCAACAGCAACTCATCCCTGGTGAAACTCCTGAACTGGTCTCTAAGGGCACTTCTTTTGCCTCAGTACCTTGTTTCCTGAGTCCATGAAGCCTAGCTGGCTCACTTCTGCTTCTGTGACTTTCTTTCTAAAAGGCTAATCTTCTGGTGCTAAAGTTCTTAGCTCTAAATTCTTTCTTTGCCATCTCAAGAACCAAGGTCTAACAACACCATTAAAACTACCACTTTGTTTCTTTTAAATGCTTGGAAAGACACTTTATTAGCGTGTGGGCTCAGTATAAATGCTTGAATTAAGAATGGCAGAGCAGGAGTGTCCAACCTTTAGGCATGGCAATTAGAAGAAGAGTTGTCTTGGGCCACATGTTAAATACACAAACACTAACAAAAACTGATGAGCAAAAAAAAGGTCTGTGCATAATTTTCATGATATCCACCATCACAGATAAGCAAAAAAGTACTCACATAATAACCCTAATTATGCAACAGCCCTTTTGGCAATCTTTTAAAATCGTCAAGCAAGTCCCAAGTTTGTGATCACTAATGTGGAAAGTGTACATATCTAAGTAATAAAAGTCACTGATTTTTAAAATATTGTTTATCATGAAAGTAAAAGAAAAGAGGGCAACATAAAACTAATGGGATGTTTGACATTGTATTTGAGAAACTAGTGCATCAATATCTGGTTTGATAGAAGTAATTGCAATTCTCAAGGTGCTCATCAGATATTTTGGTTCTAATTTTACTCTTAATGCATTTCATTCTTGAAAATAGTAATAGTGGTCCATGCACCTTATTTGTTGAATAAGCCTTATTTTCCCCATTGACTTGAAATATCAATTTAATCATATTTTACATTGTTAAACAGATATATACGTTTGTTTCTAGAATGCTCATTTTATTTCACTGATCTCGATTATTTCTATGCTGATGTCATGTTTTAATTGCTGAGACATTATAATGAATTTAAATTGTTTAATATTTTATAATGGATCTTGGCATTTAAATAAATAAATAAATAAATCTGCAAATAATAAAATAGTTGCTCGCAAATGTAGGTGCTGCCAAATAGCGATGACATGAATAAGGCTTGATTGTGAAGCAAAGGATGTTTGTCTCTGGGAAGACAGGACCTATAAAAGTCCGATAAAGAGACACAGCCAAGTTTTGCTTTAAGTTGAATGTCAGCTTGCAGCTCTATGAATTCCATTTGAAAATTGGCAGGTAACATATTTATGTTGATTGAAAATGGAGTCTCAAATATAGCAAAATATTGATTATTTTCCCAGAAATTTTGAATCTGTTTTCAAATCCTTATATCTACTTGAAAAGCAAGGCTGCATATTTTTCACTGTTCACAAGATTGTGTTTAGCCAATGTATCAAAATACATAAAATTGTTTGCCTTAATTTGAGCCTGCCATAATTTCAGTTCCATTTGGAATGCTGTTATGGTTTGAAACATGGTATTGATAAGTTGGTTTTCACCTTGAACACATATGTTTAACTCACTTAAATGAGTAGTTAAATCTGCTAAAAATGATAAATCTGCAAGCCAGTTTTCATCATCAAGTTCTGGCACAAATTTGTTTTCTTATACCATTAACATTTGGCCTCGACTTAGCCATCTTACTTCCAAAAAATAAATTATGTCACCACACTCAACATCAATACTTTTAAGATATACCTGGAATTGGTGATGATTCAATCCCTTGACTCTTACGAAATTCACAGTCTTGATGATGATTTGCGTGACGTTATCCATTTTGAAAGCTTTTGTGCATACCTTTTTTTGATGTACTATGCAATGCCACTTCACCAAACATGACTTTTGGGTGGCAATTGCATCGTCTTCTATTAATTTTACAGTTACCTCTCTTTTACCTACCATCACTGGGGCACCATCAGCAACTATACCAGTTATATTGACAATGGACAAAGAAAATCGCTTTAACATATTTTTTATTGCTTCATATAAATCTCTAGATTTAGTTGTGTCTTTTAATGGCACTAAAGATGCCATTTCTTCAGTGACATCATATTCATCATCAATACCTCTAATAAAAATGGCAAGTTGAGCCATATCTGTAGCATCAGTGCTATCACCCATCACCAAAGCATAAAATTTAAAATTAGCAGTTTTACTCTCCAAACTTCTTTTGATAGATTTTCCAGTTTCTTCAATTTGTCTGGCTATTGTCTGGTGAAACAAACTGGTTTTAGAAATATCCCCCTGTTTTTCAGGGAAAATTGTATCTGCCACGCTTTCTATACATTGCTTAATAAATTCACCATCACTAAATGGTTTTGATTTTTTTGCTATTAAATATACTACCACATAACTAGCTTTTACAATGGAATCCACCCAAGTTGTAACTTAATGAAAAAAATTTTTGTTGAGAAAACAGACTCTTCAGTTCTGCTATTTTGTCCTTATGACACAATCCTTCACATGCATTGAATTTGGCAGCATGATTTTGCATATAAAGCCTTTTCAGATTATAGTCTTTGAGAACTTGCACAGATCCCCCACAAATTAAGCAGAGTGCCTTACTATTTGCCTCAACAAAAAAGTAGTCATCTTTCCATGTTTCATTGAACAACCTTCCTTCATCCATAATTTTTCTTTTGGGGGGTTCTTTTTTTCTTTTGAGACGTTGTAGAAGCTATGTTGGTGTTAAAATAATAATAATAGATACGGGACTTTGTTTACTTTTATTATGAAAATAATTGACAGGAAAATAGAAAGCAAGTTTTGGGCCCACCTACAGCCCTCTCAGCTGTTGATGCAGGGCAAGGCGGAGGGCTGATTGTAAAGTGTGTTGGGAGATATGTGAGGCATCACCAAGGTGTGGACGTACTTTTAATAATCAAATGAGAATGCTTACCTGACTTCTAAACAACATTAAACACCTCACATGCAATGGTAGGTTGAAATATTATTAACAATTGCTGCTTCGCTAAGTCACGACGAGCACATGTAATGTCTGATGGTGTCAACTGTACTGTCTGTGCTTGGAAGATAACACACTTGAAGCTGCACACTGACCTAACACTGAAGCTACGCATCCGTACAAATAGCAAGAGCATAGGTACACTTATTTTACATGACATTGTGACACGTAATCACAAAAAAATTCTCATAATGTTTTAAGTAAATTTATCATTTTGTGTTGGGTCCCATTCATAGTCACCCTGGGCCACATGGAACTTGCAGGCCATGGGTTGGACCCCCCTGGTCTAGAGCATTACTTTTCAATAATTAATGCGTATTAAAATTGTAGAGCTTGCTAAAATGCAGGTTCTCATGAATTACTTTCTGTTTCAGTAAATCTGGGATGGAAACCATGAATTTTTATGCTTAACAAGTAACCCAACAAATTTTTTTTAAATGATACTCTGAGAAACATTGCCTAATGGGCTTCACTTTAAAAGAGCTACAACCTGGAAGTCAGAAACCTGAAAATTCTAAAAAAACATTGAGCAGCATTTAGCAAGCTGCTTCCCCATCTATAAGTGAGATGCATTAACTATTTGGTCTATATTTCTACTTGCCTTTCAAACAGCCATTTCTGAAAATTTCTTGTTCCACACAGGAGTGTAAGCAACAAATGCAGAGATTCAGAGAAATATGGATAACGTATAACAGGAATATCCAGGCCTTTCATGGGAGTTGAGCCATTTTATGTTTGTTTGTTGTTTTGGTATTAATATTATTTTTCCTCCCTTTCTCTTCCATTTTCTCTGCTTTGTGCCTGACCCTTTCATCTTATGGCACATATCAGATTAGCAAAAAATAGAACATATTTTTTGGTGTGTCACAAAATTTTATTAGTTTATATAAATATATTTATTGCTCATCTGACAATGTTGATTCATTCCCACTGGATAACTATTGTTGTGTTGGCTGTTGTCATTTTTTTATTTGACAATCTAAGGGAAAAGAGGTCAGTGCCCCTGACAAAATAGGAATCGGATGTTTTAAAAATTCTTGCAGCATGCTGGTTGAAAATTGCTGGTTTAGGTTGGTATACTTTTAGCTGTAATTATACAGAATTTAAATTTTATTGGATAGTAAGAACTGCAACCTAGAACTGTAATCCAATTCACTTTTGAAAGCCTATTCATCTTTTTACTTAGCATGGAATGCAATCCAAAATGTATGTTTTTACTCTTACAGGCAACACCCATGCATATACTTACCTATATTAACCAATATTCACTAGCAAATCTATCTAGTCAGACTAAGTATTTAAGATGCTATTAAAGTAAAATCCACTAATTATTGATCACAATAACTCCCTGAATGTGGTGGGTCATAATTTACAAAAAGCTTCTATACATTTTTTCATCTGATTCTCAAAAAAAGCTTGAGGATTATCAATCCCAGTTTATAGATGACATATGTATAGTTCTTCTTCCTAAAGTGACTTTGTCCAAGGTTATACATCCAATAAAGAACAGAGCCAAGAGAGTAACTCCAGTCTTTTTACTTTAAACCCAGTCTTTGAAACATACAGCTATATATTCATAAAATCAGTAAATTAACAAATACCGGTATAGCCCTCACTATTTGTGAAGCATTTTGTTAGGTGTTAGAATAGATACAAAGAAAAATGAGTCAAGAAATTAAAATTCACTATAGTTATAGAGGTCAAGGAGGTTATGGATAATATGGATCTTTGAAAACCAAAAGATAACATTTGACGTCATGGAAACCTACACCAAAGACACTAACAGCAGAACTGACAAATTTCAGTTTAGCTCTCTTGAGAAAAAGAAACCTACTGATGGGAGAAAATGCTCGAAATGATACATCCCATAAGGAGTTAATATCCAAAATATATAAAAAAAAGTCATGTAATTCAACATCAAAAGACAGACAATACCAGCCGTGGAATTGCCAGGTCAAAAGGCAGTTCCATTTTCAGTTGTTTGAGGAAATTCCATACTGTTTTCCACAGTGGCTGCACCAGTCTGCATTCCCACCAACAGTGGACTAGGGTTCCCTTTTCTCCACAGCCTCGCCAGCACCCGTTGTTTGTGGATCTGTTTATGAATGGAACTGGAGAGCATTATGCTAAGTGAAATAAGCCGGGGAGTGAAAGACAAATACCATATGACCTCACCTATAAGTGGAACCTATTCAACAAAACAAGCAAGCAAAATAGAACCAGAGACATTGAAATAAAGAACTGACAGTACCCACAGGGGAGGGGGAGGGAGATAACGGTGGGAAAGAAGGGGAACGGTCGTCAAGGAACACGTATAAAGGATCCATGGACAAAGCCAAAGGGGGTAGGATTGAGGGTGGTAGGTGGGGGTGGGTGGGGCTGAGGAAAGCGGTGGTGGGAAAATAGCGACTGTACTTGAACTGTACTTGAAAAACAGTAAAAAAAAAAAAAGACAAACAATCCAATTTAAAATGGGCAGAGGACATTTCTCCAAAGAAGACATGCAGACCCATGAAAAAATGTTTAACATCACTAATTATCAAGGAAATGCAAATCAAAACCACATTGAGATATCACCTCACACCTGTCAAAATGGCGATTATTAAAGAGACAACAAATAATTATTGGTGAGGATGTGGAGAAAAGGAAACCCTTGTACACTGTTAGTGGCATTGTAAACTAGTGCATCCACTATGGAAAACAGTATGAAGATTACTCTAAAAATTAAAAATAGAACTACTCTACAACCCAGCAATTGCACTTCTGGATATTTATCTGAATAAAACAAAAAACATTAATTCAAAAAGATATATGCACCCCTGTGTTTACTGCAGCATTCTTTACAATAGGCAAGATATGGAAGCGACCTAGGTGTCCATCGGTAGATAAATGGATAAGGAAGGTGTGAGATATATAATGGAATATTACTCAGGAATAAAAAAATGTCTTACTATTTGCGACAACACGGATGGACCTAGAAAGTATTGTTAAGTAAAATATGTTGGACAGAGAAAGACAAATATCATATGATTTCACTTATATGTGAAATCTAAAAAACAAAACAAACAATTAAAGAGAAGCAAACTCATAGATACAAAGAACAAATAATAGTTTCCTCAGGGGAAGAGGATGGGGGAGGGGAAGAAAAAAGGAAGGGGATTAGGAAGCACAACATTCCAGTTATAAAATTAGCCATGGGATGTAATGTACAGCATAGAGAATGAACTCAGTAACATTGTAATAACTATGTGTGGTGAGAGAATGGTTACTAGATTTATTGTGGTCATCACTTTATAAGGCATATAAATGTAGGATCACTATATTGTACATCTGAAACTAATGTAATATTGTATGTCAATTATAATTTAAAAATAATAATATATTAAACAAATTTAGCTCTCTTGCATCCCATTTTTTGATAGAGGTACAAAGCCAAGTAAAGTAAAAAGCTAAAAATTCTTCTATAATACTTGAGATGACTATAAACTTCATTTTAGGTTTTGAGCTCTAAATTTGAGGTGAGCTCTAAAAATAATAGGAAGTGGCCAACCAATTGCAGGTATTAACAGGAATCCTTCACATGCATCTATACAGTGCCTTTACAAAACAGTGTTTTATAGGTTGTCTCATTCAAAACTGTGAAGTAGTTAGGCCCAGTATTATAATTCCTGTTTTACAGGTGAGAAAATTGAGACTTATAAGTCTAATTTAGACTTACATGATAAGTCATAGAATTTGAAGAAGGCAAAAGAGAATTAATATTAATATTGAATGCTATTTTTCTTGCAGTAAGCTTTAGTTATCTCATTTAAACCTTAGGAGGTAGTGCAGGAGCAGGGGTTTGAACCTAAGTGTGATCAGAACAATTTGATTTTCTACAACCCAGGCCCTCATAGTAGTCCAGGTTATATTCCTCTATTATATACCACACTTTTTGCTTATACTAAATAACATCTCACTTTCAGTACTAGAGTTAACCTATGAACCAAAAATTGTACTATATGATTTAGCTGGGGAATCCTGACACACTTTTGTATTAACACTTCATCCTCTGATGAACTCTGACAATCCTTTTGTGCCCTATACTCCAAGAATTCCTTAAGTTGGCTTTGGTGATCCACAGCCATTGCATTGAAATTTTAAATTCCTTATGAACAAAAGTCTATTAATTAAACATTAGCCAATGTTCTGAAAAATATTATGATTCTCTTTCTTCCCCAAAAAATAGCTGCATCACCTTTCAAACAGATATCTTACCTTGGTTCTGGGGATTCCAATCATCTAAAAATGTTCATTTGTATATCTTTTCAAGTGTTTATTTTAATCTTTACCATTTATTCCTCTGCTTTCAATTTTTCCATTTCACATTTTTTATTTTTTTAAATTACAGTTTACATTCAATATTCTTTTGTATTATTTTCAGGTGTACAGCTTCGTAGTTAGACAATCATATACTTTACTGTGTTCCACCGCCCCCATATTTCCAATACCCACCTAGCACCATACATAGTTATCGCAATATTATTGACTATATTCCCTGTGCTGTACTTTACATCTCTGTGACTATTCTGTAACTGCCAGTTTGCCTTTTTTTAAAGATTTTATTTATGTATTTAGAGAGAATGGGGAAGGGAGGGAGAAAGAGAGGGAGAGAAAGATCAATGTGTGGTTGCCTGTCACATGCCCCTGGCCCACAACCCAGGCATGTGCTCTGACTGGGAATCAAACCAGTGACCCTTTGGTTTGCAGGTCGGCACTCAATCCACTGAGGCACACTAGCCAAAGCCCAATTTCACTTCTTAATCCCCTCACCTTTTCCACCCAATCCCCCAATCCCCCTCCCTTCTGGCAACTACCAATCTGCTCTGTACCTAACAGTATGTTTCAAATTTGTTTACTTTGTTTTTTAGAGTCCACATAAGAGTGAAATCATATGGCATTTGTCTTTCCCTGATTGACTTATTTCACTGAGCAAATACTCTCTAGGTTTATACATGCTGTCACAAATGTTAAGATTTCATTTTTGATTGCCAAGTGATATTCCACTGTGTATATACATCACTGCTTTTTTTATCCACGCATCTACTGATGGGTACTTGGAGTTCCTTCCAAATCTCAGCTATCATAAATAATGTGCAATGAACATAGGGGTGCATATATTCTTTTGAATTGGTGTTTTGGGTTTCTTCAGATATATACCCAAAAGTGGAATTTCTGTGTCATAAAGCAGTTCCATCTTTAAATTTTTGAGGACCCTCCATACTGTTCTCCATACTGGCTGCATCAACTTCCATTCCCACCAACAGTGCATGATGGTTTTCCTTTTCCCCACATCCTCACCAGCATTTGTTGTTTGTTGATTTATTGATAGCCATTCTGACAGGTGTGAAGTGATATCTCATTGTGGTTTTTATTTGCATTTCTCTGATGATTAGTGACGTTGAGCATCTTTTCAAATGTCTATTGGCCATCTGTATGTCCTTTTTGGAGAAGTGTGTATTCAGATCCTCTGCCCATTTTTAAATTGGATCATTTGTTTTTTTGGTGTTGAGTAGTATAAATTGTTTATTAGTTGTTAAACAACTTATCAACAGATGTCTCGTTTGTGAATATCTTCTCCCATTCAGTAGGTTGTAGTTTCATTTTGTTTATGGTTTTCTTTGTTATGCAAAACTTTTTAGTTTGATGTAGTTCCATCTGTTTATTTTTTCCTTTGTTTCCCTTGGTCAAGAAGATATATCAGAAAAATTTTTTGAAATGAGTAATATCCAAGATTTTACTGCCCATTATTTTCTTTTAGGAGTCTTAAGGTTTTGAGTTTTACATTTAGGTTTTTAATCCATTTTTAGTTTATTATTATGTATGGGGTAAGAATGTGGTCTAGCTTCTTTTTTTTAATGTATCTGTCCAATTTTCCCAGCACCATTTATTGAATAGACTGTATGTACTCCATTGTATGTTCTTGCCTCCTTTGTCAAATATTAATTGACCATATTGGAATGGGTTTATTTCTGGGCTCTCTATTCTGTTTCATGGATCTGTCTGTTTTTATGGCCACAGTACCAAGCTGTTTTGATTACTATGGCTTGTGGAATAGTTTGACGATAACTTCCAAATTTGCTCTTCTTTGTCAAGATTGCTGTGGCTATTCTGGGTCTTTTGCAGTTCCATATAAAATTTTGGATTATTGGTTCTTCTTCTGTGAAATATATCATTAGTATATTAATATGAATTGTATTGAATTTCTAGATACCTTTGGGTAGTACAGACATTTTAAAAGAACACAAAGTAAACAAAATAGTAAAATGGATGTACATATACTCATCACGCAACTTCAATAACCGTGAAACTTTTGCCATTCTTGTTTTATCTATATCTTCCTGATTCCCTGCACCACCCACAACTTTATTTTTATAGGTATTTTAAAGTATAATTTAAATATATTGAAATACACTGATTGTAACTGTATAGTTTTGGCAAATGGATACACCTAACAATCTTTTCCATGCCATTTCCCAGTGTCCCATTGCCAGAGACAACTGGTTTAATTTTTTCACCATTGGTTAGTTTGGCCTACTTTAAAACTTAATACAAAATGGAATTATAAAGTATGTACACTTTTGTTTCCATATTCTTTCATTCAGCATAATACTTGTATTATGTTGTTGTGAGTATCAGTAATACATCCCCTTCTATAGCTAAGTAGTATTTTGTTGTGTAAATATACTACAATTTATTTATGCATTATCCTGTTGGGGGACATTTGACATATTTCCAAGTTGTCCATGAATGAAGCTGCTGTGAACAGTTTTTTAGAGTAATTAGTGGACAGAAATGTACGAGAGCTCTGGTGGCTCCATATCCTTTCCAATATTTAATATTTTTAGTTTAAAAGAATTTACCCATTCTAGTGGCTGTGGTTTGGTATCTCACTGTGGTTTTTATTTACATTTATCTGAAGACTAATGACGTTGAGCACTTTTTCACATGATTACTTGGCTTTTATTAAGCATCTGTTAACTTTCTTGCCCATTTATTATTGTTTATTTTTTGTCCATATATTATTTAGTTTTAGGAATTTTTATATATCCTGGATACAAGTCCTAGTTAGACATATGTTTTGCATAGTCACTTTCCTAATGGTTCACTGGGTTTTTAAAATTTTAATTTCAATTATTATAAATTTTATTTCTAAAATTTTTTAGTATTTATCAAAGCAGCTTGAATATGTTTTATAATCTCTAGCACATTATTTATATTTAGATTCTTTTATTTCTTTAAACATTATAAATATTATTCATATTCCAAAATATGAAGTCTTCCTGGGTCTGATTCTGCCGCCTATATTTTCTGCTCTCATTCATGTTGCCATATGTCCTTAAATGTTTTGTACTTTTTCTCTGTGAGTTTGTATTTCTTGGAGCTTTGTGTTGATTCTTTGAGTCATTAGATGAAAGTGAGTTTCTCCAGGGAAATGTGTTTGCTGCTGCACAGCAAAATTCTTGTCTTTTAAGTTTTTCAATTCACTAAGTAGTGTAAATGTGAGTGTAGTTACTGGCTCTTCCTTAATAAGTCTCTCAGGGAGGATTTTTTTTTTCTCTTCTACTCTTCTTCAACGTTTGAGATAGGCAATTCCCCCAGTCCAGTGAGTGAGGAAGAAAACAGGTTTATTTCTGAATCAGTGTTCTTTGACCCTGTAGTCAGTGGTATATTAATTTTACAATGGTTCTTCTTTTCTTTTCCGTTTGAGAGAAGCAGTTGGGGTTTTTTTAGTTCTCTACCCAACTCCCACCAGATTGTAAAAACTGAAGTCCAGTTTAACTGGGGACAGCATATGCCTTCATTGTGAAAGCTACATTCAGTGTTCCACTTTTTTCTCTTGGTTTTTAACATCACTTTTTAATTTTTATTATTCTTCCTTAATTTCTTTTGATTCGTTGATGCATATACCAATATTTTTAGTTTTTAGTAGGAGAGTTGGTCAGGAACAGGGAGTTGATTCTTTAGATAAAGTATACTAGAAAAGCTTCTCTGAGTAGGTGATATCTGAATCATTAAAAAGTCTCCAGTAGAGAGACTTTTCTCAAGCAGAGGGGAAAGCAAGTACAAAGGCACTGAGGTAGGAATAAATTCTGGAATTTTCTAGAAATAGAAAAGATCACTGTGGCCTTCCTGGAGTACTCAAATGTTTCTTCCACATTTCAATTGTAATTAGCCAAAAAGAACACTGTACTTGGAGTTATAAAACGCAGGTTTGGTTCTTCATCCCGTTAACTCTGTGACCTCTGTCAGGTCACAACGTGTCTCAACCTTTTTCCTCATATATATGGGAATATTAATAAATAATATCTACTCTCCAAGATTGATGAGAATATTAAATAAGGCATGAAAAAGCACTTTGTAAATTATAAAATACTATATCCATACATAGTATAATAATTACGTGAATATAGTGCATGTGATCTGTATCTGCAACAGCTATTTGTAAAGGCGTTGATTGCATGCTCCTGTCTCTTTATTTGGGACACTTACGTGTCAAGTCGCTGGAGGCCAAGTTGGCCTGTCTGTTGCTGATGTTCTCCAGCAGTGCACAACTCTCACTATGCTTCATGTTCTATTTCTGGGTGCACTGGAAACTTTCTTTGGCTTATTTAGCTCATGTTTGCCCACTTTAGTTCATCATAGAGTAACTACTTGTGTGTTCCAATGTTATTCACATTTCTTAATCAGAGGACTTGGTTTACAATGAGCACTACTTCAGTAAAAATATTTTCACTCCATTAAAAGACCTCACAACTGTTGTCCCATGCCAATAATGCCTATAGGCGATTGCAATGAAACCTCTCAAAAATCCTGAGAAATCATTTGAAGGGTCATATGTTTCAGAATTCCGAGGTCTTGCCTGACTAAAAACCTTATGATTCTATATGGCTTTTGGAGACTTTCAATTAAATCTTATGTTTAAATGTAGGCAACATCTTTAGTGTAAAGAACAGTGGAAGGGCAGACAGAATACCAAGCAGGGTTCTAGTTCTGATTCTGTTGCCATGTGGCCCTGGTTTTCTTTATCTACTAGAAATGAGAAATGCCCCTCCAAACCTGTTATTAAGATCCAGCAAGAAAGCATGTATGAGAGTTTCTGAATATATAAAAGTTAGAGATTTCATTTTGTCACATTATATCTATTTCTCACAAAATACATGGTCTAGGACAAGTAACACCTGTTTCAGTGTGGTTGGTAGGATAATAATACGGATGTAATGATTTATAGTTTTAATTTGAACATTTCACCTAAAATGTCATATGGTATGCTTGAGCATGATGTTGTTATGTTATAGAATTACATGCTTATGATTTTGTAATAAAAGATTTTGTAATAAAAAAGTGTCGTTATTTGTGCTGGACTCTGTATATGTTGTATAGGTTTCTGCATTTTTACAAAGTTAGAGCAGTACTGGACAATGTCTTACCAGAATAGAAAGATTCAGTGGCAGTATTCAGCCCTAATAGAAATCATGGGAAGAATCTAGGATTTCTCCAGTGTAGAGTGTTGCTCTCTAACAGAACAGATGCTGAATACACTGATGATATAGGCATTAATAAAAGAGGCTACTACTGATCTATTAACAAGACAATAATAAGACAGAAACATCCAATTAGTCACTAAGTCCTTTCAATTCCAGATCCATAATATCTTAGGAATTGATCTACTGGCATTGTTAAGAAGCCTTTATTTTATGACTTAATTTAACGTCATGACTTCGATCTGAACTCCCTCCAGTTCCACCTTCCCACTTAAACAATAGTGGTTTAATGTACATAAAATTTGACCATGTTACTCTCCTGCTTAAAACCCTCCACTGGCTATAGAATCAATTAGTAACTCCTTAGAAGCCTTTTCACCATCAGGACTCTGTTCACCCAGGCTAATCTCCTACTACTCTGCCATACACTCCTTAAACTCCTGAACCTGGAAAAGTTTTCCTATGCCTTATCATTGTTTGGCATGTCATTTCATTTATATGGAATTCCCTTCCATTGGAAAATTTGTGTTTATAAATAACTCCACTCAAATATCCTCTTACCTGAAAACCTGGAGTATAATATGAACCTTGAAACAAAGTAAAGCTAACTGCCTGGGCCAGGCATATTGTTTGTCTTCATCAGACTTATCATTAGTCCAGGGTGCTTCTACATAAGGAGTTCATAATTATTTGCCTGTTTTGTGTGGCAGGTTTGAGAACGCAGCACTGAATATAAAATTGCAATTGCATTACTGTCTCCAGATTTTAATGTAAGTAACATTTATCCTTAGAAATGCAGTTTTCCAGATAACGTAAACATATTTCGACATTATTTTGTTCAATGACAGCATTGACAAAAGAATATAAACATGTCTTTAAACCTGGATTTCGCTTTACTATCCCTCAGTCAATCTAGCTATTTTTGAAATAATTAAGGACGCTGCAGTGAAGAAAGGGAAGAGCTAGAGAGGCAGTGCTAATTTGGAAAGCCGTGTGGGTGTAACACTGTCCCGAAAGCAACAGACGAAACGAAAACTGCCCCAAGTTTTGCCCAATCAGCCAAATAAAATTGCTTACTATACGGAGAGGCAGTGAATCCCTCGGATGAAGCCTCCTCTCTGGGGAAATTAATATTTGTAGTTTGATCTATCCTAAGCGTTTGTGCATAGGAGAGTGAAGACAAAAATATGCAAAGGGAAACTACAGAGTGAAGTGTGGCACTGAGTTGGAGGAGGTAAGAGAAGAGCGAATTGACGGACCAGACAAGGTTGCCAGATTTTGCAAATTCAATATTTGAGACATACCTGTACTAAAAAAAAAATACACTGTTTGCCTGAAATACAAATTTAACTGAGCGTCCTGTATTTTAGGTGGCAAATGTAGCAAAAGAGGAAAAGGCAGTATTACTCTGACGTTTCCTGTTGTGTAAGAAAAACACTCAAAGGCCCGCCCTAGAGGGAAAAAAAAAGCGGTTGCGTTTAAAGAACCTGAATCTTAAGAGAAACTATTTCCGGTCTTGGGCCCCGGGAAAAAGAGAGGGGAGTGGAGAATCGATTAAGGTAGACGAGTAAAGTCCTCCCGCATCCCACAATTCTTTGCTCTCGGTTCCTCTTTCCTCGCTCAAGATGGCGCTGCTCGCGATACGTTCCTGGCGCTGGGCTGCAGCGGCGGCTGCTTTCGAAAAGCGTCTGCGCCTCTCGATTCTGATCCGGCCTCTAGTGTCTGTGAGCGGATCAAGTTCGCAATGGGGGTCACGTCAGCCCGGCGTCCCAGGAACCGCTCGAACCTCCCAGGTGAGATGCCATTCACATGGAAGAGTAGGGTGAAGGACGGGGGGACCTATGGGGAAAAGATAGCATTCACAACCTCGGGTCAGAGAAAGAGCCAAGAAAGGTTGTCAGGGCTAACTCAGAGCAGCAGTAAGTGAAGAACATTAGGATTAGTAATTTGAGAAAGGGGTGAAGAAAACCTTTGGGAGTACATAAGCAAATGGGAATGGGACAGGAGGTTCCAAACAGAGGTCACCTGGAACGCCGATGACTCGCAGGATTTACGCTGTATTATATTAATTTAAGATACACGGTAGACACCATTCTCATACTTCTTACCTTTGTAAATGCATGGTAAACTGGGCTACTTTCCAAAGTTAGTGATGGAATTTGGGACCAATTTGCCAGAGGTTCAGGTTTTACTCAGTCGGAAGTAGCATTTGGAGAGCACTTTAAATATAAGACAGCAAGTTAGGTCTAAACAAGCGGCAAACTGAGTTGGCACCAGTTATCCCCCTTGCTGACCGGGCTTCTTGATAAGCCGAAACTGTAATTATCTTTCTCTCCAAAACATAGACTGTCCTAAATATATATGTAACCACGATTGTCCTTTGATCTGAAAATACTGTTCTGTGTACGCCGGTCGCGTTGGAAGCCGTAAGGCTACTTATCTTTAATAAATGTAGTTACGGTTATAGTGCGTCTTAATATGTGTCCATTATTATCTTTCAAGAACAGGTTTTTATTATTTATATTTGCTCCACTTCAGTGTATCTTTTTAATTTTTATATATTGACAAAAACATTTAATTGTCACGACTTGTTCATCAGTATTACTAATATTGTTTGAGAAACAGCCTGTTAAAATTTTGATCCTTCATCAACAAATATTTAATGTATGTACATAGCACTATGCTAGATAATGGTACCAAGAGACACAGATACCTTAATGCCTTAAAGATTGGTCAATTTAGTTAAGGCGATTGGATCTATGCATTACAAGAGTAACAAGGTAGTTACTCTTTTTTAAAAAATATTTACTTATTTTTAGACAGCGGAAGGGAGGGTGAAAGGGGGAGAGAAACGCGCCTCTTACTGGGGACCTGGCCTGCAACCCAGGCATGTGCCCTGACTGTGAATCCAACCTGTGACCCTTTGGGTCACAGTCTGGAGCTCAGTCCACTTAGTCACACCAGCCAGGGCAGGGTAGTTACTCTTTTAATGCATAAAAAATAAGGTAGTAGGTTAAATAGCAAATGAACAGTATAATCAATAAGGGCTGTAGACATCCAGAGGACATAGTGATGATTATGGACCAGATTAGAGAGCTGGTGATAGGACTGGGGAGAACATTCGGAGCACAGAGAATAGGGGACGCTAGGCAAGTGCAATGAATTTGTTCATTCAATAATTAATGAACACCTTTATAGCAGTGAACACAACAAAATATAGGCTCTGAATTTAAAGAGTTTATAATCTGGTAGGGGAGGTGCGCTCCCCCTCTTGGGAGCATGCCCATGCCGTTTCCTTCTTCATCCTTCTCAGGCGTGCAACTCCTAAATTCTGAGGGTCCCCATTAGACTTGCAACCAAGGGAACAGAGGGCAGTGGCAGCTCCTCCTGAGCTAACGCCTAGACCCTGTCCCCAAGGCCTCGTTTTCTCTGACTTTTCAGTGAGCCAAAGTAGACCAGCCTAGGCCTATTTCTTCCCTATAATGTTTCTAGAGAACCAAAGCAGCCCCGCCTAGGCTCTGTCTTGTTGCTTCTTCTTTTCCAATCCCACATTTCAGTGTCCCCGGCTTTAATAAACATTCTCTCAAAACAAAAAAAAAATCTAGTAGGGGAAATAGATGAAGTAAATAGGCAATTACAATAGTGCAATGATGAGGGAGGTACAAAGTACTAGAGGATATACATGGGAACCATTAAGTCTAATCTTAAGGTGGGGAAAATTGCCTTCAGTGATTGATAGTAAGCAAAGACCTGAAACATTACAAGTTAGTGAAAGAGGGAATAGCATGTGCAAAGGCCCAGCAGTAAGAGAGAGCATGGACCTTTTGTAGAACTGCATATGGTTTAGACTAGTGAGGAGTTCTAGATAGAAGTGGCAGATTAGGCTAGAGAAGCGAGCCAGGTCATTTTATTAAGGTTTTAAAAACACTTCATCATTGAAAGTTTGTACCATGTGATGTTCTGGGAACCATTCTTGTTCTGTATTCCTCTAATAAACCAAATGGAGTTAAAACAAAATTTGTAGGACTTTTTAGGCTGGAAGAATGAGGGGGAAAAGAAGTCATTAGGCATTTCAGAGAAGGTGATGACAGTGAAAAGTTAGCTTTCTCTCTTTTCGTGAACACTATCTCTGCCACTTGACCTAGTCTCTTCTCTATACCGTATCATTTCCTTTGGTTACCATTGCTATAATGTGAAAAAAAAGGGAAAGATGTTTCCTTTGTTTTCTACTTCTTAGAGGTATGCAACTCTTACCATGTTTTAAAAAATGTGAATTTAACATGGAGATAAAGGGAATGATTATAAAATTTTAAAGTAGAGCCTGAGCCCTGGCTGGTATGGTTCTGTGGATTGAGTGCCGATCTGCGAACCAAAGGGTCTCTGGTTTGATTCCCAGTCAGGGCACATGCCTGGGTTGTAGGTCAGGCCCCCCAGTAGGCGGTGTGTGACAGGCAGCCACACATTGATATTTCTCTCCCTCTTTCTCTCCCTCCTTTCCTTCTTTCTAAAAAGAAATAAAATCTTAAAAAAAATAAAGTAGAACCCCATATAACGTGAGGCACATTCAAATTAATTAGTGACTTGTGATTAAGATTACAAGGTAAATATTGAATGCATACTTGTAGGACAATCATTAATATATAGCAGAATATTTTAGAGTTGAAAGAAGCCTTAGTACAGTGTTCATAAATCATGTTAGTGGGTTGGATCAGCACTTTTTTAAGGATGAAATTCAGTAGAATAAGAAGTATCAGTGCATTATACATATTAGAGGAAATAGTGTTTTATGTACTTTTGTATATTTATATATACACACATACGTAATTACCAGGATGCATTATAATTGTGTTTTTCACAGAGGATTATGTCCTGGAGCATGTGTGCAATATGGAAGTAACTAGCTTTATGTGGCTGGTTGGCTCAGTGGATTGAGTGCTGGTTTGCAAACCAAAGGGTTACTAGTTCGATTCCCAGTCAGGGCACATGTCTGGGCTGGATTCCCAGTGGGGGGCATGTGAGAGGCAACCACACATTGATGTTTCTCTCCCTCTCTTCCTCCCTTCCCCTTTGTCTAAAAATAAATAAGTAAAATTTTTAAAGAAAAATAAATTAAAAGCCTGATTCCACAATTGCATTAGCTGCATTCCAAGGGCAGAATTGTCACATAGATATGGAACATTTCCATCCTTGCAGAAAGTTCTATTGAGCAACGCTGCCATAAGAGACAATGTTATATTCAGCCCTTCTAATTTCATAGAAAAGGAAACTAAGTCCTAGATAATTTACAACCTTTAAGGCCATTCATTCATTTTTTGCCTTTTGTATGTCAGGTATTTAAAGAAGGGTAAATAAGATTCTGGCAGACACTAGGCACACAGTAAATATTTGTTGAATTGTAAAGGTCTAATAATACTAGTGCACTAGTAATAAAGGGAAACACTTTAAACATAAAAGTTTTTCTTAAAATTGAAAGATTTTGTGTGATAATAGTTAAATTGTACTGATTTATTATACAGTTGCCTCTCTACTATTTTAGTTAAAAGTACTTATGAATTTTGAATGATGGAATTTTAGGTTCATTTCATTAATATTTAAATGGTAGAAACTAAGGCATTATATAGTTAATCTCCAGCAGTTTTTATTTAAGTTTAAAGCATCCTTGACTCTTGATCCTGGTATTGATCATATACTTTATTTTTTTAAGTTAAATTTATTAGGGTGACATTGGTTAATCAAATTATATAGGTTTCAAGTGTACAATTCTGTAATTCATCATCTATATACGAGGTCTGTCCAAAAGGTATCCAGACATGTAATCTGGAAAATACATGCATTTATTGAAGAAGATAAAAGATGCAATGAACTTTGTACTTAGGGCAACGACGCCCCAGTCCCCTTCAAAGTAGGCACCCTGGGATCTCACCGTTCTCATAATTGCCATCAGCTACCCCATCGTATTTTCCTGAATCTCATTGATGGTCTGAAATCTCTTCCCTTTCAGAAGTGATTTTAGTTTTGGGAAAAGCCAGAAGTTGCAGGATGTCAAACCTGGGCTATAGGGGAGGTATGTCACCTGGGTGATTTGATGTTTCACAAAAAAACTCTGCACAAGATACGATGCATGAGCTGGCACGTTGTCATGACGAAGCTGCCAATCACCAGCTGCCCATAGCTGCAGCCTTCTGAATCTGAATAGTTTCCACAGAGGAATGTTTAAGCTTAATACAAAATCTGATGCAGATTTGTTCTACTCGCTCAGTCATTTTGAACGCAATGGCCACACAGTACACACGCTCATTCAATGGCCTTTACCGCCTCCACTGACTAGTACAGAGAAGTCATTGTTCCTGCATGAGCATTCCAGTCCACTCACCTTGGCTGCCAGGGTACATTGATTTCATACACGCTGTTATATTAACAATGGCGGGACTTTTTCATACAGATCTCATATAGCATTTGTGTTTACCACCCGAAGTCAAATCTCCTGTCACCATATATTTGATCCCCTTTACTACTTCTCCTTACCCCCCTTCCTCTCTGGTAACCACCATACTTTTATCTGGTCTATGACTTTTTATTGTTTGTTCATTTGTTGCTTTCAGTTTTATATACCATGTGAGGGTAATCATATGGTTCTTGACTTTTTCTGTCTGACTTATTTTGCTTAGTATGATATTTTCAAGATCCATTCATGTTGTCACAAATGGCAGTATTTCATCTTATGACTGAGTAGTACTCCCATTATATATATATACCACATTTGCTTTATAAAACATTTATTGAGATTAATTCACATATCATACAGTTCACCCATTTCAAATGTGCAATTCAATGGATTTTAGTATATTCAGTGATATGTGCCACTGTCACCATAGTCAATTTACATTTTTATTACCTCAAAAAGAAACCTGTTACCATTTTGGCTCTCACATCCCATTCCTCTCCCCCACCTACCCTAAGCAAATACTAATCTGTGTTCAATCTCTATAGATTTGTCCATTCTGGACATTTCACATACATGAAGTTGAGACTGGCTTCTTTCACTTGGCATTATGTTTTCAAGGATCATTCATGTTGGGCATGTATGAAATATTTTATAGTTTTTCATTGTATAATATTCCATGATATGGATATACAAGATTTTATGCATTCCTCAGCTGACGGACATTTGGGTTGTTTCCATCTATTGCCTGTTATGAATAATACAACAATAAACATTCAAGTACAAGTCTTGTATGGACAGACACATAAATTTTCGTTTCTTTTGGGTGTATACTTAGGAATAGAATTGCTAGGTCATATGGTAACTTTATGTTTAATTATTTAAGGAACTGCTGGATTCATTTTCAAAGTTACTACATCATTTTGCGTTACCATTAGAAGTGTATGAGGGTTCCAATTTCTCTACATCCTTGCCAGTAGTTATTATCTGACTCAGTCAAGCCATCCTAGTGGATGGGAAGTGTTATCTCATTGTGGTTTTGATTTTTATTTCCGTGATGGCTAAAGATGTTTATCATCTATCCATGTGCTTATGGGCCATATCTATATCTATTCAGGTTGTTTGCCCATTTTTAAATTGGATGATTGGTCTTTTATTATTGAGATGTGAGAGTTTGTTATGTAATCCAGATTCAAGTCCCTTATCAGATATATGATTTACAAATATTTTCTCATTCTGTGGGTTATGTTTTTACTCTACAGATAGTGTCCTTTGAAGCACAAAAGTTTTTTATTTTGAAGAAGTCAAATTTCTTTCTTTTGTTGGTCAAGCTTTTGATGTTACAGCTAAGAACCCATTGGCAAATACGAGGTTGTGAATATTTACCCATTTGTTTTCTTCTAAGGATTTTATAACTTAATTCTACTGAGATATAGGAACATTACTCTTGTATAGCTGTAGTTCATTTCTCTGCTTTGTTTTATTTATGTTACAATTAGAAACATTACAATCCTAATAATACATTGTCATAAATATTACTTTATATAATTTTATGACTTTTAAAGAAGCTGATATAAGGACAAGTAAATATTTATGGCTTTTGTTATATTAATTTTCATTTATCATTTGTAGTTCTTTACATTTGTTCTCTTGTGTTTGAGTTACCATCTGGAGTCGTTTCTTTATCTCAAAATAGCTGTGTTCCCACTCATCTTCTTTGTGATGTTATTGGCCAATATATTGCATTTCTATATGTTATAAGCTCAACAATATATTATGTACATGTCATTTTGTTGATGTAAGAACATCCAGACCTGTAGAGAGCTTTAATAAGAATTTATTTAAGCAAAAGTGGTGACAGTTGCTGGGAAGCAAGATCTCAAATGCTCCTGAGAATGAGTTTTGCATTTTCTTTTATACTTTTGGAATTAAGGAGGGAACATAAGGAAGATTACATTAAAGTGGAAGAAAGCAAGGGGCGGGGATTGGATTACAGAATAGTTAGCAAGATTATATACTCTCAGGGTGATAACCTTCCTGAGTCTCCTAAAAAGACATTGTTACTCTGGCATTTCAAAGGTGTGTTAATCTAGATGCACAGAAGTAAAGGACAGGGTTTGCTTAAGGCAAAGATAGACCATTTAGCAAAGAAATTTTTTGTCTGGTGCATGACTACCCACCATGACCTGCCCAGTTAGGAATTTACGATCAAATTACCCTGTGAGGTTAGTTTGTATAGAACCTCTTTTTTGGTCCACAGTTGTTAGTTAATGTTGACATAATCAATGTCCAAAGTTGTAGATAATTTTTATAAATTTACTTGAGCTAAATGATAATTGCTAGGAAGCAAAATCTCAACAGATTGAGAAAATGCTTCAGAGGATGGCAGTTTTTCAGTTTATTTTATACATTAGAATGAAAGGAGGAAACGTAAGAGGGATTCCATGAAATTCATTGGTAGAAGATTAGGGAAGTAGGAGAAAGAAAAGTGAGTAAATCTCTGTGATTGGATAAAGAGTAAAATGGAGAGACAGCGGTGGGTACAGGATAGTTAATAATTAACATTTACAGCACAAAGATATGGTATTCGGTGGGGGGGGGGAACAGATTAACAATGTGGAGGGGTTCTGGTGTGGTGGGTGTACCCTGAGGGGTCTGGAAAAGGAGAGAGTACTCTGTCATTCCAAAAGTATGTTATCTTAGATGCAAAAATACAATAAAAAGAAGCAAAAGGCCCAGGACATGACTACCCGCCATGACTCCCTTTTAGTTAGGAAGTTTTATGTTTAGATCATCCTCTGTGGTTACTTTTGGTCTTTGAGTTTGTAAGGCCTTCCACGCAGGTCTCCTCTGGGCTTCTCCGATATAGTATGTGGCCACTTTTTCATTCACAGTGATTTCCTCATTGGGTGAACATCATGAAGCGTGCTCACAGAAGTCTAGGTGATATAGCCTACTACATACCTAGGTTATATGGTGTAGCCTGTTGCTTGGTAGAGGAGGAAGAATAATCTCTCCTCCTTTTGGGTTCTTGGTTGAGACATCCCTGTACTAAAGGACAGATTAACAGGAGAAAAACAAAAGTTTAATAACATATTTACCTTCTCTTGAAATTTTTGGAATAGTTTGAGAAGGATAGGTATTAGATCTTCTTTGAGTGAGTGAAGCCATCTGGTCCAGGAGTTTTGTTTGCTAGGAGTTTTTTGATTACTGCTTAAATTTAATTTGTTGTTATTGGTCTATATAGGTTTTCTAATTCTTCCTGATTCAGTTTTGGAAGACTGTATGTTTCTAGAAATTTATCCATTTTGCCCAGGTTATCCAATTTCTTGGCATATAGTTCATAGTATTTTCTTTCCTTTTTTTAAAGATTTTATTTATTTATTTTTAGAGAGGAAGAGAGGGAGAAAGAGAAGGAGAGAAACATCAGTGTGTAGTTGCCTTTGGTACGCCCCCCGCCATGGGGGACCTGGCCTGCAACCCAGGCATGGGTCCTGACTGGGAATCGAACTGGTGACCCTTTGCTTCGCAGTCCTGTGCTCAGTCCACTGAGCCACACCAGCCAGCGCTGTTCATAATATTTTTCTTACAATCCCTTTTATTTCTGTGATATCAGCTGTTACTTCTCTTTCATTTTTCATTTTATTTGGATCATCTCTTATTTTCTTGATGAGTCTGGTCAAAGGCTTGTCAATCTTGTTTATCTTTTCAAAGAACCAGCTCCTGGTTTTATTGATCTTTTGTATTGCTTTTTTTAGCCGCTGTGTCATTTATTTCTGCCCTGCTCTTTATTATTTCTTCTACTTACTCTGGGCTTTGTTTGTTTTTGTTTTTTGTAGTTCTTTTAGGTGTAGGGTTAGATTGCTTATTTGAGATTTTTCTTGCTTCTAGAGATAGGCCTGTAGTGCTATGAACTTACCCCTCAGTATTATTCTGGACTAAAGGGGACAGGTCAAAAGAGTCTTCTGTGGTGTGGTCTGAAGCCCACCACTCAGGTAATGTGATGCTGGCTCAGCCCACAGGAAGAGGCTAAAGCTCTCTGTCCCCATCCCAGGCAGTAGCCTTCAAGGGTCTCATACTTTGAAAGTCTCCATTCTGAGCTGCTCTTTTTTCCCTATGGATGTGTACCTAGCAGGGATATCTGGGGCTTGGCACAGCTGATCTAAACAGTTTTCCATTGGAGGTGGTTCCTGCAAACCTGTAGAAGGGGGATGGGCACTTCTTTTCCCTCCAGGGGTAATAGGAACTGAGACTGGGTTTGCCTCTCTGTGAAGTATCCAAGCAGTTCAGCACTCACTCACCTGGCTCTCAGATAGGAACTTCCCGAGGGGACACAGTCTGAAACTCTCAGCACAGTGCTGCACCCAGCTCACCACCAAATGAAACAGGGCGGGGTCCAAATTCCCAGTCTTGCTCAGCACTCCGACCTCTCTGCCTGGCTGGTCTCAGCAGGGCAGGACCTAAAGTCCCAGCTTTGCATGGCACGATTCTGAAGACTGCAGAGTGGGCCGAAATTCCCAGCCCTGTCTTGCTCCTCTGCGCCTCTGAACTCTGCCGCAAGAGCAGCCCCACGTGTTGGGGGTGGGGCGTGGGGCGCCTGCCTGTGTACTGAGATGGAGTAAACCAGTCCTCCTTCCCAAGCCATTTAGTTAAGTCACTGGCCAGCTGGGTCTCCACCCAAAGACTCCCCAGAAGATCAAAGACCCCTTAAAGTCCTTGCTGGCCAAATCCAGCAGACCTCTCCACAGGACCTGAGTATGGCGGCGTGGCCTTTCCAGCAGTCAGTGCCTGTATCGTGAACTCTCCAGGCTGGTGCTGTAACAACAGGAGTGCGCTACACTGGGAGGGTGCACTCTGAGTCTCCCAGTGGGTGAATCCCCAGTGATTCCCACCACCAGACACTACTGTCTCCTCCTCCTGTCTCTGTTGCTTTGGGTTGGGGATCCTGCATGGGGTCAAGACCCCTGCCTCCTAGGGGGAGGGAGCTCCGCAGCCACGATATCTATGTTGTGTTGCAGCTAATGCCTCACCTGTGTGCAGGACTTTCCACCTCCATATCTCAACCCCTCTTACAGTAGCATCTACTGTAATCCTTAGTTATAATATTTCATATGAGCTAGGTTTCAGTTGAGTGTTCAGATTGATTGCTCGGCAGATCAGCTGTAAATCCAGTTTGGGTGCAGGAGCAAGTGGACACACAATTCCCATCTATTCTGAAGCCAGCTTTGGAGTCCTAAAACTAACATGGACCGATGCAGTAATTTGGAGAGCACAGAAATAACACCTAGGCATATATGCTCAACTACTCTTCAACAAAAGTACCAAAAATACACAATAGGGAAAGGATGATTTCTTTAATAAGTGGTGCTGGGAAAGCTGAATATCTATGTACAAAAAAACAAACAAACAAACAAAAGAAAAGAAATGGGACCCTTATTTTATACCATATACAGAAGTCACCTCAAAATGGATTAAATATTTAGCCCTGGCTGGCGTGGCTCAGTGGATTAAATGCCAGCCTGTGAACCAAAGGGTTGCTGCTTAGATTCTCAGTACAGGGCACATGCCTGGGTTGCAGGCCAGGTCCCCAGCAGGGGGTGCGCAAAATGCAACCACACATTGATGTTTCTCTCCGTCTTTCTCCCTTCCTTCCCCTCTCTGAAAATAAATAAATAAATAAAATCTTTTAAAAAACAGATTAAAGATTTAAACATAAGACCTGACTCCATAAAATTCCTGGATGAAAATGTACGAGAAAGCTTCTTGACATTGATTTTGGGAAAGATTTTTTTGGATGTGACACCTAAAGTGTCACTGGCTGGCTGGGTCTCCATCCAAAGACTCCCCAGAAGATCAAAGGCCCCTTAAAGTCCTTGCTGGCCTTTAATAGTGTACTGAACACTTGCAACAAAATCAAAAATTAAAATTCTCCTATGTATGCATGCTAAGAGTTTTATAATTTATATTTCTTATAACTTGGTTATCAGTCTATTTTGGTGAGTTTTTTTTTGTGTGTATATACCTAAGAGGTTCAATTCATATTTTGCACATGACTATCCAGTTGCTCCAAGACCATTTGTTGAAAAGAATATTCTATTTTTTGATACACTTGTAAAAATTCACATTGACAATACATGTATCGGTTTATTTCTGAATTCTTAATTTTGTTCCATTGATCTATGTTTTGTCTTTTTGCCAGTTCCACATTATCTTAATTACTGTAGTTTTGTAGTAAGTTTTGAAATTGAGAGCTGTCCTTTTAATTTTCTTCTTCAGGTACATTATTATTCATATGCTGTATCTTATTTTCCTATCTTTAATTAGGCCATTTTCTCTTGAATCCATTTTTGTCTAATTTATTTTTAATTAATGCCATTTTCTTCCTTTTTGCCTTCAGCTTCTCTTAAGACATTGTATGTTGAGTTTATTTGCTCTTGTTTATTTCCTTGTGTTCTTTCCAATTTGGGCTTTATTTCTAATATGTGGCGTTTTAAAATTTATAATTGTTTTTGAGTTCTCTGATCTAATTTCTGAGTTTATTCAGTTTTGATTTATGTTCTTTCATATATTGTTTCTTTTTAACAAATTTTAGCTTATTTTGATTGTTTTAAGTATGCTTTTCTGTTGTCCTTTCCTTGTCTATTGTGCTGTGATTTTGTTTATTTTGTGTTTTTATACTAAGTTTGTATGGGGTTTGATCGTGATCATTTTCTGTTTCTCATTTTTATTTGAAATGACTTTGCCTAAACTTTTACAAGGAGGCTTGGTTCAGCTGGCTTTTCTAACTTCACATAGCTCCCTTTTGTGTTGTATTCTGTGATATCCTTTCCCTCTTTCCCTTCCTTTCTTTTGTCTGGGCTTTCTTTTCCTTTGCTCCCATTGTCCTTGTCCTGCCTAATTTTAATTCAGCTTTTAGCAGTCTCTCCTCATTGTGTCCTGAAAGGAAGATTTTTTGGTCAATTTTAAAAGTTCATAGGATTAGACTTTCCCACTTCTTCAGAACATACTATGGCAGGCCTTTGCATTCATTCACTATTCGGATGTAAAAAAGCTCCTCCAGTTTCACCTGTTCCTAATTTGGCCACTAGTTTTACAGTGAATGCTATGTGGTTATTCTGGCCTCAGGTCTGCATGTGGCCTCTGCTTATCACAGAATTGCCGATACCATTCAGATCATGTGGCTGTTGGTGGTTTCTCTTGTGCTTGCATTTTGAGGGTCAGGGGCATTTCTTATATCCCAGTTTTGTTGTAAATGTTCAGAAGTTCTGTTCTTGGTTTTATACAGTTATTCTGTTTGTAATGTGGTAATTCAAGGAGATGAAAATGCTATGCTTCCACTGCCTGCCATATCCTCTATCATGTTTTCTAACTTTTTTTGTGGTAAAAATCACATTAATGTTAGATCTACGCTCTTAAAATTTTTTCAAGTGTTCAGTACACTATTAATTTTGAGCACTATGTTGTACAGGAAATCTATAAGACATATTCATCTTGTATAACCTTTGTACCTATTGTACAGCAACTTCCCATGTCCTTCTCTCCTAGTCCCTTTCAACCACCATTCTACTTCCTGCTTCTCTGAGTCTGACTACACTAGATACCTCATATAAATGGAATCATGGAGTATTTGTCCTTGTATGACTAGCTTATTTCAACTAGCATGATACTCTCCAGATTCATCCATGTTGCCATATGTGACAGGATTTCATTTTTATGGCTAAAAAAATATTCCATTGTATGTGTATACATTTTCTTTATTCATACATTAATGGACATTTATGTTGCTTTCACATTTTGGCTATTATGAATAATGCTGTAATGAATATGGGGGTGCAAGAATCTTTCCAAGATACTGATTTCAATTCTTTTGGATAAATACCCAGATCTGAGATTGGTGGATCATATGTTAGTTATATTTTTTAACATTGTGAGGTACCTTCACACCATTTTCATAGCAGCTGCACCAAATTTTTACCAACAGTGCACGCGGTTCCAATTTTTTCACATCTTCACCAACACTTGTTATATTTTATTTTTTCATAATTGCTATCCTAACAGGTGTGAAGTGATAACTCACTGTGGTATTGATTTTTATTTTCCTTCTACTAACTTCGTTTTATTCTATTGGGCAGAAAAGATACTTTATATAATGTCAGCCTTAAATTTTTTTAAAATTTGTATTGTGACCTAATAAGTGATTTATCATGGACAATGTTCTGTGTGCACTGAACGTTCACCATTCGTTCTAGCTAGAGATTTTGGGGGCCCATGGGTGTATCTTCTCTGGACTTGCATTTATAGATTTGTAGTTAGAGAGATTTGTTGGTTCCCTTTTTTCAGGGCCTTATAATCTCTCAATTTCTCTTGTGACTGTCTATGTACTGCTGGTTCTCTAAAACAGTAGCTAATCACTAAGGTACTTCTTGTTCTCAGCTGCCCCAGACATCTATACTGTGCCAGCTCTAATTAGTGCTTTGAGTTGGGCAAGACAGAAACCAGTCCATTGGATAGCCTCCTGAAAAACTAGAATGTTAGATGCATGCTTCACTTATTTTCCCTCCTATAGTATAAGCCTCAAGATGTGTACCTTCTTTAAAAAAAAGATTTTATTTATTTTTAGAGAGAGGGGGAGGGAAGGAAAGAGTGAAACATCACTGTGTTGTTGCTTCTCGAGCACCCCCTCCTAGGGAACCTGACCTGCAACCCAGTCATGTGCCCTGACTGGGAATCCAACCAACAACCCTTTGGTTTGCAGGCCCGCACTCAGTCCACTGAACCATACCAGCTTGGACGAATTGTGTACCTTCTGATCATGCTGAATATGCAAGCCACTCACTGCTTTCCATTGTTCCCAGTATCCTCTAGGCATCCAAACTATGCTTGTTTTGTCAGAGCAGCAAGTGAGGCAAGACAGAAATCAACCCATCAGGCAGCACTCAGGGAGGCTGGGATGTTGGACTCATGTTCCACTTTTTGTTCTTCACTATCAGGAGGGGAGCCTTAAGTTGTGTGTCTCCTCCCAATTGTGGAAAGCCACATTAACTGTAGCAACAAACCAACTGCTTTCCTTTGTTCTTAGCTGCCCCCAGGCATCCAAATTTTTCTGGTTCCATCAGACCTAATTAGTGAGCTAAGACAGAAATCAATACCTTGGGTAGCTCTCTGCAGTCTGGAATGTTGCATACATGTTTCACTCTCTTTTTACTTGGTGGAGAAGTTGCGGAATGGGATGATCTGTCTTGGTGCTGAGTTCTTCCAGCTTAGGGGAGGAGTTCATGTAGAATAGTGAAATTGATCTTTTTACCTGTTTCAGTGCAGTTGTTCTTGATTTTGCCATTAGGTCACTGAAGCATGTTAACTGGAAAGTGGAAATCTCATAAAGATATTTTGGTTCATATATCGTTAAGTTGGTGTTTACTTGGAAGAAAAAGTACTGGGATTTCCTTTTCTGACATCTTGCGATGTGACTCCTTTAACTGTTTAAGTATGATATATATGCAGAAAAATGCAAATATCATAGGTATACAGCTTGATGACTTTTTACAGACTGACCAGACTCATATAAATTTGTACCCATAATGCTATAATATTCAAAAGACAATTTGGTTGCATATAAAACTCTAGGTCAGACATCTTTTCCTTCAGGGCTTTGAAAATCTTACTCCATTGTCTTTTTACATCCAGTCTAACTTGTCGAAAGGTCTGATGTCAATCTGATTCTTTTTACTTTATGTTATTTGTTCTTTCTAGCCTCTTGTAGAATATATTCTTTCACTTTGCTATTTCAAAGGGAATATATCTAGATGATCGTTGTTTTGCTGTTATTTCTCTTGGCATTATATGTGTTCTTTCAGTATGGTATCTTTCATCTTTAATTTTGGTATATTTAATCTCATTTTTATAAATGTTGCTTTTTCTACATTTTAATTTTTCTTGGCATCATATTAAATGGTGTTAATACTTACACTTTTGTGTTCCTTTATTAAACTTTTATTACATTTAAAATCTAATATTGCTATTTTCTTTTCAAAGCCTTGTTCTCCCATTTATATCCTTTCCAAACTGTTCATTCCTAGGCTTTTTATTCTGTCTCCTGATTGCCCCCTGTTATCCCTTGCCCCAGATGCCTTAATATATTTAAAAGCTAGTATATGCCTTTATTTTTTATTTTTATCTTACTTATTGTAATCATCACCTGAGAATATATTCATTGATTTGAGAGAAACGCATTGATTGGTTGCTTTCTGTACATGCACTGACCAGGAATTAGACTGACAACCTTTTTGGTGTATGGGACGATGCTGCAACCAACTGAGCCACCCAGCCAGGCTGGTATATGCCTTTATATTCTTCCAAAAAATAATACCGAAGGCTGTTCCAACCCCATGGTAGTTCTGATGGGTACAAAACAAGGTAAGCCAGGTGTTCAGGGAGGTGCCAAGCAATTCAAAACACACAACCGCAGGTCTTTGAGAATGAGCCCTGTGTTTCCCACTCTGGTACCAGCAAGCCATACCAGGAATGAGAGATGTGCTCCATCCCAATTGCTGCCTCTGGAACTGGGTAATGGCGTATGGCAGCTGAGTATGCACAAATATCCTAACACTCTCTACTGAAATTTAGCAACTTCTTTGTTCATGTGTACTCCTTGGTTATAAGTTTAATTAGATTCCATAGTTCTAAAAAAGTTTTTTTCTGTCAGTTTTTGACAACTTAATCATTACTTTAGTGGAGGTATATGTTTCTGAAGTTCCTTACTCTGCCACTTTTGATGTCACTCTTTTTTTTTAAAGATTTTTAAAACTTACTTATTTTTAGACATAGGGGAAGGGAGGGAGAAGGAGAGGGAGAGAAACATCAATGTATGGTTGCCTCTCACATGCCCCCTACTGGGGACCTGGCCCACAACCCAGGCTGTGCCCTGACTGGGAATCCAACCCGTGACCCTTGGGTTCACAGGCCGGTGCTCAATCCACTGAGCCACACCAGCCAGGGCTGATGTCACTCTTTATTTTTAACATCACAATTGCATTGATGATTTTACCAAAAATTAAACTACATCATGTGTACCATGTTAACAACAGGAAAATTAACCAGATGTTCAAGGTTATCAAGCAGGAAGATGACACTCGGCTCATTGGCTTCAGTAATGTTACTGATATTGTTAACATTGACTATGTTAGGAATGTACATCTCCATTCCACCACTTCCTAGCTTTGTGAACTTGAGCAAGGCAACCTTTCTGAGCCTCAGTATCTACTCTGTAAAATGGGAATAATAATAATAATAACAACAACAATACTAAATGCCTTGTAGGGTTGTAGTGAGAACGAAGTGAGATCGTTTAAACCAATCAATCAATCAATCACTCAATTAATTTTTAGAGACAAGAAAAGGAAGGACAAAAGAGAAGGAGAAAAACATCGATGTGCGAGAGATACATCAATCAGTTGCCTCTTGCTCACCCTCAGTTGGGGACCTGGCCTGAAACCCAGGCCCATGCCCTGACTGGGAATGGAACTGATGACCCTTCGGTTCACAGGCTGGCACTCAATGCACTGAACCACACCAGCCATGGCAAGAAGTGTGATAATTTAATGTTGAGTAGAAGGCAAGCCAAATGTGAGTGCTTAGTAAATGGTTCTTACTAAAAATGATTGTAGCATAGCTCTTTCTAATCCACGTTGCCTTATAATGCAAGAAAATACCTTAACCAAACAAGGCTACAATGAAAATATGAAAAGTGGATAAAATAGTAAGTATCCTGACCTTCAGTGAATTGCTATTTTGTTCTGGGCTAAGCATCTCTAGGGATGAAGTAAAATTGAAATTTATATTTTAGGTGGATGAGAGTGGAAAGACAGTCAAGATATATCTTACCATTACATTTGTCTTACTGTGATATTTATGCCTGCATCGGTCCGTTTTAGATTATAAACTCCTAAGGCATAAAGGACCATGTATTTAAATGTTGTGTATAGTGTGTAAGATAAAAACCTTTTTGTATTGCAAAAGTGAATCTAATTTAAGAAGGTTGACATGGCAATTTACAGCAAGGTTTGTTTACTCTTGAAACATTCTGGAGTGACTTTAAGGCTCTAGGTGCTTCTCTTAAAGGTGTTTAGAAAAAAAATACAGCTTTTAAAATGCTTCTGAGAGAGCTGCCGGTTGTCTTCCTGGCATTATGTGAAAATAAATACACTAGCCATTGTATGAGTTATGGTCACCTTATAGAATTTTCATAGTACTGTTGAAAAGAAGATGGAAGCACTTTATCTGTCCTTCCATTCTAAATGATAGCTTTGCTGGATAGAGTAATCTAGGTTGTAGGTTCTTGCTTTTCATCACTTTGAATACTTCTTGCCAGTCCCTTCTTGCCTGTCAAGTCTGGTTTTTTTGTTTTTTTTTTTTTTTTGAGAAATCTTCTGATAGTCTAATGGGTACTCCTTTGTAGGTAACTCTCTGCTTTTCTCTTGCTGCTTGTAAGATTCTCTTTTTATGTTTAACCTTTAGCATTTTAATAATGATGTATCTTGGTGTTGCCCCCTTTGGGTCTGACTTGTTTGGGATTCTCTGTGCTTCCCGGACTTGTATATATCTATTTCCTTTTCCAAATTAGGGAAGTTTTCTTTCATTATTTTTTCAAATAAGTTTTCAGTTTCTTGCTCTTCCTCTTCTTCTGGTATCCCTATATAAATCTGGTTTCCCAGATAAGGTAAAGCTAAAGGAGTTCATCATCACCAAGCAATCATTACATGAAATGTTAAAGGGACCTAATTAAGAAAAAGAATATCAAAAGTATGAACATTAAAAAGGCAACAAATTTACAACTTTCAACAACTGAATCTAAAACAAACACAAACTAAGCAAACAACCAGAACAGAAACAGAATCATAGCTATGGAGAGCACATGGAAGGATGGGGGAGAGGGAGAATGGGGGAAAAGGTGCCGGGATTAAGAAGCATAATAGGTAGGTACAAAATAGATTGGTGGGGGTTAAGAATAGTATAGGAAATGGAGACACCAAAGAACTTATATGCATGACCCATGGACAAGAACTAAGAGGTGGATTGCTGGAGGGAATGAGGGTACTGGCCAGAGGGGGGCAAAGGGAGAAAAATTGGGACACCTGTAATAAATAATCGGTAAGATATACTTAAAAAAAGATGGATATTTTTAGAAAAAACTGGCAGTTTTTCAGGGCTCAAATACATAAATGATGTAAGTGAAAGGCAGCAAAATTAAGACATTTTTGTCTGTCTTTGAGGGGGTGTAATGTCTTTTGAAAGGTTGCTTTTTTCATTTGAAAAGCTAATGCAATTATTTTGGACAATAATTGTGTTACCAGAAATACAGTTGCATTCTATATCATGTCTCTGTTTAGTTCTACCATGAGGAGATAATGGAATAGAGATTAACAACCTTCTCAGGTATGAGTGCTGTTAATAGTACTAAACTGACAATTAAAAAATAGGCATCTACAGGAGAAAAAGAAATCTACCAACATATTAAAAGAGAACTTTTATTTCTTTAACCTGAGCAGTAATATTAAGGCCTTTTAAAAAATGGTAATAGGCAAGATGCTTGTGTATGTTCAGGGCTAGTTAGAAGATGTGTGGATAGCTCTATTTTATAAGTTAATCCAACGAGCATTGAAATCTACCCTACTCATGTGCAAGATGCTGTGGTATGTGCCATTGGAGATATAAAGATTAAAGAGACTGTCCCCAATCTTAAGAAATTTACCATGTAATAGGAGAGAGAAAATGTGCAAGTTACTTTAGCATAAGATAGACTATGAAGTATTAAAAAATACTTTATTTCTAAATGCGTATATGTGAGCCAAAGTAGTAAGAAAAAAATCAATTGTGTAAAATTAAGTATATTAAATTGTAAAGAACTGTACATACGGAAAGCAAATGGGATATCATTAATTAACCATATAATATACTTTCCTTGACGATGAGAGAGTAACAGATTACCCAGTACTGTAGTAGCAAATGATAGTAAGAAAGCTGATATCGTACTAACTCACATTTTTAAAGCTCTGATATTGTGTAATGGCTAATGGATGGCTTGGTGTCATTTTCGACTAGGCTCTCCAGGTGTGGCCACTGATAGAAAAGAGGACATGCTGGCATGGTCATGCAGGAGGAGGACTCCATACAGACCCAAAAGAAGGGGTAAGAGCCAATAACAAGTAACTGGAAATTATTATAGAAGACTGTGTTTTTATAGAAGGTATATCAAAGGTCAACATATTCCAAAGAGGTGGAGCTTGGACTCTGGATCTGAGGGTCCTCGTTTGGGCACTAGCTGAGGCAGAGGTCGGGGTCTGTCCCCCAGAGTACACTCTGGGTCGGCATGGGTGGGGGAAATAAAATAAGTTGTCCCAGACATTTCTCTGTCTGCCAGGGAAAGGAGTGGCACTTCCCTCTAGTGGAGAAGGCCCTGAGCTCTTCTCTTGAAGTGGCTTTTATTGAGAACCATATGCACAGGGATATGGATGCAAAGCTCATCAATCAATGTCAAAAGGCTCTGTTTATAGAAAACAAATAGAGATCAGAGATAACAATTGAAGGAACACAAGAGATTTGTCTCAGATCCCGTTTGCAGAGGATGTGAATTTCCTTCCCAGCAGGAGCCGGTTATCATAGCTTTTGAGGGAGGGAAGAACAAAGCATGCTTCAAGGAACTTACCTCTGGGCCTGATTTTCCCCCAGGAAACGCCCTATCCAGTTTAGGGCTGTACCTGCCTTTAGTATTGTTTCAAGCCTGAGCCAGGTGGGTAGGGCAGAGCCACCAAGAGATAAGGAGACTTCTTTCAGATAGAATGAAGACTCTGGCCAAATGAAAGCCGAGGGGTGAGGGTCTTTTTCCCTTTCTCCTTGTTCCCCAAGTCCTTCCCTGATGGCCCCTGTGCAACTGTGCCTGTCTTAGGTTGCCCCTGCCATCGAGGAGTCTTACCTGTCATTGACTAACCGGCCATCCTCCAGGGCCAAGCAGGGTGATGTGACTGCCAGGGGGACAGGTTTTGTCTCCTCAGTGGCCTATTTTCCTAAGGCCTCCTTGCTCATCTCCAGCCTTGGGGCCCTCTCTCTTGCTGGTGAGGCTATAATCCCTGAAACCAGGCGTGACAGTTCCCAACATTCTAGAATATATTGATTGACTCTGTATTGTAATTGCAGATTTTCTAATATAAAACCATATGAATTAACCATTTTTATATAGAAGAGATTTTCTAATACAAAACCATATGAATTGACCATTGTTATATAGGCTCAAAACAAACAAAACAATCATGATTGATTAAAAAGACAAAAAATTATCAACCTAAACATTTTAGTGCTTTATTAAATTAGCATTGGTTGATGTCATTATATGATTTAGCCTTATAAACAAATAGGTAAATTAGATTTAGCATTTATAAGTAATCTGTGTGCATGTGTGTGTGTGTATGTATGTATATATTAAGGTTAACATTTTTTAACATTTTCCCTTCTGTCTAGTTATTTTAGAAAGGTCCTAGCTAGAATATCCCCTAGCTTCAAGGTAAATCTTCCATCTACCTGATCCATTTATTTAGTTATCCATATTCTTTATTATTATTATTATCATCAAACAGACAAGTTAAATAGTAGGGCCACTGAAATCAAAAGATTTAATCATATTATACTTTTTTAAGTAAGTGAGGGTGTCATTTGAATACTCATATAATTCTCTATGTGCTCCTTTTACTCGGAGCCCTTGTTTTTTCCTCTGACTTGACCAAATCAGGATATATATGATCTGTCTAAGTAGAAATGACATTTTTGCAGTTATTGGCAGTTGACAACTTGATGTAAAGATGCTCTTTAAATTGTAGAGAGATAAATATTAGTTACT
Source organism: Pteronotus mesoamericanus (assembly GCF_021234165.1). Taxonomy (NCBI): domain Eukaryota; kingdom Metazoa; phylum Chordata; class Mammalia; order Chiroptera; family Mormoopidae; genus Pteronotus; species Pteronotus mesoamericanus. The sequence continues at coordinate 8,047,751 of NW_026555198.1, forward strand.
TTATTTGTGGGAAGTGATTGGTAAGAAAACCTTTCCACTGCTTTTCTCCCTGTTTATGTGATCTCCAAAATAGCTCCTTTCACAGAATTCAAAACACATCGCTTTCATATTTCTATCCCTTTTCTTTAATATACTACTCTTCATGGCTGTCTTTAAAAGCAGTAAAATAATATAAAATAAAATTTTAAAAAATGATACAAAAACTGAGGTTTGTTTATTCATGTATCTTTCTTGGCATAATATTTGCCAGCTTTCAGGATTATCAAGGCCTCTTAAGGACAGTTGCAAATAATGCCCTAAAGATACCAAAAACATGTTGACTAATAAAGGAGAAGCAATCACTTCTCTTAGGCTCATGCTTTATAAACTTCAAGAAAGTTTCTTTATTCTTCAGTAAAAGTAACCAAAACTAAAATCATTGTAATTCTTTATACTTAGTCTCTTTATCTTCTTTCCCCTGCCAACTTTGTTACTTTAGCTGAAAGGGATCATAGAACAACAGAGCTTGAAGAAAAGAGGCAGTATGGAGTTCTAGTTAAGAGCCTGAACTCTGGAGCCAGACTGCCTAGATTTGAATCTTGGCTCCACCACTTTGTAGTGGAATGATGCCGAGCAAGGTACTTAATTTTTCTGTGTGTTAGCTTCTTCTTCTGTAAATTGGGGATGATAATCATACCAAATGGGATTTAAATGAGTTAAATCCTCGCACCATGTAAAGCTCTTAAACAGTGCCTGGTAACATAGTAAGTGTTCAATGAACAGCCACTAGTACTATGATGTGATATTGTAAATCTTATCCACTACCATTATCCATTCATTTAAAACAGTGGTCCCCAACCCCTGGGCCGCAGACCAGTACTGGTCTGCGGCCTGTTAGGAACCAGGCTTTGAGCCTGAGCTCTGCCTCCTGTCTTTTTACCACCGCCTCCATCCGGGGAAAAATTGCCTTCTATGAAACTGGTCCCTGGTGCCAAAAAGGTTGGGGACCGATGATTTAAAAAGTATGTATTGAATACATGCATTGTACATAACTCTATGGTAAACACTGTAGATACAATAAGGAAGAAGACACAGTCTCTACTGTTCAAAAACTTAACAGTTTAGATGGCAGACTATCTAAACTACCTTAGAGAAATTCTGTGACTCCAGCAAATTATAAATTTTACCTTATAACCAACTGAAATCTCCACTGCTTTATTTTTTCATGCATTTCTACCTGTGTGTTCTGAAAAACCATTAATCAGCATTAATAATACTGCTCAGAAGGTCTTTAAATCATATGTTTATCCATGTGGCTATAGCAAAGGGATTGTGAAAAGAGTTGCAGTTTCAATATTTGGAAACTCCTGTTTTTAAATAGAAGAATTAAGGAATTATTTGTTTTATAATACAATCTTCAGAGTTTTAAAAGGACTTTGGAGCTTTTCTTCTACATTTAAACTGCTTTTTAAAGTATAGTTTATTGATTATAGTATTACAGTTTTTCCATTTTTTCCCCTTTGTCCCCTCTGCCCAGTACCCTCATTCCCTCCAGCGGTCCCCGCCTTAGTTCATGTCCATGGGTCGAGCTTGTAAGTTCTTTGACTTCTCCATTTCCTATGCTATTCTTGACCTCCTCCTGCCTATTTTGTACCTACCAATTATGCTTCTTAATCCCTGCACCTTTTCCCTTATTCTCCCACTTCGCCCTCCCAGCTGATAACCCTCCAAATGTATCTGCATATCTATGATTCTGTTCCTCTTCAAAGTTGTTTGCTTAGTTTGTTTTGGTTTTTCTATGATTATTTGTTGATAATTGTATGTGTGTTGTCATTTTGTTGTTCATAGTTTTGATCTTTGTTTTGGAGTTCCTCCTTTTTTAAAAAAGTGCATATTGATTTTATTTATTTTTTTAAATGTCAAAATGCATTATAAAATATTAAAAATTTTAAATCCATTATAAAGTCTCAGCAGTTAAACCAACATGACTCCAGCACAGAAATAATCTTGAAGATCAATGAAATAAAATGAGCATTCTAGAAACAAATGTGTATATCTGTCTAACAAGGTAATATATGATTAAATTGATATTTCAAATCATTGGGGAAAATAAGGCTTATTCAACAAATAAGGTGCATGGACCACTCTTGAAATAAAACAAATACAGAGCTCTATTTCACACATTATACAAAAAATATTCAGTTGAGTTAAAAATCAATATGTAAAATCTAAGGAGTTTTAGGAGAAAATACGAAATAATATTTTTCTTACCCTGAAGTAACATTCAAACCCAGAAACTATAAAGTAAAATATTGACAATGTAACTATATTAAACATTTAAGACTATATAGTAATACACATATTAAAAAAGTTAAAGGACAAGTAATAGAATAGGAAAGTATTTGCCACACATCTAAAAAAGGGTTAATAGTTTTGTGTTTTAGGGAAAAAATTCTACATTTAATGAAAAAATGGATAAAGAATACCAAAAAGTCATTTAAAGCTTTTTAAAAATAAGAGAAATAGGCAAGAAAAATACAAAAACAGGTTTAGTTTCAACAGATAATAAAGGAACAATGAAAATAACATCATTGTCACAATCAGATTAACAAGCATTAAAAATATTGGTAATATCAAGTATTAGTGACTGTGAAAGGAAATGGGTATTCATAGACTCTTGTTCTTCGTCTTCTTAAAGCAGTCCCTTTAGCATATCTTGCAATGCTGGTTTGGTGGAGGTGTATTCTTTTAGCCTTCTTTTTCTGGGAAACTCCTTATTTCACCTTCCATTTTAACTGAGAGCCTTGCTGGGTAGAGAGAGCAGTCTTGGTTGCAGGCCTTTGCTCTTCATGACTTGGAATATTTCTTGCCAGTCCCCTCTGGCTTGCAGTGTTTCTGTGGAGAAGTCAGCTGTTGCCCCTATCGGGGCTCCCTTATATGTTACTACCTCTTTCTCCCCTGCTTGCTTTAGGATTCTCTCTTTGTCTTTGATATGTGCCATTTTAATGATGATGTGCCTTGGAGTGGGCCTCATTGGGTTCCTCTTGACTGGGACCCTTTGTGCTTCCTGGACTTGTGTGACTTTTTCTCTCCTCCAATTGGGGAAGTTTTCCACCATTACTTTTTCACACAGGTTCTCTATCCCTTGCTGCTCTTCTCCTGCTGGTCCTCCTGCTGGGGACCTGTCCCACAACCCAGGCATGTGCCCTGACTGGGAATCAGACTGGCAGCCCTTTGGTTCACAGGCTGGCACTCAATCCACTGAGCCACACCAGCCAGGGCCCATATGCTAAAATTCTTTAGGGAGAAAATATTCAGCCTATAGACCACATTGGTATAAAACATAGCATCTGTAAATTTTTGATACATATTTTTTTCCTCATCACTATTTTCCCCCCAGGTAGTTTCTTTCTAAGCCAATCCCTTGTTTCTGTGATTTAGAACTTTCTATGCTATTAGAATTAAGAATGTCTCTGAAACTAGGGTTGTTAGTTAAATTTCTCATCAGCAAAAGAAAAGGTAATTCTTCCATTTTTAACAAAAGGTCATTTTCTGTTTACCTTTTCATTTCTCTGTCAAAGCCCAATTTTCTCTAATCCCTTGAAAGGAGTGGACTCCTGGTAGGAAAAATTACTCTTATTTCAGTGCTTGACAACCTTTTCTCTTTTTTTAAGAAATTTTATTTTCAATATAGCTTAAATTCAGTATGATTTTATATTAATTTTTAGCTATACAGCATAGTTGTTAGTCATGTACTTTATGAAGTGTTCCCCTCAATATTTCAAGTACCTACCTGGCCACATTCACAATTATTACAATTTTTGCTGTAGTTTACATCCTGGTGACTATTTCTTGACTATCAGTCTGGACTTCTTTATTATCCCTTCACCTATTTCACTTATTTTACCCAGTCTCCTAATCATCAGTCTGTTCTCTGTATCAGTCTGGCTGTTTTTTATTTTGTTTATTTGTTTATTTTGTTATTTAGATTCCACATATAAATGAAATCATATGGTATTTCTCTTTCCCTGATTTACTTATTTCACTTAGCATAATATCATCTAGGCACATTTATGCTGGTGCAAATAGTAAGATCTCATTCCTTTTTTGGTGGAGAAATACTCCATTGTATATATGTACCACCACTTTTTAATCACTTGTCTGTTGATGGTCTGTTGGGTTGCTTCCATATCTTGGCTATTGTAAATAATGCATTGTATGAACATAGGGGTGCATATATTCTTTGAATTAGTGTTTTGAGTTTCTTTGGATATATACCAGAGATAGAATTGTTGGGTCATACAGTAGTTCCATTTTTAATTTTTTCAGGAAACTCCATACTGTTTTCCACAATGGCTGCACCAATCTCACCAACAGTGCACGAGAGTTCCCTTTTCTCCACATCCTTGTCAGCACTTGTTGTTTGTTGATTTATTGGTGGTAGTCATTCTGACAGGTGTGAGGTGATATCTCATTGTGGTTTTAATTTGAATTTGTCTGATAAGTACTGCCATAGAGCATCTTTTGTTATGCCCATTGGCCATCTGTATGTCCTCTTTGGAGAAGTGTATATTCAGGCCCTCTGCCCATTTTTGAATTGCTTTTTTGGTGTTGAATTGTATGAGTTTTTTTTTAAACAAATATTGGTTATTAATTCCTTATCTGATTTATCATTGGCAAATATCTTGTTCCATTCAGTAGGTTGTCTTTTTGTTTTGTTGATGGTTTCACTTAGCTTTGCAAAAAGTTTTTAATTTGATATAGTCACATTTGTTTATTTTTTTCTTTTGTTCCCCTTGCCCAAGGAGGTATATTAGAAAAAAATATTGCTAAAAGAAGTTTCAAATTTTACTGCCTGTGTTTTGTTCTTGGAGTTTTATGGTTTCGAGTCTTACATTTCAGTCTTAAATCCATTTTGAGTTTATTCTTGTGTGTGGTTTAAGGAGGTGGTCTGCTTTCATTTTTTACATGTTATCTGTCCAATGTTCTCAGCACTGTTTATTGAATAGACTGTCTTTACCCCATTGTATGTTCTTACTTCCTTTGTCAGATACTAATGATCATGTAGGTATATGCTTATTTCTGGGCTTTCTATTCTCTCCCATTGAGCTATGTGTCTATTTTATGCCAGTACCATATTGTTTTGATTACTACCACCTTTTACGGTGATACGTATCACCTTTTACACCTGATTACATATCAGGTAGCGTGATGCTCCAGCTTTCTTCTTATTTGTCAAGATTGCTCTGGCAATTTAGGGTCTTCTGTGGTTTCATATAAATTTTGGAATTATTGGTTCTAGTTTAGTGAAATATGCCATTTGTATTTTGATAGAAATTGCATTGAATCTGTAGATTGCTTTGGGTAATATGGACATTTTAATGATGTTAATTCTTCCTGTCCATGAACACAGTATATTTTTCCACTTATTTCTATCTTTTTCGGTTTCATTCTTCAGTGTCTCATACTTTTCTGAGTACAGGTCTTTTACATCCTTGGTTAAATTCATGCCAAGCTATTTTTTTTTAGATGCAATTTAAATTGCTTTCTTAGTTTCCCTTTCTGATAGTTCTTTATTGGTGTATAAAAGTGCCCCTGAGCCATGTTCCTTGCACAAATTGTTCGGTGAAGCCACAGAAACCGTCCCTGTTACAGAGCAGGTGTTGCCAGGGGCCCAGGCTGAGGCACGGTCTAGAACAGAATCTGCCAGTGATAAAACAGTACTAGAGCTCAAGGAACAAGATTCCACACAGGCAGCCACACAACAAGCCCAGCTGGCAGCAGTAGCTGAAATCAATGAAGAACTAGTCAGTAAAGCAAAACAGAGCCAGAGTAAAAAGAAGGCATGGAAGGCTATGTTCAGACCGGGCCTTTGACAGGTTATAGGGGTTAATAGGGTTACTATCCAGAAATCTAAGATATACTTTTTGTCACCCCAAAACTGATGTCTACAAGAGCTCAGCTTCAGATACCTACATAATTTTTGGGAAAACTAAGATTGAGGATTTATCTCAGCAAGCAGAGCTAGCAGCTGCTGAGAAATTCAAAGTGCATGGTGTAGCTGTCTCAGACATTCAAGAAAACACACAGGCTCCAGCTGTACAAGAGGAGAGTGAAGAAGAAGAGGTTGATGAAACAGGTATGGGAGTTATGAACATAGAATTAGCCATGTCACAAGCAAATGTGTCACGAGCAAAGGCAGTCTGAGCCCTGAAGAATGACAGTAACAACATTGTAAATGATATGATGGAATTAATGATGTAATAACCATCTAAAAATGAGGGCCCTTTTTTTGGTGTTTCAAAAGAGTTACTGCAGCTTGGTTTGAAATTTGTGCTTTTCTACTGGTAATGAAGTTATGACGTCTTGTGGGAAAAAAATGCCACTGATTTCTGAATGTCGATTTTGTATCCTGCTACTTAACTAAATTCATGTATCAGTTCTAGTAGTTTTTTGGTGGAATCTTGAGGGTTCTCTGTATACAGTATCATGTCATCTGCAAATAATGACAATTTAACTTTTTTCCAATTTGGATGCCTTATAGTTCTTAATCTTTTCTGATTGCTGTGGCTAGGGCTTCCAGTACTATGTTGAATAAAAGTGGTGAAAGTGGATATCTCTGTCTTGTTATTTTGTTAGATGCTTTTTCTGCATCTACTCATATGATCGTATGATTTTTACCCTTCATTTTATTTACATGGCGTATCATGTTAATTGGTTTGTGGGTATTGTATCAACCTTGTATCCCAGGAATAAACCTGGGTGTATGATCTTTTCAATGTATTGGTGAATTTTGTTTGCTAATATTTTCTTGAGAATTTTTGTATGTATGTTTGTCAGGGATGTTGGCCTGTCTTGTCTTTACTTTGTAGTGTCTTTATCTGGTTTTGGAATCAGGACAAAGCTGGCCCCCTAAAATGAGCTTGGGAGTCTTCTCTTGAAGTTTTTGGAATAGTTTGAGGTTAGGTGTTAATTCTCTGAATGTTTGGCAGAATTCACCTGTGGAGCTATCTAGTCCAGGACTTTTGTTTATTGGGAGTCTTTGATTATTGCTCTGATTTTGTTGATCTCAGTGTGATCAATTTATTGTTTAGTACCATTTTATTTAGCCTCTATGTTTTTGTGTGTTTTTCAGTTTTTTCTTGTAATTGATTTCTAGCTTTATACCATTGTGGATGGAGAAGGTGCTTGATATGATTTCAGCTTTCTTAAATTTAATGAGACATGTTTATGTCCTAACATGTGGTCTATACTGGAATATATTCCATGTGCACTTGAAAAGAATGTATATTCTCCTGCTTTGTGGCGGCACTCTCTGAAAATATAAAATCCACCTGATCTATTTGTGTCATTTAAGGCCACTGCTTCCTTGTTGATTTTCTCTGTGGAAGATCTATCCATTGATGCAGTGAGGTGTTAAATCCTCTACTGTGACTGTATTACCGTCCATCTCTCCTTTTATTTCCATCAGTATTTTCTTTAGGTATTCATATGCTCCTGTGTTGGGTGCATCATTTACAAGGGTTATATTCCCTTGTTGGATTCCCTTTATCATTATGCAGTGTCCCTCTTTGTCTCTTGTTCTGGCCTTTGTTTTAATGTCTTATTTTCTCTGATAGAAGTATTGCTACCTCAGCTTTTTTGTTACCATTTGCAAGAAATATCTTTTTTTTTATTCCTTTACTTTCAGGCAGTGTATGTTTTCATTCTGAGGCGGGTCTCTTGAAAATAGCACATATATGGGTCTTTTTTTCTTATCTGTTCAACTACCCTATGTTTTTTGATGGGAGCACTTAATTTATTTACATTTTAAATGATTATTGATAGCTACATATTTAATTGCTATTTTATTATTTATAATTGTGGTTTTTTGACATTTGTTATAATATTAGCTTGGCAGTAATGAACTTCTTTAGCTTTTTCTTGTCTGGGAAGCTTCTTATTTCTCCTATTTTAAACTATACTTTTGCTAGGTAAAGTAGTCTTGACAGTAAGTACTTGGTTTTCATCACTTTGAATATTTCATGCCATTTCCTTCTGCCCTGAATTGTTACTGTTGCGATATCAGCTGACAGTCTATGGGAATCCCCTTGTAGATAATTGTATTTCTTTTGTCTTTAACCTTTGGCATTTTAATTATGATGTGTCTTGGTGTGGGCCTCTTTGGGTTTATCTTGTTTGGGACTCTCCATGCTTCCTGGACTTGTGTGTCATTTTCCTTCACCAGATAAGGGAAGTTTTCAGTCATTATTTCTGCAAATAGCTTCTCAATCCTTTGCTCTCTTTTCTTCTTATGATACCCCTGTGATGTGAATGGCATTCCTCTTGATGTTGTCCCAGAGGTCATTTAAACTATCCTTATGTTTTTAAATTGCTTTTTTTCTTTTTGCTGCTCTGATTGTGTTTTCTACTACCTTGTCTTCCAAATTGCTTTGATTCTCTGCTCCATCTAGACTGCTGTAGATTTCTTCTAGTATATTCTTTAAAAAATCCTCACTTGAGAACTTGTTTATTGATTTTAGAGAAAGAGGAAGGGATAGGGGAAGAGAGAGAGAAACCTCAGTGTAAGAGAGAAACATCAATCTGTTGCCTCCCATATGCGCCCCAATGGGATTGAACTCACGACCGAGGTATGTGCCTTGACTGGGTATTGAACCGTACCCTTTTGATGCATGGGACAACATTGAGAACAAATGAGCCACCTGGCCATTGCTTCTTCTAGTACATTCTTCATTTCAAATATTCTCTTCTTCATTTCTGACTTGTTCTGTTTTATGGTTCCTGTGTCCTTATTATTACTATCTCTCTTTTTTTTACTTTTCTCTGAGTTCATTTTTTTCGTAAGTTCTTCGAGCACCTTTCTTTACAGCTGTTGTTTTGAACTCTGTATTTGGTTGTTTGCCAGCTTCTATTTTATTTAATTCTTTTTCTGGGAATTTCTCCTGTTTTTGTTTTTGTTTTTGTTTTTAATTTGGGGCATGTTTCTTTGTCTCCCTATTTTGGCTGCCTCTGTATATTTATTTTTGTGTATCAGATATTCGTCGTCGTCTCCCATCTTGTAGCGTGGTCTTATGTAGTAGTTGTCCTGTGAAGCTCAGTGGTGCAGTCTTCCTGATCACCTGAGCACAAAGCCCAGGTGACCCTTGTGTGGATATATGAGCCTTCCTTTTGTAGTTGAGTCTTGAATGTGGTTTGTCCATGTTTGAGTGGGGTTGACCAACAAGCTGGCTGATTATGAGGATTAACCCTAACCGTAATATATGAGTTGTTGTGTGGAGACTGATCCCATGAAGTGGTAATCACCCCAGTGGGGTCTTGTTCCTGAAGAGATACAGCCTTGGGTGTCCCACCTTTGGAGCTAATTCGTTAGTTCTCTGATGTGTCCTGAAGAACACTAATGGGTGTTTTGATCCTGGGGCCTTCTGTGAGGGACTCTGATGCAGATGCTTGTCAGCGTCTGCCTGTGACTGGCCCTGGGCTTACTGATAGGATCCACAAATCAACCCACAGTTTGCTTGTGGTGGGCCTGGGTGTGAGCCCAGGGGCAGGTCAGCAAAAGGCCCAAGGCTCTGAGATCTGACTCTACCTGCCAGCTGCCTTTAGCATCAGTCAGGGAAGGAATCTCTGGGAGTGTAAGAGTTGCCTGAAGTAGGTTCTCAGCGAGTCACTGCAAAGGGGCAAGTGATGTTCACCGGATTGATAGAGAAATTCAAATTTAGTGCCAGTGCTGGGTCTGAGGCTGCTCAGCAAAAGTCTCAATTACACCAAGGCCAACTGCCACCTGCCAGGTGCCTTGGACCTTTGTGTTGGGATGAGGTCTCAGGGAGCCGCCATCAGCCTGGGGCCATGAGAGTTTATCTGGCCCAAATAGTCCAAGATTTTGTCATGAGAAGGAATAGTTCTTCACAGGAGTAGTGGAACCTTTTGTGCGTGTAAGGGAAAAAACGGCCCCTACCTTAGAGCCACGCAGCTTAATCTTTCCCCAAGCCTGCCTGGACCTCATTGAGAGCCTTCCAGGAAAGTCTTTGCCTAGGGCCCAGGCTAGGGGCAGCCAGCTGAGTCCACTGTATACTGCTTGCTTAGCAGGGTAGGGCTTCCAGGAATCATGAGGTTGGGCCTTGTGGATCTTTTGTGAGGTGGTGGTGCCAGTTAGGTGGGTGTGGGGGAGAAGAGGCCCTGAAGAAAGTTTACACCATGGAATCAGGCAACTGAGTCCACCTTTAGTGGATGAGCTCAGCAGGACATGCACAGGGTGTTCAGAGGGAGGGGAATGTACATTCCTTAAGACCAATATGACGTTGAGGGGAGTGTTTGACTCAGGAAAGATGATGTCTGTGGGCAGTGTGGTAGAGGGACTCAACACAGGAACCCTGGTGGCTGTCCTTTTAGCTCTCTCCCTGGAAATTCACAACCTAGTCTCTCCTTGTAGGATCCAGTTTACTACCAGCTGTTCTCCCTCTGCGGGAGCCCAGAGTGAGTGGTTTCAAATGAGATTTTGTGTACTGCCCCTTTAAGAGAGCACCTGGGTTTCTGGCAGATTTCTTTCTCTCTCTGGTGGACAGAATCCCCACTGCTTTTCACAACCAGGCACCTCTTGCTGGCTCTGGTGCTCTGGGCTGGGGAGCTCAGTGTGAGGTCGACACCCCATGCTCCTCAGGGGGCACCTTTGCAGCTGAGATATCCCTCCAGGTTTTCAGACATTGCCTGTGGGAGTGGGGCCAGAACTTTTTGCATCTCCACCCTTCCTACCAGTCTCAATGTGGCTTCTTATGGAAAGCCTTAAGTATAAGACTTCCCTTCAGTTAGTCTTTAGTTGGTTATTTAGGATGATTTGTCTATAATTTGGTTTGGTCTTGGGAGGAAGTGAGTGTAGCTTCTACCTACTCTGTCATTATCTTGGATCTGCCAACAACCTTTTCTGGCAAGATATAGGAAGTTACAGCCTTAGAAGCAAAATATGTATTCAATTTATCAGTATACACTTACATTTAGTATTTGAAAATTCTACTAAGTAAGCTGCTCCAGATGTGTTTTGAGTTTTTAGAATTGTCTCCCGATTGTGTCCTGGCCGCATGGTTATTAGCTATGGGTGTTCACTTTTCAGCACTTATGACCTGCATCTATCAAGGTCATGCTGTTTAATTGAACCCCGCTATATATAAGCAGAACAGTTTATGGCTTTCCACTCTTATCCTGTTGGGTCAAGTGCTTCTAGTTTTATTTATGTGTTTGTTTTTGGCTCACCATGCTATGATTGTGCTGTTTCAGCTTCTTGTGTACAAGTAGATAATCTTTTCATTGTTTTTTTATCTGTCCAGCCTCATAAGACTTATGAAGCTATATATTAATACCAAATCAATAAATATTTAAAAGTCTGTCAAAAATTGTGATGACTTAATAAATCAAGTATTAGATGTGTTTCCTGGATATTAATAATAATTTGTTCTCATGTGTTTAGGAATAGATACATTATTTAATTTAATAAATATTTATTGATCATTGTCTCTGGTATCAATCAAGTTTCTCTGGTACCTGCTTATTTCTCTCAGTTCACCTAGTTTTCAGTTACTTCCATCTCCTCTTTGGCAGCTCTCTGTTGTTTCCAAACCTTTTCTCCCAAACTAATTTCTAGGGGAAAAAAATACAATACAATTTTGTTATTCAAAATTGTTAGTGAGCTTATTTGAATTCCTTTTATTGTTACCCTTGTGTTTTCTTTCTCAATCTAATTTCTTTCCCTTTTTTTTTATGGCTAATTCCAGTATAGGGGTGGCCAAATGTAGGTTTACAGTTCTTATGACAAACAATACAATTATTAATAAATAATACAAGAATAAACTCTGTTTTATGTATTCACAACTGTAACCCTACTTTTGCCTAACCCCATATATAGTTAAAACCTTTTTAGAAATGCTTATTCCCCATACTAATACTGTACTAGTTTTATATTGTGTTGGGCTTAAAATGTCAGTTCATGTTTTAAATTTGAGTCTATTAGCTACAGCAAAAAGGCTATATTGTATATATTGTCAGTAGAAAAGGAAAGTAGATTCACTTTTACTTTTACAAGCCTTTTAATGATATTTCTGTAGTGTTCAATTTTAAAGAGCTTTTGTTATGATGTTAACGATCACTGTTATGTTTTTAAAATAACTTAAATTCTACTTACTGTAAAGGTGATAAGCAGAAATGTTAAAGAATTCTATGTTTTCCTTTTATTTGTAAGCAAGATTTAAAGAAAAACTATTATGATATTAACTATTGGTTACTCATGAATTTCGACCCTTGAGAAAGACTCATTTTCTTAAATTATTGACTTTTTCTATATTGAAATATAATTAGTGTTTTACACAGCGAGTTTTCAGATAACCCAGTTTCTTGTCATCCTACTTGACATTCCCTACATTTTCCACTCTTATCTTTAAGAATTTGATCTTAAAGATGTATTGTGCTATTTGTGTTGCTTAGTCTGAAATGAAAAGATTACTTGATGTGAAGGTTATGTCTATTTCAGTCTCAAACATGTTCCTGGTCTCTTTCAGCTTTAGATAACTCTTTTGTCTTTTAGGATTACAATTGGGTGTCCAGTATGAATTAACTGTCATGATTTTGAAATAGGGTAGACGACTGTCTTTCAGGATATGAATCGAGGCCTTCAGTTTTACTTTACTCTTATGCAGCAGGAATAAGTTGGTTTGAAATTCTTCAAAAATGTGCCTCAGCCTGTGAATGCCTCTTTGATTTGTCCTGTATTTTTAAAAAAAGACATTATTTTTCAGACTTTATAATTTATCTAGACTATAACTGAAGGCATGTACTTTACAGCTTAATGGAATCATAATGCATGATTACACAACTTCAGAACCCATTTTGTTACATAAAGTAATGACATTTTATGCCCTATTAAGCCATCTAGAATAATTTTCTTGCTCTCAGCTGTAATTTCTCTGTGTCCTTATTGAAAAAATTTTGAGTTGTCTTGTAGAAGGTATTGACATAAGGGAGTTTTTCCAGTGATGTGTGGAAACAGGGCCTTTTGCCATTATTGCATCAAGAAAAATAAAACACAAAACTTGTGAAATGGGGAAGTGGTTGAAATGCCCCTGTTTATGTTATAATGTATTAAACTATATTTATTTAGTAATAGTTTGATCAGAAAAGTGAATTTTAAAATTACAGCCTCATTCCCTTTTGAAAACACCTTACCAGTTAGGAGTGCATGTGCGTCTATGTGTGTATACAATCATTAAGAACTATCAGTATTTCATGTTTTTTGCCGTCTTATGTATTTTGAGCAGCTTAGGATGTCAGTCCTGTTTTCAGTACAGTATGAACACTTTTATTTCTCTTATATTTTACTCGATAAACTGACTAAAAGATGTTGGAAAAACAGGTTGCTGAGTCTTAGGGGGAATAACCATAATATAAAACTACCCTGTGTTGTCCTCGGTTTCTTATATGTCAACAATTTCCCCCCATTCCTTGCTGTGCAAATCCACATGAAATTTTATAACTTAACCCCCCTCAAATTATTTTTGGTTATATGTGAGCTACAGAGAATACAAGCAAGCAAAAAGAATATAAAAAATCATCAGTGATTCTTATTTACTGTCAACTACTGATGTTAATGCTCTTTGGGTATATTGCTTTATATATACATTTGTATACATGTGTAAACTCTTACACACATCACATTTTTTTCCACAAAAGAATAACTTTTGAACTCTGCTTTTTTTACTTAACATGTATCTATGTCACTACATATATTTTTGAATGTCTGTATTTTGTTGTATACATTCACTGTAATTTCTTTACAGGGTTCTGCATCGTTGATTATTGAGGCTGTTTCCATTTTTTCTCCCTATTAGTACAAGATGGGAATGAGTATCCTTATAGCTAGATGTCTTATTCCTTTATTCGATAAATATAATATTTGTTGAGTACCTAATGTATGTCAGCTACTATATTGGTATTGTGTTACAACAGTGATCACAAAACACAAAATTACTAATCATATGGAATTTAAATTCTAGCAGGAGAGCAGATATTAAGCAAATAACCGCATTGCTATATATGTAGTTATAACTGAAATGAATACTCTGAAACAAAGGAATACTCTTCTGTGAGAAAATAACAGCCAACGATCCTGACTAGAGTTAGGGAAGACCTGATTGTGAAAGTGCTGCTTGATCTGGCAATTAACTAGTTGTAAGAGCTTGTGGGTGGTGTGGGTTGGCATTGTGTAGAGAGAAAGATTGGAACTGACAGAGTGAATGGTATTGTGCAAAGGCCCTGGGGCAGAGGGGTTAGAGCATATTTGAGAAACTTAAAGAAAGCCTGTGTGGTATGAACACAGAAAGTAGTGACATAAGATATGGCTAGAGAGGTAGTTGAGGGTCTGGCCAAGGAGAGTCACATAAACCATGTTATGGACTTTATTCTAAGAGTGATAAGGTATCTTCAGAGGGTTTTAAGCTGGTAGGAATATCTGATTGCAGATGAACTAATTGTACAGAGAACAGAATGGATACAGGAAGATCAGATAGGAGGTTGATGCGGTGGTTTAGGTAAGAAATGATAGGTTGGTGGAGGAAATAAAAAGAAATAGACAGATTCAAGAGATTTTTTAGGAAATAAAATCGATTCAACTTGGAATATTTCTAAAGTATTTTTTTAAAGCATAAGTTTCCAGAAATGGAATTCTTAAAACAAAGGGTAGGATTATTTTAATAGCTTATAGTGGGTATCAGATTGCTTTTCAGAAAGATTGTTTCAGTGTATTCTCCCATTAACAATGTATTAGAATGCTTGTTTCCATACATCTTCACCAACAATGAGCATTAACATTTTTATTTTTTTCTTTTTAATACCTTTTCCAGAAATTGAGCAATTACTTAAATTTTTAAAATAGGGTTTATTTTACCAACTACAATAATATAGTAGTTTTGGAATACAGCGGTCTCCCCTTATCTACAGTTTTTCTTTATGTGGTCTCAGTTACCCGAGGTCAGCTACATTCCGAACATATTAAATGTAAAATTCCAGAAATAAATAACTCATGAGTTTTAAATTGTTCACCATTCTGAGTAACGTGATGAAGTCTCACACACTCCTGCCCACAATGTGAATCATCCCTTTGTCCAGCATATCCATGCTGTATATGCTACCTGCCCGTTAGTCATTTAGTCCATCTTGGTTATCAGATCAGCTGTGTGGTATCACACTGCTTCTATTCAGGTAACCTTTATTTTACTTAATGATGGCCTGAAAGTCATTCACATAACTTTTAGTATGGTATATTGTTATAACTATTCTATTTTATTATTATTAATCCCTTACTGTGCCTTATTAATACAGTGAACTTTATCATAGATACGTGTGTATAGGAAATAACATAGTATATCTAAGGTTTGATACTATCTGCAGTTTCAGGCATTCCCCTAGAGGTCTTGGAACATATCCTCTGTGAATAAGGAGGGAATTACTGGTTACATGTATTGATTAGTTTTTCAAAAAAAGATTGTATTTATTTATTTATTTATTTGTAGAGAGAGGGGAAGGGACGCGGAAAGAGAGGGAAACATCAGTGTACAGAGAAACATTGCTTGGTTGCTTCTCATACGCCCCCTACTGGGGACCTGGCCTGCATCCCAGGCATGTGCCCTGACTGGGGACTTCACAAAGATGGAAATACGGAATGTATAAATTTTATGTAATGTTTTAAAAGTTTAATAGGTAAGAAATAAATACACAGTACGTGTTCCCTCACCCTAACTTAATAACATTTTGGCAATATAAGGATAGTTATAACTGAAAGTAAGAAATTAAAAAAATGAATAACTTTTTGAAAGCAATTGAAAGTTTGTCATTCTACAAAATAGTTTGAGTTTGAAAGATATTGACCTTAGACTCAGAATACAAGTTATGTTTGAAATGCTTTTATATTTTTGTGACATAGGTACTTAATTCTACATTATTGAAATATAGTTATATTTGAAATAACATGCTACTGCTTTGTTTTCTCTCAACAGTTAAAAGATGTTGATACTCAGAAAATCATAAAAGCAATGCTTTCTTACGTGTGGCCCAAAGACAGACCAGATCTACGAGCTAGGGTTGCCATTTCCCTGGGATTTTTGGGTTGCGCAAAGGTAAGAATAAGAGAAATTATGTGATGTTTTATATAATAAGAAATGCTATGATATTTTCTAGTAATGAAACTTGGGCTGATGTAAGCCACTTTGCGGGGAATGTTGTTAACTTTTAGGACCCTTATTTATTAACTCTTTTATGCAGTCAGCAGAAATTATATGGTAATGCGGTAATGCCTGATTTATCTGTGGCTCAGACTGAAAACAGCTTCAACTTAATGGAACTCATTGCTGAAATCAGTGTAAGATACAACATTGTTTACTGGAGCAAGAAACTCCTCAGAGCCGTGTTGGCTTTTATTTAATACAAATTTATGGTAAGCCTTGTTCTCAGTTCCCAGTAAGTTGAAAAGGATGAAGGCATGTTAGGCACACTATCATCATAGGTGGTGAATACCAGTGTGACATCAAGGGAAAAAAGAGGAAAAAGCTGGGCATTTTGGGACCATTCAGTATAGGAGCTCTCTACATCTTAGCAGCCTCCTCAGTTTGTTATTATACTGTAACACATTTTAGTAAAGCAGAGTTGCAAACTTATAATAATAATTGAGCTTTCAGAAAAATCCCTTGTTTTCAATTTATTCACATTTTGAAGCCAGTGATGTATAAATCTTTAGGTTCAATAGAGTAATGGTACATATACAGGCTCTGGAGTCAGAATTCCTGGGGTCTGGCTTGTAACCTTGGGCAAGTTGCTTAGTCTCTATGCCTGTTTCACAATTTGTAAAATAAAATAAGGTTGTTATAAGAATTAAATAAATTAATGTACAAAGGGCTTACAACAGTGCCTGGCACATAGTGAAACATAATGTACATATGAAAATAAAAATAAATTCAAATTTCTGTCAGAAATTTGGTAAAATAAAAATCTGCTCAAAAGTATAAATGAGATTTGGTTATAATTTGGTCACCACTTTTATATGTGTGTTAATATATTGTTTTAGAACAGGTCTCATCACTTATTTCTCTTACATATCATGTGTGTTCCCATTTAGTTACTTATTCTTTCCCTACCCTCAAAATATTTCTTGAGAACTTGTCATACAAAGTACTGTTGTTAGCCCTGCAGGGTATTCAAATATAAATAAAGCACATTGATTCTCTCATCATGCAGGATAAGACAAGTTTTATTTTATTGCCATAATACAAAGTAGGTCATAAATGATTTAAAAGAAGTGTTAGGAGTGTTTCAAAGGAAAGAACCACTATGATAGGGAGTCAGGAAAGGTTTCAGAGAGGAGGTGATGTCTGAGATAGGCCTGGATTAATGAATAGGATTGTTACAGGTACAGGAATAAGAAGAGGAAGATGAGAGTGAACATAGAGTATGCGTGGAGAAGTGAGTAGTGCAGGTTTGTTCTGGGGAGGGGATAATGTTTCAGAAGAATTTGAAGTAACCTTGGAAAGATAAATAGAGCTCCTAATGTGAAATACCTGAATTGTAAAACAAAAATTTATTTAACTATGTGGGAAGTAGGAAACTCTATTTTGAGTAGAAGAGTAATGAAGTTAGAACTTCAGTTTAGGAAATTAATCTGACCATGTTGTATAAGATGGATTAGGGTGGTGAGAGACCTAAATTAGGGATACCATTCATTTCAATTCATAACTTCATTCAGCAAATATTTACCAACCAGTTAGGATACTAATTTAATAGTCTAGATGAGAAGTAATGGTTTGTACTAGAGTAGTGGTAGAAATGGTAATATGGAGGGAAAAGATACCAGAGGTATTGTGAGGTAGGGGAGAAAGAGTCAATAGGACTTAGCAACAGATCAAAAAAGGAATAGGATTCAAAGATGTTGCCAAGGAATAGAGAATGATAATGCCTTTGTAACAGAAATAGGTAGTATGTTGGGAGATCTTTTTTGGGAGAATGAAAATTTTGGTTTTGGGCATGTTAAGTTTGAGATGCTAATGGTAGAGGTATTCATCTGGTATTACAAAGTGCAAGACAAGCTGAGGAAGAAGCCCAAGGCTTAGAGAGATTAAGAGATAATAGATGAAACAATGCAAATTAATGACTTCACTAAGGAGAACAGAAATAGAAATAGAGGACGACTACAGGCAGAACCTGCGATAAATGTGTTCCTGTAGGAAAGTAAAGTAAATAGTAGTGGAAACATGGACAGGATGACTGAAGAGGTAAGAGTAAAACCAAAATAATGTAGTCAAACTCTGTTCATTTTTCTAGTCTCCTTTCTCATCTATGGACTCTGCTGAGTGATGTCTTAGTGAACCAGACCCTTCTCCGGGAGAGGACTTAAATCAAGATGCTGAGCAAAAGACCAAGAACCCATACTTTATTCTGTTTGTTTAAGCTGAAGAGAGAGAATAATATTACAAATCGAATGTTGAAATTTTAAAAACTTATATTCATTTTTAGCACAGTGTTGGTTGCTGAACTATCTTCTACCCACAGATTACTTAGGGGTAAAGCTTATTTTGATCTCTTGTGCAAGGCAGAATTAGGAAATCGGTCTTTATTCCTTTATTAGCTGAATGTAAGTACCTTGCTGACAAGTTAACGGCAGCAACTTGTCTTACTTTTGAGTTGAAGAGGACAGGTTAGAACATCAGTAATTAATGTAGTCAAAGGGAGAAGTCTTAAATAGTGGTGTTTGTATAGACTTTATTTTTAGAGTGAATTCCAGTATTTCAAAACACAGATTTTTGATTTCTTTTGGATCAGGAACAGGAAGAGCTTGCCAGGTATTATTGTGTGTGCTTGCTCTTACTTTCAGAAAATATGGAAAAACCTTTTTCTTTTTTCTAGACAGGAAGTAGACCATAGAATAACTTTAGGAATGTAATGCCTAGTAGCATTTAATCATTTCTAACACCATTTTTCCATCTTCTCTACTGTCCTCACTTTAAAAGTGATCGTTCTCCCAAATCTTTAAAGCCTGATCGTTGTTTATTTTTGAGTAGTATAGCAGTTGTTATTTATACTTGATGTGCATAGATGGACTAAT
Source organism: Pteronotus mesoamericanus (assembly GCF_021234165.1). Taxonomy (NCBI): domain Eukaryota; kingdom Metazoa; phylum Chordata; class Mammalia; order Chiroptera; family Mormoopidae; genus Pteronotus; species Pteronotus mesoamericanus. Next base: position 8,066,856 of record NW_026555198.1, read on the forward strand.
ACCCTTCTCCATCCTTGGCTTCCTGTTTTTTCTTGAACTTTATTACATGCTTTGGCATATGAGCACTTCGACCAATTTATACTCCTTTATTCTCTGGTCTTCTCTATCTTATCTTTATGTGGACGCTGCCTCGCCATGTGAACAGTGTGTGGTGATTTCATAATGAGCCCTGAGGCATCCATGAGAAAGGTGGAAGACAAAAAGTGAGAAATGTCAAGTGAGAAGTAGAAGGGAAGAGGATTTCGTGCTTAACATATGGGGCTACAGCATACCATCGGCTTATTTGCCTTTTAATGCTCTTTTTATTCTGAGGGTCTTAATTCTACCATTGTCTCCAGCAAAGATTTTTAAGATAAAGTGTACTATGTAGAGAGTTCTGTATGACGTATGTTTTAAGGGTTCTGCTGCCTAGAGAGGCAGAGAGAACACTGCCTTCGTTTCTTAAATTCCTACAAATAACATGCATTGCCTTTTCTTACCATCCACACATGTGTTATAGGAGCATCACATCATCTTTAATCTGGGGGTTTTGATATCTTCTAAGGATTTTTAAAATTCAGTCTATTAGTATATTACATACAGCTGTGTCAAGATTTAAAGAAAATATAAAACATTTACTGATATTTGATTTCATGAAATACATATTTAATATTATAAAAAGTTTACTCATATTCTCTAACCACTACTATCTTGTGAGGCACTTAGTTGCCAGAGAAATTGGAGGCACATTAAATTAACGTATCAAATACAAAAAGATATTTTCAATTAATAATCTGTTGAGAACAAAAATAAGTCATATTTAAAATTATAAAGTAATTTTAGAAAAGGGTATGATTTATAAAAACACAGTCAATACCCATTTCCTCCAAGAACTCATTATATAAAGTAAGGGATGATATATGTGTCTTAGTCCATTTCGGCTGCTCTAAGAAAGTACCATAAACTGGGTCATTTATCCCCTGTTTATTTCATTTTAACTTCATATGATGTAATGGGCAAAGAGGGTCTCTGGGGACTCTTGGACTCTTTTATAAGGGCATTAATCCCATCTTTTGAGGGCTGTGCCTCTATGATTTAATCACCACCGAATGTCCCCACCTCCTAATGCTATCACCCTGGGGGTTAGAATTCAATCTATGAATTGAGAGCGGGGTAGAGTGTAGGGGCAGGGCACACACATTCAGACCATAGCAATATGTATTGAGCAAACATTTGTTAAGTGAGTGTTCAATACAAGGTACTGTGCTTTGCATCTAGGAAGATAAATGAATAAAATGCGGTCCTTGTTCTTCTTGAGTTGGAATGTATCGAAGGAGAAAAATATAGAAATAATGATTATATATATATATTTATATCACATTATGTATGTCACATTATATATATATATAACATTAAAAACACCCAAAGTAAGTCACAGGTAAAGCCACATGGGAGTTTTACCAATTAGGCATTTAGGAAAGGCTTCATGCAGGAGCTAGTTTATCAGTAACTGCAAACTTGACATTTGTAACTTCAAAAGATTCATGCACTTCTTGCTTAATTTTGATTCTTTAAAATTTTATGAAAAATAGTTTTTAACATGAAACAATGCTACCTGATTCCTTTAGGTTGAGAAAAATAATTAATACCCTGGAGTACTTTTTAAAATTAAAATAATAATGTTTGAGGTTTACAGAAAAATTAAGCAGTAAGTACAGAAAGTTCTTATATCCTATGTCCTAAAAACACTCAGTTTCTTTTGTTACTAACATCTTGCCTTAGTGTACTACATTTGTCACGATTGATATAACAATTATGAAAAATACATTATTCATGATAACTAAGTTCATATTTTACATTAAGATTCACTGTGTTGTAGTTTACATGAGTTCAGGGAAATACATAATGTCACGTATTCACCATTAAAGTACTGTACAGAATAGTTTTCACTACCCTAAAAATTCCATGTGTTCCACCTATTCATCTTTCTTCACCCTCCCATACCCTGACAACCAGTGACTATTTTATTGTCTCTGAAGTTTTGCCTTTTTCAGATTGTCATATAATTAGAATCATATAACATGTAGTCCTTTCAGACTAGCTGTTTTAACTTTGCAATGTGCATTTCAGAGTCATTCATGTCTTTTTGTGACTTGCGAGTTTATTTCTTTTTATTCTGAAAACAATCCATTGTATGGATGTACCATGGTGTGTTTATCCATTCACCTGTTGAAAGATATCTTGGTTGCTTCCAGATACGGGCAATTTTAAGTAAACTGCAATAAACATGTTCAGGATTTTGTGTGACAAATTTTCAGCTCATTTGGGTAATTACTAAGGAGTGCAATTGCTAAATTATATGGTAAGACTATGGTTAGTGTTGTAAGAAACTGCCAAACTGTCTTCCAAAGTGGCTGTACCATTCTGCATTCCTACCAGGAATAAATGAGAATTTCTGTTACTCCGTGTCCTTGTCAGCATTTGGTGTTGCCGGTGTTCTGGATTTTAGCCATTCTAGTAGATAAGTAGTATTATCTCATTTTGGTTCTAATTCAAAATTGCCTAATATGACCTAAAACTTCTCATGTGTTTTTTGACCATCTGTATATATTCTTTAGTGAGATGTGTGTCAGGTCATTTGTCCATTTTTTTGATTGGGTTGTTCATTTTCTGTTGTTGAATTTCAGGAGTTCTTCATATTACATTTTGGATACCAGTCCTTTATCAGATATTTTAAAAATATTTTTACTCAGTTTGTGGTTGTATTTTCCTGCTCTTAGCAGTATCTTTCACAGAACAGAAGTTTTAAATTTGATGAAGTCCAGCTTACTACTGTTTCATGGATTGTGCCTTCAGTGTCGCATCTAAAGTTATTGCCAAACCAAAGGTCACCTATATTTTCTTTTATGCTATCTTCTGGAATTTTTATACATTTGTGCTTTACATTTAGTCCTGTAATCCACTTGGAGTTAATTTTTGGAAAAGATATAAGATTTGTGTCTAGAGTCTTTTTTATTTATTTTTTCCAGAACCATTTTTTGAAATTTTCCTAAGGGGCTGTCTTTGCTCTGTTGCCAAAGATCAGTGAACTATATTTACATATATTTGTCTATTTCTAGACTCTTTGTTCTGTTCCATTGATGTATTTTTCTATTCTTTTGCCCTTACTGCACAGTCTTGATTGGTGTAGTTTCTTGGTAAGTCTTGGAGTTAAGTAGTGACAGCCCTCCGACATTATTTTCTTCTTCAATATTGTGTTGGCTATTTTAGGTCTTTTTCTTTTCTATATAAAATTTATAATCAGTTTATTCATATCTACCAAATTACTTGCTGGGATTTTGATTGGTATTGCATTGTCAATATAGATCAAGTTTGGGAAGAACTGACAGCTTGACAATATTGAGTCATCTTATCCACAAACATGGAATACTTTTCCATTTATTTAGTTGTTCTGTGATTTTTCTCATCAGTTTTCTAGTTTTCTTCATAGATCTTGCACATGTTTGGTTATATCTGTAGCTCATTATTTCAATTCTTGGTACTCATTTAAATGGTGATATATTTTTAATTTGAAATTGTATAATGTTTGTTGGAGGAATATAGAAAAGCAGTTGACTTTTGTGTAGTACTTTTTTTATCCTTAAGTCTTGCTAGAGTTGCGTATTAATTTCAGTTTTTGATTCTTGAATTTTTCTACATAGGTAACCATTTGCAAAAATTGTTTACTTATTCCTAATATGTATCCTTTTTATTTCTTTTTTTCTCTATTGTATTAGCTAGGACTTCCAGTACCATGTTAAGCAATAGCAGCAAGACAGGGCACCCTTGTTCCTAATCTTAGGGGAAAACCTTCTAGTTTCCCCTTAATGAATATATTGTAAGCTACAGGGTTTTACATAGAAGTTCTTAAACCAGTTGAAGACATTCCCCTCTGTTTCCAGCTTGCTGGAAGTTTTTATGAATAGGTGTTGGATTTTGTCCTATGCTTTTTTTTGCATCTATTGATACCATTTGATATATTTTCTTTAGCCTATTAATGTGATAAATTACATTATGGCCATGTGTCACTTAATGACAGGGATGTGTTTTAAGAAATGCATCGTTAGGTGATTTCATTGTGCAAACATTATAGAGTGCACTTACACAAACCTAAATGTATAGCTTACTAAATACCTAAGCTATGTGACATAGCTTATTGCTCCTAGGCTACAAACTTGTACATGTTACTGTACTGAATACTGTAGGCAATTGTAAGACAATGATGAGAATTTGAATATCTAAACATAGGAAAGGTACAGTAAAAATACAGTATAAATGTAAAAAATGGTGCACTTCTATAGGGCATTGGCCACGAGTGGAGCTTGCAGGACTGGAAGTTGCTCTGGGTGAGGCAGTGAGTGAGTCTTGAGTGAGTGTGAAGTCCTCAGACATTACTGTGCATTACTGTGGACTTTATAAATATTCATAGGCTACCCTGAATTTTTTAAATGTGTGTTCAAAAATAAATTAACCTTAGCTTACTATAACTATTTTTACTTTTTTAAAAATTAGATTTTTTTGGTAATATCATTTAGTTTAAAACAGGCACTTTAAGGATGGCATAAGCATCATGGCAGAGTGAGAAGATTCCTTTGTTTCTCCTCTGAAAATTACAACAAGTCGGACACTTATAACCCAACAAAGGATCCCTTGCTTACCACACAGACACAGCTGAAAAATCCATGCATGGGAGCATCTAAAGGTGGGTAGATTGGAACGAGCAGGGGAGGTTGTATGGAGAAAGGACAGGGACAGTGCCCACCATAGCTCCAAAGAGGCTTGATAGTGATGTAGAAATTGGACTATACTACTCACACTGTAGGCTGGAGCTTACTAGGGGCAGAAGTAGTGGTCATCCAAGAAAAGGCATCTCCCTTCCCCACTCCCCATTGTTTTAGACCACAGAATGGGTGGTTTGGAAGCTTAAAATAATACATCATCCTGACAGCCGTTACTGAAAGGGGAGCAGAGCTGCAGATCACAAACTTGTCTCCCCAGTTTGACCCTTCCAGTGCCTGGAAAAGAAAACTAAGAAAGTTCCCAATAGCCTGGTAATGCCCAAGGTCATTGCTGGTTGGATTGGGGAGAGATAGCAGACCTGCAGAAAGCAAATTTGCCTACCTAGTCCCAGACAACACAGTTGGTACCTGGTTCCCTTGGTGGCAGGTTGGTGGAGCCTAGGCAGCGCTAACTTGCTACCCTAGCCCCGCCCATTGTGTCAGAGCCTAGTAGAGACACCTCCAGACACATAGTGGGTCAAAAAACCATTAGGAAAAAGGAAGTAGCACTGGGAACTTGCAATATCAGTTCTTCACCACCCACACATTTTCCCACCACAGTGGTGGTGACCCATAATAACCAAGACAAGTGAGTCGCAGAGTGGACATCTACAATCCCAGTGTACATGGTATATTCCTTAACCTAAGTGAAGCTGCTCCACCTCAATCCCAGAGGCAAAAATAGTGCCAGTAAGAGAAAACAAAAACTTTCACTATAACACCATTCACTGAAAAACAAAAGAAAGTACCCGACCTATCAACCTGCTGAACTGTTAATAGAAAATCATATCTAAACAAGAAAAGAGCTCCCTAACTCAAATGTGCAGGCAAAGAAACAGTCTGTCAAATACTCTGAACAGCCAAATTAACATGTGAGCACAGAAAGAAAATCAAAAGTCTCCAGAAACCAAACTCAAGAGTCATGGAAGACTGTGACTTAAATGACAGAGAATTTAAGATTGCAGGTAGGAAGCTTAATGACATACAAGAGAACTAAGAAAGGTAGTTCAGTGAGTTCAGAAAGAAAATTAGTGACATTTTCATCTTTTACTGAAGGGATGGAAACTAAAAAACCCCACCCAAATAGAAATTCTAGAGTTGAATGAATCAATACATCTGATGAAGAATCTATTAACTTTAGAAAGAGAGCAGAGCACATGGAAGATAGAATTAGCAAGCTCAAAGATAGAAACTGGAAATGACCCAGGAGGGAGAAGAGAACTAAGAGTTAAAAAATGAATGAACTCTACGAGAACTATCTGACTCCAATAGAAAGAGCAACATAAAGATAATGAGTGTACTAGAAGAAGAGAGAGAAAAGGGAACAGAAAGCCTATTCAAACAAATAATTGATGAGAACTTCTTAAACCTACGGAAAGAACTAGATCCCCTGAATTCAAGAAGCTAACAGGACACCTAATTATCAATGCAAAAAGACCTTTTCCAAGACACATTATGTTAAAACTGTCAAGAATTACTGACAAGTAAAGTTTTCTAAAGACAGGGACTTAAAAAACTAATCTAGACAGGAAACCCAATTAGTAGATTATCATCAGGTCTTTCATCAGAAAATTTACAAGCCAGGAGACAGTGAAATGAAATGTTCAAAATATTGAAAGAGAGAAACAATCAGCCAAGAATAATATAGGGTGGGGCAAACGTAGGTTTACAGTTGTGAGTATGTGAAACACTGATATTATTCTATTATTAATTATTGTATTATTTTCCATATGAACAACTGTAAACCTGCATTTGCCCCACCCACTGTATGAAGGAGAAACAGGCTTTTCCAGTCAAAAAAACAAAGCTAGGAGAATTTACCACCACAAGAACTGCATTACAAGAAATGTTGAAAGGAGCTCCTGTACCTGAAACAAAAATAAAGAAAGTATGCAAAATTTTGAGTAGGATGACAGATAGACAGAAGGTAGAAAGTGGAACTGTTTTTCAGAATAGGCTATTAAACACTTAACTGTAATATAAAGGTTAAAGGGGAAAAAAGTGTTTTTAGAAAGACTAAAACTTCATCCTGAATGGTGTGGCTCAGTGGATTGAGTGCCTGCCTGTAAACTGAAAGGTCACTGGTTTGATTCCCGGTCAGGGTACATGCTGAGGTTGCAGGCCAGGTCTCTGGTTGGGGTTGGGCGAGAGGCCACCGATTGATGTTCTGCTGTTTCTCTCCCTCTCTTCCCCTCTCTCTAAAAATAAATAAATAAGAAGACTAAAAATTCTGCAGTTTGGAAATGAATGCACAGCATACAAAGGGATAATTTGTTAGAACAAAAATATAAGAGGGTGGTGGAAAAGGATGGGATTTGCATAGGGGAATGAAGATAAGATGCAATCAGAAGAAAAAGGATTACTGTGTATATGAAGTATTTATTTTTTACATAAACCTAATGGTAAACACAATATCAAAGTCTAGAGTTGAGACCATAACATACAAAAGAGGAAATGGAGAAAAAATAATAGAAGACCACCAAATTAAAATAGTAGACAGAAGCACACAAGGGAAAAGAAACAATGAAGATAAAGAGCAACCAGAAACAAAAGATAAAATGGCTGTAAAGTAAGTCCCCATGTATCTGTATTTATCCTAAATGTATATGGATTGAACTCACTGGTAAAAAGATGTATAATAATGGGATGATTAAGACCCAACTATATGTTTCCTTTAGAGACCTATCTGAGCTCCAAGACAAACACAGGCTCAGAGAAAATGTGGAATACTCCAAGCAAATGGCATCCAGAGGAAAGGGAGTGAAGACGTACTTATATCAGACAAAATAGATTTCAAGATAAAAAGGTAACAAGAGAGAAAAATGGATATTTTATAATGATAAATTGGATACTTCAGCAAGAAGACGTAACACTTAATATATTTGCATCCAACCTGAGATCACCAAAATGTATAAAGCAACTAGTAACAAACCTAAAGGGAGAAACTGACAAAAATACAATTATAGTAGGGGACCTTAATACCCCATTGACAGCAATGAATAGATCATCCAAACAGAAATTCAGTAAGGAAATAATGGCCTTAAATGATACATTAGGTGACTGCATGGACATAATATTTATAGAACTTTCCACCCCAAGATGGCAGAATAGGCACTCTTCTCAAGTGCACAGTGGAAATTCTGAAGGGGATACACCAGATGTTGAGCACAAAACTAGTCTTAACAAATTTTAAAAGACTGAAATCATGCCATGCATTTTTATTGACCACAGTGGTATGAAACTGGAAATTACATGAAGAAAGCTGGAAAAAATACAAGTATGTGGAGATTAAACAATATGCTACTGAACAACTATTGGATCAAAGAGGAAATAAGAGATAAAGAGATACATAGATACAATGAAAATGAAAGTACTACAACATACCAAATTTTTGAGATGCAGGAAAAGTAGTATTAAGAGGGATGTTACTAATTTTTATATTAATACAAGCCTACCTGAAGAAACAAGAAATATCTCAAATAAAATATTTACATTACTCTGTAGAAAGCTAGGGTAAGAACAAATAAAGCCCAAAGTCATTAGAAGGAATAAAATAATAAAAATCAGAGTGGAAATAAATGAAATAGAGAACAATAAGACAATAGAAAAATGAAGGAAACAAAGCTGGTTCTTTCAAAGGATGAAACTGAGAAACCTCTGGCCATACTCACTAAGGAGAAAAGAAAAGTCTAAAATAAAATGAGAAATGAAAGAGGAGAAGTTGTAGTGGACACCATAGAAATACAAAGATTAATGCAAGAATAATATGAAAGGCTGTCTTTAAATATTAAGAACCATTTTTTCCCATTTTAGGATTTTAGTGGATTTGAGCTGTCCAACTTCTGTTGCCATGTTCCAGGATTTCTCAGAATTATTGGTGCAGATTTTTGTCATCACATCTAAGCATGATAGAAATGTGTTTTTTCATTAAAGCAGCACACACAGGTTACGTTTAAAGGAAATAAATGTTGTCCAGAGTTTAAAATCCCCAATACAGATTCAGGGATCTTCAGATCCTCTGGGAAGAATTTTAAATGTCTGCTATTTTAACCATCCATATTTATGTTTAAACAGCTTCAGTGGAGAGAAAATTGTGTATAATTTAATAATAACTACATTACAGATAAGGTTTCAGGGATCCTTGGCTTTTTATTCAGTAATCAAATTAAAGTATCAGATTTATGATTGGATTCAGAAACATTAAAGCCACAAGGTTTCTTCCAGACTAATGAATTCTTTAGACTATTGTACATCCAAATGCTTTGTTAATGCACAACAGTGAATTAAATTCCTTAATGTGACTTCAGTGAGAAAAAAGTGGTACTTTTTGCATAGGTGGTTTTTACTCAAAGGTGATTAGAGTAGTCCCCCACCTTGTTTTCAGAGGACACCTTCCAAGACCCCCAGTAGATGCCTGAAACCACAGATAGCACTGAATCTTATATATATTACGAATTTTTTCCTACATGTACATACATATGACAAAGTTTAATTTATAAATTAGGCACAGTAAGAGATTAACAACAATAATTAATAATAAAATAGAACAATTAAAATAATATACTGTAACAAAAATCATGTGAATGTAGTCCCTCGAAATATTTTTTGTATTGTACTCAGTGTCCTTGTGAAAATGCAAGATGATGACAGTGCCTACATGATAAGATGAAGTAAGTTACTCAGGCACAATTTAAACTTTATGAATTGTTATTACCAATTTGTACTTCTCAATCCCGTCACCTTATTTTTTTTTACACTTTAAAAAAGTGATTTTAGGGTATATGAATTATCTCAATAAAGCTGTTGCAAAAAAGAAAAGCCAGGAGAATCTAGTTGATGATCAGTTTATATTTGTTCTACTTCTTGGTATTTGCTGTTTTCTATTTTGTTGTCAATGTACAGGTTTTATTTGACCTTCCTTCCAGAGATTTGCTGATCATCTTTTTAAATAATCTTTTCTTCCTTCCCCTTCATCATTATCTCTCCACCACTTCCAAACTCTCTAAATCAAAGAAAGACAGACAGAAAACTGTTTGTCTCTTTTAAGAAAAACATTTTATAGTTTTAAAAGGTATTAAATGTGGTCATTGTTCACATTTATTTTTCACACAGTCTAAGTCACATATGTCCATAGTCATAAAAAAAGCATTTACCTAGGAGCAGTAACATAACACATTAAGTAAACAATACATTATATAGCCTGAATTCTAAAACTCATTTTGGATTATACAAAACCATCATGTGAAAGTTACAAAACAATTGTCCCTCAATCTTGAGAAATGTTTAAATTTTTAAATAATGCTGCTTAATACTTTTTTCATGAAATTTTTAAAAAATTACAATGGTGAGCAGAAGGTATCACTTCATGGGTAAAGAGACTGAGTATATATACAAGTCCAGCAACAAAGCTAAGTTTAGAGCTGATTTCCTCTCAGATAATTTCAATGGTATATAATAATGGTCTATTGTTAGAATAATACCTGAGAAATTTAGCTAAAGATACAAACAACAGCTCTGGTTGGTTGACTTAGGTAGTTGGGGCATTGTCCCATACACCAATGGGTTGCAGGTTCAATCCCCGGTCAGGGCATATACCTAGGTTGTGTGCTCTATCCCTGGACCAGGCATGCACTGGCAGCAACTGATCAATCTCTCTCTCTCTCTTCCCCTTCCTCTCTAAAATAATACAAAAAATATCCTCAGGTGAGGATAAAAATTAAAAAAATAATTTAAAAAAGAGATACAAACAATAACAAAAATCCTGCCTAAATATTCAAACTTGGGGAATTCTAGTTAAAGATAACAAAAATTAGGCTATTTTTCTTTCCAAAAAAAAGGTTAAACAAAGATTTAGATATCCCATGTAGATTATACCAAAGATTTATATGCGAATCAACCTTTTTCTGCATTCCTTAAATAACATTTTATAATAAACTGATGAAAAAACAAATTTCATATTCAAAGACACTTTCAGAATGCATCTACAGTTAACTTAATTCAAACATATGGTAAACAGAGCTAATTCATTGAAGTCTTTAAGTACAGCAACATTTTATTTTTGGTGCATCTTCTTGTGCATTTCTTCAAGGGCTGCTTCTTTTTCAGCATCTGCTTAACTCTTATTTTTTCATCTCGAATGGTTTCTTCTAACTCTGGTGGTGTCGTGGGGAAAGTATCTTCAGTATAATTTTTATTAAAGGAACGGCTTTGTTCAAAATCTGCATTTGAACTCAATGCATGTTTCTCCTGGTTCTCATGTGTACAGAGTTCTACCTCAGTTCTCTTTTCTTCCCTGGTTTTATTGCAGCTTGTGATGATGTTACGGTGTGATACATCTGAAGTTGGTAAAATACAACTAACAAGCTGGGAACTAGTGACATTAGTTCCTACATTTACAGCTGTATAAGCAGTCTTGGTTTTTCTCTTCTTTGTGTGATCCATCTTCTTAACAGTTTTTTCTTTTCTTATCAAAACCCTGTTTCCTCTCTCCCTCTTTCCCTGTAAACTTTGTCTCTTTGTCACTCTTCACCAAACTCCTAAAGGAATCAACACCTTCTCCAGTACGCAAATGGTCAGTAATTCGAGTAAGGCATACTCTCAAATCTTTAGTGAGACCGAATAGCTTTTTCAGTTCAGCATCAGTGTTCAGATACGCCTTATTGCTTCTTCCTTGGGAATTTTTCTTATCATTTTTTCTTGAGTAACTTTTTCTAATGTTGATGCCATCTCATTCTGGATCTTTGGTTCTTGGTCTCTGATAACACATTGTTGTGAAGTAATACTTGTTGCATCAACAGAGGAACTTATTTTCTCTATGCTCTGGACGATATTTTCTTTTTGGGGGGCATTTTGTCCTGTACTAAATCCATGTGGAAAGTCTGCCTTTATGAATAAAGCCTTACTCTGTTTTAAGTGGTTAATGGATGGGTTCAGATTATGTGGGTTTAGGATAGAAAGAGATGTTGTTGCCACTTTTTTATTCTTCTCTGCCCTTAGATTGGCCATGGAAGCAAGCTGGGTATTTGAAAGTGATTTTGTCTCCATCTGGGAAGTCAATCCCTTCACCTTTTTCACCCAGTCCCCCAATCTCCCTCCCCTCTGGCAACCATTCGTCTGTTTTCTGTATATAGGAGTCTGCTTCAGTTTTGTTTGTTCATTTATTTTGTTCTTTAGATTCCATAGTCATGGGGACCTAGAGTACACCATAGGGAATATAGTCAATAATGTTGTAATAACAGTGTATGATGCCAGGTGGGGACTGGAAATGTCAAGGAGACAGCTTTGTAAGTATATGATTATCTAACCACTATTTTGTATACCTGAAAATAATACAAAATAATATTGATGTAAATGATAATTGAAAAATAAAATTTAAAAATATTAAAGCATAGAAAAGAATAATATGAAAGGCTATACACCACCAAATTTGAAAAGCTAGGAGAAATATACAAATTCTTAGACATATATAACCTTCCTACTGAACCATATAGAATTGTAAAACCTAAATGGTCTAATCACTAGTAAGAAAATTAAAACAGTAATGAAAAATCTCTTCAAAAAACAGAAGCCCATGACCAGATGGCTTAACCGGTCAATTCTAACAAACATTAAGAGAAGATTTAATATCAGTACTTCTCAAAATCTTCCAAGAAAAATTAAACAGGAGGGAATGCTTCCTAATTCATTTTATGAAGCCAACATTACCCTGATACCAAAACCAAGCAAGGACAACACAAGAAAAGATTACATGCCAGTATCTCTGATTAATACAGATGCAAAAATCCTAAACAAAATACTAGCAAATCAAATACAACAATACATTAAAAAGGATCATATATCGCTATCGAGTGGGGTTTATTCCAGGAGCTCATCGTTAGTTCAACATTCACAAAACAGTGTGATGCACCACATTAACAAAATAAGAGATAAAAAGCATATGATCATATCAATAGATGTAGAAAAGTATTTGGTAAGAAACAATATAAATTTGATTAAAACACTCAATACAATGGGCATAGAAGGAAAGTACTTCAACATATGACAGATACTCAGCCAGTGTCATAGTCCATGGTGATAAACTAAAATCTTTTCCTTTAAGATCAGGAACAAGACATGCATGCTCACTCTCACCACTCTCCTTGCACATCTTAAGGTCTTGAGGGGCAGTAACAATGCATGCACCTGTCATCTCTATGGTAGCAATTCCTTGTTTTGAAACACTTCTGGAAAGGACCTCCCTGAGGCCGTTTTTGAGGAGGTGTCACTCCTCAGAAGTATGTCCATGGTGGTTTGCCTTTTTTTTTTTCCCCATAAATTTGCTTGTAAGCAGAAAATGCACCTGAACATGCCTTTCTCTCTCAATGAAAACCGTTCAAAGTTGAGGTCCATGTCTTCAAACTTTTCAAGGAGCTTGTTGAAGTTCTCAAAAGCTTCTGCTAAACTTTTCACTGTGAATTTTCCTGGGCATTCTTTTCCTTCTCCTGCAGTTTCCTTTTCTCTTGCTTCTTCACCTGTGTTTTTCTGTTCCAGTTCCAACAACTCCTTATTAGTTGAATTCCTCAGAAACCACCACTAGGAGCTTGCCATGCTATCCATAGAGAGGCTTCAAGTTGTTTGCCATCTCAACCACACCCTTGTCGATTTTTGTAACCTTTGCTGTACAATGTTTATGATGGCTACGACATCACTAGGCGGTAGTAATTTTTCAGCTTGCTTATAATCTAACAGGACCACTGTCCTGTATATTGCCCATCTTTGACCTAAATGTTATGTAGCACATGACTAATGGATTTTCAAACGTTAAACTGACCATGCTTGCCTAAAATAAAAGCCACTTGGTCATGCTGTGTAATTGTTTTTATACATTATTGGATCTGACTTTTAACATTTTGGTGAGAATTTAAAAAATCTATTTCATAAGAGATATTGGTCTGTAGTTTTCCTGTCTTGTGAAGTCTTTGGTTTTGGTATTAGTGTAATACTGGCCTCATAGAATGAGTTAGGAAATATTCCCACTATTTCTGTTTTTCTGGAAGAGGTAGATGGTTTTAAATATCGTCTAAGTACTTGTCCAATTTTCTTTTGTCCTTGTTGTGCATTGCTGATAAAATTTCCCTTTAGTGCTTTTGTTCTTTATTTTTTCTCTCCTTCTGATTCTTTTGAAACTTACTATACAGATAGTCAGAGAAACTAAATTTTTTTCCCATTTACGTATATTGGGCCCTTTTTGGGAGCAGTAGTTACAGATCCCTTAATTATCAGAGGCTACTCTAAAAGATAAATTATTGATGAATTTAGGTATTAGAAGATCTGGAAGAATTCGATTTCTCAGATGACATAGACAGCACTTTCATGACTAGGAAAAGTCATTTTAAAATCTGGAATGTGGGAGAATCAAGATGGCGAAGGAGTGAGTGGAAGTCTCACTGACCTCCTCCCAGGACCCACCTGGAATTACAACTAAATTGTGGAGAAATCACCTGGAACAAACAACGGAACAAGAGTGAGAGAGGAGCGTCGTGACCCTCAGAGACAGAAGAATCGGCTTTACTGCAATCTAACTGGTAAGGAGTGCGGTACAGACCTGAGAAGGTGGGGCGCCCAAGGGCGGCAGCACCAGAAGGATATTGAAACGGCCAGTGGAATTCCCGTGAGAAGAGCGGGGTCTCAACCGTACGTAGGGATCTCTAGCCCACAGCACCAGGGCCCAAAAAGTACACAGAAAACAGCCAGCTGCGAAAAGCGGCAGGGTTGCTCTCTGCCAGAGACAGGTGGCTGGAGATGCAAAGAGCCTTCTATAGGGCCAACGAAAAATTTTTATTTGCAGCCTCTTACCCGTGTCTCTGGCAAGGCGGGGACAGGATGGGCTGGAGATGCCTGAGGAGAGACTGGGGAAGGAGGCTTTGACGAGAGAACTGAGAGAGTGGCTGGCGGGATCTTGGTGCTGATTCATCCCCCATGCGGCGGCAGCCATTTTGCTCAGGAAGAGGTCACTTTCCCTGAGTGACACCAGCATCAAAGGACCCAATAGCCCCACCCCCAGGTGGGATTCCACCCCGCCCTGTGCTGTCTAAGCTGCCTGCTAAGTGCAGAGTGGAAGCCACAGAGAATAGATCCCTGGCTAAAGCGGGCACAGACGTGTCTGGCGACACTTGAGGAGGGGCTGGGGACAGAGGCTCTGGGGAGAAGAGAGAGAGTAGCCTGCAGGATCCCAGTGCGGACTCCTTCCCCATACGGCAGCAGTGTGAAAGGACCCAATAACCCAGCTCCCAGGAGGGACTCCGCCCTGCCATAAGGTGTCTAATGTGCCCTGCTGAGTGCAGAGTGACTAGATGAACAGCTGAAGGAGACAGCCACAGAGAGTAGATTACTGGAAGTCTCGAACAGACTGCCTAAGGTCAGACAGGGTCAACATCTGACATCATCAAAGGTAGATCCAGAAAGTAAAAACAGTGGTCTCGAACCATAGATGTTCACACCACAAAGTCAGGAAATCAAGACAGATCAACCTAAGAAGCAGAAGCAAAAGAGAAGAGTCTCACAAATAATGGGAAGAAAAAGAATTATGCCCCATTCAAAAGGAAAGTAGGGATCCCCACAAAGACAACTAAATGAAATAGAGGCAAGTAAACTATCCAATACTGAGTTTCAAACAGTGGTTCTAAGGATGCTCAATGAACTCACTGAACTCAGAGAGAATTACCAAAAATTACAGGGAAACTACGAGCAACTTACTGCAAACTATATCAGCATGAAAAAGGACATAGAAACTATGAACAAGACACAAGAGGAAATGAAGAATACTATTTCTGAATTGAAGAACACAGTAGAAGGAATCCAAAGCAGGCTAGATGAAGCAGAGGATCGAATCAGCGAGCTGGAGGATAAGGTAGAAAAAGCTTCCAGAAAGAGCAAGAAAATGAAAATAGTCAAAAAGCATGAAGAGACATTGAGGGAAATGCAGGACAACCTGAAACGTAATAATATCCGTTTAATAGGGATACCAGAAGGAGACGAGGAGGAGGAAGGGATAGAGAACCTGTTTGAAAAAGTAACGATAGAAAACTTCCCTAATGGGAGAAGAGAAAATGTCACACAAGTCCAGGAAGCACAGAGGGTCCTATTCAAGAGGACCCCAATGAGGCCCACCCCAAGATACATCATCATTAAAATGGCAAATATCAAAGACAAACAGAATCCTAAAGGAAGCAAGAGAGAAAAAGGTGGTAACATAAGGGAGCCCCAATACAGCTAGCAGCTGACTTCTCAACAGAAACACTGCAAGTCAGAAGGGAGTGGCAAGAAATATTCCAAGTAATGAAAAGCAAAGGCCTGCTACCAAGACTGCTCTACAGAGCAAGGCTCTCAATTAAAATGGAAGGCGAAATAAGGAGTTTCCCAGACAAAAGAAGGCTAAAAGAATAAACCTCCACCAAACCAGCACTGCAGAATATGCTAAAGGGACTGCTTTAAGATGAAGAAAAAGTTTCTATAAATACCCAGTTCATTTCAGAGTTGCCAATACTTGATATTACCAATATTTTTAATACTTAATCTGATTGTGACAAGATGTGTTATTTTAATTGTTCTTTTACTATTTGCTGAAACTAAACCTGTTTTACTATATTTCTTGCCTATTTCTATTTTTTATTTAAAAAAGCTTTAAATGACTTTTTGGTATTATTTACCCTTTTATTGATTAAAGGTTTGTAGAACTTTTTTCCCTTAAAAAACAACAAGAAATAAAAAACCTATTAACCATGTTTCAGCTGTGCTGCAAATACTTTTCTATTCTATTCCTTGTCTTTTAACTTTTTTATATGTATATTACTATATAGTTAAATGTTTAATACAGTCATATTGTCAATATTTTACTTTATAGCTTCTGAGGTTGAATATTTTACTTCAGGTCATGAAAAATATTAGCTCTATTTTCTTCTAAAACTCCTTAGATTCTACATATTGATTTTTAACTCACCTGTATATTTCTTATATAATGTGTGAAATAGGGCTCTATATTTGTTCTCTTTCAAGTAAGAGTGGTCCATGCACCTTATTTGTTGAATAGGCCTTATTTTACCCATTAATTTGAAGTATCAACTTAATCATACATATATTAATCAGATACATACGTTTGTCTCTAGAATGTTCATTGTATTTCATTGGTCTACTTGATTATTTCTGTGCGGGTGTCATGTTGGTTTAATTGCTGAGATTTCATAATGGTTTAAAATTTTTAAAATATTTTATAATTAACTTTGACATTTAAAAAATAAATAAAATCAATCTACATTTAAGAAAGAAAGAAAGGAGATGTAACTCCTACCTTTTGCGACAACATGGATGGAACTGGAGAATATTAAGCTAAGTGAAATAAGACAGTTGACGAAAGACAAATACCATATGATCTCACCTATAAGTGGACTCTACTCAACAAAATAAACTAATGAGCAAAATAAACCACAGGCACAGAAACATGGAGCAGACTGAAAGTGACCAGAGGGGAGGGGGAAAGAGGACAATGGTGGAAAGAAGGGGAAGGGACTAGACAAAGAACATGTATGAGTGACCCATGGACATGGACAACAGAGTGGGAATTGATTGTGGGAGCGAGGGATGGGGTGGGATGGGTGGTGGGGATAAAGGTGTAAAAATTGAGACAACTATAATAGAATAAACATGATTTATAAAGAAAAAAATATTTACTCTCATTTTGATAAGAAAATTTAATCTTGTAACAGTTCAATAAATTTTCTTTATAAAACAAGTAAAAAAAAATCTGGAATGTGAGACCCGCAGTAAACTGACCATACTAACCATCAATTTATTGCATCATATAGATACAGCATACCTTTGGCTGTTTTTTATGGTGATTTTATGTTTCCTTAACTCCTTTCTTCAATTAGTGTTCCATTTTTTTGTATTAAAATTAAGTGAATTTAGTTTTTAAATGGTATATTAGTCTCTGAAAATCCGAGAGTTTTGCAGGTTATATGTGTAATTTAACCTTTAGATCTAGGAAAGAAAAATGTTTTGTGATAGTAAGTCCCTTTATTTCTGTTGTATATAAATTAATGGGTACATTCTAGTTACAGCTGAAACATACCTTTTGTCCTATGATTATAATATAGTGAAAATAACCAGTTTCTCAACTTTTAGAAGGCAATAGGGATATTAAAATTCATATTGAGTTAATTTTTATTGAAATACACTATTATGTAGCCTGACTTTTAGCCTCTAGGGAGCCCACTTTGGTGTATCCTGAGACACTGACTTTATATTTTAAAGTTTATTTTTCATATACATGCTGTAAAATATACTTTCTTGGTATGTAGGTCTGTGATTTTTAACACATGTACATATTTGTAATCATGGCCACAGTCAGGATAAAAAAATGTGCCTTCACCCCCAAATTTTCCTTTGTGTAATGCATTTGTAGATATAACCTCTCTAGATACCTAATTGCTGAATGCCACTGATTTGTCCTGTATCACTATAGTTTTGTCATTTTGAGAACACCCTATATATAAATAGATTCATACAGTATATAACCTTTAGAGCTAGCTTCTCACACTCAACATAATGGCTTTGTTATTCATCCCAGTGATTGAGTATATCGGTAGTTCTTTCTTTTTTATTGCCGAGTAGTATTCTATGTTATAGATGTACTAGAATTTGTTTATCCATTCAGCTACTGGTGGATATTTGGTTTCTTTCTGTCCTTTGTCTATTATAACTAGAGTTGCTATAAACACTCAGACACAGGTTTTTATGTGAACCTGAGTTTTCATTTCTCTGAGATAAGTAACTAGGAGTGAAATTGTTGGGTCATGGTAAATGTATTTTTAATTATAAGAAACTGCCAGACTGTTTTTCAAAGTCACTGTTTTTATCTTCCCACCAGCAATGTATGAGAATTCCAGTTGCTTCATTTCTTTGTAAGAACTTGGTATTGTCAGGCATATAGTGGTTATCTTGTGGTTTCAATATACATTTCCCTAATGTTAATGATATTGATTACCTTTGCATGTGCTTAGTTGCCATCCATATATCCACTTTGAAGTGTCTGTTCAAGTGTTTCATTCATGTTTTAGTTGGGCTGTTGTTTTTCCTGTTGAGTTTAGTGAGTTATTTATATACAGGTTCACCCATTATTTGAAAGTAGAGCATTCCAATGAAAGCTTTTGTACACCAAAATGGTGTCAAGTGAAGAGTATCCTCTGCTTCCCAAAAGTTCTCATTATGCATTTCGGTTTTATGAAAGTCTGCATTAGTACTGTAACAGGTGTTTTTTCCCCCATGAAAGTGAAAAACCTGTTCAGATTTCTTTCAGTTGGCAAAAGCAAGTACTAATGTAGGTCTTTCATAAGAACAAGGTGGCAAAATGCAAAAGTTTGAAGTGTGGAAGATATTATTTTCTCCTGGTCTGTAGTTTTTTAAAAAAAATCCCTTCATAGTGTCTTACATAGAAGAAAAGTTTTCAATTTTGATAGGTTCTGGCTTATCATTTTCCCCTTATGGATATGCTTTGATTGTTATGTCTGAGAAGTGCTTGGCTAACTCAAGTTCATTAAGATCTTCTGTGTTTTCTTCTAAAAGTTTTATTTTTACCTTTCACATTTAGATCTGTGATCCATTTTGAGTCAACTCTTGTATCTGGTTTATGTTAAGATTCATTGTTTTTTCCAATTGTTCCTACGTGAAGGCCATCCTCTCCCCATTGAATTTCCTTTGTTACCTATTGCTGCTATAACAACTGATCACAGACTTAATAGTTTAAACAATGCAAATTATTATTTTATATTTCTGAAGGTCAGAAGTCCAAAATTAGGTTTCACTGGATCAAAGTAAAGGCGTTTGGCAGGACTGCTCTCTCCAAAGACTCTTGTGGAGGATCTGTTTCCTTGCCTTTTCCAGCTCCCAGACATCACCTGAATTCCCTGGCTTGTGGCCCCTCCTCCATCTTAAACTTGCAGCATCTTCAGTCTTTCCTTTGTCCTCTCCATTCAGCCATGAAGCCCGTCTGTTCAGGTTTTTAAAAAAATTTTCAGTTATAATATTTTTCATTTGGATTTTATTTATGTCCATTATTTGTTTGCTGGGACATTTTTTATCGTTTTAAGCAGGCTCATAAATGCTCTTTGAAGCACTTTTATGATGGCTACTCTGAAATCCTTGTGAGACAGTTCAGTATGTGTCTGTTTATTGTTTTCTCACTCAAGTTGGTATCTTAGTAGTTCTTGATGTGATGAGTGATTTTTGATTGAAACCTGGACATTTTGGGTATTACGGTATGAGGCTGTAGATCTTATTTAAATCTCCTATTTAGCAAGTGCCCTGTGACACTGCTCCAAATAGGGATGGGTTGCAGCCCTATTATTACAGGTGGAGATGAAAGTCCAGGTTCTCACCTCAGGGGAGGCGACAGCTCATGACTGCTAGGTCACATAGGAGTCCAGGCTCCTCAGTAGGATGAAAGACAAGCCATAGAGTCTGAGAAGATATTTTCAAATCACATATCCAACAAAGGCCCACATCTAGAATATATATAAAGAACTGCTAAACCTCAACAGCAAAAAACAATCCAGTTATAAAATGTGCAAAAGACATGAACAAATATCTCACCAAAGAAGAGAAACAGATGGCAAATAAGCACATGAAAAGATGTTCCATCATTGCCATTACTTATGACCACATGTATGGAAATGTTCATAATGCCTTTACTTGTAATAGTCCCAAACTAGAAACAACCAAATGTCCTTCAGGGATGAATGGTTGAAAAATTCTGGTACATGTATGGAAGAGTACTCCACAACACAAGGAGATGAGCTGTTGATATATGCATCATCCTTGATGAACTTCAATGACATTATGCTGAGTGAAAAGCCAACCTCAAAAGGTTACATACTATTAGGATTTCATGTATATAATATTCTCAACATGACTGAATTATAGAGTTCAAGGATAGATTGATGGTTTCTACAAGATAGAGACTGGGGTGAGGAAAGGTAAGATAGGAGCAAATATAAAAGAGGTAGTATAAGGGAGTTGTTTTGTGGTGATGGGATAGTTCTGTATCTTGATCGTGATCATGGATCTGAACATGGGGTAACATTGCATAGAACCACATACATGACACAAACCACACACATACATGAATACACATTTTAAAATTATGCAAACAGTTCTGTAGTCTAGTTAACAGTAATGTGCCAGCATACATGTTTGGTTTTGCTATTGAAGTACAGCTATTTAAGATGTCACCGTTAGGAGACATTTTGTGAATACTTATGAGTTTGTACTACTTTTGCAATTTTCTGTGAGTCTATAATTACTTCAAAATAAAATGTTTAAAAAAATTCACATTTATCTGAGATAGTTTGTCTAGTTCTGCTGAAGGCAGAATAGTAGAGAAAATCAGTATTTGCTATCCTCTACTCCAAAATATCACAAGGTCAGTGGAAACCACACTTACGAGTATATACTTACAAAAACATCTGCACATAATATAAACCTTTGCATTTCCTTGATGCTTTTTATTCCTTTCCTTTTTTAAAATTGCTTTTATGGGAAAACTGACAGTAATCAACAGTTATTATTAGAGGTAGTGGTATTATGTTCTTAGCACTCTGTTAACTACTCTTTTTCTGCCAGTATACACACAGGACAATTGTTATTCACATTCTTTACATACTTACAAGGATGTTCCCAAATGTGACCAAACCCAAAAACAGTCTCAAGAAAGTAAAATTGCACATCTTTCTTGGTGATACATTAGTTTCAGTCACCACTCATTCTTGCTGTAGCAAAGATACAATAAATAGGCTGTGAGTTAGAATTGTCTGGTAGCTGTAACTATTTTTCTCTCACTGAAGAAAGTATATTGGAATGCAAATGAAGGGACATGGCCTTATATGGAAAACCTGGAATCTGTTCAAATTTATTTAAATTACTTATACCATACTTTATGACTGTAGCTGGTTTATGCAGCACACTTGAGAGCATGTTTTAGGGTGCAAAACAAGTGAAACATTATGGTCCTTGTCTTATATGCTGCTGATAGGACTGTAGTATACTAGAAAACAATTCTGAACTTCAAGTCAGACCTGGATTTTAATCCCAGCTCTGCTGCTTTCCAGACCTCAGTTTTCTCAATTAGAGGGATTATACCTATTTCATACAATTGTTATTTCATTCAACTCTCGTGCAGTACCCAAGTATTGGTGCCTGAGCACCATACCCAAGTCACGTAATTCTTGTTCACAAAATCTTTTGCCAGAAAAAGTTACACTGAAATTGAGAAGATAGTAAGTACCATGTGGGCTGTGGTTTTCAGAGAAGGCATCATGGTGGGAATAGGATTCAAAGTAGGTTTTGGAAAAATGGAGAGGTCTGGAGAGGTAAATCAGGTTGGGGGCCATTATAAGGAAAAACAAGAGCCTGAGGTTAAATGGTTATGTGGGAATCACAATTGAGAATTAATACTACTTGAAACCTTCTATTTTATTAGATTATATTCTGGAAATTAGAAATCTTAAAAGCTTTAAGCAGTTTATCCCATAGTTTTACATTCTTAAAAATATTCCAATATTTGCTGTATATTTTAATGGTATTGTTTGGTTGCCTAGACACTTGTATACCTTACTTTGAAGTCTTGATTTACATAGCTCCTCTTAGTTGTAGGTAAACGCAGGCCTGTTGACAGTAAACCCTTTGTTTAACAAAGATGAAAGACATAATAATGGAACATTAACAAGAACTGGGATTTCGGTGTTTTTGTTAACCCTTATACAATTGTTTTCACATGTTATTAATACATATAAATTTAATTTCTTCAAAGAAAACTTTGGCAGTCTGACTAGTTTGCTGTTTATAAATGATGGCTGATTTTTTGACACTAACTTTGCATAGAAATGTGAGTGATTGAATATTTGCCTTTACTATAAGAAAGCGGGGCGGGGGTTGGATGGGTGGAGGCGGGCAAAGGGGGAAAATTGAGACAACTCTAATAGAATACACATAATTTAAAAATAAAAAAGAGAAAGCACTGTATTTCTAATTTTCATATATTGGGCGTATTATGGAGAAATATGTTAGGGTTTGAAAATTAGTTTGTATTCAGTAGATTTTATTTTGTTTAGTATGGGAACAAAGGAATCTTTTTGTGGGGCCAATAGATCTAGCAGTGTTATTTGTTTTTCCAGTGGTGAATCAGCCACAGGTAATTGTAACATATTTGCTTTTGAGACTTTTTGCTATATAATTTCATTTTACTATTATTTTGGTGAATAAGTTAATTTTATATACATTTATTGAATACCTGTTATATACAAAGCATTATATTAATCATGGATAGGACAAAAAGAGGAATATGATACAGACTATCAAGGATGTAATAGGAAAGAAAAATATGTACACAAATAACTTTAAGGTAGTTTGCCATGCCATGAGCTCTGTAGGATAATGGAGAGAGTTTTTTTGAGTGGATGATCAGAGATGATTTCATGGAGGCAGGAGCATTTGACTAACGCAAATAGCTTGTAAATGAATGTTAACATGGCGGTCAGTGTGAGGTAGGAATCCTGAAATGACAGCTCTCCCAATGCCAAAGATTTTATCTTTATAAAGTGGGAAAATCATTCTAATACTACTATATGGTTAATAGCTAAACAGTCCCATAAATATTAATTTAAGGTAAATATTTATACTTTTATAAATAAATATTTTGCATATGATGGGTAATTGCTGCTTTTATGTTTTTAGGGCATGAATATTGTGGTTCCTTTCATGTTTAAATATGCCATAGACAGCCTCAACCAGATGTCGGGAAATATGCTGAACCTGAGTGATGCACCAAATACAGTTGCAACCATGGCAACGGCAGTTCTGATTGGCTGTATGTGTGATTCTTTAATCTGTCTACAGGTGTTGACTTTCTTCAAGAGGGTTTCATCATATTTGAGCAGATGACCTTTTCACTACAAACACATCTTAGCATTTTGGATATTTATCATTTTATGTGAGATTTTTTTTTGATACGTAGTTTTTAAAATTTCTCTGTATCATATACTTTCCAAAAATTCTGTTAATAATAGTCTCATTCTCTAAGTTCTAGAAAACAATAAAATGAAATAAGACATTATAATAGCCACTTCTAACAGTTAGGCTTCTTATAAGATACCTTTTCAATAAGACTAGTGATTTTCTTGCTGTTTTTGTTATTAGCTATTAAATAGAAAATAGCTAAATAATGCTATTTGTGCATTAATGCTTTATTGAATTATATCCAGTAGCTACAACACAAATCTACAGTTTGCAATGAAGAGAATATTTTGCATATGATGCATTAGAAATGACACTTTACGAGACTCAGGAGACTAGAATGGGACCATGCTGTAGTTTAAGCACTTGATTTTTCAGGGTTTCAATTTTATCATTTGTTATTTAGGAGACTTGAATTAGATCAGAAAAACTCAATGGATATTATGTATTTATCCACAGTAAGGCCATATGGGCTGTTAATATATTGAAAGTATGTAGTTGGGAAAAATTCTTTCAACACCTGGAACCTATGGGGGGAATAATGTTTAAAGGGATCCATGGAAATAGAAAGATTGGTACTGACTAAGCTAGATGCTTTTTAGGTTTCTTTTAGTGTAAATATTCAGTGATATATTCATTCATTGTACAAACACTTTCTGAGCCTTTACCATTTTTATACTCCTATGATTCTAATGTTTTTATGCCCCATTCTTTCTCTTGAATGTATTATTAGATGGTGTATCAAGAGCTGGAGCTGCCTTTTTTAATGAAGTTCGAAATGCAGTGTTTGGCAAGGTAGCCCAAAATTCAATACGAAGAATAGCCAAAAATGTCTTTCTTCATCTTCACAACCTGGACCTGGCTTTCCACCTGAGCAGACAGACAGGAGCTTTATCAAAGGCTATTGACAGAGGGACAAGGGGTATCAGTTTTGTTCTGAGTGCTCTAGTATTTAATCTTCTTCCCATTATGTTCGAAGTCTCTCTTGTCAGTGGTGTTTTGGTAAGTAAAGCATTTTTTTCATAACAAGCTTTTCTGTTCTCATTAGTAGCTATTTAGCATTGTACTTGAACCTACTGTGGTATTTTGTGTCCATGGTCTGAAAGCAAAATTCCATGGTGCCAGAAGGATTATGCAGTTAATTTGATGATTTACTACAAGCTTCAAGGAACTGTCCAAAATCTGTACTGTATTGTTATTGTGAAGAGCTGTTTAGTTCTAAATATTGATCACTCATTTAGCTAGTGCTTGCAGTTTTTATTAGCGGAGATTTTTGTATAGAGCTTTAGACCGATGTGCTCAGATTATCTGGATTTCTAGTCACCATTCATAACATTTTAGGCAATTTCATATTTTATAATTAAACTGTATACATATATATGTAATTCCTTTTATGTCTCTTTGCACTATTATTATCAACATTTGACAATAACATCAATGTGGCTAGTGCAGTTTGGATTTCTTCCCTGGTTACCTAAAGTAGATTTTCTAAGGTATTTGATTTCTTACCCAAACAATTATTCATTTATGAACCAATTTTTAAAAAATCCTTTGACTGAGATTTGCTGCTGTATATTGTAAACTCTTTGACAAGAACAATGACTATTTCTCTCTCTTTTTTTTTTTTGCCTTCTTCAGTATTACAGATGTGGTGCCCAGTTTGCATTGGTGACTCTTGGGACACTTGGTGCGTACACAGCATTCACAGTTGCTGTCACACGATGGAGGTAAGGTGTTCCCCAGAGGTTGGTCAAGGTTCAGAAATTAGTTATGTGTCTATAACAAACATTTCATGTCTATGCAAATCTTTGTCTTACAGAACTAGATTTAGAATAGAAATGAACAAAGCGGATAATGATGCAGGTAACGCTGCTATAGACTCGCTGCTGAATTATGAAACTGTGAAGGTACTATGTTTAATTATACTTTCCTCAGCCTTTCACACTGCACTAACAATTGTTCTGCCATTTAATTTAATAGGGGCTGCAAGTTAGAACCTCAGATTCAAATAGTATCTGTAGGTGTGATAGAATAATAGTACTTTATTGTTTTTCTTTTATTTAGAAATTGTCCTTTATTTCTACCTCAGTTTTTTATGACAACATCAGATTTTACCTTCTGAATTAATTTATAAGTGATAAGAGTACAGTTAGCCTCTTGATTCAGAATGAACACTAAGCTAATCAGTGCAAATAATCAGCTTTCTACACGTTCTTTTTTTTTAAAGCTTTTATTTATTTAGTTTCAGAGAGAGGGGAAGGGAGGGAGAAAGAGAGGGAGAGAAACATCAATGTGCTTTTGCCTCTTGCGCACCCCCTACTGGGGACTTGGCCCACAACTCAGGCATGTACCCTGACTGGGAATTGAACCGGCGACCCTTTGGTTCACAGGCCGGCACTCCATCCACTGAGCCACACCAGCCAGGGCTAGCATGTAAGTTATTGACTCTGTATCCCTCAGAGTGCCTAGCATAGTGCTTTCTTTTTTTCATAGTGTTTTCTTTCATTTGTTCGTTTTTCCATTTAACAAAAATTATTGAATGCCTCTTGTCTGCAAAGCATTATGCTAAGCCCTGTGATGGGGGAAGATGGTAAAAAAAAATGATTCATATTTAATCCTTGTGCTCCCAGAATTTGCTAATCTACTGGGAGAATTAAAGTATACAGGTGACTATACAGGGAGGCATAATGTGGTGGGGGCAATGAGAACTGTCACTTCAGGGTTTCGGGGGATATGGGGAAGTTTTATGAAGGAGGTGATATTGATGGCTTTTTAAAAATATTGGTTTAATTAACTAGGCATTCAGTAAGTGTTTGTGGGATGAATTTTAGGGACTTTTCAAATACAGTGCTTTGTAGAAAACTGCAGGAGTACCCATAGTTCAGTGTATTGAAATTCAGTTTTTAAAAATTTTTCCATGCATGAAGTCTGATAAAAGGATACTAATCATTTAAGAGAATAAATTCTAATTATGCTTGTATGTAGTTACTATTTTTGTATATTTTGTAGTATTTTAATAATGAAAACTATGAAGCACAAAGATATGATGGATTTTTGAAGACATATGAAACTGCTTCATTGAAAAGTACCTCTACTCTGGCTATGCTGAACTTTGGTCAAAGTGCTATTTTCAGTGTTGGTTTAACGGCTATAATGGTGCTCGCCAGTCAGGGAATTGTGGCAGGTAATGAATCTGTGGGGGTTTTTTTTAACAATTATAGATGTCTTACTTAACGTTTATAAATAATTATCAATGTAAGGAATATGTATATTAGCCTTAACTATAACACATATTCAATAATGTGCTTTAATATCCTTTGAGCACTTTCCTTTTTTGTATCAAAATGTGCTCCCTTGATTATATGATGTTTTTTATATCTTTTTTAAAAAATATATTTTACTGATTATGCTATGACAGTTGTCCCAAGTTTTCCCTCTTTGCTCCTCTCTACCAGAAATCTCCCATTCTCTCTGGCAAACCCTCCCTTAAATTCATGTCCATGGGTCATGCATATAAGTTCTTGGGCTACCCCATTTTCTATACTGTTTTTAACATCCCCCTGTCTATTCTGTACCTATCACTTTGTACTTCTTAATTCCTGCACCTCTTCCCCCTTCCCCCTCCCAACTGATAACCCTCCAAATGATCTCCGTATCTATGATTCTTTTTCTGTTCTGCTTGTTTGCTTAGCTTGTTTTTTAGGTTCAATTGTTGATAGTTGTGAATTTTTTGGCATTTTAGTATTCATAGTTTTGATCTTTTTTTGGGATAAGTCCCTTTAACATTTCATATAATAATCGCTTGGTGATGATGAACTACTTTAGCTTTACCTTGTCTGGGAAGCACTTTATCTGCCCTTCCATTCTAAATGATAGGTTTGCTGGATAGAGCAACCTTGGAAGTAGGTACCTGCTTTTCATGACTTTGTATACTTCTTTCCAGCCCCTACTTGCCTGCAAAGTTTCTTTTGAGAAATCATCTGACAGTCTTATTGGAACTCTTTGTAGGTAACTTCTTTTCTCTTGCTGCTTTTGAGATTCTTTCTTTATCTTTAACCTTTGGCATTTTAATTTTGATGTGTCTTGGTGTGTTCCTCTCTGCGTCCATCTTGTTTGGGGCTCTGTGTGCTTCTGGAGTTGTTTGTCTATTTCCATGACCAAATTAGGGAAGTTTTCTTTCATTATTTTTCAAATATGTTTTTAATTTCTTGCTCTTTCTCTTTTCCTTCTGGCAACCCAATGAGTTGAATGTTGGTACGTTTGAAGTTGTCCCAGAGGCTCCTTATCCTATTCCTTGTTTTTTTCTGGGCGGAGGATTCTTTTTTCTTCTGGCTATTCTGATTGAGTATTTTTCTTCCTTATGTTCTAAATCATTCATTTGATTCTCAGCTTCATCCACTCCACTTTTGATTTCCTGTAAATTTTTCTTTATTTCACTTAGTGTACCCTTCATTTCTGCCTCAGTCTTTCTTATGCTGTTGAAGTAGCCAGTGAGTTCCTGGAGCATACTAATAGCCAATGTTTTGAACTCTGCATCTTACAGATTGCTTATTTCCATTTCATTTAGTCCTTTTTCTGGAGTTTTGTTCTGTTCTTTCATTTGGACCATATTTCTTTGTCTCCTCATTTTGGCAGCAAGGCCCTACGTTTGCTTCTATATATAGTAGGCACAGCTGCTTTGACTCTCTTAGTAGTGTGCTATTGTAGAGAAGCACACCCCTAAGTTGAACGAAGCAGAGGCTTAGGTAATCACCTGGGCGGGGCAACCCATGTGAACCAAATCGATGAAGTCCCAGATATGGTGCTGCCGACTCTGTGGCTCTGTGTGGGAGAGGGCTCAGAAAGGGGACTGTGGCTGCTGCCTAGCCTCTGGAGTTTTGTCCAGGAGGAAACTGTCCCCCGGCACTTGCCTGATGCCAGACACTTCAGTTTCTCCCCGTTTGCCACTGGTGCCCTTCTAGCTGCTGCCCAGGTGCTGGGGCCCAGAGGGAGTGAGTCTGCCTAAGTCCTAAGTCTGTTTCAGGCCCTTCAATAGGAGATGCCTGAGAATCCTGCAGTTTTTTTCCACCGCCCCAACCCCCCACTGGTTTTTACAGTCCGAAGTTATGGGGACTCATCTTCCTGGCACTGGATCCGTGGGCCGGGTGGCCTGGTATGGGGCTGGGATCCCTCACTCCTGAGATACCCCTCTGGGCTTTTATTCACCACGTGTGGGCATGGGACCATCTGTTCCATGTCTCTGCGTCTCTGCCCTCCTACCCATCTGGATGAATGTGATTTCTTTAATTTGTTGGTTGTCAGACTTCCATACAGCTTGATTTTTGATGATTCTGCATGATGGTTGTTTCATAGTTCAGTTGTAATTATTGCTGTGGTGTGCAAGGAGGTGTGCCATGTTTACCTACGCCTCCATATTCAATGGAAGTCTTTATTTTTTTAACACTACAATGTTAACCCTGACACTCTCATTGATTGGGATTACTGTTATATGTTTTGTGGGGCTACAGTCTGATTGTTTCAAGAGTAACTTTTTTTAGCATCCAATATTTCTATTTCTAATTTCTCAAAAAGGAATGTAACTAATTTAGTGAGGAGTCCAAAGGACTAAAACTCAAACAATCTTTTCTTTAGAATCACTGGTAACCCTTTAACCTTTCTAATAGTTTTTCATTTGCATTTGCAAAACATTTTAGAAACAGCGTCTGTGCCTTTTTTTAATAAACTGCTCACTCAGGATTCATCTATTTACTGTGACCTTAGTACATGGTTTTTCATTTTCAATTGTGACACCCATTTGCTCCGATCTTTTCATATATACTCTTTTAAATTTCTGTTTTGTATTGCAAAGAAACTAGCTTAAGGAGAGATTTTTAACCTTTGGTTTCTTTCCTCACTTAAGCCATTCTTTTTTGTGTGTTATATATAGTGTATGGGTGGACTTTTCCCTTTCTACTTAATATGTATCAAGTGCTCTGTATTTCTAAATTGTGGATTAAAGGGTAAAGGGGGTCAAATATATGGTGACGGAAGAAGATTCAACTTTGGGTGGTGGGAGCGCAGTACAACATATAGATGGTGTATCATAGAATTGTACCCTTGAAACCTATATAATTTTATTAACCAATGTTACGTCAATAAATTTGATTTTTAAAAACTGCTTTGAAATTTAAGAAGGCCTAAGTTGCTGATTTTGTACATTTTGAACTTTATTCCAGAGTGATAAATTGTAAGCTTCTCTACTTTAACTTGGAAGAGTTCATAACATCTAAAATATCCTTTTCTTCTTGTGCCAAATGCCTATTAAGGTACCCTTACCGTTGGAGATCTAGTAATGGTGAATGGACTGCTTTTTCAGCTTTCATTACCCCTGAACTTTCTGGGAACTGTATATAGAGAAACTAGACAAGCACTCATAGATATGAATACCTTGTTTACGCTTCTTAAGGTAGACACCCGAATTAAAGTAAGTAATTTATTTAGTACCTTTTTAAAAGCATGTGAGCTTTATCCTGTTAAGGATTATTCTAAGGGAATATTCTTACATTACCATGTTAGCAAACCAATTTCTTTTTTTGCAGAAATTGGAACTATCATGTGTATTAAGAGGTCATTTATAGCTTTTACTTCTATGTTTAGAAACCTTACACTGTTAGCAAAAAATATTAGACCTAGAAGCTAAATTTTGTTAACTTGAATTATTTGTACTTGCACTTGATTGACTTTTATAATAATGATATAAAGTGTGTGATTGCCTTGATTTCCTTACTCTGCTATCCAGCATCCTTTTAACTACCCCCACCCCAAAATTACTGAAAAATCAAACCATCCAGGACTTTTTACCTTAGCAGTGAGAAGTGAAAAAATAAATCTTTAAAAGCATGCTTGGAAGTGGTCTAACTCTACTTATAAACCTCCTTCCTCCCTGTTATTTTCCCTTTTCTTTCTGTGAATTAGAAAATTATCCACATAGCTTTACTCTATGTGGGTAAAGTGGCTGGTTTTTTTCTCTTCTCTGCTAGGACAAAGTGATGGCATCTCCCCTTCAGATCACACCACAGACAGCTACAGTGGCCTTTGATAATGTCCATTTTGAATACATTGAGGGGCAGAAAGTTCTTAATGGAATATCTTTTGAAGTCCCTGCAGGAAAAAAAGTGGCCATTGTTGGAGGTAGTGGGTCAGGGTGAGTAATTTAGTTATTTATAAAATTCTTCATCACTGATTGATTCCCAGTGTAACATTTTTTCTTTTTCAAAAAGAATGATTACTGTGGTTTAAAATGGGTTCTCTAATGCCGAGAGAAGCTAAATAACCTTTCCTTGTCTCCAATTTTAGGAAAAGCACAATAGTGAGGCTGTTGTTTCGCTTCTATGAGCCTCAAAAGGGTAACATTTACCTTGCTGGTCAAAATATACAAGATGTGAGTCTGGAGAGCCTTCGGAGGGCAGTGGGAGTAGTACCTCAGGTATTTAAATGGAAGAAGAAAACTACTTGGGGGAAGATTTACTTACTGAGTTGGTGACTCTTTTACTAGAATAATTTGAATCCAAGGAGTCAATATATGCTAATAGGAAATATTAGGTCCTACAGGTCAAATTGTTACCAAAAAGACTGAAAAAAAAATGGAAAATCTGTATAATGGAAAGATTTTTTAAATTTTAGAAAGATAGCATAATATAGAGGAAAGAGTCAACACTGGCATCAAACAGGCCCTGATTCTTACTCCAGCTCTTCTAAATTCTGCGGTCTTGGACCTCAGTTTTCTCATCTGTAAAATAAGGATACTATTAGATAGAATTTTTATGGATTAGAGATAATATGTATAAAGCACCAAGCGTCATGTCCATGACATAATTATTCAGTAAATGAAAACTGTTACTGTAATTTTGAAAAGTTTTAGACATAGTACATTTGTAAAAATTACAAAGCAATTTGACTGCCAACTTCAAGTTTGTATACCTTGTTCACCACTGTCCCCTCAGGACCAGGCACTGTTCCTGACACATAATAAGCATTTAACAAGTATTTGCTGAATGACTTTAGGGGGAAAAATAAATTCAGAGTGAGAGTCGAGAGGACAAGGCTATAGCTTATAGAGAGACCTGGGATTTAATTGCAGCCTGCAGTCTAGAATCGGAATCAGATCCCTGGGAGATCTATAGAAAAGGGATCAGACAGGAGTGTGTAGCTTGTAAAAGGTCCCCAAGTGATCTGACATATTCCATTCTGCCCTGTCCTCCCTTTCCTGAGAGTCCCAAATGTTAATGTACATGAATCACCTGGGGAGATTATTGAAATTCCAGCTCTCTTTTACATACCTTAGTTCTCGTTTAGGATGGCAGTGCGGGGCCCAGAAACCTGTGTTTTTAAATATGCCACCTGGGTGATTCTGATACAGACCATTTGTAGACTGTATGTTGGAAAACAGGAACCTAAACTGTATGTCATGTGAACTGAACTTTCTGTGTCTATATAGGGCTTAGTGTCCTCATCTATATAACTATGTATAACTGAATTCTTGCCATTCTCTTTTGAAAAATAAAGCATTTTATACATTAAGGAAAACTACATATGGTCAATAAAGGAAAGAGATGTTCGTTCTTATTGGAGGTCTTAGCAGTATAAAATAAATCAACCAGGGGGTGCCATTTTTTTACTTAACCAGACTGGCAAGGATTTTTCACAACATCCAGTTTGGGCAGGGCTGTGTAAACTGGCCAGTTTGTTGTTTTGTTGGTGGAAGTGTACACCTTTCCTGATGAACAAATTGGCAATATGTATAAAGAGCCTGAAAAATACTCAGACCCTTTATTGCAATAATTCTACCCCTAGGAAGTTTTAGTAAGGAAATAAACAAATGTGAACAGAGTTTTATATGCAAAGATATTCATTACAGCAGAACTTATAATAGCAGAAGTTAGAAACGATATGAATGTCCAATGATAAGTAGATGGTTAAATTATCATAGTATCAAATGTCGTACAGCCTTTTGTAAATGCCATGTTTGTAAAGAACATTTAGTGTGGGCAAAATACACAGATAACATAGTTTGTTGAAAAAGAGGATACCAAAACAAAACATAATATCCCAGTTTTATAACATTAAATGAATATGTGTCAGTAGAGAAAAAAGAAACATTTTGGTTAATAGTAGTTATTGCTGGATGGTAGGATTGTAGATTATTTAATTTTTATTTTACCTTATTTTCTGTATTTTCAAAGTTTTTGTTAGCATTTGTTTTTTACTAACATTTGTTTAACTTTTTTCTGAGTATAAAATATTTTAAAATAAGTATTTTCTCTTTATAGAACATTAAGCTCATTGGGTTCAAGTACTAACTTAATAAAAGAATATTCTATATTAGTAGGAATATAAATGATTAAAATATTCTTTGGCATAATATCTGAAACTCTGGGGATGATTATGATGTTAAAGAAGCCTTAATTAATTGAGTATCCTGGTTAATGTTAGCTAATGGAGTCATTTTATTGGAGACTTAAAGAGAAGCAGGAGATGGGTGCTCTAATTAAATTAGGTGTAGTTTGCCATGTCACAGTAAGTTGAAATAGTGAATGGATATTTGCAATACACTTTCTCCAAAAGAAGCTACAGTACATAAATTCTTTGTTTTCTCTGTTTTAAGTTCAGTTTAAAAGCTTAGAGAAACATATAAAGTCATATTCTACCTCACTAGTAATTTGGGAAATGCTAACTTAAACAAAAAGCGCATTTTACCCTTAACGTAGCAACAACTAAAACTTAGTCATATCCAGGATTGCTGAGCATGTGGAGACTTGGCACCCTCCCACCCTATCGGTTAGAATGTATACTTGTCAGAGCATTTTAAGACAGTTGTGCAAAAATGTCAATGGATAAAGAATATGATTGCCTTTTAACTCATCAGTCTGTTTATAGGAGCCCTTCCTACAGAAATACATGGGTGCACAATGTCATATTTACAATGATATTTTATTTCAACATTCTTTGTAGTAACAAAAATTTGGAAACTATATTGATGTCCATCGATAGAGGCATGGATAAATAAATTATGGTATATGCTAGTATACCACTATTAAAAAGAATGAAGTAGGTTTCTGTTACTGATATGTACAATTTCCAGGGTATGTTAAGTGAAGAAAGCAATTTGCAAAGTAATGCATACAGTGTGACCCCATTTGTGCTGGAAGAAAACCTATGTTTAGGCATCCGATTGAATTGAAAAAGGTCGTGAATGATACACAACAAACTGTTTATGGTGATTAGTTCTGGGAAGTGAAATGGGATTGCAGGGATGAGGGGGTGGTAAAGGCGCTTATCATGTTTTACTCCTTATGCCTTTATATTTTTACTATTGTTCTAATAATTTTTATGATGAACATAAATGTATGTGTGTGTATATATGTATACCTGTCTATCTATCTATCTAATCTGCTCCAGGATGCTGTCCTCTTCCATAATACCATTTACTACAACCTGTTATATGGAAACATCAATGCTTCACCCGAGGATGTGTATGCAGTGGCAAAATTAGCTGGACTCCATGATGCAATTCTTCGAATGCCACATGGATATGACACTCAAGTAGGGGAACGAGGACTCAAACTTTCAGGTAATCAGAGATTTTAAATCTGCCCCCCCCCCCACTTGGATATTCCCTTCAAACTTTAATTTGTCAGAGCCATTTTCTAGAAAATGTAGTAACCGAATTCAAACTTAATGCTCATTGTAATGCTTTAGACAAGGCCCCCAGTGTCCTCTCCATCACTGTAGGCAATCTAATATACAGGACTAGAAGTAACTATTCTTAAGTCATGCAAGTTTTTTTACTTGCAGCGACAAACATGTTACATGCTTAATAGTAAGTTATGTATATATGCTCAAATCAGTATTAACTTATTATCCATATTCTTAATATTAAAGGAAAGCCCAGATTATTATTCACTTGGGAAAGAGGCAAGAGTAGAGAGAAGTAATATGGTAGGAAGTAGTGTATCTCATCATAATTTCCTAGATTATTTTTAATTTTTTTATCCTCACCCACGGATATGTTTTTTAAAAATTGATTTTAGAGAGAGAGGAAGGAGGGGAGAGGGAGAAAGAGAGAAACATTGATGTGAGACAGAAACATCAATTGGTTGCCTCCCATACAAACCCCGACCAGGGATCAAACCCACAACCTAGGTATGTGCCCTGACTGGGAATCAAATCCACAGTCTTTTAGTGTATGGGATGATGCTCCAACTAATTGAGCCACCCAGCCAGGGCAGTTTCCTAGATTGTTACATGATGTTTTCAGTACTTTAGACCTGCTTGTAGACTGGATATACTTAACTGTTATACTTTCTTTTTTTGTTACTAAGTTTTCAATTACAGGTGACATACAATATTATATTAGTTTCAGATGTACAACATAGTGATTGGACTTCCATGTGCCTTACAAAATGATGACCCAAATAAGTGTAGTACCCCTCTGACACCATACATTTAGCTGCTTTACTTTCCTTACAGCAATCTTCATTTTCATACCCTTTTTATTCAGTGGTCAGGTAAATTTTGGGGCTTGCACATTTCTCTTTAAGTGTTTAATTATGAGATTGATAAGGTTTAATAATGGCTGAATTATTTGGAGGGTCTATAAATATGTTTCTTTGCCCTAATTATTTGAATTCTAGAGGACAGTGATATCTAATGCCTGAAAATATTAATGTAATTTATATAAATGATACTATACCCTTTACAATTATTCTTCATTCTATTTTAGTTTGAGGAGGAAACATATCCAATAGGGATAGGGATAAGGCAAAAAGTTAATAAAGAGTAGTATGCATGAATTTTAATGAATCCCCATTTCTCCTTTTTACAACTGTCATTTACAATGCTGTCATTTATTCACAGCATTGATTAGCTACATACTAGGTGCAGTCTACTAAGCTAAATGTTTTGAAAGTTAAAAAGATGAAGCATAAGCTAATGTTCTCTCAAGGAATTTGCAGTCTATTGAATAAAGTTTTGATCTAGGTTTTGAAAATGTTACTCAAGTTTATTTTCAAGTTAAGTTGATTTGTAATAGTTATTTGGTCATTACCCAATAGTACAAGGTGCCTCTATGATTCCAGTCTACTTTTATACTTTAGAATTGCTTTTAATAGGAGTAGTTTTCAATTAACTAGCCCACTCTCAGATTATTTGTCCATTTGTCTAATTTTGGAAATTCCTAATTTGTCATGTAATACAGACTAGCTGCCCCAATGTAAGATTTTGACTCAGGCGGCTATATCACATTTCATCTCCCAATCATTTTTTTCCTCTCAGCATGCTTTTGAAGGTATGAATGGCTAAAGAAATTTTATTCTTACCTAATACTCATCACCTTACAGCCCATTATCTCAAAATGAACAATACATTATTTAGCATATACGGTCATAATTCTGGTAGACATAAACATACGTTGTTCTTTAATTTCCAGAATACTATTGAATAAAATTGAAACTGTGTTGGTTTCCATTTGAACTTTGGGGCACGCGTCAAAAACTTTTGGGTGGTAAAACCACTAATACAATATACAGGTGATGTACTGTAGAATTGTACACTTGAAACCTGTATAATTTTGTTAACTAATGTCACCCCACTAATTTTGATTAAAAATCTCAAATTAAAAAAAAATTAGTTCTTCCTCTGAGTTTCTACTTATTTTAGAAGCTTTATGCTGCCAAGTTGCTAGATGGATAAGCAGATAGTTCTGTCATGGTGCCTGCTTTGATAGGAGACTTTTGATCTTATGAAGTGGGGAGGAGTGTGGATAGTATGAATATAAACTTAGTCATTAATATTAGATATAAGGAGCCCCTTTCACAAGGTGAAGATAACAGTGACAGAATAAAAATGAAATAATACTGGGAAACCAGATAATCAAAAAGTTGAACTTGTTTCCTGAAGAGGTTACTGAAGCTAAAAAATAGTATTTTCATGTCTAAGTTATTAATGTCTATTAATAAATTAATAGATAATAGACAAAAAAAGAAGCCAAAAGGGGCATATTCAGCAAGCCCCACCTTTTATACAGTCATACCTCAAAGATATTTTGGGTTTGGTTCCAGAGCACTGCAATAAAATGAAATACCACAAGAAAGAGAGTCACACGATTCTTTCAGGTTTTCCAGCACATATAAATGTTAAGTTTACATTACACTATAATCTGTTAAGTATACAATAGAATTATGTCTTAAAAATAATATATATACATTAATTTTAAAACATTTTATTGCTAAAAAATACCAACAATCACCTGATCTTTGTTAGTCTTAATTGTTTTGCTGATGGAGGGTCTTGCTGTGTTGTTAATGGCTGCCTACTGATCAGCACTGGTAGTTGCTGAAGCTTGGGATGGCTAAATAAAATAACAATTAAACTTGCCTCCTCGATTGACTCTTCCTTTCACAAACCATTTTTCTGTAGCATGTGATGCTGTTTCATAGCATTTTACCCACAGTAGAGCTTCTTTCAAGTTGGAGTCAGTCCTCTCAAAGCTGCTGCTGCTTTATCAACTAAGTTTATGAAATATTCTAAATGCTTTGTTTTTACTTCAACAGTATTCACAGTATCTTCACCAGGAGTAAATTCTATCTCAAGAAATCACTTTTCTCTGCTCATCCATAAGAAGTAACTCCCCATCCATTACAGGTTTATCATGAGATTACAGCAATTCAGTCACATCTTCAGGCTCCACTTCTAATTCTAGTTCCCTTGCTCTTTCCATCACACGTCCAGTTACTTCCTCCACTGAAGATTTGAACCCCTCAAAGTCATCCATGAGAGTTGGACTCAACTTCTTCCAAACTCCTGTTAATGTTGATATTTTGACCTCTGCCCATGAATCACGAATGTTCTTAGTGGCCTCTAGAATGGCGAACCCTTTCCAGAAGGTTTCCAATGGACTTCGCCAGATCCGTCAGAGGAATCACTGCCTACGGCAGCTGTAAGACGGCTTGAAAGTCAAAATTACTCTTTGATCCATGCGCTGCAGAACGGATGTTGTGTTAGCAGGCATGAAAACCACATTAATTTCTTTGTACATCTTCATCAGAGCGCTTGGGTGACCAGGTGCATTGTCAATGTGCAATATTTTTTAATGGAATCTTTTTTTCCTGAGGAATAGGTCTCAACAGTGGGCTTAAAATATTCAGTAAACCACATTGTAAACGAATGTGCTCTCATCCAAGTTTCCTTGTTTCATTTATAGAGCGCAGGCAGAATAGATTTAGCATAATTCTGAAGGGCCCTAGGATATTCAAAATGGTAAATGAGCACTGGCTTCAACCTCAAGGCACCAGCTGCACTAACTAGAGAGCCAGTCTGTCCTTTGAAGCTTTGAAGCCAGGCACTGACTTCTCTCTGGCTCTGTAACCCCTGGGTGGCATCTTCTTCCAATAGACGGAAGACTGTTTTGTCTGCATTGCAAATCTATTGTGTAGCATAGCAGCCTTCATTAATTATCTTAGCTAGATCTGGATAACTTGCTGCAGCTTCTACATCAGCACTTGCTGCTCACCTTGCACTTTTATGTTATGGAGACTGGTTCTTTCCTTAAACCTCATGAACCAACCTCTGCTAGATTCAAACTTTCCTTCCTCCTCTCTCTCAGCCTTCACAGAATTGAAGGGAGTTAGGGCCTTGCTCTCGATGAGGCTTTGGCTTAAGGGAGTGCTGTGACTGGTTTGATCTCTCCAGACCACTGAATTTTCTCCACATCAGCAATAAGGCTGTTGTGCTTTCTTATCATTCATGTGTTCGCTACAGTGGCACTTTTAATTTACTTCAAGAACTTTCCCTTTGCATTCACAAGTTGGCTAACTACTTGGCACAAGAGCCCTAGCTTTTGGCCTGTCTCAGCTTTCACCATGCTTTCCTCACTGAGCTGAATCATTGCTAGCTTTCCATTTAAAGTGAGATATGTGTGAGTACTTCTTTCACTCAAACACTTAGAGGCTGTTACAGGGTTATTAACTGGCCTGATTTCAATGTTGTTGTGTCTCAGGGAGCTCCAAGGAGAGGGCACGAGAAGCGGGAATTGTTGGTTGCTGGGGCAGTCAGAACACACACATTTTTTGACTAAGTTCATCACCTGATATGGTCATGGTTCATGGTGCCCCAAAATAATTGCAATAATAACATCAAGGATCACTGATCAGAGGTCACCACAGCAAATATGATAATTATAATAATGATGATGAAAAAGATGGAAATATTATGAGAATTACCAAAATGTGGCACGGAGATACAAAGTGAACAAATGCTGTTGAAAAAATGGCGCCAATGGACTTGCTTGATGCATGGTTGCCACAGATCTTCAATTTGTAAAACAAAACAAAACAAAAAACAAATTGCAGCATATGTGAAGTGCAATAGAGCAAAATTCAATAAAACAAGTGAGCCTGTACTTCCAACCACTGTTCTGTATAAGATTGATGATGACCTTAGACCTACAGGAGTCCCAGTGAAGAAAGAAATACTGCTTCATTTTCACTAGAGCATATTTAGGAATAAATGTATGCTTGTACCTTGTGATAGGAAGAGCATTGGACTGTGAGTCAATTAGGTCTGGTCTAGATTCCACTAGAGCTTCCTCTGTGACCTTGAGCAAATCATTTAACCTCTCTAGGCCTCTGTTTTCTTACTGGTAAAGTAAGTCCTTATTTTTTTCATTAAATTTATTGAGGTGACATTAGTTAATACAATTATATAGGATTCGAGTGTACAGTTCTATGATACATTACTTGTATATTGCATTTTGTTTACCACCCAAAGAAAGCCCTTTACGTTTTAAAATTCTGATATGCTAGAGACCCAGTAGCCAATAGCTAAGGTGAAATAAGAGGTATCTAGTATATACCCTTAACTTTGATGAGTGCTGTGAAAGTAATACCTTTATGACCAAAAATCCTTGAGAATACTGGCTGAATGGTACTTTTTAATGTTAAGAGATAAATTTAGATATTCATAGTTTTATGTCTTCAGGTTTTCAGGCCTCAGATATTGAATTTGTTTTTGACTTTGTTAATTTTCTAATGGTGAAAAATTTTTATCTGAGGTTGGTGTTCTTTGGGAAGTAATATAAAGTACATATAAAGTAATGTGTAATGAGCATATTTCTAGTGAGAGGAATATTATGGAATCAAAGTTATTACCTCCCCTCTTTATTGTTTCACCTGCCATGAACTCAAGAGTCCAGAATTACATTTATGTTCCAGGGAATGTAGTTTGTCAAAGAGTTTCATATATAAACTTTGACTCTTACAACTGAGTAAAATGAACAGTGATCAGGAGTAGAGGTAGGTGTTAAAGGTATTATTTGGTGGTTATGTTCAGTGGAAATACTAGAAACAAATACTAGAAACATTTATGTTATACTTCCTTAAACTAAACTAATTTTTTTTTAACCAGGAGGAGAAAAGCAAAGAGTAGCAATTGCAAGAGCCATTTTGAAGGACCCTCCAGTCATTCTCTATGATGAAGCCACTTCATCATTAGATTCAATTACTGAAGAGGTAAATCATGGCGAAAATACAAAGTTCTTCAATTATCAATGATTAATTTTTCTCCTTGGAAATTTCAGTAAGATGGCTACATTCTTTTGTATTTTGAGTAAACTTCAGTAGGTACTATAGAGCAAAATACTCGGCCCTTTTTTCCCCAGATACCAAGTGTTGATAGTAAGAATGGCGGGTTGCATTGAGCAATTACACTAAGTCCATTTGCAAACATGTCTTTTTTAGGAACTGCGTGGCAACTTATGCTCTTGTTGTATTACCCTCATATTTTGCAAAGCTGTAGGAATTCTCTAATCTGCTGACAAAGGAAGAAGGTTTTAGTCTCTCTGCTATTGCCACTTAACACTCATTAAAACAAGTCATGTAAATGATTGTGATACAGTATGCACCAGAAAGCCTTTCACTTATCATGGAACAACTTACTGAGGTGCAAATGAGGTACACATAGCCTGTGGTGCTGATACCAGTTTACATTCATTTTACAAGTATTGTGAAATACCAAGATGTGACACTGATGTCATGGCATTACATGTCAACTATAATTAGACTTCATAACAACATCCTTGTATTAAATAGAAAAGTCTTAATAGTGATAATTTCATGAATGAATCCCCCTAGTCTACAGTTGAAGATAGCTAGATGTTATTTGTCAGTTGCTTCCATTCACCTTTATCTTAATTGAATACATAGTTAAAATCTAGTGTTGAAGCTTAGGCCTAATTTCAGTTTTTCAGCATGTATGACATAATTGCATATAGAGTTAAGACTCAGAGCACATTATTTGATATGCCATGCGTTTAAAACAGTTGAATTCTGAATGAATTGTTTAGCATAAGAATTTGTTAACTTTAAAGAGAACCTTAAGCAGGACCAGATCCTATTCATAGGCAGAGTTGGAATTTTTTTTACAAGAACTTTATACTTAAAAATGTGTCATCCACATTTATCACAACTTAAGAGTCTTAATAGCCATTATTTGAGACACATAGCTTTATTATCTCATAGAGCATAACCCGTTAAGAGATAGCAGAGGCAGACACCTCTCCCCACTGCAAAGGAATGAGTTACAGTAGATTTGGTAAATTTTTACAGTCTGTTTTAATAGGTCCAGGGAGTTTAATTTCTTGAGGAGTCCCTAAAAACATCACAGTAGAATTGTTCTACTTATAACATCACTTAGAATTGGCGCTGCACTTTCTTTTTAGCCTGCAATGCTAAAATATAAGGTCGTCTTCTCCTGGGTAACCATGTACTCTTGATAATTTTATTTCTTTAGTAAATATGATATTTAGAGATACCTATAGAAAGCTATTTGGTATACCCCATCTTCTACGTGGCTGTTTCCAACAGCTAGCTGTACTAGGACCCATGTTTCCAAGTACAGTTGTATATATACACAGCTCTCTTATACTTCACAAGGCAGTAAACAAAAATGTATATTCCAGATGCATTTAGAAGGCAAAATGCTTTTGAAAAAGAAGTTTTCTTTTTAAAAAAAAGAGGGAGAGCAAGAAGTTTCCTCAAGTTACACATACACAATTGTCTTTGTCGTTCTTTCTGTCCTCTGACTTTGAACTAAGGAAGAGCAAATGCTCCTGTACCCTTTGACTCTCCTATTTTTTTCTTCATTTAAAAAAAAATTTCTCTGCATCCTATTACTTGAGTTCCTCCTCATTTCATTTTTGCTCTCATTGGCCAGATGAACATCACACTTGGCTATGCTCCTAATGTCACTGGATTCATCGTTGTGGTTTATTTGATTTTAAGTATAGAAAATAACCACCTTCTGCTAGACTTTGTAATATAAAGAAATTTACCTATCTTACAGGTAATTTTTTCCATGATGGTGTGGTCATACTTGTTTTTTGTTTTTGATTTATTTTCTCCTCTTCTTAGTTATTATTAGTTTAGGTCACATATTTGGCAGTGGTATAAGGTTTACAGAATATAAAATTAATTGGCATTTTATATGTCCCTTTAAGGAGTGTATGATTATCTTAATTTACATTTATGTAATATATAGACCTTTTCTCCCCTCCCACTCTTCTTGTTGCCAAACTTGCAGATTATTCTTGGTGCCATGAGGGATGCAGTCAAACACAGAACTTCTATTTTCATTGCACACAGATTGTCAACAGTAGTTGATGCAGATGAAATCATTGTCTTGGACCAGGTAAGAGATTTAACTTTAAAGTTTAGTATTTTAATAACATTGGGAGTTGTAACAGACACAAGCAAATTAAATTTTTTTTTCTAAAGAAATATACAGAATTTGTGTCCTTTGAATGAGATTGAATTTTGATAGGCTTCTGTTTTTACTTCCTTTTGATAATAAATAATGCATGTCATATCCATGAAGGAGTAAACTGTATTAACTCACTCTTTATTAAAGTATTAAAAGCAAAGTTAGCTCAGGAAAGCATTAAATCTTCATGTGACAGAAGCAGGTTTTAAAGGATGTATATATTATAAGATAATTTTACTTCATTCATTTTTGCTATGCACAGAATCTTTGCTCAGTCTTTACTATATTTTATGTTTTCACTTTTTCTAAAACTGCACATACCCTATA
Organism: Pteronotus mesoamericanus; assembly: GCF_021234165.1. Lineage (NCBI taxonomy): Eukaryota > Metazoa > Chordata > Mammalia > Chiroptera > Mormoopidae > Pteronotus > Pteronotus mesoamericanus. The sequence goes on from NW_026555198.1 coordinate 8,109,812, forward strand.
TCTAAAATAAAATATCAAAAAGTAAACTGGTCATTTTAAACAGCGCTATTTTATCTTTTTCCTCATGGGGAAGGTAATAAAATGGACAGTGCACTTTCTGTCTTCTGAGGGAATTACTGTAAAAGTGTACTATCTAAATGCTCTAAACAGATCAGTGCACCACTATAGTGATTGGTAGATTTGAAAAGGGTAATAGACTTTCTTTTCTTCTTTCTGTAAGAACTTCTCCCCACCCCCTAGTACTTGGTATGTCTAACATTGTTTGGTTTTTATCTCCCATTCAGCCTTTTTTATGATTATCTTTCCCTTCTAATGAATAAACTTTCAATTCTTTATCATTTTGAAAGCTTGAGTACTGGGAGTTAAAGGAGAAAAAAATTCTCATATACTTTCTATATTAATTTATTGAGAGAATTTTTCACATCTAAAATTTTTTATAGGATGTTCAGTTCTGTGGTGTATATATTATTCCTTTTATAAGTTACCTGAGTACTGGAGACCCTAGGTCTTTCTGTTTATTTGTTCATCACTGCTTGCATTCATTAGAAAATACAGTGATTTTTTTTTCCCCAATGTGATTTTACCAGAATGTCTTAAATGGGAAATTTTGTGAATATGCTTTATTATCTCATTGATGTCCAAGAATCTGAAATAAAATCTGCTGTTTTGTGCTTTTTACTAAACTTTCCAGTACAATTGAGCCCTTTCTTGTAAGTATAAAATGTTAGAAGTATTTTAGCAGGCATGTGCTTACCTGCCTCATGCCATGAGGTTCATAATATGTACAGTTATATCACAACATTGCTGCTTGGAGTTTGGACTATAATTGGAACTAATTTATTAATGATTATAGTACCTGTATCTAAAATCTCTTTGGGTTTATAATTTGATGGTTTTTGTAGTTCCTTGTTTATGAAGATCGGAGATTTTTATTTTCTAGTGAAACTAATGTGATCTCATTTGTTTGGTCAGCATCTGCTGTAGTATTAGTGTTGAGTCTACATAAGAGGTAGCATCCCCAAGGCCCTTCCCCATCCCCCATGACCTGGTAATTACCATTACCCTGCCTTGGCAAGAGGCTAGATTTTTGCTTGTCGGGAAATTGAGTCAGAGATGCTCTGGGCACCTCTATTATCAGACAAATTAACAGAGGGGCAAGATTAACTGGGAATCAAAACATACTAAAAAACAAGATCACAGACCCTCTTGTGCCACTAGGTCCAAGAACCTTGCCAACCAGTGGTTCATTACTCCTTTCCTCATCATCAGATAATTGAAGGATTCTTTTCTGGAAAAAAAAAGAAGTAGCCCTAGATAAAAAGGTTTTTGAATTTGGGGACCCCAGCGAAATGACCAGGCGCCCATGTGATCATTGTACAGTGAAATCCAACTGTTGAAAAGCCCATTCCTATGCATAGAGTTTCCAGTCAGCTTTTTAATGTACAATTCTTAAGTGTCAGTGGATAAGAAAAGACCTCCAAAACAAACAAACAAAAAAGAATGCAGTAGAAAGTGTAGACAGTGCAGTGAGCATAAGAAAACTTAAAAATATAATTGCTATTGGAGGTCATGGAAAATACAGCATTCTAAAACAAGGAAAAATGCTGTTAAAAAATGTAAGGGAGAGTTCTATGGGGCAAGTTTCAGGATATGTTGTTAATTGAAAGACAAAACGATACAAAAGAGTAGGTGGTATGTTACTTTTTGCAGGAAGGATTGAGGGGGGAGAACAAATGTATATTTACATATTTCTACAAAAAGATGCTGGTGGAAGATAAACTAGAAACTAAAGAAATTGGCTACCTCCAGGGTGGGGAGAGAAAAGGGATGGGAGAGAGAATAAGACTTTCCTGATTTTTATATTATTTTTACTTTTGAACCATGCTAATGTTTTCATACATTCAAAATTTAAAAATCAACATGAATGGGAAAAAACAAAAACTGAATACAAACAGAAAGAAATGAAAATAATTGCCTAAACAGGAAACGGGTCTAGGGTAGCAGCATAGGCATACAGTGAACTCACCCTTCCCCATGAACACACTGAATGTACACCTATGTTTACAGCAGTTCCTCCCAAGACAACTGAGGGCTGATTAAACAGCTTCTGCACAACAAATGAGAGAGACTGCATAGAGAAGGTTGGGGAACTGTGAGACTTCTCTGGGATCTGAGGAGACTCTCCAGGATAGGAGGAACCTGTGAGTGCCATTGTTTTCGTCCCCCTCCACTTGGATAATGCAGGCAGGAACTCTGTCCGTGTGCTCTGACTGACCTGCGAGGCCACCTTAATGCATTCCTGGCCAACCTACCCAGAGCTGGCTCCAGCAGTAACAACAGGGTGCTTTCATGTGCATACACAGCCCCGCCTGACCTGGAGCTTGATTCAGCGGGTCCAAGAGGGTACTGCGGCACTTGCATTGGGCCACTGCTGTGTATGCCCACAGGGCTTTCCTGCCATGACTCCCTTCAGTGGGCCAACAGCTGGAACAACAGGGAGCCACCAGGCTGCCCTGCCCATAACCGGGTCCTTCTGGCCAGCTTGCAACCCTGATACCACATACACCTGCCCCACCTTGAAGCAGCCTACCCAAACCAACCAACACCCAGTCTACACAGAGGCTGCTTCTACAGAAGACCACGTTTTTAAGAATGGGAGAGACACTTATCTCATCTATATTATAGGAACAAACAGAGAAAGTCAAACAAAATAAGAGTGTTATGCTATAAATGAAGGGACAAGAATAAAACGGGGGAAAAAATCCTATTGAAATGGATTATAAAGAGTTATGGAGTTCAAAGAAATGGCTGTAAGGATGTTCAACAAACTTGAGAGGACAATAGAGAAACTCAGAGAGAACTTCAGCAGACAGTTAGAAAATATAATAAAGAACCAATCAGAGAGAATATAATAACTGAAATGAAAAATATACTACAAAGAATTGATAGCAGATTTAATAGAGAAGAACAGATTGGTGATGTGGAGACAGAATAGTGAAAATCACCCAATCAAAAAAGCAAAAAGAAAATTTTCAAAAATAAGGATAGTATAAGAAATTTTTGTGACAACATCACTAACATTCATATTACAGGGATGCCAGGAGAAGAGAGAGAAAGGAGCAGAAAGTATATTTGAAGAAATAATGGCTGAAAAAAGTCCCAGTCTGGTGAAGGAAACATATTTAGGTCCCGGAAGCACAGAGAGTTCCAAACAAGCTGATCCCAAAGAGGCCCACACCAAGACATATTATAATTAAAGTGGCAGAATTTAAGGATAAAGAGATAGTCTTGAAGATACCAGGGGACAACAAGTCACGTAGAAGGGAAACCCCATAAATCTGTCAGCTGATTTCTCAGCAGTAACTTTACAGGCCATAAGGGAATGTCAAGAAATGGTTAAAGTGCTGAAAGAAAGGTACTTACAACCTAGAAATACTATACCCAGCAAGGTTATTGTTTATAATTGAAGGAGAGAGAGTTTTCCAGACAGGTAAAAACAAAGGAGTTCATCACCACTAAACCGGCTTTACAAGTAATCTTAAAGGGTCTTTATTCAGAAAAGGTCATAACCTGAAATAAGAAACTACAGGAAAGAAAAAACCTGACAGGTAAAAAGCAAATAGAGAATTAACAGTGAGTCAGCCACTTAAAAAGCTAACATGAAGGTTAAAAGACAAAAGTAGCAAATTAACTACAACTACAATAAATAATTAGAGGATACACAAAACAAAAAGATACAATGTGACATCAAAAACATAAATGGTGGAATGAAGAGTAAAATGCTGGTGCTTTTAGGATGTGTTTGAACTTAAATGCTTATCAGCTTAAAATACACTGCTATAGATATGGATGGATATATATGAACCTCATCGTAACCACAAACCAAAAGCCTAGAAAAAATGCACAAAAGATAAAGGGAAAGTTACCCAAACCAAACACTAAAGAAAACCAGTAAAACAAATGGAAAGAGACCAAGAGAAAAAAGGAACAGGTAAGAATTCAGTAAAGTAGCAGGATACAAAGTTAAGGTACAGACATCTTTCATATTTCTGTACACTAATAACAGATGTTCAGAAGGAGAAATTAAGAAAGCAGTCCCATTTACAAATGTATCAAAAAGAAGGAAATACCTAGCAATAAATTTAAACAAGGAGGTGAAAGACCTGTACTTTGAAAACTAAGACATTGAAGAAGGAAAGAAATTAAAGAGGACACAAATAAATAGAAGGATAGACCATGCTCATTAATTAGAAGGATTCATATCATTAAAATATCTTTACTACCCAAAGCAGTCTACTGATTCAGTGCCATCCTTATTAAAATACCAATGGCATTCTGCTCAGAACCAGGACAATTAAATGGAACTGCAAAAGACCCCAAATAGTCAATGCAGTCTTGAGAAAGAAGAACAAAGTTGGAGGTATCATGCTCCCTGATTTCAAACTATATTATAAAACCATAATAATCAAAACAGTATGGCACTGGAGCAAAAGCAAACAGTTACATCAATGAGACAGAATAGAAAACAAAAAAATAAACCCTCACTTATATGGTCAATTAGTCTTTGACAAATGGGCATGAATATACAATGGAGAAATGACAGTCTCTTTAATAAGTGGTATTGGCAAAAACTAGACAGGTGCATGCAAAAAATGATACTGGGTCCCTCCCTGACACCATATACAAAAACAAACTTAAAATGGGTTAAAGACTTATGTAAGACCTGAAACCATAAAACTTGTAGAATAAAAAATAAAGAGTAAACTATTAGACATCATTAATACTCATCTTTTTGGATATGTCCCCTCAAACAAGAGAAACAAAACCAAACATGAGCAAATGGGACTTCATCAAACTAAAAAGCCTCTGTACAGCAAAGGAAACCATCAACAAGATGGAAAGGCAGCCCACTAAATGGGAAAATATATTTGTGAATGATTTATCCTATTAGATGTTGATACCCAAAATATATAAGGAGCTCATATGACTCCATAACAAAAATAATCCAGTCAAAATGGTTAGAGGGCATGAGACATTTCTCCAAAGAAGACATACAGATGGCCAACAGACATATGAAAACATGCTCAACATCATTAATAATTAGGAAAATGCAAATTAAAACTGCAATGAGATATCGCCTCACACCTGTCAGAATGGGTATTATCAAAAAGTCATCCATTAACAAGTGTCAGCAATGACGTGGAGAAAAGGGAACCCTCATGCACTGTTGGTAGGATTATAAATTGGTGCAGCCATTATTGAAAACAGTATGAAGATTTCTAAAAAAAGAAAAATTAAGATAGAACTACTGTACGAGCCAGCAATTCCATTTCTGCATATTTATCCAAGAAAACAAATAATTTGATAAGGTATATGCATCCATATGTTCATTTAGCATTATTTATAGTAGCCAAAATATGAAAGCAACCTAGGTATTATCCATCAATAGATGAGTGAATAAAGATGTGACATGTATGTGTGTGTGTGAGTGAAATCTTGCCATTTGCAACAACATGGATGGACCCAGAGGCTATTATGTTAAGTGACATAAGTCAGACAGAGAAAGGCAAACACTGTATGATTTCACTTATGTGTGGAATCTGAAAAGTCAAAACAAATGAAGAAACAATACAAAACAAAAAGACTCATAAAAACAGAACAAACTGATAGCTGCCCAATGAAAAGGTATTAAAATAAAATAAACTAACTGCATAGCACACTGTAACATAACCATGCAGAATAAAAATAGAATTAAGTTAACTTTTGATTATATTATTCTGATTATTTACCGTAGTGGAATATATGGACACAAATAACTCAAAATATGGGAGTAGCCATTTTGAAACTTTAGTGTATATTGTAAGACTGAGCACATGAGTAAATATATTAATGTGTGGAAACAGGTTTTGGGAGAAGAAAGATACAAATTCAGAATGGTAGAAAAAGAGGACCCTTGTGATATTATATTGGAACAGAATTATTAATATGAATTTATAATCTTAAAAATGTCCTTAGTCTGTTTAATGAAATGGCAAAAATTTCCTTACTCTACTGAAATGGCCTAGAAGCAATGAAGTCCAAGTAGCAGGAAATATAACTAGCAAATAGGTTTTGAGCACTAAATACTGTTTCTCATTAAAAGAAATCAACACTCCTTGGAGAAATGGCTGACTCTATGTTTGAGGCAGTGAAAATAATGATGATATATAACAAGGACACAGGAACCATTTTGGATGAGCTCCCACTGGCGAAATGTGGGATAGTTTGAACATCAAAAAGAATAATGATGCTGATGAATTACAACATAATAAATAAAAACTGATGTATAGTTCCATAATGATACTTTAAAGAAAGGTATTGGGAAAGGGAAAGGTCTTTTTTAAGAATAATGCTAATACATGTTGAAGAGGTGATAAGTTTAGAAAAATCATATCTTTCAACCACCATTGTAATAATCAACTTAGGTGAAGATCATCGCTTGCTAAAACCATATGGTGAATAAGTATTAGGGAATAGAATATTCCCATAGTTTGAAAATATAACCATAGATTAATTATTAATTACAAAGAGAATACCTTTAAAGTACAAGTCTGGTAGACGTTACCTTAACCAAGTGATCAAACTTAATTTTATTGATCATGGAGCAAATTGATACCATGTACCTCCTGAGGTGATATACAGAAGACATCATCACCTATATTGTATTTCTACCAAAAATATTTAGTTTGGATGTAATTATTAGGAACAACTATACAAATACAACATGACGGGCATTCTTTAAATAAACAAGCCTAGATATTTTAGAGATGTCAGTGCATATACATACCTGCAAAGACTAGGATAATTATAAGTTCAATGTGTTGATTCTGATTAAATCCTGGAGATATAGATATAAATATATTTACATACAAACATAGGTATACATACATGTATATGTATGTATACACGTGTATATATGTATGTGTGTATATATACACATATATTTAAAGAACATTATTGGACTTCTGGTTGATAGAGGTGTAGGAAAACACAGCTCACCTCCTCACACAAGCACCGCAAACATTACAACTAAGCTATGAAACAACTATCACCCAAAATTGTCAGAAAATCAAGCTGTCTGGAAGTACAACCAAGGAATTAAAGAAATCACATCCAGACAGGAGGGGTGGAGGCACGAAATGAGTGGTCCCACACCCACATGTGGTGGGTGAAAATCAGGAGGGATACTTCACGAACAACTGATCCCGCCCCACACCAGACCACCCAGCCCAGGGTTCCAGTGCCAGTAAGATAAGTCCCTATAATTTCTGGCTGTAAAAACCAGTGGGGGTTTGGGCAGCAGAAGAAACTGGGATTCTCAGGAGTTTCCTCTTAAAGGGCTCACAACGGTCTTAGGACTTATGCAGACTCACTCCCTTTGGGTTCCAGTACCTGGGCAGCAGCTGGAAAGGCACCAGCGGCATATGGGGAGAAACAAGTGTCTGGGGAGAAACAACTGTCTGGCATCAGGTGAATGCCTGGGGACAGCTTTCTCCTGGACAGAACTCCAGAGGCCAAGCAGCAACATTGTTCCTCCTTAGCCCTCTCTGGCTAAGAGCCACAAAGTAGCAACACCATATCTGAGACTTCACCAACCTGGTTCACATGGTTGTCCCACCCTGGCAATTACCTAAGGCTCTCTCCCATCCAGCTTACAGCTGTGTTTCTCTACGGTAGGCTGCACTCCTAAGACAGGGAGTCGAAGCAGCTCTACCTAATACATAGAAACAAACACAGGGAGGCTGCAAAAATGAGACAAAGAAACATGGCCCTAATGAAAGAACAGAACAAAACTTCAGAAAAAGACCTAATGAAATGGAGATAAGCAATCTGTCAGATGCAGAGTTCAAAACACTTGGTTATAAGGATGCTCAAGGAACTCATTGGATACTTCAACAGCATACAAAAGACCCAGGCAAAAATGAAAGTTACACTAAGTGGAATAAAGAAAAATTTGCAGGGAATCAACAGTGGAATGATGAAGCCAAGAATCAAATCAATAATTTGGAACATAAGAAAGAAAACAATTGTTCTGGCTGGTGTGGCTCTGAATTGATTGCCAGCCTGCGAACCAAAGGGTTACCAGTTGGCTTCTCAATCAGGGCACACACCTGGGCTGCAGGCCAGGTCCCCAGTAGGGGGCGTGTGAGAGGCAACCACACGTTGATGTTTCTCTCCCTCTCTCCTTCCTTTCTCCACTTTCTAAAAATAAATAATAAAAAAAATTCAATCAGAACAAGAAGAAAAAAGAATAAAAAGAAACTAGAATAGGCTAAGGAGCCTCTGGGACAATGTCAAACATACCAACATTCAAATTTTAGGGGTGCTGGAAGGAGAAGAGAAAGAGCAAGAAATTGAAAACTTATTTGAAAAATAATGAAAGAAAACTCCCCTAATTTGGTGAAAGAAATAGACAAACAAGTCCAGGGAGCACAGGGAGTCCCAAACAAGATGGGCCCCAACAGGACCACACCAAGACACATCATAAATAAAATGCCAAGAGTTAAAGGTAAAGAGAGAATCTTAAAAAAGCAGCAAGAGAAAAGCAGGTAGTTACCTGCGAAGGAGTTCCCATAAGACTGTCAGCTGATTTCTCAAAAGAGACTTTGAAGGCTAGAAGGAACTGGCAAAAAGTATTCAAAGTGATGAAAAGCAAGGCCCTACAACCTAGATTACTCTATCCAGAAGAGCTGTCATTTAGAATGGAAGGGCAGATAAAGTGCTTCCCAGATAAGGTAAAGCTAAAAGAGTTCATCATCACCAGGCCCTCATTATATGAAATGTTAAAGCGGTATATTTAAGAAAAAGATCAAAACTACGAACGTTAAAATGACAATAAATTCACAACTGTCAACAATTGAATCTGAAAAACAAACTAAGCAAACAAAACAGAAACAGAATCACAGATATGGAGATCATTTGGAGGGTTATCAGTTGGGAGGGGGAAGGGGGGAAAGGTGCAGGGATTAAGAAGTACAAATTGGTAGGTACAGAAAAAAGAGGGGGATGTTAAGAACAGTATAGGAAATGGAGTAGCCGAAGAATTATATGCATGACCCATGGGCAAGAAGTAAGGGGCAGATTGCCTGAGGGAATGGGAGATGCCCAGGGGAGGGTGGCAAAGGGGGCAATTTGGGACAACTGTAATAATATAATCAATAAACTGTATTTTAAAAAACATTGGAACCATTTGTGAGATCCAGGTATAGACTATATGATGTATATATTTCTTTGGTGTGATATAGTTATATTCCAGCCACATAGAATATCCCTAATTTTAGGAGGTACATGTTAGTGAAATATTTAGCATTGAAATGTAGTGATGTATGTAACTCGTCCTCAGATTATTTAGCAAAAATAATGTAAATTTAGAGATAGGATGAAGTGAGAGAAAGCAAATATGGAAATACTCACATTGTTAAACTTGGGGAAGTATATATACACCTTCATTGTTGTTGTTCTTGCAACATTTGAAAATTAAAAATGAGGGTGGTAAATAAATATACAAATGAACAACCAGAGTACAAGAGATTTTGGAAATGAGAAATGTCATTGCTGAAACAAAGTCAAAGATATTTACAAAGAGTAGAGCAAAAGAGAGAAAATAAAGAAACGAAAATGAGAGAATTAGTCTAAGAGGTCCAACATCTGATAATGTTAGTTATGGAGAGGATCGGAAGAATGGGAGGAAATTATCAAAGAGATAATAACCCAATATGTCCAAAACTTCAGAGGATGAATTTCCATTTAGAAAGTACCTACCACGTAACCACTGCAATGAATGGAAAGGAAAAGAAATGACACCAAGACATAGTATCATAAAATTTCAAAATTTAGGATAATGGAAAAATCCTAAAAACTGTGAAAGGGGTATCTCTGGGGATGTGGGAGAATTGAACTAATTGATTACCTAATAAAGTTCATTATGAGAACAGTAGTGTTCAGTCAGGTTTTATAATTCTGGGATAAAGTTGAGAGAGAACTAAGTGAAAAAACAAGGCAGTTATCTAAGTCCAGGAAGACTGAAAAATCATACAGAAAAATATATAAAAATCATAGTACTTGTTTGACTCAACAGGTAATACTAACATAGTCATAAGATAAATGTTGCATATTAACTTAAACAGCAGTTATGATATAACCAGTTATTAGGAGAGTGAGGAAGGAGACGGTGGGAAGGCGGGATGGTATAGGAATGTTGAAGCTCATATGTATGTATATATGTGTGTAATACGTATATACATATATATAGGCAGTCCCAACTTATAATGGACCAACCTACAATTTTTCCCCTTCATGATGGTGCACAAGTTATATGCATTCAGTAGAAACCATACTTGAATTTTGAATTTTGATCTTATCCTGAGCTAATGATAGCCATGCCATCATGAGGGTAAGCAACCAGTGCTCTGCAGTGTATTGTGTTGCCTCTTCTTTTGGATATTGTGTCCTGAGCACGTGTAAAGTAGGTAGGCTAAGCTATGGTGTTTGGTAAACACCATAATGACTCAGAAGTGGGGCACAAATTTTGGTTATTTCACTTAAGGATGTATATGTAAAGGTCCTGTCACCAGGAATATCCCTAAAAGTGACAAAATTCCTTTTGTCTGTCAGTATGTTTTAACGGTAGCTGTCAAGAGACCAGTGGAGTATAAATACGAGTTTGGAATATGTACCGAACCTCTGCAAGGTTAAGTTTAATAGCCATTGTTAACAAAAGTAGCTACTGGAAAAAGTAAACTTTTCATGGAGAAATCTTTTTTATTTCAAAGTACACATAAGGATTTGGGGATATTAATTTTTCGTGTGGCTATTTAAATTTATTTATTTTTACTGTTGTTCAAGTATAGTTGTCTCTGTTTTCCCACCACCACTCTTCCCTGCCCCACCCACACTACTTCCTACCCTCAATCCTAACCCCCTTTGGCTTTGTCCATGGGTCCTTTATGCATGTTCTTTGACAACCCTTCTTCTGTCCCCCGTTTTTCCCCTCCCCCCGGTTACTGTCACTTTGTTCTTGAAATAAAGGGAATATTATTTTTAATTCTTTTAAATTTCCATATAAATAACAGTGCTTTTGATTTAAATATTTATTGATTACAGAAAATATCTTTTAAAATTATATCTTTTTCTGCCCTTCAAAATGTAAAAGTAAACATGAAAATTTTATTTGCTGTAAGTGAAATAGTTTACATTATATGGAATTTCATAGCTTTTTGTTTGTTCACTGAACTGATAGCTCAGCAGTGAAGAAACCGTTCCTACCTCGAGTGTTCCCACTTATACTATGGGTGAAGAATTGGGTGAGGTATTTTAATGAATGCAAATCTTTCAAAATCCTTAAATCCTTAGTTAGAATATATGTATTTTCAGTTGTTTTGCCAGTTTTATGGGTATTTCTCTATGTTTCTCTTGTTTTTGCTTTTTTTAGGGTAAAGTTGCTGAACGTGGTACCCACCATGGTTTGCTTGCTAACCCTGGCAGTATCTATTCAGAAATGTGGCATACACAGAGCAGCTATGTGCAGAGCCATAATAACTCCAAATGGCAAGCAAAGAAAGAAAATCTGTCCAAAGAAGAGGAAAGGAAGAAACTACAAGAAGAAATTGAGAACAGTGTGAAAGGCTGTGGAAACTGTTCCTGCTAAGTCACATGAGACATTTTCTTTTCTTTTCCTTTTTTTTTTTTTTTGGTCTATATATTTGCACTGAAGCAAAATTGCTTTGTTAAAAAAATTATATATTCCCATTATCTATATTCCTTCTTTTAGATAGATTAACATGAAAGGTGATTTGAGTTTTATATCTTTCACAATTTAATATAATGTGATATCTTTGTTTTTCCCCAAATTATTTTCTTGTTACAGCCTTCATTTTGCTCAAATCACAATTCTTGTTACTATTTGACTTTACCCCATTTCCATTTTAGAGGCATATAGTCATTTGATGATGTATCAGATTGGTTTCCAAATTTTAGTTTTTAAAACCCTCTTTATGCTGACAATTTAGATGGAAAGTGTCTTTTTCTGAAAATTATAAAAGAAGACAGTGAGGTTCATTGTTTCTCTTCCTTGCCACCCCCATTGAAATATTTCAGTGATAGATATCTATACTCATATTTTAAAAAAATATTTGCCACTATGTACCTTTTTAGGAAAAACCTAATTCTCATGCTAGTTATGTAGCAAATTCATCATTAACCAGCATCATAACTATCATGTAGTGGTGAGAATTTTATTTTTTCCCACCAAAATGAGGTATCACTTTTGTCTTGGACAAAAAATTATGTACTTCTCTTCAAAGACTTAAAAACCCTGATGTAATTTGTGACGTGTCATACTGGGGCTGATCTAAAAAGTGTAGGAAGTTAATCAGCTTTTCTGTTTCCATCTTAAATACACTGCTTTTGTTATCAGAAGTTATAAAAAGAAACAACTAAATGAGATGTGTACATGCATGCATGTGTGTGCACATGCTCACATGTGTAAATAGCAACATCCACTTAAAAATTCTTAATGACGTTTAGATAAATAGGAGAGGCTTGACTGGAGTCTGTATTGACACTTCAGAATTACTTTATCACAAGGTCCCCTCTTCCTTTTTCAGTAATTTAATGAGTCCCTTTAAGCTTGATATAACAAAAAGTAGCCCAAATGAAATATTCAAGTTTTACCTGCTAGAAATAATTAATAAAATGTTGATATATGTTCACTGAGAAAGTGCCTCTCTTTTATAATTTGAATTTGCTTTAATTTGGTAGTAATCATTCAGTTTGAAAAACTGTGTATCTCATGACTAACCACATGACTGTATATGATGAGGCTTTATTTCTCAGAAATGTTTTTAAAGTAGTTATTTTATTGGTTTATAGTTTTAATGTGTTTTAAATAATTTGGCGTGGGTGAGACTAATGTTTTTTTTATCTATTTTTGTATTGTCATTTGTGGGTAGATCAACTTATAACTTGAGTGTCCAGTTTTGTTATATAAAGGCAATTTGATAAACATCAATAGTTTAAAATCAGTGTCTCACAGTTAGTCTTTGACACCAGAGTAAGTGATGCAGGATCTTGCTTCTTTTTTTTTTAAATTTAATCTTTATTGTATTTTTTTCCATTATCGTTTAGTCCCCTTATACCCTGCCCCCAACAATCATCATACTGTTGTCCATGTCCATGAGTCCTTTTTCCTGTTTGTTCAATCAAGGATCTTTCTTTTGAAGTTGTAGTTAACGCTGAGATGCGTAATCATCTGCAAAATGGAGGGGGATGGAGGGTTGGATATTTCTTACTCTGAAGCCATAGCCATTATTGCTCTTATGAAGGAAAAAAAAAGCAATTCCTTTGAAAAAATCAGCTGTATTGCTAGAAATGTGGTTAGTCTAGATAGAAATTTGCTTCTGTTAATTCCTTCTATACATTTCCAATGATGCTGATGGAAATGTTTTATCTTAGTTGTATAGCAAGCAGACAAGATTGAAGTAACCATTAGAAATACTCATTTTGAGTGTGAATAGTAGTATTCAAAGTGATTCTGCAGTATGTGAAACATTTAGTCAAAGAAAGATAGGAATAATTTTTGGGTGAGGATAATTTCCCCAGTAAGAGATTTAAAGCTTTTTTAAAATTTTTTTCATATGACTGGAGGTGGTTTCTAGACCATGGGGTCGTTGTGGTCATTAACCAGTATTTACAACTAATAAAAAGTTACCTAAAACATACAGTTTTTTGTAGGGGTTATAACTAAGTTTTAAATATTTTTCTCTTAACTTCATCATATTAAGATGACTCCATACAGTGAAACAATAAGACAACTTAAAATGAAAGAAAAGCTTTCTGAAGAATTGGCAAGAAGAAAAGGGCCTTTATTACAATATTACATACACAAGAGTCTAAACTGTATAAAGTTTTAAATCAGCACTGCAACATAGTTTTTAATGTATTAGGATAAATAAGCTACAGTTTTGGAATATGGGTTCTTAAAATGGAGCAAAATGATAGGGTTTAATCTCTCATATCCTGTTATTTTAAAGACTGAAAAATTTACTTTCTTCCTAAGGGAATTCCAGTTGACAAAAATTAGATTGAAACCAAGGTAATTTGGGATCAGAAAAACTGGGCCAGATGTCTTCCTGGAGGTTTTTATCATAGAAATATCTTGGCGAGAAGATGTGCTTATTTGGAAATTGAGGGTCATTTCTTAGAAAGAAACTTCAGCATTTGGACAAACTCAAAATATGCATTTGCTTTTCCTCTGAAGGGATTTGTAATATACCTTAGGAGCAACATTTTGCCTTTTCCCTTAGATACTGACAAAGCTCCGTTTGTAAGGATGGCTAGTTCAAAAATGTATTTTGCTTTAAAGCCAAGATCTTTTAAAGATTATATGATTTCTTGTTTCTGGATTATTTTGCCCGTACTGCCATCTTGCTCCTATACTTCCTAATTGCTGGGTGTATCGGTGAGTAGCAACTTTTGCCAGTGTGTATTCATAATTGTTTTATTTTACCTTGTCACTTTATCATAGGACATTTGTTGTGGATTAGTAGGTGCAGTCATTTAAATATGTTGTAATGGCAGCTTTCTTAAGTTAGAGAAAGGCCCTTCTTCTCCCTGCTTTAAGTACAGTATATAGATTTTGAATGTAAGTGGTAAGTTAAGTGACAATATTAAGTCAAAGAAGCAGGTTAAAACTGAATGGATAAGACAAAATTAGTTAAGACTTACTAAGGCCGTTTACGACACTTTACTGTTATAGCAGTATGTGCAGATAATCAGTATTAATAAACAGTATGTCTGTGTGACTAACAATGGATGTCCCAATGAAGCAACTTTTTCCTGCAATGCATAGGGAGAACTGATGTTTTGTCATTCACCCACTGAGAATAAGTACAGATAATTAATAGACATTCTGGGAGTATGGCCTTACGCCTTGTGCAGAAGGTGAAAACTAGGAATTATTTGAGAAAGTAATTGCTTGAATAGCTTTTAACATGGGTCAAATGGTAGGAAGTTATACTTTTTAAACTTAGCATTGAGCTGTCATACTTTTTTATTACAAATCAGTGAAAGGTAACTTTCTGTTGCCCCCAGTTTCTCAGTTCTAATGATCAAGAAGGAAACCTTTGGGATGGAGAAATGTAATGTCTTAACTGCAAACCATTCATTAAACTAGCATTTTCACTAGCTAGGGGCAGTTGAAATGAAGTGTGTGTGTTTTAATTACAAACAGGTTAGAACATTTTTTATTTTAAAAAGTCAGTGGATTATTTCCATATTTCCAGTTCTCAGTTATGGTAGAATGTTTTTCACTGATTTATTTCTATTCAATTTCTATTTCATAAAGTCACAGGATTTTACAGTTGGAAGGAATTTAGAGGTCTTTTAATACAATTTCCTCATTCTACAACTGTGAAAACTGAACTTCAGAAGAAATCACTGAGCTTGCTAGAGACCCCTGGTTCCTGACGCCCAGTTCATTTCTCTTTCTGCTGGGCCACATTTCCACTCAGAAGTTATGTTCAAATATACAGTTGACCCTTGAAAGGCACAATCTTTGTATAAGTGGACCCACACTCAAGACATCAGACTAGAATGTGAGGCAGCCTTAAAAGCATTTTTTTCAATACATGCAGATTCATAATACAGGGCAGTAGGTTTGCTGGCACAAGAAACTTGGCCAAACCGAGCAAAGATTTCTCTGATCCAGAGTTGACTCCTAGAAACACAGACTTAAAAATAAAGTCACACTTACCTGTGGCAATCTGGAAGACTATGGGTATGACCAAAGTTGTGCCTTCTCAGAACAGAAGGAACCACCAAGCTGCAAGTCCCTGACTGAACATCATTCAAAAGTTAACTCCCTGAAATGTTAGTGGCCTCCAAGCACACACATATCAAATGGTAAAGGGTAAAAATCTTATCAGGCCTGGCCAGTGTGGCTCACTTGGTTGGAGTGTACTCCCATAAGGTCATGGGTTGGTTTCCTGGCCAGGGCACATACCTAGGTAGAAGATTCAAAGAGAAATTACTCAAGACATACAGGGGAACCCTAATATGATTAACAGGAAAAGTTGCATCAGGAACAGTGAAAGATGACATATTCAAGTTACTGAAATGAAAAAAAACTATCAACTAAGAATAATATATCCAAAACTAAAATTTAAAAATGAAGGTGAAATAAAAATGGTACCAGATACATTTTTTAAAAATCCATTGCTAGTAGACCTGTATTATAAGATGACTTACTACCTATCCTCAAACTTCCAAAAAATTTAAGAAGAGGCGATACTTCCTAACACATTACACTGATAGCAAAACCTGGCAAGGATGATGCACAGAAAAGAAAATTACAGACCAACAGCTCTGATGAATACAGATGTAAAAATCCTAAACAAAATACTAGCAAACTGAACACAACAATACATTTAGAAGATAATACATCACAAACCAGTGGGGTTCATTCTAGGGGGTACAAAGATGGTTTGACATATGCAAATCTATCAATGTGATACCACATTAACAAAAGGAAGGATGAAAGTCATGATCATATCAATAGATGCAGAAAAAGCATTTGACAAACTGTGACATTCATTTATGATTAAAACAATCAAAGGGGTATACAGAGAAAGTACCTCAACATAATAAAGGCCATATATGACAAAACCTCAGCTAACATACTTCTTGGTGAAAAACAGAAAGCTCTCTAAAATCAAGGACAAGGATGTCCACTCTCACCACACTTATTTAGCATAGTAATGCAAGTACTAGCCAGAGTAATCAAGCAAGAGAAAGAAATAGAAGGCATTCAAATTTGGAAGAAGCAAATTTTTCACCTCTTGCCAAAGGCATGATTGTTTATATAGAAAACCCAAAAGACTCCACAAAAACATTACAAACAACAAAGTTGCAGGATACAAAGTCAATGTACAAAAATCCACTGTGTTTCTATACACTAACAAAGTTTCAGAAAAAGAAATGAAAATTTAATTTTCATTTACAATCACAACATAGATTAAATACCTAGGAACAAAGTTGATGCAGGATACGAAGGACCTGTACACTAAAAACTACAAAGAATTATTAAAAAATTGAAAAATACACAAAGAAATGAAATTGTGTTCATGGATTGGAAGAATCAACAGTTAAGATGGCCATATTACCCAAAGGAATATACAGATTTAATGCAATTCTCATCAAAATCCCAATGGCATTTTTTAAAGAAATAGAACTAAAAGTGATCAGACTTGGATGGAACCACAAAAGATTCTGAATATCCAAAGCAATCCCAAGAAAAAAATAATAGAGGTTTCACAAATTTTGGCTTAAAATTATACTACAGAGCAATGATACTCAAAACAGCATGGTATTGGCAGAGAAATAGAAACACAGACCAATGGAATAGATCTGAAAGCCCAGAAATAAACCCACATGTATATGGGAAAATAATATTTAACATTGGAGCCAAAAACATACAGTGGAAAAAAGCCTCTTCAAAATTGGTGCTGGAAAAGCTGGAAAGCGACATGCAAAAACATGAAACTAGATTTGGCACCATACACAAAAATTAACTCAGAATGGATCAAAGACCTAAATATAAGGCCTGAAACAATAGATTGCATAGAAGAAAGCATAGGCGTGAAACTTACGGGCCTTGATCTCAGGGGACTTGATGAGTTTGACTTCAAAGGCAAGGGGAGTAAAAGCAAAGAATAAATGAATGGGGCTTAACAAACAAAAGCTGCTGCACTGCTAAAAAAGAAAAAAACATTCACTAAAAAATTTGGCAACAAACCAAATGGGAGAAGATACTTGTAAACAACACAGCCAAAAAGGATTTAATATCCAAAATATATAAAGAGCTCATACAACTCAACACCAAACAAACAATCCAATTAAAAAATGAGCAGAGGACCAGGACAGACACTTCTCCCAAGAAGACATACAAATGGCCAACAGATACATGAAAAGATGCTCAACTTCACTAGCTATTAGAGAAATGCAAATCAAGACTACAATGAGATGCCACTTCACACCTTTTAGAATCGCTATTGTCAACAAGAAAAGTAATCACAAATGTTGCTCTCGAGAGGTTGTGGAGAAAAAGGAACCCTCATTCACTGCTGGTGGGAACGTAACCTGGTACAGTCACTATGGAAAACAGTATGGTAGTTCCTCAAAAAATTAAGAATAGAGTTACCACATGACCCAGCAATTCCACTTCTGGTATCTACCCCAAAAGTTTGAACCTTTATTCATAAAGACATGTGTGCCCCTGTTTATTGCAGCATTATTTATGGTGACCACGACATGGAAACAACCCAAGTGTCCTTTGATAGATAATTGGAAAAAGAGTAAATGGTGCATATATACAATGGGATACTACTCAGTCATAAGATGAAATACTGCCATTTGTCACACGAATGGATCTTGAGAATATCATGCTAAGTGAAATAGTTCAGAAGGAAAAAGTCAAGAACCACACAATTTCAACCACATGGGATTTAAAACTGAACAAAAATGAACAAACAACAGAGCAAACAAAAACTCATACACACAGATAACAGTATGGTGGTCACCAGAGGGAAGTGGGGTTGGAGGAAGTAATAAAGATTAAGGAGGTGAAATATATGGTGAAGGAAAAAAGATTTGACTTTGGGTGGTAAACACAAAATGCAATGTATGGATGATTTATTATAGAATTGTATACTTGAAACATATAACTTTATTAACCAATGTTACCCCAATAAGTTTAATAATTATTAAAAGGATGAAAGGGAAGATATTACTACCAATTTTATAGAAGTAGAAAATGACTGTAGGTGGAAAAGATGGCGGAGGAGTGAAAGGGAGTCACGCTGACCTCCTCCCAAAACCAAACTGGAATTGCAACTAAATAATGGAGTAATCACCTGGAAAGCAGTGGAGCGATAGTGGGAGAGGAGCCTTGGTGCCGAGGACAGTGGATTCTACTCTCACACATCCCAACGGGTGAGAATTGCGGTGGAGGCTCGAGAGGGTGGGCTGGGTGCGCACGGGCACTGGCACCAGAGGGACATTGAAACTGCCAGTTAGCATCCCCCCAAGAAGAACAGGGTCTGATTCATTAACAGGAACCCCTAAACTACAGCAGCTAAAGCCGAGAAAATACAGACAAAACGCAACCCCAAAAAGCTTAGGGGTGCTCTCTGCCAGAGACAGGTGGCTGGGGATGCAAAAAGACATTTAAAGGGCCAACGCAAAAGTTGCAGCGGCAGCCACCCTCCTTGATCTCTGGGTAGAGGCGGCAGCAGGTTGGGCTGGTGCCTGGGAAAAGACTGGTGAGGAAAACTTTGTGAAGAGAACTGACACAGCGGCCGGTGGAGCCCGAGTGATAACGCACATCCCACTCTGCAGCTACCATCTCGCTCAGGCATAAGGGAATCAATTAACCTGCCTTTTGTGCGCTCCGCACACAGCTTGTATGCGTGTGAGCTGCGGGGCTGAGTGCAGACTGGCTGGGAGAGCCTTGAGGAGAGACTGGAGACAGAGGCGTTGGGGAAAGAACGGGAGGAGGAACTGGGGAGTCCCGACTCCCTCCCCGTTCGGTAGTCTCCATTGTGGACTGGAAAGGCGCGACCCCAAAGAGGCAGAAGCGGGGCACGCATGAACCAGACTGCCTGCGATTGAAACGCAGTCTGCACAGGGGTTGGATCCCTGGCCGAAGGGGTCACAGAACTGCCCAGAGGCCCCTGAGGGGAGACTAAAAACGGAGGCATTGGGGAAAGAGTGGGAGGAGGAACCGGGGAGTCCCGACCTTCTCCTTGCCGTAGGCTCCATTGCGCGGGAAGAGGCCACACCCTCAAAGAGCCAAAAGCTGAAAAGCAAACATAGACACCCCCAAAACACCCAGAGCAGGCGCGCACACTTGCGCCGAGTGACCGGCGAGGGTTGGCGAGTGTATGTGTGACCCACGCGGGCTGGCGAACACTTGCATCTGCCGGCAAGGCCTCACACAGACTGGCACCCATACAGCCTGCGAGGGAGTGCACAGAGCGGCAAGGGCAGGCGTAAATTGACTTACCCGCCGCGATTGCGGAGCGGCCCACAAAGTAAGTAGAGCTGCCCAGAGTCCCTGGAGGAGAGACCAGAAACAGGATTAACCGGAGAGTCCTAGAGCTGATTTCCTCCCATTTCCGTAGTCCCCATTTGGCGAGGGCAAGCAACGCACCCAAAGAGCCAAAAGCGGGGAAAACACACAATAGAAGACCCTACACTGACCAGTGCCGCGAAATTCGCGTGCAGGGAGGCCAGATGAGTACGGGAGGTCGCGAATAAGCTCCCTGGTCTGGGGCAAGCACATGCGAGCCCAGGCAGGTGGGGGACCCTACCGCGCTGGGAACGCGCTCAAGGAGCCCGTGTGAGAGCGCAGAGAGAACCCAAAAAATAGCTCAGCCCTGACCGAAGGGGTCACAGAGCTCCTCCAAGCAGGAGTCAGACACAGGCATTAGACTCCTGGAAGACTCAAACAAACAACCCAAGGCTGTATAGGGTCAACAACTGACATCATCAGAGGCAAGCCCAGAAAGAAAAGTAAAGGACAAAAATACTTAACAGACTCTCACAAAAATGGGAAGAAAAAGAAGTTCCCCCCAAATGAGTGGAAAAGGGGACTCCCCACAAAGAGAGCTAAATGAAATAGAGGCAAGGGAATTATCAGATATGGAATTCAAAACAATGGTTCTAAGGAAGCTCAATGAGCTCAGCCAGCTCAAAGAGAAGTATGAGAAACTGCAGAGAAACTATCAGGATCTTACAGCAAACTACATCAGCCTGGAAAAGGACATAGAAACTATCAAGAAGACACAAGAGGATATGAAGAATACCATTTCTGAATTGAAGAACACAGTAGAAGGAATCCAAAGCAGGCTGGATGAAGCTGAGGATCGAATCAGTGAGATGGAGGACAAGGTAGAAAAAAGCTCCCAGAAAGAACAAGAAATGGAAAAACGACTCAAAAAGAATGAAGAAGCATATAGGGAAATGCAGGACAACCTGAAACGCAATAATATCCGTATAATAGGGATACCAGAAGGAGAAGAAGAAGAGCAAGGAATAGAGAACCTCCTTGAAAAAGTAATGATGGAAAATTTCCCTAATTTGAGGAGAGAAAGGCTTTCATGGATCCAGGAGGCACAGAGGACCCCACTCAAGAGGGACCCAAGGAGGTCCACTCCAAGACACATCATCATTAAAATGGCAAATGTCAAAGACAAAGAGAGAATCCTCCAGGCAGCAAGGGAGAAGGAGAAAGTAACATACAAGGGGACCCCGATAGGCCTAGGAGCTGACTTCTCAACAGAAACACTACAAGCCAGAAGGGAATGGCAACAAATATTCCAAGCCATGAAAAGCAAGGGCCTACAGCCAAGGCTGCTCTACCCAGCTAGGCTCTCCATTAAAATAGAAGGAGAAATATGGAGTTTCCCAGACAAAAGAAAGCTAAAAGAATACATCTCTACCAAACCAGCACTCCAAGATATGCTAAGGGGACTGGTTTAAGCAGATGAAGGAAAAGAATGAGACAGAGAGGAACACAAGTACAAAGAAAAGATGAGTAAGTTTCTATCAGTAATATCTCTCAATGTGAATGGACTAAATGCCCCAATCAAAAGACACAGGGTAGCTGAATGGATAAGAAAACATGACCCACACATATGCTGCCTACAAGAGACCCACCTCAGAGCAAAAGACCTACACAGATTGAAAGTAAAGGGATGGAAAATAATATTCCAAGCAAATGGACATGAGAAAAAGGCTGGCGTTGCCACACTTGTATCAGACAAAGTAGATTTCAAAGCAAAGGCCATAAAGAGAGACCCAGAGGGGCACTTTATCATACTTAAAGGAAGAATCTATCAAGAAGACATCAACATTGTAAACTTATATGCTCCCAATATAGGAGCCCCCAAGTTTATAAGGAAATTGTTGGATGACTTCAAAAACGATATAGACAGCAACACACTGATAGTAGGGGATTTTAACACCCCACTGTCAAAAATGGACAGATCTTCCAAACAAAACATTAATAAACATACTGTGGCGCTGAAGGACACACTGAATCAAAGAGACTTAACTGACATATATAGAACCTTACATCCCCAAGAAGAAAAATACACATTCTTTTCAAATGCTCATGGCAGTTTTTCAAAGATAGACCACATGATAGGACACAAAGCAAGCCTCAACAAATTCAGGAAAATTGAAATAGTACCAAACTTTTTCTCAGACCACAAGGCCTTGAAACTCGAAATCAACCTCAAAGAGAAACTTCAAAAACTTGCAAACTCATGGAGACTGAACAGCACACTATTAAACAATGAATCAGTCAATAATGAGATAAGAGAAGAAATCAAAAAATTTCTGGAAACAAATGAAAATGAACAGACAACTGTCCAAAACCTATGGGACACAGCAAAGGCGGTCCTGAGAGGGAAGTTCATAGCAATACAGGCTTACCTAAAAAAGATAGAAACATTTCAAATAAAAGACCTAACACTACAACTTCAAGAACAGGAGAAACAACAAATAAATCCCAGAGCAAGTAGAAGGAAGGAAATAGTCAAGATGAGAGCAGAACTGAATGACATAGAGACAAAAAGAACAATTCAGAGGATCAACCAATCCAGAAGCTGGTTCCTTGAAAAGATTAATAAAATTGACAAGCCTTAAGCAGCCTCATCAAGAAAAAAAGGAGAGGGCCCAAATTAATAATATCAGAAATGAAAGAGGAGAAATAACAACCGATACCACAGAAATACAAAGGATGGTCAGAAACTATTATGAACAATTATATGCCAAGAAATTTGAAAATCTTGATGAAATGGACAAATTTTTAGAAAAGTATAATCTTCCAACACTGAAGGAGGAAGAAACAGAAAGCTTGAACAGACCAATAACAGCTGGGAAACTGAAGCACTAATCAAGAAACTCCCAGCACACAAAAGCCCAGGGCCAGATGGTTTCCCAGGAGAATTTTACAAAACATTTAAGGAAGAGCTAACCCCTGTCCTTCTCAGACTATTCCAAAAAATCCAAGAGGAGGGAAGACTGCCAGACTCCTTCTATGAGGCCAGCATCACCCTGATCCCCAAACCAGATAAAGACCCTACAAAGAAAGAAAACTACAGGCCAATTTCGCTGATGAACATAGATGCTAAAATCATCAACAAAATATTGGCAAACTGCATCCAGCAATACATTCAAAAGATTATCCACCACGATCAAGTGGGATTCATTCCAGGCATGCAGGGACGGTTCAATATACGCAAATCAGTAAACGTGATACAGCACATCAATAAAAGACAAGACAAAAACCACATGATCATCTCAATAGATGCAGAAAAAGCATTGGACAAGGTACAGCACCCATTTATGATCAAAACACTCAGCAAAATGGGAATGAATGGGGCATTCCTCAACGTAATAAAGGCCATTAATGAAAAACCTACAGCTAATATCATACTCAACGGGCAAAAACTGAAAGCTTTCCCACTAAGATCGGGAACACGACAAGGATGTCCG
The DNA here is from genome assembly GCF_021234165.1 of Pteronotus mesoamericanus. Lineage (NCBI taxonomy): Eukaryota > Metazoa > Chordata > Mammalia > Chiroptera > Mormoopidae > Pteronotus > Pteronotus mesoamericanus. Next base: position 8,133,410 of record NW_026555198.1, read on the forward strand.
CTCTCACCGCTTCTTTTCAACATCGTATTGGAAGTCCTAGCCACAGTGGTCAGACAAGAGAAAGAGATAAAAGGCATCCAAATAGGAAAGGAGGAAGTAAAGCTATCATTGTTTGCAGATGACATGATAGTGTACATAGAGAACCCTGTAGACTCTACCAAAAAACTCCTCAACCTAATAAGTGAATTTAGCAAAACAGCAGGGTACAAAGTCAACATTCAGAAATCAAAGGCGTTTTTGTACACCAGCAATGCAATAGAAGAAGAAGACATCAGAAAAAAAATACCATTCTATATAGCAAGAAAAAAGATTAAGTACCTAGGCATACATTTAACCAAAGACACAAAAGACCTGTATGCAGAAAACTATACAACATTGAAAAAAGAAATTAAGGAAGACACAAATAAATGGAAGCATATACCGTGCTCATGGATTGGAAGAATGAATATCCTCAAAATGTCCATACTACCCAAAGCAATTTATAGATTCAACGCAATCCCTATTAAGATACCAATGACGTATTTCACAGAAATAGAACAGACATTTCAAAAATTTATATGGAACCATAAACGACCCAGAATAGCCTCAGCAATTTTGAGAAAGAAACACAAAGTAGGCGGGATCACAATACCGGACATCAAACTCTACTACAAAGCCACCATACTGAAAACAATCTGGTACTGGCACAAGAACAGACCCATAGACCAGTGGAACAGAATAGAAAGCCCAGAAATAAGCCCAGGTCTCTATGGACATCTAATATTCGACAAAGGGGGCAGAAGCTGAAAATGGAGCAATAACAGCCTCTTCAACAAATGGTGTTGGGAGACCTGGACGGCTACATGCCAAAAATTGAAATTGGATCATCAGCTGACACCATACACAAAAATAAACTCAAGATGGATAAAAGACTTAAATATAAGTCGCAACACCATCAAAGTCCTCGAGGAGAACATTGGCAGGAAACTCTCAGATATCCCACGCAGCAATTTTTTCACTGATATGTCTCCTAAAGCAGGGGACATAAAGGAAAGAATAAACAAGTGGGACCTCATCAAAATAAGAAGCTTCTGCACGGCAAAAGAAAACATCAGCAAAATGAAAAGGGAGCCAACCATATGGGAAAATATATTTGCTAATGATACATCTGATAGAGGTTTGATCTCCAAGATACATAAAGAACTCACTCGACTCTACTCCAAGAAGACAAACGATCCAATCAAAAAATGGGCAAAGGACCTGGGCAGATGCTTTTCTAAGGACGAGATACAGAGGGCCCAGAGGCATTTGAAAGGATGCTCAGCATCACTAGCCATCAGAGAAATGCAGATCAAAACCACCATGAGGTACCACCTCACACCGGTCAGAATGGCCATCATAAACAGATCCACAAACAACGTGCTGGCGAGGCTGTGGAGAGAAGGGAACCCTGGTCCCCTGTTGGTGGGAATGCAGAGTGGTGCAGCCACTATGGAAAGCAGTGTGGAATTTCCTCAGAAAGCTGAAAATGGAACTGCCTTTTGATCCAGCGATTCCCCTGCTGGGAATATACCCTGAGAACACCAAAACGCCAATACAAAAGAACCTGTGCACCCCAATGTTCATAGCAGCACAATTACAATAGCCAAGTCTTGGAAGCAACCTAAATGCCCATTAGTAGATGATTGGATCAAAAAATTATGGTACATATACACAATGGAGTACTACACAGCAGAAAGAAAAAAAAGAAGTACTAAACTTTGCAACAGCGTGGATGGAACTGGAGAGTATCATGCTAAGCGAAATAAGCCAGAGGGCGAAAGACAAATACCATATGATCTCACCTATAAGCAGAACCTAACCAACAATGCAAAGATACAAGGAAAATATGACCAGCAACACTGAAAGGAAAAGAAATCAACAGCGACAAGAGAGAAGGGGGGGGGGGCAGGGAAAAGGAAGGGAAGGGGAAAGTCAAGGAACATATAGCAAGGACTCATGGACAAAACCAAAGGGGAAGAGCTGAGGGAGGGAAGGTGAGAGGGGGCAAGGGAAGGAGGTGAGGGGGAGGCAGAGACAAGTGTATTTAAAAAGTAAATAAAAAAATAAATAAATTTTTAAAAAGTAGACAAAAAAAGAATTAAATTTTTTGATTATGAATAAAAGAAAATTACTGTAAAGTCCTACAAACAACAAAGTAGATAAATAGATGAAATGGACAAATTCTTACTAAGATACAAGCTACTCAATCTAACTTCAGGAAATACCAAGCTGAATAGGTACGCTACAAGTAAACAGATTAAGTTACTTATCCAAAAACTACCCTCAAAGAAAAGCCTAGGCCCATATGGCTTTACCACTTAATCCTACCACACATTTAAAGGATTAATACCAATACTTCACGAACTTTACCAAAAACTAAAAGAGGGTATTCTTTTTTATTTGTCAATTATAGATGACATTCAATATTATTTTATATTACTTTCAGGTGTAGAAGATAGTGGTTAGACAGTTATATGACTTATGAAGTGATCCCCCTAATAAGACTGATATCCACCTGACACCATACATTGTTATTATAATATTATTGATTATATTCCCTATGCTGTACTTTATATCTTCAGGACTATTTTTTAATTGTCAAGTTGTACTTCATCCCTTCACCTTTATCACCCAACCCTCTATGCCATTCCCATCTGACAACTGTTCTCTGTATCTATGAGTCTCTGTTTTGTTTGTTCCTTTATTTGGTTCTTTGACTTAAGTGAAATGATACAGTATTTGTCTTTCTCTGTTTGACTTATTTCACTTAACACCCTCTAGGTCCATCTGTCTTGTCACTAATGGTTAGATTAAAAAAAAATAGATTTCATATTTTTTACAGCTAAGTAATAAATATTCCATTGTATATATGTACATTTTCAAACTATATTTCATTGTTTATGCTATTACAGTTGTCATGAATTTCCCCCTTTGTCCCCATCCACCCAGCACCCTCACACCCTTAGGCAATCCCCACACCATTGTATATGTCCATGGGTTATGCATATATGTTCTTTGGCTACTCTTTTTCTTATGCTGTCCTTTACATCCCCATGACTATTCTGTAGCTACCAATTTGTACTTCTTAATCCCTTCACCTTTTTCACCCATCCCCCAACCCCCTTCCCATCTGGAAACCATCATATGTTCTCTGTATGTACAATTCTGTTTCTGTTCTCCTTGTTTGTTTATTTTGTTTTTTTTTATGTTTAGTAGTTGATACATATGTATTTATTGCTATTGTTCATATTTTTTCTTTTTCTTAAAGAAGACCCTTTAATGTCATATAATATTGGTTTGGTGATGATGAACTTCTCTAGCTTTTTCTTGTTTGGGAAGCTCTTTATCTGTCATTCAATTCTAAATGATAGCTTTGCTGGGTAGAGTAATCTTGGTTGTAGGCCCCTGCTTTTCATCACTTTGAATATTTTTTGCCAATTCCTTCTAGCCTGCAAAGTTTCTTTTGAGAAGTTAGATGACAGTCTCATGGGGGCTCCCTCGTAGATAACTAACTGCTTTTGTCTTGCTGCTTTTAAGATTCTTCATCTTTAACGCTTGGCATTTTAATTATGAAGTGTCTTGGAGTGGACCTGTTTAGTCCATCTTGTTTGGGACTCTGTGCTTCCTGGTCTTATATGTCTATTTTCTTCACTAAGTTAGGGAAGTTTTCTTTCATAATTTTTTTCAAATATGTTTCCAATTTCTTACTCTTTCTCTTACTCCTTCTGGCACCCCTATGATGTGAATATTGGTGTGCTTGATGTTGTCCCAGAGCTCCTTACACTATTCTTGGTTTGTTTGTTTGTTTGTTGGGTTTTTTTTTTTTTTGGATTCTTTTTTTCTTGATGTTGTGATTCATTGGTTTTTTTTTGCTTCCTTATGTTCCATATCACTTATTTGATTCTTGATTTCATCCACTGTACTGTTGATTCCCTATAAATTGTTCTTTATTTCAATTAGTGTAGCCTTTATTTCTGACTGGATCTTTTTTATGCTGTTGAAGTTCTCCCTGAGTTCCTTGAGCATCCTGATAACCAGTGTTTTGAACTCTGCATCTGATAGGTTGCTTGTCTCAATTTTGTTTAGTTTTTTCTCTGGAGTTTTGTTCTAGTTTTTCATTTGGGCCACATTTCTTTGTCTCCTCATTTTGGAAGCCTCCCTGTGTTTTTTTTATGTATTAGGTAGAGCTTCTGTGACTCCCAGGCTTGACAGAGTGGCCTAATGTAGTAGGTGTTCCAGAGACTCCAGTGGCACAGCTTCCCCTATTACCCAAACTGGGCACTGAAGGTGTACCCACTATGTGGCCTGTGTACACCCTGCTTTTGTAGTTGAGCCTTGATTGCTGTAAGCACATCCAAGGTCAACCACTGTGTTCTGTCTGGGGTCATACAGCATTAGCTACAAAGTGGTCTGCAGATGGCTGCTACTTGTGCTGGGCTTGGAGGTGCTTAGGAGAGGCCAAACTGAACCAAGGCTGGTTGCTGGTAGTGCTGGACTTGGGCAACTTAGTGAGAGGTACAGGCCTTGCTGAAGCCAGGTGCTGCTTCTTTGAGAGAATTTAGGAAAATCTGAAGCAATGGTCAAGACAAGTAATTCATATGGAAAAGCCACTGAAAACAGCTTGGGTGGGCCTGAAAGTTGGGTGGGCAGGGCCTCAGAGAGTCACTGACATGAGGCAAACTGTGAGCCAGGTGGATGGTCTCTCATATGTGGTGCCTGCTTGCTGGCTCCATGGGGGGAGGACCCAGAAAAGGAAGAGTGGTCTCTGCCAATACTTCAGTCTGAGAGAAAGCTGCCTCCCACCTCTTGCCCTGATGCCAGACAATTCAGTTCCTCCCCGTGTGCCTCTGATGCCTTTCAATCTGCTTCCCTGGTGCTGGAGCTCACAGGGAGTGAGTCCAAGTAAGTCTTTTTCATGGGCCCTTTAAGGGGAACTTGCTGGGACTCTAGCAGTTTATCTCCCACAGCCTCCATCCCTACTGGTTTTTACAGCCAGAAGTTGTAGGCACTTACCTTCCTGACACTGGAACCCTGGGCTGGGGGGCCTGGTGTGGGGTTGCAACCCCTCAATTTTGATATATCTCTTCCAATTTTATCTGCCATATATGGGTGTGGGACCAGCCCATTCTGCACCTCTGCCCTTCCCACCAGTCTCAATGTGGTTCCTTCTTTAATTCTGTTATAGGACTGCCATTCAGCTCAATTTCTAATGGTTCTGAATGATGGTTGTTTTATAGTTGTAATTTTGATGTGGCTGTGTGAGGAGATGAACTCTACCTACACTGCCATCTTGCTGTACCACATTTTTTAATCCAGTTGTCTATAGACAGGCATTTTTGTTGCTTCCATATCTTAGCTATTGTAAAAAACACTGCAGTGAACTTAGGGGTGCATATGTCTTTTTGAAATTGTGTTTTTGATTCTTTTGCTAAATCCCCAGAAGTGGAATTGGTGGATCATAAGGTATTCCCATCTCTAATTTTTTGTAGAACCTCCATGCTATTCTCCATAGTGGCTGCACCAATTTGCAATCTCATCAACAATGCATGAGTGTTCCTTTTTCATCACATCCTCACCAACCGTTGTTGTTTGTTGATTTATTGTTGATAGCCATTCTGACAGGTGTGAGGTGATATCTCACTGTAGTTTTAATTTTCATTTCTCTGATGATTAGTGATGTTGGCCATCTTTTTATATGCCTGTTTGCCATCTGTATATCCTCTTTGGAGAAGTGTCTATTCAGATCCTCTGTTATAATTGGATTGTTTGTGTTTTTGGTGTTGAGTTGTATGAGTTGTTTTTAAATTTTGTATATTAACCTATTTTTAGGTGTATCATTGACAGATATCTCCCAATTGGTAAGTTGTCTTTAAAAAAAATATTTTTAGAGGGAGGGGAAAGGAGGGAGAAAGAGAAGGAGAAAAACATCAATGTGTGGTTGCCTTTTACACACCCCATATTGGGGACCTGGCCCACAACCCAGAATGTGCCCTGACTGGGAATTGAACTGCCAACCCTTTTGTTCACAGGCCGGTGCTCAAGCCACTGAGCCACACCAGCCAGGGCTGGTAAGTTGTCTGTGGTGGTGGGGGCAGGGGTTGATGGTTTCCATTGCTGTATAATAAATTTTTAGTTTGATGTTGTTTCATTTGTTCATTTTTTGTTTTGTTTCCCCTCCCCCAGGTGATACATCAGAAAAAATATTGCTAAGGGAAATGTCAGAGATATACTGTCCATATTTTCTTCTAAGAGTTTTATGGTTTTTTGTCTTACATTAGGTCTTTAATACATTTTGAGTTTATTCTTACATATGGTATAAGAAGGTGGTCCAGCCCTGGCTTGGGTAGCTCTGTTGGTTGGAGCATTGTCCTATACACCAAAAGGTTGTGGGTTTGATCCCCAGTCAGTGCATACACAGGCGGCAACTGATCAGTGTTTCTCTTTACATCAATGTCTCTCTCTCTCTCCCCCACTCTCATTTTTTAAAAATTTCCATTTGCATGAAATATCTTTTTTCATCCATTTACTTTCAGTTTATTTGTTTCTTTTTATCTGAAGTAGACCTCTTATAGGGAGCCTATGTATAGGTCTTGTTTTTTTTAACCATTCAGCTGCACCAGGTATTTTGCCTGGATCATATACTGCATTTTCATTTACAGCACTATGATGCAAGTTGTGGCCAGCTACTACCTGTACCAGGTTTGTAGCTCCTTAGTTGGAGCTATGTTACAATCCAAGCCTGTTCACCACTTATGTCAGCTTTAGGGTCACCTGATGGGAGTATTAGTGGAAATTGAGACTGATCACTGCTTGTGCTGGGCTTGGGGCCATTTGGGGGGACCTTTAATGTACACTGAGGGTGGTAGCCATTTATGTGGGTTTGTGTATCTTGTAGGGAGACTTTAGAGTGAACCAAGTGTGGCTTCTACTTGTGTGAAATTTGTAGACCTTTGAGTATATCTACAGTGTAAGCCTAGAGTAGCCATTACACATGTGGGGTTTGCACTCCTTAGCGTGAATCTGCAGCATGAACCTAGGCAGGCTGCTTGTGTGGAGGAGCCACTAAGAGTGTAAGGGTGGGTCACTGAAAGAGTCTCAGGATGGGCGTGTGCATTGGGTGGGACAGGGTGTCAAGAGATCACTATGGTAGGGTGAGCTGTGTTAGCCAGGTTAATGGAGAGTTCAGACTTGGTGCCTGCCTGCACCTGGCTGGCTGGGTTTAAGGAGCTGAGCAAAGAGACAATGGCACCTACCAGCACTTCTGTCTCCAGAGAGAGTGGCCCCAACCCCTGACTTTCTAATCCTTACCCTGAATATAGTCAATTTAGTTCTTCCCCATATGCCTGCGGCACTTTTTGAGCTGCTGCCCCTGCACTAGAGCTTAGAGCGTTAGTGTCTTAAAAAAATGAGTTCCTGTGCTTGCCCTTTAAGTGTAGCATGTCATCACCCTGGCTGTTGTGGCTAGTTGGTTGGGCATTGCTCCGCAAAGCAAAAGGTTGCCGGTTTGATTCCCCATCAGGGCACATGTGTGGATTGCAGGTTTGGTCCCAATTGGGGTGTTTATGAGAAGCAACCAATCGATGTTTCCCTCTCTTTCTCCCGCCCTTCCCCTCTCTCTAAAAATAACTTTTTTTAAGTAGCATGTCTTGGTTTCCTGCAGTCCTTTGTCTTTCTTGGACACAATTCCCACTGGTTTTCACACTTAGATGTTATGAGAACTCTTCCTTCTAGCACTGGTGCCTTGAGCAGCCTGGTTAAGGGGCTGGGAACCCTCACTCCTCAGGTGTTGCTCCACAGTTGAGATATTCCTCCCAATTCTTAACCACCACATGGTCCCACACCTTGTGGGTCTGGTCTTCATCTTTACTCCACCTACCAGTCTCAACATGGTTTATTGTTTATATCCTTAGTTACAGAAATTTTGTTCAGCTAATCTTCATGTAGTTCTCAGCAATAGTTGTTCTATAATTTATTTGTAATTTTGATATGATCATGGCAGGAGGTGAGCTCAGAGTTTAACTATTTCACCATCGTAACTGGAAGTCCCTGGTTTTCTTTGTTACTGATTTTTAGTCTCATTCTATTGTACTTGGAGAACATCCTTGTTTGATTTGTCTTTTAAAATTTATTAAGACTTGTTTTGTAAATGTGGTTTCTCCAGGATTATATCCATGTGCACTTGAGAAGAATGAATATTCTGCTGCTGTTGTATGGAGGGTTATGTATATGTCTGTTTCTGTCAGGTCTAGTTCGTTTATAGTGTCACTTTATTTATTATTAGTAAATAAATTTACTATATTAGTATATAGTGTTTTCTATTTACTTATTATCTATGTCTCATTGTTCTATCCATTATTGGAAGTGGAGTATTGAAGTGTTTAAACACTATTGTAGAAATTTCTATTTCTTCAGTTTCAACAATTTTTGCTTTATATATTTGAGGTCTCTGTTGTCATATATGTGCACATTTATAATTTTTGTATCTTCTAGATTGATTAATTTTTTCATCAACATATAACATCCTTTGTCTCTTGTAACAATTTTTCACTTAAAGCCTATTTTATCTGACATAAGTACTGCCACCTCAGATCTCTTTTGATTACTATTTGCATAAGATGTCTTTTCCATTTTTTCACTTTCAATCTATTTATGTCTTTGGGTCTAAAATGAGTTTCTTATAGGCAGCATATAGTTGGCTCATGTTACTTCATTCATTCTGCCAGTGTCTACCTTTTAACTGTAACATTTAATTTATTTACATTTAAAGTAGTTACCGATAAGAAAAGAATTATTTCAGCCATTTTGCTGTTTGCTTTGTGTGTCTTACACCTTTTTTATTCTTAATTTCAACATTACTGACTCTTTTATGTTGAATTGATTTTTTTGTACTGTAATATTTTGATACCCTTCTCTTTTCCTTTTCTGTATTTATAGTTATTTTCTTAGTGTTTACCTCCAAAGCTACAATCAATATCTTAAGTTACAGCAATCTAGTTTGAATTAATACCAACTTTGCTTCCGTCCTATACAAACCCTTCTCCAAAACAGCTTCTTCTGTCATCATTTATGTTTTTAGTGTCACAAATTACACTTTCATACATTGTATGTGCCTATTAACATATACTTATAACTATTTATGCCTTTTTCTTTCAATCATATAGGAAAAACTTCCCGTTTTAACTGAAGTATAATGCCTCTCCTACACACAAATCTTGGGTAGTATGTCTGTATTCTAAAGAGCACTTTGCAAGCTCAAGTATCACAGTATCCTTTTCTAGAACAGAGTCATGAGGTCTAAGTTCTTAGCATATTTCTTGTTGATGAACACCTCATTTAGACTTTCTAGAAGTACTGCATTTAAGTTACTGACCTTTTTCATGTTAAGTACATGTAGAAAATTCTAATATTGGCATGGCTTCCTGAGACATGTGATCAAATCAGCTCACAGCTTGAGTCTCATGCTCAGGGGCTCATGTAACCCTAGGCTCTGATTCATCTTCCCAAAGTCTGAAGGAATCAATATCTGGTCTTATGTATTACCTGTTCTTGGCACATCAATTGAGAAGTTATGCTATACAGCAACATTGATACCTGCCACATGGAGATGTGGAGGGTTGAATAAACAGTCAAAGTGTCTGGGAAGTTGGATTAGCCCGTTACCTAGGGGCTGAAACACAAGCATGTAAGGAGGCAGAATAAGACATGGAATATCGCTTAAGAGACTTGTAAGAAAGTGAACTAGTATGGCATTAGAAACAAGTTGTTTAGAAGATTGTGATTTTTGTGTGTGTGTGTGTGTCTTGTACCTTTTTATTTTCCTTGTGTTCTTAGTATTTTTCAAGTCTTTAAATTTTTTCAGCCTCCTACAGCTGTGCCAAGAGAAGTCAAGAAATGAGGAAATACTTCACACTTGTCCCAGAGACTTAATGAGAAAATAGTGTTCCTCTGGAGGCCAGGCAGCAGGTTTGAACTGGAAGAGAGGTTTCAGGAGAGGTTTTTTTTTGTTTTTTTTTTTTGACCTAGGCCACTTCAGAGAGGTTACAACTTAGTTAAAATTTAACACTCCTGGTGTGACTGACTATAAAAAATTAGCACAAAGGAGCTTCTTTCTACTGTGATGCTTCTACCTAAAGTACTTTATTTTTTCTTTCTGTGTGGGTAACAGAAGGCCTCAGAACAAAGAGGCCTTCAAGAATGTGCATGCTGAAACTGCGATTTAAGTTGTGCTTGCTCTTATACCAAGTAGCGTATCTTTCTTTCTTATTTATTTTTCTTTTTAAAAAATAACATGCATTTTCTCATATTCTTTTGTTCTTTTTATTTCATCTCATTTGATACAGAAAAAGCATTTGACAAGATCTAATACTCTTTCATGACAAAAACACTCATAAACTTGGAATAGGAGGGAACTTTCTCAATATGATTTTAAAAGCCCCCTATATGACAAACCCACAGCTAATATCACACTCAATTGTCAAAGCCTGAAAGCTTTCTCCCTAATATCAAGAACAAGACAAGGATGCCCACTCTCACCATTTCTATTCAACATTGTAATGGAAGTTCTAGTGAGAGCAATGGGATAGGAAAAAGAAATAAAAAGCTTCCAAATTGGAAAGGAGGAAGTAAACTATTCTTATTCATAGATGACATAATCTTATATCTCGGGAACCCTCAAAAATCCACAAAAACCTATTAGATCTAACAAACAAATTCACCAAAATTATAGGATACAAAGTCAATGCAGAAAAATCCCTAGAATTTAATATATAGCAGCAATGAAAAATCTAAAAATGAAATTAGGAAAAGTATTCCATTTTATTTTATCTTTATTAAATTTATTGGTGTAAAATTGGTTAATAAATTCCAGGTATACAACTTTATAATATGACTTGTACAACTTTATTGTGTGCTCACTACCCCAACACTAGTCTCCTTCCATCACTGAGTATTTGACCTTCTTTACCTTCTTTAGCCTCTGCCTCCTCTCCCCACCCATGTTCCCCTCTGGTAAACACCATCCTGCTGTCTATATCTATGAGTTTGTTTTTTGTTTTCTTTGTATGTTTGTTTTGTTTGTTCATTAGTTTCTTTTTGTTTTATACCCCACATATGAGTGAAATCATACTGCAGCCACTAGGCAAAACTGTATGGAGCTTCCTCAAAATATGAAGAATAGAACTGCCATATGACTCAACAACCCCTCTTCTGGGTATCTACCCAAAATATTTGAAAACATTTGTAAAGACTTGTGTACCCCTATTTTCATTGCAGCATTATTCATAGTGGCCAAAAACGTGGAAACAACCTAAGTGTCCTTTAAGAGATGACTGAATAAAGATGTGATAAATGTATACAATGGAATACTAGTCAGCTATAAGAAAAGATGAAATACTGCCATTTGGGACAACATGGATGGATCTTGAGAGTATATTATGCTAAATGAAATAAGTTAAATGAAAAACGATTCCACTTATAGTAGCATCAAAAATAATACAATAAATTTAACAAAATAAGTATAGAATTTATATTCTGAAAACTATAAAACATTGTTATAAGAAACTAAAGAGGACCTAAATAAATAAAAAGACTTCCCATGAGGCAGTTGAGGCTAGATTACAGTGGTATCTGGATTACAGAAGGAGAGAGAACTAGAGTTGGCAAAGTAAATGGGCAGGGATTAGAATAATATAACCTAATTATGCCCAAACATTGCTAGTAGATGTGCTCAGTTCTCATAGTTGAAGCTTATCTTCCACCATTTTCTTCTTTGTGACTCTTAGCTGCAGGCCTCTGATGTTTCTGAGCTGCTGCAGCCACTGCCAATATACACCAAAGATGGTACTACCACCAGGACCTGAAATTAAGGGCCTTATTTTCTGCAACATGGAACTTCTTTGGTATATCCTGAATATACCTCCCTTTTCAGGCTACCTTTAACAAGAAAGCTCCTGAATCAAGGATGCCTCATGTTGTTGTATCTGATCTGTTTTTGGCAAAAGAGGTATCACTGTTTTTCCTCCTGTCACACTCTTTTTAAAACTCAGGCTTGGGTGTCCCAAGATTTGGGCCAAAGCACAAGCTAAGTGGTATACAATGCAACCAGTGTTCTACTCAGTTTTACCTTTCTTTCTCATGCTGTTGATCCAACCTCGTGGGCCTCCATTCTTTTCATCCTTGGGCTGAATTATTTCCAGAAGACTTCTCAATCCCTCATCTAAATAGATCCCTAAAGAGACTACTCCATCAGTTCTCTAGACATGTCGCAACCTATGCGAAACAGTATGTGCTTAAGGTGAGACTCCCTGCCCCATCCCATAATTGATAACAATTTTCATTTGATCATTAATACCTTATTTACTAAATACCCATTATGTATCAGGTCCAATTATAGACACTGAGGAATTAGACATGAACACAATGCGATCCCTGCCCTCATGGGGCTTCTGTCCTGAGAACAGACAACAAATAAGATGTCATATATTTGTTATTTAATTCAATATTACTTTATAAGAAAAGTATAAAGTGCTGTGAGGTGTGATAGGAGGATCCAACCAATGCTAAGGCAGCGGGAAAGCTTTCTTGAGGAAGCTGCATTCTAGAGGCTATGGAGGAGTTAACGCAGTGAAGGGGACTGAGGCAGAGAGATGAGCTTTATAGGCAAAGGGAGCAACATTAATCATTCATTTGTTCATTTCTTTATTCATTTATTCAGTGAACATTTACTAAACACCTACCATGTACCAGGCATTGTTCCAGGTGCTGACAATACCATAGTGGAAAAAAAACCCCGAATAAAATTCTTTTTTAAAAAAAGACTTTATTTATTTATTTTCAGAGAGGGGAAGGGATGGAGAAGAGAGGAAGAGAAACATCAATATGTGGTTGCCTCTTGCATGCCCCCTACTGGCGACCTGGCCTGCAACCCAGTCATATGCCCTGACTGGGAATCGAACCAGCGACCCTTTGGTTCATGGGTCAGCACTCAATCCACTGAACCACACCAGCCAGGGCAAAATTCTTGTTCTTATGTTGCTTACATTCAAATGGGAGGGGGGCCAAAGACAAATAACATAAATATGTAAAGTAATTGGTATGTTAGATGGTAAGTGCTATGGAAATCAAAAAGCAGCAAAGCATTATAAGAAGTGCTGATGATAGATACTGGGAAGAGTGGGGCGGAGTGCAGTTTATAAAGACCTAGGGTAGGGAGGCTCCTAATACTTTTCAGAAGTTGAAAGTAGGTAAGTATGGCTATGGGAACAAGAGTGAATGCTTGTGCTGCTGACTACTGGTACCATCTTCTATTTATATAGCACTTTGTTTTAATGTACATCATTTCACACAGTGCCCAGTCTTGCCCAGTCCTTGCCAACACAGTATATTTGACTCTCTTCACCAAAACCTTTTGATTCCGCTTGTGAGGACAGTTTCCATGGGAATACGCCTTCAACTTTATAATGGAAGTCAATAGAGAATTAGGATTCTTTTTACAGAAATGTGTTTTTAGCCAACTTTGCTGGGTTGCGAATGTGTGTTGAAATTATTTTAGAGCTTTAAATTCTAGCTGATTAGGCCAGACAAAGGGGAAAGCATGTTGGCAGGATGACCAAATGTGCAAGGGAAGAGAATTCTGATTTCCAGAGAAGGCAATGCTCAATGAATTCTGCAAAGCAGGGAAGTGATGGATCTGGCTTTCATAGGAGGTGATGTGTAGCTGAATGTTCAGAAGTCATCTCCCCTAACAAGTAGACAAGTCAAAGCCCATCAGCATTTCATATAGAATGAGTCTATACTGCTTTTCCGGAGTAAGCTCCTCACACAGCTGACACATTGTATGGCATTCAAAGAAAAGTACTGAGAAATAGTGTAGGTATTGATGTTTAAAGTGGAGGAGAGGAGGGAGACATTATAGACATTAAGCAAACACCTTTTGGTCTAGGCTCTGTTGCTTACTACCTATATAAGTAAGCCTCACTTTCCTATCTGAAAAATGAGAGTGGGAATACATCTTTCACAGGATGTTGTGAGAAGTAATTGAGATGATGAATGTGGAAAGCATCTTAGGATAACAATAGCTAATTTTTATTGAGATTTTACTGCTTGCCAGAAACTGTTTTATGCATTTGACATAAATTAAGTCATTTAATTCTCACAACAACCCTAGGAAATTGGTACTATTATTATTGCTCTTACTTCACAGATGCAGAAACTGGGGCTCAGAAATATTAGGTAATTTACTCAAGGTTACACAGTAAACCAGGATTAAAACTCCAGAGAACATACTCCTAACTCTCATACACACTGCTTAGGTAGCAATTCAAAGAAAGGGTGACATAGTTAATTTTCAGAAGAAGAATTTGAAATCTAGCTAGTAAATAGCAGAAATGGGATTCAAACCTTGGTCTATCTCCAAAGTCTGTCCTTTTTTTTCACTATGCAGCCTCCTGTCAGCACATAACAATGGTAGCTGTCATTTGTTGACTGCCTATTTACCAAATATTTTATATACAGTACCACTAATGTTCATAAGGTAGATAACATTGCAAGGTAGATATTATCCTCATCTAGAAGATAAGGAAAATGAACCTTGGAGAGTTGTTCCTTGCCCAGTCACACAGCTCAGGGTTTGAATCCACATCTGCCTCACACCAGAACCTATGTCAACTGTACCTTGCTATCATTCTTGCAAAGTACAAAGAGCACAGGTGTTCATATTTAGAGTCAGAGTGTGTGACAAGAAGCATTAGCTGTATGCTTCTGGGAACTCAATTGATGTTATTTTACATGGTGCCAATTAGCTAATTCCTACACAATTCATCATCTGATTTAAGGTGGCACATCTGCTTATTTCCAGCATCTCCTCTCTTCTAGCTCTTTTCATGCATCCCATCTCTCTCTCCTTGTCTTCTTTTTATTTCCATTCCAATTATCCTTTTTTTCTCTGTCTGTTTCCTTTTCCAATCTTAGGGCCGTCTGAATTCAGTCAGAGAGATATGAGGGCATTTTCTGTGAGATGGGTTATATTCAGGGTCACACCAACATCGGAACTGAAACTCTTTTTAGAGGAAGTGGTCCCAGTCAGGGCGACCTCATATTGAACGAGGAGCCTGGCAAAAGGCCCAGCCTTATCAAGTTTTTGATAAACATGTTGATGGAGCCAGGCTCAAGAGAGAACCAACTGTTCTCTGGAGACATTCATTAGGAGCACTTATCTGCAGGGCAAGGGCTGGTGTAAAATTATGCATGAATTCTTCAGCTCATTGATTTATTTAGACATTTTATTCTTAAAATATGAGTGCCTAGCACTGTCTGAATCATGGAGAGTCAAAGAGAAGGAAGCAAGTTCCTTGCCCTCAAAGATACAGGAATTCTCAGTTCAGCGTGGGAGCAGACACATACCCAAATACTTATAATACATAGAGATAAGTGCTTTAATTAAGCTTTAAACTATATTAGGTGCCATAAAAGCCCGGAGGAAATAGCCGCTCATTCTTTTGGGAGGGTAGGAAGAATCAGGGAGGGCTTCAGTAAGGAGGTGATACTGAAGCTAGGCCCTGAGAGGTGAACAGCAGATCACCAAAGAGGGAGGAGAAGACATACCAGGCAGAACAAAGAACTTACTTACGGACATAGAGGCATGAAAGAAAAATGCAACTTCTGGGAATACCAAATCGTTCATTACTTCTGTTAAAGATTTAACTCCATCGTTACCAACTATGTGACTGTGCCAAGTCACTTATCCCTCTTGGTTTGCTTCCATCTCTGTTAAATGGTAAGTATAATCATACTGATCATTTTATACACACCATGAATCTCACTAAGGTTACTTGAGAAGCAAACAAAAATGGTTAACATGAAATTCTGGCATCATGTGGATATGTGAATTTAGTCATTCTTTTCAATCTTTAAAGGCTCTGTGATAGTAGATGTGAAATAACTTTATAAATTATTAAGCATCAGACACATGTTTATTGGTAATACTGCAAATCTCAGCACCACAGGAAAGCTCAAGAGTATAGTTTTCAGTCATAGTGTTCATTCACCTGACTCTAGTCCCTCCCCAACTAAGTCTGGTGCTGGGATTCCTTCTTCCATCCCCTCACCACCATGACAACTTTTAATTAGTTTATGTTGGTGGGGAGATGTGAGCAAGATTATGTCCTTGTAACCAAACCCCATCCTATTCTTACCTTCTTATCTTTTTGTCTCTGGACATCAAAGGGGAATACACATTATTCAACTCTCCCCTTTGTACTCCACTCTCCCCTTCTTCATTCCAGGAGTTTCAGTCAGCCTTTAACTCTCCTGCTTTATTCAAGCATCTTTTTAAAAAATCTTCACTTGAAGATACATTTTTAAATTTTAGGCAGAGAGAAATGGAGGTTGGGGTAGAAACATCGATTGATTGCCTCCCATTGATGCTGCCTTCCCCGACCAGGGATGGAATCCGCAACCCAAGTATGTGCCTTGACTGGGAATTGAACCTGTAGTCTTTTGATGCACAGGATGATGCTCCAGCCAACTCAGCCACCCAGCCAGGGCTATTCAAGTAACTTAATTCCAGCATCTGGTATGCTGGCTTGTCAGTTCCTAAATCATATTCATAATGTCTCGCAGGGTTGGGGGATGGTGTGTGTGTAGGGGACATGATTCAAAATAGACCTCCTGGTGGTTTGCCTTAACCTCCTAGGGCTGAAATATAGAATGAAGAGTTGGATTGTTCTTGTGTTTAGAGAATTTTTATTACTTAGGACTTGGTAATCAGGCATGTTTTCTCTAATCCATGAAATGGGCAGGGTATATGTGCCCTGAGTAATTAGTATCGTATCACAGGAAGCCCAAGAAGAATGGATGGTTTTTTTTTTTTGGAGGGGGAATGACAGGCTTTCCTAGCTGAGTCCATAGTTCTAAGTTCTATTGAGGCAATGAACTCTCCAACTTATCCTTGGCAGTAGTCCCTCAGTTCCAGCTACCTGCAGATGATTATATATGGCCCCATAAATGTCATATGTGTGCCTTTCCTTTCTGGGGAGACTCTAAGCTCATAAAGGGCAATATCTATATCTTCTGGATTTATGTGTCTTCATTCTATGCCTAACCTAGTGTTTGGCACATAGGAGCTCACGTAATTGAATGAATGAAAGATAGCTACCTGAGTAAATCACAGATATGTTAAGGGAGACAGGATAGCATGACTTGGGAATTCTCAAGACCCTTGCTGTTTGGACTATAATACTATAGGGAGTTACAATTGCCTCCTGGTGATAGGGGAGCCAATACTTTCTTAGATGCAGATACTTATTCTATATCCTAAACCTGAGGGTTAGGTAGTGCATTGCTGTTCCCAACCTGCCTTCCACAGCTGCTTCCCTCTGTCCTGTAAGTGGAAGGTAAATCAACCATTTAAAATTTTCAACAGTAATTAATGGGACACCTACTATATGTCAAGCAGTGGGATAAGAAATGAATTATACAGAGATGAATAAGACACAGTCTCTAGCCTTGAAGAGTTTGACCTGTGGTCAGAGAAACAGACTTGTATTCACACGCCTATAATATAGGAGCAAGAATGTGTTGTGTGAGGTCAAAAGAAGGGGATATTAATTTGGCATGGGGGATGTAGTGGGTTGATTGGTAAACCCCAAAATATATGTCCAATTCCCAACCTCTGATAACTGTGAATGTAAATTTCTGTGGGGAAAAGGTCTTTGCAGATGTGATAAAGTAATGGATCTTGAGATGAAATCATACTGAATTAACCAGATAGGACCTACATCCAATGACAAGTGTCCATAAAAGATTAGCAATACAGAGAAGAAGGCAAGTTCATGTGAAGATTGCAGCAGAGATTGTAGTTATGTCAACACTAGCCAAGGAACACCAGGATCCACCAAAAGTTGAAAGAGGCAAGAAAGCGTCTTTCCCTGTAGCCTTCAAAGAGAGCATGACCTTGCTGACACCTTAATTTAACACTTCTGGCCTCTGTTATTTTGAGCCACCAACTTTGTGGTAATTTGTTGCAGCAGCCATAGAAAAATCATACAAGGGAATTAAAGAAACACTTTAAAAAGGATATGTCACTTCAGCTAGAACTTAGGAGTAGAGAGGACTTTCATTCCAGGCTGAGGGAACAGCATGAGCAAAGATACGGAGATATAAAATGGAGACTGTCTGCGTGGTTGGAGTATCAGCTATGTAGAACTGAAAAGATATTGGGACTGTTTTATAATTATTAGCTTAGACATTTTGACATTTTGTTTCTCAGACTTTGAAGATACGAAGGCTTGACGTAATGAGAGAGAATACAGTTATTTAACAAAGCTGAAGACACTCAATGACTGCTCTGAAGAAATAGTCACACTGAATATGTGTCGACTCCACATTTCCTAGATGCCCATTGGACTGATTTACATGTAGCCAAAGAGGATGCTCAGGGAGCATTTATATTACATACATGGGAATATCTCTTCTCTTGTCTTGTTATTTTGAAACACATTGTCTATTCTGGGCAAGATCTACTTAGGACACATTTTGCTGCATAATTCCCAGTGCAATATCCTTGGGGATTTGGCATGATTGTGTATGTGGATGGATCTGGAGAGGCTAGTTCAGAGAAGGTCAGACCTCTAAGCCAGCCAGCACTTCAGTTTTCTTCCTAAAGTAATCTTCTCTCATTCTTCTTTTACTTACATTATTTGTCCTATGGTCTGAGCCAGTCATTATTTTTTACATGATACTATCACTGTCATCATCTTCAACATCAGCAACAGGAGCAGCAGATATTAACAGCAAAAGGAGGATATCACAGGAACTGCCAGTGTAGATAGAAGGTAACTCATGACTTCTTTCTCAATGAATTAAGAAAGTCTTACTGCAGAAAGGGAGATTTCAGGAAATTCTGGAATACATGTACAGACAGACACATTTATTATAGGCCTCTATATGCCAAGTCTTTTGCCAGGTGTTTTCATATACCTTAATTCACAGATTTCTAAAAA
Source organism: Pteronotus mesoamericanus (assembly GCF_021234165.1). Classification (NCBI taxonomy): domain Eukaryota; kingdom Metazoa; phylum Chordata; class Mammalia; order Chiroptera; family Mormoopidae; genus Pteronotus; species Pteronotus mesoamericanus. Next base: position 8,152,429 of record NW_026555198.1, read on the forward strand.
GTTCTCTTGATGTAGAGGTTATTATAGTTATCCCCTTTCAACAGGTTGTAGCTTTGAGAAGACTCAGTAAACTTCCCAGGACTATGAAGGGGCAGAACCCAAGGTAATTTGATTCCAAGTCCAATACTTTTATACTTTAACACAGCTCACCCTGTTTTCCTCAATCTAAGCTGGTGGGAGTGGAAGAATAAAGTACACTCTGAGATATTGTACTTTATACGAATAAAGTTAAGATCCTTTCCTTAAAGGAGAAGAGATAACCTTGTCTAAGAAGTGCTCAACCAGATATTTCCAGGACTAGGTGAGCTCAGTCTGGCTGGGGTCTCTTCACTCTGGGACTACTGTTCAAACTAGGTGACTACATTGCAATTTCCAACAGTGTATATTTGGCACTACTAATACCTCTCACGCTGAATAAGGCCTATGAGTCTGTGCCTGAGAGGGAGCTCATACTGTGCAGAGCACTGTGGTGGCACTCAACTCAGGGAAGCCCAAACCTTACACCACATATTCTATACATTATGCACAGAACTGCAGTGCCACCCAGGTGCACATTTGCAAGATAGAGAGCTGCATTTTACTGTGGGATCTGGTTCAAGATAACTGCTGATCTCTGTCCATGGTCCTGTCCTGAGTCTGGACACACTTCCTCATCACCCACACTCACACTCCTACTTTGCTCATGCCTTCCTCAGTGCTGCCAGGCCACAAATATTTGAACTGTGGCTTTATCTGGGTCTTCTCCAATGACCTTTGACAACTGAAGATGGAAATGTTTTTCTCCAGACTTCAGTTCCTTAACTTAGAGTCACTCAGCCTGTCCTAGCACATTTCAAAGACTTACCCTGAGAGAGAAAATGCTCAGTGGCAGAAGTCCTTGCCTAGGCTGGCTTTGAACACAGCAGCCATGGCACCTGAGTATGCTAGGCAAATGAGGACAGGACACCCCAAACACTATTGATTGAAACCAGCACTTTGCTCATCTGGCCTCAATTTTTAGGCTCAACTGTTGCAACTCAAATCTACCTCGATAGGACAATAAGCTCAACCAACTTGTTTTGTTTGTGTATTCATTTTTAAGGCTTCAAGAAGGAGAATGTCTGTGGTGAAGCATTGTTTTTTAATGGATTGGCGTGAATAAATGACATGATGTTTGTGAAAATCCATTCCAAATGTTCATCATTACTATCACGTGAACCTTAGAGTTCAGTGCTTCATCTGGCTACCTAAATAGTATGTGGCCATGACCTTCATTTTCCATGTTTAGAAAGAGTGAGAATTTAAGGCTAAAGTATCATGGAGTTCCAAAGTCCCCCCAGTCTGGCCCCATTCAACCCTTCTAAATTTGGCTTACTTTCTGCAGTGAGCCCTGGCTCCAGGCACTTTAGACATGTCACTGATTCCCAGATACATTGCTCACATCTCTCCTTGGCACTTCCTCAGCTCATGCTCAGTATGCTCAGTATGCTCTTCTCATTGCCTTGCACAGCCCTACTTCTCCACAGGGCCACAACACCTTGGTGCATGCCCAGGGACCCCCCAAACTCCTTTTGACTACTGACCAAAGAGAACCCGACTTACTGTCACCTCTCAGGCAGCCCTCATTCTGCACAGCCTGAGAGTATTGATTTCCTGTGTTTATATCCCTAAGCTAATAGACCACAGGCTCTTTTGAGGTAAAGGTGATGCCTTTAATTGTTCCTGTTTTCTCCTGAGACTCAATACAAGGCCCCAAACAAACACTGAGTAACTAATAGAATGAGGATCTCTTTGCCCCTCCTAGGGATGCTGAAAGGGAAAAAAATTAAACATCTGTTTACTGTCAGGAGGGAGAGATCTATAGTTTTCTAATGCTGTTTAGGACAAAGGAGGGGAGTGCTGAGGCAGATTGTCAGTTCCATTATATTTAGTGGGATCCCTTGGTGTGCTGGGTGCTGCCCTTCCTACAACAGGAACAGCCAATGCTGGTTTTAATTTACTGACCTCTCAAATCTGGACCACCTGAGTTCTTTTGGGCCATCCTCTGGAATTCACCAGGCAAAGGTGCCATAAATTTCCATCCATAGGCCATTATTATGATTGTTTTATAGTCTCTGAGCACAATAGTGGTATATTATGTAAAAAATAATATAATAGTTTCCTACCTTGTATGTGCATATGATACTGTGATAATGTTACTCTGTCACTCACCTTACCTTATCCCTCTGGGTTAAGGTAGAACATAAATTTGAGCTGAAAAACATCCTGTGTCTGTCCTCAGCATGATGGAAAGAAACTTTCTGAGTTCAGCTGCAGGATAGCAATACCTTTTATGTCCCCCAATTCCAGATACTACAGCTCTCTTCACTGGGTACAGGCAATTGTGGGACTGTTAGAGACAATAGCAGGCTGAAAACCACAATACCCTTGGCACTTGGGTGGCATATGAAAAGCTAAGAATCATCCAGGAATGTAACATGGAAGTGATGGGGGAGTTAAATGTTTTTCCCTAAAGCGAAACTCCAGTAAACTATCTTTTAATCATCATCAAGTTCTATTAGGCAGTGAATAAAGAGATTATGCTCTCCATTTTCCCACAGGGAGAAACAAAGAGTCAGAGATGTTCAGAAAATCTCTGACAGAGAAGTTCAGAGATTTTCTGAACATCACACAGTTTGTCAATGCTAAAATTAAGGTCAAAACCCAAGATTCTAGGTCCTAGTCTTACACTCCTTCATTATCCCACTTTGTCCCCAATGGACATGCTACAACTGACTGTTAAATAGTAGGGACCAATTGTTCCCAAATGGCACCTTATTGCATTGAAGCCTCACAGTAATTCTCTCCTTTAGATCTACTTTACAGGAAAAACAAGTATGTAAGAGAACCCTTGTTACTTTTTAGTCAATAAAACCCCAGGGAAAGGGATCATGTGAGCTAAGACAGCTGCTTTGACCTAAGTTCCACCCTAGACAAAGCAAAGAATGTAGTGAAAATCTGATCAATGCCTTTATATTGAGTGCCTCTGTTGTGCTAGGCACTGTGGTCAGACATGGGCACCAAAGTTACAAGTACTTGCTCTCAAGTGAAATCAGTATTTTGAAGAGATACCTAATTCCCATGTTCATTGCAACATTATTTATAATAGCTAAGATAATGAAACAACCTAAGTATCTGTTGATAGATGAGCAGGTAAAGAAAATATCGCGTGCACACACACCCCACTGGAATATTATTCAGCCTAAATAGAAAATCTTGCCATTTGTGACAACATAGATGAACCTGGAGGATATTATGGTAATTGAAATAAGCTAAACCGAGAAAGATGAATACTGTATGCTCACTTTCATGTATGATAAAAAAAGTTGAACCTGTAAAAACAGACAACAGAATGGTAGTTGCTAAGGACTGGGGGTGGGGGAAATGGGGAGCTGTTGGTCAAAAGGCATACAGTTGCACTTAGGCAAGGTGAATAAGTTCTGGAGATCTAATGTACAGCATGTTAACTATAATTAATAATACTGTATTTTACACTTGAAATTTACTAGGAAAGTTGATCTTCAGTGTTTTCACCACACAGACACACACACACACACACACACACACACACACACACACACACACAAAGAAAACCTTGTAATTATGAGAGCAATGGATATGTTAATTACCTTGATTGTGGTAATCATTTCAAAATGTACATGTATATCAAAACATCACATTGTACACATTAAATATCTACAATTTTTATTTGTAAATTTTAAAAAATACCTGTTTTCCTCTCTGTAAGTAAAGAGTCTAGAAAGGAAAGAAGACACATAATCAGACAATGTCAGTATCATATGCTGAGTATAGTAATTAAGGTAAATACAGGTGCTATGAGGGCACAGAGGAAGACACCCACGCTGTCCTACAGGTTTCAGTAGTTTTCTTGGAGTAACTACAGATAACAGCAGTGCTTGGCCTATTGAAATCACTCAATAAAGGTTAGGTATCATTATTATAGCAATAAGCATTATCCGTGCCCTCAAGGAGCTCATACTCCGGTAAGGGAGAAAGTACAAATACATAACTATAATAATATCTAATTCATGCTAAATGGTCTGTCGGAGAAGACAGAAATGGATAATAATAGCCCACATTCAATGAGTGATGTCTATGTGCCAAGCACTGTTCTAACATTATATGTATACACAGACATGCGCGCACGTGCACGCGCGCGCGTGTGTGTGTATCTCCTTCATTTAGTTTCCACAACAACCTTATGTTTACTTACATTTCCCTCAATTATAGGTGAGGAAGTTGAGGTACAGAGAAGCAAAGTAACTTGCCTAAGGCCAAGCTAGTTACAACTAATAAACGGTGTTAGGTAGTCATATATGAGAAAGGAAAAAAAAGCCGTCCCTGACATCTGGAAGCTGGCCTGGCACTCACAGATAGGCCATGTTGTTTTCCTGTTGGACATAAAAAATCTCATAAAATACTGACATCAGACAAAGTTACTCTGATAACATGATAAAGTGAGACAAAACAATGCCACTTCATAATTTAGTCTCAGCATAGACAAAAACAGGTCACTGTGCCACCCACAAAAGCTTTATGCCCACTTCAGTATGTTCCCTATAAATAAGATTTATTAAGATGTCCAGTTATAGAATTTTCCTTGCTTTATGACAGCATTCAATACAGAATGAATCCCAACTTTCTTAGACTCTCCCCAAAATCACCCCATTGAAGCCAAAATCCTGTAATAAGTTCTTTCTACCATCCTTTTACTAAGACACCCCATGGTTCCCTATTGTATTACTCTGCTAAGGCTAACATAAAAAAATACCACTGACTGATTGCTTTCAACAACATAAATTCATTTTCTTACAGTCCTGGAGGCTAGCAGTCTAAGATCAAGTTGCTGGCACGTTTGGTTTCTCCTGAGAAATTTCTCCTCAGCTTGCAGGTGTCTGCCTTCTCAGTGTCCATGTGCCCCTGGTGTTTCTTTATGTGTCCAAATTTTCTCCTCTTATAAGGACACAGTCGGATTGAATTTGGACCCACCCTAACCACCTCATTGCAATTTAATCATCTCTTTAAAGGCTTTATCTCTAAATATAGTCACATTCTAAGGTATTGGTGGTAAGGTTTCTACATATAAATTTGGGAGGGGACACAGTCCAGTCCATTATATCTATGGTGTACATTCTCTGTGATTGTAACAAGTAATGAACTGAACTTGTTCAATTACTGGTGTATCCCTGGTAGTCTTTCGGTAGAGGGCACTGACACAAATTATAACTGGTAACTAACAAGCAGTTAAGTTTAAAAGGGAAGAATAGCATATGTGGTTCATACAGGTGAAAGCAATGTGCTTTCTAACAATGGGAAAAGTTGCCATTGAGATTCAGCCAGTAGATGGGTGGCATTTCAATGTTTAACCTTTTTGTTTTTGAGGACTCAGTCCAAATATTACTTTTCTTCATATTTGCCTCAGTACCCAAGCGATACAAATGTATTTGCACAGTGCCTGACAGATGCAAGATAAAGAGGATATTGTTTCTAGTCTCAAGATATGTACAATTTCTTTGTGGTTCAATTTTCTCACCTGTAAAATGGGAGTAATAAAATTGTGTTTGTTGTGAGGATTAAATAAAATAATTCATGTAAATTGCTTAGCACAGTGTCTGACTCATATTAAAGTCTTTTTAACTGTCGATGATTTAAGGATGAGTTTTATTTATGGATGAGTTTTGTAGATCTAAAGTGAGAAAGGTAAAGGACAAGAGGGTTCCAAGCAGGTGGAATGGCAGAAGCCAAGGCACATAGATGAGGAGTTAATTGTAAAAGGGCCCCCTGTGCCCAGACACGTTATGGCTCAGTGATGAAAGACCCGTGGAGAGTGCCTCAAACTTGATTAGACATCCCAGACCTTGTTGGCAATGGGATATCTAGAACACTTATCTCTTCTACTTTGCCAGGGAAAAGAAAATAGCCCTATCCCCTACCAACCTGTGTTATTTCTGGGAAGGGGTTTTGTGACAAGAGCCTCTGTTGAGGTTGATGGTGAAAAGCTGCACACATCAGGTCTCAAAGCCTGAGCGCTGGCAGCAAAGTGGGCCTGCAGCTGTGGTAGCAGGGAAACCTGACTGAAGAAGCTGTGCTTTGGCGGTGGCTTGCCGGAGCAAGTGCACACAAAGTCGCTTAGTTTGACTCCTCTTTTTCTGGCACTAACCTTTCTATCTCTCACCCTGGCTTGTAGTGGTGGTGGTCCAGGGACTCAGGCCCCAACCTTACACCCAGGGCTCCAGGAGTGCTAAATGGTCCCTTGTAAGTTAATCTCGACCCCCTTGTTGTTTCCTGTTGGTTTCCCAGGAATTCTGAAGGGGCATGACCACCTAGGGGATTTCTCGATGACAGCAGTTGAGCAGATCCCGTTTCCTTCCTGGCACATTTCAGGTCCCCTTTTTCTCTCCTTCTTTATTCCAAAAAACACCCCTGTCCAATCCTCTGGGGAATGGCCTTTCATCCAACCCTTCCAACACGACCCACCCTTCTGGAGGCCTAGGCTCTGAAGTTAAGGGTCGGTAGAGGTTGGATAATTAGATGTTTGGTGAAAGAAGCCATTGAGATGCTCTTTCCCAAACTTCAGAGCGCCCCTCTCTGTACACATAACCGCCCTAAGAGACGTGGGAGAGTGCTGTCCTCCTGCTTGTCTGCCGGGGAAAGAACGCTTCACTGGCGCGGTGGACAGGGCTAGCTGCAAGAATGAGTGGGGGGTGGGGTAGGGGTGGGAAAGGGGGTGCGCGCCCTTTATGACAGGTGGCTGCGCAGTGCGCGCTCCCGGGAGTCTGAGGGGAGGGAGGGACAGACGGACAGAGTGGGAGGGGGGACATAGGGGAGAGGCCTTAGAAAGGGTAGAGAAAACGGGAGGGAAAGGGAGGACAGTGGTGGGGAAGGGAGGTAAAGGGGGAACGCGTCCAGCAAGAACAGCCGGATTGGAGGAAACAATGGCAGGGGCAATAGTGATGGTGGCAGCCGAGGCAGTCCCACTCTGGGCACCTTTCTGAATGGGCAGTGGCAGCTCAGGGAGAAGAGGAGACCAGGCAGCGCCCGCAGAGGCTCTGAGAAAAGCGGCGGAAGGAGGAGGAGGGGTAGGAGGAGGAAGAAGAGGAGGAGGAGGAAGAGGAGGAGGAGAAAGAGGAGGAGGAGGAGGGGGACGAGGCAGAGGGAGAACCCGGGAAGGAAAAACCAGTAGCAGCAGCAGCAGCAGCAGCAGCAGCCGTCGCCGCCGCCACAGCAGTAGCAGTAGCGGCAGTAGCAGCATTTAGCGGTAGCTTTAACGGGGTAGTGACAGTGGCAGCTTCCTTCCTTCTCTCTCCCTCCCGCCGACAGCCACAGTACCGCACTGAGCGGGCTCCAGCGCCTTGCGCGCAGCCGTCTCGCGAGGTAGCCACGGCCCGAGCTAGCGCTGGTGCGGGCCAGGCGCGGACCCCGGGCGCAGCCGTCAGCCACTGAGGCACTGAGCTCCAGGGCCAAAGCCCAACAGCTCTGACAGCATCTAGCAAGGCGGCGGCCGCGCCGCCTCAGGGAGAGAGGCGCGTCCACCTGGCGGGCCTGGCGCATGGAGCTCAGGCAGAGGTGGCGGCAGCGGCAGCAGTAGCAGCGGCGGCAGCTAGAGCACCGGCGGTGGTGGCGGGAGCCCAGCTTTAACTGTGGCCGCGCTCGCTCCAGCGTCCGCTGCCTGAGCCCGCCCGCGACGTGCACCCAGGAGTCGGCCTCTGAGGTGAGTACAGGCGCTGCCATGCAGCCCCCTGGCCTCCTCGCCGGCTCCCCAGCTGACTCCGGGTGGCGGCGGGCAGGGGGTGGGAAGGATTGGGGGAGGCCGAGACAGAGGAGAGGAAGGCCAGACGGAAGGGAGGGTGTCCGTGCGAGAATGGCGAGCGTGTGTGTGTGTCTGTGTACTAGGTAGCAAGGCCGCGGGGGCGCGCGGTCCCGACTCGCCCTGACAGGCACTGCAATCTAGGAAAGGCCTCTCTCTATGCTGGCGCCGGGGGGAGGGGAAGCAGGCGGCTGAAGCTTCCGCGCTCACACGCACAGGGCCAGGCAGCGGGGACCAGCCAAGTGCTGCTTCCTTTCAGGCTGCTGCCCAGGAGACCCTGGCTAGGGAATGGGCACGGACTCCGAACGCTTCGGCGTGAGCGGGAAAACCCACGCGGCAGCAGGATCCGGGGCCCGGGCCAAAGCGGCAAAGGTGCGAAGCGCTGCGGCCCGCACCTCTTGAGCCTCCCGCGCGCGCGGCGCTGCCCTGCGGACCACAGAGCGCCTCTGAGCACGCGCCACTCGACAGGGGCTGCGGGCGGGTCTCGACTGGGGGCTCTATCGAGCCTCACCCAGCTTGTCACAGTTGCGGGAATTGCCCCGAGGACCCTTTCCTCTCAGGAGGGCAGTCGAATTGCCGCGCTCCTGCGTGGCTTCTGCTGCTTCGCTCTGCCGTGCCCCGCCACACACATCCGCTCGAATCTGGCGCACCGGGTGGGGTGGGGAGGCCGCGAGCCGGCGCGGGGAGCGGGGCCCGGTTCTGGGAAAGTGTGGAAAAAGCGCCGCTGAGTTGGCGCCGTTCTGCTGAGGAATCCAGTGGTTTCAGCATGACTGCTTCTGTCGGTCGGATTCGTGAGACCGAATCACCGGCGCAAAGGTTTTCTGTCTTTTTCGAAGTTAAAAAAAAAAAAAAATGGCATCCCCATTTTGACATCAGCACACTTGAATTTTGTCGAGTTTCTGGTTGCAGTTTGGAATAAGTGGGTTTCATATTTTGCTTCTATGTTTTGGCTCCCAGCATATTGTTGAATTCTGTGCAGTATACTTAGCTATGTGGCCTTTTCCTAACATTCCATTTTCTAGGCTGTTATCTGAAAAGACATGATTTGTGTGTACTGCTCCTTGGCTGTTTTTAAAAAGCATCTAAAGCACTTTAACCGAGAATTTGAATATTTCCTCGGTTGTATTTGGTGAGGCAGAGTGTGCTGACAGTCCTGTAGTATTTTGCTTGGTGAGAAAGGTGCTCCGATGGTCTTCCCTGAACTGCAAGACCATTTGAGTTTCCAGGGATAAATCTCCCTTACATCTTTTACACATACGGCAACATATGACCAAACGTTTTATTTACAGCAATGACTCTGTCATGGCTGAGGAGAATTTACAGTTACTTAAAAATATTTTTAGAAGGGAACAAAAAAGCCCTAAGTAACTGTCATTTTACATATTAACTGGAAACCCTGCTAATCAAATAAAACTGGCTGAGTGTCTGAAACTCTATCCCAGTGAAGTATGTGGCTGTGAATATAATTAACCATCTGTCTAGTGAACAATTTAAATTTGGGCTGGTACATTTTTATTACAGGGTCTAATTTCTGGAAGACTTGTACATTTTACCAAGTGGTAACAACAAAAACATACTTGCTTATTAGGTCAAAGATTTACTTGTGTGGTAGTGGGATTTCCCTTTCTCCCCGCCACCTCATCTTTCCTAGTCCCTACAGCCCTTGACCTGGGAGGTCAAAATGAGCCTCTTACTTTTGCAAAAGGAATATTTACAATACAGGAACTCAAAGTCGCCAGGGCAACTAGTGATTAGACATTTTTGTTACTTGGAAATACTTTCCAATATTTTACCTCTCAGAACCAGGATAGATTGCATTCATGTTGAAAAAATATAATTTTTATGGACATGTGTACAGATGGAGTAGGGTTATTCAACAAATTTAAACTTGAAATTTGACTCCATTTACTTTCTCTTATTCTAATTATCCACTTAACTTTCCCCAACTGTCCTAACCATCCTTCCACATCCCTCCCCCCAAAATCACATCTTTTTATCATTATAACCAAGATTTTAGGTTGACAGTATTCACATTTAGGATTTTAACAGTATGTTGAAAAACTATTTTTTCTTTGTAAATCACAAGTATAAAATACCATAACATGAAAAAACGTTGTCCATATTGAAAATTTTTCCCTCTGATGTGATTTTAACCAAAAATTTATTACTAGGAAAGAAAGAATAGATTTTGGGTGGAGATTAAATGACCCTGGAAAGATTAGATTTCAGAGACTCTACTAAATAGTTGTTGCTATAACATAACACAGCATAGCATAACATAACATAACATAAAATAGCATAACCAAAATTAACCACGGATTGATTGTGCAGTGGGCTAGAGATAGTCATTTAAAGGAAAATACTTTAAAACAAATATTTGTCTAAATAACAGCTCTGATAAATGGGTAACAGTTTTTGTGTGAACCTGGTAAAATTTGATGTGTCAAGTTTGTTAAATAAATCAACCTGTTCAGTGAATAAATCTTCAATGCATCAATGCTTTTTAAAACACACACACACACACACACACACACACACCCCTCCCCCCCATAACACCCTGTTGTCAAAGTCAAACAAATACAAGACACTGCCCCTTTCTATTTTACCCAGTCCTCTCTTTTTCTTTTTTCTACAATCTTCTAGTTGCCTATAAACTCCCCAGAGCAGAGAGAACTGAAGATGTGGTGGTGTTGCCTGTGTTTAGGAGGTGGGAGAAGAGAGATGAGAAAAGTGATAAGTGCTGTATTTTAAACAGTCAAAGATATGCTCATGGGTTTCTGACAGTCACTGTGGTGGTCCTCATCTCATGGAAGTATTTGCTTTGGAGAGGGACTAGCTTTACCAAAGAAGCATTGATTGCAGTTGCTCTGTTCCTAAGTCTAGTTCTAGTGAATACTTTTTTCTCTCCAAATCCCTTAGTAAGGGAGAAAAAAAGGAGATTCTAATTGGCCTTTGACCCTGATACATTATCTTTACGTGTATTTATCTGCTGGCACATACATGATTTAAGTGTTCTGCGCTGAAGTAAGCAAAAAGAGTAAAGGACCAAAGTAGATGATAGGGAAGAGAAACGATACACTAAGGAGTAGGTCATCTTGTTTTCCTGCTTTAACCACTTTTGGTTTGATGGGGAAGGCAGCCTTGGACATTTCAATTTTTCTTTATTTTTCCCTTTTTACCTCCTCCAAAAAGTTTCCCATCAGCTCCCTAATTGACAGTTTCTCCACCAGAAAGCACCTTTTCAAAACCAGGGTCACAGGGTTAGGCACAAAGGACTTGTAGGGCTCTCCATGCCACTTCTCCAGGGCTCCTTAGAAACAAAACAAACAGCACTGGACAAGACTGCATCACAAGGGGCTGCCTTTAATTTGAGAATTTTCTCTCATGCAGAGGTGAACATTCTTCTCTTCTCAAACAACACTGGCCTGTGCAGTATTAAGCACATCACAACCTTGGAGAAGTCTGGTGTGGGGTGGGGTCAGCCATTGCAGGGTAGGGAAAAGATGCCTTTTAGTGATGGTAGGGTCTTTCCTGGACCAGCTACAGGTAAGGGGTGAGGACATTCTATGTCTCTCTTCCCCTGGGTCCCTCATTGACCACAGTGATTTGCAGGCCTCTGCTTGGCAATGTGCTCATTTTGATCTTTTTTCCTGTGGATAAGCACTGTGACCTGATGTCTTTCCCTGCCTTGTTCTCTGATGGGAAGAAGGACTGAGGTCTTCAGGACAAAGTACTAAGCACATAGTTTTTATTTTTCTAATAGGCACTTTAAGAGGTCATCTTATACTTCCCAGTAAGATGATTTTGATATAAACAATTATCTACTATTTTTTCAAACACCTCCAAACTCCATTTAAAAATATACACCTCTCCCCCTCAGTAGCCCTTCAGTATTACACAACTAACTTAACCAAGATGCTTCTCCTATTATTTAGCCTGAGGTGGGTTAGAGGTTAGAGACCAAGACTATACTGTGGGCCTGACTGCTGAGTAACAGTTTTCCATCCAGAACAGGCGCTGATTTTCATTTTTTTGGGGGGGAGAATTAAAGCATTTTCTCTATGAAGAACTATAAATAGTGTGGCCATATATTGTGGTTTATACCTATTGTCCCAGGATATATATTTTACCCTTAAAAGTGCCCCAGTTTGTGCCCAGGCTGGGTAGCTCAGTTGTTTAGGGCATCATCCCAATATGCCAAGATTGCAGTTGGATCTTCAGTCAGGGCGCATACAACAATCCACCAATGGATGTACAAATAAGTGAAACAACACATTGATGTTTCTCTCTCTCTCTCTCCCCCTCCCCCACTTTCTCTCCCTCTAAAAATCAATTAAAAAAAGCTTGGTGGGTAAGGGATAATGAACTTTCAAGGTTTCTAGTCACTTAACTGGCTCAGCCTATCCTTTTCCTAGCTGAAGAAGTCTTTCTGGAGGATAAGAACCCCCCAAATGAGTCAGGCTTGGCTTTGGGCTTGACAGAATTGGACACCCCTCCAAAATGCATGAGTGCACAAATTCAAAAACACATACACAAAGAGGTGCTATCTGCATGCTGCAGAGAGGTTGCTCTTACTTTCATGAAAGACTGGTGATAGGTAATAAGCTTAAAGCACATCAAGAGGCACTCAGGTTTACAAAGACCATCCTGACAACGGTAGTTGTAAAACAAGAGGGTGGTACCAACGGGAGTGCGAATTCCTTTTAGGATATGTTTTAAAAAGTGCACATGTGCCTTGGCTTGTGTGGCTCAGTGCATTGTGTGCTGGCCTGAGAACTGAAAGGTTGCAGGTTCGATTCTCAGTCAGGGCACATGCCTGGGTTGCAGGCCAGATTCCCAGTTGGGGGCATGCAAGAATCAACCAATTGCACATCAGTGTTTCTCTCTCTCTCTTTCTCCCTCCCTTGCCATCTCTCTAAAAATAAATGAATAAAAAGTACACAGGTAACTCTCTGTCCAGAATAACTTGCATGTGTTCTTGCCAAATATATAACTATATTTATATTACATATATTTCTACTTGCCTTTTCTGTAATGGACAAGATAATCTTTTAAACTGTCTTCCAGTCCTAAATACCCGTGATTGGCCTTCATTGGTCTAGGGCAGGAGTAAAAAGAAACTATGATCCATAGGCCAAATGTGCCTGCTACGGTAAAAGAAATCATGTGGACAAGAAAAAAATGTTTAGTTCATATGTAGTTGCTTTTGAAAATGTTTTCAAGCTTCCCCTTTGTAACTGAGCTTTACTTAAGCCAATGTTAAGATGAGTCCACATTTTCTGAGCACTTACTTATCAGCTGATATCTAGGGTTTAGGAGATTGTCCAGAACCTGGTAGAGTGGCAGGGGGATGACCCAAAAAGTGAAATCCATGTGTGAATTTGTTTGTTTGAGTCAAAATGTCAATAGTGATCTTTTCTTTCCTTTGTAACCGAAATTTTGTGGTGCTGCTAAATTCTTTCTGCCTTCCTCTCCAATATTTGCCATGTTATTCCAGGCATTCATGATTTATTAACCCAGAGACCAGTTTTTGCCACTTGCTTGAACAGAGACCTGCTGTCTCTTTAGTTATTAAATAACTGCAAAACATTCTGAAATTGTGCATTACTGAGTAGGAGAGTAGATAAAGTGAGCCATCACCAAGTAGTTTAGTGGTTCCTAACATTTTTAGGGGGGCATGATCTTCTTTGAAAATTCAATGAATGCCAAGGATACTCTCTTCAGAAAAGTACACATTTACATATAGGACATTTGCTTACATTTTCAGGAAATTCAACCATGCATTGTGAGTTAAAAACTTCTGCAGTAGCCCTTACCTAGTTGTTACAAGAATTACTATTGCATGGTTGTCATGGTCATAGTAGCCTGAAATGGAAACCATGAAAATGACCCTCTCAAAAAAAGCCTGTTATTAGTATACTTATGGGCTACAGCTCTCAGCTACTGTTGTGAGCATTTTTCTGATTGGCTTTCACAGGCGTTTTTTATTATGAAAAGGAGTCACTTAACACTCACTTTGACATTGCTATTCTCACCAAGAACAAGTCAAGGCTAGTCTCCCCAAATCCTTGACTTGTCAACTTTCAGATGCTTACAAATGTCTGTTTAGCACTCACCCTTCACAAGTTCATTATAAATATATAAAATAGATTCCATAAAAGCTCACTCATGCTCACCCACCCCCATCTCTTGCTCTCTTTCATCTATTTCCCTATCTCTGTGTATTTCTCTTAGTCAATGACCTTGACAAAAATTGGGAACTCTTGCCAGCACTGATTGTTAAGTATGGTGATGGAGTCACATAGGAAGGTGGTGTCCAAATACCTTCATGAGGATCCGTGGGACTCATGGGCCTTTTGGAGTACTAGCCATCCTGGAAATCTAGCATTATATACTAAAGGCAAATTTTCTTAAGCTCTGCAAACACGAATATATACCATATCACATTTGCAGTTGGGGAGGTAGGAATAGATGATGTTCCTATCCATAAATAAATGTTTATTGCCTCTTTGTTTCTTGTCTTAGCAGTTTGGAGTATGGCACAGTATTAAGGGTAATAGAATCCTGAATCTGGAAGGGTCTATTAATGATAATTTCTAATTCAATTCAGTAAACATTTATTGAGCATCTATTATGTGCTAAGCACGGGGATGCTGGGGATAGAAAAAAGAATAAGACATATTCTCCTCTCTTAGATGAAATTAGCTTTGTTCCTGGCTGGGCCTTTTTTACCATCTGTATTAATTTACCCCACCATTTTTCTAATTCAATGCATTTTGTATTATTTCTATATTCTCCTTTTTAGAAACTAAGTATAGATGCCTTGTTTTCTTAACACAGCAGGAAATTCCTTGGCAAACAGGTATTTCTAGCTAAGTTGAGACATTTCCAGCCTCCATGGCACAAATGTTTCTATTCTTATTTCTGCATTGGCATAGCAGGTTCCATTTAATAAGGAGTGATATATTTCTTTTTTTTGGCAATTTTGAGGCAAGATTTCTATCATTGGCAATGTGGAATTGCAAATAGGATTAGCCATGCTGTATTGACCATTGACTTAACTTTATAGTACAGAGTTATTGACTTCTGACTAATGAATTGAATGTACCCTGCAAAAAGCCAGTTGTCCATCTTTGTGTAGGTTAGTTTTTAAACCCCTGGTTGGTGGTTATATTCATTTTCTATTGCTGATGTAACAAATTATTAAAAGCTTAGTGGTTTAAAATAACATAAATTTATTATCCTACAGTTCTAGAGGTTAGGACTCTGAAACAGGTCTCACGGCATTAAAATCAAGGTGTGAGCAGGACTGAATTCCTTTGTGGAAGCTCTAGGAGAGACTCCATTTCCTTGCCTTTTCTAGCTTTTAGAGTCTGCCCACATTTTTTGGCTTATGGCCTCTTTCCATTCTCAAAGTTAGCAATGGTAGATTGATTCCTTATATGCATCACTTCAATCTTGCTTGCATTGTCACATCTCCTTTTCTTACTCTCATTCTTCTACCATCCTCTTCCACATTTAAAAACCTCTGTAATTACATTGCATCTACCTGGATGAATAATACAGGATAATCTCCGCAGCTCAAGGTTAGTTGATTTGCAAACTTAATTCCATCTGTAATGTTAGTTCCCTGTGGGCTATGAAACCTAACTATTCACAAGTTCTAGGAGTAGGTTGTGAACTGTTTTGTAGGGTCATTACTCTGCCTGCCTCAGTGTCTTGATCTTTTTTACTGTTGACACTATTACAGAGTCTTCCATTTCCTCCCCACCTTTGAACAGTGACTTGATTTTTTAAATTTTTGAAATCCTTATAGATTCACAGGAAGTTGAAAAGACAGAAAGGTTCTATGTACCCTTCTCCCAGTTCCCCAAATGGGTGCATCTTACATAACTATAGCTTAAGATCAAAACCATGAACTTGACATTGGAACAATGTGTGTGATTAGTTCTATGCCATTTTATTACGTGAGTAGATTTGTATAACTACCACCACAAAGATAAAGCACTATTTCATCACCACAACCAAATCTCTTGTGCCAGCCCTTTATTGTTCTTATAATCACACTTATCCCCCTCACCCCCATAATCTCTAGTCCCTGGCCATCATTAATCTTTTTTCTAAATTTATAGTTTTGTCATTTCAAAAATGATATATAAATGGAGTCATAGAGTATGTGACCTTTTAGGGTTGAATATTTTTTTCACTCAGCATAAGGCCCTTGAGATTTATCCAAGTTCTGTGTGTAGACAATACATTCTTTTTTACTGTTGAACAGTATTTCATGGTGTGAATCTATCACATTTTATTTAACCGTTTACCTGTTGAGGACATCTTGGTACTCTCTAGTTTTTGGCTATTACAAATGAAACTGTAAAGATTAGTGTACAAATTTGTGTATGAACATAGTTTTCATTTCTCTGGGGGAAATGTCCAGGAGCGTGATTGCTGGATCATGTATTAAGTATATGTTTAGTTCTTTAAGAAACTTTAAAACTGTTTTCCAGAGTGCCTGTACATAACTTATCACAGTTTACTAATATTGACATTTAACTATATGAATAATCCTTGCCTCTTTTAAGCCTTTTTATCCCTCCTCATTTATAATATCATTGTCCTAAATACTTCCTCTACATAGTATATTTAGAGCTACATCAGACAATGTTACAATTTTTGCTTCAACTGTCAAATGTAATTGAGAAAACTCAACAGGAGCAGAAAAGTCAATGGCGTTTACTCTTACTTTCACTCTTTCTGTTCTTCTTCATTCCTGATGTTCCAAAATTCCTTCATACAAGATCTGTCCGGGAAAAGTCCAGCCATTGTTAATATAACAAGAATGGTTTTTGCAATAGTGATGTAACCTGGAAGCCAAGGAGAGTGGACTGGAGTGCACATGTGTGAACAATGACAACTTCACTGTACTAGTCAGTGAGGGTGGTAGACACCATTGAGTGAGCATGTGTACTGTGTGGCCGTCACATTCAAAATGACTGAGGGAGTAAAGCAATGAATCTGCATCAAATTTTATGTTAAGCTTGAACATTCCTCTGTGGAAACTATTCAGATGATTCAGAAGGCTGCAGCTATGGGCAACTGGCGAGTGGCAGCTTCATCACGACAACGCACCTGCTCACGCATCACAATGCAGAGATTTTGGCAAAACATCAAATCACCCAGGTGACCCAGCTCCACCATAGTCCAGATTTGGCACCCTGTGACTTCTGGCTTTTCCCAAAATTAAAATCACCTTTGAAAGGGAAGAAATTTCAGACTGTTGATAAGATTCAGGAAAATATGACAGGGCAGCTGATGGCAATTGGGAGAACTGTGTGAGGTCCCAAGGTGCCTACTTTGAAGGGGACTGAGGCATCATTGTCCTATGTATAATGTTTCTTGTATCTTCTTCAATAAATGTCTCTATTTTTCATAGTACGTAGCTGAATATTTTCTGGAAAGACTATATATACAGGGTCCGGCAGAAGTAACACCTGCTTAAGAGTGGTTGGTAGGATAATAATATGGGTGTAATAATTTATAGTTTTAATTTGAGCATTTTACCTAAAATGTCATATGGTGTGCTTGAATGTGATACTGTTATGTTACATAATTCCATGATTATGATTTTGTAATAAAGAAGGGGTGTTATTTGTGCTGTAGTGTGTGTGTGTGTGTGTGTGTGTGTGTGTGTGTGTGTAGAGGGGGAGAGAGAGGGAGGGAGGGAGAGAGAGAGAGAGAGAGAGAGAGAGAGAGAGAACTTCCTTTGGTCTTTATTTTAATGCAGGTTTGTTGGCAACAAATTCTCTTAGTTTTCCCTTATTTGAGTATTTCTTGATTTTTCTCTTCATTCCTGAAGGATATTTTTCAGCACCTGAAAAAGGTGTTATTTTCTTCTGGTCTCCATGGGTTCTGATGAAAAATCTACTGTCATTTGAATTGTTTTTTTCCCCCTTGTAGGCAAGGCATCATTTTTTTCTCATTGTTTTCAAGATCTTTCTTTTTAATGTCTTTAGTTTCAGAAGTTTGGCTATGATTTACCTTTGCATGGATTTATTTGGGTTCATCCAGTTTGGAATAGTCTCACCTTCTTAAAACTATAGGTTTATGTTTTACCAATTTTGGGAAGATTTCAGCCATTATTTCCTTGAATACATTTTCTATAAAGCCTTCTTTATACTATTGTGTCAGGCCTCCTCTGGTGGCAGGAAAGTTAGATATTTTTGTATAGTCCCACAGGTCCCTGAGGCCATATTTATTTTTGTTTCACTTTATTTTCTCTGTTGTTTAGATTGGATAATTTTTATTTTTTCATTTTCAGGTTTCTTGATTCTTTCCTCAGTCCCCTCCACTCTGCTGTAGAGCCCATCTGTTGATTTATTTTATGTTTTAAAAGATGGCATTTTATTACTTTATCAGCATGCTTGGCACATTTACTTAGATGTCATCTCAAAGTCAACATGTCCCTGACCCAACATACCATCTCTGACCCCACCTCTGCTCTGTGACATGAACAGCAGCCCACCTTACCCGACCTTGTCCCACCTCCTGTTAGCTTCACCTTGCCCATGTCCTGCATCCCTACTTTCACCCCTGCCCTCCACCAAGCTCCTGCCCTCTCTCACCTGGACCACTGCACTGCCTTCCTCACCAGCTTGCTGTGGGCATGGTGATTTTTAAAAATTTTCAGTTATTTTATTTTTCATTTCTAAAATTCCTATTCGGTTCTTCCATGCATCCTCTATTTTTTCCCTGAGACTTTTTATTTCTCCTTTGTTTCAATAGGGTTTGTAATTGCTTATTGAAGTATTTTTATCATGGATGTTTTAAAATCTTTGTCAGATAATTCTAACATCTCTGTCATCTTGGCTTTGGCATGTATTTATTGCCTTTTTTCATTCAGTTGGAGATCTTTCTCATTCTTGGTATGATGAGTGATTTTTTTGACAGAAACCTGGATATTTTTGTAGTATGTTATGAGACTCTGTCTTATTTAAACCCTCTGTTTTAGCTAGCTTTCTCTGATACTGCTCCAGCAGGGGAAGGTAGTGTCTGCCTTGTTACTTTCAGGTGGATGTGGAAGTCCAGACTCCCCATTCAGTCTCTGTTGACACTTGGAGGACAGGGCTTCTCATTACTGCTCGGTGAGAGGTTGGAATTCAGTCACATTTCAGTGTTTGATAACCATCTGTGGTTAGTGGTTGCCATATTGTACAACATATATGTAGAACTTTTTATCACTATTCTGGGAAGGCTGGGGTTCAGAAGAGAGCTTGATCCTATAGGAATTCAAGTTTGGGGTTAGACACTGTGACCCAGGTAGAATAAGACAAAGGCCTAGTTATTGAATGTGAGGTCTATGGCTGGCGTTTAGTTCCAAAACTTGAGGTACTATGAGTACTACAGAGACATGAGCACAGGGAAGTCAGCTGGACAGCACGGAACCAGTAGAGTTGGTAGAGACTATAGATACAGTACTATTAACCAAGTTTTTCTTCTGAACCTTTGTAACAGAGATGGAGTGACATGCTGCAGGTTCTTGTACCACTGCATTTTGTTAAAGGGAAATCCTCCCCTATTCATAGCAGTAAACTCCACCTCTGTGACCAAAGTAATTATTGACTGAGGAAATATTAACAGAAAAGAGTAGGTTATGAAAGGGATATTCATTCAGTTTATAGAATCTAGGATTTATTTGGTATTTTGTTGGCCCTGATGCTCTAATCCTCAGCCAGGTGGGGGGCATTTTGGAAAGAGCTCTATCTTTCACAGAGCTCCATGTTGGCTTGTTGGCATTATTGTTCAAGGACCAGAGAATCAGTAGACCCTATTATACACCTTCTTTGTGCACTGGCATAACTGTTGCCTTCTCAAATCTCTCTTTACTTAGACTCATAGGGCTATCCTCAATGTAAATACACTATTCTCAATTTCCATTACTGGGTCTTTATATTTGTGTATACATCTCTGTGTGCTTGTTTTTGTGGGCTGCCTATGTACTATACTGCTTGGCAAGGGAAGAGATGTACCCATTGCCTATCGAATGTGTTGTATGTGTGGTATATAAGTCACATTGTTGTTTTCTATAGAAAATCCTGTATTTACAAAGCTGTAGTCATGACAGATTAAGATGTTTTATAAATGACACAGCCATATTCACTTGGATAAATAGGTGAAATGAAGGGGAATGGTGCCAGTGCTATACTGAGTTTTCAGATATATGTGGTTTGAGTTAAAACTAGACAAAAACACATACTTTTCTGAGAAAGAAGCAGTTTGGAAGTTAGGCTGTAAAGAGAGAGATAAGCATGCTTTATAACTCAAGGCCAAGGTGTTGGTTGTTAAATCCTAGACCATGACTCACTTAGATCCTTCCATATGTGTATTTGTGGGGAAGAGGTGAGTATGCCCGGTGTGTTACTCAGAGATATGGAAATAATGTAGTGGAAGCAAACAAAGTCCCAGTTTGTCACTTTGTCTCTCAAGAAGGCTCCAAATACACCACTGAATTTTGAAAACGGTGATCACCAGTTAAGCAGAGGAGCCAAAGGATCAGGATACTGCTATGCAGATCTGGGTAGACAGGCTGGAATCAGCCTTCCTTGCCATTGAACTTACCCTTTCCTGTAAGCCACTGGTGGTTTTTGTTTTTGTTTTTCTTTTTTTTTACTTATTTCAATAATGCTTTGGTAGCTATACATACACATATTTAGCACCTGAATAAATGGAAAGACCCGTTTGCTTATTATATAGATAAAGGCCCATTTGTTTATTACTTATGGTGGTGATGTCATGATATTGTTGACCCCAGTAATTCATGAATCAAGGCCAAATCACTTCTAACCAAACACTTGAAGATGCTGAAAAGCAGGTAGGTGAACTAATGTCTCCTTTTTTATTTATATCTCCACCATTCTACCCTCAGGTATCTTCCAGCACTAAATACAGCATTAATGGAAGCCTAAAGTGGTTGCAGCTAATGCCAGGAAGGAGATTCCTTTATTTTCTGAAAATGTAATTTATTAGACTCAAAAATCCACAGGCCTTCTTCAGACAGCCATGCCACATACTAGAGAAATTACTCTTTTAAATGAAAAGACATTTTGGCATAATATGCACTGAAAGGAAAAGTGTGATTCTAGGCATGCTCTTCATTTTGCCCTCTGTCCTTTTGGACTTCCTCATCCTTTCTCTGATCTGTATGGCTCTGACTCTCTCTCCCAATAGCCCTGTAGGAGGCCTTTTGTAATTAACTTCTTGCTGCTCTATGTCATCTACTTATGGCACTGAAATGCTGGGTGTCACATGGTGTAAGGTAGCACTGGCCACAACAGGCCCAGAGGAAAATACTGGGGGATCAACTGTTTCCAGACCATTAGGACTGCTCAAGCAGCTGGGGCAGCATGAGGTAGGAGAGGCTGCAGAGGGTGATAGGGTAGAGAGCTGCTGTCTGGGATTGTTGCTGAGATGGTCAGCTGTGAGAGACAGTTGTGTGTCAGTGGACCTAAAGAAATGTAGATGCAGACTGGGGCATCTTCATTCAGGAGACAGAGTTATGTTAAAGGACCATGGGTATTAAGGCTGCCAATAACACCTTATAATTATATTTGTATAGCCCCTCTCTTCTAAAGCAGTCAGAGGGCTCCTATGTTTTATTTCATTTGACCTCACAAACAACCTCATGGACTGAGAAAAGGTAAACATTGAAGACTATGTAGTACACCTTGCTTCCTTTTCCAGGATCTCAGAATTTTCAAACTGTAAAATGAGGGCTTTGTATAGAGCTTATCTCTAAAGTCTTTTCCTACAATAACAGTTTCCATGATGGTATCATTTTTCATATGGATGATTTGTGTCTCAGATACTTTATTTTTTAAAATATATATTTCATTGATTATGCTATTATAGTTTTCCCATTTTTATCTCCCCTTTATTACCCTCTGCCATGAACCCTCTCACCAGCATTCCCCTTCCACCCCCGCTTAATTCATGTCCGTGGGTCATATATATAAGTTCTTTGGCTTCTCCATTTCCCATACTATTCTTAACCTCCCCCTGCCTGTTTTATACCTACTATTTATGCTGCTTATTCCCTGTACCTTTTCCCCCATTCTTCTCCCTCCCCTCCCCTCTGATCTCTATTTCTATGATTCTGTTCCTGTTCTGGTTGTTTGCTTAGTTTGTTTTTGTTTTTGTTTTCTTAGGTTCAGTTGTTGATAGTTGTGTTTGTTGTCATTTTACTGTTCATAGTTTTTGACCTTCTTCTTTTTCTTAGATAAGTCCCTTTAACATTTCATATAATAAGGGCTTGGTGATGATGAACTTTAACTTGACCTTATCTGGTAAGCACTTTATCTGCCCTTCCATTCTAAATGATAGCTTTACTAGAGAGAGTAATCTTGGATGGAGGTCCTTTCCTTTCACGACATTGAAAACTTTCTTCCAGCCCCTTCTTGCCTGCAAGGTTTCTTTTGAGAAATCAGCTGACAGTCTTATGGGAACTCCTTTGTAGGTAACTGTCTCCTTTTCTCTTACTACTTTTAAGATTCTCTCCTTATCTTGAATCTTGGGTAATGTAATTATGATGTGCTTTGGTGTGTGCTTCCTTAGGTCCAACTTCTTTGGGATTCTCTGAGCTTTCTGGATCTCCTGGAAGTCTATTTCCTTGGCCAGACTGGGGAAGTTCTCCAGTATTTTTTCAAATAAGTTTTCAATTTCTTGCTCTTTTTCTTCTCCTTCTGGCACCCCTATGATTCAGATGTTGGAACGTTTAAAGTTGTCCTGGAGGTTCCTAAGCCTCTCCTCATTTTTTTTATTCTTGTTTCTTTCTTCTGTTTTGGTTGAATGTTTCTCTCTTTCTTCTGCTCCAAATCATTGATTCGAGTCCTGGTTTCCTTTCCTTTACTGTTGGTTCCCTGCATATTTTTCTTTGTTTCACTTTGCATAGCCTTCACTTTTCCTCCATATTGCGACCATACTCAACCAATTCAGTGAGCATCCTGATTACCAGTATTTTGAACTGTGCATCTGATAGGTTGGCTATCTCTTCATTACTTAGTTCTCTTTTTGTAGCTTTGATCTGTTCTTTCATTTGGGCCATATTTCTTTGTCTCAGTGGGCCAGTTACATTGGGAGGGGCAGCGCCTTAGGTATTTGCCAGGGCAGGGCAACCTAGGTCACTACATTGTGACGCTATGTGTGCGGGGGCGGTCTGAGAGGGAACGGTGTTGCTGGCTTAGCTCTCGGCTGGCTTTTGGTCACTTCCTTTGCTACCCACAAGCAAATTGGGCCCTTCTAGTGCTGATATGTGGGTAGGTGCATTTGTGTACGTTCTAGGACCCCATGGGTCTCTCCTGAGTGACTGAGAGTTTCTCCTGCTGCTGCAACCGCCACAGATTTTTACCTCCAGAGGTTTTGAGGTTTTCTTTTCCTGCACTGAACACTGGATTGTGTGGTCTGTCTCTCTCCCCAGCTTTTCCTCACGGTTTATCTGCTCGCTAATATGGGACCACCCATTCCTCCAGCTGGCTCCTTGCCTCACGTTCTCTCTGCTTTGGCTGCCCATCCCTGCCCCTCCTACCGATCTGGATGAATGTTTCTTCTTTAGCTCCTTGGTTGTCAGATTTCCATGAAGTTTGATTTTCTGGCAGTTCTGGTTATTTTTTTTTGTTTTTAAATTTGTTGTTCTTCCTTTGGTTGTGCAAGGAGGCAAAGTGTACCTACCTGTGCCTCCATCTTGGCCAGAAGAGTTTCAGATACCTTAAAGCAAGTTGCTCAAAGCCACACTGTAAGTCAAGGAGAGTGATAATTACAGGTCGAGCTCTGATCCTTTTCTTTAGATTGCCTTATCAGTGGTCTATTTGAACAGTGAGGTGTAAGGGGGACTCTTGCTTTTGAATGCATGAAGCCCGTATTTCTCTATTTTGTTTAACACTCTCACTTGCCTGACCATCTTCTCTCCCTATCCCTCTCACTTATCAGCAGGTCCTTCAATCTTTCCATTGATGTTGCCCAGATTCCATATCTTGTTTGACTACAGCTGCCTTCCTGACATGTTGTGCATCTGGATACAAGGTTACTGCTACCTTTAGACAGCAAAATCTGGAGTCATTGCTTCAGTTACATCAACCAAGGGAAGCTTTGGATCTGGGCATGGCAGAGAGTCAGGGTGGGAAGAGCCATTCAGAAATTTCATATTGTGAGGTACCCACAGAGAGCAAGGAGGTCTTGGGGAAAAGCATTAACAAAAAGGGGCCATGGGTATAATCAAGAGACAATGAGTTGATAAAGGCAGATGGATTCAATTATCAATCACTATGCAGCAAAGAGCCATGATTACTGAGATTTCTTTGCAGCTATAGAATAAAACATTTCTGACTGTGACAGGAATTTAGCTTCGGGGAGGGCAGTGGGAGAAAAAGGAAAAGCTTTATCTTCAGCAGGTTCAGTTTTTGTAGTAAGACATTTAGTTTAAGAAATGTAAGCTGAGTACTTTGAGGGAATAAATTCAGCGGACTATATTCCCCATACAATTCCTGGAAACCAGTAGGAATTTGACTCAAGAAGGGGTGGCAGAAGGTGATTTGTGGTGTTGTAACAGCCACCTGGGAAACCAAGATGGAAATTTGTCTTTGAAAGGCTAAGCAGTAGGAGGAGACTCACTGGAAGTTTCTGTCTGGAGAAATCAATGAAAGAGAGTATGGTTTTAAATTCGTATGGTGGAGGATGGAACACCCAGGAACCTTTATCTTTTATGGGTCCAGTTGTTAAACCTCTGGTTTATTCTTCAGAACAAGAATTTGTTTTTTACTTTTGGGCAAGAAGTCCCTGAGGTTCACAGGGCCTCTCTCTATTTTATCCCAGTGACTCTCTCTTTCATTTTTCTTTGTCCTGTTACTGTTTTTTCTTTTTCCTTAACCTAGTTTTGAGATTGAATTCACTTCTCATTTATCAAAATAATCCACAGACAATTCAGTTTTTAAAAATACAGGAAAGAAATAATCAACATTTTGTTTTTAAAATGATAAATGTTTTTATTTTGAGTAAGTAGAAAAATGCTGAAAAGCACTGAGAATCAACAATATAAGAAACACACATGGATCTCTACTCAGAATTGATAAAAAATGTTTTTTAATGGTAAGAGCACTTAACATATCTACCCACTTAACATATCTAACGCATTTTTAAGTGTATTGTTAACGATAGGTACTGTTTTAGAGCAGATCTCTACAACTTATTTACATTGCATAACAACTGTTACCATTTTCAATATAAAATTTGCTTTAGATTTTTTTCCAGTGGGGGAAATAAAACATTACAGACAAGTTAATTTATGTCCCCTGTTTTCAGCCTCATTCCTCTCCATCCATTCCCAGAGGCAAAGATGAATTTGGTATGTATTCTTCTATTGTATTTGTATACTTTTACATATATGTGTATTCATATATATTTCTCTGTTTTTATTAATGTACATAAGTAATATCCTAATGTATATGTCATTCTTCAACTAGTATTTTTTCTTTCGTTCAACATCTTGTTTGGGGATGTATTCTATTCTCCTTGTTACATTTCCTCTTTCTATTCTCACTGTGCCCTAGAGCCAGCAACATGCACATTACCTTTTCATGATATTTTTTGGTAAAATGATATATAATCATGTTACAGGTATATTGAAAATCCCGTCAATTAATAGCTCTTAGGACCAGAGAGCTCAAAGTCCCACTGTAGACTTCCATTTGCAAAGGCTCTAGGCAACTCAGTCAGGTCAGTGGTTTTGCTATAAAACATTGAATAATACCTTCTAGTCAGTCTTCTACATTTTATGAAGGAGTAACAGAGGCTCAAGGACTGCTCATTTTAATATTTTGATCTTCTAATCTATTTTCCTGTATATTTTTTGTTCCTATGGTTATACCTTATCTTGCTTTTCTTCACATAACATTATAACATCATAATGCAGTTTTCAAAGGGCAAATTTATACATTGAAATCTTCCCAGTGAATAATTTTTAAGGCACAATTTTGCTATTTAGCCATGTCAACTAATGGTTGTTAGTTCCAATTCAATGCCAACAGGAATCACCAATTTGGGGTGCAGTGAAGAAGGAAATTTATTCAGTGCAAACAGCTCAATTGTGATACAGCACGGCTGTGAGAACAGCATGGCTGTGTAACAGCTCCAATAGTGTTACAGCTCAATTATGAAGCAGCATGACTGTGAAATAGCATGGCTATAAGGAGGCTCTGGGGCGAGGTGGCCTTGGGGCAAAGCCTCTCTCTGGCTAGACAGCTCTGCTCTGCTCTGCCTGCTCTGCTCTGCTCTACTATGCACCAGTCTGTTCCATTCTGTCATGTGCCAGTTTGCTCCACTCTGCTCTGGTGAGACACCTTTGATGTTTCAGCTCCAGCTAGGGAAACCACAGTCTTCAGCCTTCAGTGGAAAAGGAAAGAAGCTGACTTATATAGGCAGAAGTTCCTGTCTCTGGTTCCTGATTGGTCCATCCTTATGCAAATAAGGACTCCAAATCTTCACAGTTTGATTGGTCCAAAAGGCATTGCCCTGATTGGTCAGAATGGAGCTGCTTTGATTGGTTGGTGAATAATGTGATGGAGATACAGATGCATGGCTCCAGTTGGATAAGGAAAGTCTCAGCCGTATTGGTTGAAATACAATTCCAGGAACTTTTTTATAAGGGCTTGCTCAGATTGCAAGAACACAATGCAGGCAGGCAGTCCAGTGTGAGGGGCAGAGGGTTCAGTGCAGGCTTCTCCCTGTAGTGTAGTGTAGTGCGCGTGATAGGCCCTTGTTTAGAAATGGCTGCCAGGCTCTGCTTTTAAATTTGAGCCCACTTGGCCACCAAGAGCCCTTCTTAGTAGGTATCGTCTTTCTCAGACTCCACATTTCCCCCTTTTGACCAGGAACTATTGACAGATAGCATTGATTATGGGTCAGGTCAATTTGTCCTGTGCTGGTGCCAGAGCGGCTTGGCTACTTGCTCTGGTTCCATCTAGTCCCTTGGTGGTACTCCTGTGTTAACTGCCCTGTGGCAATAGAACATTTGTTTACAAGAGGTCTCTTAGGCACTTGCCAAACTAAAAAATTCAGTGTCTCATGAAAGCAGCCAAAACACTTTAGGAAAGGTCAAAGAACAACAAAGGCACTTAGTTTATAAGAGAAATCAGGGTTAATTGACAGAAGTATTTGACATTACTAGTAAAGGTTCCAACCAGGATGAATTACAAACATGGAGGGATACAGTGGTTTGATGGATCATTTCTATTCTTCATGTAACAATTACTTGAATTTTTGTAGGAGGTTTTAAACATTTGGTTTTAGAGAACATCAATGGTGTGACAATGAAATATATTGAACAAATTAGAATAATGATAAGCAAAACAAGTTGCAACCCATACCTTAAAATAGTTCTGAGTTCAGTTGGGAGCCAACTGAAAATATCAGAAAATTTAAATCCTAACCAGCCATTGACAGTAGAAGCAAAACTGAAATGTCCCTTAAGGGATCTGGCAAGATTGAGGAGTTTAGTTGTTTCTAATTCTACCTAGGGAGAAGTATTTGTGCAGGTACAGCACGCAGTATCGGCTATGGTACAAACTCCTCCTTGGGCTGTGAGCATGTAATCAAGGGTGATTTTGTTGTCGAGGACTATGCATGCTAAAGAGTCCGAAGATGTTTGTTGAGCTCAAATTGCTCTGGTGGTTGAGTGAACAGTTCAACTGATGGTTCTAGTTAGGTTTTCCATTATTAAGTCTAATTAAGCTGTACCAAGGCCACCTCATGAAAATACAATTCTGAGAAATTGATTACCCTCATCTCCTGAAAAACTGCTGGTAAGTTGCATTCCACGGTTAGGCCACACTAGTTATCTTCATAAACAGAGGGATCCACATCAGGGTAGTAATTTGCTATTGATAAAGCCCTCTTTTTCCTCTGATGAGAACTTGGAGAGGTGGCTGTTAACATTTAAAGGATAGTAAAAGAGGATGTCAAATGACCCAAAAGGCATTGCCCAGTCGGCCTCTAGCTATCTATACGATCAAATACCCAAGGCTTATTTTTGTATGCACAGAAAAAATATAACCTGTGGGAACACAAAGAATGCCTGCAAGAGTTTGTTCATTTCTGGATTCATTAACAGGAAGGGAGATGAGAGCATTTTCCAACCAGGGATCAGTTTGGTATGAACATTCCTATAGAAGTTCTTTTCAGTGTATTTGAACATCATTGGGTGAACATTTAGATTCATGACAATGTGGGCTGTTTCTACTCACAAACGTCTTATAAAAGGCAGTACCTATTAGCAGTCAGCATTGAAATAGGTGCAACCAAATTTAAGGCATTTAAGATATAGGTAATAGAACATTATGCTCAGTGAAATAAGCCAGTCAGAGAGAGACAAATACCGTATGATTTCACTCATATATGAAATCTAGTGAACAAACTGAACTATCAAGGAAAATGGGGACAGACTTATAGATGGAGAGCTGGATGACAGCAAGAGGTGGGGGGAGGAAGATTAGGGAGTGGACGGATTGAGCCAAAAGGAGAAAGGACTCGTGGACATGGACAACAATGTGGTGGTTACTGGTTGGAGGGGGGGATAATGGGACTTAAATGGTATCAAAAAATACAATAAGGGTTAAATTTTGAAAAAGAAAAAAGATATAGGCAGTGATGTGATGAGGGTTGGCTAGTGACTAATTCAACTCTGGAAGATGGTAGGATCCTTTCTGGGGAGGCTGTGGCTGATGCACGAGTTGGGTTTAATAGGCACAGGTGAAAGGTGGAACTCCCTCTTGCAACTCAACTCAGTAAGTTTCAAAAGGGGGAGCTCTGGTGAAATCAATGGAATAATTAGGAACAGTTGAGAAGCTTCTAACAGAAGTAACTATGGGATCATCAGTTTTACCAGAGTTAGAGGCAGACATTTGATGGCAATCAAGCATTCAGATAGGATCCAGGAGGAGGCAAGGTTTGAAATCATCGTATCACAATACTTTTATGCCAAGGTTTCCCATTTAAAATGGTTGAAACAACAAAATTAGAAAGTACTGTATAGTTTAGTGTTAAATTATATGGTATAACTAGAACATACAATCTAAAATATAGGTGAGGTGACCAGCTTGTCATGAAAGTATTAACTTCATTAATATACTTAGGAAAATGACAACTATGAAATAAACATAAGGATTACATATAGCAGGAGTTGACTTCACTGGCTCAATTTTGGATCCTGGGAAAAGCTATCTGCTTTCAGTGCCATCTGCTTTTTTTTCCTGAGTGATTGCTCTGGATAACTTTAATTTGAAGTATCCTATAGGCTGGGTTATTCAATCAGGTGAATGAAGTGCAAGAGTGGGAGACTTCTCAAGTTAAAAAACACATATTCCTTTTAACTTTTCAACTCAGGGTTTAGTTAACAATACCCAGCATGGTCCCATTCAGTGAGGCTGAAGGGAGTCCTTGTGGAGATGCCTTTTTTTGATGGACTATGTATCCAGGTTGTAGGTTATGATGTTTGGTATCTTCATCTCCCAGGAGTGAACTATGAAAAAATTGCTCTATGAGCTTGCATTAATTTCAAGAGCCTTTGTAAGTTATTTGCAATAAGTTAGAAGGTTTTTTTTTAATGAGGTAGGTTCACACATTCCCTGATCTAGCCTCATAGGTCTCCCAGTAATGATTTTTAAAAGGAGACAATCAATGTTTACCAAAGGGAATAGATCTTAAGCCAAGCAATAGCAAGAGAAGGGCTTTAGGCGAAAGCAGATTAAAAGATTAAACAAGTTTTACCATATGAATTTTAGCTATTTTTTTTCAGTTCTATGAAACCGAGGACTGGATGAAGTGCAATGGAAATGCTACACTATCAGTTAAATTTTGCATACCTAGTGTAAAATTTGTTTAGTAAAATGAGTTTCCCATTCTCTGTGGACCTCTGTGAGGATTCTCCAAGCAGAAAAAATACTTTCTAGAAGTATTATAGTAACTGCTATGGCTGTAGCCCTTTGCTGTGGGAATGTTTGTATCCAATGAGAATACATATAAATAATCATTAATACATTTTTATTTGGGGGGAGGTAATTATATTGAAATCCACATTCCAAAGATCAAATATGCCAGTTAGTTTCATTTCCCCCTTTTGTAAACAGAGATTTTCTTATTATTCTAGTTATCCATTTAATTGTCCACTTAAAAACTTTACAGGCAATTATAAAAAGTCAAATGGTTACAAGCAAAATTTAGCTCTTTACATGTAAGAGTATACCAATAGTTTAGGGAAACTTTTGTTCCTTTAACAGAGAAAGAAAATCAATTCCAATTCTATATCAGTGTACTTTTGAAATTAACCTAAATAAATCTGTTTCAACCTAAGTTTGACCATACATAAGATTTCTTCTTTCAATATTCTTCCTCCATAAAGCTTGTACAACTTCTAGAAAACTTCTGCAACTTTCATAAACCGTTCAGCTTTTGTCCTACCTTTTTATCTTTCTTATTCTAGGCTAATCACTTTACTTTAGGACAAAATTACTTTTCATCCTTAATAGAAATGTATTTTGATTCGTCATACCTTCTTTTGCCCAACACACATCTTATTCTTTATATGCAGTCATTTTCAATCACCATAACATCCTAATCAGGCTTTGTCACAGGTGTCTGGATCTTAATCTGAGGAATCTTTTGCCCTCTTAGCTTTGTAAAATAACACACTAATGTCTCCCATATTATTACCCCAGTTTCCCATCTGGTCTGCTAGCTCTAAAGCTAGACAGCAGTGGAAAACTGCATGTCCTTAATTAAACCAACATTCTTAGCTAGTATTTATTTACTAAGGATTAATCCTAGATCATGTGCACTTGAAAAACAATTGCATTAGTTTCTGTTATGTCTCCAATTTATATGAGCACTTATTTCTTTTAAGCCAATTAAATAGGACACTTAAAATCTAAATTTGAATTTACAAATCAATTTTTGGCAATACCATCTAGTAGCAGAAACATACTGTATTTATAATATATATACATAGGCATGCATAAACACACAGACAACACAATACAAAACTTTAAAGGAAAATTATAGATCTGAATATGTTTTCTGGCAGATGAACTAAGTTGAGGTTTTGCTCAGATGGCCAAAGTTTTTGTATGCTATAAAAATTCCCTTAAAGCTGTTTTTAAAATCAAAGAATGCACTCTAGGAGATTTCCAGTCAAGATAGCAGTACACATACACACGGTTGACCTTCTCACACGACCACATCAATTAAACTATAGAACAACCATCACTCAGAACCATGAGAAATCAAGTTGACTGGAGGTCTGACAACTACAGAATTAAAGAAACCACACCCATCCAGACTGCTCAGAAGGGTAGACATCCAAAATGGGCTGGTCCCACATCCACAGCTGGTAGATAAAAATTTAGAAAGGATACCTCAGGAGCGAGGAGTCCAGCCCCACATCAGGACCCCCAGCCCAGGGTTCCAGTGCCAGGAAGGTAAGTCCCCATAACTTCTGGCTGCAAAAATCAACAGGGATTGAGTTGGTGGAAGAAACTTATGGAGTCCCACACAGTTCCCCTTAGAGAACCCACACATGGACTTATTCAGATTCACTCTCTCTGAGCTCCAGCACTAGGGTTGCTGCTTGAAAGGCACCAGTGGCATACAGGGAGGAACTGAAGTGTCTGGCATCAAGGCAAGAGCTGGGGGACAGCCTTCTCTCAGACATAAAGGTGGGCAGAGGCTATTGTCCCTTTTCTGAGCCCTCCTCCCACAGAGTCACAGAGCTGGCAGGCAGGTGCCATATCTGAGACTCTATCAACCTGGCTAACACTGTTTGCTCCACCCTGGAGATCCCATGAGACTCCTTCCCACCCAACTTAGGGGCCCACCTAAACTGTTAACCATGACTTTTCCATATGAATTGCTGGTCTTGGCTCATGCTTCACAACTTCATAAATCCTATCAAACAAGCAACAGCTATCCTCAGTGAGCTTCAGGCCTGGCACTAGCAGCAGCCAGCCAAGATTCACAGTTTGGCTTCACCTGGGAATCTCCAAGCCAAGCACAAGTAGCAGTCATCTCAGATTGCTTTATAGCTCAGGAAGGGTGGCTCTGGACAAAACACAGGTGGAGGCTGACCCTATCCTGTGCCACCCAGGAAACCCCAGGGCCTGTGCACCCAGTGGACGGCTACAGACCACACTGGAGCACCACCACCCTGCCCCTGCACAGCAGATTCTCCACAGAGGGTGGAGGTTGGTGGCCAGTGGTCACAGCCAATCCTTGCAGCTCACTGGCCTGGGTAAATCTCTCCCATTGACCAACAGCAATCAAAGTTCAACTACAAGAGGAGGGTGTATTCAGCCCACACGAGGGTGCACCTTGAGTACCCAGACTGGGTGATAGGAGAGGCTGTGCCACTGGACCCACAGGACATCTATTACATTAGGCTACGCTACCAAGACACAGAGTCAAAGCAGCTCTACGTAACACATAGAAACACAGGGAGGCCACCAAAATGAGGAGACAAAGAAACATGGCCCAAATGAAAGAACAGATCAAAACTGTAGAAGAGAACTAAACAAAATTGAGGTAAGCAATCTGTTGGATGCAGAGTTCAAAACACTGGTTATAAGGATGCTCAAAGAACTTAGTGAGGACCTCAACAGCATAAAAAAGATCCAGTCAGAAGTGAAGGATACACTAACTGAAATAAAGAACAATTTACAGGGAAACAACAGTAGAGTGGATGAAGCCGAGGATCAAATCAATGATTTGGAACATAAGGAAGCAAAACAAAACAACCAATCAGAACAAGAAGAAGTACAAATAGGCAGTTACAGAACAGCCATGGGGATGTAAAGTACAGTATAAGAAATGAAGTTGCCAAGGAATTTATATGCATGACCCATGGACATGAACAATGATGGGGGGATTGCCTGAGGGAGTGGAGGGTAATGGGTGGAGGGACACAAAGCGGGGAAAATTAGGATAACTGTAACAACATAATCAATAAAATATAATTTTAAAAAGAATTGACTCTATTGTTTCTGAGAAGTTTGAGATCCTCCCCTTTAAGGTTTCCTGTTAAAGTGGGCTTACCAACAAACACACACAAAAATAAATAGAAAGCAAATATTCATAATAAAATTGGAAACCTCAGAAAGTAGAGTGACTGGCCTCAAATGCCTGAGTTTTAAAAGTGGCAGATTTTCCTGGGGAAAAGATTGAAAAATGGCTTTGGAGGAGAGGTCTGAGCATCAGATAGTGGCTGCTTATTTAGAGACAAAGAAGATGGGGGAAGGAAAGGAAAGTTGCAGATGGTAGGCAGGGTGGTAGGCAAGGGAGGTTGCTGGTAAGTGAGGTATCTCCTGAGGATTTTCAGTAAACCTGGTTTTTGAGTCACAAGTACGGGGTCAGAGGAAATTTTTTTCAGTGATCCCCCTTCTGTTCCAGTTTCATGAGTGCTGGTTTCTTTTTAATTTATGAAGGCATTTACCCAACTTAGAATTATTTTTTTCCTAAGGGAGGCAATAGTAGCCTCTTGATTTTAATTAGAGCTCTCAAGTTACCAATTACAAAAAGGCTTCCTATTGTTTCTGGGAGATACCGTATTTTCTTTGTCCTAATTGAGCATGCAGATGAGCTTTGGGGTTTCAAAGGAACCACATCTTGGCCAAGAAAGCTTGAGATCATCTTGTGTGATATTTGTCCAGAAGCCTGGCCAATTGCAATTCTCTGGACCATAATTTTGGTACATATAATCAGCCAAAGTCTCAGATGGTGGCTGAGTAGCATATGAAAATTTAGACCATGAATTACCCATTTTGCACTCCTTCCTTTGGGTGGCGTTCCTCTCAACCCCCCACAAGTGCCCATTACTGTTAGTATCCTCACAAATCTTATGGACAAGACTTAGTCCCAGTCTGGTGGATGCTCTCCCCAGTATATTAACACGATAGAGGAAAACCGTCCTTGGAGGATACCCTCCCTGGTGACAAACACAACTGAGGGATACCCCTCATAGGCACCAAACCCAAATTATATGCAGGGGCCCTCTTGGTCCAATCATATGAACTGAGGTCACCAGATGAGGATCTTCTACATAAACTGAATAAAGTCTCTGAGACCTCAAAAGCAAGTGTGGGAGATCTGAAATCTCAGTTACCCAAGACCCTCAGGTGCCACTTGGAAGACAACTTGAACACAAGGGGTTCATGCAGGCACAAATTGCATTGGCTTCAAGATGCATTGGTTTCAAGAGAGTGTCAGGAGATTGGGTTGTTGCTTGATAGCTGCACATTGGGCACCATGGAGTACCAAGCAATGGTGGTGGTTGCCAATTTAACACCAACAGGAATCCTAAGTTTGGGGTGCGGTGAAGAAGGAAACTTTATTCAGTATAAAACAGCTAAACTGTGATACAGCACAGTTGTGAGAAAAGCACTGCTGTGTAGCAGCTCAGTAGTGTTACAACTCAGTTATGAAGCAGCACGGGTGTGTAACAGCACGCTGTGAGGAGGCCCTGGAGTAAGGTGGCCCTGGGGCAAGGCAGCCCTGAGGTGAGGCCCTCTTCAATTAGACAGCTTTGCTCTGCTCTGTTTTGTGCTAGTCTACTCCATACTCATTGACTGAGCCATCTTCTAGGGAAATGCAATCTTCAGTCTTTGGTGAAAGTGTGCTTTCCAAACCAGAAGGGAGATGACTTATATAGACAAAAGTCCCAACTCTTGGTCCTGATTGGTCTGTCCTCATGCATATAAGAACTCCATATTCTTGCAGTTTATTCCAAAAAGCACTGTTCTGATTGGTTGGAATGGAGCTGCTCTGATTGATCAGTAAAGATACTGATGGGGATATAGCTGTGCAGCACCATTTGGACAATGAAAGCTTCAGTTTTATTGGTTGAAACACAATTCCAGGAACTCCTTTATAAGGGCTGGCTCAGATGGCAGGAACACAGTGCAGACAGGCAGTTCAGTGTAGTTTGTGTGAGAGGCCCCTGTTTAGAAACAGCTGCTAGACCATGCTTTTCAATTTGAGCCCAGTTAACCATCAGGAGCTCTTCTTAGTAGATACCTTCTTTCTTGGGGTCCACAGACATTAATATTGCATAGATATGGACTTGCATAGAGAAGGAAACAGGATCATAGTATATTCCCCTAGCAAGTTTGATCAGATCTTGTTTTTCTAAAAAACAAAACCCAGGTTGACATTTCCAGGATTTCTGCTCCTGAAGTTATCACTCAAGACAGGTGAAATGTGCACTAAAATGACTTGAGGTCTGACCAAGGGATGCTTTTATAGACCCCTCTACCTCCAAGTCAAAGGTTATGAGGCTCCCTTGAGGCCCACAGGGAGCCAATTCTGGGGCTGTCTGGCTTAGATAAGCTGACTCTGAGGAAAAAACAGTGATTTTTTTTTCCAGTTGGTGGGGTGGAGTGCTCAATTTTTTAAGAGCTAGAACACAAAGAAAATGAAAGTCTTTAGAACTTCTTCAGCATTTTTTTTTATGAGAGACAGAGAGACAAAGTCACACCACCTATACATACATACACAATTAGAATTGTTGAGTACAATTTTGGTTGAGTTAATTGTAATACATGCAAAATGGCATTCTACTATCAAGACCTTCTGGGACAGAGAGGTGATAGTTTATCATTCTAAATAGTTTAATGGGTTTGAAACAAAAAAGCACCAAGAGATTAAGCTACTTGCTCAAGACACACAACAAAAAAAGCACAATGCTAAGATTAAAAAATAAGTTTTTAAAAGGCGTCGTTATTCTTGGTCTTTGGTCTTGAAAAGCCAGACCTTAGCCCACTGAAGCTCACCGCACTTCTGCTTTAATCCGTTTAATTTACTGCTAGCTTGCCCTTGCTGCTTTTCATTCTCTTTGCATTGGCCAAATGTCAATTTGCAGTCGTTGTTCAGAAGTGCTTGACAGTTTCAACTTTTTAGTTCTTGGCTCTATTTTTTCCCACTGGAAAGCCAGGAGTCATGTTAACTAGTAGCCGCATCTCAGCCCCATGCTTATTCAGGGTTGGGGTGTGTGTGTGTTTTATGTGTGTGGTTGCACATGGGTGTGCACCACAAATTAGTGAGGACTGCAGGATTGGGAATGTTCAAGATTTTAAATTGAAATAATAAATTCCTCTAAAAAGAACCCTCTCCCATGCCAAAATATTTTTTAATTTAATTTTTCAATTACAGTTGACATTCAACATTATTTTGCATTATTTTCAGGTGTACAGCATAGTGGTTATACAATTATGTACTTAACAAAGTGATCCCCTCGATATTTCAAGTACCCAACTGGTACCATACACAGTTATAACAATATTATTGTCCATATTTTTTATGTTGTACTTTACATCCCTGTAACTACTTTGTACTACCAAATTGTAGTTCCTAGCACCTTCATCTTTTTCACCCAGTCCCCTAATCTCCCTCCACTCCAGTAGACTCCAGTCTGTTCTCTGCATCTATGACTGTTTGTGTTTTGTTTGTTTATTTATTTAGATTCCACCTAACAGTGAAAACATATGGTACTTGTCTTTCTGTGTCTAACTTATTTCACTTAGCATAATATCCTCTAGGTTCACCCATGGTGTCCCAAAGGGTAAGATTTCATTATTTTTTATTGCTGAGTAATATTCCATTGTTTAAACTTGTATGTACCACAGCATAGTTTGCTTAGTTTTTTGTTTTTGTTTTTTAGGTTCAGTTGTTGATAGTTGTGAGTTTGTTTTACTGTTCATAGTTTTGATCTTCTTATTTTTCTTAGATAAGTCCCTTTAACATTTCATATAATAAGGGCTTGGTGATGATGAGCTCCTTTAACTTTTCCTTATCTGGGAAGCACTTTATCTGCCCTTCCATTCTAAATGATAGCTTTGCTGGATAATCTTGGATGTAGGTTCTTGCCTTTCATAACTTTGAATACTTCTTTCCAGTCCCTTCTTGCCTTTAAGGTTCTTTTTGAGAGATCAGCTGTTAGTCTTGTGGGAACTCCTTTGTAGGTAACTCTGTCCTTTCCTCTTGCTGCTTTTAAGATTCTCTCCTTATCTTTAATTTTGGGTAATGTAATTACGATGTGCCTTGCTGTGTTCCTCCTTAGGTCCTTTTTCTTCAGGACTCTCTGGGCTTCCTGGCGTTCCTGGAAGTATATTTCCTTTGACAGATTGGGGAAGTTTTACTTCATTATGTTTTCCAATAAGTTTTCAA
This sequence comes from Pteronotus mesoamericanus, assembly GCF_021234165.1. Lineage (NCBI taxonomy): Eukaryota > Metazoa > Chordata > Mammalia > Chiroptera > Mormoopidae > Pteronotus > Pteronotus mesoamericanus. The sequence goes on from NW_026555198.1 coordinate 8,189,522, forward strand.
TTTTTTGCTCCTCCTCTTCTCCTTCTGGCACCCCTATAATTTGGCTGTTGGAATGTTTAAAGTTGTCCCGGAGGTTCCTAAGCCTCTCCTCATTTTTATCAAATTCTTGTTTCTTCATTCTGTTCCACTGGATGTTTATTTCTTCCTTTTGTTCCAAATCATTGACTTGAGTCCCCATTTTCTTCCCTTCACTATTGGTTCCCTGTGTATTTTGCTTTATTTCACTTTGTATAGCCTTCATTTCTTCCTTCATTTTGCAACCGAGCTCAATCAATATTGTGACCATCCTGATTACCAGCATTTGAAACTCTGTATCAGATAGGTTGTCTATCTGCTCATGGCTTAGTTCTTTTTCTGGAGTTTTCATCTGTTCTTTCATTTGGGCCATATTTCTTTGTCTTGGTGCACCTGTTATGGTGTAAGGGGTGGAGCCTTAGGTATTTGCCAGGGCAGAGCAACCCTCTTTGCTACATTTTGGTGCTTCTGTTGGGGAGAGGTCAGAGAGGGAACAATACTGCTTGCTCCCTCACTCTAGCCCTACTTTCCATCACTTCCCTCACTTCCCACAAGCAGATTGTGCCCAATCAGGTGCTGATTCCCAGAATAACAAGTTTGTGTATGTTCTAGGATCCCGAGGGCCTCTCCAACGAACTCTCCTGTGAGACTGGGAGTTTTGCCTGCCTTCACAACCCCCCACAGGATTTTATAGCTAGAGGGTTTTCAGTCTTTAGTTTTCCGGTCAGCCTGCCCCTGCCTTGCCTGAGTCATCAGCAGCCTTGCCGCGGGTCCTCTCTGCCTGGCTGCCCATCTCTGCCCCTCCTACTGGTCTAGATGAATGTTTCTTTAACTCCTTGGTTGTCAGAGTTCTATGCAGTTTAATTTTCTGGCAGTTCTGATTGTTTATTGTTTTTAAATTGGTTGTTATCCTCCTTTCGGTTGTGCGAGGAAGCAACGTGTTTCTACCGACGCCTCCATCTTGTCTGGAACCCAACTACTGTATTCTTCATTTCTGACAGATTATTATGTCCTTTTTTGTGCTGTTGAAGTTCTCTCTAAGTTCTTTGAGCATTTTTGTAACCATTGTTTTGAACTCCATATCTGGTAGATGGTTGTTTTCATTTCATTTTGTTCTTTTTCTGGAGATTTTTCTTTTTTTAAAAAAATTAATTAATTTACTTTTTCAAATACATTTGTCTCTGCCTAGCCCCCACCACTTTCCCTTGCCCCCTCCCTCCTTCCCTCCCTCAGCTCTTCCCCTTTGGTTTTGTCCATGAGTCCTTGCTATATGTTCCTTGACTTTCCCCTTCCCTTCCTTTTCCCCGCCCCCCCTCCTTTCCTCTTGTCTCCGTTGGTTTCTTTTCCTTTCAGTGTTGCTGGTCTTATTTTCCTTGCATCTTTGTATTGTTGGTTAGGTTCCACTTATAGGTGAGATCATCTGGTATTTGTCTTTCGCCCCCTGGCTTTTCTCGCTTAGCACAATGCTCTCCAGTTCCATCCATGCTGTCGCAAAGTTTAGTATTCTTTTTTCTTTCTGCTGCGTAGTATTCCACTGTGTAAATTTACCATGGATTTTTGATCCAATCATCTACTGATGGGCACTGAGGTTGCTTCCAACACTTGGCTATTGTAAATTGTGCTGCTATGAACATTGGGGTGCATAGGTTCTTTTGAATTGGCGTTTTGGGATTCTTAGGGTATAGTCCCAGCAGGGGAATCACTGGATTAAAAGGCAGTTCCATTTTCAGCTTTTTGAGGAAATTCCACACTGCTTTCCATAGTGGCTGCACCAGTCTGCCTTCTCACCAACAGTGGACTAGGGTTCCCTTTTCTCCACAGCCTCGCCAGCACCTGTTGTTTCTGGATCTGTGTATGATGGCCATTCTGACCGGTGTGAGGTGGTACCTCATGGTGGTTTTGATCTGCATTTCTCTGATGGCTAGTGATGCAGAGCATCCTTTCAAATGCCTCTGGGCCCTCTGTATGTCCTCCTTTGAAAAGCGTCTGCCCAGGTCCTTAGCCCATTTTTTGATTGGATCGTTTGTCTTCTTGGAGTGGAGTCGAGTGAGTTCTTGATATATCTTGGAGATCCAACCTCTATCTGATGTATCATTAGCGAATATATTTTCCCATACGGTTGGCTCCCTTTTCATTTTGCTGATGTTTTCTTTCGCCGTGCAGAAGCTTCTTATTTTGATGAGGTCCCACTTGTTTATTCTTTCCTTTATGTCCCTTGCTTTAGGAGACATATCAGTGAAAAAATTGCTGCGTGGGATATCTGAGAGTTTCCTGCCAATGTTCTCCCCTAGGACTTTGATGGTGTCACGACTTATATTTAAGTCTTTTCTCCATCTTGAGTTTATTTTTGTGTATGGTGTCAGCTGATGATCCAATTTCAATTTTTGGCATGTAGCCGTCCAGGTCTCCCAGCACCATTTGTTGAAGAGGCTATTATTGCTCCATTTTATGCTTCTGCCCCCTTTGTCAAATATTAGATGCCCATAGAGACCTGGGCTTATTTCTGGGCTTTCTATTCTGTTCCACTGGTCTATGGATCTGTTCTTGTGCCAGTACCAGATTGTTTTGAGTATAGTGGCTTTGTAGTAGTGTTTGATGTCCGGTATTGTGATCCCTCCTACTTTGTATTTCTTTCTCAAAATTGCTGCGGCTATTCGGGGTCGTTTATGGTTCCATATAAATTTTTGAAATGTCTGTTCTATTTCGGTGAAATATGTCATTGGTATCTTAATAAGGATTGCGTTGAATCTATAAATTGCTTTGGGTAGTATGGACATTTTGAGGATATTCATTCTTCCAATCCATGAGCACGGTATATGCTTCCATTTATTTGTGTCTTCCTTAAATTCTTTCTTCAACGTTGTATAGTTTTCTGCATACAGGTCTTTTACGTCTTTGGTTAAATTTATGCCTAGGTACTTTATTTTTCTCCTTGCTATATCGAATGGTATTTTTTTTCTGATTTCTTCTTCTTCTATTTGATTGCTGGTGTACAAAAATGCCTTTGATTTCTGAATATTGACTTTGTACCCTGCTGTTTTGCCAAATTCACTTATTAGGTTGAGGAGTTTTTTGGTAGAGTCTACAGGGTTCTCTATGTACACTATCATGTCATCTGCAAACAATGATAGCTTTACTTCCTCCTTTCCTATTTGGATGCCTTTTATCTTTTTCTCTTGTCTGACCGCTGTGGCTAGGACTTCCAATACGATGTTGAAAAGAAGCGGTGAAAGCGGACATCCTTGTCGTGTACCCGATCTTAGTGGGAAAGCTTTCAGTTTTTGCCCATTGAGTATGATGTGGGCCATAGGTTTTACATATATGGCCTTTATTACATTGAGGAATGCCCCATTTATTCCCATTTTGCTGAGTGTTTTGATCATAAATGGGTGCCGTACTTTATCAAATGCTTTTCTGTAGATTTCTTTTGTTCTTTAATTTGGGACATGTTTCTTCTTAAATATATATTATATATAAATAATAAATATATAATATATAAAATATATAACATAAAATATATAAATATATATAAAATATATATATTTAAAAATCTTTATTGTATTTTTTCATTACCATTTAATCCCTTTATATCCTCTCCCCCCAGCAATCACCACAGTGTTGTCCATGTCCATGAGTCCTTTTATCTTTTTGTTCAATCCCTCCACCCCCTAAACTACCCCCCCATTAGTTGTCATCTGTGTTCCATTTATGAGTCTGTGTCTGTTTTGCTTTTCAGTTCAGTGTGTTCATTAGATTCTACAAATGAGTGAAATCATGCAGTATTTGTCTTTCTCTGACTGTCTTATTACTTAGCATAATGTTCTCCAGGTCCATCCATACTGTTACAGAGGGTAAAATTTTCTTCTTTTTACGGCTTAGTAGAATTCCATTGTATAAATGTTCCATAGTTGTTTTATCCACTCATCTATTGATGGACACTTGCGGTGCTTTCCTATCTTGGCAATTGTAAATAACACTGCAATGAATATAGGGGTGTTTATGTTCTTTGAATTAGTGTTTTGGCTTCCTTTAGATATATTTCCAGAAGTGGGATTGCTTAGTCAAAAGGCAGCTCCATTTTTAATATTTTGAGTTATGTCCACACTGCTTTCCACAGTGACAGCCCCAGTCTGCATTTCCACCAACAGTGCAAAAGTGTTTTGCTTTCTCCACATCCTCGCCAGCACTTTTTAAAAAATTTATTGATGATGGCCATTCTGACAAGTATGAGATAGTATCTCATTGTGGTTTTTACTTGCATTTCTCTGATGATTAGTGATGTTGAGCATCTTTTAATATGTCTATTGGCTATCTATATGTCCTTTTTGGAGAAGTGTGTATTCAGGTCCTTTGCCCATTTTTTAACTGGGTTGTTTGATTTTTTTGGTGTTGAGTTTTGTAAATACTTTATAAAGTTTGGATATTAACCCCTTATGATATGTATCAGCAAATATGTTCTCCCATTCTGTGGATTGTGTTTTTATTTTGTTGATGATTTCCTTTGCTGTGCAAAACCTTTTAGTTTGATGTAGTCCCATATTTTTTTTTTTTAATTCTCTTGCCTGGGGTGATATATCTGATAAATTATTGCTATGAGGAATGTCTGTGATATTGCTGCCTATGTTTTCTTCTAGGATTTTTATGGTTTCAGGTCTAACATTTAAGTCTGATCCATTTTAAACTTATTCTTGTGTGTGGTGTAAAAAGGTAATCTAGTTTCATTTTTCTGCACGTATCTGTCCAACTTTTCCCAACACCATTTATTGAATGAACTATCTTTAGCCCATTGTATGTACTTGCTTCCTCTGTCAAATATTAATTGACTATAAAAGTGTGGGTTTATTTCTGGGCTCTCTATTCTGTTCCATTAACCTACATGTCTGTTTTTATGCCAGTACTAGGCTCTATTGATTACTATGGCCTTAGAGTATACTTTGATATTAGGTAGTGTGATTCCTCTAACTTTGTTCTTCTTTCTCAGGATTGCTGTAGCTATGCAGGGCCTTTTGTGGTTTCATATAAATTTTTGAAATATTTGTTCTAGTTCTGTGAAATACATCATTGGTATCTTGATAGGAATTACATTGAATCTATAGATTGCTTTGGGTAGCATGGATATCATAAGGATGTTAATTCTTCCTATCCATGAACACGGTGTGTGGTTCCACTTATTTGTATCTTCTTTAATTTCTTTCTTCAGTGTCTTATAATTTTCCAAGTACAGGTCTTTTGCATCCTTGTTTAGGTTTACTCTTCAGTATTTTATTCTTTTTGAAGCAATTGCAAATGGGGTTGTTTTCTTAATTTCCTTTTCTGTTAGTTTGTTACTGGCATATAAAAATGCATCTGATTTCTGAATATTAATTTTGTATTCTCCTGTGTTGCTGAATTCATTTATCAGTTCTAGTAGTTTCTTTGTGGAATCATTGGGGTTCTCTATGTAACAGTATCATGTCATCTGCAAATAAAGACAGTTTTACTTCTTCCTTTCCAATTTTGATGCCTTTTATTTCTCTTTCTTGTCTGATTGCAGTGGCTAGGACTTCCAGTACAATGTTGAGTAAGAGAGGTGAAAGTGAACATCCCTGTCTTGTTCCCGATCTTAAGGAGAATGCTTATAGTTTTTGTCTGTTGAGTATGATGCTGGCTGTGGGTTTGTCATATATGGCCTTTATTATGTTTACGTATGTTCCCTCTGTTCCCACTTTGCTGAGATTTTTTTTATCATATATGGGTGCTGAATTTTGTCAAAAACTTTTCCTGCATCTATTGATATAATCATGTGGTTTTTATCCTTCATTCTGTTTATGTGGTGAATCACATTTATTAATTTGTGAATGTTGTACCAACCCTGCATCCCCACTACTTGATCATCGTGTACGATCTTTTTGATGCATTGCAGTATTTGGTTTGCTAACATTTTGTTGGGGATTTTAGCATGTATGTTCATCAGTTATATTGACCTATAATTTTCTTTCTCTGTAGTGTCTTTTTCTGGTTTTGGAATTAGGATAATGCTGGCTTCATAAAATGAATTAGGGAGGCTTCACTCCTCTTGAATTTTCTGAAATAGTTTGAGGAGAGGAGTTAGTTCTTCTTGGAATGTTTGGTAAAATTCACATGTGAAGCCATCTGGCCCAAGGCTTTTGTTTGGTGGGAAGTTTTTAGTTTTGTTTTTATTGCTTCAATTTCATTAGGTGTAATTTGCCTATTCAGATTCTCTGATTCTTCCTGATTTATTTTTGGAAGATTATATGTTTCTAAGAATTTATCCATTTTGTCCAGGTTGTCCACTTTGTTGGCATATAATTGTTCATAATATTTTCTTACAGTTCTTTGTATTTCTTTGGCGTCAGTTGTTATTTCTCCTCTTCCATTTCTGATTTTATTTATTTGGGTCTTTTCTCTTTTTCCCTTGATGACTCTGGTTAAAGGTTTGTCAATCTTGTTTATCCTTTCAAAAGCCAGCTCTTGGATTAATTGGTCTTTTGTATCCATTTTAAAACTCTATTTCATTTATTTCTGTTATGATATTATTTCCTTCCTTCTACTCACTGTGGGCTTTGTTTACTGTTCCTTTTCAAGTTCCTTTAAGTGTGAGTTAGATTGTTTATTTGAGCTTTTCCTTGTTTTTTTTTGTTTGTTTGTTTGTTTCTTTTTTAGCTAGGTTTCTAATGCTTCGAATTTCCCTCTTGGGATTGCTTTCTCAGTGTCTCACAGATTTTGGATTGTTGTGCCCTCATTTTCATTTGTTTCAAGGTATCTTTTGATTTCTTCCTTGATCTTATTGTTGACCCATTCATTGTTTAATAACATGTTATCTAGCTTCCATGTCTTTGTGTGTTTTTCAGTGTTCTTTCCTGATTGATTTCTAGTTTTATGGCATTGTGGTGAAAGAAGATGCTTGATATGATTTCAATTTTCTTAAATTTATTGAGACTTGTTTTGTGTCCCAGCATGTGGTTTATCCTAGAAAATGTTCCATGTGCACTTGAAAAGTATATATATTCTTCTGCTTTGGGGTGACATGCTCTGAAGTTATCAATTAAATCCATTTGATCTAGTGTGTTGTTTAAGGCCATTGTCTCCTTGTTGATTTTCCGCCTGGAAGATTCATCCATTGAAGTCAATGGGGTGTTAAAATCCCAAACTATGACTGCATTTCTGTCAGTCTCTCCTTTTACATCCATCGAGATTTGCTTTGTATGTTTAGGTTGGGTGTGTAAACTTTTACTAGGATTATATCTTGTTGGATTGTTTCCTTTATCATTATGCAATGTCTTTGTCTCTCACTATAGCCTTGGTTTTAGAGTCTATTTTGTCAGATGTAAGTACTGCCACCCAAGCTTTGTTTTCTTTTCCATTTGCATGAAATATCTTTTCCAACACTTCACTTTTAGTCTATGTATATCTTTCATTCTGAGATGGGTCTCTTGGGGGCAGCATATATATAGGTCTTGTTTTCTTTCTTATCCATTCAGCTACTCTCTATCTTTTGGTTGAGCATTTAAAACCATTTACATTTAAGGTGATTATAGATAGATGTGTATTTAGTGCTATTTTATTGTTAGACCGTTTCCCTCTTTTTTTTTCTTTCTCTTTTTCTTCTTCTCCTTAAAGCAAACCCTTTAACATTTTACCAGTAGTGGTTTGGTGTTAACAAACTTCTTTAGCTTTTTCTTGTCTGGGAAGCTCCTTATTTCTCCTTTGGTTTTAAATCATAGCCTTGCTGGGCAAAGTAGCCTTGGTTGTAGGTCCTTATTTTCCATCACCTTGAATATTTCATGCCACTCCCTTCTAGCCCGACATGTTTCTGTTGAGTAATCAGATGCCAGTCTAATTGATGCTCCCTTGTTGGGAATTACCTGCTTTCTCTTGCAGCTTTTAGGATTATCTCCTTGTCTTTAAGCCTTGTCATTTTAATTATGATGTGTCTCGGTGTAGGGCTCTTTGGATCCAACTTGTTTGGGATTCTCTGGGCTTCCTGGAGTTGTGCAACTTTTTCCTTCAATAGATTGGGGAAGTTTTCAGTCATTATTTCTTCAGATAGGTTCTTGATCCCTTGCTCACTCTCTTTTCCTTCTGGTATTCCCATGACATGGTAGTTGTTGCCCTTCATGTTGTCCAAGATGTTTCTTAAGCTCTCCTCATTTTTAAAAAATTCTTTTTTCTTTTTTCTGCTCTGCCTGATTATTTTTTCCTACCTTGTCTTCCAAAGCACTGATTCGATCCTCTCTTTCATCTAACCTGCTGTTTATTCCTTCCACTGTATTATTTATCTCAGATATTGCATTCTTTATTTCTGATTGATCTTTTTTATGGTTCTAAGTCTTTTTTCATGCTGTTGAGTATCCTTATAATCATTACTCTAAACTCTATGTCTGATAAATTGCTTACCTCCATTTCATCTAGTTCTTCTGGAAAATTCTCTTGTTCTTTCATTTGAGGTCTGTTTCTTTGTCTTTCCATTTCAGCTGTTTCTAAGTATTTTCCACCTTAGATGTTAAACTAATCAGCTGTTAAACTGATCAGGTGTTAATCTAAACAATCAATGATCAGCAGTCAGGCTTAAGCACCACAGGGCAGGGCAGGGCAGAGTAATTTTTGTAGGTGGGGCTATTGCTTCCCCTCAGGTTAATGCTATTCAGAGAGGCGTGCTCTGCCTGAGAGAGATAACTCCAGTTGCATTGTGATGAAGTGTTTTCTTCTATCTGTGGTAATAAAACTTTTTTCCAGCTAGTGTTCAGTTGGCTATTCAAGATGATTTCTCTACTATTTAGTTGAAATTCCAGATTGGTCCTGGGAGGAGGTTAGTATAGCTTTCACTTACTCCTCCGCCATTTTAGATCATGGGACATGTTTCTTTATTTTCCTAGTTTTGCTGCTTCTCATGCTTGTTTCTGTGTATTAGGTAGGTCTTCTGTGTCTCCTTGTCTTGTTATAGTGATCTTATAGAATAGGTGTCCATTGTGGACCAGTGACACAGTCTCCCTGATCACCTGATCTGGTTGCTCCAGGAGTGTTCCTTGTGTGGGTTATTTGAGCCCTTTTGTTGTACTTGAGATTTGATTGCTGTTGGTACATTTGTGGGTGGGGTTTCCCTCAAACTGGCTTGTTGTGAGGGTTGGCTATGACCAAAGTGTACAGGCTGCTATCCAGGGACTGACCCCATGAAGTGGATTTTGCCCCAGTGGAGTCTGATGCCTTTGAGACCTCCCTTTGGGTGTGCCACTTATGGAACTAATTGGGTCATGCTGTGTTGTGGTCTGAAGCCAGTCACCAGGTATATTGGTTCTTTGGTCTCTTGGGAGGGACTCAGGTGCAGGTCAATGTCAGACTCTGCCTGCGAGTTGCCCTGGGCTACCTTTTAGGAGCCACAAAGCAATCCAAGATTAGTAGCTGCCTATTAGTAGCTGTCTGGGACTGAGTCCTTATGGGAGGGGCCAAGCTGCATACCAGGTTGACTGCCACCCATACCAGGCTGGGACAGTTCAGCAATAGGCTCAAGGCACCCTGAGTCTGACTGTCACCTGCTTGCTACCCATTAGTGTCAGCCTCTGAAAGAACCTTGGGTGATATGGAAGTTGCATGTGGTAGGTTCTCATAAAGTCACCTGGTAGGGGAGAGTAATGTTCATCAGGTTGATATAGATTCAAGCTCAGCATTAGTTCTGGGTCTGGGGCCTCTCATCAATAGTCTCAGGGTACACTGAGGCCAGCTGCCACATACTTGGTGCCTGTTGATCTTTGGTGTGGGGTAGGGTCTTAGGAAGTCATCAGGATGGTGCCAATAGATTTCATCAGGACAGACCAGATGAATATTTGGCTGTGTGGATGAAGGTCTCTGCACAGGAACAGTGATGCCCACTGGGTGCACAGGAAGATGGCATTCACCCTAAAGCCACACAACTCAGCCTCTTTCTTTTTGTGTTTCTGACATTCTCTGAGTCCGCTCCTGATTCCTCTAGATTTTTTTTTTAAGAAAGACTGAAGCACAGACCCAAGCTAGTTGCTACCAGCAGAGGCTACAGTAGTATGTGAGTTTGTAGGGCTGTGCCTCAGGGAGTCATGAGGATGGAGCTAGTATATTTCCCCAGACTAATACCATGTGTGAGAGATGGTCCAACATAGGAACAGTGGCACTGTTTGGGCACATTGGGAAATCAGCCCTTGCCCAAAAGTCACACAACTCAGTCTCTACCTGTGTGTCTATGGCACCTTCTGAGCTTGCCCAGAATTCCTCAAGAGTTTTTCAAGAAAGACTGCAATGCAGGCCATGGCTGTGTGCTTCTGGCAGAACCCACAGCTGTGTGGGAGCTGGTTAAAATGGGGTCCCTGGTAGTTATCAAGGTGAGGCTAGTGCAGCCACCCAGGCATTCTGGGCAGTGCGGGAGAGGGACTCAACACAAGGACATTGGCAGCTATCCCTCCAGCCTCTCCTCTAAGCCACATGTTGCAGTTTCTCCCTGTATGATTCCTGCACTTATAAGCTACCATCCCCCTGCTGGAGCTCTGAGTGGGTTCCTGTGAGCAAGATTTTGTGCATTGCCCCTTTAAAAGACTTTTGTGTTTCCAACAACCTTCTGTTTCACCTGGATGAATGGAATTCCTGCTGATTTTCACAACCAGATGCTATGTGGGCTTCTCTTCCCAACACTAGTGCTCTGGGCTGGGGAGACACAGGTGTGACTGATACCCCTCTGTCCTCACTGAGGACATCTGTAGCTAGATATTCCTCTAGATTTTTAACCTCCACCCATGGGTGCAGGGCCAGCCCATTTCATGTCTCTGTGCCTCCCACTAGTCTTGACGTAACGTCTTCTGTGCAAGCATAGTTGTAAAATATTTTATTTTTAAAGATACTTATTTTTGCAGTTGATTGAGGTTTAGAAACAGGCAGGATGAGGCTCAACAAACATGTGCTTTGCTGGGATATAAGATGCTCTTCTTTCCAGGTCATAGAAGCCAATTTTGGAAAAAGTCCCAGCTGTGTTTACCCCAAATTCAAGTTTCAGTTCAAGGGAGCTTCTTTCCATACCCCTTTTCCCTCCTCCCAGCAAAAGCTGCTGAGATAAAGCTGTCTTTAACAGGAAGTAACTTCAAGCAATTAGTACCATTTCCTTTTTAAACCGGGCAGAAAATGTCTCTGTGGGCGTCTGAACCTGTCATATCTATCAAGGACTTGGGAAATATGAAGTGACACTTATTGCACCTAAACTCCAAAGAACTTGCCTGTATGGGGATTGTGAGAAACCTTGCAAATTTTTTGACTACAGAAGGGCCTTCACTTAATTAGGACTGAATGCTTGAGTGTTGGGAGCTTATGAGGCCTGCAGATAGTTCACAGATGTCCTCAGACCAAGGACTATGGCAGACCAAGAAGTCCATTATTCATCTGTGTCCAGTGTCTCAGGTAAGTGAGGGTTACAGTCCTCACTGGGAAAGACAAGTGAGGCAAGTAGATGTGGGAGCTTGAAGGAATTGCAAGGGACCTCACCTACACAACAGCTAGATCAGTGCTTTCCAATCTTTCCATACCCTCCCAACTCTTCTGTTATCTTTTTTCATAAGGCCTAGTGCTTCAAATAGTTTTTTCTCCTGAAAATGCTGCATTTATTAAATAATAGCTCCTTCATGTTCATGTACGAGGTCTGTCCAGAAGGTATCTAGCTATGTAACATGAAAAATAGGGACATTTACTGAAGAAGATACAAGATACAAGAAACATTGTACAAAGAACAATGACGCCTCAGTCCCCTTCAAAGTAAGCACCTTGGGACCTCACACAACTCTCTCTCCCAATTGACATCAGCTGCCCTGTTGTATTTTCCTGAATCTCATCGATGGTCTGAAACCTCTTCCCTTTCAAAGATTATTTTAGTTTTGGGAAAAGCCAGAAGTTGCAAGGTGCCAAATTTGGGCTGTAGGGGTGCTGAGTCACCTGGGTGATTTGATGTTTCACCAAAAAACTCTGCACGAGATGTGATGCATGAGCAGGTGCATTGTTGTGATGAAGCTGCCGATCACCACTTGCCCATAGCTGCAACCTTCTGAATCCGAATAGTTTCCACAGAGGAATGTTCAAGCTTAATGCAAAATTTGATGCAGATTCGTTGCTCCACTCAGTCATTTTGAATGTGATGGCCACACAGTACACATGCCCACTCAATGGCATCTACTGCTTCCACTGACTAGTACAATGAAGTCATCATTGTTCACACATACACATTCCAGTCTACTCTCTTTGGCTGCCAGGTTACGTCAATGTTGCACAAACCATTCTTGTTATATTAACAATGGCTGGACTTTTACTGGACAGACCTTGTACACAGGCACATGTTTGTCAGAGCTTCTGATCAGCATGGATAACCAATGTTATTGTGCTTGGTTGCTGTAATTCCAAGAAAAAGTAAATTAACCTGACACTTAGATAACTGGGGCAGCTGTATGATAAAATGCCCTGTTTTCCTTAAAGTTTTAAAATACTGTAAATGACTTGAGAAACACACTGATTGCCTCTGTGGTCTGTTAAGATGACCAGGAAGCTAGGCTGGGAACAATTGATCTACTTAGTACCTCCCATTTTTGAGTCAGCAAGTAACACTCTTAGTCAAATACAAGGTTAATCTTTGAGCTGAGATTAAATCTCGCCCCACTGGGGGCCAGTTTGCATACTTTTACTTGGCTTCCCCTATGACACTACTGGCCTGTAACTTTGACTCATCTATGATCAAATATTTTAAATATAACAAAGGGGACTTTCAGTCAAAATCTGTATTAGTCAGGATTCTCCAGAGAAACAGAACCAATAGGAGATGCTAAATAGATAGATAGACAGACAGAGAGGTAGACAAATAGAGATATAATTGGCTGAGGTCGTTATGAAGGCTGAGAAGTCCCATGAAATGTTGTCTGCAAGCCATAAACCCAGGAAAGCTGGTGGTATAGTTCTAGTCTGAATCCAAAGGTCTGAGAACTTGGGAGAGCCAATTGTGTAAGTTCCAGTCCTAGAGCAGGAGAAGACCCATGAACCAGTTCTACAGTCAAGCAAAGAGACTTTAATATACATTAAAGGCACACGGTGGTTTGGAACTGCCTTGATATTTGAGACAGGCCCTCAATTTCTGAGAGGGGTATTAAAGGAGCTCTCACATTCCATTTTTCTGAAGCTCAAAGTCATTCATAGATACAATAAACTTCAAGACTACCTATTAAGTGTAAGATGATATAGCTGGAAGGAGGGGGTGGTAGCAGTAACAATGGAAGGGTAGGTGAGTAAAATAGACCCTGTTTGAGGGAGACTATTTTTATTAGGGGAGAAATATGTGCTCAGAACTATTTCTAAGACAATGTATAAGATAGTATATGCCTCTGAGGGTTGAAAATTGCATATGTAATACTTTGTTCAGCAGGGTTTCCTGGGACTGAAAGGTGTATAATGGAACCAGGTAAACCAGCAACTGCACTATTTATAACCGCCTCCTAGGAGAAGACAAGTGTTGTAAGTTGTACCTCACTGGTGCTTTGTGCAACAAATCACAGCAAAATTTAGAAGCACTACCATGCTGGCTATTTGTATGTTTACCCAATAAGTCTCACACTGACATCTTAGTCACAAATATTTTCTGCCTCCTGGAAATATCTAAGATATCATCCAAACAGTTTTTATCTGATACATTAATCACCTTTTCTAGATTACCTTGCCTATATATAGATTCATGGACAAGCAATTACCTCCAAAGGCAGTCATGCCAGGATGCCCATTCTTTTAATTTTATTATTTTTAACAGTAGTAAAATACACATAACAAATTTTGCCATATTAACCACTTTATTTTTAGACAGAGGGGAAGGGAGGGAGAAAGAGAGGAAGAGAAACATCAATGTGTGGTTGCCTCTTGTGCACCCCTTACTGGGGAACTGGCCTGCAACCCAGGCATGTGCCCTGACTGGGAATTTAACTGTGACTCTTTGGTTCACAGGCCAGCACTCAGTCCACTGAGCCACACCAGCCAGGGCCATATTAACCACTTTTAAGTGTATAGTTCTGTGGAGTTAAGTAATTCACATTGTTATGTAACTATAACCAGTATCCATCGTCAGAACTCTTTTTACCTTGTAAAACTGAACCTCTGTACTCGTTAAACAAATAACTCCCCATTTCTTCCTTCCTCCAGCCACTGGCATACACCATTCTACTTTCTGTGTATGTAAATTTGACTACTCTAGGTTCCTCATATAAGTGAAATCATATAGTATTTATTTATCCTTTTGTAACTTCACTTAGCATAAAGTCCTCAAGATTCATCAATGCTGTTGCATGTGTCAGTATTTCCTTCCTTTATATGTATATATCACATTTTGTTTATCTGTTCATCTCTTGGTGGAGGTGCCTGGCTTGCTACCACTTTTGACTATTGTGAATAATATCACTATGAACAAATATTGCTTTGAGATTATGCTTTCAATTCTTTTGGGCATATATCTAGAAGTGGCATTACTAGATCATATGACAATTTTATTTTTAACTTTTTGAGGAACAGCTATATTGTTTTCCATGGTGGCTGTACCATTTTACATTACCATCAACAGTGCACAAGGGTTCCAAATTATCTACATCCTCACCAACAGTTATTTTCTTTCTTTTTAAATAATAGGCATTCTAAGGTTTGTCAGGTGGTATCTCGCTGTAGTTTTATCGTGCAATTTCCTAATGGTTGGTGATGCTGAGCATCGTTTCATGTGCTTATTGGCCATTTTTAAATCTTCTTTTGAGAAAAGTGTATTCAAGTCCTCTGCTCATTTTTAAATTGGGTTGTTGGGGGGGGGAGTTGTTGCTGAGTTTTTGTTCTTTATATATTCTAGATATTAATTCCTTTTCAGATATATGATTTGCAAATATTTTCTCCCATTCCATGGATTACCTTTTCATTTTGTTGACAGTGTTTTTTGATGCACAAAAAATTTACATTTTAATATAGTACAGTTTATCTATTTTTTTCTTTTGTTGCCTGTGGTTTTGATATATATCCAAGAAATAATTGCCAAATCCAGTGTTATGGAACTTTCCCCTTATGTTCTTTTTCTAGGAATTTTATAGTGTTACCTCTTATATTTGGGTCTTTGATCCATTTTGAGTTAATTTTTGGGAAAGTGTCCAAACTTATTTATTAATTTAATTTAAATTAAATTAAATTTTATTATTACCTTAAAATTCTCAACCTTGGATACATTTATTGATTTTTAGAGAAGGGGAACAAAAGGAGGGAGGGAAGAAGTGAGAGGGGACAGAGAGAGAGAGAGAGAGAGAGAGAGAAACATTGCTGTGAGAGAGGAACATAGATTCATTGCCTCTTATACACGCCTTGACTGTGGACTGAACCTGCAACATAGGTATGCACCCTGACCAGGAATTGAACCCATGACCTTTTGGTGCATAGCACATTGCTCCAACCAACTAAGCCACACTGGCCAGAACTCCAAATTTATTTTTTTACATGAGGATCTCCAGTTTTTCCAACACCATTTGCTGAAAATACTGTCCTTTTTTCCACTGAATGGTCTTGGCACCCTTGTTGAAAATCAATTGGTTATATATGTGAGGGTTTATTTCTGGCCTCTGTTTTCTGTTACATTGGTCTATATGTCTTTCCTTTTGCCATTACCACACTGTTTTGATTACTCTAACTTTGTAGTAAGTTTTGAAATCAGGAAGTGTGATGCTTTCACTTTTTTCTTCTTTTCAAGATTGTTTAGCCATTTGGGGTTACTTGAAATTTCACATGAGTTTCAGGATGGCTTTTTCTATTTCTGCATAAAGTGTCATTGGGTTCTTTTGTACACACTACATTGAATCTATAGATTGCTTTGGGTGGTAGTGACATCCTAACAATGTTAAGTGTTCCAGTCCATGAACATGAATGTCTTTCTGTTTATTGGTGTCTTTAATTTCTTTCAACAACATTTTCTACTTTTCAATGTACAAGTCTTCACTTCCTTGGTTAAGTTTATTCTTAAATATTTTATTATTTTTTTAATGCTAGCATAAATGGTATAGTTTTCTTAATTTCATTTTTAGATTATTCATTGTTAGTGTATAGAAACAAAACTGATATTTGCATGTTAATTTTGTATCCTGATTTTTATTAGTTCTAACAGTTTTTTTGTGTGGAATTTTAGCGTTTTCTATGTATAATATCACATCGCCTGTAAATAGAGATAAATTTACTCCTTTCTTTCCAATTTAGATGCCATTTATTTCTTTTCAGAAAATCTATTCTTAACTTAAGCAAAAATATATTTTCTTGTAGCTTTTCCTGTTTTCTTAACAAACTTCTTAGTTTAGAACAGTTTTAGATCTACAGAATTATTGTGATGATAGTATAGAGAGTTCCCATATACCTCACAACAAGCTTCTCCAATTATTAGTATCTTTCAGGTCTTAGGTATGTAGAGGAAAACAGGAAAATGTGGAGGCAAAAATTAGCCTGTTTTTAGTATTCTCATTCCTTCATGCCTAAATCTGCACTTTTAAAAACAACTCTCTATATCCTCCTCCCTGCCCACTGCCCATTCTCATACATGCAACATTCTTTTCCTCTCTCTTCCTCCTTCCTCAGCAAATCAGGTGGACAGACTAGTCTGATTACCTCAAAACTAATCTAATCCTAAGAAACTAAATTCTGCCTCTAACATTCCATTTCCCCAGTGGTTTTAATTAGGTGCAAATTCTCCTTGCTTTAAAACATGCCTCAGGATCTTAGGGAGATGGCAAGCAAACGGGGTATTAATGCAGGATGATATTTCTCACTTCAGGGTGCCCATGCAACATTTATTGTCATTAAAATAGTGTCATTCAAATGAGGTGGCTGATGTTGGAAAATGAATGCAAAGTTGATCATTGTTCTGTGGATCTGAGCTTTGATGAAGAAGCTGAATTAGAGGCAGCAGTTCAGCTGTGCTTATGCAGTATGTCTCTGTATTACTTAGTAGAGAAATCCTGGAGACTCTGACAGGAGGACAAAGCCGCTAAGGCTATATCAGACTTGTGGGGAAAGAAATTATCTGCCACTTCTTTACCAGGCTGTGGGGAGAATGAGGAATATACTACATGGACAGTGGCCTGAGTGCCTAGAAAAAAATGTAGATGTTTTATTGGTCTTGTGTATGATCATTGCTTAATTCCCCAGAGTCCCTATAGAGTTCTGGAAGCTCTGTAGCTAATTTCTGTTCCTGAGGTTTTTGTTTTTCCATGGTGCCCAGGTTAAAGATAAATTGATTTCTCTCTATCCTGTGTTTAGCTTTTGTCTCTCTGCATTGAGGCTTTGAATTCTTTGGATCTGTACAGTTATCCACTGATGGCTAGGCTTAAACATTAAACAAACTCACAGAACTAATTAGGTTTTATGGCCTGTGGCCAAGTCAAGTAGTTTTGTTTCTCGGAATTTCTGAGAGGAAAAGAAAACATGTTTAAGACTTAGTAAAATTTTCCTCAAAATATCTCCTTGTACGTGCAAGTATTGCAGACCTCAGGGAAATGATTGCTCTAGCCTAGCTTGGAAATATTCAGCATCGTGTGCTGGCTGTATTCTTTATGACTTCACTCCAGGTCGAGCTGTGAAAACATGAGGGGGCCAGAAACCATTTTGAAGAAGTAGAATAGACTGAATCAAATGTGTAAATAACACAGCTTGATTAATTCAAAACTGAAGCCCTGGCCTCCCCAGTCTCATGGTCCACAGCAATAATTTTCCCTTGGCCAGAGACCTAAGTATCTATGTTCAAATCTCATATTCTTTTCTGGACAGATTCATGAAGTCATATTTCAGGTTGCCTGGATTTTTTCTTCATTGTCCCCTCATTTGAGTTAGGCTTAAAAATTAGAGTCATTAAACAGTAAAATAAACACACAGCAATAACAGAAAATTATGTCTTGGCCCTTAGAGATCAATTTAATGTGTTTCACAGCATAAAACTTCATAAAGGCTTTCACTGGGATATTACATCATAAACAGCATCATTCAATATGTCACCACACATTGCT
Source organism: Pteronotus mesoamericanus (assembly GCF_021234165.1). Taxonomy (NCBI): domain Eukaryota; kingdom Metazoa; phylum Chordata; class Mammalia; order Chiroptera; family Mormoopidae; genus Pteronotus; species Pteronotus mesoamericanus. The sequence goes on from NW_026555198.1 coordinate 8,207,578, forward strand.
ACTCTTTCACTTTGGCATTATTTATTGATTGTAGCAGAAGCACACTATTTGTACCTATTAAATATTTTAGTTTCCTTTTATCTTTTTCTGAGCAAAAGTGGAATGGTACCATTATTGTTAAACTATTCTCAAGGCTAAAATCCTCCTGAATATTGTTTACATCCCTGGTTATAAAGGCAAGTAATGGGGCGGAGCTTCTCTGCCTGCTTTGATTCCTATCAAGGGTAATGTGTGTGTGTGTGTGTGTGTGTGTGTGTGTGTGTGAGAGAGAGAGAGAGAGAGAGAGAGAGAGAGAGAGAGAGAGAGAGAGAGAGAGAAAGGGGGAGAGAGAGAGAGAGTGTGTGTGTGATAGAGGAAGGGTAGTGAGCAGAACAAGATTTTTAAGGAAGGAGGGGGGCTAAAAGGAAAAACAACTTTCAGTGAATTGTAACTACATAATGAAATTATTCTGATATGTAATTACAAAAATGGCTGTGTGTTTTCTCTCACCTCCTCCTCTCTCTCTTTTCATACTCCCACCCTCCCCAAAAGCACAGAAGTAAAATGAGACTGCCAGATTGAAGCCACACACCCACTCTAGGTCTGTTTTGAAAAAGGGATTTTTCCTCCCCTTATTTCCTTTGTGGTGATGGCAGAATGGATACTGCAAAATGCAGTTATGGTGTGGACTTGCCACCGTTAGACTTCTTACTCTCCCTTGAGCTGCTCCTTGGTCTGGCAAGCAGGATCAAAGCTTCAAAGGCTTTATGTGACCACGTTTCTCACCATCTCTTGCAGTTTGACATTTGCCATTCATTCAGTACTTAGTCACTGTCTCTCTGACAAATGACCTGAAGGAGTTAGAGATTTAGGTTCCAAGTTAGGAAATGCTCCGGTGTTGTAGTGGAGGGTGCAGTCCTTGTGGCTTCAGGTTCTGTTAAGAATTTCAGGAAAAGTGATAAAATGTATTTTTAACCTAGTACTCAAGAATATGTGAACATGTACATTATTCAAATAGTACGTTTTGGTACTCACCCATACTATTTAATATTGGAGTTTCTCTTTTTAATTTAAAATTTTACTAGGACTCTTTAGAGTGCCTATATCTGATTCCTTTAATGTTGTTTTTCAAGCTAGTTGTCAATTTCCAATGTAGCTTTTGGATTTTCTTGGTCACTCCTGGCTTCTATTTTCTTCTAGTTCATGTTTTCTCCTCAAAATAAGACTGCACCTAATATATAAGGGCAGATGATATTCAGGGTTTTTTAAAAAAGATTTTATTTATTTATTTTCAGAGAGAGGGGAAGGGAGGGAGGAAGAAAGGGAGAGAAACATCAATGTGTGATTGCCTCTCACACACCCCTCACCTGGGACCTGGCCAGCAACCCAAGCATGTGCCCTGACCAGTAATCAAACCAGCGACCCTTTAGTTTGCAGGTCAACACTCAATCCGCTGAGCTACACCAGCCAGGGCTGATACTCAGTTTTAATACTGTCCATGAAAGCTGCCTCTTAAACCCGAGGAAATCTTTCTGGCATGTGACATACACCTCTCCCGTAGTTGGTTGAGTGAGACGTGTAGGTATAAGATCAAAGTCCTAGAATAGCATCAGGGTTATTGGACATGCAGCCATGGGACAAAAGCTGGAATGTGTAGCGTAGTGAGCTGTGGGGAGAAGGAAAAAAAAGTATAAGTTCGGTGGAAGGACAGACAAATTGCATCCAGAAGGACCTTAAGCAGGCAGGCAGAAGGAAAGCAAGCAGACTCAGAAACAGTGTATTTGGTTATGGCTGTTAACTGAACACCCTTTGCTTCTCTTTGTTCTTATCAAGTTTTCCTTCAGCTGTCTATGCAATGTACACAATGTACATCTTTCAACTCATTCCTTTAATGAAATTTATCATTTTCATGGTCTTCTTTAGTTCTCTCTTTTTCATGACCTTTGGGAGTTGAGGACTAGATGTGCTACCTCAGGAAAGCTTTTATCAGTGCTCTGGGAAGATGGATTTAGCATTCTGGCTTGTATTTGTAAACATGCAACTACATGTATGCTCAGCAACCACCTTGCTGACTCATTTTCAGTTTTTTTTCTTGAGTTTGTTTTTAAATCCCCACCTGAAGATATGTTTTTTATTGATTTTTAAAAAGAGAGGAAGAGAGAGCGGGAGAGCAAGACAGAGAGAGACATCAATGTGAGAAACATGAATCGATTGCATCCTGTACGTGCCCCGGCTGGGGATCAGACATGTAACTGAGGTATGTGCTGTGACCAGGAATCAACCTGCAGTCTTTTGGTGTATGAGAAGATGCTCCAACCAACTGAGCAACCCAGCCAGCGATTTTGAGTTTTTTATAAGAGCTTTATTGAGATTTATTTTTCTTTTTAATTTGAATTATAGTTTACATTCAATATGATTTTGTATTCGTTTCAGGTATATAGCACAGTAGCCAGACAGTCATACACTCCATAAAGTGGTCCCTTCAATATTTCCAGTACCCATGTGGCACCATATATAGTTATTACAGTATTATTAACTATATTTCTTATGCTGTATTTGACATGCCTGTGAATATTTTGTAACTACCAATTTGTACTTCTCAATCCCTTCACCTTTTTCATCAAATCCCTCAACCCACCTCCCCTCTGGCAGCCATCAGTCTTTTCTCTGTATCTATGAGTCAGTTTCTGTTTTGATTGTTCATTTATATTGTTCTTTAGATTCCACATATAAGTGAAATCATATGGTACCTGTCTTTCTCTGAGTTATTTCACTTAGCATAATACCCTCTAGGTCTATCCAATGGTAAGATTTCATTCTTTTTTTATGGCTGAGTAACATTCCATTGTATATGTGTCACAGCTTTTTTATACATTTTTCTATTGATGGGCACTTAGGTTCCTTTCATATCTTGGCTATTGTAAGTAACGCTGCATGAACATACTGAAGATAAACTGATTCATTTTCATTATAGTCCATCTGATCCTGAAATCCTTTGAGTATTATATTTCTCAATCTGATCTTAACAGAGAACAAAGTAAAAAAAAATAATAAGTAAATAGGGCTCTGAGGTCAAATATGTTTAGGAAATAATGGATTAAACAAAATAAAACAATTTCTTTACTGTATGTCTTTCTACAGTGTTTCTGTTTATATATTCTGCCTCTATGTAAGATGCAACATTTTCCAAACTCATTTGCTGAAAATACCTATTAATAGTATTTTGGGGTTTTTTTGTTTATTTTATTTTTTTAATTTTAATTTATTTTTTCAAATACATTTGTCTCTGCCTTCCCCCCACCACTTTCCCTTGCCCCCTCCCTCCTTCCCTCCCTCAGCTCTTCCCCTTTGGTTTTGTCCATGAGTCCTTGCTATATGTTCCTTGACTTTCCCCTTCCCTTCCTTTTCCCCGCCCCCCCTCCTTTCCTCTTGTCTCCGTTGGTTTCTTTTCCTTTCAGTGTTGCTGGTCTTATTTTCCTTGCATCTTTGTATTGTTGGTTAGGTTCCACTTATAGGTGAGATCATCTGGTATTTGTCTTTCGCCCCCTGGCTTTTTTCGCTTAGCATAATGCTCTCCAGTTCCATCCATGCTGTCGCGAAGTTTAGTCGTTCTTTTTTTCTTTCTGCTGCGTAGTATTCCATTGTGTATATGTACCATGGATTTTTGATCCAATCATCTACTGATGGGCACTGAGGTTGCTTCCAACACTTGGCTATTGTAAATTGTGCTGCTATGAACATTGGGGTGCATAGGTTCTTTTGAATTGGCGTTTTGGGATTCTTAGGGTATAGTCCCAGCAGGGGAATCCCTGGATTAAAAGGCAGTTCCATTTTCAGCTTTTTGAGGAAATTCCACACTGCTTTCCACAGTGGCTGCACCAGTCTGCCTTCTCATCAACAGTGGACTAGGGTTCCCTTTTCTCCACAGCCTCGCCAGCACCTGTTGTTTCTGGATCTGTGTATGATGGCCATTCTGACCGGTGTGAGGTGGTACCTCATGGTGGTTTTGATCTGCATTTCTCTGATGGCTAGTGATGCTGAGCATCCTTTCCAATACCTCTGGGCCCTCTGTATGTCCTCCTTTGAAAAGCGTCTGCCCAGGTCCTTTGCCCATTTTTTGATTGGATCATTTGTCTTCTTGGAGTGGAGTCAAGTGAGTTCTTGATATATCTTGGAGATCCAACCTCTATCTGATGTATCATTAGCGAATATATTTTCCCATATGGTTGGCTCCCTTTTCATTTTGCTGATGTTTTCTTTTGCCATGCAGAAGCTTCTTATTTTGATGAGGTCCCACTTGTTTATTCTTTCCTTTATGTCCCTTGCTTTAGGAGACACATCAGTGAAAAAAATGCTGCGTGGGATATCTGAGAGTTTCCTGCCAATGTTCTCCCCTAGGACTTTGATGGTGTCACGACTTATATTTAAGTCTTTTCTCCATCTTGAGTTTATTTTTGTGTATGGTGTCAGCTGATGATCCAATTTCAATTTTTGGCATGTAGCCGTCCAGGTCTCCCAGCACCATTTGTTGAAGAGGCTATTATTGCTCCATTTTATGCTTCTGCCCCCTTTGTCAAATATTAGATGCCCATAGAGACCTGGGCTTATTTCTGGGCTTTCTATTCTGTTCCACTGGTCTATGGATCTGTTCTTGTGCCAGTACCAGATTGTTTTGAGTATAGTGGCTTTGTAGTAGAGTTTGATGTCCGGTATTGTGATCCCTCCTACTTTGTATTTCTTTCTCAAAATTGCTGCGGCTATTCGGGGTCGTTTATGGTTCCATATAAATTTTTGAAATGTCTGTTCTATTTCGGTGAAATATGTCATTGGTATCTTAATAAGGATTGCGTTGAATCTATAAATTGCTTTGGGTAGTATGGACATTTTGAGGATATTCATTCTTCCAATCCATGAGCACGGTATATGCTTCCATTTATTTGTGTCTTCCTTAAATTCTTTCTTCAACGTTGTATAGTTTTCTGCATACAGGTCTTTTACGTCTTTGGTTAAATTTATGCCTAGGTACTTTATTTTTCTCCTTGCTATATCGAATGGTATTTTTTTTTCTGATTTCTTCTTCTTCTATTTGATTGCTGGTGTACAAAAATGCCTTTGATTTCTGAATATTGACTTTGTACCCTGCTGTTTTGCCAAATTCACTTATTAGGTTGAGGAGTTTTTTGGTAGAGTCTACAGGGTTCTCTATGTACACTATCATGTCATCTGCAAACAATGATAGCTTTACTTCCTCCTTTCCTATTTGGATGCCTTTTATCTCTTTCTCTTGTCTGACCGCTGTGGCTAGGACTTCCAATACGATGTTGAAAAGAAGCGGTGAAAGCGGACATCCTTGTCGTGTTCCCGATCTTAGTGGGAAAGCTTTCAGTTTTTGCCCATTGAGTATGATGTGGGCCATAGGTTTTACATATATGGCCTTTATTACGTTGAGGAATGCCCCATTTATTCCCATTTTGCTGAGTGTTTTGATCATAAATGGGTGTTGTACCTTATCGAATGCTTTTTCTGTGTCTATCGAGATGATCATGTGGTTTTTGTCTTTTCTTTTATTTATGTGATGCATCACGTTTACTGATGTGCATATATTGAACCATCCCTGCATGCCTGGGATGAATCCCACTTGATCGTGGTGGATAATCTTTTCAATGTATTGCTGGATGCGGTTTGCCAATATTTTGTTGAGGATTTAATAGTATTTTGAAAAATACTTGTGTTACAAGGCATACATTTTTGAGAAAAAGTAGTTTTGAAATTTAGGGGACTTGAAGCTTAATTCAATAAATTTTATAGATTTCCTTTATAATTTTGGTTCCCTTGTCAGTTTGATCTTTGCCACTTTTATGCCCCAATGAAAGAAAACCTTTTTACCATCTGATGTTAAAACTTCGCAACCATCTATCTCACTGTGTTTTTTTTTTCCCCAAAGCCTAACAAGTTGCTTTTCCATCCCATTCTATTCTTTTCAACCTTTCCACTTTAGCTCTGGGAATTAAAACATCCCATTCTGCCCCTCACAGGTTATATTTTTCCTCTTAGTTTTGCAGACCTGGACATAAATGTAAATAACAGGCACATTATAATTGTAGAGTGCATTATATTTTCAAGGTAATTTTACATCTATTATCTCATTTGATCCTCTCCTCGCCTAAGTAGGTAAGCAGAGCATCGATTATTACCCCTTTTTAGCTCAAGGCCATTCCGCTAAGTAAAGGTAAAGACAATAAGGTTTTTAGATGAATAAGTTCCAGTACAGTTAACCCACCATTAGTACAGCAGCCTATTTCTTTCTTGCTATTTTTGAAATATATATCTATGAATTTTCTTGGCAAATATGAGAATTTTCTCAGAGAAAAAATGTGGAAAATTGTTTGGCAAGAAATCACACATATAGGGGCCTCAACAGGTTACTTGGTGCTTGAACATTATGTGGGAATAAGGAAACCAGGACAATCCTAGATTAGGCCACCACAGGAAAGACTCATTACTAGGTCGCAGGAGCCCTTTCCTCTTTCTGAGAGGGACTTCTGATCATGAAAATCATAACCCCCTACTTGACTCTGCACTAAAGGACTAACTAGTTAATCTTGTATCTATTTTTTGTAATGTGGAAATTTGCACACTGATTAGAGTCATATTGGGGAGACTCTTTTGGTCTAAGGTAAGGATCTTCAAGGGGGAAGTGAGAAGTCTTTGTCATTTGGGACATTTGGCAATGTCTGGAGACACTTCTGGTTACTACTGGAAGGAGGGGTTGCTACTGGCATCTAATGGGTGGAGGCCAAGGACCCTTCTCAACTTCTTACATTTAATAAGAGACCCCCTTACACACACACACACACACACACACACACACACGCACACAAAGAATTACCTGACACACCATGTCAATAGTGCCCAGATTGAGAAACTGATCTAAGTGAAGAGCTTGAGTCCCATTGAAGTTGTTTTGATTTGGTCTCTGCTTTTTTTCCCCTTTCTCTCTCTCTCTCTCCCCCCATCTGTCTCTCTGTATGTGTATGTGCATGTGTGTAAGTTGGGTGTTATCCATCCAAGTAAGTGTAGGCAAAGGTCTTAAAACACCTGAATAGTATTGCTGTGTTTTGAAGAAATGAGTGTGAATCATGGTGAACTTGAGATTTTCACTTGGTGTCCTGGACTTTTCTGGAGTTATAGGTACAGTGCACATACCTGAGGACACAGAATCACCTACCAACACTCCCTTAGGTGTGTCCCTTTGTCTGCCTGTCTCACTTCTGACTCCAGCAATTACTATATTTCACAAGCCTCAGTTCCTACTTGTGGAGCAGGCATTAGGGGCTGCTGTTAGCTATAGGAGAAGAATCCAGCAAGAAGTGCTTAGGAGCTGTCTAAAGAGGTGTTCTTGGGGTTTAAGAATGCACTTGGTTCTTTCACTTAGGATGAGCTGAGAGAAAAAGTAGAGGGGATGGCAACTGTGATGGTTGCCTAGGCTATTCTCCAACAGTTTTATGCTTAAGAAGAAATTGTGATGAACCCAGCCACTGCAGTTGTGAATATGCAGGATCCAAGGAGAGTGTAGTGTACATGGAAGGAATGGGTATATCCCTTTAGTGTGCAGAAGAGATGCCTGAGCATCTGGGTATGTGTTTGTGGTTTTGTATTTGGGCTTCAATTCAAAGCCAACTTTGTTCATGTGATAAATAATTTCATATCCACTCTTAATTTCCATTGATTAATGGTAATTAACCTTCTCAACTTTAACACTGTAGATAATAAATGAAGCTCATTCTATTAGGCTTTACCACAGTGCTGGTATTTGAGTAGGGAAAAAAAAAAGCCTGGGATAAGAATTCCTTCAGTGCACTCAGTGTGGCCCTGAAGGAATTATAAACTCTTGGAAAACCTCTTATTTGTGTTGTGCAGGATGTTAAGGTTTGTAATGCAGGGGTAGGGCTCTTGGAATTACCAAATGTTGTAGCCAAGGGCAAGTGCTGGTAAAATCCTGAAAACTTGGCCCTTTTCAATTTCCCCCTTTCCTTTTCTCTTAGGCCATCCTCATTATATCAGTTGAAATTCATGGGTGGTACAATGCTGAGTTGTAAGTTCTGTTGCTGGTGGAAGAAGGAGTGCAGTCTGTGACCTTCCTTGGGAAGTTATTTTTAATTTCTACTCCTCCTTTGCTCTCCCCTCTGAGTTTGTGTGTTGGGAGGTAGGGAGTATTTACACACAAAGGGTGTATGATAAGGTGACAAGTAAATCAGATATTACCTTGTATAAAAACTTTGAAATAGAGGCATTTAAGTTTCTAAAAGTCAGAAGTTGTGGTTGAGCCTGACAGCCATTAGCAAATATGATACAGTTCAAAGGTGAGTACTTATGAATTTATATATACATACATAAAGTTGGAGATATTTCATTGGTATGTTAATTAGACAATGTATTTGAATATCAATATATGATCATTTCTCCATTAATCCCAAGCATCACGTGATTTAGAATTCTTTTCTGTTAAGTTTTAAAATATATTATGATTGTTTTGTCTGGATTGGTTCATGTTTATTTGTCTATTATACTTTGTTTAGCTTGTGCATGTAGTATGCAGGTTATCATGAAATTCAATTCATTTCTTTTTTTTTGTTCAATTACTTTTGTCTCTATTTTCCCACCCCCACTCTCCCTTGCCCCACCACCCCCACCTCCCACCCCCAATCCTACCCCCCTTTGGCTTTGTTCATGGGTCCTTTATACATGTTCCTTGATGACCGTTCCCCTTCTTTCCCCCGTTATCTCCCTCCCCGCTCCCCTCTTGTTACTGTCAGTTTGTTCTTTATTTCTGTGTCTCTGGTTCTATTTTGCTTGCGTGTTTGTTTTGTTGATTAGATTCCACTTATAGGTGAGATCATATGGTATTTGTCTTTCACCGCCTGGCTTATTTCTAAAATATATTATAATTTTTTAAAAATGAGTTTCACATACAGGTGTCAAGAGATTATGGGAAGTCAGCATGGGGTTAAAAATAAATATCAAATGATCCATGAAGAGAATAATTTTGTGCAACAAACAGTTCATTATGTAGTCTACAGAAATTATGATCAGTGTTCAGCAATGGCTCAGTATCTGACCACCATTCTAAATGTCAGTACTCTTTACTGTGCATAGCTTTCCTAAAAGTTATTTCCCACGTTTTTCACATACTAAATACCACAGGCCTGATCTTTAAATGATAAATAATTGTCTAAATATCTTTGCTTCTTTCCTTTTATTTTCTCTTTAATTTCTTCTCAGTAGCCTATTTTCTCGCACTTTATAGCATCATCTAAATAAAATACCGATTAATGTATAATAGGTATATGATGTGTCTAGGTATAGATTTCTGAGTCTATCTTATTTGGAATTTGTTGAGCTTTTTGGAGATATTGATTGTTTATCATCAAAATTAGAAATATTTTGGCCATTATTTCTTCAAACATTTTCTGCTCCCTTTTCTCTCTTCTATCCTTATGGGGCTCCTATTATGTATATGTTGTTGCATGTGATGGTGTCCCACAGGTCTGTAAGGCTCTACTTATTTTTCGTCATTTTTTTCTCTTTCTTCTGTTGAACTTGTTAATCTAAATTTAGCTATCTTCAAGTTCACTGATTCTTTATTCTGCCTGCTCAAGTATGTAGTTTTGCCCTTCTAGTGAATTTTTTACCTCAGTTTTATACTTTTCAACTCCAGAATTTCTATTTGGTTCATTTTTATAATTTCTATGTTTTAAAAATATTCTCTATTTGGTGAGACATTATTCTCTTACTTTCTTTTAGTTCTTTAGATATGACTTCCTTTAGTTTATGAAAATATAATCTCTGATTTAAATAGTAAGTTCAATATTTCAGCTGTCTCAAGGACAGTTTCTATCAATTTTTTCTTGTGTATGGGCAATACCCTCTTTGCTTTTTTGTATATCTGGTACTATTCTTTGTTGAGAACTGGACATTTAAAATAATACATTGTGGCATATCTAGAAAACAGATCCTTTCCTACATCCCCAGCCTTTGTTACTGTTGCTTATTTTCTGAACTAATTTTGTAGAGCCTATATTCATGTTGTATATGGCCACTGAAGTCTCTGCTTGACCGGTTTAATGGGCATCTAATGGTTAGACAGAGATTTGCTAAAATGCCTGGAACCAATAAATCTCCCAGTCTGCTAATGTGCTCTGTGAACATTATAGAGGCCTCTCTTCAACCTTAAGGCAAGTAGTTGACAATTTAACCTTTGCTTTCACTTTCTACTTGTGTAGAGAGATTCAGTAAGAGGTAAGAGCCCAGATACTTTTCTTGTATTTCCTGAACATGCACATAGCCCTGGGCATGAGCATAGCCCTACACATGCATGTCTACATAGAGATTCCCAGGAAAATGCCAGAGATTTTCAAATTCCCATAGGTATTTCCTCAGCTTTTCCTTTCATGGGTGTCCAACCTGCGGTCCATGGACTGCATGTGGCCCAAGATGGCTATGATTGAAGTCCAAAAACAAAATCAGAAATTTACTTAAAACCTTTTTTTTTTTTTTTGCTCATCAGCTTTCCTTAGTGTTTGTGTATTTAATGTGTGACCCAAGACAACTCTTCTTCCAGTGTGGCCCAGAGACGCCAAGAGGTTGGACACCACTGCAAGCTTTTTGACTATCCTATCCTATTGTTTGCCTTATCTGTTATCTATTGCCTCAGATAGATATGACGTTAAACAATTGCCACTGACTGTTTTCAACAAGTGTCCCTGAGGAAAAGGCTGTTTGCACCGAGAGTGCTCCCAGACAGATGAAATAAAGACAAGCTTGTGAGTGGTATATTACAGGAAACTACCAGGCAAGTCAAATATTGACAATTTTCTGTAAATGGGGCTTTGAAGGAGCTCCAGCCCCATTCTGTGCCCTTCAGTGGTTTCCACTGTGAGTATGAGCTATTGGTTTTCAAGGCTATTTTAGAGTTGGAGAGGGGAGGTGTAAATAAGAAAAAAATTAAAAACTAACGAAGCTCAGTGTTCTTACTAAAATACAACCATTTTTCTTGAATAAATGCTCACTGGATTGCTGCAAGCCTTTGGATAATTTCCAGAGTTCTAAAAACTTTAGTTCTGACAATGTTTGCCAATAGTCATATTGTTTGGATAAAGGAGAGGATTTTCTGAGGTCCTTATTCCACCATTCATTGACTTCACAGCTTCCCCCCAACATACACTAACACTTATGGCCTGGAGCCAATGACTGCCTTGGGTCTGAAGGCTCTCATTATCCACTTACCCATATAACATAGCCTGCCTGTTCCTGCCAAAATTATTGTAACCAGTAGAAATCTGGTTAAAATTGGTCCATTTTGAAATTTGTGTTAAATGCCTTTTTACTTATTTTTTTAAAGATTTATTTATTTATTTTTAGAGAGGGGAAGGGGGAGAAAGAAGGAGAGAAATACCAATATGTCATTGCCTCTCACAAGCCCCATACTGAGGACCTGGCCCAAAACCCAGGCATGTGCCCAGACTGGGAATTGAACCAGCAACCCTTTGGTTTGCTGGCCAGCACTCAATCCACGGAGCCACACCAGACAGGGCGTATTTTTCATTTTTTTTTTTATGACTACCAAGTGTCTGGTATTTAATTCATCATATTTACTGTGATTTTTAAAAAGTACGGAAAAGTACATGGCATCACTTTGAGAATGTTCTGATTTCTATGTGGGCATTCTTTTTTTCTCACCATTATTATTTTTTAATTGTTGACATTGTTATAGATATCTCCCATTCCCCCGTTTTCCCCCCTCCACCTAACTCCTCTCCACAGCCTTCACCATGCTGTTGTCTGTGTCCATGGGCTATGCATATATGTCCTTTGACTAATCTCTTCCAGGGCCCTCAACTCCTCCCCTTTGAGATTTGTCAGTCTGTTCCCTGTGACCATGCCTCTGGTTTTATTTTGTTTTTCAGTTTATTGTCTTCACTATATTTCACATATAAGTGAGATCATATATTTGTCTTTCTCTGACTGGCTTATTTCATTTTTAATTAAATTTTAATTGATTTAAAACAAATTTGCTATCAGAATTCTGTAACTTGAACTTGCTGTTTCTCAGCACTGTATCCATTGCTCTTTAGAACTCTAAGGAGTTAGGTGTTTCAATTTGAAACCTATTTTTATAATACTTCTAAATGGACCATTTTTCGGAAATCAAGATGGCAGAGGAATGAATGGAAGTCACACTGACCTCCTCCCAGGACCAATCTGGAATTACAACTAAATTGTGAAGGAATCACCTGGAACAAACAACTGAACAATAGCAAGAGAGGACCCTTATAACCTCGGACAGACAGAAGAATCAGCTTTAGCACAACCTGACTGGTAAGGAGTGCAGTAGGGACTTGAGAAAGCGGGCTGGGCACCCACAGGTATATATGTACGTATGTACAAACACACACACACACACACACACACACACACACACACACACACACACACACACACTCCTTTTAAAAGAATTTTTCTGATGCCCTAAATTCCTAAGTGTTAAAAGTTCTTATGGATTGAATCTTCATTAAAACTATAAAACATTTATAGCAAATATATATCAAAGAAATGCATAGGGCTTTTTTCAATTAGTTGATGTATCTATGGATTAATATTAATTATTTCCAGAGTATGGTACATTTAGCACCAGTTTTATGTTTTTGTATTTTCAAGATATGTGATTATATACTTGCTTATGTAAATGGAATGGGAATGGAAGTTTTGTATATCAATGTTACCCAGTTCTTTGAACTTCTTTCAAGTTATTTGCCATAAGTTACTATGACCTATTATCAAAAACTATTTTAATGGTTTATAAACTGAACATCATCCTTTCATTTTTTTCAAAGTAAATAATCAGATGCTATCTACCTTGCAAGAATATATGTTACCCAGTTAATAGAATAATTTACTTTCTCAACACCTACACCAGTATTTGGAATTGTTCTTTTACTTAGTGCCCTGGAGGTTTTTATATCCTGGGACTTTGCACATATTAACAATCAGAATAGGTGAGAAGTACACATTTCTTTAGGGAAGACAGGCAAGGGCCATAATGAAAGGGAACTTTTTAACTACAGATTCTTCCTCAGACAGTTCAGATTTAGGGAACAATACACATGGAATTTGAGGATTGTTAAATGGATTCCCTTGAAACTACCACTGCTTTTTATCCACTGAAAAATCTTCATGATACGGGCTACAGTTTGAAGACCACTGCTTCATAGCATCAGCACATATATGTGCTTGCTGAGTAATCCAAAGGGAGTAAACAAATGCCTATGTTTATTATAACTGAGGAATGCAAATGTTACTACTAAAATCCTTGGGTTGGTGAGTCATCAGCCTTAAGGTGGGTTGAAGATACCCCACCTTTATCCCAAACTGATGAAAATATCTTTGTTTTTAAAGATATCTTTAAAGCAAAGATGTCCTGGCTTCTTCCTCTTTTCTATACATATGCCTAGCATATTTCACTATTATTGAAAGTTTGTAGTTTTATAAGCTTATGTTTATTGTCTTAAACTTTGTAACACTATAACTTGTACTACCTTTATAGGCAGATGTGACCAAAAGTATGAAAATTGTGCCCATTTGTATATTTAACTAAATTCTCTATTGTCTTTGTAAGTATATTAACAATTATTATCTTTTAAATGTTCAGGGTTTTTTGTTTTTTTTGTTTTTTGTCCAAGACCTCCTTCTTAGTTGTCCAGCTATTCTGAACTTTTTAGGAGATGTCTTTATTTTATATGCATTGATTGTTGTAGTGGGCTGAATGGAAGCCCTCAAAAATATCTATCAATGTCCTAATTCTCAGAACCTGAGAACATTACCTTATTTGAAAAAAGAGTTTTTGTGGTTATAATTAAGTTAAGGACCTCAAAATGATATCACCCTGGATTATCTGGGTGGGCCCTAAATGCCATTACATGTGTCCATATAAGAAAGAATGAAATGAACACAGGTACACAGAAGAAAAGAGACATATGGAGGGGAAGGCAATGTGAAGATGGAGCAGAGAAAGATGTGGTCACAAGCTAAGGAATGGCAGCAGCTACAGAAGCTGCGAAGAATGGACTTTTCCCTGGAGCATCCAGAGGAGAGTGTTCCCTGCTGACACCTTAATTTTAGACTTCTGACCTGTTGAACTGTGAGAGAATAAATTGCTGTTGTTTTATGCTACCATGTTTGTGGTAATTTGTTATAGCAGCTACAGGAAACTAATACAATTATTTTTTAAGTAAATTGCATTTTTTTCTTTTTTAAAAATTTTTAGTTGTTGTTCAATTACAGTTGTCCCCATTCCCCCCCCATTACTCTCTCCATTCCCCTCCTACTCACCATTTTGCCTGCCTTTACCAAGCCTTCTTTCCCCTTCCCTCAGGCTATAACCACACTGTTGTCTGTCTATGGTTTATGCATATATGTTCTTTGGCCAATCCCTTCACCTTCTTTTTATCCATTCTCCCCTCCCACCTCTCCTCTGACAGGTGTCAGTCTGTTACATGTACTCATGCCTCTATTTCTATTTTGTTCATCAATTTATTGTCCACAGTGTTTTGAAGACATGATTTTTTTTATCCTATAGATCATTGTTTTATTTGAACTAAAATTTAATAATACTTGCTAATGGATAATATGTCATTTTAAAAATATTACATGAAACCAAACAAATCACATATAGTTAGTCTGCATTCACAAGCCTATATCATTTTTCTGCAGCAATGTTTGGTTTTCTACAATGATGAATAAAGCCTTTTTTTAATGTTTTTAAATCATGTTTATTCCATTACAGTTGTCTCAATCTTTCCCCTGTACCCCCTCCACCCATCCCACCTCAACCCTCCCCCACAGTCAATTCCCACTCTGTTGTCCATGTCCATGGGTCATTCATACATGTTCTTTGTCTAGTCCCTTCCCCTTCTTTCCACCATAAGACATGAGCTTTTTGTCAAGTGTCTTAAATTGGGTTTGTTTATCATGGAGGAGTAGGTCATTAGTGTTACTTGCCCAACTAGTAGTTTTACTAAAGATAATCAGAAATTTCTTTCTTTTTAAAAAAGATTTTATTGATTTATTTTTAGAAAGAGGGGAAGGGAGGGAGAAACAGAGGGAGAGAAACATCAATGTGTGGCTGCCTCCCATGCACCCCCTACTGGAGACCTGGCCTGCAACCCAGGCATGTGCTCTGGACTGGGAATTGAACCAGCAACCCTTTGGTTCACAGGCTGGCACTCAATCCACTGAGCCACACCAGCCAGGACTAATTATAAATAAGAAAACATTTTTTTTAACATGGGAGTGTAATGAAGTAAAGAGAACAATCATAATCTTTGATGTTATTCAACAGGAAGAGCTGTGTCTATGGAAATATAGAGTGAAATTGGTAAATACCGGTCCAGACCAGCCATAAGCTGTATTGATGATCATAAGGCAAATAAATAATTCAGCCTTAGAATGGAGCAAAATTCAGTTAGGAATAGAGAGGAGTCAGTTAATCCTCAAACTTGGTTGTCTGACCATTTAGTTAACTAAAGTGCCATTTAATGTGTGAGATAAGTATATATTCTCAACAAATGTCTTACATATAGTATGTACTCAAAATTTAATTTTATATTATTATTATTACTATTGTTAATTCACTTATAACCTAGAGTGAAAATTGCCCTTGCCAACAGCCATTGTATTGAGATAGAGAGACACGGTATATGGGCTGTGATTATAAAGTAATAAATATTTGCTTTTAAAAATCAACGGTTACTTTTTGAGGTATCTTCATACCGTTTTCCATAGTGGCTGCACCAGTCTCCATTCCCACCAACAGTGAAAAAGTGTTCCCCTTTCTCCGCATCCTCGCCAGCACTTGTTGTTTGTAGATTTATGGATCATGGCCATTCTGACAGGTGTGAGGTGATATTTCATGGTTTTAATTTGCATTTCTCTGATGATTAGTGATGTTGAGCATCTTTTCATATGTCTGTTGGCCATCTATATGTCCTCTTTGGAGGAGTGTCTGTCTATTCAGATCCTTTGTCCATTATTTAATTGGGATTTTTGGGTTTTTTGTTGTTGTTGTTTTGGTGTTGAGTTTTGTAAGTTCTTTATAAATTTTGGATATTAACCCCTTATCAGATGTATCAGTGAATATGCTCTCCCATTCTGTGGGTTGTCTTTTTATCTTGTGGATGATTTCCTTTGCTGTGGAAAACTTTTTAGTTTGATGTAGTTTCATTTGTTTATTTTTTTTCTTTTGATTCCCTTGCCTGGGGAGATATATCTGATAAATATTGCTACGAGCAATGTCCGAGATTTTGCTGCCTATATTTTCTTCTGATTTTAATGGTTTTGGGTCTGATGTTAAAGTCTTTGATCCATTTTGAATTTATTTTTGTGTGTGGCATAAGAAGGTGGTCTAGTTTCATTTTTCTGCATGTATCTGTCCAATTTTCCCAACACCATTTATTGAATAAACTATCTTTAGCCCATTGTATGTGCTTGCTTCCTCTGTCAAATATTAATTGACTATAAAAGTATAAGTTTATTTCTGAGCTCTCTATTCTGTTCTATTGACATACATGTCTGTTTTTATGCCAGTACCATTCTGTTTTGATTACTATCATCTTACAGTATAGTTTGATATTAGGTAGAGTGATTCCTCCAACTTTGTTCTTCTTTCTCAGGATCACTGTTGCTGTGCAGGGCCTTTTGTGGTTCCACATACATTTTTGAAATATTTGTTCTACTTCAGTGAAATATGTCATTGGAGTCTTGACAGGAATTGCATTGAATCTATAGGTTGCTTTGGGTAGCATGGATATTTTAAGGATGTTAATTCTTCCTATCCATGAACACAGCATGTGCGTCCACTTATTTGTATCTTCTTCAATGCCTTATAACTTGCTGAGAACAGGTCTTTTACCTCCTTGATTAGGTTTATTCCTTGGTATTTTATTCTTTTTGAAGCTATTTTGAATGGGATTATTTTCTTAATTTCCCTTTCTGTTAGTTCATCATTGGCATATAAAAATGCATCTGATTTCTGAATATTAATTTTGTATCCTGCTACTTTGCTTAATTCATTGATCAGTTCTAGTAGTTTCTTGGTGGAACCTTTGGGAATCTCTACCTATAGTATCATGTTATCTGCAAATAAAAATGTATCTGCCTTTTGACCCAGCAATCCCACTTCTGGAAATATATCTGAAGAAACTCAAAACACTAATTCAAAAGAACATAAGCCCCTCTATGTTCATTGCAGCATTATTTACAATCACCAAGATTTGGAAGCAGCCCGAGTGTCCATCAGTAGATGAATGGATAAAATAACTATGGGACATTTGCACAATGGAAAAAGAAATAAGCTTTACCCTTTATGGCAATATGGATGCACCTGGAGAACTTTTGCTAAGCGACATAAGCCAGTCAGAGAAAGACAAATACCATATGATTTCACTTATATTTGGAATCTAATGAACAAATTGAACTGACAAGCAAAATAGGAACAGATTCATAGATAGAGAACAGGATGACAGCTAGAGTTGTGGGGTATAATAGGGGGTGGAGGGATTGAGCAAAAAGGAAAAATGGACATGGACAATGGTGTGGTGATTATGGGAGGAGAGGGGCATAAGGGGACTAAATGGTAATGAAAAAGTACAATAAAAATAAATAAAAATAAAATTCAGCACTAACTTATGCAAAGGCATGTTACCCACTTCCAAACTGTTCACTTTAGGAAACATTTTGTTCTTATGAAACTGATATTGGTAGAGTGTTTTTTGGCAGTCCTCTCTTGATATTGTCTCCAGAGCCTACAGCATGTTAATTATACTTTGCAATGACAGGTCTTTATCCTCTGAGGGTGGAGCACTTTTATCATTTGGAACCAAGTTCCAGTGTTCTAGGGTGACTTCTCTGAAATATGAGAATTCCATGGTCTGCCTGGAAAAAGTCCGGCCAATGTTAGTATAACGAGAAAGGTTTGCATGACAGCAATGTAACCTGGCAGACAAGGGGAGCGGACTGGAATGAACATGCGTGAACAATGATGACTTCACTGTACTAGTCAGTGGGGGTGGTAGACGCTGTTGAGTGAGCATGTGTACTGTGTGCCATCACATTCAAAATGACTGAGCAAGTAGAGCAACAAATCTGCATCGAATTTTGCATTAAGCTTGAACATTCCTCTGTGGAAACTATTCGGATGATTCAGAAGGTTGCAGCTATGGGCAAGTGGTGATCGGCAGCTTCATCACAACAATGCATCTTCTCATGCATCCCATCTCATGCAGGATTTTTTGGTGAAACATCAAATTGCCCAGGTGACTCAGCACCTCTACAGCCCAAACTTGGCACCCTGCAACTTTTGGCTTTTCCCAAAACTAAAATCATCTTTGAAAGGGAGGAGACCTCAGACCATTGATGAGATTCAGAAAAATACAACGGGGCTGCTGATGGTGATTGGTAGAACTGTGTGAGGTCCCAAGGTGCCTACTTTGAAGGGGATTGAGGTGTCATTGTCCTGTGTACATTGTTTCTTGTATTTTGTATCTTCTTCAATAAATGTCTCTGTTTTTCATATTACATGGCTGGATACCTTCTGGACAGACCTCATATGTATGCATGTACTTGGATTAGTTTCTAAAGACAAAGTAATGTCATCACTTTATGAGCGCACCCCACATAATATCAGCATTGAAATGGGACATTTTGAATCTTGTAGTCCAATCCCCCTCAATGGATACTTACCTCCAACAGTTCAGATTAAAAGAGCTGATTATTTTGTAAGGAATGCTATTTCATTGTTACCCAGTCAGATTGTTAGAAAATCCTTCTACAGTTAAATGGGACCAGATATGGGCAAGTACCCAGTTTAGTACATGGAACATAGTATGTTCATGATAAATTTTATAAGTTGCTTGTGTATCCCTAAAATGTACTTCCTTCAAACTCTACCTTTTGGAAAAACAAAGGTTAATTATTATTTCTCCTTCTATATGACAAATCTTCAATTATTTAAAAAATATATTTACATAATGTGCCCCTGAAATGTCTCTCCTCCAGGCTAAGCACCCTCAGGTCCTTCTTTTATCTTCACAATGTCAGAATTTTTAAACAGGGTACATTCGAAATGCTTAAGTAATAATACTAGGTAGCATATAAAAGGGAGAGGTGAGTAGTACAGACACCTAGTAAAATAGTGCATTAGTGGGATATCCATAGAACAGAATGGTCTTGAGAAGGTATTGTGCTGGAGGTGTAACTTACACTGGACCTTAAAATTCAAGTAGAATTTGGGTGGACTGAAAACAATGTAGCATATCCCTTAAGTCCTGTACAGTGATAGGCATGCTTATTATTTGTTCATTCTGCCTGGAGAAGGGGGTTTGGTGTATAGTTTTTTGTTTCTTTTTTGAATTTTTATTGTTTTTAAGGCAATTGTGACTCACTCTCAGGAGGAAAGACTCAGTTTTTGTCAATGGTAAAATAAATTTCCACTTCCATTGTTGAATTACAGCGCATATGAGATTGTACAATGTTTTAATAGTATATATACTAGAAACAAAAGAGAATGATTCACTTGTTACTTGGCTGGCCATATATAGACCCATTTACTTAGCATCTTCACTTTCTGTTCCTATCTTGCTCACTGTCTTCTTCATTCCCCACCCCCCAATATATCTTGGGCTTTTGATCTATATCTGTTTTATACCAATATGCTTGAATCTCCTAATTGGATTTCTAGCCCTCACCCCAAATGAGGACATAGAATATGATTTATTTGAACAGTTTCTCATTTGAAACCTTGTATGTTTTTTGGAAACAGCACTTTTATTTTTGTTAATTTTTGATCCATGTGTATCCTTTTAGGAAATTGTCCGTTTCCTGAAGAGGAGAAGCAAGGCATAGCATATTAGTGGCAGAGTGAGGGATGCAGCATCTATTTTATACCATAGGGAAATTTATAATTTTATCATTTTTATTTATTATGTCTTATACTTCTCCATGGAACTTCTCTCCTTCATCACCAATTACTGAGTCATTAACACACTAGATACTCAATTAAATAAGGACTAATTAGGGGATCCTATTTCCTGTAGCCAGGGAGCACTTAAATACTTAATAGTTAACAAATAATATGTGTAGATGATCATTAATTATCTTTACAGATGGCTGACCTGGTAGGGTTTTAGTTAGTATGATTGTTTATTTTTTTAGCTATATCTGCTAAAAAAAAATTGCTATATCTGCTCATCACTACCAATCAGAGCAAACCCTGACCCAATGAAAACATTTGTGTCCAACTGGTTTTGCTGAAAAAAAAAATAGTGTTGAGGGTATTACTAGATATGGTCAACGTGATATCCTAGTTTCTTGTGTTTGTATTTCTTTCTATGTTACCTTGTACACAGGGGGCATTCTAAAAATACTTGTTGAATTGTTGAGTTGAATCAAAGATGTATTAACTATCAAATCAGCAGCAACACCTATTTTAAAATTTCTTGGAGCTATGATATATTTACAAACAAAAGTATGGAAAGAACCTGTTATTTTGGTTTAGATGAGTAAACAAGACTTGTTAGCTCATTTAAAGAGAAATCAAGCAAGCCATCTGTGGACTAGAAATCTCATCAGTATCTTTTTTCTAGCCCCACCTGCGTAAGGTGTTCATGAAACTTGCCAGGGTAGTTGAGGAGGTTTACTATAATTAACTAGTCTTTGTTCTCTTGAGGTTAGTGGTTTGGGGAGAAAGGAGACTTAGAAAGTGAGGTAAAGTATTGAAAACCCAAATCAGGGCCCATTAATTTTGGGAGCTTTCATTAATGATAACAACATTATAAAAATCCCAGCAATTAAAAATGCTACAGAGTTATGAATAGTTATAAGACTCCCCAGTGATACAACCCAAAGGAGAGACTAATGCTGGGATAGTTCTCTCAGATTCCTAGAAGAGAACCCAAAGCGTCATTCTTAAGTAAACACTGAATACCTACTATGTGAAAATTTCTGTGAAGAATGCAGAGATTAACAAGATCCTACTCCCTTGCCACCACCTAGTTTTTAGTCTAATTATATTAAGAGGAATAAAGAACAATGGAAGGAAAATTATGTTAACTGTTCTAAATGGTACAAAGTTCTGAGGAGGGATGAAAGTGATCTGTAATAATTCAGTAGTGAGATTATCACAGGGTATGGAATGCATGTTTATTTTTGAAGAATAATCATTATTATTTTTATTTATTGATTTTAGAGAGAAGAAGGAAGTGCGGGGAGAGGAGAGAAAGAGATTGAGTTGTTGTTCCACTTATTTATGCATCCATTGGTTAATTCTTGTATGTGTTGTGACTGGAGATCAAACTTGCAACCTTGGCATATGGGGATGATGCTCTAACAAACTGAGCTACCTGATCAAGGCCAGAACAATTATTTTTAATGGCAACTGGACTGAATTCGTAGTGGAAATAGACTCCAGTCCTTCCAGAAAAGGAGACGTTCCAGTCAATATGGCAGAGTAGGTAAATGCTGTGCTCACCTCCTCCCAAGACCACATAAAAATTACAGTTATAGAACAATCACCTCGAAGAACCATCTGAAGACTATCCGAACAGAAGTCCTAAAACTAAGAATGTAAAGAAACCACGTCAAGACTGTTAGGGGTGGGGATACAAAACTTGCTGGTCCCACACCCATGTGCAGTGATTGAGAATCAGGAGGGATATCTCAGGTGTGGAGGTGCCTCCTGAGCAGCGAGGGTTCCCAGCCCCACACTGCTCACCCCAGCCCAGAGCACCTGTGCCGAGAATAGGAGCCCCCACAGCATCTGGCTGTGAAAATCAGTGGGAATTTTATCCAGGTGAGATGGAGGGCTGCTGGAAACACAGGCGTCCTCTTAAAGGGCCCATCCACAGACTCACATGTTTATACTAACCCTAACCCTAACCCTAACCCTAAGCTTAGGTGAAAGGACAGCAGCTCAAAAGATGCCAGGGACAGACAGAGAGAAAATGAAATGGGTGCCTTCAGTGTGAGGGCGGGAGGGGCAGCTGCCATTGTTGGTGTGTTGAGCCCTCCCCCCATACAGCCTAAAGGCACATGTGGGCATCAAATCTGAATCTTCATTAACCAGGTGAACATTGCTTTTCCCACCCTGGTGACTCCCTGAGACTGCCTCATCAAACTCCTACACCACCCAAGCCTCTTCAGCAGTTGTTCTTCAAAATCAGCAGTTGTCCTTCACAGTCATCTGGCTGTGGCTCACACTGAAGACTTTTCTAAAAACTCTCAAAGGTCTTCAGGCCCAGAGCAGGTGGTGGCTAATCTCAGTGTGCCCTGTGCCTCTTGCTGAGCAGCCCCAAGCCCTGACAATGTTGTCAGCCAACTTGGTTCACAGTGCGGTCTCTCCCATGGCCCTCCAGTCCCAGCACAAGCAGCTACCAACTGCGGATCACTTTGTAACTTTCAACAGGTGGCCTCAGGTCAGGCAAAGGCAGCGGCTGACTTCAGTTTGCACTGGCAACCCTCCCAAGAAACCCCATAATCAACACAGAGTGGCCAGCATCAGACCAAAATAGAGTACCACCTGATTAGGTCCACAAACAACACAACTAATGGGTGATGTCCACAGGCACCAGAGTCCTGCTGGGGTGAATCTTACTTGTACAGTCAGTCCCCTCACAAAAGCTTGTCTGCCATGGCTGTGGCCAGTCTGCATAGTCAGCTTGAGGGTCAACCCCACCTACTGACATGCGAACAGCAATCAAACCTCAACTACAATGGAAGAGCACTCACAATCCACACAAGGGACTCTCCTGGATCATCTGGCTCAGATTACCAGGGAAATTGTGCCACTGGGCACCACAGGATACCTACTACACAAGGGCAATCTATAAAACCTGGGAGATATAGTAGATGTACTGTGTACATGCAAACAAACACAGAAAGGCAGCCAAAATGAGGAGACAAACAAAGGTGACTCAAATGCATTGACAGGAAAACTGCAGAATATATTTGAACAAAGTTGAAGCAAGAAATCTATCAAATATAGAGTTCAAGACAATCATTATAAGGATGCTTGAGGAACATAGAGGAAGAATAGGTGATTTCAGTGAGAATTCAAAAAAGAGATAGTAAACATGAAAAAGGACATAGAAAACATGAGAACCAGTCAGAAATAAAGATTATAATACCTGAAATAGTGAATAAACTAGAGGAAATCAAGAGCAGATTAGATAAAGTAAAGAATAAAATCAGCAATTTTGAAGAGATAGAAGCAGAAAATACCCAATCCAAACAACAAAAAGAAAAAAGAACAGAGAACTTCCCACCAAGATGGAGGCAGAGGTAGATACACTTTGCCTCCTCGCACAACAAACAATTTAAAAATAAAAAAATAACCAGAACTGCCAGAAATCAAACTGTATGGAAGTCCGACAACCAAGGAGTTAAAGAAGAAACATTCATCCAGACCAGTAGGAGGGGTGGAGATGGGCAGTGGGACAGAGAGGACACGTGGCAAGGCAACAGATGGAGGACTGGGCAGGTGAAGTGACAGCTGGCAGACTGGGCAGTCCTATGTTTGCATGTGGATAAACGGAGGAACAGCTGGGGAGTGAGACAGACTGTGCAATCTAAGGTTCCAGAGCAGGAAAAGAAAGCCTCAAAACCTCTGGAGGTAAAAACCTGTGGGGGTTGCGGTGGCAGGAGAAATGCCCAGCCTCACAGGAGAGTCTGTTGGAGAGACCCACAAGGTTCAAAGAACGTACACAAACCCACGCACCCAGGAATCACCACCAGAAGGGTCCAATTTGCTTGTGGGTAGCTGGGGAAGTGACTGAAAGCCGGCCAAGAGCCGAGGAAGCAGCATTGTTTCCCCTCTTGGACCCCTCCCCCACAGACAGCATCACAACATAGCCACCTGGGTTGCCCTACCCTGGCAAATACCTAAGGCTCCACCCCTCCCAATGTAACAGGCATGCTGAGACAAAGAAATATGGCCCGAATGAAAGAACAGATCAAAGCTCCAAAAATAGAACTAAGCAATGAACAGATAGCCAACCTATCAGATACACAGTTCAAAACACTGGTAATCAGGAAGCTCACAGAATTGGTTGAATATGGTCACAAAATGGACAAAAAAGTGAAGGCTATGCAAAGTGAAACAAAGAAAAATATACAGGGAACCAAGAGTAAAGGGAAGGAAACTGGGACTCAAATCAACAATTTGGAGCAGAGGAAGAGATAAACATTCAGCCAGAACAGAAGGAAGAAACCAGAATTCAAAAAAAATGAGGAGAGGCTTAGGAACCTCTGGGACAACTTTACATGTTCCAACATCTGAATCATCGGGGTGCCAGAAGAAGAGAAAGAGCAAGAAATTGAAAACTTCTTTGAAAAAATAATGAAGGAGAACTTCCCCAGTAGGAAATAGACTTCCAGGAGATCCAAGAAGCTCAGAGTCCCAAAGAAGTTGGAACCAAGGAAGCACACACCAAGGCACATCATAATTACATTACCCAAGATTCAAGATAAGGAGAGAATCTTAAAAGCAGCAAAAGAAAAGGAGAGAGTTACCTACAAAGGAGTTCCCATAAGACTATCAGCTGATTTCTCCAAAGAAACCTTGCAGGCAAGAAGAGGCTGGCAAGAAGTATTCAAAGTCATGAAAAGCAAGGACCTACATCCAAGATGAGTCTGTCCAGCAAAGCTATCATTTAGAATGGAAGGGCAGATAAAGTGCTTCCCTGATAAGGTCAAGTTAAAGGAGTTCCTCATCACCAAGCCTTTATTATATGAAATGTTAAAGGGACTTATCTAAGAAAAAGAAGAAGATCAAAAGCTATGAACAGTAAAACAGAGGGGAGCGAGAAGAACAGGGGGAAAGGTGCAGGGAATAAGCAGCATATATAGTAGGTACAAAATGGTAAGTTAAGAGTAGTATAGGAAATGGAGAAGTCAAAGAACTTATATGTATAACCTATGGACATGAAGTAACTGGGGGGAAATTCTGGGGGTTGGGTGGTGGAAGGTGGAGGGTAATAAAGGTGAGGGAAAAAATGGGACAACTGTAGTAGCATAACCAGTTATATATGTAAAAGAAAAAAGAACAAAAAAGTGAGGATAGTTTAGGGAATCTCTAGGGCATCAAGTGTAGCATGATTAGCATTATAGGGTACCAGGAGAAAAGAGAAAGGGACTGAAAAATTATTTGAAGTAATAATGACTGACACTTCCCTATCCTCGCAGAAGAAATAAACATACATCCAGGAAGTGCAGAGTCCCAAACAAGATGAACCCAAAGAGGCCCACACCAAGACATATCGAAATTAAAATGCCAAAGGTTAAAGACAAGGAGAGAATCTTAAAAGCAGCAAGAGAAAAGCCATTAGTAACCTACAAGGGAACCCCCATATGACTGTCAACTAACTTCTCAACAGAAAATTTATAAACCAGAAGGGACTGGAATGAAATACACAAAGTAATGAAAAGCAAGGACCTACAACCAAGACTACTCTAACCAGGAAGGTTATCATTTAGAATTGAAGGAGAGATAAAGAGCTTCCCAGTCAGAAAAAGCAAAAGGAGTTTATCACCAGCAAACCAGTAATACCAGAAATTGAAATGGGCTTCTTTAAGAAGGAAAACAAGATCATAAATATGAATAATAAAATAGTTAAAACTACAGACCTATCTATCATCACTTTAAATGTAAATAGAGTAAAAGTAAATGTAAATCCCACAACTTTACTGTATTTCTTTATTGTTTCTAATATTACTTTGGTGTAGTCTTTAGGATTTTCTATATACAGAATCATTTCATATACAAAAAGTGACACTTTTACTTCTTTTTCTCTACCTTTTATTTCTTCCTCGTGCCTGATTGCTTTGGCTAGGACTTTCTGAACTATGTTGAATAAGAGTTGTGAGAGTGGGTTTCTTTCCTCTAATGTGTGTTTTTGGCTCCTTCATTAAAAGTTATTTGCCCATATACATGTGGCTTTATTTTTCTATTCTCAGTTTTGTTCCTTTGGTCTGTGTGTCTGTTTATCTGCCAATACTATGCTGTTTTGATTATTGTAGCTCTGTAGTATAATTTGAAGTCAGGTAGTATGATACCTTTGGTCTTGTTCTTTTGTTCTTGAGATTGCTTTTACTATTTGGAGTTTTTTTTGTGGTTTCATACAAACATGATGACTTCTTGTTCTTTTTTTTTTTTAATGACATTGGGATTTTGATGAGTATTGTATTAAGTCTGTATATTGCTTTGGGTAATAAGGCCATTTTAACTGTGTTGATTCTACCAGTCCATGAATATGGAATATCTTTCCATTTCACTGTGCCTTTTTCCATCTCTTTTAATAAAGCATCGTAATTTTCAGTATTTAGGTCCCTCACAACCTTTGTTAAGGTTATTCATAGGTATTTTATTCTTTTGGTTGCAATTGAAAAAAGGAATTGTTTTTTAAATTTCTTTTTCTGAAGTTTTATTGTTAATATATAGGAAAGCAGTGGATTTTTGTACATTGATTTTGTATCTTGCAACTTTACTATATTTTCGAAAACATTTATTCACAAAGATATAGCCACCCCTATGATCATTGCAGCATTATTCACTGTGGCCAAGACATGAAGACAACCAAAGTGTCCTTCAGTAGAGGATTGGATAAAGAAGATGTGATACATATGTACAATAGAATACTACCCTGACATAAAATGAAATACTGCCATTTGCAATGACACAGATGGACCTTAAGAATAGTATGCTAAGTGAGATAACTCAGTCAGAGAAAGCTAATAACCATATGATTTCACTCATATGTGGGATATAAAACTGAAGCTTATAGACACAGACAATAGTATGGTGGTTACCAGAGGGAAGGGGGTGGCAGAGTAGTGGGGGGGGTCAAATATATGGTGACAGAAAGGGCCAAATATATGGTGACAGAAGATGATTTGACTTTGCGTATCATGGGCGTGGTGGACACACACACCAGCATACAGAGCATGTATCATAAAAATATACATTTGAAACCTATATAGTCCTATTAACCAATGTCACCCTAATAAATTTAGTAAAAATAATAAATGTAAATAAAAAACATAGGGTGGTTGAATGGATAGGAAAACAAGGCCCTTATATATGCTGCCTAAAAGAGACCCACTTTAGATCAAAAGACAAACACAGACTGAAAGTAAAGGGATAAAAAAAAGATAGTTCATGCAAAAGGAAACAAAAAAAAAGCTGGGGTAGTAATATTTATATCACACAAAATGGACTTTAAAACAATGGCTATTATAAAAGACAAAAAAGACATTTCATAATGATAAAGGGATCAATTCAACAAGAGGATATAACCCTTCTAAACATTTATACAACCAACGTAGAAGCACCTAAACATATAAAGCAAATTTTCATGGACATAAAGGGAGGATTGACAGTAATATGGCTATAGTATGGGACATTAACATTTCATTGACATCAATGGATATGCCGTCCAGACAGAAAATCAACAAGGAAACAGTGACCTTAAATGACACACAAGGTCATATTGTTAAATGTTATTAGAGCCTTTCACTCCAAAACAGCCGAATACACATTCTTTTCAAGCACACATGGAACATTAACCAAGATAGACCACATGTTAGGACACAAAACAAGTCTCAATAAATTTAAGAATATTGAAATCATATCAAGTATCTCCTCTGATCATAATGGAATAAAACTAGAAATCAAACACAAGAAAAAAAAACTGGAAAACATACAAAGACATAGAAGCTAAATAACATGCTATTAAATGAATGGGCTAACAATTAGTTCAAGGAAGAAATCTAAAGATACCTTGAAACTAATGAAAATGAGAACATAACATCCCAAAACCTATGGGACACAGTGAAAGCAGTCCTAAGAGGGAAATTCATAGCAATACAGGTCTAAGTAAAGAAACAAGGAAAATCTCAAATAAACAGCCTGACTTTACACTTGAAGGAACAAGGAAAATAAAAACAAACAAAGCCCAAATAGAGTTGGAAGGAAATAATAAATATCAAGGTGGAAATAAACAAAATGAAGTCTAAAAGAACAATAGAAGAGAGGAAACCAAGCACTCGTTCTTTGAAAAGATAAACAAGATTGATCAACTTTTAACTAGATTCATCAAGAAAAAAGAGACAATTCAAATAAATAAAATCAGAAATGAAAAAGAATAGGTAAAAACTGAAATCACAGAAGTACAAAGGATTATAAGAAAACACTATGAACAATTATATGTCAACTAATAGGACAGTCTTGAACAAATGTACCAATGCCTAGAAATATACAATCTTCCAAGACTAAAGTCAGTAAGAAACAGAAAATCTGAACAGACTGATAAGTACTTATGAAATTGAATCAGTAATCAAAACACTTTCAACAAACTAACACCTATCTTTCTCAAATTTTCAAAAAAAAAAATCAAGAGGTGGGAAGGCTCCCAAGCTCATTTTATGAGACCATCATTACCCCGATTATAAAACCAGACGAAGCCATTGCAAAAAAAAAATAAAATTGAGCAATATTTGTGATGAATATAGATGCAAAAATCTTCAACAAAATTTTAGCAAACTGAATTCAGTAATACATTAAAAATATCATATACCATGATCAGGTTGGATTTATCCTGGGATGAAAGGTTGATTCAATATGTGCAAATCAAGCATGATACAGCACATTAAGAAATGAAAGATAATAATATGATTAAATTAATAGATGCAAAAGTGCATTTGACAAAATACAGCATCCATTTAAGATTAAAAAAGAACTCTCAGCAAAGTGGGAATAGAGGGAACATACCTGAACATAATAAAGACCATATACAACAAACCCTCAGCTAACATTATACTCAAAAGTGGAAAGCTGCCCTGACTGGTGTGGCTCAGTTGGTTTGGCATCATCATGCAAACCAAAAGGTTGTGGGTTTGATTCCTGGTCAGGGAACATGCCTCGGTTGTGGGTTTGGTAATGGTCAGGGTGCATAGGAAAGTCAACTGATCAGTGTTTTTCTCTCACAGCAATGTTTCTCTTCTTCTTTTTCTCCTTCCCTTCCCCTCTCTCTAAAACCAGTGAACATGTCCTTGGGTGAGGATTAAAAAAAGAAGTGGAGAGCTAAAAGTGTTTTCCTTAGGTCAGGAAAAAGTCAAGGTTGTCCAATTTCACCACTTTTATTCAATATATTATTGGAAGTTTTAGCCACAGAGATCAGACAAGAAAAAGAAATAAAAGGCATCCAAATTGGAAATGTAGAAATAAAACTTTCATTCTTTGCAGATTATATGATACTATATATAGAGAACCCTAGAGATTCTACAAAAAAAAAACCCTATTACAACTGGTGAATTAATTCAATTTTGTAAAGCCCCTGTAAAGACCAAGGATACAAAATTAATATTCAGAAACCAGTTGCATTTTTATACATCAATAATGTACTATCGGAGAAATATTAAGAAAATAATCCCATATAAAATTGCATCTAAAAAATACCTAGGAATAAATTTAACCAAGGAGGTAAAACAAAACAAAACAAGACAAAAACCTCTATTCAGAAAATTATTACCACAGTGAAGAAATAAATTGAAGAAGATACAAGCAAGAGAAAGCATATACCCTGCTCATTGATCAGAAGAATTACCAATGTTAAAATGTTCATACTACACAAAGCAATCTAAGATTCAATGCAATCCCAATCAAAATACCAATGGCATTTTTCACAGAACTAGAATAAATAATTCTAAAATTTATATGAACCACAAAAGACCCTGAATAGCCATAGAGATAATCAAAGAGAGTAAACTTGAAAGTATCAAGCTACCTGATATCAAACAATACTACATGGTTGTAGTAATCCAAACAGCATGGCACTGGTGTAACAGACAGGTCAATGGAACAGAATAGAGAGCCCAGAAATACACCCATACTTAATAGTCAATTGATCCATGACAAAGAAGACAAGAATATGCAATGAGTTAAATACTATCTCTTCAATGAATAGTGTTGGAAAAACCAAACAGATACATGCAAAGAATGAAACTAAACCACTTTCTTATACCATATACATGAATAAACCCAAAATGGATTAAAAGCTTAAATATAAGACTTGAAACTGTAAAACTTCTAGAAGAAAACATAAGCAGTAAATACTTTGACATTGCTCCTAGTAATATCTTCTTGGGCAAGGCAAAGGAAACAAAAGAAAACAAAAATAAACAAATGAGAGTACATAAACCTAAAAAGTTTTTCCAAAGCAAAGAAAGCCATCAACAAAACAAAAAGACATCCTGCCTAATGGGGGAAGATGTTCACCAATGATACATCTGATAATGGGTTAATATTGAAAAAATATAAAGAGCCAAAAAGCCAAACAATCCAATTTAAAAATGAGCAAAGGACTTGAACAGATATGTCTCCAAAGAGGACATAGAGATGGCCAATAGACTTATGAAAACATGCTCAATATCACTAATCACCAAATAAATGCAAATTAAAACCATAATGAAATATCACTTCACAACTGTCAGAGTGGCTATCAACAATAAATCAATAAAACAAGTGTTGGCAAGGATGTGAAGAAAAGGGAATCCTACATGGTACATTATTGCAGCCACTATGAAAAATAGCATTGCGGTTCCTCAAAAAATTAAAAATAGAACTACCTTATGACTCAATAATTCCTCTTCTGGGTGTTTATTCAAAACACTAAATTGAGCCCTGACCAGTGTGCTCAGTTGGTTGGGTGTCATCCTGCAAAGTGAAAGGTTACTGGTTCAATTCCTGGTCAGGGCACATGTCTGGGTTGCTGGTTTGGTCCCCGGTCAGGGAGTATGCATGAGGCAACTGATCAATGTTTCTCTCTCACATCGATGTTTCTCTCCCTCTCTTACTCACTTCCCTTCTCTCTAAAAATAAATAAATAAAATCTTTAAAAAAGGGAAAATAAAATATTATTTGTGATAATATGGGGGACCAAAAGGATATTATGCTAAGAGAAATAATTCAGATAGATAAAGAAAAATACAATATGATTCTATTTATTTGTGGATTCTAAGAGCCAAAATAAACAAGCAAACATAACAAAACAGCCTCATAGATACAGAAAATAGACTGATGGTTGCCAGATGGGAGGTGGGTTGGAAGGCTGGGTGAAAAAGATGAAGGGATAAAGAGGTACAAATTGTGAGTTACAAAATAGTCATGGGGATGTAAAAGACAGCATAGGAAATATAATTGATAATATTGTAATAACTATATGGTGCCAGGTGAGTACTAGACTTATCAGGGAAATCACTTTGTAAGTTATATAAATGTCTACTCACTATGCTGTACACCTGAAACTAATATATTGAATGACAATTATAATTGAAAAATTACAAAAAAAAAGGAAAGCTACTGAAAATGTAGAGAAAGGGAAGCAGAAAGGACAAATCCAAACTTGGCTCTATTTCAGAATTAAAAAATGAGGTCTGCCACACTCAGAGGAAAAGGGAAACATGAATATGATGAAACCACTGGCAGGACAAGAGTAAAAAAAGGGGTTGGCAATATAAATGTTGATCAGTATGCATTAATCAAGACTTCTGGATAGTTCTGTTTGACTTGGTTTGGTTTGATGTCTATGGTGGGTGAAATAAAAATCTTCATGGTTTAAATATTTTCAAAAAGAGAGAGTAGAAGAATTATTTATATCCTAAGTTAGAATTGAGCAGGTTATTAAAATTTTGCTGCAAAACTATACAGGGGGATTAAAATTACAGTTTTATATTCATAGATACTTGCAGGTTTTCATTAGATTTTTGCCATTCCCTATTCTCTTTATTCCATAGTGATTATGGAGGATGATACTAAATGACTTACGAGAAACCTTTTTTCTTTATACCTGGGTATGGTAGAATGCAGTTTGATGTGGAGAACTCTTTAGTTTCTGCATGACTGAGAGCTTAAGGCAGAGCCTTAAAACCCCAAAAGTTTAAAGAAAAGTGAGGACCCTGGAAGAGAGCAAAAGCTGTATACACTGCCTGGAGCTTTCAAAGGACACCCATGTATCATTGCTGTATGTTGTTAATAGCATTTATAAAAGGAAAGGCCATTGGCAACCTGGCTGATGGGGGTTACCAGTTTAGATATAGAGGAATCTCCACTGGGTGTATAATAAAATGTTAATCAAAAGATATTATTGCAATCAATAAAATATAATTAAAAAATAAAAATAATCTGCAAAGCCAAAAAAAGATATTATTGAATATTTTCAAAACTTGCTTTTAAAAAACAACTTTAATGTAAAATTACCCTAGTTTAATTCTATTTTTTAAACTAATTTTCTATTTAACTTTATATCTATTACCATACACATTTTTCTTTTTAAAAACTCAAATTAGAATGTTTTTAAATAAAAAATTAGGGGTTTTATAATTTTTTCTTTCCCCATGTTTAATTGAGTTAGGGTTATCACCTAGATTGTAGGGACCAGGTTTATCCATATACAGGGTTTAGCACATTGTGCATACACCTGCACCTACATAAAAAAAATTAGGATTTTCTGGGTTTCATTTTTTATTCTTTTAAGCTGTCAGAGAAGAGGGTTGGAGGGCTGGGAGAAACAGATGAGGGGTCAAGCAAAAGGAAAAAACTCTCCCTGAGCAGGTGGCTTGGATGGTTGGAGTGTCATCTGGTACACCAAAACACTGCGGGTTTGGTCTCTGGTCAGGGCATATGCCTAGGTTGCAGCTTTGATCCCAGGTTGGGATGTGTATGCGAGGCAACCAATCGATATGTCTCTCTCACATCGATGTTTCTCTCTCTTTCTTCCTTTCTCTCTGGAATTGGAATTGGTGAATGTATCCTTGGGTGAGGATTAAGAGGCGGGGCAGAGGAAGGAAGGAAAGAAGGAAGGAAGGAAAGAAGGAAAAAGGAAGAAAAACTCATACACACAGAAACAGTATGCTGATTACCTGAGGGGAAAAGGGGTGGAGGGAGGTAGAAGAGGATAAAGGGGGGATAAGTGGTGATGTAAGGAGAATGGACTTGGGGTGGTGAACACACAAGACAATGTACAGATGTTGTATTATAAAATTATACACCTGAATCCTATATAATTTTTTTAATTTATTTTTTCAAATACATTTGTCTCTGCCTTCCCCCCACCACTTTCCCTTGCCCCCTCCCTCCTTCCCTCCCTCAGCTCTTCCCCTTTGGTTTTGTCCATGAGTCCTTGCTATATGTTCCTTAACTTTCCCCTTTCCTTCCTTGTCCCCGCCCCCCCCTTCCCTCTTGTCTCCGTTGGTTTCTTTTCCTTTCAGTGTTGCTGGTCTTATTTTCCTTGCACCTTTGTATTCTTGGTTAGGTTCCACTCATAGGTGAGATCATCTGGTATTTGTCTTTCGCCCCCTGGCTTATTTCGCTTAGCATAATGCTCTCCAGTTCCATCCATGCTGTCGCAAAGTTTAGTATTCTTTTTTCTTTCTGCTGCGTAGTATTCCACTGTGTAAATGTACCATGGATTTTTGATCCAATCATCTACTGATGGGCATTGAGGTTGCTTCCAACACTTGGCTATTGTAAATTGTGCTGCTATGAACATTGGGGTGCATAGGTTCTTTTGAATTGGCGTTTTGGGATTCTTAGGGTATAGTCCCAGCAGGGGAATCACTGGATTAAAAGGCAGTTCCATTTTCAGCTTTTTGAGGAAATTCCACACTGCTTTCCACAGTGGCTGCACCAGTCTGCCTTCCCACCAACAGTGAACTAGGGTTCCCTTTTCTCCACAGCCTCGCCAGCACCTGTTGTTTCTGGATCTGTGTATGATGGCCATTCTGACCGGTGTGAGGTGGTACCTCATGGTGGTTTTGATCTGCATTTCTCTGATGGCTAGTGATGCTGAGCATCCTTTCCAATGCCTCTGGGCCCTCTGTATGTCCTCCTTGGAAAAGTGTCTGCCCAGGTCCTTAGCCCATTTTTTGATTGGATTGTTTGTCTTCTTGGAGTGGAGTCAAGTGAGTTCTTGATATATCTTGGAGATCCAACCTCTATCTGATGTATCATTAGCGAATATATTTTCCCATACGGTTGGCTCCCTTTTCATTTTGCTGATGTTTTCTTTAGCCGTGCAGAAGCTTCTTATTTTGATGAGGTCCCACTTGTTTATTCTTTCCTTTATGTCCCTTGCTTTAGGAAACATATCGGTGAAAAAATTGCTGCGTGGGATATCTGAGAGTTTCCTGCCAATGTTCTCCCCTAGGACTTTGATGGTGTCACGACTTATATTTAAGTCTTTTCTCCATCTTGAGTTTATTTTTGTGTATGGTGTCAGCTGATGATCCAATTTCAATTTTTGGCATGTAGCCGTCCAGGTCTCCCAGCACCATTTGTTGAAGAGGCTATTATTGCTCCATTTTATGCTTCTGCCCCCTTTGTCAAATATTAGATGCCCATAGAGACCTGGGCTTATTTCTGGGCTTTCTATTCTGTTCCACTGGTCTATGGATCTGTTCTTGTGCCAGTACCAGATTGTTTTGAGTATAGTGGCTTTGTAGTAGAGTTTGATGTCCGGTATTGTGATCCCTCCTACTTTGTATTTCTTTCTCAAAATTGCTGCGGCTATTCGGGGTCGTTTATGGTTCCATATAAATTTTTGAAATGTCTGTTCTATTTCGGTGAAATATGTCATTGGTATCTTAATAAGGATTGCGTTGAATCTATAAATTGCTTTGGGTAGTATGGACATTTTGAGGATATTCATTCTTCCAATCCATGAGCACGGTATATGCTTCCATTTATTTGTGTCTTCCTTAAATTCTTTCTTCAACGTTGTATAGTTTTCTGCATACAGGTCTTTTACGTCTTTGGTTAAATTTATGCCTAGGTACTTTATTTTTCTCCTTGCTATATCGAATGGTATTTTTTTTCTGATTTCTTCTTCTTCTATTTGATTGCTGGTGTACAAAAATGCCTTTGATTTCTGAATATTGACTTTGTACCCTGCTGTTTTGCCAAATTCACTTATTAGGTTGAGGAGTTTTTTGGTAGAGTCTACAGGGTTCTCTATGTACACTATCATGTCATCTGCAAACAATGATAGCTTTACTTCCTCCTTTCCTATTTGGATGCCTTTTATCTCTTTCTCTTGTCTGACCGCTGTGGCTAGGACTTCCAATACGATGTTGAAAAGAAGCGGTGAAAGCAGACATCCTTGTGTTCCCGATCTTAGTGGGAAAGCTTTCAGTTTTTGCCCATTGAGTATGATGTGGGCCATAGGTTTTACATATATGGCCTTTATTACGTTGAGGAATGCCCCATTGATTCCCATTTTGCTGAGTGTTTTGATCATAAATGGGTGTTGTACCTTATCGAATGCTTTTTCTGTGTCTATCGAGATGATCATGTGGTTTTTGTCTTTTCTTTTATTTATGTGATGCATCACGTTTACTGATGTGCATATATTGAACCATCCCTGCATGCCTGGGATGAATCCCACTTGATCGTGGTGGATAATCTTTTTAATGTATTGCTGGATGCGGTTTGCCAATATTTTGTAGAGGATTTTAGCATCTATGTTCATCATCGAAATTGGCCTGTAGTTTTCTTTCTTTGTAGGGTCTTTATCTGGTTTGGGGATCAGGGTGATGCTGGCTTCATAGAAAGAGTCTGGGAGTCTTCCCTCCTCTTGGATTTTTTGGAATAGTCTGAGAAGGACAGGGGTTAGCTCTTCCTTAAATGTTTTGTAAAATTCTCCTGTGAAAACTTCCGGCCCTGGGCTTTTGTGTGCCGGGAGTTTCTTGATGGCTGCTTCAATTTCCGCAGCTGTTACCGGTCTGTTCAAGCTTTCTGTTTCTTCCTCCTTCAGTGTTGGAAGATTATACTTTTCTAGAAATTTGTCCATTTCATCAAGTTTTTCAAATTTCCTGGCATATAATTGTTGATAGTAGTTTCTGACGATCCTTTGTATTTCTGTGGTATCAGTTGTTGTTTCTCCTCTTTCGTTTCTGATATTATTAATTTGGGTCCTCTCCCTTTTTTTCATGATGAGTCTGCTTAAAGGCTTGTCAATTTTATTTATCTTTTCAAAGAACCAGCTTCTGGATTGGTTGATCCTCTGAATTGTTCTTTTCACCTCTATGTCATTCAGTTCTGCTCTCATCTTGACTATTTCCTTCCTTCTACTTGCTCCGGGATTTATTTGTTGTTGTTTCTCCAGTTCTTGAAGTTGTAGTGTTAGGTCTTTTAATAGAAATGTTTCTATCTTTTTTAGGTAAGCCTGTATTGCTATGAACTTCCCTCTTAGGACTGCCTTTGCTGTGTCCCATAGGTTTTGGACTGTTGTCTGTTCATTTTCATTTGTTTCCAGAAATTTTTTGATTTCTTCTCTTATCTCATTATTGACCCATTCATTGTTTAATAGTCTACTGTTCAGTCTCCATGAGTTTGCAAGTTTTTGAAGTTTCTCTTTGAGGTTGTGAATCCTATATAATTTTATTAACTGATGTCACCCCAATAAATTCAATAAACTTTAAAAAAATAAAATTTATGCTTACTTAGATTCCAGTTTATTCTGGTCTGAAACTAGTTTTTCTTTCAGATCCAAGGCTTGTAAATCTATAGTATTTTCTATTTGGGACATGTTTTGATTAATTCTTTCATCTGCTGTGGTTACCACGCTCCTCTTCTCTCTCTTTTGTGTGTGTGTGTGCGTGTGTGCCACATTTTTTAGCATATTTTATTGATTATGCTATTATAGTTCTCCAAATTTTTCTCCCTTTGTCCCCTTGACCTGATACCCCCCATCACCTCCAGCAATCCCCATCTTAGTTCATGCCCATGGGTCATGCATATAAGTTCTTTGGCTACTTCATTTCCTATACTATTCTTAACCTCCCACTGTCTATTTTGTACTTACCGATTTGTAGTTCTTAATCCCTTTGCCCCCTTTCTCCCCATTCCCCCTCCTAACTAATAACCCTTCAAATGATCTCTATATCTGATTCTGTTCCTGTTCTGCTTGTTTGCTTAGTTAGTTATTTAGATTCAGTTATCGATAGTTGTAAATTTATTGCCATTTTAGTGTTCATTGTTTTTATCTTTTTTAAAAATATAATTCTCTTTAGCATTTCATGTAATAATGGCTTGGTGATGATGAACTCCTTTAGTTTTACCTTGTCTGGGAGGCAATTTATCTGCTCTTCCATTCTAAATGATAGCTTTGCTGGATTAATCTAGGTTGTAGGTCCTTGCTTTTCATCACTTCTTGTCAACCCCTTCTTGCTTGCAAAGTTCCTTTTGAGAAATCAGCTGACAGTCTTATGGAAACTCCTTTGTAGGTAACTACCTGCTTTTCTCTTGCTGCTTTTAAGATTCTCTCTTTCTCTTTATTTTTTGATATTTTAATTATGAAGTGCCTTGGTGTGGTCCTGTTTGGGTCCGTGTTGTTTTGAACTCTGTGCTTCCTGGAATTGCTTGTCTATTTCCTTTGCCAAAATAGGGAAGTTTTCTTTCATCATTTTTGAAATAAGTTTTCAATTTCTTGCTCTTTCTCTTCTCCTTCTGGCACGCCTGATTCAGATGTTGGTATGTTTAAAGATGTACCAGAGGCTCCTTAGCCTATCCTCATTTTTTTTGGAGTTCTTTTTTCTCCTTGCTATTCTGATTGAATGATTTTTTTCTTTCTTGTGTTCCAAATCATTGATTTGATTCTCAGCTTCATCCCCTCCACTGTTCGTTCCCTGTAGATTTTTCTTTATTTCACTTCATGTAAACTTCATTTCTGCTTGGGTCTTTTTTATGCTGTTAAAGTACCCAGTGAGTTCCTGGAACATCTTGATAACCAGTGTTTTGAACTCTGCATCTGATAGGTTGGCTATCTCCATTTTGTTTAGTTCTTTTTCTGTAGTGTCTTTCTGTTCTTTCGTTTGGGCCTTATTTCTTTGTCTTCTCATTTTGGCAGCCTCCCTGTATTTGTTTCTGTGTTGGGTAGAGCTGCTTTGACTCCCTGTCTTAATAGCATGGCCTATTGTAGAAAAGCACACCTGTAAGTTGTATGGGGCAGAGCCTTAGGTAATTGCCAGTGTGGGACAACCTGTGTCACCACTCTGTGGCTCTGTGTGGGGGAGGGCTCAGAGAGGGGACAATGCCAC
Organism: Pteronotus mesoamericanus; assembly: GCF_021234165.1. Classification (NCBI taxonomy): domain Eukaryota; kingdom Metazoa; phylum Chordata; class Mammalia; order Chiroptera; family Mormoopidae; genus Pteronotus; species Pteronotus mesoamericanus. Next base: position 8,245,753 of record NW_026555198.1, read on the forward strand.
TGCCTGGCCTCTAGAGTTTTGCCTAGGAGGAAGCTGTCCCCCGACACTCGCCCTGTTTCCAGCCACTTCAATTTCTCCCCATATGCCACTGGTGCCCTTCCAGCTGTTGCCCTCATGCTGAATCACAGAGGGGGTGGGTCTGTGTGAGTCCTAAGTTCATTGTGACCCTTTTAAGAGGAGTCTCTCGAGAATCCTGCAGTTTCTTCTGCCACCCCAACTCCCACTAGTTTTTACAGGCACAATTTATGGAGACTTAAATTGGTGCTAGAAGCCTGGGCTGGGTGGTCTAATCTGGGGTATGGAATCCCTTACTCCTGATTTTATCCACCACATACGTATGTAAGACTGCCCATTCAACGTCTCTGCACCTCTCCATACCACTCTGTCTCCACGCCTCTCCACACCTCTCTGTACCTCTCCACGTCTCTGCCTCTCTGCACATCTCCGCTCCCTCTACCCATCTGGATGAACGTGGCTTCTTTAAATCCTTGGTTGTCAGACTTCCATACTGCTTGATTTTCTGACAGTTCTGGGTGATATTTTTTTTGTAGTCTAGTTGTAATTTTTGCTGTAGTTGTGCGAGGAGGCAAAGTGTGTTTACCTATGCCTCCATCTTGACTCCATGCTCTTCTTTTTCACCAGTTATTTAGAAAACACACACATTCACATATAAATACATATACATATTTATGGACAGATAACTGTGTGTTATGCCATTTAAATAAGAAATCACTGTGGCTGTCTCAATGAGCTCACGGCTTATCTTCCTTTTAGCATCTCATTTATTCCTCTTACAAGAACCTGAGCAAATAGTTACATGTAATTATTGTCTCTCTGAATGACTACTCTCTAATAGTGTGACCCTTTTTTGGCCTTGCATTGCTACTCTTGTTTTGCTTTCTTCACATCGGTCCGTTCAGCATTTCTGTAGTGTTTTCATTTCTGCCTTTGTAGATGAGAACGTAACTTTGAAAAAATGTAGAAATGGTAGGAAGTAGGAGAGGCTGATCAAGACAATGGGGAAATTCTTCTGCCCATTTCATTTCTATTGGATTGACTGAACTGTAGTATGTGACAAAAGCAGGAAACAGAAAAAATTATAACTATATACTGTAGTTTATTTCTGTTAGGAGGTTATTATTATGTACCAAAATGAGACTCTGGTCACTGTAAGGAAGACTAAAAAGGACAGTTTTTGTGTTTGCTGTTATATAGGACTGTGTATATATTGGAATATATAGAAGATTGAGGGAAAATTAATTCTGTCCTGTCTAGACCTACCATGTGTTGCCTTTCCCAGATGACTGTGCAAGGTGGATTTTCAGCATGTACAAGTGTTGTAAATCATGAGCTGTTTTAGTTTTTGATACACAGGAAAAAATATGGCCCCTAACGAGGATGTCAACTTCTGACTCCACAGTAAAGATAAGGAAAAAGATTAGGTGGAGGAAGACTTCAGAGACTGTTATAAAGATGAGATTTTCTGTTCCTTTAAAAGGCTACCATGAGACAAACCTCAAAGTAATACTGCTTTTATACAGTGGTTTGTTGCTCTAAGTGACTTTACCTTAATTTACTGTTTTATAGTTGCCTGGTATTCAGGAAGACCACTAAAATCAGAAGCAATCATAACGCATTCTATCAGTGAGACAGAACATAGTACTATTATTTAAAGTCTGCTATTTTAAATATTTTATTGTTTATGCTATTAAAGTCTGCTATTTTTAAAGAAGAAAACAGATACCAAGAATCAAAAGACTGACCTGAAATTACACAAATTGGTAGCATTTATTTTATAATACTAATCTAGATTGGCACTTTCTTTCTTACTCTTGAAAGTGTACAGCAAATTGGTTGGTTATGTAGTCAATTATATTGTAAGCTGCATGACTGTTTTAACTTCAGCTGGATACCTGTAGCACAGAAGCAGAATGGGAGTCTTTGAAATGATGTAGTACTTGTTATTTTGTATGGTGCATATTCCTACAACTGCTATGTCATCTACTACAACAAAGTACATCAAATACATTCCACTACAGTTTAAACCCTCTTTTTTTCTATCCTCGTTGGAGATTATTAGCTAGTCACACTCTTCCCCCTTATCCTTTTGTCTCATCCAAAATAAGTTAAAAACCTTTCCTATTAGAGAATGATTTTTCATCCTACCAACCAACCCCCTTCTTCCCTACTCCAAAACCTTTTTTACATGCTGCAAGACCCCAGTAACTTAGAACCTGTCTCCAACCCATTTTTATCTTTTTTTGTGTGTGGTTTTCTTTTCTATTCTTAACTCCTCACTGAAGATGTTGTATGGGACATACTGTTTTCTTCACTATATAATTAAGAAACTATATGACCCAATTGTAATGGGATATCTCTTTGTTTTAACCTGCCTCCTGTGCTGTCTATCCATGAAGGCAACAAGACAAAATATTTTGGGAATAGTTTTCTTTCCCCTGGGAGTGAAGTGGAAGGGAGAGGGATACGTTCTGACTTATTTCTGGCTTGTATCCAGAGGTATATTGGAGCTGCCTTGAATCAGCTCTTGATAACCAATTGTGCACATTGCTTCCCAATTCTAAGCCTATGTTCTGTGATGAGTTCATGTTCAGTGACTGGTAGCTTGAAATTAGCCATGGTGGTAATATTTACCTCATGGAAATCAGCAAAGGCAACAAATTAGGCCTCCTCACCCCTCAAGCTGGTTGTTAAACATTTACCATCGTATGATTACCTGCTTCAAAATCATTCTTGATCAGGAAGTTTATCCCAGTATACATCTGCTCCTAGTACTTTGTAAACATAATCAAAAAGTAGTTACTAGAAGCCATATGTCTCTATCTGTATCTTTCTGTCTACTCGAAGATTTGAAACTGGAAGATGTAAAACTAGGCTTAAGAAATCAGGCACGAATCATAATGTAAGTAGACAGGATCATCTACAACTCTGACACTATGTCTTTAAAACTCTATTAGAAGTTTCAGTGGACCCAAGGTAGCTGCTGTTCCATTAAGCAGGTAGCTATTATATACTGAGTATCAGTTAGATATTATAAGTGCCCTTTTTAAGGTAAATGAGCCATGTGAGATGCTACATATTGTGACACAAAGGGAAATACCAGGAGAAATGAACTTGATTCTATTTTGAAAGCATTTATCTTCATACTGAAGATCATGTATGACAGGCAGCATGACTAGAACACTTTCTCATTCTGTTTGTATTCTTATGTCTCTGACACTTCTATAAACAGCTTGTCTGCAAATGATTTCAGGTTGCTATCATATTCTCCAGAACAAATCACTTATAATGAACTTTACGCATTAGAAAGAATGTTAGGAAGAATATTGAACAGTGACTGTGCTGGTGCTTTTGGCTCCTGGGCTGCAGCTTGGTGAGATTCCTCATTTATCATTATGTTAAACCCTCAGCACAATGACCTGGTATCTTGTGACCCAGTACACTGTTCTTCACCACTTCTGGCAGGCTAGCAAAGTTTTCCCAGGTAATAGAGGGGAGCCCAGTGATGCTTTAGCCCAGATAATAGTAAGATGCTATTATCTTATTCCATTTGATTATCTAGCAGCCAGCTGGGGATAATTCACATGTTAATTGGGCCAGTACAGGATGGCCAGAATCTTGAGACAATTCAGATTCAAGGAATAGTTTGGGGAAGTAAATAGAAAGACTGCCAGATAAGGAGAGAGTTAGATAGACAAAGGTGGCAATCTGTAACAAAATACGATAGCAAGCACTAGGATGGCAGCAGAGTAGGTGGGAGTACCACTCATCTCCTCCCAGGACCAAACTGGAATTATAACTAAAATATAGAAAAATTAACCTGAATAACCAACTGAAGAGCTGAACAGATCTTGTAAGCAAGGATTTACAGAAAAGCCACATCAAGACTGGTAGCAAGAGGGGGGTATGCTAAAAGGGCTGGCTCCACTCCCATGGGCAGCAGCTGAGATTCTGAAAGGATATATGAGCTACAAGGCTTCCCCCTGAGAATTGTGGGGTCTCAACCCCGCACTGGGCTCCCCAGCCCAGAGCACCAGAGCCAAGAAGAGACACTCACATAACATCTGGTTGTGAAAAGCAGTGGGGATTCTCTCTGCCAGGCAGAGACAGGAGTGTGCGAGAGACACAGGCATGCTCTTAAAGGGACAACGCACAAAATTTCATTCAGTCACTCAATCAGGGCTACAGTGGAGGAAGGGCAGAGTGGAATGGAGTCATGTGAGGAGAGACCACAGTCTGTGACTCTGGGGAGAGAGCTGAAGGGACAGCCACCAAGAACCCTGCACTGAGTCCCTCTTTCACACTGCAGATGCCATCTTTCCTGGGTGGAACACTATCCTCCTAACTTCATTAGCCTGGGAGAATGCCATGGCCTCATCCTCTGAACTCCCTACTTCCCACCCTCTGGTGCTTGTGCACTGGTGTAGAGGTCTGGGCAGACTCAGGAGGTGTCAGTGACTGAGCTGTCTGGCTTTGGGGTGGGGATATTTCCTCTGCTTTCCCAGGAACCTGACTGGCACCTCCTCCTCACAGATCAACTAGCACCCACCTTCCTGACTCCTGGTGGCTTTGCCCTGTCAAGGTCTAGGCAGAATCCAGGACAGACTGAGTTATGTGGATCTGAGGTGGAGGCCACTACCCCCAACTTCACCTAAGCCTGACCAGCACCACTGTCTTACAGGAGATACAGTAGCCCCATTCTTCTGACTCCCAGAAGCCCCGCCCTACACAGATTGGGCTTCTGGCAGAATCTGGGACAGACTGAGTGGTGTGGCTCAAGGATGAGTCCATTATTTTCTATCACGCCCAACTGGTGCAGAGTCCTCCCTTCATATGGCCAAAACTTGGACTGTTTGAGCCTGATCAACTCTCCTGGCCTCACCCTGATGATTCCCTGAGACCTTGACCTAACACAAAAGTGGCAGCTAGACTTGGTATACCCTGGGATATTTGATGAATGACCTCAGGACATCATTAACACCAAGTCTGAGCATGTGTCAATTTAGTGAATACCATTTCCCCTGCCTGGCGACTCACTGAGAACATACCTCATGCAACTTGGATACTGCCAGAGGCCATTGCAGTGACTGAGTCTCACAGGCAGCCAACAGTCAGAGGGAGACAAAGGTGGACCTTGAAGTGCCTTGGGCATTTTTCTGACCTGCCCCTGGATTCGGTACTGGTGCAGGCAACCTTGCTAAACAGCTTGATCTTTTCCATACACACACAGAACTAGCAGAGGCAGCCACAAACTGTAGATTGCTTTGTAGCTAGAAACAGGTTGCCCAGGGCCAGTCATAGGCAGCATCTGACATTGGTCAACACCAAAATATCTCCCAACAGGCCCCAGAACCAACACACCCAGTGGCCAGCTTTATTTTTTTAACATATATATTTTATTGATTATGCTATTACAGTTGTCCCATTTTTTTCTCCCCTTTATTCCCCTCTGCCCTGCACCTCCCCTCTCATCAGGATCCCCCCCTTTAGTTCATGTCCATGGGTCTTGCATATAGGTTCTTTGGCATCTCCATTTCCTATGCTATTCTTAACCCCCTCCCCCATCTATTTTGTACCTACTATTTATGCTGCTTATTCTCTGTACCTTTTCCCCCATTCTCCCCCCTCCCCCTCACCCCTGATCTCTATTTGTATGATTCTGTTCCTGTTCTAGTTGTTTGCTTAGTTGGTTTTTAGTTTTTGGATTTTGTTTTTTGGGTTTTTTTTTTTTTTTTACATTCAGTTGCTGATAGTTGTGAGTTTGTTGTCATTTTACTTTTCATAGTTTTTGATCTTCTTTTTCTTAGATAAGTCCCTTTAACATTTCATATAATAAGGGCTTGGTGATGAGGAACTCCTTTAACTTGACCTTATCAGGGAAGCACTTTATCTGCCCTTCCATTCTAAATGATAGCTTTGCTGGACAGACTCATCTTGGATGTAGGTCCTTGCTTTTCATGACTTTGAATACTTCTTGCCAGCTCCTTCTTACCTGCAAGGTTTCTTTGGAGAAATCAGCTGATAGTCTTATGGGAACTCCTTTGTAGGTAACTCTCTCCTTTTCTTTTGCTGCTTTTAAGATTCTCTCCTTATCTTGAATCTTGGGTAATGTAATTATGATGTGCCTTGGTGTGTGCTTCCTTGGTTCCAACTTCTTTGGGACTCTGAGCTTCTTGGATCTCCTGGAAGTCTATTTCCTACTGGGGAAGTTCTCCTTCATTATTTTTTCAAAGAAGTTTTCAATTTCTTGCTCTTTCTCTTCTTCTGGCACCCCGATGATTCAGATGTTGGAACATGTAAAGTTGTCCCAGAGGTTCCTAAGCCTCTCCTCATTTTTTTGAATTCTGGTTTCTTCCTTCTGTTCTGGCTGAATGTTTATCTCTTCCTCTGCTCCAAATTGTTGATTTGAGTCCCAGTTTCCTTCCCTTTACTCTTGGTTCCCTGTATATTTTTCTTTGTTTCACTTTGCATAGCCTTCACTTTTTTGTCCATTTTGTGACCATATTCAACCAATTCTGTGAGCTTCCTGATTACCAGTGTTTTGAACTGTGTATCTGATAGGTTGGCTATCTGTTCATTGCTTAGTTCTATTTTTGGAGCTTTGATCTGTTCTTTCATTCGGGCCATATTTCTTTGTCTCAGCATGCCTGTTACATTGGGAGGGGTGGAGCCTTAGGTATTTGCCAGGGTAGGGCAACCCAGGTGGCTATGTTGTGATGCTGTCTGTGGGGGAGGGGTCCAAGAGGGGAAACAATGCTGCTTCCTCGGCTCTTGGCCGGCTTTCAGTCACTTCCCCAGCTACCCACAAGCAAATTGGACCCTTCTGGTGGTGATTCCTGGGTGCGTGGGTTTGTGTACGTTCTTTGAACCTTGTGGGTCTCTCCAACAGACTCTCCTGTGAGGCTGGGCATTTCTCCTGCCACCGCAACCCCCACAGGTTTTTACCTCCAGAGGTTTTGAGGCTTTTTTTCCCACACCGAAACCCTGGGTTCTGTGGTCTGTCTCGCTCCCTAGCTATTCCTCCAGGTTTATCTGCATGCGAATGTGGGACCACCCAGGCTTCTATCTGCTGCCTTGCCACACGTCCTCTCCACCCTGGCTGCCCATCTCTACCCCTCCTACTGGTCTGGATAAATGTTTCTTCTTTAGCCCCTTGGTTTTCAGACTTCCAAACAGTTTGATTTTCTGGGAGTTCTGGTTGTCTTTTGTTTTTAAGTTTGTTGTTGTCCTTCTTTTGGTTGTGTGAGGAGACAAAGTTTATCTACCTACATGTCCATCTTGGCCGGAAGTCTCCAGTGGCCAGCTTTAGACATCAAAGCAGTATCCAATTAGCCCCACAAGTGATATCCAAAGGGAGATTTCAGCAGGTACCAGACCCTCTTGAAGTGAATTCTGCTTTGTGTGGTCAACTCCTACACAGCAGCTTGTACACTGTGGTTCAGGTAGTCCCCTCAGTCAGCCCACCTCAGGGCCAAACCCACACATGAATGGGAAAATAGCGATCAAGTCAAGAGGGAAGGAGGGAGGGAGGGTGGGGGAAAAGGAAGGGAAGGGGAAAGTCAGGGAACATATAGCAAGGACTCATGGACAAAACCAAAGGGGAAGAGTTGAGGGAGGGAGGGAGGAAGGGAAGGGGCAAGGGAAAGTGGTGGGGGGAAGGCAGAGACAAATGTATTTGAAAAAATAAATAAATTTTTTAAAAAAGTCTTAATTAAAGCATCTATTCAGGTCCTTTGCCATAGAATACTATGCAGCAGAAAGAAATAAGGAACTCTTCCTACCCGTTGTGATAGCATGGATGGAAATGGAGAGCATTATGCTAAATGAAATAAGCCAGTCGGTGAATGACAAATACCATATGATCTTACCTATAAGTGGACCCTAATCAACAAAAGAAACCAATGAGCAAAATAGAACCAGAGACTTCGAAATAAAGAACAAACTGACAGTGACCAGAGGGAAGGGGGGAGGGAGATAATGGGAGAAAAAGGGGAAATAACAAGCAAAAGAACATGAATAGAAGACTCATGGGCATGGAGAGTGGGGAGGATTGACTGTGCGAGTAAGGAAGGCTGGGTTAGGGGAGAACAATGGGAAAAAGGCAGGACAGTTGCAACTGAACAACAATAAATTTTTGAAAAATACTTAATTAAAGGAAGAGGTCTCACATAACCCACACAAGGGACAATCCTGGGAGACTCAACTCAGGAGATTGGGGAGACTGTGCCACTGGATCTCACAAAATACCTACTACAAAAGGCCACCATTCCAAAACAGGGAGACGTAGCAGATCTACCTAAAACATAGTAACGAAAACAGAAAGGCAGCCAAGATTAGGAAACAAAGAAACATGTTCTAAATGAAAGAACAGGAAAAATCTCCAGGAAAAAAAAAAAACCTAAATGAAATGAAGGCAAGCGATTTACCAGATAGAGTTCAAAAAATGGCTATAAGCATGCTCAGGGAAATTAGTGAACTACAACAGCATGAAAAAGGACACAGAAACCATAAAAAAGAACCGGTGAGTAATGAAGAATGCAATATCTGAAATAAAGAATATACTAGAAGGAATAAACAGTAGGTTGGGTGAAGCAGAAGATCAAATCAGCAATTTGGAAGACAAATAGCAGAAAACATCCAATCACAGCAGCAAAGAGAAAAAAGAATTTGGAAAATGAGGACAGTTTAAGGGACCTTTGAGACAATATGAAATGTAGTAACATCTGCATTACAAAGGTACCAGAAAGAGAAGAAAGAGCAAGACATCAGGGACCTATTTGAAGAAATGACTGGAAAATTTCCCTAACCTGGTGAAGGAAAAATACACACAAGTCCAGGAAGTGCAGAGTCTCAAACAAGATAAATCCAAGGAGGATTTAACATTATAGTTAAAATGACAAAGGTTAAAGACAAACATCTTATGGATCTTATGGCTGAGTAGTATTCCATTGTGTAAATGTCCCATAGTTGTTTTACCCACTCATCTGTTAATGGGCATTTGGGCTGCTTCCATATCTTGGCAATTGTGAAAAAGAGGAAAATTTTACCCTTTGCAACAGTATGGATGGACCTGGAGAACATTATCCTAAGTGAAATAAGCCAGTCAGAGAAAGACGAATGTCATATGATTTCACTCATCTGTGGAATCTAATGAACAAAATAAACAAGCAAGCAAAATAGAACCACACTCATATATGGAGAGCAGATGACAGCCAGTGGAGGGGGGGAAATTAGGGCATGGAGGGATTGAGCAAAAAGGAAAAAGGACTCATGGACAACAGTGTGATGATTGCTTGGGGGAAGGGGGTAAAAGGGGACTAAATGGTAAGGGAAAAAATACAATAATGATTAAATTAAAAAAGACAAAGAGAGGAACTTTTTATCCTTTTTAAATATATTTTATTGATTATGCTATTACAGTTGTCCCATTTTTTCCCCTCTCCTTTATCCCCTTCTGCCCTGCACACCTCTTCCCACCAGCATTCCCCTCCCTTAGTTCATGTCCATGGGTTGTACATATAAGTCCTTTGGCTTCTCCATTTCCTATGCTATTCTTAACCTCCCTGTCTTTTTGTGCCTGCCAATTATGCTACTTATTCCCTGTACCTTTTCCCCCATTCTCCCCCTCCCCCTCCCTGCTGATAACCTTCCATGGGATCTCCATTTCTGTGATTCTGTTCCTGTTCTACTTGTTTGCTTAGTTTGTTTTTGTTTTTTAGATTCAGTTGTTGATAGTTGTGAGTTTGTTGTCATTTTACTGTTCATAGTTGTGATCTTCTTTTTCTTAGATAAGCCCCTTTAACATTTCATATAATAAGGGCTTGGTGATGAGGAACTCCTTTAACTTGACCTTATCAGGGAAGCACTTTATCTGCCCTTCCATTCTAAATGATAGCTTTGCTGGACAGACTCATCTTGGATGTAGGTCCTTGCTTTTCATGACTTTGAATACTTCTTGCCAGCCTCTTCTTGCCTGCAAGGTTTCTTTGGAGAAATCAGCTGATAGTCTTATGGGAACTCCTTTGTAGGTAACTCTCTCCTTTTCTTTTGCTGCTTTTAAGATTCTCTCCTTATCTTGAATCTTGGGTAATGTAATTATGATGTGCCTTGGTGTGTGCTTCCTTGGTTCCAACTTCTTTGGGACTCTCTGAGCTTCCTGGATCTCCTGGAAGTCTATTTCCTACTGGGGAACTTCTCCTTCGTTATTTTTTCAAAGAAGTTTTCAATTTCTTTCTCTTTCTCTTCTTCTGGCACCCCTATGATTCAGATGTTGGAACATGTAAAGTTGTCCCAGAGGTTCCTAAGCCTCTCCTCATTTTTTGAGTTCTTGTTTCTTCATTCTGTTCCAGTTGAATATTTATTCATTCCTTCTGTTTCAAATCATTAATTTGAGTCCCGGATTGCTTTCCTTCCCTGTTGATTCCCTGTATGCTTTTCTTTATTTCACTTTGTATAGCCTTCACTTCTTCCTTTATTTTGCAGCTGTACTCAATCATTTATGTGAGCATCCTGATTACCAGTGTTTTAAACTCTGCATTTGATAGGTTGGCTATCTCCTCATGGCTTAGTTTTATTTTTAGAGCTTTGATCTGTTCTCTCATTTGGGCCTTTCTTTGTCTCAGAGCACCTATTACGTTATAAGGGATGGAGCCTTAGATATTCATCAGAGTGGAGCAACCCACTTCGCTGCATTCTGAAGCTGTGTGGGGGGGGTGGGTCTGAGAGGGAACAATGCCTCCTTGGGATCTCACCCCACTTTCAGTCACTTCCTCACTAACTATAAGTACTGATTCCTGGGTGGATGGGTTTCTGTACATTCTAGGACCTTGCGGGTCCCTCCAACAGATTCTCCTGTGAGACAGAGTTTCTCCTGCCACTGTAACCCCCCCACAGGTTTTTACAGCCAGAGGTTTTGAGGTTTTATTTTCCTGCACTGGAGCCCTGTGTTGCATGGTCTGTCTTGCTCCCCAGTTGTTCCTTCTGCTTTATCTGCACATGAATGTGGGACCACCCAGTCTTCCAGCCACAGCCTTGCTGCGTGTCCTCTCCCCCCCAGCTGCCCATCTCTGCCCCTCCTACCAGTTTTGATAAATGTTTGTTCTTTAACTTCTTGGTTGTCAGACTTCCATAGAGGTCAGTTTCCTGGCAGTTCTGGTTGTTTTTTGTTTTAAAATTGGTTGTTGTCCTTCTTTTCGTTATGTGAGGTAGCAAAGTGTATCTACCTATGCCTTCATCTTGGCCAGAGATATTTCCTATAAACAGAATTATATAATATGTGGCCTTTAATGTCTGGTTTATTTGACTTAGCATAATGTTTTCAAGGTTCAACTATGTCGTAGCATGGATCAGTACTTCATTCCTTTTAATGGCTGTGATGGTTAATTTTATGTGTCAACTGGGCTGAGGGATGCCCAGATAGCTGGTAAAACATTATTTCTGGTCTGTGAGGGTGTTTCAGGAAGAGATTAGCATTCGAATTTGTAGACTGAGTAAAGTAGATCCACCTTCACCAATGTGAATGGGCACCACCCAATGATTTCAGGGCCCAAATAGAATTAAAAATCAGAGGAAGGAGAATTCTCTCTGTCTCTTCTTGAGCTGGGGTATGATTTTCTGTTCTTGGACATTAGAGCTCCTGGTTCTCGGGCCTTCAGATTTCAGGACTTAAACCATCAACCTCCCTTTTTTGCCACACCCCTCCAATCCAACTTGCGGACAAGGGACTGTGGACGTCTTGGCCTCCATATCTTCACAGGCCAATTCCTATAATAAATCTCTCTCTCTCTCTCTCTGTGTGTGTGTGTGTGTGTGTGTGTGTGTGTGTGTGTGTGTGTGTTATCCTATTGGTTCTATTATCTATCTATCTATCTATCTATCTATCTATCTATCTATCTATCATCATATCACTATGTATCCTATTGGTTCCTGACTAATACAATGGATGAGCAATATTCCATTCTATGGATATATCACATTGTTTATCCATTTAAGTTTAGGGACATTTTGAGTTACCACATTTTGGCTATTGTGAGTAATGCTGCTATGAATATTCATGTACAAGTTTTTCTGTGGTTATATGTTTTCAATTGAGAGGAAATGCTGGGTCACAAGGTTACTAATTTTTAAAGAAACTGCCAAACTGTTTTCCAGAACAGCTGCACCATTTTAAATTCCTACCAGATATGTAGGAAGGTTTCAATTTCTTCACATCCTTGCTAACATTGTTATTATCTGACTTTATGATAATAGCCATCCTAAGTAGGTATGAAGTGGTATCTCATTATGAAGTTTATTTACATTTCCCTGATGACTAATAATGTTTAGCATTTTTTCACTTACTTATTGGCCATTTGTAGATCTCCTTTAGAGAAATGTCTATTCAAACCCTTGCTCATTTTAAAATTGTGTCATTGGAATTTTTATTGCTGAGTTGTAGGTATTCATAATATTTTCTGGATACAGGCCCTTTATCAGATATGTAATTGCAAATATTTTTCTACATTCTATGGGTTCTTTCTCAATTTTTTGATGGTACCCTTTGCAGCACACAAAAATTTATTTTATTTTTAAATAGATTTTATTTATTTATTTTTAGAGAGGAAGGAAGGAATAAGTAGAGGAAGAGGAACACTTATATGAGAGTAACATTGATTAGTTTCCTCTAGCACATCCCTAAGTGGGGACCTGGCCTGCAACCCAGGTATGTCCCCTGACTGGGAATCAAAATGACAACCTTTTTGTTCACAGGCTGGCGCTCAATCCACTGAGCCACACCAGCCAGGGCATCACAAAAATTTTTTATTTTGAAGTTCAATTTATCTATTTTTTTCTTTCGTTCCTTGTCTTTTGGTGTCACATCTAAGAAACATTGTAGAACCAAGGTCACAAAAATTTACTTCTATGTTTCCTTCTTAAGGGTTTTATAGTTTAAAATATTGTACTTAGGTCATTGGTCTATTTTAGTTAATTTTTATGTATAGTGTAAGGAAGGGGTACAACTTCATTCTTTGCATGTGGATATCCAGTTTTCCCAGCACCACTTGTTGAAAAGACTTTTTTCCTCTAATGAATGGCCTTGACACCCTTGTCAACAATCAACTGAGCATAAATGTAAGCATTTATTTTTGGCCTCTCAATCCATCCCATTGGCTCATAGCCTATTCTTGTACCAGCACCGCACTGTCTTGATTACTTTAGCTTTGTAGTGAGATTTAAAATCAGAAGTGTGATGCCTCCAGCATTGTTCTTCTTTTCAACATTGTTTTGGCTATTCTGGGTCCCTTTGCATTTCCATATAAATTTTAGGATAAGCTTGTCAGTTTCTACAAAAAAAATGCACCTGGGGCTTTGATAGGGATTGTGCAGAATCTGTACATTAGTTTGAGAAGAGTTGACATTTTAACAATATTAAATATTTTTATCCATGAACATAGCTGTTTTTAAATGGATTTATAGCTTTTGAAATGTTTCTTTCAATAATGTCTTGCATTTTTTAATGTATAAGTCTTAAAATTTTTTTTCTTAAATTTCTTCCTAAGTATTTTATTCTTTTTTGATGCTATTGCAAATAGAATTATTTTCTTAATTTCATTTTTGGATTGTTCATTGAAAGTGTATAGAAATACAATTGATTTTTTGTATACTGGTCTGTATCCTGCAACATTGCTGAATCCATTTATTACTTCCTGTATTCTTAGGAATAAATTTTATATGTATATAAATTTATGAATGGAGGTAGCTTTATTTCTTCCTTTCCAATCTGAATACTTTATTTCCTTTTTCTTGTCTAGTTGCTCTGGATAGCAACTCCAATATAATGTTGAATGAAATGGAATGAGTGGATATTGTTGTCTTTTTCCTGACTTTGGGAGAGGGGAGCTCATTCAGTCTTTCATCATTAAACATGACATTAACTATGGAAATATTTGTAGATGCTTTTTATCAAGTTGATGAAGTTTCCTTCTATTCCTAATTTGTTTGATGTTTTTATCATTAAAGGGTATGGGACTTTGTCAGATGCGTTTCTCTACTTCTTGGGGTGATCATTTGGTTTGAACTTCTGTTAATATGGTGTTTTACATTAGTCAATTTGTGCAGGTTAAACCATCCTTGCAATTCTAGAACAAATTCCATTTTTTCATGGTTATAATCCTATAATCCTTTTCTTATATGGCTGACATCAGTTTGTTAGTATTTTGTTGAGGATTTCTGTGTCTATATTCATAAAAGATATTTATACCATTTATTTTTTTAAATGTCTCTCAATTTGGGTTTACCTCATGTTTTCCAATGATGAGATACGCAGTGTGTATTTTTGGCAAGAATGTCACATAAATGATATTATGTCCTTTTCAGTATATCATACATAGCACAAAATGCACAATACCAGTTTCTCTCATTACTAGTGATATTAATTTTGGTCATATAAGTGTTTCTAAAATGGGTTTTTTGAAATTTTGTCTGAGGTGAGCAATACTTCCAGATCAGAGTAGCAGAAATATAGCTGTATAAATAAGGTTTACACAATCTCTCTTTGACCTTTGGGGCACCAAAGATAGCAGACTTTTAAAAGTGTCTTTTCAAGTTTCTGATTGTAGCTATTTTGTTGTATTGGATTGCCTTGGAAGAGTCATGATGATCATACCAACTCTTTGGAGTAGTGGGTATATCATTGGGCAGTATAGTATAAAGAATGAGAGCTCAGGAATCTGGTTATATGAGTTAAAATTTTAGGTCTGCAATTTGTAATTGTGTCATGATCATGGGTAAATTACTTCACCAAGAATTGATTTTCTGACTTGTGAGAGGGGCTAATTATAGTGTGTAACTCATATAGATTTTGTGAGGAATAAGTGAAATAATGTTGATTTGACTTGTAATAAAAATCAAATGTTAGCTGTTGATAATATGGAGGCAAATTTATGGCATCTGGCCCACATGCCAATAAAAATAAGCCCATTTTATTTTTATTTTTTCCTTTTTAAATTTTTTTAAAATTATTTTTTCAAATACATTTGTCTCTGCCTACCCCCCACCACTTTCCCTTGCCCCCTCCCTCCCTCCCTCCCTCCCTCAACTCTTCCCCTTTGGTTTTGTCCATGAGTCCTTGCTATATGTTCCTTGACTTTCCCCTTCCCTTCCTTTTCCCCTGCCCCCCATTTTATTTTGAAAATAAATTTCATAGATTGCTGAACCCTTCCCTGCCCTGAGTCTTTTCGTTTGCTTCTCTCCCAGGTGTTCATTTATATTCTGATAGTAAGGATATTTATCTTTTATAGGGTACCTTTAGGTAGAAGCATGTAGAGTTTAAAGGTGTTCGCATATTTTGAGGAATTCTACAAGAAGATATATAATCATGTTTATGATCAATTTTCAATTACTATAATTTTATTAACATGTTAGGTTTCTTATCATTCCTTTTTGTTGCCTTTCACTACTGTCCTTTTAAAACCTCCAGAAAGGAAGAAGAGAGGCATAAGGAATAGGGAAAAATGAAATCAGTCAATCTTGCTACTTTGGTAATAGAAGGAAAGGAAAAAGATTAAAAATTAGTTAAATGAGATTTTGATACAGTTTTCATCATTAATTTTTTTATCTGTCCACTAGCATTTTAGAGTATTGAGAGCTAGTTGCATATAGGAATAATGAAAAAGTAGCTAGTGCTAAAGAAATATGCCATGGCAGAGACAAAGTATTTTTTCGCCTTTCAGGAAACACTAGCCCAAAATTCAGAGACCAAATAAAAGTAAAAAAAGTAATCTATTGTAGTTATAGCTTTTTTTCTGGATTTATTGAGATATTATTGACATATAACATTGTGTAAATTTAGTTGTACAACATGATTTAATACACATATATACTGCAAAATGATTGCCACAGTAAGGTTAAGTGAACACATCTGTCACCTCACATAATTAACACTTCTTTTTTGTAAAATATTTTATTTATTTATTTTAATTTTTTTTCTGGCACAGGGTGAGCACTCTATAAATGCTGGCTGATTTTTTTAAAATTTATAAATTATGTTTATTCTATTACAGTTGTCTCAATTTTTACCTCTTTCCCCCTCTCCACCCATCCCACCCTCACTCTCCACTCCCACAGTCAATTCCCACTCTGTTGTCCATGTCCATGGGTCATTCATACCTGTTCTTTGTCTAGTCCCTTCCCCTTCTTTCCACCATTGTCCTCTTTCCCCATCCCCTTTGGTCACTTTCAGTCTGCTCCATGTTTCCATGCCTGTCGTTTATTTTGTTTGTTAGTTTATTTTGAATAGAGTCCACTTATAGGTGAGATTATATGGTATTTGTCTTTCATCAACTGGCTTATTTCACTTAGCTTAATGTTCTCCAGTTCCATCCATGTCGTCGGAAAAGGTAGGAGTTCCATCTCTCTCTTTCTCCCTCCCTCCCTCCCTTCCTCCCTTCCTTCCTTCCTTTCTTTCTCCCTTCCTCCCTCCCTCCCTCCCTGTCTTCCTTCCTTCCTTCCTTCCTTCCTTCCTTCCTTCTTTCTTTCTTTCTTAAGTACAGATTGATTTTCTTTATTTTTTTAATGTCAAAGTTAATTATAAAATATTAAAAAATTTAAAACCATTATAAAGTCTCAGCAATTAAACCAACATGACACTAGCACAGAAATAATCAAGTAGATCAGTGAAATATAATGAGCATTCTAGAGACAAATGTATATATCTGTCTAGCAATATAATATATTATTAAGTTGATAGTTCAAATCAATGGGTAAAAATAAGGCTTATTCAACAAATAAGGTGCATGGGCCACTCTTACTTGAAACAAAGCAAATATAGAGCCCTATTTCACACAGTATACAAGAAATATTCAGGAGAGTTAAAAATCAATATGTAGAATCTAAGGAGTTTTAGAAGAAAATATAACTACTATTTTTCATGACCAGAATTAAAATATTCAAACCCAGAAGCTATAAAGTAAATATTGACAATATAACTATATTAAACATTTAAGACTATATAGTAATATACATATAAAAAATTAAAGGACAAGGAATAGAATAGGAAAGTGTTTTGCAACACATCTAAAACATGGTTAATAGGTTTTTTTTTTTTTTTTTTTTTTTTTTAGGGAAAAAAGTTCTACAAACCTTCAATCAATAAATGGATAAAGAATACCAAAAAGTCATTTAAAGCTTTTTTTTAAATAATAGAAATAGGAAAGAAAAATACAAAAACAGGTTTAGTTTCAACAAATAGTAAAGGAACAATTAAAATAATACATCTTGTCACAATCAGATTAATAAGTATTAAAAATATTGGTAACATCAAGTATTGGCAACTCTGAAAGGAACTGGGTATTCATAGAAACTTTTTCTTCATCTTAAAGCAGTCCCTTTAAGCATATTTTGCAATGCTGGTTTGGTGGAGGTGTATTCTTTTAGCCTTCTTTTGTCTGGGAAACTCCTTATTTCACCTTCCATTTTAATAGAGCCTTGCTGGGTAGAGCAGTCTTGGTTGCAGGCTTTTACTTTTCATCACGTGGAATATTTCTTGCCATTCCCTTCTGGCTTGCAGTGTTTTTGTTAAGAAGTCAGATGCTAGCCGTATTGGGGCTCCTTTATATGTTACTACCTTTTTCTCTCTTGCTTGCTTTAGGATTCTCAGTTTGTCTTTGATGTTTGCCATTTTAATGATGATGTGTCTTGGAGTGGGCCTCACTGGGTTCCTCTTGAATGGGACCCTCTGTGCTTCCTGGACTTGTGTGACTTTTTCTCTCCTTGAATTAGGGAAGTTTTCCATCATGACTTTTTCAAACAGGTTCTCTATCCCTTCCTCATCCTCTTCTCCTTCTGCTATTCTTATAATACGGATATTATGTTTCAGGTTGTCCTGCATTTCCCTCAATGCCTCTTCATTCTTTTTAAGTCTTTTTTCATTTTCTTGCTTTCTGGGAACTTTTTCTGCCTTGTCCTCCAGCTTGCTGATTCGATCCTCTGCTTCATTGAGCCTGCTTTGGATTCCTTCTACTGTGTTCTTGAATTCAGAAATTGTATTCTTCATTTCCTCTTGTCTCTTGATACTTTCTATGTCCTTTTTCATGCTGATATAGTTTGCAGTAAGTTCCTCATAGTTTCCCTGTAGTTTTTTGTAATTCTCTTTGAATTCACTGAGCTCATTGAGCTTCCTTAGAACTGTTGTTTTGAACTCAGTATCTGATCGTTTACTTGCCTCTGTTTCATTTAGTTCTTTCTGGGAATTCCTCCTTTCCCTTTGAGTGGGATGTATTTCTTTGTCTTCCCATTATTTGTGAGACTCTTCTCTTTTGCCTCTGCTTCTTAAGTTGATCTGTCTTGATTTCCTGACTTTGTGGTGTAAACTTCTATGGCAGGAGACTGCTGTTTTTACTTTCTGGATCCGCCTCTGATGATGTAAGATGTCATCTCTGTTTGACCTTAGGCAGCCTGTTCAAGACTTCCGGGAATCTACTGTTTGTGGCTGTCTCCTTCAGCTGTTAATCTAGTCACTCTGCACTCAGCAGGCCACCTTAGACAACTCAGGGCAGGGCAGAGACCCTCCTGGGGGTGGGGTTATTGGGCCCTCTCTTGCTGCTGCTGTATGGGGGAGGAGTCCACACTGGGATCCCGCCAGCTACTCTCTCAGTTCTCTCCCCAGGCCTCCATCTCCAGTCTCTCTTCAAGTGTCTCCAGACCTCTCTGCCCCCGCTTTAGCCAGGGATGTCCTGCCTGTGACTGCTACTCTGCACTCAGCAGGCAGCTTAGACAGCACAGGGCAGGGTGGAATCTCACCTGGGGACAGGGCTATTGGGTCCTCTGACGCTGCTGCCACTCAGGGGGAGTGGTCTCTGCCTGAGCAAGATGGCTGCTGCCTCATGGGCGATGAGTCATCATCGAGATCCCGCCAGCGACTCTCTCAGTTCTCTCCCCAAAGCCTCCTTCCCCTGTCTCTCCTCAGGCATCTCTAGCCCAATCTGCCCCTGCCTTTGCTGGAGACCAGTGTAAGCGGCTGCAAATAAAAATTTGCGTTGGCTCTTTAAACAACTCTTTGCATCTCCAGCTGCCTGTCTCTTGCAGAGAGCAACCCTGCCACTTTTTGCAGCTGGCTGTTTTCTGTGTACTTTTTGGGTTCTGGTGCTGTGGGCTAGAGATCCCCACTTTTGGTTTAGACCCCTCTTTTCTCAGGGGGATCCAACTGGTTGTTTCAATATCCTTCTGCTGCTGCCACCCGTGGACGCCCCGCCTGCCTTCTCAGGTCTGTACTGCACTCCTTACCAGTTAAATTGCACTAAAGCCGATTCTTCTGTCTCCGAGGTTACAAGGCTCCTCTCTCACTATTGTTCAGTTGTTTGTTCCAGGTGATTTCTCCACAATTTAGTTGTAATTCCAGGGTGGGCCTGGGAGGAGGTCAGTGTGACTTCCATTCACTCCTCCGCCATCTTGATTCCCTCCTGTTTATTTATTTTTAGAGAGAGGAAGGGAGGGAGAAAGAGAGGGAAACATCAATGTGTGGTTGCTTGTGGCACGCCCCCTACTGGGGACCTGGCCCACAACCCAGGCATGTGCCCTGACTGGGAATTGAAGCAGTGACCTTTTAATTCTCAGGCTGGTGCTCAATCCACTGAATCACACCAGCCTGGGAAACATTTTTTTTGTGTAATGAAAACACTTAAGATCTCTCTTAGCATCTTTCTAGTATATAATACAGTATTGTTAGCAATAATTATCATGCTGTACTTTAGATCCCCAGAACTTATTCATCTTGTTACACTAAGCTTGTACCTTTGACCAACATCTTTCCATTTTCCCCACCTCCCCAGCCCATGGCAACCACCATGCTAATTGTTTTCTATGAGTTGGGCTTTTATTTAGTTTTTAATTTTTTATTTTTTTAAATGTTGTTCAAATACAGTTGTCTCCATTTTCCCATCCCCACTTTCCCCTGCCCCACCATGCCCATCTCCCACCCCCAATCCTACCCTACTTTGGCTTTGTCCATAGGTCCTTCATACATGGTCCTTGACAACTTTTCTCTGTCTTTCCCCCGTTTCCACCTTCCCCCTTCCTTTCTGGTTACTGTCCGTTTATTCTTTATTTCAGTGTCTCTGGTAATATTTTGCTTACTTTTTTGCTTTGTTGATTAGGTTCCACTTATAGGTGAGATCATATGGTATTTGTCTTTCACCCCCTGGCTTATTTCACTTAGCATAATGCTCTCCAGTTCCATCCATGCTGTAGCAAAGTGTAGGAGCTCCCTCTTCCTTTCTGCTGCTTAGTATTCAATTGTGTAAATGTACCATAGTTTTTTGATCCACTCGTTTACTGATGGACACTTAGGTTGCTTCCAGCACTTGGTTATTGTAAATTATGCTGCTCTGAACATTACTTTTATAGATCCCACATATAAATGCCTCATAAAACCTACACATGGACAAACACACTGATTTTCAAAATTGGAAACAAGAGTCAAGGTAAATATCACAAATAATTGAAATGTTCTTCACTTTTTTTTATCATTTCTAGTAAAAGGATAAAAAAGAAGAAAGGGGAAGGAGAGAACATTAATGTTTGGGAAAATGTGGAGGTACTGGAAGAGAAGACAGAAAAGGGTCTTTACTTAAAGAAACCAATCCTTGTTTTCTACTAAAGCACGGTAATTGAAGGTTAATATATCTATTATATAAGCTCACCCAGGACTAAAGATATTAGAGCTATTATTATTAGAAAAGTGGAATTGTAGAAGAGATTAAAGAAATGGCATTGTTTACCCTAAAAAAAGAAGACTGGGAAAGAGGTGGCATGATTTTGGTAGTTACATATTTTAAAACATAAAAGAAAGAGGAATTAGACTTCTATTATATTGCAGAAGCTATAGGAAAAGAAAGTTGCTCTCAACATATGTGAGCATGGAATGGGATGACTACTTTCAGAAGGTAGTGAATGTACTCTTCACTGGAGTTACTTCAGCATCATGGAGCTTTAATTTAGGTGACTTTTAAGGTCTTCCTGGTCCTGTGGTATGTGGACTGTTAAAGTAATCTGGTATATTTTCTTTCACTTTTATTAAACGATGATATGGAAAGCTTTTTTTTGTTGCTGTGCCTTAATCTTCTGGAAGATGGACCATGATGTTGTATGAACTGTGTGGTAACTAGTGTAGTGTGAAGTTTCTTCAATAGGAACTGGTAGTTTAAAACTTAGACCACAAGCATTGATGCTACATTAATCTTCCATTCTTATCAGTTCATTTATAGTGGCTGAAGACTAAGAATAAAAATAGCAAATTCATATATTAAATTTCTGTTTAACTTTCTATTCCCAACACTATTTTTTTCACTGATGGCTTTTCCCTAGATTAGAAGTTTTAAAAAAATCTCTGAATCTCTCAAGCTTTTTTTTATTTCACACCAGTGAATGAAATACACTTTCATATCCTGATGGTATAAATGAAGACAGAATAGGATGAATAAGAATCAATAATTTAAATGGAGAAGTCAGATTTCAAATTGGACTTTAAAGTTTATTAAAATGATTGTGTAAGAAATCTATATAAAATATGTGTTAATATGTTAATGCTCACAGATTTCATGACATTATTATTTATGTTGTTTGAAGAGTTTAATAAATTATAACAGATGCTATACTATCTCAGACTCATTTTCTTGCCAAGTCTCTACTGCTAGAGAAAAGGAGTTACTTGTGATATGGATATTTTTTTGTCATCCCTTCATATAAAAGTAAGAAATTTCAGAGTTAAGGCTAGGTCACGCAGGAACCTATGTTTACTAATGAGGTTTTAAAGAAGTCTAACCAAATGAAGGGGTATGCACTTAAGCAGAAGGCTTATTAAGAAATCATTAAAATGTTAATCTAGCTTTTTAAAATTATTTTATTTTTAAGTGTAAAGAGGGTGTTTGCTTATTTGTTATTTATTTATTCCAAATAGGATCAATCACTTGGGAATTAAAAAGGAAGTGATTGAATACATTAGGTACAAAAGCCAATATTTTAGTTTCTTTTCATAGTAACTGGGCTTGAATTTCTTTTAAAAAATTAGAAAGAAAAAAAAGAAAAAACTTAGATTTGTAAGATTTAAAGGTATGTTTATTTAGCACATAGATAATTTTGCTCTAAATAAAAATAGCATGTATGTCCATTGTTTCTGGTGAGAAACAATCAATAACATGAAAAAGCAACCTACAAAATGAGAGAAAATATTTGCAAATTATATACTTGATAAGGGGTTAATATCTAAAATATATAAGGCACTGACACAACTTGGTAGCTAAAAAATCAAATCCAATTCAGAAATGGACCGAGGGGCCTGTGAACCAAAGGGTTGCTGTTTTGATTCCCAGTCAGGGCACATGCCTGGGTTGCAGGCCAGGTCCCTAGTAAGGGGCGTGCAAGAAGCAAGCGCACATTGATGTTTCTCTCCCTCTCTTTCTGCCTCCCTTACTCTCTGTCTAAAAAATTAATTAATTAAATAAATAAAATCTTTAAAAAAATGGATGGAAGAACTGAACAGACATTTTTCCAGAGAATATATACAAATGGCCAATAGGTACATGAAGAGGTGTTCAACATCACTCATCAGGGAAATGCAAATCAAAACCACAGTGAGATATAACTTCACCCCTGTTAGAATGGCAGTCAACAAAAAAGTGTTTGTGAAGTAGTGGAGAAAAGGAAATCCTCATGCACTATTGGTAAGAAACTCAATTGGTTCAAACACTGTGCAAAGCAGTATGGAGATTCCTCAGAAAATTAAAAATAGAACTACCCTATGATACAGCAATCCCACTTCTGGGTCTGTATCCAAAGAAATGAAATCAGCATCTTGAAAAGTTATCTGCATTTCCATCTTTATTGTAGCAGTACTCACAATATCCAAGATATGGAAACAATCTAAGTGTCTGCCTACAGCTGAATAGATAAAGAAGATGTGAGATTATATATATTATATAATATATACTATTAATATTATATAATTATAATATTGGGAATATATACTAGTGTGTTTGTGTATATGTGCATGCGTGTGTGTGTATATATATATTTCAGCAATGAGAAAGAAGGAAATCCTGCCATTTGCAACAACATGGGTGGACCTTGAGGGCATTATGCTCAGTGAAATAAGTCAGACAAAGACAAATATTGCATCGCACTTATATATAGAATCTAAAAAACCCAAAATAAAAAAAAAAACCCAGAAGATAGAATGGTTTCCAGTGGTTTGGGGAAATGGGGTGATGTTGGTCAAAGCATACGAACTTCCAGTTATCAGACAAATAAATTCTGGCGATTTAATGTACAGCATGGTGATTAGAGTTAAAAATACTGTATTATATACTTGAAAGTTAAGGAAGTAGGTCTTTAATGTACTCACCACAAAAAAAGAAATGGTAGTAATATCAGGTGATGGAGGTGTTAGCTAATACTACTGTGGTAACAATTTTGCAATATATAAGTTCATTGAATCAACATCTTGTACACCTTAAACTTACACAATATTATATGTCAATCATATTTCAAAGGTAGAAAAATAAATGTGAAAAGGAAGAAAAAAGTCATTGTGAGCTAGGGTACTTGCGGAAATCTTCTCGAAAAAGGTAGGCTTTGAATGTGATTGCAAATGAAACCTAGAATTTAAGGAAAAGAATGGAATTCCTTATGCGGTAAATGAATGGTGAACAAAGTCAAAGGGGGGTAGGATCAAGGGTGGGACGTGGAGATGGGTGGGGCAGGGGGGAGTGGTAGGGGATAATGGAGACAACTGTACTTGAACAACAATAAAAAAATAAAATAAAATGGAAAAAAGGAATGGTGTTAGGTGCAAAGATAGAAATAGAAATACTGGCATATGGGAGCAGGCAATATGTGCAACAGTTTGTTTAGGGGGTAAGAATTTACATTAAGGAGTAGTAGTAGAAGATGTTGAAATGCACTAGGTTCAGATTATGTAGTGCCTTAATACCAAGCCAAGGAGCCACTTTGAGCAGCGGGGAACCATTGATGATTTTTGAGTGTGGAGAAGAGGACATGTGCAAAGTGGCATTTTTCAGGACGGTGTTTCGCTAGCAGTGTAAAACAGTTTTGTGGAGAGAGAGTAGTTAGAAAGCTTTTACCTTAACCTAATTGTGAGACAATGAGGGCATAGCATAGGGTACTATTATTAGCATTGCAAAGATACAGTACAGATTTGGTGTCTCTGATAGAATTAAGGCACAGGAATGAATGGCTCTCAGTCTCTCAGATTTGAAAACCTGAAATGATCACACCTTTAACAGATATAAAATAGTGGCCTTAATTCTAGACATTTCCCAGCGTCAACTGATGGTGTTGATGCCAATTCAGTGCCAACAGGAATTCCCAATTTGTGATGCAGTGAAAAAGGAAACTTTATTCAGTGCAAACAGCTTAATTGTGATATAGCAAGGCTGTGAGAACAGCATGGCTCTGAAGTGGCCCTTGGGCAAGAGCAGAATGCTCTGCTCTGCTCTACCTGTTCTAGTCTTCTCTGCTCTATTCTTCCCTGCTCTGGTCTGCTCAGCTCCTCTCCAGCAAGTCATATGTGGTGTTTCAGCTTTGGTGAGGAAATGTACCTAATCTTCAGTTTTCAGTGCAAATGCAAAGTGCACTCCTTGAGTCAAAGGGGAGCTGGCATACTTAGAAAGAAGCTCTCTCTATTCCTGGTCCCTGATTAGTATGTCCTCACACAAACAAGAACTCCAGATCATCACAGTTTGATTGGTCCAAAAGGCATTGTCCTGATTGGTCAGAATGGAGCTGCTCTGGTTGGTCAGTGAAGAAGCTGATGGGGTTATAGCAGCACAGATCAAATTAGACAGGGAAAGACTTGGGCCTGTGGGTTGAAATAGGACTCCAGGAACTCCTTTATAGGGGCTGGCTCAGATGGCAGGAACACAGGCAGGCAGGCAGTTCAGGGCAGAGGCAGGTAGTTCAGTCTTCTCTCCCTGGAGTGCAGTTTGTGTCAGAGGCTCTTGTTTGGAAATGGCAGCGAGGCTTAACCTTTAAATTTGAGCCCAGTTAGCCACCAGGAATCCTTCTTGGTAGGTATCTTCTTTCTTAGGGTCCACACCAGTGATTCTGAAAGTTTTTTTTATTGAATTTATGGAGGTGACATTGGTTAATGAAATTATATAGGTTTCAAGTATACAATTCTATAATACATCATCTGTATATTGTATTGTATGTTTGCCAACCTATCTAGTCTCCTTCCAACATGATTTATACCCCCCTTTACACTCTTCTACCTGCCCCCACCCCTAGTTAGTTTTGATACATAAAGTGAAAAGTTCATCACTCAATTTCATGATGAAGCTGAAATTAGTCTTAAAAATGTAAAATATAAATCACTACTTTAATTGTATATGTACATATCTTCTAAAAATAACTCCTGCATCTGTCTGAGTTGTAAAGACTATGTATTAAGGTTAAATCAAACAAGTATGCATTCTTTATAGAAAAGTTGATTAAATTGACTTCCTGATTAGTGATTTAAATTTGACTCTTCCTGATTAGTGATTTAAATTGATATGATTTATTCCATTAATGCAAAGATTCTGTGCCCTCTGGGGTCTCTCTGGAAGGGCAAGACAGCTCACTGACAGCAAGGACTGGAACATTGCCAAGCCAGTCCCAAGGTTCAGCTCACTTTATCTAGAAATTAAAGCCAACAGAAAGTTCCCTGAGGCTCCATGACAATATAAGACTGTATGGGTGTCATTTATGAACCAACATGGAGGTAAAAAGCAGGAAATCAATTATATATTTAGTCTCACATTTTCTGTAATTATCTCATGTCAATTATTTATTCAGTCATGTATTGTTGGCTAATTGGTTTGTGTCAATAATATATTCTTCCTTATATTATTGTCAAATTGTTTGCTTCACATGCATCAAGCATGGCATTCTTAAGTAAATTGGAAGCTCCAAAAAACAGAACTTATATGTTTCTGTTTTGTTTCCTCCCAGTGAATAGCATGAGACCTGACACATGGCTGTATTAAAGTAGAATAATAAGGTATTTTAGAATATTTGAGTCTGGACCCATAGTACTATTGTGAACCTCTATAATACCTTGGATTCCACAACAGTACTATAAATGTTGACTTACACCAGTAAGATTACTTTATATTCCTATTAGAATTGTTCTCAGAGATAGTGTTGGTGTATAATCATGCAGGATACAAACTAGAAAGTAGAAATATATACTTATCTGTAAAATGAGAGAGTCTGACTGATTAAGGGTCTGTTCTTGGCTTTTACTTGGACTCCCCAATTAAACTCACTGAGTTCAGAGTTTCCCTACCTGGGAAATAGGACAGTAATTCTTACCTTGGCAGCTGGTTGTGATGATTAAATATAATATCATGGCAATATCCTAGCACACTAGTACCTTGGAGTGTGAACAGGTAACCCATTGTCCATTTTGTTGAGATGTGCTTCAGGGGTGACAGCAAAACTCTTTTTCTGACAAATCTATTTACAAATTCTGGTTCTGAGTAGTAATATCCATGACTGATACTAAGATACCATTAAGCTTTGAAATGCTGTGATTATAATTTTCATGATATTTTTCATATGTATTGCCACTTATAATAAACAAAATGTTTTAAAACTCTTATCTCCGTTGACCCTCACAACTGAAATAAATGCACTAAAAGCATTAATTTCTTTTTTAAAGGAAGATTGTATTTATTTATTTTTAGAGAGAGGGGAAGGGAGGGAGAAAGAGAGGGAGAGAAACATCAATGTGTGGTTGCCTCTCGCGCACCCCCTACTGGGGACCTGGCCTGCAAACCCAGGCATGTGCCCTACACTGGGAATCAAACTGGTGACCCTTGGTTCACAAGCCAGTGCTCAGTCCCCTGAGCCACACCAGCAAGGGCAAAAGCATTAGTTTCTTGACTGAGTCCTTAACACATGCTAATGAAGATATGTACTCACTAAAACCACTGAGTACTGAAGAGACTGGTAAATACATCAGTGGAAATATCCATGATACAGATGAAAATTTCCACTGTTATGGAACTTACGTTCTGGTGGATTGAACTTTGAGTGAAGGAACCTGTCTTCTAGCTCTGTTGTAGCTACTAGCTCACTAGTGTATGTTTATATTCATGTGTGCAAGTGTTCTTGCCTAGATGCTTTCACAAGACACTTCTTTTTTCAAATAGACTATTGTCTCAACTAGAATACTGGTTTAATCCAACCCATTGTCAAAGTTCATAAAACTTGTCTTTAGAATGCATGGAATTGCTCTCATCTCTGTTTGGTGGCACCTATGTGTGGTACTTGGTAAAGCACCTTGTGTCAAGAAGGGACCTGGGGGCAGTTATCTACAATGTGTTTTCTTCAGCATCTTATTTATACATCTGCCTTTCATCTTGCTTTTTGTTTTTGTTTAAATTTTAAATTTTATACAGAGTAATGTGGAAGCTCTGAATTGTTTGCTTTCTGGGTTTTTTTTTCTGTTTACTTAAGGCTGTGACATCTAATTACTGCAGCTCCTTAAAAAGAATCTCAGTTTAATAATTATTTTCTAAGTGTTTTCTCACCTCTTTTCTTTAGCCTCACATTCTCCTTGGGAATTTTAAGACTGTTATTTTGACTGCTGTTTGACATCAGGAGGAGCTAAGGTAAAAAGAAAGTAAATAGGTAGGCCAATATTTTCTGGAAGTAAAAAGCAGTAAGTGTCACTGTTAGGCCTGTGCTTTCTTCTCTACAACAGGTTTCCCCAACTCAGCCAGTCAGTGATCCACTACACCAGGAGAGGAAAGCTGCAGTTGCACTGAACTTGGAGTCAAAAGACTTTACCTCTGGTCCCTATTCTGCCTCTTTTATGACCTTGGATAAGCAGTTAAGATCTCAGGGTTACCGTAAAAAGGGATAAATGAAAGCTTTTCTTGAAACTTTCTCTTTCTCTTTAAATATCTTTATCTAGTATTATCTTCTTTCCTCTGATTTTCTTTTACTCTCAGCTGTTCTTTTTCCTATTTGTTATCCTCTTGAGACTTGCCCTGTCTCTTGTAGGCCCGACTGCAATCTTTTTAAGCCTGCCTCTCCTCTTCTTGGTATCATATTGTCCCCTGTAATATTTAGCTGATCCGTTTTTTTCCCATCATCCTTGAATGAAGAGAAAGTGAGCCTAATTTGGCATATTTACAACAGATAAAATATCTTAATTCATGACTTGTCAAAAAGAATATAAAGTATTAAACACAATGAAAGTTAAGGAGCCTAAATAACTTGGTAAAGGTCTATTTTACTTTAAGGAACTAACAGAGAACATTTATTTAAATATATTTTTAAAAAGAGGCTATTAAAAGCCCTGGCTGGTGTGGCTCAGTGGATTGAGTGCTGGCCTATGAACAAAAGGCTCACCAGTTCAATTCCTAGTCAGGGCATAAGCCTGGGTTGCGGGCCAGGTCCCCCATTGTGGGTGCGTGAGAGGCAACTAAGCATTGATGTTTCTCTCCTTCTTTCTCCCTCCCTTCCCCTTTCTCTAAAAATAAATAAATAAAATCTTTTTTAAAAAGAGGCTGTTAAACTAGGGAAACTATATATTACTTTGTGTGTATAATTTTAAGTGTTTGGATGTTGTTTAGATTTCATGTGTAAATTTATGTATTAAGTGAGTTATTGTTAATGATTAATAGTAAATAGAATAGCTTATGAGTTCTGCTACTGTTTATTGAGGCTGAATGGTAGAAATAATGATAACATGAAACTCTGCCTCCTAATTACTCCCAGGGTCCAATTATGCCTTCTATATAATCTTCACTAAATCATAGCAGCATATTTTTTAGCAAATTATGGCTTAAATTTGGAAGGGGAGGGATTAGTTGAACCACATATATGTTCTCCTTGAAGATTTTTCCTTCCCTTAATTTCAGATGGGAATTTATCACATTCCACCTAACCCCCTTACTTACAGATTTTTTTTTTGATGTGTAGCTCAAGGTCAAGGAATATAGAAGCATTCTTCCTACATCACTTAGAAGTTCAGCATCCTGCTATCCTGTGAAGAACAAGGGAATTTGTGCTGTGTGGAAGCCATGAAAGTGGGAAGCTGGCTGTATGATGCTGCTAGTCTCCTTTCCAAGTTTTGGGAGGATGGGTTGGAAGAATCTAACTAGCCTACTGGCTCAGAGAGATGGCTAGGTAAAACTACCTTGCTTATAGGGATGGATGATTTTGCTGACAGCATGTGGAATTCATTCTTACCCCCTTACTACTAATCTCCTCAGTCTAGGCTATGTGACAACTGCTACTGGCTAAAGAATAGAGCTTTAAGTGAATACTTGAAGCTGGTAGAGAGTATGGATTTGTCTATAAGATTATACTAAATATGTGAATTGAATTTTTTAACACCAGACATTAAGGGAATGCTATCAACAATGAGACCCTGAAATGGAGACAACTCCTACTTCAAGTAGGATGCTCTTTCTTAATGTACTTGTTATGGGAAGGAGCCATTTCCATGGCACATGGCCTACAGATAGTATATGGAAAGAAAGGGAACATGAAAGCAGAAGTTATATTGGGACATGGCATTGGAAAGGTAAACAATGTATGCCTTATCTGGGAAATCCTTGAATGTCAGGGTGAGAGATCTAAAATTTGTTGTTTATATGAGTATATACAATTGGAGCAAGTTCTGTTGTGATCTGGACTATAAAGGAGTAGAAGAATGTAGCATTGGGTTTAAACAAACCTGCCTTTGAATTTTCTTTTTCTGATACTTATGATGGGACCTTGGCTATGTTGCTACTTCTTTCATGTGCCTTACTTTACTCCTTTGTAGAATATGGGTAATATAATTTCTCTTATATAGTTGTTAATAGTAAATGTTGCAAATATTAAGTGAAATAATATCTATAAAGTTTAGTGCTGATATCAGAGGAATTGTGGTGTGAGAAGTTCCCCTGGTCTTTCCACTTGAAGTTACAACAATTTGAACAGCAATAATTCAACAAAAGATTCCCTGCTCAACACACAAACATTAAAACATCTGAAAGTGGGTGAGTAGAAGCAAGATGGGGAGGAGGGAAGGGAGAAGAGTGAAAACAGGTGCCATGGACTCAGCCCAGAGCTCCGTGTGGGTCTCAGAGGAAGGGAGGAATCAGGTTGCCATCTACACTCCCTGAGCCCAGAAAAGCAACGAGGTACAGTGCGCATTCTTGCCAGAGTGGATGGTATTTGCTGTGGCTGAGCCCAGTGAATGGGGTGGAAATGGAGCACAGAGGTGCCACTGTGGTTGTCTGGTGGCTGCCATTGTCTAGCAGAAAAGCAAAGCTACAGAGCCAGGCCATTCTCCCCTTACCCTTCCAGAACTAGCAGCAGGCCCTAAAAGAAGCTGTAGCAGTGAGTGTGCAGCTACAGAGCATATTATCTGCAACCCTAAGAACTGGAGTGACAAAAACATTTTTTCCCTGAGCAGCAGGGCCATGCTGTGCTTTATCCCGATGAAAAGGGTAGAGATACAGAGGTGAGGCAGCTGAGGTCTGGCAGTCTCTATTACTGGCAGGGGACAAAGCCATACAGGCACCAATCAGCCTGCTCCAGTGCACCCTGTACCCACCCATTGCAACTGCAGTGCCAACAGCATGTATTTGCAGGGGAAAGCACTGGGATTTCACAAGTTCAGAGCCCCCATCAACCAACACACTCCCATACTGGGGTGAGGGCTGGGTGTCCTGAAACTGAGTTGACCTGGTCACAGTAGAAATGTTTAACCTCCCCAGGGAATAAAGGGCATTTTCCATCACCAAGCAGAGGTCCAAGAAGCGAGAGTAGGGCAAGAAAAACCCAAAAACATGTGCTTCAGCGCCACCAACTGGAAAATGAAAGAAAGGCTTCTTATCAAACTTCTAGAGAAGTGCCACTCTTAAAAGAAAACAATCTCATTTCTGTAGATGCCTAGACAGAGGACTTCATCAAATACCATGAATAGCCAAAGGTAATGAGGCAACCCATAAAGAAAATGGAAAAATCTCCAGAAAATAAACTTAAAGACATAGAAATATGTGATTTAAATAACAAAGAATTCAAGATTGCAGTTTTGGAAAAAAAAAAACAACCCCTCAACAAGATGTGATAAAACACAGAAAAGCAGTTTAATAAATTTAGAAATAAAATCAATGAACAAAAAGTACTTTACCAAACAAATAAAAACTTTATTTTTTTGTTTTTCTTTTTTCTTTTTTAAATTGCTGTTAAAGTGCAGTTGTCTCCATTTCCCTCACCACCACTCTCCCTTACCTCCCATCCTCAACCCAAACTTTAAAAAAGGACCAGATAGAAATTCTGGAGGTGAAGAACTCAATAAAAGAGATGAATAATGAGTTGGTGAGCTTAGGAAATAGAGCTGACCAGATGAAAGAAAAAATTATTGATATTAAAGATAGAAATCTAGAAATGACAGATGGGAGAAGAGAGAGACTTGAGAATTAAAAAAAAACTATCTCACTGCATCAGATAGAGCAATTAGAGAATATTGGGTATACCAGAAGGAAAGAGAGGGAGAAGGTAATAGGGAGTCTATTTAAACAAACAGTTGATGAAAACTTCCAGAACCTATAGAAAGGCCTAGATCCTCAAATCAAAGAAGGAAACAGAACACCTAATTATCTCAATCTTATAAGACTTTCTCCAAGGCACATTATATTAGAATGACAAAGAAAAAATTCTCAAGGCAGACGGGTAAAAATGGTAACCTAGAAAGGAAATCCCAGTAGATTATCATCATATTTCTCAGCAGAAACCCTACAATCAAGAAGAGAGTGAAGCTCTCTTCAGCTATTCAAACTACTGAAAGAGAAAAATTACTAGCCAAGAATAACATGCCCAGCAAAGTTATCCTTTAGGTATGAAAGAGAAGTAAAGACTTTTCTAGACATACCGAAGTGAGGGAATGTACCACAGACTTCCATTACAAGAAATACTGAAGGGGGTTATTCTACTTAAAACAAAAGACAAAAGCATACAAAACTATCAGTAAGATGACTAAGAGACAGACAGAAGCAGGAAATTGCACCCTTTTCTCAGAATAGGATATTATATACTGAAACATAACATAAAGGATAAAGGAGGTAGAAACATTTCAAAAAGAGAGAAGATAATAGCTACTGAAATTTGGAAATGAACTTACAGCATAAACAGGGATAATTTGTGACAATAAAAACATAAAGGGGAGTGGGTAAACATTGAATTTGCAAAGAGGTATGGAGATAAGATACATTCAAAGGAAAAAGGACTAATATACACATGAAACTTTTTCTTGCATAACCCTAAGAATAACCACACACAAAAAAAATCCAAAACTGAGACACATAACTTTAGAATAAAGAGAAAACAGATAAAAAATGATAGAATACCACAAAACTAAAGCAACAGAGAGAAACACAAAGGAAAATAAACAATGGAGACTCAGAGCTACCAGAAAACAAAAGATAAAATGACTATAGGAACTGCTCATACATCAATAATTACACTAAATGTAAATGGACTGAACTCATCAATAAAAAGGCATAGAGTAAGAGGTTGGATCAAAAAGCAAAACTCAACTATATGCTGCCTTCAGGAGACACATCTCAGCTGCAAGGAAAAAATATAGTCTCAGAGTGAAAGGGTGGAAAATGATTCTCCAAGCAAATGCCATCCAGAGAAAAGTGGGTGCAGCCATATTTATATCTGAAAAAATAGATTTGAAGATTACAAAGGTAACAAGAGACAAACATGGATATTATATAATGATAAAGGGGACATTACAACAAGAATACATAACACTTCTTAATATTTATGCACCCAATAATTAAGCACTGAAGTATATAAAGCAACTACTAACAACACAAAAGGGAGAAACAGACAAAACACAATCATAATTAGGGACGTTTATACTCCATTGACAGCTCTAGATAGACCATCCAAACAGAAAATCAATAAAGAAATATCAGCCTTAAGTGACACATTAGACCTAATGGACATAATTGGCATTTACAGAGCCTTTCATCCCAGAACATCAGGTTATATTTCCTTCTCTAGCGCACACAGAACATTTTCAAGTATAGACCATATGTTAGGTCACAAAACTAGCCTCAAAAAATTCAAGAATATGGAACTTATACCAAGCAAATTCTCTGACCACAAAGTTTTGAATTTAGAAATCAACTGTAAAAACAAAGTAAAGAAACTCACAAATGTGTGGAGATTAAACAACATACTAGTAAAAAATGACTGGGCCAAAGAAGAAATAAAAGATGAGATCAAAAGATATAGAGACAAATGAGAATGACAATGCAAAATATTAAAACTTCTGAGCTGCAGTGAAAACAGTAATAAGAAGGAAGTTCATATTATTACAAGCCTATCTCAAGAAACAAGAGAAATCCCAAGTAAACAACCTAACATTACATCTTAAAGAACTAGAAAAATAAGAACAGAAGCAACCCAAAGTGAGCAAAAGAATGGAAATAACAAAATGTAGAGCAGAATTGAATGAAATAGAGAACAAAAAGTCTATACAAAAAAATTAATACAACAAGGAGCTGTTTTTTTGAAAAGACTAATAAAATTGACAAACCCTTAATTAGACTCACTAAGGAAAAAAGAGAAAAGACTCATATAGACAAAATCAGAAATGAAACAGAAGTTACCACAGACATCACAGATATACAAAGGATCATATTAAAATACTATAAAATATTTTGTGCCACCAAAGTCAATAACCTAGAAGAAATGGACAAGTTTCTAGAAATATATAAATTCCTAGTCTGAATTATGAACAATTGGAAAACCTAAATAGAATGATAAACAGTGAGGAAATTTAAGAAAGTCAAAACCTCACAAAATATAAAATTCCAGGACCAGTGTCTTCATTAATGAATTTTACCAAACACTAAAAAAAGATTTGATACCTATTCTCAAACTTTTCCAAAAAATTGGAATACTCCCTAACACATTTTATGAGACCAATATAACCTTGACACAAAAATCTGCCAAGGATAACACACACACACACACACACACGAAAACTACAGACCAATATCTCTGATGAATACAGATGCAAAAACCCTACACAAAACACTAGCAAATCAAATACAAAACATTAAAAATATTAATACATCATGATTAAGTGTGATTTACTGCAGAGGCACAAGGATGGTTCGACATACACAAACTGAACAATGTAATACACCACATTAACCAAACAATGAATAAATGTCATGATTTTATCAATAGATGCAGAAAAAGTATTTGATAAGATACAATATCCATTTATAATTAAAACACTCAATAAAATGGGTACTGAGGAAAGTACCTCAACATACTGGTAATAAAGACCATATATGACAAACCCTCAGCCAATATCATGCTCAATGATGAAAAACTGAATGTTTTTTTTTCTAAAATCAGGAAAAAGACAGGGATGCCCACTCTCACCACTCCTAATCAACATAGTTCTGGAAGTCCTAAACAGAGCGATCAGGCAACAGAAAGAAATAAAAAGCATGTAAGCTGGGAATGAAGATGTAAAAATGTCACTTGTTGCAGATGACATGATTCTTTATTTAGAAAACCCTAAAGAATCCTTCAAAATACTATTATAAGTAATAAACAAATACAGTAAAGTTGCAGGACACAAAATCAATGTACAAAAACCCACTGCTTTCCTATGTACTAACAACAACATCAGAAATTTTAAAAAAAATCCCTTTGCAATGCAATAAAAAGAATAAAATCACTAGGAATAAACTTGATAAAGACTGTGAAGGATCTATGTACTGAAAACTACAAAGCATTATTAAAATAGATTGAAAAAGACAATGAAATGGAAAGATGTTTCATGTTCATGGATTGGGAGAATCAACATAGTTAAAATGGCTATATTACCCAAAGCAATATACAGATTTAATGCAATACCCATCAAAATACCAATGTCATTTTTTAAATAGATAGAACAAAAAAATCATTGGATTTGTGTGGAACAGCAAAAGACTGCAAACAGCCAAAGCAATCCTGAGAAAAAAAAGAATGAAGCCAGAGTTTTCACATGACCTGCCTTCAAATTATGCTAAAGAGCTACAATAATCAAAACAGCATGGTGTTGGCAGAAAAACAGACACACAGACCAATGGAACAGAAATGAGAGCATAGAAATAAAACCACAGGCACATGGGCAAATAATTTTTGACAGGGGAGCCAAAGGCCCACAATGGAGAAAAGAAATCCTCTTTAATAAATGGTGGTGGAGCCACCCTACCTCTGCACAGCTGATCCACCACAGACGACAGAGGTTGGTGGTCAGTGGTCACAGCCAACCCTTGCAGCTGACTGGCCTGGGTAAATCCCTCCCATTGATCTGCCAACAGCAGCCAAGGTTCAACTACTAGAGAAGGGTGTACTTAGCCCACATGAAGGGCACACCTTGAGGACCCAGCTCAGGTGATAGGGGAGGCTGTGCCACTGGGCCTTACAGGACATCTACTACATTAGGCCATACTACAAAGACACGGAGTCAAAGAAACTCTACCTAATACATAGAAATAAACACAGGGAGGCTGCCAAAATGAGAAGACAAAGAAACATGGCCCAGATGAAAGGACAGATCAAAACTCCAAAAAGAGAGCTAAACAAAATGGAGATAAGCAATCTATCAGATGCAGAATTCAAAACACTGGTTATAAGGATGCTCAAGGAACTTAGTGAGGACCTCAGCAACATAAATATGATCTAATCGGACACAAAGGATACACTAATTAAAATGAAAAATTTACAGGAAAACAACCATAGAGTTGATGAAGCTGAGAATCAAATCAGTGATTGGGAACATAAGGAAGAAAAAAAACAACCAATCAGAACAACACGAAGAAAAAAAGAATCCATCCAAAAAAATGAGGATAGTATAAGCAGCCTCTGGGACAACTTCAAGAGGTCCAACATTCACATCATGGGGGAGTCAGAAGAGAAAGAGTAAGAAATAGGAAATCTATTTGAAAAAAATAATGAAAGAAAACTTCCCTAATTTGGTGAAGGAGATAGACATAAAAGTCCAAGAAGCACAGAGTCCCAAACAAGATGGATGCAAAGAGGCCCACTTCAAGACACATCATAATTAAAATGTCAAATGTTAAAGATAAGGGAAGAATCTTAAAAACAGCAAGAGAAAGGCAGTTAGTTACCTACAGGGGAGTTCCCATAAGACTCTTAGCTGATTTCTCAAAAGAAACTTTGCAGGCTACAAGGGATTGGCAAGAAAAATTCAGTCATGAAAAGCAGGGACCTACAACCAAGATTGCTATTTCCAGTCAAGCTGTCATTTAGAATCAAAGGGCAAATAAGGAGCTTCCCAAACAAGAAAAAACTAAAGGAGTTCATCATCTCCAAACCATTATTATATGAAATGTTAAAGGGACTTATTTAAGAAAAAGAAGATCAAAACTATGAACAATAAAATCTCAAAAATACATCAACAACTAAATCTATCAACTAATACTATCTATCAACTAATTTATCA
This sequence comes from Pteronotus mesoamericanus, assembly GCF_021234165.1. NCBI lineage: Eukaryota > Metazoa > Chordata > Mammalia > Chiroptera > Mormoopidae > Pteronotus > Pteronotus mesoamericanus. The sequence goes on from NW_026555198.1 coordinate 8,282,300, forward strand.
ACTAATACTATCAACAACTAAATCTAAAAAGCAAACTAAACAAACAAGAAAAACAGAGACAGAATCATGGATACAGAGAGCATTTTGATGATTTCCAGATGGGAGGAGGATGTGGGGGAATGGGTGAAGAGGTGAGGAGATTAAGAAATACAGAGACAAATGTATTTGAAAAAATAAATTAAAATTAAATTTAAAAAAAAGAAATACAAATAGGTAGTTCCAGAATAGCCATGGGAACGTAAAGTTCAGTATAGGAACTGAAGTAACCAAAGAACTTATACACATGACCCATGGACATGAAAAACGGTGTGAGGATTGCCTGAAGGAGTGGGGCTGCTGGGTGGAGGGGGAGAAAAGGAGGAAATCAGGACAACTGTAATAGCATAGTCAATAAAATATAATTTAAAATAAAAAATACATGGTGATGGGAAAATTGTAGAGCCACATGCAAATGAAAAACACTGGGTTACAGTATGTCCCTGTGTACAAAATTAATTAAAAATTGATCAAAGACCTAAATATAAAACTGAAACAATCAATTATACAAAAGAAAGCATAGATATTAAACTATGGACCTTGGTCATAGAGAACATTTTATGAATTTGACCCCAAAGGCAAGGAAAGTAAAGGCAAAAATAAATGAATAGAGCTATATATCAAACTAAAAAGCTTCTGCACAGCAAAAGACACTGACAACAAATCAAAGCCAACAAACTGTGTAAAAGATAATATTTGCAGACAACAGCTCCAACAGGTGTTAATATCAAAAATATATAAAGAACTCATATAACTCAACACCCAACAAACAAACAATTAAAAAATGGGCAGAGGACTTGAACAGACACCTCCCCCAAGAAGACATACCAACAGCCAACAGACATATGAAAAGATGTTCAACTTCACTACCTATTATGGAAATGCAAATCAAAACTACAATGAGATGCCACCTCATACCTTTTAGAATGGCTATTATCTACAAGACTAGTAATAACAAGTGTTGGAGAGGTTGTGGAGAAAACGAAACCCTCATTCCCTGCTGATGGGAATGTAAACTGATACAGCAACTGTGGAAAACAGTATGGAAGTCCCTCAAAAAATTAAAAATATAGTTATCATATGACCCAGCAATCTCTGTTCAGGTTATCTACCCCAAAATTTTGAAAACATTTATTGCCAAAGACATATGCACCCTTATGTTCATTGCAGCATTATTTACTGTGGCCAAGACATGGAGACAACCGAAGTGTTCTTTGATAAATGATTGGATAAAGATGATGTGGTAAAGACATATTATGGAATATTACTTAGCCACAAGAAAAGATGAAATACCACCATTTACAACAATGTGGATAAATCTTGAGAATATTATGCTCAGTTAAATAAGCCAGTCAGAAAAAGCTAAGAACTCATATGTGAGATGTAAAACTGAAACTCATAGACACAGAGGACAGCATGCTGGTTACCAAAGGGAAGGAGGTAGAGGGCCATGCAGGGTGGCGGGGGGTCAAATATATGGTGATGGAAGATGATTTGACTTAGAGTGGTATGCACACAGTGCAACGTACAGTGCATGTGTTGTAAAATTGTACATTTGAAATCTATTAACCAATGTCACTCCAATAAATTTAATTTAAAAATAAAGAATGTAGAATACCAAAAAATAAAGAAACCAACATTGGTATATTACTATTAATTAAACACCAAACTTTATTCGTATATCACCAGTTTTTTCAGTAATTTAAAAATTTTTTTAAATATATATTTTATTGATTTGCTATTAGAGTTGTCCCATTTTTTCTCCCCTTTATTCCCCTCTACCCTGCACCCACCCTCCCACCAGCATTCCCCCCACCCCTCTTAGTTCATGTCCATGGGTGTTATAAGTTCTTTGGCTTCCCCATTTCCTAAACTATTCTTAACCTCCCCCTGTCTATTTTGTATCTATTATTTATGCTGCTTATTCCCTACACCTTTTCTCCCATTCTTCCCTTTCCTCCTCCCCTCTGATCTACATTTCTTTGATTCTGTTCTTTTTCTAGTTGTTTGCTTTGTTTTTGTTATTGTTTTTGTTTTTAGGTTCAGTTGTTGATAGTTGTGAGTTTGTTGTCATTTTACTGTTCATAGTTTTTGATCTTCTTGTTCTTAGATAAGCCCCTTTAACATTTCATATATTAAGGGCTTGGTGATGATGAACTCCTTTAAATTGACCTTATCTGGGAAGCACTTTATCTGCCCTTCCATTCTAAGTGATAGCTTTGCTGAGTAGAGTAATCTTGGATGAAGGTCCTTGCCTCTCATGACTGAATACTTCTTTCCAGCCCCTTCTTTCCTGCAAAGTTTCTTTGGAGAAATCAGCTGATAGTCTTATGAGAACTCCTTTGTAGGTAACTCTCTCCTTTTCTTTTGCTGCTTTTAAGATTCCCTCCTTATCTTTAATTTTGGGTAATGTAATTATGATGTGCCTTGGTGTGTGCTTCTTCAGGTCCAACTTCTTTGAGACTCTCTGAGCTTCCTGGATCTCCTGGAAGTCTATTTCTTTGACCAGATTGGGGGAGTCCTCATTCATCATTTTTTCAAATAAGTTTTAAAGTTCTTGCTCTTCCTCTTCTCCTTCTGGCACCCTTATGATTCAGATGTTGGAACATTTAAATTGTCCCAGAGGTTCCTAAGCCTCTCCTCGTTTTTCTGAATTCTTGTTTCTTCATTCTCTTCTGGTTGATTGTTTACCTCTTTCTTCTACTCCCATTACAGGTCATTGATCTGAGTTCCAGTTTCCTTCCCTTTACTGTTGGTTCCCTGTATATTTTTCTTTATTTCACTTGACTTAGCCTTCACTTTCTCCTCCATTTTTCAACCATACTCAACCAATTCTGTGAGCATCCAGATTACCAGTGTTTTGAACTCTGCATCTGATAGGTTGGCTATCTCTTCATCGCTTAGTTCTATTTTTGGAGCTTTGATCTGTTCATTCATTTGGGCCATATTTCTTTGTCTCAGCCGGCCTATTATGTTGGAAAGGGCAGCATCTTAGCTATTTGCCAGGGTGGGACAACCCAGGTCACTGCATTGTGACGCTGTGTGTGTGGGAGGGGTCCGAGAGGGAACAATGCTGTTTGCTCACCTCTCAACAGGCTTTCAGTCACTTTCCCTGCTACCGACAAGCAAATCAAGCCCTTCTAGTGCTGATCCCCAGGTGGACTGGTTTGTGTATGTTCTAGGACCCCATGGGTCTCTCCAATGGACTTTCCTGTGAAGCTGGAAGTTTCTCCTGCTGCTTCAACCCCCACAGGTTTTTACCTCCAGAGATTTTGAGGCTTTCTTTTCCCACAATGGAACCCTGGGTTGTGTGGTCTGTCTCGCTCCTCAGCTGTTCCTCAAAGTTTATCCTCATGCAAATGTGGGACCACCCAGTCCTCCACCCACTACCTTGCCATTCGTCCTCTACGCCCCAGATGCCCATCTTTGCCCCTCCTACCAGTCTGGATGAATGTTTCTTCTTTAGCTCCTTGGTGGTTGGACTTCCATACAGTTCGATTTTCTGGCAGTTGTGGTTACTTTTGGTTTTTCAAATTTAATGTTGTCCTCCTTTTGGTTGTGTGAGGAGGCAAAGTGTATCTACCTACGCCTCCACCTTGGCTGGAAGTCTTCAGTAATTTTTTTAAATGCCAGTATCCAATCCAGGGTACCACGTTGAATGTAATCCTCATATATCTTTAGTCTTCTTTGGACTTTCCAGTTTTCCCTTGTTTTTCATAACTTTAACATTTTTTCAGAGTACTGGTCAGATGTTTTGCAGTATGTCCCTCAATTTGTGTTAGCCTGATTTTTTCTTATGATTTTATTGGGTTTATTGGTTTTGAAGAAGTATACCACAGAGGCTAACTGCCATTTTTACCACATTATATAAAGAGATATATAATATCCACAAGACTTATTACTAGTAAGTATCACTACTTAATTTTGACTGCTTGATTAGTGTAGTGTTTGCCATGTTTGTCTACTGTAAAGTTACTATTTTTTGATTATTCACTTTTTATTCTTTGGAAGTAAGTCACTAACTTGCCCTCCCAGAAGGGGAAGTATCTACATATATCATTTGGAATCATTTGTAAGGAAGATCTGTTCCTTTTCCACCATTGATTTATTTATTCATTCATACATTTATATGTTTATGGACTCACATGTACACTCAAGTGCTGCATAATGACATTTCAGTCAATGACAGATTGCATATAAAATGGTAGTCTGATAAGATTATTTATTATGGAGCTGAAAAATTCCTGGCACCTAGTGACATTGTAGCTGTCATAATGTCCTAGTGCAAATGCATTACTCATGTGTTTGTAGTGATGCTGGTGTAAACAAGCCCAGTGCATTATCAGTCATATAAAAGTATAGGTCATAAAATTATGTAGAGTATATAATTTTTGACAATAATGATAAACAACTGTGTTACTGGTTTATGCATTTACTATACTGTGCTTTTTATTATTATTTTAGAGTGTGTACCTTCTGCTTATAAAAAGGTTGCTGTAAAACAGTATGTTGTGTTTCGCTGGCAGAAGCCTCATACCTCTTGTGATTACATCTCTTGATTGCACCGTTTTCTTTTGTTCTTGATTTAATTTCTTGTAGTTTTGTTCATTGTGGCCCCTAAGCATACAAATCCACTGTTAACATTTGCCAGTAGGAGGCCACATCAAGTGACTGATCTAAAAACAAAATGGAAAGTGATTAAGGACTATGAAGGTAGAAAATCAGTGATGGTTATTGTTTATCAGACAGACATATCCTATTCCACTATAGCTATAATCTTGAAGAACAAGGACATAGTAATGGAAGCCCTTAAATGATCTGCTTCCTTGAATGCAATGAGACTAGCAAAAATTCTAGAAGGGCCTATATCAGACATGGAAAAACTTCTAGTGACCTGGATTGAAGACCAGATACAGAGGCATATCCCTCTCAACACCACAACAATTACAGCCTAAAGAAAATGGTGATGTTGAAAGAAAAGGCTGCACCAGCCCATGATGTTGAACTGATAGCTCTGGGTTATTGAAATGATTCAAGAATTGATATTCATTCCATAATATGAAAGTGAATGATGAGTTTCTGAGGGCTGATGTAAAAGCAGTTGAAGAATTTTTAAAACTTTAGATATACTGATTATGAAGGAAAATTACTTGCCAGAGGAAATATTCAATGTGGATGAAACCTCCCTATTCTGGAAACAGATGCCTGAAAGCACCTTTATCCATAAGGAGGCCAGTCAATGCCAGGTTTCACGGCTTTTAAGGAGAGTATAACAATCTTGCTTGGGGGCAGTATCGCAGGCTACAAATGGAAATCCTCTGTGATCTGGCACAGTGAGAACCCCAGGGACTGCAATCACATCAATAAGCACATACTTCCAGTGAACTATTGAAGCAATAAGAGGTCATTTATGATTCGGCTCTTCCTCCAAGAGGCCCTCCTGAATTGTTATGCCACAGAATTGGGAAAGTACTGTTAGAATATTTGGGTCATTTCTCTTTTTTTCTTGATGCATCTGCTTAAAGGCTTATCAATTTTGTTTATCCTTTCAAAGAACCAGCTCCTGGATTTATCGATCCTTTCAATTGTTCTTTTAGTCTCTGTGTTTAATTCTAATCTGATATTAGTTATTTCCTTCCTTCCGCTCGCTCTAGGCTTTTTTTGTTGTTCTTTCTCCTCCAGTTCTTACAGATGTAGGGTTATGTTGTTTATTCAAAGTGTTTCTATCTTATTTAGGTAGGCCTGTATTACTATGAACTTCCCTCTCAGGACTGCCTTTGCTGTGTCCCATAAGTTTTGGACTGTTGTGTGTTCATTTTCATTTGTTTCCAGAAACTTTTTGATTTCTTCATTGATCTTATTATTAATCCATTCATTGTTTAATAGCATGCTATTCAGTCTCCATGAGTTTGAGTGTTTTTGAGTTTTTTTCTTGAGGTTGATTTCTAGATAAAAGACTTAAATATGTTGCAATACCATAAAAGTCCTAGAGGAGAACATAGACAGGAAAATTTCAGATATTCCATGCAGCAATATTTCATTGATATGTCCCCTAGAGCAAGGGACATAAAGGAAAGAATAAACAAATGGTACCTCATCAAAATAAAATGCTTCTTCATGGCTAAAGAAAACATCAGCAAAATGAAAAGGGAACCAACTGTATGGGAAAATATATTGGCCAATGATACTTCAGACAAGGGTTTGATCTCCAAAATAGATAAAGAACTCACTCGACTCCACTCCAGGAAGACAAACAATCTAATTAAAAAATGGGCAAAGGACCTGAACAGACACTTCTTCAAGGAGATGCAGAGGGCCCAGAGATATATGAAAGGATGCTCAGCATCACTAGCTATCAGAGAGATGCAAATTAAAACCACAATGAGATGCCAATTCACACAAGCCAGAATGGCCATCATAACCAAATCAACAAACAACAACTGCTGGCGAGGTTGTGGAGAAAAGGGAACTTAGTGCACTGCTGGTGGGAATGCAGACTGGTGCAGCTACCATGGAAAACAGTATGGAGTTTCCTCAGAAAACCAAAAATGGAACTTCCTTTTGACCCAGCAATTCCACTGCTGGGATTATAGCCTAAGAATCCTGAAACACCAATTCAAAAGAACTTATGCACCCCAATGTTCATAGCAATGAAATTTATAATAGCCAAGTGCTGGAAACAGCCTAAGCGTCCATCAGTAAGTGAGTGGATCAAAAAACTATGGTACATTTTCACAATGGAATACTATGCTAGCAGAAAGAAAGAAGGAGCTCCTATCCTTCTCAGCAGCATGGCTGGAACTGGAGAGCATTGTGCTAAGTGAAATAAGCCAAGAAGTGAAATATAAATGTCATATGATCTCATCTATAAGCAGAACCTAATCAACAAAACAAACAAGCAAGCAAAATAAAACCAGAGACATTTAAATAAAGAACAAGCTGACAGTAACCAGAGGGGAGGGGGTAGAGGGATAATGGGGGAAAATAAGGGAAGGATCTTCAAGAAGCATATATAAACGGAATATGGACAAAGCCAAAGGGGGTAGGTTTCCAGATGGGTGAGGTGGTGGGGGAGTTGTGGGGAGAAATGGAGACAGCTGTACTTGAACAACAGTAAAAAAAAGAATAACACACCTTTCAAGATTTTTGCTTATTGTTTATAGTGCTACCAGACATCCTCCTTTATTTGGCAATCTTCATCTCAGTATCAAAGTGGGTGTTTCTCCTTCCAAACACCACCTCTTTGATCCAACCAAAGGATCAAGGAATTATAGCAGCTATTAAGACTTACTACATGAGGGGGACCTTTGTCTAGGCTGTTGTTGAAACTGAGGAAGACATTGATGCAATTATGGAGGCATTACAACATCTATGACTAATCAATAACCTTGCTTCAGATTGGGGTAGTATTGCCCAGGAGATTATGTATGGCATCTGGAAGAATATGCTCAAGAGGTTCATCCATGACTTCAAAGGATTTGTCAAGGATGAGGAAGTTACGAAAATTAACAACACTATGGTTGAGATGGCACGCAACTTAAGCCTCATCTGTGGATGAGGATGGCATTGAGGAGCTCCTAGAGGTGGGTTCTGAGAAACTGACTAATGAAGAGTTGTTGAAACTGGAACAGAAATGCACAGGGGAAGAAGAGGTAAGAGAAAAGGAAACCGCAAGAGAAGAAAAAAAAGAACCTTCAAGAAAATCCACAGTGAAGGGTTTAGCAAAAGCTTTTGAAAATTTCAACATGCTCCTTAAAAAGTGTGAAAATATGGACCCCAACTCAGTTTTCATTAATAGGAAGGTATGCTCATGTGGCATTATCTACTTACAAGCAAATCTGTGATGAAAAAAAGAAACAACCACCATGAACTTATTTCTGAAAAGGGTGACATCTCCTCAAGAAGAGTCTCAAGCAGGTCCTTCAGGGAAGATTCCAGAAGAAGACACTGTTATCATGAGAAACGAAAGTTCCATGTGTGTTGTTGCCCCCAAAGACCTTCCAGTGGGACAATACGTGGAGATGGGAGACAGTGATATTGATGATTCTGACCCTGTGTAGGCCTAGGCTAATTTGTGTGTTATTGTCTTAGTTTTTAACAAAAAGTTTAAAAATAAAAAAAATAAATTTTAAAATGGAAAAAACTTATAAAGATATAAAGAAATATTTTGTACAGCTATATGATGTATTTGTGTTTTAAGCTGTGCTATTATGAGTTAAAAGTTTAAATTTTTTTAAATTTATAAAGTAAAAAGTTATAGTAAGCAAAGGTTAATTTTAATTATTAAAGAAAGAAAAATACTTTTTATAAATTTAGTGTAACCCAAGTGTACATTGTTTTTAGTCTATGGTAGTGTGCAGTAATGTCTAGGCCTTCACATTTACTTGCCACTCACTGACTCACCCAGAGCAACTTCCAGTCCTGCAAGCTTTATTTATGGTAAGTATCCAATACGAGTGTACCATTTTTTATCTTTTATATTGTATTTTTACTGTACATTTGCCATGTTTAGATAAACAAATACTTAGCATTGTGTTACCTTTACCTACAGTAACATGCTATACAAATTTGCAGCCTAGGAACAATAGGCTGTATTATATAGCCTAGGTGTATAGCAGGCAATACCATCCAGGTTTGTGTTAAGTACACTCTATGAAGTTTGAACAATGATGAAATCACCTAATGAAGCATTTCAGAAACATATCCCTGTCATTAAGTGACACATGACTGCACTTATTTTATACTTTGTTTTAATCTGATACTATCTCGTTTATTTTCTTGCTCAAATATTTCCAGCTTTGACCATTAGGAATTTTTCAGATTGACCTCTGTGTACCTTTATCGTTTTAGTACTTTCTTATCTTCTGGTACTACACAATATTCTAGACTCATCTGGTACTTTCCCTTCCCTAGTCCTGGAATCAGCCATTTCTCCAAGGAATGGAGGGTTTATTGGAGGGTTATGTTTAGAAACCAAGATCTGGGAGCGATCGTTCTTACTGAGCTGTCATTGCTTTTAAACTTTCTTAATAGACAGAATTAGGTAATATATATTTGTATACTAACCCATATCTATAATTGTTCATTTGTATATATATTAAGCTAAACATGAGTTGGTACTTACGTCTCCAGCTCTAATCCATTACTATTGGTCCATTCTAATCTTCCTTTAAAAAAAAAATCTATCTTCCCTCTTTAACAGTGAGCAACCTGACTTTTACTATTTATCATCCACTTATTTATTTGTTAAACACCAATATACATGTAGAGTACTTTCAGAATTGTTTACTTATACTCCATAAGAAACAAATTTATCAACTAGAGTACAGTGTTTATGTATGTTTCTTTTGTCTTTATCCTCATAGTTTCCACACAAAACACAATTTTGCAAAGTTAACCCAACTTTGTATCCACACCCCATGCAGTTGTTTAATCCAGTTAGACTTTTTTGTCACAGCCTGCATTCCATCCTGGATCCCTTGACATCCTGGTTGATTTTAATTTGAGCACAGAAAGCTCATTCTCTGTTAGTTATATTGACAGTTCTATATGCTTTGACAAATGCATAGTATCATGTATTCACCACTCTGGGTTCATACAGAAGAGTTTCATTATTCTCAAAATTCCTCAGTGTGTTTCCTTTGTTGTTAACCAAAACCCTTTCCCCACAACGGCTGAAAAGTACTGATCAGTATTCCATCCTTATGGCTTTACTTTTTCTGTGGTGTTTTATGAATAGAATAATATAATATGTAGCCTTTTGTCCATAGCTTCTGCCTCTTAACAAAATGTACTTAAGACTTATCCATGTTGTTGTATGAATTGGTGGCCCTTTCAAATTTCCTTTTTATCACTGAATAATATTCCATTGTAAAGATGCTTATTCATTCTCCTGTTGAAGGACATATTGATTGTTTATAGCTTTTTTAAATCATGAATAAAGATGTTATAAACATCTACATGCAGGCTTTTGTGTGGAAATGAGTTTTCAATTCACTTGGGTGGACTAGTGAATTGTATGATACATCTATGTTTAAACTCCTAACTTTTAACACAATGCTTTCCAAGAAGACTGGCCTGAGATTGTGTGTATAGTGCAGTGGGGTATGTGTCGCTGAGTTCGATTGGAATAGAGATCATTTTCACACTATATTCCATATGGATGGAAAATGGAACATTCACAAGATGTCTCCTCCCAAGGGCACTAAGAAGATGAAGTTTCTAAAAATGATCACTAGATGGCAGAGTACTTGGAGGCACCCTGGGAGCTGAAAATATTTGGAAGATTCTAAGAGACTTAAAATTTTATCATCTTCTTCTCTTCCTTGATAAAGGAAGAGTTAAGCCAAAATCAGAAAATGGAATACAAAATTTCTGGCTCCTAGCATGTACCTTCCTGCTGATTCAGGAAGTTAGCCTTGGGTTTTATATTGGCGAGCATTCCAACTAGTAAATTTACGTAATTATAAACTTTGGGATAGATAACAAGTTTTGACCTGGAATGAGGTATGCAATATAATACCATGTTTGTGTTCCTTGCAGACCTCTCTACAAAGTAGAAGAAGCTTGGAACCTTGATGCCTGGATTCTAATGCGAGCTATCTAGTGCTCAAACTCTCTTAGCCTCCTATTCATCATCTGTAAAATAAGGATAATATCATTTTCCCATTTACATTCACAGCATTGTTGGAAGGGATCAACATAAGATAAATAACAGCAAATATATTAGAGTACCTTAAAAATTTAACATCAACAAATATGAGTTATTAATTATTATTGATCAAATCAGACAGAATACAAAATGATACACGTTAGGTGGTATCATACATTAATAAATAAGTCTTGAATATACAATCTATCTTCTCACCAGGAAAAGTAGATATTTAGTTTTTTTATAGATCATATATTTTATTTATTTGTTTTATTTTTCAATTAAAATTCACAGCCAATATTATATTAGTTTCAGGTGTACATTCCAGTGATTAGACATCATATAACCTACTAAGTGATCATCCTGATAAATCTTGTACCCATCTAACACCATACATAGTTATTAGAATATTACTGACTACAGTCCCTATGCTGTCCTTTACATCCCCATGACTACTCTGTAAAAACCCATTTACTTTTTAATCTCTTCAGCTTTTCACCAATCTCCCCACCCCACCTCCCACCTGGCAACAATCAAAACGGTTCTCTGTATCTCTAAGCCTGTTTCTGTTCTGCGTGTTTGATTGTTTTGTTTTTAGATTCAATTGTTTTTTAATTTAATTTATTGGAGTGATATTGGTTTGCAAAACCATACATATTTCAAGCATACAGCTCAATAAAACATCCTATGTGCACTGCGTGTTGCACCCATCACCCCAAGCAAAGTCTTGTTCTGTCCCCATTCCCCCACCTTTGCCTACCTCAACGTCGCCACCACCCCCTTTCCCTCTGGCTATCACAACACTGTTGTCTGTGTCTATGTGTCGTGTATATAGGTTTTTTTGGCTAATCCCTTCACCTCCTTTCATCCAGTCCCTCCTACCTTCTCTCATCTGACAGCTGTCAGTGTGTTCCATATATCCATGCATCTGTTTTTATTTTATTTGTCAGTTTATTTCGTTCATTAGATTCCACATAAAAGTGAGATCATTATGTATTTATCTTTCTCTGACTGACTTATTTCACTCAGCTTAATAGTCTCCAGATCCATCCATACTGCTGCAAAAGGTAAGAGTTCCTTCTTTTTTATTGCTGGGTAATACTCCACTATGTAAATGTACCACAGCTTTTTTTATCCATTCATCTACTGATGGGCACTAAGGCTGTTTCCAGATCTTGGCTATTGTAAATAACGCTGCTATGAACATAGGAGTGCCTATAATCTTTTAAATAAGTGTTTCAGGATTCTTAGGATATATTCCCAGCAGTGGAATTGTGGAATCAAAAGGCAGTTCCATTTTTAAATTTTTGAAGAAACTCCATGCTGTTTTACAAAGTGGCTGCACCAGTCTACATTCCCACCAGCAGTGCACAAGTGTTCTCCTTTCTCCATAGCCTCACCAGCATTTGTTGTTTGCTGATTTATTGATGATAGACATTTTTACAGGTGTGAGGTGATATCTCATTGTGGTTGTAATTTCCATCTCTCTGATAATTAGTGATGTTGAACATTTTTTCATAGGTCTATTGGCCATTTATATGCCCTCTTTGGATATGAGTCTATTAGATTCTTTGCCCATATTTTTTTATTGGATTGTCTTCCTGGCATTGAGCTGTATAAATTCTTTATTTTTTTTAAATTTATTTATTTATTTTGTCAAATACCTTTGTCTCTGCCTACTCCCCACCGCTTTCCCTTGCTCCCTCCCTCCCTCCCTCAACTCTTCCCCTTTGTTTTTGTCCATGAGTCCTTGCTATATGTTCCTTGACTTTCCCCTTCCTTTCCTTATCACCCGCCCCCCTTCCTCCTTCCCTCTTGTCTCTGTTGGTTTCTTTTCCTTTCAAAATTGCTGGTCTTATTTTCCTTGCATCTTGTATTGTTGGTTAGGTTCCACTTATATAGGTGCGATCATATGGTATTGGTCTTTTGCCCCCTGGATTATTTTGCTTAGCATAATGCTCTCAAGTTCCATCCATGCTGTCGCGAAGTTTAGTAGTTCTTTTTTTCTTTCTGCTATGTAGTATTCCATTGTGTAAATGTACCATAATTTTTAGATCCAATCATCTACTGATGGGCATTGAGGTTGCTTCCAACACTTGGCTATTGTAAATTGTGCTGCTATGAACATTGGGGTGCATAGGTTCTTTTGAATTGGCATTTCGGGATTCTTAGGGTATAGTCCCAGCAGGGGAATCACTGGATCAAAAGGCAGTTCCATTTTCAGCTTTTCGAGGAAATTCCACACTGCTTTCCACAATAGCTACACCAGTCTGCATTCCCACCAACAGTGTACTAGGGTTCTTTTTTCTCCACAGCCTCGCCAGCACCTGTTGTTTTGTAGATCTGTCTATGATGGCCATTCTGACCAGTGTGAGGTGGTACCTCATGGTGGTTTTGATCTGCATTTCTCTGATGGCTAGTGATGCTGAGCATCCTTTCCAATGCCTCTGGGCCCTCTGTATCTCCTCCTTGGAAAAGCGTCTGCCCAGGTCCTTAGCCCATTTTTTGATTGGATCGTTTGTCTTCTTGGAGTAAAGTCGAGTGAGTTCTTGATATATCTTGGAGATCCAACCTCTATCTGATGTATCATTAGCGAATATATTTTCCCATAGGGTTGGCTCCCTTTTCATTTTGCTGATGTTTTCTTTAGCCATGAAGAAGCTTCTTATTTTGATGAGGTCCCGCTTGTTTATTCTTTCCTTTATGTCCCTTGCTTTAGGAGACATATCGGTGAAAAAATTGCTGCGTGGGATATCTGAGAGTTTCCTGCCAATGTTCTCCTCTAGGACTTTGATGGTGTCGCAACTTATATTTAAGTCTTTTATCCATCTTGAGTTTATTTTTGTGTATGGTGTCAGCTGATGATCCAATTTCAATTTTTGGCATGTAGCTGTCCAGCTCTCCCAACACCATTTGTTGAAGAGGCTATTATTGCTCCATTTTATGCTTCTGCCCCCTTTGTCAAATATTAGATGCCCATAGAGACCTGGGCTTATTTCTGGGCTTTCTATTCTGTTCCACTGGTCTATGGATCTGTTCTTGTGCCAGTACCAGATTGTTTTGAGTATAGTGGCTTTGTAGTAGAGTTTGATGTCCGGTATTGTGATTCCCTCCTACTTTGTGTTTCTTTCTCAAAATTGCTGCGGCTATTCAGGGTCGTTTATGGTTCCATATAAATTTTTGAAATGTCTGTTCTATTTCGGTGAAATATGTCATTGGTATCTTAGTAGGGATTGCATTGAATCTATAAATTGCTTAGGGTAGTATGGACATTTTGATGATATTCATTCTTCCAATCCATGAGCACGGTATATGCTTCCATTTATTTGTGTCTTCCTTAATTTTTTTCTTCAATGTTGTATAGTTTTTTGCGTATAGGTCTTTTCCCTCTTTGGTTAAATTTATTCCTAGGTACTTTATTTTTCTTCTTGCTATATCAAATGGTATTTTTTTTCTGATTTTTTCTTCTTCTATTTCATTGCTGGTGTACAAAAATGCCTTTGATTTCTGAATATTGACTTTGTATCCTGCTGTTTTGCCACATTCACTTATTAGGTCAAGTAGTTTTTTTACGGAATCTATAGGGTTTTCTATGTACACTATCATGTCATCTGCTAACAGTGACAGCTTTACTTCCTGCTTTCCAATTTGGATGCCTTTTATTTCTTTCTCTTGTCTGATGATGTGGCTAGGACTTCCAATACTATGTTGAATAGAAGTGGTGAAAGCAGACAACCTTGTCTTGTTCCTGATCTTAGGGGGAAAGCTTTTAGTTTTTGCCCATTGAGTATGTTAGCTGTAGGTTTTTAATATATGGCCTTTATTATGTTGAGGCATGGCCCCTTTACTCCCACTTTGTTGAGCATTTTGATCATTAATGGGTGCTGTGCCTTATCAAATGATCATGTGATTTTTGTGGTTCCTTTTGTTTATGTGATGTATTACATTTATTGATTTGCAAATATTGAACTGTCCTTGAATCCCTGGAATGAATCCCATTTGATCATGGTGGATGATCTTTTAAATGTGTTGCTGGATGCAGTTCGCCAATATTTTGTTGAGGATTTTAGCGTCTATGTTCATCAGTCACATTGGTCTGTAGTTTTCTTTTTTTGTTGTGTCTGTATCTGGTTTTGGGATGAGGATGATGCTGGCCTCATAAAAAGGGTCTGGGAGTCTTCCCTCCTCTTGGATTTTTTGGAATAGTCTGAGAAGGACAGGGGTTAGCTCTTCCTTAAATGTTTTGTAAAGTTCTCCTGTGAAAATGTCCAGTCCAGGGCTTTTGTGTGCCAGTGTTTTTTGATTACTGCTTCATTTTAACCAGCTGTTATCAGTCTGTTTAGGCTTTCTGCTTCTTCATTCAGAGTTGGAAGGTTATATTTTTCTAGAAATTTGTCCATTTCACCCAGGTTTTCATATTTCTTGGCATATAATTGTTCATAGTAATTTCTTACAATCTTTTGTATTTCTGTGGTATCAGTTGTAATTTCTCCTTTTTCATTTCTGATATTATTTACTTGGGTCCTCTCCCTTTTTTTCTTGATGAGTCTGCTTAAAGGCTTGTCAATTTTTTTTATCTTTTCAAAGAACCAGTTCCTGAATTTATTGATCCTTTGAATTGTTCTTTTAGTCTCTATGTCATTCAGTCCTGCTCTGATCTTGATTATTCCTTCCTTCTACTTGCTCTGAGCTTTCTTTGGTGTTGTTTCTCCAGTTCTTGAAGATGTAGGGTTGGTTGTTTATTTGAAATGTTTCTATCTTTTTTGGGTAGGCCTGTATTGCTATGAACTTCCCTCTCAGGACTGCCTTTGCTGTGTCCCATAGGTTTTGGACTGTCATGTGTTCATTTTCATTCATTCCCAGAAATTTTTTTATTTCTTCTTTGATCTCATTATTGACCCATTCATTGTTTAATAGCATGCTATTCAGTGTCCATGAGTTTGAATATTTTTGAATTTTTTCCTTGAGGTTGGTTTCTAGTTTCAAGGCCTTGTGGTCTAAGAAAATGCTTGTTATGATTTCAATTTTCTTGAATATTTTGAGGCTTGTTTTGTGTCCTACCATGTGGTATATCTTTGAAAATGTTCCATGTGCATTTGAGAACAGTGTGTATTTTGCTTCCTTGGGATGAAAGGTTCTAGATACGTCAGTTAAGTCCATTTGATATAAGGCATCATTCAGTTCCACAATATCCTTGTTGATATTTTGTTTGAAAGATCTATCCATTGTTGACAGTGGGGTGTTAAAATCTGCTATTATCAGTGTGTTTCTGTCTATATGTTTCTTGAAGTCCTCCAAGGTTTTCCTTATATTTTTGGGTGTTTCTATGTTGGGTGCATATAAATTTACAATGTTTATGTCTTCTTGATGGATTCTTCCTTTGAGTATTATGAAGTGTCCTCCTGTGTCTCTTTTTATGGCCTTTGTTTTGAAATCTATTTTGTCTGATATAAGTATTGCTACCCTAGCTTTTTTTTCTGTCCATTTGCTTGGAATTTTTTTCCCACCCCTTTACCTTCAGTCTGTGTAGATCCTTTGTTCTGAGGTGGGTCTCTTGTAGGCAGCATATGTATGGGTCATGTTTTCTTATCCATTCAGCTACCCTATGTCTTTTGATTGGAGCATTTAACACATTTACAGTTAAAGTTATTATCAATAGGTACTTATTCATTTTTTCCTTTTGTACCTGTGTTCCTCTCTTTCTCGCTCTTTTTCTTCATCTTCTTAAACCAGTCCCTTTAGCATATCTTGCCATGCTGGTTTGGTGGAGGTGTACTCTTTTAGCCTTCCCTTTTGTCTGGGAAACTCCTTATTTTGCCTTCCATTTTACTGGAGAGCCTTGCTGGGTAGAGCAGTCTTGGTTGCAGGCCTTTGCCTTTTATTACTTGGAATGTTTCTTGCCATTCCCTTCTGGCTTGTAGTGTTTCTGTGAAGAAGTGAGCTGCTAGCCTTATCAGGGCTCCCTTGTATGTTATTACATGTTTCTCCCTTTCTGCCTTTAAGATTTTCTCTGTCTTTGATATGTGCCATTTTAATGATGATGTGTCTTGGAGTGGGCCTCTTTCGGTTCCTCTTGAATGGGACCCTCTGTGCTTCCTCGACTTCTGTGACTTTTTCTGTCCTCCAAGTAGGGAAGTTTTCCATGATGACTTTTTCAAACAGGTTTTCTATCCCTTGCTTCTCTTCTTCTCCTTCTGGTATTCCTATTATACAGATATTATACATTTCAGGTTTTCCTGCATTTCCCTTAACGCCTTTTCATTCTCTTTGAGTCTTTTTTCACTTTCTTGTTCTTTCTGGGAGCTTTTTTCTACCTTGTCCTTCAGCTTGCTGATTTGATCCTCTGCTTCATCTAGCCTTCTTTTGATTCCTTCTACTGTGTTCTTCAATTCAGAAATTGTATTCTTTACTTCCATGTGTCTCTGTTTGATAGTTTCTATGTCCTTTTCCATGCTGATATTGTTTGCTGTAAGTTCCTCATAGTTTCCCTCTAGTTTTTGGTAATTCTCTCTGAGCTCATTGAGCTTCCTTAGAACCATTGTTTGGAACTCAGTATCTGATACTTTACTTCCCTCTATTTCATTTAGTACTCTTTCTGGGGATTCTTGGTTTTGTTTTGATTGAGGGTTGTTTCTTTGTCTTCCCATTGTTTGCGAGACTCTTCTTTTTTGCTTCTGCTCCTTAAATTGATCTGTTTTGACTTCCTGACTTTGTGGTGTGAACTTCTATGGTAGGAAACCTGTGAGATTCAGTGGTGCAGTCTGCTTGGTCTCCTGAAGTTGATGCTCTTTGGATGCCTTGTATGCCATTTGTGTTGGCTCTCTGGAAGTAATTGGGTTTTGATTGTTGTTTGGTCATTCTTCTGTGGGTCCTTCCCTCCAGCTGGTTGACTGAAGGTCAATCTGCGCACCACATCTTGTGTTTTTGTGCAGGGGCTACCAGAACAAAACCACAAAGCCCAGGAAACAAACCAACACCAACAAAAATTACTTCCCCCTGCAATCCCAGTATCAACAGCAAATGAACCCATATTAATACGTCTGTAAAGAGATTAAAACTATTATAAGAAAGGAGAGAAATAAACTATTAGTATAAAATTTAGTGACTTAATATGGACAAACTTGATGGACCCAAAATGAACGTTAAATAGCTATGTAGTAAAGAAAATATTGCAAATCACGGAGAAGACCACAATGGATTTTATCTCAGTAGCCTCTAGTATTTACCGCTGTTTTTTCTTTCTGGATTAGCCTCTGGTGATGTCAGATGTTGACCCCATCTGACCTTAGGCAATCTGTCTGAGACTTCCAGGAATATACTCTCTGTGGCTGTTTCCTTTGGTTGTTAATCTAGTCACGCTGCACTCAGCAGTCAGGCTATAGCAGCACCAAGCTAGGGTAGAGTCCCTCCTGAGGGCAGGACTATTGTGTCCTCTCATGCTGCTGCTGCTCAGGGGAGTGGTCTTCCTGAGCAAGATGGCTGCTGCCATTTGGGGGAGGAGTTAGCACCGGGATCCCGCCAGCTACTCTCTCAGTTCTCTCCCCTAAGCCACTATCCCCAATCTCTACTCAGGCATCTCTAGCCCACTCTGTCCCTGCCTTTGCTGGAGCCCTGGGTAAGTGGCTGCAAATAAAAATTTATGTGTTGGCCCTTTAAAAGGCTCTTTGCATCTCCTGCTGTCCATCTCTGTCAGAAGGCAGCCCTGCAAGCTTCTCTCAACTGGTTGTTATCTGTGTACTTGTTGGGCTCTGGTGCTATAGGCCTGGACTCCCCACTTATGGTTTAGACCCCACTCTTCCCAGGAGGATCCAACTGGCCACTTAAATATCCCTCAGGTGCTGCTGCTGTGGGTGCCCAGTGAGACTTCTTGAGTCTCCATCACACTTCTTACAAGTCAGGTTGTGCTAAAGCTGATTCTTCTCTCTCCAAGGTTATAAGGCTCCTCTCTCGCTATTGTTCAGTTGTTTGTTCCAGGTGACTTCTCCACAATTTAGTTGTAATTCCAGGTTTGTCCTGGGAGGAGGTCAGTGTGACTTCCATTCATTCCTCCACCATCTTGCTCAGTTCTGGACATTTTAATGATGTTAATTCTCCCAATCCATGAACATGGTATATGTTTCCAATTATTTGTATCTTCCTTAATTTGTTTCTTCAATGTCCTATAATTTTTTGATTATAGGTCTTTTCCTCCTTGGTTCAATTTATTCCCAGGTACCTTATTTTTTGTTGTTGTTGTTGCAATAGTAAATAGGAATGTTTTCTTAATTTCTCTTTCTAATAGTCCATTATTGATGTATAAAAATGTGACCGATTTCTGAATATTAATTTTGTGTCCTGCTACTTTGCCAGATTTATTTATTAGATCTAGTAGTTTTAGGGTTTTCTATTTACACTGTCATGTCATATGCAAATAATGACAGTTTTACTTCCTCCTTCCCAATGTAGATACCTTTTATTTCTTCTTGTCTAACTGCTGCAGCTAGAGCTTCCAGTACTATGTTGGAGAAGTGTGGTGAAAGTGGACATCCCTGTCTTGTTCCTGATTTTAGGGGTAACACTATTAGTTTTTGCCCATTGAATATAATGTTTGCTGTAGGTTTTTCATATATGGTTTTTATTATGTTGAAGAACATTCCCTGTATTCCAACTTTGTTGTGAGTTTTTTATCATAAGTTGGATATTAATTTTATCAAATGCGTTTTCTGCATCTATTAAAATTATCATATGATTTTTATCCTTCATTTTGTTCATGTGGCATATCACATTTATTGGTTTTCAGATATTGTACCAACCTTGCATCCCTGGGATAAAGCCCACTTGATCATGGTGTATGATCTTTTTATTGCATTGCTGGATCAGGTTTGCTAATATTTGTTGAGGATTTTAGCATATAAGCTTCTCAGGGATATTTGCGTATATATTTTTTTCCTTTGTAGTGTCTTTTTTGGATTTGGAATTAGAATAATGCTGATCTCATGAAAAGAGCTTGGAAGTCTTCCCTCCTGAATTTCTTGGAATAGTTTGAGAAGTATAGTTGTTAGTTCTTCTTTGAATGTTTAGTAAAATTTGCTTGTAAAGTCATTCAGTCCAGGGATTTTGTTTGCTGGGAGTTTTGTGATTACTGCTTAAATTTTCATTAGTTGTAATTGGTCTATTCAGTTTTTCTGATTCTTTCTGACTCAGTTTTGAAAGATTGTATGTTTCTAGGAATTTAGCCATTTTGCTCAGCTTGCCCAATTTGTTGGCAAATAGTTATTCATAGTATTTTCTTACAATCATTTGTAATGTCAGTTGTTTCTTCTTCTTTTCGATTTCCGATTTTATTGACTTGTGTTTCCTCTCTTTTTTTCTTCATGAGTGATTAAAGGTCTGTCAATTTGCTTATTACCCTTTCAAAGAACCAGCTTTTGGTTTCATTGATCTTTTCTGTTTTTTTTTTTTTTTTTTTTTTAGTCTCTATGTCACTGATTTCCACTCTGATCTTCATTATTTTCTTCCTTCCACTTACTCTGGGCTTTTGTTGTTCTTTTTCTAGTTCTTTTAGGTGTAAGGTTAGAATAATTTTTGGGGATTTTTCTTGCTTCTTTATGTAGGCCTGTAATGCTACAAACTTTCCTCTCAGGACTGCTTTTGCTGTGTACCAAGATTTTGGTTTGTTGTGTGTTCGTTTTCATTGGTTTCCAGGTATGTTTTAATTTTTTTCTTAATCTCATCATCAACTCATTCATTTTTTTTAGTAACATGCTATTTAGCCTCCATGTATTTGAATGTTTTTCCCTTTTTATTGAAGTCCATTTCTAGTTTCATGCTATTGTGATCTGAGAAGATGCTTGATATGATTTAAATCTTCTTGAATTTGTTATGACTTATTTTGTGTCCTAACATGTAGTCTATTTTTGAGGATATCTTATGTGCACTAAAGAAGAATGTATTTTGTGCTGCTTTGGGATCAAATGTTCTGTAAATATCAATTAAATCAACCTGATCCCGTGTTTCATTTAAGGTCACTGCTTCCTTCTTGATTTTTTTTTTTTTTTGGTCTGAAAGATCTATTCATTGATGACATTGGGGTGTTAAAATCCCCTACTATGACTGGATTGCTGTCGATCTCTACCTTAAAGTCCAAGATTTTTTTAAATATTTAGGTGCCCCAATGTTGGATACATATATGTTTACAAAGATTATATCATCTTGTTAGATTGATCTCTTTAGTATTATGTACAGACCTTCTTTATCTCTTGTTATGGCTTTTGTTTTGAAGTCTATTTTGTCAGCTATAAGTATTGCTACCCCAACTTTTATTTTTTGTTTCCGTTTGCATGTAATATTTATTCCATCCCTTCACTTACAGTCTGTGTGTATCTTTAATGTGATGTGGGTGTCTTGTAGACAGCATATATATGGGTAATGTTTCCTTATCCATACAGCTACCTCATGTCTGTTGATTGAAGCATTTAATCCATTTACATGTAAGGTTATTATTGACAGGTACTTATTTAATCCATTTACATTTAAGGTTATTATTGAGAGGCACTTATTAATTGCCATTTTGTTTTTATACCTACCTACCTTCCTTTCTATATATATTTCTTCTTCTTAGAACAGGCCCTTTACATTTTTGAAATACTGGTTTGGTGATAAAGAACTCCTTTAGCCTCTTATGTTTGGGAAACCATTTTGCCTTCAGTTTTATTTTTTAAGTATATTTTATTGATTATGCTATTACAGTTGTTCCATTTTTTCTTCCCTTTATCCGCTCAGCCCTATACCCGCCTCCATCCAGCATTGCCGTCCCCCCGCCTGCTTTAGCTTATGCTCATTGGTGGTACATATAAGTTCTTTGGCTTCTTCATTTCCTAAACTATTCTTAACCTCTCTCTGTCTATTTTGTACCTACTGTTTATGCTGCTTATTCCCTGCACCTTTCCCCCCATTCTTCCCCTTCCCCCTCCCCTCTGCTCTCCATTTCTATGATTCTGTTCTTGTTCTAGTTGTTTGCTTAGTTTGTTTTTGTTATTGTTTTTGTTTTCAGGTTCAGTTGCTGATAGTTGTGAGTTTGTTGTCACTTTACTGTTCATAGTTTTTGATCTTCTTGTTCTTAGATAAGTCCCTTTAACATTTCATACAATGCGGGCTTAATGATGATGAACTCCTTTAACTTGACCTTATCTGGGAAGCACTTTATCTGCCCTTCCATTCTAAATGATAGCTTTGCTGGACAGAGTAATCTTGGGTGTAGGTCCTTGTCTTTCATGACTTTGAATACTCCTTTCCAGCCCCTTCTTTCCTGTAAGGTTTCTTTTAAGAAATCAGCTGACAGTCTTATGGGAACTCCTTTGTAGGTAACTGTCTCCTTCTCTCTTGCTGCTTTTAAGATTCTCCCCTTATCTTTAATCTTGGGTAACTTAATTATCATGTGTCTTGGTGTGTTCCTCCTTGGGTCCAATTTATTTTCAGCTCTGAGCTTCCTGGACTTCATGGAAGTCTATTTTGTTGGCCAGATTGGGGAATTTTTCCTTCATTATTTTTCCAAATAAGTTTTCAACTTCTTGCTCTTCTTCTCCTTCTGGTACACCTATGATTTGGATGTTGGAACATTTAAATTGTCCCAGAGGTTCCTAAAGCTCTCTTCATTTTTTGCATTCTTGTTTCTTCATTCTGTTCCAGTTGAATGTTTATTTATTCCTTCTGTTCCAAATCCTTGTTTCCTTCCCTTCACTATTGGTTCCCTCTATATTTTTCTTTATTTCATTTTGCATAGCCTTCACTCCTTCCTCTATTTTGCATCCATACTCAGTCACTTCTGTGAGCATCCTGATTAACATCATTTTTAACTCTGCATCTGATAAGTTGGCTTTCTCCTTGTAACTTAGTTCTTTTTCTGGAATTTTGATCTGTTCTTTCATTTGGGTCATATTTCTTTGTCTTGGTGCACCTGTTACATTGTAAGGGGTGGGGCCTTAGGTATTTGCCAGGGCAGGACAACCCACTTCACTATGTTGTGGTGCTGTATATCGGGGAGTGGTCCAAGAAGGAACAATGCCACTTACTTGGCTCCTGCCCTGCTTTCAATTACTTCTCCCATTACCCCCAGGCAAATTGGGCCCTTCCGGTGCTGATTTATGGGTGGGTGGGTGTGTATATATTCTTGGATGCCGTAGGTCTCTCCAGTGAACTCTCCTGTGAGGCTGGGAGTTTCTCCTGCCACCACAACCCCCACAGGTTTTTACAGTCAAAGGTTTTGAGGCTTTAGTTTCCCACACTGCCTGGGTTCCATGGTCTCTCACTCCCCAGTTGTTCCTCCCAGCTTATCCGCATGCAAATATGGGACCACCCAGTCTGCCAGCTACCATCTTGCCTGCCTGGTCTGCTGCATAGCCGCATGTCCCCTCTGTCCTGGCTGCCCGTTTCTACCCCTCCTACCGGTCTGGATGAGTACTTCTTCTTTAACTCCTGGGTTGTCAGACTTCCGTATAGTTTGATTTTCTGGCAGTTCTAGTTGTTTTTTTGTTTTTAAATTGGTTGTTGTCCCTCTTTTCATTTGTGCGAGGAAGCAAAGTATATCTACCCACCTATTTTGCCTTCAATTTTAAATGATAGTCTTGCTGGATAGAGTAGTCTTGGTTGCAGGCCTTTCCTTTTTATCACTTTGCATATATCATGTCATTCCCTTCTGGCCTGAAGTGTTTCTGTTGAGAAATCATCTGACAGCCTAACAGGAACTCCTTTGTAGTTAACTAACTGTCTTTCTCTTGCTGCCTTATGATTCTCTCTCGGTCTTTAACCTTTGCTGGTTTAATTAAGATGTGTCTTGGTGTGGTCCTCTTTGGGTTCATCTTGATTGGGACTCTGTGCTTCCTGGACTTGTGTGACTTTTTCCTTTACCAAGTTAGGGAAGTTTTCAACAATTATTCCTTCAAACAGGTTCTCTATCCCTAGTTCACTATCTTTTTTTTTTCTGGTACCCCTATGGTGTAGATGTTGTTATTTTTGAACTTGTCCCAGAGGCCCTTAGACTTTTCTCATTTTTTAAAATTCTCTTTTGGTTTTGATGCTCTGCTTGGGTGCTGTTATCTTGTCCACTAAATCACTGATTCAATACTCTACCTAATCTAACCTGCTGTTGATTCCTTTTCATTTATTCTTCATTTCAGATATTGTGTTTATCATTTCTGACTGGTTCTTTTTTATGGTTTCTATATCTTTTTAATGCCTACTATCTTTTTGTTTATGTTCTGATTGAGATTATTATATAATTGTTTAAAACAATTATAACCATTGTTTTAAACTCTGCATCTGGTATTTTAGTTGCTTCTACTTTATTTAATTCTTTTTCCAGGCATTTCTCTTGTTATTTTATTTAGACCTGATTTTTTTTTGTTTCCCCATTTATCTCTGTGTATTAGGTAGATATTATATGAGTCCCCAACTTGCTACAATGGCTTTGTGATGAAGGTGTCTTGTTGGACTCAGTGGCACAATCTTCTAGATCACTTGAACTTTGTGTTCCAAGTGAACTTTGTGTTTCTTTTGGGTTATGTACACCCCTCCTTCTGTAGTTGAATTTTGAATGCTGTTGGCTCTTTTGTGGGTGGAGTTAACACTTCAGTCTGGCTGACATAAACCTCAATCACCATGTATGAGACATTGTGCAGGCGTTGTCCCCCGCCCAAGGAAGAATTGTTTTCAGCAAAGTCTGGTGCCTGCCAGAATCATCCTTTGGGTGCATTGTTTGTATAGCTAGTAGGGTAAAGCCCTGGTATGGTCTGAAGCCCACCATTTGTGTTGGCTCTGGTCCACTTCAACAAGGTTAAGGTACAGGTTGATATTAGACTTTCTGTGCAACCAGTTTTGAGCTACATGTCTGGAGCGACTATGCTGTTCACTGTTTGTGGCTGTGTCTACTGCACCTGAGTGTGTGTCTTGGGAGCCAATCTGTGTATAAGGGTTGGCTTTCTCCAGCTTAGAGCTGGGGGAAGGTCTGTGAAAGGACCAAGGCTGCTGGAAGTTTGCCTCCACCTGTCAACTGCTCTGCCTCCCTTTGACGTTGCATGGTTTTCCTCAAAAGCCTTCTGAAGAAAGACTGTAGAGTGGGCCCTGCCCAGCCACAAACCACAGCCCCTTCCACAGGTTGTGAGCTTGGTATGGAGGGTCAACTGAGGTTTGGAGGACAAGGCTAGTGTGTGCCCTACTTGGGGATCACACAGTCAGGCACTCAATGAAGGGGAAGTGATCCCTACTCCTGAACCAAATCACTCAGTCTTTGCGAAAGTCTTGAACTTTAGTTACCCCTAGAAGGGCTCACTGAAGATCCAGATTGGGTGCAGCCAGTCATCCCATCTGCAGAAGCAAGCTCAGCCACCCTGGGCTCAGGGGGACAGATCAGATCAAGAGTCTCCCATTAGGTGCGATGCCAGCCCAGCCCACAGGAGGGAGCTGAGCACTTCATCCTAGTTCCAGACAATAGCTTCCGAGGGATTCATGTTTTCAATGTCCCAGCTCTGAGTCGCTCTCCCTTCCCTCCACAGAACTGATCCCAGCAAGGTGGGGTGTCCAGGTCTTGGCATGGCTGATCCAAACAGTCTTGTGTTGCGGGTGGTGGCCTCAAGCCTGTAGGAGCTGTGTGGGCACTTCTTACCCTTTCCAGGGTAGCATGGACTGAGCTCACAGGGAGATAAGATTTACTCTTCACAATGAAGCCACATATCAGTACCCTCCCATCTGATTCCTGGAAGAAAGCTTCCCCAAGAGACATGGTTTGAACATCCCAGCTCTGCATAGCACTCTGGTTCCCCTGTGCCACTGGACTAAGCAGGACGTGGCCAGCAAGGATATCAACAGGTGGAGGGAGGGGTGCTGGCTGTGCACTCGAGTTGGGGGGACCAGCTCTTTTTCCAAAGCCACATACCTTAGTCACTGTCTGGGATGCCACCAAAAGTTTCTGCAGAAAAAGAGGGCCCCAAAAGTCACTACTAGGTACAGCCAGCAGACCCCTCCATAGGACTCAAGTATAGAAGAATGGCCTCACCAGCAGTTGGAGACTGGATGGTGCACTCCACAGACTGGTGCTGTAACAGTACAAGTACTCGACTCTGGAAAGGTTGTGTCTGGGTCTCTAGCAGACACTTCTCTCCCAGGCAGACTGATTTTCCCCCACTGATCTTCATCACCAGATGTTATACAGTCTCTCCTCTGGTCTCTATTGCTCTGGATTGGGGATCTGTGCATGGGCTTGAGACCCCTCCCTACTGTGGGAGGGAGTTTTGCAGCCACAATATCCCTGAGGCTTCTCAACTGCCACTGCACCAGGATGTGGGAGCTAGCTTTTTCTGTGTCTCTGCTTTTCTTGCCAGTCTCTGTATGGCTTCTTCTGGAATCCTTGGTTATAATATTTCAGTTCAGCCAGACTTAAGTTGGTGGTTCAGGTTGATTGCTCTGTAATTTAGATGTAAATCTGTGTTAGGGCTGGGAGTATATGAGTATAGCCTCCACCTACTCTGCAGCCATCTTGGGATCCCCTAAATCAATTGTTGATAGATATGTATTTATTGCCATTTTATTTTTCATGTTTTTCATTTTCCCTTCTTCTTAAAGAAGGCCCTTAACATTTTATGTAATACTTGTTTGGCGGTGAACTTATTTCGCATTTTCTTGTCTGGGAAACTTTTTTTTAAAGATTTTATTTATTTGCTTTTTAGAGAGAGGGAAAGGGATGTAGAAAGAGAAGTAGAGAAACACCAATGTGTGAGAGATCAGTTGCCTCTTGCATGCCCCCAGTGGGGAACCTATACTGCAACACAGGCATGTGCCCTGACTGGAATTGAGCCGCTGACTTCTTAGTTCGCAGGCCAATGCTCAGTCCACTGAGCCACACCAACCAGGGCTGGGAAACTCTTTATATGTCCTTCAATTCTAAATTATAGCTTTGCTGGGTAGTGTAGTGGTGGTTGTAAGTCCTTGCATTACTTTTAATATTTCTCACCAACACCTTCTTGCATTCAAACTTTCTGTTAAGATATCAGCTGACAGTCTTATAGGGGGTCCATTGCTACTGTTAAGAGTCTCTGTCTTTAAACTTTTGCATTTTTATTATGTTGTGTCTTTGTGTGTTCCTCTTTGAGTTCATCTTGTTTGGGACTCTCTGTGCTTCCTGGACTCATATATCTATTTCCTTCACCAGGTTAAGGAAGTTTTTCTGTAATTTTTTCAAATAGGTTTCTTATTTCTTGCTCTTTCTTTTCTTCTTCTGGTACCATCATGATGCAAATCTTGGTACTCTTGAAGTTTTTCCAGAGGCTCCTTACATTATTTTCATTTTTTAATTCTTTTTTCTTTTTGCTGTTCTGACTAGGTGGAGTTTTGTTGTTGTTGTTGTTGTTGTTACCTTATCTTCCAAATTGCTGTTTTGATTCTTGGCTTCATCTACTCTTACTGTTGATCCCGTGTAAATTATTCTCCATTTCAGTTAGTTTAACCTTCATTTCTATGCCCTCTTTCATGCTGTTGAAGTTCTCACTAAGTTCCTTGAAGTTCTTACAAAGTTTCTTAAGCATCCTTATAACTACTGTGTTGAACTCTGTATCCGTAGTTTGCTTGCTTCCATTTCATTTTGTTCTTTTGGAGATTTCTCCTGTTCTTTCATCTGGGACCTGTTTCTTTGTCTCTGCAATTTGGCTGCTTCCCTAAGTTTGTTTCTATATATTATGTAGAGCTGCTATATCTCCCAGACTTGGTATAGTGGCCTTATGTAGTAGGTATCCCGTAGGACCCAGTGGCACAACCTCACCAGTCGCCTGAGCTGGGTGCTCCAGGTACACCTTTGTGTGGGCTGTGTACACTGTCCTGTTTTAGTTGAGCCCTGATTACTGTTGGCATCACTGGGAAGGATTGATGCCCCAGGCCAGTTGGCTGTGAGGACCAACTGCGACTATAGTGAAGGAGCTACTGTGCAGAGGGAATCCCATGGAACAGAACTTGCTTCAGTGGGCTATGGTGCTTCCAAGTCTGCCCCTTGAGTGTGTCACTCAGGGAGGTGGTAGGGTTGTAATTTGGTGTAGTCTAAAGCTGTCCACCTGGTGCACTTGCTCTGGGGCCCCCCAGTAGGTGCAAGGTCAGCCACCATCTGTTCCCAGCCTGAGGCCTTCTGACAAAAGCTAAAGAGCGATCTGTAGATGGCTACTACTTGTGCTAGGCTTGGAAGTGGCCAGGAGAAGCCAAGCTGCAAACCAAGGCTGGCTGCCATTAGTTGTGGGCCTGGAGTCACTTAGCAAGAAGTATGGGGTGTGAGAGGCCAGATGTTTCTTGTTTGATAGGTTTTAGGAAAGTCTGGAGCATGAGGCAAGAGAATCCATTCATATAGAAAAGCCACTGGAAACAGCTTGGGTGGGTCTGCAAATTGGGTGGGATGGGTTTCAGGGAGGTACCTGGTGGGGGGGAGATGAATAGTGATAGTCAGGTTAATGGAGACTCAGACATGGCTCCCGCCCATTGGCTTTATTTTTTAGAGGCAGGGTTCTCAAGAAAGTAACAATGGCCTTTGCCATCATTTTTTTCTGGCAGAAAATTGTCCCCGTCCCAGGTTTTGCCCTGATGCCAGGCAATTCAGTCCCTCCCCATATATCCTTGATTCCTTTCAAGCTGCTAGCCCATCGCTGGAGCTCAGAGGGAATGAGTCCAAGTAAATCCATGCACGGGCCCCTAAAGAAGAACTGCCTGGGATTATTATGATTACAAATGATTAAAGGTTGTGACTGGGTACGAATGGAAATTTGCAAGGCAACTCCTGAGACCAGTGAATAGAAGGCTGTGAAAAAATTCCACTGAAGATTTTATTTTCCTATGATAGAGATAATTTGTAACTAGAACCATTATGTACATCTCCAGCTTAAAATGTATTTTCTTATCAGTAGCTAGCTAGCTAGCTAGATGATAGAAAGATATATAGATAGGTGGTAGATAGATAGAGGTGATAGATATAGCATATGCCAAATTGTTCCACTGCTAACAATAGAATTTTAGCAAGAATGTGACCCCCCCCTAGAATAGTGCAAAATTGAGCCTTTGGAGAAAGGCATAGACAACTTATTCCCAGCAAACCCTGAGCAAAGTCCAGTGAAGAATTACATGTAATAATATGATGACAAATACCAATATTGATTTTGAATCTGAATTGAATTGAGATGAAGTTATTTAAACCTGAAAACTGTTAAAATATCATTTTGATTTGAATACCGGGCTAGCCAAGTCCTGATTTTTTTAATTGCCTTCTGAGCTTGCAGTCAAGAGGGCAGTGTAGTTAAATGTTGTGCTCACCTTTTCCCTCAACCACATCAAAATACATCTAACTACAAAACACCCATCATTGAGAATCACCTGATGCCTCACTAAATAGAAGTCCTATAACTAAGGATATACAGAGGAAACCACATGGATCCTGGTAGGAGGGGTAGAGATGTGGAACAAGCTGGTTCTACACCTATATGTGCTGGTTAAAAATCAGGAGGAATATCTTGGCTGCAGAGGTCCCCCCTGAGGAGCGAGGAGTCCCAGCCCCACAACAGGCCTCCCAGCCCAGGATTCCAGAGCCAGAAAGAGAAGTCCCTGTAACTTCTGGCTGTGAAAACCAACACAGATTGTGGCTGAGTGAGATGGAGTGCTTCTAGAGTCCCAGGCTTTCCTCTTAAAGGACCCATGCTCTAACATATTCAGACTCACACCTTCTGAGCTCCAGTGTGGGGACGGCAGCTCGAAAGGCACCAGGAACATATGACGAAGAACTGTATTATCTGGCTTCAGGGCGAGGGCTGGAGGGGCAGCTTTCTCCCAGACAGAAGTGCTGGCAGAGGCTATTGTTTCTTTACTGAGCCCTCCCTACACAGAGATGGCAGGTGGGTGCTGTATCAGAGTCTCCATCAACGTGGGTAACACCATTTGCCTTGCCCTGGTGATTCCCTGAGACCCCACCAAACTTGCATGCCCAACCAAACCACTTCCAGTGGCTTTTCCATACAAACAGCCTGTCTTGGCTATGCTACAAACTTTCCTAAAATCTCTCAAATGTTCACAAACCCCAGACAAGCAGGATATGGTCTCAGCATGTCCAATACCTCTTGCTAAGTAGCCCCAAACCCCGCAGTAGTGGCAGCTAGGCTCATTTTGTAGCTTAGCCTCTCCCAGGCACCTCCAAGCCCAGCACAAATGGCAACCACCTGCGGACCTTATTGTAGCTCATACCAAGTGTCCCAAAGCAGGGCACAGGCAGTGGCTGATTTTGGCCTGCACCTCCTCTCAAGAGGCCCCAGAACTAACATACCTGCTGGTCAGCTTCAGACCATGCCAAAGCACTACCCAAATACCTCCACAGATGACACATTCAAAGGGCAGATTCCACAGGTATTGGAGCCCCACTAAACCAAATCCTGCTCCATAAGGTCAGCCCCTGCACAACAGCTCATCCACTGTAGTCATAGCCAATCCTCACAACCAAACACCCTGAAGGTCACTCCTTCCCACTAATGAGCCAACAGCAATCAAGGCACAACTACAACAAGAATCCACACATATTCCACACAAGGGACACACCTAGAACAACTGTCTAAGGTGACTAGGGAGATTGCCACTGGGTCCCACAGGACACCTACTACACAAATCCACTCTACCAAGACTGGGAGAGGTATCAGCTTGACCTAATACATAGAAACTAACACAGGGAGGCAACCAAAATGAGGAGACAAAGAAGCATGTCTGAAATTAAAGAACAAGAGAAAACTCTAGGAAAACAAAACTAAGCAAAAGGGAGACAAGCAATCTTCCAGGTGCAGAGTTCCAAATATTGGTTATAAGGATGCTCAACGATCTTAACGAGAACTTTAACAAAGAAACAAGAAACATAAAAATAGAGATAGAAACCACAGAAAGAACCAATCACTGAAGTGAAAAATACATTGGAAGAAGTCAACAGATTAGATGAAGCAGAGAATCAAATCAGCAATTTGGAAGATAAGGTAGCAGAAAACAACCAAGTAGAATAGCAAAAAAAAAAATGAGGATGATTTAAGGGGCCTCTGGGACAACATCAAATGTACCAATATTTACATTAAAGGGGTACCCGAAGGAGAAGAGAGAGCAAGAAGTTGAAACCCTATTTGAAGAAATAATGACCAAAAATTCTCCTAATCTGGCAAAGGAAATAGACATCCAATCCCAGGAAGTGCAGAGAGTCCCAAACAAATGAACCCAAAGAGGTCCACACCAAGACACATCATAATTAGAATGCAAAGTAAAAAGACCAAGAGAAAATCTTAAAAGTAGCAAGAGGAACATAGTTTCCTATAAGGGAGCTCCCATAAGACTATCAGCTGATTTCACAACAAAACCTTTGCAGGCCAGTAGAGATTGACAAGAAATACTTGACTTGATGAAAAGC
Source organism: Pteronotus mesoamericanus (assembly GCF_021234165.1). Classification (NCBI taxonomy): domain Eukaryota; kingdom Metazoa; phylum Chordata; class Mammalia; order Chiroptera; family Mormoopidae; genus Pteronotus; species Pteronotus mesoamericanus. Next base: position 8,313,412 of record NW_026555198.1, read on the forward strand.
AAGGAACTACAATCAAGATTACTCTACCTAGCAAAGCTATCATTTAGAATCCAAGGACAGATAAAGAGCTTCCCAGACAAGAGAAAGATAAAAGAGTTAATCACCACCAAAACAGTATTACATGAAATGTTAAAGGGTCTTCTTTAAGAAGAAGATAAAAATATGAATAATAAAATGACAATAACTACACATGTACCAACAATTACTTTAAATGTAAATGGATTAAATGCTTCATTCAAAAGATATAAGGTGACTGAATGGATAAGAAAGCAAGATGCTTAAATATGCTGTCTATTAGAGACTCACTTCAGATTGAAAGACTTATACAGACTGAAAGTAAAGGGATAGAAAAACATATTTCATGAAAATGGAAATAAACAAAAAAGTGAGGTGACAAAATTTATACCAGACAAAATAAACTTTAAAACAAAGCCCATAACAAGAGACAAAGAAGGACCCAGCAATCCCACTACTGGATATTTATTTAAAGAAACCCAAAATGCTAATTGGAAAAGAAATGTACATTCATTGCAGCATTATTTACAGCAGCCAAGATATGGAAGCAGCCCAAGTGTCCATTAATAGATGGATGGATAAAGAAGTAATGGTGTATATATTCAAAGGAATATGATTCAGCCATAAAAAGAATGAAGACTTGCTATCAGCAACAGCATGATGGATCTGGCAAAGGTGTCCAACTTGCAGCCCGTGGGCTGCATGCAGCCCATGATAGCTGTGAATGTGGACCAACAGAAAATCGTAGATTTACTTAAAACATTATGAGATTTTTTTTTATTACGTGTCACAATGTATTTAATGTGTGGCCTCAAACAACTCTTCTTCCAGTGTGGCGCAGAGACACCAAAAGATTGGATACCCCTGAATAAGGTATTATGCTAAGTAAAGTAAGTCAGACTGAGGAAGACAAATGCCATATGATTTCACTTCTGTTTGAAATCTAAAAGACAGAATAAAAGAACAAAACAGAAACAAACTCATAGATACAGAGAATAAACTGAGGGGTGCTAGACAGGAGGAGATTTGGGGGGATGGGTGAAAAAGATGAAGAGATTAGGAAGTATAAATTGGTAGTTATGATACAATCATGAGGATATAAAGTACAGCTTAGGGAATTTAGTCAATGGTGTAATAACTGTGTATTTCAAATAGGTACTAGAGTTATCTGGGTGATCACTTTGTAGTTTATGTGAATGTCTAATCACACAGAGTTGCATCCCTGAAACTAATATAATATAGTATATCAACTGTAACTGAAAAATAAAAAACGATTTAAATATTTTTTTTAAAAATTGTTCTTGAAGAATGAAGAAAAAGAGTATGGAAAGGAAGTTTGGGCATTGTGCACCAGGATGGTTTCCTCATTTGAAGGAGGGCAAAGAAAGTCATCCTGAAGAGATATACATAGTCATCTAAAGCTGCTAGAAGCATTTACAAAGGGATAGTCTGTATTATCAGAACCCAGGTGGCAATGACAGAGTAGACTGGAGAACAGCTTAGTGGAGGGTGGATCTGACAGACAGACCAGGCTCCTGATGTCACTTTGGTGGGGGAGTGCATTTTTAGAGTATTTTAGCTGCTGTCAGGCACTTCTTTTGCTTTATACCTGCATAGCTGCCCCCACCCCCATCTCGACCCAACTACCCAGGAGTGGAACCTGAGGCAGTTGCCCTTTCTGCATACTAGCTAAAATTAGCTCATTTGTCTTGCTGGTATATTCTTTTACCCTTTATCTTAGAGGTATGTGAGCTATGTCAGTGGTTCTCTTCAAATCAGCCCTCTGCTGTTTAACTTATTGAGCATTTTCTGAAGCTATTTCTGAGCCCTCTGTTCCAGGTGGCCCTGAAAAGTTTTCATATATGTTGTAACACAGGCTCTTTTGTGTGCAGGCAGAAAAAGACAGAAAATACAATGATGTCCTGCCATTAAGGGAACCCATTGCTCCTTCTGAAGTATTTGACAGGTTGTATATAAAGACTGATAGCTGTCAAAGTGGAGGGGGCTGGGGGCTTGGGTGAAAATGGTGAAGGGATTAAGCAATATGTACCTATATGTGTATATATATGTATGTGTACATATATACGAATATATACATACACACACACACACACACACACACACATACATACACACATACGTAGACTCAGACAACAGTATAGTAATAGCCAGAGGGAAAGGAAGGTTGGGGGAGGTGGAAGGAGGCAAAGGAAGGATAAATGGGAATGCAGAGACTTTGCTTGGGGTGATTGGTGCATGATGCAATGTGCAGATGATGTTTTGTTGAGTGGTACACTTGAAACCTGTATGGTTTTCTGAACCAATGTCACCCCAATAAACTCAATAAAAAAGAATTAAGGAATTCCTTGTTCTTCCTTATCATTTCTTAGAATAGTGGCTTTTACCCCTCACCCCAGTTAAAACACTAGCCCTTATATTTGTATGACATTTTATACTTTTCTAACACTTTCCTATGCATTGTTTGATCTTTAGAATATTTTTGTTTAGGTTCCAAAGTCAAGTTCCAATGCTATTTTCTACAAATGGAAATTTAATTTTAACTTCCTCTGACTGCTTGAGAAACTTTCTATGATTATCTCTTGCTATTTAACCACTTTTCCTATTTTTATTCTAATTATTTATATTATATCTCATTTATTAGACTATAAAATTTTCAATGGAAAAATGTAGACAGACTCCATCAACAACTAACATATAGCAGACAAGTAATGAATAATGGAACTGAAATAAAGTAGGAAACAAGTGCTTGGAGTTTAGATAACTTCACCAAACTTATTTACTCTAATTACTGGCAGGCCTGGAACTTGAATTCAAATTTTCTAATCCTGTACTACTATTTTAAATTCTCTACCATCCCGTTTCCCTTATCCTGAACTCATTGCAGATGATATTTACCCTTCAGCAGGAGAGAGGTAAGCAAAGTCTCTAATAGTCAGGATATACTTTAAGGTGCAGGTGGACTTTGACATATGGGTCTAATTTCACTGAACAAGATACAGAGGGAAACTATTTGAGACAGAGCTGGCAGTAAGAGCAGATAGGAAGATGGGAGTAAGAGCATGATAACCAAGGCAGCAGGAATTGGTTGGGGCAGATCCCGAAAGCCATGCAGAAATTTTAGGATGTGATGTGGTAGGCCCATGCAGGTGGTTTCATATAGGGGAGTTGTCTGTAGTAGGGAGGACTTGAGAGTTTTCTAGTGTGCCATCCTTTTGGAAGTTACAGCTGATGGCAGTGATCTAAGTCCCGAAACCTCCTGCCTCCTGGCTTGGTCAACTTTTAATATGAAGTATATTTTATTAAAATATTCTACCTCACCCAGTAGTGTAAAATGTTAGTTGCCAAATTTCCAAACCTAAGATCAGAAGAGGCTCTTTTTCAATTTTGAAAGTTTCTGAACTCCTTGTCATGATAATGAGGATTTCGTTTTGCCTAGTAGATGCTGCCAGCCCTTGAGGCCTCTCTCTGAGACCTTCAAGATATTGAAGGGTAAATATCATTTACACCCCAAATTAGGAGAGTTTAAAGTAAATAGAGCTCCTGAGGGAAAGCATGTGTCCTTAAATTACCCTCTCCTTAACCTTTTTAACCTCTGGGTTTGGCCTCTGGAGAACTCTGTCATTCAGTCACCATTTGGCTCAGGGAACTCAAGTTCTTACCTACTGTCCAGGCTTTGAAATGTTTATGTCCCTGCCCTGTCCTAAAGAATAGCAAATGTTGATAAACCACTTGCCTTCAATAACAGAGCTACACCAAATCCTGGTAAGAGGGAACATCTTAGTATATATTCCACATACGCCAAACCTGATGCTTCTCTCTTGTTCTGTGTCCCTGTTCTCCTCCCCCACCTCTCTCTACATCTACTCTCTCTCTCTCTGACTCTCTCTCTCTCTCTCAACATAATTCTTATGGGTTTTTTTTTTGTTAAATACTAATTGCATTTTTGGAAGTGGACAAAAATACAAAACTCTTGCTCTCCTCTGTTCATACCACTAACCTGATTCAGTTGTCCCTGCAGGAGATCCTAGTAACCTCTCCCAATGTTCTTTTCCAACCAATACTGTATGCTCTTATTCTTTTTTTTTTTTTCTGGAAAGAGGTGGAAGTTCACCAAAATCTACTTTGTAACTGCTCCAAATGGAGGCCTCTGAAAGCTAAAGGGAGAAGAGACAGAAGGTGGTAAGTGGAATCTATGCCCTTATAGCAGAATTGTGGGAGCCACTGTAGAATAATAGAAGGAGTATAGGTCTGAAGACTATATTTTGGACTTAGTTTTCTTTTAATAATTGTCTAATCTTTACATATATTTCTCACATGTTTCTGTGCCTTAAAGCTAAGAATTACGGTTCATATTTATGCCATCTAACAGTATTTAACACACAGTTGATGTTCAGCTGTGTCACCAGGGCTCCCACTGTGCTGTAACCTCCCTTCCCTGCCTAACTTCTCTATGCTCTTGGTTCAGGTATTATTTCTACCACTTTCTAGCTTTTGTGGCCTTGGGTAGGTTTTGTAACTTTTGTGATTCTGAATTTGTTTCAACTTACATAAAAAAGAAATAATACCTGCTTTATCATTGTATTGCTCAGATCTGATAAAATTACATATAATATAATTTTATGTTTATTTATATGTTTTATAATCTATGTTATAAATGTTTTATAACCTATAAAGTGATGTGAAAATGTAAGGAGATTTTAGTCAAGAAATGTCAAAAAGCACCAAATTTTATCACAGACATGAACTGTTATTCCAACTAGATTATATTGTATAGTTTCAGGCCTACTTACAGACCCAGATTTGCTTAGGTTTTAGCTCATTTGGATACTTTGATTACAGTTGACATTAGGGAAGAAAAAACATCTAACCTTTACCTATGTTTGATACAAAAGGCCAATAGCAATTACATTACTTGAATGTAGTTAGATTTCACTTTTCTTTGGTATCTTGGTGAAATTCCCTAAAGAATATCCAAGAGTAATTAAAGCAGACTAGCTCTGGCAGAGGAAGTACTTTAAAAGCAATTAGTAAAATGTAACAAACTTAGATGAAAACCGAATCTATATTCCCTCAGCCATTTCAAATATAAACTATATAAAATATGTGTTCTAAATTCCCAAAAGGAAATAGCAGCAAGGATTTACTGATCCTTTGTTGCTTACCCAGCTCTGTGCTAGAAGCAAGGTATGGTGGTAGGTATAAAATCCTGAAAGCCTGCTCTCCAGGAGCTCAATTCTGGTTGGGTCCACAATGCATAGAATAAATAAGCTTTTTGTTAGTGGGCTTGGCCTTGAAAGGTGGAGTTTGGAGAGGCAGAGAGGAATAAGGAAGGGAGACCTTGCCTATGTTGGGGTAGTAAGTATGTCGAGTGCTGTGCATGGTACTGTGTAAGGCTGCAGCCATATGAGATTATGGAAGTCCTTGAAAACCTGATGGAGGAAATTGCATTCGATGCAATGAGAAGTGATGACTTGTGAGTTCTTGAGCCAGGAGATTGATAGAGAATAATGTGTTAGGAAGCCATGTGCAGGGTGAATTAAAGTATAAACAGGCACCTACTACCAAAAATCCATTTGTTATTTCCCCCTGTAGGATATGGTAGGCATGGAGAAAGACTTTTGAAAACAAGATATGGCTAAAGAGAACAAGTTCAATTGGAGTCAGAAGTTCAGATTTTGTTTTATTAATCAGTCAGAACTCTAGCATCATAGGTGATTTTGTGAAAAATGTGTCTCAGAAACAAAATTTTAACATTAAGTGATTAGCTTATAAGTTTAAAATGTAGTGAGTTCCCAGAGTTGAATCAGTGAATGGCTTCTGCACATGACCTGTTTCCACCAGCAAACATATATAAGAAACTGTCTTCTCTTTCTAGGCTTTCTCAGAGCTGAAGGACCCAGCATTTATATTAGTATTGTTACTGAACAGGGACCAGCCCAGAGTGGGTCTGCCTCAGGCAGGCCTATATTATGTGGATTCTTGACTTTGTGTAGGAAAGATTTCACAACACAAGTCCACATGATTTTAAGAGTATGTTTATTAAAGCTGGGGACAGTGAAACAAAGGGAGGACTTAGGGTAGAAAAAGCAACAGGGGAGAGCCCAGGTGGTATTCTGCTTTGGCTCCCTGGAAACATCATAGGAAAGAAGTGAGACAAGGTGGGGCTGCTGTTAGCTCACTAGGAAGTAAAAATCACAGTGGAAGAAGTGAGCTAAGATGGGGCTGCTATCAGTTCACTGGGAAGTCAGAGGAAAAGGGGGCCTTGGAGACAAGATTAGAGGGTAAAACCTGGATGAGCTGCTGGTGCCCACTGCTGCCCCTGTTGCCAAGTCTAGTGGGACCCTTACAGTATAGAAGGAAGTAAAAAGTTCATGCTCATGAAGGGGCATGGGTGTGCTCTAGAGCAAGCCTGCAATGGGTCTTTGTCTTGAGGGCTTTTTTCCCCTATGGGTGAGAATCTTAGGGCAGGGTTTCAGCAAAATGTTTATTAGCATTCCAGGTGCATTTTTAATACTGTGATGCATCAAGATGAGCATATAGGGGATTACTGTTTGGTTTGCTTTACTGTTTTACTTTTACCTTGGGTCTGTCTCTCCCTAATGGGGTGTTTGTTATTTGTTCCCCGACTTCATCTGTCCTTGGGTTTAGCTGGCACAAATGGCATCCGTTTGGTCTCTGTTCTTTATTTTTGAGACCTGTGTGATTTAAGCTATGTGTTCTCTGGTTAGGGAAGAGAGATATAAACCATTTGGTTAGCGAAAATAAGTTCTTGTGATTCACTCGCTGACTGTAAGTTGTTCAAATTATTTTGCCCTGTTTAATTTTCTTATTTTTAAAGATTTGATTTATTTTTAGAAAGAGGGGAAGGGAAAAAGAGAGTAAGAGAAACATCAATGTGTGGTTGCCTCTGTGCACCCCCTACCAAGGACCTGGCCTGCAACCTAGGCATGTTCCCTGACTAGGAATCAAACTGGTGACCCTTTGTTTCACAGGTCAGCACTCAATCCACTGAGCCACACCAGCCATGGCTGCCTTGTTTAATTTTCTTGTCTCAGTTTCCCTACTCCACTTGCCCAGGACTTTCCCTAGTAGTTTTGACTATCCTGACACAGTGTGACTGGATTACAATGAAAACCTCTATTGTCTATGAAAAGAAATTAAGAAAATGCCAAAGACAAAATGAACAAACCACTGGCACACAAAGACTGTAAATGAAGAGGACATTAAATAAAGATAAGAAAAATATTAAATTAGCTATTTGGTCTTAATTACTCAGGAAAGTACTGTTCACATTCACACACAGACACACACACACACGCACGCACGCACGCACGCATGCGCCTCTTCACTCCATTAAAATTTTTGTATATAACCTAAACATATTTTGTCTAGAATGATGGTAATGAGGCTGTGTGACTCAGCAAGTTACTTGAATTCTCTGAGATTCATTTTTTGCATTTACAAAAGAACAATGCTAAATTCTACATATTTCACAGGGCTTTTGTAAGGGTTCAATGCCAATCAACATAAAGCTTCTAGTACACACTAAGTGATGGATAAATGTTAATGCCCTTACCATTAGACATCATGAAGTGATAGGTCAGTTTAATGTTGGGACTTACTTGCATTCAGCTAAAGGCAGCAAAAGTTTTCCCCAGCTTGTTGTTTAAGTAGTTGCTAAAATGTAGAATTTTACCCAGTCTCATCAACAGCTGCTTAAATAGCAGTCTAGGTTTCAGTTCACATGACTACCTGTAGTTGCATTGGGGTTATGCTGGGGGGAAGCGGTCAACAGCTAGTAAATCCAATTTATAACTTGTCCTAGGGAAATACTATATTTTTAACCTTAAAAAGTTGACTTATTCATTGTAATATAAGGTAATCCTACTCTCCAGGAATAAAGTAACCCCACTCCCAAAAGTTATATAACTCCAGTTTAACTGGTTCAAATTCTACATCCCTGTATTTTTTAAAAGATTTTATTTATTTATTTTTTTTAGAGAGAGAGGAAGGAAGAGAGAAAGAGAAAGAGAGAAACATTAATGTGTGGTTGCCTCTCATGTACCCCATACTGGAGTCCTGGCCTGCAACCCAGGCATGTGCCCTGTGTTGGAATCAAACCAGTGACCCTTTGGTTCACAGACCAGCACCCAATCCACTGAGCCACACCAGCCAACGCCATGCCTTTATTTTTTCATGAACCATGACTATGGTATAGCTTCATCTGGCAAAGCTCAAGAGAGAATGAAAGATGCCATATGAGAGGTGTTGATGGAAATGGCTGTTTTTGCCATTCACCTGCAAGATCTGTCTGTGCCACCTGTTTATACATACCAGACACATGAACACTCTCAATTTATCTGCAGTCCATGGAGAAATGATGACATGTTCACATGTTTGGAGAAATTTCCCTCCTTCTTGGATGGGTTTCCTTCTGTGTTTAACAGGGGCAGGATTTTCTCTAAGGGAGTACAAAAGCCACTAGGCCTTTTCTATGTAAAGTACTTTGTACAGCTTGCCCTCTTGCCTTTAAACACTTTTGTGGATTAATTAATTAATTAAAATATCTTTTTAGTTAATTACAGAAAAATACGAGAAATCACTTAGCTATAATTAAGTATTTAGAAATCTACCGCCCTGAGGTACCACATAATTCTCCATAGTAATTTTGCAGATAATACAATGCTGAGCCTACTGTGGCCACTCCATTGAAATGGATTCAAATTACAATACTGCTTTATTTCTTCAAGCTTCTTAGTGACAACTGGGTGACTACAGAAATTTTACATAGGGTCAACAGCTGTAGCTGCCACCCTGAAGTGACAGGATTGAGCCCTTGTATATTCAATCTGGGGGCAGAAGTAAGAAATAGCAATAAAATTTGGAGATCCAAGATTGCAATGGAATAGATGGAAGTTATACTTACCTTCTCCCAGGACTAAAATTACAACTAAACTATAGAATAATTGTCCTGAATAAACAATGGAAGACTAGCTGAAGAGATGTCTTATGACCAAGGGTTTACAGAAGAAGCCACATTGAGACTGACAGAAAAGATGGAAATGTGAAAAGAGCTGGCCCTGCTCCCATGGACAGAGGTTGAGGGTCTGGAGGGATTTCTCTGCTGCAGGGTGTTTAAATCGAGAAGTATGCAGCCTAAACTCCAAGCCAGTCTCCCGAGCCCAGAGCATCAGAGCAAAGAAGAACCCACATAACATCTGGCTGTGAAAAGCACCAGGGTTTCTGTCTGCCAGGGAGAGACAGGTGTCCACTACAAACACAAGCACACTCTTAAAGAGCCAGCACAAAATTTTGTTTACTTCCAGTCATCCTGGGCTCCAGCAGAAGGATGGTGGAAAAGACTAGAGTTACCTGAGGAGAGTCTAGGATTTGTGGTTCTGGAGAGAGAGCTGAAGGGTCAGCCACCAGGATCCCAGTGCTGATTCATTCTCCAATACTGCAGATACCATCTTTCTTGATCAGAACACTCCCCCCGCAAGTGGCATCAGCCTGGAGGAAAACAATAGCCCCATTCACTGTACTCTCCTTTGCCCCACCCTGTGGAGCTTAAGCCCTGCTGAGGAGTATGACCAGAGGCTCTTTCAGTTACTAAGCTTAACAGGAAGGTGGAGGCAGGTGGAGGTATATCTCAGGGTGCCTTGAGACTTTTGTGGACCTGTCTTTGGTCCTCGTGCTGGTAAAAACTAGTCTTGGTGCACAACTTGGTCTTTCTTGTGCAAACTCAGGCCCAGAAGAGGTAGCCAGAAGCTGTGGATCACAGGTATCTCCAAATAGGTTGCTAAAGCCCAGTCACAGACAGTATCTTACATTGGTCTATACCACAGTCCCTCCTAAGAAGCCTAGAATGAACACACCCAGTGGTAAGCTTCAGACAACATCAGAGCAAGTTCCAATATGCTTCACAAGTGGCATTTACAAAAGGAGATCTTGGCAGGCACCACAACCTCCTGAGGCAAATTCTGGTTTGTGTGGTTAGCACGTGCACAATAGCTCACACATTGTTGTTGAGGTTGAGCCTCACAGTCAGCCATCCTGAAGGACGATCCCATGCATGAAGGGGCCAATGGCAATCAACACTCAATTACAACAGGAAGACCCACATAAAACATACAAGGGACATTCCTGGAGCACCCAGGTTGGTTGAACAAGGAGACTATATCACTGGACCCTAGATGATACCTGTTACATAAGGCCATTTCACAAATACTGGGAGTCATAGCAGATCTATTTAACACATAGAAACAAACACAAAAGGCAGCCAAAATTGGGAGACAAAGAAACAGTCCCCAAATGAAAGAACAGGAGAAATCTCCACAAAAAACAGCTAAATGAAATGGAGGCAAGCACTTTATCAGATACAGAGTTAAAAGTAATGGTTATAAAGATGCTCGACAGCATGAAGAAGGACATAGAAACCATAAAAAAGGACCAGTCAGAAATAAGGAATACAATATCTGAAATGAAGATACACTGGAAGAAATAAGCAGTAGGCTAGATGAAGCAGAAGATTGAATCAGCAATTTGAAAGACAAGGTAGAGAAAACACGTGATCAGAGTAGCAAAAAGAAAAAAAATAATTTTTAAAGATGAGGGTAGTTTTTTAAAATATTTTATTTATTTATTTTTAGAGAGAGGGGAAAAGAGGGAGAAAGAGAGAGAGAGAAACATCAATGTGTGGTTGCCTTTTGTACATCGCCAACTGGGGACCTGGCCTGCAACCCAGGCATGTGCCCTGACTGGGAATCAAACCAGCAACCCTTTGGTTCGCAGGCTGGCATTCAATCCACTGAGCCACATCAACCAGGGTAAAAAATGAGGATAGTATAAGGGACCTTCTGGGAAAACATGAAGCATAACAATATTCACATCATAGGGGTACCAGAAGGAGAAAAAAGAGCACAATGGATCAAGAACCTATTTGAAGAAACAATGACAAAAAAATTCCCTAACTTGGTGAAGAAAAAAGACACATGATAAACTGCTCAAGATGATGGCATAGGTAAATATGGCTTGCCTCCCTGCACAAGCACATCAAAATTACAACTAAAATATAGAACAGCCATCATTGAGAATTGTCAGAAATCGAGTTGAATGGATATCTGACAACTACGGAATTAAAGAAACCACATCCATCCAGACTGCTAGGAGAGGCAGAGATGCAGAATAGGTTGGTCCCACATCTATGTGTGGATAAAAATTTGGGAGAGATATCTCAGGAGCAAGGAGTCCCTGCCCCACACCAGACCCCCAGACCAGGGTTCCGGTGTCAAAAAGGTAAGTCTCCATAACTTCTGGCTGCAAAAACCAATGGGGATTGAGTCAGTGAAAGAAACTTCTGGAGTCCCAAGCAGTTCCCCTTAAAGAACCCACACACAGACTTCTTCAGATTCATTCCCTCTGAGCTCCAGCACCGGGGTAACAGCTTGAAAGGCATCAGCGGCATAGAGGGAGAACTGAAGTGTGTGGCATTAAGGTGAGAGCTGGAGGGTGGCTTTCTCCCAGAGAGAAATATAGTCAGAGACCATTGTTCCTTTTTTGAATGCTTCTCCCACAAAGACACAGAACCAGCATGTTGGTGCCATATCTGAGACTCCATCAACCTGGCTTAACAGTTTGCCCTGTCCTGGAGATCCCCAGGGACTCCTTCCCATCCAACTTATGGGCCCAGCTAAGCTGCTTTTCCATATGAATGGCTTGTCTTGGCTCATGCCTCACAACTTCCTAAATCCTATCAAACAAGCAACAGCCAGCGTCAGTGAGCCCCTAGCCACTATACCTCTTGCTAAGTGGCCCCAGGCATGGCACTAGTAGCAGCCAGCCTAGATTCACAGCTTGATTTTGTTTGGGAATCTCCAAGTCCAGCACAAGTAGCAGCCTTCTCAGATTGCTTTACACTTCAGGCAGGGTGGCCTTAGGCAAAGCATAGGTGGGGGGCTGACCTTGGCCTACACCACCCAGGGAAACCCCAGAGCCTGTGCACCCAATGGACAGCTACACACCACATCAGAGCACCACCACCCTGCCCCTGCACAGCTGATTATCCATTGAGGGTGGAAGTTGGTGGTCAGTGGTCACAGCCAACCCTTGCAGCTGCCTAGCCTGGGTAAATCCCTCCCATTGACCTGCCAATAGCAATCAAGATTCAACCTCAATAGGAGGGTGTACTCAGCCCACACAAAAAAAGGCCGCACCTTGAGTACCCAGTTTGGATGATAGGGGAGGCTGTGCCACTGGACCCTACAGTATATCCACTACATTAGGCCATACTACCAAAACAAGGAATCATAGCAGCTCTACCTAATATATAGAAAAAAACACATGGAGGCTGCCAAAATGAGGAGACAAAGAAACATGGCCCAAATGTAAAAAAAGATCAAAACTCCAGAAAAACATCTAAACAAAATGGAGATAAGCAATCTATCAGATGCAGAGTTAAAAACATCGGTTATAAGGATGCTCAAAGAACTTAGTGAGGACCTCAGCAACATAAAAATGATGCAATCAGACAAAAAGGATACACTAGTTGAAATAAAGAACAACTTACAGGGAAACAACAGTAGAGTGAATGAGGCTGAGGATCAAATCAATGATTTTAAACATAAGGAGGAAAGAAAAACAACCAATCAGATCAATAAGAAGAAAAATGTATCCAAAATATGAGAATACTGTAAGTAGCGCCTGGGACAACTTCAAGCATTCCAACATTCACATCATAGGAGTGCTAGATAGAGAAGAGAAAGAGCAAGAAATAGGAAACATATTCAAAAAATTATGAAGGAAAACTTCCCTAATTTGATGAAGGAAAAGACATGCAAGTCCAGGAAGCAGAGAGAGTCCCAAACAAGATGGATGCAAAGAGGTCCACTCCAAGACACATCATAATTAAAATGCTAAAGGTTATGATAAAGAGAGAATCTTAAAAGCAGCAGGAGAAAAGCAGTTCGGTTACCTACAGGGGAATTCTCATATGACTATCAGCTGATTTCTCAAAAGAAACTTTGCAGGCTAGAAGGGATTGGCAGAAATATTCAAAGTCATGAGAAGCAGGGACCTACAGCCAAAATTGCTCTACTCACCAAAGATATCATTTAGAATCAAAAGGCAGGTAAAGAACTTCCCAGACAAGAAAAAACTAAAGGAATTCATTACTATATGAAATGTTAAAGGGACTTATGTTTAAGGAAAAGAAGATCAAAACTCTGAATGATTAAATGGCAATATATACATATATATATCAACAAATGAATCTAAAAAACAAACTAAACGCACAAGAAGAACAGAGACAGAATAATAGATATGGAGAATGTTTTGATTCTTGCCAGAAGGGAGGGGGTATAGGGAAAATGGGTGAAGAGGTGAGAGGATTAAGAAGTACAAATATGTAGTTACAGAATAGCCATGGGGATATAAAGCACAGTATAGAAAATGGAGTAGCCAAAGAACCTACACATGACCTATGGACATGAACAATGGTGTGGGGATTGCCTGAGGGAGTGGGGGCTGCTGGGTGGAGGGGGGCAAAGGGGGAAAATCAGGACAACTGTAATAGCATAATCAATAAAATATAATTTCAAAAAAGACAAGTCTAGGAACCACCGAAAACCCCAAACAAGATGAATCCAAAGAGGCCCACACCAGGACACATAATAATTAAAATGCCAAACATTAAAGACAAAGAGAAAAATTTATAAACAGCAAGGAAAAGACAGTTAGTTAAGGGAGCTCCCATAAAACTGTTAGCTGACTTCTCAACAGAAACACTTTAGGTCAGAAGGGATTAGCATAAAATATTCAAAGTAATGAAAAGCAAGAAACTATAACCAATATTACTCTATTCAGGAAGGCTATAATTCAAAATTGAAAGAGAAATAAAAGCTTACCAGACAAGAAAAAGAAAAAGGAATTTGTTACCACCAACACAGTACTAGAAGAAATGTTAGAGGGCCTGCTTGAAGAAGGAGGAGGAGGAGGAGAAGGAGGAGACAACAGAACATAGTTACAAGAATAAAATGGCAATAAATATGTGCCTATTGATAATCAATTTAAATATAAGTGGCTTAAATGCTCCAATTAAAAGACATAAGGTAGTTTAATGGATAAGAAAACAAGACACATATGCAACGAGGTCTGTCCTGAAACTATCCAGCCATGTACTATGAAAAATAGAGACATTTATTAAAGAAGATACAAGATGAAAGAAACTGTACCTAAGACCAGAGTGCCCCAGTCCCCTTCAAACCTACAGTTCTCCCATCATCTCTTCCACTGTTCAAAACACTGCATAATCTTTTGTTGGAATTGCCATCAGCAGCCCTGTCATATTTTCCTGAATCTTATTGACGGTCTGAAATCTCTTCCCTTTCAATGGTGACTTTAGTTTTGGGAAAAGCCAGAAGTCACAGGGCACCAAATATGAGATTTAGGGGGGCTGAGTCACCTGGGTTTCTTGTGCAGAAAACTGCACAAGATGTAATGCATAAGCAGGCGTGTTGTCATGATGAAGCTGCCAATCACCAGTTGCCCATAGCTGTGGCCATTTTTATCATATTGCACCTCTCAACCAATGAAGAAAATTGAGGTAGTGCTCCTTATTAATTGTTTGGCCTGGAGGGGTGTACTTGTGATGGACAACACCTTCTCATGCAACTTCCATTGGAACAACTGGGCTTTTGTTTCCAGATCATAGCTGTAGACCCATGATTCATATCCTGTTATGACCTTCTTGAGGAAATCTGGTTCATTGGTAACTGTTTGAATCAAGTCATTAGCAGTTGCAGCACAGTTTTCTGCTCTAGTAGCAGAAGCCCTGGAATTAATTTTGCCATGACATGTTTCATGCCAAGACCTGCCTCAAAATCTTGGACACAGTAGTTTTTGGAATCCCCAGATCAATTTCTAGTTCTTGCACTGTAGGTCACCAATCTTTGTTAATTGCAGTCCATACACGTTCAGCATTCTCAGGTGTTCTGCTTGTTGCAGGCCTTCCAAGTTGTGGATCACTTTCAACAGATTCTCAACCATTTTAAAAGTGTGCACACTTTTATTTGTGCTACACTCATTGCATAATCCCCAAAAGTCTTCTGAAACATACAAATAGTTTCTGCAGAGGAATGTTCAAGCTTAATGCAAAATTTGATGCAGATTCATTGTTCTACTTGGTAATTTTGAATGCGATGACCATACAGTACACATGCTCACTAAATGGCACCTACTGCCCTCACTGACCAGTACAGTGAAGTCATCATTGTTCATCCATGCGCATTCCAGTCCACTCTCCTTGGCTGCCAGGTTACATCAATATCATGCAAACTGTTCTCATTATATTAACAATGGCTGGACTTTTTCCAGACAGACCTCACACACACACACAGACTAAAAGTAAAGGGATGGTAGAAGATATTTCATGCAAATAAAAGTGAAAAAGAATGCTGAGAAGCAATACTTATATTTGACAAAATAGACTTTAAAACAAAGGTTATAGTAAGAGAAAAAGGATACTACATAATGATAAAGGGATTGATCCAACAAGAAGATATAACCCTCATAAACATTTATGTACCCAGCATCTGAGCGCCTAAATGTGCAATGAAAGTTTTGATGGACATAAAGGAAAAGATTGACAGTAATACTGTTATAGTAGGGGATTTTAACACCTTATTGATATCCATGGATAAATCTTCCAAAGAAAAAATCAACAACAAAATGGAAGCCTTAAATGACATACTAGGTCAGATGAATTTAATTAATATCTTCAGAGCATTTCCCCCCAAAGCAGTAAACTATACATAGTGTTCAAGTGCACATGGAACATTTTCTACGATAGACCACATGTTCAGACACAAAACAAGTCTCAATAAATTTAAGAAGATTGAAATCATATCAAGCATCTTCTCTGTCCATAATGGTACAAAACTACAAATCAATCAACAAGAAGAAAACTGAAAACACACAAAGACATGGAGGCTAAATAACAAGTTACTAAACAATGAATGGGCTACCAATGAGATCAAGGAAGAAATCAAAATATACTTTGAAACAAAATCTGTGGGACACAGTAAAAGCAGTCCTAAGAGAGAAATTCGTAGCATTACATGCCTATCTCAAGAAACAAGAAAAATCTCAAATTAACAAAAGACCCTAATAGAAATAGCAGTCATGTGAAAAAAAACAAAGATAGAGGAATTATGGCTCTGATATCAAACTCTACTACAAGGCCATTATAATTTTTAAAAAATATATAGTACTGGCATAAACACAGACATCAAGATCAATGGAACAGAGTAGAAAGCCCAAAAATAAAGCCATGCCTTTATAGTCAAATAATATTTGACAAAGGAGGAAAGAACATACAATGGGGTAAAGACAGTCTATTCAATAAATGGTGTTGGGGAAATAGGACAGGTACATGAAAATAAATGAAACTAGACCATCTTATTACATCATGCTTAAGAATGAACTCAAAATGGATTAAAGATTTAAATATAAGACTAGAAAACATTGGCAGTAAAATCTCAGTCAGTTTTCATTGAAATATATTTTCTTATGTATTTCCTCAGGAAATTTAAAAAAGGTGAACAAATGTAATTGCATCAATCTAAAAAGTTTTTGCACACCAAAGAAAACCATCAACAAAATAAAAGCCACTTAATGGGAGAATATTAATTTTCCTATACATGTGATAAATGGTTAATATCCAAAATTTATAAAGAACTTATAAAACTCAAAATCAAAATAATAATCCAATTAAAAATGGGCAAAAGACCTGAATAGACCCTTCTCCAAAGAGGACATATAGATGGCCAACAAACATATGAATAGATGTTCAATGTTGCTAATCATGAGAGAAATGCAAATTTAAACCTAAATAAGATATCACTTCACACTTGTCAGAATGACTTATCAATAAGGATGTGGAGAAAAGGGAACCCTTATGCACTGTTGGTAGGAATGTGGACTGGTCCAGCCACTGTGGAAAGCAGTATGGAGTTACCTCAAAAAATAAAAAAGGCAATTGCCTTATGATCCAGTGATTCCACTTCTGGGAATTTATGCAAAAAAACTCAAACAGTAATTCAAAAGAATATATGCATCCCTATGTTCATTGCAGGATTATTTACAATAGACAAGATTTGGATACAACTCCAGTGTCCAGTAGTTACAAAAAGCTGTGGTATATTTACACAATGGATTACTACTCAGCCATAAAAAAGAAAAGGAAATCTTTGCAACAGCATGGGTGGACCTGGAGAGCATTAAGCTAAGTGAAATAAGCCAGTCAGAGAAATACAAGTACTTTATGATTTCACTCATATGTGGAATTTAATGAACAAAATGAACTAATGAGCATAATAGAGACAGACAGAGAGCAGGCTGACAGCTGTAGGTGGGGTGGGGCTACATGGTGGAATGGTGGAGGGACTGAGCAAAAAAGAAAAAGAATTAAAAAACTCATGGGCATGGACAACAGTGTGGTAGTTTCAGGGGTCCTGAAGGTGGGGAGAGGTGGACAAGGGTATAGGAGAGATAAATGGTGATGGATGGAGACTTGACTTGGGGCGGTGAATACACAATACTGCTTACAGATGGTGTTTTATGAAACTGTGCACCCAAACACGTTATAATTTTGTTAACCAATGTCACCCCAATAAATTCAATAAAAAGGAAAAGAAATAATTTTAATAAAAGGAATATCAATAGACTTTGTCATATTAACCCACTGTACATTTTTCAACTCCCCATACTTTGATAGGACAACTCCAGCTCCTTAGTCTTCATTCTTCATATTCCAGGTACCCAAGATTCCTTATGTAGCAGAGCAGGCTTGGTAATGAGCAAGACATTAGCAAAATAACAGACTCTAAACTGCTTTTGTGATGTATTTGCAAATGGCAAGATGTGTTTTATTAGATAGCCTCAGTAGGAGTTCTGAATTATTACTTAGTCACGTGTGGGAGGCCAATTTTATAACATTGGCTTTCATTTTTTCAAGGCTTGGGTTTTGGCAAAAAATACCAATCAGATAAATTTTGTGGTAGGATTTGGTGGGTATACCCAATCAAAATGTGGTGCAGTTATTTCAGAATTGTTATAAATAGGCTGGAACACTTTATGAACTAACAGCCATAAACAGAAGAGGTGAAGAAGTAGCAGCACAAAACTAGTTGAGATAAGAAAATTGGAAACATAATTGGAGCATAAATGAAAAGGGGTCAGGAAGAGGGAAATAAAGAATACATGGGTTAAGGTAACAATTTCCTTTCTTTTCCCTCAAAACCTTCTCATAAGTGCCAAGATGATGCTGCTTGCCCATAGTTCATGGGCAGGCCAAATAGTGGGCTTAACTGATCTAAATACATAATGAGATTTTTATCTATGTGTATGATGTACACTAGTTAAACTAGCTTTTCTTTTTCTTCATCCTGCACCCATAATGGCAAATGTGAGGAGACATTTTGCTGTACCTCTGTCACCTGTGACTTATAAACTCACTATTCCTGCCTTCTTGCTTGTATCTTGGCCTTTAACTGAGGCTACTTCCTTTGGACCTTAGTGGTCCTTAGAGTTTAGAGGAAACTTGAATTAGGTAAACAGGTAGCCAGATAAGGGAAAACTGGCAATTTCATTACATTCATCTTATTCTTAACTAATTCAAGAAAAGTACCTAAAATATCCAAAAGCTATAGAGCATATTTTTTAGTGAGGTATTGTCTTATTTCTTCACAAAAAATGTTATAGGTTGGTATGACAGTTTACTAATGTACCATAACTGACAAAAGAATGGATGATCCTGAGAATATTGATTAAAAATTAATTTCCCTAGTCATTCAAGGTCTGATTTCTTTCAAGGTATCTGATGACCTACTAAGCACTCATATCTATTATTTCCCTCATTTTTTTATTGTCGTTCAATTACAGTTGTCCCCATTTTCCCCCCATTACTCTCCCCCACCCTACCCAACCCCATCTTCCACAGTCAATCCCCCCCCCACCATTGTGGTCGAGTTTCATTTTTTTGCATGTAGCAAAAAAGTGAAACTTGACCACCAACTTACACCATACACAAAAATAAGCTCGAGATGGATAAAAGACTTAAATGTAAGTTGTGACACCATAAAAATCCTAGAGGAGAACATAGGCAGGAAAATTTCTGATATTCCACGCAGTAATATTTTCACTGATATGTCCCCTAGAGCATGGGACATAAAGGAAAGAATAAACAAATTGGACCTCATCAAAATAAAAAAGCTTCTGCACGGCTAAAGAACACATCAGCAAAATGAAAAAGGAACCAACTGTATGGGAAAATATATTTTCCAATGATACCTTGGATAAGGGTTTGATCTCCAAAATACATAAAGAACTCACACAACTCCACTCCAGAAAGACAAAAAAAACGCAATTAAAAAATGGGCAAAGGACCTCAGCTGACACTTCTCCAAGGAAGACAAACAGAGGGCCTGGAGACATGAAAAGATGCTCAGCATCACTAACTATCAGAGAGATGCAAATTAAAATGACAATGAGATACCACTTTACACTCATCAGTATGGCCATCATAACCAAATCAGCAAACAACAAGTGCTGGCAAGGTTTGGAGAAAAGGAAGCCGTAGTACACTGTTGGTAGGAATGCAGACTGGTGCAGCCACTGTGGAAAACAGTATGGAGTCCCCTCAAAAAACTAAAAATGGAACTGCCTTTTGACCCAGTGATTCCACTGATAGGATTATACCCTAAGAATCCTGAAACACCAATTCAAAAGAACCTATGAACCCAGTGTTCATAACAGCACAATTTACAATAGCCAAGTGCTGCAAGCAACCTAAGAGCCCATCAGTAAATGAGTGAATCAAAAAACTGTGGTGCATTTACACAATGGAATACTATGCAGCAGAAAGAAAGAAGGAGCTCCTACCCTTCACAACAGCATGGGTGGAACTGGAGAGCATTATCCTAAGTGAAATAAGCCGGGGAGTGAAAGACAAATACCATATGATCTCACCTATAAGTGGAACCTATTCAACAAAACAAACAAGCAAGCAAAATATAACCAAAGACATTGAAATAAAGAACAAACTGACAGTAACCAGAGAGGATGGGGGAAGGAGATAATGGAAGAAAGAAGGGAAAGGGCTGTCAAGGAGCATGTATATTTATTATTTCTCTCATTCGGACCCTCAACATCCCTATTAAGTGGAAATGGCAGGGTAATTCATCTTTATTTTACAGACTCACAAATTAATAGAGATGATGAAACAATGACTGGAACCCAGAACTTCTTAAACCTAGTCCATTATTCTTCTTACAGTTCTGGGTTCAGTAACATGCTCCTCCTATTGGAGGAGATAATGATACATATCTCATAAAACTGTTGTTTAAATTAAAGTAATATATTTAAAGTACTTAGTAAAATATCACTCAGTAAATGTTAGTCTCCTTCCCTTCCCATACTGTGGACTTAAAGGGTAACCAGGTGAGTTTGTGGATGGATTAGTGTAAAATCCCCCACTACTGGAAAATGTCCTTCTGAGTACATACGTTAGGAATGCAAAGGGTTACAAGCATCATATCTAAATACCAATGAGAGCATTGTTATAGATATACATGCACAGCAAAGACATCATCTTAACAGCTGTGTTTAGTTGAGTAACAGATTTAGAAAGTGCAAACTTTAGTCTGTTTTCTCCTGGAAATTCATCACCATCTGATTTAATTTTTCTGGCTAAAAAAATGTTAATTGTAGCTTGATTCCCCTCTTCCCCACCAACCCCCCCCCCACACACACACACATCCCAGCTATCTTCCCCAAAACTAGCTGCCTTTTAAAAATATTGATAAGTTGAATAAGCATTTGGAAAACATGAGGACAGTGGATACCTGAGGAGCTAAGGAGTTGAGGACTTTGGAATGAAAGTTTTGATAATTTTTTTTCAGGTCTTGTTTCTTTTGTATCTGCAGAGAACAGGTGACTCTAGAGATATTACATCAAAGCTTGGTTCCTCCTTGCATAGCCAGGTGAGACAATAAACAAAACAGAAACTCGTTGAGTAAAAGACACTAAATGGAGCAGGTAGTGGAAATAAAGTGTTTTCTCTTTCCTCAAGGAGAGGCGGAAGGGAGAGATAGCAGAGCCTTTTGTGATCAACTTTCTGGGGACAGAAATCATTGATTCCTCTCCCCTTTCTCCTCTCTACCTAAAAATCCAAAGGTATTCTGGATACTACCTCAGGCTGTTTTGAGGTTTTACAGCCATGGGGCAACTCAGCTGCATGGCAGAAGGCAAGGTTTTTCAATTTATCTTAGACGATGTCCCCTCATGTTCTATAGCCACCCACGCCTCACTTAGCAATACTTTGCACCCACCAAATAGATTGTAGGAGCTTTACCACTATCATTGCTTTCAGTACTGCAAAATATCATAGAGATCAACAGGAAAGACCAGACTACCACATTAAGGTAGTTCTCTTCTACCAACTTGCTGAGTTGCTTTGAACACTGGTTTCTGTGACCTTTGCCTTGAGCAACCCCAATATCCTAGGGATTCTACCTCCCAATTTAAGAGTATGCTGTCAGGAATTTTTTAAATGGTACTCTAGGGTAAGGAGAGAGAAGATGATGGGAAGTACTACTTTTGAGAACCCACAACAAGCGAGATGCTCTACTACTTTATATATGTAAACCAGTTAACTCTCACAGTAATCCTATGGGGTAACAATTACTTTTGTTTGACAGATGAGAAAACTGGAGCTTAGAGAGTTCAAATGATGTTCTCAGCATCACATTGTTACTAAGTGGCAGAGCTAGGACTGGAAGGCATCCTAATGACTTCTAATTAATACTGATTAACTTATTTTTCCCACCCCTACTTCTACTTATCTCCACAGGAAGATAGTACTATTTAAGCATTAGCTGTTATTATTATCATGTATCACTTGCCTCTAAAACTGAAGTAGATATAAAGAGTAAAAGAGAAAAAGAAATGAAACTGATACTTACTAAGCCCTGTACTAGGCAATGAGGGACATATAACAGTAACAGGCAGCTACTTTTGGACTATAGCCCTAAGGTTGATTTGGGATCTTTGATACTACAGCCCAGGTTTATTGAAATAAATCTAATATGGGAAATCAAGGATTTCAAACCAATTCCAATGCTACCACAACCACCATCATGCTGGAACCATTACCTAGGCCACAAAGTGCCTCTTGCCCTGTCAACACACAGGTGAGAACTAAAGATTGTGAACGGTCATTATTTACTGGGTGGCTGGGGAAAAGTACATCTGTTGTCTTAGAAAAGTAGAGTAGCCATGTGCCACTAAATAAAATTTATGAAATAAACATTAAGACATGCTTAAACATAAACAATTTGATAAAGATAGGGTATGCAAATGTGGGAGATAATGGAATGTTATATAGCAGGCCTGGGGCTGCATTGCTAAGCTAATAGCAGTTTTATTTCTTTTTCTCTTTCTGCCTTTCTTTTTTTTCCCCCTCTGCCTTTATTTTTTAATTTTTTCTTGGGAAGCTGCTAGTTTCTTTTCACTAGGTTGGCATTTGATTTTCATTTTAATTTTCAGGGCATATTTGGACTTAATTGGCACTGTGGCAGGTTTTCTGCATGTTTGATTGTAATAGAATCTGGGCTGGAAGAGAAGTTGAAGAGTACAACAGGCAATAAAATCCAGCTGAGTGGAGTGTCACTTCATCTGGCTTTCAAATTCTGAGCAGAGTCCTGGAAAAGTATGGCAGAGCCTTCCTGGAGAAAGCCTGCTTTGTTTTTTATTTTGTTGTTGTTGTTTAAGTTAAGTACTGCCAAGGTTCTAAAAGCAAGATCACTTATCTACTTAAGTTAATTTACATGTATTTTAATTGCTTTGGAAAAAGTATCATGACTTTAGTTGAAAAAAAAAACTATAGATTGGTTCTTAAGATTTTTTAATTGAATTACAACATTTCTCCAGTGCCCAAAGCCTGTTGTCCTTGAGATAATCTCTCTGTCCTTTATATGTGGGATCTAAAGAACAATATAAACAGACAAAACAGAAACAGACTCATGGATACAGAGAACAGACTGAGAGTGTCAGAGGGGAAGTGGTTTGCGGGGCTGAATGAAAAAGGGCTTAAGAAGTACAGATTGAGAGTTATAGAACAGTCACAGGGATGTAAAGTACAGCAAAGGGAAAATAGTCAATAATATTGTAATAACTGTATATGGTGTCAGGTGGGCCCTGGAAATACCTGGGGGTGGGTGGCACTTTGTGAAGTATATGAGTGTCTAACCACTATGCTATACACCAGAAAGTAATACAATACCAAATATCAAGAAAAATAAAAAATAACAAGGCATAAAAGCAAATATGGCAAAGTTAATAAAATTGGGTCCCACTCAAGCAACCTAGCCATGTGTGTGAGGTAGACAATAACAGAAGACTTCCCATACTCTGACACCAAGTACCACTTTAGATATGGGCCCATAGCAACAAGGAGTATGGCCTGTCCATGGACTCAAGCCACATATAAGTAAAACCATATGGTATTTTTCTTTCTATGACTGACTTCTTTCACTTAACATGATACCCTCTAGGTCCATCCGTGCTGTCATACATGGTAATATTTCATTCCTTTTTATGGCCAAATAATTTTCCATTACATACAGGGGTGGGCAAAAGTAGGTTTACAGTTATAATACAAATAAATAATGCAATAATTAATAAATAATAATACAAGAGTAATGAGGTCTGTCCAGAAAAAATCCAACCATTGTTAATACAATGAGAACGGTTTGTGCGACATCGTTGTAACCTGGCAACCAAGGAGAGTAGACTGGAATGCACACACTTAAACAATGGTGACTTCGCATTTAAACAATGGTGTAAATAATGGTGACAACTGTAAACAATGGTGTACTAGTCAATGGGGGTGGTAAATGTCATTGAGTGAGCATGTGTACTGTGTGGCCACTGCATTCAAAATGACTGAGTCAGTATAGCAATGAATCTGCATCACATCTCACCTGAAACTTGAACATTCCTCCTCAGAAACTATTTGGATGATTCAGAAGGCTGCAACTATGGGCAACTGGTGATTGACAGCTTCATCACGACAGTGATGCATCCCATCTCATGCAGGGTCTTTTGGTGAAACATCAAATCACCTGGGTGACTCAGCCCCACTAAAGTTCAGATTTGGCACCCTGCAACTTCTGGCTTTTCCCAAAACTGAAATCACCTTTGAAAGGGAAGAGATTTCAAAACGTCGATGAGATTCAGGGAAATATGACAAGGCAGCTAATGGCAATTGAGAGAATTGTATGAGGCCCCAAGGTGCCTACTTTGAAGGGGACTGAGGCATCATTGTCCTCTGTACAATGTTTCTTGTATCTTTTTTCAATAAATGCCTCTATTTTTCATAGCACATGGTTGGGTACTTTCTGGACAGACCTCATAAACTCTGTTTGGCATGCTCACAACTGTAAACCTACTTTTGCCCAGTCTTGTATATACCACATCATCCTTTTCCACTCATGTATTGATGGCATTTGGAATGCCTTCACATCTTGGTTATTGTAAATAATGCTGCAATGAACATAGGGGTGCAATATATCCTTTCACATTTGTATTTTGGGTTTCTTCAGATATATACTCAAAAGGGGATTGGCCGAGTCATAAGATCATTACATTTTTTAATTTTGGGGGGTAACTCCATACTGTTTTCAATACTGGCTGCACCAATTTGCATTCCCACCAGCAATGCACAAAGTTTCCCTTTTCTCCACATCCTCACCAACACTTGTTTGTTGATTTATTGATGATAACCATTTTGACAGGTGTGAAGTGATATCACATTGTGATTTTAATTTGCATTTATCTGATAATTAGTGAAGTTGAGCATCTTTACATATATCCGTTGGTCTTCTGTATGTCCCCTTTGGACAAGTGTTTATTCAGGTTCTCTGTCCATTTTTTAATTGGATTGTTTGGGGAGCTTTTTGGTGTTGAATTGCATGAATTCTTTATAATTTTGGATATTAACTCTTTATCAGATGTATCATTGGCAAATATCTTCTCCCATTCTGTCAGTTGTCCTTTTATTTTGTTGATGATTTCCTTTGCTGTACAAGAACATTTTACTTTGTTGTAATCCCATATATTTATGTGTTCTTTTGTTTCCTTTACCTGAGGAGCTATATCTGAAAATATATTGCTGAGAGAAATGGCAGAGAGTTTACTATGTATGTTTTTCTCTAGGAGTTTTATAGTTTTGGGACTTACATTTAAGTCTTTAATCCATTTTTAAGCTGGCCTAGTTTCATTTTTAGCATGTGCCTGTCCAAATTTCCCAACACCATTTATTGAATAAACTGTTTTCCCTCATTGGGTGTTCTTGTCCCTTTTGTCATATATGAATTATTCACATAGGTGTGGGTTTATTTCTGGGCTCTGTAGTCTGCTCTGTTGATTATATGTCTATTTTGATGCCAGTACCATCCTGATTTGATCATTATGGCCTTGTAATATAGTTTATCAGGTAGCATGATTCCTCCAACTTTGTTCTCCTTTCTCAAAATTGCTGTGGTGGTTCAAGGTCTTCTTTGCTGCCATATAAAATTTTGGAATATTTGTTTTAGGTCTGTGAAAAACACCACTGATATTTTTATAGGAATTTCATTGAACCTATAGATTTCTTTCGGTAGTATAAACGTTTTAATGATGTTAATTCTTTCTACACATGAGCATGGCAAATGCCTCCATTTCTTTGCATCTTCTTTAATTTCTTCAATATATTAGAATTTCCTAAGTACAAGTCTTCTACTTCCTTCGTTAAATTTATTCCTCAGTATGGTATTTTATTGAGGCAATAGTAAATGGGATTGTTCTTCCTAGTTTCTCTTTCTGATAGTTCATTATTGGTTTATAACAATGCAACCAATTTCTAAATATTTATTTTATTTCCTGCTACTTTAATGAATTCATTTATCAGTTCTAGTAGTTTGTGTGTGTGTGTGTGTGGAATCTTTAGGGTTCATGTCATCTGCAGATAATGGCAGTTTTACTTCTTCTTTTACAAACTGGATGCCTTTCATTTCTTCTTCTTGTCTAATTGCCATGGTTAGGACATCTAATACTATGTGGAACAAGAGTGGTGAAAGTGGACAGCACTGCTTGTACATCCTCTTAAGGGAAACACTTTTAGCTTTTTCTGTTTAGTATGATATTAGCTATGCTTTTTCATATATGGCCCTAATTATATTGAGGTATGCTTCCTTTATTCCCACTTTGCTGAGAGTTTTTATCATAATTCAGTGGTGGATTTTCTCAAATGCTTTTCCTCATTGATTGATATGATCTTATGATTTTTATTATTCATTTTATTTATGTGGTGCATCATGTTAATTGTTCTGAAGTCAGTGAACCAACCTTGCTTTCCAGGAATGAATTTCAATTGATCATGGTATATAATCTTTTCAATGTATTGCTGAATTTGGTGTGCGAATATTTCACTGAGGATTTTGCATCTATGTTCATCAAAGACATTGTCCTGTAATTTTCTCTTTTTGTAATGCTTTTGGGAGGTTTTTGGTTGAGGATAACGTTGGCTTTGTAAAATAAGTTGGAAGCCTTCCCTACTCTTAAATTTTTTTTGTAATAGTTTGATAAGGAGAGGTATAATTTCTTCTTTGAATGTTTGATAAAATTCACCTTTGAAGCCATCAGGTCCAGTAATTTTGTTTGTTGGGAGTTTTTTGACTACTGTTTTTATATTTTGGTTGTAATTGGTCTGTTCAGATTTTCTATTTCCTCTTGATTCTGTCTTGGAAGATTTATGTTTCTAGGAATTTAATAATTTCTTCCAGATTGTTCAATTTGCTGGCATATAATTGTTCATTGTATTTTCTTGTAATTCTTTGCATTTCTTTGGTGTCAGTTGTCACTTCTTTTTTTAATTTCTGATTTTTGGGGGGTTCTCTCTTTTTTTCTTGATAGTCTGGTTAAAGGTTTGTCAGTCTTATTTGTCTTTACAAAGAACTAGCTATTGGTTTCATTGATCTTTTCTATTTTTACACACTGTTTTATGTTTTATTTATTTCCCCTCTGATTTTTATTATTTCCTTTCTTTTACTCACTTTAAAGTTTGTTTTTCTTCTTGTAGTTCTTTTAAGTATATGGTTAGATCATTTATTTGAGACTTTTCTTGTTTCTTGAGGCTGCCTGTATTGCAATGAATTTACCTCTTAAAACTGCTCACTGAGTTCCATAAATTTTACTTCATTGTATTTTCATTTTTCATTTGTCTCAAGGTACCTTTCAATTTGTTCCTTGATCTTAGTGTTAGCCTATTTATTGTTAAATAGCATGTTATTTAGCTTCCATGTATTTGTAGTGTTTTTTAAAGTTTTTTTTCTTGTAATTAATGTCTAGTTTCATACCATTGTGATTGATAAAAGATGCTTGATATAATTTAAGCCTTCTTAAATTTATTGAGATTTCTTTTATGGCTTGAAATGTGGTCTATATTGGAAAATATTCCCTGTGCACTTGAAAACAATGTATATATTTTGGGATGAAATGATCTAAAAATACCAACTAAATTAATCTGGTCTAATATTTTATTTACTACCAGTATTTCCTTGTTGATTGTCTGAAAGATCTATCCATTAATGTCAATGTAGTGTTTACATCCCCAAATATGACTATATTAGAGTCTCTCTCTCTCTTTGAATTATTATTTCTTTATTTTTATTGAATTTATTGTGGTGACATTGATTAATAAAATAATATAGGTCTCAAGTGTACAAATTATAGTACATCATCTGTATATTGTATTGTGTGTTCACTATCCCATTCCAAGTCTCCTTCCATGACCATTTATCTTCCCTATGCTCTCTTCTACCTCCCCCCACTATCTCTCATTTTTTGTCCATTAATATTAGCTTTATTCATTTAGGTGTTCCTATGTTGGGTATGTAAACATTTACAGGGGCTATATCCTATTGTTGGAATAATCCCTTTATCATTGTGGAGTGTCCTTTGTCTCTTTTTATAACCTTTCTTATAAAATCTATTTTGTCTGATATGAGTATTTTTACCCCAACTTTTTATTTTTATTTCCATTTGCATGAAATATTTTTCCAGGCCTTTACTCAATGCGTCTTTCATTCTCAGGTGGGTCTCTTGTAGACAGCATATATATATGGGTCTTGTTTAATTATCACTTCAGCTGCCCTATGTCTTTTGATTGGAACTCTTAATCTATTTACATTTAATTGATTATAGATAAATACACAGTTATTGCCATTTTATTGTTGATATTTATGAGTCCTTTTTCTTAAAGAAGTTCCTTTAGCAATTTTTGTAATATTGGTTTGGTGTTGGTGAACTTCATTAATTTTCTTTGTCTGGGAAACAATTTCTTCTATTTTTAAATGATGGTCTTGCTGGTTAGAGTAATGGTGGTTATAGATCCTGTCTTTACATACTTTGAAAAATATTTTGTTTCGATCCCTTCTGGCATGAAAAGTTTCTTTTTTAAAAAAAGATTTATTTGTTCCTTTATTTTTATCTTATTTTTTTTAATTTAAATCATGTTTATTCTATTACAGTTGTCTCAATTTTTCCCCCTTTGCCCTCCTCCACCCATCCCACCACACTCCCCTCTCCCACAGTCAATTCCTACTCTGTTGACCATGTCCATGGGTCATTCATACATGTTCTTTGTCTAGTCCCTTCTTTCCACCATTGTCCTCCTTCCCCATCCCCTCTGGTCACTTTCAGTCTGCTCCATGTGTCCATGCCTGTGGTTTTTTTTGTTCATCAGTTTATTTTGTTGAATAGATTCCACTTATAGGTCAGATCATGTGGTATTTGTCTTTCACCGACTGGCTCATTTCACTTAGCATAATATTCTCCAGTTCCAGCCATGTTGCCCATGTTGTCGCAAGAGGTAGGAGTTCCTTCTTTCTTTCATTTTTTAAAAATGCAGTTTGATTTTATTTATCTATTTTTTAAATGTCAAAATCCATTATAAAATATTAAAAAATTTAAATCCATTATAAAGTCTCAGCAATTAAACCAACATGACATCAGCACAGAAATAATCAAGTAGATCAACGAAATAAAATGAGCATTCTAGACACAAGCATATATATCTATATAACAATGTAATATGTGACTAACTTGGTATTTCAAATCAATGGGGAAAATAAGGCTTATTTAACAGATAAGGTGCATGGACCACTATTACTTGAAATAAAACAAATATAGAGCCCTATCTCACATATTATACAAGAAAATTTCAGGTGAGTTAAAAATCAATATGTAGAATCTAAGGAGTTTTTGGAGAAAATACAAAATAATATTTTCTTACCCCAAAGTAAAATATTCAAACCCAGAAGCTATAAAGTAAAATATTGACAATATGATTATATTAAACAGTTAAGACTATATAGTAATATACCTATAAAAAAAGCTGAAGAACAAATAATAGAATAAGAAAGTATTTGCCACACATCTAAAAAAGGGTTAATAGTTATTTTTTAGGGAAAGGATTCTACAAATATTTAATCAAAAAATGGATAAAGAATACCAAAAAGTCATTTAAAGCTTTTTAAAAATAATAGAAATAGGCAAGAAATATACAAAAACAGGTTTAGTTTCAACAAATAATAAAGGAACAATTAAAATAACACATCATTGTCACAATCAGATTAACAAGCATTAAAAATATTGGTAATATCAAGTATGGTGACTGTGAAAGGAACTGGGTATTCATAGATCCTTTTTCTTGATCTTCTTAAAGTAGTCCCTTTAGCATATTTTGCAATGCTGGTTTGGTGGAGGTGTATCCTTTTAGCCTTCCTTTGTCTGGGAAACTCCTTATTTCACCTTCCATTTTAATGGAGAGCCTTGCTGGGTAGAGCAGTCTCGGTTGCATGCCTTTGCTTTTCATCACTTGGAATATTTCTTGCCATTCCCTTCTGGCTTGTAGTGTTTATGTGGAGAAGTCAGCTGCTAGCCATACCGGGGCTTCCTTATATGTTACTACCTCTTTCTCCCTTGCTTGCTTTAGGATTCTCTGTTTGTCTTTGGTATTTGCCATTTTAATGATGATGTGTCTTGGAGTGGGCCTCATTGGGTTCCTCTTGAATGGGACCCTCTGTGCTTCCTGGACTTCTGTGACTTTTTCTCTCCTACAATTGGGGAAGTTTTCCATCATGACTTTTTCAAACAGGTTCTCTATCCCTTGCTCCTCTTCTTCTCCTTCTGCTATCCCTATTATATGGATATTATTGTGTTCAGGTTGTCCTGCATTTCCCTTAACGCCTCTTCATTCTTTTTGAGTCTTTTTTCATTATCTTGCTCTTTCTGGGAGCTTTTTTTCTACCTTGTCCTCCAGCTCACTGATTGGATCCTCAGCTTCATCTAGCCTGCTTTTGATTCCTTCTACCGTGTTCTTCAATTCAGAAATTGTATTCTTCATTTCTGCTTGTCTCTTATTGATAGTTTCTATGTCCTTTTTCATGCTGATATAGTTTGCAGTAAGTTCCTCATAGTTTCCCTCTAGTTTTTGGTAATTCTGTCTGAGCTCACTGAGCTCATTGAGCTTCCTTAGAACCATTGTTTGAAACTCAATATCTGATAGTTTACCTGCCTCTGTTTCATTTAGCTCTCTTTCTGGGGATTCCTCCTTTCCCTTTGACTGGGGCAGGGGTGTTTCTTTGTCTTCCCATTTTTTTTGAGACTCTTCTCTTTTGCTTCTGCTTCTTAAATTGATCTGACCTGATTTCCTGACTTTGTGGTGTGAACTTCTATGGTAGGAGACTGCTGTTTTTTTCTTTCTGGATCTGCCTCTGATGATGTCAGATGTTGACCCTGTCTGACCTTAGGCAGCCTGTTTGAGACTTCTAGAAATCTACTGTCTGCGGCTGTCTCCTTTAGCTGTTAATCTCATCACTCTGCACTCAGCAGGCCAGGTTAGAGAGGGCAGAGTCCCTCCTGAGGTCAGGGCTATTGTGTCCTCTCATGCTATTGCCACTCAGGGGAGTGGTCTGTCTGAGCAAGATGGCTGCTGCCGTATGGGGGATGAGTCAGCACCAAGCTCCTGCTGGCTACTCTCTCAGTTCTCTCCCCAAAGCCTCCTTCCACAGTCCCTCTCAGGCATCTCCAGACCACTCTGCCCCTGCCTTTGCCGGAGCCCGGGGTAAGTGGCTGCAAATAAAAATTTATGTGTTTGGCCCTTTAAATGGCTCTTTGCGTCTCCAGCCGCCTGTCTCTGGCAGACAGCAACCCTGCTGCTTTTCTTGGCTGTTTGTTATCTGTGTACTTTTTGGGTTCTGGTGCTGTAGGCTGGAGATCCCTCTTTATGGCTTAGACCCCGCTCATCTCAGGGAGATCCAACTGGCCGTTTCAATAACCTTCTGGTGCTGCCACCTGTGGGCGACCCACCTGCCTTCTCGAGTCTGTACCACACTCCATACCTATTAGGTTGTGCTAAAGCTGATTCTTCTGGCTGTCCAAGGTTATAAGGCTCCTCTCTTGCTATTGTTCAGTTGTTTGTTCCAGCTGATATCTCCACAATTTAGTTGTAATTCCAGATTGGTCCTGGGAGGAGGTCAGTATGACTTCCACTCACTCCTCCGCCATCTTGATTCCTCAGATTTTTATTCCTTTATTTTTAGAGAGAGAAGGGAGGGAGAAAGAGGGAGAGAAACATCAATGCGTAAGAGAAACATTGATCAATTGCCTCTCACATGCCCCCCAATGAGGACCTGGCCTGCAACCCAGGCATGGTCCCCTACTGGGAATCATACTGGCAACATTTTGGTTCACCATCTGGAGCTCAACCCACTGGGCCACACCAGCCATGACTAAAAAGTTTCTGTTAAGCAAGTTAGCCCTGGCTGGTGTGGCTCAATGGATTGAGCACCAGCCTGCAAACTAAGGGGTTGCTGGTTTGATTCCTAGTCAGGGTACATGCTTGGGTTGCAGGCCAGGTCCCCAGTAGGGATTGCACAAGAGACAGCCACACATTGATGTTTCTCTCCCTCTCTTTCTATTTCCCTTCCCCTCTCTCTAAAAATAAATAAAATCTAAAAAAAAAAATAAAGTCAGCTGACAGTCTTTTAGGAGTTCCCTTGTAAATAACTATTTTTCTCATGCTGTTTTTATGCTTTTCTCTTTGTCTTTAACATTTGCTATGTTAATTATAATGTATCCTGATGTGGACCTCTTTGAGTTAATCTACTTTGGGACTCCCTGTGCTTCCTGGACTTATATGTCTTTTTTGCTCACCAGTATAAGGAAGTTTCCATTAGTTATTTCTTCAAATAGTTTCACAATATCTTGCTTTCTCTTTTTCTTTCTGGTTCCCCTATTATGTGGATGTTGTTATGCTTGATGGTGTCTTAGAGATCCCTTAAACTGTCCTCATTTTTTTTTCTCTTTTTGGTGTTCTGATGGGTGTTTTCTGCTACTTTTCTCCTGAATCATTGATTCTGTTCTCTGCTTTATTTAATCTGCTATTGATTCTTTCCAGTGTATTCTTCCTTTCCGTTTTTATACTCTTAATTTCTGACTGGTTAATTTTCATGGTTTCTATGTCCTTCTTTATGGTTGCTCTCTCTTTGTTGAAGTCATAAGTTTCTTGAGCATACTTAAACCATTGTTTTCAATTATATATCTGATGGATTGCCTGCCTCTATTTCATTTAACTCTTTCCTTGATATTTCTCCTATTTTTTTCATTTGGGAAATGTTTGTTTTTCTTTCCATTTTGGCTGGTTCTCTGTGTTTGCTTCTGTGTATGAGGTAGGTCTGCTATGTCTCCCTGACTTGGTAGGATAGCCTTATGTAGTTAGTAGGTGTTCTGTGAAACCCAGTGGCATAGTCTCCATGGACATTCCTAAGTTAGGTGCTCCAGGAATGTGCCTTGTGTAGGTTATGTGGGTCCTTCTGTTGTAATTGAGTCTTGATTGCTGTTGGCCTGTTTGTGCATGGGGTCAACCCTTAGGCTGACTGACTGTCAGGACTGACCCAGACTACAGAGTATGAGCTGTGGTATAGGCCCACTTGTGCTGTCTCCCTTGTCACCTGAGCTGGGTGCTCCAGAAGTGACTTTGTATAGGTTTTGTTCTTGAGTACTATTGGCACGTTTGTCTATGGCACATTTGTAGCCTGTTGACCTTTAGGCTAGCTGGCTATAAGGATTGGCCATGACTACAGTGTACAAGCTGTTGTGTAGGTGCTGCCCCAATAAAGCAGAATTCATCTTAGCAGGGTCTGTTACATACTGAGACTTTCATTTTGGTGTGCTGCTTGTGGAGCTATTTGGATCCTGCTGTGCTGTGGTCTGAAGCCAGCCCTCAGGTGTGTTGTTTCTGGGGCCTGTTGCGTGGGACTGCAGTACAGGCGAATTTCAGACACTGTCTGTGACCAGCCCTGTGCTACCTGTTAGGAGCTATAAAGCCATCCACAGTACCAGTGCTTGTGCTGGCCTGGGTGTCCATGGGAGGAGCCAAGTTGCTTTTCAAGGCTGCCTTCCATCAGTACCTGGCCTTGGGCAGGTCAGCAAAAGGCCCAAGGTACCCCAAGACTTGCCTCTGCCTGCCAACTACCTTTTAGGCTCAGCCACTGAAAGAGCCTTGGAAAGTACACAAGTTGCATGAGGCAACTGTAACAGTGGGTGATATTCAGCAGAAATACAAATGCAAAGTTGGCACTAGTGCTGTGTCTGGGGCCACTCAGCAAAGTTTCAGGGTATACCAAGGCCAGCCACCACCCACCTGTGGCCCTTGCAGTGGGGCAGCAACTTAGGGAGCCATCAGGGTACAGCTAGTGTAGCCCACCAGGCTACCACCATGGCAAGGGTGAAGGCTCAACACAAGAATTGTGATGCCTGTCAGGCATGCAGGAAAATGGTCCTTGCCCTAAAGCCTCACAACTGTTTCTCTCTGTGTGTCTCTTGCACCTCCTGAGCTTGACAAGAATTCTTCAAGAGTTTTTAAAGAAAGAATGCAGACAGGGTCTAGGCTCTTTGCCACTTGCAGAGCATCTGGCCTTGCATGAGTTGGGTAGGGTGGGACCTCAGGGAGTCCTCAGGGTAGAGTTAGTGTAGCTCAGCAGGCTAATGCCCTGTTGGGGGATGCTTAACCCAGGAAACATTATGACCATGGGCTGCGCAGTAGGAGGACTCAACACATGGGCATTGGCAGCTATCTCTCCAGCCTCACCTGGAAGTCATACAACTTAGTCTCTCTGTGTATGACTATGGTACCCCCTGAGTCATCATCCCTCTGACAGAGCCCAAGGTGAGTGCCTGCAAGCAAGAGTTTGTGTGCTGTCCTTTCTGTCTGCCTGGGAGACAGAATCCATGCTGATCTTCATTGTAGATGTTATGTGGGCTCCTCTTCCCAGGACTGGTGTTTTGGAATGGGTATCCCAGAGTGGGGCTGAGCCCCCCTTGCTCCTCAGTGTAGACTTCTGCAGCTGAGATATCCCTCCGGATTCTCAATCTTCACATATGGGTGTGGGGCCAGCCTGTTTTGTGTCTCTGCCACTCCTACAAGTTTTCACGCGGCTTCTTCTATATGTCTTTAGTTATAGGACTTCTATTCAGCTAGTCTTTGGATGGTTATCCAGGCTGATTGTTCTATAATTTAGCTGTAACTTCGATTTGGTTTGGGGATGAAGTGAGTGAAGCTTCCACTTACTCTGCTACTATGAACTCCCTGCTCTCATTTATGCCTTTTTAAAAGCTCCTTAAATTCATTTCACATTTGTACAACTGATTTCCTTACTGTCACATTTAATTACAAAGTTTTTGAGCCATCTAGTCCAGCTTGTCTATCCAACGATTAAATCAGTTTTTTAATGTTGTTGAATTGTTGCCAAACCTCTACTTAAATACTGATAGTGACGGGGAATTCAATTTTTTCCCTATGCCTGTCCTCCAGCACCAATTTCATCTTTGGACATCTCTGTTGGTCCATATGTTGAGCTACATTATTCATCCCTTTAGCTACTTCCCATTGTGATCTGACTAAACAAGTTTAGTTTAACTTTGTGATAGGTCTTCAGGTATTTGAAGACAGAAAACACATTTCTTGAATTTTCTTCCTGAGTTTAACATAAGTTTCGTGTCCCCCTTATTCTGGACTTTTTACTCTAAATGAGTACCAGTATGTCTGTGTCCCACATCAAAGTTAAGAGGAACATCATTTGCTTCCTTTCTGCCACTTTAATGACATCGTGTCCCCTACTCAATTTTTTCTTTGTGTCTCATTTTTAAAATCATTTTTAAATTATTAATATACAGAGATACAAAGAAAAAGTTGAACAGGTTATTAGCACTGGCAGAGATTTTAATTAAAATACATACCTTCATCCTCTCCTTTACATAACCCTCCTCAGAAGACAAACATTCTAATTTGATATGACATCTGACCTAACTGTGCCTGACATATGATGTACCTAAAAGGTCATCTTCCATTGTTTTTGCTTTCTGGAGTAGTTCAATTAAATTAAAATTCAGGGTGTTTTTGAAATCTTAATCTCTCTAGGGATATTTTTCATAACATCTTCAAACTGTATAACACTACAATAATCTAAGTACCCCACACTGGATTAAAAGGTTATTTCCCTGCTGTAACAAGTTAACAGAGAGCATGAAATATCCCATTAGGCCCTGGACATCTCTGACTGTCAGTGCAGCAATCTTGTCTCCAGTAGGTTCCTAACCCCCACTACCTAGTGAAAACTTTAGCCAGGAAACTACCCATCAAACTGACCTTGAATGGCAGCCTGGCAAAGAAAATGAACTATAGGAAGAGTCAGATATAAATAGAAGAGATAACAGATTTCATAAGGTAACATCCTGAGTCCAGGTAATCAGGACCAAAGAACAATGGAAAACCATTATTTAAAATTAAGAATATGAAAGAAACCTCGTATAAGACCACAGCCAACAAAAAAATGGACAATGACCAATAACATGCAAAGAGTAATACTATCAAGTTAGACAACTGAAGAATAGGACAAGGGTGAGGTCACACACTCAAATTACAAGTTCCTTCATTTATAATTTTCTTTGAAGATTTTCTGTGAAGCCAGGAACTTCTGCTAAGAGTTCTGTAAACTGCTACGCCAGGCATCCTGAGTGTCTATCATAGTGAAAACAAATAGATAAAATATGGTGTGTGCATACCATAGAGAATTATGCAGCAGATAAAAGCAACAGATTAGATGCACACATAAAAGTATGAATAGGTCTTATCATGATTCATAGTAAAAGTTAAAAGAATTAAATCAATAGCATGATACATTTACATATTTTTTAAAATATGCACATAAAGCAATACATCATTTATTTTTTTGAACTTTCTTTAAAATTTATTTATTTTTTCAAATACATTTGTCTCCACCTTCCCCCCACCACTTTTCCTTGCCCCATCCCCCCTCTCCCTCCCTCAATCCTTCCCCTTTGGTTTTGTCCATGAGTCCTTGCTATATGTTCCTCGACTTTCCCCTTCCCTTCCTTTCCCCCTGCCCACCCCTCCCTCCTTCCCTCTTGTCTCTGTGCAATACATCATTTAAAAGAACACAAAGATACACATTTGCCACATTAGAATGGTTACCTATGAAATAATATAGGAATAATGGGGATATATGAATAATAGCAAATCTGGTGAGGATGGCAGAATAGGTAAACACTGTGCTTCCCTTCTCCCATGATCAAATCAAAATTAAAAATAATTATAGAACAATCAACCTAGAGAGCCAACTAAAAACTAGCTGAAGAGAAGCTCTATAACTAAGGATATAAAGAAGAAGCTGTGTCAAGGCTGGTAAGAAGGGCAGAAGCTTCAAACAGGCTGGCCTCACACCCACACATGGTCGCTGAGAATTGGGAGGGATGTCTCAGCTGCAGAGATCCTCATTAAGGAGCAAAGGGTGCCAGCCTCACACTGCACTCACTGGCCCAGAGCACCAGTGCCAGAAAGAGGAGCCCACACAACATCTGCCTATGAAAATCAGTGGGGATTCCATTTGTCTGAGTGAGACAGAAGGCGGCTAGAAAGCAATATGTCCACTTAAAGGGCCCACACAGAAACACACTGTGAGCACTCACTTTGGAGTCTATCCAAAACAGCCAATAAACAGCAGTTCAGAAAGCACCAGAGACATATAAGGAGAAGTGGAGTTTTGTGGCATCAGCGTGGGAGAAGGAGGGAAGGCCACCATTGTCCCTGTGTTGAGCCCTCCCTGCACACAACCAAACATGAATCTGAATTAGCATGGTGAACACTACTCACCCCATCCTGACAATTCCCTGAGACCCGCTCTTCCATTTTGTGCACCAGCTGAGGCTATTTCAATGACAGGCAGTTATCCTTAGCCAGTACTGCTGTCTTTCTTTAAAAATCTCAAAGGTCTACAGGCCCCAGGCAAGCTACAGCTGGCCTAGGTGTGACCTGTGCCTTTTGCTGAGTGGACCAAGGCATGGCACCGGCACCAAACCTGAATCTTTATTAATATGATGAACACCAGTCACTTCATGCTGGTGACTCCCTGAGATACTGCATCACCCAACTAAAATAACACCAGAGGCTCTTAGCAGCAGCTGAGCCCACAGGCAGCCAGCAGGTGGTGGCAGGAGTCACAGTGCCCTATGCCTTTTGCTAAGCAGCCTCAGGCCCAGTGCTGATGACAGCTAAAATAGATATGCTGCATGCCTCTCTCATGCACCTCCAGGTCCAGCAGAGGCAGCTACCCACCAGGTCACTTTGTAGCTTCTACCAGGTAGCCCTGGGATGGTCATAGGCAGCAGCTGGCCTTGTCCTGCAACAGATGCTCTGACAAAAGGCAGCAGAACCAACACACCTGATGGCCAGCTTCAAACCACTACCCAATTAACTCCAAAACTGGCACACCCAAAGTAATGTGTTGTCACGCAACAGATCCTGCGGGGGCAAATTCCTCTTTGTGGGGTCATTCCTCACATGTGGTCAACCAGCCTGAGGGTCAACCCTGCATATGGACAGACCAACAGAAATTAAGACTCAAATACAAAAAGAAGGGTCACAAGGTACACTTCCAGAGCACCTAGCTGACATGATTAGGGAGATGGCACCACTGACCCCCACAGGACACCTACTACATAAGATCACCTTACAAAGACTGGGAGTGTAGTGGATCTGCCTAATACACAGAAACAAATACAGAGAGGCATCCACAATGAGAAGCCAAAGAAACATATTTCCAATGGGAAAAAACAAACAAACAAGAGAAATCTCCAGGAAAAGAACTAAACCAAATGGAGACAAGCAAACTACCAATGCAGAGTTCAAACCAATGGTTATAAGGATGTTCAAGGAACTTAGGTGGAAATGGATGAACTCAGTGAGAATTTTATCAAATAGATAGCAAGCATTAAAAGGACATGTAAGCCATAAAAAAAGAACCAGTCAGAAGTGGAGAATACAATATCTGAAATGAAGAATACACTAGAAGGAATCAATGGCAAATTAGATGAAACAGAGGATTGAATCAGTCATTTAGAAGACTCCCAATCTGAACAGCAAAAAAGAAAAACAAATTTAAAGAGTATAGTTTAAGGGACCCCTGGACAACATCAAGTGTGAAACATCCCATCTGTATCATAAGGGTACCAGAAGGAGAAGATAAAAAGCGAGGGATTGTGAAACTATTTGAAGAAATAATGAATGGAAACTTTCTTATAATGTTGAATAAAAAAGACACACGAGTCCAGGAAGCATAGAGTCCAAAACAAGATAAACCCAAAGAGACATACACCAAGATACACCATAATTGAAATATCAAGTGTTAAAGACCAAGAGCATCTTCAAAGCAGCAAGAAAAAGCCAGCTACTTATGTACAAAAGAACTCACATAAGACTGTCAACTGATTTCTCAACATAAATATTTCAGGCCAGAAGGGATTGGCACAAAATATTCTAAATGATATAAAGCAAGGACCTACAACCAAGATTACTCTACCCCGCTAAGCTATCATTTAGAATTGAAGGCGACATAAAGAGCATTCCAGACAAGAAAAAGCTAAAGGGGTTCATCATCACCAAACCACTTAATATAAGAAATGTTAAAGGGCTTCTTTGAGAAGAAGAAAGAAAGAAAAGACAAACATAAATATGAATAATAAAATGGTAATAACTATATATTTATTAATAATCACTTTAAATGTAAATGGATTAAATGCTCCATTCAAAAGACATAGGGTAGCAGAATGTGTATTAAAAGAAGACACATACATATGTTGTCTACAAGAGACCAACTTCAGATTTAAAGACACACAAAGACTGAAAGTAAAGGGCTGGAAAAAGACATTTCATGCAAATGGAAACAAGAAAAAAGCTTGAGTAGCAATACTTTTTAAAAAGCTTTTACTTATTTATTTTTACAGAAAAGGGAAGGGAGGGAGAGAGGGAGAGACACATTGATGTGTGAGAGAAACATCAATGGGTTGCCTTTTGTATGCACCCTGACCGGTGACTGAACCCAAAACTCAGGCATGTGCCCTGACCGGGAATTGAATTGACAACCTTTCACTTTGCAGGGTGATGCCCAACCAGGACACACCAGTCAGGGTGAGTAGCAAGACTTATATGAGACAAATTGACTTTAAAACAAAGGCTATAGTAAGAGACAAAGAAGGATATTAGATAATTATTAAAGGATCTATTTAACAAGAGGATATAACCCTTGTAAAAAATTGTGCACTTAACATAAGGGTACCTAAATATATAAAGCAAATCTCAAAAGACATAAAGGGAGAGATTGATAGTAACACAGCCATAGTAGGAAACTTTAACACCCACTGACATCACTGGATAGATCTTCCAGACAGAAAATCAACAAGGAAACAGCAATCCGAAATAACAGAATAGAACAAATGGATTTAATTGTTATTTTTAGAGCATTTCATCCCAAAGCAGCAGAATATACACTGTTTTCAAGTGCACATGGGGCATTTTCCAGGATAGTCCACATGTTAGGACACAAAGCAAGTCTCAATAAATTTAAGCATCGTAATCATATTAAGTATTTTCTCTGACCACAAAGGTATGAAACTACATATCAAAGAAAAAAATTAAATAAACCCAGAAATACATACTAACTAACTAACATGTTACTAAGCAGTAAATGAGTTAAAAATAAGATCAAGGAAAAAATCAAAAGGTACCTTGAGACACATGAAAATGAAAACAAAACGACCCAGAATCTATGCAACACAGTGTAAGCATTCCTAACAGAGAAATTCATAGGAATACAGGCCTACCTTAAGAAACAAGAAAAATCTCAAATAAACTATCTAACCTTACACCTAAAGGAACTAGAGAAAGAACATCAAGCAAAGCCTAAAGTGAGTAAAAAGAAGGAAATAACAAAGATCAGACTGGAAATAAACAAAACAGTGTATAAAATAGAATTAAAAAGATCAATGAAACCTAAGAGGTGGTTCTTTGAAAAGATAAATGAGACTGCTAAATTTTTAACCAGATTCATCAAAAAAAGAGAGAGGATACAAATAAATAAAATCAGAAATAAAAAAAGCAGTGACAACTGACACCACAGAAATATAAAATAGTGTAAGAAAATACAATTAACAATTATATACCAACAAATTTGACAATCTGGGAGAAATGGGTAAAATTCTAGAAATATACAAACTTCCAAGACTGAATCAAAAAGAGACAGAAAATATGAACAGATTGATTACTACTAATAAAATTGAATCAATAATCAAAAAACTTATAACAAACAAAAGACCTAAACCAGATAGCTACACAGGTGAATTTTACCAAACCTTAAAAGAAGAATAATCACCTATCCTCAAACTATTCCAAAAAATTCAAGAGCAGGAGAGACCCCCACACTAATTTTATGATGCCATCATTACGGTGATTCTAAAACCTTACAAAGACATTACTATAAAAAGAAATTATATACTAATATATACCTGCAATGAACTTCATTATACACTTATAATGAACTTAGGTGAAAAAATCCTCAACAA
The DNA here is from genome assembly GCF_021234165.1 of Pteronotus mesoamericanus. Taxonomy (NCBI): domain Eukaryota; kingdom Metazoa; phylum Chordata; class Mammalia; order Chiroptera; family Mormoopidae; genus Pteronotus; species Pteronotus mesoamericanus. The sequence goes on from NW_026555198.1 coordinate 8,354,518, forward strand.
AATATTAACAAGCCAATTTAATAATACATTAAAATATCATTACATCATGATCAAGTGGGATTTATTCCTGGGATGCAAGGTTGGTTCAATATCTGCAAATCAATTAAGGTGATACACCACATAAATAAAATGAAGGATAAATGATCATATTAATAGATGCAGAAAAAGCATTTGACAAAGTCCCACATCCATTATGATAAAAACTCTCAGCAAATAGGAATGTAGGGACATGCCTGACAATATTAAAGGCCATATATGACAAACTCAGAGTTAACATTATAACCAAAGGAGAAAAGCTAAAAGTGTTTTTTTTAAGATCAGGAAAAATACAAGATTTCATTTTCACCATTCTTATTCAATATCATACTGGAAAGTCCTAGCCACAGAAATCAGACAAGAAGTAATAAAACACATCCAAACTGGAAAGGAAGAAGTATTTGCCAGTAACATAATATTATATAGAGAGAACCCTATAAATTCCAACGAAACTATTAGAACTGATAAATGAATTCAATAAAGTAGCAGAATATAAAATAGTCAGAAATTCATTACATTTTTAAACACCAATAATGAAATATCAGAAAGAGAAATTAAGAAAATAATTCCATTCACAATTCCATCAAAAAACTAAGATACCTAGAAATAAATTTAACCAAGGAGATAAAAGACCTGTGCTGAGGAAATTATAAGACACTGAAGAGAGAAATTGAAGAAGATGCAAATAAGTGGAAGCATATACTGTGTTTGTGCATAGGAAGGATTAAAATCATTAAAATGTCCATACTACACAAAGCAATCGATAGGTTTAAAGTAATCTCTAGCAAAATACCAATGGCATTTTTCACAGAACTAGAATAAATAATCCTAAAATTTATATGGAACCATGAAAGACCCAGAATAGTCACGACAATCTTGAGAAAGAATAACAGAGGTGGAGTTACCATGCTACCTAAAATCAAACTATGTTACAGACTACATAATCAAAATGTCATGGCACTCACATAAAAATAGGCACATAGATCAATGGAACAGAATGGAGGGTCCATAAATAAATGCACACTTATGTTCAATTAATCTATATCAAAGGAGGCAAGAATATATAATAAGGTAAAGGCAGTATCTTCAATAAATGGTTTTGGGAAAATTATACAGGTATGTGCAAAAAATATGAAACTAAACTACCTTCTTACATCATATACAAAAATAAACTCAAAATGGATTAAAGACCTAAATGTAAGACTCAAAACCATAAAGCTCCTAGAGGAAACATAGCCAAACTCTCTAACATTTCTCTTAGCAATATTTTTTCTGATATGTCTCCTTGGGCAAGGGAAATGAAAGAAAAAAATGAACAAATGGGAGTACAGCAAATTAAATCATTATTGCACAGCAAAGGAAACCATCAACAAAGTAAAAAGGCAACCTACTGAATGAGAGAAGATATTTTCCAGTGATATATCCAATAAGAGGTTAATAGCTAAAATTTATAAAGAATTTCATACAACTTAACACCGAAAAAAATCGATCCAATTAAAAACTGGGCAGGAGACTTTAGACACTTCTCCAGTGAAAACATACAGATGGCCAATAGACATATGAAAAGATACTCAATATCAGTAATCATCAGAGAGATGCAAATTAAAAACATAATGAAATATAACCTCACACCTGTCAGAATGGCTACCATCAATAAGTCAACAAACAACAAGTATTGATGAGGATGCAGAAAAAGTGAACCCTTGTGCACTGTTGGTGGGACCCCAAATTGGGCAGCCACTATGGAAAACTTATGGAATTTCCTCCAAAAATTAAAAATAGAACTATTTTATCACCAGCAGTTTTACTTTTGAGCTTTTATCCAAAGAAAGCCAAAACACTAATTTGAAAAGTCATATGCACCCCTATGTTCATTGCAGTATTATTTACAATAGCCAAAATATGAAAATAACCAAGTGCCATTGTTAGGAAATTGGATATAGAAGGTGTGGTACATATACACAGTGGAATATTACTCAGCTGTAAAAAAAATAATGAAATCTTACCATTTGTGACAACATGGATGGACCTAGAGGGTATTATGTTAAGCGAAGTAAGTTGGACAGAGAAAGACAAATACCATATAATTTCACTTATATGTGGAATCTAATGAACAATACACATGAACAGACAAAACAGAAACACACTCATAGATACAGAGAACAAATTGTTGCCATATGATGGAGGAAAGGTGCTGGGTTAAAAAAGGTAAAGGAGTTAAGAAGTACAAATTGATAGTTACAGAATAGTCATGGTGATGTAAAGTACAGCATAGGAAATATAGTCAATAATATTGTAATAACTATGTATGTTTGGTTCCAGGTGGGTACTGGGAATGTTGGGGGTATCACTCTGTAAAGTATATGATTGTCTAACCACTGTACTGTACATCTGAAACTAATATAACAATATTGAATGTCTACTGTAATTGAAAAAATTTAGCTGGCCAAGATGTAGGCATAGGTAGATACACTTTGCCTCCTCGCACAACCAAAAGGACAACAATAAATTTTTTAAAAAAAACAGAACTGCCAGAAAATCAAACTGTATAGAAGTTTGACAGCCAAGGAGTTAAAGAAGAAACATTCATCCAGACCTGTAAGAGGGGCAGAGACTGACAGTCAGGGCAGAGAGGACTCACGGTGGCTGGCAAACTGGGCGGCCCCACATTTGCATGCAGATAAAATGGAGGAACAGCTGGAGAGTGAGACAGATCATGCAATCCAGGGTTCAAGTGTGGGAAAAGAAAGCCTCAAAACCCCTAGAGGTAAAAACCTGTGAGGATTGTGGCAGCAGGAGAAACTCCCAGCCTTATAGGAGAGTCTTTTGGAGAGAACCACAGGGTCCTAGAATGTACAAAAACCCACCCACCTGGGAATCAGCACCAGAAGGGCCTGATTTGCTTGTGGATAGTGGGCGAAGTGACTGAAAGCTGGCTAAGAACCAAGTAAGCAGTACTGTTCCCTCTCAGACCCCTCCCCCACACATAGCATCACAATGCAGTGACCTGGGTTGCCCCTCCCTGGCGAATACCTAAGGCTCTGCATCCCCAATGTAACAGGCACACTGAGACAAAGAAATATGGGCCAAATGAAAGAACAGATCAAAGCTCCAAAAATAGAACTAAGTGATGAACAGATAGCCAAACAAAACATTGATAACCTGCAGACTCACTGAATTGGTTGAGTATGGTTGCAAAATGAAGGGAAAAGCGAAGGCTATACAACATGAAATAAAGAAAAATATACAGGGAACCAACAGTAAAAGGAAAGAAACTGGAACTCAAATTACAATTGGGAGCAGAAGGAAGAGATAAACATTCAACCAGAGCAGAAGAAAAAAACAAGAATTCAAAAAAAGGAGGAGAGGTTAGGAACCTCTGGGACAATTTTAAATGATCCAACATCCAAATCATAGGGGTGCCAGAAGGAGAAGAAGAAGAGCAAGAAATTGGAAACTTCTTTGAAAAAAATAATGAAGGAGCACTCCCCCAATCTGGCCAAGGAAATAGACTTCCAGGAAGTCCAGGAAGCTCAGAGTCCCAAAGAAGTTGGACCCCAGGAAGCACACACCAAGGCACATCATAATTAAGTTACCCAAGATTCAAGATAATGAGAGAATCTTAAAAGCAGCAAGAGAAAAGGAGACAGTTACTCACAAAGGAGTTTCCATAAGACTATCAGCTGATTTCTCCAAAGAAACCTTGCAGGCAAGAAGGGGCTGGCAAGAAGTATTCAAAGTCATGAAGGGCAAGGACCTATATCCAAGATTACTCTCTCCAGCAAAGCTATCATTTAGAATGGAAGGGCAGATAAAGTGCTTCCAGATAAGGTCAAGTTAAAGGAGTTCATCATCACCAAGACCGTATTATATGAAATGTTGAAGGGACTTATCTAAGAAAAGGAAGGTCAAAAACTGTGAACAGTAAAACAGAGGGGAGCAGGAGGGGGAAGAATGGGGGAAAAGGTACAGGGAGTAAGCAGCATAAATAGTAGGTACAAAATAGGCAGGGGGAGATATAGGAAATGGAGGAGCCAAAGAACTTATATATATGACCCGTGGACATGAACTAACGGGGAGAATGCTGGGGGGTGGGGTAGTGTAGGGTGGAGGGGAATAAAGGGGAGAAAAGAAATGGGACAACTGTAATAGCATAATCAAAGCTATTCATGTGCATAATCAATAGTATAATAATAATTTATATTAAAAAAGAAAAATTAAATAAAAATGAATAATAGCAAGAAAGACATTTGCTTCGATTACTGATGAATTGAGGAATATGGTGACTTGAACTCACTGTGACTGAAATCAATATTCTAGGCCAGCTTGTACAAATAGAGAAGGTAGGTAGATAATTAGAACATAAAAATAGTGGTCCTGCCCAGTAAAACTTCCTTTGATAATGACAGTGGTCTATATCTGTGCTGTCCAATATGGTAACCACTGGCCACATGTAATTACTTAGCACTTGAAATGTGACTAGTGTAATTGAGGATCTGAAATTTTAATTAATTTATATTTAAATTTAAATAGCTATGTGACTGGTGTCTACTGTACTCGATAATGCAAGTTAGAAGTTGCAAGTGAACCCAAATATTGGCATTGAAAAGGTAAATAGAGGTTATAGTTGCAGATAACACTCATTCTAATACTTGGTCCTACCCATAGTTAAGATAGCAAAAGAACCTAAGAAAACCAGGATCACTAGGGAAGCATACCACTCATCTTTGCCTTCTCCAGGACTTGTTTTGCCCATCACTGGATGACCCTCTAGAAGCCTGGCCCCCAAGAAGCTCCTGCCTCCTGTGGACTTGGCTGCTGGAATTGGAAAGAGCTCTGCAGAGCCAACTGCTGCTGTTCAGCAGATGTGAGCTTTGGAATTGAACATGCAATGGGTGTTTCCGCTATAGACTTTGATGAGCTCAGGGCCCCAGAATGCCATATGTAGAGCTTTGGGCATCAACCAAGATTGTCTTGAGCTGGATGCTACAGAGGACACTCCAGGGAGCTATTTCAGAGACTCTGGTGCTATAAGGGCTTTTTGCTGCTTTGTCTATGGGTAACAGTAATGAATCTCCGGAGGTCAGAGTAGAGAGATAATAGTAATAGATCATTGGTAGGCTATTGCAAATTTAACTAGAATGGCAACAGACCTATTCTTAGGTCAAACCTCTCCTCTTTTCTGATGTCTTTCCACCGTGTACCCCTGTCCTTTCCCTTGTTCCTGGATAGTAATTTTTGTCCCATGTAGAAAACTAAAGGAATATGATCAAAATTGTTCTGATGGGAGGAAGGGGTGCATAACCTTGTGAATATATAGCATTGCATTCCTGGGTGCTTTTGTGAGCTTATTGGAATTTTCTTCTCCTTTGTTGAATAAAACTTCTTTAGCAGTTCTAACAGTATTTTTGTAAATGGACAAACTCATCTTAAAATATTTTTCTCTACATATAAGTAGCTAAATGTAGAAATACCTTAGGAGAGTCTACTTACTGGTAGAAGACATCTGGGCCCTCTGACCTTTGTCAGTGACAGATAAGCTGGTTGTAAAAAGGTGCAGGCATCTACCAGCCTATTGGTTTCAGAGTGACTGCTGAGCTCTACTACAAGCATATCAGCGAAAGCAGTATAAGGGTGAGATGAGGTCTGAAATAGTAGTCTCACCACTTGCTAGGAGTTGCCTAGGAGCTGTGTATTTAATAAGAGCAAATCCAGAGTCAAGTTTTAACTCCCACTTGTCTTAATGGGGTGATCAAATATGGATTCATTTTTCTAAGCCTTAGGCATATGAATTAAAGGGATTTTTTCCTTGATGAAAGAAATCCTAGTTGGTCCAATATCTGGAAGATCTTTCCTAGAGATTGACAAGGCTAGAATAATTTGAAAGTAAAACAAAAATATGAAAATAAATATCTTAACCTATCTAAGACTTATCACACTGAGAGAAATCTGCTATGCCAAGTATAGCCCTTCCTCTCCTAGACTATAAGTGCCTGTTAAATAGAGCTTGTGTTTCCCGTTTCTGTTTTCCTCATGGTGTGCAAAACATTCAATAATTGTGGACATAGTTAATGTACATCCACACTCATGTGACAGTACCAGCCTTCCAACCAGCTGATTTCCACCTAGACAAGAGAGGTGAAGAAGTGGGGTGTTAAAGCCCCCAAATCCGAAGATTTTCATCAGTGTTGAACTATGCTCTTCTTTACTTCTTAGAATAAGATAAGTATCCATCTTGTAAGGGAACTGTCTCTGAAATTAGAAAGAAAGGCCAGATATTTTACGAATAGTGGAACTGAGGCCCCCAGCTAGCTGTAACAGCTTGCTCCACATCTCACTGGAAGACTCCCTTAGGACCAATATTGATTCCAAATTCCTGGGCCAATTTAATCATATCACCCTTGCTCATGGATGTTTTGTATTTGGTTATGTGTTGTCTTCAATTTACTTGGAACCACTTACAGATGATTCTTGTCTTCTAACCTAAAAATAGCTGATCTATCAGGAAATGAGTAGATATATCTGAAATTATTTAAGGGTTCTAAATAAATAAATTTGATGTTTATCTCTTTATATTTTTGTTTCCTGCTTTGGTGGTTAGGATAAAGTAAGAGATAAATAAAAGACTATTTTTAAAAACTATTATGATCACTGGGGACTTTTTCAAAAACATTTTTACTTTCAGTATCCCTGATCCTTCAATGTCCCATCCAACATTTCAAGTATTTTAACTAGGAATTATTAAATAGTTGGATTCATTTTAGCACTTTCTGATCAAATGAACTCCCAGCTCCATTTGTCTTGTAGCTCTAGGGCAGTATACATGATCCTGTCTCTACAATGAGAGGAAAAAACACCATGATTTTGAGTGTACATGAACATAATGTATGTGTGGAAGGGAGAAAGATGGTGTTTAGACTGGTATGCCTCAGGGTGACAAAAGAGAGCTCTATAGTCCAGAGGCTGGAAGAACAGTGTCTCCTTCCCAGATCGATTCATGGTTTAGCTTTTTCTTTACTACCTTCCACTCCCCTTCTTGGTATAAGCAAGGACATTTTCTTATTCGTGATACCATTTACTCCAATAAAGACAAACAAAAAGTTAGAAGCCCTATGATTAGTAGTTATTTTTAATATGTAACTTGGTGCCATGGGGCTATTTCCAAGGATATGTATATGTTATCAACTCACTGTGTGACACTGAGCAAGTAGTTTCCCCTTTCTTGGACTTGGTTACCCAGTTGTAAAATAAGGAGTTTGGGAGTAGGCTGTCTTCCAAGATCCTTCTATCCTATGGTATCCTAAGAAATGGTGATTATATTTCTGAAAAGAATTTAATAACATTTTTTTAAATACAATTAACAAGATAAATTTAGAGTAAGAAAGGAAATTAGAAACCATATGGAGAAAAAAGATAATTCATCCTACAGTTGCGGCACTTGACCATTAAATGTAACTCAATGCTGCCTGGCAATGAAGGCACTCTGTGATTAGGACATAGTCCTTGTATAAACTCATTTCCACAAGGTGCCATGCTACTATGACACAATCCTTTCAAGGACTCCCCATCTTGTACACATCAATGGGTGTTCCATGTTTTTCTCTCTATGTTTAATGTGCCATTATACTGCCTGCATGGCTCTGGTGACAAGAAGAAAGAGACTCTCTTTGGAAAAAAATACCTCATTCCTTACTGGAAAAACAGTGATTGGACTTCTCTACCACTTATTCCTTGGACTTGAAAAAGAAACCAGGCTGGAGAATTCTTTAAAATAAAATTGTTTTGGAAAGGCAAAAGGATTTAGATGTGCCAGTAAAGTAGAGCTATCTATGATTTCAAAGTTTAAAAATTAAGACTAGAGGCTGGCTATGGATGACTTGATCCCATGAAAGCCTCTGCTTGTTTCTTTCTATCCCTTATTCCTAATTGGTTTTCTGGCATTTGTATAGTGCTTTAACAGACATTGCATTTTCACATACTTTCTCATTGGTTTATGGTCTTATGCACTTGGTCTTTTTTGAAATATCTTTAGGGTAGTGTCAGAAAGGATGGCACAGTTAAGAATGGTGTGGGAAGGGAGGAAAGAAGAGGAAGATAGACTCAAATATTGAGCCAATGAGTTCAACATGAGACCGAAATGCAGCTATTATAGCTGCTGCTCAGGAACCTGGTAGCACACACCCTCACACACCATCTTAGACTAGTAATGTCAAAAATGAAGACAGGTGGAACATAAAGAACCCTGACACCAGCAGAAAGACCCCATTTTCTGTTGCTGACAGGATTGGGGTAGGAATGTACAATAATCAGAGAAATACATGAAGGGACATGAAATAGAAGAGAGTTCCCTTAAGTATACATCTTAGGTTCATCTCAGTATCACACAAAACTATGATCAGAACTCTTCATGTATGTGATTTCTTTCCTTGTATAAGTAACTTCAATTTTTAATTAAAAAAAAATGGACTTCTGGTCAAGATGGAAGCCTAGGTAGACATGCTTCACCTCCTCCCAAAACCATATAAAGAATTACAACTAAATCTCAAAACAAAAGCACCCAGAACCATCAGAAAATAGAGCTGTATGGAAGTCCAACAACCAGGGATTTAAAGAAGCCACATTCATCCAGGCAGGTAAGAGTGATAGAGTAACAGAGAAGGGCAGAGAGGTGTGGAGACATGGTATGGTGAAGAGAGGTGGTGGCAGTGAAAGAATGTATGACCCCACATTCACATATGGTGGATAAAAATTGGGAGGGATTCCTTGAGAGTGAGCCATCCCAGCCCCAGGCCAGACTGCACAGCCCAGGGTTCCAGCACTGAGGAGATAAGTCCCCATAACTCCTGGCTATAAAAATCAGTGGGGGTTGGGGCAGCAGAAGAAAGTGCCAGATTTTCAGGAGACTCAGCTGAAAGGGCCCACAGGACTTAGAACATACACCAGCCCACCCAGTCTGGAATTCAACACCAGGGCAACAGCTGGAAGGGGGCCAGTTACATACAGGAAGTGGGTGAAGTGACTGAAAACAAGGCGAGTGCCAGGCAAACCTCCAGAAGCGAGGCAGTGGCATTGTCCCTTCTCAAACTCTCCCCCAACACAGAGCCACAAAGTAGTGAAGTGGGTTGCCCCACCCTGGTGATTACCTAAGGCTCCACCCCACACAATTTACAGGTGCCTTTTCTATAATAGGGCACACTACTAAGACAGGGAGTCAAAGCAACTTTACCTGATACACAGAAACAACAGGGAGGCTGCCAAATTGAGGAGACAAAGAAATATGGCCCAAATGAAAGAACAGAACAAAACCCCAGAAAAATAATTAAACAAAATGGAAATAACCAACCTATCAAATGCAGAGTTCAAAACATTGGTGATCAGGATGCTCAAAGAACTCATTGAGTACGGCAACAACATAAAAGAAGAAGTGAAGATTACATTAAGTGAAATAAAGATAATCTACAAGGAACCAACAGTGAAAGGGAGGAAGCCAGGATTTAAATCAACAATTTGGAACATAAGAAAGGAATAACTATTCAACTAGAACAGCAAGACTAAAGAATTTCTTTTAAATGAAGATAGTATAATGACCCTCTGTGACATCTCCAAATGTACCAACATCCAAATTATAGGGATGCCAGAAAGAGAAGAAGAACAAGAAATTTACAAGTTATTTGAAAAAATAATGAAAGAAAACATCCCTTATTTGGCAAAGGAAATAGACATATAAGTCCAGGAAGCACAGAGAGTCACAAACAAGTTGGGCCCAAAGAGGACCACACCAAGACACATCATAATTAAAATGCCAAAGGTTAAAGATAAAGAGAGAATCTTAAAAGCAGCAAGAGAAAAACAGAGAGTTACCTACAAAGGAGCACCCAGTGGATTTCTGAAAAGAAAATTGCAGGCTAGAAGGGACTGGCAAGGAGTATTCAAAGTGATGAAAAGCAAGGACCTACAACCTAGATTACTCTATCCAGCAAAGCTATCATTTAGAATGGAAGGGCAGATAAAGTGCTTTCCAGACCAGGTAAAGCTGAAGGAATTCAACATCACCAAGCCATTATTACATGAACTGTTAAAGAGACTTGTTTAAGAAAAATGAGATCAAACCAATGAACCTTGAAAAGGCAACAAATTCACAACTATCAGCAACTGAATCTAAAAAAAAAAGAAAAACTAAACTAAACAAACAACCATAACAGGAACAGAATCATACGTATGGAGATCATTTAGAGGATTATGAGCTGGGGATGGGAAGAGGGAGAATGGGGGAAAAGGTGCGAGGATTAAGAAGTATAATTGGGTAGGTACAAAATTAACAGGGGGAGGTTAAGAATAGTATAGGAAATGGAGAAGCCAAAGAACATGTATGTATGCCACATGGACATGAACTAAGGTGGAGGACTGCTGGAGGAAAGGGGGTTACTTGGCAGAGGAGGGCAGGGGAAAACTTGGAACAATTGTAATAGCATAATCAATAATATATATTAAAAAGGAATTATATGATTCAAAAATGAGCTAAATGAGTTATAGGTTGCTCAAAGCTAGAAGAGCCCTTACATATAATCTAGCTCAAGTCTTTTATTGCATAGTGAATAAAACTCAGGACCAGAGAGGAGAAGAAGCTTTTCTGAGGACACCCAGCTAGTTAGTGGTTGTACTCTGTCCTTTATATGATATTATCTCTTCTGTATGAGCTTCTGTATGAGTTTTTGTGCATATTTTGAGTTTTGGAATCTTGATCATGAGAGTTGAAATAGATTCATGGCATGCTTTTGAGATATACAGAATTCTTTAGTTTCATTGGGATAATCTCTTTTTGATGTCTCTCTTACCCTTAATATTTTAAAACTTAGATGGCTCCTCATTTAAGTATGTTTTCTGTACTTAAATGCAACATGCCTCCATATTTCTAACCTGGTATCTTAAAATTCTGATAGGTATTAGAAAATGGAATTAGCCAAGCAGAATTATGGATAAGAATGTGCTCTCTTACTATTGCTGATTCTGTCATTCATCATGCTGACTGGAGTTAAACTGGGAAGAATCAGATTAGACATAGCTTGGGTAGACTAGTCTGGAAACCTTCTGTGTACCTGTTTGCTACAGCAGTTCCATCTACTTGCTCCATTTAAGTCCCTAACCACACCTATAGACTCCCCATCTGTAACAGCTTGTAGGTTCGTTGACTCCTTACCATAATGACAGCTAAGATCCTTTTAAGCTTCATTATCCGTGTTGGACCTGACAATTGGGCTTATTACTTGCCTTGCATTAATCTCATGAAGATCCTGGCACCTGTATTACTGAGGCTACTCTGGCCTGGAATCCAGCCATCCCTAATGTTCCTTTCATGACCATCTATTAACTCCTTGATCTCTCTCTCTCTCTCTCTTCTCTCTTTATACTGACTTCTGCTCCCTCACCTGGCACATCTAAATTATTTTCCAAGTCTATACAGGACACTTTGCATTGTTCCTGAAATGTAACATCTCCTTTTTATTTGTATTTTCTGCACCCTAAATCAAATCTTGGCCTCTCACCCCTGAACATTGTCTCCTAACCTATTTCCCTACCTCTGATTCTTCCACTCTCACTGGCCCTAATGTTCTAATCATAGCATTCCTCTACCCAAAACCCTTAAGTATGTTTCTGAGTTAAGATTTGGATGGCCTCCACAACATAGCTCTTATCTTTTAGCCATATCTTCTTGTGTGTACCTGACATTTTAGTCAAATGCCTACTATTTCCTTAATTCTCCCCCATATTATCTTACCATTCAACATTATCATCTAATCAACTTTTACAGAGTATGTATCATGTTCTAAGCACTCTCTGAGCTAAGCCTTGTTGAGTTGGAGGGCACTAAATCTGAGATTATCAGATATGTAGAAGTAATGCTTATATAAAGTGATGAACACAAAGGAGATCAAAGTTCTTTGGGAACGCAAAGAAGGGAAGAAACTAATTTTGATGTGGGGGGAATCAAGGAAGGTATCAATGAAAAATTGAGGGAATAGGAGAGGGAGGTGAAGAGGAGGTTAGGTAGGGGAGAAAGGGAAGAAATAGGGGAAAGGGGGAACGTTAGGGAAGGCATCCTAGGCAGAGAGAATATCAAGTTCAAGAAGCCTGAAAACAAAAGATGATCTAGTATATTAAGGGATCAGAGAAGGTTAGAATATTTGGGGAGTATAGAAGGCAAACAGAATGAAAGGAGAATACAGCTTGAGAGGCTGAGAGATTGAGAATGGCATTAAATGCAAGGCAAAACAAAAATATTTAAAGCAAGCTCTCAGGCCTATGATTCTATAGCCATTGTTTACAGAATAGACTAGAGCGCAGAGACTCGTGGCCTCCAATGAAGTTCCTTAAGCCTGGAAAGCCTTTCTTTCCTCTGTACTTCCCCATATGTTCCTGCTGAAAGACCATTTTTCAAGGTCATCTCAAATGTTGCCTCTCTTTCACTGTGTTATTCATTTGTCAGAATTTGTCTATGACTTGTTTTTCTCAATATACTCTGAACACCTTGAGAATATGGATCTAGTATCATTCACCTGTCTTTTCTGCTGCAGTGTGTGATACTATCATGACCACAAGTAGAATCTACTCAGTTGTTGAATTAATTTAAACTGGTATTCCAGAGATCATCACTACTCCAGTCCCAAAGGTTATGTTGTTGAAGGTTCACAGGCAGAAACATGATTTATTTTTATGCCTTGCTTTTTCTTCCAGTTGGAAAAAGCCAAGGACAGCCCCCAACACAATTGTTGGTGGGGGTCACCTAGACTCGGAGACCTGAGGCTTAAAAGGCCTTGGGAAAGAGCATAGCAGCCTACTGGGACAGGAGCCTTGAGCCCTCTTCAGGCCCAACCAAAGGGTAGGACAAGTAGGAGGGGTGCTTTTCTAGCTTAACTGAGCATTTCCTGGCTTCATGCTAATGTTATTTCAGTGCCATTACACTGCATGATTTACCATGATCAGCAAAGCAATTTGTTGTACATTATCCAAAAAGTGCTAATCGATTTTAGCTCAAAATAGATTTTAAAAACTTCACAAAAGTTGTCCTAAAATGCTGATTAGTGGGGAAAAGCTAAAGCTAACCTAGAGTTGTTTTTGCATTATAGCTATAAAAAATTATAATCCTCCCAATTCATTTTTATAAACAGCTAAGGTATAAATAAATGAAAATATGGTAAAATATATGCCTTTAGCTTGTCTCATTTAGAGATGAGAGTTGGAGTCATAGGAAAGGACTAAGGGATTGTCTGTTTATGGTTTAGCTTTCTAATTTTGTAGAACACAGTCCCAAATAATTGATCATTATTAAGTTAATATCTATGATACATAGTTTTCCCTTTTAAAAAAAGTGGGAACTACCCTGACTGGAGTGGCTCAGTGGATTGGGCATCATCCTGCAAACTGAAAGGTTGCCACTTAAATTTCCAGTCAGGGTACATGCCTAGGTTGCGGGCCAGGTCCCCATTTGGGAGTGTGCATACAAAAGCCTACCAAGTGATGTTTCTCTCCCTCTCTTTTCTCCTCCCTTCCCCCTCTCTCTATAAATAAATAAATAGCCCTGGCTGGTGTGGCTCTGTGGATGAAGTGCCGGACTGAGAAGCGAAGGGTCACTGGTTCAATTCCCAGTTGGGGCACATGCCTGGGTTGTGGGCCAGGTCCCCTGTAGGGGGCATGCAAGAGGCACCCACACCTTGATGTTTTTTTCCTTCTCTTTCTTCCTCTCTTTGCTTCTCTCTAAAAATAAGTAAGTAAATAAATAAAATCTTAATAAATACATAAAGCTTTAAAAATTAAAAATGGGAGCCTCATAGAGCCAACCATACAAGGTTATTATAAGGACAAAATGAGATAATTTCTGTAACTGTATGCAGCCTACCACCTAGGGGGTACATTCATTCCCTTTTCGCCCTTTCCCAACTCAAGCTCCCATACCATTCTGCACCTCTTCTTTATCTCTTGCCAAAGTGTATTTCCTCTTTTATCAACCCCATAAGATTCTGTTTACTTCAAAGCCATAAATTCTGGGTGCTTGTTCAGATTTTCTATTAAAGGGAATTTATGTTCTTATGGAAATAACATCCCAGAGTAAAGTTACAACAGCACTAACATGTTCCCTGGCATAGTATTCTTATCCTATCTGACAAGACTAGATAATTCCTGATACTTAAATATATTGCTCCTATATATATTTTATGGTACTCTACTTTTTACTAATAATCAATACTTGTCTGAGGCAGCTGTTTTTTATTTCATTACTTGAAAGGGAGTGAAGTACAGATCAGTAACATATGGAAATTTATGTTTCAACAGCCTTTTTTGGGCCAGGGGTTGGAAATATTAAAAATTATAGAAAAACCATTTTGCATTTTAAGAAAAAAACACCCAGTCTTTTGGTCAGGAAACTTGGGCTCCTTTCATAGATCTAGCATTATGTTATTTTGTGATGTTATTTTATTTTGTTTCCCTGTGACTTGGTCTTCCTGGTGATAAAAACAAACTTCCTTGTATTTAACTTTAAGCATAAGGGACAAGACACGAAATCATTGAAATTTACAAATAATTTTCCCCTTCTCAAGTCCCTGCCAAGATGGAATTAGTGGAGGTTTAAAAAGAAGTAAAATGATACCTGAAGTTCTACTGAGTCTCTTAAAAAGAAAGATGCAATCCATGATTCCATCTGATTCATAGGGTCCTCTCAGAGGCAGAGCTTCAGCCATCTGAACTTTCCATTCAGTTCCACCAGAAATGAGCTCTCCTTGTCAAGGGAGGGAGACTTTAATATGCTAGCACTCCCTTCTACCTTTTAGAAATCTACAGCCCTTCTTTCTGTACAAATACAACAAATAAGCATCTCTCTCTCCTTTCCCTAGTACCTGTGGTTTATTGGCTACTCTGAAATTAGATATTGTATAAAATGAGAAAAATGGAGCAATTCTTATATATGAATATTAGGAGAAACCCAGGATCATCTAATATTTTAAAAGACTGAATGATTGCCTAATATGTACTTCTTATTTTACAGATAAGGAAATAGGCCTAGGTAGGTAAAAATATCATGTATATTGAACTATGTAAAATTGTGTCTGCTTACTACTTTTTGTTCCCTCAATGTTGTACCTACCTTTTATAGTAGATGCATGTATTAGGAGAAGCGAGTATACAATTGAGACCCTTTTAGTAGCTGCTTCGCCATCACTAGTCTGTGCTTTTTTAACACAGAAATGGATAGTTGGCTGAGGAGATGGTCTAGGAAGAGGGAAATTAGGAAGGATAGGGATTTACAGATGTTGTAGTGGGTATATGGTAGACACTTCATCTATGGTAGTCTTGACTTCTATCATTTTGTATATACCTATCACCTAGGTAGGTGACCAGGAGATAAGAGGCTATAGACATGTGTTCTATGCTGTAAAATGTCAAATGATGCTGTGACTTTTTCATAAATTTCAGATATTCTTTGTAGTCCATCTTAAAATTCTTCTGTGGACTTGGAGGTATACTTATCAGTACCAGAGTTAAAGTCATAAAAGTAAAGAAACCAAAGAATGAATTTGTCTATATCTTCATCCTTAGCAGTCAAATTTTAAGGCACAGAGAATATCTGAATGTGATATATATGTGTGTGGGCATGTATGAATTGGCTTGTTCTTTAAGAGCTTCAGATCACCTGAAGTAGAAATGAAGCAAACAGAAATAAAGCCAATCTCCACAAGAACACACCCCTTAACCCCAGGTTGCTCTGGACTGCACTTTGCGTTCTTTGTAATTGGACAGCCATGCTTAAGTTAAGTGGGTTACTATCTAGAAGAAGGTGTAAGTTTGCCTGCTTCCTCACATTTCACTTTTGAATAGTCTGGTGGCTTAGAAGGGATAGAAGGATCTAAGATGTATGAATGAAGTGTGAGTTTCCAAATTGACTTACACCATAGTTATAAACAATGAAACAAAAACAATAGCAGTAATGAAGCCACTCTGGAAACAGGTAAATTCCAGTGAGCCTTATAAGACCTCTCGAGCTGAAATAACCTGAAAACAGAGAAAAACAAGTTTAATGATTGATATATATCTGAAATGTGCAGGTTGGACAACACTTGGACTTGGAATGAAACAATAAGAGGTTACATTCATGGATAACCAACAAGATAAGGCTGTTGTTGCCTCAGCCAATGGAGAAAACACTCTGATTAATGGGGTCAAAGAAAATGGTAAGGGAATTTAATTATAGTACATAATGTCTCTCCCAGCATAGATTTTTAGTATCCACAATGTTTGGGTGGGTTCAATCTAGAATGCCTCTGAGATCTTTGTTAATCCTAAACTTTATTCTGTCACATCTCTAACTGGGCTAGAAGGGTCTCTAAGACATATCTAATTCAACCACTTTGCTCTCTCAAATCATCTCTGTCAAATGAATAGTTAAGTTCTTCAAAATTCCTAGTAAATTAGAAATATGCTCTGATGTGAGTTTTGGAACATCTAGATTTAGTATGAGCTTTCAGAACAGAAGTCTTAAGAATAAGACTGAGCCTCATAACTCAGAACAATGAATATCCCATCTGAGCATTTTCTTACCCTGAAAGCCTTGACTTTCCCATTGATCATGCACTCAGTCCAATTCTTTCCCCATTTTTGAGGAAAGTCCCTGTCTGAATAAAAAGTTGAACCTTAAGAAATGTTTCTTACTCACATGAATAGATGATTAAAATCAAGGTTGTTCTTTAACTTTGTAATTTCTTGTTCTAAAGCTAGAGGAACTGAGGCTTAGCTTATATAATAAGATCAAGTACCAGAAACTGACCATGGGAAAGAGAGTTAATGAATATGGTTTAAGACCTTTAATTTTATTCCTGTCATTTTTTCCCTTTTCTCTAGATTCAGACAACCAGGATATGGCAATGAAGTCATTTGCAGCTCTAGAGGCTGCTGCACCTGTCCAGCCTATACCAGTGGTTCAAAAAGAGACCCTGATGTATCCCAGGGGTCTCTTGCCTCTGCCCTCCAAGAAGCCCTGTATGCAGAGCCCTCCCTCTCCTTTAGGCCTGATTGAAGCACCTGAGCATGCTGCTAATAGTGCTTCTGTGAATGCCATCTCCCTTACATCTGGTGTTGGAAAAGGCCTGAACACATGGTCACTGCCCAATGAGTGTGAAAAAGCTTCATTTGCCATAATGGAGCCTGCAGGCATGTCAGCTCTGAATGGGGACTGCCTTATGCAGCCAAGTCGGACTTGCTTGGGCTGCTTCATGGAATCCAAGGATGCAATAGATCCTGAGCCTGGGATCAGTTTAAAAGTTGGTGATCTAAATAGGGATTATGAAACCTGTGCAGTCTCTGATATAGGGATTCAGTGTATTAATGCTGGAGAAAACATGAAATATGGAGAGCAGCTGCTCTCAGACCAGCTCCTGGGCTTCCCCCTACACAAATCAAGGGCGGGAGATAGACGAGAAGCCGAGAAACCTGACATCGACTTGGAGGATCCAGCTCAGAAAAGTTATTATGAGGCATTACTGTTAGATAAGTGCAACACAGAAGAGGCTTTACTGGCAAATTCCAATCAGGATTGGGGTTACTTTGAGACTTTCATTAGTGAGAGTAAAATTGAACTACTTGACCTCTGTTCCAAGAATGAGCTGTCTGTCAACCTATTCTCTGAAGAAGATGTGGATAACTACATGTTTGATGATGATGAGTCAACACTGGGCAGTGATGTCTGTTCCCTGAAAATTCGATATGAGTCCTTCCAGGACAATGTTCGAGATAAGACCACCCTTCTGATGCAGGAGGATGCCCAATTCAATTTCTTTCCCAGTGTCTTTACTACCTGCCCCAAGCGGGAGTCTAAGACTGGGACCCTGAAGCAGAGCAGCGATCTTTCCCAATTCAAGGTCCCTGACATGAGCATCATCTGGGGGGAAGAAGATAAAAATCTGGACAAGAAGAAAGGCAAAGAAGAAGGACAGGAAGACAAAGGTGTGGAGAAAAAAGATGGAAAGGATAATGGAGAAAAATCTGCCTTAAATAAACCATGCAGTGGGACTGAGGGAGGGCAATTTAAGAATCCAAAGCAGGGCCATCTTGCCAATTCCTTAGAGGCATCAGGGAATTTCAGTGATGACAGTTCCTTCATTGAGGTCTCTTATGATGCCATGGGGGAGATCAAAGACTGTAGCCGCTATATGGCTCGGGACAATAATTCTGGCAGCTCCTCTTCTCAGCAGAACTATGGTCTGCGAGCAAAAAGAAAAGTCAGGTACAGTGAAGATTATCTATATGATGTTGATTCACTAGAGGGTGAAAAAGTAAATGAGAGGAAGGAATGGCTGCCAGGTGGTTCCAAAGAGGAAGATGATGATGAATGGTGTCCCAAAAAAAGAAGAAAAGTAACCCGTAAAGAGCCCCCTGTAATTATCAAATACATTATCATCAATCGCTTTAAAGGTGAGAAGAACATGCTGGTGAAGTTGGGTAGGGTGGATGCTAGTGAGACAACAGTGAATTTGAGTGAGCATCAGCTAAACAAATATGCAAAGCTAGCACCCTTAAAGGGCTTCTGGCAGAAGAAGAAGAAGCAGAGAAACAGCAGCACAGAGTCCAGCAAGACACACTTATGCCCAAAGCAAAGCTTTGAATCAGGGAGCTTTGAGGTGTCATTTCTGCCACCTACACGCAAACGAAAATCTAAACTTGGCAACAGGCACAGGATTCAAAGAATCCCATCCATGGAAACTTCAGCAAGTAGTAAGCAAGTTTCATTCTGCAATGATCAGAGGCAAACTAGTAGTCATAAAGAAGATGGGAGCCTGAAAGGTACACTGAAATCTCCCAACTGTGCAAATGGATCACATTTAAATGACATCACAGGCCCAGACTCAGTGAAATTCAAAGTGCAAGATACAGAATTTAAGGGGCCAGAGAGAAGAGTGCTCAACAAAATCAAATTTAAAAGTGAAGCCAGATTAAAATCTAAGAAACTCAAAGCTGGGCAAGAAAACAAGCCAATTGTTCAAATGAGCCCTCTTTTGGAAGACCGATCCTCCAAGGATAATTTAAATAATGAGGCTGTTCCTGGGACCTCAAACAGTCCCCATTTATCTGAATTTCAGGAGGCAAAGGTTGCTAAGAGTTCTACCTTCCTACCAACAACCTGCTCTTCTGAAATGCCTCTATCATCTGCTAATGTTGCCACAAATATACCTGTTATACCTGGAGGATATCTGCAGACATTGTTAGATGCTTCTGACTTGTCAAATAATACTGGTATCTCATACTTCACTCACCATTCTCCAGAACAAAATGAAGGCAGCCTCCCCCAAACAGAAAAATCATTTGCACCTCTCCAGCCTTCTCAGGACTGTGTACTTTCCTCACCTTCTGAGTCTGAGCTACAGCAGTCATCCCCAAACTTCAAAATGGAATCAAGCGACTATGGGAATGTGTGGCCCAACAAGCCTACTTCTGGTCCTCAGAAATTCATAGCTGAAGTCTCAAGTGAGACAGCTCCAACCCAATCCAGTGAATATGGAGTCTCCCAGGTAGTGTCCATGGAAAATAACCTCACAGCTACACCATACAATCCAATCTGCCTCAATAGCGGTGGCAGTAGTTGCAACAAGGTCCTATATGCCTCTGTGCAAGACACCCATCTTGCATCTGATGACTCCTATCAATTATGTCACTTTAATAATGCAGAGATCTGCTTTCCTTTCCAACAGGGCCCAGTCAATATAGATGATGGCCAACTCTTCAGCTTTGATTCCATGGCTCCACTCTCTGTCAATTCGAGCAATTATTGCTCTTTAAGCTTGAAGTCCTGTGAAAAGGATGGTGATGATGATATCACAGATGACTTCCTGGCCCATTGCAGCCCCAAGCTGGTGATCCAGCAGAACACTGATGAAATAGCACCACTAAAGGAGTCCACTGACCTCCTGGATATCTCCAACTTCACTCCTGACAAATTTCGCCACTCTTCCCTCTCAGAGATGTCCCCACCTGACACCCCCAGTATTTCCCCTCAAATTACCAGATGTGAGAGTACAAAGACATTAGGAACTCTGAAAGGGTTCCAAGAGGGTGTCCCAGGACCACTAGGCAATGTGGAGAAGATCAAGTGGGACTGCAGTACACTTTCACAGCAAGTCCAAGTGGAGGAAGGATTTTCTTTAAATAACCATCAGTTTCAGTTCCATATGTTCAATGATGAGGATTCTGTCAGCCTGCTCCAAAAAACCCCTTGCGTATCAACTTTTAATGATCCATCTGGTCAAGTGAATACTAACAACAAAGTTTCAAAAGCAAGAAAGAAAAGTTCACCCAACAAGAGCGGGGCTATGAACCAAAGCTCTTCTCAGAAAAACACCAGGAAAAAATCCCCCAAAGCCACCAGCAAAGGGATTGAAAAGCCATCTGGTAAAACCTTCCGCCAGGTCTCTAAGTCAACAAAGAAAGGGAAATACATGGCTGCAATCAATGGAGAGAAAATGCAAATTGACATTGGCCACGGGGGAGGTCAAATCAACAGCATATCCTCCACAGGGAAGACACTGACTGAATGTATCCAACATGGTGATCCTGGGGCCTCTATGAAGATGCCAAGTCAGAAGGGACTTTCTGGAGATTGGGCTTTGGGGAAAGACAACAGCCCAAGCTGGAGCGACATGAGCATGGGCACCAACACCAACAACCTCCTAGATGATGACCAGCGGGAATTTCAAGAGCCTTCCTATATCTTGTCCAACATTGCCTCTGGTATGGCAGATGTGCAGAGATTCATGATGGCCTCCATAGAGCCCCTTTGGGAACCCATGCAGCACCATGGGGACCCCAACATATTCTATTCCCCTGAGTCCAATAGTCTAAAATTAAAAACACTCAAAATATTGGCTGGGACACCACAGGAATCTAAGAAAAAAGTCAACAACGGGTCACCAGGAGCCACTAAGAATCACAGGTCCACCAAGGGTGTGAGTAAAAGCAATGGGAAAGCAGCAATAGGCGATCCTGGTCGTGCAAACATGCCTGGTTATAATGAGGACTCTCGCTCTGCCTTCTTTGATAAAAAGTATAATAACCTGAGCACTTTAGGCAATAATGGACCAACACACAAAAAGTTATATCGTCACAAATCCAGCTCCAAGGCCCTGAGAGATGAGAAGTGTAAGGGAAAGCGCACGGAGCGAGAACAGGTCCACAAGGATGAGGCTGGGACAGCTTCTTTTGAAAAACTGAGGTAATACTGCACCAAAATGGCTGAGATGATGCACCCTTAGCTTTTCTACTGCCTGCTAAGCCTTCAGTCTGTCATTTTTCCCCTCTTGAAAGCAAAAGTTTGCATGAAAGAAACTGCCCAATTCCCTTATTTTACAAATTAAAAAAAAAAAGATTCAAGTGCATGAAAATCCCTATACCTTTAAGCCACCCAAAAGATAAGGTAATTTGGTTGTGTCTTGGCTAAGTACAAGCTCTAACAAAGCTACTTTTTCTGCTATTCAATATTAGTTTTTACTTATTGAGAAAATAGAACTAAAATGTGCTCTTGAGTAATCTTGGGGAAGGGAAGGGTTTTGCAGAGAGAAAATTTTCAACAGAAGAATTAAAAGCCAAGATCATTTAAGCAAAAAGAATGTAATTTGGAAAACAAAATTTCATCATTCAGCAAGTAGACATGCTTTCTAGTGCCCCCTGCTATTTGTATCTTTTTCTGTATTATATGACATCTACTATGATATAAAAAGATTTAGATTTTATGATCCCTTTGTGGGACATACAGTAAAACTAACTAAGATGGCATGAATTGTTTGGTTTTTCTGCAGGGATTCCGACTACAATCTCCTAAAAGCAGAAACAGCATTTTGGGTTTTACCTGTATTTGAAGAAGAGGCTCGCATTTTCCAGAAAGACATTTGATGTTTGTATTTTATTTCTTTCAAAATATGCCTTGTGGTATGTATGTTGACATGTAAGTGCTTAAAGAAAAGAATTTTAAAGTGTGGGAATAAGTCTTTGGAAACAAACTTTAATCTGATATTCTATGTAAAAGACTTTAAAAGTCACACAGTTGCACAAGTAGTTTATGCACTATTGCCCAAGGGGAAAAAAAGGAAAACATTGTGCCAAACTACAAACAAGTGACTCTATTGTATATATTTTTACTTCTATATCAACATTTGGTTGTGAGTATTTGGGGAGCTTGTCCCTGTTGATTTACTAGAAGCATTCCAGTGACTCTTGCTATTAACCACCCCCACCTTATGTGGATAGCACCTATAGATCACAGTGGAAAAATATGTTGTGCTACATAATTTACCAAAACTTAAAAGATACTGTTTGAAATGTGCCAAATTTCCTTACCTCATCTCACAGATTCACCCCACAGTTTAAAGATCATTAATGAATTTTTAAATATATATATGTGCATACATACATTATTTAAATGTTTTAAGCTCTACTGTCCTGTGTGGAAACATGAAGAATTAAACATGGCACAATAAAGGTTTGTTTGTTCCATTGCCTGAGGGTTAAAACATTGGAAAAGTCTGGAAGTCACAACAGCTAAGTCCATCAGGGACCCAAGCATATACATTTATAGAACCTTTTACAAGGAAATAAAACAGCTGATTTAAAGTTTGTTTTCTAAAAGCAAAATCTGTAGCTGAAAATTATTTAAAGTGCAAAGTTATATTGCTGATACTTTATATCTCAGTTTTATATATTTTATAATAGTCTGGAATAAATTATAAAATAACTATAAAATCAACGCTAATGATAAATGAAGTACATAGATTGCTTTTATTTATTTCCTACATGTTTTACTCCAGTTTTGTCAAAAGTGCACTCATATCATGGCTTTAGTTGTTCTTTAAGTGTTTAATCTTGCAATGCTAATGTTATTCAAAGAAAATGTTAAGACATTTCGGTACAATTGCTATGATATATATATCAGATCAACTAACGATTTATAGTAATGACTGATTTGGGCCATATATACTTAGTCTGAGGATGACTAGTATTTGATGCCACACACTAAACTTAAATTTCAATTTTTTTACATATATTTTTGAAATCACATTTTTTTATTCTGTCCCACCCCCTTTTTGTAAATTTCACAGCTCCAACATCCCTCACTACTAGCTTTTTCTTCCCCTTTATTTACCACTTACTTCTAACATTTGATCTATTTTCCTTGCACAGTTGAAGGCCTGTGTGTCTGATGACTGATGCATTATGGCACAGATGAGATAATGGATGTGAAAGCGCTTTGTAGATCGTAAAGTGCTATACAGATATAGGGGATTAATATTATTAATGTTGTTGGTTGTTGTTGTTGTTAACCTTACTATTCTTACTAATATTATTACGCACCTATTAACTTTTGAATATATAGCCTGTGGGTGGAAGGGTGGAGAATAAGTGGGTGGGGGAAAAGGGGATTTTAAAAAAAGGGGGAAGATATTTCAGAAGGAAAATTTAAGCAAAATATGAATCTACCTAGTTATTGCCACCTAAATATATTCAGAAACAGAGAAAAACATTTGAAAGTAGTCAGAGAGAAATGGATGGAAGCCTGTCACATGTATTGGTATACACACTTCCCGGTCCATGATTCGTTTCACCAGCCTGCTCTACTACTTATAGCTAGGTTGTAAAGTGAACAAACCTGTGTTTTTGATGGTGTGATTGTGTGTATCTGTAGGGATGAGTGGGTGAGGAGCATTTTGTGAAGCTGCTTCAGGCCTATTTCTAGGCTTTGATGGTCTGTGTGTGGTGAGCCCTGGAAAATTAGTTACTCAAAAGGCACCAGATGAAATGTCTCCTGCTCTGCAGCTGCCATCCAAAAGGGAAAATAATCCAACTAGAACACTTTCTTCTATTTCCCCCACTCTGATAGCTCGCTGTTTGCACTGAATTCTATGGCTGGTTCCTAGGAGCTGGTATTTGTTTTGTTTTTGTTTTTTCTATTTTGCAGCTGAATTTTGGTTTGGAATCACCAACTCTGCCTATATTGTGATCCTCACGACTCCAGACTTCAAAGTCACCTGCTGGCAATTAAAAGAAGAAATAAATAAAAATGTTCCATGAGTACAATGTGTTTTATAAAAAATAAATATGGGAGCAGTTGTCCAGTTTTTTCTCAGTATCAGTTCAGCTTTCAAGAATGGGTGGGTGGGACAGAAGGACAACCTGAAACTGCTGGAAACAAACAATTTTCTTGTCAGATCTTGGCTGTCATTAGTCCTTTGCAATAGATGCTCTTTTAGTTTCTCCCGTGGAGCTCACTAGGAGCCAACTCTAGGGCATGATTCATTCTTTTCTCCAAAAACAATTGCCATTTTAAGGACCTTTTTTAAATTGGCCTGCAGTATATTATACATTTTTAACATATAAATTAGTGACTGGTAACCAATCACTTTCTATTAGAATATAACAAGAAACTGAGTTTGAGTAATGATCAATGGGACATGTCATGAGATGCTTATTCTCTTAATTATACTTAATATCCCCATCAGAACATGATGTTCTGACTTCAGTTTTTAGGGCTTTATTGATCCTGTCTCTCCTCTGAAAATTCTTTTTTTTCCTGACAACATAGTAGGACTGACGTTTTGGAGATCTCTTATTCAACCAGCTGCCTTAGTGGAGTAAGGACCAGTGATATAAAAATAGTGTTCTGCCCTAACACTGATATCTCAAGTCAGATATATGAAAGTTTCCTTGGTCTGAGGAAAATTCCTGAAATTCCTGACTGTCACTACCTATAAACCTCTTCTCTCTGAGAAGCAGCTTCCTATTAATGCCTTCCCAAATGAATCCCATTTAATTTTTAGTTTCCTGGAAATGGTATTCTCTCTTATTCTTCTTGTTTAATCTGAGTCCTTGGTCTTACAATTTTTTTCTTTTATAATCTCATATTCCACCTCCCCAAAGGGTCAGCCTATGTGAACGTTAACCAGGCTACTTCCTTATGGAAATTCAGAGAACTTCTCACTCCTAATTAGCTTTAACTGCTTTGATCACTTTCAAATCTAATTTTAAACATATTCACACACACACACACACACACACACACAGAATAATGTCACGTGACTGAGGAAACTTGGAAATTCCTTTTCCTTGAAAATCTGTAAGAATAGATCTGATCCCCTTTCTACCCTGGTTAGGTGCTGGACTGTGTGAAGAAGGGTGTTAAAACAGTGGTGTTGACCAAGGCTCTTTGAGACTTTGGGGTTATATTTGGGCTGTGATAACTGCGTGAACCAATGGCCTCTCTGGTGTCATATACCACCTTCCTATGCTGCTTGCTCCCATCTTTCTCTTCTGACTTCTTGTTACTCTGTGCAATTATGTTAAGGCCTTACCATTTCCTAACATTTGCAGACATCCTGCACTACCTTGACCATCACTTCTTTAGCTATCTCCCTGAAGTCCTTGGTGCTAGGTGGGCTTTGTGACAACTTTCATCTTCTCTGAACTTGTCCTTTGCTGGAATGCATCTGTATCTGTGCTAAAGGGAGGGAGGTAAGTGTGTGCATAACGAAGCATAAAGGATGCTTCACAAGCTGTAAACAATTCTGGCTAGCATCCTGTGTTCTGTTGGGTGAGGTTCTGCAGTTTTAGTGAATTTCCAGTTTAGTGGGTTGTAATCAGCATTTACTGCCTAAAGGAGAAAAACCATATCCAAGGACCTCTTAACCAAGCTTGCTCTTACCAAGTTGAACCATTTTGATGCAGATCTGCCACATCTTCAATTTACAGATGCTCTCAGAACAGTTCCAAGAATTGAAGAGAGCTAAGTTTCTGCACTGAAGAGAAGAATGGAGCACTAGCTAGTCCTAACTAGTGCTAGAACATAGAAACGTTTGTTGAGAAATTAACTAATATAAGGAGTTTTTGTTTTCACTTATGGATTTTTAAAATGACTACCCACCACTATAGAAATATG
Source organism: Pteronotus mesoamericanus (assembly GCF_021234165.1). NCBI lineage: Eukaryota > Metazoa > Chordata > Mammalia > Chiroptera > Mormoopidae > Pteronotus > Pteronotus mesoamericanus. Next base: position 8,380,514 of record NW_026555198.1, read on the forward strand.
TCTTTTTTATTAAATAAAACTAATGTGCAATTTCTTTTCTAAATAAAATTCACTGAGCAAATCATTATGTTTAGAAGGTTTAGTACCAAAATCAATCATTTTAGTAATCAGTCAAATAGGGAGCTTGTCAATACAATGTAGGCCAGGGATTTTGTAAAGGTGTCTCAAGTACCTGAATAAAAGAGGAAAAAATTGTCTTGGCTGTTTAAACTTGGGAAACACTGTCACCTGCTTGAGAGTCCTCAGCCAGCATAGCATTGTTTTGATGACAGTACTCAGGCTATCCTTTAAGGCACATTATTTTTTACTCAGAGTGTTAATCAGTAACTACAGTCATCAAGCAGAGCCCCCATTACAGCTACATAATACTTGAGATGTACTCTTGGTTTCAGAATCATAACTAAGATGTAAAACATTAGAGAAGGACAATGTAAAAGAGAGAAGCTTAGTACAAAGTTGAAGGTATGAATGAGCTTTTTAAATCAGTATCTGGGTAAATAGATACTAACATTAACACTCAGCAACATGAGAGAGACAGGCTGTATGTCCATCTAACAGGCTCACTGGTTTCTGAGTCTTAAAAAGACATCCCCCTCAAAAAGAAGAAAGGAGATATTTAAATCACTTTGCCTCTTTGAGAGACACCTAGTTTTACAGCACAAAGGAAAAGGCTTAGAATGAAAACTAGAAGAGGCCTTTTGTTTTTGACTCCCAGTGAGGGGTGAGAAAGCTTAAGATGCTCTACTGGGATACCTGTAGCACTGACTAGGGTTTGATGCCTACAGAGTTTTGAATGTACTAGTCCTTAATTTAATTTCCATAAAACTAAATGCACCTCTTTGGTAAGTTACTGATTTATGGTGCTAAAAAAATACTATTATCCCCATTTTCCTCTTCTCCCAAACCCCTTAAATATTTAAGAAAATTTAAAATAAAAATGTTAGAGGCCCTTTTCATGAATGTAACCTGAGTTTCTGTTTGATATATGACACTCCAACCTTAAAAAGTTAGGAAATTATTTGCCTTTTTTCTTTTAGAGTTAAGTTTTATAAATAATCTGTAGAGTCAATTGAAGTATAAAGCTTAAGGATCAGTCTTAAGACGCCTACAAAATCTTGTATATTTTTAAGTGTGCCAATTTGTAACATATTTTGTAAGTGTATATTTTTCTTAGAAAAGTGCTGTGAAGTGTCTGTATGTGAGAGTTTTCCTTTTGTGCACCACTAGGTGCTAATAAAAGGATATTTACTTCAAAGTTTCTGGTTTTAGAAACCACAATACAAAGAAAAAATACACTTTTGTTGGGAATTTTGTAACACAAAACATGTTGTGAAAGAGTATAGTGATCTTGTGCAAAAGAAAATGAACATTTGTGAGCTTCTTGCTGTTTTATAGATTTTCTTGTAAATTATTCTTGTAACACCTCTGGTTTTGTTGTTCTTGTTGCAAAGGTTTTAAATATTTGTGACTGAGTGTATGGTGAAACTGTCATAATGTTACCTAGCTGAATTTTGTTATTGTTTATGGAATAAATAAAAAGAAAAGTTTAAAATACTGCTTTAGAATCATATGTAACAGAAATCAAACCATTTCTAATTAAATTCTATGTCCCAAATAAAAAATGCTTCATTGTCTAGAGCAGTGTTTCTCAAACTATCCATAGTGAGGTACCAATTTTTTTCCTCAAATCCATCACAGACTGATACTATCATAAAACAAAATAAGAATGAATTTTGAAATGAAAAGGAAAAAATATGCAAAACAACAGCCCTAATGTATTCATGTCAACATGTAAAATGACAATTTAAAACAAACATAGGGAAAAAGAAAAGAATTGCAAAAATTTAGTACTCTGTGTGACACAAGTCGACTAATTACTGTCAAATTGCCAAAAAGGTTCTAACCATGCTTTGAGAAACACTTTGAGCAGGAGTGGCAGCATTACCATCATCTCTGAACTTGTTAGGTATGCTGAATTCCAGGCCTTAATACTAATTCTACTGAATCAGAATCTGAATTTTAACAAGATTCCTAGCTGATTTGTGTGCATGTTAAAGTTTGAGAAGCATTGAGCTAGAGTTTTCTGTAGGGAATTTTTCTGCCCCTTGAACCGAGGAATCATTTTCCAGTGTGTCCCATCTTCAAAGACCTTAGAACAAACAGTGTCCTTGTTTTGTGGTCTAGATGGATTCTGCAGAGATGCGGTCCTCTCAAAGTGTCAACGCTGTTTATTGAAAGTAATAAATGCTAATTTGCCTGGTACCCAAGAGATGTCAGATTTTCCATAATTCCCGGCAGTTCCTACATAATTTTACTTACCATTCACCCATGGACCCTGTTTTCTTTAATCAGTACTTTCCAAAATTCTATTTCCATTGTGCTCAGTATTTTAATATTTGATATGTCTAAAAAAACTGGAGTCACATATCAGAGCCTAGAACCATGGCTAACCCACAGGAAAGTCAATGCGGTACACACAAACCAATAGCTACTTCCTTAGTCTTAAATATCATTACTCAGAGAAATTGAAAGATGCTCATGATCTCATTTATATCCACCACTTCAACTACTACCTAGATTCCCAAAAATTTCTCCTGAGTTCCTAGCTTATATCTTCCTTTATAAGCTGCCTATCTCCACTTGGACATTCTGGAAGTTACTCAGACTTATTTTTTCAAGGTTATTTCATAATCCGTTTACCCTCTGAGTGCGCTCTAGTTCAGTGAACGGTGCTACCATTCATCTAAGCCAGAGAGAAAGATTCACCAGCAACTCCTTCCTCTTCCATCCTCAAATCCAATTGGCCACGGTCAGTTTTCCTGCCTATCTATCTCCATTGACACTGCCTTCATTCAAGCTTTCGTGGTACTTCGCCTGGACTCTTACACACATTGTCCTAATTCAGTGATACCCAGACTTGGAATTCACACCTGGAAATTTTTAAATCAGGAAAGAAATGGCTGGAAGTCTCTGTAGAGCTGCCAACTTTTTATTTTGCTAAGTAAAGACATTTAAAAATAAAACTATTATTAAAAAAAACAACAAATGTTGGCAAGGATGTGGAGAAAAGGAGACCCTCATGCCTTGTTGGCGGGATTGTAAACTGGTGTGATCCCAGTTTACACTGTGGAAAACAATACAGAGATTCCCCCAAAAATAAAAATAAATCTCTCATGTGAACCAGAAATTCCACTTCTGGCTACTTATCCAAAGAAATCCAAAACACTAATTTGAAAAGATAATTTTCTTTGAACAGTCAACTTATATGTACTCTGCCATGTCAGGGTTATAAAGTTAAATAAAACATTGTTCAATGAAAAAAAAAGATATATGCACCCCTGTGTTTATTGCAGCATTATTTACAATAGCCAAGATATGGCAGCAACCTAAATGTCCACCAATAGATGATTGGATAAAGATGTGGTACATATATAAAATGGAATATTAGCCACAAAAAAAAAAATGAAATCTTACCATTTGTGACAGCATGGATGGACCTAAAGGGTATTATGCTAAGAGAAATAAGCCAGAGAGAGAAAGACAAATACCATTTGATTACACTTACATGTGCAATTGAAAGAACAAAATAAACAGGAAAACAAAACAGAAACAGTTACATGCAGAGAACAGAGTGATGATTGCCAGACAGGAAGGAGATTGGGGACAAAGGTGAAAAAGGTGAAGAAATTAAGAAGTACAAGTTGGTAGTTGCCAAATAATCATGAGGATGAAAAGTACAGCATAGAGAATATAGTCAATAACATTGTAATAACTACATATGATGGCAGGTCAGTACTAGACTCATTAAGGGAATCACTTCATAAATTATATAGAAGTCTGGCCACTATGCTGTAGAACTGAAACTAATATAAAATAATATTGAATGTAAAATGTAATTGAAAAAAGATAACCACTGAATGTTTTAGCTAATGCAATAAAACACAATAAAGAAATGAGGGTAGATTAGATAGGTAGATAGATAGATAGATGATAGATACATAATAGAAAGGAGGTGACACTGTTCTCATTACTTAAAAATAACACAAATCTGAACGTTTCAAGCACATGGTATGAAAAATCTGTTACAATTAATAGAAAGTTTAGTTAGTGATCTGGTCACAAATGTAAAATATAGCTTTACTTTTTTCAGCAATATTCATTTAGAAAGGATAATAAAAACAGTTCATATTTTATATTTATATATATGAATAAATATACACTTGTAAAAGGCCTATTTGTTGAAAAAAACCAAGCATTAATGGAGACCTAAAGCAGACCTGAATAAATGAAGAACAGTGTCGTATTTTTGGATGAGATGGCACAGTATTGTACAGATAAGGATACTTTCCCAATTAATCAACAAATGAAATGCAATTCCAGTTAAGTCCCACCAGATGTTTTCTGAAACTTAACATATTGATTTTATTTATTTTTTTACAATAGAATCTTTTTATTGTATTTTTCAATTATCATTTATCCCCTTTATATCCTCCTCCCCCCTTTAATCACTACATTATTGTCCATGTCCATGAACATACTGATTTTAAATTCATCAGAGAAATAAAGGCATAAGAATGAATAAAAACAATGGGGAAAAAAGAGAAAGAAGTTGATCTGCCAGCTATTAAAATACACTGTGAAACTACAATAATTAAAAGTGTGATCTAGTCATGGCCAGGTGGCTCATTTGGAAGAAGCATCCTCCTGTACACCAAAAGGTTGTGGATATAGATTCCTGGTCAGGGCACATACCTAGGTTGCAGGTTCCATACCTAGGTCAGGACACCTATGGGAGGCAACCAATCTGTTTCTTTCCCACATTATTCTCTGCCCCCACTTTCTCTCTCTCTAATATCAATAAACATAATCTCTGATGAGGGTTCTTTTAAAGTGTGGTTTATATTTTCATACTTTCACTATATATCTGCTACAAATAATATGTAGAATAGCAGCTTTATGTTGTTTAAAATTTGAAATAAATGCTGGCAGACTATAAAAAATAAAATAAAATAAATAAAAACTATTATCAAATCACAGAAGATGATTTGAACACCAAAAGACAATCGTACAGTCCTTATTAAAATGCACTACATTGTCTTTTCTCTTCACCAAAGGCTATGAGACACTAAAAGCAAGCTCCTGAATCATTACCTGAAAATGTAAAAAGAGATTTTGACTTTCAGGGATAAAGAGAATGAGGGACAGCACATTTAAAGGCCCCAAGATTGGAGCCCTCTAATGTTCTGAAGCTTTATTTCTCCAAATTTCTACAAGTTCCCTGTGTGATAGAGATTACAAATACATTTTCTTCACTCTGTGCAGGATTCAGAAGTGTACTCTGGTAAACACAGTCTTAAAGAAACATTCTTCTTGAACTAAATTAATGGCAGAGTTGGAGTGGAAAAGTGGTCCCATTCTTTTCACAGTGATTTTACATCCCTTTTTTTATTCCTTGGCCAAAGTTGAGATAGTACCAGAGCTTAGGGAGAAGATGGCAGGTCCTTCATCAAAAGGAATTTTTAAATTTTTCTTGGAGTTGAACTTTCAATTGGAGTTAATTTGGAGGAGGAGTAACTGTGACACTGTTTTAATACAGTATTCTATTTAAAGTATTTGGAGTTGTAGTTATTGAACATTCTTTTCACATCCAAGGATTTTTTTCTTTTTTAGTATTTTATTGATTATGCTACTAGAGTTGCCCCAATTTCCTCCCACACCCTCCTTTTCCCCGCCCCCCAAATGCTTCAGGCAGTCCCCACACCGTTGTTCGTGTCCATGGGTCATGCATATATGTTCTTTGACTAATACCTTCCCCTTCTTTCATCCCTCTACCCCTTCTGCTCTTACAGCTGTCAGTCAGTTAAACAGTCTAATAAAATCAATCAGCCTTCACTCCAGAAAAAGCAACATACTCAGAATTTTTCATAGTATTGCAGAGGATTCACAGATTAGAAACTCTTTCATTAGGGACAAGAATTCCCCAAAACATTTTCCCCACATAAAATGACATTTCTTAGTCTATCTATTCCTCTCTACTGATCCAAGATAATAACTCTCATTTATTTATTGTCTATGTTCCAGGCATGTTACATGAATTATCATTCCTCATAACAACCCTGCAAGGGAGGCATCTTCCTTATTTTACATTTAAGAAAACTGGGACACACTGAGGTAAAGTATACTTCCTTAGCATCACACAACTAATAGTCTTTAAGTAGCTATTGTTTAACAGATGTGTACAAGTGTTTTCCTGATAGTTCCCTTTATCATTATGTAGTGTCCTTCTTTCTTACTATAGCCTTTGTTTTAAAGTATATTTTGTCTGACATAAGTATTGCTACCCCAGCTTTTTTTTTCATTTCCATTTGCATGAGATATTTTCTTCCATACTTTCACTTTGAGCCTGTGGGAATGTTTTATTCTGAGGTGGGTCTCTTGTAGAAACATATATGTGGATCATGTTTTCTTATCCATTCAGCTACCATATGTCTTTTGATTGGAGCATTTAATCCATTTACATTTAAAGTTACTATTGATAGGTGCTAATTTATTGCCATTTTCTCCTTTATACCTGTGTTCCTCTCTCTCTCTATTCTTCTTCTTCTTCTTAAAGCATGTCCTTTGACATTTCTTGAAGTGCTGGTTATGGTAATAAACTACTCATGCCTTTTTTTTTTTTTTTTTGTCTGGGAAGCTCTTTATTTTGCCTTCAATTTTCAATGGTAGTCTTGCTGGGTAGAGTAATTTGGTTGAAAGTCCTTGTTTTTCATCACTTTGAATATTTCTTGCTAATTCTTTCTGACCTGAAGTGTTCCTGTAGAGAAATTAGCTGACAGCCTTATGGGAAGTCCTTTGTAGGTAACTGTGTCTTTCTTGCTGCCTTTAAGATTCTCTTGTTGTCTTTAACCTTTCCCATTTTAATTATGATGGGTCTTGGTGCTGGTTTTATGGGTTTATCTTAATTGAGAATCTCTGTGCTTCCTGAACTTGGGTGACTTTTCCTTCACCTGGACAGGGAAGTTTTCTGCCATTATTTCTTCAAATAGGTTTGAAGAAATCAAACCCCACTCTCTTCTACTTCTGATACCCCTGTGAGGCAGATGTTGTTACACTTGATGTTGTTTCAGAGGTCCCTTAGACTTTTCTTCTTTATCTTAATTCTTTCTTTCTTTCTTTCTTTCTTTCTTTCTTTCTTTCTTTCTTTCTTTCTTTCTTTCTTTCTTTCTTTCAATGCTCTCCTCAGATGCTTACTGCATCTTGTCTTTTTTTTTTTTTAGATTTTTATTTATTTATTTATTTCTAGAGAGGGAGAGAAACATCAATGTGTGGTTGCATTTCACATGCGCCCTGCTGGGGACTTGGCTTGCAACCCAGGCATGTGGCCTACACTGGGAATTGAACTAGCGACCCTTTGGTTCACAGGCTGGTGCTCAATCCACTGAGCCACACCAGCTAGGGCTGTATCTTGTCTTCTAATGTGCTGATTTGATCTTCTGCTTCATCTTACCTGCTGTTGATTCCTTCTAGTGTTTTCTTCATTTCAGATATTGTATTTTTTATTTCGGACTAGTTCTTTTTTACGGTTTCCATGTTTTTTTAAATACTATCTCTTTGTTAAAGTTCTCACTGAGATCATTTGTTCTTTCTCTAATGTCCTTGAGCATCCTGATAACCATTATTTTAAACTCTGCATTTGGTATTTTGTTTGCTTCCATTTCATCTACTTCTTTTAATTCTTTTTCTGGGGATGTCTCTTATTCTTTTGTTTGTGACATTTTTCACTGTCTCTCCACTTGGTCTCTGTGTATTAGGTAGATCTGCTATGATTCCCAAACTTGTTTTGATGGCTTCATGATGAAGGTGTCTTGTTGGGCTCAGTGACACAGTCTTCTAGATTGTCTGAGCTCCATGCCCCAGGAATGTTTCTTGTGCATCATGTGCACCCCCTGTTGTAGGTTAGTCTTTAATGTTGTTGACTTTTTTGTGTGTAAAGTCAACCCTTCAGGTTGGGAGATTATATGGGTAAATGCTGATCACTGTGTATGAGACACCGTGCAAGGACTGCCTCCTAAGGCAGGGTTGTTCCCAGCAAGGCCTAGTGCCTGCCAGAATTCCCCTTTGGTTTGCTGCTTGTATGGGTAGTTGGGTTGAGCCGTGGTGTGATCTGAAGCCCACCACTGGTTGTGTTAGCTCTGGGTTCCACTTGGGTGGGGTTCAAGTACAGTTTGTTCTCAGATGTTGTATATAATCAGCCTTGGGCTACTGTCTGGATCTAGCACACTGTTCATTGTTTGTGTCTGTGTCTACTGGACCTGTGTGTGCATTTGAGGGGCCAATCTGTGTAAAAAGCACGGCGTCTTCTTGCTTAGAGCTGGAGTAGGTCTGTAAAAGAAGTGAGGCTCTGTGAGGTCTGTCTCTACCTTTATGCTGCTCTGCCTCCCCCTGAGGTTACCTAGTCTTCCTCCAAAGTCTTTCAGTGAGAAATTGTAGGATGAGCCCAAGCTAGTCGAGATAGGGCGAGTGAGTCCTCTATTTTGGGGTTATGCAGTCAGGCTCTCAATGATTGGAAGTAGTCCCTGCCTCAAAGCCAAACCTCTCAGTCTCTGCCAGAGTCTCCAACTCTAGTTTTTCCTAGTGGAGCTCACTGTAGATTCAGGTTGGGTACAACAAGCAATCCTCTTTGCAAGAACAAGCTTAGCTACCCTGGGCTCAGAAAGTCAGAACAAAAGAGTCTCCTGTTGGGGATGATGCTGGCCCATCCCGCAGGAGGAAGTTAAGTTGTTCATCCTGGTCCCAGACAATAACATCCAAGGGTCTCACAGATTGAAAATCCCCACTCTGAGCTGCTCTTTCTTCTTTCCACAGACCTGTGCCCAGTGGGGTTATTCAGGACTTGCCAGGGCTGATCTAAACAGTTTTACTTTGGGGGTGGTGCCCACAAACCTTAGAAAGGAGACAGGCACTTTCTCTCCTTCCTGGGGTAGTGTGGGCTGAACTAACAGGGCAGGTTGGATTTGCCTCCCTGTAATGTAGCCATGCAGTCTAGCACTGGACCATCTGGCTCATGGACACAAGCCTCCCCGGGAGACACATTCCAAAAATCCCAACTCTGTGTGAAACCACGGCCCCTCGCACTACCAAACCAGGTAAGGCAGGAACAGAAGTCTCTCCTCAACAAGGGCTTCAAACCCAGTAGTGTGGGGCAGAAACTCCCAGCTTGGTATGACTCCCCTACGACACCAAACCCATCAGGACAGGGCTGAAATTCCCAGTCTTGTGCAGCTACCTTCTGCCTTCAAACTCAGCAGGAGGAAGTAGGCCAAGTAGCTCAAAATGTGGGGCAAAGGGCCCTGGCTGTGCACTGGAGGTATGGGAGACCTGTCCTCTTTCCCAAGCCACACAGCTTTGTCACTGTATGGGTATCTACCAAAAGCTTCCCCAGAAAATAGAGAGCTCCTTAAAGTCACTGCTGGGTGTAGCCAGCAGCCACCTCTGCAGAACCTAAGTGCAACAGCATGGCCTTTCCAGCAGTCAGAATCCAGACCATGAACTCCCCAGGCTGGTGCTGTAACAATAGGAGTGCTCTTCCCTGTGTGGCTGTGTTCTGATTCTCCCAGAAGGACTAAATTCTCACCAACTTTCACCACCAGATGCTATGCAGGCTTCACTTCCTGTCTCTGTTGTTCTTCTTTTAAGTTATTGTAGTCTTCATTTCTCACTGATTCTTATGTTTTCTATCTCTTTGTGTAAGTTCTCACTGAATTCATCTATTCTTCCCCTTAAGTTCATTGAGCATCCTTATAACCAGTGTTTTGCATTCTGTTTCTGGTGAATTGTTTGTCTCTATTTCGTTTAGTCCTTTTCTGAAGTTTTGTCCTGTTTTTTCATTTGGGGACACATGCCTTTGTTTTCTAATTTTGGCTTCCTCCCTGTGTTTCTTTGTATTAGGTAGATCTTCTGTTTCTCCAAGTGTTTATAGAGTGGCCTATGTAGATGTCCTGTGGGGTCTATTGTTGCAGTCTTCCTGATTACTTGAGCCAAGTGTGTCCCTTGAGTGGGTTGTGTGTGCTCTCCTGTAGCAATTGGGCCTCGATTGCTGTTGGCATGTCAGGAAGTGGTCTCAACCCTCAGGCTGACAAGCTTTGAAGGCTGGCCACACTACAGCAGATGAGCTGTTGTGAGAAGCCTGACTACACATAATAGGAGTTGTTTTAGCAGGGATCTGGTGCCAGGCAAGTCAGCCCTTTTCATTTGTGAAGCAGGTTGGAAGGTGTTCTGGTGTGGTCTGAGGTTGACCACTGGGTGTGTTGGGACTGAAGTTTCTTGGAAGGGGCTCCAGGTCAGGCCAATATTAGCCACCATTTGTGCCAGGCTTAGGGCCACTTGACAGAGGTTATAAAGTGGTCTGTGTTTGGTTGCCACTTATGCTGAGCTTGGAGGTGCTTGTGAAAGGCTACCCTGTGAACCAAGGTTGGCTGCCATGAATGACAGGTTTGGGACAATTTGGTGGGCACCATGATACTAGATGAGGCCAGCCACCACTTGTTTTGGGCTTCTGGCTGCTAGTTGGAGCTACGTTCCAGGCCATGACTAGCCACCACTTATGTCAGTCTTAGGGCCTCCTGATAGGAGGTACAATGCAGGTCGAGACTGGTCACTGCTTGTGCTGAGCTTGGGACCACTTACTTCTTGTCTTGGGACAAGAGATACAATGCATTCCAAAACCAGCTGCTGCTTGTTCCGGTTTCGTAGACCTTGGAAAGATTTTGGGAAAGTCCTCAACATGAGCTGAGGCAGACTGTTCATGTGGAGGAGTTTCTGGGAGAGGGTAAAGCAAGCAAGATGGGTGAGGCAGGGTCTCAGGGAATCACCAGGGCAAAGTGAACAGTGTGGGCCAGGTTAATGAAGAACACAGATTTGGTGTCTGCTTACAGTGAGCATGCTGGGTTGAAGGAGAGTTCAATAAAACAGCGGTACCTCCCTGCCAGCACTTCTTTCCACAGAAAGATTGGCCCTGACCCCTGCCTCTCCAGTGCTTTCTTTGAAGTTAGTCAATTTAGTTTACCCCCATGTGTCCCTGGCACCTGAGATTAGAACAAGTGAGTTTGTAAGCTAGTGAGTTTGTGCACTGACCCCTTAAGAGCAGCAAGTCTTGGTCTCTAGCAGCCTTCTGTCTTTCTATGATGTAATCTCTACTGCTTTTCACAGAGTTGTAATTAGTTGTAATTTTGATATGACTGTGGAGAAATGTGAGCATGGCATTTACCTACTCTGCCATCTTGACTGGAAGTCCTCCATTGAACCACACTTATAATATATGTGAAACATGCACTGTTATGTACATTATATTTCAAAAAACCTAAACAAAATAATGAAGCTATTGTACAAGAAGATTTAAAGTTGATGCATTTGACTATATAAAAATATGTTTCTTTCTGCATGGGACAATACTATAAATAAAATCAAAAGGCAAATGAGAAACTGGGGAAAAGTTTGTAACACATACAGCAAAAAACTAGTTTACTTCACATATATTTACTAAGAGAAATAACCAAAAACTTAATAGAAAAGTGAGAAAAACATAGGAGTTAACATAGTAAACTATGTATGAATACTTTTCATACAGATGAAAAAGTACACAATCTAATGATAAAATAAATGCAATTAAAAATTACCAAGATATATATTTTTGCCTTTCAGCAGAGTTTTAAAATAACAACACAGTGGATTATAAGAATATAGAGAAATTAACACTCTGTGCTTTGCTGTCAAGAGCATTACCTTTATGGTATTCAGTTTGGTAACAGCTAAAAGATTTCTAAATAAAATATCTTGGGGCCTAGGAATACCTAAAGATCAATTCCAATGTGTTCACAAAAGAAATGTATAAGAATATTTAAAGCATTACTGTTAACAATGGCAAAAGATTGGAAACAATCTAAATCTCCATTTATTAAGAAGTAGTTAAATAAACTTTTATATGCTCGTACATAGAGTAGTACTACATTGTCATTAAAAATAAACAGTACTTTCCTGATCTGTTTCCTAACAATTACTTTGAATTACCTTTACATACCTAAAAAAAATTAACTAAGTCAGTTTGAAGGAAAAAATGCAGTGGTAAAATTCCTTCAAAATTCTGTTTTGACTTCAAGATAATCAAAATCCTTATAAATAGTATGACTGACTATTTGACCATAATGCAGCAAAATAAATTTATTAAAAAATGTTTTCATCTTCTTTGAAAAATATTTAAAAAAAAGAAAGATCTCCATAAAAATAAGATTTAAATACTTTAAAACAATGTTACTAGTACGGTATTACCATTATACATTCTTAACTCCCTGAGAGTGATATCATTAAGATACTCGATCTAGGAAAAAAATTTTAAGGAAGAGTTATTTCTTACAGAAGAATAGCAGCTAATAAATGTAGGAGGATGATATAATTAGAAAATCATTATTTTGGGTAGAAGGCCCAAGATGGAGAAGTAGGTGGAAGCTGCACTCACCTTTTCCCATAACAACATTAAAATTACAATTAAATTATAAAACACTGCACCTGGATAAACAACTGAAGACTAGCTGAACAGAAGTAATATGGCCACAGACATAAAAAAGAAGCCACATCGAATATGATAAAGAGAAGGGGCAGATATGTGAAATGGCTGCCCCTGCATCCACATGTGGCAGTTGAGAATCACCCATATAGGTTCCCCCTGAGGAGCTCAGAGCACCAGTGCCAGGGAAAGGAGCCCACATAACATCGGGCTCTGAAAATCAGCTGAGATTCCATCCACCTGGGTGAGACAAAGGCTACTGGAAAGCAGGTGTTCTCTTACAAGGAAAACATGAAAATTTTTGCTTATATCTGCTTATTTTGGACTCCAGCAAAGGGACATTTGTTCTAGGGGTGCCAGAGTCATACAAGGACAGATTGGGTTATGTGGCTTCAAGGTGAGCGCTGGAGGGACAGCCTCCAATGCTCCTGTATTGAGCCCTCCTACCACATGTCCCACAAGCACCATATTTCCTGGGTTAATCACTCCCCCCATGTGGCATTAGCTTCTTGAGCCACACTAATTCAGCCCTGACAACTCCCTGGGGACACACACTGACCAATTAGCATACAGCCTTGGGTTCTGTCAGTGGCAACCAGCCTGAGTCCATGTTGTAGTTTTTCTTAAAAAGTGTTTGAAAAATTCCAGTCAAGTTCAGGGGTGCCAGAGACACACAGAAAGAAACTGAGCTGTGTGGGTTTAGGACAAGGACTACCTTCCTGCATGTACAACAGGCACCATCTTTCTTGTGTTAAGCCTTTTTTTCCACACAGCAAAATCTTTATCTGACTTTGCCTGGTGAAAGAGCTCTACTAGCCCTGCTCACAAAACTCCCTGAGATGCTACCATCACCACCGCAAAAGCCCCAGTTGGTGGTGGATGGCCTTGGTGTACCTTGAGACTTTAATTGAGTGGACTCAAATACAACATTGGCACTAAGTTTGAAACTGTATTAACCTGGTAAACACAACTCATCCCTACCTGGTGACTTCCTGAGACCCCGCCTAACACAACTCACAGAACAAGCCAAGACTCCATCAGTGGCAGAGCCTAACCAAACCAGAAGGTGGCAGTGAATCTCAGTGTGCCTTGATCCTTTCACTGACTTGTCACAGGCCGGGTACTAGTGCAGCTGGCCTTGGTTTGCAACCTGGCCCTCTCATGTACTCCCAGGCCTAAGAGAGGCAGCTACCAACTGTGGATCACTTTGTAGCTCCTGAAAGGTAGCTCAGGCACAATTCAGTCAGCACCTGACACTAATGTTCACTGGAGTCACCCCCAAAAGGCCCCAGAACAAGCACACCTGAGGGATGGCTTCAGGTGACAATAGAACACGATCCAATTAGCTTCACAAGTGGCACACCCAAAGGGAGGTCTCAGTAGACAACACACACTACTAGGGCAAATTCTGCTTCATGGACTGAAACTCTGAACAGCAGCTGGTACACTGTGGTTCTGGCCAATCCCCACAGCCAATGAGCCTGAGAATCAACCCCACCCACGGACATGGCAACAGCAATCAAAACTCAACTATAACAGGAGGGCACACACAACCCACACATGAAACATTCCTCAAGCACCCAACTCAGGTTATCAGTGAGACTGCACCACTGGTCCCCAAAAGACACCCACTACATAAGGTCATTCTACTGAGACTGGGAGACATAGCAGATGTAACTAATACACAGAGACAAACACAGAGAAGCAGCCAAAATGATGAGACAAAGAAACATACCCCAAATGAAAGAACAAGAGAAATCCCCAAAGAACTAAATGAAATGGAGGCAAGCAATCTTCCACACAGAGTTCAAAACAATGGTTATAAGGATGCTCGAAGAACTTAGGGGAAGAATAGATGGACTCAATGAGAACTTAAAAGAGATTTTAAGCATTTAAAAGGACATGGAAACCATAAAAAAGAACTAGTCAGAAATGAATAATATAATATCTAAAGTGAAAAATACACCAAAAGGAATCAACAACAAATTAGGTAAAATGGAGAACTTAAACAGTGATTTGGAATACAGATAGTGAAATAACCCAATCAGAGCAGCAAAAAGGAAAAAATAGTTTAAAAAATGATAATAGTTTAAGGGACTTCTGGGACAACATCAAGCATAACAACATTTGTATCATAGAGGTAACAGAAAAAGAAGAGTGAGAGAAGAATTGAAAACCTATTTGAAGAAAATTCCCCCAACCTAGTAAAGAAAAAATATACAAAAGTCCAAAAAGCTCAGAGTTAAAAACAAGATGAACCCAAAGAGGCCCACACCAAGATACATCATAATTAAATTGCAAAAGATTAAAGACAAAGAGTGAATCTTACAAGCAGCAAGAGTAAGGCAGTTATCTAAATGAGAACACCTATAAAACTGTCAGTTGACTTCTCAACAGAAACAGTGCAGGCCAGAAGGGACTGGCACGAAATATTCAGAGATGAAAAGAAAGGACCCACAAAGAAGAATACTCTACCCATCAAGGCTATCATTTAAAAAAGGAGAGATAAAGAACATCTCAGACAAGAAAGAGCTAGAGGAGTTTATGACCACCAAACCAGTATTACAATAAATGTTAAAGGGATTTCTTTTTCAAAAAAATATTTTATTTATTTATTTGTAGAGAAAGGGGAAGGGAGGGAAAAAGAGAGGGTGAGAAACATCAGTGTATGGTTGCCTCTCATGTGTCCCCTACTGGGGACCTGGCCTGCAGCCCAGGCATGTGCCCTGACTGGGAGTTGAACCAGAAACACTTTGGTTCATAGGCCAGCACTCTATCCACTGAGGCACACCAGACAGGTTAAAGGGATTTCATTAAGAATAAGAAAAATGAAAAAGGAATATAAATATGAATAATAAAATGGCAACAGCTACGCACCTACAATTAATCATTTTAAATCTAAATGGATTAAATGCTCCAATCAAAAGATATAGGGTGCCTAAATAGATAAGAAAACAAGTCACATATACGAGGCCTGTCCAGAATCTATCCAGCCATGTACTATGAGAAATAGAGACATTTATTGAAGAAGATACAAGATACAAGAAATATTGTACATAAGACAAGGATGCCTCAGTCCCCTTAAAGGTAGGCACCTTGGGACCTCCCACAGTTCGCCCAATCGCCATCAGCTGCCCTGCCATATTTTGGTGTTTTTCACCAAAAAAACCCATGTGAGATGGGATGCATGAACAGGTATGTTGTAGTGATAAAGCTGCCAATCACCAGTTGCCCATTGCTGCAGCCTTCTGAATCATCCAAATAGTTTCCATGGAGGAAGATTCAAGCTTCCCGCAAGATTTGATGCAGATCTGTGGCTTCACTTGCTCGGTCACTTTGGATGCAATGGCCACACAGTACACATGCCCACTCAATGGTGTCTACTGCCCCCACTGACTAGTACAATGAAGTCATCATTGTTCACACATGCACATTCCAGCCCACTCTCCTTGGCTGCCAGGTTACATCGATGTCATGCAAATGGTACTCATTATAGTAACAATGGCTGGACTTTTTCCAGACAGACCTCACATATCTCTCCTATAACTGGTGACAGTGTACATTGGTCCAACCTTTTTGAAGTAAAATTTGGCAAAATATCACATCACCCAGGTGACTCAGCCCTGCTACAGCCCGGATTTGGTGCCCTGTGACTTCTGGCTTTTCCCAGATCTAAAATCACCTTTGAAAGGGAAGCAATTTCAGAACATTGATGAGATTCAGGAAAATACAACATGGCAACTGATGGCAATTGGGAGAACTGTGGGAGGTCCCAAGGTGCCTACTTTGGATGGGACTGAGGCATCACTGTCCTATGTACAATGTTTCCTGTATCTTGTATCTTCTTTAATAAATGTCTATTTTTCATATTACATGGCTGGATACCTTCTGGATACACACACACACACACACACACACACACACACACACGATGGTCTATTCCATATGATGTTATTTTTGTACTTTGTTGTTCAAAGTTAACTAATTGTCTCAACACCACTGATTAAAACGTACTTCATCACTCAGGTGTTTTGAAATGCCCCCTTTACCAGATATTTCATCTTTATTGGAATATTTGTATATAATTTGGGCTTTTTATTTCTCTACACAGGATACATCTTTTCTTTTATCTGGCACTACTTCTTCAAAATTCTTTTTTGAAATTCTCTTAAAATAATAATAATATATCTCATTTGCTCCCAATTAAATTCTTTTTTTAAGTATTCAGATCTACAGAATTGCCCTTGTCTATAGTAACTTCCTACATGGTGATTTGACAAATGCCATCAAGCACTCCCACATGAAAATATCTTCCCCAACAATCTGCTATGGCTCCCCCAAAAGACCTCTCTTTGGTTATACCAAAGTTCTCAAACAGGTTGCACATTCAGTTATTGGGAGAGGTTTGTTTGTTTTTTAATAAGGACATCTGGACCCCTTCTCAGTTCTACTGAATCAGGCTTGCCAGCATAAGCTCTAGCATCAGTGATTTTGAGGTTGGAGATCAACACCTGTTTCAAGAATAAAGACAGCAAATTATCTTAAGAAGGCAAGCGTTAAAACCTGTATGTATTATCTAGAGAGGATCTCTTTCAATCCTTTCTCCTAAACTGAACTAATTATCACTTTAGAATAGGTCACCAAGGAGGCTTGAGCCCTAAAAGGGAAAACTATGGAACTGGCTTAATTTGGAAGGAAACAAACATAAAGCAGTAATCTCTGGATAGCATTGGGTTCCAGGCGGGGCAGACCAATCCATAAACAAGGTTAACCTTGCTTATATTAAGTGTAATCAGCATGATCTTAAGTGATATTCATATGTACATTATGTATTTTACTAATTATGTATTTTCTCACTATTCACCATTTATGGAGTGATACAGATTTTCCATTCATAATGATGCAAAATATACTTTTTAATAAATATATTTACATTTTAAAAGGTGAGTTGATTTAAAGGGAAAAAAATCACTGGCAGCAAGGGGATATAACAAAACTCTTGAATATAGTTAGGAATAACTAAATTTAGCTAAATACTGACAATAAGATTCCTGGGGTAAATGCTTGGAAGTTTAGTTAGGAGGGTGGGGAATTATGAAGGGACAACCAATATAAACTTTGTCTATCTGGCAACTTTGCTCAGAGTAAGAGCTAATACTAACTACATTTGTGTCACTTAGGTTCCTTAACTTATCTTGTGTTGGCTTTTATTTCACTTATTCAACAGTCGGTCAAACTGTACAGTTTCAACTAATAGAAATTGACTGGTCCAGCTACAGTGCTGCCTGTCTGATGTTTTATTTATGACTTTAGGCCTTTTGCTGAAGCAAATTCTTGGTCAAAGAAGATGGTAGAAAATCTAGCTGTGTCTTAGTATAATGGTATTTGTGTGACTGTGTATCTTTTTGTAGATTTACTTTAAAAATAAAACAGTAACCCAGGACTCTGGCATCCAGGATCAGAGAAATAAAGATTCCTTACTTTTTGCTCTTCAATAAATAGATGTACCTCTGTCAAGAATGTGGGTTTATAGGCAGACTCAACCAATAGGCATCTCTTTGAAAGTGCAAGTGTGCCTTCCAGTAGGGCAGTAGCTGAGAGACCACGATGAAGAAGATAGTGCACTAAGTAAAAAGGATAACTTTTTTCTCTTCTCTGCTCAGTGCTCAAACTAGTGCAAGTCAGCTACCACTCAATGTGAAATGGCTATAAGGGCAGTGGGTACTTCATGTTTGAGAAATAGATGTTATCTGCTGGCCCAGTGCTCCATGGAGAAAACAAAAGCATCCAAAATAAAAGTACTCTCTTCCACTCCCTATTCTGAACCATGTGGATGTATCTTTTAATAACCCAATTGCAGTTCCTTTTCTGTCTAACAGGTACCGTTTGTTTGAAGGGTTGGTTTGTGGAGGTTTAATAAAGGGATTGAGCACCTGACTTGGACTCTGAAGTCACAGACTCAGTTTCTATCCCTGGCTTCTTCACTTACTAGCTGTATTGCTTGATTGAGCTAAAACTTTAAACTTTATTTTTCCCAGCTTTAGTATGGGTATAACAATGCCTACGTCACAGGCTTATTGTAAGCCTTAAATAAGAGGACTGCTTAGTGCTAGCATGGAGTCTGGCACATTTTAGTACTTGTGCTGCTGAAATGAGGACAACATTTTAAGTCCACAATAAATATTACTTTCATTATCTACTTCTCTATGTAGGTAGTAAGGTATATTTTTATTTTTAAACATTATTTATTTATTTTTTAGAGCAAGGGAAAGGGAGGGAGAAAGAGCAGAAGAGAAACATTGATTGTTGCCTTCTGAACATGCCCACCTGTGACCCAGGCATGTGCCCTGACTGGAGTTGAACCAGTGACCTCTTGGTTTGCACGATGATGCCCGATCAACTGAACCACCCCAGCCAAGGCAATAAAGCATATTTTTAAATAGCATTCTATTTCTCCTTGGAATATAGAGTTATGGAAGATCGATTAGCCATTTTCTTACAGCTGGATTATCCTGAGTGCTTAGAAGCAGGTGAGCACTGCCCAGGCTTTCCTGAAGTCAGAGATTGCATCTTTTTCCTATGTATTGTCAAGTACTTTTGTCCTGACAAAAAGGAAAAAAAGGAATTAGTCTAGCCAAAGAAATAAGTGACTTTAGCAGATTTCAGCAATGGGGGTGGAGGGTAGAAAAGGAGAAGGAGGGAGAATTCCTATTTGAAAAGACCATGTCCATTCAAGATCTATAGTATTTAAGATACATAAAATGTTTATGGGATAAAATTTCCAGCAGAACCAGGTTTTCTTTTTTTCCCAATCATCTTTTTGAAAATTTTATTTTAATGTATTATTTACTTAAGCTCTGGTGTAGGAACTAAGAGATCTGGATTGTTAGAGGCAGCATGCACTTAGAGAGTACAAACCTCTCTCTATTAATTACTAGTTGTGTAATCTTGTGCATGTTTTGGTTTTGCTGCTTTGAGCTTCATTTTCTTCAACTATAAATTTTTCAAAACATTTTCAAGGTTTTTATGAGAGTTAAATGAGATAATGTGCCTAATATTCTTGGCACAAAATAGGGAAACAATGACGGGTACCTATTATTTTTTTAACTAAAGCCCATCTTTCGAGCAGCTCTCCACAGATAACCTGCATCTGAACCTTCCAGAGAGTTTATTTAAAATGAAGATTCCTAAGTTCTGCTTTAAACCATCTGAATCACAATCTTAGGGTGAGGCCTAGGAGCCTGCAATTAAGGGCCCCCCATCTCTCCTTCTGAGAGATATGAAGTCTTTTCAAGAGGAAAAAAACGTCTGCGCTTGGGGTTTTTTCTTTCTCAGTGAGTCTTGGAGGGAATGGAGGTCTTTTGGAAACTGGCACTTTCCATTCAAAGTATTGAAGAGAAATCTTTCTGTGAAGAGACTGAGAAAGCAGAAGAGTCTGTTAGCTTCTAAAGGACGGTCCCAGAGAGCTCAGAAAGTGTTGAGAAAGTGCAAAACATTGCAGGTGGAGATGGAAGTGGATTTATAGCTGAACTCTACAGAGATTAAAGTTTAGATGGGTATGGGACCAGATGGGCTTGAGGTTTTTATGGTGACTGAGGAGGATGGAGATAAAAGGCAGGGACAGAGTCATCCTGTTCCCAAAGACAAACTTGTTACAAAGTTGATTAATGCCAGAGACAGTTCATAGTCAACCTAGTATACTTGAAACATTGTATTTTTCACAGTTTAAATAGTTATTTAAATAATATTTTTATTAAAACATTACAAATTGGAGATTAGATAGGTTTTTCTTCTCTAAATCGAAGCCTCTGTCTTCTCCTTGCTATATTGCACTTAAGTTGATAAAAGAAGATTACTTTCTCATTGTTTTGACATGGGTTGGATAATTGCCCCATGCTTTCTAACCAGAGCATCTAAAACCTTCATGTTTGGATACATAACGTGCTGGACATTGCTTCATTAGGCAGGTTATTTTTATATTCATAGAAATCATAGAATGTAAAGAGAGACCTTTCACCGTTGCTGTAATAACTGGAAAAAAAGGCATGACAGTAAATCTACTGAGTTCCTCTACTACTAATATAATTAACCAGACATCATTACATATTTTATTATTTCTACTATATTTAAATATTTGCAATAATACTTCCTATTTCTAGAATATATTTTAATGGAGAAAAGCAACCACAGTTAATTACAGAGTATTTGTGGGATGAACAATAGACATCACTACATACATTTTTCAAAGAGATAAACTGAGTTCTAGAGCACCTAGGTTTTTAATAACAATGCAAATATAAACATGGTGTTGGGCTGTGAGGAATGAAAGCAATTGTAATCGTTTTTTGCCTTCCAAAGATGGCAAGGAATAAAAGAGCTTTACTCTTAGGCTTTGTGTGCTCACTCCCTAACCTTTCACTTACTTTTAAAACCTCTGACATTCTATAAATACAACCTTGTGAGTGACTTCCTTAAAAGCGTTGTCTGAGCCCCTACAATAGAACCAACACATCAGCTTTAGCGTCCACGTATGTTTACAAAATGACTGTAGATGAAATGACATCCTCCCAGGATACCTCTCTTTTTCTGGATTGTGAACTTCCTCAGGACAGAAACTACATCTTTTATGTCTATAGCCTCAAAGCCTAGCACAGTGCCATGGCACACAATACATGCTGTTGAATGGATGACTTAACTGCGTGAATGAATTGCTGATTACTTTTCACTGGTCTCTCCCCATCCCTCTATCCTTTTCTTCGGGGAAAGTGAAGAAAACACTGATGATTCATTCATACCTTGAATATTATTGTGAACTCCTAAAGGAGCGAGCTGAGGCAAAATGGAAGCACTAAGAGATAAACATTTGTTCTCCAATTACATTTATTTTGGCCAGTGGTACATATTCAAGAGATTTTTAAAAAATCTGTTTACACATTAGAAGTAGTTTCTAAACCAAATAAATAGATATTTTGTGGGTGTCATTTTGAAATAAAACCAGTTTGTTTCATAAAGATGAAGGAGTTTGGAATCTTAAAATAGTAAATATACCCACTATTTTAAAAATGCAGTCTCCAGCACATAGCAAGCATAAAGATCTTTTTAAAAAAATAACTTTATCAAATCATATTTAAACAATCTTTTTTTAAAAATTTTCAGAAACTTCTCATTGTTCTTAGGATGAGATCCAAAATATCTATTGTGAACTACAAGCTTACTTGTTGATTTATTCAAGAAATGTTGATTGTCTATTATGTATTTTAGGCTCAGAAAATACAGCGCTGAAGGAGTGGAGCAAAGCCTCAGTTCCCAAGGAAATTAATACTGGGGACAGGCCAGTAGGAACTGACAGACTATAAACAAATACTACAATCAATAAACAACATAAAGAAATAGACAAGATAAATTCCGATGTGATGACTGCTGTGAAGAAAATAAAATGGAATGATTTTTTATAGAAAACGAGGTATTCTTTCACTTCCTCAAGCTCCATTTTCTCACACCCAGCGAATTTGTACAGGTTATTCCCTCTCCCAGGGCTCCTCCCTCGTCTGCCTTCCCTCCCTAAATATCATTCTTCCTTCAGCTCAGTTCTGACCTAAAAACAGCAACTTCTCTCAGCTAAACGTTCCTTTTATATACCCCTCCCACTGTACTCACATGCCTCCTTTGTAATAATATTCATTATATTTATAAGTATTTGTTCAATGTCTTGTCTGTGGTCTACTGATCTATTCCTAGTGGCCAGCATATAATAGGTGATCAATACATTCTGTTGAGTAAATGAACAGAAAGACTGGAAAATTGTTTTACTCTTATCCTGTTAAGGGACATTACATTTCATGAAAAAGGGATAAAAATCATTTGGCCCAGGCTGATGTGGCTCAGTGGATTGAGTGCTGGCCTGTCAACCAAAGGGTTGCCAGTTCGATTCCCAGTCAGGGCACATGCCTGGGTTAGGGGCCAGGTCCCCAGTAGGGGATGTGCGAGAGGCAACCACACATTGATGTTTCCCTCCCTTTCTCCCTCCCTTCCCCTCTCTCTAAAAATAAATAAAATATTTTTTTAAATCATTTGAACATCATACATATGTAAAAAGCACGTTGGAGAGAAATGCAATTAGGCTGGATGAAAACTGAATGAGAATTATTGTTTTCTTCCTTGGGTTCTAGGTAGCACTGAATGCCAAAATGGAATAAATATTTTGAGAAGAAGTAATTTCCTGGATATAGTAAGCAGCTCCTTGATTATACATGAGCATGAAAGAATACATGGAAGAGATAAGAAAGAGGAAGGGAGGGAGGGAGGGAGGGAGGGAGGGAGGAGGAGCGAGGGGAGAAGAGAGGAAGAGAGGATGGAAAAAAGGAAGGGTACACTGGAAAATGACCCTTACCAAGTAATGCATGCACGTTGTAAAATACTCAAGACAATACAGAAAGAAGAAGTTAAAATGACTAAAAATCCCTTCACATTTTATTTGGATGTATTCATCTAGACTTTTATGCATATTTACACATATTTCTTTAACATAAAAATAGAATTATACATGCAATTTTGTAAATTGCTTTTTTCCTTAAAAATATATCTGAACATATTTAGACCTAAATACTCATTTATAATGGCTATGTAGGAGTTCATTATGTAGATGTGCTGTAAAGTATTCAACTAAGTATGTTTTAATAGTTATTTTTCTGATTTTTCACGATTTCAATGATTACCATCTTTGTACATTCATTACATAAATTTTTATCCAATTCTTTTCCTTAAGATACATTTCTATATGTATCTTGTTGGTCAAAAAGTATGGATATTTGAGGCTTTTAATACACATTGCTAAATTGCCTTTAAAATGTTATGTCAATTTGTGATAGTAGCATACAAGTGTGTCCATTTCTTAGGATCTTCTTCAACACTTAATATTATTAAATTTTTAACCATTGATATTCTGAGAGGCAAAAAAGAGAAATCCTGTTTTAATTTTTATTTCTGATTATTAGTGATGTTGAACACTTGAACTGCCTATTTATGTCCTTTACACATTTTTAAACTGTTATTTTTAAAACATCAACTTATAATAGCTCTCTATGGACTAGTGATATCAGCCAGAAATGTTTATCATATATGTAGCATTTTTGTCAATTTGTCATTTGTCTTTGAATTTTATTATAAACTAGTATTACCCTTTAGATGTCATATGTCATTGTTATTTTTTTGTCATTTGTCTTTTAATTTTACTAACCTTGTGTTTTGACATTCAAAAGCTTTCCTTTTATTTATGAAGTCATATTTAACACTATTTCAAATTATGGATTTTGTGTCATGTTTAGGCAGTCCTTCCACATCCTCAAGGTCATAGACATATTCACTTACATTTTTTTCTACTTCTTTTATGATTTTATATTTTACATTAAGCCACGTTTGCCTTAAGAATATGTTAAGGAGTGGGTAACATCATTAGCATAAGCTCAGTATCAGGCTTAATAGCATTGCAGATCACTGAAAAATTCCTTTTACACATTCTAGGTAAAAGCCCTAGTACATGATCATGTAATATAAGACAAAAACTGAGTAGAGACACAGCACCTAAATCATATACACGTACTGTCAAAAATAATAAGATGAAGCCTACTGAGAAGTTGAGCAAGGAAGAGCCTATGAGGGAAATTGGGGAAACTGCTTGGAGTGAACAGTTTGTATTCCAGGCTGATGAAATGGCCATCACGCTGAGGAAGCATTCTCTCAAAAAAAAAAAATTTTTGAGGGCCTACTACGAGCTGGCTGGGGGTATAACAGTGACCAAATCAAAGAGGTTTACTGCTCTTAAGGGTTGGGGTACGCAAATAATATATCTTAAAATTAAGTGCTTTAAAGTAAAGTAAGCAGTTAAGGAGATGGGAAAATCGTTATTTTAAATAGGGTGGTTAGGGCAGCCTCTGGGGAAAGGACAATTAAGAAGAGGCTTGTATGATGAAAGGAAAGATAAGAAGGAAAATATTCCAGCCTATGCAAAGTGGTATAGGTGGGAACAAGTTTGGTTTGTTGGAAAAATCGTAAGAAAACCAGTGTAGGTGGAGTGTTACTTGAAAATGCAGAAAACAAAAATGGAAAAAAAACGTGGAAACACCCCCAAAACTTGAGTAAGGTTGTTTTTCTTTAACTGTGAAAACGGGAGTTGGATTCTGTGTGACTTATTCCCTAGTTGCCTACATGCATTACCTCCTAAGGAAGGCCTTCCTTAACTGCCCTTGGACAAATTCCGACGTTATCATATTTTCCCACCCTTTTACAATCCCCGCCCCTCTCAAGTATTTCAGAAACTTACTATCTGAGAGCCCATCTCTGACCACTCTTTGAAATTGCAATTCGTGGCACTTTCTCACCCCCTTCCCGTTTTATTCTCTCAGTAGATATAAAATTTTATGTATATACATATATGTATATGCATTGTCCATGAGAACTGGTATTTTGGTCTGTTTTAATTTTCGCCGTATCCCCAACATAGATCTCCAACAGTGCCTGACACACAGTTGGCGCTCGCTCGTGAGCTCTCTGTACACACACACACACACACACACACACACACACACACACACACGTAGGATGGTGTACGAAGTAGTGTGGACTAATTGTGTGAAGCGATCCTAGGTTACACTAATACCGCGTTTCTCGCTCTCTGGAAAGAAGGCTTCAAGTAGCCTGAAGGTGACGTGCTTCAGTTTTCAAAATGGGAAAGCAAAGGTTCCCACAATCCTCAGAACGCGAATTTCTCGCCACAATTCAAAATGGCGGAGGAAGGTGGAGCCTGTCAGACGGTGGGCGTCACAGCAGCTTTCCTTTTCCAGACCGCGGCCCGCCTTGCCGCGTCGCCGGCTGTCCCCCTCCTCCTCCCGCCAAGCCCTTTCGTGGAATCGCCTGGGATTGGCTAACAGGCTGGTGGGCGGGGGGGCTGCGGGGCCGGGACGGGGCATCATCACTTCCTGTTGTGGGCAGTAGTTTCCTGTCGCTGCTTGGTAACAATGGGGGAGATAATGGCTGCCTGAGCAACGTTTCCCGAGCAGGCGCTGGGGTAGAGGCGGGTCTCAACCAGCGACTCATCGGAGGCGGGCTTGAGAGCGGCGACAAGGGAGGCGCGGAGGAGCCTCAGCGGCGGCGGCCCTTCGGATCGAGTCGGATCCCGACAACCTAAAACCGAGTAAGTGAAGCCTTGGGGATCCTGTGAGAAATGGATGGAGAGCGAGAGGAAGACAGCGGAGAGCCGACTACCGCTTTTTCTCAAAATGGCCTGAGTGGCCTGTCGTGGCGGAGGCTCAGCGCCGCTTCCGGACCCTAGGCGCCGGTTGGTGAGGGGGGCTCCATGGCGTAGTCGCCGCTGCCATTTTAGTTGGGTGTATAGTCGACAGGCTTTCAGAAGGGGATGGTGCCGGGTAAGTACTTCCCCTCCTTGGCCGCGCTCGCCGCAGCCCGGGCCCTCCAGAGCCGAAAGAATTTGGGGGAGGCGATTTTCGAGTGTTGGCCTCAGGCGTGAGAATCTGTAATCGTTTCAGGATTTTCTCTCCTTGGTTCTTTGGAGGCTTCCCTCGCTTCTCCCCGCCCCTTTTACACGGTGGGCTTGGGTTTGGGAATAGGAAAAAATCAGGCTACTGTAAGTAAGATGCTGGGAACTCTCGGGCCTTTACATTTCCCAGGTTTTGCCAAACCCCATTTTGAGTACTTCTGCAGGGCACTATCAATTAGGCGCCCCCTGGGGCCATGATGACATCTTCCCTGAGGATCTGAGGCAAATGTGGTTTACTCCCTCCCTCGAATAACCCTGGAATATCCTTTCCCAGATACCACTGTAAGAATAACCCCCACCCCACAAAAAGGAGGGAAAAGGCATTGCGTGTTTGTTGTTTTTCCCTTGGAGAGGGTGGGAATTGGGCCAAACGATTTTTAAGTTAATTTCCCTTCAATCAGCCAACCCCTCCCCCCTCAAAAAATGCCTAAGGGTCTCGGCTTTTGCGGGCGGTACCTGCCACGTACGCCATAGCTTTAGTAACTAGTATTAACCGGTTGGGCTTCTGCTTCCTGAACACTCAGTCCCTTTTTCCCTTATGCTGATTAATTTCAAGATGGAGGAGACAGCCACGTTCCTTCCCTAGACAGTTTCACCATACTTATTCCACAGGTTAGTCCGGGAATTTGAGGCCTAGCAGACTTGTTAATTAGGTCAGTCTTTCGTTTGGGGGCAACTGGAAGTATTTATATCAGGTTGTCATCCACTGTTTCCAAAGCCCCACAATAATTTTTTGCTGGAAGTAAGGAGCCTGCATTTCCTGAATGGCAATTAACCGCAATATCTTTGGGTGATTGAAGGAAGAAATAAACGCACTACTACTAATAATTTCTGTGCTTACTGTACTAATAATTTCATGATTAAAGACAAAATAACTACTCATTTATCCTACCGTGCATAAGTCCATCCAGGGTTTCTTGAGAACAGGCAGGCACAATTATAGTCCCCTCACCACCAAAAAAAAAAAAATCGGTTTTCTACACTGTAAAAATAAAATATCCAGGAAGACCAATCTCAACGCTTTTTAAAATATGATTTTAGGACCCACCTCTCTTAGTGAAAAATATTTCATCCTGATGCCTCATCTTTTCTACTTTTTAGTTTCTGCCTTAGGCCAGGCCACTGCTAGGACTACTTCACAGAGGTAACTGTAATGTGCCAAATAAGTCCTTTGAAGTAACTATCAGAATCTGAAAATAATTACTGATCTGATAAAGTAAGGCCTATTTTTAAGCAAGCTTACATTAAAAGTTAGATTGGAAATCTTATATCTAACATACAAGATTCCTGGTTCCTTCTGACCTTAGTCTCCCCAAATATCTTCATACTAATAATGAATTAGACTGGGTAGTGGTGTGCATGTGTGCATGTGTGTGTATGACTAAAGTATATAGGATGTGTATTTGTTAAGATATGTCTATTTCAAAGAAAATATCTTATTAAAGAGGAAGAATAATGGATTCTTTTTTTTTCTAGAGCAGAGAGTGAAGAAAACTAAAATCCAGTTTATTGTATAACAATACTATGTCATAACAGTCAGGTAATTTATTTTTTTGTTGCGTCTCCTGATGATTTATGTGTAGAATGCATGTTTTAAAATATTCTGTTTTGCAGGCCCTGTAATTGGATGGGCTTATTTGATATATGTTAGTTGGTGTTGGGCATACTTCATGATGAGAATGGGTATTTTGCATGGGTGATTCACTGGGTAGTGTTTCTGAGTATTTGTGAATTTTCCTCTTTTAAAATAATGTCTGGAGTTTACCAGTACCTAATTAGAACAGAATGAACAAAGTAGAAATTTGCTGACTTAAATCATTGTTGGAATGGGATGGGGATAAATAAATACTGTTTATATATCCATTGAATAGCTAAATAAAATGTCAGTAGACTTTCTTACAGGAATATAATCTTACATTATTTTGTGTGTTCTATTTTTTCTCCTTCAAGATCCAAAAAGTCATATATAATACTCTAATTGGTATTAACTCTTTTCATTATCATCATCATTACAGTAGCCACATAATTTATTGCCCTAGCCAGGATGTTTTTAAGAGCAAAAAGGACATTATTAATAATTGTGCCTGGACAGCAGGCACAAACAGGATTGTCCCAGCCAAACTGGGGTGGGTAGTTAGCCTAAATTCATAACTAACTTGTGTTGAATGCTTATGTGCTAGGTAGATCCTGTGCTTCAGATGTATGATTTTATAATCACAGCAAAGCTTCATGAGGATGTTAAGTATTTTACAGAGGTAACTGAAGACTCCGGAAAGAGGTTATTAAGATGTCCTTAATTAAATAGCTAATAAGTGGTAGAGCCCCCATTTTAACCCAGGTCTGTCTAACGCCTACAGTCACTAAACTTTAATGCCTCTAAACTTAATTGCTCTCTATTAGTAGATCAGAAATGCAAAGAAAATGAAAGGTTGTAATAAAAAATCTATAAGTTATATTGCATCAAAAACTTGTTAACACTTAAAGGGAATCTGCTTTATAAAGCAGGTGAGGCATATTTAGCAATTATCCCCTCTTTTTTTGTCTGTCACAGTTCCTGTTTCAACTATTACTATATAATTTGATAAACAATTTAAAATCAGCAATGGCTTTAAGAACTGTCTTAATTATGAAATGACATCTAGAAGTATTAGGCTGTTTGGATATATTCTTTCAGGTTAGTGAACATGTAGTGAAGCCTTAAATGACAGTAGGTCAAATAGGGCATCTGCATTCACAGAATAATAATGTGTATATTAATTTTTCCATAGCCCTAGTGGATTGGGAAACAGAGAAAATCACTGACCAGGCTCCTGTTCTCTTAAGTCACTAATTACAATGTGAAAAGTCCTGTCAAACCCAGACCAATGAGGTGCTAGAATTTTGGGCCACTGTCTTGGGGTGGGACATGTTTTTCTCTTGTCAGTATAGTTCCTTAACATTTCTGTATAACACAAAAAATTTCAAAAAGGAGCCAATTTATATAACCCCTTGAGATTTTGATAAGCAGTGTAAAAAAGCAGTTGTACTTCTGTGTCCATTTTTTCTCAACTTTGAATATGGAAGTTTCCCAGAAAGTCGAGCAGTTCATTTTTCTTTTTATCAAAAGAAGTATCTGTTAGATAAAAGTCTTGGCAGTTCTGAACAGTTTGGGAATGTATTTATGAACTTGTGGTTTTGTTTCTGAAATACATATAGTCGATATTTAGTTGTAGATTTTCTTGTATTTTAGTTCTCCAACCCAAGATTTTAATTTCATTAAGTCATGATAGCACCTATACATGTTGAGACAAATAGCTGTAGACAGTGTGTGGTGTGTGTATATAGATTCGTCACCTCTTGCAATAATTTGATGACTACTGGTTGGGCTTCTATTACATTTGCATGGGAATGAACTTTGTTGAGGAAAGGGGATATTGTGTTCCAATGTTTATAATCTTTTTCTGGAATGAAAAATGGTCTCTTTCATCTTGCTCTCCACTTGCCTGTAGGAAGAAAGGAGTTAACTCAATTATGATTTTTTTTTAAAGATTTTTATTTATTTCTTTTTAGACAGAGGGAAAGGGAAGGAGAAAAAGAAACATCAGTGTATGGTTGCCTCTCGCATGCCCCCTACTGGGGACCTGGCCTACAACCCAGGTATATGCCCTAACTGGGAATCAGACTGGTGACCCTTTGGTTCACAATCCACTGAGCCACACCAGCCAGGACAATTTTCTTTTTCCTTTTCTCTCTCTCTCTCTCTCTCTCTCTCTCTCTCTCTCTCTCCCCCCTGAAGTTACCGTTAGTGTCAATTACATCTAAGGTAACTATATAATTTATCCAAACTGGGTTACTTTTGAGAGTGGGAGAGGACCCTATTAAGTACTACAGGACAACAGGTGTAGATTGCTACTGTACAAATGGCATGTATGGTCACCTTTGTCATCATTTCCACTTAGAAACACTGGTGCAAGAAGTATGGTTGTCAGCATGTTTGATTCTGTAACACAAAATTGATTTCCTGAAACAATACAACAGTCATTTGTGTAGATAATATTTTCTTTTTTGGTCAACTGATTTTAATTTTAAATATTGACTTCACTCTTTTAAAAGGTTAATTTTTGACAGGAAACTCATGTCCTTGAAAATAGTACTTGATTTACCAATTGTCACCAGAATTGCTAGTAATCAGTGATTTTACATTAATAGCTTTTTGTAAACTCATGAACCTCCTGGGCTTTGTCGTCTTTTTTACTTCTTGTGAATACAGTCAAACCTCGGCTCTCGAATGTCTTGGTTCTTGGACAATTTAGTTCTTTGAACAAGTTCATGGAAAAAATATCTTGGCTAACAAAACTTCAGGTCTCTATTCTCTACCTGACAACCCTTTCGTGCTAAAACCTGTATGAGTCACGTGTCTTTCAGGTGACAAATCACTTCTTGAACAATTTTCCAGAACCAATTAAGTTCGAGAACTGAGGTTCCACTGTAATGAGAAGCAAGTCAGAATTTAGTTTGTATGAACAAGACCAAATTCTAATTTCGTGACTTAATGAAATGGGTAATTGAAGACTGAATTCTCTATCTAAAGTACTTGAATGAATTGAAATGTCATCATAATGGCTTCCTTTTAAAGCTAACTTGATGCTATGAATTGGCAACATTTGGCTTGGTCCCCATCCTTTGATTTGATTTCCTTTTGATCCAACTGTTTCAGAGGGTTATGGTTGTCAAAATTGTTTGTGAGCTGCAAGTCAATAGACTTCTTGCAAAGAGATTGGACACATGAAAGACATTTCTGAATCCTGTGGTTTTGTTGTTCTTCTCAAGTGGTAGAAATAGAATATAAGTGAGGTTAAGCTAACATTGCTATGCAAATAATATTTTATAATGTTGTATTGCTATATTGTCAGCAGTGCTCAAGCCCCTGGTAGCATCTTCCTATAAGCCAATACTGGAAATAATCAAATTGTGTGGGTGGTAAGAGGTATCACACAGTAAGTAAAAGCAGTGAACCATCAACTGTGCCCTGTTTTTAAAAGAGGACTGCTTTATATTTTCACAAAGGTAAGATAGTCACAAAAAGGGAGATAGAAATACATGAGTGAAATGACAGTGAGAAAACACAGCTTTTCAGCTTATGTCCTAGTTATTCACATTTCTTACTGTCTTATTCATAGTCACGGATTCATAGAACTGGAAGGTACTTCATAGATAGTTTAATCCAGTACCCTAATACTGATGGAGATCCTGAGGTGCAAGTGGCAAATCAATTGGGCCAAATTTATATAACTAGTTAGGGTTACATCCAAGACAAGAACCCAGTATCTCCTGTGGGGGTCTTTTTTTCCCTCCATTTCCCAGAGCTGAATATCACCCTGCTACTCATAGAATAAAAAAAACTTCCTGGTTGTTTTCAACCTTTTATTTGTTACAAATCCCATAAAATTTTAAATAAACATTCTATATATGAATAATTCCCAACACTTTTGTTGTCTGCATATGTGATGGTACATATTATATCCTGACCTCAAATTCAGCAGTTCTTTGTGACTTGATTTTTTTACTACATTTTTCATTTTGGTGACGGTGTTACTGAACTAACATTTTCTTTATTGACAAGGATAGCATGCCATTAATTTACATCTACTCTCTGAGGTTCTTACCCCTAGTTTGCAGGTGATCTGAGAAATACAAATTCTTTTCTTAAATATTGTCATATATGTTGGGTACATATGCATTTGTACATAACTAATGTTAAGCCATAACATTCCAGCTAGCCATGACCTTGCACCTGTGTGCCCAGTATATGTAACAGCATTTCAGAAAACAGTTTGTATCTCTCAGATCAGCCACCTTCTCAGAGAAGCTCTTTTGCGAACAGAGTGATGCCTGCCCTTTTTAGTGGCACACTTTTATGTTGATAACTGTGTGCCTTTTTTTTAAAAACCAGCATATTCTTCTTGAGAACACTATTGAGTTTGGAGCTTGTATGAACACATGCAAAAAGTGAAAATGCTCAAGATACATTAGTAGTTGGTTGATATTAGGTTACCTTGATTCCTCTCCCCCTTTTTTGTTTTGAAGACACTGTGTCTTCCAGACTTAATACACGTGGCTTATTTTTAAATTCATAAGCAAGCATTTGAATTTCTGAATTCAGTTTTGTGAAGTCTGTTGTTTTGTTGTTAGTATAGTTTGTCCCTTAAGTCTCCGTAATTGGGCACTGTGATGCAGTATGTCCATTAAATATAATGTGTGTGCTTATACTTAGCACCAGGTCTCCTGACGTATTAGTACTGATCAAAATGTTTTAAGTGACTTTTTACTCTAACATAAAAAATTACATTTTTTAGACACTGGTGTACATGGATTAGGAGAATTAAATGAAATAGTTTTAGCAGTGGTCAGAAACATAGTAGTCTGCATAATTTATGTTAACATATGATGATAATTATAGGAGCAATGGAGATCACTAACAGTGCTTTAACATTCTCAAGGTGAATAAATTCTGTTTCAAAGTCTCTCATTACAGTTAATACATCTCAGGTTTGGTTTTCTTCATGGCTTTTTCTCCTCAAAATTAAATTTACCTGACACAATCACACATTTATTGCCAGTAGTTTCTGAAATGACTGGGCAAAATTTCTAATTTGGCTGTTTGTTTCCAGGAGTGGATTTGTATATATTGGCACAAAGTATGCTGACAGAGATAAGGTTAATAAAATATGCTATTTATCCAAGGGGCAGCTGTATTTAAAATAAATATACTGAAAGTTAACTGGTTTAAACGTAAGTCCTGCTAGGTTTATACTGCTTATAAAGGTGTTTGTCATTTTAGAAATTTTTATACCAGGAGTGAACCTGGTATAAAAAGCTCATAGGGAGATTAAGTATTTTAGACATGCCTATTGGGGTAGAAGGAATGTATTTTCAAGTATAAATAGTCTTGGGATATATTGGGAGGCAGTTGTCCATTTAGTGGAAAGTTGACTGAATATGGAATCAGGACACCTGGATTTAATTACTGGCTCTTTCTACTTACTAGCCACATGGCCTTTGGTAAATCACTTCCTCTCTCTGTGCTTCTGTTTCTTATCTTTAAAATAGAGGTAATGAGACCTACTTCATAGGAATGTTGTGAGGGTTAAATGAAATACAGGTATAGGTGAAGGGGCTGTGTAAATAGAATGGTGGTTATTGCTTATAACTAGGGAAAGAGCTAAGTGATTTAAGAACATTTATATATTTTCCTCTTAAATTGTTCTGTTGGTAAGTTTTTCATAGAAATATTTAAGTTTAAAAGTAGCTGATGCTAATTGTATAAACAATCCAAAATTCATGCACATGAATACTATAGCTGAGAGTAAGAGCATACTTGTAAATTTTTCTCTTTTATGATGATAGGAGCCTAGGGGTATGTGGGGATTCTTTTTACCTCTTACTAGTTAAACTGGAAATGTACCAGTGTTGTTGATCAGAGTAGACTCTAGAGACTGATTATGTTAACATAACTCTTCACTAATATTTTCACACCAAAAGGGGGGGGGAGGGGGGAGAGAGAGAGAGACAGAGAGAGAGACAGAGACAGAGAGAGAGATGTGTTTGATCATTTAGACTGTGGTCCCCTGACATCTTTGGCACGGTGCTTTAACCTTTTAATGTTTTAGTGTTCCTTTTCACTTAATAAACATCAGTGACATTACATCTACCAGGGGCTGAACTTGTGGTTTAGATCTATTACATTTTTCCATTATATGCCACTTAAGTGGTGAAGAAACTGCTTAGAATGAGACCACGCTCACTGGGTATGTGTAAGATTATTTTACAAGGCATTTGAGGGCATTGCTTGCATTGAGGATTTTCTTTTCTTTCAAAATGCACATGTGGCTATTGGACACTTGAAATGTCACTAGTGTAGCTATGGAATTGAACTTTAAATTTTCTTTAATCAAGTTTAAAAAACAAGCAATGTAAAACATTTTTTTAATTAAACATAACTTGTTTTGGTAGAACTGCAACTGCATTTCTTTTTAACCATTGCTGATTTAGCATCCAGTTTGAGATGTGCTGTAAGGATAAAACACATACCAGATTTCAGAGACTTGGTATCCAAAAAAAAAAATAATGTAAAATACTTCACTAATTTTTGTATTGACAGCATGTTGAAATGATGATTTTTTGTTATGTTGGATAAATAAGATATATTAATAAAATTAATATTTCAAAAATATAAAAGGCTATATCAGGCACTAATGGGGAATGAAATGGGGTGGGAGGCCTAAGGAGGGACTGAGGGAACAGTATTAGTAAAAGTGAAGGTATGGGGCTGGCCAGAAAGTTAGTATAGTTTTTTCTGTACAATGACTCTAGTAGTGCTTAGTTGTCTTTAACTTCATTCAAAACAATTTTTTTGGATTAGATTGTGACAGCTGTCATATCAGCATACATTTTTAAAAAACATCAAAATTGGTGGATTTTTGTGCAGCCATTTTAATATAGAAGATGGAAGAAAATACGCAACATTTTTTGGCATATTATGCCTTATTTCAAGAAAGGTGGAAACGCAACTGAAATGCAAAAAAAAAGGATTTGTTCAGTGTACGGAGAAGGTGCTATGACTGATTGAACATGTTAAAAGTGGTTTGTGAAGTGTCTTGCATTGTTGACAGTGTTGGCCAAATAATTCTTTGCTATGGGGCTCTGTTATGCATTGGAAGATGTTTAGCAGCCCCCCTGGCCTCTACCCACTAGAAGCCAATTGCATGAGATAGCCAACATACTCAAAATATCCAAATCAATAAAGTTATTGGTGAAAATGAAAAATGTATCCTATTTTATGGAAAAAATGTAATGGGCTCTTTGGCCAATCCAATAGCAAGGCACAGGTTTGTTGGCAGGGAATGGGGCAACATAAGTGAATTGGTTTGTTAAGAAAGTGTCACAATAAAATTGTGTCATTGAAACATATAGCTTAATATGACCTATAGGCCCAGAACAGAAAACCAAGAGACTTATCCATCTTTAATGACATTTTAGTGCAAAGGGTTTTTTGAATTCAGTCTGTTCAAACTCCTACTTAATAAGGAATCCCTTTAATATAAAGCCTCTGAATATTTCCAGAAATGCGTAGTTTGCTTGCTTCACGAGGCTGGTTGCATCTCCACTTTGGGACAGTTTCACTAGTTATGCTGTTGTATTAAAAGAAGGAATTATGTGCTTCCATATTTCTTCAACTATTGGCCCTAGTTTGACCCTGTGATTTTGCTCTTTCATGTTATAACGCTAAATATTTAAAGACCGTAATCATGTCTTCAAGTTAGGCATCTCCAGGTAATTCCACCATTTCTTTTATGGTGTTTCCTGGCCTCTTGTATCTTGGTTACTCTAGATACTTTCTTCTGTTCATCCGTGTCCTTTTGGAGTTATTTAAAATGTTTCAAGTACCCCACATACAGTGTGAACAGGTCTCAGTATGACAGTTACCTGCTTCTATTGAACATTGGTCTGAGAAAGCAACCTAGGACTCTGTTAGGTTTCACAGGCAGGCAGGTCAAATAGGCTTTTTGTTTAGCTTTTGTTAACTAAAAACTTTAGATCATGTAAACTGCCAGGAGAGCTTTTTCCCCTACTCTGTAATACTCTTACTATGGGGTGATTTTAGCTACATAGCCCTTAGTAAATTGTTGAAGGTTAACATTGCTCCATAATCTTTGAGGGTGGTAGTCAGTAATGTGGATCTCTTAAACTGTACTGTCCTCAAGGTCCTTGCTACTCAGACTGATTCGAGGATCAGCTGCATCACTCGGAGACTTTTTTAAAATGCAGCCCCACTCCCAGCCTACTGAATTAAAATCTGCATTTTAACAAGATGTACAGGTGATTGTTTGAATGCTGAAGTTTGAGAAGCACTACTTTATCCCACATTTCTTCATAAAGGCAGCATGAGAAACCTTCTCAGTCTCTTTACAGAAACCAAACCAGACCAGTTAGTGGTATTATCTTGCTGTTCCTATTAAAGAGGTTCTCAACTCTGACTACACAATAGAATTACCTGTGAAATTTTTAAAATATTGCTGTCTGTGAACCCTAGAGTAAGCTCCTCAGGTGATTCTATTGTGCAAACCAAGGTTGAGAACCATCCCTTTGTAAAGCAAATGAGGTTAATTTGGCAGTGATCCTCACTTCTGGTGAACATATTTTCTTTTATTACATGTTTGCAATATATCTAACAGTATACTGCAGAATTTTCCCTTAGGTTTACTGTCGGGTTTTGCTGTACTATAGTTTATAGGCTTCGCTTTCTTTGAATATTAGATCATTTTAAAATCTAGTATTTTAGTATTTCTCCTATTTTCTGTTATTTCTCAAAGCTTATGACTAGAAGTTTTGCAGTTTGGGCTTTTGATTCTCTCTTTGAAAAGTTTGGTGTTTTTTTTTGTTTTTGTTACAATTTTCCAGTTGGAAGGTGGTTTTTCTTAATAAAATAGAAAATAGAAGTTGCGTGCCTCTTACATCTTCTGTTACTATATCAACTCCCCTACATCCTCAGTACAAGACCCCTTTCTTGTTTTAGAAACTGTTTTTCAGAGGCTTTTTAAAAGCCTGTCTTTTTCAGGTTTCTGTACCTTATGGGTTTTAACTGCCATGAAGCTATTAATACTTTTGTGCCATTCCTGTAACAGTAATCGGTACATGAGTTTTCTGTTATCTTTGGTTCATGTCCTTCAAATGTCAGAACTTAAACAAGACGTTTTTGCCTTATTTGAAATATTTATGTTTTTAAAGCCTTTCCACCCTACTGAGTTGTACTTTTTATAAATTAATTTCAGAACTCATTGATCCTTCACAAGTGGAATTCATCCTTTCATATTATTAGCATTCAAAATATTAACTGCCTAAGTATATTAGCCAGATGTTACTGTGGTTTTCTTTAATTTGAGGACTTGCAGCTGAAGTACTTTTTCCTTTGTGCTTTTCTATATTTTTAGAAATTAGCGGTTTACTATTACCAATACCTAATTGTATTACTTAGCTACATGTGGGAAAATGGTTTCCTTTTGTTAATTTTTTTATTGCCTGGCCCATGTAACTTTTATGAGTGTTTTATTTAAGTCTTCTTAAATTCCAGTTTTCTTAAAAGTTTCAAGTTACTATTAAAGAACATCTTTCAGAAATTTCTATAGGTTAGGCTTACCAAAATTAAGGATTCTTGCCCTGGAAGGTGTAGCTCAGTTGGTTGGGCATTGTCCTGCAAACCAAAAGGTCACAGGTTTGATTCCCCATCAGGGCACATGCCTAGGTTGTGGTTCCAGTTTGGTCCTGGTCGGGTTGGTCACATACAGAAGGCACCCAGTCAGTGTTTCTCTCCTCTTTCTCCCTCCCTTCCCCTGTCTCAAAAATTGGCAAGCATGTTCTTGGGTGAGGATTTAAAAAAGTTAAGGATTCTTAGTTACGAGATCAGGTAGCTCTTTCCAAAAATATAAAGGTTACCCTCCCCAGCCCCTTCCTTGATTCCTTCATCTTTGTTTAAACAATGAAAGGATGGTTCTAAGAATAATGATCTAAGGAAAGCCATGGAGATCTGGATGTGCCCATGTCTGGACTAAAATTGATTTAGGCTCAGCAGACAGGTAGAGAGGCTTTTTATTTGTTGTTTTTTATATCTGAAAGGTTTGTTTTTATTTTTATCTTTAGTATTAACTTGTGAACATCCAGATGCTTCATGTGTTGTGTGGGAGATTAAATCTTAGTACCAATATAGATCACCTCTTTTCCACAAATCTGATTATAAAGTTTTTTATTTTGTCAATGTGAATTTAAGATCAATCTGAAGTTAGACAGGAAAAAAATAGAGAATGAAATTTTTTGTTTGGAGTCTTCTCTTATTTTAGATTGTTTACTACCAGTTAATTGAGAGTGTGTGGAAATCTGCTAATACAGCAGTTTCCTAAGGCCATATAAGTAATGAATGATAGTTCAGAATTTTTGGCTAATTTTATGAACTATCTAGAGAAGGGCTTGTCAAACTTTTTCTGTAAAAGGCCAGATAGTAAATTTTTTTGCTTTGCTGATGAAAATTTCCACAAAGTTTTTGATGAAACTGAAAATATACAAAAATAAAATGTAATTTTAATGCTGAGTTTATAGTAGAAATGTTAGTAGAGGTGGTTCTATGTGGGGAAGCACAGTATACAGAATTCTAAAAAACTTATAAACTATTCTAATTAACAAAAGCAATGATTCATACCCTTTCCATAGGCAACTTAGAAATAAATCAAGAAGACATCCTTGATTTTTAAGATCAGTATAAATTATGCTGAATTCCAAGAAGGAGATAGGCAGATATATGAGTTACACATTCACAGTCACATGCATCAGAAATTAGAATGACGTTTCATAATGTAGGTCTACTGATGAGAAGAATGGCATTCTTTCAGGTCAGGGGTAACATTTTGCTTAATTGAGGCTAAACATATTCCTTGTGATCAAAGTCATTTTGCAGATAATCATCTAGCACTACTCACTTAAAATGAGATTTTCCATATTTCATCTTTGGAAATGTCCCTCCACATATATAGGTATTGCTGTCTAATCAGTCCACAAGCATGTAATTTTAATGAAGCATATTCATCCCTTAGAAGGCATGTATAGAATTCTGTTAGATTCTTCTCTTGATGTATTTACCTTTTAGCATATCATTACACTGCAGGATTATTATTTTTGGCTGAAGGTTAGGTGGAAGTTTCTCAGTTACACAGTTAAATGGATTTTGAAATAAGGAAATTTTCTTTTAACTTGCACAGAGTTCCAAAAATGCTTTTGGAACTGTAGTTTGTACTCCGAAAATATATCTGCTACAAATTTTTATGGGAATGCAGCTTTCATTTCTTTGATAGTACAAGGAGTGCATAAAGCAGCTTGACATTGTCATTCCAGTGTTAGTAATTGTTGAAATGACTTTTACTGCAGGTTAAGTTTTATGTATAAACACTGTTTTGCCTGCAATTATAAGTTGAATTCATTAAGACACATTATGAAGTCTGTAACAAAAGCTAATTTCCCAAGCCATTTATTTTTCTGTAATGGTAATTGAGGGTGTTTCTTCTCATTCAGAAAAAATTTCAGTCTTGGACCTGGGAATAACAAATCACAATAAAATTTTACCAATGCTAAGCCATCAAAATGACCAAGTGATAGAGTAAGTCAGGATATTTAGTTTTTATTTCTGACAAAAATTCACAGACCTGATGATGGAGAAGCCCACAATACTGAAGTTCATCATTGACACTACTGGTTTAATAATATGATGAATTTAACTATTTTCTGCAGACTCCCTGTTGATAAACAATATAATCAATAACCATAGACTTTAAACACCTTACATTTTCACAAGCTTTATTAATTTATCCAACTAGATCTTTTTCTGCTTTACACATTTTGCGACTATTTCAGTTGTAATATGTCTTAGCAAATTCCATTTCAGGTTGTGCTGAGTTAGTGTTTTCCCAACTTCTCTGAAAACATTATCACCTGTAGTTATTCCATACAGATTCATAGAGGCTACTTCTGTGGTTCATACTCCTTGGATAATCAGCACTTGACTCCATGAATAAACGACAGTGAATACAGTGAATAGTATTAGTTACATTTGTGGACTCATTATGAGCCAAGGAAAACCACTCAAAATCATTTGCTGCCTTGTATTTCGGTTGATTATTGACATATCCCAATATCCTCAACTTTTTGAGCAACTGGACTCACCAAAACACGAATAATCTTAACCAAGTTTACTTTCTCTGGACACGTTTCTTTTATCTTCTGCAATCAGACGCACTTTCACTCACTATCAGTAAATGATTTTTCCTTGCTTAGCCAACAAATTAGCCACCGGAAACTTACTTTGAAGCCTCTTTTTTTGTGTGTGTGATTAGATATTTCACTTCAAATTTTCTAGTTTTTCAGACCATACCTTTCCTTTGAATTAGGAGTATAATGATGAGTACTTAGTCTGATAATATCAATGTATATTTTACTACTTTATTACAGTTACTTTGCTGTTGCATAATAAACACAGTCTTTACCATCTAAGCTGGTAACAAAATAGTCCACACTCTTCTGTGCCTTTAAGGGTGACATTTAAAGTCCACCTTCTCTTGATTTGATGTGATGAGTGTATACCTGCAGTTTTTAAAAATGCCACAGTATGGTGATGTACATGGCACTTGAAATGCTGTCAAGGTATAATTGCATCACTGCAATTAATAGTGCACAGATCACCATTGCAAAGCAGTGAGAGTGCCACATATAGCATGATAGCCGTAGACAATATATAACTGTGTATGACTATTCCAATAAAATGATGAACACTGAAATTTGAATTTCATAAAACCTTCACACATGACAAAAAATTCTCTCCTGAAAAAAAAACTTTTAAAGTGTAAAAACCATTCTGGGTCTCAAGAAGAAAAAATAGGCACCACTGCTTAATTTGGCCCATGGGCCATAGTTAGCCAGCCCCTGACCTGGTCTTTTCCTAGTATAACAGGGCTTTGGGGGAGTTTTTCTGTTACAAAATTTCATTCATATGAGGTCTTAAAATCCACGTCTTGAACTGCATTCTGGATTTCACATAATTGAAACTGTTCTGTAGAATACATATTGACTTCTGTTTTCAAGATTGATCTCCTTTCTCCTTTTAGATAATTT
Source organism: Pteronotus mesoamericanus (assembly GCF_021234165.1). Lineage (NCBI taxonomy): Eukaryota > Metazoa > Chordata > Mammalia > Chiroptera > Mormoopidae > Pteronotus > Pteronotus mesoamericanus. The sequence continues at coordinate 8,421,313 of NW_026555198.1, forward strand.
TCCACTTGTTCATCAAGATGGAAAGCTCAGATTCTAACGATAAAGGAAGTGGTGATCAGTCCGCAGCACAGCGCCGAAGTCAGATGGACCGATTGGATCGGGAAGAAGCTTTCTATCAATTTGTAAATAACCTGAGTGAAGAAGATTATAGGCTTATGAGGGATAACAATTTGCTAGGCACCCCAGGTATGCAATAATGTAGTTTTAAGAATTTTTATATGTAATTTGCTGGTCTTTAAAAAATAGCCTGTTTTGAACATTGGTTTCTTTAGCCATTATGAAGTATGGTTTTAATGCAAGGGTATAGAATGACGTTTACTGCTATATTTATTACCTGATTCTGTTGACTCACATTTGGAATTATCCTATATCATGTTTTTAGTTATGGATTACATTTTCAATTAGAGCTGATTTGAAAAGAGTGGAGCTGAACAATTTTTTGTTAGCTTTGTAAATTACTAGACATGAGTCTAAGTGTGGAAGAGCTAATGGGAACTTTAGTTCCTAGGACAGACTTAGTCTGTTTTGTCATCTCTGATTCCCTGAATATGTCCCAATGATGATCCTCCAGAGCTAGCCTTGGGTAAAACTAGCAATTATTCAGAACTTTGTGCTTGGCTCTTGTTTGTCCAGTTAGGTCCCATTTGATCCTAGTTGAAATTCATTATCTCCCATCATTTTTATTTCTATTTTAATTTTACTAATCTTTGAGCAATTGCTGAAGTTTTAAAGTCAGGTGTTATTTAATGAAAGAAAGTGGATTTTGAATTAATAGTACCAGATATGAGTCAGAATGTCTAGTTGACCTTCTGAGCCTGCCATTTATTACTCTCACTCAGTCTCAGTTTCCTTGTTTTAAAATACAGATAGTAATATGTACCTCCCAGACTTGCAGTTTTAAAGAATGAGGTATTATATATGAACATATTTAGTAAACTAGAAAATTTGTACAAATACAAGTCGTAATGTCATGCTCCAAACGAAATGAATTTTACCCAGGTTCCCTACTCCTTGGTTTTCATCTCAAATGGGTAAGAGTAATTGGTTTTTATTTGTAATTTGGCAAATATTTTAAAACCATTTTCAGGTGAAAGTACTGAGGAAGAGTTGCTGAGAAGACTACAACAAATTAAAGAGGGCCCACCACCACAAAACTCAGATGAAAATAGAGGTATATTTTGCTTTGCAGGGTGTGGGTAGAGGATGGAATGGATAAAGAACTTCGTAACAATAAATGTCAGCCAAAGATTATCCAGAAATGGCATAAATTAATTTGGTGCTAAGTAACTGCTCATAAAAAAGAGAAATGGCATTTTCTTGCTACTTGGTAAGAATGTGAATATGTTTTTTTTTTTTTCCTGCTTCATCTTTCGATTGTGTTAATTGGGACATAGTGAGAAATGGCCTATTTAAATGTGGGGGTTTTTCTTCATGATTTTCCACATCCATTGAAATTTCCTTCTACCTACTGAATTATTCCTTCCTTATAAACATGGGAGTTCCTCGCAATCATAAAGAAATGCTATATTCTCTAATCTGCATTTCTTGCCCCTTATGGGACATAATGCCTGGAGACATTTTTGGTAGCCAAGACTGGTAGGCAGTTTGTTACTGGCATCTAGTGGGTGGAGCCAAGGATGCAGCTAAACATCCTAACATCCTGATGTTTCTCTCCAAATGTGAAGTAGAGAATTTCATTCACTATGTATCCTAAGAGGCTGTAACAACCTGGCCTTTAATGTGTCATTATAGTTTGCTAGGTTCAAACTATTCATGTGGTCTGGTCTCCAATTTCATGTTAATTTAAAATCCTAGTTACATGACAAAGTATTCAAACATTTTTAAACCTGTAAACTTTGTTTATATTGTATTTATGCAATGGCTACAGCAGTCTTGTATTTTAAAACATTGTATATTATCAAAGGTACTTAAGCCAAGAGCCTAGAAGAAATGTTACAAGCTAATGAAAATTTGACAGACATGTAATTTGAACTAAAATATTAGCCATATACCTTGACTGATGTTTAATGTGCTTGATTACAAGAGTGTTTTGACAGTGGGCTGAAAAATAGCATCTTCTGACAGTCCACAGTGGTATGCTGGGCTCTGTATATGATGAAGCATTGAAAGTAGAATTCCTCCAGGTTCCCTTTAAGAAAATTCTCTAAATTTTTTTAGATTAACTTGCTCTTTCAAAATGAAATTTTCTTGCCTTTACTTGCAGTATAGTTTCTAAAAATTTGTAAATGTGAAATCTGTTCAGAATCTTTGTTCTTTTTTTCTAATACAAAGTTTCAGAGCACTTTTATATGAATGTCCTAATTTTAGTAGTACTTTTTTATCCCTCTCTTCTCCCCTTTTTAAACAGGTGGAGGAGAATCTTCAGATGATGTGTCTAATGGTGACTCTATAATAGACTGGCTTAATTCTGTCAGACAAACTGGAAATACGACAAGAAGTGGGCAGAGAGGAAACCAATCTTGGAGAGCAGTGAGCCGGACTAATCCAAACAGTGGTGATTTCAGATTCAGTTTAGAAATCAATGTTAATCGTAATAATGGGAGTCAAAATCCAGATAATGAAAATGAGCCATCTGCAAGACGTTCCAGTGGGGAAAGCGTGGACAACAACAGCCAAAGGCAAGTGGAAAACCTACGATCAGAGTCAACATCCACAAGGCCATCCAGATCAGAACGAAATTCAACTGAAGCAGTAACGGGAGAAGTCCCACCTACTAGAGGTCAGAGAAGAGCAAGAAGCAGGAGCCCAGACCATAGGAGAACCCGAGCAAGAGCTGAAAGAAGTAGGTCACCTCTGCATCCCATGAGTGAAATTCCACGAAGATCTCATCATAGTATCTCATCTCAGACTTTTGAGCATCCTTTGGTAAATGAGACTGAAGGAAGTTCTAGAACCCGGCACCACGTGACACTGAGACAGCAAATAAGTGGACCTGACTTGCTAAGTAGAGGTCTTTTTGCAGCTTCCGGAATAAGAAATGCCTCACAAGGAGCAGGTTCTTCAGACACAGCTGGTAATGGTGAATCTACAGGATCAGGACAGAGACCTCCAACCATAGTCCTTGACCTTCAAGTAAGAAGAGTCCGTCCTGGAGAATATCGGCAGAGAGATAGCATAGCTAGCAGAACTCGGTCAAGGTCTCAGACACCAAACAATACTGTCACTTACGAAAGTGAACGAGGAGGTTTTAGGCGTACATTTTCACGTTCTGAGAGGGCAGGCGTGAGAACCTATGTCAGTACCATCAGAATTCCAATTCGTAGAATCTTAAATACTGGTTTAAGTGAGACTACATCTGTTGCAATCCAGACCATGTTAAGGCAAATAATGACAGGTTTTGGTGAATTAAGCTACTTTATGTACAGTGATAGTGATTCAGAGCCTAGTGGCTCAGTCTCAAGTCAAAACATGGAAAGGGCAGAGTCACGGAATGGAAGAGGGGGTTCTGGTGGTAGTAGCAGTTCCGGTTCCAGTTCAAGTTCCAGTTTAAGTTCTACTTCCAGTCCTAGTTCCAGTTCCAGTGGAGAAAGTTCGGAAACTAGCTCAGAGGTGTTTGAAGGTAGTAATGAAGGAAGCTCATCATCGGGCTCATCAGGTGCCAGACGAGAGGGTAGACACAGGGCCCCAGTAACATTTGATGAAAGTGGCTCTTTGCCCTTCCTTAGTCTGGCTCAGTTTTTCCTCTTAAATGAGGATGATGATGACCAACCTAGAGGACTCACCAAAGAACAGATTGACAACTTGGCAATGAGAAGTTTTGGTGAAAACGATGCATTAAAAACCTGCAGTGTTTGCATTACAGAATATACAGAAGGCAACAAACTTCGTAAACTACCTTGTTCCCATGAGTATCATGTCCACTGCATTGATCGCTGGTTATCTGAAAATTCTACTTGTCCTATTTGTCGCAGGGCAGTCCTGGCTTCTGGTAACAGAGAAAGCGTTGTTTAATTAAGGTCTGAGCTCTCAGCTATGTACCCGGTATAGTGATGGGCAAACAGAATCACTTGCTTTATGTCCACTTTTTGAGTGGTGCTTAAATGAAAAGTTGCAACCTGAAATGAGTCATTGCTTTCTGAATGAATCATCATCCTTTCTCCGATTTCTCTCCCAGAATAAAAGGAAATATTTAAAAAAGCAACGTCTTAGGGCATAAAATCAGATTTCAATATCAGTAATTGATAATACTGATGATTTACACGTTTATCAGTTTTTCCTTTGTTATCTTAAAAGATCTGCCTTAGCAGTGGCTCTTACCTGCATCAAGTTTCCCACGCCATAGGAGAGAGGGGCTAAGGAAATTATCAGTTTAGACTAAGTTACAGTATGTGTTTCATAATGATTGCTTAAAGCTATACCATTCCCAGTTATTAGTTGGCACAAATTCAGCTACATGCTGAATATCATTTGTTCACCTTTCAGATAAGGTGATATTGGACATGTCAGTGTAAATAACACTAAGGTTAGATCTTCTAAGTGTATAACTGTCTCCTAAGCCCATCACTGTGGCACACTTTAGAGTGAGTTTATAGTTTAATTGAGATATTTATCTTGTGGAAATATTAAAAAAGCCTATGCTTGTGTAAGTGAAAAAAATCACATTCATTTGTTTAAAAATGTAAAGCTATTTTGTAGAGGCTCAGTACTTTTCCAATGCACTGTTGTAATAATGCATTAAAAATTGTAAAGTACCATGCATAGAAATGAAAAAACTGCTTTTTGTGAGCCAACATAGTAAAAAGAAAAAAAAAAGAAAAAAAAAAGAAAAAAAAAGGACACACCAAACAAAGTACAAAGCTGCTTTTGTAAGTGTGTACATGTCAAGAGCAGAACATATCTATAATATTTAATGTATGTGAACAGCTACTGTGACATGCAAAGGAAAGGTCAGAGTGCAGAATTGAACTGCACTGAAGACCAATGGAGATTGTGTATTTAACTTGGATTTAGGCAGGAAATGAAAGACTGGAGGAGAAAAGAAAACTACTCTGGAAGGATGTTTATAAACTTCATGAAGACAGTAATCATACTGATTTCTTATGGTGAGATCTTTGACACAGTGTTCTACTTGTGCAGATGAAGTAGATCAACAAAGATCAACAAATTTGGCAGAGCTTTGGTTTAAGAAAAACAAACCACTACCACCTAGCACAATTTACATTGTTTTTACAAGTCTGCTCCTCAGAGAAGAAGGTGGAGGAAGGAGACCATAAACCACTTTTAGCATAAGAATTGGTACAGATGTGTGTACTAACAGGAAAGTCTCGAATTTGCATTGTTTTCGAGATTTGTCATTTAAGGTACCAGTGCACACTTGTTAATATTTCATTACTATATCTCTAACATAGACTTAACATTTCACATTTAAAGACCGGTTGAATGATTAAGAGATTTTTACCCTTTGTAGAAAGTGAGTTGTGTTGGGTTATTTGGAATTCAAATTATAATTGTGCTGCCCATATTTGAAGATAAGACCGCTGGCTTATGGTCTATGGGATATGCACTTTATGTTGTTTCCTTAGTAGTAAAACAGGTTTGTGGAGAACCCCAGTACTCTTGCTGAATTGTTCGAGGCTGGTTGGGGTTAGGATTAGTCTGACTGTGGAGGACTGTTGTTTGTTTTTCTGGGAAACACTAATGGGTCCAAAGAGGAATTGAATACATCCGTGGCCTATAACAAAGTGAGTTGACTACCCAGGTATAATCAGATACTTAACAAAATAAACAAGTCTGCTTTAGGAACTATCTGGTTACCTTAACTGCTACCAAATTAGCTGTAAACATTTCAAAGCTCATACTTTCATGTTTTCCTCTCACTTTCAGTCCTACCTAAGTATCAAGGAAATTAACTTGTAAATATGGTAGTTGTTTGCTAAGGATATGTACTGCTCTTGCAAGGAAATAATGTTCAAACAAAGCTTCACTTATTTTTTTTAATATAAGCAGAAGTCACTGTTTATGGCGCTTATATAATACATTTTATCTTTTTAAAAAATTGTCCATGTAATAGTCAGGATTCCTTTATATTTGTGAGCCTCCTTGTCTCCTTTTCTAAGGGTGTAATCTATGGTTTTCAGATCTGCAGGGTAGTCCTGATTGGCTAAAAACAAACCCATTTTCTTGGTTTGAAAGGTCTCACTACTTACTCTAGGGGTGTTCATTTTATATATAGTTTAAAAACAACTGCAGCTCATTCTAAGCATAAAAATTATTGACAACAGGTACCTCCCTAACCTCCCAAGGTGTATTACTCATTTGTGAAGTATTAAAGTATGAAGTAACTCATGCAGAATTCTGGTTATGAATGTAGATATTGAACCTATTCATAAACACTGGAAATAGAATTTTAAGTTTTTAGCCCTCGGTAGAATGCACATAATTGGGCATGTGCATGTGGACACCTTTTTCAATAGCACTCATTAAGTTCCATTGGATTGTGTAGAATGGATACAAATATTTTAGAATTTGCTACTTATTTTTTTGCAAGAGCCATGACTAATATATACTTACTAGTGGACATTGAAGACAAGGTCATTTGTAGGTGTCAGATGAACAATGAAGAAGAAAGATCTTTTTCCCCACCAGCATCCAAACACCTATGCCCTTGAGGGAACATTTTCTTGCAAAAGACTGTACATTTTGTTTTGTATCTTTGCACTTTTTCTTTATTAAAGAAAGGTTCTGTCATGGAACTTCATGCAGTAATAGGAACAAGAAAAAAAACAATGTTGGGAGTTTACATTCAAAGTGTAGGGAAAATTACTAAACACAGAATTTCCTTGAATATTTCAGATATTTTTAAAAACTCACTTGCTAGTCTGAAACATCTGAGGTGTTTACCTCCAAGCAGCTGACAAGAGTGTCATTTATTAGTACTAAATCAAAATTGAACAAGTTAGGTTTAAAGTTTTCAGACTTTGTAGCAACACTAGAAGATGAGCCGTTGTTGTTAATTTGGAATATTTCCTCTAAAAAGAACACATTAGTTATACCTCAGTGGTGTTAATGGTTAATGGAGGTGGGGATTGAGAAGTGTTCGCATTAGTATCGGTGTGTACAGTTAACAAAAATATTCACCATTTTAAATATATAAAATCTCTGAAAACATGATCATTGGAAACTGGTTATCTGTAAGTGTTACCTCAAGTAATTTTTCCCCTGGGAAAATAGGTCTTTTCCGTGCCAAGTATTCTCTCCTAGTGTCAGTGTCTCAAATGATATTTATGAAGGCTTATCACTTAATATGCTTAATATTTAACCACCTACTTCCCAAATGCCCATGATGTGAAATGGGTCAAGCATCAGCCATGACTTTGAGTCAGTTCCCAAAATGCCCATGTGATAGGGAGGTGAATGTTGCAAAATGCCTCATAAAAGGCCATTTTTACAGCTTACTAGAATACAGTGGCACCTTGTAGTTGTTGATACTTTTAAAGATGGAGGATATTTTTAATCTTCCCCCTTTCTTTGTTCTTTTGTGAAGGAAAAGTATTTGTAAATTGCCTTATTTGAATTTTTAAGTTTTACCTTACTGGCTCTCCTGTCAAATTTATTACCAACATTAAGTACTTAGAAGCCATGTTTGCAGGGCACTTTTATTCTTGTCTTATAAGACTATGCTGATTGCTACTTTCTAAAGTATTCTGTACCTTAGTAATGCAAGAGATCGATAAGGCACATGTTAAAAGTGCCAGGCGTTTTCTTCCTTAGTATAATTTTTCAGGATGTTTAATATTCAGTAAGTGTTGTAATTCATTGAGTTAACTTAGTAAATTGTATGCTTTTGAAAAAATATTTGAGAATATAAATCACCGTAACATGCTTTATTTGGAAAGTTAAAGTGCAAGGTCTGAAGGACTAGTATTTAACTTATTTTTAAATCAGATTTTTAATAAGCAACTAAGAAACAGCTATGAAAACAACTTTAAAATTTTTAGCATTCTGAAATTGAGTTCTTAACTGGAACATTTCTAAGATACTATCTAATAGTCCCAACAGGTGTGGTGATCTCACTTGATAAAAGTAAATCCATTTTGTACCTAAAATACAGCATAGAATAGAATTACTCTTGAAATGTTGGAACTCTCTAAGTGATAGCAGCAGTTTATCAGTTTTATGATTCATTTCTACATAGGTGTTTTACCTCAAATTTGAAGGAAATAGGCACACCCTCTAACACTCAAATAAAATTATAGTGAGGTATTTGTTTTTGATTAGTATTTCTTGGCTAAAGATCCACAATCTGCTTTCTAGTTAGTCACTTGGATTGAGTGATATCTTAAAGACATGCAGTGAAAGTGAACCCCGTAATACCACTGTGCCTAATTATTTCAGGGTTCCTCTATCAGTTCCTCATCTTGCAGATTTACTCCAATACCAAGGTATGGTTGAACCAGCTGCCCAGCCTTAACTCCGTTTAGTGCCCATCTGCTAACATTCTTTTAACTGATTGATTTGTATGTGTTTTAACTGTCCAGTGTTTGGATTTTACCTCTTGATAGGTCCATTTGTCCCTGGTGCTGCTTTTAAAGATGTAGGGCCATGTGATCAGGTAACAAGTTGAGTAGGTACGCAATTGGCCTGGATATGTCTCTGTGCCTGTTTTATCTTCTCCCAGGAAGAGCTGCTTTGGTATAGATGTTTACTTGGGTTTATATAAAGAACTGGGCAGCAATCTTGGAAAGCTTTCTGAAGTCTAACAACCTGAAGGGATTTGGAGGACAAATAGTAACAAAGGCTGCCTTTATGTCTTTGAACACGAAGCACATAAATGTATGTTGTATAAAGACTAAAATGATTGTTATACCAGGGCTTCCTGACCTCTGGGAGAGACTTGCAAAAAAGCAGAAAGGAGCACAAAGTGATGTGAATTGGGTTAGCTTGCTTTTTATCCAGTTTCTCATTTTCTTTACATTTAAACCTGAACATAACACCCTTTTCCAGTATCTAGCCAGCAGACTCCTGGTTGGGAAGCCCTGTATTAAATTTTGAGAATGTACCCAGTTTCCTTTTTTTTTTTTTTTTTTTTTTTGTACAGTGCTTTACACCTGCTAAAAATTAACTTGTTTAATGCAAAACAAGACCTTGAAAGGTCGTCATATTAAAGCTGGTTTGATTATAATAGTTATCTTTTAGGAAGAAGCTTTTTCCCTATGTAAGATGTCATACTGCAGATTTAAAATATAGACTATCAATAAAATGCATGAAGTGATCATTTGTGCTTGATCATCTCTCCTTGGGTTTTTTCTTAAAAAGGGGAATTTGATAAAGGTTCAGTTTCAAACTGATGTCAGATGAACTTGATTTTTAGAGTCAAGTGGAATTAAGTACAGCTTTGATTTTGATTCCCCTTCACTGCTATGGGTGTGGGCAGTTATTGGTTTATGGGATATAACTTTGGTTATAATGGCTTAATCTTGGAGTGGTAAAATAAAAGATTATATTCCAATACAAGAATCCTGGAAAGATTTATGTAAATGACATTTTAACTAGGTGCATCTTCACTGTTTCTTTGCCCTGAACTCCCTTGTTTGACCTTTAAATACAAAAACTTGTTTGGGTGTATGCATGTATGCTCATGCAGCTTTTGTCTTCCATTCCTTCTTCCAGCCTCTTACAACACGTTTCCTGAGCCACTAAGATGTCCTTGTTTCTAAGTAGGTTGTCACATTCTGATACCTGGGTGACCCTTCCCCTTGGTATTGGTATTCATTTAGCTGATGGTACATTTTATTATTATTTCATTTCCTCTGGTCCCTACAAAGCCCTGTCATTGGCATAGAAACCCAGTTCCTTGTGATAATTTTGGTGTGGTAACCTCTTAACATCATGACCTTCCTGGGGTTTTACTTTCAGTGCCATTCATGATTCTTTGAAACCCAAGTGTGCTACTGAAGAGTTTACATTCTAGACAACAGAGTAAGTCAGTACACAGGCTTCTTGTTGAGGAATATTCGGTGATAAAGGACCATTACTTAGAAGATCTGGTAAATCAGATGATAAGCTGTATTCATAACGGTCATTTGAAAAACTAGGAAATCAAATCTAGGATCCAGTTTCTTTGCAGTCCTTGGATTTGGGCAACATTAAAATCTAAGGCTTTGCAAATGGATTACTAATAGCTAAGTTTTTCTGATTGCTTTCAGGTATGGTATTAAGCACTTTACAAATTAACCCTCACAGTGCTTCTGAGGTGTATTTTACCATCCTGTTAATAGGTGATGCAGCTGAGTTAGATACAGGTATTCAGTAATTTGCCCAAGATAACCCACTAAGTGGCAGTACTTGTAGGCAGGTCTCTGATTCCAGAGCTTAGTTTCATTGTGCTCTTAATCCTGCTACTGTATGGCCCCTATTTCAATATTTATACTGAGCCCTAGACTAGATTACTTATGAGGTATGATTGCTTAGGCTAAACATTGGTTTCGGCCAGTTTGCCAAGGAAAATTTAAAGGGCAACTTAGGAGAATTAAAGGGCATATATTATAAATTTCAGTAAATCACTTTGGGCGTTATCAAATACACCCTAGCACTCTGCCATATTTTGCCGTGTATAATGCACACTTTTTTTTTTTTTTGGCCCAGATTTTTTAGGGGAAAATAAGGGTGTACGTTATACATCGGTAGTACTAATTACATATCTATATAAATGTTTTCAATTCCTTTATGCTTATGTGTTAAAAGTAACTCTAGAAAGCAGTAACTATCCGTATGCAAAATAGTACCCTGGAATACAAGAATTGGTTTTGTTTCTAAATATAAAGTTTTTTTCCTGAAAGTTGGGCCCAATAACATGGGTGTGCATCATCCACGGGAGAGCATTCTACAAGGCAAAATAAAGTGTTTCTGAAAATAAGAAGGAGGCTGGAGTAGGTTTTGGGGCTATTTAATGTCAGTGGTCTCAGCCACTCATCATATGTGCTCTTGGCAACAGTTATGACTTGATTTGACAATGTGAAATGACTAGAAGAAATTCGGCCTTTTTTTTTTTTTTTTTTTTTTTTTTGGAGTATGCCAGCCAGCTTATTGGCATCCAAGTAAATGCCCTTTAAAGTTGTCTTGGGCAGACATAGGCATTCCAAAAATGTCATTGCTCAGAAGATACTTGGAACTTGTTTAAAATTGCTTTTAGAAAGTTTTACTAGCATCTGAGAGATGCCGCCCTCTTCAATATGGTCACGTTATTTGTCACCTTTGAGATGAATCTTGGCTGTTTACAAGAATTTTTTTTTCTCAGTGGACAGAGATTTGCCACCCTTAAGCATATTCAGAAGAATGTACTATTAAAAGGCAATCGCAAATAAAGCATGTCAAATCATAGATGCAGTAGTATTTAGAGTAAATGGCCATGGAGGGGCGTATTTTGAGAAGATTCACACCTCATTCAACATTGGAAGCACAGGGAGGAAGATACAGGCATCAGTGACATGATGTGTAAACGGTTGATAAAGTATTACAAAAACCTTAAAAATACTATAATTATCCATCCCCATTAAAATGATACTTGAAAGAAGTGAGCAGCAATTGCGGGGAACAAGGGCTCATCTGAATTTAGAGTTTGTTTCCTCAGCTAATAGGAGATAAATGTGTGCTGGACTCCCACTATGTTTAGGCGTTGTGTTGGTGCCAGGTTTCTCTTCCCCTTGTTTTTGACAGCATGGGGGTCTGGAGCCTCAAAAATATTGCTGGGTTTCTCAGTGGATAGTGTTGGTGACTGTGATACATCTACTTGTTAAAAAGATTCACACTTGATCCCCTATCTGCACCAAATGTTCTTGAATAGCACTGTCCAGTAGGAATATAATGCAAGTAAAATAATTTTGAAATTTCTAGTAGCCACATTATAAAAGGTGAAAAGATATAAGTGAAATTAATTTTAAGGTCAAAATAATATAATCGATTTAAGGATTATTGAAATTTACAACATTTTTTCATACTGAGTTCAAAATCTGGTATTACACAATTAAAGTATATCTCATTTTGGGCAATGCACATTCCAAATGCTCAATAGCAATGAGTGACAGTGCAGGTGCAGACCAGTATGGGAGAGAGTGATCCAAGTGGGTAGGATGCAAATGACAATCGTTTAAAAGTTCATCTGTAGATAAACACACCTTATCTGCTCACATACACTATTCTAGAAGTAAATAGGCATCATTCTTTTGTGTGTCAAAGTTGTGTCTTAGAGTGTCGATCTAAACTTAACAAAACTACCTTTCCCCTCTTTGAGGTTAAAAGAATAGACTCCCTACCAAAGCTTGAAATCTCACTATTAATAATTAAGCAAAAGACCTTAGTTGGCTGATGGCCCCATGATTAAAAGCTAAGGAAACCCATTGTAACTGGAGCAGTATATAGCAACTAATAGTGATTGTTACATTTATTTACTGCAGCAACAAGCACCTAGTGTTTTATGTGGACTCTGTTAGTTAAGCTGTGTTAAATTGTACAAGTAATTTCCACATTTCAGTATTCCTAGCATTCGTTAGTAAGAGGTAACCTGGATTTATGATCTGTTTCTACATTGTAATTTAATAGTAAGTGGTAATATATGTTTAAATGAGTTTCTTGGGGTAGGAGGGGAAAGTTGACAACATGAAAATATAGGCTACCAGATCAAACTTTAGCCCCAGTGAAAGCAAGTTATTTCCCAACACCAAGTCTCTGATGCCATAGCTGAAAGTTTATTTTGTTTGGCAACGTGGAGTAAAACATTAACTCCTGTGAAGAAAGAGCCTTTGAATTTGAGGTTTTGGAAAAAGCTGATTCATTTGGCTTGGCTTAGTTGTAGTTTCTGTGTGAATATAACATGACATTTTCTGTGGTCTTTTTTATTTAAGAATGAAAACTCATTTAGTAGTATAGGAGGAATGTTGGTTTTCAGTAGGGGTGACTCAAATCTCTGGCATGTATATCTGCTTACTTGAAGCCAGAGGAGCATGCCATCCAGCTTTTTTTCCAGAATATTGGGTGCAGCCCTTCTAGATTAAAGGTGAAAATTCAGGAAGAGTCATTCTGTTTTGTCTTGGTGCTGCCCTTCCCTAAGAGAAGGAAAAGAATAGGACAGTGTCTGGGGCTCTATTAGCACAAAGGTACAGGATTATTTCTAAGAAGAAGAGACGAACTCAGCAACTAAATGCAAATTCTACCCTATTTCTCTAATGAAAAAGAAACTTCTCCCTCATGATGCTGTCTTCTCTAGATCTGAATTAATTCCTTTTCTCCACATTTGGGGACCATCTACATTTTTAAACAGGAAATTTTTTTAGCCCAATCTGCTAAATAGAAATACATTTTAAGCTTCATATTAGGATAGATATCCAACAGCCCTTGTACAGACATGGGCACTAACTGGGCCCTTTCTGTTATTTTTTTTAAAGTCTGATGTCCAAGTTACCTGGAAAAAAAGCTGGAGAAGCCCTTCTAGTTCTTTCTCCATCCCACCCCAAGGTGTTCCCTTCAGTTCACGCTACCGGTATCTTTGATTTTGAACATCTTAAATGTTAACTGTCCAACATATAGTAACCAGGACTAGCCTAGGCCTTAGTTCCTGTTTAAATGCCAGTTTATAAATTTGAGCCTAGAAGCTTGAGTGTGCTAGACTCCTGACTGAAATCTTGTGGATGACTGAAATATCTATGTATGACTGTTCCACAGAGATACTGTAGGAACCTCTAGAAAGCATACTGTGATTTATTGCACCTACCCTCCAATCACCAGCTCTGCATACACGCTTTCATTCCCCTGAAGGGTTGTGAACTGCCAGCATGGTCCTGAAAGAGAGGAGGTGGAGAAATGGTTATAGATTGAGATTAATAGGTGTGTTGAATACCTACCTGTTTATCAGCCACTGGGCCAGGCTTTTTGTATGTGTCCTCTTATTTGAAACTCAAATAAAAAACAATTAGGGGGCAATTGAGTATTAGCATTTTATAACCTAAATAGAATCATAGGTTAAGTGACATGCTCCAGGTCCCACTGCTAGTATTGGTTATCTAAAAAAAAAAAAAAATTAGAATCTACATTCCAAGCACCATTCCAGGTATAGGGGACACTGTAGTGAACAAGAAAATGCTCTTGCATTCATGGAGCTTACATTAGAGCAAGGAGAGGCAGATGATATATTTGTAAATACAAATTAAGACTTTTTTTAGTTTACTGACTCATTAAATGCTGAGAAGAAAATAAAATGCTATGGTGTGATTATGACTAAGATGGAGTAGGGTGTCTGGAGAAGACCTCTCTGAGGAGGTGACACAAGCTGAGACCTGAATGAATAGGAAGCAGAACATTTTAGCTCCAGGAAATGAGCTCAGCTCAGTAGTTGGAGGGAGGAAAAGGAGCAACGTTGAAATGGGGTAAGACATGAGTCAGTGGCCAGTTCATGAGGGATTTATCCTGAAATAAAAGGCTGTTGGAGTCTTTCTTGTACATCGAAGTGAAGGGTTCCGACTCAAATAACTACTAGGTGGCAGAATCAGAGCTAGAAGACAGGTCTGATTCGAGGGTCACTGCATGTTCCATGACACTACAGAAGACACCCTTCCTTGCTCTTTTCCATCCCCAAGTAGAAGCACATGGAATCTAGTACCCTGAGGAGGGCTCTGCAATGCTCTACCAGAGGTGTCCAGCCTTTTGGCATCTCTGCGCCACACTGGAAGAAGAGTTGTCTTGGGCCACACATTAAATACATTGCAACACGTAATCACAAAAAAACCTCGATGTTTTAAGTAAATTTATGATTTTGTGCTAGGGTGCATTCACAGCCATCCTGAGCTGCATGCAGCCCAGGGGCCACAGGTTGGACACCCCTGCAAGATTTTAACTTTTCTCTCTAGGTTTCCTTGTTTCCTAAGAAACTCAATTTGTGGGATTCATATAAACAGAAGTTTGACTATCTTATTTACTCTAATCTGATTTGAATGACCCTATTCTGCTATCACTGAGAAAATTCTTAGGTAATGGAACCCAATGCCATAAATAAAATGTACACTGATAACTGGGCCTGCATCGCTCTGTTTTACTTGACTAACACCTATAGGGGGCAGAGTCGCCCATATAATGAACCAAAGAGACAGCTGACTAAAGAGCTGATGACTGAAATCCTTTCCATTGGATGCCTCTTGGTGACTTGTGAGTGAGTTTACTGATGAGTAGACTAAATTCAACTCAGATAAATCTGGTAAATTTAACTTACATTAATGGAGTGGCTGATATGATCTGGCAGTTACAAATGATAGTCACCCAGCTCAGTTTCCTACATCTAGGCAGGTCTACATTCAAACCATCCTGAGAAAGAATTGGTAGCTGAAAGTTGAAGACTCTGGATTGAATGCTTCTAGTTATTGAGGGGATATGGGGCCCTAACCTAACCGTGGGTATAGGGGCCCCAACCTAAGTGTCCAAGTTCCTAGTTCACCTTCTTTGTTTCAGGCATGAGAGCAAAAAGCCAAAGGAAATAGGGCCAAAGGAAAGGCAGTTGCAGGCTACAACATAAGAATCAGGCCAAGCTACATGGAAACTGGCTCCTTTTCTCCTTGTTATGGTGGCATATGTTGCTTCTCTAGTCTAGTCAGTAGATCCATGTTGCAGTCCTACCTCGTCTCTTCCATGCCACCACTAACTGTTGGGGTGGGTTTGATGGGGACCTCATAGCCATATTCCTTGTGGATCTCAGGAAAGTCTGGATTTTCAGGGCTTCAGGTGAGTGCACATGGAGCTTGACTCATTTGCAGAGCTGTCTTCTCAGGCTAAACAAGTTTTACACAGAGGCACTAGTTCAATGGGTATGAAAAGAACTACAGATTCTAATCTTGCCCTAAGCTGCTATGACAAAGTGCTCTGCAAATAGCATATTTGATATGGACCCTAGTTCTGTATAAGATACTCACCTGGGAAAGTTAACTCCTGGTGGCTTTTTTACCCCCTGAAACTTTCTCCTATCTTTGCTCCTTTCAAAGAAATGTATTCACCTGGGCATCCAACTGAATTAATTAGAATTGGGTTTGGATAAGGCCACATGGCTCCAGAATCTTTGTTTAAGAGGTAGTATGTAACCTGGCTACTGTGGCTCAGTGGCTTGAATGCCAGCCTGTGAACCAAAGGGTCACCGGTTCGATTCCCAGTCAGGGCACATACCTGGGTTGTGAGCCAGGTCCTCAGTAGGGGGCACGTGAGAGACAGCCACACATTGATGTTTCTCTCCCTGTCTTCTCCCTCCTTTTCCCTCTCTCTAAAAATAAATAAATAAAATCTTAAAAAAAAAAAAAGACACCAGGGACAGGCTGGATCGGAAGGCAGGAATCTGAGGCCTGGGCCCTTGGATTGAGAGGGTGGCAGGAGGTGAGGCCAAATGCTAGGACCTCCCCTCACAATTTAACCTTCAGAACCTGGCACCACCAGGGGACTTCATGCAGCTTCCCATGCCCATCATCCAGCAGCTCTACCACTGGGACTCCGGCCTGGCCTACTCCAGGATGGTGCTGCGGTACCTGGGTTAGCTGGATGATGGGGAGTTTGAAAGTGCCCTGCAGGAGCTGCAACTGACCAGGAACATCTGGACCATTTACCTGGCCTACCTGATGCGCCACTTTGGTGTGAGGCACCGCTTCTATACCCAGACCCCGGGTGTTGATAAGAGTTACGAAAACCAGTCCTTCAACAGGAAGCACTTTGACAGAGGAGACTTGGGTGAACCAGCTGTTTGCACAAGCCAAGGCCTGCAAGATGCTGGTAGAGAAATGGAATAAACAGCACCAGCATCAGTAATTTTGAAGAGGCCAGGACCAGCTACAGCACGGACGAGGACATCCTCTTTGTCTGCTTGGACAGCTGACAGCGGGAGCCTGGTGTGCCCAGGGACTCAGACCCACCCTGCCCCGCTCCAGCCTGGCCTGTTCAGGAGGTCCTGCCCCAGGCCCAGGCAGCTAGGGCTTGGATGCAGAGCTCCGGCCTCAGCCATGTGACAAAACCCCAGGGAACTCTGGAAGGCCGCAGTACACCTGGTTCATCTGCAAATAATGAGTGTTGTAGTGCCACTTGCCCATACATTGCTGGTTGCTGGAAACATCCCCAGAACTTCTGAGCGGAGCTAACCTGAGGACGCTCAGCCTGACTCCAGCTATATCCAGGGAGCCGTCCAGCCCCAGAGTTCCCTTACTACCTGAGCCCATCTCCCTACAGACCTGGGGACTGTGCTCTGGTGAGAGATGTTACTTATCAGGATGGTACCTGTGTGTTTGGAGACTGTAGCTGACTCTGGCCTCGCTGTGAGCTCTCCTCCACTGTCTCCCTGGGAATGCTGCAGACCCCCAAGTTCCCGTGGCAGGTCACAAGGCCCTGGCCCCCGGGGAGGGCTGGATCTGAGGCAGAAAGGACTCCAAGGCCCCCATCCCTCCAGGTACTCTGGCTTTGTAGGGTGTGTGTGGGCAGGTGCCTGGTTCCTGGCAGCCTGCAGGGCTGCCTGTGCCCCGGAAAGCCTGACCCGGAGGGCCAGGGACAGCTGCAGGGCCCTAAATGTCCTCCTTGCAACCAGGAGGCTCCTGACACTGGCCTGAGTCCCCACAGAGGGGCCCATCCTCTGAGTACAAGGAACTCTCAGTCTTGTAGGGCTGGGTGCTGGGGCGCCAGGGCCTGTGCTCCTCAAGCAATGGTGGGGGCGGCCTGTGGCTTCCTGCCCACCCTGGTGTTCATGCTGGGACTGGTGCACAGAAAGGTGGGTTTCTTTTGTCCTGACAGAGAAGGGTGGTGCCTGCCCAGGGTCACACAGCATGACAAAGAGCATGGACTGAAACTGTTGCCTTCTTTTTTTTTTTTTTTGGTGGGAGAGGTGTTGGTTTTTTGAGATTTAAGTTTTCACTTTTGGGAGGTGAGAATCACCCTCAAGATAATAATAGTAGACAGCAGGTACTTTGGAACCACTGACACCTCTTTTCACGGGGCATATAAAAGCCATTTCAAGTTCTTGCAAAGAGAAGAGGACTCCCAGCCGGAGGGCTGAGAGCCAGGGCCCCTCACTTTACAGACAGAATCCAGCCCATTTGGGGGGAGTTGGCCCAGGAGACTGACTGGTAGAGTTGGGCCTTGAACCCCGGTCTGCACCTGAAAAATAAGAAAAGTGGATCATTCCCAGGGGGCTGGGGACACATACCCACCCCTCAGGGGCTGCCTCTGGCAAAGGGGCAGAGGCACCCCAACAACCCCTCTACTCCTGCACCCCTGCCTTGGCCTTCCAGTGCCCAAGGCATCATGTGGTAGCAGCTGCTGCCCCTTCCCTGGGCTGCAAACCATGTTCAATAACTGCCCCCACCTGCCAGCTGTCCCTTCCCCTCCATGGCAGCTCTGAGGGGCAAAGGTGGGATCTGCCTACGAAGGCCATTAGACCACCCAGCTGTATTGCTCCTCAACATCAGATGCAGCCTTGACCGAGAGGAAGGCACTGTAGCTGAGCAGCCACTCTGGGTGTGAGGCTAGTGTTGCCTTCAAACTGGTCTCCCATCTCTGTTGCCTTAGTGCTGTGTGGCCCAGGGTCCCAGGAGTTCTGGCTGCACAACCAGGAGTACCAAACAAAATGCTGTGGGGTTTGGGTGAACTCAGGAGGGGTCTGGGTAAAATTGTAGTGAGGGTAGATATATCAAGGAAAACAGGAAGAGAAGCTTTCAGGATGGCAGAAGGTGAGGCATGGTGTACACGCTGTCATGGAGAGCAGACTCCATGAAGACCGGTCACAGCACCTCAGTCTATCATACAATGTTTAAAAACCCTGTCCCTGGGCTTGGAGGTTGGCTCCTCAGGGCAAGCCACAAGTTAGGAGTCAACTGTCTGGAAGATTGACAAGAAAGCTGCCTTCCCCCAAGAGGCTGCTGTCTTCCTGGAGAGGGTCATGGAGGCAGGACGCAAACCACACAATATTGTGCAATGAAAAAAAATCATGAAAATAGGGCAGAAAAAAAGCCCCTTATGAACTTCTGCCAACAAAACATGGCACCCATGACCCATGTCCACAAGCTGAGGGTCCAGTGCACCCCCAAAGCCATAGTGGACAGTTGGCTTTGTTCACTCAAGCTACATGGGGACAAAAAGGATCTTTTGCATTGCAGAGATTTTATACATATATTTCTTTTGTAATGAGGCATTTTCAATAAATGTTATTCTTAGTGCAAAAAAATAATTAATTAATTAATAGAATGAAATAAATAAAAGAGGCAATATAGCCCTGGCTGCGTGGGTCAGTTTCTTGGAGCATCGTCCCGTACACCAAAAGGTTGAGGGGTCAATCCCTGGTCAGGGCACATACCTAGGTTGAAGGTTCGATCCCCAGTCAGGCCACATACAAGAGGCAACTGATCAATGTTTCTCTCTCACATCAATGTTTTTCTCTCACACCAATGTTTCGCTCTCTCTTTCTCTCTCTCCCTCTTTCCCTCCCTTCCTCTCTTTAAAATCAATGAACATATCCTCAGGTGAGGATTAAAAAAAAGAAGAATGTACAGGACATGGCAAAAATAGGTTTACAGTTGCCCTATAGAAAATAATGTAATAATTTAAAATAATATTGTAAGAATAAATTCTGTGTTTTGTGTACTCACAACTGTAAACCTACTTTTGCCCCACCCTGTATATTCTGCTGCTTTGGGGTGAAGTGCTCTGCAAAATATCAATTAAATCCATCTGGTTTAGTGTGTCATTTAAGGCCACTGTTGCCTTGTTGATTTTCTGTAAGATCTATTTATTGATGTAATGTGGGGTTAAAATCCCCTACCATGACTGTATTACTGTTGATCTCTCCCTTAAAGCCCACCAAGATTTTCTTTATATATTTATGTACTCCTATGTTGGGTGCATAAGTGTTTACTGGGGTTATATCCTCTCTTTGGATTGTTCCCTTTATCACTACATGACGCCTTTCTTTGCCTTATTAGCACCTTTTATAAAATTTGTATTATCGGATATAATATTGCTACCTAGATTTTCTTTCATTTCCATTTGCATGGAATATCCTTTTCCATCCTTTTACTTTCAGTCTGTGTGTGTCTTTTGTTCTGAGGTGAGACTTTGGTAGACAGCATACATGGGTCTTGTTTTTTTATCCATTCATCTGCGCTATGTCTTTTAATTGGAGCACTTAATCCACTTACATTTATAGTGATTTTTATAGGTACATGTTTATTGCCATTTTCTTCTTTATAATTATGTTCCTTTTTTTTTTTCTTTCTTTCTTCTTCTCAAAGTAGCCCCTTTGGCAGTTCTTATAATAATGGTTTGGTGTCGATGGATTCCTTTAGCTTTTTCTTGTACAGTACATTCTCTATTTTTCTTTCAATTTTAAATGATAGCCTTGCTGGGTAGAGTAATCTTGGTTGTTGGTCCTTGCTTTTTTTATCACTTTGAATATTTCATGCCAATCCTTTCTGCCCTAATAGTTTCTGTTGAGAAATCAGCTGACAGTCTTGTGGGAGCTTCCTTATTGGTAACTAACATTTTCTCCTGCTGCTTTTAAGATTTCCTCTCTGTCTTTAATCTTTGCCATTTTAATTATGATTTGTCTTGGTGTGGGTCTCTTTCGGTTCATCTTGTTTGGGATTCTCTGAACTTACTGAATTTGTGTATCTTTTTTCTTCATCAGGATAGGGAAATTTTCAGTCATTATTTTTTCAAAGAAGTTCTCAATTCTTTTTTCTGTCTTCTGGTACCCCTATGATGCCGATGTTGTTTTGCCTCATTTGTTCCAAAGGTACCTTAAGCTATCTTTATTTTTTAAAATTCTTATTTATTTTTTGTACTCTGAGTGGGTGTTTTCTGGCTACCTTGTCTTCCAAATCTCTTATTTAATCATCTGCTTTATCTAACCTACTGTTTTTTTCTTTTAGTGTAGTCTTCATTTCAGAAATTGTGTCTTTCATTTCAGACTGGTTTTTTTTTTTATGGTTTGTACATCCTTTTTTTTTTACTGTCTCTTTGTTTAAGATCTCCCTGAGTTCATCCTTTCTTTCCCTGAGTTCCTTGAGCATCCTTATAATCATTGTTTTGAACTCTACATCTGGTAGATTGCTTACCTCTATTTCACTGAGTTCTTTTTCTGGGAATTTCTCCTGTTCTTTCATTTTGGGCATGCTTCTTTGTCTCCCCATCTTGGCTGCCTCTCTGTATTTGTTTCTGTGTATTAGGTACATCTATTATGTCTTCCAGTCTTGGTGAGGTGGCCTTATGTAGTAGATGTCCTCTGGGACCCAGTGGTGCACTCTACCTTATTACCTGAGCTGGGTGCTCTAGGAATGTCTCTTGTGTGAGTTTTTTGAGCTTCACTGATGTAGTTCAGTCTTGTTTGAGGTTGGTCCATTTCTGCATAGGGTTGGCTGTCAGGCTGGCTGACAATGAGGATTTACCCTGACAACAATGTACAAGGTGCTGTGCAGGGCCTGGCCCAAGGAAGCAGAATTCACCCTAGAAGAGTCTGCTGCCTACCAAAATCTCCCTTTGGAGATGCCACTTATAGAGCTAATTGGGTCCTGCTTTGATGTGGTCTGAATTCTTCCACTGGGTTTGTTGGTTCTGGGGCACCTTGGGAGGGACTCTGGTGCAGGTCAACGTCAGATGCTGCCTATGACTGGGCAACCTATTTTAGCTGCATAGTGTTTCATAGTTTGTAACTGCCTCTGCTTGGCCTGGTTGTGCATGAGAAGGACCAAACTGTGCACCAAGGCCAGCTTCCACCAGCATGGTGCCCGGGGGAGGTCAGCAAAAGGCCTAAGGTTCCAAGATCTGCCTTTGCTACTAGTGTCTGTTAGGCTCAGTCACTGAAAGAGCCTCTGGAGGTACACAAGCTGCATGAGGTAGGTTCTCAGTGAGTCACAAGGTAGGGACAAGTGATGTTTACCAAATTGACACTGATTCAAAATCGGTGCCAGTGCTGTGCCTGAAGCTCCTCAGGAAAAGTTCCAGGTACACCAAAGCCTGCAGCTGCCTCCTGAGTTCCTGTGGAACTTTGTGGTTGGGCAGGGTGTCAGACAGTCATCATGTTGAGGCCAGCAGGGTTCATCAGGCCTAAACAGACAAAACTTTGGCTGTGTGAAGGGAGGGTTCTGCACAGGAACTGTGGTGCCAATCGGGCATGGGAAGGGAAAATGTCCCTCACTCTAGAGTTACACTACTCAGTCTCCCCTGGATACTGCCTGAACCACCTTGAGAGCCTGAGACATACATGGCAAGCCTGCCTGTAGTGGGGAGGGTGGGGCTAGTGGATCTCTTTGGGGGTGGTGGTGCCTGTCAGACTCATGGGAAGAGGGGAATGTCTCCTGCCACCAAGTGACACAATTTAGTTTCTGACATCTCTGAGTCCACCCAGGCCTCTGTACCAGGGACCCAGGCAGCTGACTACATGAGCTTGTCAGGGTGGGGACACAGGGAGTTGGGAGGTTGAGGTTTTTGCATTCCCCAAGGCTAATGCCCTATGGAGAGGGGTTCTTGAGGCAAGAAAGATGGTGTGTGTGGACAGTGTGGGAGAGGGACTCAGCAAAGTGATGCAGGCAGCTGTCCCACAGCTCTGTCTCCAGAGGCACATAACCCAGTCCCTCCTCATTCAACTTTAGTCTTCTCCTAGCTGCCCTTTCTCTGCCAGAGCCCAGTGTGAGTGGTTGGGAATGATATTTTGTGTACTGACCCTTTAAGAGGGCACCTGGGCCCTGGATGCGTGGCTCAGTTAATTGGAGCATCATCCTATACACCAAAAGATTATAAGTTTGAATCCCAGTCAGGGCACAAACCCAGGTTACAGGTTCAATCCTGGGTCAGAGTGCATACAGGAGGCAAGAGGCAGTAGATTATTATTTCTTTTACCTCTTTCTCTCCCTTCTTCTCTCTGAAATCAATAAACATATACTTGGGTGAGTTTTTTTGTTTTTTTTTTTAAAGAGGGTGCCTGGTTTTCTAGCAGACTCACATCTCTCCCTGGTGGACAGAATCCCTGCTCATTTTCACAGCTAGATGTTACATGGGCACCTCTTCCCAGCTCTGGTGCTCTGGGCTGGGGAGCTCGACATGGGGTTGAGACCTATTGCTCCACAGGGAGGACCTTTGCAATTGTGATATCCCTTCAGAGTCTCAGCTTCCACACATGGGTGTGTGGGAGGGGCAGATTTTTTCACATCTTTGCCCTTCCCAGTCTCAATGTGTCTGTAAAGTCTTGGTTATGAGACTTCTGTTCAGTTAGAATTCAGTTGGTTATTCGGGTTGATTGTTCTATGATTCGTAGGGGGCCTCTTTGAATGGTATCAGGAACTGCAGCCCTGTGCAAGCTGGGGCCTGGGAAAAGACCCATAAATCTTGGCCGGAATGCCAGTAATGCTGGAGGCATGCAAGACCTGATACTGACTCCAAAAGCCCCTGGGGGAAATCAGACTTAGAAGTAAATCACACTGCTTGAAGCATGCTCTCCCTCAAGCTCTGTTAATCATATACCAAATAACCAGCTCAAAGCTGGGAAAGAAATTTACAAAATTCTTGGACCCTGACCCAGAACCCACCTGGCGCCATAATATTTGCTTAACTCTGTCCTGAAGCAGTTCACTGTGTTCCTGCCACTGTCATCTTTAAACAATATCTATTCTCTATAAGCTTAAACTGCTGATGTAGATAACCTATACATTCCAGCTACCTATCTCTCGCCTGCAATCCTCTCAATAAAAGCCACTGAGCACAGGGGTTCGGGGCATTCCCCACTAGAGGGAATCGCCATCCCCTTTCCTTGACAACAATTGGTGTCTGGAACAACTCGTTATTTCATCCATGGCAAATCGGAGGACTCCATGGAGCAGAGTCCCACACAATAATTTAGTTGTAATTCTAGTTTGGTCCTTGGAGGAGATGAGTGTAATTTCCACCTGCTCTGCTACCATCTTGGATCTCTGATTTCAGTTATTTCAAACTTGTTAAAGTTGGTTTTATGGCTCAGGGTATGGTCTATCTTGGTGTATGTTTCACATTTGCTTGGAAAGTAGGTGTATTCTCCTGTTGTGATGTAACATGTTACTAAAATATTGATTAGATTTTCCTGGTTGGTGGTGTTTTTAGTTCTTCTATGTCATTACTGGTTTTTCTGTCTATTCTTTCTATGAACTTTTGAGATACACTTTTGAAATTTCCAACTATATTTCTGGCTATACAGTGTTTTACCGTCCCAGTCGCCCCACCATGGTTTCACATTTGACATAATGTGTGTTAGCACAGATGTCTTTGAGTTTATCTTTTGGGGTTTGCTCAGTACCTTGAACCTGTAGGAGTATATCTTTTGCCAAATTTGGGGAGTTTCCAGCTATTGATTATTTGACTACTTTTTCAGCCCCACCTTTCTCTTTTCCTTCTGGGACTATGATGACATCAATATTAGATTTTTTTGTTGTTGTAGTCCCACAGTTTCCTGAGGCTCTGTTAATTTTTTTCAGCCTAGTTTCTTTCTCTTGTTTGGACTAGATAACTTATATTGGTGTTTCACTTTCCTCTGTCATCTTCATTCTGCTGTGGAGCCTCTTCATTGAGGGATTTTTTTAAAAAAAATCTCAGTTAATGTATTTTTCAGCTCTAAAACTTCCATTTGGTCTCCTTTATATCTTCTACTTATTTGCCTAGAATTTCTAACTTTTCAGTTATTTCAAGCATGTTCATAGATCCTCATGGAAACAGGATCTAAGTGCCTTGTCAGGACATCTTGTTATTGGCATTGTTAGTGTTTTTTATTTTTTAATTCAAGTTGATATGTTCCCACTTTGGGTATGACATCTTGGTGTGACAACTGATTTTTGATTGAAACCTGGATATTTTTAGTAGCAGGTAATGAAACTGTGGGTCTTACTAATGATCTTCTGTTTTAGCAAGCTTCCTCTGACAGATGCCAATGGGAGAAAGGGTGAACTGCCTCATTACTAAGTCAAGGTAGAAGTCCAGGTTCCCCACTGGGCCTCTGTTGACCCCCAGATAGTGAGAGGCTCCTCATTACTGCTTTTTGGGGGTGAGAGTTAAAGCATACTACTAGGTTTCCTCTGATACCACCAGGGCTGCAATAAACAGGGATGCCTCATTACTGTTCCCCACATGTTTCTGCCTGGCTAGGATGAAAGTCTGGGCTCTGTACTTGGCCTTCTGTGGCACCACAATGGTGATGGAGGAAAGAGTTACATGGTAAAAGTGGAAATCTGGCCTCTTCACTTTGCCTTTGCTGGCTGGGGTAGAGGTGAGGCCAGAGTTTTTCCTATGGTGTTTGGAGTAGAATGAATGATTATTGTGTAAAAGCTTTCCATCTTTCTATGCTGTTCCTTTTCATGATTCTTTGGTTAAAGAGAGAAAGGTTTTCTTGTGATTTTTAATGTCAATTTCCATAAGCATTTCTGGTTTCTGGATCCTCCAGCACCAAGTCTGGGATGTATAAGGAAATCTAGAACACTTGCCTCAAGTGAGTCACTCCTCAGGTTCTGCGGTCTCCAGCTAGTGTGCCTTCTTATCTCAACCGTTTAGAGTATTCTTACATTTGTTGTTCCTCATGAGAGTAATAGGGAAAAATCAGTCCCAGAAATTTTAGTGGACTTTGAAGTTCCCCTGTGACTCCCCCAGTCACAGTATGCAGTGTGAAAACTACTGGATGTGAAGCTCCCCACCATTTCAACCCTGGCCGTCCTTGGCTCTTTGATTTCATCCTGGTAGGACAGCCCTTAACTATGTTGACAAAGTATTGTGAAGAAAGAACTCACTTGGCTAGAAAAAGGGAATTAAGGTAAGTTTGTTAGTAGACCCTGTGATCTGTCAATATAATGTTTAAAGTTCTCCTGGAAATCACTAGTTACAACTCTTTACAGAGTTTCTGAATAGAAACTACCTTTGACTAGAACTTGACTTTCCCTGAAACTTTGTTCTTCCTGCACTCCAGACCCAATGCTCAAGCATTGGAAGACCTGGCTTGGATTCTTGAAGCTATTCTACTAAAGGAAAGGAAAGTACTTATTGGGACCTGGAAATTTAGAGCCCACCAAACAATGTGATACCAAGGGGTGGGGGATGTTAGATGAAACCATGTTCCCCTGCAGATAGAGGGACTCTCTCAACTGGGGACAGGGGAGATGAGGATGGTAATAGCCACAGTTGCTGAGAGGCGTATTGAGGACAAGGCCACCTCACTGAGGTGTGTGGGCAGAGGTTTAGGCATGCTCTTCACTTTTCCTTTCCCCAAGTGCTGCCATGGGTAGATCCCCTATGCTTAATTGCATGTATTTGCTACTTTTCCTCATCCCCTCTCTGTAACTTGGCAAAGCACTGGAAGTCTAGAAGAGAGGGAGCATCTGAGCTAGTTGTATTGACCCCTTAGCACATGAATCTTTTCCTGTGAAAGCGGGCCCTCCCAAGAATTGTTCCTCACACCTCCTCCCAATAACCAGCCTGGACGAAGGACCTTTTGAGGGCCTCTGGGTGTCAAGAAAGGCACTGGAAATTAGCCCTTACTGATTATTATGTAATTGAATAATGAGAGAAGTACTGGGGGAATAAGGCACAAAACAGGACATTTTGGAGTTTTACCTTCATTTTGAGGCAGAGAGGAACTCGAAAGACAATGTCCTACACTGTCAGGGAAAGACAGATCAAAGACCCCTAATTCTTCTTCCATATTCCTCTCCCCTTCCATAGAAGAAGCTAAAGTGGGTGAGCGGGAGGTGCACAAGGACTCTGGCTCTGCTTTTGCTGCTTTCCATGCCTCCATCTTGGGGCCCTGGTGCTGCTCACTATGCAGAGCTTTGCTTGTGGGGTTGGGTGCAGAGTGGACCTGAGGGCAGGAGGTGCTGAGTCCAGGATTAGCAAGCAGGCTTCCTGAGAAATCAGGGAAACAGAGAAATTCACTTCCCTATTTTCTGTGAGGTAGATTGGAAAGAGCCTTGGAGAAGAGGTCTGAAACCTGGCATTCAGTTTTTCCTCCAAGCTTCACTTTCCCAGTCTCTAAAACAGGCATAAGAGCAGCACCTCCCAGGGCTAGGGAGAGTGTCAATCAAGTGTGATGAGGGATATGGGAGCTCCTATGAACTGTAAATTGCCCACCCAAAGGTGAGAATGCCCTGTTATCATTGAAGGAGACCTCTGTGTCCAGATATGCTGGGGGTGGGCAGTAGGCCCTTGTGTTCATGGAGCTGAAGGATGAAGAGAGTGTGTCTGTGTATCTGTGCCTGTGTATGGGGGTGAAGAGGAAGCCGATGAGGAGGCAGGTAGCTGGGAGGTCTCAGGCTGACATGAAGAAACTAGACTTTGCAAGGCTTTAAGGCCTAAGGATCTCCAAGGCTGCCCTCCAACAGAAGGCTCCACCTCAGGGAGGGAGGGTGTATGTGTGTGTGTGCCGGGGGAGGGAGTGGACATGACTACCTTGGTCTCCTCCTTCACCTCACTTAGACAACTGGCTGAAGAAAGCAGGTTGGTGGAGTAAACTGGAGGAGTGTCAGGTGGGGAGCAAATTGAGGAGCACCGATTTTAGAGTCAATCTGGTCCTTCTCACCATTCCTGGTAGGAACTCCCTCTAGTTCACCAGTGTGACTGTAGGGCAGCCGGTGGGAGGGGTTCACCTTTTCACTGGGTGAGATCTGGGGGGGTGTGGTGTGGGAGTGGGCCTGAGCTGGGAGCTCCCACCAGCATGGTTGCCCCTGGGAGTTCTGGGACTGCTTTTATGGTGGCTGGGGAGGGAGAAGATTAATGCGTGGGCCAAAGCTCCGGCAGAAATAACTCCATTCTGCTCAGCTGCGTGGAGGAGGCGGCCCCGCAGGCCCAGCCTAGGGTTGGAGGCTGGAAATGAGGAAGAAAGACAATGGCTACACTGACTGGAGCGTTTCCCACGGGTTGTTCATGCCGCCAGTCCCCTCATCCCGCTGGACTCCTGCCTGGAATCACTTAGGACCTCCACTGGCTGCTGCTGGACATCGCCCTTGAGGCCAAATCCGGTTGAGGGGGCGGGTGCTGCCAGTTTCCCACTGGCCCAGCCCGGATTCCCTTGAGGGCTCTGGACCAAGCGCGCAGCGGCGCTGCAGTCCCTGGTGGCAGTGACGCGGGCAGGACCGTGGGGGCGGGCGATCAAGGAGCAGCTGAGCCCAGCACACAGGGCAGCTGCTGTCTATCCATCTGGCTCCATAGACAGTTGGGTGCGCCTGGGACTGGGCCCTCCCACCTTCCTTCCCGCTCCCTTCCCCTGGGCGGGAAAGGTGGCTATCTTGGGCGGACCTGATTCCCGTTTGAGTAGCAGGGGCAGATGTATCGCCACGGCGAGTCTCCCGGATTTTTGCCCCTCCCAGACGCGGAAATAGATGGAGGGCCACGGAGGGGCGGGACCCGACCCCCTTCCCGCCCAAGTTGACCCGAGGCCAGCAGCAGGACCAGGAGCAGCAGTCAAGGCTGTGTTCGGCCCGCCCTCCCCTCGCCATCCCCCAGGCCCCTCTCTATCTTAAGGCATTCCCCGAGTGTGGAGTGGGCGTGGAGACCTGGTGGAAAATGGTATCCGTTAGCACCCCTATCCCTGTATCCCAAGGCCCAATAATTGCGAGGGCAGTGTAGGGTGGATGTGCGGTGCAAAGAGCTGCAGTCACTACCCGCGCGTCTCTAGCCCCTGTCCCTATGGTAGGGGCCGGGGACCGCGGAGGCCCTGGGTCGGGGTTCCGGACAGGTGTTGACAGTTCAGGTCTCTGACTGGCCGGGGCGGGAGCGGGGGCAGGGCTCAGTTATGCCCTTCCCTCCCCCAGCTGGATATGGCCTCGACACTTGATAGATTTGCGCAATGAGCTAATTTTATCCGGCTCCGGCTCTGCAAATAACCAACGCTGAGGAGAGCCTAGTTATTCGGCGTGTCTCTGGCCCCGCGGAGGCCAGTTAAGGGGCGGTGAAGAGGGGAAATGCTGTGGCCTCGGTCCCGGAAGAGGCGCGCTCGTCTTTTCCTGCTCCAAAGGTGCTGAGGTCGGTATGCTCAGAGCCGCTGGGGTCCACAAGAGGAAAAAGTGTCTTGGTAAGAAGATAGTACAAATTCCTCGTTGTTTGTTCTCTTTGTTTTCTCTAATGATATTCCTGAAATCCATGGGTTCTACTTGAGCGACTGTCACAAACTAGGTCTTCAGAAATATGCTGAAGTGACTTTAAAAGCAGGCATGCAGCTCTGCCTTTGGTGACCACTAGAGAGAGCTGAAAGACAGGAATCAAAACATCTAAAGCAAAGCCTCAGCCCCTGCAGGAGTTGGGCATCAAATTCTTTTCCGTGTGCCTCCAGATTTGAGTTTATTAGAATTTGAAAACTTACCTCTGGCTCTGGTTCAAACTAGCACCTACTCTATCTAGGTACCGGCTGTCAGACATCAGGGATTTGTTGTGGGGACCTGTAACCCCTGTCAGCTGGCCTGCTCCGCTTCAGTGAAGTGGCAGGGAGCTGCTGTCAGACATGAAAAGGCCCTGGAGGAAAACATATGCTCATAAAAATTATGAGATTCCATAGCTCTGAAATCTAATGATCCTGAGTGATCAAACACAGTCTGGAGTCCTAGGGCCACTGGGGGAGGGGATGAGTGACAAGAGACCTTTGCTGCAAGAGCCTGCGGCCAGGCAGCAGGATGAAGTAATTAGTCTCAGTGGGAGATGAGGAAGCAGGCATAATAAGGATGTCTCCACTGAGTCAGGAAAGAACCGAACAATAACCAACAGCTGGGTGGTAAACCAGCCTCTCTTGAAGAAACTAGTCGCCTCTCTTTGCCTCTCCTTTGCCCGGTATGTGGTCATAGGGAGCTGGACATTATTTATCCCTCTTGGTTTCTGGGGGTGAAAGGGCAGTAGGTGGGACCAGCTCTCCAAGGCCAAGGCTGCATGAAGAAGTTCTGGAGTGCTTAGGAAGAGAGAATATTAAAAGTATGTGTCAGTTGGGAGTTAGAGTAATCATGAAAAGATGGGATAAGCTGAAAGTCAGACTTGGATTAGATTTTATTTTTACTCAGACCTGTTCTTCCTGAAATTCTTATGGATATGGTCTCATTACATAGTTGTTGAATGAAGTGGGCAACTCAGTTTCACCTCCTTGGGTCAATTTTTCTCATCTGTAAAATGAAGGGTTTAATCTGGAGTGGAAGTCAATTACCTTAGTTCAAATCAACCTGCTCTGTCACTGATGAACTGCGTGAACCTGCTATAGTCCTTTCCTATCTCTAGGCCTCAGTTTTCCCACTTCAATCTAATGCACAGTATAGACCTGGGAGACTCGAAGGCTACTCCCAGTCTTGCTGTAGGCCTCTTCTGCATCACTGTCAATGTCTTCCATTGTTGCCTAGCTGTGTAAGCCAGGTATACCATTCCTTTCAGGTACCCCATTAGTAACAAGGGATAGGAAAAGGTCTTGAGCTGCATTATTGCAAGGTCTTTGCTAATTTTCAACATGGAATGTTTGTTACAAGGTGGTGGCCTTGGCGGGGCTTGCATGCCCACTCAGCCACTAACCAGTGATGTTCCCATTTTGTAAAGTGACTACTTTTCCACTTCAGAGCTCCCTTAAAAACCCAATCCTGAACAGCCTGCCCAACTCCAATCCCCTATGTAGATCATTTTAAAGTTTATGCTCTCATAGAGAGTTTAGGCCCTGGCAGAAGTGTGACTTGAAATGAGATTTCAGTTCTGAGACCAAACTTCCTGCTGTTAACCAGGTTAAAACTATTTTACCCTTGTAGGCAAGTTACATACCAAAGCTAGATTTTTAGGTGTTTATTTTGTT
The DNA here is from genome assembly GCF_021234165.1 of Pteronotus mesoamericanus. NCBI lineage: Eukaryota > Metazoa > Chordata > Mammalia > Chiroptera > Mormoopidae > Pteronotus > Pteronotus mesoamericanus. Next base: position 8,452,082 of record NW_026555198.1, read on the forward strand.
CCAAACCTTTTGAGGATTTAATTAATGTACCAGGTCTCAAGCTCCCAAATTTTATTCATTCTGCTAGATTTGGCTATGGATTCATAAGAGGCTGCATCCTACCCTAAACATTAATACTGTGCTGCTTTTGCCAACCAATATTCTCTCCAAAAGCACACAAGCCCACACATGCATATGCACGTGTGTAGAAGTGACACCCTGTTATGTGACACCTGATAGAGCAGATTTGGGACCTGTGAATGACTTTCCTTCATCTGGAGAGAAGTGGGTGGTAGCCTGATTCTTCAGAGCTATTCAAACCATGTGCAACAAAGGAGGCCCTGCAGAACTGCCCTCTATTAAGTTGGTGGGTGTGGGGCAGGAGAAATGGAAGCAGGGGTTTTGGTGCTGAAACATTTTCAATGGTCTCTCCTGAGGCCCAGCTTCCCCTGTTCCACTGTTGTTTGAGCTGTTAGGATAGTAATTAGGCCCCTTCCTACCCACAAAGCCAAGAATCAGTGTCTTTTCCTTTGATGATTTGATAAGGGCCAAACTGGGACCAATGGAGGGGGATCAGGACTTTGGCCATGGTTTGACCATCAGAGGCCAACAATGCCCCAGCTGCCTATCTGTAATGGAAAAACTTGTGGATAGGGACCAGTCTTCTTTGGAGCCCCTACGTGGCAACCTCATCCTCCTGGCCCTGGCTTGGGGTGGCAAATTACTATTAGCTCTAAGTGACAGCCAAGGATGCCTGGCAAAGAAGATGAGGAAAAGTTTGAGTAATAGGAACACAACAGACCAAGGCACATAATAGGGAGAAAGAGACACAAAGAGGCTGAGTGAGGAGAGTGGTTGAGCTCCTAATGAGGTGAGCTGTGCTAGCTGAACACAGCAAGACTGTTGCTTAGAGTGTGGGTATAGGGAATCATCTGGCAGCTATTTTAGAAGGTGCAAGTGGTCCAGAGTCTACATTTCCTGGCATGTTTAATGCCAGCCAGCCAGAGTGACCCAGGATGCACATTGGTTGGTAAAGGTTAGCAAAGTTTTACTAACCTTTACCAACTTTTTTACCAAGAAGTAACCTTAAGTTTACTTCTTAAAAGAAACTGCCCAAAGCTTTGTGTAGCTGCTGCCTATACTTTTGGGGATCCAAGTTGGAAATTGAATTTTCCCTACAACAGTCTCTTTCCTGGCCTAGCCCAGGTGGAAATATTGACTTCACCAGGTCAATAACTATTGCCCCTTCCCCATACCATGCCATCTCCCTGTCATCAGACCTTCTCTGCCTACTGAGATGAAAGGGATTTCTTCACATTTTGACAGATGGATACAAGAATGGGGTTATGGGCGTGCAGATTAATGCATTGATCTGGGAAATCTGTAAAAAGTAGTGAGTGCTGTTTAAGGCCCCTTCCCTATGTGATATTCTACTCTTCCAGTCTATGATTATAGCAGCTTGAGCCAAAAGGTGAGGTATGGCTCAGCCTGAGATGAGTGGGACTGATGCTACTATTAAGGGTGGGCTGGGCCAAGGTAAGGCTGATTGGCCCGAGCTCTGGGTCCCTCCTTTATTTAAGCACCCATGTGTCTATGACAGTCATAAAAAGAAACAGAAAGGGAAGAGAAATGAGGAGGAAACAGAGGGGAAAAAAGGAGGAAGGGAAGAAGGAGGCAGACTGTTAACCAACCAGATAATGGGGAGACTATCTATACACTTGTAAACTAACAGCACCCACAGTTCTTGGGAAGCCATGTCCCTCAGAAATTCTAAGGTTAAACAAGGCTCCTTGTTTCATTTTATCTCTCTGCCCTCCTCCTCCCTCCATCAGTGGCTCCTAAGGTAAGATGGCAAGGAGTTTCTCAGCACACAGAGGCTTGGATCTTCCCACCAGGCTCCTGAGGACACGGTAGCACCTTTGACAGTTGCTTCTATTGGGTGGCTAACAAGCTGGAGCCAAGAGGCCCCATGCCCCTCCTCCCCGAGGGGTTAGAAAGTATAGGGAGAGGTTCCAAAGGCCAGGGGTTGATCCAAAGCTTTTCTAGATCCTGGGAGAAAGACCCTGGCAAGTTTGAAGGCATTCACAAAGAAAATTTGGTTACTAAGTTTGGAACACCTGGAGCTTTGGCTCCAAAGGGATGGTCAGGTGGCTGAAATGCTGTGTGCATAGGTTTGGGAACAAGTGTGCTGGTGGCAAAAATGTAAATGCTGAGCAGGGTGGGGTGAAGGGTAGGGTTTGGAGAGGAGCACACAATGACAAGGAAGAGGCATTAGATTGGTTCCTCAGGGGCGGGGGAGCCTGGCAGTAGCTCCCCACTGGGTTCTGGGTCAGGGGCCAACATCTTGTCCTTGCTGGAATCCCTTTGCTCTTTCTTGAACATCCTTTGATGCATCAGAGGGACAAAGAAGAGGATTACAGCTCCAATTATTGGGGGCACACCAGCAAAGTAGAAGGCCACATGGTAGTCCCCAAAACAGGTGCGGAGGAGGCCTGAAATAGTGGAGAAAGAAAAGTTAAGCTCAGCTTTGCCCTACTGCCCAAAGGTGTTTTCTGCCTCTTCTAGGGGCCATCACAATACCTGTACAGAGAATTTTGGCCTAAACTACCTTGACCTAAGGTACTTGAAATACTTCTAGTTGTAATAAATTAAACCTCTATTACAAAGGCAGGTGACTCCTCCAAGGTACTGGGGCTGCAGGCCCTTGAGCTAATGTTCATTATGAAAGAAGCTAATGAAACTTCTCTTAAAATTCTCCATTTGTGACTCTCATGAAACTACAGCTAACTCTAGTCACTCTTAGTTATGGAGTTACTTTAAAAGAGGGAAGCTGCTCTGGCTGGTGTGGCTTAGTGGATTGAGCGCCAGCCTGTGAACCAAAGGGTTGTGGGTTCGATTCCCAGTCTAGGGCACATGCCTGGGTTGTGGGCCAGGTCCCCCCGGTGGGGGGAGCACGAGAGTCAACCACACATTGATGTTTCTCTCCCTCCCTTTCCCTCTCTAAAAATAAATAAATTAAAATATCTTTAAAAGAGGGAAGCTAATTTAAAAGAACTCCACAGAATATGGCCAAGCCTTCTTCTGGTTCACAGTGACATACCCTCTTAACCCAAAGTTGGACTAAAATGTTCTTGTGAAACAATTCAGTCAAATTCCTATTTATCCTTTCTCTTAAGTTCCCATTTGCCCTAAGAGGTGGATGTATGTGTATCCTTCCTTCCAGTTACAGATATGGTTGGTCCCTGTAGGTTTCTCTTGAGTTACAAATACCATATATGTGTTTGGCATGGGGTACTACGCCTCCTCAGCTCATCTTCAGAAGCTAATGTGAGCTACCTCATAGGAGGAACGATCCCAGAAACTCTATTGAGAAAAGGCAAGTAGGCTCTTGTGCTGCTTAGGAGGCAAACCGGAAAGAGGTATGGATTCTGGAACCCACCTTTGAGGTCGGTGGCTGGGTAGAGGCTCCCCTCTGCCAGTGGGCAATGTGACTGGGACAAAGGTGTGAGTAGAAGCTTTTGCCACTGTCACACAACATGACCAGAAACCTTACAACATCTTGCACATAACTTGTGTTCAAGGATTATTTGTTGAGTTAGCCTAGTTGGCCAGCCTAGGAAAAGCTAGCCCATAAATTAATATTTGCAATAAATCCTAAAGAAAGGAAATTCTCTTGCCATTGGTTTTCCTTGTTTCCTATGTTTCCTGGGGTACCAACAATGTCCTTCTTGAAGAGTGGAGAGAGAAACTGGGAGTGCTTAAATATAGTAAGCCAACACTTTACTTACTCCCTATAGGAAGTAAGCCTCACTAGACCAGTCCTGGGATGAGGCCTTACTCGAATCTCTTCTACAGGCTCAGTTAAGAAGCCAGTAGAGGAGGAAGGGGTGTCTCTAAGTCCTGTTAAAACCAGGACCCACTTTCTCTTCTTTTCCCGCCCAGCTACCTTGCAAATAATCACTTACCTGTGAAGAGAAAGGGGATGCTAGATCAATAAAATGGTCAAGAAAGCCAAACCCTTTCTCCCTCTGCCCTCTTGGAATCAGCCATGCTGTCCACAATAAAACTCCACTGAAACAGATATACAGCTATGAAAAGTATATTCCCCAAAATGAATCCATGCACATATACTATGCTTAGTTTCTTTTACCAAGAGTGGTAAGGGGTTTCATGCATTTTGACAAGGCTGCTTAAACAGAGAATAAGAGGAAAGGGAACTTTAAGTAGAGGTACTTAGGAAAGCTACAGCCCAGGAAAGATAGGACTCCCACACTCATACCCTCCCTGTAATATCAGCCTCACCTGCAATGGGGGGCCCAGCAATCATCGGCAGGGCCATCATTCCCAGGAGGTAGCCAATGGCCTGTGAGGCCTGCATTGGGCCCACCAGTTCAAATGCGATGGGGGCCATGATGGTGATGAAGAAGCCATCACACAGGCCCAGGAAGAGGCAGACAACGATGAGGCCCCCGAAGCCCCGGCACAGGGGAATCATCATGGACATCAGGCCCAAGAGCAGGAAGGAGATGACCTAACGGAGCAAGGGCCCGAAGTCGGTCATGTTATGCGTACCAGTTAAGACCACATAGCAAATCATACCTCCTTTCTCAGAGTCTCATTCCTACCATTTATAAAATGAGTCAGCAGGGTGCCAGCAGAGACAGTAGTTGGACTAAACAGTTACTGAGGCCCCTTCTAAGTCCTATATTAAAGGATTCAAAGTTTTTAAGAGAGCTCCTATTTAACTGTGAGTCTATGTTGTTGCTGTCAGCGGATTTGTTAGGTTCATCAGTTGGTTTTTAGATAGGATAAGTGTTCTGGCCATGCCATGTGAGGAGATCTCTTTGTTGGGGGGCCTTTGAACTTTGCCCAGGCTGTTTTGGGATATTTAGGCAGAATCTAGGAATAAGACTCCAGATACCCCAGCTTCTTCCCTAGGAGATTCATGCATGACTGTAAGATAAAATCAGACCTACCTATCAACAACCATAATGGTATGGCAATTAGCAGTTAATACCATTATATAACACAAAAGACCCCATTAACTGATTTCAGTCAGCTTTAATTACTACCTATCATATCTAGCTGCCTCTTAGCATCCTCTATGAGGCCCTGCCAAGGTCTGGAAATTAAAAATCTCTCTTGGAACTGAAAATCAGGCCTGAAGAATTGGCCCAAAGTGAGGCTGTCCTGCAGGTTGTCACCATTTCCTTTCCAATAGACTATCCAGGGGCTTGACACCAGACACATGTACCTGTCTTCTCCAATAGTAGAAACTACAGGGTCTAGTGAATGGCTCTTCAGAACACCTGAAGCTATATGCACACTCCTTTCCTCTCTCAGTCCCGTACCCAGAGAGAAGGGGGGGGCAAATTTCTGTGATGGCTCAAGAGAAAGAAGTTCATCCATTGTCTTGTGCTCTCAGCCTGAGACACCAGCAGGATGAGTTTAGACAAGTCACTTTTGCTCTCTGGGCCTCAGTTCCTCATTTGTGAAATGAGGGAATTGGACTCCAAGTTGATTGTTTTAGCTACAACATTCTAAGATTGTTTTATATTATTCTAAGTGCTAAAACTGGGTCAAATAAGAGTGGAAAGGGGGAGAGAGTGGTGGGTGGGTAGGGTGAGTGGCCAGCAGAAGCACTGGGCCCTAAGTCCAGTTCTGATGACTAGCTAATGCCTCTGCTTCCATTGGAACGCCCTCTGCTCAATAGAAAGCAAAAGCTGCTTGGGCCCTACCTCTCTCCTAGGGACTGTGGTGAGAAATGAGCTTTATGGCTAAGCAAAAACTACTGCCTCTTCTCAGGATAAAGCCCTGGCCTAGTGCTAGCTTGCCCAGATTTTCAGTATCCTTTTATATCTTGGAGCTGCTGATACTGACAGGAAAGACACACAGGGGTGGCATGCAGAAGAGGCTGGGAAAGCCACACATACTCCAATGTAAAAATCCACCCAGATAAGGCACTTTCTGATATTTGCACAGGAATTCAAAATTTCATAATTTGTTTATCTCAATTATAGGCTTTCAGTTTGACCTTGGTCAAGTCTCTTATTATCTCTGGGATTTGGTTCTGCCTTCCATCACTTAAGGTAAAGTAGAATATGAGAAGAGCATTACATAAGAGTTCAGCTCTGCCACAACTGGCTGTATGTCTTCCCCTAAGTTTCTCCATCAGTACAATGAGAGACTGGACTAGATGAATCATAAGGGCATCCCTAGATCTGACAAAGCAGGTTGACCAGTTCTTGCAAACCTAACACAGAGTTAAATACAACAGAATACTTTGTCTAAAACATCTGAGGTTATTTCAGAAAACCCTTGGGGTTGTCAGAAGACAGAGAAATCTCTACTGTGTGTATAGTTAGGCCCCCTTGCCTATAGTGAGGCAAATAATTTTAGGGCTTGCTTAGGGGAGTCAGAACTCAAGCATTTCCTGATGGATTATTTGTGATCACATGTTTTCTAGGACCACCATTACCCCTTCACAGGGTTTCACACTTGGGCATCTTCTAGTAAACTCAACTGCAGGAGCAATAAGCATGAGCCAGGTCAGAAAGGCAATATTGCTATCAGGTAGGCAAAGATAGACAGCTTAAGCAATAGTCTATATTCAAGCCAGACCAGAGTCCAATTCACACAGAAAGTGGCCTCTTGTGTTTACTGCCCACAACATGAGGCTACTTGTATCACTATCAGAAGGATTAAAACCTTGGCTATAACATTTTTTGACTTCCCAAAGCCTGGTCATGCCAATCGTTGTTTTAATCCTCAACTGTGAGGTGGGATAGGAAAAGCGAGAATTATTCTCATTGCACAAATGACTAAAGTGAGGCCCAGAGAAGGGGAGTGGTCTGGCCTTTTCTGGTACTTTTTTGTGTCAACCAAGAGGATGGCACTTAACAGGCAATGTTTGGTGCCAAGTAGTTCTGGAAGTATAAGAGATGATGAACCTGGGCCTGGGCCTACAGGAGAGAAACACTGGGCCACGTGTTATACATGTCCAGGACCCTCCAAGAGAGTGTAGGGTAGCCATGAGATCACCCCTCACTGGTGGCAGCATTTAACTCCTGGCCTCACTTTCTCTCTCTCAGATGGGAGAGCCATTATTAATTAAAAAACTATTTGAAAATGTTCTAGAGGTTCCATTTATACTGCTCTCACTGGATCCTCACTCCATCTTGATGAAAGACAGACAAGAATGACTCTTCATTTGAAAGCAAGGCAAACTGAGGCTCAGAGAATTTATTGACTTTCCCTTGTTGCACAAGCTGATGTCAGAGCTGATGCCCAGGGGACAGCAATGACACAATCTACCATTCTATATTAAAAAGTGGGGATAAACTAGCACCTGTGGCAGTATCCCTCCCCACAGTGGACGGGGTGGCCACACTCACCTGCAAGTAGATCTTCTTAAGTCCAGGAATGGAGTCACTGACACGGCCTGACACAAGGCGCCCGAGGCCTGAGGTAGCCCCAATACACACCAAGAGCACCCAGGTCTGCTTGATTTCCAAGAACTCCTCTTCCACATACTTCATCTGAAAAGCATAGCATCAGACCCCCCCAGGACAGGAAAAAGAAGAGGAGCTGACTGATTAACTGTTGGCATATCTGGAACCCTCTACTGCTTACTTGTCTGGACCACGATAAGAACTACTTTCCTTGTAGTCCTATCTCTGGGATAAACTCCCTGGCTGCTTCTAAGTGCTTACAAAGCTGCATATTCCCTGGTTCTCTACATTCTGGGCTATTGAACACAGCTGAGGGGAGTGGGTGTCTCCAGACCCCTTCCAAACAAACCCTGGCAGGACAGAATACAGCCTTAACAACTGAGAAAATCCAGTGGTTCTCCTACAATCTCCCAATTCCCTGACCCAGAACTGACAGACTGGGGAAACAGCAGGTCACCAGGGGAGACAGATCCACCAACTTTCAGGTATACTTCTAAAAGTGTGTTTTAAGAAACATGAGGTCTATGGAAGATAACAGGACTACAAATGACAGTTCTTTGGCCATACAAGTTGGGTAGATGCTGGCTAAACAAAACTGAAGGATTTGTTTACTGCAGGACTTTTTGGTACCTTTAAAAGACTGCTACACAATATGAAGCTAAAGAGATCTAATATATGGTATTGCTTAAACAAAATCATTTGACCACAAAGACCAGCATTCCATAGAACACACTTTTAGACAACCTTATCCTTGGGTCATCTGGGTCAGTCTCCTGCACCCCAGTGATGCTTATCTTCTCCTGAAAATCTTACCTATCTAGACTTATCAGTGGAAGAAACCAGAGGCATGGGCTTTTCCCTAACGAACTCTCCTTATTTCCCACAGAGGTCTTCCCTCAACCTGTGCTCTTTCCCACTGTGTCTCTCCAACTACTGTTTGTTTTTCCAAAGGTCTCAGTTTTGTCCTTTAAATATCCTCCACCCCTACCCTCTCACACTTCAGGCAGGTGAAGGGCAGATTCTTGGGACCAGGTTGGGTGAGCCCATCCTGATGTTCCTCACCAGGTGTACATAGGGAACGAAGTAGCCAAGGGCAGCAGCAGCAATCCCAAAGGCCCAGATGCGGTAGGTACGTTGGCGAAACACTCGCATGTTGAAATACTTCCTGAGTTGAGCCAGAAAGCGTTGGCACACGGTATGGACACCTCTCTTGCTTGGGGTGTCCTGGGAGCTGGGCAGGAGGGGCCGGTAGGTGAGTGAAAGCAGCGTAAGAATAAACATGAAGGTACTCAGCACCTGGAAGGTTTGGGCGAGCTTTATCTTAGCCCCCAGTGTTTTGATGAGAAGGGGGAAGGATATGGAGAAGATGCTACTCCCAGCAGACACTACACCATTGGCCAGACCCAGGCGGCGTTGGAAGTAGTGGCCCAGTATGACGAGAGATGGCTGAAAGGCGAAGGAACAGCCACAACCAAAGAGAATCCCATAGGTGAAGTAACGCAGGCTCAATGAGCTGTGGGAAAAACATCAAGAGCTATCCTCAGCAGCCTGGCCAGAAAATTCACCTGCCCTTTTCCCTTCACCCTCCAGAAACCTGCATCACCCCCACCATTAACCCACAGCCCCACTTACCACTGACCCTCAGAACAGACAAGGAGTAGGACCTTCTGATCCCCATTTTGCAGATGGGAAGACAGGCTCAGAGAAGTAATTTACCCAAGGTAGCATAGCTGTGTATCAGCAAAGTTTGGACTTGACTCCAGGTCTGTGTGACTCTATTTTGAGTCATAGCACCCAGAGACGATTGTTCAAAACAAAGCCAGACCCTGCCTATGCAGAGGCTGGATGAGGGGCTACGAGTAAGTCGGTGCTTTAGAGAGAACTTACCGCTCACCTAGACAGCATGGATTGGCTGGTAGCCAAAGCTTTATCCCAAGTAACAAAGGCCTGCAAGGAGTCAAGATCCTGGGAGGTTAAGACCCTCTGTAGGGCTCTTCAGTATCTTTCTCCATGTTCAGAGCTCTTAATACTTCAGAGACTGTCTGGTGGTCTCCTGAGAGATGGCCCATCCTCAACCTACCCAAAGTCTGGATATCACAGCATAACCTAGCTACTTGATGGGAAATGGAGCCTCAAAAAAGTTATGGGTCTCACAAAGTAACACACATTCTGGCTTAAAACATTACGGCCTGCAGGGGCCATAAGCCTCTGTAACAGAAGGCAAAGTAGTCAGCAGGAAAAAGGCCATGTGAAGGTTAGCTTGGCCAGCCATCTGCATCCCAAAAATATTGGCACAACCTAGTGAGGAATTTTATTTTCTTTTTGAAGCCTCTACATATTTTGCAATAGTTTTTATCTGACCACTTAATTATCTAATAGCCTCCATGGTCAGGTAGTTCTTCCCCATAGACAGAGCCAGTCCTCATACTAAAAAGACTGGGCCTATGCTGCAGAGATGATATGGTGATTGCATGCATGATTCCAACCACAGCAATCATTACCATTGCTTTCCATCTGCTTGTATTCACTGCATATGAGCAAGGGCTTTGGTTTCAAAAGGGCTGCCTCCATTTGGAACACATAACTAAACCAACTGTTCCTCTTCTGTCAGATTCCTTGGGGTCTGCTCCCATGAGATTCTAGGGACTCAGTGGTATGGCATGGGCCAAGGATCTCTTGTCTAAGGAACAGGAGTTATACCTGCAGAGTGAGGGCCAGTGAGGGCAAAGCATGGGGTTCTATCCAGGGTGCTATGTGGAAGATCTATTTCTAGCTGCACCCCAAGGCAAGAGACCCCTAAACAGGCTTGCCAAGTCCTCCTAAACCCTGCCTGCATTCTGTTCCACCTCATGCCATCCAAAGGCATCCAGAGCCCTGATTCAAACAACAGGAAGGATGACTTGGAGCCCTAGCCACAAGAAGTACCATTTTTCCACCGGGTGTGAAGCCACCCAGAAAATTTCTTGGCTTTGAAGATGTTCTTACAGAAAAGGCAATGGGGTTGAGGGAGGAGCTTAGGGGCCTGGAGAACAGAACGCCTACTCTAATGTGCCTAAAGAAGAGTGCCAGAAGAAAACATGCCTGAGCTCCTTCCCTTTCTGTAACAGCCCATGTGGATTGCAAGGGAAATGGGATCCGTATGTTGCTAATTTGTTTACACTTTGCTATTCTTGTCCTTAAAAAACAGGCCTATGCTCTGTAGTGCTGAGCCTGGAGCTGCTCCTGAGGCCTAGCTCCTTCCCACAAGGAGCCAGCACCAGCTTGCTGAGGATGAATGAGGCCAACCACTGGAGAGGTTCTGAAAGGGTTTGGCACTGCTTCCCTGGGAGGACTAAGCAGGTTCCAGGTAGGACATGGTTTTCCCCTCCTCTGTCTGAATTAGGTGGGACTGAGTCAAGAAAACATTTCAGGACAAATCCAAGCTCTGCTGGAGGGTAGGCTGGGCAGCCAGAAATGCTCAAGTCATAAAGAAATTTGGCTCATCCTCAAAGGGCCCAATTGAGGCAGAACACTATTATCATTCTCTGATGTGAGTGGAATGTTAGACCTAGAGAATATAACCACGGTCCTACTCTGGGGAGTAAGGCTCAGAAAGCAAATCTCTGACAAATTAACTGTATTTCTAGGCCAGCATTTTCCTACACCAGCCCAGGCAGATTGGAAGTAGGAGGTACCATAATTTTCAAAGCATCTTTGGCAGAAAGTTGATGGAATCCCCTATTTCTCAGTTTCTGATGGAGGATTTTCACTTCTCCCCTCAACTAGATATGCTTCTGCAGGGCTGGCAGAAAGAAAACAGAAAATGAGCCTGTAGCTTGCTCCTTGCCTGGCACTACTAAGTTCTTCCAGTGGAACCAACAGGACCAGAGTTTGACTTTAGCTTAGGCCTGGCTGGGTAGCTTGGCACTAGGTTTGTACCTCAGTGGGGATGGTGCTAAATATCCCTTCTCATGACCAAGACATGAATTTTTATCCATTTCAAACCATCCATGCATTGGCAGCCAGAAACATCTTGAAAGGGACCAGAAATGCTAAATAGCCTGGGGCTCAGCTGACCTCATTTTTAGCATAAGATTCCCTCAGGAGTGCTGTAATGGTACGTGTCCACATGAGCTTGCTCTAAAAGTTCATTCTCGAGAAGGCAGATGAGGTCATGAGATGTGCGGCACATTGAAGGGGAATAAAATGGCAGAGCTGGAAGAGACCCGAAAAGACCATCTAGTCTAATCCCCTCATATTACAGATATAGAAATTGAGGCCCAGAGACGGGAATGGTACTCATCAATTGTTCCACAGCCATTCAGTGGCCAAAACTGGACATGGGCCCAGCTATATGAATTCCCAAACTTAGACTCCTACCACTTTGGAACTCTTGCGTCCTCTTTGGGGATATTCCCTACCAATGGGCACTGGTACCTAAATGAGTCCCATTGGACAAGGAGGATTCTGCATGGAAAGAGCCACAGAAGATTCTGCAAGGGGAAGATTGTCCCTAATTGAATTCCAGAAAGAGGCCAACTCTCACTCAGTCTTAGGCATCCACCAACTCCTAGCCTTACCTGGTGAAGGAGCTGGTATGGAGGCCGATGAAAGCGACAGCAGCCCCTGCAGTTGCTGTGATTCGGCAGCCCAAACGATCAGTAAATATACTCACAATGGGAGAACAGAAGAAGATCATGCCCATTGAGAGGGCTCCTACCCATGCTGCAAAGAAAACAAGCACAAAGATACCTTAGCTTAGTGTGGTATGACTGGTATCTCAATTCTTCTCTGGCCTTTCACAGGGGCATTGCATTGGCCTACACTGCCAGTCAGCTATTCCCTAGTGGCCAGAGAGCTTGGGCAATTTTCAAAGTACTTGTAGCAGGGCAATGTGAGAACCAAGAGTCTAGTTTATAAACACATTCAGAACTTTGAAACTGAGATAGGGGCCTTTTTAAAGATCAATCCAATAATGAAGCCTAACTAGTTACCACACAGCAGTACATTTCTCAGCCTCTTTGGCTCTTTAGTAAGACAACGTGACAGAATTTTAACCAATACAATGTAGTTAAGTGATAAACACTACTTCCAGGCCTGGACCATAAAAATGTCCTGTTGGGTTTCTGCTTTCTGGTGGGCTACAAATGCAGAGCGACCTTGGAAGCCATGTAGTAAGACTTGCAGAACTGCCATTAGTTCTATCTGGGTCCCAGAATAACTATATTGAGCAAAGTTCCCCTTCCCTTTCCAATATGGAATCCCTGTCCTGAATGATACATAAGAAATAGAGAAATTTTTTGTCCTTTAAGCCACTAAATGTTTTTAATTATTGCATACACTTTTTAAAAATTGTAATTTAATTTACTGGGGTGATATTGGTTAATAAAATTATATAGGTTTCAGGTGTACAATTCAGTAATGCATCATTTGTATATTGTATTGTATGTTCGTCACCCAAAGCCGCCTTTCATCACCATTTACCCCACGCCTTTACCCTCTTCAATTTCCCCTAACCCCCTTTCCCTCTGGTAATCACCATACTGCTGTCTGTATCTATGAGTTTTTTTCTTTGTTTAATCCCTTCACCTTTTTCACCCAGAGCCCCAACCCTTCCACCTCTCTCACAGCTGCCAGCCTGTTCTCTGTATCTATGAGTCTGTTTCTATTTTGTTGGCTTATTTTGTTCATTAGATTCCACTTGTAGGTGAAATCATATGGTATTTGTCTTTCTCTGAATGCTTTAGTTCACTTAGTATAATACTCTCTGGGTCCATCCATGCTGCCAATTTTCCTTCTTTTACAGCTGAGTAGTATTCCACTGTATAAAGGTATCACAGCTCTTTTATCCACTCAATTTTTGAGGGCCATTTGTTATAGCAGTTAAACCAACAGAAACTAAAACAAAGATATCCCTCTACTACCATTTTACTGATAAAGAAGCAGGCCCAGAAATGTGAAAGAGCTTATCAAAGATCATGCAGCAAGTCAGTGGCAGAGCTGGGACTCAAACCCAACTGTCCTTATTCCTAGTTCAATTAATTATATTATTTGATGTCTTCTATTGGGATGAATAAAGTTTCCACTCATTAGAGGTGTGTGAACAGAGACTAGATATAAAACAGGGGATTCAAGCATTGGGGTCATATTTGAACTAGTCCACATTTTAGGCCCTTCCAGGGATGCTAAACCAGATCTATAGCCTTAGGCACTCAGATACTTGGCTTCAGGGCCAAGAAGCATGGGCATTAAGCCTTCAAGAGCTAAGATAAGGCTCATCTTACCTTAAGATGCTAAGACTAAGGAGCAGGAAAGGCCACAAACACAGTACAGGTTCAGGAGCCACCCAAAGATTTTTAAGGACACTCTTCAAGAGGGTCATGTAACCATCATGCCGAAGTTTTTAATCAGAGTTCATGTTGGGCAAATCCCTGGCTCCAAACTTGAATAAGAAGAGTTTATTCTGTTTAAAAAGGATCTTAAGTGTCTGTAACAATGCTCGCCAGGGAGAAAGAATTTTGCCCTCTTAGTTACATTCTTCCAGCCCATTTCTCCTTGCTCAGCCCTCAGAAAGAAAGCCCAAGGGTTTTTGCTTGTTTGTTTGAAGGCTGTTATCAAGTTTCATCTTGGGCCTCTCTTTTCTAGGTTAAATAATCTTAGTTCCTTTACCTTTTCTTCTTAGCTTTAATTTCTAACTCTGTTATTACTTTCAGAGCTCTCCTCTGAACATATTCCAAGTCTTCATTAACATTATCAAAAAGCATCATTGAGTATCATCTGAGCAGAGCACCAGGACAGCTTCTGGCTCTCTTCAATTATAGAGGCCCAAGTGGGCCAGAGAAGGGCAGTCTGAGTGAGATCAGGGCTAGCCCACTGCCTTTGTCTCTTACTTCAGTGCCTAATAGGTTTTTCAGATGCCCACTGGGAAAATCTGCTTTGCTGAGGTACCATCTTAAGCTCTAGCTGCCTAGCTCTTCAAGTACTGGCCTGGGACAGCAAGGAGACCTAAACTCTCATTACAATTTGACCTCTTACCTTGCAGTTTCACCTCATCATCTGTGGGACCTTGAGCCCTTCTCTAATCCTCAGTATTATCATCTGTAAAATGGGAATTAAGATTTCTGATGTGCCTTCCTCAAAGATTTCATTATTGAGATCAGAGGTTGTGTCAGAGAGCTTTGTAAATACTAATAGTCACATCATATACAAAAATTAATGCAAATGGATCATAGACTTAAATGTAAAACTTAAAACTAAAGACTTCTAGGGGAAGGTGTAGGAGCAAATCTTTCTAACTTTTAGTTAGTCAAAAAATTCATAGATATTTACAGAAGTGAGATTCATGAAAGAAAAAACTTGATACATTAGACTTCATAATTTGAAACCTCTGCTCTTCGAAAAATACTGTTATGAAAATGAAAAGGCAAGCCACAGACTGGGGAAAATATTTACAACACACATATCTGATGAAAGACTGGTATTCAGAATCCAAGTGTGGGATGACTCTCTCAACTCAATAAGAAGAAAACAATCCAATTTAAAACATGGGCAAAAGATTTGAACAGACATTTACACACACACACACACACAATCACAGTATGAATGGTAATTAAGCATATGAAAAGATGCTCAATATCATTAATAATTCAAGAAATATATATTAAAATTACAATGGGATACCCTCTGCAATCCACCAAAAAAGCTTTTTAAAATTGACAATACCGGACTCTGGCTGGTGTGGCTCAGTGGATTGAGTATCGGCCTGTGAACCAAAAATGACAATACCTAGTATTAATGAGGATGTAGAGGAACTGGAAATCTCATACAATGCTGATGAAAATCTGAAATAGTATACCTACTTTGGATAACAGTTTGGCAGCTTCTTATAAAACTAAACATATAGCCCTGGCTGGTGTGGCTCAAAGGGTTGCTTGTTCGATTCCCAGTCAGGGCATATGCTTGGGTTGAGGGTTAGGTCCTCAGCTGAGAACAGTATAAAGTCTGTGTCTAGATTCATTGTTTTTTTTTTTTTTTTTTTGCATGGAGATGTCCAGTTGTTCCAGCACCATTTGTTTGGAAAAAAAAAATCTTTGCTCCACTGTATTGCTTTTGCTTCTTTGTCAAAGTTCACTTGGCTATATAGATGTGGGTCCATCTCTGGGGTCTCTAATCTGTATCATTGATCTATTTGTCTGTTTTTAAACCAATAACACACTGTCTTTAATATTGTAGCTTTATAGTAAGTCATGAAGTCGGGTAGTGACTGTCCTTCAATTTTGTTGATCTCCCCCAATATTGTGTCAGTTATTTGGGGTCTTTTGCCTCTCCATATAAACTTTAAAATCAGTTTGTTGATATCCACAAAATAACTTGCTGGGATTTTTATTGAGATTACATTGAATCTATAGATCAAGTTGAGAAGAGCTGATATCCTGACAATACTGAATCTCCCTATGCATGAACATGGAATATCTCTCAATTTATTTAGTTTTTTTTATATTGCTCATCAGAGTTTTGTAGTTTTACTCATATAGATTTTGTAGATATTGTTAGATTTATAGCTAAATATTTCATCCTTGGGAATGTTAGCATAAGTTGTATTTGTTTTTAATTTCAAATTCTACTTGGTTATTGCTGGTATACAGGAAAGTGATTGACTTTTCCTGGAGTTTTTTTGGTTGATACTTTTAGATTTTCTACATAGATGATCATGTTATCTACAAAGGTAGTTTTGTTTCTTCCTTCCCAATTTATATACCCATTATCCCCTTTTCTTGCATTGTATTAGCTAGAACTTCCATTATGATGTTGGAAAGGAGTGGTAAGAGGGGATATCCTTGCATATACTTGATCTTAGTGGGAAAGCTGCCTGTTTCTCAGCATTAAGTATGATATTAGCATTAGGTTTCTTAGTATAGATTTTTAAAAAATAGTCTTTTTGATTTTTACCTTTTAAAATTTGAAATAATTGTAGTTTCACAGGAAATTGTCAAGAAAATCCAGAGACATTCCATGCACCCATCACCCAGTTTTCCCCCATGGTTACATCTTATGTAATTATGCTGCAATAGCAAAACCTTGAAATTGACATTGGTACAATATATGTATTAAATTCTGTATCATTTCATCATGTGTAGATTCATGTAAACACCACCATAATCAAGATATAAAACTATTCTATCACTACAAAACTCTACTTTGTGCTACTCCTTCACAGTCACATCCAATTTACTCTTCTACCATCCCTAACTTCTGGCAATCACATATGTTTTACATCTCTATATTATTTTTAAAAAGTTATATAAGTGAAGTCATATAGTATGTGACCTTTTAAAATTGGCCTTTTCACTCAGAATAATTCCCTGGAAATACATATTTGAAGTGAGTTTCTTGCAGACAGCATACAACTTGGGCATTTTTTTTTAACATTTTCTATCCACCCTGCCAATTTCTGTCTTTTAAGTTTTTACAAATTTTTTCAATTAGAAAATTAGAAAATGTCAATTACAGTTGACATTTCATATTATATTAGTTTCAGGTATACAGCATAGTGCTTAGACATTTATATAACTTACAAAGTGATCCCCTCCAATAAGTATTGTACCCACCTGACACCATATTTACTTATTAAAATATTACTGACTAGCCCTGACTGTGTGGCTCAGTTGGCTGAGTGTTGTCCTACAAAGTGAAAAGTCCCTGGTTTGATTCCCAGTCAGGCACATGCCTGGGTTGCAGGTTCAGTCCTCGGTGGGGCGCATGTGAGAGGCAACCAATCCATGTTTCTTTCTCACATCAATGTTTCTCTCCCCATCTTTTGCCCTTTCTTCCCCCTTGCTAAAAATTAATAAAAATAAAATCTTTATAAAATATTACTATATTACCTATGCTGTATTTTACAACCCCATGACTATTTTGTAACTATCAACTTGGGATTTTTTTTGTCCTTTAATTGGAGTTTTTATTGTCCTTTTTTCCATTACCATTTTAACTCCTTTACACCCCCCTCCTCCTGCCATCACCACACTGTTGTCCACGTCCATGAGTCCTTTTTCCTTTTTGCTCAATCCCTCCACCCCTGCCCTCCAGCCTTAGCTGTCATCCTGTTCTCTACAAGTCTGTCTCTATTTCGCTTGTTCAGATTGTTCATTAGATTCCGCATATGAGTGAAATCATATGGTATTTGTCTTGCTCTGACTGGCTTATTTCACTTAGCATAATGCTCTCCAGGTCCATCCATACTATATAGCAAAGGATAAAGTTTTCTTCTTTTATATGGCCAAGTAGTATTCCGTTGTGTAAATGTCCCACAGTTGTTTTATTCACTCATCTACTGATGGACACTTGGGCTGCGTCCATAGCTTGGCAATTGTAAATAACGCTGCAATGAACATGGGGTGCTTATGTCCTTTCAAATTAGTGTTTTGGGTTTCTTTGGATGTAACTATCAGTTTATACTTCTTAATCCCTTCACCTAGCCCTCAACCTCCTTCCCACCTGATAACCATCAGTTTGTTCTCTCCCTGAGTTTTTTTCTTTTCTTTTTTTTTTTAAAAAAGATTTTATTTATTTATTTTTAGAGAGATGGGAAGGGAGGGAGAATGGAAGGGAGAGAAACATCAATATGTGAGGGGTACATAGACTGGTTTCTTCTTGCACGCCCCCAAGCAAGGACCTGGTCAGCAACCCAGGCATGTGCCCTGACTGGGAATCGAACCTGTGACCCTTTGGTTCATAGGCTGGCACTCAATTCACTGAGCCACACCAGCCAGGACTGTTTTCTTTCTTTATTTTGTTTTTTAATTCCACATATAAGAGAAATCATATGGTATTTATCTTTCTGTTTGAGTTATTTCATTAGCATAATAGCCTCTAGGTCCATCCATGTTATCACAAGTGGTAAGATTTCATTCTTTTTATGACTGAGTAATATTCCATATATTCCATATATATACACCACATCTTTATCCACTTATCTTTTGGTTAGAGAATTTAATTTATTTACATTTAATTATTTTAAATTAATAAAGCAACCATCCTCCCCACAGTGTCAATGGAGGCTAAGCAAGGATCATGGACTTCCACCCCCATTTCTTCCACTCCCTCTAGCAATAATAAAGTTGGGTGCCTTGTTGGCACAGTATCATAGAATTATTATTCTATAATTATTGTAATTAATTAAAATAATTATTGATTATTGTAATTATTGATAGGTATGTAGTTATTGACATTTTACTAATTGTTATCTGATTGTTTTTGTCATTCTTCTCGGTTCCTTTCATATTCTTTCGCTCTCTTATATGTTGATGACATTCTATAGTGTTGTGTTGTATTTGGATTCCTTTCTCTTTATTTCTTAAATAGCTGTTGTAGATTTTTGGTTTGTGGTTACCATGTGCTTCATATATACCAAGCTATGTTTATAGCAGTTTAAGTTGATGGTCACTTAAGTTCGAACACATTCTAAAAATCACTACTATTTTTATTCACTCCATCCCCATTTATGTTTCATCATTATTTTTTACTTCTTTTGTGTGTGTGTTTGTGTGTATCCCTTAAGTTACTGTTGTAATTTTACATGATTTTCCTACTTTTGCCTTTTAACTTTTATACGAGCTCTAGTGTTGGTTGATCCACTGATTTTTATTATGTGTTTGCTTTTGTCAGTGAGAATTTTTTCTTTGCAACATCTTATTAATATTTTTAATTTTTTCTTCTTAAAGAAGTCCTTTTAACATTTCTTGTAATGCTGCTTTGGTGGTGATGAACTCCTTCAGCTTTTTCTTGTCTGGGAATCTCTTTATCTCTCCTTTAATTCTAAATGATAGCTTTGTTGGGTAATCTTGGTTTTAATTTCTTCCTTTCATCACTTTGAATATTTCATGCTATTACCTTCTGGCTTGCCAGCCTAAGGGTTAACCACACCCACAGTTTTTAGTGACTCCTGTCTCTCCCTGGTGGATGGAATCCCCGATGGTCTTCACAGCCTGATGTTATGAGAGCTCCTCCTCTCTGCCCTAGTGCTATGTGCTGTGAAGCCCAGGATGGTGTTGGAACCCCTCGCTCTTCAGGGAGGAGCTTTGCAGCTGAGATATTTCCCTCCATTTTCTACCACTCCATGAGACCCACCCTTTTTTTGCATCTCTGCCCTTCCTGCCAGTCTTGATGTGTCTTCTATAAAGCCTTAATTATAAGACTTCTGTTCAGCTCATCTTAAGTTAGTTATTCAGGTTGATTGTTCTATAATTTAGTTGTAATTCTGGTTTGACCCCCTGGGAGTAGGTGAGTTTAACTTCCACCTTCTCCATGGCATAGATTTCTTTGAGCACTTTTTCAGCCACTTGTTTCTCCTCTCCATCCAGGAAAACTCTAATGACAGGAATGTTACATCTTTTACTATAGCCTCACAGTTCCTCTGTGTTGTTGTTAATATTAGATAATTTCTATTTCTCTATCTTCAAGTTCGCTCATTCTTTCCTCTGTCCTCTCCATTCTGTTGTGGAGCCTTTTCAGCAAGAGTTTTTTGTTGTTGTTGTTATAATCATTTCAGTTGTATTTTTAGTTCTAAAATTTTAATTTGTTTCTTCTTTATATATTTTATTTATTTGCTGAGATGTAGTATTTCTTCATCTGTTTTAGGATGATTGTAATTGTTCATTGAAACATTTTTGTGATGGTGGCCTTAAAATCCTTGCCAAATAATTCTAACATCTGTGTCATTTTGGAGTTGGTGTCAATTAATTTTTTTCTCATTGAAGTTGAGATTTTCCTAGTCTTTGATGTGACAAGTGGTTTTCTATTGTATACTAGACATTTTGGATGTTATATTATGAGACTCTGGATCTTATTAAAATCTTATTTGTTAGCAGGTCTTCTATGATACTGTGCCAACAAGGCACCCAACTTTATTATTGCTAGAGGGAGTGGAAGAAATGGGGGTGGAAGTCCATGATCCTTGCTTAGCCTCCATTGACACTGTGGGGAGGATGGTTGCTTTATTACTGCTGAGCAATGGTTGGCATTCAAAATTTCCACTGGGATTCCTCTGATACCTTCTTTGCTGGGAGAGGTAAGGGTCCCTTGCTACTATTTCCTACTTCAATTGATACCATACCAAGAGATGGTGAAAACCCTACTTTCCTGCTTGACCATTACTGCCATCACCTAGGCACCTCTCCAAGAATGGGAGGAGAGTTGGAGGTTACAGTCTGGCAAGGGTGAAAGTCCAGGCTCCCTACATAGTCTCCACTGACTCCATGGGGAAGGTGTAGGATGAAATTCCTGCCTCCCTATTCAGTTTCCCCTGATACTCTCAGCATGGAAGGGATTGGGCAGGTTGAGGGACCTCATTACAGCTGGGTGAATTTACAAGTCTAGGTTCTCCACTAGGCCTTTGTTAGTAAAGGTCATATGAAATGCACTTTCTCCATGGCATTTGGCTGGAGTAGGGCAGTTTTCGTCTAAAAGTTTTCTGTCTTCCTTTCCTGTTTTTTTTCCCCCTAGATAAATTAGGCTTTTAATGGGGCTATTTTTTCTGTTCCTATTGGCATTTCTAGGTTGGTGCATTCTTCAGTTCCAGGTCTAAGATATATGAGGCAAAAAGAAAATCCAGGTAATTCACTGCTGTGCTGTTCCTCAGGTCCTGGGGTCTTGAGACCATCAGCCTTTTTCTCTCTACCCTTCAGCCTTTTTATATTTGTTTCACATATAATGTTCAGGTTATTTTTAGCCATACTTCATGGGAAGAATAGGAAAAAGCACCTTAATATAGTTTTTAATACTAAATGTATATATTTTTTAAATGAAGCCATTCAGATATGATATTCATGTATTCAATAGTTATTGAACATCATCTCTGGCAGAAACAAATAGAAATCCCACAGGCATTGAGGGTGCTAAATAACTCATATATGCTCCTTGGCTTAAAGGATATTACAGTAAAATAGGAAACACATTTTTTAAAAAATAAGGCAATGAAATTTTAAAATTTCATGGTTCAAGACCAGACTAAAATTTTCTATTTAAAGATTTTGAGACAAGTCAAACATTCCAAGTGAAAGAAAATTTGCTATGTTAAGGGAAAGTAAGGTAATTAATAGTTAGATTAATGACTGAAGAATAGTGTTATGTAAGAGAAAGTATGTAGCTCTGGCTGGTGTGGCTCAGTGAATTGAGCACCAGCCTGTGAACCAAAGGGTCACTGGTTTGATTCCCAGTCAGGGCACATGCCTGGGCTGCAGGCCAGGTCCCCAGTGGGGGGGCGCGTGGGAGGTGGCCACACATTGATGTTTCTCTCCCTCCCTTCCCCTCTGTCTAAAAATAAACAAATAAAATCTTTAAAAAAAAAAGGAAAGGAAAAAAGAGAAAGTATGTAAAGGGTTGTTAGCAGAAAATGTTGTCAGAGGAAATTTAGTACAAGGAAAATAACTGAGGGATAACTATATTTTAAAAAGGAAAACTAATACCCATGATAATAATGATAATTACAAACATGTTGATGATAAATAAGTGCTATTGGTTATCCTTTACTTTTCTTGTACTCAGGCTTCTTTTTTGGAAAATGCAAGGCATTGGTAAAGATGTTCTAGGACTCTTGACACTCCTTAGACTCAAAGCTAGGGAGTTTTTGTTGTTCCCCATATTACTCTTGCTCTCATATGAGGAAGACAGAGATTTTGATGAAGCAGCTGAGACATGGGAGAGTTTGGAAAGATGAAAAGTAGATTTTAACAGGAGATGTACAGGGTCACCTATCTAAACAAACTTGGCAAAGTCAGATGTGGCATCCCACAATTTTCCATCAGTCAAAGAGCATTGTTTCAACCCACAGCTGCACTAAGAGCTAAACATATGCCTAATTTCTGACTAATAAACTTTCTGTCTAACAAAGCCCTGGGACTTTGAGGATTAACTATGTGTAAACCCACCATCCATAGCTTTCATCCAGTGACTTCCAGAGTTCTCTTTGGCCTCAACCACTTTTCTCAGGTGAGTTAAGTACTTCCAGATAGTTGGTCCCAAAAAAGCCTGTACCTGAAATAAACACAATGTCTGTATTCAACAGGCACCCCTCCTTTCCTGTTCTAGGCACCCACAGCTAGTTGGGTTTTTGTTGGGCCTCGAAAGTACAAGAGCAGAAACTTGACCTTTCTAGCTCCATCTTGGGCCTATCGGCCCTGGGTATTCTTTATGCTAAAAAGTATTTTCACTCACATGCCTAATTAGTGCCCAATTAGTGTCCTGACTCCTTACTCAGGCTCATAGGCTTTGAAGTACAGGGAGACCTATAGAAAAGAACTCAAATGTAAGACCAGATTCTTCACCTTTAGCTGGCAAAAGGCAACCTATGTGAGCTCTCCCTCTGGGTTCTAAGAGGGGGAGAGGATACTCCAAGAACCAAACTCTCTAAATATATTACAGGCTTTCACAAATTCCTGTTTTTGTGGGAAACTAACAGAAGTTCAAATGACAGAATGATGGAGCAAAGCCAAAGAAAAGGCAAAGCTAGGGAAGGAATAGATGAGAGCGAGAGGTGGAGCGGGGGATGACACCAGGGCACAGATGACTTTATTCAAGAGCGCCTGCTTCCTAATAAGGTGCACAAGTACTATGAAGGAATAACATATAATTAGGAGCTCATGTTCTGAGGCTTAGCTTTTCAACTGATGTACCCAATGCTAAGCAGAGAGAATGGCATTGTGAAATAGAGTCTCTGTTGCCAGAAATATTCCCCTATTTCTGCTCTATCTCCACCCCTCTTTAGGGTCCCCAGAACACGGTAAAGAAACTAAACCTAGTTGGGATAAGTGGGGATGATAAGAATGGCTTCGGTAGGGCATGGAGAACATGTAGGGTCGGTGGTAATCAGCTCAAGAATGTGCTGATGGTGTGCTGGCACATCTGGCTAGGTAATCAGCACATATTAGTCAGATGACTGAAAGCATTGGTAGAACACATTTAAGGAGGCAAGCAGACACTTTAGTTGTCAGTTGCAGAGCTCCAGAGGGGAGAAATACAACACCTTGGTCTTCCTTGGGGACTGAGACGGCAGGAGCCCTGGCCTCCATTCTCTCTGTGGCTGACCGGAGAATGACCTCCAGCTGAGTTTCTTTTATTAACTATTTCTCTAGCCTTGTGCAGGACCTAGAGTCAAGTGCCAGATAGTTATTTTCCCACCAAATAGATGAAATATTCTTGTGCAGGAAAGCTGATTTCAAATCTTTTTTCATTTTCTGAAGAACACTGTGTTGAAAAAGCTCTGTCTTTCAGCTCTTAGCAGTAGTTACTCAGTACTTACTCACCATCCATTATGTTTAGAGCTCTACTCCAGATTTGTACCAAGCCTGTATTTAAAAATTCCAAAAGTATTTTCATATTTTTCCTGACATTGGATCCTGCCAATGTTTTAATTTTGTTTTTGTTGTTGTTGTTCATTAGGACATAGTGGTGTTTTTCTGGGTTGGCACAGCAATACTGGAAAACATTATTTTCAAAGCATTCTGAATCTAAACAAATACCATTTTTAAACTTCCACACTTTGTTTCAAAACATATCAATTTTAATGCGCTACTTTTGAGTGTCAAAGCTTGTAAAGTTAAATTATCACTGAAAATATAAGTTGTCTTATAACCCTCTTTATTAGGTTATTTGGTTTCCTTCTCTCTGCTGTTATTGTATATTTACTTCCATTTTTGGAATCAAAAGATCAAGGGATTCAGTTCCTAATTTTACAGATAGTCAGAGTGAGGCCCAGAAAGGCTCACACGAGCACCCATGTCAAATCTGAAAATGCAATCCTTCTAAATCCTGCCCCAGCCTTTCATGGGAGACTGAGTTATACTTAATGGCCCATTGATTTGGCAACCACTGGCTTATTAGCACAATGGTCAGTTATCTACACCAGTAGCTAATGTGTATCACACATAATCCTTGAACCAAAAACCATCAGTGTTTAGAGGAACTATGAACAATTTCCTCAGCTTTCTCTGAGAAATGTAATAGCAAAAATAAAAAATTTCTAGAAAACACAAGAAAAAAATCGTAGTGATGTTGGGTTAGGCAGAGTTCTTAAATAAAACACAAAGAGTACAAAGAGTGAAAAATACATAAAATTGACTTCATCAAAATTTTAAAAATTTACTCTTTTAAAATATACTTTTAAGACAATTAAAAACTGTAAACTGTAATTGAAAAATAAAATAGCCCTGGCTGGTGTGTCTCAGTGGATTGAGCTCTGGCCTGTGAACCAAAGGGTTGCCAGTTCGATTCCCAGTCAGGGCACACACCTGGGTTGTGGGCCAGGTCCCCAGTTGGGGGTGTGCGAGAGGCAACCACACATTGATGTTTCTCTCCCTCTCTCCCCCTCTCTCTAAAAATAAATAAATAAAATCTTTAAAAAAAGAAAAAGAAAATTAAAAAAGAAAAGTTGGCCAATAAAGTAAATTATCCTCTCAAAAAAGAAAATTAAAACATAAGCTACAAACTGGGGGAAATATTTGTCAATCATTTATGTGATAAAGAAGGACTCATATACTGTGTGCATGTGTGTGTACTCTCAAAACTCAAAAATAAGAAAATAAAGAACCCAGTTGAAAAAAGGCAAAGAATACAAACTGGCCCTTCACCAAAGCAGTATATAGATGGTAAACAAATATATGAAAAGATGCTTATAATCAAGTCATTAGGGAAAATTAAACCCCAATGAGATGCCCTACACACCTGTTTTAATAAACATCTAAAATTTTAAAAACTGACCAACTATAGGAGAGGATTTGGAAACACTGGAACTCTCACCTTCATTTACACAGATACTGGGAATGTAAAATGGTGCAATCACTTTGGAACAGTTTGGAAGTTCCTCAAATGTTTAAACATACAGTTACAATGGCTCAGCAACCCAAAAGAAATGAAAACATATGGCCACATCAAAACTTGAACATGAATTTTATAGCAACAATATCTGTGAAAGTAAAAAACTAGAAACAACAGAAGCATACATCAATATGTAAATAGATATTTCACTTAGCAGAATAGCCTCTAGTTCCATCCATGCTGTCACGAAGGGTAGGAGCTCCTTCTTTCTTTCTGCTACATAGTGTAAATGTACCACAGTTTTTTGATCCACTCACATACTGATGGGCACTTAGGTTGCTTCCAGCACTTGCCTATTGTAAATTGCACTGCTATGAACATTGGGGTGCACAGGTTCTTTTTAATTGGCGCTTCAAGATTCTTAGGGTATAATCCCAGCAGTGGAATTGCCAGGTCAAAAGGCAGTTCCATTTTTAGTTTTTTGAGGAAATTCCATACTGTTTTCCATAGTGGCTGTACCACTGTGTATTCCCACAAAGAGTGTACTAGGGTTCCCTTTTCTCCACATCCTCGCCAGCACTTGTTTGTTGATTTGTTTATGATGGCCATTCTGACAAACTGACAGTGATCAGAGAGGATGGAGGATGGGGATAATGGGGGAAAGGAGGGGAAGGGTCAAGTCAAGGAACAGGTATAAAGAACCCATGGACAAAGACAACTGGGGGGGGGAGGATTGAGTGTGCGAGGGGGTGGACAGGGCAGGGGAGAGCAATGGGGGAAAATGGGGACAAATGTAATCGAACAACAACAAAAAACAATTTTTAAAATATGTAACTGGATAAACACATTATGTTACGCCCATGCTAAGAAATGATACTCAGCAATAAAAAGGAATGAACTACTGATATTTGCAACAATTTGAATGAATCTCAAAAAAAAAAAAAAATACGGTGAGTAAAAGTAACCAGACCAGAGTAAAAGTAACCAGACCAAAAAATAGCTATTTTTTATTCCATTTATATAAAATTTTTAAAAATGAAAACTGATCTGTGGTAACTAAAAGAAGAGTTAGCAATGGTTGTCTGTGGATGGGGGGAGGACTTCTGAGGATGAGAGAGATGTTCATTATTTTGAATATAGTGATGGCATACACACACACACACACACACATATCAAAGTGTATGACATGGTATACTTTAAATATGGGATGTTTGCTGTATATCAGTTATACCTCAATAAAGCTGTCTTAAAATATAGTAATATTGGAAGTCCTAGCCACAGCAATCAGACAAGAAGTAATTAAAGGCATCCAAATTGGAAAGAAGGAAGTAAAACTCATTATCTGCAGATGACACGATATTGTACATAGAAAATCTTAAAGAGTCTACCCAAAAACTACTAGACCTAATAAATGAATTCAGCAAAGTAGAGGATACAAAATCAATACTCAGAAATCAATGGCATTTTCATATACCAATCAGAGAGAGAAACTTAAAAAATCAATCTTACTATTTTTGCAAAAAAAAAATTAATAAGCTACCTAGGAATACATTTAACCAAGGAGGCAAAAGACCTGTACTTGGAAAACTATAGGATGCTGAAGAAAGAAATTGAGGAAGATACAAATAAATGGAAGCATATACCGTGTTCATGGACTGGAAGAATTAACATCATTAAAATGTCCAAAGCAACCTATAGATTTAATGCAATTCCTATTAAAATACCAATGGCATAGTTCACAGAACTAGAACAAATATTCCAAGAATTTATATGAAATCATGAAAGACCCCAGATAGCCACAACAATCTTGAGAAAGAACACATTTGGAGATATCACAATAGTTGATATCAAACTTTACTACAAGGCCACTGTAATCAAAATAGTCTGGCACTGGCATAAGAACATGCATATAGATCAACTGAAAAGAAAAGAGCCCAGAAATAAACTCAGGCCTTTATGATCAATTGATAATTGACAAAGGTGGCAAGAGCATACAGTGGAGCAAAGACACAGTCTCTTCAATAAATGGTGTTGGAAGAACTGGACTGGTACATGCAAAAAAATGAAACTAGACCACTAACTTACACCTTATACAGGAATAAATCAAAATGGATAAAAGACTTAAATATAAGTCATGAAACCATAAAAAGCCTATAAGAAAACATACACCGTAAAATCTCAGATACCTCACATAGCAATATTTTTGCTGATATATCTCCTCGGGGAAACAAAGGAGAAAATAAACAAATGGGACTACATCAAATTATAAAGCTTCTGCAGTTCTGGCTGGTGTGGCTCAGTGTATTGAGCACCATCCTGTGAACCAAAGCGTCGCTGGTTTGATTCCCAGTTGGGGCACAAGCCTGGGTTGTGGGCCAGGTCCCCAGTAGAGGGCACGTGAGAAGTAACCAAACATTGATGTTTTTCTCCCCCCCTTCCCCACTCTAAAAATAAATAAAATCTTTATTTAAAAAAAAAAAAAAACAACCCTTCTGCACAACAAGAAACCATCAGCAAGATGAAAAGGGAACCCACTGTATGGGAGAACACTTTCACCAATGATATATCTGATTTACAAAGAACTAATATACAAATATACAAAGAACTAATAGAACTCAATAGCAGGAAGAGAAACAATCCAATATAAAAATGGGCCAAGGACCTGAATAGACACTTCTCCAAAGAGAACACACAAATGTCCAATAAACATGTGAAAAAAAAATGCTCAACATCACTAATCATCAGAGAGATGCAAATTAAAATTACAATGAGGTATCATCTCACACCTGTCAGAATAGCTACGATCAATAAATCAACAAACAGCAAGTGTCGACGAGGATGTGGAGAAAAGGGAACCCTAGTGCGCTGTTGCTGGGAATGCAGTCTGGTGCAGCCACTGTGGAAAACAGAATGGAGTTTCCTAAAAATTTCAAAAATGGACCTCTCTTTTGACCCAGTATTTCCACTCCTAGGAATGTATCCTAAGAATCCTGAAACACCATACAAAAAATATATGCACCCCTATTTTCATAGCAGTTCTATTTGCAATAGCCAAGATCTGGCAACAGCCTAAGTGCCCATCAGTAGATGAGTAGATGAAAACATGGTGGTACATTTACACAGTGGAATACTTCACAGTAGTAAAAAAGAAGGGAATACTACCTTTTGTGACAGCATGGATGGACCTGGAGAATATTATCCTAAGCGAAATAAGCCAGTCAGTGAAAAACAAATACCACATGATCTCACTTACATGTGGAATCTAATGAACACAATAAACTAATGGACAAAATAGAAATGGAAGCTTAGATATATGGAACAGACTGACAGCTGCCAGAGGGGAGGGAGTCTGGATTAAAGATGGTGAAGGAATTAACCAAAGAACAATTATGCATGATCCACAGACAGGGACAAGGATGTGAGGATTGACTGAGGGTGAGGCTGGGTGGAAATAGGAAAAGGAAGAAAAAACAAAAGCAATGGTAATAGCATAAAGAATAAAAATATAGTAACATTTTCCTACTTTTTAAAAGCTATATACTTTCACAATTGAAAAATTAGAAAACACAGAGAAGAAAGGCAAAAAAAAAACCAAAAAACAAAAAAAAAAAAACCCCACCAAAAAACAACTCCACAATTCCAATTACTTGGAGACAAATATTTTTACTTTGGCATATGCGTTTCTACCCATGTTTCTATTCATGTATCTGTAGAGTTTTGTCACAGATAGTATATATAGTACATACAATTTATAATCTGCTTTTAAACAATTACCCAAGTTTTAGAGACTTTTCCATGTTAATAAAATTCAACAACACCTCCCCAAAAGGAAGAATGGGAAAAAGGCAAGAAGGAAGGGAGAGAAGAGAGCGAGGGTGGGAAGGAAAGATGAAGGAAGGGAGGGAGGGAGGGAGGGAGGGAGGGAGGAAGGAAGGAAGGAAGGAAGGAAGGAAGGAAGGAAGGAAGGAAGGGAGGAAGGGAGGGAGGGAGGGCGGGCGGGCAACAAACAAGTGAGCCATGCAACAACATTGATGCATTTCAAAATAATTATGTTGAGTAAAAGAAGCTGGAGCTTGCAAAAAAAAAAAAACACATACTATATGATCCCAGGTATGTAAAATTCTAGAAAAATACTAATTTAAACAGAAAGCATATTAGTGGTTGCCTGGGGCTAGGGAGGGGCAGAGAGTGGAGATGGAGAGAGACAAGAAACTTTTATCTGGATCTGCTCATTACTTTGATTGTAGAAACCGTTTCATGAGTGTGTTCATATGTCAAAACTTGCCAAATTGTACAGTGTAAATGCGTGCAGTTTATTGTATGTTAATTGTTACTTGATAAATCTTCAAAAAATCATAGATGGGGAAATTGAGGCTCAATGAGCACACAAACTACTCAGGGACACACAGCAGGTCCATTGCTGAGCCAGGACTAAAACCATCTTTGGACTCCTAATCTAATACTCCTTCCACTGTACCATGATGCCTGACAGAGCTCTGGTAAGATTGCTCTACTCGAAATCTCTTCCATTTCTCTACTCCTAGGTCTCTCCTGAGGATCCATGGGAAAGTTCCTGAGATTTCCCCTGCCCCACCATAGATCTGATTTTCACTCTCTGCCCCATAGGCCATTTACTTGGACCTCTTTCTCCTTAGACATTAACCAAATCCCGAGTTGCTTCTTAGTCATGCTTGCCTGCCTCCGGGGCACTTTTCCTTTGCTCAACTAGTCAATGGCTCTGTGGACTTAGCACTCCTGGACTCTTGAGTAGTGACTCCCCGTCTGGTTCCATATAATGATATTGGGTGTTCCTCCACCCTCAAGGTCTCTGCTCCATGCTACTAGGCAACTTAGAGGTATTAAGTGAGGGCTCATCCATGATCCTCCTGTTGTTTGCAGATGAAGACACTGAGGCCCATAGACTTAGTTCATGGCAGGGTAGAAAACACAGCCTCTATCACAATGCCCTGTGTATTCCCCTGACTGGCTCTCTGACATTTTGGCATCTCTGCCTTGCTACCTCTAGGTTAGCTAGAGGCTTTATTTGACCAGAACCCTGTGAGGTCGGGAAAGAAGCTCTGAGCCCGTGTGCCAGAAGGAGTGAGTGCAGCTGAGACTGGCAATGGTGTATGGAGCTTACCAGCTACTACCTACTAGATTAGCAGGTGTTTGCACCCTACGTGGAAATATGTGGCTGCTCCAATGATCTGCCCACCCACTATGCAAGAGCAGCAGGGGTCAAATGGGTAATTTTTTAAGCTCTGCTTTCAGAAAGCATTAGGGCCTTTGCAGAGCCAAAACAAGAAATAAATGCTGAAACAATGAACACCTTCCTGCCCTGAGATTAAAACTGGATAGGACTCTGCCCTCATTTTAGAAAACATTTTTGAAGTAAGGAGGTAGCCAATTTGGGTAGCTCCTTTCAATTAGCAACCCAGGCAGACAGGTGATCACTCTGTCTCCAAAAGCAGCTCTCCCCACAGTTGGAGTTCAGCATTAGGAAGGAAACCTTGGAAGGAAATCCTGGGACAAATGACAAGGTAATCAATCTAGGGAAGACCTGCTGCCAAGATCACTAAGGCTTCAATTCTCAGAGCAGAGATAAATAGAGCTGAGATAAATACTAATGTTGGCTCCAGAGTCAGAGGCCACCTTCTGTGGCTTCATGAAGTGTCAAAGCCAGAGTAAATCTCACTTTTGAGATTAGGCTATACCCCAACCTCTGAGCAAAAATCTGCTGACAATCCCTAGCACCCTTGGATTCCTTGTCAAAGCAGAGGGATGGAGGTAGAGAAAAGAGGGCAGAGGGAGGGACTGTATAAACAAGGGCAGAGCTCATTTTTCAATCTAAAATGCCTTTTTCAATCTCTTACACATACATAAAAATAAACTGAAAATGGATTAAAGACTTAAATGTAAGGCCTAAAACCATAACAATCCTAGAAGAAAACATAGGTAGTAAACTATTTGACATTGGTCTGAGTAATAGCTTTTTGGATATGTTCCCCTTGAGCAAGGGAAACAAAAGCAAAAATAAACAAATGGGACTTCATCAAACTAAAAAGCTTCTACACAGTGAAGGAAACCTTCAACAAAACAAAAAGACAACTTACTGAATGGAAGGGTATATTTGCAAATGATATATACAATAAAAACTGATAACCAAAATATGTAACAAACTCATATAGCTCAGTGACAAAAAAAATAAACAATCCAATCCAAAAATAGGCATAGGACATAAAGAGACATTTCTCCAAACAAGACATACAGATGGCCACAGACATATGAAAAGACAGTCAATGTCACTAATCATTAGAGAGATGCAAATTAAAAGCCACAATGAGATATCACCTCACACCTGTCAGAATGGCTACCACCAATAAATCAGCAAATAACAAGTGCTGGCAAGGATGTGGAGAAAAGGGGACCCTAGTGCACTGTTGGTGGGAATGCGGACTGGTGCAGCCACTGTGGAAAGCAGTACGGGGTTACCTGAAAAAACTAAAAATGGAACTGCCTTTGACCCATCTATTCCACTGCTGGGTGTTATCCAAAGAAAACAGAAACACTACTTTGAGAAGATATATGCACCTCTACTTCATTGCAGTGTTATTTACAATAGCCAAGATATAGAAGCAACCTAAGTGTTCATCAGTAGATAGATAAATAATGGATAAAAAAAGATGTGATATATATTAGAATATTGTGCAGCATTAAAAAAGAATGAAAACTTTCCATTTGTGACAGCACGGATGAACCTAGAGGGTATTATGCTAATGAAATAAGGCAGCCAGAGAAAGACAAATGTCATATGATTCTACTTATATGTGGAATCTAAAGAACAAAATAAATGAACAAACAAAACAAAAACAGACTCATAGATGCAGAGACCAAGGGGATATTTCCCAGAGGGAATGGGGTGGGGGGATGGGTGAAAAATATGAAGAGGAGGATGGTCAATAATAGTATAAGTTTGCACGGTGACAGATGATTACTAGAATTAGTGAGGTGATCACATTGTAAGACACAAAAATGTTGAATCATTATACTATACAGCTGAAACTAATATAACTAATATAATATTGTATATCAGCTATACTTAAATTTTTTAAATGCCTTTTTCAGGGATACTGACACTTTCTGTTAAGTGTTTTCTGAGAGAGATGGGGAAAATGAGGGAAAGAGCAGAGGAAGGAAATTAAAAGTCTTTGCAGGCCACAGGATATTACAGTGGTTGGCAAATTGCTTCCCAACTGAGAAATTTCCTTAAGCCTCAGCTTGGCCATCCTGGAACCACGCTTAGACCTGGACCACTACAGGAAGGTTCTGGGATGGATTAGTCTTTTTATAATGTATTGGTTAAGAATACAGGCTCTGAATTTAGATGGACATGAATTTAAGAACAAGATCTTCTACTTACTTGCTCTTTGACCTTGAACAACTTACTACACATCTCTCCAAGCCTGTTTCCTCATCTGGAAAAATGGATATTATAAAAGTACCATGCTTATTTTGTGAAGATTAAGTGAGGTAATATAAAAGAGGTGGCATATAGAAATGAAATGCTTTCCTGGGGAGAGAGGATGAGGACAATCACTCCTTTCAAGCTTCTACTAAAGGGCACCCCATACGCATACCCTCCTTTAGCTAGCCCAGGTTTGTTGAATGGCCCTCACACAACAGTTCGTCTTTGTGTGCAGAAGTTAATTACTGCTCAGAGCAGTGAGTCCCCATGGTACTCCATGGGTTCCAGCATACCCCAAAACCTGAAATGCAGCAGCAGGAAGCCTGACCATGGCAACAAGGAGCCAGACCTTCAATAGGGCAAATGCGAAGTGCAGTCTGGGTCTGGCCTGGGAACTAGGTACCCATCTGAGATGTGCCTCTGCAATGGGTATAGAAGTGGTACAGTTGGCAGAGGAATGGGGGCCAAGGTTTTGAATTCCCTCTTCCAATTGAATTCACCAGGAAAAGCAAATCATCACAATGGCAAGGATGTGTGGGTGGGAGAGGAAGGCAATAGCCCTACTCATGCCAGTACTGAGCAAGCCAGAGCCCATAGACTCAAAATAAACCTCTTGGCGGCAAGAAAGGGAAGGTCCTAACACTATTGTCTTTTAATTTCAATTGCACCTCACTTTGAAGAGTCCTTTTATCCCCCAAAACCCTTTTCTAGCACTTACCTCATTATATCCTCCTAACAACTGTGTAAGATAGATAGACCAGCAGATGTTCTCCCCTATGTCTTTTTTTCTTCACAGCAGTAGTAATATCTCACACTTAATATAGGACTTAGTAAGTAGATGACAGGCACTATTTAAATTGCTTATGTATATTAGCTATGTCATCTCATTTAAACCTTATAACAACCACATAAAGTAAATACTATTAATGTTCCCATGTACTTTCCCTCAAATAAGTTAACAGACCAAAAGAGATTTGCTGACTGAACTAGGTCACACAACTAGTAAGTGGTAGAGCTGAGACTCCAACCCAGGTTTATCTGGCTTTAAAGCCCTTGCTCTTCGCTATTATGTTATATATACACTATTTTTCAAAGGAAGAATTTAGAGTCCGAGAGCTTGAGTGGCTTGCCCAAGGATACAAAGCAAGCTATTGCCAGAAGGAGGCCTAACTTTGGGACTTCTGACTCTCACTGTAGTATTCTTTCTTTTATTCCCAACTATATCTCGCATCATCACTGGCATGACTCCTCAATCCTTAGTAGTATGCTCCAGGTGTCCTTGGTCACCATGTGCTTGGAATGCCAGAGATCAGGTAGACATCCCATCTTCTAGCTAGGTCAGAGTTTAATCTCATTATTTTGATAACTGCTCAAATAGATGAAGTAGCCAAGGTGCCAAGAAGGCAAACAGCTTATCCCAGGTTCCCTGCTGTATCAGGAACACAGAAATTCCTCGGAAATTCTTAACTCTCAAGTCTGGGCTTGTTTCACTTGAATACTTATGTGTGTGCCCACAAGGCAGCAGAGAAAGCAGAATGGGTCAAAAGAAAATCAGACAAAAGAAATACAGTATACTCCTTGTCTCCTTTTACTTGTGTGTGGAGCCCTCAGGGCAGGGACAGAGGAAGTTGACATACACGCGAGGTGGTTGAAGAGAGGGTCAGGATCCTGCAGGGATATAGAACAAGAGAGGTTTGAAAAATATAATTTGGGTAGAGGTAGAGGAAAGGTAATGTCAGGGTCTTGAAGGTTTGGAGTGTCTTTCTTTAGAGGCTCTGTGGTGTTCCTGAGATGGGCAAGGAAAGAGCATGAACACAAGCAGAGCTGTAAACACATTTCCACCTTGGTCTTCGGCCATGAAACCAGCACTGACTAAGAACCTTCCAGGACTTTGGCCTGGCACCAGGGGCTGAGGTGGCTATAAAGCAATGCAAGCCAAAGGCCTGGCCACTCCAAACAGGAGGCTAACACACATGTAAAAGGAGCATGTCCAGTGATTCCCAAATTCCAGCTTGGTGGCCATGCTTGGCTGGCTGCATCTGCACCACCTAGGTAATTCAATGGCACTGCCAAGTTTGAGAAGGCCTGGATTAGCTCAGCTAGAACTGTTCATTGTCAGGGTCCATTATGGGGAGTGCAGAGAGCAGGAGGTCAGAAGGACCATTTGGCTGGAGGTCTCTTTCAGAAAAGATCTTTAATATAGATCTTTTTAATCCTGTAACTGTCTTGTGAATGACATTCATTGCATTGAATTTGCATGATGTGTGTTTAAATACTTAGTTAAAGGTATTTCAAAAGAATCACAATTTCTGATATCATAATTTGACATTTTTTCATTTAAAAATATCCAAAGAGTTTCACGAAATTGATGTGTCCTGAGCCTTTTTCTAACTCTGAGTATAGAGACCTTTGAATAACAGTGTTAGGAAAAGGACCTGGATCTCCAGGTACTAGAGAGTGTACACATGGTTCAAGTGGAATTTTAAAAGGTTAACTGTGGTCACCCTGGCTGATGTGGCTCAGTTGGTTGGGCATCATCCTGCAAAGCAAGAGGTCACCGGCTTGATATCCCAGTCAGGGTACATGCCTGGGTTGCAGGTTCAGTCTCCAGTCAGGGCACATATGGAAGGTAATTGATCAATGTTTCTCCCTCACATCAATGTTCCCTGTCCCCCTCTTTCTCCCTCCCTTCCCCTCTCTCTAAAAATAATAAAAATTAAAACTTAAAAAAAAGTTAACTGTGGTCATTGTGTCCATAAGGGTGTGGAGGTAGCATTGTAAGCCACCACTGAGGAGGCTGTTGTCAGAGATTTTTAGGGAGGCTAAGAAAGAATTTGCCAATGGGAACAGACTTAAGACTGAACCACATACACAAGAGTTCGGAAATAGCAACATTTAGTGCTCATCTAAGCCAAGCTCTTCATTTCTCACATGGAGAAAATGAGCCCAGAGAGATTAAAGTGTATCACCCAAAGTCACTAATCTGTTAGTGCCAGAGACTAAAGTAACATGTTATATTTTTCTAATACACCAAGACTTAAGATATTAAAGAAAGAGAGGACTAATTTTGGAGAACAAGGAAGGGAGAGCTGAGGAGGATTCCAAGGTTTTAAGCATATATCTGCATCTAGATAGAGCTTGGAAGTAGTACCAAAAAGATGTTCTCTGGACCCTCCCACCCTGTGGAAGATGGGCATATGTCAGGGAACACTTCAAAGACAATAGCTGAGGTCCTACCCTCAGATCCAAGGCTGTGGTGCTTGGAAGACCCCAGGGGCTCTTTCCATGCAGTGGGCCAGGGACTGGTCTGAGTTCTGGCTGAGGATCCCGGCCTGTAGGTTTTGGAGGGGCAGCAGGTATCAGTAAAAGTCAGGCTTTACAGCTCCCATTGCAGCCTATTTCATTCTTCTATGTGGGTGGCAATCCCCAAGAGCCAGGGTGGGTGCAGGATGAACAAGCTAGCAAGCGCCAAGGTGAAGAGGAACAGGAGCTATTTGTTGAGACGTGCTCTTTGGAGGGGATGGCCTCCATGCCAAAACAAACTCCTTCAGAAGTAAATATTATACATAAAAGACTAATTATGTGTTTGAAGTTTGGGGTTTAGTAGAAGAGAATTGGCTCTGCTCAGTCTGCAGTGCCAGGCTGCAAAGGGGAACATGAGAGGGCAAGGAGGGAAGTAGGTGTCCCCAGTATCCCTCTGGCTAGGAAGTGATGTTTATATAGGGGGAGACAGTTTCACAAAGTTGGTTCCCCTGGGAACTGAAACAAAAGGGAGCCAGAGCAGAGATGGGGCCCAACAGAGGTGGCAACAGCAGCATTGGGTCTTGCCCCTTGCCCTACTTGCGTAAAGGGCTACAACTGCACCTTCTCCAACCTCCTTGCTCAAATTGAATGTGCTGTTGTCATCAGCTGCTAATAAAAAGGCCTGGGGAGAGTATCCCTCTGTACACCCCCCTGCATCCTCAGTTGCTTGCTCTCTGTATTGTCTGTCCAGCCCAGGTAAATACTTTCCCTGACAGGGCAGAAGTGAAGGTCAGGCAGCTGTTCTGTACATAGGACAGACCTCTATAGTAAGAGGTTGGTCTGCAGACACTAAAGAATAGCCTGATAGTTGGGCCCTGGCTGGCGTGGCTCAGTGGATTGAGTGCCGACCTGAGAACCAAAGGGTCGCCAGTTCGATTCCCAATCAGGGCACATGCCTGGGTTGCTGACAAGGTCCCCAGTTGGGGGTGTGTGAAAGGCAACCACACATTGATGTTTTTCTCCCTCTCTTCCTCCCTCCTTTCCCCACCATCTAAAAATAAATAAATAAAATCTTGGGTAAAAAAAGGATAGTCTGATAACTCAGTGTCTAGTGAAAGCTTCATCATTTACTGTTTATATGCCTTCACACAAGTAACTTAACCCCCTCAAATTCGTTTACCTACTCTGTAAAATAGAGTGATAGTAGTTATGTTATGAGGTTATTCTAAGGCCTGTATATAATAATGCATATGAAGAAAAGTGAATAACATGTAAATAAGTAGATCACATAATTTATCATCTAAATCATGCCAATTTTGAGAGTAAATTTTAATTTCAATAATTAAAATGGAACAATATTCTTAAAGTGGGGCACCTAGTTATTATATTTATAAAGGTTACTATTATGAAGAAACCTGAATTTCACTTCTGTAATTGATTGCTGTAGAACTTTAACCAGATGACCTATTTCTCTGGACTTCAGTTAGCCTAAGTGTGAAATGAAGAGGGTAAAAGACTAAATTCAGAATTATATTGAACTTGATAGTTGCTTCTTAGAGATTCATCAGGAATGTGCATTCTTTTGCAGAATATAACCCTGCGATAGCATTGTTTTAAATTACCAATCACCGAGGAAAATACAGGTTTCCAGCTTTCCGATCATTGGAACAAGGGCAAGAAGCCTGTGTTCTCTGGGCCTCACACCCCAGCTCAGAAGAAGAAGGGGCTAGTTGTTCCACACCTGTGCTCTCTCCCTCATCCAAGGTATGACAAGGGTGGGGCTCGACACAGAGACAGAAGGGAGGTACAACCGGGGCCCCTAACGGACTGCAGGCCCACTGGGATCACTGTTTTCCGTGAGCGCAGGCCTCACATCAGGGCCGCTGGCAAGGAGACAACACCCCCACATGGATGGAGAGTCTGGGAGAGGTGTGCCCAAGGCACCACAGGGTCCTTCCCTTTCTGTTCCAGGGAAACGTACACCTCCTCAATAGCTCAGCACTTGCACAACTCCCTGGAAACAAGAAAACTCAGAAACCAAACAATGGGAATGACCAGGCCACTAAAACAAGGGATTTCCTTATTTTTTTCCCTGGAAGTTTCACTTGAACACCTCTGTGTGGCACCGAGCTCAGTGACTATAGAATCCACAGGATACCTCCCCATGCTTTCACCCCATTCCTTCCTGTGTCACTTCCTCCCACACACACAGGAGAAGAGCAGCAGGGACGGAGAAAGGGGGCAGCCTTGCTCAGTGTCCTCTATGTGAATTGCCATGCTCAATGGAAGATAAATCACAGGCACACGTTTGAAGAAGGAAACATCTTAGCCCTCTGCATGACTAGGGGCAGAGGAAAGAAAGCTTTCCTCAGAAGAGTTGAACTTTTGCCCTTCTTTTTTCTGAGACCCCACCACCCACACTCTGCATCGCCACAACCAGCAAGAGGAAGGACGCCCGGTTGACGTGCAACTTCTGCTCGGAAGAGCCGCTGAAGGCTCGACAGTGCGCTCTGGGGTCCCAACACGCTACTCCCAAGAAGCCCCTGGTCTGAGGAAGGGGAGCCTCACCCCTCCTCCAAGGCGCAGAAATTGCTCAATTCTCACGGAGATGACAAAACATTCCTGAGGGTCACCCACACCCTTGAGCATATCTGCCTGACCCGACCAGTTGCTCCCCAAGGCTACCTTCCCAACCAACCAGAACTGACTCCTCCAGAAATGAGCAGAGCCAGGACAGTGCCTGCAGCACGGGACTCGTCCGTGAGGTCCTGGCATGGGCTCTGCTGGGCTCCCACAGCCTCCAGCTGCCTTTGGCCTGGAGCTAGCTCCCTCGGCCAGAGTCTCCTTTTGAGCTCTTGCCTGCCTAGCTAGGCTGCATACTCGGGGAGGGCAGGGACCACGTCCCACTTGTTCACTGTTCTGTTCCCAGTAACTCAGTCACCCTCTGGGGAGGGAGCCAGAAGACTCAGTGGCTGCCCGTCGGGTGGTCAAGTTAGCGTCTCAGCTCAGGCACTTGGACGTCAGACACGCTGTGACCTCCTCTCTCGTGGCGTGCTTGCACGTGTGCCTGTGCGCGTGTGCGTGTGTATCCTGTGTTCCCCCGGGAGAACCCAGGAGCTCCCTGAGGGTAGGTTTCACAACCTGGTCTTAGTTCGCGCCACAACCTTGCTCCTTAGGGGACTGGCATCCTCTTCACCATCCCCACGTCTGCCCAGGAAAGTTACCTCCTGACGAGGAACCTGGCTCTTCCTCACCCCGAGCTCCTCCTCGCTGGCCCAGCTCTGCACGACCTTGGACCCGTCCTTGTTTCCTTGTCTGGAAAATGAGGAGGCTGGGGTACGTGGAGGGCAGGGGGCCAACCAGTGCCGCGATTGCTCGTCTCCATGGTGTCTGAACACTGCTGCCTCCTGAACCCCGCAGGGACCGGGGATCGGGAGCAGGGACTTGGGGACTCCAAACCCTCTCTCCCACCATTGTGACTTGAGTGTCTGCTGATGAAAATGCCTGACGCCCACCCAGGTACTTCTGAGACAATCAACATGCCCATCCGGGCCTGGGCCTCGGCCAGAGGAAATAAGGCTCAGAGACAGTGGGAAGCAGGCAGGAAGACCCTCCTGACTGCAAAGATAATTAAGACCAGCAACCGCTTACCAGGGAAGGTTGTGGGTCTCCCTTTCCTGGAGATCACAGAAACACGGAAGCTGATGAGCCCCTCGAGATCATCTGTTCCAGCCCCTTCATTGTATAGGAAAGGAAAGTGAGACCCACAGGGAGGAAGTTGCCCACCCAGGGTCACAGACCAGCATGACCAAAGAGCAAAGGACCAGCCCTGTTGCCAGGGCCCTCCAGCCAGAGCGGATTCCCTGACTGCAAGCCCAGAGGCCCCCTTCAGTCACAGGACAGCCCTGCCGGTTCTCTGGCACGGCTCTCCTGCACAGATGAGGACTGCCTGGGGCTCTCAGAGGGTGAGTGGCTTATGGGGGGGAGGGGGGAGGCCAGAGGCCCCGGCCCTCAGGATGCCTGAGCCCAGGCTGCTCCCTGCACACTCCCTCGCCTCCACCGACGACGACGACGACGACAAGAGGCCCCTCTCAGTCTGGAGTGTCAGATGGCTGCTCCGGCCTGAGGTCCTGGATCTCTCCTCGAAGGCGAGACTCGCCTGTACATTCCGTCCACCCGAACTCCAAGAGGCCCCTCACTTAGGCAGTCAGTCAGTTGGCCCGTCGCTGGGGAGCACCTTCCAAGTGGCTCTGGGTGAGTCACAGATATCCAACACCAAGTTTCTGATGGGGGGGTGCAAATGTTGGGAACATTTTAGTTTCAGGTAATTGCTAATAAGCTTAGTAATCCCTGTACAGAAAAAGCTACTGCTTCAGGAACTGAAGGTATGACCCACCTGGACTCTAGGACAGCATAAGCAGTCCCACCTTCCTGCCTCATGAGGACTGGAAGCCATCAAGATGGGATCTGAGCCTTTGTGCTCCAGGGAGAGACGCCCAGGCCCAGGGCACAGATAAAGACCACCGCCCAGAGCATGGATGAAAGAATGCTGCAGCTTTTTATCGGATTAACTTTTTCCCTGAAAGAGGCTGCTAAAGGAACATTTATAATGCCTTCAGTACCTGTTCCAGACTTGTCATGATTTGACCCTGAATATTTGACTGCAGACTTAGAGAAAGCTGAGAGCTGCGGTTTTGACGAAGCAGCAGCTGACGGTGGATGGAGAAAGAATAAGAAGGGAGTTCTCCTGCTTCCTGAACATTTAGGAGAGCCAGTCGTGAAGCATTTGCATGAGGCCACTTACTACGGAAGGGACTCATTAACCACGTATATTAAACTGTGGCTCACGGGTCCTGGAATTTCTAAAGCCCTACGAAAAGTAATTGCTAGATGGATTGTGTGCCAAAAGAACAACCCCGAGACAGAGCCTCATCAAAAGAAAGAAGGGAAACAATTCCAAGGACAGAGCCCATTTGAGGACTGGCAAATAGACTTACCCAGATGCCAAGGGTCCGAGGGTGGAAATATTGGTCAGTCTTTATTGACACCTTTTTCAGGATGGGGAAAGGCCTATCCCACTAGAATGGAGAAATCCACAGAGGTAGTGAAAACCGTACTGCAGGATAATAATTCTTTTCTTTGTCCTCCCTGGCAGCATCCAGAGCGCTAATGGACCTGCTTTCATTTCAGAAATTACACGGAAGGTTAGTACATTCTTAGGAATCAAGTGGAGACTCCACACGGCACGGAGACCTCAGGCTTCTGGGAAGGCAGAGAAGAAGAATCACACCTCGAGGAAAAGTACAGCCAAGCTGTGCCAAGAAACTCCTCTCCACTGGGATCTGGCTTTACCTATTGCCCTGCTCAGGATAAGGGTGGCTCCTCAAAGTGGGATTCAGTGGAGTCCTATGAAATCGTGTACAGGCGGCCCTTTCAGGCTATGACTGGGGTGGGAGACATGTATGCAGATCAAGAAGTGAAGGTAAAGAAAATGAACAACATCTAAGTCAGACCGCAGCTGTCATCAATGACCTTGCTTGTATTAGAGAGACCTCTCCCCCACAGGTTTGGCTACATTCCTTTGAGCTGGAGATAAGGTGCTGCTTAAGACTCGGGCGGCAGCATCTCCAGAGAGCCAACTGGACGAAGAGTGGACTGGACCTTGGGACGTACTCCTCACCACCACCACCCCCACTGTGGTGAAGTTGGCAGAAATAAAAACCTTGGGCTCCTCATACCAGGGGAAAGAAAGCACCAAAGAACAATGGGCCGCCGAAACTCAAGAAGACCTGAAAGTCATCTTTCGAAAACAATGACTTTTGTTCTTTTCATTGCTTTTTGTTTGACCCCATGTTATCGAGAACTTGTTCCTTTCAAATGAGATAAAAATATTGGGGCATATTTAGCAAAAATGTTCTAAACATCTCTGAATTTTGTCTTGCAGGAGGAATTTATGTTGAACAAGCTTTCACTACACCTCTTATAGGTATTTGTACTCCCCCGGAAAGCCTTTGAAATTATACCTTGTTTAAGCATATCAATAAGAAAATAACCTACTCTGATACTTATACTTGGGAGCCTGTGGTGACTCTAAAGGACAGAGAAATGTTTTCCTTAAAAGTCACTAATGTAGCCCCAACTGGAGAGGGTGCAACTTCTGTCAATTGTGCTAAACACTGTTTTGTGCTTTATCACAGCTTGTTGCTGCATGCCATGTGACCCCTTATGTGGGTCTGCAGCTAAATGTGTCCCTAAGCCTCCTACCGGATGGTCTAAAGCTGAGATATGTGCTCAACAACAAAATGAGTACTTCCATATGAAACTGATCTCAAAGAAATAAGATAGTATAAACTAACAGTGGGGAATGATGGGGGACTCAAATGCTGGAAAAATTCTAGTTTCAGGTAGTAGCTAATAAGCTTCGTAAGGAATGTCTGTGAAAAGCTCTTGTTTCAGGAACTGAAGGTATGACCCACCTGGACTGCAGGAGGCCATAAGCAGTTCTGCCTTTGTGCCTTTGTGCCTC
This sequence comes from Pteronotus mesoamericanus, assembly GCF_021234165.1. Lineage (NCBI taxonomy): Eukaryota > Metazoa > Chordata > Mammalia > Chiroptera > Mormoopidae > Pteronotus > Pteronotus mesoamericanus. The sequence continues at coordinate 8,494,536 of NW_026555198.1, forward strand.
AGGAGGACTGCAAGCCATCAAGATGGTATCTGAGCCATTGTGCTCCAGGGCGAGATAACCACCGCCCAGGACCCAGATGAAAGAATGCTGCAGCATTTTATCTGATTAACTTTCCCCCTGAATTCAAAACCCCTTGCCTACACTTTTCTGCTCCTCAAAAAAAATAAAAAAGGCTTGGTTTAAAATGGAGTTTAGGATGGTCTGTCTGGGTACAAACCCGCCATCTTCTCAGATCGCCTGCCATCTGAATAAAGTGCCCATAAAGATTCAGTCCCTGTCTCTGCTTATTGGGTCTGCTAGCGACAGGCAGCATGAAGGCCGGCTTTTCTGGTTTCAGTTCCTGCATTCAGGTAGCTTCTGGATGAGGGGCAGACTGAGGTGCATGTACTCCAGGGCAGCCGCTCGCTCAGGAGGAGAGAAATGGGCCAGGGAGTTCAGAGGAGGTGGGATTGCATGGGCCATTGACAGATACTGGGTGGGACCTAGACTAGGAGGTGGGAGGAGGTGAAGGCCTTCCCTGCCTCTACCTAAAGCCCTCTCCCTCATCTTTATGGAAGTAGAACGGGGGTTCGGGGGCAGAGTGCAGTGGTCAGGGTGCGCGCGCGCACACGCACGCGCGCGTACACGCACGCGCGCGTGCGCACACACGAGGAGTTTGGACTCCTGGCAGGAGTTAGGGGCCTGGGCTGGCTCCTCAGAAGCTAAATGACCATGAGCTCTTCATTTCACAGCTTTGAATCTCAGTCTCCTCATCTCAAAATCTGAGACCTGCGTGGTATTCCATTGTGTAACTGTGCCACAGTTTTTTGAGCCACTCATGTACTGATGGGCACATAGGCTGTTTACAACAGCACTTGGCTATTGTAAATTGCCCTCCTATGAACATTGGGGTGCATAGGTTCTTTCAAGTTGGTGTTTCAGGATTCTACTGGAGCATAGCTAAGTGAAATACGCCAGGCAGTGGGAAGACAAATGCCATATGATCTCACCTATAAGAGGAACCTAATGAACAAGACAAACAAACGAGCAAAACAGAACCGGAGGCATGGAAACAAGGAACAGGCTGAAAGCGACCGGAGGGGAGGAGGGAGGGGGAGGAGGGAGGGAAGAAGGGGAAGGGCCTAGTCAAAGAACCTGTACGAATGACCCGTGGACATGGACAGCAGGGTGGGGATTGACTGTGGGGGGGGGGGGGGGGGTGGGCGGGGCAGGGGAGAGCAATGGGGGACATTGGGGCGACTGTAATGGAACAATAAAAAATTATTTATATAAAAACACCTGGGAACTAATGATGCCCCATAGAACTCAAGGCAGAGCTTACGGAAGGTCTCCGTAAGGTTGTTCAGGATAATTTCAGTTCTCTGTTATTTCAGTATATTGTGGGGACCTACTTGGAACCCCAGAGTTGGTATAAAGAGTATTTTAAGCTGAAGACTTTTGACATTCAACAGATAACGGGGCGGGGGTTGGGGTGGGCGGAAGCCTTCTAGGAGCTTCCCTTATCTGACTAAAAGCAGCAACTTCTGGGAAATAAGGCTGCCACAGATTTCTTTGTGGGGAGGGCTGGGGGCGGGGCGGCGGGGCGTGGCCTCCTCCCAGAAGGTAGATTGTGAGTGAAATTTACCCCAAATCCCTTCTGCAGGGGGAACTTTGTGGCCCTAAAGGAGACACAAAGACCACTCACACTTGTATAGACACACATTATCACGTGCTCTCTCATCAAGAGTTTTTTTCTCCAGAAGATCCATGTATCTTTCCAAAAGGTCACTTATTTTCCCTGCCGGTGCCTCCCCCCGACCCTCTCTCGTGTATTAAGGTGGTATATGAGTCCCAAATTCCAAACATCCCTTTGAGTTACCATCACTGAGTGGTTCTCCTGCGTATACAGAGGTTGAACATGTAAATAAACCGTTTTTCCTCCTGTGCATCTGTCTTTTGCCAGTTTAATACACACACCTCAGTTACTGAACTTCGGAGAGTAGAGCAAAAGTTTTTCCTCCTCAGCAATATTCAGAAAGGGGAATCTATAGATTGATGTGTAGATATTTTTTAACTTTTTAAAATTCATTTTTTTTCACAAACATTTGTCTCCATGTACCTGCTGCCGCTTCCCCTGCCCCACCCACCCCCACCTTCAGATCCTGACTCAGACACACTGGGGAAAAAATACCCTCCAAAGTAACATGGGTGAGGCACAGATAGGGTATTTGATGATATTATGGAATTATTCTTAGTCACTTCAGGTGTTATCAAAACACTGTACACATGTTAAAAAAGAGAATTCTTACGTTTCGAAGCTATATACTGAATACACACAGAGACAACGATGTCCTATCTGGTGTCAACCTCAGGAATTGGACAAGCTGACAAGCTGTGAGAATTTTTATGAGTTTATTTGGGCCAAACTGACAATAGTTGCCAGGAAGCCAAACCTCAACGGATCGGGAAAACGCCTGGAAAATGGCAGTTTTGTACCTTATTTTATACATTACAATCAAAAGAGAAGATGCAAGTGGGCCACTTGAAATCCGTTGCTGGGAGGCAGGAGAAAGCAACGCAGGGAAACCTCTGGCATGGGATAAAAAGTAAAAGGGTAGAGGCAGACTCCTTCTATGTAGGTGGGTACAGGATAGTTAAGTCAACAATTAACGCGATAACAATAACAATGAGGGGATTAGAGGTTTGAGCTCTGGTGAGGTGGCTGTGGGAGGGGGGGTTGGAAAAAGAAGTTACTTTGACATTCCAAAGGTCTGTTATCATAGATGGAAAAAAAACCAAACAAATCAGACTCCATTAAGGTGAAGACTGACTTTTGTGAGGGAAGATTCTAGCCTTGGACAGGACTGCCGGCCCTGACCAGCTCTTAGTTAGAAGGTTTCCATTTCAGACCACCCTATGTGGTTCCTTTCTGTCTCTGAGTTTGGAAGGCCCTCAGGCAGCCCTCCCCTGAGCTTGTCAGGTTTAGTGTGTGGCCCCTTCTCGTCCACACTGGCCAGGGCTTGATAGTTGCTGATGCTGGGTGTTGTGCACAAGAGGCCCCCCTTACCCTACTCTACTGGTGTAGAAGCTTGAAATTTTCCGTAACAAAACGTTTTCAGTGTGAAATGGAGAAGGGTGGCTCGCAGAGGTGTTTACCCCAGTGTGGCTTATGTATTCGACTTTGGAAGGCTTGTCATTACAGAGAACAATCGTAAATTTCAGACAGCGTGTGTGATTGGTGAATACCAGCAACACTGCTGGCAGCGGCTTTTGACTGGTGACAGAAATTTCACCCCCTCATTTCAGCCCCTTCATTAGGCAGCATCTGCGCTGCTCCTCTCAGCCTGTGACAGCCTGTTGCGTTGCCAGGCAATGGAAGCCAGGAGCCAGAAGCCCTTTTCTTGGGAGGGAGAAAGAGGGAAAGGGCGGGAGAGCAGCAAGGAGGGGGGAAGGTAGAAAGAAGCTGCGGGGGCGGGGGCGGGGGCGGGGGCGGGATGGCTTTCCTTGCCTTAGGGGCCCGGCCCAGGGGGAGAGATGAGGAGTGGGTCCACTGTTGGATGCCCGTTGCCCTCAGCCCCCACTTTCCATGGTTTATTCCAGGGGCAGCCCCATCCTCAGGGCTTGAGGCCACACAGGAGGGTTGGGGGAATGCATGCATGGGCACCTCCTGTGAAGACCAGTGAGATCTGTGATTTAGACACCTGTTAGCACCCATTCACAGAGCAGAGCCAGAATTCCACACAGGCCTCTCCTGGGAGACACGCCTGAACTCTGATTAAGTTCAAACATTCTAGGAAGCAGCCGAGCAAATGAAAACATCTGCACTGCTGACCACCTGAGCTGGGACCATCGCAGAAGATAGGAGGGCCGGAGGCCTCCTCTTTGGGGTAGAGAAACCTGTCCTCACTGAACTTTGGGGAAGGGAAGCAGGAGCGTGTGGTGTTGCCCAGTGGCCTGGCAGTCTCATAGATGCTGACTGTGGGCGGGGAACCCTGCCTTCTGACACTGGTCCAGACCCAGCTGTCAACAGACAGGTTGTGTGGGCCTGAGCCCATCTGTGGCTCTCAGCCTCCTGATCTTAGAAGGGGGAGTTATCACGTATGGGGCCTTGCCTCCTTTCAGGCTCCGACGGGCTGGGATTACAACTCCCCCACCCCCTGTGCCCACCTACTCCCATCCACCAGGAAAGACGGGAAGCACCAACACAGCCAGGGACCCCCCGTCTCTTTGCTCAGGGCACTTCCTAGGGTCACCCGGCTGGCATGATGGAGGAATGAGGTCAAGCAGCTGCCTCAGACACCAGCCTTTCAAGACCCAGCGTCGGAGAGAGGAAGGGTGTCAGTATCTAATGAGAAAAACATCAGGGAGGCCAGCAGTCAGGAGCTGAGCAAGAGCAAGGCCCAGACAGCCCCCTCTTTCAGCAGCATCTTTGTGGCTCCTGGTTGCTAGGAGCAGGCTATTGCATTGCTAAGCAACAGGAGCCTGGTGGATTAAATCCGATTTCCTGAGCTCACTGGAAGGGGTGGGGGTGGGGGGACAGAAGGTGCAATGCAGATACCCTGGGGAAGCTCATCCTTGCCTCCAAGCTTTGTTGGGGGAAGAGGGTAGCGGGAGAAGGGAAAGGGAGGCGCACCTGGCAACTGATCCCTAGGGAGAGGTGGGAGGGGGTGGTAGTGGGTGGGTTGCACACTAGGTGCTCCTTATAGAAACCAAAGTCCGAGGGTGAGACTAGCAAGTAGGAGGCCACTTAGAGAACTAAGGAATGCTAATGCTCATCCTTTTTTGAAACCTCAGAAAAGGCCTGCAGTCCCTAGGGGTATTTCTGAGCCACCTGACCAGGCCAGAGGAGAATGGGCAGGCTTTGCCTCCAAATAGGGGAGCATCAGAGCACTTTGGGGCCCATGGGCCTAACTTCTTGCGGAATGGCAGACCCTTTGAAAAGTGGCCCTCTGCTCTCTGCTTGGATAACAACCCAGGATGACAGGGAGCTCACTTCCTCCTATGACAGCCCTTCCTGGACCTCAGCCTTTGAAAGTGCTCTGCCCCATGAAGCCCAGTTAGTCTTCCTGTGGCTCCTTCTTGCAGGGGGCCAAGGGAGCTGGTCCAAATCTGCCCTGCTATAGGGACCTGTGGCTTCTCTCTTCTGTGAGCCCCACCTTCCACCTCTTGCCACCTCTCAGAGGAGAGACTGTGTGGGGGCCTCACCGTGACTTGGTGCCCCCTGAGCCCTCCCTCCCCCAGCCTAGTACTTAGCCTCCTTAAGGGGCAAGGCAGTAGGAGGACAAATTTACAAAGAGTGTCCAGGACTTCGTTTATACCCCAGAGTCCATGCTTCTACCACAACCTGTCTCATGTGGGGTCCTCCTGGGTGAGGGAAGGGTCTTGTTTCAGAGATAAAAAAGAAGTTTACATATGTGGGTGGATATGAGGGTTTCCCTCTTAAAGGTAACAGGAAAAATGGGATGTGATGAATCCTGTAGACCTGTTCTCTAGTAAAACAGCCATAAATGGTAAAATTATTTAAAAATTGTTTAAAATTTGTCCTAATGTCATACAATAAATAGATGGACATTTAACCAAGAAATTCTATTAAGTTTGGTAATAATAGCAAGATTCTATGGCTTTTGAGTCATGACTTTCTCCCATCCCTGTGCCCTCCCCCACAAAGATGTTAAAGCACTCATCTTTGTGTGTGTGTGGTCAATAACAGGGATATCTGTCCTCCTCTAGGACCTAGTACTGAGCACAGTTTGATCCTTAGAATGGTAGATTCTGTAATCTCTTATCCTTCCCCCCTTGCTCTGTGTTGCAGAAGCTTTATTCCAGACAGGCATGGCCAGAAGGCCTGGGGAGCCTTTGTACCACTCAGCTCCTACTGGTGTGGTAGAAGCTCTTCTCCAGGTATGGAAGGACAAGAATATTGTATCTCTGATAACTTCTGTCCCAGCTCACTCATAGAGTGGAGGTTCCAGAAAAAGCAGTAGCTAATATCTTTGCTCAGCACCTTGCTCATAGAGCAGGGGTTTCACTCTGGGAGAAGTAAGCTGCCTTCCCTATCTCCAGCTGAAATTCAGTAAAGAAGTTCTGCTCAGTAGAAAGACAGGTTTTTAGAAATGGAGAGTTCCACTGAAAATTCCATAAAGGGATTAACATTATTTGGAAAAGATAGTGGTAAAGTTCTTACCCAATGAAGCTTTAGGTGGTGGGCAATTAAGAGGGGATAAGGAGCTACATGATTCTAGTAGCAACTGTAGAGTGCTAGACCAACTACAAGTTTAACAGAGAGAACCAACAACTAAGGACTATTCTAGGGTCTCAGCAACCCTCAGAAACTGATAACAACATGCCCCTGCAAGGTAGTACAACTCTAATTGTATTGGGTTGTGTAGCAATTTATGCCTATAGGTATCTGAAAAAAAAATAGTGGAAATAAGAAGCAGTCATGGAGGCTAATAGCTGGGTTTGATACTACCAGAGATAGATCAGCCAGAAGCAAATGGGTACCTCAGTGAAAGAAACAGAGGGCCCTGCTAAAAATACAGCTGTCACTGGTAGCAGTGATCGTGTGTACATGTCCAAGGATGTGACTTCTGAGGTGCAACATAGAGACTGAATAAACTTTACCAAAGTAGTCCAGAAGTCAATAACAGTATCTGGAGATGCTAAACTATATTACCTGAAATGTCCAGATTTCAATGAAAAATTATGAAACGTGAAGAAATAGGAAAGTGTGACCCATAAATAGGAAAAAAAAAAAAAGCAGTCGATAGAAACTTCTGAGTGGTCCAGATGTTGGATTTAGAAGACAAAGCAGCTACTACAAATATGTTAGAAAGAATTAAAAGAAATCGTGCTTAAATAATTAAAAGAATACATGATGACAGTGTCTCATCACACACAGGATATCAATAAAGATATAAAGTTAAGTTTTTTAAGAATCAAATGAAAATACTGAAGTTGAAAAGTACAATAAGTGAAATAAAAAATTCAATAGAGGAGCTCAACAGTAGATTTGAGGTGGTAGAAGAAAAAAAGTCAGCAAACTGGCCCTTGCCAGGTAGCTCATTTGGTCAGAGCATTGTCCTGATGTGCCAAGGTGGTGGGTTTAATCCCTGGTCACAGCACATACAAGAATGAACCAATGAATGCATAGATAAGTGGAACAACAAATCAATGTTTCTCTCTTCTTCCCTCTTTCTCTCTAAAAATCCATAAATTAACAAACATTTAAAAAAATCAGCAAGCCTGAGGCAGATATATACATATTATGCACATTGAAAAACATTGAGAACATAGAATGGTGAAAAATTAAGAGAGCCTCAGAGAAATGTGGAACACCATTAAGTACACTAATATATATGCAATGAAATTACAGAGAGGAGAGAGACAGAAAAAAATAATTGAAAATAATAAAAATTCCTCAAATTTGAATAAAACATCAATCTATACAGCTAAGAAGCTCTACAAATAACAATTAAGATAAACACAAAAGAGAAACCCAAGCACACCACAGTCAAAATGTGGGAAGTCAAAAACAAAGAAAAATCAAAGCAGCAAGAGAAAAATGACTCATAATGGATAAGGAAAACTCTGATAACATTAATTGCTGATTTATACCAAAAAGAATAGAAGCCAGAAGACAGTGGGATGACATTCAAAATGATGAAAGGAAAAAAAAAAAACTGTCAACCAAAAAACTTATTTATAAAATGTCCAAAATACGAAAATCCACAGAAACAAAAATTAGATTACTGGTCAACAGGGGTTTAGGGGGATTGGAAGCTAGGACAGAGACTGCTACTAGGTACAATCTTTTTTGGGGTGATAAAAATGTTCTGGAATTAGATAATGGAAATGGTTGGAAAACATTGGAAATATACTAAAAACACCACATTCTACACTTTATTTTTTTTAAAGATTTTATTTATTTTTAGTGAAAGGGGAAGGGAGGGAGAAAGAGAGGGAGAGAAACATCAATGTACGGTTGCCTCTCACATGCCCCCTACTGGGGACTCAGCCTGCAACCCAGGCATGTGCCCTGACTGGGAATCAAACCAGCGACCCTTTGATTCACAGGCTGGCACTCAATCCACAGAGCCACACCAGCCACGGCCACATTCTACACTTTAAAATGGTGAATGTTATGGTGTGTGAGTTTTATCTCAATAAAAAAATTTAAAATAAAGATCTCAAATCACTAACCTAACTTTCTAGCTAAAGAAAGTAGAAAAAGGAAGAACAAACTAAAGCCGAATCAAGCAGAAGGAAGGCAATAATTAAGACTAAAACAGAAATAAGTAAAATAGAGAATAAAAAACAATGAAGAAAAATCAATAAAACCACAAGTTGGTTCTTTGAGAATATCTGCAAAATTGACAAATCTTTAACTAGATTGATCAAGAAAAAAATAGAGGTGACTCAAGTTAGTAAAATTAAGAATAAAAAAGGGCTATCACTACAACCTTTGGAAGTTGCAAAAAAGGAACAAGAAAGGAACAAAAAGGAAGGAGCAAAGAAGGAACACTATGCACAATCTTGTGCCACTAAGTTAAATAATTTGAATGAAATAGAAAAATTCCTACAAAGCCACAGCTACTAAAATTGATGCAAGAAGAAACAGAAAACCTGAATAGAGATATAACAGATTAAGTTAGTAATTAAAACACCCCCCCAAAAAAAACCCCCAGACCAAATACCTTTATTGGTAAATTGTACCAAATATTTAAAAGGAAATTAATACCAATCTTCACAAAATCTCCCAAAATAGTAGGGAACATTCCTCAATTCATTTTATCAGGCCAGCATTAATCTGATATAAAAGCTGGCCAAAGACTTCACAAAGGAAGAAAACTATAGATCAATATCTCTTATGAATATTAATGCAAAAATCTTCAACAAAACACTAGCAAATTGAATATAGTAACATAAAAAAAAAAAACTACACACCACAACCAAGTGAGATTTATCCCAGGAATGCAAGGTTGACTTAACATCTGAAAATCAACCAATGTATTGTAATATATTGTATAAATAGAATGAAAGAGAACAATCACATGGTCATCTCAAGAGATGCAGAACAAGCACCTAACAAAACACAACATTTCCTCCTGATGAAAACTTTTCACAAACTAGGAATAAAAGGGAACTTTCTTGACCTGACAAAAGCCACCTATGAAAAACCCAAGACTAATAATACTTATTGGTGAAAGACTGATTGCTTTCCCTCTAAGATCAGAGGCAAGTCAAGGATATCTGCTGTCATTTTATCTGTTCAACATTGAACTTGAGGTTCCAGCAAGGCTAATTAAGGAAAAAAAAAAAAAGAACTGTCATCCATATTGGAAAGGAAGTAACAAAGCTATCTATTTGAAGATGACATTATCTTGTATACAGAAAAGTCTAAAGAATCTACCAAAAAATCTATTGGAACTAATAAATTAGTTAAGCAAGGTTGCAGGGTATAAGATCAATATACAAAAATCAATTGTACTTCATATATTAGCAATAAACAACTTAAAAATAAAATGGATTAAACAATTGTATTAATAACATTAAAAAATGTCAGTTACTTAGAAATAAATTTAACAAAAAATTATAAAACTTATACTCTGAAAACTACAAAATATTGTTGAAAGAAATTAAATAAAACCTAAATAAATGGAAAGACCTTCATAGATCAGCAGATTTAATACTGTTAAGATGGAAATTTCTGAGTTGCTCTACAAGTTCAATTAAACCCCTATCAAAATCCCAGTTGCATTTTTTTTTTGCAGAAATTGACAAGTTAGTCTTAAAATTTGTATTGAAATGCAGGAGACCCAGATGGACAAAACAAACTTGAAAAAAGAAAAACATAGTTGGAGGACTCACACTTCCTGATTTAAAATCTACTGCAAAGCTATAGTAATCAAGACAGTGTAGTACTGGCATAAGCATAGATGCATTCATTAATGGAAAAAAACTGAGAGTCTAGAAAAAAAAAATACATTGTGAGTTGACTGCTCCGAGAGTGCTAAGATGATTCAGTGTGGACAAAATAGTCTTTTCAATAAATGGTGATGAGTCAATTGGATATCTACATGCAAAAGAATGAAGTTGGACCCCTACATCACACTATGTACAAAAATTACCTCAAAATGAAGCATAGACCTAAATGTAAGAAGTAAAACTCTAAAACTCTTAGAAGAAAGCATAGAAGTAAATCTTCATGACCTTAGAGTAGGAAATGGTTTCTTAGATATGACACAAAAGCACAAGCAAAAAAAGAAAACAACAGATAAATTGGACTTTATAAAAATGGAGAACATTTTGGGGGGTTATATACCCCCCAAAATTAAAAGCAGGGACTTGAACAGTTATTTGTACACACATGTTCATAGCCACATAATTCACAAATGGTCAAAAACATATAAACACACCAAATGTCCATCAATGGATGAATGAATAAACAAAATGTAGTATTTAATACAATGGAATATTATTCAAATTTAAAAAGGAAGGAAATTCTGACACATGCTACAACATGGATGAACCTTCTAAGTGAACAAACCAGGTACAAGAGGACAGATATTATGAGGTTTCACTTATATGAGGTACATAGAGTAGTCAAATTCATAGAGACAGAAAATAGAATTTTGGTTTGGGTTTAGGGGAGGAAGGAGAGGGGAGTATTTATTTAATGAATACAGAGTCTCAGTATGGGAAGATGAAAAAGTTCTGGATATGGGTGGCAATGATTGCCAAAAAATGTGAATGTACTTAATGCCACTGAACTGTACACTTAAATATGATTAAAATGGTAAATTTTATGTTATATATATTTAACCACAATAAAATATTAAAATCTTTTGTGCTTCAAAGGACAACAGTATCTTAGTGGATTACTCATGATGCACATCACAGTCTGGTTTAATGCTCATTCAGTAATAAACTTGCTTTGTTCTCTTTTACAAACAAGCAAAAAAGAATCAGAGACATGGAAATAAAGAATAAACTGACAGTGACCAGAGGGGAGGAGGGAGGGAGATAACAGGGGAAAGAAGGGGAACATGTACAAAGGACCCAAGGACAATGGGGTAGGAAGTGTCTTTCGGAACAGGGGTTGGATGGGGTAGGGGAGAGCAAGGGGGGAAAAAAGGGGGACAACTGTAACTGAGCAACAATAAACAAATAAATTTTAAAAGAATAAAAGGAAAAAATAAATAAAAAAAATATTGATGGAAAAAAATAAAGTTGGAAGACTGACACTACTCAACTTCAAAACTTACTGTAAAGCTACAATAAATAAGACTGTGTGGTATGGTGAAAGCATAGACAAATAGATCAAAAAAACAGAATCGAGAGCCCAGAAATAGACCCATATAAATATAGTCAACTGATCTTTGACAAAGAAGCAAAGGCAATGCAATAGAGCAAAGATGGTCTTTTCAACAAATAGTACAAGAACTAGGAAAAAAATGAATCTAAACACAGACCTTACATCCTTCACACAAATTAACTCAAAATTAATCATAGACTTCAATGTAAAATGAAAACCTCTAAAACTCCTGGAAAATAATATAGGACAAAATCTAGCATAGTGATGACTTTTTACATATGATCCATCAATGAAAGAATTGATAAACTGTACTTTTCTAAAATTAAAAACGTTTGCTTTGTGAAAGATAATGTCAAGAAAATGAGAAGGTAAGTCACAGGCTGGAAGAAAATATTTGCAGAATACCTAGCTAATAAAGGCCTGTTTGTTATTGAAAATATGCAAAGAACTCTTAAAGCTCAACAAAAAGAAAATGAACAACCCAAATAAAAAAATGGATAACATAGTTTATCTGCCTTTTGGCTAAGATCAAGTGTAAAACAAGGGTAACAGACACCTCACCAAAGAAGATATACAAATGGCAAATGGGCATATGGAAAGATGTTCCACATTGTGTGTCATTATGGAATTGCAAATGAAAACAACAAACAGATACCATTACGTCCCTATACAAATGGCCAGAATCCAAAACACTAATAACACCAAATGCTGGTGAGGATGTGGAGCAACAAGAACTTTCATATATTGCCAGTAGGAATGCAAGGTTATACAGCCACTGTAGAAGACAGTGTGGCAGTTTTCTACAAAAGTAAACATATGCTTACCATACAATCCTGGCATTGTATTCCTTGGTATTTAACCCAATGAGTTAAAAAAACAACAACCTATGTCCATACAAAAATCTGCACATGATTGTTTATAGCAGCTGTATAATCGTCTAAACTTGGAAGCAACCAAGATGTCCTTTGACAGGCGAATGGCTAAATAAACTGTGGCACATCCAGGCATGGGAATATTATTCAGGGAAAAAGAAAAATGAATGATCAAGCCATGAAAAAAACCATGGAAGAACCTTAAGTGTATATTACTAGGTGAAAGAAGCCAAGCTGAAAAATATGTATACTGTTTAATTCCAACTATATGACAGTCTGGAAAAGGTAAAACTATGGAGATAGCAAAAGGATAAGTGGTTACAAGGGATTCAAGGAGAGAGATTAAAAGTAGGGCACAGAGAATTTTTAAAACCAAGAAACTATTCTGTATGATACTCTAATAGAGGATACTATAGCATGGGAGTTTGACATGCATCAGAATTCACAGAATGTATAACACCAAGAGTGAACCTAATTTAAACTATGGACTTTGCTTGATAATGATGGGTCGGTGTAGGTTCCATGATTGTGATCAGTGTATCACTCTGGAGTGTGATGTTTATAGTGCGGGAAGCTGTGTGTTTGGAGGGGCAGGGGATATATGAGAAATCTCTGTACTTTCTGCTCAAATTTGCTATGAACCTAAAACCACTCTAAAAATATAGTTATTATTTTTTCCCATTTTATTTTATTTATTTTTGAATTGTTCAAATACATTTGTCTCCACCTTCCCGCCACCACTTTCCCCTGACTCCCTCCCCCATCTGCCTAAAATAAGGCAAAATATTTGAATAGACATTTTTCTGAAGAAGATATGCAAATGACGAATAAGTATATGAAAAGATGCCAAACATTGTTAGGGAACTGCAGATCAAAATCAAAATTAGATACAACTTGACACCACACTAGGATGCCTATAATAGTAATAATTTTTAAAAGAAAGTAACAAATGGTGAGAATGTGGAGAAAATGAAATCCTCATGCATTTCTAGTGGGGACGTAAAATGGTTCAGTTGCTTTGGAAAACATTTTGACAGTTCCTTAATATGTTAAATTTTACTCCTAGGTACATACGCAAGACAAATGAAAACATATTTTTATAAAAAAAACTTGAACATGAATTTTCAGAGCAGCATTATTTATAATAACCAAAAAGTGGAAACAACACAAATGTGTTTGAACTGAAGAATGGATAAATAAAATGTGAAATATCCATACAATGGAATATTATTCAGGGATAAAAGAATGAGTTAATAATATATGTTACAACCTAGAAGAACCTTGAAAATATTATGCTAGGTGAAATAAGTCAATATAATTTCATTTATATAAACTATAACATACAAAGACATAAATAGAAAGGAGGTAATTGTTTGCTTAGAGCTGGGATGGGGGAATGGGAAATTTGAGGGGTGATAGCTAAAGGGTAGAGGTTTCTTTTTAGTAGGTGATAATGTTCTAAAATTGATTGTGGAAGTGTTTGTACAATTCTGTGAATACACTAAAAACCATTGAATTGTACACTTCAAATGGATTGATTATATGACCTACAAATTGTCTCAATAAGGATGTTATTTTTAAAAAAAGCTTAACAGAACAGAAGGTGATCTTGAATTGAGTCCTGAATTGAGCCCTGAAGTATAATCAAATAATCAAAAAGTAAAGAAAGGTATTTCAAGTTGATGAACCAACATGAGAAATGGCTCGGAATCTTGAAATATGAATTATATGGTGTGAATGAAGAAGGTATGTGTGGGTGGTTGAGGTAGATGTTGGGTGGAAGAAGATGAGCCTGAGAAAAAGTAGCCTCAGGATTTGAATGCTGTGCTCAGGGGTTTGGATTTAATCTCACCAAGTCAAGGTGAGGATTCATGCGTGGATTCTGGGATGGGGGCTGACAGAATCAGATAGATTTCCATTTTAGAGAGCAAGCCCTGACAATAACAATCAGTCTATAGAATATATGGGAGGAGGCAAGAATACCATTGTGCTTATGTAAATTGTGTAACCTACAAAGGCTATCACTGTGGGCTTTCTCAATTGTTTTCTCTTTTATTAATATTGGAGTTTTAATTGGAGTCACCATGAATTTATGTCAATTGGGAGAATTGAGGTCTTTTATACATCACTTTCCTAATCATAAACATTGGCCATGTCTTCAATTTTTTAGGTCTTCAGTAATTTATTTTTAATATTTTTATTTTCAATTACAGTTTATGTACAATATTACATTAGTTTTAGGTATACAACCTAGTGATTAGATATTTATATAACTTACAAAGTGATCACCCCAATAAATCTAATACCCATCTGACACCATACATAGTTATTACAATATTATTAACTATATTCCCTATTCTCTATTTTACATCCTCATGACTATTTTGTAACCACCAAATTGTGCTTCTTAATCCCCCTTCACCTTTTACCCAGCTGTTCAAACTACCTCCCATCTGGCAACCATCAAAATGTTCTCTGTATTTATGAGTCTCTCTGTTTTGTTTGTTCATTTATTTTTTTTCTTTAGATTCCACATATAAGTGAAATCATATGATATTTGTCTTCTCTCTCTGATTTATTTCACTCAGCACAATAGCCTCTAGGTCCACACATGTCACAAATGGCAAGATTTCATTATTTTTATGGCCTAGTAATATTCCATTGTATGTATGTACCCCTTCTTCTATATCCCTCCATCTATTGATGGGCATTTGGATTGTATCCATATCTGGCTGTTGTAAATAATGCTGCAATGAACATTTGGATGCATATATCTTTTTGAATTAATATTTTGGGTGTCTTCAAATAAATACCCACAAGTGGGATTGCTGGGTCCTTCTTTGCCTCTTGTTATAGCCTTTGTTATAAAGTTCATTTTGTCTGGTATAAGTATTGCTACCCCAGCTTTTTTTTTTTTTTTAATTTCCATCTGCATGACCTATCTTTTTCCATCCCTTTACTTTCAGTCTGTGTGTGTTTTTGATCTGAAGTGAGTCTCTTGTAGATAGCATATGCATGGTTCTTGTTTTCTTATCAATATGGCCACCTGTGTCTTTTGGTTGGAGCATTTAATCTATTCGTGTTTAAAGCAATTGTTGATAATATGTATTTGTTGCCATTTTATTATTCATATTTTTTATTTGTTCTTTCTTTTTTATTTTTTTACTTTATTGATAATGCTATTACAGTTGTACCATTTTTTCTCTCCTTTATTCCCCTGCACCCTACACCACCCCATCCCCCAGGATTCCCCCCTCCCTTAGTTCATATCCATGGGTTGTAGATATATAAGTTCTTTGGCTTCTCCATTTCCTATACTATTCTTAACCTCCCCCTGCCTATTTTGTACCTATTGTTTATGCTGCTTATTCCCTGTACCTTTTCCCCCATTCTTCTCCCTCCCCCTCTCCTCTGCTTTACTGTTCATAGTTTTTGATCTTCTTCTTTTTCTTAGATAAGTCCCTTTAACATTTCCTATAATAAAGGCTTGGTGGTGATGAACTCCTTTAACTTGATCTTATCTGGGAAGCGCTTTACCTGCCCTTCCATTCTAAATGATAGTTTTGCTGGATAGAGTAATCTTGGATATAGGTCCTTGCTTTTCATGACTTTGACAACTTCTTGCCAGCCCCTTCTTGCCTGCGAGGTTTCTTTGGAGAAATCAGCTGATAGTCTTATGGGAACTCCTTTGTAGGGAACTGTCTCCTTTTCTCTTGCTGCTTTTAAGATTCTCTCTTTATCTTTAATCTTGGGTAATTTAATTATGATGTGCCTTGGTGTGTGCTCCCTTGGGTCCAACTTCTTTGGGACTCTGACCTTCCTGGATCTCCTGGAAGTCTATTTCCTTGGCCAGATAATAAGTGTTCAATTTCTTGCTCTTCTTCTCCTCCTAGAAACCCTATGATTCAGATGTTGGACCATTCAAAGTTGTCCCAGGGGTTCCTAAGCCTCTCCTCAATTTTTTGAATTCTTGTTTCTTCCTTCTGTTCTGGTTGAATGTTTATCTCTTCCTTCTGCTCCCAAACGTTGATTTGAGTCCCAGTTTCCTTCCCTTTACTGTTGGTCCCTGTATATTTTTCTTTATTTCACTTTGCGTAACCTTCACTTTTTCCTACATTTTGCGACCATACTCAACCAATTCAGTGAGCATCCAGATTACCAGTGTTTTGAACTGTGCCTCTGATAGGTTGACTATCTGTTCATTGCCTAGTTCTATTTTTGGAGCTTTAATCTGTTCTTTCATTTGGGCCATATTTCTTTGTCTCATAGCGCCTCTACTTCTTCTTAAAGAAGATCCTTCAACATTTCTTGTAATACTTGTTTGGTGATAATAAACTCCTTTAGCTTTTTCTTATCTGGGAAGTTCTTTATTTCTCCTTTGATTCTAAATGATAGCTTTGCTGAGTAGAGTAATCTTGGTTGTAAGGTCCTTGCTTTTCATCACTTTGAATATTTCATGCCAATCCCTTCTGGACTACAAAGTTTCTGTTGAGGAATCGACTGACAATCCTATGGGCGCTCCCTTGCACGTAACTTACTACTTTTCTCTTGCTGCTTTTAAGATTCTCTCTTTGTCTTTAATCTTTACCATTTTAATTATAATATTTTGGTGTGGGCCTCTTTGGGTTCATCTCATTTGGCACTCTCTGTGCTTCCTGGACTTGTACGCCTATTTTCTCCACCGGGTTAAGGAAGTTTTCTGTCATTATTTCTTCAAGTAGGTTTTCAATTTCTTGCTCTCTCTCTTCTTCTTCTGGAACCACTATAATATGAATGTTGCTATGCTTGATGTTGTCCCAGAGGTTACTTAGACTATCCTCATTGTTTTTTATTTTTTATGTTTCTGTTCTGATTGGGTGTTTTCTGCTACCTTATCTTCCAAATATCTGATTTGATCCTCTGCTTCATCTCATTTACTATTGATTCATTCTAGTGTACTCTTCATCTCAGTTAGTGTATCCTTCATTTCTAACTTTGTTTTTAATGTTTCCTATCTCTTTGTTGAAGTTCTTACTGAGTTGATTTATTCCTCCCCTAATTTCATTGAATATCCTTATAATCGGTGTTTTGAACTCTACATGTTGTAGATTGCTTGTCTCCAATTTTAGTTCTTTTTCTAGAGTTTTGTCCTGTTCTTTCATTTGGGACATGTTTTTTTTATCTCCTCATTTTTACTGCCTTCCTGTGTTTGTTTCTATATATTAGATCAAGCTGCTATATTATATGTCTTCCAATCTCGGTATAGTGACCTTAAGTAGTAGGTTCCTGTGGGACCAAATGGCACAGCCTCCCCAGTCACGTGACCTGGACACTCCAGGTATGCCCCACGCCCCTGTGTGGGCTGTGTACATCCTCCTGTTGTAGTTGAGCCATGATTGCTGTTGGCAACTCAATGAGTGGAATTGACCCCAAGGTTTATCATCTGTGAGGATTGGCCAAAACTGCATGCAGCAAAGGAGCTGCTGTGCAGGGGCCCACCCCACAGAGCAAGACTCACTTTGGCGGGGCTCTGGTGCCTGCTGAATCTATCCCTTGTGTGTGTCATTCATGGAGGTCCTTGGGTGGTGCTCTCATGTGGTCTGAAGCTGTCTACAGGGTGTGCTTGTTCTGGGTACTCTAGGGAGGTGCTGGCCAAGGTCAGTTGCCACCTGTGCTCTGCCCCAGGCCACCTAGGCATGAGTTACAAAGTAATATGCAGGTGGCTGCTATTTGTGCTGGGCTTGGAGGTGCCCAGAAGAGGCCAATCTGCAAACAGAGACTGGCTGCTGCTAGTGAAAGGCTTGAGGTTTCTTAACAAGAGGTACAGAGCATGTAGGGGCCAGATGCTGCTTGTTTGAGGTTTGTGAACCTTTGAAGGATTCTAGGAAAATCTGTAGCATGAACCAAGATGGGCCATTTATATGGAAAAGCCACTGGGAACAGCTTGGGTATGCCTGAAAGTTGGATGGGGAGGGGTCTCAGGGAATCACCAGGGTTGGGCATTGTTAGCCAGGTTGATGGAGACTCAGATATGTGCCTGTCTGTGCCTTCAGGGGGAGGGCATAATGGCATCTGCTAGCACTTCTGTCTTGGAAAAAGCTGCCCTTCTAGCCCTCACCCTGAAGCTAGACAATTCAGTTTTTCTTGGTATGTCCTTGGTGCCTTTCGAACTGCTGCCCCTGTGTTGTAGCTCAGAGCTAGTTATTCCAAGTAAGCTCTTTACAAGGAATGTCTGGGATTCCAGAAGTTTCTGTCTCACTCAGCCTCAATCCCTGCTGGTTTTCACAGCAAGAAGACATGGGGAATTCTCTTCCTGGCACTGGAACCCTGGGTTGGGGCTCCTGGTGTGGGGCTGGAACTCCTTGCTCCTCAGGGAGAAGTTTCACAGCTAAGAAAGCTAGCCCTCCTGATTTTTAACCACTACATGTGCATATGGGAACAGCCCCTTCTGAGTCTCCGTCCTTCCTATTAGTCTTGATGTGGCTTTTCTGTAAATCCTTAGTTATAGGACTTCTGGTCAGTTAGACATCAGGTAATTCTCAGTGATGGTTGTTCTGTAGTTTAGTTGTAATTTTGAAGTGGTCGTGGTAGGAGGCAAGTATCCCATTTACCTACTCTGCTATCTTGATCTCTCGATTGTTTTCTCTGTGCTGCCTCCTTCAGTGCCTGCCCTGAACATTGTTCCCACATGGTCATGCCTGTACTAGGATTTTATTTTTAGAAAAACAAATGCGCACAGTCTTCAAGCTTCAAAAGAATTACTCAGTAGTGGCATTTCTGTTTCCAAAAGATATTTTGGTGCCAGTGTCAGGAGTCTACCAGGTAAACTGCAAACGAACCCTAGAGGTAGTCATAAAGTCCAGTTATGGGTCTTGACCTGTTTTCTGCATGCCCCCTACACACTTAACTTAGGATATCCTGTTTTTGAAGCTTCCCTTCTACCATAAGCCCTAGATTCCAGGTCCCAGATCTACCACTAATCTGCATGTAGCCTAAGTCAAGTCCCTTACTTTCCTGGATCTTCGTTTCTCTGCCTATATCATGTGGGGTTCTGAAAAGATTTCCTCTAAGGACCCTTACCACTTCCCAACTTAGTGTTTTGTTTTTTTTAATGGAGCTAAGTCCAAATGGGCAGAAGAGGGACAGAGTGTTAGAGAAATTCAGGAGGATGGAGAGGCGTAGTACGCCTTTAGACCTCTCTCTCTGGCTGAGAGCTACGTGGGCATATGGTGACTTAGTTCAGTCTGGGAAGGTTGGGGGATGTTCCCTAGCCAAACATGTTCCCCTCAACCTGGCATCTGACCCTGGAAGTGTTCTACTTTCAAGTCCAAAATGTACTTTATATTTTCCAATGCTTTCTGTGTATCCAAATCTCAGGAGAGCATATTGTTTCCTTTACTCCACTTTACTCCACTCTGGGATTGCCTGTTCCCCCACAATAGAGTAGATGCCTGGGAAAGGTTTGCCAAATTGAATGAAACCCACCAATTTTGCCAGGAAAGTATCTGGTTTAATTGGTGCCATAGCCATAAAGTGATCTGGGTTGGCAGAATTAAGCTAAAAACCTAGGACCTAGGCTAAAACATCTAAAACCTCTCTAAGGCCACATCACTAAGTATTGAGTATTGTGACAAAGCCATGGGCTTCTGCATCGTGCTAAACACATGGCAACTCTAACTTCCATCAGGACAATATCATGGTCTCAACCAGAACCACAAGTTCTAGAAATCCCAGACCCCTCTTACCAGATGTTTTATTGTGTCCCCAGTGTCACTGAGCTGGTGCTCAGAATGGCTGTGGCCAGGGGAAAGCTTGGTAAAATACTTTAGAGGACAACTTTGTTTTCACCAGGTACAATAGGTCAACTTCTTTGTGATGATTAGAGTCATAGAAGAAGCATAGGTCTGCAGCAAACCCTAGATAAAATACATTCAAGTGAGAGGAATGGTGATTATGGAGTCAAGGAAGCGGGTGGAGAACTCTGTAGCCTAAGCTACTGTTTGTCTTTCATAGCTGTTTAGGAACTAGGTCTAGAAAAAGCTCATAAAGACAATTAAAGTAAAACGATCACACCAGGCCCAAGCACCAGGGCTTTGAAGCATTGGTGAGAGAGTATAGAGTCTGCATTCACCGCCCATCCGGACTGCTGGAACCCTGGGGCATTGGATGGAGCCTACACACTTCTTCCTAGGCTTCCCTCAATGGTGTTGCTTGCTGGGTTTACAGTTCTCCTTGTTCCGTTCTCATCTCTCCTTGGAGGTGGAATTGACCAGCTCTCACACCAGATAAGAACATCATGTTCTTCCTGATCTAGAAGAGCAAAGCAGTCTGCAGTCCCTGGGGTTTGGGAGGGCCGGAGAGGGGAAGTTCTAATGTTTGTAAGCAGATCAGTCAGTCGCCTGGGCAGCCCCAGGGGCTCCTGATCCAGATATCCTCTACCACCTCCTCATCTTTATCCTGCCCCCTCACACAGCCTCTTGACTGCTTTGTTCATTGCCCAGAGACGTGCAGTAAGCCAAGAACAATGCATCCCATCTCCCTGGAATTGTCACCGCAATATGGGTGTTGGCTGAGGGATAAAAACTACAGTGTGCTGCTCACTAGGTCTCTCCCCAACTCTCTCCAGTCCTTTCCTGCTTGCCTTTGGAGTCTGCCTTGGTGCATAAACACTGTCTCCAACCTACAGGATGGGCTGAATACCACCCCCACCCCCCCTGGCAGCCCAGCATAGCAAAATACTATTCAAGCCAGTTTGAGTGGCCTTGAAGCCTAGGGAAAGAATCTGAAGAGTGGGCAAGGACAACGAGAACCTGTGGGGTTGTAGCAGCTGATGAGTCAATACTTTCCAAAGGGTTCTGCTCTTGCTTTTCTCTTCAGCAACTCATTCTCAAGGACACATGCAGGGACTCCAGAGCTCAGGACAAAGTTTTTGTCCTTGGATTCCCCATTTCAGGCTACGCCTTTCTGCCCTGTAGCAGAATCTCCTCAAGGCACACTCTCTCCTAGCCTGAGAGTCACCCTTGGTTTACAGATACTCCTATGGGGCCATTTTAAATTTTATTAAGGATACGTAAATTAAAATAAAATAAAAATATGGCCATTTCCTTGGGGAGGCCTGAAAGGAAGATGTAAGATATATCTCATATCCCATTTCATTAAGTCCTATTAGCAGATGCACACCATTGCAAGCTTTCTCTGAACCCCTCTCTTGAAACAACAGCTGTTTGCTGGCCATGGGCCCTCTCAACCCTAAAGGACAGTTTCCTCTGTGTTGCTATATTCCCTGGTTCAATGGCAGAGAAATAGATGTGAAACTGACTACGTTAAAATTGTGTTTCCTGTCCCACTTCTAGTCTCTCCTGGCTGGGTAAAGACCCTAGTCTTTATCTAGGAGAGTGGTTTTAAAAAGAAATTATTTTCTCCATTTGATATTTATTAGTTTCTTTTAGTAAATATATAATATTTACAAGTGCTTTGCATCTTGTTTCCCCCCAGACAACATTTTATACAAAATCTTAAGATTTCCAACTTAAATTCTTCCTGTATAGGTTTTCAGAAACCCATTCCTCATGCTTGCGGAAGTGATGCTGTATAGTTAGCAATGAGTAATTGTTGTACATCAAAAGGGTGTAAAACATCATCACCAGAAACTGCCAAAATAACCTTGAGTACAAAATAGAAACACAAATACATTTGCCAAACCAGTTTCTGCTACAAACATTTTGAAATTGGAAGTAATCAGTTAAATTAAAAAGTACTTGTAAATGACATTTTCATTTGTAATATGCCAAAACTAGAAACAACCAAAATACCCATGAAGAAGTGAATTAATAAACATGTTTATACAATAGAATGCTATGTAGCAGTGAAAAGGGATGAAATGTTGATCATACATTATTTTGAGTCTCAAAGTAATTATGCTGAGTGAAAGAATCTCTAGACAAAATCCATACTGTATGACTCAATTTATAGAAAATTCTTTATCAAACTAATTTATAGTGACAGAAAATAATTCACTGGTTGCCTGGGATGGTGGTGAAGGGATGGTGGTACTACGCAAGGGCCAGAAGAAACTTTTGTGGGTGATATATCCACTACCCAGATTATTGCAACGATTTCATGAGCGTATACATTTTGCCAAAATTTACCAAATTATACTTTAAATATGTACAGTTTATTGTATATCAATTATAACTTCATTAGCTACAAAAAGTAATTATATTTACAGCAAAAATTAATTGCATCAGGTGCTGTTGGGCTAATTCAATATCCATTTCAACTGTCTTCTCTATTTCTGTCCCCATTTCAGAAGTTACAAAAGCTAAATGCTCACTTTTTCAGGCTTGCAACTAGAAGTTAGAAAGTTTAAATCTTTCTAAGTCATGAAACCCATTCTCCTTTCCAACTGCAATCTTATAGTGAAGCACACTGTATGAATTATATAAAGACTGGGCTGAGGTGGTGTGATGGGGATGCTTGTCAGGATATTGGAACCTACACTAATTATTTTTTCTAATTTTCTTTATGCTCATCCATCCTTTCTCTCTGCTGTAGTCCCTGAGGTGTTTTGAATAATCTCTGGTTTTATACAGATCTTCTTTCCCAGGCCACTTACTATCTCACTGTTTGTCCTAAAAAATGATAGAGTCTAGTCCCCCTAATTTGATAGGTGGGAAATTTGATCCACAGAGACATGAAGGGACGTACAAATGGTCTCACAAGACAGAAGCAGAAGTTGGTGTCCCAGGGGTTTGGGAGTCCCAGACCAGATCCCTGTGTTGGGCCTGTGGACAGTGTTTCTGAAGGGCTTTATTTTGATGAGATTTTCTCTTTCGTTTATTCACAGGTATCTTGAACCCCTAATGAATTCCTGCTACACTAGTCCTATGAACAACTATGTACACGTCCCCTGCTTGATTCTCTTTCTCTTTGGTGATGGTGTTCCAGGCTTATGAACCTTCCCCCTCCCTTCTGGGGAAGCCCATTCTCCACAGATCTGTAGCAAAGGTTTGGTAGTGAAGTTGTGACATGCTGGGACAATAACAAAGTATTGGAACCAAAAGCTCTGGGTGAAACACTAGTAGTCAGGAGACTACCCAGGAAACAAGTAGCACCTCAAATGAAGAAGACATCAAGCCCCCAAAGAAGCCTGGAAACCAAAAAACACAAATAAACTTGAGTCCCAGCCTTTCTCTGGATGCCTGCAAGGAGCTCCACCCAAACTCAGAGGGGCAGCTCCAGACCCTCTTCAAAGATACTGGGTCAATAGTGGTGAGGTTTCCGCCACTAGGAGGAAGAGGAGACAAGGAAAAGGACTTCAGCGGGAGGGGCAGCTATGAAAGGAATTGGCCTGGCTTTTACTGAAGGACTCAGGAAGAGACCCTCCATTGAAAGTAGGAGAGAATGAAGGCCACTGAAAGGGACGGAGTTAGATTTAGAGAAATCAGGAACTTGGAAGAAAGCATCCTGGCCTCTCTAGGTGGGACTGGTATTAAGGCTGAATCTCTTTGAGGAGCTGGAGGTGACTAGGTTTCAATATCTAGGGTGGTTTCCAGCTAAGAGCTAGAATGCCTTTCAACCTTATAAATTAATTTGGTAATGATACCAGTGCCACACACCCTCTGTTCAGTATATCTGTATCTGTCGTTTAGTGGCAGATCTATTACAGGCCAAAGAGCAAGGTAAAGACTGCAAGTCCAAAAAGAGTCTTCTTGCCCTGGCTGGTGTGGCTCAGTGGATTGAGTGCCAGCCTTCGAACTGAAAGTTTGCTGGTTCAGTTCCCTGTCAGGACACGTGCCTGGGTTGTGGACCAGGTCCTCATTTGGGGGTGAACAACAGGCAACCAATCAATGTTTCTGTCATACATCAATGTTTCTCTCTCTTTCTCCCTCCCTTCTCCTCTCTCTGAAAATAAATAAATAAAATCTTTTTAAAAAGAGCCTTCTTGCAAATGTAGGTCACCATGTGTGTTGCCTAACACTGAGTGTAAGGGAAGCACCAATTAGAGCTGGAAAAAAAGCTGCAGGAGCATCTCTCTCTCTCTCTCTCTCTCTCTCTCTCTCTCTCTCTCTCTCCCTCTCCCCCCCCCTCTCTCATACACACACACTCCTTTTTCAACAGGGTGCTGTCCTTTAGAAGAATTTGAACACCACAATTCAGATAAGAACTGAAGAAACAGAAAAAGTTGTAGTCACAAAAAATTAGAGCTGAAGCACAGAAAGAGAAGATCGTACAGCATAAAAGAGTATGGGCACTAAGGTTGTAGAGCGTGTAGAGACTTGTCCAAGGTGACAAAGTTTGTCGGTGGCAAACCTGGAGCTAGATTTTCCTGACTCTCAATGCAAAATGGAAATCAGAATGAAACGAGTGATTCTTAAGCAATACTATAGCTAGACTAAAGGAATATCTTCCTATGAAATCTTGCCATATGCAACAACGCGGATAGACCTTGAGGGCATTATGCTAAGTGAAATAAGTCACTCAGAGAAAGACAAATGCCGTAGGCTCTCATTTACATGTGGAATATAAAAACAAAAAGAAATAAACATACAAAATGAAGTGTGTGGAGATAGAGAATGTATCTGTGGTTGCCTGTGGCAGGAGGTGAGAGGTGAGCAAAATGAGTGAAGGGGTTCAAAAAGTACAAACTTCCAATTATAAAGTGAATAAGTCATGGGGATGTAATGTACAGCACAGCGGCTACAGTTAATAACATCATATTGCATATTTGAAAGTAGTTAGGAGAGTGGGTGAAAGTTTTCATTATAAGAAAAATTTTTGCAACTATGTATAGTGATGGATGTTAACTGGACCTACTGTGGTGTTCATTTTGCAATACGTACAAATATTAAATTATTACATTGTACACCTGAAACTGATATAATGTTATGTCAATTATATCCCAATTTTTAAAAAGTTCTTCCTACATAAGAAGGCATATAAGACACTAACATGGAACACTGAAAAAAAAAGTAAAAACAAAAATCTATTCATTTGAGATTCTGATTTGGAGTAAAGCAAGACAATAAATTTGGGTCATTCACAAAGTCTTTCCAAATCTTAGGGATTCTTCTCCAATATTTAGAAACCTGCTTACTGTTTTCTAAGGGTAGCCCATGGCGTCTCATTGCATAGGACCCTGGGTATAGGTCCACATTCCAGGCCAATAAATTTGATTTCATATTGCTCAGTACTTTTGTTGGTGTGGGGCCTCTGAGAATCAGACAGTAAAATGGGATTAATGTGCAAGGATTTATTAAGGGAAATGAAACCAAATGAGGAAGGGGCCTGGGAAAGCTATGAGAGTATAAGACTGCAAAAGAGAGAGGGAGTGAAGGCTGGGTGAAAGTGTCCTAGTCTGCCCTACATTCTAAGAAAGTTTTGGCAAAATCATCAGGAATTCATGAAGCCAAGGTCAATTGGCAGTCAGAGGATTTCTGTGTCTCCCAGGAACAAGCCTATCTTCATATCTCTGCTGTGTAACAGGTGCCTCAGTGCAAACGCTGGGTGGAATGGATTTTAGAGTGTAGCAGTCAAGTCCCTTGGTCAATTATGCTCCTTGGAGTTGGAGGTCTGAAAGGCATCTCTTGGGTGCATATAATTCCACTTTTATCTTCTACTGAACCCTTTCTTTGCCCAGCTGCAGCTGATTTCACCATACTCACAGGCCCAAATAGGGCGTGAGTCTGCAGATAGGAAAAACAGAAGAGAACAACAGCCAAAGAGCCTATGCCTGAATCACTAAAATCGGGCCCACTCTGAGCCACGGCTCTTCTTTTCCATGGCTCTGCCCTCTGTCATGGGCTAACATGTTCATACCACTCATGTTAATTGTCAATCAAAGCCATTAAATTCCATTAGCCCTTCCAGGTACCCTGAATGTACAGACCCTTTCTTGCTACAAGACACCCCTTATCCTTTCTTTCTTTAGCCTCCTAGTCATCCAGTTCTGGAGAACACAGAACAAAATAGAGAATGACCAAGACTGTGGGGTGAGAGTTGGACAGAGTGTCACATGCAACAGTTTTCCTCCAACAGAGGGTGTGACTATTGAGATCAGGAAAGGAAAAGGTTAAGAAGTGAACATTGTATTAAAGCCCCTACCCTTACATATACCTAACCTGCATTACTCCACACCTGCACTGATATTAGTGTACCTGCTTGATGGATGAGAAAACTGAGGATACATGTAAGCTACTTGCCTACAGTCACACAGGTCTAAGTGGCAGAGCCCCTAAACTCACAATAAACCAGAATCAGAGTGGAAGAGGCCAGATCAGAGATTTGTAACTAGCTTGAGGGGATCCAGTCAGGGAGGGCTCTGGTGAGGCAGGGATTGCAGCCTATCTTGGCTTTTTAGGTACCCCAGTCCACCTACCACCCACTGTAATGAACATAATAGGCCATTCTTCCACAACACTGGCCCAAAGGGATTTCTTTATTGCTCTAGCTTTGATTTTACATTTTAAAAGCCCACATAATACCACCTTAGAAGATTTAACAAGCACATTCTTGGGCACTGAGTCATAGGTGGAAGGAGGTATAGGAGGGAGCAGAAATCTGACCAAGGGAAGGTGTTAAAATACCGTAACATAGCAAAGTGCCAATGTTGACAAACAATCATTGATAATCCCTTCCAGCCTGATTATTTGATGATAGATGTATGTAGTATGTCAAAGAGGATGTTTTGTTTATTTAGTATTAATAATGTTTAGTTTTACTCATGGAATATTTTGATAAATTTTACTTTTCTGAAAAAAGAATGACCATTTGGTGGTGTGGGAAGAGATATTCAATACACATCTCTACTTTCTCATCCTTGAGCATATTAAGCTTACAAATAACTATAGGCCCAGAGTCAGTAAGAAGGCAGGCAAAAAGCTGAATAGGCAGCAGGGGTCCCAGCGCCCAGTGTGTCCTTTCTCCCTGCTCTGTCCTAAATGTCTGGTGCTTAGGAAGCAGGCTCTATGTGTGAGAACTGCTAGCAGTTGAGGTGGGGCCTAGAAGGTGGTTCTAGATAGCATGAGCCCCTTGCAGAGAAGAGACATGCCATGTGTAGTGGGTCCCCAAGAGTATTCAGAAACTGGAGCACATGTAGGCTTCCCACTGGAGGCAGGCAGCTTCTTCAGAGGCCTTTGTGATAGGTAAAGAAAGAGTAAGAAAGCTGGAAACAAAATATTTCTAGAATGAGGGGGAAGGTGATAACAAGAGGGTAAATGGGGCTCAGGGTACCATCAATGACACTGAAACTCAGACTCCCAGGCTCGTAGGCCCTCTACATACTAGGGTACAGGGGCTTGCTGATGTGCAAGATGGCCCAGAGTCAATGGAACAGTGGTTGCAAAGTCTGCTTTATTGGGAGTCTGTCCTTCAGTTTTAACAGACGTATGGTTTATTTTCTTTAAAACAGTTTTTCATCTTGACTGCACATTAGAATCACCTAGGTAGCTTTTTAAAATATAGCTCCTCCACCCAGAAATGCTGACTCAACTGGTTTGAATAGAGACAGTACATCAGAATTTTTTAAAGCTGCCCAGTGAATTTTGATGGGCTGCTGGGGTTGAGAACAACTGCTCTGAAAGAAGACCATAGTCTCAGCATGATGCCAGCTTAGGTGACACATCAACTTATTGGGATTTGGTGGACATAGAAAAACAGGAAATAAGGAAAAACAGGAAATAAGAGGTAGATTCTGGGAAAAGTGCACACTGGCCTATGTGAGCCAGGAGACCTAAGTCAGGGTCCTGTTTCTGACAGTACTTTACTGTGTAACCCTGGTCAAGTCCCTATTCCTCTCAGAGCCCCCATATCTCTACTAGTACAAAGAAGGAGTTGGACTTCATGACCTCTAAGGATCCTTCCAACTTCTTCAAATTTCTAGGAATTTACCAGGCAAGAGAAGGGATGGGAGGTGAAAGATTGCTGCTGCTGCTGCTGCTGCTGCTGCATGGACAAGGTTTGGTCTGCAGGCAGTGCAAAAGAGCACTGTTAATCCAGTACACTGGGAAGGAGTGGTCTCAGGGAGCTGCCTACCCAAAATGGAAGGCATGGAAACTGTTCTCAAGTCCTTCTCTATTGTGAGCCTACTAGTCAGGGGCAATGCCCAAGTGCAGGCTCCCTTTGGTGGCACTGCACAAACGTTTATTAATATAATTATTCTTAATAGTAGTTCTAGTCATAATGATCTTAATTTGACATCCAACTTTCCCATCCTATAGTAATGACAACTCAAATGTGTCTGCTGCAGCGTCCAAAGGAGCAGAAACCACCTCAACTGCATTGTCCTCGTCATTCTTATTATATTCCCACTGGGGAGCCGAAGGCCCAGGGAGCCAAGGTAGAAGTGTACTGTACATGATAACTCATATTTCAAGTCACTGATTTCCAAGCTCAAACTTGACCATGATTCTCAGCCCACACACTGGACTTTAAGGATAGCTTGCTGCCTTAGTTGGGGAGGGAGGGAAATGTCTTCTCCCACCTCCAAACCAACTCCTAATCTCCTTTCTCTATACCTCCTTTCCCAACCAGTGCCCTCATGGCTCCTGGAAGTTTCTTCATTCCTTGCCTCTCTCCCACGACCCAACTCAGGGATTACACAACACAATTCATTAAATTTCACCATGCCACAACCACAACTCAAACATAAGTCAATTACTTAGACTGGAAGCTCCCTTGGGAAAGAGATCTTTGTTCTTTTTCCTTAGTCCTCTACATCTTAACACAGAAATGAGCAGATATCATGTACCTTTTATAAGAGGCCAGTTGGCTTATCTGAACAAGTTGCCAGAGCTAAATAATTAAGGATTGTAAGAGCTCAATGCAGTAACCAAATATTCATGGATTTTGTGAGTAGGTATTTTACAATACAGTTCCAAAGCCTTGGCTTGCCACTACAGGCTCTCCTCCACCATTTCCCACACAGTATACTTCTACTGATGCCACAGAACCACTCCTGCCTGCTCCCCAAATGGCTTCCATGTCCTGTTATCTCCTCTTTAGGTCATTCTCCTCCTGACCCAGGCCCTCATACCAGAAGTATAATGTAGGAGGAGCAACACCCCTCCTCCTTCACTACCCTCCACCCAACTTGGATCCCCTCTGCCTGGAATGGCCCAACAGACTCTGATCAAGGCCAGTCCTATCCTACCCATTCTTCATTGCTTCCTCATCACCATCAGCAAGACTTCCAGCCAGAGGAACGTTTAAATTCCCAGGGGCTCTTTCTCCCCTCCTCTCAATGGCCCTGAGCATGTTCTACTCTATAGTTATGCCTCCAATAACCCTAAGTCAGTTTGCATGTTGTATGACTTTCAACAAGTCATTTAACCTTTCAAGTTTCAGTTACTCATTTTAAAATAGGGATGACAATCCCCACTTTAACCTCCTCCCAGATCAAATGAGATAAAATATGTGAAAACATATAGCATGTAATCCTAATGATAGTTAGTATTTATTGAGTGCTTATATGTGCCAGGCACTGTTCTAAGCACTTCATGTATATGAATTCACTTAAACCACCACGCAATCTTACGCGATGCATACAGTTACTGTCCTGACTTTGAGGAAACTGAGAGACACAGAAAGAAATGAGTTATTTGCACAAGGACATGCAAGTAGTAAATTGTAGAACTGGGTTTGAACCCAAACAGCCATAGAGCCCACTTGCATGACTCAGTCAAACACCTCCAATGCAGGCAATGAAATGTTAATTTATACACATATATTCTTATGTAATATTAAGTATAAAGCAATATACTTAGGAAATGCAATAGAAATCTAGAAATTCAAAGGATAGATAAATGTGACTTGGAGCTGTTGAATAAAGCATCATGGAAGATAAAGTGACTTAGGTTGGGTCTTGAAAGATGGATTAGAGCAAGGAGAGTATCATAAGATGAGGGCTTAATATACTCAAAAGCCTGGAGGCAGAAGTATGACTGGGATACAGGGAGGAAAACAACGAGGACACTGGCTTGGCTGGAGTGATAATCATGATAATCAGGTGGAGAAAGAATAGATGGGCAGTAAAAGGAGTGGTCTGGAAAAATATATATTACCTGCTGACCAAGACCTATGTGGGGTTTAAATGTAGCTCTCTCTCTGAGCTACATTTAATGAAACCAGATTTAAATATGCATGAAGATGATCATGGACGGGATGTATAAGTGGATTTTTAAAAAAGGTGAGTCAAGATGAAAGGTAAAGTGTAACAAAGATAAATGACAGTTACTATACTTGGATTAAAAGGTAACCTCCACAACTATAGAATAAGGGAGATATGGTTTAATAGAGACATGTGTAAGAGATACCTAGGGGTTTTAGAGAACGATAAGTTCAATAGGTATTAAAGTTGTGATGTGATGCCTTATTGGAAATGTTAGTAATTTAGTTCAAATTGTGTTCTGACAGTGGACAGGGACTTTGAACTTCTTCCTTCTTAAAATAGAGGCCCCTCCTTTGGCCCTTCCCCAATGTGGGATCCTTCAAGACCCTTACTTATGGTAACACATACTTTCTCTTTATGACAGAGCATGACATATTTGAATCCAGGTTCATCCCTTTCTACTTATAACACCAGGGAGGTTCAAATACACCAAAGGCATTTGATCAGTGTGACACATTTAACTGTCACATTATCCTATGAGATATTTGTCCCATGACAGGTAAGAGGACCCTCTGGAGGATGATGTTTAAATGTAAAGAGGCACATCAATATTAGAAAATTCCCCCCTCATACACATCCACACACTCCCTTTATGATCTCTTCTTGAGCTATGAGGCCCTGAAGATTCAAAGAGTTCTCCCTCCTTTATAGCTCACTACCTGTTGCTAACCACCAAACTTCTATGTCACTTTATGACCAAGCCTACCAAGGTCAAGCCATGTAATATGGTCATTTGTTCCTTGCCTGGAATAAATCTTTGAAAGTAACCACAGGGGTATCATTGGAAAAGCGTGAATAATCTCACAGAGTCAGGAAATGAACAGTAGAACTAGAACATACCTCAGAGATGATCTAGCCTAAATTTGATTTTTTACCATGGAGCCTAACTGTATATATGAAGGAGCATGGGAGGTATGGGTGACTAGCTTTTCAACTTGTTTATTATACTTTTTAGGCTGCATACATTCTTTGTCTGATAAATATGCTTTGCCTTTCCTCAAACAGCACCCTTTACCTCCCACCTGAAACTCACCATATACCCATATAATCACTGACTAACCCCAACTCCAGCCTGACTCACCACACTCAGAGAACACATACAAATCACCTTTCCACTTGTTACATATTTTGAATAAGAGAATCATAGATTTCCTGGATTGGAAGATCTCTTGAAGGTTATCCTTTAAAAAAAAAAAAGAGTCTTTAAAGTTCATGTGCTTCACCAACAGAACCCTATGGAAACCCAATCCAGAGTGACAAGAAAGGAAAGACTAATCAAGACTTTTCTGGGTTCCTTTAATCCCAGGCAGGTAGGCCTATATACAGGGTCTGGCACAAATAACGCCCCTCTTTAATTACAAACTCTTTTATTACAAAATCATAAGCATGTAACTCTGTAACATAACAACTCACACTCAGGCACACTATGTGACATTTTAGGTGAAATGCTTAAATGCCTAATTTTCTAATATTGATGTGCCTCTTTGCATTTAGGTTCAAATTAAAACTATAAATCATTACACCCATATTATTACCCTACCAACCACACTCAAACAGGCATTACTTCTGCTGGACCCTATATACTTTTATGGCTGGATGAAGCTTTCAAAATCAAGACTTATGCACTTGAAGAAGGGGATAAAGATTTTGTTCTGTCATGACCAAGACTCCCCTGTCTCTAGGAACTCTCCCACCTCAACAACCACTAGAGCCCAGGGCACACCATTTGCACAACATACTTTTCATGGGCTACCAAAGACAGGGTAGAGGGGCAAGGAATAGGGAACCTTGAATGCTGTGCTTTTAAGTCATGGAAGTAAGACCCAATCAGCATTCCCCATTGTCAGGATGGGGGTCAGTGGCTTCTCTAAAATTAGCTTGGTCCAAAATCCAGAGTTTACTTCTTTTGTTCCTATCAGCACGAACCAAATACTATCTGATGAATATGAGAGATTTCTTTTACTTATCCATGGTGGAGGTACTTGGTACGGGAAATCAAATCACAGAGTCATAAACTGTCAGTAATGGAAAACCCATAAGAGACCAATAAGTTTGGCATCCAACTCTATGGAGAGAAAGGAATATGCCCAAGGTTAAAAGATGGAATTAGTGGCTTATCCAGGTCTCCTGACTCAGTTAGCACTATTTCCTTTGACTTTTAGGTCTGTTTTCATTTGTTCAGCCATTATTCAATCAATAAATATATATTGAGTATCTATCCTATGTCAGCCAGACTTTGTGGTAGACCCTGGGGCAAACAAAGGGGAAGTCCATAATTTCTCAATAAGACAGGCAGAAGGAAAACAATTTAGTTGGAAGAAGGTGACTAGAGGACTTACCTTGATGCCTTCTTGCATAGTAATAAGCACATGAGGTTTGGTTAGATTATCAGTTTATTAATAATGGCTTTGGGGAATGCTCAAGTTCCCCAAGCTAGCCCTTGTTGCTGTCACTGGTGGAAGAAGGGTGGGCCTTCCTGGCAGACCACAATGCCCCTTCCAAGACAAAGATCATCTAATTATCCATAGAGGATTGAGGCAGGAGGTGTGGAGGAGCAGGAGAGTGGGGGTTATTTGGAGGATAAGGGTTAGGTAGAGGAGGAATTCCCAGAGCAAAACTGTTCAACAGAAGAGTTCCCCATAACAGGATGAATCAAGGCCATTCCAGTCAGAGAAACCACATGCTAATGCACTGAGTCAGTGCCAGTAGGTGACCTAGTTAGAGGTGTATGTAACTGAGAGAGTCAATGTGTTAAAAAGCCCCACAATGTTGTAGAGCAGACAATAGAGAACTTGGGAGGGGATCCTGAAGGCAAAGTTAGCAATATCCTCAGGTACCCACATCCAGTGGGAAAATGCAGTTTTCTGTTCAACTGGCTGCCTTCAAGAAGCTGAAATATCCAGAGTGCAATGGAACCTGGATGCACTGAGATATTGCCTAGATAAGCCCCACTAAAGCTAGCACAGTGGACATGAACATATTATGGAAACTGCTTTGGAGATCACATCTTGAGCCTGGGGTAATAACACATCTCCTTCAAGAGTGAACTCAAGATGTGGGGTGAATAGGGTACTATAAGGTCAGGAAATGGGCCTTGCCCATTAGGTGCCCTCCCTGATCCTACAGCTTGGCTTTTGAATTAGCACCATTAAATCAGAACTGAAAAGTTCTGAGCCCAACTTCCTCATTGTGTGGGTGGGGAAACTGAGGGTGAGAGAGGTATGGGCCTTCTTCATAGTCACACAGCAAGTAAACAAAGCACTAGTGAAGTTAAGAATCTGTGTCTAATGACAGTCACTGCTCCTTCCTCCATATTCTCCTACCAGCTGGGCACTGAGTCATCTCAGTACACAAAACTGCAAACTACAGGTCAGCCCAGTCTTACCTATCACTAGCCATCTTTTCATTCTTCTTCTTACCCTGGCCCTGAAGAATAGCAGGCCAAAGCTGTGGGAAGACCTTAAGAATTAGGCAGGGTGAAACACAGTGCTGTGAAAGTGATAAGCACAGCTTAAGATGTGGACATGAAGGAACAACTCCCAGGAGTTGTCTCAATGCTGGATAATGGACATTTGAGGCATTTTTCAAAGCATGTCATTATCCTTGCACTTAAGGCTGCCGCCGGTGATACTATAATGGGAATAAAGCCAAAATTCCTGGAGATAAACAAATAGACAGCCTGAGCCCAAGCTTCAGGTAACCTGCTGCCACTAGACATTCTGGCTCCCTCAGCTGAAGAACTGGGCTGCCAGCTCCCACACAGCTCTGGACAAATATCTGGCAGAACATATACTTGAAACTTTGCAGCCTGCCCTGCTTTTTTTTGAAGGAGGGGGACATTGTAGCTCCTGCACCAACCATTTATCTCTGGAAAATGGAGATACAGGACCTAAGAATGTGAACCTGCCCAGCAGTTTGGGAGCCTGGCTTCAAGGATCAAGCTCAAGGACTTGGAAGACTCAGAGACGGGTCTGACATAGTCCCACCATCAAAGTACTCACAGTTATGGAGACTTAAAAAGATAAAAAATGGCAGAATCAGGTAATGTGGGGTGTTCTGTGCAAAGAAGGGGTGGTGACAACTGAGACAGAAGGGTTCTGCCCTTATTTTCCTGAATGGCCACTTTGCTGAAGTCCACTGCACCACTGAGCCTCAGTTTCCTTATCTAAAAAGAATTGAGCAGTTTCCAAACCTAGCCTATTATCCCTAATATCAGAATCACTGGATGAAATAAGTAAAATACAGACTTTGGGGCCCCACCTCAGAAATTGTGAGTTAGTAGGTTTATCATGGGCTGGCCCCAAAAAGCTGCATTTTTAACACACTCCCTAGATGATTTTGATGGCCAGCCAGAGTCAGGAACCAATAGACTAGATGACCACTGAGGACCTTCTAGACCCAACCTTATAGGAATCTCAGTCAAGTGTGGACCAAGCACTTTATTATGATTATCAATGTGACCATCCAAAAAGCCTTTTTCATCCAACTGCCTTTACATGACTCAGGTCTGGGCATTTCACACAGAGAGTTCATGAGCCTCTCTGACAACACAAAAAGATTGAAATTGACTATGTGTTCAGACCCAAATGACATACTTATAGTCTCTTAAACATTGGACCTTTTATTTTAACAAGTCAGTGACTTATTTAGCAAGAGAAGGCCAAAAACCTATTGAGGGGTGGCAAAGGGAGAAGTATTCAATTACAAGTTGGGGCAAAACCAGGTGGAGAGGAATGCATTCTCTATTGCAAACAGTTAGGTAATTCTGTCATTCTATCATCCTCATCTTCACACAGGCCCTAGGCCAAAATATGAACTTCTGACAGTAGGAAAATAGAGACCTTCATTTCTTGGGCATGACTGGAGGCAGGAAGCTGAATTCAAGAGCTGTCTCCACAACAGTGATTTATAATTCTCCAAGTTGAAAAGTTCTTTCTTCTAGATTAATTTTCTTTTGCTGCAAGTTTACCTCCCCAGTACTCTGGTCTTTGTATGAGAGGTAAGCAAGCTTCAGTTAATAATCCCTGGATAATTGTGTGTCAGAATTCACCTGAATGTGGGATGCAATCTGCTTGCTTCATTCAAAGGTGTCACTGAGCTGGCAAAACAGGTGCCTGTTTCCCCTGCCAGCTTTTCTCATGTAGGGGTAAAAAAGCAGAGAATTGACTTAGGCTGAGTCTAGAAACTGAGGGTAGGGAGGCCAGGCTTCCCAAGGAAGGACTGTGCAGATGTCCAGCTGCAACTGGAGTGCCAGTTAGGCAGACCATGCTTTGGGAATTCCAAACTCAGCCAGAAGATGAGTGAGAGTATGGCTCTACACTAGAATTCAGAAACCTGTTTGATCCCAGGAGAAGGAGTATAGGGAAAAAAATCTTGCCCCCCCACAACTAAAATCAGAGTCCATAGGTAGGAGAAGGAAACTGGAAAGTCATTTGCCAGGTGTCTTGTAGCAAAGTACAGCTTGGCGGTTTCCTGTGAGATTTCTTAAGCAGAGCGGCATGGTCAGCAGTCAAAGGAAAAGCCAAAAACTCTGACTTGATTATTAAGAACAATGATTTAGAAAACAAATCCACTCATACATCACACCTTTAAAGCAGCCTTGCAAATAATGCCTGAGTAGTCACCAGTGGAGCCTGGTTTTGGCTAGCATGCCTGGAGTAACAGGCGGGAAACACATGGGTCTTCTTGTCCACAGTGCATTAACCTTTCCCTAAACATGCCCATGTTCTCCTACCTTTGGCCCTCATTTCTTCATCACACATATATCAAACACATACTATCTGTAGTGCATTGTATTAGGTGCTGGAACCACTACATCTCTCCTTATAAATCACTACATTCAATTGCATGTCTGTTCATACAGGTGTGACACATGAGGCTTAGTTCTCTGTTTCTCCTTGATCCTCTGATTATAGCACCTAGCAAAATGTGAAATATAATGAATCTTCTTGCAGGAATTCAAACCAAATAGAGAAGGAGATATAAAGATACTACACAGTCAATATCTTTTTGGTACACTGCCTAATTTCAATTAGGCTTGCTGCCTGGTTTTATTTGAGTCTTGGAGACTGATGGTTATCTTAATAGCTAATCCAGACTTCTCACCTCTCATATGCTTCTAGATGAACTTCCTTCCGACCTCAGCACACACACACACACACACACACACACACACACACACACACACACACATACACACACTACTTAGAACCTGCCACTTACTATCTATGTGCTTCTTACTTCAGTTCTCTTAGCTTAAGCTTCTTCATCTACAATAATAGACTAATAACAATATCCTGAGACAAGTTATATCTTCCCAATAGATCTCTCCTACTAGTCTGCATTGACTTGAGATTGCCATTGCTCCTGTGGGTGAGACAAGAAAGCCTTTCTGGTCCTGACCAGAGTCGCTCAGTTGGTTGGGTATCGTCCTACAAAGTGAGGGGTCACTGGTTGGGTTGGCAGTTCGATTCCAGGTCGGGGCAAGTACCTGGGTTGCGGGTTTGGTACTGGTTGAGGCACTTGAGAGAGGCAACCAATTGATGTTTCTCCCTCAGATGAACATTTCTCTCCCTATCTTTCTCCCTCTTGTACCCTCACTAAAAAATAAAAAAATAAATTAAAAATAATAAAGAAAGTATTTTTTTAAGAAAAGAGAATTCAACTTCCAGCCAAGATGGAAGCATAGGTAGATACACTTTGCCTCCTCACACAGCCAAAAGAAGGACAACAACAAATTTAAAAACAAAAAATAACCAGACCTGCCAGAAAATCAAACTGTATGGAAGTCAGACAACTAAGGAGTTAAAGAAGAAACATTCCTCCAGACTGGTAGGAGGGGTGGAGACTGGCCGCAGGGGTGGGGAGGACATATGGTAAGGCAGCAGCTGGAACCACGTGGGCAAAGTGGCAGCTGGTAGACCAGGTGGTCCTCATTTGTGTGCAGATACACTGGGAGGAGCAGCTGGGGAGCGAGACAGACCGCACAACCCAGGGTTCCAGAGCAGGAAAAGAAAGCCTCAAAACCTCTGGCTGTAAAAATCTGTGGGGGGTATGGCAGCAGGAGAAACCAGTCTTGCAGGAGTGTTTCTTGGAGAGACCCATAGGGTCTTAGAACATACACAAATCCACTCACCTGAGAATCACCACCAGAAGGGCACAATTTGCTTGTGGGAAGCTGGGGAAGTGACTGAAAGCCAGCCAAGAGCCAAGCAAGCAGCATTATTCCCTCTCGGACCCGTCTCCAATATACAGCATCACAACTCAGTCATCTGAGTCCCCCCCCCCCCGGCAAATACCTAAGGCTCTGCCCCTTCCAACGTAACAGGCCCACTGAGACAAAGAAATATGGCCCAAATGAAAGAACAGATCAAAGCTCCAAAAATAGAACTAACCGATGAACAGAACAGATGGCCAACCTATCAGATGCAGAGTTCAAAACATTGGTAATCACGATGCTCACAGAAATGGTTGAGTATGGTCACAAAATGGAGGGAAAAGTGAAGGCTATGCAAAGTGAAATAAATAAAAATACACAGGGAACCAACAGTAAAGGGAAGGAAACCGGGACTGAAATCAACAACTGGGAGCAGAAGGAAGGGATAAACATTCAACCAGAACAGAATGAAGAAACAAGAATTCAAAAAAAAAAAAAAAATGAGGAGGCTCAGGGACCTCTGGGACAACTTTAAATGATGCAACATCCAAATCATAGGGGTGCTAGGAGAAGAGGAAGAGCAAGAAATTGAAAACTTATTTGAAAAAATAATGGAGGAGAACTTCCCCAATCTGGCCAAGGAAATAGACTTCCAGGAGATCCAGGAAGCTCAGAGAGTTCCAAAGAAGTTGGACTCAAGGAAGCACACACCAAGGTACATCGTAATTGAGTTACCCAACGTTAAAGATAAGGAGAGAATCCTAAAAGCAGCAAGAGAAAAGGAGAGAGTTACCTGCAAAGGAGTTCCCATAAGACTATCAGCAGATTTCTCAAAGGAAACCTTACAGGCAAGAATGGGCTGGCAAGAAGCATTCAAAGTCATGAAAGGCAAGGACCTACATCCAAGATGACTCTATCCAGCAAAGCTATCATTTAGAATGGAGGTGCAGAGAAAGTGCTTCCCAGATAAGGTCAAGTTAAAGAAGTTCATCATCACCAAGCCCTTATTATATGAAATGTTCAAGGAGCTTATCTAAGAAAAAGATAAAAAACTATGAACAGTAAAATGACAAAAAACACACAACTATCAACAACTGAACCTAAAACAATAACAAAAACAAACTAAGCAAACAACTAGAACAGGAACAGAATCACAGAAATGGACATCAGAGGGGAGGGGGAGCGGGGAGAATGGGGGGAACGGTATAGGGGATAAGAAGCATAAATAGTAGGTACAAAATAGGCAGGGGAGGCTAAGAATAGTATAGGAAATGGAGAAGCCAAAGACCTTATATGTACAACCCATGGACATGAACTAAAGGGGGGGCGTGGAGGGGTGCATGGTGGAGGAGAATAAAGGGAAGAGAAAAAATGGGACAACTATAATGGCTTAATGAATATATATATATATATATCAAAATAAAAGAATTTTAAAAATAAAGGGAATTTTAAAAATAAAGGGAATTTTAAAAATAAAGGGAATAAAAGAATTTTAAGAATAAAGGGAAGAGAAAAAATGGGACAATTATAATGGCTTAATGAAAAAATATATATATAAATAAAAGAATTTTTAAAAAGAATGGAATAAAAAAAGAAAAGAAAAGAAAGCCTTTCTGATGCAGAAAAGCCCAGGTAAAGTTTGTCCCTGGGAGAAGAAGGAGGACTCTGTGGGAATCCTGTGATTCTCTACCATAGACTTAAATGTTCCAGATGACACCCTGGCTGGTATGCCTCAGTGGATTGAGCACCGATCTGCAAACCAAAAGGTCGCTGGTTCAATTCCCAGCATGGGACACATGCCTGGGTTGTTGGCTAGGTCCCTGGTAGGGGGTGCGCGTGAGGCAACCACACACTGATATTTCTCTCTCTCTCTTTCTCCCTCCCTTCCCCGCTCTATAAAATAAATAAATAAAGTCTTAAAAAAAAAAGATTCCAGGTGATTACCTAGCCTTCAGAGCAAACACCACAGGGGCACAGGACATTAACCAGGCTGGGTAAATTTGAATTACTGCATGTACTGAAAGGCAGCCAGGGAACAGGGAGTATTAACAATAGCAACTCCTCCCATATAAACATCACTTTTTTCCAGTTTATGCCGCATTTCCAGTTTATTCCGCATTACCAGTTTATTCTCTCATTTGATCCTGAAAACAAGCAACAAGGATATCCTAGATGTTTTCGCATGCATTTTTTTTCATTTAATTTTGAGCCAAACCTTAAAATACAGTGTTTTTTTATCCGTTTTGCAAATGAGGGAACTGAGGGAGGTTCTGGGCAGTGAAGTACCTAGCTCAAAGTCACACAAGGAGATTGTGGTAAAATTTGTAGATAATGGTAGAACCCATGTTTTTTTAATCTTTGTAGAGTTCTCCTTCCCCTATACTAAATAACAAAGTATAAAGATGGAGGCAGTATAGAAAAGGAAAACAGAGCATAAAGATGAGGGAAGATGAAGAGAAATGGGAAAGTATCTGAACCACAGCCCCTTCCCCGTGGTAATTTCCCAGGAACTGCTCAGGACCCACGTAGGGACACTCCCTTCCCCAAATGTAGTCTCCACAAACAACGCGGCTCATCCCAGACCCTGCCTACTAGGCAATCTGGGTATTCCTGCGAAGGAGTAGATCAATATCACCCCCATCAGGTACCAGACCTTGCCTAATATCACTCTATGAGCCACACTGCCTTCTTCTGCTGCTCATGGTTCAGAAAGGAATGAAAAAATTCATCAGGAGATTTCAGGAGGAAAAGACCTAATGGAGTAGGCATAAAAAGAAATATCTCAGCTCACCAAGGAAGGCTATAAACATTGCAGAATCAAGGTTGGCCTCTGCAACTCCTGGATGTACCATGCACCCAGAAAAGCACATGCAGACACGGGCACAATCATATATGGCATAGAGGCAGCTTCCCGGAGCCCTTTTTGCAGGATTTTCTTATTTGCCAATTTAAGGAGCTATTTCCTGTTTTTCACAGAGGAAAGGAGTTACAGTGACCAGACCTAGAGCCAAAGAGCAGTTTCTGGAGGCCGTTATAGAAAGTACTTCACCTAGGACCTAGGACTAGGAGTGGGAGAACTATGTCAGAGCCCCAGGCCACCTGAAACTGAGCTGATTGGGGGCCACTTGCCCACTCTGCCTCTGTACCACATATGGAGAGACCCTAGAGACAAGGGAAGCATGACAGGGGACTATAGCCAAGAAACTCAAGGCTGCTTGAGTTCATGGGGAAGGTTACCATAGAGTTGCTGACCTCTAGAATGTCAAAGCTGGAAGAGGCTTTAAGAATGATCTAGATGGAGAATCTGATATCCATGGAGGAGACACCCTGGGCTCAGGAACCAACAGGTTATACCAGTGCTATACTAACACTTGACCTTGTATAAGTCACCTAACATTTCTGTTCCTCAACACCTTTATCTGTAAGAGAGAGAGAGAGAGAGAGAGAGAGAGAGAGAGAGAGAGAGGGAGAGAGAGAGAGATGAGTATCCCTCCTATAAGGCTATTTTGAAGATTAAGTAAGACAATACATGGAAAAAATCTTAGCATAGTGTCTGACATGAAGTGGTCTCTCAATTTTTTTAAATGTAAATGGATTTAGGACTATTAATCAAGCAGAGTTGTGGCTGAATTCTAACTACCTAATTACCCCATTACTAGCTGTTTTACTTTAAGGAAACCACTTTACTGGCAATAGGCCCCCAATCTGGATTAGTGTGACTATTGTTAGTCTTCCTTCAACCACCAACCAAATAGTAAAAGTAGGTGTCATTACACATGCCTCAGCTTCCTCACATGTAAAATGAGGTGGTGGTGATTGCTCTCTGGAAGGTCAGGATTCTTCAACTCCATGAACCAAGGAATCAGGCCTGGCTCTGCCCTATACATGCTCATGTGCACACACGTACACGAACCTTCATTTATCCTTACCACATCCATATTTGTACACTAACATGTCCATATACACATGCCCATACTTACACAGTTACATATACTCATACTCTTACATTCATACATTCTTTCAAAATTTCATACATTCTTTCAAAATTTTGACACATACAATGCACAAAACCACAAACATAGACACACTTTTCAAGTCATCTTGTGAGGAGCCCTTACAGTTTGCCTTTTCTTGGTAAGCTGGAGCAATACAGCCTAAACCCAAAATGAAAATACATTTTGTTTTGCCTGGGACAATCCTAGTTTATGCCTGTTGTCCCAGCATAATATTAGTAGTGTCCCCGTTCACTCTCACAATTATTCCAGTTTGGATAATAAATTATCTGATAGCCCTACCTAAACTTCTCCTCACCCCGGGATGGGGCCTGTCACATCAGGCCTGGGCCTGTTCTCTTCCCGGAAAACCACCTTGCTCTTTAACCATGCTTAACTCTTCAATTCTGTCACTAAGGATTCTTTTTAGTGTTCCAACCTTGCATATAACCAAAACAGTTTACTAGCCCTTATCCCAGTGATTAAGGGGAGGCTGGGGTCTTTGCCATCCTAGTTGGCCTCAAAATGGGCATTAACCCCTCCCCTTTTGGTCTCACCCAAAATATATATTTTGATATATTATATCAAAATAGCCTTATAGGAGGGATACTCATCTCTCTCTCTCTCTCTCTCTCTCTCTCTCTCTCTCTCTCTCTCACAGATAACGGTGTTGAGGAACAGAAATGTTAGGTGACTTATACAAGGTCAAGAATAGTTCTTCCTATTTAAAATAATGGAAACCCTAGCTTTTTTCTTCTTTTCTTCCTCTTCCACCCTCCAAAACTATTAGGCTCTGATGACCTCAGGCTCTCTCTGAAGCAAATGCACTCTATGCCACTCTCCAAGGCTCAGATATCCTTAGAATAAAAAGGAGTTTCAAAAGGAGAGAGAGAGAGAGAAATTGATTCAATCTCATTTAGGATCTGTGGCTAATTTTTATTAGTCCTACCACCTAATTTCTTTTAGTTTCAGAGCATATGGGCCAGTAGCTATTTTCATGGCTGGATTAACTGTTTGGTTTTTGTTGGTTTGTTTTTTTTTTTAATTTCTGGAAGTAGTGCTATTTTAACAGGTAGAGCATACTTTATTTTTTTAAATCATCATCCAAAGACATGCTTATTGGTTTTAAAGAGAGGGAGAGGGAAAGAGAGAGAGAGAATCATCGATGTGAGAGAGAAACATCAATTAGTTGCCTCCCATTAGTTGCACCCCAACTGGGGACTGAATCCACAACCTAGGCATGTGCCCTGGCCAGGAGTTGAACCCATTACCTTTTGGTTTACGGGACGATGCTCCAACCAACTGAGCCAACACTTCCCAGGGTGACTGTGGGCTTTTTTTTAACTGAAATAAGTTGTCAGCTCTTTTAAAACCTGTCTATAAATATTTTGTGCATAATACAGTTGTAGTGTTATTCAAAGAGAGCAACTGTACAAAGATCCATGTTCTCCAGACTTGTATATATCACATACTGCAGCTTGAATTTTGTTAGCAGATGTGCTAATTTGCAAATAAGATGGAAGCAGAGAAGAGGCTCCAGCAAGGGCAAAAGGGACATCATCAGTATGAAGTGGTGGAATTTACAAACAGAGCTTTTCTCAGACCCTTAGAAAACTGAACAGTCTAGGAAGAAGCTGGATGGTATGGTATGCTTACCTGTACAGCTATGGGACTATACATATATGTACATATGCACACCTATACA
Source organism: Pteronotus mesoamericanus (assembly GCF_021234165.1). Classification (NCBI taxonomy): domain Eukaryota; kingdom Metazoa; phylum Chordata; class Mammalia; order Chiroptera; family Mormoopidae; genus Pteronotus; species Pteronotus mesoamericanus. The sequence goes on from NW_026555198.1 coordinate 8,537,702, forward strand.
TACACAAATACATATACACCTGCCTCTATATGGGTACATATGTGAGAGAAAGAGAAAGTGCCCATCCATGCAGGTAAATGTGTATATATATGCATTTGGGTGTATGCTTTTATTTGTATATGTCATGAGTTCATGGTTAAGATTAGATTATGTGTATAGTTTTGTGCACACAAGTGATCACTCATACCTATATGCATCATTGCTAATACCTCAATCTAGCTATAGTGCATGAGTACATGTTCAAATCTATAGATAAACTTATGTACATACCTCACAGCCATGATAATAATTCATATGTAAGGCTCAAAGCAGTTTTCAAAGGATTGTCACATCCATATCATCTGAACCTCATCATAAGACTGAGATAGAAATTATTACTCTTTCCCACCATTTTACAGATAGGTAAAGTGAGGCTCAGAGAGGCCAAGTGACTTGGCCCAAGTTGCAGATTAGGTAAATAGCAAAGCCAGGACCTTAACACTGGTGTATGTGATATCAGATCCTATGCCTTACCTGATACCACAGAGCACAGGGAAAAATGAGACAAAGGGGATTTGAACTTTGGGGTCTCCTTTATGACTTACCATTCCAAGGTCATCTTTTCTGTTAGTGTTGAAGCAAATTCCATGAAAAGGAAGAGGGCCCCAGGGCCAGTGCTGTTTTCTGTTGAGACATGGTATATAGAGTGGCCTGCAAGTTGTTAGTCCTGCCTGGAGACACTAGCCAAGTCTATTCATGAGACACAGATGAGCCATGGCCTACTTGAGCAAGTATTTCCTGGTGATACCATGGAGCCTATGGGGGTTACTTCTTGGGGTTAGAAGCTAGGACAATAGGTTTGGTCCCTTCCTATTCTCTCATCTTGCTATCTTTTTCTTCCGAAAAGCCACAAGCTCCCAACATCTTGTCTGACCAGTTCTACCTGAGCCTTCCATGTTTGAGATGGTTTGAGAGGAGGACAGATAGCACAGGTCTAGTTAGGCCTGAATGTGAGTGGTGCTATCCCAGGGCAAGGCAGCAAATAAACCTGGCTGGCATCCTACTAACTTCCCTTACCCCGGCCAATAGGTCCCCTCAGCTGGTTGGCCAGCAGATTTAAGGAAAACTTCCATTTAGCCAGTCTTTCCATGGACAAAATCTAGGTGAAGGAAAAAATTACTATGGCTCTGGAACACACAACTGTCCTGTTGTTCACCATTTGGATAGTTAGAACATCATCAAAAATAATGAAGATAATGATAGTGACTCTAAGGTTCCATAATCACTGATTCGAAGTCCTTGGAGAAGTCAGGGCTCAGGGGAGGGGAAACTGTCTTCTACCATCTGGAGGCACAAGGTCCTTACCACTTCCCTTCTCTACTATGACCATGCTCAGCTATCTGAGCTCATCACCAGAATTTTAACTTGCTAATGTTTAGAGCTCCCCACAGGGATCCCCAACTGGGACTCCTAAGCATTTGTCTCCCCTCTGTACAATCTCCCAGAGAATAACTCTCTTTCCAAGTGACAGGATGGGAGGTCCCAAATGGGCAAGGAGGTCATGGAGCCTGGCAGGATTAGCACTTAAAAGGTGGGACACAGAGCACCCTGCTGTGGATGGAGGTGTTTGGGTTCAAAACTGTTCTATGTGGATGTATAGACAACCTACAGTCATTGGTTCCTTCCAGAACTTAGGAAGCGCTAATAGGTGTATGTGGCCAGTGTACAATTACACAAAAAATGTAGACTAAGTATGAGTTGAGGGCACCAGTGAAGCAGGACCACTCTAAAGTGAAAAAATATATAGATTTAATTAATTGTTTCAGAATTTGACTGTCAGAAAAACAGTGCTTGGGGCCCCCTAAATATCCTAATCTGGTCCTGGGCATGACCAACATCAGAACAGAGTACCTTGAAAAGGCACTCTTACCCCAGAATTCCTGATTGAGTAACTGTAAGCTCCCTTGGGCACACCTGGGGTTACACTAGCCTTCTAGGGAGATAATAAGAACAGAAAATGTTTATACAGCACTTAGCATGTGCCAGACACTGTTCTAAGCTACATGTAACTCATTTAACAATCCTGTGTAAGAAGTGTTCTTGTTATCCTCCTCTTAAAAATGAAGAAACAATAGCACAGAGAGGTTAATGCCTTGCCTAAAGACACACAGCTGCTAAATGGTAGAGTCAGAACTTATCCAGATGGTTTGGCTCTAGAGTCAATGCTCACTCAAGAGGGCACCATGAGAGAACTCTCAGTAGTACCTTGCACATAAGACACAAACCCCTTTGTAAAAACCAAGCCAAGATCTTAGAAAAGTGATCTTGAAGTGGAGAATATTCAGGAGAGATTTCCAGGCATGTTGCCTCAGCATATCATAATCTATCCCACCAAATCTCAGCTTCACATTGAGGTATGTGTTCACATGTGCACACAGTCTACCTTTGCCTCTCTTAGAGGGAAATCTACAAGATAGGATAGAGACCATGAGAAAGCTACCCTTTCCAAAACTCATCTTTTCTCAAATCTGAAAGAATCAAGTTTTTAAAAAGTTTTTTGATATTTCTATCTTTAATTACTGTTTACATTTAATATTAGTTTCAGATGTACAGCATACTGATTAAACATTTAGATAACTTATAAAGTGATCCCCCCATAAGTATCTACCAACCTGGCATCATACAGTTATAATATTCTTCACTAGATTCCCTACGCTGTAATTTATATCCCAGTGACTATTTTCTAAGCCGCCAATATGTATTTCTTGAGTGTTGCAACTTTTGCATCCAGGACCCCAATGCTTCTGTCTGGCAACCATCTGTATGTTCTCTGTGTCTATGAATTTGTTTCTGTTCTGTTTGTTCATTTATTTTATTTTTAGATTGCACATATAAGCAAAAACGTATGATATTTGTGATTCTTTCTCTGATTTATTTCACTTAGCATAATAATCTCTTGGTCCATCCATGTTCAATTTTATTACCAAGTAAGATTTCACTTTATATATATACCACATCTTTATTATCCAATCATCCAATCATCTATTGATGGACACTTAGGTTGTTTCTATATCTTGGCTGTTGTAAATAATGCTACAATGAAAACATGGATGCACATATTTTTTCGAATTAGCATTTTGGATTTCTTCAGATAAATACCCAGAAGTGGGATTGCTGGACCATATGGGTAATGCAATATTTAACTTTCTGAAGAACCTCCACACTATTTTGCACAGTGGCTGCACCAATCTGCATTCCCACCAACAATTCACAAGGGTTCCCTTTTCTCCAAATCCTCACCAACACTTGTTTCTTGATTTATTTTGTTTACTTCCACTTTGATCTGTATTATTTCCTCCTTCTAATCACTTTGGGCTTTGTCTGTACTTCTTTTCTAGTTTCTTTAGGTGTAAAGATAGATTGTTTATTTGAAATTTTTTGTCTTGAGGTAGGCCTATATTGCTATGAATTTCCCTCTTAGAACATCTCTGCCTGTGTCCTACAGATTTTGGGTTGTTGTGTTTTCATTTTCATGTGTCTCAAGGTATATTTTGAATTCTTCCTTAATCTCATTGTTAACAACAACTTATTTAGACTCCATGTGTTTGTGGTTTGTTTTCAGTTTTCTTATTCTATGTGATTTCTAGATTTATACCATTGTGATTGAAGAAATTGCTTGATAAGACTTCAATCTTCCAAAATTTATTGAGAGTTGATTGTAGCCTTTGTATTTGAATGTTTTTGAGTCTTTATTGAGGTGGATTTCTAATTTCATGTCATTGTGATTCAAGAAGATGCTTGACATAATTTCCGTTTTCTTGAATTTTTTCTAACTTATTTTGTGTTCTAACATGTGGTCTATCCTGGAAAATGTTTCATGCATACTTGAAAAGAAAATACATTTAGCTGCTTGGGGATGAAATGTCCTAAAAATATCATGTTCATTTGCTCTAATATATCATTTAAGACCACTGTTTTATTGTTCATTTTCTGTCTGGGCAATCTAGCAATTTATTTCAATGGGGTGTTAATGTCCCCTAATATTACTGTATTACTGTTTATCTCTCCCTTAATATTGTCAATATTTGATTTATATATTTAGGTGTTTTTACATTGGGTATGTAAATGTTTACAAGGGTTATATCCTCTTGTTGCAATTATGCCTTTATCATCATGAATTGTCCTTCTTTGTCTCTTTCTATAGCCTTTATTTTTAAATTGATTTTATTTTTTAGAGAGAGAGAGGAAGGGAGGGAGAGAGAGAGAGAGAAATCAATTTGTTGTTCCACTTATTTATGCATTTATTGGTTGATTTTTGTAAATGCTCTGATCAGGTATTGAACCCGCAACCTTGGTGTATCATGATGATGCTCTAACCAACTGAACTCCCTGGCCAGGGCTATAGCTTTTGTTGTAAAGTTTATATTTTGTCTGATATAAATATTGTTACCCCTGCTTTTCTTCATTACCATTTTTTTTCCAGCCTTTTACTTTCAGTCTGTGTATCTCTTCGGATCTAAGGGGGGGGGGTCTCTTGGAGGTAGCATATGTATGAGTCGTTTTCTTTCTTTTTTTAAATTATATTTTATTGATAATGCTATTACAATTGCCCCAGTTTTCTCCCTTTACTTCCCTCCACCCCACTCCTACCGCCAATCCCTCAGACAATCCTCACACCATTGTACATGTCCATGGGTCATGCATATGTGTTCTTTGCCTACTCTATTTCCTATGCTGTATTTACATCCACATAACTATTCTGTAACTATCAATTTGTGCTTCATAATCCCTTCACCTTTTTTGCCCATCCTCCTGACCCCCTTCCCATCTGGAAACCTCTGTATCTATGTTCTCTGTATCTACAATTCTGTTTCTATTCTGCTTGTTTGTTTATCTTGTTTTTTAGATTCAGCTGTTGATAGATATGTATTTGTTACCATTTTCTTGTTCATATTTTTTTATTTTTTTATTTTTTTATTTTAAATTTATAAATCATGTTTATTTAATTACAGTTTTCTCAATTTTTACCCCTTTACCCCCTTCCACCCATCCCACCCCGACTCCCCACTCTCACAGTCAATTCCCATTCTGTTGTCCATGTCCATGGGTCATTCATACAGGTTCTTTGTCTAGTCCCTTCCCCTTCTTTCCACCACTGTCCTCTTTCCCCATCCCCTCTGGTCACTTTCAGTCTGCTCCATGTTTCCGTGCCTGTGGTTTACTTTGTTCGTTAGTTTATTTTGTTAAATAGAGTCCACTTATAGGTGAGATCATATGGTATTTGTCTTTCATCCACTGGCTTATTTCACTTAGCTTAATATTCTCCAGTTCCATCCATGTTGTCACAAAAGGTAGGAGTGCCATCTCTCTCTCTTTCTTTCTTTCTTAAATGCAGACTGACTTTATTTATTTTTTAGATATCAAAGTTAATTATAAAATATTTAAAATATTTAAAACCCTTATAAAGTCTCAGCAATTAAACCAACATGACACCAGCACAGAAATAATCAAGTAGATCAATGAAACATAATGAGCATTCTAGACACAAATGTATATATCTGTCTAACAATATATGATTAAGTTGATATTTCAAATTAATGGGTAAAATAAGGCTTATTCAACAAATAAGGAGCATGGACCACTTTTACTTGAAATAAAACAAATATAGAGCCCTATTTCACACATTATACAAGAAATATTTAGGTGAGTTGAAAATCAATATGTAGAATCTAAGGAGTTTTAGAAGAAAATAGAACTAATATTTTTCATGACCTGAAGTAAAATATTCAAACTCAGAAGGTAGAAAGTAAATATTAACACTATGACTATATTAAACATTTAACTATATAGTAATATACATATAAAAAATTAAAGGACAAGGAATAGAAAAGTATTTGCAATACACCTAAAAGATGGTTAATAGGTTTTTTTTCCTTTGTTGGTTTGTTTGTTTTGGGGAAAAAAGTTCTACAAATCTTTAATTGATAAATGGATAAAGACTACCAAAAAGTCATTTAAAGCTTTTTTAAAAAATAATAGAAATAGGCAAGAAATATATTAAAACAGGTTTAGTTTCAACAAATAGTAAAGGAACAATTAAAATAACATCATTGTCACAATCAGATTGAGTATTAAAAATATTAGTAATATCAAGTATTGGCAACTCTGAAAGGAACTGGGTATTCATAGACACTTTTTCTTCATCTTAAAGCAGTCCCTTTAGCATATTTTGCCATGCTGGTTTAGTGGAGGTGTATTCTTTCAGCCTTCTTTTGTCTGGGAAACACCTTATTTCGCCTTCCATTTTAATTGAGAGCCTTGCTGGGTAGAGCAGTCTTGGTTGCAGGCCTTTGCTTTTAAATACTTGGAATATTTCTTGCCATTCCCTTCTGGCTTTCAGTGTTTCTGTTGAGAAGTCAGATGCTAGCCATATTGGGGCTCTCTTTTATGTTACTACCTCTTTCTCCCTTGCTGCCCTTAGGATTCTCTGTTTGTCTTTGATATTTGCCATTTTAATGATGATGTGTCTTGGAGTGGGCCTCATTGGATTCCTCTTGAATGGGACCCTCTGTGCTTCCTGGATTTGTGTGACTTTTTCTCTCCTCCAATTGGGGAAGTTTTCCATCATGACTTTTTCAAACAGGTTCTCTATCCCTTCCTCATCCTCTTGTCCTTCTGGTATCCCTATTATACGGATATTATTACGTTTCAGGTTGTCCTGCATTTCCCTAAACGCCTCTTCATTTTTTTTGAGTCTTTTTTCATTTTCTTGTTCTTTCTGGGAGTTTTTTCCTACCTTGTCCTCCAGCTCTCTGATTCGATCCTCAGCTTCATCTAGCCTGCTTTTGATTCCTTCTACTGTGTTCTTCAATTCAGAAATTGTATTCTTCATTTCCTCTTGTCTCTTATTCATAGTTTCTATGTCCTTTTTCATGCTGATACAGTTTGGAGTAAGTTCCTCGTAGTTTCCCTGTAGTTTTTGGTAATTGTCTCCGAGCTCACTGAGCTCATTGAGCTTCCTTAGAACCATTGTTTGGAACTCAATATCTGATAGTTTACTTGCCTCTATTTCATTGATTTCTCTTTCTGGGGATTCCTCCTTTCCCTTTGAGTGGGGCCTATTTCTTTGTCTTCCCATTATTTGTGAGGCTCTTCTCTTTTGCTTCTGATTCTTAAGTTGATTTGTCTTGATTTCCTGACTTTGTGGTGTGAACTTCTATGGTTGGAGACCACTGTTTTTACTTTCTGGATCAGCCTCTGATGATGTCAGGTGTTGACCCTGTCTGATCTTAAGCAGTCTGTTGGAGACTTCCAGTAATTTACTGTTTATGGCTGTCTCCTTCAGCTGTTAATCTATTCACTCTGCACTCAACAGGCCACCTTTGACAGCTCAGGGTGGGGCGGAGTCCCTCCTAGGGGCGCATTATTGGGTCCTCTCTCGCTATTGTGTATGGGGGAGGAGTCTGCACTGGGATCCCGCCGGCTACTCTCTCCGTTCTCTCCCCAAAGCCTTTATCCCCAGTCCCTCAAGTGTCCCCAGACCTCTCTGCGCCCCCTTTAGCCAGGGATCTACTGTCTGTGACTGCCACTCTGCACTCAGCAGGCAGCTTAGACAGCAGAGGGCGGGGTGGAATCCCACCTGGGGGTGGGGCTATTGGGTCCTTTGACGCTGGTGCTGCTCAGCGGGAGTGGTCTCCGCCTGAACAAGATGGCTGCTGCCGCATGGGGGATGAGTCAGCACCAAGCTCCCACCAGCTACTCTCTCAGTTCTTGCCCCAAATCCTCCTTCCCCAGTCTCTCCTCAGGCGCCTCTAGCCCACTCTGCCCCTGCCTTTGCCAGAGACCAGGGTAAGTGGCTGCAAATAAAAATTTATGCGTTGGCCCTTTAAACAGTTCTTTGCATCTCCAGCCACCTGTCTCTGGCAGAGAGCAACCCAGTTGCTTTTCACAGCTGGCTGTTTTCTGTGTACTTTTTGGGGTCTGGTGCTGTGGGCTAGAGATCCCCGCTTTTGGTTTAGACCCTGCTCCTCTCAGGGGGATCCAACTAGCCATTTCAATATCCTTCTGGTGCTGCCACCCATGAGCGCCCCACCCACCTTCTCAAGTCTCTACTGCACTCCTTGCCAGTTAGATTGTGCTAAAGCTGATTCTTCTGTCTCCGAGGTTACAAGGCTCCTCTCTCACTCTTGTTCAGTTGTTTGTTCCAGGTGATTTCTCCACAATTTAGTTGTAATTCCAGGTTGGTCCTGGGAGGAGGTCAGTGTGACTTCCACTCACTCCTCTGCCATCTTGATTCCTCTGATCTTCTTCTTAAAGAAGACCCTTTAACATTTCTTGTAATATGCATTTGGTGGGGATGAACTCCTTTAGCTTTTTCATGTTTAGGAAGCTCTTTATCTGTGTTTCAATTCTAAATGATAGCTTTTCTGGGTAGAGTAATCTTGGTTGAAGGCCCTTGCTTTTCATCACTTTGACTATTTCTTGCCAATCCCTTCTGGACCACAAAGTTTCTGTTCAGTAATCATCTAACAATTTTATGGGAGCTCCCTTGTAGGTAACTAACTGTATTTCTCTTCCTGCTTCTTAAATTCCCTCTTTGTCCTTAATCGTTGGCATTTTGATTGTGATGTGTCTTGATGTAGGCTTCTTTGAGTTCATCTTGTTTGGGACTTTCTTGCTTCCTTCAATGTATGTCTATTTCACCATGTTAGAGAAGATTTATGTTATGTCTTCACATAGGTTTTCCATCCCTTCCCCTCTCTCCTCTTCTTCTGTTACCCCTATGATGCAAAAGTTTGTACACTTGATGTTGTCACAGAAGTCCCTTAAACTATCTTCATTTAATTTTTATTTTTGCTCTTCCAATTGGATGTTTTATGCTACCTTGTCTTCCAAGTCACTGATTTGATCTTCTGCTTCATTTAATCTACTGTTGATTTCCTCTAATATATCGGTCACTTCAGTTATTGCATTCTTCATTTCTGTTTCTATCTTTGTTTAAGTTCTCACTGACTCTATCCATTCTTCCCCTCAGATCTTTGGGCATTGTTATAACCAGTGTTTTGATCTCTGTATGTGGTAGGTTGCTTGTCTCCATTTCATTTAGTTATTTTTCTGGAGTTTTGTCCTATTCTTTCACTTGGTACATGTTTCTTTGTCTCCTCATTTGGGCTGTTTCCCTGTGTTTGTTTTTATGTATAAAGTAGACATGCTGTTTTGCAGTGTTGGCAAGGTTGCCTTATATACTAGGTATCCTGTGGGGCCCAGTAGCACTCCCCCTGGTCAACTGAGCCAGATGCTTCAGGGATGTCCCTTGTGTGCATTTTGTTTGTCCTCCTGTGGTATTTGAGTCTTGATTGCTGTTGGCACATCAGTTGGTGGGGCTGACCCTCAGGCAGACTGGCTGTGAGGACTAGCCATGACTACAGCAGATGAGCAGCTGTGTGGAGGCTGACCTCACAGACTGAGATTTTCTTTAGTGGTTCTTTGATGCCTCCTGAGTCCACCCTTTGCGTATGTCACTTGTGGAGGTAACTGTGTGGTGTTCTAGTATGATCTGAAGCTGGACACTGTTATTAGTTCTGGGGCTTTTTTAGAGGTACTCTGGTGTCACCCAAGTTTATCCTCTGCCTATACCTGACCCGCGGCCTCCTGCTAGGAGCCACAAAGTAATCTGTGGTTGGCAGTTACCTGTGTTGGGCTTGGAGGCACTTGGGAGAGACTATGCTGCAAACTGAGGTCAGCTATCAATAGAGCAGGGCTTGGGGCCACTTACAAGAGGTAGAGGGTATGCTGAGGCCAGCTGCTGCTTGGTTGGGGTTTGAGGAACTTTGAGAACCTTTGAGAGATTTTAATAAAGTCTGCAGTGCAGACTGAGGCAGGTCAGTGACTTGTAAGGAACTGCTGCTGAAAGAGGTTCAGGATGGTGCTTGAGTTGGGTAGGGTGGGGTCTCTGGAAATCATTAGGATTGAGTGAAAGGTATTAGCCAGGATGAAAGAGAATCAGATGTGGTACCCAACTGCAGCTGCGGCCTTGGTGAGGGATTGGGTAACAAAGGAGCAATGGCATTTGCTAGCACTTCTGTCCAGAGAGAGGTGCCCCTGCAGCCCTCACCCTGAAATCAAATAATTCAGTTCCTCTCTGAATGTCCTTGGAGCTTTTTGAGATGTTTTCACTTCACTGGAGCCTAGGGCAAGTGTTTATGAATGAGTCCATGCTTGGGCTCTTTACCAGTACAAATGGGTCTACAGCAGCCCTCCTTCTCATCCAGATCCAATCCACACTGATTTTCACAGCCTGATGTTCTGGGGACTCCTCTTCTTGGCACTTGTGCTCTGGGATTGGAAGCCTCGTGTTTGGCTGGGAACCCTCACTCCTCGGGGCTGGGGGCTCTCCACAGCTTAGATACCCCTCCCAATTCTTAACCACCACATATAGGTGTGGGACTAGTTCATTCCCCATCTCGGCTCCTCCTACCAGTCTCAACGTGGCTTCTACTTTATATCCTTAGTTACAGGACTTCTGTTCAGCTAGTCTTCAGGTGGCTCTGAAGAGTTGTTGTTCTACAATTAGTTGTAATTTTGATGTGGTCATGGGTACTTCTTGGCAAGGGGTTGGCAGTGATGGGAAATGGTAAGTTAGTGAGTGTAAGAGAACAACTTCTCTGATGACAATGAAAAACAGATACTCTCAGGGCTTTCGGTCAAAATGGCAGAGTAGGTAAATGCTGGGTTCACCTCCTCTCAAGGAGGCCTCTTTGGTTCGTAGAAACCATTAGCTTTAAGCATCACTTAACCACTGGGAGGTCTAGTTTTCTCATTGCATAAGTGGAGAAACTGAGGCCTAGAAAGGGTAAGGGACGTATAAGGACATTAACAGAGCCAGAAGCAGAACCCAGGTCTCCTGACTCCCAGTCCAGTACTCTTTCTTGATCAGTGCTAGCAGGCCTGAGCTATGCCTACATCCTTTCTTCCATGACCCTCATTTCTGTCCCTCTTTACTTTTTGACTCCAACTTTCTGTTAATTTGTTTTTCATCATACCATAGTGTTTCTCATCCATACCCTTAAACTCCAGGTTGCTATCAAGTTTAGAGAAAACTCTATTCCAGCTCTCAGGGAGCAACTACAAGGAATTAGGAGACCTAGATTGTAGTCTCAGCTTTGCTAAATATTGAGTGTATGACCTTAGGCCACTCACTCACCCTCAATCTTCTCTCCATTTTCTATAACTAAAATGGGAATATGAATCTTAAAGCAGCACTTACTTGCCATGAACTTTCCCCTAAGTAATACAAACCACTTTGCTCATTTTTTAGAACCCTTCAACATAGCACTTGTTGTGATCAAAGATGTTGGCACATGATGAAATTCAATTGAGTATTTTATTTTGTAACTGTCTTTGTTGCAATGCTAAACATCAACTAAGATGTAAACTACAATGTGCCACAGGCAGAAAAGATCATTATCACTCAAAAGTCTATTCCTTTCCTGGGGCTCACAGCATCTAGAGGCCAGTTCAGGACTCAGTGTGAGAGGCAAAGAGCTGCTGCCACTTCTCTTCTTGGGACCTTTATTCCTCTCTCAAACCTCTTAGAAAAAGTGCCTGGGCTGCTGACACAGAAGAGAAGGTGATATGGGCTGGGCGGCTATGCCACAAGCCATTTGCAGGCCACCTCATTCTGTGGCCCAATGCCCAAACATCACCCCCACCCCATGACCTTCTCTCAAATATCCTTGGTATTTTCCTCTCCTCCTGCCCCTCCACTCTACCCCACCTGCTGGCTCAGAGCCTACTTGGGGAACAGTGACTCACTGGACTCCCAGAGAGGGCAAAGACCCAGACTCTGAGCAACAACCAAACTGTCTAGTTCTCAGCCCTCAACCAGCCACTGCCTGATTCATAGGCTCCCTCTCCACTTAGCTAAATTCTACTTCAAGTTATAACTCTACCAGCAAACCTTTCTTGGTTTCCCTGGCCCTCATACTCATCTCTCTTTTTCACATCATCAGACAAAGATTGCATTCAATTTTATATATACACATATTTTTATTACTTAGCAGTGATCTATGGTAGTTTGAAATAATACATCTTCTCAAAGTAATTATAAACTTCTTGAGGGACACTTTTACTTCTCTGGCTCACCTGAGGTCCAGCCTCACACATAATGTTTTATATGCCTCATCCACACCAATAATGACAATATTATTATTATCTTTATTTTATACATGAGAAAACTCAGACTTCAAAAAACTAAAACCTTTGGCCAGCCATGCTGCAAGTAATTGGATCTAGTACTGTTCAGTTCCAAAGCCCATATTCAAAGATTGGTAACAGCTTGAATTCCTATTAGCAAAGGTTGATTAAATAAATTGTGATATGCCCATATTATGAAATACTGTGCAGTTATAAAAACAGAGTGAGCCCTGGCTGGTATGGCTCAGAGGATTGAGTGCCAACCTGCGAACCAAAAGGCCGCCGGTTCGATTCCCAGTCAGGGCATATGCCTGGGTTGTGGGCCAGGTCTCCAGTTGGGGGTGTGTGAGAGGCAACCACACATTGATGTTTCTCTCCCTCTCTTTCTCCCTCCTTTCCCCTCTCTAAAACTAAATAAATAAAATCTTTTAAAGTAAAAAATAAAAACAGAATGAGAACTTTATGAACTTAATGTATTTTGACGTATAAAAGGCAAAATGGAGGATAATGTAAATTATAGGTTACTATTTGTGTTTTAAAAATAGGGTGTATAAACACACACGCACACACAATTGTTTGTACATATACAGAATATTTCTAAAAGGACACACCAGGTAACACTGGTGGCTTCTTTCGAGAGGAACAGGGTAGCTGGGAGACAGAGGTAAGAGAGAGACTTTTCACCATTGTACCTCCTGAATTTTGGCTAATATTAAATAAATAAAATTACATTTATTAAAATATAATACAATCTCTTTTCACAAAGTGGTGGCTGGGCATTGACTTTGGAAAAGTTCTGGGAGAGATAAAAGGGTCAATATGCCAGTGATGGAATTGGGGAACTCCCAGGGTGCCAGAAGCCCCAACCCTTGCACCCATTTTCCAACCCCTCTTACAAACCAACCTCCACTACAATCATCTTCCCATAATGATGATCTCATTTCTTACCTGTGAAATTGGAACCAGAAGGGGTAGGATCAGGTAGTCTCTAAAATAACTTCCAGCTCAGATGTTTAAAAAAACTGAAAATCAAAAAAGCCCTGGCTGCTGTGGCTCAGTGGATTGAGCACTGGCCTGAGAATCAAAGGGAGTCCGGTTCGCTTCCCAGTCAGGGCACATGCCTGGGTTGCTGGCCAGATCCCCAGTATGGGGCATGTGAGAGGCAACCACACACTGATATTTCTCTCCCTCTCTTTCTCCCTTTTTCCCCTCTCTCTAAAAGTAAATGAATAAAATCTTTCTTTAAAAAGCTTTAAAAAATAAAAATTAAATAACTGAAAATCAAAATAGTATGTCCTAGTATATTCGAAATCTTAGTCTCAAAGAAGGTCTTGGGGATTTTGTTTTGTTGTTTGTAACAAAGAAGAGAAACATTTCCATTCTGATTTGTTTATTAGATGATCTTAACGAAGGCTCCATAAGTGGTCACTAAAATGTTTGCTCAAAGCTCCTGTTGCTTTCAGTGGTCTATGTTCTCCAGGGCTATCCTGTTTAGAACACAAGGAAATTGGTCCACTCCAAAACTGAATACAAACAAGCAAGGCCACTTCTGTGTTTAAAGTCCCCTGGCCCAGACCTTCTGACCCTAAATATCCCTTTTCTTATTCCTCACTACTTGCAGGATAACAGAGACTCTGTGAGAGACCCTCAGGAGGAAGTGACACCCTAACTCCACCCAGCACCCCCTCCAATTCCTAGCAATTCTTACTAAAAAACTCAGGCCTTGACTCTCAGGGAGGTTTGTGAGCTCCTGCCAAGAGCTATAAATATTTCAACATGCCTTGTTTCCTTGAATGTATATGACCTGGGATTTGGCCCCTCCTCTCCCTGGGCTCTTACAAAACTGAGGAACAACAACAAAAAAAGAACAGGCCAGTCCTTAGCTACAGGACACCCGGGTCAAATTGCAGAAGAATACAAAGGGGAGATAGGGAAAAAATGGAGTGAGGAGGTGGAAGGTAGGGGGAGGGATTAATTAATCTTCCAGAAACATTTAGAGAAAGGTATAGCTGCTCAATTTCTAAGGGCTGGATAAGGTTACTGGATAATAATAACAACAACAACACCAACCCTCTTTACAATTTACAAAGGTCTTTCATGTATACAATCTCATTTGACCTTCATAGTCTTATAAAAGTAAACACTTAATCTCATTGTGCAGATGAGAACATTGAAGCCTTGAAAACTGATGTGACTTGTTCAGAGCTAAACAGCTAAGAAGAGACAGTTTCTCTGGCCATTTTTGGACTCAAGGATCATGACTCTGGGTAGAGTAAGATGGATGGTTAGAGCAGGTTGTCACGTATCACAAGACTTGGACTTTTGTTTACTAATCCTTTTTTGGATCATCTCTTTTTATCCCTTTGTCATAAAGATGCTCTGAGGCTACAGGAATGAAAAACTCTGCAGCAGTCCCTCTTGGCAGCTGCCTCCCACACATATCTTTACTATGTAATAAGTAATATCCAAAAGCAGGAGTTCTGGACTCAGACTCTCTGAGTTCAAATCCTGGCCCAGCCATTATTTGCTGTAGGAGCTTTAGCATGTTAAAGAGGCCTCTGTCTCTTTATCTGGGAAACATAGAAAATAATGGTATCTACTTCTTAGGGTTGTTCAGCATTAAAATAAGTTGGTACATGTATAGTGCTTAATATAATGTGTGGCACAGAGTTAATTGCTAGATGCTAAATAAATGTTAGCTATTATTATTATTATTATTATTATTATATTTTACAGGTGTAAATGTCAAAAATCATACTGTGGAATGCAGCAGAGCAGTTATCACTAAACTATGTGCTTTGTGTCTTTCCCCCAGTAGCAAGGAGACTTTATAGGAAGTCATCTCCATACTTCTACTCAGTCCACTTAGGATTAGTGTGGCAACCCCATGTGAGGGGCATGCATGGGAAACAAAAGAGATTTTTCTTTGTGAGAAGCTCAGTGCCCTGAACAAGTGACTGAACCTGTGAACTCAGTCTCATAGATACCATGTTTTAAGCAACTGTGCTAACTGGCCCAGACAGACATCACACACCCAGCTATACACATGTACACACAGGTCAGGGCACATGGATGCATGCACCCTTTCAGCCTGGGCAAAGAGACTGTGTGGAGACTGCTTGTTTAGCAAGAGTTCCCTTTATTTTTTCCCTTCAGCTGTGTAGAACCAGAGAAGCAACTAACCTGGGTAGGAATTTCACTTCCCTCTGTCCACCCCCACTAAAGCCACTTTTGACTTTAATTAGGACTTACATATATCTCTCCTTCTTTCTTCAAGCCCTTTACAATCAATTCTGTGATATTGTTTGGCAAGATGAGGAATGATAGTCAATCAAAATAGAATGAAGATTTCTGTTGTATCCAGAACTCCTGAAGCTACTGAATACCAATCTGAACTCTCTAAAGGGTCAGTTGGCCCCAGAGATGGGGGACAATAATAGTGAGGATTTGAAGAGAAAGGGGTGCAACTGACCAGGACATTTTTGGATACTATTGGATTAGACCTGCTATAATACTATCTCTTTGGCTGGGGTCCTGGGGCTATGAAAAGAAGAAATGTGGAAATGACGTAAAGGGTTTCATAGCAGCTATCTTACTGCAAAAATCCAGAGGTGATGGCTTCCACACTCTTGAGTGCTCCATAGAAAGTCACCCTTCCCCCAGAAAGTGGAGAATAAGATAGGAGAGAAAGGGAAAAATCGAAGAGATATCTCTTTGAAATATGTAGAATTGGGCCTGAAATCCAGGCCGGAGTTGGGCCTGTACAACATTCAAAACTCCAGTTGTTCCTCTAATTGAGCAAGGGAAAGAAAGAGAAGAGAGAGAACAATACTGTAAGGAAGAGAGGGGCCATATCTAGCACAGGTGATAAAAATGCACCATGGTAGTAGGAGGAGCCAAGAAAATATGTGGTCAGGACAGCCAATTTCATCCCTTCTACCAACCCCAGAAACTGGAGCAAAGTATAGGATAGAGGGCTGGCTTCACTTCTATCACAGTGAAGAGGCATTTACTTCCTCAAGTCACCTAAACAGGTCACATTAGCCATCCACAAATAGAAGGCCGGTGATTTCACATTAGTTACCACTGCACCCATATTCAAGGAAGAGGATTAAATGTCCCTAGGCTTAGTCCTCTTTTATCCTTTAAATGGGAAAAGGCTGGAATGCCCTAAGTCCCCTTCCCTTTGAGCCCTGAGAGAGGTGCAGGATAAGAAGAGGATGGAAACAGAAAGAAACTTTCAATAAATGTTTCCAAGCCCCACTGTTGGGAAGTTGCAAAGGGGTACAGGCCAAGATATAACCCAGGATGGCCACATTCTCTTCATCATTCTCACCTGACAAGTTTTCCAGTCTGAGTCCTTTGCATTAGTCCCCCATAACCCTTACAGAAGCCTCTGTTACATTAAACCTGATTCCATAAACAGATGGCAAAAGATTTTTTTCAGATAAAATATTCATAATCCATGACTTGAGGTGTACAATGTATGTGTGTGTGATTGATAAAACATTTTCTCTAAAGTTTTACGAATAAAGGCTTTTCTCTAAGGTTTACTCATTTAGTCCTAGGTGAAACAGATCTTTTCAAGACAGGAAATCCCACTCCATTTTTCACACAATCTTAAAAGAGTAAATGATTCTTTTCAAAGTGCAACAGAATAAAAAGATGCTTGTGGAAAAAGCAGCACACCCTTCTGGGGAACTGGTCTATTCAAAAGGTTGCGATGGCATCCTTTACATATTTCTGCTAATGTTGACAATCCAGCTGCTTGTTTACTCTTCATGACACTGGAGGAAATATTTCCAATGACAAACAAGTATAAATTCAGAGAAAAGGAGAGAGAGTTCTGTGCCTGCTATTTCAGTAGCCACGTCCTCAGCTAAGCCTTGAGTGAAGCTGAGGTTGAGGAGCGATTGCAGCTACCCAAAAGGGACTTCTCTAGGATTGCAAGAGGCAGCCTTCCCACACCCACCACTTAGGAATCTTGGTTTACCCTTCTATCTTGAAGGAACAGCAAACCAAGATCATAGTAACCATGAATTTTTAAGAAATGAGAATGAGATGTGGGAAACTAAGCTTCAGGAGAGGAGTCCAAATTTAGGCTTAAGGGAATGTTTACAGTTTAAAGCTTTTTAGAACTAGATCAAATGCTAAGAAACAGCAGCATACAGACCCACTCTGCAGCAGGACAAGTTGAGAAAATCCTCTTGGAGGACCATTTCTATGCTGAGCAGGACATTCTGGAAGAAGCAGTTGTACATCCAGAGTTGCTTTAGGATACTGGGTAAAATAGGAGTGGGTTTTTTCCAACTACATCAGTACATATATGAACAGCATCATAATCTTTACACACAATGTGGGAAAATGATATCTATATGGCTTTTCATTGCTTTCCCAAATCACTCCCAACTCATCTGCATCCTCATTCAGGCAGATTAACAAATTCCATTCGTCTAAATGAGTCAAATATTATGCGAGGTGCGTGTAAAGAATAAAACATCACAGAATTCTAGAAAGATAGAATGGCAAAGCTAGAAAGTTCATCTAGTCTAACCCTCTCATTTCACAGATAGATAAACTGAGGTACAGAGAAGTAAAGTGCCTGCTCAAAGTCACACAGCAAGTCAAGAACATAAGCCATTTAACTCATAGCCACTGCCTAGCTAGTATTACTGAGATCACCAGCACTTTGGGGTCCAGATTTAGACTTAGAATGAGTATTTGGGGCTACTAGACAGTAGTAAGCCAAGAATCCAGCCTCAACCAGCTACTCCAACTCAAACAACTATCTTCCCTGGTTGACTTCCAAATAGCCTAACCTCTCCTCCTCATGCCTTCCAGTATGAGTCAAGGCCTCAGTTTGGGACCCAGTTTGATTGGAGAGGAGGCAGATGTACCAGGCCCTGTGACCTGAAGCTCCATAACAGGCTCTGAATCGTCCCAATCTAGCTTCTCTGGACAGTAGGCAAAAGCCTTCGGTCAAAGGCAAAACATTGGTGGGTTTGCTCAAAAGATACATAGCTCCCAGATTCAGCAATTTAATGGTCAGCCCAGTGAGACACTGCACCAAGCAATGAAAGCCCCTAAGGTGAGGAAGAAAAAGACAGCCACTGGTCTCACCCATCCTTGGGACTCTGTTTGCCCAAAAGGCAGAGTGTACCACTTTCCCATGCTTAGAAAATGGTATCTTCATCAGAGTAGCCCATGAGCATGAACTATCTTGTGACCAACATTTTTGACCATTGTCCCTGTTCCTGGGTGATGAAAGCCCTAGCTATACTCTCCCCACCTGGGAGCCTGCAAGGACCATGCTTATAAACTGCCCAATAAAAGACACCTCCCATTATATTTTATGGCTCAGTGCTAAACTGGCAGTCCAGGTGGGAAATGCAGGGTAATAGGTTTACTCTGGAGCATGTTTAAAAAGACCTAAGCTCAGAGCTAATGTTAACAACTCTGACTTGTTCTCCCTTGTCCCCTGGACCACCAACCCTAACTCTGCCACAGCTCTAATTCAAGAGTTCCAATCATGAGCTGGGACCTGCAACCAATGCCACCTTGCTTCTCTTCCCCCTCTTTCCTTCAAAAGGCTCCCCTCTCCTCCCAGGAAGACATGTTATACTTTCCACCAATTTGCCTGGTTGCCCCTGTCCCATCTGCTGCTCAGTCTGGGTTGAAGGACTCCAAATTTCCCGAAAGCTCAACAAAAAGTATAAGCTCATTTCTTTCCTGATCTCCTTTTTTCCCTAAACCAGATCTTGGTCACTTGCCTCCGTCTCAGGAAACTTTCACCTGGCAGTCCTTCCAGGCCTAAGACACAAGGAAAGTTGGCTTTCCTTTCAAAACAGGTGAAGAGAAGGGACAAGATACACTGTTAATGTCACCAACAACTGCGTACATTAGAATCCACAGAGACTATACATTGAATGCCCTAGAATGGCTTCAGTTTCACTTGCTTTTTACTCTTTGTGACTTTTCCCCATGCCCAGAGACCTCTCCAATATGGATTTAGCCCCCAAACATCAAAACTACCTTTTCCTCCGGGTCCCTCAGAACAGTCCAAATCATCTGCAGAAATTTACACCCATTGTGCTAATCAGTGCAGGTTTAGGAGTGTGAAGATATTAGGGCTAGCCAAAGAGAATTTTGGTTGTGGAGTGCCTCCAAACATTACATTCATAAATTTTTATAGATGGAAGGCATGTCACACATTTATAGAAATAGACAATGCTCCAGCCTCCTTGACTGTGAGAGTGTATGTTTTGTGTTCCCCAGAATGGCTACTGGGAAAATACTGGCTCATAAAGATTTTGGCAAGCTTCTGCTGGCTTCTTCTATCCCTTTGAGAAAACAGCCCTGTAGCACAGGTGGCTGGGGCAATTTTGGGTAAACTGCAGGAAGTGTATGGAGGCAGAGACATTAGGAATCTCAGGACCTAAATGATTGCTTGAAAAAGCTGAGGGGCTCAAGAAAGGTAGTACTGAGGATGAAATTTTATAGGAGCTTGGGAATGTGGTCAGAGTGTTCCTCACTTTTCCCAATTAAAAACTGAGGTGCTCCTTAGACCCTTCAGTATCTAAAAAAAAAAACAAAAACAAAAAAACAAAAAAAAAAAAAAAAAAAAAAACCTTTCATGAATTGAAGACACACTCCAGCAAGGACCCAAGCCAAAATATTCGTAGACCCTCGGGACATACCAAATTCCTTTCTGACCCTTCTTGACCTACACTAACTAGAATTTAAACCGGTAACCACAGCCCTCCAGTGGACTTAGTCTGCATTAGAGCACACACCAGCCACACCTCTGCACAGCCCACCACACCCCTCTTCCCAGCTGCACTGTTAGGTCTTGACAGGAAAGTCCCAACCAGCCCTCCCTGTGAGGACCCCATGATCACCTGCTTTGAAGTTTGTTCCCCAGCAGAGAACCTCTTCCTGGTAAAATAGTGGTTATTCCAAGTTTTATTACACACTCCTAAGGCCTCAGCTCTAGGCCTGCTCGCACCACCTGAATGCTGGGCCTAGCTTCAGCCCATCCCCCACTATCTCCCATGAGGCTTCACCCAGAATTTGCCATTGACCCCAGAAGTGAACAGCCTGCTTTCAACCACAGAGCAATGCTCAGCAGGTGCCCTCCCAGGTAACCAAGACAACACCCAGAGGCCCTACCCTAGCTGCCTCCCCAAGAGCCCCTGAAGTGCATCAAAGCAGGAAAAGGTAATCCCAGGATTGAGCATGGCAGTAACTTCCCCACAGAAGTTGTTCTCCACAGTCCAGTGACCCACTCCACTCAGGCATCAATGCATCCTGGGCAGTCCTGAGACTGCCCTGGACAGCCACTGACACACACTCAAACTTTCAAGTGGGGCTCGCACACTGGCACCAACAGCTCACAATATCAGAAGCATCAAGAGCCCCCAGATCCCTTCTTTAAGAGCAGCTCAGTGAAACTAAAAACTAAAATACTGAGTTCTTGGTTGAGAGCAGTAGAAGAGGCTCTCCAAGGGCCCAGGGGACCCACAGGTGGACGTCCCATAATTCAGCGTTTCTATTTTCACTAAATAATCCTCCGGGACCCCTCAGAGAGCAGCGGATGTGTTGGGGGTGTGAGGGAACCCTTCAGCACAGGGCGATACTGTGAGAAGCCACATATTCTAAGCTGCAAACTTGCAGCAGGTCACAAATGCAGCTGTCCTGAGGAGCCACAAGAGGGAGCGAACCTTGAGGGAGAGGGCACGCCAAGCCTCTCAGCTCCCTTCCGAGACTCCTCAACAGAACTGCTGAGGGGCTTTGTCGGTGGCTTGCTGAGAAAACGGGATGGCTTCTTTGACTTCTCTGAGCTCACACGCGAGGTGCACACAAAGCCTGCCGTCTTGGGGCCACCGGCCTGGAGAGTGAGGACTATGCCTCCCAACCCTGCTTGTCTTAGGGAAAAGACCAAGTTCGCCTCATGCGAAAGGGGGAGAGGTGGAGGCGGCATTACAACTAAGGGTGAAAGAGGCACCCCAAGAATAGCAGAGAGGCGCGGGGCACCAGAGAGGGCATGGCTGAAGTTGAGGGCGGCGCAGAGTGAGCCACAGGGCCCCAGCCTGCCAGCTGCTTCACGCCTCTCTGGCCAAGAGACCTCGGAGACCGCCTCCTGCCTGCTTTGGGGTTCAGCACACACGGCACAGAGATCCGCTTGCTCCCTCAGAGTGGCAGAGGACAGCCGGGCCTGGCTGGGCCGTAACCAACGCGGGCAAAGAGACGTGCGCACACCCCCACTCGCACTCCCTCCCTTCCTCTCTGTACTGCAGACACACACGCCTGCCATGTGTTTGACTCTTCGCTCAGAGTCACCAGGATTCCTAAAGTGTCTGCTCCCCGAACAAGAACAGGGACTGCTTGCACAGATCTGCGGTACGGTGTTTCTTTTAAAGTCCTCCCAGCCTCCCAGCTCTCTTCTCTCTCCATGACTTCGGCCCCCCCCGAACCCCCCCCAAAAATATTTTGCAAATATTTTACCCCAGTACACACGGTCAGGGTTCTTCAAACTCAAAAGATGCATCTGGATTTGTCCCAGGGCAATAAAGTTCATTCCTTGCCCTGTGATCAATAAATGCCCCAGGTTCCACCCAGGATGTCTTGCGCTTAAGTGTCCACAGCCAAGGCTGCCCGGAGCCCCTCAGCACGCGCCGCGCCTTAGCAGCTCTACGGGCGATGAGCAAGGGGAGGAATCGAAGCGGCATGCTGGAAGGGCTCCCCGGACCAGGAGGTATGGGGTCGGTAGCAGTGGGAACAGAAACCCTTGCCTTGAGAATGCCAGGTGGGGCGCTCGGGGGCACTCACCTGCTTGGAACTCCACTTGGCGATTCTTCTCTCTTTCCTCCTGCAGCAGCATGGAGTAGAGGATCCCGAAGGAGTTCTGGATGCCAAAGATAGAGCCGTTGCACCAGGTGGCAGCGAAGACCACCATCCAGCCAAAGCCACCTTCGGGAGGCTGGAAGCCGCGCGCTGTACCACGGGTCTCCACGGTGGGCGTGGGCTCGGATTCGTGCACCAGCTCAGGCTCAAACTCCAGCTCCGGCAGAGTGGCAGGGTCTGGTAGGGGCTGGGGCTCCGGCTGGGGCTCCGGCTGGGGCTCCGGCTGGGGCTCCGGCTGGGGCTCCGGCTCCGGCTCAGGGCTACCCACCCGCTTCTGCTGTTCCTGGTCTGCCTCCCTCCAGGGCCCCTTGGCTTCCTCGCTTGCAGAGCTTTGCAGCGCCATCGCGGCCAGGGGACTGTGGCTGCTCGGGCCGGAGAAGCCGCTGTGTGGCTGGTGCTTGTTTCTGCTGCTGCCGCCACTGCCTCCTCCTCCCGGCTCCTCGCCCCAGCTGGCCAGCCTGTCCCGCGACAGACGGCCCCTCGAGCCCTCTCCTCCTCCCCCTTCCAAGCCCCCTCCTCCTCTCCCTTGTCATCTCTCTCCTCCCTCTCCTCCTCCCCCACCCCCACCTCTTCCTCCCTCAACCGGCAGCCGCTACAGCCTCTCTTCTTCCCAGCCCTTCCTCCTCCTCCTCATACTTGTGTACATACTTTCGCCGCCGCGTACCTCAACTCCCTTTCCAAACTCTTAAATCCTGTCCTCCTTGTCTAGACGCCCAGTAAACGGAGAGTTAAAATGGAAAAACGAGGGCACAAACTACCCTACTCCCCTGCCCTCTCCTCCCCTCAAGCTCCAAACGGATATCAATCAACTCCATCCCCAAGGAAGACCTCGCCCGTCCTTAGCTCCCACTTTGTCCTTTCAAACAAGGAGCCTGGAACGAGGGAGGCCCCCGCGGACCTCAGGACGAGAGCTGGCCGGTGAGAGACTCCACCGGCGTGAGGGAGTTTCTATACCACCCTTGGGCTAGAGGGGGGCGACCTGGAGGGAACAACCTAGGCTTAGAACAGACTATGGGCACAATCTTCTCGAACCCGGAGCCTCACACCCCCACAACCCTGCTTACTACCCCTCTAGTCTCTCCCCCTTCGCCCCCGCCCTTCCCGGCAAATCCCTGGCGGGGCGCAGAGGGGAGGAGGCGGCCCGGTTGTGAGGCCCGCCTCTCCCGGCAGTCAATCAGGGCTTTGTTTGCGCCAACCTGCAGCCCAAAAAAGCCTTAGAGGGCCGGGTCTGGGCCAGGGGCCGGGCCAGGGAAGGAGAGAGGTGCAGTGGCACCCGAGGAGGCCGAGCCGGGGCGGGGAAAGAGCCCGACTTAGCTCAGGCTCCTCCTCGCTGTCTGTCATGCTTGGGGGAACTAGGAGTCGGCCTGAGGTTGAGCCGCCAGATTGGACGAAAGCCGCCCGGCCCCTACTATCCCGGCTGGGCAGGTCCCTCAGGCCTCGGCCGCTGCAGTTTGGGCCCTCGAAATTCGGAGCTGCTAGCTGTGGGATGTCTTCCGAGCACCCGCACCCCTCTTCCGCCCACCTCTGGTATAAGTTGTGAGTCCCGCTGAATGTCCCAGACTAAGGGCCCAGCCCCGCGAGGGTAAGGGAGAGTTTGCTCGATTAGAGAGCACTCGGGCCCTGGGGGGTGAGGGGTGGAGCGAGGGAGAGGCGGGAGGCGTGATATGCCCTGCGGGCAGCCCAATCGGACTCCTCGGCTGTGCTCAGCCTCAGCCCTTGGGGCAGTCCTCGGGATCCCGGGAAGTTCTGCCTCCCCTATGGGCCTGCGCATCTAATACACTAATCATGAGGTCGCGGTGTGGTTACCAAGCTACTCTGCTCCTCACCAGCAGGCGGGTGAGCGTCAAGACTTTTCAACCCAGCATCTCATTAACCTTCTTGCTGGTGAAAAGACTGCATGGCCTGCAGGTCAGGGTTGCGCCAGCTGCCCAAGAACATGGAGTCATTAAGCACCTGAGAGCGGGCTGAGCTGGGCAGAAGGATAGGAGGGGCTTGTGGTCTCATGAGAGGCATCGGCCAAAATCACAAATTACAGGGGCCATGCTAGTCAGCATAGCAGGCATTGCTCCAGCTAATAGAGCACCTCCTTTATTGCCCTGAGGTAAGTATTATTATCACCAAATTTTTCCAAGCTGTAAACCTGAGACTGAACGAGGTCAAGGCGTTTATTAGACTGTCAAGGGACAAGTCAAGTACATACGGGAATTCAAGGCAGGTCTTCATACAGCCAAGCCTCACACTCCACAGGAGTTCTAGGACTTGGTGCTCCGGGAGACAGTGACAGGGAAGGGAAGGGACAGCAGCATCTGGCTTACCTATCACAGCAGACTTCTTGAGGAGGTAGTGGCTTAGATGGGCCTTAAAGGTTGAGAAGGATTTTAACAGGCTAGGGGTGCGATGGGGTGTCCCTGCATAAGAAGGACAAAGCACAGAGGCATACAAGGACTCTACTCATAGCAAGAAGTGAGTGAAAGTTAATCAGGCCAAAAGTTAGTATACAGGGTGGAGCAAAAGTAGCCGTACAGTTGTGAGAATGCCAGACACACTTTACTCTTATATTATTATTAATTATTGTTATTTTCAATACAAACAACTAAACCTACTTTTGTCCCACCTGGTATATGCTGCCTCTCCAAGAAGACACTTGCATTTTAATAAAAATCCACAGTGATTCAACCATGAGGAGTGACAAGTCATGGATATTATAGGCACTGGGGCTAGAGATTTGCTTTTAGTCAGGAGTCTCACCATACACATGACCTTTCCCAAAGGAGCCCTAGCCTGAACCTGATTAAGGGCCTGAAAAGGTTTTCTACAACCCTAGAAATAGGAATAGGCCCTGATCTTAGAGCCCATCCCACACCTTTACTGTCTAAATTCTATTTTCCTCAGTGTCTAAATGGATTTTTTAGGTCACTGGAGTTGAGGTGAGGGTGGGTGATGATACTCATTGACACACTCCTATAAATCTAGCACTATGCTACTCCTTTATATCTCATATAGTAGTCACAACAACCCTTTAAGATTGAAATACTTTGTCCCTTTCTTCTAAGTGAGTAAACAGAGGCTCTAAGGTTAAGTCAGTTGTTCAAGTCTACAAAGCCATTAATAGGTCTTTGCTCATTTGTGTGAGCTTCAAAGTATGTGCCCTGCCCAGTAGACAAGATTGTATAACCATCATCCCATCATTTTAACAATATACATAGTAACTACCCTTTCTCCCCTCTTTACAAGATACTCTGTAATGGCTAGAGCACTGGCATGAGGCCACCTGGATTCTAATCTTGGTTCTACCATTGCATACCTGTGTGATCCTAAGCAAGTTGTTTCCTCTCAGCTTGTTTTTTTTAATCTGCAAAATGGAGTTACTACCAACTTCAAAGGGTTATTAAATGCTATGCTGAGAAGTATAGGCTTTATTTTGGATACTCAGAAGAGCCACTGAAGATTTTTGAGTAGGAGACTAACATCAGATCTGCATTTTAGAAAGAAAACTGATAACAGTGTAGAAAGAAGCTCTCTTGGAAAGATAAGAGGTAAGGAAACTAAGAAATGAACCAGGTAAAAAAATGTTGATGGTCTAAAATAAGGTACTCACTGTGGGAATAAAGACAAAGGGATAGCTCTGTGAACCTCTGTTATGGTAGAGTTGACAGAACAGATCTGGGTCATGAAGGAAAAACAAGAAGCAAAGACAATGCTGACATTTTTTGCTTGAGTTACGGAAAGGATGATGATAGTATTGATTGAGATAGGTAATTAGGAGTTGAATCAGGTTCAGAGGTGCCTATGACTTCCTGTCTGTTTCCTTTTCTTTTTTTAAAATTTTCAATTATATTTAACATTCAATATTATTTTATATTAGTTTCAGGTTTAGAGCATAGTGGTTAGACATTTACATAATTTACAAAATGATCCCCTCAATAAATCACCATACACAGTTATTAATATAATTGACTATATTCCCCATGCTGTACTTTACATTCCCAGCACTTGTAGCTACAAATTTGTACTCCTTAGTCCCTTCACCTTTTTCACCCAGTCCTTTAACCCCCTTACGCACCTCCCATCTGGCAACCATCAGTCTGTTCTCTGTGTGTATGAGCCTGTTTCTGCTTTGTTCGTTCATTTATTTTTTTTCTTTACATTCCACATATAAGTGAAATTATTTGGTATTTGTCTTTCTCTGCCTGACTTATTTCACTTAACATAGTATCCTCTAGGTCCATCCATGTTGCTGCAAATCATCAGATTTCATTCTTTGCTAAGGCTCAGTAATATTCCATTGTATGTGTACCACATCTTTTTCCAGTCATCTATTGATGGGACTTGGGTTGCTTCCATATCTTGGCTATTGTGAATAATGCTGCAATGACTATAGCGATGCATATATTTTTCTTAATTAGTGTTTTAGATTTTTTTCAGATAAATACCCAGAAGTGGAATTGTTGGGTCATAAGGTAGTTCTATTTTTAATTTTCTGAGGAACCTCCATACTATTTTCTGTAGTGGCTGCACCAATATGCAATCCCATCAACAGTGCACAAAGGATCCCTTTTCTTTTCATCCTTGCCAACACTTGTTTGTTGATTTATTGATGATAGCCATTCTGACAGGTGTGAGGTGATATTTCATTGTAGTTTTAATTTGCATTTCTCTGATGATTCGTGACATTGAACACCTTTTCATATGTCTGTTGGTCATCTGTATATCCTTTTAGGAAAAGTGTCCTTTCAGGTCCCCTGGCCATTTTTTAATTGGGTTGTTTGTTTGTTTGTTTTTGGTGTTAAGTTATGCGAGTTCTTCATAAATTTTAGATATTAACCCCTTATCAGATGTATCATTGGTGAATATGTTCTCCCATACAGGGGGTTCCCTTTTCATCTTGTTGATGAAAACTTTACTGTGCAAAAACTTTTTATTTTGATGTAGTTCCATTTGATTATTTTTTTATTTTGTTTTCTTTGCCTGAAGAGATATATCAAAAAAACATTACTAAGAGCAATGTCAGGGAGTTTGTGATTTCTAGGTGATAAAAGCTTGGTTCATTCTCATGACAAATAAGTGAGGTATGTACCCTGTCAGCACTTTAAATTATTTTCCTTTCTGACTGTGGACCTTGGGAAACCCCAGTGGAAGTCTTTGGTTTATATTGCAAGTGAAAGAATGTGCTTTCTTTTTGTCCCTAACAGAAATAAGTCCACAATGGAATCATTCCAATTATTTATGCCCTTGATTACTCCTACTAGTGGGTGAACTACATCAGTGGTTCTCCAACATGGTTGCACATAAGAATCACCTGGAGACTTTTGTAAAAGTATTGACTTCTGGTCCCATTCCACACTTGCTAAATCAGAATATCTGGTGGTGGGAGCCAGGAATACATAGTTTTTACAAAGCTTTTGTTAATATTAATGCATTACCAGGTTTTTAAACCACTACACCAAAACAGTGACCCAAATTTTGGATCTGAAAGACTAGTATAATTTCTTCCAAAACTTTGGGGACCAACATAAAAATGTCAATTTTAATGTTGCTATGTGAAGACATGGTTCATCATACGTTATTAATGAAATGATATTTTAACACTGAAATATAGAAAATGTAGAAAGGACATAATCTTTTACTAAGGAAGGCCTTTTAAAAGATTTTTTCTAATTACAGTTTACATTCCATATTATTTTGCATTAAGAAAACTCTTTTTCCCCTCACCCAAGGACATGTTTTTATTGATTTTAGAGAGGAAGGAAGAAAGAGAGAAAGAAACAGAAACATCGATGTGAGAGAGAAACATCGATGGATTGCCTCCCATAGGCACCCTTACCAAGGATCAAACCACAACCTAAATATGTGCCATGGCTGGAATCCAACCTGCAACCTTTTGGTGTACAGGACAAGATGCTCCAACCAACTGAACCATCCAGTCATGGAAGGAAAGTCTTCCTTAAGAAAGGTTAGTTGGCAACAATTTTTCCCATGCATCAGCAGACTGATGAAAATGTCACAAACTGTCATGGATCTGCAGTAAAGAGCTTGGGACTTACTGGACTGAATGACTTCTGAAAGCCCTCCTATCCCTGATGTTCTGTATTTTAGGCCAAAGCCACTTCCTTGTTTTGGGCTGCTCCTATTCTTCAGTAGTATTTTCTGGCTAAAATGGAACCCAGTGGGTCATTTGCATTATTCCCTTGCCCTGTGCTTAAATCAGCCTACCTACCTGAGAATGAATGATGCACTGAGAAGTTACTGAAGAAGTTGAGTACATCCCTGGCTGGTGTGGCTCAGTGGGTTTAGCATTGGCCCAAGAACCAAAGGTTCACCAGTTCGATTCTAGGCCTGGATTGCAGGCCAGGTCACGCAGTTGGGAGTGTGTGAGAGGCAACCAATAGATGTTTCTCTCTCATATCAATGTTTCTCTCCCTCTCTTTCTCCCTCCTTTCCCCCTCTCTCTAAATAAATATATAAAATCTTTTTTTAAAAAAAGGTGAGTACAATTATCTCCCTCCTTCATTCACTTTTTTAAAATTCAATCTTTATTGTATTTTTCCAGTACCATTTACCCCCTTATACCCCCCCTCATTCACTTTTATTTATTCATCTCTATGAGGGAAACTTAAGAGTTATGATGACACAGCATCACTGTCGATCTAAGAGCCAAACGGGATTGATTGTGAAAAGGAGCCAGGATGCTCTAGTAGTGGCAAAAGAAGTCTAAAGACAGAGAAAACTTCAGGTTTATTTTTTATAATCATAAAAGGGTACTGAAGAGAACCCTTATTACTGGGAAATAAATATGAATGTTGACATCCTTCTGATGGCCAAAGTATAGTCATGGAAGGGAAAAGATATTGGATGTAGCCTAATTTCAGCTTGAGCCAGCAGGCTATTCATAATAATAGGTGCATTAAAAACAAATCAATTGGCGTATTCATGGAACTGCTTCCTGAGTGCCAAAGAAGCAGTTCTGCTCAATAATTGGTCTATTATTAGAGCATACATAGAGGGGGGAAAGATGAAAGAATCAACAGGAGCATTATAGAAAAGAACATAACAAGAAATACTTAACCCTCTGAGGGATAGCACAGAACCCCAAAGCTTGAAGTGTGAGGAAGGATGAAACAGATTGGTTTCATGATCCAAAAGAGAAATGGAATGGGATATTTAAACCTTTTATTCATTTATTTTTATTCATTAAAGAGACATTTATTGAGCATCTACTATGTGCTAAACATTGTGCTAGACCCTGTCTGAAAAATATCCTATCCTGAGAAGTGGAACCCTTGTAGGGCTGGAACAGAGGTGTCTCAGATGTATGGTTACAATGCAGTGTAAGAATGGGCCTTGTCCTTGTTACATCTCAGTTTCCTCTCATAGATTGTGACCTCCTTAAGAATAGGGTCGATATTATTTACTTTTGTATCCTTAGCATTTAACACAATGCCTGATACAAAGAAGGTACTCTAAATACATACATACATATGATTGCATACATACATATATACACATACATACATACATACATACATACAGCTACTTGATGTAACAAAGCCTATAAACAATAGCGATCAGGCTCATCTTTTAGGTTTGTTGTGAAAATTAGAAATAACATGGAAAACAACTAGCATAGCACCTGTCATGCAGTAAGTGCTCAGTAAATGGTAACAGCAAGATGGTTTGGAGATTGCTTTCATTGGAAAAAGAAGAAAACAACCCAGTCCTTTGGCATTGGTTCATTCCAAAATCTAGAACATAGAATGTCAGAGCTGGAAGGGACCTTCCACAAAGTGCAATCTCTTCATTTCACAGATGGAAAAATTGAAACCTAGAGAGAAAAAGACTTACTTAACTTGACATCTAAATTATCTAAGCTTTCCTTCTAAGTACCCCAAACCTTTATGGAAGGCAATATGATATACATATATACAAGGTAGGGGCATCACTTCATAATTAAAACAGAGGAAGATTAAACCATTTGCCCAATATTCATATTGGGTATTTTTCATATTGTGATAATCTGGCTTGAGTCTGTGATTTAACCACTACACATCTCTATCACAACACTTGTAAAATTATATTAAAATTACCCATTTAACATGTATCTTCACTAGAACCAAAGCTCATTGAAGGCAGAAACTGCATACAACTTCTATTATAGTTAGATATTCATTCCCTGAACAAATATTTATTGAGCAAATAGTATACATCAGGACTTGCTAGCCCTGAAGAATAGGCCTTATCGTTGAAGGCAGATTATGTAGCTCTGTGGTGCTAGTGGTGCTCATTTCTTTTTTATCATCTTCTTCCCTTTTCTACTGTGTTGAACATTTTACCTTAGTTTCATCTCTTCTAATGGGCATAGGGCTATATGCCCGAGCTTAGTTTTGTCTGCAAAAAGAGAGTAATCAACGAGAAACTTCAGAGGGAAAGTGAAATCAGAAACATGATGAGATCTGGAAGTTCCTCACTTCATGTAGAGGTTTGTTTCAAGAAAGGCTTTTGGGTATTACATTTGGTGGGTTTTTTGTTTTGTTTTGTTCAATTTAGGCAGTGCCCTAGCCTTACAATATCCTTGGCCTTTCCCTTTGTTACCTGTGGACGAGCCCAAAGAGGGCTCCTTGCCCCACCAGCAGAAGGACACCCCCTCCTCCCTGCAGCTCTGCTTTGCAGCACCTCAGCTGTGTGACTGCCCAGCCTAGAGGCAGTGGGAACCCTGGCAGACACCACACAAGCAGGGCGCTGCCTCCCCCAGTGGAAGCAGTGGTTGAGCTCAGCTGCAGTGGAGCGTTCACCTGGAGATGGTTGAGCCACTGCAGCTGCTGTGACACAGGCCAAGGCCCCAACGGCAGAGAAGCTGGGCAATCTCAGGACACAGCAGAGTCAGGGGTCTCCTCCACTATTGGGATGGTGGTAGGGGGAGGTTCTTACACTGAGTGCAATGAAAGCTGGAAACATGAATGGACAGGGCCCAAGCACACACAGAAAGCTGGAAAGATGAATGGATGGGGCTGGGCATGCCACAACAGAGGGGTGAAGGATAGGGCCCCATGACACTGGAAGCTAAAAAGATAACCAGATAAGAAGAAAGGCCCTTGCCCCTGCTCTTCTAGTACCAGATTGGGGGGTAAGACCAGAGGAAGGCAGGCACATGTGCCATAGAAGTCAGAATTGCAGCAGGGGGAGGTGCTAGACCAAAGAGGCTTGTCCTTCTAGCCTGGGGAAAGAAGAGATTGGTTGGGAGGCAGACATACCCAAAGCTCAGGAAAGTTTAGGAAGTTAATTGGTCTTTCTGAGTAAGCACCTGGCCCATCCCACACCCAAAACAGATATAGCCCCGGAGGAACAAAGAAATGCTCTCTCTTGCTCATTGTTCACTGCTCAGGACCTTTACTCCTCTTGCTTGTTGCTCACTGCTCTGGACCAGCTCTCTCCCTTGCTTGTTGCTTGCTCTTTGGACAAGCTCTGCTCCTGCTCATGGCTCACTGCTCAGGATCAGCTCTGCTTTTGCTTGTCACTTGCTTCTCAAGACCCGGCTCTACTCTTGCTCATCA
Source organism: Pteronotus mesoamericanus (assembly GCF_021234165.1). Taxonomy (NCBI): domain Eukaryota; kingdom Metazoa; phylum Chordata; class Mammalia; order Chiroptera; family Mormoopidae; genus Pteronotus; species Pteronotus mesoamericanus. The sequence goes on from NW_026555198.1 coordinate 8,569,327, forward strand.
CTCACTGCTCAGGACCTGGTCTTTCTGGCTCATCACTCACTGCTTGAGACCTGCACTCAGTGCACTGGCCTGTCCTCTACATGGGCCACATGGCCCATGGCCTCCTGGAGGGAGTCTCTCTTTCTCTCACGCCAACCTGGTGAAGTATTCACCACATGACCTTATGGTCCTAGCAACAGCATGACCCATAACCATGTCAGCTCTACACACAACCTCCAGGAGGGAGCCTGAAGCCAGACAACAGCTGGGAACAACTTAAGTTACCTGGATGACCACTTCGCCACCTATGGACCCCAAAGGACAGTGCTTTAAAATGGAGCATAACTCTGGGCATTGCCTTTCGTCTGGTCTTGCTGTGGATAGCTGGGCTTGATCTGGGTTTTGCAGAGGAGATGGGCTTTGAGACGGGGAGTCTGCCATTCTCCAAGATGGTGTAGCATCCGAATAAAACCTCTTTTCTTTTGCATCAGAACCCACCTCACAAGTTTGGCTTTTGTGGCGGCAGGCAGGCAAACCACCCTCTTCCCCCTCCCCCCCTTAACACCCTCCTATTTGGCTTTCTAAGAATTCACAGTCTAGCTAAAAAGATAAGTCATGTTCATCCAGAAAGATAACTCCCTGACCCCAGGTCAGTAGTAGAGACACTAATTGCAATAGAGACCAAAGGAGGACAAGGTGAGGGTGATGTGTAGAGGGGGAGTGGGATGGGACAGAGTGCGGTTCAGGGTAACAAAGGGAAGGCTGGAAGTAAACTTTGTGTGCTTGTTCCACTTCTTTGGGTGTGACATCTCAGACTCCAAGTAGCCACAGATCTAGGGCCTTAAGGACCCCAAGGTCCTTGTACCAGAACTTTTTAGAGAGTAAGAGACAGAAAGATAAAACAGTGGTGGGGCATTAGAGACAGAATCAGGTATCAGCTACTGAATTAGAGGAAAGTGACTGGTGTGCTCTGGCTCAGGGGTCAAGTTTCAAATCCAACTTGCTGACTTGCAGATAAAGAAAGCCAGTTAAAGGGCAAGAAAAATCACTCAAATGGAGCAGGGGCAAGGGAGTTGGGTGGAGGATAAAGGACAAAGTAGAGGCAGTTTATTTTTCTCCTTCAGTATGTACATAAAGTCAAAACTCAGTTCTCAAACGTCTCCCATTTCAAACTATTCAGTTCTGAAACAGCCTTCTAGGAAAAATAAAGTTTGAGAACCAAGGTTCCACTGTATTTACAGAGTTCCTTCTGTGCCTGGTTAAACTCAGTTTCCCCAAGTCCTCTCTATGGTTGAAGGAAGAGACAAAGGAGAAGTAGTGCACTTTGTTGAAACTTTCTGAGACCTGGACTTGTTAATCCACTTACCCGGTGTCCTACTGTGAGTGGGGCCAGAACCCGTGTCTCACACCTCCTAACTATGAGACATTTTCTCTGTACCATACCACCTCCTATTATGTCATTCAACTGCTTGAAAATCTGAGATGATTCCTTACTACCTAAAAGGGAAAGTTCAAACACCTGAACTGCCACTTTAGGCCCCTTATTATCTGGGCCCTGTTCAACTCTTCAGTTGATTCATGGGCCACTTCCCACAGAGAAGCAGCACAGAGCTCTTTCCTACCTTATTGCCCCTAAATGCCCTTGTCTCCTTTTTCCCAACTCTTCTGCCAGATGTGTGATTTGCAAAATTTTCTCCCAGTATACAGTTTGCCTATGATGTTTTTGATAATGTTTTTGATGAGAAGACTTTTAAAATTTTGATAAAGTCTGATTTAGTTTTCCTTTTCTTGTTAGGGTAGTCTTCTCAGTGACCTGTTTAAGAAATCTTTGCATACTCCCAAGTCATATTCTCCTATGTTTTCTGCTGAAAGCTTTATAATTTTAGGTTTTATATTTAGACTTACGATCTACCTCAAATTAATTTTTGTGTATGGTGTAAAGGAAAGGTTGAGGTTCATTTTTCATATGGATAGTCAATCATACTTGTGCCATTTGTTGAAAAATACTTCCATTTCCTGCATTGGATTGCTTTGGTTTCTTATCTTTATATTGTTATCTGTCTTATTTAGAAAAGTGGATATGTAAAGCTTACTGAATTTTCACAGATGGAACACTCCAATTTAACCAGCCCCATTTCCCAGCAGCCATATTATTATCAGCATCACATAAATCCCCTTTGTGCTGATTTACAATTACAACCTCTCTTGCTGCAGCAATAATCACTATACTGATGTCTAATGCATAAATTAATTTTGCCTATTTCTATACTTTATATAAATGGAATCATATATTGTGTAGTCTTTTGTGTCTGGCTTCTTAATATTATGTTTATGAGAGTCATCCATGTTGTGTATAGCAATAGTTCATTCATTTTCATTGCTGCATATTATTTTACTGAATGAATATACTACATCAACGTGGACATTTGGGTTGTTCCCAGTGTTTAACTATAAATGAATGGTGCTGCTATGAACATGTCTTTTTTTGCACATATCTATATATTTCTGTTAGATGTATACTTAAGAAGTGGAACTACTAGGTTATAAAGCATACGTATCTTCACATTTTAGATGTTGCCAAACAGTTATTTGAACTGTTTGTTCCACATTTTTAACAACACTTAGTATTGTTTACCTTTTCCATTTTATTTATTCTGGTGCAAATAACATTGCAGTTTTAATTTCATTTTCTTGATTAAAAGTTTGAGTACCTTTTTATATGTTTATTAAACATTTACTTATCCTTTTGAAATTGTCATCTTGTTGCTTGTGACCATTCTGGTGGGTGACTTGCCTCCCTTTCTACTTATTAAAAATCTATTTTTAAAAGATTTTATTTATTTATTTTTTCACATATTACTTTTATTTTATTTGTTTTATATTTAAGTATATTTTATTGATTATGCTAATACAGTTGGCCCATTCTTTTTTGTCCCCATTATCCCCCTGTGCCTGGTACCCCATTCCCTCCAGCATGCCCCCGCTCACTTCATGTCCATGGGTTGCACACATAAGTTCCTTTGCTTCTCCATTTTCTATACTATTCTTAACCTCCCCCTGTCTATTTTGTACCTACCATTTGTTTCTTATTTCCTGTACTTTTCCCCCCATTCCCTCATCCCCATCTTTGCCGATAACCCTCCATGTGATCTCCATTTCTATGACTCTGTTCCTGTTCTAGTTGTTCGCTTAGTTTTTTTATGTTTTTGTTTTTTTAGATTCAGTTGTTGATAGCTGTATGTTTGTTGTCATTTTACTGTTCATAGTTTTGATCTCCTTTTTCTTAGATAAGTCCCTTTAACATTTCATATAATAAGGGCTTGGTGATGACGAAGTCCTTTAACTTTACCTTATCTGGGAAGCACTTTATCTGCCCTTCCATTCCAAATGATAGCTTTGCTGGATAGAGTCATCTTGGATATATGTCCTTACTTTTCATGACTTTGAAAACTTCTTGCCAGCCCCTTCTTGCCTGCAAGATTTCTTTGGAGAAATCAGCTGAGAGTCTTATGAGAACTCCTTTGTAGGTACCTGTCTCCTTTTCTCTTGCTGCTTTTAAGATTCTCCCCTTATCTTTAATCTTGGGTAATTTAATTATGAAGTGGTGTGTTCCTCTTTGGGTCCAACTTGCTTGGGACTCTCTGTGCTTCCTGAACTTGGATGTCTATTTCGTTCCCCAGATTGTGGAAGTTTTCCTTCATTATTTTTCCAAGTAAGTTTTCAATTTCTTGCTCCTCCTCTTCTCCTTCTTGCACCCCTATGATTCAAATGTTGGAATGTTTAAAGTTGTCCCAGATGTTCCTAAGCCGTTCCTCATGTTTTGGAATTCTTGTTTCTTCATTCTGTTCTGGTTGAATGTTTATTTCTTCCTTGTGTTCCAAATCATTGATTTGAGTCCCAGTTTCCTTCCCTTCACTGTTGGTTCCCTGTATATTTTTCTTTATTTCACTTTGTATAGCCTTCACTTCTTCCTTTATTTTGTGTCTCTACTCAATCATTTCTGTGAGCATCCAGATCACCAGTGTTTTGGACTCTGCGCTTGATAGGTTGGCTATTTCCTCATGGCTTAGTTCTATTTTTGGAGCTTTGATCTGTTCTTTCATTTGGGCCATATTTCTTTGTGTTAGCACATCTGTTACATTGTAAGGGGTGGAGTCTTAGGTATTTTCCAGAGCTGGGCAACCCACTTCACTGTATTGTGGCACTGCATGTGGGGAAGGGGGAGGGCTTAGAGAGGGAACAATGCCACTTGCTTGACTCTCGCCCACTTTTAAGAGACTGGCAGTTTCTTCTGCTGCCACAACCCCCACAGATTTTTACAGCCAGAGGTTTTGAGGCTTCATTTTCCCCGTGCTGGAACCATTGGTTGCATGGTTTGTTTTGCTCCTCAGTTGTTCCTCCTGGTTTATCCACACACAAATGTGGGATCACCCGGTCCACCAGTTACCGCCTTGCTATGCATCCTCACCACCCTGGCTGCCCATCTCTACCCCTCCAACCAGTCTGGATGAATGTTTCTTCTTTAATTCCTTGGTTGTTGGACTTCCATACAGTTCAACTTTCTGGCAGTCCTGGGTTCTTTTTGTATTTAAATTGGTGTTTTCTTCATTTGGTTTTGAGAGAAGGGGAAGCATATCTACCTATGCCTCCATCTTGGCCAGAACACCTATTTATTTAATTTAATTTTTTAGAGAAGGAGAAAGAGAGGGAGAGAAACACTGATGTGTGAGAGAAACCTCGATCAGTTGCCTCTCACACACCCCCAACAGGGGACCTGGCTCACAACCCAGGCATGTGCTCTGACTGGGAATCTAACTGGCAACCATTCAGTTCGTAGGCTGGCGCTTAATCCGCTGAGTCACACCAGCCAGAGCTTAAATACCTGTTATACCTTCAAGATCCAGCTCAAATGTCACCTCGTTGATATAGTTTACTCCATACCCTAGGCCGTACAAATGAATCATCATAGCACTTTGCACTCCATTATAAATTTCACTTTTATTGGGCATCTATTTTCATTCATTACTGGGTTAAACTATTTGTTATAGCAACTCCAGCTTTGTGTCATGAGACCTATCTTTTTGTAAATTATCTCCCTTACTAGGTTGGTAACTCTTTAAAAGGCAGGAAATCCACCTTATTTAATTCTGTACACTCTCCTCCATTCACAATTGCCACACTTACAGAATGACAGTCACATAGTGGACATTTAATATACATTTGTTGGGTTAAATGCTTGTTATTGAATATATGACATGTATTATTTTATATTTGCATAGGGCAGATGGTTGATATTGTTGAATTAACATTAAGATAGATTTTCTACAGAAAGGATTAAATCAAGTCAATGAACGTTCTTCCATAATTGTGAGGCTCAAAACTAGACCTTGGATTCATTTTCCAAGGCTGGAGAAATAAGGACTATTTTTCTTAGGTCTCTGCCATGTTCCTAGGATGTCAGCTCAATGGAGACAGTGACTTTTATCTCTAATATATAGAAGAATACTCAATGCATAATAGATATTTAATCATTGATTTTCAAATGAATGATAAGAAAGTCAATAAAGTAGCCTGATCCACCGTCTTCTATCTCATCCTTCCCTGATGTTTAAAATGCTGTATTAGTGGCTGCCTCCTTCAAGTTATTCTCTTTCAAAATACCAGTCCTATAGACAGTTTACTCAATTACATTTTACATGTGCACTGTGATTGGCTCATTACAATACAATTTCATATCCACTATTACCTTCTATTACCTTCTAATGGCATAGCAGTTCTTTTAGGTGGGCATGTCTGAGATTATCATGCCTTTTTTCTTTTATCACAAAGGAGTTTATCAGGTTAGTGAGGTTGGGGGTACTTGAGGGCTCTGGGGATATAAATGGAGTTAGAAGGAACCAGGGAGAAAACTACAGAGAGAAGGATCCTGAAGGGAGAAAGGAGAGACTGTTCAAGATGAGTCTGGTGCTGTGACTGGTCTGCCCCCTCCAAAATCATTGCCTCAGGAGCCCCAGTTTTAGCAGGAGTGAGGGCTAGCCTAGTAGCTATATCAGTGGAGCTCCCTCAGAGTGTACACTTCCCTGGCTGGGAGGAATACAATCCAGGGAGTACTTGTGAAAGAAACAATATTCAGGCCCTTTTCCTATTAGAAGACTTAGTTTTAGGGATTAGGAGATTTGGTAGAGTACTAGGGGTACAGAGATGGTGGTATAAGTAGTCCTCAAGGCCCTGCCAGGCAATCAGCAACAAAATCCTTATATCCAGATTTCTGGGGAAGCACTGCATGTATGAAGGGATGAGAGTGGGACCTCAGCTTCTCATCCAAGTAGGGAAAGCCAAAGAGAGCTATCAATATCAGACAATACTAATCAGTTACAGGTGGATTTCCAACACTTCCTTTTTGAAATGCCTCTTGAACTAGTTTGGACAAGGAAGGAGGTTGGGATGATGGAGCAGGGGAAAGGGAGGAACATGGGTGAAAAGATCAGTGATTTTATTTAAAAAAAAAACACAAAGAAATTTATGGCCATGGCCTTTGTCTAGCATTAAATTGCCAACTTCAGACTTTGAAGAGTTTTTGAACACCTGTCAGTCCCCATGGTTGAGAGAAGAGAAAATCAAGCTTTTGGAGTAAGGCTGCTGAACTTGTATAGGACAGAGCTTATGCCCACTCTCTCCTCTGCTCTTTACTCGCATCAGGCTTTCCTCTGTGTTCCATATCCTAGCACTCTAATTGGCTGTTTACCGAGCTGTTTCACCCAGTAAAATGTGATTTCTTTCCTGTGTCCTCAAGCACCTGATAGGTACTCTGTAATTTCATATTGCTTGTATGAGCAAATGAGACTAGGCTTTGGAAGATGGGGCCTCACAAGTGCTTGGCCCAGAGACACGGGAAATCATTGTACCTCATACTTGCCTTGGTTTTCCTGAGCCACGGGTTCTATACCAGTCCCAATTTAGTAGGCAAGTAGTTTTTTTCTTCTCCCTCCATTTTTTTCCTTCTTTTCTTCCTTCCTGTAGGAGAGTCTAGATGGTGGAGGGACTTTCTAATACCCATGGAATTTGGTACAGTGAAGGGAACAAAGTACTGGTAGCCAGTAGATTTGGGTTTAAGTCTCAACTCTATTGCTGTCACTGAGTGACCTTGGGTGAGCCCCTTATCCTTTCTGTATCCCTTAGTATCTTTACCTGAAAATAGAACAAAGTAGGATAAGTACTCTCACAACTTTGCTGTTTGGTGTCATTTCCAAAGTGTAATACAAGCATATGAGACAATTTTAGGTGTTATCAGAAACAAATGTTAAATTTCAATAACTATGGATGTATTTATTTTGATTGGAAAAATAGCTCAGGACATTAAATCTATGGCATTACATAAGGTGAAACTGAATTTATTTAAGGAAAAAGTGAGTCATTTTAAAGAAATAAATATTAGCACACTGGCTAGTAGACATAGTAAAAATAATGCAGATGGTCTGGATATGACTGAAAGTTAGACAACACTGTCCTAGAATTCTGTGGCATCTTTATAGGACAGGGTTGGACCCAGGGCCTCCCACTCTCAACCATCACTGCTATCCTTTAACCACAAAAGTTGTACCTTTAACTTGGAGGAAAAACACCCACAGAAATCCCAAAACCAGTCCTGGGTAATTCCCAAGGGCCTTCCCAGCACTGATATGCTAAGACTTTAAATCACAAAAGCCAGACTTGGATATTCTCCTCACCTGAGGGGTAACTAGATGACTATGTCCGAGTCAGGTGATTTGAGAAGCTGCCCACTTTCCTGCAGTGCACTTCAGGCTCCAGGGTAAAGCTATAGAAAGAAATTTGGAGACTGCCATCTAAAAGTTTTTGGGGAGGGAGAGGAAGGCAGTAATAGTCTCCAAAATCCAGCTGCCCCCTGGTGGCTATAGACATAGATGTGCATGGATAGAGTTCCTTTTGGCCTAGATTGACATCTATTCAGAGCAGCCTGTTCCAGAGCACAGTAGTTCTCAACAAGCCTCAAATACTGTGGATTTGGGGGAATTGGAGTGGGGATAAACCTGAGAAGTATTTACAAGCTATATCCCTTCTTCAGACCAAGAACACAATGATAGAGAAAAGCTCAATAAATCCTGGGATAACCCAAAATTCAGGCCAGTTTGCTTGACTCCCAAGTCCCTCTCAAAAAGGATTATTTGGTGCTTTACCAGGCTCATCTTCCCATCCTGACATGTACTCTTGAAAGAAGCTTCCCAATCAAATAACTGCTTGTTACTAAAGCATCACCAGCAGAGGCCTGGGGAGGATTTGACACCTTGCCCCATAATTTTAATCGGTTCTCCCACATACATGATATTGGCAATTGGCATTTTCTCAAATGTGTGCTTTGCAAACACAATTTGAAGTTCCCCAGGCCTCTCCTCTAAACAGCCCTAATGCCACCCTTAAAAATTGCCTATTTAGAAATTCTGGAGGCACTTCAGTAGCACTCATAAGTATACTTTGGCAAGCAAAGTGGTTTAAAAATCAGGGTATATCAGTCACTGAAAATGATGGAGTCAGGAACTTCAGACATACCACCCTCCAAAAAAGCAACTAATGAACTAGAAAAACTGTCAGAATCAGCTTTGGAAAAACTCTGGAGTCTAGTTAAAAACTTAAAACAATTGCCCTGGCTTGTGTGGCTCAGTTGGTTGGGTGTTGTCCCACAAACTGAAAGGTCGAGGGTTCAATCCCCAGGCAGGGTATGTGCAGGAGTCAGCCGATCAATGTTTCTCTCTCACGTCAATGTTTCTTTCCCTCTCTTTCTATCTCCTTTTCCTCTCTCTGGAATCAATAAAAGAAAAACATAAGAAAACTTACAGCAACAAGTGGATTCACACCACCAAGATTTGGTGAAGAAAGACAATGTTGCTTTGTGGTGAGAGAATGTTGTGCTGCAGTGTTTTGAATTATGCACTTACCATACTCCACACTCCATATCAGCAGTAGCTGTGAGGACAGTAGCTGACAGAACTGGTGCAAGTTGCTAGTGCCAAAGGAAGCAATATGGACTTTACTCTTAAAGAATTGCATTAAGGGTCTCAGCTTGCCTGGAGGCACCTTCAAAAACTGGCACAAAGGTTTCTTTTTCATTTTGCCTGACTCAGTGTGTTCATAGGGCTCAGGTGGCTACTACTAAAAGCATTTAAAGACATACGTAATGCCCATAGCAGCTTGAGGCATGGGGCAACACTTGAGACAAGCAGTAGACGAACCTAGAAGACTGGGAAGGCGATATGTGTGGGAATAAGGGCTTTAAAAAACTTCTTTGTATACTGGGGAATCAAGAAATCCATGTGCTTAAACAGGAAAGGACCGTGCTTATAAAGGACTGAGGAGACCCTCAGCTTTCACCTCTGCCTGGTCTTCAGGCTTGACACATGCAGAAAGTGAAAGTTGAAAGATTGTCCCAACACAGAACCAATAGGCAGAGACTGTTTTTTTTTTCCTTTCTTGATTTTATTTTAATTTTTTTCATTTTTGGCTCCAGGCATCTAAGGTAACTGTCAAAACACCAGCTGATCACCCTGACCAGGTGGCTCAGTGAGTTGGAACAGGCAGAGGCAGATTTCTGGGTTCTTTGAGACATTTGCTGACCTGCCACTGTGAGACCAGTGCTGATAAAGGCTGGCTTTGGTGCACAACTTGGTCCATTTCACATGCACCCAGGCCCAGCAGAGGGAACCATAAGCTGTGGATTGCTGATAGCTCCAAACACATTGCCCAGGGCAAGTCACAGGCAATATCTGACATACACTGCACTAGATCCTTTACAGATCTTCCTAATATGTAAAAACAAACACAAAGAGGTAACCCAAATGGAGAGACAAAGACACAGGCCCCAAATGAAAGAACAAGAGAACTTTCCAGAAGAAAAGCTAAATGATATGGAGGTAAGCAATTTATCAGCTCTAGAGTTCAAAATAATAATTATAAGGATGCTCAACAGCATGAAAAAGTTCATAGAAGTCTTACCAGTCGTCAACAAATCATCTATATATTGAACTTATATATATATATACATATATATATATGGAAAATTCTTCTAGTTCTTTTATACATATCTAGAGAATATAATAGGCAAATCCATTGCCACATACATTGAAATCCTCCATAGGTAAACACAAAGAGGAACCTTTATTCCTCAGCTGAAGATGAGAGGTGAAAAGCTGAAAATACGTATATTACAAAAAATATTTAGGTGAAGCACTTATAGAGGTTAAGAGAGTAGCATGAGTGGGTATAACAGTATCAGAGAAATTACTAACTTACTTTACATTAAGATTAAGGGACTTCCCCTTATGTGCTGAGAGCTCCAGATAAGAGTTTGCTCCCATAAGGTGTAATTCTAACTGAGAAGCTAATACTGAAGGCTTAGGTTTTGCTTTGTCTTGTTTAGCTTTCTCCATATTTTCCCAAAATTTAGTTGCTGCTGCCAATATCTGAGAAACTAGATATTGCCATCCACTACTTTTTCCTTTGCCTCAGTTCCAGGCAAAAAGGCTGCCACAAAAATGGAGAGGACCAAAATTTTTTCCTATCTGCCCCTGAATCTGTCTTTGTAAATTTAGATAATGCCTCAATAAACTACTGGTGAAAATCAGTGAGGATTCATCCAGCTTCTAAGTGCAGTATTGTAGTTTCTTCCAGCTCACCTTCTACAGAAAGGCTTCAAGGATTACCTGCATCAATTCCTGCATTGAGTTTCCAAGGCGCAAAGAGTAGCCTGAGTTGTTGGAGAAAGCAAAAAACAGGCTTCATGAGGCCATGGCACTCCGTGATGACATTATTTGGTCTCTCTTATGAACTGAAATATGTCCCCCAAAAAGATAAGCCCTTAAACCCCACTACCTGTGAATGTAACCTTATTTGGAATTATGGTCATTGCAGATGTCATCAAAGCAATGGTAAGCTCTAATTCCATATGACTGGTGTCCTTTTTACTCTTTTTTTTAATTGTTGTTCAAGTAAAGTTGTCTCTGTTTTCCCACTGCCACTTTCCCCTGCCCCACCCAACCCCAACTCCCACCCTCAATGCTAACCCCCTTTGGCTTTGTCCGTGGGTCCTTTATACATGTTCCTTGATGACCCTTCCCCTTCTTTCCCTGTTATCCCCCTCTCCTCCCCTCTGGTCACTGTCAGTTTGTTCTTCATTTCAATGTCCCTGGTTATATTTTCCTTGCTTGTTTGTTTTGTTGATCAGTTCCTGCTTCTAGGTGAGATCATATGGTATTTGTCTTTTGCCCCCTGGCTTATTTCACTTAGTATAATGCTCCCCAGTTCCATCCATGCTGTCGCAAAGGATGGTAGCTCTTTCTTTCTTTTTGCTGCATAGTATTCCATTGTGTAAACGTACCATAGTTTTTTGATCCACTCATCTACTGATGGGCACTTAGGTAGCTTCCAGCACTTGGATATTGTAAATTGTGCTGCTATGAACACTGGGGTGCATAGGTTCTTTTGAATTGGTGTTACAGGATTATTAGGGTACAATCCTAGCAGTGGAATTGCTGGGTCAAAAGGCAATTCCATTTTTAGTTTTTTGAGGAAATTCCATTCTGTTTTCCACAGTGGCTGCATCAGTCTGCATTCCCCCCAAGAGTGTACTAGGGTTCCCTTTATCTCCACAATCATGCCAGCACTTATTCTTTGTTGATTTGTTTATGATGGCTATTCTGACCGGTGTGAGGTGGTACCTCATTGTGGTTTTAATTCGCATCTCTCTGATGGCTAGTGATGTTGAGCATCATTTCATATGTCTTTGGGCCCTCTGTATGTCCTCCTTGGAGAAGTGTCTGTTGAGGTCCTTTGCCTATTTTTAAATTGGATTGTTCGTCTTCATGAAGTGGAGTTGTGTGAGTTCTTTATCTATTTTGGAGATCACACCCTTGTCTGAGGTACCATTGGCAAATATATTTTCCCATACAGTTCGTTCCCCTTTCATTTTGTTGATGTTTTCTTTAGCCGTGCAGAAGCTTTTTAGTTTCATGAAGTCCAATTTGTTTATTATTTCCTTTATGTCCCTTGCTCTAGGGGACATATCAGTGAAAATATTGCTGAATAGAATATCAGAGCGTTTCCTGCCTATGTTCTCCTCTAGGACTTTTATGGTATCACGACTTATATCTATCCATCTTGAGCTTATTTTTGTGTATGCTGTCAGTTGGTGGTTGAGTTTCATTTTTTTTGCATGTAGCTGTCCAGCTCTCCCAACACCATTTGTTGAAGAGGTTATTTTTACTCCATTTTAGGCTTCTGCCCCCTTTGTCAAATACTAATTGACCATAGAGACATGGGTTTATTTCTGGGCTTTCTATTCTGTTCCATTGATCTATGTGTATGTTCTTGTGCCAGTACCAGACTGTTTTGATTACAGTGGCCTTGTGATATAGTTTGATATCAGGTATTGTGATCCGTCCTACTTTGTTTTTCTTTCTCAAAATTGCTGCAGCTATTCCGGGACTTTTATGGTTCCATATAAATTTTTGAAATGTTTGTTCTATATCTGCGAAGTACATCATTGGTATTTTAATAAGGATTGTGTTGAATCTATATATTGCTTTGGGTAGTATGGACATTTTGATAATGTTAATTCTTCCAATCCATGAACATGGTATATGCTTCCATTTATTTGTGTCTTCCTTAATTTCTTTCTTCAGTGTTGTGTAGTTTTCTGAGTACAGGCCTTTTACCTCCTTGGTTAAGTTTATTCCTAGGTACTTTATTTTTCTTGTTGCTATAGCAAATGGGACTTTTCCCTTGATTTCTGATTCTGATACTTCATTGTTGGTGTACAAAAATGCCTTCAATTTCTGAATATTGACTTTTTATCCTTCTCTTTTGCCAAATTCACTTATTAGGTCAAGTAATTTTTGGTGGAGCCTATAGGGTTTTCTCTTTTTTTAGATTTTATTTATTTATTTTTACAGAGAGATGGAGAAGGAGGGAGAAAAAGAGGGAGAGAAACATTGATTGCGAGACATGCATCGAATGGTTGCCTCTCGCACACCTCCAACTGGGGACCTGGCCCACAACCCAAGCATGTGCCCTGACAGGAAATCAAACTGGCAACCTTTTGGTTTGGAGGCCAGCACTCATTCCACTGAGCCACACCAGCCAGGGTATGAAGTCTGTAGGGTCTTCTATGTACACCATCATGTCATTTGCAAACAGTGACAGTTTCACTTCCTCCTTTCTAATTTGGATGCCTTTTATTACTTTTTCTTATATGATCACTGTGGCTAGGACTTCCAATACTATGTTGAATAGAAGTGGTAAAAGTGGACATCCTTGTGTTGTTTCTGATCTTAGTGAGAAAGCATTTAGTTTTTGCCCATTGAGTATGATGTTGGCTGTAGATTTCTCGTATATGGCCTTTATTATGTTGAGGTATGCTCACTCTACTCCCACTTTGTTGAGTGTTTTTATCACAAATCAGTGCTGTACCTTATCAAATGCTTTTCCTGCTTCTATTCATATAATCATGTGGTTTTTGTCTTTCCTTTTGTTTATGTAACATATTACATTTATTGATTTGCAAATATTGAACCATCCTTGCATGCCTGGGATGAATCCCACTTCATCATGGTGTATGATCTTTTTAATGTATTGCTGGATGTGGTTTGCCAACATTTGCTGAGGATTTTAGTGTCTATGCTCATCAGCAACATTGGCCTGTAGTTTTCTTTCTTGGTTGTATCTCTATCTGCTTTTGGGATTAGGATGATGCCAGCCTCATAAAAAGAGTTTAGGAGTCTTCCCTCTTCTTGGGTTTTTTGGAATAGTCTGAGAAGGATAGGAGTTAGCTCTTCCTTAAATGTTTTATAAAATTCTCCTGTAAAACTGCCCAGTCCAGGGCTTTTGTGTGCCAGGAGTTTTTTGATTACTGCTTCGATTTCACTAGCTGTTATCAGTCTGTTCAGGCTCTCAGCTTCTTTTTGGTTGAGTTTTGGAAGATCATATTTTTCTAGAAATTTGGCTTTTTAGTCCAGGTTTTCAAATTTCTTGGCATATGGTTGTTTGTAGTAATTTCTTACAATCCTTTGTATTTCTGTGGTATCAGTTGTAATTTCTCCTCTTGCATTTCTGATTTTATTTATTTGGGTCCTCTTTCTTTTTATCTTTATTTAAAAGATTTTATTTACTTATTTTTAGAGAGGGAGAAAGAGCGGGAAAGAAACATCAATGTGTGGTTGCATTTTGTGCAACCCCTGCTGGGGACCTGGCCTGCAACCCAGGCATGTGCCCTACACTGGGAATCAAACCAGTGACCCTTTGGTTCACTGACTTGTGCTCAATCCACTGAGCAACACCAGCCAGGGCTCTCTCTCTTTTGTTTTTTTGATGAGTCTGCTTAAAGGCTTGTTGATTTTGTTTTTATTTTTTTACCTTTGTTTTCTTTAAAATATATATTATTGATTATGCTATTACAGTTGTCCCATTATCTTCTCCCCTTTTTTCCCCTCTGCTCTGCATCCCCTTACCCACCAGCATTCCCCTCCCCCATTAGTTCATGCCCATGGGTCATACATATAAATTCCTTACCTTCCCCATTTCCTATATATTCTTAACCTCCCTCTACCTATTTTGTACCTACTATTTATGCTGCTTATTCCCTGTACCATTTACCCCATTCTCCTCTCTCTGCCTCTCCTCTTATCTCCTTTTCTGTGATTCTATTCCTGTTCTAGGTGTTTGCTTGGTTTGGTTTTTTTTCTTAGGATCAATTGTTAATACTTGTGAGTTTGTTGTCATTTAATGTTTGTAGTTTTTGATCTTCATCTTCTACTTAAATAAGTCTCTTTAAAATTTCATATAATACGGTCTTGGTGATGATGAACTCCTTTAACTTGACCTTATCTGAGAAGCGCTTTCTCTGCCCTTCCATTCTAAATGATAGCTTTGCTGGATAGAGTCATCTTGGATGTAGGTCCTTGCCTTTCATGACTTTGAAAACTTCTTGCCGGCCCCTTTTGCCTGCAAGGTTTCTTTGGAGAAATCATCTGATAGTCTTATGGAAACTCCTTTGTAGGAAACTGTCTCCTTTTCTCTTGCTGCTTTTAAGATTCTCGCCTTATTTTTAATCTTGGGTAATGTAATTATGATGTGCCTTGGTGTGTGCTTCCTTGGGTCCAACTTCTGTGGGACTCTCTGAGCTTCCTGGATCTCCTGGAAGTCTATTTCCTTGGCCAGATTGGGGACGTTTTCCTTCATTATTATTCCAAATAAGTTTTCAATTTCTTGCTCTTCCTCTTCTTCTGGCACTCCTGTGATTCGGATACTGGAACATTTAAAGTTGTCCCAGAGGTTCCTAAGCCTCTCCTCATATTTTTGAATTGTTGATTCTTCCTTCTGTTCTGGTTAAATGTTTACCTCTTCCTTCTGTTCCCAATAATTGGTTTGAGTCCTAGTTTCCTTCCTTTTACTGTTGGTTCCCTGTATATTTTTCTTTATTTCACTTTGCATAGCCTTCACCTTTCCCTCCATTTTGCAACCATACTCAACCAATTCAGTGAGCATCCAGATCACCATTGTTTTGAACTGTGCATCTGATAGGTTGACTATTTCTTCATTTCTTAGTTCTATTTTTGGAGCTTTGATCTGTTCTTTCACTTGGGCCATATTTCTTTGTCTCAGTGTGCCTGTTACATTGGAAGGGGCAGAGCCTTAGGTATTCGCTATGTCAGGGCAACCCAGGTCCCTGTGTTGTGACATTGTATGTGGGGGAGGGGTCCATAAGGGAACAATGCCACTTGCTTGGCTCCCAGCCAGCTTTCAGCTACTTTCCCTGTTCCCCAGAAGCAAATTGGGCCCTTCTGGTGGTGATTCCTAGGTGGGTGGGTTTGTGTATGTTCTAGGACCCTGTGGGTCTCTCCAACAAACTCTCCTGTCAGGCTAGGAGTTTCTCCCACTCCCGCAACTCCCACATGTTTTTACAGCCATAGGTTTTGAGGCTTTCTTTTCCTGCTCTGGAACCATGGATTGCTCGGTCTGTCTCGCTCCCCAGCTGTTACTCACTGTTTATCCACACACAAATGTGGGACTACCCAGACTGCCAGCTGCGACTTCGCCTGCTTGGTCCTCCAGCTTCTACCTTGGCACCTGTTCTCTCCACCCTAGCTACCCATCTCTACTCCTACTACTGGTCTGGATGAATGTTTCTTCTTTATCTCCTTGGTTGTTGGACTTCCATACAGTTCTATTTTCTGGCCAAGTGGTTAGTTTTTGTTTTTAAATTTACTGTTGTCCTTCTTTTGGTTGTGTGAGGAGACAAAGAATATCTTGATTTTGTTTATCTTTTCCAAGAACCAGTTCCAGGATTTATTGATCCTTTGAATTATTCTTTTAGTCTATAAGCCATTCAACTCTGATCTTGATTATTTCCTTCTTTCTCCTTGCTCTGGGCTTTGTTTGTTGTTGTTTCTTCAGTTCTGGAAGCTGTAGGGTTAGGTCATTTATTTGAATGTTTTTATCTTTTTTAGGTAGGCCTGTATTGCTATGAACGTCCCTCTCAGCACTGCCTTTGCTGTGTCCCATAGGTTTTGCACTGTTGTTGTTCATTTCCATTTGTTTCCAGAAACATTTTGATTTCTTCCTTGATCTCATTATTAACCCATTCATTGTTTAATAGCATGCTCTTCAGTCTCCATGAGTTTGAATGTTTTTGACTTTTTCCCTTGAGGTTGGTTTCTAGGTTCAAGCCCTTGTGGTCTGAGAAAATGCTTGTTATGATTTCAACTTTCTTGAATTTGTTGAAGCATGTTTTGTGTCCTATCACATGGCCTATCTTTGAAAATGTTCCATGTGCATTTGAAAAGAATGTGTATTTTGCTTCTTTGGGATGAACAGTTATATATACATCAATTAAGTCTATCTGATCTAATGTGTCTTTTGTTCAGTTCCACAATATCCTTGTTGATATTTTGTTTGGAAGATCTATCCATTGTTTTCAGTGAGTTGTTAAAATCCCCTACTATAATTGTGTTGCTGTCCATATCTATCTTGAAGTCCTCCAAGATTTTGTTTATGTATTTGGGTGCTTGTATGTTGGGTCCATAATGGTTTGCCTTCTTGATGGATTCTTCCCTTGAGTATATGAAGTGTCCTTTTGTGTCTCTTTTTATGGCCTTTGTTTTGAAATCTATTTTGTCTGATATAAGTATTGTTACCCTGGCTTTTTTTTTCCTGTTAATTTCCTTGGAATATTTTTTCCCAGCCCTTCACTTTCAGTCTGTATAGGTCTTTTGTTCTGAAGTGGGTTTCTTGTAGGCAGCATATGTGCGGGTCATGTTTTCCTATCCATTCAGCTACCCCATCTTTTTATTGGAGCATTTAATCCATTTAGATTTAAGGTTATTATTGATAGGTATTTATTCATTGCCATTTTACCCACTTTCTACCTGTGTTCCTCTCTCTAACTCTTTTCCGTCATCTTAAAGCAGTCCCTTTAGCATATCTTGCAGTGCTGGTTTGGTGGAGGTGTATTCTTTTAGCCTTCTTTTGTCTGGGAAACTCCTTATTTCACCTTCCATTTTAATTGAGAGCCTTGTTGGTTAGAGCAGTCTTGGTTGCCAGCCTTTGCTTTCTATTACTTGGAATATTTCTTGCCATTCCCTTCTGGCTGGTACTGTTTCTGTTGACAAATCAGCTGCTAGCCTTATGGGGGCTCCCTTGTATGTTACTTCTTGTTTCTCCCTTGCTGTCTTTAAGATTCTTCCTTTGTCTTTGAATTTCGCCATTTTAATTATGATGTGTCATAGAGTGGGCCTCACTGGGTTCTTCTTGTTTGGGACCCTCTGTGCTACCTGGACTTGCGTAATTTTTTTTTCTCTTATCAAATTAGGGAAGTTTTCCATCATTACTTTTTCAAACAGGTTTTCTGTCCCTTGCTCCTCTTCTTCTCCTTCTGGTATCCCTATTATACAGATATTATTATGTTTCATGTTGTACTGCAGTTCCCTTAACCCCTCTTTATTCTTTTTGAATCTTTTATGCTTTTCTTGCTCTTTCTGGAAGTTTTTTTCTACTTTGTCCTCCAGCTCACTGACTCAGTCCTCTGCTTCATCTGGCCTGATTTTGATTCCTTCTACTGTGTTTTTCAATTCAGACATTGTATTCTTCATTTCCTCTTGGCCCTTGTTGATTGTCTATATGTCCTTTTTAATGCTGATATAGTTTGCAGTAAGTTTCTTGTAGCTTCCCTGTAGTTTTTGGTAATTCTCACTGAGTTTATAGCTTCCTTATAACCATTGTTTTGAACTCAATATCTGATAGTTGACTTCCCTCTATTTAATTTAGCACTTTTTCTGAAGATTCCTCCTTTCCTTTCAATTGGGGGTTGTTTCTTTGTCTTCCCATTTTAGGGGAGACTCTTCTTGTTTGCTTCTGCTTCTTAAATTGATCTGTTTTGATTCCCTGTCTTTGTGGTGTGAACTTCTATGATAGGAGACTTGTGGGATTCAGTGGGGCAGTCTCCTTGATCTTCTGAACTTGATGCTCTTTGGGATGCCGTTTATGCCATTTATGTTGGCTCTCTGGGTGTAATTTTTTATTGTTATTGGGTCATTCTTTGGTTGGTACTTCCCTCCAACTGGTTGACTGAGGGTGACTCTGCCCACCACGTCTTGTATACTGTTGTGCAGGTGCTGCCAGAACAAAACCACAAAGTCTAGGAAACAAACCCACACTCACAAAAATAATGCCCCGCTCCTGCAATCTCACTATCATAAGACTATTCTAAGAAAGGAGAGCAAATATGAAATAACCTACTGAAAGAAAAATTATTTTGGGAGAGTAGAGGGAGAAGCGCTAATAACAGTTGGGAGTTGGAGCAATGCAAAGAGAGTAAAATTTACATCATGAATAAAAAAGGGAATGAAGAAGGAGGACTGGAGTATGACAAGGGCCACACATAGTATTAGGTTTAAACAAAAATTAATAGAAAATAAAATAAAGAAAGTGAGAGAGAGAAAGAAAAAGGTAAGGAAAAAGTAAATAAATACTAAAAATATAAGAGCCAAATTGGAGGAAAAGATCCACCAAAGCACTTTCAACAACAAATGAGCTAAAATTAATATAGTTGGGATGGTAATATGAGGGGGAAAAAAGAAAGAAAAGCTTAAGAGATGTCTAGAGGAATGGGTAGTGATTTTGAAATGATAGAGGGCGAGGGAGTACTAAGAGTGAGGAATGATAACCAGGCGAAGACAGGGGAAAATGAAAATTTGTGACAAAAAGAAAAAAGAAAAATGGAGAATAAAGAAAAATAAAAGGGCAAGATGAAAGAGAAAAAGAATAAAGAAAAAACAGGCTAAGAGAGGATGAAATTAAAAATTTGAGACAAAAAAAAGAGTAGGAGGGGGACCTGTAAAATTTGAGATTTGAAATACAAAATTAGTGAAGATCTGGAGATAAAATTGAAAATATGCAACAACAGCTACCCTATCTACAACCAACTAGCAAAGATTGCTAAAGGTGGAAAGAGAATGCAGGTATTTTAAGAGCAGGGGAAAGGGATGTGAGATGACCATTGACAATAAAATTGGTTTTGAGAGGCTGAACAGGGGAGAAATAGTAAGAGTTCAGAATGGAAACAAGTTGTTGCAAGACAGAAAACAATATTTAAAAAGAAAATAATAAGAGGAGAGAAGGTAAAATGGGGTAGGAGAAAGAGTGGACAAAATATGTGAATTGAAATAAACTATAGTATGAAATCTAGTTACTTAATATGCACAAACTTGACGGAGAAGAAAAATGTTAAAAAATAGTATGCAGGAAAGAAAATATTGCAAATCATAGAGAAGACCACGGTGGATTTCATCTCGGTAGCTTCTAGTATTTACCATTGTTTTTTCTTTCTGTATCTGCCCCAGTGATGTCAGATGGTGACCCTATCTGACCATAGGCAGCCTTTTCGAGACTACCAGAGATCTACTGTCTCTGGCAGTCTCCTTCAGTTGTTAATCTAGTCACTCTGCACTCAGCAGTCAGGCTTAAGCACAACAGTGCCAGGGCAGAGTCCCTCCTGGGTTTGGGCCTATTGTTTCCACTCAGGCTGCTGCCTCTCGGAGGAGAGTGAGCACAATGGCTGCTGCTGTATGGGGGATGACTCAGCAGTGGGATCCCGGTGGTGTCTACTCTCAGTTCTCTTCCCAAAGCTTTTGTCTCCAATCTCTCCTCAAGTGTCTCTAGACCACTCTGCACCCACTTTAGCCAGAGATCTACTATCTGTGACTGCCACTCCGTACTCAGCAGTCAGGCTTAAGCTCCACCAGGCTAGGGCAGAGCCTCCTGGGGGCAGGGCTATTGTGTCCTCTCACGCTGCTGTTGCTCAGGGGAGTGGTCTGCCTGAGCAAGATGCTGCTGCTCTATTGGGAATGACTCAGCACTGGGATCCCCAGTGGTGTCTACTCTCTCAGTTCTCTCCCCAAAGCCTCCATCCCCAGTCTCTCTTCAGGCATCTCTAGACTACTCTGCCCCCACCTTTGCCAGAGCCCAGGGTAAGCAGCTGCAAATGAAAATGTGTGCGTTGGACCTTTACACGGCTCTTTGCATCTCTAGCCATCTGTCTTTGGCAGAGAGCAACCCTGTCACTTTTCACCACTGGTTGTTATCTGTGTAGTTTTTGGGTTCTGGTGTTCTAGGCTGGGGATCCTAGCTTAGGGTTTAGACCCCACTCTTCCCAGAGGGATCCAGGTGGGTGCTTAATTATCCCTTGACGCTGCCACCTGTGGGTGCCCAGCCAGCCTTCTCGAATCTCTACCACACTCCTTACCAGTCAGGTTGTACTGAAACTGATACTTCTCTCTGTCGGAGGCTTTAAGGCTTCTCTCTCGCTATTGTTCAGTTGTTTATTCTGGGTGATTTCTCCACAATTTAGTTGTAATTCCACATTGTTCCTGGGAGGAGGTTAGTGTGACTTTCATTCACTCCTCAGATCTCTTGCTTCCTGACTGGTGTCCTTTTAAGAAGAGGAAAGCAACACATGGAAACATATGTGGAGAATGAATGTCATGAGGCAGAAATTGGATTGATGCAGCTGCAAGCCAAGAGCATGAAGGATTGATAGCCATCACAAGAAGCTAGGAAGGGACAAAGAAGGACTCTACTCAGTCTCAGGGACAGCATAGCCCTATTGACACATTTATTTCAGACTTCTTTTTTTTTATTGTTGACACTTTTACAGATGTCCCCCATTTCCTCCCCCTCCCCCCCACCAGCCTCCCTTCTACTTTTATCACCCTGTTGTCTGTGTCTATAGGTTATATATATATGCATATATGTCCTTTGGCTAATCTCTTCCAGTTCTCCCTCCCCCCTCACCTCTGAGATCTGTCAGTCTGCTCAATGTATCCATGCCTCTGGTTTTATTTTGTTCATCAGATTCCACATATGAGTGAGATCATATGGTATTTGTCTGTCTCTGACTGGTTTATTTCGTTTAGCATAATAATCTCCAGGTCCATCCATGGTGTCACAAAGGGTAAGAGTTCCTCTGTTTTACAGCCATGTAGTATTCCATTGTGTAAATGTACCACATTGTTTTTTATCCCTTCATCTACTGATAGGCACTTAGGCTGTTTCCAGATCTTGGCTATTGTAAATAACACTGCTATGAACATAGGGGTTCATGTATTCTTTCTGGTTAGTGTTTTGGGATGCTTAGGACATATTCCCAGCAGTGAGATCACTGGATCAAAAGGAAGTTTCATTTTTAGTTTTTTGGGGAAACTCCATACTGTTTTCCACAGTGGCTGCACCAGTCTGCATTCCCACCAATAGTACGTGAGGATTCCCTTTCCTCCACATCCTCACCACCACTTGTTTGTTCATTTATTGATAATAGCCATTCTGGCAGGTATGAGGTGATATCACATTGTGATTTTAATTTGCATCTCTCTGATGATTGTGATGTTGAGCATATTTTCATATATCTATTGGCCATCTGTATGTCCTCTTTGGAAAAGTGTAAGTTTTTATGTATTTTGGAAATTAACCCCTTATCAGATACATCATTGGCAAATATGTTCTCCCATACAATGGGTTTCTGTTTCATTTGTTGATGGTTTCCTTTGTTGTGCAGAGCTTTTTAATTTGATATAGTCCCATTTATTTTTTCTTTGTTTCCCTTGCCCTAGGAGATATATGGGCAAAAACATTGCTACACAAAATGTCTTGATGTTTCACTGCCTTTGTTTTCTTCTAGGATTTTTATGGTTTTGTGACTTACATTTGTCTTTTATCTATTTTGAGTTTATCTTTGTGTATGGTATAAATTGGTAGTCTAGTTTAATTTTTTTTGCATGTACCTGTCTAATTTTCCCAATGCCATTTATTGAAGAGAATTTTTTACTTACTTACTTACTTATTTATTTTAGAGAGGGGGAAGCGAGGGAGAAAGACAGGGAAAGAAACATTGAAGTGTGAGAGATAATTCCACTGTTTGCCTTTTATATGCCCCCAGCTGGGGTTCTGGCCTGCAACCAAGACATGTGCCCTGACTGGGAATCAAACTGGCAACCTTTCAGTTCGTAGGCTAGCACTTAATCCACTGAGCCACACCAGCCAAGGCAACTGAGTGTTTTTGACAGCTATTCTCTAGAATGGTGAGAAGATAAATTTTTATTGTTTAAAGCCACTCAGTTTGTGGTACTTTGTCATAGCATCCCTTGGACACTAATACAGCCACATTGTGTTTGTTCCATTAGTGAAGTCAAGTCAGCCAGAAGCAAGAGTTTATGCAGTAGCTAGTGTACATCTCATGCCAGGGCTGTAGATTGGAAACACTCTATGGAGCACCTCAACAAAAATTCAGAAATTCCCCTGGGGCACTAGAAAAAAATCTTAAAAGAGTAATATCAGCTGATAAAAGTATATATGGACTTTTACCACTTCTTCCCAGTAGTCCTGGATAACTTACAAGAGGCACTTGAGTCATTGGGGCTCCAAAGGGGTAGGATTGATTTTCTTCATGTTAAGATGAAAAATAGGGAGATTTTTGAGGACACTGTGTTTTCCATTCTCATTTTTCCATTTTAATACCCTGACTGTTCTTTTTTAAATTAGTTTTCTGTGAGTTACCAGGGTAGCCACTTGTCAATCAAACACCTTCATCCTAAATTACAGTCTCTTAACCAAATTGTCAATGACTCCTTGTTATTTCCTTTTAATCATTTCTGCCTCTGTAACAATGTTTTGTTTGTTTAGTTTTCTTAGATTCTCAGAGGTGAAATTGGGACTTGGGCAGCCCATATCAGGGTATTTGAATAAGGAAAGCAATTCTTCCCCTGCCAAAAGGAAGTAATCTCTGGGCCCCATAGCCACTGGGAATGATCAGTCTAAGAGGTCATTAAGCCTCCTCCCAGGTCCAACATTGAAGCAAGGAATAGTAAAAGGAAACAAAGGGCACAGAAGGAGCAACAGTACGGAAGGACTGCAAACCTGGAGAAGGAAAAAGAGCTTTCAGTTTCTTAATCTCTTCTTTCAGTATATTAATTCACCATTTATGGCTATCCAATTAATTCCTACATTTATTTCCTGACAAATATTCATCTCAGAGACACCAATAGTCCATTTAGTTGGGTGCGTTTTTCCCAAAAATTTCTGTATGTACACCAATTTGCCTACCTTGGAAGAGCCTTCTTCTAGCCATTGAAATATAGGGCTTTCATAAGAATCCCCACTCCAAATATGAAAGTGAAATGAGCCTTTTAAGTTGGACCTACCAGCAACATTCCTGACTTTCCATATTTTTCTACCAGTGAAGCGAATGGTGAACCAAATGGGTTGTTAGAACCTGTATATTACCTATTTTTCTCAGTAGTAACTCAAAAATTTTTGTGGATGTTTGGAATTTTCACCAGGAATTTAATCCCATTGAGCCAAAATAGTTAACAGTAGACTTTTTAGCAATCAGTCTCATCTGATCAAAGGTGGACACAAATCCTGTCACAAATTCATCTAGAAAATGGGTTTACTCAAGTAATCCTATTCTCATTGCTAAATTATTGGGGGAGGGGGAGGAAAAAACCCCAAAGAAACACACCAGTTAATAAATATAGAGTTATCATTGAACAAAGCAAATACCTCGAATGCATGCAGGTAGCCGACAAGTGACTACAAAGTCTAGTGGATTTTCAGCTGTAATTATATGGAATTAAAGCCATAGCTGTTGTACATCACCCTACTATTGACAGTCAGCTGATATTTAATTTACATAATTGTTATATATTCTGACGTCTTATTTTTCCATACTTCTTTTTGAGGCTTATTCTGGCATTCTTTTCTTTCATAATGCTTTATCAGGCTCATTCTGAAGTTTTGCTTTTCATAATTCTTATGGTTTTGTAACAGAGCACAGCCAGTGCCCCCCCAAAGGGGATTTGTAAGGGGGTCTAGACATTGGGGTGTCCAAGAAAAATAAAAATATTCCCACCTCCCCTCCCCAGGTGGGCTGCCATGGGGAATGGGAAACAGTGAGAAGGGCCATTGAGGGTCATTTTGCATGTCAATAACAGGATGATAGCTTCATACTTCATATGCAAGTGGTTATTTTGCATATCAACAAGGCTAACCAGAAGGGTTTGCATAACTTTAACCCGGGAGGGAATTGGGAAGCAGCTCCCCAGTTTATAGCACCTGCTGAAAGAGTTGGAGATGGGGTTGCAGGAGAGGATTCACACAGGGATTTAAAATCCAGGCGCAGCAGCCATGCTAGAGGCTTTTTGACCATGCGGCTTAGGAAGCAGGATGTAACTGGGAAGGGGAGACAGGGCCTGCAAGAGAGACAACAGGACACAGACTCAGGAGAACAATGCGAAGACCATGCCGGAAGGAAAGGGGAGAAAAGACTCTTGCTAGTGGGCCATGAGAAGGTGCCACGTGGTTTTGGATTAAGAACTGGAGATCGCAGCGACACAGTGGATGGTGCTGGGAACAGCGAGAGGCCCGCCTAACTGAGCCCTGGAATTCTCTTTTCTTTGTGAAGGATGATACCCCTGGCTGGCCTTACTGGCCTAACTGGGCAAAGAGGGGAAGGCAGGACTGTAGGTGTTTGAAATGGACTTTAAAATTTAACGGCGACATTCCGCCATTATTCTGAATGTATATAACTTTTTTTTTTAAGAGAGAGA
This sequence comes from Pteronotus mesoamericanus, assembly GCF_021234165.1. Lineage (NCBI taxonomy): Eukaryota > Metazoa > Chordata > Mammalia > Chiroptera > Mormoopidae > Pteronotus > Pteronotus mesoamericanus. The sequence goes on from NW_026555198.1 coordinate 8,594,466, forward strand.
GGGAGAGGAATATCAATGTGTGGTTGCCTCTTGAGCACCCCCTACTGGGGACATGGCCTGCAACCCAGGCATGTGCCCTGACTGGGAATGGAACCCACGACCCTTTGGTTCACAGGCTAGCACTCAATCCACTGAGCCACATCGGCCAGATCTAAACCTGTATAGCTTTTGAATAAATAGTTCCTTTCCTTTTCAACAAACTCTGGCATTGAGAAACGTAAGTCCTAAGGATGGTTGACAAAGAACCTAGAACAGAGGGACCCTGGGGGAGTGGGGGCATTGTTTCAATAACAGTATCTGGGAATCCTCAAAGGGGTCAATTCCATAACAATGTTGCAGTAAGCTTTTGACAGGAGAAAAGGAGGTCCTGCTGATTACAACTAATGCAGCTGAAAATGTTTGGCATATTATATGACCATGTCTGTTTCAACATAACAGCTTGACATGGGCAAGTTATTCATCATAATTAAATATATAATGCCTAAGATGGATGTTAGGGGAATCACATGACATAGGCCCATATGACAAGGGTCTGTCAAGCTAACAAACAGTGGTGTCTGAGGTTGTTGAAGGTGATTCAGTCAGTTGGCTTTTATTTTTGAGGTTTTAAAATACTAACCTTTAAAGTTTTAATAACAACATTTAAGTAGCACATGTTAATGGTACAAAATGTAAAAGGCACAAAGAAGAACACCATGAGGAGTATCTATCATATGCCTGTGCTTTCAGCCACCCAGCTCTCCTGCCTTGAAGCAACTATGGTTACCACTTTCTTGTTTATCTTCCCAATAACATTCAGGGCATGCACAAAAACAAATTTCTTTTTTATGCATTTCCCTTTTGTCCTCCCACTCAAAAGTTATATCAAACATGATGTTCTTTACCTTCTTTCTGGTCAGGAATTTAACTTGGGTATCATGTCATATGAGTATGCATATAATATAAAGAGCCTATCTCTATATGTAAGCATATATTGCTTATTTAGCATACATTTGTTGAGCACCTACTAAGTGTCAGTCTTATACTACATACTGATATACAACAATAAACAAAAAAGAAAAATGTCAACCCAAACGGAACTTATATCACAGTAAGGAGAAACAGAAGAACAAATGTGGGAAATATGTTAAATGAGGGAAAGTGTTAGAAAAAGAAATTATTCAGCCAAGCTGAATTTGCCCTTAATCACTGAGGGGCACCTGCATCAAGAAGGTGGTCAGCAGGTCAGGCTGACATAGCCAAAGCCTAGGCAGGCCAAGCACAGGGAGCAGTCCTGCTAAGGAAGAAGGAGCTAAGGCCTGAAGAACTTCAGGATCAGGGCACAGCTACAGAGCAAGGAGTGGGTCCATTGCTAACCTCCTCCAAAACCAGCCAGCTCGTCCAAAAACCCTAACAGAGAAAACCTGCCCTTTGACTCGATACTGAGCCACGGGGTCTCTGCCTGAGCTGAATAGTGGTAGAAACCTGGAGTCTGGGATATAAACGAAGTCCTGGACACTCTTTGTAAATTTGTCCTCCTACTGCCTTGCCCCTTAAGGAGGCTAAGTACTAGGCTGGGGGAGGGAGGGCTCAGGGGGCACCAAGTCACGGTGAGGCCCCCACACAGTCTCTCCTCTGAGAGGTGGCAAGAGGTGGAAGGTGGGGCTCACAGAAGAGAGAAGCCACAGGTCCCTATAGCAGGGCAGATTTGGACCAGCTCCCTTGGCCCCCTGCAAGAAGGAGCCACAGGAAGACTAACTGGGCTTCATGGGGCAGAGCACTTTCAAAGGCTGAGGTCCAGGAAGGGCTGTCATAGGAGGAAGTGAGCTCCCTGTCATCCTGGGTTGTTATCCAAGCAGAGAGCAGAGGGCCACTTTTCAAAGGGTCTGCCATTCCGCAAGAAGTTAGGCCCATGGGCCCCAAAGTGCTCTGATGCTCCCCTATTTGGAGGCAAAGCCTGCCCATTCTCCTCTGGCCTGGTCAGGTGGCTCAGAAATACCCCTAGGGACTGCAGGCCTTTTCTGAGGTTTCAAAAAAGGATGAGCATTAGCATTCCTTAGTTCTCTAAGTGGCCTCCTACTTGCTAGTCTCACCCTCGGACTTTGGTTTCTATAAGGAGCACCTAGTGTGCAACCCACCCACTACCACCCCCCTCCCACCTCTCCCTAGGGATCAGTTGCCAGGTGCGCCTCCCTTTCCCTTCTCCCGCTACCCTCTTCCCCCAACAAAGCTTGGAGGCAAGGATGAGCTTCCCCAGGGTATCTGCATTGCACCTTCTGTCCCCCCACCCCCACCCCTTCCAGTGAGCTCAGGAAATCGGATTTAATCCACCAGGCTCCTGTTGCTTAGCAATGCAATAGCCTGCTCCTAGCAACCAGGAGCCACAAAGATGCTGCTGAAAGAGGGGGCTGTCTGGGCCTTGCTCTTGCTCAGCTCCTGACTGCTGGCCTCCCTGATGTTTTTCTCATTAGATACTGACACCCTTCCTCTCTCCGACGCTGGGTCTTGAAAGGCTGGTGTCTGAGGCAGCTGCTTGACCTCATTCCTCCATCATGCCAGCCGGGTGACCCTAGGAAGTGCCCTGAGCAAAGAGACGGGGGGTCCCTGGCTGTGTTGGTGCTTCCCGTCTTTCCTGGTGGATGGGAGTAGGTGGGCACAGGGGGTGGGGGAGTTGTAATCCCAGCCCGTCGGAGCCTGAAAGGAGGCAAGGCCCCATACGTGATAACTCCCCCTTCTAAGATCAGGAGGCTGAGAGCCACAGATGGGCTCAGGCCCACACAACCTGTCTGTTGACAGCTGGGTCTGGACCAGTGTCAGAAGGCAGGGTTCCCCGCCCACAGTCAGCATCTATGAGACTGCCAGGCCACTGGGCAACACCACACGCTCCTGCTTCCCTTCCCCAAAGTTCAGTGAGGACAGGTTTCTCTACCCCAAAGAGGAGGCCTCCGGCCCTCCTATCTTCTGCGATGGTCCCAGCTCAGGTGGTCAGCAGTGCAGATGTTTTCATTTGCTCGGCTGCTTCCTAGAATGTTTGAACTTAATCAGAGTTCAGGCGTGTCTCCCAGGAGAGGCCTGTGTGGAATTCTGGCTCTGCTCTGTGAATGGGTGCTAACAGGTGTCTAAATCACAGATCTCACTGGTCTTCACAGGAGGTGCCCATGCATGCATTCCCCCAACCCTCCTGTGTGGCCTCAAGCCCTGAGGATGGGGCTGCCCCTGGAATAAACCATGGAAAGTGGGGGCTGAGGGCAACGGGCATCCAACAGTGGACCCACTCCTCATCTCTCCCCCTGGGCCGGGCCCCTAAGGCAAGGAAAGCCATCCCGCCCCCGCCCCCGCCCCCGCCCCCGCAGCTTCTTTCTACCTTCCCCCCTCCTTGCTGCTCTCCCGCCCTTTCCCTCTTTCTCCCTCCCAAGAAAAGGGCTTCTGGCTCCTGGCTTCCATTGCCTGGCAACGCAACAGGCTGTCACAGGCTGAGAGGAGCAGCGCAGATGCTGCCTAATGAAGGGGCTGAAATGAGGGGGGTGAAATTTCTGTCACCAGTCAAAAGCCGCTGCCAGCAGTGTTGCTGGTATTCACCAATCACACACGCTGTCTGAAATTTACGATTGTTCTCTGTAATGACAAGCCTTCCAAAGTCGAATACATAAGCCACACTGGGGTAAACACCTCTGCGAGCCACCCTTCTCCATTTCACACTGAAAACGTTTTGTTACGGAAAATTTCAAGCTTCTACACCAGTAGAGTAGGGTAAGGGGGCCTCTTGTGCACAACACCCAGCATCAGCAACTATCAAGCCCTGGCCAGTGTGGACGAGAAGGGGCCACACACTAAACCTGACAAGCTCAGGGGAGGGCTGCCTGAGGGCCTTCCAAACTCAGAGACAGAAAGGAACCACATAGGGTGGTCTGAAATGGAAACCTTCTAACTAAGAGCTGGTCAGGGCCGGCAGTCCTGTCCAAGGCTAGAATCTTCCCTCACAAAAGTCAGTCTTCACCTTAATGGAGTCTGATTTGTTTGGTTTTTTTTCCATCTATGATAACAGACCTTTGGAATGTCAAAGTAACTTCTTTTTCCAACCCCCCCTCCCACAGCCACCTCACCAGAGCTCAAACCTCTAATCCCCTCATTGTTATTGTTATCGCGTTAATTGTTGACTTAACTATCCTGTACCCACCTACATAGAAGGAGTCTGCCTCTACCCTTTTACTTTTTATCCCATGCCAGAGGTTTCCCTGCGTTGCTTTCTCCTGCCTCCCAGCAACGGATTTCAAGTGGCCCACTTGCATCTTCTCTTTTGATTGTAATGTATAAAATAAGGTACAAAACTGCCATTTTCCAGGCGTTTTCCCGATCCGTTGAGGTTTGGCTTCCTGGCAACTATTGTCAGTTTGGCCCAAATAAACTCATAAAAATTCTCACAGCTTGTCAGCTTGTCCAATTCCTGAGGTTGACACCAGATAGGACATCGTTGTCTCTGTGTGTATTCAGTATATAGCTTCGAAACGTAAGAATTCTCTTTTTTTAACATGTGTACAGTGTTTTGATAACACCTGAAGTGACTAAGAATAATTCCATAATATCATCAAATACCCTATCTGTGCCTCACCCATGTTACTTTGGAGGGTATTTTTTCCCCAGTGTGTCTGAGTCAGGATCTGAAGGTGGGGGTGGGTGGGGCAGGGGAAGCGGCAGCAGGTACATGGAGACAAATGTTTGTGAAAAAAAATGAATTTTAAAAAGTTAAAAAATATCTACACATCAATCTATAGATTCCCCTTTCTGAATATTGCTGAGGAGGAAAAACTTTTGCTCTACTCTCCGAAGTTCAGTAACTGAGGTGTGTGTATTAAACTGGCAAAAGACAGATGCACAGGAGGAAAAACGGTTTATTTACATGTTCAACCTCTGTATACGCAGGAGAACCACTCAGTGATGGTAACTCAAAGGGATGTTTGGAATTTGGGACTCATATACCACCTTAATACACGAGAGAGGGTCGGGGGGAGGCACCGGCAGGGAAAATAAGTGACCTTTTGGAAAGATACATGGATCTTCTGGAGAAAAAAACTCTTGATGAGAGAGCACGTGATAATGTGTGTCTATACAAGTGTGAGTGGTCTTTGTGTCTCCTTTAGGGCCACAAAGTTCCCCCTGCAGAAGGGATTTGGGGTAAATTTCACTCACAATCTACCTTCTGGGAGGAGGCCACGCCCCGCCGCCCCGCCCCCAGCCCTCCCCACAAAGAAATCTGTGGCAGCCTTATTTCCCAGAAGTTGCTGCTTTTAGTCAGATAAGGGAAGCTCCTAGAAGGCTTCCGCCCACCCCAACCCCCCGCCCCGTTATCTGTTGAATGTCAAAAGTCTTCAGCTTAAAATACTCTTTATACCAACTCTGGGGTTCCAAGTAGGTCCCCACAATATACTGAAATAACAGAGAACTGAAATTATCCTGAACAACCTTACGGAGACCTTCCGTAAGCTCTGCCTTGAGTTCTATGGGGCATCATTAGTTCCCAGGTGTTTTTATATAAATAATTTTTTATTGTTCCATTACAGTCGCCCCAATGTCCCCCATTGCTCTCCCCTGCCCCGCCCGCCCCCCCCCCACAGTCAATCCCCACCCTGCTGTCCATGTCCACGGGTCATTCGTACAGGTTCTTTGACTAGGCCCTTCCCCTTCTTCCCTCCCTCCTCCCCCTCCCTCCTCCCCTCCGGTCGCTTTCAGCCTGTTTCTTGTTTCCATGCCTCCGGTTCTGTTTTGCTCGTTTGTTTGTCTTGTTCATTAGGTTCCTCTTATAGGTGAGATCATATGGCATTTGTCTTCCCACTGCCTGGCGTATTTCACTTAGCTATGCTCCAGTAGAATCCTGAAACACCAACTTGAAAGAACCTATGCACCCCAATGTTCATAGGAGGGCAATTTACAATAGCCAAGTGCTGTTGTAAACAGCCTATGTGCCCATCAGTACATGAGTGGCTCAAAAAACTGTGGCACAGTTACACAATGGAATACCACGCAGGTCTCAGATTTTGAGATGAGGAGACTGAGATTCAAAGCTGTGAAATGAAGAGCTCATGGTCATTTAGCTTCTGAGGAGCCAGCCCAGGCCCCTAACTCCTGCCAGGAGTCCAAACTCCTCGTGTGTGCGCACGCGCGCGTGCGTGTACGCGCGCGTGCGTGTGCGCGCGCGCACCCTGACCACTGCACTCTGCCCCCGAACCCCCGTTCTACTTCCATAAAGATGAGGGAGAGGGCTTTAGGTAGAGGCAGGGAAGGCCTTCACCTCCTCCCACCTCCTAGTCTAGGTCCCACCCAGTATCTGTCAATGGCCCATGCAATCCCACCTCCTCTGAACTCCCTGGCCCATTTCTCTCCTCCTGAGCGAGCGGCTGCCCTGGAGTACATGCACCTCAGTCTGCCCCTCATCCAGAAGCTACCTGAATGCAGGAACTGAAACCAGAAAAGCCGGCCTTCATGCTGCCTGTCGCTAGCAGACCCAATAAGCAGAGACAGGGACTGAATCTTTATGGGCACTTTATTCAGATGGCAGGCGATCTGAGAAGATGGCGGGTTTGTACCCAGACAGACCATCCTAAACTCCATTTTAAACCAAGCCTTTTTTATTTTTTTTGAGGAGCAGAAAAGTGTAGGCAAGGGGTTTTGAATTCAGGGGGAAAGTTAATCAGATAAAATGCTGCAGCATTCTTTCATCTGGGTCCTGGGCGGTGGTTATCTCGCCCTGGAGCACAATGGCTCAGATACCATCTTGATGGCTTGCAGTCCTCCTGAGGCACAAAGGCACAAAGGCAGAACTGCTTATGGCCTCCTGCAGTCCAGGTGGGTCATACCTTCAGTTCCTGAAACAAGAGCTTTTCACAGACATTCCTTACGAAGCTTATTAGCTACTACCTGAAACTAGAATTTTTCCAGCATTTGAGTCCCCCATCATTCCCCACTGTTAGTTTATACTATCTTATTTCTTTGAGATCAGTTTCATATGGAAGTACTCATTTTGTTGTTGAGCACATATCTCAGCTTTAGACCATCCGGTAGGAGGCTTAGGGACACATTTAGCTGCAGACCCACATAAGGGGTCACATGGCATGCAGCAACAAGCTGTGATAAAGCACAAAACAGTGTTTAGCACAATTGACAGAAGTTGCACCCTCTCCAGTTGGGGCTACATTAGTGACTTTTAAGGAAAACATTTCTCTGTCCTTTAGAGTCACCACAGGCTCCCAAGTATAAGTATCAGAGTAGGTTATTTTCTTATTGATATGCTTAAACAAGGTATAATTTCAAAGGCTTTCCGGGGGAGTACAAATACCTATAAGAGGTGTAGTGAAAGCTTGTTCAACATAAATTCCTCCTGCAAGACAAAATTCAGAGATGTTTAGAACATTTTTGCTAAATATGCCCCAATATTTTTATCTCATTTGAAAGGAACAAGTTCTCGATAACATGGGGTCAAACAAAAAGCAATGAAAAGAACAAAAGTCATTGTTTTCGAAAGATGACTTTCAGGTCTTCTTGAGTTTCGGCGGCCCATTGTTCTTTGGTGCTTTCTTTCCCCTGGTATGAGGAGCCCAAGGTTTTTATTTCTGCCAACTTCACCACAGTGGGGGTGGTGGTGGTGAGGAGTACGTCCCAAGGTCCAGTCCACTCTTCGTCCAGTTGGCTCTCTGGAGATGCTGCCGCCCGAGTCTTAAGCAGCACCTTATCTCCAGCTCAAAGGAATGTAGCCAAACCTGTGGGGGAGAGGTCTCTCTAATACAAGCAAGGTCATTGATGACAGCTGCGGTCTGACTTAGATGTTGTTCATTTTCTTTACCTTCACTTCTTGATCTGCATACATGTCTCCCACCCCAGTCATAGCCTGAAAGGGCCGCCTGTACACGATTTCATAGGACTCCACTGAATCCCACTTTGAGGAGCCACCCTTATCCTGAGCAGGGCAATAGGTAAAGCCAGATCCCAGTGGAGAGGAGTTTCTTGGCACAGCTTGGCTGTACTTTTCCTCGAGGTGTGATTCTTCTTCTCTGCCTTCCCAGAAGCCTGAGGTCTCCGTGCCGTGTGGAGTCTCCACTTGATTCCTAAGAATGTACTAACCTTCCGTGTAATTTCTGAAATGAAAGCAGGTCCATTAGCGCTCTGGATGCTGCCAGGGAGGACAAAGAAAAGAATTATTATCCTGCAGTACGGTTTTCACTACCTCTGTGGATTTCTCCATTCTAGTGGGATAGGCCTTTCCCCATCCTGAAAAAGGTGTCAATAAAGACTGACCAATATTTCCACCCTCGGACCCTTGGCATCTGGGTAAGTCTATTTGCCAGTCCTCAAATGGGCTCTGTCCTTGGAATTGTTTCCCTTCTTTCTTTTGATGAGGCTCTGTCTCGGGGTTGTTCTTTTGGCACACAATCCATCTAGCAATTACTTTTCGTAGGGCTTTAGAAATTCCAGGACCCGTGAGCCACAGTTTAATATACGTGGTTAATGAGTCCCTTCCGTAGTAAGTGGCCTCATGCAAATGCTTCACGACTGGCTCTCCTAAATGTTCAGGAAGCAGGAGAACTCCCTTCTTATTCTTTCTCCATCCACCGTCAGCTGCTGCTTCGTCAAAACCGCAGCTCTCAGCTTTCTCTAAGTCTGCAGTCAAATATTCAGGGTCAAATCATGACAAGTCTGGAACAGGTACTGAAGGCATTATAAATGTTCCTTTAGCAGCCTCTTTCAGGGAAAAAGTTAATCCGATAAAAAGCTGCAGCATTCTTTCATCCATGCTCTGGGCGGTGGTCTTTATCTGTGCCCTGGGCCTGGGCGTCTCTCCCTGGAGCACAAAGGCTCAGATCCCATCTTGATGGCTTCCAGTCCTCATGAGGCAGGAAGGTGGGACTGCTTATGCTGTCCTAGAGTCCAGGTGGGTCATACCTTCAGTTCCTGAAGCAGTAGCTTTTTCTGTACAGGGATTACTAAGCTTATTAGCAATTACCTGAAACTAAAATGTTCCCAACATTTGCACCCCCCATCAGAAACTTGGTGTTGGATATCTGTGACTCACCCAGAGCCACTTGGAAGGTGCTCCCCAGCGACGGGCCAACTGACTGACTGCCTAAGTGAGGGGCCTCTTGGAGTTCGGGTGGACGGAATGTACAGGCGAGTCTCGCCTTCGAGGAGAGATCCAGGACCTCAGGCCGGAGCAGCCATCTGACACTCCAGACTGAGAGGGGCCTCTTGTCGTCGTCGTCGTCGTCGGTGGAGGCGAGGGAGTGTGCAGGGAGCAGCCTGGGCTCAGGCATCCTGAGGGCCGGGGCCTCTGGCCTCCCCCCTCCCCCCATAAGCCACTCACCCTCTGAGAGCCCCAGGCAGTCCTCATCTGTGCAGGAGAGCCGTGCCAGAGAACCGGCAGGGCTGTCCTGTGACTGAAGGGGGCCTCTGGGCTTGCAGTCAGGGAATCCGCTCTGGCTGGAGGGCCCTGGCAACAGGGCTGGTCCTTTGCTCTTTGGTCATGCTGGTCTGTGACCCTGGGTGGGCAACTTCCTCCCTGTGGGTCTCACTTTCCTTTCCTATACAATGAAGGGGCTGGAACAGATGATCTCGAGGGGCTCATCAGCTTCCGTGTTTCTGTGATCTCCAGGAAAGGGAGACCCACAACCTTCCCTGGTAAGCGGTTGCTGGTCTTAATTATCTTTGCAGTCAGGAGGGTCTTCCTGCCTGCTTCCCACTGTCTCTGAGCCTTATTTCCTCTGGCCGAGGCCCAGGCCCGGATGGGCATGTTGATTGTCTCAGAAGTACCTGGGTGGGCGTCAGGCATTTTCATCAGCAGACACTCAAGTCACAATGGTGGGAGAGAGGGTTTGGAGTCCCCAAGTCCCTGCTCCCGATCCCCGGTCCCTGCGGGGTTCAGGAGGCAGCAGTGTTCAGACACCATGGAGACGAGCAATCGCGGCACTGGTTGGCCCCCTGCCCTCCACGTACCCCAGCCTCCTCATTTTCCAGACAAGGAAACAAGGACGGGTCCAAGGTCGTGCAGAGCTGGGCCAGCGAGGAGGAGCTCGGGGTGAGGAAGAGCCAGGTTCCTCGTCAGGAGGTAACTTTCCTGGGCAGACGTGGGGATGGTGAAGAGGATGCCAGTCCCCTAAGGAGCAAGGTTGTGGCGCGAACTAAGACCAGGTTGTGAAACCTACCCTCAGGGAGCTCCTGGGTTCTCCCGGGGGAACACAGGATACACACGCACACGCGCACAGGCACACGTGCAAGCACGCCACGAGAGAGGAGGTCACAGCGTGTCTGACGTCCAAGTGCCTGAGCTGAGACGCTAACTTGACCACCCGACGGGCAGCCACTGAGTCTTCTGGCTCCCTCCCCAGAGGGTGACTGAGTTACTGGGAACAGAACAGTGAACAAGTGGGACGTGGTCCCTGCCCTCCCCGAGTATGCAGCCTAGCTAGGCAGGCAAGAGCTCAAAAGGAGACTCTGGCCGAGGGAGCTAGCTCCAGGCCAAAGGCAGCTGGAGGCTGTGGGAGCCCAGCAGAGCCCATGCCAGGACCTCACGGACGAGTCCCGTGCTGCAGGCACTGTCCTGGCTCTGCTCATTTCTGGAGGAGTCAGTTCTGGTTGGTTGGGAAGGTAGCCTTGGGGAGCAACTGGTCGGGTCAGGCAGATATGCTCAAGGGTGTGGGTGACCCTCAGGAATGTTTTGTCATCTCCGTGAGAATTGAGCAATTTCTGCGCCTTGGAGGAGGGGTGAGGCTCCCCTTCCTCAGACCAGGGGCTTCTTGGGAGTAGCGTGTTGGGACCCCAGAGCGCACTGTCGAGCCTTCAGCGGCTCTTCCGAGCAGAAGTTGCACGTCAACCGGGCGTCCTTCCTCTTGCTGGTTGTGGCGATGCAGAGTGTGGGTGGTGGGGTCTCAGAAAAAAGAAGGGCAAAAGTTCAACTCTTCTGAGGAAAGCTTTCTTTCCTCTGCCCCTAGTCATGCAGAGGGCTAAGATGTTTCCTTCTTCAAACGTGTGCCTGTGATTTATCTTCCATTGAGCATGGCAATTCACATAGAGGACACTGAGCAAGGCTGCCCCCTTTCTCCGTCCCTGCTGCTCTTCTCCTGTGTGTGTGGGAGGAAGTGACACAGGAAGGAATGGGGTGAAAGCATGGGGAGGTATCCTGTGGATTCTATAGTCACTGAGCTCGGTGCCACACAGAGGTGTTCAAGTGAAACTTCCAGGGAAAAAAAATAAGGAAATCCCTTGTTTTAGTGGCCTGGTCATTCCCATTGTTTGGTTTCTGAGTTTTCTTGTTTCCAGGGAGTTGTGCAAGTGCTGAGCTATTGAGGAGGTGTACGTTTCCCTGGAACAGAAAGGGAAGGACCCTGTGGTGCCTTGGGCACACCTCTCCCAGACTCTCCATCCATGTGGGGGTGTTGTCTCCTTGCCAGCGGCCCTGATGTGAGGCCTGCGCTCACGGAAAACAGTGATCCCAGTGGGCCTGCAGTCCGTTAGGGGCCCCGGTTGTACCTCCCTTCTGTCTCTGTGTCGAGCCCCACCCTTGTCATACCTTGGATGAGGGAGAGAGCACAGGTGTGGAACAACTAGCCCCTTCTTCTTCTGAGCTGGGGTGTGAGGCCCAGAGAACACAGGCCTCTTGCCCTTGTTCCAGGAAACATAAGGGAAATTTGAAAGAAAATTTTTATTGAATTTTTGGGGTGATATTGGTTAATAAAATTAAATAAGGTTCAAGTGTACAATTCTGTAATCCATCATTTATGTATTGTATACCACTTCACTTCAAGTTCCCTCCATCACCATTTATTCCCCATACCATCTTCTACCTGCTCCCACCCCGCTTTTCCTCTGGTAATCACACATTGTCTATGTCTATGAGTTTTGCTTTTTGGTATTGAGTTTATTGGGTTGACACTGGTTAATAAAGTTATATAGGTTTCAGGTGTACAATTCTATAATAAATTATCTGTATGTTGTATTGTGTGTTCATCACCAAAAGTCGTTTCCTTCCATCACCATTTATTTTTCCACTGCACTCTTCTATCTTCCTCCAACCCACTTCACCTCTGGTCATCACCGTACTGTTGTCTGTATCTATAAGGTTTTTTGTTTTGTTTTTTGCATAATGCCTTTATCTTTTTCACCCAGCTGCCCAAACCCACCCCTCTGATAGCCTCTGTTCTCTGTATCTATAAGTCTGTTTCTATTTTGTTTGTTACTTTATTTTGTTCATTAGATTCCAGATATAAGTGGAATCATACGTTACTTGTCTTTCTCTACCTGGCTTATTTCACTTAGCATAATGCTCTGTAGGTCCATCCATGCTAATGCAAAAGGTAAGATTTCCTTCTTTTTTATGGCTGAGTAGTATTCTATTGTGTAAATGTACCACAGCTGTTTTATCCACTCATCTACTGATGGGTGCATGGACTGCTTCCAAATCTTGACTATTGTAAATAAGACTGCAATGAACATAACGGTGCATATATTCTACTAAATTCGTGTTTCAGGTTTCTTAAGATAAATTCCCAGAAGTGGAATCATTGGGTCATAAGGCAGATCCATTTTTTATTTTTTTGAGGTAACTCTTACGGCTTACCACAGTGACTGCACCAATCTTCATTTCCACAAACAGTTCAAGATGATTTCCCTTTCTCCACATCCTCCCCAGAACTTGTTATTTATTGATTTATTGAAGATAGCCTTTCTGACAGGTGTGAGGTGATATCTTACTGTGATTTAAATTTGCATTTGTTTTGTTGACTAGTGACATTGAGCATCTTTTCATACGTCTATTGGCCATTTGTATGTCCTCTTTGGAGAAGTGTCTATTCAGGTCCTTTGACCATTTTATAATTAGATTGTTTCTTTCTTGTGTTAAATTTTTAAATTCCTTTATAAATTTTGGATATTAACCCCTTATCAGATGTATCTGCAAATATATTCTCCCATTCAGTGGTAACCCAGGCTAAGACAGAAGAGAGAAAAAAATAGGTGGCTATTTTTTATCTTTGGCTTCTCAATTGGAATTGCTTTCTGAGAGCCTCAACAAAATTTTTGTACCGCATAAATGACAGCCTGACCTCGTTTGGCTCCAAAGATAGAGGGCACTTCCTCCCTCCAGGTCACATCTTGGATAGTTTTAGATGATTAACAATCTATGTGGAGGTGTCAGAGGGCTCATGATGTGCAGGAACCCCATTGGAAATTCTAACTCAAGGATAATTAAATAATTGATTTGTCATGGGACAGACATACAAAGATTGGTTACCTAGCATTCCAAGTCCTCAAGGCTCTTAGACAAACAGGGACAGAACCAAGATGTGTAAGAGGGTTGAATGTGACTCAGGTGGTAAGAGTGCTTTGGAGCTCAACCCTTTAGCGGCACGCTTCAACCTACCACACAATATCCCTAGAAATTTGTTCAGACTCTGTATGTATGCAAAGAAAACAAAAATTAAAATGGGAAATCATGACTCCAATGCTAAAAACTCCCAGGTCCAGCCTCTATTAATACTCCTGCAGGTATATAATAAATAGGAAGGCTTTACTTGCAAGTATTACAGAAATAAAAATACTTAACTACAGGTAATATCAATTTAAGATGGCCAAATGGAGGTGTTTTTGGCACCCTCATTAAAATTTTGCATGCATGATTATAAAGTGCCAGCTCTAAGTTTATTTTTAAAAGGGTTTTACTCATTTATTTTTAGAGAGAGGGGAAGAGAGAGAGAGAAATATCAATGTGTAGTTGCCTCTCACACAGCCCTACCTGGGGACCTGGCCCGCAACCCAGGTATGTGCCCTGACTGGGAATTGAACCTGCAATTGTGTGGTTCACAGGCCAGCACTCAATCCACTGAACCACACCAGTCAGTGCTCTAAGTTTAAAGTGAATGAATGGGAAGCTTATCTTAATTGGAAACTAGAACCTCCTAGGAGGAGCACAGATAAATTCTTCTCTACAAGAGGTTTACTAGACCCCTGGCTGATGTGGCTTGGTGGTTTGATCACTGCCCTTTGAACTGAAAGGTTACTGGTTTGATTCCCAGTCAGGGCAGATTTCTGTGTTGTGGGCCAGGCCCCCACTTGTGGGTGTGTGGGTATGTGAGAGACCACCAACTGGTATTTCTTTTTCTTCTTATCTCTAAAATATAAATAAATAAAATCTTCTTAAAAAGAAGTTGATCACAACTTTTAAAGCCTGTGTCTGAATAAGGAAGTCTTCTGAAGTTGCCCAATGCCAACATCCCACTCTTCCCTCTTCTTCAACTGCCCCACTATACCATTTACTTTATTGTCTGGACTTACTCTCTTTTCCTTGCCTTCCGTCTCTTTCTTTTCTCACTTCCTCCCACACCCCCAGCTCCCTACTGACCTCAGGGACACTGAGAATGGAAAACCAAACCTGGATAGACTAGAAAAAAACCAGAAATTCTGGGAGCTTTCTTTGGAGAAAAGCTGGTTTCAGGTAGATGGAAACAAACATTTATATAATTGTATACGTTCCTTGAACTAGAACAAAATTAAGAAATCTACCAATAGATTTTCCCTGCTTTCTCTGGAACCCTAATGGGTTCACAAAAGAATTAAACTTAGCCGTTAAAACATGTGATCCTGGCTATTCTTAACCTTTTCCAATTAATATACCTACTGGTTTCTGGGAGCCAAGCAACAGAATTACTAAATAGGGTATGCTGGGAAAGCCCTGTAGGGAAGTCTGTTTTTGTAGTAGAAAGCCAGGTCACCTTAAGAAGGGTTATAGAAAACTGAAATGAGATTTAGGAAAAAAACAGAAGCAAGCATATGGTTGCTCTGACTCAGTTGCCTTTCCCCTCAGAGTAAAGCTTCTGTGCAAAAGTTAGGGATATGAAATCAACCAATGACTGTTTTAAAATCAGAACCTGTTTCTTTCCAACTAGGGAATATTATGGAACAATATGTATTTTTGCTAATCAAATCTGCCCCAATCCACCTGATAGGGCAAGATTTTCTTGAAACCAATGACACCAACATATCCTTTTTCAGAAGAGTGAAGTATATTTAGAAGTAAGTAAATCAGACACTGAACTAATTTAAAAAATAATAATTAAAAAAAATCTTCCACAAGAGGAAATTAATCTTGAGACTGAATGTCTGTTGCAGGACATTCCAAGGCAAATTTGGACCCTTCCCAGTAGATACTGGCAAGGTTAAGTCAGCCATTCCTATTAAAGTAACGTATTGATAATACTTTGCCACTACCTAATATTCATATTCACCAATATCCTTTAAAACCTGATGCACTGGCAGAAATTAATCCAAATATACGAGATTACTTTTCAACAGGTGCTTATAGTTTCATTTACAAGCCCCTGTAATTCTCCTATCCAGTAAAGAAACCAATAGAAAAGGATGGAGATTTACAGAATCTCATAGTTATAAATAAAATAGTCATTCCCAAACTACCTGTGGTTCCAAATCCACATAACTTATTTCAGCTATTCCTGTGAAATACCAATATTTTTCAGTAAAAGACTATGCAGTAAGTACCTTTTTTAGCACTTCTGTAAACAGGGACAGGAGAGAGAGAAAGAAATATCTCTTGGCTTTCACGTGGGAAGATCACGATTTTACTTGAACAGTAATGCCTCAGGGACATGCAGAGTCCCACCTATTGTCTTATATACTAAAGCTGATTTGAATGGTGTTAGTTTACCAGAGATTTCACTCTAATCCAGTATGTAGATGCTTTATTTTTATGCTCTAGGACATATTAGACTCCCAACAGGACACAATTTACCTATTGCAATAACTAGCCATAAAGGGACATAGAATATTAAAGAACAAGCTCTGATTCCGTTTATCCCCCAGTAAAATACTTTGGTTATCTAACATCTAAAGATGAGCTACTAATTAACTCTAAAAGACTCAGAGGAATAATATCTTTTTCTCTCCTAAAAATGAAAACAAACAAAAAACAACTGAGAGTGTTCCTGGGTTTGATTGAATACTGTCATGATGGCTTCTAAAATTTTTATTAATGGCCCAGCCTCTATATGTCTTATAAAATCAAATTGACCTGATCCAATTCAGTGAAACCCAGAAGGGAAACCCAGTAAGCCATAAAATCTCTAAAGAATTATCTAGCCCTGGCTGGTGTGGCTCAGTAGATTGAGTACCAGCCTGCAGACCAAAGGGTTATCAGTTTGATTCCCAGATAGGGCACATACCTGGGTTGCTGGCCAGGTCCCCAGAAGGGGGCACTTGAGAGGAAACCACACACTCATGTTTTTCTCCCTCTCTTTCTCCCTCCCTTCCCCTCTCTAAAAATAAATAAATACAATCTTTTTTAAAAAATTATCTAAACCTCCTTCTCTGGGATACCTTAATTATAAACTTGATGACTTTTAAAAAAATTGTATATTTATTGATTTTCAAGAGAGAGGAAGGGAGAGAGAGACATTGATGTGAGAGAGGAACAGCAATTGGCTGCCCCCCGCACATGCCCCAACTCAGGGACAGATCCTGAAACCCAGGCATGTGCCCTGATCAGGGATCGAAACTTCAACCCTCTTGCGTATGGGATGATGCTCCAAGCAATTGAGCCACACCAGCCAGGGCTAAACTTGATAATTTTTACTCGTAAAAATAAAGAAACTACTTTAGAAGTTTTATCTCAAAAACATAGAGATTATCATAGACCTATAGGATATTATAGTCAGCAATTAGACTCAGTAACCAAAGGATTCCCTCCCTGCATGAGAACCATCTCTGCTATAGACAAATATATGTGAGTTATGATTTGTATGTCTCTTTCACTGGGTTGGGGTATTTCCTTGCAGGAGAGCAACAGCCTTAATGGTAAGTAAATTATTATTGGGAAAAATTAATTCCCAATTGGGGAGTTCCCTCTGAGTTACAGTGACTGAGGGACTCATTTCACTGGGCAAATAATGCAATTCATTTGTAATATTTGACCTATTCTGCAGTATTTTCACAATACCTATTACCCCCAGTTTTCTGAATTGGCAGAACATACAGATGATACAATTAAAATCAACTAAGTAAATTTTCAGAAGCTTTTAATCTCCTTGGTCAACAGTTCTCCTTAAAGTACTCCTCAACATGAAGTCTACTTCTTTTGGTAAACTTATAGCTTTTCTCCTCAGTAAATAGTCACTGGTCACCCTATCCTTCTAGATAAAAGGATATGTGAACCAACCTTACTAAAAAGAGACATTGTGCATTATTGCCAAGAACTTATTAACCAGCTTATAGGGACTGATAAATTAGTGACATTCATTTCACAAGTGTGCTTGCAAAGACTTCAAAGACCGTGACTTACAACCAGGAGATTTTTGTCCATTGGAAAAGACATTAATTAAAGAGTCTCTCTTCAATATTGTTGGAAGGGACCTTATCAGGTGCGTAACCACAAATGGACTTCTACCCCTGTCTCTGACACTTAACCTCCACCTACAGCAGAGGTCAAAGACTTGCTGAAGATGAGAAGCTACCAACATCAGAGATAGACAGCTTTCCCAAGATATCAAGAAAGCCTGTATACCTACAAATTGATGTTGAATTTTATTAGCTTGTCTTTACCTAACTGCTAATATTAATATTAATATTAATAATAATTATACTTGTTCTTTGGGCTTTTCTCAAACTTTGTGTATATAGCCCAACTGTTAATAATTGCTAAAGGTGTATAACATAACTATTGTATCATCAGTAATACACTTTTTGTGGTTTCTCTTTGAAATTTAAAAGAAATGCTATTGCAAAAAGAAGGAAATGGATGTGTGCATGTGTTTTTTTAAAAATATATTTTAGTGATTATGCTATTACAGTTGTCCTGATTTTTCCCCTTTGCCTCCTTCCGCCCAGTACCCTCCTTCCCTCCAGCAATGACCCCTTAGTTCATGTCTATGGGTCATGCATATAAGTTCTTTGGCTACTTCATTTCCTCTACTGCTCTTAACATCCCCCTGTCTATTCTGTACCTACCAATTTGTACTTCTTAATCCCTGCACTTTTTCCCCCATTCTCCCCCTTCCCCTTCCCAGCTGACAACCCTCCAAATGATTTCCATATCTACGATTCCATTCTTGTTCTGCTTGTTTGGACAGACCTCGTATACATTTCAAGTGTACATTTCTAAGATACATCATCTGTATATTGCATTGTGTGCCCACCACTCAAAGTCAAATCATCTTCCATAACCATATATTTCAGAAAGTTCAGTGTTCTCAGAGATTTTACAATAGAAAGAATTACCTATCATAGTATGTTATACTGTGTGTACTATTTTGTAGCCTGATCATTTCTTTATGTCAATAAACATTCTGCTAAAACATGATTTTTAGTGGCAAAAAAAATTTTATCTTATACATTTGCTATATTTTAATTTTCTACCAATTAACAATAAATACATTATTTATTCTGTAATAAATAATGCTGGGCAGTGTGGAATTTCCTCAAAAAGCTGAAAATGGAACTGCCTTTTGATCCAGTGATTCCCCTGCTGGGACTATACCCTAAGAATCCCAAAATGCCAATTCAAAAGAACGTATGCACCCCAATGTTCATAGCAGCGCAGTTTACAATAGCCAAGTGTTGGAAGCAACCTAAATGCCCATCAGTAGATGATTGGATCAAAAAATTATGGTACATTTATACAATGGAATACTACGCAGCAGAAAGAAAGAACTGCTACACTTCATGACAGCATGGATGGAACTAGAGAGCATTATGCTAAGTGAAATAAGCCAGGGGGCGAAAGACAAATACCATACGATCTCACTTATTTTAAATATATGTTTTGAGTGTATATGATTATTTTCTTAAGATAAATTTCTAGAAGTATAATTACTTTTTCAAAGGATAAACACTTTTTAAAGGTTTTTCAATCTGTAATGCCAAATTGCCTTCCAGAAATGTTATACTAATTTCTGCTTCCAATAGAAGTGTATGGGAGTTCTCATTTCTCTATATTCTGATCAATAAGATGATCTGACTTTGGTTGGTGTGCACACAATGCAGTATCAGATCATGTATCATAGGAATATATACTTGAAACCTATATAATTTTATTAACAATATCACCCCAATAAATGTAATAAAAGATATAACTATATTGAGCCTTTTTTATTAATATATTATATCCTGCCCAGGCTGGTGTGGTTCAGTGGGTTGGGCATCGTCCTGAAAACCCAAAGGTCACCAGTTCAATTCCCAGTCAGGCCACATGCCTGGGTTGTGGGCCGGTTCCCAATTGGGGGCATGCAATGGGCAATAGATCGATGTTTCTGTTTCTTTCTTTTCCCCCTTCTGTCTCCCCACTCTCTAAAATAATTATATCCTCAGTTGAGGATTAAAAAACCAAAAATTCCCCTGACCCCACCCTACACAGTTGGGCATACTTTCAGTTTTCCACTGGAGGCTGTGCTTTCCCAGATTCCAAACTGTTCATTTGAATAAAATCTCTCCTTTCTGCCCCTCTTTGGCAACTTTCTTTACATTACTTTGGTGGCAGCAGTGGGATTTCTTGTCTCATCCAACCTTCCTCTCACCACCATCCTGAACCAATGCATGAGTCCCTTAAGCTCAGTTGTTTTCCCTGTGGTGCTGGAAGGTCTCAGGTAAATCCTCTCAGATCCAAGATCTCCCATACTTCAGTTGAGATCTCAGAGACTTTATCTCCTTCAGGGAAAGAGCCCTCATCCAGTTTAAAACTTGGTCTACATGGTTGTTCTGCCTAGGAAAGGGACCCCTCCTAAGATGTGGGCTTGGTCTACCCAATTGTGGATCAAGGAAGGGAACCTTCATTGAGTTTCAGGCTTAATTCATAAGGTGGTAGACCTCATCCATGAAGTTCAGATGCAGCCCTGTCCATAAGGTTTGTGAGGACACTAACACTAAGGGCATTGAAAGCAATGTCATGTCTTCATCAAGTAAACACAAATGGGTAACCCATGTTCTAAACTTTCCTCTGCTGACCATGATCAGCCATCTTCCAGAACCCCAGCTATTTTCACATATATGCACTGCAGTTCAGAAAGTTGTAATTAGCTAGGTCACTGGACAGAGATCACCCAAGATGATTTACAGCTAACTTGGCCATTATGGGGAACCTGTGATCTCCCCAAGCTTGCTTTTCTCAAAACTAAATTGGAGCCCTGACTGGTGTGGCTTAGTGGATCAAATGCCGGCTTGTGAATCAAAGGGTCACTGGTTCGATTCCCAGTCAGGGCATATTCCTGGGTTGAGGGCCAGGTCCCCAGTGGGAGGCATGCGAGAGACAACCACACATTGATGTTTCTCTCCTTCTCTTTCTCCCTTCCCCTCTGTCTAAAAATAAATAAATAAAATCATTTTTTTAAAAAAGAACAACCATGACATTATAATTTTTTAAAAAACTAAATTGGAAAAACATGGCTCCAAAGTAAAACAAACTAAATCTGTTTCAAGTGGTACCGTGTAGCTTCCAGACATATTCAGGACTCTAAATTAACTGAAGCAAGCAATTGAAAGAAGTCAAGATAACTTCTGAGGCTTCCTCTTTCTCTTTTCTATTTCCTTTGTCTTCCATCTTATACTCAGGCATCACTTCTGGCACCATCTTCCTTTCTTCCTTTCTAGGAAAGTGTGCCGCTTCAAATTCAAACTTTCTGAGAACACTTTCTTTGTGCTTTAAGCTTCCAACTCCAAGGTGCACACTTGCTATTTCTTTTATATTTGCTTGTCAATAACCCTACCTTAAGGGCCACCCTTAAAGAGAGAATCTCACACCTCTAGGAGACAAGGGAATACATTAACTGATTACAAATTGATTTTTTAAACAGTTGTAAGAGAATTTTTAGAGCATGCAAACACTTTGGTCATCTGAGCAATACATTGACTTAGTCCATCTGCCAAAACCATAATTTAGATTCAGTTTTATTATTGAGTTTTGTATTATTGTGCCCAGACACAAAAGCTAACATTTATAAAATATAGGTAATGAAATCTCTTGTCTTTGTCTGAATGTTTATGTATGTCTATGTATGTACATAGAGATGGTCTTATAGAGGTGGTATTTTTCTATCTCTGGATGATATGGCCAAAATTAATTTATAAACTCAAAGCTAGATTGTAAGGGACCCCTATTCAATTGTCTTAAACACAAATGAGTGCTTATACAAATTAAAGAAATGTAATGGAAACTAACCTAAATGCTTTTCAAGTACACATAATCCAGGATTAATACTTAGTAAATAAAGACTAGCTTAAGGTTGTTGATTTAATTAAAGCAGGCATGTCTTTAGAGTTATTAGTGCTGCAATATATTAGTATTGCAATTAGTTATTAATGCAGTATACCATTTTTGTTCTATTTTCATTCTACCTGGGTTTAGTAGTCAAATAAGCTCATATTTCCTTTGTTAGAAAATTGGTCAGCAAGAAAACTAAGATGGCCCTGGCTGGTGTGGCTCAGTGGATTGAACACCAGCCTGCAAACAAAAAGGTTACTGGTTAGATTCCTGGTCAGGACACATGCCTGGGTTGTGGGCCAGGTCCCCAGCTAGGGGCACACAAGAGGCAACCAATTTATGTACTATATCTCTCATACATTGATATTTCTCTCCCTCTCTTCCTCCTTTCCCCTCTCTCTAAGAATTTAATAGATAAAATCTTTTTAAAAAGGAAGAAAAATAAGATGATGGCTAATTGCTTTAAAATTTCATGAAATCTTCATGAGAAATCTAAATATGATTGTTAAAAACAAATGATTTAACTAAATATAAGTAGGATAAGGTTTTGTAAGTGAATTTTCAACCAATATTTCCCAAATTCTTCAGTTACTCAAACCCTTCAAGTCTGCTAAGTGATTGATTAAATTAAACTTTAAAGAAGCTCTCCAAAGATGACATGAATGCCATTGAGATCATGAGAAAACATTGGCACCCTTACATTGGGCAAGATATTACAGAAAATCTACAGCTGTGCTTAGGAGAGCTTCTACCCAGGATTCTAGATCCTTCTGCAAAATAATTATCTTGAAGTAGCCTCCAACTATTCAACCAAATTCTCCTTATGACCTTTGCAGCCAACTTGCAGTTATCATGGAGTAAATTCAGTTTGAACTGTGACAGTTAAATAAATCCTCACATGTTCAAGGCCCATTCTGGTCTTTGGTTGTCTACCTGCTGCATATAAATCTGTTATCATAGTATTTACCTTGTGTTAGAAATGCACAAGAGATAAAAGGCGGGAGGAGCTGGGTGATCTGATCCAAGTGCCTTTATTTGATGCTGCACTACAGGTGGGCTGAGCCTGGACTGACTGCAGTCCGGCGGGGTGGGGGTGCTGGGCGTTAAAAAAGAAAAAGCACAGGGTTTGTAGAGGGATAGGAGAGAGGTTAGTCTCTTGTTCTTTTGAGTGGTTGCCTTAGGGTTTCAGGATGTGAGTCAGGACATAGGGTTAGGTAAAGGGTCGGTTGTTCCCAGGTGCAGGAAAGTCAGTCTGACCACCTGGCCGTTGTGGCTGGTGCCAGATGTCTATTGTGCAAGATGGGAGAGAGTTTCAATTAAGCTGCAGGGTATCAAGTGAGTTGGGATAACTGAGTCATGAGCAGTCTAGTGGGTTGGAAAACTAGCCTGGCGTGACCCTTTCACCTTGGAAAAGGAATTAGGTGAAAAGGTAAGATTCAGATCCATATCCCAACCATGCTGTGTGTATAACAAAGGACTGAAAATGAAATTGCACTTTTTTTAGGAACAGAATCTCAAAAGCAATTTTACTAAAAAAGGCAGGAACCAGTGTATTAAGGTATTGAATTATGCCAGAAGACCTAAAATGACCTCTTGTACCTATGAGAATTCTTGACCTTTTCTAAGCCTTTAGCCACTTTTTAAATTATTGCTCAAACACAATTATTTTTGACAGCAGAATAGAAGGGTGATTTATCAGAACCTGAAACAGATGAACAGCTACTAGTAATTTTATCAAATACAGGTGACATTGAAATATTCTTAACTTCAAGAGATGAGAAATATAAACCTTCTCTGGCTGTTGACAGAAGATCACAAATTGGATTGCTGATAAACCACCATCGCTCTTTTACATGTGGATAGAATATAAGGTCACGTGTCATTAAGATGCTGAAAAGTCAAAAGAAAGCTGTCTCTCGTTTCTTTTCTCTCTTTTATATACTTTAAAATTTTTTTTAGCTTTTATTTATTTATTTTTAAAGAGAGAAGAAGGGACGGAGAAAGAGAGGGAGAGAAACGTCAATGTGTGGTTGCCTCTCATGCACCCTCTACTGGGGACCTGGCCAGCAACCCAGGCATGTGCCCTAGACTGGGAATCAAACCAGCGACACTTTGGTTCACAGGCCAGCACTAAATCACTGAGCCACACCAGCCAAGGCTCTTTTATATTTTTAAATAAATCAGAAAACCTCATGCTCATTTCTGAGTGAAAGAAAATGTTGTGGTGGCCAGTGACACAGGCTGTGAAAGAATTCACAAAGAGAAGAACATGCAAAGAGTAAAGTTTTTTATTCACTCTCCAAGAGGGTTGGGGGGGCGCTTGGTGTGGAGAGATGGAGAGATACACCAGCCCTGAGGGGTGGGGGCTTTGAGATTTTATTAGGTGATTGGGGTGGTCTTAGGGCAGGATGTTTCAGTTGGTCTTGTATAGGCTGCAGCTTGCTTTGATGTTATCTTTGCGTGCAGATCTGGTATGTCCTGTTTTGTAAGTTTCCCTGGAGCTTCTATGCCTTCAGGGCGCTTCCAGTAATTTTTTAGTCCTGAGGATAGAGGCTCATAAAACAAAATCAGTCATGCTTTATGGGGGCCAGGTAGCTATGGCAAAGAGGGTCTGAAAAGGGGGTTTTTGTCCTATTAGAAAGGAAATCATTAAGGATTTTAGAATAACATTGTGAAACTTGACAAAAGGTAATAGTTTTTTGGTTTTTGTTTGTTTTGTAATTTAATTTAATTTTTTATTATTTTTATTGAATTTACTGGGTGACTTTGGTTAATAAAATTATATAGGTTTCAGATATACAATTCTACAATACATCATCTGTATATTGTATTTTGTATTTACCACACAAAGTCTCTTTCTATCACCAATTATCCCCCTTGACTCTTTTTATGGTGAGTGGGGTATTTTATTTTATATTTTTCATTTAAGTATACTTGGTATGCTATATTATATTAGTTTCAGGTGTACAGTATAGTGATTCAACATTTATATATCTTTCAATGTGATCATCACGCAAAGTCTAGTAATCATCTGTCACCATGGAAAGTTATCACAATATTATTGACGATATTTCCCTTTACCTTTTTTTTAAACAGATCAGTTGTTTAATTAGGTTTTTCAAAAGAAATTTAGAACTTCATTTTGTGAGGATAAAACCCATTTGTGAGAGCAAACACAGAGTGCAGATAGCCCTGAAGCTGAGGGACAGCTTTGATTTTTGGCAGAATTTGTGAGTCCATGGCTTTCTGATCAACGTTGCATTGCTCTATAATCTCATATTTCTCCTTCTCGGTGTCGAAGATCTCCCCTCCTGGTGCCTGGGCTTGTGCAGCTTCTTCTTCTTGAAGTAAGCATGAGTGAGATGCTTGGGGATTTTCACAACACTGATACCAATTTTGGTGGAGGTGGCGATGACAAATTCCTGGTGTGTTCTATGCAGAGAATTGCTGACTGAAGGGCTTCTTGCCATGGCTCTACAGCTTTCGAGGCACATCTTCAGTAGGATAGTATCTAGGCATTTTGTGAAGTTTAACCACTCGGGTACCACCATTCTTGTCACCACCAATTGGCTTTGTGACAGTAGCCATAACTTTCTCCTTCTTTTTCTTTTCAATCCTGAATTTAGCTGCAGAATACTTCCTCTTGTATATGGGCTTTCGGGAATGCATGGCTGACTGGGAATACCTGCCAATTCCTCTGACTAGGACAGGGCTTCGGCTGCAGTGGGGCTTCCCCTTCTTAGGCGTCTTGGCCTTGAGGTTACCCTTCTTAACCTTGCCACCAGCATCAGCCTTCTTGGCTTCAGGTTTCTTTTCCTTGGTATCCGGCTTCTCAGTTTTTTCGCCTGCCATCTTGCAAGATGGGAAAAAGAATCCCTTCACCTTTTTTACCCATTCCTCCAAGTACCACCACTTACTCCAACAGAACAAAACAAAAATAGACTCTTAGAAACAAAGATCAAACTGATGGTTAAATATAGCATTTTAATCATTTAGGTAAATTGTCAAAAACGTGTCTAAGGCTGCTGTTGACACAAAAGAAGAATATTTTGATGCCCTCCCTCTTTTTGCTTTGAAAAAATAAGAAATGTGGGTTTCTAAACAGAAAATATATATATGTGTGTGTGTGCGCGCGCGAACACACACACACACACACACACACACGGATATATATATTCAACATAAGAAACATTCAAACCTGTGGAGAATTTTTGGTGAATTTGTTTGAGCTAAACTGATGACAATCGCCAGGAAGCAAAATTTCAACGAACTGAGAAATGCTCTGAATAATGGCAGTCTAGCACCTTATTTTATACATTACAATTATAACAGGAAACATAGGGGGCTACATGAAGTCCACTGATGATAGATTAGGGAGGTGGGAGAAAGCAAAGGCGGGGCAGGGGGAACCTCTGGAATTGGATAAAAAGTAAAATGATAACACACATACTTTTACACAGGTAGGTATAGGATAGTTAACAGTTAACAATTAACATGACAATAATAACAATGAAGGGATTTGTGGTCTCCTCATGGTGTGATGCCTGTACTTGAAGGGGTCCGGAAAAAGCAAATTTGACATTCCTAAGATATGTTATCAGACAAGCTCAGTTAAGGTAAAGATGGATCTTCGTTCGGAAAAAATACCAGCCTAGGACATGACTACCCACCCTGAATTACTTTTAGTAAAAAAGTTTTAATTTCAGACCATCTTCTGGGGTTACTTTAAGTCTCTGAGTTTGTAAGTCCTCCATGCAGGCCTCCCCTGAGCTTGTGAGGTTTAGCTTGTGGCCCTATATATGTAAGATCATATATATACACATATACATGCATACATATGTATATGTGTATATATATATAGAGAGAGAGGAATATTTCCTGTTGACCATTTTTAAAAGGCTTCACTTTGGGTATTGGGTTTTTTTTTTTTTAATCCTCACCTGAGTATACGAAGTCTGTCTGGAAAAAGTCCAGCCATTGTTCATGTAACAAGGTTCATTGGTGTGTGACACGAATATAACCTGTCAGCCAAGGAGAGAGGACTGGAATGCATATGTGTGGACAATGATGACTTCACTGTGCTAGTCAGTGGGGGCAGTAGACACCATTGAGTGAGCATGAGTACTGTGTGGCCGCTGCATTCAAAATGACTGAGTAGAGCAACAAATCTGCATCAGATTTTGTGTTAAGCTTGAACATTTCTCCATGGAAACTATTTGGATAATTCAGAAGGCCATAGCTATGAGCAACTAGTGATTGGCAGCTTCATGACAATGCACGTGCACATGCATCACCTCTCATGCAGAGTTTTTTGGCAAAACATCAAATCACTCAGGTGACTCATCCCCCTTACATTCCAGATTTGGTGCCCTGCAACTCCTGGCTTTTCCCAAAACTAAAATCACTTTGGAAAGGAAGAGATTTCAGATCATCGAGATTCAGGAAAATATTATGGGACAGCTGATGGCAATTGGGAGAACTGTGTGAAGTCCCAAGTTGCCTTCTTGGAAGGGGACTGAGGCATCATTGTCCTATGTACAATGTTTCTTGTATCTTGTATCTTCTTCAATAAATATCTCTATTTTTCATAGTATATAGCTGGATACCTTCTGGACAGACTTTGTATATTCATTGATTTGAGAGAGAGAGAGAGAGAGAGAGAGAGAGAGAGAGAGAGAAACATTGATGTGAGAAAGAAACTTAGATTGGTTTCCTCCCATATGCGCCCTGACCGGGGATTGAACCCAAAACCTAGGTATGTGCCCTGACCTGGAATCGAACCTGCAACCTTTTGGTATGCAGGATGATGCTCCAACCAACTAAGCCACCTGGGCAGGGCTGGGTATTGTGTTTTAACCAAATTTTAAGATTAATAATGGAATTGTGGGAGGAGAGAATGCTTGGCACAACTATGAATATTTTATAAATGTTCAATAAAAGTTTTTTTTTAATAAAAAAGACATGAGGGAGTACACCCAGCAGGCAAGAGGGGCACAGGACCTGCTTGGGGATGGGGAAGGTCAGGGCACAGCAGGGGAGGCTCGGCAGTGAGGGCCAGCTGGGGACTAGAGGCGGGAGACTTTGGTCAACCTAGGGAAGGCTGGCAGCCTCTTCTACATGGAGTAGGTGTTGATGAGCTTCCTGATGCTCATTTGAGGAGTGTGCAGCTTTCTGGAGTGGAATTTCAAAACTGAAAGTCAGCAAGATCCCCCAGGCCTCTTCCTCCACTTCAGTTTCCCCAAGGGCCTCTGAGGGGCCAAGAGACACAGCACAAGTTTCCTATTGCTTCCTTCATTCCCAGTTCACCAAAGAGTTGTCCTTTTATCAAAATCTTAATCAAAATTTTATGACCTGCAGCTGGCCTCCGCCCCTATCCCTTCAGCTCCTCCTGCCCACCTTTCCTGATTCTTGGGGCTTTTGGAGCTGCAGACCAAGTCTTTGCCAAATGATCAGTTACAGTGTCCTGGTGAGCTAGCTAAGGTGCCCCTGTGCCCATGTGGGCATCACTGCTCACCCAGGACGAGGCTGGACAGGCATCTCCTAGAGTTGTACCACCTGTAAGATCTAAGGAATATCTACTGGGTATCACTTCTGCAGGTGTCCAAGGCCCCTTATGCTCCAGAACCTGTGGAGGCATTGCCAGAGCAGAGCTGGGTCAAGCTCAGGGCTGGACCAGTGCCTGTGCTCCTTGGGTGAAGTGTTGTTGCCATACAGGACTTCGGGCCCAATGGTGCCATGTCTTCCTATTTATCAAGATAATTTTCTGTGAAATGGACTGATTTTAAACATTAGCTGCTAATATGGTTCTGCCAGATGAAGAGGCTTCCCATGGGAGACCTCTGCTGCCAGCCTTGCCTGGGCCACACCTCCTAACGTGGAAGAGACTGTATAGTTACCAAGAAAACTATGTTCCCTTAAGTGCCCCGGGGTTTCTCCCAATGGCTTAGAGAATCATGGGAGCCAGTGATGGACCTGCCTCCTGACCAGGCTTTCCAGTGTGAGACAACAGCCCCTCCTGAGAGGCTGACTAGTGGTCACCCTTAGAAGCTCCGGTAAGCCTGTGTAGGAAATTGAGGTCCAGGTGCCTAGTACCTTTTGTTGCACCAGCATACCAGTGTGTCAGGTTACTTTTTCTGTGCTCTACATTTTGGTAAGTCATCTCAGTGAGTGGGTGAGTCCCTCTCTGCTCTGTCTTCCTGTACAGATAAAGCCCTTTCCACCTTAATCATCTCTATGTATCCCTCAAGATGGAGCTCTCCATGTACCCCCCCCAACCCGGCATTGGGAAACTACTTCTTGACATCCCCACTCCAGCTAGATTTCATTGTTTTATGAAAAAGCTATCAGAGTACATGACTAAAAATGTTGGGGTAAAATATATCTTAAAAGATGTGTCTGGCCATCTTCATTAAAATGGCAAATATCAAAAACAGAGAATCCTCAAGGCAGCAAGGGAGAAAGAGGTAGTAACATATCAGGGAGCCCCAATACGGGCAGCAGCTGACTTCTCAAAAGAAACACTGCAGACCAGAAGAGAGTGGCAAGAAATATTCCAAGCCATGAAAAACAAAGACCTGCAACCAAGACTGCTCTACCCAGCAAGGCTCTCAATTAAAATGGAAGGCGAAACAAGGAGTTTCCCAGACAAAAAAAGGCTAAAAGAATACACCTCCACCCAACCAGCACTGCAAAATATGCTAAAAGGACTGCTTTAAGATGAAGAAAAACAGTCTATGAATACCCAGTTCCTTTCACAGTCACCAATACTTGATATTACCAATATTTTTAATACTTATTAATCTGATTGTGACAATGATGTGTTATTTTAATTGTTTCTTTATTATTTGTTGAAACTAAACCTGTTTTTGTATATTTCTTGCCTATTTCTATTATTTTTAAAAAGCTTTAAATAACTTTTTGGTATTTATCCATTTTTTGATTAAATGTAGAATTTTTTCCCTAAAAAAAAACCCAAAACAAACCATTAACCCTTTTTTAGATGTGTTGCAAATCCTTTCCTATTCTATTACTTGTCCTTTAACTTTTTTTTATATGTATATTACTGTACGGTCTTAAATGTTTAATATAGTTATATTGTTAATATTTTACTTTATACCTTCCGGGTTTGAATATTTTACTTCAAGGTAAGAAAAATATTAGTTTGTATTTTCTCCTAAAACTCCTTAGAGTCTACATATTGATTTTCAACTCACCTGAATATTTCTTGTATAACGTGTGAAATAGGGCTCTATATTTATTTTATTTCAAGTAATAGTGGTCCATGCACCTTATTTGTTGAATAAGCCTTATTTTACCCATTGATTTGAAATATCAACTTAATTATATATTACATTGTTAGACAGATATATACATTTGTTTCTAGAGTGCTCATATTTCATTGATCTACTTGATTATTTATGTGCTGGTGTCATGTTAGTTTAATTGTTTTATAATGGTTTTAACTTTTTAAATATTTTATAATTAACTTTGACATTTAATAAAATCAATCTGTATTTATGAAAGAAAGAAAGAGAGATGGAACTCCTACCTTTTGCGACATGGATGGAACTGGGGAATATTAAGCTAAGTGAAATAAGCCAGCTGGTGAAAGACAAATACCATATGATCTCACCTATAAGTGGACTCTATTCAACAAAATAAACTAATGAACAAAATAAACCACAGGCATGGAAACATGGAGCAGACTGAAAGTGACCAGAGGGGATGGGGAAAGAGGACAATGGTGGACAGAAGGGGAAGGAACTAGACAGAGAACATGTATGAATGACCCATGGACATGGACCATGGAGTGGGAGTTGACTGTGGGAGTAGGGGGTTGGGGTGGGATGGGTGGAGGGGGATAAAGGGGTAAAAATTGAGACAGCTGAATAGAATAAACATGATTTATAAATTAAAAAAATAAAAATAAAATAAAATAAAAACGGATGTGTCTGGCAGTTAATAAAAATACATTGTACAATTTTATTTTTTCTTTTTTTAATTTTATTTATATTTTAATTTTTAATTTATAAATCATGTTTATTTTATATGTGCGAAATAGGGCTCTATATTTGTTTTATTTCAAGTAATAGTGGCCCATGCACCTTATTTGTTGAATAAGCCTTATTTTACCCATTGACTTGAAAGATGAACTTAATCATATATTGTTAGACAGATATATACATTTGTCTCTAGAATACTCATTATGTTTCATTGATCTACTTGATTATTTGTGTGCTGGTGTCATGTTGGTTTAATTGCTGAGACTTTATAATGGTTTTAAATTTTTTAATATAATTAACTTTGACATTTAAAAATAAATAAAATCAATCTGCATTTAAGAAAGAAAGAAAGAGAGAGAGATGGAACTACTACCTTTTGTGACAACATGGATGAAACTGGAGAATATTAAGCTAAGTGAAATAAGCCAGTTGGTGAAAGACGAATGCCATATGATCTTACCTATAAGTGGACTCTATTCAACAAAATAAACTAATGAACAAAGTAAACCACAGGCACGGAAACATGAAACAGACTGAAAGTGACCAGAGGGGAGGGGGAAAGAGGCCAATGGTGGAAAGAAGGGGAAGGGACTAGACAGAGAACATGTATGAATGACCCATGGACATGGACAACAGAGTGGGAATTGACTGTGGGAGTTGGGGGTGGGGGCGGGATGGATGGAGGGGGGTAAAGGGGGAAAAATTGAGACAACTGTAATAGAATAAACGATTTATAAATTAAAAAATAAAGTAAAAAAATAAAAAACCAAAAATTTTGTTTTTATTATAATTGCTTCCTGTACTCTGTATCATCACTTCTTTGATTGCTTAAGTAAATTCAAACTTCTTAATATTAAGAGAACCAAATATTGATTCAAACTGCTTAACTTTCTGTAATTGCTTGTCTTCATTTGTTACCATGAATAAATGCATAACTAAAGTGAGAGAATCTCTCTTTGTGAAAAGGAGAAATTGAACTAATTAGGCCTATTGACATGCTAGAATGTTGTGGTTTAGAAAGTGAATTTTACCCAATTGCCCCTACTCAAGGATAAAAATGTACTAATGATGATTTGTGTGTATTTACATTGGGTAGAAGCATTCCTATCCTAAAGGGCTACAGCCACAGCAGTTACTAAAATACTTCCAGAAAGGATTTTTCCTGCTTGAAGAATCTTTACAGAGCTCCACAGTGACCATGGAATTCATTTTACAGGACAAATTCTATGCCAGGTGTATAAAATTTGGCCAATTCTAGAACATTTTTTAAAAGGTTTTATTTACTTATTTTAGAAAGAGTAGAAGGGAGGGAGAAAGAGAGGGAAAGAAACATTGAAGTATGAGAGGAACATCAACTGGTTGCCTCTCATACATGCCCCAACCAACTGGGGATCAGGCCCACAACCCAGGCATGTGCCCTGACCAGGAATCGAACTGGCGACCTTTTGCTTTGTGGAAAGATGCTCAACCAACTGAGCCACACCAGTCAAGGAAATAGGGCACTATTACAACATTTCCATTGTACTTACTATCTTCAATCTACTGACTTAGCAGAAAAGATGACTAGGATAATTAAGAGTCAGTTGGTAAATTTAAAAAAAAATATTTTTTCTTCACCCAAGGACATTTTTCATTGCTTTTAAAGAGAAAGGGAAAAAGATACTATCTATATCTATATCTATATCTATATATCTTTCCAGTGAGGCTGGAGCAAGTCCTCGGGGAGATGTCTTTTCCAATAGGCCATTTCTCCAGGTTGTAGGCCCAGGGAGTGCACCGTGGAAATACTGCGATAAATACCTTTATATATATAAATATAAATACGGAGAGAGAGAGATCAATGTGACAGAAAACTATCGATTGATTGCTCCCAATATGTACCTTATCCAGTGATAGAACCCTCAAACTAGGTATGTGCCCTGAGCAGGAATCAAATCTGCAATCTTTGGTGCATGGGATAATGCTCCAACCAACCAAGCACACTGACCAGGGCTCAGTTGGTAAATTTGCTCACTCCTAATATGCTCTGCCCTAAAGCCAGCCCTTCACTGGGTATTAATAACCTAAGATCCACTCCCTTTGGTAATAATCATTGATTGTCTCCATTTATTTTTTTAGTCAGTCCCCTTTTAAAACGAAGACTTGTAAGACTAGATCAGGGAATGTACAAACCTGCCTTATAAGGGAGACCTCTGAAATTGATTCCAAATTTTTAGAACAATATTTCTACAGTGCACTCTCGGGCCTACAACCTGGAGAAATGACCAATTGGAAAAGACATCTTCTCGAGGACTTGCTCCAACCTCACTGGAAAGACTCATACCAGATGTTGTTATCTAGTCCCTGTGCCATAAAGGTAAATGACATTGACTCATGAATTCATACTTCTTACTTAAAAGGCTGCCTTGTGCACACCTCATCTTTCCTATAGGAAACCTCAAGTTAAAGTTGGTAGAACAGACAACTGCTTGGATGAAAAGCAAAATGGCAAGACAGCCTTTCCCAAGATCCTGGACCAGGCCAGCAAAGTCAACTGCTGCTTTGTATAATCTTTATTTTTATTTCATAGTTGTTATAATGATTATATCCCTGGGCATATTAATGTTCCTAATACTCCTGAGATAAATCAGTTACCTTCCCTAGGCTTTAGATTGTATATTCTAGTTATTCCATATCATTAGCATTTGACTACGCAGTATCTCCTCTTTCTTTCTGTTTTAACCCTTGTAAATGGGAAACCTTGGCATAAAATTATTGATGCAGCACTCTCAAACCTTAGCCTCAGCAGGAAGCCTGTATGTTATCTGATGCTTGCCTCCACCTTTGGTAAAACTGATGATCCCTTAGATATTACTGTCAGCAATTTCTCCCTAATTTTGTTGTTGATTATACAACACCCCCCCACCCCCAAAGCTGCTACGGCAGGAAACAGCACTATTCAGCATACTCCCACCTCTCTGCCATGGAAGTTAACATTCCAGTAGTTTCACACACCACCTAATGGGGAAATAGTTAATTATTAAGGAAAAATTATAAATTCACATTCAAATATAAGAAATTTCTTTCAGACCTGGCTGGTGTGGCTCAATGGATTGAGTGCAAGCCTGCAAACAAAAGGTTCACTGGTTTGATTCCCAGTCAGGGCACATGTCTGGGTTGTGGGCCAGGTCCTTAGCTGGGGGCATGCAAGAGATAATTGATTGAAGTATCTCTTGTACATAGATGTTTTCTTTCCCTTCTTTCTCCCTCTCTTCCCCTCTCTCTAAAAATAAATAAATAAACTATTTTTTAAAAAATAAATTTCTTTCAAATAAGAGTAATATCTTAATAGTAGTCAGCCTACCAGCTTAAGGTTGTAACATTTCTTCTTTCTGTGGGCTAATTGTACTGAATAATGTTCAGTATTTTGAACATTACTTCCTTTTGTGAGTTTCTTATCTTCTACCTAATACCAGTGTTTTTTTTTAAATGCATATTAAGTGATGTCAGAGAAAATAAGCCTAACATTTAAAATATCTATTAGTATGTAAAATATTTAACATAATTTTTTAAAGTTAACGATTCTATAAATTGTTGTTAATGGACTTAAAATGAGCCATGTAATGTACTGGTGCTTCCTCTGAGAGAGAAAAACCTTATCACGAATATTATCCACCAACTGGTACTGATGTTCATATATAATGTCTTAGTGACTAAGAGAAAGAAATTGCCCTGACGAGTGTGGCTCAGTTGGTTGGGCATCATGCTGCAAAGTGAAAGGCTGCTGGTTCAATTCCCTGTCAGGGCACATGCCTGGGTTGCAGGTTCACCCCCAGGTTGGGGTCCATATGAGAAGCAACCAATCTCGATGTTTCTCTCTCACATCAATGTTTCTCTCCCTCTCTCCCTCACTTCCCCCTCTCTTAAAATAAATAAATAAAATTTAAAAAAGAGAAAGAAATAAAAAGGCCCAAATGGTTTGTTCTGTCTTAGACAATGGTAGAAAACAAGTGTCTATTTTCCAGTGACAACATCAGAGATTCACTCTGGTGACTGACAGCCTTTTGAGTGATGGGTGAAGTAAGGCTTCACCGTGGCCATATTCACTCTTGATTCAGATCTTGCCCTCATCATTAATTATTTCCTTGAGTATATATCTTTGCCCAACACTGTAGTATGTACTATAGAGGATACAGGAAAAGAAGGAAACCTGGGGCTATAAGAGGGTACAGAACGAGGATCCCCTGAAAATAGGAGAAAACCTCCACAACCCTTGATTGGGGGAAGGGGAAGTGGATGATACATGTTTAAGATACTTTGCATAACTATGGCAAGTTAATAGCCATGCCTTTGCTAAAGAAAAGAGAACTATGGCCCAGAGTGAAAGGTGTATGTGACTTTAAGAGTGTATAGTGACTCCTGACGGAGCCAGGGGAGGCAGATGCCCACCCCGAATGTCCCTTTGTCACTAGGAACTCTTGCCCTGACTAAAGATGGCAGCTGAAAGAAGGTAAAAGATACAGGGTAACTGGCAACAATGGTGGACACTAACACTTCATAGGAGGGGCTGGGTATGAGGTCACATAGGAAGTTCCAGGTCAAGTATTTAAATGAAGGTGGGCTGAAAGAGAAAGAAGAAGAAGCCACTCAGTCTGAAAGGGTGTAGAGGGGAGTCAGCTATGAGGTGTGGTGTGTAAGGGGGAACCCATGCAGCTTGGAGTAAGAACACACTATGAGGTCTGGAATAAGAAGGAGAAGACAGTGGCAGAGCTGATGGAGCTATGCGGGGACCTGCCTAACCAAGCACAGATTTGTGAGAGATGCTTGGAGCTGAACTGTGACAGGGAATGTTGAGCTGCAGACTCTTGCTTCTCTGAAGAACTTATGAAAAAGCTACTCTCTTGAGACATGTGCCTCCCTGGACTCCACCGTGATCGAGTTTCCCTGAGCCACTACATGGAGACTGAGAATAGCATGCCCCAGATCCTGAAGGAGAGAGCTGCTGTGAGAGGATGGTAACTCTGAAACCCACAAGTGCACCTTCCAGAGGGGATGGAGTTCTGTTTGTACAGCCAATTTAACAATAGATAAGGATATGGGAGACTTCTGGGCATTGTTTTGGCTTGTAGCCTTTTGGGGAGCAAGGGAAGTGCTGGTTCTCACAGGAGAGGAGGGCTCTGAGCAGGAGTACTCTCAGCGCCCCCTCCCTGAGGTTGGAACTTCATTAATAAAAACCTTTTTATTATTTATTTCAACACTAACTGTCGGGTCATGTGTCAAGGCATCACATGGCCAAGTCCTGGTTTGCTCAGTTACAGTCCTATTCATTAAGAAATTTTAATTTGATGGAGAAGATTAAACTGCTATCTAATAAGTAGGGAACAGCCTGACTTCATTGACAGCTGGTCTTATTTTCTCTTATTATTGATCCAGGAATATATTTCAACCAGAGACATGGCTTTCTGGCAGGCAGGCTTATTGTAAAATACCAACAATATTCTGGAACGTAGAAATTCAATTCATTCATCCTTTAGAGCACCTACATTAGTCTAAACACTATAATAACTCTGTTATTAGTTTTATGAGAATGGGCAAAAGTGACAGAAAAATTAAATTATTCTTTTTATTAAACTATAATAATGTATTGAAAAGAGAGGAATATTTAAAATCTCTCTTCTCATGGGGTAACATTTGGGTGAAACCATATTGTTGCTTTTTTTTTTTTGACAGATTATACCTCATGTTTATTTGTAAAAATACAATAAGAGGACACAAGCTCCATGCAGACAGCAGCCCAGAGGTCATACCAGTCCTTCTGCCCTCCCATCTGCAGACAGAGGCCTCTACAGGGGAGCCTTCATGGGGGCCTAGGCACCTTTGGGATCTTAAGCATGAGCTGGAGCTTGAGATGCAGCTGCATGTGCATTCTGGGACTTGGTTTGAGCCTTGGCTTTGGCCTTTGGCTGTCAGAGCCTGAGACCCTTGATGATGCGGCACAGGAACATTTCCCAAGATTGGGGTAAGCAATGTAGGCAAGCCAACTGAGCTTGCAGCTGCCACCCGTTGGGATCTTCGGCTTGACCTCTTTGGAATTTACAAGGGCTTTGATACCCTTGGCTCATGGCATTGGTGTTGTTGGCCGGCATCTTCTTCAAGCCCTTGTGCTTCTTGGCAAAGGGCATGTTCCTCAAGAACTTTGAGGCTACCCCCTTAAGAGATTTGTATCTTTGTGATCAGCGTTTCTTGATTCCATTTCTGTGCCATTTTCGGGACTGGTTGTGCATTGGTGTGGTTCTTGGACTTGGCCAAACCCTGAAACCATGTTAACGCTGAGATGAATGCTTAGAAGTTCAGCAATATTGGGTTTTTTCCCTTATAAATTTGAGTTGCTTACTGAATTGGTGTAATTTGCTACACATCAGTACTATATGCATAAGAAATTTGTTCTATTAACCATTATAAATTTCACAAACAGCTAGTTGCATAGTAAACAGGGTAGTATGCCTCTTTGGAAATCTGAACATGATTCTGCTACTTCTGCAGATATAAATGGCTCTTTTCCTAAATTCTACCACTAGCTTATGTATATAGAAAATATATTCAGTTGTATAATTTTTAAAGGCTATCATTAGAGAGCAAGTAAGACTATGGGTTTTTTTCAGCTCCTGATTTCCTTGTCCCATTTCTTTTAACTGTTCTCAGATGTACCTGAATCTTGATCATTCCAGGATGATGGCTGGTAGAATTTTGAGATTAATATGAAAGCAAATTCCTCCTTAGAATTGTAGACTTATGCACTGGTCTTGGCACTGTTCAATTAGATATAAGGATGCAGAATCTAACCAGAATAATTAACAAAATAGCTCACTCAACATCTGGAGCCATCAGAGTTCAACAAAGACTTTTAGACTCCTTAGCTTAAGCAGTCCTAGACCACAGATTTACCTTAGATTACTTGTTTGCAGCCCAAGAAGGAGTTTGTGCCACAGCTCACATCTCTTTCTTCACCTGGATAAATATCTCTTCCAAACTACGATTGGAAACAGCGAAGCTTCTTAAAATTACAAAGTCCCTTAAGGAACATTCTAGTTTCTCCATAAGTGTCACTAACTGATTAGGGTTTAAGTTTTCTGACATGGCTCCCAACTAAACTCAGGGCTATTTTAAGGTCTGGATTGAAAATTGTTCTACTTATTATTGTTCTAATTTGTTTAATGTATCTCATCATCAAACTGTTCATGTTCTGTACAACCAGGTGCTTAAAGTTCCCTATGAAGACTCAACTAATAGCTGCACAAAGGATAGAGATAGTTCATCAAGCCACTACATCCCCTTACGTTTTGTAATCCATAACAGTTAAAATCTTTTTCCTACTGTACAATAAATTAGTTGTTGATCCACCCAAAATCAAGAAACTTTAACTAGCCCTGGCCAGGTGGCTCAGTTTGTTGGAGAGCTGTCCCATACGCCAAAAGGTTGTGGGTTCAATCCCTGGTCAGGGCATACACCTAGGTTGTGGGTTTGATCCCCAGTTGAGGTCTCTCTCTCTCTCTCTCTCTCTCTCTCTCTCTCTCTTACTTCCTCTCTCTCTCAAATCAATAAACATATCCTAGGGTGAGGATTTAAAAAAAAAACAAACAAACTTTAACCTAAACAGACCCCCAACACTGAATGCCTCTCGCAAATGCCCTATAATTTTCTTATTATTATAAATTGAGTGCCTTTGGTTATTCTTTAATTCTTCTTGAATCGTCTTAGCCATTGTACAGGATACTGTCAAGAAAGCTTACTGAGACCATGTTAAATTAGCGTCTTGAGACAGACTTGACTTTGGAAAATTTTTCTGAGTTTAAGAGGTACCTTAGAGACCTCTTGTAAGCAAATGGCCCTAGTTACAGTATTGACAACTTTCCAACCACAGGAGCCCCACCAAATGATTAAATGGAGCTTGAGCAGGTAGCCAAACCACAGCATTTATATGGAACAAACTGACCTGATCAATCATCAACACTGTCTGCCAACAGGTTTTGATCAACAGGAGGAAATGTGAACCCCTGGGAAAAATACATCTGTCAAAATGAACTTCTTGTGGTTAACTGGGGCCAAATTCAAAATCAGAGTCTAGGGGCAGTTGTTGACAGAGACCCCTCACATACTCTGCATGTCAGGAAAGCCGCAGATTGAGTTTTCAACCTCCTGTACTCTGCTTCTGCTGCCCAAGTCAACCACTATAAGGAGTTCCTAGATTCATCTTTCAGCCAACAGAACTGCCCCATCCAATCAGAACTATAAAATTATATCCTCATTTGCATCTATACTGGACAATCAGAATGCATAATGGTGACCAATCAGAACTGCACGATTTGGACCAATGGGAACTATATGATTTGGGAACTTCATTTTCATAAAATGGACCAAATTGGGAACCTGGGAGGGAACTCTCTGTATAAAAGATGCCACCCCACTTTGTCTCAGGGGAGTGGACTTTCAGTTTTTCACTGGAGGCTATGTTTTCCCAGTTTGCAAACTGTTCACCTGAATAAAGTCTTTCCTTTCTGCACCTCTTTGGGAATTTTTGTTGACAAACATGATTGTACTATTTTATATTCCTAACAGCAGTATATGAATAATACAATTTTTCTTCATTCTTGCCAACATTTGGTGTTATTATTTCTTATTTTAGCAATTATGATAACTGTTGTGATATTTTACTGTGGTTTTAGTTTCCCAATGGGTAATGATGTTGAAAATCTTGTTTGTTTTTTTGATATTCATGTATCTTCTTCAGCGAAAGGTCTCTTTATGTGTTTTGCCCATTTCCTAATTGGATTGTTTAAATTTTTAACTGTTGACTTTTGAGAACTTTTTAATATTTTCTAGATACTAGTCCTTTGTTGAATATGTGGCTTTTGCATATTTTTTCTTATTCTGAACCTTATTTTTTCATCATATTTATTGGGTATTTCAGAGTAAAAGTTTTGAAGTTTGATAAGATTTAATTTATCAGTTTTTCCTCTTATGGGTTGTGTTTTTGTTGTCATGTCTTAGAATTCAAAATCCATCCATGGATGCCAAAATTTTTCTCTTATTTTTTCCCCTAAAAGTTTTAT
Source organism: Pteronotus mesoamericanus (assembly GCF_021234165.1). Taxonomy (NCBI): domain Eukaryota; kingdom Metazoa; phylum Chordata; class Mammalia; order Chiroptera; family Mormoopidae; genus Pteronotus; species Pteronotus mesoamericanus. Next base: position 8,633,771 of record NW_026555198.1, read on the forward strand.
AGTTTGCACTTACAACTAAGTCTGTGATTGATTTTCAGTTAATTTTCATGTAAGATGTGAAACTTAGATTGAATTTCATTTTATTGGTTATTGATGTCCAATTAGTCCAGTATCATTTGTTGAAAAGGCCTTACCTCTGTTGAATTGATTTCATACCTTTCTCACAGTTCAGTTAGGCATATGTATATGGATTTGCTTCTGTGTTTTCTATTCTGTTACATTGATCTACATGTTCATATATCTGCCTATACCACTCAGTCTTGTCTACTATAGCTAATTAGTGTCTTGAAATTGGATAAACCAATTCTTCCCACTTTGTTCTTCTTTTTCATAATTGCTTTAGCTACTTTACTTTCTTTACCTTTGTCTATAAATGTTTGAATAATCTATATATACAAAAAATTCTTGCTGAGATTTTGATAGGAATTGCATTAAACCTGTATATCAATTTAGGGATAATTCATATCACTTCTATGTTCAGTACATTAATCTACATACATGGTATGACTTTTATTTATTTAGCTCTTTGATTTCTTTCATCAGCATTTTGTACTTTTCAGCATGCAATTATTGTACATGTTTTGTTAAATTTATGCCTAGGTATTTATTTTTTGAGCAATTATAATTAGTATTGCATTTTTAATTTCAGTTTTCATGTACTCATTACTAGTTTGTGGAAATGCAATAGATTTTCATGTTTTTCTTGTATCCTGCAACATTGTTGAAATCAATTATTTGTTCTCATAATTTTTTTATGATTATTTGGGATTGTCTATGTATATAATTATGTCACCTGCAAATATTAACAGTTTTAGGTGCTTCCTCTCTAATCTGTATGCCTTTCATTTACCATTATTATCATTATGCAATAACTTAAATTTCCTTCACTATGTTGAATAAGAGTGCTGAGAGCTGACATCTTTTCCTTTTTTCCTGATCTCCAGAGGAAAGCATTCTGTCTTTCCTTACTAAATATAATGTTAACTGTAGGTTTTTGTAGATTTTTTTTTATCACATTGGGGAAGTTCTCCATTCCTAGTTGTTTTTTAAAAATCATGAATGGGTGTTGGATTTTGTCAAATGATTTTTTTCTACAACAATGTATGTGACCCTATGATTTTTCTTCTTTAACATGCTAATATGTTGACTTACATTTACTGATTTTTGAGTATTGAACCAGCTTTACATCCTAGGGGGAAAATCTCACTTAGTTATGAGGTATAATTCTTTTTTTAAATTTATAAATCATGTTTATTCTATTATAGTTGTCTCAGTTTTTACCCCTTTACCCCCTCCACCCACTGAGGTATAATTCTTTTAATATATTGCTGGATTTTTTTTCAGATTATTTTTATTTATTTGTAGAGAGGGGATAGGGATGGAGAAAGAGAGGGAGAGAAACATCAATGTGTGGTTGCCTCTCACATACCCACTACTGGGGACCTGGCCTGCAACCCAGGCATGTGCCCTGACTGGGAATCAAACCCACTACCCCTGGGTTCGCAGGCCAGCTCTCAATCCACTGAGCCACATTAGCCAGGGCTATTGAATTTTATTTGCTAATATTTTGTTAAAGATTTTTACATCTATATTCATAAGAGATACTGGCCTATAGTTTTCTTTTTTGTACTGTCTTTGTATAATGTTGCTATTGAGATAATTTTAGCTTCATTATATATTGGGAAATGTTCCTTACTCATCTATTCTTGAGAAAGAGATTGCATAGAATTGGTGTGACTTCTTCCTTAAAAGTTTGATAGAATTTTCCAGTGAAACCATATGGACCCAGAGATTTTTTTGAGAGGAAATATGTAATCACTAATTTAAGTTCTTTAATACTTATGGGGCTATTCACTTTATCCACTTTATATTGGGTGAGTTGTGGTAGTTTGCATTTAAAGAATTGTTTCATTTCATCTAATTTGTCTAATTTATATGTGTAGGAATGTTCATCATAATCCTTTGTTATTCCTTTGATGTCTTCAAGGCCTGTGTGACAGCCTTTATTTTATTCTCTTTTTTAAAAGATTTTATTTTAAATTTATTTTTAGAGAGAGGGGAAGGGAAGGAGAGGGACACATCAATGTGTGGTTGCCTCTCATGCGCCCCCTACTGGGGACGTGGCCCACAGCCCAGGCATGTACCCTGACTGGGAATAAAACCCATGACCCTTTGGTTCACAGGCCGGCACTCAATCCACTGAGCCACACCAGCCAGGGCTATTTTATTCTTAATACTGGTAATTTATCTATTCTATTTTTTTTGTTAGTCTTGCTGGAGGTTTGTCAACTTTTACAATCTTTTCAAAGACCCGTTTCGTGGACTTCTGGCCAAGATGAAGGAGTAGGTACACACACTTTGCCTCCTTGCACAACCAAAAGAAGGACAACAACAAATTTAAAAACAAAAAATAACCAGAACTGCCAGAAAATTGAACTGTATGGAAGTCCAACAACCAAGGAGTTAAAGAAGAAACATTCATCCAGACTGGTAGGAGGGGTGGAGACGGGCAGCTGGGGTGGAGAGGCCGTGCAGCAAGGAGGTGGTTGAAAGACCGGGTAGTCCCACATTTGCGTGTGGATAAACTGTAATGAACAGCTGGGAGCGAGACAGGCCACACAATCCAGGGTTCCAGTGTAGGGAAAAGAAAGCCTCAAAACCCCTGGCGGTAAAGACCTGGGGCGGGGGTAGCAGTGGCAGGAGAAACTCCCAGCCTCTCAGGAAAGTCCATTGGAGAGACCCACAGGGTCCTAGAACATACAAAACCTACCCACCTGAGAATCAGCACTAGAAGGGCCCAATTTGCTTGGTAGTGGGGAAAGTGACTGAAAGCCAACCAAGAGCCAAGCAAGCAGCATTGTTCCCTCATGGACCCCTCCCTCACACACAGCATCACAATGCAGCGACTTAGGTTGCCCTGCCCTGGTGAATACCTAAGGCTCTGCCCCCTCCAATGTAACAGGCTCACTGAGACAAAGAAATATGGCCGAAATGGAAGAACAGATCAAAGCTCCAAAAATAGAACTAAGCAATGAAGAGATAGTCAACCTATCAGATACACAGTTCAAAACACTGGTGATCTGGATGCTCACTGAATTGGTTGAGTATGGTCGCAAAATGGAGGGAAAAGTGAAGGCTATGCAAAGTGAAATAAAGAAAAATATACAGGGAACCAACAGTAAAGGGAAGAAAACCAGGACTCAAATCGATGATTGGGAACAGAAGGAAGAGATAAACATTCAGCCAGAACAGAAGGAAGAAACCAGAATTCAAAAACATGAGAGGCTTAGGAACCTCTGGGACAACTTTAAACTTCCAGCATCTGAATCATAGGGGTGCCAGAAGAAGAGGAAGAGCAAGAAATTGAAAACTTATTTGAGAAAACAATGAAAGAAAACTTCCCCAATCTGGCCAAGGAAAGAGACTTCCAGGAAGTCCAGGAAGCTCAGAGAGTCTCAAAGAAGTTGGATCCAAGGAAGCACACACCAAGGCACATCATAATTACATTACCCAAGATTAAAGATAAGGAGAAAATCTTAAAAGCAGCAAGAGAAAAGGAGAGAGTTATCTACAAAGGAGTTCCCATAAGACTATCAGCTGATTTCTCAAAAGAAATCTTGCAGGCAAGAAGGGGCTGGCAAGAAGTATTCAAGGTCATGAAAGGCAAGGACCTCCATCCAAGATGACTCTATCGAGCAAAGCTATCATTTAGAATGGAAGAGCAGATAAAATGCTTCCCAGATAAGGTAAAATTAAAGGAGTTCATCATCACTAAGCCCTTATTATATGAAATGTTAAAGGGACTTATCTAAGAAAAAGAAGAAGATCAAAAACTATAAAGAATAAAATGACAACAAACTCACAACTATCAACAACTGAACCTAAAAAAACAAAAACAACGTAAGCGAACAACAGGAACTTAGTCATAGAAATGGAGATCAGAGGGGAGAGGGAGGGGGAAGAATGGGGAAAAAGGTACAGAGAATAAGCAGCATAAATAGTAGGTACAAAATAGGCAGGGGGCGATTAAGAATAGTATAGGAAATGGAGAAGCCAAAGAACTTATATGTACGACCTGTGGACATGAACTAAGGTGGTGGTGGTGGGAGGGGTAGTGCTGAGGGGAGGGCCAATGCAGGGTGGAGGGGAATAAAGGGGAGGAAAAAATGGGACAACTTTAATAGCATAATCAATAAAATGCATAGTTTTAAAAAATGATCCACTTTGTTACTGCGGGACCTTCTCTGGACAGTACTCTGACAAGGTACTGGGGCACCTTGTTGTAGCTTTACGGGGTTGTTCCCTCATAAATTTAAGCTCCCCACTAGGCCTTAGGAGGGTGTTGAGGGTGAGGCCATAGTTTTACTTGTGTTATTTGGCTCAAGTAGACCAGTTTTGTCTTTCTAGACTGCTCTTCCAGTGTCTTTGGCTAGTGAGAGCAGGGTTTTTTGTTAGGGCTTTTTAGGTCTGTGCTTGTTGAAATTTCTGCATTGCTGGACTCTTCAGTTTTAAGTCAGGGATATACGAAGCAAAAAAACAAAACCCTGGGAATTCACCACTATGTAGTTCTTTTGATCCAAAGGCCCCATGCCTATCTTTTTTTCTCCATCTTTCTGTGTCTTATGTTTGTTTTATACATACTGTTCAGGGTTTTAGTTGCACTGAACAGGAAGAATAGGTAAAAGTACATCTATTCCATCCCCTTGGAAGAAGATACCCCATTAGCTTTATTTTAATTTGTTTTCTAAGATATCTTTCTGTTGTTGTTGTTGATGTTTGTAAATCAGGAAGAAGCTTGAATTTTATAAAATGCTTCTTTACTCTCTATTGATAATCTGCTTTCTTGTTTGTATCTATTAATATGAGGATTTTACAGTTTCAACTAAATTTGTGTGGTGAATGTTATATAATTGCCTACCCCATCCCCAAACATACAGGAGAGGTTTGCTATAAAGAAGTGGCTAGTGGGGCCTGGCAGGTAAAGTAAATGAGTCAACAGTGCTAGCTGGGACTTTTGCAAGACTATGGGGAATATAGTAGGTGCTAGAGTTAAAGGGGGAAATTTGTGACTTGTAGGGAGAAACTGCTATTCATCTTTGGCTGGAAGTTTCCACACAGAAATGGGTGCCTATTGCTTCTTGATCTTTATATTTTGTCTAGAGAGACAAAAAAATAAGATTTTCTATGGGAAATGTCCCAATTTTTAAATGTTGGCATCTAATTCATGAATATTGTTAAACAATGTGTAGGTCAAACTAAATTTAAGAGATAATGTAAAGAGCACTTAAATGCTGAGTGTGTCCACAATAAAGGGACATAGCCTCTTCCCCTTCCAACTCTGGGCCAAACTTCTGAGGACATGGGAAATGAAACTCCAGATGGTTTTGGGAGATTCAAAAGCACGGTCTTGTGTTTCTCCTTTCCTAAACAGAGTTCAGCAACTATGATGAGACTGAAGAATTTGTTTGCCTTAGTGTAATATATGTATTTCATGTTGTGTCTTGGCAGATTGGATTGGGGTTGCCCCATTTAGGAGCAGGCAGTATGCCTGAGTTTATCTTGCTGAAACAGCACAGAAAAGGACAGAATCAATTTCTTGAAGCCCAGGAGGGTCATAGAAGTTGAAACTTAGCTGAATTGAAGAGGTTTCTCATGTGGGAATAAAGGGTTACATATCAACTATTATGAAGGTTCATAAAAGAATGTGACTTTGTTACATTTCTTGTACTATTTGAGTTTATGGGCCAAAATTTTGTCCTGTACACTCTTTTTTCTGCTATAAATTCTCTTACATTCTGAGTTTGATGTGTAGTTTTGTAATCATTATTTTCTAAACCATTTTTCATTACAATTTAAATTCTCTCTTGACACAATAGTTACCTCCCCCAATGTAGGTTTTATTTATCATTTAAAAGCACCTTCTCTATTTTATAGAACTTCAGTTGTTTTTCAGATACAATTTTTAAAAATAGATTTCAGCATATAAAACTTAACATTTTCATACCTTTGAAAACACATTTTTCAGAAACTCCTAAACATAAATATAATTTTTGAATCTGTAAAAATATGTACTTTTGAAATTACTGAAAGCCCAATCTATGTTTAATCTTAATGTTTATACTTATGTTCTTAGATTTTTAAAAGCATATAAGTTCAAACCTTGCCATCAATATCTTTTTGCTCACAATTTGCTACTAAGGCTTTTTTGTTTAGTTGGTTTTTTCTCATTGCTCTATTTAAGCTCTTTAAACATATTATACATATTTTTTCTGGTTTATTTTCATTAAACTATACACTCTATGTAGGGCCAGAGAGTGATGTCTTTTAATGTATTTAAAAGCTAATGAAGTCAAATAATTCAAAGCAATCAATACATAATAAAGTTACTTTGTCAAAGTCATAGTCATTTCTAGAATTAGCTTTATTTATGCAATGAATCTCTGAGGAAATGTCACTTCCTCAGGGTGCCTGCGTATCTAAAAGAGAATCATTTGTGCCCCCTATGCCAACATACACAGTCTCTATCCTTTTACTTGGTGATCTTTTTCTCTGTAGCAATTTATCTTCATCTGACACAATTCATATTTTATTTGTTAATGGATTCTAGGTCTTTGTTCTCAAACTTGTTCTGATTTATTTACTAATGTCCCCCAGCTGCTTCAATAGTAGCTGGCATACAGTAGGTCTTCATTGGAGCTTAAATAAAAATGCTCCAAAGAACCTAGAAATTGTCTTAGGCTCAGAATGACTGTTTAATAAGCATATTTACTAGTGGTACAGAAACACATTAATTTACGACACCTACAAGTGAGATTTTTTCTAGCCCTTTCCTCCTTTAACATGATAATTAAAGGTAACTGGCCTGGGAGTAGCCTCCATCTATCAATCTTCCGTCAGTGAAGAGGTTTCAGAGAAAAATAATACAATTATCAATCAGCAAAAGGCGGGGGGCACGAAGGCAAAAAATTAAGTGGTAGCTTCAGTGGGGCATTCTGCGGCTAAATGTCCATACTCCCCACAGCGGTAGCACTTGACCTCAATTGTCTTGGTGCAGTTCACGGCCACATGGCCGGCCTCACCACACCGGTAGCACTGGATTTCAGGGCAATATTTCTGAATGTGACCATATTCGCCACAAGAGTAGCACTTCTGCTCTTCTGGATGGTCACAATCACGAGCAAGATGGCCTCGTCTGCCACAAGCGTAACAGCACAGCTCTCTCACGTGCTTAGGCTTGACACAGTCTTTGGCGATGTGGCCTCTTTTCCCACAGTTGTAGCAGATGTCCTCGCGAGAGTCACAGTCCCTAGCATGATGACCAGCCTCACCGCAGCGGTAACAGATGTCACGTAGGGTGGCGGAAGTGCACTGAAAACCTCGGTCACGGCCTCTACCTCTGCGCCCTCGAGCTTGTCCTCCTCTATGGCATCCCCGGGCCAAGGGGCCAGAGCGTCCGCAGTTGGCGTATTCTTTACTGCTCATGGCTGCAGTGAGATCTTCCAGTGAGCCGGCCCACTTGCCCCGGAGGACCCGACACAGCTCCCTTCAGTGTGGCTTAGAAAGGAATGGCTGCTTTCCTCTAGGGGCCTCCAAAACGTCACACAAGGATTGTGCACAGTCCCATTCATGCGTCACAGCCATTCCAACTGCCATTCCTTCCTGATTTTCTTCTTATCCATGAAGCGCAAAGCACGTGAGTTTTTTAAAAATACAACCTTGGGTCATTACATTTGAGTTTGATTCCTTCCCTGTTCACAAAATGTGCCCTGTAGGATTTATTACAATTAAGACTTAGGCCTTCTTTGTAGTCTATTTAGTAGATAATCAGTTTTTATGTATGTACTATGAATTATCTAATCCAGTAAATGAAAGAAATTATAACAAATTAGAGTAACCCACTTTTTGTTTTTAAAAATAAAATGCACTACTCACTGGAAGCCAATAGTGGGAGATAGCTGACATACTTAAATATCCAAATCAATAATTATTTATGAAAAAATAAATAAATAAAATACAAATGTCCATAAAGATATGAGCTATAGACAGAAAAAAATCTGTAAAATGCCACAGTGAGAAGATTTACTCATAATTTAGCCCATTTTATTTCAGTAATTTTAGTTTCCAACATAATCACAACCATTTAAGTTATAAAACAACACGATTAAAGCATTCAGTGTAAAGAATACACTATTACTTGAGAAATAAATTACAAAAGCATAATTTATATATTGGACATATTTCCTCTCTGTTTTCCCAATTGTTTTTATCTTATATAAACCTCATAAAGATTTATGGACATGTTCATTTATATAGGTAAGTATGGAAAACTAGACACTGGAACATCAACATAAGCTATTTGAGTTATGTGATTGAATATGACTTTTTTCCTCCTTATTTTCCTTTTCTGTACTTTAGTTTTTGAAATGTTTTGGTGTTGTGTAATTTTAAAAATTCACAATAAATATTTTTACGTTACTAGTTAACTATACGATTTGCATATAAAATTTGTTCAGACAGCTAGTACAAATATAGTTGATAAAACAGAGACATAAGAATAATGTACATAGTAGTTGGTCTTTATTTTCAATATGACTTGATTGATATGTGGAACTGGTTCCATAAATGCAACCACAAAGAAAAACATTTTCAAAAATTAAGTTTAACACCAAAGAGTATGAGCAGTTGCCACCTATATAGTGATGAAATGACTTTTATTCCTAAACAACTAAATGATGCTGCATAAATGGTTTCAAATGGCAAAAATTCTCTCGGTGGTTCGAATTAGGATATATGCTAATTAAATTAAACTTATTAATTGTCATGTTTGAATCTTCCTTTAGGTTTATATTTTTATTAAAGTAATACATGCCTATAGTACATAAAGCATTGTTTTTTCAAGCAGCTTTTTAAAAAATATTTTATTTATTTACTTTTAGAGAGAGAGGCAGGGAGAGAGAAAGAGGGAGAGAAACATCGATGTGTGGTTGCCTCTCGTGTGCCCCATGCTGGGAACCTGGCCTGCAACCCAGGCGTGTGCCCTGACTGGAAATTGAACCAGCAGCCTTTTGGTTTCCAGGCTGGTCCTCAAACCACTGAGCCACACCAGCCAGTGTTCAAGCAGCTTTAATTGAGACATGAAGAAATACATTTTACATCATTCTGTGTGTGTGTGTGTGTGTGTGTGTGTGTGTGTGTGTACATATATATAAACCCAAATGAGTTTAAGAAAAAGATACTTATCCTTAATGTGTGCAATGCACTTTGATGTCTCTATTCTTGTTGTAAAAAATGCTGGTGGTGATCCATTAAATTGATTTCTCAGTTCAGTAAATAATTGTAACTCAATTTGAAACACACAGAATGAACATTTAGCCCTCTATTACCTACATAATCTTTTGGCCCACCTAAAGTATTTTCTTACTTTAAGTTCTCCACTCCACCCCCCACCCACCCTTTCACCTTTCTCCTAATATTGGTTAGGTCATCTAATATTTACATAATTATAGCTATGTAAATGCTACTCATGGCTAAGCCATGAATACTTGGATCATTTTTCATTTATCTGAATAGCTTTTTGTCTCCTGAAGTTAGTTACCGTCATTTTTCATTTATTAGTTTCTCATGTACTTATCTCAATTCTATTTCATAGATCTATATGGCTATCCTTATACCAGTACCAGTCTTTGCTACTGTAATTTTATATATATTTTTTGAAATCAGGAAGAATGAGGCCTCCAACTTTGCTCTTCTTTTCCAAGACTGTTGTGACTATTCTTAATCCCTTGCATTTCCACATGAATTTTAGTGTCAGTTTGTCAATTTCTGCAACAAAGGCAACTGAGATTTTGATATACAGTGTCCAGCACAAATAACGCCCATTTTTTATTACAAAATCTTTTTTAAAAATATTTTTATTTATTTATTTTTAGACAGAGGGGAAGGGAGGCAGAAAGAGAGGGAGAGAAACGTCAATGTGTCATTGTCTCTTGCACGCCCCCTACTGGGGTCTTGGCCCACAACCCAGGCGTGTGCCCTGGGTGGGAATCGAACTGGCAACCCTTTTGTTCATAAGCCGGCACTCAGTCCACTGAGCCACACCAGCCAGGGCTACAAAATCTTTTATTACAAAATCATAAGCATGTAATTCTGTAAAATAACAATATCATACTCAAGCATACCATATGGCATTTTAGGTGAAATGTTCAAATTAAAACTATAAATTATTACACCCGTATTATTACCCTACCAACCACTCTCACGCAAGTGTTACTTCTGCCATACCCTGTACAGTGTGGAAACTTTAGATCAATTTGGGGAGTATTCCCTTAACAATATTAAGTCATTCTGTACATGAGAACAGGATGTTGTCCCATTTATTTTTATTTAATATGTTATAAAACACTATAAAGTGTTTAGTGTATAAGTTTCATACATCTTTCATTAAATTTTTCTCTAAGGATTTCATTCTTTTTATGCTATTGTAAATGGAAATTATTTTCCTAATTTCATTTCTGGGTTGTTTATTGTCAGCATATAGAAATATAATTATTTTTGCTGGATAACCAAACTTTCAAAAACAATAACTTTTAAATATTCTTAGTTTGGTAAACACTAAACCTGCCAATGTGCCATCTCAAGAAAGTAACTTTTAATACATACAATAAATCAAAAGAATAAACCAGCTGCTTTTAAAAAAATATAATTATTTCTGTATATTGATCTTTAGTCCTGCAACCTTGCTAAACTGAATTGATTTAATAGTCCCAACAGATTTTTAGTGCATTCCTTATGATTAGGATTTTCTATACACAAGATTATATTATCTGCCCTTGCTGGTGTGGCTCAGTGGATTGAGCTCCAGCCTGCAAACCAAAGGGTCGTTGGTTTGATTCCCAGTCAGGGCACATGCCTGGGTTGCAGGCCAGGTGTCCAGCAGGAGGTGCACTAGATGCAAGCACACATTGATATTTCTCTCCCTCTCTTTTTCCCTCCCTTCCTTTCTCTAAAAATAAATAAGTAAAATATTTTTAAAAAAAGATTATATTATCTGCAGGTAGGGATATTTTGATTTCTTCCTTTCCAGTTTGGGTTGCTTTTATTTCATTTCCTTGCATAATTGCCCTGAGTAGAACTTCTGAAAAATATTGAATAGAAGTGGTAAAAGCAGACATTCTTGTCTTGTTCCTGATCTTAAGGGGAAAAGTTTTGGGCTTTAATACCATTTGTATGACATTAGCTATGGGTTTTTAAAAACATATATACATACTTTTTATCAAGTGAGGAAGTTCTTTTCTATTTCTAGTTTGTGGAATGTTCTTATCATGAAGGGTTGTTGAATTTTGTCAATGCTTTTTCTGCATCTCTTGAGTTTGCCTTAACTTTTTGCATTTACTAGAACCACCAGTACATTGCTGAATAGAAGTTGTGAGAATAGTCATCCTTCTCTTGTTTCTGATCATAAGGATAAAGCTTTCAGTCTCACCATTAAGTATGGTGTTTAAAAAAAATAAAATACTGTGGGCTTTTGGTAAATGCCCTTGTTGACCTTAAGTAAATAGACATCCAGATATTTTCCCAGCAAAATGGGTTTATTTGGTAACAACAAAGAATTGCAATTTGTGACATACGGTCTAATGGCGAACCACACACAAGTTCAGGAGAAACAAAGGAAGGCAATACATTTTATGGACTTGGAAGGAGCTGTTGTAAATGAATCTGTTGGAGGAAACTGAAGGTGTGAACTACAGTTGACCCTTGAACAACAGGGTTGAACTACACAGGTCCCCTTATACATTAATGTTTTTCAGTAGATACCTCCACTGTTTTTTTAAAAAGATTTTATTTATTTTTGGAGAAAGGAAAAGGGAGGGAGAAAGAGATGAAGAGAAACATCAATGTGTGGTTGCCTGTCACACACCCCACAATGGGGACCTAGCCCACAACCAAGTCATGTGCCCTGGACTGGGAATCAAACTAGCAACCCTTTGGTTCACAGGCCTGCACTCAGTCCACTCAGCCACACCAGCCAGGGCTCTATGCTGTTTTTGATCTACAATTAGGAGTCTGCAGATGCACAGGGTCAACTGTATGCATCGATCTATGCCATTTTACATAGAGGATTTGTGCATCCATAGATTTTGGTTCCCATCGGGGCTCTGGAACAAATTCCTCATGGATACTGAGGGACAATTAAGATTTGGGGAGTCAAAATTATTCTTTTTATATGGTATATTACATTGATTTTTATATGTCATTTAACACTATATTCCTGAGATAAATACCACTGGATCAAGGTATATAGTCCTTTTTATATGCTGTTGGATTTGACTTGCTAGCATTTTGTTAAGAATTTTTTGCACCTATGTTGAAAAAGAATATTGATCTGTAGGGGTTTTTTTTCTTGTGATATCTCTGTCTGGTTGTCATTTCAAGGTAATCCTGACTTCAAAGAATGATTTTGGAGATCTTTCCACCTCTTCTATATTTTGGAATAGTTGTTGGAGAATTGATACTATTTCTCCTTTCAGTGTTTTGAAGATTTCACTAGTGAGGCCATCTCTGCCTGGACTTTTCTTGTGAAAAGTGTTTAAATTTACTTATTTAGTCTCTTCACTTGTAATAGGTCTATTCAGATTTCATGTTTCTTCTTGAGGAAGTTTTGGCAGTTTGTGTCTTTCTGGCACTTTGTCTATTTCATCTAATTTATTTAATTTATTGCTGTGCAGTTGTTCATAGTATTCCCTTATACTCCTTTCATTTTTGTAAGGTCAGTAGCGGTGTACCCTCTTTAATCCTTGATTTTAGAAATTTGAGTCTTGTTTTTTTGTTGTTGTTCAGTACAGCTAGAGGTATCTACACGCACCCCCCCCCCAAACCCAATTTTTCTGATCTTTTCACAGAACCAACTTTTGGTTTTGTTGATTTTCTCTACTGTTTTTCTATTATCTGTTTTATTTATTTTCACTTTAATTTTATTACTTCCTCCCTTCTGCTTGCCTTCAGCTTAGTTATTCTTTTTTTTTTCAGTTTCCTAAAGTGTAGGACTACATTATTGATTTAAGATCTTTCTTCTTTTATAATATACGTGTTTACAGCTATTAATTTCCCTCTGAGCACTACCTTAGCTGCATCCCATAAATTTTGGTATGTTGTATTTTCTTTTATATTTATCTCAAAGTATTTCCTAATTTTCCTTGTGATTGCTTTTTGACCAATTGCTTATTTGGGAGTGTAATATTTAATTACCACATTTGCATTAATTTCCCAAATTTCCTTCTGTTATTGATTTTTAATTTCATCCCACTGTGATAAGAGAACATACTTTGTATAATTCTAGTCATTTTACAATTATTGAGATTTGTTTTATGGCTTAGCATAATGGCTTCTTGGTGAATATTCCATGAGTGCTTGAGAAGAATTTTTATTTTGTTGCTAATCATTGGAGGATTCTATATATGTCAATTAGATCAATTTGGTTGATAGTGTTGTTCCAGTTTTCTATATCATTGCTGATTTTCTGTCTACTTTTATTTTTTTAAAGGTTTTTTAAATTTATTTACTTTTTGGAGAGACGGGAAGGGAGGTAGAAAGAGAGGGAGAGAAACATCAGTGTGTGGTTGCCTCTCACACGCACCCAACTGGGGACCTGGCCTGCAACCCAGGCATGTGCCCTGACTGCGAATTGAACCAGCGACCTTTTGGTTCACAGGCTGGTGCTCAATCCACTGAGCCACACCAGCCAGGGCTGATTTTCTCTCTACTTTTAGTATCCACTACCAAAAGTGGGGTGTTCAAGTCATCAATTATTATTGTTGGAATATCTGTTTATCTATTCAATTTTGTAAGTTTTTTCCATATATATGAGGCTTTTTTGTCAGGTATATATATGTTTATAACTGTTATAGTTTTTTGATTAATCAACCCTTTTATCAATGTAAAATGCTTTAACCCTTTAAATATTTCTCAGAGGTGTCATATTTCTCTCTATCCCACTACCACTCTAAAGTAGGCCTACATCAGCTCTTGAGTAAGTGCATTTTTCTAAAATGCAAAGCTAACATACCACTCCCTTGCTTGAATACTTTCTCTCCAATAATTACTAGATAAACTCTGTTAAGCCTGAGAGAGAAAGTAATCTTCCCAAAAGCAAATTAACACGGTGACAGAAAGGAAAAGAAATCAACAGAGACAAGAGGGAAGGAGGGAGGGGGGGCGGGGAAAAGGAAGGGAAGGGGAAAGTCAAGGAACATATAGCAAGGACTCATGGACAAAACCAAAGGGAAAGAGCTGAGGGAGGGAAGAAGGGAGGGGGCAAGGGAAAGTGGTGGGGGGTAGGCAGAGACAAATGTATTTGAAAAAATAAATTAAAATAAAATTAAAAAAAAAAGACAGTGACAGAGCTTAGACTACATTCTAGGTTTTCCAACTTCTGGTTGAATACTCCCTTTACTATATGTACCACTGAACTGTGCTCTGGATTGGCTCATACAATCTTCATTTAATTCTCCTTCTTGTTTGAGAAATTGGAAAGTCAAGAATTCCACTTTTTGTATTCCCTTGAATATATAGTTCTGAAGGAAAAATGGGGTCCATCAATTACAATCAATTTTTCAAGATTTGGAAGGCAAATGTAACATATTCCAGACACATTTTGCCTGTTTTTGCTGGCAAGTGAGTTGTGAAGACTTGAAACACAAATAAAATAACATTTTTGTGTTCGTTCACCAGCTTTGCATGCCAATAAGCAATTATGGCAATACAGCAGCAGCAGTGGTTTTTCGTTTTGACTTTCAGTTTCCTGGATCACATCTCTTGAAGTGTATTTTTGAATTGAAGGATGTAGTTGTAGCCTCATAGATACTAGCGACTCTGTTGGTCAGTTCTATATTCTTCTGGGAGGTATTCCTTGAGACTTAGCCTAGAATATGTTTCTCCTTTCCCTCCAAGTAGTTTGTAAGCATCCAATTTTCTATATTAAATTCCTTCCTATATCTAAAATTCAGGTGCGTTTTCTGCTTCTTTAATGAACCCTGATTGATACAAATATCTCCCAAATTATAATTATGACCTCTTTAAAATTGGACACATGCTGTTAAATGCCACCTTTTTGCTTTATAACAAGGTATCTCTATTGCCTATATACAAGAGTGGTTCCATTCTAAGCCTTAGTGTACTTTGTCATCCACCCCCACAATGGGGTCAATACATGGCTCTCCCAGCACTCATGATGAGGGCTGGCCAAGGGGCCCCTGGCCAGAAGGAATGTGTATTGCTTTGGAAATGGATTACAACTTCCTCCTTATCTCCTTTTGGGAGTGGCTTCTTGTCCTGTGACTGCTTCTTGAGCTTTTCTTTCTGCACGTACACACTGAGATAATGTAGTTTAGAGTCATGCATAGGACACATGACTCCTTTGTCTGGGAGCCCTTATAATGAACCTCAGACCGGAGGAGGTGTGGTCTCTCTCACACCAGCCTTCTGCTGTCAGTGCACTCCCCTGTAATGTGAGTAATAAATGGCATGTCCACATCTGCTAGTCCTCAGAGTGGTTTTTTTAGAATATCACAAACACTTAAGCAGCTCTGTAGTTTGGGGCTCCCATTCTACACCCTCCCCCAACCAGGGGCTAGATTCTGCTGTAAGAAATCATCCTCTGCAGAATTAGTCAAGGAGCCAATAATCAGATCAATCTTATTTCTTTGCCTATTAGTCAAAGTGTTCATATATTCAAACCACTAAACCTTTATTGAAATAAAGGCCTTTATTAACATGAATTTGTTACTATACCATCTTCCAGTTTCTGTTTTCCCATTGGAGGAGGTGTGAGAGTCCCCAAACTCACTAAGAACAGAGCAGTTCTCTCTCTGCCGAAGTAGACTAGTACTATCATGGAAAAATTATTGGATGCTTACAAGTAAGAATACAAAGGTACTTTTTACTTCCTCAGTTGCTTTACATCTTTATAATGGTAGCTTTTGCAGAGTTAAGGCCAGTTCCATGTCAGATTTAGTCAATACACAATTTGGCAAGGCAAAGCTATATTCAAGGGACCGATAAGAGTATTCTTTCTTCTACTATTTCTCCAGAAAGTAGTCAATACTCCAACCTGTCAATTCAGGGTATTCACATTTCCAGAAATTTTCAGTGTTAGTCAAGACTCTTCATAGAAACAGAATTAACATGAGATTATATATGTGGGTTAGCAGACTGGAGGCCCATGGAAAAATCAGAGCAGTAGTTCCAATCCAAATGCTGTTAGGCTGAGAACCCAGGGAAGAGCTGATGTTGCAGTTCAAAGATTTTCTGCTGGAAGAATTCTCTCTTGGTGTGGGAGGTTAGTGTTTTGTTCTATTCATACTTTCATCTGATGAATGAGGCCCACCCACAGTATGGAGAACAATCTGCTTTACTCAAAGTTTACCCATCTAAGTGTTAATCTTATCCAAAAACACCCCACAAAAACATCCAGAATAATATTTGACCACATATCTAGGCATCATGGCCCAGATCAGTTGGCACATAAAATTAACCATCATACTATCTAAAAGAGGTTCATTCTCCTAAGAAATATATAAGGTATGGAAAAAGAGGGAAATAGAGTGTCAGAATGTTATCCTTAGATTGGTGGATACAGTAGGGGTCCATAAATTTCTCCTTTACCTCTCCCAAGGAAGTGCCTATGAACTGGAAAGTTCAGACAAATAGGTAGGCTGAAGGCCCTTAGTATTTTATAGGGTTCAAGATTTGTAAGCTTGCTCTTGAATTTCTCTTCAGATGTGGCCTAAAGTTTTGTCAAAAGGAAGAGAAGTGGCAAAAGCAAGTAAGTCCGTCTGCAAGGATTATTATATGCTTTATAATACTTTAAAAAATGGAATGCTGTCCATTTATTAAAATAATAAAGTGATAATTAGAAACATGGAAAAATAGTTCAAACAACACATTATTACATTTATAAAATAGTTCATGTTAAACCATTGCGTATTTAAACAAAAATTGAAATAACATAAAGATATGCTGATGGACATGAGGTTTCTTTTTGGAGGGATGAAAAATTCCAAGATTGTGGTGATGGCTGTACAACTCTGAGTATTCTAAAATCCATTGCATTTCACATTTTAAGTTGGTGAATTGTATGACATGTGAATTATTATCTCTCTATATATATATATATAAAACCATTCAAACAAAAAGATAACACAAAGTAAAAGCATTTTTTATAATGGTGTTGTAGAATTCTGGGCAAAATGTCCTCTCCTTTTATAAACGATTCTTGTAATTTAGGAAAGAGGTTCTTTGAACCACTATAACTTCAGGCATTTACCTCGTTTTTATTTCTGAATCTGTACATTGTTGTATAATTACTTTATGTACATTATGTAAAAAACACAAGCTTCCATTATTTTTCTGAATAATCTTAATATGACATTATTAGCAAGTTAGAGAGGATGATGATGTACATATTCTATGGATCTCCAGATTTATGGATTTGTGGGTCTCAGTTTTTGACATTTGCAAACTGGCTTTCTTAGAAAAGAAGAAGAACCAGCTACCAAAGTAAACCATGATAAAGAGAACCAAGTATTACTTTGTATTCTCTCTTCCTCACATCCAAAGAGGAATCTATTTCACATCCTATTGAATAAGTGATGCCCCTCCTCTTAAAATTAATATGTGAATTTCTCACAGAAGACAGGAATAAGCCTTGTATGTAGCAGTGAAGGACACTGAAGAATAATTTTAATGTCCAGACAATATCAGGGTTGTGAAGAGGAAGAAAAAGGTATTGCATATTGCTCCTTGACCCAAACTGATTGAACACCCTTGCCCTTTTTTTCTTTTTGTACAAGGAGTGTTTTGGTGTCCTATCTGTGGATTTTCCTCATGGATTCATCATCAAGAGTTTTGTTTGCAAGACACTAGCAGGTTGAGCCCAACTTGAGAGCTGTTTGGGGGAAGATTATGAGGATATATCTTTTTAACAACTTTTTTTTTTAACAGTTTGCAACATCAAGCACACAAGAGAGGAGTAAGAAAGAGGTCCTGTTGGGCTTCGGACCAGCAGGGAAAACCAAGAATGGAAGGGTAAGCCAATAAGGATATCGATGAATAATAGTAGTCAAATAGACTGGGCAATGATAGTGGGCTAAGAAGAATGGGAGAGGAACTGACAAAGGAAGGATGGGCTGAAGGAGGAATGGTAGTGCAGGTCAATGTGACCAAAAGGAGGAAACGTGAAAGAAGCAGGGTGGGTTAGGAACCTGGGCACCGAGGAAGTGACAAGTGTCTTAGACGGCCTGAAGGTTAACCTGGAAGAGCCGGAGGCGGGTGGGGGTGTGGAGAAGAGGGCGTGCTCAGCGCATGCGCTGGAAGCACACTGCAGCGATTTAGCAGAGGCAGTCCTTTCCTGACCTCAGCGTTGCAGCTTGAGGCTCTGCTCGTCTTTGCCTGCTGTCCACTACCACCCTGGCCTGCTGCTGCCACTCTGGCACCGCGAAGTCTGTAACGCCGCTCCCTCTTCCCCGTCTTGGGACGGCTGGTACTAAAAATTCATTCTACGATACTCGCTTCAGCCACTAGGTAAAGGAACGACAGGAGGGAAGAACATGGAGGGCGGCGGAGGGAGCTGGGGCCAGGGAGATCTTTAATTTTCTGTGTTCTTGTTCACGAGAGGGAAAAAAATGGGGGAAGAGTACGGGCCTCAGACTATAAAACGGTGTTGAGCATGTACTTACCATTGTGAAAGAAATACAGACTCCTTTCCTCTAACCAGGATTGAGGCAGCTGAGCGTCAGTGTTTTTCATAATGTTCCCTGTTAAAAAATTTTGAAGTTCCCTTTATATAGCAGGTGTATTTAAAGGACTGGGCTTCAGGACTAAGCTCTGATTATGAGAGCTTTCTTTGCCTTTATTGAGGGTGGCGGGTCTTATTTCTAAGTCTAAGAGTATTCTAGTCTCTCTCTCTCTCTCTCTCTCTCTCTCTCTTTCTCTCTCTCTCGTAGTCGAGGCGGATTCCGTCTAGATTTTGTCATCTGCTTGAGTCACCTGGAACGTGGTCTTTGCTGTATTCCACTTCCCTAGTTTAACACACCTACCCCCATTAGGGAAGAATGGGTATTTTTTAGCTCTGGGGCACAACTGCGGTGAGAAACACGTCTAGATAATCACCAGGCTTATGTATATAGGAATATACATATACACGGTATAAAGCGGAGATAGGAGGACAAAATACGAAACGTTGGAGATGTTGTGCGTGTGTGACAGGCTGGAGGGAGGAGGTGCAGCAGCGGGCAAGGATATTTGAGAGGGCCTGACGTGAGAGAGGGGGCGCATGCGCAAGACTTAGAGCAGGAGAGGGTCGAAGGCGTGTTTAAAAAAGCAAAGTTGCTAGTAGTTGGAAGTCACTTTTCGGAGGGAGCATGTGGGTGTGATTGCGTATTTGAGAGAACACGGACAGGACAGTTGACTTTAACGGTAATGGAGAGGCGCGCAAGTGTATTTCTGAAGGGATGAGGGATGGGAGGTGCACCGCATATGCGTAATTAAGATTGCGAAATGGCGAGGTGGGAGGTAAGTTAATCTTTGGCTATCTTGAGGCTGCAGGACTTGCAGAGAAGCATATATACATTTATAGTTGAGTGAAGAGAGCAGCCTGAGTTGAGTTCCATTGGACTGTGGCCAAATCCACCAGAAATTAATCCAGAATCTTAGCCTGTAGATTCCTAGCCTGTCACTGGCCTATTGAAACTATGGGTTTAAAAATTCGGAGGCGATGTTGACTCCACAAGGTTGCGGCAGCTGGCTGTGTGTGTAGGAAATGCATAAAACGAGAGCATTTTCAGGAGGCCTGCCACTATCAGGCTCTACACATTTGGGGGCTGTCAGACTTGCAGGTCTTGGGCTGCTGTACTTGTCTCTGGACACTTTTATTCCATCAGAGTAGCACAACACAGTAGTTGCAAAATAGTGAGAATCTACTGTTACGATGTGAGCAGCCCTTCATTTTCTACCCTTGGTAAGGGAATGGAATAAGGTTTTTGGCTGTGCTTTCAAATGCTCATTACACTTTGCTTTAAACCTACGATTTGGGCAAATGGTAATCGGTGGTATGAAGGTGACCTGGGCTCACATCCTTTTTTCTAAATTATTTTTTTTTCTGTAGAACTTTGAGCTCGGTTTTGTCTGGGAGGAGGATGATTTAGTTTTATTTTTATGCATCTGTACTGTCATATCTATCAGAGAGCTGTCAATGAGGATCTATTGTTAATTGCTAAAAGATGAACTTAGATCTGTAGTAGAAAGGGCACAGGATTCAAAATTGAGGAGACAGGTCTTTTCCAGTGATCCTAGCTGTGATCTTATACTGGTCCTTTTCCTTCTCTGGTCCCGTTTCCCTATCTATAATAGTTATTACATTTAAACTTCTACAGCACTTAAACTATGCCAGGTTACTGGTCTGTGTGCTTTTACACATTTCCTTGACTCATGTAGTACTTTCAACAATCTTAGGAAGTTGCATCACCATTGTTCATCTTTTATAAATGACAGATTTGAGGGACAAGGATTAAGTAATTTGTCCAAGGCTTTACAGAAAGGAAAGAATTGTTGATTTGGAGCCTGGTGGGGTGGCCATCCTTATCTAACCTTGTCATCTGTGCTTTTTTGTTCTGGAGAAGATTTAAAATGGCCGACTATGGCAGGCTGGACACACCCTTCTCCTTTTTGTCCGATTGGAGATCTGGTCTAATGCTTTGAGACAACCAGCCATTTGCTGCAGTAGAGATTTTTGTTACCCCATTATTACTATTTTGGTGTGTTAATATAAATGTCTAATAATAAAGAAAAGGTTGTTGCTTTTTTTTGTATACTAAAAGACTGAAAATACTTGCATTTATTTTATTATTTGGTTAGGATAGATACCAAAGTAGAATTACTACATCAAAGGGTATGAACATTTTTAACATTCAGCATGTATTGCCACATTTCTTCCACAAAAGATTGTACCAATTTTCACTCACTCACACAAGCATTGAATAGTGTTTGGTTTTGTAAAAAGTATTTTATGGGTAAAAACAGTATTATTTTAATTTTGTATTTTTTTGCTTATTAGTGAGTTTGTATTCTTTTTTCCTCCATATATTTCTTACCAGTTTTATTTTCTTTCATGTGATGGTAGCTCATGTCTGATTTTTATGTAGGAGTTTTAGTTTAGCACTTATTGTTATTATCTATTTGAATGTGTTCTGTAAATAAAGGCTATTACTCAGATTTCTGTACTATTTTATACACACACACACACACTACAGGTTATTGTTTGCCTTTAGATCATGAGGTTAAATTTCTCTGTCTTTTGTGACTTTTCTTCTAATGTTTATGTTTGAATAGTTCACTCAATCTATAAACTTAGTAAATATTACAGCTCTGTCTGAGGATAACATCAAGCATAGGGAAAAATCCATAATTTCACTACCCAGAGATAATCAGTATTAACAAATATATTCACTTCTTTTCATTCTCTCTTCATTTTTTACAGTTGCTCATATATTTGTACGATTTATATCATATTTTGTCTTTAACATTATAACATGCATTTCTTCATATTAAACATTCTTTGTAACTGTTATTTAATGGTTTTATATTTTCTTGTATGGAAGTATTTCAAGAGTTTCAGTATTTTGAATTATGTAATCAATGTCTTCATTTAGTTTTTTTTCATTGTTCAAATACATTTGTCTCCATTTTCCCGCCACTACTCCCCCGCCCCCTATCCACCCCCCACCTCCCACCCTCAATCCTTCCTGACCTTGGCTTTGTCCATTGGTCCTTTATACATGTTCCTTGACTTGACCCTTTCCCTTCTTTTCCCCATCACCCCCTCCCTCCTTCCCTCTTGTTACTGTTGGTTTCTTTTTTCTTTCAATGTTCCTTTTCATTTAGCTTTTATTGTTTATCTATTTTGAGTTATTTCTTTATAGAATATAGTTTGAGACTTAGAATTATTCATCAAAAAGTTTGAACATTATGAAAACTTGCCATAATAGAGTTCCAAAAAATTACATAAATTTTTGTACTCACTCATTTAGGTACTTAAAATTTTTTTCTGCTAACTATATGTAAAAGAATGGTATCTTTGTTTTATGATACGTTTTCTCTTATTATTTATTGGTGAGGCTGGATTCGCAAGTATTATTATTAGCTCATTTCCTTTTGGGATCTATTCAATTTGAGTCTGAATGTTACCTGTTTGTAAGAGCTCTATATTATGTGCTCTATATAAGGATCTGTTACCCTATCTCATTTGTTGCAAATGACAAATGTCATTTGTTGCACATACACTCCTGGTATATGTTTATTGTCATTGAGTCTAAAAAAAGGTTTGTGATTCCAAAGACAGCTGCTGAGTGGAATGCATGTCAGATTCTTGGTAGCCAATTTGAGATAACACTTGTCTGTCATGTAAGTAGATAGCCATTTATTTTTATCTAAAAGGAAAGCATTCGTGAGTTCTGCTCAGCAGTGGTGCTCCCTGGCTATGGGTGTGGGTAGAAGACATGGCAACATTTTGTCCCTAGTAAACCGAATTAGACAAGACACAAAACAGTAGTACTCTCTTCCCCTCCATGCAGGAACTGATCTTATTTTGAATATTTATGAGTGATCTGGGGGAGGATATGGGTGTAGTGTAGTGTCCACATGTCTAGATAACACTAAGGTCTTCTGCGATATAAAATGCTAATAGGAACAAACTGCAACACCCAAGAAAGCATTGTGAGTGTGAGCTGACAATTGGCGGAATGGAACAGTGTAGGCAAGACCAGTGTGATGACTTTAGGGGGAATCTGTTTAATTATATTTATTAAGTAATTTTTTAAATTATTATTCCCATTCCATGAGCTGTATTATACTATCTCTTTTATACTTAGTAACATTCTAATTTTAAAAAATTTTCAAAAAAAATTTTTTTTCCAGTGAAGAGATGATTGGATTTAGAGGTACTGGGGAAGCTGTTATTTACTGCATTTTACTATCCACTTACACTGGGTTAATCCCATTTTCAGCATTTTGCTACTTACAGATGTTAAATCAGGCTTATGTGTGTGGTGAGGTGGTTGGCAGATGTATATTAAGCAAAACAAAATGGAACAACAGTAAAGCTTGTATTGTAGAGGAGGCACTAAAGGTCTGTTCTCATCTTATGAATGGAGATGGGAGTCCCATTTTACATCATGCCAGTGTCTAGTTCCCAAATTCATCTATGATTAGCAGTTAGGAAGAACCTGGATTTTGGAAGTAGCCTAAAAGCATATAATCTTTGATTTCTACAATTTGTTCCTCCCTTCTCTATTAACGTTACAGCCAGCAGCAGTGTGGAATAGCAACCCCTGGAAATAAATTTTATATCAGCCATTATAATACAACCTGTTACAACACTTACCAGGTTGTATTGTAATTGTCTGCATATTTGGCTCCCTGCTCTTCCTACATTATCAGACTGTGAGGTCCCTGAGGGCAAAGACAGTGTCTTCATTTCCAGAACGCAGCCTGGCACATTAGTAGGCCTCAGCAAATGTTCATTGGGTGAATAAATGAATGACTCATCAACAAACATTTATTGTGTACCTGCTAAGGTGATCTCCATAAGCTCTGCACTGTCAACTCTTTCTTCAAAATGCATGTGGTCAGAAACTTGGTATTTCTTTCTAGTTATGTATATATATTCTTGGGTTTCCTGAGATAAAGCTATTCTTGTATTTGGATTTCAGTCCTTGGCATTTACATATGTTGCTATTGTTGTTACTGCTGAGAGTCTCTTCCTTGGTGGGACTTGGATGATAGCTGCCGGATTAGAAGCCTCATCTTCACTGCCCAGTGTTTGCTAAATGGTTCCTATCTGTAGGCTCATCCCCTTTTCACTCCTCCACAAGTCATCTTCCAAATGGCGTTCCTAGATTGGGCTCCATATTCTAGATCAGGGGTGGGTAAACGCAGTTCATGGGCTGCCTGGTTTTGCAAATAGTTCTGTTGGAACACAACCATACTCACTTGTTGATATTTTGTCTGTGGCCCCATAGGTTAACGACAACAGAGTTGACTAGCTACATCAGACATGCTGGCCCAAAAGTCCTGGTCCTTTGCAGAAAAAGATTGTCTACCTTGTTTTCGATCATCACTCTGCAGTGATGGTTTCATTCCCCTCTCCATTCACCACGATATTTTTAGCATCTTAGAAACTCATTTATTTACCTCACTCATTATTGCTTATGACAAGTGTTTTTCCTGTTTTACAGAGGGTCTAGCTACTATACGCTTCAAACTAGGAGATTATAAGGCCTCCTACAGGGTTGTATGGGTTGGTCAGTCAGTTGTACTGTGTACTTCAACTACAAGTTTTAAGGTTCAACTGTAGAAATCCCTTTTGTTACAGCCTAACTTGAAGCACATGAACATATCATGCCTTGGTGCTTTATCTCTTACTCTCCTCTTTAAACAGCTCTTTGCAATAAGAATATGTTGTAGAAAATAAGGAGTTAATGTGATAAGACAGAAAAGTAGGATGAGACAAATATTTAGAGAATCTGAATGCCAATTTTTAAATGAAGAAATGGGGTTTCTGAAATAATCACTTATTCAGACTTACACAGGTAGTGAGCCTGGTTTTCCGAGCTTGGGGTTCTCCCCTCTAACCCTCCCTAACCTACTACACATTGTCTTGGTAACCTGCCTGTGAGTATATTGTGATTCATTTCACTTCATTAAAAAGTTGGAGAGCTCCAAGTCCAATGCAAGAAAGTTAGATATAAAAAAAACAAAATGGAGAAAATATCAGACAGTCTTATTCTAGAAGCAAAATGGAGGGAAAGGCCTTACAGCATTATGTTGAAGCTGCTTACTCTATTTTCTCGAGCTGTTTATTATGCAAAATTTGCATACAAACATGCAAAGAAAAAAAATTGAACATGCATACAAAAAAACATGCATACAAAAAAATTTGAAGTAATTGTAGTTAAAACCCACATACCCACCACCTAGATGATATAAATAACATTTTGCTATATTTACTTTGTTGCATACTCATTCATCTTTGTTGGATATGTTTTTAAAATATTTGTTTTGTCAACCTTTTGGATCTTATTTGTATCTGACCCATCATGGTGCTGAAAAAATAGTTCCTTTTGATTCTTATCTGTATTTTCCAAGTTGGCATGGATACCACTGTAGCATAATTATGTATAAGCAGATCTACTTAGAAATGAGAGTCCCAGGGGCAGAAGCCATTTTGTTTCTGAAATGAAATGGTTGCAGCTCATTGCTGTTTACTGGAAATAGTAGGAGAAGAAAAGACAGAAGTACAGGTACAGTGTGAATGAATCCTTCCAACAATGTACTGCCCTATACTTTATTAACTTCACTGGCTTGTGGGACAGATGATTTTCTGAGCAGCTTCCACGTGGTTCTTTACAGTGAATTCACATCAGATGTCACTGAGGTGATACTCAGCATTGACACAGCTCCTTGGAATTTTAGCAAATAGATTTTTAATTTGGACTAGTATGTAATAATATTCTTTTACACCTTTTCTGTTAAAAGCAACTGTAGAGTTAATTAGGAAGCACCACAAACTGAAATGTTATCTTTATAATATAATAATGGTGAATGTTACCTTTTTGTGTCTATATCCCTTCATTTAAGCCCAAGGGCAAAGGCCATATTTTACTTATATTTGTAGTTTTCTTAGTAATAAGTGCTTACATTAATAAAATACATTATTACATTTAAAACATATCACATGAGCAAATATATGCCTAGTATATTAATTGGAAAAAAGGCTACAGAGCAGTAGTATGGTTTCATCTAATTTTTGTGGGAAAAAATATTCATGTTTGTATATGCACATGAAAGTAGTTAGAAGAAAATGCCCTAAGTGTTAAACTTCCTGGGATTCTGGAATTTTTACTTTCTATCTTTTAATGCATTTCTGGAATTTTTTTTAATATGCCTTTTGGTTTGCAGGCCAGCAGTCAATCCACTGAGCCCCACCAGCCAGGGCCTTTGTGACTTTCAAAATTCGGCAAACATTGAAACTATTTCTATTTTGAAATGTGTTGACCTAAACAACAGTGGAATAAATGGGGTGTTGAGGGGGTTAGAACCTGGAGCAATTTACTTTGGAAAAGAGCTGGGTGGTCTGGGAGAAGGGAGTGGTGAGAATAAGATCTCTGTCTTGAGAGGAAGCCACTAAGTACCAGCTACTCTATTCTTGCTTCTTAGTGCAGGCATTTTCACATATCAGAGTTTTACACTTAACATTTATTTCCCAATTAGACCCTCTACACATTCCTTTAATTGCTAGTGGCAGCAGATACTTGTGGGCATGTAGACCTTGCTCTAGTAATAGCTGCTTTACTTTATCCAATAAAGAGATGGCTCAGATCCATCAAGGATCCGGTCCCTGGCCACCCACCTCCAATACACATTTGGCAGCACAAATCTATGGTGGGAGAGGTTTTTGCTGGGGTATTCTGATCATAAGTAGACAAAAGGATATACTTTTTTGCTGGTGGTAGGTAAAATAGTTAAAAATGAGCCCTGAGAAATTTTTTCCTAGGATTTGAGGGTTGCCTGCCTCACAATGCATAAAAGGAAACCTAGTAGCACTAGCTGGTGCTGCCAGCATCTAATGATAATAATTAATAGCCTGGGCTTTGGGCCATTGCTGAATTGCCAGAGTCCTGCATTGCTTCTCATGCTAAGCAGCTAAGAACTGGGAAATGTAGAGGCAATAATAGGTGCTTCTTTAGAAAGAAGCACCCCTTGGGGTTGTCTTTGGCTTATCCTATGTAACTCTCAGAGTCCTGTTCCTCCTAGTGTTTCAGTCTTGGAGATAAGGACTAACCAAGGGCCTACATAGCTTTTTGTCATCCTTTTGGTAGCGCAGGCAGCTGATAAGGTAAAAGATATGTTCAAATCTTTTTCATATACGGGTAAGGTGAGTCCTGGTAGGAGTTGAGACTGTAAATAACAGGTGTTCGTCCGCAGCCGAGGGTTTTATTACCTTTTTTCATCAGTGTGAACCAAATGCCATCTGATAATTAGATGGAGGTTTCATTCAATTTTACGGGGCTCTTTTATTCAGGAGTATGGAATGAAAGAACATAACTGCCTGACATGGAAGAACCTTTAAGAAATCAAGTTTACCTGCATTCAAGCACAAGAATATTGAGATCTAAAGAGGGAAGGACGTGCAGGCAACTAAAAAGGTCACCATCAGAGTTCACATCTGAGTTCTAACACTTTGGTATAGTTACTTGGTGACTCTGTACACAAGTTACATAAGTTTTATCTTATTTAAAATGGAGGCAAAAATCCTTATTAAATAATTGCAGGCAGTGTAGCACTTTGCCAGATAAAGAACGTAGTTGTGATGCTAATAACGCATCACAAGTGAAATCTGAGGTTCATGCTGTGGGCTGGATGACTTGACATGGTGTAGTAAAATTAAAACTAGGTTTCAAACCTTCACTGTCCATCTTACAGTTTTTCTTCTTCCTTCTCCCAATCCAATAGGTGACAATAAATGAGATCAAAAGCCATTCCACTGGTTAAGAAGTATATTGAGCCCTGCCTGCCCCAGTGATATCACTAGAGAATTAGGAGAAACTCAAATCAACGTCTTGCAGGTGGTTGTCAAACCATTCTGAAGTCTTGGTAAGTGGTCAGTGGCTTTGGTGGGTTTGCCCAGTTAGTGGGAAGGGGCAGAGAAGGTAGTCTTAATAAGCACTAGGTCTGGTGTTTTTCCATTATGATATAAAAACAGGTCTTAAAATATTCAAACTACACTTGACAGTAATCAGCCTAACCTCTCCTTTCCTCATTCTCCCATTCAGAATGGTAATGCCACACTTGGCCCCCTTCCTTCAACAGACAATTATTAAATACTTACTAAGTGTCGGAGACTGCTCTAGATATTAACAAAGTTTTGCCACCATGGAAGTTTCATTCTTGTGAAAGTAGACAAAGGAATTAATAACGAGTAAATGCATAATGTATTATAACTGTTAGGAGAAATTTTTTCATTCTGGTGTGAAAGTTGCATTAAAAATAGTAGGGTTAAGTGATTCCACTGCTGGGATTATACCCTAAGAATCCTGTAACACCAATTCAAAAGAACCTATGCACCCCAATGTTCATGGCAGCACAATTTACAATAGCCAAGTGCTAGAAGCAATCTAAGTGCCCATTAGTAAATGAGTGGATCAAAAAACTATGGTACATTTACACAATGGAATACTATGCAGCAGAAAGAAAGAAAGAGCTACTACCCTGTGCGACAGCAGGGATGGAACTGGAGAGCATCATGCTAAGCAAAATAAGCCAGGGGGTGAAAGACAAATACCATATCATCTCACCTATAAGTGGAACCTAATCAGCAAAGCAAGCAGGCAAGGAAAATATGACCAGCAACATTGAAAGAAAAAAGAAACCAACAAAATCAAGAGGGAAGGGGTGGGGGGGAGAGGGAAGGAGTTGGGGGGAAAGGGAAGGGAAGGATCAAGTCAAGGAACATGTATAAAGGACCCATGCACAAAGCCAAAGTGGGAAAGGATTGAGGGAGGGATGGGGGGTGGTGGGGATGGAGACAGGGGAGGGTGGTGGCAGGAAAATGGAGACAAATGTATTTGAACAATAAAAAAATTTTAAAAATTAAAAAAAATAGTTGGGATAGACTACACAACACCTTGTGTTTTTCCCCCCACTTCCCATTCCCTACCTTTTTATTGTTATTCTATTACAGTTGTCCAAATTTCTCCCCCTCTGACCTCATCTGCCCAGCCCACCCACTGTTCTCACAGTCAGCCCCCACACCATTGTCCATGTCCATGGGTCATTCGTACACGTTCTTTGACTAGTCCTTGCCCTTCTTTCCACCATTATCCCCTCCCCTGGCTGCTGTCATTCTGTTCCATGTTTCTATGTCTCTGGCTTTGTTTTGCTTATTAGTTTATTTTGTTCATTAGATTTCTCTTATAAACGAGATCATATGGTATTCACCTCTCATATGGTATTCACCTTTCAGTGACTGACTTATTTCACTTAGAATAATATTCTTCAGTTCCATCCATGCTCTCGTGAAGGGTAGGAGCTCCTTTCTGCTGCGTACTATTCCATTGTGTAAATGTACCAGAGTTTTTTGATCCACTCATCTACTGATGGGCACTTAGGCTGTTTCCAACACTTGGCTATTGTAAATAGTGGTGCTGTGAACATAAGGGTGTGTAAGTTCTTTTGAGTTGGTGTTTTGGGATTCATAGGGTATAATCCCAACAGCAGATAATCGCTAGATCAAAAGGCAGTTCCGTTTTTAGTTTTCTGAGGAAAATCCAACTGTTTTCCACTGTGGCTTCATGAGTCTGCATTCCCACCAACAGTGCACTAGGTTTCCCTCTTCTCCACATCCTCACCAGCACTTGTTGTTTGTTGACTTATTAAATGATAGCCATTCTGACAGGTGTGAGGTGATATCTCCTTGTGGTTTTAATTTGCATGTCTCTGATGGCTAGTGATGTTGGAGTATCTTTTCATATGTCTGTAGGTTGTCTGTGTGTCCTCCTCAGAGAAGTGTCTATTCAGGTCCTTTGCCCATTTCTTAATTGGATTGTTTGTCTTCCTGGTGTTGAGTTGTATAAGTTCTTTATATATTTTGAAGATTAAACCCTTGTCTGATGTATCATTGGCAAATAAGTTCTCCCATACGGTCAGTTCGCTTTTCATTTTGATGATGGTTTCTTTAGCCATGCAGAAGCTTTTTAGTTTGATATAGTTCCATTGTTTATTTTTCCCTGTATTTCCTTTGCTGTAGGAGATATATTGGCAAAAATATTGCTATGTGGGATATCTGAAATTTTACTGCCCATGTTTTCCTCTGGGACTCTTATGGTATCATGAGTTATATTTAAGTCTTTTATCCATTTTCAGTTTATTCTGGTGTGTGATGTAAGTTGGTGGTCCAGTTTTTGTTTTGTTTTGTTTTGTTTTTTTTGGCATGTACCAGTCCAGTTGTCCCAACACCATTCATTGAAGAGACTCTTTTTACTCCATTGTATGCTCTTGCTCCCCTTGTCAAATATTGATTGGCCATAAAGACTTGGGTTTATTTCTGGGCTCTCTATTCTGTTCCATTGATCTATGTGTCTGTTTTTATGCCAGTACCAGACTATCTTGATTACAGTGGCCTTGTAGTACAGTTTGATATCAAGTGTTGTGATTCCTTCAAGTTTGTTCTTTCTCAAGATTGCTGAGGCTATTTAGAATCTTTTTTGGTTTCATATAAATTTTTGGAGTATTTGTTCTAGATCACTGAAATATGCCATTGGCATTTTAATAGGGATTGAGTTGAATCTATAGGCTCTTTGGGTAGTATGGACATTTTAATGATGTTAATTCTTCCAATCCATGAAAAGAGTATATGCTTCCTTTTATTTGTATCTTCCTCAATCTCTTTCTTCAGTGCTCTATAGTTTTCTGAGTATAGGGCTTTTACCTCCTTGTTTAAATTTATTCCTAGGTACTTTATTTTCCTTGTTGCTATAGTAAATGGGATTTTCCCCTAGTTTCTCCATTTTCCCTTTTAATACCAGCGCTGAGTATGGAAGGGTCATAGATGATGAAAGTAATCTTTTTTTCTCTTTGTAACCCTGCAATAGGCTGAATTGTGAAGGATATCTTTGAAAAGCATTTTCAGAGAGTTCACCAGATCTTCCATGTAAATGGACATGCAGCAGGAGAGGGGGTCCTCTCAGTGATTAAAGTAACTAGGGGGAGAAAGCCTGACATTGCCCTGAGTTCTGTCAGGGAGGCTCTTAAA
Organism: Pteronotus mesoamericanus; assembly: GCF_021234165.1. Taxonomy (NCBI): domain Eukaryota; kingdom Metazoa; phylum Chordata; class Mammalia; order Chiroptera; family Mormoopidae; genus Pteronotus; species Pteronotus mesoamericanus. The sequence goes on from NW_026555198.1 coordinate 8,664,630, forward strand.
AATACCATTTTGGGGGGCCAATACTTTCAAAGTTTGCAGTTTATAATACATTTTTCTCAAAATAATTGGAGTAAATTATATTCTTTCCCAGTTTGTGATCATCCCTGCAGCGTATTAGAAAAACTGAAATGGTTCCCACTAAGCTAGGAGGCATAAGTTGCGTGTCACAAATAATGTCAACTAACACTAATTACACTTCCCTTGAAGAGAGGGTCTATTCTTTGAAAGCATGCTTGTTCAGAGTTTTTCTTTATCAGACCATGGAGCTGCATATATCTTGTTAAAAATCAACTCATAGCAAGAGGCTGATGGTTTCCATGGCAGCCAAGTATATGGCACCTTGGCTTAGTAATTTCAGAGGCAACAGGATCTTCTGAATTGCACTCCTCTTAAACCAATTGGACTAGCATTCTTTTTCTGGCCCCTCAGGGAGCCTCCTTTTAAACCCCAAACAGGCTTCAGGAAGTACTGAAATACCCCATAACTAAACTAGGTAGCATCTATATAATGGCCCTCCTTGGGAGCAGAGGTCATCCCTATCTTTAGCTAGTATTGCCTCCATCCAGAGTGAATACCTGAAGGCCAGATCACTCCTTGGTATCTGCCATTTTTCATGCAAGTAATAAAGGTCACTTGTCCCCATGAGTATGGTCTTGAAATAGTATCTTCTGAGCATAATGTTCCTGTTACAGACTCTAGAGTACTTGGCTAATTCCCACTGACAAAATTAGGTAGATTAGCCTGCAGAGGGAACCCGAATGATAGAAAAATTGGCTATTACCTAAGGAGAAGCCTAGAATACAAAGAGAGATGATACAAAGGTAAACCTTGTATTCCATGTCCTACAGCACAATGTATTTGAAAATGACATTGCACATGTATACAGATATGAATGTTAGCATGCTGTTTATGAAAAGTCCTCTTGTCTTTTTCTCTTTATGGGCCGCAATGGGTTGTTTAAATGTGGCTTTTGCTCACTGAACCCCAGTTTTCTTTCTAGGTCTTCCCTATCCCCATTACCCATCCTCCTTTTGTGACAGTAGATCTGTTGGGGTTTTTTTTTCCTTATCTTTCTCTTTAGGCTAGTTGTCTAGCAGCCACACACAACTTTTGAAAATTTCCTTTTTTTTTTTAAACAGAATGATTATATTTAAATATACAACTTCTTTACAACCAAAAAATAAAACAACACAGTAAAATAACAAAAACATGGCATTTCATTTGCAATGCATGCAATATGGTTAACATTTTAGTCATAAATGAGCTCTTAAGAAACCAGTTACAAAGACAGTAATAATCCAAGGGAACTGGAAAAATAGAAAATGAAATAATACAAATGACAAGAACTAAGAAAAAGTCATATTATATTAATAGTAGCACTTACCACTTATAAGTGCCTTTTATGTTCTAGGTAAGTGCTTTACACATATTTGTTATTTCATTTTAACTTAACAGTAACTCTGGGAAGTAAAATTTGTTTCTACTTTACAGGTAATAAAACTGAGGATCACTGACATAACACACGGAGCCGGGGTGGAGCTGTCTATGCCACACTTCAGAGATTGTTTTTTAATTTTTTTTTTTTTAAAGCAAAGGAAGGGAAGGAGAAAGGCAGGGAGAGAAACATTGATCAGTTGCCTCTCACATGCCCCCAGACAGAGACCAAATGTGCAACCCAGGCATGTGCCCTGCCCAGGAACCAAACTCATGACCTTTTGGTTTGTAGGCTGGCACTCAATCCACTGAGCCACATCAGCCAGGGCCATACTTCAGAGATCTTAATTACCTCACAATATGCAAAGCACTAGAATGTGGCAAGCAAATTCTAAATTGTTGGGACTTCCTGCCTCCTTGTGGGATCCTCATCAAAGTCCTCTTTCAGAACATATGTGCACATATAAAGAGTTCATTCTTAAAGGGAGATTTAGTTGTGTAAGAGAGATGGCGCAAGGGATGTGTAGGTCCCTCTGACTTTTAGAGATGACCACTTTGGATGGACTAGCATTTATTTCTCTTCCACACAGCCATTCACCATTTTTTTATCTTTTTTCTCACCTTTTTTAAATATTATTACCCCACTCTCCTGCATGATGTTTATGTTAGACAATTTCTATGAGGTTATGCTTTGTCTTCACCAAAGGAAGAGGCATCATAAGAATTGCAGCTACAACTGAAAATCCCATCACTTGCAGAAAGTTAGTTCAGGTACTGCGGCAGCCTGCTGTGCAGATCAGCACGTCCTGGCTAGAATTCCACATAAACATTGCATTCTGTTAGCAGACAATACTGGTAAAATTACTCTCTGTTCATATCATGTGGAAAACAGCAAGAAAACCTATCAATTAATACTTTCATAAATTTTATTGCTGGTAAGGTAACTGTCCAGATAATTAGCAAAGACTAGGGATTGGCAAGCTATGCCCCACGTGCCAGCTGCCTGTTTTTGTAAATAAACGTTTTTTAAAATATTTTATTTATTTATTTTTAAAGAGACGGGAAGTGAGGGAGACAGAGGGAGAGAAACATCAATGTGTGGTTACCTCTCACACACCCACCACTGGGGACCTGGCCCACAACCCAGGAATATGCCCTGCCTGGGAATTGAACCAGTGACCGTGTGGTTCGCAGGCCAGCACCCAATCCACTGAGCCACACCAGCCAAGGCTGTAAACAAACTTGTTGGAACCATCATGCTCATTCTATATTATCCACCACTGTCTTTTGCAGTACAGTAGAATTGAGTAGTTCCAACAAAAACCAGATGATCCATAGAACCTGAAGCATTACCGTCTGCCCCTTCACAGAAAGTTTGTCAACTCCTGGCATAGGTTAAATGTACTATGTCTACAAATCCTTGTTCCCTCCCAACCCATTTTCTTTTCTGTAGGACTTAGATTATAGCTAATCTTAGACAGTATGGAACTCATAGTAGTCAATTTGTCCTTTAAATTCTTTCCTACTCAAATTAAGTTCATCAAAAAAGCATATTCACAAATTGGGCTTATGTATGCAGAAAGAATTATGTTTTATATGCCTCATTACAGTTATTCATACATCATATATGGTTCTCTCAATTTATTCCTTAGATTTAGCCATTCTCAAGTATCCAGAAAGTTATAACTCATGTTTCCTAATTATGACTTTACCATAATTTTAATCCATTGCCCCCCTCTGTAGCATGAAAGGAGTCATAGACAATATGGAAACAAATGGGCAGGACTGTCTTCCAGCAAAACTTTGTTTACCAAAACAGGCAGCAGTCTGGATTCAGCCCGTGGGACATAGCATGTGATCCCCACTCTATGGTATACATATACAAAGACTTTAGAACAAAAAGACTTGAGATGATACATTAAAGCAAACATTCAGGGTGAGTTTTACTCACACTGCATGAAATACAATAACAATAACACAGCTATACTAGAATCAGGACAGGAAAGTGTCTCATGATTGGTGTTTTATGTGTATGATCTAATAGTTATCTAGACATTGGCTGGAGTTCTCAGAAGAGTGAGAGCATTTTTATGCATCACATTATCACCATCCCTTGAAGTTCCTATTCCTTACCATAGTGACTTTGTCTTTATATTTATGTTGTTTGTTCTTAAGGTTACATTATTAACTCTAGTGTTTACTTTCTTTACCAGCAAATATCTTCTACCCATAAGTGAATCTAATACATAGGTTACTTCTAATATAAATCACTATTCTAATAGTTATGGTAGGGGGCTGCGGTTTTGATCATTTGCATGTCAAATCCTAAATTTATCTTTCAGGTTTAGAAGGAATCAGTTCTTCTATTGAAATCTCAAAATGTGATCTGGATAAAGGAACAGGTATCTTAGTCAAGGAAGTGATTGTTGAACATGGAGGTAAACTTTTTCTTTGACCTTTTTGTCGTATTTGTTGTATTTAACAGATTTCCTAATAATGAAACTACCTTGCCTTCCTAGAATGAAATTTTATACTTTTCAAGGATTTTGGATTAGGTTTGCTAAACTTGCTGGTTTAAATTTTATTTTTCTGTTTTATACGATTTTTTAAAAATATTTTGTTTCTCTGTTCAAAAGTGAGTTTTTGGGTTGGGGTGGCAATCTGTCAGTTTTTGTGGGTCATGTGGTTTATGTCATTGTAGCACAAAAGCAGCCACAGATAATACATAATGAAGAATGTGTCTGTATTCCAATAAAACCCTAGTTATTATAAAAAACACGGTGCCCTAGCTGGTATGGTTCAGTGGACCGAGCGCCAGCCTGTGAACCAAAGGGTCACCAGTTTGATTCCCAGTCAGGGCACATGCCGGGGCTGCAGGCCAGGTTCCTGGCAGAGGGTGCACAAGATGCAACCATACATTGATGTTCCCCCCCTCTCCCTCCCTTCCCCTCTCAAAAAATAAATAAATAAATATCTTCTTCTTTTTTTTTTTTTTTTAAGAAAAGACCAGTAGAGTACCACTGAAAAATGTCTCAGGTTAAAAAAAAAGAAAATGGTGGCTGCACTTAGCCCATGGGCTGTAGTTTGCCAACACCTGGTCTGTGATATTTTATTCCTAGAGCCTTTGCTTTCATAGTTTCCACTTAGTCATAGTGGGCTTCCTCACGTTTGTGCCTCTCATCTCCACTTGTAACCCCTTAGAGCACTTTTTCACCTGCAGTCTCTTCTACTGATTACCTGTTTCTATCTGTGTTCCACAATTTTGTTTCTGAGAACACAGGTGGTAGCCAGACCATATGCTTTGCATGTTATTAGTATCCTGTTCTGGAGTGTGAAAGGGATTTGCTTGGCTGTGTACCTTGTTGCTTCAATATAACTAATTCCAAATAGTTATATTCCTTTTCGAGAGTGTCTTCCTAGCAATCCAAATTTTATTGCAAGAAATGGGCTCATTTGGATCCGTTTAAGAAGTTTATAGGAGGTAAAGGGGGTATAAGGGGGATAAATGGTAATGGAGAAAATACAATAAAAATAATAAATTAAAAAAGAAGTTTACAGAATTCGACTGTTTTGGTATCATTAATGTGATTCAGCTTTTTTTCTCTGGTTTTCTGCCTGACATGTTGCCTCTGCTACCAACTAATTTTGTTATACTTTGGCTTCCTCTACCTCCTAGCTACTGAATACTTACGTTTTTTTCTTATTCATAACTTTAGTGTTTGCAACCTGTACAGACATGGCTTTTATTTTACTTCATGTCTCTGTCTGCAGACTATCTGCTTTAGCTCTTGTTCTTCCCGCTGCCCAGTTGTCATTAAGTTGAGAATCTGATTGTCTTGGGTTGTTAAGTTTCCTGAGACTGTAGACGTAGCAGTTGCTATTTGGCCAATCTAGGACATTTTCCCCTATTGAGTGCTAAATGCAAATGTATTTCTTCCCCTTAGTATGATCCCAAACTGCTTTAGACTAATACAACTCAGATATCGGAAGTATATCCAGAATCATTTAACTGCTCTAAAACTAGAAGGTAACCAATCCAGTCATGGGACATCCAGAAGAATCATACTGGACCATTTTGGGAAATAAGTTTCACAAAGAACTACACAACCCTATTTTCCTCATATCCATGAGTCTCTTTCTGGTACTAACCGGCTTCCTTATCCTCTCTTCTTTATCCTATTGCTGATGAATAGTTTCTGCTTATTTTCAGCTTCTGATTCCTGTACTTCCTGACAAGTTGATCTTAATTAAATCCTTCCTGGTATGTTCTTTCATTATATATTCATTTATTTCAGATGCTGAATTTCTGTTCCTCTGTTTTTCCCCAGTTTTAAATTGAATCTAATTTCTTACCTCATTCTTATTTGGGAACAGCTTTCATGTCATGATATATTATAAGCTATTGACCAGTTTGTGGATGTCTGTCTTCTGATCCTTACTTACTTGATCTGGCCAACCATAGATTTGGAAGCGGGATAGTTGGTCACAAGAATGCTTTCTTGGTCAAGTTTGTTTACAGTACAGTTTCCTTTGGAAGAATTTTGGGCATGGTAACACTATGAAATGTCTACTTTATTCTCTCTGGTTTAGCTCTCTACAGCTGCTTGACTGCAGCATCTACCAAGTCTCTCAAAGTGTCACCTTCCAGTGGACATAAAATCTAAATTTTGCCCTGTTTGGGTGGCTCAGATGGTTGGAATGTCATCTTGTGCACCGAGAGGTTTCAGGTTCCATCCCTGGTTGGGGCATCTGTGAGAGGCAACCAATCAATGTTCCTCCCTCCCTCCCTCCCTCTGTCCCTCCCTCCCTAAAAATCAATGAACATCCTTAGATGAGAATTTTAAAAAATAAATAATTTTGAAGAAATCTAAATTTCATGATATTACAATTTTGTTTGTACAACATCTTTGAAACAAAGGAGATTCTCTACAAGATCATAGCCAATTCCCTAAATTACATTCCTCCTGAGGGGCTGTTATGCTTCTCACTACTGGTTGGGCACTTCTGATTGCTAGAAACAAATTCATTGAGATAAAGACAGGTTATTGGCTGGCCACTTGGGAATAATGGTGACTGAGATCACATGAAATTCCAAATATAGGAGACCTTAATATGGTTATACTCCTTAAGGATGGTGCCTGGCTCCAGAGAAGCTCTGGGAAACTCAATAGCAGGAGTTTGTAGATCTTCATGTTAGGATAGTGCCACTTACACAACTGAGCTACTCTGCCGTTCTGCTTATCTTTTGTGTTTTATTTCTCCCATTACTTATTGGCTTGCCTGTCCACTTTGTTTTATCTTATTTTCCTACCTCATATTTTTAGTTTATTAATAAGGCCCTGCTTACTTAGGGCTTCACCTTTGTCATAAGTTTTGCTTGCTTGTGGCTCCGATGGCCTTATCTCTGCATTGTGTTAGCTTCCTGTGTGTCCTTTCAGCCTCAGTTCCCTTTGTTAACTGTGATTAGTTTTGGTAGCCCAATTCTAATTCCTGAGAACATAAATTTATTAGCCTCAACTTACCCTAGTTTAGTTAGATATTTATATACCAACAGCAGCAGTTTGTGAGGCTTCACTTTCATGTTCCGCAATTACTACAATTTTTACACCCAGTCTTTGCTTGGTTTATTCTAGCTTCTAATGTATCCATTAATCACATACTTCTCCATCCTTTATTTCAGGGGTTGCAACTTGCAAATGCCTGTAGAATCCAGATGGAGTATGTCAACATAAGAAACATTCAAACCTGTAGAGAATTTTTGTGAGTTTATTTGAGCCAAACTGACGACAATTGCCGAGAAGCAAAACCTCAGCGGATTGAGAAAATGCTCCGGAGAATGGAAGTTTTGCACCTTATTTTATATATTACAATCGAAAGAGGATGTGTAAGGGGCTTTCATGAAATCCACTGGTCATAGATTACGGTGGCAGGAGAAAGCAAAGTGGGGAAACCTCTGGGATTGGATAAAAGATAAAATGATAACATGTACTTCTTACACTGGTGGGTATAACATAGTTAACAGTCAACAATGAACATGGTAACAATAACAATGAGGGGATTTGTGGTCTCCCCAGGTGCAGTGCCTGCACTTTGAGGGCCTGGAAAAAAGAAATTTGACATTACAAAAGTATGTTAGCATAGATGCAAAAAGACAGGCTCAGTTAAGGTAAAGATTGACCTTTGTTAGAAAAAAAATACCAGCCTAGGACATGACTACCCACTATGAACTGCTTTTAGTCAGAAAGTTCTAATTTCAGACCATGTTTATGTCTCTGAGTTTGTAAGGCCACCATGCAGGCCTCCCCTGAGCTTGTCAGGTTTAGTGTGGCCCCTTTTCTTCCACAGGTAGATGTGTAAGATGGTTCTGATATTTATTTTCTTCCTTTTTATTGAAACACTGCTTTGGGTTTCTTTTTTATTGTTGTTCTTGTTTTGTTTTGTGTTGGGCTTTTCTTTTGTTTATCTACTTTTGATAGAGACATTGGAAAACAGATTACTCTTAAAATGAAAACAAGAGTGCCAATGTAATGGTAAAGAGAAAGTAATGCTTTTAAGAGAATATAGGGAGTATTTGGGATTGTGGTCCACTGGAACATGCACCTTTCATCCAAAGGAGAAGGCTTTTTACTCCTTGGTCCCTGCTGATATTTGCCCAGTGGGAATACAGACCAATATTGACAGGATTTCCAGCTTTCTACAAGGAACCTGATTGTGAGCTGTTAGCTTAATTTTTTTTTAATGCCACAGGCCCACACAGTATGTTTATAAATGCTTTTATAAACTCGTAACTTTTGCTTCTTTGTAATTTTAGCATATTTGTAGTGTTACCTTTTTCCAATGTGGTATGTGTTTCATACTCTGCCTGGGCAGTATTTAAAACTAGGTCACAGTTTTGAATGGAGTTGTATAGATTAGGGAAAAATAAAATATAGAATGTAAATATGAAAACACTAGCCTCTACCTGGCAAAGGGTAAGTACTTTGTGAAATTTTGGTTCCAGCTATATGTTTGTATGCATGTGTATCTTCCACCCAATCTAATTGTATTTCTTACTGTGGATTAAACAGTTTTACAAGATTTTGTGACACATTGTGAGCAAACTGACATCCTTTGGAGTAAGCCCCTTCTGTAGACAGGTCTCCTTTGGCCTGCACAGTGTCTCTTAGAAATCTCATGGTTGCCAGGGACAGGGGAGACTGGGAAAATGGGAAGTTGTTTAATGGGTATAGGGTTTCAGTTTTAGAAAATGAAAAAGGTTTGGAGAATGTTTACTGAACAATGTGAATATATTTGACACTGCTGAACTGTACATTTAAAATGGTAAGATGGTAAAAAGGAGTACAAAAATAGCTCATTAATCAGCAAAGTTACACAGTCATCAGAATATCCTTGGGCATGTTAAATGTAACATCTTCAGATTTAAAAGAAGTTGTATCACCATCTTTGATGCAATCTTCCATTCCTGTGTATGAAGGGGCAGTAAACTATAACTCAAAGGCCAAATGTAGCCCACTGCTTGTTTTGCTTTTTTTTAGACCTTATGAGCAAACAATAGTGTTTACATTTCTTAATGGTTGAAAATAATCAAAAGAGAATAATAGTTCATGATATGCGAAAATTATACAAAATTCAGATTTCAGTTTTATTAGAACACAGCCAAACATTCATTTATGTATTGTCTGTGGCTGCTTGTACGCTACCGGATAGAGTAGTTGTGACAGAGACCAAATGGCCAGCAAAGGCTCAAATATTTACTAACTGGTCATAAACAGAAAATTGAAGTTGCTCTATTGCAGCAGTTGCCAGATCCTTCACAATATCATCTTTGATGGCTTTAAATGCCCAATTAACAGCTTTGTCATGGACTACTATTGATTTTTATCATTCTATTCTAATATGTGAGGAGATTCTTACTTCCTTATTCCCTGCTGTGACACCCTAACCAATTACAGAAAACTCATTCTCAGTAAACTTTAGTTGTGGCTAGAATCCTGTTAGCAATTTCTGGTATTTATTTTCAAGCAACAGACTTCTGTTGGGCCAGCCAGGCAATTGGGACCACCCACAGCTGTGTATGGCCAGCCTTTAAGGTAGACTAAGATCTCACAGAGTCCAAATAAAGAAAATTCTATATTTGAATAAAGACAATTAAAAAATAAAGAAAATAACTCTGACTGGTGTGGCTCAGTTGGTTGGGCACTGGTCCACAAAGCAAAAGGTGTCCAGTTCAGTCCTTGGTTAGGGTGTATACAAGAGGCAACCAGTCAATGTTTCTCACACCAATGTTTCTCTCTCACCCTCCCTTTCCACGCTCTAAAAATAAATAAATAAAATGTTTTAAAAGATAAAATAAAATGCTGTTTCCTTTCTGAAGAGAACGGTTTGAGGATTGGAAATGGTTCCAAGACAGATCTGGAAATATTTGCAACCGGGGTTTGTATCATTCGTCCAGTATGCCACCTTTAACATCATTTTTTAAAATAAAAAAATACATATTTCAACTATACAACATGATAATTGATCTTCATGGTGAAATAACTAGTCAAACGTTATCATCTTACCTACTTGCCATTTTTTGTGTGTGATAAGAGCATCTGAAACCTACTCTCAGGAAATTTTTGGTATTCAATACAGTATTAGCTGTGGACATTATGCTGTACATCACATGTTGAAATTCATCTTTGTCTCTGCTTTTTTTTTTTTTTACCTTCCTCATTGTTTACTTAAGTTTTAGTTTACCTCCTAGATTTGTATTCTGCTTCCTCATAAATTTTCAACTACTCATCACTAAACCTTGTTTACTGCTACAGTGTCCTTGGATCTATCGCCCAACTCTGTCCTTTAAGACTCAACTGTTTTGGGCCTCACTTTTTGCATTTCAGAAACTTTATTCCTCAGTACAAGAATTTCAGTGGATTAGCTCACCTCTGCTTGGATCGTCATTTTTTGAGTCATTCAGTGGCACCACACTTGGCTGTAGTGTGTCCCACTGCTGGTACATTCTGCTTTGAATGACAGGACAGGTCACATTTTAAAATCCAGTGCCTTCTAAGACTGCATCTTTAGTAGAATTATGGGTGGAACAGTTTGCCTTACATGTGAGTATGGCTGTCACTTGATTCAGATGTGTTTGTATTGTATTCCTGTATCTTGACCACTAAGCAGATATACCCCTCATCTCATATATTCATTTCTAAATATGAATCTAGCTGTACTTTTCCAGCTTTTACTTAAGCAGAAATGTAAAGTCAGTCACAGCCAGTTGCTATAATCTGAACTTACGTTATAAGGTTACTTTAGAAATTTACCTGCCAGTTGCAGAAGCACCTACCTATCTGTGATCTTCCTTGACCACTTGAGTTTTTCCTGCTTTTGTAATTTTACCAAAACTTACCTTCATTGGATGTGTGGTCCTGTGATAATAACTTTGCCACAGTTCCTATAGGCTCTTAACATTCCAGCCTAGGTTGTGATGGGGTGTGTCTGTTCACTATCCCACTACCAAATAACAACCAGGTCTTAAATTTTTCACAATTCCTACTGCAGGTTTGTTTATGTAGCCCAGCTCTATACAATTTTCTAAATCACGTAGGATTTCTGGGTTCAAGGGGTAAGACACAGGCTTAGCTCAAGAAATAAATATTTATCATATAGCTAGACATAGTAAGTGCAGAGGAGGAACACTTTCCTCTACATTCAAGGTTCTAATAACCAAAAAGACATGAGACAGATTATCAAGAGAAAAGAACCAAATTTAAGGCATACATATGTATGGGAACCCTGCATATGTGAGAGAGTCAGAGACCCATTGCACAGGAGAGGTTCAGATAGAAAGGCGAATGAGGATACAAGACATCCCAAGCTAAGGAAGAGGTTGTGCACCTTGGGGTCTTCAAAGGGTCATTGCAGGATGCTAAGGAGAGCAGATGTTTAGTAAATAGAAGTTTGCCCTGCCATAAAGGTGGGTCAAAAGGAGATTGTGGCTGATGACGTCTTTTTATGGGCAAGGCCCCTAATTCAAGTTCTAGGTAGTTAAAGGGAGGGACAGGAATTTCTCTTGAGCCTGAAGATAAAATTGTCTTCAGCTGAAAACAATCTGTATACCACAGAGGCACTTCTTGGGATAGTCATTATGGACCCTCCACATTATGCACCCACAGTAAGGAAGATCAGAATTTCATAAGAATCTTAACAATAGTGTGGCATGGAACTGCATCTGTGGCAGCTCTATGAACTTAAACAAGTGGAGTTTGTGGACATTTTCTGCTGTTTCATTTACTCAATTCGGCTCTTCTTCCTATTTGCCTGCCTTACCATTCAGAGTTTTCTCACTCATCTTCCTTATGACTGGCTTTGCTATTACCCTATCTTTGGTGAGGCTTTTAGTTTCAGCTTTTACTGCTAATGATTTAGTTCTCATTGCTTTTATTCAAATTCCAAAGACTGAGAATCTAATAGTCCTGGTTTATCTTTATTTGTGCCCCACTTTTTCATGCTTACACATGTCATAGGCTGCTGGCAATGTATGGTTTGGTCCCATCAACTGTGCTCAGTGGAGAGGGTATAATACTGGATAATGTGAAACAAAACCTGGTCATCAAGAGCTGTGCTACAGCTGGGACAATGGACAGGATGGTGATCTTTATAAAGAAGTGGGTGTACTTTTGATAGGAACCTGAACTGATGTTGTTTAGTTTAATGGTTCTCAAACTTCAAGATCTATGTTAATCCATGTTATTGGTCTAATCGATGTTATTCCATATTTGTTGGAATGATAACTGAGCACCATGTCTGACTATAACAGACAAAATCATGCTTCCCAGGATTAGCACCCTATGGCTATATCAGAATTGGCACATCATTGCAAGAAAAAAAACTTTCAAACCCTGCTTTACTTATTTCTTTGAAGTTGCTATAATACAGCCACTACCAGTTGCTTCAGAATTTCACCCTAAATGGGTGTATGTATGAGTCACGAAGGCAATTGTATAATTAGTGGCTTTGCCACATTAACCTGGAATTCTAAAAACAAAATGTTTCACCCTGCTATATGGAGTGGATTGTGCATGATTTTCACTCCATAATCACACCCTAACAATTTCAAATGTTTCATATTTCTGCTGAGGGTCTATATCATACTAGTGTATATCTGATACAAATTTCTATACTAAGTTTGCTCTTTTGGTCTGAAGAAGTGAATCACCCTGCTTCACTAATAGCAGCTTATTATATGTATACATGTAGAACAAGGAGGAAGATGAGGATTTAATGGGAATCTAAATACAGGAACAATATTGAGTATGAGAAATGGATTCAAGCAGCTCTGGGCAACTTAACAGCAGGTATGTTTGGATCAACACTCACGTGCTACACCATTGGCATCACTGAGCCACTCTGTATTTGCTTCCCTCCTAGCTCAGTGGTTCTCTATTAGAGCAGTACATTAGAATCAATGTGAGAACTTTAAAAATAAATCAGAGCAACATACTGTGATTTAATTGGTCTGGAGTGGGTTTTAAAGCTCCTTTCCACTCTTCATGCTTTTGCTATTCATTGATTTCCCCAACCTTTATTGCTCTACTTTCTAGCTTCTGCTTACTTGTACTCATGGATTGTAGGACCTTGTAAATTTGCCTTCTCTTGGCCTTCATGAACTCCTTTAGAGAAGTGACTGGGCATGACAGCATAATTGAAGTGTCTGTTGCAACAGTTGGCAAACATTTTCTATATAAGTCCAGACAGTACCTACTTTAGCCTTGTGGGCCACACAGTCATTGAAATTATTGTTGCAATTATTCATTTGGAGAATCAACTATAGATAATGAATGCAAAATCTATACCCAGATTTGACCCATTGGCTGTAGTTGCTGGCCCCTGGCCTATTCTTTCCTTGTTTATACTAAAATTTCATATTCTTTGTCAGTATTTGCTTAGCTACAATTCTCCAATTCATCACTGACTTGACTTTAAGAATTATTTTGTAAAATTCTGCTTTATAAGAGGAATCTGATGAACGAAAATAAACTAACAAAATTAACCACAGGCATGGAAACATGGAGCAGACTGAAAGTGACCAGAGGGGAGGGGGGAGGAGGGCAACAGTGGAAAGAAGGGGAAGGGACTAGACAAAGAACATGTATGAATGACCCATGGACATAGACAACAGAGTGGGAATTGACTGGGAGCGGGGGTGGGGTCGGATGGGGAGGGCAAAGGGGGAAAAACTGGGAGAACTGTAATAGAAAAACAATAAAAAATGATTTAAAATTCACTTGGGGATACTGTAATAACATTTCTTTTAAAAAAATTTATTATTTTTAGAGAAGGGGACCAAAGGAGAAAGAGGGAGAGAAACATCAATGTGTGGCTGCATCTCGTGCACCACTCACTGGGGACCTGGCCTGCAACCCAGGCATGTGCTCTGACTGGGAATTGTACCCACAATGGATATTGTAATAACATTTCATTTGTAAATTCATGTGGTCAGAATTAACATTTTTGCAACACTTATTCTTCCCTTCTAGAGACATTTATTCAAATCTTACGTCCTAATAATCATAATTTTCATTATGTGGATCCCTGATATTTCTTATAATATTCTTTATGTTGTATGTAGTGACAATTAGATTTTTCTTTTAATAACTGGTTTTATTTGCACTGTATTTAAAAATGGAAATGCTGCCCTGGTTGGTATGGCTCAGTGGATGAAGCACCGGCCTGTGAACTAAAGGGTCATTGGTTCAATTCCCCGTCAGGGCACATGCCTGGGTTGCAGGCCAGGTCCCTGGTAGGGTGCTCATGAGAGGCAACCACATATTGATGTTGCTCTTCCTCTCTTTTTCCCTCCCTTTCCTTCTGTCTAAAAATAAATGAAATATTTAAAAAATAAATGAAAATGGAAATGCTATTTTTCCTGCTGATAAAGAGGTACTTATACCAATTCGGGTATCACAAGGATATAAAGAATACAGTTAAGATAAATTATAATCCCATCATTCAACTAAAACCACTATTAAACTTTTGGTATATACACTTCTTGAATGTCAGGCTGTCTGTTACTGGGAATTTATTTTATCTAATTATGCCACCCATTCGGATTCTGTGTTAAGCAATTTTATGGTTACAATTTACTACAGAAAAAGAAAAGAATATGCTCTCCATGTGAAAACAAGTATTCTGGTTGTTACCAAAACAACTTCCCTTCCTCGGGGTCTTTCTGTACTATGGTTCTTTTCCCACTGCCATGTTAGTAACTGTGGTTCTCAATGCCAGAGTTTGGTAAAAAGGAAAGGAACTATTTATTCAAAAGTTGTATAGGTTTAGAGTAATGGTGGAATGTCGCCGTTAAATCCCAAAGTCCCTTTAAAACACCCACAAACACAGAGTCCTACCTTCACTTACCAAACCAGGCCAGTCAGGGGCACCGTATCTCAGGAAAAGAAATAGAAGTCTTTAGCCCAGCTAGACTCCCGTTCTTAATCCAAAACCGCATCCTCCTGGTGGGCCGGTGGGAGTCCTTCTGCATCCTTTCAAACCGCTAAGAGAGAGCTCCATATCGCTGCTACATCTTGCTTTCCTGCTTCCTAAGCTACATGGATGGTCAAAAGAGCCCCCTCTCCACTCCCAAAACCTTGTGGGTAAGACCCAGCATGGCTCTTCCTCCGTATAACCCCATTTCTGATTCCTCCCACAGTCAGCTACACCTGCTAATAGTGTGGTTTCTTCTGCCTTTCTCAACTGCAATTGTTAATCCCGTCAAGCGTGGCCCCATGGCGTGGAGCAAACTATCTCCAAGCTCTCGCACCGGAGCTGAAACAGGGTAGGGGGTAGAGAAGCTGCCTCCCAGCTACGGGTCGAAGTCCTGCCCATCTCCCTGGCTAGCCTGCTGTTACTGATAGGCAAAATAACTTGTTTTTCCATATAGGTCTGAAGCTAGCCTGCTGTTATTGATATGCAAAATAACTCTCAATCTCTGTCCTGCTGTTTTTCCCAACCCCCCAAGCTAGGCTTGTGGGGAGCCCTGGGGCCTCACAGCCTACACCCTGTTACATGGTTACATTGATGGGTATGTTTTTTGCAGTAAATTAAGAAATTGGCATTAAGATTATTTACCACTCATTATATGTCACCTGTAGTGAATGCCCTTGAAACTTATCTTTGCACAGTTGACTCATCATTTCCTTACCAACTGTAATTTTTAGTCACAGAAGCTGCAATGAATTCTCTTTGGGCCCTGAGGCATGGTTTGTTCTTATGAAAAAGAGCCTAACAAAAGATTGTTAGTGTGGACATGTTCCTGGCAGCAGACATGAGTGGGAGTGTGCATTTGGAAGTATTCAGAGAGGAGACTGTGATAATAAAAATCACTGATTATAGTTTGTTAGGAGAAAGTACCTCATTTTCTAATTGTACTGACAATTACTTTAGTCAGTTTAGAGGCAGCAGCATGTTTTGCTTTGTCTTGGTTCTTAGGTACTGTTGCTGGAAGTTAGCTCCAATGGGCCACCAAAGGATTTTTACACTCCTTGAAGTTGTCCAAGTAGAGAGAATTGCATGACGCATTTGTAATTGAAAAATATGAGTACCTGCTTTTAGTAGCCTAGAACTCGATAGTAACACTGTTAAAAAGTAAAATATAAGATATTTTAACTGAGAATAACAGGTTAATATCTAAAAAGTACTTCTGCATCACTAAAGAAGAAAAATGTCTCACTGGGAACAAGTTTAGGAAACAAATGTACTTTTTCTTTTCTTTCTTTTTTCTTTTTTAAAAGAAGGGTATCCTTTCCAAAAAAATGCATTGTTTTTGCTTAAAAACCAGGTTGACCTTTTGTTCTAAGTCAGAAGTAGTTAGTTACTAAGCTGTGAGTTATGTTCTTTAGATGTAACCTCATTCATTAATAGTTCTAATCCAGTGATTTAAAAATATGACAATTATAACCAAAACATTTAATAGTTATAATGTAAATATTACATTTAACTGTGGTTGTAAAAATGCTATTTGAAACTATGAAGAAAATAAATGTTGCCTATATAATTTGGCATCTTAATATTAAAAAATCAGATGGTGCGTTGGGGGTCACTAGATCACAAGAATCAGCATATACATTTCTTACAGCAACATAGTAAAGATACACAGCCTTTCTAACGTTAGAAGGGTTGTCAAGGAACTTGTATGGAGTACCCATGGACAAAGACAAGGCGGGGGTAAGGAGGCACTGAATGCGGGAAGTGGGGGTGGGTAGGGCGGGGGGAGAGTAATGAGGAAAAATGGAGACAACTGTAATTGAACAACAATAAAAAAGTAAAATAAATTTTAAAAATAAAATGTAAAAAAATAAAAGAAAGATTAGGGTAATGGAAAAAGGCACAGGTGAAATCTGGAGGAACCCCTATGCAGGCTTCCTTATACTCTCTCCCTCCCATGAGCAGTCACACAGAATACAATAAAAATGCAGCAACATGTGTGCAATGTTTCCCCCTGGGAAGTCTGTTAGAGACTCAGCAGCCAAGGTTTTTAATTGTGGGATGATGACATAGGCACATAGCAAAATTACAGATTTCCAGAAGGAAAGCAGGTGTTCAGCATGATTCACATTATTCATACAAGCAGTCTAGGTACAATGAGCCAGACTTGTAAGTTGGGAAAAGTTTTCTTTTTTTATAGGATTTTATTTCTTCATTTTATAGAGAGAGGGGAAGGGAGGGAGAGAGAGAGGGAGAGAAACATCATTGTGAAAGAGAAATATTGATTGGTTGCCTTGCTGCCTCTCATACACACCCTGACTGAGGATCCTGAGGATTGGGCCTACAACCTAGGCATGTGCCCTGACTGGGAATCGAACCAACAATCTTTAGCTTTGTGGTAGGACACCAAACCAACAGTCAGGGCAGAAAATTTTCTTTCACTGTAGGGAATGATTTACCAGGAAAGTTCCCAGATGCCAACCACAGACCAACTTGCAAGTAAGCCTCTCTGAGGACAGTCATCTCCCCATGTTATGTCAACTTTATTCTGTATACACTGGTTGAATGTATACTAGTCGATCAAAATTAGAGCATTCTATAATTGATTGCAGTCAGATCCTGGTTTTAAGGGAAGAAGCAAGCCACTGATTATAGTGAGTTTAAATACATGATTTCTGTTATGTTTGGGGCATGTGAAAAAATTTGGGAGCCTTTTGGGTTATGTCAAAAAGTGACCTAAGTTTATCTGTAGAGTATTTTTAACAAAAAAAAAATTGATATATTGGCTACTTTTTGCTTCATTTTTTTGTCCTCATACTGTTGCATATAGTTAACTAAGAATTGTGTTAATTTTAAATTTTGGGTATCATTATTAATTTGGAAATTGACATTCAAGGAATCATTCTTTAAGAAAGAAGTCCAGCCCTAGTCGGGTGGTTGGAGCACCATCCTGCACAGCATAAGCTTACAGATTTGATCTCTGGTCAGGGCATACACCTAGGCTGTGGGTTCAAGCTCTGGTCTGGGTACATACAGGAGGCAACCGATCCCTGTTTCTCTCATATCAATGTTTCTCTCAAAAATCAATAAACACATCCTCGGTTGAGGATTGAAAAGAAAAAGAAGTCCAACGGAGTATTAAATTTTTGTTCAACAGTTTCACATAAATTTAATTAGAAAACTGAAAGCTAATTTAAAATAACAGGCCTCTCCATTGGACAAGATTTAAAAACGGAATCAATGTGCTATCTGGGCATAATTTGGTTCAGGTAATACTATTTTCCCCCCTTATCAGAACTTGAAGGAACTGCTGTAGCTTCTTTGATGCATTTTCCTGGTAAAGTTAAAAATGTTGAAGTCTATAGACCAAAATATTCACATTGGTTATCTTTTGAAACAGGCTTGCTTAAGTGTTATTTCTTTTGGGTTGTTTTGGTTTCTTTGATTTTTTTATTAATTAAAATATACTATATTAGAAAAAATTTAAGAATTTAGTTAGTTGGTCTGTAGGCTAGCACTCAATTCACTGAGCCACACTAGCCAAGGCTATAGAATTTAGTTGGTAGGTTCGCAGTGAGAAATTGATACTGTTCTGACACCATTTGGCTCTCCTGCAATTCAGTTTAATTATGATGTCAGCTACCCTGAGTTAACACCAGTTCTCACAAGTTAAGGGCAAAAGCTTCCTGAAGGCTGCCTTCCCTTCACAACATCTTAGGGCCACCAGTACTTATTATCAACTGGCTAAATTTAGGGGTTTCCATTATCATCTCAGATTTATTAATTTTCTAGAACAATCCCCAAAACTTCCTGAACGTATAGTTTTATTATAAAGGCTACAACTCAGGAGCAGCCAAATCAGAGATTCATACGGCAAGGTCTGGAAGGATCCTGGATAAAGAGCTTCTATGCTCTCTTTCCTTGGACTCAGGACATGTCACCTTCCTGACACATCAAAGTATTCACCAAGCAGCTAGTTCTGGGAGCCCAGAGTTTTTTAGGGGTTTTATTATGTTACTAGCCACTTGATTAAGTTCAACCTCCAAACCCTCTTCTCTCCCTGGAGGTCTAGGGGCTGGGGTTGAAAGGTTCAACTTTATATTCACATGCTTGGTTTTTCTAGCATGGCCATCCCTTCTCTCTGGAAACTATCTAAGAGGCCCACCTTGAGTCAACTTCTCAGCATAAACTTAAGGGTGGTCAGAAGGGGCTTCATATAAATAACAAAAGAACACTCCCATCTCTCAGGTTTTTGGAGCATTCTGCTACCAACAGGGACAAAGACCAGATTTGTTATGTTATACATTTTTATATTTTTTGCCTCTGGTTTTGTAAGGTTTTTGTTATGAGGAACACAAATGGTAAATCCAATGAGGAGATCATAATTTGCAAGGTTACAAGGGATACCAGTAAGAAGATAGGGCTTTTACTGGAAATCCATCAAAAGAATTGGTAAGTGGCTATGTCTCTCTGGAATGGGAACTATATCAAGAAATGGAGGGACAACTGTAATAGAACAACAATAAAATATTTATTAAAAAAAAAAGAAATGGAGGCATCTGGAGAAAACCTCTCTTTTATGCGCCGTGTTTACACTGCCTTTCTGCTCTATCACCTTGCCTCTTAGCGTTTTGCCCTCTTTTTTGACATTCTATTTTCTTCTCTACTCTAAAGCTTCTGCTTACTCAGTTTCTGCTTCCTTATGAACCCTTAGACATCCAGTTCTAGTTTTTACTTGGTTATGCATATTTAAAACTTGAGTGCTTATGAATTGTAAGCCTGTCATCCTGACTGGCTCTTACCTAGCCTAGTCAGCAGGGTGTTAGAAATTGACAGTATTCTTGTGCTCAGAAGATAGAGAAGTTTCCCTCACGTGCCAAAGGAAAATAGGCTTACTACAATAGAAAGCACTTCAAGACAACATTAAAATAGTTCTTTTTAAAGAGTGGTAAAAATGTTAAGGATATTGAGGGTATAAATCCTTTTCTTGCCCTGGCTGGTGTGGCTCAGTGGATTGAGGGCCGGCCTGCAAACCAAAGTCGCTGATTCGATTCCCAGTCAGGGCACATGCCTGGGTTGCAGGCCAGGTCCCCAGTTAGGGGCAAGTGAGAGGCAACCACACATGGATATTTCTCTCCCTCTCTTTCTCCCTCCCTTCCCCTCTCTCTAAAAATAAATAAAATCTTTAAAAAAATAAATCCTTTTCTTACTACCAAAAGCAAAATTCTTTTTTATTTATTTTTTATTTAATCTTTATTGTAGTTTTTTTCATTACCATTTAGTCTCTTAACCTTCCCTCCCACCCCTAGCTGTCATCCAAAGGCAAACTTCTTAACTTATAAGATTGATAACTTCATAACAAAATTTAATTGAGTTTGTCCTGGCTGGTGTGTACAGTGCATTCAGTGCTGGCCTGCGAACCAAAAGGTCGCCAGCTCAATTCCCAGTCAGAGCACATACCTAGGTTGCGGACGAAGTCCCTGGTTGGGGGCGTGTAAGAGGCAGCTGATTGAGGTACCTCTCACACACTGATGTTTCTCTCTTTTCTCCCTCATTCTCTAAAAATAAAGATATAATCTTTTAAAAATTAATTGAGTTTAACGTATTTAAATAAATGTTTGACTTGGATTTATTTTTAGAAAGGAATTCTAAATCCCAAGACCAAATCTGTATATTTGCTTATGTATTTTTTTCTAATTTTTCTAAAGTATTCTAATCCTTAATCTGTTTTTCTCTTCCTCTTCCTCAAATTTTTTTTTTTACTTTATTTTTATTGTTGACGCTATTACAGATCCTGGTTCCCCCTGACCCGTTTGCTCACCTTCACCCAGCCTCCTTTCTACTCTGTTCTCTGTGTTTGTTAGTCATGCATATAAATTCTTTGCCTAATCCCTTCACCCTTTTTAATCTAGTCACCCCCCCATCGACCCCTCCCCTCTGACAGCTATCAGTCTGTTCCATGTATCCATGTCTCTGTTTCTATTGGGTTTGTTAGTTTATTTTGTTCATTAGATTCCACATATTGGTGAAATCATATGGTATTTGTCTTTCACTGATTGATTTATTTCACTTAGCATAATAATCTCCAGGTCTATCCTTCTTTTTTATGGCCACATAGTATTCCATTGTGTAATGTAGCACAGCTATTTTATCCACTCACCTACTGATGAGCACTTAGGCAGTTTGCAGATCTTAGCTATTGTAAATGGCACTGCTATGAACATAAGGGTGCATATATTCTTCTGAATTGGTGTTTTTGAGATTCTTCAGATACATTCCCAGAAGTGGGATAGCTGGGTCAAAAGGCAGTTCCATTTTTAATTTTTTTGAGGAAACTCCATAATGTTTTCCACAGTGGCTACACTAATCTTCTTTCCCACTAACAATCAACTCGGGTTCCCTTATCTCTACATCCTCATCAGCACTTGTTGTTTGTTAATTTGTTAATGATGGCCACTCTGACAGGTGTGAGCTGATATTTCGTTGCAGTTTTAATTTACATGCCTCTGATGGCTAGTGATGCTGAGCATCCTTTCATATACCTATGGGCCCTCAGTATATCCTCCTTGGAAAAGTGTCTGTTCAGTTACTATGGTACATTTGTCACATTTTCTCTCCCCATCCCCTGGTAACCTATAATATACTTTCAGTCTCTAAATTGGCCTATTTTAAGTACCTCACATAATTGGAGCAATACAATATTTGTCCTTTGTTGACTGGCTTATTTCACTTAGCATATCTTCAAGGTTCATCAATGTTGTTGTATGTGCCAGAACTTCTTTTTTTGATGGCCAAATTATATTTTATTGTATATATATATATACCACGTTTTGTTTATTGATTTAGTTTGTTGACGTGCCACATTTTGTTCATATACCACATGCATTAGTATGTGTTATATACACATTTTTTTTATCGACTGTCTAATGTATATATAGCACTGCTATAGAACACGCATGTATTGGTTTTGGTTAGTGGTTTCCACATTTCATTAAGTTAACTAAATTGATCATAGTAAACTGTATGATAGAGAATTATTTAATTCTTGCGATAAAAATCTTGAAATTGGCTCTGGAGTATTAGAATAAAACTTTGATCCACTGGCAGTATGAGGAATCTATGTTAATATTACAATAGGCTATCCAAAAATTAATAAAAAATTTTTTTATTCTAAATGTGATATTGTTGGCACCACTGTCTATTCTAGATTAAAACTAAACAGTAAAATTAATTGGGTAAATAGTTTTATGTGATTTAAAGATTGTTTATTTTAGCTATTATTTTTAATGTAAGTTATAGTACATTGTATAGAAATGTTCCTGAACACTTGCTCTTTCCTTTTTTTTCCCTTCTTATTGCCTTCACAATTTCTGAGACCCTTTAGTCAATTTCTTTAGAGAAAAATAAGGTCAAATCTATGTCACTCAAATAATTTTTTCCCTCCCCCATTATACAATGTATAAAGATCATAAAAGGCATAGGTATGCACTGTAAAAAAATTGAAATAGAAAGGCATACCACAATTTTAAAAAGAATATATAGAACCACAGATTTTTGGTGCATTTCCTTCTAGTATGTATACACATATTGAGAATACTTATATGGCTCTTAATTAATAGGAACATTTTCCTAACTTTAAATATGAATGCATATATAGGACTATAGGCTTCCAGCCAAGATGGAGCTGTAGGTAGATACACTTCAGTTCCTCACACAACAAAAAGAAAGATAATAACCAATTTAAAAACAAAAAACAACCAAAACTCCCAGAAAACTGAACTGGATGGAGGTCAAACAACCAACAAGTTAAAGAAACATTCATCTAAACTGGTAGGAGGGGCAGAGATGGGCAGCCAGGGTGGAGAGGATGCGTGGCAAGGTGGCAGCTGTTGGACCAGGTGGACGAGGCAGTGGCTGGTGCACTGGCCAGTCCCACATTCACATGCAGATAAACCAGGAGGAACAATTGGGGAGTGAGACAGACTACACAACCCAGGGTTCCAGTATGGGAAAATAAAGCCTCAAAACCTCTGGCTGTAAAATCCTGTGGGGTTTGCAGTGGCGGGAGAAACTGCCAATCTCACAGGAGACTCTGTTGTATGGACCAAGGGGGTCCTAGAACATACACAAGCCTGCCCACCTGGGAATCAGCACCAGGGAAGCACCACGAAGGGCACAATTCACTTTTGTGAAGCGACTGAAAGTGGGACAAGAGACGAGCAAGCAGTATTGTTCCTTCTCTAGCCCCTCCACCACAGCGCAGCAACCTGGGTTGCCCCGTCCTGGGGAATACCTAAGGCTCTGTCCCTTACAACATAACAGGAGCACTGAGACAAAGAAATATGGCCCAAATGAAAGAACAGATCAAAACTCCAGAAAAAGAACTAAGCAACAAGGAGACAGCCAACCTATCAGATGCAGAGTTCAAAACACTGGTAATCAGGATGCTCACAGAAATGATTGAGTACAGACACAGAATAAAGGAAGAAGTAAAGGCTACACAAAATGAAATAAAGAAACATATATAAGGAACCAACAGTGAAGAGAAGGAAATCGGGGCTCATACCAACAATTTGGAACAAAAGGAAGAACTAAACATTCAACCAGAACAGAATGAAGAAACAATAATTCAAAAAAATGAGGAGAGGCTTAGGAACCTCTGGGACAACTTCAAATGTTCCAACATCTGAATCATAAGGGTGCCAGAAGGAGAAGAAGAGCAAGAAACTGAAAACTTATTTGGAAAAATAATGAAGGAAAACTTCCCCAATCTGGCAAAGGAAATAGACATACAAGTCCAGGAAGCTCAGAGAGTCTGAAACAAGTTAAACCCAAAGAGGAACACACCAAGACATCATTAAATTACCCAAGATTAAAGATAAGGAGAGAATCTTAAAAGCAGCGAGAGGAATGGAGACAGTTACCTACAAGGGAGTTCCCATAAGACTATCAGCTGATTTCTCAAAAGAAACCTTACAAGCAAGAAGGGGCTGGAAAGGAGTATTCAAAGTCATGAAAAGCAAGGACTTACATCCAAGATTACTCTATCCAGTAAAGCTATATCATTTAGAATGGAAGGGCAGATAAAGTGCTACCCAGATAAAGTCGTTAAAGGAGTTCATCATCACCAAGCCTTTATTATATGAAATGTTAAAGGGATATATCAAAGAAAAAGAAGATCAAAACTAGGAACAGTAAAATGACAACAAACTCACAACTATCAACAACTGAACATAAAAACAAAAACAAAAAAGGAAACAGAAACAAACTAAGCAAACGATTAGAACAGGAACAGAATCTCAGAAATGAAAATCACATGGAGGGTTATCAGTGGGGGAGGAGTAGAGGGGAGAATGGGGGGAAAGGTACAGGGAATAGAAGCAAAATTGGAGGAATCAAGATGGCAGAGGAGTGAATGGAAGTCACACTGACCTCCTCCCAGGACCAACCTGGAATTAAAACTAAATTGTGAAGAAATCACCTGGAACGAACTACTGAACAATAGCAAGAGAGGAGACAGAAGAATCAGGTTTAGCACAACCTAACTGGTAAGGAGTGCGGTACAGACTCAAGAAGGTGGGCAGGGCGCCCACAGGTGGCAGCACCAGAAGGATATTGAAAGGACCATTTGGATCTGCCTGAGAAAGGTGGGGGTCTCCATCCTACAGCACCAGACCCCAAAACGTACACAGAAAACAGCCAACTGCGCAAAGCGGCTGGGTTGCTCTCTGCCAGAGACAGGTGGCTGGAGACACAAAGAGCCGTTTAAAGGGCCAACGCACAAATTTTTATTTGCAGCCACTTACCCTGCTCTCCGGCAAAGGTGGAGGTAAAGTAGGCTAGAGACGCCTGAGGAGAGCCTGGGGAAGGAGGCTTTGGGGAGAGAACGGAGAGAGTAGCCGCAGGATCCCGGTGCTGACTCATCCCCCAGATGGCAGCAGCCATCTTGCTCAGGCAGAGACCACTCCCCTGAGTGGCAGCAGCCTGAAAGGAAACAATAATTCCGTCCCCAGGAGGGCCTCAGCCCCACCCAGTGGTGTCTCTAAGCTGGCCTGCAGAGTGTACAGTGACTAGATTAACAGCTGAAAGAGACAGCCACAGACAGTAGATTCCTGGAAGTCTCGAACAGACTGCCTAAAATCAGACAGAGACAACATCTGACATCATCAGAGGCAGATCCAGAAAGTAAAAACAGTGGTCTCCTACCATAGAATTTCACTCCACAAAGTCAGGAAATCAAGATTTAAGAAGCAGAAGCAAAAAAGAGTCTCACAAATAATGGGAAGACAAAGAAATATCCCCCACTTGAAGGGAAAGGAGGAATCCCCACAAATAGAACTAAATGAAATAAAGGCAAGTAAACTATCAGATATTCAGTTCCAAACAATGGTTCTAAGGAAGCTCAATGAGCTCAGAGACAATTACCAAAAACTACAAGGAACATACTGCAAACTACATCAGCATGAAAAAGGACATAAAAACTATCAATAAGAAGGAAGAGGAAATGAAGAATACAATTTCTGAGTTGAAGAACACAGTAGAAGGAATCCAAAGCAGGCTCGATGAAGCCGAGGATCGAATCAGCGAGCTGGAGGACAAGGTAGAAAATAGCTCCCAGAAAGAGCAAGAAAATGAAAAAAGACTCAAAAAGAATGAAGAGGCATTTAGGGAAATGCAGGACAACCTGAAACCTAGTAATATCTGTATAATAGGGATACCAGGAGAAGAGGATGAGGAAGAGATAGAGAACCTGTTTGAAAAAGTAATGATGGAAAACTTCCCCCATTTGAGGAAAGAAAAGGTCACACAAGTCCAGGAAGCATAGAGGGTCCTATGCAAGAAGAACCAAATGAGGCCCATTCCAAGACACATCATCATTAAAATGGCAAATATCAAGGACAAAGAATCCTAAAGACAGCAAGGCAGAAAGAGGTAGAAACATAAGGGAGCCCCAATACGGCTAGCAGCTGACTTCTCAACAGAAACATTGCAAGCCAGAAGGGAGTGGCAAGAAGTATTCCAAGTATTGAAAAGCAAAGGCCTGCAACCAAGACTGCTCTACCCAGCAAGGCTCTCAATTAAAATGGAAGGCGAAAGAAGGAGTTTCCCAGATAAAAGATGGCTAAAAGAATACACCTCCACCAAACCAGCAGTGCAAAATATGCTAAAGGGACTGCTTTAAGATGAAAAGAGTCTATGAATACCCAGTTCCTTTCAGAGTTGCCAATACTTGATATTACCAATATTTTTAATACTTAGTAATCTGATTTTGACAATGATGTGTTATTTTAGTTCCTTTATTATCTGTTGAAACTAAACCTGTTTTTGTATATTTCTTGCCTATTTCTATTATTTTAAAAAAAGCTTTAAATGACTTTTTAGTATTCTTTATCCATTTATCGATTAAAGGTTTGTAGAATTTTTTACCCTTAAGAAGAAAACAAAACAAACTATTAACCCCTTTTTAGATGTGTGGCAAATACTTTCCCATTCTACTACTTGTCCTTTAATTTTTTTCTTTGTATATTACTATATAGTCTTAAATGTTTAATATAGTCATATTGTCTATATTTTGCTTTATAGTTTCTGGGTTTGAATGTTTTACTTCAGGGTAAGAAAAATATTAGTTTGTATTTCCTCCTAAAACTCCTTAGATTCTACATATTGACTTTTAACTCACCTGAATATTTCTTGTATAATGTGTTAAATAGGGTTTTTTAGATATTTAGATAAATATTTGTTTTATTTCAAGTAATAGTGGTCCATGCACCTTATTTGTTGAATAATCCTTATTTTCCCCATGGATTTGAAATATCAACTTAGTCATATATTACATTTTTAGACAGATATATATGTTAGTTTCTAGAATGCTCATTATATTTCATTAATCTGCTTGATTATTTCTGTGCTGGTGTCATGTTGTTTTAATTGCTGAGACTACAATGGTTTTAAATTTTGTAATATTTTATAATTGACTTTGACATTTAAAAAATAAATAAAATCAATCTGCATTTAAGAAAAAAGGAAAGAAAGAGAGAGAGAGAAAAAAAGATAGAACTCCTACCTTTTGCGACAACATGGATGGAACTGGAGAATATTATGCTAAGGGAAATAAGCCAGTTGGTGAAAGACAAATACCATATGATTTCACCTATAAGTGGAATCTGTTCAGCAAAATAAACTAATGAACAAAATAAACCACAGGCATGGAAACATGGAGCAGACTGAAAGTGACCAGAGGGAATGGGGAAGGAGGAGAATGGTGGAAAGAAGGGGAAGGGGCTAGCCAAAGAACATGTATGAATGACCCATGGACATGGACAACAGGGTGGGAATTGACTGTGGGAGTAGGGGGATGGGTGGAGGGGGTAAAGGGGGAAAAATTGAGACAACTGTGATAGAATAAACATGATTGAAAAATCTTAAAAAAAAAAAAAAGGTGGTTGTGTGTGCTGAACTTACTAATTCAAGGCTTCGGTATTGGACTCTTGCTTATGCTCTGTGTCTTGCCTCCCTGCTTTTCTGTCTGTGAGGCTTTAACCCCAGGTGACTCAGCTCTAGTTCAGTAGCAGCTTAGCTGTTAAGTAAATAAATGTTCACATCAGCAGTGATCTTTCATTTCACAGTACCTCTGAATTAAGTTAGTCTGTCCAGGAAGTCACAGTTTCACCCTGGCCCCTAAGGAATGACAAATACCAGGAATTAGAATCACTTACATTTACATTACACTTACATTAGAATCACTTACATCCTGCTGCTGGATGCCTAATGACCCAACCATAAGATAGCTTTAGGCAGAACCCAAGAAGCATGGGGACAGGACAAGAGCTCATTTGACATTATTAGGCTTTCTCATGGTTGACAACCTGTTGCTGTTTCAGAAGAGCTGGTGCATCTCATAAGATGGTTGAAATTGTTCCAAGTCCTTTGGGGCCACTGCTATCACCAGAGCTGTCCTGGATTGCCCCTCCTGAGCCTCAAGGTTAAAGTGTCTGTGGTTTGAGGGAAGGAACACAAGTTCATACTCTACAGAGTATTAGAGCTGAACAGATGACTGCCTGGGGTCAACATTTTCTGTCATACAGCTTGATGCCACTAGGAATTCTATTTGAGAATTATTGGGCAGGAGAAATACATAAGGGTGAGGGCATGAGGGTTTGGGGGAACAGGGGAAGAGGGGAAGGAATGGAGGGTCCATCTGGAATATGTTTAAAAGAAGACTGCATAGCACTTTGAAGAAATCAAGCATCAGTTCAAGAAGAAATGTGATCACAGCAGCCATCTTCACGTCACCCAATCTTCTTGGCAAGGTCCAACCCTACCTCTGTCCCCTTAATGCCAATCTTGGTTCTGTGTATTTTGGGGGACAGTGATTGTGTATGCTCTGCATGAGTTCAAGCACTGGGAGGTGGACCACTTCAGGCTGTCATTTAGGCCACCAAAGCAGTAGGGAAGGGGTGGTTTCCTGTGGTATGGGGATGTGATATCAGACTGATGGGGAGCAGCAGAAGAGGTGTTGAGGCAGCATGGAAGGAAGAGTACATATCCTGCAGGAATCAGGGAACACAGGTTTTTGTGACCTATCAAGTCCCCCTCATAAAGTGAGGGATGATTGCAGCTCTATTATTACCCAGCTCTGTCTAACAGGCACTATAGTTAAAAACAGTACTTTGAAAAGAATTATTCCATTGCCACTTCCCTGTTTTACTTCCAAACTGCTGAATATGTTGAAAATGGAGTTATTGGAAACAAAAAAAGAAAAATCAGAAAAAAAAGGAAAAAAATGGAGTTATTGGACCATTATCTTTATACAGAAAGTCCCAACTTGAGATGCCTCCATTATTGTATCCAACCATCCTCTCCACCCTTTTCCTGGCTTCTTCTGCCTTATGGGACTGATGGGCCAGCCTGTGTCCTCTGGTGTTTCCTGAGTACCTACCATTGTGTTCAATTTGGGAGTTGATGGGAGAGGGATGGGGAATCAGGTGTATTAAGATCTTAAAGACTTTTTGTGGACTTCACATGCCTGAAAGAATCTTATTCTCTGGTAAATACAGAACATTTTAGCAACAAATATAACTACAGGCATTAGATTATAAGCCATCTGTTTCAGTAACTTGGCTTTAATCAGTTCAATCACATTTTACACTAGAAGGTAAGGCTAAAAAAGTTCATTACCACCAAACCAGTATTGCAAAAAAATGTTAAAGAAACTACTTTAAGAAGAAATAGAGAGAGATAGGAAATTAGGTATAAAGAAACAATGGCAATGAATAAGTATCTAAAAATAATAATCTTAAATGTAAATGTATTAAATGTTGCAATCAAAAGACATAGGGTAGCTGAATGGGTAAGAAAACATGACCCATATATATGCTTTCTACAAGAGATCCATCTCAGAAGAAAAGATTTACAAAAGCTAGAAGCAAAGAGATGGAAAAAATATTCCATGCAAATGGAGATGAATAAAAAGCTGGGGTAGCAATACTTATATCTGACAAAATAGACTTCAAAACAAAGCATAACAAGGGACAAAGAAGGTCACTACATAATATTAAAGGGATTAATTCAATGAGGATATAACCCTTGTAAACATATATTCACCCAAGGTAGGAGCACCTAAATACATAAAGAAAATCTTGGTGGACTTTAAGGAAAAGATTGACAGCAATATAGTCATAGTAGGGGATTTTAACACCTCATTGTCACCAATAGATAGATCTTCCAGACAAAAAATCAACAAGGAAAAAGAGACCTTAAATGACACACTAGATCAAATGGCTTTAATTGGTATTTACAGAACATTTCATCCCAAAGCAGCAGAATACACATTCTTCTCAAGTGCACATGGGTCATTTTCAAAGACAGACCACATATTAGGACACAAAATAAGTCTTAACAGATTCAAGGATATTGAAATAATATCAAGCATTTTTTTTTATTACATTGCTATGGAACTAGAAAGCAACCTCAATAAAAAATATAAAAAATATTCAAGACAGACTTCCGGTCAAGACGACAGCATAGGTAAACATGGCTTGTCTCCTCACACGACCACATCAAAATTACAACTAAAAATAGAACACTGCCATAGCTGGTGTGGCTCAGTGGATCGAGCGCCAGCCTGCAAACCAAAGGGTCGCTGGTTCAATTCCCAGTGTAGGGCACATGCCTGGGTTGCAGACCAAGTCTCCAGTAGGGGGCGTAGGAGATGCAACCACACATTGATGTTTCTCTCCCTCTCTTTCTCCCTCCCTTCCCTCCTCTAAAAATAAATAAATAAAATCTTTATAGAACAATCATCACTCAGAACCATCAGAAATAGAGTTGAATGAAGTCCAACAACTATGGAATTAAAGAAACCGCATCCATCCAGACTGGTAGGAGGGGCAGAGATGCAGAACAAGTTGGTTCCATATTCACATGTAGTGGATAAAAATTTGGGAAGGATATCTTGGGAGCAAGGAGTCCAAGCGCCACACCAGGCCCCTCAGCCCAGGGCTCCAGTGTCAGAAAGATAAGTCCCCATAACTTCTGGTTGCAAAAACCAGAGGGACTGAGTCCATGAAATAAGTGATGGAGTCCCAAGCAGTTCCTCTTCCAGAACCCACACACAGACTTACTCAGACTCATTCCATCTGAGCTCCAGCACCAGGGTAGCATCTTGAAGGGCACCAGTGGTATACAGGCAGGAACTGAAGTATTTGGCATCAAGGCAAGAGCTGGGGAACAGCTTTCTCCTGGACAGAAAGGCGAGCAGAGGTCATTGTCCACTTGCTGAACCCTCTCCCTACACAACCACAGAACTGATAGGCAATACCATAAAAGTCCTAGAGGAAAACATAGGCAATAAAATTTCAGAAATCCTGTGAATCAATTTTTTTGCCAATATATCTTCTAGGGCAAAGAAACAAAGGAAAAAAATAAACAAATGGGACTACATCAAATTAAGAAGCTTCTGCACAGCTAAAAAAAACCATTATCAAAATTGAAAGGGGACCCACTCTATGAGAGAATGTATTTGCCAATGATACATTGTATAAGGGGTTAATTCCTAAAACATATAAAAACTTATAAGACTCAACACTAAGAAGACAAATAATCCAATTAAGAGATGGGCGAAGGACCTGAGGAGACACTTCTCCAAAGAGGACATACAGATGGCCCATAAATATATGAAAAAACATTCAATATCACTAGCCATCAAAGAGATGCAAATTAAAACCACAATGATATATCACCTCACACTTGCCAAAATGGCTATCATTAATAAATCAACAAACAATAGGCGTGGGTGAGGATGTGGAGAGAAGGGAACCCTGGTGCACTGTTAGTGGGAATGCAGACTGGTGCAGTCACTGTGGAAAACAGTATGGAATTTCCTCAGAAAAATTAAACATGGAACTGCCTTTTGACCCAGCAATTCCATTTCTGGGAATATAGCTGAAGAATCTTGAAACACCAGTTCAAAAGAATATATGCACCCCATGTTCATAGCAGCATTATTTACAATAGCAAAGATCTGGAAACAGCCCAAGTTCCCAGCAGTAAATGAGTGGATAAAAAACCTATGGTAGATTTATATAATGGAATACTACACAGCAGTAAAAAAGAAAAACCTTTTGCTTTTTGTGAAAAAATGTATGGACCTGGAGAGTATTATGCTAAGTGAAATAAGCCAGTCAATGAAAGACAAATACCATATGATCTCACCTATAAATGGAATCTAATGACCAAAGTAAACTAACAAGCAAAATAGAATCAGAAGCATAGAAACATGGAAAGGAGTGGCAGTTGTAACAGGGGAGGGTGTAGGTAGGGACAGATTGAAAGAAGGCGAAGGGATTAGCCAAAGGACATATATGCATGACCCATGGCCATGGACAACAGTGTGGGGATTGACTGTGGGGGTGGGGGGTGGGCTGGGTGGAGGGGGGCATAGGGGGATAAACTGGGACAATGGTAATAGCATAAGCGTGTGTGTGTGTGTGTGTGTGTGTGTGTGTGTGTGTGTGTGTAATGGAAAGACAGAGAAAAGTAGTTTTAGCTGATACTAGAACTATATTCACCTAATACAGGAAGCCAGTATTCTTCAAAGAAAATGAGAATGCCTCATAAGACAATAGGGAACAACAGCCAACACTCATTACCCAGTGAATAGTATACCATGTAGACATGCTCCTGTGTCCCCTTAGGAGTTTACTATCACATGTATCAGTGAAATTCCAGCTGACCGTTGGGTTGAGATGTCTTTGGCTTAGCTGTGCTTTTCACTGGCTTCTTTTTATCAGGACTAGAGGGCTGTCTAGAGAGATTCTGCTATGCTGTACTCTTGGTGTTCATCTCAGGGACTTACTGCCCTACTCCCTTTTAACTAAATGCAGTAATGAAGTGTATATGCTAGAGTTCGAAGGTCTTAGATGGAACTCTAAAATAAACAATTTAAGAAATCCCGTATGTTATGTTAGGACCAGAGCATGTGGTAAAGGATGTAGTGAGATGGTTTTTAGCCAGGAGGATGGTTGCAGGTGTTGACCCCAAGAATAATTCCGAATGGGTATTATATGAAGGGAGCAAAGGCTGCTTTTATCAGGAAAAGGAATGAGCCTAATACTTTTTCTTTGTGGCACACTTTTCACAAAGAGCTTTGTGATACCCTCAAACATTGACAATCTTTTGTTACTACCAGCCAGAAAGGCCAATGCATCTTGTATTCAGTATTCTATATTGAGTTATTTGTCCTTTGGATGAGGTGTGCTTACTGTGCTTAGTTTTTTTTTTTAAGCACCCTGAAAGCTTCCTTTGTAATTCGTGGTTCATATCTCACCATCAACCACATATTAAAATGGGTCAAGAAAGGACAGCTTTGGAAATCTGGTGCAGCGTCTTCTGTTCTCAAGTTTAGACCTAGTAAAACTTTAGTAGAATTCTGCTACTTATGTAAAAACATTGCATTTTAAGGGCCTTTGATTCTAGGAACTATATATTCATATTTACATACACAATTACATAGTGATGTACCAGTCACTATGTTTTTAGGTGCAATGTTTAATTTCACTTAGAAATCCATCTATTACTAGTTGGGCTATTTCTATCCTGTGTAAATAAGCAATACAATCAAGCTGCCCATCAAAATTTCAGTATCAGCACTCATTTTTTGAAATATTAAGCCATTAATTGAAATTTGTACAAGTGCAAGAATGCTATTGTTTATTAATTTTCTGTGGGAAATTTGGCCTTGTAATTAATTGGATACTTTATAATACTGCAAGCCTGGATAGCTATACTTTTTCATATTTATGCATTTACATTGTCATGTTATTAATGTTATATATCTATAACTTCAGTCACTTACCATTTATTTATTGGCACAGCCTAGAGGCTTACAAGGAACAGTACAAATTTATGGCATTCTCTAATTGTCCACTCTGTGTTGCCCTTTTAGGGGAGTCGTTACCTGTCAACTTCTCCAGGTATTTTCCGTTTGAATTTCATTAGGATCTCTCTATTCTATGCCAATACAATAAGGCTTCCACATCCTTAGGAAGATATGAGCTTTTGGAGGGAGTCATTTTCGTCTGAATTTTTGGCAACATATCTTTCACAAGTCATGAAATTTGGTGGTGTATTTGGACATAAAGGTCCATTACCTCAGATCTTATATAATAACTTGTCCTTATAGCATCGTCCTTTATAAGATTATTAATAATTTGAAGAAAATTCCTCCTAATAGTGCACTAGCAGCATTGGGAATGAGCACTTAAGTAATAAAGAGTAATAAAGGCATTTTATGGGGTAGTATTTTGTACACCTCTCTATCCCCATATTGATGAGTACATATCCTGGCATATTTCTAAATTTTAGATTTGGCACTGTTTCAGAGTTACATAATTATTTCATATTTTTGTACTAAATTTGTCCACATTGTCTTGCTGTTTACCAAGTGATGAGTTTGCATTCTAATTTTTGAACTGAAGGAACTTTGATAGGCCAAAGTATACATGAGTAAATTTAGTCATAAATATATGCCTGATTCTATTAGCTCCGATATTGTCTTTTGGCCATTGTTTTATTATTAGTTCCATTGCCTATTAAATCTGTGGTAATGGTGTGGCATATTGATAGGTTGTAATGTATCAGGCCTTTCCAGACTTGTCAGTGAACTGCAGACAAATTGGAGCTAATTAAGAATTTTATGCTACGCAATTGGTACATACATCATTGCCCTTTGGGAATGTAGAGGGTATGAAGTTCACATAAAATGTAGGAAATTAGTTCCATCAGTAGTGCAGTTTAATACCTCTGCTACTTAATCAGAAATACTGAGATTGGTAGGAATTTGGCACCATCTTGTGGTCACTAAATTATGTAGTACCTAATTTGTCCATATGATAGCGCCCTTTACCAAATAATTACATACTACATATTGCTCTCCAATTTTACAGCTATATAACCATCTGATTCCCCCATTCCGAGTCACTAATATATTGTAAGATTGTTAAGCATCTTTTATTATTAGACACTTAAATAATTTCAACAACTACTCAGGATTTTCAGGTCCAGTAATTTGGATTTTTCTTGTTTTTTAAAGGTATAAACAAGAAAGATTATTTAACTTCCTTCAGTGTCTTACTCATCCGTTTACACTGTACCTGTGAACTTTGTGCATTCCCATGGACAATAAGCAATGATTGAGGAAATTCACTAGTACTTAATTGTCCACAGTTTGTATTAGTGGTATTGGTTGCTTATTTCCCTTCAGGGATTATTACTCTCAATTTTCCAGTGATAAGACAACAATAATATTGCAGGGTTCTTGACGGCATTATGATTTTCAGCTACTGTAGTTTTAGGTATGTATTATTGGTAGTGTGATTTTCT
Organism: Pteronotus mesoamericanus; assembly: GCF_021234165.1. Classification (NCBI taxonomy): domain Eukaryota; kingdom Metazoa; phylum Chordata; class Mammalia; order Chiroptera; family Mormoopidae; genus Pteronotus; species Pteronotus mesoamericanus. The sequence goes on from NW_026555198.1 coordinate 8,699,412, forward strand.
TGTTTATAGCTCACTTTCATTATGTGATATGTAAAAATAGTAGTCTTGCCAAGTATGTAGGTCCAACATAAGAGTGTAGTTTCCACTCTTAAAACTCCAAAAAATACTTCATCCAGATTTTGCATAGTTTAGTGGACAGAAAGGAAACAATGGAACCAAGCATTATTCAATTCACCCAAAAACAGCAACACCCTTTGGAAATGTTAGGTTTATTCATCCCATCAGAAATTTGGTCATAGGAAACTTTTATAAACATTACAATATGATAGTACTAAAAAGACAAAAATATTTTAGTCTTGATATAAACTGTTTATTCACTTCTAATATTGTTAATTTTACCTCCACATTCTCTGAGGTGAATGGCATTTTTAAAGCACGTCAGTGTAATTGTTATGTATGTTACAGTGGCTACTATCCTACAAGTTTAGGTGTCTACCACCAAATTTCTGGAGATTTTTGTGTCCTTCATTGTCACAAAGTATTTCAAAGCTTGTCGCCGTCTTATGGACACATTAGACCACAAAGTGTCGCCCTTTTGAACTGATGTTGCATTGCTTGCATCATATTTTGGTTCTGATAGAGTATTAATATGCTAACCTGATGACTCTGCTTGTGAGACAAAAATACATTTTGAGAATTTCTTTTTTTTTTTAATCTTCACCTGAAGATACTTTATCATGGCTTTCAGAAATAGAGGAAGGGAGATAAAAACAATGTGAGAGAGAAACACCGATTGGTTGCCTCCCATACACACCCAGACCAGGGATCACCCATACCCAGACCCGGGATGGAACATACAACCTAGGCATGTGCCCTAACTGGGAATCGAACCTACAACCCTTCAGTTACAGGACAATGTTCCAACCAACTGGGTCACACCAGCCAGGGTCATTCGAAGAATTCCAAGGATGCTTGTTTCACTTCTTGATTTTGTGAAATTATAGGTTCTGGCTCATAAAGTCTGACATTGGTGTTTGTGTGGAGTATAGAGTAGTGCTGATGTACAAATTGCTTACTTTGATAACCCTACTTCTTAGCTTCATTCTGATTTATCAGTACCAATGTTAAAATTTCACTAACAAACTAAAAATATATGGGAGATTTATTTACATCAGGTACCAAGGATTGTGTTTCTCCTAAAACCATTTTATCTCACAAGAGTGCATTACTTCATATATGAAAAATGCCTAAGGGAGTATATTGTTAAAGACTTAACATACTATTCCAAAATTTCCAAGTATATTTCATATATTTTTATAGTACCTTTGTTATAGTAACTTCAGCTTCTTTTGTTAAGTGTAACATTTCCCCAGTAAGCACATTCCCTCTGATAAGCTGACATGGATATGTGTCAATGTACTACTACTACTATAGTTGTGTCCTATTTTCCAATTGATATTTTTATTATCTAGCATCCATATATATCATACATAGATGAATGGTGGTTTAATTTTGCTGATGTTCTCTACATTTGAGCTGCATCTCACTTTTAGTTTCAGGGTTTTTTTGTTTGTTTTGGAGGTACTGTTACTTGCCATATTAGGAAACCACAGGTCCGTGATTTGTTATACAGCCAAAGTTAATCAAAACTGTATCACAAACTTTATCTTGATGAGCAGTCATTGCTTCTGTCTTGCTGTCATTATTTCTTGAATAATATTCATCTAAAGTCTAAACCATAGTTGCCAAGGTGATTCAAATGTATTTAGTATGTCTAGCGTCTTTCTTAGCAAGCTTTTCAGTGGTTTATCTGCATTATAGTATGTATTAGTACTTCACTCTTTTTTATGGCTGAATGATATTATACTTTATGAACTAACTTCATTTTGTTTACCAGTCCATCAGTTGAAGGGAATCTGGGTTTTCACCTTTTGTCTATTATGAATAATGTTGCTATAAATATTGGTGTACAAGTTTTTATGAGGACATATTTTCATTTTCTTGGATGTACATTTAACATTGTAATTGCTTTGTAATATGGCAACTTTAACACTTTGAGTAACTGACAAACTACTGAAGTGCCTGTACCATTTTCCATTCTCACCAGCAATGTAACAGGATTACCTTTTATCCCCATTCTCACTTATTTTCTGTCTCTTATAATCGCCATCCTACTGGATGTGAAGTATCTCATTGTGGTTCTGACTAGTATTTCTGTGTTGAGCAACTTTTCACGTGCTTATTTGCCATTTGTATTTCTTTGGAAAAATGCTTATTCAAATCCTTCATGCATGAGAATTGGGTCGTATGTCTGCCATTTTGTTGAGAGAATTCTTCATACTCATATAACTGGAAAATAGACCCTTATTGGATGTGTGATTTGCAAATATTTTCTCCCACTGGATGTGTTGTATTTTCTCTTTCTTGCTTGTATTATTTGCTACACAGAAGTTTTTAATATTGATGAAATCCAACTTATATATTTTTTATTTTGTTACCTTTGATTTTGGTATAATAACAAAGAAACCATTACCTAGCTTAATTATAGTTTTTACATTGACGTCTAATCCATTTGCCATTTATTTTTGCATATGGTATGACATTAAGGTCCAACTTTATCTTTTTGCATGTAGATATTCAGTTGCCCCCAAACCAGTTGTTGGAAAGACTACTTCCTACTGAATTATCTTGACACTCTTATTGAAAAGCTTTTGATTCTGCCCTAACTGGTGTGGATCAGTGGGTTGAGCATTGTCCCACAAACTGAAAGGTCACTGGTTCAATTCCCAGTCAAGGCACATGCCTAGGTTGTGGTCCAGGTCCCTGGTTGGGGATGTGGAAGAGTCAAACAATCGATGTTTCTCTCGCACATCGGTGTTTCTCTCCCTATCTTCCTCCCTCCTTTCCCCTTACTCTAAAAATAAATAAATAAAATCTTAGAAAAAAATTAGAAAATCCTTTGATTCTAAATGCAAGGATTTATTTCTGGACTTTAAATTCTATTTAATTTTTCTCTATATCCTTATGCTAACCACACAGTCTTTATTATTAACTTCATAGTAATTTTTGAAATCAGGATGTATGAATCTTCCAACTTGGTTCTTTTTCATGATTATTTTGGCTATCTTGAGACCCTTAGATTTCCATAAAAATTTTAGGATCATTTTGTCAATTGCTATAAAATAATCTGGAATTCTGATAAGATCACATTTTATTTGTGGATCACTTTGTGGAGTATTGCCATGTTAACTATTAATTCTTCCACTCCATTAAATATCCATAGGATATTTTTCCATTTATTTCATTTTAATTAACTTCAACATTATTTTTTAATTTTTAGTATAAAAATAAAAACCTTGTAATTCTTTTAAAAAATTATTCCATAGACATACAAGTCAGGAAGAGCAGAAAGTCTCAAACAAGATGAACCAAAAGAGGCTCACCCCAAGGCACAACATAATTAAAATGCTAAAGGTTAAAGACAAAGAGAGAATCTTAAAAGCAGCAAGAGAAAAACAGTTAGTTACCTACAAGAGAACCCCCATAAGACTGTCAGCTGATTTCTCAAAAGAAACTTTGCAGGCAAGGACTTACAACCAAGATTACTCTACCCAGCAAAACTACTATTTAGAATCAAAGGACAGATAAAGAGCCTCCAATACAAGAAAAAACTAAAAGAGCACCACCAAACCAGCATTATATGAAATGCTAAAGGGTCTTCTTTAAGGAGAAGATAAAAAATATGAACAATAAAATGGCAAAAAATATATATCTATAACAACTAATCTAAAAGAAAAAATAAGCAAGCACAACAGGAAAAGAATCACAGATACAGAGAACATTTTGATGGTTGCCAGATGGGAGGGGAGTTGGGAGGATGGGCAAAAAAAGTGATGGGATTAAGAAGTACATATTGGGCCTTGGCTGGTGTGGCTCAGTGGATTTAGCACTGGCCTGTGAACCAAGGGGTTGCCAGTTTAATTCCTAGTTGGGGCACATGCTTGGGTTGCAGGCCAGGTTCCCAGTGCGGGGCACATAAGTGGCAACCACACACTGATGTTTCTCTCCCTCTCTATCTCCCTTCCCCTCTCTCTAAAAATAAATAAATAAAACTTTTTTAAAAAAGTACACATTGGTAGTTACAGAATAGTCAGAAGGATGTAAAGTACAGCATAGGAAATAGAATACCCAAAGAACACATATTCATGACCTATGGACATGGACAACAGTGTGGGGATTGCCTGAGGGAATGGGGGGCTCTATGGAGGGGGGCAAAGGGGGAAATTTTGGGACAACTGTAATAGCATAATAGATAAAATGCAATTAAAATTTTTTTTCAAAATAAAAAATTATTCCATATATTGTCTTGCCCTGGCTGGTGTGGCTCAGTGGATTGAGCGTCAGTCTGTGAACCAACTGCTCACTGGTCAGATTCCCAGTCAGGGCACATGGCAAGGTTGTGGACCAGGTTCTCAGTTGGGGGAATATGAGAGGTAACAGGCAATGATGTTTCTCTACGTCTCTTTCTCCCTCCCTTCCTCTCTCTCCAAAAATAAATAAAACCTTTTTAAAAAAAGAGTACAATAAAATATTTTTAAAAATACTTTATTCCTTCTCATGATATTGAAAATAGCATTAATCTTTTCATTTCATTTTTAACTGTCCATTGCTAGTGTATAGAAATAAAATTATTTTTTAAAAATATTTTATTTATTTATTTTTAGACAGGGGAAGAGAGGGAGAAAGAGAGGAAGAGAAACATCAATGTGTGGTTGCATTTCATGCGCCCCCTACTGGGGACCGGGCCCACAACCCAGGCATATGCTCTAACTGGGAATTGAACCAGCAATCCTTTGCTTCACAGTCTAGCACCCAATCCACAGAGCCACACCAGCCAGGGCTAGAAATAAAATTATTTTTCTATTGATCTTGTATATTCCAACATATATGAACTCAGAATTGCTTTTATTATTCTAATAGTTTCAATATTAGTGTTTTTTTCTTTGGAGGCTTCCTCGGGAATTTCATGTATAAGATTACACCCCTTGGGAATACAAATCATTGTACTTCTTTTCGATCTCATTGATTTTTATTTCCTTTTTTGCCTAATTATCCTGGCTAAAATCTCCTGTACAATATTGGCAACAGCAGTCTTCTTTGACTTGTTCCTGGTCCTAGGAAAAATACATTTTTATTTTACCATGAATTAGAATGACAGCTATACAATTTTTGTAGACAGGCTTTGTCAAGTATAGAAGAGCAAGAAATTGAAAAATTATTTGGAAAAATACTGAAAGAAAACTTTCCCAATCTGGCAAAAGAAACAGACATACAAGTCCAGGGAGCACGGAGAGTCCAAAAAAAGTTGGACCCAAAGAGGAACACACCAAGACACATCATAATTCAATTAAAGATAAAGAGACAATCTTAGGTTCATAGAGAGGAAAAAGATGGCGGAGGAGTCAGTGGGAGTCGCGCTGACCTCCTCCCAAGACCAAACTGGAATTGCGACTAAATAGTGGAGAAATCACCTGGAAAACGGCAGAACGATAGAGGGAGAGGAGCCTTGGAGCCGCGGACAGACAGTGGAATCAACTCTTACACATCCCAATGGGTGAGAAGTGCGGTGGAGGCTTGAGAGGGTGGGCTGGGCGCCCACGGGCACCAGCACCGGAGGGACAGTGAAACGGCCAGTTGGATCCCCCTGAGAAGAACAGGATCTGAACCATAAACAGGGACCCCTAAACTACAGCAGCTAAAACCAGGAAAACACACAGACAAAATGCAACCCCAGAAAGCTTGGGGGCGCTCTCTGCCAGAGACAGGCGGCTGAAGATGCAAAGAGATATTTAAAGGGCCAACATAAAAATTTACAGAGGCAGCCGCCTTCCTTGATCTCTGGGTAGAAGCGGCAGCTGAGTGGACTGGTGCCTGAGGAAAGATTGGTGAGGAAAACTTTGTGAAGAGAACTGAGATGGTGGCCGGCAGAGCCCCAGTGATAATGCACCTCCCACTCTGCAGCTACCATCCCGCTCAGGCATAAGGGAATCAATAAACCTGCCTTTTGCGCGCTCCGCACACAGCTTGGGTGTGTGTGTGTGCTGGGGCTGAGTGCAGACTGGCTGGAAGAAATAGAGGATCCCTGGCCACAGGGGATACACAGCTGCATAGAGACCCTTGAGGAGAGACTGGAGACAGATGCGTTGGGCAAAGAACTGGAGGACTAGCCAGGATTCCCAGAACTGACTCCTTCCTCTTTCCGTAGTTTCCAATCTGCGCAGGCAGGCAATGCTCCTAAGGCGGCAGAAGCGACGGTGCAATTACAACATGGTCCACAGAAATAGTGGATCCCTGGCCGAAGAGCTCAAAGAGCTGCCCAGAGACCCTCAAGGAGAGACTGGAGACAGAGGCATTGGGGAAAGAACTGGAGTGGCCGAAGAGTCCCAGAGATGACTCCTTCCCCTTTCCGTAGTCTCCATTTTGCGAGAGAAGGCCACACACTCAAAGAGTCAAAAGCGGGAAAGCACACAATAGACGGCCCTAAACAGCTCAGTGCTGGCCCGCTCGCCAGTGCCTGGCGGGTGCGTGCGTGGGCCGGAGCCAGGGCAGCCCGGCGGGTGCCTGCACAGGTTGGAACCCAGGCAGGCCGGTCGGTCCCTGCACGGGCCGGAGAGGCTTGACTGAGCTGGCATGCAAGTGCAGAGCGGTCCGCAGAAATAGTGGATCCGTGGCCAAAGGGGTCACGGAGCTGCCCAGAGACCCTCAGGGAGAGACTGGAGACAGAGGTGTTGGGGAGAGAACTGGAGGTGTAACCAGGAAGTCCCGGTGGTGAATCCTCCCCCAGTCCACGTTCTCCATCTTGCTCAGGAGGATTACTCCCCTGAGTGACAGCAGCCTATAAGGACACAATAGGCCTGCCATCAGGAAGCACTGCTCCGGCCTCTGGTGCCTAAGCCTGACAAATGAGGACAGAGTGACCAGATTGACACTTACAAGAGACAGACACAAACAGTAGATTCCAGGAAGGCTCAAAAGAAAAACCCAAGTTCAGACAGAGTCAACAACTGACATCATCAGAGGCAGACCGAGAAAGAAAACAAAAGAAAAAAATAAATAAATAAAAAGACTCGCCTACTATGATAGAATTTTAATCCACAAAGTCAGGAAATCTAGACGGATCAATTGAAGCTGAAGAAAGAAAAAAAAAAAGACTCACAAAAATGGGAAGAAAAGGAAGTTCCCCCCAAATGAGTGGAAAGGGGGACTCCCCACACGAGAGAACTAAATGAAATAGATGCAAGTGAGCGATCAGATATTGAATTCAAAACAATGGCTCTAAAGAAGCTCAATGAGCTCAGCCAGCTCAAACATAACTATGAGAAACTACAGAGAAACTATCAGGAACTTACGGCAAACTCTATCAACCTGGAAAAGGACATAAAAACTATTAAGAAGACACAAAAGGATATGAAGAATACCATTTCTGAATTGAAGAACACAGTAGAAGGAATCAAAAGCAGGCTGGATGAAGCAGAGGATCGAATCAGCGAGCTGGAGGACAAGGTAGAAAAAAGCTCCCAGAAAGAACAAGAAGTGGAAAAAAAGACTCAAAAAGAATGAAGAGGCATTGAGGGGAATGCAGAACAACCTGAAACGCAATAATATACGCATAATAGGGATACCAGAAGGAGAAGAAAAGGAGCAAGGAATAGAGAACCTCTTTGAAAAACTAATGATGGAAAATTTCCCCACTTTAAGGAGAGAAAAGGTCTCATGGATCCAGGAAGCACAGAGGGCCCCATTCAACAGGGACCCAAGGAGGTCCACTCCAAGACACATCATCATTAAAATAGCAAATATCAAAGACAAAGAAAGAATCCTCCAGGCAGCAAGGGAGAAACAGGTAGTAACATACAAGGGAGCCCCAATACGCCTAGGAGCTGACTTCTCCACAGAAACACTATAAGCCAGAAGGGAATGGCAACAAATATTCCAAGTCATGAAAAGCTAAGGCCTACAACCAAGGCTGCTCTACCCAGCAAGGCTCTCAATTAAAATAGAAGGGGAAATAAGGAGTTTCTCAGACAAAAGAAGGCTAAAAGAATAAGTTTCCACCAAACCAGCACTACAAGATATGCTAAAGGGACTGGTTTAAGAAGATGAAGGAAAAAGAGTGAGAAAGAGAAAAACACAGGTACAAAGGAAAAAAATGAGTAAGTTTCTATCAATAATAACTCTCAATATAAATGGACTAAATGCCCCAATCAAAAGACACAGGACAGCTGAATGGATAAGAAAACATGACCCACACATATGCTGCCTACAAGAGACACACTTCAGAACAAAAGACCTACACAGATTGAAAGTAAAGGGATGGAAAAAATATTCCAAGCAAATGGGCAAGAGAAGAAAGCAGGGGTAGCAAAACTTATATCAGACAAAATAGATTTCAAAATGAAGGCCATAAAAAGAGGCCCAGAGTGACACTTTATAATACTTAAAGGAAGAATCTGTCAAGAAGATGTAAACATTGTAAACTTATATGCTCCCAACATACGAACAGCCAAATATATGAGGAAAATCTTGGACGACTTCAAAAAAGATATAGACAGCAACACACTGATAGTAGGGGATTTTAACACCCCACTGTCAAAAATGGACAAATCTTCCAAACAAAACATCAATAAGGATATTGTGGAGCTGAATGATGCATTAAAACAAATGGCCTTAACTGACATATATAGAACCTTACATCCCAAAGAAGCAAAATACACATTCTTTTCAAATGCGCATGGAACTTTTTCAAAGATAGACAACATGATAGGACACAAAGCAAGCCTTAGTAAATTCAGGAAAACTGAAATAATACCAAGCATTTTCTTGGACCACAAGGGCTTGAAACTGGAAATCACCCTCAAAGAGAAACTTCAAAAACCTGCAAACTGATGGAGACTGAACAGTAGACTATTAAACAATGAATGGGTCAATAATGAGATAAGAGAAGAAATCAAAAAATTTCTGGAAACAAATGAAAATGAACATACAACAGTCCAAAACCTATGGGACACAGCAAAGGTAGTCCTGAGAGGGAAGTTCACAGCAATACAAGCTTACCTAAAAAAGATAGAAACATTTCAAATAAAAGACCTAACAGTACAACTTCAAGAACTGGAGAAACAACAAATAAATCCCAGAGCAAGTAGAAGGAAGGAAATAATCAAGATCAGAGCAGAACTGAATGACATAGAGATGAAAAGAACAATTCAAAGGATCAGCCAATCCAGGAGCTGGTTCTTTGAAAAGACAATTAAATTGACAAGCCTTTAAGCAGACTCATCAAGAAAAAAAGGGAGAGGACCCAAATTAAAAATATCGGAAATGAAAGAGGAGAAATAACAACTGATACCACAGAAATACAAATGATCATCAGAAAGTACTATGAACAATTATATGCCAAGAAATTTGAAAATCTTGATGAAATGGACAAATTTTTAGAGAAGTATAATCTTCCAACACTGAAGGAGGAAGAAGCAGAAAGCCTGAACAGACCGATAACAGCTGGGGAAATTGAAGCAGTAATCAAGAAACTCCTGGCACACAAAAGCCCTGGGCTGGACGGTTTCACAGGAGACTTTTACAAAACATTCAAGGAAGAGCTAACCCCTGTCCTTCTCAGACTATTCCAAAAAATCCAAGAGGAGGGAAGACTCCCAGACTTTTTATGAGGCCAGCATCACCCTAATCCCAAAACCAGATAAAGACCCTACAAAGAAAGAAAACTACAGGCCAATTTTGCTGATGAACATAGATGCTAAAATCCTCAACATAATATTGGCAAACCACATCCAATACATTAAAAACATTATCGACCATGATCAAGTGGGATTCATCCCAAGGATGCAGGGATGGTTCAATATATGCAAGTCAATAAACGTAATACATCACATAAACAAAAGGAAAGACAAAAACCACATGATAATGTTGATAGATGCAGAAAAAGCTTTCGATAAGGTACAGCACCTATTTATGATCAAAACACTCAGCAAAATGTGGGTAAATGGGGCATTCCTCAACGTAATAAAGGACATATATGAAAAACCTACAGCCAACATAATACTCAACGGGCAAAAACTAAAAACTTTCCCACTAAGATCGGGAACATGACAAGGATGTCCGCTTTCACCACTTCTCTTCAACATAGTATTGGAAGTCCTAGCCACAGCGGTCAGACAAGAAAAAGAAATAAAAGGCACTGAAATAGGAAAGGAGGAACTAAAACTATCATTGTTTGCAGATGACATGATAGTGTACACAGAAAACCCTGTAGACTCCACCAAAAAACTACTCAACCTAATAAGTGAGTTTGGCAAAACAGAGGGATACAAAGTCAATATTCAGAAATCAAAGGCATTTTTGTACACCAACAATGACATAGAAGAAGAAGAAATCAGAAAAAAAATAGCAACAAGAAAAATAAAGTACCTAGGCATAAATTTAACCAAGGAGGTAAAAGACCTGTACACAGAAAACTACACAACATTGAAGAAAGAAATTAAGGAAGACACAAATAAGTGGAAGCATATACCGTGCTCATGGATTGGAAGAATTAATATCATCAAAATCTCCATACTACCCAAAGCAATTTATAGATTCAACGCAATCCCTATTAAAATACCAATGAAGTACTTCACAGATATAGAACAGACATTTCAAAAATTTATATAGAACTATAAACGACGCCAAATAGCCGCAGCAATTTTGAGAAAGGAAAACAAAGTAGGAGGGATCACAATACCGGACATCAAACTGTATTACAAAGCCACTATGCTCAAAACAATCTGGTACTGGCACAAGAACAGACCCATAGACCAGTGGAACAGAATAGAAAGCCCAGAAATAAGCCCAGGTCTCTATGGGCAACTAATATTTGACAACGGGGGCAGAAGCATAAAGTGGAGTAATAATACCCTCTTCAACAAATGGTGTTGGGAGAGCTGGACGGCTACATGCAAAAAATTGAAATTGGATCATCAGCTGAGACCATACACAAAAATAAACTCAAGATGGATAAAAGACTTATATTTAAGTCGCAACACCATCAAAGTCCTAGAGGAGAACATTGGCAGGAAACTCTCAGATATCCCACGCAGCAATTTTTTCACCGATAAGTCTCCTAAAGCAAAGGACATAAAGGAAAGAATAAACAAGTGCGACCTCATCAAAATAAAAAGCTTCTGCACAGCTAAAGGAAACATCAGCAAAATGGAAAGGTAGCCAACCTTATGGGAAAATAAATTTGCTAATGATACATCAGATAGATGTTTGATCTCCAAGATATATAAAGAAATCACTCGACTCCACTTCAAGAAGACAAATGATCCAATCAAAAAATGAGCAAAGGGCCTGGGCAGACGCTTTTCCAAGGAAGAGATACAGAGGGCCCAGAGACATTTGAAAGAATGCTCGGCATCACTAGCCATCAGAGAAATGCAGATCAAAACCACCATGAGGTACCACCTCACACCGGTCAGAATGGCCATCATAAACAGATCCACAAACAACAGGTGCTGGCGAGGCTGTGGACACAAGGGAACCCTAGTGCACTGTTGGTGGGAATGCAGACTTGGTGCAGCCATTGTGGAAAGCAATGTGGAATTTCCTCAAAAAGCTGAAAAGGGAACTGCCTTTCGATCCCGTGATTCCCCTGCTGGGACTATACCCTAAGAATCCCAAAACGCCAATTCTAAAGAATGTATGCACCCCAATGTTCATAGCAGCACAATTTACAATAGCCAAGTGTTGGAAGCAGCCTAAATACCCATCAGTAGATAATTGGATCTAAAAATTATGGTACATTTACACAATGGAATACTATGCAGCAGAAAGAAAAAAGGAACTACTACACTTCGCGACAGCATGGATGGAACTGGAGAGCATTATGCTAAGTGAAATAAGCCAGGGGGCAAAGGACAAATACCATATGATCTCACCTATAAGTGGAACCTAACGAACAAAACAAACATGTAAGGAAAATAAGACCAGCAACACTGAAAGAGAAAAGAAACCAACAGAGACAAGAGGGAAGGAGGGAGGGGTACGCGAGGGAAAAGGAAGGGAAGGGGCAAGTCAAGGAACATATAGCAAGGACTCATGGACAAAGCCAAAGTGGAGAAAGATTGAGGGAGGGAGATGGGGGAGGGGGCAGGGGAAAGTGGTGGGGGGAAAGCAGAGACAAATGTGTTTGAAAAAAATAAATTAAAAAAAAGAGACAATCTTACAAGCAGCAAGAGAAAAGGAAACAGTTACCTACAAAGGAGTTCCTACAAGAGTATAAGCTGATTTTTCCAAAGAAACCTTACAGGCAAGAAAGGGTTGTAAAGAGGTATTCAAAATCATGAAAAGCAAGGACCTACATCAAAGATTACTCTATCCAGCAAAGCTATCATTTAGGATGGAAGGACAGATAAAGTGCCTACCAGATAAAGTAAAGTTAAAGGAGTCCATCATGACCAAGTCCTTATTATGTGAAATGTTAAAGGGACTTATTTAAGAAAAAGAAGAAGATTGAAAGTATGAACAGTAAAATGACAACAAACTCACAACTATCAACAACTGAACCTAAAAACAAAACAAAAACAAACTAAGGAAACAACTAGAACAGGAACAGAATCTCAGAAATGAATATCACATGGAGGATTATGAATGGGAAGGGGGAGAGGGGAGAACGGGAGAAAGGTACAGGGACTAAGAAGCATAATTGGTAGGTACAAAAGAGACAGGGGGAGGTTAAGAACAGTATAGGAAATGAAGAAGCCAAAGAACTTGTATGTACAACCCATGGACATGAACGAAAGTGGGGGGAATGCTGGAGGGAAGGAGGTACAGGGTATAAGGGGAGAAAGGGGAAAATTGGGCAACCATAATAGCATAATCAATAAAATATACTTTAAAAATGTTTATATGAAAGAAATTTGTTTTTATTGTTGACAATATTACAGATGTGTCCCATTTCCCCCTTTGTAAATAATAAGTTGTTTTACTCTTGCTGTATTCAAGATTCTGAATTCAATTTGTCACGAGTCTAGATTTTAATTTCTCTGAGTTTATCCTTTTTGGCATACATTGATCTTCTTGCATGTACAGATTAATATTTTTTCACCAAATTTGCCTAGGTTTTGGCCATTATTTATTCACATATTTTTTCTGCTCCCTTTTCTCTCCTTTGTTTGACTCTCATTATATCTGTTATCTTTACTGAGAGAAATTCTTCTTTATTATCTTGTAATAAGAGAACTTAAGAACTTAATGCTATATATACTACTGAATGAATCTCATAAGTAGTGTTCTTATTTTTTACTAAATATATTTGGTTATACTTTACTTTTTTTGACGCAAAAGTTTTTTACTGTGATCCTTCATGTTGAGGATTTCTGGTTTGAACTACTTTTTAAAAATAATGGTTTTATTGCATTGTGATTAGACAATGTGGCTCCTGTTCTTCCCTACATGCCTAGTTTTTAATAACTTTATCTAGTAGGAAAAGTCCTTTTTTAAAAATGTCTTTATTTTCATGTACTTATTCTTCCAGGAGACATTTAGAAACAACTTGTCATGTGGTATGTTTTGCCTTTTACTCAGGTCTTCAGTACTGTGTGTGTGTGTCTATTCCACTTACTATCTTTACTATTTATTTCTTAGTTTCTGAAAAAGCAAACAAACAAACAGGCAGATATCTTAGGAACTGAGATTCTGGTGGGAAAAGTCCAGAAAATATCATCTGCATCTGCGGAGTAGGGGACAGCAATGGGGAAAAAGGCAGGACAACTGTAACTGAACAACAATAAATTTTTTAAAAAAGAATATTGTTTTATTGTTCTTTCTCCTGAATCTTGAACTTCTTCTCTGTGCTGCCTTTTGAGCTACAAGGCACTGTGTTTGGTGATGGGGATATGGAGAGGAATTAGACACAGTCCCTGCCCTCAAGGACTTCTCAGCCTAGTGAGAGTTCAACATGTACAAATTAATTACAATATGTTATGCTCTACAATGATAGTATGTACAGCCTATTATGGGGTTCAGAAGAATAATCATGTGATTGAGTCTGAAGATGCTAAGATGTTGGAGGAATTGATGCTTAAGTTGGTCCTTAGAAGGTTGACCAGGGAGAAAACAGAGTGAAAGACATTCTAACCAAAGGCATGGACATTGGAAATAAAATAATTGGGGAACTAGTTCATGAAATTAGGATGGAAATATAGACCAAGAATAGGTTCTTATATTGTATGCCATGAAATTTGGATTTCATTTTGAGTGTTTTAAGAAGGGAATGCTTTTGATGGTCACTCCAGCAGTAGATGGAGTATGTTGTGGAAGATTTTCAAATTTGGACAGGGAGATCAATTAGGAGAATACTGTAGTAGTTAAGGTGATCAGTGATCTAAGACCATGGAAGTGGAGAAGGGATACCTCTTAAATAAGAGGTTATAATAACACAGACATAATAAAACATGGGAAAATTAAGATAGTGAAAAGGGGAAAATCAAGGCTTTTGGACTTTGGCAAATTTGTATTCCCCTACTCTCACCCCTGGCCTTAATGAAAGATTCACTCATGTTCTTTGGATGGGTGTTGCTGCTGCAGAGATTTCTCTTGGGGGACAGCCATATATGAAATGCTGATTCTCAGAAAGACACCTGAACAGCTGCAGACCTCTTATAGTATTACTAAGTCCTGGTCCTTCTCATCAGTAGCAGGACTAATCTAACTGCACATTCAACCAAAGTATTTTTTAAACAAAAGTGGAAGCTTTTCTAATACCTACTCAGGGAAGAAATGGCCTTAGTTGTTATTGTTTCAACTGCTTTATTTTACTTAGGGATTTAAAATATTTATGGTTATAACTCCAAGTAAAAACTATATTTAATAATTAAAATCTAAACATATCCAGTGTTTATTTTCTCAAAGCTATATAAACATGGTGTTCTTTGGGAAATTTTCCACCTAAGGCTGAGAATGGTAACCATGGGGATTCAAATGGCTTTCAATGGGAGGTTTTATTTAAGTAGTCCTTATGCATTTTCAGTGGACCTTGTGTAACTAGCCCTTCTGGAAGGCAACAGGAGGAAGAAGGTTGGGAAATGAAGTCCTAAGCAGGACAGCAAAGCAATACAGTGAGAATTTGGGCCTTGGGACTAGATAGCCTGGGCTCAACTCTGTTCTGACACTTAACCAATGTGGTCTTGAGCATAGTTTTTCACCTCTCTGAGACTTGGTTTCCTCTACTGTGAAATAGGGGTATTAATATCTTGTTGCAATGATTTTGGTGAAGGGGTGTGGAGAATGTAAGGATTTAATGGGATTATTTATGTAAACTGCTTAAAACAGATCTGGAGTATGCTAAATGCTCTGTCAAGAATAGTTGCTGCTGATAATGATGATGACCATGACAAGAATTTTAAAAAAGATAGTTAACTAGAGGATTCTTGTATTTTACATTGTCAATGAGGATATTGGGGTTACAGAAAGAAAACCTTGAGGTCAGTTCTCTGCTTTTTTTCCTCTGCAAAATAGGTTAGGAAACCAGATGAATTTTATTCATATCCTGATCTCTAATATATTGCCTTTGTTCTTATTTCCAAATAGAAAGTTGTTGAAAAGCTATGTCACATCTGAGTAAAGGTTTATCTTAAAAATACAGAAAAATGCTTTAGAGTTGGTCAAAACTGGATTTGAAACCTGACTCAACTGCTTACTAGCTGTGTGATCTATATCATGTTACTTAATCTCATTGAACCTCAGTTTCTTCATCTAATATAATAATTAATTTGCAGGTTCCCATGAGGATATTTGTAAAGTATATGCCATAAACACTTTATTAATTACAGCTATCATTGTTAGTTCTTGGGACACACACTGTCTAACAGAAACAACAGCAGGCCCTGGTAGCTGGGAGGACTTCATGGACCCAACAGCAACCTGGCGTTGTGCACTTCTGAAGAAATCTTATTCAGATTGGGAAGTGTCCTAGCACTTACCAGGTTGTATTATCATTGTCCATGTCTATGGCTCTCATCTACCAGACTCTAAATTCCTTATGAGCAAGGACAGTGCCTTATTCATCTTTGTATTCACAGTGCCTAATCCAGTGCACACTGTAGGCCTCATTAAATGTTTTTTGACTGAAAAAATAATCAACAGACATTAATTGGGTACCTGCTCTGTGATCTCCATGGGCTCAGCTTGTGCCTACCAGTTGCCTACAACATCCAAGCTGTCTTCAGAATGCTTTCTCCTGAAGCTTACTCCCATCTTCTATTTTGCTGAGGATTTTTCTATGTAGTGAAACCATAGCAAATACACTTCATCTCAAGTACCATCTCCAACTGACTGGCGATGCCTGGCTTGATTATGTTTTATAAGGATTTTGAAGCCAGGTCTCAACTCAGTGTGTAAGGCAGTTATAACTAATTAGTGATGTTTGCTGAGGGTGGGAGAAGGGGAGTAGCAGCACAAGTGCCACATATATGCCATAATATTGTGTTTTCCATGAAATTCTCTTGTTCCTATGCCTGCATTTTAGACTTGACTACTTGGAGATGCTGCATAGCTGCTGCTGCTGCTACTACTAGCAATTGTTGCCAGTTGCTCCTTGTTTAGAACCAGAGTGACCATTAATCAGAAACTTCATCTTCACAGTCTGGAGTTTGCTCCTGTGGCTGGTATTTGCAATTTTCTCCTTTCAGTTTTACCTTAGCTATTCCCTTACCTACATTAACAAGTAGGCCTCCACTTTCTGTTCACCATTCAGCAGATTCATATTTCCTTTTTCTCATTTAGTGTGATCAGTCATTATTGCTCTATGAGAAGACTTTTTTTAGAAGATGTGACAACTAAAATACAGTTAAACCATTCTGTTAGGAACCTATAGTGAATCATGTAAGCTTTACTTAAATATGGGAGAAAATTGAGTGTGCCTGCAGGTTGGGGCAGGAAGAACTGACAAGGCAGTCATTGTATTGTGAGGGAGAGAGATAACAGGTGGAATAAGATCCTGAAAGTTGATGAAGTTAGGGGTGGGAGGGAGAAACACCTATAGCTCTAGAACATGGGTGGAAGATTAACCTTTAATGAAAAAAACTACCTCTTAATTGGAGCATAGAGATAAGGATGGGAGTTAAGAAGGGTACCTAATAAGGGTCTTAAAGATTTGTAATTGGAGGACTTCGGGCCAAGATGAAGGCGTAGGTAGATACACTTTTCCTCCTTGAACAACCAAAAGAAGGAAAACAACAAATTTTAAAATAACCAGAGATGCCAGAAAATTGAACTGTATGGAAGTCTGACAACCAAGGAGCTAAAGTAGAAATATCTATCCAGACCAGTAGGAGGGGCAGAGACAGGCAGCCGGGGTCTAGAGGACGTGCAGCAAGGCGGCAGCTGGAGGACCAGGCGGTCCCACATTTGCGTGCAGATAAACTGGAGGAACAGCTGGGGGAAAAGACAGACTGCACAATCCAGGGTTCAAGTGCGGGGAAAGAAAGCCTCAAAACCTCTGGTGGTAAAAACCTGGGGTGGTTGCGGCAGCAGGAGAAACTCCCAACCTCACAGGAGAGCCCATTGGATGGACCCACAGGGTCCTAGAACATACACAAACCCACCCACCTGAGAATCAGCACTAGAAGGGCCCGATTTGCTTGTGGATAGTGGGGGAAGTGACTGAAAGCTGGCTGAGAGCTGAGCAAGCAGCACTGTTCCCTCTCAGACCCCTCCCCCACACACAGCATCACAACGCAGGGACCTAGGTTGCCCTGCCCTGGTGAATACTTTAGGCTCTGCCCCTCCCAATGCAACAGGCACACTGAGACAAAGAAATATGGCCCAAATGAAAGAACAGTTCAAAGCTGCAAAAATAGAACTAGGCGATGAACAGATAGTCAACCTATCAGATGCACAGTTCAAAACACTGGTAACCTGGAGGCTCACTGAATGGGTTGAGTATAGTCGCAAAATGGAGGAAAAAGCGAAGGCTATGCAAAGAGAAACAAAGAAAAATATACGGGAACCAACAGGGAAGGGAAGGAAACCGCAAATCAATGATTAGGAGCAGAAGGAAGAGGTAAAACATTCAACCAGAAAAGAAGGTAGAAAAAGGAATTCAAAAAAATGAAGAGAGGTTAGGAACCTCTGGGACAATTTTGAATGATCCAACATCCAAATCATAGGGGTGCCAGAAGGAGAAGAGGAAGAGCAAGAAATTGAAAACTTATTTGAGAAAATAATGAAGGAGAACCTCCCCAATCTGGCCAAGGATTAGACTTCCAGGAGATCCAGGAAGCTCAGAGAGTCCGCGAGAAGTTGGACCCAAGGAAGCACACACCAAGGCACATCATAATTAAGTTACCCAAGATTAAAGAGAAGGCGAGAATCTTAAAAGCAGCAAGAAAAAAAGGAGACAGTTACCTACAAAGGAGTTCTCATAAGACTATCAGTTGATTTCTCCAAAGAAACCTTGCAGGCAAGAAAGGGCTGGCAAGAAATTTCAAAGTCATGAAAAGCAAGGACCTATATCCAAGATGACTCTCTCCAGCAAAGCTATTATTTAGAATGGAAGGGCAGGTAAAGCACCTCCCAGATAAAGTTAAAGGAGTCCATCATCACCAAGCCCTTATTATATGAAATGTTAAAGGGACTTACCTAAGAAAAAGAAGATCAAAAACTATGACCAGTAAAACAGAGGGGAGGGTGAGGGAGAAGAATGGGGAAAAAGGTACAGGGAATAAGCAGCATAAACAGTAGGTACAAAAAGGCAAGGGGAGGTTGAGAATAGTATAGGAAATGGAGAAGCCAAAGAACTTATATGTACAATCCATGGACATGAACTAAGGTGGGGGGGTGGGGATGCTGGGGGGGGATGGTGTAGGGTGAAGGGAAATAAATGGGAGGAAAAAAATGGGATAACTGTAATAGCATAATCAATAAAATATATTTTAAAAAAACAAATTTCTTGCCTCCCTTTATTATTGGGTTGTTCATTTTGTTACTGTTGAGCATTTAGATATATTCTTGATGTATACTTCTTTATCAGACATATTATTTGGTAATGGTTCTCCCAGTTGGTGGCTCATCTTTGGATTAACAGTGCCTTTTTCAGAACAAAAGTTTTTAATTTGATGAAGCATAGTTTGCCAAATACATGACAATATAAGTTTGGATGAGTACATATGGACTTGAAGTGTTCTAAGCCACATATACTATGAAGGAAGTGTTTAATAATAACAAATGTTTATTGTGGAAAAAAAACTCGAAGTGTATATCTGAAAGATCATTCCTGATTCTCACACTGTATAATGTTTTTCCCGTAAATGTAGGTAGAATCTATGTCTTGCTTCTAGTCAATAAGATACAGCAAATGTGATGGGATGTCACTTCCATGAAAATGTTTTTAAAAATTACATATATACTTTAAAATAGCCTCAAAACATACAAAGCACTAATTGCTTTAAGTCCACAGAGAAACTGAAAAATGCACCAAGGGAATGAAAGAATTCAACAGGTCTTTTCGTATAGTTGAGAAATAATATCAACAAAATATACAAACCTCGCCAAATGTAAATGGAAACATACACTTCTGCTTTGAAGAATTGCAGAAACATAATTCATCTGACGTGCACTTGGAACAGCTGCAAGAATTGATTCTGCTTTAGACCATAAAAAAATTTACTAATTTAAAGAACTGGTATCATAGAATTCATGTTGTTTTAAATACCTGCAATTAAGTTATATATTAATAAAGAAGGTAAATAAAACATTTCCCTATACTTCATAATTTAAAACATTTCTAAGTATGGATCAAAGAATAAATCATGAGGGACATCTTAAAATACTTAAAATTTAATGATAAAAATACTACATATACATATACATATACAGCTTCAAATACTAATATTAGAAAAAAAGAGGGGGCAAAAATTAATAAGCTAAAGATCCAAGCTAAGAATACAATAGGGACAATAGGAAAAAAAGGGAGAGGGTAGAAGGAAGGAGGTATTAAAGGTAAAAGCATCAATTCATGAAATAAAAAACAAAGACATAATAAAGATCAATAAAACCCCACATTTGTTTCTCTTACAAAACTAATACAATAAACAAACATTTGGCAAATTCATCAAAACAAAAGAAGAGGGACTTAGAAATAATATTAGAAAAGAAAGGAGAACAAAAAAAAAGAGAACATAAAATTTAAAAGACTAGGGAATAGTATGGAGAATTCATGCCAATAGGATTGCAAATTTAGAGGAAACACAAATTCTTAGAAAAAATGTAAATTAACATAGCTGACTCAAAAAATAGAAAGTAAATTAGGTCTGGCTGGTATGGCTCAGTGGATTGAGTGCTGATCTGTGAACCAAAGAGTCACTGGTTCCATTGCCAGCCGGGCACATGCCTGGGTTGCAGGCTGGGTAAGCAGTAGGAGGAGTGCGAAAGGCAACCACACATTGATGTTTCTCTCCCTCTCTTTCTCCGTCCCTTCCCTTCTCTCTAAAAATAAATAAATAAAATCTTTTTAAAAAAGAAAAAATAGAAAGCTAAATTAAATAGTTATTCAAATCTTCCTTGAGATCCAACTATATTATTTATACCAGAAATTAATTTTAAATACAAATATACAAATAAATTATATAATGCAAACATTAATCAAAAGCAAGTTAGGATGGCTATATTATTATAACAAAGTAGACTTCAGAAGGAGGAATATTGTCAGAATAAAGAGGAACACTATATAATAATAAAGAGGGCAATTTGCCAAGAAGATGTAACAATGCCTGAAACAAAAACTGACAGAACTTCAAGAAGACACAGATAAACCCATGATTATATTTGAAGATTTCAATACTTTACTCTTAAGAACTGATAAACAATTAGCTAGAGAGTTAATAATAGATCTAAAAAAACACTAAAATCAACTTGTCATAACTGACATTTGCAAAACAATATATGAAACAGCAGAATTTATATTCCTTGTAATTGCACATGAAATATTCACCAAGATAAACTATATTCTAACTCATAAAATAAACTAACAGACTGGCTTCTTTCACTTAGCAATATGAATTTAAATTTTCCCTGTCTCTTCATGCCTTAATAGCTCATTTCTTTTTGCCCCTGAATAATGTTTCATTTCATGGATGAGCTACAATTTATCTACTCACTTATTAAAGGAATCATTGGTTGCTTCAAATTTTTGGCAAGTATAAATACAGCTACTATAAACATTCATGTGTAAGTTTTTGTGTAATCATGTTTTCACTCATCTGGAAAATACCTAGAAGTGTGATTGCTGGATGGTATGGTAAGTCCATGTTTACTTTTGTAAGAAACTGCCAAACTCTTCTGAAGTGACTATGATTTTACATTTCTACCAGCAATGAATGAGAGTTCCTCTTTCTCTACACCTTTAACAACATCTAGTATTGTTAATATTTAAGATTTTAGCCATTCTAACAGTTGAGTAATGGTATCTCATTGTTGTTTTAATCTGCAACTTCTTAATGACATATGAGGTTGAACATCTTTTCATATGCTTATTTCCCATATGTGTATCTTCTATGGTGAGATGTCTGTTCAGTTTCTTGCCCATTTCAATATCAGGTTCATTTTCTTATTGTTGAGTTTTGAGTTACTTGTGTATTTTGGATAACAGTCCTTTATTGGGTATATCCTTTGCAAATATTTTCTCCCAGTCTGTGGCTTGTCTTCTTGTTTCTCTTGACAGTGTCTTTTGCAGAACAGACATTTCTAATTTTAATTAAGTCCAATTTATCACTTCTTTCTCTTATGGATCATGTCTTTGGTGTCATATCTAAACAACCATTGTCACAAAGAAACATACATAAAACACTCATAGTGTGGTGGCTACCAGAGGGAAGGGGTGGGGGGTAGTAAAGGGTAAAGGGGATGAAATGTATGGTGACGAAAGGAGATTTGGCTGGGTGGTAAACATACAAAGCAATATACAGATGATATATCATAGAATTGTATACTTGAAACCCATATAATTTTATTAACTAAATTCACCCTAATAAATTTAATTTTAAAAATCACCAAAAAAAAAACATCGTCAAACCCAAGGTCATCTAGATTTTCTTCTATGCTATCTTCTATGTGTTTTATAGTTTTGTTACATTTAAATTTATGATCCATTTTAAGTAACTTTTGTGAAGTATGTAAAGTCTGGGTATAGCTTCCAATCAATGCTTACCGTATCTATCCTGGACTGGCAGACTGCCAGCATTTCTTGTCCCCTCCAATTCCAACTTGAAAAGACTAAATTCCCTGTGAGTCCAGCCGAGAGTTCGAGGACTCTTTTTTTTTCCACCCTATTCTTATTAATAGGATTCTATTGCAGGTGTGGTGGGCCTAGAATAGTGAGCCTTGACTTCTCTGTTTTGCCCCAGTTTTCTCATGGGGCAGAAGTTCCACACCAGGAGAGAAAAAGTGAAGAAGTCAAGAGACCACTATTCCACCCAGTACCCATGGTAGTTTTTCAGGGGTAGAAGCAGTCCATAAGAAAAGCAGCTCCAAAGCTCTACCCAAAGAAAATGAATATTTGAAACAGAATGTGGAAAGTTCAAGTCTAAGGGCACTCTTGAAATTATTAGTTTTTGTCAATTAAGAGCAAAAGGCCTGTTAATTCACTAGAGTGAACCAGGGAAAGATATAGCTAATAAAAGCCCTCTTGAGAGTTGAACAAACCACAAAGGCTAGCTTCAAAGCCTATCTGTTTATGAATTTAATTGGATCAAACTGTTAAGCAATTTATACCTCAGAACATTGTTGAAAACATTATAGAAGTTAGCTTGTAATTAATGGAGCCTAACAGGTGAAATATAGCAATATATGAAATGACAGCTTAAAAAAGAATTCAGAAATAGAGCCCTGGCTGGTGCAGCTCAGTTGATTGAACGCTGGCCTGCGAACTAAAGAGTCGCTGGTTCGATTCCCAGTCAGGGCACATGCCTGAGTTGTGGGCCAGGTCCCCAGTAGGGGGCTCGTGAAAGGCAACCATACATTGATGTTTCTCTCCCTCTCTTTCTCCCTCCCTTCTTCTGTCTAAAAATAAATACATAAAATCTTTTTTTTAAAAAAAAAAATAGCTTCACACTACGAGGTAATAGTTTTCACTAAAACATCCTAGAGACACAACAAAGAAAACATTGATAAAAACAAGTCTTGTAGAGGAATAGAGTTTATAGTTTAGTGTTCCACACATTACATAAAATGTCTAGTTTTCAACAAAAAGAATTATGATATCCAAGGAAATAAAATTGTGACCCATAATCAGGAAACAAAGTAGGTAACAAAAAATGCCTATGAGAGGGACCAGACGTTATGTTTAACAGATAGAGATTTCGAAAAAATTTAAATCAAAGAACTAAAGGAAACTATGCTTAAAGAAATAAAGTTATAAAGACAATGTCTCATCAAATAGAAAATATCATTAAAGATACAGAATTATCTTAAAATGACCAAATAGAAACTTAGTGCTGTAAAAGTAAATAACTGAGATAAAAAATTCATTAGCAGGGCTCAACAGTAGCTTTCAAGTGGCAGAAGAGAGAATCCATAAATTCAAAGAAAGGTCAATAAGAGTTTATGCAAAGAACAAAGAGAAAATAAAACATAGAAAAATGAAGAGATTCATGGAAATGTGGGAAAACTTTAAGCACACCAATGTGTTAACAGAAATGTCAGGAGGCAAACAATAGAAAAGAGCAGAAAAAATATGTGAAGACACATAGATAAAATGTCACAAGTTTGATGAAAAACATTGTTCCTATCCAAGAATCTTGAAAAACTCCAAATAAATACATAGAGATCTGTACCAACATATCAAAGTAAAAATGCTGAAAACCAACACTAAGAAAAAATATTGAAAGCAACAAAAGTAAATGACTTCTCATCAGAAACAATAAAGGCCAGAAGGCATTGAGATAGTTTAGTAAAAGTGCAGAAAGAAAAAAAAAAACAAAAAACCTGTAAACCAAGACTCTTAGAATTAACAGAATTGTTTTTCAAAATTAAAGACAAAATATTTTCATAAATAAGAGAACCTGAGTGACATCTTAAATTGGCAGAGAGGAAACCCTAGCCTCTATTTCCCCCACAAATATCAACAATTAGACACATATCCTTTAACAAACACAGCTCTGGGAGAGCTCTAGAGTCCACTTAAGAAACTAGCAACGCAGTGGAACAAAATACTTGAGAATAACTGTAAAAGGAGAAAAAGGAAGACAGTTTCATTTTGCCTGCATCGTCCTATACCTAAGCTGACATTACTCAGTGCCAAGAGGAAACTCCTCAGCTAAAGAGAGTTACTGTCACAGCGGCGGGGTAGGGAGGGAGTAGTGTGAGTGACCAGCTTCCCCAGCATTTGGGTGCACCACATGAAAGTCCCACTTTGCTTTCACCCCAACCAGAAACCAGCAAATCTGAGACATACAGAGATGGTTAGAATCAGCAAAGAAAATCAGAGGCTACCAGTAGTGGGAGTGATCAAGGTTTCCAGTGATCTGCTCTGCAGACAAACCCAGCAGCTCTCACCACTGAAAACAACCAACAGCAAGCACAGACTCCTGCAGATTTCACCAGCTTTCACCTCATTGGTATTTGCGTTCACCCACACCATCTGCCTGAATCCCTCACCACGACCTAGCTCAGTGCAAGCCCCTTGCAGCTGAGATTATGCCATTTTCTCTGTGTGTCTGTGGTGAGAACACTTAAGATATATTTTCTTAGCAAATGTGAAGTATACATAGCTGCTTTCAATTAGTTGTTAGATTATTCCACTATCTATATAATCTCAGCTTCAACATCTATTGCTTTTCTTTTCCCAGGTAAACTGAGATCTTCCAAGTTCTTCCTATGCTCAGTTTATCTGGATGTTTCACATAGTAACTGATGGGACACTAGCTCTTTTTCAAGTTCCAAATTTTGTTTATGCAGATAGTACAAAAAACTTAAGTTTGGACTTCAGTCCTGGCTGGTGTGGCTCAGTGGACTGATCCCCAGCCTGCGAACCAAAGGGTCACCAGTTCAATTCCCAGTCAGGGCACATGTCTGGATTATAGGCCAGGTCCCCAGTAGGGGCCACCTGAGAGGCAACCATACATGGATGTTTCTCTCTCTTTCTCCTCCTTCTCCCCTCTCTCTAAAAATAAATTTAAAAAAAAAATAAAGTTTGGGCTCCAAGTTCCAATCTAATTTTTCTGGACAATATCAGTTCAGTTTGCAGAGATTTTACTGCACTATTATATCTGCCATTCATATGTGCCATCTGGTGGCTAGTCGAGGACCTGGACACTATTCTGTCCTACAGATAAATTATCAAAGTCTAAAGTATGTTTAAGTGAGATCCAAAAATGTGTACTGCAGGGGTTAATCCAGGAATTCATAATAAACTTTTTGGGATCATTTTTCTGACCTGCTTCCTCTTTGCAACCGCCTTGATAGTTTCTAGTTTGGTGAATCAATCTCAGTCTCTCTTTCTTCTCTCTCCATCTCCCCTGACCCCGGCCTTCAGTCCTGTGATCAGATAATGGGGCCTTATTTACCCTTTATGCCACTTTTTTTTTTTTTTACCGCACCCATGGCTATGGTAATCAAGACAGCATGGTACTAGCAGAAGAACTGACACAGAGACCAATGGAATAGAATTGAGAGCCCAGAAATAAAAACAACGTGTATATGAGCAAATCATTTTTGACAATGGAGACAAAAACACACATTGGAGAAAAGAAAGCCTCTTAAAAAATGGTGCAGGCATATTTAGAAAGCATGCAAAAGAATGAAACTAGATTATAGTTTCTATACACCTTGCACAGCCATAAGAAGGATCACAACTAACTTCTAAACTAAAAACCAGGACTGCCAGAAAATGGAACTCTATGGAAGTCTGACAACCAAGGATTTAAAGAAGAAATATTCATCCGGACGGGTAGGACTGGGGGAGATGGGGAGCCGGGGCAGAGAGGATGTGGTATGGTGGCAGCGAGGTAGCCGCAATGAGACAGCATGGTGGCAGCTGGCGGAATGGGTGATCCCATATTCACATATGGTGGATAAAAACTGGAGGGACACCTGGAGATCAAGCAATTCCAGACCCAGGCCATAGTGCACAGCCCAGGGTTCCAGCACTGGGAAAATACAGCCTCATAACATCTGGCTGTAGAAACCAGTGGGGCATGGGGCTGAGAAAGTGCCAGTTTCTCAGGAGAGTCTGTTTAAAGGACCCACACAGTCCTAGAACATACACAAACCCACTCACTCTGGGATTCAGCACCAGGGCAGCAGCTACAAGGGTGCCAGTCACATACATGAAGTGGGGAAAGTGACTGGAAACTGGACAAGAGCTGAGTAAGAGGCATTGTTCCCTCTCAGACTGTTGCCCCAACCTGTAGAACACATAAGGCTCTGCCTCTTACAATATAACAGGTGCACCAAGACAGGGAGTCAAAGCAGCTCTACCTAATACACAGAAACAAACAAAGGGAAGGTGCCAAATTAAGGAGACAAAGAAATATGGCCCCAAATGAATGGACAGATCAAAACTTCAGAAAAGAACTAAGTGAAACAGGGATACCCAACTTATCAGATACAGAGTTCAAAATACTGGTCATAAGGGTGCTCAGAGAACTCACTGAGTATAGCAAACATTTAAGGGAGGAAATGAAGGCTAAACTAAATGAAATAAAGAAAAATCCACAGGGAACCAACAGTGAAGGAAAGAAAGCCAGAGTTAAAATTAATGATTTGGAACAGGAGGAAGAAATAAACAGTTAATCAGTACAGAATGAAAAAACACAAATTCAAAAAAAATGAGGAGAGAATAAGATTCTAGGACATCTCGAAATGTGCCAACATCCAAATCATAGGGGTGCCAGAAGGAGAAGAGGAAGAGCAAGAAATTGAAAACTTATTTGAAAAAATAATGAAAGAAAACTTCCCTAATTTGGCAAAGGAAATAGACATACAAGTCCAGGAAGCACACAGAGTCCAAAAACAGTTGGACCCAAAGAGGGCCACACCAAGACACATCATAATTAAAATGCCAAAGGTTAAAGATAAAGAGAGAATCTTAAAAGCAGCAAGAGAAAAGCAGAGAGTTACCTACAAAGATAGTTCCCATAAGGCTATCAGCTGACTTCTCAAAAGAAACTTTGCAGGCAAGAAGGGACTGGCAAGAAGTGTTCAAAGTCATGAAAAGCCGGACCTACAACCAAGATTGCTCTATCCAGCAAAGCTATCACTTAGGATGGAAGGGCAGATAAAGTGCTTCCCAGACAAAGTAAAGCTAAAGGAGTTCATCATTACCAAGTCCCTATTATATGAAATGTTAAAGGGACTTATTTAGGAAAAAGAAGAGGATTGAAAGTATGAACAGTAAAATGACAACAAACTCACAACTACCAACAACTGAACCTAAAAAGCAAAAACAAAACAAACTAGGCAAACAATTAGAACAGGAACAGAATCACAGAAATGGAGATCATGCAGAGGGTTATCAGCAGGGAGAGGAGGGGGAGAATGGGGGAAAGGGTACCAGGAATAAGAAGCATAATTGGTAGGTACAAAATAGACAGGGGAAGGTTAAGAAAGTATAGGAAATGGAGAAGCCAAAGACTTATATGTACAACCCATGGACATGAACTAAGTAGGGAGATGCTGGAGGCAAGGTGGGCACTGGGCGGAGAGGGGCAAAGGGGAAAAAATTGGGACAACTGTAATAGCATAATCAATAAAACATACTTTAAAAAAAGGGGAAAGTCAAGGACTCATGGACAAAACCAAAGGAGAAGAGTTGAAGGAGGGAGGGAGAGAGGGAGGGAGGGGGCAAGGGAAAGTGGTGGGGGGAAGGCAGAGACAAATGTATTTGAAAAAATACTGAATTCTGAGACCAGAAATAAAAGATTTTAACTCAAAAAAATAAAAAAAAGAAGTACAAATAGGTAGTTACAGAATAGCCATGGGGATGTAAAAATATAGTATAAGAAATGGAGTAGCCAAAGAACTTATATGAGACCCATGGAGATGAACAATGGTGGTAGGATTACCTGAGGGAATGGGGGGTGCTGCGTAGAGAGGGTAAAGGGGAAAAAAATCAGGACAACTCTAATAGCATAATCCATAAAATATAATTTAAAAAACAAAAACGTGTGGTATATATATACTATGGGATACTTTTTTAAAATCAGGACAACTGTAATAGCATAATCCATGAAATATAATTTAAAACAACCAAAAAGATGTGGTACACATATACTATGGAATACTACTCAGCCACAGGAAAAGATGAAATAGTGCCATTTGTGACAACATGGATGGATCTTGAGGATATTATGCCAAGTGAAATAAGTCAGAAAAAGCTAAGATCATATGACTTCCACTCATATGCGGGATAAAACTGAAACTCAGAGACAGAGACAACAGTATGCTGGTTACCAGAGGGAAGAGGGTAGGGAATAGAAAAGGGTAAAGGGTAAAGGGAGCAAAATGTATGGTAACAGAAGATGATCTGACTTTGGGTGGCAGGCAAACAATGCAATACACAGATTATATATCATAGAAATGTACATTTGAAATCCATATGAACAATATTAACCAATGTCACCTCAACAAATTTAATAAACTAAAAATATGGAAACTGGCACTGGCCAGTACAGCTCAGTTGGTTGGAGCATCATCCAAAAGTTTATGGGTTCGACCGCCAATCAGGGCACATACCTAGGTTGCGAGTTTGGACCCAGGTCAGGGTAGGCACGTGTGATCCCTGGTCCAGGCATGTACAGGGGGCAACCAGTCAATGCTTCTCTCTTCTCTCTCGTTCTCCCTTACTCTCCCTCTCAAAAAAAAGAAAAAAGCAATGAAGGAATGTCATCAGGTAAGGATAAAAAATATATATGGAGATTGCTGGAATAAATAAAAAACAAGACCCAGCAATATGTTGTCTAAAAATAAACCAATTTAAATATAAAGACACAAATAGATTAAAAGGAAAGGCATGAAGAAAGATATACCATGCTAAAACTACTTAAAATAAACTTGGGGCAGCTATAACTTCAGACAAGCAGATTTCAGAGCAAGGAAAATTATCAAGGATAAAAAGCGTTACATAAAGATTAAGAAATGGATTCTCCAGGAAGACATTCTACTTCATCTAGTAGCAGCAGAATATATATTCTTCTGAAATTCGCATGGAATATTGACCACACTAGAGTACTTTGAGGTCCATACAAGACACCAAACAAATTTAAAATAGAAATCATACAAAATGTGCCTTCAGATCTTAATGAAATTAAGCTTGAAATCCATAACAAACATATTAAACAAAACAATGCTAAATAACACGTTGGTCAAAGAATAAGTCTCAAGAAAATATTTTAAATATTTCAAACTAAATGAAAATTAAAATATAACATCAACATTTGTGAGATACAGCAAAAGCGGTGCTTAGAATGAAATTTATAGCACTGAGTGTATATATTACAAAAGAAGATCTAAAATCAATAATCAAACTTCCACCTTAGAAACTAGGGGAAAAAAAAATTAACTCCAAAGTAAAAAAATAATAATAATAAAAATTAGAGGATACATCAATGAAACTGAACACAGAAAATCAATAAAACAAAAAAAACCTCTTTCTTTGAAAAGACCAATGAAAATGACAAACCTTTGTTAAGGTTAAAGACAAAAATTATCAGTACCTGAAAGGAACGATGGGCCATCACCCAATCACATATACATTAAAAAGATAATAAAAAAGTATTATGAACAACCTGATAGCCACAAATTTGATGATCTAGATGAAACAGATCAATTCCTTGAGGAACAAAATCTACCAAAACTCACACAGTGAGAAACAGACAATCTGAATACACATATATCTATTAAATAAACTGAATCTATAATTTAAAACCTTCCAAAACAGAAAGCACCAGGCCTAGATGAGTTTAATGGTGAATTCTACCAAGCATTTAAGGAAGTAATTATACCAATGCTCTACGATCCTTTTCAAAACAAGTAAGCAAAAATAAGTTCCTAACTCATTTTATGATGCAACATTACCCTAATACCAAAACCAGACAAAGACATTACAAGAAAGGAAAACTATAGAAAAATATCTCTCATGAGCATTCATGCAAAAACACTCAACAAAATATTAGTAAATTGAATCCAACTATGCATAATACAATTATACACCATGACAAAATTTATTCCAAGTATGCAAGGCTGGTTCAACATTCAAAAGTTAATTCATTTAATCCTTCATATCAACAGGTTACAAGAAAAAAAATCATACAGTCATATCAATAGATGCAGAACTTACACAACTTTAAGACTTACTATAAAATTACAATAAACAAAACTGTGGAATGGGCTAAAGAATAGACAAATAGGGCAGCGAAACAGGACAGAGAGCCCAGAAACAGACCCACACAAATATAGTCAACTGATCTTTGATAAAGGGGTGAAAGCATTCAACAGAGAAAGTCTGGTCTTTTCAACAAATGGTGTTGGACAATTGGATATCCACATGCAATAAAATTAATATAGGCACAAACTTTACACTTTTCAGAAAAAAATAAGTCAAAATTGATCATAGACCTAAATGTATACTATGAAGCAATAAAACTCCCAGAAGATAACATAAAATCAAGTCTAGGTGACCTTGAGTTTGCGATGACTTTTTAGATGCGGTCCCAGAAGTATGGTAGATACGTAAAAGAAAAAACTGATAAATTGACCTTCATTAAAATTAAAAACTTCTCTGCAAAAACACTACAGGAAATTATCTGCAAAACACATATCTGATAAAGGGCTTGTGTGCAAAATATAGAAAGAACACTTAATACTCAATAATAAGAAAAAAACAATTTAATTTTTAAAAAGGCAAAAGATATAAACAGACACCTTACCCAAAGACATACTAAAGGCAAGTAAGTATATGAATAGATGCTTAATGTCATATGGCATCAGGGGATTGAAAATTAAAACAACGGGATACCATGACAAAGCTATTAGAATTGCTAAAATCCAAAACAGTGATAACACCAGATGCCGTGAAGAATATGAAAAGGACTTCTTACTTGTTGCTGGTGGGAATGCAAAATGGTAGTCACTTTGGAAGACAGTTTGACAAAATCTTAAAAAACTAAACATGCTTACACCCATGTGATCCAACAATCCTACCCAAATGAGTTGAAACATTAGATCCACATAAAAACCTGCACATAAAAGTTGATAGTTTTACTAATAATTGCCAAAATATATAAACAACCAAGACATCCCTCAGTAGGTGAATGTATAAACACACTTACAATACATCAATACAGTGATATTAAAAAGCTATCAAGACACAAAAAGACAAAAAGGAAACTTATGCCTATTAATAAGTGAAAAAGCCAATTTTAAAAAGTATATACCAAGCAACACTGAAAGGAAAAGAAATCAACAGAGACAAGAGGGAAGGGGGGGGCAGGGAAAGGGAAGGGAAGGGGAAAGTCAAGGAACATATAGCAAGGACTCATGGACAAAACCAAAGGGGAAGAGCTGAGGGAGGGAAGGTGGGAGGGGGCAAGGGAAAGAGGTGGGGGGAAGGCAGAGACAAATGTATTTAAAAAGTAAATAAATTAAAAAAAAAAAAGTATATACCGTATTACTCCAACTATATAATATTCTGGAAAAGGCAAAACTATGGAGACAGTAAAAAACATCAGTAGTTGTCAGGAGTTTGGGGGAAAAGGAGGGAGGGATAAAGATGTGAAGTATAGAGGATTTTTAGGGCTGTGTAACTATTCTGTATAACAGTGAAATGATGTATACATGACATTGTACATTTGTCAAAGTCCATAGAATGTACAACAAAGAATGACCTTCAATGTAAACTATGGATTACAGTAGTAATCATACATTGTTCACACTACTGCAAGATGTTAAGGTTAGTAGAAACAGGGGGTAGGTGTAAGGGGTTATATGAGAACCCACTGAATTTTCCCCTCAATTTTTCTATAAACCTAAAACTGCTCAAAAATTAAAGTCTATCAATATAAAAAATGTTAACCTCACATTTTCTTTGAGTATCTTAAATATATAATTCCATTCTTCTCTGGCACTTGTCTGGATTCCTAACACTCAGCATGATGATACTGAGATTTATCCATGTTATATCATTCATTCTGAAACTTCTAATAATATATATTTATCTTCCTTATAAGGCATACCTTACTTTATTGCTCTTCACAGATGTTGCCTTTTTAAAAATTTAATCTTTATTGTATTTTTTTCCATTACCATTTAGTCCCCTTATATTCCCCTTCCCCCAGTAATCACCACACTGTTGTCCATATCCATGCGTCCTTTCTCCTTTTGGCTCAATCCCTCCACCCCCTAACCTCCCCTGCCACTAGATGTCATCCTGTTTTCCATCTACGAATCTGTCTTCATTTTTCCTTGTTAGTTCAGTTTGTTCATAAGATTCCACATATGAGTGAGATCATCGTATCTGTCTTTCTCTGTCTGGCTTATTTCACTGAGCATAATCTTCTCCAGGTCCATCCATGCTGTCCCAAAGGGTAAAATTTTCTTCTTTTTTATGGTGGGAATGTAGACTGGTACAGTCACTGTGAAAAGCAGTATGGAGATACCTCAAAAAATTAAAAGTGGATCTGCCTTTTGACCCAGTGATCCCACTTCCGGGACTATATCCAAAGGAACCCAAAACACTAATTCGAAAGAACATAAGCACCCCTATGTTCATTGCAGCATTATTGACAATAGCCAAGATATGGAAGCAGCCCTAGTGTCCATCAACAGACCAAGAGTGGATAAAACAGCTATGGGACGTTTACACAATGGAATACTACTCAGCCGTTTAAAAAAAAGATGTTGTATTTTTTTACAAATTGATGGTAAGACCTTTTAATACAACAAAAGCCCCCTTTTCAGGCCCTCTTTGCCAGAGCTACCTGGCCCCCATAAAGCATAACTGAGTCTTGTTTTATAAGCCTCTGTCCTCAGGACTAGAAAATTACTGGAAGTGCCCTGAAGGCATAGAGGCTTCAGGAACTTACGAAACTGAATATGCCAGACTACAATGACAACTGGATTGCAGGCTGCACCCAAAGATAACATCAGAACAAGCTGCATCTTGCGCAAGACCAACTGAAACATGCTGCTCTATGACTACCCCAACCACCTAAGAAAAGGTCAAATCCCCCACTCTTCAGGGCTCATGTATCTCTCCATACCAAGCCCCTCTCCCCTCTTGGAAAGTGAATAAAGAACCTTACCCTCTGCACGTTCTTCTCTTTGTGAATTCTTTCACAGCCTGCGTCACCGACCACCATAACACCCTCCACCAGCAAAAAAATTAACACTCACTTCATTGTGGTGGTCTGGCACCCAACTGCAGTATCTCCAAGGTATGCCTGTATGTCGCTTGTTCATTTTGCCTCAATACTTAAAAGGACTTTTTCTCTAAAATTCCATAGTTTGATTTGAATGTAAAATGGATTTTCACATTTTGACTCATATTTTCAGATACATAGTTCTACTTTTGGGCTGGTTGGGAACTTTCTGTGTGTAATCTGAAACTGGTTCTCTTAATGTGGAGGGCAGAAAGAGATTGAAGAAAATGGCATACCACTCAAAATTGATAGATGGCCATTTTAATTAGCAATGGAACTTATAGGCTTGTCTTTGGTGTCTACAAAATGAGCTGTCTTCTGCAACCAACTGCCAAATTTTAAAAATTTACAGAGGTCTTCAATGTGTTCAGTCACATTGGACAATATACTGTCCAAGTAGTCTCAACTCCACATTTCTATCTCAAAGCTATAACCTTGGTACAGCTTCTGGGAATGAGGAAGGCAAGCAGAACACATTCCAAATACATCAAGGGAGTGAAAAGGCTCTAATTTTCCAGGTCCAGCTAGAGGATCAACTGGCAGTCATGTCTTCTTGATGACCATCCCAACATTCCACCCCTTGTGACTGGCCCTTACAATCTTACATGCACTGATCTTCTGAAAAGTGCCCTGAGTAGTTAGCAAGGGGTTTCACTAGCATGGAGATGGCTCATTTGGAAGAAGTTCTCTGGAGGCAGATGCCACAGCACCACACAGGCACATATAACAGAGGTTAAGACAATAACTCCCAAAATCAATGACAACTTCTCCACCAAGAACCCCATGATCCAAACCATTGATTTACTAAATCCCTTAGGCTGGGGGTTGGATCACTCAGGACGTTCCCTGGTGTCCTCATGCAATTAAATAAAGACAATACATTAACAGACTCATCAGGTATAAACACGCAACATCCAATAATGTTGAAGGCCATTCTATTATGGAATATAGCTTTTCTCTAGAGACATTTCAGTGTTCAGTAAGGACAGGCTTTACTGGCTATCATAAGGCTTGCTGGGTGAATTTTTTAAGGGTTTTTATGTGTGCTATAATGCTCTCCAGGCCAATGGAGGGACCAAAGATAGCAACCAAGTGATTCTACCTGCAGGGAATAGAATATGCCCACCTAGCCTTGAGAGGAAGGTGTGCAGCTTTAGGAACATGACCTGCATGTTGGCCAGAAAGAGGCAGAACTGTCAGATGTGAGGAGATGGACTGGGGGTGGGATATGCCAGACCAAAACGTCCATCTTCTCCCCTCTTACAATAGTGCATGTTCCATTCCAGGTATAGTGCATTTCAAGAGGTCCGACTTGCCCCAGGACAATGGGATCCCAGTGGAGATTGAATAGTTTCCCCTCACCCAGGGGTATGAAGTAACTCACCTATCATGGTAGGATGTACCATTGCAAACTCTAGTAGATAACTCCTTTCCCAGGCATGATGGGGCTTTTTGTGTTCTTGATAAAGGCAAGATGACTTGGGAGGAGGAGCCTAGCCAGAGACCCCCTCCCAGGTTAACTGTTAATCATTGCTTATCTGCTTCTGTAGCCCGTTTTCACATCCCTTCCCCCGCCTGGGGTAGCACATCAATCTCCCACCTGAATGCTAATCCCTTCCGCCCATCCGTTTCCCGCCGGAATGCTAGGGCTTATAAACCCCTATCTAACCCCGATTCGGGGCTCAGAATTTGGAGACTGCCTCCTCTGAGCCCGCGCGTGTGAATAAAGGCTTACTCCGTTCCCTGAATCGTGTCTTGAGTCTGGCTTTCCGTAACATTTGGTTCCCTGACCGGGAAACGACTCACACGAGCAGGCCGTTTGCCTCCGGTGAAGACGGCTGGGGTCGGCCGGGTGAGCCCGGACTCCAAAGGGAAGCACGTGCCCCGGTGATTTCGGGTCCCGAGGGGCTGGGCTCCCCTTGGCCCCGACCTCGGGCCGTTCCATAACCCGGGCACTCGGGGAGCGGACCCAAGCCTACCTGAAGGCGCCAGATTGGTAAGTGCCCCGGGGACCAGACCCGAATCAGACCCACCTATAAGTGGTGGAAGGAGAGGCTGATCACCTCTCAGGCCGACCGGCCTCTGGCACGGTTTCCCTGTTGGGAGGGAAAGTGTTAACCTCTGTGTGATTGAGTGAGTGACTGACTGTGTGGCTCCACAGGCCAGCGGTGTTCCCCCGAGCCTACGGAGTCTGAGTGAGCCCTAACCTGCGGGTCCTCGGTCTGTCATACGGCACAACGGCTGGGAAGCTAACCCGGACTCTACTCGGGCAGCCTTAGCTAAGACAGACCCAAGTCCCTCGCGAGAGGAGAGGCCAGGCGGGCGAAAGTGAAAGTATCCCTGCTGCCCCCGTTTGTCTGCGCCGTTTTGGGAGGGATCATGGGGGGCAGACAGTCTACTGTCTTAGATTGCATGTTAAGGAATTTCGACCGGTTCCGGGGCCAGCAGCCCGATATGGATCCGGGGCAATTAGAAATTTTCTGTTCTGCTGAGTGGCCCAGGTTCGGGGTAGGCTGGCCTCCTGAAGGAACCCTTGACCTAGACATAATTAGGGCTGTCCATCTCATAGTCACAGGAAGTCCAGGACACCCAAACCAATTCCTCTACATAGAAAAGTGGCAGGAGCTAGCGCAAGAGATGCCCGACTGGCTCCGGAAGGGTGCGGGGGTCAAACCTCGTCACCTAGGCGCTACGGGAAGGCGAGCCAGGGGAGCCCGGAACTGTTGCTCCCGATCAAAGGAAAGGGATGTAACCTGCATCCTAGTTGCCAAATCAGTGGCGAGACCCCCTATCTATCAAGGCCCGCCAGAGGAAGACCCCCCGGTGCAGCCTCCCCCTTACCCAGCTAGGAACTTGGGAGGTCAGGCAGAGGCGCCTGAAACACCGCCCCCTTCAGTCTCGCCCCCGCAGCCCGAGGCAACAGCGCCCCCAGAATCTCCTATCGCCTCCCGCTTAAGACACCACCAGTCCCTCCAGATGCCACTGCGGGAGACCCAGGGCCCGCCACGAACGGGGCCTGATGGGACCTTATACCCGGGACCGGTCGTGTTTTACTATCAGCCCTTTACCACGACTGACCTCTTGAACTGGAAACACCACACACCCTCATATTCGGAGAAGCCCCAGGCACTCGTAGACCTAATGGAGTCCATTATGCAAACTCACCGGCCAACGTGGCACGATTGCCGCCAATTGCTCCTAACCCTTTTTAATACGGAAGAGAGGCGCAGAGTCTTCCAGGAGGCCCAGAGATATCTAGAAGCCAATGCTCCAGTGGGCACAATAGACCCAGCCCAGTACGCTCGGGTGGCAGCCCCAGAGACCCAACCCGACTGGGATCACAACACCGAACAGGGAAGAGCAGCCCTGGACCGGTACAGGGAAGCCATCCTCCAGGGGGTCAGAGCTGGGGCCAGAAAACCGACCAATATGTCAAAGGTGGCCAGTGTTGTCCAACGGCCAGATGAATGTCCCGGGGACTTCTTAGAAAGGCTCCTAGAGGCCTACCGGATATACACCCCCTTCAACCCAGAAAGCCCAGATACACGGCTAATGGTAAACACTGCTTTTGTCTCCCAATCGGCCCCTGACATCCGCAAAAAGCTCCAGAAGCTAGAGGGCTTTGCAGGCATGAACATCAGTCAGCTGGTTGAGGTAGCAAATAAAGTCTACAATAACCGGGAGCAGGCCGCTGAGAAGGCAGCCCAGAAAAGATTAGAGAAAAAGGCCGCACTGCTAGCAGCCGCCCTCAGTCAGCCGGTAGCAAAAGGCAAAGGGGGACCGAAAGACCAGAAAGGGCACGCCAAGGTAGAGAGAGACCAATGTGCCTATTGTAAGGAAAGAGGACATTGGAAAAGAGAATGCCCGCACCGGAAAAAGAAGGCTGGTCCGGCGCCCTCTGAGCCGGCACCCACCATCCTTAGCCTGGCGGGCCTAGACTCAGAATGAGGAAGACCGGGCTCCCTGAATCTAGGCCCCCATGAGCCCATGGTCGAAGCGACTGTTGGGGGCCAGACTCTCTCTTTCTTGGTAGATACCGGGGCAGAGCACTCGGTCGTCACCACCCCTGTAGCTCCCCCATCCGGACGAGAAGTCACCATCGTAGGAGCCACTGGTCAGCCAAGTAGCCCAAAACGCTTCTGCCAGGCCCGAATTGTTGATCTGGGAGGCCACCGGATTAGACATGAGTTCTTATACCTACCTGAATGCCCTGTCCCACTGTTAGGGCGAGACCTCTTATCAAAGCTGGGAGCTCGAATCACCTTCCAGCAGTCAGGGGAGGCCTCGCTGCAAGTGGACAGCCCTAGGCTCATGGCCCTCATTTTGCCACGAGAGGAAGAATACCAGTTGTATTCTGGAGAATCTGGTGACCATGGCCCCAGACCTGAGGCTAGAGACAACCTGCTGCAGGAATTCCCCACGGTCTGGGCCGAGGACAATCCCCCTGGACTAGCCAGAAACCAGGTCCCAGTAATAATTGAACTCAAACCGGGGGCTAAACCGTGCTGCCAGCGACAGTACCCTATCTCAAGGGAGGCCCGCCTAGGAATATCGGAGGTCATCCGAAAGCACCTCCAAGAGGGTATATTGGTCCCCTGTCAATCAACGTGGAATACCCCGCTCCTGCCAATCAAGAAACCTGACAGAACAGGGTACCGTCCAGTGCAGGACCTCCGGGTGGTAAACTAAGCCGTCGTCACACTGCACCCGGTAGTCCCGAACCCATACACCCTACTGAGCCGACTCCTGCCAACCGCCGCCTGGTACACATGCCTAGACTTAAAGGACGCCTTCTTCTGCATCCCGGTAGCTCCAGCCAGCCAACCTATCTTTGCCTTTGAATGGGAAGACCCGCATACGGTGGTAAAGACACAGTTGACATGGACCCGGTTGCCACAGGGATTTAAGAACTCCCCGACGTTATTCGGCGAAGCGCTAGCCCGGGACCTGCAATCTTTCTCAGACGAGGGAAAGGATTTAACTCTACTCCAATATGTTGATGACCTCCTCTTAGCTGCCCCCAACCAGAGCCGATGCCTAGAGGGGACAAGAGCGCTCCTAAAACTGCTAACCCAACAAGGGTACCGAGTCTCACGGAAAAAGGCACAAATCTGCCAACAAGAAGTCAAATATTTAGGGTTCCTAATTTTCCAAGGCAAAAGATCCCTAAATACAGACCGGAAAATGGTCATTACCCGCTTCCCGGCCCCGAGCGGACGAAGACAATTACGTGAGTTCCTAGGAGCAGCCGGCTTTTGCAGAATTTGGATCCCGGGGTTCGCAGCCAGAGCAAGGCCACTCTACCAGGCCCTGCGTGGGCCAGACACCTTACCCCTGGCATGGGGAAAAGAACAGGAACAGGCCTTTGCTCAAATAAAGGACCTCCTTAGTAAGGCCCCAGCTCTGGGCCTACCAGACCCCAGCTGGCCCTTCTATCTACACGTGCATGAAAAGGACAAGGTTGCTCTGGGGGTCTTAACTCAATCAGCCGGACCTTGGGAGCGCCCAGTGGCTTACCTGTCTAAGCAACTGGATAACGTCGCGGCCGGGTGGCCCCCTTGCTTGAGGGCAGTTGCAGCCGCGGTATCCCTGCTACAAGAAGCGGACAAATTAACTTTGGGGCAGGAGACCACTCTATTCGTTCCCCATAGCATCCATAGCCTCCTGGCAGGACAGGGACACCGATGGCTGTCCAACCCCAGACTGACACAATATCAGGGCATACTCCAAGAGAATCCTCGGGTCCAGGTAAAGACTGTAAAAAGATTAAACCCTGCAACCTTCCTGCCGACCGAACTAGGGGACCCAGATCACTGCTGCCTAGAGGTTACTGAGGAGGTCTATGCCAGCCGACCGGACCTGCGGGACCAGCCTCTGCCCAATGCTGACATGACCTATTTCACAGACGGCAGCAGTTATATGAGAGAAGGGGTCCGAGTGGCAGGGTACGCAGTAACCACGCTTGACCAGGTGGTAGAAGCTAAAGCCTTGCCCTCTGGATGGTCGGCCCAGAGAGCGGAACTCTGGGCCTTAATAAGAGCACTGGAGTTGGCCCGGGACCGGAAAGTCAATATCTACACTGACTCCAAGTACGCCTACGCCACCCTGCACTTCCACGGGGCCATCTACTGAGAACGCGGGCTGCTGACAGCAGAAGGAAAGGAAATTAAAAACAAGACAGAAATCCTGTGTCTCCTCGAAGCAGTGTGGGCCCCAACTGCGGTGTCCGTCATCCACTGCAAAGGCCATTCCAAACAAGACACCATACCGGCCTGTGGGAACCAGAAGGCGGACTCGACAGCAAAGGCTGCCGCAGTATGTGGTGAGATGGCAGAAGTACAGCCCTCCCTTCTCGGACCCCTGCTGGGGAACCCCATTAACTGTCGGGACTACGAGCCAGCAGAAATGAAATGGGCCCAACAGGCCGGAGGACAAGAAACCCCCGAGGGAACTTGGAGGTTACCTGATGGGCGCGTATATGTGCCCCAGAGCCAGGCCAGCAATTTAGTCAGAAACTGCCACCATCTGACCCACCTGGGTAAGACCTCCCTGGAAAACTTGCT
This sequence comes from Pteronotus mesoamericanus, assembly GCF_021234165.1. NCBI lineage: Eukaryota > Metazoa > Chordata > Mammalia > Chiroptera > Mormoopidae > Pteronotus > Pteronotus mesoamericanus. The sequence continues at coordinate 8,739,379 of NW_026555198.1, forward strand.
CAAAAGGTATTTCTACTTCCCCAACCTGTCAACCCTGTGCTCAACAGCCTTGGCTCAATGTGTTACCTGTGCAAGGAACAATGCAGCCCCGCATCAAGGGGCCCCACCGGGAGTCCAACACAAGGGGTCCCAGCCCTTCAAGGACCTCCAGATTGACTTTACAGAAGTCAAGACCAGCTGAGGATTTAAGTATCTCCTGGTCCTGATCTGCACCTTTTCAGGTTGGGTAGAAGCCTTCCCCACCAAAACTGAGAAAGCTCGGGAAGTAACCCGAATCCTACTCAGGGAAATTATACCCAGATATGGGCTCCCACTCACCATTGGTAGTGATAATGGCCCGGCGTTCATCGCCCAGGTGGTTCAGGAGGTCGCCCGGCTCCTGCGCATCGACTGGAAGCTACACACGGCCTATCAGCCCCAAAGCTCTGGTAAAGTGGAACGAATGAACCGAACTCTCAAGGAAACCCTAGCTAAGTTCCATCAAGAAACCGGCCTGCCATGGACAGATCTGTTACCACTAGTCCTGCTACGGGTTAGGAATGCCCCGAACCCCTCGGGGTATACTCCCTATGAGTTAGTTTTTGGAAGACCCCCACCTATAATTAGAATAGGAAGTCCCAATGACCTTCGACAGAAGGGGGAGTTACAGCAGACCCAGTACTTACAACAGTTGGGTAAGACCCTAGACAGGATCTACGGGACCCAATTGGGCCAGGAACCCAAACCCCGAGGGAGGCCAGCACACCCCTTCCGTCCAGGCCAGTATGTATGGGTAAAGGATTGGAAAAAGGAACCACTCCAACCCATTTGGACGGGCCCACATCTAGTACTATTAACCACCCCTACTGCCCTTAAAGTTACAGGAATAACCCCCTGGATCCACTACACTCGAGCCAAGGCAGCAGCAGATCCAGACGAGTCAGGACTTCGGAGCCACCGAACCTCCACCTCGAAGGGAGCCCCCACAGTCCGGCTGAAGAGAACTGAAGGACAGTGGGCCGTCTACCCGAGGAACCAGAGACCTGATCCCACCCCAGAGTAGTGACCAACCATCTCAGTTGGCAACCAAGGCATGGACCGTTGTCCCAGTGGTTATCTGATCATCGCCAGCCTCTCTGGAATCATCTTCGGTATCGGACTGGTAGCCACGACACCCTCTGAATGGAGCCAGGCGGAGCGCGTAGCCCTCAGGGTCATGTATCTATGTTTGTGTTGCCTGTTTGGGTATCTGGTTTGCTTTGCTTGACCTACTCTGCCTCAGTTACCCTCCCCACATGTCAGTGTGGAGCCCCTGCTGAGCAAATCCCAATAGGAGGCGGGGTAATCCACTATCCTTTCCCCGCCCGGGCCTTCGTCTCTAGCACTGATATGCCTTCAGGATGCATAAAGGCCAGCTCCATAAAATCTTGCCTCTGGAGGGGGCGCCAGTACAACACTGGAGTATTGGAAGGCACCTTAGGGTACCAGAGTCGGAAGTGCAAACCGCACGGCACCCCCGGCCGACAGGTCTGCTGGAATTCTCACATACAGCTAAGTAGCCTGTCCCAATCAGAGTTTGAAAAGGTAAGGTTGAAGGCTGTTAAAGAGGTGGCCCACCGATTTAACCAGGAGGAGCCAACCTACCAGAGAATTAACCTTACCTCCTTTTCGAGGGCCAGGGCCATGGTGAACCCAGAAACCCAGGTAAAGCATTTAGTGTCTGCCATATTCTCAGCTTACCAAACTATTAGAAACTCAACCCAGAACTGCTGGATTTGCCTACCCCTAGAAGAGCAAGGATATGTAGGAGTGCCAGTTCCCCCCGAATTGGAATCAGACTAATAATCCAGCCCCCGAGAACCTGACTATAACCATTGGCCCTCTAACAGAGAGGGTGTTTCTGAGTTCTGAATATACTAACCTTACATGCCTGCAGCCGAATACGACAGGTGAACTCCAGGTTGGAATCCTGAAAGCCAATTTCTGCCAGGAGACCACCCTAGTATCCAACAGTGCACGTTTATGCACTGAACCTGGCCTGTTCCTGCTTTGCGGGCACTCAGCTTATCGGTGTGTGCCAAAGGACTGGGATGGGCGATGCACTAAAGTGTTCCTAGTCCCAAGTGTCACAATCCGAACCACGGGAGAAGTCCAGCAGGCGCTCCAACACCAGGAGCCTTACCGGGTGAAAAGAGCAGCAGGAGCAGCTATTGCAATAGGAGCGGGCCTAGCTATAGGCATAGGAACCAGCGCAGGAGCCCTGGGTCTGTCGGCCACCACATACCACAAGCTATCAACCCACCTTAGCCAGGATATGGATCAAATAGCAGACTCACTTGCCACCCTCCAGCAGCAGATAAACTCCTTGGCTGAAGTGTCCCTGCAGAATAGGCGAGCCCTAGATCTCCTCACAGCAGAAAAAGGGGGGACTTGCCTATTCCTAGGAGAGGAGTGTTGCTATTTTGTTAACCAATCTGGAATCTTAACCCAGAAGGTTAAGGAGCTGAAAGATGGTGCGAAGCGCTACCGAGAGTCAGGGCAAGGGACATGGAGCTTAGATACCCAAATCTGGCTCCGCTGGCTGGCTCCATTCCTAGGCCCCCTGATATTACTCCTCTTAGGAATAAGTCTAGGACCCTGGCTGCTGCGCACCCTCATTAATAACCTAGAGACCGCGGTCACCAGACGAGCCGCTGCTCGAGTGCTGCTCCTCCAGCATCACCGATACCAAAGACTCCCGACCCAACCCCAACAGAGTGACCACCGTGGCTTGTGTGATGATGCTAAGACTCAGGCCAATCTCGTCTAGCATCAAAGGGGGGAATGATAAGGGCAAGATGACTTGGGAGGAGCAGCCTAGCCAGAGACCCCCTCCCAGGTTAACTGTTAATCATTGCTTATCTGCTTCTGTAGCCCGTTTTCACATCCCTTCCCCCGCCTGGGGTAGCACATCAATCTCCCACCTGAATGCTAATCCCTTCCGCCCATCCGTTTCCCGCCGGAATGCTAGGGCTTATAAACCCCTATCTAACCCCGATTCGGGGCTCAGAATTTGGAGACTGCCTCCTCTGAGCCCGCGCGTGTGAATAAAGGCTTACTCCGTTCCCTGAATCGTGTCTTGAGTCTGGCTTTCCATAACATTCTCAGCAGCATAGCACAGTGATCCACAGTGAGAGTGAGGACAATGGCTTTTTATTGAGACTTCCCTACCTTTACAGTATTGGGTGCTTGGTAGGGATCCCAAGTCTTGCATATGGGGCAACAGGCCCTACTGGTTATCATTTGAATATATTAAAGCCTGGAAAAGTACTTTAGTCTACCCAGCCAAGATGGTTTACTTGTTAGTAAATTAATCTGCTGCTTTAATATTCCATTTTTCCTGTCTACGAACCCCTGCTGCTAGGGGGGTTATAGGGGAGATGGAACCTCCTATTCAATGTCATATTCTCTTGCCCAGTATTGCTCACATTGCCTTGGAAATGTGATCCCTGTTCATTATCTATTTAACTAGGGTATCTATACATGGTACTCAGCTTCTCTAATCCTCTAATGATGGCAGCCTGGTTTGCATGGCAACAAAGGAAAGCTTGGGTTAGGTCAGACGCAGCATCCACACAAACCAAGGCATATTTAGAACCCTCACTTGGAAGGAGTGAATCAATATAATCAATTGGCCTATACCTCACCAGTTGAGAACTCCGGTGGATGGCCCCAGATTACTTTGGCAGTTGCCTTGGGCATTGTTAAGAACACACATGACATGCCATTACTCCATTAACCAACTTACTGTATTTCAAGCGAAATCTAGCATCCTTGACAGTACACCATCCCACCTGAATACTGCAAAGGTCACTCTTTCTATGTACCCAATCTGCTGCACTTACTAAAGTGTCAATTGCTAGGACATCAGCTTCATGATTGCCAGTGGGTGTCAATACCTTATGAGCAGAGATGCAGAAGATAGTGAGGACTGCCTTAGACTCTTGGTGGCAAACTCAAATGTCCTTCCACACATCCTGACCCCAGAAAGGACCACTCATGAGTTGTCCACCCTCAGCTTTCCCTTGTTCAAGCCATACTGTTAATCTCTTCAGAACAGCGCAACTGTCAGTACAAAACGTTAATGGCCAGGACATATGAGTGGTCATCAGCCAAACTGCTCTGAGTTCAGCCCAGTCTGCTCCAATTTATTCCTTCATAAGAGGCTACCTGGAGAAGCACTATTTGTACTGCTAGGAACGGCTATACTAGCGGGGCATATTACTTTCTCTTGTCCCTGCCATAGTGCCTAACTCTAACTTCTAGAGTCACAGGACATCTAACTCAAATGGAAGCCCTCCTTGGGAGATGCCCAAAGCTTTAATATGCTTCACTAGCATTTTTGCCTTCTCAATGGTTGCCTGCTACTCTGATCCTCTGTGGCACACAAGCCCTTTCTTTGCCAGGTGGCCTAAGGAATGGAGTGCCCATAGTGTCAGGGGGAGAATAAAGGTTCTCTAACCCCCTTCCCCCCCAAATCCCTACAAAAGCTGCATCTTCTTCACATTCTTAGGAGTTGGATAGACATGCATCTAAGAATAGCTATTAGGACAATACAAATCTTACCTCGCCAAAAGACTCCTGAAACCCTATGGCAGTGCCTGTGTAACCAAGCAGACAGGGGCCCATTCATGTGGTGCCTTGGTGTATGACCCAACAATTAGCATTGGAAGAAACAGGTTTTTATTTACACTATTCCAACCTTGGGGGGCGGCACTGAGAGCACTTATGCTCAGAGCCCTGTTCCTCCCCAAGACCCAGCACTTTCTTTGCTCCCCAAAAGGCTAAAGGCCAAAGCCAAGCCCAATATTTCTCCATATCCTTATCTGTGCATAAGCTGGCTGTGCAAACAGTCTCCTAGCAGCTCTCTCCTTTAGGATCTGGGATACACTGTCATCAGCCTCCGTGTTATAGTTCAGAAAAGCATGTGCCTTGTTACACTGTATCACAGTGAAGTCCAGTAAAGGCATAAGTCCCAAGAGAGTAGCCCTTCCATATGTCCCAAGTCCCAGTAGTCCAGATAGAGTCCAGGTCTGCAAGGCAACAGGTCAGTGTCTTGCAAGGTAGGCCTTTGGTGGCTTCAGAGTCAGCTAGAGTGGGCATGGTCAGAGTAGCAGCAGTATGTCTCCCTCCTTACACCACCAGGCCGAACGGCAGGATCCTGACTACAAATTACATAGCTGCTTGCTTACTCCTCTCTTCACATGGCTGCTATATCATTGCTCTCCTTCCTCATAGTTCCCCACTTACTATGCCCTTTCCAAACCACATGGCAGCTGCTTCATGGCTCTTAGTTTTAAATGCTGACCTGGGGCTTCCTATGTGACCTCCTATGTGGCTCCTCCCACAATGAGCTACATTTCCTAGTTTCCCCATATTGTTCTACCTTCTCTTGGCTGCCACTTTTAGTCAGGGCAAGAGTGACTCAGTGATGCAGGTGGAACTACCTCAGTAACTCTTGCGCAAGCACTGTACAACACTCCCCCACCCCCGGCTATGTCACAGGTCACCATACATTCTGAAAGTCACGTACACACCTTTTGCACCTTCTGCCTGGAGCAGTAGCACAGCTTCCTTTCAGTGAAGACACAGCTATCTCCTTGCCACTGTTATGAAAAGTATGTTAAGCTGCATTCTTTTCTCCCCTTCCCGCAACCATGAGCTGTGAGGGAACATGCTCTGTACCCTGTTTCACCTGAACCTTAAATTTTCTGTGGGTTCACCATCCATCTTCTCTCTCACAGATGGTCCAACAAAGCCTATAGAATATCCTAATGCAGAAGCAAGTCTTCACATGTGGACATTATATCATCAATGTAATGGGCCCATTTTAACAATGTGAAGAAGAACAGGGACAGGTCTCAGGCTACCATCCCATGATAAACTGTGCAGGTAGCCTTGGGGGAGTCCTGGAAAGGCTCATTATTTTCCCTCCCACATGAAGGCAAATTGATCTTAGTTATTAGAAACCTGTAGTTTTCAAAGACTTCTCCATGAATTTCCTTGAAAATGAAGCACTTTGCAAGAACACTTTTTGCCAAAGAATCAGAGTAAAAAAAAAAAAAAAGTCTGCAAATGACAAAAAGATTTTTTAAATGGCCATGGTTAAAGAAGTTTAAAGTTTAGCATCACTTCTTCTTTAACAATGCTTCCCATGACATTTATGCATACAGAAAGTTACACAGTTGTAAAAAAAAAAAAAAAAAAAAAAAAAAGGCTCTTTTAATAAAGATGACTCAGTTTTCTTAAGTGACCAAAGACTTGATGAAGGCAAAACACATAATCATTGTTTTCCAGACAGATTACACTAATGGTAAAGAAAAGCTTTTGTTTATAACTCCTTATTAAGAGCAGACCAAAATTCTTAAAGAACAACAACAACAAACCATTGCCCTTTTTACAGAGAGAAAACCAATTCTAATTTTGCACCAGTATGCTCTTGATACTAAGACAAACTGGTAGGTACAAAATAGACAGTGGAGTGTTAAGAACAGTATAGGAAAAGGGATAGCCAAAGAACTTACATTCATGACCCATGGAAATGAACTAAGCGGACGGATTGGTGGAGGAGGTGGGGAGTGATGGGTGAAGGGGGGCAAAAGGGGGAAAATTAGGACAACTGTAATATCACAATCAATAAAATACAAGGTCTGGCAGAAGCAAGGCCTGCTTGAGTGTGGTTGGTAGGGTAATAATACGGATATAATAATTTATAGTTTTAATTTGAACATGTTACCTAAAATGTTATATGGTGTGTTTGTGTGTGATATTATATTACAGAATAACATGCTTATGATTTTGTAATAAAAAGGGGGCATTATTTGTGCCAGACCCTGTATATTAAAAAAAAAAAAAAAACACCAAACAAACAATACTATTTTTTGCACTGACCCATGTGGCTCAGTTGATTGGGCATTGTCCAGCAAACCAAGCTGCCACCAGTTTGATTCCTGGTCAGGGCACGTGCCTGGGTTGTGGGTTTGGTCCCTGGTTGGGGTGGGTATGAAACTCAATGGATCAATGTTTTTCCCCCTCTCTTTCTCCCTCCCTTCCCCTCTCTCTAAAAATAAATAAGTAAAATACTTTTAAAATTAAAAAAAATTACTATTTTTTCTTTTTGACTTAAATCCATTCCAATCAGAGCTTGACAACACATAAAATTCCTTTCTCAATATTTTCTCCTCACAAACCTTCTGCAACTTCCTATGTTCATTTACCTTTTGTCTTATCTTCTTTTTATTTATCCTGGAACAATCATTTTACTTTAGGACAAAATTACTTCCTATTTGTCCTTTACAAAATCCAAAACAATAAAACATGTTCTTCATACCTTTCCTCTCCAGAAAACATATTCTATTTTCCTCATCTACATTTCTTATATATAGTCATTTTCTTTAAGTCTTATTTCCAGTAGTTTTGTAAAAAACCTTACCTCTTTTACAAATCAATTTTGGCAATACCTGCTAGAGGTAGAAAAACATCATATATACACAACATACATCTAGAGATGTACATAAACATAAAAAGAGAGACGCAAACAGAAACCACATAACTTTTATTCCAAAACTTCAGCCATGAATCAGGTACCCACTCACATGGGTAAAGCTTTTTATCGGTATTTGTTATCTTATTGAGGCTGTGGACTAATTTTGGGGCAAGGAACTTCTACAACAGTGTGTATTTTTAAAAGCTCCCCCCTTTTTTTTTTCTTTAGTCTCAGTAGGCAAGGTTTTGTTTATCTCCTGGGATGTTTACATCTCAAAGACATGGTAAGATTTACAACTTCAAGGATAGAGAAAGAATGTAAGAGTTCTCCTAGGTGGTTTGGGGTAATTGATATTTAAAATTCTCTTTTGTATTAGGGGCTACTGGGCATGGGGAGTTTTGTGCATTTCCTTATCAATTACCACAACTACCTCTTCATTCTCATTAGTTTCCCAGAGATTCTACCTCTTAAGAGTTTTTAAGCAGGCTTTGTCACCAGTACTGGGACCTTAATCTGCAACATCTTGTGCATCCCTAGTATTACAAAACGGCACAATAAGATTTCCAATTTATTGTCCTCTTCTCCAGCCCTGAAGCTAGCGGAATAATAGAGAAGCACATGTCTTTCCCTAACGTCAGATCATCTTCCAACTTTCTAACTTGAGTTTCAGCCTCTTAGCTGGACATTGGTGTCCATCTGAACTGCCCACAGTACAGAACAGCCATTTGTTTCACCTCTGCCACTGTGCTACACAGTTTCTCAAGCTCATTAAATCAGCCAGTGATTTAAGAGGGCCCCCATAATCAGGTCAACACAAGAAACGTCCAAACCTGTAAGAATTTTTATGAGTTTGTTTTGAGTCAAACTAACAGCAACTGCGGGGAAGCAAAACCTCAACAGATTGAGGAAATGCTCCAGAAAATAGCAATTTGCACCTTACTTTATACATTACAATCAAAAGAGAAGATGCAAGTGGGTTAGATGAAATCCATCGGTGGGTGACAGTTTAGGGAGACAGGAAAAAGCAAAGCAGGGAAACCTCTGGTGCTGGATAAAAAGTAAAACGATAGAAGCAGACTCCTTCTACGTAGGTGGGTACAGGATAGTTAAATCAACAATTAACGCGATAACAATAACAATGAGGGGATTAGAGGTCTGAGCTCTGGTGAGGTGGCTGTGGGAGGGGGGGTTGGAAAAAGAAGTTACTTTGACATTCCAAAGGTCTGTTATCATAGATGGGGGAAGGAAGAAAAAAAAAAACACACTCCATTAAGGTGAAGACTGACTTTTGTGAGGGAAGATTCTAGCCTTAGACAGGACTGCCGGCCCCCACCAGCTCTTAGTTAGAAGGTTTCCATTTCAGACCACCCTATGTGGTTCCTTTGTCTCTGAGTTTGGAAGGCCCTCAGGCAGCCCTCCCCTGAGCTTGTCAGGTTTATTTCAGTATGTGGCCTATCTTCATTCACATTCACATGGTGGTTCACATGCATCTAGCATTATAAGCCATTCCTCCCCACATAGAATTTGATGGCCAACACGAGATTTCCCCCCTTGGATGCCTCTTTCCCAAAGCTCATCTTGGGTCTCCTGGATAGCTTACAAATTGTCAGTTCACAAAATGGCCAGGAGCTTCCCAGATACAAAATGTTACACTGGCCTTCATAGGGGTTAAAATATTTTAAAATTTCTCTTTATTTATTCTTTGATACCTGAATTATTTATTAGACTGTTGCTTATTTTCCAAGATATTTTGGTATCTTACGTTGTTGATTTCTACTTAGTGTTTTTCTATATGGAAAGTATACTTTTTATTACTTTGATTATTTTTAATGTATTGAAACATTTGTGGCTCAATAAATAGTCTGCCTTGGTGAACATTCTATATACATTTGAATACAACTTGTATTCTGCAGTTGTTGCGTGTAGTGTACTATAAATATCAATTGGATCAAAGTGATTGATAGTGCTGCTTAGATTCTGTTTACTGACTTTTTTGGCGTCTTTTTATTCTACAAATTGCTGAAAGAAGAGTAAGCTATGATTTATTGCACAAATTTACCGCTTTTAAAAATCAACTAACCGGTTAAAGAATATCTGGAGAAAAAAAAGAATTATTTCCAGGTTTGGCAATAGTAAATAATGCTATTGTAAAAGAAGAAAGGTCTTACTCTAAGCGTGAGTGAACTATGGCCTGAAGACCCAATCTTGCCTATCACCTGTTTTATAAGGCAGAAGGGCTAGCAATAGTTTTTACAACTTAAATGATTGTCAAAATTAAAAGAATATTTCATGACACATGAAAGTGGAATGAAATTCAAATTTTAGTATTTGTAAAAAAAAGTTTTGTTGGAATACATCTCTACTCATCCATTCACATATTTTCTATGGCTTCTTTCATGCTACAGTGGCAAAGTTAAGTAGTTGTGACAGAGACCATTGCCCACAAAGACTAAAATATTTACTATTTGGTACTTTACAGAAAAAGTTTTCTAGACAGTTGTCTGAGATAAATACTTAGAAATGGGATTGATGGATCATATAGTAATTGTATATTTGACTTTAAAGTAAATGCCAAACCAGTTTCAGAGTGGTGGCTATTTGATTTTACATTCACATCAGCAATGCATAGGAGTTCTTGTTGCTGTACATCATCACTAGTACGTGACAAGTGTCAGGTTGGGTTTGTTTTGTTTTGTTTTTTACTGTTTTTTGCCATTCTTATAGGTGTGTAGTATTACCTTACTGTGAATTTAATTAGCATTTTCCTAAAAACTAATGATGTTGAACATCTTTTTATATGTTTGCCATCTATGAATGTTCTTTGGAGTGACTTTTCAAATATTTTGCAGATTACTAGAGGTTTCTTGTTTTCTTATTGTTGATATTTGAGAGTTTTTTATATAGTCTGCTTATAAGTACATTGTTAGGTTTAAGCACATTGTATGGGTAAATAATTTTCTCACTCTATGAATCATTTTCCCATAATGTGGGGAGAGTAGACACCCTTGCCATGTTCCTAATCTTCTGGGGAAAGAATTCAATCTTACACACAAAAATATTATGCATACTGTAGGATTTACAGAGATGCCTATACAATCAATGTTGGGGGAATTCTATTCTTACTTTGCTGAGGAATTTTATAATACATGAGTGACAAATTTTGTCCAATGTTATTTCTGCATCAATAGATATAATAATATGGATTTTCTTCTGCAGTTTGTTAATATGGTAGATTATATTGGGTTTTGGTTTTTTGGGGTTTTTTTGTACATGAGAAGAGCCTGGCATTCACATAATAAGGGTCACCTGGTCATGATATATTATTACATAATGATATAGTCAATTTTCCAACATTTTGTAAAGGATTGTTACATCTATGTTCATGATGGACATCATTAAATTTTTTTCTTATACTGTCTTTGAGTTTAGTACCAGAGTAATATTGGTCTCATAAGATGGGTTGAAAAGTGTCCTCTTCTGTTTTTTAGAAGAGTTTGTGAAGAATTGGTGTTATTTATTAGAATACAGCAGGGAAACTATCTGGGCCCAGAATTTATATTTATGAAAATTTTTTAACTACAAATTCAATGTATTTAATTAAGGTAGGACTATTTAACTCATCCTTATCTTCTGGGGTGACTTTGGTAATTTGTGGCTTTTAAGAAATTGTTCCATTTAATCTAAACTTTATATGCAAAAAATTGTACAGTTTTTCTTCTGATAATTTAAACATACAAGGCAGAGTTACTAGTGATTTCACCTAATTGGTTCCTGATACTGGTAATTTATGTCTTCTCTCTCTTATTTTTTGTCACTCTTGGTACAGGTATAGCAAATTTATTAATATTTTAAAAATACAGCTTTTGACTTATTAACCTCTAGTATTTTTTAATATTGATTTCTGATTTTATATTTATTCTTTCCTCCTACAACTAACTTTGGTTATAGTTATCTCCTACTCTCTACTTTCTTAAAGCACAGGCTTAGATTTGTTAAATTGAGATATTCACTTTGTTTTCCTAATATAAGCATTTAGTGCTATAAATTTCCACATCAGCCCTGTTTTAGCTATATCCCACTGTTAGCACACTCAGATCCAGGGAAAAACCGAGGCTGAAACTCTACATATGTAAGCAAAGATCAGGAAAAGACTTAAGAAAGAGGCAGGCCACTCCAGTGTGGCAATTAACAGAATTTATTAAGGGAAATATGCTGTGTCTTGGGTGGCTGCAAGATGAAGTGGATATCTTTCATGCCACTTGAAAGGTATCAAAGCATTATATAGGGTAAAAGTGGGAAATAGTCATAGGTACCAATATGTGAATGCAACCAGTTATGGAAAATTACTTGGCACAGTTGATCAGATCAGGACAATGGCCTGTTCTAGCAACCAGCACATAGCAGGAAGCAGGGGAAAGCTGCTAATTTATGTCAGAACATCAATTATGATCAGACAGTCTCAAAGTGGGGTTGTGAGAAACAACCTCATCCTGGCCTGGGTCCAACTGCAGCCTTGTCATGGAATAGTCTCTCCTCCAAACTCCACCTACACCTCATGACTGTCTTTTACAATCTCATGCACCTGCCCTCCCTCCACATTTTGTGATGTACCCTGAGTGGTCAATGAGGGGTTTCAACAGTGTGGAGGTAAGTCATTTAGTCACCAACTGACCACATTTGAGACACAGTCCACAGCAACAATACAGACACATACAAGAAAAATGGACAAATTAATAGAAATAGTCCAAGGATTAGTAATAATTTTTTTCCATCATGCCCCCTAGGACCTGAGGTAGTATTTTAAGGGGTCACCTAAACTTGAAGTCAGGTAACTCAAGGCATTTACTTAAGTTTTCATGTGGGCTAATAAAAAGGTCAATTATATCAAGCCAGTTGGTGGTAAGTTTTAGTTCTTATATAGGCTTACAAATTTTGTCTCCAAGTTCTATTGGTTACTGAGGGATGAATGCTAAGCCACAACTACAATTGTAAATTGCCCATTTCTTCTTTAAGTTTTATCTGTAGGTATTGTTTCAAATATATTGAAACTCTATTAGACATATATACTTTTTAAATTGTTTTCTGAGGAAATTGCCCTACTATCATTATATAATATCCCTCTTTATCTTATGTAGTTTTCTTTGAAGGCAATGCTTATGTAGCCATTGAAGGTTTCTTTTGAATATTCATGTTATGTTTTCCATCACCTTTTATTCTACCTGTGTAATTTATCTTAAGTGAGTTTCTTGTAAACAGCACATACTTGGGTTATGTTTTTAATATATCTGACAATCTATGACTTTTAATTATTGTTTATACCTTAAATATTTAATGTAATCACTGAAATGTTTGCATTTAGGTCAACCATTTTGTTATGATTTCTTTTTGTAGCCACTGTTTTTAGTTATTCTACTTTCCCATTCCAATTACTGGAGGTTATCTGAGCATTTTTAAGTATTGGATTTAAATTTACCTACTGTATTTTTGCTTCTTTTTATACTTTTTTAGTGGTTGATTTAAAGATTAAAATATACGTATTTAATGTCTTACATACTTTGAATCAATATTTTACTGCATCAAGTGGAATTTAGAACTATACCTTTAAATAGGGCCCTTTACTCTTTTATGGATTGTTTGTAGCCACAGAACATTCATTTGTTGAAGCCCTGACCCTCTCAGTGTGTTAGAATTTGAAGATGAAACCTTTAGGACGTAATTAGGTTTAGATGAAGTTTGAATAAGGGGCCCACATGATAGAATAATGTCCTTTAAGAAGAGGGAGCTCAGAACTCTCTCTCTCTCTGTCTTGTGAGAACACAATGAGGATGTGGCCATTTGCAAGCCAGGAAGAAGGCTCTTGCAAGGACCTTTATTTTGGACTTCCTGGCCTCTAGAACTATGAGAAAAAAAATGTTTATGGAACAAACTAACACACTCTCCCCATACTGGAGATCGTTGTGTGTGTCGTGTAGATCTACATATACTACAAAACCTATCTTATAGCAGTGTAATTTCTTTTCAAACACCAAATAAATTTTTAAAAATAAAATGTAAAAATATTCTGTCTACTCCTACATTTATCATGTTTAATGCTGTTTTTATTTCTGAACTTCTAGGTTTCCTTCTGATATCACTCTCCTGTCTGAGGGGGAAAATCTTTAGCAGTTCTTTTAGAGTAAGTGTGCTACAGAAAATTCTTTGAAGGACAGACAGTTTCACTAGATATAGAATTCTGAGCTCACAGTTCCTTTATTTCTGGGCTCACAGTTGTTTTATGTCATGCCAGTCCATTCTTGTCTCCATGGATTCTGATAAGAGGGCTGGTCATTTGAACCATTGTTACCATAAAAGTAATGCCATAATTCTCTAATTGTTTTTTAAAATGTTTTGGTTTTTGTCTTTAGTTTTCAGCACTTTCATTATGTGAGTGGACCTTGTTTTCTACGGGTGTATCCTGTTTGGGATTCACTGACCTTTACAAATCATAAAGCAGTTTTATGTTTTACCAAATTCAATTAATTTTAAGCCATTATTTTCAAATATTTTTTTCTACATGCATTTATCATCTTCTTCTTGGACTAATCATACAAATGTTAGGCCTTTTACTATTGTTCCTTTTTTTTTTTTTTTTTTTGATGTGCTGTTATTGCTTAGAACTTTTCTATCTCTGTTGTTCAGGCTAGATATTCCCTATTAATCTGTTCTGAATTTCACATTTTTTCTTCTGACATATCCATTTTGTTATTAAGCGTAATCAGTGAATTTTTAAATTCAGTGATCATATTTTTTTAGTTCTGAAACTTTCATTTGGTTTTCCTTTAGGTTCTCTATATTTCCTGAGATGTTCTATATTTTCATCAACTTGAAGACCATTATTGCTTAGTTCTTGGAGGATTTTTATAAAACCTGCTTAAAATCTTTGTTAGATAATTTCAGTATGTGTGTTATAGCTCTGGCATTGGTTGTGCTGCCCCATATAAAATGAGATTTACATGGTCCTTCATATGCCAAGTAATTTTGTATTCTATTGTTGACCTTTTAAATATTATGTTATGAGACTCTGGACTTTTTCAAATTGTAGGGGGTAATATCTATATTTTACTCTGGCAGGTGTAATGAATTTAGTTGATTTAGGCTACAAATCCTCATCAGCCTTGTTCAATGTCAGTTCATTTTCCAAAATCTTTGCAGTGTTATTCATATCTGTCCCCTCTGCTCAATCCAGTGGTCAGTCTGGCATGCGGGTAGTTGACCTCCAATAATTCAGTTCTCAAAGTCTATGGTATCTGTGGAGGAGACACTGTCCCATGATGAACTTGCTGTTTGTCCTGTGAGCTGGACCAAGGCAAGAAAAAATCACTTCTCACAAAACCCTATTTAAAACTGTCTGATCATAACTGATGTTCATTCTGACATAAATCAGCAACCCTCCCCTGCTATCTGTTACATGCTGCTTCCTGGAAGAGGCCATGGTCCTGACCTAGTCAAGCATCTAATTTCCAATACCTGGAAGCATTCACATACTAGTACCACTCCCTCTTACCCTACATAGTAATTCTTTGGTGCCTGTCAAGTGGCATGAAGTCTATCTACTTCATTTTGCAGCCACCCACGACACAATTTGTATGTAACTTTCCCTTAATAAACTCTGGTAATTTCTGGATTGGCGTGGTCTGCCTCTTCCATTGGTCTTTCCCTGCCCTCTGCTTACAGAGGTAGATTTTTAGCCTCAGAGTTTTTCCACGGGTCTGTGTATACTAAAAGTAGACATTCACACAACTTAGGACTTTGTATACAGCATTATGGTGTCACTTTCCAAGTTTCCTTGTCTTCACAATTTCCCTAGTACTTTCTGGGTAATTTGCACTCCTACTTTTGGTCCTTTGGCTAGAAAACTGGTACTTTATTCATATTGGTGTGCTGCATTCTTCTGTGATTAAGCTCATATCTGGAGCCAAGCAACAAATAAGAGAGTGAAAAAATAAAGAGGGCTGCCCTCTGATTAGAGTGGAAATTTCCTGCCTCAAAGTTTTAGGGAATTCTAGACACCATTGTTATTCCTGTCCTAGTTACCTTTACTGACAACTTGGAATTGTTTTGAGGGATATGGTGTAACAAAATCAGAGAAAAAAAATCAGATTTATCCCATTCTGACATTACGAGTTATCTTTCCCACTATTCAAATTAAAACTAGGTCATTTTTTACCAATGTCTCCCTGTGCATGCCAATCCTTGCTTCCATGTTCCTGGCTGTGCTGAGTCTAGTCTGGGAGATAATAGAGAAAAAAGTTTATATATTCACCACTAATACAATGGTATGTCACATTCTTCTCCCCATTGCAGTTGGTATTTACTTTCCACAATCTTCAAATACCTGTGCTGAGTCTAGCCTGGGAGATAATAGAGGGAAAAGTTTATATATTCACCACTAACACAATGGTATGTCACATTCTGTCTAGGTTTCATAACTGAATTTAGTGGAAGAAGAAAGTGGAATTTACTTGCTTTATCTTACCAGGAAATGAAACATATTCATTTACTTTTAAAATTCCTACTTGTCTTTTCTACTTTTACAGTTCCTATATTCAAAGGGAGTTTCTTGTAAACTGCACTCAGGTGGGTCCCAGGTTTTTTTCCCCTGTCCATATGGGAAAAATAAACCTCTCTTTTAGTTAAAGTGTTTAGACTATGTACATTTAATATACTATTGAAAAGTTGTGCAAATCTATATTTTATCATTTCTTTGTGTCCATTGCTTTCTGTTTTTTCTATTTAAATACATTTCAGTATTCCATTTTAATTTATCTTTAGATAAATTTCTTTGTATAGCTTTTGTAGTGGCTACAATTTAGGTTAAAATGTACATACACAGTTTCTCAGTCTTCTTAGTATAAATATTTCATAACTTCAGGGAGAATGTAAAAATATTAGCACATAAGTTCATTAAATCTTCCCTTTCTTTTGTTCACCTAATAAATTTATTTTTCTAAATTGTTTTTATTGTGGGTTTTAAAAAAAACACATAACATTAAATTTACCATCTTAACTATCTTTTTTTTTCAAATACATTTGTCTCTGCCTACCCCTCCCCCCACTTATCTTAACTATCTTTAAGTGAGCCAGTAGTCTTAGGTGTATTCACGATGTTGTGCAAGAGATCTCTAGAACTTTTCGTCTTACAAAACTGAAACTCCATACACACTAAACACTAAATTCCACCCACACTTACAGACCGTGGAAATCACCTTATTATTTGTTTCTATGACATTAACTACTTTAGACTCTGCATGTAAATGGAATCACAGAGTATCTGTTATTTGTGAGTGCCTTTTTTCACTTAGTATCACGCCCTGAAAGTTCATCCATATGACAGGATATCCTTTCTAAAGGCAACATAATATTCCATTGAATGAATATACTGCATGTTCTTTATCTGTTATCTGTCCATGGAAGTTTGGATTGCTTCCTTTACCCTTCCCTATTATTTATTTTCTCTGATTCAGTACTTTTATTTAAGGCTCTCATTAATTCTATGGATATAGTTATTTCTATATAAAAAATTTTAAAATATAGTTGATACATAATGAGAGAAACACCAATCCATTGCCTCCCGTACGCACCCTGACCAGAGATGGAACCCACAACCTAGGTATGTGTCCTGACTAGAAATCAAACCCGCAACCTTAATGGTGTACAGGACAATGCTCCAACAAACAGAGCCATCTGGTCAGGGCCTCAACATTTATATTCTTTATGATCTGATCTCTGTGAGAAGTCTAGTAATCATCTATCACCATACAAAGGTATTACAATAAAATTGACTATTTTTTCTATACTATACATTACCTCAGGAAGACACATTTTTTTTTTAAATGGAGGTTTGTACCTCTTACTCCCCTCAACTTTTCTCCTCATCAGCAACCCCTCCCCAATGGCAATGATCAGTGAAGGGGCCAAACTTTAACACTAGGTCAAGCCTGGGCCGAAACAAGAAACTAGAACAAACAATACCCCAAGATGAAGGGAAGAATTAGAGCCCCCCCCCCTTAGTAACAAGATAGGACAACGGCTGAGCCTTGACTCAGACAAATAGCCCATAAAAGCAGGGTCAGAGCTGAGGATAAGGGAGAAACAAATACCAAGAAAAACATATCAGGGTGCAGCCCCCATGCAGCTGGGCCAGAGTCGACAAGAATGAGGAGGAGGCATAGGGCGAGGGTTGAGCCTTGCCTCAGATACACATCCTGACCAGAGAAAGAGTAGGGGGCCCAGTAACAGCCTTGAACCTAATCAGCAAAAAAGAAAGAAAGAAGCTGCCTATTGCTAACTGCCACTTCTCGCCCTTGTATCTTGCTTGCTTGCTCTGCTTATAAAAACCCGTGTACCCTTACAGCGGTGCGCCTTTTTCCTTTCGAGGGAAAGGTGGCCCCTGCGCAGGTAAAACTTGGCCAAATAATAAAGAGTGTGTGATCAAACTCTAATTTCTGAGCTCATACTTGTGGGGATCGTAACATTTGGAGGCCCCAGCGAGATTCCCCCTTTTTCTGGGGTAAAAGGACGGGAATCAAAGGGACCAGCTCGAGTTGGGTGAGTTAAACCGAGGATTCTCTTAAGGGGAAGGAAAGGCTAGCCTTTGCAGCCCTGAGGTGGTAGGTGAGACGTCACCGGCAGTCCACCCAGGGGGCTCCCAAGGAGGGGACGCCCTCGGGAGTCGCGACAGGGTCGCCTGAGGTCGGTTTTGGTGCGCAGCGCGGGGAGAAACGGGTACGGGAGCGCATGCGAAAGTGCCGTGTGAGTGAGCGAGTGCCTGTCTGTGTGACTCCACGGGACAGCGAGCCTACGGAGTCTGAGTGGGCCCCAACCTGCGGTTCCTCGGTCTGTCATATGGCATAACGGCTGGGAGGTAACCCGGATTCTACTCGGGCAGCCTTAGCTAAGACAGACCCAAGTCCCTCGCGAGAGGAGAGGCCAGGCGGGCGAAAGTGAAAGTGCTTTAATCGTTCCTGTCTGTCCAAGTCGTCTCCTAAATGTGCGTGTGTGAGGCCGGCCGAAGAGTGAGCGGTGTAAGTGAGAGAGTGGTGTGGAGCCTGGCCGCGTGTTTAATCTTGACCCTCCTCGGTCTCATAAAGTCACGATCTTTGGACCCAAAATACGTAAAGACATGGGACAAGGGGGATCCACGGGAGCGGTCGAGGGTTCACCTTTGGATTGCATCTTGAAAAACTTCTCTGATTTCAGAAAGCGGGCGAAGCGCTATGGAGGGAGTCCTCCCGACCCGGAGACCCTCCAAACGTTCTGCCAGCTTGAGTGGCCCACCTTTAATGTTGGGTGGCCGACTGAGGGAACTTTCCACTTGCCAATTTGTTTCTCGGTCCAACGAGTCACCTACGTGGTGCCTCATCCGGACCAGCAAATCTACATCAATGTCTGGACGGATATTGCCACGGATAGACCGGGCTACGTCCGGAAGTGCAGCCAAGGGCAGGCAGGGACAAACAGGAGGGGTAGAGCGGTGTGCTTAGCCGCTGGATCGGGCGAGAAGAGAGGCCCCCAAGGAAATAGCAGAAGGGGAAGTGCTGAGCCCCAGCCGTCATCGGGACCTGAAGGGAACTGGCCGTATCCAGTCCTGCCAGGCCGGCCGGAGGACCCCTTAGATCCTGTTAACGCCCCACCGCCGTATCCCGCCCAGGCGGCACCCGATTCCTCCGAGCAATCCGGGGAAATTGTTAGTCCGCCCCACACCCGGGGAGGGACCTCTTACAGTGGTGAGGGACAGAAAGGCCGGCGCGCTCCGAACTCTAGAGAGCCGACCCTGCTACCGCTCTGAGAGGCGCCCACGGCCCCGGACGCCCCTAGGGCGCCTCCTAGGCTAATCTATGTCCCCTTTTCCACGAGTGATCTATACAATTGGAAACACCAGAACCCCCCATTCTCTGAGAAACCCCAGGGCTTGATTTCCCTACTGGAAACTATATTCCGGACCCACCAGCCCACATGGGATGATTGCCAGCAGATATTGCAGACCCTGTTTACGTCTGAGGAAAGGGAAAGGATCCTGAGGGAAGCGGGGAAGGCGGTTATGGGAGAGGAAGAAGGGACAGCGGGAGGAAGAAGGGAGTTGGAGGAAATACTCCCCTCCATCCCCCCGATTGGGATCCGAACACTGGAGGGGGAAGGGAGGCACTTCTGCAGTACCGCCGAGCTCTTCTGAGGGGATTGCGGGCAGCAGCCCGCAAGCCCACAAATTTTGGGAAGGTGAGTGAGGTAGTGCTGGGACGAGACGAGACCCCTGGCGCATTCCTGGAAAGATTAATGGAGTCGTATAGGGTATATACCCCATTAGACCCAGAGGCAAGGGAGAATAGGAGACTCGTAAACATAGCCTTTGTCACGCAATCAGCAACGGACATAAGGAGGAAATTGCAGAAGATAGAGGGATTTGAGGGAGGTTATAGAGTCTGTAGTGTCCAGATGCCAGACATGCGCCAGGGTAAACGCGCAGAATCAAAAATGCCCTCAATTTATCAGGCATAAGGGAAATGCCCCTGGAGAGATCTGGGAGGTTGACTTCACTGAAATGTCAAAAGGGAAATTGGGATACAAATACCTCTTAGTTCTAGTAGACACCTTCTCGGGCTGGGTGGAGGCCTTCCCCACAAAGGGTGAAACGGCAGCCACGGTAGGGAAAATCTTAGTCCGAGAAATAATTCCCAGATATGGCATTCCCGTGGCGATTGGATCAGATAACGGGCCTGCCTTTGTATCCCAAATATCCCAAAACCTAGCTGGGAGACTGGGCATAACCTGGAAATTGCACTGTGTGTATAGACCCCAAAGCTCAGGGCAGGTAGAGAGAATGAATCGGACCTTGAAGGAAACATTAATTAAATTAAAGGAGGAGCTCGGGGAGAACTGGGTAGAATTGCTCCCCTTCGCCTTATTTAGGGCTCGATGTACCCCGTACACAGGAGGGTGGACGCCTTATGAAATCATGTACGGGCAGCCTGTGCCACTAGTGCCCAAGCTGACTAGAGAGGAGATGGAGGCCTCTAATCATAACTTTCTAAAGTCCTTACAGGCACTGCAGGCCCTCAGAGAAGAAGTCCGGAGCCTACGAAGGGAGGAAAAGGAGGCAAATGAAAGAGGCGGTGCTGGCGAACTAAGGACACTGGACCCCGGTCAATGGGTATGGATCCTGAACCACCGGCGAGGAAGCCTTGAACCCAGGTGGATCGGGCCATTCCAGGTACTGCTAAGCACCCCGACTGCCGTTCGGGTGGCTGAGAAACCCTACTGGATACACCTCTCCCACGTTAAGCCAGCTCAGGACCCCAGTGAAGAAAAACCATGGAGAGTTCGACAGGACCCAGGAAAGCCTCTCCGGCTCTCTTTTACACGCTCTTAATATTGATTGGATTAAATTGGGAAACGAGCGGGTATGAACTCCGGGAATGGGTGTTAATAAGGACGAGGGATGGAACTGTACTTGCCAAGAACCAAACATGGGGCGAGAGGATAGTTTAATTATTGTACCAGCTATATATATATGCAGAAGCAGACTCCCATAAAAGAGGAGGAACCTGAGATTCTAAAGGCTCAGGGAGGGACTATGGTTTGCTTGTACAAGAGGAGTCATGAAATGCATAGCCCCCATAAACCCTGATATTTGTGTTAGTGCCTATATCATTCCCCAAGTTTATCTATATGGGGGAGATTCTAACTTCCTGCCACAACCCTCCCCTCGAGTTAAGAGGGTTCCCCTGCTTGTCCCCATCGTAGCTACAATCGGAATAGTACGCTCTGCTGCCCTAGGGGCAGGTGCCCTTGTGCAGGGAGAAATGAGTCTATGACAGCTGTCACAAACTTTCTCTAAGGATGTGTCCCTACTACAAGAGCAGGTAATATATCTAGAGAAGCAAGTAGACTCGCTAGCAGAAGTAGCCCTCCAAAATAGGTGAGGATTAGATCTTCTGTTTTTGAAGCAGGGAGGGCTTTGTGCTGCTTTAGGAGAAGAATGCTGCTTTTATGCCAACCACTCGGGAGTGATAAGGGAAAACATCAAAATTTTGACTCATAGGTTAAAAGAAAAGGATAGTGAGGAAGGTGATTCCTCCTGGTATGCCTCCATGTTTAAAGCTTCACCCTGGCTGACTACCCTAGTGTCGGCCTCAGCTGGGCCGGTCCTAATCCTCCTACTAATCCTGTTGTTTGGCCCAATAATATTGAATAAGCTCATAGCATTTGTGCGGGACCGTATAGAGGTTGTGAAACTGATGGTACTGTCCCAGCCCTATACTCTACTAACCACAGAAGACACTGAGTCAAGGGTTTGACAAAGGATGAACAAGAAAAAGGGGGGAATGAAGGGGCCAAACTTTAACACTAGGTCAAGCCTGGGCCGAAACAAGAAACTAGAACAAACAATACCCCAAGATGAAGGGAAGAATTAGAGCCCCCCCCCCTTAGTAACAAGATAGGACAACGGCTGAGCCTTGACTCAGACAAATAGCCCATAAAAGCAGGGTCAGAGCTGAGGATAAGGGAGAAACAAATACCAAGAAAAACATATCAGGGTGCAGCCCCCATGCAGCTGGGCCAGAGTCGACAAGAATGAGGAGGAGGCATAGGGCGAGGGTTGAGCCTTGCCTCAGATACACATCCTGACCAGAGAAAGAGTAGGGGGCCCAGTAACAGCCTTGAACCTAATCAGCAAAAAAGAAAGAAAGAAGCTGCCTATTGCTAACTGCCACTTCTCGCCCTTGTATCTTGCTTGCTTGCTCTGCTTATAAAAACCCGTGTACCCTTACAGCGGTGCGCCTTTTTCCTTTCGAGGGAAAGGTGGCCCCTGCGCAGGTAAAACTTGGCCAAACAATAAAGAGTGTGTGATCAAACTCTAATTTCTGAGCTCATACTTGTGGGGATCGTAACAATCAGTTTGTTCTCTGTATATTCTTGAATCTATATTCAAATCTTTCAGCAAATTTGTCAACGTTTTAGAAATTATTTCTTTAAAATCTTTTATGCATCATCCTCTTTCTCCTCTCCTTCTGGATTTCAAAGACAAATTCTAGAACTTTTAGTACTGTTCCAAAGGTCACTGAATCTCCAATTTTTTTTCAATATTTCTTCTCTTTGCTCTGGCCTGGTAGCTCCGTTGGTTAGAGCATTATCCCCATATGCCAAGGTTGTAGTTTCAATCTCTTGGCAGAATGCATACAGGAAACAACCAATGTATGCATGGATGGGTAGAGGAAGAGATTGATGTTTCTCTCTCTCCGCCATCTTCTCTCTCTCAAAAATCAATAAAATTTATTTTTTTTAAATTGCCTCTTGAGTTAAACAGTAAAAAGATAACTTAAAAATATTTCTTCTCTCTTTTCTTCAGGTGGCATAGTTAATATTGGTCTTTCTTCAACTTCACTGATTTTATTTACTCTCATTCAATTCTGCTATTGAGACCATACCATGAGTAATTTCTTTTATTGTAATTTTAAGTTGTAAAACTCCTGTGTGTTTGTTTTATATTGCTTTTATATCAAAAATATTGGCCCTCACTTCTGGTAGTATGATTCTAATAGCTGTTTTAAAATCTTTGTGTGGTAATTTCAATATTAGAGTCATCTCACTCTTACCTTTTGTTGAGTATATTCCCTTAAGAGTTGTTGAAATGTCCCTGGTTCTTTGTATGCTGAGTAATTACAGACTGTATTCTGGGCATTTGGGGTATTTTGTTGAGACCTTTATAATTGTTAAAAGTCTACAGTGTTGATTCTGTTTATCAAAAAAATGACCCATTTGAGTTGAAGACATACGTTTCAAACCATTTGTTGTGATCATGCTTCCAATATCAGCTTTCTTTACAGAGCCTTTGCTGTAATGTAGATCTGTACTATGTGCCACCAGGGATGACTATGAGGCTTAGGCAGGTCTACTCTATATTTTAGTTCTCAAAATTTCTGTTGTGCTCTTTTAGGACCAAATCCATATTCAGAGTAAACCTAGAAGTTTATATATAATTGTATGCAATCTCTCTCTCCTCCCCCACACCTCCCCCACCCCGCAATTCAATAAACATATCCTTGGGTAAGGATTTTTTCAAAAAGGCTTCAGGATGCTGCATGGTCACCTCAAAAGTGACAACAGCCTTCCTCCTCACCTGTTTCTGCCCAAGTATTTGGAAAGATATGTTCCTTCTTGTATTCCCTAAGAAGGGGCAGGATCAGATTCTCATTTGAGGACTAGGAGTGCCTTCTGCCCCCTTACAGAGGGTGCTCTGTTTCAGAGCAAACAGCAGTGCAAAAACCTGGAAGAATCTTTTGCCCACTCCCCCCCAAATGTATTAAGAAGGCTCAGGGAAAGCATAGGGGTAGGAGTAGGAACAGAGAGAAAGAAGATGAAAGAGCAGGAAGGAAAGGAAAAAGCAGAGAAGGAAAAACATTCTGGGTCTGGCCACCTTTCCCATCCTACCAGCCCTACCAGGAACTAAACATAAATATCAATATAACTTCCTATAAACCCAGGCCTTATCAGGCAACCTCCTCTCATAGCTTCATTCCCCTTCCTCCTTTGTCTCTCATCTTACAGTTTTTGCCATAGAAATAAAGTATCCTTTACATTTCCAGATTTAATTTCTATTCTGCCCACTCTGCAACCTCATTGAGTACAATAAGAATTGAACTCTGAGGCTGAGAAGGTTGGGGGTCCTGGCAAAGGTGAGAAGGGACTATGTCACACTGGTCACACCTCTACCCCAAGCTGTTATAGCTAACATGCATCAATTTAATGACCTTGAGGGTAAAGAGGTTACATTAAAAGACACAAGAGCCTGCCTGCAACTTTATCTTCCCTGAAGGCAGTTTTCCCTTCCCTCCATTGCCTTCTTGAAGGGTATGGAAGGCCAGCCCACAGAGTAGCAGTGAGCACTTTGTCTGGAAGACTTGTCTACTGTGTGAGATTCGAGGGCCCATATACCTGTTATTTTCTCAGTATGAGTGTGTGTTGGTAAGGTTCCACAGTATTTGAATGCAGGCATTATAATATACATTTTCAAAGCAGATGATGTAATCTCACCCCTAGCCAGCCCATTTCAAAGCTATGAAACGCTAAGGTGCATGTACTATCGAATTAAGAAAGTTTTAAACTTTTACAAACCTAATCTACTTTTCTGTTTCCATTCTGTTTTTCCTCTTATTCCTTTGGTATGTTTGTTTTTCAAGTGAATGAATGGTAAATCACCTTTGGAAAAGTTCACTTTACTTACTCCTGGAGATTTGATTGTTTCTCCCCCTCCTATGCTGTGTGCGGCAAGCTCCAGGCCTAGTGTCTTGTAAGAGGTTGAGCATAGGGTTGTGAAGAGATGTGAATTCAAGTCATCAGTTTGACAAGAAACTACAAAAACCAGAGCTCCAAGCAATGTATCAGCCAGCACCAGTGGTATAGTGATTCAACAACCAACACTCTGAAAAAGTCCTATTTGGTACAATGGTATACTCAAACTATTGGGAAATGCCTGGCCTGGTTTCAGGAACTGTAACCCTGCCGACAGGCTGGAGGACCCCAAGGCTGGGAATAATCAGGAGGCCTTGGAGAAACAGGCTCCTGAGAAGAAATAACCTGTCCCCACTGGCAGGGGCATAGCTCCTGCCTCTCTGCTTTGCCATGGAGGACAGGTTAATCAATGACGGGTAAGTTACCTCGAGCTGAGGTATACAACCTAAGACAGATGCCAATCGGATATTGGCAGCAGACAAGAAACTGGGGGACATGGAGAAAGGGCAAAAAGGTCCGCCCCTCTGGGCTCGGCTTGGACACGGCCAGAGTCCTCATTCTATTGGAAAGCAGTCCCCTTGTCTCTTGGCGGCTCCCTCCCCCCGGCTCCCTCCCCTTCCCCCACCACCTGGCTCAGGCTTGAAACAATACAGGAATCGGCCCTAAACCAGATCTGGTCCTTAGGCATTCTTATGTTTACTATGCTCTCAAGTTCAGTCATCTCTCTTGTTTACTAGTCTCTCGGACCCTTATAAATCGGTGTGTTCCTGCCATTTGTTTTCTTCAAAACATCACCCATTCTCTATGAACATTAACATACTGATGTAATGAGATCACCTGTGCATTCCTGTTAACCTAGCCCCACTGATAACCTTTTTGATAAAAGCGTTTGGAAAAAGGGACTCAGGGCCTTTCCCACTAGAGGAATGTGCCAGGGGCTTCTCCACTAAGAGGGAAGTGCCCACGGCCGCTCTTCCGGAAAACAGAGAAGTGTTTGCGATGATTGGTGTCTATTCCCCCCATCCATGACAAACCCGGGATGGGCTCTGCAGGATTCAGAGCCCTGCTCCCATCTCAACTGGTCCCGGACGGTTTCCCTCAGATTCGGGGAGTGCCGCGCTCTGCGGCTTGCTCCTTCCCCTCGACGCGGCAGTTGCTGCCCGGACCGGGGAGGAGCAGCGACCAAAGCGGTGCTCCACTGTGGTGGCAGCGCTCCCCCGTCTGGCTGCCGCCCTGCAGCGCAACACAAACCATGACCAATTACAAGACACAAACTAAGGTCATTGAACGGGGAGATGGAAATAAGTGCACACAGTCTCATTTCCTGAGTCCTTAAGAGTCATTCTATCCCTGGCTGGTGTGGCTCAGTGGATTGAGTGCCAGCCTGCAAAATGAAAGGTCACGGATTTGATTCCCAGTCAGGACACATGCCTGGCTTGTGGGCCAGGTTCCCAGTGGGGGTCAGGCGAGAGGCAACCAGTCGATTTTTTTATTGTTTTTCGATCTCTCCTTCTTCCCTTCTCCTATCTCTAAAAGTAAATAAATAAAAAAAATTTTTTTAAAGAGAAGGTCACTCTAACACACCAAAGCTCTGTATACTTGGGACAAACAGCTTCGTATCTCTTGATGATGGGGTCTTCCTCTTGTCAATAAAGATGTTAGGCTGAGTAGTGCATAAGGACTCTTGGTACATTAAGGTGAAGAGATTTGGAGGCCCCTTTGTTCCATAGAGGCCTCCTAAGACTCACCCACTTTTAGTCCAAGGGCTTCCTTCTCCCTGACTTCCCACCAAGCAAAGGTAAATCAAGAGACCCTGGGGTGGTTGTGAATTCTAACACAAATTAAAGATGGCTGAGGGGAAGAAGGGATGGAACCAAGAAAACTTCAGAAACTTCAGCAGTGTTGTCTAGGGGTGAAATACAATCCTGTTACTATAAATTAAACATTTGTTGAGGTTATTGAGTTCTCAGCACTGTATTAATTCCTTTTTTAAATCTTCACATAAACAAGATGTGATAAGTAGGTATTATCATTATTATTCCTATTTTTCACACAAAGAAATGGAGGTTCAAAGCAATTACTTGCTGATGTCCACTCAACTGGAGCACAGATCTATCTTACTGCAGCTGTTACGGGTAGGTGATATTGTCGCAGGTGGGCATAAGTAACCAGGTTCTTGTTGATCGCGGACACAGAATTGAACCTAACACACAGAGAATTTATAGCAGAAAGAGAGATTTATTAAGTGATAGTACACTCCACAGAACATGGGAGAGGGCCAATACCAAGCAGAGACTGACTTCAGGGACTGGAGGGATTCTGTTCATATAGGGCAGTTATTTCCTGGTTAGTTTTGGTGACCTTCTATTGCACATGTACAAGTAGTTATTGAAAGGGTAAAGGCAGAACCATTCGCTATTGTGAAGCCATTTGCTATTGTGGCACCATTTGCTGTGGCCGGGTTAAACGTGACTGCCATTTTACTCTTCTGAGCTTTTCCCCAGAACTGGAAATGACTGGAAAACAAGAACAGAACTAAGCACTCCCTACAGCCACAGGCAGAAGATAACACTGGAATGAACTGCAGCCTACAGTGGTACTACCCAGGGGCCACACAGCAGCAACTCCCCACCCTTTTTTAATCCAATTACAATCCAATAAAAGCTCAAAGCTCCCACCCCTCAATGCTGGTGTATCTCTCCACACCATGCCCCTCTCTTTTCCTGGAGAGTGAATAAAAACTTTTATTCTCTACATTTTCTTCTCTTTGTGAACTCTTTCACAGCCCATGTCACCAACCACCCTAACAGTTATACTACTTTAAAGCTACTAAGCATGTGGTTTCCCATGATGTTCCTTGATTGGCCACCAGGGAAGGGGGTCTCACAATGTTAATTTATTATAATGTAATTAAAATGAAGCAAGGGTCATGTAGCATCTGCGCAGGTGCATTCATGATTCACTATGATTCAGCGCTTATCCAGAAAGTGGCAACAACAGGTCTTAGAACGGGGTCTCTGTCCTGTATGGATGTCCTTTGTCTTAGCCCTGGGGCACCTCCGGAGTTTCCTCCTTCCTATCTCTTGCCTCAATATGGGTGTAAAACCTTTCAAAAATTTGTGCTTCCTAGCTCACTGATGCCTCCAAAGTTTGATTCTACATGATCAAATCATTCCTTGCCTAAGAAAATTTGACTTCCCTCTGCAAAATATCAGATACGCTAAAAAAACAGTGGACTAAAACTCCAAAGAATGAGTTGCCAGGTAGAAAGTATCTCTTTTCAGGACAGGTACCCCAGCCATCCACTTCACTTGTCCTGGAACCCTAAAGTATCCAAACCCATATAGAGCAAGAATCAAAGCTCACAGGTTGCTTGTAGACTATTGTAGGGGTTCAAAACAAGCCACACCAAGATGTGCTGTAGAATCTGGATTATTTTGAGCTAAAGGCAATTTTGGCTTCAGGCTCAAGAGAAACTTCTGCCCCTCCCTTTAACTGCCTAGAAAAACCTGAAAGAGGGACCTTTCCCCTAAGAGATTACCAGTAATACCCTTTTGACCAAGCTATATGGCAGGGATTTTTATTTACTAATCATTCTTCTTCTTATCAGCCTTCGAAGACCCTTTGAAGCCCCCAAGGTGCATGGCCTTCATCCCTAGCTGAGAATGTATTATATACTTGATTCCCCTTTCTATCTCTGACTCTCTTATGCATGTGGGGCCTCTGATTCTCTCATGCTCATGGGGCTCCCATACATAGGCATGTATTAAATATGGTTATGTTTTCCTGCTAATCTGTCTCATGTCTTTTTGGTTATAAGATCAGCCAGAAGAACATTAATGGTAGAGGAAACTTAGTTCCTCCCCCACAGCTAGTGCTGTGAGCAGGATGAACTCAATGGCTGGAACTCCGCACTTCCCCACAAGACTGCTACAGATGAAAAGATCCTGGGCCATCAGACACAGGCCAGCAGAAAGTAAGGGTCCTTACCATGTCAGCACATCCCAGATATCTGTCTGTTGGATTCAGTGTAAGTGAAAGTGGTTAGAACCTTTTGCTCTCACCCAAATTTAGATTAGCAAGAGAAAGTATTTGTGAAACCGAAACCAGAGAAGTCCGAGTTCGTGCTGCTTGTCACTAGCAGACCCAATAAGCAAAGACACGGATTGAATCATTATGGGCGCTTTACTCAGCTGGTTGGCAATCTGAGAAGATGGCAGGTTTGTACACTAACAAACCATCCTGAATTCAATTTTAAACCAACTCTTTTTATAAGAAGAAAACTGTAGGTAAGGGGTTTGGAATTCAGGGAAAAAGTTAATCAGATAAAAGGTGCAGCATTCCTTCACCCTTGCCCTGGGCAGTGGGCGTCTCCCCCTGGAGCACAATAGCTCAAATACCATCTTGATGGCTTGCAGTCCTCCTGAGGGGAAAAAGGTGGGTCTGCTTATGCTCTCCTGGAGTCCAGGTGGGTCATACCTTCAGCTCCTGAAACAAGAGCTCTTTATATACATTCATTACTAAGCTTATTAGCCATTACGTAAAACTAAAAATTTTCCAACATTTGAGTCCCCCATCAAAACCACTTTTTGCATTAGCAACTCTGGTAAGTTGATATGAGCATTCATGGGTTTTGTTTTGCTCTCTCTGCTTTCTTTCCTTCATCTTGTATATCCCTGAGAGCTTGGCCTTACGCCTAGTGAGAACATTTTCTCTGTGGCTTCTACCATCAAGAGGGTACATTTGCTAAGGTGTAACTTGCTCTCTATCTGGCCATGACAAGCTCTCAAGGAGCTTACTGTGTCTATTCTGATCCTAGATGGTCTATAGATTGTGGATCCAAGCTTAGGGAATCTTGAACCTTATTCTGTTCAAGATGGCAAAGTAAGTAGTACCCTGTGTTTTAGAACAGCTGTTTAAAGATAGGGCCCTCCATCTTTCTTAGGGAACTCTATAAAGAAACTTTCTTGTGAGGGTTGCATCTTTTGCACTCTCCTTTGGGGATGCCTTGTGGCCATAGCAATGGTTCAAGTCACTATAGATTCCAATGTCAAGGGCATACAATGGATTCCTTTTAATTGGAAAAACTTCTAAATGGAAAAGAAAAAAAAAATTTTAGAGAGCTGTCACATTGTTATAATAGCTGATCATTAACATACATGCTAAACAACAAAAACAGACCATTTTCTTACACCATAGACAACAATCAACTCAAAATGGATTAAAGGCTTATGTTAGACTCAAAACCAAACAAACCCTAGAAGGGAATCAAAAGAAAAAAAATAAACAAATGAGACTACATCAAACTGAAAGGTATTTGCACAACAAAGGAAACCATCAACAAAATGAAAGGACTGCCCACTGAATGGGAGAACATATTCACCACTGGTACATCTGATAAGGGGTTAATTTCCAAAATGAATAAAAAACTTATACAACTCAACACCAAGAAGACAAACAATCTAATTTAAAAATAGGAAAAGGACCTGAATAGAAACTTCTCCAAAGAGGACATACAGATGGCCAAAAGACATATAAAAAGATGCTCAACGTCACTAATCATCAGAGTAATGCAAACTAAAACCACAATGAGGTATCATCTCATACTTGTCAGAATGCCTATCATCAATAAATCAATAAACAACCCTGATTGGAGTGTCTCAGTGGCTGGGTGTCATTCCACAAACCAAAATGTCACTGGTTCCATTCCCAGTCAGGGCACATGCCTGGGTAGCAGGCTGGGTCCCCAGCTGGGAGTGTACAAGAGGCAACGGGTCCATGTTTTTCTCACACATTGATGTTTCTCTGGTCTTTCTCCCTCCTTTTCCCTCTCTAAAAATAAATAAATAAAAACTTGAAATCAATAAATCAAAACCAACAAGAGTTGGTGAGGATAAGACAGGGGAGCCCTCATGCACTGTTGGAAGGAATACAGATTGGTGCAGCCACTGTGGAAAGCAGTATGGAGTTACTATAAAAAATTAAAAATGAAACTGTCTCATGACCTAGCAATTCCACTTCTGGGAATATATCCAAAGAAACCTGAAATGCTAATTCAAAACAACATATGTATATCTATATTCACTGTGTGTTACTTACAATAGTCAAGATTTGAAAGCAGCCCAAGTATCCATCAGTACATGAGTGGATATAAAAACTGTGGTACATTTATATGATGGAATACTACTCAGCCATTAAAAGAAGGAAATCTTACCCTTTGCGACAGCATGGATGGACCTGCAGAGCATCATGCTAAGTGAAATAAGCCAGTCAGAGAAATACAAATACCATATAATTTCACCCATATGTGGAATCTAAAGAACAAAATGAAGTAACAAGTAAAATCGGGACAGACTCATAGAAGGAGAAAAGACTGATGGCTGTCAGGGGAGAGGGTGTATAGAATTGTACACGCAAAACCTATAATTTTATTGACCAACGTTACCTCAATAAACTTTTAAAAATTCTCCTAATCAGATGGAAAGACAGAAATTAGAACAAAAATCAAAGTCCATTCAAACACTTTCCTATTTACTTTTAGACATTTGCAGATATTGTAGAAGTCACAACATTGGAAATTTAATTTGTCCTGCACTTAAGAAGAAAGATGAAAGAAAAAGAATGGTAAAATCTTACTAAAAGACAACCTAAATATTGTGTGTCCTAAGAACTTGATTTGGTCACTCAGGTTGGAAGTTCCAAAACATGGCCAGACAGAAATGGGGACTAAACTTCATTTATGGCTAAGGTCCTCCCAAGCTGCTGCCAGCCATCAAAGAAATTATAAATTAACTCACAATGGTTATTACAAGGAATTTGCCAATTAGAAAAAAAATGAGCTAAATAAAATAGACAAGGTTAAAACGAAGGTTTAGTACACCACTACCAAAAGGCTGAATGGGCCAAGGTGACTCGTGTTTATCCCCCAAAATTAAAGGGTCCCAAATAAGTCTGCTACATTTACTCAAGTGTGGATAAATTTAAAAAACTGAAGGAAGGAATTATAATAAGAAACCTGACCAGCAATCCCTTGAGGAAACAGGCTGGTTAAATCAAATTAAAGATTGATAACAGGGTCAGGGTCTTTGGCTCAACTCCTCAATGAGGGCACAAAGCGTTTTTACTCAAGAGTAGGTAAAATGACAAGGAAATAGAAAGAGAAATTTTCAATACTTCTTCATATGGGAATTCCTGAACTGTGATAACAAAACCCATGGGTGAAGCCCTAACTCAGGGTACAATTAGATTTTTAAAATATGGACGAGTAAAGATTGATAAGATTTGGACTATTGTATACTTTAAACAGGCTTTGTTAGAGAAAGCAGTTAATGTCAACTTTAATTGATTGCATCTCTTTTACCTGAAAGTATTGCAAAGATAGACATTGTGCCTCATTCTGGAACTGGGACAGGCTGTCAGTTCTTTTGGCTTTCAGAAGGAAAGACTCTGGAAGGTCTTTACATCCTCTTAGGTCCATTGAATTGCTTAATAATGCCAGAAATATTTATTATATGTCCCAGCTAAAACCTGATAGGATATTTGAAAGGATTCAATAATTTTTTTATCAGAAATTTAGGCAAATTGGAAACTGTCACAGCCTGATAGGAATTTTTTATATTTTCAGCCCCTCCCAAAGCTAAAATAAATCTATATATTCAGCGGGGGGGAGAGCAAATAACAGATTATGCAGTGTGGAAGAAAAAGGAACACATGCAAACCTGACAAGCTCCTGGGAGGCCTGTGTGGAGGCCTTACAAACTCAGAGACCTAAAGTAACCACAAGGGAAGGTCTGAAATGAAAACTTTTTTACTAAAAGCAGGTCAGGGCTGATAGCCTTGCCCTAGGCCTGTATTTTTCTCTAACAAAGGTCAATCTTAACCTTAACTGAGCCTGTCTGTTGTCTTTTTGCATACCTTTGGAATGACTAATTTTCTTTTGCACCCTCACCATGGGGAGACCACAAATCCCCTCATTGTTATTGTTATGTTAATTATTGACTGTTGGCAGTACCTACCTATGTAAAAGATGGGTCTATCATTTTACTTTTTCTCAAATCCCAGATGTTTCTCTGCTTTGCTGCTTCCTGTCTCCCCAAACTATCACCAGTGGATTTCTGTAACCCCCTTAATGCCTCCTCTTTTGATTGCAATGTAGAAAATAAGGTGCAAAACTGCTATCCTTCAGAGCATTTTCTCAACTGGTTGAGGTTTTGCTTCCCAGCAATTGTCATCAGTTTGGTTCAAATAAACTAAGAATACTTCTCTAGAGGTTTGAATGTTTCTTAAGCTGACTAGTTAGACAGATAGGTCAACTTATAAAGTCACAAGTTTAAACTCAAATTTTGAGAGCAACTGTTATCTTACACATCTTTGTGAAACCAGAAGTGCAGCTCTAGAAGCAGGTCAAACCTATCTTTATCCTAATTCCAAAGACTGAAGATAAAAATACAGGAGACTGTATTTGTACTTTTGAAAGTACAGCCTGCTTCTATGGTTCCAAGTTCCTCTTGCTAAGGACAAATACAGGGTGAGACTAAAGTAGGTTTACAATTTTTCGTATGGAAAATGATACAGTAATTAATAAGTAATACAACAAGAATAAACTCTTGTTT
The DNA here is from genome assembly GCF_021234165.1 of Pteronotus mesoamericanus. Lineage (NCBI taxonomy): Eukaryota > Metazoa > Chordata > Mammalia > Chiroptera > Mormoopidae > Pteronotus > Pteronotus mesoamericanus. The sequence continues at coordinate 8,772,763 of NW_026555198.1, forward strand.
CATGTATTCACAACTGTATACCTACTTTTGCCAAACTCTGTACACATCTTAAGTGGTTTTTCCACAAATATTTTTAAGAAAAAGCTTTAGGTACTTACACAGGTAACTTTAATTTATTCCAAGTCTCAGAAACATAGTGTGGATCCAACTATTCTTGAATAATTCGCATTACATAATACTTTTATTCTACATGAGTTTATAAGTCAAATAAATTCATGTTATCTCTGTTGCAGAATTTGTTGGCAAGGAAAATACCATAACTTAATATGAAGAAATTTCCGTAAGAAATTTTACCTTAATTGTTTGGAAAAAGTAAATTAAATAAATGTAAGTGGGATAAAAAGCTTTTTAGGTGAACTCTTTAGCAATAGTTATACTGTTAAAAATGATCTCCTAAATGTTTTTTGTAACTTAGAACTTTAAAGCTTTGTTAGATAAATTAAATGATGGCTACTCATTGAATGTCTAGACCATTTCCAAACAGATACAGATAAAATAATGAAGCATTAACTACTGAACATAGATTTATGTACTTTTTGCTTATTACAGAAAAAAATATTTGCGTCTATTAGCAAACATGTCTTGTGCCACAGTTTGAAAGATTGTGCTATGAGCTAATATAATATTTCTAAAAATTAGGATATGTGTTAATAAATACATCAATCTAAAAACTACTAATGTAACAGATAGTTCACAATTGCTAACTTCTTAGTTTCAGCAGAAATTAAGATCTTTTTTAAGGTTAAGAATTCTAATATGTAATTGAAGCTATAAAAATACTATTAAGGAAAACAACTGTGTATATAAGGAAAATAGAATATGTTTTGTGTTTTAAAACGGGGGGCTATGAGAGCTATGAAGATGTATTTTTGAGGGAAAATAAATTAATTTTGTCCTAAAGTAAGTAAGATCGGTTGTTTCAGAATGAGACAGAGGAAAAAAACACAAAAATTTGAATATGAAAAGGAAAGATACAGAATGTTTCTGAAACATAATCATGAGAAAGGAAATTTTAATCAAGTAAATGAATTTAAATATCAAAAATAAGCTGATGCAAAAGTAGAGTTTCATTGTTCTCTCTCTGGTAAAAGGACTCTTTAGCTTTCTGGTATTATAAAAAAACTGTCTAAAAAGCAAAAATTATTTTGTGTTCTATCAAAATAATTTTCTGTGTTGTTTCATTCAGGTCCTTGATTACTTAAAAAAAACTGACTCTCCTCAATAGTAAGTACTAAGCTTTGCTAACAATTAAATTTCTGTATTTGTGTTTGAAATGTTATATAGCCACTTTGGATAAATGGATAATTAAGTATTGCTTCATAAAGACATATAGATCCTCTCTCATAAAGATCCTATATAGTCGAATGTCCAAACCTCATATTTTGACAAATTTCCATAATTTAAATTATAAAGAGAGTTTTGATCTGGTAATAAATTTGAGGTTTATTCCAGAGGAGCTCCTGGAACACCTAAAAAGATTTGTTTTCTCTCCTAACACAAGAGAAATATTAAAGTAGTTAGGCTTATTTCTGGTGTGTTGAAATTGTGTGGGAAACACTGACAAGTAAGAAACAATATTGAGCCTTCTTTATGTTGTATTCAAGTAAGTATATAAGTGTTCCAGAAATTATGTGAAATTCCTGGAAATCTGATATGTTCTGCACCAAGTGTCAGTCATCAAAACTGAGGGACACACTGAAAGGGCTGAACCTGAGTCTCACATTGTGGCACATGAGGATGAAGTCCTGTCTGGTTTGGCAAAAATGACCCATCATTTGCCAGACTTTTGCCCTTCTGCTGTCCTGGTAACATGGCAACAGTCTGCTTCTGAAGCAGAGACAATAAGAAGGGCAAACAATCGTTATAAATTACATGAATAGTTGGTGGTATGGGAACCCCAAAATGGTCATTTGGTTCTTCCCTGATCCCTGGCTTTTTTGTTTTTGTTTTTGCATGTCTTCATCCACCATAGTACCTTTAAGGGGGACTTCATTCAATGCCCATCTATTTTGGATTATCCTGTTCCTGTTGTATGATATGGGGTTTTGTTTTTTTGTTTGTTTTTTGGATGAGTTGAAGCTTTCCTCTGCCACGAGGCTGATGCCCTCACAGTGGCAAAGAAATTATTCCCCGCTGGCGGTACACCTTCCACAATCTCTAGTGATCAACACGCCCACTTCACTGAGCAAACCTTAACAGTCTTGATGAACAGCTTTGCAAACTTCTTGGAATTATCACTGACCCTATCATCCTTAATTGTCAGGCAAGGTAGAAATAACTAATGGAAAAACTGGAGTCAAGCAAAAGAAGTTTAATTATACAGGAGTAAAGAAACTGATGTAAATGATTTTTTTTTTTTAAATTTTTGCTTGAAATTGCTGTTTTTCCTTTAATCTTTTGATTTCCAGAAAAAGGAAAACCTGATTCTCTCAAACTATATATGACTTAGCAATTGGGTTAAATGACAACTTTGTAAGCAGGACTTACACATTTACATTTTTCTCCCTCTCGGATCCCTTCAGCATTTAAAAATTCTTAATGAGTATTTTTACTCTCATGACAATGTTTGTTTTTGTAAATTCGATGAGAATCTGTTTTCTTTATAACAGGACATAAGGCTTTCACTGGAATGTTATATTTGAGAGAGACATGCACAGACTCAGATATGACCAAAAAGCTTTAAGGAATTAAGATTGACTTTGGAAGCCAATAAAGGCCCCTTGAAAAACATCCCGGTACCTTGCTTAACATGTTTTACAGTAGTCTTTCCAAGGATCAATGGTTGGTTGCTGGGAGATGATGCAAGGAAAGAACCTAAGGATGCACCACGAACCTCAAGAAGAGAGGAATTAATTCGAAATCTATAGGTATTGCAGGCCAAGTATGATGGTAAGTATGTGGGTTGGCTTTTTCTTGCCTTGAGAGGACTTTTTAAGTTTAATCTAAAGATTCCATATAAAAAACTCCAGTAGAGCAGACTTAAGGGAATCTAAGTGGTTAATTAGAATTCTTGCAAATAATCTTATAAAATGATTAGGCCAACTTCATGGAAACTAAAATTACTTTGCAAATAGTCTGAATTTGGCTATCTCTTGTTTTAAAAAATAAGGGTCATTTTAGAGTGAAAACTTGTTTTGACAGAAACTGTAACATATCCTTGTGGATATTAGATTCTAGTGCTATTCATTGTCTCCTGAGTCTTTTAAAAATTTTTCTACCTATAAATTAGACTGGATCCTGAATTTTCCTAGTTTTCTTAAATCTTTGGACGCAACCCTCCAAACTAACATTTTCATTTTCCTATCCTTTGACTTGAAAGCACTGAGAACTAAAACTACCCAATTCCTAAGGCTATCCCAGCTAAAGTGAGACAACTTGATGTAGACTTCAGAGAAATCCCCACAACAGCTCATCTATGGACAATCATCCTGGCTGCTGCACAAAGATCACCAGAGACATTTACACAATATGCCAACAGAACCTATCAAATTGTAACTGCTTGCCTTCATTCTATTTGAAGATGATTTGAGACAGACATCTAGAATGCTTATTGACTACCTGCCTTCAGAATTCAGAGACTCACTTCAAATCGAAAAGACACAACACAAACTGAAAGTAAAGGGTTGGAAAAATATAGTTCATGAAAATGGAAACAAGGAAAAAGTTGGGGTGGTACTACATATACCAGACCAAAGAGACTTTAAAACGAAGGCCATAACAAGAGACATAAGGACCCAGCAATTCCATTTCTGGGTATTTATCCGAAGAAAACCAAAAACACTAATATGAAAAAGCATATGCACCCATATGTTCATCACAGCATTAAAAAGCCAACATATGAAAGCAACCTAAATGCCCATCAATAATCAAACGGACAAAAAAAAAATGGTAGTAGATATACACGATGAAATATTACTCAGTCATAAAAAATAATGAAATCTTGCCATTTGGGACAGCATGGACCAAGAAGGTATTATGCTGAGTGAAATAAGTTAGACAGAGAAAGACAAATACCGTACAATTTTACTTATATGAAGAATCTAAAGAACAAAATTAATGAACAAGCAAAACAGAAATACGCATAGATACAGAGAACATTTTGACCATTGCCAGGGGGAGGAGACTTGGAGGGAATTGGTAAAAAAGGTGAAGGGATTAAGAAGCAGAAATTAGTAGTTAAAAATAGACATGGGAATGTAAAGTATAGCATAGAGCATATGGTCAATAATACTGTGATTACTATGTGTGGTGCCAGATGGGACTAGGTTTTTCAGGGTGATCACTTAGTAAGTTATATAAGTGTCTAGTTACTAGGTTATATGCCTGAAACTAATATAGTATTGTACATCAACTGTACCTAAAAAATAAAAATTATTTCAAAAAAGAAAAAAATACTTTTGTGTGCCAAAGTATGTTGTTAAGAAAATAAAAAGATAATGTGCAAAATAGGATAAAATATTTGACAATTATGTTCTTATATCTAGAATCCAGAATATATTTAAAAAACTCTTACAACTTAACAACAACAACAAAAAAAAAAACCAGAAAAGACTGGAAAAGACATGTCTCCAAAATGGCTAACAAGCATATGAAAAGATGCTCAGCATCATTAGTCATTAGGTTAATTAAAATCAAAATCACAGTAAGTTATCACTTCATACCCACTAAGATGACAGTATAAAAATGAAATGCAAAAGAACAAGTCTTGGCAAGGATGTAAAGAAGTTGGGAGCCTCTCCTCCACAAAATATTAACAGACTAAATTCAATGTTAAATAAAAAGAATCATACACTATGGTCACATGCAATGTTTCAAGGGATACCAGGACGGTTCAGTATCTGCAAATCAATCAACATGATACATCACATTAACATAATGAAAAATGAAAACCATAATTATCTCAATAGATGCACAAATAGCATATAATAAAACTCAACATCAATTTATAATAAAAATTTAACAAGTTGGGTACAGAGAGAAAATACCTCAACATAATAAAGGCCACATGTGACAAGCCCATAGTTAATTCATACTCAACTGTGAAAAGCATAGAGTTTTTTTTCTAAGATTAGGAAAAGAAGGTAAGAAAAAAATAATACCATTTACAATCACATCAAAAACAATAAAATACTTAGGAATAGATTTAATCTAGGAGATGAAACATTTGTACACTGAAAACTATGTCTGATGAAAGAAATTAAAGACAAATAAATGAAAAGATATGCCATGCTTATAAATGGGAAGAGTTAATAATGTTAAAATGTCCATACTACTGAAAGCACTCTACAGATTCAAGGAAATCTTTATCAAAACTCCATAGGAATTTTTTCCATAGAAAGAAAGTAAAGAATTCTAAAATTTGTATGGAACCACAAAAGACCCTAAAGAGCCAAAGCAATCTTGAGAAAGACAAACAAAGCTAAGGACATCATATGACCTAATTTCAAACTATATTAAAAAGCTACAGTAATCAAAATAGTGTAGTAATGCTATAAAAACAGACATATAGTTCAAAAATAAATAAAAACAGAATACAGGGCCCAGAAATAAATACACATGAAATAGAAACTGAACTGTGTCTGTTTGCAGTTGATACGACCTTTTATACATAAAATTTTAAAGGCTCCACTAAAAACTGTTAGAATAAATAAATCCAATAAAACTACAGGTTATAAAATTAACATGAAGAACAGCTGTATTTCCAGCCCTGGCTGGTATGCCTCAATAGATTGAGTGTCGGCCTGCAAACTAAAGTGTCGCTGGTTTGAATCCCAGCCAGGGCACATGCCTGGGTTGTGGGCCAGGTCCCCAGTTGGGGGCGCGCAAGAGGCAACCACATATTGATGTTTCTCTCCCTTTCTTTCTCCCTCCTTTCCCCTCTCTCCAAAAATAAATAAATAAAATCTTTTTTAAAAAAGCCCCGGCTGGTGTGGCTCAGTGGATTGAATGCCGGCCTATGAACCAAAGGGTTGCTGGTTTGGTTCCCAGTGGGGGCACATGCCTGGGTTGCGGGCCAGGTCCCCAGTGCGGGGAGCATGAGAGGCAATCACACATTGATGTTTCCCTACCTCTCTTTCTCGCTCCCTTCCCCTTTCTCTGAAAATAAATAAAATCCTTAAAAAAAAAGAACAGCTGTCCTTCTATAAATTTACAAAAATTATCTGAAAGTGATATTACGACAATCTCCTTTAAAATAGCATCAAAAAGTAAAATACTCCCATTCCATCCATACTGTCACAAAAGAGAGGAATTTCTTTCTGCTGTGTAGTATTCCATTGCGTAAATATACCACAGTTTTTAATCCATTTATCTACTGATGGGCACTTAGGCTGTTTCCAACACTTGGCTATTGTAAATTGCACTGCTATGAACATAAGGGTATATAAGTTCTTTTGAATTGGTGTTTCAGGATTCTTTATGCTAAGTGAAGTAAGGTAGTTGGCAAAAGACAAATACCTTATGACCTCACATACAACTGTAATCTAATGAACAAAGTAAACTAAGAAAAATAGACTCAGAGACATGGAAACATGCAGCAGACTGATAGCTATAGGAGGGGAGGAGGATAGGGTGAGATGGTGGAAGGGGAAGGGATCAGTCAAAGAACATGTATGAATGACCCATGAATGACATGGACAATGGAGAGGAGATTGACTGTGGGAGAGAAGGGTGGGCTGGGTGGAGGGGGGCAAAAGGGAAAAAAATCAGTACAACTGTAATAGAATAAAAAATTTAAAATGTAGATAGAAAAAATAAATACTGCGTAAATGAAAGTGATACAGAATTTATAATTTTTAATAGGATTTTCATAATTAAAATACTTGGATATGAATTTTTAAAAATGAAGTACTGAGGAATAAATTTAAATGAAGTACTCAGGAATGAACTCAGTGAAAGATATGTACAATGAAAACTGAAAGACATCAATAAAAAAAAAGAACTGAAGACACAAATAAATGAAAAGATAATTTGTTCTTGAAGAATTAATATTGTTGAAGTTTCCATACTGCCTAAAAGTGACCTACAGATCCAATGGAATCCCTATCAAAATTCCAATAGCATTCTTCACAGAAATAGGAAAAACTACTCGAAAATTTGTATGGAACCACAAAAACCTCTAATAGCCAGCAATCCTGATGGGAAAAAAGAACAAAACTGAAGGCATCACACTTCCTGATTTCAAACTGTATTACAAAGCAATAGTAATCAACACAGCACAGTAGAGCATAAAAACAGGCACTTAAATCAATGGAATAGAATCAAGAGCACAGAAATAAACCCGTGCATATAAGGCCAACTAATGTCACATCGGTTCGATTCCCAGTGTAGGTCACATGCCTACACTGCAGGCCAGGTTCCCAGTAGGGGGCACAAAAGATGCAACCTCACATTGATGTTTTCTCCCTCTCTCCCTCCCTTCCCTTCTCTAAAAATAAATCTCAAAAAAAAAGTCAACTAATCTTAGACAAGGGCACCGAAAAACACACAATTCATATAGTGCCTTCAATAAATAGTATTAGAAAAGCTAAATATCCACATTAAAAAACAAAAAAGGAAACCACATCTCTATCTTATACCACTCAAAAAAAATTAACTCAGAATGGAAGGAAATACCTGAAACTGTAAAACTCATAGAAAAACTAAATAATAAACTTCTTCACACTTGCCTTGGCAACAATTTCTTGGATATGACTCCAATGCACAGGCAACAAAAGCTTAAATGAACAAGTGCAACTACATCAAACCAAAAGGCTTCTGCACAGCCAAGAAAACAATCAATAAACTGAAAGGTGAACTTTAGGAGAAAATATTTGCAAGCCGTATATCTGATAAAGGACTAATAACCAAAATATTGCAAAAAAACACACCACCACCCAAACAACCCAATAAAAATAGGCAAAGGACCTCTTAAACATCTGTTATTACTTGTTTTTTTGATAACAGCAATAACAGCAGGTGTGAGGTGTTACTATAGTTTTGATTTGCATTTCCCTAATAGCTAGTTGAGTATCTTTATATATCTGTTGGCCATTTGTATGTCTTCTTGGGAGAGGTATCTATTCAGGTCCTCTGCTCATTTTTTAATTGGATTGTTTGGTGTTGAACTATATGAGTTCTTTATGTATGTTGGATACTAATACCTTGTCAGAGATATTTGCATATCCATGTACACTGTAGCGTCATTCACAACTGCCAATATATGGAAATGACCTAAGTGAATGGATAATAAAAATATATATACATTGGAATATTGTGCAGCCATAAAAAAAAGAGATGCTAAAAAAAGCGGGGGGGGGGGCGGGAAATACTGCCAATTGCTACAACCTGGATGGCATTATTCTAAGTGAAATAATGCTAGACAGAGAAAGACAAGTTCACTATGCTATAATATGCAGAGTCTTCAAAAAAGAGTCAGTTTCACAGATACAGAGTAGAATAGTGGTTGCTATGGACTAGCAGGACCAGGAAATGGGAAGAAGGATGTAGGTCAAAGGGTACAAATGTTCACATATAAGATGAGTAAGTTCTGAGAATCTAATGCACAACATGGTAACTATAATTAATAACATGGCTATGTATACTTTAAATTTGCTAAGGTGTATCTTAAGAGTTCTCATCATAAACACACAAAAAAACAACCTATGTGAGGTGATGGATATGTTACATTATCTTGATTTTGGTAATCATCCTACATTATACACTTACATCAAATCACTATGTTGTATACTTTAAATACATACAGGCTTTATTGGGATCCAGTTAAGGAAAAGGTGAATTGGGGATATATGTACTTCGTGTTTAGTAGGATGTAATTGAATGGTTCATGGTAACTTCAATGTACAGCTAAATAATTGCTACCTGTGCCAGTTATAAATAGCTTTCAGAAATATGCCTACTGCCCATTATACAAATTCACTTGGCAGGGCTGGAAGTTCTGATAAAATGTAAACTCATGCTACAGCTTTCAGCACCAAAAATATACATGCAGTAGAGGAATTACAGTCTGAAATGTGTAAAGCCAGAAGCCAATTTGTGGAAAATCATCTAATCACAGAACATATAAAATTGTATGGGGGAGGATTCCGGTCAAGACAGAGGCATAGGTAGACACACCTCACCTCATTGTGCAACCATAAGAAGGAACAAAAGTAACTTAAAAACAAAAAACACCCAGAAGTGCCAGGAAATCACCCAGAAAAACACCCAGAACTGTACAGAAGTCCGATACCCAAGGATTTAAAGAAGCTATATTCACCCAGAAGGGGCAGAGAGGACTTAGTGTGGCAGCAGCAAGCCAGGAGCAGAGAGGCAGCAAAGCGACAGCACAGCAGAGCAGGTAGCCCCACATTCAAGTGTGGTGGATGAAAATCAGGGAGACAACTTGTGAGTAAGTGAGCCCAGCCCCAGGCCAGGCCGCACAGCCCAGGGCTCCACGCCAGAAAAAACAAAGCCTCCTAACTTCTGGCTGTGAACCCAGTGGAGGTTGGGGAGGTGGAAAACACTGCTGGAGAGCCCGAAAGGTATGCAAACCCATCCATCCTGGGAACCACAATCAGGACAGCAGCTGAAGGGGCGTGGGTCACACATGGGAAGTGGGGAAGTGACTGGAAATAGGGCGACGGTCAGCCGAGCCCCCAGAAGTCAGCAAGCAGAGGCACTGTCCCATCTTTGGATCCCCGACACACACATGGTTGTCCTGCTCTGGTGAATACCCAAGCCTCCGCCCCATACAACTTAACAGGTGCGCTAAAACAGAATCAAAGCAGCTCTACTCAGTATACAAACACGGGGTGGCTGCCAAAATGAGGAGACAAAGAAACATGGCCCAAATGAAGGAACAGAACAGAACCCCAGAAAAAAACTTAGTGATGTGGGACTGGTTGGTGTGGTTTAGTGGACCGAGTGCTGGCCTGTGAACCGAAAGGTTGTTAGTTCAATTCCCAGTCAGGGCACATGCCTGGGTTGTTGACCAGGTCTCCAGATGGGGGCATGCGAGAGGCAACAGGTTTTTTTCCCTCTCACACATCAATATTTTTCTGTCTCTGTCTCTGTCTCTCTCTGAAAATAATAAAATCTTAAAAAAAAAAAAAGATCTAAGTGATGTGGACATAGCCAACCTATTAGATGCACAGTTCAAAACACTAGTGGTCAGAATGCTCAAAGATCTCATTGAATACGGAAAAAGCATAACGGAAGAAATGAAGGCTCTAAGGGAAATAAAGAAAAATCCACAGGAAACCAACAGTGAAGGGAAGGAAGCTGGGATTCAAATCAATGATTTGGAACATAAGAAGAAATAAACACTCAACCAGAACAAAATGTAGAAACAAGAATTCAATAAAACAAGGAGAGTTTAAGACTCTGGGGCATCTCCAAAAGGGCCAACATCCGAATCATGGGGATGCCTGAAGGAGAAGAGGAAGAGCAAGAAATTGAAAACTTATTTGAAAAAATAATGAAATAGAACTTCCCTAATTTGACAAGGGAAATAGACATACAAGTCCAGGAAGCACAGAGAGTCCCAAACACACTGGACCCAAAGAGGAACACACCAAGAGACATCGTAATTAAAACCAAAGGTTAGAAATAACAAAGAGAGAATCTTAAAAGCAGCAAGAGAAAGACAGAGAGTTACCTACAAAGAAGTTCCCATAAGACTGTCAGCTGATTTCTCAAAAGAAACTTTGCAGGCAAGAAGGGACTGGCAAGAAGTATTCAAAGTCATGAAAAACAAGGACCTACAACCTAGATTACTCTATCATGATCCATGGACATGAACTAGATGGGGGGAGGATACTGCCGGCGGGGGGCAGAGCAGGGCGGAGGGGGACAAAGGGGAGAAGAAAGGTGGGGTAACTGTAATGGTATAGTCAATGGAATATCCTTAAAAAAAAAACAAAAAAAACAACCTTATAGTTTCTATTATGGATTATGGTGAAAGATTGAATGCTTTCACCTGAAAGGAATAAGACAAGGATGCCCATTCCCACCACTTCTATTCAACACTGTTGTTGTTCTAGGCAGTAAATAATGAAAAAAATAATTAGAGATTAGAAAGGAAGAAGTAAAATTTTTCTTACTTACAGGTGATATGATCCTATACGTAGAAAATCCTAAGGAATCCCTAACAAAACTACAACTAACAAAGAAGTTTAGGAAATATCCAAATACAAGGACTAAGCCCAAAAATCAACTGTATTTTCACAACTAGCAATAAACTATACAAAAATAAAATTCAGAAAATTCCATTCTGGCCCTGACTGGTGTGGCTCAGTGGTTTGGATGTTGTCCTGCAAATCGGAAGTCACCAGTTCAATTCCAGGTCAGGGCACATGCCTGGGCTGCAGGCCAGATCCCTGGTTGGCAGCATGAGAGATGCAACCAATGGATGTTTCTCTTACACATCAATGTTTCCCTCCCTCTCTTTCTCCTTCTCTTCCCCTTTCTCTAAAAATAAATATTTTTTTTTAAAAGGAAATCCCATTCTGAATAACATCAAAAAGAACAAAACATTTAAAAATAAATTTAACAAAAGAAGATATAAAGAAAACTGACACAGACTCAAAGTGTTACTGAAAAACTCATGTTTAGCTGCTGGCCACTCAAAAACCAATACTGAGATACAAATGTGGGGTTGAAAAGAAAATATGCTTTATTCAAGAAGCCAGCAGCCTGGAAAGATGGCAGACTAATGTCCAAAGACCATCTCCAAAGTTCCAGACCAAGCAGAAGAGATTTAAAGGGAAGGAGGGGGGAGGAAATAACAGGAGCTACGTGCTGGCCTGCAAGTAGCCAGTGTGCAGTTAATCATTTTCTTGATTATGCAGAGACTTGCAGGCTCAGCAGCTGATCACAACTCTTTTGAAGATGTTCTTTACTTCTGTAAAACAAACTCTTAAATTCTTCTAGGGACACTAAAGTTATCCCCTCCTGCTTGACAGAGAAACATCAGCAACTTAATTACTGCATTTCTGGGAATAAAAGGAGTTGAGCAGGAAGTCTTTAACATGTGAACAAAGGCCTAATTAAAAATTATTTAATTCTAGCTCCCAAAAATACCAGGGACATTAAAATCGCAAGGGGTTAAGCTACAAATGATACAGAGAACAAACTGATGGTTGCCAGATGAGAGGGGAGGGGGGGCTGGGTGTAAAAATGTGAAGGAATTAAAAAGTACAAATTGGTAGTTACAAAATAATCATGGGTATGGAAGAAAAAGAGGTCATATACTAAACCTGAGAAGCTCAGGAGAGGCCAGCATGGAGGGCCCTACAAACTGAGACCAAATGAAAGTAACCACTTAGGATGGTCTGAACATAAAAATTCCTAATTAAAAGCAAGTCATGATGGGTAGTCAGATCCTGAGCCTGTAATTTCTTTAACAAAGGTCAATCTTTATTTAAGTGAGCCTGTCTATTGTGTTTTTGTATCTAAGAAAATATACCTCTGAAATGTCAGAGTAATGTAATGGGGCACAGCCAGGGCCCCCGTCCCCAAAGGGTATTTGTAACGGGGTCCAGAGATTGGGGTGTCCAAGAAAAATAAATTTTCCCCACCCCAGGGCAGGCTGCCATGGGGATGGGAGCCTTGAGCAGGGCCATTGAGAGTCATTTGCATGTCAGTAACAGGATAGCTTCATTCCTCATATGCAAAGAGGGTTATTTTGCATATCACCAAAGCTAATCAGAAAGGTTTCAAAGACTTAATAGAGAATGTGAGAGAGAGTGGAGAGACGGAGGGACAGACTCTGGGGAACAGTGTGAAGACTACGCGAGAAGAAAGAGGGGAGAAAGGACTCTTGCTAGTGGGCCAGGAGAAGGTGCCACATGGTAATGGATTAAGAGCGGGAGATCGCGGCGACGCAGCGGACGGTGCTGAGACCCGCGAGAGGCCTGCCTAGCCGAGCCCCGCACTTGTGTTCTTCTGAAGGACGGTGCCCCTGACAGGCCTGACCGGCCTGACTGGGCAAAGGGGGGAAGACAGGACAGTGTATGTGCTGGTGGTTGTTCTGAAGGGATTTTGAGGTTTAAGGGTGACCTTTGGCCATTAATCAAACCTATATAACTTTTGAATAAATAGTTCCTTTTCCTTTTCACCAAACTCTGCCTTTCAGAGCCCTAATTCCAAGGGCGGCGGACAAAGGACCTACAACGGAGGAGGGGTCGCCGGGAAGGAGGGTGTCGTTTCGGTAATAGCATCTGGGCACACCCTCCACCACGGGTCCTTTTGTTTGGTAACAGTAATATCTCTATTTTTTAACTTAAACATTGCTTTATTACATTTGACCTTATTAAAAAATCTAGGTTCACACTAGACTGACAATTAAGTGATTTTCACCTTTGAGATCACAGAGATAAGTAAAACAGTTTTATTAACGTAAAATTTATGTTGTATTTTTAAATTGAATTTACTGCGTTCAGGCTGCATTAATTTGCTACATGGGCAGGACAAGATGACAGTATCTCTTCTTTTCTTGACTCCTCAGGGCATACCCTCCTCACCAGAGCACCAAGCCACCAGAGAACTAGACCCCCTCCCTGTTATCTTGTTACCAGTATACCATCTCCGTGTGTTGTAAATGTTAATTACTAACTATCCTGTACTCACCAATGTAAAGGAAATATGTGTCTCTCTATTACACTTTACCCAGTCTCAGAGATTTCCCCACTCTGCTTTCTCCCACCCCCTTAATCTACCACCAAAGGATTTCATGTAACCCTCTTTACAGCTCATCTGATTCTAATGTATAAAATAATCTATGAAATTGTCATTCTCTAATTTTTTCAGTCTGTTGAGATTTTGCTTCCCATCAATTGTCCTCAGTCTGGCTCAGATAAACTCATAAAACTTTGCTACAGGTTTGGACGTTTCTTACATTAACACAAGAATGTAAAATACAGCGTAGGGCATATGGTCAATATAATTGTAATAACTTTGTATAGTGCCAAGTGGGTGCTGGACTTTTCAGGGGGATCACTTGGTAAATTAAGCAAATTCCTGGCTGCTATGCTATAAACTTAAAGTAATATAAAATAATCTTGAATGTGAACTTTAATTGAAAAGTAAAAAATAAAAATCACGCAGGAAAAAAGAGATTTATACTTTAGAAACTACAAAACATTGCTTGGAAGATGCATTATTATTGCGATTGGATTGGAAGATGCATTGCTGTTATGAAGACAACTCTCACCAATCTGATCTATAAAGTGAATGCAATCCGCATCACAATCCCAGCAGGTTGTTTTTTTTTAATGGAAAATGGCAAGCTGATCCTAAATTCAAGGAATGCAGAATACCCAAAACAATTTTTGAAAACAACAAAGCAGCATGTCTTTAATTACCACAGTTTAAAACTTGCCTTAGAGCAAAAGCAATCAAGACAGTATGGCACTGATGAAAGATTAGATACAGAAAATAACTGATACACTGGACTACATCAAAATTAAAAATTTTAATGCTAGACAGACACTATAGGAAATGAAAAGACAAGCCATGTGGTGGGGGGAAAAATATCAGTAAACCATATTTTTGATAAAGGACTTGTGTCCAAGTATATAAAATAAATAAGTATATATTTTATATATATTATAAAATATATTTATATATATATAAACTCTTACAATCCTTCAGTAAAAAAATTAGAATTGGAGAAAAGATTTAAATGATATGCCACCAAATACATATGAATGAGCAATAAGCAAAGTAAAAGATGCTAACCTGTAGAGCTTAAGGAAATGGAAAATGAAACCACAATGAAACGTCACTTTGTACACACTAAAATGGTTATAATCAAAAAGATAGACAATAACAAGTTATGATGAGGATATGGAAGAATGTGAACTCATATTGCAGGTGGGAATGTAAAATAGCACAGCCACTCTGGAAAACAGCTGGGCAGTTTCTTTCGAAGCTAAAAAACTACTTACCCTATAACAGTATTCTACTCTAAATAATGTATGTAAGAAAAATGAAAACATACAAGGACATTTATATTAATGATCATAGCAGCATTTATTAATAATAGCCAAGGGGAAAAAGGAGGGACAAAAATTTCAACTTTCTATTGAGTGCTAAATGGAGAAACAAAACTGCTTTATTTATGAAATTGAATAATATTCAGCTCTAAAAAGGGAATAAAATACTGATATATGCTACCACAAAAAGAAACCCCCAAAAGATTTTACAAAGTGAAGGAGGACAAACTCAATATAATAAATATTACATGCTTCATTTATATGAAAACAGAAAAGGCACACCTTTTGACAGATCAGTGGTACTCTGGTACTGAGAACAGGACTGATTATAAATGGGCTTGAGGTGATTTTTGGAAATAATAAAATATCCTAAAACTGGGCTGTGGTGGCTGCACACTACAAATTTATTAAAAAAAAAAAATGAATTGTGCACATACAATGGATAATTTTTATGGTATATTATACCTCAATAACGCTGAAAAAGAGACAAATTGAAAATTTTAACTAAAAATTACAACGTTTACAATTTGGAAATTCACTTGAGATCTTAATGACAAAATTGAGACAGGACAAAAGAGCCAATCTGGGCAACAGAACAACAAAAAAAAAGTTAAACAGCTTCAGGACCAATATCAAAATGTCTAGCATACAAGTCATCAGAGTGCCAGAATGAGGAAAAAAAAGTGCAAAATATATATATTTGTAGGAGCCAAAAACTTCCCAAATTTGATAAAAGTTCACATATTCAACCACCTCAGCAAACTGTAACAAAATAAACCGAAAGAAAAACACCCAGAAATATCACAAACTGCTAAAAACCAGAATTACAGAAAAAAAGTTTAGAAACAGTTACGAAACATAACACATTTCATACGAGGAATCAATGCTTCAAACAAACTGCAAATTTCTTATCAGAAACTGGAGGAAAAATATGGTAGGAAAACATCTTTTAAAGTGCTGAAAGAAAAGCCATCACCTAACACCTCTTAATCCAGTGAAAATGTTCTTCAGGAATGAAGGTGAAATGAACACTTTCTTAGATAAAGAAAAATGAAGAGTTTATTTAAAGCAGAATTGAGATGAAATGATAGTTTTTTGGTCTACAGGTAAATCATATATCAAGGGGAAGGTGGCATTTTTAGGAATAAAACAACTGGTAAATGACTGAGTAAATATATAGGACTAGTTTTCCCCTCTTTCAGTTCTTTAAAATAATGTTTGACTCTTGAAAGCAGAAAAATTAACAGTCTGGTAAGCTTTCAAATATATAAAACACATGGCAACTATTAAAAATAATCAATGGAGGACTATGAACAGATCGATATGAATGTAAAGGCTTCTGTTTACTTGAAATAGTAATGCTTTAAATATATATTTATATATTACATGAAAACATTTATATATACTTTTATATATTTATATAAATATATTTTAACTTATATAAATATGGTTTAATTTATAGGTAAATATAGTTTAATTTATGGATAAATAAATATATTTTAATTTATATTTTTTGGTTACAAAAAACTTGATTGTTTCCAGTTGGTCCTAGGCTCTATGGTGGTTAAAAGTGTCTCTAGGGATTTCGGGGAGAGGCTCAGGCAGAAGCTGGACACTAGGGAATGCAGAGGTTTCCATTAATGCAAAGGCTCCTAGTGGTGCTGGAGGGCAAGCCTTTCAAAGAGCCAGTCGCCCAGCCCAGCCTGCGGGCTAGGCCACCTGCAGAGGTGAGCCAGGTGTTGCCCATCTTCTTGATGAGTTTCACCAGCTCATCCAGGAAATGGTTCTCAGGGAAGTCACAGCTGAGGAGCAGTGCAGGCAGAATGCAAGGCACGCAGATGCAAAAATGCCTGGTTTAGGTTCTTCTCCAAGGTCTATTTAGGTTCCACCTCGTCTTCAGTTTTACCCCACTCATCTTGGGAAGGCTTCTGCAACATTCTGGAAGAAGGCATGGCCACATGCTGGTTTTACATCTTCAAAAGACTTGGAGCTGAGGGGCGGTGCAGGCAGAATGCAAGGCATGCAGATATAAAAGTGCCTGGTTCAGGTTCTCCAAGGTCTAGGTGGGCCCCCGGCATCCTGAGTTTTACCCCACTCATCTTGGGAAGCCTTCTGCACATTCTAGAAGAAGGTGCAGCCACCTGCTGGTTCTGCATCGTCAAAAGACACTTGGTGCCTCCATGCTTCTCCACCAGCTCTCAGAAGAAGTGGTCTACACCCTGCACAGCCACATGGTCACGGCTGAAATAGAAGCCCAGAGAGAGGTAAGTGTAGGAAGCCCGCAGATGCTGGGTGGCCAGGCGGTTGACAGCAGCCTCCACCTGGGTGGAATTCTGATAAATCTGGGAGCTCAAGGTTGTTCGGCAATGAGGAGTTAAGGTCAAAAAGGGTGTAGGCTGGTCTCGGAGGCTGAAGATGGCTGAGGTGCTTCCAAAAGTAGCTACTGGAAAAGAGGTTGGAGGGTAGTCGGAGGCTGGAAGAAGGGGTGTCCCCGGGGTCTGTTCCGTCCAAACCCTGCTGAAGCAAGAGACAGATCCCAGGGACCGCCAAGGGCACTGTGCAAGGTATATATATATTGTAATCCCTAAAGCAAAGGAAAAAATTTGAGATGTAATCCAAAAGTATAAAAGAACACTAAAATGGAATACTAAAATATGTTCAAATAATGCAAAAGAGAAAAATGAGAAACAAATGAGAAAAAGGAACAAAAATAAGAAAGATTATGAAACTCACACGTGTGGAAAACTAGAAACAGCATCACTACATCCCTTAGGAGAAGAAAAAATGTTTGACAACTACAAGTTAATGATTTTCTTGACATTAGAAATTAAGTCGTGGGCAAAAACTTACAGAAATTTAGAGAAGGGAAGGTACCTGCAGGGGAAAACAGAATCTGAGAATTTGATTACTGGAACAAATGCCACAGGAAGTCATATAAAAGCAGGTAGACAGGTTAAACTAAAAGTTATAATAAACTGCTGAAGGTCAAGTGTGGACTACCATGAGAATGAGAAGCCCCTCTGGGTTTCAAAACGGAGGTCAGGTTGCATTCACTCACTGCAGTCTTTACCAACAAGTAACTCCAGGAAAGATCACAGAAAAAGATTCCCTTGGTGCTCTCTGGGAAAGGAGAGCAGCAAGTATGGCTGAAACTGTGCCCAGATACGTCCCTCCTCCTCTCTCTTACAAAAAAAGGAGAAAACGTTCTTAACATAAAAGGAAGATCATTAAAACCTGGAGCCCAAAGCATGAGAATAGAGGACAGAGCAAAATTAATACCAGGCCTATCACCTTAAAGAACAAAAGCCCAATGTGGGGACACCCACTGGTGGGAAGTAACTATATCTGGGTAAGGGGAGAAAAAAAACAAAGCTTTAGCCCTAGAGAAGGAACAGAAATACATGTTGAAAATAGCATCACATCTGAAGAGGCAAGACTTGTGAAGGCCATACCCCAAGACATGAATTCACAGTGCCTACTTAATACTAAGTCTTAATCAGAGCAGTGGAGAATACCCCTCTCCCCAACCACATGCTGGTAAGCATCAAGTAAAATTAGAAAAATATGTTCACAGGAGGAAGCTGAAGGAGACAGACCCTCTCTGGGTAGCAGTGCAAAGTGGGAAACCCAAAGCCAAGCAGGGACACAAAAAGGTTCAAATTCTTTGGTGTACTGAGAGCAACCACAGTTAATAAGCTTCAAAAACAGCCCTGACTGGTTTGATACAAAAAAAAAAAAATCTACATTGATAGGCTAAACAAAGGGAAGAAGTGCTTTTCTCAAAGAATAAAAATTTACTTCAGTATCTACTATCTTATATATAGCATGTCTGACTTTCAACAAAACTTATAATACATTCCAAAACAAACGGACAAAATACAGACTGAAAAGCACGCAAACTTCAAAACCAGACTCAGATATGAGATTTGGTAACAAACAGAGAACTTAAAATAACTAAGCTATATTAAAAATGTGCACAACAGGCAAGATCACACATGTAATATCAGAAGAGAGATGAAAACTCTAATAAAGAATCAGATCAAAATGGTAGAAATAAGAAATTAACAAACATTAACAAAAATGACATCAGTAGACAACACAAATAAAGAATCAGGGAACTCAAGCATAGGTCAACCTACACAATCCAGTCTAAGATGCAAGCAGAAGTAGAAAAGAAAAATAAAACAAAACCATCATGCAAGACAGGACTATGTATGGAGAAAGTAAAAAGATCAGTGGTTACCTGAGGTTGGGGGTTGGGTGGGGGAGTAGGGGGAAGAGATAAATACAGAGGACTTTTAGAGCAGATACTCTGTATATTTTAATGATGGATACATTTTATTATACATTTATTCAAACCCATAGAAGGTATAACAAACCAAGAACGATCCCAAACGTAAACTATGGACATCGGATGCTGATGTGTCTGTAGGTCCATCAGTACCAATGTTCCACTTTGGTGGGAAATACTGATAATGGGAGAAGTAGTTTGTATGGGGGCAGTGGGTATATGAGAAGTCTCTGCCTTCCTGTTTTGCTATGAACGAAAAACTGCACTGAAAGATAAAGTCTATTAAAAAAAAAAAAAGCCCTGCCATATACTTTTAAGAAATACAGTTTTCACCTAGCAGTAATGCTGTGCTGTCAGTACTGTTTCTACAAAGGCATGTTTTCCCCTAAATGTCATAGTTTCTCTGTGACATATTTTAATAAATATTTGTATAATAAGGTATGTGTTCACACATTTTTTTAACATGTGGTCTTCCAATTGTTTCAGCACGTTTTTCTAAAGATTACCCTTTCCACATTGGTCTTTTGCATCTGAGTTTCAAATATCTAGATTTGTGTGAGTCTATTCCTAGACTCCTTACGCTGTTCCACCGATCTTTGTGTTTCACCAATATCACATACCACAGATTACTCCACCTTTAGAAGTCTATAAATCAGGTAGTGTGAGATTTCAAACTACTTTTTCAGAACTGTTTTTGTTATTTTAATTTCTCTGCATTTTAATGTAAATTTTAGAATAAGCTTAGCAATATCCACGAAGAGGTTGCTGACATTTTGGTTTGGATGACACTGAACCTATAGATGCAACTGGGGAGCTTTTATATTAAATTAGGCTCCCAGACCCAATTCCACCATGGGGGCCAGGGATCCCTCACACCAACAGTTCTCAGACACCAGCAAGGTATCTGAGAATTAAACTCAATTCTGACACAACCTACCTGGAAATAGCGTAAGATTCCAAAGGTTAAGGGTTCAATCCTACAAGACTTCCCCCCCCTCCACACACACATATACACACACTTCAGACACTAGATGCAAGCCCAGGTTACCTGTACTTCTGACCCACCAGTCACAGATTAGAGGTTCCAAAGAGCCCTCCAACTCAGTATGTCGATCCAAATCTAGGTTATCGACTGTATTTGTAACCACCTGTACTTCTGACCAACTGACTATAAATCAGGTTCCCAGAACCCCCTCCTTGGGTTTAATTTGTGAGACAGCTCACTGAACTCAGAGAAACATGTGACTTACAAGATCACTAGTTTACTGTAAAAGGATATAACTCAGAAAAAGCCAGATAGAAGAGATGCATAGAGAAAGGTATGCGGGAAGGGGTGCAGATCTTCCTTCCATACCCTCTCCAGGCATGCCACTCTCCCAACATCTCCATGTGTTCACCAACCCAAAAGCTCTCCAAACCCCAGGCACTTGGGTTTTTATGGCAGCTTCATTTTTTTAAAAAGCACACTTGATTAAATCATTGGCCTCTGGTGACTGTATTTAGTTTCCAGCCTGTTTCACCTCCTCAAAGGCTGGTGGTGGAACTGAAAGTTCCAACCCTCTAACCACATGCTTGGTCTGTGAGCTCATGGACTCTGGAGGGGTTTGTTAGTTTCCATTTTCGCATCTTTCTCTTTTAGAACAATCTTTAGAAAAGGCCTAATTATTATACATTACTAGGATACTGTCTCTCTCAGGGTCTGAAGTTACATATTAAAGGGGGAAAAAAAAAGTGAACACTGAAACCTCAACAATTGTTCTCAACAATTCAGAAGGAAAACCTAGAAAATATTTGCCGAAAAATTACATTTTGATGTGTCTGAAAAAATAAGAGCAAGCTTTTGCCAAAATTCTGATCTAAAAATACTTAGATCTTGGCCTGATGTGTGGTGAGCACTGCAGGTGAAGGGGATTCCAGCCAGAAGCTGCTGGATCTGAGACTCAGGGCCATCCTGTCATTGGAGGGCCCATCTCTCCTTGGGTAGCAGTCCCTGAGGACTTGGCTACCACCCCAAAGGTGACCTGGAGGTTAGTCTCTGGTCCTAAAACTGCAGCAACCCAGCTCTTGATGTGGAAAGCAGAGTGGTGACCAGGGACTCCCAAAGGTCTGCACCATTCTCTCTCCCAAGCAACACCTATTTCTTGCTCCATTATCATTTCTATAGCGCCTACTCAAGCACTGATTTGTCAAGCATATGAGAGGTCTAACTAGGTCCCAGGTACCTAGGAAGAAGAGGGTGGTGTCTCCCCTTTGGCCTCTGCTTGTGGCACAGCCTGTCCCCTGAGGACATTCCCCTGCTTTGCTTTCCTTGGGATTTACAACCTGGTAAATTGGCACTCCCTTCTGAACTTGGGCAGGAGGACAGAGGCCAGAGCACTCACTGTGCTGTACACCTCACTTGTCTCTCATCCTTGATATCCCCTAGGGTAGGTAGAAGGAGGGTGGAGCTGAGACCCTCAAGGGGAAATCTGGCCTTTTGAGTTTCAGAGCATTTGGGAAACTTGCAAATTGTCTTTGTTCCCCTAGCTCCTCCTTCTATCTTACCTTTTCTCAGGTCCTAATCAGCAACGAGAGAAAATAAGGTGAAAAGGTCAAGAGATTTGGCTCCTGCCAACTGGTAGTCCCTCTCCTGCAGTGTTTGTGTGTCAAGTGACAAAGCTGTTTTTCCTGGTGACCCTGAGTATATCCAGTATCTTATACTCTATATGCATAGGCCTGCTTGGTCTTCTCTATCCTGGACTTCTATTTTGCTTTTAGTTTTTCTGTCTGTTTTATTTAATGAACCAACTAGATACACAAAGCAGTTGAAATTTTATGTGTGTGTGTGTGTGTGTGTGTGTGTGTGTATGTATATGTATATATGTATATAGGGTTACTGCACAACTGTATAAACTCCACATACACACACAAAAAGACATGTTAAGGATTTCTTTGGTTATCTTCTGCCTACATATTTTGTTATTCAACTTTCCTGATAACTATTGCACAACTGCCTTTTCATATAAAATAAAATGTTGTAAGACAGTTTGGATTTTAAAAGTGACTTACCATATAGCTGCAAATGTTTTGGAGGGTTTTCTCTGTAACGAACAATTAAAAACAATAAATTTAAAATCTTAAAATGTGTGCCCTAGTGCAAGTGTATGACACTTAATATGAAAGCTGCAGAGCTGCTAAATCTTGACCCCTGATTATTAACTATACTTTTTTAATTTTTTGATTCACAAAAACCACTTTGTCCCTGCTTCATATTTATTGCATAAAAATTTTTCTTATGATTAAAAAAAGACCTGTTAAATCTAGGCCTGTTGCATAATTACATTATTTCTGATCATTGTAGCATAAGACAAGTGAAAATAAAAACAAAAAAATTGGACATGAGTTAGTATTAATCTGAAATAGATGGTTTTAAGTTAAAATGCATATTACAATCACTTGGACAACACTTTTAAAATAAAATAAAAAATACACTAAAATGGCAGTTCTTTTTTTTTCTATTTAATGTGAATCAGTTTTTATTTTGCACTTGTGCAGTGCAATAACAAATTCAACATACAAGATAGCATTACATATTGTAGGATAGCGTTACAGCATTATGCAATTTCACATAATTCATGTTAGCTTTTTCAGATTTTTCTTTTTTTTTTAATTTGACACATTTATTTTATTCTTGAATTTCATTTTTACAAGAGAAGACACAAGGTAAAGAAAGACAACCACATTAGAGAAGGATCATGGTGAGGGAAATGTCACTATCATTGCCATAATAAAAGCCTTCCAAGAAAAGGACTTGCATTATTCCCTCTCCTGAGCAAGCTGCCCCGTGCCCCAAACCAGTTCTGTCTGTTTTCCTATCTAGAGCACTGTTCATAAACATGTACATCTTGTCTGTGCTCCACTGAGAAGAACTGAAAGAGGAGTAACTCATAAAGGGACTTTTGTTATTAGGAAAAACTCTTGTCTTCCCAAAGGAATCAAGTTATCAGCAGAGAAGGACTGATTCTTGGAAAATCAGAAGTGACCATTCCCTAACCTATTCCTGACCACATGCAACAACTAGGATGTGACTCTCTTGTCTTTCAACTGACCCTTAAAAGGAGGCATGCCTCCTTCACCCTTACCAGTTAGCTCTGGGAGGAACAAATGTGAAAGCCGAAGTCAGCTAAGAAACTTTGGGACAGCAAAGTCAAGGGCACGATGGATCAGGCCTGAGGTAGGAGAGAGGAACCCTGTACTGTCTGCCACTTGGCCTTTTTCTGAGAAAGACACCAAGGCAACTCATAGACTACAGAACTCAGCAATTTCTGAGCTTTAGACATTAAGGCGATGAAGAGGAATCATTTAAATTTTTTTTCTAATGGGATTTCAGAATGCTCCTGTCAGATTTACATCAAACTAGCTCAAAATGCCATAAAATGGCAGTTTTTATTGCTACACACCCTGGCCAGCAATTGATAATTTCAAGATTTCAAAATTTTTAATGATTCTAATATGGCATATGAGTATTTGATTAATCTTTTATTAGGATCTCTCTAATTGCAAATGAGCATCTTTTCATTTGCTAATCTGCGACCTCTATCTTCTTTGGTGAGGTGTAAATTCAGGTCTTTTGCCCAATTTCTAATTGGGTTGTTTGTTATTTTTTAGCTTTAAGATGTAATTTTGAAAACTTTTTTTGTTGTCTGTCATTTCATTTTCTTGACTGTTTTTTCAGAATAATTTTAATCTTAATAAAGTCCAATTTAGGGGGCTTGGCAACCTTTGGTGCTAGGACCAGCCCCTCACACAAAGCCGAGAGCTGAGGCCAGCGCTGCGGCATGTGGAGGGCCTGATGGTCCAGAGCCTGCAGCCTGGCACTCCCTCCTCCTGCGGCAGGCACCGGGTGGCCACGGGAGTAGCCTACACAGTAATTCCAGCCATGACCCCCACGCCATCTGCTCCAGCTCACCCATCCTTGGCCTCGGATGCAGATGCAGCTGCCGATGGACCTGGAGCGAGCGGAGGAGCAACGCTGGGCAGCTAAGATTGGGAGCTGCTGCTGCACTCAGTGCTTCAGACGGCTCTGCAGGAAAGTGGGGCAGCTGCAGCGTAGCGGAGGATCCAAGAGGTGAGCATTTAACTGAGGGACAGGGTGCTCTTTTGTTAGTAAGGCAGTAATTCTGGAGGCAAGTGCTGGGCCTGCCCCAGTGAAGACATGTACCAAAATTAAAGCAGCAAGTTGATTTGCAGCAACTCCACAGTAGAATAATCTGAGTCATTTTTTCTTGTTTGAGAATCTAAAAGAAAGTAATGGAGGAGAAAGCCCAGGAAGCAGTCACTGGCAAATTGTTGGCCTAAGAGAGGGGCATTATGATTCTATTGCTGAAAAACAGAAAGGTCTGGATATGAAAATTCAAAAAGAGTTAGCCTTACAAGAAGAGAAGTTAAGACCTGAGGAAGCCTTATATGCTGCACAGCGTGAAGCAGCCAGGTCAGTAAAGCAGCAAAGGCTCCGAGGCTGGAGAAGCAGGAAAAGCCAAGAGCTGTGCATGGGCCACCCTACCAACAGTGCAGGATGTCAATGTCGGGACAGGAAGAAAACTTTCAATCTTGTCTGAGACACAGAAAATTACAGTATGAAGGTATTCCAAGTAGTAGACTCTCCTCAGATGCCATAGTTTTGACAGCAAATATAGAAAGCAGTTGTGATTTAATGACCACAACTAAATCAACTAGTGGAAATGATGACAGCACATCTTTAGATCTAGAGTGGGAAGATGAAGAAGGAATGAATCCAATGCTTCCAATGACAGAGTGTTCTAAGACAGAGAAAGACATTCTCCAGGAAACACTCAGGTGTAGAGGCAAGAAGCCTGAAGTCATCCTGTGTCCACCTCTGATGACTCCAACAGGCTGGAGTGGGAGAGTGATTTCATGAGTGCTGGTGGGTGATAAATGGCAATTCTGAGTCTTCTGGATTTGTAAATCTTGTACTAGAACTGTCTAATTGTGGCATGAGGCAGTCTGATGGAGATCAACAGAAATGAGAGGGTAACATTTTGTGACCCTCCTTGGCAGTTACATCCCAATGCTAAAAACCAACTAGAATGTATAATTATGCTGGGCTTTTTTTCTAGGGAGGTAGGAACTGTGCTGTAACTGCTAGTAGAAAGGACTAGGAATGATGTGCTATATCGGAATTGCTTCAGAATTAAGTGCAATTTCATCATCTGCCTTCTGTTTCTCAAAAACAAGTTAATAGTTCTGCCATGTTATCAATTACATTTATTTTAACTCCTTTATACCATTCCTGTTTACTATTTGTAGGTTTTTATTTTTTAAATAATTTTATTATTCTGTTCCACTGATCTATGTGTCTGTTCTTGTGCCAGTACCAGACTGTTTTGATTACAGTGGCCTTGTAATATAGTTTGATATCAGGTATTATGATCCCTCATTTTTACATTACACATACACATTTTTACATTAAAAAAAAAAAACTCCTACTACCAATTTCTTCTTAAATGGATTATGCTTTTGATGTTGTATCTAAAACTCACCACCAAACTAAAGGTCACATACTCTCCTATACTTTTTAAGAAGTCTTACAGCTTTCCATTCTATATTTAAGTCTATAATCCATTTTGAGTTAATTTTTGTGAAAGTTTGAAGTCTCCCATTAGATTAATTTTTTTTACCTAAGGACATAACAATTGTTCTAGCATCATTTACTGAAAAGACTATCCTTTTACCACTGGACAGCCTTTCGGCCTTTGTCAAAGATCAGTTCACTATATTTGTGTGAGTCCATTTCTGAACTCTTTAATCTGTTGTATTGACCTGAGTGTCTATCCTTTTACCAGTAACATGCTGTCTTCATACCTGTAGTTTCATAGTAAGTCTTGAAACCAGGTAGTATGAGTCTTTAAACTTCGTGCTTTTTCTGCATTACCACTATTACTTGTTAGTAATAATTTGCCTTTCTATAAAAAGTTTAGAATCAGCTTACTAATATCTATAAAATATCTTAATCAAATTTTGATGGAAATGGTATTGAATCTATACATCAGGGAGGGGACAATATTGAGTCTTCCAATCCATGAACATAAAATAATCTCTTCATTTATTTTGATCTTCTTTGATCTCTTTCCTGGAGTTTTCTAATATTCCATCAACAGTTTTCCAACATTCCATCTAATATTTCTGTACCTATTTTGTTAAGACTTATACCTTAAGCATTTAATTTTTGTTTGATGTAACTGGAAGCGGTATTTTTTTAATTATAAATTCCAAGTGTTAATTGCTGGCATGTAAGAAAATAACCAACTTTCATATCGTTACCATGTATCCTGCTTCCTTCTTATCCTCACTTATTAGTTCTAGATTTTTGGAGATTCTCTGAAATTTTCTACACAGACAATCTTATGTGTAAATAAAGATAGTTTCATTTCTTCCTTTTCTATAAATATTTTTGTTTCTTTTTCATGTATTATTGCACTAGCTAAGACTTCCAGTATGATTATGAGTAGGAGTGGTGAGAAAGGACATCCTTGTTCCTGATCCCAGAAGGAAAGTTCCCAGACTCTCACCATTAATATGTGGAGTCTATAAGACTAAAGGCAAAAGGAGCTATTCACAAGCACTATACTCTAGTGGATAAGGTTGTTTCCCACAGGGTCTTTTGAAACCTTTGAAATACGTATACATACATGTATAGCAGAACTGAACAATTAAGTAAATGCACAGCAAATGTTAGGAGCTTGGTTGCTACCTACAGGAGTGGAAAATTATAGACAAAGGGAAATGAATAGAATTACTCATTTAATCATGGTAATGGATTAAAGTTGGAGACATCAATATGAATTCATGTTTGGGTTAATAGAAACACATATAGATAAATATAAAAATATTTGTAGCCTTGGCCACTGTGGCTCAGTTGGTTGGAGTGTCTCCCATACACTGAAAGGTTGCAGGTTCAATTCCCAGTCTGGGCACATGCCTAGGTTGCCAGTTTGGTCCCTGGTCAGGGCACATACTAGAGGCAACCAATCAATGTTTCTCTCTCACATAGATGTATCTCTCTCTCTCTCTAACCAATAAGCATGTCGTCAGGTGAGGATTAAATACATGTATTTAATACATGTAATTTGTAGATATGTATAAACATAATAGTATGCATATTTCTTCTGTCAGCTGAGAGAGCTAACTATAGGATTGAAAATCTACATACAGTAATAAATTGTCTATATACTAGCAATGAACAATCCAAAAATAAAATCAACCCCACACACAACAGCATCAAAAAGACTGAATATTTAATAACTCAATGAAAAACTGAGATTTGTACAATGAAAATTACACAGTGTTATTGGAGAAAGTGCAATCTAAATAAACAGACACATATCTCACGTATAAGATGCATTATGGTCAAGATAACAATTTTCCCAAAATTGAGCTACATATTCAATTAGAATCACTACCAAAATTACAGCAGGTTTTTTCGGGGGGGGCGGTTAATTCTAAAATTTGTATAAAGATGGGAAAAAAAAAACAACTCAGATTAGCCAAAAGTACAAATTGGAGGATTCTCACTACCAAACTAAAAAAATTATTAGTTTTCAGGACAATGTGCTACTAGAGTAAGGATAAGCAATAGAATTGAGAATACTGAAATAAACCTTTATCACTATAGTCAATTAATTTTCAGCAAAAGTACCAA
The DNA here is from genome assembly GCF_021234165.1 of Pteronotus mesoamericanus. Lineage (NCBI taxonomy): Eukaryota > Metazoa > Chordata > Mammalia > Chiroptera > Mormoopidae > Pteronotus > Pteronotus mesoamericanus. The sequence goes on from NW_026555198.1 coordinate 8,800,727, forward strand.
GAGTAGTCTTTACAAATAACAGTGATGAAACTACTGGATATGTACAGCAATAAAATGAACTTAGACTCTTACTTCACAACATACATAAACATTAATCTCAAAATATAGTCAGAAATCTCATTGTAAAAGGTAAAACTAAAATTATACAAAACTAAAAAGCACAAAATAAATCCTTGAGACACTGGGTTAGGCAAAGGTTTGCTGGATATGCTACTAAAAGAATCATCTCTAAAAGAAAAAAAAATGAAAATAAGCCTTTAATAACAATCAAAATTTATTTCATAAGACACAATTAAGACAATGAAAAATGCGAGGCATATATTAGAATACTTGTAAATCACCAAATAAAGCAATTTTCAACTGGTGTGCCGCAAGAATTTTTAAAACATGCAATACCTGACTATTTAGTCTGGAGCACTGATGTCTTTTCCCTTAGACTGTCAAATTTAAAAAATGACAACAGCCAACACAACAATGGCCGTCTGGTGTGAATAAATCAAAATCATACCTATTTTTTTTTTGGTCAGAACAGCAAAAAATATATTTTTTGGTGTGCTGCAGAATTTTAGTAATTAGTCTATATGTGCAGTGAGATGAAAAAGATTGAAAATCACTGACCTAGTACAATACTATTATCCAGAATATATTAAGAACTGTTATAACTTAGTAATATGGCAAACAATCCACTTAAAATTGGGCAAAAATGTTTAACAGACATTTCACCAAAGAAGATACATAAATGGTTAATAAGAAAATGAAAAAAAAATCCTAAATTTCATTAGTCAATAAAGAAATACAAACTGAAACCACAATAAGACGCAATTTTACTCCAACAGAACAAAGTAACAAAGATAAACAAAGACAGAATCATTGATCCTCATATATTACAGATGGGGATGTACTATGTTACCGTTACATTGAAAAAGAAAACTTAAGAGATTTCTAAACAAAGTTAAATACAAATTACCATATTATTGGACAATTCATATACAAGAGAAATAAAAACATATCCATAGAAAGACTTCCAGTGAATGTTCATAGAAACATAATTTATAATAGCCAAGAAGATAGAAATAACTCAAATTCTTATCAAATGTTTAATGGAGAAACAAAAAGTAGTGTATTCTGAAAGTGGTATACAATTGAATATTATTCACAAATACAAATAAATGAAATACTGATACATGTAATAATACCAACAAACCTCAAAATAATTAATGTAAAAGAACTCGAACACAAAAGACTACATGTTAAACGATTACAGAAGGATGAAAGGCCCGGAAAAGTCAAATCTACCAAAAAACAAACAAAAAAAGGGTAGATTAGTGCTTACCTGGGGTTGAGAGTGAAAGCAGAGATTAAGTGTAAACTGATATGAAGAATGTTACTGAGGTGGTGAAAAATGTTATAAAACTATATTTTGGTGATAACGGCAGAACTCATAAAGTTTACTAAAAACTGTTTAATTATATACTTTAAATAACTTTTATGTAAGTTTTTTCCTTAAAAAGTTGTTTAAAAATAAAAATGGTCAAAACAGCAGCAGTGATACGAAATAAAACACAAACCAATTCACCTACCCACTTACCCTATCCAACCTACAAATCCGACCACCAATATACTATAAACCACAAACACACATGACACACACATACAATACAGACACACAAAAATTAAAAAGTAAAAAGATGAAGAAAGATGTAGCATAAAAAAACTAACCAAAGTAAAAGGTTGAGAATCAATATTAATTTGAAACAAACTAGACATAAAAACAAAGATTATCAGAGGATAAAAAGGAATGTCATGAAAAAATAAAGGGATGACATCTCCAAAAAGACATAATCATATGTACCTGTACCTAATAAATTTTAAAATGCATAAGACAATAAATGATAGATATGAAAGGACAAGCAGGGAAATCCAAAATTAGTTTGAGATTTCAATACTGTTCTCTCAGAAATTAATAATACAAACAGCCACAAACTTGGAAAAGATATGGAGGGCCTGAACAACACTATCAACCAACTTGACATAATTATAGAACACTCCAAACAATAAGGACAGAATACACAGTCTTCTAAAACACACATATGTAACATTCACCAAGGCAGATCATGTTCTGATCTGTAAAACAAATCTCAATGAATTAGGAATATAACAGCCCTGGCTGGTGTGGCTCAGTGGATTGAGTGCGGCCTGCCAACCAAAAGGTCACTGGTTCGATTCCCAGTCAGGGCACATGCCTGGGTTGCGGGCCAGGTTCCCCAGCAGGGGGCATGTGAGAGGCAACCGATCAATGTATCTCTCGCATATTGATGTTTCTCTCTGTCTCTTTCTCCCTCTCTTCCCCTCTCTCTAAAAAGTAAATACATAAAATCTTTTAAAAAAATAAACAATTTAAAAAAATAACCCAAAGGGCATTCTCAGCACATAAAATTAAACTAGAAATTAACAATAGAAAGATATCCAAAAATTTCCAAATAATTGAAAAAACAACAAAATTCTAAATAACACATAGATCAATGAGAAAATTTTAAGGGAAAGTAAAGAATGGATTGAACTAAAAGACAATGAGAATATAATATAGCAAAATCTGCCAGATGCAGCTAAAGCAGCGCCAACAGAGAAATTTATAGCATTAAACAAATATATTAGGAAATGAAGACCTAAAAACAGTAACCAAAGCTTGCACTAACGAAACAAAAGCACAAATTAAATCTAAAGCAAACAAAAGTCAGAAATAATAAAGATCTGTAGGGGGCCACTTTAAGTGGTATCAGGGACAGTAGTCCTGCGCAAGCTGGGGCCTGGGAGACAGGACCTGTAAGACTTGGACAGAACACTGATAATGTGGTTGATCGGCGGGACCCGATAATAACTCCAAGGGCCCCCGGGGGAAATCAGGTCTAGGAGTAGTTTATTTCTCCTTTAATGGCTGTAGTAAGTCCAAAAGTATAGGGTGAGTGAAGCCTATTGTCTTTAATACTTTTCTTAAGATCTTTAAAGATTGCAAAAGGTAAAGGCTCATGCATAGGGTTACCTTTCTGCCTTACAATAGGGAAAGCAGCTAAAGTTTCCCAATCTCCCCCTTTCGCAGCTTCCTTTAGACAATGCTGCAGGGTGGGGGTGCTGTGATTTAAAATGCGACCTGGAGATGGACGATGGACCGAAGAGTCTCTTAAATCTAAGTCCCAACACAGCCACCAGTTTGGGAGAGATTTGGGAGGTGGTGTTTCCCCTTCCTCCTCCTCGTCTTTTTTTAGGAGTAGCAGAGAGTAGGAGTATCAGAGGGCCGTTCCTTCAGACCCTCACTGAGTCCCGCGTTGAGTCTAACCAGGTTGCTTTAATATGTAAAGGAGCTAATGCAGTTCTTATCAAGCTCCAAATAAAAGGAGTCTGAGGGCCAATGCTAATCCCATTCTCCTGAAGCCACTTTAACATCTCTCCTAGTTTTTCCCATTCCTCAAAATCTAGTGATCCCTTGTCAGGGAACCACGGACAATAGTCTTTTACTGTCTATAGTAAGTTAACCAATCTTTGTTCTTTAACCTGACATCCCGCAGCTTTAAGAAGCTATTGGAGCAATTGGAAATAGACCTGCTGCTCCTTAGAGAGTCCCAAGCCCATTTTTGCAACTGGGAAGCTTTTGTTCTCATCTTCCAGCTCTGCCTTCTCTCAACTCCAATCTGCTTTATTTAATCCTATAAACCTCTTCTGACTAATTGCTAGGGAATGAGAAAAGTGTGATGGGTCAAACTGTGCTGCTTGTGAGAAAAGGCTCCCAAGGGTGTCACCCCTTGGCTACCTCCAACTTTCTTACGTGTCTCAGTTTCTCCCAATTGTCTAAAACAGCCAGGGGGGTTAGGAGTGATGGGTGACCAAGCCTTATATCACACATCCCTCAATGAGCTTAAAGTTATGTTATCGTGAGTGGAATTCTCTGTGAAGCCCCTGCATGTCTTAGGAAATAATCCCAGACATCCCTGCAAGGCTCCTACTCAAGTAGGAACACCCGTGGACGCGTGGTCCTGGTCCGGGGCCAGGGGAAAGAAGCACCTCTCATCTTCAGAGTCCAGCCGAGACCAGACCAGAGCACTCATTCAAATTCTGACTACTTAACTATTTAATTGCTGGAGGCTTCCTAGTTATATTTGAAAGCAGTGGGAGGAAAGAGAAAAGAGGTCTAGAAAAACAAGCACTTTCTATTTTCTCCCCTTTTGGGAACTAATAGGTGGAAAATGTGCCGCAAGGGTAGGGCTGTGAGTGTTTTTACAATGGGCCTCTCCTAGCAAGGACTTTTGCTTGCGGCTGGCAGGAAACCTAGTGCTCTGTCCTGGTCCATGTCCAGCTTATCCTTTCACGGGAGTCTTTGTTGCGGCAAGTGCTCTTGTGGCTTTTAAATGCTCCACCTGTGCCCATGGAAGGTGGCAACCCCTCAAGAAGGAGAAAGCAAGATCCTGCAAAGAGTTTCTAGATTCAAACTGAACTGCTAGATGGAACTGCAGAAAACGGTCCTAAAGAAAATTCCCCTCCATCTCCAACATGTTGGTGGCCTAAGCACATTGATGGTGCTGCTGACCCTTACCGGTGGGATTAGTGTGCACAAAAATCCCGTCGTTCTAGACGTGCCATCGGCGACGCAGGCTTGTAACCTATTGGCCGCTACAGGTCCTGAAGCGAGGGCCCCTGTTCAGGTGCCAGATATGGGGGACTCTGGCTTGCAAAATCCCCCAATTCACCGCAGATGAAAGAAAGAGTTGTTCCAGACACCGTTTGCCTGTCAAGGAAAGGGGAAAGCGATTCTCTCTGAAGGAGAATGCCCCAAGCCCCAGTGTTCGATGGCTTTTATTGAGAGGGTTACAAGTGGGGGATAGGTAGCAGGAATGTATAGGTAATCAAATTACATCAGTAACTTAAGCTTACAGAGAATAGGTTATGTTTAAAGAAGACAATGGCAGGAACACACCATTGCTTGGGTACAAGATGAGCAAACATTATGATGCCAGGTGGGATTTGGGTCAGAATCCAGGAATTTTGTAAATTTCTTTCCCAGCCTTGAGCTGGTTATCTGGTATAAGATTAACAGAGCTTGAGTGAGAAACAAAGCCTGCTTCGAGGAGCGTAATTTACTTCTAGGCCTGATTTTCCCCAGGGGCTCACAGTTATTATCGGGTCCTGCCTATAACCACATTACCAGTGTTCGGCCAAGTTTTATGGGTCCTCTCCCAGGCCCCAGCTTGCATGGGACTACAGTCCCTAATACCACTCAAAGCGGCCCCCTACAAAGATCTAGAGCAGATATAAAAAACAAGTGCAATGCCAAAAAAATTAATAAAACCAAGAGCTGTTTTTTAAAAAGCACTGATATAATTGATTAATCTGTAGCCAAGCTGCCCACAAAAAGAAAAAAGGGGAGAGGAGGAGGGAGAGAGAAGCTGATGACATTAAGAGGAAAATGAAGGAATACTACAAACAACTCTATGCTCATCAATTTGATAAATTACATAACAATGGAACAATTGTTTGAAAGACACAGGCAATCCAAACTTGCTCAAGAAAACTTGAATAGTTCTATACCTAGTAAATAAATTGAACTGAAAGCTACAAACTTCCTAAAGATAAAAATTTCAGGCCTGGATGGTTTCAATGGTGAATTCACCAAATAATCTAACAGGAAATAATACCAATTCAACACAATCAATTCCATTAAAGAAGAGGAGAAAACATATTGCAATTATGAATCACTGTTCAAAAATTACCAGAAAAGTATGAATCAGAATCTTTAATGAACACAGGTTAAAAAAAATTGCTACAAAATATTAGCAAATCAAATACGGTAATATAAAATATATAAAACATATCCCAATCAGGTGGCTTTCATCCAAGGAATGCAAAGTTAGTTCAACATTCAAAAAAAAAAAAATTGAATGAAATTTTGTACCAACAATTTAAAGAGGACCAATCATCTCAATGGATTTAGAAAAGGGAATTTGAAAAACCATACTTTCATGATAAAAATTCTCAGAAAACTGAAAATAGAATGGGAAGAAACTTACCCTAATAAAGGACATCTAGGAAAAACCTACAGAAAACAAATATTGGAAAGAAGGAAAATATGCCCCCTCTCTCTACCCTATTCAACATTGTATTAGAAGAGCTACCGATACGGCCAGAAAATTATAAGGCACACATGTGGAAAGGGAGGTATTTAAAAGATCTTTATTTGCAGAAAACATTACTGTCCATCTGAAAAATCTCAAATAATCTACCAAAAAAAAAAACTCTTAGAACTAAAAAGTGAGTTTAGCAATACTGCAGAATATAAAGTCAGTAAACAAGAGTCAATCATATTCCTATATACAACTATTAATAACTGGTATTTGGAATGAAACAAATAAAAATACAATTTATAATAGCATCTCAAAAAATAAAGTTCTTATAAATCTAACAAACTAAGTGCAGAACATAGATGCTAGGGAAAAAAAATCAATGAAATAAACCAAAGAAAATATAGATAAATATGAAGAAATACAATGTCCATGAATCAGAAGACTAAGATATCAACTCTTACCAATATCATCTATAGATTCAGTGTCATCCCAATCACTGCTTTTTGTAGATAAGGGAAGGACAATAATGTGGAAAGAGACCTTCTCTGAGACACAGCACAAAGGCAAGACTCAACCTGAGGGTGACTGACAGTCATTTAGGAAAACCAGAAGCTACTATCCTAGCCAAACAATCTTGCTCACTAAGTAGGGGTGTCAACTCTGAAAAAGCAAGCCACCCCTTCTATCTTTAGCTCCACAGCAGCAGGGAAAGGTTTTGCCAAGGGCAGAGGCAGGCTGCAATAAACACAAGATATCCCCAGGGGAAATAACTTAATTTGCAACACACCAGGGGGAAGTTCAACCCAGAGGGTACTCCCCAAAAGAATAGAAATTTGAATTGTAAGCAACTAAGAGGAGACTGTTAAGTACTTGAGATTAACAAGTGAAAGAAACACCAGTTAAAATTTTACCAGAGAGAACCAGGGAAAAGGAGAGATAAGAGTGCTACTGAGTTCCAAATGTATGCTCTCTGACTACAATGGAATTAAACTAAACATCAAGAACACAAAGATAACTGGTAAATTCCAAAATACTTGCAGATTAAATAAGACACATCTAACTAGCACATGGATCAAAAAATAAATTTAAAGAGAATTTAAAATATATTTTGAGTTAAATGAAAATGAAAATACAACTTATCAAAAGTTGCAGGATGCAGTGAAAGCAGTGCTTAGGGGGAAATTGTATCATTGAATGCACCTGTTAGGGAAAAAAAAAAGATCTAAAATCTAAGTTTCCACCTTAGGAAAAGTAGAAAAATAAGAGTAAATTAAATCCAAAGAAAGATGAAAAAATAAATTAAAAACACAGCAGAAATCAATTAAATTAAAACATCAAACAACAGATAAAAATCAACAAAACCTAAAACTTATTCTTACTAAATAACCAGTAAAATCAACAAACTAAAGCAAAGACAACTGAATAAATACAGAGAAGACACAAATTACTAGTATTAGAGATGAAAGAGAGGACCTTACTATCAACTCCATGAACATTAAAAAGATAATAAAGGAATACTGTAAGCAACCTCAGCTACAAGTTTGCCAATCTAGATGAAATCAAGCAATTCTTTGAAATAATCTGCCAAAATTTACACAAAGATAAACAGACAATCTCATTAAGCCTGTATTTATTAAAGAAATGGAATCAATAATTAAAAGCTTTCAAAACAGAAAGTGCCATGCCCAGATGAGCTCACTGCTGAATTCTACCTAACATTTAAGAAGTTATACCAATTCTCTACATTCTCTCCCAGAAGACAGAAGCAGAGGGAATACTTCATCATTCTGTAAAGCCAACACTACCCTAATCCCTAGTATCAAAACAAAGACATTACAAGAAAACTACATGCCAATACCTTCCACTAACATAGACATGCAAATCCTCAACAAATTAGCAAACAATCAAACAATGAAATAAAATCTTATACACCACGACAAAGTAGGGTTTTACATAAGTATGCAAGGCTATTTCAACATTAGAAAATCAATGAATGTAAACCATCATATCAACAGCTAAGTTAGAAAAATGGTGTGATTATATTACTTGATGCAGAAAATGCATCTGACAAAGCAATACCCATTCATGGTAACTCTTGGCATATTAGGATACAGGGTAACTTCCTCAACTTGATAAAGGACAAAAAACTTAAAGAGTTAATAGTGAGAAACTAGAATTCCCACAAAGATCAAGAAGAGGGCAAGGCTGTCCCCTCTCACTGCTCCTTTTCAACACTGTAGTCGAAGTCCTATCTAATGCAAAAAGACAAAAAAAAAAAAAAAAAGGAAATAAAAGGGATACAGACTGGAAAAAAAAGAAATATGAGTATCTTTGTTTGTAGATGACATGACCTTCTATGTAGAAAGTCCTGAAGAACTGACACTCACAAAAAAACCCAAACCTGGCATTAATAAACAATTATACCAAGGCTACACAATACAAGATTAATATACCAAAGTCAATCATTTTCCTATATACCAGCAATAAACAGGTGGAATTTCAAGTTAAAAACACAACACATAAATACATAAAACAAAATACTTAGGTATAAATCTAACAAGTATGTACAAGATCTATATGAGTAAAACTACAAAATTCTAATAACAAAAATCAAAGAAGAACTAAATAAATGGAGACATATTCCATGTTCATGGATAGAAAGACTAAATATTGTCAAGATGTCAGTTCCTCCCAACCTGATCAATACTCAATGCAATCCCAATCAAAATCCCAGGAAATTAATTCATAGATGCTGACAAAATGATTCTAAATTTTATATGGAGGGGCAAAAGATCCAGAAGAACCAACACAAAATTGAAAAATAATGTTATAGAACTGATGCTATCAGACTTCAAGACTTGAGCCCTGGCTGGCGTGGCTCAGTGGGCTGAGCACCTGACTGTGAACCAAAAGGTCGCCAGTTCAATTCCCAGTCAGGGCACATGGCTGGGTTGTGGGCCTGGTCCCCAGTGGGGGGTGCATGAGAGGCAACCATAAATTGATGTTTATCTCCCTCTCTTTCTCCCTCTCTTCCCCTCTGTCTAAAAATAAATATTTTTTTAAATGACTTCAAGATTTGATTAGCTATAGTAATCAAGATACTGTGCTATCAGTAAAGGAATAGACAAACGAATCAATGGAACAGAAAAGAGAACCTAAGCCCAGAAACAAATTCATATAAATGTAGTTAACCAATTTTTGACAAAGGAGTAAAGGCAACAACAACAACAACAAAAAAGATAGTATTATCAACAAGTGGTGATGGAACAACTGGACATCGACATGGAATAAAATGAATCTAGACACAGACTTTATATCCTTCACAAAAATTAACTCCAAATAGACCACAGACCTAAATGTAAAATGCAAAACTATGAAACTCCTAGAAGATAACATAGGAAACTTCTAAATATAAATAAATAGCATATTCTGTAAGTCCAAACATTACTGTAAGTAAATGCCTAGGAAGCCATCAAGTATAAAATTGCAACTTGATCAGCTGGAAGGTCTGAGTCTAGGCACTGACTACAGAATAACTAAATCTGTAGTTCCACCCCAACTACGAGTTAAGACAAACCATTTTACTACAAAAAAATCTAGTATGTAGTATGACAAGGGTGAGCCCTGACTACATATGCTTCCACCAAACTGAAGTTTTACTCTATATTACTAGCCTTCATTCCTGTTAGAATAGAGTCTTAATCTGATTTGCAGAAGTACTTCATACATACTTCCCTTTTCATCACACAACATGAAGACATACTCAAGGATCCATATCTAATAATATTAATAACATCTGTTCAAAGACATGTTATAACAGAAGCTGGCTATCTTTTCTTTTTCTACAGGTGTACAGTGAAGAACACAATGGCTACTGGTACAGTTTGATGCCACTATCTTTATTCATACTTAGGCGGAGGCATATTTATGTTGTGATGATTTGAAATCATCATTGCAGATGTAAACACAATAAAAGTGAATGTAACAACTCAGTACTATATGAAAATATTTTCCACTTCGCAGATTCCTTGAAAAGCCCACATACTGAAAATTCTTTTATATTGTTAGCCACTATGTCAGGAGATATGTTCTCCTAGATCTGCTCCCATGCCACTATGACTTATTTCCCTTTCCCAACAGTACTACTGATGTCTGTATCAGTCTAAGCAGTGACAACCTCACTGTCATCTAACTTCCCATCCTGTAGAAAACAGGGGCTTAGGAAAAAATCACTTAATTTCCAAATCAATAAAGGTTCCTCACCCTTCCCAGGAACTATAAAAGCAGTATCTTCTAAATAGTTTGTTTCCTTAACTAGCTGAGGGCTTAGACCAAAAGAAAACTGGTTTTTGAACTTTAGAATGGAATCCTAAAATGTGTAACATGCATTTCTACCTAACAAAACAGAAAATAAACTATAACTTAAACTTTTTCTAGATACCCTTTACATTAAATTGCCCCCGACTACTCTATTTCATACTTTTATATTTGTCTCCTCACTTGCAGTCAGGCTGTATGAGCTGCTACTTTGTAATAACAATCAACGTATCATGCTATTGCCACTCTTCTACCTGATAAATGTGCCATGGACTTGGAAACCAGATATATTAGGTTTATATATTAAAGGCTCCACATGAAGCATACATTAAAATGAATTCAATACGAGTTCTAGTGCACAGACATTGCGGTACCTCTTTCACCTGTTCAAAATTCATTTTATTCCACTTTTTGGTTGTGTTCAAAACAAGTTAATTGGCTAATGATGGGTTCCAAATATTAAGATGATACTCTACTTCCATTTAAAACAAGGGCTTGTCCAGATAATTGAAATACACACAAAAAGAGCACTGAAAAATCAACAATTCAGGATCAGAGTGCTTTTAACTAAACCTCTAATTTTAGGACAATTGTAGTTTAACATGCAGTTGTAAGAAAAATACAAAGATAAACTTTTTACTATTTATCCAGTTCTCCAACAGTAACAGCTTGCAAAATTTTACATCACCCAGCATCAAGGTACTGATATTGACAAATCAAGATCAGAACATTTCCATTAACACAAAGATATAACATCCCTATTACCTTCCTATATCCAACCCTACCCCTGAAACTTAACAATTACTACTCTATTCTCCTTTTCTGTAACTTTGTTATTTTCAGAACACACTAATGGTATTTTGCAGTATGGGACCTTTTGAGATTGAATTGTTTTCACTTGGCATAATTCTCTAGGGATTCATCCACCATGTTGTGTTTATCAACTTCATTCATTTTCATTCCTGACTGGTACTATGTGCATCCAGAGTTAAGCTAAGCTACTCCGTAGTATTACTGCCTTGACACATCTTGCTTGTTGTCTGAGGACAACAAATGCCCTAGATAACAGCCCACAGAGACACAAGTAAATGTAAGTCCTAACAGACCTCCCTAGTGGCTACTGTGATAAAAAGTCTCCCTTGCCTTTCCTTTGTGCACCCATCAGATTAAGCCCCCTGGAAGTTTAGCAAAACCCTACTCTTTAATTTGAATTGCCCTATCCACCCTCAGCCTGGAATCCTGAAGCACTTCAACTATAGATCCTAATAAAGCCATGTGCCTCAGGTCCTGCCCTTCAAACTCAGCCTACACCCTGCCTTACCCACCCCATGAGGCCCCTAATGAGATGGCTGTGTCCTATCTCCAGGAACTGTGAGGAATAAATTTCTCTACTTCAGTTTTCCTTGTGGTCATTTGTCAAACCTCAGGGGGCCATATTTAACAATTTTTAATTTAACAAATTCACGACAACATGTAATGAATTTATAACTTATTTAGCTATTCAACCATTATAAGACATCTGGGCAGAGAAGGTACAGACCAAGGAATAAGAAGACCCGGAACTCACCCCCTGAGGGCTGATTGTACAGCTTCTGCACAACAAATGAGAGAGACCACATAAAGCTGGTTGAGATCTGTGTGGACTCTCCAGGATCATAGGTGTCATTGAAAAACATTGTTTGTGTTCCCCTTCCACCTAAATAGTGCAGATTAGAACTCTGTCCAAGTCTTCTAGCTGACCTGCAAGACTTCCCACAGCGTGTTCCTGCAGAACCATCCCAAACACACTCCAGAAAACAAACTGATGGTTGCCAGAGGAGGGGGCGGGGCATAGGCACAAAAGGTGAAGGGGAAAGGAGGTACAAACTTGCAGTAATAAATATGCCACGGGGATATAGTATGCAACACAGGGAATATAATCAATAATATCATAATAACTTTGCAGAGTGATACATGATTAATATAGTTATTGTCATAATCACATCATAAGGTATAAACGTTAAATCATTATGTTGCATACCTGAAACTAATACAATATTGTATACTAACTATGTTTTAATTTAAAACTTTTATGTAAAAAGACAAGACATCTGGGCATTTCTACATTGTTACTATTATGAATACAAATGCTATGAGCATTCATGTACAGGTTTTTGTGTGAACATAAATTTTCATTTCTCTAAGATTTATTTTCACACTCAAGAATGTAAGTGCTGGATCAGATGGTAGTTGCATGTTTGGCTTAATAAGAAATTGCCCAATGAACAAATAGGACCTTATCAAAATAAAATGCATTGCATAGCTAAAGAAAACTTCAGTAAAATGAAAAAGGAACCAACCATGTGGGAAAATATATTTGCAAATGATACCTTGGACAAGGGTTTGATCTCCAAAATATATAATGACCTTAAATGACTCCACTCCAGGAAAACAAACAACCCTATTAAAAAATGGGCAAAGAACCTGAACAGATACTTCTCCAAGGGGGACATATACAGGGCCCAGAAACATATGAAAGGATGTTCAGCATCACTAGCCATCAGAGAGATGCAAATTAAAATCACAATGACATTGCACTTCACACTGGTCAGAACAGCCATCATAAACAAATCAACAATGAGTGCTGGCGAGGCTGTGGAGAAAAGGGAACCCTAGTGCACTGCTGGTGGGAATGCAGACTGGTGCAGCCACTGTGGAAAACAGTGTGGAACTTCCTAAGAAAATGAAAAATGGAACTGCCTTTTGACCCAGCAAATGCACTGCCAGGATTATACCCTAAGAGTCCTGAAACACCAATTCAAAAGAACCTATGTACCTCTTAGAATGCACACAAACCCACCCATCCAGGAATCAGCACTAGAAGGACCCAATTTTCTTGTGGGTAGTGGGGGAAGTGACTGAAAGCAGGCTGGGAGCCCAGCCAGGGGCACAGTTCCTTTCTGACCCCTCACTCACACACATCACTGCAACCCAGTGAAATAGGTTGCCCTGCCCTGGCAAATACCCCTTACAATGTAACAAGTGTGCAGAGAAAAACAAATATGGCCCAAATGAAAGAACAGATCAAAGCTCCAAAAAAGAACTAAGTAACAAAGAGGTAGCCAACGTATCAGATGCATAGTTCAAAACCCGGGTAATCTGGAGGCTCACTAAATTGGTTGAGTAGGGTCGCAATATGGAGGAAAAAGTGAAGGCTACACAAAGTGCAACAAAGAAAAATATATGGGGAACCAACAAGGAAGGGAAGGAAATCCAAATCAATGATTGGGGCAAAAGGAAGAAATGAACATTCAACCAAAACAGAAGGAAAAAACAAGAATTCAAAAAAAGAAAAGAAAAATGAGGAGAGGCTTAGGAATCTCCAGGGCAACTTTAAATGTTCCAACATCAGAATCATAGGGGTGCCAGGAGATAAGGAAGAGCAAGAAATTGAAAACTTATTTGAAAAAATAATGAAGGAGAACTTTCCCAATCTGGAGAAGGAAATCCAGGGAGTCCAGGAAGCTGAGTTCCACAGAAGTTGAACCCAAGGAAGCATACACCAAGGCACATCATAATTACATTATCCAAGATTAAAGATAAGGAGAAAATCTTAAAATCAGCAAAAGGAGACAGTTACCTACAAAGGAGTTCCCATAAGACTATCAGCTAACTTCTCAAAAGAAACCTTGCAGGCAAGAAGGGGCTGGCAAGAAGTATTCAAGGTCATGAAAGGCAAGGACCTCCATCCAAGATGACTCTAACCAGCAAAGCTATCATTTAGAATGGAAGGGCAGATAAAGTGCTTCCCAGATAAAGTAAAGTTAAAGGAATTTATCATCACTAGGGCCTTATTATATGAAATGTTAAAGGGACTTATCCAAGAAAAAGAGGAAGATAAAAACAAGGAATAGGGAAATAAACTCACAAGTATCAACAACTGAACCTAAAAAGCAAAAACAAAAACAAACTAGGCAAACAACTAGAAAAGGAACAGAATCACAGAAATGGAGATCACATGGAGGGTTAGCAGCAGGGAGGGAGAAGGGTGGGGGAAAATGGGGGGGAAAGTACAGGAAGTAAGAGCATAATTGATAGGTACAAAATAGACAGGGGGAGGTTAAGAATAGTATAGGAAATGGAGAAGCCAAAGAACTTATATATACGACCCATGGACATGAACTAAGGGAAGGGGAAATGCCTGTGGGAGGAGGGGTACAGGGCAGAGGGGGAAAAAGAGGAGAACAAAATGGGACAACTGTAATAGCATAATCAATAAAATACACTTTAAAAAAAAGAAGCTGAATATTCCTCTAGTAATAAATTGCTTTAAAAAAAAAAAAAAGGCACAAACGCAAAGGCCTGAAGGAAGGCATTCTGGACCTGGACAACTTCCTGGACAAATTGTCGGATGCCCTCCCTGTAGCCAGCCAGCCAGCCAGATGTTGCCCGCAAGCTGACTCACAACAAGCTCTCATTCTCCACATCTCCTAAGACTGTCAGGACACAATGCCACTGGCCTGGGCAGGTTCTCGGGCTACTCCGTGCCATCATTCAATGTGAACAACTGATGCTGTTTCTTTTGCTATTTATTTTAAGATTTCTGAGACAACAGAAATGCCCTGGCTGTAGGGACTTATCTGGCTGGTCGGGGAGGTGGGCGGAGACATCCAACACTTTTTTTTTTCTATTTTTGAGGAAAATGCAAATGTTAAAAAAGAGAATTAAATGCATTAAGAGGTTTTTTGGAGTAAATAGCCCATAATGGACTTTCCCCAGAAAGGGGAAAGGGACAAGCAGGTAGACATTTCTGTTTGGACAGAAGCTAGAAGACAGAAAACCTGTGCAATGTCACTGTGAGCACCTCCAGCTGTATTAGTGCCATTGGAATAACACATTTGACTATGGTAGGATAAAAGAAAAATACTTGGATGCCAGTCCTCACCAATCATATCAGCAATATTTTAAAAATGTGAAAATTGGAAAATGTGAGGAAGATCAGTGGGTTGTATCAATGTTGATTTCTTTGTTATATTTCTTACAGGTTTGCAAAATGTTACCTTTGGGGGAGAAGTGAGTGAACAATACATGGCTCTCTCTGTATTATGTCTTATATCTACATGGGAACCTACAATTATTTTGAAATTTGAAAAAATTATTTTTTATAAAAAGGCACAGGTCCTATTTCTACTAACAAAGATTTAATCTCAGATATGACTCCAACAATAATGCGAAAATGCATACACTATAAAGTTTGTTGCACCATTATATTTAATCGTGAAGAGATTGAATAAAGTTTCGTTAAGAAAGGTTGGTACAAATAAGGAAAAAGTAAGAACCATTGAAAATATATGCACATATATGTGTGTCTAAGCATTATATGTATATATGTGGGCATAGTTATGACCACTGTTTATTGTTAACTGCAAAATGTACAAACAGCATGTTTGGTTAAGATCCTATATTCATTCAAAACTAATATACACACACATATGCATGTATTATATATAAGGAAAATATATTCAGCTGATGAAGCTGTGAGGCCACAGGCACTTTCACACCCAACTGGTTCAAATACAAATTGTACAATTGTTCTGGAGAGATACTGGCAATACTTAAAACAGCAAAAGCAACTAACTCCTATAGGAATCTATTCTATAGATACATCTTCAACAATACAAATATATATACCCACAAATTTATTCACTGTAGCCTTGTTTGTACTTGGAAAACACTGAAAGAATCTAAATGCCCATACTCATGAGATTAGTTCAATAAACTATAGTCCATCCAAACAATAAAGTACAATACAGCAAGTAAAAAAATGAGAAAGATCTCTATTACCTGATATGGAGCAATTTCCAGGATATACTGTAAATGGAAAAAAAAAAATCAGACTCCAAAAGAAAAACTATAGTATACAACCTTTCATGTAAGAAAAAAAAAAAGGGATACACAAAAATTATACATGTATCACTTCATCTATGCAAAAGGAAAAACACGGACGATAAAGCAGAAACTACAATACTAAGACTGGTTACTTACAGGAAACGGTTGGGAATGGAGTGGTAAGAACCAGAGAATGGGAAAAGGGTGTTAGGGAAGAGAAAAACTCTTGTTTTTGTAAACCTTTTTTGTATAAATCTGACACTTGGAACCATGATAATGTTTCATATAACCATAAAAAAAAAAAATTTACCCTAACCATCATGTGGAGGAACCCCAAAATGGAATGCAAAGAATATCAAACAAACCTAATGTATAACAAAGGATAACATAAATTGAACTGGGTAGATAAGAAAATAACTGACTTAAGCAACTCTAGGAACAGCATTTTTGACTACATATGGCAAAAAAACCCAAAAAACAAAACAAGACTACACACTAGTAATGCACTCTAGTTAGGAAATCTGCTTCTCAGAGGGTTTGTTTTAGTAAGTCTGAAACTCTGTGTTTCAGACAGACAAAAACGAACAAAAA
The DNA here is from genome assembly GCF_021234165.1 of Pteronotus mesoamericanus. Taxonomy (NCBI): domain Eukaryota; kingdom Metazoa; phylum Chordata; class Mammalia; order Chiroptera; family Mormoopidae; genus Pteronotus; species Pteronotus mesoamericanus. The sequence continues at coordinate 8,817,613 of NW_026555198.1, forward strand.
ATCCTAACAATCTAATACTGAGCAAAGTAGCCCTGGCCTGGTAGCTCAGTTGGTTAGTGTCATCCCAAGAGTCCAGGGCTGCGGGTTCTATCCCCAGTCAGAGCACATACCAATGGATCAACCAATGAATACATCAATAAATGGAATAACAATTCTACGTTTCTCTCTCCCTCCCTTCTACTCTCTCTAAAATTAATAAATTAAACAAAATTTAAGTAAAAATAAAATTAAACAAAGTATATATGTTGAGGATAATGAGAGCCAAGTTTTTTACTTTAAAAAAAAAAGAAATTGCGATTAAGACTAATGGAAAGACTAGAGGAGAATGAACCCTGTGCTTTTAATTGGAATCTGACATATCAATATGAATTCATGGTTTTACATGAAACATACATACAACCACATATAAACACATATGTATAGGAAGACACACATAGAAATGGGATATCCATGTATATCAGTATAAACAAACATTTACGTCTTAACTCCGTTGACTGAGATGACCTAGAAACAATGATACCCCAGTAACAATGAACACACAGATAATGTTTTGTAAAAGCCATTCTCCAATAACAGAAACCAGGGGTCCTTAGAGAAATGATTGATTCCAGAGTAGCGGTGGGGGAAAAACAAGATGTGCCCAGAACATATTGTGATGCTAGGATGTATAGCAGTACTCAGAAAAATGAGAGTGCATGTCAAAAGAACACAGGAGTTGACCTGAATGAAAGCCCAATGACCAAACCTGAGAGCCATGGCAACATAATGGTAGTATTAGGTTATAACCAGAAGAATGAAATGAATATCAAAGAGTCCACACTAAGATAAATATTTGGTTAAATAACATGGGGAGAAGGAACAACTCTTCCTTGCAGAATTCCAAGTAATAAACACATAAGGAATAACTGAAATTCTAAATAACCATGAAACAAACACTAAAATTATTGCAACAGGTAAGAATCATGAATGGGTAAAATTAGTAGATTAAGGTGCGATGAGAAACATGACATTTGTATAATCTCAACATATACCCCACAGGATACATATAAAATCGAAAGGAAAAAGCAGTAACTTTATAGTGGAAATCCCCGGAACACTTCAACCAACCAATAACTCACAGTTAACAACTCATGTATTAAGATATACTGACATCATGTGTATATGATGCACAGAAAATGGTACAGCATTACTTCTGTAGCATTATTGCCAAAATTGCTTAACATGAATTAAATCATAAAAAATGCCAAGCTGACAGTTCTTGAAATTACCAGATAAAGACTTTAAAACAACTGTTATAAAAATTCTTAGACATGCAATCATACTGTTGCAACAAATATTGAAACAAAATACTGTCAATAATATGGCATAAAGAACAAGTGGAAATTTTAAAGTTAAAAATGCAATAACTAAAATTTAAAAATAAATGGACAGGCAAGTTACTGCGGTGTTCTCTGAGTTCCTGTGTCCCTGCCAGTGCTGCCCAGACAGCCTCCCAGAACCACGACCCAGCCGCTGCTAGCGTTGCCGCCTGCTGCCCGTAAAAGAGCCAAGCCCGGTGGGTACACTGCCTGGGGCCCTGTGGGCAAGAGGTTACAGCAGGAGCCGATGACGCTCATGATGTCTGGCAACAAAGGAATTTCTGCCTTCCCTGAATCAGACAACCTTTTCAAGTGGGTAGGAACCATTCATGGAGCAGCTGACTCAGTTATGTGAAGACCTGAGGTATAAGCTCTCCCTAGAGTTCCCCAGTAGCTACCCACACAATGCGCAAACGGTGAAAATTCCTCAGGCCCTGCTACCACGCCAATGTGAATACCCAGAGTTAGATCTGCCTGGACATCCTGAAGGACAAGTGATCCGCCCTGTATGACGTCAGGCCCATCCTGCTCCCCATCCAGTCTGCTAGGAGAACCCAACATCGATAGCCCGGCAAACGCACATGCTGCCGAGCTCTGGAAAAACCCCGCCGCCGTTAAGAAGTATGTGCAAGAAACCTATGCAAAGCAGGAGTCCAGCCTCCCTCCTCATGCTGTCTTTTTTTTTTTTTCCTTAGGTGATCTGTCCTTGCCTTGATTTCTGTATATGACTCTGTATCTTTAGTTGTGGTGTCATTTTTGTGGGGTTTTTTAAATTAAGTCTCTGTTTGAACCCCTGTAATAACTACATTAAATAAATATATATTGGTGAAAAAAATAAAAAATAAAAATAAATGGACAGGCAACAACACAATGGAGATGGAAAAAAAACAAACTTAATAGAAATAAATAGAACGTATCCAACACTAAGAAAGAAAATATTGAATACAAATGTACAAAGGCTCAGGGCATTATGAAAAAATAACAGAAGGATAAAAAGAAAGGGTGTGGGATTGAAAATATTTGAAAAAACTGATGCCTGAAAACTTTCTAGGTTTGGCAATAAGACATAGACCTACAGATTCAAGAAATGGGGAAAAAAAAAACTTCAAAAAGGATAAACGCAAAGAAACCCACAGCCAGATATAGCATAATAAAATTATGAAAAACTAAAGCCATAAAAATATCATATAAGCAGTAAAAGAAAAATGAAACATTACCATACAAAGGAACAATAATCATAACTGATTACCTATTTAAAAAAAAAAAGAAAGCCAGAAGAAAAGTGACACACATGTTTAAATGCCTGAAAGAAATTGTCAACCCAAAATAATCTATCCAGGAAAATTACTTACAGGAATGGAAGCAAAATGAAGACATTCTCACATGATGGATAACTAAGTGTATGTAGCCCATAAGATCTTCTCTAAAAGAGAAAAAGAACAAAACAAGTTTTTCATGTACATGGGATATACCAGAAGGAAACCCAAATCATCAGGGATGAAAAATAAAAATAACAAAATTACTTAATTGGATATTACAATAGATGATTTATATCTCTTGAGTTTTGTAAAATTGAGGATTGAAAACAAAAGACAAACATTTTCTGAGAGTTTTCAATGTATGTAAATACAATACATGACAATTGTATGATTAAAAGAGAGAGAATTAAGGGACCTTTAAAAATGTTAATGTTTCTACATTCAAAATTACAGGGTAAAATACAGACAATGAAAACTTAAATATGTATTGTGTTACCTCCTAAAGCAAACACTAAAAAGGGCTATATATAATGATAGAGTCAGAGATATGAGATGATGGCAGAGTAGGTGGAAGCTACACTAACCTCCTCCCAGGACCAAACTGGAATTACAGCTAAATTACAGACAAATCATCCTGAATAACCAACAGAAGACTATCTGGAGAGAAGTCTTATAACCAAGGACTTACAGAAGAAACCACACCACCATATCAAGACTGAAAGGAACTGTGGAGGCACAAGAGGGCTAGCTGGGATTCCATGGCGAGTAGCTGAAGTTCCAGAGGGGTATTTCAGCAGCCAGGGGTTTTGCCCTGAGGAGTGCAGGGGAGTCTAAACCTCAAGCCATATCCACAGCCTAGAGCGCCAGAATCAAGAAAGGCACCCCACACAATATCTGGCTGTGAAAAGCAGCAGGGTTTCTGTCCAACAGGGAGGGACGGCTAGAGACACAGATACACTTTTAGAAGGCCAATGCATGAAATTTCATTTGTGGCCACTTACCCTGGGCTCCAGTGAAGGGAGGGCATAGCAGACTAGAGCCACATGAGGAGAATCTGAGATCTGTGGCTCCGGGGAGAGAGCTGAAGGGTCAGCCACGAGGATCCGTGTGCTGAGTCATTCGCCATACCGAAAAACCCATCTTTGTCTGGCAGAGTGCTCCTCTCTACGCAGCAAAAGCATAGGTCAGAGGAGGGGGGAGAGGGGGAGGGGGGAACTGCCCAACCGGCAGGAATTTCAGGAATCCCTCTTGTCCCACCCTCTTGCCCCACCCTGTGGAGCTTAAGCCCTGCTGAGGAATACAGTAAGAAGCATATCTCTGGGTGCTTTGAGACTTTACCTGACACTCCCCCAGGCCCAGTGCTGGTAGAAGCCAGCTTTGGTGCACAGCTTGATCCTAAGGCCCAGCCCCAGGCCCTTGCACCCAGGCGCAGTAGAGAGAGCCACAAGCTGTGAATCACTGATAGTTCCAAACAGGTTGCCCAATGCCACTCACAAACAGCATATGACACAGATATGTACCAGAGTCTTTTCAGATCTACCTAATACATACAAACGCACACAAAGAGGCAGACAAAATTGGGAGACAAAGAAACAGGTTCCCAAATGAAAAAACGAGAATTCTCCAAAAGAACTAAATGAAATGGAGGCAAGCAATTTATCAGGTAGAGTTCAAAGTAATGATTATAAGAAAGATCAACAGCATGAAAAAAGGCATAGAAACCATAAAAAAGGACCAGTCACAAATAAAAAATGCAATATTTGAAATAAATATCCTGGAAGGAATCAACAGGAAGTTAGATGAAGCAGAGGATCGAATCAGCAATTTGGAAGACAAGGTAGGAAAAAACACCCAATCAGAGCAGCAAAAAGAAAAAGAATTTTCAAAAATGAGGATAGTTTAAGGGACCTTTGGGAAAATATGAAGTGCAACAATGTCTGCATCATAGGGATACCAGAAGGTCGAGAGAGAGAGAGAGAGAGAGAGAGAGAGAGAGAGAGCGAGCGAGCGTGAGCGAGAGCGCGTGCGCGCAAGGGATCGAGACCTATTTGAAGAAATTAGCAAAACTTTCCTAACATGATGAAGGAAAAAGACACACAGGTCCAAGAAGCACAGAGAATCCCAAACAAGATAGACCCATGCCCTGGCTGGTGTGGCTCAGTGGATTGAGTGCCGACCTGTAAACCAAAGGGTCACTGGTTTGATTCCCAGTCAGGGCACATGTCTGGGTCGCGGGCCAGGTCCCCAGTAGGCAACCACACATAGATGTTTCTCTTCCTCTCTTTCTCCTTCCCTTCCCTTCTCTTTAAAAATAAATAAAATCTTAAAATTAAAAAAAAAAAAGATGGACCCAAAGAGGCCCACTCCTAGACAAATCATAATTAAAACAGTAAAAGTTAAAGACAAAGAGAATCTTAACAGCCTTTAAGAGAAAAGCAGTTTGATATCACAAAGGAGCTCCAATAAGACTGTCATCTCCCTTCTCAACAGGAACATTTCAGGCCAGAAGGCAGTGGCATGAAATATTCAAGGTGATGAAAAGCAAGGACGTATAATGAAGGCTACTTTGCCCAGCAAGGCTATCATTTAAAATTGAAGGAGAAATAAAGGGCTTCCCAGAGAGGAAAAAGCTTAAAGAGTTTGTTACCACCAAATGAGCATTTAAACAAATGTTAAAGGGCTTGCTTTAAGGAGGAAAAAAAAAAAAGGAGGAAAATAGTTTAAAAAATAAAATGGCTATAAATACGTCTCTATCAATAATCACTTTAAATGTCAATAGTTTAAATGCTTCAATCAAAGACATAGGGCAGCCTTAGCTAGTGAGTCAGTGCATTGAGCATCAGCCTATGAACCAAAAGGTCGCTGGTTACATTCCCAGTCAGAGCACATGCTTGGGCTGCAGGCCAGGTCCCCCGCTGGGATGTGCAAGAGGCAGCAAGTCGATGTTTCTCTCCCTCTCTTCCTCCCTCCCCTCTCTCTAAAATTAAATAAATAAAATCTTTTAAAAAAGACATAGGGTAGCTGAATGGATAAGAAAACAAGACCCATATATGCTGTCTTCAAGAGGCTCACCTCAGAATGAAAGACACACACAGACTAAAAGTAAACGGATGGAAACCAGATTATTTCATGCAAATGGAAAGGGAAAAAAAGCTATGGCAGCAGTACTTATATCTGACAAAATAGACTTTAAAACCAAGGCTATAATTATAATAAGAGACAAAGAAGAATGTTACATAATGGTAAAGGGATCGATCTAACAAGAGGATATGACCATAGTAAACATTTATGCACCCAACACAGGAGCACCTAAATACATAAAGCAACTCTTGATGGACATAAAGGGAGAGACTGACAGAAATACAGTCATAATAGGGGATTTTAACACTCCATTGACTTCAATGGGTATATCTTCCAGACAGAAAATCAAGGTGATGGCAGCCTTAAATGACACATTAGATCAAACGGATTTCATTGATATCTTCAGAGCATTTCACTCCAAAGCAGCAGAATATATATTCTTTTCTAGGACAGATCACATGTTAGGACACAAAACACGTCTCAATAAATTTAAGAAGACTGCAATCATTATCAAGTATATTCTCCAACCACAATGGTATGAAACTAAAAATCAATTCCAAGAAAAAAACTGAAAAAAAAAAACATATGGAGGCAAAATAACACTTTACTGAACAATAAATGGGTTCACAATGAGATCAAGGAAGAACTGAAGATACCTAGAGACTAATGAACACCAAAACATAAGTCAATCTATGGGGCACAGCAAAAGCAATCCTAACAGGGAAATTCATACCAATACAGGCCCACTTAAGGAATCTAACCTTACACCTAAAGGACCTAGAAAAAGAACAAAGCCCAAAATGAGTAGAAGTTAGAAAATAATAAAGATTATAGTGGAAATAAACCAAATAGAGTCTCAGAAAACAATACAAAATATGATTAAACTATTCCACAGCGGCTGCACCAGTCTGCATTCCAACCAGCAGTACACTAAGGTTCCCCTTTCTCCACATCCTCACCAGCACTTGTTTGTTGATTTATTGATGATAGCCATGCTGAGAAGTGTGAGGTGATATCTCATTGTGGTTTTAATTTGCATCTCTCCGATGATTAATGAGGTTGAGCATCTTTTCACATGTCTATGGGCCATCTGCATGTCCACTTTGGAGAAGTGTCTATTCAGGTCCATTGCCCATTTTTAGGTTTTGGTTGGTTTGGGGTTTGTTTGTTTTTTTTAAGATTTTAGTTATTCATTTCTAGAGAGAGGGGATGGGAGGGAGAAAGAGAGAGAGAGAAACATCAATGTGTGGCTGCTTCTTGCATGTCCCCAAATATGGATCTGGCCCACAACCTAGAAAGGCAGATCCATTTTTAGTTTTTTTGAGGTATCTCCATACTGCTTTCCACGGTGGTTGCACAAGTCTGCAATTCCACCAACAGTGCTAAAAGGTTCCCTTTGCTCCGTATCCTTGCCAGTGCTTGTTGTTTGTTGATTTATTGATGATAGCCACTCTTTGTCCATTTTTTAATTGGATTGTCTGTCTTCCTGGTATTGAGTTGTATAAGTTCTTTATTGACCATAGTCACCATGCTGTACTTACATCTCCATGACTTATTTACCTTTTAATTGTTAGTTTGTACCTCTTGATCCCCACTTCACCTATTTTACCCACCCAAAATTATTCTTAATTGCCTCAAAGTGGAAATACCCTAAAGTCTACTCATGGATGAACAAATAAATAAAATCTGACATATCCATACTATGGAACATTATTCAGCAATAAGTAGAATGAAGTAGTGATACACACTACAACATGATGAACCTTGAAGCATTATGCTGAGTGAAAGAAGCCAATTGCAAAAGACCACATATTATATGATTCCATTCATATGAAATGTTAAAAACTGGGAAATCTATAGAAACAAAAAGTACATCAGTGGTTGCTTAGAGCTGGGCACATAGGGTTCAAGGGAGTATGGGGTTATAGCTAAAGAATATGGATGTCCTGAAGTGATGAAATGTTCCAAAATTGACTGTGGTGATGGCTGCACATATACTAAAGAAAAATCACTGAATTGTACACTTTAAATAGGTAAATTGTGTAATATGTGAATTATATTTCAATAAATGTCAGAAGAGAATTGAAAGAAGAAATTAAGACATTCCCAGATAAACAAAAGCTGAGGGAGTTCATTGCTAATAAGCCTACAGGAATTGTCAAGGGGCCCTGGCCTCATACCTCAGCTAGTTAGAGTGGTGTACTGATACCTCAAGATTGTGGTTTCAATTCATGGTAGGGAACATACAAGAATCAACCAATAGATGTATAAATAAGTGGAACAACAAATCGATGCCCCCCTCCCCGATCTCTCTTTCACTTCCTCTCTCTCTAAAATCAATAAATAACAATTTTTTTAAAATAATTGTCAAAGGGAGTTCTTCAAGGCTAAAATGGAAGAATTGAAAAATGATGTTAGGACAACTGGTTAAGCACATGTAAAAGAATAAAGTTATATCTCACATTGTATACAAAAATTAATTCAAAATAGATCAATGATATAAATGTAAGAGCTAAAATCATAGAACACTGAAGGGGAATATGTGGTGATAAATCTTCATGACCTTGGGTTTGGCAAGGAATTCTTAAATTTGGCATCAAAAGCACAAGCAAAAACAACAACAAAAATAGATAAATTAGGCTTCAAATTTTAAAAAATCTGTACATTATGGGACATTATCAAAAAGTGTAAATAAAACTTGCATAATGTGGGGGGGGATTGCAAATCACATATATAATAATTCTACTACCCAAAATACATAAAGAATTCATTCTTACAACTCAGAAATAACAAAAATAAACACCCAAATTTTAAAAATGAGTAAAGGAGTTGAAGAGACATTTCTGGAAAGAAAATATGCAAATAGCCAATAACTACATGAAAAGATGCCCCAGATCATTAGTCATTAAGAAAATGCAAATCTAAACAACAATGACATACCACTTGAAACATACTAGGGTGGTTGTAATTTTTTTAAAAACACCAAAAAACACGAAATAACAAGTGTTGGCAAGGAAGTATAGTAATTCTAAGTTTAACTTATAGAGAAATCACCAAACCATTTTCCACAGTGACTATACTATTATATCTCCCAGCAGCAATATACAAGGGTTCCAATTTCTCCACTTCCTTTCCATGACTGATTTCCTGTTTTGGGTTTTCTTTTTTTTTTTTTTAATCAGATTCTATACTCATTTTATAAGAAACTTCAATTGACCTGTTACTGGAATCCAGGTAGCAGGCACTTAAAAAATACTTTTATAATTGACTTTTCTCTTTTAAAATTTCTATTCAAAATTCACATAAAAATAATACATGCTAGCCCTGACTGGTGCGGCTCAGTGGGTTGGGCTTCATCCCACAAAGTGATTCATTCCAGTTCAGGGCACATGCCTAGGTTTTGGGTTGGGTCCCCAGATGGGGCACGTAAGGCAGCTGATCAATGTTTCTTTCTCACAATCGATGTTTCTATTTCTCTCTCCCTCCCTCACCCTCTCTCCAAAAATAAATAAATTAAAATCTTTAAAAATTAAATAAATTCTAAAAATAACACATGCTAGAAAAAATGCATGTGTCAAAAAGTTTGAGAAATGCAGAGGAAAAATAATCACTCTTTAACTTAATGGTTACCTCTGGGGATAAGGGAAGAGAGAAAGATACAATCAGGGATGGGTACACAGTGAAGTTCAACTATAACAGTAATTTGTTATTTTTTATGTTTGGTTGGTGAGAATAGAGGTTCATTGTATTTTTCTTTGTGTACATATGTCTTCAGTACTTCATAACATACAGAAAGCCTCTCAAAAAAGACAAAGAAAAGAAAGTTAATCTTACATATTTTTATCACCTCCCCCCCCCACCAGCAAAAACATAGGATCACACTATATAGGGCATTCTGTAACTTAACTTTTCTCACATAGCAATCTCTACATCAAAAGAATGTAAAGAGGTATATCTGTTTCCACAGTTGCAAAATATGCCGTAATACAAATGTCCTACAATTTATCCAAACACTCTCCTATTGATAAATACACAGGTTGCTTCCAGTAACTTGCCACAAAGAGAAAGCTGCAAAGGCATCCTGTTCACATGCCTTAATACACTGGTACTTTTATCTTGGTAGGATAGATTCTTAAAAATCAGACTATTAGGTTCTAGTATTCGGTCAAATGGCATCTGTACTTTTTATTTCCCTAGATATTGCCAGGTTATTTATTCAAAAAATTGTAGCTAGTCATATTCTCTCCAGCAATATATGAGTGAGATATGAGCACTTTTCAACCAACATAAGCATTTAACAACAGATTAGATATAATTTTTTTACCGTCTTCTCCACGTAGTAAACATGCTATGTAGATAATAAATCTTCACCAAGAGATCTGAACTGGGGAAACCTAGCTGTTCTCTTACTCAGCGAGTAATCAGCAATCCACAAAAAATATAGCAATTACCCCCCAAAGATTACCTGTTTACACACACATACACACACCCCTCCACACCCCTCTGATGTTCCAGAACAAATGTTAAGTATTATATGCCCAAATGCCTAAAAGTCCTCATTTGGGGTATCTATAAGGGGCACAGGAAAAATTTTTTTTAATCTAGCACATAATGAATGTCACAAACTGATTGGTTTATCAAAACTATGACGTTTGCACACGAAAAGCAGCATGAAAAAATACGGACGAGTAGGCCCAACAGGTTAGGCTCTTCCTGAAAGCACTCTGCGGAGACAGTCTTTTATTTCAGGGCGACATGGTGTCAATAAAAACCCATTTAAACAAGGAAAGACGAGAGGAAAACAACCCAAAATCCCTCCTAGGAGCCAGCAAGTGCTGGCAAGGTGATTAAAGAGAGAGATTATTCTCTGATATTTTGAAGAGAGGAGAGCGAGAAAAATGAAATACAGGCCTGCTTCTCCCCCCACTCAGACAGGCGCGATCGCTAAGGGTGTAGCCTGGCTAACAACCACTTTTCTACCAATTTGAGGTTCAGCACTCACCCCAACACAAAAACTGGCCAGTTTCGGGACTTTCCTTAGTAAATTCGCCCTTTGGCCGCTTCCCCACAACTGGTACTCAGGCTGTACTTAGCCCCGGGGAAACGCCGCCATCTTAGGTCTTAGAAAAGGGATAGGGAACGCGCCGTTAAGACTGTGATGGGCGTCACAGCCAAATAGGCCCCGCGCCTAACCGCAGTGCACTATCCAAATGGCTCCGCCAGCAACATAACCCAGCAGCCCTGCGTCCCCACCTTCAGTTTTCCTTACTGCTTGCACTTCTCTCGCAGCCTTTATCTACACTGAAATTTCATCGTTTTTCCTTCTTATCTTTCCCTTAATTTATTTTTTATTTTTGCAACCCCAATATTTTTTTAACTTTGCCCTGACTTCTTTCATCTTTCCACATTTCTAGATCTTTTTTTATTGTATTTTTCCATTACCATTTATCACCCTTATACCCTCTGCCACCCCCACCCCTGCCCCAATCACCACAGTGTTGTTGTATCAATAAGTTTTTTCGTTTTTGCTCAGTCCTACCCCTAACCTTCTCCCAGAGCTGTCAGCCTGCCACCTATATATGAGTCTGTCTCTATTTTGCTTGTTAGTAAAGTGTGTTCATTAGATTCCACATATGAGTGAAATCATATGGTATTTGTCTTTCTCTGACTAGCTTATTTCACTTAGCATAATGCTCTGCAGGTCCATACATGCCATTGAAAAGGGTTAAATTTTCTTCTTCTTTACTGCAAGTAGTATTCCACTGTGTAAAGGCAAAATGACTGTTTTATCCACTCATCTATTGCCAGACACTTGGGCTGCCTGCAAATCTTGGCTATTATGATTAATGCTGCAATGAACATAGGCGTTCATATATTTTTTTGAATTAGTGTTTCGTGTTTCCTCAGATAAATTCGCAGAAGTGGAATCTATAAAAACCCTAGAAGAAAACATAGGAAGTAAAATCTCAGCCACTTCTCACTGCAATATTTTTTCTGATTTATCTCCTCGGGCAAGAGAAACAAAAGAAAAAATAAACAAATGTAACTACATCAAACTAAAAAGTCTTTCAACAGCGAAGAACACCATCAAGAAAATGAAAAGGCAACCCACTGATGGGTGAACATATTCACCAATACATCTGATAAGGGGTTAATATTCAAAATTTATAAAAGTCAAAATTTGTAAAACTGAACACCAAAAAGACAAACAATCCAATTTAAAAATGGGCAAAGCACCTGAATAAACATTTCTCCAAAGAGGACATATAGATGGTCAACAGACATATGAAAAGACGTTCAAAGTCACTAATTATCAGAGAAATGCAAATTAAAACCACAATGAGATATTACCTCACATCTGTCAGAATGGCTATCATCAATAAAAAGTGCTGGAGCCCTGGCCGGTGTGGCTCAGTGGATTGAGTGCCAGCCTCCAAAACAAAAGGCTTCAGGTTTGATTCCCAGTCAGGGCATATGCCTGTGTTGTGGGCCAAGTCCCCAGTTAGGGGAGTATGAAAGGAAACTGATCAATGTATCTTTCACACATCTATGTATCTCTTGCACATCAATGTTTCTCTCCCTCTCTTTCTCTATCCCTACCCCTCACTCTAAAAAATAAATAAATAAAATCTTTAAAATTTTTTTTAAATAATAAAAGGTGCTGGAAAAGACATGGAGAAAGGGGAACCCTTCTGCACTGTTGGTGATAATGCAGATTGTTGCAACCACTGTAGAAAACAGTATGGAGTTTCCTCAAAAAGTTAAAAATGAACTCTCTAGATATCTCTTATTCTCAACTTTTATTTACATCAATGTGTGGGGCATCTTATAATAAACCCATCTTTTTGTTATTTTGCCAAATTATTTCAATAAGATAAGCTGAGGACTGATTTTGCCCTATTTTATGGATGAGGAAACTAGGGCCCTGAGAGATGAAGCATTTTCGCAAAACCTGAAACACCTGTTAAGTGTTAGAGTCAACAAGAACCTAACTTTTTTCACTCCAGTTGAGCCTTATGCTTCGCCTAACTAATTGAAAAGATGGGAAAACTAAAGACAGAGATGGGGGAGGTTTGGGCCTAAATTCATATTGTGAGTCAATGACAAAAATGGATTCAAAACAAGTTCCTTCCTTGTTTAATTCTGTAATGGAAAGCATGTTCGTGAAGGGGTTAGGATGCTATTCTTCAGCCTAAAGTTCCTTCCTATTCTTTTAGACTCAGCTCAAGTCCTTACTCCTCTAAGAAGACCCTATATTTATCAAAACGTTTATCTTTTTTGTTTTTGTTTTTTGGTCTCTTTCTATGGAGGAACTACACTAACTGGATGCCAGCCCCTAAAACATTTAAAAAAAAAAAAAAAGAGGCTGAAGCTTGTTTGTAAAGTATTATGAGTGAATGGTATAGAAGGTTAGTGGGAGAAGGTTTGTGCTGCACAGGTAAGGAAAAGACAGTTGAGAGGTCCTAATCCCTCTCCAAAAATATATTTTCTGCCTACATTCTAATGTTATCTCTAGCTTTCTACAAGAAACCAGCATAGAACACCTCTTATTCTGTTCATTTGCATCGTTACTTTTTCTTTATTTTGCTGTTTTCACATTCAAATAGAAGGCAATGGTAGAGAATTGTGTAGATATTTGGGCCCTGATGTATGGCAATTCTTATGTAAAACACTTCATGGAGCCCAACTGTTTTGTCAGTAATGTGCGCAGTAAAGTGAAGAGTTCTTAGTTTAAGCTTAAATTATGTCATTTCCTATGGTTGCAACTTGTCTGTTCATCTCAGAAATTGGTAGGACAGACACCAGAAGTCAACTGCAAAAACAACTGCTGAATTTTGAGGAAGAAATCCTAAGAGAAGAGGTAGGCAGGGTAAATAAAGGCTCAGTTCCGAGTATTGCAGAGGAATCTGTGGCTTCAATCATCTTTTTTCCATTAAGTAGCATATCTGCTGGTTGTGTGAAAAACTGTATTTATTATGAGCTAGGTCCACAACAACTCTGAAGCAATTTTTAAAATATTTATTTTACTTAAAGAGAGGGAGAAAAAGAAAGATGTGAGAAAGAAACTAATCTGTTGCCTCTGCACATGCCCTGACACAGATGGGGTCAGCAACCCAGGCAAGTGCCCTGACTGGGAATCAAAATAGGGACCTTTCTATGTGGAGGACGACTCCTAACCAAATGAGCCATGCAGGTCAGGGCTGAAGTAATTTAATGGTAAGTAGAAAAAGTGGAGAAAAATTAGTGAACTCTATTGCAGCATTGCTTCTGATGACTTAGGATTTTTTGTGGAACAAATGACTATTTGGATTTTAAGGAAATACACATATGTAAATAATTAACAGGAAACAATAGTAGAATAATAAGCTTTGTGAAGCTGGTAGTCAATTCAATAGGGGTAGGAGATGGATGCACTGCTTTTATTTAGTGGCTTTTCAAATTTTAAAATGCTAGTGCCAGCCCTGGCTGGTGTGGCTCAGTGGATTGAGCACAAGCCTTCGAACCCAGGGGTCACTGGTTTGGTTCCCACTCAGAGTAAATGCCTGGGCTGTGGTCAGATCCCAGGTTGAGGGCATGTGAGAGGTAACCAGTTGATGTTTCTCTCACACTTGGATGTTTCTCTCCATCTCTTCCTCCCTCCCTTCCTGTCTCTAAAAATAAAATGAGTCTTTTCAAAAAATCCTAGCTCCAGAGACCTAGGTGTAGAAAAGCTCTCTCCATTAATTCACAGCCAAAGTAAAAACTTTGTATCCCTGCCTCCACTCACATTTCCCCTAGTCTGCTTTCATTGATGCCAACCAAGAAAAATGCCTCCAGAAAACATGAGAGAGAGGTTTATGGCCAGGCTACAATATTTGCTCTTCAAGGCTGGTCCTCTTGGCTTTCTAGGCTATTGGTCCAGTCAGAACCTATTTCATTTTCTATGGCAGCCTAGTTTTCCTCTTTCATAAGTAATTGTTCTGAAAGTTAGAAAACTGTTTCCTGCAAGGATATAAAATCCAAATAGGCAAAAGAAGAGTTGGGATTTCGCCATCATTCAGCCATTTGGCAGGCACTTACAAAGGGCTCTCAGTTGGAGAATTTACAAAGCTTACTGCACAGTCCAATGACCTCTGGGACAAAAGTTTCTGTTACCTTTGCATTCATAATTTAAGACAAATAAATGAGTAATGGACCTATAAATGACAGTCAAAATAATAGATGCATGCAGAGTTAGACTACAACACATTCATTCAAAACATGAATTAGGGAAAAGTACAATTTCATATGGCAAATGGCAAAGCAGATATAACATAGAATTTATTCATTCATTAAGAACATACAGGTGTCTCTGGCCAGTGTGGCTCATTTGGTTGAAGCATCACCCCATAATGAAAGGGTTGCAAGTTTGATTCCCATTCAGGGCACATACCTAGGTTGTGGGTTCAACTCCTGGTCCAGGCATGTAGGATATCGTGTCCAAGCAAGTAAAGGAGGCAACCAGTCAGTCAATGCTTCTCTCTTGCATCGATGTTGCTTTCTCTCCCTTTGTCTCTTTCTGCCTCTCTCTCTAAAAAGCAATGAAAAAAAACGTCCCCAGGGAGGATAAAAAAAAAAAAAAAGGCTTACAGGTGAAGAATAGGGCTACACAAGGGCATGAGAAAGAGTATAAAAATGAACAAAACCCACTATTGTTCCTCAAAGAGATAACATGCAAGTTATGTAGGGGAAAATAAGAAGAGTTATAAGCATTGTACTAGATACAAGATGGGAATAAAAGTGATGTTTGGGTGTTGAAAGAGTATAGGGGTGAATCTACCATGATTCTTAGCTTCATGGAATTTACAACTAATGGGAAAAACTAAAATGTGAAGGTTGGGTAATATTTTAATTAGGGGACCCGAGGAGATGAAAAAAATATTTAATACTTATTTTTCAACACTTAAAATGATTTATTAAGTCATACATTTGCAAGTCACTGTTACTATGTGACATAGGAAATGGGAAAACCAACAACAAAATATATAATTGTACTGCAAATCAAAGGGAGCAATATATTAGAATGAAAAATGTATCATGAGACATGTAAAATCATATTGCTTACACTGTGTATAAAGTTGACCGGTCCTGAAACTTTTTTATTGAGATATCATTTACATACAGTAAAATTTATTATTTCAAAGAGTATGATTCACTGATTGTTAGTACATTCACAGGCTTGTGTAACCCTTACCACTATCCAATTTCAGAACATTTTCATCATCCCAAGAAGAAATCTCATACCCATTATCCTTCATTTCCTCCTCTACTAAACAAGTATTCATCCATTTCGAACATTTCATTAAATCACATA
Source organism: Pteronotus mesoamericanus (assembly GCF_021234165.1). NCBI lineage: Eukaryota > Metazoa > Chordata > Mammalia > Chiroptera > Mormoopidae > Pteronotus > Pteronotus mesoamericanus. The sequence continues at coordinate 8,833,644 of NW_026555198.1, forward strand.
ATAGGTGGCTTTTTGTGCCTCACTTCTTTTACTTAGCATGATATTTTCAAGGTTCATGCATTTTTATGGCATGTGTCAGCTCTTTATTCCTTTTTATGATTAAATAATAGCCCATTGTATATATACACAGCATGCTATTTATCCAATATGCATGTTTCAGTTGTTTCCACTTTTTGGCTATTATGAATAATGCTGTTATGAACATTCATGTACAAGTTTTTGCATGCTCTTATGTTTTCAGCTGTCTTAGAAATACATCTAGGAGTGGAACTTCTGGATTATATGGCAACTTTATGTTGAACCATTTGAAGAATTGCCAAACTTTTTTCCAAGGCACTGTACTATTTTATGTTCCCATCAGCAATGTATCAGGGTTCCAGTTTCTCCACATTCTTGCCAAAATTTATCATTTTAATTATAGCCAGCCTAGTAGGTGTGAGGTATCATGTCATTGTGCTTTTGATTTGCATTTCCGTGGTGATAATGTACAGTACCTTTTTATGTGCTTATTGGCCATTTGTAGACCTCCTTTGGAGAAATGTCTCTTCAAATCCTTTGCCCATTTTAGAGTTGGGTTATTGATCCTTTACTGTTGAGTTGTAAGAGTTTTATATGTATTCTGGATACATGGCCATTACCAAACATATGGTTTACAAATTTTTTCTCCTAATCCATAGGGTTTTTTTCAATTTCTTGATGTGCCCTGTAAAGTACAAAAGTTTTTTATTTTGATTAAGTATAATGTATCTGTTTTTTTCTTTTGTTCCTTGGCTTTGATGTCATATCTAAGAAACCACTGTCTAACCTAAGGGCATGAAGATTTTTATGTGTTTTTTTCTTCTAAGAGCTTTATAATTTTATCACTTACATTTTTATCTGTTTTGAGTTAATGTTTGTATATTGTGGGATGTAGGGATCCAACTTCTTTCTTTTACATGTCAATATTCAGTTGTCCCTGCACCATATGTTTAAAAGGCTAATCTTTGTTAAAAATTAGTTGAACATATATGTGAGTGTTCATTTCTAAACTATCCATTGTATTCCACTGATTTAATATGTCTAACCTTGCCAGTATCACAAGTCTTGATTGCTATAACTTTGGAGTAAGTTTTGGAATCAAAAACTGTGAGCCCCAGACAGGTAGCCAGTTGGTTAGAGCATTGACCTGATACACCAAGGTTGTGGGTTCCATCTCCAGTTGGCACACATAAAAGAAGCAACTAAGTGGAACACTTAGTGGAACAACAAATCGATGTTTTTTTCCCTCTCCCTCTCTAAAATCAATAAATTTTTAAAAAGTGTTAATGCTACACCTTTATTTCTTTTTTTTCAGATTGTTTTAGCTTTTCAGGTCCCTTTAAATTCTATATGAACTGTAGGATCAGCTTGGCAATTTTTTAAATAATCGAGCTGGGATTTTGCCCTGGTTGGCGTGGTCAGTGGATTGAGTGCTGGCTTGTGAACCAAAGGGTCACCCGTTTGAGTCCCAGCCCGGGCACATGCCTGGGTTGCAGGCCAAGTCCTCAGTGGCGGGGCATGAAGGAGGCAGCCACACATTGATGTTTCTCTCCCCCTCTTTCTCCCTCTTTTCCCCTCTCTCTAAAAATAAATAAATAAAATCTTTTTTTAAAAAAGCTGGGATTTCAATAAGGATTATGTTGAATGTATAGAAGATGTGGGGAGTAGTGACATCTTAACAATATTAAGTCTCCCAATCCATGAACACAGAATGGATGTTTTCTTATATACTTAGGTCTTCTTAAATTTTTTTCAGTGACATTTTGTACTTTTTTGTTAAATTTATTCTTAAGTGTTTTTGATGCTATTTTAAATGGAATTATTTCCTGAATTTTATTTTCAAACTATTTTTTGCAAGTATATAAAAAATACGACTAAGTGTAGTATACTGGTTTTATATTGTAAAACCTTATTAAAATGGTTTATTAGTTCTACTTTTAGTAATTTTTTATAGATTTCTTAAGATTTTAGGTCATTTGAAAGCAGACATAGTTTTACTTCTTTCTTAATCTTGATGCCTTATTTCTTTTCCTTGCCTAATTACTCTGGACAGAACCTCCACTACAAAGCTGAATAAAAGTGGTGAGAGCAAACATCTTTGACTTGTTTATGATCTAAGGAAAAAAAGGGTTTCATAGTTGCTATATTAACTTCCTATTGCCACTATAACAAATTACTGCAAAGTTAGTGACTAAAGAAAATGCAAATTTATTTTTCTTAACACTTCAAAAGGTCAGAAATCTGAAATCAGTTTCATTTAGTTAAAATCAAGATATCAGAAGGCCTGTGTTCCTTTTGGAGGTTCTAGGGAAGAATCTGTTTTCCTGCTTTTTCTTATTTTTAGAGGCTGCATGAGTCCCTTGGCTTATAAACCCCTTTCTCCATCTTCAAATCTAGCAGTGTAGCATTATCTCTAATCTCTCACCTCTGCTTCCTGCTTCTCATCTTCTCTCTTTAACTCTGATCCCCTGCCTCTACTTATAAGGAATCATGTGATTACATTGGACCTACCCAAATAATCCAGTACAATCTCCCCGTCTTAATTAGGATCTTAATCACATCTTCTTTTAAGTTTCTTACCGTGTAAGGTACCATGTTCACAGGTTTTGGGGATTAAGATATTGGCCATTTTTCAGCCTACCAAAGATGCTCTTTTTCAGTGGGAGTAAATTCTCTTGTATTCTTAGTTTGTTGAATGTTTATGTCATGAAAAGTCTTGGATTTTGTTAAAGGGGTTTTTTTCTATATCTATTGAAATGATCATGTGGTTTTTGTGGTTTTTTTCCTATTAATAGGATGATTGATTTTCATATGTTGAACCAATCTAGCATTCTTGCAATAAATCCCACTTGGTCATAAAATGTAATCCTTCTTATATATTTCCAGATTCAATTGGGTGATATTTTGTTGAAGTTTCTCTGTCTATAGTTACAAGAGATATTGGTCTGTAGTTTTCATTTCTTATGTCTTTGTCTGGTTTGGGTGTCAACATAATTCTGGTCTCAGAGAATGAGTTGGAAATTATTCCCTCATCTTCTATTTTTTTGGACGAGTTTGCAAAGATTGTTAATTTTTCTTTAGACTTGGTAGAATTGACCAAGAAAGCCACTTGAACCTAGGCTTCTCTTCATGGGCTTTTCCTTGATTACTAATTCTATCTCTTCATTTTTAAAGGTCTACTTCTTCTTAAGTAAGTTGCTAATAATTTGTGTTTTTCTAATTTTGCATGCTACTTAAAACTATTTGAGCCCTGACAAGTGTGGTTCAGTTGGTTGGGCATCCTCCCTCAGAGCAAAAGGTGGCCAGTTTGATTTCCCATCAGGGCAGATGCTTTGGTTTCAGGTTCAGTCCCCATTCAGGGCACTTAGGAGAGGTGATCAATCCATGTTTCTCTCTTGCATTGATGTTTCTCTCCCCCTCTCACTACCTCCCCTCCCATCTCTCTAAAAAAAAACAAAAAACAAAAAACAAAAAACAAAAAAACACCAAAACTATTTGAGAAGAAAGTTCTAAAGGACTTAAGTCATCAAATTTTCATGAACCAAGTTATTGGCTGCTTTTTGTAAATCAGAAATATTCATAGAAAATTATTTTTCTAGTTAAAAATGAAAATTGTGAGGATACTTTGTTTAATTTTTCTCATCGCCACTTTAAATGTGGAATTAGGGGACTTTGGGCCAAGATGGAGGCACAGATAGATACACTTTGCCTCCTCACACATCCAAAAGAAAGATAACAACAAATTTAAACACAGAAAATAACCAGAATTGCCAGAAAATCGAACTGTATGGAAGTCCAACAACCAAGGAGCTAAAGAAGAAACATTCATCCAGACTAGTAAGAGGGGCTGAGACGGGCAGCATGGAGAAGAGGATGCTTGGCAAGGCGGCCGCTGGCAGACCAAGCAGTCCCATATTTGTGTGCGGATAAAGTGGAAGCAAGACAGACCACACAATGCAGGGTTCCAGTGTGGGAAAAGAAAGCCTCAAAACCTCTGGAGGTAAAAATCTGTGGGAGTTGTGGTGGCAAGAGAAACTCCCAGCTTCACAGAGAAGTCCATGGGAGGAGAGAGTTACCTACAAAGGAGTTCCTATAAGACTATCAGCTGATTTCTCCAAAGAAACCTGGCAGGCAAGAAGGGGCTGGCAAGAAGTATTCCAAGTCATGAAAGACAAGGACCTACATCCAAGATGACTCTATCCAGCAAAGCTATCATTTAGAATGGAAGGGCAGATAAAGTGCTTCCCTAATAAGGTCAAGTTAAAGGAGTTCATCATCACCAAGCCTTATTATATGAAATGTTAAAGGGACCTATGTAAAAAATAGATAAAAAACTATAAACAGTAAAATAACAACAAACACAACTATCAACAACTAAACCTAAAAACAAAGCAAAACCAAAAAGCAAACTAAGCAAACAACTAGAACTGGAAAAAAATCATAGAAATGGAGATCAGATGGGAGGGAGAGGGGGAAGAATGGGGGAGAAGGTACTGGGAATAAGCAGCATAAATAGTAGGTACAAAATAGGCAGGTTAAGAATAGGGAAGGTTAAGAATAGTATAGGAAATGGAGAAGCCTAAGAACTTATATGTATGACCTATGGACATGAACTAAGAGAGGAGGATGCTGGGGGGAGGGTTTGTACAGGGTGGAGGGGACTAAAAGGGAGGAAAAAATGGCACAACTGTGGAGAATTGAGATGGTGGAGGAGTGAATGGAAGTCATACTGACCTCCTCCCAGGACCAATCTGCAATTACAACTATCATATGGAGAACCACCTAGAACAAACAACTCAACAATAATGAGGAGTTTTATAATCTCGGACAGACAGAAGAATCAGCTTTAGCACAACCTAAATGGTAAGAAATACGGTAGAGACTCGAGAAGGTGGGCGGGGCGCCCACAGGCAGCAGCACCAGAAGGATATTGAAACATCCATTTGGATCCCCCTGAGAAGAGTGGGGTCTAAACCAAAAGCGGGGATCTCTAGCCCACAGCACCAGAGCCCAAAAACTACACAGATAACAGCCAGCTGCGAAAAGCGGCAGGGTTGCTCCCTGCCAGAGATAGGCAGCTGGAGATGCAAAGAGCCGTTTAAAGGACCAATGCATAAAGTTTTATTTGCAGCCACTTACCCTGGGCTTTGGCAAAGGCAGAGGCAGAGGGGGCTAGAGACACCTGAGGAAAAACTGGGGAAGGAGGCTTTGGGGAGAGAACTGAGAGAGTAGCCGGCGGAATCCTGGTGCTGACTCATCCTCCAGACAGCAACAGCCATCTTGCTCAGGCAGACCACTCCCCTGAGTGGTAACAATGTGAGAGGACACGATAGTCCCACCCCCAGGAGGGACTCTGCCCTGCCCTGAGCTGTCTAAGCTGGCCTGCTGAGTGCAGAGAATAGATTAACAGCTGAAGGAGACAGCCACAGACAGTAGATTCCTGGAAGTCTCGAACAGGCTGCCTAAGGTCAGACAGAGACAACATCTGACATCCTCAGAGGCAGACCCAGAAAGAAACAACAGTGATTTCCTACCATAAAAGTTCACACCACAAAGTCAGGAAATCAAGACGGATCAATTTAAGAAGCAGAAGCAAAAAAGAAGAAGCTCACAAATAATGGGAAGATAAAGAAACACCACCCACTTGAAAAGAAAGGAGGAATCCCCAGAAAGAGGACTAAATGAAATAGAGGCAAGTAAATTATCAGATACTGAGTTCCAAACAATGGTTCTAAGGAAGCTCAATGAGCTCAGTGAGCTCAGAGAGAATTGCAAAAAACTACAGGGAAGCTACAAGGAACTTACTGCAAACTATCAGCATGAAAAGGGACATAGAAACTATCAATAAGAGACAAGAGGGAGTGAAGAATACAATTTCTGAATTGAAGAACACAGTAGAATGAATCAAAAGCAGGCTGGATGAAGCAGAAGATCGAATCAGAGAGCTGGAGGATAAGATAGAAAAAAGCTCCCAGAAAGAGCAAGGAAATGAAAAAAGACTAAAAAAGAATGAGTAGGTATTTAGGGAAATGCAGGACAACCTGAAACGTAATAATATCCATGTACTAGGGATACCAGAAATAGAAGAGGATGAGGAGGAGATAGAGAACCTGTTTGAAAAAGTAGTGATGGACAACTTCCCTCATTTGAGGAGAGAAAAATCATACAAGCCCAGGAAGCACAGATGGTCCCATTCAAGAGGAACCCAATAAGGCCCACTCCAAGATACATCACAATTAAAATGGCAAATATCAAAAACAAACAGAGAATCCTAAGGGAAACAAGGGAGAAAGAGGTAGTAACATATAAGGGAACCCCGGTACAGATAGCATCTGACTTCTCAACAGAAACACTACAAGCCAAAAGGGAATGGCAAGAAATATTCCAATTCATGAAAAGCAAAGGCCTGCAACCAAGACTGGTCTACCCAACAAGGCTCTCAATTAAAATGAAAGGCGAAAGTAGGAGTTTCCCAGACAAAAGAAGGCTAAAAGAATACACCTCCACCAAACCAGCATTGCAAGATTTGCTAAAGGGACTGCTTTAAGGAGATGAAGAAAAAGAGTCTATGAATACCCAGTTCCTTTCACAGTCACTAATACTTGATATGACCAATATTTTTAATACTTATTATTCTGATTGTGACAATGATGTATTATTTTAATTGTTCCTTTATTATTTGTTGAAACTAAACCTGTTTTTGTATATTTCTTGCCTGTTTCTATTATTTTTAAAAAGCTTTAAATGACTTTTTGGTATTCTTTATCCATTTTTTGATTAAATGTCTGTAGAATTTTTGCCCTAAAAAAGACAAACTATTAACCCTTTTTTAGATGTGCTGTGAATACTTTCCCACTTTATTACTTGTCCTTTAACCTTTTTTATATGTATATTAGTATATAGTCTTACATGTTTAATATAGTCATATTGTCAATATTTTACTTTATAGCTTCTGGGTTTGCATATTTTACTTCAGGGTAAGAAAAATATTATTATGCATTTTTTCCTAAAAGTCCTTAGATTTTACATATTGATTTTTAACTCACCTGAATATTTTTTGTATAATGTGTGAAATAGGGCTGTGTATTTGTTTTATTCCAAGTAACAGTGGTCCATGCACCTTATTTATTGAATAAGCCTTATTTTACCCATTGATTTGAAATATCAACTTAATCATATATAACATTGTTAGACAGATATATATGTTTGTGTCTAGAATGCTCATTATATTTCATTCATCTACTTGATTATTTCTGTGCTGGTGTCATATTTTAATTGCTGAGACGTTATAATGCATTTAAAATTTTTAATATTTTATAATGGATTTTGACATTTTAAAAAATAAATAAATAAAATCAATCTGCATTTTATAAAAAGGAAGAAGGAACTCCTACCTTTTGCGACAACATGGATGGAACTGGAGAATATTGTACTAAATGAAATAAGCCAGGTGGTGAAAGACAAATACCATATGATCTCACCTATAAGTGGAATCTATTCAACAAAAGTAACTAACGAACAAATAAACCACAGGCATGGAAACATGGAGCAGACTGAAAGTGACCAGAGGGGATGGGGAAAGAGGACAATGGTGGAAAGAAGGGGAAGAGACTAGATAAAGAACATGTATGAATGACCCATGGACATAGACAACAGAGTGGGAACTGACTGTGGGAGTGGGTGGTGGGGTGGGGTGGGTGGACCGGGGCAAAGGAGGAAAATTTGAGACAACTATAATAAAATAAACATGATTTTTTAAAATTAAAACAGAATTCCATTTCCTAGCTACAGTACATCAGATGTAATAAACAAAATAACTTCAGTGTCGTTCTCTCCAGATCTTATCAATTAATGGACCTGCAGAGAAAAAAAATTAAAAATAAAAAAATAAAATGTGGCTAACTGTATAGCAGAATCAATAAAATATATATTAAAAAATAAATGTGAAATTAGGACATCTATAATTTTCTTAATTTCTATTTGATATGTGTGTCTCCCTAATAATTGATGCCCTCATCTAGTGATTTGTATGTTTTTAATTTAATTACTTTTCTTTTTAATTTCTTTTCAAATTTGGGAATAATATTGTATCTCTTTATAAAGATTTATAGTTATAAAACATACTTTTAAAGTTGGTTTCTTTCATTACTATTAAAAATCATAATAACATGTATATGGAAACACACATATTTCCTTTTGTCTCAGGCTCTAATATGGCTCAGCACATCACTGCCAGGTTCTATCTTTATTTAAAATTTTTGTTCATCATGGCTTTTTAAAATTAATTTTAAAAAATATTGCATTTACAATTTCACACCCCTTAGAATGGCTGTAATAAAAAAGAAAACAAGTAATTAGCAAGAATTTGGAGAAATTGTAACCCTCAAGCATTGCTGCTGTGAATGTAAAATGAAGGATAGTTTGGCACTGCCTCAAAAAGTTAAACTCAGGGTTACCATATGACCCAACAGTTCCATTCTTAAGTATATGCTCATGGGAATTGAAAACATGTCCACACAAAAACTTTTTCATAACAGTATTATTTATAATAGTTGAAATGTGGAAATAACTCAAGCGACTAATCAATGGGTAAACAAAATGTAGTATGTCCATACAATGAATGAACTTGGGAAACATTATACCAAATTAAGCCAATAAGAAAAGACCACATATTGTATAATTTTGCTTACATAACATGTCTAGAATAGTCAAAAGTATAGAGACAGAAAACAAATTTGTGGTTGCCTAGGACTGTAAGGAGAGGGATTGACAGGAATAGGGATTGACTCTTAATAGGTACAAGGTTTCTTTTTGCAGTGATGAAAATGTTCTAAAAATAGTTTATGGTGATGGTCGCACAACTCTGTAAGTAGCTGAAAACCATTGTGTTGTGCACTTTAAATAAGTGAGGTTAATGACATGTATATTAAAACTCAATAAAGTTGTAAAAAATACGTAATTACATTAAAATATTATTTATCTTGAATACTGAGGTTTTTCTACTCTTACATTTTGTACCAAGAGAAGTGCCATACTTGACCCTAATCATGGTTCTGGGACTCAGTGACTTCCAAAAGCTTATTGCATTGCCCACAGGTTACTGATTCCTGAAATTCCAACAACTAGAGATTTTTAGTTAGGTTTTCACTCCTATTAAAATGTTAATTCCCCAAGGGGAAAGGGGGCAGAGAATACCCCAGTAAGTATTGTTCACCACTGACATCTTGTAAATGAAGTTAATGGTTCTTTTGTCCAGAGCATTCTTTAAGGGGAAAGCATGAGACCACTAAGGCTCTGAAACTGAGAAGACAGTAAGGATGAGGAAAGTCTATGTAAAAAAGACTGAGTGTCATAGAAGCAAACTCTGCCTTTTTAATATGAATTTCTTATGATCTATCTACCTATCTAATATTTATTGAATATCTACTCTGTGTCAGGCTCTGCATTAGGTGCCGGGTTATAGCAGTGAAAAGGGCAGACATGTTCCATGCTTTCAATGACTTCACAACCTGGTGAGATAGAACAGTAAAGACCTGATTTTGTATAGAAAGCACAACATATTATACGGAAGTAGCAAAATATTGGGTTTGCACAGCGCTTTAGTTTAGAAAGCACCTTCTCACCCATGATCTCATTAAGTCTTTACAACAACCCTTGGAGCTTTGAAGAGCAGAGATTGCTATTCTCATTTTACACAGAAGAAAACTGAGGTTAAGCTAAATGGTAGTCAGGACTAGAGTCCAAGTTTCATATTTTCACCATGTACTGCAGCTTGTCACACGCAGGGACCTATTTTCCTTGGTTCATAGTGCTGGAATTATAAGAGGTGTGATTGGATGAGCTACATTTTCTATCCTCCCTCACACCCTTCAAAATCTATTCTCTTGAAGATTTCTTTTCTTTTAAAGATTTTATTTATTTATTTTTAGACAGAGCGAAAGAGAGGGAGAATGAGAAAAAGAGAAACATCAATGTGTGGTTGCCTCTTGCACTCCCCCTGCACTGGGGACCTGGTCTGCTACCCAGGCATGTGCCCTGACTGAGAATAGAACTGGCGGCCCTTTGGTTCACAGGCTAGCACTCAATCCACTGAGCCACACCAGCCAGGGCTGTATATTTTTAAAAATGCAACAAATACTTTAAAAGAATGAGGGATGCATGAGTGAGGAGGTCCTTAGCCAAACAATATATACACAGTGTAGGGGGATATACTAGAGTTCTTCGTGAGTTGTCGGCCTCTTGCTTTAGCCAAGTAGAATAATAAATGTCTTTATTGATCACCTCTAATAAAAAAAACCCTCAGTCGATTCAAATGTGAACTGGAGGTCTCTGTTACTGGGTAATTTCAGGGAAATCCAAAACATGTTTCTGATTTACCAGCATTTTTCTCATAAAAATGTTTAGAAAGAGCTACGTGCTTCCCTAATGCTTCTTGTGGCCTCTTTAATAAGCTTCCTAAGTTGTCTTTGCTGTTCTTAAAACTAGGCCCTTCTGTGTCAAGGATGGGTATTTGTTTTTCAAATGCCAGAGTGCTGTACTTTGGCTCAAATATGCTATAAAATTTGAATAGTTTGAAAGCTTTGACCTAAGAATGGAAAGTAAAATTCTAAATTTAGTCATAATAACCTCATTCAGATTTCAGGCTTCCCAATCAGATCGCCTTCACACTTTGAATTTAGATTCTAGGCACACCTTTGAGACTGGGTTTTTAAAACTCAAACCTAGGCTGACTCTCCTCACCTTTATACTCTTCTACTTAAAACAAACAAACAAACAACAATTGCTCTTTCTTGGTGACCACACAAAAAGATATTGGGCTTCTTTTGTAGTGTATAAAATTTGGCCTAGATTAAAAAAAAAAAAAGCATCCCAGCTTTGTCTTAGACTGGAGAATCTCTGGGTAGAATGGTTTAAAAATGGCCCTAATATTTCAAGGCTGTAAATGCCTGGATGCTGAAACAACTAAAGCTTTAGAGGTTAACTGATTTAGATTAACTGGTAGGACTAAGGAAGCTGAAAGGCAAAAAAGACTATAAGAAAGTTTCTTAGCATTTATAACAATAGTAAATAACACTTACATAATGTACCAGGTATTAGTCTAAGAGCTTTGCATGTATCTGCTCTTTCATTTGTGCAGCAACCCTAGGGTATTAGTACTATTATCTCATTTTATAGATGGAAAACATAAGGCACTGAGAGGTTAGCAGCTTGCCCAAAGTCACACAACTGGCAAGTGACAGAGCTAGTATTTAAACATGGGCAACTATGATCTAGATCCATATATACTATATAAGCTCTTAATATAAGACTGTTTTCTTTTCTCCCCTTTCACCCTCCCCAAATACCAGTGGTCAGGTACCTGAAATTCTACAGATACATATCCTTTTGGCTTAAAGCTTTATATTTTATTAAAATGAAAACAGGCTATAAAATACTATAAAATAGTCTGTTTTCAGAATGGATGGGTTTCGTTCCTAAAATTTGCTTTTAAGTTCTTGGGAATTCAGAATGCATTTTCCCATAGAAACAACATTATACATGGTAGTTAACTTCTCAAGCCAAGCTGTGGAAATCTATGTAACTAAACCATAGAAATAATAGGAGTGATCTGCGGTTTAGGTTTTAAAAAGAAGGTCCTGTTGTTAATGGGATGTAGCATAAAGGGAGGAAAGGAAGAGAGTTCCCTTATATTTCTTGAGCAGAGAACAACTATATCAGCAAAATGTTAAAATAAATAAGTTTGTGTTTTGTAGTCTCTTGCTTTATGGTACCCCTCTTTCCAGACTCTTTAGTGCCAAAACCCTCAAGCTTATCTTAGGAGATCACATTTCTACTAGTTTCTATTGCTACATAACAAAATAACACAAATCTAGTGGCTTAAAATAACAGCCATTTGTTAGCTCACAGTTTCCATGAGTCAGGAGTGTCATATATATTAGCTGGATACTCTGCTAAGGTCTTAAAAAGTTAAAATGAAGGCATTGCCTAGGGCTGCAGTTGTCATCTGGGCTTGAAGGTCTTGCAAGCTCATTCAGGTTGTTGACAAAATTCGATGCCTTGCATACATAGGACTGAGGTCTCCGTTTTCTCACAAGCTTCAACCAGGGACCACTCTCAGTTCCAGGAGGCTTCTCACATCCCTTTCCACTTATCCTCCTCTATTTTTAAACCAGCAACACAAAGCTTCTTCTCCATCCATCCCACTGGTACTTTAAACCTCTGACTTCCTGTTCTGCCATTAGTTGGAGAAAACTTTTGACTTTTAAAGAGCTCATTGATTAGATCAGATTCACCCAGGTAATCTCTCTTTTGTATGGTTTATTTTCAGGCAGTATGACAAATTTATGAGGATAATTCAGGCTATTTAGTAAAAGATTATTTTGGGGCAGTGGGCCACCATGTGTTCACTCAAGACCTATTTGGGAGTTTAATTCTACCCTCTTCATTGTCTCCTAAGTTGTTCCTATTTATCACAGCTATTCTCCTTCCACAGATTATCTGTAAATTCATTTTATTTTCTTAATGGCTCAACTGCCAGTGGCAGTAGGGGCTTTGGAAGAAGGGAGGTAATGGAGAGGAAGGGCAGAGATGACAGTAGATGCTTGCATGGAAGTATTATTTGTGAACCAAACAGTAAACATTTTTAAGTTAGGGACTGTAAAAAAATATAAGTTCAGAAGTTTGTTAACCTAAAAATAAAAGGACCCTTCAAAGTGAGAGGCAACAAGCATTTTATTGGGATCGGTAAGTACAGCTACTCTGATGCAGATGTTCAGGCAGAAGCCACATTAAGAGACAGAGGCAATGGGTATTTGTGAGAAAGGAAAGGGAAACAACTGCATCAATAGAAGGAAGGCATTTCTATTCCTGCAGATAATAAAACATGATGTTATTTCTAAACAATGTTTTTAATTTCAGTCCAGTAGTCATAATAACTGCTTTCTTGTTATCTTTGTAAACAGTTCTTTTGCAAGGACCAAGGTTGCTTAAGCCCACTCCAAAGGTTATTTTGCGCTGTTTTAACATTCCAAAGGTTTGATGCATAAGATGTGCACAGCAGTCCTTGTGGAATGGCCGCTCCAATTTCATTTTATGTATTTTTTTTTTTACCAGAGTATTGTTTTAAAGGATTTTATTTTTATTTATTTTTAGAGAGAGGGGAAGGGAAGGAGGAAAGAGAAGAGAAACATCAATTGGTTGCCTCCCAGGTACCCTCAACCAGGTACCTGGTCCACAACCCAGGCATGTGCCCTGACTAGGAATTAAATTTGTGACCTTTCAGCCTGCAGGAGTCTGCCCAATACTGAGTCACACCAGTCAGGGCCATTTAAAGTATTAGTTTAACAACCACGAAAGGACCCCCTCCCCCCCAACTATTGTAAAGCAATATTCTCAGTTGGACATCCTGATGATCATTGTTATATACAATACAAAGCAATTTCCTCAGAAATCTGAGAAGCACCAAATGTGACCTTTTTTTAAAAAACATGTCTGCTTTTCAAAAGATAAAAACACATGGTGGGGAAACTTCCCCAACTCTTTCGTGGCTGATAGTTGTGTAGGGAAGGTCGGCCTGTCTTGTCAGTCCCTCAGCCCTGGGCTGGATCCAGCATGAGCCCCAAAGCTGCCGATCTCAATTTTGTTCCTCCTCAGCTGTGGCGAGGCCCTTGGGAGGGCCAGAGAGCATTTAGTCCTCTCGCCCTCGGGAGGGCTGGGGTCCACTGGTCCTGGAAGGTCTTGGAAGACAGTGCTCCAGCGATGCAAGGTACGATCTTCGGGTGAAACACAAGCTGCCTCGGCTGCCAAGGCCCTAAACTCATCTTTGAGAGCGCTGAGCAGAGCTCTTGCGGGAAGCCCCTGAAGATCTACCAACTTGAGATTACGAATTCACCTCTAACTACAGGTCCCAGATGTAGGTGGATGACTTGCTGGAGGAACTCCACCCTGTTCATTCTGTTGCTTGGGTGCTGGGTGGGCACCAGCTCCTTGAGGAAAGCAGCAGCCGTTCACATCGTAGAGCAACACGTTGACCTGCTGCTCTTGCAACAGTGCGAACAGGCCTGACCGGAGCTGCCTGCGCAGCCCAAGAAGGCCACGCTCTGCTCGCAACGCACCACCTCGAGTAGCAGGCACCATCCACAGTTTTGTCCGCCTTCAGTGCACAGCGTGGTATGGGAGTTGGGGAGGCCACTGGTGGTGTTTAAGATTCTGGCATCTAGGTAAGAGAGAGGAGGTCGGCCCTGGACTCGCAAAAGGCAGTTTAAGCACTAAAAAAGACAATTGTAGAATGTGCTCTAACTTTATTTTGAAGTGGTTCCGCTAATATTACTTTTTACAGGTAAGTTCTTTACCCTACAAATGCCTTCATTTAACAGTTCACTAATGCCCAAGGAGAACAAGTCATAAGACCTATCTTATCACCTTTAGTTAGGGCCTTGAGGGCTGAGCTTGAATCCTCAAGGACACTTGTCATTCCCTGAAGAGACCTTGATTTCATAAAAAGACAAGAGATCTCTCTCTCTCCCCTCACCCCTCAGTTCAATTCAAGTTTTCTGTTTTTTTCATTTGTTTTTCACTTACCCAGAATTTTCAAGTGGCTGGTGGGACCTATTTCTGTTTCACATACTTAATTTAACATATGGCCACAAACAAAATCAGGAATTCAATGCATAAACCAAATACCAACTCCTCCTTTATATTCTTGGTTATTTCATTTATACTCCTAAGCAGTCTGGAATTATAAAAACGAAGGATACCAGTCTCATCTTAAAGTAGCTTGCAGTCTGGTAGAGGAGCTGGGACATATAGAAGTAACAGTGATATTGAGACTGTTAATACCAAACAGCTGCCTTTGCTTCCTGAATAACGTCCAAGTTCTTAGGCCTACATGAGTCAAGCCATCCTCGTGTGCCTATGTCTGCTCTAGCCTTATCTCTTACCAGTCTCTCTAGTTCCTAGTTTACCTAAAACTACTTTACACAATATCTTATTATACCCATTCCATGTATCTATACTCTTGCCTGGCGTCTGCTTGCACACTCCCTTTTTCCTCACCACTCTAAATTTTACCCATCCTTCAAGACCCTACTCCTGAAATCTTTTGTGACCATAGCAATCTTTCTCCTTTTCTGCACTATAACACTGACTATCAGTACCACCCATTTTGCCCTTAGAATACAACTGCTTTTGTGAAATCTGCTTTTTATTCACTTTGTCTTCCCCCTCCTTCAAGATCAGAAGGGGTTTAAGAGTCTAAAAATTTAAATCTCTGTATTTCTGAAAAGGGCTGGCGCAGTACTCAGTTAAGATTTCGTTAATCTACTGATCAAGGTCAGGAAAGGAAGGAAGAGTGCTGTCAAATGACTTTGTAAAGGACACTTTAGCCTCTTAGAGAAGAATGTATTCACTGCTCATGAAATACTTACTCTAGCTAGCTATTTTATTTATTCATTTATTTGCTATTTTCGATAGAACCACAGCAGAGTCAAATTTTCCTCTCAATAAAGTAAAGCCTATTTCTGTAGTAAATCTGGCCAGGTTGTTTTTAGGAGGCTACACCACCAACTTGAGACCATGTCTTCTCTTTATTTCTTTTTTTTGTGGCCCCCGTCCCACCAGCCCTAAGCAGTCACTAATAATCTTTCTGTCTCTGTTGATCTGCCCATTCTGAACTTTTTTAATTTATTAAAAAATTTATATATATATATTTGGAGACCATGTCTTCTCTTAAATTCCCATTTCCAACTCAGTGGAAAGAAAAGGCCTAAATCTTAAAAAACAAACAAACAAACAAACAAAAAACCCTCACTTATAGAAATAGAAAGGCAATAATTTTAATAGAAATTTAATACATTTTCTGCTATCATAGTAACTTGCAAAAATGGGTCCAGAGAGAACAGGGTCTAAGGGCCTTCCCAGCATGTACAGAGAATACTTTCTCTTGTTGTACTATGTTACTTGGTGGGGTTGATGCTTTTCACACTTCTTACAGAAAGTCGGGCAGGTTTTAGGAACATTCAGCATGTTTGTGGAGCGCTATTGGCATGGTAAGCTGTAGCTTTCTCTTATTTGTTGTATCTTTGTCTGGCTTTGGTATCATAGAATGAGTTAGGATATGTTTTGTACTCTTTCATTTTTTGGAAGACTTTGAAAACTATTGGTGTTAATTCTTTTTCAAATTTTTGGTAGATTTCACTAGTGAAGCCATCTTGTCCTGTAGTTTTCTTTGTTGGGAGGTTTTATGTTATTGACTTAATCTCCTTATTTGGTATAGGCTTGTCCAGGTTTTCTGTTTCTTCTTGGGCCAGATTTGATAGTTTGTATGTTTGTTGTAATTTGGCCATTCCACTTAGGTTACCTAAAATTTTAGCCTTCAATTGATCATAATAGTACTGTATCTGTAAAGTTGTAGTAGTGCTTGTTATTTTTTAAAAGAAATACAGAAAAAGGTCTATAATTGTCCCCTCTGGCACCAGTAAAACCACAGCAGCAGTGCAGGTTGCCGTCTGCACAGGAGCAGCTCAGCTAGGAAATGGGGAGTGGTAGGTTGGTAAGCAAAAATGCCACAATCTTCTCTTACTGTATTTTAGCAGTCTTTCTTCCCTAAGCACTCCTCTGCTTGCTCTAGTTATTTTTTGTTAGATTCTAGGGTTCTGAAAAAGTTGATTCTGATGTTTTTTTTCCCAGCTTAATGTTTGGTTCAGTGAATGATGAATCCTTGGAGCCCCCACTTCTTTCTTCTCAGTGATGTCACCTGCACCCAACATTTCATTTTGATTATGGAAATTTTAAATCCTGTAGCAAGGATGAAAGAATAGTACAGTGAAGACCCACCACATAAGTTCTACCATTAACATGCTATTATACTTGTTCTTAATCATATAACCACTTATCTATCAATCCATTAACCCATCTTATGCTTTGATGTATTTTAAAGTGAATTGCAGGCTTCCATATACACTCTGACACTTCCATTTGTATGTCATGAATAGAATTCAATATTACTTTATAAGATTTTAAACTTCGATATAAAGTTTATATTATGCATAGTGAAATTCAGTTATTAAGTGTATACTCATTGAGCTTTGACATGTATAATTCCATGTTCTTTTTTTAATAAACAAAAACCTGCCCCAACTTCTTAATATATCCTTGAAAGACACCATAAATATGTGTGTGGTGGGGCAGGATTAGGGGAATTCTCCAAATACTCTGAGAACATTCATAAGCTCTTGAGCTAGGTAGAAGATTGTTACAGGGCATGTGGCCCAACTTTACTATTTGATGATAATCTTCATAGCATCCCCACAAAATCCATAATTGGTTTGCACACATTCAGGGATTGGCATTTTACCAGTTCTGAAGGTAGTCTGTTAAACTTTTGGACAGATTAGAGTATTCAGAAAACTTTATTTATATAGAGATGCACACAACAAGGGTAATCATCTCTTTCTGCATTGCAGACAGTGCTTATGCTTGTAAAGGGCCCTTCCTCAAGGATTCTTTTTTCCCCCTACTTTGTTCCTTTAACTGCATTTCAGTGATAATGACCCCCATTAGCCTGCTAATTTGATTTTTGAATGCTTTATCAAAGCCCTCTTTAAATGGCACTGCATCAAAGCCAAACTTCCACTGAGGGGGAGGGGGTTGTTCAAATAAGAGGAAGTTGAGTACTTTTTGTTCTTTCTTTTGGTACTGAACTGGCGTGATGACCTTGGATCTTTCCCTACAGGGTTATTTTCTTTAATAATTTCATGCTGCCATCTGGTGGCTAAATCAGGTAATTCCTACCATTTTTTTGAACTCCATCAGAGAGGAAGCATAGGCTAACAAAGTGACAAGCCTGGAGGTAAGTTAACTGCAATCTTTTCAAAAGAGGACTTGATTTTTTTTTTCTTCCCACATAATTCCTGCTGTATGTAATACATTTTGATTATGTAAAGCCTGAAGGTGATAAATGTCAAGAGAGAGCAAGACTGTTCCCCAAAATGATGCAGGATCTTCGGCAAATTTTGCGGGGGAGTCTTTTCTATATAAGTAACCGGATTAAAATACAGTCATACCTCGATACTCATCGGCTTCAGAACTCATCAAACCCCATACTTGTCGCATTCTGGTGAGAAAAAAGTGTTTCAGCACTCGACGCTTCGCTTGGAATTGGTCGCACTGGCTAAAACTTGTATGAGTCATGACGCCGCCCCGCAAGAAAAAATGCTTTGTCATTCGGTATTCGTGGATTTTGGCACATGTCACAAGTTCCGGAACAAATTAACAAGGAGTACTGAGGTACCACTATACGTTATGAAATTCATGGACCCACGCGAGGTGAGGTAATGTAACAATGAAGATTCAGAATAATGGACAGAGAAGAGATACTTATCTATTTCATGTGAAGATTATTTTATTTTACAAAAGTACTTGTGAGCATTTAATGAACTCCTCTCCATATGGCTTTTCAAGCTACCAGGACACAGGCCCTTCCAACGCCCTTCATCTTCTCCTCAGCTCATCTGCTGGAGAACTTTGTCCTTCAGGATGACAGGCTTCTTTGGGAGCTATCCCTTTCCCGGAACGTTGTAGTAACCCGCTTGTACCACGTCAGTAATGAGAGCGTCTCCAGTCTTGTTTTTGGAAGCATTTACCTGTGTGTCTGCTCACTGACCGAGGTCCACAGTTTATCAAGGTTGACAGAGGCAGAAGCTCTGGCTCCTCTTTAAGTGGTAATACTTTATACCGACTTTCCCGAAGTAACCCAGATGATATTTGTCGAAGTTGATCCTATGATGAAGCGTACCACCAACAGCACCTTGGCCTCCCGGGTACTTTCTGTGCTTTGCTAATGCGGCTGTGGCTGCGGCTCACGCGGCCCCGAAGTTTCCGGGTCTTCCTCAATCTGGATGGCTTGTTGGTGGCAGACGCAGGAGCTGTAAATTCTTCATAATGTCCATACACCATCTCTTTCTTTTCATGTCTGGAAAAACATTCCTTCATTTAAAAAAATTAAATGCGCCATGTCTGGCTAATCTAATACGTTCCAGTAGGAGAAAAAGGTAACAAAACTGTTGCTGCACTTCTTTTAGATTAGGTTATCGGCAGTATACCTTGGTAACCTAGAGCTTGAAGATATCCTGTGTCCGAAGTGAGAGTCACCCAAAATCATCGTGTTACCATTTCAGCAGCTTAATCTTACTCGATCTCATGAAAGATACTACTGTGATAATCCATGAAAGTGATTTGCTAGCCTGGCCGCTGAACCCTGGGACAACCAGTTTATAGCTCTCGTTTTTTTCACCTTTTTAGGCTGTTTTTGAGGAACAAAATGTTTCAACTTCATAAAATCTTTTTTTTTTGTAGTTGATGCTTCTTTGAGTGTTAAGAAAATTTTCCGTAACCTAAGGTCTGAAAAGTATAGAATAATTCCACAATTCTAGAAATTTCTATTCAATGGAGCTATGTTTGGTGGACCTAGTTACCTTAATAATAGGTTGCCTGTGTTAAAGACACAATAAGCTGAAATAGGTTCAGTTCTATAGTGGGGTCAGATTCCTAGTGATACTATTATTTCATGGCGTATACAAAGAAGTTTAAGACTGGTCCAGTGCCCTGATAATACTGCTGCTGGTGGTAGTCGGTTTGCTTTTTAGGTCCTCCTGGTTAGCTTGGGCTGAGATCTCAGGTGCTGAAAGAATACTATGTATACATAATCGTTTTTTTTTTTTTTTTTCCTTGATCACTGAGTGATATCAAAGTGGTTGTAGCTACTGCCTTCTGCAGGTATCGTTATTTTTCAAATATACTTTTCATAATTACAGTGATGTTAAATTCCGTAGAAATCCCACAGTTCTCACCAGAGAGATCTAACACAAGGTAGTCTCGTCAACAATGTTATTTCACTAAAGTACAAACAAAGTCATCTGAATCCAAGTATTTTTCTTTTCTGGGATCCTCATGCTGCTACCTTTTTAAAAACAAAATCAGAGAAATCAACATTCCTCAATCTCAATTTACCAATCTATATGATGAAATTTGTGAAGGTTTAAATTAGGTTGGAATCACATTGCAAGAGTTGTTGTAGGCTTTTGCTCCATAGTTTATTTTTTCGGTGTTCAGGAAGGCTCCTGTAGAAAATTATCTTCCAGAATGAAATTATATGATTCAATTCTCTCTGCGTTAAACATCATCTCCTCAAGAGTACTGCTTTTGTAACGAAATGTCTCATATGAAATGACAAATGAGATTACTCTTCTCTGTGAACCAAGAACACTTAGAAAATAGAACTTTAAGAATGTTTGTATACTTTATTATTTATCTGGAGACCGGAGGACATGCTTGCTTGATGGTACCACTTTCCAGTTCAGTTAGTACAAGGGCAAAGTATCCTTTGACTATCTAGGAGTTGTGTGATACATGTCACCAATAGTACTCTTGATTATTTAGATACCAAGTTGACATTCTGTGAAATTCCTCTTTCCATTCTCTCTTTTGATCACCATCTGACTTATAAGCACTTTTTTCCAGTATCTTATGATCAGGAGCCAGACAAAAGACAGAGTGCTGGATCAGAAAATACATTGACTCAGAATCATGGTGTAACTTCAAGTACATAATGTACCATTTATAGGAGTCTATTTCCTAATCTGTAAACAGAGGAATAAAGCTTCATCACATTAGAGAATGAAGGAGAAAGTCCCTTGAAGAAGATTCTAACGTTCGAGACCCTTCTTTGGTTCTTTGGTTCAAAATTTTGATGGTGAGTTCAACATTCTGGCTGACGAGCGCATTTAAAAACTTCATTAACATAACAAAGCTCTACCGCATTCAATCTTTTTCAAAACCAAACTAAACTCAAACGTCTTTTGTTATGCTGTTTATGGAGACGTTTAGCATCAGTTATGTAATTTTATTCATACAATGTTCCCATTTTATAGATGACAGCCGATTGAGGTCATCGCTCCTGGGCTAGTAGTGATGACAGTTTCCAGTCTATTGTTCCGGATAAGTTGCCATTTTCATGAAATTTTCCTTTTTGTCAGTAATGAAAAAATTTTAAGGTATATAAATCATAGAAATGTAAGGCTTTCACTCTTCCAGGCCACGCCTCTTTCACTCCCTCCGCCCCCGCTGCTCTCCTCCCTCACTTCTTAAAGCGCTGCAGTTTGCAGCGGACGCCATTATTTTTTCTTCTTCTCTTGTGGTGGAATAGACTTTTTTGCTAATTAGCAGATGTCTTCACCCATGAGGTTCTTTCTGGAACATTTTCCAGCTGGTACTATTCTTTATGGAGCATTTCTTCGAAAAAAATACACCGAAATCCTATAAAATACTTTCAAAATTGTAAATTTTCTCCTAGTACTTTCTTGACACTTTCGTATTCTTTTCAGGTATTTTGAATCTTTTTAGGCCATTTTCCATTTTGAAGGAATTTTTCTTTGCAATAATTTTCGGTTGAACCTTTTTTTTCTTGGTATGTTCTGTTTTTCTTTGGTTTAGTTTTCTGTTCCTTCCAGTTTCGTATACTTCTGCCCATTAGGGTGGTGGCTGCCTGGTTATATTTATCTATTTTTAAAAGTTCGCCCATCGGGGCCGTGGATACCAGCTTTTAATTTTTACTCTTTAGCCCATCGGGGCCTCGGATACCTGCGGTGTACCCTTTTCCCCCAAACTTCTGGCCCATCGGGGCCTCGGATACCTGCTATTAAAAAATTTTTTTTTTTGGCTCATCGGGGCCTCGGATACCTGCTTTTTTTTTTTTTTTTTTCCTCTTGCCCATCGGGGCCTCGGATACCTGCTTCAATTTTTTTTCTTGCCCATCGGGGCCGTGGATACCTGCTTAGATTTTTTTTTTTAATCGCTCAAAAACTGGTTGTTTTCTGTGGTTTGTTATACTATCTGGAATGTCTACAGATTTTTGCTGCTAATCGTTTGGTGGTGTGTGAGTGGACCTACGCCTTTGACTGGGAGATGACTTTGCAGTTAGGCTAGGAGGCTAGTTAGGCTGGGGAGGAAATATGGCGACCTGCCACTTTTGGATTGGTATGTGGCTTGGCTGATGGTTAGTTGGTTGTGCCTAGTATAAATAAGGCAATAGGGAGACCGGTATAGGCAGAAGCAGTTATATGTATTGCATGAGCTAAATATTTTGAATGAGTTGAAATGGAGCTTCTTTGGAGCTAAGTGTGAATTGTGGTATCCTGAGAAAGAATAGGGTCGCCCTGTGTCATATTACAGGGGGCTAGGTGAAAGTGAGAGGGAAAAAACTTAGAGACAGGGTTTAAAATGGCGGCTTGACTTTGCGGTATTGCTCAGCATGGCTGCCTGCTTTGTTAGTGTCCAAAATGGCGTGTGCAATTCTGCCGCAGTGTTCAAGTGGCGGGAATCCACATCATGGTGGTGTCTTTGTTCTAGTGCGCAGCATGGTGGTGAAAATGTTCTATTACATGTTGTAAAATGGCGGCGCACATACTTGCCGCAGTGTAAAACATGGCGGGACTTGGTTTTTGTCGCATGCACTTCCTGACAGGTATTGCCGCAGGGACAGTGTGGCAGTCCTTGTCATGCAGATATAATGGCAGTCTGTCATGTGGATGTTCTGGCGGGCTTCTTTTTTTTGCGCGGTACCTTCTTGGCGGGCTTTGCTCCAGGTGTAACTGCAGCATTGTTAAAGATGGCGAACATTTCCGCGTTTGGTGCAAAAAGAGAAAGTGGATCGGTCAGTGTTAGAATGTCACATGACCCACCCGATCAGATAGCATGGTACAATTGAGTATAGCCAATCAATGCAGGATGGAATTAGACCACTTTAGCATGGCTCCTTGCGGACCATCTTTATTCAGCCAATCAGGAAGTAGAAACCGAGGTGCCACTTTCTTAAGTCTGCTCCCAGTAGGTGGAGCCCAAGGTCTTTCCAAGGACATTTGGCCTGTCCAGCTCCCTCCCTTCTTACCAGCTCCCTCCCTTCTTGCCCAGCTCCCTCCCCTCCAGCACTGCCACTTGCCATGCTGGATATGTAGTTAGTTGCACAGCCCGAACCTCACCCCGTTCCTCTGCATTGGTACTGTGGCCTAAGGCTAGTCTACTTTCCCCTGGCCTCTGTTCTTTACACTGTGGCCAGGGGTAGTGCTCCATGCCTGCCAAGTGTGAACATGGCGGTCAGTCGTGGCAAGGACCAAAATGGATCTCAGATGATCGTTGGCCAGCAGGTGGCAGAAGAGGAATCCCTGCTTTCTTCAAGAGGAACACCTACCCCGTGGCTAATGCTGGGGTTGGATTTTGATTTCTACTTATTTTTTGGATGTCAGTCATAAATAGTTCAATTATATGGTTTTCTAGATTTATATTTAAGCCTTCAGTGACTATTATGGCTTTGTTTATTTGTAGAATTTATTTCAATTACATTTCATTAAATGTTTTTGTTCTTTAAAATTCATTAAAATTTTCAATTTCTTTTTTATAAGTGGCTTAAACATTTTACTTTTTTCTGGTTTAAGATACACAAAGTCAAATAATTTGGCATTAACATTTTTTCAATATTTTTTTTACTTTGAAATAGACTTTAACTACTTTGGGTTTTTGAACATAGTTAATTAAATTTAACTTTATGACCAAATATAAAAAGAACATCTGAAGGTCCATTCCAGTCCAGGCCTTGCTTTGTTCCCATCTTTAGCGCTGCACAAATTGACTAATGACCACTTATCAGGCAGGAAATTAGAATTGCTGTAGACTTATTTCCTCTATTCAAACTTAATGTTGGAGCATTAAATGCCCACATATTCAATTTTCTGTACTGACCTGCCTGCACAGTCCCCAGCCTTGTCCTCAGAATTCCTCCATCTTGCCCTAGTCCTTCTAAACCTGCCTGCGGCCCCAGCCCTGGCCCCGGCCCCGGCCCCGGCCCCAGCCCCAGCCCCAGCCCCAGCCCCGGCCCCGGCCCCGGCCCCGGCCCGGCCCCGGCCCCGGGCCCTGCCCCGGCCCCTGCCCCCGGCCCGGGGCCCAACCCCAGCCCCGGCCCCGGCCCAACCCCAACCCCGGCCCCGGCCCCGGCCCCGGCCCCGGCCCCGGCCCCGGCCCCGGCCGGGCCCAGCCCGGCCCCGCCCCGGCCCCGGCCCCAGCCCCAGCCCCAGCCCCAGCCCCGACCCCCTATTTCTCCCTAAATCCACTCCAGTTATTGATTCAGTATGAAAAATAAGTCATTTGTCATCCATTGCTCATCCATTAGACTTTGATGCCCTACCTGCCTCTAGCACTGCTGATCTTCAGTGCTGACTACCTGAGTCATTTTTTTCAATTAATGTACTAAATCCAATTTGTCCATTGTCCCATGTTAGAACAAAGAGTCTACGCACCATTACTTTATGAAATGTTAATTAATCAAAAGATTCCTATCAGACAATTGTCCTTAATTCTAGTTAGTATTCATCTTCTCAATCCCTTGCTCTTTAAGAAAGGAGAAACCATTCCTTAGCATTGCTGCAGTAGTCACAGTACCAATTGTCTTGCTAGTGTTCATATATTTGCTGACCATCTAAATTCTTTGCAGTGAGTGAAATTCTAATTATCCATAATCCTGCTTACCGGATTATATTTCAGTCCAAAACACTTTTGCATACTGCAGTAGACTCCGAAAACACAAGTCTTTTGTTCAACAGTTAACATGCTCATTCCTAATAACTATAAACTTGTCCAAAGGCACCTTACCAAATATCTTTGCCCTGCTTCTGAGGAATCCTGTTCTGAGACAATTAAAGAACAAAACTGTAATTCTACATGGTCTCACCTGTAATCAGCGATTCTCCATACCTTTTGCGTTGCTACTAGGCTGTGTTCTCTGAGATCGTGTTCCGTGAATAAGTAGTGAGTAGAATTCCAGTTGACCGTGTCCTTGTTCATTGCATAAATCCTTTGCAACTTCGGGCTGTTGCAGAGATGTTAACGCTCAAGGCCTTTTACTTTGGAATATGTATGGGCACAATTGTTGATGGTCCTGCCTAACAGGTAAGGCCCACCCATGCCCTTTTCATTACTTATAGGCTTTGAGAATATGTAAAATCCTCATTGATCATAGTCCCTCCCACCGATTAATCTAGCATATCCCTTTCCTCTTTAACATTGTGCCTTCTCTTAAAGAGTTGATATGCATAATTGCATATATTCATACTCCAGTGCAATAAAAAGGAATGCTACCCCGTCACACCATCTCGAATATTGCTAAGAAATTAGCTCTTGGACAGTAAATTTTCAGCCATAGCTGTCCAGAGTACTATTTATTTGAACGGTCCACTGTATCCTATTTGGTAGCTATGTGGACCCGGACCCTTCTCTTGAATTAATAATATTCATAATTGCTTTTGTCCCTGTCTGTGAACTAGCCACAGACACTCCCTTAGAATTCAGGCAGGGGATGTTTAGTACCTAAGAACAATGCACTAGGGCAGATTATGTGCACAATTCTAATTGATTAGTATGACCATTATATCAAGAATGAAGCACCAACTTTACATCTGAAGAGTGACAGTTACTTACGGCCCTTATCACAAATCAGTTATGTGCAAAATTCTGGTCCCCAATATTTCCAGTTAATCTGGATACTCTGCATACTAACTCTTACATTAACACAGAGGGTACTTGAAACTGTTACTGTGCCAAATGGAGATACTGTCCCTTTGTTAGTCTGAGATCACATCCTGTCTTAAGTTTGCTTTAAAATAGAGGGTTCTTGGAACAGTTAATGGGGTCAAATGCCACTACTGTACTTAATTTTAGTAAAGAACCCACCCATGATGATTTTGTCTTAAAACAGAGGGTCCTTGGGGCAGTTAATGTGTTCGAATGCCACTGCTGTTCTTTTGTTACTTAGAATCCACTAATCCTTACTTTGCCTTAAAACCACGTCCTTGGAACAATAAGTATGCTTAAATGCTGGCTGCATTTCCTTCTTTTCTTTTTCTCCCCATGCAAAGACATTTTTTCATTACTTTGGAATAGAAAGGGATAGAGAGAAAAATATCTGATATGAGAGAAAAACATTGATTGGCTGTCTCCTGCACACGTCCTGACATGGGATCACATACACAACCCAGGTGTACATACCTTGACTAGAGATGGAACTGGCAACCTTTTGGTTTATGGGATGAAGCTCCAACTAACTGAGCCACACGTGCCAGGGCACCACTGCTACTTTTATGAACCCACCCACCCTGACTTTGCATTAAAACAGAGGGTCCCTGGACAGTTAATGTGCTTAAATGACACTACTGTTCTCATTTTACTATGAAACTTACCATGAATGCATTAAAAAAGAGTCCTTGGGGCAGTTAATGTATTTAAATGCCACTGCCGTCCTTTAGTTACCATAGAAAATACATTCCTCACTTTGCATTAGAAAAGACGGTCCTAGGGACAGTTAATATGCCTGAATGCCCTTGCTATTCTTAAATTACTATAGACACACATACCTTCACTTTGCATTGAAACAGAGGGTCCTTGGGACAGGTGATGTGTCTGAATGCCCCTGCTGCTTTTATGTTACCATCGGCCTGAGCCATCCTGATTTTGCTTTAGAACTGAGCGTCCGTGGGCAGTTAATGTGCCTAAATACCAGTATTGCTCTTATGTTACCGTAGGCCCCACCCACGCTCATTTTTCATTAAAACAGGGTCCTTGAGGCAGTCTATGTGCTTAAATGCCACTACTGTCCTAATGTTATTACAGAACCCACTCATCTTGACTTTGCATTAAAACAGAGGGTCCTTGGGGCAGTTAATGTGCCTGAACGTCCCTGCGGCTCTTACGTTACTGTGGGACCCACCCACCCTGACTTTTCATTAAAATGGAGAATCCTTAGGGCAGGCAATGTGTTAAATGCCACTGGTCTCCTATGTTACTACAGAACCCACTCTTCTTTACTTTGCATTAAAATGGAGAGCCCTTGGGGCAGTTAATGTGCCTGAATTCCCCTGCGGTTCTTATGTTACCGTGGGTCCCCACCCATCTTGACTTTGCAATAAAATAGGATCCTTGGGGCAGTCACTGTGCTAAAATGCCACTGCTCTCCTTATGTTACGGCAGAACCCACTCCTCTTGACTTTACATTAAAAGGGTTCTTGGGGCAGTTAATATGCTCGAATGCCCCTGCGGCTCTTATGTTACCGTGGGCCCCACTCTTCTTTACTTTGCATTAAAATGGAGGGCCCTTGGGGCAGTTAATGTGCCTGAATTCCCCTGTGGCTCTTATGTTACCGTGGGCCCTACTCATCTTGACTTTGCAATAAAACAGGATCCTTGGGGCAGTCACTGTGCTAAAATGCCACTGCTCTCCTTATGTTACTGCAGAACCCACTCCTCTTGACTTTACATTAAAAGGGTTCTTGGGGCAGTTAATATGCTCGAATGCCCCTGCGGCTCAGGGGCGGCTCTTATGTTACCGTGGGCCCCACTCTTCTTGACTTTGCATTAAAATGGAGGGCCCTTGGGGCAGTTAATGTGCCTGAATTCCCCTGCGGTTCTTATGTTACCGTGGGTCCCCACCCATCTTGACTTTGCAATAAAATAGGATCCTTGGGGCAGTCACTGTGCTAAAATGCCACTGCTCTCCTTATGTTACCGCAAAACCCACTCCTCTTGACTTTACATTAAAAGGGTTCTGGGGCAGTTAATATGCTCGAATGCCCCTGCAGCTCTTATGTTACCGTGGGCCCCACTCTTCTTGACTTTGCATTAAAATGGAGGGCCCTTGGGGCAGTTAATGTGCCTGAATTCCCCTGTGGCTCTTATGTTACCGTGGGCCCCACTCATCTTGACTTTGCAATAAATCAGGATCCTTGGGGCAGTCACTGTGCTTAGATGCCACTGTTCTCCTTATGTTACTGTAGAACCCACTCCTCTTGACTTTGCATTAAAATGGAGAGCCCTTGGGCAGTTAATGTGCCTGAATTCCCCTTCTATTCTTAAATTAATATAGAACCCACTCCTGCCTTTGCATTAAAATGGAGAGCCCTTGAGGCAGTTAATGTTCCCTGAGTGCTCCTGCTGCTCTTAATGTTACCAGTGGACCCCCGACTCCTCTTGACTTTGCATTAAAATGGACGGCCCTTGGGGCAGTTAATGTGCCTGAATTCCCCTGCGACTCTTATGTTTACCGCTCTTATGTTTACCGTTGGCCCCACTCATCTTGACTTTGCAATGGCTCTTATGTTTACCGCTCTTATGTTTACCGTTGGCCCCACTCATCTTGACTTTGCAATAAAACAGGATCCTTGGGGCAGTCACTGTGCTTAAATGCCACTGCTCTCCTTATGTTACTGTAGAACCCACTCCTCTTGACTTTGCATTAAAATGGAGGGCCCTTGGGGCAGTTAATGTGCCTGAATGCCCCTTCTATCCTTAAATTAATATAGAACCCACTCATCTTGACTTTGCATTAAAACAGGATCCTTGAGGCAGTCAATGTGCTTAAAAGCCACTACTTTCCTTACATTACTACAGAACCCACTCATCTTGATTTTGCATTAAAACAGGGTCCTTGGGGGCAGTTAATGTACTTAATACCTACTATGTCCTTTAGTTACTATAGAAACCACATATTTTTACTTTGTATTAAAACAGAGGTCCTACAATAATAAGTTCTACAAAATAAAATGTATCAATGATTTATATCCTGAATAAAAGAAAACTGAAAAGAGGGTTCTCAGGACAGTTAATGTGCTTAAATGCCACTGTTGGCACTTTTCTTAGGCTGGGACCCCATTTGCTTTTCTATGTGTGCTTTATCACAGAAGGTACTTGGAACTGTTAATGTGTTTATATGGCTACTCTCCCTTTTATTACTCTGGAATCTTATCTCCCATCACTTTGCATACTGTGGGAGCAGAATTGCTACTGAAAGTGCTTAATTGCAGCTATGGTGCCTTGTGTTTGTGTCTTTTCATCTCTTCCCACTCTCTTTGCACACAGCAGACAGTACCTAGGCCTGTTAATGGGCTTCATTGCAGCTACTGTCCTTTCTGTTAACCTAGGATCCCATGCCCTCCAAGTCCGTTTACATTTACTGGGAGTATATTTGGTTCTGTGAAGTTCCCTAATTGCAGCAGTGGTTCCTTCTCTTTGTCTAGGTTCCCATCTACTTCCTACTCCTTTACAATACAAGGATGGGCATTTGGGACTGATAATGTGCTTAATTGGAGCTGTGGTCCCTTCTGTAATTCCGAGATCACATCCTGTCCATTTCCCTTTACATTACCAAGGAGGGTTTTGGGCACTGTTAAAAGTGATCAGTTGGAGCTACTGTCCTTACTGTTAATCTAGGATCCTGTCCCCTCCAACTCACTTTGTATTACTGCAGCATGTAGTTGGGACTGTTAATGTGCTTAAAGGCAGCTACAATCTGAGATCCAAGCCCTTAAATATCTTTCGCATTACCTTAGAAGGTGCTTGGGACTGTGAATATGGTTAAATGCAGGTGTGGTCTCTTTTGTTAGTTTACCTTGAATTTTCTTTACATCACCTGGAAGTCATTTGAAACTTAAAATTTGAATTGTAGCTGTGGTCCCTTCTGTTAATTTAAGATTCCTTTTCCTCCTACCCTGCTTCCTTTACAATACAGGGTACTTGGGACTGTGAAGGTGTATCCCTTCTGTTACATTGGTTAGCCTTACAGAAGAGGATCTGAACACCAAGACCCCTTTTGCACTGTTAATGTGCAATATTGCTTTTGTCCTTCCTCTTCTGCAGTGGATATAGACCTAAGTAATTTTCCTTATATTCAGCAGTGGATGCCCTTTACTAAGGACCTTTGTACTAGTACAGTTAAAGTGAATCATGGTAACTGACCAAAACTGTCTTTCACTTAAGACCTCTGTACCCTCTTCATTCTACAAGAAGGTGTGTTAATTACCTGTTACTTTTTTCCTGGGACTATTTATGTGCATAATTTCAGTGTTTGGGAAATTCATGTGCACAAATGTAATTTTGTAAGCATGTCTTATACCAGAATGACTGGACCCTCTTTGCTTTAGTGCAAGGAGATGCTATTCAGCTAATGCCCCCTGTTTTTGGACTTAAGTGTGCATAATTGCAATTGTCCATCTCTTTTGTTGTATGATTGCGTCCTCCCCTTATTTTGCCTTTGCATTATGGGCATGTTAACTGTGAACGAGTTCTTCTCTTGAGAGTATTAATGTGCATAATGAATTGTATTTGTTTGTGGACTTGTGCAGTAGGAAAGGATGCTCTGTGTCCCTACCACTGCCTTTGAATTACTGCTGAGGAGTGGTATCATGACCTCAGCTCTTGAACAGGTAACCAAAGAACTGATTATTAGGTTGAACCCCATACATCAGGGGTACTGACTCACCAAGGTCCCTTTTATGGACTGTTAATGTGAATATTTGCAATTACCTATGCCCCCTTCTGTTAGAGTCGGATACCATTCCCTTTCACTCCCTTTGCATTACTGCAGAGGCTGCTGATCACACAAAACTTCTGGGAATGTTAACAGGCTCATAGCAATGGGTTTTTCCTCACTGGCCTTCTTAGGAAAGCACTCCCAGCCCCAATTTCCCGTGGCATCATAAAGTATAAACATTACAATATGCTCTGAGCTTGTCCTTCAAACAGCAACCCATACTCCCACTGCTTTTGCATTGCTCCAGAGCATAAAATTCCAAGTAGTCCTGGTGTTACCCTTATCTTCCCTCTCCCCACCTCTTGTCTGTCCTTGGACCCTGATGAACTATTAATAATCACAGTTTCAGGTGTCCCTGTATCCTTCCATTAGACAATATTGTGGGCCATGCCCTGCTCTGCCCCGCCCCACCCGGCCCCACCCCGCCCCCGCCCCGCCCATTTTGTGTTGTTCGTGAGGATTGTTGACTGGTCAAGGCCCTTTCACTTGGCCTTCGATGTTAACAATCTCAGATGTCATTGGTTTACCCAATTTATATTTCTCTGGTGCCTCAGTTGCACTTTCCTTGGTCCTGCCTATCTGACATGGGCCCCTCCACTTCCCTTTTCACATTGCTTCTAAGCATTGCTGACTACCCCAAGGCCCGTCTGTGTTGTTAATTAACACAGTAGTGATTGTCCCATTTTTTTCAGCACATCAGCCCAAGCTCTCCCTACCACTTTGATGTGTTTGCGCAGTGTTGGTTATTACCAAAAGCAGGCCTGAACTAGGTACTGGGTGGGCCTTCACACCTTTTCTTGCATTTGTTAATGATCTGAATTCCAATTATTGTCCCATTCTTGGGACAGGAGCTATCCCTGCCCACCTCTGTTACTGCTTTACTGGGCAAAATGTTCAAGGCAAGTCAGGCCCAGGGAGCTGGATGGCCACCCTTTATATTCTTGATTTTATGTATAAAAATGTATAAATATATATGTATTAGTTGAGAGTTGTCTCCCCAGGGAGGAACATTCTTCATTCCAAAGCAGGTTGTGTGGCTAGGAATCTTTACTCTCCTATTGTATATTGCTGTTCTGCAGAGTCAGTTGCCAGAATACAACCAAAAAGTTGCTGTTAATTTTTTATTAAGAAAGACATCTGGATTGCAAAGTGGTATCAATAGCCTGGTCATTAAATTTTTGAAGTTAAAAACCCATTTATACCATGTACCTGATGACCAGTGTCTCTCATTTTACAAAGGGTGGTGGGTCTATGGATAGACCGCTGTGACTCTTAAGACTAGTATTTTTGGGCTCTACCACCATTTTAAAAACATGCATTGTTTAGGATTTACGACCATTCACTTTTAGAAAAACTATCTAAATTTTCTAATCCTTAAACTTCATGTACAACACCAACCAGCCCCTACTTATTTTAAGATGATTACTGTAAAAGAATGAAATGAGACAACATATAGTGAAGTGCTTTTGAATACCATAGATCACTTTTATTTAACTATTACATAAAATTCACCCTGTTTAATGGTGCTCGTTTAAAGTAGGCTTAAGCACCACACTGAAGAGAAGAGACTTAAAAATTATGGGACCTGTTTCCCTGTTTTATATCGAAAGAAAAATAAGCCAAGATGCAATCGTTTTTGTGGACATAAATTTCAACAGTGAGCCGCCTGGTAAAAATGAATAGCCTAGCCTCTAGTGTACAGGTTGTCGTGGCAGAGAAGTATTTAATAAGGAACTGCTGAAGCAAGTAACTAGTGATTGCAACAGCAGTTCTTTGTAATCACTGAAAAAAGATGCCCTCTGAACAGGACGTCAAAAGGTCAGGCCAGGTCAGGGTGCAGTTTGCACTACTAGCTCCTTGGACAGCTGTAAGAAGAGTCTCTGGCTCTTTAGAATACTGTAAGTACTACTTTGTAGTTACTAAGTAATCTTTTCCCTGTTCTGTTTTCTTTCTCTTAGATGCTACCCATAAGAACTGTCAGAGGTTTCCTGTTAAGTCTCCTTTCCTGATTCCCACCTCATCTGCTATATATACATATCTCAACATATGAGTTAACCAACAGGATTATAGCATTACTATTGTGTACCTGGCCCTATGCTAGGTTATACTTAAGTTATGTAAGTGCTAGCTCACCCCCTAGATGGTTGTATTGTTGAGCTAATACAAGCACACTTGAAATAATTTTAGGAAATGATAATTGTGCTGTCTTGTATGAATTGTAAGTTAAAGTTTAATAAAGGAGCCCACCAAGGTTTGAAGTGTACAGGATAAAGTTAAGGAGTTGGGTTTATTTTTTCTCTTTGGTCCAGGATATGATTAATATTGCAGCCATCTGGGTAGTCCAGTTGGTTTATTTAATGCCATTTGGTTTTTACCTCTTTTGGGAGGCGTGGAAATCGATTAAAGAGATAAGGCCTAGTCATTGTGTTTGGCTATATGCCATGGCTGGCAAATTGTTTGTTGTTAAATCTCAGTATAAGCTTGAGCTTTTCAAGGTTCACAGATTGAAGATATAAATCTGATACATTGGCTCTTTGAACATTTTTATTTTATCTCTGCCCAAGAACAGATGAGAGTAGTGATGATGCCTTTTTAGTCTGAGATATTTGTGGAACCTGTTTAACAAGAGGGCAATGGAGAAATATAAGTTTTATAAGAAAACCATGACCTTGACCACTTTATGATGACGTTAATATACCCTCTTCCCCTTCACCTTTTTCAACAGCAAGCATCACTTGGCAAGCAAAAAAGCTTAGCCTCCCTGATAAAAAACAAAGGTACAGCTAAAAAATATTAAAATCAAGTTTGAAACATTTTTGTGTACATCAGTGCATCCTTACCAGGAGCAAGAAGCATAATAATGAGCTGGGCTTCTCTTACTGCCCCTTTTAATTCATATCCATATTTCCTCACAGCTTGTTGTATTCCACCCCACCCATCCCCACCAGATGCCTAATGACATTATTTGTCTGACGGACTGGGTGATATACAAGTGGTCCTGAACCTTCTTGGAAATATAGTCTGTGCTGTTGTTTCTCAAACTGAAGTAATTTGACAAAATGAAACACTTTTTAGGAACGAAATTCTTTGAGATCCTAAAGAACATGTGTTTTGAGGACCACTGACTTAAGAAAGTTATTTGAAATGTTTCCCAATTTCAATATATCTTTGTGAAAGATATATATATGTATATATATATAAAATGCTTTATATAATTTACATAAGACTTTTGGGGACCCATGAAAATATATCCACAAACCTCCAGGGTTCTTATCACCCCAATTTGAGAAACACTGGTCTATGCTCATGAGATCTTTTATTGCTACTAATCAAATTGTCATTCAGTGTTAACATACAGCTCTAACTATTTATTGGAATTTGTTTTAAAGGGATGAATTCAGAGCCAATTCTGAACTCCGGAAGGATGAGTCAATTTTAGGTGAATTGAAGTCTGGACTAGAAAGCATCCAAAGGTAAATTTTGGAGTTGTATTTCAATTTATTGCTCAAAATAAAATCTCTAGCAGATGTAAAAAGAGATGCTCTAGAAATGTTGGCATCTTCAAAATTGAGATAATTTGTGTTAACTCAGCAAATAGTTATTGGGCCAGGTACTGGAATAAATAACAATACCAAAAACATGATTCATGTGAAGGAATTTGCTATCTCATGGAGGATGCAGAAATGAGCAAATCATTGTATTGGGCAATTTAATGAATACCATAAAAACTTTGGGAAGTTCTGTGGTATATACAGAAAGAAGAGTGGATGAAAACACTCTTACTGAGCCAAATGATGGTAAGGGGAAAATGCGAGGTGTGCCTAGGGAGCATCTTGATCAGTAGGCTCAGGGAATGTGTGAGCAGAGGGCTTACAGCCACTCCTCCAGTATTACTTCTTGCAAGTGTATTTTAATGCTCATTCTCTCCTAGATGGGATAGATTACTATTTTTCATGGTTTTGGGGGCAGAAGAAGTGAGATGATGGTAAAATCATTTTTAAAAAGTTGTAAGCTGGGAATAAAATAGCTCTTGGGTCCTGGCTCTAACCTAGGATCAAATCACCATCCATGTCAATCTTAGCATCTGAGAAATACTGATGAATTAAGACAGGGGCTTGAGGTGAATCCCTCAATCCCTGAAAATGACATTTTTTGTCATTTTGAAAATTTTCAGAGTCAAAAAAAGAAAGCACTTAAAATTCTCTTGGCATTTCTCTAAATGGTTATTCTGATTTTTTTCCTGACTTTCCTCCTTATAAAACCTTAATATATAGGATTGGAGGAAGTTTCCTGATCTCAGGTTTATGCATCTTTTCCCATCTTCCCCTTTAGCTTTTCTACCTATTGTTCTTTATGTTATTTCTCTAACCTCCCTGATTAAATATAATTTCTTTTGTAAAAAACTATTTATTTATTTATTTATTCATTTATTTTTAGACAGAGGGGAGGGGAGGAAGAAAGGGAGGGAGAGAAACATCAATGTGTGGTTGCCTCTTGTGTGCCCCCTACTGGGGACCTGGCTTCCAACTCAGGCATGTGCCCTGACTGGGAATCGAACCAGCGACCCTTTGGTTCTCAGGCCACTGAGCTGCACCAGCCAGGGCTAAACATAATTTCCTTTCAGGGTATCTGGGCCCTGGTTATCAAATGTACATCTGGATGGGAGTTTGTGACTTGAAGTAAAATAATGAAATGTTGCTCTGTGGTTGCTGCTAAGATAATTCTTATTTGTGAAGCAGTTTTGGAAAATATTTTACTAGCTTTAAGAGGAGAAAACTGTTATTTGAACTGAGCTGTTTCCCCAAACTTTGTATTCTTGGATGGCAAAGAATACTGCTGTGTATGGTTACACAGAGCTGAGACCTTCCTCTGCCTCAAGTCTTAAAAACTGAATTGGAAGAAAATTTTATTTTCCCACTACAATATTCTTGACTACAGACGAGTAGCACTTAATACTGGTTTCCTTCCAAATCCAACACAAGTTGGGTCTCAAATATTTGTTTGAGACTTAGCTGACTTGCTGAATTACCAAATTAAACTTCAGTGGCCATGTACCATTATATATCATTGTATTGGTGCTATTAGAGAGAGAGAGAGAGAGAGAGAGAGAGAGAGAGAGAGAGAGAGAAACATTAGTTGGTTGCCTTCTGTACTCGCTCCCAAATGGGGATTGAACACACAACCTTTTGGTGCATGGGATGATGCTCTAACCAGCTGAGCCATCCAGCCAGGATGAATTAGCTATATTTTTATTGGTGATTTAGGTTTTACTTGATTGTTCTTCCTCGACTGCTCCAAATTAAAGCACTGAGACTTGAAATGTTAGTTAGGTTCCTTGTGCATCCTCTACAATCAAGTTAAATAAAGAACTCTTTACTGTTTTGAGAGTGCCAAATACTAACCATTATATCACCAGGGAGGCCGTTCTTTACTGTTTTGTTGTCTACATTGGAAATGACTTTTTGATTTGCTCATGTTAGGATGTGAAATTGAAGCAAAATTTAAGTTTGACCAGTGCTAGATTTCTTAGATGGTGTATGGGCTTAAGGTATTTTGTTTGACCAACTAGAATGCTTTACTTTAGTTTTTTCCAGAAATATTAGAGGCTATGCAGCAGGCTGAAATAATACCCTCTTATTGCATAACATAATCACATGCTTTTAATAATTTCAGAATAGGGATATGCCTGGGAGATCACTGTACGTTACTGAGTTTCATAAAATGTGTAGGTACTTTATCCACAGCTTTGAAAACTTTTGGCATACTGTATTTAATGCTATATTTGTTAGTATGACTGCCATTGTGCAGTATTGGTATGCAATTACTCTGTAATCTGTATGTCATTAAAATTTTCCAGCCTTACATATACCCTTTGATTGAAAACTAGCTATTAATGTACTACCTTCTTTTTATAATGGATTGACTAAGTCTTTCCAGGAAATCTGTTGATGAATAATTAGGAAGAGTTTAATTGCTAGTGTCTTTTAAAATAACTTTTTGATATTATGGATAATTGAACGGGCCTTATGTATTTCAACTTTAAAACAAGTAAATCCTTGTAAAGAGAAAAGAAAGAGAGAGTCTATTGGCCAGATTTGCAAACAATGAAGGTACCTACTTGTAGCAAAACATGTATTACCAGTTCTCAGGTTTCTATTTCACTTGCTTTTTAAAAACTCTGCATTTTATATGTCTTCAGCATCTAGTTGGGAGAGTTAAAAAAAAACCCCAAAACTTCTTATTTTACAACAGTTTAAGAGTTTTATAGAATAATTCTAAAGCCATTACAGAGAGGTCCTGTATACTCCATAACCAGTTTTCCCAGTCAACATCTTACAGTAGTACTATGGTATGTTTGTCATAATTAGTAAACCAATATTGAAACATTATTATTAGGGAAAGGCCATACTTCATTGACATTTCCTCAGTTTTCCCTACTGCCTTTTTGATGTTCCAGGATTTCATCAGAGTACCACATTGTATTCATTAGTCATATCCTCCTTGGGCTCCTACAGGTTTGAGAACTAATGGTCAAGTATTCTGTAGTATCCTATTGAGACTTTTCTGTTGTTCTTCTCATGACTAGGCTGGGTTTGTCAATTTTTGGAATGAAGACCACAGAAATAAACAGCCATTCTTATTTATGTCTTCAGAGTTTATACTATCCACATGAGACATGACACACCACTGTTGATATTGATTGTGATTACTCTGATTCTACAATTAATATTTTTGTTATATTTGATTAAACTCTTAAAAAATTCATATACATACTTTAAGTTCATGGAAATAATTTTTAAGTTAAAGGGTATGAACAAAATAACGTTCTTACTTAGATCTATAATAAAGCTATAAAACACAGCACGTGTACAGAATAGTTGTAAATAAATGGCTATTAAAATGTAAAAATAGTACTACTACTATAGTGTTGCTTCTTTGAAGCATAGCATGTCTCTACTGTCCTGTGCTATGATAATGCACTTAACCAAATTGTTTTTTTCAAGCTGCTGCAAAATCTTATTATTATAGCACATAGCAATAGTATTTGTTTTTTATTAGGCACAAAACACATTGTTTTCCTCTGTTCTTTTCTTTATGCTCCAGGCAACAAAACAAGTTACATTTGCCAGCAATCTAGCAGTCCAGTCCTCCATTATGAGGCAGTCATCTAGTTGATTCATAATATACTTATGGTGAAATAAATATGGTAAAAGTTTTGCAGAAATCTGTA
Source organism: Pteronotus mesoamericanus (assembly GCF_021234165.1). Taxonomy (NCBI): domain Eukaryota; kingdom Metazoa; phylum Chordata; class Mammalia; order Chiroptera; family Mormoopidae; genus Pteronotus; species Pteronotus mesoamericanus. Next base: position 8,871,293 of record NW_026555198.1, read on the forward strand.
TCTCTGAGAATACTTGTCCAGACACCAGAGTGAAAAGACCTTTGAATTGATAGAAGACCTGGGTTTACCTATCACTCTACCACCCATTAGTTGTATAAGAGTGAGGGAGTCTCATCTACTGCCTTCCCAGTTTCTTTATGTAGAGAATGAAAAATACTGGATTACAAGATCATTAATATTCTTTCTAATGGCAATAAGTCTGTGATTCATCTAGTGTTAAGAGTATTTGAACTAGGTGGCTGGCTATGCCACTTGGTTTTTATGTCTAAAGTACCTTGACTTTTTGTTGGGCTAAGGGATAATGGATCAAGAGTCTTAAAATTCTTGTCAGTGAATAATGAGCCCTAATGAAATGCATGGTTCTGTACCAAATCCAAAATGTAACTACTTTCTCTGGCCTTAGCTTCCCTTTAAGGGAAAGGGAATGCTCCTTGGATATATCATCACTATAATAACATAGAAAACTACAGGCTTTTGATGCTAAAACAGCCATACTCAATAAATATGGTTTAGAGTAGCTCAGAAGATCTGGAAAGATGGGAAAAGTTGTTTCCTTTTAGGTACCTTAATTAGACAGTGTATACATTAATTTGAGCTTGGATCCATTTAAAAGTTCTTTGGGAAATTTTCCTTTTGCATAGTGTCTATTTATAATCACTCCTGGGTTTTCAGGAGGGAGCACAGTAAATATGTATAATTGGAAACCTGTATTTGGGGATGAAGTCTCTAATCTTAGGTTAAATAAGGATGGGGAAAGATTTGCCAGAGATTTTTAGTTTGTTCTGCTTATATTGAGAACCAGTTTGGCTTTACTGGACATTTTCTTTAGAGAATATAGAGTTGAGTAAGTGATCTTTCACATACTACTATGAAATTATTTTTGATGTTGACATAAAGGCCCTTATAAATAGCATGGTGATTCCTGATCAGAAATCTGGAATCCTTATCTGGTTCTCTCACACCATACCATACGATGCAAAGTACTTTCAAGATTGCAAACCTGGCTTAGATTTGCTTTAGTGAGCTCCTGTCCTATAGTAGAGGCAGCTCACCAAATATTAAAAATGGTCAAGGCAATTGTACGTCCAGGAAGTAGTAGCAATTGCTCTGCTACCTGGAGCATCTTGAAGTATTTGACATTTAGGCCACAAGTTTAGTCAACCCTTAACATGGGTATTGGTTTGATTCGTATTTTTGTTTAGTTCTTTTCTTATACTTGCCTAACCTTCTGTGATACTGACAGTGCTTGTCATTACAGGATCTTAGGGAGACTGTACAGGCTAGAAATAAGAGACAGGACACATTTATACTTAATGATTCAAGTTAATGTTTCCTAGTTTTTGTTTTTGTTGTTGTTGAGGTTGTCTCAATAGTTTTGGTATCCTATCCTACTGTGCCTTGTCTTTCTTTCCAAGGACATTATGAACATGTGAGACCTGAGGAATCTAAGCAGTTCTAAGAAGCTCTATATTCAGCAGATCTTTCTTCTGAGAATCTGGATAAGCTCCATCTAATCTAAGGATGGCTTCTAGGCCACCTGGAGGAAAAGGTAGCCTTCTGATTAACGGTCCTTGGAAATTATTTCTACTTTTCTTTGGCATACTGGTAGTAAGTGCTGAGGATTTGTTGGTGAGTAGCACCAACTTGATCTGTGCCATAGTCCTGTTTTGGCAGGCCTAATTCTATTGTCTCTGTCTTTCCTTTATTATCTTAAGAGGTTGAAGGTTTGTTAGTTTGAAAGGTCATGAAATTGCTAAAAGATCAAATAACGGATACCCATGGGACTGTATTAAGTTGTTTAATGGATTCCTAACCTTCTATATCTTGTTTTTCCTTTTGCATAGATTTGCTTAGCTGTCATAGTAACAGTCACTGTAGCTATTCTCGATTTGAATATGGTAACATCCCACCTATGAAAGGTGTTCAAGAAATATACCATGTGGATTGAGTAGAAAACAATTTTGTTTACCATGGCAGTGCTCCAGCATCTGACTACTTAACATACGAATTAAAAGAGAGGAATGCTACAAAACTAGCTTAGAGAGACACTTTGTGGTAGATTGCTCTGTTATTAAAACAGTGCTTAATAAAAGATACCTGAGACATATGTGAAGAAGAGTTCTTACAGAACTCAATAAAATCAGACCACATTGGAGCTTTTCTAAGTAGATTGATAGCTTTTTTGGTTGAGAAACTTTATCTTTTCCTTCTATTATTTTTAACCCCTGAATTTTTTGACCCTTCACTACATTTTATGGTGAGAACACCAGAAAGTTAATAATTCACACTATAGAAGATTGCTTATTAGTAGAGACTGGAGAATAAAGCACAGTAAGGGAATTTGGTGATTATTCAACTCTAAGTTTCTCTTTGAGATGAAGAGAAATTTGAGGTTTGGAGTTGGAGTGAGTAGAAAAACTTGCTTTTTTTGTAGGCTGGTAGCTAGAATATAGAGCTCTCCACAGTTCTCAATCTTTACCCCTCAATCCATATGAGAAAAAAGGAAGACATCATTTAATTTAATCAACAGGTGCTGTTTGAGACACACTTTCCCAGTATATTGCATTTCAATAATTTCTTTTTCTTTTATCTCTTCTCCAGATCTTCCTCTGAAGAACAGGCTTGTTGCTTTACAGTGTTAGTGACCCATTCCCTTTGACGATCCCTAGGTGGAGATGGGGCATGAGGATCCTCCAAGGGAAAAGGTCACTACCACTGGGTAACAATCCTAGGCCAGAAGTTTCTACCAAGATTCTTTCTGGAGCCCAGATAGGAAGGTGAAGTCTCAAGTTATCCTCCACACGTTAGTGGTGAGTAAGCTGTCTTCAAAAGTACAATAAGGATACTGTCTTTAATTTTTCAGTATATATTACTTCTGGCTTTCCACTGAGATTGTTTTCATCATTACCAGCTCTGTCTGCTTTGGTAAAAACAGCTTCCTAACTAACCTGGGAAGTGACTGTGTGTGCGATGGGTGAAAATGTTGTGAAGAGAGCAGCAGGCTGTGTAATTTAGGGTGTTTAGGCTAGGACTATAGTATGTTGTATAGGCATGCAACTAGGTTGTTCTTTTAGGAGAACATGGACAACAGCTGCTACATCTACAATATTGATCATAGGCAATTCACACTCTGACCCTGTAGTCCTCAAAGTCTCCCCTGAGACCCTGTTGTGGAATTTTGGAAATCATCGCATACTTCAGGATGTCCTGGGATGCCTGTGGGATAAAACACAAAACAAGCTGTTGTCCATGTTCTCCTAAAAGAACAACTTTTTTCTTTTGCTTGAGAAGATAAATAAGAGTTGTATCTTTTTATTTTGTATTTGATGATTGATGGAAGCCTCAGAACTACAAATAAGTACCTGACCAGAAACTGTACTGTTACCTATTGTCCAGCAGATCTAAAGAACCACAACCTTGCATACTGTAGGTCAGTGATGTGAGAGGATGATTAGGGAGCTGCAGGTTGGGAGATGGAGGTAGCTATTTAGTGTACTAAGTCCTGATTGTAGGACCTCTGGTCAAGATGGCCATGTAGGTAAACGTGGCTCACCTCCTCATACAACCACATCGAAATTACAACTAATCTATGGAACAACCATGATTCAGAACCATCCAAGATCAAGCTGAATGGAAGTCCTGCAACTGTAGAATTAAAGGAGAAACCAACTCTGGAATTAAAGAAAAAGCCACAGTGAGACTGGTAGGAGGGGTAGAGATACTGAATAGGCTGGTCCCACACCCACATGTTGGCAGATAAAAATCAGGAGGGATATCTTAGGACCAAGGGGTCCCAGTCCCCCAACTAGGCTCCTCAGCCCAGGGTGCCAGTGCCAGGCAGGTAAGTCTCTATAACTTCTGGCTGTAAAAACCAACAGGTATTGAAGCTGTGGAAGAGAGAAACTGTTGGAGTCTCAGGCAATTCCTCTTAAAGGGCCCATGCACAGTCTTATTTGTACTCATTTCTCCTGAGTTCCAGTGCTGGGGCAGCAGATTGAAAAACATCAGAGACATACAAGAGGAACTGAATTGTCTGGCATCAGGGCAAGAGCTGGGGGGCAGCTTTTTCCCAGACATAGTTGCTGGTAGAGGCCATTGTTCCTTTTCTGAGCCTTCCCCCAACAGAGGTGGCAGACAAGTGCTATATTTGAGTCTTCATCAACCTGGCTCATACTCTTTACCCCACCCTGGTGATTCCCAGAGGCCCTGCCGCATCCAACTTTCAGAGCCACCGAAGCTGTTGCCAGTGGCTTTTCCATACAATTGGCTTGTCTTGGTCCATGCTTCAGATTTTCCTGAATTCTTCCAAACCAACAACATCTGGCTTCAGCAAACCCTGTACCTCTTGCTAAGTAACCCCAGGCTGGGCACTAACAACAGCCAGCCTTGGTTCATAGCTGGGCCTCTTCTGGGCAGCTCCAAGACTAGCACAAGTAACATCCATCTGCAGATCACTTTATAGCTTATGTTGTGTGACCCCAGATAGAACACAGTTGGTGGCTGACCTTGGACATGCCAATAGCAATCAAGGCTCAACTACAACAGGAGGTTATACAGAGCCCACACAGTGGGAGCACCTTGAGTGCCCAGCTTGGGTAATAGGAGAGACTGTGCCACTGGACTCTACAGGACACCTAGTACATTAACCACTTTACCAAGCCTGGGAGACATAGCAGCTCTACCTAATACATAGAAACAAACACAGGGAGGCTGCCAAATGAGGAGGCAAAGAAACATGGCCCAAGTGAAACAACAGATCAAAATCCCAAAAAAGGAACTAATCAAAAATGGAGATAAGCAATCTATCAGGTTCAGAATTCAAAACACTGATTAAAAGGAAGCTCAGTGAACTTAGGGGAAGAGTAGACAAACTCGAAGAGAACTTCAGCAGTATGAAAAAGGACATGTAAACCATAAAAAAGAACCATACAGAAATGAAGGCTACACTAATTGAAATGAAGAACAATTTACAGGGAATCGAGAGAAGAGTGGATGAGACTGAGAATCAAATCAGTGATTTGGTATATAAGGAAGCAAAAAACAACCAATCAGAACAGCAAGAAGAAAAATTAATTCAAAAAACTTGAAGATAGTGTAAGGAGCCCCTGGGACAACTTCAAGCAGACGAACATTTGTATCATGGGGTGCTGGAATGAGAAGAGAGAAAGAAATTGGAAACTTATTTGAAAAAATAATGACAGAAAACTTCCCTAACATGGTGAAGGAAATAGATGTACAAGTCCAGGAACCTCAGAGAGTGCTAAGCAAAATGAACCCAAAGAGGCTTACTCCAAGGCACTGCATAAATGTCAAAGGTTAAAGACAAAGAGAGAATCTTAAACTCAGCAAGAGAAAAGCAGGAAGTTACTTACAAAGGAACCCCCATAAGACTGTCAGATGATTCCTCAAAAAAAAAAAAAACTTTGCAGGCTAGAAGGGATTGGCAAGAAATATTCAAAGTGATGAAAAGCAAGGACCTACAACTAAAAATGCTCTATTCAGAGAAGTCGTCATTTAGAAAGGAAGGACAGATAGAGTTTCCCAAATAAGAAAAAGCTAAAGGAGTTCAGCACCACCAAACCAGTATTACATGAAATGTTAAAGGGTCTTTTTTAAGAAGATCAAGACTACGAAAAATAAAATGGCAATAAATACATATCTATCAACAATTGAATCTAAAAAACAAATAAGCAGAACAGAAACAGAATTGTAGATACAGAGAACATTTTGTTGGTTGCCAAATGGGAGAGGGGTCAGGTAGCTGGGTGGAAAAGGTGAAGGGATTAAGAAGTACAAATTGGTAGTTACAGAATATTCATGGGGATGTAAAGTACAGCATAGGAATTGGAGTAGCCAAAGAACATATATGAATGACCTGTAGACATGAACAATGGTGTGGGGATAGCCTGAGGGAGTGGGGAGGCTGTAAAGAGGGAAAATTTTTGATAACTGTAATAGCATAATCAATAAAATATAATTTAAATATTTTTTTAAAAATTAAAAAACAATGTCCTGATTGTAAAGCCTTTGTACAGATTAGTAAGAAATAAGGCTGTGGTTAATGGTGGTGTTCCGAGTGGCTCGCTGAATATTTTTAGGCAAGACATTTTCCTATTTATGCCAGTTTCTCATTCTGTTGAATGAGGAAGTTGTATTAGTTTTATCTCTAAGGACCTAAAAGCTTGAACTCTGTAAAGACAGTTTCTATAACTCATTAATTTGAATTTTCCCATAACTCTAGTGAGTACTCAATTAACGTTTTTAATGGCATTTATATAGTTTCCCTCTCATTTTTTTGTAGCTCCTGATTATTTCCTTCATATCTACCAAATTATCTTTCTCAAAAGCAATGCAGAGAGCAAGAAATTTGAACACACCAAAGGAAGAGCAACATGCCTGGCACTCCAGCATTTTAGAACAGCAGAATGAAGTAAGTTGTTGGTGTTGTAATCTCGTGAGGATCGTTTTAGAGCTAACAGCTATTTTTTGTAGGTTTTTGTGGGATGGGGTATGGCAGTCTAATGTAGAGGAAGGGTCTGAATGTGAGATGGGAGGATGACCAATAGCCTCTACAGGCATACCTTGGAGATACTACAATTTGGTTTCACACCACTGCAATAAAGCAAGTATCACAATAAAGTGAGCTGTAAGCTTTTTGCTGGTAGAGGATGTTGCTTTTAATTAGTTAAAAAAAAAAAAAAAAAAAAAAAAGCAACATCTATGAAGCACAACAAAGCCAAGTACAATAAAATGAGGTATGCCTGTATTACTAACTGGGTTAACTGAAGCAATTCAAAAATATTAGTTGCTACCAATTGTGTCAAGGTTAGTCTCACCTTACCTATTCTTTATCTTCAGTGCATGAATTCTTTGCCACTCTTAGAGGCCTAAACATATAGAAACTTTAAAAAGTTTTTGTTTTTTTGCTGAAAGGGTGGCTCTTTTTTATCTCCTTGTGAGAGAATCTATCTGCAGTTAATATTTAGTGTTAAAGGAAAAGCCAGTGTTATAAATGTGAAGGGTGCAAAAATCAAGTCAGTTTCCTAAATGCATGGGGAAAGGTGAAGATGATATAAAATGGGGGCATTGACTGGGACCTCTTTGAGGGCCCTTTATAGTAATATTCACTCATCTGTGGCATCTTGTTTGGCTCTTGGAAATTCTTACAAACTATCATAGTAGAATGTTAGAGGTGCACATTCTGTGTTTAAATCCTGTGCAACTCATTAAGTGTGTGGCCTTTTTGACAATTTAGTTTCTGATCAGACTTGTCTGTTTATGAAGATTAAGTGAAGTATTGTATGTAAAGTGCTTAATACGGTGCTTGGCACAGGGTAAGTAAAAGGTTACCCAAGAATTTTCTTAAGTTTATTTGACCAATATGAGTGACCAGTACTACCATTTAGTGGCAGGCAGAGTTGGAATGTTTTGGTTCTATGTAAGAAATTTCAAAGGTAAAAATAGTCTGAGTAGAAGAGCATCTGTGTTGGTGGGTCGTTGTTATTATAATTATTATTATTGATAGTGATATAAGTAGTATTGGTACTAATAATAGATTATTGTAGTTATTAATGTACTTTTTGGTTTTCTTTTGTTCCCTTTGTGATGTTTCTCATGGTTCTTGTGCCCGTCACTGTATGTTGTCTCTTCTAATTCTTACCCATTTCTTCTAAATGTCTGCCTTGGCTTTTCTCTTTTACTCGTAAGTGTGTATTTCTTTGCTTGTCTATTTCCTCCTTGAATGTCCTTGGTCTTTGCTCTCTAAAGTGTGTGCTACCCATTTCCACGTTTGTCTTGCTTATTTCTTCTCTGTGTATCTTTGTCTCATTTTCTTTTTTGTTCATAAGTTGTTTGTGCCTTGTCTTAGATGTCTCTCTCATTTTTTCATTTTGTTACTGATTGTCTTTGCTCTCTTAGATCTGGCTCTTTCAACTGTTCGTACTTACCATTGTGTCTCTGAGTCGCATGCTGTGTGCTTTTTGCTCATTTCCTTGTCCTGCTTACCTCTCTTTTTTTCTCTTTGTGAATTGTGATTGTCACCCTCTCCCCTTTTGTTGGTTTGACATTTTACCTTTTTGTGATTCTGGCCTCCTTTCTGCTGTTTCTACTCTTTATCTTAGATTTCTCTTTTCTACATGTCCTTTATTGCCTCTCTTGGGCCATTTTCTTTCTTTTTTCCTGCTCTGTGTACCTCTGTGTCTCCTTTTTCTTTGTGACTTTCCATTTCAATGCTTTTCTTCTCTTTGTTCTCCTGTCTTTTTGCTTTTCTTCTTCTACCCAGTTTTGGGTATTTCAGCCTCTTCATGAGTCTGTGTCTCCCTCTTTCATTTCCTGCAGTCCTCTTTCCTTACATATTTTTTGTGAACATGTGTTTGTATGTACACCTATGTGTGTTTATGTATACCTATGTGTGCATGTTTGTCTATGTTTGTGACAAAGGGGTTTCCTAACCCCTTCCCAGTAGGTGCAGAGTGTCTGCTATCAAAATAAGCATTGCAGAGCTGTTCCTTATGCCAGGCTGTCCTGTGAAATAATCCAAAATGAATAGAAAGCTCATGGATCCAAAAACCTTAAGGACAGAAAATGGAAGGCCCGTAATGGATAAAAGTCCCAAAGTAGAAGACAAGTGAGCTTGAGACTTGAGACTTGTGAACTAAAATGGAAAACCGGTATCCTAAGATAGATGGAAACCTCAGGCTTGAGACCATCAGAAGCTCTGAGAATCATGACATACATACTGAAGATGGCCCTTGTCAGACAGAAGGCCTGAGTTGAATGAACGTCTCATGTCTTGAGTCAAACAGAAGGCTGAAGACCCAAGATGAGTGGCTGAAGACCTAAGAGTGGGGACACATGGGAGACCTAAGATCTGAGACACAAGGCCCAAGACCTAAGGAAATCCCAGTATGAGAACCGTAAACCTCAGCTCTTTTCTATTGCTGTCGTCCCTACTCTTGGACATTTTCAGTTCTCCATTTCCAGTTTTTATATCTCCATTTAAACTCATTTTGAGATGCTCTTTTTGATGTTGTTATTATCTTGAAGAGCTCTCTTTACATTGGAAATATGCTGGGGTCATTGTAAGCCAGTTTTTATCACAGTTTTGAGTCATTCATTAAGTTTTATGTATTTTTTGTAACTTCCACCTCTCCTCACGTTCACTCCATTTGAGAGAGACATATAGATGAAATTGTATTTCAGTCTCACTTTTTCCTCAGAAGCTCTAGGTTAATGAGAAGAGTAAAGCATCAGGCTATTGGGGAAAAAGTGCCAGGCTATGTAGAGAAAATGTAGAGGTGCTCCTGGGCAATGAGAACAATTAGACATGAAATACATAGATGTGTGAGCCTGTTGAGAAGAATCAGCCTGCAACACCTGACTTCTTTGAACTTGGGTGAGCAGGATTCCTGGGGTCTGGGATTCCTAGTGATGGTTACAGAAAAGTGGGCTTGGAACAGAATGAGGCCCCAAGGAGGCAGCCTGAACTCCCTGCTCATAGTAGTGGCCTAATAATTTGGTAGTCTGCACCAACCTTGCCTTTGGGTTTAATACCAACCTCTAGGCTTAAAGGTGAGAGAATTTAGGAGTATTTAGCAGGTTTAATCCTCCTAGATCCCCCCCACCTTACCATGAGAGAAGATCATTTAAATAATTGAGAATATATATGAAAGTAAAATGTTCTCATTAATACTGTATTGGCAGCCATGCATTGCCAATATTTGAAAGAGCACTGTCAGTTGTGAAGCATTATGTACTTCAGGGGTTATCTCACCCTTTCTGTAAAAGGTGAGATGGTAAATATTTTAGTCTTTGGAGGCCATATGGTCTCTACATTTTTTTTTTTACAATCCTTAAAAAAGGAAAAACTTCTTAGCTTGTGAACCAAGTGGATATGGTCTGTGGGCCATAGTTACCCCTGATGTAAATGCCAAGGACTGTGCTGAATATTTCCTTGTGTGAGCCTGTCCTTTTGCTTGGCACTAAGGATTCAATGATTATTTATGATCACATGCAAGTGACCTGAATAAAAATGTGTGAATATACTTTTAAACTATGACAGTGCTTAAAGACTTACAAGTTTTAGAGTTGACGAATGAATATTGATTACACAGTATATACATTGTACTGCATAGGCACTGTGGATACAAAGATTAGAAGAAGCATGAATAAAGTGCTTTGTCAAAAGTATGTAATACTATACAGATATTCAGAATTAAGTGATTGATAAATGAAAATTCATACATTTGGATCCATGATGTTTCTGCCGCTTTGGTGATTTTGAGTAAAAATACAGTATTCCAGGTAGCAGAAAAGAAAACCATGGAAGCTGCTTTTAAAACTATAATATATACAGCAAACATAAGGGATTAAGCTATTGTGATGACTTATAATGTGCCAGATAACATGCTCTAGGCACTATGGATAACAGGGGAAAAAAGCATATTCTCAATATAGAATTAAAAGTTTCAGATAAGGTGTGCATTTTAAAGTGAGCTAAACTAAAGCACTAAATACTGATGGGCTAAATGTTTATGAATTAATAAATGTTAACAGCCTTTTATGGGCCACCTATTGTTTTGGGTTCTGTGAAATCTAAAATAATGCTCTCAAGTAATAAGGGGAGCTGTATGTTCTGCATTATTAGATGTAAGGACTTAGATACTGCTTATTTTTATCAGACAAGACTTTACTGGTGATGTCAAGTTGTTACCGGTATATTTTCCCATGTTACAGGGAAATTTAGTGAATGAGATTGAGCCTTCTAAACTATAAAGTGTTACATAAATATAAGACATTAAGTGTTTCTGTGTGCATAAAACTGAGATAAGCATTCTCTACAAAAATTATCATAGTGTGTTTGACCCACTATGAGAAAGCTAGTATAAATAATTATACAAACTGAGGCATCCAATACTTGTTAAATGAATGAATATCAGTTGCCTACTATGTCAGCTCACTGTTAAAGGCACTAAAGAGTACACACATTATCATTTCATTGTGCCTACTGTTGAGAAAAAGGCAATACATATGTTAGCATTTTGTGAACTCTAAAGTACCATATAAATGTAACTGTTGATTTTATTATTTGGTGCTGAGTACTAAACTTAAAAATTGTATCACAGCTATCATACTGTGAAAAAAGTTGGAAAAAGTTTGAGGAAGTATTGTTAAATATTGAAGATTATGAATATAATATGTAAAAGATTATGATGAATGCAAGACTGGATAATAATTGTCTCTTCTGTGCCAGTCATTTTGCTAGGCATCAGGGATCTGAAGATAAACCATCTATATTGCAATTTATAAGTCTTAAACAGCCATGCATATATAAGCAATATATGCTGGATGAATAATGATGATTTACTCTCTTCATCTCCAGAGATAACAACTAGTAATGCAAAAATTCATTACCGTTATCATTCAACCTGCTACAGAGATCTGTGTGTAAATCTAGAAAGCCAAGTGCTCTATACAGATATAAGGAATTAACTTGACTTAATGAATGACTGATTACTTTCTATGAGGCTCAAAACTATATATGCCCTAGTATATAAAATCATTTTATCCTTATGGAATGCTCACAGGAGGAAATGAGGTAATAGGTGTGAAATCCAGAATAAAAGGTACTTAACCACTGCTAGGCTTATTTAATGATGAAAACATGGGAAAAATAGAATTGTGCAAAGCAGTATGCAACAGAGGCCAAGCAAGGTGAAAAATACAACATGGACTAAAAGTCTACCTGCTCTTTGGCCTGAGTGAAGAGATGGGAATTTTTTTGAAAAAAGCAAGGTGTTTTGGTTCTCCATCAGTTTTTTTTAATGCTGAATGTTGAAGATGGAGGTGAATTAGATCCATCATAGCCTTGCTCAGAGACATATAAAGAGTAAGACTAAATGACTCATAGATTCATTTGACAAACAGCATATTTTATGTGGAATAGATAATTCTAGGTCCTGAACATAAAAGCAGTGAAATGGGCCTAGTCTAAAGGTCTTTAGGTCACAGATCATAGTTGAAGATATGGAAATACCTTTGATTTTTGAGTAAATATTTGAGGGCCTGTTTTCTGGGAAGTACTATGCTTATTTAATTGAGTAAATGTAGTCCAGAAAGCCCATTGACCTGCCTCGGAGATTAAAAAATAGAAAAAAAAGGCACGGTTCTTTTAATATAAAATGAAGGCATGTCCTCTAGTCCTAGATAATACCAATGTCACTTGCTCTTTTACCTAAGTTGAAGCTAGAAGACTAATAAAAAAGCTCATGATTTGTCCTTTAATTCATTAATTTAAGACTGTTTTTATTATAAACAGTTTAAGATGAGAAGATGAAACAAGTGGTTTTAAAAGTATTTGCTCATTGATATGGCTTAAAGTGAGGAAACCACTTGAAGAATAAAAAAAGATTTTTTTCTAGTTTTTCCATATGTTGTAAACGTTTATTTACTCTGATTAAAGTACTGTCTTTAAGTGCTGAGGAGAATGAAGAGATTCAAAAGACCAAAATGTACTTTAATCTCAGTTGCTTATTGTTGAAACACAAGAATACATTTTATGACTGCAGGTCTTTTCACTAGTTAATAAAATTCATTGAACATCTGTGATAGTAAGACACTGAGAAGGAATGATTGAATAGATCATCTTCTCTTTGGCATCTTTCATAGAGTGGGGATGAGAGAGCTTTTTATGCATTCATACAAACATTGGAGGTGATGCTAAATGTAGATCTGGTATAAAAGGCACTTGATCTTGGAGATGCAATAAAAAAAGCAAGGAATAGAACAAAAATCTTTAAACAGAATTGTCTATTTGAAGACAATGTGCTAACTCCTAGACAGAAATCAAAAAAGATCTTAACGGAAAGACATTTGTTTTTTTAAGTGGCTTGGAGACTACATAGATGTTCCATTCATTTTTTTTTCCACTTGTTCATTCATTCTACAAGTATATTTGAGTACCTATTGTATATAAGGTCCTTTGCTAGGTACTCAGTTGACCCCAGAGACATGAAAAAAATGAATGCCTTCCCAGAGAAAGTTTAAAACTTTTGGGTTGTTTTCTTGTTAGGGGTATGGCTTAGCACCTGAACAACATTGTGTGGTTTAATTCCTACTCCATAATTCTTTCACTCTGGCCACTACAATAAGCAGGGTTTTCCATTGAGCTTGCTCCTTTAGTTGCAGAAACCCTCCTTATAAATAGACACTTCATTTTTCCTAGCTTGTCCCATGAAAAATGGCTATGGCCACTGCTAGGCAGAGGGAGGGGTGACAGATTCCCAGACTCCAGTCTCAATTGTACTAGCCTTGGGGAACCACTCATACTGAAGTCACTTCCTTTATCAGTTTGTCTGTTTTCAATTCTTTACCTTTTATATTCTGACAAATATATACTGCCTAAATAGATCTCTGAAGAACAATCCCCAGATACTGCATAGCAAGATTGGAGGTGAAGACATGATTTCTCTTGCAACATATTTTCTACTTAAACCTTAGGTACCACCTTATAAGCACCTAAAACCTGTTCATGAAAAGACTTGTTATGGTAGAATAATGTCAGTGATTGAAAATGGCTTAACAATTTTAAATTGCTTAAATTTTAAGAATAATAATTGGAAGTAATTGGCAAACCCAAACCTCTAAATCTAGGCCCAACTGGGCTTTGACCTTTTCTATTTTTAAATCACTCATAGAGGGTGGGATAGGAGGAAGAGTGAAAGAAAAGGTCAAACCTGTTTCTAAGGGCACCCTGCCTTTGTTTTAGACTGGTTAAGAAACATTCTTTATGTGGAAGTGAGGGTGCACTGTTGGAAAATGCAAAGGCGAAAGTAACCACAAGCCTTCCTTTCACAGTCTCTGGCATCCTAAGACTACCACTACTGATAAAAGAAAACATAGTACCATCATCTGATTTTTTGTGACATAAATGAAGTAGTGAACAAATTCATTTTTGTAAGAAATGGCTTCATCTCTATCCTACCTCAAAGGGAATATATGCCAAAATGGAAGAAACACTTGGACTTGTGAACTGATATGAAATGTAGAATCTGTGAACTTTGTTGAAAATTTACAAATCTTGCTTAGCATGGTGATCATCAAAGCATAGATCAAAGTAATCTAAAGCCATCTATGTATCACAATTAAGACAAATTAGGGAGTATGTTTTCTAATGTCAAATAAAAGTATGGTTTTGAAAACTTGGTATTTTGATGTCATAAGTTATATGTCATTGTCTATTCTTACACACTTGTTCTTTTTTTCTTTTTTTCTTTAACCACCTTAATCAGCCAGTATGGGTAAATGATTTGCTGTCTCATTTCTTTCTAACTTCATTTGCTTTGGTCAAGAATACTGAGCAGCACAAAGCCAATAAAATTGAGAAGCAAAAAAACATTTGAGGAAATAGCAGGGTGTGAATAGGGCATGAAAAACCATTTGTAAGTGTGTGGCAAGTAGGATGTATTCAAGAAGGAAATCACTGTACTTAAAGAAGTGAACAGTCCCAATCTCTCAGTTCGTGAAAGAATCACTGATGTTCCTAGAATTCTGAGTGAGTAAATACCCAAATTGCTGGGATCCAGCCTTGGCGGGTCTCAGGGTCCCCGAAGGAGAGATGGCTCGGCGAAGGAACAGGAGGACACTACGGTGAGGTGCGGGAGGGCAGCCAGACTTGTGAGTTTGGACTGACAGCCTTTAAGCTCAGAAACTTTATTTTTATAGGGATAAAACAAGGAACTGATACATGGCGTGATTACATAAAAGGTTACTACAAAAAATAGCACAGTGTAGTACAGGGAGACTTAATTTTTAGTAAAAGTTACTTTGATTGGAAAAGTACCATTGTTTACAGGTATAATAGTACTAGACAAAGGTTATTCTGACAAAGAGGGCTATTCAGACATTCAAATAGAGCGAGAAGTACAGAATATTACCTCCTACTGAATGTCTATCAATAAATCTCAAAAATTAACAGGTTAAGAAAAATTCAATAGAGCAGTTATTCTATAAAGGTTATTTTTAAGCCTTTAGTGGCTAGCTGTCTAGGGAGAGAGTTGATGTCTGTATTGTTTAAGTGCAGCCCCTGTGTCATGTGCAGTCTTTAGAGCCAGCCAAGGTCGTAGAGGGTTGGTTCAGCAGCCCTAGTGGCTGTTCTGTGGAGGTTTAGCTTGAAGCCATACACAAAGAGGAGGATTTCTATGTGTGTGTTCCCAAGTACTTAAATCATAATGCCTAACTTCCCTGGCCTTTTCACCCATATGTCTCCATTAATCCTTGCTCCTGCCCCGGGTATAGGAGGGGTAGTGGTCTCCATAATTCTGGGAGGAGGTGTCCTACCACGGGGAATTCTCAATAGACCTTTTCTCCACTTTTCTGGCAGCTGGTCTGCCCAATGTCTAATATTAACTTTCCTGACAGGGGAAGTGGGAAGCAGCGGGGTGTGTCATGGGCTTTTGCTCTGCAATTAATAATTCTTTCTGGGCAGTATTAGGGGAATTGTGCAAGTTTCCAGCAGTAAAATACAAGCGCCATAAAACCCCACCACCAACCACCAATAATAGCAGGCATGCAACGAAGGATGACCAAGAGATCCAGCCGTGGCTGCTTCTGCTGTGCAGTCGCGCCTCATCTGTCCCGACTGTGTCATGGGTCAGCTATTGGTTTGCTCCCGACACCAAATGTTAGATTGGTGACTTCATAAGCATATGACTTAGTGCAGTATTTATAGGCAAGAGTTTCTATTCCTTTGTTGGCAATTATACTGGGAAGTATTGCTTTTAGAAGAAAGACTTAAACTGTTGTGGGCCAAGTGACTATTCAGTACATGTGGTTTTAGCACTGGTGCCCAAAGAACTCTTGCCTTATGTGCTACAATCAAATCTTGTTATTACAAATGAGTAGGATGTGATGTGATAAAATTGCCCTGTGACCTGGTGTGTTGCTTTTGGAGGGAATGGGCCTAGGTTCCCACTGCTACTTCCATTTCTTTGCAAGGGTAGGTGGGGACAGGGATAAAGCCCATGGGGAAAGTGGGTAGAGAGGTTAGGAAAGAGCTCTTAAGTTTTTATGGGTCTTCCATGCCTCTGACTCTTGGCAGCTTCTGTCTCCTTGGGTGGACTTCTAGTCTTGTCATTTTATATGTATTCTTTGGTTCGTGGTACCTTTGGCCCTCAAAATTTTCATTCTGTTGTAATCCTGTAATGGAGAGGAAATGAAAAGCACCATGTTTCCTATTTACTAAGAAAAAGTCAGATATGGCAATTTGAAAATGACAGCAGGAATATTTAGAAAATAAAGTATTTGATAGCCCTTCTCACTTTTGTATTTTCTGCGGGATAAGCATGGGGTGACCATTGCTCCTAGTTATGTTTTGTCCATGCCAAGCCACTCCCACAGACTAATTTGTGCCTCCTGTCAAATTACTATTCTACCCTTGGTCATAAGATTTTCCCTGGTTTCTTAGGGAAAGGCAATGTTAATGGTTCTAGTAGAATTAGGGAAGCTCATACAATTATGTATTAGCTGTGAATCATTTAGCAGGAAAGCTGCTAGGTATAGATGGAACTTCTAAAAATGATGAAGGGTGTCAGGAAAAACTATTGAAAGGCCTTAAGATAGTTCTTAGAGTTTCTACCAAATCAGGGAGCACAGAGACCCGGTAGCCAAATGAATAGGTCTCATACCTTTAACTTCTCAGCTGTATTGCTTCACTTAGCTTGGTAAAAGTGATATTTTGAGGGTTTCTTAGTGCCAGTAGTTCCTAGGTTTCCCGTAGCATTTCTACCAATGACCAGCATTCCTAATGATTTTTCATTTACCCAATCTGGTTTATTTTCCATGTATACTCTGAATCAGTATCATAACGCTCCTGGAGTGAAAGCCCTCATCATTTGAATGCATATGGTAAGACCAAAGCAATGTATAAAGTAAGTTGGAAAAGAGAAGTTGGATTTGAGGGTACTTGCGAATAGCTTATACTTACAGCCTGTCACTTTGGGAAACTTCAGTAATGAAACAATTTGCAGGTAGGATGAAAAATTGGAGGAAAAATATATAGAATATTAAAGGTAGGGTGGGTTGTGAGGACTTCACTGTATAATCTACAAGAACCACCTTAGATTCACCGTGCAGGCCTAAAATAAATCTCCCCTTTTCCTTTCACACATTTGTTTTTAAACAGTCAATAATTCTGACAATATCCCTGGAAGGCCAAATGTATTATAATGAGAATAGAGAAAGGTGTGGGATCAGTCTCTGGCAATGAGCTGTTGTGCCCTCCCTGACTCCCAGAGGGCATTTGGCAATAGTTCTGGAGCTTAACAAATTGCTCTTCAATTACTGTGCAGATAGGTTCCTTTGCATAGTGTGGTTTTACTACAGTTAAATTCCATTGGATTTTTTTGGTGTATAGATTTTAGCTATGTAATTCTTATTAGGCTAACTAGAATTGTGTATATAAATATACACCATATAGATGAGGTACATGAAGTCTTTTGAGCATGACTTGCTTAAGTGTCACAGTGCAAACATTGCTGAGTTGAACCCAGATCTAAGATCACTTAGTTTCTAAGCCTCTTTTATGAGAAGGGGTACATTCTTACAGAAAGGAGTGGGTTATGAATAGCTTTTAGTTGGGGATACCTCACTCTAATCATAGCTAACCTTCAGCAGACTACTTCATATCATTACGCTTACAGGGAAATACAGTCAAATGGAACATGTGGAGGCATGGATTCCAGTTGCAAGATAAGCCTTGGGAATCATTGACCAAGTTTATATAGCTATTGCCACTTAACGAATATGAAGTCACTGAATCTCTTTGCTTTTGTTTCTCAGTAAACGGGGATATTGACTATCTCATAGAGCTGTAGTGGGTTTTAAATTAGAATATACATGTAAGCACAACAGTGTCACATAGTAAACAAATTAATGCTAGATATAATTGTTAGCTATATGGTTGAAGTGGGTAAGACCACCTTTTGGTGATTCACCTTGGCTCATTATAAATGAGTTCCTTTTGGGATTTGGGGTTAGAAGACCTGTGGCTTGCATTTTCCTAAAGAACTGGCCAGGCCCTGACCAGTGTGGCTCACTTGGCTGAGTGTCTTCCCACAAACCAAAAGGTCACCAGTTTGATTCCCAGTCAGGACACAATGCCTGGGTTGAGGGCCAGGTCCTTGGTTGGGGGTGTGTGAGAGGCAACACATTGATGTTTCTCACATCAATGTTTTTCTCCCTCTTTCTCACTCCTTTCCCTCTCTCTAAAATGAATGAATGAGTGAGTGAGTAAAAAAGAATTGGAGAAGTGACAGTTTCCTCTAATCTTAAGACTGTTTTTGTGCAGGTGGTCATCTTGGACCTATATGGAAGAAATTGTCATTTTTACTGTCTGTAACTACATGATTCCAAGGGGACGGATTCTATTCAAGTGAGAGAATTATGAAAAATATGTGATCCTTCCTATTAAGGGCAGGATTTGAAGCATGGAGTTTTTAATACTCCTGTATGTGAATAACATTTTAACTCAAAGCACATGAAGGGGACTGCTTGGTAAATCCTGTATGCCTTGTCTGGCACAGTAACCCATGGTATTTAGTATATAGACATAGAATAGTTGAAACTGCGTCTGCAAGGAGGTAGTAAGACCATGAGAAGCAGTTGTCAGGGTACTTTGGATGATACTATTTTATTATTCCAAATCCATCTTCTCATTGTCGCCCCTTTGTTGATTGAATAATCATTGGACAGAATGTGTCTTACCTGGGGAATTTAGTCTTGAGCCATGAGAAGAGAAAAGATACAGAAATAGATTTGAGCTCTCCTTCCTATACTAAGCTGCTGCCTTCAAAAGGAAAAGGATAAAAAAGAATGTAGCTGGCACTGACTAGTATTGGCTCAACTACACTGTGATGGAAAAGATTTTCTGTAAAAGATTTGATATAGTAATTATACATCTATTTTTGGGTTTTAAGACAAGAGCTCTAGCCATGGGCAGCTAAGGGGTTGAGAAGCAGGGCCTGATATATAGGACTTACCTTAACTGTAACCAAATGGAAACGACCACTGGATACTATGGATGACAGGTTGGCTTTGGAAAACACAGAATAAGTCATAAACACCACAGTTTTCAGCACAAGGAAGTATGCTGAAATTGTACAAGGTTCACAGAAAGTAGTTCTAGTAGCAACAGCCTCATTAGGCACTAGATTGGTTACCAGTTCCTGAAGGTACAGTAATCATACCCTTAGCTATTCTTGGAAAGGCTAACCAAGCAAAAGCCAAAGAAAAATCACAACCAACTATGAGTTTCTTTCCAAGTTTAGTCTGGAATCAGTCCCTCTATTTCTTCTCTTCTATCTCTTATCCTTTCCCTCCATTCTTAGGAGAACATATTGGACAGAATAGAATCTGGATGATCTATGAACAGCCCATAGATTAAGTAGTAAACAAATAAACCACATGGAAAAAAAGAATTAAAATAGCCCCTTCTAGTCAACAGCAAGATTATGCTAAGTCAGGCACTTGAGCCATCTTTATGCCATTCTTTTTTTTTTCTTTATTGCTTATAAACAACAAATTTATTTCTCACAGTTCTAAAGTCTGGAAGTCTGAGATCAGTATGCCAGCATGGTGGAGTTGTGGTAAGATCCCTCTTCTGTGTTCCGGATTGTCAACTTCTAGTTGTATCCTCCCGTGGTGGAAGGGGAGAGGAAGTTTTCTGGGGTCTCTTACATTGAGCCAGAAACAGTACTCACTCTCTTTTTCCAATGCCAATCCCTGTGCCCTTTTTCCTCCATCAAAGATTTTTTTACCTATCCATCTGCAGAATAAGACATGCTGGAAGAGCAGCCAGTGTTAGAGGAAATAAGCCTTTAAAGGAAGAAGGCACAGAAGAGGCCACAAGATTTAGGATAGCAAAAATAGGTTTACATTTCATATGGAAAATAACACACTATTAAATACTACAATAAACTGTTTTACATACTTAAAACTGTAAACCTACTTCTTCCCCAACCCTGTGCATGTGTGTATATTGAGAAAGAGTAAGAGAAAGAGAAGAGCTGTATAGTGCTTGTGTGGTGTGATTTCCAAGGTACAAGAAGATCTTAATTCTCAAGGCTGTACTTCTGCTTCTTAGTAGCTATTGTCTTAAATTACATTATCTAAAGATGAGCCCTTGATTATTTAATATAAATAATCCCTGGGGATCTCCAGGACTGGGCAAACCGTGTTAGCCAGGTTGATGGAGACTCAGATACAACACCAACCTGCCAGCTCCGTGGGAGGATTGCCCAGAAGAGGGACAAGGGCTGTGCTGGCCTTGATGCAAGACGCCTCAGCCTCCCCCCTGCATGTCACTGGTGCCCCTCAAGCTGCCACCGCTGTGCTGAAGCCCAGAGGGAGTGAGTCTGAGTGTGGGCTCGTTAAGAGGAACTTCTTGGGGCTCTAGAAGTTTCTTCCAGCAACTCAATCCCCACTGGCTTTTGCAGCCAACAGTTATGGGGACTTGTCTTCCTGGCACTTGGAACCCTGGGCTGGGGAGCCTGGTGTGGGGCCGGGACTCCTTACTCCCAAGACCTCCCTCCCGAATTTTTATCTACCAGACATGGATGTGGGACCAGCCCAATCCATATCTGCACCAGTCTTACCAGTCTGGATGGATGTGGTTCATTTAATTCCGTAGTTGTCAGACTTCCATTCAACTCAATTTTTGACGTTTCTGAGTGATGATTGTTCTATAATTTAGTTGTAATTTTGATGTGGAGTGCAAAGAGGCAAGCCATGTTTCCCTACACTGCCACCTTGACCAACAGTCTAGTTTGTATTTGTCTTTAAATTCAAAGTGGGTTTCTTGTGGACAACACATAGTTGAGTCTTATATTTTGGTCCAGTCTGTCAGTCTCTGTCTTTTAATTGAAGAATTTAGATCATTGATGTTTATAAAGTGATTATTGATATAGTTGGGAAAATAATTTCCATGTCACATTTTTCTACTCTTTTCTCTTGGTCTTTGTTTATATTTTTGTCTTCCAGTCTTTTTCGACCTTCTCTGGACTAATTGAGTATTTCATATGATACTATTTGTTATACTACCATAGCATATCAATAATCCTACATTTTTATCTTTTTATTTATTCATTTTTAAAGATTTTACTTATTTTTAGAGAGACAGGAGGGGAAGGAGAAGGAGAGAAACGTTGATATGAGAGAGAACATCAATCAGTTGCTTCTCACACACCCCCAACTGAGACCAAACCTGCAACCCAGGCATGTGCCCTGATCCGGAATCGAACTGGCAACTTTTCACTTTACACTGAAAAGTAGTCAACTGAGCCACACTGGCCAGAGCTTTTTTAATATTTTTTAATGGTTGCCCACTATAAGTGATTTTATAGTACATGTATGTATGTATGTAAGCAATCCAGATGCACTTTCAAATAACACAATACTACTTTTCAGTTAATACAAGTACCTTATTATATTGGTGTTACTTTTAACACTTTAAATGCAGTTATGTGTTGCTTAATGATGGGAATATACTCTGAGAAAGGCGTCATTAGGTAATTTTGTTCTGCAAACACCACAGAGTGCACTTACACAAATCTAGATGATATAAGCCTATTACATAGCTAGGCTATATGGTGTACCACCGTCATACACACAGTCCATCACTGACCAAAATGTTGCTGTGTGGCATATGACTGCAGTTCATTCCACTGTCTTCTCGGCTTGCATGATTTCTAAAGAGATGTTCAATGTAACTCTTAGCCTTGCTTCTTTATATGTAAGGTATTTTTTCCCTTTGCCTTCTTTCAAGGTTTTTTCTTGATTTTCTTCACTTGGAGTATAAGATTAGTAGGTGTAGGTTTGGGGTTATTTATTCAGCTTTGTACTTTCTGAGCTTCCTCTATGTATGGTTTGTTGCCTTTTATTTATTTTGGGAAAGTCTCTTCTTGCTTTAAATATTCCTTAAATATTTCTTCTGGTCTTTTCTCTTTACTTTCTGGTATTTCTATTATGTGTCTATTGCTCCTTCTATAATTGTATCATAGTTCTCGGATACTCTTCATTTTTCTGTTTTTTTCCTTTTAGTTTTGGAAATTTCTACTGATATATCTTCAATCTTCACTAACATTTTCCTTGGCCATGTTCAATCTGTAGATGGGCCCATCGAAGGCATTCTTCATTTCTGTTATGATATTTAGGTTTTCTACCCTTTTCTTTTTATTTTCTTTATAGTTTCCATGTCTCTGCTAACATTTTCTATCTGTTTTTTCATATTGCCTACTTTTTACATTAAAGCATATTAATTGTAAAGCATATTAAGTGTAAAGCATATTAATTGTAGTTGATTCATATTTCCAGTCTGATAATTTCAACATCTTTGCCATTTCTGGGTTTGGTTCTGGTGCTTCCTCTTTGTTTACAGACTGGTTTCTTTTGTCTTTATTTTTAAGATTTTATTTATTTATTTTTAAAGAGATGGGAAGGGAGGGAGGAAGAGAGGGAGAGAAACATTGATGCACGAGACATCTATCTGTTATCTCTCATACTTGCCTCAACTGGAGGACCAGGCCACAACCCAGGCATGTGCCCTGACTGGGAACCAAACTGATGACCTTTCACTTTGCAGGATGATGCCCAACCACATGAGCCACATTGGTCAGGGCTGCTCTCTTTTGTCTTTTACTATAACTTGTCATTTTTGCTTGAAACCTACACATAATGTACCGAGGTAAACAGGTTTTTAAAGTAAGATTTTGTTTGTCTAGCAAGGAGTTTGGCTGTGTTTACTATTTACTATAGCTGTTAGTGTTGGAGGCTAAACTTTCCCTGATATCCTAGTTTTTGTCTGGCTTTTTTCTTTTTCTGTTTTTTTTTTTTTCCTTTCAGATTTCCCTGGAGACTTCTTAGATCTTATTTGAGATGCACATTTCCTTCTGTTGTATTATAAAATAGAAACCTTATTGATGTTTTGGTTGGGGGACTGGATAGTACAATAATTTGGCTTAAGTTTTTTAGTGAGCCAGTGCCCCTTGGTTGTGACCTTCACAAGTGCTTCGCAATTATCTTTTGTTTTGTTTTCCCCTTTAGGTGGGACAAGGAAGCTAGAAGGTGCTGGAGTTGTGTATCTTACTTTTCCAAGCTTTGTTAGGCACTGGTGAAACCCCAGTAGGTACAATAGTTTCCCTTGAGAACAGGCTCTGTTAAGAAGAGAATATTCTGGGCATATTTAAAAGTAGAAAGACAAGGGCATTTTTCTCCAATCGCTATGAGAACCTGATAGGGCTCCAGGTAATAAAATTCATAAAGGTATAGGAGTCTCCTCCAAGACTGGGCCCCCTTGGAATTTATGACTTTCAAGGTTTTCCTCACTGAACTTTCACCAATTCATCAATTAAAGTTCAGGTTCTTCTACCCTAGACCTGATTCTCACAGTTTTCTTTTCCTTCATTTCTACTCTGATAAATTGTGCTTCTTTGTATCCGCCTGCCCATCTCTTCAATTTAGGGATCACTGGTATGTCCTATGCCCTCACTTCTCTAATAAATCTGAGAGAAGTTGTTGATTTTGAGGTTCAGCTTCCTTTTTCATGATGTGTGGGCAGGAGAGACAACGTCAAAGCTCCTTACATGCCTAAATGTATTACCTTCATTTTTTTAAGTTAGTTTGATGCATATAGGATTCTTGGTTGCCAGGCTTTTTTCTTTCATCACTTTCAGTTTGCTTTTTCACTATCTTTGCCCTACATTACTTCTGAGAAGTCAGCAGTTAGTCACATTGTAGATTTCTTGTAAGTGATGTCTTTTACATCTTTCTGTTTTCAAGATTTTCTATTTTTTCATGGCTTTCAACATTTTACTGTAACATTTCTGCCATGAATCATCTTGTGCTTGTCCTACTTGGACTTTCTTGAGCTCCTTGGATGTGTAGATAAATATATTTCATTAAATTTGGGGAGTTTTTAGCCATTGTTTCATTAAATATTTCTTTTCTAAGATTTTATTTATTTTTAGAGAGAAGGGAAGGGAGGGAGAAAGAAAGGGAGAGAAACACTGTCGTGTGAGAGAAACATCAATTGGTTGCCTCTTGCACACTCTCAACTCGAGACTGGGCCCACAACTCAGGCATGTGCCCTGACCGGGGATTGAACCAGTGACCTTACAGTTTGGAGGCTAGCACTCAATCCACTGAGCCACACCAGCCAAGGCTTATTAAATATTTCTTTTATTTTATTATTGCTCTTGTCTTTATCCTGTACTCTCAATGTGTGCTCCCCTTGGGTACACTTAATGATAGTACCACTTCTGTTTTCTTTGTGCTGTTGATATGCATATCTTTCGATCTCTCTTCAAGTTCATTAATTTTATTGTTCCTGTTCAAATGTAATCTTGTACCCTTATACTGAATTCCTTGTTTTCAGTTATTGTACTCCTCAACTCCAGAATTCCATTTGATTCTTTTTTAAACATATATTTTATTGATTATGATATTACAGTTGTCCAATTTTTTTCCTCCCCTTTATTCCCCTCTGACCTGCAACCCCCTCCCAACAGCATCCCCCCCCACCTTAGTTCATGTCCATGGGTCATACATAAGTTCTTTGACTTCTCCATTTCCTAAACTATTCTTAACCTCCCCCTGCCTATTTTGTACCTACTATTTATGCTGCTTATTCCCTGTACCTTTTCCCCCATCCCCTTCTTCTCCTTCCCCTCTGATCTCCATTTCTGTGATTCTGTTCCTGTTCTAGTTGTTTTCTTTGTTTTTGTTTTTGTTTTAGGTTCAGTTGTTGATAGATGTGAGTTTGTTATAATTTTACTGTTCATAGTTTCTGATCTTCATCTTTTTCTTACATAACTCCCTTTACCATTTTGTATAATAAGAGCTTGGTGATGATGAACTTCTTTAACTTGACCTTATCTGGGAAGCACTTTATCTGCCCTTCCATTCCAAATGATAGCTTTGCTGGCTAGAGTAATCTTGGATGTAAGTCCTTGCCTTTCATGACTTTGAATCCTTCTTGCCAGCCCCTTCTGGCCTGCAAGGGTTTCTTTTTGAGAAATGAACTGATAGTCTTATGGGAACTCCTTTGTAGGTAACTCTCTCCTTTTCTCTTGCTGCTCTTAAGATTCTCTCCTTAAGCTCTCGTGAGAGCGCAGAGAGATCCCAAAAAATAGCCCAGCCCTGACCGAAGGGGTCACAGAGCTGCTCCAAGCAGGAGTCAGACACAGGCATTAAACTCCTGAAAGGCTCAAACAAACAACCCAAGGCCCTATAGGGTCAACAACTGACATCATCAGAGGCAAGCCCAGAAAGAAAAGTAAAGGAGAAAAATACTTAACAGACTCTCACAAAAATGGGAAGAAAAAGAAGTTCCCCCCAAATGAGTGGAAAAGGGGACTCCCCACAGAGAGAGCTCAATGAAATAGAGGTAAGGGAACTCTCAGATATGGAATTTAAAACAATGGTTCTAAGGAAACTCAATGAGCTCAGCCAGCTCAAAGATAACTATGAGAAACCGCAGAGAAACTATCAGGATCTTACAGCAAACTATATCAGCCTGGAAAAGGACATAGAAACTATCAAGAAGACACAAGAGGATATGAAGAATACCATTTCTGAATTGAAGAACACAGTAGAAGGAATCCAAAGCAGGCTGGATGAAGCTGAGGATCGAATCAGTGAGATGGAGGACAAGGTAGAAAAAAGCTCCCAGAAAGAACAAGAAATGGAAAAAAGACTCAAAAAGAATGAAGAGGCATTTAGGGAAATGCAGGACAACCTGAAACGCAATAATATCCGTATAATAGGGATACCAAAAGGAGAAGAAGAGGAGCAAGGAATAGAGAACCTCCTCGAAAAAGTAATGATGGAAAATTTCCCTAATTTGAGGAGAGAAAGGCTCTCATGGATCCAGGAGGCACAGAGGACCCCACTCAAGAAGGACCCAAGGAGGTCCACTCCAAGACACATCATCATTAAAATGGCAAATGTCAAAGGCAAAGAGAGAATCCTCCAGGCAGCAAGGGAGAAGGAGAAGGTAACATACAAGGGGGCCCCGATACGCCTAGGAGCTGACTTCTCAACAGAAACACTACAAGCCAGAAGGGAATGGCAACAAACATTCCAAGCCATGAAAAGCAAGGGCCTACAGCCAAGGCTGCTCTACCCAGCTAGGCTCTCCATTAAAATAGAAGGAGAAATACGGAGTTTCCCAGACAAAAGAAAGCTAAAAGAATACATCTCTACCAAACCAGCACTCCAAGATATGCTCAGGGGACTGGTTTAAGCAGATGAAGGAAAAGAATGAGACAGAGAGGAACACAGGTACAAAGAGAAAAGATGAGTAAGTTTCTATCAGTAATATCTCTCAATGTGAATGGACTCAATGCCCCAATCAAAAGACACAGGGTAGCTGAATGGATAAGAAAACATGACCCACACATATGCTGCCTACAAGAGACCCACCTCAGAGCAAAAGACCTACACAGATTGAAAGTAAAGGGATGGAAAATAATATTCCAAGCAAATGGACATGAGAAAAAGGCTGGCGTTGCCATACTTGTATCAGACAAAGTAGATTTCAAAGCAAAGGCCATAAAGAGAGACCCAGAGGGGCACTTTATCATACTTAAAGGAAGAATCTATCAAGAAGACATCAACATTGTAAACTTATATGCTCCCAATATAGGAGCCCCCAAGTTTATAAGGAAATTGTTGGATGACTTCAAAAAAGATATAGATAGCAACACACTGATAGTAGGGGATTTCAACACCCCACTGTCAAAAATGGACAGATCTTCCAAACAAAACATTAATAAACATATCGTGGCGCTGAATGAAACACTGAATCAAAGAGACTTAACTGACATATATAGAATCTTACATCCCAAAGAAGAAAAATACACATTCTTTTCAAATGCTCATGGCAGTTTTTCAAAGATAGACCACATGATAGGACACAAAGCAAGCCTCAGTAAATTCAGGAAAATTGAAATAATACCAAACTTTTTCTCAGACCACAAGGCCTTGAAACTCGAAATCAAACTCAAAGAGAAACTTCAAAAACTTGGAAACTCATGGAGACTGAACAGTACACTATTAAACAATGAATGGGTCAATAATGAGATAAGAGAAGAAATCAAAACATTTCTGGAAACAAATGAAAATGAACAGACAACTGTCCAAAACCTATGGGACACAGCAAAGGCGGTCCTGAGAGGGAAGTTCATAGCAATACAGGCTTACCTTAAAAAGATAGAAACATTTCAAATAAAAGACCTAACACTACAACTTGAAGAACTGGAGAAACAACAACAAATAAATCCCAGAGCAAGTAGAAGGAAGGAAATAGTCAAGATTAGAGCAGAACTGACTGACATAGAGACAAAAAGAACAATTCAGAGGATCAACCAATCCAGAAGCTGGTTCTTTGAAAAGATTCATAAAGTGGACAAACCTTTAAGCAGACTCATCAAGAAAAAAAGGGAGAGGACCCAAATTAATAATATCAGAAATGAAAGAGGAGAAATAACAACTGATACCACAGAAATACAAATGATTATCAGAAACTATTATGAACAATTATATGCCAAGAAATTTGAAAATCTTGATGAAATGGACAAATTTTTAGAAAAGTATAATCTTCCAACACTGAAGGAGGAAGAAACAGAAAGCTTGAACAGACCGATAACAGTTGGGGAAATTGAAGCAGTAATCAAGAAACTCCCAGCACACAAAAGCCCAGGGCCAGACGGTTTCCCAGGAGAATTTTACAAAACATTTAAGGAAGAGCTAACCCCTGTCCTTCTCAGAGTATTCCAAAACATCCAAGAGGAGGGAAGACTGCCAGACTCCTTCTATGAGGCCAGCATCACCCTGATCCCAAAACCAGATAAAGACCCTACCAAGAAAGAAAACTACAGGCCAATTTCGCTGATGAACATGGATGCTAAAATCCTCCACAAAATATTGGCAAACCGCATCCAGCAATACATTCAAAAGATTATCCATCACGATCAAGTGGGATTCATCCCAGGGATGCAGGGATGGTTCAATATACGCAAATCAGTAAACGTGATACACCACATAAATCAAAGAAAAGACAAAAACCACATGATCATCTCGATAGATGCAGAAAAAGCATTTGACAAGGTACAGCACCCATTTATGATCAAAACACTCAGCAAAATGGGAATCAATGGGGCATTCCTCAACGTAATAAAGGCCATATATGAAAAACCTACAGCCAATATCATACTCAACGGGCAAAAACTGAAAGCTTTCCCACTAAGATCGGGAACACGACAAGGATGTCCGCTCTCACCGCTTCTTTTCAACATCGTATTGGAAGTCCTAGCCACAGCGGTCAGACAAGAGAAAGAGATAAAAGGCATCCAAATAGGAAAGGAGGAAGTAAAACTATCATTGTTTGCAGATGACATGATAGTGTACATAGAGAACCCTGTAGACTCTACCAAAAAACTCCTCAACCTAATAAGTGAATTTGGCAAAACAGCAGGATACAAAGTCAACATTCAGAAATCAAAGGCGTTTTTGTAGACCAGCAATGCAATAGAAGAACAAGAAATCAGGAAAAATATACCATTCGATATAGCACGAAAAAAGATAAAGTACCTAGGGATAAATTTAACCAAAGACACAAAAGACCTGTATGCAGAAAACTATACAACATTGAAAAAAGAAATTAAGGAAGACACAAATAAATGGAAGCATATACCGTGCACATGGATTGGAAGAATTAATATCCTTAAAATGTCCATACTACCAAAAGCAATTTATAGATTCAACGCAATCCCTATTAAGATACCAATGACGTATTTCACAGAAATAGAACAGACATTTCAAAAATTTATATGGAACCATAAACGACCTCGAATAGCCGCAGCAATTTTGAGAAAGAAACACAAAGTAGGAGGGATCACAATACCGGACATCAACCTCTACTACAAAGCCACCATACTCAAAACAATCTGGTACTGGCACAAGAACAGACCCATAGACCAGTGGAACAGAATAGAAAGCCCAGAAATAAGCCCAGGTCTCTATGGACATCTAATATTCGACAAAGGGGGCAGAAGCATAAAATGGAGCAATAACAGCCTCTTCAACAAATGGTGTTGGGAGAGCTGGATGGCTACATGCAAAAAATTGAAATTGGATCATCAGCTGACACCATACACAAAAATAAACTCAAGATGGATAAAAGACTTAAATATAAGTCGCAACACCATCAAAGTCCTAGAGGAGAACATTGGCAGGAAACTCTCAGATATCCCACGCAGCAATTTTTTCACTGATATGTCTCCTAAAGCAAGGGACATAAAGGAAAGAATAAACAAGTGGGACCTCATCAAAATAAGAAGCTTCTGCACGGCTAAAGAAAACATCAGCAAAATGAAAAGAGAGCCAACCATTTGGGAAAATATATTTGCTAATGATACATCAGATAGAGGTTTGATCTCCAAGATATACAAAGAACTCACTCGACTTTACTCCAAGAAGACAAACGATCCAATCAAAAAATGGGCAAAGGACCTGGGCAGATGCTTTTCTAAGGAGGAGATACAGAGGGCCCAGAGGCATTTGAAAGGATGCTCTGCATCACTAGCCATCAGAGAAATGCAGATCAAAACCACCATGAGGTATCACCTCACACCGGTCAGAATGGCCATCATAAACAGATCCACAAACAACAGGTGCTGGCGAGGCTGTGGAGAAAAGGGAACTCTGGTCCACTGTTGGTGGGAATGCAGACTGGTGCAGCCACTATGGAAAGCAGTGTGGAATTTCCTCAGAAAGCTGAAAATGGAACTGCCTTTTGATCCAGCGATTCCCCTGCTGGGACTATACCCTGAGAACACCAAAACGCCAATACAAAAGAACCTATGCACCCCAATGTTCATAGCAGCACAATTTACAATAGCCAAGTGTTGGAAGCAACCTAAATGCCCATCAGTAGATGACTGGATCAAAAAAATTATGGTACATATACACAATGGAATACTACGCAGCAGAAAGAAAAAAAGAAGTACTAAACTTTGCGACAGCATGGATGGAACTGGAGAGCATCATGCTAAGCGAAATAAGCCAGGGGGCGAAAGACAAATACCATATGATCTCACCTATAAGTGGAACCTAACCAACAATGCAAAGTAGCAAGGAAAATAAGACCAGCAACACTGAAAGAAAAGAAATCAACAGAGACAAGAGTGGAGGGGGGGGGGCAGGGAAAGGGAAGGGAAGGGGAAAGTCAAGGAACATATAGCAAGGACTCATGGACAAAACCAAAGGGGAAGAGCTGAGGGAGGGAAGGTGGGAGGGGGCAAGGGAAAGAGGTGGGGGGAAGGCAGAGACAAATGTATTTAAAAAGTAAATAAATTAATTAAAAAAATAAAAGATTCTCTCCTTATCTTTAATCTTGAGTAATGTAATTATGATGTGCCTTGGTGTGTGCTTCCTTGGGTCCAACTTCTTTGGGACTCTCTGAGCTTCCAGGATGTCCTGAAAGTCTATTTCCTTCTCCAGATTGGGGAAGTTCTCCTTCATTATTTTTTCAAGTAAGTTTTCAGTTTCTTGCTCTTCCTCTTCTCTTTCTGGCACCCCAATGATTCAGATGTTGGATAATTTACAGTTGTCTCAGAGGTTCCTAAGCCTCTCCTCACTTTTTTGAATTCGTTTCTTCACTCTGTTCTTGTTGAATGTTTATCTCTTCCTCCTGCTCCAAAATTTGATATGAGTCCTGGTTTCCTTCCCTTCACTGTTAGTTCCCTGTAAAGTTTTCTTTATTTCACTTTGTATAGCCTTCACTTTTTCCTCCATTTTGCGACCACACTCAACCAATTCAGTCGTCCAATTTTTTTTCACCCTTGGCATCCTGATTACCAGTGTTTTTAATTGTGCATCTTATAAGTTGGCTATCTCTTCATCACTTAGTTCTATTTCTAGAACTTTGATCTGTGCTTTCATTTGGGCCATATTTCTTTGTCTCAGAGCACCTGTTACGTTGCAAGGGGTAGAGCCTTAGGTATTCGCCAGGGAGGGACAACCCAGGTGGCTGTGTTGTGATGTTCTATGTAGGAGAGGAACAGTGCTGCTTGCTTGGCTCCAGGCTGGCTTTCAGTCACTTCCCCCATCACCCGCGAGCAAATTGTGTCCTTCTGGTGCTGATTCCCAGATGGGTGGGTTTGTGTACGTTCTACGACCCTGTGGGTCTCTCCAGTGAACTCTCCTGTGAGGCTGGGAGTTTCTCCTGCTGCCGCAAATCCCGCACATTTTTACAGCCAGAGGCTTTGAGGCTTTCTTTTCCTGCTCTGGAACCCTGGGTTGCATGGTCTGTCTTGCTCCCCAGCTGTTGTTCTTCATGGTTTATCTGCAAGCAAATGTGGGACTGTCCAGTCCGCCAGCCACCATCTTGCCGAGCAGCGTCTCTGTCCCGGCTGCCCATCTCCGCCCCTCCTACTGGTCTGGATGAATGTTTTTTTCTTTAATTCCTTGGTTGTCTGACTTCCACGCAGTTCGATTTTCTGACAGTTCTGGTTATGTTTTGTTTTTATATTTGTTCTTGTCCTTGTTTTGGTTGTGCAAGGAGGCAAAGTGTATCTTCCTACACCCTCATCTTGGCTGGAAGTTTCCATTTGATTCTTTTTAATAATTTCTGTGTCCTTGTAGATATTCTCTTCTTAATGAAACGTTGATGTCATAATATCCTTTAACTCTTTTTTATTTCTAGTCATGGCATGACATATTCTTTGTTGTGAGAATCTGAATTCCTTTTTTGATGCATATGTCCTTCTTGCTGTGCACATTTAAAGTTACTTCTACTCCATCTTTGTTTCTTTCCCAGGCTCCTGCATCTCCATAACAAGATTCTGCAGTCAGCCTTTAATTTTTTAGAGTTCATTTCTTTCCTTTCAGGGTGGGATCATTTATCTGTCATATACAAATTCCATATATTTTTGTCAGCTGATAACATCCTTTCTTGATTTCTACTGTGGACACTGGAATTTTTTTTTTTTTGCAATTTTTTTGTGGCAAAATATACATGGCATAAAATTTATCATTTTAGCCATCTTTAAGTTTTAAAGAATTCTAATGACAGGTGCTCCCGTTCCTTCTCCAGACCAGCTTATGTCAGAATACCCTCCCATAGGTTCTGCAGGGCTTTTTGCCATCCCATTAAGGCCAAAAACTCTCCATCTGATACCCCAACTTTCAGCTGCTAATGTGGTGCTGGGGATGTCAATGAAGGAAGGAGTTTGATCCTTGCAAGGGGACCAGACAATTGGTTTATCAGGCCTGGATTTAAATTCACACATAGGTGTATCTGGGGGATATGCATCTTCTCCATCATATTCTTTGACAAAACCTATTGCTCCAATTAAGGAGATATTAGTTTGGAATTCCCTGTTTTTTAAGGCATAGGCATACTGCTTAAAGGTTATGGGGAGGCACCGCGTGTCAGACAAGGTAGAAAACACGCTGGCAGATGATCAGAAACATATACAGTATTATTTGGGACGACCATCCAATGTCTGTTCCTTTGCAGAGGTCCATCGGGGGGAGCCAAACACCTCCCATCCACTTGGTGTCATTACTGGACAATGGAGGTTCTGGATTCCACCAGGTGTGTAACACTGGTGGATCTAAGATGTGACTCCAATAAATAAATTGATCATCGGCTGCAACCCGTGAGCCTCCCAAGCATAGCAGAATAAAGCAAATGGTTATTCTCCTCACAAGGTTGGCAGAAAACACAGAAAGATATGCTAAAGAACGATTTTCAGGGAGTGGGAGAGTCCTGATTATTGACCTCTCCGGCTTCTGGTGGCAGGTCTGCATCCTTTGTCGTCGGTCGGCTATGCCCATCTGGGATAGCTGATTGGTCGTGGTGTTTCCATCCGGTTCATTCAGACAGGTTGCACACAGTGGTCCTGTTGGGACTTCAGAACAAACATACCCTCTTCCCCCAGGCTGGTAACTCTGTCAGCCCTTCACAGTTTCCATTCCTAGGGGGTCCACATAAAATACCAAGGGATGAGGCTCTTCATTGGGCTTCCTCCGGTGGAAATGTTTCTCTATTGGAATAGTGAGTGAATTGTCGCAGTTAAAAAAACTGTAGATATACATGGCTATCATTATCAAATTTTTGGTAAGTTTTTAGTGAATTTCTAGTGGAGGACACCTGACTGCCCCTTTTTTGTTTGTTAGGGTGAGACTTAAAGGTATGATGAGTGCGCTCCACAATTGCTTGACTGATAAGATTATAAGAGATTCCTGTTTTATGTTGAATTTCCATCTGCTTAAAAATTCTTGAGTTGACTTTGCCATGCAACCTGGGCCAATATCGGTCTTGTGAGTAGGCTGAGGTTGCAGGCCTCAGGCGCAGCTGAAAAACTGCCTGACTTTCAAAGTGCCACTTTTTTTCCTTCAATCCTGTAGAAGCAGACACCCTGCTGTTAGGATTAGCAAGTTAATTACCCTATTGTTCTCATGACTTAGTCGCTTCCAGGTCTGAACGTTTTAATGGTGTTTCAAAAGACTTTTACTTATTTTCCATTCATTCATTTTTTATTTTTAATGGTCTTCCTTCCCATGCCATACATGGACCTGGCATATATATATATTTTCTTTTTATTCCATCACAATCCTTCATTACAATCCTTCATTAACAGCCACAGCAAGTTAAGTGGCTTCCAGTGCCTACATTCTGGCAAGCTTTAATAAGTTGACTTGATGTTAAGTGGTTGTTAGCTTGATAGAATTGAGAACAGCTTTATAATTATTATTTGCGTTCTCATAGGCTAACTGTAAGAAAAGAGTTTCAGTTGCTTTATTTATTCACTTATTTATTTTCACAAAACGTAAATAATTAAATTCTATTTATTATTCTAAAGTTTATTATTGTTATAAAGTTTATTATCTACTTATTTAGATTTGCAAAAATGCAAATAATTAGTTTTTATTATTATAAATTGTATCATTATATTGTTACCTGTATATTATTTAGTTTTGTGTTTAGTCACATACTTCATACATATATTATGTATAAGATATATGCCTATATAAACATACTCATATAAATATTCACATATATACTTATAAATTATCACTATTATTTTATTATTATTATTTAACCTTTACCTAAGATTATATTATGAAGAGTAGAAAACTTAAAAATGAAACTTACAAAGTTCAGTAAAGAAATGGTAGTTAGGAGGAAAAACACTTGAAAACCAATACTTTTCATTCAGGGCTAAAAGCAGTTGGTTTCTGGCAAGTCCCCTGCTGCGGTTGCTTTAATATGCAAAGGAGCCATGTAGCTGCTATCAAGCTCCAAGTAATGAGATTCTGATGGTTAAAATTCCTGAAGCCAATTTAATTTCTTTTTTACCTTTTTCCATGCCTTAATATTTAGTGAGTCCTTGTCAGGGAACCACGGACAGCATTCCTTTACTCTCTGCTGACAACCCGCAGCCTTAAGAAGATGTTGGAGCAGTCTGAGATAGACCTGCTG
Source organism: Pteronotus mesoamericanus (assembly GCF_021234165.1). Classification (NCBI taxonomy): domain Eukaryota; kingdom Metazoa; phylum Chordata; class Mammalia; order Chiroptera; family Mormoopidae; genus Pteronotus; species Pteronotus mesoamericanus. The sequence goes on from NW_026555198.1 coordinate 8,905,833, forward strand.
CTCCTTAGAGAGTTTCGAGCCTATTTTCGCGGCTGGGAAGTGTTTTGTTCCCGTTTTTTGGCTCTGCTTTCTCTCCACTCCGTTTTTTATAAAAACCTGTTCTGACTAAATGCTAGAAATTGGGAAAATGTGCTGCTTGCGTGAAAAGGCTTCCGAGGGTGTCCCTCCTAGGTTACCACCAACTTTATTGTGAGTGGAATTCCCTGTGAGGCCCCTGCACGTTTTAGGAAATGATCACAGACCCTCCCGTGAAAGCCTCCACTCACGTGGAGACGCCCCAGCGGGAGCGCCCACGCCAGGAGGAGGGAGTGCCTCTTGTTCCTTGGAGCTCAGCTGAGACGGAAGCTCTCATTCATTTTCCTGACTACTTAATTACTTAATGGCTGCTCTCATTCACTTTCCTAACTACTTAATTACTTAATGGCTGGAGACTTCCTATTTGAAAAGGGGAGGGGGAGGAGATAAAGAGTCTGGAAAACCTTGTGCTTTTCACTCCAAGTGTTGCGGGAAATCAGACTCAGACCCGGTGCAGGGAACGGAGTAAGCCTTTATTCACGCGCGCGGGCTCAGAGGAGGTAGTCTCCAAATTCTGGGCCCCGGACTAGGGTTGGGGCGGGGTTTATAAGCCTTAGTGTTGGGCGGGAAAAGGATCGGAACGCCAAAATAGATTGTAACGGTCAGCCCTTTGGCTGAGGGCTTATCGCGGCTGGCGGTGGTTACCAATTTACAGAAGCGAGAGCAGAGCTGGTTAATTAGTATCGGGCTTTCTGATTTTTGGTTTGTCTTCCCCCCACATTCCCCCCTTTGATGCCATTAGCTACTCAGGTGGCTTTTGGCATCATCATAGGGCTGGCTGTAGGTCTGGCTATCCGAGCGCTGGAGAGCCTGGTACTGGTAGTGCTGTAGGGCCAGGATTTTTGCAGTAGTCAGTCTGGTGACTGTTGTCTCCATTATGTGAACTAAGGTTCGCAGGATGTATGGCCCTAGATACATAAGCAAGGTAGACGACCTGGAGGGCTACTCGCTCTCCTGGGCTCCATTCAGAGGGCGGTACCGTTGCCAGCCCGATGCCCAGGATGACACTGCAGACACTGATGATGGTTAGGTGTCCGCTGGAACTATGGTCCGTGTCCCTGGCTGCCCTCTGGTGGCAGCCTCTCTCCGCAGTCTCAGGGTCGGTGCAGCCAGTTGCTGTTCCGGGGTTGCACTCGGCCCTTGGTCCTCGGGGCTGCCCTCTGGAGTTCTTGCAGTCTTCCTTCTATCTGGGTCTGCCACCGCTTTGGCTGTGCTGTAAAGGATCCACGGTGCAATGCCTGCAACTTAATAGTTAATAGCACCAGGTCGGGGGCCGTCCAGGTTGCCTGGAATGGCTTATTTTTCCAATCCTTTAACCATACGTATTGCCCTGGTTGGAAGGAGTGCGTTGGCCTCCCTTTGGGTTGGGGTTCCTGGCCTAATTTGGCCTGGTAAATGGTATCTGAGGTCTTGCCCAACCGCTTTAGGTACTGGGTCTGACTCAATTCCCCCCTTTGTCTGAGGTCATAGAGTCCTTCTAGGTTAGCTACTGGTGGGGGCCTGCCAAAGACTAACTCATAGTGGGTATATCCTGAGGGGTTCGGGGCATTCCTGACTCGTAGCAGGGCTAGTGGCAACAAGTCATTCTATGGCAGGTCTATCTCCTGGTGAAACTTAGCTAGAGTTTCCTTAAGGGTTCGATTCATCCATTCCACTTTGCCTGAGCTTTGAGGTCGGTATGCAGTGTGTAGTTTCCAATTTATTTGTAGGAGTCGGGCGACCTCTTGGACTACCTGGGCGACGAATGCTGGCCCGTTGTTGCTGCCGATTGTGAGCGGGAGCCCATACCTGGGTATGATTTCCCTGAGGAGAACCCGAGTTACTTCCCGCACCTTTTCAGTCCTGGTGGGGAAGGCCTCTACCCACTCTGAAAAAGCGCAGACCAGAACCAGCAGGTATTTAAACTCTCGCCATGCCTTGACCTATGTGAAATCTATTTGGAAGTCCTCGAAGGGGTGAGTTCCGTTGCGCTGGATACCCGGCGGGACCCCTGGGTGTGGGGCCGTGTTGTTCCTCGCGCAGGTGATGCATTGGGCGGCCGCTGTTGAGCACGGCCAAGAGATTGGGGAAGTAGAAATGTCTCTCAAGCAGCCTTTCTAGAGAGGTTTTGTCCAGGTGGGTCAGATGGTGGCAATTCCTCACTAGATTACTGGCCTGACTTTGGGGCACTTATAAACGTCCATCAGGTAGTTTCCAAGTTCCCTCGGGAGTTTCATGGCCCCCTGCTTGCTGGGCCCACTTTACCTCTGCTGGTTCGTAGTCCTGGCGGTTAATAGGACTTCCCAGCAATGGTCCGAGAAGAGACGGCTGTGTTTCTGCCATATCGTTGCTTATGGCACCAGCCTTCTCTGCCAGGTCCGCCTTTTGGTTCCCACGGGCCGGCATGGTGTCCGGTCTGGAGTGGCCTTTGCAGTGGATTACGGACACTGCGGCCGGAGCCCAGACTGCTTCTACGAGGAGGAAGATTTCTGCCTTATTTTTGATTTCCCTCCCTTCTGCTACCAGTAGGCCGCGTTCCCGGTAGATGGCCCCGTGGATGTGCAAGGTGGTGTAGGCATACTTAGAGTCAGTAGATATGTTGACCTTCTTGCCCCAGGCTAGTTCTAGCACTCTGATCAGGGCCCAAAGTTCAGCTCTTCGTGCCGACCATCCAGGGGGTAGGGCTTTCGCCTCTACTATCTGATTGAGCGTGGTTACTGCATACCCAGCCACTCGATCCCCTCCTTTCATGTAGCTGCTGCCGTCTGTAAAATAAGTCACGTCCGTGTTTTGCAACGGCTGGTCGCGCAAGTCTGGCCGGCTGGCGTAAACTTCTTCAGTCACCTCTAGGCAACAGTGGTCTGGGTCCCCTAGTTCGGCGGGCAGGAAATTTTCAGGGTTTATTCGCCTTACCGTTTTAACCTGGACCCGAGGGTTCCCTTGGAGAATGCCTTGGTACTGCGTCAGACTAGAGTTTGACAGCGACCTGTGTCCCTGACCTGCCAGGAGGCCATGGATACCTTGGGGAACAAACAGGGTTATTTCTTGCCCCAGAGTTAGTTTGTCTGCCTCCTGCAGTAGGGCTACTGTGGCCGCGACTGCTCTTAAGTAAGGTGGCCACTCAGCAGCAACGTTTTCTAGTTGCTTGGATAAGTAGGCTACAGGGCGCTGCCAAGGCCCTGCAGTTTGGGTCAAGACCCCTAGGGCCACCCTGTTCTTCTCATGAGCGTGTAGATTAAAGGGCCGGCTGGGGTCAGGTAGGCCAAGGGCTGGGGCCTTGCTGAGGAGGTCCTTTATCTGATCGAAGGACTGCTCCTGTTCCCCTCACCAAGTGAGGGGAGTGGTGTCCAGCCTGCGTAGGGCCTGATGGAGTAGCTTCGCTACGGCTGCAAACCCTGGGATCCAGATTCTGCAGAAGCCGGCAGCCCCCAAGAATTCCCGCAACTGCCGTTGGCTGCCCAGGGTCGGGAAGCAGGCAATGACTGCTTTTCTGTCTATGCTCAGAGATCTCTTGCCTTGGCAGATCAGGAACCCGAGGTACTTGACCTCCTGCTGACAAATCTGTGCTTTCTTCCGTGAGACCCGGTATCCTTGCTGAGCTAACAGTCCCAGGAGTGTTCTTGTCCCTTCTAGACATCGACTCTGGTTAGGGGCGGCTAGGAGGAGGTCATCTACGTACTGGAGAAGGGTGAGATCCCTCTCCTTTTTCAAGAAGGATTGCAGGTCCCGGGCTAGCGCCTCTCCGAATATTGCTGGGGAGTTCTTAAACCCTTGAGGCAGTCAGGTCCAGGTCAGTTGTGTTTTCATTGCCGAGTGCGGGTCTTCCCACTCGAAGGCGAAGATGGGCTGGCTAATAGGAGCCACTGGGATGCAGAAGAAAGCGTCCTTCAAATCAAGGCACGAAAACCAGGCGGCAGTTGGTGAGAGTTGACTTAGCAGGGTGTATGGATTTGGAACTACTGGGTGCACAGTGGCCTCGTTCACCGCCCTGAGGTCCTGGACTGGACAGTATCCTGCACCATCGGGTTTCTTGACTGGCAGGAGTGGCGTATTCCATGCTGATAGGGGACTAAGATGCCCTCCCGTAAGTGTCTTCGGATAATTTCTGATATTCCTAGGTGGGACTCCTTCGAAATGGGGTACTGCCGCAGGCGACAAGGTCTAGCCCCCGGCTTGAGTTCAATGACCACTGGAGCCTGATTTTGGGCGAGTCCAGGGGGATTGTCTTTGGCCCAGACCGTGGGGAACTCCTGCGATAGTTTGTCCCTAGTTCCCGGTTCGCAGTCTGGGCTGCCCAGCTCCTTCGAATATAGCTGGTACTCTTCCTCTTGTGGTAGGAAGACCGCCAGGAAACTGGGGCCCCCTATTTGTAGCGAGGCCTTGCCTGATGGCTGGAAGGATATCTGCGCCCCGATTTTGGATAGGAGGTCTCAGCCCAGTAGTGGGGACAGGGCACTCTGGCAGGTACAAGAACTTGTGTTTAACTCAGTGGCTCGCTAGGTCTACTGTCAGAGCTTGATTGAAGCTCTTTGGGCTACTAGGTCGGCCGGTGGCCCCGACGATGGTGACTTCTCACCCTGACGGTGGTGTCACCAGGAGGTTAACTACCAAGTGTTCTGCCCTGGTGTCTACCATAAAGGAGAGGGTTTGGCCCCCAACAGTGGCTGTGACCATGGGCTCACAGGGGCTGAGATTCAGGAAGCCTAGTCTTTCTCATTCTGAGTCTAGGCCGGCCAGACTGAGGAGGGTGGGGGCTGACTCGGGAGGCTGAGGGCCAGCTCCCTTTTTCTTTCAGTTTGGGCATTCTCTTTTCCAGTGTCCTCTCTCTTTGCAGTAGGCGCACTGGTCCTGCTCTCCCTTTTGACGCCCTTTTCCTTTTTTGTAGCCCTTCTTAGGCTCTGTGGGGGTGTGGCCTAGGGCTGCTGCCAATAGGGCCGCTTTCTTTTCTAGCCTTTTCCGGGCTTCCCTTTCAGCTGCCTCTTCCCAGTTATTGAATACCTTGTTAGCAATTTCCATAAGCTGGCTAGTGTTCATGCCAGCAAACCCCTCCAGCTTCTGGAGCTTTTTGCGGATGTCTGGCGCGGACTGCAAGACAAAGGCGGGGTTAATCATCTGCTGGTTCTCAGGGCTCTCGGTCAAATGGGGTGTATATGCGATATGCCTCAAAGAGCCTTTCCAGGAAGTCGCCGGGACATTCGTCTGGCTTCTGGGTTATGCTGGCTACCTTCAACATATTGGTTTTTGGGCCCCTGCTCTAATGCCGCGGAGGAGTGCCTCCCTGTACCTGTCGAGTGCTACTCTCCCTTGCTCCGTATTATGGTCCCAATTGGGCTGGGTCTCTGGGGCCGCAGTGCGGGCGTATTGGGCCGGGTCTAGGGTCCCAACAGGGGCAGTAGTAGTCTCTAAATACTTGTGGGCCTCTTGCATGATTCTCCTCCTCTCTTCAGTATTGAACAGGGTGAGGAGTTGGCGGCAATGGTATCAGGTGGGCCTGTGAGTCTGCACGATTGACTCCATTAAGTCGATGAGAGCCTGCCGTTTCTCCGAATAAGAGGGCATGTGGTGCTTCCAGTTCAGGAGGTCAGTTGGGGAGAACGGCTGATAGTAGAGGACTATCTCCCCAGGCTGGATCATCCCAGCCAGGTTTATGTGGGGCGGTCCCCGGGTCTCCCTAAGGGGCAGTTGGAGGGGGTGTCGGTCCTGGAGACGTGAGGCTACCGGCGACGGCTCTCTTGGTGGAGCCGTGGGGGGGACGGGGACGGGGACGGGGACGGGGACGGGGACGGGGACGGGGACGGGGACGGGGACGGGGACGGGGACGGGGACGGGGACGGGGACGGGGACGGGGACGGGGACGGGGACGGGGACGGGGACGGGGACGGGGACGGGGACGGGGACGGGGACGGGCTTCCTGTGGGCTCGCCAAGTATGGAGGCGGGCTGAGGAGCTGGTGCTCCTCGTCAGGGTTGTCAAGAATAGGTGGCCTTCTGGTCCTGGCGACCAGGATCTGGGACCTATCTCCTGACTTACTTCCTGGCCCCAAACAGCACCCCCGAAAGCCTTTTAGGCGCACTCTAGTAGCGCCCAGACGCCTGGGAGCTTGCTTAGCACACTGCTGCAGCCACTTCGTCATGTCCTGAGCCCACTCTTGCCATCTGTCTATATAGACAAATTGGTCAGGGTGCCCTGGTCTCCCTGTCACTATTAAGTGGATTGCCCTGATAGTGGAGAGGTTGAGGGTTCCCTCGGGAGGCCAACCTACTCCAAACGTGGGCCATTCAGCGGAACAAAAAGTCTCTAATTGACCTGGTGTCATGCTGGGGTCCTGGCCACGGAACCGGTCAAAATTTCGGAGCATGCAATCTAAAATTGTCGAAGGTCCGCCTCCCATGTTTTCCGCCCAACACAGCGCAGACAGACAGCGGTTCAGGGGTGGTCACACTCGCCCGCCTGGCCTCTCCTCTCGCGAGGGACTTGCATCCCTCTTAGCTAAGGCTGCCCGAGTCGAGTCCGGGTTGATCTCCCAGCCATTATGCCGTATGACAGACCGAGGAACCGCAGGTTGGGGCTCACTCAGACTCCGTAGGCAGAAGGCGGTGGAGTCACAAACACAAGCACTCTTGCACTTTCTCACATTCGCATTCAATCCAGAGGTTAATAGTCCCCTCCCGAGTGGGGACACCTTATCAGAACCAGAGGCCAAGGGCCTGAGAGGTGATCAGTCTCTCCTTCCACCGTAAGGGTGGGTCAGGTCTCGGGCTGGTCCCCGGGGTACTTACCCATCCGGCGCCTGCTGGCTGGCTTGGTTCCGCTCCCCGAGCGCCCGGGTTGTGGAACGGTCCGAGGTTGGGGCCGAGGGAGTCTAGTTCCTCAGGACCCGAAATCACCGGGGCACGAGCTTCCCTCTGGCTTCCAGGCCCACCCGGCCGACCCTGGCCGTCTTCACCGGAGGCAAGCGGTCTGCTTGTGTGAGTCGGTTCCCGCTCCGGGAACCAAGTGTTGCGGGAAATCAGACTCAGACACGGTTCAGGGAACGGAGTAAGCCTTTATGCACGCGCGCGGGCTCAGAGGAGGCAGTCTCCAAATTCTGGGCCCCGGACTGGAGTTGGGCCGGGGTTTATAAGTCTCAGCGTTGGGCCGTAAAGGATCGGAATGCCCCGGGCTGGTAGGGAGCACGGAAGGAGATTGTAATGGGGTCAGCCCTTTGGCTGAGGGCTTATCGCGGCTGGCGGTGGTTAGCAATTTACAGAAGCAAGAGCAGAGCTGGTTAATTAGTATCGGGGTTTGTGATTTTTGGGTTTTCTTCCCCTCACACAAGCTAGAGCCTTGCTTTCTCATCTTTAGAACTAAATCCTAGGTGGGAATGTGCCACAGGGTGGGGACTGTGAATGCTTTTACAGTGTGCCTCTCGTTGCGTGGACTTTGACTTTCCGCTGTCAGGAGACCTAGTCTCCTGTCGCGGTCCACATCCAGCTGATCCTTTCACAGAGTCTTTTACATTGCTGAGCACCCTATCGGCGTTTACATGCTCCACCTGTGCCCGAAAAGCCGCTGACTCAAGGGAGAGAAAGCAAGACTGCAACGAGTTTTTTTTTTTTTTGTATTCAAATAAACTTTCAGATGTCATCTAGGGGAGGGAAAACACAGGACAGAAAATCGAAATGGACCCAATGGGCCCTAACCAAATGGCACGAGAGACAGACCTAAAGGAAAAACCTTCTCTGGAGCTCCAAACACTCGCAGCTTTACCATCAAGCGATGGTGCTGCTGAGTCCCTTACCCGGGCATGATTAGCATGCCAAAATTTCAATCCAGTCAGTGTGTGGTCCGTGAAGGCTGTCTCAAAGCCCCTGGCCGTTGATTTCTGATGGTCACTTTTCGACCCCCTCCAGGGGCGCCAAGTGTTACGCTGGGTTCTGTCGGGGCGTGACATGTGGCGGAACGTCTGTGTTTGGGTCCCCAATTGTTACATTGTGTGGCGGCAAAGAGGGGCCCACCACTGTTGGACGGGCGACTGGTCGCCGCTCGCCCCAGACCCGGGCAGCAACTGCCATGGGGAAATAGAGCCTGTCGCAGGGAGCGCAGCGCTCCCAGGATCTGAGGGATACAACCATCCAGGGACAGCTGAAATGGAGCAGGGCTCTGAATCCCAGAGAGCCGGTCCTGGGGTTGTCACAGGTGAGGGAAATAAACACCAATCATCGCAAACACTTCTCTGCTTGCCAGGAGAGCAGCCATGGGCACTTCCCTCTTAGTGGAAAAGCCCTTGGCACATCCCTCTAGTGAGGAAGGCCCCCAGTCCCTTTTTCCAAACGCTTGTATCAAAAAGGTTATCAGTGGGGCTAGGTTAACAGGAATGCACAGGTGATCTCATTACATCAGTATGTTAATATTCATAGAGAATGGGTGATGTTTTGAAGAAAACAAATGGCAGGAACACACCGATTTACAAAGGATCTAAGATACTAGTAAAGAAGAGAGATGACAAGACATAAGAGCCTAGTAAACAAAAGAGTGCCTAAGGGTATAGGGTTTGGGTCTGTGAATAATGTAAATTTCCTTCCCAGCATGAGCTGGCTAGTGCTTCTGAGGGAAGAATAAAGGACACTTTAAAGAATTTACTTTTAGGCCTGATTTCCCTGGGAACCAGCAGATCTGGTTTAGAACTGATTCTGGGGAGAGGGAACAACCAAGAGACAAGGAGACTTCTTTCAGATAGAATGAGGACTCTGGCCATGTCCAAGCTGAGCCAACGGGTGTGGATCTTTTTAACCTTTCTCTGTGTCCCCCAATTTCTTGTCTGTTGCCAATAATCGATTGGAATCTGTCTTAGGTTGTATACCTCAGTTCAACGTAACTTACCCATCCTTGGTACACAATTCTCCATGGCAAAGCAGAGAGTCAGGAGCTACAACCCTGCCAGCTGGGACAGGTTATGTCTCTTCAGGAACCTGTTTCTCCAAGGCCTCCTGATTATTCCCAGCCTTGGGGTCCTCCAGCCTGTCTACGTGGTTCCAGTTCCTGAAACCAGACAGGGCGTTTCCCAACAATTGGGGGATTGGTATTATTGAACTAAATCATGGCAACTGAAATCCATGCATTCCAGCGCGCTCCAAAGATTACCTGTACTTCTACTGTTTTTTAAATTTATTTTTTATTTATTCAAATACATTTGTCTCTGCCTTCTCCCTACCACCTTCCCCTGCCCTCTCCCCCCACCCCCCCAAATCTTTCGCCTTTGGTTTTCTCGATGAGACCTTACCACACATTCCCTGACCCTCCCATTCCCTTCGTTTTCCCCATTTCCCCCCTCCCTCCATCCTTCTTCTCTCTTTTAGTTTCTTTTCCTTTCAGTGTTGCTGGTCTTATATGCCTTGCATCTTTGTATTGTTAGTTAGGTTCCACTTATACATGAGATCATATGGTATTTGTCCTTTGCCCCCTGGCTTATTTCGCTTACCATAATGCTCTCCAGTTCCATCCATGCTGTTGCGAAGTTTAGTAGTTCTTTCTTTCTGCTGCATAGTATTCCATTGTGTAAATGTACCATAGTTTTGCGATCCAATCATCTATGGATGGACATTGAGGTTGCTTCCAGCACTTGGTTATTGTAAACTGTGCTGCTATGAACATTGAGCTGCATAGGTTCTTTTGAATTGGCGTTTTGGGATTCATAGGGTATAGTCCCAGCAGGGGAATCACGGGATCGAAAGGCAGTTCCATTTTCAGCTTTTTGAGGAAATTCCACATTGCTTTCCACAATGGCTGCACCAGTCTCAATTACCACCAACAGTGCACCAGAGTTCCCTTTCCTCCATAGCCTCGACAGCGCCTGTTGTTTGTGGATCTGTCTATGATGGTCATTCTGACCGGGGTGAGGTGGTACCTCATGGTGGTTTTGAGCTGCATTTCTCTGATGGCTAGTGATGCCAAGCATCCTTTAAAATGTCTCTGGACCCTCCTTATCTCTTCCTTGGAAAAGCGTCTGTCCAGGTCCTTTGCCCATTTTTTGATTGCATCCTTTGTCTTTTTGGAGTGTAGCCAAGTGTGTTCTTTATATATTTTCGAGATCAAACCTCTATCTGATATATCATAAGCAAATATATTTTCCCATAGGGTTGGCTCCCCTTTCATTTTGCTTATGTTTTCTTTGGCCGTGCAGAAGCTTCTTATTTTGATGAGGTCCCACTTGTTTATTCTTTCCTTTATGTCCCTTGCTTTAGGAGACATATCAGTGAAAAAATTGCTGCGTGGGATATCAGACAGTTTCCTGCCAATGTTCTCCTCTAGGACTTTGATGGCGTTGCGACTTATATTTAAGTCTTTTATCCATCTTGAGTTTATTTTTGTGTATGGAGTCAGCTGATGATCCAATATCAATTTTTTGCATGTAGCCGTCCAGCTCTCCCAACACCATTTGTTGAAGAGGCTGTTATTGCTCCATTTTATGCTTCTGCCCCCTTTGTCGAATATTAGATGTCCATAGAGACCTGGGCTTATTTCTGGGCTTTCTATTCTGTTCCACTGGTCTCTGGGTCTGTTCTTGTGCCAGTACCAGAGTGTTTTGAGTATAGTCGCTTTGTAGTATGGTTTGATGTCCAGTATCGTGATCCCTTCTACTTTGTTTTTTTTTCTCAGAATTGCTGTGGCTATTTGGGGTCATTTATGGTTCCATATAAATTTTTGAAATGTCTGTTCTATTTCGGTGAAATATGTCATTGGTATCTTAATAGGGATTGCGTTGAATCTATAAATTGCTTTGGGTAGTATGGACATTTTGGTGATATTAATTCTTCCAATCCATGAGCATGGTATATGCTTCCATTTATTTGTGTCTTCCTTAATTTCTTTCTTCAATGTTGTATAGTTTGCTGCGTACAGGTCTTTTACCTCCTTGATTAAATTTATTCCTAGGTACTTTATTTTTCTTGTTGCTATATTGAATGGTATTTTTTTCTGATGTCTTCTTCTTCTTCTATTTTATTGCTGGTGTACAAAAATGCCTTTAAATTCTGAATATTGACTTTGTATCTGCTGTTTTGCCAAATTCACTTATTAGGTTGAGTAGTTTTTTGGTGGAGTCTACAGGGATTTCTGTGCACACTGTCATGTCATCTGGACACAATGACAGTTTTACTTCCTCCTTTCCTATTTGGATGCCTTTTATTTCTTTCTCTTGTCTGACCACTGTGGCTAGGACTTCCAATATGATGTTGAAAAGACGTGGTGAAAGTAGACATCCTTGTCGTGTTCCCGATCTTAGTGGGAAAGCTTTTAGTTTTTGGCCGTTGAGTATGATGTTCGCTGTAGGTATTTATATATGTCTTTTATTACATTGAGGAATGCCACATTAATTCCTATATTTCTGTTTTGATCATAAATGGGTGCTGTACCTTATCGAATACTTTTTCTTCATCAATCGAGATGATCATGTGGGTTTTGGCTTTTCTTTTATTTATGTGATGTACTACATTTATTGACTTGAGTATGTTGAACCATCCTTGCATGTCTGGGATGAATCCATCTTGATCGTGGTGGATAATCTTTTGAATGTATTGCTGGATGCGGTTTGCCAATATTTTGTTGAGGATTTTCGCATCTGTGTTCATAAGCGAAATTGGCCTGTAGTTTTCTTTCTTTGTAGGGTCTTCATCTGGTTTTGGGATTAGGGTGATGCTGGCCTCATAAAAGGTCTGGGAGTCTTCCCTCCTCTTGGATTTTTTGGAATAGTCTGAGAAGGACAGAGGTTAGCTCTTCCTTGAATGTTTTGTAAAATTCTCCAGTGAAACCATCCGGACAAGGGCTTTTGTGTGTCTGGAGTTTCTTGATTACTGCTTCAATTTCCCCAGCTGTTAGCGGTCTGTTCAAGCTTTCTGTTTCTTCCTCCTTCAGTGTTGAAAGATTATACTTTACTAGAAATTTGTCTATTTCATCGAGGTTTTCAAATTTCTTGGCATATAATTGTTCATAGTAGTTTCTTACAGTCCTTTGTATTTCTGTGGTATCAGTTGTTATTTCTCCTCTTTCATTTGTGATATTATTTATTTGGGTATCTCCCCTTTTTTCTTGATGAGTCTGCTTAAAGGCTTGTCTATTTTCTTTATGTTTTCAAAGAACCAGCTCCTGGATATGTTGATCATTTGAATTGTTCTTTTTGTCTCTATGTCATTCAGTTCTGCTCTTATCTTGACTATTTCCTTCCTTCTACCTGCTCTGGGATTTATTTGTTGTTCCTCCAGTTCTTGAAGTTGTAGTGTGAGGTTTTTTATTTGAAATGTTTCTATCTTTTTTAGGTAAGCCTGTATTACTGTTAACTTCCCTCTCAGGACTGCCTTTGCTGAGTCCCATAGGGTTTGGACTGTTGTCTGTTCATTTTCATGTGTTTCCAGAAACTTCTCAATTTCTTCCTTATCTCTTTATTGACCCATTCATTGTTTAGTAGTCTACTGTTCAGTCTCCATGAGTTTGCAAGTTTTTGAAGTTTCTCTTTGAGGTTGATTTCCAGTTTCAAGCCCTTGTGGTTCGAGAAAAATTTGGTATTATTTCAATTTTCCCGAATTTGCTGAGGTTTGCTTTGTGTCCTATCATGTGGTCTATCTTTGAAAAACTGCCATGAGCATTTGAAAAGAATGTGTATTTTGCTTCTTTGGGATGTAAGGTTCTATATATGTCAGTTAAGTCTCTTTGATTCAGTGTGTCATTCAGCTCCACAATATCCTTATTGATGTTTTGTTTGGAAGATCTGTCCATTTTTGACAGTGGGGTGTTGAAATCCCCTACTATCAGTATGTTGCTGTCTATATGTTTTTTGAAGTCGTCTAAGATTTTCCTTATATACTTGGGAGCCCCTATGTTAGGAGCATATAAGTTTACGATGTTTATGTCTTCTTGACAGATTCTTCCTTTAAGTATTTTAAAGTGCCCCTCTGGGTCTCTCTTTATGGCCTTTGTTTTGAAATCTATTTTGTCTGATATAAGTATTGCAACTCCTGCTTTCTTCTCTTTCCCATTTGCCTGGAATATTTTTTTTTCCATCCCTTTACTTTCAATCTGTGTAGGTCTCTTGCTCTGAGGTGGGTCTCTTGTAGGCAGCATATGTGTGGGTCTTGTTTTCTTATCCATTCAGCTATGCTGTGTCTTTTGATTGGGGCATTTAGTCCATTTACATGGAGAGTTATTACTGATAGAAACCTATTCATTCTTTTCTCTTTGTACCTGTGTTTTTCTTTCTCACTCTTCTCCTTCATCTTCTTAAACCAGTCCCTTTAGCATATCTTGTAGTGCTGGTTTGATAGAGTGTATTCTTTTAGCCTTCTTTTGTCTGGAAACTTCTTATTTCCCCTTCTATTTTAATTGAGAGCCTTGCTGGGTAGAGCAGCCTTGGTTGTAGGCCCTTGCTTTTCATGAGTTGGAATATTTGTTGCCATTCCCTTCTGGCTTGTAGTGTTTCTGTTGAGAAGTCAGCTCCTAGGCGTATAGGGGCTGCCTTGTATGTTACTTTGTCATTCTCCCTTGCTGCCTTGAGGATTCTCTCTTTGTCTTTGATAGTTGCCATTTTAATGATGATGTGTCTTGGAGTGGACCTCCTTGGGTCCCTCTCGAGTAGGGCCCTCTGTTCCTCCTGGAACCATGAGACCTTTTCTCTCCTCACATTGGGGAAATTTTCCATCATTACTTTTTCAAACAGGTTCTCTATCCCTTGCTCCTCCTCTTCTTCTGCTATCTCTATTATATGGATATTATTACATTTCAGGTTGTCCTGCATTTCCCTAAATGCCTCTTCATGCTTTTTGAGTCTTTTTTCCATTTCTTGTTCTTTCTGGGAGCTTTTTTCTACCTTATCCTCCATCTCACTGATTCGATCCTCGGCTTCATCCAGCCTGCTTTGGATTCCTTCTTCTGTGTTCTTCAATTCAGAAATGGTATTCTTCATATCCTCTTGTGTCTTCTTGATAGTTTCTATGTCCTTTTCCAGGCTGATATAGTTTGCTGTAAGATCCTGATAAGATCCTGTAAGATCCTGTACGTTTCTCTGCAGTTTCTTATAGTTTTCTTTGAGCTGGCTGAGATCATTGAGCTTCCTTAGAGCCATTGTTTTGGATTCAATATCTGATAGTTCCCTTACCTCTATTTCATTAAGCTCTCTCTGTGGGGAGTCCCCTTTTCCACTCATTTGGGGGGAACTTCTTTTTCTTCCCATTTTTGTGAGAGTCTATTAATTAATCAATTACTTAATTAATTATTTTTGCTTCTGCTTCAATTGATCCGTCTAGATTTCCTGATTTTGTGGATTAAACTTCTATGGTAGTAGGCGTTTCTTTTTATTTGTTTGTTTGTTTGTTTGTTTATCTGTTTGTTTCTTTACTTTTCTTTCTGTGCCTGCCGGTGATGATGTCAGTTGTTGACTGTATATGACCTTGAGTCATTTGTTTAAGTCTTCCAGGAGTCTACTGTCTGTGTTTGACTCCTGCTTTGGCAGCTTTGTGACCCCTTCGGCCAGGGATCTACTATTTCTGTGGATCGCTCTGCACTCTCATGCAGGCTCCTTGAGAGGGCTCCCCGGCCAGCAGGATCCCCAGCCTGCCTGGCCTCACAGGCACTTGCCCCAGCCCAGAGGCACTTACTCTCTACCTCATGCCCTCATCTGGCCTCCTGCCGGGCAGGCACCCTGGCACTGGTCAGCTTAGGTTGTTCTACTGTGTTCTTTCCCCACTTTTGGCTCTTTGGGGGTGTCGCCTGCCCCTTGCAAAATGGAGACTACGGAAATGGGCGGATGTAAGCTCCAGCACTCTGGTTAATCCTTTCTTCAGTTTCTCCTCCAGGGTCTCTGGACAGCTCTGTGACTCCTTCCGCCCGGGATCCACTATTTCTGCAGACTGCTCTGCACTCGCTGGCCTGTGCAGGTCGATTTATGCCTGCCCTCGCCCATCTGTGCACTCCCTTGCAGGCCCTGTGGGCGCCATCCTGCGGGAGCCCTCGCCAGCCCATAGGAATCCGCACACATGCTTGCCAACTCTTGCCGGCCACTCAGTACATGTGTGTGCGCCCGCACTGGGTGGTTGTAGGCTGCCTATTGTGTGCTTTTCAGCTTTTGCCTCTTTGGGGGTGTGGCCTGTCTGAGCACAATGGAGATTAGGGAAAGGAGAAGGAGTTGGGATTCCCCGGTTCCCCTTCTCGTTCTTTCCCCAACGCTTCTGTCTCCAGTCTTTCCCCAAGGTTCTCTGGGCAGTTATGTGACCCCTTCGGCCAGGGATCCACTATTTCTGCGGATCGTGTTGTATTCGTAGGCCATCTGACTCCCACGTGCCTGCTTCTGTCTCTTTAGGGGCGCGCCCTACCTATGCAAAATGGAGATTAGGGAATGGGGAGGGAGTCGGGACTCTCGGGTTCCTCCTCCCGTTCTTTCCCCAATGCCTATGTCTCCAGTCTTTCCTCAAGGCTCTCTGTACAGCTCTGTGACCCCTTTGGCCAGGTTTCCTCTATTTCTTCCAGCTTGTCTGCACTTAGCCCCCCAACTCACATGCCCACAAGCTGTGTTCAGAGCACTGGAAAGGCAGGTTTATTGATTCCCTTATGCCTGAGCGAGATGGTAGCTGCAGAGTGGGAGGTGAGTTATCACCGGGGCTCTGCTGGCCACCATCTTAGTTCTCTTCACAAAGTTTTCCTCACCAGTCTTTTCCCAGGCACGAGCCCACTGTGCTGCCGCCTCTACCCAGAGATCAAGGAGGGTGGTTTCCACTGCAAATTTTTGCGTTGGCCCTTTAAATGTCTCTTTGCATCCCTAGCTGCCTGTCTCTGGCAGAGAGCGCCGCTAAGCTTTCTGGGGTTGCATTTTGTCTGTGTGTTTTCCTGGTTTTAGCTGCTGTAGTCTAGCGGTCCCTGTTTATGGTTCAGACCCTGTTCTTCTCAGGGGGATCCAACTGGCCAGTTCAATGTCTCTCTGGTGCTGGTGCCTGTGGGCGCCCAGCCCACCCTCTCGAGCCTCCACCACACTTCTCACCCGTTGGGATGTGTGAGAGTTGAATCCACTGTCTTTCTGTGGCTCCAAGGCTCCTCTCCCTCCATTGTTCCATGGTTTTCCAGGTGATTTCTCCACTATTTAGTCACAATTCCAGTTTGGTCTTGGGAGGAGGTCAGTGTGACTCCCATTCACTCCTCTGCCATCTTCCTCCTGTTTGTTTTTAATATTGTACATTTTTGTATGTATGGGAATGTGTATGTGAAATTGTTTTTTTTTAAACAGTGAGATGTCAATTATAAGTTCTCACATGTTACTTTTTTAAAATAAACATTCTTTGGAGTATAATTATTTGGCGATTTCAATCGATGGCTGTATTCACATTGGACCAACTCTCACATGCTAGATACCTGTTGAATGAAAGAACAAGGGTTATCTGGCTGAGTTAGGTGATGCCAAAGCCAGTGTTGGAAAGGAAAAAATCTGAGCTTTGTAGAAATGAAACAGGGAGAAAATCAATTAGACCCTGATATAGAGCTCAACCTCCACAGCCCATGGTAGGGGAATGGGCAAAGGGAGAGCATCCAATACAGCATTTAAGGTACTTTGCATAACTATGGCAAGTCTTTCCTGAAGGGAAGCTGTGCTGCCAGCTGGGCAAAAGGTCTGCAAGACTTTCAGAACTTATAGTGCCGAGTATGAAGTCATGTAGCGAGCTCTGGGTCAGGGTTTAAAATAAGGGCTGTCGGAAAGAAAAGGAGATTTTTCTGCCATGCTGCAGTAGCAATGGAGGAGCTACTTCTATTTCTCTGAGGATTTGGCCATGCAGCCTGACTGAGCAAGCCATGAGGGTAGCAGTCATGTGGTTTGAAAGGATGTAGAAGTTCGTCCCCCACCATCCCTGTCCTCTATGAGGTCTGGTGTATAAGGAGGTTTTGGATTAAGAGTTGGAGTAATGAATAGGGCACAGAGACATATGAAAGGATGCTCATCATCACTAGCCATCAGAGAAATGCAAGTTAAAACCACAGTGAGAGACTACTTCACACTGGTCAGAATGGCCATCATAAACAAATCAACAAACAACAAGTGCTCGTGAGGATGTGAAGAAAAAGGAACCCCAGTGCTCCACTGATGGGAATGCAGACTGGTGCAGCCACTGTGGAAAACAGTGTGAATTTCCTCTAAAATATCAAAATGGAACTGCCTTTTGACCCAGCAATTCTACTACTGGGATTATACACTAAGAATCTCAAATTACCAATTTAAAAGAACCTATGCACCCCAATGTTCATTGCAGCACAATTTACAATAGCCAAGTGCTGGAAGCAACCTCAATGTCCATTTGTAGATGATTGGATCACAAAACTATGGTACATTTACACAATGGAATACTATGCAGCAGAAAGAAAGAACTACTGAACTTCGCGACAGCATGGATGGAACTGGACAGCATTTTATGCTAAGTGAAATAAGCCAGGGAGTGAAAGGCAAATACCATATGATCTCACCTATAAGTGGAACCTAATCAACAAAACAAGCAAGGAAAATATAAACATTGAAAGAAAAAAGAAACTGACAGTAATGAGAGGGAGGGAGGGAGGTGGGTAATGGGGAAAAGAAGGGGAAGGGTCAAGTCAAGGAACATGTATAAAGGACCCATGGACAAAACCAAAGTGGGGAAGGATTGAGGGTGGGATGTGGGGGTGGGTGTGGCAGGGAAAGTGGTGGTGAGAAAATGGAGACACATGTATTTGAACAATAAGATAAAAAAAGTTGGAGTAAGAGAGTGGAGACCCACTGGAAAACCTGCATGGAGAACACAGCAGCACTGCTGATGGAATTGCGGGGACCTGCCTAACCAAGCACATATTAGTGGGAGATGCCGAGAATGCTGAACTATGATCAGGAATGCTGAGCCGCAGACTTCTGCTTTTCTGAAAGGTGGTACTTCTGACTGGAGTATTCTGAATCTGGCCTGGTTTGGCAAAGAGGCAAGGTTGTGTTTTTGGGTGTTTTAAATGGGAGAGGAACTTAAGGGCAGAAACTTGCCATTATTCTGCGTCTGTATAACCTTTAAGTAAACAACCACTTTCCTTTTTCACCAAACTCTTGCATTGGGAGTCACGCTTCTTGGTGGCAGGCAATCAGACTCCATTACTGTTCCAGAACAACATAGGTGGGATTCTGTGACAGCATCAGAAACTCAGTTACACCAAAACACTCATTGTTTACCAGATCTTCTGGGAATGATTCAGTTTATTCAAAACAACAGAAAAGAAATTGATAAGCCAAATAAGCATTTTGAATTACCAGTCAGAAATATCACAAATGGGATGAAAATTGTAATCATGGGTTTTTAGTAGTATATTCTTTGAGATAGGAACCTCAACCTTGTCAGTTGATCATGTGGTGGACTTGAGGCAATAATGAGAGTTAGAAAGCTCTACCTTCAAAGAGGAACTGATCTAATGCTCCCATTGACCAGAGCTCCTTGAGAGACACTATGCCTATGTTTAAAAATGAATATTCTAGGGCATCATAGCCCAATATCATAGCCTCTAGACATATAGTTATTATGTGATTAAAATGTCGTTAGTCTAAATTGAGATGTGTTGTAAGTGTAAAAAACACACTCGACTTATTTTTAAAATACTGTAAAAATATAAATTTTTAATAGTGATCACATGTTAAATTAATGTTTGAATATATTCATTTAATGAAAATATATTGTTAAAATAAACAAAAATGGGGATTGGTAATCTATGGCTCACCACCTGTTTTGATATGTCCCATAAGGTAAGAATGGTTTTTACATTTATAAGTGTTTGAACAAAATAAAAAAGCATAATATTCCATTACATGTGAAAATTACATGGAATTAAAATTTCAGTTTCCATAAGTAAAATTTATTGGTAAACATCCATGCACATGTTTACATATTGTTGCTAGCTGCTTTTGTACTGCTATGGCACTACTGAGTAGTTGTGACAAAGACCATATGGACTGAAAAAACCTATACCATTCATTATTAACCAGGATCAGTTTTGCTCCATAAGGAGGTATTTGGCAATGTTTGGGAAAGTTTTTGGTTGTCAAAATGGGGTTTTGTGTTATTGGCACCTAGTTGAAGCCAGACATGCTGCTAAACACCCTGCAGTGCACTGGGAAACTCATCACAACAATGAATTATCTGACCCAAAATGTCAATACTGCTGAGGTTGAGAAACCCTGGTCTAATCTATTTAATCTGCCTTTTTACCGAAGAAGGTTTCCAATCCCTGGGCTTCAAACAAATCATTTATATATGGCAGCAAAGGCATTGTACTAATTTGCTGACAAATGCATGTATGTGACTAGAGAATTCACTGTGATATTTACATAAGCAATATTATATCTCATGGAAGTGAGAAAAAGTAGCTCAGATAAGTAGTCTGTTTCTTTGCAATACTTGTATATGTGGTTTAAAACTTGAGCCACATATTTTCTTATTTTACCTAGTTATATTTGAATAATCATATCCCCTTAAAAGGGTCAAGAATTGCCAGGATGAGACATCTTTGGGGATGTGGGCAGTCTCTACCTTTGTCAATGCTTCTAATAAAGTTGAGATTGACCTACTTGGGGACAGAGAATAGGTGATAATGATGAAACTGAAAGGTAAGAGTAGAGAGACTACAACAACGAAGACCCAGTAATTAGGAAAAGTGAAGGGCCTGATGAGGGTGTAAATTGTAGATGTTGCTGAAAAGACTTGTGTTGGAGAGGGAAGCTGCTCTGCTGGTGGTGGCATTGGCATGCAGATAGTAACAGCTGGGGTGCTTGTCACTTGCTTTCATGATCCCCACAGAAGGTGGTCCAAAGGAAGCATGTAAATATAACTGTGTCATTCTTATTCCCAAAAGGTCATCACAGAATCATCTTGTACTTTTGGGGTCTTAGGGATTGTCTTGATGACCTAAAAGACAGTCTTAGCCACTAGAGGCACTATTCAAACGAAGTAATGTTTATGTTTACATCGTTTGGCTGGGGAGAGGGCTTAAAACACACTAGTTTGGCTGAGAAGAGAGACAGTTGAAAAAAAAATACTAACTTTATAAATTATCTAGTTGAAGCTTCTTACTTTAAAGTGGAGAACCCTGAGGTCTGAGGGCTTAAATTAAGTACTCAAAATCACAGAGAGCATGTATGCAGCAAGAATTCTGACTCTTAGCCCTGGTCAGGTAGCTCAGTTGGTTAGAGTGTTGTTCTGATATGCCAAGGTTGTGGGTCAATCCCGACTCAGGGCACATTTAAGAATCAACCAATGACTGCATCAATAAGTGGAACAAAAAAATTGATGATTCTCTCCCCTTCTCCCTCTCTCTCCCTGAAATCAATAAAGATTTAAAAAAAGAAGTTGGACTCAGATGTATTAAAAACCTATCTAGTTACCATGTTTTCACCTTCCTATTACCTTCCCTCTGGTTTCTGTATATAAAATTCCTAGAAATAAAATAAGTAGCCTGGACAATCTACACTCTGAGTTACAATGATTGTAACTGTAAATATTTAAAAAAGGATTCAGGGCCTATAAAGGAGTTCACTGGTCTTTTAAGACTATGGAATAAAAATAATGTAGTAAAATGGAATTTTATTTTATTAGTATATTATTTTTATTGTCTATTATATATACCATTATTATATATACTATTTTACTATTATATTATTTATGGAATAATATAATAAACAAAACAAAATAAACAAAAGAAAAGAAAACAAAGATACAGAAGAACTTGAAGAGTTCTTTCGGGGAAGATAAGAACAAAAAGGGAGGTAAGTGATATGAAACATACGTATAACTCAGCCCTGGCTGATGTGGCTCAGTGGATTGAGCGCCAGACTGTGAACCCAAATGTCACCAGTTTGATTTCCAGTCAGGGCATATGCCTGGGTTGTACACTAGGTCCCCAGTAGGGTGCGCTCAAGAGCCAATCTCACACTTGATGTCTCCCTCCCCCCTCTAAAAATAAATAAATAAAATCTTTAAAAAACAAAACAACGTATGTATAGCTCAGCCTGAGGAGGTTACCTGGCTAGGGTTCTCCATAGCATGTTTGAAAAAGTGATGTCTTCAATTCTCCTAAAAAATCCTGCTTCTCCACTAATCATGTTAGTTGCTTCATTTAATTTCCTGATAGTAAAGTACATGTTTCTCCAGGTGTAATTATACATTCATTTGTGGGGTTATTTGAATAATGTCTGCCCTCCTCCCTGTCCAGGAAGGAGAATAGAAGCCAAGCTTGATTTTTCTTTTTACATTTTTATTGTTGACACTATTACAGATGTCCCCATTTCCCTCATTGCCCACCTCTACCCAGCCCCACTCCTGCTGTAGACAATCCCCACACTGTTGTCTGTGTCTATGGGTCATACATATATGTTCTTTGGTTAATCTCTTCCAGTACCCCCCCTTCCCCCTAAGATCTGTCTGTCTGTTCCATGTACCCATGCCTCTGTTTCTATTTTGTTCATCAGTTTATTTAGTTAATAAGATTCCACATATAAGTAGGATCAGATGGTATGTGTATTTTTCTGACTGGCATATTTTACTCAGCATCATAATCTTCAGGTCCATCCATGCTGTCGCAAAAGTTGACTTCTTTTTATGACTGTAGCATTCATTTGTGTAAATGTACCATAGCTTTTTTAAAATTATTAAGTTGAATGAGAGAGAGAGAGAGAGAGAGATCAATTTGTTATTTCACTTAGCCATGCACTCACTGGTTGATTCCTGTGTGTGCGCTGGCTGGGAATTAAACCCACAACCTTGGTATATTGGGATCATGATCTAACCAAGTGAGCTACCTGGCCAGGGTCTACCACAGCTTTTTTATCCACTCATCTACTAATGGGCACTTGGGCTGTTTGAAAATCTTGGCTATTATAAATAATGCTGCAATGAACATAGGGGTGCATATACTCTTTCAAATTGGTGTTTTGGTATTCTTAGGATGTATTCCCAGAAATGAGATCACTGGATCAAAAGGCAGTTCCATTTTTAATTTTGTGAACAAACTCCATACTGTTTTCCACAGTGGCTGTACCAGTCTGCTTTACCACCAACAGTACACAAGCGTTCCCTTTTCTCCACATCCTTGCCAGCACTTTTTCTTTGTTAATTTATTAATGGTAGCAAATTCTGGCAGCTGTGAGGTAATGCCTTATTATGGTTTTAATTTGAATCTCTCTGATAATTAGTGACGTTGTCTATGTCCTTGGAGCAGTGTCTATGCAGATCCTTTGCCCATTTTTAAATTGGATTGTTTGTCTTCCTGGTGTTGAGTCGGATGAGTTCTTTATATATTTTGGAGACTATACCCTTGTCTAATGTATCATTGGTAAATATGTTCTTTCATTCAGTGGGTTCCATTTTCATTTTGTTGATGGTTTCTTTTTATTGTGCAGAAGCTTTTTAGTTTGATGTAGTCCCGTTTATTTTTTCCTTTCTTTCCCTTGCCTTAGGAGATATATCAGCAAAAATGTTGCCACATGAGATGTCTGAGATTTTACTGCCTATGTTTTCTTATAAAATGTTTATGGTTTTGTGTCTTACATTTAAATCCTTTATCCATTTTGACTTCTGGCCAAGATGGAGGCATAGGTAGATACACTTCATCTCCTCTCACAACCAAAAGAAGGACAACAACAAATATAAAAATAAAAAAATAACCAGAACCAGAAAATCAAACTGTATGAAAGTCCAACAACCAAGGAGCTAAAGAAGAAACATTCATCCAGACTGGTAGGAGGGGCAGAGAGGACTTGTGGCAAGGCAGCGGCTGGTAGACCAGGTGGTCCCACATTTGAGTGTGGACAAACCATGAAGAACAGCTGGTAAATGAGACAGACCGCACTACCCAGGGTTCCAGTGTGGGAAATGAGAGCCTCAAAGCCTCTGGAGGTAAAAACCTGTGGGGGGTGCGGCGGCAGGAGAAACTCCCAGCTTCACAGGGAAGTCCATTGGAGAGACACACGGGGTCCTAGAATGTACACAAACCCACTCACCTGGGAATCAGCACTAGAAGGGCCCAATTTGCTTGTGGGTAACAGGGGAAGTGACTGAAAGCTGGCCGATAGCCAAGCAAGTGGCATTGCTCCCTCTCTGACCCCTCCCCAACACACAACATCACAATGCAGTGACCTAGGTTGCCCTGCCATGGTAAATACCTAAGGCTCTGCCTCTCCCAATGTAACAGGTATGCTCAGACAAAGAAATATGGCCCAAATGAAAGAACAGATCAAAGCTCCAAAAATGGAACTAAGTGATGAACATAATCGCCAGCCTATCAGGTGCACAGTTCAGAACACTGGTAATCTGGATGTTCACTAAATTGGTTGAGTATGGTCGCAAAATGGAGGAAAAGTGAAAGCTATGCAAAGTGAAACAAAGAAAAATATACAGGGAACAAATAGTAAAGGGAAGGAAACCGGGACTCAAATCAATGATTGGGAGCAGACGGAAGAGATAAACATTCAACCTGAACAGAAGGAAGGAACAAGAATTCAAAAAATTGAGGAGAGGATTAGGAACCTCTGGGACAACTTCAAATTATCCAACACCTGAATCATAGGGGTGCCAGAAGGAGAAGAGGAAGAGCAAAGATTTGAAAATTTATTTGAAAAAATAATGAAGGAGAACTTCCCCAATCTGGAGAAGGAAATAGACTTTCAGGACATCCTGGAAGCTCAGAGAGTCCCAAGGAAGTTGGACCCGAGGAAGCATACACCAAGGCACATCATAATTACATTACCCAAGATTAAAGATAAGGAGAGAATCTTAAAAGCAGCAAAAGAAAAGGAGAGAGTTACCTACAAAGGAGTTCCCATAAGACTATCAGCTGATTTCTGAAAAGAAACCTTACAGGCAAGAAGGGGCTGGCAAGAAGTATTCAAAATGATGAAAGGTAAGGACCTACATCCAAGATGACTCTATCCAGCAAAGCTATCATTTAGAATGGAAGGGCAGGTAAAGTGCTTCCGAAATAAGAACAAGTTAAAGAAGTTCATCATCACCAAGCCTGTATTATATGAAATGTTAGAGATTTATATAAGAAAAAGAATAAAATAAAGAACTATGAAAAGTAAAACGACAACAAACTCACAACTATCAACAACTGAACCTAAAAAGACAAAACAAAAACAAAAACAAACTAAGCAAACAACTAGAATAGGAACAGAATCATAGAAATGAAGATCTGAGTAGATGGGGAGGGGAAAGAATGGGGAAAAGGTACAGGGAATAAGCAGCATAAATAGCAGGTACAAAATAGGCAGGAGGAAGTTAATAATAGTATAGGAAATGGAGAAGCCAAAGAACTTAAAGGTATGACCCATGGACATGAACTAAGGGGGGGAGTATGGTGGGGGGAGGGGTGGTGCAGGGTGGAGGGGATTAAAGGAGAGAAAAAAATGGGACAAATGTAATAGCATAATCAATAAAGTATATATTAAAAATAAATATTTTATTCATTTTGAGTTTATTCTTGTATATGGTGTAAATTGGTGGTCTAGTTTCATTTTTTTGCATGTACCTATCTAATTTTCCCAACACCATTTGATGTAGAGACTGTCTTTATTCCACTGTATGCTCTTGCTTCCTTTGTCACATATCAATTGACTATAAAGGCATTGGTTGAATTCTGGGCTCCCTGTTTTGTTCCATTGACATATATGCTTGTTTTTATGCCAGTACTAGGATGTTTTGATTGTTATGGCCTTATAATACAGTTTAATATCTGGTATTGTCATCCTTCTAATCTTGTTCTCCTTTCTTCAAGAATGCTGAGACTATTTGGGGTCTTGTGTGGTTCCATATAAATATTTGGAATATTTATTCTAGATCTGTGAAATATGCATTGGTGTTTTGATAAGAATTGTGTTGATGCCTAGCCTCCTGAGGCTTGCAGATGCTGCCAACTTCAACTTGAACCAGACTTTTCCCAAACCCCCTGTTGCCACCCACCCCAAGGGAACTCCTCCAAGGGGAACCCCTGCCTAACTCTGATCCTTCATCGGGATCCCAAGCTGGGCCAGAAACAGCACTCAGAGGAACATGTGCACTGCAGTCCGAAGACAAGGGTGACCTTGGAGTGTGTGGGCCCTGAGGGCAGCCCTTACCTCTCTAGGCACCACCGAGGCCAGTGCCAGGAGAGTGAGCACTACCACAGCTGTGTGCAGTTGGCCCCCTCCACGTTTCCTGGAGGAACTGGGTCATGGCCCCTTGAGTTTGGCTAGTGGTCCTTGGGTGAGTAGATCAGTGGCAACAGCCACCAAAGCACCCCGCATGGAGTGGAAAGTCAAGGTGTGCAGCCACAGAACCTGCTATGTGGCCAAGTGGCCTGTACGTGATCGACTCCTAAAAGCCTGGGTCCTGAAGATCCAAGAGGAGTACAGTGGCATGACCACAGAGGCCAATGTGGTGAGAGAGCTGAAGATGGGCTGCTACTGGAGCAAAGAGGAGCAGAAGCAGAGTGAGTTCATGATGCAGAACTGGCTGGAGTGCCTGAGGGTACAGGAGAACAGTGACAACAAGGCTCGAGCCACTGCAAAACCATGAAGAAGCAGAACAAGAAAACTCTAGACAACTGGATAACCATCCAGGAGATGCTGGCCCATGGCACTCGCTCAGCTAATGGCAAGTGGGTCTACAACCCTCAGCTCTTGGTTACCACCATCTGAGCCACTCAGATGGGAGCCAGCTGTCCTCAAGGTGCTGGCTCTCTGCTCCAGCCCAGGTTCAGTGAGCCTCTAGGTACCCCGCCCCTACTCTCCCTTAAATCTAGTGTGTGTCCGTATGTGCACAGGTGTGCATGTATCTATCTTTGTGTATGCACAGGACTTTGTTAACAGAGAGAAGCCTCTGAGGAGCAGGGACACCCATTCAGTGGCGTGCATGTGTGTAAGCAACATGAGACCAGGCACATGCATGTGCACACACTCATGCAAACCCCTCCAGGGCTCTCTCAGTGTGGGAACTTGGGGACAGGGAAGTTGAGCTGAAAAGGAGGTGAAGAGGATTGTCCTAAGCACAACAGAATGTCCAGCTTCTGGCCTGAGCAGTTCCTCCCCGCGCTGGGAGCCTCCACAATTTGTAGACAAAGGCAAACTTGATTTTTGTGATTTTTTGTCTTTCCTTTCTGTGCTTGCCAGTTGTTTTTCTGTTTTGTGCAGCTTCCCTGGGGACTGGCAGCTCCTTCAGGCAGCCTGACAAAGGTGGAACCCCTTAGTGAGGGGAAGAAGGAGGTGGGTAAGAGGAGGATTAAGAGGGAGGGTTGGCTGGGAGGGAAGGGATGGCGAGGAAGGGAAGAATGGGAAGCAGCTTTCCTGCTGGTTTCTGCTCTGAGGTGTGGGAACAAGGAGCCTCTGACTTGGCTTGCGAAGCTCACCTGTGGACTACCTCTTCTGACAAGAGAGAGCTGAGACTGGGGGAGTCTGAGGGGACAGTATTATTCCAAGAAGGAATAAATGAGCCCTGGGCTGTGCTTGACTTCATGTGGAGTGTGGCTTCTCTTCTTAGGGTCGTGCTTAGATGTGAGTGGTCCAGAAGCCAAAGCCCATGAGTAAGCAAAAGGCCCTTTTGACAAGAACCACATGGAGTTGAGGGAATGGCCTGGACACCAGTGAGAGATGTACCAGGCCAGCTTGGATAACTAGGGAAAAGATGTCCTGCATCCTACTTTGCAGGTGTGGCCTGGGCAACCCTCAGGGACTGGTGCATTTACTAAGAGCTGGCCTCAGCTCCCTGGGGCCCCTTGGCCTCAGCCTCAGATTGAAGTCAGACAGGTTGCCCATCCCTATCCCCAACTAGCATCATGACAATAAAGCAAGCTGCCATTTAAAAAAAAAGATTTTATTTATTTATTTTTAGAGAGAGGGGAAGGGAGGGAGAAAGAGAGGGAGAGAAATATCAATGTATCAATAGGTTGCTTCTCACATGCCCCCAACCAGAGTCCTCACCTGCAACCCAGGCATGTGCCCTGACCAGGAATTGAACTGGCTACCCTTTGGCTTGCAGGCCAGCGCCCAACCCGCTGAGCCACACCAGTCAGGGTGCAGGCTGCCTTTTTATGGTGAAGAAAAGAAAAAAAGAATTGTGTTGAATATATAGATTGCTTTGGGTAGTATGGACATTTTAATGATGTTAATTCTTCCTATCTATAAATACAGTACAGTCATATCTTGCTATTCGTTGGCTTCAGAACTCCTCAAACCCTGTACTTGTTACATTTTGATGAGAAAAAAAATGTTTCAGCACTCAATGCTTGCCCAGGACTCATCACACTGGCTAAAACTTGTATGATTCACAACACCACCCTGCAAGAGAATACCTCATCACTTGTTGCTTGTCCGGGAACTCATTGGTTTCTGCATTCATCACAAGTTCTGAAATGAATTAACGACGAGTACCAAGGTACCACTCTATATGCTTTCACTTATTTGTGTCTTCTTCAATGTCTTTCTTCAGTGTCTTATAATTTTCCTAGTATAGGTGTTTTATTATACATTCTTGGTTATATTTATTACTAGGTATTTTATTCTTTTTGAAGCAATTGTGAATGGGATTATTTTCTTAATTTCCCTTTCTGATAGTTCATTATTGGTGTATAAAAATGCAACTGTTTTTGGATATTAATTTTGTATCCTGTTACTTTACTGAATTCATATATCAGTTCTAGTAGTTTCTTGGTGGAATCTTTAGGATTCTCTTATGTACAGTTTCATGTCATCTGCAAATAATGACAGTTTTACTTCTTTCTTTCCAATTTGGATGCCTTTTATTTCTTTTTCTTGTCTGATTGCTGTGGCTAGGACTTCCAGTACTATGTTAAATAAGAGAGGTGAAAATGGACAAGCCTGTCTTGTTCCTGATCTTAAGGGGAACGCTTGTAGTTTTTGCCTGTTGAGTATGATGTTGGCTGTGGGTTTGTCATATGTGGCCTTTATTACATTTAGGCATGTTCCCTCTATTGCCACTTTGCTGAGAGTTTTTATCATAAATGGATGCTGGATTTTATAAAGTGCTTTCTCTGCCTCTACGGATATGATCATGTGATTTTTATCTTTCATTTCGTTTATGTTATGTATCACATTTATTAATTTGCAAATATTGTACCAACCTTGCATCACTGCAGTAAATCTCACTTGGTCATGATTTATACTTTTTTAAATCTACTGTTGGATTCAATTTGTTAATATTTTGTTGACTATATTAACATCTGTTTTTATCAGGGATATTGGCCAATACATTTCTTTTTATGTATTGTTTTTAAAATTTTTTTCTTTTTTAATCCTCACCCATGTATGTTTATTGATTTTAGAGGAAGAGGGAGAGGGGAAGAGAGAAAGAGAGAGAGAGAGAGAGAGAGAGAGAGAGAGAGAGAGAGAGAGAGGTGCAGGAGGAAAATCAATTGGTTGCCCTGACCAGGGATTGAACCCACAATCTTTTGGTGCAAGGGACAACACTCTACCTAACTGGACCACTTGGCCAGGGCATTTTGTAGTGTCTTTATATGGTTAGGATAATGACTGTATCAAAAGAGCTTGAAAGTCTTCCCTTTCCTCGAATTTTTTTGGAATAGTTTGAGGAGGATAGGTGTTAGTTCTTTTCTGAATGTTCGGTAAAATTTTTCTGTGTAGCTGTTTGGTCCAGGACTTTTGTTTGCTGGGAGTTTTTTGACTATTGTTTCAGTTTTATTAGTTGTTATTGGTCTATTCAGGTTTTTTTTTATTCTTCCTGATTGAATTTTGGAAGATTATATGTTTCTTGGAATTTGTTCATTTCACCCAAGTTGTCCAATTTGTTGCCATACAGTTGTTCATTGTATTTTCTTACATTCCTTTATATTTCTGTGTTGTCAATTGTTACTTCACTTCTTTCATTTCTGATTTTATTTTTTTGGGTCCTGTTTCCTTGTTTCTTGACGAGTATGGATAAAGTTTCATCAATATTGTTTATCTCTTCAAAGAACCAGCTTTTGGTTTCATTGATGTTTTGTACTTTTTTTTTTAGTCTCTATGTCATTTATTTATGCTCCGATATTTATTATTTCCTTTCTTCTACTTACTTTGGGCTTTTCTTCTTGTTGTTTTTCTAATTCTTTAAGGCGGAGACCTGGTTAGTGTGGCTCAGTTGGTTTGGCGTCATCCTGCAAAGTGAAAGGTCACTAGTTCAATTCTTGTTCAGGGCACATACCTGGATTGTGAGCCAGATCCCCAGTTGGGGGCATGCGAGAGTCAGCTGATTGATATTCCTTTCACACATCAGTGTTTGTCTCTCTCTCCTTCCCCTCCCCCTCTTTCTAAAAATAAATAAACAAATCTAATTCTTTTAGGTGGAAGGTTAGATTGTTTATTTGAGACTTTTCTTGTTTCTTGAGGTAGGCTTGTAATGATATGAACTTCCCTCTCAGGGCTCCTCCCATAGATTTAGGGCTGTGTGTTTATTTTCAATTGTTTGCAGGTAGTTTTTAATTTATTAATTGATCTTATTGATGACCCATTCATTGTTTAGTAACATGCTAGTTAGCCTTCATCTGTTTTAATGTGTTTGAGGGTTTTTTTTTTCCTTATCGTGGTTGATTTCTAGTCCTATGCCATTGTGATCCAAAAAAATTGATATGATTTCAATGATCTTGAATTTGTTAAGACTTATTTTGTGTCATGACATGTGGGTTATCTTTGAGAATGATCCATGTGCACTTGAGAAGGATGTGTATTCTGCTGTTTTGGGGTGAAATGTTCTGAAGATATCAATTAAACCATCTGATCTAGTGTGCTGTTTAAGATTGCTGTTTCCTCATTGATCTCTTGTCTGGAAGATCTATTCGTTGATGTCAATGGGATGTTAAAGTCCCCTACTATGACAGCATTGCTGTTGATCGCTCCCTTAAAGTCCACCATGAGTTTTTTAAAATATATTTAGGTGCTCCTATGTTGGGTGCATATATGTTTACCAGGTTTTTATCCTCATGTTGGATCAATCCTTTTAGTATTATGCAGTGAACTTTTTTGTCTCTTGTTATGGCCTTTTTTTTGAAGTTTATTTTGTCAGATATAAGTATCACTACTCCAGCTATTTTTTGTTTCCATTTGCATGGAATATGTTTTCCCATCTTTTCTCTTTTAACATGTGTGAATGTTTTGTTCTGAGGTGGGTCTCTTGTAGAAAGTATATATAAGGGTCATGTTTTCTTATTCATTCAGCTACCTAATATCTTTTGATTGGTGCATTTAGTCTATTTACATTTGAGGTTATTATTGATAGGTACTTATTTTTGCCATTTTTATTCTTTATGTCTATGTTACTCTTTCTCTCTTTTTTCTTCTTCTTACAGCAGTCCCTTTAACACTTCTTGCAGTCCTGGTTGGTGAGGAGGGAGTGTGTACTCTGATCCTGGAGAGCCTGTCCTGGGGTCATCACAGATGGGGAAAATAAAAGTCATTCCAGACACTTCTTTGTCTGCCAGGAAAAGAGGTAGCACTTCCCTCTAGTGGAGAAGGCCCTGAGCCCTGTGTCCAAAGGCTTTTATTGAAAGTGTTATCAATGGGGCTAGGTAATAGGAATGTGCAGGTGATCTCATTACAGCAGTATGTTAATGTTTACAGAGAATAGATGATGTTTTGAAGAAAACAAATGGCAAGAACACACTGATTTACATGGGTCCAAAAGGAGACAAGTAAAGATGAGAGCATAAATATAATAGCACCAAAGGGTTTAGGGTCAGGATCTGTGAATAATGTAAATTTCCTTCACAGCATGAGCTGGTTATCATAGCTTTTGAGGGAAAAACAAAGTATGCTTCAAGGAATTTACTTCTAAGCCTGATTTCCACTGGGAACTGCCCGATCCACTTTAGGGCTGTCTCCAGTATTGTTTCAAACCTGAGCCAGGCGGGGGATCAGAGCCGCCAAGAGATAAGGAGACTTCTTTCAGATAGAACGAGGACCCTGACCATATAAAAGCAGAGGGGTGAAGGTCTTTTTGCCCTTTCTCCATATCCCTTAAGTTCTTCCCTGATGCCCATGCGGCTGTGCCTGTCTGAGGTTGTCCCTGACATCAAGGGGTCTTACCCGTCATTGACTAACCAGCCATCCTCCAGGGCCAAGCAGGGTGAGGTGAGGGAGGAAGGGGCTGCACCCCTGCCAGGGGGACAAGTTTTGTCTCCTCAGTGGCCTATTTTCCCAAGGCCTTCTTGCTTATCTCCAGCCTTGGGACCCCTTTGCCTATTGGCGGGGCTACAATTCCTGAAACCAGATGTGATGTTTCCCAACAGGTTGGGTAGTTAACTCCTTTATTTTTTTTTTGAGGATGGTGCCTGGGAATGCCCTTCAATTTTAAATGATAGCCTTGCTGGGTAGATTAGTCTTGGTTGCATGTCCTTGGCTTTTTTTTTTTTTTAAATCACTTTGAATATTTCTTGTCATTCTTCTGGCCTATAGTTTTTCTGTTGAGAAATCAGCTGACCATCTTATAGGAACTCCCTTGTAGGTAACTAACTGCTTTTCTCTTGTTCCCTTTAAGATTCTCTCTTTGTTTTTAATTTTTGCCATTTTAATTATGATGTGCCTTGGTGTGGATCTCTTTGGGTTCAACTTGATTGGGACTCTCTGTGATTTTTGAACTTGTGTGACTTTCTCTTTCATCAGGTTGGGGAAGTTTTTTCATTATTTCTTCAAACAGGTTCTCTATTCCTTGCTCTCTTTCTTCTCCTCTTGGCATCTCTATGATGCAGACGTTGTTACAGTTCATGATCTCCCAAAGATTTCTTAAATTGTCCTTTCCCTTTTAATTTTTTTTTGTTCTGATTGAGTGATTTTTTTCTGTACCTTGTCTTCTAATTTGCTGATTCAATCCTCTGCTTCATCCATCTTCCTGATTAATCCTTTTAGTGTATTCTTGATTTCAGATATGTTAGTCTTCATTTTCAACTGGTTACTTTTCAGGGTTTTTATATCCTTTTTCATGCTGAATCCTTATAACATTACCTTGAACTCTGGTTGTGATAAATTGCTTACCTCAATTTCATTTAGTTCTTTTCTTTGGAAAATCCTCCTGTTCTTTCTTTTGGGGCCTGCTTCTTTGTCTTTTTATTTTGTCTGTCTCTTTTTGTTTGTTTCTATATTATAAATAGAACTGCTATGACTCCCAGATTTAGTGGGGAGTTCCTATGTGGTAAGTGTCCTGTGGGGACCCAGTGGTGCAGTCTTCCTGTGTGGATTATGTGTGTTTTCCTGTTGCAATTGGTTCTTTTTTAAAAACATCCTAACCTGAGGACATATTTTTCATTGCTTTTAAGAGAGAAGAAGGGAGAGACTGAAACATTGAAATGTTGATTTGAGAGAGAAGCATAGATTGGTTGCCTCCTGTACACACTGAGACCAGGGCTCTGGGCTGGGGATCAAAGCTGCAACCTAGGTATATGCCTTGCCTTGGAATTGAACCCATATCTGTCAGTTATGGAACAACACTTCAACCAACTGAGCCATAGCAGTCAGGGCTGTTGTAATTGGTTCTTGATTGTTGTTATCCTGTTTGTGGGTGGGCTTGACCCTCCTGTTGGTTTACTAGGAGACTCAACTCTGACCAGGTTCTACAGAGTGTTATACAGATGCTGACAGAACAAAACAAGAGAAAACAAGCAAAACCAAAAGAACCCACTACAAAACAAAAAGAAACTAAACAAACAAACAAACAAGAAACAAACCCCAACAACCAGAAAAAAAAAAGAATTAGAAACAAAAAAATGAGACAAAAATATGCAACAAAAAATACAATGCAATAAAATGAATAAAAAGGACAAAAGAGCCCTGGCTGGCGTGGCTCAGTGCATTCAGTGCCAGCCTGCAAACCAAAGGGTCACTGGTTCAATTCCTAGTTAGGACTGGATTATGGGACAGGTCCCTGGTTGAGGGTGTTCAAGAAGCAACCAATCAATGTTTCTCTCACACATCATGTTTCTCTTCTTCTCTTTCGCCCTCCCCTTCCCTCTCTCTAAAAATAAATAAAAATTTGTAAAAATTTTAAAAAATAAATAAGGAAAAAGAATAATAAAAGATAAGAAACAAAAAAGTAGAGAAGAAAAAATAGAAAAGAGATTATTAAAGGACAGAATATGAGAAAAGAAAGATAAAATAGTAATAAAAAATGAAAAATATGTAGAGAAAAATAAAACTGAAATAAAATATTATTATTTTTTTTAATTACTTTATTTACTTTTTTTTTATTTTTTTATTTTTTAATTAATTTATTTACTTTTTAAATACATTTGTCTCTGCCTTCCCCCCACCTCTTTCCCTTGCCCCCTCCCACCTTCCCTCCCTCAGCTCCTCCCCTTTGGTTTTGTCCATGAGTCCTTGCTATATGTTCCTTGACTTTCCCCGTCCCTTCCCTTTCCCTGCCCCCCCCCCTTCCCTCTTGTCTCTGTTGATTTCTTTTCCTTTCAGTGTTGCTGGTCGTATTTTCCTTGCTTCTTTGCATTGTTGGTTAGGTTCCGCTTATAGGTGAGATCATATGGTATTTGTCTTTTGCCCCCTGGCTTATTTCGCTTAGCATGATGCTCTCCAGTTCCATCCATGCTGTCGCAAAGTTTAGTACTTCTTTTTTCTTTCTGCTGCGTAGTATTCCATTGTGTATATGTACCATTATTTTTTGCTCCAATCATCTACTGATGGGCATTTAGGTTGCTTCCAACACTTGGCTATTGTAAATTGTGCTGCTATGAACATTGGGGTGCATAGGTTCTTTTGTATTGGCGTTTTGGTGTTCTCAGGGTATAGTCCCAGCAGGGGAATCGCTGGATCAAAAGGCAGTTCCATTTTCAGCTTTCTGAGGAAATTCCACACTGCTTTCCATAGTGGCTGCACCAGTCTGCATTCCCACCAACAGTGGACTAGGGTTCCCTTTTCTCCACAGCCTCGCCAGCACCTGTTGTTTGTGGATCTGTTTATGATGGCCATTCTGACCGGTGTGAGGTGGTACCTCATGGTGGTTTTGATCTGCATTTCTCTGATGGCTAGTGATGCAGAGCATCCTTTCAAATGCCTCTGGGCCCTCTGTATCTCCTCCTTAGAAAAGCATCTGCCCAGGTCCTTTGCCCATTTTTTGATTGGATCGTTTGTCTTCTTGGAGTAAAGTCGAGTGAGTTCTTTGTATATCTTGGAGATCAAACCTCTATCTGATGTATCATTAGCAAATATATTTTCCCAAATGGTTGGCTCCCTTTTCATTTTGCTGATGTTTTCTTTAGCCGTGCAGAAGCTTCTTATTTTGATGAGGTCCCACTTGTTTATTCTTTCCTTTATGTCCCTTGCTTTAGGAGACATATCAGTGAAAAAATTGCTGCGTGGGACATCTGAGAGTTTCCTGCCAATGTTCTCCTCTAGGACTTTGATGGTGTTGCGACTTATATTTAAGGCTTTTATCCATCTTGAGTTTATTTTTGTGTATGGTATCAGCTGATGATCCAATTTCAATTTTTTGCATGTAGCCATCCAGCTCTCCCAACACCATTTGTTGAAGAGGCTGTTATTGCTCCATTTTCTGCTTCTGCCCCCTTTGTCGAATATTAGATGTCCATAGAGACCTGGGCTTATTTCTGGGCTTTCTATTCTGTTCCACTGGTCTATGGGTCTGTTCTTGTGCCAGTACCAGATTGTTTTGAGTATAGTGGCTTTGTAGTAGAGTTTGATGTCCGGTATTGTGATCCCTCCTACTTTGTGTTTCTTTCTCAAAATTGCTGCGGCTATTCGAGGTCGTTTATGGTTCCATATAAATTTTTGAAATGTCTGTTCTATTTCTGTGAAATACGTCATTGGTATCTTAATAGGGATTGCGTTGAATCTATAAATTGCTTTTGGTAGTATGGACATTTTAAGGATATTAATTCTTCCAATCCATGTGCACGGTATATGCTTCCATTTATTTGTGTCTTCCTTAATTTCTTTTTTCAATGTTGCATAGTTTTCTGCATACAGGTCTTTTGTGTCTTTGGTTAAATTTATCCCTAGGTACTTTATCTTTTTTCGTGCTATATCGAATGGTATATTTTTCCTGATTTCTTCTTATTCTATTGCATTGCTGGTGTACAAAAACGCCTTTGATTTCTGAATGTTGACTTTGTATCCTGCTGTTTTGCCAAATTCACTTATTAGGTTGAGGAGTTTTTTGGTAGAGTCTACAGGGTTCTCTATGTACACTATCATGTCATCTGCAAACAATGATAGTTTTACTTCCTCCTTTCCTATTTGGATGCCTTTTATCTCTTTCTCTTGTCTGACCGCTGTGGCTAGGACTTCCAATACGATGTTGAAAAGAAGCGGTGAGAGCGGACATCCTTGTCGTGTTCCCCGATCTTAGTGGGAAAGCTTTCAGTTTTTGCCCGTTGAGTATGATATTGGCTGTAGGTTTTTCATATATGGCCTTTATTACGTTGAGGAATGCCCCATTGATTCCCATTTTGCTGAGTGTTTTGACATAAATGGGTGCTGTACCTTGTCAAATGCTTTTTCTGCATCTATCGAGATGATCATGTGGTTTTTGTCTTTTCTTTGATTTATGTGGTGTATCACGTTTACTGATTTGCGTATATTGAACCACCCCTGCATCCCTGGGATGAATCCCACTTGATCGTGATGGATAATCTTTTGAATGTATTGCTGGATGCGGTTTGCCAATATTTTGTGGAGGATTTTAGCATCTATGTTCATCAGCGAAATTGGCCTGTAGTTTTCTTTCTTGGTAGGGTCTTTATCTGGTTTTGGGATCAGGGTGATGCTGGCCTCATAGAAGGAGTCTGGCAGTCTTCCCTCCTCTTGGATTTTTTGGAATAGTCTGAGAAGGACAGGGGTTAGCTCTTCCTTAAATGTTTTGTAAAATTCTCCTGGGAAACCGTCTGGCCCTGGGCTTTTGTGTGCTGGGAGTTTCTTGATTACTGCTTCAATTTCCCCAACTGTTATCGGTCTGTTCAAGCTTTCTGTTTCTTCCTCCTTCAGTGTTGGAAGATTATACTTTTCTAAAAATTTGTCCATTTCATCAAGATTTTCAAATTTCTTGGCATATAATTGTTCATAATAGTTTCTGATAATCATTTGTATTTCTGTGGTATCAGTTGTTATTTCTCCTCTTTCATTTCTGATATTATTAATTTGGGTCCTCTCCCTTTTTTTCTTGATGAGTCTGCTTAAAGGTTTGTCCACTTTATGAATCTTTTCAAAGAACCAGCTTCTGGATTGGTTGATCCTCTGAATTGTTCTTTTTGTCTCTATGTCAGTCAGTTCTGCTCTAATCTTGACTATTTCCTTCCTTCTACTTGCTCTGGGATTTATTTGTTGTTGTTTCTCCAGTTCTTCAAGTTGTAGTGTTAGGTCTTTTATTTGAAATGTTTCTATCTTTTTAAGGTAAGCCTGTATTGCTATGAACTTCCCTCTCAGGACCGCCTTTGCTGTGTCCCATAGGTTTTGGACAGTTGTCTGTTCATTTTCATTTGTTTCCAGAAATGTTTTGATTTCTTCTCTTATCTCATTATTGACCCATTCATTGTTTAATAGTGTACTGTTCAGTCTCCATGAGTTTCCAAGTTTTTGAAGTTTCTCTTTGAGTTTGATTTCGAGTTTCAAGGCCTTGTGGTCTGAGAAAAAGTTTGGTATTATTTCAATTTTCCTGAATTTACTGAGGCTTGCTTTGTGTCCTATCATGTGGTCTATCTTTGAAAAACTGCCATGAGCATTTGAAAAGAATGTGTATTTTTCTTCTTTGGGATGTAAGATTCTATATATGTCAGTTAAGTCTCTTTGATTCAGTGTTTCATTCAGCGCCATGATATGTTTATTAATGTTTTGTTTGGAAGATCTGTCCATTTTTGACAGTGGGGTGTTGAAATCCCCTACTATCAGTGTGTTGCTATCTATATCTTTTTTGAAGTCATCCAACAATTTCCTTATAAACTTGGGGGCTCCTATATTGGGAGCATATAAGTTTACAATGTTGATGTCTTCTTGATAGATTCTTCCTTTAAGTATGATAAAGTGCCCCTCTGGGTCTCTCTTTATGGCCTTTGCTTTGAAATCTACTTTGTCTGATACAAGTATGGCAACGCCAGCCTTTTTCTCATGTCCATTTGCTTGGAATATTATTTTCCATCCCTTTACTTTCAATCTGTGTAGGTCTTTTGCTCTGAGGTGGGTCTCTTGTAGGCAGCATATGTGTGGGTCATGTTTTCTTATCCATTCAGCTACCCTGTGTCTTTTGATTGGGGCATTGAGTCCATTCACATTGAGAGATATTACTGATAGAAACTTACTCATCTTTTCTCTTTGTACCTGTGTTCCTCTCTGTCTCATTCTTTTCCTTCATCTGCTTAAACCAGTCCCCTGAGCATATCTTGGAGTGCTGGTTTGGTAGAGATGTATTCTTTTAGCTTTCTTTTGTCTGGGAAACTCCGTATTTCTCCTTCTATTTTAATGGAGAGCCTAGCTGGGTAGAGCAGCCTTGGCTGTAGGCCCTTGCTTTTCATGGCTTGGAATGTTTGTTGCCATTCCCTTCTGGCTTGTAGTGTTTCTGTTGAGAAGTCAGCTCCTAGGCGTATCGGGGCCCCCTTGTATGTTACCTTCTCCTTCTCCCTTGCTGCCTGGAGGATTCTCTCTTTGCCTTTGACATTTGCCATTTTAATGATGATGTGTCTTGGAGTGGACCTCCTTGGGTCCTTCTTGAGTGGGGTCCTCTGTGCCTCCTGGATCCATGAGAGCCTTTCTCTCCTCAAATTAGGGAAATTTTCCATCATTACTTTTTCGAGGAGGTTCTCTATCCCTTGCTCCTCCTCTTCTTCTGCTATCTCTATTATATGGATATTATTACATTTCAGGTTGTCCTGCATTTCCCTAAATGCCTCTTCATTCTTTTTGAGCCGTTTTTCCATTTCTTGTTCTTTCTGGGAGCTTTTTTCTACCTTGTCCTCCATCTCACTGATTCGATCCTCAGCTTCATCCAGCCTGCTTTGGATTCCTTCTACTGTGTTCTTCAATTCAGAAATGGTATTCTTCATATCCTCTTGTGTCTTCTTGATAGTTTCTATGTCCTTTTCCAGGCTGATATAGTTTGCTGTAAGATCCTGATAGTTTCTCTGCAGTTTCTCATAGTTCTCTTTGAGCTGGCTGAGCTCATTGAGCTTCCTTAGAACCATTGTTTTAAATTCCATATCTGATAGTTCCCTTGCCTCTGTTTCATTGAGCTCTCTTGGGGAGTCCCTTTTTCCACTCATTTGGGGGGAACTTCTTTTTCTTCCCATTTTTGTGAGAGTCTGTTAAGTATTTTTGTCCTTTACTTTTCTTTCTGGGCTTGCCTCTGATGATGTCAGTTGTTGACCCTATAGGGCCTTGGGTTGTTTGTTTGAGCCTTTCAGGAGTCTAATGCCTGTGTCTGACTCCTGCTTGGAGCAGCTCTGTGACCCCTTCGGTCAGGGCTGGGCTATTTTTTGGGATCTCTCTGCGCTCTCACGAGAGCTCCTTGAGCGCGTTCCCCAGCGCGGCAGGGTCCCCCACCTGCCTGGGCTCGCATGTGTTTGCCCCAGACCAGGGGGCTTATTCGCGACCTCCCGTGCTCATCTGGCCTCCCTGGCACGCGAGCTTCGTGGCACTGGTCAGTTTAGGGTCTTCTATTGGGTGTTTTCCCCGCTTTTGGCTCTTTGGGTGCGTTGTTTGCCCTCGCCAAATGGGGACTACGGAAATGGGAGGAAATCAGCTCTAGGACTCTCCGGTTAATCCTGTTTCTGGTCTCTCCTCCAGGGACTCTGGGCAGCTCTACTTATTTTGTGGGCTGCTCCGCAATCGCGGCGGGTAGGTCAATTGACGCCTGCCCTTGCCCCTCTGTGCAATCCCTCGCAGGCCGTATGGGTGCCAGTCTGTGTGAGGCCTTGCCGGCAGGTGCAAGCCTTCGCCAGCCCGCGTGGGTCACACACACGCTCGCCAACCCTCGCCAGTCACTCGGCGCAAGTGTGCGCGCCTGCTCTGGGTGTTTTGGGGGTTTCTATGTTTGCTTTTCGGCTTTTGGCTCTTTGGGTGTGTGGCCTCTTCCCGCGCAATGGAGACTTCGGCAAGGAGAAGGAGTCAGGACTCCCCGGTTCCTCCTCCCATTCTTTCCCCAATGCCTCCGTTTCTAGTCTCCCCTTAGGGGCCTCTGGGCAGTTCTGTGACTCCTTCGGCCGAGGATCCAACCCCTGTGCGGACTGCGTTTCAATCGCAGGCAGTCTGGTTCATGCGCGCCCCGCTTCTGCCTCTTTGGGGTCACGCCTTTCCAGCCCACAATGGAGACTACCGAACGGGGAGGGAGTCGGGACTCCCCGGTTCCTCCTCCCGTTCTTTCCCCAATGCCTCCGTCTCCAGTCTCTCCTCAAGGCTCTCCCAAGCAGTCTGCACTCAGCCCCATAGCTCACAGGCGTACAAGCTGTGTGCGGAGCGCACAAAAGGCAGGTTAATTGATTCCCTTATGCCTGAGCGAGATGGTAACTGCAGAGTGGGAAGTGCGTTATCACCCGGGCTCCACCGGCCGCAGTGTCAGTTCTCTTCACAAAGTTTTCCTCACCAGTCTTTTCCCAGACACCAGCCCACCCTGCTGCCGCCTGTACCCAGCGATCAAGGAGGGTGGCTGCCGCTGCAACTTTTGCGTTTGCCCTTTAAATGTCTTTTTGCATCCCCAGCCACCTGTCTCTGGCAGAGAGCGCCCCTAAGCTTTTTGGGGTTGCGTTTTGTCTGTATTTTTCTCGGCTTTAGCTGCTGTAGTTTAGGGGTTCCTGTTTATGATTCAGACCCCGTTCTTCTCGGGGGGACACTAACTGGCTGTTTCAATGTCCCTCTGGTGCCAGTGCCCGTGCGCACCCAGTCCACCCTCTGGAGCCTCCACCGCAATTCTCACCGGTTGGGATGTGTGAGAGTCGAATCCACTGTCCGCGGCACCAAGGCTCCTCTCCCACTATCGCTCCACTGCTTTCCAGGTGATTACTCCATTATTTAGTTGCAATTCCAAATAAAATATTATTAATAAAAAATTGGAAAAGAGGATAAAAAAGAAAAGAGAAAAAAATAGAGTAAGAATAGGATACACTGCCTGCAAAGCTTTGTGGATCCTGCTCTAATGTTATCTGAAGCTGGACAGCTGTTGTGCCAGTCTTGGGCCTGAGAAGTTCTCTCTTGCAAGCCAATGTAAGAGGCTGTTTTTGCATGGCATTTGTCAAGTTTGTCAGGGTGGAGATTCTAGTACACCAGCAGGTGGGGCCTCCGAATCCCAGAGGTTCAGTCTCCTCTGGGTTTTGTTTTTTGAATGTCCTAGCTCTGAGCTGCCCTCTCCTCCCCTGCACTGGTCAGGACTTAAAAATTTTTTTTTTCTAATGCTCAAGTCTTTCTCTTCTCCCTTCTCGTAATTTCAAGGTTTCTATCTTTGATATACCAGTTCTTTTCTTCATCTGGTCAGTTCTATTTCGTATGGTTGCTAATTCAGTCTTGATGTCTTTTATTGAGTATTTCATCTGTAGAATTTGGGTTTGGTTTATTTTATTTTATTTTTGTTTAATTACAGTTGTCCCAATTTACTCCCGCTGCTCGCCCCTGCCCCATTCCCAGAGTCAATACTCACCCCGTTGTCCATGCCCATGGGTCCTTTCTACCTGTTCATTGACTTGCCCCTTCTCCTTTTTCCCCCCGTTTAACCCCCTTTCCCTTCCCCTCTGGTCACTGTCAGTTTGTTCTTTATTTTCATGTCTCCGGTTCTATTTTGCTTGTTTGTTTTGTTGATTAGGTTCCACCTAGAGGTGAAATCATATGGTACTTGTCTTTCACTGCCTGGTTTATTTCATTTAGCATTGTACTCTCCAGTTCCATCCATGCTGCTTGAAGGGTAGTAGCGTTTTCTTTCTGCTGTGCAGTATTCCATTGTGTAAATATACCATGTTTTTTTGATCCACTCATTAACTGATGGGCACTTAGGTTGCTTCCAGCACTTGGCTATTGTAAATAGTGCTGCAATGAACATTGGGGTGCATAGGTACTTTTGTATTGGTGTTTCAGGATTCTTAGGGTATAATCCCAGTAGTGGAATTGCCAGGTCAAAAGGCAGTTCCATTTTTAGTTTTTTGAGGAAATTTCATACTGTTTTCCACAGTGGCTGCACCAGTCTGCATTCCCACCAACACTGCACTAGGCTTCCCTTCTCTCCACAAACTTGCCAGCACTTGTTATTTGTTGATTTGTTAATGATGGCCATTCTGACCAGTGTGAAGTGGTATCTCATTGTGGTTTTAACTGCATCTCTGTGATGGCTAGTGAAGCTGAGCATCTTTTCATGTCTCTGGGCCCTGTGTATGTCCTTCTTGGAGAAGTATCAGTTGAGGTCCTTTGCCAATTTTTAAATTGGATTGTTTGTTTTCCTGGTATATTTTTTAAGGTTTTATTTATTTATTTTTAGACAGGGTGGAAGAGGAGGAGAAAAAGGGAGAAAAACATCAATGTGTGGTTGCTTCCCACACACCCCCTACTAGGCTTCTCACATGCCACAACCCAGGCATGTTCCCTGACTGGGAATTGAGCCAGCAACCCTTTGGTTTGCAGGCTGGTGCTCAATCCACTGAGCTACACCAGCTAGAGCAAGTTCTTTATATATTTTGAAGATCAAACCGTTGTCTGAGGTATCATTGGCAAATATGTTTTCCCATATGGTTGTTCCCTTTTCATTTTGTTGATATTTTCTTTAGCAGTGCAGAAGCTTTTTAATTTGATACAGTCCCCCCTTTTAAGCCTTTCTTTTATGTCCCTTGCCCTAGGGGATGTATCGGTGAAATTATTGCTGTGTGGAATATCTGAAGTTTTCCTATTTATATACTCCTCTAGGACTTTTATAGTGTCATGACTTATAAGTCTGTTATCCATGTTGAATTTATTTTTGTGTATGGTGCAAGTTGGTGGTCTAGTTTCATATTTTTGCATGTACCAATCCAGATCTCTTAACACCATTTGTTGAAGAGACTATTTAGACTCCATTTTATACTCCTGTACCTTTGTCAAATATTAATTGTCCATAGAGATATGGGTTTATTTCTGGGCTCTTTATTTTGTTCCATTCATCTATGTGTGTGTTCTTATATCAGTACTAGACTCTTTTGATTACACTGGCCTTGTAATAGTTTGATATCAGGTATTGTGATTCCCTCCTACTTTGTTCTTTCTGAAAACTGCTGAGGCTATTCGGGTTCCTTTATGGTTCCATACAGTATTTTGAAATATTTGTTCTAAATCTGTGAAATATGTCATTGGTATTTTAATAGGGATTGTGTTGGACCTATAGATTGCTTTGGGTAGGATGGACGTTTTGATGATCCATCATGTGTTTCATCCATGAACACAGTATATTCTTCCATTTATTTGTGTCTTCCTTAATTCCTTTCTTCAGTGTTGTGTAGTTTTCTGAGCACAGGTCTTTATACCTCTTTGGTTAAGTTTATTTCTAGGTACTTTATTTGTCTTGTTGCTATAGTAAATGGGATATTTTCCTGATTTCTCTTCCTGATATTTCATTGTCAGTGTACAAAAATGCTTTCAATTTCTGAATATTTACTTTGTATCCTGCTGTTTTGCCTAATTCACTTATTCGGTCAGGTGGTTTGTTGTTGGAGTCTATAGGGTTTTCTATGTACAATATCATGCCATCTGAAAACAATGACCGTTTTACTTTCTCCTTTCCAATCTGGATGACCTTTATTTCTTTGTCTTGTCTTATTGCTGTGGCTAGAACTTCCAATACTGTGTCAAAAAGAAGTGGTGAAAACAGGTACCCTTGTCTTGTTCCCAATATTAGGGGGAAGGCTCTTAGTTGTTGCCCATTGAGTATGATATAGGCTGTAGATTTCTTGTACATGGTCTTTATTATGTTGAGGTGTACTCCCTCTATTCCCACTTTGCTGAGTGTTTTTATCATGAATGGGTGCTGTATTTTATCAAAATTTTTTTTAGCATCTACTGATATTATCATGTGGGTTTTATCTTTCATGTTGTTTATGTGATGTATTACATTTATTGATTTGAGAATATTGTACCATCCTTGCATCCCTGGGATGAATCCCACCCAATCGTGGCATATGACCTTTTTTTTAATGTTTTTATTTATTTATTTTTTTAGAGAGAGGAGGAAGGAAGGAAAGAGGCAGAGAAACATCAATGTGTGGTTGCCTCTTGTACACCCCCTACTGGGGTCTTGGCCTGCAACCCAGGCATGTGCCCTGCCTTAGAATCGAACCGGCGACCTTTTGGTTTTAGGCCAGTGCTCAATCCACTGAGCCACACCAGCCAGGACTGATATTTTTAATGTATTGCTGGATCCAGTTTGCCAATATTTTGTTGAGGATTTTAGCATTTATGTTCATCAGTGACATTGGCCTACAGTTTTCTTCCTTTGTTTTGTCTTTATCTGGTTTTGGAATTAGGATAATACTGGCCCCATTAAAAGAGTTTGGGAGTCTTCCCTTTTCTTGGATTTTTTGGGAATAGTTTTAGAAGGATTGAGGTTAGCTTTTCCCTAAATTTTTGGTAAAATTCTCATGTGAAGCTGTCCAGTACAGGTCTTTTGTGTGCTGGGAGTTTTCTGATTAGTGCTTCAATTTCTCTAGTTCTTATTGGTCTATTCAGGCTTTCTCCTTCTCCCTGACTCAGTTTTGGAGGATTATGTTTCTAGAAATTTGTCCATTTCACCCAGGTTTACAAATTTCTTGTCATATAATTGTTTGTAGTAATTTCTTACAATTCTTTATATTTCTGTGATATTGGTTGTAATTTCTCTGCTTTTGTTTCTTTTTTTCTTAAGTATATTTTATTGATTATGCTATTACAGTTGTCCCATTCTTTTTCTCCCCTTTATCGCCCCCATCGTGCACCATCCCTCCCTCCAGCATGCCCATCCCATAGTTCATGTCCATGGGTCATACATATAAATTCTTTGGCTTCTCCATTGCCTATACTATCCCCAACCTCCCCCTGTCTGTTTTGTACCTACCATTTATGCTTCTTATTCCCTGTACTCTTCCCCCAATTCTTCCCCTCCCCCTCCCCACTGATAACCCTCCATGTGATCTC
The DNA here is from genome assembly GCF_021234165.1 of Pteronotus mesoamericanus. Classification (NCBI taxonomy): domain Eukaryota; kingdom Metazoa; phylum Chordata; class Mammalia; order Chiroptera; family Mormoopidae; genus Pteronotus; species Pteronotus mesoamericanus. The sequence goes on from NW_026555198.1 coordinate 8,949,991, forward strand.
CATTTCTGTGATTGTGCTCCTGTTCTAGTTGTTTGCTTATTTTGTGTCTTTTTTAAGATTCAGTTGCTGGTAGTTGTGAATTTCTATCATTTTACTTTTCATACTTTTGATCTTCTTTTTCTTAGATGAGTCCCTTTAACAATTCTTATAATAAGGCTTGGTGATGATGAACTCTTTTAACTTGACCTTATCTGAGAAACACTTTATCTGCCCTTCCATTATAAATGATAGCTTTGCTGGATAGAGTAATCTTGGATGTAGATCCTTGCTTTTCATGACTTTGGATACTTCTTTCCTGTAAGATTTCTTTTGAGAAATCAGCTGATAGCCTTATGGGAACTCCTTTGTAGGTAACTGTCTCCTTTCCTCTTGCTGCTTTTAAGATTCTCTCTTTATCTTTAATCTTGGGTAATGTAATTATGATGTGTCTTGGTGTGTTCCTCTTTGTGTCTAACTTTTTTTGGATTTTCTGTGCTTCCTGGACTTGCATGTCTATTTCCTTCACCAGATCAGGGAAATTTTCTTTCATTGTTTTTCAAACAAGTTTTCAATTTGTTCCTTTTCTTTTCTCCTTTTGGCACCCCTATAATTCAGATGATGGAACTTTAAAGTTGCCCTAGAGGTTCCTAAGTCTCTCCTCATTTTTTTGAATTCTTGTTTCTTCATTCTGTTCTGGTTGAAGGTTTATTTCTTCCTTCTGCTCCAAATCATTGATTTGAGACCTGGTTTCCTTCCCTTCCCTGTTGGTTCCCTGTATATTTTTCTTTATTTCACTTGTTATAGCCTTCATTTCTTCCTTTATTTTGCATCTGTACTCAATCATTTCTGTGAGCATCCTGATTACCAGTGTTTTGAACTCTCCCTCTGATAGGTTGGCTATCTCCTTATTGCTTAGTTCTTTTTCTAGAGTTTTGATCTGTTCTTTCATTTGGGCTGTATTTCTATGTCTTGGCACACCTGTTACATTGTAAGGGGCAGAGCCTTAGGTGTTCACCAGGGTGGGGCAAACCCACTTTGTTGTGTTGTGGCCCTGTGTATGGGGGTGGGGTCAGAGAGGGAAATATACAGCTTGCTTGGCTCTCGCCCTGCTTTCAGTCACTTCTATCTCTACCCATAAGTGAATTGGGCCCTTCTGCTGCTGCCTTGTTGTTGATTGCCAGGTGGGTAGGTTTGTGTACAGTTTGGGACCCCCTGGGTCCTTCCAAAGGACTCCCCTGTGAGATTGGCAGTTTCTCTCACTGCCGTGACCCCCACAGATTTTTACAGCGAGAGGCTTTGAGGCTTACTTTTCCCCCACTGGAACTCTGGGTTGCATGGTCTGTCTCACTCTCCAGTTATTCCTCCTGGTTTATCTGTATCCAAATGTGGGACCACCCAGTCTGCCAGCTGGTACCTCACTCACTCTGTCCGCCAGCCACTGCCTTGCCACATGTCCTGTCTACCCCAGCCACCTCTCTCTGCCCCTCCAACCAGTCTGGGTGAATGTTTCTTCTTTAACTCCTTGGTTGCCAGACTTCCATATAGTTTGATTTTCTGGGAGTTCTGGTTGTTGTTGTTGTTTTTAAATTGGTTGTTATCCTTCTTTTGCTTTTGCGAAGAAGTGAAGCGTCTACTTATGTCTCCATCTTGTCTGGAAGCCTAAACTTTATCTGATATAATAATGTTTCTCTCAAGGATGGACCACATAACTTATGGTGGTCCCATAAGATTATAATGGAGCTGAAAAATTCCTATTGCCTAGTCGCATTGTAGTGCAACACAAAATACTTACCATTGTGTTAGAATTACCTACAGTATTAAGAACAGTAACATGTTATATAGGTTTGTGGCATAGGATCTGTGGGGAAATAGAATTTGTCACTCCAAAATATGTCTATTTGGAATAAGGACTCTTTTAGCTTTGCTAATTTTAAGAAAGAGCAGACGAGGGAGAAACTCTGAAAATCAAGTAGAAGTTACTCTTTGTAAGACACATTTACATTTGTAAAGGAAATATCCACTTGTAAGGGTGTTTCCCTCCTTGTACCAGGAAGAGAAGGATGAGCTAATCTCTAGAAATTCTTATCAATGCAATAAAAAGGGACTTAAATCTGCATTAACAACTTTACACTTGTTTATTGTGCTTTTCCTGGTAACTTCCCAAAACTGTCTAGTTCACTCCCAAACTTCTTTTTAGCTGAAGATGCTATTTAACATGATGGGTTGGGCCGTTTTAAGGAGTTACTCAGTTTTTCTTGGCTCCTTCCAGGATAGAGGGAAAATTATTTTTCCTCTTCTACAGAGCAATAGGTTGTACCACATAACCTAGGTGTGCGGTAGGATATACCATTTAGGTTTGGGTAAGTGCACTGTGATGTTCACAACAATGTTGCCTAATGATGCATCTCAGAATGTATCCATATTAAGAGGCGCATGGCTTTATATGCAATTGTTAATTAAGTGTGTAATGGGGTACAGAGGGGTGTACCCTGAAAATAGGAGAAAGTCCCCAAACTTTTGGTTGGGGGAAGGGGGAAGTGGATGATATGGCATTTAAGATACTTTACGTAACAATGGCAAGTTAATAGCTGCACCTGTCTTGAACAAAGAGGGCTGGGAGATGGCTACTGCCCAGGGCAGAAGGTGTATGTGATCTTGAGAGTATATAGTGACTTGTGACATAGCTGGGGGAGGTAGATGCTCACTCCAGATGTCCGTGCCACATGGGTAACTCTTGCCCTGACTAAAGATGGCAGCTGAAAGAAAGTAAAAGATATGGGGGAACTGGCAAAAGTGGCACATCATAGGAAAGGCCAGATAGGCGGTCACATAGGAAGTTCTGGGCTGAGCATTTAAAATAAGGGAAGGCTGAGAGAGAAGTAAGAATAAGCCATGTGGGCTGAGACAGAGGAAGCAGTCATGCAGCCTGAAAGGGTGTAGGAGAGTCCACCACAAAGAGAAGCAGTCTGGGCAGAGCTGATGGAGCTGTGTGGGTACCTGCCTGGTCACCCAGATTTGTGAGATATGCTTGGAGCCAAACTGTGCCTGGGAATGCTGATCTGAAGACTCCTGCTTCTCTGAAGGATGTATAGAGAAGCCACTTTCTTGGGACGTGTGCCTCTCTGGGCTGCACCATGATCTTATGTAACACAGCACGTTTTCCTGAACCACTACATGGAGACTGAGGACAACATACCCCAGATCCTGAAGGAGAGAGCTGCTGTGAGAGAATGGTGATTCTGAAACCCACAAGCCCAACTTCCAGAGGAAATGGAGACCTGTTTGTGCAGCTGGCTTAATAACAAATAAGGATATGGAAGGATAAGGATCTGGGCATGGTGCTGGCTTATATGCTTTTGGGGAACAAGGTAAGTGCTGGGTCTCATGGGAAGGAGGGCTCTGAGCAGGAGTGCTCTCAGCCCCTCCGAGATAGGAACCTGGTAAATAAAAACCTGTTTCCTTCAACACTAATTGTCGGCTCATGTGTCAAGGTGCCATGTGGCTGAGCCCTGGTTTGCTTGGGTACATAAGGAGCAGGACAGAGTGCTGCAGGTGTAACTGAACAGGAAAAGAGTTTGTCCACCAGGCACACAGCAGAGCCAAACACTGAACACTGAGGATTGCAGCAGAGGAATTAGAGTTGCTGTTTTGCAGGGCACCACACAAATAGAACAGAAAAGCTCTTTCTTATCTTCTCCAATGGCTTCATTGGGGGGAAAAAATCATGTGTAAGGGGTTCACGGTTGCAGGCTATATTGATTGGTGACTTCTTGTGCAAGCTTCCACAACTTTATCTGTCCACGGTCTTTGTGACTGGCCAGGTGGTTTTTCCTGCTTACAGAGCTCTGCAAAACAATTTGTGATTGTGAGTCAGTGATGTTGTCTTAAAAGGAAAGAGAAGCAGAGCTATCCATTTTGTAATTAACAGGATACATTCTTCTACCATCTAAAGCAAAGTATGTTTTATATTCTTCCCTGAAACTTGATATACAGGCAGTCCTCCAGGCACCAGTACATGACTATATTTCAGTGCAACTATGACTCTCAAAAGAGCTGATGTAATAATTTTAACTAAAGGTTAAATTCTAATATACCTATTCTGTTATAATTTGCTATCAGTTTCACAGGGAAGATTTTTTTGATGTGGGGTGACCAGGAAAGTCTTCACTGAAGAGGAAAGCTGTATAAACTTCTGGAAAGGAGAAGGGAATTCTAGACGTGAATGTAGTGGTTGTCAGAATAGCAAATTGGCCCATATTGCAGAGAATTCAGTGTTGGTCAGATGTTGGTGTCAAAACTTGAAAAAAAGGTTTCTGGCATTCTAAGTAACGGACCCAAGTCCACAGAGCTGAAAGTTCTAATATGACTCAATGTTAACCTGGGCATCAAACTAATCTTTTTTGGGCCTTCTTTACCTGCCTTAGGATGAAAACATCAGGGGTAATCAGATGGAATGAAAACAAAGCTCCAGTTAATAAAGGGGATATGGAAATGCCAGAAAGATAGCAACTTGTATAGGAATATATCAACTTACAGATATATATACCTTGTATAGATGCATCAAAATGCCAGATCCTTTCATATTGTAGCCTACTAAGGTCAGGAAGCTTTTCTCTCAATTTGGTTCCTCGCTGAGTCCCCAAAGAGTTCTTTCTGTGTTTACAGAGATCTGTTACTTTCTATGAAATTGACAGTTGCTCAGCGGGTGGCTTACAATGCCAGAGTGTGCCAGGAGAATTTTCTACATAGAATATTGAATTTATTCATGATAGGACAATTGAAAGTTTACATAACTTGGAAGGATGTATAGGGTGGTCCTGCAATGTATACATTATAAAATAATACTGGTATACAATTTTAGAAAAAAAAAACACATTAGTTTCTTGGAGGCTCTTATTCGGCAGCAGCAGTAGTAAATGAAAAAAGAACTAGAATTGAAATTGGAAAAGTCATCATTCATGTTGCCTGTCACTACCAGAACCAGTAGGGACCAGTAGGGACAAGGATTGAATCTTTATGAGTGCTTTATTCAGATGCTGGCGATCTGAGAAGACAGCAGGTTATGTATCCTCAAAAAACCATCTTAACATTTAACTACTTGTGCATGCTTCCACAATTTTCTTTATCTGTCCAGGGTTTTTGTGACTGGTCAGGTGGTATTTCCTACTTACAGAGTTCTGTGATTGTGATTCAGTGATGTTATCTTAAACAAAGGGCAAAACAGAAAATAATGCTCCATGTAAAAGGGGCAGGCCGCTACTCAGCTCTAGCTGACTCTTCATGTAAAATTTCTTAAGGGAAGCCAGAAATCTGAAATTTCTATGTGAAGTCTCTTAATTTTAAGTGCAGGTAACTAATTAAAAATGAGTGAAAAAACTGCAGGTCAAAAAGACATGTCTGTTTGAGGACTGGCTATAGCTTAGTTTACAATCTTAACCTAACCCAAGCTTCTATCTTCGGTATGATGGATAAAATCAGGCTGAGTGTTCTGATATTTGCTTGAGTTCACTCAGGTGACAGAATAGGGATTACAACTCATATTTATGGTGATTACAATGACAGAATTCTAGTTTCCCTCAAAGAAGTTCCTACATTTAGGTAAGTGAAGTATCCCATGAAGTGTTAAGTATTTAATGGCAGATTTACAGGCATGTGGCTTTTGCCCTCAATAATACATTATTAAAAAGTATTTTTCACACAGCATGCTACTCCACAACCAGAAAGTTATCAATGAAAAGTAAAAATTTTTTGCTCCACCCATATAATACAGCTGAAAAAAATTTAAACAGTACGAAACTTCTCTGTAAATTTAAGTATGTCATCTCTGCTTTAATATTTTGAACTTAAAGTCTTTTTGAAGTATGCAGTACAGTTACCAAAGGTATTAGTGAACATTAAATGGGTTTTATGTCAACATTTTGCTGTTTTGTTGAATTTGCAAGTTTGTCCTAATTTTTAAATAATCTAGTATTATTACTTGTTAATTAACTTGAGTAGTAACTCAATTAGATGTTAGTACTTTGAAGTTCTTATACAATCTGATGAAGAATCAAAACTTTTGCCAAGTAACTTCATATTTCAACATTTCTTATACCAAAAAATTATTCTTAGTAAGGTGAAGCTCCACTTGTACTTTAATTTTATAGTTCACAGGTAGACATGCAGGGTGAATGCAAAGTCATTTAGAAACAAATTCCTACTTAGCCAAAATGCCAAACATTTGGCACAAAAAAAACTTTCCAAACCAATACATAGCATGAATCGCTTACAGGATGAGACATAACATTAGCAAATATGTGAAGGGGCAATTTGCAAAATACAATTTTTAAAAAGATTTTATTTACTTATTTTTAGAGAAAGGGAAGGGAGGGAGGAAGAGAGGAAGTTAAATATCAATGTGAGAAAGAAACATTGATCAGTTGTCTCTCATACACTCCCTGACCAGGTACATGGTCTGCAACCCAGGCATGTACCCTGACCCAGAATAGAATTGGCAACCTTTCACTTTGTGGGACGATGCCTAACCAACTGAGCCACACTGCTCAGGGCACAAAATAGAATTTTTTAAAAGGAAGGTTTATAATGATTAAAAAAAGCGGGGGGGGAGGGAAGGAGGAAAAGAAGATGAACCAAAGAACACACAATTCAATTCAGTAACATAGATTTGCACTTTATTGTAATTTTGCATCCTGAGATAATAAAATTTTATATCTGACAAGTGAATGATGACAGAAGCAGCAGTGAAAGTTTCAGAGAGGCAGGTTTTCTTCATTTTGGCACAGCTGTATATAGGTTGAGTTCTTGCTGGGGGGTTACTCCAGAACTCAAAGAAGAAAAATGAATTCATTCCACAGGCTATGTAACAATACAAGATGCATGGAAGTTCTTGGTTTGCATGGACATAGCCACTTTTATTCTTTTCTAGTAAAGTTGTCCCAACAGGAATCCTCTGCCAAAAAGTAGAAATCTTAGGTTTTTCAAACAGGTGTTTTGATCAATGCCTGCTTCCTGGCTACCAGGATTTCCTGTTTTTGCAGCCTAGGCTCATATTTACATGTGGTTTAGTCCAAGGACGGCAAAGTAGCTTGTAGATTATATAATTTCAAACATTTATAACTGGTTTCAAAGTCCAGGCATTAAAACAATTTATGCTACTTGCTTACTAGAAAAATTGAAAAATAAGCCAAGATAAATGCAAAGAAAATAAGCAGGAATAAAAGGAACTTTGAAAAATTATTGCCTTGACTCATCACGTTGAGTTTATACACAGAACTACTTTGAGACTCAGAAATTGATATTTATTCTAATGCTAGAACATGACATTTTAACATTTTCCACATTTGCAATCCTGTGTATGTGTGTACGTCTGCTCTACGCATACACACCCAAATAAATTATATAATCCTGAAATAAACAAAAAAAACCCTGAAGGCAAATTCTAACATGAAGTTATATAGTCCAATCTAGCCAAAACACATTGATGCACACAATCTAGCATTTTATTATTTAGGGACTGGGTAAGCAACCTGTGGAAAGAGTTAAATAATCTTAGTTCCTTTATAAAAGTGGCTCCCAACATTTCACCATAAGAATCCCTTTATTATTCCTCCCCCATGTTTTCAAGTATTTTGCTTGCTAAATTGAATGTAATAGGTTTTCTCATTTTTATTAATCGAAATCATAACTGCCATTCACAGTTTTAGATCAGTGAGTGATAACTGGTATTAGACAGAATTGAAAAAATATACTCAAAATACGTGGAAATTCAATGTCATAGTTGGCTTGTGCAGCAGAAATATTCTGAGTAAATGTATGATTTCTAGTACACTTTTTGAAATATTGAAAAAGGTTCAAGGACGCCTTTACTGTTGTCTTTATTTGCCCCAAGTTGGGAACCACTAGTTTAGAACTACCTGCTTTTCCTCCCAAAATCAAGTATGAACATAACATAATATAACATAACACAATTATCCATGTTAACACATAGAGGATTGATAAAATTCTCTACTGAAAAATAGATTAATTGCAACACTCATTCTGTAGGGTTTGAATGAGAAAGAAAACATAACAGATTTAAAGCAATATATTTAAAAATTACAAAATTATGACATCCAGTATATTTTCCAATCAACTTCAAAAAGCACATTAATATATGAAAATATCCTCAATTCCCCTGTGAGGTAGGCCCAGATTATTGTCCCCACTTACACAACGAGGACATGAAATACAGAGGAATTAAGCAGCAGAGCTAAGAACTGAACCAACCAGAAGTGACTTGGGTTTGATTCCGAACCACTTTCCTTTCCAGCTAATATTATCAATTTGTTCCAACAGATCTTTGTGAGCATATGGAGCTTATTAAGTCACTGAAACAATACTGAATAAGATATGAAACTCTTTTTGCATTAATGTCAAAGTAGATCCTCCCGTATCTCCAATCATTGTTACAGCTATAATTCTTGTACAGTTATCAACTACATAGTCAGATTCCACATAGGCAAAGGCCACAGACCTCAGTCCTCAGTTCCTGGGGAATTACATTCATTCTCATTACCATATAGGGCTGAGGTCTAGCAGGCAGGCATCAGGTTCTTTAAGTCTGTGTGATAGGAATACATATCAGCTAGGAGCCAGTTGTTGAATCAAACTTTTACTGTGTGCAAGGCACTGTGAGAGTTCCTACCAAGGGTAGTAGATCTGAAAAAATCATTCTGAGATTCTGTAGGGTAAAAATCTCCTAAGGATTCGTAGAATCACAGAATGTGATTAGGTAATCTTTAATTTTCTGTCCAGCTCTAGGTTCAATCCTATAATTTTACAGATAAAGAGATTGACATGTAATTTAAGTGACTTTCCTGGAGCCCATAAGATTACATCATTTCTTCATATAGTATGAATCTGACAGAATCTACAGAAAATGAAACATATTCTCAGGTTGCCATCGTCAAAATGGAAAAGCAGGCTCCAAATCAGAAAAGAGAAATTTGGGGCAAGATGAGTCAGTCAGTCAGTCAGTCAGTCTGTCTGTTTGTCTGTCTCTCTGTCTATCTATCATTTATTTCTATCCTTATTTTTAGTCCATATATTACATAAACAAGTAATGTTAATAAACCTATTTCTTTTCTGTGGAAAATTTCCCTGTAATTCACCATTTAAAAGAATACAGACAACTTGACCATTGTTGCAAAATGGATTTTTAAATTAGAATTTTATAGGCATAAGATGACCTAATTTTAATAAATTTGAGCATTTTACTATCAAATTAGCAAAAAATTTTCCACTGTTTGAAACTCCTCCCATTAAATGGATGTTTATAATTTCTATGTCCTCCTAGGTCAAAGTCAATTCTAGTGAAATATTGTTTAAGGAGTGAGATTTGATTTTTTTAAGTGGTGGTTTATTTGTAAACAGAATAAAAATGCTAATGATTTTTAAAGCTCTTATACATTTGGAAAAAACCCTATTTGTTCAAAGGCTTAGAACTTCATTCCAAGTATTAAAAAAAATAAATTTCATTAGAAATGGTAGAGTACTAAATACTAACACAGTCTGATTATAGGTCATAATAATATGAACAGTATGTCTATTAAATACTTAAGTGGGTTTTGGTGGGGCTTCAATCCATTGTTATTTGAGAACTCTGTTAAATTATATCTTCACTAGCATTAGAATTAAAACTGATAGTCTTGTTCTGTAATACTACGTCACTAATGGATGACATGACTGGGGAAAAACAAGGAAACAGAATTTAAATAATAAGAAGAAATACAATGTGTAAGTGAAATATACTGAGTTGAAAAGATGGTTTTAAATCTAATATTTATCAATTCATCCATTCTGCTCCCTTCCACAAAAAATGTAATCTTTTTTCAAAAAAGACAAGGCACTTCTCCATCTACGTCTAACGTCTAACGTTTGACTACAATGTTCTCTTTCCTAAATTAATATGAGGGGTTTAAAGGGGAACAAAGAATAGCTGAAAAAGGTTAAAGCTTATTTCATTTTATATACAGTTTGGGTGTTTAAAAGGGTAATGGGGTGGAGATGCATAAGGGAAAGTTAGAGAAGAGCTAGTTTTAACATGCAATCTTAAAGCTTTGTGAGATTTATATACTTTGGCAAATACATGTTATTTTCTCTGGAAACAACCATAGCAGATTTCATAAAGGAAAATGCAGCAAAGAAATTCAAAATTACTTTCTTCAAAAACAACTTTCACAAAAATATTTCACTAACTTGATGAAAATATCTGAGTATATACTATCCTGAGGATAAAAGAAAAAAAGGTTGATGGAGGAGGAAATAATGACCACAGCGTGCTGTGTCATTTTAGCATTCACCTTGGCCAATTTCAGTGAAAAGAAAACAGCTCCTTATAAAGCACTTCAAAACACACAAATGTTAATCAGCCCTGTCCTGAGGCAAATAGTTTGAAAAAGCAGTCATATAAGAAAGTAAAAAAAAAAAAGCACTGGGTATTTTTTGAACAGTTCAAGAAAATAAGGTGAGACAACCAGCATAATAATCAATAAAATAATAAATTTAAGAACAATTAGAGTAGGTTTTAAAATTAAGTTTATACATACTGGCACATAGTTATTATAACAAATACTACTGTCATTTGAATTATACTGTCACCTCCAGATGCATTCTATTTCTGTCTCAATATTTATATCATAGAAACCCAATTCACTACTTTCTGTTTGAGTAAAACCAAGTGTGATTTATACATGGTAGAAAAATTACTATGGACATCACATGGCCAAATTCTAAGTTTATAGGAAAAAATAAGATTTTATGGGTTGACAAAAGCATCACTTGACACTTACTCTATAATTAGAAATTAGTGATAATTATAAATTTTGTATTATTCTGCAAATCAATTTTGGTATTAAACTGTCACAGTTTGAAACATAAACCTGATGATATTAGCTGGAACATAAACCAGGTACAATTTTTCCCTGACTTTAGCTATAAAACAAGACATTTGGTATGCATTTTCAGAGGTTTCTACCTTGTCTATAAAAATACACCTTCAGTTGCAGCAGACAGATGATATTTGCAGGCACACACAGCATATGAAAAGTTAGATTCTGAGTGTCTGGGTGTCAACGTAATGGGGTTCTACAGAGGGAGGTGAAGAAGTGTTTGTGCAAAAACTACAGTCACACATTAAATAAGGTTTCTTTTTCCCCGTTCTATTACTGACATAGACTGTCAATTTCAAAGGGGCCATAAATTAAAAAAAAAGTGGTTTTAAAAGGTTTGACCTCGTATGAAGAAATGATTGTTCTTTTCACTGGGATAAATGTTTGCCTAAAATACTTTACTAAAAGCAGTAAGAGTAAGGTGATAAATAAAATATTTTAATTTTATGTTTAGCACTAGGAATTACAAATAATGCCTACATGTAGGCATACATTTGCGGTTGAATTAACACAATATAGAGCTTTTAATTATGTTTAAAACTCAAATTCTAGAAGAATTAGAATGTAATGTGCTCACTTATGCTTTTTAAAAAAGATACTTATTTATTTTTAGAGAGAGGGGAATGGAGGGAGAGAAACATTGATAAGAGAGAGAAACATCAATTGGTTGCCTCTTGCAGGCAGCTGGGGACCTGGACAGCAACCTAGGCATGTGCCCTGACCAGAAATCGAACTGGTGTCCTTTCAGTTTGCAGGATGACACCCAACCCACTGAGCCACACCACTTATCTTAATTGGGATGAGAAAGAGAGACACATGCACATAACAATGAAAAGCCTACATGTGGGATGAATTTATAAACAAAAATATTTTTGTCTATATACTTGTCTTTCCTTCATGGACACAGACAACAGTATTGTGATTACCAGAAGGAAGGGGGTTGGGGGAGGGAGAAGAGGGTAAAGGGGAATAAATGGTGATGGAAGGAGACTTGAGGCAGGGTGGTGAACACACAATACAATATACAGATGGTGTAATGTAGAATTATAAAAAAATACTTGCCTTTCCTCATTAATAATATCCAAATGTTTAAAAAATCCTCAAAAATAAGATTAAGAATATTATATCAATTATGATTTACCCACCACATACATATTCTTTAGGTACAGCTTTTCAATTAGCTTTCTCTTTCCCAAAGGAGAATATTAGAACCCTAGAAGGGCATTAACAGCAGTAGCTTTCATGAGGATCTAGACACCATCTAAGCCATTTGAAATCTCGAAACACTTCTTACAGCTGCTAATTGTGTGTGTTTTCAAATGAGGAAAAGGAAACATTGAGGGAAATAAATGAAAATAGTGAGGCTCTAAAATGTGTCAGATGCCAAATGAATTCTTTTGGGGGTGGGAATGGAGGACAAAATGGGAATTACTGAATTAAATAGAAAAAATCAGGGTCTTGGTTTCAGGTGCAATGTAAAGTATCTTAGACAACGATTTCAGTTTTAATCAGCTAATTACAAAGGGCAACCCTGTCCTACAGTTGAAATTTTTCGCATACTTATTATGGCTTTGCCATACAACATGTTTACAATCTGTACATTCAAAAGGATGCTTACAAACTTCATTCATATTAAAATCTATGCAGAATTGTTGGCAATACAGTAAGAATAATATTAAGTTCTGTAAACCATGGCATATCACATTTTACATTATGCAAAGAGACAATATTTACAAGTCTTTAGGAGTTTAAATATTTTATCCACTAACATAAGTGATAACTTAGCTAAGTGCAGGACAAAACCAGTGCTATTAATTGCATGTACTTTAAAAGCAGATAAGAGTAAAACCATTTCTAAAAGCTACCAAAAGCTTCTTTATGTCTGTTCAATAAGGGTTACAGAGCATTAAAGTAGCCTAGAAAAAATGATGCATATTTAGAAACAGTGAGTATGAAAATTATAAGGCAGCATGCTCAAAACAAGTTTTTCTTAATGCCAGCATTAATGTTTTGTCTTTAATAACAACTATACACCTACACATATGTGTGTATTTATTTAAAAACTGAGAGTGCAAAACACAAGCCTCGTTTAGCAAAAAAAATGTGCAAATTTTGTTTTTAAACCAATACAAATAAAAGAGTGAGGAGAATAGTCTACCATTATAAAGAATAAGGTGAACAGAGCAATGAGACCATCTTCATTCCAAAATCACCTACAAGGCACTAAGGGTAGGAAATGACAGGTAACACAGAAATGACTGAATAAAATTCCTCAGTCAGGTCGGAATATGGGATATTTTGGTAAGAATTCTATTAGTATTACCTGCAAAATAAAAGCAGACAAGAATATATTGACAAAATAATTTTACTTTACTATAATTTATATATAACCCAGAAAGTCTATAATCATTTTCCACAGGACTATATTTTTTCCTGTACTATAAAGTAAGTGAAATATTTAAAAGTTATAAAAAGAACTTACCACACATTTTCATTAGATAGGAAATTAAATCAAAACTGTTGCGCCATAGCAACACTTTTTAATATCTGATTTACAATAACTTTTTTTTAGGTGGAAAGAAGTAAATCCTATTACATTATGTCCTTCTATACCTTTCCTGCATCCCCCTTTTTCTTTTTAGCAAAGTGTAATGGATTAAAATTGTGCTATACAGATTAGAAAAATACCTTTGCCTGTATTACATCTATATATTTTTCAATTAAAGTTGCTATTTGGTTGAGTATTACTATCTTTTACAACTTGTTTATAAAAAACAATAAAGTGTCCAAATGGATTGATTAAAATATTTTAATTAAAGGTTTGAAAATATAATCATAACCTAAGATATTTATGAACTTACATAAATTTAACACATAATTTTATAATAGTAGATTTTAGATTTTTGATGCTTTGTATATTTCCCCCCCCAAAATTTTTCAAAGTGGAGAAAGATACCATGATAATCCTTATTTAGGAAATGGAAATGCAATGTTTATTATTAAATATATACTACATGTCAGTGACTTGAAATGAATAAATTTCATATTCTTTTCAATGTTAATAATGCTGAATTTGTCACATTGGCTACATGTGAATTTATGTTTTATGATTTAGAGGCATAGCTTTCAGTAAAACAAATGTATACAGGGCCCAGCACAAATAATGCTCCCCTTTTATTACAAAATCATAAGCATGTAATTCTGTAATATAACAATATCACACTCAAGCAAAGCATATATTTTAGGTGAAATGTTCAAATTGCTGTCCATCTTGTGGGAGACATTCATGGGACCCTACCATCCATACTCAAGCAAGCTTTACTTTTGCTGGACCCTCTACAGAATCTATGATTTCTTCATTAAAAATTAAATATTAGTGAAGTAAAAAAAAAGGACAGAAAAATACATACAGAATTCAGAAGTCAGTTCCTATGTTATACAAGTTGTGACAAGATTACATTTAGGAATATTTTGTTTAACAACAGCTGTGCCCATCACTGTATTCAATGATTTGTACCTATGTTAAAAGATTAGGGTTGTGCAGTATTTTCATCTGAGCACATTAGCTGAGATTTTTCTAAGGTCTAAGTAATTGCTAGCTTTCAAGATGTTGTATGTTGTCTACAAATCTAAAGAAGGTGAAAGAAAAACCTGTATGTTCCAACTTACAAAAGTTGAGGATGAAGAGAAAAAAGGTAGAAAGATGATTTGGCAAATGATGAATATGGTAAAATGTAACAATTAGGATGGGATCCAAAAAAGTTTAATTAGAAACAACCACATACTTACATACTCCATCATATTGCTAGTTTCACATTTCCTTTTAGTCAACTTCCAGTGTAAAGCAAGCTAAGAAAGTACAGTTTGTTAAGAATTTTGATATCAATTTATACTAATAATTACCTATACATTTGAATAAATCGCTGAAAACAATCCAGGAATAAGATCCAAATCATAACATTTTAAAATACTTGGTAAAGAATATACATTAAAAATCGAGTATTAATTCTCTAATTCATTTTTTTGTGGCCTCAGAAATTCCCATTTTTTCAATTTAATAATACAAATATATCAATGGGGCACTTATTTGCTTAAACTTCTTACCTTATGATATAGTCTGTTATTTTCCCATTCTAATAACTTCTGAATTGATCTTCTGGTCTGAGAGA
The DNA here is from genome assembly GCF_021234165.1 of Pteronotus mesoamericanus. NCBI lineage: Eukaryota > Metazoa > Chordata > Mammalia > Chiroptera > Mormoopidae > Pteronotus > Pteronotus mesoamericanus. Next base: position 8,965,067 of record NW_026555198.1, read on the forward strand.
AAGAATCAAGACTTTGTTACAACATGACTTGAGGACCGTTGTAAACTATGTGTAGCTATATTTTTCTGCTTAGTTGTAAGATCCCATTATTTTCTCCTCGTCTTTCTTATTATAAATCAGAAAAAAACAAAACAATGTAACTGACAGAAACTGCCAAAAGAGGAGCAATGTTTTGAGTGATTATTATAACAATTATAATAAAATTGTCCTTCCTCCCTTTCTCATATACAAGGTCTGGCACAAATAGCGCCCCTTTTTTAATACATAAAAATCTTTTATTACACAATCATAAAGATGTAATTCTGTAACATAACAATATCACAATCAAGCACACCTATGACATTTTAGGTGAAATGTTCAAATTGCTGTCCACCCCATGCTAGACATTCATGTACCCTACCGACCACACTCAAGCGGGTGTTACTTCTGCTGGACCCTGTATAAATACACATACACACATGAATACATGAAATTTTAATATATGCATTTCAAAATGACACATGTAAAAATTACTGTGCCATGAGTTCATTTACTGAATTATTGTGAAAACATTACTAATACTGTTAGAAATCCATTTAAGGATTTAATCTACATTTTTATGTACTTTTTCATAGGGTTATTTTTTCAATAAGCATGTAGTATGCCAAGTTAATCCAATTTCTCACAGAAAAATTTCCTATGAGAGCTCCTAGTACAATGCCTGGCATATGGTAGTCAGTCAAGGTCTAAAAGTTCAATAAAGAAAGCCAACATATATCAGAATTTCCACTGAAAAGAACATGTTAAAAACAATCAGTTAGAAACTTGTGTTGAGAGGGGAAAATATAAACAAGAGAAGCAGCACTGTAGTAAACAGAAGGACAGAGGCTAAGTTTCTCCATTTAAAAAAAATTTATCGTTGAAATACACTTGTCTCCATTTTCCAGCCCCACTTTCCCCTGCCCCACCCACCCCCACCTCCCACTCTCAATCCTTCCCCACGTTGGCTTTGTCCATGGGTTCTTTATAGCTCTTTCTTGATTTGACCCTTCCTCTTTTGCCCGTTACCCACCTCCCTCCCCCCTTCTCATTACCGTTGGCTTGTTTTTTCTTTCAATGTTGCTGGTTATACTTTTCTTGCTTGTTTGTTTTGTTGATTAGGTTCCACTTAAAGGTTCTTGCTTGTTTGTTTTGTTGATTAGGTTCCACTTAAAGGTGAGATCATATGGTATTTGTCTTTTATCACCTGGCTTATTTTGCTTAGCATAATGCTCTCTAGTTCCATCCATGCTGTTGTGAAGGGTAGTAGCTCTTTCTTTCTGCTGTGTAGTATTCCATTGTGTAATGTACCATGGTTTTTTAATCCACTCATTTATTGATGGGCACTTAGGTTGCTTCCAGCACTTGGATATTGTAAATTGTGCTGCTATGAACATTGGGGTGCATAGGTTCTTTTGAATTGGTGTTTCTGGATTCTTAGGGTATAATCCCAGCAGTGGAAGTGCTGGGTCTAAAGGCAGTTCCATTTTTAGTTTTTTGAGGAAATTCCAGACTGCTTTCCACAGCAGCTGCACCAGTCTGCATTCCCACCAATAGTGTACCAGTGTTCCCTTTTCTCCACAACCTCTCCAGCACCCATTGTTTGTTGATATGTTTATGATGGCCATTCTGATCTGTGTGAAGTGGTATCTCACAGTGGTTTTAATTTACATTTCTCTGATGGCTAGTGATACTGATCAACCTTTCATATATATCTGGGTCCCTCTGTATGTCCTCCTTGGAGAAATGTCTATTCAGGTCCTTTGCCCATTTTTAAATTGGATTGTTTGTCTTCCTGGAGTGGGATCATCTGAGTTCTTTATATATTTTGGAGATCAAACCTTTGTCTGAGAAATCATTGGCAAATATATTTTCCCATACGGTTGGTTCTGTTTTCATTTTGCTGAAGTTTTTCTTAGCCATGCAGAACTTCTTATTTTGATGAAGTCCCATTTGTTTATTCTTTCCTTTATATCCCTTGCTCTAGAGGACATATTGGTGAAAATATTGCTGTGTGGGATATCTGAGAGTTTCCTGTGTATGTTATCCTCTAGGACTTTTACGGTGTCGCAACTTACATTTAAGTCTTCTATCCATCTTGAGTTTATTTTTGTGTATGGTGTAAGTTGGTGGTCAAATTTTTTTTTTTCGCATGTAGCTATCCAGATCTCCCAACATCATTTATTGAAGAGGCTATTTAGACTCCATTTTATACTCCTGCACCTTTGTCAAATATTAATTATCCATGGAGATATGGGTTTATTTCTGGGTTCTCTATTCTTTTCCATTGATCTATGTGTCTGTTCTTATGCCAGTACCAGACTCTTCTGATTACAGTGGGTTTGTAATATAGTTTGATATCAGGTATGTGATCCCTCTTACTTTGTTCTTCTTTCTCAAAATTGCTGCAGCTATTCTGGGTCATTTATGGTTCCAGTAAGTTTTTCAAATGTTTGTTCTGTCTGTGAAATACGTCATTGGTATTTTAATAGGGATTGCATTGAATCTATAAATTGCTTTGGGTAGTATGGACATTTTGAGGATATTAATTCTTCCAATCCATGAACACGGTATATGCTTCCATTTATTTGTTTCTTCCTTAATTTCTTTCTTCAGTGTTGTGTAGCTTTCTGAGTACAGATCTTTTACCTCCTTGGTTAAGTTTATTCCTAGGTACTTTATTTTTCTTGTTGCTATACCAAGATTTTTCCTGATATCTGCTTCTGATATTTCATTGTTGGTATAAAAAAATGCCTTCGATTTCTGAATACTGACTTTGTATCATGCTGTTTTGCCAAATTCACTTCTTAGGTCGAGTAAAGTTTCTTGGTGGAGTCTATGGGGTTTTCTATGTACACTATCAAGTCATCTGCAAACAAAAATAGTTTTACTTCCTCCTTTCCAATTTGAATGCCTTTTATTTCTTTTTCTTTTCTGAACACTGTGGCTAGGATTTGCAATACTATGTTGAATAAAAGTGGTGAAAGCGGACATCATTGTCTTGCTCGCGATCTTAGTGGGAAAGCTTTTAGTTTTCGCCCATTGAGTATGAGGTTGGCTGTAGGTTTTTCATATGTGGTCTTTATTATGTTGAGTTATGCTCCATTATTCCCACTTTGCTAAATGTTTTTATCATAGATGGGTGTTGTACCTTATCAAATGCTTTTTCTGCATCTATTGATATGCTCAAGTGATTTTTGTCTTTCCTTTTTTTTATGTGATGTATCACATTTATTGATTTGCGAATATTGGACCACCCTTGCATCCCTGGGATAAACCTCACTTGATCATGGTGGATGATCTTTTTAATGTGTTGCTGGATGTGGTTTGCCAATATTTTGTTGAGGATTTTAGCGTTCATCCACCTTTTGTTGAGGATGTTCATCAGCAATATTGACCTGTAGATTTTTCTTTGTTCTGTCTTTATCTGGTTTTGAGATAAGGATGATGCTGGCCTCATAAAAGGAGTTTGGGAGTCTTCCCTCTTTCTGGATTGTTTCGAATAGTCTGAGAAGGACAGGGGTTAGCTCTTCTTTAAATGTTTCGTAAAATTCTCCTGTGCAACCATCTGGTCCAGGGCTTTTGTATGCTGGGAGTTTTTTGATTACTGTTTAAATTTCACCACTGATATTGGTCTGTTCAGGCTTTCTGCTTCTTCTTCATTCACTGTTGGAAGGTTAAATTTTTCTACAAATTTGTCCATTTCATTGAGGTTTTGAAATTTCTTGGCATGTAATTGTTCATAGAAATTTCTTATAACCCTTTTTATTTTTGTGGTATCAGTTGTTTTTTCTCCCTTTCATTTCTGATATTATTTATTTGGATCCTCTCCCTTTTTTTCTTGATGAGTCTGCTTAATGGATTGTTGGTTTTGTTTATCTTTTCAAAGAATCAGCTCCTGAATTGGTTGATCCTTTGAATTGTTCTTTTAGTCTCTATGTCATTCAATTCTGCTCTGATCTTGATTATTTCCTTTCTTCTACTCACTCAGGGACTTGTTTGTTTACCGCCCCTAACCCCGCCCCAAGTTCTTAAAGATGGAGGGTTAGCTCGTTTATTTGAAATGTTTCTATCTTTTTTAGGTACGCCTGTATTGTATGAAATTCCCTCTCAGGACTGCCTTTGTTGTATCCCATAGGTTTTTGACTGTCTTGTGTTCATTTTCATTTGTTGCCAGAAACTTTTTGATTTCTTCTCATCTCATTATTGACCCATTCACTGTTTTTTTAAATTTATAAATCACATTTATTCTATTACAGTTGTCACAGTTTTTACCCCTGTACCCCCCTCCACCCATCCCACCTCCACCCCCCACTCCCACAGTCAATTCCCACTCTGTTGTCCATGTCCATGGGTCATTCATACATGTTCTTTGTCTAGGACCTTCCCCTTCTTTCCACCATTGTCCTCTTTCCCCATCCCCTCTGGTCACTTTCAGTCTGCTCTATATTTCCTTGCCTGTGGTTTATTTTGTTCGTTAGTTTATTTTGTTGAATAGAGTCCACCTATAGGTGAGAGCATATAGTATTTGTCTTTCATTAACTGGCTTATTTCACTTAGCTTAATATTCTCCAGTTCCATCCATGTTGTCGCAAAAGGTAGGAGTTCCACCTCTCTCTCTCTCTCTCTCTCTCTCTCTCTCTCTCTTTCTTTCATAAGTGCAGATTGATTTTACTTATTCTGTAGATATCAAAGTTATTTATAAAATATTAAAAACATTTAAAACCCTTATAAAGTCTCAGCAAATAAACCAACATGACATCAGCACAGAAATAATCAAGTAGATCAATGAAATATAATGAGCATTCTAGAGACAAATGTATATATCTGTCTAACAATGTATGATTAAGTTGATATTTGAAGTCAATGGGGGAAAATAAGGCTTATTCAACAAATAAGGTGCAGAGGCCACTATTACTTGAAATAGAACAAATATAGAGCCCTATTTCACACGTTATACAAGAAATACTCAGGTGAGTTAAAAATCAATATGTAGAATCTAAGGAGTTTTAGAAGAAAATAGAACTACTATTTTTCATGACCTGAAGTAAAATATTCAAACCCAGAAGTTATAAAGTAAATATTGACATTATGTCTATATTAAACATTTAACTATATAGTAATATACATATAAAAAAGTAAAGGACAAGGAATAGAATAGAAAAGTATTTGCAACACATCTAAAACATGGTTAATAGGTTCTTTCTTTTTTGTTAGGGAAAAAAGTTCTACAAACCTCTAATCAAGAAATGGATAAAGAATACCAAAAAGTCATTTAAAGCTTTTTTTTTTAAAAAAATAATACAAATAGGCAAGAAATATACTAAAAAAGGTTTAGTTTCAACAAAGAGTAAAGGAACAATTAAAATAACATCATTGTCACAATCAGATTAATGAGTATTAAAAATATTGGTAATATCAAGTATTGGCAACTCTGAAAGGAACTGGGTATTCATAGAAACTTTTTCTTCATCTTAAAGCAGTCCCTTTAGCATATTTTGCAGTGCTGGTTTGGTGGGGGTATAGTCTTTTAGCCTTCTTTTGTCTGGGAAACTCCTTATTTTGCCTTCCATTTTAATGGAGAGCCTTGCTGGGGAGAGCAGTCTTGGTTGCAGACCTTTGCTTTTCATGACTTGGAATATTTCTTGCCAGTCCCTTCTGGCTTTCAGGGATTCTGTTGAGAAGTCAGCTGCTAGCCGTATTGGGGCCCCCTTGTATGTTACTACCTCTTTCTCCCTTGCTTGCTTTAGGATTCTCTGTCCTTGATATTTGCCATTTTAAGGATGATGTGTCGGAGTGGGTCTCATTGGGTTCCTCTTCAATGGGACCCTCTGTGCTTCCTGGACTTGTGTGACTTTTCCTCTCCTCCAGTTAGGGAAGTTTTCCATCATTACTTTTTCCAACAGGTTCTCTCTCCCTTCCTCTTCCTCTTCTCCTTCTGGTATCCCTATTAGGTGGATATTATTACGTTTCAGGTTGTCCTGCATTTCCCTCAATGCCTCTTCATGCTTTTTGAGTCTTTTTTCATTTTCTTGCTCTTTCTGGGAGCTTTTTCTACCTTATCCTCCAGCTCGCTGATTCGGTCCTCAGCTTCATCTAGCCTGCTTTTGATTCCTTCTACTGTGTTCTTCAATTCAGAAATTGTATTCTTCATTTCCTCTTGTCTCGTACTGATAGTTTCTATGTCCTTTTTCATGTTGATATAGTTTGCAGTAAGTTGCTCGTAGTTTCCCTGTAGTTTTTGGTAATTCTCTTTGACCTCACTGAGCTCATTGAGCTTCCTTAGAACCGTTGTTTGGAACTCAATATCTGATAATTTACTTGCCTCTATTTCATTTAGTTCTCTTTCTGGGGATTGCTCCTTTCCTTTCGAGTGGGGCCTATTTCGTTTTCTTCCCATTATTTGTGAGACTCTTCTCTTTTGCTTCTGATTCTTAAGTTGATCTGTCTTGATCTCCTTACTTTGTGGTGTGAACTTCTATGGTTGGAGACCGCTGTTTTTACTTTCTGGATCTGCCTCTGATGATGTCAGATGTTGACCCCGTCTGACCTCAGACAGTCTGTTGGAGACTTCCAGTAATATACTGTTTGTGGCTGTCTCCTTCAGCTGTTAATCTATTCACTCTGCACTCAGCAGGCTGCCTTAGACAGCTCAGGGTGGGGCAGAGACCGTCCTAGGGGTGGAGTTACTGGGTCCACTCAAGCTAGTGCTGTTTGGGGGAGGAGTCCGCACTGGGATCCCGCCGGCTACTCTCCGTTGTCTCCCCAAAGCCTCCATCCCCAGTCTCTCCTCAAGTGTTGCTAGACGTCTCTGTGCCTTTAGCCAGGGAACTACTGTCTGTGGCTGCCACTCTGCACTCAGCAGGCAGCTGAGACAGCACAGGGCGGGGCTATAGAGTCTTTTGACGCGGGTGCCGCTCAAGGGGAGTGGTTTCTGCCTGAGCAAGATGGCCACTGCCGCATGGGGGATGAGTGAGCACCGAGAGCCCACTGGCTACTCTCTCAGTTCTCTCCCTAAAACCGCCTTCCCCAGTCTCTCCTCAGGTGTCTGTAGCCCACTCTCCCCTACCTTTGCTGGAGACCGGGGTAAGTGGCTGCAAATAAAAATTTATGCTTTGGCCTTTTAAACAGTTCTTGGCATCTTCAACTACCTATCTCTGGCAGAAGGCAACCCTGCCATGTTCTGCAGCTGGCTGTTTTCTGTGCACCTTTTGGGCTCTGGTGCTGTGGGCTAGAGATCCCCGCTTTTGGTTTAGACCCCGCTCTTCTCAGGGGGATCCAACTGGCCATTTCAATATCCTTCTGGAGCTTCTGCCCGTGGGTGCCCCGCCCGCCTTCTCAGGTCTGTACCGCACTCCTTACCAGTTAGATTGCGCTAAAACTGATTGTTCTGTCTCCGAGGTTACAAGGCTCCTCTCTCGCCACTGTTCAGTTTTTTGTTCCAGGTGATTTTTTCCACAATTTAGTTGTAATTCCAGGTTGGTCCTGGGAGGAGGTCAGTGTGACTTCCAGTTACTCCTCTGCCATCTTGATTCTCCTCACCATTCATTGTTTAATAGTGTGGTATTCAGTCTCCATGAGTTTCAAGGTTTTTGAGTTTTTCCCTTCAGGTTGTTTTCTAGTTTCAGGCCCTTGTGGTCCGAGAAAATGCTTGTTATGATTTGGATTTTCCTGAATTTGTTGAGGCTTGTTTTGTGTCCTATCATGCAGTCTATCTTTTAAATGTTCCGTGTGCATTTGAAAAGAATGTGTATTTTCCTTCTTTGGAATTGAAAGGTTCTGCATATGTCATTTAAGTCAGTTTGATCTAATGCATTGTTCAGTTCCACAATATCCTAGTTGATGTTTTGTTTGGAAGAACTCCTGATTTAGACAGTGGGGTATTAAAATCCCCTACTATCAGTATGTTACTGTCTATATCTTTCTTGAAGTCCTCTAAGATTTTCCTTATATATTGGGGTGCTCCTATGTTGGGTGCATATGTTTACAATGTTTATGTCTTCTTGATGGCTTCTTCTTTGAGTATTATGAAGTGTCCGTGTGAGTCTCTTTTTATGGCCTTTGTTTTGAAATCTATTTTGTCTGATATAAGTATTGCTATCCCTGCTTTTCTTCCCCATTTGCTTGGAATATTTTTTCCCATCCCTTTCCTTTCAGTCTGTGTAGGTCCTTTGTTCTGAGGTGGGTCTCTTGTAGGTAGCATATGTGTGGGTCATGTCTTCTTACCCACTCAGCTATCCTATCTATATATTTTGACTGGGGCATTTAATCCATTTACATTTAAAGTTATTATTGATAGGTACTTATTCATTTTTTTTTTCATTTTGTATCTGTGTTCCTCTCTTTCTCACTCTTTTTCTTCATCTTCTTAAAGCAGTCCCTTCAGCATCTATTGTAGTGTTGGTTTGGTGGAGGTGTATTCTTTTAGCTTTCTTTTGTCTGGGAAACTCCTTTCTTTGCCTTCCATTTTAATGGCGAGCCTTGCTGGGTAGAGCAGCCTTGGTTGTAGGCCCTTGCTTTTCATGTCTTGGAACATTTCTTGCCATTCCCTTCTGGCTTGTCGTGTTTCTGTTGAGAAGGCAGCTGCTAGCCATATCAGGGTTCCCTGGTATGTTACTAGCTGTTCCTCCCTTGCAGTCTTTAGGATTCTCTGTCCTTGATATTTGCCATTTTAATGATGATGTGTCTTGGAGTGGGCCTCATTGGGTTCCTCTGGAATGGGACCCTCTGTGCTTCCTGGACTTGTGTGACTTTTTCTCATCTCCCGTTAGGGAAGTTTTCCATCATTACTTTTTCAAACAGGTTCTCTATCCCCTGTTCCTCTTCTCCTTCTGGTATCCCTATTATATGGATATTATTATTATGTTTCAGGTTGTCCTGCATTTCCCTGAATGCCTCTTAATTCTTTTTAAGTTTTTTCATTTTCTTGCTCTTTCTGGGAGCTTTTTTCTACCTTGTATTCCAGCTCGCTTATTCGTTCCTCTGCTTCATCGAGCCTGCTTAATATTCCTTCTACTGTGTTTGTCAATTCAGAAATTGTATTCTTCATTTCCTCTTGTCTCTTACTGATAGTTTCTATGTCCTTTTTCATGCTGAGATAATTTGCAGTAAGTTGCTTGTGGTTTCCCTGTAGTTTTTGGTAATTCTCTTTGACCTCACTGAGCTCATTGAGCTTCCTTAGAATCGTTGTTTTGAATTCAATATCTGATGGTTTACTTGCCTCTATTTCATTTAGTTCTCTTTGTGGAATTCCTCCTTTCCGTTTGATTAGGGGGTGTTTCTTTTTCTTCCCTTTATTTGTGAGACTCTTCTTTTTTCCTTCTGCTTCTTAAGTTGATCTTTCTTGACTTCCTGACTTTGTGGTGTGAACTTCTATAGTAGGAGACCACTTTTTTTACCCCTTTCTTTCTGGATCTGCCTCTGATGATGTCTGCTGTTGACCCTGTCTGACCTTAGGCAGTCTTTAGGAGACTTCCAGGAATCTACTGTCTTTGCCTGTCTTTTCCAGTTGTTAATCTAGCTACTCTGCCCTCAGCAGTCAGGGTAGGGTAGAGTCCCTCCTGTGGGTGTGGCTACTGGGTCCTTTCATGCTGCTGCCACTCAAGGGAGTAGTCTGACTGAGCAAGATGGCTGCTGCTGTAGGGGGATGAGTCAGCACCGAGATCCCACTGGCTACTCTCTCAGTTCTCTCCCCAAAGCCTCCTTCCCCAGTCTCTCCTCAGGCGTCTCTAGCCCACTCGGCCCCCGCCTTTTCCGGAGACCAGGGTAAGTGGTTGCAAGTAAAAACTTATGCATTGGCCTTTAAAGAGTTCTTTGCATCTCCAGCCACCTATCTCTGGCAGAGAGCAACCCCTTCTGCTTTTCACAGCTTGCTCTTTTCTGTATACTTCTTGGGCTCTGAGGCTGTGGGCTAGAGAGCCCCACTTTTGTTTAGACCCCTCTCTCCTCAGGGGGATCCAACTGGCCATCTCAATATCCTTTTGGTTCTGCCGCCCGTGGGCGCCCCACCCGCCTTCTCAGGTCTGTACCGCAGTCCTTACCAGTTAGATTGCGCTAAAGCTGATTCTTCTGTCTCCGAGGTTACAAGGCTCCTCTCTCCCTCCTGTTCAGTTGTTTGTTCCAGGCGATTTTTCCACAATTTAGTTGTAATTCCTGGTTGGTCCTGGGAGGAGGTCTTTGTGACTTCCACTCACTCCTCTGCCATCTTGATTCTCTGCATTTAATTTTGATTTACATTTCCCTAATTACCAGTGGTGGTAGGAATTTTTCACATTTGCTCTTTGACCATTTGTACATCAGGGACTTTGCCCATTTTGTAACTAGTTTGTTCATTTATTGTTGAGTTTTGTGAGTTTTTATATAGTCCTGTTATGTATTCCTTAGGAGATAATATGTTTTTAAAATACATTTCTGATTCTGTAGATTGTCACTCTCTTGATAGTATGATTTGATGCATAAAAGTTGTTCATTTTGATGAGGTCTAATTAAACTATAATATTTTCCTCTTTTTATGCCTGTGATTTTGGTGTCATATATAAAAAAATTATTGCAAAATCTAATTTTGTGAAGGTTGTTGTTGCCTGTGTTTTCTTCTAACACTTTTATAACACTTTTTGCTCTTATGTTTTGTTTTTTGTCCCATTTTGAGTCAATTTTTGTCTAAGGCATAGAATCCAACTTAATTCTTTTTCAGATGGAAAGCTAGTTTTCCTTGTAACATTTATTGAAAAGGCTGTCCTTTTTCTGCCAGTAAATGGTTAGCATTCTTGTTCAAAATCAGTTGACCATATATTTGAAGGCATATTTATGCACTCTATTCTGTTCCATTGGTCTACATGTCTGTCTGTCTTTATGCTAGTTCCATATTTTCTTTCATTACTGCTGCTTTGTTGTAACCTTAGAAATCAAGAAATGAGAACAAGTAAGAAAATTTGTTTTTCATTTTCAAGATTGTTTTGGCTAATAAGGATCTTTTGAGGTTCTATATAAATTTTCGGATGGATTTTTTAAAAGATGTTATTTATTTTTAGAGGGGAAGAAAGGGAGAGAAACATCAGTGTGTGTTTGCTTCTTGCGCACACCCTACTGGGGACCTGACCCACAACCCAGGCATGTGCCCTCACTGGAAATCGAACCAGCAACCCTTTCGTTTGCAGGCTGGCTCTCAATCCACTGAGCCACACTAGCCAGGGTGGATTTTTCTATTTGTACCAATAAGTCACTGGAATTTTGATAAAGATTGCATTAAATCTATAGAACATTTTGGATAACATTAGGGTTTTTTAAGTTAAACATTTTTTATTGTTTATGCTATTAGTTATCCCTATTTTCCCATTTTGCCCCCTTCCCCACAGCCTACCCCCATTTTCACAGTCAATCCTCATACTGTTGTTCATGTCCATGAGTAATGCATATATATTCTTTGTCTTATCCTTTCACCTTCTTTCAGTCAGATCCCACCTTCCACATTCCCTCTTACAGCTATCAGTTTGTTCCATGATTCTATGCCTCTCATTCTATTTTGGTTGTTACTTTGTTTTGTTCATTAAGTTCCACTTATAAGTGAGATCATATGGTATTTGCCTTTCACTGACTGGCTTATTTCACTTAGCATAATAGTCTTCAATTCCCTCCATGTTGTCGCAAAAATAAGAATTTCTTCTTTTTACTGCCATGTAGTATTCCATTGTATAAATGTACCACAGCTTTTTTTCCCACTCATCTGCTGATGGGCACCTAGGCTGTTGCCAAATCCTGGCAACTGTAAATAATGCTGCTATGAACATGGGGGTGCATATATTCTTTGAATTGGTATCTCGGGATTCTTTGGTTATACTCCTGGAAGTGGATCACTGAGTCAATAGGCAGTTCCATTTTTAATTTTTTGAGGAAACTCCATACTTTGTTTCAGAGTTGTTAAACCAGTTTGCATTCCCACCAACAGTGCACTATGGCTACCTTTTCTCCACATCTTCTCCAGCACTTGTTATTTGTTGATTTATTAACGATAGCTATTTCGGCAGGTGTGAGATGATATCTCATTGTGGTTTTAATTTGCATCTCTCTGATAGCTAGTGATGCTGAGCATTTTTTCATATGTCTATGGGCCGTCTGTATGTCCTCCTTAGAGGAGTGTCTATTCAGATCCTTTGTCCATTTTTTAACTGAATTGTTTGTCTTCCTGGTGTTGAGTCCTGTGAGTTCTTCATATGTGTTTAGAGATTAAACCATTGTCCAAAGTATCATTGGCAAGTATGTTCTCCCATTCAGTAGGTTTCACTTTCATTATACTGATGGTATCTTTAGTTGTGCAAAAGCTTTTTAATTTGATGTAGTCCCATTTGTTTATTTTTCCTTTTCCTTGCCTTAGGAGATATAGCAGCGAAAATATTTCTCTACTACATATGAAATTTTACTGCCTATATTTTCCTCTAGGATTTTTATGGTATCATGACTTATATGTAAGTCTTTTTACCCATTTTGAGTTTATGGTTAAAAAGAAAATCACATTCTTTATTTTATAACATGCTATTTAGTCTCCATATATTTGATTAATTTTAGGGTTTTGTTGTTTTTTGTTTTTTTTTTTACTGAGGTTGATTTCTAGTTTCATGTTGTTGTGACACGAGAAAATGCTTGATACGATTTCAATTCTTGAATTTGTTACGGCTTATTTTGTGTACTAATATGTGATCTATCTTTGAGAGTGATCCAGATGCACTTGAGAAGAATGTGCATTCTGATACTTTTGAATGGAATGTTCTGTAAACATCAATTAAATTCATTCTATCAGTGTGTAATTTAAGGTTGCTGTTTCCTTGTTGATTTTTTGTCTGAAAGATGTATCCAGTGGTGAGAGTTGGGTGTTAAAATCCCCTACAAATATTGTATTGTTGTTGATCTCTTCCTTAAAGTCCACCATGATTTTCTTTATATATTTAGGTGCTCCTATATTGGGTGCATATATGTTTATTAGGGTTATATCTCGTTAGATTAATCCTTTTAATATTATGTAGTGACCTTCTTTGTCTCCTGTTATGGCCTTTGTTTTGAAGTCTATTTTGTCAGATGTAACTATTGCTACCCCAGCTTCCTTTAATCTCCATTTGCATGGAATATTTTTTCCAAATACTTCACTTTCAGCCTGTGTAAATCTTTTGTTCTGATGTGTGTCTCTTGTAGATAGTATATATATGGGTTATGTTTTCTTTCTATTCAGTTACCCTGTGTCTTTTGATTGGAGCATTTAATCCATTTACATTTAAGGTTATTATTCATAGGTTCATTTCCATTTTATTCCTTTATATCGATGTTCCTCTCTCTCTCTATGATTTATTCTTCTTAAGCAGTCTTTTTAACATCTCTTGCAATCCTGGTTTGGTGTTAATGAACTCCTTTAGCCTTTTTTTTTGGAGGGGGGGGGGTCTGGTGAGCTCTTTATTTTACCTTCAATTATTTTCTCTTTTTTTGATGTAATCGTTACTATATTTTTTTTCGATTACCATTTAGCTCTCTTATACTCCTCTCTCCCCATCAGTTCCCACTGTTGTCCATGTCTACGTCCATGAGTCTTTTTTCCTTTTTGCGCAGTCGTCTTCAATTTTAAATGATAGCCTTGCTATATAAAGTAGTCTTGGTTGCAGATCCTTGCTTCTCATTACTTTGACTAGTTCATGCCAATCCCTTTTGGCCTGAAGTATTTCTGTTGAGAAATCTGCTGACAGTCCTATTGGCGCTCCCTTGTAGGTAACTGACTGTTTCTCTCTTGCTGCCTTTAAGACTCTCTCTTTTTCTTTAAACTTTGCCATTTTAATTATGTTCTTGGCATGGGTCACTTTGGGTTCCTCTTGATTAAGACTCTCTGTTTTTCCTATATTTGTGTGACTTTTTCCTGCAGCAGGTTAAGGAAGTTTTCTTTCATTATTTCTTCAAACAGGTTTTCTATCTTTTGCTCACTTTCTTCTCTTTCTGATATCCCTATTATGCAGATATTGTTATGTTTCTTGTTGTCCCAAAGTTCCCATAAGCCATCATTTTTCTTTTTAAGTCTTTTTTCATTTTGTTGCACTGACTAGGTGTTTTTTTCTACGTTGTCTTCCAAATTGTTGATTTGATCATGTGCTTCATCTGGCCTGCCTTGAATTCCTTCTAGTGTATTCTTCATTGCAAATATTTCACTTTTTTGCTTCCAACTGATTCTTATTCATGGTTTCTATGTCCTTTTTCAATCTGATGTAGTTTCCACTAATTTCATTGTAGTTCTCACTAAGTTCCTTGAGCGTCCTTATTACCATTACTTTGAACTCTATGTCTGATAAATTGCTTTCCTTAATTTCATTTAGCTCTTTTCCTTTATTTTGGGGGTTTTCTCTTTGTCTCCCCCATTTTATCTGACTCTTTTTGTTTGTTTCTACTTATTATATAGATCTCCTTTGACTCCCTGTCTTCGTGGGGTGACCTTATGTGGTAGGAGTCCATGGGACTCAGTGATGCAGTCTCCTTGATCTGAGCTGGATGCTCTAGGAATGCCCCTCATGCAGCTTATGAGGGCTCTCCTGTTATATTTGGGTCTTGATTGTTACTGGCCCATTCCCTGGTGCTTTCTCCCCACCATCTGGCTGACTGAGAGGCTCAACACCCAACACATCTTGTACACTGTTATAGAGGTGCTGACAGAACAAAGCAACACAGAAAACAGAACCCACAAAAGAGAAAATACCCCCCAACAACAACAGCTAAATCAATGATAAAAGAGCAAAGAATAATAAATGTGGAAAGACACTAAGAATGTTAAAAGGAGAAAAAGAATGAGATGACCAAAGGAAAGAAAAATGATTTTAAGTGGATAGAAGGAGAAGAAACAATAAGAATAAGGAATAGAAACAGGGACTCTCCACAAAAGATCAAAGAAAGGGAAAAATAAAATTTAGAAAAGATAAGAAAAGGAAGGAAGAAGGCAAAATGGAGTAAAAAAGGGAAGAATAACATATGAGATTTAAAACTAGAAAATTAGAGAAAAATAAAAAACTGAAGAAAAATGGTAGAAAGCTATGCAAAAGAAAAATAACACAATAATGAAGAAGAACAAAATGGAATTCATCTCAGCAGACTTTAGTGCTTTCCTGCTTGGTTCTCCCTCTGGATACGACTCTGAAGTTGTTTGAAGCTGGTGTAAGCCAATGTCTGATGCTGTCCATTTTTAGCCTTCACCAGCCTGATTGAAACTACAAGCAATCCACAGTTTGTGGCTGTCTCCTTTGGGCATCGCTGCATCTGGGATTGGCCTTACTGCTCTCCAAGGCTGGCTTTTTATCAGCACAGGGCCCAGGGGTGTGTCAACTAATGACTGAGAGGACCACAGGAACTGTTTCCCCCTTCCTCTGCCTGTGGTCCTGTCTTTAGTCTCAGTCTAGCCACTGACTCATCTGTTTCTGCAAGGGCTTTTGGTGGAATCAAGAGAATGGGAGCCCTTGATCTCTGATGGGAGATGCCATGTAGACTTCAGGGAAGCTGGTGGGAGTTTTCCTCCATCCCCACACCACACATCTGAGTCTGTCCCTTATTATTTCTCTGAACTTGGCAAAGTGAAGCCCCTAGTACAAAAGCGGGTGGGGCCACCAGAGCCCAGAGTTTGGGTCTGCAAGAAACCAGGAGGGCGTTCCTAGGCTGTCTCATGAGAGGAAGCACCAGTCTGGTTCCTGGAAAAGTGCATGCAATAGCCATGCCGTAAAGCCAGTTTAAAATCCCTGAGTCCACCTATGTTGTTGCCTCAGCAGGAGATAAGATTCAGGTTGCGGAATAGTAAGAAAGAAAATAAAAACTTTTTAAAATTAAAAAAATATATATGCAAGGTGGGGCAAGCAGGATTCCAGAGTGTGTGGTGAGTGGAATTCCAGAGGATGGGGTGAGCAGTTTCTTACAGAGTGGGGTAATTTTTTTCTCCTGGGAGGGTCTTGTTCTTCTCAAGTAAAATGGCTGCTGTCATATGAATGTATATCTTAGCACCTGAACCCAGCAGCTGTTCCCCCATACTTCTCCCCTAAATCTTTCACTCCAGACTCTCCTCATGCGACTCGAGACTGTGCTGCCATTCCTTCACCCATGCTAAAGATGAGTGGCTGGGAACACAAAGCCTGTGCATTGACTCCTTATAACATAAAGAAGGGGAAAAAAGAAAAAAGGTAGCTTTGTGTCCAGACAGCTCCACCTCTCTCTAGTGGGCACAAACACTACAGCCTTTCACTGCTGGATGCTGCGTGGGTGGGTGATTCCCGACACTGGTGCTCTGTGTTTGAGAGCCCAGTCTGAAGTCCAGGCTCAACCTCTTTGGGAGAAGCTCCCACAACCATTCAGCCAATTTGGCCCACTGCTGCAAGAGCAGTGCCAATGCATTTTGCATCGCTGACCTTTCTGCTAGTCCTGAGGTGGTTTCTGCCCATCATTGGTTAAGTGCCTTCTCTTCGGGTAGTCTTCAGTTGTTTCTTTCAGGTGGATGTTTGCCTCTTTATTTTCTTTTTTTATTTAATCTTTATCGTATTTTTTTCCATTATCCCTTAGTCCCCTTATACCCTCTCCCCAGCAGTCACCACAGTTGTCCATGTCCATGAGTCCTTTTCCTTTATGCTCAATCCGTCCACCCTCACTAGCTGTCATCCTGCTCTCTATCTATGAGTCTGTACCCATTCCCCTTGTTAGCTTAGTTTGTTCATTACATTTCACATATAAATGAAATCATATGATAGTTCTCTTTCTATGACTGGCTCATTTCACTTAGCATATGTTCTCCAGGTCCATCCATACTGTCACAAAAGGGTAAAAAAAATTTCTTTTTTATGTCTGAGTGGTATTCCATTGTGTAAATGTCCCATAGTTGTTTTATCTACTAATCTCCTGATGGAAACTTGAGCTGTTTCCCTATTTTGATGATTATAAATAAGGCTGCAATGAACAAAGGGGTGCTTATGTTTTTTCAAATTAGTGTTTTGGGTTCCTTCGGATATATTCCCAGAAGTGGGATCAATGGTTCAAAAGGCAGATCCATCTTTAATTTTTTTGAGGTATCTCCATACTGCTTTCCACAGTGGCTGGACCAATCTGCATTCCCACCAATAGTGCACGAGGGTTCCCCTTTCTCCACATACTTGCCAGCACTTATTTCCTGATTTTTTGATAGCCATTTTCACAGATGTGAGATGATATCTCATTTTGGTTTTAATTTGCATTTCTCTAATGGTTAGTGACATTGAGCATTTTTTCATATGTCTATTGGCCATCTGTATGTTCTCTTTGGAGAACTGTCTATTCAGGTCCTTTGCCCATATTTTAATTAAGTTATTTATTTGTGTTTTTTTAGAAAAAGGGGACGGGAGAGAAACATCAATGTGCAGTTACCTCCTGCACACCCCTAACTGGTGACCTGGCCCACAACGCAGGCACGTGCCCTGACTGGGAATCAAACTCCGTGATCATTTGGTTCACAGGCCACCACTCAGTCCACTGAGCCATACCAGCCAGGGTGGTTTTTGGGGGGTGATGTTGAGCTTTATAAGTACTTTATAAATTTTGGATATTAACCCCTTATCAGATTTATCGACTAATATGTTATCCCATTCAGTGGGTTGTCTTTTTATTTTGTTGATGATTTCCTTTCCTGTGCAAAAACTTTTTAGTTTGATGTAGTCCCATTTGTTTATTTTTCTTTTGTTTCCCTTGCCAGGGGAGATATATCCAATAAAAAGTTGCTGCAAGAAGTGTTTGAGATTTTGCTGCCTATGTTTTCTTCTATGATGTTTATGGTTTCAGACCTAACATTTAAGTCTTTCATCCAATTTCAATTTATTCTTGTGTGTGGTGTAAGACAATGGTCCAGTTTCATTTTTCTGCACATATCTATAAAATTTTCCTGACACCATGTGTTTAATAAACAACCTTAGCCCATTTTATGTGCTGGCATCCTCCGTAAAATATTAATTGATTATAGGAGAGATTCAAGATGGTGGAGGAGTGAGTGGAAGTCACACTGACCTCCTCCCAGGGCCAATCTGGAATTACAACTAAATCGTGGAGAAATCACCTGGAAAACAACCGAACAATAGTGAAAGGGGAGCCTTAAAACCTTGGACAGACAGAGGAATCAGCTTTAGCACAACCTAACTGGTAAGGAGTGCGGTACAGGCTCAAGAAGGTGGGCTAGGTGCCCATGGGCAGCAGCACCAGAGGGATATTGAAACAGCGAGTTGAACCCCCTGAGAAGAGCAGGGTCTAAACCTTAGGTGGGGATCTCCAGCCTACAGCACCAAAGCCCAAAAAGAAACACAGACAACAGTCAGCTGCGAAAAGTGTAGCAGTGCTCTCTGCCAGAGACAGGTGGCTGGAGGTGCAAAGAGCCATTTAAAGGGCCAACACAAAAATTTGCAGTGGCAGCCTCTTATCTGGGTTCCATTAGAGTCAGGGGCAGAGTGGACTGGAGCTGTCTGAGGAAAAACTGGGGAAGGAGACTTTCAGGAGAGGACTGAGAAAGTGACCAGCAGGGTCCCAGTGCTGACTCACCCCCAATTCTGCACTACCATCTCACTTAGATAGACCACTCCCTTAAGTGGCAGCAGCATGAAAGGACACAATAGCCACTCTCCCAGGAGGCTCTGCCCTGGCCCAGTGTTGCACAGGCCCGGGTACTGAATACAGAGTGGCAGCCTCAGATACTAGATCCCTGGCTAAAGGGGACGCGGAGTGGTCTAGAGACATTTGAGGAAAATCTGGTGACAGAGGCGTTGCACAGAGAACTGAGGGACTAGCCAGGGGGATCCCAATGCTGACTCATCCTTCACACACAGCCGCAGGCCTCCTGCTCAGTCAGACTACTCCCTTGAGTGGCAGCAGCATGAAAGGACCCAGTAGCCACACCCACAGGAGGGACTCTACCCCACCCTGACTGCTGAGGGCAGAGTAGCTAGATTAACAACTGGAAAAGACAGGCAAAGACAGTAGATTCCTGGAAGTCTCCTAAAGACTGCCTAAGGTCAGACAGGGTCAACAGCAGACATCATCAGAGGCAGATCCAGAAAGAAAGGGGTAAAAAAAGTGGTCTCCTACTATAGAAGTTCACACCACAAAGTCAGGAAGTCAAGAAAGATCAACTTAAGAAGCAGAAGGAAAAAAGAAGAGTCTCACAAATAAAGGGAAGAAAAAGAAACACCCCCTAATCAAACGGAAAGGAGGAATTCCACAAAGAGAACTAAATGAAATAGAGGCAAGTAAACCATCAGATATTGAATTCAAAACAACGATTCTAAGGAAGCTCAATGAGCTCAGTGAGGTCAAAGAGAATTACCAAAAACTACAGGGAAACCACAAGCAACTTACTGCAAATTATCTCAGCATGAAAAAGGACATAGAAACTATCAGTAAGAGACAAGAGGAAATGAAGAATACAATTTCTGAATTGACAAACACAGTAGAAGGAATATTAAGCAGGCTCGATGAAGCAGAGGAACGAATAAGCGAGCTGGAATACAAGGTAGAAAAAAGCTCCCAGAAAGAGCAAGAAAATGAAAAAACTTAAAAAGAATTAAGAGGCATTCAGGGAAATGCAGGACAACCTGAAACATAATAATAATATCCATATAATAGGGATACCAGAAGGAGAAGAGGAACAGGGGATAGAGAACCTGTTTGAAAAAGTAATGATGGAAAACTTCCCTAACGGGAGATGAGAAAAAGTCACACAAGTCCAGGAAGCACAGAGGGTCCCATTCCAGAGGAACCCAATGAGGCCCACTCCAAGACACATCATCATTAAAATGGCAAATATCAAGGACAGAGAATCCTAAAGACTGCAAGGGAGGAACAGCTAGTAACATACCAGGGAACCCTGATATGGCTAGCAGCTGCCTTCTCAACAGAAACACGACAAGCCAGAAGGGAATGGCAAGAAATGTTCCAAGACATGAAAAGCAAGGGCCTACAACCAAGGCTGCTCTACCCAGCAAGGCTCGCCATTAAAATGGAAGGCAAAGAAAGGAGTTTCCCAGACAAAAGAAAGCTAAAAGAATACACCTCCACCAAACCAACACTACAATAGATGCTGAAGGGACTGCTTTAAGAAGATGAAGAAAAAGAGTGAGAAAGAGAGGAACACAGATACAAAATGAAAAAAAAAATGAATAAGTACCTATCAATAATAACTTTAAATGTAAATGGATTAAATGCCCCAGTCAAAATATATAGATAGGATAGCTGAGTGGGTAAGAAGACATGACCCACACATATGCTACCTACAAGAGACCCACCTCAGAACAAAGGACCTACACAGACTGAAAGGAAAGGGATGGGAAAAAATATTCCAAGCAAATGGGGAAGAAAAGCAGGGATAGCAATACTTATATCAGACAAAATAGATTTCAAAACAAAGGCCATAAAAAGAGACTCACACGGACACTTCATAATACTCAAAGAAGAAGCCATCAAGAAGACATAAACATTGTAAACATATGCACCCAACATAGGAGCACCCCAATATATAAGGAAAATCTTAGAGGACTTCAAGAAAGATATAGACAGTAACATACTGATAGTAGGGGATTTTAATACCCCACTGTCTAAATCAGGAGTTCTTCCAAACAAAACATCAACTAGGATATTGTGGAACTGAACAATGCATTAGATCAAACTGACTTAAATGACATATGCAGAACCTTTCAATTCCAAAGAAGGAAAATACACATTCTTTTCAAATGCACACGGAACATTTAAAAGATAGACTGCATGATAGGACACAAAACAAGCCTCAACAAATTCAGGAAAATCCAAATCATAACAAGCATTTTCTCGGACCACAAGGGCCTGAAACTAGAAAACAACCTGAAGGGAAAAACTCAAAAACCTTGAAACTCATGGAGACTGAATACCACACTATTAAACAATGAATGGTGAGGAGAATCAAGATGGCAGAGGAGTAACTGGAAGTCACACTGACCTCCTCCCAGGACCAACCTGGAATTACAACTAAATTGTGGAAAAAATCACCTGGAACAAAAAACTGAACAGTGGCGAGAGAGGAGCCTTGTAACCTCGGAGACAGAACAATCAGTTTTAGCGCAATCTAACTGGTAAGGAGTGCGGTACAGACCTGAGAAGGCGGGTGGGGCACCCACGGGCAGAAGCTCCAGAAGGATATTGAAATGGCCAGTTGGATCCCCCTGAGAAGAGCGGGGTCTAAACCAAAAGCGGGGATCTCTAGCCCACAGCACCAGAGCCCAAAAGGTGCACAGAAAACAGCCAGCTGCAGAACATGGCAGGGTTGCCTTCTGCCAGAGATAGGCAGTTGAAGATGCCAAGAACTGTTTAAAAGGCCAAAGCATAAATTTTTATTTGCAGCCACTTACCCCGGTCTCCAGCAAAGGTAGGGGAGAGTGGGCTACAGACACCTGAGGAGAGACTGGGGAAGGCGGTTTTAGGGAGAGAACTGAGAGAGTAGCCAGTGGGCTCTCGGTGCTCACTCATCCCCCATGCGGCAGTGGCCATCTTGCTCAGGCAGAAACCACTCCCCTTGAGCGGCACCCGCGTCAAAAGACTCTATAGCCCCGCCCTGTGCTGTCTCAGCTGCCTGCTGAGTGCAGAGTGGCAGCCACAGACAGTAGTTCCCTGGCTAAAGGCACAGAGACGTCTAGCAACACTTGAGGAGAGACTGGGGATGGAGGCTTTGGGGAGACAACGGAGAGTAGCCGGCGGGATCCCAGTGCGGACTCCTCCCCCAAACAGCACTAGCTTGAGTGGACCCAGTAACTCCACCCCTAGGACGGTCTCTGCCCCACCCTGAGCTGTCTAAGGCAGCCTGCTGAGTGCAGAGTGAATAGATTAACAGCTGAAGGAGACAGCCACAAACAGTATATTACTGGAAGTCTCCAACAGACTGTCTGAGGTCAGACGGGGTCAACATCTGACATCATCAGAGGCAGATCCAGAAAGTAAAAACAGCGGTCTCCAACCATAGAAGTTCACACCACAAAGTAAGGAGATCAAGACAGATCAACTTAAGAATCAGAAGCAAAAGAGAAGAGTCTCACAAATAATGGGAAGAAAACGAAATAGGCCCCACTCGAAAGGAAAGGAGCAATCCCCAGAAAGAGAACTAAATGAAATAGAGGCAAGTAAATTATCAGATATTGAGTTCCAAACAACGGTTCTAAGGAAGCTCAATGAGCTCAGTGAGGTCAAAGAGAATTACCAAAAACTACAGGGAAACTACGAGCAACTTACTGCAAACTATATCAACATGAAAAAGGACATAGAAACTATCAGTACGAGACAAGAGGAAATGAAGAATACAATTTCTGAATTGAAGAACACAGTAGAAGGAATCAAAAGCAGGCTAGATGAAGCTGAGGACCGAATCAGCGAGCTGGAGGATAAGGTAGAAAAAGCTCCCAGAAAGAGCAAGAAAATGAAAAAAGACTCAAAAAGCATGAAGAGGCATTGAGGGAAATGCAGGACAACCTGAAACGTAATAATATCCACCTAATAGGGATACCAGAAGGAGAAGAGGAAGAGGAAGGGAGAGAGAACCTGTTGGAAAAAGTAATGATGGAAAACTTCCCTAACTGGAGGAGAGGAAAAGTCACACAAGTCCAGGAAGCACAGAGGGTCCCATTGAAGAGGAACCCAATGAGACCCACTCCGACACATCATCCTTAAAATGGCAAATATCAAGGACAGAGAATCCTAAAGCAAGCAAGGGAGAAAGAGGTAGTAACATACAAGGGGGCCCCAATACGGCTAGCAGCTGACTTCTCAACAGAATCCCTGAAAGCCAGAAGGGACTGGCAAGAAATATTCCAAGTCATGAAAAGCAAAGGTCTGCAACCAAGACTGCTCTCCCCAGCAAGGCTCTCCATTAAAATGGAAGGCAAAATAAGGAGTTTCCCAGACAAAAGAAGGCTAAAAGACTATACCCCCACCAAACCAGCACTGCAAAATATGCTAAAGGGACTGCTTTAAGATGAAGAAAAAGTTTCTATGAATACCCAGTTCCTTTCAGAGTTGCCAATACTTGATATTACCAATATTTTTAATACTCATTAATCTGATTGTGACAATGATGTTATTTTAATTGTTCCTTTACTCTTTGTTGAAACTAAACCTTTTTTAGTATATTTCTTGCCTATTTGTATTATTTTTTTAAAAAAAAAAGCTTTAAATGACTTTTTGGTATTCTTTATCCATTTCTTGATTAGAGGTTTGTAGAACTTTTTTCCCTAACAAAAAAGAAAGAACCTATTAACCATGTTTTAGATGTGTTGCAAATACTTTTCTATTCTATTCCTTGTCCTTTACTTTTTTATATGTATATTACTATATAGTTAAATGTTTAATATAGACATAATGTCAATATTTACTTTATAACTTCTGGGTTTGAATATTTTACTTCAGGTCATGAAAAATAGTAGTTCTATTTTCTTCTAAAACTCCTTAGATTCTACATATTGATTTTTAACTCACCTGAGTATTTCTTGTATAACGTGTGAAATAGGGCTCTATATTTGTTCTATTTCAAGTAATAGTGGCCTCTGCACCTTATTTGTTGAATAAGCCTTATTTTCCCCCATTGACTTCAAATATCAACTTAATCATACATTGTTAGACAGATATATACATTTGTCTCTAGAATGCTCATTATATTTCATTGATCTACTTGATTATTTCTGTGCTGATGTCATGTTGGTTTATTTGCTGAGACTTTATAAGGGTTTTAAATGTTTTTAATATTTTATAAATAACTTTGATATCTACAGAATAAGTAAAATCAATCTGCACTTATGAAAGAAAGAGAGAGAGAGAGAGAGAGAGAGAGAGAGAGAGAGAGAGAGAGAGGTGGAACTCCTACCTTTTGCGACAACATGGATGGAACTGGAGAATATTAAGCTAAGTGAAATAAGCCAGTTAATGAAAGACAAATACTATATGCTCTCACCTATAGGTGGACTCTATTCAACAAAATAAACTAACGAACAAAATAAACCACAGGCAAGGAAATATAGAGCAGACTGAAAGTGACCAGAGGGGATGGGGAAAGAGGACAATGGTGGAAAGAAGGGGAAGGTCCTAGACAAAGAACATGTATGAATGACCCATGGACATGGACAACAGAGTGGGAATTGACTGTGGGAGTCGGGGGTGGAGGTGGGATGGGTGGAGGAGGGTACAGGGGTAAAAATTGCGACCACTGTAAGAGAATAAACATGATTTATAAATAAAAATAAATAGAAAACAAAAAAATCCCAACTAAAATGCAACACCATTTTCCACCCATTAGGGTGATTATTATCAATAAATTGGAAAATAAAGCATGTTGGTGAAGATCTTAAGAAATTCGAATCCTTGTGTATTGCTGTTGGGACTGAAAAATGGTGCTGCTCTAATGAAAAATCAGACCTCAAAAAGCTAAACAATTATATAATCCAGGAATTATACTTGTAGGTATATACCCAATGTAATTGGAAAAAGGGACTTTAAGAGATACTTGTATGGTAATACCCAAAAGTTGGAAAGAATTCAGGTGTCCTTCAACAAATGAGTAGATTAACAACATATTGTATGTATGTATATATAAAATGTACTGTTATTTAGACATAAAAAGGAATGAAGTTCTGAAACATACTACTATGTGGGTGAACCTTGAAGACATTATAATGAGAAATACATTAAATGAAATAATGCTAGAAAAAATATGGAATTATTCTACTGTATAAGGTACGTAGGATAAGCAAATTTGTAGAGACAGAAAGTAAAGTACAGTTTACCAGAGTCTGAGTGTTGTGAAATGCCCGGCCTGGTTTCAGAAGCTGTAACCCTGCCAACAGGCTGGATGGCCTCAGGGCTGGAAATAATCAGGAGGCCTTGGAGAAACAGGCTCCTGAGGAGACTTTGTTTATCCCCCCATGGTAGGGGCGTAGCCCCTGCCTCTCTGCTTTGCCATGGATGGTCAATGGCCAATGACGGGTAAGTTACCTTGTGCTGAGGTATACAACCGAAGACAGGTATTGGCCGATACTGGCAGCAGACAAGAAATTGGGGTACACGGAGAAGGGACAAAAAGGCCCCTGTACCTCTCGGCTTGGCTTGGACACCGTCAGAGTCCTCATTATAGCCGAGAAGCAGTCTCCTTATCCCTTGGTGGTCCCCTCCCCACACCTGGATCGGGCTTGAAACAATGCAGGAATCAGCCCTAAATCAGATCTGGCGGTTGCCAAGGAAATCAGGCCTAAAAGTAAATTCATTAGAGTGTGCTTTGTTCTTTCCTCAGTTCTCTGGTCAGCTCATGTTGCGAAGGACCTTCACATTATTTACACCCCTTACCCTTTATTATTAAGGCACCTGCCTTTATCTTCATTCTTTTTTGTTTAGACTTGTCTCCCCTTGGACCCATGTAAATCAGTGAATTCCTGTCACTTGTTTTCTTAAAGGTATCTATTCTCTGTGAACCTTAATATGCTAATATAATGAGATAATGTATGCATTCCTTAGCCTACTGATAAGTTTTTCAATAAAAGCCTTGGAACAAAAGGCAATGGGGCCTTCCCCACTAGATGGCCTTCCCCACTGGAGGGATGTACCACGGCCTTATCCAGTGAGAGGGAAGTGCCTCCATTGGCTATCCTGGCAAACAGAGAAGTGTTTGAGACTTTTTTTTTTTGCTTTATCCCCCTCATCCGCGACAACCCTGGGATGGGCTTCGCGGGTTTCAGAGCCCTGCTCCCACCTCAGCTGGCCCCAGCCGGTTTCCCTCAGGTTTCAGGGAGTGCTGTGTTCTCTGTGGCACTCCCCCACGGCAGTGCGCCCCTACGGCCACTATGCAGTGTGACATTTGGCGCCCAGAATACGGATGTCCCCTGGTACGTCGCACCCCGTTGGATCCTAGCACAGACGGGGTCGAAAAGCGACCATCAAAATTCCTTGGCCAGCGGCTGTTGAAGCGACTGTCATGGACCACACACCAACTGGAGTGGAAGAGGTGCCTCATCCCTGGGGTAAGGGAATCAGCAGCACCATCCCTGTATGGGTGGAGCCACGGGTGTGTGCAGGTAAGGTTCAGGGGGAGCTTAGGGCTGGTGCCCATTTGGTAGAGTAGGTTTAGTTCATTTAGAATTTCTGTTCTGTTTTCCCCTCCCCTACTAGCATCTGAAAGTTTCAATCTGAACTCAAAAGAAAAAAGAAAAAAGAGAGAAACCCTCCTTGCGGGCTTGCTTTCTCTCCCTTGAGTCAGCTGCATTTCAGGCACAGGTCCAGCACTTAAACGCCAATAGGGCGCTCGCTGATATAAAGACTCCCCTGAAAGGATTAGCTGGACGTGGACTGGGACAGGATACTAGGTCTGCTGCCAGCAGGAAGTCAAAGTCCACGCAACGAGAGGCACACTGTAAATGCATTCACAGTCCCAACCCTGTGCCACATTCCCACCTAGGTTTTAACTCTCAAGATGAGAAAGCAAGACTCTAGCTTGGAGTGAAAAGTGTAGTTTTTCCAGATCCTTTCTCTCCTCCCCCTCCCCTTTTCAAATTGGAAGTCTCCAGCCATTAAGTAATTAAGCAGTCAGGAAAGTGAATGAGAGCTTGGTCTCAGCCGAACAGCTCAGAAGATAAGAGGCACTCCTACTCCTGGCTTGGGCACTCCACACTCAGGTGTCTCCACGTGAGTGGAGGCTGTCACAGGAGTGTCTGGGATTATTTCCTAAGACATGCAGGAGCCTCACAGGGAATTCCACTCACAGTAAAGTAAAATTGGTGGTAACCAAGGAGTGACAACCTTGGAAGCCCTCTCCCACAAGCAGCACATTTTCTCAGTCCCTAGCTTTTAGTCAGAACAGACTTCTTGGAAAGCGGAGTGGAGTTGAGAGAAAGCAGAGCCGGAAAATGAAAACAACCATCATCCAAGCTGCAAAAATGGGATCAAGACTTTCTACGGAACAGAAGATGTACTCTCAATTGCTTCAGCATCTTCGTAAGGTGGCAGGGTGCAAAGTTAAAGAGAAAAATAGAGTTAATTTGTTACAGACAGTAAAGAAATACTCTCCATGGTTTTCAGAAGGTTGTTTGGATTTGGAAGTATGGGAAAAGGTCAGACAGAGACTGAAATGGCTTCAAGGAAATGGGATCCTTACAGGACGTCAGAATTTATTATCTTGGAGCCTAATTAGAACAGCTCTAGTCCCTAGTCATACTGGAAATTTTGGTATTCAGGAAAGCTCAGACTCAGTGGAAAGGGCCCATAAAATGAATACAGGCAGGAGTAATGAATCTAGTTAAAGGGGGCCTCCACCACAAACTGAGAAAGGAGATTCCCCTTTTAGCTCTCCTACTGTCCCACCTCAGGACATGCGAGAAGATTTACCACCTCTGCCTCCTCCTCCGACCAACCCCCCTCCAGCATTTTAAGAGACCACCTATGCTATGCAGCAATGTCTTAAAGAGGCTGCACAAGCAAGAGACTGGGATGCTTTATCAGCTTATCCAATTGTCATTAAGGCACACAGACAACCTGTCCATGAGCCGTTGCCCTTTGCAATCTATAAAGATTTAAAGAAGAGCATCAGAGACAATGGGCTTCAGTCACCCTGCACTTTGGGGCTTATCTCTGCCATCACTGATGGCTATCGAATGGTCCCCTGTGACTGGATTGCTCTGGCTAAGACTGTTCTGCCCCCAGCTCAGTTCTCTGTATGGTGATCAGAGTATACTGACTGCTGTCGCCGACAGGCCATAGAGAACTCCAGGAACGGCAACCCAGTGCGGCTTAATATGCTACTTGGGTCAGTATGAAGCTCCTGGAGAGCAGGCTGGAATGGATCCCCAGGTTTTTATTCAACGCTCCCAGGTGGCTTCACGAGCTCTAAAAATGGTCCCAGAAGCTAAAGTCCAGGGACCTGGCTCCTTTATTAACATTCGACAAGGGGCCAGGGAAGCTTATTTAGTCTTTGTTGACAGATTACAGGAAGCAATACAGAAGCAAGTTGAGAATCTGGTAGCAGCTGAGACCCTTTTATTACAGTTAGCCTATGAGAATGCGAATGATGATTGTAAAGCTGCTCTCACTCCTATAAGATCAACTGCTACCAGTATCGGTCAATTCATCAAGGCCTGCCAGAGTGTAGCCTTGGAGCAGCATCGTGCCTCACTGTTGGCCATTAAAGGGGAAATTAAGTGTTTTAACTGTGGTGAGCCAGGCCATGTGCTCAGGGACTGCAAAGCCCCTCCGCAAGTTATTTCAGGGAGACCACCCGATACAGTTTGCCCACGTTGTCGGAAAGGCAGACATTGGGCCAACCAATGTAAATTTAGTTATGACAAGGATGGTACACCACTTTATAAAAGACAGAGTGGAACTGAAAAAAAGTGGAACTGGAAAACGGGAATAAAACACTTCCCAGCTGTGAAAACGGGTTTGAAATTCTCTCTAGTGCAGTAGGTCTGTCTCAGGCTGCTCCAACAGCTTCTTCAGGCTGTGGGTTGTCAGCAGACAGTAAAGGAATGCTGTCTGTGGTTCCCTGACAAGGAATCACTAAATATTAAGGAATGGAAAAAGGTAAAAACGAAATTAAGTCGGCTTCAGAAATTTTTACAATCAGAATCTTCTTACTTGGAGCATGATAACAACTACTTTGGCTCCTTTGCATATTAAAGCAACCGCAGCATGGGACTTGCCAGAAATCAACTGCTTTTAGTACTGAATGAAAAGTATTGGTTTTTCATTTTTTTTTGTGAATCTAAATAAGTGAGTAAATAAATAAAGCAATTGAAACTCTTTTATTAGCCTACGAGAATGCAAATAATATTTATAAAGCTGTTCTCAATTTTATTAAGCTAACGACCATTTAACATCAAGTCAATTTATTAACGTTTGCCAGAATATAGACACTGGAAGCCACTTAACTTGCTGTGGCCAAAAAGGAAGGATATTAAAAATAGAAAATGAATGAATGAAAAATAAGTATAAAAGTCTTTTTAAACACCTTAACTTTCAGACCTGGAAGCGACTAAGTCATGAGAACAATAGGGTAATTAACTTGCTAATCCTAACAGCAGGGTGTCTGCTTCTACAGGATTGAAGGAAAAAAAGTGGCACTTTGAAAGTCAGGCAGTTTTTCAGCTGCGCCTGAGGCCTGCAACCTCAGCCTACTCACAAGACCGATATTGGCCCAGGTTGCATGGCAAAGTCAACTCAAGAATTTTTAAGCAGATGGAAATTCAACATAAAACAGGAATCTCTTATAATCTTATCAGTCAAGCAATTGTGGAGCGCACTCATCATACCTTTAAGTCTCACCCTAACAAACAAAAAAGGGGCAGTCAGGTGTCCTCCACTAGAAATTCACTAAAAACTTACCAAAAATTTGATAATGATAGCCATGTATATCTACAGTTTTTTTAACTGCGACAATTCACTCACTATTCCAATAGAGAAACATTTCCACCGGAGGAAGCCCAATGAAGAGCCTCATCCCTTGGTATTTTATGTGGACCCCCTAGGAATGGAAACTGTGAAGGGCTGACAGAGTTACCAGCCTGGGGGAAGAGGGTATGTTTGTTCTGAAGTCCCAACAGGACCACTGTGTGCAACCTGTCTGAATGAACCGGATGGAAACACCACGACCAATCAGCTATCCCAGATGGGCATAGCCGACCGACGACAAAGGATGCAGACCTGCCACCAGAAGCCGGAGAGGTCAATAATCAGGACTCTCCCACTCCCTGAAAATCGTTCTTTAGCATATCTTTCTGTGTTTTCTGCCAACCTTGTGAGGAGAATAACCATTTGCTTTATTCTGCTATGCTTGGGAGGCTCACGGGTTGCAGCCGATGATCAATTTATTTATTGGAGTCACATCTTAGATCCACCAGTGTTACACACCTGGTGGAATCCAGAACCTCCATTGTCCAGTAATGACACCAAGTGGATGGGAGGTGTTTGGCTCCCCCCCGATGGACCTCTGCAAAGGAACAGACATTGGATGGTCGTCCCAAATAATACTGTATATGTTTCTGATCATCTGCCAGCGTGTTTTCTACCTTGTCTGACACGCGGTGCCTCCCCATAACCTTTAAGCAGTATGCCTATGCCTTAAAAAACAGGGAATTCCAAACTAATATCTCCTTAATTGGAGCAATAGGTTTTGTCAAAGAATATGATGGAGAAGATGCATATCCCCCAGATACACCTATGTGTGAATTTAAATCCAGGCCTGATAAACCAATTGTCTGGTCCCCTTGCAAGGATCAAACTCCTTCCTTCATTGACATCCCCAGCACCACATTAGCAGCTGAAAGTTGGGGTATCAGATGGAGAGTTTTTGGCCTTAATGGGATGGCAAAAAGCCCTGCAGAACCTATGGGAGGGTATTCTGACATAAGCTGGTCTGGAGAAGGAACGGGAGCACCTGTCATTAGAATTCTTTAAAACTTAAAGATGGCTAAAATGATAAATTTTATGCCATGTATATTTTGCCACAAAAAAATTGCAAAAAAAAAAAAAAATTCCAGTGTCCACAGTAGAAATCAAGAAAGGATGTTATCAGCTGACAAAAATATATGGAATTTGTATATGACAGATAAATGATCCCACCCTGAAAGGAAAGAAATGAACTCTAAAAAATTAAAGGCTGACTGCAGAATCTTGTTATGGAGATGCAGGAGCCTGGGAAAGAAACAAAGATGGAGTAGAAGTAACTTTAAATGTGCACAGCAAGAAGGACATATGCATCAAAAAAGGAATTCAGATTCTCACAACAAAGAATATGTCATGCCATGACTAGAAATAAAAAAGAGTTAAAGGATATTATGACATCAACGTTTCATTAAGAAGAGAATATCTACAAGGACACAGAAATTATTAAAAAGAATCAAATGGAAACTTCCAGCCAAGATGAGGGTGTAGGAAGATACACTTTGCCTCCTTGCACAACCAAAACAAGGACAAGAACAAATATAAAAACAAAACATAACCAGAACTGTCAGAAAATCGAACTGCGTGGAAGTCAGACAACCAAGGAATTAAAGAAAAAAACATTCATCCAGACCAGTAGGAGGGGCGGAGATGGGCAGCCGGGACAGAGACGCTGCTCGGCAAGATGGTGGCTGGCGGACTGGACAGTCCCACATTTGCTTGCAGATAAACCATGAAGAACAACAGCTGGGGAGCAAGACAGACCATGCAACCCAGGGTTCCAGAGCAGGAAAAGAAAGCCTCAAAGCCTCTGGCTGTAAAAATGTGCGGGATTTGCGGCAGCAGGAGAAACTCCCAGCCTCACAGGAGAGTTCACTGGAGAGACCCACAGGGTCGTAGAACGTACACAAACCCACCCATCTGGGAATCAGCACCAGAAGGACACAATTTGCTCGCGGGTGATGGGGGAAGTGACTGAAAGCCAGCCTGGAGCCAAGCAAGCAGCACTGTTCCTCTCCTACATAGAACATCACAACACAGCCACCTGGGTTGTCCCTCCCTGGCGAATACCTAAGGCTCTACCCCTTGCAACGTAACAGGTGCTCTGAGACAAAGAAATATGGCCCAAATGAAAGCACAGATCAAAGTTCTAGAAATAGAACTAAGTGATGAAGAGATAGCCAACTTATAAGATGCACAATTAAAAACACTGGTAATCAGGATGCCAAGGGTGAAAAAAAATTGGACGACTGAATTGGTTGAGTGTGGTCGCAAAATGGAGGAAAAAGTGAAGGCTATACAAAGTGAAATAAAGAAAACTTTACAGGGAACTAACAGTGAAGGGAAGGAAACCAGGACTCATATCAAATTTTGGAGCAGGAGGAAGAGATAAACATTCAACAAGAACAGAGTGAAGAAACGAATTCAAAAAAGTGAGGAGAGGCTTAGGAACCTCTGAGACAACTGTAAATTATCCAACATCTGAATCATTGGGGTGCCAGAAAGAGAAGAGGAAGAGCAAGAAACTGAAAACTTACTTGAAAAAATAATGAAGGAGAACTTCCCCAATCTGGAGAAGGAAATAGACTTTCAGGACATCCTGGAAGCTCAGAGAGTCCCAAAGAAGTTGGACCCAAGGAAGCACACACCAAGGCACATCATAATTACATTACTCAAGATTAAAGATAAGGAGAGAATCTTTTATTTTTTTAATTAATTTATTTACTTTTTAAATACATTTGTCTCTGCCTTCCCCCCACCTCTTTCCCTTGCCCCCTCCCACCTTCCCTCCCTCAGCTCTTCCCCTTTGGTTTTGTCCATGAGTCCTTGCTATATGTTCCTTGACTTTCCCCTTCCCTTCCCTTTCCCTGCCCCCCCCCCCTCCACTCTTGTCTCTGTTGATTTCTTTTCTTTCAGTGTTGCTGGTCTTATTTTCCTTGCTACTTTGCATTGTTGGTTAGGTTCCACTTATAGGTGAGATCATATGGTATTTGTCTTTCGCCCCCTGGCTTATTTCGCTTAGCATGATGCTCTCCAGTTCCATCCATGCTGTCGCAAAGTTTAGTACTTCTTTTTTCTTTCTGCTGCGTAGTATTCCATTGTGTATATGTACCATAATTTTTTGATCCAGTCATCTACTGATGGGCATTTAGGTTGCTTCCAACACTTGGCTATTGTAAATTGTGCTGCTATGAACATTGGGGTGCATAGGTTCTTTTGTATTGGCGTTTTGGTGTTCTCAGGGTATAGTCCCAGCAGGGGAATCGCTGGATCAAAAGGCAGTTCCATTTTCAGCTTTCTGAGGAAATTCCACACTGCTTTCCATAGTGGCTGCACCAGTCTGCATTCCCACCAACAGTGGACCAGAGTTCCCTTTTCTCCACAGCCTCGCCAGCACCTGTTGTTTGTGGATCTGTTTATGATGGCCATTCTGACCGGTGTGAGGTGATACCTCATGGTGGTTTTGATCTGCATTTCTCTGATGGCTAGTGATGCAGAGCATCCTTTCAAATGCCTCTGGGCCCTCTGTATCTCCTCCTTAGAAAAGCATCTGCCCAGGTCCTTTGCCCATTTTTTGATTGGATCGTTTGTCTTCTTGGAGTAAAGTCGAGTGAGTTCTTTGTATATCTTGGAGATCAAACCTCTATCTGATGTATCATTAGCAAATATATTTTCCCAAATGGTTGGCTCTCTTTTCATTTTGCTGATGTTTTCTTTAGCCGTGCAGAAGCTTCTTATTTTGATGAGGTCCCACTTGTTTATTCTTTCCTTTATGTCCCTTGCTTTAGGAGACATATCAGTGAAAAAATTGCTGCGTGGGATATCTGAGAGTTTCCTGCCAATGTTCTCCTCTAGGACTTTGATGGTGTTGCGACTTATATTTAAGTCTTTTATCCATCTTGAGTTTATTTTTGTGTATGGTGTCAGCTGATGATCCAATTTCAATTTTTTGCATGTAGCCATCCAGCTCTCCCAACACCATTTGTTGAAGAGGCTGTTATTGCTCCATTTTATGCTTCTGCCCCCTTTGTCGAATATTAGATGTCCATAGAGACCTGGGCTTATTTCTGGGCTTTCTATTCTGTTCCACTGGTCTATGGGTCTGTTCTTGTGCCAGTACCAGATTGTTTTGAGTATGGTGGCTTTGTAGTAGAGGTTGATGTCCGGTATTGTGATCCCTCCTACTTTGTGTTTCTTTCTCAAAATTGCTGCGGCTATTCGAGGTCGTTTATGGTTCCATATAAATTTTTGAAATGTCTGTTCTATTTCTGTGAAATACGTCATTGGTATCTTAATAGGGATTGCGTTGAATCTATAAATTGCTTTTGGTAGTATGGACATTTTAAGGATATTAATTCTTCCAATCCATGTGCACGGTATATGCTTCCATTTATTTGTGTCTTCCTTAATTTCTTTTTTCAATGTTGTATAGTTTTCTGCATACAGGTCTTTTGTGTCTTTGGTTAAATTTATCCCTAGGTACTTTATCTTTTTTCGTGCTATATCGAATGGTATATTTTTCCTGATTTCTTGTTCTTCTATTGCATTGCTGGTCTACAAAAACGCCTTTGATTTCTGAATGTTGACTTTGTATCCTGCTGTTTTGCCAAATTCACTTATTAGGTTGAGGAGTTTTTTGGTAGAGTCTACAGGGTTCTCTATGTACACTATCATGTCATCTGCAAACAATGATAGTTTTACTTCCTCCTTTCCTATTTGGATGCCTTTTATCTCTTTCTCTTGTCTGACCGCTGTGGCTAGGACTTCCAATACGATGTTGAAAAGAAGCGGTGAGAGCGGACATCCTTGTCGTGTTCCCGATCTTAGTGGGAAAGCTTTCAGTTTTTGCCCGTTGAGTATGATATTGGCTGTAGGTTTTTCATATATGGCCTTTATTACGTTGAGGAATGCCCCATTGATTCCCATTTTGCTGAGTGTTTTGATCATAAATGGGTGCTGTACCTTGTCAAATGCTTTTTCTGCATCTATCGAGATGATCATGTGGTTTTTGTCTTTTCTTTGATTTATGTGGTGTATCACGTTTACTGATTTGCGTATATTGAACCATCCCTGCATCCCTGGGATGAATCCCACTTGATCGTGATGGATAATCTTTTGAATGTATTGCTGGATGCGGTTTGCCAATATTTTGTGGAGGATTTTAGCATCCATGTTCATCAGCGAAATTGGCCTGTAGTTTTCTTTCTTGGTAGGGTCTTTATCTGGTTTTGGGATCAGGGTGATGCTGGCCTCATAGAAGGAGTCTGGCAGTCTTCCCTCCTCTTGGATGTTTTGGAATACTCTGAGAAGGACAGGGGTTAGCTCTTCCTTAAATGTTTTGTAAAATTCTCCTGGGAAACCGTCTGGCCCTGGGCTTTTGTGTGCTGGGAGTTTCTTGATTACTGCTTCAATTTCCCCAACTGTTATCGGTCTGTTCAAGCTTTCTGTTTCTTCCTCCTTCAGTGTTGGAAGATTATACTTTTCTAAAAATTTGTCCATTTCATCAAGATTTTCAAATTTCTTGGCATATAATTGTTCATAATAGTTTCTGATAATCATTTGTATTTCTGTGGTATCAGTTGTTATTTCTCCTCTTTCATTTCTGATATTATTAATTTGGGTCCTCTCCCTTTTTTTCTTGATGAGTCTGCTTAAAGGTTTGTCCACTTTATGAATCTTTTCAAAGAACCAGCTTCTGGATTGGTTGATCCTCTGAATTGTTCTTTTTGTCTCTATGTCAGTCAGTTCTGCTCTAATCTTGACTATTTCCTTCCTTCTACTTGCTCTGGGATTTATTTGTTGTTGTTTCTCCAGTTCTTCAAGTTGTAGTGTTAGGTCTTTTATTTGAAATGTTTCTATCTTTTTAAGGTAAGCCTGTATTGCTATGAACTTCCCTCTCAGGACCGCCTTTGCTGTGTCCCATAGGTTTTGGACAGTTGTCTGTTCATTTTCATTTGTTTCCAGAAATGTTTTGATTTCTTCTCTTATCTCATTATTGACCCATTCATTGTTTAATAGTGTACTGTTCAGTCTCCATGAGTTTCCAAGTTTTTGAAGTTTCTCTTTGAGTTTGATTTCGAGTTTCAAGGCCTTGTGGTCTGAGAAAAAGTTTGGTATTATTTCAATTTTCCTGAATTTACTGAGGCTTGCTTTGTGTCCTATCATGTGGTCTATCTTTGAAAAACTGCCATGAGCATTTGAAAAGAATGTGTATTTTTCTTCTTTGGGATGTAAGATTCTATATATGTCAGTTAAGTCTCTTTGATTCAGTGTTTCATTCAGCGCCACGATATGTTTATTAATGTTTTGTTTGGAAGATCTGTCCATTTTTGACAGTGGGGTGTTGAAATCCCCTACTATCAGTGTGTTGCTATCTATATCTTTTTTGAAGTCATCCAACAATTTCCTTATAAACTTGGGGGCTCCTATATTGGGAGCATATAAGTTTACAATGTTGATGTCTTCTTGATAGATTCTTCCTTTAAGTATGATAAAGTGCCCCTCTGGGTCTCTCTTTATGGCCTTTGCTTTGAAATCTACTTTGTCTGATACAAGTATGGCAACGCCAGCCTTTTTCTCATGTCCATTTGCTTGGAATATTATTTTCCATCCCTTTACTTTCAATCTGTGTAGGTCTTTTGCTCTGAGGTGGGTCTCTTGTAGGCAGCATATGTGTGGGTCATGTTTTCTTATCCATTCAGCTACCCTGTGTCTTTTGATTGGGGCATTGAGTCCATTCACATTGAGAGATATTACTGATAGAAACTTACTCATCTTTTCTCTTTGTACCTGTGTTCCTCTCTGTCTCATTCTTTTCCTTCATCTGCTTAAACCAGTCCCCTGAGCATATCTTGGAGTGCTGGTTTGGTAGAGATGTATTCTTTTAG
Organism: Pteronotus mesoamericanus; assembly: GCF_021234165.1. Taxonomy (NCBI): domain Eukaryota; kingdom Metazoa; phylum Chordata; class Mammalia; order Chiroptera; family Mormoopidae; genus Pteronotus; species Pteronotus mesoamericanus. The sequence goes on from NW_026555198.1 coordinate 9,001,405, forward strand.
CTTTCTTTTGTCTGGGAAACTCCGTATTTCTCCTTCTATTTTAATGGAGAGCCTAGCTGGGTAGAGCAGCCTTGGCTGTAGGCCCTTGCTTTTCATGGCTTGGAATGTTTGTTGCCATTCCCTTCTGGCTTGTAGTGTTTCTGTTGAGAAGTCAGCTCCTAGGCGTATCGGGGCCCCCTTGTATGTTACCTTCTCCTTCTCCCTTGCTGCCTGGAGGATTCTCTCTTTGCCTTTGACATTTGCCATTTTAATGATGATGTGTCTTGGAGTGGACCTCCTTGGGTCCTTCTTGAGTGGGGTCCTCTGTGCCTCCTGGATCCATGAGAGCCTTTCTCTCCTCAAATTAGGGAAATTTTCCATCATTACTTTTTCGAGGAGGTTCTCTATTCCTTGCTCCTCTTCTTCTCCTTTTGGTATCCCTATTATACGGATATTATTGCGTTTCAGGTTGTCCTGCATTTCCCTAAATGCCTCTTCATTCTTTTTGAGTCTTTTTTCCATTTCTTGTTCTTTCTGGGAGCTTTTTTCTACCTTGTCCTCCATCTCACTGATTCGATCCTCAGCTTCATCCAGCCTGCTTTGGATTCCTTCTACTGTGTTCTTCAATTCAGAAATGGTATTCTTCATATCCTCTTGTGTCTTCTTGATAGTTTCTATGTCCTTTTCCAGGCTGATATAGTTTGCTGTAAGATCCTGATAGTTTCTCTGCGGTTTCTCATAGTTATCTTTGAGCTGGCTGAGCTCATTGAGTTTCCTTAGAACCATTGTTTTAAATTCCATATCTGAGAGTTCCCTTACCTCTATTTCATTGAGCTCTCTCTGTGGGGAGTCCCCTTTTCCACTCATTTGGGGGGAACTTCTTTTTCTTCCCATTTTTGTGAGAGTCTGTTAAGTATTTTTCTCCTTTACTTTTCTTTCTGGGCTTGCCTCTGATGATGTCAGTTGTTGACCCTATAGGGCCTTGGGTTGTTTGTTTGAGCCTTTCAGGAGTTTAATGCCTGTGTCTGACTCCTGCTTGGAGCAGCTCTGTGACCCCTTCGGTCAGGGCTGGGCTATTTTTTGGGATCTCTCTGCGCTCTCACGAGAGCTTAAGGAGAGAATCTTAAGAGCAGCAAGAGAAAAGGAGAGAGTTACCTACAAAGGAGTTCCCATAAGACTATCAGTTCATTTCTCAAAAAGAAACCCTTGCAGGCCAGAAGGGGCTGGCAAGAAGGATTCAAAGTCATGAAAGGCAAGGACTTACATCCAAGATTACTCTAGCCAGCAAAGCTATCATTTGGAATGGAAGGGCAGATAAAGTGCTTCCCAGATAAGGTCAAGTTAAAGAAGTTCATCATCACCAAGCTCTTATTATACAAAATGGTAAAGGGAGTTATGTAAGAAAAAGATGAAGATCAGAAACTATGAACAGTAAAATTATAACAAACTCACATCTATCAACAACTGAACCTAAAACAAAAACAAAAACAAAGAAAACAACTAGAACAGGAACAGAATCACAGAAATGGAGATCAGAGGGGAAGGAGAAGAAGGGGATGGGGGAAAAGGTACAGGGAATAAGCAGCATAAATAGTAGGTACAAAATAGGCAGGGGGAGGTTAAGAATAGTTTAGGAAATGGAGAAGTCAAAGAACTTATGTATGACCCATGGACATGAACTAAGGTGGGGGGGGATGCTGTTGGGAGGGGGGTTGCAGGTCAGAGGGGAATAAAGGGGAGGAAAAAAATTGGACAACTGTAATATCATAATCAATAAAATATATGTTTAAAAAAGAATCAAATGGAATTCTGGAGTTGAGGAGTACAATAACTGAAAACAAGGAATTCAGTATAAGGGTACAAGATTACATTTGAACAGGAACAATAAAATTAATGAACTTGAAGAGAGATCGAAAGATATGCATATCAACAGCACAAAGAAAACAGAAGTGGTACTATCATTAAGTGTACCCAAGGGGAGCACACATTGAGAGTACAGGATAAAGACAAGAGCAATAATAAAATAAAAGAAATATTTAATAAGCCTTGGCTGGTGTGGCTCAGTGGATTGAGTGCTAGCCTCCAAACTGTAAGGTCACTGGTTCAATCCCCGGTCAGGGCACATGCCTGAGTTGTGGGCCCAGTCTCGAGTTGAGAGTGTGCAAGAGGCAACCAATTGATGTTTCTCTCACACGACAGTGTTTCTCTCCCTTTCTTTCTCCCTCCCTTCCCTTCTCTCTAAAAATAAATAAAATCTTAGAAAAGAAATATTTAATGAAACAATGGCTAAAAACTCCCCAAATTTAATGAAATATATTTATCTACACATCCAAGGAGCTCAAGAAAGTCCAAGTAGGACAAGCACAAGATGATTCATGGCAGAAATGTTACAGTAAAATGTTGAAAGCCATGAAAAAATAGAAAATCTTGAAAACAGAAAGATGTAAAAGACATCACTTACAAGAAATCTACAATGTGACTAACTGCTGACTTCTCAGAAGTAATGTAGGGCAAAGATAGTGAAAAAGCAAACTGAAAGTGATGAAAGAAAAAAGCCTGGCAACCAAGAATCCTATATGCATCAAACTAACTTAAAAAAATGAAGGTAATACATTTAGGCATGTAAGGAGCTTTGACGTTGTCTCTCCTGCCCACACATCATGAAAAAGGAAGCTGAACCTCAAAATCAACAACTTCTCTCAGATTTATTAGAGAAGTGAGGGCATAGGACATACCAGTGATCCCTAAATTGAAGAGATGGGCAGACGGATACAAAGAAGCACAATTTATCAGAGTAGAAATGAAGGAAAAGAAAACTGTGAGAATCAGGTCTAGGGTAGAAGAACCTGAACTTTAATTGATGAATTGGTGAAAGTTCAGTGAGGAAAACCTTGAAAGTCATAAATTCCAAGGGGGCCCAGTCTTGGAGGAGACTCCTATACCTTTATGAATTTTATTACCTGGAGCCCTATCAGGTTCTCATAGCGATTGGAGAAAAATGCCCTTGTCTTTCTACTTTTAAATATGCCCAGAATATTCTCTTCTTAACAGAGCCTGTTCTCAAGGGAAACTATTGTACCTACTGGGGTTTCACCAGTGCCTAACAAAGCTTGGAAAAGTAAGATACACAACTCCAGCACCTTCTAGCTTCCTTGTCCCACCTAAAGGGGAAAACAAAACAAAAGATAATTGCGAAGCACTTGTGAAGGTCACAACCAAGGGGCACTGGCTCACTAAAAAACTTAAGCCAAATTATTGTACTATCCAGTCCCCCAACCAAAACATCAATAAGGTTTCTATTTTATAATACAACAGAAGGAAATGTGCATCTCAAATAAGATCTAAGAAGTCTCCAGGGAAATCTGAAAGGAAAAAAAAAAAACAGAAAAAGAAAAAAGCCAGACAAAAACTAGGATATCAGGGAAAGTTTAGCCTCCAACACTAACAGCTATAGTAAATAGTAAACACAGCCAAACTCCTTGCTAGACAAACAAAATCTTACTTTAAAAACCTGTTTACCTCGGTACATTATGTGTAGGTTTCAAGCAAAAATGACAAGTTATAGTAAAAGACAAAAGAGAGCAGCCCTGACCAATGTGGCTCATGTGGTTGGGCATCATCCTGCAAAGTGAAAGGTCATCAGTTTGGTTCCCAGTCAGGGCACATGCCTGGGTTGTGGCCTGGTCCTCCAGTTGAGGCAAGTATGAGAGATAACAGATAGATGTCTCGTGCATCAATGTTTCTCTCCCTCTCTTCCTCCCTCCCTTCCCATCTCTTTAAAAATAAATAAATAAAATCTTAAAAATAAAGACAAAAGAAACCAGTCTGTAAACAAAGAGGAAGCACCAGAACCAAACCCAGAAATGGCAAAGATGTTGAAATTATCAGACTGGAAATATGAATCAACTACAATTAATATGCTTTACACTTAATATGCTTTACAATTAATATGCTTTAATGTAAAAAGTAGGCAATATGAAAAAACAGATAGAAAATGTTAGCAGAGACATGGAAACTATAAAGAAAATAAAAAGAAAAGGGTAGAAAACCTAAATATCATAACAGAAATGAAGAATGCCTTCGATGGGCCCATCTACAGATTGAACATGGCCAAGGAAAATGTTAGTGAAGATTGAAGATATATCAGTAGAAATTTCCAAAACTAAAAGGAAAAAAACAGAAAAATGAAGAGTATCCAAGAACTATGATACAATTATAGAAGGAGCAATAGACACATAATAGAAATACCAGAAAGTAAAGAGAAAAGACCAGAAGAAATATTTAAGGAATATTTAAAGCAAGAAGAGACTTTCCCAAAATAAATAAAAGGCAACAAACCATACATAGAGGAAGCTCAGAAAGTACAAAGCTGAATAAATAACCCCAAACCTACACCTACTAATCTTATACTCCAAGTGAAGAAAATCAAGAAAAAACCTTGAAAGAAGGCAAAGGGAAAAAATACCTTACATATAAAGAAGCAAGGCTAAGAGTTACATTGAACATCTCTTTAGAAATCATGCAAGCCGAGAAGACAGTGGAATGAACTGCAGTCATATGCCACACAGCAACATTTTGGTCAGTGATGGACTGTGTGTATGACGGTGGTACACCATATAGCCTAGCTATGTAATAGGCTTATATCATCTAGATTTGTGTAAGTGCACTCTGTGGTGTTTGCAGAACAAAATTACCTAATGACGCCTTTCTCAGAGTATATTCCCATCATTAAGCAACACATAACTGCATTTAAAGTGTTAAAAGTAACACCAATATAATAAGGTACTTGTATTAACTGAAAAGTAGTATTGTGTTATTTGAAAGTGCATCTGGATTGCTTACATACATACATACATGTACTATAAAATCACTTATAGTGGGCAACCATTAAAAAATATTAAAAAAGCTCTGGCCAGTGTGGCTCAGTTGACTACTTTTCAGTGTAAAGTGAAAAGTTGCCAGTTCGATTCCGGATCAGGGCACATGCCTGGGTTGCAGGTTTGGTCTCAGTTGGGGGTGTGTGAGAAGCAACTGATTGATGTTCTCTCTCATATCAACGTTTCTCTCCTTCTCCTTCCCCTCCTGTCTCTCTAAAAATAAGTAAAATCTTTAAAAATGAATAAATAAAAAGATAAAAATGTAGGATTATTGATATGCTATGGTAGTATAACAAATAGTATCATATGAAATACTCAATTAGTCCAGAGAAGGTCGAAAAAGACTGGAAGACAAAAATATAAACAAAGACCAAGAGAAAAGAGTAGAAAAATGTGACATGGAAATTATTTTCCCAACTATATCAATAATCACTTTATAAACATCAATGATCTAAATTCTTCAATTAAAAGACAGAGACTGACAGACTGGACCAAAATATAAGACTCAACTATGTGTTGTCCACAAGAAACCCACTTTGAATTTAAAGACAAATACAAACTAGACTGTTGGTCAAGGTGGCAGTGTAGGGAAACATGGCTTGCCTCTTTGCACTCCACATCAAAATTACAACTAAATTATAGAACAATCATCACTCAGAAACGTCAAAAATTGAGTTGAATGGAAGTCTGACAACTACGGAATTAAATGAACCACATCCATCCAGACTGGTAAGACTGGTGCAGATATGGATTGGGCTGGTCCCACATCCATGTCTGGTAGATAAAAATTCGGGAGGGAGGTCTTGGGAGTAAGGAGTCCCGGCCCCACACCAGGCTCCCCAGCCCAGGGTTCCAAGTGCCAGGAAGACAAGTCCCCATAACTGTTGGCTGCAAAAGCCAGTGGGGATTGAGTTGCTGGAAGAAACTTCTAGAGCCCCAAGAAGTTCCTCTTAACGAGCCCACACTCAGACTCACTCCCTCTGGGCTTCAGCACAGCGGTGGCAGCTTGAGGGGCACCAGTGACATGCAGGGGGAGGCTGAGGCGTCTTGCATCAAGGCCAGCACAGCCCTTGTCCCTCTTCTGGGCAATCCTCCCACGGAGCTGGCAGGTTGGTGTTGTATCTGAGTCTCCATCAACCTGGCTAACACGGTTTGCCCAGTCCTGGAGATCCCCAGGGATTATTTATATTAAATAATCAAGGGCTCATCTTTAGATAATGTAATTTAAGACAATAGCTACTAAGAAGCAGAAGTACAGCCTTGAGAATTAAGATCTTCTTGTACCTTGGAAATCACACCACACAAGCACTATACAGCTCTTCTCTTTCTCTTACTCTTTCTCAATATACACACATGCACAGGGTTGGGGAAGAAGTAGGTTTACAGTTTTAAGTATGTAAAACAGTTTATTGTAGTATTTAATAGTGTGTTATTTTCCATATGAAATGTAAACCTATTTTTGCTATCCTAAATCTTGTGGCCTCTTCTGTGCCTTCTTCCTTTAAAGGCTTATTTCCTCTAACACTGGCTGCTCTTCCAGCATGTCTTATTCTGCAGATGGATAGGTAAAAAAATCTTTGATGGAGGAAAAAGGGCACAGGGATTGGCATTGGAAAAAGAGAGTGAGTACTGTTTCTGGCTCAATGTAAGAGACCCCAGAAAACTTCCTCTCCCCTTCCACCACGGGAGGATACAACTAGAAGTTGACAATCCGGAACACAGAAGAGGGATCTTACCACAACTCCACCATGCTGGCATACTGATCTCAGACTTCCAGACTTTAGAACTGTGAGAAATAAATTTGTTGTTTATAAGCAATAAAGAAAAAAAAAGAATGGCATAAAGATGGCTCAAGTGCCTGACTTAGCATAATCTTGCTGTTGACTAGAAGGGGCTATTTTAATTCTTTTTTTCCATGTGGTTTATTTGTTTACTACTTAATCTATGGGCTGTTCATAGATCATCCAGATTCTATTCTGTCCAATATGTTCTCCTAAGAATGGAGGGAAAGGATAAGAGATAGAAGAGAAGAAATAGAGGGACTGATTCCAGACTAAACTTGGAAAGAAACTCATAGTTGGTTGTGATTTTTCTTTGGCTTTTGCTTGGTTAGCCTTTCCAAGAATAGCTAAGGGTATGATTACTGTACCTTCAGGAACTGGTAACCAATCTAGTGCCTAATGAGGCTGTTGCTACTAGAACTACTTTCTGTGAACCTTGTACAATTTCAGCATACTTCCTTGTGCTGAAAACTGTGGTGTTTATGACTTATTCTGTGTTTTCCAAAGCCAACCTGTCATCCATAGTATCCAGTGGTCGTTTCCATTTGGTTACAGTTAAGGTAAGTCCTATATATCAGGCCCTGCTTCTCAACCCCTTAGCTGCCCATGGCTAGAGCTCTTGTCTTAAAACCCAAAAATAGATGTATAATTACTATATCAAATCTTTTACAGAAAATCTTTTCCATCACAGTGTAGTTGAGCCAATACTAGTCAGTGCCAGCTACATTCTTTTTTATCCTTTTCCTTTTGAAGGCAGCAGCTTAGTATAGGAAGGAGAGCTCAAATCTATTTCTGTATCTTTTCTCTTCTCATGGCTCAAGACTAAATTCCCCAGGTAAGACACATTCTGTCCAATGATTATTCAATCAACAAAGGGGCGACAATGAGAAGATGGATTTGGAATAATAAAATAGTATCATCCAAAGTACCCTGACAACTGCTTCTCATGGTCTTACTACCTCCTTGCAGACGCAGTTTCAACTATTCTATGTCTATATACTAAATACCATGGGTTACTGTGCCAGACAAGGCATACAGGATTTACCAAGCAGTCCCCTTCATGTGCTTTGAGTTAAAATGTTATTCACATACAGGAGTATTAAAAACTCCATGCTTCAAATCCTGCCCTTAATAGGAAGGATCACATATTTTTCATAATTCTCTCACTTGAATAGAATCCGTCCCCTTGGAATCATGTAGTTACAGACAGTAAAAATGACAATTTCTTCCATATAGGTCCAAGATGACCACCTGCACAAAAAAACAGTCTTAAGATTAGAGGAAACTGTCACTTCTCCAATTCTTTTTTACTCACTCACTCATTCATTCATTTTAGAGAGAGGGAAAGGAGTGAGAAAGAGGGAGAAAAACATTGATGTGAGAAACATCAATGTGTTGCCTCTCACACACCCCCAACCAAGGACCTGGCCCTCAACCCAGGCATTGTGTCCTGACTGGGAATCAAACTGGTGACCTTTTGGTTTGTGGGAAGACACTCAGCCAAGTGAGCCACACTGGTCAGGGCCTGGCCAGTTCTTTAGGAAAATGCAAGCCACAGGTCTTCTAACCCCAAATCCCAAAAGGAACTCATTTATAATGAGCCAAGGTGAATCACCAAAAGGTGGTCTTACCCACTTCAACCATATAGCTAACAATTATATCTAGCATTAATTTGTTTACTATGTGACACTGTTGTGCTTACATGTATATTCTAATTTAAAACCCACTACAGCTCTATGAGATAGTCAATATCCCCGTTTACTGAGAAACAAAAGCAAAGAGATTCAGTGACTTCATATTCGTTAAGTGGCAATAGCTATATAAACTTGGTCAATGATTCCCAAGGCTTATCTTGCAACTGGAATCCATGCCTCCACATGTTCCATTTGACTGTATTTCCCTGTAAGCGTAATGATATGAAGTAGTCTGCTGAAGGTTAGCTATGATTAGAGTGAGGTATCCCCAACTAAAAGCTATTCATAACCCACTCCTTTCTGTAAGAATGTACCCCTTCTCATAAAAGAGGCTTAGAAACTAAGTGATCTTAGATCTGGGTTCAACTCAGCAATGTTTGCACTGTGACACTTAAGCAAGTCATGCTAGAGAGTATTATGCTAAGCAAAATAAGCCAGGGGGCGCAGGACAAATATCGTATGATCTCACCTATATGCGGATCCTAACAAACAAAACAAAGATGCAAGGAAAATAAAGTCCAGCAACACTGAAATAAAAAAGAAACCAACAGAGACAAGAAGGAAGGAGTGGGGGTGGGTGGGGGAAAAGGAAGGGAAGGGGCAAGTCAAGGAACATATAGCAAGGACTCATGGACAAAACCAAAGGGGAAGAGCTGAGGGAGGGAAGGTGGGAGGGGGCAAGGGAAAGAGGTGGGGGGAAGGCAGAGACAAATGTATTTGGAAAAATAAAAAAATTTTAAAAAAGTAGTGGTACAAACATACAATGGAATAGTACTAAGCATGAAAATGAATGAAATCTTACTATTTGCAACAGTATGGATGGATCTAGACGTTATTATGCTCAGTGAAATAAATCAGCCAGGGAGACAAATACCATATGATTTCACTTGTATGTGGAATGAAGGAACAAAATAAAGAAATGAAATTGAAACAGACTTATAGATAAAGAGAGAGAACTGGTGGTGGCCAGAGGGGAGGGGATGTTGGGGCACTGGGTGAAAGCGGTGAAGGAACTAAGCAGCACAAATTGCTAACTACGAAATAGTCATAGGGAAGTAAGTAAAGCATGGAAAATATAGTTTAATATTGTGACAACTATGTAAGGTGCCAGTTGGGATACTGGGAACATAAAGTGGGACACTTTGAAGTATATGATTGTATAACCACTAAGGTGTACACCTGAAACCAATACATAATAAAAAAAATTAGGAGAGAATCAAGATGGTGGAGGAGTGAGTGGATATCACACTGACCTCCTCCCAGGACCAACCTGGAATTACAACTAAATTGTGGAGAAATCACCTGAAACAAACAACTGAACAATAGCGAGAGAGGAACCTTGTAACCTCGCAGACAGAAGAATCGGCTTTAGCGGAATCCCACTGGTAAGGAGTGTGGGAGAGACTCGAGAAGGTGGGAGGGGCGCCCACGGGCGGCAGCACCAGAAGGATATTGAAACGGCCAGTTGGATCCTCCCCAAGAAGAGCGGAGTCGAAACCAAAAGTGGGGATCTCTAGCTCACAGCACCAGAGCCATAAAGATACACAGAAAACAGTACAGCTGCAAAAAGCGGCAGGGCTGTTCTCTGCCAGAGACAGGCAGATGGAGACGCAAAGAACTGTTTAAAGGGCCAATGCATAAATTTTTATTTGCACCCACTTACCCTGGTCTCCAGCAAAGGCGGGGGAGAGTAGGCTGGAGACGCCTGAGGAGAGACTGGGGAAAGAGGCTTTGGGGAGAGAACTGACAGAGTAGCCGGGGGTGGGGGGGATCTCGGTGCTGACTCATCTCCCATGCGACAGCGGCCATCTTGCGCAGGCAGACACAACACCCTCTGAGCGGCACCAGCGTCAAAGGACCCAATAGCCCCACCCCCAGGTGGGATTCCACACAGCCCTGTGCTATCTAAGCTGCCTGCTGAGTGCAGCGTGGCAGCGACAAACAGTAGATCGCTGGCTAAAGGCGCAGAGACGTCTGGCAACACTTGAGGAGAGACTGGGGACAGAGGCTCTAGGGAGAGAACGGAGAGAGTAGCCAGTGGGATCCCAGTGCGGACTCCTCCCACATATGGCAACAACATGAGAGGACCCAATAACTCCGCACTGCCCTGAGCTGTCTAAGGCGGCCTGCTGAGTGCAGAATGAATAGATGAACAGCTGAAGGAGAAAGCCACAAACAGTAGATTACTGGAAGTCTCCAACAGACTGTCTAAGGTCAGACGGGGTCAACATCTGACATCATCAGAGGCACATCCAGAAAGTAAAAACAGCGGTCTCCAACCATAGAAGTTCACACCACAAAGTAAGGAGATCAAGACAGATTAATTGAAGAATCAGAAGCAAAAAAGAAGAGTCACAAATAATGGGAAGAAAACGAAATAGGCCCCACTCGAAGGGAAAGGAGCAATCCCCAGAAAGAGAACTAAATGAAATAGAGGCAAGTAAATTATCAGATATTGAGTTCCAAACAATGGTTCTAAGGAAGCTCAATGAGCTCAGTGAGGTCAAAGAGAATTACCAAAAACTACAGGGAAACTACGAGCAACTTACTGCAAACTATATCAACATGAAAAAGGACATAGAAACTATCAGTACGAGACAAGAGGAAATGAAGAATACAATTTCTGAATTGAAGAACACAGTAGAAGGAATCAAAAGCAGGCTAGATGAAGCTGAGGGACCGAATCAGCGAGCTGGAGGATAAGGTAGAAAAAGCTCCCAGAAAGAGCAAGAAAATGAAAAAAGACTCAAAAAGCATGAAGAGGCATTGAGGGAAATGCAGGACAACCTGAAACGTAATAATATCCACCTAATAGGGATACCAGAAGAGGAAGAGGATGAGGAAGGGAGAGAGAACCTGTTGGAAAAAGTAATGATGGAAAACTTCCCTAACTGGAGGAGAGGAAAAGTCACACAAGTCCAGGAAGCACAGAGGGTCCCGTTCAAGAGGAACCCTATGAGGCCCACTCCAAGACGCATCATCATTAAAATGGCAAATAGCAAAGACAAACAGAGAATCCTAAAAGCAGCAAGGGAGAAAGAGCACCCTTATCTCTATTTATTTTCTTCCACCTCATTTGGTAGCAAGAAAGAGCAGAAGTATATTAGGTAAAAAAATACACAAATAAACAGCAAGAACAAAAACAGTTCATAAGGCAGAGTGTTTACACAGAAGTTCTTCCCTTGAAAACATTTTACAATCATTAGTTCAAATGGCAACCTTGTGAAATATGGCAGAATAATCATATTATTTCCATTTTATCTTGTGAAGAAACATGACTTCCACAAAGCTAGATACCTCATTAGGAATAGCTAGAGCAGGATGACAAACTATAGCTCACTATCTGACTTGCTGCCTGTTTTTGGAACTAAAGTTTTACTGGAACAGACCAATGCTCACGTATTTACATATTGCTTAGTGCTGCTTTCACATTAAAATAGCATTGTTGACTAACTGCAACAGAGACCTCTGACCCACAAAGCCTAGAGGTATTTACTGTTTGGTCTGTTAAGAAAATCTTTTCCAACCCCCACTACAAAATTAAAACTCAGTGGGTTGACTGTTTACCATAGCATTTATCGTAGAGTTTGTCTTAAGAATAGGAAATTTTTTTTAGGAATAGGAAATTTGACCTAAGAAACATGGTGTTGTGAACAGAATACAGAATTACAAGAGACAAAAACAAATCGAAGCAAAAAAAAAAAAAAGAAAAAAAAAGGATTATTTTCCAGGTTGTGCCATTTACTGTGTGACACTTAGAAAGTCACTTCACCACTCTGGATCTCAGTTTCCACACCTGAAAAATTAAGGAATTTGGACTATATGAATGCTAATCATTTTTCCAATTAAACAATTATAGTCTATACCAGCAATTTTCAACCTTTTTCACTTCATGGCACACAAACTAATTACTAAAATTTTGTGGAACACCAAAAAGTATATTTCTTGCCAATCTGATAAAAATAGGTGTAATTTTGATTCATTCACACCAGATGGCTATTGTGTTGGCTGTTGTCATTTTTAATTTGAGAACCTAAGGGAAAAGAGGTCAGTGCCTCTGACTGAATAGTTAGGTATTGTGTGTTTTAAAATTCTTATGACACACTGGTTGAAAATTGCTGATCTACACAAGTTAGTTTATAGATTAGGAAGCAATAGTGAAGACATAAAGATTCTTAAATTGTTGTATTTTATTTTTTATTGCTCCATGTGGATGAAAAAGCAGCGAAGCACCTTAATTCTCTTCATCATTGCAACAATCATAAAAGTAAGTAATATTATCTTGATTTTATAGGTGAAGAAACTAAGGCTCTAGAAAGGACAGTGTCTTGCAAAAGGTTACCAGCACATGGTTATTGTTTCATTGTCTAGTGTGTAAACAACATAGCGTATACAAAATCAAGGGCCATAACCAGAAAATGTACAGAGTAAGGCAGTTAATATAAATTCTGATTGGTTCTGTGGGGAACCAGAGACCACATGTCCTGTTTAAAGGGAGCAACTGCCACTCATTCAACTAATTGCTGAAATATTGTCATGTGGGTCCAATATTGCCAGATATTTAAATTTTACAAGAGAAGCTAGATGTCTCAATTTTTATTTTAAATACTCCAATTTTAAGTGCTGGCAATTGATTTAAATGTTTAAAAAACAAAAATGGCTGGATTTGGTCTGCACAATGATAGTTTTTAAATATAAACTTTTTTCCATATCTGATCTTATTTGTTGCTTAGAAAATCTCATTTTTGAGTGGACTCAGACTTAGAGGTAGAAGTTCTCAAAGAGGACAGCCTGCAGCTCTTGGCAATCTGTTCTTGGCATTTTGCTTTGGCTTCCTTCATGCTCTTAGCCAAAAGTTTAGTGTATTCTGTGGTCTCTTCCTAATTTTTCTTAATACGTTGTTTCTTCAGAGCAACATGTCAATGTTTGTCTTGTAGGATGTGTGGAGTAACAAGATGCTGAATCTTGGGTGCATTGGTCCTACATTTCTTTTCAAAAAACAATTTTATTTATTTATTTTTAGAGAGAGGTAAAGGGAGAGAGAAAGAGAGGGAGAGAAACATCGATTGGTTGCCTTTAGCATGCTCTCAGCTGCGGACCTGGCCCACAACCAAGGCATGTGTCCTAATTGGAAATCGAACCAGCAACCTTTAGGTTCATAGGTCAGCACCCAATACACTGAACCACACCAGCCAGGGCAGTCCTAGGATTCTTACCATCTTTGTTTAGGAGTTTTCTCACAATATATTGGTGAACATCATCTTTAGAGAGATTGAAAAGTTTATGGGTTCTGCTACCTCTTTTGAACCCCAGGCGATGAGGCACAGTAGTATCTGTGATACTAGAAATATCTTTTTCTCCCTTTTTTACAACGGCCAAGTTGAGAACACTGAGACTGGCATTCACACTGCAACCCTGAACAGATTTGAGCTTTCTCTCTCTAGTCCTCCTTGGTCTACAACAGGAATGCCCTTTTCTCAGCAGCAGGCTGATGTGACCATGGGTTAAGACACCCTGCTTCATAGGGAAAAATTGTTTGTTGTCCTCACAACTGATTTTAACAATATAACCCTTCCATCTTCACCCAGAGCATCAGCAGTAACTTCTGTGGCCATACACTTCTCATAAAAGGTATAAAGTTTGCATTCATAGTCCACTTCAGTAAGTTTCTTGCAGCCATTGGCTGGAAAAGGATGTTCAGCTTTACCCTGAAGCAGACAATGACCTCCAAGCCTCCATGAAAAAGGGTATAGACTTTTTTTTAACTAAAAGATTAGTGATGTAAGAACATACTGATACCTCAACTTCAGTGTGAATTCTTCATTAACCGAAGTAATGGGGAATAGGGAGAAATCACAGCATCAGCATCAATTTCATTTTCCATTGAATATTCTATCAGAAGTACTTATGATAAAATCACGTGATTAAAAAAATTGCTTCTCTTTATTTCAGGCCTTGTGATGAAAGTGTTAATAAACACACAAAGAGAAACCAGTTCACCAGAAAAAAAATATAGATCCTGGATAATATTAAAATGAAAAAAATCTATTTTTAATATAATTAATATATATTGAAGCTTTAAAAATAATGGGGATGGTAGGAGTTATTGATTTGTAACTTTTAAAAGACATGACAATTTGGGAAATAAATTTATGTTATCATTTTATTTTAATGTATATAAAGCCATTTGAGAATATTATACATGCTTTGGCAAATAAACTAAGCTACATTTAGACTAAAGCTCTGACCTACTGATAGTTACCAAGGGAATCAATAAAATGTTTAACTTTTCCAGTCAAAAAACCATAGGTGTGACAGTATTTTATTATTTTTTTAAGTAGTCATTAAGGAGAGCAGGAGAAAGATGGAAAGGAAGAAATGAGTATGTCTTTGGGATTTTTTGGCCTTTAAGAAATAACTGCACCACTAATCATACTCCCACAAGGTGCTGTGATTTTGAATATAGTTCAGTAGGTTAATTATTATTTAAAAGTTTAAATAAAATCATCAATGTGGTACAGGAAAAAGAAATTTAGGTAAAATGAATTAATTTTCCTCATTGGAGTCAATTAAAAAGCTTAACGTTATCTTCCCACAGGGGAAAAAACATTCAAAGACTATAATAAAATGTTAAGAAGATGGGATTAAGATAGTAGCCTTAAATTCATGACAAAACTAGTAATGTCATATTAGAATGTTGTTTCAACATATTCAAAACTAAGCAGGATTCTCGCCTTCCACAAACTTTTTATTTTGCTCTCACTTCTGCCTTTCTTCAGATCAGAAGACTCTCTCCCATTTACATGTAGCTTGGAAATGCTTTAAATCACAGCTTTGGGTTTTGTAAAAAGAGTAAGTAACCTAATTACATTTATATTTATTTAAGTACTCCACTAACATTGCTCTTATTTAAAATGATGGGAACTCATATGAATTGATAAAGTGTCGATAAAGGCTGGACAAAATTCTGAATCCCTCTGTCCCAGAGTTTATCTCTTAAATAAGGATAGCATTGCTGTGAGAATTAAATAAATCATACAACATACTTGGCACATAGCAAGTGTTTAACAAAGATTAGTTTTATCATTACTATATAATAAAAGGGTTACTCACTCTTTTGTTGAGACAAATAACAGGCCACAGGCTGCAACCCAGCGTGCAACAACAGCAGAGACAACCACACAGCAGCCATTTCACATTGACTGGGAGAGCCTTTTTCAAACATGCATTCACACGGCCAATGCTGGTCTTAAACTCCTCCGGGGCCACCTACAACAAGGGTACAATCTTAAAAGTTTGTGGGCAACTTTCCACTATTTATCTCTAAACCTAAAGAAAATGTTTGTCTTACTACAAATACTTTAAGGAATTACATGTTTAAATATATTTCCTCTCTACCTTCCCCAATAAATATGTATTACATACTCCTGTATGTAATACAGAATGACATTAGAAAGCAAAACAATATAATTTCATGTTTACAGAATTTATCCTGATGTTCAAAAAGAATCTTCTGAAATTACCAACAATAAAATGACAACAATAAAATTGATGGTAAAAGATACCCATCAATTTTATTACCAAATATTCTCAATATTAAGGCAATATTATTTATCATTTCCAGTCAATCTGACTAGCAGTTTAGTAAAATTAGAACCTATATACTACCAGAGGAAATGGAATTAAAACTAAACTTTAGCAATATTCCTGGATAACTTTTAAAAAGACAATGCTCAAACCTTTTCTCCCTGGCAAATTTGCAACATAACTTTAACACTTTCCATTGTTTCCATTGTTTGTAGGTAAAAGCTACACTAATACAGCCTCTGAGGAATTACATTCAAGGACTGGTCTTAAGACATGGTGGGCTGAGTGATTCTCAGTCAGCCAGCCATAGCAAAGGACCGACCAAAAAATGACCCAACAACAATCAAAACCCAATTACAACCAGAGACCCAACATAAATGGCATAAAGGACATCCCAAGAGCATCAAGTTCAGGAGATCAAGGGGACTGCACCACTAAATCCCACAGGTCTCCCACCATAGAACTTCACATCACAAAGTCAAGGAATCAAAATAGATCAATTTAAGAAGCAGTCTCCCCTAAAATGGGGAGAAAAAGAAACAACTCCCAATTAAAAGGAAAGGAAGAATACCCAGAAGAAGTGCTAAATGAAATAGAGACAAGTAAACTATAAGATATTCAGTTCAAAACAATTGTTTAAGGAAGCTCAGATATCAGTTAGTTAAGGAAACTATCAGATATTCAGTTCAAAACAAAGCTCAGTGAGAACTACAAAGAACTCCAGGGAAACCACAAGGAAC
The DNA here is from genome assembly GCF_021234165.1 of Pteronotus mesoamericanus. Classification (NCBI taxonomy): domain Eukaryota; kingdom Metazoa; phylum Chordata; class Mammalia; order Chiroptera; family Mormoopidae; genus Pteronotus; species Pteronotus mesoamericanus. Next base: position 9,018,063 of record NW_026555198.1, read on the forward strand.
TTGCTGCAAGCTACACTAGCATAAAAAAAGACATAGAAACTATCAATAAGAGACATAAGAAATGAAAAATACAATTTCTGAAATGGAGAACACAGTAGGAAAAAAATCAAAAGCAGACTAGATGAAGCAGAAGATCAAATCAGTGAGCTGGAAGACGAAGTAGAAAAAAAATTCCCAGAGGACAAAATGAAAAAAGACTCAAAAAGAATGAAGAGGGCTTAAGGGAGCTACAGGACAATATGAAACATAATAATATCTATATCATAGGAATACCAAAAGGTGAAGAAGAGGAGCAAGGGATAGAAAACCTGCTTGAAAAGTAGTAACAGAAAACTTACTTAACTTGAAGAGAGAAAAAGTCATGCAAGCCCAGGGAGCACAGAGGGTCCCAATCATGATGAATCCAAAGAGGCCCACTACAAGACACATCATAATAAAAATGGCAAAATTTAAAGACAAAGAGAGAATATTAAAGTCAGCAAGGGAGAAACAGCTAGTAACATATAAGGGAGCCCCAATAAAGCTAGCAGCTGATTACTCAGCAGAAACACTATAAGCCAGAAGGGAATGACAAGAAATATTCCAACTAATGACAAGCAAAGGCCTGCAACCAAGACTACTCTACACAGCAAGACTCTCATTTAAAATGGAAGGCATAAAAAGGAGCTTCCCATACAAAAAAAAAAAAAGGCTAAAAGAACACATTGCCACCAAACCAGCATTGCAAGAGATGTTAAAGGGACTGCTTTAAAAAGATGAAGAAAAAGAGAGAGAAAGAGAGGGACACAAGAACAAAGGGAAAACGGCAATGAATTAAGTACCTTATCAATGATAACTTTAAATGTAAATGGATTAAATGCTCCAATCAAAAGACATAAGGTAGGAAATGAACAAGAAAACATGACCTGCATATATTGCTGTCTACAAGAGACCCACCTCAGAACAAAGGACCTACACAGACTGACAGTGAAGGGATAGAAAAAAATATTCCAAGCAAACGGACCTGGGAAAAAAAGCAGGGGTAGCAATACTTATATTAGACAATATGAATTTCAGGAAAAAAGGCCATAAAAAGAGACAAAAGAGGACACTATATAATACTTAAGGGAATAATCCATCAAGGAGATATAACCCTTGTATACATATATGTACCCAACGTAGGAGCACCAAAATATATAAGGAAAACTTGGAGGACTTCAAGAAAGATATTGACAGCAACATACTCATAGTAGGGGATTTTCAACACCCTATTGTCAATAATACATAGATCTTCCAAGCAAAGAATCAACAAAGATATTGAATAACACTCTAAATCAAGTGGATTTAATTGATATAAACAGAACCTTTCACCCCAAAGAAGCAAAATATACATTCTTTTCAAATGCACATGGAACATTTTCAAAGATAGACCAGATGGTAGGTCACAAAACAAACCTCAACAAAGTCAAGAAAACTGAAATCATATGAATCATTGTCCAGGATCACAATGGCTTGAAACCAGAAACCAACCTAAAGGAAAAAACTCAAAAACATTCAAATTCATGGAGCTCAGTAATATGCTACTAAATAATGAATGGGTTAACAATGAGATAAGGAAGAAATCAGAAAGTTTCTGGAAACAAATGAAAATGAACACACAAAAGCCTAAAACCTATGGAACACAGCAAAGGCAGTCCTGAGAGGGAAGTTCATAGCAATACAGTCCTACTTAAAAAATAGAGAAAAATTTCAAATAAATGACCTAAACCTACATCTACAAAAACTAGAGGAAAAACAACAAACAAAGCCCAGAACAAGTAGAAGGACAGAAATAATCAAGATCAGAGCAGAATTAAATATGACATAGAGACTAAAAGAACAATTCAAAGGATCAATAAATTCAGGAGCTGGTTCTTTCAAATGTAAGAAAAACTGACAAGCCTTTAACCAGATGAATCAAGAAAAAAAGAGAGAAGACCCAAATAAATAAAATCAGAAACGAAAGAGGAGAAATTACAACCAATATCACAGAAATACAGAGGAATGTAAGAAATTATTAAGAAAAACTATATGCCAAGAAATTTGACAACATGGGCGAAATGGACAAATTTCTAGAAATATATAATATTCCAAATCTGAATCAATAAGAAACAGATAGCCTGAATAGACCAATAGTAATTAGTGGAATTGAAGCAGTAATAAAAAAAAATCCTGGCACACAAAAGCCCTCGACTGGATGGCTTCAGAGGCGAATTTTACCAAACTTTTAGGGAAGAGCTAACTCCTATCCTTCTCAAACTATTCCAAAAAGTTGAAGAAGAGGGATGACTCCTAAACTTTTTTTTATGAGGCCAGTATTATCCTAATTCCAAAACCAGATAAACACAACAAAGAGAGAAAACTACAGGCCAATATCACTGATGAACATAAATGTTAAAATCCCCAACAAAATATTGGCAAACCAGATCCAGCATACATCAAAAAGATCGTACACTGAGGTTAAGTGGGATATGCAAATCAATAAACATAATACATCACATAAACAAAATAAAGACAAAAACCACATGATCATATCAATAGATGCAGAAAAAGCACTTTTTAAGGCACAGCACTCATTTATGATAAGAACACTCAGCAAAATGGGAACAGAGGGAGCATACCTCAACATAATAAAAACTGTCAATGAGAAACCTACAGCCAACATCATACTCACTGGGCAAAAACTAAAACCTTACCCCCTAACATCAGGAACAAGACAAGGATGTCCACTTTCACCACTTTTATTCAACATAGTATTGGATGTTCTAGCCACAATGATCAGACAAGACACAGAAATAAAAGGCATCCAGATCAGAAAGGAGTAAGTACAACTGTCACTATTTGCAGATGACATGACACTGTACATAGAAAACTCTATAGATTCCACCAAAAAACTGCTCCACCTAATAAGTGAATTTGCCAAAATAGGTGGAAACAAAGTCAATATTCAGAAATCGAAGGCATTTTTGTATACCAACAATGAAATATCAGAATAAAAATCCCATTTGCTATAGCAACAAGAAAAATAAAGGTCATAGGAATAAACCTAACCAAGGAGGTAAAAGATCTATACTCAGAAAGCTACACAACACTGAAGAAAGAAATTAAGGAAGACAGAAATAAATGAAAGCATATACCGTGTTCATGGATTGGAAGAATTATCATCATCAAAATGGGAAAAAATCCCATTTACTACAGCAAGAAGAAAAATAAATTACTGAGGAATAAATTTAACCAAGGAGGTAAGAAACCTGTATGCAGAAAACTATACAACACTGAAAAAAGAAATTAAGGAAGGTACAAACAAATAGAAGCATATACCATGTTCATGGACTGGAAGAAACAACATCATTAAAATGTCCATACTACCCAAAGCAATCTGTAGGTTCAACACAATCCCTATTAAAATACCAATGACATATTTCACAGATTTAGAACAAATATTTCAAAAATTTATATGGAACCAAAAATGACCCTGAACAGCCATAGCAATCTTGAGGGAGAACAAAGTAGGAGGGATCACAGTACCTGATGTCAGACTATACTTCAAGGCCACTGTAATCAAAACAGTCTGGTACTGGCATAAGAACACACACATAGATCAATGGAACAGAATAGAGAGCCCAGAAATAAACCCATGTCTCTATGGTCAATTAACATATGACAAACGGAGCAGTAGCATAAAATGGTGTAAAAATAACCTCTTCAACACATGGTGCTGGCAGAACTGGAATAATACAGGGAAGAAAATGAAACTAGACTACCAACTTATACCATATACCAGAATAAACTTAAAATGGATAAAAGACTTAAACATAAGCCATAACACCATAAAAGTCCTAGAGAAAAACATAGGCAGTAAAATTTCAGATATCCTTTGCAGCAATATTTTTGCTAATACATCTGTTAAGGCAAAGAAAATAAAGGAAAGAACAAAAAAAAATGGGACTACATCAAATTAAAAAGCTTCTGCATGGCTAAAGAAAACACCAACCAAATGAAAAGGGAACCAACTGTATGGGAAAACATTTGCAAATGATACCTCAGACAGGGGTTTGATTTCTGAAATATATAAAGTACTCGTATGACTCAATGCCAGGAAGACAGACACCCAGTTAAAAAATGAGCAAAGGACCTGAACAGAGACTTCTCCAAGGAGGACACACATAGGGCCCAGAGACATATAAAAGGATGTTCAATATCACTAGCCATCAGAGAAATGCAAATTAAAGCCACAATGGGATACCACTTCACACCAGTCAGAATGGCCATCATAAACAAATCAACAAACAGCGGGTGCTGGCAAGGATGCGGAGAAAAGGGAACCCTAGTGCACTGCTGGTGCGAATGCAGACTGGAGCAGCCACTGTGGAAAACAGTATGAAATTTCCTCAAAAAACTAAAAATGAAACTAACTGGCTTTTGATCCAGTGATTCCACTGCTGGGATTATACCCTAAGAATCCTGAAACACCAATACAAAAGAATGTATGCATCCCAATGTTCATAGCAGCATTATTTACAATAGCCAAGGGCTGGAAACAGCCTAAGTGCCCATCAGTTAATGAGTGGATCAAAAAACTGTGGTACATTTACACAATGGAATACTACACAGCAGAAAGAAAGAAGGAACTCCTACCCTTCATGACAGCATGGATGGAACTGGAGAGCATTATGCTAAGCAAAATAAGCCAGGTGTTGAAAGAAAAATACCATGTGATCTCACCTATAAGTGGAACCTAATGAACAAAACAAACAAACAAACAAACACACACACAAACAAAATAGAACCATAGGCATGTAAAGAAGGAACAGTGACAGGAACCAGAGGTGGGAGGAATAAAAGAAGAAAGAAGGAAAAGGGCCTACCTAAAGAACATGTATGAATGACCCATGGGCATGGACAATAGGGTGAGGACTGACTGTGGGAGCAGGGCAGCAGGGGGAGGGGACAGGGCAGGGGAGAGCAACAGGGGAAAATTGGGACAACTGTAATAGAACCACAATAAAAGAAAAAAGAATAAAAGAACTAGCCTTAGTCCTCAGCATAAAATGGCCTCATGATCAATGTAAATTTTGAAAGTTGAAAAGTCGTTACACAAGTTTAATATTTTTAATTACTACCTCCATTCCTGGAAGTTGCTGCTTGTACTTCTCTGCAAACAATGACAAAGTCAGTTAAAAGGCAACAGCATTAGGCATAATTAGATTTATACCATAAATCATCCCTGAAGGTTACACAATTCAAAAATATACTAAAGATAGTTTGAGTTCAGTGAAATCATATTTCTGAATCACCAAATTATTCCCTTTGATTTAGAAAGCTGTCAGATAGTAAAAAGAAGCTGTTGTAAAATAAATCCCTAATTAGCATGTTTGGTATAAAAAATATAGAGCTTTACAACTCTTCTAAGTAAAAAAATATACTAGAGGAATCAATTTATTAAATTTTTGTCTTTTAATCAACACTATAAAACATGTACCCATTAGCAGATGTTAGAAAGATACATGACCACAGAACTGAGCACCATCACGATTAAAACATTAATTATATTAGTTTTACTGGAATCATTCATGCTACCCAATAAGGTTAATTGCTTAACCCATAACTTTGGTTTTCTTCCTAATATGTTAACTAACAACAATTGTGAAATTGTGAGGCTCAAAGTTTGCATTTACATGGATAAACTAATTTTGTATTCCATCTAGATGGCTGGCAATATGACATAAAGACAGTTAATGAATAAAAAGAATTTCAATTAAAATACAGAATTTCCAAGGTAAATAGGAAAATAAATTCAGAGAACCATGACTTATAGCTGAAAATATTAAACACTAACAGGCTAAGCACTTTAGATAATAAATCAAGATCTGAATTTTAGTAATTTATTAGCTATGACGAATCTGAGGCAAATTCACTGAATTTTTCTGAGCTTTAGTTTCCCATCTATATAAAATGAGAGTAATAGTCTTCATTTTATATAACTCACAGGGAATGGAAATTATACTTTAGAAAGAACCTCCTGACTGTAATACTTTGAAAAAGGAAGTCAATGAATCCTATCTCTGGCTAGATTTAGGAAAAAAAAAGCAAGTCTCTTTTGCATGAAATCTCATTCAAACAACTTGGCTGCACATTTAATTATAAACAAAAGGATAGTCTGCTACATTTTGAATTCAAATTTGATGCTCTTTAGTTCTGCAATTCTTCAGAGCAAAAAGGATATTCTTTTTATTTTATTTTTAAAGCAAGTTTCATAACAGTTTATTTGACCCAAACTGAGAACATACCATGAAGCAAGATGCTCCTAAAAGATGTTTGTTTTAAAACTATCTTTTCCACCCCTTTGTTTTCAGTCTCTGTGTGTCTTTCAATCTGGAGTCTCATGTAGACAATATATGAAGGAGTCTTTTTTTTAATCCCTTCCGTCACCCTATGTTTTTCAATGGAGCACTTAGTCAACTTCCATTTAAAGTAATTATTGATAGGTATGTACTTATTGCCATTTTAATTGTTTTCATACTAGATTTACAAAGTTGGTCTACTATCTTTAATATATGTTTGCATTTACCAGTCAGATTTTTTTCATATATTTTCTTATTTCCAGTTTTGGCCTTTTAGACAAAAAGACTTTCAAACAAAGGCTATATAACAAGAGACAAAGAAGGACCCAGCAATTCCACTTCTGGGAGCTTATCTGAAGAAAATGAAACAATTCAAAAAGATATATGCACCTCTATGTTTACTGCAGCATTATTTACAATAATCAAGTTATTGAAGCAACCTCGGTGTTCATCACTAGATGAGTGGATAAAGAAGTGGAGGTGTGTGTACACATGCACATATACACTGGAATATTACTCAGCCATGAAAAAGAAATAGATCTTGCCATTTGCAACAACATGCATAGACCTAGAGGGTATTATGCTAAGTGAAATTAAGTCAGAGATAGACAAATACTGTATCATTTCACTTAGGTGTAGAATATAAAATACTAAAGAAATGAACAAACAGAACAAACCGATCCATAGATACAGAAAAACTGATAATTGTCAGTGGGTTGGGTGGTGGGGGTATGGGCAAAAAGATTAAGGGGATTAAGAGTTACAAACTTATAAATAAGTCATGAATATAAAGTACAATATAGGGAATATCAAAATAATATCACAATAACCTTTTATGGTGATGGGTAGTGGACTTTTTGTGGTGATCATTTTGTAAGGTTTATAAATGTGAAATATCACTATGTTCTACACCTGAAACTAATATAACCTTGTATGTCAGCTGCACTTTTTTTTTAATCCATTCAGTAACCCTATGTTTTTCAATGGAGCACTTAGTCAACTTTCATTTAAAGTAATTATTGATAGGTATGTACTTCATTGCCATTTTAATTGGTACTTTAATTCAAAAGAGCTTTACATTCCAAAATAAAAATTAGACATGAAAAAAACCCAAGGTATCAAGTTGCTTTCTCAAGATTTACCTCTAAACAGTAATATTCAACTTTTTTTCTTAGTGAACCACTGAACCAAATAGAAGTTAAAATAATGAATATATATTGATAGGTTTAGCTCTCATCTGTAATATACTATTACTGTCAATTGTCTACAAGTTGTGTATTTAGAAACCCTAATACATTTTTAAAATGGCAAATTTTGATATAAATATCATAAAATTATTAAATATTACTGTTACTGGGGATGTCAGCTCTTGGTTCTTAAGTTCAGCCAAAGAAGAATTCAGAGCCAAGAACTCTGGCACAAGAGGAGGTTTATTTAGCATGTTAAACCTAAGTACACTAAAAGAGAGATTCAAGTGGACTGACCGCTCAGAGAGCTGCCTTGGCCTTTTATAAAGAAAGTCACTGAGGTAGAAAAAGGGAGCCAGTAGGGCTATGTGGACTACAGAGGCAAAAGAAGGGCCCTTGGAAACAGGTTAAGGGGGTTAGCCCTGGATGAGGTGCCACTGCCTACTGCTTCCCTGGTTGCAAGTCTCCTGGGGACCTTTAGAGCTTAGGAGAAAGAAAGCAAAGATAATGTACCTGAAGAAAGAAGGATAGGAAGTTGTGGGTGTGCTCCAGGGAAAGCGAGTGCTGAGTCCTTTGTCTTAGGTTTTTTGTTTTTTTTTTAAATCTGTTTTCTAAAAGTAGGAATTTTAAGGGATGTCTCAGGGGAGAATCTCAATAGAATAGTCATCAGCTTTCCAGGTTATGCTAATTCATCAAAATGAGTGTATAGGGTCAGGGTTGGGGTTTGTACTGATTGGTTGGTGCTAGGGTAGGGGGTCATTGGTCATTACATCTGGTCTTGATGCAGCCATGGCATCACTTTGTCTGGTTTTGCTGTTTTTCTGGGCCTGGAGCTGAAACACAGCTGCGACCTAGATGTTATCTCTAGTTTGACCACAACTCTTGTCTCTGTGGTCAGCAGCCCTGAGACTCTGTTCCTAAGATTATTTGATGCTGATCAGAACCTCATTGTCCTGAGAGCTTAATGCTTAAGGGAACGGACATGTAAGGGAGGAGGAGGCAGGTGAGTCAAGATGCTGGATGAGGCCGGTTTAAATCAGCTGTCTGTCTCAGTTTCCCCATTCTGCTTGCCAAGGAATTTCCCTAGCTTATTACTATCCTGCCTCATCTCCATTTACAAACTTAAATGCTTATAATAAAAATTTAAATTTTTATTTAAAAAATAAATTTTAATTTAAGGTATATAAAATTTGTTTTAAAATTTGTCCTTCATTACATGCTTATGGAAATGGATTAACAAAAATATTTCTAAAATGCAGCAATTTTCCTTCTTTCCCACCAATACTTTACACCTTTAACACAAACTACCAATCTCAATTTGCACTTTCTTACCATGGCCAAATTAAAAACTAGAGTACTCAAGTTATTAAAAATGAGAATTCCGATTTTTAAAAATTTGAGTATAGCCCTGGCTGTGTGGCTCAATGGATTGAGCACTAGCCTGCAAACCAAATGGTTTGCCAGTTCGATTCCCAGTCAGGGCACATGTCCCCACTTGGGGGCGCACAAGATGCAACCACACATTGATGTTTCTTTCCCTCTCTTTCTCCCTCCTTTCCCCTCTCTAAAAATAAAAAAATAAAATCTTTTAAAAAACATTAAAAAATAAAAATTTGAGTATAGTTGGTATACAGTATTATGTTAGTTTCAGGTATACAACATAGTGATTAGATATTTATATATCTTATGATGTGATTACCACATTAAATCTAGTAAGCATCTGTCACCATGCAAAGTTATCACAATATTATATACTGAATTTCTCTTCCCTTTTTTTACCCACTCTTTCACCTCCTTCCCTTTTGGCAACCATCAGATTTTTTTAAATAATAAAATAAATACATTAAAAAGAAAGCTTACTAAAATTTCAAACTGTAAACTAAAATCTGCATTTTGACTTTTAAAAAGAAGCCAGGATTGTCTTTGAAAAAAGATCTATTTGAGTAACAATAAAAGTCATAAAACAAGGATCAAGGTATAGGAAATGAGAACTGATTACTGATTTTAAACAATGTAAAAGGAATGTTTAGTTAACTGTGTGGAATCGGAGTCAATAAAATATCACTCGCTTACTTCCATATAATTGAATATCTTTAGTAATGAAGGTTAAATGGATGCCCTTTACTTTCTAGACAAAAGGTAGGGTGTAAAAATTTATTTCCTTTTGACATTCTTAGAACAAGAAAAGAAAACCACACCATAAAGGTAGAGAAAGAGTATTAATATATTTTTTAAATTTTATTTTATTTTTTATTTTATAGAGGGGAAAGGAGGGAGAAGGGGAGGGAGAGAAATGTCAATGTGAGAAACATCAGTGGCTGCCTTCTGTATGCACCCCAACTAAGGACTAAACCTGTAATCTAGGCATGTGCCCTGACCGGGAGTTGAACTGGTGACCTTTCACTTTGCGGGCTGACACCCAACCAACTGAGCCACACCAGCTGGGGCAAGGTCATAACATTTTATAATAGGATACAGGGGGTTCTGTAAAAAGAAGAAAATCTAAGCAAAACCCAGCAGGACTGATTTGTCTCCTTCAAAGGGGGACATAATCCTATCAATCACTTGTCATACTGGATCACAAAAGTAAAGGCTGATTTCATGGTTTATAGTTCCTAACACTGCACACTAATCTCCCCATAACATTATTTAATGGTTTAAGCTGAGGGTCAGAAAAGCTTTTATTTTTCTAAAATTCCAGGTATCTTTCATTTTCTGGTCAAGAGAATCTGTATGTATATGCGTGCTTGATATGTTTTAACATGACAGGCGGACTTTGTGAAATGATGTAAACAAATTTTTTCTGCATTTAATATAAGAGATTCTCTTTATATTTATTATTTTTTATGCTTGCATAATAATCTTTATTTCTTAAAATTTTTATTGTATTTTCTATTACCATTTAGTCCCCTTATACCCCATGCTCCCGCAATCACCACACTGTTGTCCATGCTTTATTTATATTTAAAGTATTAACACATAAGCACAAAATTAATATTGAGCCACAGAACTTGTCAAAGTGGTTTTTGAGTTTTTCAGAATGCACTCTATGCAATTTCACTTAGTTGAGGCATAAAAGCTATTTAGAATCTCATTCATGCTGAAAGACTTTGTAAACGGTAGATTCAGTTCTCTACTTTAGCTAATGCACTTATTCATTTTTACATATTTTTACACGATAGCTGCTAAACTTGGAATTCAGACCTTTTTTCCCTTTAGTTTTTTTCCTGGTACACATAAATTCTTTTTCCTCTTCCCTCCAGTTATCAGAGAAGCATTTTGATAATCCAAAATAACCTATACAAATGAAACAGTGCCTACTGGAGAAGAATTATTTCATTAAAGAGAAAATAAATAAAGCTAACATCACCACCATGACTTTTAAAAATCAGACTTTCAGAATTCCTTTTGGTGCTTTTTTAAAAAATCACCAAACACTAAACTAAGAAAAACATCATGATATCATTTATGCCTTATCCAACATATAAAAAATTTTGTGCACTTTAATGTGCACTAGAATATCCAATCATTATGATATGTACTACAAAAATGGTCACCTGAAAAGAATCGAAGTATTTAAGAACAGCTCATGTCCAGATAATTTAAGTTGTCTGCAAGCATACTAAAACAGCTTGAGAGTCTTACTCTAGTTTAAAAAACTGTACTTTTGGGCTGGTAAAGTTTTTAGTTTTAGAAGGCTTGGAGAGAAACAAAGAGTTGCAAGCACATATAACTGGACTATTTCAAAGATGGATAATTCTTATGCCTGGGGACTCTCTTCTGTGACACACTTCTGATTATTCACTTTTGTAGAATTTCTTAAATTTTTAATTCAAACTTTTAAAAAACTAAACCAGTAATGAAGCTGGATATTACTGCCCAGACAACACATGCAAACAGCATCAAGGGAAACATAAAGAACAAGTTTTCCATTGGAAATGTTTTAATTCACATCCTCTTTAATTTTGAATGTGCTATCTTTTCACAAACATATTATCCAAGAGACTTTTTCATAACAATTTCTTTCATTTGAAGAAAACATTTGTGACTAATTCATATAAAACAAGACTAAGTCTGAATTGTTACTTTAATTGAATTATTCTAAATGATCACGATAAGAAAGTAGAACATACTAGAGAGTGAGGTCAAAATCTCACACCAAAGGGCTCTTTGTAACTTAAAAAGTTGTATGGTCACATATTTTCTTTTTTTTTTCATTCCTAGTATTTATTAGGACTACTTTCAGAAGGAAGAATTCATTAGCATTTACATTGCTGTGATTTTTATTACCATTTTTTTAAATTATTTTTTTCAAATACATTTGTCTCTGCCTCCCCCCCACCACTTTCCCTTGCCCCCTCCCTCCTTCCCTCCCTCAACCCTTCCCCTTTGCTTTTGTCCATGAGTTCTTGCTATATGTTCCTTGACTTTCCCCTTCCCTTCCTTTTCCCCTCGCCCCTCCCCCCTCCTTCCCTCTTGTCTCTGTTGGTTTCTTTTCCTTTCAGTGTTGCTGGTCTTATTTTCCTTGCATCTTTGTTATTGTTGGTTAGGTTCCGCTTATAGGTGAGATCATACGGTATTTTTCTTTCACCCCCTGGCTTATTTCGTTTAGCATAATGCTCTCTAGTTCCATCCATGCTGTTGCGAAGTTTAGTAGCTCTTTTTTTCTTTCTGCTGCATAGTATTCCATTGTGTAAATGTACCATTATTTTTTTATAATAGTTCTATATTTTATTTATTTTTTTAAATTTTATTTTAATTTATTTTTTCAAATACATTTGTGTCTACCTACCCCCCACCACTTTCCCTTGCCCCCTCCTTCCCTCCCTCAACTCTTCCCCTTTGGTTTTGTCCATGAGTCCTTACTATATGTTCCTTGACTTTCCTCTTCCCTTCCTTTTCCCCGCCCCCCTCCCTCCTTCCCTCTTGTCTCTGTTGGTTTCTTTTCCTTTCAGTGTACCATTATTTTTTGATCCAATCATCTACTGATGGGCATTGAGGTTGCTTCCAGCACTTGGCTGTTGTAAATTGTGCTGCTATGAACATTGGGGTGCATAGGTTCATATTTTCTAATGTCAAATTAGCCAGGGACTATCTCTACCCACTTATTATTATATGGAATGATTTATCATTATACTTCAGGAGAAATACAAAAGGTCCAAAGCCAAGAGGGAAAATTATTGGTGGGATCAGAGAATAAAACATTACTCAGATGAAGAATATAAAAGTAGCAAAATCAATGAAAAGTTCAAAGCTAGTAAATAGAGAAAATTGGATAAACCATCAGGGTGAAACTGTGAAACAGTGATGTACAATGGTTACCAGCAACTACAAACTTACACTGGGAAGCTAATAAGTACCTGACAATATACTAGAAATTTTACATATGCTCTCTCATTTAATCTTTACAACAAGAAGTCAAGTACTATTATCATTGTTTCTATTTTTCACATATGAACTGAGGCTCAGAGAAGTAGCTTGCTTAAGGCCACAAAACCAGTAAATGACAAACTTTGTATTACAACCCAGATCTGACTTCAAAGCTTGTTGAATTACTCTATACTGTCTCAAGCTAGGTCTCATTTTTCAGGGGGAGAATGAAGCAAATAAGAGTATAAAATACTTTTTAAGCTTAAATTTATTATAATCTCAGTGATAATCTTTGGAAAAAAACAGGTTTGTTGTCTTTTTCTCCATCCCCCGCCCCCGCCTCAATGAGGCTGGGGAGAAGATTGGTAATAGAACAAAAGTGAGGAGAGTAAACAGTTGGATAATTTATCAAAACAAAAAAAGAGCTGCTATTAGAAGTATTTTATCCAATTCTCAAAGAGTTTAGACTGAGAGAACAAATTAAAAGTAAATTAAGGTTTACCAGAGGGAAAGAGGGGTAGAAGGGTAAGTCGGGATCAACGGTGATGGAAAGAGACTTCACTTTGGGTGGTGAATACAAAATACAATTTACAGAGGATGTATAATAGAATTGTACAGTTGAAACCTACATAATTTTTGTAAGCAATGTCACCCCAATAAATTCAATCAAAATTTAAAAAACTAAGGTTTTAATAACCACTATTGTCACATGGCTCAAAAATCAAAATAATACTGAAAGATATTCAGAAAATGGTTTCATCCTTACTCTTGCCTCCATTCATCTCATTCCTCTTCTCCCATGAAGGTAATGACTTGTGTCAGTTTCATGTGTATCCTTGTAGAATTACTTCATATGATTATGAATGTACTTATTTCTCCCCTTCATTACACATACTATACACACTGATTTGAACCTTGCTTTTCTCAATTGCAATATGAGCAAAATTAACACTAAAATAGCATATTAAAGCCCTTTAGAGAATAAAATGATTTTAAATTGTGACCAAAATCTATACCAACAAATAACATTATTCTAGTAGTAAAATTAAACAGGATCATATTAAATTACAGGTTTCAAAATACAAAAAATTAACTCCATTTAACCCTAAATCAACATTTCAGCTACCAAGCATTTAGCTCCTAACCATTTGGTAATTATTGAGTATTTTTGTTAATATAATGGTTTTCTCTTTCTTCATCTACATTTTCTCAAGTACAAATGTGTAAATAATCTTTTGCCTGAGAGTCTTTTCCTTTGGACAGAGAAGTTTGCATTACTGTTTTAAGAGGAGTTTCCAAAAATTGTTTCAAAACCTAGGAAGTCTTTGACTATTCAATCTCCTTGCTAGAAGAAACTACTGAATGTAAAGAGCCAGGGAACAGAAAGAGAATAATTTATTGCAGTGAGTCTGATTTTAGAAACTCAAACTATCTAAAAGGTAGAAAAATAACAAAAAAAAAATTGATGCTTTCAATATGTAACAAAATCAGACCACAGGACAGTTTTAAAAAGAGTGATACAAAGTTAAACACTGATAACTTTGTTCACTCTACAACATTGGAAATTAGATTTGCCTGCATCTGCTGAAACCGTGGCTTCTCCACACACTCTATATCCAGAGTGAGACACATGCGCACAGACAGGGGACATGCACAGAGTGATGATAGCCAGGCTTCAATTCGGGCTACTGCTGCTGGTGCTGCTCCTATTTATTGAAATCAAATAACTGCTGTATCAACTTCCAGTAACCCCTCCCACAATACCTTGACTACCCCAAGCCCAGTGGACGAGACCACGAAGGCAAGTGGCTGTGCTCTGCAGTCAATGGCCAGTCTCATTCTTTCTTCTACCTCTCTATTGTTGAGACTCAGTCAAGAAATGTCTATATTTCCCCAACTTCTAAACCCAATCCAAATGGCAACTGGACATCCAGTGTGACAAGGAAAAAACAGGTCTTCATTGACTCTGCTAATTCCACAACTAATTTTATTGACACAGAAAATGTTGAAGATCCCCAATTTTTTTATTACAGGCTTTTTTTTAAATTGTGGTAATACATAACAAAATTTGCTATTTTAACCATTTTCTTTTGCTGATGATTCCAAATTTGTTTTGAAGAGCTTGTGCAGGGTTGGATTAGATGATGAATGCTAATATTAAATCTGCTGGAGTTTCATGTACAAGATGAAGAGACATGTCTAAAATTGGCTCAGAGATGACTTCCTTAAATGTGGATTAAGAAGTATAGACACATAAAACTCTACCTTTTATGAAAATGAATAGATTTTATCTTCTCTAGAGATAAAGAGTGGGATTTGGAACAGTTGTATTTTTCATTTGGTTCATTAAAGCTGTAAGGCCATAAAAAAGGTAATGCAAAAAGCTTCCATGGTTCTATTTATATGTACATTAGAAGAGGCTTCCAGGCATTCCTGTAAATCCTCAATATATTGCTTAGCAGTACTAATTTAATGCCCCTGTAACTCTAGATATCTAGATAAAGTTTTCCATTGTTAAGCTATTACTGTTCTTTTGGGAGCAGAATTCTTTCTTATGAGGCTTTGTGTCTGACATTGCATTTGACTGTCTATGTAGTAATTGATACGTGCCAGGACAATAATGAATTGGAATCTACCCCAAATCCAAACAAAATGAATGAATTTTGCCTTTATACTTATCACATACTCCTCCTATTCAACAAGAGTTCCAGATTCATTTTGCTAAACTAATTCTAAAGGATATAAGTATACAGACCTCAACTAATTTAAAAAAGCATTTTATTTCTGCATACAATTAAAAATGATTTGTTTTGAAGGTAAAATAGACATACCTTAAAATTGAAAAAGCAAATATGTGAGGGAGTCAAAACTGTAAATAAGGTGTTTGGGAAGCGAAGACTGGAAGCTTATCTACATTGGATTCAGAAAAACTTTTAGACTCTTTCTGTACTTAACTTTATTTTTAAAACTATAAATCAGAATAGCCACATTTGGAACATTTTCTATTATTGGTCAATATTTTGAGATAGCTAGAACCTTATCCTAAAACTAATGTGGACTTGATTCTGGAAAGTAAATCTTTTCACAACTGCTTCAATGCACAGAAACCTTTTGAAATTAGACACTTCCTAAAGTCTTGTTTGCATGGTCACACACTGATGCTTAAATGTTCCAGTATCTAATATGGCCACAGTAGTCTTGATAACCAAAGTCACTGTTTTCTATCTTTAGAAACCTACCTAGGAACACCACATCCAACAGATCTCAAGCTACTGTGTGTGTGAATGAATATTCCCTTTTGTTTCATACCTGAATGCTATACATATATTCTGGATTGTATAGTGTGTTTGCATATTTATGCTTTGATTTGTAGTAACTTATCATGTTATTTACAATCTGTAAATAAAAAATGACTGAAAGAGCAAAAAATAAAAACAAAACATTGGAAATTACTGACCTAAATGAAAACAGTTATATTAAGAACTACCAGGGCTGAAAAAAAATAAGTACATAATGGTTGGCATTAATGGACAATGAACAAAATAACTGGTCATAGGCATAGTCTTCAGTCACAAATGACGCAGCCTCCAACTACCCTGGCCTCTTGTAATTAATTTCATTACCAGTGAGTCAAACATTTGTCATAACACTGAATAAGCCATAAAACAATGTTTTTAGAATTGAAAAGTTCAAAGCAAACTCTCACTTACCTTCCCTGTTAGAACTGAGGGAAATTCAGTATCAAACTTGTTGCTCAAGCCAAACCTTAAAAACAAAGACAGAACAAAATATATTCTACCCAGCATATTTAACTCTATCCCATTTTTTTTAAAAGTTACAAAGCCATGCATTTTTCTTTTGATGTTGTGATTTTAAAATGTGTCCTAAAATAATTTTGATATTTATAGAAAACAAACCTTTGACTATTAATTCTAATTAAATGAAACTAACTGGATTCATGATATGGAATTAAAAATAATAAGTTAGAGAAACACTGACATAGAACTGGAAATATAATTTTTTAGACTTTATTTATTTATTTTTAGAGAGGGGAAAGGAGGGAGGAGAGGAAGAGAAACATCCATGTGTGGTTGCCTCTTGAGTGCCTTCTTCTGGGGACCTGACCTGCAACCCAGGCATGTGCCATGACGGGGAATCAAACCAGAAACCCTTTGGTTCACAGTCTGGTGCTCAATCCACTGAGCCACACTAGCCAGGACTGAAAATATAATTTTTGACTGAAATGCTTCTGTTAAAACTATTTTAGTTGATAACTGTTGGGGCTGGCTGATGGGTAGTATGTGAGTGGATTTTACTACTCTTTCTACTTTTGTGTCTATATGAAAATTTCCCTAATAAAAACTAGTAAGACCTTTAGAACCACAGAGTTCGACAACTTCTAATCAGTTACTATTCAGAAACTCAAAGGTTGATCCTTATGAATGGCTCTTATGTATATGTCCAACCCATTTTAAGAAAACAGATGCCAGCCTTGGAAGCTCTTTCTCCAAGTATGCTCGTTGAAATCTGTACTAGGAAGGCAGAATGAATTTTATAAGCCTTTCTTCATGTACTTGTTGATTTCAGAAGGCATAACAAAGGTCACTTCTTGCATACCAGATGATACATCATAGTGACTACAATTTTATATTAGTGATTGATGGGTTGTAAGCAAAAAGGAACAGATATTAACATTTATTATCAACCTTTTTTGAGGTAGGCAATAACAGTTAACACTTACCAGTGACTATGGATTTACCATGGGTGAGATACTCTGCTAGGTCAATACACTGCTACTTCTAGACTTTACAACTCTGCAAGAGAGGTACAGTTGTCCTGGTTTTACATACAAAGAAGCTGACACTCAAATTTTTTTTCAAAAAGTAATTAAATGATTTGCCTTAAGTTATATAACTAGTAAGGTGTGTACCAAAATTCAAATGCCAATCTTTAAGTTCTTTTTGCCCTATATTAAGCTCCTGGAAAACAGAAACTACTGTTTATTTATTTTGCTACCTTCCATTATGCTTAGTAAGTGTTTAATAAAAGTTTTTTGAATAATAAGCTACTATTTAATGTTTGATTTAACTGATTTATGGCACTTTGGTCTTAGGGTCACTTTAAAGATATAAAGAATCCAATGTCCTATTAAAATTCTATGTAGGAATATTATATTCTCTTTGTATTAATATGGTAATAACTTCTTTTCAAAGACAGAAGCCAGTCTTAAACACAAAAACTCTATACTTAGGATCTAGTAGCAAGGCATATATCTGTGCATAAATACACTATACCTGTATGTTCAGAATGTATTTTATAACAACAAATTCTACTGATATATTTTTAAATAGTTGACAAAATTATTAGCAATTGAAAACAGAACTTTATTAAAAAAATACTTCATTACTTCTCCAGGTGTCAGTACAATATGTAATGAGAACATAATATTCTCATAATAACATTCCCTTTATATCTATACATAGACACAGGAGCATAGCCAAACTTAAAAACAAGATGGTATGCCCTGTACATGAGTTTTTATGGCAACTTTTATATGCTGTTTGAGAAACTGACATTCTAGTATTAAATATACATTTTAAACTATGTACTAACTCAGAAATCAGTAATAACATGACAAATATTTAAAAGAGCAAGAAACACATTTCATTTAAATCATATTTACCTAAACAATAACTTTATCACTAGTCAAAAAGATATAATTTATTATTCCACAAAGAGTAAATTTGTATTGTGGAATATATACAGGTTTCATTTTTAGAAAGTAGACATGATATATTTTAAAGTAGAGCTCTATTTCCATTATTTTGTCTAAATGCCTTTTAGATACAATGTCAATAACATGTTCTTACCTCCATCAGATTGTTGCCATTTTAACTTTTCCCACATGCTATTTTTTTACTAGATATCAAATAAGTAGAACATATAGACAGATATATCTCCCAAAAGGTGTCAAGTATCTCTATTATTTTAAAAGTTCTTAGCTTTACCATTCTCTTTGCATTTATCAAAAGACAAATGAACCTTCTTTTCCACTGTTTTCATTTCCTTAATATCTCCTTATTTCTTAGCCTTTTGAAATTTGACTTTTGATGTTGTCACTTTACTGAAAACAACCTTATTCACATCTTATTTGTTACCAAATTCAATGTCCTCTTCTCAGAACTTTCCCCTCGACTTTGCAGCTTGTGATACCATTGATCATACCCTTCCTAACACTCTTCCATTCTTTCACTTTCCTGTAACACTTTTGCCTTTTCCCCAAATTTAGCCTTTAGTCATCTGCTTGTCTTTCTAAGGAAGCTACAATAGTTAATCTATATTTAATAGCTTTGACAATTAATTTTATGCTGATGACCATCAAATCTGTAGCTCTAGTTTTATATTTTCCAACATGCTGTAGTGTCTAGTCTTTAATTGCATATTGAAAATTTCTATTTGGATATGTTGCTACAAAATAATAATGCCACAAGTCAAATATGTCTAAAATTAAATGTTACCTTTTATTGGAATTGGCTGCCCTTTTCAAATTCCTCATCTCCATCAATGGCGCATTGACACTCTCTAACCTAGAGTATGGTATCGTTTTTTTACACCTTCCCTCTACTCTTTTTTTTCTGCATGTTGCTTGCATTCAGGTAGTTCCAAGTCCTGTTACTTGTCCCTTTGAAATCATTCTCAATGATTCCTTCCTTTCCAGTGCTACTTCAGTGTTGGCTCTTGTCTTTGCTCATGTGGTTCCTCTTGTGTCCTCTCCCTAGTTTAAATCCTTCGCAGACTTCAAGGCTCAAGTCAAGTTCCAATGCCTTGAATGCTCAAGCTTTTATGGATTATCCCCTTTTCCGAACATTTGCAGCCACTTCTACTCTGTACTATCCAATTCAACATTAATAAATTTATTTTTATTTTGGTGTTCTACATCAATATCTTAAAGGCAATTTTCCTGTTAGCTTCGTAAAATAAGGCCTGTATTATGTTTTTCTGTATTCTTCACAGTGTTTAGCCCAGTGCTCAAGTTCTCAAGAAATACTTGCTATAGTCATATTACTAATTTTCTACTCTAATATAAAAAGAGAATGTTTTTTCTAAAATATAAAAAGTATATTAGAAATGGTAAAGAAAGTATCATTTTACTTCTTAAAACATTCCTTTATGGCCTACATTTATCTACTTCAGAGAGGTATAAGGATAGGCAAAGTAGGCCCAATAAACTTTCATAATTTTGGCTAAAAGGCTGTACCAATCTTGTTCTTGCCTACTAGGATTTCTCCCTTAACTTTTTTTTTATTAGAGACCTAGCACTTAAAAAGACTACTTAACTCAAATAACCTTAAGCATAACATTTCACTTAGTAACTATTAAAAAATGTTGAAATGGCTTCTGCTGCTGAACAAAAACGTCAGCTATTTCATTAACAAACCATTAAGTTAAAAACTGAGTCCACAGAGGTCAAACAAGCGCATCTACCCATTACTAATTAGTGACAGATATTATCAAGGATGTGGGGTTCTTTAGCATTAGACAAACAGGCATTTGGGAACTGCTCATGCTGTTGTTTTATTGGCTTCATTATATATAGAGCCTATTATGTGTTTGAGATGGTCCCAGTTGGTGGCTCCTAATGACTGTATTTTATTTGTCAAATGTCTTCAATGCTCCAAATTTTAATTTCTTGGACAATTCTTTAGAGTAAAGGAAATTAAGGCAAAGAAGGATGGGTCCTCTTAGCTGTTCTTTCCTCTTCTCTCCCTCCCTATATCCCTCACTGTTTTTAATCCTTTTGAAAATGGCTATACAGCAGTCTTTGGAAACCTTGCACAAATTAAACCTCATGTGTTCTGGTTGTTTAGGAAAAGAAATCATAGTGTAGTAAAATTCTGCCAGCAAGAAATGTGATTTAATTAGAAAAGTATGTACTTATAGTAACACTGATTCTGAAGCATGTGCACTGAACTTTATTTACTATATCAAGGAAAATAAAAATTTATTCCATACGATTCAGAGATTTTCAAAAAAGTATTGTTAAATCTCTTTAATCTCTCATATGGAAACAATCATGTCTGTAAACAGTAAGTAAACACTGTAAAATGGAAAGTGTTACCATAGCTTCAGCATTCTCAAAGTCTAAAATCTTGTAAAATATTTACATTATACAAACACAAATTAACAATGTATCACTGTAATTCCTCAAAGAGAGCTGTTAACAGAAAAGGCATTCCATTCACTGATTTGAGAAGTATTAATATTTGTAGTGCTAAGTTTTTGCAGAAATGCACTATTTGGCAAATTTGGTCATTTTCAATTCTATATGTAATCACTTCAGCTCTTTTAGATTTACTTTAATGAGACAATTTTATAAATACCTGAGAATTGGTAACCTATCATCTCTACTAACTTCTATACAGATGTACTGTCAAGGGTAAATAGCTATATATTTTAAGGAATATACAGAGTGTGGTGATGCTTACAAATAGGAAAAAAACTCATGAGATAAAATTTTCTTTGTATTTCAATACATCGGACCCAAATAGTTATCCTAAAAATATCAAGAAGAAAAGTAATAGATACTAAATTATATCACTCAGATGCTTAGTATTTCCAAAACACTTCATACTTCCAAGAAACATTTCATTATTTCTGTTTCTAGAACCTCAAAATGGTGGGAGTTAATTTAACCACATTTGGGGAGGGAATTTGGAAAAAGATCCCTAAATTTCTATTTATGATCATAATCTCAGAATTGGAATTACAATTACTGTGGTTAGATCATTCTACTTAAGAAATTATCATTGATTGTATGTTAAAAGATTAAAATCTTGTTAAAGTAACTAGAAAGCCAATATATTAGGAAGATACAAGTAGATGGGTTTGATGGGTATTCTGATACATAAGGGCTTGCTTAACAAAGCTTTCAGAGGTAAAGTCCATACCTCCCATCACTGGTGATATTATTGTATCCATACATACTTATGTTCAGAAACACAAATACTGTCCATAGCATGATTCAACTAACTAGTATTTGTTGAGGGCCTACAATACAGTATGCACTATGGTGTTACTAAAGTGAATCAATATGGAATGTTACTGAAGTGAACCAATATTCATTCAACTCACTTTTATTGAGAGTCTACTCCAGGGTAGGTACTGAGGATTCAGGGGGAACCAGAAATGTTCCTGCCATTGCAGCTTACAGTTTAGTGGGGGCAGAGAAGACTTGCAGGAGTTGGAGACATATGGAGAGCTGAGGTGAGGGCAGTGGGTACTGGAATACTAGATGAAGGCCCCATCTTAGAGGCAAAGAGATAAGCAACAGCATGCTATGAACAGGAAAATATAAGCAGTAAAAGGAAATGTCAGGAGGCTAGGCTGTTAGATCAGCAGGGTTCAGTTCAATATGCCACATCATGGAGCTTAGATTCTATTGTAGAAGTAAAGGGCAAACAACGGAATAGTCTTAAGCAGGAAAGTGGTGTCTTAGAGTAGTAGCAGGCTGGGGTTGGATGTGAATGTGAAAAGGTGAAGGCAGGACAACTAGTTAATGTGATGAAAGAGGTATGAATCAGGAAAGTGGTGGTACAGAAGAGAAGAATAATAGTTTCAGTCATATATTAATACTTCCTGGTTATCTAGTTGTGAAAATTATGAGTGAGAAAGAGGAATCAAGGATGAATAATGAGATCAGTGGAGGTACACTTAATTGAGATGGAGAATACAGAAATAGTAGGGGTTTTTTGAGGGGCTGGGACAGGTGTGTGTTTGTGTGGGGGGAAATGAGTTTAGCACTGAATATGTTGAATTTAAGATAATGGTGGGCCATAAAGTGAGGAAAACCAGGTAAGAGTCTGAGCAGAGAGCCTGGTACAGAGACATATACTTGGGAGACATCAGATAATAAAAGATGAGACCGTCTAGGGAGGGTAAGGAATGAGAATAGAAGGCTGAGAACAAAACCCTGAAGATAACTAATATTCAAGAGGCAAGAGAGGAAGAGAAGCCCATGAATGAGGCAGTTAAGGTATAGTCAGAAAAATACAAGGAGAACAAGGAAAGTGAAGTGGGCAAGGAAATTCCTTGGTTAGTTTGGCTGGAAAAATGTTTTCTTTTTAAATCAGAATTTAAATACCTGTAGGCAAAACATATACTTTCCAATTCAAGTAAGGCCCCATCATTACTCATGCTGCATCATTTTCTGTGATCTGTCTTGCCTCTGAAAGCCTGTGTATTTGTGCCCCCCAGAATAGAAGCCTCCAAGAAAGAGGGAGTCATTATAAGTGTCATACACAGCCGTGATGACCAGAAAGAGGGAATAAAAGATGCCCATTAATTTAGCAACAGAAGGGTCATGGTGATTTTAAGGTCAGTTTATCTGTGGTCATGGTGGTAGAATTCAGATTACAGAGGGGTGAAGAGAAAATAGATACGTTGAATGTAGCTAGTTTTAAGAAATTTGGGGAAGGAAGGGAGAGTAGACAGTAGCTAGAGGGGAATGTAGGTCTAGGAAAGCTTTTGTTTTTTAAAAATTAGACTCTTAACATGTTTACAAGCTGAGCCAGTAGAGAGGCACAGAGTCATAATATTAGGGCGATAGGGTCTTCCTGATGGAGCAAAATCTGGGAGGAGGCTGCAAAAGAAGAACAAGAAAGGCACAAGTGGAGGGTGGAGATTTGGACAAGTGGAGAAACTCCTTGACCTCAGAGTTTAGAGGAAGAAAGTACAGGAATTCAGACCTAATTAAGATCCAATGCAGGTTTTTCAGCAGGAAAATGACATGATTAAATTGTGTTTTAAGAAAATTAGTTTGGCACAAGCATGCAGAATAGATTGGAATGGGGAGAGGTGGCGGTCTGTGGCAATAATTCAAGCAGGAGACGATGGCAACCCAAACTAGAGTGGTGCCAGTAGAATGGATAAAATAAAGAATCTAATAAACATTTCAAAACACATGATGACATAATCCTGGGACTGACTGACATAGGGCAATTCAAGGAGGTGGAAGAGTTAAAATGACACAAGGATTTGGTGGTATCAGGGTCAGAAATGGGGCAACTGGATTACACAGCTAGTATGGGTAGGGAAAGTACTGAGTTTGAAGTGATTGGGGTTTTTTTTCAAAGTTTAAATTTTGAGAGCCAAGTCCTCTATAGAATAGATGACTGCACAAAGGATGGAAAAGAAAGAGGTGGAAAAGAATAAGATATATTTCATTCACATAGGGGAACTCTAACACTCCCATGCCAGAAAAAATTTAAACAGAAGCTGATATTTTAGACGTCTCAGAATTAGATTAACTACCTCCTAAGGATGTTACTTTACCTGATATAGGAAGGTTTTCCTACCATTGACAGATCAGAGACTCAGATCAAGTAAAACTTTCTCCTAAACATTTCATCTTTTTTCAAATCTCAGACATTTGACATCAAATTGTGAAAGAATGTGCACAATACAAAGTAATTTTCCGAACTATATGCACTGGTTAACAATTCAATTACTGGTTTGCTGCTTTTCAGGTTTTGGCTTCAATTAATGCCAACAGTTGCTACCAGCACCACTACTTCACACTCCTAATGCCAGAATTTTTAATCTGGGAGAGACATACCTATGACAAGGGCCAGGGCATGGCAAGTGTCAGTGCTTTGCTTTTACTTACAAAGGGGTTGGCAAGTACTTCACCATGGTTGTTTGAAGAGTAGAATGGAACCACAAATGAGTTTCAAAGAACTTAAATTCTGTTTTCTTGCTCCTTGTCTGTTCTCTGACTTATAGAAAATAATGAGGTGGAGGAGTGCTGGAATATAAAATATGTCTTGGAATAAAACGCTTTTTCTGTTCAGGAGTGAGAAATAATATGCATGAAAGTAAGCTTTTGTGCCAGAATCATAATTATTTTTTGAGTAAAAGTTTCCTTAGTGATAAAAGGTATGAAAGTAAAAACATTTCTGAATGCTGGCATCTGGTCATTGCAGTCCATCAGTAACATTCTTGGACCAAAACAAACAAAAGAAAAAAAAACCGTGTTAAAATTGCCTAACCAAAAAGCAGATCTAAAAATGTCCCCAAATTCTTTCACAATTTAAAAATCTTTCTTAATATATTTCATGCAAAGATTACAAAAGCATTACAATCAAAATACTCAACATGTTAAACTTAAAAGCTAACATGATAAGGGGAAGTGGTGCATATTATAACATGATTTCAGATAGTATAAATTCAGCTGAAAGTCAAAGGGGCTAGGGGAGCCATTATCAAAATCAGAGGCAGTGTGACTTGATAGTAAAAAAAAAAAATAGCTCTATGTTGAGGATGCAGCAAAAGATAGCATAATTAAGAGGATGAACATGACACCATATTGAAATTTGCAAATATTTACAGCCCAAGCACATAAAAATGAGGAAGCAGTTTTCAGAGCCCGGAGAACCACTAAAATTTTATTTTGCTTTGCAACTACTATGCTATGAGGTTCCCCCTTTTATTTTCTCAAATATTATTCAAGATTTCAATTTTTTGAAAAGTCACTCTGCATAAGTTTCCAAGAAATCATCTTTGGCTTCTTTGGGACTAATTTCCATATACACTTAATGTTCATATTTAAAGTTTAGGCATGCCAAATCTCTTGCAAGTATCTGTAATTATCTCAGAGCTGAAAGGCTTTAGAAACCATCTATCCCAAAACCCTAATTTTACAGACGGAGAGAAAAAGCTCAGAAATGGGAAGTAACCTGACCAAGGTCATAGGGCCAGAAAGAAGCAAAGCTGGGACTAACACCCAAGAATCTTCATTTTCAATCCATTACTCTTTCTACTTTTCATGCTGCTGTTCCACCTGAATTTCTAATTGTATGATATTTTTGTAAAGTTAGAGTGAGGGTGATCAAGATGTGGAAAGGATAACCGTATTCATTCATATAAGGACTGTATAGGAAGAATGGATGGATGAATACGTGGATGAGTGGGAATTCTATAATATTATTCACAAGATACATATTTGTTTTGAAAAAACCAAGTCTAGGTCTTGTCACATGTCACAGCCATCACCGTATTCCACAAGATACCAATCTTAGCAGCAAATAATCTTCTGATATATTCTGCAGTTGAAAGAGTATTCACTTGCCAGCATACAAATAATAGCAAGGAAACTCACCCTTAGTCTAATCTTTCTGGCACCCAAACCCATCACTTCCCTGTCCTATGCTCACTCTTTACCAGGCGTTGGTGCATTACATTTGCATTCTCACTTCGTTTACACCTGTCTCCCTGGATTTCTCCATTTACAGCAGGTGCCCTTTGCTAACTCTATGCCTCAGTAAGCCCTCCCCCACTCCCCTAATCACTTGATCACCTTCTCATTTCTATTTCCAAATCTCAGTCTTTTAAAACCCCATGATTCCCTCTCGCTTACACGGTGATGTGGCCGGCGCCCCGCACCAATACAGGGTCGGGGGCATATCTCCGCAGATGCTCCTCGCTCACTACCCGAGGCGGTGGCGGCGTTTCCTCCTCCTGCTCTTTCTCTTCTTCTTCCTCCTCCTCTTCCTCCTCATCTTCCTCGTCATCGTCGGGCCCCGATACCGACGACGACGACGGCGACGACGACGACGTTGTCGCTTCCTCCTCCTCCTCCTCCTCCTCCTCCTCCAGTTCCGAGATGGTGTCGAACTCCGCCATGTTGGGAAGCAGGATGCTCATCACGTGACGTCTAGATCGCCGCCACCCTTACGTAGAAGAGTCTGAACCTGCTGAAATGCTGGAGAGGAGGGGGAACGAAATAAAGAGAAAGAGGAGTATGGTAGGGATAGGACTTGAGGAGATGCGCCTGCGTATTAGGGCAGACGGGAATGGGGGTTAAAGTGTACGCTTGCGCGGCTCTAAGCGAAGAGGGACGTTAGAGGTGAACTCCAGAGAATTATGGAGGTCGGGTCTGCGGGTGCTGGTCTTAATATTTATCTTTGGTCTTTGGCTGCTTGGATCCGGGGGGAACTTATGGTTTTACTTCGTACTGATTAACAGTGAGTATTATTACTCACCCCCATCCCACAATGTAGGGAAAGCATATTCTATAAAAGTCAGGTTCGAACTTTGCCCCAGATATCTAAAGGTGTATACCAGTTCTTTACGTTTGTTCATCATTACAATTTAAAAGACTTTAGCATTAGAACTTCATCACACTCTAGAAAGCATTTTTATAAATACTTTACTGAAGCGGAAACTTTCTGTTACTACTTCTATTCCTACTGTGTGATACAGAGGACTTTCTAAGCTAAGCACTCGAATATACTTACCTCTTTTAATTCTTCACAACCTTATTAAATATGTACCATGATTATCTCATTTCAAAAGTAGAAAACCTAGATGCAGAGAGGATAAGTAACGTGTCCAAGGTCATGGAGCTACTACATGGCAGTTCTGATTTTAAATTTCGAGGTCTCTTCTGATTCCAAAAGTCTAGTAGTTAACCAAGAGACTGAAATTGTTTGGATAGGTTTTGAAGAGTGGTACCTTTTGAGTGACTTTTTGAAAGATGTTTGAATTTTGGAGATTTTTTGGAGAGTTGGTGGAGGGGAATGGGGCGGGGAGCATTCCAACCTAAGTAAACATTAATTAATGTCATTCATTTTCCAGAGACTGAGCTATATTCTTTCACTTACAGTATCTCCGTTAATCCTTAAACAATCCTGTGAGGTAGGCATCTATTTTACAGATGGCACAACAGAGTCTCAGGAAGTTTAGGTAATTTAGCAAAGTCTATGGTTACCTTTTGTCTAAATTTTTTTTATTTCAAACATTCTATCTTCACATCCACTAAAATCTTGTAGAGATCACGTATTTTGAGTTTCCAATCCATGTCTGAAACAATTTCATTCCTTCATGTCATAATTCAGGGATCATTAAGATAGGAAAGTCACACATCTGCTAAGTACTAAAATAAATACTGTAATCCAGGTATTCTGTATCAACTTCACTGCTCTTTCTGCTACACTACAGCTGCATCCCAATTACATGTGACACTGGAGAAACAGACAAGGCCACACTTTAATTTAGGAGGAGCTTTACATTAGCAGTATTGCAGTATAAACAAAACATTTAGGGTGTATGAGGGAGGAAGAAATTAGTTCCATAAGAGGCATTGATCAAACCATCATCATTACTGAGGAGCTTGTTATTAAAATGAAAAAAATTGTTTCACTCAAAAGCTTGATTATTTAAGAACTTAAAAAATAAGTTGTAACACTATCAATAAGCAACAGAATTTACTTTTTTGTTATATTTTATATACTAGCCAGAAATTATAACAAAAGATGGAACCTTAAAATATTTTTATAATAGCCTTTTGGGTTTTTAAAAAAATATTTATTTATGTATTTATTTTTTCAAATACATTTGTCTCTGCCTTCCCCCCACCACTTTCCCTTGCCCCCTCCCCCCCAACCCTTCCCCTTTGGTTTTTTCCATGAGACCTTGTTATATGTTCCTTGACTTGCCCCTTCCCTTCCTTTTTCCCCCGCCCCGCCTCCCTCCTTCCCTCTTGTCTCTGTTGGTTTCTTTTCCTTTCAGTGTTGCTGGTCTTATTTTCCTTGCATCTTTGTATTGTTGGTTAGGTTCCGCTTATAGGTGAGATCATATGGTATTTGTCTTTCGCCCCCTGGCTTATTTAGCTTAGCATAATGCTCTCTAGTTCCATCCATGCTGTCGCAAAGTTTAGTACTTCTTTTTTTTTTCTGCTGCGTAGTATTCCATTGTGTAAATGTACCATCATTTTTTGATCCAATTATCTACCGATAGGCATTTAGGCTGTTTCCAACACCTGGCTATTGTAAATTGTGCTGCTATGAACATTGGGGTGCATAGGTTCTTTTGAATTGGCGTTTTGGGATTCTTAGGGTATACTCCCAGCAGGGGAATCACGGGATCCAAAGGCAGTTCCATTTTCAGGTTTTTGAGGAAATTCCACACTGCTTTCCACAATGGCTGCACCAGTCTGCATTCCCACCAACAGTGTACTAGGGTTCCCTTTTCTCCACAGCCTCGCCAGCACCTGTTGTTTGTTGATATGTTTACGATGGCCATTCTGACCGGTGTGAGGTGGTACCTCATGGTGGTTTTGACCTGCATTTCTCTGATGGCTAGTGATACCGAGCATCCTTTCAAATGTCTCTGGGCCCTCTGTATCTCTTCCTTGGAGGAGCATCTGTCCAGGACCTTTGCCCATTTTTTGATTGGATCGTTTGTCTTCTTGGAGTGGAGTCGAGTGAGTTCTCTATATATCTTGGAGATCAAACCTCTATCTGATGTATCATTAGCAAATGTGTTTTCCCATAGGGTTGGCTCCCTTTTCATTTTTCTGATGTTTTCTTTAGTTGTGCAAAAGCTTCTTATTTTGATGAGGTCCCACTTGTTTATTCTTTCCTTTATGTCCCTTGCTTTAGGAGACATATCAGTGGAAAAATTACTGCGTGGGATATCTGAGAGTTTCCTGCCAATGTTCTCCTCTAGGACTTTGATGGTGTTGCGACTTATATTTAAGTCTTTTATCCATCTTGAGTTTATTTTTGTGTATGGTCTCAGCTGATGATCCAATTTCAATTTTTTGTATGTAGCCATCCAGCTCTTCCAACACCATTTGTTGAAGAGGCTATTGTTGCTCCATTTTATGCTTCTGCCTCCTTCATCAAATATTAGTTGCCCGTAGAGACCTGGGCTTATTTCTGGGCTTTCTATTCTGTTCCACTGGTCTATGGGTCTGTTCTTGTGCCAGTACCAGATTGCTTTGAGTATAGTGGCTTTGTAGTACAGTATGATGTCCGGTATTGTGTTCCCTCCTACTTTGTTTTTCTTTCTCAGAATTGCTGTGGCTATTCGGGGTCGTTTATGGTTCTATATAAATTTTTGAAATGTCTATTCTATTCTGTGAAATATGTCACTGGTATCTTAATAGGGATTGCATTGAATCTATAAATTGCTTTGGGTAGTATGGACATTTTGGTGATATTAATTCTTTCAATCCATGAGCACGGTATATACTTCCACTTATTTGTGTCTTCCTTAATTTCTTTCTTCAATGTTGTATAGTTTTCTGCCTACAGGTCTTTTACCTCCTTGGTTCAATTTATTCCTAGATACTTTATTTTTCTTGTTGCTATATCAAATGGTATTTTTTCCCTGATTTCGTCTTCTTCTGTTTCATTGCTGGTGTACAAAAATGCCTTTGATTTCTGAATATTGACTTTGTATCCTGCTGTTTTGCCAAATTCACTTATTAGGTTGAGTGTTTTTTTGGTAGAGTCTACAGGGTTCTCTATGTACACTATCATGTCATCTGCAAACAATGATAGTTTTACTTCCTCCTTTCCTATTTGGATGCCTTTTATCTCTTTCTCTTGTCTGACCGCTGTGGCTAGGACTTCCAATACGATGTTGAAAAGAAGCGGTGAGAGCGGACATCCTTGTCGTGTTCCCGATCTTAGTGGGAAAGCTTTCAGTTTTTGCCCGTTGAGTATGATATTGGCTGTAGGTTTTTCATATATGGCCTTTATTACGTTGAGGAATGCCCAATTTATTCCCATTTTGCTGAGTGTTTTGATCACAATTGGGTGCTGTCCCTTATCAAATGCTTTTTCTGCGTCTATCGAGATGATAATGTGGGTTTTGGCTTTTATTTATGTGACGGATTAGGTTTATTGACTTGCGTATACTGAACCATCCCTGCATGCCTGGGATGAATCCCACTTGATCGAGGAAGATGATTGTTTTCATGTATTGCTGGATGCAGTTTGCCAATATTTTGTTGAAGATTTTAGGATCTATGTTCACCAGCGAAATTGGCCTGTAGTTTTCTTTCTTTGTAGGGTCTTCATCTGGTTTTTGGATTAGGGTGATGCTGGCCTCATAAAAAGTGTCTGGGAGTCTTCCCTCCTCTTGGATTTTTTGGAATAGTCTGAGAAGGACAGGGGTTAGCTCTTCCTTGAATGTTTTGTAAAATTCTCCTGTGAAACTGTCCGGCCCTGGGCTTTTGTGTGGGAGTTTCTTGATAACTGCTTCAATTTCCCTAGCTGTTATCGGTCTGTTCAAGCTTTCCGTTTCTTCCTCCTTCAGTGTTGGAAGATTATACTTTTCTAGAAATTTGTCCATTTCACCAAGGTTTTCAAATTTCTTGGTATATAATTTTTCGTAGTAGTTTCTTACAGTCCTTTGTATTTCTGTGATATAGGTTGTTATTTCTCCTCTTTCATTTCTGATATTATTAATTTGGGTCCTCTCCCTTTTTTTCATGATGAGTCTGCTTAAAGGCTTTCAATTTTATTTATCTTTTCAAAGAACCAGCTTCTGGATTGGTTGATCCTCTGAATTGTTCTTTTTGTCTCTATGTCATTCAGTTCTGCTTTAATCTTGACTATTTCGTTCCTTCTACTTGCTCTGGGATTTATTTGTTGTTGTTTCTCCAGTTCTTGAAGTTGTTGTGTGAGGTCTTTTATTTGAAATGTTTCTATCTTTTTTAGGTAGGCCTGTATTGCTATGAACTTCCCTCTCAGGACTGCCTTTGCTGTGTCCCATAGGTTTTGGACTGTTGTCTGTTCATTTTTATGTGTTTCCAGAAATGTTTTGATTTCTTCTCTTATCTCATTATTGACCGATTCATTGTTTAATAGTGTACTGTTCAGTCTCCATGAGTTTGCAAGTTTTTGAAGTTTCTCTTTGAGGTTGATTTCCAGTTTCAAGCTCTTGTGGTCCGAGAAAAAGTTTCGTATTATTTCAATTTTCCCGAATTTGCTGAGATTTGCTTTGTGTCCTATCATGTGGTCTATCTTTGAAAAACTGCCATGAGCATTTGAAAAGAATGTGTAGTTTTCTTCTTTGGGATGTAAGGTTCTATATACGTCAGTTAAGTCTATTTGATTCGGTGCGTCATTCAGCTCCACAATATCCTTATTGATGTTTTGTTTGGAAGATCTGTCCATTTTTGACAGTGGGGTGTTGAAATCCCCTACTATCAGTGTGTTGCTGTCTATATCTTTTTTGAAGTCATCCAAGATTTTCCTTATATATAAGTGGGTGCCCCTATGTTGGGCGCATATAAGTTTATAATGTTTAAGTCTTCTTGATAGATTCTTCCTTTAAGTATGATAAAGTGCCCCTCTGGGTCTCTTTATGGCCTCTGTTTTGAAATCTATTTTGTCTGATATAAGTATTGCAACTCCTGCTTTCTTCTCTTCCCCATTTGCCTGGAATATTTTTTTCCATCCCTTTACTTTCAATCTGTGTAGGTCTTTTGCCCTGAGGTGGGTCTCTTGTACGCAGCATATGTGTGGGTCATGTTTTCTTATCCATTCAGCTATCCTGTGTCTTTTGATTGGGGCATTTAGTCCATTTACATGGAGAGTTATTACTGATAGAAACCTATTCATTCTTTTCTCTTTGTACCTGTGTTTTTCTTTCTCACTCTTTTCCTTCATCTTCTTAAACCAGTCCCTTTAGCATATCTTGTAGTGCTGGTTTGATAGAGTGTATTCTTTTAGCCTTCTTTTGTCTGGAAACTTCTTATTTCCCCGTCTATTTTAATTGAGAGCCTTGCTGGGTAGAGCAGCCTTGGTTGTAGGCCCTTGCTTTTCATGGCTTGGAATATTTGTTGCCATTCCCTTCTGGTTTGTAGTGTTCCTGTTGAGAAGTCAGCTCCTAGCCGTATCCGGGCCCCCTTGTATTTTACTCCCTGTTTCTCCTTTGCTGCTTTGAGGATTCTCTCTTTGTCTTTGATAGTTGCCATTTTAATGATGATGTGTCTTGGAGTGGACCTCCTTGGGTCCCTCTTGAGTGGGGCCTCTGTGCCTCCTGTATCCATGAGACCTTTTCTCTCCTCACATTGGGGAAATTTTCCATCATTACTATTTCAAGGAGGTTCTCTATTCCTTGCTCCTCTTCTTCTCCTTCTGGTATCCTTATTATGCGGATATTATTGCGTTTCAGGTTGTCCTGCATTTCCCTCAATGCCTCTTCATTCTTTTTGAGTCTTTTTTTCCATTTCTTGTTCTTTCTGGGAGCTTTTTTCTACCTTATCCTCCATCTCACTGATTCGATCTTCGGCCTCATCCAGCCTGCTTTGGATTCCTTCTGCTGTGTTCTTCAATTCAGAAGTGGTATTCTTCATATCCTCTTGTGTCTTCTTGGTAGTTTCTATGTCCTTTCCCATGTTGATATAGTTTGCTCTAAGGTCCTTATAGTTTCTCTGCAGTTTCTCATAGTTTTCTTTGAGCTGGCTGAGCTCATTGAGTTTCCTTAGAGCCATTGTTTTTTTTTTTTGTTGTTGTTGTTGTTTTGTTATATTATCCTTTCATAATTGCTTTTTTCTTTTTTTAATTTATTTTTTCAAATACATTTGTCTCTCCCTACCCCCCACCACTTTCCCTTGCCCCCTCCCTCCCTCCCTCCCTCAACTCTTCCCCTTTGGTTTTGTCCATGAGTCCTTGCTATATGTTCCTTGACTTGCCCCTTCCCTGCCTTTTCCCCCGCACCCACTCCCTCCTCTTGTCTCTGTTGGTGTCTTTTCCTTTCAGTGTTGCTGGTCTTATTTTCCTTGTATCTTTGTATTGTTGGTTAGGTTCCGCTTATAGGTGAGATCATATGGTATTTTTCTTTCTCCCCCTGGCTTATTTCGCTTAGCATAATGCTCTAGAGTTCCATCCATGCTGTTGCAAAGTTTAGTAGTTCTTTTTTCCCCATTGTTTTGAATTCAATATCTGATAGTTCTGTTGCCTCTATTTCATTTAGCTCTCTCTGTGGGGATTCCACTTTCCACTCATTTGGGGGAAACTTCTTTTTCTTCCCATTTTTGAGAGTCTATTAATTAATTAATTAATTAATTAATTTTTCCTTCTGCTTCAATTCATCTGTCCAGATTTCCTGACTTTGTGGATTAAACTTCAGTGGTAGTAGGCGGGTTTGTATGTTTGTTTGTTTCTTTCTTTATTTTTTTTCTCTACTTTTCTTTCTGGGCCTGTCTCTGGTGATGTCAGTTGTTGACCCTATATGACCTTGGGTCATTTTTTGAGCCTTCCAGGAGTCTATTGTCTGTGTCTGACTCCTGCTTTGAGCAGCTCTGTGGCCCCTTCAGCCAGGGATCCACTATTTCTGTGGATCGCTCTGCACTCTCCTGTTGGCTCCTTGATCACGCTCCCCGGCCCGGCAGGATCCCCGGCCCGCCTGGGCACTTATTCGCCCCACCTTGCACACTCATCTAGCGCCCATGCCCGGTGGGCATCCTAGGACTGGTCAGTGTAGGGTCTTCTATTGTGTGCTTTCCCCGCTTTTGGCTCTTTGGGGGCGTCGCCTGCCCGTGCAAAATGGAGACTATGGAAATGGGAGGAAGTCAGCTCCAGGACTCTCCGGTTAATCCTGTCTCCAGTCTCTCCTCCAGGGTCTCTGGGCATCTCTGTGACCCCTTCGGTCCAGGATCCACTATTTCTGCAGACCGCTCTGCACTCGCAGGCCCCGTGGGCACCATCCTGCGGCAGCCCTCGCCAGCCCGCGCAGTCGGGGGTCCGCACACGCACTGGCCAACCCTCACTGGCCACTCAGCATGTGTGCATGCCTGCACTGGGTGGTTTTGGGCTGCCTATTGTGTGCTTTTCAGCTTTTGGCTCTTTGGGGGCGTGGCGGAATGGGGAGGGAGTCGGGACTCCTGGGTTCCTCCTCCCTTTCTTTCCCCAACACATCTGTTTCCAGTCTCTCCTTAGGGGTCTCTGGGCCGTTCTGTTACCCCTTCGGCCAGGGATCCACTATTTCTGTGGACCATGTTGTAATCACGGGCCATCTGGCTTGAGCGCGCCCCACTTCTGCCTCTTTGGGGGCGCGTCCTGCCTGGGCAAAATGGAGACTACAGAATGGGGAAGGAGCCAGGACTCCCGGTTCCTCCTCCCGTTCTTTCCCCAACGCCTCTGTCTCTAGTCTCTCCTCAAGGCTCTCTATGCAGCTGTGTGACCCCTTTGGCCAGGGATCCTCTATTTCTTCCAGCTTGTCTGCACTTAGCTCCCCAGCTCACACACGTACAAGCTGTGTGTGGAGCACACAAAAGGCAGGTTAATTGATTCCCTTATGCCTGAGCGAGATGGTAGCTGCAGAGTGGGAGGTGCGTTATCACCCGGGCTCCACCGGCCGCCGTGTCAGTTCTCTTCACAAAGTTTTCCTCACCCGTCTTTCCTCAGGCACCAGCCCACTCTGCGGCCGCCTCTACCCAGAGATCACGGAGGGCGGCTGCCACTGCAATTTTTGCGTTGGCCCTTTATATGTCTCTTTGCATCCCCAGCCGCCTGTCTCTGGCAGAGAGCACCCCTAAGCTTTTCGGGGTTGTGTTTTGTCTGTGTGTTTTCCTGGCTTCAGCTGCTGTAGTCTAGGGGTCCCTGTTTATGATTCAGACCCTGTTCTTCTCAGAGGGAGCTAACTGGCCGTTTCAATGTCCCTCTGGTGCTGGTGCCCATGGGTGCCCAGCCCACCCTCTCGAGCCTCCACCACACTTCTCACCCGTTGGGATGTGTGAGAGTTGAATCCACTGTCTGTCCACGGCTCGATGGCTCCTCTCCCTCTATCGTTCCATTGTTTTCCAGGTGATTTCTCCACTATTGAGTCGCAATTCCAGTTCGGTCTTGGGAGGAGGTCAGCATGACTCCCATTCACTCCTCCGCCATCTTCCTCTCTTATAATAGCCTTTTGGCAAGACATGCATGATATATCTGCCTTTCTTAGGTATTAATAAATAACATGTCATATGTCATTCATGGGAGTGGCATACCTTAGACTTAAGATCAAATTAATATTCTGCACCAGTTCTTTTCATTCAAAAAACAAAAAAAAAAGCCATAAGCTGTACTAAAATTTTTCCAAACATATTATTATTCATATAAGTTAATGTCTAGAGTGAATACTTTGCTGGTTACTACTTAAATGATAATTTCACCTTTTCACCACTCTGGATTATGCTAGGAGGAGATAACTTGAAAGAAAGAAAGGGAAGAGAATAAAGGGGTGGACTTTGCGATTAGCTACTGAAACTATGGTAAAAGTGAAGAAATGATGTCTGTGGGGACTGGGAGGGAAGGACAAGAAGGGGGAAATTCCACTGTCAAATTGGATATAAGCTCATGACTTTTAGCCAAATGTCTAAAAGACAAAGCAGTTCAGGGGGTGCTGTGCTTGGAGAAACTGCCAAGTATAGTCCAATCTGCTCATCTGTTTTCCTGCATATACAGTGTACTAAAAAGGCCTATGTGATTCCAAAGGTAATTTGTTTTGCTGAACTATAGGAGAATTTGGAATTGGGCAAGCTGAGAAAAACACATTTTGCCAGTAAATACAAAAAACCCATGATTTTGAAATGATAATTTAGCAACCTTCAAGAATAGTAAAACTAGGAGTGGATGTAAAATAAAGTAGGCTATGTAAGTTTCTGCCTGATGTGTTAAGGAGAGGGGGTTAACTCTTTTCTTCTGATTCTTGGGGTTCTGAGGCAAGAGAGCACAGATTTAACCATTGAGGGTATTTCAATTTTAATATAACTGAAAGGGAGTGTAACTTTTAAAGACTGTCTTTCTCTTTCTACCTGTTTAAGCATTTGATTCAGTGATTTTAGTAAATTTACAGTCATGAAACTATCACCACTAACTAATGAAAAAGATTTTTTTTAACATTTATTTTTGATTTTAGAGAGAGGGGAAGGAGGGAGAAAGAGAGGGAATGTTAATGTGAGAGAGAAACAGCAATTGATTGCTTTTCATAGGTGCCCTGACTGGGGACATAAACCGCAACCTAGGCACGTGCCCTGACCAGAAATCAAACCGGTGATCTTCTAGTTTGTGGGACAGTGCTCAGCCAACTGAGCCACACCAGCCAGGGTTCACCACAAACTAATTTTTACACATTTTTGTCACACCCAAAACAAATCACTGTCCCATTTCAGCCATTCGGCATTCTCACCCCTAGGCCCAGGCAATAATTAATCTTTCTTTCTCTATAAATTTATTTTCTGCATATTTCAAATGAATTAGATCATACAATACGTGGTCTTCTGTGATCAGCTTCTTTCTCTTAACATAATGTTTTTGAGGTTCATCCATGTTGTGTCTTGTATGAGTACTTCATGTTTAAAAAAAAATTCTAAATCTATTGGGATGACATTGGTTAATAAAATTATACAGGTTTCAAGTATACAATTCTATAATATATCATCTGTATATTGAATTGTGTATTGATTATCCAAAATCAAATCTCCTTCCATCATCATATATCTGACCCCCTTCATGCCTTACTACCTCCCCCCATCCCTCTTTCCCTCTGGTAACCACCATACTGTTGTTTGTATCTCTGAATTTTGGTATTTCATTTCTTTTTATTGATAAATACTATGCCATTTTAAGGACATAGCACATTTTGTGTATGCATTCATCAATTGATGTCATTTTGCTTCCATGTTTTGCATATCGTGAAAATGTTGCTATGAAAGTTACCTCCATTTCCTTGTATGAACATATGTTTTAATTTCTCTAGTGGAGATACCTCTGAGTGGAATTGCTGGGTCATATGGTAAGACTATGTTAAATTTAAGAAATTGCCAAACTGTTTCCAAAGGGGCTCAGTCAGTTTACATTCCCACCAACTATGTATGAAGGTTCCATTTTCTCCACATCCTCTTTAACATTTGTTTGTCTATCTTTTTGATTATAGCTATTCTTGTGGTTCTACTTTGCATTTCCCTAATAGCTAATGATGTCGAGCATCTTTTACTGTGCTTGTTATCCATTTATATACCTTCTTTGATGAAATATCTTATCGAATCTTTTGCCCCATTTAAAAATTTTTCAATTACAATTGACATTCAATATTATATTAGTTTCAGGTGTACAGCATAGTGGTTAGACATTTATATAACTTACAAAGTGATCCCCTGATAAGTCTAGTACCCACCTGGCACCATACATAGTTATTAGAATATTATTGATTATATTTCCTGTGCTGTACTTTACATCCTCATGACTATTTTGCCACCATCAATTTATACTTCTTAATTTCTTCAGCTTTTTCACCCAACTTCCCAAACCCCCTTCCATCTGGGAACCAACAGTCTGTTCTCTGTATATACAGATAGCTATGATTCTGTTTTGTTTGCTTTTTTTGTTCTTTGGATTTCACATATAAGTGAAATCGTGGCATTTGCCTTTCTATGATTGACTTATTTCACTTAGCACAGTACCCTCTAGGTCTATCCATGTCACAAATGGTAAGATTTCATTCATTCTTTTTTAACGCTGAGTAATATTCCATTGTATATATGTACCACACCTTCTTTATCCAATTGTCCATCACTGGATACTTATATTGCTTCTGCACCTTGTGTATTACTAGTAATGCGGCATTGAACAAAAGGGTGCATATATCTTTTTGAATTAGTATTTTGGATTACTTTGGATAAATATCTAGAAGAGGGATTGCTAGGTCATATGGTAATTCTATTTTTTAAAGGTTTTATTTATTTATATTTAGAGAGAGGGGAGTGGAGGGAGAAAGAGAAGGAGGGAAATATTAATGTGAGAGAGAAGCATCGTTTGGTTGCCTCTTGTATGTTCCCCGGCCAAGGACTGAACCTACAGCCCAGGCATGTGCTCTGAGCACGAATCAAACTGGTGACCTATCGCTTTGTGGGACCACACCCAACTAACTGAGCCACACCAGTCAGGGCATGGTAGCTTTATTTGTAATTGGCTGCACCAATTTAAAGTCTCACCAACAGTGCAGAAAGGCTGCCTTTTCTCTATATCCTCACTAACACCTGTTTATTTTTGATAGCCATTCTGACAGGTGTAAGGTGATAGCTCATTGAGGTTTTTTACTTTGCATTTCCCTGATGATTAGTAACACTGAGCATTATTTCATGTGTCTATTGGTCATCTGTATGTCTGCTTTGTAGAAATGTCTATTCAGGTTCTCTGCCCATTTTTTAATCAGATTGTTTGTTTTTTGGTGTTAAGTTGTATGAGTTATTCATATGTTTTGGACATTAACCCCTTATCAGATGTCTCATTAGTGAATTTCTTCTCCCATTCAGTAGGTTGCCTTTTCATTTTGTTGATGGTCTGCTTTGCAGTGCAAAAACTTTTTAGTTTGATGTAGTCTCATTTGTTTATTTTTCTTTTTGTTTCCCTTATTAAAGACACATATACAGAAAATAAAATACTAATGTGAGCAATATCAAAGAGTTTACTACCTACGTTTTCTTCTAGGAGTTCTATGGTTTCAGGTCTTATATTTAAATCTTTAATCCATTTTGAGTTTATTCTTGTATGTGGTGTAAGAAGGTGGTCTAGGTTCATTTTTTTTTTGCATGTATGTATCCAGTTTTCCCAACACCATTTATTGGTAAGGCTTCTTTACTCCATTGCATATTCTTGCCTCCTTTGTCATAGATTAATTTGACCATATAGGTGTGAATTTATTCTGGGTTCTTTATGCTGTTCCATTGATCTATGTGTCTGTTTTTATGCCAGTACCATGTTGTTTTGATTACTATAGCCTTGTAGTGTAGTTTCATATTAGGTAGTGTGATACCTCCAGTTTAGTTCTTCTTTCACAAGTTTTCTGTGGCTATTGGGAGTCTTTTGTTGTTTCATGTAAATTTTAGGATTATTTATTCTGGGTCTGTGAGAGTGCCATTGTTTATTTTTTTTTTAAATAGGGATTGCATTAAATCTCTATATTGTTTTGGGCAGTATGGACATTTTAATGATGTTAATTCTTCCTATCCATGAGCACGCTATATGCTTCCATTTATTTTTATCTTCTTCAGTGTCATAATTTTCTGAGTATAGGTATTTTACTTTTTTGGTTAAATTCATTCTTAGGTATTTTATTTTGTTTTTGGATGCAGTTGCAAATGGGAATGTTTTCTTAGTTTCTCCTTTTGATAGTTTGTTATTAGTGTATTAAAATGCAACCCATTTCTGAATATTGATTTTGCATTCACTACTTTACTGAATTAATTTATCAGTTGTAATATCTTTTTGGGCAGGGGAGTTGTGGGGTTCTCTCTATATAGCGTTATGTCATTTGCAAAGGATAGTTTTAGTTCTCCCTTTCCTTTTTGGGTGCTTTTTATTTCTTTTTCTGGTCTTACTTCTGTGGCTAAGACTTCCAATACTGTGTTGAACAAAAGTGGTGAAAGTGGACATCCTTGTCTTGTTCTTGATCTTAGGGAAAATGCTTTTAACTTTTCTCCGTTAACTACGATGTGAGTAGTGGATTTGTCATATAGGGCCTTTGTTTTGTTGAGGTATGTTCCCTTTATTCCCACATTACTGACAGATTATTTTGTTAAATGCTTTTTCAACATCTATTGATATGATTATATTATTTAAACTGTTATTTATATGTTTTATTTGTCATGTTAATTGATTCGACCAACCTTGCATCCCAGGAATAAATCACACTTAGCCATGGCATATGAATTTGGCTTGATAATGGTATGTTGAGGATTTTTGCACCTACGTTCATCAGAGATATTGGCCTAAAATTTTCTTTTGTAATGTTTTTTTCTGGTTTTGGAATCAGGCAAATGCTGGCCTTGTAAAATGAGCTTGGGAGACTTCTCTCTCTTGAAATATTTAGAATAGTTTGAGAAGAATAGGTGGTGTTAACGCTTCTTTGAATTATTTGGTATAATTCACATGTGCATCTTTCTATTCCAGGACTTTTGCTTGTTGGGGTTTTTTTTTATTATTGATTTAATTTTGTTAGTAGTTATTGGTATGTTCAGCTTTTCTGTTTCTTCTTGACTCAGACTTGGAAGGTTGTATGTTTCTAGGAGTGTATCTGTTTCTTCCAGAATGCCCAGTTTGTTGGCATGTAACTATAATAGCTTTTAAGTAAACCTTTGTGTTTCTGTGGTGTCAATTATTACTTCTCTTCTTTCTTTTATGATTTTATTTGGGTCCACTCTCCTCTCCTTTTTTCTTGAGTCTGATCAAAGTTTATCAATGTTGTTTGTCTTTTCAAAGAACCAGCACATGGTTTCATTGATCTTGTATATCATTATTTTAGACTTTATTTTATTTATTTCTCCTTTGATCTTTATTATTTCTTTCTTTCTACTCAACTTGGGTTTACTTTGTTGTTCTTTTTCTAGTTTTTTTGGCCTTTATTGCTATGTGTTTGCCTCTTAGAATTGCTTTGTCTCGGTTCTACAGATTTTGAGTTGTGTTTTCAATTTCACTTGTCTCAAGGTATCTATTGATTTTCTCCTTGATTGTGTTGTTATTCCATTCATTGTTTAGTAGCATGTTATTTAGCCTCTGTTTAATTGTGTGTTTTTCAGTTTTCTTCTGATAACCAATTTATAGTTCATACCACTTGATCAGAGAAGATTCTTGTTATATTTTTAATTTTTAAAAATTTACTGAGAGTTGTACTGTGACCTAAGAAGTGTCTGTCCTGGAAAGTGTTCCAGGTGCACCTGAAAAAAATGTATATTCTGCTGCTTTGGGCTTAAATATTGTAAAAATATCAGTCTGGTTTAATGTGTCACTTAAGACTGCTGTTTCCGCGTTGATTTTCTGCCTTTATGATCTATCCAGTGATGTCAGTAGGGTGTTAAATTTCCCTACTATTACTGTACTACCCTTGACATGTCTCTTTATATTCATCAACATTTGCTTTATATATTTAGGTGCTTTTATGTTAGGTGTATAAATGTGTACTAGAGTTATATTCTTGTATAGAAATTTAAGATGGTGGAAGAGTAGATGGAAGTTACACTAACTTTCTCCCAGAACCAAATTGGAATTACAACTAAATTACAGAACAATCAACCTGAACTACCAATTGAAGTCTATCTTAACAGAATTCTTATAACTAAAGATATACAGAAGAAGCCACCTTGAGACTGGTAGGAAAGGCAGAAAAGAGAAAAGGGGTGATCCTGAACCCGTGTGTGGAGGCCGAGAATCTAGAGGGATATCACAGCTGTAGAAATCATGCCTGAGGAATGAGGCATCTCAAGCCCATGTTGGGCTCCCCAGCGTGGAGCACCACTGTTGGGAAGAGTGCCCACATAATGCCAGGCTGTGAAAATCAATGGGAATTTTTGTCTGCCAGGCTGTGTCAGGAGACTGCTAGAAACCAAGGTAACTCTTTAGAGGGCCAACACTTTTAAAAATCTCTTTCATGGCCAAAAACCCTTGGGTCTGTTGGAGGGACTGTGGTTCAAAGAGAACTAGAGTCATACAAGGAGAGAATGCATGTGACTTTATGAAGAGGGCTGGAAGGATAGCCACTAATATCTCTGTGCTAAGTCACTCTTCCACACTGCCTACAGATGCTATCTTTCCTGGGTCAAACACTCTCCTTCACACAGAACCAGCCTGTAGAAGTACACTATCTCCACCCTCATGACTCCTGCTGGCCCTGACCCCCAAAGCTTGCACCCTGTGAAAGAGCTAGCTACCTGTGGCCAGCCTGTGCCTGCAGTGCAGTCTTTCTTGGAAGGCTCTCAGGATGATCCAGGCAGACTCATAAGGTGTCAGAGATACACAAGGAGAGAATGAGTTGTGTGGCTCCAAGATGAGGTCCATTTTATCCCAATTGTCCAGACTGGCACCACCATTCTTGTGCAGAGCACTCCCTCTGCATGGTCAAATCTTAATCTCTTTTAGCCTTATGAACTCTGATTGTCCCACCATGATGATTCCCTGAGACTCTGCCCTGCAACAAATGTCTGCTGGCCTCGAGCAACTGGCCTTGGTGTACCCTGAGAATTTTGCTGAGTGGCCTGAATTTGAATCTGTAGCAACCTGGTGAACACTTTCATGTAACAGGTGACTCAGAACCTGCCTCATGCAACTTGAGTAATGCCACTGGGTCTTTCAGTGGCTGAGACTAACAGGGAGCCAGCAGGTGAGGTGGATCTCAGGGTGCCTTGGGCTTTTTGCTGGCCTGCCACAGGGTGGTAGTGGTGAAAGCTGACCTTGGTATGCTGCTTGACCTCTCTCATGTACACCCAGGCCCAGAACAGCCCACCATCAACCATGGATTGCTTCGTAGTTTCTAACAGGTAGCCAAAGGTGAGTCACAGAAGGTGTCTGACATTGATGGGCACTGGAGTCTCTCTTAAGAGGCTGCAGAAACAAACACACAGTGGCAGGATTTATGCTACATCAGAGCATGATACAATGATCTCCAAGGGAGATTTCTGCAGGGAATAGACCTTGTCAGGGCAAATTCCACTTTGTGTGTTCAGCCCCCACAAAACAGTTTGTACAATGTGGTCAGGGTCAGTCTCACCCATGGACAGGCCAATAGCAATCATAACTACAAAAGCAATGCTCACATAGCCCACAGAAGGGACATTCCTTGAGCACCTAGCTCAGATGATTAGGGAGACTATGTCACTGAGCTCCATAGTACATCTACTACATAAGACCACCCTACCAAAACAAGGACACATAGCAGATGTACATATTATACAGAAAAAATGCAGAGAGGCAGCCAAAATTAGGAGAGAAACATGTCCACCCATGTGTGGTGGATAAAAATTCGGGAGGGATATATCAGGACCAAGGAGTCCCACCCCTACACCAGGTCCGCCAGCCCAGTGTTGCAGTGCCAGGAAGGTAGGTCCCTACAACTTCTGCCTGAAAAAAAATCAGTGGGGATTGAGTCAGTGGAAGTCAGCTGGAGCCCCAAGCAGTTCCTCTTAAAGAGTCAGATAATTGTATCAATAGATGCAGAAAAATGTTTGACAAAATTCCCCACCCATTTATAATAACAACTTTCAGCAAAGTGACAGTAGAGGGAACATACATCAATACAACAAATGC
Source organism: Pteronotus mesoamericanus (assembly GCF_021234165.1). Taxonomy (NCBI): domain Eukaryota; kingdom Metazoa; phylum Chordata; class Mammalia; order Chiroptera; family Mormoopidae; genus Pteronotus; species Pteronotus mesoamericanus. The sequence continues at coordinate 9,061,839 of NW_026555198.1, forward strand.
TTTATATGACAAACCCTCATTTAACATCATACTCAAAGGGAAAAACCTAAAAATGTTTCTCTTAAGATCAGGAAGAAGACAGGGATGTTCAGTTTCTCCACTCTTATTCACCATGTCCTGGAAGGCCCAGCCAGAGTAATCTATAAGAAGAAATATTATAAAAGGCATCCAAACTGGAAAGAAGGAAAACTGTCATTATTTGCAGGTGACATTGTGTATGAAGAACCTTAAAGATTCCACCAAAAACTACAAGAACTGATAAATGAATTCAGTAAAGTAACAGAATGTAAAATAAATACTCAGAATCAGTTGCATTGTTACACACCAATAGTGAACTATCAGGAAAGGAGGCTAAGAAATCAATTCCATTTACAATTGCATAAAAAAAAATAGCTCTGGCTGGTATGGCTCAGTGGATTGAGTGCTGGCCTGTGAACCAAAGTGTTGCTGGTTTGATTCCCAGTCAAGGCACATGCCTGGGTTGCAGGCCAGGCCTCCAGTGAGGGGAACGTGTGAGAGGCAACCACATATTGATGTTTCCCTCCCTCTCTTTCTCTCTTCCCCTCTCTGTAAAAATAAATAAATACAAATTTTAACATAAAATAACTAGGAATAAATTTAACCAAGGAGGTAAAACTTGTACTTGGAAAAATATAAGACACTGAAGGAAGAAATGGAAAGAAATACAAATAAATGGTGGCATACACAGTGCCCATGAATAGGAAGAATTAACATAACTAAAATTTTCATACTACCCAAAGCAATATAGGTTCAATATAATTTCTATGCAGATACCAATGTTTTTCACAGAACTAAAACAAATAGTAAAAAAAAAAATTATATGGAACCAAAAAAGAACCCAAATAGCCACAGCGATCTTGAGAAAGAACAAAGATGTTGGTATTGGGTTGGCCAAAAAGTCCATGTTTTTTTCCTATAAAATAAAAGAAACGTTTTTCATTTTCACCAATACTTTATTGATCTGGATACTTTGATTATGTCAGCTATCTCCTGCATGGTATAACATTGATTGTTCTCAATTAATGTCTTGATTTGAATGCTATTAACTTTGATTTGTCTAACCGACCATGGATCATCGTCCAGTGAGAAATCTCCAGCACAAAACTTTGCAAACCACTTTTGACACATTCGATCAATCACTGCACAAATCTTTTGCATTTCAGTTGCGTTTTTACCTTCCTTGAAATAATAAAGCATAATATGCCAAAAATGTCACAAATATTCTTCCATCTTCAATATTAAAATGGCTACACAAAAAATTCACCAATTTTGACAAGTTTTTCTAAATGCATGCTGATGTGACAGATTGTCACAATACAATCTAACAAAGTTGTTAGAATGTCACAATACAATATAATAAAATTGTTTTGAATGAAGTTAAATACAACTAAATGCCACTAGAGCCATCTCACAGAAAAGTAAAACAGATGAACTTTCTGGCTAACACAATATTATGCTACCTGATATCAAACTATACTATGAGGCTATAGTTATCAAAACAGCATAGTACTGACATAAACATAGACACAGATCAAGGGAAAAAAATAGATTGCTTAGAAATAAATCCACACCTATATTGTCAAATTAACCTATGGCAAAAGAGACAAGAACATACAATGGGGTAAATACATACAATGGTGTTGGGAAAATTGGACAGGTATATGCAAAAACAATGAAACTAGATGACCTTCTTATACCATATGTAAGAATAAAAGCAAATGGATTAAATATTAAATGTAAGAACTGAACCCATAAAACTCCTAGAGGAAAACCTAAGCAAGTATACTCTCTGACATTGCTCTTAGAAATATTTTTTCTGATGCATCTTCTCAGATAAGTGAAAGAGAAAGAGCAATAAACAAATAAGACAGCATAAGACTAAAAGTTTTTTGCACAGCAAAGTAAACCATCAACAAATTAAAAGACAGCCTACTGAATGGGAAAATATATTCACCAATGACATATGTGATAAGGGGTTAATATCCAATGCAACACCAACAAACAAACATGCAAACCAATAAAAAATGTACCAATGACCTGAATAGCTGCTTTTTCAAAGAGGATATATGTATGGCCAATAGACATATGAAAAGATGCTTAACATCACTAATTGTCAGAGAAATGCAAATTAAAACCACAATGAGGTATCAGCTCAGATATGGTGATATTTGTCAGAATATCTTTGTTAATAAATCAAGAAACAAAGTTTTGGCAAAGATTGGAGAAGAGGGAATCCTGGTGTACTGTTGGTGAGAATGCAGGTTGGTGTAGCCACTATGGAAAACAGTATGGAGGTTCCTCAAAAAATTAAAAATGGAACTGCCTCATAACCCAGCAATTCTAATTCTGGATATATATTAGAAGAAACTCAAAACACTGATTTAATAGACTATATACACTTTCATGTCCATTGCAGCATTATTTACAATAGTCAAAATATGGAGGCAACCCAAGTGCCCATCAATTGATGAATGGATAAAAAAGTGGTAGTACATTTATACAACACAATATTCCTCAGCCATAAAAAAGAATGAAATCTTATCAGGGACCAAACCCACAACCCAGATGTGTGCCTTGACTGGGAATCAAACCTGTGACCCTTCAGTTTAAGAGACAATGCTCCAAACAACTGAGCCACACTGGCCAGGGCTACCATAGCTTTTTTATCCACTCATCTACTGATGGGCATGTGAGCAGTTTCCAGATCTTGGCTTTCGGGTTCTGTCTCTGTCTCAAGTCGTTCCCATAGCTCCTGCCCATTCCTGGGATTTGTCAGTTTCCCCAGAACAGCAATGGATTGCCCAACATTATTAATGTCTTGTCCCACGACTGGGGTCAGCATGTGGATATCAGCGTCCCATACTAGGTATTGGGGGGTGGACTAGAGTATCTTTGTTTTCATTCCTGCAGTGAATGTAGCCAGATCAGGGTCTTCAAAGACAGGCATACATTTGCCTATCTTATTCTCAACTCCCTAAGAATTCATTGTGTGTCCTCTATAGATTTCCAGTGTTCCAGAGGGCCAGGGAGATTCCCCTTATTGGGCCAAGCCTCCCTGTAGGCTACAATAATCTAATCCATAGAACCTCCCTAGCGCCATGTAGGTACCATCAGATGGCAGGATGTGTGGTGACGTTCACTTTCTCTGCCTTCTGCTCACTCAGAAAAATGTTACTGCATCCCCCTTTCCATCCCTTAACCTCATTAACCATGCCTGTATAATTTCCTTGGCCTTTTGCTGGAATTTGGCAGCTATATCAATAAACACAGTAGGAGTATATTCTTTCATAGTGAATGTTTCCTGAATTGGGGCCTGCCCCTCTGGCTGGAGTTGCTGTTGCTGTGCTTTGCTCTCCTTTGTATTAGGGGTCAAACAGCATAGGGCATTTTGTCTAATTCACTGTTGATTACCACGGCATTTTCCTCTTCATTATCCTCACATTCTCAAAGGATTCTACCACTTAATGCTTCAATCATGCTTTGTCACAGCACTCAGACCTAATTTGTGGCAGTTTGTGCTCTCCTAGCTTTGCATTTATTATTTTACTTTTCCACCTTTTCTGTCAGCTCTGAAAGCTAGCAGAGTAGTGGACAACCACTCATCACACTCTAACTTCAGCTATTCTTCTAACTTTCTAACTCAAGCTTCAGCCTCTACTTGGGCATTGGTGGCCAGCTAAACTGTCCACAATGGAGGCCAGCCCAGTACAGTAGCCATTCAGTTTTCTTCTTGGCTGCATTGCTCTATGTGTAATTCCTCAAACAAGTCCATCAAGTCAGCCAGCATTTTGGGGGTGTCCTTGTACTAACATTGCAGTCCACAAGCAACTAACATATGGACCACCCCTTCCCACATTGAGGTCAGTGACCAACTTGGGATTCCCCCCACAGATGCTTCATTCCCAAGACCCAATTTCTCTGGTGTCCTGGCTGGCTCACCAAGAGGCAGACCACTTCAGATTGGTATGTGGCAGTTTTAATAAAGAGGGAGAATTACATATGAGGCTAGTCTTGGGTGGCTGCAAGTTGAGTAGATCTCCATACATGTCTGCTAGAATTGTTAAAGTTTGTATAGATATCTTAACAGTTTAGGTTCAGTCATCTACACCATCCAGATGGGCTCAACGACACATTGTTCTCTCAAGGCTGTGCTGTTTTTTTAAATATATTTTACTGATTATGCCCTTATAGTTATCCCAATTTTTCCTTCTTTGCCCGTCTCCACCCAGTACCCCCGATTTCCTCTGGCAATCCCCTCTTAGTTCATGTCCATGTGTCATATATGTAAGTTCTTTGGCTACTCCTTTTCCTATACTGTTCTTAATATCCCCCTGCCTATTCTGTATCTACCAATTTGTACTTCTTAATCCCTGCACCTTTCCCCCCATTCTCTCCTTCCCCCCTCCCAACCAGATTGTCACTATCCAAATGATCTCCTTATCTATGATTCTGTTTCTGTCTGCTTGTTTGCTTAGTTTGTTTTTTAATTCACTTGTTGATAGTTGTGAATTTATTGCCATTTCAGTGATTATAGTTTTGATCTTTTTCTTAAATAAGTCCCTTTAACATTTCATATAATAATGGCTTGCTGATGATGAACTCATTTAGCTCTTTACCTTGTCTAGGAAGCATTTTATCTGCCCTTCCATTCCAAATGATAGCTTTGCTGGATGGAGCAATATAGGTTGTAGGTCCTCGCTTTTCATCACTTTGACTACTTCTTGCCAATCCCTTCTAGCCTGCAGTTTCTTTTGAGAAATCAGCCAATAGTCTCATGGGGATCCTTTGTAGGTAACTCTCTGCTTTTCTCTTTCCGCTTTTAAGATTCTCTCTTTATCTTTAACTTTTGGCATTTTAATTATGATGTGACTTGGTGTAGTCTTCTTTATATCCAACTTGCTTGGGACTCTCTGTGCTCCCTGGACTTACATGTCTTTCCCTCACTAAATTATGGAAGTTTTCCTTTATTATTTTTTCAAATAAGTTTTCAATATCTTGCTCTTTCTCTTCTCCTTCTGGCACCTTTGTGATTCAAATGTTGGTACCTTTGAAGGTGTCCCAGAGGCTTCTTACCCTATCCTCATTTTTTTGGATTCTTTTTTCTTCTTGCTGTTCTGATTGAATTTTTTCTTCCTGTGTTCCAAATCATTGATTTGATTCTCAGCTTCATGTGCTCCATTGTTGATTCCCTGTAAACATTTCTTTATTTCACTTAGTATAACTTTTTTTTCTGCCCAGGCCTTTTTTGTGGTGTTGAAGCACCCAATGAGTTCCTTGAGCATCCTACTAACCAGTATTTTGAACTCTGCATCTGATAAATTGCTTATCTCCATTTTGCTTAGTTCTTTTTCTGGAGTTTTGATCTGTTCTTTCATTTGGATCATGTTTCTTTGTCTCCTCATTTTGGCAGCCTCCCTGTGTCTGTTTCTATATGTTAGGTAGAGCTGCTTTGACTCCTTGTCTTGGTAGCATGGCCTAATGTAGAAAAATGCACCTCTAAGTTGGGGTGGAGCCTTAGGAAATTGCCTGGGTGGAGCAACCAGTGTGAATCAGGTTGATAGAGTCTCAGATATGGTGCCCCCTGCTCTGTGGCTCTGTGTTGGGAAGGGCTCAGAAAAGGGACAATGGCTGCTGCCTGGTTTCTGAAGTTTTGTCTGGGAGGAAAATGTCCTCCAGCACTCGCCCTGATGCCAGATGCTTCAGTTTCTCCCCATATGCCACTGGTGCCCTTCAAGCTGCTGGCCTGGTGCTGGAGCCCAGAGAGAGTGAATCTGCGTAAGTCCTAAGACCATTGTGGACCCTTTAAGAAGACATCTGAGAATCCTGGTTTCTTCCACTGCCCAAACCCCCACTGGTTTTTATAGCTAGAAGTTATGGGGACTTTTCTTCCTTGCACTGGAACCCTGGGCTGGGTGGTCTGGTGTGGGGCTGGGATCCCTTGCTCCTGAGATATCCCTCCCTATTTTTATCTACCACACATGGATGTGGGACTGCCTGCTCCGCTTCTCTGCATCTCTGCCCCTCCTACCTGTCTGAATCAATGTGGCTTCTTTAATTCTTTGGTTGTTGGACTTCTTCTATACAGCTAGATTTTCTAACAATTCTGGGTGATAGTTATTTTGTAGTCTAGTTGTAATTTTTGCTGTGGTTGTGCGAGGAAGTGAGCTGTGTTTACCTATACCTCCATCTTGACCAGAAGTTCTCAAGGTTGTGTTTTTGAAAACAGTTCCCATTGACGGAACATTGGGCAAAATGTATGTTCCAAAGGCTGCAGTGGGGTAAGAAACCTCTGCTTGAGTCCAGCTCACTGGTCAATATACAGTCACACCCTTTCAATTACGTCCTTCAACACTGACTGTAATTGTGAATTTATCTGTTTGTCCTTTCAATTCTATTAGTTTTTGCTTGACGTGTTTTGTGGTTCTGCTGTTTGGTGCACATGCATTTAGTATTGTTATACCTTCTTTGTTGGATTAACCTATTAGAAAATGTCCCTCTACTTAATAATCTTCTTTGTTTTAAGATGTACTTTATCTCATATCAATGTAGCCACCTCTGCTTTCTTTCAGTTTTTTTGTAAAAGCATAAAGTTAGATAATGTATTTTATTTCACTCTGATAATTTCAGTCTTTTAATTGTGTATTTTGATAATTTGGATTTCTTAAAATTTTCGATATGTTAGCACTTAAATTAGTTATTTTATTTTTTGTGTACTGTATATTCTCTCTGCTTTTTGCTTCTCTCTTTCCTGTTTGGGTTACTTCAACATAGTTGTAGACCTCAATTTTGATTAATTTATAGTGTTTTGGAGTGCATCCCTTTGTACAGCTATTTTACTGGTTGCTCTTTGTATTATATTGTGAACAAAAAGGAGCAAGCCCAATAACTGAAAGTAACCACATGTGTTTTGATTAAAGAAAAATCTAACTAAGCAGGCTATAATGGAAAATTGCATCCTAAGACCTATATGATAGATTAATATTTACCTTGATCCTATCACTTTCATTGTTTTTGTGCATTTAGGATAGCACCCTTAAAATATTCAAATGATCTCTCCTCCGGACCTCGAGAAATAAACCCCCAGGATACCAAGTCAAATGATCCCAGCATTTCTCATTATTATATATATATATTTTTGAGTTCCTTCTTTCTTTTCCTTAAAAAATGCAGATTGATTTTATTTATTTATTTTTTAAATGTCAAAATCCATTATAAAATATTAAAAAATTTAAGTCCATTAAAAAGTCTCAGCAATTAAAACAATGTGACACCAGCAGAGAAGTAATCAAGTAGATCAATGAAATACATGAGCATTCTAGAAGCAAATGTATATATATCTAACAATGTAATATATGATTAAATTGATATTTCAAATCAATGGGGAAAATAAGGCTTATTTAACAAATAAGGGGCATGGACCACTATTACTTGAAATAAAACAAATATAGAGCCCTGTTTCACACATTATATAAAAAATATTCAGGTGAGTAAAAAATCAATATGTAGATACCAATGACGTATTTCACAGAAATAGAACAGACATTTCAAAAATTTATATGGAACCATAAACGACCTCGAATAGCCACAGCAATTTTGAGAAAGAAACACAAAGTAGGAGGGATCACAATACCGGACATCAAACTCTACTACAAAGCCACTATACTCAAAACAATCTGGTACTGGCACAAGAACAGACCCATAGACCAGTGGAACAGAATAGAAAGCCCAGAAATAAGCCCAGGTCTCTATGGACATCTAATATTCGACAAAGGGGGAAGAAGCATAAAATGGGGCAATAACAGCCTCTTCAACAAATGGTGTTGGGAGAGCTGGATGGCTACATGCAAAAAATTGAAATTGGATCATCAGCTGACACCATACACAAAAATAAACTCAAGATGGATAAAAGCCTTAAATATAAGTCGCAACACCATCAAAGTCCTAGAGGAGAACATTGGCAGGAAACTCTCAGATATCCCACGCAGCAATTTTTTCACTGATATGTCTCCTAAAGCAAGGGACATAAAGGAAAGAATAAACAAGTGGGACCTCATCAAAATAAGAAGCTTCTGCACTGCTAAAGAAAACATCAGCAAAATGAAAAGGGAGCCAACCATTTGGGAAAATATATTTGCTAATGATACATCAGATAGAGGTTTGATCTCCAAGATATACAAAGAACTCACTCGACTTTACTCCAAGAAGACAAACGATCCAATCAAAAAATGGGCAAAGGACCTGGGCAGATGCTTTTCTAAGGAGGAGATACAGAGGGCCCAGAGGCATTTGAAAGGATGCTCTGCATCACTAGCCATCAGAGAAATGCAGATCAAAACCACCATGAGGTACCACCTCACACCGGTCAGAATGGCCATCATAAACAGATCCACAAACAACAGGTGCTGGCGAGGCTGTGGAGAAAAGGGAACTCTAGTCCACTGTTGGTGGGAATGCAGACTGGTGCAGCCACTATGGAAAGCAGTGTGGAATTTCCTCAGAAAGCTGAAAATGGAACTGCCTTTTGATCCAGCGATTCCCCTGCTGGGACTATACCCTGAGAACACCAAAACGCCAATACAAAAGAACCTATGCACCCCAATGTTCATAGCAGCACAATTTACAATAGCCAAGTGTTGGAAGCAACCTAAATGCCCATCAGTAGATGACTGGAGCAGAAAAATAATGGTACATATACACAATGGAATACTACGCAGCAGAAAGAAAAAAGAAGTACTAAACTTTGCGACAGCATGGATGGAACTGGAGAGCATCATGCTAAGCGAAATAAGCCAGGGGGCGAAAGACAAATACCATATGATCTCACCTATAAGCGGAACCTAACCAACAATGCAAAGAAGCAAGGAAAATATGACCAGCAACACTGAAAGGAAAAGAAATCAACAGAGACAAGAGGGAAGGGGGGGGGCAGGGAAAGGGAAGGGAAGGGGAAAGTCAAGGAACATATAGCAAGGACTCATGGACAAAACCAAAGGGGAAGAGCTGAGGGAGGGAAGGTGGGAGGGGGCAAGGGAAAGAGGTGGGGGGAAGGCAGAGACAAATGTATTTAAAAAGTAAATAAATTAATTAAAAAAAACAAAAAAAAACCAAAAAAAAAAAATAAAAAGTAAATAAATTAATTAAAAAAAAATCAATATGTAAAATCTAAGGAGTTTTAGGAGGAAATACAAAATAATATTTTTCTTACCCTGCAGTAAAATATGCAAGCCCAGAAGCTATAAAGTAAAATATTGACAATATGACTATATTAAACATTTAAGACTATATAGTAACATACCTATAAAAAAGTTAAAGGAAAAGTAATAGAATAGGAAAGTATTTGTGACATATCTAAAAAAAGATCAATAGTTTTTTGGGTTTTTTTAGGGAAAAATTCTACAAACATTTAATTTAAAATATGGGTAAAGAATACCAAAAAGTCATTTAAAGCTTTTTAAAAATAATAGAAATGGGCAAGAAATATACAAAATCAGGTTTATTTTCAACAAATAATAAAGGAACAATTAAAATAACACATCATTGTCACAATCAGATTAATAAGTATTAAGAATATTTGTAATATCAAGTATTGGTGACTCTGAAAGGAACTGGGTATTCATAGAAACTTTTTGTTCATCTTAAAGCAGTCCCTTTAGCATATTCTGCAGTGCTGGTTTGGTGGAGATGTATCCTTTTAGCCTTCTTTTGTCTGGGAAACTCCTTATTTCACCTTCCATTTTAATGGAGGGCTTTGCTGGGTAGAGCAGTCTTGTTTGCAGACCTTTGCTTTTCATGACTTGGAATATTTCTTGCCATTCCCTTCTGGCTTGCAGTGTTTCTGTTGAGAAGTCAGCTACTAGCTGTACCGGGGCTCCTTTGTATGTTACTACCTCTTTCCTCCTTGCTTGCTTTAGGATTCTCTGTTTGTCTTTGATATTTTCCATTTTAATTGTGATGTGTCTTGGAATGGGTCTCATTGGATTCCTCTTGAATGGGACCCTCTATGCTTCCTGGAATTCTGTGACTTTTTCTCTCCTCCAATTATGGGAGTTTTCCATTGTTACTTTTTCAAACAGGTGCTCTCTCCCTTATTCCTCTGCTTCTCCTTCTGGTATCCCTATTATATGGATATTATTATGTTTCAGGTTGTCCTGCATTTCCTTCAATGCCTCTTCATGCTTTTTGAGTCTTTTTTCATTTTCTCACTTTTTCTGGGAGCTTTTTTCTGCCTTATTCTCCAGCTCACTGGTTCGATCCTCTGCTTCATCTAGTCTGCTTTTGATTCCTTCTACTGTGTTCTTTAACGCAGAAATTGTATTCTTCATTTCCTCTTGCCTCTTATTGATAGTTTCTATGTCCTTTTTCATGCTAATATAGTTCGCAGTAAGTTCCTTGTAGTTTCCCTGTAGTTTTTGTAATTCTTTCTGAGCTCACTGAGCTCATTGACCTTCCTTAGAACCATTGTTTGGAACTCAATATCTGATCGTTTACTTGCCTCTATTTCATTTAGTTCTCTTTGTGGGGATCCCTCCTTTTTTTTTTATTTTTTTTTATTTTTTTAAATTAATTTATTTACTTTTTAAATACATTTGTCTCTGCCTTCCCCCCACCTCTTTCCCTTGCCCCCTCCCACCTTCCCTCCCTCAGCTCTTCCCCTTTGGTTTTGTCCATGAGTCCTTGCTATATGTTCCTTTACTTTCCCCTTCCTTTCCCTTTCCCTGCCCCCCCTTCCCTCTTGTCTCTGTTGATTTCTTTTCCTTTCAGTGTTGCTGGTCATATTTTCCTTGCTTCTTTGCATTGTTGGTTAGGTTCCGCTTATAGGTGAGATCATATGGTATTTGTCTTTCGCCCCCTGGCTTATTTCGCTTAGCATGATGCTCTCCAGTTCCATCCATGCTGTCGCAAAGTTTAGTACTTCTTTTTTTCTTTCTGCTGCGTAGTATTCCATTGTGTAAATGTACCATAGTTTTCTGATCCAGTCATCTACTGATGGGCATTTAGGTTGCTTCCAACACTTGGCTATTGTAAATTGTGCTGCTATGAACATTGGGGTGCATAGGTTCTTTTGTATTGGCGTTTTGGTGTTCTCAGGGTATAGTCCCAGCAGGGGAATCGCTGGATCAAAAGGCAGTTCCATTTTCAGCTTTCTGAGGAAATTCCACACTGCTTTCCATAGTGGCTGCACCAGTCTGCATTCCCACCAACAGTGGACTAGAGTTCCCTTTTCTCCACAGCCTCGCCAGCACCTGTTGTTTGTGGATCTGTTTATGATGGCCATTCTGACCGGTGTGAGGTGGTACCTCATGGTGGTTTTGATCTGCATTTCTCTGATGGCTAGTGATGCAGAGCATCCTTTCAAATGCCTCTGGGCCCTCTGTATCTCCTCCTTAGAAAAGCATCTGCCCAGGTCCTTTGCCCATTTTTTGATTGGATCGTTTGTCTTCTTGGAGTAAAGTCGAGTGAGTTCTTTGTATATCTTGGAGATCAAACCTCTATCTGATGTATCATTAGCAAATATATTTTCCCAAATGGTTGGCTCCCTTTTCATTTTGCTGATGTTTTCTTTAGCAGTGCAGAAGCTTCTTATTTTGATGAGGTCCCACTTGTTTATTCTTTCCTTTATGTCCCTTGCTTTAGGAGACATATCAGTGAAAAAATTGCTGCGTGGGATATCTGAGAGTTTCCTGCCAATGTTCTCCTCTAGGACTTTGATGGTGTTGCGACTTATATTTAAGGCTTTTATCCATCTTGAGTTTATTTTTGTGTATGGTGTCAGCTGATGATCCAATTCCAATTTTTTGCATGTAGCCATCCAGCTCTCCCAACACCATTTGTTGAAGAGGCTGTTATTGCCCCATTTTATGCTTCTTCCCCCTTTGTCGAATATTAGATGTCCATAGAGACCTGGGCTTATTTCTGGGCTTTCTATTCTGTTCCACTGGTCTATGGGTCTGTTCTTGTGCCAGTACCAGATTGTTTTGAGTATGGTGGCTTTGTAGTAGAGTTTGATGTCCGGTATTGTGATCCCTCCTACTTTGTGTTTGTTTCTCAAAATTGCTGCGGCTATTCGAGGTCGTTTATGGTTCCATATAAGTTTTTGAAATGTCTGTTCTATTTCTGTGAAATACGTCATTGGTATCTTAATAGGGATTGCGTTGAATCTATAAATTGCTTTGGGTAGTATGGACATTTTAAGGATATTAATTCTTCCAATCCATGAGCACGGTATATGCTTCCATTTATTTGTGTCTTCCTTAATTTCTTTTTTCAATGTTGTATAGTTTTCTGCATACAGGTCTTTTGTGTCTTTGGTTAAATTTATCCCTAGGTACTTTATCTTTTTTCGTGCTATATCGAATGGTATATTTTTCCTGATTTCTTGTTCTTCTATTGCATTGCTGGTCTACAAAAACGCCTTTGATTTCTGAATGTTGACTTTGTATCCTGCTGTTTTGCCAAATTCACTTATTAGGTTGAGGAGTTTTTTGGTAGAGTCTACAGGGTTCTCTATGTACACTATCATGTCATCTGCAAACAATGATAGTTTTACTTCCTCCTTTCCTATTTGGATGCCTTTTATCTCTTTCTCTTGTCTGACCGCTGTGGCTAGGACTTCCAATACGATGTTGAAAAGAAGCGGTGAGAGCGGACATCCTTGTCGTGTTCCCCGATCTTAGTGGGAAAGCTTTCAGTTTTTGCCCGTTGAGTATGATACTGGCTGTAGGTTTTTCATATATGGCCTTTATTACGTTGAGGAATGCCCCATTGATTCCCATTTTGCTGAGTGTTTTGATCATAAATGGGTGCTGTACCTTGTCAAATGCTTTTTCTGCATCTATCGAGATGATCATGTGGTTTTTGTCTTTTCTTTGATTTATGTGGTGTATCACGTTTACTGATTTGCGTATATTGAACCATCCCTGCATCCCTGGGATGAATCCCACTTGATCGTGATGGATAATCTTTTGAATGTATTGCTGGATGCGGTTTGCCAATATTTTGTGGAGGATTTTAGCATCTATGTTCATCAGCGAAATTGGCCTGTAGTTTTCTTTCTTTGTTGGGTCTTTATCTGGTTTTGGGATCAGGGTGATGCTGGCCTCATAGAAGGAGTCTGGCAGTCTTCCCTCCTCTTGGATGTTTTGGAATAGTCTGAGAAGGACAGGGGTTAGCTCTTCCTTAAATGTTTTGTAAAATTCTCCTGGGAAACCGTCTGGCCCTGGGCTTTTGTGTGCTGGGAGTTTCTTGATTACTGCTTCAATTTCCCCAACTGTTATCGGTCTGTTCAAGCTTTCTGTTTCTTCCTCCTTCAGTGTTGGAAGATTATACTTTTCTAAAAATTTGTCCATTTCATCAAGATTTTCAAATTTCTTGGCATATAATTGTTCATAATAGTTTCTGATAATCATTTGTATTTCTGTGGTATCAGTTGTTATTTCTCCTCTTTCATTTCTGATATTATTAATTTGGGTCCTCTCCCTTTTTTTCTTGATGAGTCTGCTTAAAGGTTTGTCCACTTTATGAATCTTTTCAAAGAACCAGCTTCTGGATTGGTTGATCCTCTGAATTGTTCTTTTTGTCTCTATGTCAGTCAGTTCTGCTCTAATCTTGACTATTTCCTTCCTTCTACTTGCTCTGGGATTTATTTGTTGTTGTTTCTCCAGTTCTTCAAGTTGTAGTGTTAGGTCTTTTATTTGAAATGTTTCTATCTTTTTAAGGTAAGCCTGTATTGCTATGAACTTCCCTCTCAGGACCGCCTTTGCTGTGTCCCATAGGTTTTGGACAGTTGTCTGTTCATTTTCATTTGTTTCCAGAAATGTTTTGATTTCTTCTCTTATCTCATTATTGACCCATTCATTGTTTAATAGTGTACTGTTCAGTCTCCATGAGTTTCCAAGTTTTTGAAGTTTCTCTTTGAGTTTGATTTCGAGTTTCAAGGCCTTGTGGTCTGAGAAAAAGTTTGGTATTATTTCAATTTTCCTGAATTTACTGAGGCTTGCTTTGTGTCCTATCATGTGGTCTATCTTTGAAAAACTGCCATGAGCATTTGAAAAGAATGTGTATTTTTCTTCTTTGGGATGTAAGATTCTATATATGTCAGTTAAGTCTCTTTGATTCAGTGTTTCATTCAGCGCCACGATATGTTTATTAATGTTTTGTTTGGAAGATCTGTCCATTTTTGACAGTGGGGTGTTGAAATCCCCTACTATCAGTGTGTTGCTATCTATATCTTTTTTGAAGTCATCCAACAATTTCCTTATAAACTTGGGGGCTCCTATATTGGGAGCATATAAGTTTACAATGTTGATGTCTTCTTGATAGATTCTTCCTTTAAGTATGATAAAGTGCCCCTCTGGGTCTCTCTTTATGGCCTTTGCTTTGAAATCTACTTTGTCTGATACAAGTATGGCAACGCCAGCCTTTTTCTCATGTCCATTTGCTTGGAATATTATTTTCCATCCCTTTACTTTCAATCTGTGTAGGTCTTTTGCTCTGAGGTGGGTCTCTTGTAGGCAGCATATGTGTGGGTCATGTTTTCTTATCCATTCAGCTACCCTGTGTCTTTTGATTGGGGCATTGAGTCCATTCACATTGAGAGATATTACTGATAGAAACTTACTCATCTTTTCTCTTTGTACTTGTGTTCCTCTCTGTCTCATTCTTTTCCTTCATCTGCTTAAACCAGTCCCCTGAGCATATCTTGGAGTGCTGGTTTGGTAGAGATGTATTCTTTTAGCTTTCTTTTGTCTGGGAAACTCCGTATTTCTCCTTCTATTTTAATGGAGAGCCTAGCTGGGTAGAGCAGCCTTGGCTGTAGGCCCTTGCTTTTCATGGCTTGGAATATTTGTTGCCATTCCCTTCTGGCTTGTAGTGTTTCTGTTGAGAAGTCAGCTCCTAGGCGTATCGGGGCCCCCTTGTATGTTACTTTCTCCTTCTCCCTTGCTGCCTTGAGGATTCTCTCTTTGCCTTTGACATTTGCCATTTTAATGATGATGTGTCTTGGAGTGGACCTCCTTGGGTCCTTCTTGAGTGGGGTCCTCTGTGCCTCCTGGATCCATGAGAGCCTTTCTCTCCTCAAATTAGGGAAATTTTCCATCATTACTTTTTCGAGGAGGTTCTCTATTCCTTGCTCCTCTTCTTCTCCTTCTGGTATCCCTATTATACGGATATTATTGCATTTCAGGTTGTCCTGCATTTCCCTAAATGCTTCTTCATTCTTTTTGAGCCGTTTTTCCATTTCTTGTTCTTTCTGGGAGCTTTTTTCTACCTTGTCCTCCATCTCACTGATTCGATCCTCAGCTTCATCCAGCCTGCTTTGGATTCCTTCTACTGTGTTCTTCAATTCAGAAATGGTATTCTTCATATCCTCTTGTGTCTTCTTGATAGTTTCTATGTCCTTTTCCAGGCTGATATAGTTTGCTGTAAGATCCTGATAGTTTCTCTGCAGTTTCTCATAGTTCTCTTTGAGCTGGCTGAGCTCATTGAGCTTCCTTAGAACCATTGTTTTAAATTCCATATCTGATAGTTCCCTTGCCTCTATTTCATTGAGCTCTCTCTGTGGGGAGTCCCCTTTTCCACTCATTTGGGCGGAACTTCTTTTTCTTCCCATTTTTGTGAGAGTCTGTTAAGTATTTTTGTCCTTTACTTTTCTTTCTGGGCTTGCCTCTGATGATGTCAGTTGTTGACCCTATAGGGCCTTGGGTTGTTTGTTTGAGCCTTTCAGGAGTCTAATGCCTGTGTCTGACTCCTGCTTGGAGCAGCTCTGTGACCCCTTCGGTCAGGGCTGGGCTATTTTTTGGGATCTCTCTGCGCTCTCACGAGAGCTCCTTGAGCGCGTTCCCAGCGCGGCAGAGTCCCACACCTGCCTGGGCTCGCATGTGTTTGCCCCAGACCAGGGGGCTTATTCGCGACCTCCCGTGCTCATCTGGCCTCCCTGGCACGCGAGCTTCGCGGCACTGGTCAGTTTAGGGTCTTCTATTGTGTGTTTTCCCCGCTTTTGGCTCTTTGGGTGCGTTGCTTGCCCTCGCCAAATGGGGACTACGGAAATGGGAGGAAATCTGCTCTAGGACTCTCTGGTTAATCCTGTTTCTGGTCTCTCCTCCAGGGACTCTGGGCAGCTCTACTTATTTTGTGGGCCGCTCCGCAATCGCGGCGGGTAGGTCAATTGACGCCTGCCCTTGCCCCTCTGTGCACTCCCTCGCAGGCCATATGGGTGCCAGTCTGTGTGAGGCCTTGCCGGCAGGTGCAAGTGTTTGCCAGCCCGCGCGGGTTACACACACGCTCGCCAACCCTCGCCAGTCACTCGGCGCAAGTCGGGATCCCTCCTTTCCCTTCAACTAGGGAGTGTTTCTTTGTCTTTCCATTATTTATGAGACTCTTCTTTTTTGCTTCTGCTTCTTAAATTGATCTTTCTTGATTTCCTGACATTGTGCTATGTCATTATATATTTTACATGCATAACTCTACAGGCTATTTTAAATTTCAACTACCTGCAACTTACCAATGTAAATGAAATATGTATCTGTTCATTTTACTTTTTATTTAATCTAGAGATTTCCCCACTTTACTTTTCCCTGCCTCCTTAATCTACCACCAATGGATCTCATGCACTTTTCTTTACATATTTTACTTTGATTCTAATAAATAAAAGAAATTACAAAACTTCTGTTCCCTAGGGCATTTTCTCAATCCTTTTGAGATTTTGCTTCCAGGTATGACCCTCAACCCTTTGGCTCAAATAAACACCTAAACCTTTCCTTAGGTTTAGAATTTCTTTCATCAACATTTACTTTGGCAACTGTGAAGGGGCTTCAAAGAAGATGACCAATGACTACCCCGCAGACCTAGATCTAGTGCCAAGTACCAACAGGGACCCATTGTGCCCCACTGGCTGTCTATTTTGCATTGGGTAAAGTTGTGTGATTTCTCTTTTGCAGTCTTTGATTTGCTGGCTCTTTGATTCCAAGTCCTGACTTTGAGCTGTTCTTAGAAAATCCTCAAGGTGGCACTAAAAGATAAGAGAAAAAAGGAAATGGTGCCTGTGTTTTTATGTTTCAGTATTTTTCAATTGGTATTGCTTTCTGAGAGTATGGACAACAAAAAAAATCTTTATGAGAGACTGAACTTGTTCAGCTCACACTGAAACCCACAACACAACATCTATAGAAATTTGTTTAGGCTCTACAGATTTCAAAAGAAAACTAAATTCGCAGTGGGAAACAGTGCTTCCAATATGGACAGCCACCTTATTAGTACTTATACGGGATTCATGTACAATTCACATAGAAATTTCACATGATCATATTTACAGAAATGAGCATTTGATACACTCAAGCAGATTTTTCGGTGTGCTCAATTGGAAAAGCTGGCTCTAAAATGAAACAAAATGGGAAGCTTACTTAATTTTGAAATTAAACTCTCTTCCCTCCAGGAAGTTAATAAGAAAATTTTACAGATGGTCTCTGAATTTAAAAAGGTTTCTAAAGCTACTCACTACCTATAACAGACCACGCCAACTGTGCCACTGTATCCTTTAACCTCTGAACCCCTGTCCAGACTTCCCTTCTTTCTTCTCTCCTTCTCTTCCTTCTTTGTTGCCTCTGCTGACTGAAAAAACCCCCACAAAAACTAAAAATAGAGAAACATAACAGGACAAACTAGGAAGTCCAGAAATTCTGGAAGCGCCCTTTAGAGAATAGCCAGTAACAAGAAGGCATTTTTCTCTTGGGGGAGCAGTTACTCCAGGCGCTAGCATGTGCCACAGGAGTTTGCTACCACATGGGAAAGAATACTTTTTTCCTTAGGAGGAACTTTCCATGGAGTAGCTTTAGAATGTCATGGGATTTTGATAATTACAAATTATCTTGGTTGCTGAATAAAATCTAATAACTCCATAAACTGTTTTACATTCTTTATAGACTGCCCTGAGGAAGTTAAGAAGCCTCATTGTTTCCATAACATTCCAAGTCATGAGCTGTACCAAAGGCATAGAGACTATAAAAATAAAATTTGGCCATTTGATCTTAGGCCAATTGGTAAGCTTAAGTTAGATTAATCAATTCAGCTTAGTGGGCAGATCTAATTTCAGGAAAATAAGAACTTTTAATTACATCCACCAGGGTAGATCCAGCTTGCTAATGTCCCAGTTCACTTTATTTATTTATTTTTTACTATTTTTTTTTTATTGTTCAAGTACAGTTGTCTCCATGTACCCTCCACCGTTTCCCCCTGCCCCACCCTCAATCCTATACCCCTTTGGCTTTGTCCATGGGTCCTTTATACATGTTCCTTGACGACCCCTTCCCTTCTTTCCCCAATTATTCCCCTATCCCCTTCCCTCTGGTTACTGTCAAGTGGTTTTTTATTTCAATGTCTGTGGTTCTATTTTGCTTGGTTGGTTGTTTTGTTGATTAGGTTCCACTAATAGGTGAGATCATATGGTATTTGTTTTTCACTGCCTAACTTATTTCACTTAGCATAATACTCTCCATTTCCATTCATGTTGTCGTGAAGGGTAAGAGTTCCTTCTTTCTTTCTGCTGTGTAGTATTCCATTGTGTAAATGTACCACTTTTTTTTGTCTACTCACTTACTTCATTTTTGAGATAAAATCCATTTATAAATCAAATTAAGTCAGCATTGTCTATAAGACTTTCCTGAAAATCATTCCTAGAAGCAAGAAGGTGATCAGAAAGTAAAAGGCAATCTTGAGTTTCCTCATTTTGTAAAGATTGTAGTAAACTTGTCAGGTTAAGACTGTTACACTGAGCTAAAGTAATATTAGGTGCAGAAAGCAAGAGTACTTCATAAAAAAGCCAGTTGATAGGCAGGCATGTGCTGAGTGTGATGAGCATTCAGTAAGATTGAACAGAATGAGGACCATAAATGGTGACAGGAGAGCCCATGATTATTTCCTTTGTTTGTATAACATGGCTAGGGCATAGATGGCCCTGATGGCCCTTAAATAAGGAGAAGAGTCCTTCTTTATTGAGTTTAACTGTTGGTATAATATGCTATAGATCTATGATGATCTCCATGTTTCTCTGAAGATAAAACATCTTTACAGGACATTTTTTTGTAAAAGCATAAGAGTAAAACAATAATTGTCTATAAATGATTAAAGATCTAAAAATGGCCATGGTTAAAGATCTGGTGAGAGTTCACTTACATACATACATGCATAAAAATAATGTGGTTGATTTAGCAATCCATTCCAATTTTAGTCTTACCACAATAGATGTTACTTCACACCTGTCATAATGGCTCTCATCAATAAATCAAGAAATGAGAAGTGCCAGTGAAGATGTGGAGAAAAGGGAACAGTCATATACTATGGTGGCATTATATATCTGTGCAGCCACTATAGAAAACAGAATAGTTTTTTTTTCAAAAATTTAAGGATAGAGCTGCCATTTGATCCATACACTTCCATTTTGGCATGTTTATCTGAAGAAAACAGAAACACTAATCTGAAGCAATATTTTCATCTGTGTTTATTGCAGCACTACTAGTAATAGCCAAGATATAAAAGCAACCTAGATGTCCACAAGTAGATGAATGGATACAGAAAAAGTGCTATATATAAGTGATTGAATGTTATTCAGCAATAATAAAGAATGAAATCTTGCCATTTGCAACAACATGGATGGACCTAGAGGATAGTATGCTAAGTGAAATAAGTTAAACATAGAAGGTCAAATATAGTATGATTTCACCTATATGTAGAATCTGAAAAATACCCCAAAATAAATGAATAAACACAACAAAACAAACAGACCCATAGATATAGGGAATAAGCTAATGGTTGCCAAAGGGGAGGGCACTGGGAGAATGGGAACAAAAAATTCCCAAATAACAAAAGTGATTTTTTTTTTTTTGGTAACCCTTAGCAGCTGCTCTAATCATTTCAGAAATTTGGTGTTTTACTGCTTGTTTTCTTCAGAGTATACCACTAATATTATACGTTGAATGTTTTAAAAGATTTTATTTATATATTTTTAGAGAGAGAGGGGAAGGGAGGGAGATAGAGAGGGAGAGAAACATTGTTATGAGAGAGAAATATCGATTGGTTGCCTCCTGTATGTGTCCCAATCAGGACTGAATCTGCAACCGAGGCAGGTGTCCCAACCGGGAATCAAACCGGCAACCTTTTGCTTTGCGGGACAACACCCAACCAACTGAGCCACACCAGTCAGGGTTATATGTTGAATTTTTACAACATTTCTTTAAATTTTTTAATCCTCACCTGAGGACATGTTTTTCTTTCATTGATTTTATTTTTTAATATATATTTTATTGATCATGCTATTACAGTTGTCCCATTTTTTTCTCCCCTTTATTCTCCTCTGCCCTGCACCCCCTCCCCCAACAACCCCCCCTTTAGTTCATGTCCATGGGTCGTACATATACAATCTTTGGCTTCTCCATTTCCTATACTATTTTTAACCTCCCCCTGCCTATTTTGTACCGACTATTTATGCTTCTTGTTCCCTGTACCTTTTCCCCCATTCTCCCCTCTCCCCCTCCTCTCTGATCTCTGTTTCTATGATTCGGTTCCTATTCTAATCACTAGCTTAGTTTGTGGGGGTTTTTTGATTGTTTGTTTGTTTGTTTTTTAGGGTCAGTTGTTGATAGTTGTGAGTTTATCGTCATTTTACTGTTCATAGTTTTTTATTTTATTCTTTTTCTTTTTTTTGAATTTTATTTTATTTTATTTTTTTCATTTTTTAAATTTATTTACTTTTTAAATACATTTGGTATTCTTTTTCTTATATAAATCTCTTTAACATTTCATATAATACAGGCTTGGTGACGATGAACTCCTTTAACTTGACCTTATTTGGGAAGCACTTTATCTGCCCTTCCATTCTAAATGATAGTTTTGCTGGATAGAGTCATCTTGGATGTAGGTCCTTACCTTTCATCACTTTGAATACTTCTTTCCAGCCCCTTCTTGCCTGTAAGGTTTCTTTTCAGAACTCAGCTGATAGTCTTATGGGAACTCCTTTGTAGGTAAACTCTCTCCTTTTCTCTTGCTGTTCTTAAGATTCTCTCCTTATCTTCTATCTTGTGTAACGTAATTATGATGTGCGTTGGTGTGTGCTTCCTCGGGTCCAACTTCCTTGGGACTCTCTGAGCTTCCAGGATGTCCTGAAAGTCTATTTCCTTCTCCAGATTGGGGAAGTTCTCCTTCATTATTTTTTCAAATAAATTTTCAAATCTTTGCTCTTCCTCTTCTCCTTCTAGCACCCCTATGATTCAGATGTTGGATAATTTAAAGTTGTCCCAGAGGTTCCTAAGCCTCTCCTCAATTTTTTGAATTCTTGTTCCTTCCTTCTGTTTAGGTTGAATGTTTATCTCTTCCTTCTGCTCCAAATCGTTGATTTGAGTCCCAGTTTCTTTCCCTTTACTGTTGGTTCCCTGTATATTTTTCTTTATTTCACTTTGCACAGCCTTCACTTTTTCCTCCATTTTGCAACCATTTCTGTGAGCATCCTGATTACCAGTGTTTTGAACTGTGCGTCTGATAGGTTGGCTATTTGTTCATCGCTTAGTTCTATTTTTGGAGCTTTGATCTGTTCTTTCATTTGGGTCATATTTCTTTGTCTCAGTGCAGCTGTTCTGTTGAAAGGAGCAGAGCCTTATGTATTCGCCAGGGCAGGGCAACCCAGGTTGCTGCATTTTGATGCTGTGTGTGGGGGAGGGGTCCATGAGGGAACAACGCTGCTTGCTTGGTTCTCATTGGCTTTTAGTCACTTCCCCCACTACCCACAAACAAATTGGGCCCTTCTAGTGCTGATTCCCTGGTGGGTGGATTTGTGTATGTTCTAGGACCCTGTGGGTCTCTCCAGTGGACTCTCCTGTGAGGCTGGGAGTTTCTCCTCTGCCACAACCCCCACAGATTTTTACAGCCAGAGCTTTCGAGGCTTTCTTTTCCCACATTGGAACCCTGCATTGCGCATTCTGTCTTGCTCCCCAGCTGTTCCTCTTGGTTTATCCGCAAGCAAATGTAGGACCACCTGGTCCACCAGCCACCACCTTGCCTGCCTGGTCTGCCAGCTGGTGCCTTGCCGTGCATCCTCTCTGCCCCAGCTGCCCATGTCCACCCCTCTTACTGGTTTGGATGGATGTTTCTTCTTTAACTCCTTTGTTGTCAGACTTCCTTACAGTTCAATTTTATGGCAGTTTTGGTTATTTTTTTGTTTTTAAATTTGTTGTTGTCCTTCTTTTGGTTGTGAGAGGAGGCAAAGTGTATCTACCTACCCCTCCATCTTGGCTGGAAGTCTCCCTTTGATTTTAGAGAGAGAAAAGGGTGAGGAAGTGAGGGGCAGAGAGAGATAGATAGGTAGAGGTGAGGGAAACATGGATTGGTTACTTCCCATATGTGCCCCAACCAGGGTTGGAATCCGCAAACCAGGAAATATGCCCTGACCAAGAATTGAACCCACAGCTTTCTTGCGTATGGATCATGCTCCAGCCAACTGACTACCCAGCCAGGGCCACAGCATCTCTTTTTCTTTAATATAATTTGTAGTCAGACTTTAAGGAATTTGCAATTATTTTAAAACAGTTAATGGTCACTTTTGAAATATAGTTTGCAAAATATAAAATGTATATGTAGCATTATGAACAATGATAAGGTATAATTCCAGCAATGGAATTTCTGGGTCAAAAGGCAGTCCCACTTTTAGTTTTTTGAGGAAATTCCATACTGTTTTTCACAGTGGCTGCACCAGTCTGCATTCCCACCAGCAATGTACGAGGGTTCCCTTTTCTCCACAGCCTCGCCAGCACTTGGTGTTTGTTGATTTGTTTGTGATGGCCACTCTGACTGGTGTGAAGTGATATCTTATTGTGGTTTTAATTTGCATCTCTCTGATGGCTAGTGATGCTGAGCATTCTTTCATATGTCTCTGGGCCCTCTGTATGTCCTCCGTAGGGAAGTGTCTGTTCAGGTTCTTTGCCTGTTTTTTAATTGGATTGTTTGTCTTCCTGGAGTGGAATCCTTTGAGTTCTTTATATATTTTGGAGACCTTACAAAGAGCCATGAGTAAGGATATTTTTTATATTTTTAAAATGAAAGTGCGCTGAAGGTCTTCAGAAATATTTTGGTGATGTTATATTGTGGTTTAAAAAGAATAAAAAGATATTAGTTTTCAGAAATAGGGGAAAAAAAGAATCCTGAAACACCAATTGAAAAGAACCTATGCACCCCAATGTTCACAACAGCGTAATTTACAATAGCTAAGTGGTGGAAACAGCCTAATTGCCCGTTAATAAATGAGTGGATAAAAAAACTGGTACATTTACACAATGGAATACTGCGCAGCAGAAAGGAAAAGGAACTCCTATTCTTTGTGACAGCATGGATGGAACTGGAGAGCATTATGCCGAGTGAAAATAAGCCAGGAGGTGAAAGACAAATACCATATAATCTCACCTATAAGTTGCACCTAATCAACAAAACAAAAAAACAAGCCAAACACAACCTGATAGATTGAAATAAAGAACAAACTGACAGTAACCAGAGGTGAGGGGGGAAGTGGATAATGGGGTAAAGAAAGGGAGGGGTCGTCAAGGAACTGTGTAAAGGACTCATGGATAAGGATGACAGTGGGGGTAGGATTGAATGTGGGAAGCGGGGGCCAGTAGAGGGGGGAGAATAATGGGAAGAAAATGGGGACAACTGTAATTGTACAAAAATAAAAAAAGGAAAAAAATGATAAAATGAATCTTATAACATCCTCCGCCCCCCCCCCCGCCACACACACAGAAGAAAAAAAGGAAATGACGTAGAAATGGCTTCCTTTTCTGTCTTGTGTTTTCCCATGTTTGTGCACACCAGCTGACTCCCTGGGAGCAGGGCCCAGATTAGGCTGGGTGGAGGCGTTTCTTCCTTTTCCCAGGCTCCCCATTAGTGTGTCCCTCTGAGCTTGAACCTCAGTTAATGAGCTCTTCCCATTGCCTTCCTCTACCCCTTTGAGGACACAAGGAATCAATGGGAAAGGCCTTCTGTGCTCAAACTAAATAGAAGCACAGGACTTTGCTTCATGCTGTCACTTCCTTCTCCCACCCCACACCCACCACACTCTCCTGGCTCTACTCACACCATCCATCCTGTTAGTAACCCCTGTTCAACCCATGTCCTCTTAGTCTATGCTTCTTAGCCCAGTTCCTTGAGTCAAAGCATCTGTTGAGCACTCTGCTGGATTCTGGGTGCCAGCCTCTCCTGGAATATTCTTTTCCCTTAGTTCCTCATTCTGCAGCCTGGGAGCCCACAACACCCTTATTTTGTTCATGTGAAGTTTCTGGAGCCCAACCCTCAACTCCACCAACATCCTACTTTTTGAGAATTTACTGATTAAAAAAATATTAGTTTGCATTTTCTCCTAATGCTCCTTAGATTCTACATATTGATTTTTAATTCACCTGAATATTTCTTGTATAATGTGTGAAATAGGGCTCTATATTTGTTTTATTCCAAGTAATAGTGGCCCATGCACCTTATTTGTTGAATAAGCCTTATTTTCCCCCATTGATTTGAAATTTGAAATATCAACTTAATCATACATTAAGTTGTTAGACAGATATCTACATTTGTCTCAAGAATGCTCATTATATTTCATTGATCTACTTGATTATTTCTGTGCTGGTGTCATGTTGATTTAATTGCTAAGACTTTATAATGGTTTTAAGTTTTTAAATATTTTATAATTAACTTTGACATTTAAAAAAATAAAATCAATCTACATTTAAGAAAGAAAGAAAAGAAAGAAAGTGATGGAACTTCTACCTTTTGCGACAATATGGATGAAACTGGAGAATATTAAGCTAAGTTGATGAAAGACAAATACCATATGATCTCACCTATAACTGGACTCTATTCAACAAAATAAATTAACGAACAAAATAAACCACAGGCACGGAAACATGGAGCAGACTGAAAGTGACCAGAGGGGATGGGGAAAGGGGACAATGGTGGAAAGAAGGGGAAGGGACTAGACAAAGAACATGTACGAATGACCCATGGACATGGACAACAGAGGGGGAATTGACTGTGGGAGTGGGGGGTGGGGGTGGGATGGATGGAGGGGGAAAAAGGGGTAAAAATTGAGACAACTGTTATAGAATAAACATGATTTATTCTATTTTAGGGCACATAAAATATTTTGTATGATAGTGTAATCAAGGACACATGTCATAAATTTGTCTAACATGTAGAATGTACAACACCAGGATTGAATCCTAAAGTAAACTCTGGACTTAGGTGATTGTGCAGTGATGATGTAGGTTTATCAATTGTCATAAATGTACTATTTTTGGGTGCTGATCATGATAATGGGGAAGGCTATGTATGTGTCGGGCCAAGGGTATATTGGAAGTCTCTGTATCTTCCCCTCAATTTTATTGTGAACTAAAAAGATGTTCTTAAAATATTTCTTAATACAGGTAAACAACAAAACAGACAACATAAAGGGACACAAGGAAAGGTTTGGAGATGGTGGCTATGTCTATTACTTTGTGGTGATGGTTTCATGGGTATACAGATATGTTCAAACTCATCAAATTGCATATATTAAATATGTACAGTTTTTTGGGTATCAATCATCCATCAATAAATCTTAAACGCACACACATGAACATTTTGAAAAAAAGATGGAGTGTGATGACTGATTTAGGCTTGATTTGGAAGACTCCTGGTAAAAGCTCTGTAATACTTTCTTGAAGCTGCTGTAACAAATTACTACAAACAGTATCTTAATACAACATAAATTTATATTCTCACAGTTGTAGAGCCAGAAGTATAAAATCAAGGTATCAACATGATCCACCTCTGTCCAGATGCTCTAGGGGAGAATTTGTTCCTTGCCTATTTCATCTTCTGGGTTATCTAAGTGTTCCTTGGCTTTTGGCTGCATCACTCTATCTGCCTCCATGAGTACATTCCCCTCTTTCTCTTATGTTTTCTCTGAATGCTTGTGTCCCCCAAAAATTTAAGTCTTGACAACTTAATGCCAAATGTGATGTTTTTAGGAGTTGGAGCCTTGGGGAGGTGATTGGGTCATGAGATCAGAGCGCTTATGAAGGAAATTAATTACCTTATAAAGATACAGAGAAAACTTCCTTACCCCTTCCATCGTGTGAAGACGTATCTGGAAGTTGGGAGTATGCAATCCAGAAGCACATACTCACAGGGACCAAACCATGCCGGCAACCTGATCTTAGATTTCTAATTTTCAGAGCAGTGAGAAATAAATTTATGTTGTTCATAAGCCACTCAGTCTGTGGTATTTTTTTTATAGCAGCTTGATCAGACTAATACATGTTTGAAATCTCCCATTGTCTCTACCTTATAAAGAAACATGATTGCATGTAGAGGCTACCGAGACAATCTATAGTAAGATCCTCCTCTAAAATTCCTTATAATCACATTTTTTGGGCCATATAAGAAAATACTCACTCTTTTGCTTATAAGGTATTATTCAGAAGTTTAAAGAAATAAGAAATGGACATATCTTTTGAGGCACCAGCATTCAACATGTTCCATGCTAAATTTTACTTCTATTTTTCTTTCATTGGGCTAAAGTAAACCAGGAGGGGCCATGCTGGGAGAAGAGAGGGGAGAATTATTTCTCTTTTCTCCAGAAGGCATTTGACTCATTGCTTCCCACATTGATAAGGGCAAATCAGAATTGTGTGAACAAGTACAGCTAAAGGCAAACTTATAAAGTTTAAGTAATTTGTTTTCATTCTGTGTTATCTTTCTCTTGTCTTAAGAGATTCATTCCTGCTTTGTGTGTGGTGGGGAGCATTTCCAAGCAATTCATTTGACCCCACCTTTCTGAGGCTTTTCTGGTTGTAAAAGGTTTAGAGAATGACTGATAGCAGCTTAAGTGCCTTCCCCTTCCAGTGGCATTTGATTTTTAATTATAGATTCACACACCTAGAATTTCAGAGATTGGTGAGATTAAGTTCAAGATCCACATTTTATAGATGGAGACATGGGGGACTCTGAAAGGTAAGTTCCTATGGTAAGCTATGGAAGAAATCTTTGAGATCAGAGGAATGAATCTGACATTAGTGGTACTTTAATCCTTGAGAAACCAAGAGGGAGGGAGGGAGGGGGCGTGTGTGTGTGTGTGTGTGTGATTTTGTGTTAAATAGTGCAGAAGGGGGAAAGTATATGGGGTCCTTCCAAACTGGAATAAACCGTTAAAGCCAAGTCAAATTACTAGATTGTGCAAATGAAATGACAGAGACTCTTATTATTGAAGTGGCCAACCAATATTACTCAGCTGTTTAGTTGCAGAATTAGGTAAAACTAGAACTTCATGTCTCTTTTTCCAATTCAGTGCTGCTTTTCCCATATGTAAATAAATACTTTTACTACCAATTCACAATACTAGTCCTGAAAGTCCACAGTAGGGTACTTCTTTGCTTTGCATTGGCACTTATATTTGAAGATTCGATGCCCCTATACCCTCATCTTCCTCTACCCTCCAATCCTATGTCTGTGGTATGGGAGACCCACAGATTACCAGCTATTGGTGTCCCTCCTTAGTAGCACATTCAGACATGAATATATAAGGAAGTGATCCCCATCCAGGGGAGCTGAACCTAAGTTATCTAAAGTGACTGTTTCCATTGACTAAATCCTCTAACCAGTTTTCCCCTTCTTCATTATTAGAGTTCTGACAACTCTGCTGAATTTGTTTGTAATTTAAGACATAATTGACATACAAGAAACTGCACACATTTAAATTATAAAAGTTGATTTTGACTAATGTATACTTAGGAAAACATCACAAGAATTAAGGTAATAAACATATCTATCACCCCTCAAATGCTTTTCATATTCAGTTGTAATATATCCCTCTCTCCTTGCTTCTCCTCCTGCCTTTGGTTTGCTAGTGTTAAAATCTTCCAGCGTAGGTCCATATTTGAGCCACAAGTAGAAAACTCCCTTGGGCCTTACTTCCTTCCTCCTTTGAACAGAAGCCAGACATTCCCAAAGGCCATTCTTTTCAGCTGTGTACAACAACTCCCAGACTAGATTAGGGGCCTTAAGAAAGGAACTGGGACAATGGAACACTTATGTAAGTTGCAAGGATTCTAAAACTGCAGATTACTTGAGGATAAAGAAAGATTTTGGATAAAACTTGTTTCTTAAATATTTTTTATTATAAAATAGCCTAAATTTGAAAAGTAATGAAGGAAATCTATGCAACTGTATTACTTTAGCTAAATACTGTCAGCCATTTGGCATGTTCTTATTCCTGTCTCTTCCCCACCAGGAAAAAAATCATTTTAAGAAAGATTTTATTTATTTATTTTTAGAGAGAGGGAGAAAGAGTAGTGAAACATCAATGTGTGATTGCCTCTTACACGCCCCTTACAGGGGACTTGGCCAGCAATCCAAGCATGTGTCCTGACTGGGAATCAAACCGGTAACTCCTTGCTTCATAGTCTGGCGCTCAATCCACTGAGCCACACCAGCCAGGACCAGAAAAAGTAAAAAAAAAAAAAAAAGCCTTTATTGAAACTTACTTTGAACACAACTTTTGAGTTTTGGTGTTAACCTTCTTTTCTTTACATACTCTCAGCACACATCACTATAATATAGCCATAAAAGCATGGGGTGTATATTTTTTCTCAGGTCTCAGAGAAAGAATCAACATGTCTTCTTAGAGGAAGTGGCTGCAATACGCTATTAAAGAACAAAAACTTGAGATATTGTGGTTTTGTTAGCATGCTCTAGAGAATTAGAATTTATAAAAATAGAGAAATGCTTGTTTTCTGTGGAACAAAAGTTTACAGCAGGAAAGAACAGCCATCCAGTGAAATCCAAGTGCTATAGCCAAAGATTTACCTTTGAGGTGTGGGTGCGTGTTAGGGATGAGAAAGCTAAGTTTTGAGTGTACTTGTCTATGTACACTCAAAATGTAGTCTCCTCATTCTTAAAATTCCCACCTTCCTCCCACTTGATTGGATGGACTCCTTTTAATGCTGATTTTGTATGTTCAGCACTCCAGATCATGAGCCAATCCAATTTGCATGCTATGTAGTCCACCCCATATTTATGGGAGGCAGTGAGGTAGACTTGAATATGTGCTGTCTTGGGAGTTAAACCTTAGCAGAGTAGGTGCTCAAAAATATTTATTGAATCTAATGGATCTGAATTCTAGTCTTGGAGTTTTCCATTAACTTACAGAAAAGTTGGTAACTTTTTGAAGAGATAGAGACCTATCCTTATCACCATTAACCTGGGCTAAGAAAGGAATTGGTTAAGTTATACCCTTCTAGTCTATAGTTTCTTAAACTACAAAGTAGGGACAGCAGCTCTTGTCTATCTCATGAGGGCATTAGGCTAAATAATATAACAGGTGTGAAATTGCATTGAAAAATATAAAATATTACAGTTATAAGGTACTACTAAGTTTATTGGTAGAAGCCCCAAATTCACTAATAGGTAGGATAAGTGAGCAGAAAAAAGGGTTAAGGCTGCATTCCTAGGTAGTAATTACCCACTGGTTGGTGTTTAGGAAGTTAAATGCAACTTCAATGGCATAATCAGATACCAAATGAATAGGGAGGGGCACTTTGAGTTTGGATCTATCACTAGAGACTGAGGAAAATTATTCTTATGTAACTAGGGGTTCTCATCAGCATCCATAATTGCTTTGCTGTGTGTCTTTGCTTAAATTTCCATTTGCCTATCAACAAAATTGGGCAATTGATATCTCCCTCCTTAAAGCGTTGTAAAGATGTGTGAAGGAAAGATGGAGTATAATTCTGAGTGCCTGGATCAAACATAGAAGGGATTTGCCCTTAATTTTTTAAGCCTCTCTTTTTAAAGATTTTATTTATTTACTTTTAGAATGAGGGGAAGGGAGGGAGAAAGAGAGGGAGTGAAACGTCAATGTGTGGTTGCCTCTCCTACGCCCTTAATGGGGGACCTAGCCTGCAACCTAGGCATGTTTGAACCAGCGGCTCTTTGGTTCACAGGCCGGTACTCAATCCACTGAACCACACCTGCCAGGGTGAAGTCTCTCCCATATAAAAACACATAAAATTGTATTTATGACTCAGTTGGATAGCCCAAAATAATCACTTCATCTCAATATTCTTCATGCAATCAGATCTACAAAAACCCTATTTTTTCCACACAAAGAAATGTTCATTCACAAGTCCCAGGGTTTAGGATGTGAATATCTCTTACGGAGAAATTTCAGCCTACCTCAAATAAAAATTAAAAGCTAAGTAAGCCAGGTGGTGAAAGACAAATACCATATGATCTCACCTATAAGTGGGACCTAATCAATAAAACAAACAAGCAAGCAGAATATAACCAGAGACGTTGAAATAAAGAGCAAACCGACAGTAACCAGAGGGGAGGGGAAGGGGGATAACAGGGGGGAGAAGGGGAAAGGTAGTCAAGGAACAGGTATAAAAGGACCCATGGACAAAGCCAAAGGGGTAGGCTGGTAGGCTGATTGAGGGTAGGAGGTGGGGGTGGGTGGGGCAGGGGAAAGTGGTGGTGGGAAAATGGAAACAACTGTACTTGAACAACAATAAGTAAGTATGTAAGTAAATAAACGTAAAAGGTAAAAAGAAATAACCTCTACATGCCAATTTCTTATTTCATTTTATCTGTCCTCATTGTTCCCAAACACAATCTGTACAAAACACTATGTCCATTTTATTATACCCCTGCTTAATGAAACTTTAAAACAGATATATCACTTGTGAGCTAAAGTATTCTCTCCTGTATTACCATTTCTCTTTCATGACTGGTTCTTTCCATCAGCATACAAACATGTTCTAGCATCTTTCATTTTAGTAAGTAAACACACAAACAAATAAGTGACTTACATGCCTTCACTTGCCTCTCAGATACTACTTTCATTTTTCTGTTACATTTCATGCCCTTAAATGTTAGCAAGACTAAATGATGTACTCAGGAGCAGCCATAGAAAGTAAAGCCTCTTTCTGAGATTTTCATAAGGAGACAGAGCATAAGTTTCTTACCTCCAACCGAAAGACAGGTAGTTGTGCTCAAGATTCCAATTTCCTTAAGAACTTCAAATATGTATCTTGAAAAGGAGAGTTGTACTATTATTGCTTTATTACTTTAACCAAACTTTCTTTTAAACCATCTCAATTTAAAATGATTCAGAGCCCAGCCTTTGGCCACTTCTATGTGCAAACAGTATATTGGACGACCACCTAAAACTCCAGACAACCCTTTTCACCATAGCCCAAGTTGTGTGTTTGTAACTTGGAAACCATAGCTCTGGGTGACACTGTATTGACATGGCATAACATAGCTAAAGTTGAACAGATTTACACTGTCCTTGTGTTCATTGTTAAGTCTGACTGCCACTGAACTATAAGAGCAAGTGGAGTGGAAAGACAAAAAGGGGGAAGTATTTATTCTTTGTTTTGGAGATTTGTCTTTCTAATCAGTCAAAGAAGATGGCCTGTATTGTTCTGGTGTGATTTCATTGTTTTTGGCAAGATTTGAAATTGACATTGTAGGTTAGAAATTCTAAAATAATTGATGACAGACAATTATTGTTTTTATTAATCAGTGGCAATGGATTCAGAATCCTCCTACTGATTTTTTAAACATTTGTGTTTTTATGAAAATGTTGTTAGCCTTTGAATTAAACACTTGAAAAAGTAGCCAAAGATAGATAAATTTCTGCTTACCTTTTCCCCACCCTCCAAAGATAAAGAACCTACCCAGCATCAAATAACAAACACAAATACAAATATACAAATATGCTTCCTGGTAGAACAGGGTTTTTTTTACAGACTGTTCACTGGCAAGTTTTTGAAATTGTAAATAGATTTGCAAGGGCTTGTGATTGTGGCTTTTAATTATGCAGCTTACTAACAAGCTTCCTGAGGAACTAACACATAGCACAGCACATAACGAGTTTTCTGAGGATGGCTTATACTAGTAAGTGACTCCTAAGTTATCTTTAATCCATTGTACGTCCACTCTTTCTGCATGCTGCCTTCTAAGGAATTACATCCTGTCTCAACCCTCATGCTGATGTCTGAGATACCAAAAATACAATGCTAAAGGAAGGACACTTTCCATTTGTCTTTGCTTTTCTTTCATTCAGAGACTATGACCTGCTCTATCTCAATAGACTGAACACCATGAACAGCAGATGGGATGGTAAAAATAGTGCTAGGTAATTCCCTAGGGTTGATGGAGGCAGAGTCACTTTGCATGAAGCCTCCACTGTTTTCAAAATGGGAAATTTTCTTTTTGATCATCTTTTTCTCCTTGGTGCTGCAATTCTGAAACCAGATTTTTTACCTGAAACACAAAATACTTTGGATTTAATGGAGCAACATACTGAATGCAATTTTCAGTCATTGCTGATATTGTAGAGACTTAGCATTTATAAAGCCCTCTCACATGCCTCATTTCATTTTAGCCTCACAATGACCATGTGAAATATGCCCATTTAACAGGTTAAAAAAGCTAAGACTCAGAGAAGGAAAGTATCTTGCATGAGATGAAATGAGATTGAGTTCAGGGCTATTGGATCTGAATACAGTGCTCTTTATATTACACCTCACTCACAACTCCTGTTGTACAGGTAGAAAAAAATAATGATAGAATGGCAGGGGCTGAAGTGTGGTTATAAAAAGGGAAGGGTTTAAATAGCAAAGATGATTATGACCTGTCATTGAGAAACTTTCTAATAGTAAGATTAATGAAACATAGAACTGGGTGAACAAGTGTAATGAAATACTGTATCTCTTGCTGTGAAACCAATGTGCCTTCATACATGCTTGAAATATAAGCTACTTGGGATAAGACTATATTAATTGACTTTAAAATTCTAGAAATCTGTGATTTCAGGATTACTTCTAGACTTAAGTGGAAAAACATCAGGTAGTTATGTAATGTCAAATTCGGGTGAAAGAAAACTATTGATCCCTGCTTGACTTACCTTCATTAATTACCTGTGATGAGCTAAATTTGAGGCAGGCATCATAAGATTATATGGATCATAGAAAATTAAGTTGTTTACCCTGAGCAATAGAAAACTTGGCTCAGGTAGCAGTGTTGATGTTCGGTTACTGTCGCAGTTTGACATGAACCAGATAATTGCCATGATTGCCAAATCTCTGCTTCACAAATTGGTGGTGACTACTTGGGGAACCAGATCAAGGTTTTGACTTGACTGATCAATTCTATGGGAGTTTTAATTCTTCTCCTTGTTCTCTGTCCCCATTCTTTGCTTCCATGTCTGCAAAGTGCCCACCCATCACATTCAATTATTAATAAACCCACTGATTAATGAGACTAAACTAAGAGATCCAGTAGGATTAATGTGGGCTTCAGCAGAGATTGGAGAATTTTTTGGTCTTCTGTGCTGCTTCCACTCCTGCTTACAGACTTACCTAAATACTCAACCTATTTAAATGACAATGTGAGACATGTTGGATGTACCTCTGGTGTACCCATCCTTCAGAAAGGTTCAGGTTGACTTCCGTCTCTGATTGTCTCCAAATAGCAATGTATCTATTGCAATGGAATTCCTTCTCCAGCTCCAACCTTTGATGATCTGTGTAGACCACACAATACTTTTCTTTTGTCCTGGTTTTCCCTGTTAGGGGAGAAAGCAGTGCTTTTAATCATATTTTACTTCTTTGAAGATTGTTTTGGTTAAAGGAATCATAGCCACCATTCCCACACTCATCTATGACTTTCACATATAAACCAAGTATATTTTTGAACAAAATAGGTCATAAATTTATTTCTCCATTAAATACTTTGCCATCTGTAGCTATTGCACAACGCACATTCAGCATACCTATTACACCACCATTGACCTACTTTTACACCAAGGCATTTTAAAGCAAATGCTTAACCTGTGATTTTTCCCCTTTCCCCTCACATATGGAAATAACATTGGCAATAGTAGCAGCATCCATTATACATGCACTTCCCTTTATATTTTATGCAGTTCATTATACTATTTTCTATTTAATCTCTCACCTACTGATTTCAAATTATGTAGAATGTGTCTTCTCCCCATTTTGCAGATAAGGAAACTGAGGCTTAGTTTAAGTAAGTGAGTTTGTGCTAATGAGCTGAGGAGTGGTGACCCAAACACTTATTTTTGACCTCCAGTACAGTGTGCTAAATGTTATTCCAAGTTTAAACATGCTAGGGAGCATAAGAATGTCTCAAGTGTAGCAAATTATTCTGTGATCCTGACGTTATTAGTTAAATACATTAGTATATATACATTCTAGAGAGAATTTTGATATCAATTAAAACAGCAGTTATTGTCACTTAAGTTTTGTTCTAGGATAGCTCCTATTACCTGTTAGAAAAATATAGTTTAGGTTTTTTTTTTGTGTGTGGGAGTCTTAAAACAACTTTTATTCCCAATTGGATAATGACTGAGTTAAAGAGGGGGTATTGACTTAAGCAGAATAAAATGAATATTCTAGTATTCTTTGGAAGGATATACAAACATTTGTGTTACAACATTTAACACACTTTGTCATTACCTTCTTCAAATGGAGTTTTATTCCTCCTTTCAAATTTTCCAAAAGTCATTGAGAAGTTTCACTTTCTTTTCAACTTTTCTAACTGCCTCCTGCATCCTCCTCTTTTTTTTCCATGTCTCTTGGCAAACTCCTTCTAATCTTTTCGTGTTGTTTTTAATCTCAAGTTATGGGGAGCAATTTGTAGGACAAAGCTTTCTTTAAAGTGGTTCCCTATCTCCACTGAGGTGTTAAGATAAGGAGCTGTGTAGCATCAGATCCCATGTGAACCCTATTTACATTTAGGAACACTAGCCAATTGGTCTAGAATTTACAAGCCCTAAACAAATGTCAGACACTCTTTCATGTCTAGAAAAGAAAAAAAGGGGACATTAATGTAGAAGCAAATTCTAGATGAGAGATATGTTTTAGGATTAAACTGAATAGCTCATGGAATAATGAACTAAACAAAACATCCACTTGAAAATGGAAAATGATGAGCCCCAGTCAGTAAACCTAGCTCCAAGGCTCAAACTTTGAGCTGGTTTTTAAAATCCAAACAGAAACCCAGGAAACCAGAAATCTGGCATTTGTTGTGTTATAAAGGCAGAATGTATATTTGTAGTCACAGTGAAAATTTTGAGGTTTAATTTATTTCCAGAACCTCAAATTTCAGTATCTAAATACATCTTGGAAGAGATGTTTCCTAAAACCCTTCTTAATACCCAAGTGGCTGAATGTTTAAATACTAACTTGAGGCAGAAATTAAAATTCACCTTGTGTGTGTCTGTGTCTTCTGCTCTTTGATAATCAGTAAATATAATCAGACTTCAAGAACTCTGGGAAGGTGCAGACCTTCCCCACCCCCATTGGTCATATTCCCCTCTTGCAGTTTCTCCTAAGGACAATAAAGTCAAGACCAGGCCTCTTTTTATTTTTCATGAAAATCCTCACCCTTTCTGGCAGTATAACCCCTGAAGAAAAGAGGGGTGAGGAAGAGCCTGGCTGCATATCAAAGCCATGCAAAGTTTTAAAAAGGATCTGATGCCCCAATCTGATAGATAAGACCTCAAACCTCAAGAAGATGTAGCTCAGGGGAAAAATATTGACTGCAGAGTTTACAAAGAGAAATCAATTCCCATTCTCTGGTGCTCCTCTTGTATCCTTCCCTGTGAACTTTTTTTCTTTCCTCCTCACTGCCTCTGCCCCTTAAATGATGAAATCAAATTAAATGACATTTGGACATTTTCTATTAGAACAATGTCCATGTTCACATACATGTACAAAAGCACCAACAAAGCACTAAGATTACTGGCCTTTATTGTTAAGCTATTGTCTTCTGCCAGATGGTCCTATATCTGGGGGTGAGGGATCCCCTTTTCTGGCATTATTGTGAGTTAATTTAGGAAAGTCACAAAGTTTAACATTTATTAAAGGGCCGCTTCTAGCCTTCTGTAGTGGGGATTTCATTGCCTCCCTCAGCCCCCAAGGACTTGAAAAACCTCTGTAGTTCAGGATAAATGGTGTCCTCCCCATTACCCAGGATACAGTATCTCCACAGAGTTTGCAAGCATTCATTCTATACGATGACATATTATCACCCTAAATGTACTCATTTAAGAGACTGGTTGTGAGCTGTTTAGTCAGAAAAACGCTCTCCAAATCTGGAGGTTATGATAATGACAATAAGGGTAAAATTGATCAAATCAGTATCCTTTTATAGAGAGTACAGTGTGATTGACCTCATCATGGTCACTTTAAATCTTAGTGGAATCCTTTGTTGCTTTTAGTTAAAACTGTATCCAAATTAATTTATTTAAAAATTGTGCAATGCAATGATCAAAACCAAGGAAGACAATGATAAACTTTAAGAATCATTAAGCAACTCTTTTTCTGGTGTTCTAATTGAATAAAACATTTTAAGTTTAACTTTCTCAGTATTTTGTACACTTTCTTCTCTCCCCTTCTTTCCAACCCCTAACAAGAAAGCTTTTTTCTAGCCCTGCTTATATTTCCACCCTGCCAATACTCATTCAGGCCTACAACTCTGGCTAAAATAAAAGATGAAAATAATTTCTACTGTAATGCACTGACAATGTTTAAAATATGAAAATACTTTACTTTTCACAGAAACTTTCTGTCAGGTTCCTTGTCATATAATCTTTAAAATGAGATATGTATTAGAACAGACTACTTAGGGAATAAAGTAGAAATAAAAATACCTCACTCTTTAATCAAATCACGTAGGGGGAAGTCATTTACTCTGTGTGTCAGTCTCCTTTCATAAGAAAATCAAATGTGATATTCATACATATGAAAAGTTTACTGATTGTCCCCTAATATGTGTATTTTTCTTTCTTTAACTTAAGGCTATTTAAAGCACTCTTCAGCAATGAAAGGAGCTTTCATTTTATTACTTTTATCAGGGAGGAATTACTTCCATTTTATAATTCATCTATTTTCTTCTCAACCATAAGCCAAATGTTAAAAGAAAACAAAAAGCCAAATGTTGTCCCACAACACTACAGAATGAAGTAACAAATTTAGGAGGATCTAGCTCATTAAGTCAACAAATATTTGTTTAAAACTCACTATGTACTAATCATAAAAATGGATGTATTTTAGTTTAGAGTGGTCCAGTGAAGTGATCGGCTGAAGTGTTTTGTGAGGTTCATAACCTGAGATCCATGGAAGGACTTCAGTAAGTCCATGAATCTGCTGAAATTATTCAAAAATGATGTGTGTGTATGCAGGTGCACATGCAGGTGTGCTTTTGTGCATTTTTCTGGCATTAGAGTCTACAGTTTCATCATATTCTTAAATTGTTAAATATGTACCTTGTGCTACAAGAATATAGTGAAAGGGTACTTTTAATTTAGAATGCATTAAAATGAAACAAATATGGAATTTAATAAAGCATCATATATATGATAAGCTTTTCCAAAATCATTCGATTTTAAATTTATCATATAAGTTGGAGAGAAAAATCTTGTGAAGGTGGCATCATACAGCCAAGTTTGAAGGTTTAGCTAACAATGAAGATACCAGAGTCTAAGGAGTTCGTTTATCAACTTCTCACATCAGAAGTACTCAAGAAAGAGACTCTGGCTCATAAAGGCAAATGTAAGACTTTTAATGAACAAAAAAATCAAAACTCAAGATAATTTCTTTTATCTTGTTCTTTTTCTCCATTGTCCTCTCTTCCAAACAACATACTAGTGACTTTCCTAAAGTGTTTCAAAACATAATCCTAGGCTGGGAGAAGCTACTTTTCTGTCTTTTGTGTCTTTTGCTGCTGATTAAGGCATAGTGAATGGATGTTCATTGCAACCTTAAGATCAGATGTAATAATGGCCTTGGAAGTGCACCACCGTAACCTCATTTTCTTTTTTCTTTTCTTTTTACAATTTTCTTTTTATTTTTACAAATTTATAAATCATGTTTATTCTATTACAGTTGTCTCAAAATTTACCCCTTTACCCCCCTCAACCCATGCCACCTGCACCCCTCACCCTACTACCACAGTCAATTCCCACTCTGCTGTCCATGTCCATGGGTCATTCATACATGTTCTTTGGCTAGTCCCTTCCCCTTCTTTCCACCATTGTCCTCTTTCCCCATCCCTCTGGTCCCTTTCAGTCTGCTCCATGTTTCTGTGCCTGTGGTTTATTTTGTTCGTTAGTTTATTTGGTTGAATAGAGTTCACTTATAGGTGAGATCATATGGTATTTGTCTTTCATCAACTGGCTTATTGCACTTAGCTTAATATTCTCCAGTTCCATCCATGTTGTCACAAAAGGTAGGAGTTCCATCTCTCCCTTCCTTCTGTCCTTCCTTCCTTTCTTTCATTCTTAAATTCAGACTGATTTTATTTATTTTTTTAAATGTCAAAGTTAATTATAAAATATTTAAAAATTTAAAACCATTATAAAGTCTCAGCAATTAAACCAACATGACCCCAGCAAAGAAATAATCAATTAGACCAATGAAATATAATGAGCATTCTAGAGACAAATGTATATATCTGTCTAACAATATAATATATGATTAAGTTGATATTTCAAATCAATGGGGAAAATTAGGCTTATTCAACAAATAAGGTGTATAGACCACTGTTGCTTGAAATAAAACAAATATAGAGCCCCATTTCATGCATTATACAAAAAATATTAAGGTGAGTTAAAAATCAATATGTAGAATTTAAGGAGTTTTAGAGGAAAATAGAACTACTATTTTTCATGGCCTGAAGTAAAATATTCAAACCCAGAAGCTATAAAGTAAATATTGACAATATGACTATATTAAACATTAAAGACTATATAGTAATATACATATAAAAAAGTTAGAGGACAAGGAATAGAATAGGAAAATATTTGCAACACTTCTAAAATATAGGTAATAGGTTTTTGGTGTTTTTTTTTTTTTAGGGGGGGGCAGTTCTACAAACCTTTAATGAATAAATGGATAAAGAATACCAAAAAGTCACTTAAAGCTTTTTTTAAAAAATAATAGAAATAGGCAATAAATATACAAAAACAGATTTAGTTTCAACAAATAATAAAAGAATACTTAAAATAACATTGTCACAATCAGATTAAGGATTATTAAAAATATTGGTAATATCAGGTATTGGCAACTCTGAAAGGAACTAGGTATTCATACAAACTTATTCTTCATCTTAAAGCAGTCCCTTTAGCATATTTTGCAATGCTGGTTTGGTGGAGGTGTATTCTTTTAGCCTTCTTTTTTCTGGGAAACTCCTTATTTTGCCTTTCATTTTAATGGAGAGCATTGCTGGGTAGAGCAGTCTTGGTTGCAGGCCTTTGCTTTTCATTCCTTGGAAAATGTCTTGCCAGTCCCTTCTGGCTTGCAGTGTTTCTGTTGAGAAGTCAGCTGCTAGCTGTATCGGGGCTCCCGTATATGTTACTACCTCTTTCTCACTTGCTGCCCTTAGGATTCTCTGTTTGTCTTTGATATTTGCCATTTTAATGATGATGTGTTTTGGAGTGGGTTTCATTGGGTCTCTCTTGAATGGGACCCTCTGTGCTTCCTGGACTTGTGTGACTTTTTCTCTCCTCCCATTAGGGAAGTTTTCCATCATGACTTTTTCAAACAGGTTCTTTATCCCTTCATCATTCTCTTCTCTTTCTGGTATCCCTATTATATGGATATTATTCTTTCAGGTTGTCCTGCATTTCCCTCAATGCCTCTTCATGCTTTTTGAGTCTTTTTTCATTTTCTTGCTCTTTCTGGGAGCTTTTTCTACCTTATCCTCCAGCTCGCTGATTCGGTCCTCAGCTTCATCTAGCCTGCTTTTGATTCCTTCTACTGTGTTCTTCAACTCAGAAATTCTATTCTTCATTTCCTCTTGCCTCTTATTGATAGTTTCTATGTCCGTTTTCATGCTGATATAGTTTATAGTAAGTTCCTCGTAGTTTGCCTGTAGTGCTTGGTAATTCTCCCTGAGCTCACTGAGCTCATTGAGCTTCTTTAGAACTGTTGTTTGGAACTCAATATCTGATAGTTTACTTACTTATATTCATTTATTTCTGTTTCTGGAGATTCCTCCTTTCCCTTCAAGTGGGGAGTATTTCTTTGTCTTCCCATTATTTGTGAGACTCTCCTCTTTTGCTTCTGATTCATAAGTGGATCTGTCTTGATATCCTGACTTTGTGGTGTGAACTTCTATGGTAGGAGACCGCTGTTTTTACTTTCTGGATATGCCTCTGATGATGTCAGATGTCGTCCCTGGCTGACTTTATGCAGTCTGTTACTATTAATAATAACTTTAAATGTAAATGGATTAAATGACCCAATCTAAAGTCATAGTATAGCTGAATGGATAAGAAAACATGACCCACACATATGCTGCCTACAAGAGACCCACCTCAGAACAAAGGACCCACACAGAATGAAAGTAAAGGGATGGGAAAAAAATATTCCAAGCAAATGGACAGGGTATAAAAATCAGGGTTAGCAATACTTATATCAGACAAAATAGATTTCAAAACAAAGGCCATTAAAAGAGACCCAGAAGGACAACTCCATCAAGAAGACATAAATATTGTAAACCTACATCCACCCAACATAGAAGCACCCCAATATATAAGGAAAATCTTGGAGGACTTCAAGAAAAACAGACAGTAACACACTAATAATAGGGGATTTTAACACCCCACTGTCAAAAATGGATAGATCTTTCAAACAAAACATCAACAAGGATACCTGGAACTTAATGACGCATTAGATCAAGTGGACTTAAATGAGATATACAGAACCTTTCAATCCAAAAGAAGCAAAATACACATTCTTTTCAAATGCATTGGAACATTTTCAAAGATAGACAACATGATAGGACACAAAACAAGCCTCAACAAATTCAGGAACATCGAAATCACAACAAGCATTTTCTCAGACCACAAGGGCTTGAATCTAGAAACCAACCTCAAGGAAAAAACTAAAAAAACATTCATACTCATGGAGACTGAATAGCACACTATTAAACAATGAATGGGTCAAAAATGAGATCAAAGAAAAAATAAAAATGTTTCTGGAAACAAATGAAAATAAACACATAATACTCCAAAACCTATGGGACACAGCAAAGGCAGTCCTGAGAAGGAAGTTCATAGGAATACAGGCCTACCTAAAAAAGATACAAACATTTCAAATAAATGACCTAACTCCCCAGCTTCAGGTACCGGAAAAACAACAACAAACAAAGACCAGAGCAAGTAGAAGGGAGAAAATAATCACGATCAGAGCAGAAATGAATGACATAGAGACTAACAGAACAATTCAAAGGACCGACCAATCCGGGAGCTGGTTCTTTGAAGAGATAAACCAAATCGACAAGCCTTTAAGCAGACTCATCAAGAAAAAAGGGAGAGGACCCAAATAAATAATATCAGAAATGAAAGAGGAGAAATAACAAGTGATACCACAGAAATACAAAGGATGGTTAGAAATTACTATGAACAATTATATGCCAAGAAATTTGAAAACCTCAATTAAATCAATAAATTTCTAGAAAAATATAACCTTCCAACACTGAATGAAGGCGAAGCAGAAAGCCTGAACAGACCAATAATAGCTGGTGAAATTGAAGCAGTAATAGAAAGACTCCCAGCACACAAATGCCCAGGGCCAAGCGGTTTCACAGGAGAATTTTACAAAACATTTAAGGAAGTGCTAACCCCTGTCCTTCTCAGACTATTCCAAAAAATTCAAGAATAGGAAAGACCCCCAAACTCTTTTTATGAGGCCAGCATTATCCTCATCCCAAAACCAGATAAAGACACAACAAAGAAAACTACAGGTCAATATGACTGATGAACATAGATGCTAAAATCCTCAATGAATTATTGGCAAACCACATCCAGCAATACATTAAAAAGGTCATCCACCATGATCAAGTGGGATTCATCCCAGGGATGCAGGGATGGTTCAATATTTGCAAGTCGATAGACGTAATACATCACATAAACAAAAGTGAAGACAAAAACCACATGATCATTTCAATAGATGCAGAAAAAGCATTTGATAAGGTACAGCACCCATCTATGATAAAAACATTCAGCGAAGTGGGAATAAAGAGGGCATACCTCAACATAATAAAGGCCTTATATGAAAAACCTACAGCCATCCTCATACTCAGTGGGCAAAAACTAAAAGCTTTCCCACTAAGATCAGGAATAAAACAAAGTTGTCCGCTTTCACCACTTCTATTTTTCATTGTATTGCAAGTTGTAGCCATAGCGGTCAGACAAGAAAAAGAAATAAAAGCATCCAAATTGGAAAGGAGGAAGGGAAACTATCATCGTTTGCAGATGATATGACAGTGTACATAGAAAACCCCATAGACTCCTCCAGAAACTACTCAACCTAATAAGTGAATTTGGCAAAAGAGAAGGATACAAAGTCAATATTCAGAAATGAAGGCATTTTTGTATACAAAAAATGAAACATCAGAAGCAGAAATCATGAAAAACATCCCCTTTGCTATAGCAACAAGAAAAATAAAGTACCTAGGAATAAACTTAACCAAGGAGGTAAAAGACCTGTACACAGAAATCTATACAACACTGAAGAAAGGAATTAAGGAAGACAGAAATAAATGGAAGCATATACCGTGTTCATGGATTGAAAGAATTAACATCATCAAAATGTCCATACTACCCAAAGCAATTTATAGATTCAACACAATCCTTATTAAAATACCAATGATGTATTTCACAGACATAGAACAAATATTTTAAAAATTTACATGGAAACATAAACAACCGTGAATAGCCACAGCAATTTTGAGAGAAAAATAAAGTAGGGGGGATCAGAATACCTGACATCAAACTGTATTTCAAGGCCACTGTAATCAAAACAGTCTGGTACTGGCATAAGAGCAGACACATAGATCAATGGAACAGAATAGAGAGCCCAGAAATAAACCCAAGTCTCTATGGTCAATTAATATTTGACAAAGTGCGCAGAGGCATAAAATGGAGTAAAACTAGCCTTTTCAACAAATTGTGTTGGGAGAGCTGGACAGGTACATGCATAAAATTGATATTTGACAACCAACTTACGCCATACACAAAAATAAACTCAAGATGGATAAAAGACTTAAATATAAGTTGCAACACCATAAAAGTCCTAGAGGAGAACATAGGCAGGAAATTCTCAGATATCCCATGAAGCAATATTTTCACCGATATGTCCCCTAGAGTAGGGGACATAAAGGAAAAAATAAAGAAATGAGACTTCATCAAATTGAGAAGCTTCTGCACGGCTAAAGAAATCTTCAGCAAAATGAAAAGGGAACCAACCATATGGGAAAATATATTTGCCAATGATCTATATCTATAAGCAACATAAAAATTAAACATGAATTCTTATTCTTGATAACAGATTTCTGTGAAAAATTCTACAGCTAAAACCATATGTAATGTTAAAAAATCAAAGGTATTCATCCTAAGATTGTAAAAAGGCAGAGATGTCTTCTCTTACAACCCCTACTTAGCATTGTAGTGAAGGCCCTACCAATTGCAATGAAACAAAAACAAAGAGAAAACTAAAAGTCTTTTCTGTCTTTATTTATGCATACCTTGATTTCTAATAGAATATCCCAAAAAGCTTCAAAAAATGTTATTAAAGGTATATTGAGAGTTTAGCCAAACCACAGAATATAAGGTATACTTTAAAATGTATTTTTATACACTTCCAATAGACATTTGTAAACTGAAATATAAATGAATCATTTAAAGATGCATGAAAACATTAAATGGTTAGATAAGATATATAAAAAATGAAAATGTTTGTTGAAAACTATAAAACAGTGATGTAAGAAGTTAAAGACCAAAATTTTAAAAACAAGTACTGTATTTTGCTGTGTATAATACACATCTGCGGTTTTGTGTGCATTATACATGGGATTATTATATCCATGGTATGTAGTCATTATAGCCATGTATAATATGCATCCTTATTCTTCTCTTAAAAATTTGGGCAAAAAAATGTGCATTATACACAGCAAAATACAGTATATTATGTTCCTAGGTTCATAGAATCATATTATTATGATATTAGTTTTCCCCACATTTATGTACAGATTCAAGCTAATCACAGCCACTATCATAAGAGAACTTTTTGTAGAAATCTACAAGTCAATTCCAAAACCAGAACTACTAGAATAGCCAAAGCAATTTAAAAAAAAAACAAAGTTGGAAAACTTACACTAGTTTACTTAATGATTTGTTATGAAGTCACAATAATCTATATAGTGCTGTATTGGTGAAAGGATACACATATATATTTATGATTGACATTTGATAAAGGCTTAAAGCTAGTTCAATGGAAAAAAGATAGTCTTTTCAGCAAATTATACTGGAATGCTTGGACATCTACTTGCAAAAACTGACTTTTAACTTAATACCATATACAAAAGTTAAATCAAAATGTAGTATAGACCTACATATATTAATAAAATAATAACACTTGTAGGAGAAAACAAAGAAAAACCTATATGATGCATTAAAATAAATCAGACTTTTACTAAATTAGAAATTATTGCTCTGCTGGAGATCCAAGATGGTGGCAAAGTAGGTGGAAATTACACTCACCTCCTCCCAGGACCAAATTAGGATTACAACTAAATTATAGAAAAATCAACCTGAATAACAAATTGAAGACTAACTGAATAAAAGTCTTATAATCAAAGACATGAAAAAGAAGCAACCTTGAGTCTGATAGGAAGAGCTGGTCTTGTGAGTGAAACCCCAGCTACAAAGGTCCACCCTGAAGGCT
The DNA here is from genome assembly GCF_021234165.1 of Pteronotus mesoamericanus. NCBI lineage: Eukaryota > Metazoa > Chordata > Mammalia > Chiroptera > Mormoopidae > Pteronotus > Pteronotus mesoamericanus. The sequence goes on from NW_026555198.1 coordinate 9,106,682, forward strand.
GAGGGGTCTCAACCCCATAATGGGCTCCCCAGCCCACAGCACCAGTGCCAAGAAGAAGAGCCCACATAACATCTGGCTCTGAAAATAAGTGAAGATTTTGACCACCGGCATGAGACAGGAGACTGCTAAAAAGCCACGTGTCCTCTTAAAGAGCCAGTGCACAAATCTCCTGCACCATCACTCACCCTGGACTCTGGCGAAAGGAAGGTGGCTCAGTGCAGAATGGAGTCACATAGGGAGAGACTGGTTTGTATGGCTTTATGGGGAGGGTTGGAAGAACACCTGGCAATGTCCCTGTCTGAGTCACTCTCTCAAACAGCCCACAAGTGTCATTTTTCCTGGGTCAAGCACTCCATTCCATATGGAATCAACCTGGGGAGATGCACTAACCCCAACCTCTCAACTCCCTGTGACCACATTGCACCAAGCTCACACCCTGCAGAGGTATCAGTTGGTTGTGGCCAGCCTGGAGCCACAGTGCAGTCAGTCTATTTTGGAAGGCTTTCAAAAAGGTCCACACTGACTCAGAGGGTGTCAGAGATGCATATGGAAAGAATAAGTTGTATGGCTCTAGGGTGAGAGCCATTTTATTCCTGCATACTCTGCCACCATTCTTGTACACAGCATCTCCATTCACATGGTCAAATCATAATGTTTTCCCTGATGAATTCTAGTGGCTTCACCCTGATGACTCCCTGTGTCCCAGCCCAAAGGCAAAGATCCATAAGCCTCAGGTTGGTGGCGGCTGACCTTTATGTACCCTGAGACTTTTGCTGAGTGGCCTCAGACCTAGCACTGGTGCAAAGCTGAATCCATATCAACCTGGTAAACACCATTTAGCCTTACTTGGTGACTCACTGAGAAGTTACCTCACATAATTTGCATACCACCAGAGGCTCTTTCAGTGTCTGAACCTAACAGGAAGCTAGTAAGCAAATGTGGATGTTGGGGTGCCTTGGGCCTTTTGCTGACCTGCCTGCAAGCTTGGTACTGGGGAAGGCCAGCCTCAGTATGCAGCTTGGCTCCTCCCATGTGCACTCAGGCCCAGCATAGGGCACCAACAAATGTGGATTACTTTTTAGTTCCTAACAGGTAGCCCAGGGCCAGTCACAGGAAGCCTCTGACCTTGACCTGCATTGGAGTCCCTCAGAAGAGGCCTTAGAATCAACACACTCCATAACGGGCTTCAGACTACATCAGAGCACAATCCAATTTTCTGCACAAGTGGCACATTCAAATGGATTGCATTCAAATAGATTGGAAAGCATCAGGCCATGCTGAGGTAAATTCTGCTTCATGGAGGTCAGCTCCTGCAGAGCAGTTCGTACACTGTTGTCATGGTCAATTCTCACAGTCAGCCACCCTGTGAGTCAGCCCCATCCATGGATGGGCCTACAGCATTCAAGACTCAATTACAAGAAAAGGCCTCAAATAACTCAAAAAAGAGACATTCATGGAACACCTAGTTCAGGTGAATAAAGAGAATGTGCCACTGAGTCTCACAAGACACCTACAATGTAAAGCCACAGTACCAAAACTGGGAGACATAGGTGATCTACTTAATACACAGAAAGAAACACAGAAAGGCAACCAAAATGGGGAGACAAAAAACATTTCCCAAATGAAAGAACAAGATATATCCCCCCAAAATGAACTAAATAAAATGAAGGCAAGAGATCTACCAGATACAGATTTCAAAACAATGGTTATAAGGATGCTCAAAGAACATAGGGGAAGAATGGATGACCAAAGTGAGTACTTAAAGAGATAATAAACATAGAAAAGGACATAGAAACCATAAAAAAGAATTGAAGAATACAATATCTGAAAAAAGAATACACAAGAAGCAATCAAATGCAGGTTAGATGAAGTAGAGAATTCAATCAGCTATTTGGAGTACAACGCAGAAGAAAACACAAAATCAGAGAAGCAAAAAAAAATTTTGTTTAATTAAGATATTTTAAGGGACCTCGGGGACAACATGGAGCATAACAATGTCCACATCATAGGGGTACCAGGAGGAGAAGAGGAAGAGGAGAGGGTTAAGAACCTATTTGAAGAAATAATGACTGAAAACTTTTCTAACATGGTGAAGGAGAAAGACAGACAAGTCCAAGAAGCACAGAGTCCCAAACAAAATCACCCAAAGAGTCCCACACCAAGAAACATAATTAAAATGGTAAAGGTTAAAGTAAAAGACATTATATAAAAAGAAGCAAAAGAAAGACTGTTAGTTATCTACATGGGAGGTTCCATAACACTGTCAGCTGATTTCTTAACAGAAATTTTCAAGTCTGAATGAATTGGCATGGAGCATTCAAAGTGATGAAAAGTAAAAAATCTACGACCAAGACTACTCTTTTTAAGGTTAAGGTTAGGTTATCATGGAAAATTGAAAGAGAAATAGAAAGAACTTCTAAGACAAGAAAAAGCTAAAGAAGTTTATAATACCAAATGAGTATTACAAGAAATGTTAAAGGGAACTTTAAGTACAAGAAATCAATAAAAAAGGAAAAACTTAATTATAAGGAACAAAATGACAATAAATACCTACCTATCAATAATCAGTTTACATGTAAATGGGTTAAATGTTCCAATTAGAAGACCTAGAGCAGCTGAATGCATAATAAAAAAAAGACCCATATATTTGTTATTTGCAAAAAAATCACTTCGAAAGGAAATATGCAAGTAGACTGAAAGTAAAAGAATGGAAAAAGATATTTTATGCAAATAGAAATGAAAAACAAAAAGCTGTGGTAATAGTACTCATAGCAGACAAAAGCAACTGCCAATCAGAGAAAGACAAGTACTATATGATTTCACTTATATGTGGAATCTAATGAACAAGATAAATTAACAAAAAATAGAAGCAGACTCAAAGATACAGAGAAGAGTCTGACAGCTGTCAGAGCAGAGGGGTATTGAGGGGCTGGGTGAAAAAAGTAAAGAGATTAAGCAACAAAAAAAAACCCCTCATGAACACAGACAAGAGTATGATGATTACCATTTGGAAAGGGGGTTTAGGGAAGGTACAAGAGGTTATAGGAGGGATAAATGGTGATGGAAGGAGACTTTGGGTGGTGAACACACTGTAAAGTATAAATATGATGTATTATAGAATTGTGCACCTGAAACCTATATAATTTTATTAATCAATGCTACCCCAATAAATTCAATATAAACATCTTAAAAAAGACAAAGGAGACTGCAAAAAATGTTATAGACAAATGAGGACATGTCATAGTGATAAAAGGATCAATACAACAAGAAGATACAAAGCTTGTAAACATTTATGTACCCAAATTGGAGTGCCTAAATACATGCAGCAAGTATTGATTGACATAAAGAAAGTAATTTACAATAATACAGTCATAGTAAGTCATAATAATACAGACATAGTGATACAGTCAATTTTAACACCGAATTGACACCAAAGAATAGAACTACCAGACAGAAGAACAACAAAGGAATAGCAGCCTTAAGTGACACACCAAACCAGATGGATTTCATTAATATTTTCAGAACATTTCACCCCAAAGAAGCATAATATACATTATTTCAGAGTGTACATGAAATACTTTCTAGGATAAACAATATGTTATGCCACAAATCAAATCTCAAGAAACTTAAGAAAATGTAAAACATATTAGGGAACATCACAGACCACAATGGAATAAAACAAAAAAAAACCCTGTAAAACACACAAAAACATGGAAGCTAAATAACATGTTACTAAACAGTGAGTGGGTTAACAAGGGGAAAAAATCAAAAGACACCCTGAAATAAATGAATATGAGAACAGAACAACCCAAAATCTATGGGACACAGTAAAAGCAATCCTAAGAGGGAAATTCATAGCAATATAGGTCTAAATAAAGAAACAAGAAAAATCTCAAATAAAAAAACCTAACTTTACACTTAAAGAAACTAAAAAAAGAACAACTAACAAAGACCAAAGTGAATACAAGAAAGGGAATAATAAAGATCAAAGCAGATAAATGAGATAGAGTCTAAAGAAACAATACAAAAGAAAAAAAAACTAAGAGCTGATTCTTTGAAAAGATAAACATGATTGATGAGCCAAACCAAACTCATCAAAAAAAGAAAAAAAAAAAAAAAAAGAAAGGGGACCCAAATAAATGAAATCAGAAAAAGAAGAGAAGTAACAACCAACACCACAGAAATACAAAGGATAATAAGAAAATATTACAAACAACTGTATGTCAACAAAATTATCTGGGAAAAATGGATAAATACCTAGAAACACACAATCTTCTAAATCTGAATAGGCTGATTACAACTAATGAATTTGAAGTAGTAATCAAAAAACTCCCAGCAAACAAAAGTCTTGGACCAGATGGGTTCACAGGTGAATTTTACCAGTCATTCAAAGAAGAACACATAGCCTTCTCAAACTATCCCAAAAAATTTAAGAAGAGGGAAGACTTCAAAACACTTTTTATGAGGCCATGATTATCCTAATTCCAAAACCAGGTAAAGACACAACAAAGTAAAAAAGTTACAGGCCAATATCCTTGGTGAACATGATGCTAAAATCCTCAACAAAATATTACCAAACCAGATCAAGCAATATATTAAAAAGAACATACACTGTGATCAAATGGGATTTATCCCAGGGATGCAAGGTTGGCACAATATTTGCAAATCAATAAATGTGATACATCATGTAAACAAAATGAAAGACAAAAATCACATGATCATATCAATAGCTGCAGAGAAAGCATTTGATAAAATCCAGCACCGATTTATGATAAAAACACTCAGCAAAGTGGGAATACAGGGAGCATATCTCAACATAACAAAGGCCATATGTGAAAAATCTCCTGCCAACATCATACTCAATGGGAAAAAACTAAAAGTGTTTCCCTTAAGACAAGAAATAAGATTGGGGTGTCAGCTTTCACTACTCTTGGTCAACATAGTACTGGAAATCCTAGCCACAGAGATCAGACAAGAAGAAGAAATAAAAACCATCCAAATCAGAAAGGAGGAAGTAAAACTGTTAGTATTTGCACATGACATGATATTGTAAATAGAAAACCTTAGAGCTTCTACCAAAAAAACTTCTTGACCTAATAAATGAATTCGGCAAAGTAGCAGGATACAAAGTCAATGTTCAGAAATTGATGGCACTTTTATACACCACTAATGAACTATCAAAAAGAGAAACTAAGAAAACAGTCCCATTTACTATTGCAACCAAAGAAAGTACCTGGGAAGAAATTTAACCAAGGAGGTAAATGGTCTATACTCAGAACCCTATAGGACACTGAAGAAAGAAATTGAGGAAGATACAAATGAGTGGAAGCATATACTGTGTTCATGAATTGAAAGAATTCACATTATTAAAATGTCCATACTGCCTAAAGTAATCCATAGATTCAATGCAATTCCTATTAAAATACCAACGGCATATTTCACACATCTAGAATACATATTCCAAAAATTTACATGGAATCAAAAAAGACCTTGAATAACTTCAGCAATCTTGATAAAGAGGAACACAGCTGGACGGATCACAATAGCTGATATCAATCTATACTACAAGGCCCCTGTAATCAAAACAATCTGGTACTGGCATAAGACAGACATATAGATCAATGGAACAGAATAGAGAGCCAAGAAATAAACTCACACTTTTATGGTCAATTAATATTGACCAAGGAGGCAAAACTATGCAATGGAGTAAAGACAGCCTCTTCAATAAATGATGTTGGGAGAGCCAGACTGGTACATGCAAACAAACAAACAAACAAACAACCCAAAACAAAAAACAAACAAAAAAACAGAAAGAAAGAAAAAGAAAGTAGAACACCATCTTATACCATACACCAGAATAAACTCAAAATGGATAAAAGACAAATATAACTCATGATGCCATAAAAATCCCAGAGGAAAATATAGGCAGTCAAATCTCAGACATCTCATGTACCAATATTTTTGCTGATATAGCTCCTAGGGCAAGGGAAACAAAAGAAAAAATAAACAAATGGGACTACATCAAACTAAAAATCTTCTGCACAGCTAAAGGAACCATCATCAAAGTGAAAAGGGAACCCACTCTATGGGAGAACATATTTGCCAATGATACAGAGTTAATTTCCAAACTATATGAAGAACTCATATGGAGGGACTTCTGACCAAGAAGGAGGCATAGGTAGGTATGCTTTGCTTGCTCGCACAACCAAAAGAAGGACAAAATCCAATTTAAAAACAAAAAACCAACCAGAGCTGCCAGAAAATCAAACAGTATGGAAGTTTAACAACTAAGGAGTTACAGAAGAAACATTCATCCAGACTGGTAGGAGGGGCAGAGATGGGCAGCCAGGTAGGGACGGATGTGCAGCAAGGTGGTGGTTGGTGGAGCGGTTGGTCCCACATTCACGTGTGGATAAACCTGGAGGGAAAAGTGGGGAGACACACAGACCATGAAAACCAGGGTTCCAGTGCAGGGAAATAAAGCCTCAGAACCTCTGGCTGCAAAACTTGTGGGGTTGGGTCAGTGGGAGAAATTCCCAGTGTCATGGAAAAGTCCATTGAAGGGACCCACAGATTTCTTTCTAGAATGTACAGAAACCCATCCTCCCGGGAATCAGCACCAGAAAGGCCCATTTCATTCTAGGAAGAGGGGAAGTGACTGAAGGCAGGACAAGAGCCAAGCAAGCAGCATGGTTCACTCTCTGAGCCCTCCCTCACATACAGTGCCACAACGCAGCTAAGTGGGTTGCCCCACCCTGGTGAATACCTAAGGCTCCGACCCTTACAACATAACACGTGCAGCAAGACAAAGAAATATGGCCCAAATGAAAGAACAGACCAAAACTCTAGAAAAAGAACTAAGTAACCAAGAGATAGCCAACCTATCAGATGTAGAGTTCAAAATGCTGGTAATCAGGGTGCTCACAGAAATTATTGAGTAAGGATGCAAAATAAAGGAAGAAGTGAAGGCTCTACAAAGTGAATAAAGACAAATATACAGGGGACCAATAGTGAAGGGAAAGATACCAGCACTCGAATCAATGATTTGGTACAGAAGGAAGAAGTAAACATTCAACCAGAACAGAATGAAGAAAATCACAAAAATGAAGAGAGGCTTAGGAACCTCTGGGACAACTTTAAACATTCCAACATCTGAATCCAACTTCTGAAACCAAAAGAAGAGGAAGAGCAAGAAGTTGAAAACATTTGAAAAAATAATGAAGGAAAACTTCCCCAATCTGGTGAAGGAAATGCACATGCAAGTCCAGGAAGATCAGAGAGTCCCAGACAAGTTGGATCCAAAGAAAAACACCAAGACACATCAAAATTAAATTACCCAAGATTAAAGATAAGGAGAGAACCTTAAAAGCAGAAAGAGGAAAGGAGACAGTTACCTACAAAGGAGTTCTCATAAGACTATCAACTGATTTCTCAAAATAGACCTTGCTGGCAAGAAGGGGCTGGAAAGAAATATTCAAAGTCATGAAAAGCCAGGACCTATATCCAAGATTGCTCTATCCAGCAAAGCTATCATTTATAATGGAAGGGCAGATAAAGTGCTTCCTACAGAAGGTCAAGTTAAAGGAGTTCATCATCACTAAGCCCTTATTATGTGAAATGTTAAAGGGACTTCTCTAAGAAAAAGAAGATCAAAACTATGAACAGTAAAATGACAACAAACTCACAACTATCAACAACTGAACCTAAGAAACAAAAACAAAAACAAAACTAAGAAAACAACTGGGACAGGAAGAGAATCACAGAAATGGAGATAATATGGAGGGTTATCAGCAGGAAGGGGGTGGGTGGGAGGAGAATGGGGGAAAAAGTACAGGGAATAAGAATCATAATTGGTAGGTACAAAATAGGCAGGGGGAATGGAGAAACCAAAGAACTTATATGTATGACCCATGGACATGAACTAAGGGGGTAGTGAATGCTGGAGGGAGGGAGGTGCAGGGCAGAGGGAGATAAAGGGGAGAAAAAAATGGAACTGTAATAGCATAATCAATAAAATATACTTATAAAAAGAACTCATATGACTCAACACCAGGAAGACAAACAATCTTCAAAAAATGGGCAGCCCTGGCTGGTGTGACTCAGTGGATTGAGCACTGACCTATGAACCAAAAGGTCGTAGATTTGATTCCGAGTCAGGGCACTTGCCTAGGTTGCGGGGTAGGTTCCCCAGTTGGGGCATGTGAGAGGCAACTAATCGATCTATCTCTTGCCCATTGCTGTTTCTCTCCTTCTCTTTCTCCCTCCCTTTCCCTCTTTCTAAAAGTAAATAAATTTAAGAAATGAGGAAAGAACCTGAATAGATACTTCCCCAAAGAAGATATACAGATGGCCCATAGACACATGAAAAAATGTTCAACATTATTAGCCATCAGAGATATACAAATTAAAACCGCAATGAGATATTACCTCACACCCACCAAAATGGCCATAATTAATAAATCAGCAAACAGCAAGTACTGGTAAGGATGTGGAGAAAAGGAACCCTCATACACTGTTGGTGAGAATGCAGACTGGTACAGCTACTGTGGAAAACAGTATGAATTTTTATCAAAACATTAAAAATAGAGGTTCTTTTTGAGCCAGGGATTCCACTGCTAGGAATATATCCTAAGAATCCCGAAACACCAATTCAAAAGATTATAGGCACCTCTGTGTTCATAGCAGTGGTATTTACAATATCCAGTATTTGGAAACAGCTTCAGTGTTCATCAATAGATTAGTGGATAAAAAATGTGGTAAATTTACACAATGGAATACTACAGAGCAGTAAAAAAGAGAAAATTCTTACTTTTTGTGACAGCATGGATGAAACTGGAGACTATTATGTTAAGTGAAATAAGCCGGTTGGTAAAAGACAAATACCATATGATCTCACTTATAAGTGGAATCTAATGAACAAAATAAACTAATGAGAAAAATAGAACCAGAGGCATAGAAACATGGAACAGACTGACAGCTGTAAGAATGGAGTGGCATGTGGGGACTGGTTGAAAGAACATGAAGAAATTATCCAAAGAACATGCCCTGGCTGGTGTGGCTCAGTGGATTGTGTGCCAACCTGTGAACCAAGGGTCACTGGTTTGATTCCTAGTCAGGGCGCATGCCTGGGTTGTAGGCCAGGTCCCCGGTTGGGGGCGTGTGAGAGTCAACCACACATTGATGTTTCTCTTCGTCTCTTTCTCCCTCCTTTCCCCTCTCTCTAAAAAAAAAAAGGAATAAAGAGTTTTAAAAGAAGAACATGTATGCATGATCTGTGGACATGGACAACAGTGTGAGGATTGACAGTGAGAGTGCGGGGTTGGGTGGGTGGAGGGGGGCAAAAGGGGAGAAATCTGGACAACTCTAATAAAGAATAAAATACTTAAATTTTAAAAATGTCTAAATAATTAGGATTTTCAACTCCCCATGCAAAACTGGATTAAATGAACTAAATTGAAAAACCATAAGGCCAATTAATGAACATATAAAGAGAAAAATGTCAAGCTGGATGTATGCCCGTGGAAGCCTGACCTGGTAAAAAATAATATTGGAGAAAGCAGGGCTTTAAAATCAGTGAAATTCCTGATGGAGTTTTAAATACTCAGGAACATTTGATTGTGAATGGGATTCCCTGGGAGAAGTTACTCTCGTATCTTTGAAAGACTGTGTAACTGTGCGGTTCCAAGAAGTTACTTAAGTCAATATTGTCCTATTGGATGGCTTGATAACCTGAATAGCAATGTCCCACACAAAGTATGATTTCTTTCCTCTAGGAAATCAAGGGATGTTTTCCTGTATTAGTTATGTACAGCTGCATAAAATACTACCCCAAAATGTATCAGGTTAAAACAACAAATGCTTTCTATCCAATGCATGTTCTGAGGGTAGGAATTTAAGAGTGGCTTAGCTGGGTGGTTCTGGCTCAAAGTCTCTCATGGAAATGGAAGGAAAATGTAATCTGGCGCTGCTCTCATCTGAAAGATTGATTGGGGTTGTTGACTGAAGATCTCATTTCCTTGCTGTTTGTTGTTTAGAAGCTTCAATTCCTCTCTACATGCAAGTTTCCATAGGGATGCTTAAATCAGGGCAGCTAATTTTTCTCAGAGATTGATCTAAAAGAGATGGGGGATGCTGCAATGTCTTTTATGAACTAGTCTTTAAAATTCTACAATACTTGTGCTTTATTCTGTTTCTTGGAAACTGTAAATAAAACTAAGTTCAGCCTGTACTCAAAGAATTAAACTGCCATCTCTTATATGGAATATTATCAAAGAATGAATATATTTAATGTTGACATAAGAACGTCCAAACCTGCAGATAATTTTTATAAAAATTTATTTGAGGCAAACAGAGGAAACACCTGGAAGCAAGATATCAACAAAGATAACTGCCTTTAAGATTAATAGTTTGCAGTTCCTTTTATGCACTTGAAATTTAGGAGGGAATGCAAGGAATATTACTTGAAACAAGAAGGGGATTGGATTACAAGACAGTTATTACTATGTTCTCTCTTTAAAAGGAAGGGTTTGAAAAAGTGGTCCTGTATTAAAAAAGGAGATGTAAAATGTAGCATTTCAAAGGGGTGTTAACCTAGATGCACAGAAACAAAGGACACGACTTGCTTAAGGCAAAGATAAGCTTTTAACTACAGTAGTTATATGCCTGAGTGTGACTACTTACTGTGACCTTCCCAGTTAGAAATTTATGACCACATCACCCTATGAGGCTACTTTTCATAGAACCCATTTTTAATCTATAATTCCCCTTTAGGACCATAAATAAATCGGAAGGATATATTGATGACCAATCTTTTGGTCAAATAGTGTGGTCTCAGCTCTAGGAAAGCTCATTCCTAGGAAGTTTCAGAATCAATGTTATCTTGCTGAAATGGTGAACAATTGGGAATGGGGCAATACTGTAACAATGGGATGTGAGGTTGAATTTTTCCCAAAAGGGAAGGGCAGGTAAACGGAAGGCACTCAGGCCTTAAGACCGTCACTGCGAAAATGCACTCTGGGTCATTTCTAACCATCGTGATGTGAGTTTAGCCTTGTCTCACTTTTCTGTATTTGACATCTAAGTGTAACATTTACACAATCCATTAAAAGAACATTAACAGTTATCTTGTACATCTTTAGTTTGGCGATATTGTGTCTCTGTCACAGGTGGGCACAAGTAACCAGGTTCTTGGTGATCGTGGACAAAAAATTGAACCAAACACACACAGTTTATAGCAGAAAGCAAGAGAAAGCAGATTTATTAAACCACACAGAATATGGGAGCAGGCCAACTCCTAGCAGAGCAGAGCTGAGCAGAGCTGAGCAGAGCTGAGCAGAGCCTAACAGGCCTGGCCTTAGGGGCTAGAAGACTTTTATTCTCTTAGGGAGGGTCTCTCCTGGCTAGTTTTGGCAGGCTTTTATTGCTCATGAAGTAGTTATATTATATTAAAGTTACTGCACATGTGGTCTCCCATGATTTCCTTGATTGGCCACCGGGAAGGGGGGTCCCACAACACTAATTTATTATAATGCTATTATAATGAAGCAGGGATCAGGTAGTGTCTTCTGAGCAGGTGCATTCCTGACTCATTAGGATTCAGTGCTTTTCTAGAAAGCAGGAACTACAATTCTTAGAACAGGGTCTCTGTCTTTTATTGATATTCTTTCTTAGCCCTGGCGCACCTCTGGAGTTTCCTTCTTCCTGACTATCTTCTGCCTCAACTTCTTTCAAAAATGTAAGCTCACAAGTCCCTTCATTTAATTTAAGTTCAGCTGAAATGCACTATGATGCATGAAGGAATGCAAAAACTGAAAAAAGGGGGTAAGCCAGAGAGCTTGGAAGAATCAAGCGGCCTCCTTCAGTTTCCTATAGCCCTGAATATTTGTTTAATTTATAACCATTTTATTTATTTATTTTTACTTTTCCACTGTGCAGCCCACTTCAGTGCCTGCAGCCAATGGGCAGAGGCCAGGCAATGGTTCTGGGCCAGGATGCTCTGGTATGGGGCACTGTGCGAAACCTAGGGGAACAGGTCTGCTATAATCATTTTTTATCTGTATAATAATCCTTAGAAGTTTCTCATTATTTATTTTACAATTCTTCCCATGCAATTTAACATAAAAGACAAATCTTTTGAGGTATTCCAGGAGCCCTTCTGGAAAACCACGAAGTTGTTTTTTCATATATTGACATTTTAACCATTAAAACCCCAACTTCAAAATAAAATTAAGAAGTAGAAAAACTCAGAGAACAAGTACAGCTATTATTATGACTAATATCATTAGCAGAAAAGTAAAAACAATTGAACAAAATGATTTCTGAGTTCAACATCAATCCATTGGTATACAGGCCTTATCAATGTCTTGGCATGGCTGTTTACCTCTAATGTCAGTGGCTTCTCATCCTAAAGGAGCTTTTTATGTCCATTGCAGGCAGATATGAGTATAAGAGAAAGGGGTATATTCATGGTCCATGCATGGTTAGACAACTTTTTTAGATGAGAAGTATGAATCTATGAGTTAACCCCTTTAAGTTTAACTGCACATGGATTAATTAATAACACTTGATAAGGTCTCTTCCAACAAGGTTGAAGAAAGTCTCTTATATGATGTCTTTTCCAATAGACAAAATCTTCAGGTTGTAAGCCATGGTTTTTGATATCTTTGTCTCCTGTGAGTACACTGTGAGATGAATCACTTACTAATATATTAATTTATTTAAACTGGTTAATAAGTGCTTGACAATAATGCAGAATGTCTCCTCTTAATAAGATTGGTTCATATGCCCTTTCATCCAGATGCACAGGGTGACAAGTGACTATTTCATAAGAACGAGGGCTATGTTCACCAAAAGGGATAGATCTCAGGTTGAGCACTACAGGGAGAGCTTTGGGCCAAGGGAGATTAAAAGCTTCTGAAAATTTAGCTAGTTGAGTTTTAATTGTATTTTTTAAATGTTCTACCAATGTAGAAGACTGGGGGTGGTAAGCACAATTTAAAAATCTGTAGAATAGGCAAATGTTACAAATGAATTGCAACATTTGCTTTGTTAAATGAGCCCCCCTGTCACTATGTAATTCAGAGGGAATAGTACAGTTGGGGATTATTTTTTCCAATAAATATTTATATACCATTATGGGAATACCTTAACCCAATGAGAGTGCATGCAAATCATAACTAACACATACACTTGAGATGATGGCATTTGAATAAAATCCAATTGCCATACTCAAATGGACCTAAAAGGAGTGGGAGATATCCTTGGGTTGTCTGGGGTGGTTTTCTAGGGTTATATTTTGGACAGAAATAACATTGGCTACATAAGCTACATCGGGATGTTTTCCAGTAATATTATTTATTCCATGAAATCATCTTTCAGCAGTTAGTTCATGTACGTATTGAAGTATAAGCAATTGAGCCTTTATGGGTAAGTCTGGTTTCTCATTAGAACTAAGTCTTTCTCTCTGAGTCAAAGGGTCCTCCTTTTTGTTGCAATATCTTCTTTTGTTCTTCTGTAACTATCTTTTGGAATTGTAAAAGAGAGTCTTTTATTTATTTAACAGGGAGCGAAGAATATTCTCAAGTCTGGATAATTTGATTGCTCAGTGCTATTTGATTTCTTTTTGCGTCCATATTGGTAGTTGTAGAATGTCCTGTACTTTTGATAATTTCCAATTGTCTCAGTTGCTGTATGACATCCAATAATTCTCCATCCTGTTTTTCATTCTTATACATTGCCCTAAGAAAGTTAAGAAGCCTTGTTACTTTCATAACATTACAAAGTCATGAGCTACACCAAAGGCATAGCAACTATTAGTGTAAATACTGGCTATTTGATCTTTGGCCAATTGACAGACTTGAGTTAGACCAATTAATTTGTTCTGCTGTGCAGATCTTATTTCAGATAAAAGCTTTCAATTACATGCACCATGGTAGTTACTGAATATCCAGCTCAGTAATGTCCTTGTCTTTAAGGTAAAGAACAAGGTTTTCAGTAAGTAAAATGCAATCATGGATGTCTACATCCTATAAAGAAGGTAGTAAAGTTGCTGGTTTGAGAGTATCACACGGGCCCTGGCTGGTATGGCTCAGTGTATTGACTGCCAGCCCATGAAGGGTCACCAGTTTGACTGCCAGTCAGAGCACATGCCTGGGTTGCGGGCTGTGTCCCCTGTTGGGGGGCGAGAGAGCCGATCCACATATCTCTTGCACATGGATGTTTCTCTCCTTTTCTTTCTTCCTCCCTCTGTAAAAAGAAAAAAAAACTTTTTATTTATTAATTTTTTTATAAATCATTGTTTTTCAAGTACAGTAGTCTCTGTTTTCCTGCCACCACTTTCCCCCACCATACCTACCCCCACCTACGACCCTCAATCCTTCCCCACTTTGGCTTTGTCCGTAGGTTCTTCATACACTTTTCTTGATGACCTTTTCCCTTCTTTCCCCGTTATCCCCCTCTCTATCCCCTCTGGTTAGTGTCAGTTTGTTCTCTATTTCAATGACTCTGGTTATATAAAAATAAAAAAAATTCTTAAAAAAAAGAGTGTCACACTAAGCTAAAGTAATATTAGGCACAGAGAACAGTAGGAATGCTGAAGATGGTGAAAGTTTAGCAAAGATTCAACAGAATGAGGAAGATAAATGGTTAAAGAAGAAGGCGGAGACAAATGTATTTGGAAAAATAAATAAATTAATTTATAAAGAAAAAGAAAAGAAAAGAAAAGACAAGAAGAATCCAAAGCTATCTTTTCTATTTGCACAACATGGCTATAGCACAGATGACCCTCATACAGGGAGGGAGTCCTTTTGCTACTGAGTCTAATTGCTGGCTACAATATCCTATAGGGCTATGATGATCTCCGTGTTTCTGAGTTAGAACCCCTGGAATATTTACTTTATATCTATGTATGAAAATAAAGAAAGAAAATTTATAATTAGGGTGCTCCAAAGTGGCAGCTTTAGCTAATTCTTCATTTAGAGCTTCTAAATCTTGTTTCCCTTCAGGGTTTTATTGGATTGGATCAGGTAGTTCTGGTTTGAATAAAGCATATAGAGGTTGAGCCATTAATAAAAAAATTGGAGCCTAGTTGCAACAGTATACACTCAACCTTACAAACACTCTAAGATGCTTCTTAGTTCTTGGAAGAGGAAAGGATAGGATTCCTCGGACTCTTTCATAGTTAATTAGTAGCACATTTTTAGATATAAGATGGTCAGGGTATTTTACTTGGGGCAAAAAGACTTAAAGCTTGTCCTTTGAGATCCTATGTCCCTTTAGAGCTAGCTGTGGTAATAGGTAAATTGTGTCATTTTGAGAGTCTAGTTACACCCTAGAGCATAAAAGTAAATTATCCACATATATGATTAGAGTGGAATGTCTAGGAAAATCAACATTGCTTAAATCAGCATTTTGTATATGATAGAAATAGTTAGGACTTTGTATATCTCTGGAGCATTAAAGTCCAAGCAAACTGGCCCTCTTCCCAGGTGAAGGCAAAGAAGTATTGATTGTCTTTTTCTATAGTAATGTTGAAAAGGACACTATATGAATCTGTTACTGAAAAATATTGGCAGTCCACGGCAATGGCTCATAATAGGGTATGTGGATTTGGAACAACAGAATGTCTGGGAATAACTATTTTATTTATAGATATGAGATTCTCTACAAATCTACATCCTTTTCTAATAGGTTCTTTCTACTAGAAGGATAGAATTACAGGGGTTCATTTTCAATACATGGAAATTATAAACCCCCCTTTTAAAGTAATCTTGTAAATGGGCTTAATTCCAACTAGTGCAGCAGGTCTTAAAGGATATTAGTGAATACTAGGTAAAGGCAAAGTATTGCCAATACTTATTTTGATGAGTGGCTGAGTTGACCTTTCAATATCTTTACTGGGAAAAGCTTAGAGTGCCATAGAAACATGCTGCAGCAAATGCTAGTCTCAATATTAGTTTCCTTTTGTGGAATTTGCTTTAAAAATCATGATTTTCTCAATTGGTTCAGTATCTGACCCATTTAGTTCTAAATACATTTCACCCTTCTGAGAAAAAGATACATGAGTGTCACAAGGAAGTTGCACTCTATAAGGTGAATTGGGGCAAATTTGACTAACAAAAATGTATGTTGCTCTGTAAGACTCCAGCTAAAACAAAATAGGTTCTTATTTAAAAATGGGCATTGGCTAATTATTTATACCTACCATTTGTACTGAAGTTTTAGTCCAAGGGAGAGGACAACTTAATTAGGTAGGGTGTAGAACAGATAAAGTAACCCCAGTATCTACAAGGGTCTTAACACTTACCCCTCTTATGGTAATTTCAATGTCTTCTAAAGTATTGGTAAGGAGAAGGAGAAATGCTTCCTTGCAATCTTTGCAGCAGCTTCATGTTTGTTCCTGTCTCCTTTCTTTATCTAAATTTTATTTCAGGTTTCTACAATCCTTCTTAAGGTGACCTAGTTTTCTATAGTAAAAGCAGATCCTCCTTTCCCATTATAAATGGGCCTTTGGGGCGATCTGACCTGATTGTTTAGTTGCTGGAGGTGTAAATTCATAGTTTTGTAGCTTTATCCATTTGTTCCTTTTGAATATTTTAAAATAATTGATCAGCCCGAGTTGCTAACTTATCAGGATTTGTGGTTGGCCAATTTAACTCAAGTTGTTTAATGAAAGTTATAAGCTCTTCATCTAATCCTTCCAGAAATGCCAAATTTGGCACTGGATCACTTGATGATTCTTGAAACTGTCTGAAGACAATCCTGACTATTGCTTGAAAGTTTTTTCAAAACATTCAAAGAAATCAAACACAGATTCATAAGGTTTTAGTGAAGCCAGTGGGCTAATTCCTTGTATTTTGCAGGTCTGTTTCTCTTTGTTAAAAAAAAATTCTCTATAGGAGTTTTCCAGCAGACTTTATCTAGCCACTCTGCTGTTTTTCTCTCAGAAACCAATAGGTGTATTTATTGGAACGGGTCAGAGTAGCCAGGATCATATACTCTAACAATTAAATTACATTCCTTTGCAAACCCAACAGGGTCTTGGAGAGGATCAGAAAAATCTTTAGTTAGATTCCTTAATTTTGCCTTAATCCAAGGGAATAAATTGCTAGTTGCTCTCCTTCTGAGACTGGCTTTTCTCTAAAGGGAGCTGCTAGAATTCCTTTTTTTTTTCTAGCTTATCCTGGTCTGGCTTTCTATTCTTAGTTTCTTCTAATTCAGTAGAAGGTGATGGTAAAGGAGGTATAGAGGATAGAAGAGTAGGAGGGGAACAAAAGGGAGAGCCTGGAAAATGGAGCTCAGAAAGTAGTGGAGTGATTAGAGTAAGGGGAAAGTGGGTGTTGGCATTGAGCAGTTTCAGAAGCCTTCTTTAATTTAGACAGTCTGTAAAAGTTTCTTTTTTTTAAATTTATTTATATTTTCAAATACATTTGTGTCTGCCTACCCCCCACCACTTTCCCTTGCCCCTCCCACCTTCCCTTCCTCAACTCTTCCCCTGTGGTTTTGTCCATGAGTCCTTGCTATATGTTCTTTGACTTTCCCCTTCCCTTCCTTTTCCCCCGCCCCCCTTCCCTCTTGTCTCTGTTGGTTTCTTTAACTTCCTGAAGAGAGGTAATTTTATCTGAGAGTTCACAGTCTTTAATATTTTCTTAGTTAACTTCCTTAATAGAATAAAATTTATTTGTGTTCCTTTTCGAAGCTTTTGTTTTCCATTTATTCAGTTTGATTTTAGAGTCTGCTTCTTCCACTTGAACACACAAAAAATTTTATTTAGAGTTCTCAAAAGAGCCCCTTTTCAGCTATCTTAAATTGATATGACTTTTATCCCATATTATTCCATGTATAATGTGCACCCACATTTTGTGCACATTATACAAGGGATTATTATAGCCATGGTATGTAATCACTATGTCCATGTATAATGTGCATCCTTATTTTTCCTCATAATTTGAGCAAAAAAGTGCACATTATACATGGCAAAATATGGTAGTTAGAGCTTCCCATTTCTGTAGATACTTACAAGGTGAGATTTCATACAAATTGCATACAAAAATTGCCAAAACACTAAAGAGAGTTTTTGACTGTTGTGGGACTTGTTGGCAGTATTTCCCATGTTAATTTTAATGTGTTTTTTGAACCAATTAAAACAATGAAAATCAGCCACATAAAAAAACAGCTCAAATAAAGTCTGGAACCACTATCTAAAGGAGGTAGTTTTGTGATTCTGAGAAAAGACTAACTCAAGTTCACTTGATGCAAAGCAAGGAGCTGTTGGAGCACAATGTGCTCCTGCTTGTACCTAGCACTGGGTCTGGATCCATGGGGTAGTCCTAGGTGTGCTTCTTCAGAATCCTGCCATACTATGCCAAATAAATATCAATCTAAGAATGTCTAAACCTGTACAGAATTTAAAAAAAAATTATTTGAGTCAAATATACACCTGGAAGCAAGATATCAACAGACTGAGAAAAACGCTTCCTACAATGGCAGTTTGCAGCTTTTTTTACACATTGGGAGTTAAGGAGGGAATGTAAGGTAGATTACAGCAAAGTGGTAAAAAGCAAGACTATGAATGAATTACATGATACTTAACAAGATTAACTCTCTCTTCGGTGTGGTTTTGCTTCTGAGGGATCAGAAAAGAGGCATTTCAAAGGTGTGGTAACCTAGATGCACAGAAAAAAAGGACAGGGCTTACACAAGGCAAAGTTATACATTTTACTAAAGCCCTGACTGGTGTGACTCAGTGGGTTAAGTGCTGTCCCGCAAACCACAAAGCAAAAGGCTATCAGTTCTGTTCCCTGTTGGGGCACATGCCTGGGTTGTGTCCCCGGTCTCATGTTGCGGCCATGTGAGAGGCAACCAATACATGTATCTCTTGCACATCAGTGTTTCTCTCCCTCTCTTTCTCCCACCCTTCCCATCTCTCTAAAAATAAATAAATAAAATAAACCATTTTACTAAAGAAGCTATATGCTTGGGACGTGACTACCCACCATGACCTGCTCAGTCAGGAATTTACAATCAGATCACTCTGTGAGGTTACTTTTCATACAACCCTTTTTCATCCACAGAGGAAAGAATAGCTTTTTAAACAAATGGCATTAGAATAAATAAATATCAATATGCAGAAAGCTTAACTCATACCACATGCAAAAATTAACTAAAAATGAATCACAGACCTAAATATAAGAGCTAAAACTATAAAATCTTTAGAAGAAAATAAAGGAGAAAATCTTTGAGGCTTTGATTTAAGCAGAAATTTCTTAGTTATGAAACCAACCACAGTCCATTAAAATGATAAACTGAATTTCATAAAAATTCAAACCTCTTATACTTCAAAGACACTATGTTAGCAGGTATAAAAAGATATGTAGGGACTGAAGGAAGATGGAGGAGGAGTGAATGGGAGTCACGCTGACCTCCTCCCAAGACCAAACTGGAATTGCAACTAAATAGTGGAGAAATCACCTGGAAAACAATGGAACAATAGAGGGTCAGGAGCCTTGGAGCCGCGGACAGACAGTGGATTCAACTCTTACACATCCCAACGGGTGAGAAGTGCGGTGGAGGCTCGAGAGGGTGGGCTGGGCGCCCACGGGCACCAGCACCAGAGAGACATTGAACTGACCAGTTAGCTCCCCCTGAGAAGAACAGGGTCTGAACCATAAACAGGGACCCCTAGACTACAGCAGCTAAAACCAGGAAAACACAGACAAAACACAACCCTGAAAAGCTTAGGGGCACTCTCTACCAGAGACAGGCACCTGGGGATGCAAAGAGACATTTAAAAGGCCAACGCAAAAATTTGCAGTGGCAGCCGCCCTCCTTGATCTCTGGGTAGAGGCGGCAGCAGAGTGGGCTGGTGCCTGGGAAAAGACTGGTGAGGAAAACTTTGTGAAGAGAACTGAGATGGCAGCCGGTGGAGCACTGGTGATAACTCACCTCCCACTCTGCAGCTACCATCTCGCTCAGGCATAAGGGAATCAATAAACCTGCCTTTTGTGTGCTCCACACACAGCTTGTGCGTGTGTGAGCTGGGGGGCTAAGTGCAGACAAGTTGGAAGAAATAGAGGATCCCTGGCCAAAGGGTCACACAGCTGTACAGAGAGCCTTAAGGAGACACTGGAGACAGAGGCATTGGGGAAAGAACGGGAGGAGGAACCGGGGAGTTCCGACTCCCTCCCCATTCTGTAGTCTCCTTTTCGCGCAAACAGGAGGCACCTCCAAAGAGGCAGAAGCAGGGTGCACACGAGCCAGACAGCCCGTGATTGCAACACGATGCTCAGAAACACTGGATCCCTGGCCGACAGGGTCACAGAACTGCCCAGAGACCCCTGAGGAGAGACTGGAAACGGAGGCGTTGGGGAAAAAATGGGAGGAGGAACCGGGGAATCCCAACTCCTCCTTTCCATAGTCTCCAATGTGCCCGGGCAGGCCACAACCCCAAAGAGCCAAAAGCTGAAAAGCACACAATAGACAGCCCAAAACAACCCAGTGCCGGCACGCACACACACGTGCCAAGTGGCCGGCGAGGTTTGGTGAGCGCGTGTGCAGACCCGTGCGGGCTGGCCAGGGCTCGCGCAGGTTGGCGCCCGCGGGGCCTGGGCCTGCGAGGGAGTGCACAGATCGGCGAGGGCAGGCGTAAACCGGCCCGCGCGGGCCTGCGAGTGCAGAGCGGTGCACAGACATAGTGGATCCCAGGCCGAAGGGGTCACAGAGCTGCCCAGAGACCCTGGAGGAGAGACTGGAGACAGGATTAACCAGAGAGTCGTAGAGCTGACTTCCTCCGATTTCTGTAGTCTCCATTTTGCGCGGGCAGGCAACATCCCTAAAGAGCCAAAAGCGGGGGAAACACACAGCAGAAGACCCTAAACTGACCAGTCCTGGGGCGCCCACTGGGCGGGGGGCCAGACGAGTATGCGAGGTCGCGAAATAGCACCCTTGGGCTGGGACAAGCACGTGCGAGCCCAGGCGGGCGGGGGATCCTACCTGGCTGGGGAGCGCGCTCAAGGAGCCCATGTGAGACTGCAGGGTGATCCACAGAAATAGTGGATTCCTGGCTGAAGGGGTCACAGAGGTGCCCCAAGCAGGAGTCAGACACAGACAGTAGACTCCTGGAAGGCTCAAACAAACGACCCAAGGTCATATAGAGTCAACAACTGACATCATCAGAGGGAGGCCCAGAAAGAAAAGTGAAGAACAAAAATACATACATACATACATACATACATAAAAAGACCCGCCTACTACCATAGAAATTTAATCCACAAAGTCTGGAAATCTAGACGGATCAATTGAAGCAGAAGCAAAAATAAATAAATAAATAAATAAATAAATAAATAACCTGGTAGACTCTCACAAAAATGGGAAGAAAAAGAAGTTCCCCCCAAATGAGTGGAAAAGGGGAATCCCCACAGAGAGAGCTAAATGAAATGGAGGCAAGGGATCTATCAGATACTGAATTCAAAACAATGGTTCTAAGGAAGCTCAATGAGCTCAGCCAGCTCAAAGATAACTATGAGAAACTGCAGAGAAACTATCAAGATCTTACAACAAACTATATCAGCCTGGAAAAGGACATAGAAACTATCAAGAAGACAAAAGAGGATATGAAGAATACCATTTCTGAATTGAAGAATACAGTAGAAGGAATCCAAAGCAGGCTGGATGAAGCCGAGGATCGAATCAGTGAGATGGAGGATAAGGTAGAAAGAAGCTCCCAGAAAGAACAAGAAATGGAAAAACGACTCAAAAAGAATGAAGAGGCATTTAGGGAAATGCAGGACAACCTGAAATGCAATAATGTCCGTATAATAGTGATACCAGAAGGAGAAGAAGAGGAGCAAGGGATAGAGAACCTGTTTGAAAAAGTAATGATGGAAAATACCCTAATTTGAGGAGAGAAAGGCTCTCATGGATCCAGGAGGCACAGAGGACCCCACTCAAGAGGGACTCAAAGAGGTCCACTCCAAGACACATCATCATTAAAAATGGCAACTATCAAAGACAAAGAGAGAATCCTCAAGGCAGCAAGGGAGAAGGAGAAAGTGACATACAAGGGGGCCCTGATACGGCTAGGAGCTGACTTCTCAACAGAAACACTACAAGCGAGAAGGGAATGGCAACAAATATTTCAAGTCATGAAAAGCAAGGGCCTACAGCCCAGCAAGGCTCTCAATTAAAATAGAAGGGGAAATAAGAAGTTTCCCAGACAAAAGAAGGCTAAAGAATACATCTCTATCAAACCAGCACTACAAGATATGCTAAAGGGACTGGTTTAAGAAGATGAAGGAAAAGAGTGAGAAAGAAAAACACAGGTACAAGAGAAAAGAATGAATAGGTTTCTATCAGTAATAACTCTCCATGTAAATGGACTAAATGCCCCAATCAAAAGACACAGGATAGCTGAATGGATAAGAAAACATGACCCACATATATGCTGCCTACAAGAGACCCACCTCAGGGCAAAAGACCTACACAGATTGAAAGTAAAGGGATGGAAAAAAATATTCCAGGCAAATGGGAAAGAGAAGAAAGCAGGAGTTGCAATACTTATATCAGGCAAATAGATTTCAAAACAGAGGCCATAAAAAGACCCAGAGGGGCACTTTATCATACTTAAAGGAAGAATCTATCAAGAAGACTTAAACATTATAAACTTATATGCGCTCAACATAGGGGCACCATTTATATATAAGGAAAATCTTGGACAACTTCATAAAAGATATAGACAGCAACACACTGATAGTAGGGGATTTCAACACCCCACTGTCAAAAATGGACAGATCTTCCAAACAAAACATCAATAAGGATATTGTGGAGCTGAATGACACACTGAATCAAAGAGACTTAACTGACATATATAGAACCTTACATCCCAAAGAAGCAAAATACACATTCTTTTCAAATGCTCATGGCAGTTTTTCAAAGATAGACCACATGATAGGACACAAAGCAAACCTCAGCAAATTCGGGAAAATTGAAATAATACCAAACTTTTTCTCGGACCACAAGGCCTTGAAACTCGAAATCAACCTCAAAGAGAAACTTCAAAAACTTGCAAACTCATGGAGACTGAACAGTACACTATTAAACAATCAATCGGTCAATAATGAGATAAGAGAAGAAATCGAGAAGTTTCTGGAAACAAATGAAAATGAACAGACAACAGTCCAAAACCTATGGGACACAGCAAAGGCAGTCCTGAGAGGGAAGTTCATAGCAATACGGGCTTACCTAAAAAAGATAGAAACATTTCAAATAAAAGACCTAACACTACAACTTCAAGAACTGGAGAAACAACAACACATAAATTCCAGAGCAAGTAGAAGGAAGGAAATAGTCAAGATGAGAGCAGAACTGAATGACATAGAGACGAAAAGAACAATGCAAAGGATCAACCAATCCAGGAGCTGGTTCTTTGAAAAGATAAATAAAATCAAGAAGTCTTTAAGCAGACTCATCAAGAAAAAAAGGGAGAGGGCCCAAATTAATAATATCAGAAATGAAAGAGGAGAAATAACCACTGATACCACAGAAATACAAGGGATTGTCAGAAACTACTATGAACAATTATATGCCAAGAAATTTGAAAACCTTGGTGAAATGGACAAATTTCTAGAAAAGTATAATCTTCCAACACTGAAGGAGGAAGAAACGGAAAGCTTGAACAGACCGATAACAGCTAGGGAAATGGAAGCAGTAATCACATACTCCCTGCACACAAAAGCCCTGGGCCGGACGGTTTCACAGGAGAATTTTACAAAACATTTAAGAAAGAGCTAACCCCTGTCCTTCTCAAACTATTCCACAAAATCCAAGAGGAGGGAAGACTCCCAGACTCTTTCTATGAGGCCAGCATCACCCTGATCCCAAAACCAAATGAAGACCCTACAAAGAAAGAAAACTACAGGCCAATTTCACTGATGAATATAGACCGTAAATTCCTCAACAAAATATTGGCAAACCACATCCAGCAATACATTAAAAAGTTTATCCACCATGATCAAATGGTATTCATCCCAGGGATGCAGGGATGATTCAGTATACGCAAGTCAATAAACGTAATACATTACATAAATAAAAGAAAAGCCAAAACCCACATGATCATCTCGATAGATGCAGAAAAAGCATTCGATAAGGTACAGCCCCCATTTATGATCAAAACACTCAGCAAAATGGGAATAAATGGGGCATTCCTCAATGTAATAAAGGCCATATATGTAAACCAACAGCCAATATAATACTCAACGGGCAAAAACTAAAACTTTCCCACTAAGATCGGGAACACGACAAGGATGTCCGCATTCACCACTTCTTTTCAACATCGCATTGGAAGTCCTAGCCACAGCAGTCAGACAAGAGAAAGAGATAAAAGGCATCCAAATAGGAAAGGAGGAAGTAAAACTATCATTGTTTGCAGATGACATGATAGTGTACATAGAAAATCCTGTAGGCTCTACCAAAAAACTCCTCAACCTATAAGTGAATTTGGCAAAAGAGCAGGATACAAAGTCAATATTCAGAAATCAAAGGCATTTTTGTACACCAGCAATGAAATAGAAGAAGAAATCAGAAAAAAAAATACCATTTGATATAGCAACAAGAAAAATAGAGTACCTAGGAATAAATTGAACCAAGGAGGTAAAAGACCTGTACGCAGAAAACTACACAACATTGAAGAAAGAAATTAGGGAAGACACAAATAAGTGGAAGCATATACCGTGCTCGTGGATTGAAAGAATTAATATCCTCAAAATGTCCGTACTACCCAAAGGAATTTATAGATTCAATGCATTCCCTATTAAGATGCCAATGACATATTTCACAGAATAGAACAGACATTTCAAAAATTTATGTAGAACCATAAACGACCCCGAATAGCTGCAGTAATTTTGAGAAAGAAACACAAAGTAGGAGGGATCACAATACCAGACATCAAACCATACTACAAAGCCACTATACTCAAAACAATCTGATACTGGCACAAGAACAGACCCATAGACCAGTGGAACAGAATAGAAAGCCCAGAAATAAGTCCAGGTCTCTATGGACAACTAATATTTGACGAAGGAGGCAGAAGCATAAAATGGAGCAATAACAGCCTCTTCAACAAATGGTGTTGGGAGAGCTGGACGGCTACATGCAAAAAATTGAAATTGGATCATCAGCGGACACCATATACAAAAATAAACTCAAGATGGATAAAAGACTTAAATATAAGTCGCAACACCATCAAAGTCCTAGAGGAGAACATTGGCAGGAAACTCTCAGATATCCCATGCAGCAATTTTTTCACTGATATGTCTCCTAAAGCAAGGGACATAAAGGAAAGAATAAACAAGTGGGAGCTCATCAAAATAAGAAGCTTCTGCATGGCTAAAGAAAACATCAGCAAAGTGAAAAGGGAGCCAACCCTATGGGAAAACACATTTGCTAATGATGCAACAGATAGAGGTTTGATCTCCAAGACATGTAGAGAACTCACTCGACTCCACTCCAAGAAGCCAAACGATCCAATCAAAAAATGGGCAAAGGACCTGGGCAGATGCTTTTCTAAGGAGGAGGTACAGAGGGCCCAGAGGCATTTGAAAGAATGCTCGGCATCACTAGCCATCAGAGAAATGCAGATCAAAACCACCATGAGATATCACTTCACGCCGGTCAGAACGGCCATCATACACAGATCAACAAACAACAGGTGCTGGCGAGGCTGTGGAGAAAAGGGAACACTAGTACACTGCTGGTGGGAATGCAGACTGGTGCAGCCACTATGGAAAGCAGTGTGGAATTTCCTCAAAAAGCTGAAAATAGAACTGCCTTTGGATCCCGTGATTCCCCTGCTGGAACAATACCTAAGAATCCCAAAACGCCAATTCAGAAGAACCTACGCACCCCAATGTTCATAGAAGCACAATTTACAATAGCCAAGTGTTGGAAGCAACATCAATGCCCATCTGTAGATAATTGGATCAAAAAATAATGGTACAATTACACAATGGAATACTATGCAGCAGAAAGAAAAAAAAGAAGTACTAAACTTTGCGACAGCATGGATGGAACTGGAGAGCATCATGCTAAGCGAAATAAGCCAGGGGGCGAAAGACAAATACCATATGATCTCACCTGTAAGTGGAACCTAACCAACAATACAAAGATGCAAGGAAAATATGACCAGCAACACTGAAAGGAAAAGAAACCAACAGAGACAAGAGGGAAGGAGGGAGGGGGGCGGGGTCAAGGAAGGGAAGGGGAAAGTCAAGGAACATATAGCAAGGACTCATGGACAAAACTAAAGGGGAAGAGTTGAGGGAGGGAGGGGCAAGGGAAAGTGGTGTGGGGAAGGCAGAGGCAAATATATTTGAAAAAATAATTAAATTAATTTTAAAAATGTTTAAAAAAAGAAGCTCTAAATGATACAAAAAAGACAAAAATATGAAGATTTACTAATAGTTCTAAATAATACATTTGTGTGCCTGGAAAATCCAATGACTAACAGCATTTTTTTTTTTATTTGGCAATTGTTCTAATTTTCTTCCTGAAGAATAAATTTGTGAAATTTGCCAAGAGCTTTTTGAAAAAGAAAAACAAGATATGCAACATATCGGTGGAGAATATTGCAAAACACATATGTGATAAAGGACATATGCAGAATATGCATAGAACTCATATGTACCTCAGTAATAAAAGGCTATTAAAAACTAATAAAAATGGACAAAAAATTTGAAGACATTATGCAAAGATACATATGAATGGCTAATAAACACGTGAAAGAAATGGTCATTAGAAAAATATAAATTAAACCACAATAGGATATAATTCCTTGCCCTACAGAATGGTTAAAATGAAAAAGAATTGTACAGAATGAGAATTAACATTAAATGTTCCTGCAATATCATATTGGAATTGTGAGTACATTCTAAAACTCATCAATGGTGATGGTTGCACAACATGGTAAATTTAATTAAGAAATCATTGAATTGTGCACTTGAAGAGGGTGCATTACATGCTACATAAAATATGACCCAATATAGTTACTTTAAAAATAAATAATTTTGACATGAACATTATCTTACATGCCTTTTTATGCATATGCCTAAGTGTGAAATTGTTGGGTCCTTGAAGAAGTATATGTTTAAGTTTAGTAGATAGAACCAAATAGTTTTCCAAACTATTTGTACCAATTTACATTCCTGGTAGCAATATCTGAAAGTTCCTGTTTCTCTTCATCCTTGCCAAAGACTGGAATTCTTAGCCTTTTTAATTTTAGCCACTGTTAATTCTCTTTATATAGTAATCATTCATTTTACCTATATATGTATGTTATACATATTTTTTATTTTTTAAAAGATTTTATTTACTTTTTAGAGAGAGGAAAAGGGAGGGAGAAAGAGAGAAACACTGGTTGGCTGCCTCTCTTACACCCCCAAGTGGGGACCTGGGTCCACAACCCAGGCCTGTGCCTCTGAATTGAACGAGGAATTGAACAGTTGCCCCTTTTGTTCACAGTCTGGTGCTCAACCCGCTGAGCCACACCAGCCAGGACTGTGTGCTTTACATATTTCACCTATTTTTGTTTAATGCTCACCTTATAATATTGTTTATATTTTTGTTGGTTTGTTTTTTTCAACATTGTTATTGTAGTAAAATGTATGTAACATAAAATTGACCATTTTAACCAGTTTTAGATGTACAGTTCAGTGGCATTAAGTACAATCAAATTATTGTGTGAGCACCATGAACATCCAGACTGTTTTTTTTAAACAAAAAATCTGTATCCATTAAACAAAATCTCTTGTTTTCACCTTCTTCCAGATTCTGGAAACCACCATTCTACATTCTGTCTCCATGAATTTAACTGCTCTAGGTGTATCAGATAAGTAGAATCATACATTTGCTTTTTTGTGTGTCTGGATTATTTGACTTAGCATAATGTCTTCAAGGTTCATTTATGTTGCAATATATGCCAGAATTTCCAAGAGGGTACTGGAAATCTCAGAGGGAACACTTTGTAAAGTATATGATTATCTAATCACTATGTTGTGCACCTGAAATTAATACAAAATAATATTGAATATAAACTGTAATTTAAAAAATGTAAAAAATAAAAAATAATTCCTTTCTAAGGATGAAAGATATTTCATTTTATATATTATATATAATACATATATAACACTTCATTTATTCATTTTTTGTCAATAGACATTTGGATTGTTTCCACATTTCAGCTATTGGAAAAATGCTGCTATGAACATAGGTAGAAAAATATTTGTTTGAGACACTGCCTTCAATTCTTTTGGTTATACTTCCAGAAGTAGAATTTCCAGATCATATGTTAATTCTATGTTCACTTCTTTGTGTACCCATTAAACTGTTTTCTACAGTAGCTGCATCATTTTACATTCCTTAACAATGCATAATGTTTCAAATTTCTGCACATCCTGGCAGAAACTTCTTATTTTGTTTTAATTTTTTTGATTATAGCTATTTTAATGGGTGTGAAGTGGCCTGCCACTGTGGTTTTGATTTGAATTTCCCTAATTAGTGATGACCAACATTTTTCACATGCCATTTGCATTTCTTTTTTGTAGAAATGTCTGTTCAAGTCCTTTGGCCATTTTTAAATTATTTGTTTTTTTCTTCTTGTTGTTGACTTGTAAATGTCCTTAATATATTCTAGATATTAATCCTCTATAGGATATATGATTTGCAAATATTTTCATCTGTTCCATGTGTTGCCTTTCAACTTTACAGATAGAATCCTATGATGCAAAAAAATGTTTTTAACTTGAACAAATTCTGTTTATCTATTTTTTATTTTTTTACCTATGCTTTTAGTGTCATATACTTTTATGTAATGAAACACATAATTTCCTTTATGGCTTCTCTAACTGCATTTATGACAATGAAAGATACTTCAGCCTTAAAATTAGATGAATAGAGTTTCCTCTGTTCTTTAACAGTTTTGCTTAACCGTATAACATTTAAAAAACAATGGATTTTTCTACCCTGACTGGTGTGGCTCAGTTGGTTGGGAGTTGTTTCCCCAAAACAAAAGGTTGGTGGTTCGATTCCCAGTCAGGGCACATGCCTAGGCACATGCCAGGGTTTGGTCCCTGGCTGGGGTGCATGCAAGAGGCAACAATCAATGTTTCATTCCCTCTCTTTCTCTTCCTCTCTCTCTAAAAATAAATAAATAAAATCTTAAGAAATGCATTTTCTTTTAAATTTACATTCTTGGAAAATATTTAAGGACATTGGAATGTGTTCACGAGAGAAAAAAATTTATAAAAGAGTCTATCTAGTTTTATTTTTAAAAATTCCAGCCTAAACATGACACATATATAAACAAGTTAGACTGAAAGGACCAAAATGTACCTTGGTTCTATCACGGTAGTGAGATTACTAGTTGATTTCTGTTATACTCTAAGAATTTTCTCATTTTCTAAATAAAAAAATTAGCATATATTGTATTTATTCTCAGAAAAGTACAAGGAATGTTGCAACTATAGAACCAGAAAAATAAAACTTGGAATACAGAGAACTAAATTATGGAACTATCAGAATGATACATGAGCCTGAAAATTAAATTTTGTAATTCAATTTTCTTAGTAATACAGAGATGAAATGATTTAAAAGGAAAACTTTAACTACATAATAAAAGAATCTGTAAATATATACAATAATATCTTAATTTTTGATCCAATCATCTACTGATGGGCAATTAGGTTGCTTCTAACACTTGGCTATTATAAATTGCGCTACTATGAACATTGGGGTGCATAGGTTCTTTTGAATTGGCGTTTTGGGATTCTTAGGGTACAGTCCCAGCAGGGGAATCACGGGATCAAAAGGCAGTTCCATTTTCAGCTTTTTGAGGAAATTCCACACTGCTTTCCACAGTGGCTGCACCAGTCTGCATTCCCACCAGCAGTGTACTAGGGTTCCCTTTTCTCCACAGCCTCGCCAGCACCTGTTGTTTGTTGATCTGTGTATGATGGTCATTCTGACCTGTGTGAGGTGATACCTCATGGTGGTTTTGATCTGCATTTCTCTGATGGCTAGTGATGCCGAGCATTCTTTCAAATGCCTCTGGGCCCTCTGTATCTCCTCCTTGGAAAAGTGTCTGCCCGGGTCCTTTGCCCATTTTTTGAATGGATCGTTTATCTTCTTGGAGTGGAGTTGTGTGAGTTCTCTACAAATCTTGGAGATCAAACCTCTATCTGTTGCATCATTAGCAAATATATTTTCCCATAGGGTTGGCTCCCTTTTCATTTTGCTGATGTTTTCTTTAGCCGTGCAGAAGCTTCTTATTTTGATGAGGTCCCACTTGTTTATTCTTTCCTTTATGTCCCTTGCTTTAGGAGACATATCGGTTAAAAAATTGCTGCGTGGGATATTTGAGAGTTTCCTGCCGATGTTCTCCTATCGTGCATTTACACAATGGAATACTACACAGCAGAAAGAAAAAAAGAACTACTACACTTCACGACAGCAGGGATGGAGCTAGAGAGCATTATGCTAAGTGAAATAAGCCAGGGGGCGAAGGACAAATACCATATGATCTCACCTATAAGTGGATCCTAACGAACAAAACAGAGATGCAAGGAAAATAAGACCAGCAACACTGAAAGAAAAAAGAAACCAACAGAGACAAGAGGGAAGGAGGGAGGGGTGGGCAGGGGAAAAGGAAGGGAAGGGTCAAGTCAAGGAACATATAGCAAGGACTCATGGACAAAGCCAAGGTGGGGAAGGATTGAGGGAGGGAGAGAGGGGAGGGGGGCAGGGGAAAGTTGTAGGGGGAAGGCGGAGACAAATGTATTTGAAAAAAAATAGTCGCTTTTTTCTCCCTTGCCTTTAAATTTTTTTCTTGGTTTACATTTTCCTATCTTCTTACTTTCAACCTTTTTATTTCACAGTTCTTTTAAATGTGTACTTTTTAATAAAAAAATCTAAACAGGATTTATCCTTGCTATTGTAACATGATACAGGTCATTGTTTAAATCTGAAAAATAGTTCAAATATTAAAAAATTGTTCATCAATAATCAGCATTGCAATGTGGACAAAATAAACATCACCAATGATTCCTAGTCAGAGGAAATTCTGTAATGACTTCATAGTATTCCATTTTAGGAGTGCTATATCATGTATTTAACCATGCCTTTATTGCTAACATTTAGATTATTTTCAGTAACTCAAAAGTGTCAAGCAAATGTTATGACTTTTTAAAAAAGTATTACTTTATATTTGAGTATTTCTTTTAAAAACTCCTTAGAGCTATAAAGCCAGCAACAAGAAAGAGTGAGTGTCAAATCAGTATTAGTACTGGGTTACGGATAAGCCAGGCAACTGGCTTACAGTCTTCACTTTTTAAATTTTTTAATGTATATTTATTTATATTTTTCACTTCTTTATTGTGTTCACTTGTCATACAGTTGGATACAGCATTTTGACTCTTAATCTCAGAACCTCTTTGACCCTAACTCCCACATACCCCCCAACCACCAGTCACCAACCCAGAGAGTTTCAAGTATTTCCCATTGTAAATTACTGCTCACTTTCATTGAGCTTGTGAAAAATACAGAAAAACAGATTATAAGATATTTAAATCACCTGCAGTTACACCACCCTGAGACCAGCATTGCTAGTTGTTTACTTGTTTTCCTTTTAACCTCTCTTTATAAACTCCTCTACTACCTACCACTCCCTTTCCCAGAGCCCAGGGCTAAAATCGAAGGGACAGAGTTAGGATGGGTGGATGCTTTGTCCTTTCCCCTTGTCCAACATTTTAGTTACAATTTTCTTTTGGTTCTTTTGAAATTACAAGAGTATAATATCAGTTGAAAATTGAAAGGATAAACTAATAAAGTATGGGTTTCCGGAAAACTCGGGGAGGGGGCGGCTGGTGGAGGATAAGGGGGAGGTGAATGAATCAGCCATATTCTGGGAAGGTGAGTGGAGTTGGAAACTTGATAGATCTAATAATGTATTGGCTCAGGGTTTGTCAATTACTACAGCCTAGCAAATGAGGTTAGGGCAGAATTGTGGGGGAGGGAGCGAGTGACGCAGCAAGCCATTGGCACCAAGAAAATCTAGCCAAGAGACAGCGGCGTTATCATTTTGCAGCACCATTTTTTTTTTATTGGAACCAGCTGCTGTTTTCAGAGGTCCACCCACTGCGGCTCTTTGCAGTCTTTGGCCTGCTCCTGCAGGACGCGTCACAAAGCCCATCGCGATCTTCTGCACCCCAGCCCAGGTCATCGCTGACTCTGCCCGGGTCTCAACCTCAGCACCGCTTTCATCCCAGCAGCAGCCTCAATCACTGCTTTCACACACTAGCCGCTACTGCTAGTTCCACGTCTGCCACAGGCACCGCGGCTTCTGATATTCGGTGAGTCTTTCCCTGCGGAGGTCAGATCTCCTGATCTTGGAGGTACCCACATTAGGCGTGTACTGTTCTTTGAAAAATGTCCAAGTCAGCCGACCACAAGGAATTTTTAGAATCCAGGCAAGAAGAGGCTGGTAATAAGGTGATGGTGGAGGGGCCGGGGAAACTGCTGGAGAGCGGTGAAAATGCCGCAGCTCGGCCTGGAGATGATGGGGAGCGCGGTGAAGAAGCCGCCTCTTGGCCCGGGGAAGAAGGGGGAAAATGTGAAGATGCTGCTGGGTCTGGGGAAGGCGGGGTAAAAAGTGAAGATACTGATGAGGACTCAGGCCCAGACCGTCCAAAAGGACTTATCGGTTATCTTTTAGATACAGACTTTGTTGAAAGTCTACCTGTCAAAGTTAAGTACCGTGTATTAGCCCTCAAAAAGCTTCAAACTAGAGTGGCGAATCTAGAATCCAAATTTCTGAGGGAATTTCATGGAATTGAGAGAAAGTTTGCTGAAATGTATCAGCCCTTGTTGGAAAAAAGACGTCAGATCATCAACGCAATCTATGAGCCTACGGAAGAGGAATGTGAATATAAATCAGACTATGAGGACTATGATGATGAGGAGATGTATGATGAGGAAGAAATTTGTGGTAATGAAGAGGGTCTGGTACATGAGTACATGGATGAAGATGATGGTTATGGGGAAGATTATTATGATTATGCTGTTGAGGAGGATGACAATGATGACGACGACAATGATGATGATGATGACAATGATGACGATGATGACATTGAGGCTACTGGGGAAGATAATAAAGAAGATCCTAAAGGAATTCCTGATTTTTGGCTGACTGTCTTAAAAAATGTTGACACAGTCACTCCTTTGATTAAGAAATGTGATGAGCCTATTCTGAAGCTCCTGACAGATATTAAAGTGAAACTTTCAGATCCTGGTGAGCCTCTCAGTTTCACACTGGAGTTTCACTTCAAACCCAATGAATATTTCAAAAATGCACTGTTGACAAAGACCTATGTGCTGAAGTCAAGGCTAGCATTTTATGATCCCCATCCCTATAGGGGAACTGCGATTGAGTATTGCACAGGCTGTGAGATAGACTGGAATGAAGGAAAGAATGTCACTTTGAAAACCATCAGGAAGAAGCAGAAACATCGGATCTGGGGAACAATCCGAACCGTCACTGAACATTTCCCCAAGGACTCATTCTTCAATTTCTTTACTCCTTATGGAATCAGTTCAAATGGAAAGGATGGCAATGATGATTTTTTACTTGGTCACAATTTACGTACTTACATAATTCCAAGATCAGTATTATTTTTCTCAGGTGATGCACTTGAATCTCAGCAGGAGGGGGTAGTTAAGGAAGTTAATGATGCAATTTATGACAAAATTATTTATGATAATTGGATGGCTGCAATTGAGGAGGTTAAAACCTGTTGCAAAAATCTTGAGGCAACGGTAGAAGACATTGATCGCTAAGGCAGAGTCTACATGGCCCTGAAATTAACAGCCTTATATATCGTTACTCAAAATAAGTTAGTCTTGTGTTCTGAATTTTCTTAGAGTGTTAGTTAAAGCATATGTCTCAGAAATATAAAAGATGTTCAAATACTAATTCATTTGACCTTGTATTTTAATAGTAGAATGCTTTTAAGAAATGTAGACTGTGGTAAATAATTTAAGTAATTAATATAGTGTGGTGTACTTTAATCCTTCTGAAGTCCTTTTGTCATGTAACTATTAATCTGTGGCTGTGAATAATACCCAGACTGCTAAATGAGATCAATGTTTATTTGGAAAGAAAATCTGGGAGAACCCACCTAAGGTTTTGTTTTTGGTTTTTTTTTTTGGCTGTTGTTTTTTTATGTATTAATGTTTATTCAGTCCTTTAGCTAATGGATTTAATTTTATTGTGCCTGTTTCATTTTGCAATAAAAATGCAATGGAATTTAAAATTTGAATGCTTAAAAAGAAGCCTGCATATGGTTAAGAATTTCAGGCAAAACCAACTTTATTGTTAATAACAGCTTGTTCATTGGCTCTTGTGTTATGTGATCATAATAAATAATGAAACTTAGTCATATTGAGGTTATTGTTTATCAGTGAAGTGTTAATCACAGTATTTTCAAAAGATTGACACATATTGTTCTGTGTAATTTTGTGAACTATAATTACAGTGTATAATTTTTACTTTCCTATAGTACATTTAATCATTCATTGAAAGTGATTACCATTTTGAAAAGATTTTTCATGTTCTTTCACTGCAAAATAAAATGAATAAAAATGTCAGTGTTTTATGTTTTAAAACTGATCTTTTTTCTGGTTATAAAAGTATTATGTTAATTGGAGGATATTTGGAAAATACAAAAAATACACTAATTAAAATGCATACTTCCACTCCTCAAAGATAAGCACTGTTAATGGTTAATGTTGTCATTTATTTTTTACTGTTATTTTTCTATGTTAGTAGAAATTTTCTAAGCAAATTTACTAACACTATACTTAGATATACAAAGAAAGTGTAACTTTTTATTGTTTACAACTGATTTAGCCTTAATCCTGAGTCCACCTCTACCATCCAGGATTGTAGAAAAACAAAAAACTCAAATTTAACCAATCCAGTAAACTCATTACTATTTAGTAATTCAAACACTCTGCATAAACAAAAAGGTCCTATATGTTAGTCTATATTTCAGATTTAGCTACCCTTTTACCATGTTATCTGGATGCATAGGGTCTTATATTGCTTTATGGCATTCGTGGGGGTGGGGAACATACACTGACTGGGGACAATGGGATGTGGTTGATCAGAGAGCTAACTTTGTTTCAGAGCTGCTTTGCCTTCCTCAGGTGTGAAAACCCAGAGATTTGGCTTTCCCCTTTGGCAGACTCTGTGAAAGTCGCATCTATCCCTCTGGGACAACAGGAAACATCTTTGTGCACAGGTGCATTTGCACACTTGTGATTATTTTTCTTTTTAAACTTTGTCAATTACAGTTGACATTCAATGTTATATCAGTTTCTGGTGTACAGCACAGTGATTAGACAGTCATATACTTTACAAAGTGGTCCCCCCAATATTTTTAGTACCTACTTGGCACCATACATAGATATTTTTATAATATTTTTAGTATTATTATTAAATTTTAGTTATTTATTTTTTAGAGAGAGAGAGAGAGGAAGGGAGGGAGAAAGAGAGAGACAAACATTGATGTGAGAGAGAAATATTGATTGGTTTCCTCTCATATGCACCCCGACAGGGGATCAAACCCCCAAACTAGGCATGTGCCCTGATTTGGAATTGAGCCAGCAACCTTTCGCCTTATAGGATGATGCCCAACCAACTGAGACACACTGGTCAGGACACTTCTTATGATATTATTGACTTTATTCCCTATGCTGTACTGTTATATCCTCATGAATATTTTGTAGCTACAGATTTGTACTTCTTAATCCAATGGGGATGTATTTATATTTTAATTTTTTATTGTTGACACTATTACAGATGTTCCCATTTCCCCCAACTTTACCCTCCTCTATCCAGCCCCCACACCACCCTGGCCTTCACCACATTGTTGTCTGTCTCCATGGGCTATGCATATATGCACCTATGTTCTTTGGCTAATCTCTTCCAGTCCACCCCTCCCCTCTGAGATCTGTCAGTTGTTCCATTTATCCGTGCCTCTGGTTTTATATTGTTCGTCAGTCTATTTCATTTATTAGATTCCACATATGAGTGAGATCATATGGTATTTCTATTTATCTGACTGGTTTATTTTGCTTAGCATAATTTTCTCTAGGTCCATCCATGCTGTCTCAAAGGATAAGAGTTCCTTCTTTTTTACAGCTGCGAAGTATTCCACTGTATAAATGTACCACAACTTTATTATCTACTCATCGAATGATGGGCACTTGGGCTGTTCCCAGTTCTTGCCTATTGCAAATAACACTGCTATGAACATAGATGTGCATATATTCTGATTAGTGTTTCAAGATGCTTAGAATATATTCTTTTAAGTGGGATCACTGGGTCAAATGGCAGTTTCATTTTTAATTTTTGAAGGATACTCCATACTGTTTTCCACAGTGGCCGCACCAGCCTGCATTTCCACCAGTGGTGCACTAGGGTTCCCTTTTCTACACATCTTCACTAGCACTTGTTGTTTGTTGATTTATTAACGATAGCCATTTTGGTGGGTGTGAAGTAATATCTCATTGTAGTTTTAATTGGCATCTTTCTGATAGGTTGAGCATCTTATGTCTATTGGCCATCTGTATGGTCTCTGGAAAAGTGTCTATTTAGGCCCTTTGCCCATTTCTTAATTTGGTAGTTTGTCTTTCTAGCATTGTGTTATGTAATTTCTTTATGTATTTTGTAAATTAACCCCTTATCAGTATATCCTTGATGAAAATTTTCTCACATACAGTAGGTTCTTTTTTCATTTTGTTGATAGTTTCATTTTGCTGTGCAGAAACTTTTTAATTTAATATAGTCCTATTTGTTCATTTTTTCCATTGTTTCCCTTGCCCTAGGAGATGTATCACCAAAAATACAGCTAATGTGAGATGTCTGAGATTTTACTGCTTATGTTTTCATCTAGGATTTTTATGATTTTGCGACTTATATTTAAGTCTTTTACCCACTCTGAGTTTACTGTTTTGTATGGTGTAAGTTGGTGGTCTAATTTTTGCATGTATCAGTCCAATTTTCCTAAAATCATTTGTTAAAGAGACTGTTTTAAATTTATTGTATGTTCTTCCCTCCTTTATCTAATATTAATTGACCATAAAGGCATGGGTTTATTTCTGGGCTCTCTATTCTGTTCTATTGATCTATATGCCTGTTCTTATGCCAGTACCAAGCTCTTTTGATTACAATGGCTTTTAACTATAGTTTGATATCTGGTATTATGATCCCTCCAACTTTGTTCTTCTTTTGCAGATTGTTGAGACTATTCAGGGTCTTTTGTGGTGGCATTTAAAGTTTTGAAATATTCTAAATCTGTGAGATCTGCCATTTTAAAAAAGTTTTTTATTTTAAAATCATGATTATTCTACTACAGTTGTTTCAATTTTTCCCCCTTTGCCCTTCTCCACCTATCCCACCCTGCCCCCATATCCCACAGTCAATTCCCACTCTGTGGTCCGTGTCCATGGTCATTCATATATATTCTTTGTTTAGTCCCTCCTCCTTCTTTTCATCATTATCTTCCTTCCCCATCCCCTCTAGTCATTTCCAGTCTGCTCCATGTTTCCATGCCTGTGGTTTATTTTGTTCATTAGTTTATTTTGTTGAATAGATTCCACTTATAGGTGAGATCATATGGTATTTGTCTTTCACTGACTGGCTTATTTCACTTAGCTTAATATTCTCCAGTTCCATCCATGTTGTCACAAAAAGTAGGAGTTCCTTCTTTCCTTCTTTTTTAAATGCAGATTGATTTTATTTTTCTAATGTCAAAATCCATTATAAAATATTAAAAAAATTAAATCCATTATAAAGTCTCAGCAATTGAAACAACATGACACCAGCACAGAAGTAATCCAGTAGATCAATGAAATAAAATGAACATTCTAGAAAAAATGTATATATCTGTCTAACAATGTAATATGTGATTAAATTAATATTTCAGCCCTGGCTGGGGTGACTCACTGGATTGAGTGCCAACCTGTGAACTGAAGGGTCACTGGTTCGATTCCCAGTCAGGGCACATGCCTGGGTTGCAGGCCAAACTCCATGTGGGGTGCGTGTGAGGGGCAACCACATACTGATGTTTCTCATGCTCTCTTTCTCCCTTCCTTCCCCTATCGCTAAAATAAATAAATAAATAAATAAATAAAACATTAAAAAAAAAGAAATGGACCAGTTCTGAGACATTCTGTATAATAAATAAATAAATAAATAAATATTTCAAACCAATGGAGAAAATAAGGCTTATTCAACAAATAAGGTACATTGATCACTATTACTCAAAATAAAAAAATAGACCTATTTCCCACAGTATACAAAAAATATACAGGTGAGTTAAAAATCAATATGTAGAATCTAAGGAGTTTTAGGAGAAAATACAAACTAATATTTTTCTTACCCTGAAGTAAAATATGCAAACCCAGAAGCTATAAAGTAAAATATTGACAATATGACTATATTAAACATTTAAGACTATATAGTAGTATACATATAAAAAAGTTAAAGGACAAGGAATAAAATAAGAAAGTATTTGCAATACATCTAAAAAAGGGATAATAGTTTTTTTTTCCCCCCTTAGGGCAAAATTTCTACAAACATTTAATTTAAAAAAAGTATAAAGAATACCAAAAATTCATTTAAAGCTTTTTAAAAATAATAGAAATAGGCAAGAAACATACAAAAACGGGTTTCTTTTCAACAAAGAATAAAGGAACAATTAAAATAGCACATCGTTGTCTCAATCAGAATAATAAGTATTAAAAATATTGGTAATATCAAGTATTGGCTACTGTGAAAGGAAGTGGGTATTCATAGAGTCTTTTCCTTCATCTTCTTAAAACATTCCCTTTTGCATATCTTGCAATGCTGGTTTGTTGGAGGTGTATTCTTTTAACCATCTGTTGCCTGGGAAACTCCTTATTTCACCTTCCATTTTAATGGAGAGCCTTGCTGGGTAGAGCAGTCTTGGTTGCAGGCCTTTGCTTTTCATGGCTTGGAATATATCTTGCTATTCCCTTCTGGCATGTAGTGTTTCTGTTGAGAAGTCAGCTGCCACTCGTACTGGGGCTCCCTTATATGTTATTAACTCTTTCTCCCTTGATTCCCTTAGGATTCTCTCTTTGTTTTTGATAGTTGCCATTTTAATTGTGATGTGTTTTAGAGTGGGTTTCATTGGGTCCCTCTTGAATGGGACCCTCTGTGCTTCCTGGACTTGTGTGACTTTTTCTCTCCTCCCATTAGGGAAGTTTTCCATCATGACTTTTTCAAACAGGTTCTCTATCCCTTGCTCCTCCTCTTCTTCTGCTATCTCTATTATATGGATATTATTACATTTCAGGTTGTCCTGCATTTCCCTAAATGCCTCTTCATGCTTTTTGAGTCTTTTTTCATTTTCTTGCTCTTTCTGGGAGCTTTTTTCTACCTTATCCTCCAGCTCGCTGATTCGATCCTTTGCTTCATCTAGTCTGCTTTTGATTCCTTCTATTGTGTTCTTCAATTCAGAAATTGTATTCTTCATTTCCTCTGGTGTCTTATTGATAGTTCCTATGTCCCTTTTCATGCTGATATAGCTTGCAGTACGTTCCTCGTAGCTTCCCTGTAGTTTTTTGTAATTCCCTCTGAGCTCACTGACCTCATTGAGCTTCCTTAGAATCATTGTTTGGAACTCAGTATCTGATAGTTTACTTTCCTCTCTTTCATTTTGTTCTCTTTGTGGGGATTCCTCCTTTCCCTTTGACTGGGGGATGTTCCTTTGTTTTCCCATTATTTGTGAAACTCTTCTTTTTTGCTTCTGTTTCTTAAATTGATCTTTCTTGATTTCCTAACTTCGTAGTGTGAACTTCTATGGTAGGAGACCAATGCTTTCTTCTTTTTGGAACTGCTACTGATGATGTCAGATGTTGACACTGTCTGACCTTAGGCAGTCTGTTCAAGACTTCCAGGAATCTGCTGTCTGTGGTTGTCTCCTTCAGTAGTTAATCTAGTCACTCTGCACTCAGCAGGACAGCTTAGATAGCTGAAGGCAGGGTGGAGTCCCTCCTGGGGACAGAGTTATTGTGTCCTCTCACGCTGCTGCCACTCAGGGGAGTGGTCTGCCTAAGTCAGATGGCTGCTGCCATATAGGGGAGGAGTTAGCACCAGGACCCCGCCAGCTCCTCTCTCCATTCTCTCCCCAAAGCCTCAGTCTCCCATCTCTCCTCAAGTGGTTCTAGACTGCTCTGCACCCCCATTGGCCAGGGATCTACTGTCTGTGGCTGCCACTCTGCACCCAGCAGTCAGGCTTAGCACTACAGGTCCAGGGCCGAGTCCCTCCTAGGGGCAGGGTTATTGTGTCCTCTCATGCTTTTGCCACTCAGGGGAGTGGTCTGCCTGAGCAAGACAGCTGCTGCCATATGGGGGTGAGTCAGCACCAGGATCCCACCAGCTACTCTCTTAGTTCTCTCCCCAAAGCCTTCTTCCCCAGTCTCCTCAGGTATCTCTTGCCCACTTTGACCCCACATTTGCCTGAGACCCAGGGAAGTGGCTGCAAATAAAAATTTATGTGTTGACCCTTTAGAAGGCTCTTTGCGTCTCCAGTCACTTGTCTCTGGAAGAGAGCAACCCTGCTGGTTTTTGCAGCTGGCTGTTATCTGTGTACTTTTTGGGCTCTGGTGCTGTAGGCTGGAGACCCTGCTTGTCGTTTAGACCCAGCTCTTCTCAAGGGGATCCAACTGGCTCTTTCAATATCCTTCTGGTGCTGCCGCCTGTGGGTGCCTCGCCTGCCTTTTTGAGTCTCTACTGCACTCCTTACCACTTAGATTGTGCTAAAGCTGATTCTTCTGTCTGTCTGAGCTTACAAGGCTTCTCTCTCACTATTTTCAGTTGTTTGTTCCAGGTGATTTCCCCACAATGTGGTTGTAATTCCAGATTAGTCCTGGGAGGCAGTCTGTGCAACCTCCACTCTCTCCTCTGCCATCTTGATTCTGTCCTGCCATTGGTTTTTAAATAAGATTGTGTTGAATCTGTAGATTGCTTTGGGTAGTATGGATATTTTAACGATGTTAATTTTTCCTATCCATGAACATAATATATGTTCCCACTTAATGGTATCATTCTCAATTTCTTTCTTTAGTATGTTATAATTTTCCAAGAACAGTTTTATTACCTACTTGGATAAATTTATACCTAGGTACCTTATTTTTTGATTCTGGCAATAGTAAATAAGATTGTTGTCTTAATTTCTCTTTGGGAGAGTTCATTATTGGTGTATAAAAATGCCATTGATTTCGGAGTATTGATTTTGTATCCTGCTATGTGACTGAAACTACTTCAGTTCTAGTAGGTTTTTTTGTGGAATTTTTAGAGTTTTCTATATACAATATCATGTCTGCTGCAAATAATGACAGTTTTGCTTACACCAATTTAGATGCCTTTTATTTCTTCTTTTTGCCTGATTGCTGTGGATAAAACTTCCTGTACTATGTTGAATAAGAGTGGTAAAAGCAAACTTCCCTGTTTTGTTTCTGTTGTTAAGGTAAATGCTTTTAGTTTTTGTCCATTGAGTATGGCATTGGCTGTGTGTTTTTCATATATGACCTATATTATGTTGAGGTATGATTCTTCTATTCTCACTTTGCTGAGAATTTTTTTAAATAAAGATTTTATTTATTTTTAGAGAAGGGGAAGGGAGGGAGAAAGAGAGGGAAAGAAACATCAAAGTGTGGTTGCCTCTCATGTGCCCCTCACTGGAGACCTGGCCCGCAACACAGGCATGTGCCATATCTGGGAATCAAACTGGTGACCCTTTGGTTTGCAGGCGGACACTCAATCCACTGAGCCATACCAGCCAGGGCTGCTGAGAGGTTTTCTTTTGTTGTTGTTGTTTTTTTTTATCATAGGTACGTGTTGGATTTAATCAAGTGCTTTTTCTGCATCTATTGATATTTCTAGCCTTCATTTTTAATATGTTGTATCACATTTTTTGATTTTTGAATATTGTACCAAATTTGCCTCCCCAGAATAAATCACGCTTGATCGTGGCGTATGATCTTTTCATTGTATTGCTAGATCTGATTTGCTAATATTTTGTTAAGGATTGTAACATTTATGTTCATTAGGGATATTAGCATATAATTTCTTTGTAGTGTCTTTATCTGGTATTGGATTCGGATTATGCTGGCCTGGTAAGAAGAGCTTGGAAATATTTCCTCCTCTTGAATTTTTTGGAACAGTTGAAAAGGATAGGCTATAGTTCTTTAAATGATTGGTAATATTATCCTGTGAAGCCAATCAGTCCAGGACTTCTGTTTGTTGCTAATTTCTAAAAATATTGCTTTGATTTCATTAGTTGTAATGGGTCTATTTAGATTTTCTGATTCATCCTGACTCACTTTTATAAGATTGCACATCTCTAGGATTTCTTTTTTTAATTTAATTTTATTTTTTTAATTTATTTACTTTTTAAATACATTTGTCTCTGCCTCCCCTCCACCTCTTTCCCTTGCCCCCTCCCACCTTCCCTCCCTCAGCTCTACCCCTTTGGTTTTGTCCATGAGTCCTTGCTATATGTTCCTTGACTTTCCCCTTCCCTACCCTTTCCCTGTCCCCCCCTTCCCTCTTGTCTCTGTTGATTTCTTTTCCTTTCAGTGTTGCTGGTCATATTTTCCTTGCATCTTTGCATTGTTGGTTAGGTTCCGCTTATAGGTGAGATCATATGGTATTTGTTTTTCGCCCCCTGGCTTATTTCGCTTAGCATGATGCTCTCCAGTTCCATCCATGCTGTCGCAAAGTTTAGTACTTCTTTTTTTCTTTCTGCTGCGTAGTATTCCATTGTGTATATGTACCATTATTTTTTGCTCCAATCATCTACTGATGGGCATTTAGGTTGCTTCCAACACTTGGCTATTGTAAATTGTGCTGCTATGAACATTGGGGTGCATAGGTTCTTTTGTATTGGCGTTTTGGTGTTCTCAGGGTAGAGTCCCAGCAGGGGAATCGCTGGATCAAAAGGCAGTTCCATTTTCAGCTTTCTGAGGAAATTCCACACTGCTTTCCACAGTGGCTGCACCAGTCTGCATTCCCACCAACAGTGTACTAGGGTTCCCTTTTCTCCACAGCCTCGCCAGCACCTGTTGTTTGTGGATCTGTTTATGATGGCCATTCTGACCGGTGTGAGGTGGTACCTCATGGTGGTTTTGATCTGCATTTCTCTGATGGCTAATGATGCTGAGCATGCTTTCAAATGCCTCTGGGCCCTCTGTATCTCCTCCTTAGAAAAGCATCT
The DNA here is from genome assembly GCF_021234165.1 of Pteronotus mesoamericanus. NCBI lineage: Eukaryota > Metazoa > Chordata > Mammalia > Chiroptera > Mormoopidae > Pteronotus > Pteronotus mesoamericanus. The sequence continues at coordinate 9,150,028 of NW_026555198.1, forward strand.
GCCCAGGTCCTTTGCCCATTTCTTGATTGGATCGTTTGTCTTCTTGGAGTCGAGTCGAGTGAGTTCTTTATATGTCATGGAGATCAAACCCCTATCTGATGTATCATTAGCGAATATATTTTCTCATAGGGTTGGCTCCCTTTTCATTTTGCTGATGTTTTCTTTAGCCATGCAGAAGCTTCTTATTTTGATGAGGTCCTACTTGTTTATTCTTTCCTTTATGTCCCTTGCTTTAGGAGACATATCAGTGAAAAAATTGCTGCGTGGGATATCTGAGAGTTTCCTGCCAATGTTCTCCTCTAGGACTTTGATGGTGTTGTGACTTATATTTAAGTCTTTTATCCATCTTGAGTTTATTTTTGTGTATGGTGTCAGCGGATGATCCAATTCCAATTTTTTGCATGTAGCCGTCCAGCTCTCCCAACACCATTTGTTGAAGAGGCTGTTATTGCTCCATTTTCTGCTTCTGCCCCCTTTGTCGAATATTAGATGTCCATAGAGACCTGGGCTTATTTCTGGGCTTTCTATTCTGTTCCACTGGTCTATGGGTCTGTTCTTGTGCCAGTACCAGATTCTTTTGAGTATGGTGGCTTTGTAGTAGAGTTTGATGTCCGGTATTGTGATCCCTCCTACTTCGTGTTTCTTTCTCAAAATTGCTGTGGCTATTCGGGGTCGTTTATGGTTCTACATAAATTTTTGAAATGTCTGTTCTATTTCTGTGAAATACGTCATTGGTATCTTAATAGGGATTGCATTGAATCTATAAATTGCTTTGGGTAGTAAGGACATTTTGAGGATATTAATTCTTCCAATCCATGAGCACGGTATATGCTTCCATGTATTTGTGTCTTCCTTAATTTCTTTTTTCAATGTTGTATAGTTTTCTGCATACAGGTCTTTTGTGTCTTTGGTTAAATTTATCCCTAGGTACTTTATCTTTTTTCGTGCTATATCAAATGGTATATTTTTTCTGATTTCTTCTTCTATTGCATTGCTTTTGTACAAAAACGCCTTTGATTTCTGAATGTTGACTCTGTACCCTGCTGTTTTGCCAAATTCACTTATTAGGTTGAGGAGTTTTTTGGTAGAGTCTACAGGGTTCTCTATGTACACTATCATGTCATCTGCAAACAATGATAGTTTTACTTCCTCCTTTCCTATTTCAATGCCTTTTATCTCTTTCTCTTGTCTGACCGCTGTGGCTAGGACTTCCAATATGATGTTGAAAAGAAGCGGTGAGAGCGGACATCCTTGTCGTGTTCCCGATCTTAGTGGGAAAGCTTTCAGTTTTTGCCCGTTGAGTATGATATTAGCTGTAGGTTTTTCATATATGGCCTTTATTACATTGAGGAATGCCCCATTTATTCCCATTTTGCTGAGTGTTTTGATCATAAATGGGTGCTGTACCTTGTCAAATGCTTTTTCTGCATCTATCGAGATGATCATGTGGTTTTTGTCTTGTCTTTTATTTATGTGATGTGTCACGTTTACTGATTTGCGTATATTGAACCATCCCTGCATCCCTGGGATGAATCCCACTTGATCGCAGTGGATAATCTTTTGAATGTATTGCTGGATGCGGTTTGCCAATATTTTGTTGAGGATTTTAGCATCAATGTTCATCAGCGAAATTGGCCTGTAGTTTTCTTTCTTTGTAGGGTCTTTATCTGGTTTTGGGATCAGGGTGATGCTGGCCTCATAGAAGGAGTCTGGGAGTCTTCCCTCCTCTTGGATTTTTTGGAATAGTCTGAGAAGGACAGGGGTTAGGTCTTCCTTAAATGTTTTGTAAAATCCTCCTGGGAAACCGTCCGGCCCTGGGCTTCTGTGTGCCGCGAGGTTCTTGATGACTGCTTCAATTTCCCCAGCTGTTATCGGTCTGTTCAAGCTTTCTGTTTCTTCCTCCTTCAGTGTTGGAAGAGTATACTTTTCTAGAAATGTGTCCATTTCATCAAGATTTTCAAATTTCTTGGCATATAATTGTTCATAATAGTTTCTGATGATCCTTTGCATTTCTGTGGTATCAGTTGTTATTTCTTCTCTTTCATTTCTGATATCATTAATTTAGGTCCTCTCCCTTTTTTTCTTGATGAGTCTGCTTAAAGGCTTGTCAATTTTATTAATCTTTTCAAAGAACCAGCTTCTGGATTGGTTGATACTCTGAATTGTTCTTTTTGTCTCTATGTCATTCAGTTCTGCTCTCATCTTGACTATTTCCTTCCTTCTACTTGCTCTGGGATTGATTTGTTGCTGTTTCTCCAGTTCTTGAAGTTGTCGTGTTAGGTCTTTTATTTGAAATGTTTCTATCTTTTTTAGGTAAGCCTGTATTGCTACGAACTTCCCTCTCAGGACCGCCTTTGCTGTGTCCCATAGGTTTTGGACTGTTGTCTGCTCATTTTCATTTGTTTCCAGAAATTTTTTGATATCTTCTCTTATCTCATTGTTGACCCATTCATTGTTTAATAGTCTACTGTTCAGTCTCCATGAGTTTGCAAGTTTTTGAAGTTTCTCTTTGAGGTTGATTTTGAGTTTCAAGGCCTTGTGGTCCGAGAAAAAGTTTGGTATTATTTCAATTTTCCTGAATTTGCTGAGGCTTGCTTTGTGTCCTATCATGTGGTCTATCTTTGAAAAACTGCCATGAGCATTTGAAAAGAATGTGTATTTTTCTTCTTGGGGATGTAAGGTTGTATATATGTCAGTTAAGTCTCTTTGATTCAGTGTGTCATTCAGCGCCACAATATGTTTATTAATGTTTTGTTTGGAAGATCTGTCCATTTTTGACAGTGGGGTGTTGAAATCCCCTACTCTCAGTGTGTTGCTGTCTATATCTTTTCTGAAGTCATCCAACAATTTCCTTATAAACTTGGGGGCTCCTATATTGGGAGCATATAAGTTTACAATGTTGATGTCTTCTTGATAGATTATTCTTTCAAGTATTATAAGGTGCCCCTGTGGGCGTCTCTTTATGGCCTTTGTTTTGAAATCTACTTTGCCTGATACAAGTATGGCAACGCCGGCCTTTTTCTCATGCCCATTTGCTTGGAATATTATTTTCCTTCCCTTTACTTTCAATCTGTGTAGGTCTCTTGCTCTGAGGTGGGTCTGTTGTAGGCAGCATATGTGTGGGTCATTGTTTTCTTATCCATTCAGCTACCCTTAAACAGCAAAAAATTTGAAAAAGGGAAAGACGGAATTCTTTTCTGCAGAATTTGGTGGCTTCTGCGATCTCCCTTTTGGTACACTGCTTTTGAAGTTTGTTGGGTCCCACTCAGTCGTCTCTGGTGTTTACCACTTGGCGCTTTGGTTCTGTGCCCCTAGGGAGAGAGTCTGGCTCAGGCCAGTGACAGATGCATTGTCTCTGTCTTGCCCTTGGCAAACTGCTTGAAGCTACAAGTGGTCCACAATTTGTGGCTGCCTCTACTGGACCTGGCTTCACCTTGGAAGGACCAGATTGCTCTGCAAAGCTGGCTTTTATCACCACTGGTCCCGGGGTTGGGCCAGCAAACGTCCCAAGGCACCCCCGATGCCGCCCCTGTCTGCCTCTGCGGGCCGGCCAGCTGCCTACTAAGCGTAGCGACCGAGAGAGCCTCTGGCAGATTCAAGAGGATGGAGCTAATGGGTCTTTGGTGAGGGGGTGGTGCTGCTGTCCAGACTTCAAGGAAGATGGTAGGTATGGCCCTGGACCCAGGACCAGTGAGTCTGTCCTGGATCTTGCCCAGACTTGGGCAGGTCAGAGCCCCTAGTATTCAGAAGGTTGTGGTCTCTGGGGCCCAGAGGTTGGGTCTGCTGGAAGCCAGGAGGGTGTTTCTATCTCCTGTGAGCGGGGTGGCGCCAGTCAGGTTCATGGCAAAGTGGGGAGAATGACTCCTCCCCCTAACTAGTCACTAATGCCCCCTCAGCCTGCCCAGACTGTTACACCCCGCCCCAGGCTATGCTGCTGGCTCCCTCAGTGAGGCGACGGAAATTCCTATGGATGGAGCATGAGAAATTCCTAAGGGCAGGGTGTGAGGAATTTTTAAGGGTGGGGTAATTGCTTTTCTCCAGGCTGCTTGGAGGGCATTGCTCCGCCCGGAAAAGATGTGTACTGAGATTGACTTAGCACTGGAATCCAGGCAGTTGTCCTCCTGTGTCTCTTCCCAGAGCCACAAACTCCAGACTTTCTTCAGGAGACTCCAGACTACACCACCCTTTCTCTGCCGAATCCAGGGTGAGTGGCTGTGAATGCAGTTCTGCGTGTTGTCTCCTTAAGAGTGTGTCTGTGCCTCCAGTGGACTCTGCCTCTCTTTGGGGAAGAGGAAGCCACCCCCCACCCTCGCCCCCACCCCCACCCCCACCCCCGCATTCTATGTGAGCGTCTCTTCGGGGCTCTGGTACTCTGGGCTTGGGAGCCAGGCCTGGGGTTTAGACCCTGCGTCTCTCTGCGGGAACACTCTGCAGCTGAGGTACACCCCTAGTGCATTGCCCATGGGAGCAGGGACAGCCTTTTCCGCTTCTCCGCCCTTCCTACCAGCCTTTACATGGCGTCTTTTACAGCCCCTTGGTTATATATCTCCTCTTCAGCCAGTCTTCAGTTGGTCAGGGTATGTCCTCCGCGCCCCACCCCAATTTTGTTGAATTTCCATTTGCGTTCCGGGAGGAGGTGAACACAAGATCCACCTACTCCGGGGCCAACTTGAAAACCACTGGGTAGTTTTCTGGAGTACGGAAAATGGCATGCTTTCAACTGTTGATTTGCAAGATCCTTGTGATACAGAGAAATCTGATCAGATCACTGGGGAGGAGCAGGGAGGGGCTGTAGGAGGAGGCTGCTGGAGGCAATGGTAAACAGTCTAAGACAGATTGGCTGAGAAGCTGGATGCCTCTGGAGCACATGGAATTATGGGCCAGATTTAAAATAAAAGGAGGGCAGAGACTGGCTCTAGGGCACTCCTTGAAGATGCCTGGATGATCGTGCTACAGCTGCCTGCAGACAGTATATTGGATTGCAGAAGGAACTCCGGGCACAGCCTAGGATCAGGCTGGCCTGGCGGAGGGTGGCAGGGTTATTCTTTGGGTGTTCTAGAGGGGCTGGGCTCTGAGGCAGAAGCCTGCCATTCTTCCAAAATTGTGTAGCTTTTGTATCTTAGGTTGTTTTAGTTTGTAAACAAATCCTAGAGAAATAAGATAAATAAAAGTGAACAGGGGGGGAATGATAAGGGAATCTAGGAATTAAAGATTTTAGCCTTAACTGATACGCTTAAGTGACTAATGCACGTGGAAAGCTGTTATTCCAAAATTGTGTAGCTTTTGAATAAAGACTCCTTTCCTTTTTCACCAAATCTCTGTCTCCAGAACTAAGCCTGGAGGGCGGTGGCAGGCAGCAGGACCCCGCTTGCTGTTTGGTAACGCTTGGCCCTCAGGGAAAATAAATAAATAGATCGTGAGAATGTTCTAAGGTGAGGAGAACTAAAGAAAAGCTGAGTGAGGGTGTAAGTTAAGCCAGCTCAGGCTGGGATGTAACCCAGGAGGCTGGACTCCCTGATCCTCCCAAAAGTGAACTGACGCTTTGCTCCCGGTTAGAGAGACAATGCCAGGCTTCCTTGGGCACCGGATGGGGAAAGAGGCTGGACCTCCAAAAAACAGCCACACGAGGGTACCCTCAAGACAGGAGGAAATGACATTAATAAGGAGTCTCTTATGTTGGGTACTGAATGCATGCCAGGCACTGTGGAAAACATTCTCCATACATTCTCACTTCTTTTTGTTTTTACAAATATCCCTGTGTATACGTGAGGACTCCAAAGCTAAGGAAGCAAACAAAAAAGGTAAAGCAACTTAACCAAGGTAAGCACAGCTAAGTCATGGCTTGAGGTATATCTATAGGCATATTTTTATTAGATCATGCCTGTAATTTGCCTCAGATTATGACAAAGAAAGGTGCCAGTTAAAATTTTAAGCGCAAGTTGGAGGATAATTGGTTCCCAGAGAGAAAAACATCTGAAATGCCATGTAAAAACTGTCAGTCAAGACAGCCCTTTCTTCTTGGTTCCTAAACAGAGTTGGAGCAAAGTACTTGTTATGAAGAAAATTTCTTATGTTTGACCCCCTTTACCCTTTATTAGGAACTTGTGATGGAAGAAGTTTTGACCTTGGGTGGTGAGCACACAATACAAAATACAGATGATGTCTCATGGAATTGTATACTTGAAACCAATGTCATCCCAATAAATTTAATTTAAAAAAATAAAATTCCTAAGAACCTTAATAGGGCTTCTGAAATTCAAACTCAAAGCACATCCTGAGGCTCAAAGTGGAGAAGTGTTTTGCTCTGCGACTCTGTCTACATATCCATTTAACTCCAAGGTCCATCTACTTTGAGGAACTTAGGCCCAGTGATTTAGAAATATGCAAGAACTGCTGGGGGAATAGCGCCTTCATTGCTCATGCCCATCCTAAGCACAAATATCACCAGTTATGTTCCCTTTTATGGGTCCTATCTGCTTCTGAGAGATGGACAGCAAAGGGTCAAAGAAATTCTCAAACTCAGGGAAGGCGTGAGGGGAAAGAGACAGAGAGAGAAAAAGGAATTAGAAAAACCAAGATCTCGCTTGTCCCCTGCCCTCAGTCACACCCAGAAGTGGCCTAGGTGTGTGCCCTATGGAGTTGGGGGAAAGAGAAGGGAATGGGGTTGTGGAGGGCTCCAACAGGGATGGTAGCTGTATTTTGCATTGTTTTATCGCCATACATATCTAAACATCGGAAACGTAACTAAGGCAAATGTTATTTTTTGGTTCATTCTGAGTGCTGTGTACTGGAGTACAGGTTCTCTGACTCACTATAATTTCCTGTATGCTTTAAAATCTGTTCATGATTTTAAAAGGACGGAGAAAGACAGCTTCAGGTTGATGAAAGACCTCACGAAGGCTTGAACTTGGATCTTAGAGTATTCAGAGAGGGCCCACAATAACCAGGATATAGAAAGGTGACAATGGCAAGGTTGGCAAGGGCCAAGGCATGCAGCTCACTATAATGAAGCCATGTTGAGGAGTTTGCACTTTGCTGGAAGTGAAACCAGGAGCCCTTCTGAGGTTTTTTTGTAAGGGAAGCAAAAGGAACCATTCATTACTGGTGGAGAAGGAAGGGGGTTTGGTCGAAGTGGGTGACCAGTTAGGAAGCTATGGCAGGAACCCCAGCGCCAGGGGAGTTGGAGAGATTCCAGTGGTGTTTGGGAGGGGGAGGGGATAAGGGTTGCTGAACAACGAGATAGTGGCTGGGGGAAGGTGTGGGAGTGTGAGAGGAACGAAATGAGGGTGCCCCTCCATTTTTATTTCATTTGAGTACCTGGATAGATGGCGATGCTATTCATTGAGACGGGGGAGGCTCCTGTGGGAGGGCCAGAGTTGGGGGGTGTAGAGGGCAAGAGGTGAAAGAAGCTCAGGAGTTCCAATTTTGCCGTTTAAGGATGAATGCCTGAGACATCCAGGTGAAGATATAAAACAGGCAGACTAAAAAGTATGGGATCACAACCTCATAACTTTTTCCACCCCTCCCCAAAAGTAGGACCTTATACTCTTCCCTTCTCTGCAATCTGCTCTTCTCACTTAATCATAGCGTATTTGGGGGGTTCCCCCTAAATCAACCCACATAGACATAATTCATGCTTGTTAATGGTTGCATAGTAATCCATGAAATGGCTGCACTACAAATGTCTTCATTCACACCCCAACTGATGAGTGCTTGTTCTGTGTCCTACTTGGCCCAATACGAATCCTGCAATAAGCATGCTTGTGCCTGTGTCCTGATGTCCTGCGCTCTCATATCTATAGCCCCCCAATTCCCATTCTTTCTCTGCACCACATGTTGGTCTCCAACGGACCATTTGCTAAATGTGTTGTATTTATTCAAGACAACTTAATAATCATTGTTATTATTTGTTAAATAATAGAGGCACACCCAAGCACTTTCCCGTTCTTCCTAAACAAACACCTAAGGCTGCTTTTTTGTTGGCCTGTATCCTGTGATTATTTTCTTTTGGGAGGATTTGTGGGCTCAGTGTGAATCGGCAATTTCCCCACTCCAAGATACAGTTCTGCTTTTATTCTCTATTCCCCTGAGCATGCTTCCTACAACTATGTCAATGGGAAATTCATGGAAAGAGTGTTCTTTGTGCAGACCCCCTTTTTCAGTGTTTTGATTGATTTTTGCACATAGAGCTGATCTCTCCGTCCCCCCGATGGGTACTCCCCACTCCTTACCGCCTCCCATTCTTTTGTACTCTTTTCACCCTGCTCTCTGAATGGCATCCCCACACCTTTCTACTTCTCCCTCCTGGTAGGAAGAAGGAGGTGGGCCATATGAAGTGGAAGAGGAGTACTGGCTCCAAGCACTCTTTGAATGTCTCAGCATCTGAACTTACCTCTTTTGAAAGCTCCACTGAGAAATGAACAGGAAGAGAAGTCCAAACCTTAGCACACAAAGTCTTTGTTGTCCCATTTTAAACCACTTCCATGCACGTGCAGCCAGGCGCACCGAAAGCAGGACTGAGTGAGGACATTGAAGCTGGACCAGGCAAGCCTAGGAGGGAAGTCATGTTTGAGGTCGGTGTGTTCAACTGTCCAGTCCTTCTCAATGTCTTCTGACGACTCGTCATTTTTGACCCAACTTCTAGGTGTTGCCCTGTCTCAGGGAATAGCGCTGTACCTTCTTCTGACCATACTCTCTCTAGGTGATCCTGCCTAGGCTCATGGCTTTAAGTACTATCGGTTTCCTGTTGTCTCAATAATTCTGTTTCTGCAGCCAACATTGATAACGAATAGGCTCCAGACCCCAACGTGCGCAAATAAGAGCTCTTGACATTCACCCCCAACTTTCTTTCTCCCTTCTCCACATCTACCACACCCATTCCTTGTATTGTCTGTGACCATACATAACACCTCCATGACCAAGACTTGCAAGAAAATACTCTCATAGTAATCATTCGTCTATTAAGTTTGTCTTAAGTATGACTTAAGTATGTCAATTAAGTCGTATACTTACGACTTAAGTAAATTTGTCATAAGTATGACTGCCTTCAGTCCATCAGCAAGCAATGTCTCTTCTCTTCTTAAAATAACATGTGAACCCATGCACGATTCTCCAAATTTGTGCTGCCGACCTGGGCCAAGCCACTGCCATCTCTCACCTGGAATACTGCAAGAGGGTACAAATTGGTCTCCCTACTTTCCTTTGTGTCCTGCCCACTGGTACTATGATCCACAGAGAGTGGCCAGAGAAAATGATTGAATATGATTAGATCGTGGCACTCTCTTGATTCCGTGTTCTCTCTGGCTCTCCAGAGTACTTTGAGTGAAAACCAGACTCTTCATCATGGCTCTTTCCCAGCACTGCACCTTCCTGTGTTTCCTCCATCTCCTCTTTCATTGGGCTCCAGCCACACTGGCATCTTTTATGCCTCTCTGGTGCCCCTCTTTTCTGCCACAAAGCCAAAGGAGTTGCAAGCTTCCTTGCTGGGCAGGTTTCCCCCTGGTTCCTAGCTGAAATGGCCACATTTCATTGTCCTCAAAAGGGCCATCCCTCAAGTTTAACACTTCTCTTGAGTTCTAGCTAACGTGTACCAAATAATCCTGTTTATTTCTTTGAGGGCACTTTAAGTACGTCTACATTCCCTGATGTGTTTGTTGCCTGTCTTCCCCACCCGAAGATAGGATTCCTGAGTGCAGAGACCCTCTGAGTAGAAGAATGCCTGGTACACTGTAGGCCCTCCATAAATGCTTGTGGAATCCTTGAGTGAGTGGAATGAATAACACTTCCTTCCACAAGAAAGGGACCTCTCCCTTCCTCCAGTGAAGCTCCACAGGGCTCTTCAGTTTTGCTTCTGTCACAGTACCTACTGGTCAGAACACTTCTCATTGCAGATGACCAGGAATTAATGGGAAAAAAAAAAGGAGGAGGGAGCCCCATAGAGGCATCTGGGAGAAAGGTCTTGGAGAGCAATGCCTTAGCTCCTCTCCTTATCACTTCAGTAGCCCTGTTTCTGTTGCTGGAGGTTCAGGGGCCTAGGGATTGTCTTCAGGATTGACAGGTTTGGGGATTTGCTGGCCACAGCACAACTTCCCAGAACCTCTCCCTGCCCCCTGCTGTTTCACTGATCTCTATTGGTTCTGTGGGCTGTAAGTCAAAGGCAGGGAAGGAGCTCTTGTTGAGTCCTGGTCCTTGAATATGTCCCCCTTGTCACTTCTGTTCCCTAACAATGGGCCAAGAAGTTCTTTTCATCATCCCCACACCCCCTAACCTCTAGCAGTCATGGCTCCTCCCTTAGCCTGTGCCTCTTCTGGTCCCTCCTTGGATGGCCACCTGGTATGGTGATGTATAGCTGATCTGCCTCCTGCATACAGGTTACCTAGACCGCCCCACCCCGCCGCCGCCAGAGATGGCTCCTAACAGCAGTGACAGTGATCACTTTGGTCAGGCACCAGCTGTACAACAGGCTTCTCCTGAGTCTCTGTCTTTTCCCTTTGCTGGCACTAGCCCTGTCCAGGGGCAGAGGGCCGGCCTTTGCAAAGTGACGAGGTACCTGTCTATGTGTCTGCCTCTCAGCCACGTTGGGATGCGTTCCAGGCAGCAATGGGAAAGTTCTTACTGCCTCACACTCCACAGTGACTCAGTCAGTTTCACAGCTTTAGGGTGGTTCTATCTTGTGCAACTACCCAGATCCAGCCAATACGACCATCACAGAAAACAGCTTTCTTTACCCAAAGAAGGTGGTGCATGGATGGGAGTGAGGAGGAAGAGAGAATATGTGCAGGGCAGATGCAATTCCTTGGCCACGTTAGTCCAATTACATAGCACCTATAGCCCTCTGCTGGCATTTCTGTTATGTATATGGGCAGCCTGAGCTTTAGTGGAGTGAGACGCCCTGAGGGAAGGCACTATGGTTTGATGTTTCTTTTTTTTTTTTTTTTAATATCTGACCCCCACTCCAGCCCACAGTTCAATGCCAGGCTCACGGTATGCCTCAAAACCCTGTTTATGGAAGGAAAGGAAGGACAAAGGCAAGGGTTGTTCTGACTCTTCACACAACTGGGAACTGGGCACATCTGACTGTCTTCCTTTTGTTCTGTCAGCTCTCTGTCAGTCGTGTGTGTGTGTGGTAGGGCACACATGCATCTATATGTGTATTGATGCACCCTGTCTTGTCACGATATAATTGACATATAACATTGTTTAATTTTAGGGTGCACATCATAATGATTTGATACATGTAGATACTGTGAAATGACTACCAGAATCAATTTGGTTATCCATCACTTCACATAGTTCCACATTTTCCCCCTTGTGATGAGACCTTTTAAGATCACTCTCTTAGCTACTTTCTCTATTGGTGTTCAATTTGTACGTCTTCTGAAGCTGCGATCATACCGATTCCCTCCTTGAACGTGCTGAGTGGTGACTGTCGGCTTGGGTATGGAGTCCAAGCACTGTACCCTGCTTTTCAGGGCCCCACACTTTCCAGCTCCCTCTCATGCTGGAGACCATGAGCTCTGTGCAGTCCAGATTTCAGGCATGAACATAAGTGACCACGCATGTGCTGGCATGCCACAGGGACTTGGACACAGACTGATCTGTCTGCCTGGAATGCCTTCCCTCCTGCCTCAGCACGGTAGGCTGCTACTCATCTTTCAGAGCTCACCTTTGGAGTTTCATCTTCCGTGCAGCCTCGCTTGATTCCTACCAGGAGGAGTCAGTGGCGGGGTTCTCCTCTCTAGCGGAGGTGGGACTGTAGTCTCTGTTACATGATACTCTAATGGTCGCTCGCTTGCTTGTCTCCTCAGCATTTGGCCTTGTGTGGTCTCTGTGTTCCCACAACACACACTGCTCACCTTTTCTTAACCCCGCCCCACAGCTCCAACACAACAACGCACACTGCTCACTTATCACGTGGCTTGTCCTTAGTCCCCAGTGCCAAGTACTGATCAGGCTTCCATAAATAGTTCACTAGGTGGTGAACTGGGACCAGGCACCTCATTCTAGAGAGATTTCCGGTTTGAGTTTTGTTTCGAACACGGATGTGCATTTCTTGGTTTGTTTTGGGAACCTCAGCACCTTGAGGTCAGAGCCAAGACCAAAGAAGCCCCCGGCTCTGGACCAGGCCATGTCCCCCAGTCCTTGGTTCATGTTTCTGCTGGGTATCAGTGAAGACAGCAGTATGGACAGGGGGCTCTTGATTCCTCCACTGCCAAGCTGCATTTGTTGAAACTGGGGAGTGGGAGGAGCTGGAGGGCTGAAGAACCCAGGTCCCTAGGTCTCCCATGGTCTGGGGGAAGGACAGGGTTTCCAGCCCAGACTGTGTGCTCCCAAGGACAAGCTCAAAACCAGAAGACTGTGTCCTTATGCCTGCCTCCCAGGGCCTTGCAACCTCAAGGACGGACATGCAGCTTGCTCCATGGATACTAATGGCATGGCACTATGAATGTATGAATGCATGTTCTTCTGTTCTCTATTCCCTCTTTTGCAAGTGTTACAGAGGAGGCAAAAAGTTGGAAAAGGGGGAGGGACCTTTGAGAAAATGGGTCAGCAGGCTGCAGGAGAGCTTGCCCCACTTGCCCCAGCTCCCACTCAAAAAAGGAGTTGTTTCTTTGGGGGCAGTGATGTTGGAGAGAGTGTGTGTGCCCGTTGAGGTGGGAAGAATCCCTGAATGTGAGAAAAACATTTTGCTTGGCTCTGCTCAGGCCAGGCAAGTGTATTCACAATGCCACTCACCCCCTCTTACCACGTAGTTGATTCAATCCCTTAAATGTTCTTTGGAGAGAGGAGGGATCCAACAAAAACACTCTAAATCGAACCTGCAGTCCCTCAGGGCACCGTGGAGCCCTTTCCCTGCTTCTTTATAATATTTAGGCGACCTGAGAAGCTGAGGACTCACACTCACGTCACCCTCAACCCAAGCTTCCCGGTCCTACCCCCTCCCACCTCCCGCAGCCCCGCAGCCCCGCAGCCCCGCAGCCCCGCAGCCCCGCAGCAGCCACAGGGGGGAACCAAAGAGACAGAAGCTTTCCCAGCTGCCCGGACCGCAGACGCCAACACCCCCTGCCCCCCACCACGCGCCGCCCTCGCGCGCCCCGCACGCTTGCCCACGACTGAGCAGCGGCAGCAGTAAACTGGAGGCTGCGGCGACTCGCAGAGGCGCGCTCCTGGCAGTGTTTGCCGTCCCAGGTGACTTGGTCTCGCCAGGTCTGCTGGCCCAGGGTCCCCTGCCCCAGCGCGTCCCCGGCTGGGTTCCGGCACCCACCAGCCCTCCTGCCCTCTCCCGCCTCTACGATCCCCCCCGCCCCCCAGATTGCGGGAAGGGAGGTCGCGACAGCGGCCCGGCAGCACCGGAGACCGTGGCGACAGCGGCGACAGTGGCGGCGGCGGTGGCGGCAGCGGCTGCAGCAGCGGCGGAGGCTGCGGCGGCGACCGTGGCAGAGGCGGTGGCGGAGGCCTCCGTGGCAGAGACGGAAGCAGAGGTGGAGACTGAGGTGGAGGCCGAGGCCTCAGTAGAGGAGGCAGTGGCAGAGGCCACCCTGGGGGAGGCGGCAGCCGCCGTGGCCGGGGAGGAGGCGGAGGCCGCTCTGGCGGCAGCAGCGGTGGCGGTGGCAGAGACCAGCGCGGCCGAAGCCGCTGCAGCAGCAGAGGCTGAGGCGCCCGCGCTGGAAGAGAAGGATGCGGCTGCGGCTGCGGATGCGGATGCGGATGCGGCTGCGGCGGATTCGGCGGCGGCGGCGGCGGCTGCAGCCACCGCGGATACGGAGACGGGCGGGGGCTCCGAAGAGAACCCAGACTTTCCTATGGCCTCATTGTACGTGGGGGACCTGCACCCTGAGGTGACAGAGGCAATGCTGTACGAGAAGTTCAGCCCCGCGGGGCCTATCCTCTCCATCCGCATTTGCAGAGACAAGATCACCCGCCGCTCCTTGGGCTACGCATATGTCAACTACCAACAACCGGTGGATGCCAAGCGGGCCCTGGAGACCCTGAACTTTGATGTCATCAAGGGCAGACCAGTGCGCATCATGTGGTCCCAGCGGGACCCCTCGCTGCGCAAGAGCGGGGTGGGCAACGTCTTCATCAAGAACCTGGGCAAGACCATCGACAACAAGGCGCTGTACAACATCTTCTCGGCGTTCGGAAACATCCTCTCCTGCAAAGTGGCCTGCGACGAAAAGGGGCCCAAGGGCTATGGTTTCGTGCACTTCCAGAAGCAAGAGTCCGCCGAGCGGGCTATTGATGCGATGAATGGCATGTTCCTGAACTACCGCAAAATTTTCGTTGGGAGATTCAAGTCCCATAAAGAACGAGAGGCTGAAAGGGGAGCTTGGGCCAGGCAATCCACCAGTGCTGACGTCAAAGATTTCGAGGAAGACACCGATGAGGAGGCCACGCTGCGATGAAGATATCCCAGGAGCAAGCCAGCCAGCAGAGCCAAACCTTGGCTCCCACCCGGTTTACAACTCCCTCTTTGTCCCCCTAACCCACCAGCAGTGTATTGTATTGGGAGTGCAGCGCGCTCGCGCTCTCTCTCTCACTCTCTCTCTCTCTCTCCCCCCCCTTCCCTCCCTCCCTCCCTCCCCCTCTTTCCCTCCCCCCTCTGCTGCCCTCCTTTTCACCCTCTATCTTCTCTTCTCTTTCCTTTCCTACCCTCTCCCCACACCCACCAAGGGCGTTGTGAATAATCGTGCTACTCTGTGCCATTTGATGAATTAGAGGCTGCCTCTTCTCCTCCTGGTTTGGTTTTAAAAAGCACCTTCTCTCTTTGTTTACTGCACAGGTGATACAATTTCATGGTAGAAACATCAGAAAAGAGAAGGAAATCAGATGAGGGGAAACCAAGAGAGTAATTGCTCCCCCTTATCCTGCTACCCAGAGAAAACTACTTCTACCTTTATCGGTGTGCTGTTTTTTCCAGGCTGTCTTCTCTCCCTCCCGTTCTCACCCCCCACCTCTCCTTCCCTTTGAACACACTGTTATAGACTGGTTCACGTATGTGGTGTTTCTTAACCTGCTTTTTCACAAACTAAAACCAAACAAAAATCAACCCGCTGAACTTCTTTCCATGGCATTCAACAGGCTCCTGGAAATGTCATATTCAGTGCCTGCCGAGTGTATCGATGGATCTTAACATTTCTGTAACCATTCCCGCATTTTTGGACATTCAGGTGGTGCCTAGCTCTTTCCTTATGTTTAAACCCAACACCGCATACTCTGATGAGTGACTCCTTGTCAAGCCAAATCTTTGCTGGCATACCGGACAGTCATATTAACTGCGGAATGGCAGGATCCACATATGGACATTTTGAAGACTTTCCCTGTCTGTTGCCAAAAGACCCCTTCATGAGTATTGTACCGATATGCATTCATGCCCACCAGCGCAGCTAGTAAAAAAAAGAGTATGCCCGTTTCCCCTGCATAGTCTCCTGGTAACTGTAATTGATGTGTGTGAGTGAGTGAGTGAGTGAGTGAGTGTGTGTGTGTGTGTGTGTGTGTGTGTGTGTTAGCCAGCTTGATGAGCTGCAAACGGCATTTTGCTGTCTTTGGTTGTTTTGCTGGATTTAAGTACCGCTTATCACCTCCTTCCCCTGTGCCTCCTTCCTACCATTTTCCCATTGTCAAGAAAAAACAAAACCCTCAGCTTCATTGCAGAAGAAAATAATCACAAAGCAGACAAGTTAGCAGAAGGAAATTAATGTCACCAGTAATCAATCCTTATGACCACCCATGTCTTCCTGAATCTTTTATATCTTTACTTGTCTAGCATTTTCCAAGAACTACCTGAAACATTTTTGGCTGTATGTCTCTAGTATTTTCTTATGCAAATGTCATATATGTATATAATAATGTATATAATGTTTTATATCTACTTTTCATTTATAAATTGTGTACATACATATACACACACATAAATACTCTTGAACTTCATTTTATGTCATTAAAAATATTTTAAAATACTCTGTATGTTAGTTTTCCATTGAATTGATGGCTCGATAAACAGATAAATGTCTGTTCATATATATCTATGTACGTTTATCTGTGTTTGTATGTCTGTGTATATATTATAAAGTACTTCGTACATCTAGGTTGTAGCTACATTTTTCTTCATCCAAAAAAAAGCTGCCCAAGGGCATCCTAGGGTACAAATCTCATTGACTTTCAAGATCATTTCCTAAACAAACATTGCTAAAAGAAAAGTTTAAGTGTCAAATGATATGGTTGTTTGGCTGGGATGTGCATTATTAAATGGTCATCTATAATTAAAGGACAATCTATCTTTGTAAGGTAGACCAATATTTTAACAAGATCTGGACACCTGTATTACTTTCTTCACTTAGTATTACAATTATTTCTGTATTTTCTCAATATGTTTTTTCTGGGAAACAGCAGTTTTTGTTTTTATTTATTTTAAAACTTTTATGGAAATTATATTGATTATAATAGAAAATATTTTAAGAAATTCTTAATGTAACCAAAGAAAGTAAAAATCTTATAGGGAACCTAATAACAGTACTTAAGAAAACACAATTTTCAGCCCATCAATCTCCATAACACATATACACACATTCATACTCTCACACGTTCATACATATCAATATCTACATACCTTTATATTTATAATAAACTATGCATTGTTTCATTGGAAGGTGTTATTACTATCCCTGTTCTCTGAGGGATGTATTTCTAAATCATTAAATATATTCTTTTCATTATGTTGTTTCATAATATTCCATCATAGAGTGAACAATTTCTACAACCAAGATTCCTTGGGATATGTTTAAAATGGTTCTGATTTTTTTTGCATGTAAGATAAATTGTATAATGAACACCTTTGAACCTGAGAGACTTGGGATGTTTTACTGCTTTCTATTCCTTACTATTTGTAATATCAGAATGATAGAAATATGGATGTGTCAAATGTTTTTCTATGTCTATTGACAAATGTTTCTCCTTTGAAGTTTTTATCAACCTGTACTATAAAAGAGTGCACATATCCCTGCCTAGCTATTTAAATTGGTCAACATATTTTTGAGTACTTTTTATTTCTACAAATCTTCTTTTTTCTAAATGATTTTTTAATTTTTCAATTATAGTGGATGTACAATAGTATATCAGCTTCAGGTATACACCCCAGTGATTAGACATTATATAACTTACTAAATTATTGTCCTTATGAATCCCATACCCATCTGAGACACTATACAGAGTTATTGGAATATTATTGACTATATTTCCTATGCTGTACCTTTATATCCCCATGAGTAGTATGTAACTACCAGTTTGTACTTCTTAATCCCTCCACCTTTTCACCCCACTCCCTATTCCCCCAACCCTAACCCCTGTCCTATCTGTCAATTGTCAAAATGTTATCTGTATCTATGAGTTTGTTTCTGTTTTCCTTGTTCATTTATTTTGTTTTTAAGATTCAATTGTTAATGGATATCTATTTATTGCTAATTTATTGTTCATATTTTTATCTCCAGTTTTTGTCCTTCTTAAGGAAGACCCTTTAACTTTTCATGTAATACTGGTTTGGTGGTGATGAACTCTAATTTTTTCTTTTTCATTTTCTATTAGATTTATTTTTTAATTTAATTTTTATTGTATTTATTTCCATTACCATTTAGTTCCCTGATACCCTACTCCCCCTAGCAATCACCACACTGTTGTCCATGTCCATGAGTCCTTTTCCCTTTTAGCTCAATCCCTCCACCCCCTAAGTTCCCCTCTTACTAGCTGTCATCCTGCTCTCCATCTATGAGCCTGTCCCCATTTTCTTGTTGGTTCAGTTTGTTCACTAGACTTTACATATGAATGAAATCATATGGTATTTGTCTTTCTCTGACTGGCTTATTTCACTTAGCATAAGCCAAACACTTTGGCTTAGCACTGAGCACTTAGCAGGATAGAACTTCTTTCTTATGGCCTAGTAGTATTCCATTGTGTAAATGTCTCATAGTTGTTTTATCCACTCATCTACTGATGGACATGGGCTGCTCCCATATCTTGGTGATTGTAAATAATGCCGCAATGAACATAGGGGTGCTTATGTTCTTTTGAATTAGTGTTTTGGGTTTCTTTGGATATATTCCCAGAAGTGGGATTGCTGGGTCAAAAGGCAGAGCCATTTTAAATTTTTTGAGGACTCTCCATACTGCTTCCCATAGTGGCTGCACCAATCTGCATTCACACCAGCAGTGCAAAAGCGTTACCCTTACTCCACATCCTTGCCAGCACTTGTTTATTGATTTATTGATTATAACCATTTTGACAGATGTGAGATGATATCTCATTGTGGATTTAATTTGCATTTCTCTGATGATTAGTGACATTAAGCATCTTTTTATGTGTCTATTGGCCATCTCTATGTCCTCTTTAGAGAACTGTCTATTCAGGTCATTTGCCCGTTTTTTAATTGGATTGTTTGGCTTTATTTTGGTGTTGAGTATTGTAAGTTCTTTATAAATTTTGGATATTCACCCCTTATCAGATGTATCAATGAATATGTTCTCCCCATGTGGGTTGTCTTTTTATTTGGTTGATGATTTCCTTTGCTGTGCAAAGACTTTTTAGTTTGATGTAGCCCCATTTGTTTTTTTTTTCTTTTTTTTCTGTTACCTGGGGAGATATATCTGATAAAATATTGGTATGAGCAATGTCTGAGATTTTGCTGCCTATGCTTTCTTCTATGGTTTTTTATGGTTTCAAGTCTAACATTTAAGTCTTTGACCCATTTTTGAACTTATTCTTGTGTGTGGTGTAAGAAGGTGGTCAAGTTTCGTTTTCTCTGCTCATTATCCAATATTTGCAACACCATTTATTGAATGGACTATCTTTAGTCCATTGTATGTGCTTGCTTCCTCTGTTGAATATTGATTGACTATAAAGGTGTGGGTTTATTTCCAGGCTCTCTATTCTGTTCCATTGATCTATGTGTCTGTTTTAATGCCAGTACCATGCTGTATTGATAATTATGGCCTTGTAGTATAGTTTCATATTAGGTAGCATGATTTCTGTAACTTTGTTCTTCTTTCTCAGTATCACTGTTGTTATGTGGGGCCTTTTGTGGCTTCATACAACTTTTTGAAATATTTGATCTAGTTCTGTAAAATATGTCATTAGAATTTTTTTCAAATACATTTGTCTCTGCCTTCCCCCCACCACTTTCCCTTGTCCCCTCCCTCCCTCCCTCCCTCAACTCTTCCCCTTTGGTTTTGTCCATGAGACCTTGCTATATGTTCCTTGACTTTCCCCTTCCCTTCCTTTTCCCCTGCCCCCCCTTCCCGCCTGTCTCTGTTGGTTTCTTTTCCTTTCAGTGTTGCTGGTCTTATTTTCCTTGCATCTTTGTAGTGTTGGTTAGGTTCCACTTATAGGTGAGATCATATGATATTCATTTTCTATTAGATTTATTTTTTAATTTAATTTTTATTGTATTTATTTCCATTACCATTTAGTTCCCTGATACCCTACTCCCCCTTTTGCCGCCTGGCTTATTTCGCTTAGCATAATGCTCTCTAGTTCCATCCATGCTGTCGCGAAGTTTAGTAGTTCTTTTTTTCTTTCTGCTGCGTAGTATTCCATTGTGTAAATGTACCATAGTTTTTTGATCCAATCATCTACTGATGGGCATTTAGGTTGCTTCCAACACTTGGCTATTGTAAATTGTGGTGCTACGAACCCTAAGAATCCCAAAACGGCAATTCAAAAGAACCTATGCACCCCAATGTTATTGAAATCTTGATAGGAATTACATTGAATTTATAGATTGCTTTGGGTAGTATGGACATTTTAATGATGTTAATTGTTCCCATTCATGAACATGGTATGTGCTTTTATTTATTTGTATCTTCTTCAGTTTCTTTCTTGAGTGTCTTATGGTTTTTTGAGTACAGGTTTTACATCCTTGGTTAGGTTTATTCCTAGGTATTTTATACTTTTTGAAGCAATTATAAGTGGGATTCTTAATTTCCCTTTCTGTTATTCATTATTGGCATATAAAAATGGAACTGATTTCTGGATATTAATTTTGTATCCTGCTACTTTGCTGACTTCATTTATCAGTTCTAGTAGTTTCCAGGTGGAATCTTTGGGGTTCTCTATGTACAGTATCATGTCACCTGCAAATAATGACAGTTTTACTTCTTCCTTTCCAATCTGGATGCCTTTTATTTCTTCTTATGTGGTTGCTGTGGCTAGGACTTCTCGTACTATGTTGAATAAGAACGGTGAAAGCAGGCATCCCTGTCTTGTTCCTGATCTTAACAGGAATGCTTGTAGTTTTTGTCCCTTGAGTATGATGCTGACAGTGGGTTTGTCATATATGACATTTATATTATATTTAGGTATGTTTTCTCTATTCCAAATTTGCTGACAGTTTTTATCTTAAATGGGTGCTGAATGTTATCAAATGCTTTTTCTGCATCTATTGATATGACATGTGGTTTTTAGCCTTCAATTTGTTTATGTGGTGAATCACAAATATTGATTTGTAAATGTTGTACCAACCTTGCATTCCCAGAATAAATCCCACTTGATCATGGTGTATGATCTGTTTGATGAATTGCTATATTCAGTTTGCTAATATTTTGTTGAGGATTTAACATCTATGATAATCAGTGATATTGGCCTATAATTTTATTTTTGTTTTTTATTGTTGTTTGAGTACAGTTGTCTCCTTTGAAGTGCCTTTATCTGGTTTTGGAATTAGGCTAATACTGGCCTCATAAAATGAGTGTGGGAGTCTTTCCTCCTGCTGAATTTTATGAAATATGTTGAGAAGTAGAGGTGTTAGTTCTTCTTGGAATATTTGGTAAAATTCTCCTGTGAAGCCATCTGTTCTAGGATTTTTGTTTGTTGGGATTTTTAGATTATTGCTTCAGTTTCACTAGGTATAATCTTTCTATTCAGATTTTCTGATTCTTCCTGATTTAATTTTGGAAAATGTATGTTCTAGAGTTTTATCCAGTTTGTCCAGATTGTCCAGTTTTTTGGCATATAGTTGTTCATAATATTGTCTTGCAATCCTTTGCATTTTTTGGTGTCAGTTATTATTTCTCCTCTTTCATTTCTGATTTATATATTTGGGTCCTTTCTCTCTCTCTCTCTCTCTCTCTTTTGATCAGTCTGATGAAAAGTTTTTCAACGTTGTTTATCTTTTCAAAGAACCAGGTCTTGGATTCATTGAAATTTTGTATCATTTTTTAGACTCTATTTAATTTATTTCTGTTCTGATCTTTAATTATAATTTGATTCCTTCTACTCACTTTGGGCTTTGTTTTTTGTTCCTTATCCAGTTCTTTTAAGTGTGAAGTTAGATTGTTTATTTGAGCTTTTTCTTCCTCTTCTTCTTTTTTTTGAGATAGGCCTGTAATGCTATGAATTTCCCTCTTAGGATTGCTTTCTCATTGTCTCAAAGATATTGGAATGTTGTGTTCTCATTTTCATTTGTTTCAAGGTATCTTTTGATTTCTTCCTTGATCTTGTTATTGACTCATTAACTGTTTAATAACATGTTATTTAGTTTCAATGTCTTTACTTTTTTTTAAATTTTCAAAACATGTTTATTCTATTACAGTTGCCTCAATTTTTTCCCATTTATCCCCCTTCACCCATCCCACCCCCCAGTCCCACAGTCAATTCCCACTCTGTTGTCCATGTCCATGGGTCATTCATACATGTTCTTTGTCTAGTCCCTTCCCCTTCTTTCCACCATTGTCCTCTTACCCCATCCCCTCTGGTCACTTTCAGTCTGCTCCATGTTTCCATGCCTGTGGTTTATTTTGTTCATTAGTTTATTTTGTTAAATAGAGTCCACTTATAGGTGAGATCATATGGTATTTGTCTTTCATCAACTGGCTTATTTCACTTAGCCTAATATCCTCCAGTTCCATCCATGATGCCACAAAAGGTAGGAGTTCCATCTCTCTCTCTCTCTTTCTTTCATAAGTGCAGATTGATTTCATTTATTTTTTAGATGTCAAAGTTAATTATAAAATATTAAAAAAATTTAAAACCATTATAAACTCTCAGCACTTACACCAACATGACACCAGCACAGAAATAAGTAGATAAATGAAATATAATGAGCATTCTAGAGACAAATGTATATATCTGTCTAACAATGTAAAGTATGATTAAGTTGATATTTCAAATCAATGGGGCAAATAAGGCTTATTCAACAAATAAGGTGCATGGACCACTATTACTTGGAATAAAACAAATATAGAGCCCTATTTCACACATTATACAAGAAATATTCAGGTGAGTTAAAAGTCAATATGTAGAATTTAAGGAGTTTTAGAAGAAAATAGAACTACTATTTTTTATGACCTGAAGTAAAATATTCAAACCCAGAAATTATAAAGTAAATATTGACAATATGACTATATTAAACGTTTAACTATATAGTAATATACATATAAAAAAAGTTAAAGGACAAGGAATAGAGTAGAGAAGTCTTTGCAACACATCTAAAACATGGTTAATAGGGTTTTTGTTTGTTTGTTTGTTTTTAGGGAAAAAAGTTCTACAAACTTCTAATCAATAAATGGATAAAGAATACCAAAAAGTCATTTAAAGCTTTTTAAAAAAATAATAAAAGAAATAAGCAAGAAATACACTAAAACAGGTTTAGTGTCAACAAAGAGTAAAGGAACAATTAAAATAACATCGTTGTCAGAATCAGATTAATGAGTATTAAATATATTGGTAATATCAAGTATTGGCAACTCTGAAAGGAACTGGGTATTCATAGAAACTTTTTCTTCATCTTAAAGCAGTCCCTTTAGCATATTTTGCAATGCTGGTTTGGTGGGGGTGTATTCTCTTAGCCTTCTTTTGTTTGGGAAACTCCTTATTTTGCCTTCCATTTTAATGGAGAGCTTTGCTGGGCAGAGCAGTCTTGGCTACAGGCCTTTGCTTTTCATGACTTGGAATATTTGTTGCCGTTCCCTTCCGGCTTGTAGTGTTTCTGTTGAGAAGTCAGCTGCTAGCTGTACTGGCACTCCCTTGTATGTTACTCACTCTTTCCTCCTTGCTTGCTTTAGGATTCTCTGTTTGTCTTTGATATTTGCCATTTTAATGATGATGTGTCTTGGAGTGCAATTCTTTGGGTTCCTCTTGTATGGGACCCTCTGTGCAACCTGGACTTGTGTGACTTTTTCTCTCCTCCCATTAGGAAAGTTTTCCATCATTACTTTTTCAAACAGGTTCTCTATCCCTTGCTCCTCTTCTTCTCCTTCTGGTATCCCTATTATATGGATATTATTACATTTCAGGTTGTCCTGCATGTCCCTCAATGCCTCTTCATTCTTTTTTAGTCTTTTTTCATTTTCTTGCTCTTTCTGAGAGCTTTTTTCTACCTTATCCTCCAGCTCGCTGATTCGGTCCTCAGCTTCATCTAGCCTGCTTTTGATTCCTTCTATTGTGTTCTTCAATGCAGAAACTGTATTCTTCATTTCCTCTGGTCTCTTATTGATAGTTTCTATGTCATTCTACATGCTAATGTAGTTTGCAGTAAGTTCCTCTTAGTTTCCCTGTAGTTTTTTGTAATTCCCTCTGAGCTCACTGAGCTCATTGAGCTTCCTTAGAACTGTTGTTTGGAACTCAGTGTCTGATAGTTTACTTTCCTCTATTTCATGTAGTTCTCTTTGTGGGGATTTCTCCTTTCTCTTCAAGTGGGGGTATTTCTTTGTCTTCCCATTATTTGTGAGACTCTTCTCTCTTGCTTCTGATTCTTAAGTTGATCTGCCTTGATTTCTTGACTTTGTGGTTGTGAACTTCTATGGTTGGAGACCGCTGTTTTTACTTTCTGGATCTGCCTCTGATGATGTCAGATGTTGACCTGTCTGACCATAGGCAACCTGTTCGAGACTTCCAGTAATGTACTGTTTGTGGCTGTCTCCTTCAGCTGTTAATCTAGTCTCTCTGCACTCAGCAGGCCTACTTAGACAGCTCAGGGTGGGGCAGAGTCCCTCCTGGGGGTGGGGTTATTCGGTCCTCTCATGATGCTGCTGTATCGGGGAGGAGTCTGCACTGGGATCCTGCTTGCTACTCTCTTCGTTCTCTCCCCAAAGCCTCTGTCCCCAGTCTCTCCTCAAGTGTTGCCAGACCTCTCTGCACCCCCTTTAGCCAGGGATCTACTGTCTGTGGCTGCCTCTCTGCACTCAGCTGGCAGCTTAGACTGCACAGGGCAGGGTGGAATCCCACCTGGGGGTGGGGCTATTGGGTCATTTGGCTGGTGCCACTCAGGGGGCATGGTCTCTGCCTGAGCAAGATGGCTGCTGCTTCATGGGCGATGAGTCAGCACCAAGATCCCACCAGCTACTCTCTCAGTTCTCTCCCCAAAGCCTCCTTCCCCAATCTCTCCTCAGGCGCCTCTAGCCCATTCTGACCCTGCCTTTTCTGGAGACCAGGGTAAGTGGCTGCAAATAAAAATTTATGCGTTGGTCCTCTAAATGGTTCTTTGCGTCTCCAGCCATCTGTCCCTGGCAGAGAGCAACCCTGCTGCTTTTCGCAGCTGGCTGTTTTCTGTGTATTTTCTGGGCTCTGGTGCTGTGGGCTAGAGATCCCCGCTTTTAGTTTAGACTCCACTCTTCTCAGGAGGATCCAACTGGCTGTTTCAATATCCTTCTGGTGCTGCTGCCCATGGGCGTCCCGCCCACCTTCTCAGGTCTGTACCGCACTCCTTACCAGTTAGGTTGCGCTAAAGCCGATTCTTCTGTCTCCGAGGTTACAAGGCTCCTCTTTCTCTATTGTTCAGTTGTTTGTTCCAGGTGATTTTCCACAATTTAGTGGTAATTCCAGGTTGGTCCTGGGAGAAGGTCAGTGTGACTTCCACTCTTTCCTCTGCCATCTTGATTCTCCCTTTCTTTCTTGTTTTTTTTAAATAAATGCAGATTGATTTTATTTATTTTTCAAATGTGAAAATCCATTAAAAAATTGAAATCCATTATAAAGTATCACCAATTAAATCAACATAACACTAGCACAGAAATAATGAAGTTTATCAATGAAATTAATGAACATTCTAGAATCAAACATTTATGTCTGTCTAACAATGTAATATGTGATTAAACTGATATTTCAAATAAATAGGGAAAATAAGGCTTATTTAACAAATAAGGTGCATGGACCACTATTACTTAAAGTAAAACAAATATAGAGCCCTGTTTCACACATCATAGAAAAAATATTTGGGTAAGTTAAAAATCAATATGTTGAATCTAAGGAGTTTTAGGAGAAAATACAAAATAATATTTTTCTTACCCTGAAGTAACATATTCAAACCCAGAAGCTGTAAACTAAAATATTGAAAATATGATTATATTAAACATTTAAGAGTATATAGTATTGAGACTTCAATATGGCAGAAGAGTGAGTGGAAGTCACACTGACCTCCTCCTAGGACCAAACTGGAATGGCAACTAAATTGTGGAGAAATCACCTGGACAACAATGGAACGATAGTGAGAGAAGAGCCTTAAAACCTTGGACAGACAGAAGAATCGGCTTTCACGCAACCTAACTGGTAGGAAGTATGGTGGAGGTTCAAGAAGGTGGGCTGGGCACCCACAGGTGGCAATGCCAGAGGACTATTGAAATGGCCAGTTGGATCCCCCTGAGATGAGCAGGGTCTGGACCATAAGTGGGGATCTCCAGGCTATACCACCAGAGCCCAAAAAGCACACAGACAACAGATAGCTACAAAAAGCATAGTGGTGTTCTCTGTCAAAGACAGGCAGCTGGAGATGCAAAGAGCTGGTGAAAAGGCCAACTCAAAAATTTTCCGTGGCAGCCACTTACGCTGGTCTCTGGGCAAAGTTGGGGGCAGAGTGGGCTGGAGCCACTGGAGGAGACATTGGGGAGGAGGGCTTTGGGGAGAGATCTGAGAGGGTGGCCATCAGGGCCCCGGTGCTAGCTGGCCTCCCATTCTGCAGCTTCCATCTTGCTTAGGCATAAAGGACACAATTGCCCCACCCTCAGGAGCTCTGCCCCAATGAAGTGTTGTGCAGCCAGGTGTTGCGCACAGGCCTGGGCACTGAGTACAGAGCAGCATTCACAGAGAGTAGATCCCTGGCTAATGGGGACACAGAGTGGTCTAGAGACACTTGAGGAGAGACTGGAGACAGAGGTGTTGGGGAGACAACTGAGGGAGTAGCTGGGGGGATCCCGGTGCTGACTCCTCCCCGACTCCTCAGTGTCAATCTGGCTCAGGCAGACCACTCCCCTGAGTGGCAGCAGCCTAAAAGGACACAATAACCCCGCCCTCAGGAGGCACTGCCCCATCCTGTGGTGTCTAAGCCTGATGGCTGAGGGCAGAGAGAATTGATTAACAATTGCAGGAGAGAGACACAGAGAGAAGATTCCTGGAAGTCTCAAACAGACTGCCTAAGGTCAGACAGGGTCAACATCTGACATCATCAGTGGCAGATCCAGAAAGAAAAAAAAAGAGCCGTCTACTACCATGGAAGTTCACACCACAAAGTCAGGAAATCAAGGCAGATCAATTTAAGAAGCAGAAGCAAAAAAGAAGAGTCTCACAAATAATGGGAAGACAAAGAAACACCCCCTAATGGAAGGGAAAGGAGGAGTCCCCACAAAGAGAACTACATGAAATAGAGGAAAGTAAACTATCAGACACTGAGTTCCAAACAACAGTTCTAAGGAAGCTCAATGAGCTCAGTGAGCTCAGAGGGAATTACAAAAAACTACAGGGAAACTAAGAGGAACTTACTGCAAACTACATTAGCATGAAAGGGGACATAGAAACTATCAATAAGAGAACAGAGGAAATGAAGAATACAGTTTCTGCATTGAAGAACACAATAGAAGGAATCAAAAGCAGGCTAGATGAAGCTGAGGACCGAATCAGCGAGCTGGAGGATAAGGTAGAAAAAAGCTCCCAGAAAGAGCAAGAAAATGAAAAAAGACTAAAAAAAAAAAAATGAGGAGGCATTGAGGGACATGCAGGACAACCTGAAATGTAATAATATCCATATAATAGGGATACCAGAAGGAGAAGAAGAGGAGCAAGGGATAGAGAACCTGTTTGAAAAAGTAATGATGGAAAACTTTCCTAATGGGAGGAGAGAAAAAGTCACACAAGTCCAGGTTGCACAGAGGGTCCCATACAAGAGGAACCCAAAGAATTGCACTCCAAGACACATCATCATTAAAATGGCAAATATCAAAGACAAACAGAGAATCCTAAAGCAAGCAAGGAGGAAAGAGTGAGTAACATACAAGGGAGTGCCAGTACAGCTAGCAGCTGACTTCTCAACAGAAACACTACAAGCCAGAAGGGACTGGCAAGACATATTCCAAGGAATGAAAAGCAAAGGCCTGCAGCCCAGACTGCTCTACCCAACAAGGCTCTCCATTAAAATGGAAGGCAAAATAAGGAGTTCCCCAAACAAAAGAAGGCTAAAGCAATACATCTCTACCACACCAGCACTACAAGGTATTCTAAAGGGACTGGTTAAGAAGATGAAGGAAAAGAGTGAGAAAGAGAAGAACACAGGTACAAATAGAAAAAAATGAATAAATACCTATCAATAATAACTTCAAATGTAAATGGAATAAATGACCCAATCAAAAGCCACAGGGTAGCTGAATAGATAAGAAAACATGACCCACACATATGCTTCCTGCAAGAGACTCACCTCAGAACAAAGGACCTACACAGAGTGAAAGTAAAGGGATGGAAATAAATATTCCAAGCAAATGGACAGAGGAAAAAAGCAGGTGTAGCAATACTTATATCAGACAAAATAGGTTTCAAATAAAGGCTATAAAAAGAGACTCAGAAGGACTTTATAATACTCAAAGGAAGAATCCATCAAGAAGACATAAACATTGTAAACGTATATATACCCAACATGGAGCACCCAAATATATAAGGAAAATCTTAAAAGACTTCTAGAAAGATACAGACAGCAAGTACTGATTTTAACACCCCACTGTCAAAAATGGACAGATCTTCCAAATAAAACATCAACAAGGATATTGTGGAATTGAGCCATGCATTAGATCAAATGGACTTAACTGACATTAATTGAACCACGCATTAAATTGAACCACTGACATTAATTGAACCATGCATTAAATCAAATGGACTTAAATGATTAAACCTTTCATCCCAAGGAAGCAAAATACACATTTTTCTCATTTTCAAAAGGAACATTTTCAAAGAGAGACCACATGATAAGACACAAAACAAGCCTCAACAAATTCAGGAAAATAGAAATCACAACAAGCATTTTCTCAGACCACAAGGGCTTGAAATTAGAAACCAACTTCAAGGAAAAAACTCAAAAACATTCATAGTCATGGAGACTGAATAGCACAGTATTAAACAAGGAAGGGGTCAATAATGAGATGAGAGAAGAAATCAAAAAGTTTCTGGAAACTAATGAAAATGAACACCTAACAGTCCAAAACCTATGGGACACAGCAAAGGCAGTCCTGAGAGGGAAGTTCATAGCAATTTAGGGTTACCAAAAAAAGATAGAAATATTTCAAATAAAAGACCTAACAATACAACTTCAAGAACTGGAGAAACAACAACAAATAAATCCAAGAGCAAGAAGAAGGAAGGAAAAAAAAAATCAAGATCAGAGCAGAATTGAATGACATTGAGACTAAAAGAATAATTCAAAGGATCGACCAATCCAGGAGCTTGTTCTTTAAAAAGATAAATAAAATTGACAAGGCTTTAAGCAGACTCATCAAGAAAAAAAGGGAGAGGACCCAAATAAATAATATCAGAAATGAAAGAGGAGAAATAACAACTGATACCACAGAAATACAAAGGAATGTAAGAAATTACTATAAACAATTATATGCGAAGAAATTGGAAAACCTTGATGAAATGGGCAAATTACTAGAAAAGTATATTTTTCCTACACTGAATGAAGAAGAAGCAAAAAGACTGATCAGACCAGCAAGAGCTCGTGAAATTGAAGCAGTAATCAGAAAACTCCCTGCACACAAAAGCCCTGGGCTGGATGGTTTCACAGGAGAATTTTACAAAACATTTAAGAAGAGCTAACCCCTGTCCTTCTCAGACTATTCCAAAAAATCCAAGAAGAGGGAAGACTCCCAAACTCTTTTCATGATGCCAGCATCATCCTAATCCCAAAACCAGATAAATACACAACAAAGAAAGAAAACTACAAGCCAATATCACTGATGAACATAGATTCTAAAATCTTCAACAAAACTGAGAGTTTTAGAATCCTCAACTGGCAAACCGTATCCAGCAATACATTAAAAAGATCATCCACCATAATCAAGTGTAATTCATCCCAGGGATGCAAGGATGGTTCAATATTCACAAATCAATAAACGTAATACATCACATAAAAAAAAAAAGACAAAAACCACATGATCATCTCAATAAATGTGGAAAATGCATTTGATAAAGTACAACACACATTTATGATAAAAACACTCAGCAAAATGGGAATAAAGGGGGCATACCTCAAAATAATAAAAACCATATATGAAAAACCTACAGCCAGCATCATACTCAACAGGCAAAAACTAAAAGCTTTCCCACTAAGATTAGGAACAAGACAAGGTTGTCCGCTTTCACCACTTCTATTTTTCATAGTATTGGAAGTCCTAGGCACAGTGGTCAGACAAGAAAAAGAAATAAAAGGCTTCAAAATTGGAAAGGAGGAAGTAAAACTATCATTGTTTGCAGATGACATGATAGTGTACATAGAAAACCCTGTAGACTCCACCAAAAAACTACTTGACCTAGGAAGTGAATTTGGCAAAACAGCGGGACACAAAGTCAATATTCAGAAATTGAAGACATTTTTGTAACCAACACTAAAATATCAGGAGCATAAATCCAGAAAAGAATCCCATTTGCTTTAGCAACAAGAAAAATAAAGTACCTAGGAATAAATTGAACCATGGAGGTAAAAGACCTGTATGCAGAAAACTATACAACACTGAAGAAAGTAATTATGGAAGACACAAATAAATGGAAACATATACCATGTTCAGGGATTGGAAGAATTAACATCATCAAAATGTCCATACTACCCAAAGCAACTTATAGATTCAACACAATCCCTATTAACATACCAATGACATATTTCACAGACATAGAAGGGATACTTC
Organism: Pteronotus mesoamericanus; assembly: GCF_021234165.1. NCBI lineage: Eukaryota > Metazoa > Chordata > Mammalia > Chiroptera > Mormoopidae > Pteronotus > Pteronotus mesoamericanus. Next base: position 9,180,165 of record NW_026555198.1, read on the forward strand.
AAAAATTTATATCGAATCATAAATGACCCTGAATACCCGCAGCAATTTTGAGAAAGAAAAACAAAGCAGTAGAGATCACAATACCGGACATAAAACTATATTACAAGGCCACTGTTATCAAAACAGTCAAGTAGTGGCACAAGAACAGACGCTTAGATCAGTGGAACAGAATAGAAAGCCCATAAATAAACCCATGTCTCCATGGTCAATTAATATTTGACAAACTGGGCAGAAGCATAAATTGAAATAAAAATAGCCTCTTCAACAAATCATGTTGGAAGAGCTGGACAGCTACATGCAAAAAATTGATATTCGACAACCAACTTACACCATACACAAAAATAAACTCAAAATGGATAAAAGACTTAAATATAAGTTGTGGCACCATAAAAGTCCTAGAGGAGAACATAGGCAGGAAACTCAGTGATTGCATGTAGCAATTTTTCTACCAATATGTCCCCTAGAGCAAAGGACATAAAGGAAAGAATAAACAAGTGGGACTTCATCAAAATAAGAAGCTTCTGCATGACTAAAGGAAACATCAGCAAAATGAAAAGGGAACCAACCTTATGGGAAAACATATTTGCCAAAGATACATCAAATAGGGGTTTGATCTCCAAAATATATCAGGAACTCACAAGACTCCACTCTAAGAAGACAAACAATCCAATTAAAAAATGGGAAAAGGACCTGAACAGACACTTCTCCAAGGAGGACATACTCAGGGCCCAAAGACATATGAAAAGATGCTCAGCATCACTAGCCACCAGAGAAATGCAAATTAAAACTACAATGAGATACCACTTCTCACATATCAGAATGGCCGTCATACACAGATCAACAAACAACGGGTGCTGGCGAGGCTGTGGAGAAAAAGGAACCCTAGTCCACTGTTGGTGGGAATGCAGGCTTGTGCAGCCACTGTGGAAAACATTTTGGAATTTCCTCAAAAAGCTAAAAATGGAACTGCCTTTTGACCCAGTGATTGCACTGCTAGGATTATACCCTAAGAATCCCAAAACACCAATTCAAAAGAACCCATGCACCCCTATATTCATAGCAGCACAATTTATAATAGCAAAGTGCTGGAAATAACCTAAGTGTCCTTCAGTAAATGAGAGGACCAAAAAACCATGGTACATTTACACAATGGAATACCACGCAGCAGAAAGAAAGAAAGAGTAACTACCCTTCGCTACAGCATGGATGGAACTGGAAGGCATTATGCTAAGTGAAATAAGCCAGGGGGCGAAAGACAAATACCATATGATCTCACCTATAAGTGGAACCTAATCAACAAAACAAACAAGCAAGGAAAATATAGCCAGCAACATTGAAATAAAAAAGAAACCAACAGACTCAAGAAGGAAGGAGGGAAGAAGGTGGCAGGGAAAAGGATGGGAAGAGTGATGTCAAGGAACATGTATAAAGGACCCATGGACAAAGCCAAAGTGGGAAAGGACCGAGGGAGAAAAGGAGGAGGGGGGAGAGGAAAGTGGTGGCAGGAAAATGGAGAGAACTGTATTTGAACAATAAAAAAAAATGCTCTTACACTAGTGTTAAAAAGAAAATAAATGGTCTCTTAATTAATTTATCTTTTTATTTATACGTCATGTTTATTCTATTACATTTGTCTCAATTTTTACCCCTTAACCCCCCTCCACCCATCCTACCCCCACCCCCCACTCCCACAGTCAATTCCCACTCTGTTGTCCATGTCCATGGGTCATTCATACATGTTTTTTGTCTAGTCCCTTCCCCTTCTTTCCACTATTGTCCTCTTTCCCCTTCTTCTCTGGTCACTTTCAGTTTGCTCCATGTTTCTGTGCCTTTGGTTTATTTTGTTCATTAGTTTATTTTGTTGAATAGAGTTCACTTATAGGTGAGATCATATGGTATTTTTCTTTCATCAACTGGCTTATTTAACTTAGTTTAATATCCTCCAGTTCCATCTATGTTGTCGCAAAAGGTAGGAGTTCCATCTCTCTCTCTCTCTTTCTTTCTTAAAGAGAGATTGATTTTATTTATTTTTTAAATGTCAAAGTTAATTATAAAATATTAAAAAATTTAAAACCGTTATAAGTTCTCAGCAATTAAACCAACATGACAATAGCACATAAATAATCAAGTAGATCAATGAAATATAATGAACATTCTAGAGACAAACATATATATCTGTCTAACAATATAATATATGACTAAGTTGATACTTCAAATCAATGGGGAAAATAAGGCTTAGTCAACAAATAAGGTGCATGGACCACTATTACTTGAAATAAAACAAATATAGAGCCCCAAGAAATATTCAGGTGAGTTAAAAATCAATATGTAGAATATAAGGAGTTTTAGAAGAAAATAGAACTACTATTTTTCATGATCTGAAGTAAAATATTCAAACCCAGAAGTTATAAAGTAAATATTGACAATATGACTATATTAAACATTTAACTATATAGTAATATATGTATAAACAGTTACAGGACAAGGAATAGAACAGAGAAGTCTTTGCAACACATCTAAAACATGGTTAATAGGTTTTTTTTTTTTAGGGAAAAAAGTTCTACAAACTTCTAATCAATAAATGGATAAAGAATACCAAAAAGGCATTTAAAGCTTTTTTTAAAATAATAGAAATAGGCAAGAAATATACTAAAACAGATTTAGTGTCAACAAATAGTAAAGGAACAATTAAAATAACATCATTGTCACAATCAGATTAATGAGTATTAAAAATATTGGTAATATCAAGCATTGGCAACTCTGAAAGGAACTGGGTATTCATAGAAACTTTTTCTTCATCTTAAAGCAGTCCCCTTAGCAAATTTTGCCATGCTGGTTTGGTGGAGGTGTAGTCTTTTAGCCTTCTTTTTTTTTTGGGAAACTCCTTATTTTGCCTTCCATTTTAATGGAGAGCAAATTCCAGGAATCTACTCTCTGTGTCTGTCTCCTGCAATTGTTAATCAATTCTCTCTGCCCTCAGCCATCAGGATTAGGCACCAAAGGATGGGGCAGTGCCTCCTGAGGGCAGGGCTATTGTGTCCTTTTAGGCTGCTGCCACTCAGGGGAGTGGTCTGCCTGAGCCAGATGGTCGCTGAAGATGGGACAAAAGGAAGACATTCAACTGGAACACAGTGAAGAAACAAGAATTCTCAAAAAAGGAGGAGTGGCTTAGGAACCTCTGGGACAACATTAAATTTGCCATTATTCAAATCATAGGGTTGCCAGAAGGAGAAGAAGATCAATAAATTGAACACTTATATGAAAAAATAATGAAGGAAAACTTCCCCCATCTGGTTAAGGAAATGGACATTCAGGAAGTCCAGGAAGCTCAGAGTCCCAAAGAAATTGGACCCAAGAAGAAACACACCAAGATACATCATAATTACATTACCAAAGATTAAAGATAAGGAGAGAATCTTAAAAGCAGCAAGAGAAAAGGAGACAGTTACAAAGAAGTTCCGTTAAGACTATTAGCTGATTTCTCATAGGAAACCTTGCAGGCCAGAAGGGGCTGGTAAGAAGTATCCAAAATCATGAAAAGCTAGGACCTACATCCAAGATTGCTCTATGTAGCAAAGCTATCATTTAGAATGGAAGGGCAGATAAAGTGCTTCCCCAAAAAGGATAAAGTTAAAAGAGTTCATCATCACCAAGCCCTTATTATATGAAATGTTAAAGAGACTTATCTAAGAAAAAGAAGATCATAACTATGAACAGTAAAATGACAACAAACTCACAACTATCAACAACTGAACCCAAAAACCAAAAATGAAAATAAACTAAACATACAACTAGATCAGGAGCAGAATCACAGAGATGGAGATCACATGGAGGGTTATCAGTGGGGAGAATAGGGAAAAAAGTACAGGGGATAATAAGCATAACTGGTAGGCTCAAAATATACAGGGGGAGGTTAAGGACAGTATAGGAAATGGAGAAGCCAAAGAACTTATATGTATGACCCATGGACATGAACTAAGGGAGAAGGAATGCTGATGAAAGGGAGATAGTGGGGCAGAGGGGGTTAAAGGGGAAAAATGGGACAACTGTAGTAGCATAATCAATAAAATATACTTTAAAAAAATAATGGAGGGAAAACTGGAAAATGCACAAATACATAGAAAATAATACACTTTTAACAAAATATGGGCCAAAGAAGAAATCATAAGACAAATTAGAAAATACATGGGAAAATATATAAACAAAAACACAACAAACCAAAATATATGGGATTCAGTGAATGCACTTAAACAGGGAAATTTACAGCTATAAACATGTTAAAAAGAAAATTCTCAAATTAATATCATAACTTTATGCTTTAAGGAACAAATAAATTACAGTAAATGAAACCCAAAACTGCTAGAAAGGAAAAAAATAACAAATATGAGAGTGGATATAAATAAAATCAAGGAAAGAAAGAACAAAGATAACAAACAAAGCCAAAAGTATGTTTTTTTAGAAATACTTGTGAAATTGACAAACATTTAGCTAAGCTGACTAGGAAGAAATAGGAAAGGCTTGAATTTCTGAAATCAAAAATGCATATGGAAGCATTCTTACTAATATTACAGAAACAAAGAAGATTTTAAAAGAATACTCTGAATACTGTACACCAGATTTCAAATTGGATACTTTGCAAATTGATACAGCAAATTGAATAACTTAAGTAAAATGAACAAATTCCTAAAAAACACAACCTACAAAAGTCAAATCATAAAGAAATAAAAATTATGAACATATCTATAACTAATAAGATTCAATCAGTAATGAGAAACTTCACAACAGAAAATAATTACATGGCAAGATAGATTCACTTCCGAATACTACCAAATATTTTAAAAATTATTTTTTTAGTATAAAATTTATATTTAAGTTATATACATGCATGTATGTATAAATATACAATTTATATATAAATATAGTTTAGGTTACATAACTATAGTCTTTAAAACAAGTTTTTGCGTTTTTTCTCTATCCCTTATATCTTTTTTAAAAAATGTATTTATTTATTTCTTCAAATACATTGGTCTCTGCCTTCCCCCCACCACTTTCCCTTGCCCCACCCTCAACTCTTCCCCTTTCGTTTTGTCCATGAGTCCTTGCTATATGTTCTTTGACTTTCCCCTTCCCTTCCTTTTCCCCGCCCTCCCTCCTTCCCTCTTGTCTCCGTTGGTTTCTTTTCCTTTCAGTGTTGCTGGTCTTATTTTCCTTGCATCTTTGTATTGTTGGTTAGGTTCCGCTTATAGGTGAGATCATATGGTATTTGTCTTTCGCCCCCTGGCTTATTTCGCTTAGTATAATGCTCTTGAGTTCCATCCATGCTGTCGTGAAGTTTAGTAGCTCTTTTTTTCTTTCTGCTGCGTAGTATTACATTGTATAAATGTACCATTATTTTTTGATCCACTCATCTACTGATGGGCATTTAGGTTGCTTCCAACACTTGGCTATTGTAAATTGTGCTGCTATGAACATTGGGGTGCATAGGTTCTTTTGAATTGACGTTTTGGGATTCTTAGGCTATAGTCCCAGCAGGGGAATCACGGGATCCAAAGGCAGTTCCCTTTTCAGCTTTTTGAGGAAATTCCACACTGCTTTCCACAGTGGCTGCAGCAGTCTGCATTCCCACCAGCAGTGTACTAGGGTTCTCTTTTCTCCACAGCCTTGCCAGCCCCTGTTGTTTGTTGATCTATTTATGATGGCCATTCTGACCGGCGTGAAGTGGTACCTCATGGTGGTTTTGATCTGCATTTCTCTGATGGCTAGTGATGCTGAGCATTCTTTCCAATGCCTCTGGGCCCTCTGTATCTCTTCCTTGGAAAAGCATCTGCCCAGGTCCTTTGCCAATTTTTTTGATTGGATCCTTTGTCTTCTTGGAGTGGAGTTGAGTGAGTTCTCTATATATCTTGGAGATCAAACCTCTATCTGATGTATCATTAGCAAATATGTTTTCCCATAGGGTTGGCTCCCTTTTCATTTTGCTGATGTTTTCTTTAGCCATGCAGAAGCTTCTTATTTTGATGAGCTCCCACTTGTTTATTCTTTCCTTTATGTCCCTTGCTTTAGGAGACATATCAGTGAAAAAATTGCTGCGTGGGATATCTGAGAGTTTCCTGCCAATGTTCTCCTCTAGGACTTTGATGGTGTTGTGACTTATATTTAAGTCTTTTATCCATCTTGAGTTTATTTTTGTGTATGGTGTCAGCGGATGATCCAATTTCAATTTTTTGCATGTAGCCATCCAGCTCTCCCAACACCATTTGTTGAAGAGGCTGTTATTGCTCCATTTTCTGCTTCTGCCCCCTTTGTCGAATATTAGATGTCCATAGAGACCTGGGCTTATTTCTGGGCTTTCTATTCTGTTCCACTGGTCTATGGGTCTGTTCTTGTGCCAGTACCAGATTCTTTTGAGTATGGTGGCTTTGTAGTAGAGTTTGATGTCCGGTATTGTGATCCCTCCTACTTTGTGTTTCTTTCTCAAAATTGCTGCGGCTATTCGGGGTCGTTTATGGTTCTACATAAATTTTTGAAATGTCTGTTCTATTTCTGTGAAATACGTCATTGGTATCTTAATAGGGATTGCGTTGAATCTATAAATTGCTTTGGGTAGTACAAATATTTTAAAAATTATTAATACCAATTATTCTCAAACTATAACCAATATTTGAAATGGGGAAGTCTTTCTAATTCATTCCACAGCTTCAACATTATAATGATATGAATCTACACCAACAGTACCATAAAATTACAGAGAAATATACCTTTGAATATTGATGCAAAAGTCCTCATCAAAATACTATGAAAGGGAATTTAATTACATTTTAAAAGAATTATACAACTTAACCAAGTGAGACTTATTCACAGGGATAAGGATGATTGGACACACAAAATTCATATTGCAATATACAACATTAATAGAATAAAGGTAAAGAAAAACTACTTGATTATCTCAATTGATGAGTAAGTTGTACTAAGTGAACTAAGACAGTCAGAGAAAGACAAATACCATATGATTTCACTCATATGTGGAATCTAATGAAGAAATTAAACTAACCACAAAATAGAGACAGACTCAGAGAGGAGGCTGACAGCTCAGATGGGGGTGGTTAACGGGTAGAGGGATTGAGTGAAAAAGAAAAAAGGACTCATGTACAGGAACAACAGTGTGGTGATTGTTGGGGAGTGGTGAGGGAAGGAGGTATAAAGGGCATAAATGGTAGTAAAAATACCATGAAAAATTTCAGCACCTTTTATTTTTTAAACAACATTTTTAAAAAGATTTTATTTATTTATTTTTACACAGAAGGGAAGTGAAGGAGAAAGAGAGGGAGAGAAACATCCATATGTGTTTGCCTTTCACACACCCCCTACTGGGACCCAGCCAGCAACCCAGGTGTGTGTCCTCACTGGGAATCAAACCGGTGACCCTTTTGTCACAGAGCAGCACTCAATCACTGAGCCAAACCAGCCAGGGCTCAAACACCCTTTATGATAAAATCTCAATAACCTGTAAATAAAAGGAAACATCCTCAACATGATAAAGGTCATATGAAAAACCCACAACTAAGATTATAGTCAATGGTAAAAGACTGAAGGCTTCTCCAGTTATGCAGAACAGATAGGATATCTGCTTTTCACACTTCCATTCAAAATAACATTGGAAATTCAATCCAGAGAAATTAGGCAAGAAGAAGAAATAAAAGAACTCCATATTACAAGGAAGAAAATAAAAACATCTCTGTTTACACATGACTTGATGCTATACATAGAAAACTCTAAAATTCCAAAAAAATCCTCTTAGAGCTAATGAATGACATCAACCAAATTATCAGGGCACAAAGTCAGTGGATAAACAAATCAGTTGCATTTCTAAAAACTGAAAAAGTCATTAAAATTTTTAGAACATAATTACATTGAAAATAGTATTGAAAGAATACCATACTTAATAAAATTAACCGAGAAAATAAAAGATTTGTACACTAAAAAGTACAAAACATTGCTGAAGGAAATTAAAAAAGACATAAATGTAAAGATATCCCATGTTCATTGATTGGATGACTTAATTTTTAAAAATGTCAATACTTCTTAAAGTGATTTAAAAATTAAACTGAGTAGGTATTATAATCCAAATTGTGTTTTTTTCAGAAACAGAAAAACCCATTACAATATTTATATGAAATCTCAAGGGACCCCGAATAGCCAAACAAATCTTTAAAGGAAAAAAAAAAAGTTGGAGGACTCATGATGCTCTATTTCAAAACTTACTACAAAGCTACAATAATAAAATGTGTAGTACTGTCATAAAGATAGATATGTATAGAATAAAATAGAGAGCTTAGAAATAAACCCTTGCACATATGGTCAATTGATTTATTGAATGGTTCCAAGACCATTCAATGAGGAAACAAGTTTTTTTTCAACAAATGGTGTTGGGAAAATTGGATAGCCACATAAAAAGTATAACGTGAAACAGCTCCCTAACACAATTTACAAAGATTAAGTCAAAACGTTGAGAAACTAAATGTAAAAGCTAAAACTATAAAACTCTTTGAACAAACAGGAAAATATTCTTGTGACATTGTATTTGGCAATGATTTTTTGGATATGATACCAAAAGCACAGGCAAGCAAAGAAAACATAAAGTTAATAAAAATTGAAATCTTTTGAGCAATAAAGTTATCAAAAAACTGCAAAGAAAACCAACAGAATGGGAGAAAATATTTGAAAATTATATATATGATAAGGAAAATATGACTAGCAACATTGAAAGAAAGAAGAAACCGACAGGGACAAGAGGGAGAGAGGGAGGAGGATAGTGGGGAGGGGAAGGGGAAGGGTCAGATCAAGGAACAGGTGTGAAGGACATATGGACAAAGCCAAGGTGGGGGAGGTTTGAGGAGGGGAGGTGGGGGTGGATGGGGCAGGGGAAAGTGGTGGCAGGAAAATGGAGACAAATATATTGGAACAATAAAAAATAATAAAAGATAAGGACTTAATATTCAGAATATACATAGAACTATTATTACTCAAAAATAAGCCAAGGATTTGAATAGACATTTCTCCAAAGAAGATACATGAATGTCCAATAAGCACATGAAAAAATGCTCAACATATCTAATCATTAAGGAAATGTAAATCAAAACCAAAGTAGACATGAATGAGTAAACTATGTTTCTTATTTCCTTCCAGTGTGAAACAGCAGGTATGAAATGTGATCCATCTGAAGATGGACTCCAGAGATAAGCTTGAGTCCAAAGTTTGTATGACTGTGTGTGTGTGTGTGTCTCCATGAACCATTCATTAATCCTTTGTATCTTTCAATATTTCACTCAAACTTTGCATCTGAAAATTTGAAGAAATTACTTGAAAAATATAAATATTTTAAATAAAGACAAAAATAGTGAGATACAACTTCACATGTATTTGAATTGTTATCACAAAATGGAAAATAACAAATGTTGGGGAAGAGGTGGAGGAATTGGAACCCTTATATATTGCCAGTAGGATTGTAAAATGGTGTAGCCACTGTGGAAAACAGTTTGGCCTTTCCTCAAAAAGTTAAACTTAGAATTATCATATGATACAAAAATTCCACTTCTGTGTATATACGCAAATGAACAGAAATTGGGATCTCAAACATTTGTACACCAGTGTTCATAGCAGTATATTTATAATAGCCAAAATTTGGCAACAACCCAAATGTTCATGACCAAATTAATGTACAAACAGAATTAACGGATACAGAATTAACGGATACAGAATTTCTGTTTGGAATTAAAAGTTTCTGAAAGTACAGTGGTTATGGTTTCACAATATTGTGAATGCGTCAATGCCATTGAATTACACACATGAAAATAGAGGGTAATTTTAATTTCTTGTGTACAGTACTACAATAAAAATTATCTAAGTGGTATTAATGATATTAACATGTATCATTTGTTGAACTACTTGAATAACTTGGCCTGTGTTGTTTATCAACATACACCAAGTGCCACCATTAAAAAAAATACCCCATTGCTTGGCCTTCTAGTGTGAAACTAGAAGTAGCTAGTCTAAGGCTAGGTGATTATAAGCAACCATCTCTGCCAAAGAGCATTAGCTACAGATTGAGACTTTGAGAACAATGGCAGTTTGAATTATGTATTTAGATATTATTTTGAACATTTTGTGATTGGTGTCCATTATTTAATTTTGTTGTATAGTATCATGGGTTCTTAGAGGCAGCACTGGTAACTCTCAATGTAGTCACCACATTAAGTGAAATTGATAAGAACATAGCATGTGTCATGCATGGGAACAGGATTGATGTTGTTTAGGAACATGAGCCCAAACATTATATTTAGTCCCAAAATGCAGATCGTGCAAGTCAAATTAAAAGAAGTTTCAAGTGGAAGAATAAATAAAAGCAAAAGTGAAAACTACTTAAGGCCTAGAAATCTAGAAGAAATGAATACGTTTCTGGAAACAACCAACATTCAAAAAATAAATCAGGAAGAAACAGAAATTAGAACAGACTGATTAATAGCCATAAAATTGAGGTGGTAATTAAAAAAAAAACACCTCCCTTCCAACAAAATCCCAGGAGCAGTTGGCTTCACAAGTGAATTCTAACAACTTGTAAAGAAGAATTAATACCCATCCTTTTCAAACTAGTCCAAAGAATTGAAGGGGGAGGAACATTTCCAAACTCATTCTACCTGATCACCATTTCCCTGGTACCAAAATCAGGTCACCATTTCCCTGATACCAAAATCAGACAAAGACACTATACAAAGAAGAAAAATATTTACAGGCCAATATCCCTGATGAGCATAGGTGCAAAATTTTTCAACCAAATAATAGCAAATAGAATTTAATAAACCATTGAAAAAGATTATACACAATGATCAAGTGGGGTTTATACAAGGAATGCAAGGGTAGTTCAATATCCACAAAACAAGTAATGTAATTAATCATATCAACAAAAACAAGGATAAAAATCACACGATCATCTCAATAGAGAGATAAAAAGCATTTGACAAAATTAACATCCATTTATGACAAAACCTTTCTGCAAAGTGGGTATAGAAGGAATTTACCTCAGCATGATGAGGGCCATATATGAGAACCCCACAGCTAACCATACTCAGTGGTGAAAAGTTGAAAGTTTTTCCTCTAATATCAGGAGCAAGACAAAGCTGTCCACTCTCACAACTACTATTCAATATAGTATTGGAAGTCTCAGCCACAGCAATAAGATAAGAAAAAAAATAAAAGGCATTTAAATTGGAAAGGAAGAAGTAAAACTGTCATTATTTTCAGATGACATAATACTGTACCCAGAGCACCTTAAAGAATGAACCAATAATAACAGAATTAACAGATGAATTCAGTAAAGTAGCAGAATACAAAATTAATATACATAAATCCCTCATGTTCCTATACACTAATAATGAACAATCAGGAGGAGAAATTAAGAAAACAATCGTCCCATTTATAATCCATGAAAAAGAATAAAATACAAAAGAATAAATTTAACCAAGGAGGTAAAAAACACTTATACTTAGAAAACTATAAGACATTGAAAATAGAAATTGAAAAAGATACAAATCAATGGAAGAATAGATCATGTTCATGGATTGGAAGGCTGTATATCATTAAAATTAGCATACTTCCCAAAGCAATCTACAGATACAATGCAATCTCTATCAAAATGCCAATGGCATTTTATGAGGACTACAACAAATAATCCTGAAATTTATACTGAATCATGAAAGATCATAAATAGCCAAAGCAATATTGAGAAAGAAAAATGAAAGTATCATGCTCCCTGATTTCAAACTATTCCACAAAGCTATAATAATCAAAACAATATGGTACAGCCTCAATAGCAGACAAATCAATGAAATAAAATAGAAGGTCCAGAAATAAACCTCACAATTGTCCATCACATATATGGACAATTAATCTTTCACAATAGATGCAAAAATATACAATGGAAAAATGACAGTCTCTTTAACAAGCAGTGTTGGGAAAACTGGGCAGATACATGCAAAAATTAAAATGGACTACTTTCTTACAACATATGCAAAAGTAGACTAAAAATGGATTGAAGATTTACATTTAAAGCTTGACACAATAAAACCCTCAGAAGAAAATTTAGGTAGTAAACTATTTGACATCAGTCTTAGCAATAGCTTTTTGTATAGGCCCCCTTGAGCAAGGGAAACAAAATAAAAAATGAGCAAATGGGACATCATAAAACTAAAAACTTCTGCACAACAAAACCATAAACAAAACAAAAGACAACTAATTGAATAGGAGAATATATTTGCAAACAATATATTCAATTAGGAGTTGATATTCAATACTCATATAAGGAACACACATGACTCAATGACAAAATAATTAAAATTCTGATAAAGAAATGGGCAGAAGGCAAAAAGATGTTTCTTTAAAGAGAACATACTGATGGCCAATAGTCATATAAAAAGATGCTCAACATCATTTATCATCAGAGAAATGCAAATCAAAACCACAATGAAATAGCATCTCATACCAGTTACAAAAGCTATTATCAAAAATACAACAGATTACAAGGGTTATCAAGGAGGTGGAGAAAAAGGAAAGCTTATGTACTATTGGTGGGACTGCAAATTGGTACAGCTACTATCCACAACAGTATGGAGGTTCCTCAAAAATTAAAAATAAATTTACCACAGGACCCAGCAATCCTATTCTGGGCACATATCCAAAGAAAACAAGAACACTAATTTCAAAAGAAATATGCATCCTTATTTTCAGTGCAGCACTATTTGTAATAGCCAAGATATAGAGGCAAACTAGGTGTCCATGAGTAGATAAATGGATAAAGAAGATGTGGTATACACACAGATCTCCACTGACAAACTCAGTGATAAAAAAAGAAATAAAACCCTGCCATTTGCAATACCATAGATGAACCTACAAAATATAATGGTAAGTGGGATAAGTCAGGCAGAGGCAGACAAATACCATATGGTTTCACTTTCATGTAGAATATTAAAAAACACAACAAACAAACAAACAAACCAAAAAACAGACACATACAAACACAGATCAAACTGATGGTTGCCAGATGGATGGGGAATAGAGGAATGGGTATAAAAGGTTAAGGGGAATATAGTCAATAATATTGTGATAAGTTTGTATGATGACAGATGATTACTAGACTTACTGAGGTGATCACATTGTAAGTATATAAATGTTGAGTCACTGTGATTGTACCTGAAATTAATATAATATTGTATGCCAACTATACTTAAATTTTAAATATATAGAAAAATATTATAATGTTAAAATATCACAAGATGCTATACCTCTAAATGGGCGATCATTTATTCATTTAAATATTGTTCTTCAGCCATGTCTGGTGTGGCTCAGTTGATTGAGTGCTTGCCTGTGAAGCAAGGGGTTGCTGGTTCAATTCCTATTCAGGGTATATGCCTGGGTTGTGGGCCAGATCCCCAGTAGAGGGTGCGTGAGAGGCAACCACACATTGATGTTTCCCTGTCTTTCTCCCTTCCCCTCTAAAAATAAATAAATAAAATCTTTAAAAAAATACTGTTCTTCATGCAAGACACACTTAATGTCTACAAGTAATGACTCACCATTTCTCAGATTTGTTGCTATAAAGTGTGCAAGAAAACTAAAAATACGTTTTTTATAAAACTGAACATAGAAAGAGACAATTAAGATTGGGAAAGCCATGTAAGATGGCAAAGTAGAAAAATGCTGTACTCTCCTCCTCTCATGATCACATCGAAATTACCATTAAACTATTGAACAATCTGAACACTAGCTGAGTAGAACTCCCATAACGAAGGATACAAAGAAGCCACGTTGAAACTATTAGGAGTGGAGACTGAAATGGGATGCCCCCACATCCACTTGTGGTGCTTGAGAATTGGGATGGTTATGTCAGCTGTGGAGTTCCTCCCTGAGGAGAAAGGGATCCCAGCCCCACACTGCGTTCTCCAGCCCAGAGCACCAATGTAGGGAAGGGGAGTCTCCACAACATCAGGTTGTGAAAATCACAGGGATTCCCAAGTGTAGATGAGCCAGAACATTGCTGGAAACCTAGGCATCTTCTTAAAGGGTCACACACTCATTCACTGGCACTCACCCTGTGCTCTAGTAAAAGGACAGCAGCTCAGGGGGTCACCAGAAACATACAGGGAGAAACTGAGTTACATGCTTTCAAGGTAAGGACTAGGGGCACAGCAGCCACTGTCCCTGTGTGGAGCCCTCCTTCCAAACAGCCAGCAGGTGGCATCATCTTTCCTATATTGAGACCTCTCCTTACATGGCCACATCTGAACCTGCATTAACCCAGTGAACAGCATTTGTCCCATGACGACTACCTGAGACCATGTCCCACCCAAATTGTGCACCATCAGAGGCTTTACAGCAGTGAGTGGCTGGCCTTGTCCCATGTTGCAGTCTTTCTTAAAGACTGTAAAAAACCTGCAGACCCCAGGTGGGCAGTAACCAGCCTCAGTTGGTCTTTCCTATGCCTTTTGCTGAGTGGCCCCCGGTTTGGCACAGGCACCAAACCTGACTCTGTATTAACATGCTGAATACCACTTGTCCCACCCTGGTAACTCCTTGAGACTACTCTTCACCTAACTCGCCAAATGCCTGAGGCTCTTATAGCAGCTGAGCTTTAAGAGCTTGTGGCAGTTGGCCTTGAGGTGCCCTGTGCCTTTTCCTGAGCAGACCGAAGTCTGGTATTGGTGACAGCTGGCCTTGGGTTGCAGCATGGACTCTCCCATGTGCCTTCAGGCCCAGAAAAGGCAACAACCAACCTCAAATCACTTTCCAGGACCTAACAGAGGGCCCTAGGCCACTCACAAGCAGTGGCTGACTTTGGCCTGCACCAGAACCCCTCCAAAGAAAAACCACCAGCAAAACATACTTGGTGGCCTGGTTCAGACCACAGCAGAGCACCACCTCATTAGCTAAATGAGTGACACATTCAAAGGTTGGACTGAGCAGGCACCAGAGCAGTCAGTGCCCCACCAGAGCAGCTTATATGCTGTGCTTGTGACCAATCCTTAACCATTCAGCCTGAAGTTCAACTCCACACACTGACATGCCAACAGCAACCAAGCCTGATATACAATGGGAGGGCACAAACAACTCACACAAGGGACACACCTGGAGTACCTACCTCAGGTGAGCAAGGACACTGTGCCACTGAGACCCACAGGTCACCTACTGCATAAAAGCACCTTTTAAATACTGGCATGTGTAGCAGATCAACATTATACACTAAAGTAAATGCTGAGAGGCAGCAGAAATGAGGACATAAATGAAAGAAGAAAAAACTTCACAAAAGAACTAAATGACATACGGGCAAGCAATCTACCATGTACAAAGTTCAAAACAATGGTTACAAAGACGTTCAATGAACACAAGGAAAGAATAGATATTCCCAGTGAGAACTTCAACAAGGAGATAGTAAGCATAAAATAGGACATAGAAACCATGAAAAAGAACCGGTCATAAATGAAGAATACAACTGAAATGAAGAATACACGAGGAGGAATCAACATCAATTTAGATGAAGCAGAGGATCAAATCAGCAATTTGTTTTTTTAAAAAAGGTAGCAGAAAACATCTAATCAAAACACCAAAAAGAAGAAAGAATTAAAAAATAAAAATAATGATACTGTAAGGAACTGCTAGGGTAACAACAAGCATCACAACATTCACATTATGGTAATAATAGGAGAAGGGAGAGAAAGAGGGATCAGGAGCCTATTTGAAGAAATAATGACTGAAAACTTTGTTAACATGGTGAAGGAAACAGACATGCAATTCCAGGAAACACATAAAATCCCCCCCAAAAAAGATGAACTCAAAGAGACCCACACCAAGACACATCATAATTAAATGGCAAAGTTTAAAAATAAATAATCTTAAAAGCAGTAAGAGAAAGACAGTTAGACCAACAAAGTCACTCCCATAACTCTGTGAGCTGATTTCTCAACAGGAACTTCCCACGCCAGAAAGGATTGTCACAAAATATGAAAATTGATGAAAAATATGAAAATATGAAATTGATGAAAAGCAAGGATCTATAACTAGATTACTCTGCCCAGCAAGGCTATTGTTTAAAATTGAAGGAGAAATAAAGAGCTTCCCAGACAAGAAAAAGCTAAAGCATTCCTCACCACTAAATCAGTATTACAAAAAAAAAAATGTTAAAGGGATTTCTTTAAGAAGAAGATGGAAAAGAAAGAACATAAATATGAAAATAATAAGATGGCAATACCTATGTAACTATCATAATCACTTTTGGTATAAATGGATTAAATGCTCAAATCAAAAGACATGCGGTAGCTGAATGAATAAGAAAACAAGACCTGTACATAAGCTGTCTACAAGAGACCCACCTCAGAACAAAAGGTACACACAGACTAGAAGTAAAGGAATAGAAAAATATATTGTGTGCAAAAGCAAACAAAAAAAAAGATGAAATAACAATACTTATATCAGACAAAATAGACTTTAAAACAAAGCCTATAATAAAAGACAAAGGACATTTCTTAATGATAATTAAGTCAATACAACAAGAGGATATAACCCTTGTAAACATTTATGCACCCAACATAGGAGCACCAAAATATATTAAGCAAATCTTGATGGACATAAGGGAGAGATCAACAGTAATACAGTCATAGTAGGGGACTTTAACACCTCATTGACATCAATGGGTAGATCTTCCAGAAAAACAATCAACCAGGAAACAGCAGCCTTAAATGACATATTAGACCAGATGGATTTGTGATATTTTCAGAGCATTTCGCCCCCAAAGCAGCAGAATATACATTCTTTTTATAATACCTTTTTCAGGATAGACCACAGGTTAGGCTATAAAATATGTCTCAATAATTTTAAGAAGGTTGAAATCATATTAAACACCTTCTCTGACCACAATATTATGAAAGTAAATATGAATTACAAGAAAAAATGAAAAACTCAAGGATAAATAACATGCTGCTAAACTATAAATGGGTTAACAATGGAATCAAGGAAGAAATCAAGATACCTTGAAACAAATATCAATGAAAACATGATGATCTGAAAGCTATTAAAAACAGTCCTAAGAGGGAAATGGATAACAATACAAGCCTACCTCAGAAAACAAGAAATATCTCAAATAAACAATCTAATCTTCCACCTAGTGTAAATACAAAAGTACAGCAGAGAAGAGGGAACAAATGAGAGAAAATGCAACTTAGTGGCTTCTGCCCCTCCTGGAACAGGGGACCCCGGTCCCACACAGGGAAGCCCTAACCCTAATCAAAAGAGACTTGGGAGAATATACAAAGTCTGGGAGATTCAGGCTGCATGCACACAGTGAGAAGCACATCCATGGCTGCAGCACCAACCAGGAGAGTCCAAGAGAGAAATTCTATCTCCTGAAACTGTTAGAGGCATAGACAGGCTGAGACTGGCTCTAACTGAGGAAGACTTTGCCTTTTGGGGAGGTGGAATGTGCAGAGAGCCAGGCAGTGGCTTGGAGCGGCAGTGTGGGTGCCACATAGGGAATTTTTAAAAGAGAGGAGCAGAGGCGTGTCTGAGCAGGGGCCCCACATGCATGAGCAGCTCCCCTGCTAACAAAGAGGCCAGATTCAAAGCCAAATATGTGCCCACTGAACCCAATTGGAAAAGTAGAGTAGAAGGCTGCATGGTGAAGGGATTGCAGGGCCCTACCCAGTGCAGTTGGCAAGTGGGAGGCTTCACACAGAGTGGAGGCTTTGGGTCTGAGCCTTCTGCAAGAGCAGCGATATAGGAACTGGATGGGCAAGAGCTGAGCACCTGAGATTATTTGCAGCCACTCGAACTGCAGAGGACAAATCTCTGGGAAAAGAAGTTGTGCCTGTCCCCCACCTGCAGGATTGCAAACTTTGCAGAACAGTAAGGCCAACCTCAAGAACCCCCTGGTGGGTGCATATCTGCAGAGGAAAGAATGAGACTCTCCAAAGGAACCTTTTACAAACATGTCAGACATTATGCTGGCTCCTCCTTGGGCCATATTCCACAGAAAACAGCAGAGTAGAGAGATTAGAAATTGGTGCAGCAAGAGTACTCAAGACTCCACCCAGCTTTGCCTCTCACTCAAAGCTGCCATCAGCAACAAGTGAGAAAGAGCTGACCCTTTTACACACATTGGCCCCTCACATGAAACAGACAGCTAATTAATCAGAAACTATACATTTTGGAAATAATCGGGGACAGACCAAGATGTGTGGTATAGGAATTGGGAACCACACCGACAATGTTCCCTGAAGGCTGAGCAGCACCTCCCAGGGGGTGATTCAGGTATCTCACCCTTCTGATTATACCAGAGGCCCCCTCTAGAGGCAGGTAGAGGTGGTACATGCAGTGCTGTCAGACATTAGATAAACCACTCCTGGGCCTTGTGCTGATAGAAAACCAGCCTGGCAGAACAGTGGAGACCTGCCAAGTCTGAAGGAGACAGCGACAGATTGTGGATCACTTGAAGCCTAAAAACATGCTGCCTAGGGCTACACTGAGACTCCAGTGGACATTAGAGATGGATCTTGAAGGAGAAGACAGTAGGCTGAACAAATATTAGACTCTGTTGAGATGAATTCCATCTAGTATTTTTCATTATTTGTGCTATTTTTCCTCCTCTGCAGCTTTTTAAATTGTCTTTACTTTGTGTTTCTTTGTCTTCAATTTTCTTCCTATTATTTTACTATTTCTTACTTTTTATGTTATTTTATTCTTTATATATTGAAATAATACTTCACATTGGTCAGAATGGCCATCATACACAGATCAACAAACAATGGGTGCTGGCGAGGTTGTGGCAAAAAGCGAACCTTAGTACACTGTTGGTGGGAATGCAGACTGGTACAGCCACTGTGGAAAACAGTGTAGAATTTCCTCAAAAAGCTAAAAATGGAATTGCCTTTTGACCCGGCAACTCCACTGCTGGTATTGTACCCTAAGAATCCTATAACACCAATTCAAAAGAACCCGTGCACCCAATGTTCACAGCAGCACGATTTGCAATGACCAAGTGCTGGAAGCAACTTAAGTGCCCATCAGTAAATGGGCAGATCAAAAAACTATGGTACATTTACACAATGGAATACTATGCAGCAGAAAGAAAGAAGAAGCTTCTACCCTTCGCGACAGCTTGGATGAGACAGGAGAGCATTATGCTAAGTGAAATAAGCCAGGGGGCGAAAGACAAATACCATATGATCTCACCTATAAGTGGAACCTAATCAACAAAACAAACAAGGAAAATATAACCAGCAACATTGAAAGAAAAAAGAAACCAACAGAATCAAGAGGGAAGAGAGGGCGGAGAAAGGGAAGGGAAGGACCAAGTCAAGGAACATGTATAAAGGACCCATGCACAAAGCTAAAGTGGGAAAGGATTGAGGGAGGGAGGGGGAGAGGGTCAGAAGCAAGTGGTGGTGGGAAAATGGAGACAAATGTATTTGAACAATAAAAAAGTAAAATTTAAAAAAATATTTAAAATTAATTTATTTTTAGGCAGAGGGGAAGGGAGAGAGAAAGAGAGGTAGAGAAACATCAATGGGTAGTTGCCTCTCACATACCCCTACTGGGGACCTGGCCCACAACCCAGGCATGTGCCCTGACTGGGAATCAAACTGGCTACCCTTTGTTCGCAGGCCGGCACTCAATCTGCTGAGTCACACCAACTAGGGCTATTTTAGTTTTAATTCAAATCTCATGTTTTACTCTTCCCTTCTCTTACTCCATTTTACCGTCATCCTTCTCTTCCTTATTTTTGTTTTAAATGTTTTTCCATTTCTACACCTTGTTTCTATTCCTCACTCTTAATATTTCTCCTCCCTCCATCTCCTCAAAATCATCTTTCTTTCCATTAGTCATCTCACATTCTTTTTCCAGTTCTTATACTATCTTTATTGTTGTTCCACCTTTATTAATATTTGCTCAGTTGTCACTGATATTGAGGTTGTTGTTGTATTTTTTCAATTTTATCCCTAGTTTTTCACTATGTTTTTTCTTTTAAATCTCATATTTTACTGGTCCCTTGTCCTACTCCATTCCACCTTCTTCCTGCCATGCCTTATTTTCATTTTAAATTTTATTTTTTCCCTTTCTTAGTCTGGGTTCTAACCCTTACATTTATTATTTCTCTTCCCTCTAGCCTCTCAAAATCATTTTTCTTTCCTTTAAGCATCTCACAATCTTTTTTGTTTCTTATAATATTATTATTATCTTTCTACCTTTATTAATATTTGTTCATTTGTCATGTATATCACTGCAAGGTTGTTTTTCTTCAATTTTGTTACTATATTGTCACTATTTTTTCTCCAGACTTCATATTGTACTCTTCCTTTTTCTTATTCCATTTTGCCCCATTCCCTCCTTATCTTATTTACATTGTAAATATTATTTTCTCATTTTATTCACCTTGTTTCTATTCTCTACTATTATTATTTCTCCTCCCTCTCAAAATAATTTTTCTTTCTGTTAGTCACCTTATATTATTTTTTTTCCTTTGGTATAATATTCTTATTCTCTTTCCACCTTTATTAATCTTTGCTCACTTGTTGTTGATATCACAGTAGTGGTTGGGAGGTATTATCACTGGTGTGGGTTTTGATTGCTGGGTTATTATGTTTTGTTCTGGCAGCTCCTGTACAAAAGCATACAAGATGTGGTGGTGGTTGTGACTTACAGTCAGCCAGCTGGAGGAGAGAACCCACCGACGAATGAGCCAACAAACAAAACCCAATTACAACAAGAGAGCCCACATAAACTGTATAAAGAGCATCCCTAGAGTATTCAGCTCAGAAGTTAAATGAGACTGCACCACTGAGTCCTACAGGACCACTACCACAGAAGGCCACCCCATGAAGACAAGGAGTCAAAGCAGATCAATCTAATATACAGAAACAATCAAAAAGAGCCACCTAAAATAGGGAGATTTAAAAAACCCATTCAAAAGGATAGGAGGAATCACCAGAAAGACTGCTAAATGACATTGAGGCAAGCAATTTATCAGACATAGAATTCAAAGTAATGGTTGTATAGATGCTAAAGGAACTCAGTAAAAACTATGAGGAACATAGTGGGAACTATATCAGCATGAAACAGGACATAGAAACTATGAATAAGAGTTGAGTTATATAACCAGGAGGAAAAGAAGAATACAATATCTGAAATGAAGAATGCACTAGGAGGAATTAGAAGAAGGCTAGATGAAGCAGAGGATTGAATCAGTGAGTTGTAAGAAAAGATAGAAGAAAACACTCAGGTAGAGCAACAAAATAAAAAAAGCTCAAAAAGAACAAAGATAGTTTAAAGGAGCTTCAGGACAACATGAAACATAATAATATTTGCATCATAGAGATACTAGAAGGAGAAGAAAAGGAGCAAGGATAGAAAACCTGTTTGAAAAAATAATGACAGAAAACCTCCTTCACTTGGTCATGGAAAAAGCCATGCAAGTTCAGGTAGCAAAGAGGGTCCCAATCAAGAGGAATCCAAAGGACCACTCCAAGACACATGATAATTAAAATGGCAAAATTTAAAGACAGGGAGAGAATCTGAAAGGCAACAATGGAGAAACAGCTAGTAACATAAAAAAGAGTTCCAATTAGGCCATCAGCTGATTTCTCAACAGAAACACTACAAGCAAGAAGGGAATGACACAACATATTCCAAGTAATGAAAAGCAAAGGCCTGAAATCAAGACTACTCTACCCAGAAATGCTCTTATTTAAAATGGAAGGTGAAATAAGGAGTTTCCCAGACCAAAAAATAAAAAAAGGCTAAATGAGTGCATCTCTACCAAACCAGCATTGCAAGACATGCTAAAGGGACTACTTTAAGACGATAAAGAAAAAGAAAGAGAGAATAACACAGACACTAAGGGAAAAAATGACAATGAATAAATACCTGTCAATGATAACCTTAAATGTAAATGTAAATGGATTAAATACTCCAATAAAAAGACATAGAATAGCTGAATGGATAAGAAAACATGACCTACATATATGCTGTCTACAAGAGACCCACCTTAGAACAAAAGATCTACAAGACTGAAATTGAAGGGATGGAAAAACATATTCTAAGTCAACAGACATGAAAAAAAGCTGGGTCAGCAATACTTATATCAGACAAAATAGACTTCAAAAGAAAGGTCATAAGAATAAATAAAGAAAATCACTATATAATACTTAAGAAATTTGTCCAACAAGAAGATATAACCCTTATATGTGTGTCTGTGTGCATATATATATATATATATATATATATATCTCCAACATAGGAGCACCTAAATACATAAAGAAAGTCTTGTAGGACTTTAAGAAGGATATTGACAGCATTACAGTCATCATAGGGGATTTTAACACCCCACTATCAATAATGGGTAGATTGTCTAAACAAAAAATCACCAAGGTAGTGTGGCTTTGAATGACACCCTAGATCAAATGGACTTAATTGATATTTACAGAGCATTTCACCCCAAAGAAGCAAAATATACATTCTATTCAAATGCACATGGATCATTTTCTAAGCTAGGACACATGGTAGGGTACAAAACAAACCTCAACAAATTCAAGAAAATTGTAATCATATCAAGCATCTTCTCAGATCACAATGGCTTCAACTAGAAACCAGTCTCAAGGAAAAAACTCCAAACATTCAACAACAGGGAGACTGAATAACAGGTTATTAAATAATGAATGTGTTAACTATGGGATCAAGAAAGAAATAAAAAAGTACCTGGAAACAAATGGAAACGAACACATAACAACCCAAAACCTATGGGACACAGTGAAGGCAATCCTGAGGCATATTCATTACAATACAGGCCTACCTAAAGAAGATAGAAAAATCTCAAATAAACAGCCTAACCCTATATATAAAAGAACTGGAGGAACAACAACAAATAAAGCATAGAGCTTGTACAACCTGGAGAAAATTGATTAATGTCTAGAAACATACAATCTTCCAAAACTTAAGAAGAAACAGCCTGAATAGACAAATAACAGCTATCAGAATTGAAGCAGTAATCCAAAAAAACCCAGCACACAAAAGCCTTGGACCAGATGGCTTCACAGGTGAATTTTACCAAACATTCAAAGAACTAACACCTAATCTTCTCAAAATATTCCAAAAATTTCAAGAAGACGAAAGACCCCTAAACTCTTTATTAGGCCAGTATTATCCTAATTCCAAAACTCGGTAAAGACACAACAAAGAAATAAAATTACAGGCCAATATCTCTGATGAACATAAATTCTAAAATCATCAAAAAAATATCGGCAATCTGAATCCAGCACTACATTAAAAAGATTAAGTGGGATTTATCCTGTCGAGCCAAGGATGGTACAATATTTGCAAATCAATAAATGTAATACACCACATAAACAAAAAGAAGGACAAAACCGTATAATCATATCAATAGGTGCTGAAAGAGCATTTGATAAAATCCAGCACCCTTCCCTGGCTGGCGTGGCTTAGTGGATTGAGTGCTGGCCTGTGAACCAAGGGGTTACTGGTTAGATTCCAGATTGGGGCACTTGCCTGAGTTGAAGACCAGGTCCCTGGTGAGAGGCGCATGAGAGATAACCAAACATTGATGTTTCACTCCTTCTCTTTCTCTCTTTCTTCCCCTCTCTCTAAAATAAATAAAATGAAATTAAAAAAACAGCGCCCATTTATGAAAAAAACACTCAGCAAAGTGGGGATCCAGGGAGCATACCTCAATATAATAAAGGACATGTATGAGAAACCTACTGCCAACATCATGCTCAATGGGCAAAAACTAAAAGCTTTTTCCTTAAGATCAGGAACAAGTCAAGGTTATCCACTTTCACCACTTATATTCAACATACTACTGGAAGTGCTAGCCACAGCGGTCAGACAAGAAAAAGAAATAAAAAGCATCCACATTGGAAAGGAGAAGGTAAAGCTGTCATTACTTGCAGACAACATGATAGTGTACATAGAAAACCCTATAGTCTCCACCAAAAAAACTGCTCCACCTAATAAGTGAATTTGGCAAAGTAGTGGGATACTAAGTCAATATTCGGAAATTGATGGCATTTTTGTACACCAACAATAAACTAGCAGAAAGAAAAACTAGGGAGAAATCCCATTTACTAGGCAACAAGAAAAATAAAGTGCCTAGGAATAAATTTAACCAATGAGGCAAGAGGCTTGTACTCAGAAAACTATAGAACACTGAGTAAAAAATTGAGGAAGATACAAATAAATGGAAGCATATACTGTGTTCATGGATCAGAAGAATCAACATCATTTAAATATCCATACTACCCAAAGCAATCTATAAAATCAACGCAATTCCTATTAAAATACTAATGACATATCATAGATCTAGAACAAATATTCCAAAAATTTATATGGAACCAAAAATACCCTATTAACCCCAGCAATCTTGAGAAAGAAGAATAAAGTTAAAGGGATCACAATACCTGATATACAACTATACTATAAGGCCACTGTAATCAAAACAGCCTGGTACTGGCACAAGAGCAGACATATAGATCAATAGAACAGAATAGAGAGCCCAGAAATAAACCATTGTCTCTATGTTGAGTTAATATG
The DNA here is from genome assembly GCF_021234165.1 of Pteronotus mesoamericanus. Taxonomy (NCBI): domain Eukaryota; kingdom Metazoa; phylum Chordata; class Mammalia; order Chiroptera; family Mormoopidae; genus Pteronotus; species Pteronotus mesoamericanus. Next base: position 9,204,804 of record NW_026555198.1, read on the forward strand.
TGACAAAGGGAGCAGGACCATAAGATGGAGTAAAAGCAATCTCTTCAATAAATGGTGTTGGGAGAACTGGACTGGTTCTTGCAAAGAAATGATACTAGACCACTAACTTACACCATACACCAGAATAAACTCAAAATAGATAAAAGACAAGTATAAATCATGATACCACAGACATCCTAGCAGAAAAGATAGGCAGTAGATATTCAGGTAACCCAGGTAGCAATATTTTTGCTGATATATCTCCCAGAGCAAGGGAAATAAAGGAAAAATAAACAAATGAGACTACATCAAAGAAAAAGCTTCTGCATGGCTAAGAACACCATCATCAAAATGAAAAGGGAACCCACTGTATAGGAGGACATATTTGCCAATGATACATCAAGCACAAGTTTAATCTCCAAAATATATAAAGAACTCATAAGATTTAATGCCAAAAAGACAAAAATTCCAATTAAAAAATGGGCAAAGGACCTTATTAGACATTTCTCCAAGGAGGATGTACAGATGGCCTAGAGACATATGAAAAGATGCTCAGCCTCACTAGCCATCAGAGAAATGCAAATTAAAACCACAATGAGAAATCAACTCATACCTGTCAGAATGGCTATCATTAATAAATCAACAAACAATAAGTGTTGGTGAGGATGTGGAGAAAAGGGAACCCTAGTGTGTTGTTGGTGGGAACGCGGACTGGTGCAGCCATTGTGGAAAGCAGTGTGGAATTTCCTTAAAAAATTAAAAATGGAACTGCCTTTTGTTACAGTCATTCTGCTGCTGAGAATATACCCTAAGAGTCTGAAACACCAATTCGAAAGAACCTATGCACCCCAATGTTCAATACAGCATTATTTACAATAGCCAAGTGCTGGAAACAGCCTAAGTGCCCACCAGTAGATGAGTGTATCAAAAAAACTCTGGTACATTTATGCAATGGAATACTATGCAACAGAAAGAAAGAAGGGACTCCTATCTTTTGCGACAGCATGGATGGAACTGGAGAATATTATGCTAAGTGAAATAAGCCAGAAGACAAAAGACAAATATCATGTGATCTCACTTATAAGAGGAATCTAATGAGCAAAATAAACTAACGAACAAAATAGAACTAGAGCCATGGAAACATGGAATAGACTGACAGCCACCAGAGGGGAGGGGAGAAGGAAAGACGAAAAGAAACGGAAGGGACTGGTCAAAGAACATGTATGAATGACCCAAGGACATGGACAATGGTGTGGGGATTGACTGTGGGAGTGGAGGATGGGCTACTCGGAGGAGGGCAAAGGGAAAAATTGGGACAACTGTAATTGAATAACAATAAAAAAAGAAAAAATGCAACAAACAATGTTATAACCCAGAAATTCCATTTCTGGATATTTATTCAAATAAATCCAAAACACCAATTGAAAGATATATGTACACCTCTGTTCATTGCCACATTATTTACAATCACCAAGTTTTGGAAGCACCCCAAGTGCCCATTAGTGGATCATTGGATACTGAAGTAGTGGTACTTAACAAGGGTCTGTTCAGAAAGCCATGTACAATAAAAAAAAAATAAAGGCATTTATTGAAGAAGATGCAAGATTCAAGAAACATTGTACATGGGACGATGATACCTCAGTCCCCTTCAAAGGAGGCACCTTGGGAGATCTCACACAGTTCTCCCAGTCACCATCAGCTGCCTCATTGTATTTTCCTGAATCTTACCGACAATCGGAAATCTCTTTCCTGTCAAAGGTGATTTTAGTTTTGGGAAAAGCCAGAAGTCACAGGGCACCAAATCTGAGCTGTCGGGGAGCTGAGTCACCTCGGTGACTTGATGTTTCACCAAAAAACCCTGCACGAGATGTGCATTATCATGATGAAGCTGCCAATCACCAGTTTCCCATAGCTATGGCTTTCTGGAGGAATGTTCCCTGGAGGGATGTTCAAGCTTAATGCAAAATTTGATGCAGATTCATTGCTCTACTCGCTCCATCATTTTGAATGCGATGGCCATACAGTACACATAGTTACTCATTAGCGTTTACCACCCCCACTGACTAGTAAAGTGAAGTCGTCATTGTTCATGCCTATGCTTGCCAGTCCACACTCCTTGGCTGCCAAGTTACATGCTGCACAAACCATTCTTATTATATTAACAAAGGCTGAGCTTTTTCTGGACAGACCTAATACGATTGGGATCATATTGTATTCATTTTTCTCTGACAGGTATATTTCACTTAGCATAATAATCTCTACGTTCACCCATGCTGTTGCAAATGATAACAGGTCCTTCTTTTTTATAGCCACATAGAATTCCATTGTGTAAATATACCACAGCTTTTTTATCCACTCATCTACTGATGGACACTTGACTGTTTCCAGATTTTGGCTATTGTAAATAATCCTGCTATGAACATAGGGATACATATATTTTTTCTAATTAGTGTTTCAGAAGTGGAAATGCTGGGCCAAAAGGCAGTTCTGTTTTTAATTTTTTGAGGAAACTTCATAATGGTTTCCACAGTGGTTGCACCAGTCTGCATTCCCACCAACAGTGTACTAAACTCCACATCTTCCCTTTTCTCCACATCTTCACCAGCATTTGTTGTTTATTGATTTATTGATGATAGTCATTCTGGTGGGTGTGAGGTGATACCTTATTGTAGTTCGAATTTGCATCTCTCTGATTATTAATGATGTTTAGCAGTTTTTCATATGTCTATTGGCCATCTGTACATCCTCTTTTTAGAAGTATCTATTCAGGTCCTTTGTCCGTTTAAAATTGGGTTCTTTGTCTCCCTGGTTTTGAGTTGAATAAGTCCTTGTATATATTTGAAATTGTCTTCTTATGTGATGTATCATTGGCAAATATGTTCTCCCATACAGTGGGTCCTTTTTCATTTTGTTGGTGGTTTCTTTTGCTGTGAAGAAGCTTTTCAGTTTGATGCAGTTCCATTTGTTCATTTTTTCCTATATTTCCCTTCCCTTAGGAATCATATCAGCAAATATATTGCTATGAGATATGTCTGAGATTTTACTGCCTATGTTTTCTTGCAGGATTTTTATGGTTTCATGACTTACATTCAAGTCATTTATCCATTTTAAGTTTATCCTTTTATATGGTGTAATTTGGGGGTCTATTTTCTTTTTTTTTTTTTTTGCTTGTACCTGTCCCATTTTCCCAACACCCTTCTATCTTTACTCCATTGTATGTTCTTGTCTCCCATATTAAATATTAATTGACCATAAAGATGTGGGTTGATTTCTGGGTTCTTTTCTGCCCATTGATCTTTATACCAATTCTTGTGCCAGTACCAAACTGTTATAATTACAGCAGCCTTGAAGTATAGTTTTATATCAGGTATTGTGATCCCTCCAACTTCACTCTTCTTTCTCAGGGATGCTGAGGCTATTCAGGGTCATTTTGGTTCTATATACATTTTTGGAATATTTGTTCCAAAACAGATTTATGAAATATGTCTTTTGTATATTAACAGAAATTGCATTGAATCTATGGATTGCTTTGTTGTAGTATGGACATTTTAATAATGTTAATTCTTCCAATCCATGAAAATGATGTATACTTCCACTTATTTGTATTTTCCTCAATTTGTTTCTTCAATATTCTATAGTTTTCTGAGTACCAGTCTTTGATCAACCTGGTTAAATTTATTCATAGGTACCTTTTTTCTTTTGTTGTAATAGCAAATTGGACTGTTTTCTTAGTTTTTCTTTCTGATAATTCATTACTGTTGTATAAAAATGCCACCAATTTTTGAATATTAATTTTGTATCCTGCTATTTTGCTGAATTCATTTATTAGGTCTAGCAGTATTTTTTTCAAAAACCTCCTTCCTTTTTAATACCAATCCACCCCAGGAGCCAGTTGTACACTCCCAGTTCCTATCCCTCTCCTTATTCCAAGAAACCGGGTAATTCCCTCATAGGTGGTTTTGGGGAGTGATCACTGTTCCCAGACCACCCCGGAGCCTGGCTCCACATACAAATCTGTCCAGGGAAGATTGCTGGGTCTCCATGGTCTTGACCATCATTTCTTGTTTCTGTGACTGCTGCTCAAGGCTCTGCCAGACTTTATCTCTGTGTTCCTCATCCATGACCTTCCTCTTTCTCTTCATCAGGCTTGCTGTTGAGCTTTGGCTCTTCTTTGGCTTTGGCTGGAAGGGAGCCTTGGACTCTGGGTCATAGCACAGCCTCTCTATTCACTCCTTCTTTTCCTGTTCCAAAGAGATGACATCAACCTTTGCCAGGGCTCATGCGTCCAGACAAATGAGTTCTGCAGGTACCTTCTTCAGAAGGGCCTTCACTTACCACTCCTGCCGCTGCTTCTAGCTCCTGTATGGGTTACTCTCCAGGCTATCAAAGTTGAGTTCAGCAGCCTCAGGGATCAGCATGCTGGTGATGTCTCCACTGTGCCCCACCCCAGCACATCTTCAAAGGGGCAGAACTGAAGATGATGTGCATAGTCTGAGAGCCAGTGGGTGAGTAGGCCTTCTCCAGGGAGGGTGGGCTGGCCTTGCCCTGCCTTGCCCATATGTTGACCATGTCACCTGTTCCTGCAGCAAGAAGTTCTTGCTGGAAGAAAGCTAGGTGTCCCACTCCCTGGAGCAGGGTCTGAGCTCTCAGAGGCTGTTACATTCCTCACAAGTTAAAGATCTTCAACTGGTGGTCCAGGCCAGAGGTGGCCATGTACATGCCTCCAGAATCTACTGCCACAGCCCAGACCCCACCACAGTGACAGAGAATCCTTGGCAATGGCTCCTTCAAAGCTGGACTCCATCAGGGCATAATACCATTTCTGTGGCTGAGATAGATAATGATATTGTAAGGCAGGGGGTTTCAACCTTGTGGTGTCTGTGGGCCACAGTGGAAAAAGAAGAGTTGTCTTGGGCCACACATTAATTACACAAACACTAACAAAAACTGATGAGGAAAAAAAAAGTTTTAAAGTAAATTTTCAACTTTGTGTTGGGCCATATTCATAGTCATCCTGGGCCACATGTGGCCCATGGGCTGCAGGTTATAGGTCATGACATCAAGCCGTCCAGCCTGTGCATTCAGAGGTGCCATGATCTTCCCTATTGACATGCCCAGGTAAGTCAGAACCCCTGTCTCTGAAGACTTGGCCAGGAAGAAGTGGAAAGGCAGGAAATCAAGCCATGTGACATGGTTACAGCAGAGGATGCAGTGGAATTCAGTTCTCCAGTTGTTGGATGTGAAGGCACAGAACAACAGCAGGCAGTGCCTCTGAATACAGAAATCAACTGTCTCGCACTGCTTCCATGACATTGATCTTGTACATGAGCTTCTTTGACACCCAGTCAAGGGCAACCCCATGACCGTGGCACCCTCCAAAAGCCAAGTGCCTCCCAGTAATTCAGCCTGTAGGGCTCAAACTGCCACAAGTTCAAGTCAAAGTGTTTGGCTGCACTTGCAATGTCCACATCTCCCACAATGTCGGCCTGGCTTACCTTTGCCGTGTCTTCCCCAGCCCTGCCTTCCAAAAACCCAATATCCCTCAGCAAGCAGTAGCTCAGAATGAGCATCTTTAACACATTTTCTCTTCCTCAGCTTCAGCCACCTCAAGTTGGCTTCGGGTTTTGGATTTAGATTATGACAATTTCTTGGATTTGTGAGTGTGACAGAACTTTTGAGCAACCCGAATAGGGCTTGGGAATGGGTCCTGGGCCCCGGACAAGCTCCGCTGAGGCTTCAGATTCCTACGTTCTTGGGGTTTCTTCAGGACCTGAGGCTTCTTGGAGATGCAAGACTTCTTTGGGGTGTGAGTGTTCTTTGGCTTCTGGGGGAGGAGCTCTTGATTCCTCTTCTTGTTAGGAGGGGGCCTTGGAAAGGCTCCAGCAGCAGTCAGCTGGAGGGCTCTCTTCCTCCCAGCATCACCTCAGTTTCTTCTTCTTGGTCTGAAGTTTGTCTTTCTTGAGAGGGGCATCCTTGCCTGGCTTGGGGGCAATCTCCATTTAGCCCACCCTAAGGATGGTGCACATGAAAACTCCTCTCAGTGAACACTGTCAGATGGGCAGGTCTAGTAGTATTTTTGGTGAAATCTTAGAGTGCTTTCTAAGCACAATAATTATGTTGTCTACAAATAATGACAGTTTTACTTCCCCTTCAATTTGGATGCCTTTTACTTCTTCCTGTCTGATTGCTGTGGTTAGGACTTCCAGTAATGAGTTGAAAAAGAGTCATGAAAAAGGACATCCCTACCTTGTTTCTGATCTTAAAGGAAATGATTTTAGGTTTTTCCCATTGAGTATTATGTTGGCTACAGATTTTTCATGTATGGTTTTTATTATGTTCTGGTATAATCCCTCTATTCCCACTTTGCTTAGAGTTTTTATCATAAATGAGTGCTGGATGTTATTGAATGTTTTTTCTGTATCTATTGATATGGTCATGTGATCTTTATCTTTCATTTTGTTTATGTGGCATATCATCTTTATTTTTTCTCTTTTTTATTTTATTTTATTTTATTTTATTTATGTTTATTAATTTGCAAATATTATACCAACCTTGCAAACCTGGAATAAATTCATCTTGATCATGGTGTATGACCTTTTTAATGTATTGTTAGATCTGACTTGCTAATATTTTGTTGAGGAATTTAGTATCTATGTTCATCAGAGATATTGGCCTACTATTTTCTTTCTTTGTAGTTTCTTTATCTGGTTTTGGAATTAGGGTAATGCTCACCTCCTAAAAAAAACTTGAAAGTCTTCCATCCTCTTGAATTTTTTTGGAATAATTTGACAATGATAGGTGTCAGTTCCTCTTTGAATATTTGGTAAAATTTGCCTTTGAAGCTATCCAGTTCAGGTCTTTTGTCTGTTGGGAGTTTTTTTTATTACTGTTTCAATTTCATTAGTTGTAATCAGTCTATGGGAGTGTTCTGATTCAGTTTTGGAAGACTGTATGTTTCTAGGAATTTGTCCATTTTGCTCACATTGTTTAGTTTCTTTGGATATCACTGTTCATAGTATTTTCTTACAATCCCTTGTATTTCTGTGACATCAGTTGTTACTTCTTCTCTTTCATTTCTGATTTTATTTATTTGGGTCCTCTTTCTTTCTTGATGAGTCTGGATAAAGGTCCTTAAATCTTGTTTATTTTTTTCAAACAACCAGCTGCTGTTTTCATTAATTTTGTGTGTTTATTTTAGTTTATATATCATTTATTTCCACTCTGATCTTGATAATTTTCTTCCTTCTACTTACTCTGGGTTTTTTTCTCGTTGTTTTTCTAGTTCTTTTAATGTAGAATTACATTGTTTATTTGACAATTTTCTTCCTTCTTAAGGTAGGCCTGTAGTGATATTAACATCTTTCTCGAGAGAACATGGTGGAGGAGTGAATGGGAGTCACGCTGACCTCCTCCCAAAACCAAACTGGAATTTCAACTAAATAATGGAGTAATCACCTGGAAAGCAGTGGAGCGATAGTGGGAGAGGAGACTTGGTGCCGCGGACAGTGGATTCTACTCTCACACATCTCAACGGGTGAGAATTGCGGTGGAGGCTCGAGAGGGTGGGCTGGGTGCGCACGGGCACTGGCACCAGAGGGACATTTAAACGGCCAGTTAGCTCCCCGCGAGAAGAACGGGGTCTGAATCATAAACAGGAACCCCTAAACTACAGCAGCTAAAGCCAAGAAAATACAGACAAAATGCAACCCCAAAAAGCTTAGGGGCGCTCTCTGCCAGAGACAGGTGGCTGGGGATGCAAAAAGATATTTAAAGGGCAAAAGCAAAGGTTGCAGCGGCAGCCACCCTCCTTGATCGCTGGGTAGAGGCGGCAGCAGGGTGGGCTGGTGCCTGGGAAAAGACTGGTGAGGAAAACTTTGTGAAGAGAACTGACACGGCGGCCGGTGGAGCCCGGGTGATAACGCACTTCCCACTCTGCAGCTACCATCTCGCTCAGGCATAAGGGAATCAATTAACCTGCCTTTTGTGCGCTCTGCACACAGCTGGTACCCGTGTGATCTGCGGGGCTGAGTGCAGACTGGCTGGGAGAGCCTTGAGGAGAGACTGGAAACGGAGGCGTTGGGGAAAGAACGGGAGGAGGAACCGGGGAGTCCCGACTCCCTCCCCGCTCGGTGGTCTCCATTGTGGGCTGGAAAGGTGTGACCCAAAAGAGGCAGAAGCGGGGGCGCATGAACCAGACTGCCTGCGATTGAAACGCAATCCGCACAGGGGGTGGATCCTTGGCCTAAGGGGTCACAGAACTGCCCAGAAGCCCCTGAGGGGAGACTAGAAAAGGAGGCATTGGGGAAAGAACGGGAGGAGGAACCGGGGAATCCCGACTCCTTCTCCTTGCCGTAGTCTCCATTGCGCGGGAAGAGGCCACACCCCCAAAGAGCCAAAAGCCGAAAAGCACACATAGACACCCCCAAAACACCCAGAGCAGGCGCGCACACTTGCGCCGAGTGAATGGCGAGGGTTGGCGAGCGTGTGTGTGACCCACGCGGGCTGGCGAACGCTTGCACCTGCTGGCAAGGCCTCACACAGACTGGCACCCATACGGCCTGCGAGGGAGTGCGCAGAGCAGCAAGGGCAGGCGTAAATTGACCTACCCGCCGCGATTGCGGAGCGGCCCACAAAATTAGGAGAGCTGCCCAGAGTCCCTGGAGGAGAGACCAGAAACAGGATTAACTGGAGAGTCCTAGAGCTGATTTCCTCCCATTTCCATAGTCCCCATTTGGCGAGGGCAAGCAACGCACCCAAAGAGCCAAAAGCGGGGAAAACACCCAATAGAAGACCCTGAACTGAGCAGTGCCGCGAAGCTCGCGTGCCAGGGAGGCCAGATGAGTACGGGAGGTCACGAATAAGCCCCCTGGTCTGGGGCAAGCACATGCGAGCCCAGGCAGGTGGGGGACCCTGCCGCGCTGGGAATGCGCTCAAGGAGCCTGCGTGAGAGAGCAGAGAGATCCCAAAAAATAGCCCAGCCCTGACCGAAGGGGTCACAGAGCTGCTCCAAGCAGGAGTCAGACACAGGCATTAGACTCCTGAAAGGCTCAAACAAACAACCCAAGGCCCTATAGGGTCAACAACTGACATCATCAGAGGCAAGCCCAGAAAGAAAAGTAAAGGACAAAAATACTTAACAGACTCTCACAAAAATGGGAAGAAAAAGAAGTTCCTCTCAAATGAGTGGAAAAGGGGACTCCCCACAGAGAGAGCTAAATGAAATAGAGGCAAGGGAACTATCAGATACGGAATTCAAAACAATGGTTCTAAGGAAGCTCAATGAGCTCAGCCAGCTCAAAGAGAACTATGAGAAACTGCAGAGAAACTATCAGGATCTTACAGCAAACTATATCAGCCTGGAAAAGGACATAGAAACTATCAAGAAGACACAAGAGGATATGAAGAATACCATTTCTGAATTGAAGAACACAGTAGAAAGAATCCAAAGCAGGCTGGATGAAGCTGAGGATCGAATCAGTGAGATGGAGGACAAGGTAGAAAAAAGCTCCCAGAAAGAACAAGAAATGGAAAAATGGCTCAAAAAGAATGAAGAAGCATTTAGGGAAATGCAGGACAACCTGAAAAGCAATAATATCCGTATACTAGGGATACCAGAAGGAGAAGAAGAGGAGCAAGGAATAGAGAAACTCCTCGAAAAAGTAATGATGGAAAATTTCCCTAATGAGGAGAGAAAGACTCTCATGGATCCAGGAGGCACAGAGGACCCCACTCAAGAGGGAATCAAAGAGGTCCACTCCAAGACACATCATCATTAAAATGGCAAATGTCAAAGACAAAGAGAGAATCCTCCAGGCAGCAAGGGAGAAGGAGAAAGTAACATACAAGGGGGCCCCGATACGCCTAGGAGCTGACTTCTCAACAGGAACACTACAAGCCAGAAGGGAATGGCAACAAATATTCCAAGCCATGAAAAGCAAGGGCCTACAGCCAAGGCTGCTCTACCCAGCTAGGCTCTCCATTAAAATAGAAGGAGAAATACGCAGTTTCCCAGACAAAAGAAGGCTAAAAGAATACATCTCTACCAAACCAGCACTCCAAGATATGCTAAGGGGACTGGTTTAAGCAGATGAAGGAAAAGAATGAGACAGAGAGGAACACAGGTATAAAGAGAAAAGATGAGTAAGTTTCTATTAGTAATATCTCTCAATGTGAATGGACTAAATGCCCCAATCAAAAGACACAGGGTAGCTGAATGGATAAGAAAACATGACCCACACATATGCTGCCTACAACAGACCCACCTCAGAGCAAGAGACCTACACAGATTGAAAGTAAAGGGAAGGAAAATAATATTCCAAGCAAATGGGCATGAGAAAAAGGCCGGCGTTGCCATACTTGTATCAGGCAAAGTAGATTTCAAAACAAAGGCCATAAAGAGAGGCCCACAGGGGCACCTTATAATACTTGAAAGAATAATCTATCAAGAAGACATCAACATTGTAAACTTATATGCTCCCAATATAGGAGCCCCCAAGTTTATAAGGAAATTGTTGGATGACTTCAGAAAAGATATAGACAGCAACACACTGAGAGTAGGGGATTTCAACACCCCACTGTCAAAAATGGACAGATCTTCCAAACAAAACATTAATAAACATATTGTGGCGCTGAATGACACACTGAATCAAAGAGACTTAACTGACATATATACAACCTTACATCCCCAAGAAGAAAAATACACATTCTTTTCAAATGCTCATGGCAGTTTTTCAAAGATAGACCACATGATAGGACACAAAGCAAGCCTCAGCAAATTCAGGAAAATTGAAATAATACCAAACTTTTTCTCGGACCACAAGGCCTTGAAACTCAAAATCAACCTCAAAGAGAAACTTCAAAAACTTGCAAACTCATGGAGACTGAACAGTACACTATTAAACAATGAATGGGTCAACAATGAGATAAGAGAAGATATCAAAAAATTTCTGGAAACAAATGAAAATGAGCAGACAACAGTCCAAAACCTATGGGACACAGCAAAGGCGGTCCTGAGAGGGAAGTTCGTAGCAATACAGGCTTACCTAAAAAAGATAGAAACATTTCAAATAAAAGACCTAACACGACAACTTCAAGAACTGGAGAAACAGCAACAAATCAATCCCAGAGCAAGTAGAAGGAAGGAAATAGTCAAGATGAGAGCAGAACTGAATGACATAGAGACAAAAAGAACAATTCAGAGTATCAACCAATCCAGAAGCTGGTTCTTTGAAAAGATTAATAAAATTGACAAGCCTTTAAGCAGACTCATCAAGAAAAAAAGGGAGAGGACCCACATTAATAATATCAGAAATGAAAGAGGAGAAATAACAACTGATACCACAGAAATGCAAAGGATCATCAGAAACTATTATGAACAATTATATGCCAAGAAATTTGAAAATCTTGATGAAATGGACACATTTCTAGAAAAGTATACTCTTCCAACACTGAAGGAGGAAGAAACAGAAAGCTTGAACAGACCGATAACAGCTGGGGAAATTGAAGCAGTCATCAAGAACCTCGCGGCACACAGAAGCCCAGGGCCAGACGCTTTCCCAGGAGGATTTTACAAAACATTTAAGGAAGACCTAACCCCTGTCCTTCTCAGACTATTCCAAAAAATCCAAGAGGAGGGAAGACTCCCAGACTCCTTCTATGAGGCCAGCATCACCCTGATCCCAAAACCAGATAAAGACCCTACAAAGAAAGAAAACTACAGGCCAATTTCGCTGATGAACATTGATGCTAAAATCCTCAACAAAATATTGGCAAACCGCATCCAGCAATACATTCAAAAGATTATCCACCGCGATCAAGTGGGATTCATCCCAGGGATGCAGGGATGGTTCAATATACGCAAACCAGTAAACGTGACACAGCACATCAATAAAAGACAAGACAAAAACCACATGATCATCTCAATAGATGCAGAAAAAGCATTTGACAAGGTACAGCACCCATTTATGATCAAAACACTCAGCAAAATGGGAATAAATGGGGCATTCCTCAATGTAATAAAGGCCATATATGAAAAACCTACAGCTAATATCATACTCAACGGGCAAAAACTGAAAGCTTTCCCACTAAGATCGGGAACACGACAAGGATGTCGGCTCTCACCGCTTCTTTTCAACATCGTATTGGAATTCCTAGCCACAGCAGTCAGACAAGAGAAAGAGATAAAAGGCATCCAAATAGGAAAGGAGGAAGTAAAACTATCATTGTTTGCAGATGACATGATAGTGTACATAGAGAACCCTGTAGACTCTACCAAAAAACTCCTCAACCTAATAAGTGAATTTGGCAAAACAGCAGGATACAAAGTCAACATTCAGAAATCAAAGGCGTTTTTGTACAAAAGCAATGCAATAGAAGAAGAAGAAATCAGAAAAAATATACCATTCGATATAGCACGAAAAAAGATAAAGTACCTAGGAATAAATTTAGCCAAAGACACAAAAGACCTGTATGCAGAAAACTATACAACATTGAAAAAAGAAATTAAGGAAGACACAAATACATGGAAGCATATACCGTGCTCATGGATTGGAAGAATTAATATCCTCAAAATGTCCATACTACCCAAAGCAATTTATAGATTCAATGCAATCCCTATTAAGATACCAATGACGTATTTCACAGAAATAGAACAGACATTTCAAAAATTTATGTAGAACCATAAACGACCCCGAATAGCCGCAGCAATTTTGAGAAAGAAACACAAAGTAGGAGGGATCACAATACCGGACATCAAACTCTACTACAAAGCCACCATACTCAAAAGAATCTGGTACTGGCACAAGAACAGACCCATAGACCAGTGGAACAGAATAGAAAGCCCAGAAATAAGCCCAGGTCTCTATGGACATCTAATATTCGACAAAGGGGGCAGAAGCAGAAAATGGAGCAATAACAGCCTCTTCAACAAATGGTGTTGGGAGAGCTGGACGGCTACATGCAAAAAATTGAAATTGGATCATCCGCTGACACCATACACAAAAATAAACTCAAGATGGATAAAAGACTTAAATATAAGTCACAACACCATCAAAGTCCTAGAGGAGAACATTGGCAGGAAACTCTCAGATATCCCACGCAGCAATTTTTTCACTGATATGTCTCCTAAAGCAAGGGACATAAAGGAAAGAATAAACAAGTGGGATCTCATCAAAATAAGAAGCTTCTGCATGGCTAAAGAAAACATCAGCAAAATGAAAAGGGAGCCAACCCTATGGGAAAATATATTCGCTAATGATACATCAGATAGAGGTTTGATCTCCAAGATATATAAAGAACTCACTCGACTCCACTCCAAGAAGACAAACGATCCAATCAAAAAATGGGCAAAGGACCTGGGCAGACGCTTTTCCAAGGAGGAGATACAGAGGGCCCAGAGCCATTTGAAAGGATGCTCAGCATAACTAGCCATCAGAGAAATGCAGATCAAACCACCGTGAGGTACCACCTCACACCAGTCAGAATGGCCATCATAAACAGATCCACAAACAACAGGTGCTGGCGAGGCTGTGGAGAAAAGGGAACCCTAGTCCACTGTTGGTGGGAATGCAGACTGGTGCAGCCACTATGGAAAGCAGTGTGGAATTTCCTCAGAAAGCTGAAAATGGAACTGCCTTTGGATCCATGGATTCCCCTGCTGGGACTATACCCTAAGAACACCAAAACGCCAATGCAAAAGAACCTATGCACCCCAATGTTCATAGCAGCACAATTTACAATAGCCAAGTCTTGGAAGCAACCTAAATGCCCATTAGTAGATGATTGGATCAAAAAATAATGGTACATATACACAATGGAGTACTACGCAGCAGAAAGAAAAAAAAGAAGTACTAAACTTTTCAACAGCATGGATGGAACTGGAGAGCATTATGCTAAGCGAAATAAGCCAGGGGGCGAAAGACAAATACCATATGATCTCACCTATAAGCGGAACCTAACCAACAATGCAAAGATGCAAGGAAAATATGACCAACAACACTGAAAGGAAAAGAAATCAACAGAGACAAGAGAGAAGGAGGGGGTAGGGAAAGGGAAGGGAAGGGAAAAGTCAAGGAACATATAACAAGGACTCATGGACAAAACCAAAGGGGAAGAGCTGAGGGAGGGAAGGTGGGAGGGGGCAAGGGAAAGAGGTGGAGGGGAGGCAGAGACAAATGTATTTAAAAAGTAAATAAATTAAAAAAAAAGACTAAAAAAAAAAGAATACATCAGGAAAAAAAAAAGATTTATTTTGTGTAGTAACATGTGGTCTATCTTTGAGAGTGATCCATGTGCACTGGAGAAATATATATATATATTTCTGCTGCTTTGTGATAAAATTTTCTGTGAATATCAGTTACAATCATTTGATCTAGTGTGTCATTTATGTCACTATTTCCCTGTTGATTTTTGTCTGGAAGACCTATCTATTGATGACAGTGCGTTGTTAAAATCCCCTACTTTACCTGTATTGCTCTCAATATCTCCTGTAAAGTCCACCAAAATTTCCTTATATATTCAGGTACTTCTTTATTGGGTTCGTATACATTCATACTGTTACATACTCTTGTTGGATCGATCCCTTCAGATTTATGTAGTGGCCTTCTTTGTCTCCTGTTATGGCCTTTTACTTGAATTCTACTTGTCAGATTTACGTATTGCTACCCAGATTTTTTATTATATCTATTTGCATAAAAATGTTTTCTTTCATTTCTTCACTTTCAGCCTGTATCAATCTGTTGTTCTGAGGTGGGTTTCTGGTCAAAAAGATAAGACACAATACATGTGTCATTTAAAAAAAAATCCATTCACCTACCTATTTCTTTTCAATGGAACATTTAACCTATTTACATTAAAGGTTACTATTGATAGGTACTGCGTTATTGCAATTTTTTCTTTATGCTTATGTTCCTCTCTGTTTCCTCTTCTTCTTAAAGGAGATCCTTTAGCATTTCCTGCAATACTGGTTTGGTGCTAATGATCTCCTTTATCCTTTTTGTTTGTTTATTTGGGAAACTCTTTATTTCACCTTGAATTATAAGTGATAGCCTCTCTGGATAGAGTAGTCTTTGTTGCAGGTCCTTGCTTTTCATTACTTTAAATACATCATGCCAATCCCTTATGGCCTGAAAAGTCATCATTATGGGAATTCCCTCTTGGGCAAGTAACTAACTGTCTCTCCCTTACTGCCTTTAAGGTACTCTCGTTGTCTTTAAACATTGACATTTTAATTATGGTGTGTCTCTTTGGGTTCACCTTGATTGGGACTCTCTGTGCTTTCTGAACCCCTGTGACTTATTCCTTTACCTGATTAGCCAAGTCTTCTGCCATTATATCTTAAAACATGTTCTCTATCCCTTGCTCACTTTCTTCTTCTTCTGGGACCCCTGTGATGTGAATGTTGCTACATTTCATGGTGTTCCACAGTTCCCTTAAAGTACCCTAATTTCTTAAATTCATTTTTTTGCTACTTTCATTGGGTGTTTTATTCTACTTTGCCTTCAGAATTACTGATAAGATCCTCTGTTTCATTCAGCCTACCTTTTATTTCTGCCAGTGTATTCTTGATGCCAGATATGCTATTCTTCATCTGCGACTCGTCCTTTTATCGTGGTTTCTATGTCTTTTTTCTGTTGCTGTAGTTCTCAGTAAATTCTTTGAGCACCCTTATAACCATTACTTTGTACTCTATATCTGATCAATTGTTTGCCTCCATTTCCTTTAGCTCTGTTTCTGGAGGATTCTCCTTTGCTTGTATTTGTGGCCTGGTTCTTTGTCTTCCCATACTGGCTGTCTCTTTGTGTTTGTTTCTATGTATTAGGTAGATCCTCTATGACTCCCAGTCTTCATGGGGTGGCAATATGTAGTGGGTGTCTTGTGGGCCCCAGTGGTGCCCTACTATTATAATTGACTCTTGACTGCTGTTTTCCCATTTGTGCATGGGATGAGCCCTCAGGCTGGCTGACTGTGAGATTACTGCATGCAAGCTTCTGTGTGGGGGCTGATCTAAGAAAGAAAAGAAAAGTGAAGAAATAAGAAAACCAATAAAAATAGTATATATGAGAACATGTAAAAATAAAAAAGGGAAAAAAGAATAGAAATCTTAGAAAGAGAAAAACAAAAGACAAATAAGAATATTAAAAAGGAAAATAAACAGAGGGAATGAACATAAAAAGTAGAAAAGAGAAGCAAAAAGATTAAACAGCAAAAAAAATTTTTTTAATTTTTCCTTTTTTAAATTTTTTTCTTTTAAAGTATTTATTTATTTATTTATTTATTTATTTATTTATTGTTAAATACATTTGTCTCTGCCTCCCCCCACCACTTTCCCTTGTCCCCTCCCTCTTTCCCTCCCTCAGCTCTTCCCCTTTGGTTTTGTCCATGAGTCCTTGTTATATGTTCCTTGACTTTCCCATTCCCTTCCCTTTCCCTGCCCCCCTCCTTCCCTCTTGTCTCTGCTGATTTCTTTTCCTTTCAGTGTTGCTGGTCATATTTTCCTTGCATCTTTGTATTGTTGGTTAGGTTCCGCTTATAGGTGAGATCATATGGTATTTGTCTTTCGCCCCCTGGCTTATTTCGCTTAGCATAATGCTCTCCAGTTCCATCCATGCTGTTGAAAAGTTTAGTACTTCTTTTTTTCTTTCTGCTGCGTAGTATTCCATTGTATATATGTACCATTATTTTTTGATCCAATCATCTACTGATGGGCATTGAGGATGCTTCCAAGACTTGGCTATTGTAAATTGTGCTGCTATGAACATTGGGGTGCATAGGTTCTTTTGCATTGGCGTTTTGGTGTTCTTAGGGTATAGTCCCAGCAGGGGAATCCATGGATCCAAAGGCAGTTCCATTTTCAGCTTTCTGAGGAAATTCCACACTGCTTTCCACAGTGGCTGCACCAGTCTGCATTCCCACCAACAGTGGACCAGAGTTCCCTTTTCTCCACAGCCTCGCCAGCACCTGTTGTTTGTGGATCTGTTTATGATGACCATTCTGACTGGTGTGAGGTGGTACCTCACGGTGGTTTGATCTGCATTTCTCTGATGGCTAGTTATGCTGAGCATCCTTTCCAACGCCTCTGGGCCCTCTGTATCTCCTCCTTGGAAAAGCGTCTGCCCAGGTCCTTTGCCCATTTTTTGATTGGATCGTTTGTCTTCTTGGAGTAGAGTCGAGTGAGTTCTTTATATATCTTGGAGATCAAACCTCTATCTGATGTATCATTAGCGAATATATTTTCCCATAGGGTTGGCTCCCTTTTCATTTTGCTGATGTTTTCTTTAGCCATGCAGAAGCTTCTTATTTTGATGAGATCCCACTTGTTTATTCTTTCCTTTATGTCCCTTGCTTTAGGAGACATATCAGTGAAAAAATTGCTGCGTGGGATATCTGAGAGTTTCCTGCCAATGTTCTCCTCTAGGACTTTGATGGTGTTGTGACTTATATTTAAGTCTTTTATCCATCTTGAGTTTATTTTTGTGTATGGTGTCAGCGGATGATCCAATTTCAATTTTTTGCATGTAGCCGTCCAGCTCTCCCAACACCATTTGTTGAAGAGGCTGTTATTGCTCCATTTTCTGCTTCTGCCCCCTTTGTCGAATATTAGATGTCCATAGAGACCTGGGCTTATTTCTGGGCTTTCTATTCTGTTCCACTGGTCTATGGGTCTGTTCTTGTGCCAGTACCAGATTCTTTTGAGTATGGTGGCTTTGTAGTAGAGTTTGATGTCCGGTATTGTGATCCCTCCTACTTTGTGTTTCTTTCTCAAAATTGCTGCGGCTATTCGGGGTCGTTTATGGTTCTACATAAATTTTTGAAATGTCTGTTCTATTTCTGTGAAATACGTCATTGGTATCTTAATAGGGATTGCATTGAATCTATAAATTGCTTTGGGTAGTATGGACATTTTGAGGATATTAATTCTTCCAATCCATGAGCACGGTATATGCTTCCATGTATTTGTGTCTTCCTTAATTTCTTTTTTCAATGTTGTATAGTTTTCTGCATACAGGTCTTTTGTGTCTTTGGCTAAATTTATTCCTAGGTACTTTATCTTTTTTCGTGCTATATCGAATGGTATATTTTTTCTGATTTCTTCTTCTTCTATTGCATTGCTTTTGTACAAAAACGCCTTTGATTTCTGAATGTTGACTTTGTATCCTGCTGTTTTGCCAAATTCACTTATTAGGTTGAGGAGTTTTTTGGTAGAGTCTACAGGGTTCTCTATGTACACTATCATGTCATCTGCAAACAATGATAGTTTTACTTCCTCCTTTCCTATTTGGATGCCTTTTATCTCTTTCTCTTGTCTGACTGCTGTGGCTAGGAATTCCAATACGATGTTGAAAAGAAGCGGTGAGAGCCGACATCCTTGTCGTGTTCCCGATCTTAGTGGGAAAGCTTTCAGTTTTTGCCCGTTGAGTATGATATTAGCTGTAGGTTTTTCATATATGGCCTTTATTACATTGAGGAATGCCCCATTTATTCCCATTTTGCTGAGTGTTTTGATCATAAATGGGTGCTGTACCTTGTCAAATGCTTTTTCTGCATCTATTGAGATGATCATGTGGTTTTTGTCTTGTCTTTTATTGATGTGCTGTGTCACGTTTACTGATTTGCGTATATTGAACCATCCCTGCATCCCTGGGATGAATCCCACTTGATCGCGGTGGATAATCTTTTGAATGTATTGCTGGATGCGGTTTGCCAATATTTTGTTGAGGATTTTAGCATCAATGTTCATCAGCGAAATTGGCCTGTAGTTTTCTTTCTTTGTAGGGTCTTTATCTGGTTTTGGGATCAGGGTGATGCTGGCCTCATAGAAGGAGTCTGGGAGTCTTCCCTCCTCTTGGATTTTTTGGAATAGTCTGAGAAGGACAGGGGTTAGGTCTTCCTTAAATGTTTTGTAAAATCCTCCTGTGAAACCGTCCGGCCCTGGGCTTCTGTGTGCCGCAAGGTTCTTGATGACTGCTTCAATTTCCCCAGCTGTTATCGGTCTGTTCAAGCTTTCTGTTTCTTCCTCCTTCAGTGTTGGAAGAGTATACTTTTCTAGAAATGTGTCCATTTCATCAAGATTTTCAAATTTCTTGGCATATAATTGTTCATAATAGTTTCTGATGATCATTTGTCTTTCTGTGGTATCAGTTGTTATTTCTCCTCTTTCATTTCTGATATTATTAATGTGGGTCCTCTCCCTTTTTTTCTTGATGAGTCTGCTTAAAGGCTTGTCAATTTTATTAATCTTTTCAAAGAACCAGCTTCTGGATTGGTTGATACTCTGAATTGTTCTTTTTGTCTCTATGTCATTCAGTTCTGCTCTCATCTTGACTATTTCCTTCCTTCTACTTGCTCTGGGATTGATTTGTTGCTGTTTCTCCAGTTCTTGAAGTTGTCGTGTTAGGTCTTTTATTTGAAATGTTTCTATCTTTTTTAGGTAAGCCTGTATTGCTACGAACTTCCCTCTCAGGACCGCCTTTGCTGTGTCCCATAGGTTTTGGACTGTTGTCTGCTCATTTTCATTTGTTTCCAGAAATTTTTTGATATCTTCTCTTATCTCATTGTTGACCCATTCATTGTTTAATAGTCTACTGTTCAGTCTCCATGAGTTTGCAAGTTTTTGAAGTTTCTCTTTGAGGTTGATTTTGAGTTTCAAGGCCTTGTGGTCCGAGAAAAAGTTTGGTATTATTTCAATTTTCCTGAATTTGCTGAGGCTTGCTTTGTGTCCTATCATGTGGTCTATCTTTGAAAAACTGCCATGAGCATTTGAAAAGAATGTGTATTTTTCTTCTTGGGGATGTAAGGTTGTATATATGTCAGTTAAGTCTCTTTGATTCAGTGTGTCATTCAGCGCCACAATATGTTTATTAATGTTTTGTTTGGAAGATCTGTCCATTTTTGACAGTGGGGTGTTGAAATCCCCTACTCTCAGTGTGTTGCTGTCTATATCTTTTCTGAAGTCATCCAACAATTTCCTTATAAACTTGGGGGCTCCTATATTGGGAGCATATAAGTTTACAATGTTGATGTCTTCTTGATAGATTATTCTTTCAAGTATTATAAGGTGCCCCTGTGGGCCTCTCTTTATGGCCTTTGTTTTGAAATCTACTTTGCCTGATACAAGTATGGCAACGCCGGCCTTTTTCTCATGCCCATTTGCTTGGAATATTATTTTCCTTCCCTTTACTTTCAATCTGTGTAGGTCTCTTGCTCTGAGGTGGGTCTGTTGTAGGCAGCATATGTGTGGGTCATGTTTTCTTATCCATTCAGCTACCCTTAAACAGCAAAAAATTTGAAAAAGGGAAAGACGGAATTCTTTTCTGCAGAATTTGGTGGCTTCTGCGATCTCCCTTTTGGTACACTGCTTTTGAAGTTTGTTGGGTCCCACTCAGTCGTCTCTGGTGTTTACCACTTGGCGCTTTGGTTCTGTGCCCCTAGGGAGAGAGTCTGGCTCAGGCCAGTGACAGATGCATTGTCTCTGTCTTGCCCTTGGCAAACTGCTTGAAGCTACAAGTGGTCCACAATTTGTGGCTGCCTCTACTGGACCTGGCTTCACCTTGGAAGGACCAGATTGCTCTGCAAAGCTGGCTTTTATCACCACTGGTCCCGGGGTTGGGCCAGCAAACGTCCCAAGGCACCCCCGATGCCGCCCCTGTCTGCCTCTGCGGGCCGGCCAGCTGCCTACTAAGCGTAGCGACCGAGAGAGCCTCTGGCAGATTCAAGAGGATGGAGCTAATGGGTCTTTGGTGAGGGGGGTGGTGCTGCTGTCCAGACTTCAAGGAAGATGGTAGGTATGGCCCTGGACCCAGGACCAGTGAGTCTGTCCTGGATCTTGCCCAGACTTGGGCAGGTCAGAGCCCCTAGTATTCAGAAGGTTGTGGTCTCTGGGGCCCAGAGGTTGGGTCTGCTGGAAGCCAGGAGGGTGTTTCTATCTCCTGTGAGCGGGGTGGCGCCAGTCAGGTTCATGGCAAAGTGGGGAGAATGACTCCTCCCCCCTAACTAGTCACTAATGCCCCCTCAGCCTGCCCAGACTGTTACACCCCGCCCCAGGCTATGCTGCTGGCTCCCTCAGTGAGGCGACGGAAATTCCTATGGATGGAGCATGAGAAATTCCTAAGGGCAGGGTGTGAGGAATTTTTAAGGGTGGGGTAATTGCTTTTCTCCAGGCTGCTTGGAGGGCATTGCTCCGCCCGGAAAAGATGTGTACTGAGATTGACTTAGCACTGGAATACAGGCAGTTGTCCTCCTGTGTCTCTTCCCAGAGCCACAAACTCCAGGCTTTCTTCAGGAGACTCCAGACTACACCACCCTTTCTCTGCCGAATCCAGGGTGAGTGGCTGTGAATGCAGTTCTGCGTGTTGTCTCCTTAAGAGTGTGTCTGTGCCTCCAGTGGACTCTGCCTCTCTTTGGGGAAGAGGAAGCCACCCCCCACCCTCGCCCCCCCCCCCCCCCCCCCCCCCCGCATTCTATGTGAGCGTCTCTTCGGGGCTCTGGTACTCTGGGCTTGGGAGCCAGGCCTGGGGTTTAGACCCTGCGTCTCTCTGCGGGAACACTCTGCAGCTGAGGTACACCCCTAGTGCATTGCCCATGGGAGCAGGGACAGCCTTTTCCGCTTCTCCGCCCTTCCTACCAGCCTTTACATGGCGTCTTTTACAGCCCCTTGGTTATATATCTCCTCTTCAGCCAGTCTTCAGTTGGTCAGGGTATGTCCTCCGCGCCCCACCCCAATTTTGTTGAATTTCCATTTGCGTTCCGGGAGGAGGTGAACACAAGATCCACCTACTCCGGGGCCAACTTGAAAACCACTGGGTAGTTTTCTGGAGTACGGAAAATGGCATGCTTTCAACTGTTGATTTGCAAGATCCTTGTGATACAGAGAAATCTGATCAGATCACTGGGGAGGAGCAGGGAGGGGCTGTAGGAGGAGGCTGCTGGAGGCAATGGTAAACAGTCTAAGACAGATTGGCTGAGAAGCTGGATGCCTCTGGAGCACATGGAATTATGGGCCAGATTTAAAATAAAAGGAGGGCAGAGACTGGCTCTAGGGCACTCCTTGAAGATGCCTGGATGATCGTGCTACAGCTGCCTGCAGACAGTATATTGGATTGCAGAAGGAACTCCGGGCACAGCCTAGGATCAGGCTGGCCTGGCGGAGGGTGGCAGGGTTATTCTTTGGGTGTTCTAGAGGGGCTGGGCTCTGAGGCAGAAGCCTGCCATTCTTCCAAAATTGTGTAGCTTTTGTATCTTAGGTTGTTTTAGTTTGTAAACAAATCCTAGAGAAATAAGATAAATAAAAGTGAACAGGGGGGAATGATAAGGGAATCTAGGAATTAAAGATTTTAGCCTTAACTGATACGCTTAAGTGACTAATGCACGTGGAAAGCTGTTATTCCAAAATTGTGTAGCTTTTGAATAAAGACTCCTTTCCTTTTTCACCAAATCTCTGTCTCCAGAACTAAGCCTGGAGGGCGGTGGCAGGCAGCAGGACCCCGCTTGCTGTTTGGTAACGCTTGGCCCTCAGGGAAAATAAATAAATAGATCGTGAGAATGTTCTAAGGTGAGGAGAACTAAAGAAAAGCTGAGTGAGGGTGTAAGTTAAGCCAGCTCAGGCTGGGATGTAACCCAGGAGGCTGGACTCCCTGATCCTCCCAAAAGTGAACTGACGCTTTGCTCCCGGTTAGAGAGACAATGCCAGGCTTCCTTGGGCACCGGATGGGGAAAGAGGCTGGACCTCCAAAAAACAGCCACACGAGGGTACCCTCAAGACAGGAGGAAATGACATTAATAAGGAGTCTCTTATGTTGGGTACTGAATGCATGCCAGGCACTGTGGAAAACATTCTCCATACATTCTCACTTCTTTTTGTTTTTACAAATATCCCTGTGTATACGTGAGGACTCCAAAGCTAAGGAAGCAAACAAAAAAGGTAAAGCAACTTAACCAAGGTAAGCACAGCTAAGTCATGGCTTGAGGTATATCTATAGGCATATTTTTATTAGATCATGCCTGTAATTTGCCTCAGATTATGACAAAGAAAGGTGCCAGTTAAAATTTTAAGCGCAAGTTGGAGGATAATTGGTTCCCAGAGAGAAAAACATCTGAAATGCCATGTAAAAACTGTCAGTCAAGACAGCCCTTTCTTCTTGGTTCCTAAACAGAGTTGGAGCAAAGTACTTGTTATGAAGAAAATTTCTTATGTTTGACCCCCTTTACCCTTTATTAGGAACTTGTGATGGAAGAAGTTTTGACCTTGGGTGGTGGGCACACAATACAAAATACAGATGATGTCTCATGGAATTGTATACTTGAAACCAATGTCATCCCAATAAATTTAATTTAAAAAAATAAAATTCCTAAGAACCTTAATAGGGCTTCTGAAATTCAAACTCAAAGCACATCCTGAGGCTCAAAGTGGAGAAGTGTTTTGCTCTGCGACTCTGTCTACATATCCATTTAACTCCAAGGTCCATCTACTTTGAGGAACTTAGGCCCAGTGATTTAGAAATATGCAAGAACTGCTGGGGGAATAGCGCCTTCATTGCTCATGCCCATCCTAAGCACAAATATCACCAGTTATGTTCCCTTTTATGGGTCCTATCTGCTTCTGAGAGATGGACAGCAAAGGGTCAAAGAAATTCTCAAACTCAGGGAAGGCGTGAGGGGAAAGAGACAGAGAGAGAAAAAGGAATTAGAAAAACCAAGATCTCGCTTGTCCCCTGCCCTCAGTCACACCCAGAAGTGGCCTAGGTGTGTGCCCTATGGAGTTGGGGGAAAGAGAAGGGAATGGGGTTGTGGAGGGCTCCAACAGGGATGGTAGCTGTATTTTGCATTGTTTTATCGCCATACATATCTAAACATCGGAAACGTAACTAAGGCAAATGTTATTTTTTGGTTCATTCTGAGTGCTGTGTACTGGAGTACAGGTTCTCTGACTCACTATAATTTCCTGTATGCTTTAAAATCTGTTCATGATTTTAAAAGGACGGAGAAAGACAGCTTCAGGTTGATGAAAGACCTCACGAAGGCTTGAACTTGGATCTTAGAGTATTCAGAGAGGGCCCACAATAACCAGGATATAGAAAGGTGACAATGGCAAGGTTGGCAAGGGCCAAGGCATGCAGCTCACTATAATGAAGCCATGTTGAGGAGTTTGCACTTTGCTGGAAGTGAAACCAGGAGCCCTTCTGAGGTTTTTTTGTAAGGGAAGCAAAAGGAACCATTCATTACTGGTGGAGAAGGAAGGGGGGTTTGGTCGAAGTGGGTGACCAGTTAGGAAGCTATGGCAGGAACCCCAGCGCCAGGGGAGTTGGAGAGATTCCAGTGGTGTTTGGGAGGGGGAGGGGATAAGGGTTGCTGAACAACGAGATAGTGGCTGGGGGAAGGTGTGGGAGTGTGAGAGGAACGAAATGAGGGTGCCCCTCCATTTTTATTTCATTTGAGTACCTGGATAGATGGCGATGCTATTCATTGAGACGGGGGAGGCTCCTGTGGGAGGGCCAGAGTTGGGGGGTCTAGAGGGCAAGAGGTGAAAGAAGCTCAGGAGTTCCAATTTTGCCGTTTAAGGATGAATGCCTGAGACATCCAGGTGAAGATATAAAACAGGCAGACTAAAAAGTATGGGATCACAACCTCATAACTTTTTCCACCCCTCCCCAAAAGTAGGACCTTATACTCTTCCCTTCTCTGCAATCTGCTCTTCTCACTTAATCATAGCGTATTTGGGGGTTCCCCCTAAATCAACCCACATAGACATAATTCATGCTTGTTAATGGTTGCATAGTAATCCATGAAATGGCTGCACTACAAATGTCTTCATTCACACCCCAACTGATGAGTGCTTGTTCTGTGTCCTACTTGGCCCAATACGAATCCTGCAATAAGCATGCTTGTGCCTGTGTCCTGATGTCCTGCGCTCTCATATCTATAGCCCCCCAATTCCCATTCTTTCTCTGCACCACATGTTGGTCTCCAACGGACCATTTGCTAAATGTGTTGTATTTATTCAAGACAACTTAATAATCATTGTTATTATTTGTTAAATAATAGAGGCACACCCAAGCACTTTCCCGTTCTTCCTAAACAAACACCTAAGGCTGCTTTTTTGTTGGCCTGTATCCTGTGATTATTTTCTTTTGGGAGGATTTGTGGGCTCAGTGTGAATCGGCAATTTCCCCACTCCAAGATACAGTTCTGCTTTTATTCTCTATTCCCCTGAGCATGCTTCCTACAACTATGTCAATGGGAAATTCATGGAAAGAGTGTTCTTTGTGCAGACCCCCTTTTTCAGTGTTTTGATTGATTTTTGCACATAGAGCTGATCTCTCCGTCCCCCGATGGGTACTCCCCACTCCTTACCGCCTCCCATTCTTTTGTACTCTTTTCACCCTGCTCTCTGAATGGCATCCCCACACCTTTCTACTTCTCCCTCCTGGTAGGAAGAAGGAGGTGGGCCATATGAAGTGGAAGAGGAGTACTGGCTCCAAGCACTCTTTGAATGTCTCAGCATCTGAACTTACCTCTTTTGAAAGCTCCACTGAGAAATGAACAGGAAGAGAAGTCCAAACCTTAGCACACAAAGTCTTTGTTGTCCCATTTTAAACCACTTCCATGCACGTGCAGCCAGGCGCACCGAAAGCAGGACTGAGTGAGGACATTGAAGCTGGACCAGGCAAGCCTAGGAGGGAAGTCATGTTTGAGGTCGGTGTGTTCAACTGTCCAGTCCTTCTCAATGTCTTCTGACGACTCGTCATTTTTGACCCAACTTCTAGGTGTTGCCCTGTCTCAGGGAATAGCGCTGTACCTTCTTCTGACCATACTCTCTCTAGGTGATCCTGCCTAGGCTCATGGCTTTAAGTACTATCGGTTTCCTGTTGTCTCAATAATTCTGTTTCTGCAGCCAACATTGATAACGAATAGGCTCCAGACCCCAACGTGCGCAAATAAGAGCTCTTGACATTCACCCCCAACTTTCTTTCTCCCTTCTCCACATCTACCACACCCATTCCTTGTATTGTCTGTGACCATACATAACACCTCCATGACCAAGACTTGCAAGAAAATACTCTCATAGTAATCATTCGTCTATTAAGTTTGTCTTAAGTATGACTTAAGTATGTCAATTAAGTCGTATACTTACGACTTAAGTAAATTTGTCATAAGTATGACTGCCTTCAGTCCATCAGCAAGCAATGTCTCTTCTCTTCTTAAAATAACATGTGAACCCATGCACGATTCTCCAAATTTGTGCTGCCGACCTGGGCCAAGCCACTGCCATCTCTCACCTGGAATACTGCAAGAGGGTACAAATTGGTCTCCCTACTTTCCTTTGTGTCCTGCCCACTGGTACTATGATCCACAGAGAGTGGCCAGAGAAAATGATTGAATATGATTAGATCGTGGCACTCTCTTGATTCCGTGTTCTCTCTGGCTCTCCAGAGTACTTTGAGTGAAAACCAGACTCTTCATCATGGCTCTTTCCCAGCACTGCACCTTCCTGTGTTTCCTCCATCTCCTCTTTCATTGGGCTCCAGCCACACTGGCATCTTTTATGCCTCTCTGGTGCCCCCTCTTTTCTGCCACAAAGCCAAAGGAGTTGCAAGCTTCCTTGCTGGGCAGGTTTCCCCCCTGGTTCCTAGCTGAAATGGCCACATTTCATTGTCCTCAAAAGGGCCATCCCTCAAGTTTAACACTTCTCTTGAGTTCTAGCTAACGTGTACCAAATAATCCTGTTTATTTCTTTGAGGGCACTTTAAGTACGTCTACATTCCCTGATGTGTTTGTTGCCTGTCTTCCCCACCCGAAGATAGGATTCCTGAGTGCAGAGACCCTCTGAGTAGAAGAATGCCTGGTACACTGTAGGCCCTCCATAAATGCTTGTGGAATCCTTGAGTGAGTGGAATGAATAACACTTCCTTCCACAAGAAAGGGACCTCTCCCTTCCTCCAGTGAAGCTCCACAGGGCTCTTCAGTTTTGCTTCTGTCACAGTACCTACTGGTCAGAACACTTCTCATTGCAGATGACCAGGAATTAATGGGAAAAAAAAAAGGAGGAGGGAGCCCCATAGAGGCATCTGGGAGAAAGGTCTTGGAGAGCAATGCCTTAGCTCCTCTCCTTATCACTTCAGTAGCCCTGTTTCTGTTGCTGGAGGTTCAGGGGCCTAGGGATTGTCTTCAGGATTGACAGGTTTGGGGATTTGCTGGCCACAGCACAACTTCCCAGAACCTCTCCCTGCCCCCTGCTGTTTCACTGATCTCTATTGGTTCTGTGGGCTGTAAGTCAAAGGCAGGGAAGGAGCTCTTGTTGAGTCCTGGTCCTTGAATATGTCCCCCTTGTCACTTCTGTTCCCTAACAATGGGCCAAGAAGTTCTTTTCATCATCCCCACACCCCCTAACCTCTAGCAGTCATGGCTCCTCCCTTAGCCTGTGCCTCTTCTGGTCCCTCCTTGGATGGCCACCTGGTATGGTGATGTATAGCTGATCTGCCTCCTGCATACAGGTTACCTAGACCGCCCCACCCCGCCGCCGCCAGAGATGGCTCCTAACAGCAGTGACAGTGATCACTTTGGTCAGGCACCAGCTGTACAACAGGCTTCTCCTGAGTCTCTGTCTTTTCCCTTTGCTGGCACTAGCCCTGTCCAGGGGCAGAGGGCCGGCCTTTGCAAAGTGACGAGGTACCTGTCTATGTGTCTGCCTCTCAGCCACGTTGGGATGCGTTCCAGGCAGCAATGGGAAAGTTCTTACTGCCTCACACTCCACAGTGACTCAGTCAGTTTCACAGCTTTAGGGTGGTTCTATCTTGTGCAACTACCCAGATCCAGCCAATACGACCATCACAGAAAACAGCTTTCTTTACCCAAAGAAGGTGGTGCATGGATGGGAGTGAGGAGGAAGAGAGAATATGTGCAGGGCAGATGCAATTCCTTGGCCACGTTAGTCCAATTACATAGCACCTATAGCCCTCTGCTGGCATTTCTGTTATGTATATGGGCAGCCTGAGCTTTAGTGGAGTGAGACGCCCTGAGGGAAGGCACTATGGTTTGATGTTTCTTTTTTTTTTTTTTTTTAATATCTGACCCCCACTCCAGCCCACAGTTCAATGCCAGGCTCACGGTATGCCTCAAAACCCTGTTTATGGAAGGAAAGGAAGGACAAAGGCAAGGGTTGTTCTGACTCTTCACACAACTGGGAACTGGGCACATCTGACTGTCTTCCTTTTGTTCTGTCAGCTCTCTGTCAGTCGTGTGTGTGTGTGGTAGGGCACACATGCATCTATATGTGTATTGATGCACCCTGTCTTGTCACGATATAATTGACATATAACATTGTTTAATTTTAGGGTGCACATCATAATGATTTGATACATGTAGATACTGTGAAATGACTACCAGAATCAATTTGGTTATCCATCACTTCACATAGTTCCACATTTTCCCCCTTGTGATGAGACCTTTTAAGATCACTCTCTTAGCTACTTTCTCTATTGGTGTTCAATTTGTACGTCTTCTGAAGCTGCGATCATACCGATTCCCTCCTTGAACGTGCTGAGTGGTGACTGTCGGCTTGGGTATGGAGTCCAAGCACTGTACCCTGCTTTTCAGGGCCCCACACTTTCCAGCTCCCTCTCATGCTGGAGACCATGAGCTCTGTGCAGTCCAGATTTCAGGCATGAACATAAGTGACCACGCATGTGCTGGCATGCCACAGGGACTTGGACACAGACTGATCTGTCTGCCTGGAATGCCTTCCCTCCTGCCTCAGCACGGTAGGCTGCTACTCATCTTTCAGAGCTCACCTTTGGAGTTTCATCTTCCGTGCAGCCTCGCTTGATTCCTACCAGGAGGAGTCAGTGGCGGGGTTCTCCTCTCTAGCGGAGGTGGGACTGTAGTCTCTGTTACATGATACTCTAATGGTCGCTCGCTTGCTTGTCTCCTCAGCATTTGGCCTTGTGTGGTCTCTGTGTTCCCACAACACACACTGCTCACCTTTTCTTAACCCCGCCCCACAGCTCCAACACAACAACGCACACTGCTCACTTATCACGTGGCTTGTCCTTAGTCCCCAGTGCCAAGTACTGATCAGGCTTCCATAAATAGTTCACTAGGTGGTGAACTGGGACCAGGCACCTCATTCTAGAGAGATTTCCGGTTTGAGTTTTGTTTCGAACACGGATGTGCATTTCTTGGTTTGTTTTGGGAACCTCAGCACCTTGAGGTCAGAGCCAAGACCAAAGAAGCCCCCGGCTCTGGACCAGGCCATGTCCCCCAGTCCTTGGTTCATGTTTCTGCTGGGTATCAGTGAAGACAGCAGTATGGACAGGGGGCTCTTGATTCCTCCACTGCCAAGCTGCATTTGTTGAAACTGGGGAGTGGGAGGAGCTGGAGGGCTGAAGAACCCAGGTCCCTAGGTCTCCCATGGTCTGGGGGAAGGACAGGGTTTCCAGCCCAGACTGTGTGCTCCCAAGGACAAGCTCAAAACCAGAAGACTGTGTCCTTATGCCTGCCTCCCAGGGCCTTGCAACCTCAAGGACGGACATGCAGCTTGCTCCATGGATACTAATGGCATGGCACTATGAATGTATGAATGCATGTTCTTCTGTTCTCTATTCCCTCTTTTGCAAGTGTTACAGAGGAGGCAAAAAGTTGGAAAAGGGGGAGGGACCTTTGAGAAAATGGGTCAGCAGGCTGCAGGAGAGCTTGCCCCACTTGCCCCAGCTCCCACTCAAAAAAGGAGTTGTTTCTTTGGGGGCAGTGATGTTGGAGAGAGTGTGTGTGCCCGTTGAGGTGGGAAGAATCCCTGAATGTGAGAAAAACATTTTGCTTGGCTCTGCTCAGGCCAGGCAAGTGTATTCACAATGCCACTCACCCCCTCTTACCACGTAGTTGATTCAATCCCTTAAATGTTCTTTGGAGAGAGGAGGGATCCAACAAAAACACTCTAAATCGAACCTGCAGTCCCTCAGGGCACCGTGGAGCCCTTTCCCTGCTTCTTTATAATATTTAGGCGACCTGAGAAGCTGAGGACTCACACTCACGTCACCCTCAACCCAAGCTTCCCGGTCCTACCCCCTCCCACCTCCCGCAGCCCCGCAGCCCCGCAGCCCCGCAGCCCCGCAGCCCCGCAGCAGCCACAGGGGGAACCAAAGAGACAGAAGCTTTCCCAGCTGCCCGGACCGCAGACGCCAACACCCCCTGCCCCCCACCACGCGCCGCCCTCGCGCGCCCCGCACGCTTGCCCACGACTGAGCAGCGGCAGCAGTAAACTGGAGGCTGCGGCGACTCGCAGAGGCGCGCTCCTGGCAGTGTTTGCCGTCCCAGGTGACTTGGTCTCGCCAGGTCTGCTGGCCCAGGGTCCCCTGCCCCAGCGCGTCCCCGGCTGGGTTCCGGCACCCACCAGCCCTCCTGCCCTCTCCCGCCTCTACGATCCCCCCGCCCCCCAGATTGCGGGAAGGGAGGTCGCGACAGCGGCCCGGCAGCACCGGAGACCGTGGCGACAGCGGCGACAGTGGCGGCGGCGGTGGCGGCAGCGGCTGCAGCAGCGGCGGAGGCTGCGGCGGCGACCGTGGCAGAGGCGGTGGCGGAGGCCTCCGTGGCAGAGACGGAAGCAGAGGTGGAGACTGAGGTGGAGGCCGAGGCCTCAGTAGAGGAGGCAGTGGCAGAGGCCACCCTGGGGGGAGGCGGCAGCCGCCGTGGCCGGGGAGGAGGCGGAGGCCGCTCTGGCGGCAGCAGCGGTGGCGGTGGCAGAGACCAGCGCGGCCGAAGCCGCTGCAGCAGCAGAGGCTGAGGCGCCCGCGCTGGAAGAGAAGGATGCGGCTGCGGCTGCGGATGCGGATGCGGATGCGGCTGCGGCGGATTCGGCGGCGGCGGCGGCGGCTGCAGCCACCGCGGATACGGAGACGGGCGGGGGCTCCGAAGAGAACCCAGACTTTCCTATGGCCTCATTGTACGTGGGGGACCTGCACCCTGAGGTGACAGAGGCAATGCTGTACGAGAAGTTCAGCCCCGCGGGGCCTATCCTCTCCATCCGCATTTGCAGAGACAAGATCACCCGCCGCTCCTTGGGCTACGCATATGTCAACTACCAACAACCGGTGGATGCCAAGCGGGCCCTGGAGACCCTGAACTTTGATGTCATCAAGGGCAGACCAGTGCGCATCATGTGGTCCCAGCGGGACCCCTCGCTGCGCAAGAGCGGGGTGGGCAACGTCTTCATCAAGAACCTGGGCAAGACCATCGACAACAAGGCGCTGTACAACATCTTCTCGGCGTTCGGAAACATCCTCTCCTGCAAAGTGGCCTGCGACGAAAAGGGGCCCAAGGGCTATGGTTTCGTGCACTTCCAGAAGCAAGAGTCCGCCGAGCGGGCTATTGATGCGATGAATGGCATGTTCCTGAACTACCGCAAAATTTTCGTTGGGAGATTCAAGTCCCATAAAGAACGAGAGGCTGAAAGGGGAGCTTGGGCCAGGCAATCCACCAGTGCTGACGTCAAAGATTTCGAGGAAGACACCGATGAGGAGGCCACGCTGCGATGAAGATATCCCAGGAGCAAGCCAGCCAGCAGAGCCAAACCTTGGCTCCCACCCGGTTTACAACTCCCTCTTTGTCCCCCTAACCCACCAGCAGTGTATTGTATTGGGAGTGCAGCGCGCTCGCGCTCTCTCTCTCACTCTCTCTCTCTCTCTCCCCCCCTTCCCTCCCTCCCTCCCTCCCCCTCTTTCCCTCCCCCTCTGCTGCCCTCCTTTTCACCCTCTATCTTCTCTTCTCTTTCCTTTCCTACCCTCTCCCCACACCCACCAAGGGCGTTGTGAATAATCGTGCTACTCTGTGCCATTTGATGAATTAGAGGCTGCCTCTTCTCCTCCTGGTTTGGTTTTAAAAAGCACCTTCTCTCTTTGTTTACTGCACAGGTGATACAATTTCATGGTAGAAACATCAGAAAAGAGAAGGAAATCAGATGAGGGGAAACCAAGAGAGTAATTGCTCCCCCCTTATCCTGCTACCCAGAGAAAACTACTTCTACCTTTATCGGTGTGCTGTTTTTTCCAGGCTGTCTTCTCTCCCTCCCGTTCTCACCCCCCACCTCTCCTTCCCTTTGAACACACTGTTATAGACTGGTTCACGTATGTGGTGTTTCTTAACCTGCTTTTTCACAAACTAAAACCAAACAAAAATCAACCCGCTGAACTTCTTTCCATGGCATTCAACAGGCTCCTGGAAATGTCATATTCAGTGCCTGCCGAGTGTATCGATGGATCTTAACATTTCTGTAACCATTCCCGCATTTTTGGACATTCAGGTGGTGCCTAGCTCTTTCCTTATGTTTAAACCCAACACCGCATACTCTGATGAGTGACTCCTTGTCAAGCCAAATCTTTGCTGGCATACCGGACAGTCATATTAACTGCGGAATGGCAGGATCCACATATGGACATTTTGAAGACTTTCCCTGTCTGTTGCCAAAAGACCCCTTCATGAGTATTGTACCGATATGCATTCATGCCCACCAGCGCAGCTAGTAAAAAAAGAGTATGCCCGTTTCCCCTGCATAGTCTCCTGGTAACTGTAATTGATGTGTGTGAGTGAGTGAGTGAGTGAGTGAGTGTGTGTGTGTGTGTGTGTGTGTGTGTGTGTGTTAGCCAGCTTGATGAGCTGCAAACGGCATTTTGCTGTCTTTGGTTGTTTTGCTGGATTTAAGTACCGCTTATCACCTCCTTCCCCTGTGCCTCCTTCCTACCATTTTCCCATTGTCAAGAAAAAACAAAACCCTCAGCTTCATTGCAGAAGAAAATAATCACAAAGCAGACAAGTTAGCAGAAGGAAATTAATGTCACCAGTAATCAATCCTTATGACCACCCATGTCTTCCTGAATCATTTTTAAGTGCATATGCCTAACAATTTTCACGTGGTATATATGTGAATTTTAATGTATATACTGTTTCAATATCTGCTTTTTCATACATAAATATACAATGTGTATATATAGAGATGTATAGTTAGATATTCTCAAACTTCTTTTCATGCCATTAAATATTCTTCTAAAATAGTTTCCATGGTGGTTTAGTGTTGCAGTGAATGGGCTAGATAGAGGAATGGGCTAGATAGATGTATGTATGCATCTATTTCCATATTTAGATATAAACATGTCTTTTTTTCACTGCTTTATTATTGTTGAATATATGAGTGTTTTTTTCCTAATCTAAATCCAAACTTCTAATAATATCTAGTGCACATACCTTGCTTACATTCAAGATTATTTCCTGAACATTGCTAAAAGACAAATTGAAGGCTCAAAGAATATGGAAGGTTCAAAATCTTTTTTTTTTTTTTTTGCACCAGTAGTGCCCTGTTGGTGAGAGTGCAGACTGGTGCAGCCACTGTAGAAAACAGTATAGAGTATTCTCAAAATATTAAAAATGGAACTCCCTTTTGACTGAGCGATTCCACTTCTGGGAATACATCTCAAGAATCCCAAAACACTAATACAAAAAATATATGCACCCCTCTGTTCATAGCAGTGCTACTTACACTAGGCAAGATTTGGAAGGAGCCCAAGTGCCCATCAGTGGATGAGTGGATGAAAATGCTGTGGTGTATTTACACAATGGAGTACAACACAGCAGTAATAATGAAGCAATTGTTACGTTTTCTGACAGCATGGATGGACCTGGAGAATATTATGCTAAGCAAAATAAGCCAGTCAGTGAAAGATAAATATCATATGATCTCACTTATATGTGGAATCTAATGAACACACTAGACTAATGAACAAAATAGAAATGGAAACATAGATACATGGAAAAGACTGACAGCTGCCAGTGGGGAGGGGACTGAGTGAAATGTGGTTGAGGGATTAACCAAGAACATGTATGCATGATCCACTGACAAGGACAAGGCTGTGGTGATTGACTGAAGGATGGGAGGCAGTGGGGCTAGGTGAAGGTGGGCAGAGAGAGTGTGGAGACAACTGTAATAGCATAAAAAATAAATTTTTTTTGGTTCATTATTAAATGAGTATTCACCAAGATAGTATTAACTTACCCTCCTCAGGTCATAAATATTGTGAGAGGTCCTGAATGGACACCTGGACAATTTTCTGGACTTGCTATTGCAATTGTTTTTGCACTATCACAAGATTTTATAAGGGGAATTGTACCTATTTATTTTTATTTATTTTCAACATTTATTTTTATACAAATAATGTGGTATCATAATAGACACTTTTTAACTTATAAGGAAAAATTCAAAATCACTCCCAATTCTACCACTTGAAAAAAAATTAAAACACATGAAATATGTATATAAATAAATAATGCTTTCAAAGTGTAATATGTATTGTTTCATTGTTGGATACTGGCATTATAATTGGTCTTATCATCTTTCCAAATTATTAAATATTCTTCTCTGATTTATTTTTATTTTATGTTCCATGTTATAGATGAACTATAATTTCTAAAACCCAACCCCTTTATGTGTGTTTAAATTGTTCTTTTTTTCCCCAGGTAAGATTAACTCTTCCAGGAACACATTTGTAGCTGAATGTTTGCTGACACATGGAAATATTTAATTGTCTAATATACCGTGCCAGTTTGTTGTTGAATGATTCTTCCACAAAGGTTATGCCCGTGAATGGTGTAAGAGAGTATATTGTGAGGTGGCGTGGGGCTCTGGATCTGTGGGTGCCTGTTTAGGCACCAGCTGAGGAAGAGGGCGGACTCTGTCCTGCAGAGTACACTCCAGATTGTCACAGATGGGGAAATAAAATAGGTCATTCCAGACACTTTTATCAGTCTGCCAGGGAAAGGGGTGGTGATTCCCTCTGGTGGAGAAGGCCCCTAGCCCTTCTCTTGAAGTGGCTTTTACTGAGAACCATATGTGCAGAGGTATATAACATGGATGCAAAGCTCATCAATCAATGTCAAGAGGCTTTGTTTACCAAAAACAAATAGAGATCATAAATAATAACTGAAGGAACACAAGAGATTTGCTTCAGGTCAGGGTCTGGTAGACAGGGTGGCACCCATTCAACCCTGAAACCTGGGAAATTGATCACATTCTGTGCTCAACCCCAAACATCAGTACTCATTAACTTGAGGGCATTCTTAGCAAAGTAAGTTTCATGGGACTTAATGCATTCCTTTTCTAGAGCCTAATTGTCCCCGAGAACCGCCTGAGCCAGTTTAGGGTTGTACCTGCCTTTAGTATTGTTTCAAGCCTGAGCCAGGTGGGCAGGGCAGAGCCACCAAGAGATAAGGAGACTTCTTTCAGATAGAATGAGGACTCTGGACATATCAAAGCCAAGGGGTGAGGGTCTTTTGTTCTTCCTCCATGTCCCCCAAGTCCTTCTCATGATGGCCCATGTGGCTGTGCCTGTCTTAGGTTGCCCCTGCCATCGAGGGGTCTTACCTGTCATTGACTAACTAGCCATCCTCCAGGGCCAAGCAGGTTGATGTGAGGGAAGCAGGGTCTGTGCCCCTGCCAGGGGGACAGGTTTTGTTTCCTCAGTGGCCTATTTTCTCAAGACCTCTTTGCTCAGCTCCAGCCTTGGGGCCCTCTCGCCTGTCGGCGAGGCTACAGTCCCTGAGACCAGGTGGGACGGTTCCCAACAATATTGCCCTGCTCATCTTAACATTTTTAAGTTATGAGAAATTGGTTAAACTTGTGAATTTATCCTTTATTATTTCACTTTAGAAGTGCATTACTTGAAAAAGAGGATATACATATTAAATATACATAACAACCACTTTGAAATTAATTATTTTTGCCTTTGCCAACTTGACCTATATTTAAAGCAAATAATATAGCAAACATATATGAAGGACCCATAGACAAGGACAAAGGTGTGGGGACGGACTGTGGAAGTGGGGGCAGGCTGGGTGAAGGAGGGCAAAGGGGAAACAGTTGGGACAACTGTAATAGCATAAGCAATAAAATATTTAACAACGACAAATATAGCATCATACCAAATGTATTCTATCAAAATTTTATTTTCAATACATTGTAAATACATCTAAAGCATCTTTGGTTACTCAGTATTTTCTCACTACTCACTATCATTGTACAGGTGTATCAGAATCTGTTTAAATGTGTTTCTTTACTTTGGTCTTTAAAGTAGTTTACAAATTTTCTCTATTAAACTCAATCTGTGGTGAATAACTTTGCTGCAGAATTACTATACTTATTTAAATACATAAATGTGTAATTAAAAAGCAGAGATCTTTGGAAAAATTTTAACTGTACAATCACGTGGCATGATATACCAATTTAAACTTCCACTGATACTTTGGAAGAATGACCATATTCCTGTCCGAATTCTTTCTTTGTTATTATTATTACCTTATTTTCTCTAATATAAAAGTATAAAAAAAATCTGACTTTTTGTTTCCCTATTTAAATTTTTTAAAAATATTGTGTTTTGTTTATTTAAGGAATATAAATTCATCTTTAAAAATTACACAGCATTACCCTGGATGATGTGGCTCAGTGGTCTGGGTCCCAACCTGTAAACCAAAGGGTCGCTGGTTTGATTCCCAGTCAGGTCATATGCCTGGGTTTCAGGCTAGGTCCCCAGTAGTGGGCACGTGAGAGGCAACCACACATTGATGTTTCTCTACCTCTCTTTTTCACCTCCTTTCCCTCTGTCTGAAAATAAATAAATAAAATCTTTTTAAAAAAATCACACAGCATTTATAGGCAAAATTAAAAAAATAATAGCATTGATAATAAAACTTTTAAGCTTTTATGTATACATATAAGTATATAATAATTGCATTGTATAATGCATACATTATTACATATAATTCATGTATACTTTATAGGAGGTCTGCCCAGAAGATATCCAGTCATGTAATATGAAAAACAGAGATATTTATTGAAGAAGATACAAGATACAAGAAACACTGTACGTAGGACAATGATGCCTCAGTTCTCTTCACAACAAGCACTTTAGGACTTCACACAGTTCTCTCATTCTCCATTATCTGCCCCTTCATAGTTTCCTGAATCTCATCAACAGTCTGAAATCTTAAAAAAAAAAGATTTTATTTATTTAATTTTAGAAAGAGAAGAAGGGAAGGAGAGAGAGAGAGAAAAACATCAATCTGTGAGAGATACATTGATCAGTTGCCTCTCATATGCTCCCAGCTGGGGACCTGGCACACAACCCAAGTATGTGCCCTGACTGGGAATCAAACCTGCAACCTTTTGGTTCACAGGCTGGTGCTCAGCCCACTGAGCTACACCAGCCAGGGCAAAGTTTCTTTCCTTTCAAGGGTCAATTTAGTTTTGGGAAAAGCCAGAAGTTGCAGGGTGCCAAATCTGGGCTGTTGAGAGGCTGAATCACCTGGGTGATTTGATGTTTCACAAAAAATCTCTGCACAAGATGTGATGCATGAATGAGCATGCTGTTGTGATGAAGCTTCCAATCACTAGTTGCCTATAGCTGCAGCCTTCTGAATCATCCAAATAGTTTCCGCAGAGGTATGTTCAAGCTTAATGTAAAATTTGATATAGATTCATTGTTCTCCTCTCTCAGTCATTTTGAATGTGATGGCCACACAGTACACATGATCACTCAATGGCATCTATGACCCCCCACTGAATAGGACAGAAAAGTCATCACTGTTCACTCATGTGAATTCCAGTTCACTCTCTTTGGCTGCCAGGTTACATAGATACCCTGCAAACAGTTCTCATTATATTAACAATGTCTACACTTTTTCCGGACAGCCCTTATAATATGACTTGTAAAATATCAAGTCATATTTTACATCTTCACATTGTTTTAAAATCTTTATTCAGTAATAAATAAATCTTGGTTTTATTTTCATGTTTATTTTTAAATTATTTATTTATTTTTATATTGTGTGATTCTTATGTAGTTTTAGTCCCTCGTCTCCATTTTTCTGCTATTGTATTACATGTTAAATGTATGAACATTAAAGAAAATGTGGGATCCAAGATGGTGGAGGAGTGGGTGGGAGTTATACTAACCTCTTCCCTCAACCAATCTGGAATTACAACTAAACTGTGTAGAAATCACCCGGAACAAACAACTGAACAATAGTGAGAGAGAAGCATTATAAACACGGTCAGACAGAAGAATCAGCTTCAGCACAATGTGACCGGTAGGGAATGCAGTGGAAACACAAGAGGGATGGCTGGGTGCTCCCAGGCAGTGGCTGAAGCACAGAAGGGATATTTAAGCTGCCAGATGGATCCCCCTGAGAACTGTGGGGCCTAAACCCTAAGCTGGGATCCCCAGCCTAGAGCACCAGAGCCCAGAAAGTACATATATAACATTCAGCTGCAAAAAGCGGCAGGGCTGCTCTCTGCCAGAGACAGAGTGCTGAAGATACAAAGAGCCATGTAAGGGTCAATGCATAAATTTTCATCTGCAGCCACTTACCCTGGGCTCTGGCAAAGGGGAGGGAGCAGAGTGGACTAGAAACACTTGAGGAGAGACTGGGTACAGAGGCTTTGAGGAGAGAACTGAGAGGGTAGCTGCCAAATCCTGGTGCTGAGTCATCCCCCACACAACAGCAGCCATCTTGCTCAGGTAGACCACTCTCCTCTGAGTGGCAGCAGCCTTATGGGAAACAATAGCTCCAGCCCCAGGAGAGATTCTGCCTCACTCTGTGGAGGTTAAGTCTGACTGCTGAGTGCAGAATGACTAGATTAACAACTGAAGGAGGCAGCCACAGACAGTAGATCTCTGGTAGTCTTGAACAGGCTGCCTAAGGCCAGAGGGGGTCAACATCTGACATCACCAGAGGCAGATCCAGCAAAAAAAAAAAAAAAAAAAGTGGTAAATACTAGATGCTACTGAGATGAAATCCACTATAGCCTTCTCCATGATTTGTGATATTTTCTTTCCTGCATAGTTTGATAACATTCATTTCTTGTCCTTCAAGTCTGTGTATATTAAGGCACTAGATTTTATGCTATAGTTTATTTCAATTCACATATTTTGTCCCTCCCTTCTCCTACCCCATTTTGTCTTCTTTCCTCTTATTATTTTCATTTTAAATTTTGTTTTCCCTCTTGCTACAACTTGTTTCCTTTCCACACTCTTATTATTTATCCCCTGTCTAGCCTCTCAAAACCAATTTTCTTGTCAATGGTCATCCCACATTCTTTTTCCTGCTCTTAAAATACCCGCGTTCTCTCTCCACCTTTAGTAATATTTCCTTGTTGTGGATAGGGTAGTTGTTGCAATTTTTCAATTTTATCTCTAGAACTTCACCATTTTGTATTTCAAATCTTAAATTTTACTGTTCCCCTCTCCTACTCTTTTTTTTATTTTGAATATTAATTTTGTGCTGTCTTGACCATTTTTTCTTTTTATTTTTTTCTTTCATCCTGCCTTTTCGTTTCCTTTTCTTTCTCAAATTTTAATTTTTTCCTATCCTAGCCTGGTTTTTGTTCCTCACTCTTAGTATTCCCTCTCCCTCTATGATCTTAAAATAACTTCCCTTTCCTCTAGATATCTCTTAAGCTTTTCTTTCTTTTCTCCCTTTTATTCCCATCACACCTATATGAATTTTAGATCATTTGTTGTTGATAGTGCTGTGGTGTATCTTTTTCTCCAATTTGGTTCCTACTTCTTATCATTTATTTACTTTTAGTGTCATTTTTCTTTCTCTCATTTTATTTTAATTTCTGTTTAAATCTAATACTATATGCTTCCTTTCCCTTACTTCATTGCACTTTCTTTATTCCCTCTTTTATTTATGATGTAAATTTTATTTTCTCTCTTCACATTGCTCTGATTCCCTACTCTTAATATTGATCCTCCCACTACCTTCTCAAAATCATTCTTGTTTTAGTAGATGATCTCACATTCACCCTCCTTTCTTATAATAAATAACCTTAATGTCTTTACAGCCTTATTAATAATACTGGTTCATTTGCTTTTGATAGTAGGATTGTAGCTGGGAGTTATTTTTGTGGGTATGGGTTTGTTTCCTGTGCTTTGTGGTTTTGTTCTGGCAGCACCTGCACAACAGCATACAAGACATGGTGGGTGGAGTGACCCTTTCTCAACCAGCTGGAGGGAAGGACCCATCAAAGAATGACCCAATGACAATCAAAACCTATTTACATCCAGAGACCCAACATATATGGCATAAAGCGCAACCCAAGAGCACCCAGTTCAGGAGATCAAGGAGACTGCACCACTGAATCCCACAGGTCTCTTACCATAGAAGTTCACACCATGAAGACAGGGAGTCTAAGCAGATCGATTTTAGAAGAAGAAACAAACAAGAAGAGTCTCCTCCAAAATGGGAAAGCAAAGAAACAACCCTCAATTAAAATGAAAGGAGGAATCACCAAAAAGAGCGCTAAATTAAATAGAGGCAAGTAAACTATCAGACATTGAGTTCAAAACAATGGTTATAAGGAAGCTCAATGAGCTTAGTGAGAATTACAAAGAACTACAGGGAAGCTACAAGGAACTTACTGTGAACTACACCAGGATGAAAAAGGACATAGGAACTATCAACAAGAGTCAGAAGGAAATGAATAATATAATTTCTGAATTGAGGAACACAGTAGAGGGAATCAAAAGCAGGCTATATGAAGTGGAAGATTGAATAAGTGGACTGCAGTCCACAAGTTAGGAAAAAATTTCCAGAAAGAGCAAGAAAAGGAAAAACGTTTCCCAGAAAGGCTAAAAGAATGCACTTCCGCCAAACCAGCATTGCAAGATATGCTAAAGGGACTGATTTAAGAAGATGAAGAAAAAAGCCCTGGCTGGCATGGATTACTGGATTGAGCACCAGCCTGTGAACCAAAGGGTTGTCAGTTTGATTCCCAGTTAGGACACATCTCTGGGTTGCAGACCAGGTCCCCAGTGGGGGCATGCAAAAAGCAACCACACATTGATGTTTCTCTCCCTCTCTTTCCCCCTCCCTCCCCCTCTGTTTAAAAATAAATAAATAAAATCTTTTTAAAAAGACGATGAAGAAAAAGAGTGAGAGAGAAAGAGAAACGTAGGTACAAAGGGGAAAAATGGCAATGAATAAGTACCTATCAATAATAACCTTAAATATAAATGAATTAAATGCTCCAATCAAAATACATAGGGTAGCTGAATGGATAAGAAAACATAATCTATGCATATGCTTCCTACAAGAGACTCACCTCAGAACAAAAAACCTACACAGACTAAAGTGAAGTGTTGGGAAAAAATAAATTCCAAGCAAATGGACAGGGGAAAAAAGCTGGGGTAGAAATACTTATATCAGAAAAAATGGACCTCAAAACAAAGACCATAAAAAAAGACATAGGAGACAATTCAAAATACTTAAAGGAAGACTCCATCAAGAAGACATAAACATTGTAAACATGAATGCACCCAAAATTGGAGCACTCAAATATATAAGGAAAGTCTTGGAGGACTTCAAGAAATATATAGACAACAATGCACATACAGCAGGGGATTTTGACACCCCACTGTCAACAATAGATAGATCTGCCAAACAAAATATCAACAAGGATAAGACACTGAACAACGCACTAGATCAAATGGACTTAACTGATATGTATATATATAGAACTTTTCATCGCAAAGAAGCAAATTACACATTCTTTTCAAATGCACTTGGAAGATTTTCAAAGATAGACCACATGATAGGACACAAAACAAGCCTCAACAAAGTCAAGAAAATTGAAATTATAACATGCATTTTCTCAGACAACAAGGGCTTGAAACTAGAAATGAACCTCAAACTTTAAGCAGACTCATCAAGAAAAAAAGAGAGAACCTAAATAAATAAAATCATAAATGAAAGAGGAGATATTACAACTGATACCACAGAAATACAAAGGATTATAAGAAATCACTATGAACAATTGTATGCCAAGAAATTTGAAAACCTGGGTGAATAGGAAAAATTTCTAGAAATATGTAATCTTCCAAAACTGACTAAAGAAGGAGCAGAAATTCTGAATGGGTTGACAATATCTAGTGAAATTGAAGCAGTAATCCAAAAACTCCTGACACCAGAAGCCCTGGATCAGAGTGTTTCACAGGGGAATTTTACAAAACATTTAAGGAAAAGCTAATCCCTACACTTTTCAAACTATTCCAAAAAATCTAAGAAGAGGGAAGACTTCTGAACTCTTTTTATGAAGCCAGTATTGTCCTAATCCCCAAAACCAGATAAAGACTCAAGAAAGAAAGAAAACTGCAGGCCAATATCGCTGATGAACATAGATGCTAAAATCCTCAACAAAATATTAGCAAACTGCATCTAGCAATACATTAAAAAGATCCTACACAATGATCAAGTAGGATTCATCTCAGGGATGCAAGCATGGTACAATATTTGCAAATCAATAAACATAATACATCACATAGACAAAAGGAAAGAGAAAATCACATGATCTTATCAATAGGTGCGGAAAAAAACATTTGCTAAGGTACAGCACCCATTTATGATAAAAACACTCAGCAACGTAGGAGGAGAAGGCGCATACCTCAACATAATAAAGGCCATATTTGAGAATCCTACAACCAACATCATACTCAATGGGCAAAAACTAAAAGCTTTCCCACTAAGATCAGGAACAAGACAAGGGTGTCTGCTTTCACCACTTCTATTCAACATAGTATTGGAAGTTCTAGCCACAGCGGTCAGACAAGAAAAAGAAATAAAAGGCATCCAAATTGGAAAGGAAAAAGTAAAACTATCATTGTTTTCAGATCATATGATAGTGTATATAGAAAACCCTGTAGACTCCACCAAAAAACTATTCCACCTAATAAGTGACTTTGGCAAAACAGCAGGATACAAAGTCAATATTCAGAAACCGAAGGCATTTCTGTACCAACAACAAAAGATCAGAATCAGAAACTAGGGAAAAATTCTATTTGCTATAGCAACAAGAAAAATAAAGTTCGTTGGAATAAACCTAACCAAGGAGGTAAAAGACCTGTACTTAGAAAACTATAGAACACTGAAGAAAGAAAGTAAGGAAGACAGAAATAAATGGAAGCATATACCATGTTCTTAGATTGGAAGAATCAACATCATCAAAATGTCCATGGTGTCCAAAGCAATCTATAGATTCAACAAAATCCCTAAAATACCAAAGTCAAAGGTGTGGTCCAGCCGAGATGGAAGCGTAGGTAGAAATGCTTCACTTCCTCGCACAACCAAAAGAAAGACAACAACCAATTTAAAAACAGTAAAGAACCAGAACTGCCAGCAAATCAAACTACAGGGAAGCCCGACAATCAAGAAGTTAAAGAAACAT
Source organism: Pteronotus mesoamericanus (assembly GCF_021234165.1). Classification (NCBI taxonomy): domain Eukaryota; kingdom Metazoa; phylum Chordata; class Mammalia; order Chiroptera; family Mormoopidae; genus Pteronotus; species Pteronotus mesoamericanus. The sequence goes on from NW_026555198.1 coordinate 9,248,032, forward strand.
TCATCCAGACCAGTAGGAGGGGCAGAGACAGGCAGCTGTTCAGATTGTACCCATAGCAAGGCAGCAGATCATGTGGGTGAGGTGGGGGCTGGCTGACTGGGAAACTAAAGACTCAAAAACCTCTAGCTGTAAAATCCTGTGGAGGTTTTGAAGACAAGGAGAAACTCCCAGTCTCACAGGAGAGATTGTTGGAAAGGCCCACGGGATCCTAGAACATACACAAACCCACCCACATGGGAATCAGCATCTGAAATGGCACATGCTGCTTGTGGGAAGCAAGGGAAGTGATTGAAAGGGGGGTGGAGAGCGGAGTGAGCAAGTGACATTGTTTCCTCTCTGACCTCTCCCCCACAGACAGTGCCACAACGCAGCAAAGAAGGTTGCCCCGGCCTTGCGAATACCTAAGGCTCCGCCCCTTACAACATCACAGGTTTGCCAAGATAAAGAACTAAGCAACTAGGAGATAGACAACCTATCTGATGCAGAGTTCAAAACACTGATAATCAGGATGCTCACAGAAATGATTGAGCTCAGTAGCAAACTGAAGGAAGAAATGAAGGCTATACAAAGTGAAATAAAGGAAAATTACAGGGAACCAACAGGGCAGGGAAGGAAACTGGGGCTCAAATCAATGATTTGGAAGAAAAGAAAGAAGGAAACATTCAACCAGAACAGAATGAAGAAACAAGAATTGAAAAAAATGAGGAGAGGCTTAGGAACCTCTGGGACAACGTTAAGCGCTCCAATATCCGCATCATAGTGGTGCCAGAAGAAGAGGAAGATCAAAAAATTGAAAACTTATTTGAACAAATAATGAAGGAAAATTCCCCCAATCTGGTGAAGGAACTGGACTTCCAGGAGATCCAGGAAGCCTAGAGAGTCCCAAAGAAAATGGACTCAAGGAGGAACACACCAAGGCACATCATAATTAAGTTACCCAAGATGAAAGATAAGGAGAGAATCTTAAAAGCAGTGATAGGAAAGAAAAGAGCTACCTACAAAGGAGTTCCCATAAGACTATCAGCTGATTTCTCCAAAGAAACCTTGCAGGCAAGAAGGGGCTGGCAAGAAGTTTTCAAAATCATGAAAGGCAAAGGCCTACATTCAAGATTACTCTATCCAGCAAAGGTATTATTTAGAATGGAAGGGCAGATAAAGTGCTTCCCAGAGAAGATAAAATTAAAGGAGTTCATCATCACCAAGCCCTTATTATATGAAATGTTAAAGGGACCTATCTAAAAAATAGAAGAAGATCAAAAACTATGAACAATAAAATGACAACAAACTCACAATTATCAACAACTGAACCTAAAAAACAAAAACAAAAACTAAGCAAACAACTAGAACAGGAACAGAATTACAGAAATGGAGATCCCATGGAAGGTTATCAGTGGGAAGTTGGAGGGGAAGAATAGAAGGGAAAAGGTACATGGAATAAGAAGCATAATTGGTAGGCATAAAATAGATAGGGGGAGGTTAAGAATAGTATAGGAAATAGAGAAGTCAAAGGACTTATATGTACAACCCATGGACATGAACTAAGAGGGTAGGAATGCTGGAGGGTAGGGAGTGCAGGGCAGAGGGGGGATAAAGAGGAGAAAAAATTGGGACTACTTTAATAGCATAATCAATAAAATATACTTAAAATAAAAGACATATTTCACAGATATGAACAAACATTTCAAAAATTAATATGGAATGATAGACAACCCCTAATAGCCTCAGCAATTTTGAGAAAGAACAAAGTAGGAGGTATCACAATACCTGATATCAAACTATATTACAAGGCCACTGTAATCAAAACAGCCTAGTACTGGTGTAAGACCAGACACATAGATCAATGGAACAGAATAGAGAATCCAGAAATAAACCCTTGTCTCTATGGTCAATTAATATTCAACAAAGGGGGCAGGAGCATAAAATGGAGTAAAAATAGCCTCTTCAACAAATGGTGTTGGGAGAGCTGGACAGTTACGTGCAAGAAAATGAAACTCGATCATCCACTTCCATCATACACTAAAATAAACTCAAGATGGATAAAAGACCTACATACAAGTCATGACCCATAAAAGTCTTAGAGAAGAACATAGGCAAGGAAAATTTCAGATATTCTGTGCAGCAATATTTTCACCGATATGTCCCCCAGAACAAGGGATATAAAGAAAAGAATAAAGAAATGGGACTACATCAAAATAAAAATCTTCTGCACAGCTAAAGAAAACATCAGCAAAATGAAAAGGGAACCAACCATATGGGAAAATACATTTGCCAATGATACCTCAGACAAGGGTTTGATCTACAAAATCTATAAAGAACTCACATGACCCCACTCCAGAAAGACAAACAATCCAATTAAAAAAATGGGCAAAAGACCTGAACAGACACTTCTCCAAGGAGGACATACACAGAGCCCAGAGACATATGAAGGGATGCTCAAAGTTACTTGCCATCCAAGAGATGTAAATTAAAACCACAATGAGATACCACTTCACACCCATCAGAATGACCATCATAAACAAATCAACAAACAACAAGTGCTGGTGAGGTTGTGGAGGAAAAGGAATCCTAGTGCACTGTTGGTGGCAATGCAGACTGCTGCAGGCACTGTGGAAAACAGTTTGGAACTGCCTCAAAAAGCTAAGATTATAACTGTCTTTTGACCCAGCCCTAAGAATCCTGAAACACCAATTCTAAAGAACCTATGCACCCCAATGTTCATAACAGCATTATTTACAATAGCCAAGTGCTCAAAACAACCTAAGTGCCCATCAGTAAATGAGTGGATCAAGAAACTGTGGTACACTTATGCAATGGAATACTATGAAGCAGAAAAAAAGAAGAAACTCCTACCCTTTGAGACAACAAGGATGGAATTGGAGAGTATTATGCCAAGTGAAATAAGCCAGGCAGTGAAACAGAAATGCCATATGATCTCACTTATAAGAGGAACATAATGAACAAAACAAACAAGGGAGAAAAATAGAACCAGAGACATGGAAATAAGGAATAAACTGACAATAACTGGGGGGGGGGGATAAGGTAGAAAAGAAGGAGAAGGGTCAAGTCAAGGAACATGTATAAAGGTCCCAAGGACAAAGAAAATGGGGGAGGGGCAAGGATTGAGTGTGGGAGGTGGAGGATGGGTACGCCAGGGGAGAGTAATGTGGGAAAAAAGGGGGCAATTGTAATTGAACAACAATAAAAAAAGAAAAAATGTATTAACATTGAAGACATTGTTAAAAATTCTGTTATTTTTTATGAAACTTTATAAATTTTAAGGAAGCCGCTAAGAGACAAAATTAGAAGTAGAATATATTTATAGTTTTGTTATTTAATCTTATTCATGATCTTTGGTTCTTTTACTTACTTTCTGTGTATCTAGTGTCATTTTCTTACTCAAATTCTTCTTGTTCTCACCATCTCCTTTATGCTGCGTTTATGAAATATACTATGTCTACAGATTAGAGGCAAAATAATATATTTTATACCTATTGTTTTATAAAATTGCCTTTTAAAACCATTAAAAAGACAGATATGCATTTATATGGTCTTTTGTTATTCTAGAATTATTTTGAGTAATGTTTTGTTTTTTGTTTATTTTTTATTTCTTTTGTGTAGACTCATATTTCTGTGGGAGATGATGGCCTTTCTTCAGTATTTCTTGTAAAGTGGGTCTTCGAGCAATGAATTCTCTCACCTTTTATTCATTTAGGAATCTATCTTGCCTTTATTTTTGGAAGATATTTTGCCTGAGGTAAGATTCCTAGTTGACATCTTTCTTACACACTTTGACTATTCCAACTAATGCCTTGTGGCCTCCATAGTCTCTGATGATGTTAGTTACAGGCTCATCTGACTCAGTTTTCTTTCAAAATTAGCTGTTTTTGTCTTTCAACATTTTTTTTTTTTTTAGTTTGGAATATGACCTTTATTGAGCTTATCCACTGGAGTAGAAATAATGCCTGTACAAAACCAAATGTTTGTTACTATAACTTCTGCATCACAATTAAAATCCGAACAGTTTTTTAAAACCAGTCAACTCAATCAAAACCCATTGATTCAGAATCAATAGCTTCTTTGAAGCCACAGTAATGCATAAATATAGTAAAGACTCGAATGCAGAAATCTGGTTGGTTAGAATGCTAATTAAGCTTCTAACTTGCTCAGCATAATTACAAAAAAGCAAAATTATGTTTTTCACAGGGATACAGCCCACTGGAATCACCAACACTGGACAGCTGTTAGAGTATTTAGAGTCCGGAGATAAGAAGTCCCTGCATCGTTTAGACAGTCTTCTGTTGTCCTTTCTTCCCAGAGAATTGTGGATGTGTGGAATGGCACCACCACCAGCAAATGTAACCTTAATGAGAGAGTGCAATTCTTCAACTCCAAGAATAGCAAGTTGAAAATGATGCAGGGTAATATGCTTTACTTTTAAGTCTTTTTATGCATTTCGTGCCAATTCAAGTACCTTTACGGTGAGGCATTCCAGACAGGCTGCACTGTACACAGCAGTCGTCGCACCCATATGTCCATGACTGGTCATTGTAGATTTCATGTGCGGATGAATACAGCCCACCAGAAACTACAAGTCAGCTCTTTGTGACCAGGAAATCACCTTTGTCTTGGCCTTTCTGGAGTCTCTCCTAGCCCTACTGCCAGCCATTTCGAATTCTGCTGAAGCTCAAACAAGCAAGGCAGAGAAATGTCAGTCACACACCCAGCGAGATCCCGCAGTCTACACCGTGCCACCACTATTCAAACTGCCTCAATATTTTCAATATGATGTGTCTGGTGGTGGATTTCTTGGTGCGTATTTTATTTAAATTTTATTCAGCTTAGACATGTGTGAGGATTAATAACTTTCATTGAGTGGTTTTCAAAATTTTCTGCATCTTTCTACAGATATTTTTACTGTTCATTTCATTCTCTGGCGTCATATATACAAAATTATTGTCCAATTTTATACACAATTAATGAACTTTCAAAAGCAAAACTAAGAAAACAATCCCATTTATCATTTCGACAAAAATATAAGGTAGCTGGGAACAAATTTAACCACGGTGGTAAAAGACCTGTACTCCAAAAACTATACATCTTGAAGAAAAAAAGTACCTTTGAATCACCCTCGCCTATCCCTTGGATTACTGCAAAAATCTCTTAAATGGTTTTCTAGCTTTCACCCTTGCCTTTTCCTCAAGCCTAATTTTAACACAGCAGCCAGAGTGATAAAATATTAAACCATATAGTAAGAAAACATTAAGTAGCACATCATTTCTCTTCTCAAAATCCTGTACTGACCTCTCACGCCATGTCATTCAAGTAAAGCCCAAAGTTATAATATTTCACAAGATACCACCTAATTGGCTGTCCTTTACTTTTAGTCCTCTAGCCTCCCTCCTTCTATTCTATCCTTTACTCCGGCAGTAGAGTCTTTCCTGTTCTTCCAATGTGCCCATCACACTTCCACTTTAAGGCTTTTCTCTAATTCCTCTCACGGCCTGGAACACTATTTACCCAGATATTGACTTGGCTGATTTCCTCAGCTACTTCCGGTCTTTACTCGACTCACACCTTCTCAATGAGGTTAACCATGATCACACCATTTAGTACTGCAACCCGACTACCTTTCCTTAAGCACTGCTTCTCACAGGCCCCCAGTTGGGGACCTGGCCCTCAACCAAGGCATGTGCCCTGACCAGGAATCGAACCGGCGAATTTTCAGTCAGCAGGCCAGTGCTCAATCCACTGAGCCACATCAGCCGGGTCAGCACTCCCCATCTCTACTAGACTTTTAAGTTTTTCTTCCGTAGCACTTACCACCTTATAACATACAATATACATTTTATTTATTTCAGTTTACTTTTATTGTATGTTTTCCCCTGATAAAATATAAGACCCAACGAGGGCAGGGATCTTGGTCTATTATGTTCAGTGATTTATCCTAAGTGCCAAGAGCAGCGCCTGGCACATGTAAGCATTCAGTAAGAAGTTGTTGAATGAAATTTCCAGATTTTTTTATGAATTTATGTACACATATACAGATCCAGAGAAGATAATAGCAATAGTATATGTTTTTATATCTTACACATGAACTTCACGACAACTCAGGTGTCTACCAGCTTCAGTTAGCAACTGTTGTTACAATTCTCTTCAACCGAAGCACTTAGTGCACTGTATTGTGATTGTCTCAGAACTTGCCTGTCTCTCTCACTGAGGATAGGAATTATAGTTTATTCATCTCTGTAGCCCCAGGGGATGACTCAAGGGAGGCACATGAGATATGTTAAATGGATGCATGCATGCATGAATGACTCTGGAAGAAGGTTAATTCCATTTTGTCACTGCTATAGTCTTCTATTATAGTGCTGTGTCTTACTCTTAGCGAGGGCAATATATAAACTACAAGAAAATTCAAGAGCCAGCTCATAAAGTTTCGTCTGGATAAAGCCCAGCAGAACAATTTGGAAAACAAGGTTGAAACTTTTTCTGGTGTCTATCAGAAGCTCACAGGCAAAGATGTTAATTTTGAATCCCCAGAGTTTCAGTTGTAAACAAAAATTACTGCATGAAATGCCGTTCTCAGTAAAAACAAAAAGAGAAGAAAATTCAGTTTTACTTAAAAGATGTAAAAGCCTGCTTTAAACGTAGTTAATTTATAAAATTACCCACAAGATATTTCTTTCTAAACAACAAGTGCATTTAGGGTAGAAAAAAGAGGATTGCCATAATGAGGCATCCTATCTTCTCTTTCGCTCAGGGTTGGTAATTGGCAGAGGGATTAATATTAGTGTGCTTGAAGGTAAGATTATATCCCTGATGTCATTTTCAAAATATTGCAAGTATAGAGGCCACCCCGCTTCCCAGGAACCAAGTTTCTCTTCATTTTTTCTTTATTTTTTTAAATAGAGAAGAGAGAGGTTTTCTAAAAAAAGATTTTATTTATTTATTTTTAGGGAGAGGGGAAGGGAGGGAGAGAGGGAGAGAAACATCAATGTGTGGTTGTCTCTCGTGCACCCACAACCAGGGACCTGTCCCGCAACCCAGGCAAGTGCCCTGACTGGGAACCAAACTGCTGACCCTTTGTTTCGCAGGCTGGTACTGAATCCACTGAGCCACACCAGCCAGTGCTATTTACTTTTCATTTTTTGGTTGATTTTTTTTTGAGAGAGAGAGAGAGAGAGAGAGAGAGAGAGAAACATCCATCTGCTGTCCCACCCATTTATGCATTCATTGGTTGATTCTCACGTGCCCTGACTGGGGGGTCAAACCTGCAGCCTTGGCATATTGGGACAATGTTCTAAACAACTGAACTACCCCGCCATGGCCCAACTTTCTCTTGATATCATCTTAAGGAGAAGGGGGCAGTAACTGATGTTTACTTACATTGTTATGTATCAGATACATTCCACATGTTAATGTTATTTACTCCTAATAAAAGCTCTTAGAGGAAGATACTGCTTTTTCTGTCTTATAGATAAGAACGTTGAGCTCAGAGTGGTATCTTACCTATGAGCACACGCAGGCAAAATAATAAGGCACATATGTAAGCTTAATATCAAGTGCGTTTGCCAGGGTCAATTATATTCCAGACTGACTATTCAAATGGTCTCGTCAAGCTGGAGGTATAACTTAAAATAGGACAGTGTTCAGAGTCCTGTTCTAGATCATAGACTGGTCAGTAAGATACAGTCATTAAAATAGGCAGAGGATTTTGACAGGGACATGTGGATTGGGAGGAAGTGACTGGTGAGAAACAGTATGGTGGCAGAGTGGGAAAGAGGAGCTGTTAGGGTAAAGTTGTAACCAAAGAAGTAGAGGAGGGAGATAAGAAACGTAGCAGCTGCTTCAGAGGCAGTTGTTTTGCTACTGAAAGAGGTTTGCTGCCAAATATTTATGAATTGTGGCTTAGAGTTTTCAGCACTCTCCAGGGTCAGCTTGTAATGTTCTTTCAAAACATTAAGGAGTACGGGAGGTGTGGGGCACAGGCTGTGACTTCCGTAGTCCTTGATTTCTTTCTTTCCATTTTTTAATTTTAAAAAGGGTTTTATTTATTTATTTTTAGAGAGAGGAAGGGAGGGAGAAAGAGAGGGAGAGAAACATCGACGAGTGGTTGCCTTTTGCGCACCCCCCGCTGGGGACCTGGCCCGCAACCCAGGCCTTGCCCTAGAATGGGAATCGAACCGGCGACCCTTTGGTTTAAAGGCCGGTACTCAATCCACTGAGCCACACCAGCCACCGCTGACGTTTTCATTGTGATAAAATATATACCATAGAATTTGCTGTTTTAACCATTTTTAAGTGTATACTTCAGTAGCATTAACTATGCTCACAACGTGGTACAACAATTGCCACTATGTGTTTCCAAAACCTTTTTAATCTATTTTAATTTCCCCCAATAGAAACTCAGCATTCATTAGGTAATAAATCCATATTTCCCCTCTTCTCCAGCCCTTGTAACCACTTACCTGCTTTCAATCTCTGTGAACTTGCCTATTCAAAATATTTCACATCAGTAAAACCATATAATATTTGTCCTTTTCTGTCTGGCTTGTTTCATTTAACATAATGCTTTCAAGGTTCATCTATATCATAGCATGTATGAGAAATTCATTCTTCTCCAGTGGATATGTATGTATACCACATTTTGCATATCCATTCGTCTGTTGATGGACACTTGGGTTGTTTCCACCTTTTGTATATTGTGAATAATACTTCAATAAACATTGGCATAAATGAATCTGTTTCTGATTCTATTTTTGACTCTTCTGGGGTATATACCTAGGGGAGGAATTGCTAGGTCATGTGGTAATTCTATGTTTAATTTTTTGAGGAACTAAAAATTGTTTTCCATAGTGGCTGCACCATTTTACATTTCCACCAGCAAAGTACAAGGGTTCCAGTTTTGCCACATCCTTGACAATGTTTATTTTCATTTTCTAAAAAATTGCATATGTGAAGTAGTATGAGTGGTATCTCATTGTGGCTTCCATTTGAATTTCCTTAATGACTAATAATGTTGGGTTTATTGGCCAGTTTCATACTATCTCTGGAAAATGTCTCTTCACGTCCATTTTCTTTCTTTTTTAATTTTTTTATTGTTGACACTATTGCAGATGTCCTCCATTTCCCCCCGTTTTTCCTTCTCCACCAAGCCCCCACACCACCCTGGCCTTCATACACTGTAGCCTATGTCCATGTGCTTTGCATATATGCATGTATGATCTTTGTCTAATCTCTTCCAGTACCCTTACCCCTGCGTTCTGGGATCTGTCAGTCTGTTCCATGTATGCGTACATCCGGTTTTACTTTGTCACTTAATTTTGTTCATTAGATTCCATACATGAGTGAGATCATGTGGTGTTTGTCTTTCTCTGACTGGCTTATTTTGCTTAGCTTAATAGTTTCCAAGTCCATCCATGCTGTCGCAAAAGATAAGCACTGATTCATTTTTTACAGCTGTGCAGAATTCTATTGTGTAAATATACCACACCTTTTTTTTACCTACTCATCTACTGATGGGCCCTTGGGCTGCTTCCAGATCTTGGCTATTGTAAATAATGCTGCAATGAACATAGGGCTGCATATATCCTTTTGAATTTGTGGTTTGAAATTCTTTTTGATTAAATCTTATTTTGTTGTTATCCTATTACAGTAGTCTCTGTTTTTATCCTTTGCCCTCCTTCACCCATCCCACCACCGTCTCCTACAGCCAATTCTCACACTGTTGTCCATGTCGGTGGGTCATTCATACATGTTCTTAGGATATATTCCCAGAAGTGGGATTGCTGGGTCAAAAGGCAGTTCCATTTTTAATTTTCTGAGGACACTCCGTACTGTTTTCCACAGTGGCTGCACCAATACGCATTCCCACCAGCAGCGCATTAGGGTCCTTTTTTCTCCATGTCTTCGGCAGCACTTGTTTGTTGATTTATTGATGATAATTATTCTGGCAGGTGCCAGGTAATATCTCAATGTGGTTTTAGTTTGCATCTCTTGGATGACTCGTGACATTGAGCATTTTTTCATGTCTATTGGCCATCTGTATGTCCTCTTTGGAGAAGTGTCTATTTTTTTTTAATTGGGTTGTTTGTCTTCTTGGTGTTGAGTTGCAGGAGTTCTTTATAGATTTTGGCTATTAATCCCTATCAGATGTATCATTGGCAAACATGTTCTTCCATCAGTGGGTTCTCTTTCCATCTTGTTCGTGGTTTCTTCTGCTGTGCAGAAGCTTTTCAGGTTAAGGTAGTCCCATGTGTTTATTTTTTCCTTTTGTTTCCCTTGTTCAAGGAGATATATCAGCAAAAATATTGCTATGCAAGATGTCTGAGATTTCGCTGCTTATATATATTTTCTTCTAGGATTTTTATGGTTTCACAACTTACATTTAAGTCTTTTATACATAAGAACTCTCACCACAGAAGGGAATAGAAGGATCATAACTCAACACAGGAAAGGCCCTACGTGAAAAACCTACAGCCAACACCTGACTGAATGGGAAAAAAACTGAAAGCATTTTCCTTAAATCAGGAACAAGACAGGAGTGTCTGCATTACCATTTTTATTCAACACAGTACTGGAAGTCATGGCCACAGTGCTCAGGATAGAGGTGAAATAAAAGGCATCCAAGTTGGAAGAAAGGAAGTAAAACTGCCATTATTCACAGACGACATGCTATCGTACAAAGAAAACCCTGAAGGTTCTAACAACAACGACGACGATGACGACAACAACAACAAAAAGGACTAGATTTAATAAATCAATTTGGCAAAGTAGCAGGATGCAAAATTAATATCCAGAAATCAGTGGCAATTTTATACACCAATAATGAACTCTCAGAAAGAGAAACTATGAAAGCAATCCCACTTACCACTGCAACAACAACAACAAACTAGGTACCGAGGAATAAACTTAACCAGGGAGGTAAAAGACCTGTTCTTGGAAAATTATAGGACATTAAAGAAAGAAACAGAAGAAGACAACATCAAGTGGAAGCTTATACATTGTTCATACATAGGAAGAATTTACATCATTATAATGTCCATACTACCAAAAGCAATCTATAGGTCCAATGCGATTCCAATTAAAATACCAATGGCGTACCTCACAGACCTAGAACAAATCATAAACATTTGTATGGAACCAAAAACACCCCAAGTAGTTCAGTAATCTTGAGAAAGAGGAATAAAGTTGGAGGGATCGCAATACCAAATATCAAACTATACTCAAAGCCATTATAATCAAAATATCCTGGTGCTGGCCCAAAAACAGACATACAGATCAATGGAACAGAACAGATAGCCCAGAGATAAACCCACACTTTTATGGTCAATTAATATATGACAAAGGAGGCAAAAGAAAATGGTGGAGTAAAACAGTCTCTTCAATAAATGGTGTTGGGAAAATTGGACTGGTACATGAAGAAATGAAACTAGACCACCAACATTGTGCAGTTTTAAATTAAAAAGTTGAGGAGAATGGATAGCTCATACTTTAGAGTTATGCATTGAAATATTTACCATCATGAAATAAGATGATTTAAAAAAAATCATTTGATCTCACCTATAAGGGGAACACAATGAAGAGAAAGAAACTAATGAGCAAAATTGAACCAGAGGCATGGAACCACGGAACAGACTGAGAGCGACAAGAGGGGAGGGGTAGGTGGATAATGGTGGAAAGAAGGGGAAGGGCCTAGTCAAGGAACAGGTATGAATGACCTGTGGACATGGACAGCAGTGGGGGGACTGACTGTGGGAGTGGGGGGTGGACTGGGTGGAGGAGAGCGAAGGGGGAAGAATGGGACAACTGTAATAGAATAACAATATTTTTTTTTTAATTAACTGGAAGAGGGGGAGATGAGAAATATATATGAAATAAGATTGGCTATGAGTTGTTAATGGTAGCATCTGGGTGATTGATCATTGGAGGCTCCTTCACGATTCTGTCTTTTCCAATAATTCCCAAAGTATGGTCTCCCAGCAGCAGCACCTGCATCACAAGGGAACCTGTCAGAAAAGCAAACTATGGCTCTCATCCAAGAGTTTGAAATCTGAATCCTATAGACGTGGAGGTGAACAATCTGCCTTTTAACAAGCCTTTAAGGTGATTCTGATGCAAGCTAATGTTCCAGGAACACTGCTCTACTGAAGTGAACCTGGATATTGCTTGTGACTGTGTATACAAGATCTACTTGTATCTGTTTGATAATATCCAGAGTAAAATTTAAAAAGCAAAGAAGGAAAGGAGGGGGGGGGGAGGGAAGGAGGGAAGGAAAGAGAAAGAAAGAAAGAAAGAAAGAAAGAAAGAAAGAAAGAAAGAAAGAAAGAAAGAAAGAAAGAAAGAAAGAAAGAGAGAGAGAGAGAAAGAGGAAGGAAGGGAGGAAGGAAGGGAGGGAGGGAGGGAAGGAGGGAGGGAAGGAGGGAGAGAGGGAAAGAAAGAAAGAAAAAAGGAAAGGAAAGGAAACTGGCATTCCAGCTGTTTAGTGATCAAAATTTCAAGGCAGGTAATCTTAATCTTACACAAAGATGTCCAGGGGACAGAAAAGAGAGACTATTCCCCAGCTCAGTCTATGAGACTAGGATGCCTTGCCCCTGAACCTGCAAACATAGTATTAGAAAGAGAGACATCAAACCAATCCCGCTCATGAACAAAAGTTGAAAAACCTTAAGCAACATTGAGCAAGCTGAACCCGCCAGAACATACAAAAGATGTACGGTCACTAAGTTACGTTTATCCAGGGAGAGCAAAACAGGCTTAACATTAGAAAAATGATAGATCGAAGGGGGCATGGGAGAGGTTTGTGTGCCCCCAATGTAGTCTGCTGATTGCTGCAGGTGCTAATTGAATGTGTATGTATAATTTCTGAAAATCGTTAAGATACTCACTTACGATTTGTGTTCTTTCTGATTATAAGATGAACCTCAGTACATATTTCAAGGGAAAAATCTATAAATAACACTCACTGTATTTAACAGGTTAAGTGAACGGAGTCTTGATCATTTGACTCAAGGCAAAAATGTGAAATTTACTACCCATGATTTTTAAGACAAACTTACTCGTATTAGACGAGGAATATAAGGGAAGTTTCTTAATCTGATAAAGGGAAAGAGAGACAGGAAAGAGAGGGAGGAAGGAAGGAGGAGGGGAGGGAGGGAGGGAGGGAGGCAGGAAGGCAGGAAGGCAGGCAGGCAGGAAGGAAAGGAGACAATGAATCACAGCAAACTCATGTTAACGTGGAAATGTTGGCGGCTGTCTATTTTATTAGGAACAGCCCACAGATGCCCACTGTAGCCGTCTGTGTTCCAACTTGTGGTGGATGTCCTAGCCACCACGGTAAGAAACGTGCTGGTTGATTGCTGTACTTCTGTTACAGGTTCGCAGAAAACCATGGAACACCTACAGAGAAATCACTAGATATCACTGAGTTGAGCATGGCGGCTGACTGCAAGATCAATTCACTTTTTAAGGAGTCACAAGGATTTCTGTAAGTTAGATACAAATAGAAAGATGTCGTTTAAAACAGATACCATGTACAAGAGCAAAGGCACTGCAGAGTATCTTAGGATAAATACAGTAAAAGATGCACAAGGTCTGAGTGTACAAAAGATAACACTAAATACTAGACTGAAAGATTAAAACGGTAAGGAATACCCACACAAATGGAGAGCCAGCCCACGCTGGTGACTAGGAAGGCTGGATATCACGAAGACAGTCAATTCCCCCTTAACTGATCTGTAAATTCATTGACCAAAAGAGTCCAAATCTGTCACAGATGAGTTTCCAGGGAACGTGGCATGCTTATCCTAACATTTATACGGAAGGGCAAAATGCAAAGAATAATGAAGGGATGCCTGGAGACGACGCCTAAGATGTGGGGGCTTGCCCTACCGGAGGCCTCGATGTCTTACCGAGAGATAAAAATTAAGCCAGTGCGGCCGTGGCACGGGAATAGGGAAATGTATGCAACAGAGCGTATGCTCCGAAACAGAGACACACAGAATCGGACCAAAATGACTCCAGACGCTGCCGAATGTCCCCCGGGGGGTGCAAAATCGACCCTGATTAAGAATCCCTGGCATAGGAATACGGATCGATCTTAAAGAACACATTCTGAGTCTTGTAACAGCAAACGACAGAATACCAAGTGCACGAGTGAAAAATGCACGCCCATGCAATATTTCCCATCCAAAGGGAGAGCAGTGTGGGAAACAAGGCTTGGAGGAGCACAAAGCTCCATTTTGCTTCACGAGTTATTGGCCGGCGTAGTAGAGCAAGGCTGAGGGAGGCGAGGGGGCGGGACTCTGGTGGGTGAGCCTCAGGAACTCGAAGCTCATAGGTCGCCAGCCACAGCGGACTGTGGGAAGGCAGCGCTGGAAGCTCATTGGCCTTTGTGGGATGGGCGGGAAAGGGAGCGGGCGTGGCAGCGCCTTCCGTCAGGCCTCTCGTGCCAGTGCGTTGTACGAGCTGCTGGAGGCTGAGGTAACCACAGGCTAGTATCAGGAAGAGGGACCCTCGTTCTCCACGCCTCTTCTTTCCTCCCTCCCTCCTGCTCTGGGCCCCCAAACCCGTCTAGTCTCTTCCGCCTCCGCAGGGTACCTCCCCCGGCTCCTGATGTCCACTCAGCTCCCCCTTGCCCACGCACGCACTCTGTAGGACCCCTGTGGGAAGACCCATTGCCCCAGCCTCTTGAGCCCTGGCCTTTGGCCCCTGGGGCAAGGCTGCCTTTGATTCTGAGGTGAAGGCGGCAGCGAAATATTGGGCTGCCTGAGAGGAGGTGATGCACTCCGGGTGTGTGGGGGTGGGCGTGGGGGTGGGGGTGGGGTGGGGGTGGGGTGGGGGTGGGGCAAAGGTGCCCCATAGTTTCCGAATAGTTTCGCTTCCGCATAGTTTCCGAAGCGTGGAGCGGAGCATGGGAGATTGTTGGGAGGCTGTGGAGGGAACGCATGGGTTTGCATGAAGGCGGCGAGGGGTGTGTTGGTGCAAGAGAACAGTTAGTGCAGCGAGGAGCTGGCTGCTGACTAGATCAGGGTCTGGCATTCGATGCGGGGCTCAGCAAACATCTGTTCGATGAATGATCGAGGCGAAGAACAGAAATAATTATTGAAAGAGGGGCTTGGGATCCTGAAAAATAATATGCTTTCATGGGGTGCAAAGGTCTGCCAGGTTAAAGGGGCAGCAAGGAAATAATTAAGATTAAGGCGGGCTTCGAGAAAAATATCAGAATGGAGTGTGGTGAAAAAAAAATTGAATGTAGGGCATACATGAGACTAGAAATAGAATTGAGTGCCTGGGGCATAGATTCCTGAGTGGGAAGTGAATGAATGCAGAAGATTCGGAAGACAATTATGGAAGTGGATGCCAGGAATGATACTAGCTGGGTATAGCAGAGCACAGGACAGTACACGAGAAGGGCAAGTAGTACTTGTTGCAAGGGGCACGAGAGTGCATGTGTGTACCCGAAAGCGGGACCTATGTAGAGTGAAAGTAAGCAAGGAGAGTAATAATTGGATTGAAAGTATACAGGAGCCAAGTCAAGAGTTTCTTGGAACAAGGCTATGCGTGAGTGAGCCTTCTTGGGAAGGAGGCTTACAAGAGCAGGAAGGGAGGGTGCAACGTGATTGCAGCGGTGAGCTGGATGGAAAAGAATCCAGCCCCTTCAGATGGGCTTTGCCAAGGTCAGAGGCCGTGTGTGGGGGGGGTAGGGGATCATGTGGCCATCGTGACCTCTGCTCCCGGGCCTAGAACCAAGGATCCCAGCGAAATGCCCGCCGTGCCCTGCTGCACCACTGGTCGTGAGACCAGAGTCCCACGGGGGAATCGACGTGGCCTCAGAAGATCGGCACGTCATCGCTCTGCCTGCCGCCAGAAGCACGGCATCGCTGACCAAACCGAGGACCGCGAGCAGCGCTGCCGCTTCCAGACCCGTGAGCTCGTCTCGTGAGTACGGTGTCTGACGAGGGGAAGGGAGGGCGGGCCTCCTCTAAACGTGACTGACTTTGGACCTGCAATCTCCCACTTTAGGAAGCACCGCCGGGTCTTGCCCGCCAAGGGTTCCTTGAAGAGGAAGCCGGGGGCACGCCTAAAGAGGCGCCTGACTCGAGGACTGATAAAGACTGGAGCCGCACCTCCCGAAGAGCACAGTTTTGTCAACAAGTTGGCCACTGAAGAAGGAGTTCTCAGTGAGTAGTGTCTCTGTCCAAGGAGGGCACCTGGGTTTGGGTATAGGGAGCACGAGTAGTTCTGTCACCAGCCTTACCACCCAACTTCAACGCAGCCTTGGGCAAGTCATTCCTTGGGCCTTAGCTTCCCCAGCTGCAAAAGGTCATCAGCATTGTCTGTCAAGTGTTGGTGGGAAGGAGAAGTCTGGGGAGAGGTGTTGAAATGGTCCACGGTGCGATGAGGCCTCAGATTGGGGGCGAGGTAGCGTGGGGGCGAGCTGAGGGGGAAAGGATCTCCTAAGCTGTTTCCAGTCTCCCACAGCTGGGAAAGAGAATGCCATGCCCCAGCTTAAGGCCCACGCCTGTGCAACCGCCAGGGAGGTAAGGGGAGTCTGGGGCCAGTGGGGGAGGCTCCCAACCCAGCCACTGCCCAGACGCCTTCTTCTGTGTCTCGAAGTTCTGTGTTCCACCTCTAGCCCTACTGCAACTTGCCATGTGACCTTGGGGGGAAAATACTTCTCCTCTCTGGGCCTCAGTTTCCCCCGTTGCAAAATGAACAGCTGGTCTCCAAGGCCTTCCCAGCTCTGACACTCTGGACTCCTATCCTCAGCCCCAAACATGCCCACATGTCCTCTCCACGGCCTGCCTCCTACCTGAGTCCAACCTGTGCTCTCTGCTCCTGCAGGCAATCTCCCAAGGGGCTCTGCTGATGGATCTGTCCCCAGACTGTTTGTCTCTGTCCTGGACTTCAGCTCCCTTGAAGAAGCAACCAACAATTTCTCCTTCCAGGAATTCCCACTGGCCCCATGTCCTGATCAGCACGTGAGTAGACTGAGAAGAAGCATGCAGCTGGTTGTGTATTGTGTTATTGGGTGCCCATCCTTGTGCTTGACGCCATGGCGGGCGGAAGGAGGAAGTGGAGGCAGCGGTGCAGGAGGAGGAGGAGGAGGAGGAGGAGGAGGAAGGGGAGTAGGCGGCGTCTCAGACTAACAGGCAAGGACAGGGCTCTCCCAGCTTTGCCACCTCCTACTTGGCGGGAGACTTTGGACAACGGTGTTTACGTTCCCGGGTCTCCATTTGTTTGTCAGTGTACTGAGAGGGGACAACATTCTGCACCCATAGCATTGACAAGAGGACTAGCGTAACAGCTGCCACATAGCAGGCCTTTAACAAATGGAGGCTCTTATTCCATATGCAACAGATTGATGGGATAGAAGGTCCTGCTGACAAGGAGGACCGTGATGGTGGGCACCACAGAGGCTCAGGCGAGAGTCCAGAGGCCATTAGAGAAAGCTTTCTGGAGGTGCGCCAAGCTGCTCCTTCCGGTCCCATGGGGTTTGGGGGCTATGGAGGCCAGAACCAGTCTCTGAACGGGGACAGTAACCCCAGTAACCACATCTCTCCAGGTGCTTTGCAGATTAAAACACAGACACCTGTGATTTCCCATAATCTTCCCCGTGGCCCTGGGAATTCTGGAAATGCTGGCAGGAATTAGTGTCTCAGGAAAGATCTAGAGAAAAGAGATGGAAACGGAAACAGGCCAGGCAGGGGAAAGGGCTTGCCCAAGCCACAACGAGTAAAGGCAGTCAGCAGGCCTTCGGACTCCCACATTCGGATATTGCAAAATCCTGCCCGTCTCTGCCTACTGGTAGTGTGTGTCTTACAGAGGGTTTCATCCCCCGGCTTCTCCTTTCCTTGTTTCTAGACGCTCAACTCTGGTCCTCCATCCCTACGCCACCCTTGACCCTCCTCTACTGCAGCCACAGATCCTGGGAAAATAGTTGGGTCCAGAGCGCTGACCGGGGGCCAAGCTTAGTGAATGGGGAGAGCAGAAGGCCTCGGGCTGGGTGGAGCCTTCAGGGGAACCGGGGACCGAGGAGCACTTGTCACAGGAGGCGGGGAGGTGGGGGTTCCCAGCTCCCATTCTCTCGCACCCTTTTCTTTGCAGGTTCCCACAGCTCCTGACCAGCCCTTGGCCTCTGCCTCCGCAGAGTGGCAGCAGAGGCTGGAGGCGGCCGAGGCACTGCTGATTCTGAAGGGATCTTCCCAGGCCCCTTCAGGCTCCATCTCCCCGCTCCAGCCTTGAGTTGCACCAGGTAGCTTGGTCCTTGAAAGGCAACACGGGGTGGGAATAGTTGGGAAACGCGAGGGCGCTGTGGTAAGCGGGGCCTAACTGGAAAGGCAGGGTTGGTGGGTTGAACCTCCCTGGGCCCAGGCACCCAAGCTCCTCAGCCTGACGCCTGAGATGGCGGTCGATGGCTGTCCAGTGAATCACCAGTTCGTCCAGCTTTGCACTCAACAGCAAACGTCCAGAGCCCTGCTGTCTCGAGACAGGAAACTGGGGCCCTGAGAGTGGCCGGCACTTGCCCTAGGGCGTGTAGCATATCAAGGGGAAGAACCAGGCCTCCTGACTCTCAGCCCAGAGCTTTCCTCCGCAGACCCTTGTCATCTGCTGTGGCCTGGGGAGGACACATATAGGGGAACACGTGCTGAGTCTGGAAGGGGATTCTGGTCCCTGCCCTCGGGAAGCTTCCAGTGTAGATGTGGCGCTCGGATGCCTTTACGAGCCGTGTTTTGCAGCTAAATCTCAATGATGAGCCTGGAGAGGGAGGACTGGAGGAGGTGTGAGGACAGAGAGACCCTTGGGGAGGCTGAGAGGGAAGGCTGGGCCCTCCCAGACCAAAATTGTGGGTGGGGTATAGTGTGTGAGTGAGGCAGCAACGCTGGAGGAACTTCTGGAAGAGAAGGGGGTGAGGCTGGAGAGGCTACCAATCACAGAGGTCTGACATGCCAGGCTCAGGAGGCTAGGCCAGCAACTGTGGGTGGTGAGGAGCTGGTGGGGGGGAATGTGTGAGCTCAGGAGGAGCATATTCAAAGACCAGGGGCCTGGCTAAAAGGAATGTGGGGATAAGATCCTGGAGGGAAGCAGGCAAATGAGAAAGAGGAAGGGAAGGTGAGAGGTTCGATTGGATGTGGTGACAGGGAGGGAAGCAGCCATGGACCCAAGTTGAGAAGGGGAAATATTTTGGTCTACGTAAGGGACATGGTCTCTGAACTGCATCTAGCCAGGACCAACACCCTCACACAACGTTTTTAGAAAAGTATCTCCTGTGATATGCCTCTTCCTGGAGAACAAATGCTTGTGAAACTGGAGAGGAAGAGATAAGAAGATGTTTTTTCCTTTTTTTTTTTTTTGAGTACTGTAACACTCTTGGTTCACTGGAGAGCTCCTGGGAGGTGAATGCATGGTTCCAGATAGATATAGTAAAATTCATTACTGCCATTTAATGAGGGCCTTGTTGTATCAGACATTCTGTCATGTGAGTCGCAAACAAATAGATATCTTTCTGATTGTTCTGCAAGTTGAGTATCAGTCAAATGTACAGAAGAGCACACTGACCCAGAGACTTCAAGTGATCTGCCCGGGGTGACACAGATGATTAGTGGCAAATCTGGGACTAGACCCCCAGATCATACTAAGATTTGAGCTCACCCTATCCCACCCTGGCCCCTGAGAAGCTCTCCCAGCCTGAGTCAGGCTTCTGTCTCTTGCCCAGCAGCCACCAGAGATTCCTGCTGTCTCCATTATTATTGACTGCTGCATAATGAATCATCCTCAAAACATGGTATCTTAAAATGATGCACAGTTATTATCTCAGGGGGTTGTGGATCAGGGACCTGGGCATGACTTAACTGGATCTTCTACTTTCCATCTCTCACAAGACTGCAGTCAAGACTGTGGTTTCATATGAAGGCCTGACTAATAAAAGATCCACCTCCAAGCTCACTCATGTGGCTATTGGCAGGATCCTGCTCCTTGTGCGTTATTGGATCAAGGCCCTCAGATCCTCTCTGGCTCTTGGCCAGAGACTGCCATCAGCTCCCTGCCATAAGGCCATTTCCATCAGAGCAAGAATGCAAGAAGAACAGAGAGAGTGAATGGCAGTCAGATGAAAGTCACGGTCTTGGTATAGCCTAACTTCAGGAATGACATGCCATCACTTTTGCCAAATGCTATCGGTTAGAAGAAGCAAGTGATCAGGTACCCCACATTCAAGGCGAAGGGATTATACAGGGGCACGAGTGCCAGGATGCAGGAATCCGTAGAAGCCATTTTGGAGGGAGAAACAGAGGCTTAGACACACTTTCTCTCTGTGCTTACCTCGGTGTAGCAAGCTCCTACTGGTATCAGCTGCCATAATGGAGCTAACGGTTAATGGGTCACCTTGGGCAGTGCTCTGTAATCCCAGACAGCTTCCAGTAGGCCCATTGGATTGGGCCTCACCAAGATTTGGATCTGCCTGGCCCTGCATTCTTCCCCACCCCGACAAGCCATACTTGGTCATTGATCCCATGAGGTGTGACAGCAGCTAGCAAGAGAGCAGCTCCCTGTGTGACTAGAACACTTTTATCACTTGAGCAGGGCTGAGACCCAGGATAGTGTTCCTGGCCTCTCTAGGAAAAAAAAACAGATGAAGAGCCCAGCTCCTTTACTGAGACAAGACCAACCTCTAGAGAACAAATTTATAGAAGGCTCGGTCCTGGGTTATCTGTAAAAGCTGCTGAGGAGTTCTTGCTTTTCCCCTCTGGTTGGGATTCAGGGTTGTAGAATCCCCCGTGCTCACCCGGAGACATCAGGGGACCATTTCTAAGAGGATGTGGGGTCACCCTTGCAGGAAGGAAGGAGAATGGCTCTGAAGCTACACAGAGACCTAGATTATTCAGACACCAGGGAAGGGATCTACTTTAGGTAGGAGATGAGTGAGGATGGGTTGAGGATGCCTTATATGTCCATGGTATTTAATTCAAAAGTCAAGAGAAACCTGAAGCACTTATGGCAAAATATTATTAAATAGGATTGGTGGATGCTGTATTATTCTCTTTGTTTTCAGGTGAGTTTGAAGTAGTATGCTTCTTTAAAAGTAGAAAACAGAAGAGAAAGAGCAGATTGGTGCAACCACTGTGGAAAACAGTGTAGAGTTTCCTCAGAAAATGAAAAATAAAACTGCTTTTTTACCCAGCGATTCCACTTCTGGGAATATGAGGTTTGTCCAGAAGGTATCCAGCCATGTACTGTGATAAATGGAGACATTTATTAAGGAAGATACAAGATATAAGAAACATTGTACGTAAAACAATGAGGCCTCAGTCCTCTTCAAGGTAGGCACCTTGGGATCTCCCACAGTTCTCCCAATCGCCATCACCTGCCCTGTCATATTTTCCTGAATCTCAACAATGATCTGAAATCTCTTTCCTGTCAAAGGTGATTTTAGTTTTGGGAAAAGCCAGAAGTTTCAGGATGCCAAATCTGGGCTGTAGTGGGGCTGGATCACCTGAGTGATTTGATGTTTTGCCAAAAAACCCTGCATGAGACGTGATGCATGAGCAGGCTCACTGTCATGATGGAGCTGCCAATCACCAGTTGCCCAAGCTGTGGCCTTCTGGATCACCTGAATAGTTTCAGCAGGAATGTTCAAGCTTAATGCAAAATTTGATGCAGATTCATTGCTCTTCTCACTCGGTCATTTTGAATATGATGGCCACACAGTACATGTGCTCACTCAATGGTGTCTACCGCCCCCACTGACTAGTACAGCAAAGTGATCATTGTTCACTCATGCGTATTCCAGTCTATTCCCCCTGGTTGCTGGGTTACATCGATGTTGCACAAACCATTCTCATTATATTAACAATGGCTGGAAATTTTCTGGACAAACCTCATTGTATATCCTAAGAATTTGGAAACACTAATCCAAAAGAATATATGCACCCCTATTCATTTCAGCCATATTTAAGATAGCCAACATCTGAAAGATCTGGAAACAGCCCAAGTGCCCATCAACAGATGAGTGGATAAAAAAGCTGTAGTACATTTACACAATGGAATACTATGCAGCACTAAAAACAAAGGGCCTCTTACCCTTTTAGACAGCATGGATGGACCTAGAGAGTATTATGCCAAGTGAAATAAGCCAGGTGGTGAAAGACAAATACCATATGATCTCACTTACATGCGGACTCTAATGAACAAAATAAACTGACGAACAAAATAGAAACAGAGGCATTGATACATGGAACAGACTGGCAGCTGTCAGAGGGGAGGACAGTTGTAGGGCTGGATGAAAGAATGTGAACAGTTTAACCAAATATATATATCCCATTGACACAGACAACAGTATGGTGAAAGCCAGAGGGAAAGGGGCTTGGGGTAGGTGGAGGTGGGCAGAGGGGGGGATAGATATGGAGGGAAAGAGACTTTGCCTTGGGTGATGGACATAAGATGCAGTGTGCAGATGATGTTTTGTTGAGTTGTACACTTGAAACCTGTATGGTTTTGTGAACCGATGTCACCCCAATACATTCAATAAAAAATTACTTTAAAAAGAGAGATTCTCATAGCTCCTGCACCCCACATTTCCTTGGTGCAGCTGAGAGCCAAATGCAGCAAGTTCAGGGGTCTGGTGAACTCGGGTTGGGAGCTGGACTCCCCTGGCATAGCCTTAGCCATGATTGGAACAGTCCCAGAAAGCCCAGGCTTTCCCCAGTTCTGGGAAGCACTCACCAGACTCAGCTGTTCCCCTGCTGCTATTTTACTGGAATACATAGCAACACCAGCTTATGAAGGGACATGGTGTCAAAATGTGAGATAAATGACTGGAGGTGATGGACAGGCCAGGTGCCAGAGGGACTCTTTTCAGGGGTGGGGTAGGGGTTGTTTGGAGTCAGTTTATAACTTAGTGGCTCTAATGCCTCTGAAAGCCTTGGGTTCTGCAGCATCTCTCCTTCTGACCCAACCCAACCTCTCTGTCTCTCTACTGGTATCCTCATCCCCTGCCCCAGGGCTCCCACTCAGTCAGTCAGTGCCCAACAGCCATATTTTTGAAATATTTGAAACCAACAGATCAATCAGCCTCCATCAAACATAGTCTTATTCCAACAGTGACGGAGGGGAAAAAAAGCAGAACTGCTCCAAGGCACAGGAGTACAGACACATGTGGCTAAGTAATGCAGTACACCCTCTCCCCAACACCTCCCCACCAAAAGAGGCAAACCTTAAAGCACAGGAGGTGGATGTCTGTGGAAAGGGATAATAAATACCAAAAAGCCAAAGGAACAAAGCATGTCACATTTATTTTAGACCAACTGTCAGAGAAACTGGGGAAGTAAGAGCATGTGACAGCAGAGGGGGCTTGATCACCATTCACGGGTCTGCGTCTGCGGCACCGCAGTGTCAGTTTCCAAGTTATTGGTATCCTCCTCTATAAAGGCAAAGCAGAATGACAACTAGACCCTTGGGAACCCTGGGGAAGTCAGGCTTGGCCCAGGGGCTCTCTGCATGGAAAGGGAATGGGAAGCACATTGGCTTGGTTGTGAGCAGTGAGAGAGGCAGAGGCTGGCTCCAAGCTCTCACCTGAAGGACTTGGTGAAAAATGCCAGGGCTCTCTGGAACCAGCGCCTCCAAGACCCTTGGGGACCAGCAGACTCCCTGGGTAAGCCCGTGCCATTGGAGGAGTTCTCCGTGGTGTTGACAAAATACATGAAGGGCACAGTGTGTTCTGCTGAGCCACTCCTGTCCTAGAAAATAGAGAAAATTCATTCTGGCCAGCACTGACATCTATTCCTTCTTTCATCAGTGTTTGTGGAGGGCCTACTGTGCATTCACCAGGCTCAGTTCTAGGCACTGAGGTTACAACAGTGAACTCTAGAGACCTAGATTCCAGCCCTGGAACTGATGATCTGTGACTCTAGAGGGAAATTGGATTCACCAGGTCGAGACTCAGCAGCAGCCGGATGCTAATGAAGTTCATCTTCTGTTCAAACTATTATTCCTGTAAGTCCCTGGACTCATCCCCCCAAAAGGGTAACAATACCAGTGTTTCTCAAACCCTCAGATATGCTGTGGAGATGAATGAGGTAAATCCATCAGCACCTGTGAGGTGCCATGTGCCCGTTCTGTCTGAAAGGACTTATTGCTGGAGGCCAGCAGAGCTCTTCATTCTGTTGCGTGTAAAGAGGCTAACGATGTCCCCTCCTTGAACTCCATCCCCACCTCCCTGGCCCAGATTTCCGCCCTCCCATCCTGTAGAGGAGGACACTGTGTTCAAGCTGTTGATACATTCTCCAACACTCCTTCAAATACTAAGATGCCTCATTGTTTCCCTTTCCTCTCCCCAACTCTCCCTTAAACCCACTCTAATCTGGCTTCCAGCCCCACCACTCCACTGTAACATGGATGCTTAAATGACTAACTGAGAGGGATGGCTTCCAATTTTCACATCCCTCTATTTATGACTCTATAAATAGACAAGGAAAGGCTGATTTGTGCATTGTTTACTTTAAGCTTTAAAGAAACTCAAACCCAGGTAATTGTCGATTGTACTTTCTCCTCACAAGCCCCATCCTCATATCCAAAAACCCAGTTTGTAGACAGGAAGGCTCTGCCAAATCCCTGAATCTGCCCCTGAATTTGCAGTGAGCAGAGCCCCAGCTTTGCTGGGGATGCATGATCAAACTCCAGGTTTCTCTTCCATGTGTTACTGGAAGTCAAGCCAGGCCAATCGAAGGAAGCACAGATCGAGAAACTTTTGTCTCACAGAGACCCCAAGACCTTTGGCTATAATTCTTGAGAATTGAGCTGCTCATTCAAGGCTCAAACTCAAGGGAGCCCTGGGGACCCCTCCCAAGGACCTTGAGGATTCTCAAGGGTGTGTCCTGGACTCAAACTAGGTTTTCTAGAGCACTGCCATGGGCCTTAAGGGCATGACATCTTAAGACCTTGAGCCCCAGGGCGCCACACTAGGAAGCATCAATTGTCCCAGCTACTTCTAATTCTGGTCTGTGGTAGGAGGAAGAAGGAGAATTTGGAGATGCACAGTAGGGTAAATATATTAAAGTTCATTAATCCTTGTTCAGTGGCTCTCTGAAGAATCTACACCGATTCACACTAACAATGCCAGTGTACGATACCTATTTGGTATCATCAATTATTTGAATGTTTGTCAATTTGCATTTTGAAAACATGAACATTTTTGTTATTTAATTTCCATTATTGTTTGTGGTGTTGAGCTCCTACTGTTTTTGTACTGGCCGTTTGCATTTCTGTAAACAGCCTGTTCAATTTTTTTGCTAACTTTTCTACTTTTGTTTGTTTGGCTTGTGTTTTTACAGTTGTTTCATCAAAGTTCTCTGTATATTGTAAATATGATTCTTTGGTCTGTTATATTTGAAGAACATGTTTGCTCCCAGCCTCTCACTTCTGTTTTCACTTCATTTCCCCTGTCTTCTCATAAGGCCGCTTTTCATTTGGGGTATACATACTGGCTGCTTGATTTAGTATTCACCATAACTGTGCGAGGCTGGGTGTACTTACCCCAATTTTCAAATGTGGACAAGACTTTGAGAAGGTGCAGTGATTTTGCTCCCAGATGGTAACCTGAGATCCTAACCAATATGTGTGCAAGAATCAAAAGCTTTGCAATATATAGATGATGTATCATAGAATTGTACACGTGAAACCTATATAATTATATTAACCAATGTCACCCTGATACATTTAATTAAAAAGAAAAAACAAACTATGTAGTGAGTTGGGCTCATGGTAGGCTGTCAGCCAACACTAAGGCCCCTTAACATCTGCCTCCTCCCAGGCACAGAGGGAACATGAAGTATATAGCAAGGCTAGCCCCCTTTTACCCACAGAGGAATGTGCCTGCTTTAAACCTGCTCAACAATGTATTGCAGGAGAATGGGACATGATAATGGGCCTGATGGACACAAGAACATTGCAATGAGAGTCAGATTTGGGGGCCAGGACCAGACCCATCACTGACTGTGGCTTTGGCTAAGTTACTGACTATCTCCTGGCTGCTTTGCTAAAACCAGAATAGCAGGTCTGACCCTCCTTTTATGAGTTGGAGTGAGAGGAATTCTTTGACCCCAGCTGGGTTCCAAGGAAAGGTGGTGTGACATACCTCTAGCAATCATTTTGGCAGCCCATACACTCCTCCTCACTGCAAGCTCTCAGCTATTGCTAGTGTCTTCACTCTTTTCATGCAAATGGTTGAAGAAGCATGCCTGGAAGACAAATGAGATCCAAAGCCTACTCCAAAGGACCCTGCTTCAAGGAAACTGCTGAGTGTCGAGTGCATGTCGACTCTGGGTCCAGTTCAACACCTGCTGCTCTGAGGAAGTGGCACCCCACTTAATCTTCACAGCCCTTCTGAGAGCTAGATGCTATTATTCCTGTAATCTTTCGACTCACCCCCCACCCCAATCACAGAGGATGATAACATCAATCCTTCTCCATCCCTCAGGCATGTTGTGGAGATGAATGAGGTAAATTCTACAGCAATGGGATATATTAGAAAGCACAAGTCCAACCAGATTACTCATTCAGTCAACTACAGGAAAACCAGAGCTGCTTGTAGTCCACATGAGATAAACACTCTTATTACTATTCATTACCAATTGCCCACTGGTGATAATATACCTGATAGAGTTACAGATGCCATCCAAAAAAAAATCATGGTTCTTGTCCTCTAAAGAATATGAAGTCACCATTACTGGGGGCCAGGTTTTACCTGGCACTTCTCTACATTTTCTGTCCCATTTAGTTCTCATGGCAAATAGAGAACACAGGATTATGATTTCCAAGTCTAGCTCCTGCCTCTGGGAGGAGATAGTTTACATTCCCTTCCCACCCCAGAGGACATTGTTGAGTAACCCAAGGCCAAAGCTTGCCAAACCATGCACCATGGTGTGTGCCACAAATGGTTTATGGATGTCCCCGAAAGATAGGTCTCATTGGCTCTCCAGTGGCAAATCTGGGCCTGAGGCAACCTCTTTTGTTCATTCACATTGATGCTTCATACTCATATTATCCCAAATGATTAAGAACCACCCATTTCGAGCCCCCAACTTCGCACCATACACCAGAACATGATACACTTATGTGTGTTATCATGTATAAATATAACAGAATATGTATTCACACCCCCAGTGGGGTAGAATTTTGTTGGTTTCCTTTGGCATTGTGAGCATATTTAAGGTAGCTTCTCACAAAGCCATCGGCTCCATGAATTTTAGCAGAGTTCAGGTCCAGACCTGACATCTTCAGCCTCCCACTGAATCCTGCTTCTCTATCTGGGATCCATATCTTGTTGCATGGTAACCCCAGAACACGGGTCACTCAAGCCAGAAACCTGGTATCACCTTGGGCCCCTCTTTGCCTCTCCTCCCCAGGCCCACGTCCAACCTAAGACAGTGCCATCATTTCTATCCTATGGAAAACATCTCTCAAATCAAGCCACTTCCCTCCATCCCCTCTTGCACTACGTTTTAGCACACATTTAAAAACCCACAAGAAAGTGGGCATTCTGTGGGAGTGGCTTCTCCGTCAGCCTGTCTTTTGTCTAAGATTGAGAGCAGGAGTGTCTGAAGATAGCCAGTGGTGAATGAAATTCACTGGTGGGGTCATGGACACAAGCAGAGACCACACTGGCTGGACCCCTCTGGCAAGATCTCAGTGCATTTCCTCACACTGGAGTCTCAGAAAAACTGAGTCCCTCTTCATAATTGGTGTAGGGAGACTGGGCCAGCATTTTGTGGGAGTGGTCCTCAAGAGTGTGCTCTCCCTTGTGAAGGCTGAAAGGTTGAGCTGTCCACCCTGGGAAGCTGAGGGGCCCACACTGGGGATCCCAGTGAGATGCAGTTTTTCCAGTACAGTAAGAAAACAGAAAGTTAATGTGATTTGATGGGAACCCCTATGAGGTCCACTCACTCATTATTCTGTGCTGGGAAGGCCCACCAGTAGACTCCGTCTTTGGCATGAGACCAGTGGTTTTCAGACAGTGCTCAGGAGCACCCCGAAGTTCTGTAGAATTGTCCTGGGGCACCATAGGGAGCAGTGGGTAAAGGATACAGCAGATACAGTTCTTTTCCCCATTGGGTTACCACCATCATTTTATTAATAGAAGTAATTCCGCAGTGGTGTGTGGTGTAGGATGATATTGGACCCTGTCACTTAGGACCTCTGACCCCCTTAATGTTTCAGCTTTGTTCGCTGTGGGACTGCAAGTACATAATCTCCATTCCTAAAAGGATGAGCTGTGACACACAGTAGATCAAGACCCCATGGCTCCTAGTTGGGAACAGAGGTGCTTAGACTGAACTGGTATAACAGAAGGACCCTTGCCTCAGATTCACCAGGTACCAGATCCTGGCTCTGTCTCTTGCTGGTGATGTAACCTCAGAATAGAGTTCACACCACTCAGCTTGTTTTGGATGATAACACAAGAATGAAAGAAACACACATAAAACCCCTGTAACACAGAAGGCAGTGTAGTGTTAGGCAGAGCTGAGGACAAATACTGTCATCTTCTTAAGGTTGCCCAGGATTTACTGGGATATAGGACCAGAGAGAATGAGTGTAGATGGGCCAAAATCAAACAAATGGACAAACAAACACACTCAATCTCTTGCCTGCTCGCACACTCCAATGGTCATCTGTTCACCATAAGAGCAGGCAGATTTGGCCAACCCCGTACCCTCTACTGAGAAGCAGCCTGCCTTCCTTACCTATCTGAGCCATCGCTTGGGTGCAAAGATTGTGACATGATGTAGTTGGGGGTGGAGGTGGAGATGTAAGCAAAGGAGGAGAGCTCAAAATTTGGGCTCAGTCATATTTTCAGAAACAAAGATGGAAAACTGATGACCCACTCCTTTCCCTACTGCTGACCTGTCTGACCCCTTTCTCCACATAATTGCCCCCTATGCTCTGACTCTTCATGGGGTAATGGGACCCCTTTTGAGATGCACAAGTTCACTCATTCCCAGTCATGGCTGACAGTAAGGGGAGGCATATTTAACACTTTCCCACAGATTCTGAGCCCTCCATAGCCAGAGAAGGATCAGAAGGCTTAAAGATGCACAGAGCTAAGAGAATACGACCTACTGAAAACTCAGGCAATCACTTCCAGAAGTGCCGAGCCCAGGGAGTAGGAAGGTTTGCCCAAGGTAAGCCAGGGAGAACATGGTTCCCCCCAGCAGGGGGAACTGGGATGTAAATGGGGAGGCATAGGGGAATACCCTGTGATTCTGAGGCTGGCAAAGGAAAGTATTTTCTGCTGCAAAGCTACAGAATCCAAAGGCTTATAAAAAGCGGGGGCAGGTAAGGCCAGGTGGTACATTAAAGCCAAGAGCGGCTGAGATGGATGATGGAAGCCTGAGATCAAATCAACAGCAGAGGTGTTCCTTTCAGGAGATGATGTGTAGGGTTGTGTCTGGGTGTCAGTCAGCATCTGGCAGGTAGTGAGCATATATCTCTGGGTCCAGAGGGCTTGGAAGCTGTTAGGGTCAGATTTGGGAACCCTGGACAAGATGGGGTTGTACCAATGGTGAGGAACAGAGGTGAGGGCTCCTCGTTGCCTAGTCCCACTATATTAAATCCCTTTCTGCCACTTGGGTTTCAAGCGCGGCTGCCAAGTTGTGCCCCATATTTGATTATTAGATTTCATCATATCATTTCTTGTTTCAACAAATATTCACATCCTAAAACACACATACGTGCACACACATGTGCATGGAAAGATTCTGCCTGATACCTCCAGTCATGTCCAGTGACTGATGTGACAGCAGCTACAAAGGAGAGTACGCCAAATAGGCTCCCCAGCCCTGGGAGTTGGAGCTGCTCCCTTCTTTTGGACAGGGCTGAGACCTAAGATATGAGATCCCAGACCCCTTTAGAGAAGCGGCAACATAGACCTGAGCATCTCCACTGAGTTAAGGCCCAGTTTAGGAGAACAGAGATGTCGTGGTGGGGCGGGCATGGCGTGGTTCCTAGGCCATGAGGAACAGCTGCTGAGACACCAGATCTAAGGCAAACAAGTCACACTAAGATTAACCGTTTCCTCTGTTCTGTACCTATGGTTCCCACCTTGGCTGCCCTCTATGGATGTAGGAAAAGGGCTGTGAAAGGACTGTGGGACCCCCAAATGTTGTTTACTACCTGAGCCCTACCTCCGCTGCGGTTCATTAGTGTTTAAAGACCCAGGACCTCTGAACAACTAAAGGGCAATTAATTCATACAGAAGGCCCTGTCCAAGTAGTCTTTCCTCTCCTGGCCTTGCATGGAGGACTATGTGAGTTAAGGGAAAAGAATATTTTGGTGTTCCTGTGTTGTAATTAAGATCTTTGATCTGAAAGAGAACATGCTATACTTTTGTCCATTGGTCTGATGATTCTTGGTGTTGCAATACATAACAGTCGCAATGTTTTGTGAGGTTAAAGGGACAAATATGCTCCAGCCCCTCTTGATAGACTTCCCTAGCTGATACTGTGTTGCAGTACATACCAAAGTCACCTTAGGAGGTGGAAAAAAACACTCATCATATGAAAAGGAACAATGTGTAGTTGGAGACAAGGTTACCTGTTGGAGGGGTTCCATCTTGTGGTGGAGTAGGGGTCTGGGAACTGACTAGGCACATATGGGCCTAAGATATTTTCTTAGAATCTAGGGATTCTTTTTCTACATGGCCCTCCTCCCTCCTCTCCATGTAAAATAAGGCCTTATTGTTCTCAGATAAGAATGTCGTGTGTGGTGTTAGAGAAAGAGAGTTGTTATCCTCCCTCATCCCTGTAGTCATTAACCCCATCAGGGTCAGAGCTGTCTGCTGTGGAAAGTTCAGTCTTCATTAGCTGAAGTCTATTGCAACTGTGACTGAGGAACCAGCAGCACTGCCCCCACAAAGGAGTGTGTACAGCCTTATAGGACTAAGTGAGATGATAGCTCTCTCCCTCTGCCGCCACCCCACCCCCACCACACCAGCACCACAACTGACAAGCCTCAATTCACCTGAGGCTGGTGTCAGTGTTGAAAGTCACATAGTTAAAAAGTTGAAGCAAAAATAGTCAAGCATAGAACATTTATTTCAGGCCAAGTGTCTGAGAAGCTGGGGAAGTAAGAGCATGTAGAGGCAGAGCATGTGGCATGAAGAGATCAAAGGGACCTGATCACCATTCACGGGTCTGCGTCTGCGGCACCGCAGTGTCAGTTTCCAAGTGACTGGTATCCTCCCCTATAAAGGCAAAGCTGAATGACAACTAGACCCTTGGGAACCCTGGGGAAGCCAGGACTGGCCCAGGGGCTCTCTGCGTGGAAAGGGAATGGGAGGCACGTTGGTTTGGCTGTGAGCAGTGAGAGAGGCAGAGGCTGGCTCCAAGCTCTCACCTGAAGGACTTGGTGAAAAATGCCAGCGCTCTCTGGAACCAGCGCCTCCAAGACCCTTGGGGACCAGCAGACTCCCTGGGTAAGCCTGTGCCATTGGATGAGTTCTCCACAGTGTCAGGCAAAACAACAAATTCCTTAGTGACTTTAAGCTGACCATTCATGTTCTGGAAAAAAAAAAGAGTAAGTAGTCTTATCCTAATGCCCCCTGTCTCCCTTATATTCATAATCTTATTCAACAAGTAGTATGTGCATGCCCAGCCCCATTTTAAGTGCTGAGAACACAACAATACTGCTACAGACCCAGCCCTAGGTCCCTCGGGCTGACATCTCAGGACCACAGAGAGAAATCAGACTCACCAGGTCAGGGGGTGGAAGGAAAGGAGTGAAGATCATGATTCCAAGAGAGTGCAATGTGCCCGTAGTGACCAAACAAGACTTCCTTGAAGACAGCAACTAAGCTTCTCACTCTGCTGAGTGCAAAGAGGCTAAGGGTCTCTTCCCTCCACACCCTTTCAGCACCTTTGGCCACGCCCTGTCTTTCCTCCCTCCTACAGTGGAGTGCATTGTATCCAAGCAGTGGATACATTTCTGGTATGGGACATCCTTTCTGTTCTTGTGTACCTGACTCCCACCCCTCCAGCCTCTCTCTTTTCTTCCTTCTTTTTTTTTAATCTCTCCCTTCTATCCTTCTTTCCTTTTCTTTCTTTCTCTCCTTTCCTCTGAACCTCCCATCAGGCTCAAACCAGGTGTCTGCTTGCTGAAAAACAACAACAACAGCAACAAAGCATAGGTGCTCATGCAGATGGTGAGTTGTCATTTGGTGGGGATGCCATACACAGGAATGGGTTCAAACGAGTTATTAAAGCAAGGAAGGTGATCTGGGTGATTGCATCCACAGTCCAAACCAACAGCAGAGTTTCTCCTTTCATAGGGTTATGTGAGATGCCACGTCCATGAGGCAGTCAGCATCTGGTAGATAGTGGACAGGTGGTTTGGAGTCTGGAGGGCTTGGAGTCTGGAGGGAGAGGGGACAGACCTGTGCTGGGTTAAGCTGAAAGCAGAACAGCTGAGGCGTGAACTCGTTGTTGCCCATTCCTGCTCTACGTAATTCCATCTTTGACACTTGGATTTCAAGAGAAGCTGCCTAGGTTTACCCCCGTTTACCACCGAGAACTAGGAGGGTCTGTGCCACTGACTTCAAAAGGCAAACAGTACCCAGAAGGGGAAGAGGAAGTAGGTGACCTCAGAGTCTCTTATTTGGTTTTTAAAATAATAGTGTTGTTTAGGAAAGCATCTTTTATATAACTGTGAAGACAGAGGACTGATCTCTGGGAGCCTATCTTGGGCTTGGGCTATGGCCTGGTGTTATAGAAATGAATGAGTCTCTGTTGCTGTTTCAAGCTATTCTGTGGGAGAGAAGCAAAAAAAAAAAATGATTGCAATAGAGAGAGGTGGAAAGAAGGTTACATACTTACATGGCTCTGGGCTGAGGAAGGAGGTGCAGCCACCCAGCCCTGGGAGTTGGACTCGAATCTTGGAGATTTCCCAAAGGAAGCATACCTGAAATGAGTGAAGAAAGAAGCTGGCCAGGAAATAGAGGAAGGGGAGAGTTTTGCAAGCAGAAGCCCAAGAAAATAAAGTGAGTTTTTGCAATTGAAAATAAGCAGACCTAGGTTTCTGTTCTAGGGGTTAAGTAGAAGTCAAGGTCAGTTGTGAGGTTGCAGCACTGGAGTAGAAAATGGTGTTGCACAGAGATACTAAACCTTGGTTTTTGAGAAGCAAAAGTTTTTGGGTTTTTTTTCCTTTTAATTTTACTAAGGATCCATCAATTATTTTCACTTTGTGATTTATACTATACTAAATTTAAATTTATTGGAGTGACATTGGTTAATAAGATTACATAGGGTTCAAGTGTACACTTCTATGATACATGCTCTATATATTGCATTGTGTGCTCACCACCCAAAGTCAAATCACATACTTTTTTAATGAATTTCCTACCCAAGGCACCTTTGCCTAACCTTAAGACGCAGAACTTTTCTCCTACATTTTCTTGTAAGATTTTCAATTTTACAATTTACACTTAGAGCTCTGACTTATTTTGAGTTAACTTTTGCTTACAGTGTGAGGTACTGGAGTTTGTTTGTAGTTTCTTTTCCCCTAAGGAGATTCATTTTTTCCCCATCACCATTAAGTAATTATTAATTTAATCATCTTAGCACGTTTGTCACAAATCAACTTACCATATATATGTAGGCCTGTTGCTAGGTCTTCTATTTTATCTATTTATTGATCCACACGTCTAACATTATGGTAATACTAGAGTGTCATGATTTCCAGACCTTTGTTTTAAGTCAGGGAATTTTGTAGTGTAAGTCTTCCATCTTTGTTCTTTTCAAAATGGCTTAGGATATCTTGTGTCCTTTGCATTTCCATATAAGTTTTAGTAGTAGCTTTTCATTTACATTATGAATATGTCAAATCTATAGATGAATTACTAGAGGGTTGACATCTTAAACATTTTTTAAGTCTCTCAGTCCATGAACTTAATATGTATACTCCCATTTATAGAAATCTTCCTTAATTTCTCTCAGCAATATTTTATAATTCTCTATGTACAAATCTTGCAAATATAACATTAAAACTATCAGTAGGTATTTCATTTATTTTACTCCTATTATATGTGATTTATAAAAAAATTCATCTCCAAACATTTGTTCCTAATATATTGAAATTTAAAAAAAATTTTTTATATTGACTTTATCTCTTGTGACCTTGTTAAATTGCTTATTACATCTGGGAGATGCTTTTTTTTTTTTTTTGTATTTTCTGTATAGACTATAATGTCTTTAGAAAATACAGTTTCTTTTTCTTGCCTTATCAGCTAGGACCCCAAGTATGATGTTGACCACACATTGTAAGAGTGGAGATACTGACACATTCCTAATCTTTAGGGAGAAACATTCCTCAGTCTTTTGCCATTAGCTGATGCCAGCACCAGGTTTTTGGAAGAAGCACTTTATCAGGTTGAAAATGTTCCCTTATGTTCTTAAGTTAGCAGATTTTTAAAAAAATCGTGAATAGATATTTTATATTATCAAACAGCCTTTCTGTCATATATTGTGATAATCATTGTTTTTCTTTCATTCTCTTAATATGGTAGAATGCACTGATGCATTTTTTTAATGTTAAAATAATCTTGAATTCCTAGAATAAACTCTGCATGTTCACAGATTATACTTATTCTGTATCACTGAATTTAATTTTTTAAAATTTCATTAACAGGTTTTATATATAAGTTCATCAGGGATATTGGCCTGTAGTGGTTTTTCCCCTTTGTAGGGTCTTTTAAAAAAAGTTTTTAAAATGATTTTATTTATTTATTTTTAGACAGTGGGGAAGGGAGGGAGAAAGAGGAGAGAAACATTAATGTGTGGTTGCCTCTTGCGCCCCCTGCTGGGGGACCTGGCCCACAACCCAGGCATGTGCCCTGACTGGGAATTGAACCAGTGACACTTTGGTTTGCAGGCTGGGTCTCAATCCACTGAGCCATACTACCCAGGGCAAAACAAAATTATTTTGTATAAAAGTAATGCTGACTTCATAAAATTCCTGTATTTTCTGAAAAAGCTCTGTAGGACTGCTACTATTTTTTTGTTGTTGTTTTAAATGTGTGATATTGTTTATGAGTGAAGTTAGCTAGGACTATTTTTTTTATGGAAAATTTTTGAATTAAAAATTGAATTTTAAAAATCTTTTAATACCTTTTTAAAACAATCTTTAGAGACGGCCAGCAATTAACTATATGTACTTATTAGAAGATTAGACAATTTAAGTATATGATATCATTGGTAAATCCCCACCTTTTCTCCCGAAGAAAATTTTGCCTTTCATACACAGGAAGTAAAGCAATTTTCCTTGGAACTGAGTGGACCTTCTTTCTTCTCTCTCTCTCTCTCTCTCTCTCTCTCTCTCTCTCCCTCATTGTGGTAAAATATACATTACAAAAACTTATTTTAACCATGCTAAGTATAAAATACAATGGCATTTATGTTGTTGTGAAATCATCTCACCATCCATGGCAAGAACTTTGTCATCGTCCCAACCTGAAACCTTGTACCCATTAAACAATAACTCTTCATGTCTTTCTCCCCTCAGACCCTGACAATCACCCCTCTACTTTCTGTCTCTATGAATTTGACTACCCTAAGCACCTTAAATAATTATAATTGTCATTTGGTTTCCGGCTTATTCATTTAACATAATGTCTTCAAGGTTCATCTTGTATTCATCTTGTATTCAGAATGTGTTGTGGCATACATCAGAATGTCTTTCTTTTTAAGCCTGAATAATATTGCATTGTACCACATTTTATTTATCTTTTCATCCACTGATGGGTACCTGGGTTCCCATTTTCTACATCTTTGAATACACTTGTTATATTCTGTTTTTCCTCTTTTTTCTTCTTCTTTAAAAAAATAATAGCCACTTAGATGGATGTGAAATAATATCTCATTGTGGTTTTGTTTTTCATTTAGCCTAATGTCTAGTTACTTTGACTACTTTTTCACGTGCTTAACAGCCATTTGTATACCTTCCTTGCAGAAATGGTTATTGAAGCCCCTTGATGATTTTTTAATTAGATTGTTTATTTTTTAAAATTATTTTTGAGTCATAGGAGTTGTTTGTATATTCTGTATGTTAATCATTTAAAAGGCACACGATCTACAAACATTTTCTCCCATTCTGTGGGTTGCTTTTCTACTCTCTTAATGGTGTCATTTAATGCCCCAAAGTTTTAATGTTGATGAAGTTTAACTTATGTATTTTCCCCCTTGTTGCCTATGCTTTTGATGTCATATCCAAGAAATCATTGCCAAATCCAATGTCGTGAAGCTTTACTCTTCTGTTCTCTTCTGAATTTTATCATTCTAGCACCTAGGTCTCGGTCTTGGATCCATTTTGGGTTAATTTTTATAACTGTGTATGGGATGTCTCCAACTTCACTCTTCCATGGGGATATCAAGATTTCCCAGCAACATTTGTTGAAAAGACTGTCCTTTCTGCAGTGAAAGGTTTCGGTAGCCTTGTCAAAAGTCATTTGACCACATATGCGAGTATTTATTTTCTGACGTCTCTATTCTATTCCATTGGTCTCTATCTTTGGCTTTATGCCCATACTACGTACACTCTTTTGATTACTGTAGCTTTGGAGTAGATTCTGAAATCTGGAAGTGTGAGTCCTCCAAATCTGTTCTTTTTCAAGGTTGTTTTGGTTACTGTGGGTCCCTTGAGATTCCATATAAATTTTAGGACTTTAAGAAGTATTTCCACAAAATTAACATCATTGGGAATTTGACAGGGATTGTGCTGAAACTTTAGATCACTCTGGGTAAGACTGCCA
Organism: Pteronotus mesoamericanus; assembly: GCF_021234165.1. Taxonomy (NCBI): domain Eukaryota; kingdom Metazoa; phylum Chordata; class Mammalia; order Chiroptera; family Mormoopidae; genus Pteronotus; species Pteronotus mesoamericanus. The sequence goes on from NW_026555198.1 coordinate 9,284,822, forward strand.
TGTTAATAATATGAAATCTTCCAATCCAAGAACGTGAAATGTCTTTCCATTTATTCGTATCTCTTTTAATATCTTTCAGCAATGTTTTTCTGTTTTCATTGCACAAGGCTTTCACCTCCTTGGTTAAGCTTATTCCTAAATACTTTATTCTTTTTGATATAACTGGAATTGTTTCATAATTTTCTTAATTGCTTGTTCATTGTTAGTGTACAGAAGTGTAAATGATTATTGTCTGTTGATTTGTATCCTGTAAGCTTTCTGAATCATTCGAACACTTTTAGATTTTGAATCTTTGGCATTTTATCTGTATAAGATAGTGTCACCTCTGAACAGATATAATTTTACTTCTTCCTTTGCGATTTGGATGCCTGGTTAAGTGCTCTGGTTAAGGCTTCTAGTACTATGTTGAATAGAAATGGTAAAAGTAGTCACCCTTATCTTATTCCTGATCAATGAGGAAAAGTTTCTAGATTTCACCATTGAGTGTGATGTCTGTATATGGATTTAATTATGTTTAGGAAGCTTCTTTCAATTCTAACTTTGTTGACTTTTTTTTTATCATGAGTGGGTATACATTTTCTCAAATTCTTTTTCTGCATCAACTGAGATGCTGTGGTTTTCTTCCCCCTCATCCGTTAATATGATGTGTTACATTGGGGAAAGAAAGAGAAGACACAAACAAGTGGAAGCATGTACCGTGTTCATGGATTGGAAAAATTACCATCATTAAAATGTCCATTTGACCAAAAGCAATCTATAGATTCAGTGCAATTGCTACTAAAATACCAATGGTACACTTCACAGGTCTAGAGCAAATATTCCAAACATTTGTATAGAACCCCAAAAGACGCCAAATAGCCTCAGCAATCTTGAGAAAGAAGAACAAAGTTGGATGGATCACAATACCTGATATCAAACTATACTATAAGGCCACTGTATTCAAAACACTGTGGTACTGGCACAAAGACAGGCATCTAGATAGATCAATAAAACAGAACAGAGAACCTAGAAATCAACCCACGCCTTAGGAAGCAAAGATTACGATGGAGTAAAAGCAGTCTCTTCAATAAATGGTTTTGGGAAAATTGGACTGCTACAAGCAAGAAATGAACCTAGACCACCAACATTGTGGATTTTCAGAAAAAAGAAGAAAAGGAGAATGGGTAGCTCATATTTCAGAACTATGCATTGAAATACTTACTGTCATAACATGATTTTGAGATTTAAAAAAAAATCTTGAAAAAGCGGTAACAAGAAAATATATATGAAATGAGGTTGGCTGTGACTTTTTAATGGTTCCATTTGGGCGAGTGAAAATTGGAACCTTCTTCACTATTCTCTCTTGCACAGGGGTTCTCAAAGTGAGGTCTCCTGCCAGGAGTACTTGCATCAACAGGGAAACTGTCAGAAAAGCAAACTCTGTGTCCCGCCCCAGATTTTAAAATCTGAGACTTAAAGATGATAGGTGAGCAACCAATCTTTTAACAAGCCTTTAAGGTGATTCTGATGCAAGCTAATGTTCCGGGAACACTGCTCTACTGAAGTGAACCTGGATATTGCTTGTGACTGTGTATACAAGATCTACTTGTATCTGTTTGATAATATCCAGAGTAAAATTTAAAAAGCAAGGAAGGGAAGGAGGGGGGAGGGAGGGAAGGAGGGAAGGAAAGAGAAAGAAAGAAAGAAAGAAAGAAAGAAAGAAAGAAAGAAAGAAAGAAAGAAAGAAAGAAAGAGAGAGAGAAAGAAGAAGGAAGGGAGGGAGGGAGGGAGGGAGGGAAGGAGGGAGGGAAGGAGGGAGAGAGGGAAAGAAAGAAAGAAAAAAGGAAAGGAAAGGAAACTGGCATTCCAGCTGTTTAGTGATCAAAATCTCAAGGCAGGTAATCTTCTTTTTTTTTCTTTTTTTTAAAAATTAATTTATTTACTTTTTAAATACATTTGTCTCTGCCTTCCCCCCACCTCTTTCCCTTGCCCCCTCCCACCTTCCCTCCCTCAGCTCTTCCCCTTTGGTTTTGTCCATGAGTCCTTGCTATATGTTCCTTGACTTTCCCCTTCCCTTCCCTTTCCCTGCCCCCCCCTTCCTTCTGGTCTCTGTTGATTTCTTTTCCTTTCAGTGTTGCTGGTCATATTTTCCTTGCTTCTTTGCATTGTTGGTTAGGTTCCGCTTATAGGTGAGATCATATGGTATTTGTCTTTCGCCCCCTGGCTTATTTCGCTTAGCATGATGCTCTCCAGTTCCATCCATGCTGTCGCAAAGTTTAGTACTTCTTTTTTCTTTCTGCTGCGTAGTATTCCATTGTGTAAATGTACCATAGTTTTCTGATCCAGTCATCTACTGATGGGCATTTAGGTTGCTTCCAACACTTGGCTATTGTAAATTGTGCTGCTATGAACATTGGGGTGCATAGGTTCTTTTGTATTGGCGTTTTGGTGTTCTCAGGGTATAGTCCCAGCAGGGGAATCGCTGGATCAAAAGGCAGTTCCATTTTCAGCTTTCTGAGGAAATTCCACACTGCTTTCCATAGTGGCTGCACCAGTCTGCATTCCCACCAACAGTGGACTAGGGTTCCCTTTTCTCCACAGCCTCGCCAGCACCTGTTGTTTGTGGATCTGTTTATGATGGCCATTCTGACCGGTGTGAGGTGATACCTCATGGCGGTTTTGATCTGCATTTCTCTGATGGCTAGTGATGCTGAGCATCCTTTCAAATGCCTCTGGGCCCTCTGTATCTCCTCCTTAGAAAAGCATCTGCCCAGGTCCTTTGCCCATTTTTTGATTGGATCGTTTGTCTTCTTGGAGTAAAGTCGAGTGAGTTCTTTGTATATCTTGGAGATCAAACCTCTATCTGAGGTATCATTAGCAAATATATTTTCCCAAATGGTTGGCTCCCTTTTCATTTTGCTGATGTTTTCTTTAGCCGTGCAGAAGCTTCTTATTTTGATGAGGTCCCACTTGTTTATTCTTTCCTTTATGTCCCTTGCTTTAGGAGACATATCAGTGAAAAAATTGCTGCGTGGGATATCTCAAGGCAGGTAATCTTAATCTTACACAAAGATGTCCAGGGGACAGAAAAGAGAGACTATTCCCCAGCTCAGTCTATGAGACTAGGATGCCTTGCCCCTGAACCTGCAAACATAGTATTAGAAAGAGAGACATCAAACCAATCCCGCTCATGAACAAAAGTTGAAAAACCTTAAGCAACATTGAGCAAGCTGAACCCGCCAGAACATACAAAAGATGTACGGTCACTAAGTTACGTTTATCCAGGGAGAGCAAAACAGGCTTAACATTAGAAAAATGATAGATCGAAGGGGGCATGGGAGAGGTTTGTGTGCCCCCAATGTAGTCTGCTGATTGCTGCAGGTGCTAATTGAATGTGTATGTATAATTTCTGAAAATCGTTAAGATACTCACTTACGATTTGTGTTCTTTCTGATTATAAGATGAACCTCAGTACATATTTCAAGGGAAAAATCTATAAATAACACTCACTGTATTTAACAGGTTAAGTGAATGGAGTCTTGATCATTTGACTCAAGGCAAAAATGTGAAATTTACTACCCATGATTTTTAAGACAAACTTACTCGTATTAGACGAGGAATATAAGGGAAGTTTCTTAATCTGATAAAGGGAAAGAGAGACAGGAAAGAGAGGGAGGAAGGAAGGAGGAGGGGAGGGAGGGAGGGAGGGAGGCAGGAAGGCAGGAAGGCAGGCAGGCAGGAAGGAAAGGAGACAATGAATCACAGCAAACTCATGTTAACGTGGAAATGTTGGCGGCTGTCTATTTTATTAGGAACAGCCCACAGATGCCCACTGTAGCCGTCTGTGTTCCAACTTGTGGTGGATGTCCTAGCCACCACGGTAAGAAACGTGCTGGTTGATTGCTGTACTTCTGTTACAGGTTCGCAGAAAACCATGGAACACCTACAGAGAAATCACTAGATATCACTGAGTTGAGCATGGCGGCTGACTGCAAGATCAATTCACTTTTTAAGGAGTCACAAGGATTTCTGTAAGTTAGATACAAATAGAAAGATGTCGTTTAAAACAGATACCATGTACAAGAGCAAAGGCACTGCAGAGTATCTTAGGATAAATACAGTAAAAGATGCACAAGGTCTGAGTGTACAAAAGATAACACTAAATACTAGACTGAAAGATTAAAACGGTAAGGAATACCCACACAAATGGAGAGCCAGCCCACGCTGGTGACTAGGAAGGCTGGATATCACGAAGACAGTCAATTCCCCCTTAACTGATCTGTAAATTCATTGACCAAAAGAGTCCAAATCTGTCACAGATGAGTTTCCAGGGAACGTGGCATGCTTATCCTAACATTTATACGGAAGGGCAAAATGCAAAGAATAATGAAGGGATGCCTGGAGACGACGCCTAAGATGTGGGGGCTTGCCCTACCGGAGGCCTCGATGTCTTACCGAGAGATAAAAATTAAGCCAGTGCGGCCGTGGCACGGGAATAGGGAAATGTATGCAACAGAGCGTATGCTCCGAAACAGAGACACACAGAATCGGACCAAAATGACTCCAGACGCTGCCGAATGTCCCCCGGGGGTGCAAAATCGACCCTGATTAAGAATCCCTGGCATAGGAATACGGATCGATCTTAAAGAACACATTCTGAGTCTTGTAACAGCAAACGACAGAATACCAAGTGCACGAGTGAAAAATGCACGCCCATGCAATATTTCCCATCCAAAGGGAGAGCAGTGTGGGAAACAAGGCTTGGAGGAGCACAAAGCTCCATTTTGCTTCACGAGTTATTGGCCGGCGTAGTAGAGCAAGGCTGAGGGAGGCGAGGGGGCGGGACTCTGGTGGGTGAGCCTCAGGAACTCGAAGCTCATAGGTCGCCAGCCACAGCGGACTGTGGGAAGGCAGCGCTGGAAGCTCATTGGCCTTTGTGGGATGGGCGGGAAAGGGAGCGGGCGTGGCAGCGCCTTCCGTCAGGCCTCTCGTGCCAGTGCGTTGTACGAGCTGCTGGAGGCTGAGGTAACCACAGGCTAGTATCGGGAAGAGGGACCCTCGTTCTCCACGCCTCTTCTTTCCTCCCTCCCTCCTGCTCTGGGCCCCCAAACCCGTCTAGTCTCTTCCGCCTCCGCAGGGTACCTCCCCCGGCTCCTGATGTCCACTCAGCTCCCCCTTGCCCACGCACGCACTCTGTAGGACCCCTGTGGGAAGACCCATTGCCCCAGCCTCTTGAGCCCTGGCCTTTGGCCCCTGGGGCAAGGCTGCCTTTGATTCTGAGGTGAAGGCGGCAGCGAAATATTGGGCTGCCTGAGAGGAGGTGATGCACTCCGGGTGTGTGGGGGTGGGCGTGGGGGTGGGGGTGGGGTGGGGGTGGGGTGGGGGTGGGGCAAAGGTGCCCCATAGTTTCCGAATAGTTTCGCTTCCGCATAGTTTCCGAAGCGTGGAGCGGAGCATGGGAGATTGTTGGGAGGCTGTGGAGGGAACGCATGGGTTTGCATGAAGGCGGCGAGGGGGTGTGTTGGTGCAAGAGAACAGTTAGTGCAGCGAGGAGCTGGCTGCTGACTAGATCAGGGTCTGGCATTCGATGCGGGGCTCAGCAAACATCTGTTCGATGAATGATCGAGGCGAAGAACAGAAATAATTATTGAAAGAGGGGCTTGGGATCCTGAAAAATAATATGCTTTCATGGGGTGCAAAGGTCTGCCAGGTTAAAGGGGCAGCAAGGAAATAATTAAGATTAAGGCGGGCTTCGAGAAAAATATCAGAATGGAGTGTGGTGAAAAAAAAATTGAATGTAGGGCATACATGAGACTAGAAATAGAATTGAGTGCCTGGGGCATAGATTCCTGAGTGGGAAGTGAATGAATGCAGAAGATTCGGAAGACAATTATGGAAGTGGATGCCAGGAATGATACTAGCTGGGTATAGCAGAGCACAGGACAGTACACGAGAAGGGCAAGTAGTACTTGTTGCAAGGGGCACGAGAGTGCATGTGTGTACCCGAAAGCGGGACCTATGTAGAGTGAAAGTAAGCAAGGAGAGTAATAATTGGATTGAAAGTATACAGGAGCCAAGTCAAGAGTTTCTTGGAACAAGGCTATGCGTGAGTGAGCCTTCTTGGGAAGGAGGCTTACAAGAGCAGGAAGGGAGGGTGCAACGTGATTGCAGCGGTGAGCTGGATGGAAAAGAATCCAGCCCCTTCAGATGGGCTTTGCCAAGGTCAGAGGCCGTGTGTGGGGGGTAGGGGATCATGTGGCCATCGTGACCTCTGCTCCCGGGCCTAGAACCAAGGATCCCAGCGAAATGCCCGCCGTGCCCTGCTGCACCACTGGTCGTGAGACCAGAGTCCCACGGGGGAATCGACGTGGCCTCAGAAGATCGGCACGTCATCGCTCTGCCTGCCGCCAGAAGCACGGCATCGCTGACCAAACCGAGGACCGCGAGCAGCGCTGCCGCTTCCAGACCCGTGAGCTCGTCTCGTGAGTACGGTGTCTGACGAGGGGAAGGGAGGGCGGGCCTCCTCTAAACGTGACTGACTTTGGACCTGCAATCTCCCACTTTAGGAAGCACCGCCGGGTCTTGCCCGCCAAGGGTTCCTTGAAGAGGAAGCCGGGGGCACGCCTAAAGAGGCGCCTGACTCGAGGACTGATAAAGACTGGAGCCGCACCTCCCGAAGAGCACAGTTTTGTCAACAAGTTGGCCACTGAAGAAGGAGTTCTCAGTGAGTAGTGTCTCTGTCCAAGGAGGGCACCTGGGTTTGGGTATAGGGAGCACGAGTAGTTCTGTCACCAGCCTTACCACCCAACTTCAACGCAGCCTTGGGCAAGTCATTCCTTGGGCCTTAGCTTCCCCAGCTGCAAAAGGTCATCAGCATTGTCTGTCAAGTGTTGGTGGGAAGGAGAAGTCTGGGGAGAGGTGTTGAAATGGTCCACGGTGCGATGAGGCCTCAGATTGGGGGCGAGGTAGCGTGGGGGCGAGCTGAGGGGGAAAGGATCTCCTAAGCTGTTTCCAGTCTCCCACAGCTGGGAAAGAGAATGCCATGCCCCAGCTTAAGGCCCACGCCTGTGCAACCGCCAGGGAGGTAAGGGGAGTCTGGGGCCAGTGGGGGAGGCTCCCAACCCAGCCACTGCCCAGACGCCTTCTTCTGTGTCTCGAAGTTCTGTGTTCCACCTCTAGCCCTACTGCAACTTGCCATGTGACCTTGGGGGGAAAATACTTCTCCTCTCTGGGCCTCAGTTTCCCCGTTGCAAAATGAACAGCTGGTCTCCAAGGCCTTCCCAGCTCTGACACTCTGGACTCCTATCCTCAGCCCCAAACATGCCCACATGTCCTCTCCACGGCCTGCCTCCTACCTGAGTCCAACCTGTGCTCTCTGCTCCTGCAGGCAATCTCCCAAGGGGCTCTGCTGATGGATCTGTCCCCAGACTGTTTGTCTCTGTCCTGGACTTCAGCTCCCTTGAAGAAGCAACCAACAATTTCTCCTTCCAGGAATTCCCACTGGCCCCATGTCCTGATCAGCACGTGAGTAGACTGAGAAGAAGCATGCAGCTGGTTGTGTATTGTGTTATTGGGTGCCCATCCTTGTGCTTGACGCCATGGCGGGCGGAAGGAGGAAGTGGAGGCAGCGGTGCAGGAGGAGGAGGAGGAGGAGGAGGAGGAGGAGGAAGGGGAGTAGGCGGCGTCTCAGACTAACAGGCAAGGACAGGGCTCTCCCAGCTTTGCCACCTCCTACTTGGCGGGAGACTTTGGACAACGGTGTTTACGTTCCCGGGTCTCCATTTGTTTGTCAGTGTACTGAGAGGGGACAACATTCTGCACCCATAGCATTGACAAGAGGACTAGCGTAACAGCTGCCACATAGCAGGCCTTTAACAAATGGAGGCTCTTATTCCATATGCAACAGATTGATGGGATAGAAGGTCCTGCTGACAAGGAGGACCGTGATGGTGGGCACCACAGAGGCTCAGGCGAGAGTCCAGAGGCCATTAGAGAAAGCTTTCTGGAGGTGCGCCAAGCTGCTCCTTCCGGTCCCATGGGGTTTGGGGGCTATGGAGGCCAGAACCAGTCTCTGAACGGGGACAGTAACCCCAGTAACCACATCTCTCCAGGTGCTTTGCAGATTAAAACACAGACACCTGTGATTTCCCATAATCTTCCCCGTGGCCCTGGGAATTCTGGAAATGCTGGCAGGAATTAGTGTCTCAGGAAAGATCTAGAGAAAAGAGATGGAAACGGAAACAGGCCAGGCAGGGGAAAGGGCTTGCCCAAGCCACAACGAGTAAAGGCAGTCAGCAGGCCTTCGGACTCCCACATTCGGATATTGCAAAATCCTGCCCGTCTCTGCCTACTGGTAGTGTGTGTCTTACAGAGGGTTTCATCCCCCGGCTTCTCCTTTCCTTGTTTCTAGACGCTCAACTCTGGTCCTCCATCCCTACGCCACCCTTGACCCTCCTCTACTGCAGCCACAGATCCTGGGAAAATAGTTGGGTCCAGAGCGCTGACCGGGGGCCAAGCTTAGTGAATGGGGAGAGCAGAAGGCCTCGGGCTGGGTGGAGCCTTCAGGGGAACCGGGGGACCGAGGAGCACTTGTCACAGGAGGCGGGGAGGTGGGGGGTTCCCAGCTCCCATTCTCTCGCACCCTTTTCTTTGCAGGTTCCCACAGCTCCTGACCAGCCCTTGGCCTCTGCCTCCGCAGAGTGGCAGCAGAGGCTGGAGGCGGCCGAGGCACTGCTGATTCTGAAGGGATCTTCCCAGGCCCCTTCAGGCTCCATCTCCCCGCTCCAGCCTTGAGTTGCACCAGGTAGCTTGGTCCTTGAAAGGCAACACGGGGTGGGAATAGTTGGGAAACGCGAGGGCGCTGTGGTAAGCGGGGCCTAACTGGAAAGGCAGGGTTGGTGGGTTGAACCTCCCTGGGCCCAGGCACCCAAGCTCCTCAGCCTGACGCCTGAGATGGCGGTCGATGGCTGTCCAGTGAATCACCAGTTCGTCCAGCTTTGCACTCAACAGCAAACGTCCAGAGCCCTGCTGTCTCGAGACAGGAAACTGGGGCCCTGAGAGTGGCCGGCACTTGCCCTAGGGCGTGTAGCATATCAAGGGGAAGAACCAGGCCTCCTGACTCTCAGCCCAGAGCTTTCCTCCGCAGACCCTTGTCATCTGCTGTGGCCTGGGGAGGACACATATAGGGGAACACGTGCTGAGTCTGGAAGGGGATTCTGGTCCCTGCCCTCGGGAAGCTTCCAGTGTAGATGTGGCGCTCGGATGCCTTTACGAGCCGTGTTTTGCAGCTAAATCTCAATGATGAGCCTGGAGAGGGAGGACTGGAGGAGGTGTGAGGACAGAGAGACCCTTGGGGAGGCTGAGAGGGAAGGCTGGGCCCTCCCAGACCAAAATTGTGGGTGGGGTATAGTGTGTGAGTGAGGCAGCAACGCTGGAGGAACTTCTGGAAGAGAAGGGGGTGAGGCTGGAGAGGCTACCAATCACAGAGGTCTGACATGCCAGGCTCAGGAGGCTAGGCCAGCAACTGTGGGTGGTGAGGAGCTGGTGGGGGGGAATGTGTGAGCTCAGGAGGAGCATATTCAAAGACCAGGGGCCTGGCGAAAAGGAATGTGGTGGCTGCGATGGAGGGACTACCGGCAGCAAGACTTGAGATGGGCAAATCAAGCGAGAAAGAGTTCTGTGCAATAATCGCGGTGGCAAAGCCTCGACTGGGTGGAACAAAAAAGAAGGGAGAGCCGGGAAGGGAAATGGATGCAAGCTGGCACTGACCCCTTCCTTTCTGTCCACAGCTCCTGCTGGGGGTAGAGAGGTCCAGACTTCCAGCCCCTCTCTCCATCCCAGGCCGGCCAGCTCTGTTTCTCTGCCTATTGGACACCTGGGATGCATCTCCCTCTTGAGCCAGAAGCCCAAAGGAGGAGGCTTCTCTAGAGTAGTGCCTATTTATGCATTTGCAAAATGTTTAATGTTCAAAATGCTTAAAATTAAAAACATGAAAGCCTTCGGGTCCTTCTCTAAGCTTCCAGACTCTTTTTATTATGTGGGGCAATTCCTTGACTGAGGGCAGTTATTCTTGTACCTCCATCGCTTACTCCCTTGGATCCTGGGGCCTTTTTATGTCTTATGAAAACAAGCTTGTGCAATCTAAGCTGATCAGTCTTGAAACTGAGTTCTGTGTGTTCATATGCTCATATGCCAGAGTTTTTATTTCACTCGTGATCGCAAACATACCAGTGCACTCATGTAGGTACCCATGCATGGGAAAGTATGATGATTTTTTTCATTTTTGGTTCTGGGTATGCGTGCGTGTGTGTGTGTGTGTGTGTGAACAAGTTATAAACTCGTTGTTGTAAGGCACTGCGATATAGGAGTTGCTTCTTACCACAGCATAACCTAGACTATCCTGACTCTAGCAGATTTGTTCAATTCAACTTCCAAAGTGAAAATCGCCATACTCAATAACTGGGATTTCTTAATATGGCTGGATAAGAAAATGATAGAGAAAAAGGGATAGGAGATTTATTCACTCAGCAAGTAAGTGCCTACCCGCTGCCTGGCATAGACTGTCTCCAGTTGTCCAGAGAGCCACAGGTTGAAATGTCTGTAGGATCAAGCAGATCATATAAATGAGAGCAGCCCAGATGGGCTCTGGCCAACTGACAGTGCACATGCTTTACCTAAGGGTGCAGCTGTCTCTTGGCTCTAGACAATTGTTGCCAGGCAGGAATGTGGGCTCATTGTTGCCACAGCTCCTGATTTTTAAAGAGAAGATAGAATTCTAGATTTCTATGTAAAATCTCAATTTTAAAATGTTGGCTATGATTTCCTCTTAAAGCCCTACACATGGGCCACACAAAACGTCCATGCAGGCCAACTTTGGCCAATGGAATGCGGAAACTGAAGCCAGTCAGGACAAGAAGGATCAAAGGAGGGGAGAAGAATTAGACCCAGAGCATACCTTTGATGGACCCATGAAATAGGAAGGATCGTTATCATTTATTTATCCTGTGCCTTCATATGCTGCTAAGTACATACAGTGCGTTGAGTGAAAGCTCCAAAACTTGAGATGGCTGCCATTCAGTGAAAAGATGTTTCAGAAATAATCCCTTTAGTTTGTACTTAAGGTACCAATGCACAATAATCAATCAATTATTATATGCACTTGTTTCTCAGTCTTCTGCTGATGTTTCAAATAAATGAAAAACCGGAGATGTTGCTAGGAAAACAAAGCTCAATTGGACATGCTTGATCACTCGCTCTTTCCGTCATGTTTCCTCCTTTCTACCTTCCCTTACTCTTTTTTATTTTTACCCAAGATGATTGTTTTTGATGGTATTGATTACAACTTATGCTTTCTTGCTTGAGGCCTTCAGAAGGTCAGTTTCTTATATTCTAATGCCAGATACACAAACATGCATAGTCACTCAGCCCAAAGAGCAAGACTCTTGTTCATCTCATGCCTTCTTACTTTCCCTGGTTTGTTACTTAAATCTGTGATTCCCCCCACCCCAGTATCTGATGAACAAGTTCACATATTCACACAGGAAGGAAGCAGTGTTGCCTGCAAAATGACTAAAACCCTGCTATGCAAATGTGTTCCAAGTATGGCACAGTCCCACAGTTGAGTTGGTAAAAGAGAAAGTATATTTTGAGTTAAAGCGTGCAGCATGAGAAGAGGGAGGAAGAGAGAAGTGATGGAGCTTGGGAGAAAAAGTGAGCCTCTCTTCCCTTTGCCCTTTCATTTTTTCTGTGCCCCACCTGCCCTTTCATGCAGGTCTCTTTAGACCTGATATTGCTGCCCCACTCTCACACATTGTACTATATGAGGTCAGCCCAGAAGGTATCCAGCCCTGTAATATGAAAAATAGAGACATTTATTGAAGAAGATACAAGGCACAAGAAACATTGTGCATGGGACAATGACACTTCAGTCCCCTTCCAAGTATGCAGCTTACGACCTCACACAGTCCTCCTATTCGCCATCAGCTACCCTATCATATTTCCTGAACCTCATCAACGGTCTGAAACCTCTTCCTTTTCAAAGGTGATTTTAGTTTTGGGAAAAGCCGAAGTTGCAGGGTGCCAAACCTGGGCTGTAGCAGTGCTGAGTCACCTGGATGATTTGATGTTTTGCTAAAAAACCCTGCACAAGATGTGATGGATGAAAGAGTTCATTGTGTGATGAAGCTGCCAATCACCAATTGCCCGTAGTTGCCACCTTCTGAATCATCCGAAGTTTCCAGGGGAAAATGTTCAAGCTTAATGCAAAATGTGATGGAGATTTGTTGCTTTACTCGCTCAATCATTTTTAATGCAATGTCCACACAGTACACATGTTTAATCAATTGTGTTTACTGCCCCCACTGACTAGTACAGTAAAGTCATCATTGTTCATGCATGTCCTTTTCTGTCCACTCTTCTTGGCTGCCAGGTTACATCAATGTTGCACAAACCATTGTTGTTATAGTAACGATGGTTGGGCTTTTTCCTGCCAGACCTCGTGTACCTTTTAGAAAAGTCTCTTAATGACATATTATGGGCATTTTAGAACCTTGTTATAAATGTTGAATATCAGACCTTCTGTTGTGAAGTATCCTTTGTCATATACTGCTCTAGTTCACAGTTTTAAAACATCACTTTATAGAACAGTGAGTTATGACTTGACTCTCATGTGTTATACAATAGCATTGGTTGGGTCTGAGGATATCTAGCCTATCAGAGCATTTGTAGAGTGGATCGATTTCAACCACTGGTTCACAGGTAAATGTTTAACAACAGGCTCCTTGGGGGCGGGAGAGGGGTGGGAGAAATGCACTGTGTTATACCATTTGCCAATTTCAAACTACCAATGTTATGTCAATTAATGCAGAATTGGGAAGAGATGTATTTCTATCATTCAGCTACAATAAATATACATAATCTCAAGAGCATAGATAATAGTTTAGTGAAGGGAAATAATTAGGGATTGATGAGGTTTAAGTATGTGTTGTGCCTGTTTTCAATATCATGTATGTAGTGTAATTGTTACTTTATATAAATTAGTTTTTAATAACAGCTGTGGTTAATAGCTGGCTTGCAAAATTCCTGAAATTTTAACAGTTAGTTCTTATGCTCAAGTAAGAGTCCTCTCCAGCACTCCACTCCTTTCAACTCTTGCCCAGGAAGACACCTATTGTAAAGTAGGCCACTGACATTGTAGAGCTGTAAAGGGCTGCTGCCACTGGTTTCTGAGCAAAAATATTCTAATGTCTGGGGAAAGTACTAACTATTAATTTTTTAAATGAAGTGATCTGGAACAAATATTGAGAAGAATGAATTGCCAAGTGTTTATTGGTGAACATGTGTTCTCAGAGACTGCCAAAATTGGGTGAGGATGAAAAGTGGGGACACCAGAAGAAGCAAAACTCATGAAGTGTATGTATTCAACACATTTCTTATAGGCAATAGGAATGTGGCAACTGGTGTTACCTGGACATTGGATATGTATCTCTCATCAGAGAGACATTCATTATACTCCCTTTTCCTTCTTAGATAATCTACATTAACTTAGATAATCTACATTAACTTCCCTACCTGGCCTTTTCTTCACTTAAAAATATGTCCTCTGTTATACAGCAGATCTTTAGAACATTCTCATCTTGTATAACTTTATACCCATTAAACAACACCTCTCCATATCTCCCTTCCCCTAGAAACCATCATTTTGTTGTATGCTTCTATAAGTTTGACTGTTTTATATGCTTTTGTATGCTATTGTGCACTTAAAAATTTGTTAAGAGGGTAAATCCCATGTTAAGTTTTTTAATTATAAAATAGCAAAAACAAAACAAAACAGGATGAAATATCAAAGGTTCATGAAGAAACTTTTGGAGGAAGCTTTGCCTGGACCCTCTGGAAAAGGAGGCAACTGACTTGATGCCTCTCTTCCTGGTTGAAGGTCAAGTGGGTTGCCAATCAGAAAGGCATACAGGCCTAGGTACATATGTATCCAAACCCACTAGGACTTGCTCCCTGAGATCCTCAGAGAACTTGAAAAATGCCTTGTAATTCTATGTGAAGGGCATGATCCTGTGCAAGACTCCTCCACCCTGAACAATTAACTAGATGACTTGTTTAATGGGGGAAATGAGACCACGGTGAGACATAGACAGTACTCTTGGTACCTATCTTAAGAGTAAACTCCATAAAGACTACACATCCTCCTGAGGAAGGTGTCTGGCAGGTGCTGCTGATGTTGTAGGTCCTTCTTGAGAAGCAGCTGTTGACCTTTGCAGAGCTGGTATTCTGAAGCACAAGTACTTGGAGTACTTTATCTAGAGTAAAATTAGTTAAACTGTAAGCAAGGACTGAAATATGGGTACCCATGAAGTGAGTGCAACAGGATTTTTTGGGGAGCCAATGTTGGTGCTGGAAGACATGCTCAATGAAAGTAAAAGTGGTGGGTAAACATCAATAATAGTGCTATGGCCAATACTTGTTAACATGTTTACTCCACACATATTAAATTATGTTCATTTTTTCTATGGGGGAGAGAAGGATGAACAAGACACACAAACTATATCCAAGACGTGAGAGTAGGCAAAAGGGACTGGAGAATGTCATAGAGTTAACCGATGAGCAGTAAAAGTTCAGTGTGTAGTGAGAAACACCTAACAAACATTGGGTAAAGGAAGCTGGGGAAAAGACAGAGGGAGTCCTTGAGGTGTGAAGTCATCACAGAAATGCAGATAAATGTGAAAGAGAGTGGGGAAGTAGTTAGGCCAAAAGAAAGACATAAGTGCATCTCCAGTTCTTCGTTTGTTTGAAATATCAGCAGAAGACTGAGAAACAAGTGCAGATAAGAACTGATTGATTATTGTGCATTGGTATCTTGAGTACAAACGAAAGGGATTAGACCACATGATAGGACACAAAACAAGCCTCAACAAATTCAGGAAAATTGAAAAAATAATAAGCATTTTCTCGGACCACAAAGGCTTGAAACTGGAAACCAAGGAAAAAACTCAAAAACTTTGAAACGCATGGAGACTGAATAGCATACTATTGAATAATGAATGGGTCAATAATGAGATGAGAGAAGAAATCGAGAAGTTTCTGGAAACAAATGAAAATGAACACACAATAGTCCAAAACCTATGGGACACAGCAAAGGCAGTCCTGAGAGGGAAGTTCATAGCAATCCAGGCCTATCTAAAAAAGATTCAAACATTTCAAATAAATGACCTAATCCTTCAGCTTCAAGAACTGGAGAAACAACAACAAACAAAGAACAGAGCAAGTAGAAGAAAGGAAATAATCAAGGTCAGAGCAGAATTGAATGACATACAGACTAAAAGAACAATTCAAAGGATCGACCAATCCAGGTGTTGGTTCTTTGAAAAGAGAAACAAAATCGACAAGCCCTTAAGGAGACACATCAAGAAAAAAAGGGAGAGGACCCAAATAAATAATACAGAAGTGAAAGAGGAAAAATAATAACTGATACCACAGATATACAAAAGACTGTAAGAAATTAATATGAACAATCACATGCCAAGAAATTTGAAAACCTTGATGAAATGAACAAGTTACTAGAAAAGTATAATCTTCCAACAATGAATGGAGAAGAAGCAGAAAGCCTGAACAGACTGATAACAGCTGGTGAAATTGAAGCAGTAATCAAAAAACTCCCAGCACACAAGAGCCCTGGGCCGAATGGTTTCACAGGAGAATTTTACAAATCATTTAAGGAAGAGCTAACCCCTGTCCTTCTCAGACTATTCCAAAAAATTCAAGAAGAGTAAATACTCCCAAATTCTTTGTATGAGGCCAGCATCATCCTCATCCCAAAACCTGATAAAGACACAACAAAGAAAGAATACTACAGGCCAATATGACTGATGAACATAGACGCTAAAATCCTCAACGACTTATGGGCAAACCACATCCAGAAATACATTAAAAGGATCATCCACCATGATCAAATGGGATTCATCCCAGGGATGCAAGGACGGTTTAATATTCACAAATCAATAAAAATAATACATCACATAAACAAAAGGGAAGACAAAAACCACATGATCATCTCAATAGATGCAGAAAAAGCATTCAATAAGGTACACACTTATTTATGATAAAAACACTCAGCAAAATGGGAATAAAGGGGGCATACCTCAAAATAATAAAAACCATATATGAAAATTCTACAGTCAACCTCATTCTCAATGGGCAAAAACTAAAAGCTTTCCCACTAAGATCGGGAACATGACAAGGATGTCCGCTTTCACTGCTTCTTTTCAACATCGTATTGGAAGTACTAGCCACAGCAGTCAGACAAGAAAAAGAAATAAAAGGCATCTAAATAGGAAAGGAGGAAGTAAAGTTATCATTGTTTGCAGATGACATGATAGTGTACATAGAAAACCCTGTAGACTCTACCAAAAGACTCCTCAGCCTAAAAAGTGAATTTGACAAAACAGCAGGATACAAAGTCAACATTCAGAAGTCAAAGGCATTTTTGTACACCAGCAATGAAATAGAAGAAGAAGAAATCAGAAAAAAAAATACCATTTGATATAGCAAGAAGAAAAATAAAGTACCTAAGAATAAATTTAACCACAGAGGTAAAAGACCTGTATGCAGCAAACTATACAACATTGAAGGAAGAAATTAAAGAAGACACAAATAAATGGAAGCATATACCGTGCTTATGGATTGGAAGAATTAATATCCTCAAAATGTCCATACTACCCAAAGCAATTTATAGATTCAATGCAATCCCTATTAAGATACCAATGACATATTTCACAGAAATAGAACAGACATTTCAAAAGTTTATATGGAACCATCAACAACCCCGAATAGCCGCAGCAATTTTGAGAAAGAAAAACAAAGTAGGAGGGATCACAATGCCAGACATCAAACTCTACTACAAAGCCACTATACTCAAAACAATCTGGTCCTGGCACAAGAACAGATCCATAGAAGAATGGAACAGAATAGAAAGCCCAGAAATAAGCCCAGGTCTATACAGGCAACCAATATTTGACAAAGGGGGCAGAAGCATAAAATGGAGCAATAATAGCTTCTTCGACAAACGGTGTTGGGAGGGCTGGATGGCTACTTGCAAAAAATTGAAATTGGATCATCAGCTGACACCATACACAAAAATAAACTCAAGATGGAGAAAAGACTTAAATATAAGCCGCAACACCATCAAAGTCCTAGAGGAGAACATTGGCAGGAAACTCTCAGATATCCCACGCAGCAATTTTTTCACTGATATGTCTCCTAAAGCAAGGGACATAAAGGAAAGAATAAACAAGTGGGACCTCATCAAAATAAGAAGCTTCTGCATGGCTAAAGAAAACATCAGCAAAATGAAAAGGGAGCCAAACCTATGGGAAAATATATTCGCTAATGATACATCAGATAGAGGTTTGATCTCCAAGATATATAAAGAACTCACTCGACTCCACTCCAAGAAGCCAAACGATCCAATCAAAAAATGGGCAAAGGACCTGAGCAGATGGTTTTCCACGGAAGAGATACAGAGGGCCCAGAGACATTTGAAAGGATGCTCGGCATCACTAGCCATCAGAGAAATGCGATCAAATCCACCATGAGGTACCACCTCACACCGGTCAGATCGGCCATCATAAACAGATCAACAAACAACAGGTGCTGGCGAGGCTGTGGAGAAAAGGGAACCCTAGTACACTGTTGGTGGGAATGCAGACTGGTGCAGCCATTTGTGAAAGCAGTGTAGAATTTCGTCAAAAAGCTGAAAATGGAATTGCCTTTTGATCCAGTGATTCCCCTGCTGGGACTATATCCTAAGAATTGCAAAACACCAATTCAAAAGAACCTATGCACCCCAATGTTCATAGCAGCACAATTTACAATAGCCAGGTGTTGGAAGCAACCTAAATGCCCATCAGTAGATGATTGGATCAAAAACTATGGTACATTTACACAATGGAATACTACGCAGCAGAAAGAAAAAAAGAACTACTAAACTTCGCGACACCATGGGTGGAACTCGAGAGCACTATGCTAAGCGAAATAAGCCAGGGGGTGGAAGACAAATACCATATGATCTCACCTATAAGTGGAACCTAACCAACAATACAAAGATGCAAGGAAAATAATACCAGCAACACTGAAAGGAAAAGAACCAACAGAGACAAGAGGGAAGGAGGGAGGGGGGCAGGGGAAAAGGAAGGGAAGGGGAAAATCAAGGAACATATAGCAAGGACTAATGGACAAAACCAAAGGGGAAGAGGTGAGGGAGGGAGGGAGGGGGCAAGGGAAAGTGGTGGGGGGTAGGCAGAGACAAATGTATATGAAAAAATAAATTAATTTATTAAAAAAAAGAAATACGGAAATAAATACTAAAAGAAACAGAAAAAAAAGAAAGAAAAGAGAAACAAACAGAATCAAGAGGGAAGGTGGGGCAGGATAAGGGAAGGGAAGGGTCAAGTTAAGGAACATGTGTGGAGGACCTATGAACAATGCCAAGTTGGAAAAGACAGAGGAAGGGAGATGGGGGTGGGGAGCAGGGGAAAGCGGTGCTGGGAAGGTGGAGACAAATGTATAAGAACAATTAAAAAAACACTAAAAGGATTATTTCTGAAACATCTTTTCACTGAATGGCAGCCATCTCAAGTTTTGGAGCTTTCACTCAACGCACTGTATGTACTTAGCAGCATATGAAGGCACAGGATAAATAAATGATAACGATCCTTCCTATTTCATGGGTCCATCAAAGGTATGCTCTGGGTCTAATTCTTCTCCCCTCCTTTGATCCTTCTTGTCCTGACTGGCTTCAGTTTCCGCATTCCATTGGCCAAAGTTGGCCTGCATGGACGTTTTGTGTGGCCCATGTGTAGGGCTTTAAGAGGAAATCATAGCCAACATTTTAAAATTGAGATTTTACATAGAAATCTAGAATTCTATCTTCTCTTTAAAAATCAGGAGCTGTGGCAACAATGAGCCCACATTCCTGCCTGGCAACAATTGTCTAGAGCCAAGAGACAGCTGCACCCTTAGGTAAAGCATGTGCACTGTCAGTTGGCCAGAGCCCATCTGGGCTGCTCTCATTTATATGATCTGCTTGATCCTACAGACATTTCAACCTGTGGCTCTCTGGACAACTGGAGACAGTCTATGCCAGGCAGCGGGTAGGCACTTACTTGCTGAGTGAATAAATCTCCTATCCCTTTTTCTCTATCATTTTCTTATCCAGCCATATTAAGAAATCCCAGTTATTGAGTATGGCGATTTTCACTTTGGAAGTTGAATTGAACAAATCTGCTAGAGTCAGGATAGTCTAGGTTATGCTGTGGTAAGAAGCAACTCCTATATCGCAGTGCCTTACAACAACGAGTTTATAACTTGTTCACACACACACACACACACACACTCACACGCACGCATACCCAGAACCAAAAATGAAAAAAATCATCATACTTTCCCATGCATGGGTACCTACATGAGTGCACTGGTATGTTTGCGATCACGAGTGAAATAAAAACTCTGGCATATGAGCATATGAACACACAGAACTCAGTTTCAAGACTGATCAGCTTAGATTGCACAAGCTTGTTTTCATAAGACATAAAAAGGCCCCAGGATCCAAGGGAGTAAGCGATGGAGGTACAAGAATAACTGCCCTCAGTCAAGGAATTGCCCCACATAATAAAAAGAGTCTGGAAGCTTAGAGAAGGACCCGAAGGCTTTCATGTTTTTAATTTTAAGCATTTTGAACATTAAACATTTTGCAAATGCATAAATAGGCACTACTCTAGAGAAGCCTCCTCCTTTGGGCTTCTGGCTCAAGAGGGAGATGCATCCCAGGTGTCCAATAGGCAGAGAAACAGAGCTGGCCGGCCTGGGATGGAGAGAGGGGCTGGAAGTCTGGACCTCTCTACCCCCAGCAGGAGCTGTGGACAGAAAGGAAGGGGTCAGTGCCAGCTTGCATCCATTTCCCTTCCCGGCTCTCCCTTCTTTTTGTTCCACCCAGTCGAGGCTTTGCCACCGCGATTATTGCACAGAACTCTTTCTCGCTTGATTTGCCCATCTCAAGTCTTGCTGCCGGTAGTCCCTCCATCGCAGCCACCACATTCCTTTTCGCCAGGCCCCTGGTCTTTGAATATGCTCCTCCTGAGCTCACACATTCCCCCCCACCAGCTCCTCACCACCCACAGTTGCTGGCCTAGCCTCCTGAGCCTGGCATGTCAGACCTCTGTGATTGGTAGCCTCTCCAGCCTCACCCCCTTCTCTTCCAGAAGTTCCTCCAGCGTTGCTGCCTCACTCACACACTATACCCCACCCACAATTTTGGTCTGGGAGGGCCCAGCCTTCCCTCTCAGCCTCCCCAAGGGTCTCTCTGTCCTCACACCTCCTCCAGTCCTCCCTCTCCAGGCTCATCATTGAGATTTAGCTGCAAAACACGGCTCGTAAAGGCATCCGAGCGCCACATCTACACTGGAAGCTTCCCGAGGGCAGGGACCAGAATCCCCTTCCAGACTCAGCACGTGTTCCCCTATATGTGTCCTCCCCAGGCCACAGCAGATGACAAGGGTCTGCGGAGGAAAGCTCTGGGCTGAGAGTCAGGAGGCCTGGTTCTTCCCCTTGATATGCTACACGCCCTAGGGCAAGTGCCGGCCACTCTCAGGGCCCCAGTTTCCTGTCTCGAGACAGCAGGGCTCTGGACGTTTGCTGTTGAGTGCAAAGCTGGACGAACTGGTGATTCACTGGACAGCCATCGACCGCCATCTCAGGCGTCAGGCTGAGGAGCTTGGGTGCCTGGGCCCAGGGAGGTTCAACCCACCAACCCTGCCTTTCCAGTTAGGCCCCGCTTACCACAGCGCCCTCGCGTTTCCCAACTATTCCCACCCCGTGTTGCCTTTCAAGGACCAAGCTACCTGGTGCAACTCAAGGCTGGAGCGGGGAGATGGAGCCTGAAGGGGCCTGGGAAGATCCCTTCAGAATCAGCAGTGCCTCGGCCGCCTCCAGCCTCTGCTGCCACTCTGCGGAGGCAGAGGCCAAGGGCTGGTCAGGAGCTGTGGGAACCTGCAAAGAAAAGGGTGCGAGAGAATGGGAGCTGGGAACCCCCACCTCCCCGCCTCCTGTGACAAGTGCTCCTCGGTCCCCGGTTCCCCTGAAGGCTCCACCCAGCCCGAGGCCTTCTGCTCTCCCCATTCACTAAGCTTGGCCCCCCGGTCAGCGCTCTGGACCCAACTATTTTCCCAGGATCTGTGGCTGCAGTAGAGGAGGGTCAAGGGTGGCGTAGGGATGGAGGACCAGAGTTGAGCGTCTAGAAACAAGGAAAGGAGAAGCCGGGGGATGAAACCCTCTGTAAGACACACACTACCAGTAGGCAGAGACGGGCAGGATTTTGCAATATCCGAATGTGGGAGTCCGAAGGCCTGCTGACTGCCTTTACTCGTTGTGGCTTGGGCAAGCCCTTTCCCCTGCCTGGCCTGTTTCCGTTTCCATCTCTTTTCTCTAGATCTTTCCTGAGACACTAATTCCTGCCAGCATTTCCAGAATTCCCAGGGCCACGGGGAAGATTATGGGAAATCACAGGTGTCTGTGTTTTAATCTGCAAAGCACCTGGAGAGATGTGGTTACTGGGGTTACTGTCCCCGTTCAGAGACTGGTTCTGGCCTCCATAGCCCCCAAACCCCATGGGACCGGAAGGAGCAGCTTGGCGCACCTCCAGAAAGCTTTCTCTAATGGCCTCTGGACTCTCGCCTGAGCCTCTGTGGTGCCCACCATCACGGTCCTCCTTGTCAGCAGGACCTTCTATCCCATCAATCTGTTGCATATGGAATAAGAGCCTCCATTTGTTAAAGGCCTGCTATGTGGCAGCTGTTACGCTAGTCCTCTTGTCAATGCTATGGGTGCAGAATGTTGTCCCCTCTCAGTACACTGACAAACAAATGGAGACCCGGGAACGTAAACACCGTTGTCCAAAGTCTCCCGCCAAGTAGGAGGTGGCAAAGCTGGGAGAGCCCTGTCCTTGCCTGTTAGTCTGAGACGCCGCCTACTCCCCCTTCCTCCTCCTCCTCCTCCTCCTCCTCCTCCTGCACCGCTGCCTCCACTTCCTCCTTCCGCCCGCCATGGCGTCAAGCACAAGGATGGGCACCCAATAACACAATACACAACCAGCTGCATGCTTCTTCTCAGTCTACTCACGTGCTGATCAGGACATGGGGCCAGTGGGAATTCCTGGAAGGAGAAATTGTTGGTTGCTTCTTCAAGGGAGCTGAAGTCCAGGACAGAGACAAACAGTCTGGGGACAGATCCATCAGCAGAGCCCCTTGGGAGATTGCCTGCAGGAGCAGAGAGCACAGGTTGGACTCAGGTAGGAGGCAGGCCGTGGAGAGGACATGTGGGCATGTTTGGGGCTGAGGATAGGAGTCCAGAGTGTCAGAGCTGGGAAGGCCTTGGAGACCAGCTGTTCATTTTGCAACGGGGGAAACTGAGGCCCAGAGAGGAGAAGTATTTTCCCCCCAAGGTCACATGGCAAGTTGCAGTAGGGCTAGAGGTGGAACACAGAACTTCGAGACACAGAAGAAGGCGTCTGGGCAGTGGCTGGGTTGGGAGCCTCCCCCACTGGCCCCAGACTCCCCTTACCTCCCTGGCGGTTGCACAGGCGTGGGCCTTAAGCTGGGGCATGGCATTCTCTTTCCCAGCTGTGGGAGACTGGAAACAGCTTAGGAGATCCTTTCCCCCTCAGCTCGCCCCCCACGCTACCTCGCCCCCAATCTGAGGCCTCATCGCACCGTGGACCATTTCAACACCTCTCCCCAGACTTCTCCTTCCCACCAACACTTGACAGACAATGCTGATGACCTTTTGCAGCTGGGGAAGCTAAGGCCCAAGGAATGACTTGCCCAAGGCTGCGTTGAAGTTGGGTGGTAAGGCTGGTGACAGAACTACTCGTGCTCCCTATACCCAAACCCAGGTGCCCTCCTTGGACAGAGACACTACTCACTGAGAACTCCTTCTTCAGTGGCCAACTTGTTGACAAAACTGTGCTCTTCGGGAGGTGCGGCTCCAGTCTTTATCAGTCCTCGAGTCAGGCGCCTCTTTAGGCGTGCCCCCGGCTTCCTCTTCAAGGAACCCTTGGCAGGCAAGACCCGGCGGTGCTTCCTAAAGTGGGAGATTGCAGGTCCAAAGTCAGTCACGTTTAGAGGAGGCCCGCCCTCCCTTCCCCTCGTCAGACACCGTACTCACGAGACGAGCTCACGGGTCTGGAAGCGGCAGCGCTGCTCGCGGTCCTCGGTTTGGTCAGCGATGCCGTGCTTCTGGCGGCAGGCAGAGCGATGACGTGCCGATCTTCTGAGGCCACGTCGATTCCCCCGTGGGACTCTGGTCTCACGACCAGTGGTGCAGCAGGGCACGGCGGGCATTTCGCTGGGATCCTTGGTTCTAGGCCCGGGAGCAGAGGTCACGATGGCCACATGATCCCCTACCCCCCCACACACGGCCTCTGACCTTGGCAAAGCCCATCTGAAGGGGCTGGATTCTTTTCCATCCAGCTCACCGCTGCAATCACGTTGCACCCTCCCTTCCTGCTCTTGTAAGCCTCCTTCCCAAGAAGGCTCACTCACGCATAGCCTTGTTCCAAGAAACTCTTGACTTGGCTCCTGTATACTTTCAATCCAATTATTACTCTCCTTGCTTACTTTCACTCTACATAGGTCCCGCTTTCGGGTACACACATGCACTCTCGTGCCCCTTGCAACAAGTACTACTTGCCCTTCTCGTGTACTGTCCTGTGCTCTGCTATACCCAGCTAGTATCATTCCTGGCATCCACTTCCATAATTGTCTTCCGAATCTTCTGCATTCATTCACTTCCCACTCAGGAATCTATGCCCCAGGCACTCAATTCTATTTCTAGTCTCATGTATGCCCTACATTCAATTTTTTTTTCACCACACTCCATTCTGATATTTTTCTCGAAGCCCGCCTTAATCTTAATTATTTCCTTGCTGCCCCTTTAACCTGGCAGACCTTTGCACCCCATGAAAGCATATTATTTTTCAGGATCCCAAGCCCCTCTTTCAATAATTATTTCTGTTCTTCGCCTCGATCATTCATCGAACAGATGTTTGCTGAGCCCCGCATCGAATGCCAGACCCTGATCTAGTCAGCAGCCAGCTCCTCGCTGCACTAACTGTTCTCTTGCACCAACACACCCCTCGCCGCCTTCATGCAAACCCATGCGTTCCCTCCACAGCCTCCCAACAATCTCCCATGCTCCGCTCCACGCTTCGGAAACTATGCGGAAGCGAAACTATTCGGAAACTATGGGGCACCTTTGCCCCACCCCCACCCCACCCCCACCCCACCCCCACCCCCACGCCCACCCCCACACACCCGGAGTGCATCACCTCCTCTCAGGCAGCCCAATATTTCGCTGCCGCCTTCACCTCAGAATCAAAGGCAGCCTTGCCCCAGGGGCCAAAGGCCAGGGCTCAAGAGGCTGGGGCAATGGGTCTTCCCACAGGGGTCCTACAGAGTGCGTGCGTGGGCAAGGGGGAGCTGAGTGGACATCAGGAGCCGGGGGAGGTACCCTGCGGAGGCGGAAGAGACTAGACGGGTTTGGGGGCCCAGAGCAGGAGGGAGGGAGGAAAGAAGAGGCGTGGAGAACGAGGGTCCCTCTTCCCGATACTAGCCTGTGGTTACCTCAGCCTCCAGCAGCTCGTACAACGCACTGGCACGAGAGGCCTGACGGAAGGCGCTGCCACGCCCGCTCCCTTTCCCGCCCATCCCACAAAGGCCAATGAGCTTCCAGCGCTGCCTTCCCACAGTCCGCTGTGGCTGGCGACCTATGAGCTTCGAGTTCCTGAGGCTCACCCACCAGAGTCCCGCCCCCTCGCCTCCCTCAGCCTTGCTCTACTACGCCGGCCAATAACTCGTGAAGCAAAATGGAGCTTTGTGCTCCTCCAAGCCTTGTTTCCCACACTGCTCTCCCTTTGGATGGGAAATATTGCATGGGCGTGCATTTTTCACTCGTGCACTTGGTATTCTGTCGTTTGCTGTTACAAGACTCAGAATGTGTTCTTTAAGATCGATCCGTATTCCTATGCCAGGGATTCTTAATCAGGGTCGATTTTGCACCCCCGGGGGACATTCGGCAGCGTCTGGAGTCATTTTGGTCCGATTCTGTGTGTCTCTGTTTCGGAGCATACGCTCTGTTGCATACATTTCCCTATTCCCGTGCCACGGCCGCACTGGCTTAATTTTTATCTCTCGGTAAGACATCGAGGCCTCCGGTAGGGCAAGCCCCCACATCTTAGGCGTCGTCTCCAGGCATCCCTTCATTATTCTTTGCATTTTGCCCTTCCGTATAAATGTTAGGATAAGCATGCCACGTTCCCTGGAAACTCATCTGTGACAGATTTGGACTCTTTTGGTCAATGAATTTACAGATCAGTTAAGGGGGAATTGACTGTCTTCGTGATATCCAGCCTTCCTAGTCACCAGCGTGGGCTGGCTCTCCATTTGTGTGGGTATTCCTTACCGTTTTAATCTTTCAGTCTAGTATTTAGTGTTATCTTTTGTACACTCAGACCTTGTGCATCTTTTACTGTATTTATCCTAAGATACTCTGCAGTGCCTTTGCTCTTGTACATGGTATCTGTTTTAAACGACATCTTTCTATTTGTATCTAACTTACAGAAATCCTTGTGACTCCTTAAAAAGTGAATTGATCTTGCAGTCAGCCGCCATGCTCAACTCAGTGATATCTAGTGATTTCTCTGTAGGTGTTCCATGGTTTTCTGCGAACCTGTAACAGAAGTACAGCAATCAACCAGCACGTTTCTTACCGTGGTGGCTAGGACATCCACCACAAGTTGGAACACAGACGGCTACAGTGGGCATCTGTGGGCTGTTCCTAATAAAATAGACAGCCGCCAACATTTCCACGTTAACATGAGTTTGCTGTGATTCATTGTCTCCTTTCCTTCCTGCCTGCCTGCCTTCCTGCCTTCCTGCCTCCCTCCCTCCCTCCCTCCCCTCCTCCTTCCTTCCTCCCTCTCTTTCCTGTCTCTCTTTCCCTTTATCAGATTAAGAAACTTCCCTTATATTCCTCGTCTAATACGAGTAAGTTTGTCTTAAAAATCATGGGTAGTAAATTTCACATTTTTGCCTTGAGTCAAATGATCAAGACTCCGTTCACTTAACCTGTTAAATACAGTGAGTGTTATTTATAGATTTTTCCCTTGAAATATGTACTGAGGTTCATCTTATAATCAGAAAGAACACAAATCGTAAGTGAGTATCTTAACGATTTTCAGAAATTATACATACACATTCAATTAGCACCTGCAGCAATCAGCAGACTACATTGGGGGCACACAAACCTCTCCCATGCCCCCTTCGATCTATCATTTTTCTAATGTTAAGCCTGTTTTGCTCTCCCTGGATAAACGTAACTTAGTGACCGTACATCTTTTGTATGTTCTGGCGGGTTCAGCTTGCTCAATGTTGCTTAAGGTTTTTCAACTTTTGTTCATGAGCGGGATTGGTTTGATGTCTCTCTTTCTAATACTATGTTTGCAGGTTCAGGGGCAAGGCATCCTAGTCTCATAGACTGAGCTGGGGAATAGTCTCTCTTTTCTGTCCCCTGGACATCTTTGTGTAAGATTAAGATTACCTGCCTTGAAATTTTGATCACTAAACAGCTGGAATGCCAGTTTCCTTTCCTTTCCTTTTTTCTTTCTTTCTTTCCCTCTCTCCCTCCTTCCCTCCCTCCTTCCCTCCCTCCCTCCCTTCCTTCCTCCCTTCCTTCCTCTTTCTCTCTCTCTCTCTCTTTCTTTCTTTCTTTCTTTCTTTCTTTCTCTTTCCTTCCCTCCTTCCCTCCCTCCCCCCCTCCTTTCCTTCTTTGCTTTTTAAATTTTACTCTGGATATTATCAAACAGATACAAGTAGATCTTGTATACACAGTCACAAGCAATATCCAGGTTCACTTCAGTAGAGCAGTGTTCCTGGAACATTAGCTTGCATCAGAATCACCTTAAAGGCTTGTTAAAAGGCAGATTGTTCACCTCCACGTCTATAGGATTCAGATTTCAAACTCTTGGATGAGAGCCATAGTTTGCTTTTCTGACAGGTTCCCTTGTGATGCAGGTGCTGCTGCTGGGAGACCATACTTTGGGAATTATTGGAAAAGACAGAATCGTGAAGGAGCCTCCAATGATCAATCACCCAGATGCTACCATTAACAACTCATAGCCAATCTTATTTCATATATATTTCTCATCTCCCCCTCTTCCAGTTAATTAAAAAAAAAATATTGTTATTCTATTACAGTTGTCCCATTCTTCCCCCTTCGCTCTCCTCCACCCAGTCCCCCCCCCCACTCCCACAGTCAGTCCCCCCACTGCTGTCCATGTCCACAGGTCATTCATACCTGTTCCTTGACTAGGCCCTTCCCCTTCTTTCCACCATTATCCACCTACCCCTCCCCTCTTGTCGCTCTCAGTCTGTTCCGTGGTTCCATGCCTCTGGTTCAATTTTGCTCATTAGTTTCTTTCTCTTCATTGTGTTCCCCTTATAGGTGAGATCAAATGATTTTTTTTTAAATCATCTTATTTCATGATGGTAAATATTTCAATGCATAACTCTAAAATATGAGCTATCCATTCTCCTCAACTTTTTAATTTAAAACTGCACAATGTTGGTGGTCTAGTTTCATTTCTTCATGTACCAGTCCAATTTTCCCAACACCATTTATTGAAGAGACTGTTTTACTCCACCATTTTCTTTTGCCTCCTTTGTCATATATTAATTGACCATAAAAGTGTGGGTTTATCTCTGGGCTATCTGTTCTGTTCCATTGATCTGTATGTCTGTTTTTGGGCCAGCACCAGGATATTTTGATTATAATGGCTTTGAGTATAGTTTGATATTTGGTATTGCGATCCCTCCAACTTTATTCCTCTTTCTCAAGATTACTGAACTACTTGGGGTGTTTTTGGTTCCATACAAATGTTTATGATTTGTTCTAGGTCTGTGAGGTACGCCATTGGTATTTTAATTGGAATCGCATTGGACCTATAGATTGCTTTTGGTAGTATGGACATTATAATGATGTAAATTCTTCCTATGTATGAACAATGTATAAGCTTCCACTTGATGTTGTCTTCTTCTGTTTCTTTCTTTAATGTCCTATAATTTTCCAAGAACAGGTCTTTTACCTCCCTGGTTAAGTTTATTCCTCGGTACCTAGTTTGTTGTTGTTGTTGCAGTGGTAAGTGGGATTGCTTTCATAGTTTCTCTTTCTGAGAGTTCATTATTGGTGTATAAAATTGCCACTGATTTCTGGATATTAATTTTGCATCCTGCTACTTTGCCAAATTGATTTATTAAATCTAGTCCTTTTTGTTGTTGTTGTCGTCATCGTCGTCGTTGTTGTTAGAACCTTCAGGGTTTTCTTTGTACGATAGCATGTCGTCTGTGAATAATGGCAGTTTTACTTCCTTTCTTCCAACTTGGATGCCTTTTATTTCACCTCTATCCTGAGCACTGTGGCCATGACTTCCAGTACTGTGTTGAATAAAAATGGTAATGCAGACACTCCTGTCTTGTTCCTGATTTAAGGAAAATGCTTTCAGTTTTTTTCCCATTCAGTCAGGTGTTGGCTGTAGGTTTTTCACGTAGGGCCTTTCCTGTGTTGAGTTATGATCCTTCTATTCCCTTCTGTGGTGAGAGTTCTTATGTATAAAAGACTTAAATGTAAGTTGTGAAACCATAAAAATCCTAGAAGAAAATATATATAAGCAGCGAAATCTCAGACATCTTGCATAGCAATATTTTTGCTGATATATCTCCTTGAACAAGGGAAACAAAAGGAAAAAATAAACACATGGGACTACCTTAACCTGAAAAGCTTCTGCACAGCAGAAGAAACCACGAACAAGATGGAAAGAGAACCCACTGATGGAAGAACATGTTTGCCAATGATACATCTGATAGGGATTAATAGCCAAAATCTATAAAGAACTCCTGCAACTCAACACCAAGAAGACAAACAACCCAATTAAAAAAAAATAGACACTTCTCCAAAGAGGACATACAGATGGCCAATAGACATGAAAAAATGCTCAATGTCACGAGTCATCCAAGAGATGCAAACTAAAACCACATTGAGATATTACCTGGCACCTGCCAGAATAATTATCATCAATAAATCAACAAACAAGTGCTGCCGAAGACATGGAGAAAAAAGGACCCTAATGCGCTGCTGGTGGGAATGCGTATTGGTGCAGCCACTGTGGAAAACAGTACGGAGTGTCCTCAGAAAATTAAAAATGGAACTGCCTTTTGACCCAGCAATCCCACTTCTGGGAATATATCCTAAGAACATGTATGAATGACCCACCGACATGGACAACAGTGTGAGAATTGGCTGTAGGAGACGGTGGTGGGATGGGTGAAGGAGGGCAAAGGATAAAAACAGAGACTACTGTAATAGGATAACAACAAAATAAGATTTAATCAAAAAGAATTTCAAACCACAAATTCAAAAGGATATATGCAGCCCTATGTTCATTGCAGCATTATTTACAATAGCCAAGATCTGGAAGCAGCCCAAGGGCCCATCAGTAGATGAGTAGGTAAAAAAAAGGTGTGGTATATTTACACAATAGAATTCTGCACAGCTGTAAAAAATGAATCAGTGCTTATCTTTTGCGACAGCATGGATGGACTTGGAAACTATTAAGCTAAGCAAAATAAGCCAGTCAGAGAAAGACAAACACCACATGATCTCACTCATGTATGGAATCTAATGAACAAAATTAAGTGACAAAGTAAAACCGGATGTACGCATACATGGAACAGACTGACAGATCCCAGAACGCAGGGGTAAGGGTACTGGAAGAGATTAGACAAAGATCATACATGCATATATGCAAAGCACATGGACATAGGCTACAGTGTATGAAGGCCAGGGTGGTGTGGGGGCTTGGTGGAGAAGGAAAAACGGGGGGAAATGGAGGACATCTGCAATAGTGTCAACAATAAAAAAATTAAAAAAGAAAGAAAATGGACGTGAAGAGACATTTTCCAGAGATAGTATGAAACTGGCCAATAAACCCAACATTATTAGTCATTAAGGAAATTCAAATGGAAGCCACAATGAGATACCACTCATACTACTTCACATATGCAATTTTTTAGAAAATGAAAATAAACATTGTCAAGGATGTGGCAAAACTGGAACCCTTGTACTTTGCTGGTGGAAATGTAAAATGGTGCAGCCACTATGGAAAACAATTTTTAGTTCCTCAAAAAATTAAACATAGAATTACCACATGACCTAGCAATTCCTCCCCTAGGTATATACCCCAGAAGAGTCAAAAATAGAATCAGAAACAGATTCATTTATGCCAATGTTTATTGAAGTATTATTCACAATATACAAAAGGTGGAAACAACCCAAGTGTCCATCAACAGACGAATGGATATGCAAAATGTGGTATACATACATATCCACTGGAGAAGAATGAATTTCTCATACATGCTATGATATAGATGAACCTTGAAAGCATTATGTTAAATGAAACAAGCCAGACAGAAAAGGACAAATATTATATGGTTTTACTGATGTGAAATATTTTGAATAGGCAAGTTCACAGAGATTGAAAGCAGGTAAGTGGTTACAAGGGCTGGAGAAGAGGGGAAATATGGATTTATTACCTAATGAATGCTGAGTTTCTATTGGGGGAAATTAAAATAGATTAAAAAGGTTTTGGAAACACATAGTGGCAATTGTTGTACCACGTTGTGAGCATAGTTAATGCTACTGAAGTATACACTTAAAAATGGTTAAAACAGCAAATTCTATGGTATATATTTTATCACAATGAAAACGTCAGCGGTGGCTGGTGTGGCTCAGTGGATTGAGTACCGGCCTTTAAACCAAAGGGTCGCCGGTTCGATTCCCATTCTAGGGCAAGGCCTGGGTTGCGGGCCAGGTCCCCAGCGGGGGGTGCGCAAAAGGCAACCACTCGTCGATGTTTCTCTCCCTCTCTTTCTCCCTCCCTTCCTCTCTCTAAAAATAAATAAATAAAACCCTTTTTAAAATTAAAAAATGGAAAGAAAGAAATCAAGGACTACGGAAGTCACAGCCTGTGCCCCACACCTCCCGTACTCCTTAATGTTTTGAAAGAACATTACAAGCTGACCCTGGAGAGTGCTGAAAACTCTAAGCCACAATTCATAAATATTTGGCAGCAAACCTCTTTCAGTAGCAAAACAACTGCCTCTGAAGCAGCTGCTACGTTTCTTATCTCCCTCCTCTACTTCTTTGGTTACAACTTTACCCTAACAGCTCCTCTTTCCCACTCTGCCACCATACTGTTTCTCACCAGTCACTTCCTCCCAATCCACATGTCCCTGTCAAAATCCTCTGCCTATTTTAATGACTGTATCTTACTGACCAGTCTATGATCTAGAACAGGACTCTGAACACTGTCCTACTTTAAGTTATACCTCCAGCTTGACGAGACCATTTGAATAGTCAGTCTGGAATATAATTGACCCTGGCAAACGCACTTGATATTAAGCTTACATATGTGCCTTATTATTTTGCCTGCGTGTGCTCATAGGTAAGATACCACTCTGAGCTCAACGTTCTTATCTATAAGACAGAAAAAGCAGTATCTTCCTCTAAGAGCTTTTATTAGGAGTAAATAACATTAACATGTGGAATGTATCTGATACATAACAATGTAAGTAAACATCAGTTACTGCCCCCTTCTCCTTAAGATGATATCAAGAGAAAGTTGGGCCATGGCGGGGTAGTTCAGTTGTTTAGAACATTGTCCCAATATGCCAAGGCTGCAGGTTTGACCCCCCAGTCAGGGCACGTGAGAATCAACCAATGAATGCATAAATGGGTGGGACAGCAGATGGATGTTTCTCTCTCTCTCTCTCTCTCTCTCTCTCTCTCTCTCAAAAAAAAATCAACCAAAAAATGAAAAGTAAATAGCACTGGCTGGTGTGGCTCAGTGGATTCAGTACCAGCCTGCGAAACAAAGGGTCAGCAGTTTGGTTCCCAGTCAGGGCACTTGCCTGGGTTGCGGGACAGGTCCCTGGTTGTGGGTGCACGAGAGACAACCACACATTGATGTTTCTCTCCCTCTCTCCCTCCCTTCCCCTCTCCCTAAAAATAAATAAATAAAATCTTTTTTTAGAAAACCTCTCTCTTCTCTATTTAAAAAAATAAAGAAAAAATGAAGAGAAACTTGGTTCCTGGGAAGGGGGGTGGCCTCTATACTTGCAATATTTTGAAAATGACATCAGGGATATAATCTTACCTTCAAGCACACTAATATTAATCCCTCTGCCAATTACCAACCCTGAGCGAAAGAGAAGATAGGATGCCTCATTATGGCAATCCTCTTTTTTCTACCCTAAATGCACTTGTTGTTTAGAAAGAAATATCTTGTGGGTAATTTTATAAATTAACTACGTTTAAAGCAGGCTTTTACATCTTTTAAGTAAAACTGAATTTTCTTCTCTTTTTGTTTTTACTGAGAACGGCATTTCATGCAGTAATTTTTGTTTACAACTGAAACTCTGGGGATTCAAAATTAACATCTTTGCCTGTGAGCTTCTGATAGACACCAGAAAAAGTTTCAACCTTGTTTTCCAAATTGTTCTGCTGGGCTTTATCCAGACGAAACTTTATGAGCTGGCTCTTGAATTTTCTTGTAGTTTATATATTGCCCTCGCTAAGAGTAAGACACAGCACTATAATAGAAGACTATAGCAGTGACAAAATGGAATTAACCTTCTTCCAGAGTCATTCATGCATGCATGCATCCATTTAACATATCTCATGTGCCTCCCTTGAGTCATCCCCTGGGGCTACAGAGATGAATAAACTATAATTCCTATCCTCAGTGAGAGAGACAGGCAAGTTCTGAGACAATCACAATACAGTGCACTAAGTGCTTCGGTTGAAGAGAATTGTAACAACAGTTGCTAACTGAAGCTGGTAGACACCTGAGTTGTCGTGAAGTTCATGTGTAAGATATAAAAACATATACTATTGCTATTATCTTCTCTGGATCTGTATATGTGTACATAAATTCATAAAAAAATCTGGAAATTTCATTCAACAACTTCTTACTGAATGCTTACATGTGCCAGGCGCTGCTCTTGGCACTTAGGATAAATCACTGAACATAACAGACCAAGATCCCTGCCCTCATTGGGTCTTATATTTTATCAGGGGAAAACATACAATAAAAGTAAACTGAAATAAATAAAATGTATATTGTATGTTATAAGGTGGTAAGTGCTACGGAAGAAAAACTTAAAAGTCTAGTAGAGATGGGGAGTGCTGACCCGGCTGATGTGGCTCAGTGGATTGAGCACTGGCCTGCTGACTGAAAATTCGCCGGTTCGATTCCTGGTCAGGGCACATGCCTTGGTTGAGGGCCAGGTCCCCAACTGGGGGCCTGTGAGAAGCAGTGCTTAAGGAAAGGTAGTCGGGTTGCAGTACTAAATGGTGTGATCATGGTTAACCTCATTGAGAAGGTGTGAGTCGAGTAAAGACCGGAAGTAGCTGAGGAAATCAGCCAAGTCAATATCTGGGTAAATAGTGTTCCAGGCCGTGAGAGGAATTAGAGGAAAGCCTTAAAGTGGAAGTGTGATGGGCACATTGGAAGAACAGGAAAGACTCTACTGCCGGAGTAAAGGATAGAATAGAAGGAGGGAGGCTAGAGGACTAAAAGTAAAGGACAGCCAATTAGGTGGTATCTTGTGAAATATTATAACTTTGGGCTTTACTTGAATGACATGGCGTGAGAGGTTGGTACAGGATTTTGAGAAGAGAAATGATGTGCTACTTAATGTTTTCTTACGATATGGTTTAATATTTTATCACTCTGGCTGCTGTGTTAAAATTAGGCTTGAGGAAAAGGCAAGGGTGAAAGCCAGAAAACCATTTAAGAGATTTTTGCAGTAATCCATGGGAAAGATGCAGTTGGATCAAACCCAGGTATCTGATATCAGCTGAGGTAGTAAATAATGGTAGGCTCCTGTATATATTTAGAAGGTGGAACAAATGAGATTTTCTTAGATTTTGGACATAAGTAGGAGAATGTGGTGTTAAGAAACACTCCACGGATTTTGGCTTGAATAACTGAAAGAATTGAGATGCCCTCAACTGAGATGGTAAAGCTGTGGATAGAGCAGGTTTAGGGAACATAGATCAGGAGTTCAACTGAGCATACTAAATTTGAGATGTCTATAGTTGACCCTAAAACAATGCTGGAGAGGGGTTAAGAGTGTCAACTCTCTAGTCAAAAAATCCATATGCAACTTTTGACCCCTCAAAAACTTAACTAGTAATAGCCTACTGTTGACCAGAAGGCTTACCAATAACATAAACAGTTGATTAACACATATTTTGTATGTTATGTGTGTTATATTCTACATTCATTCAGTAAACTAAGCCAGAGGAAAAAAATGTTACTAAGAAAATCATGAGGGAAAGAAAATATATTTATAGCACTGTACATATTTATTGAAAAACATTTCCTTGTAAGAAGACCTGCACAGTTTAAACCCTGGTTGTTCAAGCATCAACTGTATTTGACATTGAAGTGGAGAACATTAGTAAGCAGTTAGACATATATAAATCTGGAGTTCAACAACAAGTTATGAGCTGGAGTTATAAAGTTGGGCATCTTTGGCATATAAATGGTATCTAAAGCCTGAGACTGAGTCAGAGCACCAAGCAAATGAATGTTCTAGTTAGAGAATAAAAGTGATTCAAGAAGTGAGCCCTTGGCCATTTCAATAATAATAGATTGGGGAGAAAAGAAAGAAGCAGCAAAAAAATAGTAATAAGGAGGAAGAAAAACTGCTGTGTGATAGGAGGAAAAGCAGGAGTGTTTGGTATTCTAAGAACTGGGTGAAAAAAAAATCAAAGATGGAGTGATGGAGCATGTTGAATACTGTTGATAGATCAAGATGAAGACTGAGAATTGACCACAAGATTTAGCAAATTTTTAAAAATAAGTGAAGTCTTTTGGGCAGTGGGAGTAGCATAATTGTGAGAGGATTCACAGTGATCTCAGGGAACTGTAAAGAATTCAAGATAGCTAAAACTTAGGGATATAGTAGAGAGTGGAAAGAAATGCAGCTGAATGCATACACACAACCTGGATCACAATGCCATGCCAAAGATTTTGGATTTATCTTAAAGCCTATAAGAATCCATGAGAAAATGTTAAGTTGGGGAGTAGAAGTGTTAAATTGGCATTTAAATGGTGAATTTAGGAACAATATGAAAAATGAAGAATAAATCTGCAAGCAAGTAGACCAGTTAAGAGGCTGTTACTATACTTCAAGGAGAAACTAAGGCAGTGACAGTGGGGATTAAGATGAGAGGATGAACCAGATATTTAGAAAGCAGAATCTATAGAACTTAGTGACAATTTTGAAATGCAGAAAGAAGATATTAGAGAAAGGAGAGAGTCAAGGATGATTTGGGCTTTGGTTTGGGCAAGTGGATAGGGAGTTATACCATTCACAGAAGGAACACTGGAGAAAGAGTAAGTTTGGCATGGAAAAAATTCCACACTCACAAAGTGCAAGAGGCAGCTTAGTATCTTAGATTTGTACTACTTTCTTATTTAATCTTGTTAGAGAGATGAAAAACAGGCTCATAGAGATGAAGTAATTTACCTAAAGTTACACATCCAGGAAGTGAGAGTCTAGACTAGGACCAAGCTTACTGTTCATTCCACTTCTTCAAAGCTACCATGTCAAAGAATTTGAGGTAAACAAGACGAACACTTTAAAAATGAGTGAAAGTGAGTAAGCTAAAAAGAGGGACTCTGGACTTTTTAGGGCAGGCTCCCCAAATATCTTTTTTTCTTAAGTGCCTGGATGGAAGATAGAGAGAATAAAAATATTTATTAGTGCCATGGCTGTTATGGCTCAGTGGGTTGAGTGCCGGCCTGAGAACCAAAGGGTCTCCAGCTTGATTCCTAGTCAGGGCACATGCCTGGGTTGCAGGCCAGGTCCCCAGTTGGGGGTGCGCAAGAGGCAACCACACGTTGATGTTGCTCTTCCTCTCTTTCTCCTTCCCTTCTCTTCCCTCTAAAAATAAATAAATAAAATCTTTTAAAAAGTGTTTATTAGTAACACATTTGGGTTATTAAATTGAATGATACATTATGTAAAATAGGGAAGACAACCACTTGGTAGTTTTTCCAAAATTTCTGTTTTCCTGGTTTGTCTTGGTTATCTTAGGGTTGTCCCCAATAACTGTTGATGAGGATGGGAGTAGTGCTGAACGGTCCAAGCTCTAGCATTTCTCACAGTCTAGTGAGGGAGATAAACACATAATTATAATACAGAATAACCATAAAATCTAGAAACACAGACTTTTAAAAAAAGCAAACTCTTTATTTTAGAAAAATTTCAAGTTCATAGAAGAGTGGCAAAGGTAGAATAGAGAACTCTTGTATACCTGTCATCACCGAGTTTTAGTTTCCCATTATCATCTTACATAATGGAAGTACATTTGTCAGAACTAAGAAACTAGCATTGGTATATTACTATTAACCCCAGACTTTATTTGGATTTCATCATTTTTTCCATTAATGTCCTTTTTGTTATTGTTGTTTTAGGAGCCAATCTAGTATTCCTCATTGCATTTATTTCTCACTGCATTTATTTATCCTCCGACCTGTGACAGTTTTTCAGTCTTTCCTAATTTTTCTGGAAACATAGACTTTTAAAATATAGACACCACTTTTAAAATGTGGTACCTATATGGCATATTATATATGTATTTTACAGATTGAATCACCTCGATTACCTTTTCTGGGATAAGCTAAAGTCACAAGCTTATTCAATGAAAATCAGAGACACAAAACATCTGAGACAAAGCATCAAAGATGAATTGTGCAAGGATTGCTGGATATGCTGCACTAATGCACTGTGTTCATAGCAATTTTGCACAGCGCATTAAACTATGCATTGCCAATGAAGAAAAACATTAAACATATCATACACTATAATGTAATTATTATGTGTAGTTGCCTATGTTTCTAAGTTCTATTCCTAGCCTGTACAAAGTAGTAATTTGCAAGTTTAGCATCATTCCAATAAAATATCAACAGAATCTATTTTTTAATTATACAAGCTAATTATAAGTTCATATGGAAAAATAAGTAAAGAAAAATAACAAGGAAGTCCTGAAAAATAAGAATAGTGGCTAGTAACTCTACCAGGTATTCAAACATTTTAAAGCTTCTAAAGTTAAAAAACAAAGGGTACTGGCACATAAATAGACCTACAGACCAATTAAACAGAATAAAAAGTTCACATGTAAAAAAAAATGGAAATTTAGGCTATGACACAATCAAGAGAAATAAATAAAAGGCTGTCAAATTGGGAATGAAGAGGTAAAATTGTCACTTTTTGCAGATAACATGATTCTTTATATAGAAAACCCTAAAACCCACCATATTAATTTAGAAACAATAAACAAATACAAGATAAAAAATAAATGTACAAAATCCATTGCATGTGGTAGCTATGGACAGGTAGCCCAAAACCGGTTACACACAAAGTCTGACAGCAACCTATATCTGAACCCCACCCAGATGGACCCAGAACAAACAAAACTAGTGGTAAGCTTTGGAACACACCACAGCTCAATCCAACTAGCCATGTAATCGGTACACCCAAAGGGGGACACAAGCAAGCACCAGACATTGCTGGGAAAAACACTGCCTCAAGGGGCATCCCCAGCACAGCATCTCATACATGGTGATCAAGGTTTAGCTTTAAAGTCTCCAAGCTTGAAAGATTAACTCTACACATGAAAGGGCTGACAGCATTCAAGACTCAACTACAAAATGTGGGCACATACCTACAAGAAACACTCCAGGAGCATGGAACTTGGGTGATATGAAAGATTGTGCCATTGGGCCCAACAGGACATCTTCATCATAAAACCATCAAAACAAGTTTGGGAGACATAGCACATCTACCTAACACAGAAAGAACAAATGGAAGACAAAGAAAAATGTCCCAAACAAAAGAACAAGAGAAATCCCTATAAAAATAATTAAAATAAGTAGATGAAATGGAAGCAGCCCAAATACCAATGAAAAGTTTAAAATAATAATTATAAGGATGCTCAAAGACCTTAGGGGAAGAATGGTTGATCTCAGTAAAAACTTAAACAACTAGATAGTAAGGATTAAAAAGACATAAGACCCATAATCAAGAACCACTCAGAAATGAAGATTACAATATCTGAAATAAAGAATTCACTGGAAGGAATCAAGAGCAATTCAGATGAATCAGAATATTGAATCAGCAAATTAGAGGACAAGATAACATTATCCATCCAAAGAGAAAATGAAAAAAAAAGATACTTAAGAAAAACAAGGAAAATTTAAGGGACCTCTGGAACGACATCAAGCATAACAACACCTGCATCATAGGTGTACCAGAAGGAGGAGAGAGTGAGCAAGGGATAGAGAACCTGTTGGGAGAAATGATGGTATAAAATGTCCCTAACTTGGTGAAGGAAAAAGTAACAGAAGTTCGGGAAGTACAGAGAGTCCCAATCAAGATGAACCCAAAGAGACTCACACCAAGACACATCATAATTAAAATGGCAAAAGTAAAAACAAAGAGAGAGTCTTAAAGGCAGCAAGAGAGAGACAGTTACCTACAAGGGAGTTCCCACAAGGCTTTCAGCTGATTTCTCAACAGAAACAATTCAGGTGAGGAGAAATGGGCTTGAAGTATTCAATGTGATGAAAAGTAACAACATGCAACCAAGAATACTCTGATCAGCAAGGCAATCATTTAAAATTAAAGGCAAAAAAAAAAAAGAATGTTCCAGAAAAAGAAAAAGGCTAAAGGAGTTTGTTACCACTAAACCAGCATTGCAAGAAATATTAAAGGACCTGCTTTAAGAAGGAGAAGAAATAAAGAGACAAATGCAGGTATAATAAAAAATGGCAATAAATAAATACCTATCTATAATAATCTTAAATGTAAATGGATTAAATGCTCCAATAAAAGGACATATAGTAGCTAAATAGATAAGAAAACATAACCCATACATATATTGTCTACAAGAGACACACAGAACAAAAGCTTCACACAGGCTGAAAATAAAGGGATGGAGGAAAACTTCCTTACAAATGGATATGGAAGAAAAAAAAAGCTGGGGTAGCAATACTTATAACTGTGAAAATAGACTTCAAAACAAAGGCCAGTCACTGCCTAATACTAAGGGGATCAATCCAACAAGAAGATATAACCCTTGTAAATATATATGCACCCTAAATAAAGCACCTAAATATATAAAGAAAACCTTAGTGGACTTTAAGGGAGAGATCAACAACAATACAGTCATAGTAGAGAATTTTAACACCCCACTTTCATCAATGTCTTCCAGATAAAAAAATCAACAGGAAAATAGCGACATTAAATGACACTAAATCTAATGGATTTAATTGATATTTACAGAATATTTCATCTCAAGCAGCAGAACATACATTCTTCTCCAGTGCACATG
The DNA here is from genome assembly GCF_021234165.1 of Pteronotus mesoamericanus. Lineage (NCBI taxonomy): Eukaryota > Metazoa > Chordata > Mammalia > Chiroptera > Mormoopidae > Pteronotus > Pteronotus mesoamericanus. Next base: position 9,324,377 of record NW_026555198.1, read on the forward strand.
GGTCATTCTCAAAGATAGACCACATGTTAGTACACAAAATAAGCCAGAAAAATTCAGGAAGATTGAAATCATATGAAGCAACTTCTTGGATCACAATGACATAAAATTAGAAATCAACCTCAATAAAAAGATTCAAAAAGATTGAAATACATGGAGACTAAGTAGCATGTTATTAAATAGTGAATGGGTTATCAATGACATCAAGGAAGAAATGAAAAATTACCTGGAAACAAATGAAAATAAACACACAACAACCCCAAATACATGGGACACAGCAAAGGCAGTCTTGAAAGGGAAGTTCATAGTACCACAGGCCTACCTCAAGAAGCAAGAAAAATCTCAAATAAACAATCTAACCCTACACCTAAAAGAACAACAAAAAGAAAAACAAAGCCAAGAGTAAGTAGAAGGAAGGAAACAAAGATCAGAGTGGAAATAAATGACATAGAGACGCCCCCCCAAAAAACACAAAAGATCAATGAAACTAGGAGTTAGTTCTTTGAGAAAAATAAAAAAGATTAACGAGCCTTTAACCAGACTCATCAAGAAAAAAGAAAGAGGACCCAAATAATTAAAATCAGAAATGAAAGAGAAGTAACAATTGATATCACAGAAATACAAGGGATGATAAGAAAATATTATAAACAACTATTTGCCAACAAATGGACAACCTGGGAAAAATGGATAAATGTCTAGAAACATACAATCTTCCAAAACTGAATGAGGAAGAATAAAAATACCCTGAATAAACTGATACTAATTAATGAAATTGAAGCAGTAATCAAAAAACTCTCAGCAAACAAAATCCTGGACTGGATGGCCTCACAGTAGAATTTTACCAATCATTCAAGGAACAACTAACATCTATTCTTCTCAAACTATTACAAAAAATTTAAGAGAAAGGAAAACTTCCAAGTTTTTTTTATGAAGCCAGCATTATCCTAATTTCAAAACCAGATAAAGTCACGACAAATAAAGAAAATTATAAGCCAATATCACTGATGAACAAGGTGCTATAATCCTTAACAAAATATTAGCAAATCAGACACAGCAATACTTTAAAAAGGTCATACACCATAATCAGGTGGGATTTATCCTGGGGATGCAGGTTGGTACAATAGTTGCAAATCAATGAATGTGATACATCACATAAAATAAAAGATAAAAATCATATGATCATATCACTGGATGCAGAAAAAGCATTCAATTAAATCCAGCACCAATTTATGATAAAAACCCTCAGCAGAGTGGGAGTGTGGGAATGTACCTTATCATAATAAAAGCCATATATGAAACACCAACAGCTAACATCATATGCAAAAGACAAAAACTAAAAACGTTTCTCTTAAGTTCAGGAACAAGACGAGGATGTCTGCTTTCACCACCCTTATTCAACATAGTACTGAAGTCCTAGCCACAACAATCAAACAAGAAGAAAAAATAAATAAAAGGCATCCAAATTGTAATGGGAGAAGTAAAATTATCATTATTCACAGATGATATAATATTGTACATAGAAAACTCCATAGGCTCCATCAAAAAACTACTAGACCTAATAAATGAATTCAGCAAAGTAGCAGACTATAAATCAATACTCAGAAATCAATGGCGTTTTTACACACCAATAATGAGCTATCCCAAAGAGAAACTAAAAAAGGAATCCCACTAATTATTGCAACAAAAAAATAAGGTACCTAGGAATAGATTTAACCAAGGAGGTAAAATACCTATCCTTGGAAAGCTCTAGAACATTGAAGAAAGAAATTGAGGAAGACATAAATAAGTGGAAGCATATACCATGCTTATGTATTGTAAGAATTAACATCATTAAAATGTCCATACTACCCAAAGCAATCTATAGATTCAATGCAATTCCTGTAAAATATCAATGGCACCCTGGCTGGTGTGTCTCAGTGGATTGAGTGCCGACTTGTGAACCAAAGGGTTGTCAGTTTGATTCCCAGTCAGGGCACATGCCTGGGTTGCAGGCTGGGTCTCCCGTGGCGGAAGTGCAAGAGGCAATCACACATTGATGTTTCTCTCCCGCTCTTTCTTCCTCCCTTCCCTTCTGTCAAATTAATTAATTAATTAATTAATTAATTAATTAAAAATACCAATGGCATATTTCACATATGTAGAACAAATATTCCAAAAACTTATATATACAACCAAAAAAGAACCTGCATAGCCTCAGCAATCTTGACACAGCAGAACACAGTTGGAGGGATCATGATACCTGATATCAAACTGTACTACAAGGCCACTATAATCAAAGCAGCGTGGTACTGTCATAAAAACAGGCATGTAGATTAATGGAATAGAACAGAGAGTCCAGAAATAAATGCACACCTTTATGTCCAATTAACATTTGACAAAGTAGGCAAGAGCATAAATGGAGCAAAGACAATCTCTTCAATAAATGGTATTGGGAAACTGGACTGGTACGTGCAAAAAAATAAAACTAGACCACCAACTTACACCATATACAAGAATAAACCCAAAATGGATAAAAGATTTAAATGTAAGTTGTGAAACCATAAAAATCCTAGAAGAAAACCTAGGCAGTAAGGCAACTCTCTTTGGAGGAGAGCATATTTGCCAATGATACACCTGATAAGAGTTTTATTTCCAAAATATATGAAGAACTTATACAACTCAACACCAGGAAGACATACAATGCAATCAAAAAATGGGCAAAGGATCTGAGTAGACACTTCTCCAAAGACATATACAGATGGCCAATAGACATATGGGCTCAACATCACTAATCGTCAGAGAGATGCAAATTAAAACCACAATGAAATATCACCTCACATCTGCCAGAATGCCTATCATCAATAAATCAACAAACAAGTGTTGAGGAGGATGTGGAGAAAAGGGGACCCTAGTGCACTGTTGGTGGGAATGCAGACTGGTGCAGCCACTGTGGAAAACAGTATGGAGTTTATTCACAAAATTAAAAATGGAACTGCCTTTTGACTAAGGGATTCCACTTCTGGCAATACATCCTAAGAATCCCAAAACACCAATACAAAAGAATGTATGCACCCATATGTTCATTGCAGCGTTATTTACAATAGCCAAGGTCTGGAAACAGCCTAAGTGCCCATGAGTAGATGAGTGGATAAAAATGCTGTGGTATATTTACACAGTGGAATACTACACAGCAATAGAAAAGAAGGAATTTTTATCTTTTGCAATAGCATGGATGACCTGGAGACTATTATGATAAGTGAAATAAGCTAGTCAGTTAAAGACAAATATGATATGATCTCACTTGTATGTGGAATCTAATGAACAAAATAAATGTACTAACAAAAGAGAAACAGAAGTATAGATATATGGAATAGACTGACAGTTGTCAAAGGGGAGGGGGACTGGATGAAAGAAAATGAAGGGATTAGCCAAAGAACATACGTGCATTACCCATGGACTCAGACAATGGTGTGGGGATCATCTGAGGGAATGGGGAAGCTGGGTGGAGGTCGGCAAAAGGGGAAAAAATGGGGAGGAATGTAATAGCATAAGCAATAAAATACAATTAAAACAGAGGGAAAGGAACCATACATAATGTTAACAGACAAACCACTTGTGGGAAAATGTGCATATTCCTTTAGATTTCTCTTTTTAAAAAGCTAAAATCCCGGTTCTTCCTTAGGTGGCAGCCATGGTAGGACAAGAGGATCCAGTGCAGTGGGAAATTCACCAGGACTGGGTGAATCCGAAGTACATCGAGGTCGTCACCAGCAGCATGAAGAAAATCACGGACTTCCTCAACTCATTCGATATGTTTTGTCCATTCAAACTTGCAACACTAAGTGAGAAATTAAACAGCGCTTGAACAGAGAACAGAGTATATTGAAGCATGGGTGACAAAAGGTGAGACTTTCACCTAAAACTGTGCCAGTCTGTTGCTGGGAAGTTGCTTTACAGAACACAGGTCTACATGGGAAAGGTTCCTACCAGCTGTCGATCCCTTCCTCTCTCTTTTTTTTTCTTTCTTTCTTTCTTTCTTTCTTTCTTTCTTTCTTTCTTTCTTTCTTTCTTTCTTTCTTTCTTTCTTTCTTTCTTTCTTTCTTTCTTTCTTTCTTTCTTTCTTTCTTTCTTTCTTAAATACATTTGTCTCTGCCTCCCCCCCCACCACTTTCCCTTGCCCCCTCCCTCCTTCCTTCCCTCAGCTCTTCCCCTTTGGTTTTGTCCATGAGTCCTTGCTATATGTTCCTTGACTTTCCCCTTCCCTTCCCTTTCCCTGCCCCGGCCTCCTTCCCTCTTGTCTCTATTGATTTCTTTTCCTTTCAGTGTTGCTGGTCATATTTTCCTTGCATCTTTGTATTGTTGGTTAGGTTCCGCTTATAGGTGAGATCATATGGTATTTGTCTTTCGCCCCCTAGTTTATTTCGCTTAGCATAATGCTCTCCAGTTCCATCCATGCTGTCGTGAAGTTTAGTAGTTCTTTTTTTCTTTCTATACCCTAAGAACACCAAAACGCCAATACAAAAGAAGTTATGCACCCCAATGTTCATAGCAGCACAATTTACAATAGCCAAGTGTTGGAAGCAACCTAAATGTTCATCAGCAGATGATTGGATTAAAAAGTTATGGTACATATACACAATGGAATACTACGCAGCAGAAAGATCCCTTCCTCTTATTCTTGTTTTTCTTTCTTCAAAAATGTGACCTTTCGGATCTTCCATGTACATCTGACAGTGTTATAGGGGACGTGGGGAGAAGTCCAGGGAAACTCTTGAAAACATTAAGCATTTCACCTTTTCAGCAACATTTTGTGGAACTGCTTGTCAATGCCTTTGAGGTGCTCAGAGCCAAAAGCCTGGGACTCTTTGTTAAGGTTCTCTCTCTCTCTCTCTACTCCCCCCTCCCACACCCTGACTTCCTTTACAGCTCTCATTGCCTCTGCATTGATTATATAAACAGTCTTTTTCTCCTTCCCACCTTTGTCAGGGGGTAGCAGACAGTACTGGCTGAGAAACTCATGCCCTGGCAAGGTGGCTGTTGGAGCATGTTGTTGCTAACCCACCAGTCTTTTTGCCCTCCTGGGGAGATCAAGGCCAGATCTCCACTTGGCTTCAAGGAACATTTTCAGAGCTTTCTGTTACCTGGGGTATCTGCCTCTGATATTTCCCTAATAAACTCTTCAACTTTTAAAAAACTTAAAATCCAGAACATATAACTTTAAAAATTCCTATAAATCAATAATTAAAAAGCTCAATAGAGAAATAACTAATATTAACCAGAAGAAATAAAACAAATAAAATAATATAATAAAATATGAATTAAATAAAAGAAACATAAAAAGATGCTCAATGACAGTATTCAGGCAAATAAAACAAAGTAATATATTATTTTGCACCCATCGGTTTGCTCAAAATTAAAGTTCAATAACATCAAATATTTGTAAGGATGGATGAAACGTTTTATAAGTACTGGTTGGTGCAGATACTTTATTTTTTTAAAGGTTTATTTATTTATTTATTTATTTTTAGAGAAAGGGGAATGGAGGGAGAAAGAGAGGGAGAGAAACATTGGTTGGTTGCCTCTCCCATGCCCCCAACTGGGGACCTGTCCTGCAACCCAGGCATGTGCCCTGATCTGGAATTGACCCAGTAACCTTCTGGATTCAAAGGCCAACACTCATTCTACTGAGCCACACCAGCCAGGGCTCGTGCAGATAATTTAAATGGCTTTATCACTTAAATACTTGTATTGAAATTTTAAATGCCTATTTCCAAAATAAGTGTATGCATTCACAGGACATGTATGTATGTTCACTAAAGTACTGTTTTCAAGAGTTTTAACCTGGAAAGAAGCTGAATCCTCATCAATAGAGGAATGCCTACATAAACTATGGCATATGTGGTAGATCTCTATATAATAACATGATTAGATCTCCATGACATAATTTTGGGTGAATAAGGCAATCTGCAAAATAGTAGGTACAGTATAATATTATTTATATTTAAATAATACACAGAAAACAATATTTTATATGCACTTCTGTATACACACACACATATATCCATAGGGAAAAAAATCTGGAAGGATACAAGCCAATCCTATTACAGTGGTTACCTTCAGTAAAGGAGATAAAGGAGCCTGTGATTGTGGATGGTAGATATAGGTAACTTTAACCTTATTGGTAACATTTTAACTTTTTCATGAAGAATGTTTTCATATATTACTTATATAATATTTTTTAAAAAATTAGAATGAATAGGAAATAATGAAAAGGAGATAGTTTACTATTTTTCAAGAAAATTGATAATGAAAGATTTACTACAGTAGTTCCCAACACCCTTATCCACAGTTTTTCTTTCTGGGGTTTTGGTTTCCCATGGCCAATCACAGTCTGAAAAATATTAAATGGAAAATTCCAGAAGTAAACAATCCATACATTTTTAATCATTTACCATTCTGAGTAGAGTGATGAAATTTCAGGTAGTCCCTCTCGATCTTTCCCAAGTCTTGAATCATCCCTTTGTCCAGTGTATCCATTTTTTTAATCCTACTCACCCATTAGTCTCTTAGTAGCCATTTCAGTTATCAGATCTACTGTCACAGTATCACAGTGCTTGTATTCAAATAATCCTTATTTTATTTAATAATAGCCCCAAAATCATTCGCATAAATTTTATTCCAGTATATAGTTTTATTTTATCAGTAATTATTGTTGTCAATCTCTTACTGTGCCTGACTTATAAATTAAACTTTATCCTAAGTATGTATGTATAGAAAAATAACAGCATAATAAGACTCAGTACTATCTGTGGTTTCACACATCCACTGAGGGTCTTAGAATGTATCCCCTGTGGTTCATATGGGAGAATTGTATTAATTAATAATAAGAGAATAGCTAAGCATCTTGTAGAACAGCTAGAAAAAAGATTATTGTAGACATTAACATAAAATGTGAAGCTATGGAAAATAGTTCTAAAATGTAAAGTTTAAAATTTTTGGATTTTTGAAAATTGGTAATTAAAACTTCCAAGAGAGAAATAATAAAATATTTTCAAGAACTTTGAAATAAAATTTTATCCAACTTAACCTATAAAATTAATGTACATGAAATCAAATGGAAAAATCACCCTCAAGAAACATAATGGCTTCTAGACAGGTAAGACTTGAATATAACTTGGTTGATAATTTTGGCATATCTAAAGAAAGAATGCGTCAGTGAGCCATGGGAGTGTAGAAAACGGAGAGTCAGCGAAGCTAACATGGACAAAGCAGACTTATTACTTACTTAATCCTCATATACCTTCTTCTCTAAAATGGGGTTAATGATAGTGTTGTGTTTACTTCATAGGGTTATTGTATAAAATAAAGTAGCACTTGGAAAATAGTGAAGCTTATATATTATTAAAGTGAGCAATGTGGTGGTGAGGCTAATATAAATTGTCACAGTTTTCTTTCTCATTATCAACCAGCATTCTGGTTTTCACATATCAGTCTGTTATGTGGTAATTAGCATGAGACTATGACCAGTTCTGGGACCCTAAGGAGATCAAGTTTCTGAGACTGCATGACTGAACTTGAGAACACCAAGGCAATGCCATCCAGAAAGGGCTCTTGATAGCCAGTCAGTTACCTTGCTTTGTGACAACCTACTTTTGGCATTCCTAATCTACTTGTATTTCTAAATAACTTTGAGGTGAAGGTCTGTGTAGAGGAATAAAAGAACTAGAAAAAATAAACTAAAATATTAACAGGGGGTTTGTGTGTGAAGGAATTATGAGTGATCTTTTCTATACTTTCCAAGTTTTCTTTAGTGACCATATGTATTACTTTAATATTTTAAAAACATTTAAAAATTATGGTGAGGTAAAGCAAAGGAAAAGGCAGTAGCTTGAAGTGTACAGGGATAGAGAAAGGGCTTTTGAGGCTACAGGCTAAGGGGAATATGTCAGGGAGTTAGGGGCAGAACAGGGTTAGGGAAGTGTTCTTTCCTCCAAAATGAACTAGCTTTTGTGGAAAGACTTTCTTCTCCTGTGCACCAGTGCCTTGAAGTGGCTTGTTATGTGCCAGTCACGGACTGCAGTGGGAAATATTTGCTTGAGAATTCTTAAGTATATTACCATATCTAACTGTCTTACTGAGCATTCTCTTTTCTCATCAACATTAGCAAATATTTGCTAGTCACCTCGGAGGTGGCTGCCTTTATGCTAATTTGGGAGCAGGTGAGGGTGGGAGCTGAAATGCAGTAGGCTTAGAAGGAGAGACTAAATTTAGAGAAATTAAACGGTAAACAAACATGCAAAATCACTGTGGCCTGAGTGAGGTGGCTAGGGAAGGCGTAGAATGGCAGATTATCGGAGTTGGCGCTTGAAAGGTCTAATTCTCAACCCCGCGACTCAGAGAGTAAGTGGTTTTTAAAGCGAGCCTGGAAAGACCTTCAGGGTCTCTGGACAACAGAGATCAAAAGGTGGGGGTTGGGGCAGTAAAAGCAGGGAGCAAAACCCAGAGGGCCGTGACACCCAGCGAGGTGCGAAGTGATCAGTATTACCTGCGGGCTTCTTTTCTAACTTCCTTTTTCGCCCTTTATTTTCAGCTGTCTTTGTTACTCGGCCTTGTGACTTCCGTGAGCATGAGGAAGCCTTCCCAATAGGTTACAAAAACTCTTTCAGCCACCAAGGCTGTCCTGGGGCTCCACTCTCCACACCACCCCAGCCCAGGTTCCCGCAGAGTCTCTGGATTCCTCAAAGCGCACCACTGCGCCCCCCTTGCCAAGGCCGCGGATTCACCAGTTTTAAGGAGTTCTTTCGCGTTTGGTTTGGGTCGGAGTGAGGAGTTTAATCTGAGCCTTTAGTCAAAAGTATAAAATACAGTAAAGACCCGTTAATTACCATTCTGGAAATTCCAATTCTTTAAGCCTTGGACGCAAACGTGCGCATTTGTAGTTATTGTGGGTTCCTAAAACTACTTCAGCAGAAGGAACCAAAAGAAACAGCCTTCTCATCATCCTGACTGCACAGCAAGTGTGGAAAATTGAAATACACATTCGAGGCGTCGAAAATAAACCTCTGAAAGCACATTGCCTACGGTGACACATTCTCCGCTTCAGGGCGGGCAGGGGCGCAGAAGACCGATGCGAGCGGGGCGGGGCGGGCGCCGGGAGCCCCAGGGGAACAGCGCGCAGCTGCCAGGACCCCAGGCGCCCGCCCCGCCTCCTGCTCGGGGCTCCTCCGGCAAGGTGGAGGCGGCGCGGCGGCGGGTGACCAGCTGCCGAAGGGCCGAGGGGGGAGGCTGTGGGCCGCGCTGTCTCCCAGAGTTGAGCGAAAGCTGCAGGAGCCACACGCGGAGGCCGGACGGGTGTAAGGGTGGGAGAAACCGAGGCTAGGGTCCCAGACCGCGGGAGGCTAGGCGCGCGGGCGTATGGTGGGCTCCAGAGGCCGCTTTGGCAGAGACAGCCGGCCCGAGGCCTGAGCGTTGGGAGTGCTTTGCCGGTGCCTGGGCTTCCCACAGCGAGGGTGCAGCTGCGTGGGAGCCACCTTCCTTGGAGGACCAAAAGTCCCTGCGGCGCCCGGGCCGTTTCTCTAAGGGGATTGGAGACGCGGCGCGATGAGAAGCCGAAGTAACTCGGGGGTCCGGCTGGACGGCTACGCTAGGCTGGTGCATCAGACCATCCTGTGCCACCAGGTAAGTTAAATGTCGCCTGTAATCACTGAGGACATGTGCAGTGCGGCGGAGACCCTGGGTGAACGTGTGCGTGTGTGTGTGCGCGCGCGCGCGTGTGTGTGTGCGTGTGTGTGTAGCAGGTTCTCTTGCCCCCTAGCTGGGGGTCAGGCACCCTTAGCCACAGGCCCTGAGTCATGGCTTCTGAGCCCCCTGCCTGCAGGCCACAACTGAGTTCCAGGGGACAGAGTTGAAAGATTTGTTGAAGTTTATTGGCAACCCTCTCCAGGTTTGGGCGTCATCCCGTTCCCCTCCTGCCAAAGAAAACAATGTTTAGCCATCTTAAGACTATTGTGAAAATCCGAGGTACCTTGTTTATACTGTTAATTATATTTTAAGTACTTCTTTAATGTTGGTTTATCGTCGGTAGCTCATTCTAACTGGAAAGTTAAAACACTGCCTTTCTTTTAATAATACCCACATTTCAAAGTTGTAAGTATTCAGATAGCTCTTTCCCCTTATTCAAGATAACATTTGCTTGCACTTGGTCAGAAGAAAAGATGGTTATAATATTCAGGAGTGGAGAAGTAGAAATAAGACCAAAGTCCCTAAGTATCCCATATAATAGATTGCTTCCTAATACTAACATCCTATGGTACCTGCCTGTCCTCTTTTTCTTGGCCTTGCAGAATCCAGTGACTGGCTTGCTTCCAGCTAGCTATGATCAGAAAGATGCCTGGGTCCGGGATAATGTGTACAGCATCTTGGCTGTGTGGGGTTTGGGCCTGGCCTATCGGAAGAATGCAGACCGAGATGAGGATAAGGCAAAGGCCTATGAACTGGAGCAGGTACTCAAAATAAGAATACAAAGAGATCTGGAGCTGTGTGGTGTGTTGGGGTGGGGTGGGGAAGGAATTGAAGGAAATGTTAGCCTGGCCCATAGGAATTGAGAACTGTATTTTGCCTTTCTTTCCACCCTCCTAAAATTATTCCAAAAATTGTTCCTGTATTGTACTGATTTTTTTTTGCACTGGAAACTTGAGACTTGCTGATTCAGGGGAAGTGGGTACAGTCTGTTCTGTTACGGTGGAAAATACTATCCTAGAACCTTTGCTAAAATGCATAGTACTCTTTATAAGTAAATGTATTTTGCAGTCTCTAGCATATTTATTCTCATTGAGAAGAATGTTTGGTGTCAGGTATATACCATTTTACTTCATTTTTTAAAACGATAATGGTATTTGTTTCATGGTAACTGACACCAATTGGCAGATATTCCCAATTAGACATAAGAAAAGACTGTTTATTTGTTGATTTTTATGCCTGTGGCCACTGTTTCAGAGCCTATTCCTCCTCTCTCTTCCACAGTAAGATCAGAGCCAACAGATGCCTTTAATTCAACTTTTAAGGCCCTTCCCCTCTGTAAAGAAGCACCCTTTATAAAACTGTTTAAACACAGGGTGCTTTGTCCTTTTGAATGACCAAGACAATAATATTCTGGGCTAATGGGACTCTTAATGGTGAGTTACTCTGCTGTCAGTTGTAAGGTATATGTGAATTCTTTTCCATGGTGAGTAAGATTCTCTATACCAGCCACTTTCTCAAGTGATGTCCCTCAGACTCAGGCAATCCTAGCTCCAGTATTCATCCATAAATCAGAATGTTGAGATTTAGTTATTTTTAAGGGCACCACCATGCTATGGGTTGCAGTCCTTGGCAATAGGGAAGTTTCATTGTGTTGTCCTCTGCAAAGCAGGCAGTTGTTATTCTTTAAAGCCATTATTGAGAAGTGCTTAGGCCCATCAGAAAAAAAAAACTTATTGCAGTTTTTGCTTTAGCCCAGGAAGTACAGATCAATATTTTTATTACTTACATAAATTATAGATAACCATTGTATGAATTTGGAAAATTTAGAGGAGTGTTAAAAAATTACCTGTAATACTATTCCCCACCACCACCACCCAAATCCTACATACTGTAATGCTTTGCTATTTTGATCTCAGTATTTTGTTTGTTTTGCTAGAAATTAATATCAGTGGGATAACAATTCCATACTTGGTACAATTTGACCAATTTTTTTCAATACTATTAGAAGCAATCTAATGTCTCCTTGTTGATCAATCATTCTGCAGAATTGACATTTTTCATTATGTGCCTCAGGTAGAAAGAATTTAACAGAGCAAGGGGAAAAATTTAGGGAAACATTGAATTGTTCATTCTAAAATTGTAATGCTCCATTAAATGATTTTTTTACATAACTCCAAAACATTTTTCATACCACATCAATAACTTTGTTTTAAAAACATTACGGCTATAGGAAACATCTTCAAAGAAGAAACATTTTTCTGGCAATTCTAAAATTTTAATTTTGTTCCTCAAACCTGACTCAAGAGTTAATTCAGACCAGGGATTACAAAACAATCTCTGTAAATGGCTAGATAGTGAATATTTTTGGCATTGTGGGTTATATATGGTAACTGCCCAACTGTTCAGCTCTTCCATTAATGCACAAAAATAGCCAGAGACAATACATAAACAAATGAGCATGGTTGTGTTCCAACAGGCATTATTTACAAAAATAGGTAGTGAACTGTATTTGTCCCTGTGCTACATGAGTAGTTCTAACCTCTGTCTGTACAATGGCATCACTTGGGAACCTTTTTAAGAAATATCCTTACTGAAGCCCCTCCTAGAACAATTTAGATAAATCTGTTAAAGTGGAGCCATGGGGGCATGAATATTTTAAATAAACTACCCAGGTTATTCTAAAGTACAGCCAGATATAATACCACCGATCTATGGACAGTGAATGAACATAGATTAAATCAAATAATCCATGGAATAAATTCCCATTTACTGTCAATTTAAAACAGATTTCCCCATTACTCTTTGGATTTTCCCAAACCATTGATTGTTAATTGTCTCTACCTTTCCTTCCAACTCTCACCTTGGTTTCACTCTAAGAAAAATGTCAAAACTAAATAGAGTTCTGGATGAAAAGGGTACAAGGGTTTAAGTGACTATCCTATCCTAAATTGAGAATAGAATTATGCACATATATGTTTTTCAAATGCCCTTTTCTCTTAGTCACATAAATATTGACTCACACCCATAAAAATGAAGTCATACAAATAGAGATTGCTCTTTGGTTGCCTCAGTTCTACTTCTGCCTCAGTTTCATTCTCTTTGTGTAGTCTCTCATCTTTTTCCATGACTTTAACTATTACCTTTATGAGAATGACTTCCAAAGCTTCATCTTTACTCTGACCTCACTTCAATGTCAAACCCTGATTTCTATTTGTCTTCTGATCAATTACCCTTGCATATCCTGTAGTTTCTCAAACTCATTATGTCTGAAATGCCACCTTTCCTGTTAAAAACAGACAAAATGGACTACCAAACAATAGCAATTCACTAAACATTTCTTGTTCTCTTATTGGTGTCTTCAGTGTACTGGTCAACTGGGCACCATTACTTAGAGCATTTCCCATAATGTGTTCCGTGGAACACTAGTTTGGAGCTATGTTAAACAGCAGGTATCTTTACTCCATAATTTCTCAATCTTGGATGTCCTCAAGTGTATTACAGCCTTTTCAGAATTTCCTAGAATGGTGTTCTACAAAACAATGTTTGAAAAATGTTGCCTTTAGGGTGGTTTTTAACTTGTCCCTTTTGCCTTTGGATACATGCAGACCAAAGTCTGTTGATTCTTACAATTTTTTCTTGAATTCATCCCCTCCATTCTTGTCCCTTCTGCCTCAACTGTAGTCTAAACCTTGATCACTTAACCCTGTTGTGAAAACCATACTTAAATTATATCATTTCTACTCTCTATCTCTCTGTGGCTCTCATTTTCCAACAAGAAAAATCTAAATGTTTTGGATTGATAGGCAAGGATTTGTTCCTAGACAATATTACATCGTGCTGGTATCCTGCATAATACCCCCAGTCGCAGCCACATTAGTATCTTCGTTACTCCAATCATTCCTTTAAAAAAAGTCTTACATTTGTGTAAATACTGTTCATTGTACTACATACTTCCCCATAATTACTAGTATTTGATTCTCACAACACCCTGTAAATTAAGTATTTTTCCCCTAATCGACAAGTGAAGGGGTTGAAACAGGCTGGAATTCAGTGGTGATATGACTACAGCGTTGGTCTGATGACTTAAGATTCAGTCTTTTTAAAACTTTTCCTCCATGGATATTCACACCCGCAAATCTTTTTATGAGCTGCTTCTTCCACTTGTGATGAATGTTCTGTTCTAATCTGAGCCAATACTCTCCTTTCAAAGCCCAGCACCAATCCCACTTTTTTCTGTGGCTCCTGTCCTCATAGGCCACTCATTGATCACTTCTTTCTCAGGACTAGCTTCTTGGGATTTCTAGATCATTTATGGTCTGTGCGTGTTTTTCATTTTTCATTTAGCAGACTTGATGTAATTGTAATGTGTCAGGTCCAGTAATAGATATAAAAAATAAAATGGGACAAAATGTTTATATTTAACTCTGAATTTTTATGTTTGAAAATTTTAAATCTACAGAAAAGTTGTAGGAAAAGTAAAATGAGTATATTTGCATATATTATATCTATATTCATTAGTTGTTAACGTTTTGTAATATTTGCACCTTCCCTCTCTTTAAGCACATGTGGGCACACATGATTTATTTGGCACGCTATTTGAGAGTTACTTGCAGGCATGGAGTATGTATATTGCAACGTGCTTAGTCCATTGACTTAAAGCTGTATTTCTGAATGTGGTCTCTTCCCCTTTTCTTAAGGAGTTCATAGTTTGATGGGGGAGAAATATAAAAACAAATAGTTGCAAGACATTAGACCAGATACTGTAGGTGCTATATGTAGAATAGATGAGTACAAAGTTCTGTGGGAACACACAGAGGTGGGAGTGTCCAATTCCCTTGAACAAGGCAAGGAAAGATTCAGAGGAGTTGGGGTTTAAAGAATAACTAGGAATTATTACGTAGACATGTTTGTAGTGTCATTTTTTTGTCCTGTCTCCCTTGTCATTATGTTCCACAAAGCCTGGTAGAGTGTCTTGAATATTTTAGATGCTCAATAAGTATCTGATTGTACATACAACTGGAGAGAGAGATACTAATACTTATATAGATATGGTTGTACAATATACCCTTACATAATCAATTCACAAATACATGAATCTATATCCTCAAAATGAGTAGGCAAGAGGAGGGTGTTACTTGGTGTGCTTATAAGCCCTGGTATATGAATAAACATATAATTAATGCCACCTTGTGCATCTGAATCAGAATATGGCCAGTCTAGGGAAATACAAAGTCCAGATACCTCCCCTTATTTTTACCTCCTCATGCTTCCTGCTAATTTTATCCTATCCTTACTTGGAAGCTGGAACTTGAGGACAGAAATGGCTGACAACAGCCATTTCAGGAGGACAAATACGGATGTCAATCAGGAATCCTCCCCTGGGTCCATGATTCCCCAGGTTTTCTGTTTAAATTAAATATAGGTGGGAATAGCAGAGCTGGATGATAAAGAAGGTTCAAAGGATGTGATGGAAGCCTGTGAGTATGTGGTGGCATGTAGAAGATAATTCACAATTGAATAAAGTCTCCCCACAGAGTGAGGAGGCTGTGGTAAATGCTTTCTGTGACAGGATATATTAAAGGACAGTGTCTTTTATTAGGGTCAGAGTAATGATAGAGATTTTCTTATCGGAGTTGCAATCAGTTTCATTACTTTATAACAAATGCTTCATGCTTTAAAAGGTGACAAGATCATATTCTCTCTCTCTCTCTCTTTCTTCATCTGTAAGGGGAGGAGACCATTTATAGATAGAAACTACTTTAAAAAGGTACTCTCCCAAGGAAGCACTTTTTATTTTTCCTTAAATAAAATACTTCATAAAGATTTAGAAAATAATTAATAGGTACTTATTATTATCATGTCTAGTGCTAGAATGTTTTGAAAGAATAACAGAATGATGCATCCCCCAAGTAGATTATTTTGCAGAGGTGCCCTGAAGCCACCTCTGAGCCAGCATTCCCTGGAGCAACCTAGTTGTATTTCTTCTGGGCTGTGAAACAGAAAGCTTAGAGAAATGGAGAAGCTATTTGGTGGTGTTCTTCCAAAACATATTGCCTATCCATGCCAGTGTTTATGGGCCTTTCTAGTGTCATTTATTATAACTAATATAGGATAGGATAAGATAGGATCATGTAGTATCATACAGTATTGTATTACTATACTATATTATAATTAAATATAATTATTATTACTATATTATACCAACTAGTATAGTATATAGTTGGTAATCAAAACTTTGGAGTACTATGATTAGAAAACTACTTTAGAAATTGCCAGGTCCTACTAAGAGAAATAATGACTTAAGACTTAAAAGTTTGTGGCTTTTTTTCTCATGGAAAAGGGGTTGAGTTGTACTAACAATTGCCCTTTACAATTTTTCTGAATTGATGGTCATTTTATTCTTTAGGGGAAATGTCCAGATAAATATTTCCGTGAACTCTTGAAGATAAGTCTTGGCTAGTTTAGAAAGAAATGAAAATGATGATGTTGGCTTTTCTAAGCCATGGGATATATTTTAGAATATCCTCATAGCTTTATGATTTTTGAGATGACTTGCTCATTTTCTCCAGGTAGAATGTCCTGTAATAGGATGGTTGGCTTAGTTTTACATAAACGTGTTGGAATTTGGACTTTTTAACTTGAAGGAGTCACCATCTGCAGCTTTTGATTCCACTTTTAGCTGCAATCCGCTCTTCTGTGTACTTATAAAGTAAATGCCATGTAAATAGGAACCCAGGATAGGGTTACTTGTCTTCAAAAGGTCATGTACCAACTGCAGTTGCTGAGTAAGTGTTCCTGCATCTAGGTATGTTTATAACGGTCTTGTTCCATTTATTTCTGCAGAGTGTAGTGAAGCTGATGAGGGGACTGCTGCACTGCATGATCAGACAGGTATGTCATTGTTAACTGCTCCCTGTGTAATAAAAGCACATTTTAATAGTATGTTCACCTCTTAGGGAATGTTTATATCATATTTATATAATTTTTTTCAATTTCACAAATAGTTTACACTAATTTTAGAAAAGTTATAGAATTGAGAGGGGAAATGTCACCCATGACTTTACCACCCAATTACCACTAGAATGTTTCCTTCTAGTCTTTTTTTTAACTCCTCTACAAATGATTTTTTAATA
Source organism: Pteronotus mesoamericanus (assembly GCF_021234165.1). Taxonomy (NCBI): domain Eukaryota; kingdom Metazoa; phylum Chordata; class Mammalia; order Chiroptera; family Mormoopidae; genus Pteronotus; species Pteronotus mesoamericanus. The sequence continues at coordinate 9,341,227 of NW_026555198.1, forward strand.
TCCTTCATCATTACTGTACATGCAATTAATCTATATTGAGTAAATGATGATACAGTTCTATAAGCCCTCATCTGAAATTCTTGGAACCAGGTAAATTTTAAAATTCAGAATTTTTCAGATTTTAGAAGACACTACAGCATGTATACCATATATGTTATGCCCTGAGCAGGTCCAGAACAGCACTCTATTACCGAAAACATTAATCTCTCTGTAGGGAAACATGCATTTTCACACTAATAAAATAAATATAAACTACGAATAGCCCTATGTCAAAATGACCTTTAGAAAAAAACCTTTAGAAGTGTTTCATATTCTATGATTGGAGAGAAGGAGCCAAGGACTTATATCTCCTTGCATTAATTTGCATTTTCCTGATCTAGAGTTAAGTTGAGCATCATGTGTAGATTAAAACTTTGCATTTTTCTCCTATCAAATCATCTGTTAGGTCTTTTGACTATTTTTCTTTTGGGTGTTTCTTTCTTGCCTATTTGAAGAGTTCCAGAACATTATGGCTATCAATCCTTTGTCACATACCACAGATAATTTGTAGTGGTCTATGGTTTATCTTTTAGGTTATTTATGATATTTTTTTCTATTCAAAAGTGTTTCATTTTAAAAAGTGTTTTCCCTTTATCCTAGGAGACCTTTATACAAGTTGCACACCTTGAATCTGAACTGATTTTCTTGAAACCAATATTACACTTTATTAGAAGGAGAAATTGAGGACTGGATTAATAAAATAACCATTCACAGGCATTCAACAAATCTAAAATAAGAAGAAATCAACTCTAGACCTCTGAACTGTTTTACTGGTGCTCTCTCTATTGGGCTGTCTCACAGCCATCATTTCTTATTTTTTTTCTGATTTGCCATTTTTTTGATATTTTAGATATTTACATTTTCTACCTTATCAAATAGGTTTAAATTCACTAATTAAATGAACCATATTTAAAGGTTGGGTTGGCCAAAAAGTTTGTTTAGTTTTTCCATAAAATAAAAGACACATTTTTTATTTTCACCAATAACTTTATTGATTTGGATATTTTGAGTATGTCAGCTATCTCCTGCATGGTATAATGTTCATTGTTTTCAATTAATGTCTCAATTTTATCGCTATCAACTTCAACTGATCTACCCGACCGTGGAGCATTGTCCAGCGAGAAATTTCCAGCATGAAACTTTGCAAATCACTTTTGACACATTCAATCAGTTACAGCACCTTCTCCATACACTGCACTAATCTTCTTTGTGTTTCAGTTGCATTTTTACCTTTCTTGAAAGAAAGCATAATATGCCAGAAATGTTACATATTTCCTTCCATCTTCAATATTAAAATGGCCCCACAAAACTTTAATTTTGATAAGTTTTTTTAACTGCATGGTGATATAACAGCTGTCCCAATACAATCTAACAAAATTATTTGAAGCGTTACTAGAGCCATCTTACAGAAAAAAATAAATGAACTCTTTGGCCAACCCAATATCATATATCAGATGCACACATAATCAAATTTAAGTTTCAGGAACTAAGTCTTTCAGTTAGAGTACTATAGAAGTATTGCATATGGGTTGCTTTTCTGCATAGCCGTCTTTAACTGTTTTTGTTTTCTTCAGGTGGATAAAGTAGAATCCTTCAAATACAGTCAGAGTACCAAGGATAGCCTCCATGCCAAGTACAACACCAAAACCTGTGCCACTGTAGTGGGTGATGACCAGTGGGGACACCTACAGTTGGATGCTACCTCTGTGTACCTGCTCTTCTTAGCACAAATGACTGCATCAGGTCAGTACAAGATCAGAAGTACTGGGGGCCACAGCATTGTGGAGTACTTGCTCTACCACATGTGGCTTCTCCAGAAAACAACATCGCTCTTTATATTGCTCAAAGATGCACATTGGAACCAGAATATTTAGAAAATTTTATAAGGAGAAACAAGTTTTTGAGATCTAGTTGGTATGCTTTACATTGAGAAACAAGTCTGGGGCACTAATTAGTATTTTTAAATTGAGAACCAGGAAATCTGAGGTAGATTTTCCTTAGATGAATATTTTTATCTTTTATTAATCCTCAGATACCTTACCATGAGATGGGAAAGAAGGACTAGGGTTTATTGCTTATTCTCATACTATGCACTGACAAGCCTATAGTTAGTATTAATATAAATTAAATCACCTACTTACTTTATACTACTCTTTATTAATATATTATAAAAAAGGCCTTTTTATAGGCCTCTAAATTATATTAAGGGAATTAACTTAGGAATCAGAATTCAAATGTTTATTTTTTATTGTTGAATAATAACGCTTTTCGTATGGTTTTGTTATTACTTTTAGATGCTTTACCTGAAAAAAGGAAAGCATAAGAACCAACATAATTTCATTTTATTTATCCTAAATTGAGGAAGACAATACAGCTGGTGATATTCAGTTTGTAAATTAAACAAGACCTTTGCCAGATTTTCCTGAGGTAAAGTAAATGCACTTGTCACAATGCCACATTTTTGACATTTTAATTTTTTAAATCTTCCTATCTGGTTATAGAGCTACTTGGTACTAAAACCATTCAGGGTGAGAATTACTCCGGAACGTTCTTCTTCTTTTCTTGCATAAATATATATTTGGTGATAAAACCTTTCTTTTATTCCCCTCCAGAACACACATCTCAGAGGCAGAGTAACCTTTCCTTAAAATTATAATATGGTTACCTATATCTTCCCTTCTTTTGGAGGGGTGGTTTCTTCCTGAATAAGTATATTTTTAGGTTTTATTTGTTTAAATAGAGTGGCAGGTATAACTCCATTTCTAATATTCTTTTAATACCAACTTTGGAGTGTTTTTTTTTACAAAGCAAAAAGTATCTAACTATCCCTTGTGGTTTTTCATTTTGAGCCCAGACAAGAAGCAGAAATATTCTAAAGAGGCTTATAAGAGACCTATTCATTCATTCAATAAATGTCGTTTGTTGATTCCTGACTTAACATTTGATTTTCAACTCAATGAGCTGACTTTGATAGGTACTTGGAATAAAGTGGATAATTTTGGTCAGCCTTTGAGAAATAAGTAGGAATAAGTAGATATTCACAAGTCAGAAAAGGGAAGCGAACAGTATGACTAGAAGCACAGAAGTTAGAAAAGTACTATGTTTAGAGTGTAAGACAGATTTGGAAAAGCGGCAAAAAGGTATAGCTAGAAAATTATGGCTAGCTGTTTAAGGATCTGTGTATTATGTTGGAGTTTATTCTGTAGTCAGTAGGGAGTCCCTCAAGGTAAATAGTTAAGAAAGTTTTAGATAATTAACTCTAGTAGAAAGAGGATAGATTGAAGGGGAAGAAAATTAAGATTGAGGACTACTTGGGAGGTTAATGAAATACTTTAGGTAAGAAATGATGGAGAACTTATGTAAGACAAGTGTCTTCAGGATTTAAAGGATAGATGTGAAAGATAATTTATTGAATATGAAAGATCTTCATGGAAAATTCAGCAATTCTCTGCACATTTTTGAATTCTTCAAAATCTCAACCTTGTTTAAAGGAGAGGTTTAGACAGAAGCTGACTGCAACTCACAGGATGGTGGCATGAAGAGTTCTACAGACCCTCTCCTCAGCAAAATAACCATAAATAGTGAAAATTAAGTTTTTAAAAATCAACCATTTAAATTCACTGGAAATTGTTTTAAGGACATAGAGTAAGTAGAAACTCATTTATTCAAGGAAATTAAAATCTTGAGGAGAGCAGTGAGAAAGTGTAGTATTTGGGCTAACATCTACTCCCTTTCCTGCCCCAAACTCACCGTGACAGAAGAATACTCAAAGTAGATATGGACAAGAGTACAAGGCTCCCTGTCCCCCAGCTCCCATTCTAGAGCTATGAGATCTTCCTGAGAGAGGCAGGTTGCCAGCATTTCTCCTTCTCCCCAACTCTGAGTTGCAGAAGCTGTAGTCTAGCCAAGAATAACTAAGAGGTCTGGAACTCCCCTCATAACCCCCAGTCCCACTCATGGAGTAAAAGTTTAACCCCAGGAAGAACAGGCTGAGAATGCGAGTCCTGGCCCACTTTGCTAGTAGCATGGGGGGAGAGGCAGGCCATAAAAACAGAAAACTTCATCATTGCTCTCCCCAAGGAAACTGACTATTTGGAACAGTGTGGAAAAGTTCATGCTTAAGGGCACTCACAAAAACAATGACATTTTAGCTCTAAGAAATTAAAAGAAGGCTGATAGCTCAAGAAGAGCAACAAGCTCATCCATAGACTTATCTACAAGCTGTGCCAGAGAACCAAGGAAAGAGTCAGGCAAAAAGAGCCCTCCTAGGGTTAAAAGTGTCAAAGACTGGCCTCAAAGACCACCTGAAATGGGACCTGAATTTAATTAGATGAGACAATGGAACAATTTATTCCTCAAGGCATTGTACAAAATAATAGAGCAGTCAGCTGCTAATCAGGGGACATAAACAACTGGGTATACCAGCAGAGGCAGACACTTAATCGATCAGAGAAAGAGACAGTTGCTAAAACTAAAATCACTGTCTTCCTGGGACGACAAGGTGCAGGCCCAAGGCTACATACACCCTCTAAGAAACAATATCAGAGCCTGCATACTGTGTAAGAAGTAGATTTCACTGAAACTGTCCAGCCAAGTCACTAAACAAATAAGTAAAGAAAAGCAATCTCCATGGAAAAAGTATCATTATCTATAGAGTTCCTTTATTATCTACAATATCCAGTTTTAAAAAATTTATGAGGCATGTAAAAAAACAGGAAACTGAGCAAACACACGGGAAAAAGCAGATAACAGAAACTGTCTTTGAGAGGGAGTATATGTTGAACTTAGGAGACAAAGACTTCAAAGCTGTTACTATAAAAATGTCCAATGATCTAAAGGACACCATGCTTAAAGAATAAAGAGAATGTGATGAAAGTATTTCATTAAATAGAGGATATCAATAAAGATATCAAAATTAACCAAATGGAAATTCTGGAGTTGAAAAGTATAGTAACTGAAATGAAAAATTCACTAGAGTGTCTTAACAGATTTGAGTTGGCAGAAAAAAGAATCAGCATCCTTGACTTCTAGTCAAGAAGGCAGCATATGTAAATGTGGTACCTGCCTCCTCCCACAACCACATCAAAATTACAACTAAACTACAAAACAGCCATCATTCAGAATGGTCTGGAATCTGGCTGAATGGAAGTGCTACAAGTAGGGAATTAAAGAAGAAGCCACATCAAGAATGGTAGGAGGGGCAGAGAATGGAACAGGCAGGTCCCACGCCTACCAGTATTGGTAAAAATTGGGAGGAATACCTTGGCTGCTGAGATCCCCCTGAGGAATGATGGTCCTCAGCCCCATACCGGGCCCCCCCGACCCCAGAGTTCCAATGCTGGAAAGAGAAGTCCCCATAACTTCTCTCTGTAAAAACCAGCAGGGACTGAGGCTGAGGGAGATGGAGGTCTTCTGGGGTCCCAGGCAATTCCTCTTAAAGGACCTGTGCGGAGACTTAACACAGACTCACTTCCTCTGAGCTCTAGCACTAGGATAGCAGCTCAAAAGGCACCAGGGGCCTGCTGCTGTGCTGTGCTGTGGTTGCTATTTTGACAAAGCCATAGATCAGGAGGAGCTTGCAGTCTGATGATATGGATCATATTGTCCTTTTTAATTCTGAAGTTATATCTGCCAATAGATCAAAGATTTAAATATAAAAAATGAAATTATAAAAGTACCAGAAACATTCATGGGTTAAAACTTTTTAATAAAAGTTTCTGAGAGTAAAAATGTACTGTAAACAAAGTCAAGTTTTGAAAAAGTAGAAAAAATACTTGTAACACATATGATGGCCAAAAGGCTAACTCCCTTAATACTCATTAATGTATCAATAACAGGAAAACCAGCAATTCAATAGAAATTGGTGGACACAACCAGTTCATAGGAAAAGAAATACAAATGGCTTACAAACATAAAAAGACTCACAACCTTATTCATAATTAAATAACTTCAAATTAAACAAGAGGATTCTATTTCTCATCCAGTAGAGTGGCGAAGATCAAAAACTTATTAAAGCCTGTGTTGATGGGTTGTAGAGAACAGGCAGGTAGTGCTGTTTGTTATGTAAACTATGCACCTCCTTTGTAGAATAACTTGGTAATAATCATCAACATTTAATATACACATGGTGAAGTTATTATGGAGAAGAGTACTGATATTTGCAGCTTACTTTGAAAGGTATCAAAAAATAAGATAGATTGATGGATGGATAGATATGTGATGGAAAAATATAGTAAAATGTTAATGGTTGAGTCCAGATGGTATGTATACAGGTGTTCACTGTAAAATTCTTTCATTTCTTTTGTTTGTTGAAAAATTTCATAATAAAATTTTGGAAAAAATGCATAAATCTGTGACTCAGCAATTCTACTTCAAAGATTTTACCTTGATATACTGGTACATGAGCACAAAGATATATAAATACACAGATATTTATTGTAGTAATGATTGTAGTGATAGATTAGATGCAACCTAAATGTCTTTAATTAATGAACTAGTTATATGAGTAGTCATTCAGTGGAAAGCTGTGTAGCTGTTAAAAAAGATGAGGCAGATAAATTTTAAATTGTCTCCAAGTAATATATGAAAAAAGCGAGGTGCAGCATAGTATGGTACTACTCTTTGTGTAAATTTTATATGTGCATAATATATCTCAGAAAGGATACAGAGGCAACTGCTAAGACTTGTTTCCTCCAGAGAGGAGATTTGACAGAATTGGAGTAATGTGATTCTGGGTGGAAGACTTTCACTATATACCTGTTGGTATTTCTTCAATAAAAATAAGAGATGGGTTAATTAAAAAAAAAGAGAGAGATGGGGAAGGAGAGAGGAGAGAAATGTTACTTTTTTTTTAATCCTCACACGAGAATTTATTTATTGATTTGAGAGAGAGAGGAAGGGAGAGAGAAACATCAATGTGAGAGAGAAATATCTATTGATTGCTTCCCATATGTGCCCCAGTTGGGCATGAAACCCGCAACCATTTTTGGTGTATAGGACAATGCTCCAACCAACTGAGCCACCTCGCTAGGGTGAGAAGTGTTACTTTGTTTCTTTTTTTTAAAAAAGATTTTATTGATTTATTTTTAGACCGAAGGGAAGTGAAGGAGAAAGAGAGGGAGAGAAACATCAATGTGTGGTTGCCTGTCATGGGCCCCCTACTGGGGACCTGGTCCACAACCCAGGCATGTGCCCTGACTGGGAATCAAACTGGCGACCCTTTGGTCCACAGGCCGATGCTCAATCCATTGAGCCACACCAGCCAGGACAGAAGTGTTGCTTTTTAAACAAAAATGAATTATACTATAAATATTGGGAAGCAGTATGGCATCTTGGTTAGGATCTCAATCTCTGAAGTGATACAGAAGTTGATAGTCAATTGGGTCCTATTAGTTACATGACATTAGCCAAATAATCTGTCTGAGCCTCACTGAGAAAATAGAAGTACCCACCTCTTAGGGATGTTGTAAAAATTAGGTGGATAATTAATGCAAAACACTCCATTGTATGCTATAACTATCTGTGTATGGCTTACATTTAGAACAGTTCTCATTTTTACTCCAAAAATATCCATTTAAGTTCTCCTTAGAATCATAATGTTTTTCTACTTCTTGCTCAGTATTTAGATTGTATCCAACTCTTTTAGGAAATATTTGTCTTTTTCAGATGCTTAGGTTTGTACATTTAGACACATTATAAATTAGTTACCTATAGAATTAGGAGTCTGAGACTTTATATTAAAACCTAAAAATAATAATTAAAATTCTTCCATGTTGCTGGTATCTCACTTAGTTGAAGACTAGCCTAAGACTGATTTGTGATTTTTTTTATGGTTCTTAATCGAAGTACCTCCTGTTATTCCTAAACAGAAGTAAGATTACCTGGGAATGGTGGGGTCATTTTGTCACTGTGGCTGCCTTTAAAGCCTATAGTAATCATTGACCAGCTTTATGTCTTTATTCTTTTTTTTTTCTCAGGACTTCATATCATCCACAGCCTAGATGAAGTCAATTTCATACAGAACCTTGTGTTTTACATTGAATCTGCATATAAAACTGCTGTAAGTACTCATTTGGTAATGTATTTTAAACATGGTGTTTTTAAAATTCTAGACAACCCATTTTTTTGTTTTAATGCTTCCCTTTATAGTGAACTAATCTATAAGGCTTCTGGCGAAAATTGAACTAATATATAAAGCTTATTTCTTTGCTAAGCTCTGTCATCCTCTGTTTACCTTCTTCCCAAGGGAGTTACAGAGGCAAGAGAGTCAAGATGTTATGTTTTCATTTCTTTCAAACTGTATAATATCTGATGGTATGTATTTGACAATCTGGGGCTAAATTGTAGTCTTATTTTAATGGCTTACCATCTTAAACAGGAGCAAGATGGCTAGAGAGTAGAATGGGTTAGTTAACTACTTAGAAATAACATTAAGTCATGTAAGTAACATTATCTGTAGACATTGATTCAGTATCTACTATATAAACTACTTACTTTTTCTTATAACTACTATATGAGGTAAATTTATATTAAATCATAAAATATTTAACACCTTCTCTCTTAGGGATCACTGTTCTGCATTGCATGATGTTCATTGTGTTGAAAATGGATATGTCATAAATAGTCCAGTTTTTTTTAACTTAACTATTTTGTTTGTTTAGGTTTTTTTTAGTTGTTTTAGATGGGAAGGTAAATTAGGAACCTGTCACTCCATATTTGCCAGAGAGTTAAATCTAACATAGACATATTTTATGCAAGCAGACATTATTTGTTAACTGATCACTTTGCCTTCTGATACCATAGGCCTAATGTGGTCCAAGGTGCAAGTCAGGGCTCTCTGACCTCTCCACTGCAGCTAAGGTTTGCAGCAGTAGAATAAATGATATTTGTGACTTCTGATGATCTAATCTTTGCTGCACAAACTAGGGTAGAACTGAGTTTGGGGGCAGGCGAGGCTAGCCATGGGATAAATATGGCTGACCTTTCTACCTTTAACTCAGACATTTGACATGAAAAATAATGTAAGGTACATTCAGAAATAAATGTAAGGTGTGTGAGGTATATATGTGTGTGTGTACATGTGTTTGCATGCACCTGCATGTGTGCTCGTAGATATTTTCAAGTTCTATTCAGTGAGAGGACCTAGAAACAATGACACCACAGTGACAATGAGCACCACTGATCAAGTCTAGGATTGCAACTATCATTCTGTAATAAAAGAAAGCAGGATTCCTTAGAGGGGTGTTTGATTCCTGGACTGGTATAGGGAAAATAAAAACTGAGACTGGAGTATCATGTAGTGACAAAAGTGAGGAAGTGTTCAAAATAGAATGGGGGAGGTCAAACCTGGAAAGACTTCCTAAGGCCAAATCTGAAAGAATTTGAGCAACAAAATAAATAATAACATTTTGTTACAACCCAGAGAATAACCTAAATATCCATAAGTTTGTATTGATATAAACAACTGAATAAGTAAATGGGGGAGAAAGGACAGCTCTCCCTTAGTGAAGAATGGCCATTAATGACTACAGAGGTAATAAAAGAACTAGAAAATTGCCATGGAAACACCAGTAATAATTGTTGCAGGCAAGAATCACATGAATGGATGGTGTCAACTGATGGTCAATGGCACCGATTCAACACCAACAGGAATCCCAAATTTGGGGTGCAATGAAGAAACTTTATTCAGTGCAAAACAGCACTTGTGATACAACATGAGTACGAAAAAGCACAGTATGAAAACAATACAACTGTGAGGCAGCACTGGCACAGCTCCCTCTCTGGCCAGACAACTCTGTTCCGCTCCTTGCCTCTGCTTTGTACTGCACTGCTCTGCTCCACCCTGCGTTGGTCTGCTCCTGTCTGTGTCAGTCTGCTCTAGCCTGCTTTGGTCTCCTGCAAGACATCTTCAGTGTTTTAGCTCAGCTAGGAAAACAGTCTTCAGTCTTTGAAAGAGAAAGTGTGCTCCCAGAGCCAGAGGGGAACTGGCTTATATGGACAGAAGTCCCTGTCCTTGGTCCCTAATTGATCTGTCCTCATGCAAATGAGGACTCCAAATCCTCAAAGTTTGGTTGGTCTGAAAGGCATTGTCCTGATTGGTCAGAATAGAACTCCTATGGTTGGTCAGAGCAGTGCAGCTGATTGGATAGGGAGAGCCTCAATCCTATTGGTTAAAATGAGATTCCAGGAACTCCTTTATAAGGGCTGACTCAGATGGCAGAAACACAGTGCAGGGCAGGCAGTTCAGTGCAGGCTTGTCCCAAAGTGCAGTTTGAATGAGAGGCCCCTGTGTAGAAATGGCTACTAAGCTCTGGGTTTGTTTGGTTTTTTTTTTTTAATTTGAGCCCAGTTAGCCACCAGGAGCCCTTCTCAGTAGGTGTCTCCTTTCTCAGGGTTTAAAATACTATATTAGTGGGTGGGTGTTGGAAGAGAAACAAGATATTTGTAGTCACAAAGTGTCTCAAGATATTTATTAATTACAAGGGGGAAAATGGTAACAGTAGAATGGAGTAACCTTGAAGACACCACCTTAACCAAGTGATGAAGGTTAACATCACCAGGGATAAAACAAAACAACATTGTGTGCCTCCTGATATGATGCACTGAGAAGGGCACCACACAATGTCTGTAGTATTCTTGCCAAAAATGCATAACCTCAGTCTAAGCAAGAGAAGATATGAGGCAAATCCAAATTGAGGGAAATCTATAAAATATTTGACCATTATTCCCTAATCTTCAAAAAGTGTCAAGGTTATGAAAGACAAGACTGGAGGAACTGTAACTTATTTGGAAGAGACTAAGGAGGCATGACAAATGTAGAATGGTATTCTGGCTTGGATCCTGGAATATAAAAGAAGTATTAGCGGAAAAAATGGTAAAATCCTAATAAAGGCCCTGACTAGTGTGGCTCAGTGGATTGAGGGCCAGCCTGAGAACCAGAAAGGTCACCTATTTGATTCTCAGTGCAGGGCACGTGCCTGGGTTGCAGGCCACGTCCCCAGTAGGGCACGTGAGAGGCAACCACACATTAATGTTTCTCTCCCTCTCTTTCTCCCTCCCTTCCCCTCTCTAAAAATAAATGTAAAAAAATGATAACAGCCAACACAACAATAGCTGTCCAGTGTGAATGAATAAAAAAATTTAAAAAATCCTAATAAAGTCCCTAATTTGGTTACTAGTATTGTTCTGATGTTAATTTCTTAACTTTGACAGTTGTACTATGTCAGGTGTTAACATTAAGGAAAGCTGAGTGACAGGGGAATGGGAACTCACTTTACTATCTTTGTAACCTCTCTGGAAGCCTAAAGTTATTCAAAATTAAAAAGTTTATTAAAAGTAATTTTAACTATTATCCTTATATTATCAAGGGGCCATATAGAGTTATGGTTAAGAATATAGGCTTTTGAGTGAGAGTACTTGGCCTCTAATCCTAGGTCTGTCACTTACTAGCTGTGTGTCCTTGGGTGAGTCACTTAGCCTCCCTTTGCACCTCAGTTTTGTCATCTATAAAATGTAATGATTAAGGAAGATAGTAGTGTAAAGTACACAGGTTAGTGCATGGTACATTGTCAATGTCAATATGGAGTAAAATTAGAATGGATATTTAAGGTAAAATACCAGGGTGTGGTTTAGGCTCCATTTCCTAGACCCCTTGAGTATCAGCTTTGATGGAAAAATTTGGTAAGTACCTAGAGGTACTGCTTAGAACTATGTAACTACATAGCTCTGTGTAGGAATTAGCTATTTTTGTTGATAATGATGATTGATGAGAGATTCTGGCTAAGAGCATATTTTTCTCACCATGATCATTAGCCTGACCCTTTGAGTAAAAGTTTTCCCATTCAAACTATTATAAACTCTAAAAAACATGAGCCATTTTAAACCACAGGGATTAATGACAGAGAATTTGTTTTTATCCTATTTTGATTCATAACACACTTTTTACTGTAACCAATTCATGTAATTTTCATATTAATCTAAGACTCAGATATTCCAGGTTGGAAACAAGTTTTATGAATCCTATTTTTAAAAGTTTAATTTTTTTTTTACTTAATTACTGCCTGTTCTTTGAGTAACTTTCAGCCAATTTCCTGAATATTTTCTGGCTAGAAAAGTAATAAAAGAATTTTAATGTGTAGGGAGCTGGGCATATTTCCCTGCTATAATCCACTCTAATCTAGTTGATTGACACTGGAGTGCTTAACCTGTAATAAAAACAGGAGGTAGCTCTACTCCACAACGTCAAAGTTTAGTATTTGATGCTGGTATTCTCTGGCAGTGAGAGGTCTGCTGATTAAAGTTGGGGAGGACAGAAAGAGAGTAGTATCTATTTGCTAATTTGGAATTTTATTTGGCTGGAAAGTGTGGGGGGAAGAAGGGAGAGCAGTAAGCACTGATATTGGGCCAAGGATTACAAGCAAAATTTTTGATGAAACATTATCTAAATAATTTCCTATGGAGAAGTAATTCTAACTCTAAAACAAAATGCTGGGGAATAAATATATTAAAGTAAGGAAGCAGAGCAGGCAGCATGTGAGTGAAAGGGCCTCAGAAGGAAACAACATGTTTGAATTTGAAACTGGCCGGGGAAATTTAGAAGGCCTAATCAGTCTTTAACTACAGTTAAACTGTCCAAGAGTCCTACAACTTCTTGGAGTGCCTCCTAGAATTTAAAATTATTGGGGAAATATCTATGAGGGCAACCCAACTCATTGGCATATCCTTAATAAGTATTGTGGGTACACATAAGCATGGCAAGTTAGCTATTACGTATGCCTTTTATTTAATGGTAGTGCATCTAGTAAGCATTTAGTAGTGATGATTTTTCTAATGGAATGTTGGTTATTTTATGCCAGGACTTTGGTATATGGGAACGTGGAGACAAGACCAACCAAGGGATCTCAGAATTGAATGCCAGTTCAGTTGGAATGGCAAAGGTAATTTTTCTTGCTTTGTTTGTCCCAGGTATGAGGGAAGGAAGTCTGGTACGTCTCTGCCATAGATAAAGGCTTAATGTGAATATAGACCATTGTCAAACTAATTATTCTTTTAAACCACAGGCAAAATTCAGATTTTCCCATAGAACTATGAACATATAGGTGAAAACTTCTTTCATAAGCTCCTGATTTATATATCCAGACTGGTTTTGTAGCATATCTCTACTTACATATCCCACAAGAAACTCAGAACATATCTTAAACTAAACTCATCATCTGTACTATTACAAAACAAAAGGAGATCTTTGGTCCTTCCGCATACCATTTGACAAAGCTTGATATCAGGAAACCATTTCTCAATCCTCCACCACCCATACTCTCCTGCAACCCCCATGTCATTATCATCATCATTACCTTTCCACTTGGCTTTATCTTTTCTTTCCCACTGCTACTGCCTCAATTACAGCTCCTATGTTTGGAAAAAGCAAGAAAGCATAGAATAGAATAACAAGAATCGGATCAAAATATATCATAATGATAAATATGCATGACTTAATTTGTTTCTCCTAACAAAAGGCAAAAACACAGATTGATTTAAAAAAAGGAAAAAGTAAGTTCAATCTATATTACCTATAAGAACTCTAATATAACAATTTGATACAGAAATATTAAGAATAGAAAGATCGGCAAAGTCTGGCCAACATAAACAGAAAAGAACATGGTGACTGTGTATGTAAACATCAAATGGAATAGAATTCAAAGAAAAAAATGTATTATATGGAACAAAGAGGACAAAGAAGGTCAATATAGAATTTTAAAAGGCACAGCCTAGCCCTGGCTGGTGTGGCTTAGTGGGCTGAGGGCTGGCCTGTGAACCAAAAGGTCGCCAGTTTGATTCCTAGTCAGGGCATATGCCTGGGTTGTGGGCCAGGTCCCCAGTAGGGGGTGCGCGAGAGGCAACCACACATTGATGTTTCTCTCCCTCTCTTTCTCCCTCCCTGCCCCTTTCTCTAAAGATAAATGAATAAAATCTTTAAAAAATTTTATTAAAACAAACAAACAAACAAAAGGCACAGCCTAAAATGAGAAAGCCTCACCTGGTATGTAGTTTCAATTAATACAAAACAAAATATATTTTAAATACAAGTCAAAATAGAAGCAGTTATAAGGGGATAATTTAACAAAAAACATTGCCAGCCATGACAGATGAAATAAACCAAAAGTAACATCACAGGAAATTTCAACTGTATAATTAATGTGGTTGAATTAGTAAGTATATATGGAACTTTGTACCTACAAATATTTATCCCCTGGGTAAACTTTTTCGTTTAATGTATTTTTATTACCAAAGTGGTACAGATAATTGAGCTTATTTTAAAAAATCTTACTATATTTCTATGTAACCTGATTTTTTTTAAATCCTCAACTGAGGATGTGCTTGTTGATTTTTTTAGACAAGGGAAGGGAGGAAGAGAGAGAGAAACATCGATGTGAGAGAGAAACATCAATCAGTTGCCTCTCATACATTCCCAGACCAGGGACCAAACCTGCAACCCAGGGACATACCATGACTGGGAATTGAACCCATGACCTTTTGGTTTATGGGACACCAACCAAGCCACACTGGCCATCAGTGCATAACCTGATTTTTTAAACTCAACAATCTTATATTTCACTGAACAACATAGTCAACATCCTTCTGTGTAATTTTGTACCAATAATCTAGCTCATTCTTCTCAGTTGCTGACAGTATTTAATAATGCCCCTATTGATGGAATAGCCTCAATTTTTTACTATTCCAAATAATGCTTTAGTGAGAATCCTCATATGTATATCCTAGTGAAGTTGCACAGATACTTTTGTAGCATATAATCTTAAAAGTACAACCACTGGGTTACGGGATATACATGTTAAAATTGCCCTCCAAAATAATTTCCACCTGTTTATACTTTCCCCATCCATATATGATGCATCTATGCCATTATGTGCTATATGTTCATTTTCCTCAAATCCTCACTAACTGGATACTTTGGAATAATTTGACTTAAAACAATTTTAACCAGTGAAACTTTTTTCTACTTTCTATTTTGAAATTATTTTAGATTTAGAAAAAAGTTACAAGCATTGTGCAAAGAATTCCTATAAATTCTTCATCCAAGTTCTCCACTTGTTAACATTTGTTTTATCTTTCTATTTACATATATATACACACATGTTATTTTTTTCAGAACTAGTTGAGGATAAATTGCAGATGTGTTGTTCCATTTCTTCTAAATACTTAAGCGTGAATTACCTCGAAGACTCTTCCATAACCATGGTACAATCATCAAAATCAGGAAATGAACACTGGCATTATACTACCACAGAATCCACAGACCCTATTAAAAGTTCTTTAGTTGTTCCAATAATGTCATTTATGGCAAAAAAACAAAAAAAACAAAACCCTGAAATCTACGGTCCAATCCAAGATAACATGTTACATTTAGTTTTAATGTCTCTTAGGCTTCTTTTTTTAATTTTAAATTAATTAATTTATTTTTTCAACTACATTTGTCTCTGCCTTCCCCCCACCTCTTTCCCTTGCCCCCTCACTCTTTTCCTCCCTCAGCTCTTCCCCTGTGGTTTTGTCCATGAGTCCTTGCTATATGTTCTTTGACTTTCCCCTTCCCTTCCTTTTCCCCCGCCCCCCCCCACCTCCTTCCCTCTTGTCTCCGTTGGTTTCTTTTCCTTTCAGTGTTGCTGGTCTTATTTTCCTTGCATCTTTGTTTTGTTGGTTAGGTTCCGCTTATAGGTGAGATCATATGGTATTTGTCTTTCGCCCCCTGGCTTATTTCGCTCAGCATAATGCTCTCCAGTTCCATCCATGCTGTCACGAACTTTAGTAGTTCTTTTTTTCTTTCTGCTGCTTAGGCTTCTTTAATCTCCAGACCTGTTTACTTTTTATGACATTGACATTTTTTAAGAGTACAGCCCCTCAGTTTGAATTTGTGTGCTATTCCCTCATGATTTGATTAAATTTATGCATTTTTAGTAAGAATACCACAGAGATGATCCTGTGCCCTCAGTATATGATCAGGAAATACGATAAAGATTTGTCCCATTACTGTTGATGTTAATTTTAATGACTTAATTAACGTGGTGTCTGCTGCATTTCTCCACTGTAAATTTGTTACTTTTCCCCTTGTAAGTAGTAAGTACTTTGTATCAAGCCAAGTTCTGATTACCCTTTAGGTCTCAGTTTAGGCATCATTTCTCCAGGGAAGCTTCCGAGAACTTCCCACTATCCTAAAGACTAAGTCAATTCTGTCTCTTAATGGAAGAACTACAAATAACTAATAAATACTTGAAATAATGTTAGTAAATTAATGCAACAGACACCATTTTTTCTACCAAATTAGGAAAAATTTGTAAGATAATACATTGCATTAAAGAAAGCGCTATTATGCACTGCTGGTGATAGTTATACAGCATGGGGCAAAAGTAGATTTATAGTTTTAAGTACATGAAACAGAGTTTATTCCTGTATTATTTATTTATTATTGCATTATTTTCCATACAAACAACTGTAAGCCTACTTTTGCCCCACCGTGTATTGGTACAACTTGCAAGAAAAACAATTTAGCATTATGTCTTAAAAATTGTTCATACCCTTGACATAGTGATTCTATCTCAGGGAATTAATTCTTAGAAAAATAAATCAAAATGAAAATGAAAAATTATTCTGTTAGCTTAACAACATGTAAGAGTCTACTATATGCCATGCTGTGTGCAACACATTGGTGAAAACACAGTACCTGACCTTGAGGAATTTATAATTTTAGCAAGAGATGCTTATCAAAGCTCTGTTTCTAATAACACACAATTAAAGGCAACCAGAATTTTGAATAATTGGTATATGGTTAAGTAAACTTTATCACAGCCATATGAGAGAATATTGTGTTGAAATAAGCAGTTTTAGAACATGGAGAAATACTTATGGTCTAGTATCCTAACCAAATTTTATGCCAAAAGTTATCTCAACTGTAGACAAATATACATTAAAAAACTAACCGGAAAAATGTTGAAATGTTAACAGTGATTATTATGGGTAATTTTTGCCACCTTTATTCTAGATCTTATATTTTTGTAATCGGAAAAGCAAGAAATTAAGCAGATTTTATTTTTAAAGCCTGATGCTTGATTTGATAATGCTATAACATTCCTCTTTTAAAGTTCTTTTATCTTGTTTTTATTAAATTTATTGGAATAACATTAGTTAATAACATTATACAAGTTTCAGGTTCACAACTTTATAATAAGACATCTGTATATGCAATGGTGTGCTCACCTCCCAAAGTCTAGTCTCCATCCTTCACCATGTAATTAACCCCCTTTATCCGCTTGGTCTTCCTCGATCCCTCTTCCCTTCTGTAAACATTTTGTTGTCTGTATCTATGAGTTTGCTTTCTTCTTTGTTTGTTGCTTATTTTTTAACATCCAACCTATGAATGAAGCCATATGGTTCTTGTCCTCTTCCTTCTGCCTTATTTTAGCATGATACTCTCCAGATAAACCGATGTTGTCATAAATGGCAATATTTCATTTTTTATGGCTGAATACTATTTGATTATATATGTGTACCACGTTTTCCTTTTCCAATCATCCATCAAAGACACTTTGGTTGTTTCTATGTCTTGGCTATTGAATAAGATGCTGCAATGGACATAAGGATATGTATATCTTTACAAATAAATGTTTTCATATTTTTCAGGTAGATACCCAGAAGAGGGATTGCAGAGTCATATGGTAGTTCTATTCTTAATTTTTAAGAGGAACCTCCATAATGTTCTATACTGGCTATACCAATTTACATTTTCACCAGCAGTATATAAGGATTATCTTTTCTCCCCATCCTCTCCAATACTTACTGTTTGTTGACTTATCGTTGGTAGCCATTCTGGCAGGTGTGAGGTGATGATTTCTTATTGTGGTTTTAATTTGCATCTCTCTGATGATTAGTGATGTTGAGCAATTTTTCCATATGTATATTGGCCATCTGTATGTCCTCTTTTGAGAGGTGTCTATTCAGGTTTTTTGCCATTTTTTGATTGGGTTTTTTGTCTTCCTGGGATTGAGTTGTGTAAATTCTTTATATAATTCATAAATTAACCCACTTATCCAATGTATCATAGACAAATAGGTCCTCCCATACAGTAGATACCCTTTTTATTTTGTTGATGGTTTCTTTTGTTGTGCAGAAGCTTTTTAGTCTGATGTAGTCCCATTTGTTTATTTTTCCTTTGTTCTCTTGCCCTAGGAGATACATCAGCTAAATATTGGTATGTGAGATGTCTGAGATTTCACTGCCTGTGTTTTCTTCTAGGATTTGTATGGATTCAAGTCTAACATTTAAGTCTTTAATCTATTTTGAGTTTATTCTTGTGTATGGTGTAAGTTGTTGGTCTGTCTTCAGTTTTCTGCATATACCAGTCCAATTTTCCCAACACCATTTATTGGAGAGACTATATTTACTCTATCTTGCCTCCTTTGTCAAATATTAAATAACAATAAAGGAGTGGGTTGATTTCCAGCTCTCTGTTCTGTTCTGTTGATCTATATGCCTATTCTTATGCCAGTACCAGGCTGTTTTGGTTACAATGGCTTTGTAGTATAGTTTGATATCAGGTATTGTGATCCTTTCGACTTTGTCCTTTTTTTTCTCAAGATTGCTGAGGCTATTTGGGGCCTTTTTTTTGGTTCCATATAAATTTTTGGAATATTTCTTCTAGCTCTGTAAAATATGCTATTAGTATTTTAATAGGCATTTCTTTGAATCTATAGATTGTTCAGGTAGTATGGAAATTTTAATGATATTAATGCTTCCAATCCGTGAACATGGTATATGCTTCCACTTGTGTGTGTCTTCTGCTATTTTTTTTTCTTCAATGTCCTATACTTTTTTGAGTACAGGTCTTTACCTCCTTGGTTAAGTTTGTTCCTAGGTATTGCTTTTTTGTTGCAATGGTAAAGGGAATTGTTTTCTTAGTTTCTCTTTCTGATAGTTTATTATGAGTGAATAGAAATGCCATCAATTTCTGAATATTAATTTTGTGTCCTGCTACTTTGCCAATTTCATTTATTAAATCTTGTAGTTTTTTAGTGGATTCTTTAGGGTTTTCTATGTACAATATCATGTCATCTGCAAATAATGACAATTTTACTTCCTTCTTTCCAATGTGGATGCCATTTATTTCATCTTCTTTTCTGATTTCTGTGGCAAGAACTTCCAGTACTATGTTGAATAAGTGTGGTGAAAGCAAATATTCCTGTCTTGTTCCTGATCTTAAGGAACACAGTTTTAGTTTTTGTCTGTGGAGTATGATATTGGCTGTAGGTTTTTCATATCTGGCTTTTATTATGTTGAGGTATGATCTCTCTATTTCTACTTTGCTGAGAGTTTTTATCATAGATGGTTGCTGGATTTTATTTTTCTGCATGTTTTGATGTGATCATGTATCACATTTATTGATTTGCTAATAATGTACTAACCTTGCATCCCTGGAATAAATCCCACTTGGTCATGGTGTATGATCTTTTAAATGTATTGCTGGATCCAATTGGCTAATATTTTGTGGAGGTTCTTAGAATGTATGTTCACCAAGGATATTGGCCTATAATTTTTTTCTTTGTAGTGTCTTTATATGGTTTTGGAATTAGAATAATGCTGGCTTTGTAAAAAGAGCTTGGAAGTCTTCCCTCCTCTAGAATTTTTTGGAGTAGTTTAAGGAGGATAGGTGTTAGTTCCTAATTGAATGTTTGGTATAATTTCCTTGTGAAGCCATCCAGTTCAGGAATGCTGTTTTCTGGGAGTTTTTTGATTACTGCTTTAATTTCATTAGTTGTAATCAGTCTATTCAAGTTTTCTGATTCTTCCTGATTGAGTTTTTGAAAGTTATATATTTCTAGGAATTGGTCCATTTTGCCGAATTTGTCCAATTTGTTGGCATATAGTTGTTAATAGTATTTTTCTTTTACAATCCTTTGTATGTATGTGACATCCATTGCTACTTTGCCTCTTTCATTTCTGATTTTATTTATTTTGGTCCTCTTTGTTTTTTGATGAGGCTGTCTAAAGATTCATCAATCTTGTTTATATTTTCAAGGAACTAGCTCTTGGTTTCATTGCTCTTTTGTATTGTTTTTTTCCTCTATGTCATTTATTTACACTCTCATCTTTATTATTTTCTTTTTTCTACTTAGCTTTTCTTGTTCTTCTTCAAATTATTTTAGGTGTAGGGTTAGAGTGTTTATTTGAGATGTTTCATGCTTTTTGAGGTAGGCCTATAATGCTATGAACTTCCCTCCCAGGACCACTTTTACTGTGTCCTATAAATTTTGGATTTCTGAGTCTTTATTTTCATTCTTTTCCAGGTAATTTTTTATTTCTTCTTGATATATTTGGTAACCCATTCAGTGTTTAATAACATGCTGTTTAGCCCCCATGTGTTTAAATGTTTTGAGTTTCTTATTGTAGTTGATTTCCAGTTTTATGCCATTGTGATCCAAGAGGATGCTTGATATGATTTCAATCCTCTTGAATTTTTTCTCAATTATTTTGTGTCCTAACATGTGGTCTCTTTTTGAGAATGATTCGTGTGCACTTGAGAAAAATGTATATTCTGTCGCTTTGGGATGAAATGTTCTGTGAATATCAATTAAATCTATCTGATCTAATGTTTCATTTAAGGTCACTGTTTCCTTGATTTTCTGTCTGGAAGATCTATCCGTTGATGTCAGTGGGGTGTTAAAGTCTCCTACTATGATTGTATTGTTGTCAGTATCTCCCTTAATGTTCACTAAGAGTTTTTTAAAATATATATTTAGGTGGTTCTATAGTAGGTACATATATGTTTACCAGGATTATATCTTCTTGTTGGATTGATTCCTTTGGTATTATGTAGTGACCTTCTTTGTCTCTCGTTGTGGCCTTTGTTCTGAAGATGATTTTGTCAGATATAATTATTGTCACCCATTTTTTTTGTTTGTTTCGTTTTGCATGGAATATTTTTTTCCATCCCTTCACTTTTAGCCTGTGTGAATCTTTTGTTCTGAGGTGAGTCTCATGTATACATCTTTTCTTACCCATTTAGTTACTCTGTGTCTTTTGATTGGAGCATTTAATCCATTTACATTTAAGATTTTTATTGATAGGCACTTATTTATTGTCATTTTATTATTTATGCCTATGTTTCTTCCTCTCTCCATTTCTTCTTCTTACAGCAGTCCCTTTAACATTTTTTGCAATGCTAGTTTGGTAGTAATGAACTCCTTTAGCTTTTTTTAAAATTTTGTCTGAGAAGCTCTTTATTTCACTTTCAGTTTTAAATGATAGTATTGCTGGGTGGAGAAATCTTGGTTTCAGATCCTTGCTTTTCATTACTTTGAATACATCTTGCCATTTCCTTCTGGCCTATAGTGTTTCTGTTGAGAAATCAGCTGACAGCCTTATGGGAACTCCCTTGTAGATAACTACTGCCTCTCTCTTTGTGACTTTTAGATTCTCTTTTTGTCTTTAACTATTGTCATTGTAACTATGACATGTCTTGGTGTGGGTCTCCTTGAGTTCATCTTGTTTGGGACTCTCTGTGCTTCCAGAACTTGTGTGACTTTTTTATTCACCAGGTTAGGAAAGTTTTCTGTCATTATTTCTTCAAACAGATTCTCTATCCCTTACTCTCTTTCTTCTTCTTTTGGTACCCCTGTGATGTAGTGGTATTACATTTCATGTTGTCCCAAATATTCCTGAAACTATCCTCCTGCTTTTTAATTCTTTTTTCTTTTGCTGTTCTGTTTGAGTGATTTTTTCCTACCTTGTCTTTTAATCTGCTGATTCACTCCTTTGCTTCATCCATCCTACTGAATAGTCCCTCCAGTGTGTTATTTATTTCAGATATGTTATTCTTCATTTCCAACTGATTATTTTTTTTATAGTTTCTCTGTCCTTTTTCGTGCTGTTGAGCATTCTATAACCATTACTTTGAACTCTGTTTCTAATAAAATGTTCGCCTACATTTCATTTAGCTCTTTTTCTGGAGATTCCTCCTGTTTTTCATTTGGGACCTGTTTCTGTGTTTTCCCATTTTGGTTGTCTCTTTGTGTTTGTTTCTATGTATTAAGTCGAACTGCTATGACTTTCAGACTTTGTGGGGTGGTCTTCTGTAGTAGGTGCCCTGTGGGACACAGTGGTGCAGTCTCCTTGATCACCTGAGCTGGGTCTCTAGGAATGACCCTTATGTAGGTTATGTGGCCCTCTCCTGTTGTACTTGTTTCTTGATTGCTGTTGTCCCTTTCATGGGTGTGCTCCATCCTTAGGCTGGTTGAGGTTCAACCCCAACCACATCGTGCAAATTGTTGTACATGTGCTGACTGAAAAAAAAAAACAATGCAAAGCAAAACAAAACTGAAAACAAATAAACAAACCAACACTAACAACAAAGATAACAACAAAAAGAATCAGGAATGAAAGAAGTCACTAATACTATAACAAAAAAAATAACAAATTAAGTAAAAAAGAAAAAAGAATAATAAAAGACAAATAACAAAGAATTAGAGAAGGAAAAAAATTTGAAAGATATGAAAGGAAAAAAGGAAGATAAAAGAAAGAAAAATAATAACAAATAATAAATATATAGAGAAAAATATAGATTAAATAAAAATAAGGAAAACTGCCAAAAAGGATATAAAAATAGAATAAGAATAGGAAAAAGAGAATGAGAGATATGAAAGAAAAAAGGGAAGACAAGAAAAATTGAAATAGAAAGGAGAAAATAAAGATTAAAAAAGAAAAAAAGTGTGGTTTGCCTCACCAGATCATTGTGCTTGCTGTGATGACCCTCTCCATACGCTGTTAGTGAAGCCCAGTGAAGCCAGGTGAAGCCCGTTGGATCCCATTCTGGTGCCGTCTGAAGCTGGCCACTTGCTGTACTGGTCTTAGGACTCGCAAGTTCTCTGTTGCAAGCCAATGTCATATGCTGTCCCCACCTGGCCTTTGGCAAGCCTGCCAGGGTGGAGCTTCTAGTAGACCATCAGGTTGGGCCTCCAGAGCCCAGAGGTTGGATCTGCCTCCAATCTCATCCTTTGTCCCCTCTCTGAGCTGCTGTCCCTTCTTTCACAGAAATGCCCTCAGGGGAAGTAACCAAAACCTGGAAGGGGTGTTTCAAACAGCCTTGATGGTGGTGCTCACACTCTGTAGGAAGGGTAGGTGGGTACTTCCTCTTCTTCCCATGGCTGCGCAGGCTGAACTCGTTGGGGAGCTTGGATCTGATTCCCCATATTGCAGCTGCAGAGCTCAGAACATGCCCATCTGACTCCTGGGCAGAAGCCCACTTGAGGATCACACAAAAAAATCAGTCCTGCTTGGTACTCAAATCTCTGTGTACTCAGTGGCAACAGCAGGGCAGGGCCAAAACTCCCAATTTCACCTGGGCTTTGAACCAGCCAAATGTCCGACTCTTCTGCACCATCTAACCAAGCAGGGTGTAGCCAAAGTTTTAGCACAGTTCCCCTTTGCCTTGCAGCACACAGAAAGACACTGTACATGGGAGGAGGGTCGCCGCCTGATGTGGGTTAGAGTGGTCCTCTTCCTTAAGCCTCGCCATCCAGACTCTGACTTGCTCTCTGCCCAAAGTCCTTCCAGAGGACAGAGGGCCCTTCAAATTCACTGCTCTGTGTACCAAGAACATCCTTTCTGCAACCTTGAACTGCTGTGTGACCCCTTCAGCAGTCACAGATCAGGGAAAACTTCCGAAGCTAGTGTTGTAACAGTGGGCTCGCTCCTTCTCTGGGATGGTGCTCTCTGAGTCTCCCACCTGGATAGAATCCCCACTGCTCCTCACCTCCCAATGCTGCATGGGCTCCCCTTTATGTCTCTTGTTGTCCTGTAGTGGGGTCCTTACATGAAGCTGAGATCCCACCATCCCACGGGGAGGGAGCTCCTCTGCTAATGTATCCCTCTGATTCCCCTGTCACCATACCTGCATGAGGGTGCCTCACCCTCGTACTTGTCTCTTCTTCCTCTGTACTCCTGTTTCTAAAATTTTAGATCAGCTACACTTCTACTGGTTTTTCAAGTTGAATGCTCTGAAGTTTAGCTGCAGGTCCAGCCTGGATCTGGGAGCAAGCAGACTGAGCTGTCAGTTACTTTGCAGCCATCTTGGAATTCCCCCACCCATTTTTAATTGAATTGTTTTTTTGTTGTTGTTTTTCTTGACTTTTTATATATCTTGGATATTAACCTCTTATCAGATATGTGGTTGGCAATATTTTCTGCCATTCCATAGGTTGTCAGTTTATTTATTGTTCTTTTGCTATACAGAAGCTTTTTAGTTTGATGTAGTCCCAATTGTTGATTTTTGCCTTAGTTGCTTGTGTTTTTGGTGTCATCTAAAAAAAAATTGCAAAAACTAATGTAAAGGAATTTCTTCCCTGTGTTATCTTCTAGGAGTTTTAAGGTATCAGATCTTATGTTTAATACTTTTAAGTTAATTTTTTGTGAGTAGTATAAGATACGTATCAAATTTCATTGCTTTGCATGTGGTTATCCATTTTTCCCAACATCATTTGTTGATTAGTTGAAGACACTGTCCTTTCCCCACTGAGTTTTCTTCACTTCCTTGTCAAATATTAATTGACTGTAAATGCAAGGGTCCATTTCTGAGTTCTGTATTTTGTTCCGTTGGTCTATGTGTCTATTTTAATGCCTATACCATACTATGTTAATTACTATACTTTTATAGTATAACTTAAAATTGTGAAGTGTTAGGCTTTCAACTTTGTTATTCTTTCCCATAATTGCTTTGGATAGTTGAGGTACTTTGTGGTTTAATATAAATTTTAGGATCTCTCAACTCCTTGGCTAAATTTATTCTTAAGTATTTTATTGATTTTGATGCTATTGTGAATGGTATAGTTTTTTAAATTTCTTTTTCAGATGGTTTGTTGGTAGTATACAGACACAGCACTGATTTCTGTATGCTGATTTTATGTCCTTCAACTTCACTGTATTTGTTGATTAGGTTTTTGGCTAAGCCTTTAGGGTTTTCTGTATATAAGATAGTATCATCTGAAATAATGACAAGTTTACTTTCATTCTGATTTGGATTCCGTTTATTTCCTTGTCTTGGCCTGATTGCACTGCCTAGGGCTTCTAACACTATGTTGAGTAAGAGTGGTAAGAGTGGGCACCCTATTTTTGTTCCTGATCTTAGAGGAGGAGCTTTCAGTTCTCAGTGTTGAGTATAATGTTAGCTGTGTGTATGTCATATAGGGCCTTTATTATGTTGAGGTATGTTCTTTCTGCATTGAATCTGTTGAGGATGGCTATAACCTCCATCTTAATCATCTCTGGGACAATATGAGAGGAAAAGAACAATTCAAAGGCTTCTTGGAATAAAGAATGTTAATTGTATTTTATGTTCTGCTGAGCATATTTAAAATGACATTATGTACATTGGTATGATACTGAAGTACAGGTAGTAGAAATATATATCTTTCTAATGCTGACATTGACCGTCCCTTCCTTGCTCCTCACAGGCAGCCCTGGAAGCGTTAGATGAACTGAATCTGTTTGGTGTGAAAGGTGGGCCCCAATCAGTTATTCATGTCCTTGCTGATGAAGTGCAACACTGCCAGGTAAGACAATAATGGACCACATTATAGAAAATTTTATTCTAACCCAGATTCAGACTTAGTATGAACTTTAAAATAAAGAGACCTGATTGAGGACACATAATTTTATTTATTACCATGTGCCAAAAATGACTTATCAAACATCCTATACTGGGATAACCCTGATATAGAATTAGTAGTAACATAAGTCATAGTCCTGCTCTCTCACCCAGAGTTATGAAGGGATTCCATTATAGTATATGGAATTCTTCAGTGTTGTCATATCAAGTTTATGGACCCTGCTCCTGAGTATCTCCTTTTCTAGGAATAGCAGGAGAGCAAGGGATGATGGATTTTGAGTGTTCTTGATAATGGCTCTTAAACATCCTTTGTCCCAGTTTTAAATGTTTGGAATTTAGATTGTTTAAATGGTAACTGCATATCTTCAGTTTTGTTTCAGATTATTCTGTGTATTGAAAGATTAAGGTTCTTCTCATTGGCAAAATGATTTTTCTTCTCCAAACCCTGAGTAGACATGCATAATTTTATAGTGAATATGAATTCATCTTCTCATTGTAAAAACATAAGATTTCTTATGGAAAAGATAAATATAAAGGATATATGGGCTGAGCCTTCCATTTCCTACTTCTCAGCAGCTACATTTTCTCTTATCTTTATGCTCAATTGTTGCTAGTGGAATAACAGGATTGTGGGTGGGATAATGATGTTAAGAGTATTCTGTATCCATTAGCATCTGCTTAAAAATCAGGATTGGAAAACATTGAGAGCAGGACTGAAACAAGGGATAACTTACAGAAATAGCTAGTTTTAAAAGCTATCCCTGTTGAATACTGTTTAGATTTTCTTCTGAATGATCATTTTCTACACAAATCTTTTGAAACTACATCTGTTAGTTTTACAATCCCGAGTTATTGACTAATGTGCCACATTTGATTTTCTTTCTCTTAGTCTATTCTTAATTCAATACTCCCTCGGGCTTCAACATCCAAAGAAGTTGATGCTAGTCTACTTTCAGTTATTTCATTCCCAGCCTTTGCAGTAGAGGATAATCAGCTGGTGGAGATAACAAAACAGGAAATCATCACCAAGCTTCAGGTATGTCTATATGAGCCTTTCTTTCCATTAGGGTTCTTATTTTAAGGGAAAATTATAATTTTGGGGGGCCTTCAGTATGACCTGTGTTAATGATTTAACCAAGTGACAGGATTCATGTCACCGGTAATAAGGCGTATTAACATCATGTACTCCTGATCCCCATTAACGTCATGTACCCCCATTGCACTGAAAAGTGCACAGAATCTCTGACATCCTTCCCAATACTGCATAGCCTCAATCTAATCATGAGAAAACATCTGGCAAAACCTAATTGAGAGACATTTTCCAAAATAACTGATAAACGCACTTCAAAGGTGTCAAGGTGACACTTCTTAAACAAGGAAAGACTGAGAAACTGTCACAGATTGAAAGAGACTAAGGAGACATGACAACAAAAAGCATTGGGATCCTGAATTGGATAATGGAACAGAAAAAAGCCATCAGTGGAAACACTGGTGAAATCCAAGTAAGTTCTGTACTTTGGCTAATAGTGTTGTGCCAAGGTGAATTTTTTAGTTTTGATAAATACCCTATACTTATGTAACATGGTTAACATAAGGGGAAACCAGTAGGAGGGTATATGGAGACTCTCTGCACTGTTCTTGAAACTCTTCTGTAACTCTCAAACTATCTAAAAAATATGATTTTTAAATTTTTTATTTATTTTTATTGTTGTTAAAGTACATTGTCTCCATTTTCCCCCTACCACTACGCCCTGCCCCACTTGGGATATTTTATAAGCTTGTAAGCTGTGTGAGCAGGAACACATAGATTACTAACTGGGCTGCCACAGATTTGCCCTAATGGTAGAAAACCATGGAGAGGATAATATTAGGAACTCTGTTTTAGGGAACAGCCTGTAACTTAGCCCCACCTTGAAATCACATTGCTGAAATCAGTTTCTGCTGCTGAGCTGTAATCGGGGTTTTTTTAATTTAAAAAAAAATTTTTCCACATTTTTAATATTTTTAGTATTTTTTATTGTTGTTCAATTTCAGTTATCCCCATTCCCCGCCATTACTCTCCCCTGCCCTGCCCACCCCCCAACATTCAACACTCGCCCCTCCATGCTCCATTGTCCTTGTCTATGGGTCCTTTCTTTCTTTCTTTCTTTCTTTGAAGTGAATTTTTTTTTATTTTTTCAAATACATTTGTCTCTGCCTTCCCCCCACCACTTTCCCCTGCCCCTCCCCCCTCCTTCCCCTTTGGTTTTGTCCATGAGATGGGTCCTTTATGTAAGTTCCTTGACTTGACCCTCCTTTCTCCTATTATCCCCCACCCCCTCCGCTCTGGTCACGGTCACTTTGTTTGTTATTTCCATGTTTCTGGTTCCATTGTGCTTGCTTCGTTGTTTTGTTGAATAGATTCCACTTACAGGTGAGATCATATGGTATTTGTCTTTCACCCCCTGGCTTATTTCACTTAGCGTAATGCTCTCCAGTTCCATCCATGTTGTCGCGAAGGGTAGGAGATCCTTCTTTCTTTCTGCTGCATAAATTGTGTAAATGTATCACAGTTTTTTGATCCACTCATTTACTGATGGGCACTTAGGCTGTTTCCAGCACTTGGCTATTGTATATTATGCTGCTATGAATATTGGGATGCATGGGTTCTTTTGAATTGATGTTTCAGGTGGTTAGGATATATTCCTAGCAGTGGAATCGCTGGATCAAAAGACAGTTCCATTTTTGGTTTTTTGAGGAAATTCCTACTGTTTTCCACAGTGACTGCGCTAGTCTGCATTCCCACCAACAGTGCACTAGGGTTCCCTTTTTTCAATGTCCTTGACAACACTTGTTTGTTGATTTGTTTATGATGGCCATTCTGACAGGTGTGACATGGTATCTCATTGTGGTTTTAATTTGCATCTCCCTGATGGCTAGTGATGATGAGCATCTTTTCATAGGTCTCTGAGCCCTGAGTATGTCCTCCTTGGAGAAGTGTCTATTCAGGCCCTTTGCCCATTTTTTAATTGGATTGTTTGTCTTCCTGGAGTAGAGTCATGTGAGTTCTTTATATATTTTGGAGATCAAACCCTTGTCCGAGATATCACTAGCAAATATATTTTCCCATACAATTGGTTCCTTTTTCATTTTGCTGATATTTTCTTTGGCTGAGCAGAAGCTCTTTAGTTTAATGTAGTCCCATTTGTTTATTCTTTCTATTATACCCTTTGCTCTAGGGGACAAGTCAGTGAAAATATTGCTACATGAATTATCTGAAATTTTCCTGCCTATGTTCTCCTCTAGGACTTCTATGGTGTCACGATTTGTATTTAAGTCTTTTGTCCATCTTGAGTTTGTTTTTGTGTATGATATAAGTGTGTTGCTTTCTATATCTTTCTTGAAGTCCTCCAAGATTTTCCTTATATATTTGGGTGCTCCTGTGTTGGGTGCACACATGTTTACACTGTTTATGTCTTCTTTATGGATTCTCCCCTTGAGCTTTATGAAGTGTCCTTCTGTGTCTCTTTTTATGGTCTTTGTTTTGAAGTCTATTTTGTCTGATATACCTATTGCTATCCTGGCTTTTTTTTCCTGTCTGTTTGCTTGTAATATTTTTTTTCCAACCCCTTCACTTTCAGTCCGTGTAGGTCTTATTTCTGAGGTGGGTCTCTTGGAGACAGCATATATGTAGGTCACGTTTTCTTATCTATTCAGCTACTCTGTCTGTTGATTGGTGCATTTAATCCATTTACATTTAAGGTTATCATTGATAGGTACTTATTCATTGCCATTTTTTCCCTTTGTACCTGTGTTCCTCTCTCTCTCTCACTCTTTTCCTTCCTCTTCTTAAAGCAGTCCCTTTAGCATGTCTTGCGATGCTAGTTTGATGGAGGTGTATTCTCTTGGCCTTCTTTTGTCTGGGAAATGACTTATTTTGCCTTCCATTTTAAATGAGAGCCTTGCTTGGTAGAGTAGTCTTGGTTGCAGGCCTTTGCTTCTCATTATTTGGAATATTCTTGCCATTCTCTTCTGGCTTGTACTGTTTCTCTTGAGAAATCAGCTGCTAGCCTTGTCAGAGCGCCCTTGTATGCTACTTCCTGTTTATCCCTTGCTGCCTTTAAGATTTTCTTTTTGTCTTTGAATTTTGCCATTTCAATGATGATGTGTCTTAGAGTGGGCTTCTTTGGGTTCATCTTGATTGGGACCCTCTGTGCTTCCTGGACTTGTGTGACTTATTCTCTAGATGAGAATATGTTTTTAGCATTTGTTGTGACTTAAAATATAGATCTTGTATAAACATTGTCATTAATCAAATTGCTGGGTCTTTGATTTACATGGCCTTGCATCCATGCTGTTTCTTCCACTTGGAAGGCCCTACCTCACCTGCTTTCAATCTCCATCTTTCCATGTCCAGTTGCTCCCAGTTCTTCAAACTACATTTCAAAATGCAAGTGCTATTGGATTATGCAAGTTGGAAATAATCTCTGTCTTTTTCTTGAATACCTGGATGCATAACTTGTGTCTCTGTCAAGGTGCTGGTCACTTAATACACTGTCATCCTTGTGGAGTAGGCTGCTATGGTCACTACTAGAACCATAAGCTCTGTATTGTCCATAACGGCTACACAAGACCTGATTCAGAGAATTGGCTCAATATGTGTTGAGGAAATTGAATGAATGGATGAATGAATGAATGAATGAACGAACGAACAAACAAATGAATAAATTTTGGGGTGAAGAAATATGCTTGAGTACTTGATACTGATACAGTTTTCCAAAGAGCAATAAAAATGTACACAAGAGACCAATTGTTGGCCAAGACGTCCAGTGCTAAGATGATTGAAGTTCAGCCAGTTGAGTTGACTCTTGGTCCTGTCCTTTAGCAGGAACATCCTGGTTAAGGGATAGAAAGCAGCAATTCTCAAGCAAGTTCCTGTAAGTGTGAGAATGTTGAAATCATTGCTTCAGTGAATGGACTCCTTTTGGTATTCACTCAGCTGATCCTAAGAGGCTCCCCAGGTAGCCAGGGCTTCTGAGAAAGACGACCTCTTCCAGCACTGTGGCACATGGCAAGAGACTGGAAGGGGAGTTACCTTCTCCTGTAAATAGCGAAGGCTCAGGACCCAGTTCTGGTTTCGTCCTATAGCAAGGACACCTAACTAGATGTGCTGAGCTTGCAGAATGCTGCCTTATGATGAAAGCATAATGGGGAGCCGGTTATAGGGGTCACAGGTTCAGGACCTGAGAAAGCCTCTATTTTTAGCAAAGTACAGTATGTGGCCACAAGCTGCCACACTAATAGCATGTATCATTGGACCGGGGAGGGTAGTCCCTTGTATAAGAAGACCATTGACAACTAATGACTATTGTGGATGGTCCAGGGGCTCCAAGAGCTTTGGGAGATGGTTGCTAAAGCCTCTACAGGGAAGGAATTTCTAGAAAGCCCTAACAGGAGTGACTGTTATGGTCATTTAGACAGATTTTAGAGCCTAATGTTCTAAGGAGTCCCATTCAAGGTGGGCCTATCTTCAAAGTAACATAAATAAAATTAAATAAAATTTGTGTATGAGGAATGTCACCTCCATAATGCAAAAATATCTAAGATTGTATGTTTCTTTCAATAATGTGGTACTAAGAAGGAAAAAAGCTGTTTCCTGACACACTCAGGATTAGAGCAACCCTCAGCCTAACTAATGATGTTCAAAAACCTAACCAAGGTGGTGGGGCCTGGTACTACATGTGGGGTAATGGATCATCCCCTTCTTGTGAACTCCTGTTTCAGTGTCCAGAATAAGTGTGTCGTGAATCCCCTCAAAGGAGATGCCGTCAGTGTAATGTCACACCTGTGCACCTGGAAAGAGCTAGATGTGGTTAGACATTGTCTGCACAGATCATGTGACCTGACAGGAGTGGAGAGGTATCCCACTGAGTACCTAAGGAAAGTGTGGTGTGTCTCTTTGAAAGGGAAGGTTAAGTGTAGCTCGAGGCTGTTGAAACAGGCACTGGGGGAGAACTTGTTCAGTCAGTCAGATCCTTTGCTGTGACTGCAGAGTGTTTACCAGTTTGCTATTGGGTGGAATCAGTAATTTCAATACTATTAGATATGGATCCCTAATGGGTGGGACCATGGCTTTAAGGGTATGAAAATCCACATTGGGGCCCTATTCATGCTTTTCAGGTTTAAGAGCAAGTCAAAATTAGCTGTTCAATTCAGAAGCAGAGGGGGGGCAAATATACCTTCTCTAAGTAGGCCTTATATAATGGATTTCAATCTTTGAATTCCCTGTTTTCATATAGATCGGACCCTTCTTAAAACTAGGGTAGAAGGCATTATTTATTTTATAATTAAGGAGGAAGGTCCACAAGGTAATATTTTTTCAAGCTTATTGTAAGTGCAAAATATTTAATTTTATTACTTATTGGGTCAGATTGTCCATATGCACTAGGAGATATTTTAGGTCAATGAGTGCTTTGGCTATGAGGAATGTAGGCAACACAGTAGTTCCAATGATGAAGCTCAGGGATATCTGTTTCTATTTTATGCTCAGTTAACTCCCTGGGTTTGGGTTTTTGGTTTGTTTTTTTTTAATCAGCTTGTCCAAATGTGGCCCAGAGTGGAAGAGAAAGGAGTGAGGCTGAAAGCTGTCAATAGTCTAACATCTAAAATGGAATTGGATTCATTATCACACACTGCTATTCCCCACACATCACTCTGCTGCTCCCCATTCCTGCCCCCTGCGCCAAACACAAACAAAACACTGAGCTCTCTCCATCATTGCCAGTATGATGAAATGTTAATGAAAGAATTCACCTTCAGTGTTCACCTAGTCCTTATTCTCAGTGTCTGGCTAACTATGGACTGGCTGGTCTAGTCCCCAAACTTGTGGGATTCCAACTCCCTCCCTTCTCCCATGCCTGCCCCTTCCTTTGCTCCCTCCCAGTCATCAGAGAACACACAGAGATATAAACACATTTCCTTTTCACACATGCTAATATTTTAATCATTAACACCACATTACTTCATTTGGTCAGGACAGGAGACCCTTCAAGTTTTGATCTCTACATAAAGGACCATTACTCTGGCATTTCTTCTGGAGAGGCAACACTTACTGAAGGGTCTTTGGTTTCTGGTTCATACAGGGCATCACTTGTAGAGGGAGCCTCCTCCTGGTTTTCTTCATCTGTGTTTGGCTGATTTTCGCTGACTTTTTTACCCTGCCTGTAGCACAAGATGATTATCTTCAGCTTTTTCCCTCCCTTATGCTTTTCTTCAATCTGTCAAAGGATTGGAGTCACCTTCTCTGTTAACTTCAGAGCCTAGCAGGGAAACGAGATAAACCCAGAAAGACATTCATTTGGGGGAAAAGGATAGGAAATATGTAAGAAGGGGATTGTAAGAGAATAAGAGTGATTTGAGGAAGGGCTTGTACCAGGCAAGGGTAGGGGAGAAGTCTTCCGTGGGGGATCAGTGGGGAAGAAGAGGAGGCCTATGAGTAGGGGAGTCTGACCTTCTCCCTTTCTTTGTCTGAAAGCTGGGGAACGCGCTTCCTCTTCACTCCTGTGGTTGGTGTGGGTGTCTCTTCCTCTGGAACAGGCTCCATCGTTCCCTCAGTTTCATTGGCCATCTGGTAGCCACAGTGCCCTACTCAGGGCTCCTGACCTGTATATATACCGTCCAGGACAATGAGGAGCTACATCCTCAGCTGTGATGATCATCAATAAATTCCTTCCACCAGTGGTAACCATGGTGTGGCTTGACATCACAAAGCTTCACAAACAGAGAGGGGGAGGAGAGGGTGTAGAGGAGCCTGGCTGCTCTGGTTAGACAAAGGTGGAGCTTCCACAACACCCCCTAAGAGCTTTCCCAAAGTGACCTCTCACTCTCCGTCACCTCCTCTAGGTGGGTGCTTGTGGTGCACAGGGCAGGGGGAGGGTGTTTCCTCTAAGCCGTTCCCCTCAGCCGTCTCCATCATTGGGTCATTCTGTTGTCTCCCAGCTCTCGTCATCATCTAGTATTTCATGAGCTTTTAGTGCATGTTTTATTTTAGAACAGTTTTAGATTTACAGAAAAATTATGAAGGTAATACCCGTATGCCCCACACCCAATTTCCCTTATTATTACCATCTTGCATTAGTATGGTACCTTTGTTACACTTGTAAACCAACAGTGAGACAGTTATTAATTAAAGTCTGTACTTTATTCACATTTCCTTAGTTTTTGCTTAATGTGCTTTTTCTCTCCCAGGATCCCATCCAGGATACATATGACATTTAGTCATCATGCCACACCTCATTAGGCTCCTCTTGGCTCTGACAGTTTTTAGACTTCTTGTCTTTGAGAACCTTGAGAGGTTGCTTTTTTTTTGTTGTTTTTTAACATTAAATTCTCAGATGTTATTGATGTTATAGTTGAAAGTTTGTACCCTTTTACCAAGCTCTTCCTATTTCCTCCACCCTGCAGCCCCTGGCTAACAATTTTCTACTCTCTCTTTCAATGAGTTTTACTTTTTAAAAAAATATTCCATATATAAATGATACAATGCAGTGTGTGCATGTGTGTATAACATGTTCTTTATCTATCCATCTATTGATGGATACTTGCATTATTGATATTGGTTATTGTGAATAATGCAGCACAATACCTACCTAGTATTTTGTTTTGTATGTAAGTCATTTTTTATTGTTATTCTATTACAGTTTTCTCAATTTTCCTCCTTTGCCCTCCTCTACCCATCCCGCCCCCTGCTTAGTCCATGGGTCATTCATACCTGTTCTTTGTCTAGTCCCTTCCCCTCCCTTCCACCATCATCCCCCTATCCCTACCCCTTTGGTTCCTTTCAGTCTGCTCCATGTTCCCACACCTGTGGTTCTATTTTGTTCATTAGTTTATTTTGTTCATTAGATTCCACTTATAGGGGAAACCATATGGTATCTTTCTTTCACCTCCTGGCTTATTTCATTTAGCATAGTATTCTCCAGTTCCCTCTATGCTATCTCAAAAGGTAGGAGTTCCCTTTTGCTTTCTGCTCTGTAGTATCCCATTGTGTAAATATTACCACAGTTTTATGATACACTCATTTACTGATGGGCACTTAGGCTGTTTCCAGCACTTGGCAATTGTAAATAGCACCACTATGATTATAGGGATGCTGCCTAAGTTCTTTTGAATTGGTGACTCAAGATTCATAGGGTATATTCCCAGCAGTGGAATCGCTGGATCAAAGGGAAGTTCCATTTTTAGTTTTTTTAAGGACATTATGTACTGTTTTCCACAGCAGCTGCACCAGTCTGCATTCCCACCAGCAGTGCACTAGGGTTTCCCTTTCCTCCGCATCTTTGCCAGGACTTGTTTGTCGATTTATTAATGATGGCCATTCTGTCAGGTATGAGTTGACATATCAATGTGGTTTTAATTTGCATCTCTCTGATGATTAGTGATGTTGAGCATCTTTTCATATGTCTGTGGGCCACCTGTATGTCCTCCTTGGAGAAATATCTATTCAGGTCCTTTGCCCATTTTTTAATTGGATTGTTTGTCTTCCTGGTATTGAGTCGTATGATATAAGGAGAGTTCTTTATATACTCCTACCTCGTATTTTGGATGTCTTACCTAAAATCCCACAGAGCTAAATACCAATATTTAAGTTTCAGTCAAGAAATGAACTATCACACTTCCCACCAACACTTGGCTCTTCTAGACAACTTTCCAGGTTGTATTGGGGGGGGTGTGCATGTGTGTGTGTGCTTACTGGATACACTTCAATGGTTTTCTTCTCTACCCTCCTCATATTTATAAGCTCTTTCTCCAGAACCTGAGACCAAGTCAGTACCATTAGGGGTATGGACCTCCCCATGGTAGTGGCTGAACTAATCCCTCGGCTTTGTCACAGGGACGCTATGGAAACTTTTTCTCTAGAACCCTGAGGATCAAGATCCTGCGCGCGCACGTGTGTGTGTGTGTGTGTGAGAGAGAGAGAGAGAGAGAGAGAGAGAGAGAGGCATTGGTGGCAGCAGCAGAAGCATTTGTAAGGTCCTAGTGAGTCTTCAGCTTTCAGGAGTGTGACTTCTGCATCCCATACAGTATTGGCCTTTCCTCCACGACTGACTACCCAATGGACCTGTATATTGAACAGACTCTCTAACCAACCTCTGTATCGGAAGGGAGCCAACAACTGGTTAAGACACAACAAATGTTCACAAAATAAGAGTCATTCCCTCAGTCATAGTGTCAGTCACATCCTGTTTTGGAATTGGGAAGCATGCTTCCATCTGAGACTCACAAAGGGGTCCAGGCTGAGACACATGATTGAGCACTACTTTAGGGAGGCCTCCTGTCACCATATGTCAATTTGCTAAACTGACTTATGTGAGTCAAATCTTTAGCAGATGCTTCATAAGACTCATAAAT
Source organism: Pteronotus mesoamericanus (assembly GCF_021234165.1). NCBI lineage: Eukaryota > Metazoa > Chordata > Mammalia > Chiroptera > Mormoopidae > Pteronotus > Pteronotus mesoamericanus. Next base: position 9,377,315 of record NW_026555198.1, read on the forward strand.
GCAGCACAAAGAAGAGCAGTTGAAAGTGCAAGCAGGCCAGCAGGCAGTAGCTCAGAACACATGCCTACGAGTACACAGCAGAGCTAGTTAGGAGGCAAAAGCAAGACAAGCAAGAGCCCCGTTGGTGGTGGACAGAACCTTGATGTCCTGCTCACAGGGCCGATTGTTGTGATCACTCCACAGACAGGATGGACCCTTCACCCCAAATCTGGTTTGGATGTCAAGACATGTGAATATGAAATATTCATACAAGAGAGTATGAAAAGTTTACTACTCACATACGGAGGCTTTCTCAGGAGAGCAGGGAAGGCTCTCCAGCAGGTTCAAGAATGGTTTGAGACACACCATAAACTAATATAAAATAATATTGAATGTCAACTGTAATTAAAAATGAAGAAGAATGGCTTGAGGGAGCAGAGGAAGGAGACGCGCCTTTGACGGTAATAAGAGGATGAGCCTGGAATGAGCATTCCATACAGGTTAGGGTTTGCATGGTTTGAACTGCCTGCTGGCCCCACAGAAAAGTGTAAAGTGTGCCTGGGCTTTCTCATCAGACAGGCAAGGCAGGGAAGAGGACGTGGTGCGGTTCTCTTATGGAATAGTGTTGTGTAAATGCCAGAGGTTTCAGCCCAGTTTAGAATTCTCATAACCCTAACAACGAACCTTCTTGTATTGTTTTAGCTTAAGCTGCTTTTCAGTAGATAAACATTCATCAAATTATGGCCCTTTAAATATTATCTAAAGTGGTTTAAGATTATCTTTGTTCATCAGCAGAGAAACTGTGTAGAAAGAGAAAAGACAACTAGCATCAGCAATCTGACACTCTGTCTACAAGAGAGCAGACCTAATTACACTACCTGGTGAATTATGTGGAGTTACTTACATTTTTCCTATTCCAGGTGATTACCATAGCACTCAAAGACTGTAATAATAACAATAATAATAGAAATTAACATTTATTGATCACTAATTCTATGTAGAAATTACATTAATATTCATGTCCCTATTTAATCTTCATCACAACCCTATTTATGTAGGTGAAATGTAGCACTTTTTGCCAGCTTTGCTGGGATTCCTGTGGCTACCTCTACTCTAATTACAGAAAAGAAAAGACCATGGTGGAGGGCACATGGGAACATTTCTAGGCCAGGCTCAACTTGGGCATGCATTACTGCGGCTCCCATTTCATTGGAAAAAATTCATATGGCTATATACAACTGCAGTACAGAAAGAGAAATGTAGTGTGTCCAGAAGAGGAAAACTTGAATGTTGGAAACAGCTAGCAATCTTTGTCACCACTATCCTGTTCATCGCTATCCCCATATTTAAAGTGGTGTTAGGCACATAGTAAGTCATCACAAATGTATCTTTTCAATTAACTGCTTTGAGTATTTTGGATCCGTTTTGGAGATCAGAAACATATATGACTTGGTTAAGCAATGGGTTCTTAGATTCAACAGCAAAAGCACAAGCAACAAAGAGTAAATTGGAGTATATAACAATTTTTAAAAATTATTTCTTCTACAAAAAATACCATAAAAAAGTGAATAGGCACCCCAAGGAAAGAGAGAAAATATTTGGAAATCATATATTTGATAAAAGTCTGATATCCAGAATATAGAAACAACTCTTACAACTCAACAACAAACATACTAATGACCCAATTAAAAATTTTGGTAAAAGACTTGAGTATATATTTCACCAATTAAGATATACAAATAGCAAAAAAAAAAAAAAGACAAAATATGCTCCATATCATTAGTAATTAGGGAAATGCAAATCAAAACCACAGTGAGATACCACTGCATACTCATTTGGAAGGCTATAACCAAAGAAATAACAAAAGAACAAGGATTTGGATAAATTGAAACCCTCATACACTTCTGGAGGGAACATAAAATGGTGCTATCTCTAGAAAATCATTTGGCTGTTCCTTAACAATTTAAACATAGACTTCCTATACTGCCCAGCAGTTCCACTTCTAGGTATATAACCAAAAAATTAAAAACAGGTGGAAAAAAACAGGTGAAAGAAACATTACAAAAGCAATAGGCAGATAATAATTTCAAGGAGGAAAAAATGATCAGTTTTATTAAATACTCTTCATAGATGGGGACAGATGATTATTGAAATTGATAATATGGAGGTCATTGTTAACTTATAAAAAAGATTAAAAGAGTGGGAAAGATTTAATATGAACCTGAATGATGTATATTAAGGAAATAATATGATGGGAGGAAGTGGGCATGGATAGACATTTTCTTTTGAGAAGGTTGGTGCTAAGGACAGAAGACGTATGAGACTATAGCTAAAGAAGGATTTGATACCAAAAGTAAATTTTTAAGAAGATAGATTCTAGTCACGTCTGTATGCTGATGTAAATTATTAAATGAAATTGATGATATAAAAGATCAAGGGGATAATTGTACAAGAAGTATTGAGACAGCAAGACAGGTATTCAGAGCACTAGTAGATGGAACTTATAGTAAAGGTGGAAGAGTTAGCCTTACATGAGAACAGATAATGTTTATACATTGTACAGAAGAGAAGGAAATACTCATGGTATAGTTACAAATGAGGGTAATATGGTGGATTTGCTGAGGTAGATATAAGGACATTCTCTCTTAATTCTTTTTTTTTCAGTGAAGGATAAGGTAAGGTGATAAAATATCAGGAGTGAGGGTGGGGCTTTGAGAAACTGAGAGGATAAGGTATTGATTATTCATTTTGAATGATGGAAATTGGCAAATAACATGAAAGGATTACTGATTTGAGATGTGTGGTCAAAAATTTAAGGTGAGATCAGGCAGCTCAGTTTTGTAAATTTCTATAGCAACATTCATTATTTGCATACAGGAACAAAGAAGGTAGATAGGCAGATTTAGGAAGGGTAGTACGTTTGCCAAGGAATTGCCATGGTGGAAAGTAGACAGGGAGATGACAGTTTGTGAAAGTCAGTGATAATAATGATGGACGATGAACTGTAAATTGGTTTGGGATGCGGAGATGAGAGATAGCAAGGGTGGTTAATTGTGAGATGCAGTGGGGTTCATAAATCTGGAGTTCAGAGTTAAGAACTGTTGGAGGTGGGTGTGTCTGTGTGTGCAGGTGCGTGTGAGAGAAGCAGTTTGGCAGGAAGACTAATCTCCTGTAGCTCAAGGTGTATGTCTTAAGATCAAGAATTAAGAGCTGGTTCAATTTGGGGAATCTCAAAGCCTAGAGCATGAGCATTAAAGATAGTGCCTTCAGTGAGATGAGAGAAAAATATCATTGGATATGAGGGCATGAAAGGTTTGCAAAGCCAAAAATGTTGGGTTAATATCCACATGGATGATAGATGTCAAAGTTGCCAACATGGTTGCAGAAAGTAACTGAGAAGTTAAAGTGTCTAATGAACAAAGGGGAAGACATAGGAGGGGTAGCACATGATATTGTTTAATAGCATGAACTACAAATGAAATCTGGATTCTGAAGGAGAAAAGAGCAGAAATGGTTTAGAAGTGACAATGAGGAGCAAACTAGCCACCTCTTCTGCCTCTGCTCCCTGGGGTATGTGGGGAACACCATTGTTTACTTAAGGTGACGGCAAGAGAAGGGGTTTCCTCAAGGCATAGCCATAATCCACTTATAAAACAGAAATGAAAGCAATATTGAGAGAAGAATGTGAAGCTACTGGAACGTTTGTTAATGGTAGACCATGAGGTACAGAGGAGAGAAGAGAAGGGCTTGTGAAGATGGGGAGAATTGGGTCTAATTTTGCTATGTGTAGGACAAAATGTGGATAGGGGTCTAGGTAATAATGGATCATCTGCAGGGTAGTGACTGAAGTAACAGTGACGGGACAAGACGAACTGTGTGACTGTCTGGCAGTCTGGGACGTGAGTAAAGCCCTCCTGACTGGTGATTGCTTCATTAAGAGTGACCTAGAACCCAGAAGAACCCAGAAACACCAGTAGAAACCCACTTCCTCTAAATATCTTGTAGCCTGCATGATGATGCAGTCTTCTAAAGACAGACTACGAAGGATGCTTATGAGAGTAAATTTGAAAGGAGAGGAGTGTGTGTGCTCTGAAGTGTGGGTATGTATGAAAAATATCAGCACCGTATTGTAATGTCAGCAGGTTGCTGTTATAGACATATGGAGCTGTGCACTATTTTTAGACCACTCAAGATGCGTGAACATACATGGCCCACATGCAGGTACCAACACTTACTAGGCACCTACAAACCCAAAGCAAGGAGAGCAGAGATGCTGGAGGGAAGTGGTATTGTTGTCCCAATACAGGAATACATTTACTTAGGCCTCCTAAGGGCAGCTGGAAAATGAATGGAAGAAAGGAAAGTGAGTTTGTTTTTTTCCTAAAACTCATAGACACAGACACCAGTATGGTTGTTACCAGAGGGAAGGGGCATGGGGAATAGTCGAGGGTAGAGGGGGCCAAATATATGGTGATGGAAGATGATCTGACTGTAGGTGGTGGGCACAGAGTGCAATATACAGAGCATGTATCATAGAAATTCATGCTTGAAACCTGTATGATCTTATTAGCCAATATCACCTCAATAAATTTAATTAGAAATAATGTGTTGGCATCACATTGGTGGGAACTCAGACTGTGAAAGGAAGAAAGCAAGTTCTGGATTTTGCATCCAAGTACAAATACTCGATTATGTTTCATTTCTTGCAGGTTCTGTCTTTTTCTTTTTCTTTTATTCTTCTCCTCTTCCTTATTCCTGAAGAAAGCATTTTACTAGCAGTGGCATCTTATGAGTATGGCTTCCTTCGAACCCTGGCCCTAGAAAGGAATGAAAATTCACCTTCTCAAGGATTAAGAGCGAAAATATAATGGCTTGGGATCTGTTTGAGGGGCACTTTTGTTTAAAAGTAGACATCTTTGGAACTCAGTGAAAAGCATTTTGAAGATGGAATCTCTTGCGTGGTCCCTGGTGCCTGGGTTAAGAGAGTTCTGTGGAGGAGTGGACAGAGCTGTGTAAGGGGCATCAGGACACCTGAGTTCTAGCTCTCGTTCTGCCACTTGCTCTCTGTGAGACAGTCAGTGCGTTGCTTTTATTTTCCTGGGACTCAGTGACCTTGTCTGTAAAGTGAAGGACTAGACTACATCATCTATGAATCTCTGTCTATTTTGCATAAATTCAGTGTTACATGATTGTTTTCTCATTAGTTATAAAATGCATGTTTTTCATTCTATGGGATTTTGTGGGAGACTTTCTATTTCTCATAAACTTTTAAATGCCTGTAGGATATCTTGGCTTTCTTTTACTGGGTTGGCATTTTTCATTCTATAGCCTTAAAACATTTTATTTAGTTGACTTTGCTTTGTGGGGCTTTATTTCATGTTACAGAGGGGAAAAACCCTTTTTTTTGGCTTGTTGTAATTTAACAGTATTGGACTACCTATGTCCTTTTCCAGTTTTTTGAATATTAGTGGAAAAAGAGAGGCCACAAACACTCTCTTGCATTGTTCAGTTTGTAAGAAAGAATATCTGGAAAATATTTCCAGGGTAGGTCTATAGGTGATGATTCTGTGCTACCTCTCACAGAAAGTGTGTGGTAAATTGGTGGATGATACTTACAGATTCTTCTTTGGGTTTACTTCTTGCTCTCAGGGAAATTTTCTCTCATTGCTTTTTCTTTTTCTTTAATTTTAAATTAATTAATTTATTTTTTCAATTACGTTTGTCTCTGCCTTCCCCCCACCACTTTCCCTTGCCCCCTCCCTCCCTCCCACCCTCCCTCAACTCTACCCCTTTGGTTTTTTTAAATTTTATTTTAATTTATTTTTTCAAATACATTTGTCTCTGCCTCCCCCCACCACTTTCCCTTGCCCGCTCCCTCCTTCCCTCCCTCAGCTCTTCCCCTTTGGTTTTATCCATGAGTCCTTGCTATATGTTCCTTGACTTTCCCCCTTCCCTTCCTTTTTCCCTGCCCCCCCCTTCCCTCTTGTCTCTGTTGGTTTCTTTTCCTTTCAGTGTTGCTGGTCTTATTTTCCTTGCATCTTTGTATTGTTGGTTAGGTTCCACTTATAGGTGAGATCATATGGTATTTGTCTTTCGCCACCTGGCTTATTTTGCTTAGCATAATGCTCTCTAGTTCCATCCGTGCTGTCGCGAAGTTTAGTAGTTCTTTTTTTTCTTTCTGCTGCATAGTATTCCATTGTGTAAATGTACCATAGTTTTTTGATCCAGTCACCTACGGATGGGCATTGACGTTGCTTCCAACACTTGGCTATGGTAAATTGTGCTGCTATGAACATTGGGGTGCATAGGTTCTTTTGAATTGGCGTTTTGGGATTCTTAGGATACAGTCCCAGCAGGGGAATCACTGGATCAAAAGGCAGTTCCATCTTCAGCTTTTTGAGGAAATTCCACACTGCTTTCCACAATGCCTGCACCAGTCTGCATTCCCACCAACAGTGTATTAGGGTTCCCTTTTCTCCACAGCCTCGCCAGCACCTGTTGTTTGTGGATCTGTATATGATGGCCGTTCTGACCGGTGTGAGGTGGTACCTCATGGTGGATTTGATCTGCATTTCTCTGATGGCTAGTGATGCCGAGCATCCTTTCAAATGTCTCTGGGCCCTCTGCATCTTTTCCTTGGAAAAACGTCTGCCCAGGTCCTTTGCCCATTTTTTGATTGGATCGTTTGTCTTCTTGGAGTGGAGTCGAGTGAGTTCTCTATATATCTTGGAGATCAAACCTCTATCTGATGTATCACTAGCGAATGTATTTTCCCATAGGGTTGGCTCCCTTTTCATTTTGCTGATGTTTTCTTTGGCCGTGCAGAAGCTTCTTATTTTGATGAGGTCCCACTTGTTTATTCTTTCCTTTATGTCCCTTCCTTTAGGAGACATATCAGTGAAAAAATTGCTGCGTGGGATATCTGAGAGTTTCCTGCCAATGTTCTCCTCTAAGACTTTGATGGTGTTGCGACTTATATTTAAGTCTTTTATCCATCTTGAGTTTATTTTTGTCTATGGTGTCAGTTGGTGATCCAATTTCAATTTTTTGCAAGTAGCCGTCCAGCTCTCCCAACACCATTTGTCGAAGAAGCTATTATTGCTCCATTTTATGCTTCTGCCCCCTTTGTCAAATATTGGTTGCCTGTATAGACCTGGGCTTATTTCTGGGCTTTCTATTCTGTTCCATTCTTCTATGGATCTGTTCTTGTGCCAGTACCAGATTGTTTTGAGTATAGTGGCTTTGTAGTATAGTTTGATGTCTGGTATTGTGATCCCTCCTACTTTGTTTTTCTTTCTCAAAATTGCTGCGGCTATTCGGGGTTGTTTATGGTTCCATATAAATTTTTGAAATGTCTGTTCTATTTCTCTGAAATATGTCATTGGTATCTTAATAGGGATTGTGTTGAATCTATAAATTGCTTTGGGTAGTATGGACATTTTGATGATATTAATTCTTCCAATCCATGAGCACGGTATATGCTTCCATTTATTTGTGTTTTCCTTAATTTCTTTCTTCAATGTCATTGCTTTTTGAAACAGGTTTTTGATCCGTTGCTCCTCTTCTTCTCCTTCTCGTGTCCCTATTATACAGATATTATTATGTTTCATGTTGTCCTGCAGCTCCCTTAAACTCTCTTCATTTTTTTTTTAGTCTGTTTTTCTTTTCTTGCTCTTTCCAGGAATTTTTTTCTACCTTGTCCTCCAGCTTGCTCATGCAATCCTCTGCTTCATCTAGCCTCCTTTTAATTACTATGAAGAACATAGTAATGTTCTTCAATTCTGAAATTGTATTCTTCATTTCTTCCTGGCTCTTGTTGATAGTTTCTATGTCCTTTTCATACTGGTGTAGTTTTCAGTAAGTTCTTTGTAGCTTCTCTGTAGTTCTTTGTAATTCTCACGAAGATCATTGAGCTTCCTTACAACCATTGATTTGAACTCAATGTCTGATAGCTTACTTGCCTCTATTTCATTTAGCACTCTTTCTGGGGATTCCACCTTTCCTTTCAATTGAGGGTTGTTTCTCTGTCTTCCCATTTTAGGGGAGACTCTTCTTGTTTTCTTCTGCTTCTTAAGTTGATCTGTTTTGACTCTCTGTCTTTGTGGTGTGAACTTTTATGGTAGGAGACCTGTAGGTTTCAGTGGTGCAGTCTCCTTGATCTTCTGAACTTGATGCTCTTGGGATGCCTTTTATGTCATTTATGTTGGCTCTCTGTATGTAATTGGGTATTGATTGTTGTTGGGCCATTCTTTGATGGGTCCTTCCCTCCAGCTGGTTGACTGAGGGCCATTCCACCCACCACGTCTTGCATGCTGTTGTGCAGGTGCTGCCAGAACAAAACCACAAAGCCCAGGAAACTAACCCACACCCGCAAAAATAACTACCCCCTGCAATCCCACTATCAACAGCAAATGAACAATATTAATAAGGGTTTAAAGAGATTAAGACTATTATAAGAAAAGAGAGTGAATGTGAGATGACCTACTGAAAGATGAATGATTTTGAGAGGGTAGAGGGAGGAACACTAATAAGAGCAGGGAATCAGAGCAATGCAAAAAGAGAAAGTAAAATTTATATTATAAAAAAGGGAATGAAGAAGGCAGAATGGAGTAAGAGAAAGGAAGCATATAGTATTAGATTAAACAGAAATTAATATAAAATAAAATATAGTGAGAGAGAAAGAAAAAGGAAAAAAAACAAATCAATAATAAAAAAAGGAACCAGTCCTGGCTGGTGTGGCTCAGTGGATTGAGTGCTGGCCTGCAAACCAAAGGGTCACCAGTTTGAATCCCATTCAGGGCACATGCCTGGGTTGCAGGCCAGGTCCCCAGTAGGGGACACGTGAGAGGCAACCACACATTGCTGTTTCTCTCCCTCTCTTTCTCCCTCCCTCTCTGTCTGAAAGTAAATAAATAAAATCTTTTAAAAAAAATAGGAAACAAATTGGAGGGAAGGTCCACCACAGCACTATCAACCACAAATGAGCTAGAACTAATATAGGTGGGATGGGAAAAAGAAAGAAAAAAAGTTTAAGGGATGTCTAGAGGAAAAGGACGTGATTGTGAGATGATAGAGGGAGAGGGAATGCTAAAAGTAAGGAACAGAAACCGGGCTAAGACAGGAAAAATTAAAATTTGAAATGAAAAGAAAAAGAAAAAAAAGGCATGATGAAAAAGGAAAAGAGAAAAAGAACAGGCTAAGACAGGGAAAAATTAAAATTTGACACTGAAAAAAGGGTAGGAGAGGGGAATGGTAAAATTTGAGATTTGAAATACAAAAATAGTGAAGATCTAGAGATAAAATTGAAAAAATGCAACAACTACCACCGTATCCACAACCAACAAGCAAAGATTGCTAAAGGTGGAAAGAGAACATACATATTTTAAGAGCGGGGAAAAAGAATGTGAGGTGACCATTGACAAGAAAATTGGTTCTGAGGCTGGATGGGGGAGAAATATTAAGAGTGCAGAATAGAAACAAGTTGTAGCAAGAGAGAAAACAAAATTTAAAACTAAAATAATAAGAGGAAAGAAGAAGGTAAAATAGGGTAAGAGAAGGGAGGAAGCAAAATATGTGAATTGAAATAATCTATAATATAAAATCTAGTGACTTCATATGCACAAACTTGAAGGACAAGAAATGAATGTTACCAAGCTATTCAGGAAAGAAAATATCGCAAATCATGGAGAAGACCATGGTGGATTTCATCTCAGTAGCATCTGGTATTTACCACTGTTTTTTTTCCTGGATCTGCCTCTGGTGATGTCAGATGTTGACCCCTCTGGCCTTAAACAGCCTGGTCAAGACTTACCAGAGATCTGTTGTCTGTGGCTGACTCCTTCAGTTATTAAACTAGTCACTCTGCACTCAGTCAGGCTTAAGCACCATAGGTGGGGCAGAGTCCTCCTGGAGCCTGGGCTATTGCTTCCCTTCAGGCTGCTCCTGCTCAGAGGGAAGTGACCTGCCTAAACAAGAAGGCTGCTGCCTTATGGGTGATCACTCAGCACCGGGCTACTCTCTCAGTTCTCTCCCCAAGGCCTCTGTATCCAGTCTCTCCTCAAGCGTCTCTAGTTCACTCTGTCCTGACTTTTTGGCGGAGCCCAGGGTAAGTGACTGCAAATGAAAATTTATGCACTGGTCCTTTAAACAGTTCTTTGCGTCTCCAGCTGCCCCTCTCTGAGAGCAACCCTGCCACTTTTTACAGCTGTATGTCATCTGTGTACTTTTCAGGCTCTAGTGCTCTAGGCTGGGGATCTCAGCTTAGGGTTTAGGCCCCACACTTCTCAGGGGGATCCAACTGGTTACTTAAATATCCCTCCAGCACTTCAGCTGCTGCCTGTGGGTGCCAAGCCAGCACTCTGGTGTCTCCTCTGCACTCCCTACCAGTCTCGTGCTGAAGCTGTTTTTTTCTGTCTTTCTGGGGTTATAAGGCTTCTCTCTCACTGTTGTTCAGTTGTTTGTTCTGGATGATTTATCCACAACTTAGTTGTACTTCCAGATTGGTCCTGGGAGGAGGTTACTATAACTTCCACTCACTCCTCTGCCATCTTGGATCTCCGAGTTATTATTTTTTAATTATTGTGTCTATATTGGTGATAGGTTGGCACATGTAGCTGTTGCAAAAGATGTATTTCTTTTTTATTTTTCAATTACAGTTTATATTCAATATTATTTTGTATTAGTTTCGGGTTCATAGTGGTTAGACAATCATATAATTTACAAAGTGTTCCCCCTGACATTCCCAGTACCTACCTGGCACAATACCTAATTAATATAATATATTCTCTATGCTTTACTTTACATCCCTATGATTATTTTGTTACTACCAATCTATACTTCTCAGTCCCTTCACCTTTTCTACTCAGTCCTGAAAAACCCCTCCCATCTGGCAACCATCAATCTGTTCTCTGTATCTATGTCTGTTTCTGTTGTTTATTTTGTTCTGTAGATTCCACATATAAGTGAAACAATTTGGTATTGTTTTTTAAGACTGATTTATTTCACTTAGCATAATAGACTCTAGGTCAATCCATGCTGTTGCAAATGGTAAGATTTTATTCTTTTTATGGCTGAGTAATATTCCATCGTATATGTGCACTGCAGCTTTTTTTATCCACTCGTTTATTGATAAGTACTTGGTTGCTTCCATATCTTGGCTACTTTAAATAATACTACAATGAAGATAAGGGTGTCAATATTCTTTCAAATTAGTGTTTTGGATTTCATTGGTTATATACACAGAAGTGGAATCACTGGGTCATAAGGCAATTCCATTTATAATTTTTTGAGGAAATTCCACACTGCTTCCCACAGTGGCTGCACCAGTCTGCATTCCCACCAACAGTGTACTAGAGTTCCCTTTTCTCCACAGCCTCACGAGCACTTGTTTGTTGGTTTATTAATGATGGCCATTCTGACAGGTGTGATATGATATTCTCATTGTGGTTTTAATTTGCATCTCTCTGTAGATTAGTGATGTTGTGCATCTTTTTATACGTCTATTGGCTATCTGTATGTCCTCTTTGGAGAAATGTCTATTCAAGTCCTTTGCCAAATACTTAATTGAATTGTTTGTTTTTTTGGTGTTCAGTTGTATGAGGGTTTTTAAAGAATAAATTTTGACTATTAAACCTTTATTTAGATGTATCATTGGCAAATATGTTCTCTCATTCAGTGGATTGTCTTTTCTTTTTGTTGAGGGTTTCCTTCGCTGTGCAAAAAGTTTTTGGTTTGATGTAGTCCATTTAGTTTATTTTTCCTTTTGCTTCCCTTGCTTGTGGAGGTATATCAGAGAAAATATTAGAGAAATGTCTGAGATTTTACTGCCTATGTTTTCTTCCAAGAATTTTCTGGTTTTAAATCTTGTATTTAAAATGGATTAAGTCAATCCATTTTAAGTTTATTCTAGTTATCATGTAGGTAGGTGGTCTAGTTTCATTTCTTTGAGTGTATCTGTCCAATTTTTCCAACACGAATTATTGAGTAGACTGTCTTTACCCCACTGCACATTCTTGCCTCCTTTGTGAAACATTAATTGACCATATAGGTGTAGATTTATTTCTGGTTCTCTATTCTGTTCCATAGACCTATATGTCTGTATTTATGCCAGTAGCATGCTGTTTTGATTACTATAGCCTTATTGTATAGTTTGATATCAGATAGTATGATACTTCCAACTTTGTTTTTTCTCAAGATTGCTGTGTCTCTTAGGGGTCTTTTGTGGTTTCATATAAATTTTTGGATCATTTGTTCTAGGTCTGTGAAATACACCATTAGTATTTTGATAGGACTTGTATCAACTCTTTAGATTGCTTTGGGTACTATGGATTTAACAATGTTAATTCTTTCTGTCCATGAACATGGTATATGCTTCCATGTATCTTCTTCAATTTCTGCCTAATGTAATAAATTTACATTTATTTGTATCTTCTTCAATTTCTTCCTTCCTGTCTTATAATCTTCTGAGTACAAGTCTTTTACTTCCTTGGTTAAATTTACTTGTAAGTATTTTTTTATGCAATTGTAAATGGGATTGTTTTCTTAGTTTCACTTAATTATAGTTAATTATTTGTGTATAGAAATGTCATCAATTAATGGGTATTTATTTTGTATCCTACTACTTTACTGAATTTAATGATCAGTTCTAACAGTTTTTTGGTGGAATCTTTAGGGTTTTCTATATACAGAATCATGTCATCTGCAGATAATGAAAGTTTTACTTCTTCCTTTCCAATTTGGATGCCTTTTATTTCTTCTTCTTATCTGATTGCTGTGGCTAGGACTTCCGGTATTATGTTGATTAAGAGTGGCTAAAATGGACATCCATGTCTTGTTCCTGATCTTAAGGGGAATGCTTGTAGTTTTCTCCCATTGAGTATGATGTTAGCACTGGGTTTATCATAAATGGCCATTATTATGTTGAGATATGTTCTAATTATTCCCGCTTGCTGAGAGTTTTTATCATAAATGTGCGCTGGTTTAGTCACATGTGTTTTCTGAATCTATTGCTATGATCGTATGATTTTTATCCTTTATTTTGTTTATATGGTATGCCATGTTAATTGATTTGGGGATATTGTACTATCCTTGCATCCCACAAATAAATCCCACTTGATCATGGTTTATGATCTTTTTGATGCATTGCTGTATTTGGTTTGTTAATATTTTGTTGAGGACTTTTGCATCTATGTTCATCAAGTATACTGGCCTATAATTTTTGTTGTTTGTATTGCCTTTATATGATTTTGGAATCCAGATAATGCTGACCTCATAAAATGAGCTTGGGAGCCTTCTCTTGAACATTTTAGAATAGTTATAGGATAGGTATTAGTTCTTCTTTGAATATTTGGTAAATTTCACCTTTGAAGACATTTGGTCCAGAACTTTTGTATGCTGGAAGTTTTGTATTACTGCTTCAGTTTCATTGGTTGTAATTGGTCTGTTCAGATTTTCTGTTTCTCCTTGGTTCAGTTTTAGAAGATTATATGTTTCTACGAATTTATCCAGATTGTCTAATTTGTTGACATAGTTATTTGTAATATTTTCTTATAAATCTTTGTATTTATATAGTACCAGTGGTTACTTCTCCTCTTTCAAATTCAATTTCATTTATTTGGATTCTCTCTTTCTTTTCTCGATGAGTCTGGTTAAAGGTTCATCAATCTTGTTTATCTTTTCAAACAACCAGCTCTTGGTTTCACTGATTTTTTTTTTTTGTCTCTACATCATTTATTTTCCCTGTGATCTTTATTACTTCCTTCCTTCTACTCACTTTTGGATTTGTTTGTTGTTTTAATAGCTCCCTCAAGTGTAAGGATCAGTGGTTTATTTGAGACTTTTCTTGTTTCTTGAGGTAGGCCTGTAACACTATGAATTTCCCTCTTAGGATTGCTTTCACCATTTGTGATAGATTTTGGGTTGTTGTGTTCCCATTTTCATTTGTCTCAAGGTATCTCTTGATTTCTTCTTTGATCTCATTGTTAACTGATTTATTGTTCAGTAATACGTTATTTAACCTCTTTGTGTTTTTGTGTTTTTCAGTTTTTTTTCTTTTAATTGATTATTAATGTCATACCATTGTTATCAGAGAAGTTGCTTGATATGATTTCAATCTTCTTAAATTTATTGAGATTTGTTTTGTGTCCTAACCTGTGGTCTATCCTAGAAAATGTTCCATGTCTAAATGAAAGGAGTGTGTATTCTGCTTCTTTCAGGTAAAATGCTCTGAGGGTATCAATTAAATCCATATAATCTGGCATGTCATTTAAGGACACTGTTTTTTTGTTAATTTTTTGTCTGGAAAATCTGGCTACTGACGTCAACGTGGTGTTAAAATCCCCTACTATGACTGTATTACTGTTGACCTCTCCCTTTATGTCCGTCAAGATTTGCTTTATATATTTAGATGCTCCTGTACTGAGTGCATAGATCTTTACAAGGGTTACAACAAACGATGTGTTTCTGAATAATTTTAAGGCTGGACCAATGTGCATACTTCTGACCTTTTTTCTCTGCATTCCCAGGGTCGTTATGGTTGCTGTCGCTTTCTACGAGATGGATATAAAACTCCTAAAGAGGTAGGTTCCTTCTCCCCAAAATGATTCCAAGGTAAAATGCTCACTACTATATGCAGCCCCATTCAGAAAAAATACTTAACCTCATTCATGGTACTTAAAATAATCACTAAATAGGATAACAATAACTGATGATTTCTACTTTTGTTGGGCTTAGTAGCCAAGTTCTGTTTGTCTTCCTTTCTGAATTAAATAAAATAGAGTAAGTATAGTTCTTCCACTTTTGTGGTTGGTTAGTTTCAGGTTGGATGCCGAAATCAGTGGATGAAAGCTTAGGCAGAAACACAATATTTGCATAGCCTCAAAGTATTTTCCCCTCAAATATTTAATAATGATATAGGGTAAAATTTTTCCATCATATCTTTCTGTCTCCCTTCTACTTTTTGAGGTTGGTTAGTTCTATACAGTTCATGATCTAGAAAAATTAATTTACTTTTGTGACACTTGTTAAAAATTTTCATTGGGTCCTGGCCTGCTGGCTCAGTTGGTTGGAACATCCTGTGCACCAAAAGATTATGGGTTCGATTGCCAGTCAGGGCACATACCTAGGTTGTGGGCTCAATCCCTGCATACAGGAGGCAACTGATTGATGTTTCTACCTCTTATCAATGTCTGTCTGTCTGTCTGTCTGTCTGTCTCTCTCTTTCCCATTCTCTCTCTCTCCCCCCTCCCTCCCTTCCTTCCTCTTCCTAAATCAATGGTCATATCCTCAGATCAGGATTGCAAATTTAAAAATATATATATATATATATTTAGAATTTTCTACGTGGAAGTACCAATTAAGAAAATTAAGTATTATTAACAGGAATGAATGATCAATAAGAAGCACTTTCATTGGGAATGTAAACATCAGTTAATACTTAGATTTGCTGGTTAAGAGCTATTACTATATATTTTTTCAATCATCGAGCTCAACTCTTGTGGTCTACTTCCTCTCTTAAACTTTATTGTTTAGCCCTGTTGACTTCTGCCCCTACCAATCTACTAAAATTATGCTCTGAAACTTCATCGTAATCTACTGTGACTGACCCAAAAGCCTTTCCTCAATCCTTATTCCACTTGACTTCTCTTTAGCACATCACTGTTACCTACCCCTAAGTTTTCTTGAAACTCTTTTCTTATTTCAGTTTTCACAACATTGCACAGCCATCCTAATTCTTTTCCTCTTTCTGTTCTTCACTCACCAAACTGTGAGGTTTTCCAAGAATCTGTTCTTCAGCTGTTCATTCATTATGTATAGGTATTGCATGTATAATTTTTGCTTCATGTATCACCTCATGAGGATGGTTCCCAACCCTCATCTCTTTTGTTTCTTTATAATTTTTTATTATGCAAGTATTATCTTTGCTATGACCTTAGAAAATGGAGAAAAATTGTACTAAAGGAAATGTCATCAAGAATTTTTCATTCAGATATTAATAGCTTTTGATATTTTAGTCTATATCTTGGCAATCTGTTTTTTTAACTTTATTTTTATTGTTTATACTATTACAATTGTCCTCATTTTCCCCCTTTGCCTACCTCCACCTAACCATTGCCCCCCTTTTCCTAAGGCCATCAACACACTGTTGTCCGTGTCTGTGGGTTATGCGTATATGTTCTTTAGCTAAGCCCTTCACCTTCTTTCATCCAGTCCCCCCTCCTTCCTCCCCTCTGATAGCTGTCAGTCCATGTATCCATACCTCTGTTTCTACTTTGTTTGACAGTTTATTTTATTCATTAGATTCCACTTATAAGTGAGATTATGTGGTATTTGTCATTCTCTGACTGGCTTATTTCACTTAGCATAATACTCTCCAGGTCTATCCATGCTGTTGTAAAGGGTAAAATTTCCTTTGTTTTTATGGTTGTATAGTATTCCATTGTGTAAATGTACGACAGCTTTTTTAACCACTCATCAGCTGATGGGCACTTGGGCTGCTTTCAAATCTTGGCTATTGCAAATAAGGCTGCAGTGAACGTAGGAGTGCATATATTCTTTTGAATTAGTGATTCAGGATTCTTAGGCTATATTTCCAGAACTGGGATTGCTGGGTCAAATAGAAGCCCATTTTTAGTTTTTTGAAGAAACTCCATACTGTTTTCCACACTGGCTGCACCAGTCTGCATTCCCACCAACAGTACACTAGGGTTCCCTTTTCTCCACAGCCTTGCCAGCACTTATTGTTTATTGATTTATTGATGGTAGCCATTCTGGTGGGTATGGGGTGAATATTTCATTGTGTTTCTTTTTAATTTTTAAAAATTTATTTTTAGACAGAGGGGGAGAGAGAGAGAGAGCGAAACAGCAGTGTGTGGTTGCCCCTCCCACACCCCCTACTGGGGACCTGGCCCACAACCCAGACATGTGACCTGACTGGCAATCAAACTGGCAACCCTTTGGTTTGCAGACCGGTGCTCAATCTACTGAGCCACATAAGCCAGGGCTCATTGTGGTTTTAATTTGTATGTCTCTGATGATTAGTAATGTTGAGCATTTTTTCATGTGGGTTGGCCATTTGTATGTCCTCTTTGGAGAAGTGTCTATTCAGGTCCCTTGCCCATTTTTTATTTGGGTTCTTTATCTTCCTGGTGTTGAGTTGTTTAAATTCTTTATATATTTTGGTAATTAATCCCCTATCAAATGTATCTTAGGCAAATATGTTTTTCTATATAGTGGGTTCCCTTTCCACTTCATCAGTGGTTTCTTTTGTTGTGCAGAAGCTTTCCAGTTTAATGTAGTCCCATTTGTTTATTTTTTTCCTTTTGTTTCCCTTGCCCTGGCAGAAATATTGGCAAAAACAGTGCTAATATAGATGTCAGATATTTTGCTGCCTATAAGTTCTTCTATGATTTTTATGGTTTGTGACTTACATATAAGTCTTTTATCCATTTTGAATTTATTCTTATGGATGGTGTAAGTTGGTCTTTTATTTTTTTTTGCATGTATCAGTCCAATTTTCCTAACACCATTTACTGAAGAGATTGTATTTACTCCATTGTATGCTCTTGCCTCCTTTGTCAAATATTAATTGACCATAAAGGTGTGGGTTGATTTCTGGCTTTCTGTTCGGTTCCATTGATCTATATGCCTGTTCTCATGCCAGTACTAGGCTGTTTGATTACAATGACTTTTTAGTATATTTTGATATCCTGTGCTGTAATCACTTCAACTTTGATCATCTTTCTCAAGATTGCTGAGACTATTTGTGTTCTTTTTTTGGTTCCATATAAATTTTTGAAATATTTGTTCTAGATCTGTGCAATATGCCATTGGTATTTCAATAGGGATTGTATTGAATCTATAGATTGTTTTGGGTAGTATGGGCATTTTAATAATGTTAGTTCTTTCTATCCATGAACATGGTACATGCTTCCACTTATTTCTATCTTCATCAATTTCTTTCTTCAGTGTCCTATAGTTTTCTGATTATAGGTCTTCTACCTTGTTGGGAACCATCCTGCCTGGTTTCAGGGACTGTAGCCTTGCCAACAGGCGAAAGGACCCCAAGGCTGGAGCTGAGCAAGGAGGCTTTGGGAAAATAGGCCACTGAGGAGAAAAAACCTGTTCCCCTGGTAGGGGCACCGCTCCTGCATCCCTCACATCAGCCAGCTTGGCCCCAGAAGATGGCTGGTTAGTCAATGATGGGTAAGACCCCTCGATGGCAGGGGCAATCTAAGACAGGCACAGTCGCATGGGGGCCATCAGGGAAGGACTTGGGGGACCTGGAGAAGGGGAAAAAGACCCTCACCCCTCAGCTTTGTTATGGCCGGAGTCCTCATTCTATCTGAAAGAAGTCTCCTTATCTCTTGGCTTTCTCTGCTCCACCTGCCTGACTCAGACTTGAAATAATACTAGAGGCAGGTACAGCCCTGATCTGGATCAGGCGATTCTCCAGGACAATTAGGCCTGGAAAAGGAATGTATTAAATCCTATGAAACTTACTTTGCTAAGAATGCCCTCAAGTTAATGAGTACTGATGTTTGGAGTCAAGCATAGAATGTGATCAGTTCCCAGGTTTCAGGGCCAAATGGGCACCACCCTGTCTACCAGACCCTGACCTGAGGCAAATCTCTGTGTTCCTTCAATCACAGCCTTTTGACATTGATTGATAAGCTTTGCATGCATGCTGTATACCCCCGCACATATCGTTCTCAATAAAAGCCACTTCAGGAGAAGAGCTGGGCATTCTCCACCCCCTTTTCCTGGCAGACCAAGAAGTGTCTGGAATGACTTATTTCCTCCATCTGCGGTGACCCAGGGGGACTCTGAGGGAATGGGGTACCCCCCATCACTATCTCCTTTGTTAAATTTGCTTCTAGGTACCTTATTTTTGGTGTTCTTGCAATAGTAAATGGGATTGTTTTCTTAGTTTCTTTTTTTGATAGTCCATAGTGGTGTATAAAAAAGTCATCAATTTCTGAATATTAATTTTGTATCATACTACTATGCCAAATTCATTTGTTAGGTCTAGTTTTTTGGTGAAATCTTTAGGGTATTCTATGTGCAATATTATGTCATCTGTGAATAATGAGAGTTTTACTTCCTCCTTTCCAATTTGGATGCCTTTCATTTTTCCTTCTTGTCCGACTCTTGTGGATAGGACTTCCAGTACTATGTTGAATAAGAGTGGTGAAAGCTCACATCCCTGTCTTGTTACTGATCTTAAGGGAAACTCTTAGTTTTTGCCCATTGAGTATGGTGTTTGTTGCAGGTTTGTCATATATGACCTTTGTTATGTTGAGGTATGTTCTCTCTATTCCCACTTTGCTGAGAGTTTTTATCATAAGTGGTTGCTGGATTTTATCAAATGCTTTTTTTTTGCCTCTATTGATAACATGTGATATTTATCTTTCATTTTTGTTTATATGATATATCACATTTATTGATTGGTGAATATTGTACCAACCTTGCATTCCCAGGATAAACCCCACTTGATCATGGTGTATTATCTTTTTAATGTATCACTGGGTCCAATTTGCTAATATTTTGTTGAGGATTTTAGCATTTATGTTCTTCAGGGATATTAGTCTATAATTTTCTTTCTCTATAGTGTCTTTATCTGGTTCTGGAATTAGGATAATGCTGGCTTTGTAAAAACAGCTTGGAAGCCCTCTCTCCTCTTGAACTTTTTGGAGTACTTTGACACGGATAGGTTTTAGTTCTCTGAGTGTTGGTAAGATTTACTTGTGAAGCCATCTGGACCA
Organism: Pteronotus mesoamericanus; assembly: GCF_021234165.1. NCBI lineage: Eukaryota > Metazoa > Chordata > Mammalia > Chiroptera > Mormoopidae > Pteronotus > Pteronotus mesoamericanus. The sequence continues at coordinate 9,397,054 of NW_026555198.1, forward strand.
GGACTTTTGAATGCTGGGAGGTTTTTTTTTATTACTGCTACTGTTTCATTAGTTGTAATCGGTCTATTCAGATTTTATGATTGTTATTGATTCAGTTTTGGAAGATTGTGTTTCTAAAAATTTATACATTTAGCCTAGTTTGTCCAATTTGTTGGCATATAATTGCTCATAGTATTTTCTCACAATTCCTTGTATTTCCATGATATCAGTTGTTAATTCTCTTTCATTTCCAATTTTATTTATTTGGGTCCTCTATCCTTTTTATTCTTCATGAGTCTAGTTAAAGGTTCGTCAATACTATTTATCTTTGCAAAGAACCAGCTCTCTTTTTTTAAAACATCTTTTTTATTTATTTATTTATTTATTTTAGTCTCTATGTTACTTATTTCACTCTGATCTTTATTATTTCCTTCCTTTTATTCTCTCTGTGTTTTTTTTTTCTGGTTCTTTTAGGCTAGGGTTAGATTGGTTTGTTTGAGATTTTTCTTTCTTCCCAAGATAGGTCTATAATGCTATGAACTTCCCTCCCAAGACTGCTTTCACTGTTTCTCACAAATTTTGGGTTGTTGTGTGTTCATTTTCATTTGTTTCCAGGTAACTTTTTATTTATTCCTTGATCTTATTGACAACCCATTCATTGTTGAATAACATGCTATTTAGCCTCCATGTATTTAAATGTGTTTGAGTTTTTCATCGAAGTTGATTTCTAGTTTCATGTTATTATGATCTGAGAAAATGCTTGATATGTTTTCAGTCTTATTCAATTTGTTAAGATTTATTTTGCGCCCTAACATGGGGTCCATATTTGAGGAGGTTCCATGTGCACTTGAGAAGAATGTATATTCTGCTGCTTTGAAATGAAATGTTTTGTATATATCAATTAAATGCATTCAATCTAGTGTCTCATTTATGGTCACTGTTTCTTGATGGTTTTTTATCTGGAAGATCCATCTATTGATCACAGTGGGGTGTTAAAATTCCTTACTCTGACTGTATTGCTGTTGATCTCTCCCTTAAAGTTCACCAAGATTTTCTTTATATATATTTAGGTGATCCTATATTGCACACCCTCATCTCTTGCCATCTTCTAAACATTTCTGTTTGTATTTTGCGCTGCTATCTAAAACTTAAGAAATATAAAATCAAACTCATGTTTATATTTTTATTTTTTTATTGTTGTTCAAATACAGTTGTCTCCATTTCCCTCCCACTGCTGCCCCCCGCCCCACCCACCCAACCTCCCACTCTCGATCCTACCCTTCTTTGGCTTTGTCCGTGGGTCCTTTATACATGTTCCTTGATGACCATTCATCTTCTTTCCCCTGTTATTCCCCTCCTCCCTCCCACCTCCTCTCTGGTTACTGTCAGCTTGTTCTTTATTTCAATGTCTCTGGTTATATTTTGCTTGCTTGTTAGTTGTGTTGATTAGGTTCAAACTCAAGTTTATTAAAGATCGATCTCACTTCTTCATAAACCTGCCTGTAGTTTCATTATTATCCCAGTTCTAGTAGTTAGAAGTCACATCATAAAGTACTTGATAAGGCAAAGTAGTATGTAAGTGATCTGCCTTCTCTGAAACAAACTATCAATAGTGAAAGGTTATATTGTAATACCTCTGATCTAAAGATGTATATATGACCTTGGAGTGATAAGAAGGACGGTGTTTATTATGCTTTTACCAGGATCCCAATCGTCTATACTATGAACCAGCTGAGCTGAAGTTATTTGAAAACATAGAGTGTGAATGGCCATTGTTCTGGACATACTTTATCCTTGATGGGGTCTTCACTGGCAATACAGAACAGGTAATGCAATGGGGAAAGAGCTTTTTAGCACAATGTTCTTATTATGTCTTCCTCTTTCAGCTAAAGGTTGTGCCAACCCTGTGTCCAAATGGAAGTCTTCCTTAACAAAGAGGAAATACAGTTGTCCTTTAGAGACTCATAGTTGAAGGCACTAGGTTTTAGGATTTGGAAGACCTGGATATTGCCATCACTCAGACTTCGATTTTAAGAAATATAAAAAGCAAAATAGCAAGCCCTGTCTACTTGCCACAGTCATTAGTGGTACTCAAATTTACTTCCTGACTTTGTATGTATTTTTAATAATAAATCTTAGATATGATGTTCTCACTTTAGCCAAAAAATAAGAATAATAAAAAAAACCAACATTCCACTCATACCTATCTTCACCCCCCAAAACATGGTCACTATTGCTTTTTTTAGCTACGTGAATAAAGTAGTGTAGAAACCATCATTGGAAAACAGTGAGATTGGTAAACTAGGTCAAGTAAGTTTAGTGTCAGGAATTCTACAAATTGGCTATGGTCTAAACTTGGACATAAATCCAATGCAGTTGAAGTCAGTTATACTTGGCTACCTGAAATACAATTTTGGTAGGTAGGGTTACACTGAAGTCTCAGGGGCCAGCCCTGGCTGGTGTGGCTCAGTGGATTGAGCACTGGCCTGCAAACCAAAAAGTCATCAGTTCAGTTCCCATGCCTGGGTTGTGGGCCAGATAGATCCCTGATTGGGGGTGAAACTGATCAATATTTTTCTCCCTCTCTGTCTCCCTCCCTTTGCCTCTCTCTAAAATTAAATAAATAAATAAATCTCAAAAAAATTATTAAAAAAATAAAAAGATAAAGTTTCAGGGGACACAGGCACTTTTTACTCTAAATTTTAGTGAATTATAAAGTATCCATTTTTGAACATGCAAATAAGATAAGCAATAATAAAAATAACCTGCCCTATTTTCATCACCCTGATTTGATTCTAGCATTTTTCTCAGTCCTTCTCAAATTCTACAAAATTGTTTATCAAAAACTTTGGTTTCTCAAAAAAAAAAAAAAAAAGGAAAACGATTCATTTATCCAATATGCCTACTAAATAAAGAGCACATTTAGGTTATTTGAACTTGGGAACAGGAACAGGTTGGAAGGACCTGGGGGGAAAATAAAATACATATATAGCTTTAATACTGACCATGGAGTAATCCAAGTATTGTCATTGACTTATTCAGTTTCTTCATGCATACAATGAGAATAATTTTTGTCTATTAAGTAAAGAAGAAGATATATAAAAATTTCTTTGAATTTCACAGATAAAGACATGTTGTAAGTGCAGTTTAGAATCAGTTAAGCTATAATGAGACATATGTTTCTTTAAAATCTCCATGCTCTGCATATTTGAGAAATAAAAACTATAGGGATTATGGGAAAATAATGTTGGGGCACAACATTTATAAAGTTGGTCAGAAGTACATACAAAATGATAGGACCCTAATAAAAACAGTATCACAGATTTATACAAGTTAAACGGTTAAGAAATACAATAGATATGACACTTTTACCTTGAAAAGGCCTGAAATTTGCTTGTGGATATGTGCACCCACATTCCACCAGCTCACCCTGGCTCCAAAGCCCACCACCTTGTGTGCCAGAGGAAGAGAACAAAAGACAGCTAGCAAAAGAGTGAGAGGAAAGATAAAAAGAACATAGAATAGAGAGGAAGACTAAAAATAAGCTGACAAGAAAGAGGGGGAATTGAAGAAAAAGGAAAGAACAGAGCCATTCAGCCAGGGTGGCCATGAGAAAAGAGCAGCTCAGGAGTTACGAAGTGATGGAAGAGGGATTATCTGAAATGAGATGGAGAGTTGTAACACCACATGCAGATGGTATGGTTCATTGTTCTCCTGAGGTATGTATAAGTATGTGTTTTGTGTAACCTTCATGACTCAGTTCAGCTAAATGTGTTCTTAGTTAAAATTGTGCAGGAACATATGTGAAATTCATGTTATGCTCAGATTGTTCCCTAATATATCAAATGCACTGGAACTAATTTGTGTTTTCAAAATAACTGTTGTAGCAGAACTGACTGTATATTTTTCTACCATGAATTATAATGGTTTTTTTTCTTTTTATGTATCAGTAGTATACAACAAATTGTTAAACAACAATAACAGAAAAGTAAACTTGACCATAACATAAACTTAATTTGTCAGGTAAGATAGAGTTTTAAAAGCCAGTACTTATAAAGTGGAGAAACTATCCTTAGGGTAGTACATAGTGGGTAAATAAAGGCCTGTGGAGGCAGGCTGACTTGGACTCAAACCTGGGGTCAAACTTGTATTTGCTGTGTGATCTTCCACAAATTCATAAACTCTTAGAGCCTGAATTTCCTTGTAAAAAGTTTGTAATTATACATACCTCCTAGGATGTTTATTAAAATTAATTGTGTTAAAGCATGCAAAACTCCTACCATAGTGTCTGACCTACAATAAGCATGTAGTAAATGCTACTTCCTTTCTCACTTTTACTAGGAGAATGTGTTCCTTTTCAATAGGACCTTCTTTAGTTACAGCCCTTCCCTAGATCCCCAAATGGAACTTTCTCTAATTTTTTTCTCCCTTTCTTATACCAACAGGTTCAAGAATATAGAGAGGCTCTTGAAGAAGTCCTCATCAAGGGAAAAAATGGGGTCCCGCTTCTGCCAGAGCTGTACAGTGTTCCCCTTGACAAGGTGAGCTGGACAGTGCCTGAGCATGGAGCTGGGAGAAGAGGAGCAGTACCTCAATACTACTGCCTCCTTTGAGTCAAATAATTTTTACTATCTTCTGATTTTCATGTTATAAAAGTTTGTCTTTAGGTATAGGACAACAAAAGTATAATTTTATTCCATTGAAAATAAATGTTTAAAGCAGTCTTAGTTAAGACATTGTTGCACAGCAAGACAAGAGTAAGACCAAAATCTTAGGATGGTAGTTTCAAGGGTATATACTTATCCTCAAAATCACCAAGATTGATATATTAAATATATATGACATTTTTGTATGTCAACCACAACTCATTTAAAAAATAAAATTAATTGTTCAGAGACTGATTTTCTAAAAAGACCTAAACTTAAGTTTGAGAATGATATGGAGATCAGTAGGCAGAACCAGAGTGATGTTCTCTGTGAACTTTCAGGATTTGATATTCTTTGCTCTGAGGCCAGTAATCTGGGATAGTTTAGTAGATCAGTCTTGGCAAAAAGTATGTCTCCATTTTCGCAAAATGCCAGTCAGGAGTACCATTGTTCCTCTTCTCCATTGCAGAAGAGTGTTAGCCATGGGAGAGATGCATCCTTCCATTCTGGTGGGGATGGGGGGAAGAAGCTCCTAGCAATATCAACATTACCATTAGTAATAAAGCATTACCAGAGAGCTTGTTAGAAATACAAATTTCAGGCCTTCTCCTACACCTACTCAGTCAGAATTTGCCTTTGGATAAGATCCTTAGGTGATTTGTTTTCACATACAATGAGAGGAGTACTGCTCTAGACTGTAGTCATAGTCCTTGACTTTTCAGTGCATTGCATATGTGACTTTTATAGGGTATGAATCACAACCCAGACTCAGCCTTTTTGTTGCCTAATATTTTAAACCTTATATGACCCTTCATGTGGCCCTCTTTATCTCTTTTCTTTTAGGTTGATGAAGAATATCAAAATCCTCACACTGTGGACCGAGTCCCCATGGGCAAGTTGCCTCATATGTGGGGTCAATCTCTCTACATTTTAGGAAGCTTGATGGCAGAGGTAAGGGGAAACGTCAGGGCTCTTTTTCTGCTTTAGTCACCATAGTAATCAGTTTTATGAGTAGCTCAATAAATCTTGCCTTTTGTGTTCTGCCTTAACTATAGATTTTCCACCAGGTTCGTAGAGTGGGAGCATGGCCAGTCCTTGATAGAAATCTTTCCCCCTGGCAACCATGTCCCTCATGCTGCCCAGGGCTTCTCACATTGGCACTGTACCTGCAGTTGCCCTGGGATCAGGCCCTAGATCTTTCCCATTCAAAACGCCCCCTAGTGCCTTGCCTGGTGACTGACGAATGCAGTTGTGCTTAGACATTATATCTGATAATGGATGTAAGTGCTAACTTTTATAAGAAACATCATGTTTCATTCTTTAAGTGAATAAACTGATAAGATAATTTTAGTCACCATGAAAAATGGTTAGTAACACCATAATTTTTTTTATTTATTTGTTTTTTCGTAAGGGGCTCTTTAAATGTTTCATATATTAAATTCTGTTGAGACAGCTTTTAATGAGGCACTCAGAAATTTCTGTCCAGCTTATTTGTGACATTTTGAGCATATAGGAAGAGTTATTTTTCTCAAAGTCTTCCAGATTTACTGACAAATATACTTCTACATTGTAGATTATTATGGTAATCTATAACCAAGGCTCCTAGAGGATCTAGGGTGGGACTTAGCTATCCTTTCTGACCCAGACTCTTTGATCTGTTTATACATGACTGTTGACTTTCTGCAACTCTTTTTGTTTTTTTTTGTCTTGTTTTTCCCAGTTGTGTCGAGATATAATTGACATACATCACTATGAGTTTCAAGAAACAGTATATTAACCAATGGTTGTTGGCGCCAATTCAATGCCAATAGGAATCCCCAGTTTAGGGTACAGTGAAGAAAGAAATTCTGCTCAGTGCAAACACCTCAATTGTGATACAGCACAGCTGTGAAAACAGTACAACTGTGGAACAGCTCAATAGTGTTATAGCTCAATTATACAGTAGCAAAGCTGTAGAATAGCAGGGCTGTGAGGTAGTCCTGGGGTGAGGCAGCCCTGGGGGGAGGCCCCACTCCTGCTAGAGACTGCTTAGCTCTGATTTGCCTGCTTTTCTCCTGTCCACACCAGTCTGCCGTGCCCTACCTGGGTCTGCTCTGCATAATCTTCTATGCTCTGGTCTAGCGAGATGTCTTCTTCAGTGTTTCATCTACAGTGTTTTAGCTCAACCAGGGAAACACAGTCTTCAGTCTTCTATGGAAAGGGAAGGGAAAATGCATTCTATGAGCCAGAGGAGAGTGATTTAGATAGAGAGAAGTCCCCAATCCCTGGTCCTGATTGATCTGCCCTCATGCAGATCCTCACAGGTTGATTAGTCCAAAAGGCACTGTCCTGATTGGTCAGAATGGAGCTACCCTAATTGGTCAGTGAAGATGCTGTTGGGGGGATATAGCTGCACATCTCTGATTGGATGGGGAAAACCTTAGTCCTATTGGTTGAAATAGGATTTCAGGAACTCCTTTATAAGGGCTGGATGAGATGGCAGAAACACAGTACAGACAGGCAGTTTAGTGCAGGGTTCTCCTTGAAGAGTGGGAAGTCCCTGTTTAAAAACAGCTGATAGGCTCTGCTTTTAAATTTGGGCTCAGTGAGCCACCAGGAGCCCTTCTTGGTAGGTATGTTCTTTCTCCAGGTCCACAAGAATAAAAGTTTGATTATCTGTAGTTGACATTAATATGGATGTAGCGATAATGGGCGGAATGATTTGTTTAAAGTAATACTTCCCTTTCCCTGGCTGGTGTGACTCAGTAGGTTGGAGCATCCTCCCATAAACTGAAAGGTCACAGGTTCAATTTCTGGTCAGGGTACATGCCTATCTTGCGGGTTTTCGCCCTGGTTCGGACATGTATGAGAGACAACTGATGGGTTTTTCTCTCACATTGATGTTTCTCTCCCTCGCTTTCCCTCCTTTCCTCTTTCTCTAAAATGAATAAGCATGTCCTCAGGTGAGTATAAAAAACTATTAAAAAATAAAGTTATACTTCCATGGTCACTTTCTCATTCAATTAGAATAAATTAAATGGTATGAAAAAAGGAGATGAATACCTTTCTTAAGGGCAAAATGAGTTCATCCTATCTCATGAAGGACAGAAACTGGAATCAAGTCAAAAGATATCTGCTGAGCAGAAAGCATAGCAAATACTTGAATAAATGAGAAATTAACAGCACTAATGAGTAAAAATATTGATAAGGAGCATTGTGGTCTGATTGTCTAATCATGTACATCCAGAGAAGGTAGAGGTGGAACTAGAAAACTTTCTGTTTATCATTTATACCTTATTTCCAAAAAAAGGATTTGTGGCAGCCACTAGAAATTAACTGCACATAAAAATACTGTGGACATGAATTCAGGAGTTCAAACATTTTCATACAATGATAGTATTTGTTTCCTTTTCTTGCCTGTCTTTTACATGTTATGGTATAGAGTTATGGTACTGGTATATTGCTTTTCCTCAAACATTAGCTTTTTGAGTTATAATAATTTGTCTTTTTATGTTTTTTCTTTAGGGATTTTTAGCTCCTGGAGAAATTGATCCCCTGAATCGTAGGTTTTCAACTGTACCAAAGCCAGATGTCGTAGTTCAAGGTATGTATTCTTACCTCAGCAACAGAAACTTTATAGTAAAGATCTGGTTTGACCAATAAATGGTGACTTTATTCTTTATCATGTATTTTGTTAGACTTAAAAAAGTGTAGAATGAACTTGGTTCTGTTTGGTTTCAAAATTGTTATTAATCTTAATTATGAACAAATGTTTAATAAATGAGTCTCATTATTTTGTTATTTGACACTTTTTAAAAAAATCAACATATATTTATTCACCTAATTAACTGAACAAGACAACAGCAAAGTTAATCTATAATGAGACTCTTCACTCTTGCCTGGTATTTGGTAAAATTCTATTATTGGTCTTCTTTTAATCACAAAATTATATATCACTCACTAGTGATTTTAGTTTTCTAGAGAAAGAATGGTTCCAAATACAATTTGTACACTAATTTATTTAAAAATACTTTACTTCTGCACTGGTCAGTGTGGCTTAGTTGGTTGGAGTGTTGTCCCATAAACTGAAAGATTGCAGGTTCGATTCCTGGTCAGGGCACATGCCTGTGTTGTATGTTCAGACCCTGTATGAGAGGCAACCAATCAATGTTTCTCACATCAATGTTTGCCTCTCTCTCTCCCTCCCTTCCCCTCTTTCTAAAATCAATAAACATGTCTGTGGGTGAGGATTAAAAAATACTTTATTATGTTAGTAATCAAAAAATTAAAATAATTGAAAGTACCAATTTTCATTTATTAAAAAATACAACATTCAATTGAGCAATAGTGTAGGGAAACTAGTACTCCTTTGCATTATAATTTCATACAGTCTTTCAAGAAAGTATTTTGGACATATTTATTATAAGAAGCCAAAATTTTTTATATCTTTGGACATAGTAATTCTTGTGTTTCTAGCCTAAAGAAATAATCCAAAGTGTGGGAAAAGCCATAGAATCTTGAAAATATTTATTTTAGCTTATTTTAAACAGATTAAATTGAAAACCATCTAAATGTCCAACATAAGGTATATTGTTTTCTATCAAAAAATTTTAACCCTGATGCCAAGGAAGAAAATGTTATGATATTGAGAATTAAAAGGAAGAAAACATAATCATTTTTCTCCTTATTTCCACTTTTAATTAATTGTCATTTGCACTTTGTTTAAGGCTGGATATTTTGATTCTTTATTACTTAGCTAATATTTTTTAAATTTTATTTTTATTGTTGACACTATTACAAATGTCCCCGTTACCCACCCACCTTTACCTACCTCCACTAGCCCCCACCCCTGTCTCCCTCTGGCCATCACCATACTGTTGTCTGTGTCCATGGGTGATGCACATATGTTCTTTGGCTAATCCCTTCACCTTCTTTCATGTGTCTCCAGGAGCCAAAAGACGTTCATATTGTTCCTTATCACCTTCCAGGGGTGGGATGATTTGAGGGGAACAGCATTAGACGTGTACCTAGGAGTGAGTCTTGACTCTGACATCTCCTAGCTATGTCACCTCGGACAAGTTGCTCCTCCCCTTTGGGCTGGGATTTCCTGCCTGGACATTGTGGATGGCACCACTGGGCTTGGGGGGAGATCAGTGAAGAGCCGACCTGGTGTGCAACCCAGAGCAGACCCTCAATAAACGTCAGCTTCCTTCCTTTTGCGGTGGGACAAAGCTTGTGCTGGAGGTGGGTGGGGGCAAGAAAGCAGCCACAGCACCGGGCTTGTGGGCTGTCCCCACCCTGCAGAGGGACACTTGGGGGTGTTTCTGGGCTTAAAATCAGTCAGCCTTGTTTCTTAAGACAGCCTCCTACCAATCAAAAATTATTTTTCTGGTTCCTTCTGCCCATTTTTAAATTTCCTTTATACACCCAAGAAATATTTATTGAGCATAGTACGTGCTGGGCTTTGCATAGAGGTTGTTTGGGTACAGGTTGGGGACCACAAGGCCCCCGTGATCCCACTGGCCCTCAGGGTAGGGATGGGGCATGCAGGAAGTGGCCGAAATGACAGACACAACACTCCCGCTCCCCTGACATCTTTTTTACTCATCTTGGGGAGTTAGGGGGAAGTCAAGTTCTTAGTGATGATTTCATCCAGCAGCCCCTTCCTGCTCCTCTGACAGCTGTCAGTCAGTTCCATGTACCCATCTTCTGTCTCATTTTGTTCATTAGTTTATTTTGTTCATTAGATTCCACATATAAGTGAGATCATCTAGTATTTGTCTTTCTTTGACTGGCTTATTTCACTTAGCATAGTAATCTCCAGTTCCATCCATACTGTCGCAAAACATAAGAGTTCACTTTTAAGCACTCTTTACTTCTGGAAACACTTTCTTCTCCCATCATCATGATATTATAGTCTCCTGATTATCTCTGCTTTCTTTCAAGCATTCCTCTTGTGTCTTTTCTGCTAGTACTCCTTTCTTCTCATACCCTTTTAATGGTTGTATACTTAGTCTTATACTCTTGTCTTTCTGCATTTACACCCTTTGTTAGTTTCCTAGGGCTGCCTCCTTCATAATAAAGTTGCTTATATGGCTCCAACTATTGCCTCTTTGGAGAGTACTCCAAACCTTTACTTTTTGTTTCTAACAATCATAAAAAATTTGGAGTTATCTACTCTATACAAAACACTGGGCCCTGGCTGGTGTGGCTCATTGGATTTAGTGCCGGACCATGAACCAAAAGGTTGCCGGATCGATTCCCAGTCAGGGCACATACCTGGATTGTGGGCCAGGTACTCAGTTGGGGGCGTGCAAGAGCCAACTATCGATGTTTCTCTTGCATATTGACATTTCTCTTTCTCCCTTCCCCTCTCTCTAAAAATAAGTAAATACGTCTTTTAAAAAACACTGGGCTAAATTCTATAAAGGTATTATGAATTCTAGTCCCAATACCTATAAAATATCTTTACCACTTTCACCTCAGTTGCAAACCTGACCTCTTTTTGTCTCCATTCCATCATTTTAATTGTCCCTTAAAAAAGCAGGTATTTCCAACCTTTCTTATCTGTCTCAATGACTTCATTGTTATCCTAGTCTCCTAGAGTAGAAAGCTCGAGGTGATTTTTGACTCCAGTAACATGATCCAACATGGTACTAAGTCCTGTTGTGATACTCCTCTGAAAGGTCTCCAGTCACTTGACTTTGGGGTTGGTTATATATGGAAAATAATCCTATGTACTTTCTAAACCTTCTTATACTTGATATGCTATGTGGTCATACAGGTAGTCTTTGCTTATCAATGTATATAGCAAATGCAATACAAAAAACCATTCATCTTCCCCTCCCATGAGAAATCTTATTCTCCTTTCAGGATTATGCCATCTGGCTATATTGATCTCCTGGTTTTTCTAGTTCATTCACTGAAGAGATTGATGCTTGGCTCACAGCCTTCTTCTTCTTCCCTAACTCCTGCCATAGTGCTAGATTTCAGCATTGGTGTGAGTGCCCTCAAACATTTTAGCTTCTAATTTCTTTGATATTCATAACCCTAGTAATCTTTCCCTCCACCTCTACCTTAGCCAATCATTTTGAAGAGCAAGGATCAAATTTTAGAACCACCTCAGGTATTTTCTGTTTCAAAAAAATCCCAGTTTCTGGTAATAGCTACATATTATTTCAGTTTTCTTTCCCCCCCGCCCCGCCCCATTTCACTTGTGTCTATTTTCTCCTAGTCTGCCCTTCCCTACCTCTTGGTTGATCATATAAATACTTCTGCTACACCCACCAGAAGAATCATAGCTCCAGATTAATCTTACAGTCTGCATTTTCTGATGCTATACCTGACCTGCTGAAATCTACTGGGGAAAAAAATCACACGAATGAGCAGAGTGATAGCACTGTAAATCCTTGGTCCCCAACTCAGCTAGGTCCACAATACCTCCTGTTAGTCCTTGTTCTTATCATTAGCCAGCATTTTCATTGTTCTCAACCACTATTCCAAATCTTCTCTGCTTTCAACACCATCCCTTGATTTCAACCTCATTTTTGGCTTGCTACTTCACTCTGGGTAATCTTAATATTCTCATCTTTGTCACTTTCCCAACACCCCATCACAATCTTATGTCTTCACCCATCCTTGCTGCCTTTCCTTCAGCCTCAGAAAAGATGTTTCTTCTCTTCAAGGCCAACTTTTCTTTTTTATGCTTAATTCTGTTTTCTTAGCCTTCTTAGAATCCTACTCTTTCCTTTAATCTTTGAACTTTTTCTGTGTTGGTTCTGTTTTTTAGTCCAGTGACGTGTTCCTCTCCCTCTAGTTATCCTATCCTTCCTTTCTCATCCAAACTTCCCCCTCTATATTTCATTAATTCTGTAGTCCTTTACAATCTAGCTCAGTATTCCTTGGAAAATTTTTTTTGCTTAACTTATTACCAAACTCAATAGGGAGTTTTCAATCCATATTATAGTGAATCTTTCTGTTTGATTTATCGTTTATCTTTCTGGAAACTCTTAACTCTTCTGTGATAACCATACTTCCTTAGATTGCCTTCAACCTAAATTTTGTACTTTTTTGTCTCATTCTGAGCTTCCTTCTTCTCTTTGTCCCCTAACTGTTGGTCTTCCTAAGAGTTCTGTTTGTATTGCACTGTTCTTCTTACTCAGAATATTTATTCTTGTCTCTCAGGCTCCACCTATTTCAAACTCTTTCCTTTTTTTACCTCCTCACTTCTTCCCTCTCAGAAGATGACCCCACCTCCTATAACAGAGACAATATGAGCCATGGGACAAAAACCCCTGACTATTGCCCCCAGGATTTTCTTTATCTGCTCATTTCTTTATTAAAAATTTTAAAAGATTTTATTCATTTATTTTTAGAGAGAGGGGAAGGGAGGGAGAGAGGTAGAGAAACATAAATGTGTGGTTGCCTCTCGCGCGCCCCCTAGTGGGAAACCTGGCCCGCAATCCAGGCAGGTGCCCTGACTGGGAATCTAATTGGAGAGCCTTTGGTTCACAGGCCGGCACTCAATCCACTGAGCCGCACCAGCCAGGGATATCTGCTCATTTTTTAAATGTTGAAATTTGTCATGGTTGTATTCTAGATCCTCTTCTTGTCTATATATTTTCCTTGACCCATCTCATCTCTTTTTATGCTAATGCTCTTTATTCTCTGTCAGTGTCCTTTAAGACAGTCCCACTTGGTTGTCTCACATGCACTTTAAACCCAACATAGGAGGAGGGACCCAAAAACCCTGGAATTATCTTCTAGAAATTCTTCTAGAATTACCTTCTAGAAGGCAGACCCCCTGCAGTACAGGTTTTCTCTGCTAGGAAAGTGTTCTAGGAACCCATCTGTATCAGTGTACCAGCAGGTGTTGTGAGAGGCTGTGTTCAGCTTCAGTGAATTTTTTTTGAAGACTCTTTCAACATGTTTGTCAACTTTATGATGAGTGATTTACAAACACACCTGCCCACACAGTGTTCAGTTTTTGACCAACAACAGCATGACCCCCATTCACCTGATCTCATCCCAAGCGGCATCTTTTTTTGTTTGTTTGTTTCTCTGGATCAAAAAAGGACCTCAACGGGAAATGTTTTGCCAGTTTGGAAGAGGTAAAACAAAAAACAGCAGAAGCACTAAAAGGCATCAAAATCAATAAGTTCAAAAACTGTTTTGAGCTGTGGAAAAAAATGTCTCAATAGGTGTATTGCATCAAATGAAAAGTACTTTAGTACTTTAGTGTTTGCATCAAACACCTCATGTTGCATTTTTCTTATTTAACCATGGAACCCCAGCTATAAAGACAATGTACCATTCTCTAGAACACATAGATACTTGGCCAAAAACCAGAATATGATACTCTGGTCATGAGATCTTTTTTCCTTTTATATTTATATAATATCATTATGCACCTAGCATGATGATTATTTCATCAAGTTTCTCCAATTATTATTCATTCCCTCCCCTTTTTTTTCTCTTCCCTTCAGAAAAATAATGTGGTCTGAGACATTTTATGATCTTACTGAAATAAAATTTTTTGTTGACCTCATTTCCTTTCTTTCTTACAGTTTCCATTCTAGCTGAGACAGAAGAAATTAAGGCCATTTTAAAGGACAAAGGAATCGATGTGGAGACCATTGCAGAGGTGTACCCCATCAGAGTACAACCAGCTCGTATTCTCAGCCACATTTATTCCAGCCTAGGTAAGGAGATTGGCCAGCCTGCTAGCATCAAAGCATTATTTGATACAAGCTGGTTTCTTTCCTTTTTATTTTATCTTAATCTCATATTGTCTTATTAAACTGGATCTTAGAAGGAATTTAGAGTCTCTGGAATATAAGTTTCTAACACTATATGTCCTGAGCAGGATTGATCATTTTAGGTGTGTTTTATGAACTTTTTGGGACAGGGCATGACTGTCACCAGGCAATATTGTATCTCCATTCCAAGCGTGTGCATAACTAACATGTTCTCCCCTTTCCAGGGACTTATATTTTCATTTTGAATACATACTAATTTTACATAGAGTAATAGCCAAAGAACTTGTTTTTAGGTCTTTTATACTTTGTCATGTAATGAATTGGTTGACAATCTAAAGAAATTCTACTTCTTAAAACAATACTTGTTTTAATTAGTACTTATTTTTATTCAATTTATTTATTAAACTTAGTGATGGACACATTAAACAAATCACTACAAATTACAAGTTTACACAACTTACTACAAATATCACATTAAACAAATGACTACACTGTTAACTAAAAAGAGATATGCAGAATTTCTAAACTACCATTGTGGAAGTCTGAATAATGGCTCCCAAAGATATCCAGTCATAATTCTTGGAGTCTGTGAAGATTACCTTATATGGAAAAAGAGACTTTGCAGGTATGATTAAATTGAGGGTCTTGAGATGAGGAGGATTACCATATATTATCCAGGTGAATTTTAAATGTAATCACAAGTGTCCTTATAAAAGGAAAACAGAGGGAAATGAGACTATAGAAGTAGATGGACAACAGAAACAAGAGATCAGAGTGATGTAGCTGTGAGCCAAAGCTTTCCAAGGAATACCTACAAACCTCTAGAGGTTGGAATTG
Source organism: Pteronotus mesoamericanus (assembly GCF_021234165.1). NCBI lineage: Eukaryota > Metazoa > Chordata > Mammalia > Chiroptera > Mormoopidae > Pteronotus > Pteronotus mesoamericanus. The sequence continues at coordinate 9,412,253 of NW_026555198.1, forward strand.
GCAAGGAACAGATTCTCCCCTGGGGCTTCCAGAAGAAACCAATCCTGCTGTCACTTGATTTTATTTTATACCTGTAGACTGATTTTGAACTTCAGACCCCCAGAACTGTAAGGAAATAAATGTGTGTAGTTTTAAGCCACTAAGTTTGTGATAATTTGTTATAGCAGAAATAGGAAAGTGATACACATTTTGGTACTTGGGAAGTGGGGTTTTGCTGTAACAAATATCTGAAAGTGTGGAAGTGGCTTTGGAATTGGATAATGGATAAATCCTGGAAGAATATTGGGTCACAGGATGGAAAAAGTTTAGATTTCCTTAAACAAACTGTTACAGAGGCATTGATGGTAAGGGCTGAGAAGGAAATGAGGAACATGTTATTGGAAACTTGAAGAAAAGGATCCTTGTTATATAGTGACAGAAGACTTAGCTAAATTATGTCCTATAGTTGTGTGGAAAACAGAACTATAAATGCTGAACTTGGATATTTAGCTGAGGTGCCTTTCAAGCAAAGTGCTGAAATCATGGCCTGTTAGTTTTTCTTGCTGCTTATAGTAAAATGCAAGAGGAAAGAGATAAATTGAGGGAAGAACAGTTAAGCAAAACAAAACAAACCAATGCAGGACTTAATGAAATTATCCCCCAATCTAGATTGGAAAAGATAAAATTACTTGAGATTTACTGTCAGGAAAGCAAGCTCTGGAAAAGTAGTCAAGGGTGTGGCTGGCTAGACAACCTTTTGCTACTGCTTCGGAAAGAACAAAAAAATTGGGGTATTCATTCACACAGAGGAGTTTTTAAAGAGATTGGGCCTATGAATCATGAATCCCATCAACCATCTCAACAGAATCCTCCCAGGAATAGAAATGGAATTATCCACGCACTATCTTGGGGAGGACTCTCTTGTCTAATGGCTTGAACCCTCACCATGTATATGTAAGACCTAGAAGGTTTTTAAGAATGTTTACCAGCAGAAACACTGCCATCTTGGATTAAAAGGAACAGAGGGAGGACAAGAAGAAAGAACAGTGTTAGATTTCTGAAATTCTACAGTCAGGAAGGCTTGATAAAACTACCCAGCTGCAAACACGTGCTACCCTTCAAGAAAAAGAAAGGATGACTTCAAGGAAGGTGCCTTGGACCCAGAGGGCAGAACCTCAAGCCACAGAAGATTACTACCACTCCTTGAAACCTAAAGAAGTTCGCCCAGTGGATTTCAAAATTGCGTGGGGCCCTGATTTCTTTCTCCCATCCATTTTCTCCCTTTCAGAATGAAAATGTCTATAACTTGTATTCTATGCCTGTGTTTTGAATGGAGATGACTTGCTCTCTATTTTCAAAGGTCCACAGATGGACAGGAATTTTGCCTTAGCGTGGATCATACCCAGATTCTCACCTATACCTGATTTAGATGATAAGATTTGGGACTTTTGGGGTAATGATAGAAGAGATTGTGGACTTGAGTTAATGCTTTAATGTGTTGAGAATTTAGAGGATATTGGGATGCAGTGAACACACTTTGCATGTGGAAGGGATGTGAATCTTTAGGGGCCAGTGGAAAGCTGGTGGAAGGCCCTCCAAAGATATCTAGGCCTTATTTTCTTGAACCTGTGAACCTTATCTTACATGGCAAAAGGGACTTTGCAGGTGTGACTAAATTAAGGAGATTTAGATAGGGATGATTATTCTGGATTATCCTAAATGTAATCACAAGTGTCCTTATAAGAGGGAGTCAGAAGCAAGAGAATAGGGTGTTAAGACTACTAGCCTTCCATATGAAAACTTGGAAGAGACAAGAAGGAATTTTCCCCTGGAGCCTCCAGAAGGAACCAGCCTACTAACACCTTGGTTTTAATTTTTATCTCATAATAGCCATAAGGCTCATTTTGGACTTGTGACCTCCAGAACTATAAAAGTGTGTTGTTTTAAGCCACTAAGATTGTGGTAATTTTTTTGGCACTGGTGGGAAATTACTAGTCTTTTTTCCTAATTTATGTTTCTGGCAAATTACTGCAATCTTAAATCAAGCCACAGAGGAGTAAATGTGTAAGTAAAGATTGTATCTTAGATAGTGGATTGCCATTACAAACTCAAAGCCTAGTTTGTGTATATGTGTTTATGTGTGTACTTTTTTCCTTCACCAAAAAAGGTTTGTTAGTAATTACAGCCAAGCCAAATCTTGTCCAGCTCAAAACCAGCCTCCATTCCTTTTTACTAATAACTACTCCAGTCTATTTCTGTGGCGGTAATAATAGACCTAAATTGAGAAGGAATCAATCAAGAAGGGAAGGTACCAGCAGTCAGAGATGACTTTTAACTATCTCTTCTAGGCACACATATTTTATGCCAGCAAGGCCTAAACTCCCAGAGCTATTAACATTGCATTTGACTTTAGGAATATGCAGATTTTCCCCCTCTCCAATCCTAGCTATAATGTAGAAAATACCTTTTGTTTTTAATTGAAGTCTTTCAAAGAAACTTTACAAAAAATGGAAAATAAAATATAAGCACATAGAAATGAGTAAGTTTATTGAATACAAGTCTCAGATCCTAATTAGCTTCTAAAATCTAGCCACAAATTAGCCTGAATATTATAAAATTCTAAGCATCTTGTTCCCTCCCCTTACTCAGGTAACCCTATCTGAAGTAAATGCCAAATCAAGAATCTGAAATATCTGAGATTGGTTTGGGTTGATACTTAACTAGGTGGGATGGGTACCTCAGTCCTTCCCAGAGCCTGCTTTCTGCTTTTTAAAAAAATATCCTTGACCATTCCTTCTAGCCTCAGACTCCAGTCTCCAGTCTCCAGATGCCAGACCACTACCACTAAATCCCTTGACATAAGGAAGATATTTCTCTGTATAGCCCAAATCTTACTCCCTGAGTATTAGCTGATCTTGTTGTCATCTTCTTTGCCCCTCAGAGAAGTCTCTGTGGTTTGGGGTTCATGCAAATCTTATTGATAACTTTGACCTAATTCTTTCTGACTGTCAGGCAGAAATTGATAGGCTAATTTTACCTTTGATTTGTCACATTCATTATTCTAAACTCAGAATAATCTTACTAGGATGTAGGTAACTTTCAAGCTCTGGGTCATCATTCCTGGATTCTACCTGTATCACATCACATCTCTCCAACAAACAGAAGAAAATTTCTTACTGATTACTTTTTGAAAGTCTACACTCTGTTTTGGGCCTCTTACTAAGTTATTTTTTCCTAGCCAAAGAAAATAAGGACCGATGAGTCTTGAATTTAGTGAATGATCTAATATATTTCAGAGACTCAAGTAACAAACTACATTTATTTTTCAAATATACTTCTTCACTTCATTCATCATTCTTTCATAAGGATCTATTGCTCACTTATTATGTACCAAGCACTGGGCTAGATGCTGTAAGAGGCATAGACATATAATCAAATAATTATAGTACAATCTCATAAATGCTATAACAGTAGTATTTTGTGCAAAGTACGGGAGAACAGTATAGATTCCCTGGGAAAGTCAAGAAAGGTGTGATTTGATGAATTATCAAATGAGTGACTCCTCACAATTCTATTATTGCAACAATTTCACAGTAATAGAATTGCTTTAAGCATGCATCAAATGATAGCTCTAATGCCACCAAGGAAAAAGGGTTATTTTTTCATCAGATATGTTCATTTATATGTGTTATCTAAATTGGATTCTCTGCTACACTACAAACACTTATTATTTCATATATTTCAATTCTATATCTTTTTTATTTTTTCAAGTTATGAAGTTAATCAGCTTTGGGAACATGAGAAATTTGTAAATAATGAATTCAAATCTTTATATAGTGCTAATTCTTTTCGAATCTGTTGGTGCCCATAGGTACACTTTCATGGTTATATTTAGTGTGTGTGTATTAACTTGTGTTTTTTTACTTTCCACTCATTTTTCACGTAAATATTTTTACTTATTTAAAGAGCTATATATTATTCAATAAAATTAAGGTAATTGTTCCTTTAGTATTGAGTATTTGATGATTTTTTTAAAGATTTTATTTATTTATTTTTAGAGAGGGGAAGGAAGGAAGAAAGAGAGGGAGAGAAACATCAACGTGTGGTTGCATTTTGCAAGCCCGCTACCAGGGACCTGGCCTTTAACCTAGGCATGTGCCCTGCTCTGGGAATCAAACCAGTGACCCTTTGGTTCGCAGGCCGGCGCTCAATCCACTGAGCCACACCAGCCACGGATAGATGATGTGGGTTTTTTACAAGACCATCAAGTTCTTTAAAAGTCCTCAGTGCTTAGTGTGGTCCTGTACATGACATGAACACTAACTATGAGCTTCAGAACTTAGTTTGTTCAATAAGGAAGTTTAAACTAATACACAGAAAAGTTCGCTGATTGGATTTGTACACTAAAAATATCTTGACCATTTCTCAATTCTGTCTCAGGACGCAACAGTAGAATGAAACTCAGCGGCCGACCCTATAGACACATGGGAGTCCTTGGAACCTCAAAACTCTATGACATTCGGAAAACTATCTTTACCTTCACTCCACAGGTAGGTGGCATAGCTTTAACATGTGATGACTAGAAATAAAAGATAAACATTACAGAAATAAAGCATTTTTGGAGTTTGGGCAAGTGTCAGACTTCCACAGTGCCTTGCATCTATTAAGTTGCTCAGTAAACACTTGTTGAGTTGGACTGAATTGAATTTCCAGCACAGAGTTATGCCAAGTGACGATGGCTACGAACTGTAGTCCTGAATGTTGCAGAAATAGTTACTAGGGATTTTACAAACGTTTGAGTACTTTAAAAGTTGTCCTTTTAAAAGTTAAGACTAAATCTGTTATTATTTTTACTTATATTTATCCTTTATAAACAAAATGTAGTCTTTTTTCTTCAGCTTCCAAATTTCATGTTCTCTTTGGGGGAGGGGCCCTTTTTACAAGCCTAGAGCTCTTTGATATCCTCTTATAAACAAAAATCTCAATCTTGTTTTAGCCATGATTATTCACATCGTTAGCCTGATGTTTATTTGCCACATTATAATAGCAAGCCCAATTATATGTGTATATGGGGAGGAGAAATTATTATCTGAAGAGAAAGCTAAAGCTCTCCATTTTACTGTCATCTTACATGTGAAATAGTACAGCTGAGGTATAAACAAAAAAGTTATACCATAGATTATATTTCTGATCTTGCCATTCACTAGTCAGATGATTTTGCTAATCCACTCAATGTTTCATGGCCTTATTTTTATCTATTAAAATAAGTAAAGACCTTACTGGGTAGTTATAGAATTAAATAAAATTATGTCCTTGAAAATACTTTGTAAATTATAGCACACTATAAAAGAGTCAAAAACTATTTTATGTACCAATGGAGCACCAGATGCTTTGAGAAGAATTAGGCATTAAATTTGGAGGTATTATTGCCTTTGTGACACCTTATATACCCTGGTGAATATGTGATTATTTTAAAATATTATTTGATAGTTGTGAAAGTAAATTATTCTGTGCTGTTATTTTTATTTTTCTCAGTTTATAGACCAGCAACAGTTCTACCTGGCTCTGGACAACAAGATGATAGTGGAAATGCTTAGAACAGACCTCTCCTACCTCTGCAGCCGCTGGAGGATGACAGGCCAGCCCACCATCACTTTCCCCATCTTACACACCATGCTTGGTAAGGTTGGATGAGGCAAAGAATAAATGTTTATTTGGAATAAGTCATGTGGTTAGTCCTTTAAAGTCTTAGAGTCACTGGAGAGCTATTTCTTATTACTTATTCTTTCAGCAGTTATTTATTAGCTCTTACTTTGTCCCAGGCACTCTTCTAAGGACTGGGGATACATGAAGTGAATAAGGCAGATGAAGTTTCTACTCTCCTAGAGTTTATATTCTAGAATAAATCTCTAACAAACCAATACACAAGAATATTTCAGGTCTTTTTGAGAGCTAGAATTTTTTTAAAAAAATGTTATAGAATAACTTGGTTGGAGGCTACTTCAGATAATTGGTTTCTCGGTCAATTTGCAGAAACTTTATTAATACAATTCATTTTAAAGAAAGTAAAACTACATTCTACATCTGTCTTACTCCAGTGGAGCATCAAGAGTTTATAGATAAATTCCCAGATATCTCTCCTTCCAAGGCTTGTCTAACTGAAGCAGTAAAATCTAGTATCTAGCAGGGAAAAGTGAAAAGGCTTTCAGTTTATCTTTCCTTTATTGTCTGGGCTTACTGACTTTATTTTCTTGAAACTGGGTGAAAGGCTTTATTGTTCTCAGTTCCTGGAGGACTACAGCCAATGCAGAAGCATTGCTAACTCTCTGTGTCTCTCTTGTTGCTTCCAAAATCCTGTTTGTACTGCCAAAGTACATAAAATTCCTTTTCATTAGAGAAGAATCCTTTGTCATAGGTCATTCAAAGTTTGAACAAACTGTTAGGGATTTTGTTCACATCTCAAAAAGTGCTTCAAAAGCACAGGATTTGAAGAAATGGGGTAGTCCTTCTTATTTTTGTTTTTCTTCTTTATTTAAGACAGTTAACAAGTGCCCATTTAATAACTACTGTGTCCCCAGAATTGTCTTCAGAAAGTGTAGTCTAATTGGAAAGGTATTTTAAGTGGAAGAAAGTGCCATGAGTGACACCTGGAGGCAGGGACGAGATTGACTTGTGAGTGGGCAGTGAAGAGCCCAAACTGAATAGAATGGGCCTTGTATGTTAGAGTATACTTATTAACAAAATTAGATAAATAAGGTGGGATCAGATTATGAAAACCTTGAAAATAAGCAGGTATTTAAAACAGATTTTCTCAGAAGTCTCAATATAAAGTTTTTGAACAAGCTGTGACATGATGAAAGTGATGTTGATTTGGTGACAGTATATACCATAATGAGGACAATCTGATATCAAGGAAACGAATCCAGGTATGAGGTGATGGGAAGATACACTGGATTGGTGGTAGTAAAAGTAGATCGGGAAAGAAGGATACAAGAGTCTTTTTAAACAACACTTGCAGGTCAGGTGTTGACTAACTAGATATGAGCTATGAATCAAGATAATGCCAAGATTTACAAACTAGGTAAATAATGTTCCCATTGATAGAAGCAAACAAATTCTATAGAAAGATGCCAGTTGTAAAGGGACATGTTCAGCTTGTGGTGACAAAGAGATTTCAAAATAGAAATACCTAATACAGTCATGTGCCACATAACCATGTTTCAGTCAATGACAGACCACATATACAGTGGTGGGCCCATAAGATTACAATGAGGTATCACTTCACACCTGTCAGAATGGCTGCCATTGATAAATCAACACACAAACAAGTGCTGGCGAAGATGTGGAGAAAAGGGAGCCCTAGTGCACTGTTGGTGGGAATGCAGACTGGCGCAGCCATTGTGGAAAGCAGTATGGAGGTGACTCAAAAAATTAAAAATGGAACTGCCTTTTGTCCAGCAGTCCCATTTCTGGGAACATAGCCGAAGAATCCTGAAACACTAGTTTGAAAAAATATATGCACCCCTATGTTCAAGCAGTGTTATTTACAATAGCCAAGATCTGGAAGCAGCCAATGTGTTCATCAGTAGATGAGTGGATATAAAAGCTGTGATACAGCGACACAATGGGATACTAGTTGTTTTAACAAGCAATTGCAGTCACACTTGAAAATTGAAAGTAGGAAGTCTCAGCAAGGAAATAGAAATACTCAGCAAAGAAATTGAAGATATAACAAACGAAATGAAAGTTTTAGAACTGAAAACTATGATAACTGAAATGAAAAATTCACTGAATAGGCTTAATAACAGAATTAAGATGATAGAGTGTACTTGAAGATAGAACTATAGGAATGACTGATTTGGAACAAGAGTAAAAATAGAAGAAATAGAAAGAGTAAAAAATTGAAGACATATGAAGAGAGCCTCAGGGACCTGTGGGACTAATAACAAAAGATCTCACATTCACATGATAAGAGTCCCAGAAGGAGAGGAAAGAGAACATGGGGCTGAAAAAAGTATTCCAAGTAATAATGGCTGAAAAATAGGCAAAAGTAATAAAGCTGGAGAGTCAAAAAGCTGTGAACGCCCTAAACTGGTTAGACCCACAGAAACTCATGCCAAAGCATGTAATAATCAAACTTCTGAAAGTTAAACAAAAAGAATAAATCTTGAAAGCAATAATAGAGAAATGATACTTTGCACATATGGTAAAAATGACTTGAATGACTGCAGATTTCTCATTAAAAACCCTGGAGAACAGGGGGAAGTGGCACAACATTTTATAAGCTGAAAGAAAAGAATTAAAAACTAAGAATTCTTTATCCAACAAAAAATGTACTTTAATGGGGAAAAATACATTCTAAGATGAAGGAAAACTCAATTAATTTGTCAGCAGTAGGTCTGTCCTAAAAGAATGGCTTAGGGGAAGTTCTTGAATTGAAAGTAAATAATACAAGATAGAATGTTGAAACATCAAGAAAGAAAAAAGAATAGTGGAAAAAGTAAGAATATGAGTAAATACAGTAGATATTCTCCAGTTCAGTTTTTTTAAGAATGTATTTTATTGATTATGCTGTTAGAGTTTTCCCATTTTTCCTCACCTTTACCCCCCACTACCCTGCACCCCCCTCCACCTCAGTTTCAATAATTGTAGCAAAAACTATGACACGGTCCAATGTGGTTCTCAGAATATTTAGAGGAAATCTTTAAGGAAATTATATTATAAGCAGATGAAGTTAAGGGACTGAAAGGGAGGTAAGGTTTCTAGACATCACTTAACCTGGTAAAATGTTGATACTAGTAGACAGTGATGTATGTATAATGCATGTTTGTATGTATAATGAATACCTAGAGTAACCACTAAGAAATTTAGACAAGGAGACAGACTTAAAAAGGCTAAAAGTAAAAGAGAAACAGACTCACAGAGAAAAACTGATGGTTTCCAGGGAGAAGGAGAGTGGAAGGATGGGTAAAGAGGAATAAAAGGTACAAACTTACAGTTATAAAATAAACCACAGGGATGTAGTTTACACAACAGGAAATATAGCCAATAACATCATAATAACTGCACAGTAACAGAAGGTGATTTAACATTATAAGGTATATAAATGTCTAGTCACTATGTGGCACATTTGAAACTAATATAATATTGTGTGCCAACTTTACTTCAATATTTTTTTAATTGTGACAAGTCCATACCATGTATTATTATACAGTGATTTTTAAAATGTGTCATAAAGCCCTGACCAGTGTGGCTCATTTAGTTGGACATTGTCCTGTAAAGCAAAAAGTCACTAGTTTGATTCCTGGCCAGGGTGCATGCCTGGGTTGTGGGCCCGATCCCCAGTTGGGGCACACGAGAGAGATAATTGACCAATGTTTCTCTCACACATCAGTGTCTCTCTCTCTCTTTTTCCCTCCCTTCCCTGCTCTCTAAAAATAAATCGATAAAATCTAAAAAATGTGTCATAAAAATGCATAGATAAATCAAAATGGGTTCTTGTATGTATTTTAGAAAGGAAGAAGAAAATAGGGAAATGAAGAACAAAGGAACAAAAAGAAAACAATAAATGAAACGTCATATTTAACCCTAATATATCAATAACTATATTAACTGTAAATGAAAATGAAATGCACCAATTAAAAGACTGAGATGGACAGAGTAGGTTAAAAATGACCCACATATATGCTGTCTCCATAAAATTCACTTCATATATAACAATATAAGTAAACTGAAATGAAAAGGATGGGAAAAGATATAACATATAAAATTAATTTTCAAAAATCAGAAATGGCTATGTTAATATCTGGTAGACTTCAGAGAAAAGAGGAACAAACAGATAATGAAAACAACATTAGAAATGGAAAAGGGAGAGGAGAGAAGATGGCAGAGGAGTGAATGAGTCACGCTGACCTCCTCCCAAGACCAAACTGGAATTGCAACTAAATAATGGAGTAATCACCTGGAAAGCAGTGGAGCGATAGTGGGAGAGGAGCCTTGGTGCCGCGGACAGTGGATTCTACTCTCACACATCCCAACGGGTGAGAAGTGCGGTGGAGGATCGAGAGGGTGGGCTGGGTGCCCACGGGCACTAGCACCAGAGGGACATTGAAACGGCCAGTTAGCTTCCCCCAAGAAGAACGGGGTCTGAATCATAAACAGGAACCCCTAAACTACAGCAGCTAAAGCCAAGAAAATACAGACAAAACACAACCCCGAAAAGCTTAGGGGCGCTCTCTGCCAGAGACAGGGGGCTGGGGATGCAAAGAGACATTTAAAGAGTCAATGCAAAAATTGCAGCGGCAGCCACCCTCCTTGATCTCTGGGTAGAGGCGGCAGCAGGGTGGGCTGGTGCCTGGGAAAAGACTGGTGAGGAAAACTTTGTGAAGAGAACTGACACGGCAGCCGGTGGAGCCAGGGTGATAATGCACCTCCCACTCTGCAGCTACCATCTCGCTCAGGCATAAGGGAATCAATTAACCTGCCTTTTGTGCGCTCCGCACACAGCTTGTACGCGTGTGAGCTGCGGGGCTGAGTGCAGACTGGCTGGGAGAGCCTTGAGGAGAGACTGGAGACAGAGGCATTGGGGAAAGAACAGGAGGAGGAACCAGGGAGTCCCGACTCCCTCTCCTTGCCGTAGTCTCCATTGGGCGGGAAGAGTCCACATCCCCAAAGAGCCAAAAGCCGAAAAGCACACATAGACATCCCAAAAACACCCAGTGCAGGTGTGCACACTTGTGCCGAGTGACCGGCGAGGGTTGGTGAGTGTGTGTGTGACCCGTGCGGGCTGGTGAACGCTTGCACCTGCCGGCAAGGCCTCCCACAGGTTGGCACCAATACGGCCTGCGAGGGAGTGCACAGAGCGGCAAGAGCAGGCGTAAATTGACCCGCCCGCCTGCGATTGCACAGCGGCCCACAAAATTAGTAGAGCTGCCCAAAGTCCCTGGAGGAGAGAACGGAGACAGGATTAACCGGAGAGTCCTGGAGCTGACTTCCTCCCATTTCCGTAGTCCCCATTTGGCAAGGGCAAGCAACGCACCCAAAGAGCCAAAAGCGGGGAAAACACACAATAGAAGACCCTAAACTGACCAGTGCCGGGGAGCTCGCCAGCCAGGGGGTGGGGGGTGGGCAGACGAGTACGCGAGGTCGCGAATAAGCCCCCTGGTCTGGGGCACGCACATGCGAGCCCAGGCAGGCAGGGGATCCTGCCGCGCCGGGAGCACACTCAAGGAGCCCGCATGAGAGTGCAGAGAGATCCCAAAAAATAGCCCAGCCCTGACGGAAGGGGTCACAGAGCTGCCCCAAGCAGGAGTCAAACACAGACAGTAGACTCCTGGAAGGCTCAAACAAACAACTCAAGGTCATATAGGGTCAACAACTGACATCATCAGAGGCAGGCCCAGAAAGAAAAGTAAAGGACAAAAATACTTAACAGACTCTCACAAAAATGGGAAGAAAAAGAAGTTCCTCTCAAATGAGTGGAAAAGGGGACTCCCCACAGAGAGAGCTAAATGAAATAGAGGCAAGGGAACTATCAGATACTGAATTCAAAACAATGGTTCTAAGGAAGCTCAATGAGCTCAGCCAGCTCAAAGAGAACTATGAGAAACTGCAGAGAAACTACCAGGATCTTACAGCAAACTATATCAGCCTGGAAAAGGACATAGAAACTATCAAGAAGACAAAAGAGGATATGAAGAATACCATTTCTGAATTGAAGAACACAGTAGAAGGAATCCAAAGCAGGCTGGATGAAGCCGAGGATCGAATCAGTGAGATGGAGGATAAGGTAGAAAGAAGCTCCCAGGAAGAACAAGAAATGGCAAAACGACTCAAAAAGAATGAAGAGGCATTTAGGGAAATGCAGGACAACCTGAAACGCAATAATATCCATATAATAGGGATCCCAGAAGGAGAAGAAGAGGAGCAAGGGATAGAGAACCTCCTTGAAAAAGTAATGATGGAAAATTTCCCTAACTGGAGGAGAGAAAGGCTCTCATGGATCCAGGAGGCACAGAGGACCCCACTCAAGAAGGACTCAAAGAGGTCCACTCCAAGACACATCATCATTAAAATGGCAAATGTCAAAGACAAAGAGAGAATCCTCCAGGCAGCAAGGGAGAAGGAGAAAGAAACATACAAGGGGGCCCCGATACGCCTAGGAGCTGACTTCTCAACAGGAACACTACAAGCCAGAAGGGAATGGCAACAAATATTCCAAGCCATGAAAAGCAAGGGCCTACAGCCAAGGCTGCTCTACCCAGCTAGGCTCCCCATTAAAACAGAAGGGGGAATACAGAGGTTCCCAGACAAGAGAAGGCTAAAAGAATACATCTGTACCAAACCAGCACTCCAAGATGTGCTAAGGGGACTGGTTTAAGCAGATGAAGGAAAAGAATGAGACAGAGAGGAACACAGGTACAAAGAGAAAAGATGAGTAAGTTTCTATCAGTAATATCTCTCAATGTGAATGGACTAAATGCCCCAATCAAAAGACACAGGGTAGCTGAATGGATAAGAAAACATGACCCATACATATGCTGCCTACAAGAGACCCACCTCAGAGCAAGAGACCTACACAGATTGAAAGTAAAGGGATGGAAAAATATATTCCAAGCAAATGGGCATGAGAAAAAAGCCGGGGTTGCCATACTTGTATCAGACAAAGTAGATTTCAAAACAAAGGCCATAAAGAGAGACCCAGAGGGGCACTTTATCGTACTTAAAGGAATAATCTATCAAGAAGACATCAACATTGTAAACATATATGCTCCCAATATAGGAGCCCCCAAGTTTATAAGGAAATTGTTAGATGACTTCAAAAAAGATATAGACAGCAACACACTGATAGTAGGGGATTTCAACACCCCACTGTCAAAAATGGACAGATCTTCCAAACAAAACATTAATAAACATATTGTGACGCTGAATGACACACTGAATCAAAGAGACTTAACTGACATATATACAACCTTACATCCCAAAGAAGAAAAATACACATTCTTTTCAAATGCTCATGGCAGTTTTTCAAAGATAGACCACATGATAGGACACAAAGCAAACCTCAGCAAATTCAGGAAAATTAAAATAGTACCAAACTTTTTCTCGGACCACAAGAGATTGAAACTGGAAATCAACCTCAAAGAGAAACTTCAAAAACTTGCAAACTCATGGAGACTGAACAGTAGACTATTAAACAATGAATGGGTCAATAATGAGATAAGAGAAGATATCAAAAAATTTATGGAAACAAATGAAAATGAACAGACAACAGTCCAAAACCTATGGGACACAGCAAAGGCAGTACTGAGAGGGAAGTTCGTAGCAATACAGGCTTACCTAAAAAAGATAGAAACATTTCAAATAAAAGACCTAACACGACAACTTCAAGAACTGGAGAAACAGCAACAAATCAATCCCAGAGCAAGTAGAAGGAAGGAAATAGTCAAGATGAGAGCAGAACTGAATGACATAGAGACGAAAAGAAAAATTCATAGGATCAACCAATCCAGAAGCTGGTTCTTTGAAAAGATTAATAAAATTGACAAGCCTTTAAGCAGATTCATCAAGAAAAAAAGGGAGAGGACCCAAATTAATAATATCAGAAATGAAAGAGGAGAAATAACAACTGATACCACAGAAATGCAAAGGATCATCAGAAACTACTATGGACAGTTATATGCCAAGAAATTTGAAAATCTTGATGAAATGGACAAATTTTTAGAAAAGTATAATCTTCCAACACTGAAGGAGGAAGAAACAGAAAGCTTGAGCAGACCGATAACAGCTGGGGAAACTGAAGCAGTCATCAAGAAACTCCCAGCACACAAAAGCCCAGGAGCAGACGGTTTCACAGGAGAATTTTACAAAACATTTAAGGAAGAGCTAACCCCTGTCCTTCTCAGACTATTCCAAAAAATCCAAGAGGAGGGAAGACTCCCAGACTCTTTCTATGAGGCCAGCATCACCCTGATCCCAAAACCAGATAAAGACCCTACAAAGAAAGAAAACTACAGGCCAATTTCACTGATGAACATAGATACTAAAATCTTACACAAAATATTGGCAAACCGCATCCAGCAATACATTCAAAAGATTATCCGCCACGATCAAAGGGGGATTCATCCCAGGCATGCAGGGATGGTTCAATATACACAAATCAGTAAACATGATACATTACATAAATAAAAGAAAAGACAAAAACCACATGATTATCTCGATAGATGCAGAAAAAGCATTCGATAAGGTACAGCACCCATTTATGATCAAAACACTCAGCAAAATGGGAATAAATGGGGCATTCCTCAACGTAATAAAGGCCATATATGAGAAACCTACAGCTAATATCATACTCAACGGGCAAAAACTGAAAGCTTTCCCACTAAGATCGGGAACACGACAAGGATGTCCGCTCTCACTGCTTCTTTTCAACATCGTATTGGAAGTCCTAGCCACAGCGGTCAGACAAGAGAAAGAGATAAAAGGCATCCAAATAGGAAAGGAGGAAGTAAAGCTATCATTGTTTGCAGATGACATGATAGTGTACATAGAGAACCCTGTAGACTCTACCAAAAAACTCCTCAACCTAATAAGTGAATTTTGCAAAACAGCAGAATACAAAGTCAACATTCAGAAATCAAAGACATTTTTGTACACCAGCAATGCAATAGAAGAAGAAATCAGAAAAAGAATACCATTCGATATAGCAAGGAGAAAAATAAAGTACCTAGGCATAAATTTAACCAAAGATGTAAAAGACCTGTACGCAGAAAACTATACAACATTGAAAAAAGAAATTAAGGAAGACACAAATAAATGGAAGCATATACCAAGCTCATGGATTGGAAGAATTAATATCCTCAAAATGTCCATACTACCCAAAGCAATTTATAGATTCAATGCAATCCCTATTAAGATGCCAATGACATATTTCAAAGATATAGAACAGACATTTCAAAAATTTACATGGAACCATAAACGACCCCGAATAGCCGCAGCAATTTTGAGAAAGAAATACAAAGTAGGAGGGATCACAATACCGGACATCAAACTGTACTATAAAGCCACTATACTCAAAACAATCTGGTACTGGCACAAGAGCAGACCCATAGACCAGTGGAACAGAATAGAAAGCCCTGAAATAAGCCCAGGTCTCTATGGACATCTAATATTTGACAAAGGGGGCAGAAGCATAAAATGGAGCAATAACAGCCTCTTCAACAAATGGTGTTGGGAGAGCTGGACGGCTACTTGCAAAAAATTGAAATTGGATCATCAGCTGACACCATACACAAAAATAAACTCAAGATGGATAGGAGACTTAAATATAAGTCGCAACACCATCAAAGTCCTAGAGGAGAACATTGGCAGGAAACTCTCAGATATCCCACACAGCAATTTTTTCACCGATATGTCTCCTAAAGCAAGGGACATAAAGGAAAGAATAAACAAGTGGGACCTCATCAAAATAAGAAGCTTCTGCACGGCCAAAGAAAATATCAGCAAAATGAAAAGGGAGCCAACCTTATGGGAAAATATATTCACTAATGATACATCAGATAGAGGTTTGATCTCCAAGATATATAGAGAACTCACTCGACTCTACTCCAAGAAGACAAACGATCCAATCAAAAAATGGGCAAAGGACCTGGGCAGACGCTTTTCCAAGGAGGAGATACAGAGGGCCCAGAGACATTTGAAAGGATGCTCAGCATCACTAGCCATCAGAGAAATGCAGCTCAAAACCACCATGAGGTACCACCTCACACCGTTCAGAATGGCCATCATAAACAGATCCACAAACAACAGGTGCTGGCGAGGCTGTGGAGAAAAGGGAACCTTAATACACTGTTGGTGGGAATGCAGACTGGTGCAGCCACTGTGGAAAGCAATGTGGAATTTCCTCAGAAAGCTGAAAATGGAACTGCCTTTTGATCCAGTGATTCCCCTGCTGGGACTATACCCTAAGAACACCAAAACGCCGATACAAAAGAACCTATGCACCCCAATGTTCATAGCAGCACAATTTACAGTAGCCAAGTGTTGGAAGCAACCTCAATGCCCATCAGTAGGTGATTGGATCAAAAAATGATGGTACATATACACAATGGAATACTACACAGCAGAAAGAAAAAAAGAACTACTAAACCTCAGGACAGCATGGATGGAACTCAAGAGCATTATGCTAAGCGAAATAAGCCAGGGAGCAAAAGACAAATACCATATGATCTCACCTATAAGCGGAACCTAACCAACAATACAAAGATGCAAGGAAAGTAAGACCAGCAACACTGAAAGGAAAAGAAATCAACAGAGACAAGAGGGAAGGGGGGGCAGGGAGAAGGAAGAGAAGGGGAAAATCAAGGAACATATAACAAGGACTCATGGACAAAACCAAAGGGGAAGAGCTGAGCGAGGGAAGGAAGGAGGGGCCAAGGGAAAGTGGTGGTGGGTAGGCAGAGACAAATGTATTTGAAAAAATAAAATAAAATTTTTAAAAAATAAAAGAAATGAAAAAGGGAATATAGCAACAGAAATGCAGGAGACTAAAAATTAAAAAAGAATACCAATTACAATTTATAAATCTAGATAAAATTGACAAATATTCTAAACAAGTAAATAATACAATAATAAGCTTAATAAGAGACATGCATAAAACTGTATGAGAAAAATTATAAAAGTAATGAAGAGCATAAAAGAAGATTTTAATCACAAGAGAGAAAAAAACTCCCATATTGCTAAGTGGATATAGTTAATATTGAGAGCATGTCTGTTCTCATTAAATTAATCTATCAATTCAGTGCAATTTCAAGTCAAAATCAAAATACATTTATATGAACAAGCTGAACCTAAGTTTCTTATGGAACAGAAAATGTACAAGAACACCCCAATTTTTTTTTATCCTCACCTGAGGACACGCTTATTGATTTTAGAGAGAGGGGAAGGGAGGGAGAGAGAGAGCGAGTGAGAGAAACACTAATGTGAGAGAGAAACATCAGTTAGCTGCCTCTCGTAAGCACCCAGACCAGGGACTGAACCCACAACCCAGGCATGTGCCCTGACCAGAAATGAAATCCATGACCTTTTGTTTTACAGGACAACACTCTAACCAAGCCCCACTGGCCAGGGCAAAAATACCCAGACTTATTAAAAACTAAAAACAAGACAATATTGATCCATCATAATTAAAATATTGATATGATAGCAATTCAAATATAGTAGTCCCCACCTTATTTGCAGTTTTACTTTCAATGGCTTCTGTTACCAGCAGTATACCATGATCCAAAAATATTAAAAATTTCAGACAATTATTAAATTAAATAAATAAATATTAATTAATTAATTAAACAATTTATAAGTTTTAAATTGTGTGTCATTCTGAGTAGTGGGATGAAATCTCAAGCTATCTCACTTGGTCCTGCCTGGGACGTGAATCATTCCTTTGTTCAAAATATCCATGCTGTATATGTTACCCACTCCTTAGTTACTTAGTAACTGTCATGGTTATCATATTTTGAGAGAGAAACTATATTTGCATAACTTTTATTACAGCATATAGTTATAATTGTTTTATTTATTATTAGTTGTTATTAATCTCTTCCTGTGGATAATTTAAAAATTAAACTTTATCATATGTAAATATGTATGTATAGAAAAAACATAGTATACATAGAGCTTGATAGTATACATAGGCATCCACTGGGGTCTAGCAACATATTTCCTGCAGATAAGGGGGGACTACTATGGAGGCAAAAGAATATAGATAAATATATTTGGGAAGTAATTTAGGCCTGCTATTTTACATTTTATGCAAAATTAAATTCTAAATAGATTAAAAAAGTATGCAAAGAAACCTATAAAAGTATTAGAAGAAAATACAGGAGAATGTTTTTGTGATCTTGGACTGAAGGAAGCTGTGCCTTGTAAAAACACAAGAAGGAAAAATTGACAAATTTTAAAACATGAAAACTTAAATAAATGTTTTATAAAAAATGAACTATGTTTGAGGTTGAAAAAGAAACAGTAAAGTAGGTAAAGGATTTGCCATACATATAATTGGAAAAAGGGTAATCACAAAATGTAACTATGGAGCTCTTTCAAAGTTGATTAAAAAAAAAAGATAAACTACTCAATAGAAACATGGAGAAAGGACATGAACGGACAACTCATAAAAGAAATAGAAATGACCACTACACACATGAAAACATGCTTGATCTTTCTAGTAATAAAATTAAAAGGATGTCTTTTGAACATATTAGATAAACAAAGATTAAAAAGGTTATTAATGTCTATTATTGTTAAAGGTATGGTGAAAATGTCACTTTCTATATTGGTGATAGAAATATAATTGACTCAACTTTTAGTGGGCAATTTGGCAATCTCTATAAAAATTTTTGTAAGTGTTCCTTTGTCCTAACAGTTCTACTTGTAAGAATTTTTCCTAAGGAGATAACAGAATAAGTGCATATGGATGTAGGTACAATGATCTTCATCACTCTGTGTTGCTTATAATGCAAAAACAGTCTAAATGTCTGCTAGGGAATCAGTTTTAGCTTTTACAAATGGTAAGTTAGAAAAAGTGGATCACAAAAGAGTATGTGTAGTATGATTTCCTTCACAAAAAGTCAGATAATTTTTAGCTTTCTAAATATTTTTATGCCTACACACATAAACCAAGGCTTATTAGGTGGCATAATATTATATAAAATACTTAAGACAGTGTTTGGCACATAACATTCAACAAATGGTTGCTGTTATTATTGTCAGCACTCAGTAGTCCAGGATACTGCCATTAGGCTCTGTGCTAAGTATTTATGATAAATAAAATACTATATTTGAGGAACTTTATTGGCCATCATCTCTTAACCATTTGCCCATTCTGCAGTATTGTTGGCTTTCAGGTGAATTGTTGAAATACAGGGTGGTGAATGAGGAGTGTCTCATTTGTACCATCCTTGTCAGACTGTTGGTTTGAAATAATTGAAAGATTCCCCTTATTTAAAAGTTAAAATCACAAAGATTGTTTAAAATTCTCTTCAAGATGAAGATGGAACCAGCCTGAATTCAAGCATCTTGGCAGCACTCCGAAAAATGCAGGATGGCTATTTTGGTGGGGCAAGGTAAGTGACCTCTACATACTCTTTAGTGAAATGAAATCAAATTTGAGAGCTGGATACAGTAATTGTAGACTTGTTATGCCTTTCTGTGCATCTTTTTTGTTTCATAGATGCATCTTTTTAAAAAAGATGTTATTTATTTTTAGAGAGGGGGATGGGAAGGAGGGGGGAGGGGGTAGAAAGAGAAACGCTGATGTGTGAGAGATACATTGATCAGTTACCTCTCTCACACCCCCAACTGGGAACCTAGCCCACAACCCAGGCACATGCCTTGACTGGGAATTGAACCAGCAACCTTTTGGTTCACAGGCCAGCACTCAATCCACTAAGCCACACCAGCCAGGGCTGTAGATGCATCTTTTTATATTAAATTTATTGGGGTGTCATTGGTTAATAAGATCATATAGGTTTCAGGTATACATTTCTATGATACATGATCTGTATATTGCATTGTGTGCCCATCACCCAAAGTCAAATCATCCTCCGTCACCATACATTTGGCCCCCTTTATCCTTCACTACCACTTACCCACCTTCCCCTCTGGTAACCACCCTACTGTTGTCTGTGTCTATGAGTTTTTGCTTTGTTTGTTTTTCTTGTTTGTTCATGTGTTGATTTCAGCTTTGTGTCTCACATATGAGTGGAATCATATGGTTCTTAGCTTTTTCTGTCTGAATTATTTCACTAAGTGCGATGTTCCTTCTGTGTATCTTTAACGAAAATCTCATCCTATTCAGAGAAGCTCATGTTTGATTGATTGAATGAAGGAATTTAATATTATACAGAAGCACTGGAATTTTTCCTCACCCTGATCTTTGCCTAGATGTTGACAATTCAGTGGACAAGAAAACTTATTCTTTAAAAAATAATAAAAAAATAAAAGGTTACTGGGCTATTCAATTCTAGCTGCTTTTCTTTTCCTTTTTTTCTAAGTTTTTATTTTGAAAAATTTTAACCTAACAGAAATCGTATTGAAAAACCTCTCTGTCCCTTTTCTCCCTTCCACTCCTCCCTTCCCGTCTTCTTCCCTACCCTCCTTCCTCTCTCACACATACGTACACATGCAGACACACACACACACACACACACACACTTCTTTTTTGCTGAACTGTGTGAGTTAGCAGAAACATCATCACTCTCCTACCATAAATACTTGTTTCTGTTTTCTGATAACAATAGTATTCTCATATATAACTGCAATATAATCATCACACTCAGAAAGTTTATTAGTGATACAATATTATTGTCTAATATAGAGCTCATATTCAAAATCACTCATTTGTCCCAATAATGTTTCCCATAGCTTTTTTTTTCCCACTCCAGGATCTAATCAAAGATCACACACTGGCATTTAGTTATTATATCTCCTTGATGTCCTTTAATGTAAAACAATTTCTCAGTCTTTTGTTAATCTTTATTAACAGTTTTCATGACAGTTTTCATTACATTTTTGAAAAAGGAAGATCAGCTATTTTGCAGAATGTCTCTCGATTTTGTTAAAGAGGCAGCTGTCAGGTTTTTCCATATCCTTTGTCCAACAGTCTTTTCACTAAACAGTCTTAGTTTCCACTGATGAATCACTTATTATTAGTGGAGTCATAAAATGATGATTCTTTGTTTCTATCATTCTGTGTACATTTAACATTTGGAACCTTTCCGTTTAAAATCAGCTTTCCCATACTCCTTTTTATTTTGTAGTTTCAGTGTCAGCACAGATTCATGGATTTTTATTTTATTTTTTATGTCATGCTCCATTCCTGTCATTATTTATTTCAATGTTCAAATTATATAGGATCTGGCCATTGGAAGCCCCTCCACGCTGGCTTCTTTAGAAAATCAGTACTGTTGACTTTCCCTTTGGGCTTTACAATTGGCTTTATATGTAGCAGAGGATATGGCTTACAATCTACTATAATTTATAACATTTTCAAATGCCATCTTTTATTTTCAAAATGATCTTCTTGAGTATTTTTTTAAATGATGTGATAGATTTGTGGTGGATTTTCCTTCATTCTGTTCTAGCTTCTCTGGTAGCCATTGGAAATTTTGGCCAATATTTGGCATAGTTATCACCATGGCAACATAGCAGTGAAAGAAAACAAAACTTATCTGCTGGTGGATTGTGAACCCATAACTGTATTTTTTATGAACACAGTACCCTAACTTATAATACATCATGCCTAGGAGTGTAGTAAAGTTCTACTTTTGCAAAAATTTATACTAATGTATAAACATTAGTGATCCCCCAACAAACCATTTTGGGTATCCCTTTTCACTAAATTGTGTTGTTTTAAAAGCATTTTCTCTGATTTCCTGTTTTCTATTTACCCTCTAACTGTCAGGGTTCAAACAGGTAAATTGTCAGAGTTTTTGACAACATCTTGCTGCACACAGTTGAGCTTCATGGACCCTGGACCTGACAGTAAGCTGTACAGTGAAGAATACGATGACAGCTATAGTGAGCTAGAATCTTGTGACTGGATGAATGGCTATGATTCAACCAGTAATGGTAAGGAGGCTTCATAAAGGCACTGGCCTTGCTGGACAAGAATAGAAAGCATTGTTGAGTTATCCTCCTTAATATTTCTCACTGCCAGCAGTCTCACTCCTATTTAATGCACCTACTTTTTGTTTGGCTTCACTTTTCATCCTTCTACTTACTTTTGGTATCTGGACTAATATCCCTGTTGCAATTGTGTAATATAAAGTTGACTATCCCTTAGTAAAGTCAGGGAAGAATTCTCTGCTGGGTGTATAAAATGGCTAGTGATTTCAAAATGTCAGGAATCAGTGAAGAGTGAGAGAGATTTAATCAAGTATATAGTAGAAAAACTATACATATACACTCCTGCTTTTTGACATTAAAACATAAATATGAAATGAGATTAGAGTGCTTTTTATATGTAATATATGGCCACTTCAGAATCTCCTGAGAGGTCTGCATAGTTTGGGAAAAAACTTATTTGGTATGCATATTGCTTTTATATTACAAACTACACAAATAAAGCACAACAAAGTCTAATTGGCTATTAGGAATACTCAGATGACATAGTGAGAAAACACCATGGGGACATGTATTTAAAGTGGCTGAGGAATACCCTAAAGCGTTAAAATACTGATTTACGCAGGGAAAGCATTACAGTGCTTGAGACCCAAAGAAAAAAGGGCAATAGGAGCAAATTTTTCTTCTAGCTATCTAAAACATGATTTGCCTGCTTTCATTGTCTGGGCATTTAACTATATTACCTTGTATATTAAGGTAGCCAGTCTCTTTATCTTAAGAGTGGTTTGTTGGAGAAAAATAAATAAATTAGCTTTCCTCAATGCAGTAGCAAGCATAATCTCATATACAATAGACCAAACATGTTAGCAGTCAGAAGGACTGTTTTCTTGTTTGGGCTCAGTATTTAATTTACCCCCTCTAGAACCATTTAATTCACTCTGTATTTGTTTTTGTAAGATCTAAAAATAGCGTGAATTTCTTTGTTGGAAAAAATGCATTAAATATAAAATTAGCTCCTATTATCAATAATAACAAAAGTCATGATATCTACCTTGGCATAAGATGAACTATTTTGAAAACCAGACGAGAATGATCACATATTGAGGTTGTTTGCTATTCCATGGGTAATTGTGCTTTCTGCCTGTAGCACTCTTTGTGTTAGATTAATTTCTAAAACATATGTTTTTAATGATATGTATTGGATTGGCCAAAAAGTTTATTTTTTTTCCTGTAAGATGGCTGTAGTAATGCTTAGTTGTCTTTAACTTCACTAAAAACAATTTTGTTAGATTGCATTGCAACAGCTGTCATATCAGTGTGCATTAAAAAAAGACATCAAAATTGGTGAATTTTTGTGCAGCCATTTTAATATTGAAGATGGGAGAAAATACACAACATTTTGACATATAATGCTTTATTATTTCAAGAAAGGTAAAAACACAACTGAAATGCAAAAAAAGATTTGTGCAGTATATGGAGAAGGTGCTGTGACTGATCAAATGTGTCAAAAGTGGTTTGTGAAGTTTCATGCTAGAGATTTCTCACTGGACGATGCTTCACAGTCAGGTAGACCAGTTGAAGTTGATAGCAATAAAATCGAGACATTCATTGAGAACAATCAATGTTCTATTATGTGGGAGATAGCCGACATACTCAAAATATCAAATCAATAAAGATTTTGGTGAAAATGAAAAATGTGTCTTTTATTTTACAGAAAAAAACTAAACAGACTTTTTGGCCAACCCAAT
This sequence comes from Pteronotus mesoamericanus, assembly GCF_021234165.1. NCBI lineage: Eukaryota > Metazoa > Chordata > Mammalia > Chiroptera > Mormoopidae > Pteronotus > Pteronotus mesoamericanus. The sequence continues at coordinate 9,435,598 of NW_026555198.1, forward strand.
GTTACTGAATTTGATAATATGCATTCTGAATCACTTTTTCCTCTCTGAACTCATCAGTGGTTTCACAATGGATGTGTCTATTGCTTGCCAGCCCTTCCATGGGGAGAGCGAGCTCTTCATTCCATGTTTTTTAAAGTATAGTTGCTATACAATATTATATTATATTATATTATATTATATTATATTACATTAGTTTCAAGTCCATATTCTTTATTATCCTCCACCCAAGAATCTAGATTGTATTCAAGGTTATAATATTTGTCATTAGAATGTCACTGAGTATGAGTTCCATTCTTACAGTTTTTCCAGTTCCCATTGGTCACATCAGAGCACAGAAAGACATCCTAAGAGATCACCAAAGATGATCAAAAACTAGATGAAGCATGACAGACCTAGTGGACTTCAGTATTGATCCAAAGACTGTGCTTTTCCAATTCTGAATATTGTCAATGTTCATGTAAAGTCTGAAATGTTAAGCATCTACAGGGTATATGTATGTTTCCATTATCTATATAGCCAGAGATAATGTTATAGAAGGCATGTGGAAGAGGAGGAGCACAAGGGGGTAGGGACCATATCTGTCTTCTTCATCCCTGAAACTTTAGCACCTAGTATACCCCTGGTACATAGCAGGCAATAAATATTTGGTGAATAAATGAATGAGGTAACTAAAAAGATGAGTGTGTGGCCAGTGGTCCTTTCAACACCAGTTCCACATGGAAGTTTTTTTTGTTTGTTTGTTTTTTGTTTTTTGTTGTTTTTTTTTTTTTTTTTTGGTTAGCAGCTGTAGCTTGCCATTTGTGGAATCTGTTTTCAGCTAGGCTCAATGTTTAGTGGAAGATTTTTGCCCTTCCCCACAAATGTCTCATCATGCCACTGAGACTCAAAGGGCCCTATTCTGCTCCTCCTCTACCATCACCGTCACCACCATTGTCATCATGTGCTTGCATATGAAATGTTTGCACCATTTGTCCTACATTAAGCTCATACTGCTTCCAGGAACCTTAATATTGTCTCAGAAAAGTTGAAGAACAAGTTAGTCCAGGTAAATGACCATAGTTTTTAAATGGGAAAGCTAGGAGATTCTATAATGATCACATACCTTTTTCCCCATGAGTAAAAACAACCTACTTTTGGTGCTATGTTGTGGGCACAAGATCCAATCATCCTGTTGGTGGGTTAGATTGTGAAGTACTAAAATGTTCATTTCTTTTCTTTTCACCCCCCCCCCACTAACCTTGCAGCTCACTGTGGTGATGAAGTTGCTCGTTATTTAGATCACCTTTTGGCGCACACTGCTCCCCATCCTAAACTAGCTCCTACCTCACAGAAGGGAGGGCTAAATCGGTTCCGAGCTGCTGTGCAAACAACCTGTGATTTTATGTCCTTGGTGAACAAGGCCACGGAGCTGCATGTACAGAGTGAGTAATGCCAGGACTCACTAGAGTCAGACACAGGTTAATAACGTGAAGCTCAAAATGGGGGAGTGGGGTGGGGCGTTTATTACAGTGTAAGTAGGAACTTTGTTTTGCTCACTGTTTTATCCCCAGCACCTTGGACAGTACCTAGAACATCTTACACACTCAAATAGTTGTAAAATTAATGAATTGGGTATAGTTTTGCTGTAGATAGTTCTATGTAGTCTCATTTAACCAAGTACATAGTGAGAAGAGACAAAAAAAGAGACATGGAACATATTCAATGTTAACATAAAAGTATTAAAATAGTGGAAAGTGTTTTTTCCTTTGAGATAAATTTTATTTAAAGAGAAAGCATTGCAGACTATTACAAGAGGGCCTTGCAATGGAGGAGGAGATATTCTCCCTTAACTAAGCTACATCTGGCTCCCTTAGGCCAGCTGTAATATTTATAGTCAGTTGTTCTAGCAGTGTAGAGCTGTGTTTGTCAACTACTGTACTTATTCTTCAGCAACTTTGACATTCACCTCTCTATGACCACTACCCTCCTTCAGTAGTATTTGTAGTGGAAGGTGTCTTCTACGACACATTGCCAGTAGTAGTCATGGTCTCCAAGAGTGTTCAATGCCTCTGTGTTGGCCACATGTGAAGGGGCAGAAGAGATTATTAGCCACACCTAAAGGACCTAAATATTAACATTTACAGATGATGAGAATGATTGAGATGCATGCTCTTGCTATCTAAAACTTTATTGATGGTTACTAACCAAAGATATTAAACATGAACATTGGAGAATCATTTAACATTTAAAATAGGGGAAAACTTAGCATCCCCTTCAAGCATGCTTCCTTGACAAAGGGCTTATGTGAAGAAATTAACTTCATTAAGTTACACTTTTTTAGATTATGAATCAGAAAACTTGAGCTTAATTACCTGCTCTGCTACTTACTTGCTTGAACAGTTATTTGAGCTCTGTATCTCTATTTCTGTATCTGTAAAATGGTGAAAATGACAAGAGAGTCTCTCCTTAGAGGTTATGGTAAGTATTTCAACAATAGACTGTAAGTAAAAATCTTAGGATTATCTCGAAGTTAATCATCCACTACCTTTTTTGACTCCCCAGATAGGATCATCTGTTTATCTATTCTCAAGGAAATCCAACTACAAGCAGCCAGATATTCTCCTAGGAAAATCTGGAAAATGTAAAATGTAGCTGGGTTCTTTCAGTGATATGTGGCATTCTATCAAAGCATCAGTGATAGTACCATTGTGGTATTGACCACATTTTTAGATTTTAATGTCTGCTGATGCTACAATTCTAGACATTCCGTTCAAAAATGTTTCTTGATTGATTGAACATTCTTTAAGTTATCTGATATTTAATTTCTTTTATTTGATGTTACCCAGAAAGAATAAACTTTTGTAAAGAACCAACCATATGTAACTTCATTGTTGAGATAAACTATGTGTTGTTTTTAGTCTCTTATATAACCTTTATCATAAATGTCAACCTTTTGCAGATGTGCACATGTATCTTCCTGCAAAGATAGTTCAGCCTTCCCGACCTTCATTCAACTCACTTGACTCACCTCATCCCTCAGAAGAGGACCAGGTAAACTTGCACATGAGGTATTTCTATCAGTTTTTTGCAAAACTTCCATCCTTATGGAAAAATAATAGAACTAGCCATTGTGGTTTCTGCTAGTAACTGGTGGTAGGCAAAATGCTAGTAACTGGTGGTAGGCAAAATGCTACCCTGGTGAAGATATATGACCTTTTCAGTTCACTTTTCAAATGGGCTATTTTTTTCTAGCCAGGCTTTATGAGAGCTAGATTGCTGTATCATATGTCTTAAAGATTTCATTGCTTTTAGTTTACTTTTCATCAAAATTTAGGGAATTCTTATGGAAAAGGTATAGAGATGAAAAGATCAATATTTTGGGGTATTATTTAAGTTGAGCACTTGTGGAGTTAATTTTTTTTATCCTCTCTAAAACTAAAGGTTCCTTCAGTTCGTGTAGAAATACATGTTCCCAGAGATGAGTCTGGGGAGGTGGACTTCAAAGCACTAGTTTTACAGTTAAAGGAGACCTCCAGCTTCCAGGAGCAAGCTGATATCCTCTACATGCTGTATACTATGAAGTAAGTGATGGATATTATCAATCTACTTTTATGTTCACATAGAGAGGAAGAATAGTGTAGTAATTATAGCTTAACTTCAGAGTCTCACTGATCTGGTTTTGTGGCCTGTCCACTTTGTAACTTCAAAGCCTCAATTGTTCTCATTTATAAAAGTTGGATTATACCTGCCTCCTAGAATTGCTGTAAAGATTAAACAAGATAATATATCTGCAAAGTCTCTAATACAATGTCTTATATATAGTGACCAATAATATAACTATTAATGTAATTATTATGGTTTTTTTAAGCCTTCATTATTTGGTAAACTCTACAGGTAAATATATTCTCAAAAGAAGATAATGGAGGCTTACATGAAAAAGAAACTAACAGTTTTTGAGTGTTTGCTGTGTTAAGCACCTTGTTAGGTACATTATATCTAAGTACCTCAAACTCAGTAGACCTAAATTGAACTCCACTCTCCTGCCCCCTACCTCCCTCCCAAAATACCTGTTCTTTTACATTTATTCATGTTGTCATCATATTGAAGAGGCAGAATGGACACCCCCAAGATTTGGTTTGGATGTTGAGACTGGTGATGCCACACACATACCAAGAGGGCATGAAATGGTTATTCCTTGCATAATGAGACTCTCTAGGGAAGAGAACAGGTTCCTAAGCTGGTCCCAAGAAAGCTTGAGCAAGCAGGGAAAGGAAGCCGGATTTGGGATTGTATTATGATTAGGAGGTGAGACTGAGGTAAGAGTTCTCACCAGCACCAAAGAAGGGAACACTCAAACTTTCTTGTCAGCTTGCACAGATGTAGTCTGGAAGGGAAACAGAAGTGGTAAGACTTGAAATCTGTCAGCAGTCAAACATCCAAAAATGGAGTCAGACTCTATGAAATTTTCCATCTCTGTTGCTGGAACCAACACCTACCTAATTACCAAACTTCTCCCCATATCCAGTTAATCACCAAGTGTGTCCAGTTTTACCTCTATATGTTTCTCTTCTGCATCTCTGGTATTGCTGTCTTCATTCAGGCCTTTGTCTCTCACCAAGACTATTGTTACAGTTTCCTATCAAGTCTTCCTACTTCCATCTTATTCTCCTCAAGCCCATCTTCCACAGAGTAACTTCTCTTTTTTACTTTTTATGATAGAAATGTTCAAACTTACATAAAACCAGAGAGTAGTATAATGAACACTTTTGGACCCATCACTTAGCCTTAACAATTATGAACACGTGGTTAATCTCTATCTGTATTCTGCTCACCCTCTCTTCCATCTGAATTATTTTGAAGAACATGTCAAACATTTTATCATTTTATTACTAAATATTTCAGTATTATTTCTAAAAGACAAGGGATCTCTTAAAACATAACCACAGGGAAAATTCTATTTCCAGACAAGATACAGTAGATGCATTTTTTTCTATTCCTCATGCTAAGTAGAGGAGGACATTATTTATAAAACAAACATAATAATATGTTGAAAAGTAGACATAAGACAGACTGTCTGAGGACCTCAAGATCTGAGGAAGGACAAGGTGGTGATATCCCTGGGTCTTGTTTGTTGCCTCATATATCCTGCATCAAGCACTAGAGAAACCAGCCACCTGAAAACAGCAATTGGCACAGACAAAAAAGGAATCTAAAGAATAATATAAATGAACACGCAAGAGAGAAACAGACTCATAGACACAGAAAGCAGACTGGTGGTAGCCAGAGGGAGGAGGGTTGGGAGACTGGGTGAAGAAGGCGAAGAGATTGTAGAAATTGGTAGTCACAAAATAGTCACAGGATTGTAAAGTGATTGCATAGGGAATATAGTCATTAATATTGTAATAACTATGTATGGGGTCAAGTGGGCACCAGAATATCAGGGGGGAAACTTTGTAAAGTATATGATTGTCTAACCATTGTGCTGAAACCAATACAAAATCATATTGAAAAGTGGGGGGGGGGGGCAGAGACAAATGTATTTTAAATAAATAAATAAATAAATAAATAAATAAATAAATAAATAAAATCTTATTGAATGTAAAAAAAGCCCTAAGACAAACCTGTTCTGCAGCAGATGCTTTGCTACTTCCAGTCAAGATGGCAGTGTAGGTAAATGCTGTGCTTGCCTCCACCCACAACCACATGAAAATTACAACCAAGTTATAGAACAACCATCACTGAGAACCACCTGAAGACTAGCTGAACATAAGTCCTAGAACTAAGGATATAAAGAAGCTGTGATAAGACCAGTGGGAAGTACAGAACACAGAATGGGCAGGACCCACACCCACAGTGTGACAGTTAAGAATCAGGAGGGATATCTTAGCTGCGGTGTTCCCCTTTGAGGACTGAGAGGTCCAGACTCCCCAGCCCAGAGCACTAGAGCTGACAAGAGGAATCCCCATAACAACCAACTGTAAAAACCAGTGGGGATTGCATCCAAGTGCGATGGAGGGCTCCTGGAGTCCCAGGCATTCCACCTAGGGGGGGCCACACACAACAGACTTGCTCACTCACAAGCTCACTTGTTCTGGTCTTCAGTGCAGGGGTAGCATCTCATAAAGCACCAGGGACATTCGGGAGTTGCAGGGGTCAGGACAGCTCTCCCCAGGGACGGAACTGCCAAGAGTCACCATTGCTCCTGTGTTAAGTGCTCCTCTCACCCAGCCAACAGGTGCAGACAGGCACCAAACTTCAGTTTTCCATTAACCTGGCTAATACCATTCTTCCGGCCCTGGTGATTCCCTGAAACGCTGCCCTACCCACCTTGCCCATTTAGCCTGAGCCACTTCCACCAGCTTTCCAGCTTTTCCACAGGAACAGCCTGCCTCTGCTTCCATTGCAGACTTTACTAAAATCTCTCAAATGTCCAAAAACCCCAAACAAACAGTGGTTTCCCTCAGCATAATCTGTAACTCTTGCTTAGTGATCCAGTCACAGCACAAGCCGGGATTGCTCTCAACTTGCATTGTAACTCTGATTACATGGCCTCAGGCCTGGCATAAGCTAAAGCCAGTGTTGGCTTGGAATGTAGTTTCAACTAAGTGGCTACAAACCCAGCACAAGTGGAGGCTGGCCTCAGCTCGCATTGTGGCACCCACTAAATGGACCCAAACCTACTGCTCGTGGCAGCAGACCTCAGTTCACAGCGTAATCTCTCCCAAGCCTTCAAGCCCAACATGTAGCCAGAAACTACAGATCACTTCCTAGGTCCTACCAGGTGGCCCCAAGCCAGGCACAAATGGCACCTGACCTGAGTTGTACTGGATCCCCTCCTAAGAGGCTCCACAACCAACACACCTGGTGGCTGACTTCAAACCAGAACACCACCCAACCAATTCACAAATGACACACCCAAAAGGCAGACCCAGCTGGCACCAATGCACTGCTAAAGTGACTCCCACTCCATGGGTTCAGGCCCCACACAACAGCTTGTCAACTGTGTATGTATGTATGTATGTATTTTTAACCAAGAGCCTCTTTTTTAGCGGGGGGAAGGGACAGAGAAAGAGGGGGAGAGAAAGATCAATGTGATCAGTTTGCCTCTCACATGCACCCTGACCAAGGACCATTGCAACCTAGGCATGTGCCCTGACCGGGAATTGAACCGGGTCCCTTTTGCTTTGTGGGATGATGCCAAACCAACTGAGCCACACTGGTCATGGCTCTACAGTATTTATACCCAGCTCTCACAGCCAGTCTGCTGAGGGTCAACCCCACCCACAGACATGCCAACAGCAATCAAGGCTCAACTGCAACAGGAGGGCACATACAATCCACACAAGGGACACTCCTGCAGCACCCAGCTCAGGTGACCAGGGAGTCTGCGCCACTGGACCTCAAAGGACTCCTGCTACTCCAAGCTACTCTGTGAAGACTGGGAGACGTAGCAGATCTCCCTAATGCATAAAAACAAACACACAGAATCACTCAGAATGAGGAGACAAAGATACATGTCCCAAATGAAAGAATGGAACAAAACTCCAGAAAAAAAAAAAGCTAAACAAAATTAAAACAAGCAATCTATCAGATACAGAGTTTAAAACACTGGTTATAAACTGGATGCTTAGTGTGGATCTATCATCTATAAAGCTAGTACAAAGGTTAAAATGCAAAAGTAGGAAGATCATGTATAATTGTAACAATGAATTAAGTGAAACACACAAGCACATTACAAAAATTGGGGGGGGGCAGTAAAAATTGTAGCGATTTTAGAATGCATTCAAATGTAAGCAACCATCAACTTAGACTGCTATAAACATAGTTTGTTATAGATGAAGCACATGGTAACCAAAACCCAAAAATCTACAAGAGATATAGAAGAAATAAGGAGAAAGGAATCCAAACACAACACTATAAGAAGTCATCAACAAGAGAAGAGAGCAAGAGAATAAGAAAGGAACAGAGAACTACAAAAGCAGTCAGAAAACAATACAATGCCAATAACTACATGCCTATCAATAATTATTTCAAATGTAAATGTACTAAATGCTCCAATCAAAACACAAAAGGTGGCAGAATGGATTAAAAAAACAACAACACCTGTATATATGCTGCCTGTTAAGAGACCCACTTCAGACCAAATTAAACACACATACTGAAAGTAAAGGAATGGAAAAGATATTTCATAGAAATGGAAACAAAGTTAAGGCAAGTGATGTCCGCAGCATGGGGGCATGAGAGCTTGTCCAGTTCACCCTCCTTCAAGTTACAAGTTGGACAGCTACAATTAAACAAAAGATTCCCTGCTCAACATCCTCACATTGAAACATCTGAAGGGGCGTATCTGAGAAGGGAAAGAGGAAAGACGGAGACAGGTGACCCTGGAGCTTACTGCAAGACTCAGTAGCAGGGGAAGAGTCAGATTACAGCACACACACCTTGCAGCCCTAAGGACCAGAGGGATAAACTCAGCATTCCTGCCTGAGTGGTCAGCATATACTGCAGCTGAGCCCAGTGATAGAGGCAGAGATTGAATACAAAGTATTGCAGCTGTGGTTTAGCAGCCACCATTACCAAGCACAAAACAGAGGCACAGACATGTAGCCACCTCCCCTCACCCTCGCAGACCTCTCAGTAGCCCCAGCAGCAATATAACTGTGTCAGGTTACAGTATGCACACCCTCGGCAACCCTGAAGACCAAAGGGGCAGAAACGTTTCTGTCGAAGAGGTAGGTGCAAACTGTGCCTACACTCAGCAACTGTTTTTTCCCGTACCTGGACTACTGTCTTTCACTACACCCCATCTCTTCTTGTCAGAATTCTAGCTATCCATCAAAGCCTAGTTATCCATCACCTCCATGAACCTTTCTCTGATCTCTAGGAATAAAAAGACTCCTCCCAAAACGTGAGATGTCATAGCACTTCTTTTCATATTATTTATTTGTTTGTGTTTATTTTGATAATTTCAAACTTAGAGAAGTTGTTTATTTTCTTATCTATTTGTTGAAGTTCTTTATATATTAGGGAAATTAACCTATGGATTGCAAATATTTTTATGTTAGAAATTTGTCTGATGACTTTGCTTACAGTGGTTTTTGCAGTAAGAATTGTGTTGTTTTATGTATATAAATGTATCAATCTTTTCTTTTATGGCTTTGTGTATGGTTCATAGTTAAAAAGTCCTCTTGCTGCCCTGGCTAGCATGGCTCAGTGGATTAAGCACCAGCCTGTGAACCAAAGGGTTGCCGGTTCGATTCCCAGTCAAGGCACACGCCTGGGTTGCGGGCCAGGTCCACAGTTGGGGAGGGGGCGTGTGAGAGGCAACCACACATTGATGTTTCTCTTCCTCTTTCTCTTTCCCTGCCCATCTCTGTATAAATAAATAAATAAATAAATAAATAAATAAATAAATAAAATCTTAAAAAAAGAAAGTCCACTTGCCTCCAAACTTATAAAATAGTTCTCCCATATTTTTTCCAATACTTTTACATTTAAACCTTTGATACTTTTGGAATTCTGGCATGGATCCAACTTTTTTTTTCCAGATGGCTACTTGATTGTTTTAACATCATTTAATAAATAATCTACCTTTATCATATATTAAATTCCCAATCTCATAGTGCTTTGTATATCTTTTATAGTACTTCACAGATTATTTGTGTCAGAGTAATTTTTACAACAAAAATATATGTGTATCCTTTAAAAATAAACACACAGTCTTCTTATTTCATTAGTTCCCTAAGTGGGTTCTCTCTGAACTTTGAATAGTTAAATTAAATCTTTGACTTTATTTTTAGCACCATTGAAGCCAATGAAGAGGGTAAAAGAATGCATTTTGTCAAAACACAACTGAAACTGAGACTTATTCTTGTCTAGGTATTTGACTTCCAGGGCTGGCTACTAATCCTAGTTTATAAGGTTTCTTAGTAAATAATAACATTCATTTCCTGTTGAGAGAGGCCTATCAAACACAAGTATATCCATTATAACACTAAAGCAAAAGATTTTGCTAACAGCTTTACTTACAATTAATGTAGGCCTGTCTTTAACATTCCAGAGGACCTGACTGGGACACTGGATTTCATGATGAAGGGAGTGCAACAGTCAGAGAGCTGCTTACGGAACTATATGGCAAAGTTGGAGAAAACCGTCACTGGGCCCTGATCCGGTACATCTCTGGAATCTTAAGAAAGAAGGTGGAAGCACTTGATGAGGTACTATAGATTCTTATTAAATTTACACCAAATCGAAATTGAGGACTTCTTTTAAAAATTCGTTTCCATGATTGTTTTTTAAAGCAACTACAGCCTCTAATAATTTGACATATTGTCTTTCCCATGTGAAGTTTCTGATATTCAGTTAGCTTTTGTTTGTAAGTGTCAAATGTATGACACTGAAACATATAAACTGTAGACTTATAGAGGTGTTGTCAACTACAAGAATTCTATGGTAGATTTTAAGAATGGATTTACACTAAGCTAAAAGTCCCTACCCCTTAGGAGATAGTATACCTCATTGTTCCTTCCTAGAAACCCCTTTTCTGATCTTCATGGTGTTTCCTGAGGAAGAGTTTGGTGTGTCATTAAATTAAGGGGAAGTAAAAGCGTCTAGGCAGAAGAGTAATTTTTATGAAAATCTGAGGTGTTATGGGAGGGATAATGCTATTATAATATCTCTCCTTAGGCATGCACAGACCTTCTCTCCCACCAAAAACATTTGACAGTCGGACTCCCTCCAGAACCTCGAGAGAAGACTATCTCTAAGTGAGTATGGGTTTTGACTGGTGTAATCAAGCTTCTCGTAGTCTTTAAGGAGCTGTGTAAACTCCCTCAATTCTCTTGCCCTAATCTGTCAATGGATAATAATATATGTCCTACACATGTGGGCTTCTCAGCATGAGAATATTGACAATAACAGGGTAGAGTAAATGAAAGAGGAAACTCACAGTGAGTGGTACTCAAATGTACTTTCCTTTTTTGGTTTGATGTTTTTTTTGTTTTTGTTTTCTTACTGGATTTCCTAACCCTCCCATTAAAAAAAAAAAAGCAAAAACAAAAAAATTGGGCAACTGGAATGACCACCCACCAAAAAAAAAAAAAACTAAACAAAACAGTTATTATTTGGACTTTGTTCCAGGCCTCTTCCCTTAGCTTATAGATAGTTGTTTTCTCCCTCTGCCTCTTTATATTTCTTCCCTCTGTGTGTGTGTCTCTGTGTCCTGATTTCCCATTTATATAGAGACACCAGTCCTATGAGATTAGGGCCCACACAATAACTATCTTCAAATAAGTCATACACTGAGGTACTAGGGATTGAGATTTCAACATATGAACTTTGAGGGGACACAGTTCAACCCATAACAACTTGCTCCTGGCAAGTAGAACCTTTTACCACAAATCAGATTAATTTTGTGACTACACACATACCTTGAAATTATTGCAGTTCAGTTCCAGACCACCGTAATAAAGCAAATGTCTCAATAAAGTGAGTCACATCAATTTTTTGATTTCCCAGTGCATAAAAGTTATGTTTACACTATACTGTAGTCTAGTGAATGTCCAATATCATTATGTCTAAAAAATGTACATAGCTTTATTTTAAAAATACTTTATTGTTAACAAATTCTAACCATCATCTGAGCCTTTAGTGAGTCATAATCTTTTTGCTAGTGGAGGGTCTTGCCTCAATGTTAATAAAAATGCAGTATCTGTGAAGCGCAATAAAGTGAAGTGTAATAAAACAAGGTATGCCTGTATGGCAAGCAGTCCCAAAGAAGATAGCATTGTCCATGCCCCATGCCCTAAGAGTGCTTAGTATCAGCAGGAGAGTCAGGAATGTAGGAGGAGGTTTGTGTACCCGTGTGAGCGTGTGTGTGCGAGTGCATGTAAACTGATGACACTATAGAAAATCAATATAACTATAAGGTGTGACTGTAAAGTAATAAAATGGCTTCCAAAAGGTAGAGCTTAAATTTAGTTTATTACTTTCTAGCCATAATGGTTACTTGTCAAATGTTAAGAATTAACCATGAAAGACTGCTCTGGAAGGACACCATAGAATGAGTTTTAAATAAAATTTGGAAGGGAAAATTAATCCAGGTTTAGATAGGCGAAAACAAAGCTCTCTTGAGTTGATATGGGTCAGAGTGGTTTGAGGAGGCAAAGAACTCCGAAGACTGAAAAAAACCGGTGTGCCACCATTAATGATGAGATTCTGAGGCAGTGACTTGAACTTGGGAGGAGCTTTTTTAATATTCTCAATATATTTAGACAGGGAGTTGCAGAATTTTCTGTTCCTTTACTGTCTTCTTCCTTAGACCTTTACCCTTTGAAGTGCTCACTCAGCTGATAGATGAAGCCAGTGAAGGGGACATGAGCATTTCAATTCTGACACAGGTGAGCAGAATTATAAAGCCTAATCTGGTGATTGATATTTTAAGTTTGTTTTCAAGTGATCTGGAAGTTGATCACAAAATAGACCTTTTGAGCCCTGGGCCATCATTTTTGTCTCTATCCATTCCCTGCACAGGAAATAATGGTATACCTAGCTATGTATATGCGAACTCAGCCTGGCCTCTTTGCTGAAATGTTTCGACTTCGAATTGGTCTGATCATACAAGTTATGGCAACAGAACTGGCCCATTCCCTTCGATGCTCAGGTATTCAATTTAGTGACTGTTTTAGGCTGAATTCACTTTTAATGTAAGTCTGTTGAGTTTGGGGTCAGAAAAGAGAGAAAGCTAAAAGATTTTTGTCAGTAGCTCAAAAAATGCATATAGCGATCTTATTCCCAGGTAGTCAATTTCTATACAAGCAAAGGGACTAATGTTAGGACAAATTTAATTAGTTCTGCAACTTCAAACCTCCACCTCTTGGGGGCTCTGCACTCCCAATTACTACATTCCCCCTAATTCCTAGAGTACATGGAACTTGAGTGTGAAAGGCTGGGTTTTTTAGATTCCACACATGGCATCATATGGTATTTGTCTTTCTCTTCGTATGTAGAATCCAATGAACAAAATAAACTGACGAACAGAATAAAGCCAGAGGCATGGGTACATGGAACAGACTGACAGATCTCAAAGGCAGGGGTATGGGGACTGGAAGAGGGTAGCCAAAGAACATATATGCATATATACATAGCCCATGGACACAGACAACAATCTGGTGAAGGTGGGCGGGGGGAGTCTGGATGGAGGGAGGCCAAGGGGGTAAATGAGGGACATCTGTAATAGTGTCAATAATAAAAAAAAAACTGGGTTTTATTCTGATTCAGTCAGTGAGTGCAGCTTCTGTATACCAGATTAAGTCACCACATCAGTTTGATCATAGTGTCACTATTCTGTGTAGTCAGCATCAGGATTGAACAGAGGAAGGCAATATTTCTGTTAATATTTTTCTGACAAGACTCTCTTTGAAGCTGTAGAGCAGAATTGTATAAAGTGTGAGGGGGAAAGGAGACCCCCATGGCATGACTATTTTTGCCATTGGTATTTGTTTTAGCTCAACAAAATGGCAAGAAATAGGGATTGCATATAAAAACAGAATCACAGTTGCTAAACTCAGTGTTAATCATTTTTTTTCAAATTTCCCTAAAAGGGTTTTAACTGAGCTGTTAACAAGTACCTAAAGTTATTAGTTTGAGTCTAACCTAAGTTACCTGAGACCATTTATATTTAAATAACCTTTAAAGGAAGAGAGCTAATGAGTATTTTATACTTACCATATGCCAGACACTATGCTTTTTGCTTTATATTTGTATACATTATCTCCTTTAATCCTTACAACAACCCATTGGAGAAGGTATTTTTATACCATTTCTATTGATAAGGAAACAAACTGAGAGGTTAAATAACTAACTTTCTCAAAGTTACATAGCTAATAAATAGTGGAAATTGAGTCCAAGTCTGCCTGATTCCAAATGACTTCTAGTTTAGCACATTGATATAGATTACCTGTATTACACATGTATATGACATATTTTCTAGTTGTGGTATCAAGGGATGTTTTATGATGGTCTGATTATTCAGTAATAAACCTCAATGAGGGATAAACCCCCAAACATTTTTGACTTTTCTGTGAGTGTCTGCTGTGGATCCTTTTTCCTGTGGATTTATCAAAACCATGGCTATTTATTTGTTATAAGATAAAGTCAAGATCGATCCCTAAGTCTGATATTCAAGGTCCTCAACAGTCTCGCCTCTACCTCTTACTTCAACAGTCCTTCCCACCAATTTAATCAACCCTCATTTGGTACTTAGCATAGCCATATTTGATTATTTTTTATCTTGCTTACATGTCCAATCTCTCCCAAATAATTGGTCAGCCTCTCAAGGTCAAGTACCATGTCATACCTGTTGAATTAACATTGCTTAAAATCATTACCTACATGTAGAAGACCCTTAGTAAGTGTCTGATGTTCATGAACAAGTTTAAGTTATCTTCTCAATATTCTTTATAATTTCATGGATTCATATCTATTCTCTTTGAAGTCTCTGTATTTCCAGGCTGAGAAGTTTTGGTTATTTTAGTCCATCTGCATATATACATTCATTGCCTTTCTCTGACTGGCTTCCAGTTCCATTGTTCTCCCTTCATTCTCCCTATCTTCAAATAAAGATCCTACTGAATACCCTAATGGCATGGAGGGGTGTGAAAAAGAAATCAAGAACTTGGTTAATCCATAAACTGGCTAGTCAGTCCTTAAATTATTATAAATCTATTACAATGTTAATACCTAGGTAGTATGTTACCAGAAATTTATTTTATTCTTCCAGTCAAGTCACTCAGAAAGTCTAAGCAAGAAATAGAGAAAAATAGGGTGGGTGTAGCAAGCCACTTAGAAATATCTCTGCCCTAACATTTCTGCTGACTAGCCGAGGAAGCCACAGACAGCCTGATGAATCTCAGTCCTTCAGCCATGAAGAACCTCCTGCATCACATTCTCAGTGGCCAGGAGTTTGGAGTAGAACGAAGCGGTAAGGTTGAATAATTGCATTTCCATTTCAGAGTGTTTGTTTTAAATTATGTTATGGATTTTAAAATGTTTTCCTTTTATCAGAGGAACCTTATTCTCCCAAATAAATAGAACCCCAATATACAAAACAGTTAAAAGCTGTCCTCTGGAACAAGATTTGGAAACCACTGTATGTCTCATTTTCCCCCCGCAAATGATAATATCAGCTAAATAGATTACTATCATGTTTTGTTTTGAACTGTTTTATCCCTTAAATTATCTTAAATTGAAGTTTCTACTTTAGGACAACAAACAACCCATGTAACCTACAACTTTCTTGTATTCCAATTGGAAGTAATTCATTAACACTTACAGTGTTGTGTGTATGCACACACACATGTGAGTGTAGCTGCTACAGTACATCTGATGTATCCTTTCACCTTTAAATTAAAATACATCTAGGGGTCCATCACAAATTAATCTTTTACCTGCACTTGGTGGTTTGGCAGTGGTATTTGGTGTTGAATACCTAAAACATCAAAGCAAATGAAAAAGGTTATCGCCTATGCTCAACTTTTAGGCTTAGGATAAGTAAACATATAATGTCACATGGATGGATCCCAGAAATTAGTTTGGTAAAAGAAAGTTTTAAAATCGTGCTCATCAAGCCTTACTGTGTACCTGGGGATCTTGCTAAAATGCAAACTTTGATTCTGGATCAAAGGTCAGGAGTGAGGCCTAAGATTCTATTAAAAAGCTCTTAGGTGGTGCTGATGCTGCTGGTCCATGGACCACACCTTGAATAGCAAGGTTATAGTTATTTTTAAGTAACATAAAAGGAGGACATATATCTAAGTCTTTTAAATGTAATGGAGAAAAAAATGAACCTGATTATCCTCTCTATCTTTAATCTGTCATGCCGTATAGTGCGTCCCAGTGATTCAAATGTCAGCCCTGCCATTTCTATCCATGAGATTGATGCTGTTGGAGCAACCAAAACTGAACGAACTGGAATCATGCAGTTAAAAAGTGAGATAAAGCAGGTAAGATACTACTTGGGAGATTAGCTGAGATATTATCATCTTTGCAAACTTTCTTTTGGAATCAGACTTTGTAAGGATTATGTATTTTGTTCCATGTTCCAAGTTTAATTTGAGCCACACGTTTTTCAAGTGGAATTTCATTGACTGTCTATCTCAACTGAGAGTTAGGTGAAACAACTAGGGATCCTTAAACATAGTTTAACCTGCCTTTAATTCTACATAACATGCGTTAGCTCATTGCCTTTTAACAAATAAGATGATGAGCCACAGAGTAGCTTGTTTGATTCTCTTATATAGCAGTCATTTTGTAGATAGCTTTCCTTTTTCTGGACCAAACTATTTTGCTAATTTTAGGAGAAAAGTAATTTGTTTCTGATAGCAAGATATTAAAACTTAGAGTTCCTCTTGTTATGATTGACATGTAATTTTGGAATTAATTTTCTTTGTGAAACTAAACTTAGATTTATTACCTTTAGAAAAGATACTAGAGAGAACACCATATTAGCTGAGGGCCTTTTTAAAAAAATCTGTTTTCAGGTATTGTCCTGAAATTAGATTTTTATCACTGTCTTGATAGAGGTGTAGAAAAGGAGTTAGGGACACATAGAGGAAAAGCATTTAAATTAGTCTGGGAGTTGGTGGGAGTCAACAAACATCATATTGTAGCCTCTTACTTTTTCTTGCAGATGAGAATAGATGAGTTATTGTATTATACAAAGAAATAATTAACACAAACTTCCAAAGCTTCTTTCAAAACTCTGGGAAATCATGTGATTTTAAAGTCCAGGTTGAGAGGGTATCTGATTTCTCTTAGTAGTACTTTTTATGAAAATCGTAAATATACACCTCCTGCTTTTAAAATAAATTTATTCTTGCACGATTTAAACACATACAGAAAAGGATAGGCAAAATAGAATTTTTTTAGGAGTCAGAAACCACTTAGGAAAAGAATGATCCAATGCTTGAAGATTAATTTGAAGTAAACTTAATTTGAGTATACTTATCATTTACCCTTTTGCATTTATATTATGCAAGAGCAAGAACACTTATCAGATAGTCTTTCACATTTATATTACGCAATGGAATAAGAATGGATCTTGTGATAGAAAAATGTTCACTTTACTGGTTTTTTCCCCTGGTAATTTGGATAACCTGAACATTTTTCTATCTGAAAAGTGAAAGAACTACATTTCATACTGAAGGATTAAACTGACATTGTTGGTAAACAATTCTTGTTTTGGTTGAAAGTGATTGGCTAAACATTTTATAGTTGTTTATAGTCACACAGTATTACTTACAAGTCCATTATATATTTAGAACTTGAAGTCCATGTTCCCAGATAGATTAATGGGATATTAAGGACTTAACCTATTCAGCTATATCATTTAATTTGGTTCTTTTTTTTACACATTCACTACCTATAGGACTTCAAGAAAGCCCAAATCATTAAGACTGTAATTTAGACTATGGAGAGCTATACATTTTTATTACTTTCTTTTTTGTATATATTTTTTAATTTTTTTAATCCTCACCTGAGGACATGCTTATTGATTTTAGAGAGAGGGAAAGGGGAGGAGAGAGAGAGGGAGAGAAACATCGACATGAGAGACATCAAGCAGTTGTCTATAGCATGCACCCTGACCAGGGTGGAAGGGTACCAAACCCACAAACTAGACATGTGGCCTCACTGGGAATCAAACCTGCAACTTTTTGGTTTATAGCGCGATGCTCCAACTGAGCCACACTGGCCAGGGCTATTACTTTCTTATTTCTAAACATTGATTTCTGTTGTCCTCTCCTTGACTTGTATTTTGTATTGTTCTAAGCTCTTTTCTCTACCACTCACCAATGCCCTCTTATGGAAAAATATTTTTCAGGTAGTTTTCTTTGCTTTACCCATTACCATGACGTCTAGAGTAAGGTGATTTCCTGAGCTTTTTAAATGATAATATGCTGGCCAGTTACTTTAATAATCTGTAATTTTACTTTACTAACAACTTAAAAATGTGATAATGATTGCTTTGCCTCATGTCTTTTAAAATTGTATTTTCTCAATTTTTTTTTATAGTCCAATGGTGGTCACACCCTGGGCATAGATTTGATGTCATCGCCTTTTCTGGTAACTGTTATCATCTTGTATTATATACCATTCACAAGTGCTTTGAATATGCTGTTATATAAATTATGCTGTATAATGATGGATTGAAGAGAAAAACAAAACAAATTAAGAACTAAAATAGATATAAATCAATTTTATGTATGAAAGTGAAATCTTTCCATTTCTTTCCTAAAAAGGCAAGAAAGGGGGTTCAGCTTCAACCTTTTTTCCATTTCAGAAAACAAAATTCAATTTTAAAAGTATTTCTTTATTCATGTATTCTTCAATTAATGATTAATTGCATGTCTACTATGCACCAGGCACTGTATGTACAAGATAGTGTCAGTATCCCCTGGGAACTTGTTAAAAGTGTGAAATCGTGGTTCCCTACCCCCCAGGGCTACTGAATCAGAAACTCTGGGGGGAGGCCCAGGAGTCTACATTTTAATAATCTTTCTAGGTTATTCTGATGCACTTTCAATTTTGAAAACCAATGGGTGAGCTATTCTGATTATTGATTCATTTAGTAAATATTAAATGAGTGCCAAGCACTGGAAATATAGTGGAAAAAAACAGTTGTGGTTCTTGCTCTCATGAAGCTTAAAGTTTTAGAAAACTGATCTCTGATTAAATATCCTTGGTTTAAGTCAATGATTCATACTGGCCTATAATTTCAGATCTCTTAGGCTGAAAAGATTAAGGCCAGATGACAAGCAAACAAAAAATGGAAAAAATATTGGAAACAGTATTGATATTTTTATTGACCTTAACCAAATACCCTGTAAAGAATTAGTACATAATAAGATTTGGCCAGTTCTGTCAAATGCACATTAATAACAAGGACAGAGGCACAGAGAAGTTAATCTAAAAACTCAAAACCATTGCTATTTGGTTTCAGAATATAGTCTGAATACCCTTTGTGGGTTGACCCCACTATCAGCAGCCTAGGATCCTGATGATACAAAGACAATGAGGATAAATCAAATGGCAGTTCATCAACTTAGTACATTAGCATGATAGTCATTGGCCAATACAAATGTCTTGGGGCACTTTTGTGTTTTACTTAGCAATGGTGGGTAATGTAAGCATTTGGCCCAAATTAAAATGTGGGAAGTTTTTTTTCTCAGAAAATATTTCTATTATCTTTTTTCTATTTTATGTTTATTTCTGAATCTAATCTGTCAAAGAACCACTTTCCCCAATGTATTTAATTCTTTACTTATAGTTTTCAAAGTTCATTATGTTGCAGCATGTATCAGTACTTCATTCTTTTGTGTTGATGAATAACATATTGATACATGCCACATTTCATTTACGGACAATTGGATTGTTCCTGTTTTTTGGCTATTAGGAATAATGCTGCTATGAACCTTTATGTACAAGTTTTTATGTGGACATCTGTTTTCATTTCTCTTGCATCTATATCTAGGAGTGGAAGTTCTGAGTTATGTGGTAACTATGTTTAGCATTCTGAGGAACTGCCAAAATGTTTTCCAAAGTAGCTGCACCATTTTACATTCCCACCAGTAATGTTGGAGAATTCCAATTTCCTCACATCTTCATCAACCCTTGTTATTTTTTGTCTTTTTGATTCTAGCCATTTTGGTGGGAGTGAGGTAGTATCTCATTGTGGTTTTGATTTGCATTCCCCTAATGGTTTATGATATTGAGCATCTATCTATTCATATGCCTATTGGCCATTTATCTTCTTTGGAGAAATTTCCATTTATATCCTTTTCCCATTTGTTAATTGAGCTATTTGTCTTTTTATTGTTTAGTTGTAAAGGTTAATTCTGGATACATATTCCATATCAGATATGCAAATGAAAAATAATTTCTTCCATTCTATGCATTGCCTTTTCACTTTCATTTCTACCGCCTCCCACCAGAGAACATCAATCACTGAATTACTTTATTGATAGTGTTATTTGAAGAACAGTTTTTAATTTTGATGAAGCCCAATTTACCTATTTTTTTCTTTTAGTGTCATATCAAAGAAGGCTTTGCTAAACCCAAGGTCACAAAGATTTATTCCTTTTTTTGTTTTGTTTTTAGAGTTTTATAGTTTTTGCTCTTAAAATTAGATCTGTGATTATGTTGGTGGTTCCCAAGACCACCCCCAGGCTTGACGACTCACTAGAAGGACTTACAGGACTCAGCATATAGTCATACCCATAGTTATGACTTATTACAGCAAAAGGATACAAAGCAAAATTAGCAAAGAGAAAGGTGAATTGGACAAAGTCCAAGGAAAACAAGCACCAGCTTCCAGAGTACTCTTTCAGTAGAGTCATGCAGGATGTACTTAATTCCCCCAGCAAATGAGTTATGACATGTTTGCAATATTGCCAATTAAGGAAGCTCATTAAAGACTCAGCACCCAGGATTTTTACTGGGGGTTGCTCGCATAAACAGCCTCTGTCTGGCACATATCAAAACTCGAGACTCCTAGAGGGAAAGCAACTGTTCAACAGAAACCATAGTATCTGCACAGTTTAGGCACAATCAGCCACTGTTATCAATTCTGGGAATGGTAGGAACCCTCCCAAAAAGCAGGTTTCCAAATGCCAGCCAGGGGCCAATCTTGTAAGCAGGCCTTTCCAAGAATAGCACTTCTGGCCTGCTATGTTAACTCTTTTCTGCACAATAACCCATTTAATATTAAGTTTTTGTGTATGATGTGAGGTAGGGGATCCAACTTCATTCTTTTGCATGTGAATATCCAGTTTTTCCAGCACCATTTCTTGAAAAAAACTATCTTGGCCCCCATTTAATTTTCTTGGCACCATAGTTGAAAATTAATTGACAAAAATATAATGGTTTATTTCCAAATTCCCAATTCCATTTCATTGATCTAAATCCCTAGCCTATACCTGTATGACACAATCTTGATTATTGTAGCATTGTAGTAACTTGAAATTGTAAGTTGTGAATCAACTTGAGTCTTCTTTTTTAAGACTGTATTACTATCTTGGCCCCTCGAATTTCCATTTGACTGTCAGGATAAGCTCATCAGTTTCTCCAGATAACCCAGAAGGGAAGGGAGGGAGAAAGAGAGAGAGAGAAATATTGATGTGAGAGACAAACATCGATTGGTTGCTTCTCACACTCGCCAAGCCCAGGACCTGGCAAGGACTCAAACCAGCGACCTTTCACTTTCTGGGATGACGTCCAACCCACTGAGCCATGCCTGTCAGGGCTCAATGTGTAGATCAATTTTGAGAATATTGCCATCTGAACAGCATTAACTGATCCAGGGACATAAGATTTTTTTTTTCTGTTTATTTCAGTCTTCAAATTCTTTTAACACATTTTGTGTTTTCAGAGTATATGTTCTACACTTCTTTTGTTAAATTTATTTCTAAATATTTTATTCTTTTTGATGCTATTTTATGTTTTAATTTTATTTTATTTATTATGCTATTACAGTTGTCCCAATTTTCCTCCTTTCCCCACCTCCACCCAGCACCCTCCACTCCCTCAGGCAATCCCCACACCATTGTTCATGTCCATGGGTCATGCTTATAAGTTCTTTGGCTACTCATTTCCTATATTGTACTTTACATCCCCGTGGATATTCTGTAACTATGTATTTGTACTTCTTAATGCCCTCACCTCTTCACCCATTCCCCTACACTACCCTCCCATCTGGCAACCATCAAAACCCTCTCCATATCTATGCTTCTGTTGCTGTTCTGTTCGTTTGCTTAGTTTGTTTTTAGATTCAGTTGTTGATAGATAAGTATTTACTGCCATTTTGTTGTTCATACCTTTGATCTTTTTACTATATAAGTCCTTTTAACATTTCACATAATAATGGTTTGGTGATGAAGAACTCGTTTAGTGTTTTATTGTCTGGGAAGCTCTTTATCTGTCTTTCATTCAAATTGATAGCTTTTCTGGGTAGAGTAATCTTGGTTGTAGGTCCCTGCTTTTCATGACTTTGGATATTTCTTGCCAAACCCTTCTAGCCTGCAAAGTTTCTTTTGAGAAATCAGCTAACAGTTTTATGGGAATTCCCCTGTAGGTAACTAATGGCTTTCCCCTTGCTGTTTTTAAGAGTCTCTCTTTATTTTTACCTTTGGCATTTTAATTATGATGTGTCTCAGTGTGGGCCTCTTTGCATCCATCTTGTTTGGGACTCTCTGTGATTCCTGGACTTGTATGTCTATATCCTTCTCCAAATTAAGGAAGTTTTCTTTCATTATTTTTTTCAAATAGGTTTCCAATTTCTTTCCATCTCTTCTCCTTCTGGAACCACTATGATGTGAATGTTGGAATATAAAAGTTGCCCCAGAGGCTGCTTACACAATTCTCAATGTTCTTTTTTTATTCTTTTTTTCTTTTTCTTATTCTAATTGGTTGTTTTTGGCTTCCCTGAGTTCCAAATAATTGATTTGATTCTCCTTTGCATTCACTTTACTGTTGATTCCCTGTAAATAGTCTTTATTTCAATTAGTGTATCCTTCATTTCTGACTGGATCTTTTTTATGCTTTTGAGGTCCTAAGTTCCTTGAGCATCCTTATCCAGTGTTTTGAGCTCTGCATCTGATAGATTCCTTGTCTCCATTTTGTTTAGTTCTTTTTCTGGAATTTTGATCTGTTCTTTCATTTGGGCCATGTTTCTTTGGCTCCTCATTTTGGCGGCCCCCTGTGTTTGCTTCTATGTGTTAGGTAGAGCTGCTCTGACTCCCTGTCTTGGTAATGTTGCCTAATGTAGTAGGTGTCCTGTAGGGTCCAGAGGCACAGCCTCCCCTATCACCCAAGCTGCGTGTTCAGGGTGAACCCATTGTGTGGGCTGAGTACACCCTCCTCTTGTAGTTGAGCCTTGATTACTTTTGGCAGGTCAATGGGAGGAATTTACCCAGGCCAGTCAGTCACCTGCAAGAACTGGCTGTGACCACTGACCACTAACCTCGACCCTCTGTGGAAGATCAGCTGTGGAGGAGGTTGAGTGGTGGTGCTTCAACATTCTGCAGCTGTCCACTAGGTGTGCAGGCTCTGGGGTTTCCCAGGAGGTGCAGGCCAAAGTCAGCTACCACCTGTGTTCTTTCTGGGGCCACTTGACATGAGCTATAACGTGATCTGCAGATGGCTGATGTATGTTCTGGGCTTGGAGGTACCGAAGTGTGGCCATGCTGTGAACCAAGGCCAGCTACTTCCAGTTCTCTGCCTGGGGCCACTTAGAAAAAAGTATGGGGGCTTGCCGAGGCCAGATGCTGCTTGTTTGAGAGGATTTAAGAAGATCTGAAGCATGAGCCAAGACAAGCCATTCATATGGAAAAGCCACTGTTAACCGTTTGGATGGGACCATAAGTTGGGTAGGGTGGAGTGGCAGGGGATCACCATGGCAGGGCAAACAGTGATAGCCAGGTTGATGGAGTCTCAGATCTGGTGCCCGCCGCTCTGTGGCTCTGTGTGGGGAGGGCTCAGAAAAGGAACAATAGCCTCTCCCAGCAGTTCTGTCTGAGAGAAAGCTGTTCCCCACCTCTTACCCTGATGCCAAACACTTCAGTTCCTCCCATATGCCACGGGTGCCTTTCAAGATGCTGCCCCAGTGCTGGAGCTCAGGGAGTTAATGTAAGTCCTTGTGCAGGCCCTTTAAGGGGAACTGCTTGGGAATCTAGCAGTTTCTTCCACTGACTCAATCCCTACTGGTTTTAACAGCCAGAAGTAGTGGGGACCTATCTTCGTGGCACTGGCACCCTGGGCTGGGGGGCCTGGTGTGGAGCTGGGACCCCTCACTCCCAAGACATCCCTCCCAATTTTTATCTGCCACATATGGGTGTGGGACCAGCCTGTCTGTGTCTCCATGTCTCTGCTCCTCCTGCCGGTCTCGATGTGGTTTCTTCTTTAATTCCATAGGGCTTCCATTCAGCTCTACTTCTGGTGGTTTTGAGTGAGAGGTGTTCTATAGTTTAGTTGTAATTTTGATGTGGTTGTGCGAGGAGGCAAGGCGTGTTTACCTAGGCTGCCATCTTGGAGAGCAGTCTCTTTTTGATGATTGTTTTAAAAGATTTTATTTATTTATTTATTTATTTATTTATTTATTTATTTTAGAGAAGGGAAAGGAGGGAGAAAGAGAGGAAGAGAAACATCAATGTGTGGTTGCATCTCATGCGCCCCTCTACTGGGGACCTGGCCTGCAACCCAAGCATGTGCCCTACACTGGGAGTCGAACCGGCAGCCCTTTGGTTTGCACACTGGCACTCAATCCACTGAGCTACACAAGTTAGGGCTAATGCTATTTTAAGTAGAATTTTTTTATTACTTCATTTTCAGATTGATGATTGCTACTGTTTGGAAATACAATTGATTTTTACATATTGATCTTCTACCATGCAACTTTACTGAACTTATTCATTAGTTCTAGTTGTTTTTTAGTGAATTTCTTATATACAAGATTATGTCATCCACACATGGGGATACTTTGCTTTGTTCTTTCCAGTCTGGGTGACTTATTTCTTTTATTGCTTAATAGGCCTGGCTAGAACCTCCCATACAATGCTGAATAAAAGTAGCAAGAGTGAACATCTTTGTCTTGTTTTGAGCTTAGGAGGGAAAACAGTTCATCTCTAAGCATTCATTCGATCAGCTATGGGGTTTTTGTAGATGCTTTTTATTAGATTGATGTGGTTCCCCTCTGTTTCTAATTTGTTGAGTGTTTTTGTCATGAAAGGGTGTTAGATTTTATTAAGTGATTTTTCTTAATCAATTAGGATGATGTGTCTTTGTCCTTTAATCTTATTATATAAATGTAATGTATTACATTAATTGATGTCTGGATATTAAAAGACCCTTGAATTACTGGCATATATTGTAATTCATCATGGTATATCATCCTGTTTATGCATTGCTGATTTTCATTTGCTAGTGTTTTGTTGAGGATTTTTGTATGTCTGTAGATAAAGGATATTGATCTGTAGTTTTTGGTGGGGTTTTTTTTTCTGATTTTGGTGTAAAGATAATATGGACTTCATAATACACCTTCTTTTTTAGAAGAGTTTGTGAAAAACTGTTGTTAGAATTAACTAGTGAAGCCATCTGTGCCTGGATATTTCTTGTAGGAAGTTTTGTAATTACTTATTTGATCTTGTTGTTATCAATCTATTCAGATTTTATGTTTCTCCTAGAGTCGGTTTGGTTAATTGTGTCTTTCTAGGAATTTGTTCATTTCATGTAAGTTATATAATTTGTTGACAAATGGCTGCTAATGTTATGTCCCTATAATCATTTTTATTTCTTTAAGGTTGGAAGTGATGTCCCCTCTCTCTATCCTGATTTTAATACATCTCTCATTAAATATCACTTCTTTTTTTTTCAGTATATCTAGCTAAAGATTCGATTTTATTGATACTTATATTCAAAGAGGCATTTTAGTTTTGATAGACTAATTCAAGAGTTAAAGATTTTAGCTTTAGTTATAGTTGATAGGCTTAAGTGACTAATGCATGTGGAAAGTTCCAGGAACTGGAATGCATGACCACATAACTCCAGGAGGCTGACAAGCAATTCAACCTTTGTGCCCCAGGGGTCTGCAAATGATGGAGATGGTATCTGAGTCACTGTGTTCCAAGGAGGGAACACCCATGATGCAGATAAAGAATTGTTGATCAACAGATAAAAAAAAGTACTAGGAAAATTGCCACAGGACTGCAACTTTCATCCAATTAGCCTTTTCCCCAAAACCCTTACCTACCCCTTCTTCTCCTTCCAAAAAGGTAGGCTTGATATGAGACATTAAGATGGTTTTTAAGGGTACATAACTCACTGTCTTCTTAGATCTCCAGCATCTGAATAAAGCGCCCATAAAGATTCAGTCCATGTCTCAACTTATTGGCTCTGGTAGTGGCAGGCAGCATGAACACCTTTTCCAGTTTCATATTCATTGATTGTTCTTTATTTTTCTATTCTCTATTTTATTTATTTCTGCTATAATCTTTATTATTTCTTCTCCTTGCTTTCTGTTTAGTTTGCTGTCCTTTCTTTCATTGTCTTTACATGGAATGTTTGGTTCTTGATTTGAGAGCTTTCATTTTTAAAACAAGCATTCATAACATAAACTTCTCTTTAAGTCCTGTTTCAGCTGAATCCTTCATAAGTCTTGTTATGTTGTATTTTCATTTTCATTCATCTTAGAGGGTTTTCTAATTTTCCTTGTGATTTCTTTCTTAACCCACTGGTTATTTAGGGGTGTGTTTTCTAATTTCCACATATTTATAAATTTCCTTCCCAAATTTCTTCCATCCAAGTACTAACCAGGCTTGACCCTGTTTATCCTTCCCAAATTTCTTTGCAAATTTCCCTTCTGTTGTTGGTTTGTAATTTGATGTCTTTATAGTCAGAGAACATACTTTCTCTGGTTTCAGTTATTTTTACATTGATTGAAACTGTGTTACAGTTTATGATTTCAACAAACTAAGCAGTAGACCAGCTACAAATTTAACAGATAACCAGTGAAAGAGAGAGCAGAAAACTTTTCATGTATCAGTATTTTTATGGTTCTTCTTATGAATCACTGGATTGCTTCCTATAAGGGTCATACTGGTTTACATTGCTGCTAGCTCCTCATAAATCTACTAACTTCACTCTAACCTCTTTATCTTGGGTATTACATTTAAAATGTGGTTTATAATTCTGCAGAGTGTTTATTATTCACTGTGCCATAATATTTTATTAGAGGAACAGAGATAACTTTTGATTTATATTCTTTCCTCTCCTTTCCTCCCAAGTCACCTGGAAACTCTGTGAGTCCAAATATTGGGTTATTTGCTAGTGCATGTGATCAACAGATATTTAAAGATAATCGTCAAGGTCAATGGCAACGCCGAAGAAGGTTGGATGGAGCACTGAACAGAGTCCCAATTGGATTTTATCAAAAAGTATGGAAAGTTTTGCAGAAGGTGAGCATAACACATTGCAGATATCTCTTTGTTTTCCCCTTGAATTCCTCATTCTCCTTGGCTGAGATGTGACGTGACTATGATATCACGGCAATTATAGAGAAGTCAAATGCTAGAAGACAAAACCTAGAAGAAAATATAAAAAATGAGAGATTTATTATTGACATTATTGATAATTTACTGTCTTTCCACTTTGTTGCTATGGTGTTATTTGCAGATTAGATTTCAAAAATCATCACCTCTGCTTTTGGCCTCAGCTGGGCATTGTGATAGAGCTGAATTTGATGATAAAGACCTCATTCTCTTTGTAGCTATTTTAGAGTGGAAATGTTACTTGTAGCAATGTGCTGTTAACAAAATCACACATAGTAGAATAACTGCAGCTTGTGAGGAGTTTGTATGAAAAGCTCTTACCTGTATTTTTCTTGGATGGAAACTACTAAATAAATGCAAAATCATCGTGATGTTAATAGTCCAAAGACTTTGTTGGCATGACCAGCTTTGATTTTCTTTCAGAGGCTTAGTTTGCCAAAGACGTTTAAGGATACATCATACCATTATGTTTGTGACAGATTTACAGGGCCAAGACCATTGTACTCATTCAGAAATCTCATTCATAGTCTCTTAAGTGCCACTTTTTGCTTCATAGCCTTTGGCAAGAACCTGAAGAATACTTCATCCAGGACTTTAGTTATGTCTCCCTTAGCACATTAATATTCTTCCATGGACAGAATCATGCGATCTTTTGGAAAGGTGGAAGTTGATTCCTTAGACTATCAGCTCTGACAACATTCCTTTCAAGTAGTACCTAAAACTTACTTCCCTTTCGTCTAACTTTTATAGCACAGTAGTGACAGATAGGTACTTTATCTCTTCTGTTATAGATGGGTTATAGAAATTCAATTTCACAGTTGTGTAGTAGGTACTGCTCTACCCCAAATACCATGGAAGATATCTCTTCTTGTCACTAAGGAGTTTAATCCATAGTTATCTTAATTAGAAGCTATAACACAAATCCAAAATGTGTTATGATAAAGGTATAAAACCACGAGGCTGTGAGAATCTAAGAGAAGGAATTTAATCTGACAAGGATGATTGGTTTTTTTTGAAGCAGAACAAAACCTGGACTTGGAATCCTGGCCTAAAAAGGAAAAACAAGTGCCCTCTGTTTTTTTATTCTATTCTTTTCAGAGTAGGAATGTAACATAATCACTGTGCACATACGTTTGAAGGCTAGTAATTGTCTGTACAAAGACTGTCTTTTGGCTTATGGAATATGGGATAGAAATGTCTGTTAGAGTCGATAAAGCTATTGGATTGAAATCTTTATCTGTGGTTTAGTATATAATGTTTTGGTTTACTTAAAATCTAAAATGGCAAGTCATTGATTCTCATTGCTTCTTAGTAACTGAGCTGTGGTGAGGGGAAAGATAAAATATCACTCATTCATATAACATTTCTTGAACATCTGCTGTGCACTAGGCAGTGTCCTAGGTGCTGACAGCAACACAGCAAAGAACAAAACAGACAACAATCTTTGACCTTATGGAACTTACATTCTCCTAGGGAGAGACAAACAATAAATAACAAACCTAATAAATAAGTTATGAAGAATGTTAAAAGATGACAAGTACTACAGAAGAACGTAAGAGATTCTTATATCCTTAGAGCAGGATGGGAGAATCAGGAGTGTTTATGGAGGGGGGTGTTTAACTAGAAAATGTAGTTTACTGTGCATGCCCGTTAAATTTGTATCTCGAGTTTTTTTGTTCAGCCGAAAAGTCTTTCTGCAAGCCTATTTGCATTGGCTCTGGGACTGAGCATGGTATCCTCCCATGTAGTCTCTGAATCATTGGGGCCAGTCTGTTGCCAAAAGTAGATTTTTCCCTATCCCTTCCACTCCCCTAAGTAGAGGATGAACCTTAGGTCTACTGTAGCCTAACCCTGCTTCTTGCTGCATGATTATCACAGTCCCTTGGCAAGGACACTTGAGCTGCAGGGCCTTTCACTGGCCTGTGATTACTCAGCATCTACCCTGTGAAGCACACTTACCAATACTAAGTGTCTCCTTACGGCCTCCCAGTTGTCAGCATGTCTTACTGACAACATGTTTTTGCTGTTTTGCAGTGTCATGGACTTTCTGTGGAAGGTTTTGTTCTTCCTTCTTCAACCACTAGAGAGGTAAGATTCTGAGTCTTTCACATTTATGTGATTGATAGCTTGTCTGGCTAAAGTATTTCGGTGATCACTTTTCAGAATAACATCTGTGCTTTTATAAATCAACAGAACAGGAAATGCATTTGGAGAAACAAGAGATTGTTTTTTAAAAAAATAGAACAGGTACATTAGGGAACAATTAGGTATTATGTTAGTTACATAAGCACAGCTTTTCTTAATGATTAAGTTATGCTGATTTACGTGAGTGTTGCCAGAGTTGAAGAGGTCGGTCAAGATAAATACCTAAGAATGAATGACTTCTCATGTCCCCACCCTTCTCATCCCCACCATTCTCTAGTAGGATGCTTGCAGACTAATTAGATCATAAACCACTGGTCCTTAGCTCTTTGTCATAGTAACCTGAGCTCTCATCTCCAATTTAGTGCATTATAGTCCCCAGGGATGGGATCTGAGCATTTGTATTTTTAAAAAGTCCTTAGGTTGACTCACGGTTTGAAAACATTGCCATGAACCTCAGACATAGATTATCAGGTGCTTTCATATTTCACTTTTTGCCCTATCACACGGAAATTTTAAAGAAATAGCCTTTATGCAAAATCAACAAAGGAGTTGGAATGAGCAAGCTAGAAACAGTAAGACTGGAGAGTAGAAAATTCTCAAAAACACTGGAATTGTTACAGATAATGTCCAGAGAGGCAGATACAGAAAGCTGATGCTATGCTTCAAGACGTCTCTCTTGCCTATAGGTCTTTCCTCTAACTAAGAAACTGAGTCCTCTGTTTGTCTTTTCTCTGCCTTTAAGCAAGATTGAAATGTTAATAGAATTAATAATAATACATAACTGAATGGTACCTTTAAGAGTCTTCAGAGCACCTTCACACTTTCTTTAATTTGATCTTCAACACAACTATGTGAGATAACTAAGGAAGGGATTGTAGTTCCTGGTTTAAAATAAGAAAACAAATTTAGAGAGATGAATTACCCAAGGTTACAAAACTAGTAACTGATGAAGAGAAATCTTGAACCCAGGTTTTTAAATCCAAAACTACATTGCCACCTTAAACTATATACTCAATACAGTTTTGCCAAAAAGGATTCGTCGATCCCTTTCATCCTAAAATTACTTTATTTTTTCATGCCCATTTTAACTTAACAGTATATTAGTGCTTTACATACTTCTAGTCATCATGTATATACAATTTTAAGTTCTATTTAGGTTTTCCCTTTATCCACAGTTATCATATTTATTCTTTTAAATGACTCTATAAAAACTCTTGAAGTTGCTATACCATAATATGCCATTATTTACACAGCCATTCCCATGTTAGGTTACTTCTAGTTTTTCACTTATTATTAATGCTGCTACAAACACTCTAGCACATTAGGTTTTTTTTAGGTTTTTTTTTTTCCTCTTTGAATTATTTTGGTAGGATGAACGCCCAGAAATAGGATTTTGGGTTAGAGGGCATTGACACTTTTATGAAGCATCAGGCAATGCCAGATTGCCTTCCAAAAAGACAGAACCAATTTACTCAATTACTTTAAAGGGTATTGAAGCAGTGCTCTTGGCTACAGCGTTTTTACTGCCTTTCAGAGTAGGTGGTTGATATTTTCTGATAATGGGTTCTTCAGAAGTGATTTTCTTTTTCTCTATCACAGATGACTCCAGGCGAGATTAAATTCTCTGTTCATGTGGAGTCTGTCCTAAATCGTGTGCCTCAGCCAGAATACCGGCAACTTCTGGTTGAAGCCATCCTTGTCCTCACTATGATGGCAGATATTGAAATTCATAGTATCGGAAGCATCATTGCTGTGGAAAAAATAGTGCATATTGCCAATGATTTGTTCCTTCAAGAACAGGTAAGTAAACCTGTTGTTTTATCAAATGGGAATGTCTGGCACTAACCTGACTACATTCATAGCTCTTCGTGAAGCCAAGGTCACTTTCTTGTGCCCTCTTACTCCTAGCTCTTTTCTGGGCCCTTTGTGTAGTGACTCTGAGGTGACTGCAAAGGAAGTAGGCTGCGAAGTAACCTGCCTTTCACCATGTGTTTTGTGGCTGGGTTAGATGGTAAAGTTGCCTGGAACTCAGGAAGCTTTTGTGCCTTTCATCGTATTTCATACTTCTTATCATGCTACTTTTGGTGGTCATAAGGACTTAATAAGAGACTAATGGATGTCGTATCCTTCCTGAATATTAAGGAGAAGATTTCATTTTAGTTTTGGTTTGGTTTTGCTTTTGCTGTTTACCTATAGGAAAAATATGAAAGTGAACCTTTTAATTCTACATTTTTCTTACGTTCTTAATAAATTTTCTTCCAGGAAATTAACCATATTTTTAAAATGTAAACTGTTTATTGAAAGCTTTACAAATGTTTTCTAGATTAAGTGTAGGAACACATAAGGTGAAGGACGTGCACTTTCGTCAGTAGGAAAATCTCCAAAACATGTAATAGGTGTTTCACTCTGTTAGGCACTGTGGGAGAATGCAAAAGAAATTAAAAGTATCCAGGTTTTCTAAGAGTCCTAATTTTAAATATTCTGGATTGAAGTTAGTTTATGTGTCAGAAAATGTGATGATCCCTTTCAAACATAGACTCTCGCTTGGAAAGCTTGTGGTGTATTTGAATTAAGTCAACTTAGAAAGAAATAATGATCACATGCAAGATATATAAAATAATAATACAGAGCTGAAATCAGTAGTATAGAAAGATTCAGAGAAAAATCCCTCTAGGGTGATTTGTAAGTATTAACATTTGAATTTTAATAGGCACAACTCATTTAGTTAATTCTATTTCACTTAAAAAATTCTAAACAATACTTTAAATAGAACTTCATATGCTTTTTGGATCTAGTGAAAAATGCATGTATACAAACTCATACTCACTGCTTTGTGCATAACCCTGATCCCTTCCTCGCTAAGCAGCCTAAGATCCAACTAGTTGGTGATGGGGAGGAGGCTCTGAGTTATCCTAATCAGAACTTTAATTAGTAGGATTAGTAATTTTTCCTTTCCCCTGTGTTCTCCCACCCTTAAAAACCAAACAGAAAACCCTCGGCGCAGATGATACCATGTTGGCAAAGGATCCTGCATCTGGCATCTGTACTCTTCTGTATGACAGTGCACCCAGTGGCAGGTTTGGCACCATGACCTACCTCTCCAAAGCAGCTGCCACCTACGTGCAGGAGTTCCTGCCCCACAGCATCTGTGCCATGCAATGAGGCCTTTGGGCCCTGGCTACTGGGAGCCTTTTGACAGCTGGTTCCTGCCTTGGTTGATTGCATGGAACTGAACTGTGATGGCCTGATCGTTCCCACCCTGCCCCATTCCAACTCATCACTCCCAAGAAGAGAGAACTTTTCTGAGAAACTAACTGCTTTAGAAGAAGTGAACCCTTGCTCACCCAGGCTCTTCATTGTGGGCCTTAATCCTTTCATGGTTCACTAGAGTGTGCATGTGTTTTTATTCTCTAGACCTGTTACACACTTAGTTTTCTAACTCCTGTTTAGGGAGCAGGTATTAATAATAACTTATCCTTCAAGTTTGTTTTTTCTTATGTGTGGGTTCCTTGTGTGAATGAGTGGTGAGTCCTTTGAGACACTATTTCAAGTGAGTAAAACCCTAAATTGTTGCACTTTATCCTTCTATAAATTGCAAATATCTACTATAAGTGCCTTTTCTTGGAAAAAGAGAGTAGCAGGTTGTACTTTCATTCTTTACTCACATGTTGCCTCACACTGAGTGATAAACTCCTTTCTATGTAGAATTATTGTTTCTGCTTTTGCCTTTTCTGTATCTGCACACATAATTTCTACTCGACCTTTGGTAAAATATCAAAAAATGCAAGTCCAGTGTGTAGAGTTCAGGAATTGTGTATTAACACTCAAAATCACTTTTTATGAAGCTTGCTAGGACTCAGAGATGGATTTGTAGCAGAATAACCCAGACAAATGAGGGCAACAGCCCAATTGCACAGAAAAAAGGGGCAGAAAAGAAGATGCCTATGTAGTGTATTATTCCTAGGGAGCCAAAAGGGAATCAGAGGTGCCCGGAAGAGAGCCTTGTGCACCTAATCCTGGCCTCTCAAGTGTGGGCTGGCACAAAACACAGACTAAGTGAAGTCTCTGTCTTTGGCAAACAGGAACCCAGCACTCCAGTCTATGGATGCTTTCCTGAGCACTCTTTCCCAGTGTTCACCTGATCTGTCTCACCTACCTACTTGCCTTCTACAGCATCCACCCCCACCCTCAATTCCCTGCCCTCCCATCTATTCTTAAACTCTGTCACTTACATTTTCACTTCCTGATTCTAGTGTTGGTGTATATCTTCCTATCTGTGGGCATATATCTGTTGCTTGTACACATCTGCATTTGTATGTGTCTAAGTATACATGGGAAGTTTCCTGAATATAAGTACTTTTATGTGCCTGTATATCTGTATCTACATTTGACAGACTAAGTGAGTATGTAAATATCAGTGTTACTTGTTGGGGGAGGGGGTGGAGAGTGACTGTGGCATCAGACCGACACACAAAGGGTAGTGGAAGAAATTGTTAAGTCCTCTCCCCTGGTCCCATGTTTCAGTAGCCTTGTTTGAAGAATGTTTCTTCTAACTTTCTGTCTTAGTTTAGGCTGCTATAACAAGAACCATAGGTTGGATGGCTTAAACAAAATATATTTATTCCACACAGCTCTGGAGGCTGAGAGGTCCAAGGTCAAGGTACCAGCAGAATCAGTGTTTAGTGAGGGCCTGCTTCCTGGTTTGCACAGAGCTGCCTTCTTGCTGTGTCTTCACATGGTGCAGAGACAGATCTGTAGCCTCTTTTCTCTTGTTATAAGGGAATTAATCCCATGATGGAGACTGCATACTCCTGACTTCATCTAATCCCAATTATCTGTGAAAAAGGCCCCACCTTCAACTATCGTGTCATTGGGGATTAAAGCTTCCACATATGAGTTTTGGAGGGACGCATTTAGTCCATAGCACTTCCCTTCTGATTTCTGTGTAGACACTCTACTAATGTCTCTGTTCGCTCTCAGAAAACTTCCTACTTCAATCCCTTCCTTTCCTTCAGATTTTTTCCAGGTTTTTCTCCAAGGATGGGGATGGAGATGGGGGACTCTCTGAATAATTCTTATAGTACCAGTGACAATGTTATGAGTCCACATGAATAAGTGAGCAT
Organism: Pteronotus mesoamericanus; assembly: GCF_021234165.1. NCBI lineage: Eukaryota > Metazoa > Chordata > Mammalia > Chiroptera > Mormoopidae > Pteronotus > Pteronotus mesoamericanus. The sequence goes on from NW_026555198.1 coordinate 9,469,940, forward strand.
AGTAGAGTGGTAGAAAACAGATAGAAACAAAGAGAGGATGGCCAGCCTTCTCAGTACCTCTCTTAGAGCAAATGGAAACACACAGTAAGTAGTTTTCTGCTTACATGAGTTTCTGGTCATTTATAAAGGTCCTTTACAACCTGTCCTGAAAATGTATCTTCTTTTCACTAGCTGCAAGTGTACCCCAACCACAGGGAGAAAGTACACCTGTAGTGGCACAGGTGATAAGCACCACTCCCTCCCACGCTCATCTGCCTGAACTGACACTGATGGCCGCATTTCTCTGGGTTTACTAAGCCGTCTAGCACTCTGCTGCCCTCCCTCTATCACTGTGCTTCACTTTTACATCAAGTTTTTAGAAAACTCGATTTCTATTTTGTTCATTTTAAGCATGTGATACTAAAAGACATGTTGGATTTTTTTAAAGCACTTCTGTTTTCAAAGTAGAATAAAAATAGAATTTCCAAGTAAATCATGTCTGGTGCCAATGTGTAAAACTTAAAAAACAATATGTATTTTTTGATTGGAGTTTATTTCGTGGCTCTATTTTATGTAGTCTAATTATACAGTACAGTCAAAGCTCATTAGTGGTGTCAAAGTAGTATAATATTAATATAAAGCATATATTATACATTATATAATGTTATATGTAAAGAAATGCAGTTTTACTGTTCAAATACATACCTGCCCAAACTAAGCTCACTAAATTAAATTGGATTTATTAATGTCTTTAGGGAACCTGTTCTGATGAATGATTTTTTACTCAGCATTAACAGTTATGTGCAAATGGTGCTTCTGCACTACTGGAAGGTACTAAGAACAGTTTGTTCTCTTAAGTATTATAAATATTTGGCAGAATCTTGTTTATACTACTCATTAGCACTTTGTGTAACCAAAAGGGTTTATTTACCAAGCACGGATGAACAAGTTGCTGTAGTCCCGTCGTGCTTAATTAGGTTTCACTACAATACATTGTGGGATTTTTATGCAGCTGGTGGGGCAAAACTGGTTCTTAGCCACAGCTCACAAAACCTCTACCCATCCTTTTTGCACTTACCAAAAACCTAGTGCCTGTGCTAATGCAGTGGAGGTGCAGTGTTTTCCACATTTACTCTTCATTTCTTATGAAATGTAAGTAAACTTAGGTCTTGGTTTTCCCAGGACAGTCCCCATTTATGCCTGTTGTCCTGACATAATTATTAATAGCACTCTGTCAGTCTCAAAAGTGTCCCAGTTTGGATGATATGCGCACCCTATATTTAGCAGAAGTCTGATTTCTTTTAAGGCTAGGCCTAAAAGCCAAGGACCTATTCTCAAACCACCAGCAATACTCATGCACTATTGGTATTGGGGTGAGGACAACAATGGGAGGAGACTTTCCCAAAAAGTAAGGACTATTTGGCATAATGCCAGACATTGTGATACAGGCACTTGGCAAGGACTGAGGCACTGGTCTTTTAAACAAGTTGTTCCAGATTGAACAGCCAGTAAGTGGTAGAGCTTACTAGCCCAAGCAATCTGACTCCAGAGTTCACATTCTCAACAACAGCACTCTTCCAAAGAAATGATACTAGAAAGCAGTGTAAAAACAAGGATCAGTCTGTTAAGGGCAGTTGAGGAAGTTTGTGAAATGCACAAAAGAAGAGTGACCAAAGGGGTGGGTGCCTTTTTAATGTGTTTCCTTTCTCATCTGCCTGCACCTGCCAGCAAGTACAAGCCAGAGAGATCACCAAAAGTGGCAAGTCCAACCTGACCTTGCTTATTCAAAAACTGCCTTTAGCAACAAGTAAATGGTTGAGGAAGTCAATCAATGGTTGAGGCAAGTTAGTCAAAGAATTTGCTCAGTGTCACCACACAAGGAAACTTTGGAGCCACAATTTATACTACTTCCTCTGACCTCAAGTCCTTTGACTGCAAATCCAGTGCTTTGGGAAGGATTTTCTTCCCAACTTAAGGACCACATGGGTATTAAGCGTGTGGAAAATTGAAGTTAGGGACTCTTGGCGTGGTTTGTGCTCTGTTTTAATCATGAACAAGAGTCCAGCCTCCCTGTGAGATTTGCTACAGTAATTCTGCTGCCAAGTTCAGAGTCTCCTGCAACAATGTATCTTTCTCCATAATTGAACCATCTTGTTACACTGTATGCCAATTGAGAGTATCCAGAGAGAATTTCCCATTTAAAAGCCAAGTTCTGGTGTTGAAGTGTCCACCTACCTGTCTCCTAGATCTGAAAGAACACATAAGACAATCTTTTTTTCATGTCATCTGATTAGAGTCCAGATTTTACGTTGTTGGTTGGCCAAACTGTAAGGTCCAAAACAAGTCCCATTTTCTCCTTGTATTGCTTGCCTGTCAGTCAACTCTCGCAGTCCCAGAGACTCCCTCCCCTCTGTGTATAAACAAGTGCATGTCTTCCTTACCCTAAAAAAAAAATTATGGTCTCTGACTTCCCCCCCAGGCTGATACACTAACTCCTTCCTTTTACAATCACATTTCTTCAAAGAGGAAACTACACTTGACAGTGCTGGCCTTACTCCTGAACTCCTTCTGATCTGGCTTCCTCCTCTACCTCTAATTTTCTTCATAGAGCACCAGTGAGCTCCTAATGGCAAAAGGATCCTTTGAATCTCACAATACATGACAATGTTACTACCTCTCCCTTGTAACCCTCTAATCCCTCCATTTCTGTGAAACTGCACTATACTCGTTCTCACCAAACTTCCTTTTTGGTCACCTTTCTGGCATCTTTTTCTCCTCCTAAGCCCCCAAATTACACTCTCTTCCTAGCTCAAGGATTCTCACCATGGTGTGGGGCTGGGTTTAAAAAGTAACATCTGATTGGGATTTTTTTTTTTTTAGCTCAGTCTAGCAGCTGCTAAAAAGAATGAATTGTAGGTCAGTAGAAGCAGAATAAGAATTAGATATTGTGGGAAGTCCAGATGAGCCATTACAGTGCCAGGACTAGGGTAGCAGCAGAGTGTGGAGGGAGAAAACTGATGTACAGCATTTAAGACATGTTTTGGAGGTGGAAGAAATGGGAAATTGTTGGTAGGGTAGATCTGAGAGTGGGAGAAAAAGAAGGAATATTAATAAATCCCAGGTTTCTGGCTTAGGCAACTCGATAGTTGTTGGTCTCGTTACTAAGCTATGAAAGATGGGAAAGGGGTGGGAAAGACTTCGATGGGGAAATCAGGAATTTTATTTGAAAATGTTAAGTTGGATTGACCATTAGGCATTCCAGCAGAGGAAGCCATGTTCCCTTGGCTATCGCAGCCACTCATGACTTTAGTTGTCTGTTTCTTACGTAGGAGAAAAATAGGGTAAGTGCCGGATTTAACCCATTGATTTATACAACTCAACACTTTGACCATTTTGAAAATCAAACTCATGTTCATTCTGCTCTACCCTATGAGTTCTTCCACCTTGTTTTCCTGTTATATTGATACCACTAGCCTTCTCTTTACCTAGACTTTACATTTAAGAGTTTCCAGTGACTCTCTTCCATCTCTCACCAGCATCCAAATAGTAAGGAAGTCCTATTGAACCTATCCTGTGCAATGTTTCTCCCTCTCTGTTCCCATTGCCCCTACCCTAGTTTAAATCATCATCACTTCTCCTTTGGACCATTGTGGCACTCTCCCTGCCTCTAGTCTTTCAATAGGTCATCTTTCCTACACACCACTGCTGTAGAAATCTTTTTTTTTAAACAGATTCGTGTTTAAATGTCTCCCCATTTCCCACAGGATGAAGTCTGCTATCTTGAGTCTGGCATTCAAAACCCTTCATGATCCAGCCCCTTCATCTAAACTAGACTAGAAATAGCCTCCTTTTTTTATCTTTGCATACGCTGCTGACTCCAGTCTCTACGTCCTCTCCCGGCTCCCATCTTCACCAAGTAAAGTCCTGTCCATTTGATACAACCCCCCCAAATGCCACTGAGTAAGGATCCCAGTTGCCATTTACGTACCAGTTATGAAGTACTCGATACTTATTTATTAATTTAAGCAGCCTACATTCATTATCTGACACTGTGTTGTATACGGATTTTGTGTATGTCTCATCTCTACAAGAATGCAAATTCCCTGCTAGTCTGAGGAAGTGCGAAGTCGCCGTCTTCCACTGTCACCCCAAAAGCAGTCTCCAGGCACTGGATTGCAACTTTCGGGCTCTCCTGGGCATCAGATGAGAGCCCCCCATGCTGCAGCTGAGCGTGCAGGAAGCAGATGATGGTGTAGGCCAGGCGCTTCTCGTTATCCATCTTGCGATGGGAAGAGATGATGACTGGGGGTTTTCAGGATCTGCAGACCCTCTCAGGTAGCTCAATCCCAACCCTGCAAGGTAGGTTGTTTTATATTTTATCTATCTATTTATTTATTTACGTTTTATTTATTTATTTACTTTTGAGAGAGAGAGAGAAACATCGATTTGTTCCACTTTTTAATGTATCCAGTGGTTTGATTCTTGTATGTTCCCTGGACAATGCTGTAACCAAATAGGCTACCTGGCCAGGACAGCAAGGTAGATTTTGAAGGTAAGGTTATTGGGTTGTTTGAGGGGTGTTAGTAGGTCAGCTCAGGTTCATGTAAGAGTTGGGCGCTTTAGCATTGGCCAGCTTGCATCAGTACACAGAGACTCCTAGGAACTTGAAAATACTGAGTAATTCTAAAACTGCTTCAGAATATTCTCTGATGTGGACCCTCACATGAAACCTAAAATATTTCTCTGGCTTTTCACCAGGTGCAGAAGCAAAGGGAGGGAAGAGGGATAATCTGAAGTCTCCAAACGTCACTGAAAGTCTCTGCTTACACCTTCAGTCCACATGAATTTTCAAGGAGTAATTTATCTTCGTTGTTTGACTGCAATCTACCAAGCAATTTCCAGAGTACTAGCCAGCCTCTTGGGAAAGTGCTATCAGCTTTGCCAGAGTAAATTATTGAGATTATTAACTCTTACATGAACATGGATAGGTGATGAAAAACAATGAGGCACAGAGGCACATAATTTACTGTGTGAACTTTTCAAACCTTTTGTACCATTAATTGATCCTCCACCCAAAAAAAGCTGCCACTATTACATAATTGGGTGATGCTCTTGGTGGCCACGTCGTGTCTATATTTATGTAGGTGTATTTTCAGATTGAAACAATTCATAAGGAGTTGAGGCTTTTTTTTTTTTTTTTTTTAGCGCTAAAACTCAAATTCGCGGCTATTTTAGTTAGTAGCCCCAGTTCTTCCGCTACTCAAACCCCTTGAAACTACATCTCCCAGCATGCTCTGAAGCTGGTCTGACCTCATCTCAAATGGCCCCGTAGGGCAACAAGGATGGTTAGTTTTGACCGTGCTTATCTGTGCCGTAAAACATCGACCCTAATTGGCAGTTATCTGGGATTTAATATCTGTACACTTCTCGTTTTTGAACTGTGGTCACTAAATGAAGGGGTTGTGCCCTGGGAAGACCCATGCATTCCTTCAATTGGATGTGGATTGAGAACAGTGACTCTGGCGATCTCAAGAATTGGAGGGAATGTTGACCAGGGAGCACCGCTGCGGCCGTTTAGAGGAGCAGGAACCGGAGCCCGGGCTGAGTACGAAAAAAGCCGCATCCGGACGGTGGCTCCAGAACGGCTGGAAGTGGAAGATGGAGGAGCCAGAGGAACCTGCGGACAGTGGGAAGTCGCTGCCGCCGGTTTACATTTACAGTCCCGAGTATGTCAGCATGTGCGATTCCCTGGCCAAAGTCCCCAAACGGGTAAGAGAGGTTGGCATGAAAGACCGTGGGCTTTCGCGCGTGGGGGGGTGGGGGTGGGGTGGGTAGACGGGAGAGCATTAGGAAGCGAAGAAGATACTGGACTGGGGGAAATCTTCAGCAGTAATTTGGGCGGCTCTACGAGGTGGTGGAGGAAGTGTTCCCTTACAGTTTCTGAGAGCGCCGCGTTTATCAGCGGGGCGCCAACGGACGCAGGTGGGGGCGGGCTCGCAAAGGAGGTTAGGGCACTGACGGAAGGCGTCTCTAATACAAGGAGTCCCTGAAGTCGTGGAGAAGCTTCAGGAGAAAAGTGATCCATAGCCTCTCTCAGGCCCGGCAGTTTTCGCTTTAGCGATTTAGATACTTTGTATCTAAATTGTCTAAAGTGCATTGTGACTATTAAATAAAACGAAGGGAGGGGGGCTAAAAGTTAATTCCTTTGTTTAGGATGATGAAGTCGATGCAATTTTTCTGAATTAAACATTAAGAAACTGTTTTCTGCTTTTTAAAAAAATTTTTTGCTGATATTTTTAGGCCAGTATGGTACATTCTTTGATCGAAGCATATGCGCTACATAAGCAAATGAGGTAAGTTATCTTTCAGGAACAAAGCCCTGAACCCAGGTGTTCTAGCCCTAACATCCTGCTTCACCGTTGGGACTAATTAGGGAGTGGTCCTTCTTTTAAAGCTTTATGTAGTTCGCAGGGTTTGTAATGTGCCTGTAACCTAATAAAAACTCTTGAAGAATTAAAAGTGCCTGAAAAGAGTACGTGAAGCACTTAAATAGCCATTTGAAATAGGACTTTACTGCTGACAGGGAACATATTGTAGGGATAGGTGCTTTGTGGAGATTTTGAGATGAGTACATTGGGTCCAAAAAAAAAAAAAAAAAAAGGTGTTCGGCTAGGAGGTCTTCTGGTTTGGTTCCCCACCCCCCAAGCCAGATCTGAGGGTGTGAGTTCTACTTAAAACTTTTAGACACCCCTTCACCACCACCAAACTTTAATGAGTGAGCCTGGAGACAAGTCAAAACCAAAGCAAACTCCTGTGGCCAGGCACAGAGCTAAGTACTTCTTTAAAAAAAAAATGAACTCGCTGTTTGTCATTTTAAGACTAAATATTATAACCCTGACACTTGTAGGATTATTTATGGCATTTTATGGCCAAATATGTGCCTGTTTATACCTGCTACTGTGGTATGCTTCATTTCTCTCCCACAGGTACTGTAATAGGCTTTCAAATTTTATTCTTGTCATTAACAATCATTTATTGAGTACCTTCTTCAGGAGTGTTTTTCAACCATTTTTAAATTCATATTTGATAGACAGAAAAACCACATGCCTTCCATTAAATTCATTTAACATTTCAAAAACTGACTTTAAGACAAACAAGAAATGAAAACAAAGCAAAACTGGCCCTTGCCGGGGAGCTCAGTTGGTTAGAGCCAAGGTTGTGGTTTGATCTCTGGTCAGGGCACATACAAGAAACAAACAATGAATACATAAATAGGTGGGACAACAAATTGATGTTTCTCTCTCTCTCTAAAAAAAAAATCAATATTTTTTTAAACCTGTCAAATTTTCTTGCCATTTAGGTAGGATTACAGTAAGTATTTGTTAAATAAGAGGACAGCTGCAAAAAGAGGGAGCTATTATGACTGGGAAACATGGTTCAAGAAACTAAACATTTTTATTTTAATAGGCAGATTTGTCACCTTTGATGATATAGACATGTTTTCTTGAAGAAGGAGCAGGAATCAAGTCCTCCGATCTTGGCTATAGATATTTAATTTTGAGGCTGAGCCTCTCAGGTTGGCCTCTTTGGTGATGGTGGTATCCTGAAAAGTCACACTAATTGACTGGAAACTCTTGGCCTTGTTTCCAATCAACAAAACATAAAAAAACACTGCTGCCTCCCGGTGGCCTAGGTCATTGCTTTTCTAACTTGAATATGCATATGAATTACCTTGTGAAAAAACACATTTCAATTCAATAGGTCTTAGGTGAGACTGAAGTTCTGCCTTTCTAACAAGCTCCCAGGTGGCGCTGCTGTCAGCCCACAGGCCACCTTTTGATTGGCCGGGGTTAGAGAGCAGTAGCGGCAGCGGTGGAGTCCGCAAGAGGAAATGGGGAATAAATAGGCAGCTAGAAGTTAGAGGTGGTAAGTCCTATTGTTAGCTTAGCACCCTGTATTCTCAGTCACTCCTGTTTGTCACTTCTTGTGAAAGGACCAGCTCCAACTGTTTGCTTTTCCTCTCAGAGGCAGATGTGAGGGACCTAACACGGAAACTTTTATGTTTTGAGTTGCCTTTTTTATCCTTTATTTAAAGATTTTATTATTTTTTTTTAGAGATGGGGGAAGGGAGGGAGAAAGAGAGGAAGGGAAACATCAATGTTTGAGAGAAACAGAGATCAGTTGCCTCTCACACGCCCCCAACCAACTGGGGACTTGGCCAGCAACCCAGGCATGTGCCCTGACTGGAAATCAAACCAGTGACCTTTTGGTTTGCAGGCCAGCGCCCAACCCACTGAGCCATACCAGCCAGAGCTATCCTTTAATATTAACAATTATAATTATCCACAAAGCATTTTCTATATGTTAGCATTTAATCTTTGCATAAGTTCCATAAGATCTCCCCACTTTACAGATGAGGAGACTGAACTATAGCAGAGTCTTACCTGAGGTTATAGAGCTGGTAAGTACAGAGTTAGGACAGGAATACAGTTCTCTGACTCCAAATTCAAAATTCATTACAGTACAGCTACCTATAAAAGTAAAAACATAGTTGAAAGGATTATATGGCCCAATTAGGAACTGATTCATATCAAAATATCTCAGCCTACTGGTTTGTCATGAAAGCCATAACTCACAGAGTAATGTTTGTCCAATACCTGATTATTTAACTTAAATATACTTTCTTCTACTACCTATAAACTCAAGGGGAAAATCTATCCTCTCATCCCCATTAATAGAACCATTACATAGATGTGAGGAACTGAAGACTATATAGTGCAGTGGAAGAAAAGAACATGTTTATTACTTCAGCCACTGGAACCAGAAGCTAGGAGATGTATTTTCTGCTCAGGTTACTGGTTCCTGTGTCTAGCTTCTGGCATACTCTGCGTCTGAGTCACTCACTTCTCTTTGTTCTCTGTTATTATTAGAATAGTTAAGCCCAAAGTGGCCTCCATGGAGGAGATGGCCACCTTCCACACCGATGCCTATCTGCAACATCTCCAGAAGGTCAGCCAAGAAGGAGATGACGATCATCCAGACTCCATAGAATATGGGCTAGGTAAAGTCATTATCAAGCAATGGTGGGAGATGTACAACCTCCATTTATTGGTCATATCTACCTCATCTTTTATAACTTGCATGGTCATCTTTAATACTTTTTAATTAATAACTAATGTGTTAACCACAATCAACCTCTCAGTTTAGCTACATACATCTCACTTAATAAGCAAACCACATGAGTTGAGCAGAAATGAATGATGGATCAGAAGGAGGAAAATCTTTCTGTTGCTTGGGACCAGTAACAGTGCCCAGATCAGGTTTGACTGTATGTATGTTGATTTAACTGTCCTGTTGCCTTACATTTTAAATTGAGTATAATTTATGCATATGTTCTGGCTAAGTTTTCTACTTCATCTTCCATTAAATAGCTGCATTTAAAAACTTGGAAGTGGCCAACAGGTTAACCTAGAGAAACTTCATGATTTAGAAGAACTGGACTGGGAATGGGGCAAGAAACCTGTGCCGCAGGCCTGACTCTGTGCGACCATAGATAAGACATATCTCCTCTCAGACCTCAATTTTTCCATCTGTAGGATGTGACTAGTTAATCTGGACGGTTCAGTCTTTCTAGCTCAATACTTTAAAGAATTTTTTTCCCCAACACTGGAGATGATTATCTCTTGTTTGGAGCTCATTTTAGCAGAGCAGCTTTTTGGTAGGGTATGTTGTCAGTATTTTCAACCTATTCCTCCAAATAGGATTCTGAACCCAATTACCCCCACACCACCAAGCAATGCTCATGACACCATCTGGGTGTCCTACAGTTCAACTCATTCTGGCACTAATAGCTGGAGATAGCATCAAATGCCACAGATGAATGACTTAGTCCCTCAGGACTGCTATCTACTTCAGATGCCAATCACAAGCCCAGGTTGTTACCTATACTTCTGACCCACTCCTTGGGTTTGTTTAATTTGCTAGAATGGCTCACAGAACTCAGGAAACCCATTTACTCTTTAGATTACCCATTAATTATACAGTTGATCCTTAAACAACACAACTTTGAACTGTGCAGGTACACTTCTACGTGGATATTTTTCAATAAATACTGTAAAATGTTTTTTCTCTTATGCTATTCTTAATAACCCTTTCTCTAGCTGTATTGTAAGAATACAGTATACATATAAATACAAAATATGCATTAGTTGATTATGTTGTTGGCAAGGCTTCTGGCCAACAGTAGTCTATTGATAATTAAGTTTGGGGGGAGTCAAGTTAGTACATGAATTTTCAACTGCAGGGGATGGTTGGCCCCCCAAACCCCTGTGTTATTCAACTGTAAAAGGCTATAACTCAGGAACAGCCAAATGGAAGAGATGCACAGAGAAAAGTGTGGGGAAAGGTTGCAGAATTTCATGCCTTCTCCAAGCACACCACTCTCCCCAAAGCTCCATGTGTTCATCAACCCAGAAGCTTTCTGAACACTCTCCCGTAAGGGTTTTTGTGGAGACCTGGCATGGTTGATTAAATCATTGACCACTTGGTGACTGAACTAAATCTTCAGCTCCTCTCCTCTCTCTAGAGGTCAAGGAGTGGGACTGAAAGTTCCAACTCTCTAAAAATGGTTTCACTGGCAACTAGTACCAGTCCTTAAGTGTGGTCCACTCACCATCTCATTAACATAACAAAAGACACTTTTATTCTCTCATCACTTAGGAAATTCCAAGAGTTTTAGGAACTCCGTGCCAGAAATGGGTGCAAAGACCAAATATATACTTCTTTTTTTTTAATTTATTTACTTTTTAAATACATTTGTCTCTGCCTCCCCCCCACCTCTTTCCCTTGCCCCCTCCCTCCTTCCCTCCCTCAGCTCTTCCCCTTTGGTTTTGTCCATGAGTCCTTGCTATATGTTCCTTGACTTTTTATTATATATCGTAATATCATACTTCCCATTTCTCGGACTCATCTTTTAACAACTTCTTTTGATGTTTTCCCAAAGGTTATGACTGCCCAGCCACCGAAGGGATATTTGACTATGCAGCAGCTGTGGGAGGGGCTACAATCACAGCTGCCCAATGCCTGATTGACGGAATGTGCAAAGTAGCAATTAACTGGTCCGGAGGTTGGCATCATGCAAAAAAGTAAGAAAATGACCTTTCTGCCTTTTGCCTCTTTCCTTGAGTCAGTTCCCCAGTTATGTCTTACGTATCTAAGCCTACTAGGGCCTAGGTCAATTTCCAGTGGAGTATGCAGCTATTTGATACTTATCACTGTTTTAATGCCAAAGGAAACGTACTCTATGTCTTAAGTCAATCATGGCTGCTTCTGGACTGTCTATAGGTGTGGGCACCTATACGCGCCATTGTTGTAACTGTTCCAGACAGGTTTCAGCTGATCCTACTTTGAAACAGACTCACCTGTGGTAAAAATATGACTTACAGAGTGTTTCTTGGGATTGCCCCAATTCAAAGTCGTCTTGATGCCTCTAGAACCTCTTTGTAGACAGACTACAGGCATTTAGCCCACAAACTGACATCTAGCTGGCATTTATCTGTTCTAACCAGAGTATTTCCCCATCTACCAGTACTTGTATTCATACATGCCTTTTATTTATTCAGCATGTGTTTGTTAATTAAGAACATACTATATGTCATGCATAGGTTCATCATCACTAGTAAACAGAGGTATATAAATTGAAATGTAGTATGTTCTTTCCCCTAACAATTTTTGGGGGGGCGGAAATCTTCAAAATATCCAGGTACTAGCAGGATTATAGTAAAATTGGCACATTCTTTTTGAAAACTTTGGAAATAAGAGTTAACAGTGGGGGAAAACATTCTTACCTCTGGTCCCAGTAATATTATTCTTAGCAATCCATTCTAATGAAATAAACCAATTCTACCCTAAAGAAATTCATATCATAGAGGCAAGACAGCAAATAATTAGATTTGAAAGCTAAGGAAGAGTGGTTTTCAAAGAAATTTCTGCAAAATATTAATGAGGGACTAATGCTATTATATATTAAACATACAAAACTAGAAAAATGAAAACACTGGTACCATGGGTATAAAGTATGACAGATGATATTATAGTAAATTCCCCAAAGAGACAGTTATATATGAGAATTCAAACTATTATAAAGCCTGTGTTGCAAGTGAATGGGAGTGGAAAGGATTGTTCAGTAAATGATGTTGTGACAGCTTGTAGCATTTATACTCTCATCTCCTGTAATAAACTAAAATAAGTGGCAGCCGGATTGAAGAGTTAAGTATAAAAAAGCAAATTTTAAAAAACTAGGAGGAATGAATATTTATCAAACCTCTGGAGGGGAATAGTTTTCTAAGCTTTAGGAAGTAATAGAAAAAACTCATAAAGTATAAGATCAACAATTTCACTTGTGTAAATTTTTAAAATCAGCCCTGGCTGGTGTGGCTCACTGGATTGAGTGCCGGCCTGCAAACCAAAGGGTTGCTGGTTTGATTCCCAGGCAGGGCACAGGCCTGGGTTGTGGGCCTGGTCTCCAGTTGGGGGCGTGTGAGAGGCAACTGCACATTGATGTTTCTCTCCCTCTCTTTCTCCCTTCCATCCCCTCTCTCTAAAAATAAATAAATGAAATCTTTAAAAAAATTTTATACCAAAATAACTTAAAACTGTTGTGGCTATTTTTAAAATAAAATCTAAACACATACTGAAAGGCATATTTGATATAAATATGATGAAGCATGATAGATTTGTATTTTCTAAGGTATTCATATAGTGTGGTGTATAAGAAGAAATATGGACATGAATAGATAATTTACAGAGGATTTTAAGTACAACTGGAAAACATGGGGCAGTGTTCATCACTACTAATCAAAGAAATGTACATTAAAACAACCAGATAGCCTCTCTTTTAGCCTGTATTTAACAGAACTGAAAAAGATGGTACTCAGTTTGCTAGTAATAGTGTGGTTTGGTTCCACCCTTAAGAAAGCAATTTGAAGCCAGCAGGCATTAATAGCCTCTTGTGTAGTAAACCTACTCCTAAGAATGTTTCCTAAGGAAGTAATTCAAAGTATAGAAAAAAATTATTTGTATGAAGCTCTTTATCAGTGTTATTTATTTAAAAAAAGAAATAACACAAATATCTAGCAATAAGGAAATGGTGAATCCCCTCCATGGAATATTATGCTATGCTATTATTTTAAATGATGATTATGAAGGCTGTAGGGCATTTCAGCAAAATTCTTATGTGCTAATGACAAAGCAGGTTTTAAAACTGTGTGCACACTGAAATTACAACTTTGTAAAACACACACCTATGGGGAAAAAACTAGAGGGAATGATAATAGTGGTTATGTTAGGGTGACAGAATTATTGATGATTTTTTAAAATGTGTTTTTATAGTTTTCAAGTTTTCTGTGATGAGATTTTATTACTTTTGCAGCTGAAATTTTACCAAAATAAAAAGAGGCCAAAAAAAGTTACAGATGGTTACAGAATATAACAAATGGTTAAAATCTTTATTTTAATTGATTTTTGAGAACATTAATATTCAGATAAATGGGCAGAAGACATGAACAGACAATTGACAAAAGAGGAAAAATAGTAAACATGAAAAAGTACTTAGCATTACTAATAATTAGAGGAAGTGAAATTTAAACATCATATATACCTATGTATATTTTCCTCCTACCAAATTTAAGCCAAAGGAAGAAAAATCTTTAACTTTTAACATATATTACTCTTGGTAATCTATTCTAAAGTAATAAAACAATCCAAAATATAGAAAAACTGTATATGAAGATGGTAACTCCTCTCTTAAAAAAGCCAAAAAAGGAGAGGGAGACCTAAATATTCAACAGCAGAATGGTTAGGTAGTAGTATACTACAACATAGCTATTTGTTGGGCTATTATGTAACCATTAAAAGTGGTGGTTAGGGTGACTGCATAACAAGAAAAAAAATGCATATCATATAATATTGAACTTGTTTTTATTTATTTTTTAAAGATTTTATTTATTTTTAGAGGAGAAGGGGGGATAAAGAGAGGGAGAGAAACATCAATGTGTGGTTGCCTCTTGTGCACCCCCAACTGGGGACCTGGCCCACGACCCAGGCATGTTCCCTGACTGGGAATCGAACCAGTGACGCTTTGGTTTGCAGGCTGGCATTCACTTCACTGAGCCACACCAGTCAGGGCTGGCTTTGTTTTTAAAGGGCAGGTAGCTACAACATCATACATTCTCTTTGGTTAGAGTCATGTAAAAATATACGCATATGAAAAAAATCTTAGAAGAAAAAGCAGTAGACCCTGTTCAACACAGAGGTTAGGGGTACGGATCTCCTGCACAATCCAAAAATCACCTTATAAGGACAGCAAGCCCTCGGCATCTGTGGATTCCCAACCACAGAGTTGAGCCTTGAACAGCGTGGATATGAACTGCGCTGGTCAACTGAAAAAAATCTGTGTATAAGTGGACCAGTGCAGTTCCAACCTGTGTTGTTGGAGGATGAACTGTGCAACAAAATGATACCAGTGACTCTGTAAGGTATCAGAGTCACAAGGTATACGTGTATTTGTATATATACATGTATAGACTCACACACATACATATATGTGAACCTTGTTTCTACTCTCCCTACTTTTTCTATATTTTCTCAAAATGTGATTATATTACTTTTATCAATAACTTTTTTATAATAAAAACTGCTTAGAACAAGTTGTGAAGCAACTACAATATGGTCAGTGTGTGCTAGTTATGCGCAAGGTAGTGGGTTGTACAGAAAAAGGGGAAGGATCCTGTCTTCCCATTGGTGGAGATGAACAATTCCAAGCAGAGGGAAAAATAAAAGCATGGCAGGAGGAAATTATGGGGCCTTTGGAGAACTACAAGTAGTTAAATGTGGCCTGAATATAAAAGTAAATAGAGCAAAACCAGATTATAAAGGTTTTGTAAACCATGCTGAGGAGGTAGATTTTTTCCCCTGAGGCTGGTAGGGATTTACTGAAGAATTTTAGGGTGCATGGCAATGTGCTAGTTGACTCAGAAGGAACTGAGACTAAAGGCAGAGAAGGCTATTGTAATTATTCATTTAACAAACATTTATTAAGCTCCTGCTGTATGCTAGGTGACTTGGAAACGAAGAGGTATATTATTTGAGGACAGTTAGTACCAGACAAAAAGGCCATTTAGTGAATCCATTTAAAAGGGGAACTAAAAATTTAAAGTAACTAGTTGAGGGGATGGAGCTTGATAGTATGCTAACTTGAATAACTAAAAGCTATTAAAATGTTTATTTAGTCTCCTTTCATAAATTTGAATGGTACAACAAAGTGTATCAAGAATTGATTGTTTTTATTTCGGGCCTAATTGTACTAACAAAATTGCATGATTTTTCAAGACGGTACATTTCAGCTCTTGGGAGACTTGGAGCATGATCATTTAGAGGGCTGATTTTGGCAAAATATTCAAGGGCTTCATCAGTTCTCCTGAAGACTTCTTAATCATTTGGTATTCAAATCACTCTTTTGAATCATTTTTAAAGTCATTATCCTTATTTATTTTTCTCCTTTTCAGTTGTAAGCTGGGCTGCCAGATCTTGTTATCAGTTTTGTTTGTTGACTTCATGATATCCTGCATCTTTTTATAACATTTGTAATTTCACTTTGTGATAGATATGCACTGAATTACTTGCTGATGTATCTGGCAATGCATGAGAGACAAAATGGTTGAACAGATAGATGAATGGGAATAGGTGATACAGATTAAAGGACTAGGTTGTTTGAATGGGGACTGATACAAGTGGCTAATTCATTAGCAAATACTTTATGTTATGACAGTTTTGTGTCCCTAGGAAACCTCAAAACCATAGTACCACTAGGGCAAAGATAATAAATTCTCAGTAAGGAGAACTCCCTGTATCAGCAAAGGTCTAGTGCAGTGTTTTTCAAACTAAGGGCTGCAGCTCATTAATGGAACAATATATCAATTTAGTGGGCTGCAGCCAGCATTTTTTGATAACAAGGTATATTTCATGAAACTTGTTCTAGTGCATGTGTATGTGTTTGTGTGTACAAGGTCAGGATGTACATGCCAAGCTGCTGTAGAGTGGAATGGCTAACTTTGCAGACAGACATGGGTGCAAACCTAGGCTGCACCAGTTAATGTTGTGTAGGTAGCCCTGAGATTACTCCAGGAACATCATGTGCAGAGGCACAGAGGTGTGAAAGCTGAGGAAACTTCTAAGTCTGTAATTAAAGCTGGAACCAAGGGCTCCTATAGGCAAGTGGCTGGGGGGTAAGGTGGGAGAGGTATGGAGTGTGCTTGTATGCCAAGCTAAATAGCTTGGAATTGATCCTTCAAGTCAGTAGTTCTTGACCTATTTTGGTCAAGGATGACTCTGAAAATCTGATGAGAGTTATATATACTGTCCCTAGAAAAATGTACATACACAAATTTTTCCTTATAATTTCAGAAAGTTTAAAGACCTCCTAAAGCCCATGTATGGACCCCTGATTAAGAACCTTGACTTTAGGCAGTGAGGAATCACTGAAGGAATTTTTAGCCAGGGGGAGGTAACATGATCAGATTTGTATTTTAGGAATAGTCAGTAGATGAATTGTGGTGGTGGGGGTATGCTGACAAAGAAATCTGTTAGGTGAAGGCAGAAGTGATGAACACAGAAGAGGGAATAAATTCAAGAGCCATCAATAGCTGGAATAGATAAGAATGATAAGAAATTTGATGTAAATGATAAGGCAGGAGTGATCTAGATTTCTTGTGTAGATGACTGAGTAAATTGTGTTACCATTAACCAAGAAGAGTGAGGAATAAGAACTGATATCCTTACAGAACATCTAATTAAAGATGTCTATTAGAAAGCTGGCAGTAAGTTCCAGCCCAGGGCTCTCAACCTTTAATGTGCATATGAAATACCTGAGATCTTGTTAAAATGCAGATTCTGGTTCAGGAGGTCTGGGATAGGACCTAAAAATCTGTATTTGTCATTGATTTTAGAGAGACGGAGAAAGAGAAAAACATCAATGTGAGAAAAAAATCAGTTGCCTCCCATATGCACCCCAACAGGGGATCAAATCTACAATCTTTTGGTGTATGGGACGATGCTCCAACCAACTGAGCCACCTGGCCAGGGCAAAAATCTGCATTCTCTAAAAAACTCCCAAGTGCCACTAAATGCTGCCAGTCTGTGGACCATATTTGTACTAGCAAGAGGCTAGAGCCCAGGAAAATCATCGCTGAAGACTTGGCAGTCAATGGCATGATAAGTGGTAATTAAAACTAAGGAAATAGGTAAAATCACCTGGAAAGCATGTATAGAATAACACAGGGGAATAAAAACAGGCCCTGAGCCCTGGGGAATGCCAGTATTTACAGGGCAGGTGAAGGAAGAAAGGCCTGCAAAGGACTCTTGAGAAGGAATAGTCAGAGAGATAGGTAGAAATAAGTCAAGACTTGGTACAGAAACCAAAGTGAACCTCAGGACTCGTTTGGATAGCAGCATCTGCCACTGCAGAGCATGCATTCTCAATGGGGCCAATTTGCCCCCAACGGAGCAAAACTGATTTTTTTTTCTAGGGGCCGGGTTGGTTAGATGTTACATGGTTTATGGTCCTCCCTTAAAGGGCCACAGTATAGAAACAGATGGACAGCATATCTGTGTTATTAAAATTCCACGGTGGGCTCAATTAGGAAAAGTTGTCTAAAAGCTCCTTGGGTAGGGGAGCAATAATGAAAACGGTTGGGAAACTGAGCAGTAGAGAAGTAAGATTTATCAGTCAGGAGATTATGATGAAGAAGGCTTCAGCCACCCTTGCAAAAGCAGAGTGATGTAAAATAGCCTGGTGAATTTGGGGAACTACATGCAATCCACTATTGCTGGAGGGTTAAGGTACAAAGTGGGCAATGGGTCATAAAGGGTTTTGGGTATGTAGGCATCACCCAATTGAAAAATCTAGATTTTCAGGTCTCAGAGATCTTGATGAAGTAGGTTTGGAGTGGTATGTCAGAGCCTTCACTTGCAAGCTCGAAGGGTGATTCCAATGCTCACACTTTGAGAAACTCTGTAGTAGGAAATGGGAGGGGGCACTGAAAATGATATTAGGAGGTAAAATGGTTAGATTTGTGTTTTAGGAAAATAACTCTCACTGCAGTTATAGAGGATGGGTTGAAGGAGGTGTAGTAGACTGGAGGAAGGGACATCGAATAGGGCAGCAGTAGTCCTGCTGGCAGGTGGTGAGGACCTGAACTAAAGCAGAGCAGTGAGACTGGAGGATAGAGAACAGTGAAGGCTGATTTGAGACAGCTTTAAGAGATAAAATCAAGTATGAATGATTCAGTGGATACGGGAGGAGATGAAAGATGAAAAATGAAAAAGATGACTCAAAAGTTTCCGACTTGCTTGAACGGAGTCCCAAACAAGATAGGCATGAACAATAAGCTAACATGTTGAGCTATTGCTAGATACTACTTTACATGCATTTTTCTCATATTTTCTAACATTAAGAAGTAGATGCTGTTAATTATCTCTTTTACACATGGGAGTACAGAGAGGTTAAACAGCTTGCTCAAGCTTGGTAAGTGACTGCACTGAGATTCAAACCCAGGCAGTCTGGATTTTCAACCTGTGTCATTAAGCCCTGTATTATACCACCTCAATGAACATAATTAGATGGTGCTATGCAGCAGAGGTAATACCCAAGGAAATTGGAGACTCAGACTTGGAAATAGATGTGGAAGCTGAAACTAGAAACAGATGTATTGCCAGTACATAAAATCGTGGTGCAAACCATGAAAATGGATCGGATTACTTAGTGAGAAGTCAGAGAGTAAGGACAAAAAGAAAGTAGAGCCTAGAGCTCCAGGAAATACTAACTTTTTATGGGCAAGTATAAAAAGAGGCTTCAGTGAATTCAGCTGAAAAGCAAATACCAGGGCTAGCCAGATAATCAAAATAGAAAGGGACCATGGAATCCCAAAGGCACAGAGGAGATTAAAGAAGAAAAGAGCCCTCAACAGTGTCACATGCTGTAGAAGGGTCAATCCAGAGAGATACTAATGTCAGTCCTATTTGGCAACTGTTGCAGTTATTAATGACCGTGGTAAGAGAACTTTCTGGAGAATCAAGGGGAATTTCGTGGGGTAAGAAGGAGCTAAGGGAATGCATAGGAAAGGAACATTCACCTGTCCAAATGTTTGAATGCAAAAGAAAGGAGAGGGCAATGGCCAAGGGAAAATCAGGGTTGAGAGGTGGCTTTTGAGGTTAATCCTGTTTTAAGAGATCTAAGAACATATGTAGGCTACAAGGGAAATATTGAAATGTGAGAAGGATAAGAAATGGAACAAAGTCTCAGAGGAGGCAGGAGAAGATGGGGTAAATGGCTTTTGGAAAGGAGAACCACCTCTTCTGAAGCCAGACCAAAAGAAGTCAAAAGAGGTATAACAGAAGTATGTGAACTGTCTGCCGATGCCCTCTACTTTCTCTCTGAAATGACTCTTGCCTTTTTTTTTTTTTTATCACAGACCTCTCAGAATCCTTTGATTCTGCTTTTTGTAGTCTATCTCCTAGGAAGTGATCTTGTCTATTCCAGATTCCCTTAAATGGGACTCACCCTGTCCACGTAAAACATGTGCTAGAAGATATTAAAACCCAACACAGGACAGTGACTTCTAACCTGTAGAATTTGTCAAATCACATCTCGTTTGTCCACTTTGGCTGTTCCTCGCCCTTGCCTCCTCTGTCTCTTATCCCGTTTGACTCTGCATACAGCTTCCAGTATTCCTTCACCTCATTCTGATAATCCATTAAGACCTACCTCTCTAGTTCAAACATGCCCTTCTTCCTCCTATAATTTTGTTATTTGTTCTCTTGTCCTATGACATGTTAACCTTCCACCTGGTAATACAAGATCTATGTCAGCTGGGTGCCCTTTGTCCTGCTTCCCTGCTAAGAGGAGAGATTATTGTCCTAGAATGTTGTTGGTTTCATAAACTGCCACCTGGGGGCAGTATTTGGTAAAGCCATAAAATTCTGCCTCGTTTCCTTGGCAAGCTCTGTGAAAATAATGTAGCTTGGAGTTATTACCCACCTGGCGGTTAGGATCTTAGGATCAAAGCTCCTAGAGCTGCATTCTCAAGAGTTCCAGTTCCTTATGTATAGATAGAGTGGATATCAGTAAATTGCATTACAGTTCCAGTTCCCCAGAGGGCTCTATGTACAGTATAGATTGTTAACCAAGCAGCCAGACCCCCTTCTCTAGCTGCATGCCGTCCCCCCAACCTTTATAGACAAATAGATACTTGCATGAAAATAGAGGCCTGGATTCAATGTCAGCCACATTGCCTCACTACCAAAGCTGACCTCTCCTTCAACCACAGATGGCATGTCCATATCACTTCCTACTCATACCAGTTCCATGCTGGCCCCTGCAGTACAGTACGTCACCAGACAAAATAGACAAGCCTTTACCATAGTAGACTGGATCATTTTGTGCCAGTATGTGTCCAACCCATAAGACACCAGGCCTTCCAACAGAAAACTGCCCAGCCAGCCAGCAAATTAGGAACAAGCTGAGGCATGCTTTGTCCCTATGGCATCCCCACCCCTAACCTCTAGGGAATGAGATGTGTTCCAATAGAACCAAGGAAGACAGTATATCACAGTGGTTCAGTGTTACACAGACTCCAAGCTCCCTCAGTTACTAGTTATTTAAAAAACACCTCTCTGTGCTTCAGTGTCCTCATTTGTAAATGGGAGATGATAATAGTACCTACATAGAGTTAGAAGGATTAAATCTGATCATTGCATTAAAGGGCTTAGTAAAGAGCCTAGCCTATCCTGTTTGATGGAAGTCATTTATTACTTCTAGATTGTCTTAGGCTCCAGGGTTCTTAGATAGCTTCTCAGAGATAAGTCCCTGGTTCAGCAGGTCCCACAGCCTATCCAGCTGAAGTCAGCCCTGGTACTGTTTGTCACCCGCTGCACTGTTCTTACACTTCCCCTTTACGAATAAACTGCTCCTGGCTGAAAGTAGACTAGTCACTATTGCCCTCAAGACTCGTGTCCTTTGCTTTGTCAGAGTTTCACTGCCAGCATTCCCTATACCCCTGCCCCTTCTAAACATCACATAGAATTCCCTGTTCAACCCACCCTTCACACTGCTAGGCCCAATCCATACCTGCAAGGCAAATGGAGATACTCCTTACCAAGAGACAGAGGGATCACCCCTAATTGGCAAGGGTGACTGTGGTAGTGCCAACACCCAGGAGTCTTACTACCGAAGGAGCAGATGCTCTCTGACTCTAGACAAGGCCCTCTGTAAAATAAAACTGTGGACAGCAGCTTGCAGCTGGTTTCATCACATCATCCATCTCTTCCACATTGGCCTTGGGACTCTTTCTGAAAAGAAAAAGCAGGGAGTTCTTGTCAAGATAATTCCATCCTCAATATAATCACTCTACAAAATCCTTTATGTTAATCTGAAACCTAACTCAATTCCATAAGACTCTGGCCTTCACAGAGCTATCTATACCTTATGGCACCTACAACTTCATATAGATCAAGAAAGACAATGAGTGGAAAATTCCTGTGTGGTGTTCCTACCTTCTTCCAGCAAATGAGATCGTGCACCACCTCCTAGAACAGTTGTTTGCCTGGGCTATATTTTTGACAAATTCACTTAATTTGACTTCACAGAATTTCTGAGCTGCATGATAATGGAACAATTAGAGTAGCACTATCTCCAGGCGAAGCCCCAAAGTATGAAAGTGCTGTTTATAATATATATGCCTTTTTTTTCTTTTTCTAATTTTTAAAATTATTTTTATTTTTAAATTACAGCTGGCATACAATATTATATTACTTTCAGGTATACACCCCAGTGATTAGACATTATATAATTTACTAAGCAATCATCCCAATAAATCTCATACCCACCTGACACCATACAGTTATTAGAATAGTATTGACTATATTTTCTATGCTGTACTTTATATCTGTATGACTATTTTACAACTACCAATTCATACTTCTGAATCTCTTCATCTTTTTCACTCATCCCCCTGACCCCCTTCCCATATGGCAACCATCAAAATGTTCTCTGTCTCTATCAATCTGTTTCTGTTCTGCTTGTTTGTTTATTTTGTTTTTTTAGACTCAATTCTTGACAGATACATATTTATTGCCATTTTATTATTCATCTTTTTTTAAATCTTTTTTTCTTGTTCTTAAAGAAGACCCTTTAATGTTTCCTGAAATACTGGTTTGGTGGTGATGAACTCCTTTAGTTTTTTCTTGTCAGAGAAGCTCTTATCTGTTCTTCAATTCAAAATGATAGCTTTGCTGGGTAGAGAAATCCTGGCTGTAGGTCCTTGCTTTTCATCATTTTGAATATTTGTTGCCAATCCCTTCTGGCCTGCAAAGTTTCTGTTGAGGAATCAGCTGACAGTCTTATGGGAACTCCCTCATAGGTAACTAACTAACTTTCTTTTGCTGCTTTTAAGATTCTGTTTTTGTCTTTAATCTTTTGCATTTTAATTATGATGTGTCTTGGTGTGGGCATCTTTGGCTTCATCTTATTTGGGACTCTGAGCTCCCTGGACTGGTATGTCTATTTCCTTCACCAGGTTTTGGAAGTTTTCTGTCATTATTTTTTCAAAGAGGTTTTCAATTTCTCTCTTCTCCTTCTAACACCTCCATGATGTGAATGTTGGTGTGCTTGAAGTTGCCCCAGAGGCTCCTTATACTATCCTCATTTATTTATTTTTTCTTTTTGCTATTCTGATTGGGTGTTTTCTGCTTCCTTATGTTCCAAATTAGTGATTTGTTTCTTTGCTTCATCTTCTCTACTGTTGATTCCCTGTAAATTATTCTTCATTTTGGTTAGCATATCCTCCATTTCTAACTGGTTCTTTTTTATGGTTTCTGTGTCCTTTTTTATGCTGTTGAAGTTTTCACTAAGTTCATTGAGCATCCTTATAACCATGGTTTTGAACTGCTAGTTTGCTTACCTCCATTTCAATTCATTCTTTTTGTTCTTTCACCTGGAGCCTGTTTCTTTGTCTCCTCATTTTGGCTGCTTCCCTGTGTTTGTTTCTATGTATTAGATAGAGCTGCTACATCTCCTGGGCTTGATAGAGTGGCCTAATATAGTAGGTGTCCTGTAGGGTCCAGTCTCATAGGCTCCCTGTTCACCTAAGTTGGACACTCCAGGTGTGCCCTCCATGTGGGCTCTGTACACCCTCCTGTTGTAGTTGAGCCTTGACTGTTGTTGGCACCTCAATGGGAGGGATTTACCCGTAGGCTATTCAACTGTGAAGACTGGCTAGGACTTCTCCAATGTGGAAAATCAGCTGTTCCCACCTTACAGAGCAGGACTTACTTCACTGGGGCTCTGGTGCCCACTGAGTCTACCCCTTGACTTTGTTGCTTTTGGAGGTGGTTGAGTGGTGCTTCGACGTGACCTGAAGCTGTCCACCAAGTGAGCTGGCTCTGGGGCCCACCAGGAGGTGCAAACCAAGGTCAGATACCACCTGTGTTATGCCCAAGATCACCCAACATCAGCTGCAAAGCAGTCTGCAGAGGGCTGCTATTTATGCTGAGCTTGGAGGTGCCCTGGTGAGGCCAAGCTGTGAACCAGGGCCAGCTGTGCTAGTGCTGGTGCCCAGGGCTACTTAGCAAGAGTTATGGGCCATACTGAGGCCAGATGCTGCTTATTTGAGAGATTTTAGGCAAGTTTGAAGCACGAGCCAAGATAGGCCTTTCATAAGGTAAAGCCACTGGAAACAGCTTGGGTAGGCCCAAAAGTTGGGTGGGGAAGGGCCTCATGGAGTCACCAGAGTTGGGGCAAACAGCATGAGCCAGGTTGATGGAGGCTCAGGTATGGTACCTGCCTGCCAGCTCTGTTGGGGGAGGACTTGGCAAAGGAAAAATGGCCTCTGCCAGCACCTCAGTTTTGGAAAAAGCTGCCTCTCCAGGCTTCATCCTGAATCCAGACAATTCAGTTCCCCGCCTATGTCCCTGGTGCCTTTTGAGCTGCAGCCCCCATGCTGGAGCTCAGAGAGAGTGAGTTCCAGTAAGTACCTGTTTAAGCCCTTTATGAGGAATGCATAGGACTCCAGAAGCCCTCCCTCTCACTCAACCACACTCCCTGCTGATTTTTTACAGCCATAAGTCTTGGAGACTTCTCATCCTGGCACTGGAACCCTGGACTAGGGTGCCTGGTGTAGAGCTGGGACCTCTTGCTCCTCAGGAAGGACCTCCTCCACAGCCTAGATATCCCTCCCGATTTTTATCTGCCATATGTGTGTGTGGGACCTGCCTGTTCTGCATCTCTGCCCCTCCTACCAGTCTCATTGTGGCTTCTTCTTTATATCCTTAGTTGTAGGACTTCCTTTTAGCCAGATTTCAGATGGTTCTGAATGATGGTTGTTCTGTAGTTTAGTTGTCATTGTGATGTAGTTGTGGGAGGAGGCAAGTACCATGTTTACCTATACTACCATCTTGACCAGAAGTTACAAGTCTTTCTGAAATGGAGTTCCCTAGGATTATTGAAGATATTAACAATCTCTTGATGCCACCAGCAATTCATCTACTACCTCTGTATCTTCAATCCCCCAGAATCTTTTCTTCTTAAGAGAAAATAATTTGGTCCTCAGACACAAAAATGACCTTTCAGTAGCTAAAGGCTGTCGACCCCAGTCCTGGCCTGTACCATTGACTAATGCCTTCAACATCCAGGTGTAGGAGTGTGTGTAGGAGAATATGGGAGAATTTTGTCGTGTTATAGCAGTTCCTGGGTGCTTTGATCTCTTCCCCTGTACCCACATCTCCAGGAAATTGGTCCTTACCAAAGTCAATTACCCCAAGTGGAAATGAGAGCTCTTAGTGATCAAGGCCCCTTTCAAGATGTGGAGACATTTCCTTTAAGAGAAACAGTAAGTTTGTGATCATAAGCTGAAACCAGAGCAGCCAGCCCAGACTTCTAAACTGAGCTCATACCAGGTTAAGTAGACCCTTCCCAAAGCACCTATCCTATTTCAGAATTTAGAATATCAAGGGGCAGTAGAAATAGGCTTCTGCCTGATAATGACAGCGATTTACTCCAGCTACAGCATAGAAGCCAGACAGATGCATGCTTTGTAGAATACAAAGATCCATGTCCATCCTGGGGCAGCCCAAAGGTTTATGTTGTTTCTAAGTGCCCCATTCTACTTGAATCAGTGGTTGCCTGTACCCATGGGCACCACTCCAACAGGCCAACACAGCCTATTCAAACTTTGCATATAATCTCATGAAATGTGTTTCATACTGTGGTCTGCAGACCACCTGCATCTTAATCATAAAACGAAGACTTCTGAAACAGACCCTCTAGGGGTAGAGGCAAAGAATATTATTTTTTACCAGTGCCTCCCTACATAATTCTGATACACAGCACTTTTTAGTCTCAAAGAGATTGAGAACTCTTTGTCTAAGGGCTTTTCTAGTTGTTCCATATCTGGCATGATTCCTACAATTAAAGCAAAGGCCTTCAGGCCCTTGGGACATCATTCCAATGAACTTCAGTGGAGACTTTACCTCTTTCCACATCTGTAACACCTTACTGGTAGCGGATTCCTCTTTCCCTGTTAGCTCTGTTCATCCCAGCCACTGCTGCCCATGCATCTAAAAGGTTGTCCACTTTCACAGGTTCCATAGCCATGTGCTCTCGAACCACAACCCCTAGTTCATACACTAGTTTTGGAGAATGACACTTAAAATCCTCCTCTTCCACATTTACCTCTCCATCATTCTACTACCAGAAGACAACCTGCCCAGCCCATTTGAATTAACCAGGTCCTGGGGGAGTAATATTGCTGGTGCACCTCTAACATATAATACAGTTGGTCTTCCACCCAGCCTCGAAATTTATTTCTAACTCACTACACCCTTCCATCCAGACCTCTTCCCTTCATAGTCATAACTGTTTCCAGCCAACTGTTGCCCTAGCTGGTTGCTGGAATCGCTGACATCGCTGTGTCTGGTAAATACCTTGGCCACCCAAGTGCAGACTACTCAAGGACACACTCAGTTAGCCTTCACCATACAACATGGCATAAGGGTTAAAAGCAGGGAATCTGAAGTCACACTGCCTGGATTTGAATCCCAGCACTGCCACTTTCTATGCCACCTTGAACAACTTACTTAAACTCTCAGTTCCTTGATTTCCTCACCTATAAAGTGGACATAATAAAAGTACTTACCTGACAAAACAGTTGTATTACATGAACTAATGTGTAAAGTACATAGAATAATGCCTGACACATGTAAAGCATTATAAACTATTTGTTGTATGAGTGGGATTTGGACTACACTAACTGAATCATTCAGGTGTGAGACACCAGTTAGACTTCCTTTTGGCACAGCCCCATCTGCCCATGCCAAAAATTGGATTCACCTAGAAACCTTTGAAGTAAAATTCAGTCATCTACCCATAGACCTCCTACGTCCTCGAACTTTGTGCCCTTCCTATTCCGTAATCATGCACTCCCTGGTGCACTTGTCTATGTGTACCCCACAATTATCCCCAGCAAACTAAGGCTGAGAGACCAGTTTCATCATGAAAGAGGGGCTGGTTTTCAAGCAACATCATGATTGGCCCACTGCTTGATTCCCCTGGATGGTTTTGATCAGGAAATAGTTTGGGGGGGCCACCCAAGGGTACCTTAAACTCATAATCCTATCATAGGTATGCTTTCCCAGTTCAACCTCAGAATTCTCTCTCAAATGCAATTCTGGTGTTTGCTTACAGGTACAGGTACCAGGACTGGAAGTAAATAACACTCTTACTTATGCCCTGCCCCTTGCCTCCACTTTCACCCCAGATCAGCTGGACCACTCTACCCAGTCCTACTAATAAAGGGAAAAAAATCAAACTGTTAATGCTCAGATACCAGAGAATAGATTTGGAAAGGTTGAACAAAAGCTGTGATAGCGGGTTGAAAAAGGAATAGAACACTTGAGAGCAATTTTAAAGACATAATTGACAGAACTTGGTCATCAATTGGCTGTTAGGGGTAAGACAGGAAATATCAAAAATACCCTGTTTATTGTATAAGCAAGTGCCAGTATTGTTACTAAGATTGGAAATGGCACACAAAAAATATAGAGATATCAAGGGATTTGTGACATAAAGAAATTGGGGTGGGTAGATGGACAGATAGGTAAAAGATGGTAGAGTAGATTAGTTGATGGGTATCTGGTTGACATCCCAAACATAAAAGGTCCAAAACCGAGCTCCTCATCCCCACCACATATGGCAGCCCTGTTCTTCCAGTTGTTAAGCAACACAGGTTGGAATCATCCTTGACTCCTCTCTTTCACACCCCATGTGCAATCTGTAAAGAAAATCTGTCAACTCTTTCTTCAATATATATCCAGAATCTGACCATTTCTCACTACCTCCAGCACTACAACCTTAGTCCAAGCTGCTATTATCTCTCTTGGATTAATGCAACTGCCTCCCAACTTGTGTTCCTGTCTCTGGCCTTACCCCTCTTTGGTCTGTTCTCCACACAGCAGGAAGGGTGATCCTATTAAAACAAAAGTCAGTTCCCATCACTCTGCTCAAAACACAGCATTGGCTCCCCTTTTCACTCACAGTAAAAGCCGAAGTCGCTACCATAGTGTACAAAGCCCTACTTTTTCTTTCTCCCTGTAGAACTACTGCTATCTCCCTTCCTTGCTGTTCTCTGGCCACTGGCCTTAACGTTGTTCCTTGAACATACCAGTCTTTTGCCCTGGTATGTTCCTGCCTATAGGCTTTTGCCCTTGCTGTTCCCACTGCCTGAAATACTCTTTCCCCAGATAATGCCCCTTCACTTCTTTCTAGGCTTTGCTCCAATGTCACTTTCTCAGTAAGGCCTTCCCTGACCATGTTTTTGAAATTTGCAGTGCAAAAATCTTTTCATTGCCCTTTCCCTGTTTTAGTCTCCATAGCAGCGATTTTTTAACCAGTGTGCCTATTTAGCCAGGGGCACTGACCTCTTTTCCCTTAGATTGTCAAATAAAAAAATAACAACAGCCAACACAGTAGCTTTCTGGTGTGAATGATCCAAAATTATACCTATTTTTTTGTCAGATCAACAAAAAATTAATATTTTTTTGGTGTGCCACAGAATTTTAGTAATTGATTTATGTGTGCCATGAGATGAAAAAGGTTGAAAATCACTGCTCCGTAGTATTGATTATCTAAAAAATTTTTTAATTCAATTTTCAATTATTTATTTTACATTTTGCCCTGCTCCCCCATACACACTAGAATGTAAATTTCATAGGAGGTGGGGATTTTATCTATTTTGTTCATTACTAACTCCACTGCCTAGAACTCTGCCTGGCACATAATAAACCTCAGTAAAATTTCATTGGGTGAATGATGGACAGGAGAGAGATGAGTGAGAAATACTGATTCCCAACACTTTGGGGGAATGTATTTGTACTTCATAGTACTACCAGTTGACCTGTTGAATGTCAACATTTTTGTAAAATAAAGAATAAAGTTACTAGGAAACATAAATTAGTCTCTTCTCATGGTAGGCCATCAATACATATTTGTTGTATGAATCATGATGATATTTTAACACGTAGTATGAAATTAGCAGAACCATGAGAGAAAGGAGGGAGGGAGTGTATGAATGAATGAATGAATGAATGAATGAATGAATGAATGAATGAATAGGAGAGAGAGAGAATTCCACAGTAGTCAGAGGTTTGAGTGCTCACAAAGTCAAATAATCAGTATGTCAGAGATCTAGCACATTCAATAACCAAACTGTCAGCTGTTATATAAGCTTTGTATTTAACCACAGGACCACTAGAGGGCATGCAAGCTTAAATCAAGAATGTTCTCTCCTTAATGAGTTTCTATTAACGTCATCCACATTTCTGTTTATTGATCTGATGTTCATCTAAACTGTTTCATCAGTTCAGCGTGTTCTCCTGAGCTAATTTATTTCATCAGTCCAGTATCTGGCTCATAATAAGTCTTCAATATTTATAAATTGACTGAAAAAATTAATATTTAGAATCAAGAGATTTTTCACTTTTAAGTTTGTGTTTGACTGATTAACTGTGGTCCGTATTTCCATTAAAAAAAAACTGTCCTTCAGAGTTCATAACCTAGCTGATAAATATAGCACCCATCGTTTTTGGCTCTTAAAGACTCTTTAGGCAAGAGGAGAGCAAGGGTCTGACATGGAGTTTGTGGGCTTTATTTGTGTAAGTCATGGTATTAGACAATAATGCACATTGTAGTGCCTGACCTGGGTGTCATTAAAGGCAGGGTGGCCTTTGATCCCACATCAGCTCCTCCATATCTCAGGAGAAGCTGGTAGCTGATGAAGGATGTGAATCACCTGGGCTGGCTTGCCTTCCCACCCTCATCCCCAGAATTGTTAGCTCAGCTTCTGCAAATAGAGATTTCACTGCTTTTGAAACGTGCTGTCCACAATATATTTTAGAGCTGTAGGGTTGTTTGGGATGAAGAAAGTTAAACAGGCTTTGTTTATTGCCATAATTATCAATTGTTCCCATTGAGTTTCTCTGAAGGGATTTTTGGTGTCTGGATTTACAGCTTTCTGAGCTGGATTTCTATAGGGGTGTGGAGCCCTTGTCCTGTTGTCACCTGATGTTAGAGGTTTCTGAGTGGCCCTGGGCCCCATGAGCTGGGTCTTCAGTATTAGGCATTTTTCATTAATGGAATCATTTCAAATAGCCTGAGAAATATAACCCATTTTTAAGCAAACTATTAACATTTTTTAGAATAGTTTTAAATCTACAGGAAAATTGAGTAAATCTGAGTTCCCATGTAACCCATACCCAGTTTTTCATATTAACATCTTACATGAATATGATACACTTGTTACAATTAATGAACCAATATATTATTATTAACTACATTTCACAGTTCATTCAGATGTCCTTAGTTCTTTCCAAATGTCCTTTTCCTGTTCTAGAATCCCATCCAGGACACATTACAGTTAGTCATCATGACTTTTTAGGCTCCTATTGGCTGTGACATTTTCTCAGACTTCCCTTGTCTTTGATGACCTCGACAGTTTTGAGATGTACTGGTTATGATACTGAGTATTAGGTATTTTTCAGTCTACTTTCTGTATTTTAATGTGTTTTTTAGTCTACTGAATGGAGTCATTTCAAATAGCCTGAGAAATACAACCCATCTTTATTGCTCTTCCTGGCACCTGTTCTTATAATAAATCTGAATGGTTTCTGAAGCTAGTTCTTGCTAGAGGAGGACAGTGTCTATTTATTGTTCATAGTCACCAAACCCATGCTGGTATTGACTTAGGAAACTTAAATAGAAATTGAAGGTACAAATGCAAAGTATGTATCTAGAACTAATTGGTTTTACTTTCCATTTTTTCTAGTGTCTGAACTTTACTGAGAGTCTCCATTTTCAGTTTTACTGTTTACGTATAAGAACCAGAGACAAATGTATTTAAAAAGTAAATAAATTTAAAAAAATAAAAAAATAAAATAAAGTTACTCAGTTTCCACAAAAAAAAAAAAAAAAAAAAAAAAAGAACCAGGAGCTCTGTAAAGGAAAAGAGGAAGGAATGAGAGTTGGATAGAGCCCATTTAATTTTCTCTCCCAACCTGTCTTTACTATAAACTGTGTTATCATCAAGATAAAACTCAGCTTTCTTTGTTTCAACATATTTTAAAATACTTAATCTAACTATGCACACAAAGTTATATACAATTGCTACCACTAAATTTATTTGAAATGCTACTAAGCTACATTCACTTTATGGCTGGTCTTTGTTAGAATTTAGTGGATGTTTCTTCTGAAAATCTTTACTTTCTGTGCCTTTTATGAATTATCTTTGGCATTTTAAAAATATTTTATTTACTCACATAGAGAGGGGAAGGGAGGGAGAGAAACATCAATGTGCGGTTGTCTCTCACACTCCCCCTACTGGGGACCTGGCATGCAACCCAGGCATGTGCCCCGACCGGGAATTGAACCAGCAACCCCCGGCTTTGCAGTCTGGAGCCCAATCCACTGAGCCACACCAGCCAGGGCTATCTTTGGAATTTAATAAAAATGGCTCTTTAAACTCTTCTGGAGACTAGGGGCAAATCAAGATAAAGTATAAATTGAGAAGAATGAAAGTCACTAATCTTGTCCCATGTACTTTAATGTAGCAGTAATAATACATTATACAAAGTGGATTGAATCAGGTGGTAATTGTGGACTTTATTCCAGACAACTAACAAAGCCTCTCTAAGTAATTCTTAAAGTTTCCCTTTGGTGGTATCTTGAAGGTTGTTAAGCTCTTATTAATGTCTTCCTGACGAGGAATCCCTATCTGTGAATTTCTGATAAGAGAGCTACACATCCAAAGAAGGTACCCCAAATAACTTTAGAGACTCTCATTTTCCCTCCAAGACTTATTTTGTGTAAATATATAAATGTTTACCAAAAATTTCTCAGACATACATGCAAATTGTAGGAAGTGTGGTATAAATCATTGGAATTTAAGCCATTCACATGCGAGAAAATTAATTATTGGGAATAATGGTACCTATTATGGACTTTTAAACCTGTTCAAGTAAATAAGATGTCTTTCTACCATGTCAGATCGCAACTTTGAAAAGAGACTTAATGTTGAATGTAATTCATGGAGAATGAATGATTTATCTGTGTTGGAACTCAAGTACATTTTTGTTTCTGATAAAGGTTGGTTTTCTCACATACAACATCAGTGCCCAGTAAGCTTAGCCAGTTAGTTTAGAATACAGTGTTAATAAGGCCAAGACCATGATTTCTGTCCTTGTACAAACCAGTTAGTTTTTGCTGATTCTGATGTTATTGACTGCATCATTTACCTTGGCCAGCCATCTCTTCAAAAGTATATCCTTAGTCACAAGGGAGGCCAAGCGGGGTGTGCAGATTGGTAAATGTGAATCTTTCCTACCTTTGGAAAAAAGAACAGCCCAAAGCCCCTTTCTCTCGGTGCAGGGTCATGTGCATCATTTTCACAAGTTTGCTCCACTGTGTTGTTATGGGTACCCTAAAATGCAAAACTATGTCCATTGCCTTCTCTGTTTTATATTCTATTAGCTCAGGAAAGATTTTCATTCCATTGAGCACCAGACTGTGGGGTATATTTTTGGAAGCAAGTGTAGGTGTACCAGAGCCAAAAAAGGTTGGGAACAACTGTAGACAAACTGATCTCACTGTTCTTAGAGCTGCCAACTCTAGGCACGGAGCCCTTAAAGTGGACTATAAATGTAGAGTGGGTGGTTAAAAGAAAATCCATTATGTGGGACTAATTTCTGGTTTCCCACAATCAGGTGCATGTATTTTGTGTGCACGTTTTATGGGGAGAGAGCAGGTGCGCACAAAGCTGATTTATTTAGCTATATTCAATTAGAATTGGGCCTTAATGAGAGAAAAAATATGAGTTGGAGAATTAGGATAGTTAGTACTTTGAATTTTGTTAATGCCTTTATTTAAACTCCTGTGAAAGAGGTAGATAAGGTAGGAACTTGTTGCTCAGTTGAAAAACTGAAGTACAGAGACCTAGGTCTTCTGGTTCCTATCCCAGTTTCTATCACGGGAACATGTAAGTCCCTAAAAGGACTTGCTGAACATAACTGTGAAATCAAATTACAGAAGGATTTCTGGTTTTCCAGTCACCCTCTTTGATAGAGGAAACAATAGCGTTATAAATAACACAGAAACTCTTCATCTGCAAAAGTCATTGATTCAGTTCTCACAAGAGACAGCAACATGAACAGGCTGCAGGAGTAGTAAGCAGGGTGTTAGGAAAAGGAGCTCGTGTTTTTTTAGTACACATGATGAGATTTGGACATTAGGCAAGGAAACATCTGATTATAGAATATATTAACCACTCATAAGCTATAATGACACAAACTAGGACTTGTTAGCTCATTTTTCCTTCCCCTAGATCATTATACGCAGCAGAGAGGAAAAGAAAGCTAATGAGTTCTAATTGTGATTTCAGCACTGTCTTAAAGATCAAGTACAGGTGTGCTCCAATTTAAGAAAGCTCGGGAAATTAAAAAAAAAAATGCTCATTGCCAAAAGTATAGGTACAGGGGTTGGATGGAGAATTCATTTTATAGAAGGAGCCTTCACTGTAACAGGATTCGCCCACTGAGTTCCTTAAATTAATTTCTCTGTAGAACTGAAGACATAATTTGCAAAGTCCATTATCACAGAAATTGTTAGGAATGTGTCTGCTCTGAAGTTTACCTTAGTATTACTATTTGTTAGCTATATAACTATTTTACAATGCATGATCTATTTACTTTATAAAGTAAATAGTATTGATATATGTTCAATATATATGTATTTTACAATACATAGTATATTTATGTTATAAAGTAAAGAGCTGTTTTCAAAGAAATTATTTTCTTAATTTTTCATAGTACCACATGAACGGTATAGATTTACTTGTGGGTCATAGCATAAAAACAGGAATGTGGGTACTGACTAAAGACAATGAGAGATGTGATGGTACTAAGAGAGGATTAGGATCGGGTGAGTAAGAGTTATTAAAAGGAAAAAAAACACTGACAATTTTGGTCATTTTCAATTTCTGGGAAAGCCATCTTGCTTTCTATCTCTGGTGTACCTCTCGCATGTGACCAATTGAATTCTTCTCTCCTGCTGATCTCTTATAACCATTTCAACTCTTTAACATGGAAATTGTCCAAACGGGTACAGATAACATCATTTTATTAAGTAACAACAATAGAAGCACCAATAACACATTCCCAGAACGGTTAAGAGGTATGATCAGCTGGTACTGAATATAAGGGGGAAAGTACCTTATTTGGAAGTAAGAATGACCTTGTTAAACACAATCCTGGATCATAAAGCTACAAGCTTGAACAGGGGTCCTCTTAAATGCCAAAGTCATAGCTAGAAAAAACTGCCTTTGTCCTGAATTGTCAACAGCCATAGAAATGTACAGAATTTCAACAAGTGCAGCTTTGTAGAAAATGGTGGGCCTTATAAAAACTCATTTCAGAACTTCTAGCTAATTGCTGTTAAGCACCCAAAATATATGAGGTAAATAAATTTCTAAAGGGCATCTTTCCACATCAGAAAAAGTATCAGCTGGTTTCTTCATCCTTTCATTAGGTAATCAGCATATATCAAGTTCTGGAACTACCATTCCCAGATCTACTAGGGCAGGCCCCTTGAAAACATGCATTTGAAGAATCATAACTTCATTTCTTTAGACCTTTTAAAACTTCTATCAACGATGTTTTATAGTTTTCAGTATACAAGTTTTGCACTTGTTTTTTAAAATTTATTCCTAGGTAGCCCTGATTGGTGGAGCTCGGTTGGAGCATTGTCCTGTAACCAAAGGGTTTTGGGTTTGGTTCCTGGTCAGGGCACATACCTAGGTTGCAAGTTCGATCCCTGGTCTGGGCACATATGATTCCCAGTCCGGGTGCATCCAGGGAGGCAACCTATTGCTGCTTCTCTCTCGCATCAATATTTTCCTCTTTCCTTTCCTCTCGCTCTAAAAAGCAATGAATTAAATGTCCTCGGGTAAGGATTTAAAAAAAATTATTCCTAGGTATGTATTGTATAAATAGACTTAATTTCATTTTTGGATTGTATATTGCTATGGTATAGAAATAAAATTGATTTTTGTATTTTAGTCTTGTATCCTGCAATGTTACTAAACTTGTTTTTTTACTTTTAATAGTTTTATTTAGTAGAATCCTTAGGATTTTCTATATACAAGATAATGTCATACTAGGCTCATAAAATGACTTTGGACCTGTTCTTTCTGTGTCTATATTCT
Organism: Pteronotus mesoamericanus; assembly: GCF_021234165.1. Lineage (NCBI taxonomy): Eukaryota > Metazoa > Chordata > Mammalia > Chiroptera > Mormoopidae > Pteronotus > Pteronotus mesoamericanus. The sequence goes on from NW_026555198.1 coordinate 9,504,772, forward strand.
GGAAAATAATAATTGATATTATTTATTCCTTAAAAGTTTGATAGGATTCACCAATGAAACCATCTGGACCTGGGCTTTTTATAGAAATTGACATGATGATCCTAAAACTCTTATTAAATTTCAAGGTACCCATAATAGCCAAAACAATCCTAAAAAAGAACAAAGTCGAAGGACTCACACTTCCCAATCTCAAAACTTATTACAAAGCTTCAGTAATCAAAACAGTCTGTTACTGGCATAAGGAAAGACGTAGATCAATGGAATAAAATTGAGAGTTGAGAAATAAAACCATACATCCATGGTCAATTGGTTTTTAGCAAGGATACTAAGACCATTCAATGGGGGAAAGAATAGTGTCTTCAACAGATGGTTCTGGGATAACTGGATACCCACATGCAAGAGAATGAAATTGGACCTTTATCTCGTACTATATATAAAAAAATAAAGTAGATCAAAGATCTTTAAACTCTTTGAAGAAAACAGAATCTTTGTGATCTTGGGTTAAGCAGTAATTTCTTAGATACAACAAAGGCACAAGTGACAAAATAAAAAATGAATTGGACTTATCACAATTAAAAACATTCGTCCTGCAAACAACATCTTCACAGTTATGTGGAATGCTAACTCATAGAATGTGAGAAAATACTTGCAAATCCTATATCTAATAAGGATCTTGTATCTAGAATACATATAAAACTCTTAAAACTTAACAATAAAAAGGACAACAGCCCAATTGAAAAATATGCAAAAAATTTGAATAAACCTTTCTTGAAAGATACACAACTGACCAATAAAGACATTAATAGGTGTTTAACATTATTAGTCTTTAGAGCCATGCAAACCAAATCTACAGTGAGATACCACTTCACAGCCACCAGGGTGCCAATCATCAAAAAGGTGGACAATAGCCAGTATTCACAAGGATATGGAAAAATTGGAACTCTCCTACATCGTTGGTAAGAGTCTAAAATTGTAAGAAAAAAACAAATGCCCATTAACTGATGAATGCAAAATGTGGTCTATCCATACAATGGGATATTGTTTAACAATAAAAAGGGAAAAGGTACGGGCACATACTATAACATGGTTGAACCTCGAAAACATGCTAAGTTAAAGAAGCTAGTCACGAAGGGTAGGAGCTCCTTTCTTTCTGCTGTGTAGTATTCCATTGTGTAAATGTATCAAGCAAGCAAAATAGAATGAGAGACATTGAAATAAAGAATAAACTGACAATAACCAGAGGGGAGCGGGGAGAGGGATAACAAGGGAAATAAGGGGAAGGATCATCAAGGAGCGTGTATAAAGGACCCATGGACAAAGGCAAAGGGGGGTAGGATTGAGGGTGGGAGGTGGGGGTGGGTGGGACAGGGGAAAGTGGTGGCAGGAAAATGGAGACAACTGTACTTGAACAACAATTTAAAGAAGCTAGTCACAAAACACATATTGCATATACCACTTGTATGAAATATTCAAAGTAGGTACATCTATAGAGACAGAACATAGATTAGTGGTTGCCAGGGCCCAGCTTTCAGGAAAAATGAGGGAGAGTGACTGCTCATGAGTATAGGGTTTCTTTTTAGGGTGATAAAAATGTTCTAAAATTGATTATCTTAATGGATACACAACTCTGTGAACATACTCAAAACCACTGAATTGTACTGTTTAAATGAGTGAATTGTGTGCAATGGGATTTATAGCTCACTGAAAAGCTATTGTTTTTAAGAAGAAGAATCAGAACTTCTGGGTTTTATAGTAGACTTGTCATGCATTATAGTGACTGGAAAAGAATTTTTTTTTTTTTCTGAATGATCAACACTCTGTTTTTCTGTTCAGTAGAAGAAAAGGAGGAATTAACTCAAGGATCCCTCCAAACTTACACTTTTCAGAAAACTGATTCTTATCAGTTTTTTGCTTCTTTAAATAGTATAGATTTTATGTAGTAATCCCACAGTTAAAACATCTTTGCAGTACAAGTTTTCTATTACGAGGTGCTTTTCACTTGAAGTAGAAATCAGATCCACTGTTTACCATTCACGTATAAAATGCAAGTCACTCCCCAGGATGGCTTTAAAAGTCTGGCCTTGGCCTTCCTTTATAACCTCATCACCTACCATTCCCAGCTCTAGTCAATTTCTTTCATAACTACTCTGTGCCTTCCCATGCTCTCCCTCTGTCTAGCATGCCCTACACACCTCTTCTCTTCCTGGAAAACTACTTCTTCAAGGCACAGTTTAATTGTCACCTTCCTGGAGTTCTTCCTGACTCCTGTAGACAGAATTAATTGCTCTTGCCTCTGTTTTACTAGTATTTGTTTTTGCCTGTAGCATATCGTGTTATATTATAACATGTTAGTTGAGCAGTTTTTGTCAGCCAAGCCTTTGATTAAAGAAACCAAATGTTTACTTCTGTATCCACTGAATGTACCAAGTATACGCCTGGGTGATGGTAAGATAACAATCAATGTTTGATGGATGAATGGATGGACAGATGGGGGGGGGACAGACAAATTGAGTCAGCTTGCTGGTTGTGGTCTGGGAAAGGTAGCATAAGATAACAACACTCCTCCCCTACACAGTTGCTTATCAGTAATAAGTAAGTACATCCTAAGTCCTTTTGGAATGGCTGGTATCATGGAAGATACAAATGTATAAATAATTATGGTCCCTGCCCTTAAGGATCATGTGTAATTGAAGAGATAAGACCCGGGTGTATGATATAACTAGAAAACAACATTAAAAAGCAAATAATAGAGTATTCAACAATTTAAAGCAGATTAAATTGCTTATCAGAGTTCAGTGAAAAAGGGGACTATATCTTGTTCCTACTCTCAGGTGTTAGGGCTATGTGGCAGAGGATTTCAGGCAGCTGAGCCCCAGAAATGCAGCCCAAGGTGATTACCAAAGTGGCAGCAGGTTCCAGCACCATGGTGGGCAAGCAGTGAATGGCATAAATACTCCCCAAGCCAATCTAGTCAAGGGAGAAGTGAGCTGTGGTTCCTTGAAGCATTTTTAAAGCTTCTGGGCTCTCTTCCAATCAGTAGGGTATTCCTGTGCTTTTACCTCTTTTATGGAACTTTATATACAAAATCTACTTATTCACAAACATTTATTGAAAGCTGTATTAGTTTCCTATTGCTGCTCTAATGCTACCACAAATTTAGTGGCTTAAAGCAACAGGAATGTATTCTCTTACAGTTTTGGATGCCAGAAGTCCAAATGAGTCTACAGGGCTAAAATTAGGGTGTCAGCGGGCCCACATTCACTCCGAGGCTCTAAGGGAGAATCAGTTTCCTGGCCTTTTCTAGTATGTAGAACTGTATTCCTTGCTCATGGCCCCTTCCTCCACCTTCAAAGGCAGCAGTATGTCTTATGCTCTTGGGCTCTGCTTCTGTTGCATGGCCTTCTCTTCTGTGTCAAATCTCCCTTTGCCACCCTCTTGTAGGGATACTTATGATTACATTAAGGGCATACCTGGATAATCCAGTATAATCTCCCTATCTCAACATCCTTAACTTAATCACATATGCAAAATCTCTTTTGCCACCTGATGTAACATTCACAGGTTCTGGGGATTAAGACATGGACATCTTTGGGGAACTACTATTCAGCCCTCCATGAATACCTACTACATAGCAGAACCTATGCTAGGCACTTTATACATCTGCTACACTTAATGTATTCAGAGCTTCTCTTGACTAATACAGTGTAAACTCCTGCAAGAGAGAGAATCCATGTTGCTTTCTCCCTCACAATGCTTAGCATGTGGCCTTTCTTGTTGTATATAATAGGTAGCTGGGAAATAGTTAATTAATCAATCATATGAGCCACACTGTACAACACAGTAGAATTTAAATTAACTTCATTCAGAAATACTGAGTCAGTGAGGGGAAGGGTCCTCAATATCTGGATAGACAGATATAATCCAGCAAACAGTTGTTGAGCTCTTACTGTCAGTCAGACACCTTGCTAGTTCTTAAAGATAAGAATGGGAATAAGGTGGTCCTGCCCCTGAGGAGAAATAGTGAGCAGCTGTGTGTGCCCAGGCTGGCTAAGAAAGGTTTGGTTGGTGGAGAGGCTGTGTCCCAATCTACCGGCATCTCTGAGGGGTGAAAGACAATGGATGCCCCATCCAGAAGGAACTCCAGGGATCACCTAGCACCACTCCCACCATCACCCCACTTTCATCCCCCCAACTGCTGTGTAAATCCTCTCTCATATCACCGCCTAGCATTCCCTATCTTCTGATTGTACACCCGTTAGCATAGGGAGCTCACGTTCCCCACCAGGAACCCACTGGATCCTCAAACCACTCTCAAAGTTAACAAAACTCTTTCTTCCATTGAATTAAAACAGTGCCACTGCTCTTCATAGCTCTTTTGCCTCCTGCAACTATATATACAGAACAGTCTAGTTTCTCAGTCCAGAACAGCCAATCACATATTTCTCCAGACTTGGCTAAGTCTAATATTCTTATTCATCCATTTATTCATTCAACAAATGCTTTCTGAACATCTCTTGTATGCCTGCTACTGTACTAGGGACTGCACAGACAGAGGTGAGTAAGACAAAATTCTGTATTCAAAGAGCTCCCAGTCTAGCAGGGAAGAAACCATGTGAATAGTACAGTGTGGCAAGTATTCTAGGAGAAGGAGATACAATGTGCTATGGGAGCTGGGGCCGGAGACCAACCATCTACCCCTTAGTGCTGTTAAGAACTCAGGAAGGTCGTGTTTGAGATTGGTTTCATTCATTCACTCAGGATTCGCAGAGTACCCACTTTATGTCATATACTCTGCTAGGTGCTGGGAAACAGTGGGGACCTGAGAATTTATCATGCAGAATAAGCCAGGAAAAGGGATCAGCATTTGCAAAGTCAAAAAGGCATTCACTTATTTAAACATTTGTTTTGGTTGGTAAGTTTTTGCTGTGTTCCAGGCAACGATTCTAGCTAGGTACTGAAGATTGAGAAATAAACCACATTGACACCATCCCTCACTTCAAGAAGCTTATGGTACACTGAGAGATACTGACAAGTAAACTAGTATTCTTGCACAACATGATTAATGGTCAGAATAGGCACAAGGTACTAGGGAAACACATAAATAAAGAGATTAAGCTCAGCAGTGGTATGGGAAGGTACTGTGTTCAGAGCAGGCTTTAAAAAAAAGTGTTGAGGCTGTTGTGATGCATAAGCTAGGTCTTCAGGGACAAAACAGCATAAGCCAGGCAGATGCAGGAGAGAAGGATAAGGAAAAGGGAACTAAACATGCAAAGATACAAAGGCTTGAGAGAATAAGATTTGTGATGAGAGTTGTCCAGAGTTCAGTATGCCTAAGTAAAAGTTTGTATCGGCCAGTGGTAGATGGGTCTGGAAACTTAGATGAGGCTGGATCCTTAAGGACCTTGTGTACTGTACTAAAGTGTTTGGATGTTATCCTGAAGGCGGTGGGGAGCCAGAAAAGATCATTAAGCAGGGAAGTGACACAATCAGATTTTTCTTTGACAAAAATAACTCTGGCTGCAGGGTGGAGGATTAAATCCAGGGGGTGAGACTAGAGGCAGGAAGACTGGTGAGAAAGGGGGTGCAGTCAGCTGCAGGGGGTGATAATGAGGACAGTGGCAGAGGAAACAGGAAGGAGAGGCCAGAGGGAAGACTTATGAAGTAGAATTATTAGGAAAATGAAGACAGAATAATTAAAACTGACAAAGATTGCCAGTTATAAAAATTATGGTAGGAATACAAGAGGAAGAATAGGTTTCAGGGGTGATGATGAGTTCACTGTTGGTCATGGTTTCTTTGAGGTACCTAAGAGAGGCAGAAAGATGTCCAGTAGGCAGTTGGTTATGAGTCTGGAGTGCAGCAGAGTGGGCCAGGCATGAACAAGAGTGTCATGTGGAAGTAGCAGTCCTTAAGTCAACAAGTATGTGTTGAGTGCCTATATGTGCTATACACTGGAGGAGGGACATGACGTTCCTAGGATTCCAGAGATGAATAACATAGTGCCTGCCCCCCAGGACCCCCACCTCATTGGGTATACAAATAATAATAAGGCGATGTGGAAATGCAGTGACAGAGGTCTGTACAGGATGTCCTTCTGGGAGTATGGAGAAGCACCTAACCTGAGGAAGAAGAGGGAAGGCCTCCTAGATTAAGTGCTATCTCAGCTCAGTCTTGAAGAAGAAATACTATGTGAAAAAGAGAAGAGAGCAAAGTCACGGAAGCAGGACAAAACATGGTATGTGCATTTCAGTATCGATAGAGTACAAAATACAAGCAATGAAACAACTGTGTAAGGGCTGGGTCATGGAGGGCCTAATGTGCCATGTGTAGGTAGCTTGAACTGTAAACAGTGGGAAGCCATGGATGTTTTAAGAATGACATGGTCAGAGCTGCATACAATTGGTTCACTCTGATGATTGGGTTGTGTCTCTCTCTCCTGAAATACAAGCTACATAAGGATAAGGATTTTTGTCTCAGTGCCTAGAACAGAGAGCACCTACTAGACACTCGATACATACTTGTTGAATGAGAAAACTAATATAGGGGATCAATGTCACAGGTCAAGACTAAAGGCAGGGAGGTTATGACAATCATCCGGAATGTAAAAGATGAAGGCCTAGCCTGACATTGTCAGTGGGAGGTGCAAAAAAGATACTAAAGTGAACAACTATGTACCAAGCTTTGGTCTAGGTAGATGGCAATACCTGCAATGATTTTATCCTCCTTTCCATTTAGCATACTGACAATCTGCTGTGTCCTGGATACTGTTAGGTGCCAGGAATGCAAACATAATTAAGATATATACCCTGCTATTAAGAACCTCTGTTTAGTGGGATAGACAGACCAACTCATGTAAAGATACATATGGTATAATTTATGCATTATTTATATGACAGAGTTCTTAACTAGTGGGGGCACCATATAGAAAGAGATAATCCACATGGGGAAAGACTTCATGGCAATGACATTTGAGCTGGTTGTCAGACATGGAAAAAGGAGTTGTCTGGCACAGGATGGCATTCTCCACATCCTGCTGATTCTTCCTTCTAGATACTTCTTGATTCCAACTGCTTCTTTGCACTTCCCATGACTAATCTCAGGCCAGGCCTTCATAAAGGACTGTGTTAAGAAAGATTCTTGGGGAGGGGAGTATAAGGGGATTAAATTACAATGGAAAAAATACAATAAGGATTAAATAAAAAGAAATAAATATTCTGAAGTCCCTACCTAGACTTAATGGGACCAAGTAATGTGACCAATTAGCAGTATCTGCCATAGGTGTAAAAGTGAGGAATGGAATATATGACATCTGTCCTGAAGAAAGTTCAGCCATTGTTAATATAATGAAAACGGTTTGCACAACATTGATGTAGCCTGGCAGCTAAGGAGAGTGGACTGGAATGCGCATGTGTGGACAATGACATCTTCACAGTACTAGTTAATGGGGAGGGGGTGGTAGACATCATTGAATGAGCATGTGTACCGTGTGGCCATCGCATTCCAAGTGACTGAGTGAGTACAACAACTAATCTGCATCAAATTTTGTTTTAAACCTGAACATTCCTCTGTGGAAACTATTCGGATGATTCAGAAGGCTGCAGCTATCGGCAACTCGTGATTGGCAGATTCATCACGACAAAATGCCTACTCATGCATCATGTCTCATGCAGTTTTTTAAAAAGATTTTATTTATTTATTTTTGGAGTGAGGGGGAGGGAGGGAGAAAGAGAGGGAGAAAAACATGAATGTGCAAGAGACATACCGATTGGTTGCCTCTTGCACACCCCAATGGGGTACCTGACCCACAACCCAGGCATGTGCCCTAACTGGGAATCGAACCACGGACCCTTCAGTTCACAGACTGGCACTCAATCCACTGAGCCACACCAGCCAGGGCTCACGCAGAGTGTTTTGGCGAAATATCACATCACCCAGGTGACTCAGCCCCCCTACAATGCAGATTTGGTACCCTGAAACTTCTGGCTTTTATCAAGATTAAAATCACCTTTGAAAGGGAAGAGATTTCAGATCATTGATGAGACTCAGGAAAATATGACGGGGCAGCTGATGGCAATTGGGAGAGCTGTGTGAGGTCCCAAGGTGTCTGCTTTGAAGGGGACTGAGGTGTCATTGTCCTATGTACAGTGTTTCTTGTATCTTGTGTCTTCTTCAATAAATGTCTCTATTTTTCATAGTACATAGCTGGATACCTTCTGGACAGGCCTCATACATATCACATGCCTGGGCTACAGCATAGGGTATGACGTTGGCAATGGCAGGAACTGCTACCTTGGAGTTTAGTTTTGAGAATATTAACATTCAAGTACTTACGGGCTGGAGGTGTCCAGTTGACAAATAGATAGAGAGCTCAAAAGATAGGTCACTGATGAAGATGCAGACTTTTGGAATTATCTGTGTATAGATCAAAAGTAGTTAAACATATATATTAAAAGTAGATAAACTTTATAATGGTCCAAATAGTAACTATTTGAGATTTTGCAGGACATGAAGTCTCTGTCATACCTATTCAGCTTTGCTGTTGTAGCTTTAGGCCTGCCATAGACAGTGTTTAAATGAATGGGTATGGTTGTGTTCCAGTAAAACTTTATTAACACAAACACATCAGGCTGGATTTGGCCTGCGGACCTAGCTTGGCAACACCTAATGTAGGTGGTATATAGTACAGTCAGGGGATGTAATATAGTAAAGTTGGCACCAGAAAAGCCTTGTGTTTCAATCCCAGCTCCGTACACGCTAACTTTGTGACTTTGAACAAGCATTTAAACTTTTCTGCCTCTGTTTCTCCCTCCACAAAATGGTGCTTCTAGTACCTGACTCAGAGTCTTCCTTTGAGAATAACTGAGCTATTCCACATAAACACAGTAAATGCTTAATAGAATTTTGCAATTATTAACATCACTATTACTAGTGGGATTATTCATGTTCTTAGAGATTTTAATTAAAATCATAAGAGTGGATGAGATTACTGAGGAAAAGTGGGTCAAGGCAAGAAAAGAGAGTATCAACATTTAAAGGGGCAAACAGAAGAAACTGGCAACATTGCAGGGAGAGGACCCAGAAAGAAGTACTATAGAGGAAGCTAAGGAAGGAGACTGTTTTAAGGAAAGGATGAAAGACAAAGATGTTACACATTAGAAAAATGGGCAAAGGGCATGAAAAGGCAGTTAGCAAAAGACATACAAATGGATGATAAACATAAGATGTTTATTTTCACTGATAATCAAAGAAATGAAAATGTTTTTGTTATTTATCTATGAAATTGGCAAATATATTTAAAAGAACGATTAAGTGTTACTAAGGCTGTAGGGAAACAGGCACTGTTGTCTACCTCCTGGTGATAATGTAAATTTCTTGGACTTTTCAGAGGACACTTTAGCAATATACATCAAATTGAGAACTAAGTGTATTCTATGAGGCAGCAGTCTTCTGGGAATTTACTCCAAAGGAGATAGAATATTATACAAATGCATTAAAAAAATATTAGTCCCAGCACTATGATAGCAAAAACAACCTAAAATATTCAACAGTAGAAGAATTGCAGCAGATACACATAATGTAATACGACACAGCCATTAAAAATTATGCCATAGCTCTACTTATTGACATAGAATGATGTCCATGACATACTATGTAAGGTTATAAAATGGTGGAGTAACGTTTTCTCCATTGAATAAAACTGCTTTCTAGCAAACAATGTTTTTGGTTTTTTCTCAGTAGTGAGATTTCAGGTCATTGCACTTTCAAATATGAATTTCAAATGTGAATATTCAAATATGAATAGTTGAATATATTTTGCAGAGCATGTTTCATTTTATAGAAACAGTAACAGGCAGAGTACTGGTAAACCAGGTTTATGAAAAAAAAACTAAAGCCCTAAATTTGTAGCCTTTGCTAATTTTGATGATATAAGTATTCCCAAGGGCTTGCAAAATTCCTGAATATTTAATAATCAGCTCTCAGTAGCTGGTTTTGACTTACTACTGGTAATAATTGTATTTAAAACAAAAAAGAATCAGGACATGTTAACCGATGTCGGATGCTGATCAAATAGGACGAAAATTAAAAATTACTTGTCACTGGTGAACCTGGTAAAAGGAGTTTCAGTGGAACAGACAATTGCAAAGTAAATGGCAAAGAAGGAAGAAGAGAGAGCAAGCAATTTTGTAGAAAATAAAAGGAAATAGTCTCTTGAGGGAGATACAGAGTCAGGGAAGGTTTAATTTAGGGGGAGTATGAAGAAATACCAGATAACATTATAAACTCTCTATTTCTTTTTTCTTAAATTCTCACCCAAGGATATGTGTTTATTGATTTTAGAGAGAAAGGCAGAGTGGGAAGGGAGGGAGGAAGGCAGGGGTAGGGGGAGAGAGAAAGAGAGAGGGAGAGAATGAGAAAGAGAAACATTGATGTGAGAGAGAAACATCGATCAGTTGCCTGATGTACGTGACCTGACCCAGGGACTGAACCCGCAGCCTAGGTATGTGCCCTGACCGGAGATTGAACCCACAACCTTTTGGTCTATGGACGATGCTCTAACCAACAGAGCTACCCAGCCAGGGCTAAACTCTTAAACTCTATCTTAATTTTGAATAATCTGTAGAGTTCACAGTATGCCGGCACATGAATGCTATTTTTTTCTTTTCTTTCAATTACAGTTGACATTCAATATTATATTAGTTTCAGGTGTACAGCAAAGTGGTTTTACAATTACATAACTTAGGAAGTGATTCCCCCTCCCTGTAAATCTAGTACCCACCTGGCACCATACATAGTTATTACAACATTACTGACCGTATTCCCTATGCTGCACTTTACTTCCCCGTGACTACTCTGTAACTGTTCTTTGGGTTGTTATTATTATCATTCCCATTGTATATATGGGGAGCCTGACTCTCAGAAAGATGAAGTGCCTTGTTCCAGGTGTCACAGAGAGTGAGCCACGTTTGTGTGTGCAGCACCCACTGCTTAAGCTCTAAAAATACCAAGGTGATTAAAATGTAGCCACTAACACATTATACCTTAACTCTTCTTCAACCTGAATCTTCTCCCAAGGTTTTAGGTTCTTTTTCGGGTTTTTCTGGGTAGGCATGGGAAGCGGATTGTTTGTCCCTGCTTGGTATAAGGAGAGAAGAAAGCCTAGCATGGGAGGCCAAGTGGTTATTTAATGACAGTAAAGTTGAGTATGTTGATGACTGAGAAAGGTCTGTCGAAGTTGGCAATCAAACAATTATTGGTATATTTTCAGTGGTGTAAAAAGAGCAGACTGGTGAGCAAATGCATGATGAGAAAAATAAAGACTATAGAGAAAAAGAGATGGGTTGAGAGGGAGAGAAGGAAGAAGAGAGAGAAAAAGGGAGTTAGAGATGAGGCCTAGTAAAACATGGATAATTTTAAAAGCACTTCTTTTTAATGCCCAAAGTATCCAAAATCTGGCCAGTGAGAGCTCTTTCCAGCCAGCTCCTGTGTGTTTTTTACATGACTCTGTCAGTTCTTTAGTGCATCTTTGCTTTCTGATTAACAAGATTTCCTCAGTTCACATTGAACTATTCCTGCTCCACTTCTCAAATCAACTGCTTCTCTCAGGATCCCTGGTTCCTATTAGAAGGAAATGGCATTTCAGTATCACAATCTAGGTACTAGGTATGCTGATTGTTACCGATGTGCATTGCTTTTAGGCCTTTTCTGCAGACTGAGTTAGGAAATATGCATATTTTAGAAATTGCAAAAATATTCATGGAAATGGATTTTAGCAGAAAAATTAATAATCCATTAGTCATAGTCATATTCTGAAGAGAGAGGGGGGAAAAGGGAGAAAGCTCTTCTTTCTAGGAGAATGCTAGCTAATAAATGTAGAAGGAAGACAGACTAGAAAAATCACTATTTTGCAGCCCCCAGTATAATAATTGATTTTGGCAAAGATCATTAAATGGGTGCTAAAACCGTGAAGTAAGAAGTTCTTGGGAAACAGGATATTCACACAGTTTCAAATTATCACCCCATAGATTCCTTGTTAATTACAAAGGGGGGAAATATACATTTACAATGGGAAAAATCTGGCAGTTACTTGGTTAAACAAGTTAGTAAACCCAGCATTGTCAATATCAGGACAACCTGACATTTTGCCTCCTGATGTAATTTACTAAAAAGTACAGAGCATCTATGAAATTGTCTTGCCAAGGAAAAAAAAAAGGTTTAACCTGGCAGCCACTGTGGAAAACAGTATGAAGTTTCCTTTAAAAAAAAAATTAACAATGGAACTGCCTCAGGACCCAGCAATTCCACTTCTGGCAATATATCCGCAGAAACCTGAAATAGTAATTCAAAAGAATATGTACACTCCTATGTTCATTGCAGCATTATTTACCATAACCAAGATTTGAAAGCAGCCCAAGTGCCCATTAGTGGATGAGTGGATAAAAAAAAGCTATGGTATATTTACACATGGAATACTACTCGGTCATAAAAAGAATGAAATCTTTCCTTTTGCGGCAGCATAGATGGACCTGGAGAGCATTATGCTAAGTGAAATAAGCCAGGTGGTGAAGACAAATACCATAAGATCTCACTTTATAAATGAAATCTAATGAACAAAATAAAAAACCAAACAAAATCTTAAAAAATGTTTAACCTGAATCTAAATATGAAGAAACAATTAGACAAATCTAGAGTATGGGGACATCCAACAAGTCAACTGGCCTGTACTCTTTAAAAAGCCATTATCATGAAAAACACATGGTAGAGGAATTGTTCTACACTGTTAGAGAACAATGAGCTGTAAAAATCAAGTGCAATGAGTCAACTGTGAATGGATTCTGACTTGGGGGGTGAATCATAAACAGGTGTAAGAGACTTTTTGGGATAAATTGGTAAATCTGAATATAGACTTAGATGATATTATTGAATTAATGTTGATTTTCTTAGGTATGATAATGTGGAAGACTTCTTTTTCTTAGGAGATGCATGATGAAGTATTTAGGAGTGAAGTGTCCTTATATTTATAGCTTATTTTCAATTTGCTCAGCAAAAAGTGAATGAGAGAGAGAGAGAATATAAATGTGGGAAATTAATAGCAATTTTTGAGTCTAGGTGAAAGATATGTAACTGCTTCTTGTATTCTTTCAACTCTTTTGTAGGTTTGAAAGTTTAAAAATAAAGAGTTAGGAAAACACACCTATTTAAAACCTTTGAAAATATATGAGGAGATTCAGTAAGTGGTGCTGGGACAATTGAGTATGCACATGCAAAAAGATAAATGTAGACCCTTACCTCATACCATACACAAAAGTTATCTCAAAATGGATAAGAGACCTAAATGTAAGAGCTAAAACTATAAAACTTTTAGAAGAAAACGTAGGAGAAAAACCTTTTGTTTAGTATATGTTTTTTAGATTTTTAAAGCTGTATTTATTTTTAGACAGAGGAGAAGAGAGGGAGACAAACATCAATGTGTGGTTGCCTCTCCAGCGACCTGGCCTGCAACCCAGGCATGTGCCCTGACTGGGAATTGAACTGGCGACCTTTTGGTTTGCAGGCCGATGCTCAGTCCACTGAGCCACATTATACAGGGCAGGAGAAAAACCTTTGAGACATTAGTAACGCAATTATTTCTTGGATGCAAAACAAAAGTATGATCATTAAACAAACAAAACAATAAATGGGACTTTACCAAAATTTAAAAAGTTGTGCTTTAGAAGGCACCATTATCAAAATGAAAAAAACAAGTGATAAACCAGAAGAAAATATTTTCAAATTACATATCTGATAAAGGTCTTGGACCAGAATATACAGAGAACTCTTACAATTCAATAATAAGATAGACTACCCAATTTAAAAATGGGCAAAAGATTTGAATACACATTTCACCAAAGAAAATATATGAATAATTAATAAACACATGAGAAGATGCTCAATATCATTAATCATTATGGAAAAGCAAATTAAAAGCATGAGATACTACTACACATCCACTAGAATGGCTGTAGTAAAAAAAGACAGACAATAAATATTAACAAGAATGTTGAGAAACTGGAACCCTCATACTTCACTAGGAGGAATGCAGAGTGGTACTGACACTTTGGAGAACAATTTAACAGTTTCTTAAGAAGTTAAACATAAATTTATCATAGTAATTCCAGCAATTCCTCTCCCAATACAAATAAAAGCATATGTCTAACACAAAGACTTGCATGTGAATGTTCATAGCAGCTCTATTCTGTTCTATTTATTTGGTTATTTATAATAACCAAAAAGCAAAAACAATCCAAATGTCCATCAATTAATGCATGGAAAACAAATATGGTACATTCATATAATGGGATATTATTCGAGGGTTTAAAAAAGAATGAAATACTGCCCTGGCTGGTGTGGCTCAGTGGGCTGAGTGCTGACCTGTAAAGCAAAATGTTGCGGGTTCAGTTCCTGGTCAGGGCACATGCCTGGGTTGTGGGCCAGGTCCCCAGCTGGAGACATGCGAGAGGCAGCTGATCAATGTTTCTCTCACACATCGGTGTTTCTCTCCCACTCTTCCTCCCTCCCTTCCTCCTCCTCTAAAATATAAATAAAATCTTTTTTAAAAAGAGGAATGAAATGTTGGTACCTGTTGCAACATGAGTGAACCTTGAAAACAGTATGCTCAGCAATCATGCTCATAGGTATTTAACCAATTGAGTTGAAAACTTATATAAAAACCTGCACATAAATGTTTATGGCAACTTTATTTATAATTGCCAAAAGCTAAAAGCAACCAAGGTATTTATCAATTGGTAAATGGATAGGCAAACTGTGTTATATTCATACAATAGTATATTGTTCAGCAATAAAAAATGAGCTATCCTGTATCATATAATCGAAATTAGTTAAGATAATAGAGCTTAAATAGTCTCACCAAAAAAGGAATCTGTTCTGTGATGGATATGTTAATTAATCATATGGGAGCAATCCTTTTAAAATGTATGTCGAATCACAATGATGTGCATTTAAAGTATTTTACAATATCATATGTCAATTATACCTCAGTAAAGCTGAGAATTTTTTAAATGAGCCTCAAAAAGACATGGAGAAAATTTAAGTGCATATTGCTAAGTAAAAGAAGCCAATCTGAAAAGACTACATACTGTTTGATTCCAACTCCATGACATTCTGTAAAAGGCGAAACCACAGAGGCAGTAAAAAGAGTAGTGATTGCCAGGGGCTTGGAGAGGAAAGAAGGAATAATTAGGTGGAGCACAGGGGATTTTGAGGGTGGTGAAACTATTCTGTATGATTCTATAATGATGGATACATGATATCCTATATTTATCAAAGCTAATATAACTTTACCATACTGAGTGAACCCTAATGTAAGCTATAGACTTTAGTTAATAATAATGTATCAATGTTGTAACAATTGTATCATGCTAATGCAAGATGTTAATAGGGAAAACTGTATGCAGGGGAGAGGGTATATGGGAACTCTCTGTTCCATCTGCTCAATTTTTCTGAAAATCTAAAACTGTTTTAAAAAAGGAACTCTATTCATAAAAATACATTATGCTAAGTAAAAGAAGCCAGAAAGAAAAGCCCACATACCATATAATTTTATTTATATGAAATATCCAGAAAGACAAATCTATAGAGACAGAACATAAATGAGTGGTTGCCTGGATCTGAGGGTAGGAACAAGGATTAACTGTAAATAGGAATGAGGAATCTTACTGTAGCAATAAAAATATAAAATTGGATTAGGGTGATGGTTGCCCAATTCAGTAAATTTATTAAAAATCATTGAATTGTACACTTAATATGGGTTAATTTTATGGTATCTAAATTATACTTCAATAAAGTTATAAAATAATTTCATTTGCTTTTATATTTTAAAATTGTCTGTTATACATTAGTTCCTTAAAACTGTGAATCATAGAAATAATGTATAGTGAGATCCCAGAAAATTTCATATTGTTAACATAGCAATACTCCCAAGCAGATCTACAGATTCAAAATAAACCCTATCAAAATCCCAGCTGACTTTTTGTAGAAATCGACAAGTTGATTCTAAAAATTCATATGGAAATGCAAGGGACCTATCAAAACAATCTTGAAAAAGAACAAAGCTGGAGGACTCACACTGTAATCAAGACAGCATGAGAGTGGCATAAGGACAGACATATAGATCAATGGAATATAATTGGGAGACCAGAAATAAACCCTCTCATTTATGGGCAATTGATTTTAGACAAAGGTACTTAGACAAGGCAATAGAGAAAGAATAGTCTTTTCACCAAATGGTGCTGGAACAACTGTATCCACATGTAAAAGAATGAATTTGGACCTCTACTTTATACCATACATAAATATTTACTCAAAAAAGGATCACAGACCTAATGTAAGAGCTAAAACTATGAAACTCTTAGAAGAAAGCATAGAGATATATTTTCGTAACCTTGGGTTAGGCAGTCTTAGAAATATCACTGAAGGACAAACAACAAAAGAAAAATCAGTAAGTTGGAGTTCATCAAAATTAAATTCTTTGGAGCTTTAAGGAATACCATCAGGAAAATGAAAAGACAACCAGTAGAATGAGGGAAAACACTTGCATCTAATCAGAGGTTTGCATCTGGAATATAGATGCAAGACCACTTGCAACTCAGTAATTAAAAGACAAATAACCCAACTAAAATACAGACAAAGGATTTGAATAGATGTTTATGAAAAAAAGATATACACTCTGGATAGTGTGGCTCAGTGGGTTGAGTCTTGGCCTATGAACCAAAGGGTCATTGGTTCAATTCCCAGGCAGGGCATGTGCCTGGGTTCCAGGCCAGGTCCCCAGTTTGGGGTACATGAGAGGCAACCACACACTGATGTTTCTCTCCCTCTCTCCCTCCCTTCCCCTCTCTAAAAATAAATAAAATATTTTTTAAAAATTTAAAAAAAAAACAAAAAAGATATACAAATGGCCAGCAAGCACATGAAAAGATGTTCAACATCATTGGTCATTAGGGAAATGGAAATCCAAACCACAGTGAGATACCACTTTGCACCGACTAGGATGGCTATAATAAAAAATACAGGTACTAACAAATGCAGGTGAGGAAAGAGAAATTACTGCTCATACATTGCTGCTGGGAATGTAAAATGGTGCAGCCACTTTGGAAAATAGTTTGGCAGTTCTTCAAAAGCAAACCACATTGCAGACACATACATCCGTTTGATGTTTCTTGTAACTGCAAGAAGGCCAATGTGGCTGGAACAAAGGTGTAATAGGGGCAGAGGCAGGAGAAGTTGACATATCATTCAAGGCCTTGTGGACCATGGCGGGACTTTGGATTTTATTATGAATGTGAAGGAATTTTGAATAGTGGGACTTGGGTCTTAGTATTTGTAGTATCCACTGGAAGCCATGAGAAAGAGACAGAAAGAAGTCAGTGCCCTGGCCGGCTGGCTCAGTTGGTTGGAGTGTTGTCCCATGCACCAAAAGGCTGCAGGTTCGATCCCCCGTCAGGACACATACAGGAAGCAACTAATTGATGTTTCTCTCTCTCTCTCTCTCTCTCTCTCTCTCTCTCTCTCTCTCTCTCTCTCTCATATCCTCATGTGAGGATTAAAAAACATGTCCTCATGTGAGGGTTAAAAAACTTTAAAGAAAGAAGTCAGTGATTACTGTGCATCTTTGAGGACCCACCTGTGATCAGGAACCATAAATGCATAATGGTGTACATCTGCAGTTATATGGTGTGTTCCAATAGCACTTAGCCACCTCACTTTGGGAGCAGAAGAAAAAATGGGTGGTCAGACAGAATAAAACTCTTCCATCTTTCTTGGCAATAATGTTCCTGAATTTCTGTCTTACCAGATTTCTCCTGATGCCGTTTAGCCCATTCTGTCTTGTTCCGATGATCACTTACACACCATCCCTTCACAGAGGAAAAGATAGTTTAAATCAGATGATATCCCTGCTCTGCTCCAGTGGTTGCCCATCTGGTTGAGAATAAAGTCCAAGCTCCTTGTAATGGCCCCTGTGATTCAGTCCCATCAGAACCCATCCTGTACCACTCTCCTTTATTAACTGTGTTCCAGCCACACTGGCTTTTCAGCTTTTCAGATAGGCCGAGGAAGTTCTCTCCTTCCTCAGAACTTTTGCAGTGCTGTTCTCTGTGCTTGGAAGACTTCTCCATCTCAGGATGGGTGAGTTCCTTTTCACTTTTCAGGTCTCTGTTTAAATATCACCTACTCAGAGGAGCTTTCACCCATCCGAAGTGCCCCCCCCACGCCAACCAGTACTCCCTGTGTATTATTTTTGTAATATTGCTTGTCACAATACCCTGTTTTCTTGTTTGTTTCTGTATTTTATATCTGCTTCCATATATCCCTGCCCCTCTCCCCATGCACTGTGACATCATTAAGAATAGGCTATCATCTGTTCATCATTATTCCCAGAGTATAGAACAGGGCTAGTGCTCAGTACAAATCTGTATTTTGAGGGAGGAAGGAAGGGAGAAGCCTCTTTTGTTATCTGCACCCAATAAATAATTCCTCATTAGGATCATTTCTCAAATCCTTAGATTTGAGAAATGCTTTAGAAAGTTATCATGAGCAATGTAAAATGTGCTGTGGAGGAGGGGACAGTGGGAGGAACGCAGGACCTGAGTTATTTGTATTGCCCTCTACTGGATTCTCCTGCAAGTGGAATGAAATCCCAATTTGCTGACTGATTTGAATATCAGAGGGTTATCATATTATAGACTTTTGGAATCAGAAAGAACTGGAAGTCATGTATTCTTCTTTAAAAATTTACTTGTTTTTAGAGAGGAGAAGGGAAGAAGAAAGAGAGAGAGAAATATCAATGTGTGGTTGCCTCTCACACGCTCCCTCGTGAGGACCTGGCCCACAACCCAGGCATGTGCCCTGACTGGGCATCAAACTGGCAACCCTTTGGTTCATAGGCCAGCGCTCAATCCACTGAGCCACACCAGCCAGGGCTAGGAGTCATCTATTCTAACCTATGTCCATATAGAAACCTTTCCACAGCATCTATCCCAGGAACTTTTTAGAGGTGCCTCAATGGCAACTGCAGTAAATAAAGGGATGGCTAAATATATAGGGTTCTAGACCCCCTCAGGTGTCTAGCCCCTACTCATACTTTATTCCACATAAAATTTCACTTGGAAAAAAAAAACATTCTTCTGCCTAAGGAAAATTTTAAAACTACTGCTCTGAACTATGCCCAAATATGCTCAGGGACTAGGAATTCACTATCTTGATATTCCTTCATGCTGTTTTTATATCTCTGTTTTCAATATTTAACGATGACACTACTGACAGCAGTCACCATTCATGTGTGTGCTCGTAACTACAAAGACAAATACACCACCAAATGATTATTTGTGCATTTAAAACCTGTCCCTTGGTTTGACACAGTAGTCATGAGTTGAAGAGGCTATTGGTCTCATAGATTTATCTTGATGGTGCACATCAAGATGATCTGTGCAGCCTCTCAGCAGTCTAGAGCTATGCTGCAATACTCAGAACTGCTTCAAATGTTACCTTACATCCTACCTTGTACCTTATTTGTTTCACATCAGTGAATTACCTTCTGCATTTCAAAATTAAATTTCACCCCAGTGATATCCACCCACTTTGCCAATTGATCCAAGTCATTAGAAAGTGTGTCTGCCAAACAACACTGCCACATCTAATTTTATTTTGGACATATTAATGCAAAGCTCCCTATAGTAGCTTTTATTTTTCTAATGGGACATATAAGGGGAAGGGTCATCAAGGAACATGTACAAAGGATCCGTGGACAAAGCCAGAGGTCGGGGGTAGGATTGAGGGTGGGGTGGTTGGGGCAGGGGAATATGGTGGGTGGAAAATGGAGACAAATGTACTTGAACAACAATGAAAAAAAGAAGTACAAATAGGTAGTTATAGAATAGCCATGGGGATGTAAAGTACAGCATAGGAAATGAATAACCAAAGAATTTATGTGCATGACCCATGGACATGAACAATGGTGGGGGATTGCCTGAGGGAGTAGGAAGTGCTGGGTGTAGGAGGGCAAAGGGGGAAAAATTGGGACAACTGTAAAAACTTAATAAAATATAATTTAAAAAATAAATGAAGCTAATGACATATCTCTAGATCCCTGACCAGCCACTACATAAATCCATGATTCGTTTCTCCATGTGTTTATTTTTAATGGGTGGGAAGGTTGGCCAATGAATCACGGGACCTTTAAGTTTCCTGATTTTAGTATAGACCAGTTTATTTTTTAGTGAGTTATTCCAATCTTTTTCTAGCTTATCACATTTGACTTTGTAAATGTATAATGTGAAAGTTATTTTCCTTTTTTATTCAAGGTAAATAACATGAATCCTTTTCTCCTTTCTTTAGCCATTTCACCATTCCCATAAATTATTTAAAATAAAAATCTATTTTCAGAGCCTACCATAGGCCAAATACTTTGCTAGGTACTGAAGTTATAAAGGCGATTAAGATACAGTCCTTGCTCTCAAAGAGTTTATAGTCCAGTGCAACAATTTTCAAATGGTGCACCACAAGAATTTTTAAAACATGCAATACCTGACTATTTAGTTAAGGGCACTGACCTTTCCCGTAGACTGTCAAATTAAAAAAAAAAAAATGACAACAGCCAACACAACAATAGCTGTCTGGTGTGAATGAATCAAAATTATACCTATTGCCCTGACCAGCATCGCTTAGTTGTTTGAGCATTGTCCCACAAAGTGAAAGGTCGCTGGTTCGATTCCTGGATAGGGCACATACCTGGGTTGTGGGCCCCATCCCCAGTTGGGGCGCATGTGAAAGGCAACGAATTGATGTTTCTCTCACACGTCTATGTTTCTCTTCCTCTCTTTCTCTCTCCCTCTCTCTCCAAAAATAAAAAAAGTAAAATCTTTTTTAAAAGGGAAAAAATTATACCTTTTTTTGTCACATCAGCAAAAATATACTTTTTGGTGTGCCACAGAATTTCAGTAATTAATTTATGTGTGCCATGAGATGAAAAAGGTTAAAAACCGCTGGTCTAGTGGAAGAGACAGGTATATGAAGTAATCAGTGCAAGCCAGTTTGATTAAGTACCATAGTAGAGATTGGAAAAAACTGCTGCAGTCCAAAAAGGAATCAACTTTTTCTGCCTGGGAGAGGAAAGTGGAGCTTCAGGGATGTCTTCACGGCTCTTAAAGGATAGGTAAGAAGTTGTCAGAGGAAATGGAGGTCGTTTCTATATCCAAGACTACATAGGTGCAAAGCCGCAGAGAGCTGAAGAATATATTATGTTTGGGATAGGAAGAAAAGTTTAATGAGGTTAAGTTGTGGGTACCAGAGGGGAACGGTAAGATAACAGGTCTGAGCAAATAGGCAGGGACAAAATTATGAAGAACTTTGCAAACTATGCTAAAGAAAGGATCTCTTTTCCTGTAGGGATGGGGTCTCATGGAGGGGCTTTTAAGCAGGGTAGTGATATTGTCAGAATCATGCTTTAGAAAGTTATCATGAGCAATGTAAAATGTGCTGTGGAGGAGGGGACAGTGGGAGGGAGGAACGCAGGACCTGAGGCTGTGCGGTATGAAGCCAATTCCTTCAGCATCCTGGGATGTAAATCATTTTTGTTTCTCAACCAAAAGGGGAACAGCCATTTCTTCCCCTACTTCTCATGCATCTAATGAGAGTAAATGAGATCATGTGTTCTCTGAGCCTTAGAAGAAGCTTTCAGGTTAGAGCTAGATGGTTGGAAGTTGAGGCAGACATCATATAATTTTATACTTACTCATGCACATCTTGTGTATTTTTAAAATGTGTACTGCTCTTTTCTTACAGCTTGATTCACCTCAACTGTAAGCCCCTCAAGGGCAGAATCCAGGACATCTTGTGTTGTCCACAACCCCTAGGACAGAGAAAGACCACAGAATGAGTCCTTAGCACCTACCTGTAGGATAATTGCATAGTGTCCCCTATTAGGCAGACGGCCTGCTCCTCAAGATGGAGGCATCAGATCAGGGCCACAGTACTACTGGGGAGTTAGTAATGTTACATTTCAGGGCTTGTTCTCTAGCGGTGGCCAAAAAGATTCTAAACCTTGTTCCAGCACGCGTATGAGTGCCATGAGGGCCCCCTTACTTCCTGCCTTAAGCATGACACCTTCTTGTAAATATATGAGGTAAACCACAAAAGCTCTTTATACAAAATAGAAATAATTACCATTTTGCCAGGAAGTCACAATCCACAGGTGAAAGACAGATAGATTGAGTAGAATATATGCATACTGTGATTGTGAATAATATTTCAGAATTCAGCGTGCAGATAAGGTATAAAAAGAATATTCAAAACATTCTATTCTTTCTGGTATTATAATTAATGTAGATAAAACACGACAACACCCTAGGTGTTTTTAATGTAAGTTTTGAAAAGTTTCAGTAATATATGGTCAAATTTTGTAGAGGGGCTTTATCCTATGTCCAAAAGGATGTTCGAGGAGCAGCCATATTTTTTGTATATCAAAAATTACCTCTTTTTAACTTTTTGAGGAAAATCCACACTGCTTTCCACAGTGGCTGCACCAGTCTGCATTCCCACCAACAGTGGACTAGGGTTCCCTTTTCTCCACAGCCTCGCCAGCACCTGTTGTGTGTTGATCTATGGTGATGGCCATTCTAACAGGTGTGAGGTGATATCTCATTGTGGTTTTAATTTGCATCTCTCCAATATATTCAATAAAAAGAGAAAAATTACCCTAGATTTGCATCAGCAGAGGCCAGAAAGTCTGAAAGTATGCATGCATTTTAGAAGAAAGTTTGTGTTCTGCCCTGTCTCTCTCTGTTTCTCTCCATCTCTGTCTCTCCTGATTCGGCAGAGGTTGTGATCAGTTCACTGAACACAATGGCATTTCCTCCTATCCACACCTAATATTAACTGCAGCCAATTTACTTGGGTCAATTACGTAGGTTGGGGATGCAAGCTCATAAAGTCCTTGGCTCCTGAAACACTTGTCTTGTGTGCCAGGACCAGGTGCAGAAATACAAATACATATATATTAAGCCTGGGATAGCCTGATTTGCCAGTTGTTTTTTTTTTTAACTGGAAAGGTTGAGCAGGCACGATTTCCATCAATTAAGTCTAAAATGTTACTTTTCTTGTGGGGGAAGAAAGTACATTTAATTCCTCAATTTAGTATTGCTGTCTAAACCATTAAGGTTTTTAAGTTCAGTAAATGAGAATTTTAAGTAAAAAGTGATATTTTTGATTTACCAGAGTGTTCAAGGATGGAATGGCCTGGTTAATTGAATTTCCTGGTTTAGGGGGCAGTTATACCAGACAGACTTTTGTTGTTGTTTTATACATATTTCTTAACCTTTAAAAAATGAATCTATATACACTCCTGCAGTAGTAAAAGCACAGTAGCTAAACCTGTTGAATATGCTGCTATCATTTAGAGTTACACAGTGTTTCTGTACCCTATGTTCTAATGTGATCAGATCCTTTGAGGTAGTGCACATTGCCTAAACCTGGGGTACACACTGGGAATTGATTTGGATACTTGTCTGGCTTCTGCTCATTTACCTCTTTCCCTAAAAGAAGAATATATAAAAGAAAAATTCATTAGCCAAGAAAAGATTTTGATTTGCTAATCTATACTGAATAAAACCGTATTTTAGAGCAGGAAAATTCTACCTGTGTTATCTGCAAAAAAATGTACTAGAGAAGCTTAGATACAGAAAAACGAGACCTTGCACGCCCAAAGGAAACAACAACTGAATTTAGTTCATCATCCAATGTATTAACCTTACAGCAATTTTCAAGGTCCCACTCACCACTTTGACTGTTCTGTAGTGCAAATGTTAGGTTCTGTTTATTAACTCTCTAAGATTCTTGGTGGTAAATAGAACTGCTTTTACACCTTTTGCATTAGTTTACCTTGGACAGCATAATTATCCAAAGGGAAATATGGTTCATGGATTCTAAAAGTGGCCTTCTGGCACTTTTCAGTGTAATGAATTCAGAGTCAGTTTTCTTGATTCATTTTCAGGCAAATATTACCTTATTTCTACTATCCCAAGCCTTCATTTATCTTTAATATGACTGCTTATCATGCCAAATGGTGTGGAGAGAGTGAGAACTCTATAGAATTATGATGCTGTCACATTGATTTTTGTCTCCCAGATAACATTTTTGGTTTTATCACACAGTTAATGGATTTGCTTCTATTAACAAGTAGGGCCTTTTGACCTAATCCTTTTTCACACATTGTCCTGTCTAAATTCTACATCCAAAGGTGCTAGGTCAGTAGCTAAATTGGGTTTGTAGAAGAAAGGACCACTGCAAAGTCAATTTGTGCAAATCTGGCCCTGGGTCACTTACTTGCTTTGCGGGGAGGGGGATTTTAAAAACCCATTTAATTCCCAAACCCACATAACCTGAAAGTTGAAATGGCTAAAGTTTGGTGGGTTATTAAAGTTGCTACTAGAAGGATCAGTGGTGGTTTATTTTCTAACCAAAAAGCTCTTAAATTCAAATCAGAAAAATGGCAAAGAGGATAGAAGCAAACAGAAAAAGTGGCAAAGTAGTAAATGGGGAAAGACAAGTGAAGAGATAAGAGAAAGCTGACAAAGTAGACTAATTTCACTGACATTACACAGTTGGGATGGTGAAAGGGAAATAGGCATGGAGGGGAAGTGGAGGAAATTATGAGAAATGGAAAAAGTAATAGATGTTGAAAAGGTGATATCAAAACTGTTTAACAAAGTGATTAAGCTTGTGGGCTGATTAACCAGACTGCCTAAATTCAAACTCAGGATCAGCTACTTTCTGTGTGACCTTGGACAAGTTACTTAATCTGCCTAGGTTTTCGTTTCCTCGTTGATGAAATGGGAATAATAATAGTACCTACCTCACAGGGTTGTTGTGAAAATTAATTGAATTAACATATTGAAAGCACCTAGTACCGTTCATGGCACAGGTTAATCAGTAAATGTTGGCTATTATTTTTGTTTTATTCCAACAACAGAGAAAAGCCAAACCATACTAGAGCTTGTTTCATGGATGTGGACAACAGTGTGGTGATTACTGGAGGGGGGAAAGTATAAGGGGGATAAATGGTAATGGAAAAAATCACAATAAAGGTTAAATTAAAAAAAGGGGAAAATTATCCATGGTCCATGCCACTATAAAAAAATCAAAATAGCTATAATTAAAGAATTATAAGAGTTATGCTAACATGAAAAGAGAAAATAGATATCTCAGCAAGTCTTAGGAAGGACTAAATAAGAAAACACTGGAAATCTGTAAAGCTGACTCTGGATACCAGGATAAAAAAGAAAGGATGATTGTTGCAAAATCTTTGCCAATAACAATTAAGTATTTGAACAGTGCATGTATCTGGCTCTGCCTAGGTGAGGTAGCCACCTGATGTTTTACATGTGTCTTGAAGTCATGATCCAAGAATCCCTGATTTCTGGCCTAATGGACATAAAAACAGCAAATGCATATGAGCAAATGTAGTTGACTGAGCCCTGCATTTTTTCTTTCTTTTTTTAATAGCTTATTTTTATTGTATTTTTCCATTATCATTTATCCCCCTTATCCTGTCTTCTACTTCCCCCCCACCCACCTCCTTCTCCCCTGTAATCACCACACTGTTGTCTGTGTCCATGAGTTCTTTTTCTTAAACATTGACTTTGTGGTTTACAGTTCACCAGGTCATTTAAGAAGCTGGGTGTTTCTGAGTAAAGGAAAAAGAATGCCTAACCACAAAGTTGCAGGCACATTTATCAAAGTTTTCAGAAATGTGTTGACTAAACCTGGTCTTGTTCTCTGAATACATTTGTGTTGATTATGTGAAAGGCAAAATGCACTGGACAATTGAGGAAACTGAAATTATGTTATTCAGCTATTGCAATGGAGAGAATATTTATTAATGAAGAATATCTCAAAGAAAAGGAAGGGGGCCTGGGGTTTTATAGGGACAGGCAGATAAACAAAGGAGTCATCAATGAGTGTTAGAGGAATCATTTCGAAAAAACGGAGATGGATAATAAGCCCGGGTAGGATGATCCCTTGCAATTAGCCTTTTCCTAGAAAACCAAGGGGAGGTTCTTAGCCATCACTGATTTCTGGGGAACACAGGGATCAAATAAACTTCAACACTGCCATTTCCCCCTTTTGTTCCAGACAAATACATTTCATTTCTGAGCAACTCAGATGCACTTACAAACTTCCTGAGTAGCATGAAGCAGAGTCTAAGAAATAGCCTCTTGAAGACTCTCTTAAGGTGTTGTTCCTGTAAAACCGGATGAACTATCTGTTGAGTTGGTGGCAAAAGTCACTTGTTTTAGGGTCTTGGAGATCAGACATCTTAAAAGAGGGAGGACTAAAATGAAAAACAAAGATATCAATATAAAAGGTTAGATTACAGTAAAGAGCCCAGGACTGGACCGTGAAGGTAACCAGTCAAGTGGCTTCTAAGACATCAGTGGAGGGAAATCTTTCCATTTTCCAGTACTACTCAAAGACCTCGGATGTCAGTGCTGTTGGTGACATTGACCACAGTCTAGGTTACCTCTCTTGTAAGAACATGCATGACCCAAGTATTTCTTTGGACTTCTTAGTGGCTTAGGCAACGGCTTGTTTAAGGGGAATGCCAGTCACGCGTGGCCTGCTGAAGTGATGAGTTCTTCCAGGTTCACATCAAGTCATCGGGCTGGAGCTTGCAGGGCTGCTCCAGGACCCAGAGAAGAAAGCAAGCTGTAAGGCAGCGCAGGGTCCCAATAGGGGTTTGGGCAGCCAGGTTTTGGTTCTTGATTACTCCAAGTCAGGCAGAGGAAGAAAAGTTGGGAAAGTTAGTTTGGAGGATATTAGCCAGGTGTTGAAGAAAAGTTAGAATTGAAAATTTGCTAAGTATCAACAATTTGGGCAAGGTAACCAGATCCAGTCCAGTTTCCAAATAGGTACCCAAACTGGTTTTTCATGTACAAAAGAAATTCAGTTATATTCTTTATCACAGAAAACAAAGTTTGCATACTCATCAGTAGCCTGCAACTATAAAGAGATGCAAAATAGCTCAAAGACAATAATTACATTTTGATAACCTGGAATGGCGTGCTATAGATGAGACAGAGGTTTCCTCTGAAACACAAAATGTCTCTATACAGTCATTTCCCCTTTTCATCAAAGATAATCTCAAAGAGAAAGATTATTTTTAACTCAAAACAAAGCAAGTCTCAAAAATAAACAAAAGAAAAAATAGATAAATAGGAGTTCATCAAAATTAAAAACGTTTGTGCTGAAAAGGACATTATTAAGAAAGTGAAAAGACACCATACAAAATGGGAAAAATATTTGCAAATCATGTTTCTAAAAAAGGCCTGGCACCCAGAATATATACAGAACTCCTATAACTCAACAAAAAGACAGCCCAATTTAAAAATGGGCAAAGGACTTGAGCAGACAGTTCTCCAAAGAAGATATATACAAATGGCCAACAAGCACATAAAATAATGTTTGACATCATTAGTCATCAGGGAAATGTAAATCAAATTCACAGTGAGACACCACTTCACAGCCAGTAGGATGGCTAGAATTTTGAAATTAAAAAAATAAACAGAAAGTAAGTGATGGTAAGGATGTAGAGAAATTGGAACCCTTGTACATGGCTGGTGGAAATGTAAAATTGTGCAGTCATTATAGAAAACAGCTTGGAGGTTCCTGAAAAGTTAAACGTAGGATTACTATATGGCCCAGCAATTCCACTCCTAAGTATATACCCAAATGAATTGAAAACAGGTACTCAAATGCTGGTACATGAATGTTCATAGCACTATTATTCACAAAGCCAAAAGGTGTAAACAATCCAAATTTCCATCAACAAATGACTATATAAACAAATGTGGTCTATATCTATTATGGAGCCATAAAAAGGAATAAAGTAATGATCCATGCTACAACATGTATGAACTTTGAAAACATGCCAAGTAAAAGAAGCCAGACACAAAAGAGTGCATGTTGTATGATGCCACTTATATGAAATATCTAGAATATCCATAGAGCCATAATGACGATTGCTGGTTTTCAGGAACTAAGGGGAGGGGAGCAATAGGAAACAATCCCTTAATTGGTGCAGTGTTTTCCTCTGAGGTGTGAAAATGGTTCAGAACTAGATTGAGATGATGGTTCCACAACATTATAAGCACACTAAATGCCACCGGATTATATAATTTAACATGGTTATTTTTATTTATGTGAATTTTGCATCAGTAAAAATAATAAAAATTAGGTCTCATTAGCAAGAATTATTGCATCAATAAAAACAATAAAAGTTAGGTCTCATTAGCAAGAATAGTAATTTGCCATATAGAACTTAAGGTTCCTTTGCTGAAAGTTTTCATAAGAAATCTGTTTGAAGTTTTAAAAGCCTATTAAGATTAGGAAGCCAAATTAGGAAGATTTTACCTGCAGTACCTATAAACTTGGGAGAACTCTTCTCTTCTTGGGGATTCCCCAAATATTCTAAGGTTGCAGGGCCTGCTGGGAAGGAACTTTCCTTACTGACCTGTAAGGCTGGGAGCCCTGTAAACCAGGTACTGGGCTAGGTTTCCCAAGAGGGCTTTGTAAGCATTGGCTCCATAAAGTCAACCTTAATTCCTTAAAAGTATCTGATAATATCTGATTTGATGAGCATCACTCACAAATATGACATTCCAGACAAGGCCTTGGTTACACCAAGTGTTTAGAAACCAGTGTTTCTAACCATGTCCTGATAACAAGTAGGACAGACAGATTCTTATTGAGCCTATGCAGATAAATATATTAATATAAAAATAAGAATACTCAACAAGAGTTTCCAAATCCTAGAGGGCTCAGACAGGGGGATGAGCTATCATTTACGAATGCTTCATTTCCATTTACAAAAACATGGTTTACCAAATTATTATGAGTTATAAATAGGATAAGAGAAAAGAGAAAAAAGTTCCTTACACATCCAGAAAACAGATCATTAAAATGTCAGCAACATTCTAAACAAAAGCCACAATCATACCTCATTAGTTCATGCAGGTCTATGTAATTATTTCTTGTTTCATTCAACCCGGTGTTAGCAGTCTCATTAACCCATCTGCGTCTCAACTAGAGTTCTTGAAATCCTGACTCAGTTCACTGGCATGGTCTCAAAATTGTTTAAACTATTCCATCAGAAGTCTGTAATCAACAGTGCTTGGCATAATTCTTTTCCATGGGGGCTCTGCGACAGTCTTTCTCTGTTGAAGATGAAGCACTCTAGCTTGTATTTGATTACAAGTGCTTTTAGGGGCATATCAGATTAAAACATTAAACTATCTATACATGGCAAAAGACTTACAAAATAAATGTGGTTAACTTGCTACTGATCATTTTCAAAAGTGAAGGATCTGATAAAAGCTTATTACAAGAATAATAATGCAACTGACAAGGGCATGTTGTTTCTGTGGCATGCAAAACAAGATAAAAGTCAATCAACAAATTTTTAGATAAAATATGCATAAACATAATGATTAACCCTATTTTCAATATTGTTTCTAATTTATAAAAATAGACAAACACAATCTTACAGAGACAAAACAATCCTCAATTATATAATAACCCTGATAAAATATACAATAAATATACCAAGCATATAGTTAGAATATATCGAGAATATTAAGTGGAGAACATCTTAAACATATTAAATATTAATAAAATTCTATAGGTAATTGATATGAATCCCCAATTGAAAACGAAGGACGTAACAGATGCTAGATTTAAAATAAAGAAGCAAAGTTAAGGCCAAGTTAACATTTAAAAAATTAAAAATTATGACTTAAAACACTATACTATAGTTGTCTAATATCTGACAAAGCAGCATTGGGACTCTGACAAATAGAAACACATGGTCAGTGAGGACACTGATGAATCTCTAGGCACTTCCTATACAGCACACACTTTCTGAAATATATTAATAACAACATTTTGCCTATGCCAATTTAACATAGGGAAGGCTGAGCATTTCTTCTTATTTGGCAACTCTTCCCATGCATCTCATCAATAGTAACATATCAAATGAACCTAATTATTTCTAGGACCTCTCTTTTTATAAAGTGAAAGGATAAGCCCTTTGTGATTTTTCCAGAGGCCCAGTGAGATGCGATTAAGATAGGATGATGGGTGACAGAAAAATAATACTTGCTTCTCTATCTAACCAAAATGATGATAAAAGATTATAAAAAGTGAACATAGGAGAGGATGTGATTGTAAAGAACCTCATGTCTTTCCTAAGTGATAGGACTACTTTTCTTTTCTTTTTCTTTTTTAGAGAAGGGAAGGGAGGGAGAAAGAGAGGGAGAAAGACATCAATGTGCAGTTGCATCTCATGCACCCCCTACTGGGGACCTGACCTGCAACCCAGGCATGTGCCCTACACTGGGAATCAAACTGGTGACCCTTTGGTTCACAGGCCAGCACTCAATCCACTGAGCCACACCAGCCAGGGTTGCTTTCTTAAATGATGAATAAAAGAAAGTCAACATAAACCATAGGACATTCTACTAAGACACAGAATCTTTGTTAGAGGAAGATTACTTATACCCTGGCAGGGGGTGTCCAACCTGCAGCCCACGGGCCACATGTAGCCCAGGGTGGCTGTGAATGTGGCCCAACATAAAATCATAAATTTACTTAACAGTATGAGATTTGTGTGTGTGTGTGTGTGTGTGTGTGTGTGTGTGAGACATGTCACAATGTATGTAATGTGTGGCCCAAGACAACTCTTTTTCCAGTGTGGCCAAGAGATGCCAAAAGATTGGGCACCCCTGCAAAGAAAAGCTTTTACAAGCTATAATTAAGAAAAGACAAATAATTTTTTAAATGTCTTTTTAACAGAGAGAAAACCAAATTACAGTTTTGTATCAGTATAGTATTTGATACTAAAGTTCTTTTTTGGAAATTTTATAAATAAACCCACCTAACCTTAGTCAACTTTGACCTCAGTGAATAAAATTCCCTTTCTGTGAACCTTCTACCACTTTCTATATCCATGCACTTCTCTAAGTAGCAAAAAATAACATGTTCATTAATAGACCCAAATTCATGTCTCTGTGGCATGTAAAAATAAGAAGCAAAAGCATATATACTTAAAATTATGCTTAGTAATTAATGGCATTCTCTTAGAAATAATTTAGGCACCTGATGAATATCCATTAATTAACTAAGTTTAGTATCAGCTCAAAGTTTGTTACCTAAAGATCTTGTAAATTATCCTCACACTCACATACTACAAAACAATTTCTGTTGAAATAAAGTTGGTCAGAATAATGACTCAATTTGGTTGAACAAATTTACATTTGTCATAGTCTCAAACACTTAGTAGAATTAATGTTAGTTCATTCAATCAGTAAACCTGTATGAGTTTTAGAAGAATACACCAATGTAGAATAAAAATCTAAATGTATATTACACTTAACACTGGTAAATCAGGAAAGATAAGTGATTTTAGTAAAACAAAATTATTAGTCATCTTAGTCAAAGATTTGCCTAAATTATAGAAATATTCTTCAAACATTTGAGTTTGCTTTTTAAAAAACATATTAAACCTATTGGGGTTACATTGTTTAATGAAGTTATATAGATTTCAAGTATTCATTTCTGTAATACATCATCTGTATACTGCATTGTGTTTACTACCCAAAGTCAAGTCTCTTTCTGACACAATGTATTTGATCCCCTTTACCCTTTACTATCTCTCCCTACCCCTGCCCCTTCTCTCTGGTAACTATGAGTTTTTGTCTGACTTGTTTATTCATTTGTTGCTTTCACTTTTATATTCCACATATGAGTGAAATATATGGCTCTTGAGTTTTTCCGCCTGACTTATTTCATTTAGCATGATATTCTCAAGATCTATCCATGTTGTCACAAATGGCAGTATTTCATCTTTTCTTATGGCTGTGTAGTAGTCCATTGTATATTTGTACCACACCTTCTTTATCCAGTCATCTCCAGTCATCTATCGAGGGATATTTAATTGTTCCCATGTTTTAGCCACCAAGAATAAGGCTTCAATGAACATAGGGGAGCATGCATCTTTATGAATAAATGTTTTCAAATTTTGGGGGTAGATACCCAAAGAAGGATTGTTGGGTCACATGGTAACTGTATTCTTAAGTTTTTGAGGAACTTCCATACTATTTTCCATAGTGGCTGTACTAGTTTACTTTCCTACAGCAGTAAATGAGGGTTCCTTTTTCTCCACAACCTCTCCAACACTTGTACCTGTCTTGTTGATCATAGCCATTCTAACAGGTGTGAGGTGGTATCTCATTGTAGTTTCGATTTGCATTTCTTTAATAGTTAATGAAGTCAAGCATCTTTTTATATATCTGTTGGCCATTTATATGTCTTCTTGGGAGAAGTGTTTGTTCAGGTCCTCTGACAAATTTTAATTGGATTGTTTCTTTTTGTGATTGTTCAGTTGTATGAGTTCTTTATATCTTTTGGATATTAACTCCTCTTTGCTATTGTTTGTCCTGAAGCTATTGTTTGCATATATCTTCTCTATTCTGTTGGTTTCCT
The DNA here is from genome assembly GCF_021234165.1 of Pteronotus mesoamericanus. Taxonomy (NCBI): domain Eukaryota; kingdom Metazoa; phylum Chordata; class Mammalia; order Chiroptera; family Mormoopidae; genus Pteronotus; species Pteronotus mesoamericanus. The sequence goes on from NW_026555198.1 coordinate 9,537,361, forward strand.
TTTTGTTTTGTTAAGGGTTTCTTTTGCTCTGCAGAAGCTTTTTATTTTGATATAGTCCCATTCATTTATTTTTGCCTTTACTTCCCTTGCCTTTGGGGTCAAATTCATAAAATCCTGTCTTAAGACCAAGGTTCTTAAGTTTAGTACCTATGTTATTGTCTATGTAATTTATTTTTTCAGATCTTATATTTAGGTCTTTGATCTTATCTAGATTTTCCAGGTCTTCATCATTCAATCTAGGAAGGTTATATATTTTTAAGAACTTGTTTCTTCTAGGTTATTGAGTTTGGTGGCATATAGTTTTATGTAGTATTCTTGCACAATCCTTTGTATTTTTGTGGTGTCTTTTGTAACTCCTCCTTCATTTATGATTTTGTTTATTTGAGTCTTTTCTCTTTTTTCTTTAGTGAGTCTAGCAAAAGGTTACTTAGTTTTATTAATCTTTTCAAAGACCCAGTTCTTTGTTGCATTAATTTTTTTCTATAGACTTTTTGTTCTCTATTTCATTCAATTCAGGCCCAAATTTTATTATATTCATCCTCCTGCTGACTTTAGGCTACATTTGTTCTTCTTTTTGTAGATCTTTAAGTTGTAATATTAGGTTATTTATTTGAGATTTTTCTTGTTTCATGAGATAGGCCTATGATGATATAAACTTCCCTTTTACTATTGCTTTTGCTGCATCCCAAAAGTTTTGATATGTTGTGTTGTCATTCTCATTTGTCCCTGTGTGTGTTTTGATCTCTCCTTTTAGTTCTTCTTTGACTGTTCTTTAGTAGCATGTTGTTTAATCCACACATTTGTAGTTTTTCCCACTTTCTTTTTCCTGTTGATTTCTAATTTCAAAGCATTGTGGTCAGAGAATATGCTGGTAATTTCAATATACTTAACTCTGTAAAGGCTAGTCTTATGTCCCAAGATATGGTCCATTCTTAAGAATGTTCCATGTGCGCTGGTGAAGAAAGTATAATCTGGTATTGTTGGATTAAAGGTTCTGTAAATGTCAATTATGTCCATTTGATGTAATGTGTCGTTTAAAGCCAATATTTCTTTGTTGATTTTCTGTTTGGATGATCTACCCATAGCTGTCAATGGAATATTTAGGTCCCCAACTACAATTATATTTTGTCAGTCTCTTTCTTTCTGTTAGTAGTTGCTTTATATATTTCAGTATTTCCTGATTGGGTGCATATATGTTGGTAAGTGCTGTGTCTTCTTGATGTAGTATCCCCTTTATCATAATAAAATATCTGTGTCTCTCATTACCTTTGTTATCTTGAAATCTACTTTTTCAGATTTAAATGTGGCTGTACCCACTTTTCTCTGGATGTCATTTGCTTGGAGAATAGTTTTCCACCCTTTCATTTTGAGTCTATATTTGTCCTTGCAGCTGAGATGTGTCTCCTAAAGGCAACATATGGTTGGGTTTTGTTTTTTGATCCAGTCTGATAGTATGTGCCTTTTTTGGAGGGGTGAGTTCAGTCCATTTATATTTCAAGTAATTATTTAGGAGTTTCAAGATGGCTGCAGAGTAGCTTGAAGCTATACACACTTCCAGCACCACACCAGATTTAAAGCTAAATTATAGAGCCGTCAACCTGAATGACCAACTGAAGAACAGCTGAACAGGAGTATTATATCCAAGGATTTATAGAAAATGGTACACAGACTGACAAGAAGGGTGGAGACACAGAGAGGGCTGGCCCCTGTGCCCATGTGTGTTGGCTGAGAAGCTAGAGGGATATCTCAGCTGCAGGAGTCCCCACTGAGTAGCATGGGGTCTCAACCCCACACCAGGACCTTCAAACCAGAACACCAGGAGCCTGCATAGCATTTGGCAGTCAAAATCAGCAGGAACTCAGAAAGAAGAGGGAGTCTGCTAGAAACCCAGGTGCACTCCTAAAGGGCCAACACACAGGTGCTCACTCTTGGGCAGTCACCCAGGCTATGGCAGAGGGAAGGTTATTCAGGGCACATGGGAGTCATAAAGAGAAGATCTGTGTGGTATGGCCCCAAAGAGAGATCTCGAGGGTCAGCTAACGAGGTCCTGGACCTCAGTCAATATCCCACATCACTCCCAGGTACCGTCCTCCCAGGGCCTGGCACTCCTATTGTTACAGCGCCAGCCTGGGGAGCAAACTAACCCAGTCCTCCAAATACTGGTGACACCACCCTGCCAAGCTTGAGTCCAGCAGAAAGGTCTGTTAGCCTCAGTCAAAAGGGACCTTTGGTATGTGATTTCTCTGGAGAAGCTATAGGCAGACACTCAGGCACACAATGAACTTTCAGGCTTTGGAACAGGGTCCAGCCTTCCCCTCTACCTGCACACTCAGCTAGCACCACTCTCAGTGGGAGACTATTTTGCTCTATCTTCCGAAGTCTTGGGGGCTATGCCCTGCTGAACTCAGATCTGCAGGGGGAGCTGGGACCTCCAGAGCATATCTCCCTTAGAGGCTCTGGTCTGGTTCTAAAATGGGTATGGCTATGCATCTAAGGGGAGGCATAGAGCTCACTCCCCTCCTGGGGGCTTGACAGTTGCCACCCCAATGGAGGACTGTCCTGATATGTTTTACTAAGTCCAGGTGGCCCTGCCCTACCAAGCTTGCTCCTACAGTGGGGACAGTTGGCTGCATGCAACCTGAACCAATGGTGCACTCTTTGGGGGGAAGCTAGAGTTGGATACTCTGGCAGAGACTAAGTGGTATGGCTTTGGAGTAGGGGCCACTTTTCCCCTCATTGAGTATGTGATCAGACTGCACCCAAGTAAGAGACCCACTAGCCCTGTCCTCCTGACCCAGTCTCCCTGCCCTACTGAGCTTGTGCTGTGTGTAAAGGGCAGTAGGATATGGCCATCTTGGGCCCACTCTGAAGTCTTTCTTCAAAAGCCTTGGACCTTTTTTTGATCTTCCCCCAGCTCAAAGCTGCAGGAAACTGATGCTTGTACACAGTTTTGCCCCTACCACCCATACCCAGGCCAAGAAGACATAGCCACAATCAGTGGAGAACAGGGTAGCTCCAGACAGGTAGCCCAAGTCTAGTTACAAACAACATCTGACACAAACCTACACCGGAACCCTATCCAAGTGGGCCCAGAGCCAACACAACCAGTGGTGGGCTTCAAACCTCACCAGAGCTCAGCCCAAATAGCCACACAAACAGCACAGCTGAAGGTGAACTCTGACAGGCACCAGAACCTGCTGGGAACAACTCTGCCTTGGGGGCAGCTCCTAAACAGTGACTCATACATGGCAATTCTTATAGTCAGCCAGCCTGAGGGTTAACTCCACCCTCAAATGAACCAAAAACATTCAGAACTCAACTACAACAGGAGGGGGCACATAACCCACACAAGAAACATTTCTGTACCGCCTAGCGCAGATGATCTTGGGAGACATAGCAGATCTGTCTAATACACAGAATCACACACAAAAAGGCAGACCAAATGGGGAGGCAAAGAAGTATGTCCCACACAAAAGAACAAGAGAACTTCCCAGAAAAAAAAGAAATGAAATGGAAGCAACCAAGATACAAGATGCAGGGCTTAAAAGAATAGTTATAAGGATGCCTAAGGACCTTAGGGGAAGAATGAATGATCTCAGTGAGAAATTAAACAAAGAAATAGTAGATTGTAAAAAGGACATAGAAACCATAAAAAACAATTAGTTGAAAATGAAGACTACAATATCTGAAATGAATGCACCAGAATGAATCAGCAGCAAAATATATGAAGGAGAGGATGAAATCAGCAAGCACCCAAGCAGAGCATCAAAAAGAAAAGAGAATTTTAAACAATGCAAAAGGCTAAGGGCCCTCTGGGACAATATCAAACGGAACTACATCCACATCATAGGGTACCAGGAGGAGAGGAGAGTGAGCAAGGGATAGAGAACCTGTTTAAAGAAATAATGGCTGAAAACATCACTAAAATGGTGAAGGAAAAAGTCACACAAGTGTAGGAAGCAAAGAGAGTGCCAATCAAGATGAACCCAAAGAGACTCACACCAATACACATCATAATTAAAATAGCAAAAGTTAAAGACAAAGAGAGACTCCTAGAAGCACCAAATGGACAGACAGTTACCTACAAGGAGCTCCCATAAGGCTGTCAGCTGATTTCTCAACAGAAACACTTCAGGCCAGAGGGACTGGCATGAAATATTATTCAAAGTGATGAAAACCAAGGGCATATAACTAAGACTACTCTACCCAGGAAGGCTACCATTTAAAATTGAAAGTGAAATAAAGAGCTTCCCAGACCAAAAAAAAAAAAAAAAAAAGCTAAAGGAGTTCATTACCACCAAACCAGTATTGCAATAAATGATAAAGGACCTGCTTTAAGAAGAGGGATAATAAAAACCCCAGAGGCACATAGGTATAAAGAATAAAATGGCAATAAATAAGTACCTATTAATAATAACCTTAAATGTAAGCAGATTAAATGCTCCAGGTAAAAGACATAGCGTATCAGAATGGATAAGAAAACATGATCCATATATATGCTATCTATAAGAGATCCGTCTCAGAACAAAAGATACACACAGGCTAAAAGTGCAAATGGAAACAAAAAAGCAGGAAGAGCAATACTTGTATCAGAGAATAGGCTTCAAAACAAAGGCCATAACAAGAGACAAAGAAGGTCACAACATAATTCTAAAGGGATTGATCTAACAAGAGGGATATAACCCTGATAAACATTTACACACTCAACATAGAAGCACCTAAAGACATAAACAAACAAAAAGAAAATCTTCAGAGGAGCGTGAGGACTGTGAAGCAGAGACCACAGTCAGGAAACATCTAAATAGGTTGCCCTCTGGAAGAGAACATACCTGGAAATCTGGGAAGACATCAGTGGAGGATCACGTTGCAAGAGCGTATGACTTTGAGAAAGAAGACCAAAAAGATTTGAGTAGTTCAGAGGAAGATGTTACTGACGCAAAAACTCCAGTAATTGATAAACTTGGGAAGAAAAGGACTTCTGCAGGAATAGTTAAAGATATGAGAGGTGAAGTACAGAATATAATGGAAAAATTTGGAGCTGACATTAACAACATTTTTCTTGCAAAGAAAAAAAGACTAGCAATGTGTACCAAGGCTTCCCTCAAAATCTGTAGCCAGAAAATTGAATATATTTGGAAAACCCAACAAGATCTAAGGCAGAAGCTTAACCAAGAATTTTCTCAGCAGTTTCTGACTTTTTCAGCAGTAGGAGATAGATGTGCATAAAACTGAGGAACAAGAAGAAAAACTAGCTAATTTGTTTCAACAGCAATGAAAGGTTTTTCAACAACCTGGAGTTGTTCAGAGCCAGAGACTGAAAGCAATTAAACAGTTATATGAATAGTTCACAAAGAGTATGGAGTACTTGGAAAAGAATCAGGATACTCTGCTTACTGGTGCACAAAATGAACTGAAAAGAGAAATGGCCATGTTGCAAAAACAAATTATGATGGCTACTCCGAAGCAGGAGATGGCAAATGTTCGAAAGTCTCTTCAAACCATGTTATTCTGATGACTCTTTGAAGGAAGAACTTGAACCTAAGTATATGATACAATTATAATAACATTAGCTAAGACGCATCTAAGTCTTTAGAGTGATTTTAAAATTCTAGTTTAAAATATTATATCATGATAATTATTAGCATAAGTGCAAGCCTCCTCTTTCTGTTAACCTCCAAATAAAATCTAAACAGTTTTGTGAGTAGCAGCAGTTCCTAAACTGTATGTGTCAAGCTTTCTGCCTTTTAATAGTAACAGTGAATTTTTCTCTTGTAACACTTGTCAATGAACTTAGCAGTAGAGTTAATTTCCAAAAATAAGTTAAAAAATTTAAAAATCTTAGCGGACATTGAGAGATCAACAGCAATACAGTCATAGCATGGGACTTTAGCACCCCACTGTCATCAATGGCTAGGTCATTCAGACAAAAAGCCAAAAAGGCACCAGCAACCTTAGAACACCCTGAATTAGATGGGTTTAGTTGATATTTACAGAGCATTTCATCCCAACGCAGCAGAATATACATTTTTTTCAAGTGCACATGAAACATTCTCAAAGATAGACCACATACCAGGATACAAGATAAGTCTTAATAAACTGAAGAAGATTGAAATCATTTCAAGCATCTTCTCTGATTACAATGGTATCAAACTAGAAATCAGTTGCAATAAAAAGCTTCAAAACTCTCAGACACATTGAGGTCAAATAACATGTTATGAAACAAGGAATGAGTTAACAATGAGATCAAGGAAGAAATCCAAAATTTCCTGGAGACAAACAAAAATGCACACACATCAACCCAAACTATGGGACACAACAAAAGCAGTCCCAAGAGGAAATTCATAGCATTACAGGCCTACCTCAAGAATCAAGAAAAATCTGAAATAAATAATCTTACCCTACACCTAAAAGAACTAGAAAAGAACAACAAACAAATCGAGGAGTAAGTAGAGGGAAAGAAATAATAAAATTAGAGTGGAAACAAATGACATAGAGACTAAAAACAAGATACAAAAGATCAATGAAACCAAGAGCTGGCTCTTTGAAAAGAAAAACAAGATTGACACACCTCTAACCAGACTCATCAAGAAACAAAGAGAGAAAACCCAAGTAAATAAAATCAGAAACGAAAGAAGGGAAGTTATAACTGGCACCAAATAAATACAAAGAATTGTAAGATAATACTATGAACAACTATACAAGGTCTGTCTGGAAAAAGTCCAGCCATTGTTAATGTAATGAGAACAGTTTGTGTGACATCAATGTAACCTGGCAGCCAAGGAGAGTGGATTGGAATACGCATGTGTGAACAATGATGAATTCACTGTACTAGTCAGTGGCGGTAGTAGATGCCATTCAGTGAGCATGTGTACTGTGTGGCTGTCACATTCAAAATGACTGAGTGGGTAGAGCAACGAATCTGCATCAAATTCTGCATTAAGTTTGAACATTTCTGTGCAGAAATTAATCAGATGAATTAGAAGGCCACAGCCATGGGCAACTGCTGACTGGCAGCTTCATCACAACAGTGCACCCACTCATGTATCACATCTCATGCAGAGCTTTTTGGTGAAACATCAAACCACCCAGGTGACTCAGCCCCGCTACAGCCCAGATTGGCACTCAGCCCCTGTACAGCCCAGATTTGGCACCCTGTGACTTCTGGCTTTTTTTTCAAAACTAAAATCACCTTTGAAAGGAAAGCAATTTCAGGGAATTACAATGGGGCAGCTAATGGTGATTGGGAGAACTGTGTGAGGTCCCAAGATGCCTACTTTGAAGAAGACTGAGATGTCATTGTCCTATGTAAAATGTTTCTTTTATCTTGTATCTTCTTCATTAAATGTCTCTATTTTTCATGTTACATGCTCGATACCTTCTGCACAGACCTCATATGCCAACAAATTGGACAACCTAGGCGAAATGGATAAATTCCTAGAAATATACAATCTTCTACAACTGAATCAGAAAAAATCAGAAAATCTGAATAGATCAATTACAATTGAAATTGAAGCAGTAATCAAAAACTCCCAGCAAACAAAAGTCCTGGATTGGATGGCTTCACAGGTGAATTTTACCAAACATTCAAAGAAATAACACCTATCCTTCTCAAACTATTCCTAAAAATTTCAAGGGGAGGATAGACTCCCAAGCTCATTTTATAAGGCCAGCAGTATTCTAATTCCAAAACCAGATAAAGATACTACAAAGAAATAAAATTATGGGCCAATATCCATGATGGACATAGATGCTAAAATCCTCATCAAAATATTATCAAACCAGATTGAGCAACATGTTAAAAAGATCATACACCATGATCAAGTGGGATTTATTCCTGGGATTCAAGGTTGGTACAATATTAGCAGGTCAGTGAATGTGATACACCACATAAACTAAATGAAGGATAAAAATCACATGATCATATCAATAGATGCAGAAAAACATTTGATAAAATCTAGCACCCATTTATGATTAAAAAAAAAAACACTCATCAACGTGGGAATAGAGGGACAATCCCGCAACATAATAAGGCCATATATGACAAGCCCACAGCCACATCATACTCAGTGGGCAAAAACTAAAAACATTTCCTTAAGATCAGAAACAAGACAAGGATGTCTGTTTTCACGATTCTTATTCAACGTAGTGGAAGTCCTAGCCACAGCCATCAGACAGGAAGAAGAAATAAAAGGCATCCAAATTGGAAAGGAAGAAGTAAAACAGTCATTCTTGCATGACATGATACTGTATATTGAAAACCCTAAAGACCACCAAAAAACTACTAGAACTGATAAGTGAATTCTGTAAAGTAACCCAATACAAAATTAACATTCAGAAATTGGTGGCATTTTTATATACTAATAATGAACTATCAGAAAGAGAAATTAAGAAGACAATCTCATTTACTATTGCAACAACAACAAAATAAGATACCAAGGAATAAATTTAACCAAGCAGGTAAAAGACCTGTATGTGAAAAATTATAGGATACTGAAGAAAGAAATTGAGGAAGATACAAGTACAAGCATACACTGCATTAATGGATAGCAAGAATTAACATCATTAGGATATCCATACTACCGAAAGCAATTTGCAGATTCAATGCAACTAATATCAAGATACCAATTACGTATTTCACAGAACTAGAACAAATATTCCAAAAATTTATATGGAACCAAAAAGATCCTTAATAGCCTCAGCAATCTTGAGAAAGAAGAACAAAGTTGGAGGTATCGCAATACCTAATATCAAACTATACTAGAATGCCATTGTAATCAAAACCCCCTAATACTGGCATAAGAATAGACATATAGATCAATGGAACAGAAGAGAGAACCCAGAAGTAAACCCACACCTATATGGTCAATTAATAAATGACAGAGGAGGCAAGAAAATTCAATGGGATAGGCAGTCTCTTCAATAAATGGTGCTGGGAAAATTGGACAGATACATGCAAAAAAGTGAAACTACACTACCTTCTAATACCATACACAAGAATAAACTCAAAATAGATAAAAGACCACAAAACCAAAAAAAAAAAAATCATAGAAGAAAACATAGGCAATAAAATCTCAGACATCTTTGGTAGCAATATTTTTTCTGCTATATCACCTTGGGCAAGGGAAACAAAGGGAAATAATAAACAAATGGAACTCCATCTGGTCAGCTTTACTTAAGCTCATTAGTTCATTCTTCATCTCTTTTATTGAGTTCTTCACCTCCAGAATTTCTATTTGGTTCATTTTTAAGGTTTCAATCTCTTTGGGAAAGTACTCCTTTTGTTCTCTGATTTTATTTCTGAATTCATTAAACTGCCTATTTGTGTTTTCTTATATTTCATTGAGTTTTTTGGCAATCTTGAATTGCAATCTTGAATTCTCTGTCATTTAAATCACATATTTTCATGTCTTTAAGTTTATTTTCTGGAGATTTTTTTATTTTCTTTCTGAGCTGCCTCATTACCTTGCTTATTCATGGAATTTGATGGATTATTTCTCTGCCTAAGCATCTATGAAAATGAAATCTGCTCTTTTTTTTTTTTAATGTAAAGAGTGGCATTTCTCTGTTTATTAGGTTGATAAGAAGTCTTTCTTTTCTTTTCCAGTAGGTGGCTCTAAAGTGCAAGGTTCTTACTTTCTCTTGCACTGGATCTCTGAAGGGTGGTCGAAAATGCCTTGTATTCCCTGGGGAGCTGGGTTTCTCCTCTGTGGCCAAGTCGCCTCAGCCTCAGGGCTCCACTCCTGTGGGGGAATGTAGTGGGCGATGAGGCTCTGAACCTGTAAGATCCCAGCACTGTCTCCTGTAGCAGACACTGCCAGCAATCCAGCCGCCTTGGGTGGGGGTGGGATGAGCTGGAAGAGGCCAGCTGGTTCCTTTGTGGCTTTGTTCTCCTCCCAGGAGTGGTAAATGCCAGACCTCAGCAGCCTCACCTCTGTATCTTCACCCCTGCCACTGGGATTAGCCACAGTGTGCCCCGCTGCAACTCAGGGAAAAATACTTCTGCCTCTCTAATTCTCAGGCTGCAGATAATGTGCTCTGTAGCCTGACACTGACTGCTACCACTCTGGGGCCTGCTGGTAGCTCTGGAAGGGGGATGAGAGGGGGAGTTCTGGGAAGGTAGGGAGAGAGGGCCAGGTTCTATGGCTTTCTTTTAGTGCCTGGCAATGGCAGCCCCCAGACAACCTTGGCTGCACCTCTGTGCTCTGTTTCTGCCCAGGTCACTGGGTTCATCCACAGCACCTACTGAATGCTCCTGCAGGAATGCTCACTGTATTTGTCTGAAGCTCTGGGATGAAGGGAGTTCCAGAAATAACCTGACTCCTTCCCTCTCCCAAGACCCAGAGAGTGTTCCAAGCTACATCAGTAGCACCTGTCTTAGCTCTTCTCCCTTCCCTCCTCCCCTGCTCACTCCGATGCACCTATTACCCATCCCTATTACCCATCGATAGATGTTTTAATGCACAGATCTCTCAGATGTGTTGTGTATAGAACAGGGAATCCTTTGTTCAATTATAGCTGTCAAACTTGTTGAAACTATAAGGGGTACATCTCACACAGCCATTCCTGTGACAACTCTGAGTTTGCTTTATAGCAATACTCTTCTAGTATGTTAAAAGTCTTCAAAGTTGTTTCCTTATTTTCTGGGAATTTTAGGGATATTCTGTTTAGCTAGGCACTGATTTAGTTATTTAATTAATGTTTAAGTTATTAATTTTAGAGGAAGAAGAAGAGAGAGAGAAACATTGATTTCTTGTTCTGCTTATCTATGTGTTCATTGGTTGTTTCTTGTATGTACCCTACTGGGATCAAACCACAACCATGGCATATTGGGATGACATTCTAACCAACTGAGCTACCCAGGCATGACTATTTATTTGTTTAAATCAATGATAACTGAGCTCCTTTAATTTAAGAAAATTTTAGGAAGATATTACACACAAAGGCCTTTCTGAATTCCAGACATCATCATCATTATCATTATTCAGGCTACTGCCATAGGGAAAATGTCCATTAATTAGAAGCATCTCAAAGAAAAGGAAAGGATCCAGGAGTTTTATAGAGGCAGGTAAACAAGGAAGTCATCCATGAGTCTTATGGGAATAATGAGGAAGCATGAAGATGGTTCTTCCCTTGCAATATGCCAGGGCAATGTGGTCCTTTGCAGTTAATTACTCTCAAAACACTAAGGGGGGAGGGGCTTCTTAACCATTACTGATTTCTAGGTGTGTGATTTCTAGATTTCTAGAAGGCTTATAAAAGTTCAGTACTGTAACGAGATGACTCTGCTTTGTCAATTTTGTCTATAGAATTTCTCTGTATTCTTTATATGCCATATTACTTCTGCCTGCCTTTTGTGGGGTTTTTTTTTGTTTTTTATTTTATTTTTTTTGTTTTTCCTGTGCTTATGACTTATCTCCATAATTTAATTATAGGTTCTGTGAGGGAAGGAAGTATGTCTTGTAATGATATCTATTTCTCCTCCTCCTCATCTCCCTCCTCTTTTTGCCTAACACTTAATATTCCATTCCACCTACACAAAAGTTATTGATGTTCAGTAGGAAGACAAATTATTTCTTTTTTGATGTGCTAAGACAGTAGACTTATAAAATGTGAGCTTTTCAGAATTGGGAAATAGCAGCCAAGAACTTTCAAAGTCACATATTTAACCCTTATTTACAGAAAACTCATGGATGAACAAATCTTTTTCTCTAACTGGTTTCTTCCTGGTTGCACACCTAAGGCCAAGCTATTCTTTTGGTAGATGAGCACTGAGTTCACCTTAATGTGCAAAATCAATGTCTAGTGATTTTTTTTTTACTATCTTCCTGCTCACCAATATACCTGTCTCATTGATTCAGCCTATATACCAGGTCATTGTTCAGGATATGAAACATTATACTAAAAGAGATTTCATGAAGCTTATGCATTGTGTAGGTAGGCACTAGAAAGAGCTTGCAATCTCGTAGTAGTAAAGATGCCATTTGAAATGATGCTCATGCCTAGAATTCCATTTCAAGTAAAGTAGGGAGACATTGCGGGGAGGGGATGGGCTGGATATTTGAGATAAGTGGAAACAAAAGAAACTGAAACATTTAGGATGAGGCCCTGAGGACAAATTATAATATACTTCTGATGATAAAAATAATCTTTTATATATATTCAACAGGATTAATGGAAGCATGATAAAAGAGTAGGTTAATGTTTACAAGAGGTTAAAGTAACACAATATTACCAATAGCAAAAAAGTTAAAGGACACCAGTACTGTCAATGAAGACAACTTTAGTGAAGGAAACAAAATAACTTTAGAAAAGGCTGCTTCAGTCTCCACTGTAATAATTACATTTACAGAAAGGTAACCACATTATGCTGCCCGGGAGGCTATACGTTTGTACATTCTACACTTAGCTTTTATGAGCAAGAAGGGCCAAGACTTACTCAAAAAAAAAAAAACCCAAAAAACAAAAAACTTTAGGTTATGTCATAGCACCAGTACAGAGGATTCAGTCTCCAACATCTTCTACATCTGGCTGAGCAAGATTGTCTTTAATGCCCCCTCTAGATTCTAGCTTTCTTAAAGTCCTATAAATGATAATCAGTGTTCATTATGATGACTCTAGGGTACCACAATTTTTTAATGATTCCCGAATAATTGGAGAAAGGTTCTGTTTTGTTGAATATAGTTATAATAGTCTAATTCTTTGAAAATCTGGGATTCTGAATGGAAAATGTTATCAATCAACCTGAATATTTAGTTTACCAAAACACTTCATTCCCTGATCATTCTGAGGTATTTACTATACAATCTTTGTAGGTAGATTTTTGTTTTTCTAAAAAGAAGGGGGAATTGTAAGGGAATAGATCTCAAGGGTTAGATCCTTGGCTGTAAAGACTCCCTTGGATTGTTTTTGGCTGTTGGCTGTAGCAACTTATTTTCTTGCAGAGATGAAGCATCTGGTTTTTGTTATCTCAATGATGTTGTCCTGGGAATATTACGATTGCGACGGAAATTTGACCGTATTCTCTATGTGGATTTGGATCTGCACCATGGAGATGGTAAGCCCTTCACTTTCAAGAGTGCTTCGCTGCTAGGACGACAGGTTTTTATCAGTGCAGCTGGTAGAAGGAGAAATACCTGTTGCAATTGAAATTTTCCTAATTGAGAATCCTGAAATAAGCAGAGTACAGATTCTTTTAACTGATGCAATTCCTCCTTTGCTGATGAAGTTACTTTAGAATACCAGGTTCTTATAATTTCTCCTCTACTCTCCTCCAGTAGCAAAGCTTCCCTGCAGAGAATGTTAAGAAGTGGAAATCTTACCTAGTGTTTACTCCAGTGCTCAGTAACCTCCCTCAGGACACTTCCCTATGTTCTCAGTGAAATCTGCAGTTAGAGCTGACAGTCTTGATGCTTCTGTCAATATTAGAATGGGTGCATGAAGACATAACATCTGGAATTTTTCACCAATAGGGATACTAACTCAGCAATCGAAATCTGTGCTGCTTTCTTTGTATTGCTAAAATATTTAGTCCTGCCCAAACCCAGGGCAGCTTCTCCAACTTTCAATAGCAGCAGAATCTTTAAGAATTTGCCTGAACTCCATTCATTTCCCCTAAGAACACTGCATTGAAAGGATGTATCCAACCCTCCTACATACTTGTCATGTACCATGTAGAGTTTCAGCAACAGTTACACATGTTCTGTTTCTTTAACGAATTCTGTGGGTAGTACGTATTTCCATTGATCTAGAAATACTTTACCCAGTAAAATAGTTAAGGTTTTTGCTCTCCTCCCCTACCTCAGGGATTGCTACTTCCCTGTTTCTAGGGATTTTGGATACAAACTAATATAATTGAGGCATAAAAAGAAAAAAGAAAAAAACAGAAGTTAGGGTCAGCTCTGCTGCCCAAATGAAAAAGAGGAAACTGTGAGAGAAACCTCCCCAGGGAGTTCACCTGGATGGATGCTACCATGCAATGATGACAGAAAATTAAAGGTAACAGAGAAAGAGAGAAGGGTTAAAACAACGAACATACTACTTTGAGAACAATGTCCACTGAACATCTGAATACTCAGCCAATGCAAAACACAGCCTTGCTCATAAAACTTCAGAGGCTACTTGTCACCTATAACAAGGATAACATTTGGACCATGGCTTGTTTTTGTATGGCCAATGAGCTTAGAATGATTTTTTACATTTTTACAAGTTTGTAAAGGGAGAAAATGCAATAGAGGCCATGTAGTTTGGAAAGCCTCAAATATTGGGTTGGCCAAAAAGTTGTTTGGGTTTTTTCTGTAAGATGGCTCTAGTAGTATTTAGTTGTCCTTAACTTCATTTGAAACAATTTTGTTAGATTGTATTGTGACAGCTGTCATATCAGCATGCATTTAAAAAAGCTTATCAAAGTTGGTGAATTTGTATGTAGCCATTTTAATATTGAAGATGGAAGAAAATACGCCACATTTTTGGCATATTATGCTTTATGGTTTCAAGAAAGGTAAAAATGCAGCTGAAATGCAAAAAAAAAAAAGGAAAAGATTTGTGCAGTGTATGGAGAAGGTGCTATGACTGACAGAACGTGTCAAAAACAGTTTGCAAAGCTTCATGCTGGAGATTTCTCTCTGGACGATGCTCCATGGTTGGGTAGACCAATTGAAGTTGATAGTGAAGAAACTGAGACATTAATTGAAAACAATCACCATGTGAGAGATAGCCAACATACTCAAAATATCCAAATTGATAGTTATTGGTGAAAATGAAAAAGGTCTTTTATTTTACGGAAAAAACTAAATGGACTTTCTGGCCAACCCAGTATTTACTAGGTAGTCACTTGGTTCGCTATCCCTTGGCCAAAAGCAGTGGTTCTGAAATGCAAATGTATATCAAGGTGACCTGGGGAAGCTGGTGTTAAAATACAGATTCCTGGGCCACATTCACCAGATACTCAGATTTAGTGGGTCTGGAATGGAACTTGGGAATCCACATTTTAACAACACCCCAGTTGTTCTATAGACCATACTTTGAAAAACAGTGGTCTCCATGGTCAAGTCCACACTTTTTACCCTGTCTTTCGAGGCCTGCCTCAAAGAGGCCTCACCTCCTCTCTCCAGCCTTCTCTCTCATAATTTGCTGTCTGCTACTCAGTGATCACCAAACATGTCTCACTGTGCCAACCTCCCTGATTTAGCATCACTTTTTCCTTAGTTTTGTTTCCTCCTCCTCTTTTGCATCTCCAAGCTCTACCCAGAAGCTCAAGTTTCAACAATAGCAGATTTGCCCTGACCACTGCAGCCCAAGTGTTCTCTCCCCTGCTCAACTGTATCGTTTATTTTGCTGATTTAATATTTAATTTTATATTGTTTTATATTGTTAATTCTCTCTCTCATCTATGTCTTCTCCTCTCATAGAAAAGTCCATTTCCTCCAGGACAGAGATCAAGTTGTTTACTTTTTTCTGTTGTGAGCAATGACTTGAGCAAACAGAACTATGCACACATTATAGTAGAGGTTCAGCGAAATATTTGTTGAATGAATGAATGATTATGAAATTCAAACTATTAGTATCAGAGTTTAAGAATAGCCATCAACTCTATTGAACCATGTAAGAATGAAATAAGACTGTCACCTGAAACCGTTTTTTCCATTTGCAATGTTATTTCTACACCATTTAGAGTTTCCTGTTTTAGCCCACTTTTATGGTGTGTTTCATTTCAGTTTATTTCCCCTCTTCAGCACCTCCCTTCCAGTGACCCCTGCCCCACCTCCAAATTCTTACACATTCGGTTTATTTTAAATCCTCCCATGATTCCATAACTAGCATTCTGTGATGGCTTCACTAGCACTCCTACCTGTCCTCACCTTCTTTTGTCTACTACCTACCACTCTTCCCATTCACTCCAAACCCCATACCCTCCACTTCTCAGTCTATGAAAAGTAGAATTTTCTAACAATGCCTAATGGCATTTCCTGTGAGAAGAGATACAAATGACTACTGAACATATGAAAAAGTGCCCAAGGCCCTAATACTAAGAGAAATGCAAATTAGAACAAGACCATTCTTTCTGTGAAAGATTAAAAAGAATAATAACACCCAGTGTTAGTCAGGGTGTGAAAAATGGGAACTCTCTGACCCCATTGGTAGAAGTGTAAATTGGTACCACCTTTCTGGATGGATAAATAATCAGGATTTTCTGGAAGTATAAATAATTATACTTCAGTTTCTAAGTTAAAAATGCTATTTTAATTTATTTTGTTTTGTTTTATTTTGTTTACTTAATGCTTTGTGCCCGGAGCCTTTAACTGATTCTAACTGCCTCCTTAGGGTAGAACATAAGGCTTGGGAAATTCAAACATACTTGTGATATACAAATAGAGTTAATATTTTTTTAAGGTCACTGTCAGCCTCTAATGAAGACTGAATGCATTAAGTAAACACAGAGACAATTTCTTTATTTAAAGTAGAAAAGAGTATAGTGCATGAATTTGCTAATGATAGTCCTTCCATTTTACAGAGGGATTATTGGGCAGTATGTGATTCAGGGAAGAAAGGTGTGGAGGTGGCCAGTGTGTTTATCTGAATAAGTAGTGGCTTATAAGAGTTACATGTTCTATCTCCAAGGCCTCTCTTCATTTTCTGACTTTGTTTAAATGGAAAGGAGACTCAGTTCTAGAAAAGCGTCCCCCCTCCCCAATCTATTTCCAAGCTGCTATTAAGGGACAAGGCCAGGGCTACTTTCAGCCTTCTATGTTTTAGCCAGAAAGATGTACTGTAGGTTACTTAGTACAGACTTTGGGAGAACTGCATTTATAACCAAATCTGTGTCTTAGGCAATTGACAATTGAGTTTTCACTGTATAATGCCTTATATTGGTATTGGTCAGGTTTTTAAAGGGTTGCCACATTGTAATTATTTTGTACACTATCCTAATAATTTAACTAGAACCACAGAAGCAAAACAAAACATACAACTTCCAAGATAGTGCCAATTTCCCTATTCAGCTCTGTTGATAATGCCTCAGTTCTGAGCTCAAGTCCTTCCCCACCTTTTTGAACAGGTTGTCAAAAACAGCCTGGACATCCCACTGCTTGGAAAGGGGAAGTCCAGTTATAATTTTCCCTGAATTTGAAAAGGAACCCCATCCTGTAATGACAGAGATCAAAGACCAAAGGGTTTTCTTACTTTGTTCCTCAGCTTGTTAGCTTTATTATTGCTACCTTCTTGTCTCTCTTCCTTCCCACAGCTGCTTTCTAAAGTTTCAGTTGTTGAAAACAAGAGTTGCATATCTGAAGTGATTCTTGTTTCTTTCTCTGGTAGGTGTAGAAGATGCTTTCAGTTTCACCTCCAAAGTCATGACGGTGTCCCTGCACAAATTCTCCCCGGGATTTTTCCCAGGCAAGTGGTCTGTGTGCTCAGTATTATATCTAAGGAATAAATATTGCAATTGGTCTATGCATTTCTTATATCTTATATTTGGATAGCTCCATGCTATACCTTATTGGTGCTACTTTATGCAAAAAATTTAACACAGGTCATTTCGGGTGACAATGATAAGAGGAATATAATGCTGCTTCTTATTCCAGATGGATTTTATGGACTGTCAATAGATAGCCCACTTACACTTACTGTACTATCAGATACCCTGTGTAACTCCCAAAACCCCAATAATTACAATGATATATTCATATTATGTCAACCTCAGTAACTGTGTACAGAGAGTCAAACACAGGAGTTAATCTCTTTCCAGCCAGTTGGAATCTGAGGTTTTTTCATTTTCTTATTATTTTTCTGCTTCCCCAACATTGTTTACAACAGTCACTTCTCCGTATTATCTTCTTCATTTCATTCCCTCAGAAACCATCACAGAATGGTGCTCCTAATTGGCCTTTGGTCTTCTGAACTCCTATCAGAGAATCCTTCAAGTTTTCTAATTCTCATGTTCTTAAAACTGCTCATTGGTGCCCCTCTCTTTCACAGGAACAGGTGATATGTCTGATGTTGGCCTAGGGAAGGGACGGTACTACAGTGTGAATGTGCCCATTCAAGATGGCATACAGGATGAGAAGTATTACCACATCTATGAAAGGTATGGCAGCGACGCTGAGCCAGTAACAGGCAGATTACATTTCTGTGAGATGAAATGGCCCCAATATCACAGAATTCTTGTTTTCAAAGAACAGTTTGTGGGGGGAAAGGTACTGTCTACTTACATAGCTTTTGTATACTATTCATTGTGTTTATTTGATCAGGTAACCATCGCTTGGGAGAGCCTTTTTGGTTTTCCATTACGGCGATCTGCTTCTGTCCACTAGTGTGAATATTAGAGAGCTCTTTAATGTGAGTTCTGGAGATCTATCCATTATGTTAAAATTGGGGTCAGAAACCTCTTATTTTTATGTTATGGTTATTGTATTAAATTACAGCCACTTGTAGGCCAACAGTTTGTTGCCAACGTGTAGATCATTGGGGCTGGAAAGCCCTACAGAACATAGGGGAGACTGTACTCATATTCATAGAAATTGATATTGGTCAGGTATAAATTCACTGCTGACATTGGCAGCAGAGCAAGTGAGTCTGACTAGAAGTCAGCACGTGAATGTTATTGAAGGTAAGTAATGCGATTGAGATGCTTTTGATCCTTCCCTCACTTGGCTCAGACTTCTTTCAACTTCTTATAGAAACAGTGACTTCCCAAAGGAGCCTGCACTGGTCATCATCACTGGCAGTTGTATAAACAAAGGAGAAGTATTAAAAAAAATTTTTTTTAACTTTATGTTTCACCCTGGCTGGTGTGGCTCAGTGGGTTGGGCATCATCCTGCAAAGAGAAAGGTTGCCAGTTTGATTCCCAATCAGGGCACATGCCTGGGTTGCAGGCCAGATCTCCAGTAGGGGGTGCGTGAGAAGCAGCCATACATTGATGTTTCTCTCCCTCTCTTTCTCCCTCCCTTCCCTTCTCTCTAAAAATAAATGAAAATATTTTTTTAAATAAAATAAATAAAAAGAAAAACCACTGTGATTTTGGAGTTATGACTATCAACAGTATTTTAAGGTAGCTGCAATAACTATGAAATCTGTGATTTCTATTGATGATGAAGTCACAGGTACTGCTAACACATCTGCAGTGTGTTGCCTACATTCAAACATCTGAATTCTATCCATGAATGCCAGTTTTAAAATCTCTGCCTTAGAGTCTGTTCGAATAATTTCCCATGTGCATTTATTCCAACCCCCTCCCCCCAATTGCCAGAATACATATTCAAAGAACCATTTTGTTTTTCAGTGAGAAAGTCATACACCTCGGAATAATGGGCATATATTCTGAGAAATGGGTTGTTAGGCAGTTCCGTTGTTGCATGAACGTCACAGCGCACTTGCACAAGCCTAGGTGGTACAGCCTACACCTAGGCTGTATGGTACATAGTACCGCTCCTACACTACAAACCTGGACAGCACATTACGGAACTGAATAGTGTAGGCAACACATGGTAGAGTACAATTATGGTATAAAACATATAGAATGGCCCTGACCAGTGTGGCTCAGTTGGGCGTTGTATTGCAAGGATACATGTCTGGGTTGCATCTTTAGTCCCTGGTCAGGGCACGTACAAGAGGCATCCAAGGAGTACACACTGTGTGCAAGACGTACACATTGCAGGGAAGGAAATAATAACATTAAGCATTGCCCTACCTGGTGTGGCTCAGTGGATTGAGTATCCACCTGTGAACCAAAAGGTTTCCAGTTTGATTCCCAGTCAGGACACAGGCCTGGGTTGCAGGCCAGGTCCCCAGGTGGGGGTGAGCAAGAGGTAACCAATCAATGTTTCTTTCCCTCTCTTTCTCCCTCCCTTCCCTTTCTTTAAAAATAAATAAAATCTGTTAAAAAAAAAAACAACTTTGTTTCAGAGGTGCCTCTTAGCTATACCCTCTTCATAATTTTGATCATATCCACTGGCTACTTCTGTATTGTCAGACTGAAAAGGCCTTTTTGTTTTTGGAGCCTGCCATTGATGGTCTTAATTGCCCTTCATGTTCACCTTAGCCTCTGTTCTATCCTTGAGACGTGCAAATCAGAGCTGCTTATAAAACTTTACTGATAAAGATGTCCTGTGGTTTCTGTGTAAAAGGAGAATTATTTTGTTTTTCTCTTACTCCCCTTCTTGACAGTCCCAACATTTTGCTACTTTTTTTTTTTTTTGCCATAACAGGAAACTACGTTGTTCTTTTCACTGCTCTGTGCATAAGGTCTTCTAGAGTTCTTTCCTGGGTCTTAATTGAAAGGTCAGCACCCATCATCCTGCAAGAGTAGTTTATACTCTCTGGCCTTCCCTAAATGGATTACCTTACACGTGCCCCTGTTGAAGCTAATCTGCCAATTATAAAAGTTCCTGAGACCTTCCTTTAGCCCCCATCAATTTGGCACTTCACTGCCTGGAAACGCTGAGAATCATCTGCAGACTTAAGGATTTCCCAGTGCCTACCCCCAAGGAAGTCCACTATTTACCCTTATTCAGTCACAGAAATGTCTGTTTCTCCCCTATATTTTTCTCTCTCTCTAAACGAGTTCCTACTGTGTAAGAAAAAAATATTTTAAACTCCCTGAGAATTCACATTTAAAAATAGCCTTGGTATCAAAATTAATTAGAAGCATTGTAAAAGTGAGTCTAGCCCCAAGGAAAAGATCCATGGGAGATCACACATGATCTCTTTCCAGAAACCCTGTTACTACCCCCACCCCAGTGTACAGGAGGCCAGCACTTATTAAAGAATCTTCCAGCTTGCCTACTAAAGTACCAGACACTCATCAGTTTATAGTTCCCAGGGCCCCTTTTGCCTGCGGAGCCACACCAGCAATCTGCACAGTGACCATCCAGGATAACAGGTTCCAGGTTTTCATTAGAGGTACAATAATTTTTCCCTTTGATTTCTTTCAGAAGTCAAGTCTGGTCAGGGTGTTATGTGAAGGCACCTCTGATTCCAAGGGTGCCAGGGAGGCTTCCTGACCCAAACATCTCTCCCATCTGTTGGACTAATATCTGAAATTCCTTTAACAGGAAACATACTTTTACTCTACAATTAGAAATAGGCCTTAAAATGGGATTTTGGTACAACTCCTCCTCCTCACCCACTCTCTGCCATTAGATGGTTGGTTCTCACAGCACTTCTCTTGATGGCAGGTTTTTAAAGGGTTAGAGCTGGAGTGCCCTGAGCATTCAGAGGAGCAGGAATTGGGTGACAGAGCAGAAGAGGGAAAGGGAAACAAAAACAAAACAATCTTTGCAAACTAAATAGTTTTGCAGAGGGTGAACCCTGGTAACTATTATCACTTAGTTCCAGTCATTACCCTTGTAACTACTTCTAGTTTGTTGTTTGGAACCAGAGTCTCTTGCACATTTGCCATTATGACCTCTGACCCATCTGCCTACCTCAAAAGATACAGCAGACATAGGAATGGCTTACTCATGTAAAAATAAGTCATTTGTTTTATCTGCTATTTTCTTTTCATCTCTTTTGTTCCATGAGCCCACTGTTTGTTTGTTTTTTTTAGATCACTCCTTACCTGAGATAAATAAAGGACCTCTTTATTGCCAGTTCACTTACAAGATGCTCTAATTTTTGTTTAGCACGCAATTTCTACTTTGCTTCTTGTAACTGCCTCTCCTCTTGGGATTCACGAATGCTTTTTCTCTCCCTTCTTCCTTTCTACCCTCCCTCCCTCTCTCCTCACCCTCCCTCCATCTCTCCTCATCCTCCCGTCCTCCCTTCCTCCCTTCCTCCCTTCCTTCCTTCTCTCAAAGTTTTTCCTCTGCTATATAGCCTTTTTGACTGCTAGCTAGTCAGGCAAGGAACTTAATGATTTCATCTTAAAGTTGAACATACTGAGTTGACCAAAAAGTTCATTAAGTTTGTCCATATGATGGCTCTCATAGCGCTTAGTTGTCTTTAACTTCATTCAAAACAATTTTCTTACATTGTATTGTGACAGCTGTCATATCAATGTGCATTAAAAAAAACATCAAAATTGGTGAGTTTTGGTGCAGCCATTTTAATATTGAAGGTGGAAGGACATATGCAACATTTTCAGCATATTGTACTTTATTATATCAAGAAAGGTAAAAGCACAACTGAAACACACACAAAAAAAGATTTGTGCAGTGTGTGGAGAAGGTGCTGTGACTGATCAAACGTGTCAAAAGTGGTTTGCAAAGTTTTTTTTGCACTATTGACATTTTGGCCAAATAATCCTTTGCCATGCGGCTGTCTTATGCATTGGAAAATGTCTAGCAGCACCCCTGGCCTCTACCCACTAGAAGCCAGTAGCAAGAGAGAGCCAACATACTCAAAATGTCCAAATCAATAAAGTTATTGGTGAAAATGAAAAATGTGTCTTTTATTATTTGACGGGGGAAAAAAAAAAACTAAATGGACTTTTGGCCAACCCAATACTGTCTTTATTTTAAAAATAGCTTAGAGTTTCTTTTTTTAATAGGCCAGATATGGAATCTTTGCATGAATGTTTTAAACACCAAAAGACCTTGGGTTCCATTTTATGTAAAAGACAATTTCACAGTCAGAGCTTCCTATATCATGCAATACTGATTAAAACGGTAAGGGTCACTGATTCCCCAATGCTTCCCATAGTTTCCACGTGAGCTACTAGTGTTGGTGTCACAAGTCAAGCCCTGTTTTAACTAACATAAAGGAACATCAACATTGTTCTTCAAAGCATACCTCCTCCTTCAAATAGAAGCTATGGCCCCAGTATAGAGATGATAGAGCTATATTGTATTCGTGGTTTACAAGGAAGCCCACACCCCATCTCAGCCTCATACACATAAACACACAAAGTTTTATGTCAGAAGAAGGCTATTTTGCTTGAGGGAGTGTTAGCTCTTTCCCAAGCTTTGTTATCTGAAAGAGGAAATACTACTTTACCTATTTTTAACCTGTTTGCTCTCTAATTGTATTTAAATGTAGTGTGAGATAGTCTTAAATGGTTAAACTATCACCTAAAAGGCGGTGCTGATGACTTCGGCAGTGTTTATAATCAAGGACTGTGGGAGAGGACAATGGCAAGTATTGTGTTGGTCAAAAAGTCTGTTTAGCTTTTTCTGTAAAATAAAAGACACATTTTTCATTTTCACCAACAACTTTATTGATCTGGATATTTTGACTATGTTGGCTATCTCCTGCTTGGTATAATGATTGTTCTCAGTTAATGTCTCGATTTGATCGCTATCAACTTCAACTGGTCTACCCAACCGCATCGTCCAGAGAGAAATCTCCAGCACAAAACTTTGCAAACTGCTTTTGACACGTTTGATCCGTCACAGCACCTTTTCCATATGCAGCACAAATCTTTTTTTGCATTTCAGTTGCATTTTTACCTTTCTTGAAATAATAAAGCATAATATGCCAAAAATGTTGCATATTTTCTTCCATCTTCAATATTAAAATGGCTACACACAAATTCACCAATTTTTATAAGTTTTTTTTAAATGCATGCTGATATAACAGCTGCCCACAATACAATCTAAGAAAATTGTTTTGAATGAAGTTAAAGATTACTAAGTACTCCTAGAGCCATTATATGGGAAAAAACCAAACAAACTATTTTGGCCAACCCAACACTTCCTTGCTGTTGATTCAAGAGACATTTTGATAAATAGTAGGGTACCGCTCTGAACCTCCAGTCTTGCAGGATGATCAAATTAACAGTGAACTGTCATGGTAGATACATAGTTTGAAGAAGAAAAGCAGAGTTGTGCTTAAACTTCTAAATTTGTATCCTACCTATAGTTTTACAGCCCTGACAGCCAGAAAGCAATTCTTTGCTGAATGTCCAATTATTAGTATATATCTCATAGGAAAGCTATATATATGGTGCTTATAATGTATATGGATTCAAAATACAGTAAAGTGGATAGTTCAATATTTTGGAAAAAAATCTCACATTTTATTAAGAATATTCAACTATTCAACTTTGCAAGGTAATTAAGTACAGACACTGTATAAATATTTCACCAAAATGAAAACACATTGTTAAACAGACCTCTCAATGAACAGGACTTATGAAAGGCTCTATTAAACAGGACTTCTCATTCAATAGCAGTCTTTATATCCACATATGCAAAACTTTGCTGGTAAGAGCTATCAACCCAACGAAGGGAATAATCTTATTCCAGGAAACTAGGGTTCATAATAGTAGTTATTAAAATAAGAATCTACCTGTATTTGGTCCTTGGTCTTTTACCTTGAGTCCTATAGCTTGTATTCTGTAACTTAAAATTGAAAGAAACCTTTCCTCCCCATCAAAGAACACTGACCTAAGGAAAAAATTCAGAGATCCCAGAAGTACCAAAAAAAAAAAAAAAAAAACCCAAAAACCCCAACTTATTATTTTTGCCTCTTTTTATGAGAGAAATATTATACTTTTCTATTTTAAATAATTTTTATAGCTCTTCAACTGCTTTTTTCCAAACATTAATTCTACTGTGCCTAGATTAACCAGAATAGCCTATCCAGAAAGAACTTGTTCTCCAGGACAACAGCAAGCTCATTAAAGGAATAGCTCGTTTAAGCCTAAGTTTTTATTCCTATGGGGAATTCCTTTGTCCATCTATACTGAGTTCTGCAGCTATCGAACCAGGAAGAGAAAAAAACATATTGCCAATACTTTTTTTTACTTTAAAATATAATTTTTTTATTGTTTATGCTATTATAGTTGTCCCAATTTTTCCCCTTTGTCCCCCTCCCCCACCCCCGTTATCTGTACCTTCTTTTTTTATTAAATAATTTATTGTTCTATTACAGAGTCCCAATATTTCCCCCCTTGCCCTCCTCTGCCCAGCCAATTTCCCGCTCCCACAGTCAGTCCCCACCCTGCCATCCATGTCCATGGGTCACTCATACATGTTCCTTGACTAGCAAATACTTTTATATATTCTTCTGTAGTATATATTTATTGTATGAGAATTTTCCTTAGACCCTGACATGGCCTCTGGAATACAAATCAGTAGGTGTTTTAAGCACAGGATCCATTCCTGTGGGTCTGGGGCCAAGACTGACCTCTCTGAAAGCACTCTGACCTTCCTGCAAGAGAATCAAGCATCTTAAGTCAACTTATAGGATTTTTAAAACATTAATTAACAGGAATAAAGGGGAGAGAGCTACCATGCAACAGCATAGGGGATTTGTGTATCTTTAAGTATAATGACACTGTTTTCTTCATTTGTTTGCCAAATATATATCTTTTGTGTCTGCTTTATGCCAGCACCGTACCTAGGCGCTGGTGGTGGTAAACAAAACAGATGAGGCTCTCACACCTTGGAGTTAGGCTCCTAGGGAGCCCTTGCCTGTGCCAGAAATAGCACTAAACATTTATTTGATCCTTATAGTAACACAGTCTCTAATTCCTACAAAGGTAGGTGTTCTCATTTCCATCTTACAAGTGAGAAAACTGGAGCTTAGGAAGATTGAGTTGCTTAAGGTTGCACAGCTACTAAGTGGTGAAGCCAGAGTTAGAACCTGTGTCTCTCTGCTTATTAATCATGAGCTACATTGTCTCCAAAGTGTCATGTGGAAGTATGAAATTTCTTCACAAGGGAAAAATACCATCCCAAGACTTCTTGGAAAATTTTATCTCAGAGGATTGCCGAAAAAACCCCTAAAAAAAGAAACCACTGAAGTTTATGCAAATGAACCACACGGTCTGCAGTATACATAATCCATTGTGTTTATGTTTGTGGAAGTACAATTTAGATTTTTGCCCCTCAAAATGAATATCTTAATCCTGAGGATTTAATTTGTAATTTTATGGATAGAAACCAAGAATAAATATTGCCAGATTTTACGTCTTAGGTTTTAAAGTTTGGAAACATGGACATTCTGTAAATCTGCTTTTTCCTTTATTTTCAATGGAGAAAATCCTGTCTTCCTCCTTTACTGTCACATATCATGTTATAGAGGTTATCTCATGCAATTAACACTCTTTTCATGTGTTGTTTTAGACTAGTATTGACAAAGATTTTGGCCATTATGCATTTTTGCAACTGTAGACATAATTTATATGATCTCTTGGTCCTGGCAGAAGGCCATATCTACGTAGAGGATTGAGATTTTTTCATCCATGCTATAAGTTGTCCATTCAATACCAATGGAATAAAATGAGAACCAAGGGACATCTCTAAAGGACATTTAAGTGAAATGTTTCTATGCTCTATTGACTTTTAATGTTAATATTTAAAGAACAGATGTTTTAATGATGATGGGTTTTTCTTTCATTATAATGATGTCATCTAGAATTTATTTGCCACTTGGGACTCCAAACTTCTTATCAATTTTAGAAGCAGGTAGATAGATCCTCAGTGAAAGAGAACCCAACAATTATAATCTACTCCTCGGGGCTTGGTGATACGGCAAAAGCAACACAAATACATATTTATATATAAACATTTTAAGCAATACAATATTTTAAAATTCCCCTTCATCTGATTAGAAGGGAAGAACTCTCTAGAAATTTGCATTTGAGAACACATAATTATAATAGCTTTACTTCCATCTCCATCCCCATTTTCATCACAATCTAAAAGCTAGTGAAAATTCTTTATGAAATTATTCTACCTCTCTTCAGTTAGGTCACAGCTACACCACCTTGATCATCACTAAGCTCACTCTGTGCCAGCAATAAAGATAACAGACTGCTAAGTCATTTTATAAGCCTTGCTTGCACATTGAACTCAACCCTCTGTAAGTGCTTGTATCAAGTGCTTTTGTTCTATTGGATAAACTTTTATCCTGCCTCTACATGGTATGGCAAATATAAAATTGTCTATTGTTTCTGGAAAAATGAATGACTCAGACACTAATTAAATTCACTGTTAATGTTAGCCACAGGTAGAAAGGAGGCCAAAGTGGGCCATTTGTTTATTGTTCCTAGTTTGATGTGTCTTTTAAACTATTAAATTCAAAAAAACATTAAGTGCCTAAGAATATAGGATAATTTGGAGAGGAGATTACTGTGCATAGTTATCTGAGTTCTCCTGAATCCTCTGTGAGTGTGCCCTGCCCGTTTCCAGTACTTGATTAGGGTTGCAATGGAGAACTTTTTTTTTCTCACTTGACCCTTTGAGCTTTAAATCCAGGTGGTTAGGGGGACAGTTGTATTCTCCTTCTTCCCCTCTTGGCCAGTGTCTTTCATGACAAGCTCCTAAATTCCTGCACCAAAGTAGCCCTGACACCATGACAGTCCCCTACCTGCAGCAAACAGTCTTCCTGGGTGATTTCTTTTCCCCTTTAAGTCAAGGAGGACAGTCTCCTGAAATCCCATGGGTTTGTCCTGTCACTCTGATGTGCACCTTCCCTGCTCTCTTCTTAGTGCTGAATGATCCCTGCACCCTGGAGAAGTGACCTGATTCTTCCCCGACAGTTGAATGGGTTCTGATGCTAGAACGTGCTCTGAAACTATCCAGAGACAGGAACACCTTGCTCATAAAAGGAAATTTTGGGAAGTGCACCCTTTAACATAGGGTTGCTTGGTCCCTTCAGTCAAGCCTAGGAAAACTGCCCTCTAGGCTCTGCTTTCACATGTTCCAGCTTTGAATAGCTGCTCCTGACACTGCCATTCATCCAGCAGCTGCCAGCCCTGATGAGCTGCCTTGTTATGTTCTGTTGACGTGGATTGAACAGATTAAGTTAAAGCCAGTGTCCCTCACCTGACAAAAAAGCCCAAAGTTAAGTTTTGCTGGAGCCTTACTCATTGGTCCTTAAAGAAGGACCTCAAAGAAGGACCAAAGGAAAGACTCTTCAAAACAACATATCAAATAACCAGCTAACAAGTTAACAAGTGAAAGGGTGTGTATATGTGTGCCAGGCACTGAAGGCAGAGCATTTGCCTGGAGACCGTGACGGTGCAGCTGAGGAGTGAGCTGCAGGTGAAGGCATCTGTGTGTGCCTGCTCCAGGTGGGAAAATCCTGAAGGGGAACGTGAAGTATGGGAGAGGGGTTCAATATATTGGGGATAACAGTAGAAAGATACCTATCCTTTTGAAATGTAGGGAAGCCTCACTAGCTCAGCTTAATTAGAGGATACCAAGTCTGAATCATGGACTATTTTAAAATGCATTTGTATTACTTTCAAGCAGTGAACATGCTAGTAATTCAATGTAGACTAACAGCACTCAAGCAAGAGGCTTTACATATCGTTTGTAATTAGCATATCAATTATCTGTATATTAGTGAACATACAAAAAGTGCATAAAGAGTTTATTCTCTTAAGCAAGACAAACATTCCCCAGTGCAGTCCTGTTTACACTGTTAATTTGCTTAGCCAGCCTTTTTTGTGCCAAGATAGATGTATGTAAGAAATGCTTATTTCCTCAGGGAAGAATGAATCGCTTCCCTGTGTTTAGTCCAGTAACCAAGACGCGGAGCGCCACTTGATTGGTTTGGGATTTCCAGGATATGGAGTTTTGAATTTGCATACAGACCAGAGAGATTTCATATGGAGAAGATCTGGCAGCCATTGCCAGAGACCCAGTTTCCCCATCTGGATTTCATTGAAGTGATCTGGATTTCATCAAGCAACAGGACACTGATCCTAAATGATCCACCAGACACTCTAACGTAGGCATGTTTAAAATACATCCTGCCCCAGAAAAATAACTGTTAAAATATGATGAGTTGGAGTTGCTCTATGTGCAGTACTTAAAAGTAATAAAAATGCATTTCTTTTTAAGTCCCACAAAAACCATGCAATATCAAGTTAATGATGAAAATCAATCCCCAAAC
Source organism: Pteronotus mesoamericanus (assembly GCF_021234165.1). NCBI lineage: Eukaryota > Metazoa > Chordata > Mammalia > Chiroptera > Mormoopidae > Pteronotus > Pteronotus mesoamericanus. Next base: position 9,566,144 of record NW_026555198.1, read on the forward strand.
TCTTTCTTGCACACCTCATTGTGTGACGGCATTGCACAGATTTCCAATCATCTGGGAAAGGATATTATGTTTTGATGAGCTGCACCAGGTGCTAACTATATGGCAGGATTTCAGCTTTGAATCTCAGGGAGGCCCTCCTGGGTAAGGGCGAGGAAGGGCTAGGGGCATGTTTATTGTTAACAAATCGTTATTGTATACCTATGTTTGAAAATCAGAGCAATTGAACTGAAAAAGAAGATGTATCTGGTATATAGGGAGTGTAGAAAATATGATTAAGGAACAAGAAACAGAGATAGAGGCCTGTATCTCTACTCATATGTATTAAACTGTGCTCTGGGTAACTTGTGACTTCTTCAAGGCTTAGAGAGTAAAAACGAAGTGCAGAGAGCATGAGCAGAAGAAGTAAATATACACACAAATGTTGTAACTACAGTTTGGAGTGACTCCAGCTCTCCCCTTTTCCCCCCAAGGGCATCACTATCCAGGGTCTGCAAAAGCCAAATAACTGTTTGGTTTCCAGTCTGATTTTTGGCCCAAGAAATCAGAGAAGTGGATTTCCATTTTAATTATATATTCTCTCAACCTCTATCTAACAGAAAGCCACTTGTATTTCTGCCCTTTCTTAAAGTGAATTTTGTGTTTGGTGAAAGGTAATAGATTGGCAGCACTGGAAAAGGAATTACTGTACTCCCAGAACAAGTATAACCAGGCAGTGACACTATGAAATCTCTCTCTGCCTTTGGGGAACATTAGAGTACTATTCAGGAAGTCACGGCTATGGTGTGCTATGCTGAACTCCACAGTATCCTAGTGGGCTGAAGAATCAGCATAGCACTCCAAGGGCTTGACTTAGGCCATTCATTTATTCATTCAACATTAGGGAGTGCTTACTATGTGCCTGGTGCTAGGAGAAGACTTCTGCAAATGTTCTATCAGTTAATTCTCACAATAACCATGTGAGGGAGAAAATATTCTTGTTCTACAGAGAAGGAAACCGAAGTCCAGAGAAGTGGAGTGATTTGTGTAAACTGCTATGCAAGTACCGGATCCAACTTTGTCTAACCCCACATGTAGTGTTCTTCCTGAACCCCATGTTGTGAAAGCTGCAAAGGGAATGGCTGAGACATATGCCCAAATACTGTGATACATGCCCAAATACTGCGATGCAGAGCAGGATGGGATCTGTGCTATGGGAATGGTCCTTGTAGTTTCTGAACAGTGAAATTACCTACCCCTGATCAAATAGTCATTAGTACAACTAGCCTCAGGATTAATATTCTGTAAGTCATCTTTAATTTTGTTTTTTTTAAGCTTAGCTCTCCTGCCTCTCGGTCTACCCTATGCTCTGTCCAAATAATATGTGCCCTGCTTGCTAAGGCCTTTGGCCTTTCAGAATGAGAAGAACCAAACAGCACTGAGGTTTAATGAAGAGAGCTCTGATGATTCAGTCTAGACCACTGGTAAGGTCCTTTAATTCTGGATGACTCACTTTCCTCTGTGTAAATGAGAATGGTTTACTTCAAAGAGGTAGAGAGATAAGTAATAACAAACTAAAAATAGTATACAGCCCTTTTTGTTGCCAAGGTGACATATAATTGATGAGCGGAACTACTTACCACAAAGCATGTTAGAAAGAGATGTCAATTAGAATCTATGTTTTCAAATTTTTACTTATTGATTTTTTTTTTGAGAGAGGGAGAAATCATTTGGTGTTCTACTTACTTATGCATTCATTGGTTGCTGCTCATATGTGGCCTGACCAGGGATCAAGCCAACAACCTTGGTGTATCAGGTAAATGCTCTAACCAAATGAACTACCCAGCCAGGGCCCAAACCTTTTTTTCTAGTGGAGATCTTTCAGGTAGTGAAGTAATCTCTTTACTTATAATTTTTTTCAATTTTTAAAATTTGTTGATTTTAGAGAGGGGGGTGGGGAGAGAGAGGATGGAGAGAGATTTGTTGTTCCACTTCTATATGCATTTATCGGATGACTCTTGTATATGCCCTGACCAAGGATCAGACCCGCAACCCTGACTTACTGGGATGATGCTCTAACCAACTGAGCTCCTGGCCAAGGCAGGATCTATGTTCTCATGTAATGGACTCAGTAATGAGAGAAAAGATGCCCCTGTAAAATGTTAAGAAACTACATTTTGAAAATTAAAACAGCAAAAGCAATGTGAGGATTGTTTGTTTCTTTGGAGTGTGTGAGGGTTTAGGAGCTTGAGGGGTATTTTTGTGGCTTTGGAATTTTTTTTTTTTTATTTTTTGTAGAAAAGATGTTAATGGAACTAGTACAGCTTGTTTATGCTAAAAGTAGAAAGAGTAATGTATAGGAAATAAAACGTCTTCAGGATATGTCCAAGAGGTACCCCTGGCCCCAAACAAAATGACACATCATCCTCATCACAGTGAACCGCCCCCCCCCCCCCGCCGAATTTCCTGCATCCCTAAACCATTTGTAATAGATACTCAGGAATCACTGAGGCATTTACCATATGCTGCATCCCCTGGCAGGTTGAATTTTTGCAGAATGATTTAGCAGTGCCGGAGTTGAGATAGGCTTGAGAGAATTTAAAGAAAACATACCTGTGAAAAGTAGAAGAGCTCCCATTTGAGACCAATTAGTAATGCTTTGGGTCCTTAACAGAATCTCCCTCTGAATCACATCCAATACAATGGGTTTAAAATTTCTATTGTCATAAAGGCTCTACTGCTGGCAGTAAATTTTCTCAGGCTGACCTTGGGAGGTCACAGCATTAGTAACAAATATTTCTCTCTTTTTCTCCTTCTGTAACCTGTCCTTGGTTTTCCAAACTTTGAATTCCTCATCTCTTTAATCTCTGTTGATGAAGTCTCTAGAGGATGCCAAAAGTGCTTGCTGGAGAACAAAGATGATAAGGCTGGTCTAAATTGGTTTGCAAGCTAGAAGTCAGGAGACTGAACCTGCTAGGAGCTTGCAGAGATCAAAGATCTAGCTAGAGACACAGTTTGGGATACCAGATCCTACCACCAGCATTGATTAAGGATAGCTGTAACACCATTTCTTTGGCATCCCATTGCCCTGGAATTAGAGGTAAAGTGGCACTAGTGAATCATTTCAAGGCACACGGTAGAAGCTGTGGAATAACAGAAAAGGGGTTAACACTGTAATTCAGTTCTTGGGCTTTTCCTTTTATCTAAAAGCATCATTAATGTCATCACCCCTGGCTTTTATCCTCCTCGGGCACCAACCGCCTTCCCCAAAGCAATGCCTATAGAAACAGCTGCCACAGCCTATCTTCCTCATTTGCATAGCCTTGTTTGAAAACCGGGCTGCTGAATACCAAGAGATCAGGTTTCTCATCAAGAAAAACTGCATTTCAAATGAATATCTTGTGTGTTTATAGGGAAGTTACTAATGTAGTGTAATGAGATGCCTGTCCTCCCCCTCCTTTCTGGGTAAGAGATTTTATACTTTGCCAAAACCTAAAATTAATGATTTGCAGTGTAGAAAACTGTTACAATGGTTAGGAAAACTTTCCCAAAAGCAATCTGGAGTGATATTTCATTCATTTACTCATTTACTGATTATTTATTCAATGCCCACTATGTATAAAGTATTGGTCCTAACCTCAAGGAAGTTAGTGGAGATATTAAAATTACAAATACATAGAGAGATATACATTTATATTTATATTCACACATCTGAATAAAATAAAATGTGGAAAGTTGTAAAAACCATAAGAAGTAAAATGTGGGCACTCAAAAGGAGAAAAAACTTCAGAAAAAAAGCTTAATTGAGGAGGTAACATTTGATCTGAGTTCTAAAGGGTAGCTAATTACTCTATCTTTACAAAGTGTGTGAATGTGTATGTGTTTATAAAATCTGGGTCAAGTTTAAATATACAGAGAGTGTAGGAAAGGATGTTCTACACAGATGGTACAGCAAGATCAAAGTCAGGCGAGAATGAGCTATGTACAAAGAAGAGCAGTGGTTTAGTTTGGCTGAACTGTAAAGTGCATGAGAGGAATAAGTTGCAAGGAAGATTGGAAAAGTGGGTGGGAGTAACATCACGCTGGAATGCTTAGTTATGAAAATTTGTACTATATTCTATAAGCATTTGGGGAGTGGCCGAAGGTTTTAGAATGAGGGAATGATATGATCAGAACTTGCTCAGAAAGATAAACACTCAAAAAAATAATAACACTGTGGCTGCTATTATACAAAATAATGCATGTAAAGTGGCTGGCAGCAGAACCTGATGTATAGTAGCTCAGTAAGTCATGGAAGCAGTTACATTGCAGTAGTTCAGAGCATGGATTCTGGTGCCAGGCTGCCTGAGTTCAAAAACTATTTCTGCCACTCAATAGCTGTGTGATCTTGTACAGATTTCTTAAGCTCTCTGTGCTGCTGTTTCTCCATCTATAAAATAGGATTAGTAATACCTACCTATCTTATAAATTGTTACAGAGTCAAGTGAGCTAATGCATATAAAGTGCATAAAATAGTGCTGTTTTGAATAAAGCGCTCAATAAGTGTTACTTGTTATCATTATTATCATTTTTTTATTTATGAAAGAGGTGGGACATGAGCTAGCCTTAAAAGAATAGATATGATGTAGACATGTAGAAAGGTGACTTTCAGACACAAGGAAGTACATGATTTTAAAAGAAACACCATACTTAGGGGGAAAAAAAAGTACAAGGCAAGTAAGGCGAATCATGCACGGTTCAGTTTGCCTACACAATAATATGGGTTAAGCACTTATTGGATAATAAGATAAAAAGATAGGCTGGAGTCAGATCATGAAGGACTTTGAATCATAGGCTAAGAATTTTTAAGCATTATAAAAGAAAATGGAGGGACATCGAAGGCTTTTGAGTAAAGAACTGACTTAATCATAACCATCCCTAAGGAAAATTAATCTGATAGTAGTGTGTATGTGATGTATTGGAGAGCTAAGAGACTGGAGGCAGTGAAATTAATTAGGAAGCTGTTGGAATCCACGAAGGAGATCATAAGGGCTGGTCTTGAGTTCTGCAGTGGGAGTGAAGAAGAGGGAATGGGAGAGACATTGGTGCAAGACTGGTAACTGAAGAGGAGCAGGGAAAAGGAAGAATCAGAAAGATCCTCAGAGTTTTGAACATGGATGACTAAGAAGATGGGATATCATTAGCAGAGATGAGAACAGAGGAGAAGGTAAGATGACAGGTTCAACATGGGCAAGACAGAGCTGTAAGTTACAGCTGACCTTGTAGAAATTGACAAGCTGATCCTAAAATGTATATGGAACTTCAACCCAGAATAGCCAAAACAAACTTGAAAAGAAAGAACAAGGGTGGAAGACTTACATTTCCCACCTTCAAAACTTACTACAAAGCTACTGTAATCAAGACAATGTGTTGCTGGCATAAGGGCAGACATATAGAACAATGGAATAGAGTTCAGAGTCCAGAAATATGTACAATCAATATTACACAAAGGCTATTAATACAATTAAATGGGGGAAAGAATAGTCTCTTCAACAAATGGTGCTGGGACAAGTGGATATCAGCATGCAAAAGAATGAATTTGGATCCTTACCTCACACCATATACAAAAATTAAGTCTACATTGTCTAAATGTAAAAGCTAAAACTATAAACTCTTAGAAGAAACAGATGTAAATGTTCATGATGTTGAATTAGGTAATTCTCTTAGATATGACACCAAAATCACAAGCAACAACAGAAAAAAGTATATAAACTGGACTTCATCAAAAATAAAATCTTTTATGCTTCAAAGGACACTATCAAGAAAGTGAAAGACAACCCACAGAATGTGAGAAAGTTTTTGCAAATCATATATCTAATAAGGGACTTACATGTAGAATATATAAACTCAATATTAAAAAGACAAATTAACCAATTTAAAAATGGGCAAAGGACTTGCACAGATATTACCCAAAAAAGATATACAGATGGCCAAAAAGCACATGAAAAGATACTCAACATCGCTAGTCATCAGTTAAATGCAAATCAAAGCCACACTAAGATACCACTCTATATTCCCTGGGATAGCTATAACACTTTTTAAAAACCAGAACATAACAAATGTTGCAAAGTTGTGGAAGAACTGGAACCCTCATATATTGCTAGTGGCAATGTAACATGGCACAGCCACTGTGGAAAACATTCTAGTAGTTCCTCAAAAGATTAACCATAGAGTTACCATGTGACTCAGCAATTCTACTTACAGGTTTATACCCAAGAGATATGAAAACTTGTTCAGACAAAAACTTGTACACATATGTCCATAGCAGCATTTTTCACATGAGCCAAAAAGTAGAAATAACTCAGATGTCCATCAACTGATGAATGGATGAAGAAAATGTGGTATGTACAAACCATGGAATATTATTTAGCCATAAAAAGAAGTGAGGTACTGATGCTACAACATGGATGAACCTTGAAAACATGATAAGTGAAAGAAGCCAGTCACAAAAGGCCACATTTATATAAAAGTTCGATGAGATAAATCCATATAGACAGAAAGATTAGTGGTTGCCAGGGGTTGGGGGATTGAAGAATGGTAGGAATAGGTAGTAACTTCTAATGGGTATGAGACTTCTTTTGTGGATGATGGAAATTTTTTTAAATTCATTGTGATGATGGTAGGGAAGGGAGGGGAGAGGAGAGGAGGAGTGAATATTGTAACACTCATAGTTTGTTTGTTTTTCTGTCTTGTCCTACTGGACTGTAAGCTCCTTGGGTCTTACTTATTTCTGTATCTCCAGTGCCTAGCATGGGGAAGAGTAGATGCCTGAATCAAGATTTTACTGAGTGACGGCTGTAAAAAGGAAGGAAATCTTACCTTTTGTGACAGCACAGACGGACCTGGAGACTATTATGTTAGGTGAAATAAACCAGTCAGAGACAGACAAGTACCATATGATTTCACTTATATGTGGAATCTAATGAACAAAATAAACAAACAAAACAGAAACAGGCTCATAGATACAGAGAACAGACTGACAGCTGTCAGAGGGGGAGGAGGCTTGGGAGCTGGGTGTAAAAGGTGAAGTAGATTAAGAAAAAAAACTCCTAGACACAGACAACAGTATGGTGATTACCAGAGGGAAAGAGGTAGGGGGAAATAGAAAAGGGTAAAGGGGAATGAATGGTGATGGAAGGAGACTTGACTTAGGGTGGTGAACACACAGTACAATATACAGATGATGTATTATAGAAGTGTGCCTCTGAAACCTATATAATATTATTAACCAATGTCACCCCAATAAATTCAATGAAAAATCAAAAGTACGCGGGGCGGGGCGGGGGGAGGAATTTAGTGACTGAATGGATATTGAACTGCAGAGAATGATGAGAAGGGAAAAAAGAGACATAAAAGTTGTGAACCAGGTATTAAAATCTTCAAGGGAGGGGAAGGCATACATTGTAGGTATACAAATAAGAAATTTCATAATATTTGAGTAGTATAAGCAAATGACGCTGATCTCAAAAAAGGAGAGACTGACGACAGGGAAGAATACTGAATTTGAAAGTAGCAATAGGAAAAGGAAGATTCCAGTTTCTCTTTCCTCTTCCTGTGATACAGGAGGAATACACACAGTGTGTTTTCTCCTGTGACACCTCCCAACCAATCTGTCACCTAGACCTCATTTTTTTCCCCAAATTTACCTTATCTTTCTTCCTGTTGCCTTTGTGCCTAGAATACTTCAATACCATTTTTGCTAATCCTTGTCTCCAAACGTTCTTTCTTTGGCCTTACATGGAACAGCAAAAATCAAATGTCCTAAGTATTATTTTTCAGCAACATCAGTACTTATCTCATACTTTTCCAGTGGCTCCCATTTGACTGTCAAACCAAATGAAAACTTCCAGGTCTTGAATTTAAAAGTGTCTACCATATAGTCTTGTATGAGCTGTCCTTATTTCTTGTTGCTTTGACACTTATATTGTATACAAAATACTCTACCTTTTTCAAAGCTTCTAATTACCTTTTTCTCTACCCATCCTAATCTTTTATTTACTTTTCTTTCTAGGTAATCATAGATTTACAGGAGGTTGCAAAGAAATTTACAGGGAAGTCCCATGCCCATTTCCTCCACCCTCCTCCAATGTTGACATCTTGCACAATGATAGTCCAATATCAAAATCAAGAAGTTGACATTGGTACAATCCATAGAGTTTATTCAGTTTTCAGCAGTTACACATGTACTGGGGTGGGGGGGGCGGTGTGGGGTGTGTGTGTGTGTGTGTGTGTGTGTCTCTGTGGCTTTGCAAAACCACAACTACTTCCAGTCAAGATAAAGAACTGTACAGTCACCAGAAGGCTCTGTTGTGCAGCCACACCCATCCCTAACCCCTGTCAACCACTAATCTGTTCACCATCCCTCTAATTATTATTTAACAAATGGTATGTAAGTGGAAACGAGCAGTATAGATTTGGAGATTACCCTTGTTTGCCCAGCATAATTCCCTTGAGATCCATTCAAGTTCTTTTACAGCTATCAGTGTTTGTTTCTTTTTACTGATGAGCAATAGTCCAATGGTATGGCTGTACCACAATTTGTTTAGCTATTCACCTGTTGAAGTATATCTGAGTTGTTTCAAGTTTGGATTGGTACAAATAAAGCTTCTGTGAACATTTATGTACAAGTTCCTATGTGAAAATGTCTTAATTTCTCTTGAATAAATGCCCGAGAATGCAATTGCTGGATTGCACAATAAGCCTACTTTTAGTTTTGACAAGAACAGCCAAAATATTTTCCAGAGCGGCTGTACCACTCCCCCACAAGGTATCTGTGAATAGTTTTTTCCACATCCTCACCAGCAATTGATGTTATTACTCTTTCTCGTTTTAGCCATTTTGATAGATGGCTCACTACAGTTTTCCTCACCTTCTAAGACCTAAGTCAAGAGTTACCCTTGTAGAGCCCTTTCTAACATCATCTGAAAAAGTTGATTACTCTCCCCTCTATGCCATCTTTGATACTTCATTTATCATTGTATTTTAATTATTGACATAGTCCGAGTCTTCCCCTCTGCTCTGAGCCACATGAAGATAAGAACTGTGCCACATTCATCTTTGTTCCTGCAACATCTGCTACAGTTACATGCTGGACACACAGAGAGCACTCAGTTAATGTGTGCAAAGTGAGGACAAAATGAATGAGGAAACTCCATAGTGTTTTCCACAGTGGCTACACCAGTCTGCATTTCCACCAACAGTGCATGAGGGTTTCCTTTTCTCCACATCCTCATTAATATTTGTTGTTTGTTGATTTATTGATGTTAGCCATTCTGGTGGGTGTGAGGTAATATCTCATTGTGGTTTTAATTTGCATTTCTCTGATGATTAGTGACATTGAGCATTTTTTCATGTGTCTATTGGCCATCTGTATGTCCTCTTTGGAGAAGTGTCTATTCAGGCCCTTTGCCTATTTTTAAATTGGATTGTTTGTCTTCCTGGTGTGGAGTCATATAAGTTCTTTATCTACTTTGGAAATTAACCCCTTATCAGACAACTGTCAGAGGAGATGGGGGACTGGATGAAAGAAGGTGAAGGGATTAGCCAAAGGACATATGTGCATAACCCACAGACACGGACAACAGTGAGGTGATGACCAGAGGGAAAGCGGGGAGGGCATGGGGAGGTGGGCAAAGGAGGAGGAAGGAGGACATCTGTAATAATATAAACAATAAAAAAAGTAAAAAAGGAATGAATGAGAAAACGTTAGTCTTTCTTGTCTCCGCCTGCTCCCCATTAGGCTATAAACCTTTCTAGAACAGAGATCATTCCTTCCACTGTGTCTCACAGCAGCAGCTAATAGGGAGCTCTGTACATGTAGATGTTCAATAAATGTTGGCTAGCTATTCAGGTGGCTTATCATCTCTCTGCACCCAGGAGATAAGCACGTGAAAGAGAGGATAAGGCTGAGTATTCCTGTATTGAATATCATATGTCATAAGTTTTATAATATTCTTATAATCTCCACAATCACTCAATATTTGTCTGCATAGATGAGAAATCAAAACAAAACAGTCTTTTGAGTCAAAGAATGGCCCTGCAGCTGAGCACTTTTCAATAGTTTCAATGCCCTTGTTACATATGAATTTGAGAGATCGGCATTTTATATCCCTGAGTTCTTTTTGCAGTTTCAGAAGGATCTGGGTTTTTTCTGTTTTTGCTGCACTGGTACAATTTGACATGTTGACTGTGAAGGGGTTATTAACCCCAGCATTTTTAATCACTTTTTGACTCTGCATTTTCTCAACTCTGAAGTTATGTTAATTTGCACATGTTTATATGTCTCTGTGAGAGTTACTCAGGCCCTTGAGTACTGGAATATGTTTTGTCTGGGAACTAGATTGTAAGCCCCTTGAGAGCAGGGACCTTATAACTCCTAGGAATGCATTCTGGACATTGTCAGTGTTCAATTAATGATAATACTGGAAACCAGACTAAGGTCATCTGTCACATTGACAACTTCCTTTTCACTCATAAGGCTTCTGACTTGAAAAAAGCTGTTAGGTTGATTTGATAGTATTGAATGATTCTACCCAAAGTTATGCTCATTCTTACCCACTACAATTTGTTCCCCAGGCTCTTTTCAGATATATGATTTTGGATCAGTTGTTGCAGTTCCCTTCCCTATAATACTCTGGTTACGTATGAATTAGGGAGGGCTGCATTTCACAACCCAGAAGTCCTTTATCATAATAAAATTAAACTGATAATGCTTATGCTTTCAAAGCATGTAATGCTCTTCACCAGCCCCCAGTGATAACTACGTGATAAATTCAAAGTATGTTGACAGTCTTAATTATCAGAAATAATCCTTACTAACTAGTTAATATAAATGTCTTACTTTCCCAGAGTATAAAATGGAGTAAATATGTACACTATGTACTATGGCTGTTGAAGTTAAATTAATATGAATGTTTCAAGGAAGTCTGAGTACTAACACTCGGGACAAATTTGGTCTTTGGTGAGGGAGGAGGTGGATAGAATTTTTTTTGTAAGTCAGTTTACTGAGGTATAATTGACATAGACTCTGATTCACCCTTTTAAATTGAAAGTTTGATGAGATTGACAAGCTGGATATTTTTTTCCTTCACTATTTCCTGATTCAGCTATACCTCCCACTAGCTCCACCACCATCACCACTCCTAGACCAAACCGACCTATCATTTTCTGACATTTTTATAATCTTTCTCTTTTCTACAGTGTACTAAAGGAAGTCTACATTGCCTTTAATCCTAAAGCAGTGGTCTTACAGCTGGGCGCTGATACAATAGCTGGGGATCCCATGTGCTCCTTTAACATGACTCCAGTGGGGATCGGCAAATGTCTTAAGTACATCCTTCAGTGGCAATTGGCGACGCTCATTTTGGGAGGAGGTGAGTACAAAGGAACGTCACCCAGGAGAATTTGTTGACCTTCCTCGACATTGTATTTATTGACATTAAGGAAAACTTGACTTTCTTAGATTAGATGATATCAACCTGCCAGTGGTCCAGAAGCCTGAGTCAGTGAATTCTGCTACCTTCACAGTTCAGCATAAGGAAGTACTCTGGCACACTTCTGATCAATTTAGTGTATGCAGTGACTCCTTGGCACTCAAGTAAAATGTTCAGTTCCTGAGACAGAGGTCTTTGGGTTAAAGGTGACATCAGATCTTATTAAGTATAGAGGATGTCAACAGTGCACTTTGATCCACCTTCTTTCAGTGTAGTCTTTGATTCTCAGTTCTACCAATAATCTTACGGAAACATACCACTAAAATTCTAACCCCACTCAAATATGTGTAGTAAATACCTGAATTCATTAAGTCTAAACTGAAATCAGGAATGACTTATGCCCCCATGCTCCTAAAAAAAAAAAAAGCATAGATTTGTTATAACAAAGTAAAATTGAGAGATCTAAAGAGTCTATTGGACATTCTTGCCCTCAACGTGTACTGATGTTTTATATTACTTAACCAACAGAAAGCTGAGTCAGTTCAATAGAAGCATTTACACATCTGTGAAAGGGACCTTTCACAACCTCAGCTACCTTTGAAGATGCCCTGCTTAGAATCTTCTATCTGCCTGGCACAATCTTTATTTTATTGGATGAATTGATCAATGTGTCATGTTAGACTGAGCTTAAAATGTATGTAATATGGAAGAACTAAGAGTCTGTTGTTTTGTCGACCTGTTGTAAAAAACAAAATTAGAGGAGATTGTGGGAAGGTCTTATGAATATGAGTGAGCATTCAATACAAATACACAAGCCTGGTCCTTTGGCAGCCTCAGACTCTAGAGGGATTAAAATTAAAGGTGCTTGCAGGAGACAACCTCTTATAAAAAGCCAGAAAGGAACGTATTAACTTCAACTCGGGGAAAAGATAAAATTGATAAGTACTGTGTGACATATTACTTTCCTTGACGGCACAAAGAATGGTGATTAAGATACAGGTACAGTTAGGGAAGAAGAAAAAAGAGCCCTTTCTATGATATATATCTGTGTGAATTCAACTTTTGTTAGCATTTTCAAAGCCTCTTAGCTTTTTCAGTCCAAAGTTTTGGCTTTTGATATATGCATATTCCTGAAAATGCCATGCATAAATGGAATTTTTGGAAATCATATGGTATGTACACCAGAGAGAGCTTATTACTTAAAACCTGTAGTGACTCTTTTTTGAAATCAAATAATCACTCCCAATAAGTCAACCTTAGAAGTTCAGATTTTCCACATCAGGAGTGTTTAAAGCAATACCTGTATTATTTCATTTGAATTTTCAACTCCGAATAACACATAGATAATTCATGGAGTTGACTATGTCCCCAAGTTTCAGTGGACCTTATTGAGGCCTAAAAGGCACACTCCAGAAGCCCCAGCATCCTTGACCTTTCAAGGAGTAGAAAGACTTAAGAAAAGGGTGACCATATGTCCCAATTTATATGTTGTTATCCCAGTGTAATTATTAATAGTGTCCCCTTTTACTCTTAAAAGTGTACTCTTCTGGCCCTGACCTGTGTGGCTCAGTTGATTGGGCATCGTCCCACAAAGTGAAAGGTTGTGGGTTCAATTCCTGGTCAAGGCACATGCCTGGGTTGTGGGTTTGATCCCCAGTTGGAGCACGTACAAGGGGCAACTGACCAATGTTTCTCTCTCATATCGATGTCTCTCTCCCTCTTTTTCTGCCTCCCTTCCCATCTCTCTATAAATAAATAAATAAATAAATAAATAAATAAATAAATAAATATTTCTAAAAAGTGTACCATATTTGGATGATAAATTTTATGGTTACCCTACCTAAAATAGATGAAGTTAGACCTTCCTCAGGCTGCAATGAGGTTAGGAAATAATTCCATTTTATACTTACACTCTTGGAATTTAGCTAAAGGCCAGTGTTCTAATGTTTGCATGGCCGAACGCATCTATTCAGGACAAAAATATGCGATTTTTAGCCAGTATAATATGGCTTCTGGGTGACTGTGACAGGACCTGATGAGATGGGTCAGAGTGTCAATCAACACTCCATTCCTCATCCCATTCTCTTTGATCTCTGCTACTAAGCCTGCATTTTGTGGAGAAGAGGAATGCTGATGTTAAAAGAAGGAAGCCTGTTTCTGTTAGCATTTTCCTTTTCTCTTTCCTGGACGTATTCTAAGGCTATATCTGCCAATAGATTTAACATACAAACCATATCCAGCAGTCATTTTATAGAATTGTTGCAAAATTCATCACAGAAACCTTCACATTAGGTAGGTCACCGCAAGAGACCCAGGTTCCAGGGATCTCATTCTTGCCGATGACTCTTGATGGAATTGAGGAGCTTAGCATCCTCAGGTGCATACTTGTTCCAAAATGAGGACCTTTTTAATCTTTGGAGGCCTTGAACTTCCCAGTTCCACATGGTGCACAGTCTGACTGGTCCACTAAATTCTGCCTACTAAGTGATTTAAAAATATAAAGGGATGTTTGGGTGAAATTCTGCAAGTTGTCTTTTTAGACCTTTTATTAAAACATTTTTCTCTCCTTCCTTACCCCTCTTCCCTCTCCTGCTGTTTTGTGACTATTCTTTCCTAACTTCACAATTCTTGGTGGAGACAGGAGGCTATAACCTTGCCAACACGGCTCGATGCTGGACATACTTGACCGGGGTCATCCTAGGGAAAACACTATCCTCTGAGATCCCAGATCATGAGGTAAGTAAGGCTCTGACAAGTCCTCTCTTCTTTAAGGGGAAGAGCTGAGTCATTCCACCTAATCAAAATCACGTCCTCACTACTCAATACCGTTTTGTTGAGAGACACTCCAATAACAATAACACACTGTCTTGGCAGAATAGTGGACTCTTGTTCCAAAATATCCAAGACCTTCTGCCTTTTTTACAAGAGATCTCAAAGGCCAACCAACTTTAATTTCTCAATTAATTACAGAGACTGTGGGAAGGGGTCACCTGTTCACACAAAGAACTCTTTGGAATATATGCGTATTTTCATCCCCTACCTCAAAAAAAGAAGGGGCAGTTTTCTCAATGTATAAGCTGGGTTCTGGTCCATCTTTACAAAGTCCCATAGGCAGTATGTTGCACCTATATTCTTTGGTGGTAGTCCTGGTCTCTGGTTTCTCAATTTTCTTTGAGTAACACAGACTCACCACAAAGACAGGTCTGGTGTTTTTCCAGTGATTAGTAGTAAACAGAGGTTGGGGCAGGACCATCAATTTGTGAACCGTCATTTGACCCCTCACCATTTTCTTTAATCATATGAAATGGGGCTTATGTTTTCCAAAGCAATGATGTCTGTTCTAGTTTTCCCAAAACAGGTTATTAGAAAGCTATCTGCGCCCTGTGAGTGTGCTGATAATCCCCTACCCAGAGGTGTATCCCTTCTCTTCCCACCTACTTCCACACTTGGCAGGAAGCATGTTATCACAGATCAGGATGTGTAGCTGCAGGCCTTAGACTGTGTGACTTTATAATAATGAACCCATACCTGCCTTCCCACTTTCTCAAGCCAATTCCCAAGGTGTAGAGATGATATTTCAGTTATAACATTTTGATTCATGGCAGGTGCAGAAGCTGTGCACTTAGGAGCATTATGTTTTTGAAAGTTACTATTATTTTTTAAAAATTAGAAACAACTTAAACTAATTTCCCTCCAATTTTC
Source organism: Pteronotus mesoamericanus (assembly GCF_021234165.1). Lineage (NCBI taxonomy): Eukaryota > Metazoa > Chordata > Mammalia > Chiroptera > Mormoopidae > Pteronotus > Pteronotus mesoamericanus. The sequence continues at coordinate 9,581,293 of NW_026555198.1, forward strand.
TTCTCACCACAGATGAGGTATAATATGTACCTCACAAACAACACTCAATGTGACTAGAATACAAATAGAAGGCAAACTATAATTTGAGACAATTTGCTGGTGGCAGGGTTCATAGAAGTCTTTTTCCTTGACTTACCTTTATTCAGTGTTCGGAAGCTTTATGAAATGTAAAAGTAAGTGAACAAATGTAATCATTGTTATTGTTGTGGGAATATCTCAGACTGCATTATAATTTAAAGCACTGAGACTTGAAAAACTGATCAAGTTTTGTCAAAAAACAGTTTTAAGCATGTACAAGCCTGAGGTGAGAATGTGTTTTGTTCCTAGGAAACAATGCAAATCCATAGATTCATCTGTCTGAAAAGGTTGATAAAATTTTAGTAACAATGAATATTGCTTCTGGCACATGGAGAAGCCATGTACCTCAGTGGGTATGGGCTTGGCCTTATAGACATGTCCTGTCTTTATACTGATATATTCTGTCCAATTAAATGAGATATAATGTACATCAAATGCCTGACCCAGTTCTTGGCACATAACAGCCATCTTTGAAATCTAAACTTTCTCCTTCCTCTTTGCATGTTCCTAACAACTTCTTATAACCAGATATTTGTGGCTTTGTCATTCATAAATTTGTCCAAACCCTTTTTGAATCCCTTCTGTCATACCCTTCTGGTATTAGAGATGTGAGTCATCCAAGAAGGAACAAGGAAAAATATTGAAATGACAGTCTTCCAAGTACAATAAGGTAATATTTTAATAAAAATTGCTAAACACAGACTCTACAGTGTTAAGGCATATATAAGTTTTGTGGCACAATACACATTTGCACACAAATATGCTTCTGGTCCTCTGTAATCGTATCAACAAATGGTAGATCAAAAAAATATTTATCGAGAACCTATTGTGTGCCAAGCACTACACTAGGTATCTTGGAAGATGCAAAGACACCAAGACCTTATCTCCTACCTCAAGCAGCCAGGAAGGTGGGCAGTGTAAGTGCTGGGGGAGTGTGTAGATACGCATATAATTATACTACTGAGCAGAATAAGAACCACAAGACAGTAGGAACAATAGCTATGGAGATGTGCATCAAATATAAACAGGATACAAAGGAGTGTACAAAATACTCTGCCCTCCAGGAGCTGAAAGTATAATTGAGAAATATAGTCACTGACAAGGTCAAGACAGCACAGCAGTCAGCCACCGTCTGGCTGACTCCCTCACTGTCTTCACTCTCAGTCTTGGGCTTTTGTTCGTCTGCCTCCTGAGGTAATTCTCCTCCTCTTCCTCCTCCAAATGTCTTTCCCCACCTCTTTACTGTCTTCCTAGGTCCAGCTTCAAGTCTTATGCCCTCAATAATCCCTTACTTAAATATACCAAAACCCTTTCAGCTCTTTCCTCACATTTATTTGTTAAATGTTTCTTAAGTCATTTAACAAGTATTCATTGGGCCAGAGATCCAGACCTGGATCCAGGGATACAAAGGCTAACAAGATAAACCCAGTGCCCTCAAAAATCCCAGCATCTAATAAAGACAGCAGAATAATGTGCTCAAATCCAGGACAGATGAGGAGCATAGAGGAAATGTTTCATCAAAACTTTGAACTGAATCTTGGAAGCTGACTGGGAGTTCGCCAGGGGAAGAAGTGGGAAAGGCATTCTACACAAAGGGGAACAGATTGGAAAGAACCTGGTGCCTCATGGTTTGATATAATAGTAGAACATAGGGTTTATGAGAGAGAATGGGAAGGATAAAGCCTTGAGTGGATACTGGGGCCAGATAATGAAAACCATTGAATGCGACACTAAAGAGCCTCACTTTTTTCCCCGTGGAAACAGATAAGCATTAGTTTTTAGAAAGCTTACTTGGTAGAGCATGGAAGATAGGTTGCAAAGGAAGACTTGAGAAAGGCAAACCTGCTAAAAAGTTCAGGTACACTCCTGTAACACTTACAGTCTAAACCCTTCATTTGGTCATTCTTGTTTTGGTCATCTGCATTCCCCCTCAATGCCTAGCAAAGTGTTAACCACCTGCCTAGTTGGTATTGATTCACTGAATGAACAGCTGACTCAATGAGCAACTGAATGATATGTGTCTCAATTCACATTAGAAAACCTGTATTTTTAAGATGGAGCAATTGGATACATAATCTTGCCTTTTTTTGGAAACAGTTTAACTCTACTACCACCCATCCTTTACAAGAAGTACCAGATGGATAACCAGCTGTAGGAAATAGACGTATCCATTGGAAAACGCTAGACTGCCAAAGGAAAGGAAGGGACTTGGGAAGGCAAGCCCAGCACAAATACTATTCGATAGAAGTGATTAGCCCTGGCTGGTGTGTCTCAGTGGATTGAGTGCTGGTCTGCAAACCAAAGGGTCGCCGGTTCGATGCCCAGCCAGGTCCCCAGTAGGGGGTACGCAAGAGGCAACCACATATCGACGTTTCTCTACCTCTCTTCCTCCCTCCCTTCCCCACTCTCTAAAAATAAATAAATGTTTTTTTTAAGAAGTAATTAGTGGTGAGATTTCAGTCATAACCCTCATGAAATACAAAACTAATGTTGCCATAAAGCCAGTGGTCCAGGAGTTAGTCCCAGCCCAGGAATTGTGGAGCCAGGTTGGTAAGCCAGGCATGGAATAAGGAAGTAATTCCATCTGGAAGAAGCATTGGGCCCAGCTGGGAAAGCTGAGAGGAATGGAACCTGCCCATATGACTGGCCCAGGTATGTCTACCATAGGGAAAGCCCAAAAGTGGCATGGGTCCCCTAAAAAACACCAGTGCATGGCTAATTTAGCAAATCACCCACTCCATGTAATAAGGCTTATGGGCTATTATATATAAGAATGTTCTGTAACCCAGTAATACTATTTGTATCCTATGTATCTATGGTCTAAAATAGAGAAAGGCCCCATGGTAATGGACAGCAGGGTGGGGACTGACAGAGGGAGCAGGGGTGGGCAGGGCAGGGGAGAGCAACAGGGGAAAATTGGGACAACTCTAATTGAATAATAGAGTGAGGCAGTTGTGTTGTATACTCATATATATGTATATATATACATATGCACAGATATATCAATTATATGTAATACCTAAATCACCACATAGGTTTATAAACAAAATTTAGTGAACAAAAATATTTCCTTAGCCAACTACTTTCAATGGACTGTTAGATAAACTATGCCTCATTCATATGGGGGAATATATGTAGCCATTGAAAAGAATTAACTTCACTTATATATAGATACATGCTGCTAATGTAAAATAATCTTACAGTGAAATCTGTAGATTATATTGACTCTATAGCTTGATTTGGGGAGAATGACATTTTAACAATATTTAATCTTTTAATCCATGAATTTGCTATATCTTTTCATTTACTGAAGTGTTTAATTTCAATTTTTAATTTGTACTTTTCAGCAAACAGATCATGTACGAATTTTGTTGACTTTATTCCTAAGTATTTTCCTAATATTACATGATTTTAATGTTATTATAAGTGGTATTTTTAATTTCAATTTCCAGTCATCGCTAGACTATAGAAATACAATTGATCTTTTTCTAATGATCGTGAATAATGTAACATTGCTGAACTCATTAGCACCAGTATTTTTTTTTATTTCTTAGCATGTTCCATGTATACAAACATGTCATCTGTGAATAAAGAGAGTTTTACTTATTTTTTTATAATTTTCATGATTTTTATTCCTCTTTCTTGCCTTATTACACTGTTTGGGACCTCCAATGCAATGTTGAATAGAACTGATGAGAGTGAACATCCTTGTCTTGTTCCCAGTCACAGGAGGAAAGCACTTAATCTTTCACTATGAAATGTGAAACTGTGATGTTAACTGTAGGGGGTGCTTGTTTTGTAAATTTTTTTTGTTAGATTGAGAAAATTTCCTTCTATTCCTAATTTACTGAGAATTATTCTTAAAAATGAGTGTTGGGTTTTGTCGTCTATTGAAATGATCTTATGGTGTCCTCTTATTCTGTTATGTAGTAAATTATATTAATTGTTGCTTTATTTTAATATTAAACTAACCTTGAATTCCTGGGATAAACCCAACTTGGCCATGGTATATTATCCTCTTTATATATTGCTGGATTTAGTTTGCTGAAATTTTGTCGAGAAATTGTGTGTCTGTATTTGCGAGGGATGTTGACCTATTGTTGTCTTTCCTTGTAACATCTTTGTCTGGTTTTACAATCAGGGCAATGCTGATCTTATAAAATGACTTGGGAAGTATCCCTGCCTCCTGTATTTTCTGAAGGACTTTATGTAAAACTGATACTATGTCTTACTTAAATGTTTGATAGAATTCATTTGAGCATGGGGTAAAAACATTTGAGTGTGGAGTTTTCTTCATGGGAAGATTTTAAATTATGAATTCTGTTTCTTTAATAGTTATATGGCTATTCAGATATTCTTTTTCTTCTTGCTTCCATGTTGGTAATTTGTCTTCAAGGAATTTACCAATTCATTCATAATATTCCCTTATCGTTCTTTTAATGTCTATAGGACCTGTAGTGAGATCCAGTCTGTCTTTACTAGTATTGCTAATTTCTGTCCTTTTGATCATTTTTAGCTTGTGGTTTATCAGTTTTATTGAACTGTAGTTTTTTCCCCGAAGAACCAGCTTTTAGTTTCATTGACTTTTTCTCTTTTCTTTTATTATTTCTGCTCGTCTTTGTTATTTCCTTGTATTGATTTTTAGTTCTTTGTCTAGTTTCTTATGATAGAAGCTCAGTTCATTGATTTTAAATGTTTCCTCTTTTCTAATATAAATATTTTATGCTATAAATCTTCATCTAAGCACCGCTTTAGCTGTATCCCACAAATTTTGATATCTTGTCATTTGTATTTGGTTCAAAATATTTTCTAATTTTCTTCTTTGACTAATGGGTTGTTTAAAAGCATGGGGTTTTAAAATTAAGTTTCAAATATTTGATGACTTTCCAGATATTTTTCTATTTAAATTAATTTTAATTTAATTTTTTGTGCTTAGGTAATGTACTTTGCATAAATTTAGTACTTTTATACTTACTGAAATTTGTTTTCTGACTCAATGGATGATTTGTCTTGGTGATGTTTCATATACAATTTGCAAAGAATGTGTATTTTGCTGTTATTGGATACTATTTTCTATCATTATTAATTAGGTCAGATAGGTTAAGAGTGTTGTTTATGTCTTCTATATCTCTGATTTTCCGTGTGCTTGTTCTGTTGATTGCAGAGAGAATTGAAATTTCCAACCATAATTTTGGATTTGGCTGTTTTTCTTTTTAGTTGTGTCATTTTGGGTTTCATGTAGTTCTGAAGCTTTGTTACTAGATGTATATATTTTTAGGGTTGTTACATGTTCTTGATGAATTGACCCTTTATTATTATGAAATATCTCTCTTTATCTCTGGTAATATTCCTTGTTATGAAGTCTACTATGCTTGGTTTTAGTGTTGTCACAGCTACTTCCATATGATTATTATTTCTGTGGTATACCTATCTCTTTCTGTCCTTTTACTTTTAACCTATTCATATCTTCATATTTAAATTATTTTTCTTATAGACAGCATATAGTTGGGTCTTGATTTTTTATCCATTTTGATAATCTTTGCCTTTTTGTCAGGGTTCCTAGACCACTGACAAAATGTTTATATGTTTAGGTTTAAATCCATCTTTCTATGAGTCGCATATATTCTTTGTTCCTTTCTTTTATTTTCCTGCACTCTTTTGAATTAAATAAATATTTGTTAGGATTTCTCTAATCTCTTTTATTTGCTTTTTAGCTATAACTTTTTTGGTGGTTGCTCTGGGGTTTAGAATATGCATTTTTAACTTATCATAGTCTACCTTCAAATACTGTTATACTACCTCATGTACAATATAGCAACTTTATGGCAATGTTCTACTTTTCCCTTTTCCTTCCTTTGTGCTATTGTAGTCAGATATTTTACTCTTGCATATGTTATAAATTCCATGATATATTTACTATCCTGCTTTAAAGAGTCAATTCTATTTTTCTAATTTTTAAGTATCAATTTAAAGTAAGAATAATAAATCCAGTGTGTGTTAACACAAATAATGTGTTGCGATAAAAAAATAACTGTATTTTCCAAGACAAAAAGAAATTTCATGAGAGGAAAACATTGCTATACATTTGTGCACATCTGTAACATCTGGCTATAATATATGACAGTGTATTTCTCATACCTGCTTCTACTTTCAGTGTGTTTTGATGCTGTTTTTGTTAAAGTATATGAAGAAAGTTCAGATTCCTGTGGATATATAGGTGAACAAGGATGGAGTATTTTAATAAGCTTTTCCAATAATTATGGACATTCTTTGATACTACACAAAAATTCTACAAATGACAGTTTCTTAAAGGTTAATGCTGGTAGAATCTGAAACCATATCAATGACCTTTTCCTATACTATTACATTAAAATTCAGTCATCTTATACTTTGAATGGATACTTGGCCCATCTTATACGTATTGATTTTTTGGAAGATATTGGTTCATTACGTTATGCAAATATTACAAATGTTGAAACATTTTATACAATATCAAAAATTACATTAACTGGTATCACTGTTGACCTAATTGGAACAAAGCTTAAGTTTTGAGAAGCTGTCAAGCTTACAGTGGCAGAATGTTTTTCAAAATTCTAATTTTCTCTCCAAAACATGAATATTATCAATGGCAACAAGTAATGTCAGTGTTTATCCTAAAGTGATAGGCTTACTTCACTTTTGAGAAAATGTCTGCCAAGTACCCAAGTATTTAATCATGTTTTTTTCATCAGTTGTTCTTTCAGGCAAAAATGGTATTCCATGAAAAGTAGCTACTTAAGCCACAAATTAGATGTGCTTTTCCTCAAGACAACTACCATAGTATAGTTTATAACAGAAGCAACTTCTGCGTATCTCCTATTTTGTCACACAATATTAAATCCAGGATCAAGATTTAATAGCTTTTACTGCTTCACCAAGGACATTCTTAAATAAAATTGGAATTTTTATTTATTTATTTATTTATTTATTTTATTGTGAGTACATGACAGTAAAAAAAAAAAATAACTGCTGGTGTACTTTGGTGCTACTGCCTTAATTTGTACCTTGGTGCCAGCAGTATTACCCACCATTGCTTTTGGACCTCCGTGCAAATATAAACCAAGTTGCTCCAGGATAAACCATGAGATTCAAACAAGTTATTCAGCATTTTCAATATTTTAGTACTGCTTGTGTTTGTTGCCAACCATACACATAAAAAAGTTTTCTTCAAAGATTAGCTAGTGCTGATACCACATGACTACAAGCAAAACAGCAAGTCCAGCCACATTGGTAGACTTGGCTGTTTGTAAAGTGAAAGTACAATTCTGCAAGTGAAATAACAACTAAGTCTTCCATGTTTAGAGCTAAATGTTTAAATAACCAAGTTACTTTACCACTGAAAAGACACAAAGTTGTGAGTTATTTTACTAACTTTTCATCCAGTAGGCATTGAGCAATGTATATTTTCCAAGGCTTTATTGGTCTTGAGGCTATGATGTGCATTTCTCCAGCCCATGCAGTGCAATAGCTTATGCATAAAATGCTTCAGTGACTTTTTCATTTCTATTTTGAAAAGCTCTAATAATTTTTGGGTTTTGATAAGCTCATCATGTCCACATTTAAAATATTCAGTTTTCCTTTAACTATCAATGAATGGTCTGAAAATGATGCCACCACTTAAATAGCAAATTATCTTGAAACTGTGAAAATATCCCATACATAAGACCCTAGAAGGTAAATTAATGACATATATAAAGATAGTTTTAATCATATTTTTCGGTCTTAAAATTTCACCATGTCTTTGAAGTAAATGGCTTCCTTTCATGAGTCAGAGCCCTCACTAGTACTTCAGCTTCATCTTTTTCAGCTTCTTTAAACAGAGGTTCCAGCTCTGGTTTGACAAAGCCAGTTTTCTGGCATCCTTTTATTAAGTCCTCAATCAATTCCTATTATGTTTCTATCTATGTAAAGGTAAAATTCTGGAATTTCAAAAATAATACAGTTCTAGTGATTACATCAGGTATAACTAAGGATACCTTCTCCATGGCCCTATTGTGGCTAGGGTGTCCAAGTACAGGTCATGATGTCAATACTTCAGAGGAGAGAACTAAGAAGCCTAAAGGAAGGGGCAAAGAGATTTAGAGCCCAACCAGGCAAGAGGTCTCATAGTAGTGGCATCTGCTGCAGGGGCCCCCATAGTAGGAGGTACAGACAGGCTAGATAGCTGCTCATACCAGTCAAGGGATGCAATGCTCAAATTAGAATGCACCAGCTATGTCCATTTCTGGACCATGACCCCTGTATCCCCAGCTAGGCTATGCCACCTTTGGCTGGAATGCATTGTACCCCTTACTCTGCCACCAGCCTGATAGCCTGCCTCACTCCTCCATGGCCTTTCATGGCATTTCTTTGCAGTCAGCCACTAAGGGCTGCTCCCAACCTGACCTGAAATGATCATTTAAAGAAATTAAAAGATGAGTTTAAAAATATCTTTTACATTTACTCATACATTTACCTTTTCCAGCATTTTTCAATCCTTTGTGCAGATCCAGGTTTCTATCTGGTAAAAGTTACATTCGCCTAAAGAACTTTAGTTAATTTTTCTTATAATATAGGTCTCCTAGCAACAAATTAAGTTTTTGTTTGAAAAGTATTTTTCCTTAAAGGTTGAAGGATATTTTCACTGGGTATAGAGTTCTAGGTTGATAATTTTTTCTTTCAGAATTTTAAAGTTGTTTTCCATTCCTTTGTTTTCTTGCTTGCACATTTCCTCCTGAGAAGTTCATTAACAATCTTATCTTTGTTTCTTTGGATGATACATGCTCCCCCCACTTTGGGGGGGCTGTTTTTAACTTTTCTCTTTGTGACTAGTTTTCAGCAGCTTGATTACAGTTCTCCCTGGTGTGGTTTTTGTGTTTATCGCGTTTACAGCTTCTAGGATCTAAGGATTTATAGTTTTCATTAAATTTGGAAATATTTCAGCTATTATTTCTCTTCTGTCCTTCTTTTCTCTACTTCTAATTCCAGTTAAACTTATGTTAGACCAGTTTTATTATCCCATAGGTCACTGCAATACTTTAAATGTTTTTAGTCTTTTATTTCTCTCTGTGATTCATTTTGGAGAGTTTCTGTTGCTTTGCTTCCAAGTTCATTGATCTTTTCTTCTGCAGTTTATAACTGCTATCAATTTTATCCAGTGAGATTTTCCTTTCAAATATTTTATTTTTCACATCTAAAGTTTCTATTTTAAAAACTATTTTTCACTAAAATAAAATATTTTAAGAAAAGATAACCAGGGAAAAATCTTCCATTTCTCTGATCATTGTGTTCATTTTTTCTTTACATCCTTCAACATATTGAGCATATTTATAATAGCCCTGTTTCAAGATTCTTGTCTATTAACAGAGATAATAGTATCTCTGCCATTTCTGAACCTGTTTCTGTTGACTGATTTTTCTTCAGGTTAGATCACATTTTTCTGCTTCCCTGTATGTTTAGTTATTTTAAAAATTGAATATCTAACATTGTGAATATTACATTTTTGGGTGCTGGATATCTTTGTATTAATTTAGACAGAACTGTATTTTTTTCTGCTAGACAAGTTACTGCGAATCAATTTGATCCTTTTAAGGTTCATTTTTAAGTTCATTTACAGTAGGTCTTGAGTAATATTTACTCTTGGGCTAATTTAGCCTATTTAGAAGGCACTGTCCCTCTGAAGTCTCTACTGATGCCCCACATAGTCAGTGAGGTCTCTCTACTTTGGCTCTGTGTGACCTCTACAAAGTGTCCATCTTATAACTCCTCATTAACTATTTCCCTGGAAGATTTCCTAGACTATCTTTGTAACGTTTTACCCTATATGTGTTCAGATTGGTATTCATCAAAAAACTCAAGGGAATCTCTATCATATTTCTAGAACTTGTTTTAGCTTAGCTTCACTCCACAATTTGTAACTACCTTGGCCTCTCTGAACTCCAGTCCCTGTCTCCTCTATTCAGAGATTGCCAAGCTCTGTTTGGATTCCCCTACCCCTGTACCATGGTCCGGGGATTACCTCCAGGTAGAAACCTGGCATGATGACAGCACTCACCCTATTTGTATTCCTGTTCTCTCAGATCATTCTCTTGTATTCCATATTGTCCAGTGTCTAAAAATGTGTTTTCTATATTTTATCAGTTTTCTAATTGTTCCTAAAGAGAAAATAAGTCCACATCCTCTTTTCCCTCATACAGAAATAGAAATCCTTTACTTATCTGCTTTTAATTTTCTTATGCCTACATTTTTTACGGATATTTTTACTGAATATAAAATTCTACTTTGACTTTTCTTATCCTCTTTGTCTCTATCATTTCTGATGGAAAGCCAGACTTGTTTCCAATCATTGTTTCCCTCTGTACAATTTGTTTTTATTCTTCCCCTGGCTGCCTTTACAAACTTATGTCTGCTTTTCAGAACTTTGACCATGAAGTATCTCAGTGTACTTTTTTTGTATTTATCCTGTTTGACATTCCCAGAGTTCCTAAATCTGTGAGTTGAAGTTTTGGATATAATTTGGAAAATTATCAGCTGGAATTTCTTCACATTTGTTTTTGCCCTATTTTTTCTGTTCTATATTTTTGGGAGTTGAGTTGGATGGATTGACACTGTCCTACAAGTCACTGAAGCTCTCATCATTTTTTCCAATATTTTTTTCTCTATACTTCAATTTGCTTCATTTTCATTGACCTGTTTTGAAGTTTACTAATTCTTTCTTCTTTAGTATCAATCTGATATTAACCCCATCCAACAAATTTTTTATCCCATCCAATTTTTTTTAAACTTCTCATTTTGAAATGGTTTTGCAGATCCTTGCTTTCAAAGAGGTTCCATGTACTCTTCACTCATTTTCCCCCAATTGTAACATGTTATATAACTATAATACAGTATTAAAACCAGGAAATTAACAATGGTACAATCTACAGACCTTATTCAGATATCACCAGTTTTACATGCACTCCTTCATGTGTGTGTGTATGTGTATTTAATCCTATGCAATTTTATCACAAGTATAGATTGATATAAGCACTACCACACTCAGGATACCAAACTGTTCTATCACCACAAAGACCTCTCTCATGCCACTCTTTTATGATCACACCTGCCCTCTTCTCTTCTCCTACACCATCTATGATCATTTCAGCCACTAATCTATTCTTTATGTCCAAGGTTTTTTACTTAGATTATGTGATATAAATGGAATCAGGCAGTATGTAGGCTTCTGAGATTCACTTTTTGACCCAGCTTAAATACCTTGAGATCCATCCAAGTTGTTCAATGCATCAACAATTCATTTTGTTGTTGTTGTTGCTGAATAATATTCCATAGTATAGATGTTCCATAGTTTGCTTAACCATTCATCCATTGAAGAACATTTGGGTAGTTTCCAATTTTAGGCTACTAAAATTAAACATTCATGTAGTTTTTGTGTGGCTGTAAGTTTTCATAGCTCTGGGATCAATGCCCAGTAATGCAATTGCTGGATCACAGTATAGGTAAGTATAGGTTTACTTTTTTAAGAAACCTTCTCATGCTTTCTTTTTATTACTAGTATAGTAAATAGAATGTCCTGTCTTTTCATAGTAAATCTTTTCCATCATTTTTATTTCAATTCCTCTGTATTATTATATTTAAAATGACTTTCTTGTAGACAAAATATATTTGGGTTGAGTTTTTTAATGCATTCTGCAAATCTCTTTTAATTGGCATGCTTAATGCCTTTAACTAATATATTAGGGCTTATGTCTGCCTTTTTTAAGTTCTCTTTTTCCCTCCTACCTTCCTGGGGATTTCTTGGACATTTTTTATGAATTCCATTTTATTTATCTATTTTGTAGTACTTTGAGTGTATCGCTCGCTTCATATAGATTTTTTAGTGCTTGCTTTACATATTTGACCACATATATATAATTTACCACAGTCTGTTCATATCAACATTTTGCCACCTTAAGTGAACTATAGAAACCTAACCTGACTTTATGTATTCTTACCTTTCTCTCTAATATAATATCTTAAAATTTCCTCAACATACATTGAGAATGGTATCAATGTTGAGTTTTTTTCTTTTTTTCTTAAGATTTTATTTATTTAATTTTTAAAGAGGGGAAGGGAGAAAGAGAGGGAGAGAAACATCAATCTGTGGTGGCCTCTCATGCACCCCCTACTGGGGACCTGGCCCACAACCCAGGCATGTGCCGCGACTGGGAATCGAACTGGAGATGCTTTGGTTCACAGACCAGCATTCAATCCACTGAGCCACACCAGCCACAGCAGTGTTAAGAGTTTTTGCTTCAACCATCGAACATAATTTTTAAAATTAAAAAGGAATGGGGAAGTCTTCTGTATTTACCAAAGTTTTACTTTTTCTGTTACCCTTTTTTCCTTCTTGATGCTCTAAGATTTCTTTTATTTATTTTTCTATTTGGAGAACTTCCTTTGACCATTTTTTGGGGGACATCTCAAGAAGACAAATTCTCTTTGTTTTCCTTCTGCCTTCATTTCTCTTTCCTTCTTGATTTCTCTTTTACCTTATGGCCTCCATGGTTTCTGATGAGAAATCTACTCTTATTCAAATCATTGTTATTGTTCCCATATTAGTGCAAATGTAAAATGATGCATCATTTCTCTCTACCTGCTTTTAAGTTTTATTAAAAAAATTTTTGTTTAATCCTCACCTGAAAATATGTTTAAGAGCTAGAGGAGAGGATGGGCGGGGAGAGGGAGAGACACTGACATGAGAGAGAAGTTCCAATTGGTTCCCTCCCATTCCTGCCCTGTCTGGGGATCGAACCCGCAACCTAAGTATGTGCCCTGACCAGGGATCAAACTTGCAACCTTTTGGTTTACGGGACAGTGCTCTAACCTAATGAGCCACCAGGCCAGGGCTACTTTTATGGTTGTTATTTTTTGTCTTTATTTTTCAGATACTTGATTATTATATGACTTGGAGTAGATTTCTTTGGGTTTTTCCTGTTTGAATTCATTTAGGCTCTTGAATTTGTAGTAGTGTCTTTTACCAAATTAGAGTAAAAGACAATACTTCTTTCAGCCATACTTTCAGCCATTATTTCTTTAAATATTTTTTTCAATGCCACCTTGTTTATCTTCTCTTTCTTGGACTCTGCTGACACAAATATTTGATCTTTTTTTCTTGTCCTACAGGACCCTAATTCTCTGTTCATTATTTTTCAGTCATTTTGTTTTTGTTCAGATGGGGTAATTTTTATTGTTCTATTTTTCAAATTCACTGATTCTTTTAAAAAATACTTATTAGTTGTTTTTTTTCACTGATTATTTTCTCTGTCATCTCCATTCTTCTATTAAGCCCATTCAGTATGTTTTCTATTTTGGTTATTATATTGTATTTTTCAGTTCTAAAATTTCCATTCTTTATGTTTTCCATTTCTTTGTTGATAGTTTCTGATTTTTCATTTTTTTCATATCATGCTTGTAATTGCTTCTTGAAATATTTTTTATGATGGCTGCCTTAATGCTTGTCAGATAATTCTAACATATATGTCATCTGGGTGTTAACATCTGTTGTCTTTTCTCATTCAAGTTGAGATGTTCCTGTTTCTTTGTATCATGACTGAATTTGTATCTTAACCTGGAGACTGGATCTTATATTATGAGACTCTGGCAACTCTGTGCTCTGAATCCTCAGGCTAATAAGCCTGCAGATTTCTTCTTGAGCTCTACCACACACAACACAAAATATAAATAACTATGACATCCAGTGTAGTTCCCTTCTTTCAAGGGTGGAATTCCCTCTACTTCCTGCCTGTTTTTTGGATTCTTTCTAATACCTTCAATTTATCATGATAGTTAGTTTGATGGAAGCTCTTCTGTCATTATCAAATCCAAAAGTCAGGATTTACTTTTCACTGTATGCCTTTTGACACATACTTGTATGCCTGACTACTTTAAAAATGTAAATCAATTTTTGAAATTAACATTAAAAATTAATGAATGTTTTTATCAGACAGACCTACTTTCATTGACCAGCTCCAGGGAGTTATCATAATGACAATATACAGTAGACAAGTTGAGCAAATTATTAAAACAGTCTTTGCCTAAATTTCCTCACTATAAAATGAGTATCATTATAAGGATCAAATGTATTAGTCTAGGTAACATGCTCATAAGTAGCTGGAATATATAAATAATATCTATAAATATATAAGTAATATAAATTAAATTTTAGATATTATTATTAATGTCTGAAATATTGGTAAAACTCCTCACAGGCAGGGATCTGTTCCTTCTTAGTCCCTCAATGCTGAGAATTTGGTGCCCAGCAAGGGCCTAATAATTTTCTTTTTTAAATGAACATAGTCCTGCTATATTGGATGTTATGCAGATTAAGCCTAACAGTCCTTGCTGATGCTGAGACTCACAAAACAAAATATGGAAAACATATCTAAATGAAATATTATCATTTTATGTGAACAAATGTGAGTATGAGTGATCACAAATATTAGAAATTTTCTATTTTAATTTTATATTTAGATAAGCTGACAGTACAAGACATTCAGCAGACTATGCTCCTATTATAGAAAGGCTTCATAGAGGTAGGATTTAGGAACCCTTTGAATGGGAAAAGAACTTAACATTCATCGAGTACTTTTTATACCCTATGCAAGTATATACATATGCTAGGTCCTTTATATACATTATCTCATTTATGTTTCTTAGCAACCCTGGAAGGTAGGCATTATCCCCATTTACCTATGAAAAAAGTAAGACTCAGAAAGTAATTTGGCCAGGATTAAAATAGCAGAGCCAGTAAAATAGCAGCACCAAGATTGAAACTCAAATTTTTCAAATTTCTGGGCTTATCCTCGCCCCCCCCCCCCGCTACTTTCAGTGATAAGACCCAGGGTTTTAGTATAAAGAATGCATAGGAGAAAAATAAACATTGTTAAGCATCTACTGCTGGCCACACAATGTGGCACATGCATTATTTTATTTTGTTCTGAAAGTCTTATTTTATCAAATTCTCCCAATAACCCTATGAAAAGAAAGAAAACTAATATTAGTTAAGTACCTGCTGTGTGCCTGACACTTGCATGGGGTTTATATAAATTACCTCCTATGATTTCTGACAGCCCAGTCAAACCTGTTGTCTCCACAGTTACGAAAAACCTGAACTGAGTTTCCACGACACTTGCCTGATTCCCAAGACAACACTAAAGAACACACTCCAGGACACATACTTCTACTAAGCATTTTGTAGATCATTCATTCCACAAAACATAACTTTCTAAAGTACAGTCCAGACAACCAAAGGTGTCTCCATACTAGTGGCTTTTTAATATTTGGAGTGGCCATGGACCCTTTTGAAAATCTGATGCTCCCTCCTCTCAGTTAAATGCTGACAGCACTTAGCAATTTCCTAAAGCCCATCAATGGACTCTTTGTTTAAATCAAACAAACAGAAACCTCTAAAGAACAAAAATAAATCTTAAGAAACAAGAAAGCTTATTCTTCAATTATTGAGTTTTACAAATCCTTTAGAACACTAAAATCTATATTTGTATGGTCTATTATGTTTCACAAATATGTTTCTCTTTTGGTTTTTTTAGCCTCAGCACTGTTGACTTTCCTGGTGGTATAATTCTTTGTTGTAGGGGGACTATCCTATGTTTTATAGGATGCTGAGCAACATCTCTGCCCTCTACTCACTAGATGCCAGTAGCACACTCCCTGTGCCTCTTCCCATTTTGACAACCAAGAATTTACCCAGACATTGCTGAGTGTCCCCTTGGGGGAGGCAAAATTGAGAAGCACTGGTTTGTAGTAATTGCAGTCGTCACTCCTGAGTCACTCACAGCATAAAGGGCCTAAGAACCAGACTTTTAAAAAGTATATCCTTTTCTTGCTTGATTAAGGTCTCCCACAATACTTCTCAACTGGGTTGAACAAGATGATTCATCTCAACAATTAAATTGCTGGCTGAAGCTGTAAAGTTTTTCTTACATAAGGGACCAAAAAGAAAGTTCATACAGCTCCCCCCCTGCTTTATTAAGTGATTGATTTTTCAAGTCATTCACTCATTCGAAGAATATATATTAAATGCTAATAATGTTGCAGACACTGTACCAAGTGCCAGGGCTACAGTGGTGAACAGTGTATTTAGATGCGGCTCCTGCATCATGAAATGTACAATCCAGTTAGAAAGATAGACTACAGAACATATAAACATTGATTGAACATGATTCTAAACTGTGATAAGTATCATGGTGGAAGTACACAGAGTGCTGAGGTAGAGACTAACAGGGATTTAGAAAGCCTTTCTGAAGATGTGATATTTAAGGCTAGAAATTGAAGGGTAAGAAGAAAATACCCATATTAAAAAAAAAAAAAAAAACTAGAGGGCAAGTGTCCCAGGCAGAGTAGGCAACCATGTGCAAAGACCCTGAAGCGAGAGAGAGCTTGGTGTATTCTGGGCACTGAAAGAGGACCACTGTAATTAGTGCTAGTGAATAAAGGGTAAGGAGTGTGAGCTGGAATAGGCAGGGCCCGATAGGCCATGGGAAGGAGTTGGATCTTATTCTTATTAGACTAGGGAGACACTGAAGGCTTTTAACCAGGACACGTATCATGATTTGATGCACATTTTAAAATTACTCTGGCTTTTGTGTGGAGTAGGGAGTGGGTAGCAAGTGTGGAAGTATAGAGACAAATAAGAGGCCAATGCCAGTTGAGAGATGACGGCGGTAGTGGTGGAGATGGAAAAAATGACATTTTAGAGATAGAATGGACATAATAAGCTAATAAATTAGATGTAGAGGGTGAGAGAAACGGAAGAATCACTGTTTGTACTCAAACTTGTAGGTACACAGTAGCAGGATTTATTGAATTGGGACAACCAGCTTGGTAAAAAAAAAAAAAAAAAAGAGAGAGAGACAGTTTTTTTCCTGGCCAACTAAGCCACAAATGTTGTGGATACCTAACTAGTTATTCGGTGAACAGGGAAGCTATTTAGTTCAACTAAGATTTATTAAGCACCTACTGTATGCTGGGCATGATGCTAAATGCTAAGGGACAAAGAAGTAAAAAACATGTCCCTTTGCTCAACAAGGTTACAGCCCAGCGTGGAGACAAACATAAACAGACAACTTCAGTTGGGTTTGTTAAGTGTTTAGAGGCATGCACGGGGTCTGTAATGTCACAGAAGAAAGCCAATTAGTCTGACTTGGGCAGGAGTGTGGGGGTCAGGCATGGTATCCTGAAAATGATTCCCAAGCCAAGGTATGAGCTGAGTATTAGCCAGCCATATAATCATGTGAAAGCATAGGAGGTTAAGGAAACAGCAGTAGGAAGGCACACAGCTGTGAAATAGCATGACACTTTTAGGAAATTATAAGCAACGCAATATTATCAGAACATAAACTTGAACACAGGGAATGGGAGATGAGACCAGATACATACTATTGACAATAGCTAACAATTAATGAGCACTTATTATATGCCAGATATAGATATGTCATGAAATTCTCAATTACAATCCTCACAATTTTAACACAAATAGGGAAACTGAGACAGAAGATTGGGTACCTTGCCCAAAGTTGCACACTGCCAGGGCTGAAATTCAAACCAAGCTGTTTAAGTCCAGAGCCCATGCCTATAACTACAGAATGTTCTAAATATCATTCTGAAGAACTGAGAATGTACCCATCGGCAGTGACGTGTTCAGATCTGTGTTTTGATGAGATGACTCAGGATAAGTTGGAGAGAGGCCAGGGAGTGCCCTGACAGGTATGGCTCAGTTGGTTGGGTGTCATCCTGGAAAGCCAAAGGTCACTGGTTCAATTCCCGGTCAGGGCACATGCCTGGGTTGCAGGCCTGGTCCCCAGCTGGAGGCATACGAGAGGCAACCGATCAGTGTTTCTCTCACACATTGATGTTTATTTCCCTCTCTTTCTCTTTCCCTCCTTTCTCTAAAATAATTACATAAAATGTATTTAAAAAGAGAGAGAGGCTAGGGTAGAAACTGCCACAATAGATCAGGCAAGTGATGAAGAAAACTTAAAGTAGGGAATGGAGACAAGAAAAAGATACATGAAATTTTTAGGAGACAGAACTAGCACAACTTGGTGATTAGTTGGATTCTAAGAGTAAAGGAGAAATCTACGGTGTCACTATGGATTCTGCTTTGGATGAATGGATGATGTTCCAGTATGATGAATACAGGATGAAAAGCAGTACAAGTGAACCATTTTTCACATTGCCAATGGAACACCCAAGTGGATCTGACCAAAATGCAATCAGATATGAGTCTTAAGTTCAGGGGGTAAGTCATGACTGAATATAGAGCTGAATAAAACCATTAGTGTAACATGAGATTACATGTGGAGAGTGTGTAAGAAAAGAAACCCTAAGGCCAATGAGGGAATCTTGGAAAACTTCAGTGTTTTAAGGGACCAGCAAAAATGAGCTCATAAAGGAGACTGAAAAGGTATGTTAAGGATAAAGCGTTATAGCAGTGATTAAAATCATGGACTCTGGACTCAGTCTATGTGATTTTATATCCTCAGTCTCTGCCACTTACCAGCTGTGTGACTGTGGGCAACTTCACCTCTCAAAGCCTCAATTGTTGCAGGATTAAATGTACACAAAATAAATATAAAACCTTTAGAACAGTCCCTGATAAACACACAGTATGTGTTAGCTAATACTTACAGGAAAAAAAAAAAAACAGGATCACTGAAACCAGAAGTAGAAAGTTTTAAAAATGGAGAGAATTCTGAGATGTGCCAGATGCAGATCAGAAGTCCAATAAACTAAGAACTTGCAAGTATGAATTAGCTTTGCCAAAATGGAGGCTATTGGAGGCTTTGATCAGAGGCATTTCAATACAATAGAAGGAGCAGAAGCCAGATAGTACTAGGTTAAGTGATGAATAGAAGGTAAATAAAATGACAGCAATAGGAGGGCTAACTCTCTGGAAGCTTGTTGTATAAGGAAAAATTGTAAGTGAAAAAAGAAATATGTATTCAATATAAGGATGATCATCTTTGTTTTGTTTTGTTTTGTTTTGTTTTTAACAAAATCTCCAAGAGTGAGGGGATGAGAGGTTGATTGCAGGGTTGGGGAAAGTGATAAACATTGGAACAGTAATTGAGAATGGGAGGAGCTGAACAGAGATGAATTATAGCATAATGAAGAAGCCTGGAAAGTGCACCTGAAGTTTGAAACCATAGATTGGTGATATTGGTCTGTCCAGTGGTACCATTTTCTTTAACGATGACAGAAGAGAAGGAAAATTGGTGGGCGGGGGGCGTGATCTGGAATAATTATTCCAGGCAGATGTGGTAAAAGGGCAGAGGCTGAAAGTGATGGTGAAAGAGGATTCTAATACCATCATGTGGCCTAGGCTGAACATGAGGCTGAAAGGAGGCAGACAGACCAGGAGAAAATAGGGATCAGAGCATTGGGATGTCCCTGTGAGGTCAGAAAGCAGAGAGTGGGGTAAAGGTACAAGAGAATTGGTAGGACCAATTTGGACTCAGAGTTTGAGATGTGGGATGCAGCAAGATAGAAGGGGCATAGATTTTGGAATCAGAAAGGGTGGAATTTGAATTATGGCTCTGATATTGAGCCTGATAGCTCCCCCTTATCTGTGGTTTTGCCTTCCACTGTTTCAGTTACTCATGATCAACTGCAGTTTGGAAATATTAAATGAAAAATTCCAGAAATAAACAATTTATACGTTTTAAATTGTGCACTGTTCTGAAGAGCGTGATGAAATCTCACACCATCCCTCTTCATCCTGCCCAGGATGTGAATCATCCCATCATCTAGAGTATCCGCTCTGTATGCACTCCCCAACTGTTAGTCACTTAATAGCTGTTTTAGTTATCAGATCAATTGTCACAGTATCACAGCGCTTGTGTTCAAGTATTTTACTTAATAATGCTCTATCTGCATAATTTTTACAGTGCATTGTTACTTGTTCAATTTTATTATTAGTTATTTTCGTTAATCTCTTACTGTGCCTAATTTATAAATTAATCTTTACCACAGGAAACGTATTGTGTAGGAAAAAGCATCATATATATAGAGTTCAGTATTATCTGTGGTTTCAGGCATCCACTGAGGGTCTGGAGATATATCCCCACAATGGATAAGGGAGAACTATTGTAGTTATATTGATGTCAGCCAGTACCTGGGGAGTCCAAGGGAGGCCTCAACCTGATCCAGGTTCTTGTCATGGAACAAGAAGGAATTCAAGAGTGTGACAGAAAGTGCTAGCAAAACAGAGTCAATTTATTAAAGCGATAGTACACGCATAAGAAGTGAGAACAGGCAACCTGGGAGAATGAGAAGTGCCAATGGGGTCTGGGCAGAAACTTTTTATAAATGTAGGCAAGGGGAAACAGGGTAGTCCTCTGCTTCTGACACTGGTGGGGTGACTGCCAACATGGCTCGTCCTTGTCTCTCCTCCCTTGATAGGGATTTTTTTGGTCTTCCCAATTAGAGGTAGTAGGGGAGGGAGAAGTGAGTGAACAGGTGGTCACTGAAGGTCATGTCTGTGATGTTCCAGCCAAGATGGAGAAGGGGAGGGCTATAGCTTGAGGCCTTTGTTACCTATTCTAACTCTCCTGCCTCGTAAATCCCCACTGAGAGATTATGATACCATAATCATATGGGAAGATAAAAGTTGGTGGTCAGTATTCTGTAGTTGCTTCAGGCAAACATTAGGAATAGACCCTGCCTAGCCTGTGATGGGAAACCTCTTTCTATCTGATCTAGGACCCAAGCTCTATATCCCCTGGATGTTAAGGTATTGGCTGGAATCCTTGGGGTGTCACCATCTTTACATGAAACTGTTGTAACCCAGAAGATATAAACTTAAGAAGATTAAAAAGACATGGACCAAATAATAAAAGAAGGAAAATAGTTATTAACGGACCAGAGAGTGGAAAGAGCCAGGTGAAAGAAGGGAGAGCTTGTTGTACCTGTCCAAGATTGATGATTTCTGGATCTCTGTGTTAAAATGTATGTCAGAGGTTAGGAAGGGCCTCCCAAGTAACATCGCAAAAGGGCTTAGTTCCAGGTTTGATTTGGGAGAAACTCTACCATAGGAGGGCTATGGGCAGGAGCTGGAATCATGTCTCTGAGGTCTCCTGGCATAAATTTGCTAAGGTTTTCTTTAAGATATGTTTAATCTTTTCTTCCTTTCCTAAAATCTGAAGCCTCCATGAATTATGTAAGTGATAGTTGATGCCTAGGGCTTGGACTATTTTTGGGGTAATTTTGGCCACAAAGGAAGGGTCATTCACTTTGGAGGCTTTGAGTCAGTCCAAACCTTAATACGATCTCCTTAAGGAAGGCCTATAGGCACAGTTGAAGGTGTCTGAGGGGGTGACCCAGGTGAATCTTCCTGGTCCCTGGCTTTTGTGTTCTGTTGGGCATGAAGGAGGCACCAATGGGAGAGGATCATCTACGATGTTTAAATGGCTCTGAGGAGGGCTAGAAGAAGGGAAATAGGCATAGAATATCTTACATGAGGCTCTTTTCTCTGGTTCTTGGTATAGGTCCATGAAGGCTTGTATATAAGGGATTTTTGTCTTTTTTTTTTTATGTTTGTAGAAGAGATCTAATTGAAGAATAGTATTGTAATTTAAGGTCTCATTTTAGGCCATTTTTCCCCATTCCCTAACTTATATTGGAGTTATACCATATTACAAAAAAAAAAAAAAAATGAAGGGTTTTTTTTAAATGTTTTAAACAGTCTAATTTGAAGTCCTTCCAGTTGGCTAGAATGAAGCCTAGGCAAGTTCTCAGGAATAGACAAGGAGTTTCCTATAATAAATGGAGAAAGAAGAGGGGTGCACTAGTGAGGGCTAGGTATCCCAACTAGTCCTCCAACTAGGGGGTAGACTAAGAGAGTTTGAACTTAGGGGGCCAGGTGTTCCCCCATGCCCATAAGTCCAGCCATCCCGTCCCAGCTGTCTCTAGGGTGGACCAGTGTGGTTCTTCCTACCATGGGCCCATCGCTCTCCACTCAGTAGGGACCCATCCAAGCATGGGGGTGCTGCTAGGAGAAGGGAGGCCCTCAGCGGGAGCAGGTCCATGATGGCCCAGGTGCTACACCCTCCTTTTGGGCCCATAAGTGCCATGGCCAATTATTAACTCTGGAATGCTGATAGAAGGCCACAATAGTCATGAGACCATAGAATAGCCTGTAAGAGTTTCATTTTGCACCCAGACCAGGTAAAACTGAGGCATATGGAGATTCTGAAGAAAGTGCGGACATCTGGTCCCCAGATAAAAAGGAGAAAAAATTGATAAAAGCTGTTTTTATGAAAGGCAGAGGTGAAACAAGGCAAATCCATGTGGGCAAACTTACCAGCAACTGCGGGCAGAAAACTTACTCCTCTGGGGTGTGAGTTTGAGACTCTTGGTAATGTAGGAGGGGTTCTTGAGAGGGAGTCTGAGAGACAGAGAGACAGAGAGACAGAGATACCTAGTAGTGAGTTCCTGGAGAAAGAATCAGGGACTCAGTGGTTCCAAGTCTCGCAGAGTGTATTTGTAAAAGAAAGAGACCCTCTTGTTTGGCTAGTGCATAGTCTAATGCTAGTCTATTAAGCACTAAATTTGCCAGAGAAGTGTGTATTACCCCAGAGAGAATGAGTGTCCCTGAGTGGCTTGTGTTGTTAATTCCCATAGCCCCACAGAAGCCTCATGGTAGGCGAGTCTTTGCTAGGCCCCTCAGAGACAATGGGACACAGGGGGTATCTAGCTAATAGGCACCTGCCTGAAGCCCTCTTGTTTACCATACTTAATTCAAATTAGGCTAAGGAGAACATTCTAAGATCTTTTTTTGTGAAGCAAGTTTCTGCCTGAATCTCTTGGACAGGAAAGGGGGAGGGTCAAAGGGTTTTGTTTTTGTTTTGTTTTTTGTCTTTTTCTCCTAATAGCTTAGCATCAATATCCCCAAAAAAAGCAGTTTCAAGGTGGCAGAACTTTGATCCCTTTAGTCATGCTTTTCAAATAATAAAATTTTACATCCCAGAAGCAAAGTTGGTAGATTGTTCTGTATTTCATGACTCAATTATTTAGTCCTGAAAATAAGTCGGTTTGCTTAGATTGTTGAGTCTCATTTTAAGTACTGTGTAAACAAGCAACCAGGTATTTAATAAGGGGTATGTCTATGAAAACAGAAGGAAAAAACAAAGGTTAATGATCAGTGTAAATTTTATAAACTAGTTTCTGAGTCTGTAAGACTGTCAGTCAAGATGAATTCTAGATTGAAGGATCAAATTTTGTTGTTTTTTTTTTTCTTCCTGGAATGAAAGCAAGCAGTGACAATTTGATACATTTTCCTTATCTGCAATTGGAATATCTCTGGTGATGTCATCAGGTCCTTAGGTAAATTGTTTAAACTGTTACAGCGATTTCTCAAGTTTATATAAAGTTTTTGGCCACAATTTGCAATTTCAAAGCTCAGAGAAAAAGTTTTAGTTCTCAATAATTCAAGTCAAAGGATGGGAGAAAAATAAAACATTAGTTTGGAGGACGGTAGCCCAATATTTAAGGAAACTAGAAAAATTCAGGATCAGTCTAGTTAATAGGTGAAAAAAATATTTGGAAGGCAACTGAATAGAGTTTAATATCCACAACTGTGTATTACAGATTCTATGGAAACACAATTTCTCTCCCTAAAATCACCCTCATTTTTATCAAAGACAGATAAATTAAGATTATTTACTGTATTAAATCTAATTTTAATTTGGCCTGATATTTGCATAAACACAAGAATAGCAATTGATTTTATAGGCTCTCTTTAATCTGCTTTGCTGGAATCTCATAAGGAATCTCCAGATTGAAGCTTAATTAGCCTCTCAGGGCAAGGAAGCCAAGCCACATAGTTGCTGCCATCAGGCTTTTGTTGCATTATTCATAGGTTTGGGTAAATTCCTCAAGTGCTCAAGGACACCAAAAATGTCTTGAGGTTCTTTCTTAAACATCTCCCAGGAAAGCAATCTTCATTCCTTACCTGGAAAGACTGTCATAAACCATATAAATAAGGAAAGTAACAGGCTGTCTTTCCAAGGAGATTTTATCGGATTCCAAAGTTAACCTTAATTCCTTAAAACTTTCTGGTGACATCTAGAGTCTATGCATGTCTTTCTCAAACATGATAGGCCACTCAATGTCTTGATTAATAAAACCAGTTTCCAACTGTGTCCTGTTATAAAGAGAACACATTCTCATTGAATTCATGCAAATAACAATATTGCCATGAAAACTAAATAATAGTCACTCATTAAGATTTTCTGAAATCGAAAGGGATCAGGTAGGAAGAAAAATGTAAATGCTTCAATGTTACTTACAAAGATATAATTTGCCAAATTGCTCTAAGACAAAAAGAAAAAAAAGCAAGTTTCCTTATATCTGGAAAAAAATATTTTCAACAAGAAGTTACAAAGATTATAATTATCTTCAATTTATTCAGTCCCATAATCAAATCATATTTGTCTTCATTATTTGCAAGTATTTCCATAAATCCAGTTATTCCATAGAGTTCTATTAATCTTCATCCAAAGGTATGATCTGAAAAATTTATTCTCAGAAATCTGTAATTTAGAATAAGTCAGAGTCCTTTCCATGGATCTTTCTGAAGATGTAACATTTGCAAATGCATCAGTTTTAAAAGTACCAGTTTTTTTACTTCAATTACCTTGGCCATGTTTACATTTGTAATTACCCAGCAGGAACTGTCCAGACTCTCCATGAAAGTTTCAAAGGCTGCGAATGAGCAGTAGAAACAAAGAAAGCCTCAGCTTCAATTCAAGGAATTACATGTGTCAGGAGGCTAAGTGGTGAACAATGTTGTGAATATCTGTTCCCCAAAAGAAGAAAGAGAAATATGAAAAGAAAGTATGCTTGTAGAAAGCCAAAGCAAGCAGGACAGGTCCATTTGGTTGCTAGGAGTGATCAGTCCCTAGCACACTGTGGTACCTTTTTACCTGGGAGTCGCCCAGGGACACTTCTGTGGATGTGCTTACTTAACCCTGTGCCCTGAGATGAGACCTACCGATGGTCACGACAGTGAATAGATGATCTGATGTTGGATTTATTCCATTCAGATATGGGACTTAACTCTGCACTGATGATAGTGACAGGAAAAGGGATCAAAATAGAGGAAAGTAAAGAACTCCTGGCTGGCTCACCAAAAACTGATGCTGGGTGGCAGCTGGGGAGGCCAAGGGAGACCTCAACCTGATCCAGGTTCTTGGAATGTATCCCCATGGTGGATAAGGGAGAACTACAGTAGTTATATTGATGCCAGACAGTACCAAGGGAGGCCGCAACCTGATCCAAGTTCTTGTCATGGAACATGAAGGAATTCAAGAGTGTGACAGAAGGATTTAGCAAAGCACAGTAAATTTATTAAAGCGATAGTACGCACTTGAGAAGTGAGACATGCTGATGGAGTAGAAGGTTTTTATTAAACATGGGCAAGGGGAGAAAGGTTGATTCTCTGTTTCTGATGCTGGTCGGGTTACTGCCCACATGACTTGTCCTTGTCTCTTTAGATAGGGATTTTTTTTATCTTCCCAATTAGAAGTAATTGGAGAGGGGGAAGCAGGGGAAGAGGTGGTCAGTGACGGTCATGTCTGTGATGTTCCAGTCAAAATGGAGAAGGGATTGAGTAGAACTTGAGGACTTGGTTCCCTATTCCAATTTTCCTGCCTCAACGTGACTTTAGGCAAACTCCTTGAAATGTCTAAACTTCAGTTTTCTAATCACACCTATCTCACAGAAAAACTAACACATGGCCATGGTTCAATAAATGTTAACTCTCTTCTTTCTCACCCAGCATTTATTGAGCACTCATTATAAAACATTATTTTCTGGGGACACCAAAATAAAGGTCTGTTTACTTCCTTTTAGGGACTCATGGCTTAGCAGAAGTGACACAAATACAAAGAGGTAAATAACACATTGTAAACAGATAAATTACAGTTCTAGTTGCTAAGTACAATAACAGCAGCGTGATCACAGTGCTACGAGAAGCCAGTGAAGGTGTGACTAATAGTGCCTAATGGAGTGAGGGAAGGCTTCCCTACAAAGCTATTCACATCCCAGTTTTTGGTTCTAATGTTAGTTGAAAGAGAGTAGCAGAAAATGGGGAGATAACATTTTAAGGGAGAGCAAAAGGAAGCTTTTGGTTTTATTTTCCTAGACAGTATTCCAAGGGGCAACAAGTTTGAGACGAGGTATTTGTTTGGGGAAAATGACCTGTGCAAGTCTGTTAATTTGAGAAGTGTGTAATGAAGTGGGAGACATCTAAGGTGATTGAGAGGAAAGGAAATAATCAAGAATTCAAGGTTCCAGAGGAGGTAAAATCTGGAGCCCAAGTTAGAGGTTTGATCTCGGACAAAATACAAAATCACCCCTTCTCTAAAATGAAGGGAAAGAAAAACAGGTTAAAGTACACATAAATAATTTACATCTAAAGAGAGGAAAAAAGTCAATTTCTGGAAATTGAATTCTATCTGTATGCAATTTTTCTTGATTTTTATAAACCAGTAATATTTCCTTAATATGTTCACAACAAACACCTACAATTGATGGTGAAATGGAAGTCACAGAAACACAGAGCCTCCAAGCCCTCCCATCTGTACCTGGAAAAGTGGGGTGCTGACAGCAGCAGGAGAAGACTTTGACAGGGAGCAGCAACCTCCTCTCTTTTGCTTTCACCTTCAGTTCTTAACTAGTTACAACATGAGGCTCTATTGCCCATTCTAATATTCTTTTGCTCCAGTCCACACACATGAACACCACATGAAACAATTTTCCAACTTGAATTTTGCCCACTCCTGAACAGAATTAGCAGCCTCTGTGTCAGCTCTGCTGGCTTAATAGACCCAAAAGCATTTGGCTGCATCGTGCTCTCTCCTGACCTTTGCAGCCAGTGACTCCCGCTTTCTGGGATAATCTTCCACAGTTACTTCTCACTTTGGACTTCTAGGAAGTAGACCTGAAATGAGGCTTGCTGACAGTAATATGGAGCCTCTCTGCCTAGCCCCACTAGGAACATAGTAGTGGGCAGACCCAGGCACTGGAAATTCGTCAGCTCCTTTATGCCTAGTACCTCTTCAAATTGCACCAGTTAATAAAACCAGAGGATATAATTAAAACTCAGCTTTGCAGAGACCTTCAATTAATTGCTGCTTTCCTACTTCTGCTCTAAGCAAATGCCAGTGTAACAAAATATCTGTACAAATTGTAACCGGACTTCTTATCCTTTTACTATCAACGTGGAAAATGTCTACATTTCCTACTAGATCACACATTGGCCTTGTAAACTTTAGAACCTTTTTATAACCAGGAAAAAATTCCAAGGGAGAAAGAGTATCCATGGAAAGAGATAGAGTTTCTTCTGAGGTGATGAAGAAAGCAATTTCTCCTTAGAGTAGTAAAGCAGAAAAGGATGAGGCCTTGAAAGGTGAAGAAACTCTACTTCTTTAAAGGGAATTAGCAGACCTCCCTGAAAAGACAACAACAACAAAACGGAAATTAACATTTATTGAGCACCTACTTTATGCCAGGTACTATGCAAGATGCTTTCCCAGGCCTTATTTAACACTCACAACAACCTTGTGAGGTATTTATCAAAACTCTGGAAAACAATCAACAGCAAGCAAGCAAATGCCAAATTAAGGGAAAGTCAAGTTAAAAATGGTAAAAAATCACAGTGAGTTACCACTTTGTATCTTTTAAGATGGCTATTTTTTTAATGGAAAATAACAAGTGTTGGTGAGAATGTGGAGAAATTGAAACTTTTGTGCATTGCTGGTGGGAAGGTAAAATTGTGCAGCTGCTGTGGAAAACAGCTTGACAGTTCCCCAAAAAGTTAGACAGAATTACCATATAATCCAGCAATTTCACTCATAGGTATATACTCAAAATTAAAAATAGATAACTTTATAGCAGTATTATTAAATTATTATTCAAAAGCTAAAAGCAACACAAATATATGTCAAGAGGTAAACAGATATACAAAATATAGTATATTCATGCAATGGAATGGAACAGATACCATGGACAGCCAGAAAGATACAACAAATAGGTCCTAGAGCAAATTAAGCCTGAAATACTGCTGAAAACTGAAATTGTTGGAAGGAAAAATGACAAAACAATCTGTTCTCCTTTGGATACATCATGACAAGGCTGTGCTCTTTGGAAAATACAATGTTTCATTGAGTTTCTCTATTATTCTTTTTTTCAGTTTTATTTATTTCTGCTCTTATTTCCTACCTTCTACTTGCTTTGGTTTTACTTTGTTCTCTTTATATTGTGTTGAAGTGGTGACTTAAATGATTGATTATAGACTGTTTTTTTTTAAAGAAACTGTGGTCCAACTATATAGTGTCTATGAAAAACTCACTTTAGATCCAAAGACACAAGTAGGTTAAAAGTGAAAGGATGGAAAAATATTCCATGCAAACGTAACCAAATAGAGACGAAGTGGTTGTAAATAACAGACAAAACAGACTTTGAGTCAAAAACTCTTACAAGAGACAAGTAAAGACAGTATTTATTGGTAAAAGCATCAATCAGGAAGATATAACCATACAACAAAAACCCAAGATATAGAAAGTAAACATTTACAAAATTGAGAAGAGACAGTTCTACTATAATGGATGGAGACTTCAATACACCATGTTTAATAATGGATAGACCATGTAGACATAAGAACAATAGGGAAATAGAGGACTTGAAGAACATTATAAACCAATTAAACCAAATATATATAACATTCTCCAGGATATAGCATACATTAGGTCACAAAGAAGTTTCAATAAATTTAAGATTGAAGCCATACAAACTGCCTGCTCCAACCACAATGGAATAAAGCTAAAAACAACAGGAGAAACATTGAAGAGTTCAAAAATGTGTGGGAATTAAGCAACACACTCTTAAAACAACCAGTTGATTAAAGAAGAAAACAAGTGGAAATCAGAAAATAATACTTTGCACTGAATGTAAATGAAAACACAACACACAAAAACTTATTAGATGCATCAACAGCCATTATCAGTGAAATTTATACTTGTAAATCCCTACATTATAAAGAAAAAAGATCTCAAATCAATAAGCTACCTTTACACCTTGAGGAACTAGAAAAAAAGAGATACTAAATCTAAAACCAGGAGAAAGATGGGAATAATAAGGGTGAGAATAGCAATAAATGAAATAGAAAATAGAAAAACAATGCAGAGGATCAATAAGCCAGGAGTTCTTTGAAAAGAGCAACAAAATTGAGAAACTTTCATTAGCTAATAAAAAAGAGAAAATGCAAATAAAATCAGAAATGAAAGTGGAGACATTACTTCTAACCTTAGAGAAATAAAAACAGATTATAAGAGAATACAGTTAATGGTGCTATGATAACAAACTAAATAGCCTAAATGACATAGACAAATTTCTAGAAACAAACAAATTACATAAACTGAAACAAGAATAAAAATAAAATCTCAACAGGTCTATAATAAATAAAGAAATTGAATTAGTTATGAAAAACTTCCCAACAGAGAAAAGTGCAGGACCAATGGCTTCACTGGTAAATTCTACATTGCATTTAAAGAATTAACAACAGTTCCTTTTAAACTCTCCCAGATAACTGAACAAGATGGAAAACTTCCAAACTATGAGGCCAGCATCACCCTGATACCAAAGCCAAGTTAAAACATCACAAGAAAATTATAGCCAAATATATCTTATGATTATAGATGCAAAAAATTTTTCAAAAAAAACCCAGCAAACTGAATCTAACTGCATATTAAAATGATTATACACTGTGACCAAGTGGAATTTATCCCAGGTATTCAAAGATGGTTCAACATAAGAAAATCTATCAGTATAATACAGCACATTAATTTAATGAAGGAGAAAATCCACATAATTATTTCAACTGATATATACAAGTCATTTGACAAAATCCAACACCCTTGTATGATAAAAGCATTCAGAAAGTTAGGAACAGAGGGAAACTTCCTCATCATGAAAAAGGGCATTAATGAAAACCTCCAGCTAACAACAGAGTCAATGGTAAAAGACTGAAGCTCCCACCCTCCAATCAGGAGCAAGATGCCCACTTTCACCAATGCTATTCTACATTGTACTATAATTTCTAACCAGAGCAATTAAACAAGATAAAAACGGAAATTAAAGGCATAAAAATTAGAAAGTAAGTAATAAAACTCTCCTTATTCATGGATGACATGATCCTCCATATAGAAAATCCCAAATAATTCATATGAAATTTACTAGAGCTAATAAATGAATTCAGCAATTTTTGAGGGTTACAACATCCACACACAAAATCAGATGTGTCTTTATACACTAGCAATGAGCAATCCAAAAGAAATTTTAAAAAATTCTATTTACAGTAGCATCCAAAAGAATAAAATACCCAGAAATAAATTTAACTAAGGAGGTGAAAGACTGGTACACTGAAAACTACCAACTGTTTCTGAAAGAAATTAAAGAAGACCTAAATAAGTGGAAAGGCATCCTGTGTTCATGGATTAGAAGAATTATTATTGTTAATATGACAACACTACCCAAAGTAGCATATGGATTCAATACAATCTCATCAAAATCTCAACAGCCATTACTGCAGAAATGAAAAAATCAAGTCTCAAATTTATATGGAATTTCAAGAGGCCCCAAATAACCAAAACAATCTTGAAAAAGAACAAAGTTAGAGGACTCACACTTTTCAATTTCAAAACTTAATACAAAGCTACAGTAATCAACACAGTATGGTATTGGCATAAGGATGGCTATCTAGACCAATGGTATAGAATTGTAAATCCAGACATAAACTCATACATCTTTGGTCAATTGATTTCCTATAAAGGTGCCAAGTCCATCTGTGGGGAAAGAATTTTCTCTTCAACAAATGGTGCTTGGACAACTGAATACCCACATGCAAAACAATGAAGCTGGACCCCATACCTCACACCATATATAATAATTAACTCAAAATAGATTGCCAATCTAAAGACCTAAAATCATAAAACTCTTAGAAGAAAACATCAAAGATAAGTCTCCGTGACCTTGGATTTGGCAGGGAATTCTTAGATATGGCAACAAAAGAAAAAAAAATAGATAAATTTGACATCAAAATATAAAACTTTCATGTATCAAAGGACATTATCAAGAAAGTAAAGAGGCAATGTACAGAATGAAAGAAAATAGTTGCAAATCATGCCTGATAAGGATTTAATATCCATAATATATAAAGAAGTCATACAACTTAATGGGAAGACAGCACAGTTTTTAAATTGGCAAAGGAATTAAATAGACATTTCAGCAAAGAAGACATACAAATGGCCAAAATGCACATGAAAAGATTTTCAACATCATTAATCATGAGGGAAATGCAAGTCAAAACCACAATGAGATATCACCGTACACCTACTAGGATAGCTGTAATTTTAAGAAATACTTATAAAAACAAGTGTTAATGAGGATGTGGGACTCTTTTACAATGATACTGGGAACCAAAAATGGCACAGCCACTGTGGAAAATAGTTTGGTGGTTACTAAAAAAGTTAAGTATAAAATTGTCATATAATCCAAAAATTTCACTTCAAGTTATATACTCAAAAGACCCGAAAGCAGGAACACAAACAGGTCCATGTACACCAGTGTTTGTTATAACATTACTCACAGCACCCAAAAGGTGAAACAATCCAAATGTCCATTACCAGAGGAATGCACAGACAAAATCTGGTATATCCATACAATGAAATATTATTCAGCCATAAAAAGAAAAGAAGTTCTGATCCATGCTACAACATGGGTGAACCTTGAAAAACATTGTTAAGTGAAATGAGTTAGACACAACAGGGCAAATAATGTATGATTTCACTGACATGAAATGTCTACAATAGGCAAATTCATAGAGACAGAAAATAGGTTAGAATTTACCAGTGAATGGGGGAAGAGGAACTAGGGAGTTACTGCTTAATGGATACAGAATTTCTGTTTGGGGTGACAGGAAAGTTTTGCAAACAGATAGTGGTAATGTTTGCACAGTATTGTAAATATACTCAATACCACTGAATTTTATACTTAAATGGTTGCAATGGCATATTTTTTTTAATTTTATCATAATGATATAAGAATTAAAAAATAAAGATAAAACATATCATAAACCATAAAGGAAACCTCAACAAACTTAAAAGAATGAAATCATACAAGGTGTATTCCACCAAAATGGACCAAAATGGAATAAAAAAGAAATCAATATAAGGATTAATTGGATAATCTCCAAATACTTGGAAACTAAACAACACACTTCTGAATAGCCCATGTGTCAAAGAGAAAATGTCAAAGGAAAATAAAAAATTACATTGAACAGAATTAAAATGAAAATATAACATATCGAAATTTGTGGGACACAGCTAAGTCAGTGCTGAGAGGAAATTTATAGCACAAAAAATTCAATTTAAAAAAGAAAATAGTCTCCAGTAACTTAAGTCACCACTTTAACAAACTAGAAAAAGACAGCAAAGGAAACCCAAAGCAAGTAGAAGGAAAGAAATAAAAAAGAATAGAAATAAATAAAATTGAAAAATAATAATATAGAAACTCAATGAAACAAAAAGGTAGTTCTCTGAAAACATTAGTGAAATTGACAAATTTCTAGCAGGACTGACAAACAGAAGGTAAATTACCGATACCAGGAATGGAATGGGTTATCACCACAGACCCTGAAAACATCAAAACAATAATAGCAGAATATATCTAAAAACTTTACACACATAAACTTGACAACTTAAATGAAATGAACTACTTCCTCAAAAACCAGAAACTACTGTAACTCACCATATATGAGATTAATTGAATAATCTGTAACTATTAAGGAAACTGAATTTAGAATTTTAAAGTTACCAAAAAAGAACTCTCCAGTCCCAAATTGTTTCACTGGAGAATTTTACCAAACATTTAAAGAACAATTCACACCGAGTCTACACAATTTTTCCAGAAAATAGAAGATGATGAAACACTTCCCAACTTATTTCATTAAATTAGTGCTATCCTGATACCAAAACCAGACAAAAAGAGTACCAAAAAAGAACACTGCATACCAGTATCTCTGTGTTTTTCATATATAAAAGACATAGCAGGCAGCATCTCAGGAGCATACAAAACAGAAAGGAAAAAATAAAACTGTCCCTATTTGCAAATGACATAATTTTCCCAAGGAATCCCAAAGAATATACAAAACCTTCCTAGAACTAATAAATGAGTCCAAGAAGTCTCAGGATACAAGAGCAACATACAAAACTCAATTGTATTTCTATGTATTATCCACAAACATGTGAAAACCAAATTCAAAAGCACAACGCCACTTATAGTCAGTAAGATAAATGAAATACTTAAGTGTGAATCTAACAAAATATGTACCAGCTTACATGCTGAAACTGCAAAACACTGATGAAAGAAATCAAACATGTAAATACATGCAGAGATGTACAATGTCTATGGATTAGAAGATTCAACATAGTCAATATGTCAATTCTCTCCAAATTTATGCACAGGCTTAATAAAATTTCTATCAAAATTCTAGCATGTTTTTGAAGATATAGACAAGCTAATCATAAAATTTATATTAAAAAATAAAGGAACTAGAATAGCCAAACCAATTTTGTAAAAGAAGGATAAAGTGGGTGGAATCACTCTACCAATTTTAAGACAATATATAACTACAGTAATCAAGACTGTGGTATTGGCAAAGGAATAGGCGCATCAAAAGAACTGAATAGACCCCTGGCTGGTGTGGCTCAGTGGATTGGGCACCAGCCTGCAAACCAAAGGGTCACAAGTTCCATTCCCAGTCAGGGCATGTGCCTGAGTTGTGGGCCAGGTCCCTGGTTGGGGGTATGCGAGAGGCAACCAGTTGATGTATCTCTCACACGTTGATGCTTCTCTCCCTCTCTTTCTCCCTCCCTTCCCATCTCTCTAAAAATAAATAAATAAAATCCTAAAAAAAAAAGAGAGCTGAATAGAGATCCCAGAAATACATACACGCAAATACAGCCAACTGATTTTTGACTAAGGTCCAAACGTAATTCAATGAAGGAAAGACAGCCTTTTCAGTAAATAGTACTGAAGCAGTTGGACATCCATCAGCAAACTGGCAAATTTAGTTTAAGAAGAAGGAAAAATGTATTGCCGTTTTTGCAGCTTTTCTGTAGATCTGAAAGTTTTAAAACAAGAAAATTGGGAAGAGACATATGAAATATATTGCAATTACATTAATTTACAGTGGAAGATATACCTGTCAGGTAATGACAGTGGTCTTATCTACTCTAAAGGCATTTTTTTAAATTTTATTTTAATTTATTTTTTCAAATACATTTGTCTCTGCCTCCCCCGCCACCACTTTCCCTTGCTCCCTCCCTCCTTCCCTCCCTCAGCTCTTCCCCTTTGGTTTTGTCCATGAGTCTCTAAGGGCATTTCTTTCCCAGAATGAAGAAAGCTAGGAAACTGAATTAGTAAGTCAGGTTGTTGATGAGCATGGAATCAGAGTCAAGGAAGTGGAATAGTAAAGGCTGTGCATAGAGAACACTGTTTCATAATTAAGTCTACATCCTTCCGGAATACAGTGTGTGTGTCTGTCACCTGTGTGGTCTATTGAGCTCCCTCTGTTCTCCAGCTGCTGCACAAATGGGCCCACTTTCCTCCCTCACCCCTCCCCACCCCTGGGCAAGTGAGTAATGGAAGGTGCTGGACAACCAGTAACATATCTTTACTATCTAATTCCTCTTTTTCAAAGAACTCAAACACCGCCTTTCTGTAACACATTATTCTTCAGACAGTTTACAGTAAAGCTGATTAGATTGCAACTTCTCTTCTCGTACATTCCAGTCCTGCAGGTATGCTCCGATCACCTTGATTACACTTGGATATTTCCCAAGTCTCCATCAACAACACATCTACAACCATGTCTTTGTGTTATTTCATTCTCAGAGCCATTCTAAGTCTATCTCCAAATTCCCAGGTCACCTTACTGCAGCCTATACTCTGACTACATTTATTTCTTTAGTTTGATTTATTTTGACAAGGCCTCATCATAGACACATTTTTTTCAATGTATTGACAATACTACTGCTTCTTTTGGTGCCTTTTCCACTGCTCTACAAATGTACTTCTACAAGCAGTATGAGCTAAAGAAGGCATAATAGATAAAATGATAAAATTAGATAATATATATGAAAGTGCTTTGAAATTTAAAAGCACTGAACAAATGTAACAGAAGATTATTGCTGTAATTTAATAGGTAAAGCCAGCGGCTGCTTCAGGCCAGATCTCATAGAAAAACAGCACTTGAGGAGACTCTGGCCAGTCTGTTCTGTAGTTCTGCCACTTGCCATTTCTCTCCACTTTTCAATCCCATCATGGCATGATGAGTCTCTGGGGAGTGAACCCACGCTGCCAAAGCCACAGGGATCGATTTATAAAGCAGACCTCAAGGTGTTCATTTATAATAAGCAATATATTAGAGCAATATATTAAGCAAGACAAGGCTTTTATCATCTGCATAAGGCCCTCCTGGCTGGTGGGTTGTCCCAGTCCAGAGACCAGTTACAAACCAGAAAGCTGCTTGGTGAACACTTAATTAGAACAAAAGGAATTGGATATTCTCCAGAGGTTTTTTTTTTTTTTAATTAAACCTAAGTACCTGAGAAATTGCCCTCCTCCGTACTAGAAATAATTCTTTCTGCAGAGGCAAAGAAACCATTGTCCAGAAATAGACAGCCCTCTCCACAGTTATTCCTGGAGGCGCACTGACAGATTTTCTTTCTTCCACCCATCTCACTTTGCGAGTCGTCTAAAGCATCTGTCTCTACAGCATTACCTCAGAGCAGT
Organism: Pteronotus mesoamericanus; assembly: GCF_021234165.1. NCBI lineage: Eukaryota > Metazoa > Chordata > Mammalia > Chiroptera > Mormoopidae > Pteronotus > Pteronotus mesoamericanus. The sequence continues at coordinate 9,617,299 of NW_026555198.1, forward strand.
CATATTGTAATTTCCCATGTTACAGTTTATCTTAACATTAGTAACATTTTAGGGCGATCATTTCTTGACACCTTAATATCTCCATTTCCCAATATGCAGTGGGTTACCATGGCAGGCAGGCCCCATTGCTCACCACTTCAAAATTTGCTCATCCAACAGTGCCACAAAGAAACTTGTGCTTCAGTCTTTAAGTTTATTCATCCATTTTTCTGGTCTCAGAAATAGCCAAAGTGCACCCTACTGCCTTTAGGATACTACCAAAAGCCTGCCTGTTGCTCTAATGCAAAAGTGCGGAGGCTACCTGGAGGTCTGTACTCAGCACCAATTGTTTGGGAACCAGAAATCTAGGCTGCTAAAGTTCGAAGGATGGTGAGAAACCTGAAGCTTAGAAAAGGTAAATGATTCAATAAAATACTGTATAATATATGAAAGTACCTAGTTGTTTCCCCTCTATTGTGGTGCATCAAAAGCCATCTTCTGAGATATTTTGTTTTCCATCCTGCTTTTCAGAAGTACGGGGGGGTCTGGCACAAGTAACGCCCCTTGTTTATTACAAAATCTTTTATTACAAAATCATAAGCATGTAATTCTGTAACGTAACACTGTCACACTTGAGCACACCATGTGACATTTTAGGTGACATGTTCAAATTAAAACTAAATTATTGCACCCATGTTATCACCCTACCAACAACACTCAAGCAGGCGTTACTTCTGCCAGACCCTGCATTTTGTGGGAAAGAGCAGAAGGGACTGTTTGTGCTCTTATTTCATTGTGGACTGGAACTTGTTGACTTCAGTGTTGGACTCTCTCTCCTTGAAGCCCTCCTGAGCCCCCAGAGCCCTTTGATTAAATTCTGCCTTTTATCATGATTTATACTTCCTTCTCTCGTATTCCTGGTTTCTCGTACATCAACCCTTGAAGTGCGCACTTACTCAGCTGTACAACTCCCACGGTGAGGGTCCAGCGTAGAGCCTGGAACATGCTAAATGCTCAGCAATTTCTGGTGAATTGAACTGAATTCCACTGGTCCCAGCTTATGTAATTCTCCATGATTTGGTGCCTGAGCCTCTGTCTCCCATCTCCAATTCCGTTTAACAGTTTATACTACAAGCTGGGTGAAACTAGATATGCTATTCTCAAATTTCAATGGAACTCTTTTCAAAATCTCTTTTCCTCCCTTTTTCCTCACTACCCCTTGTTTTGGGGGGGGACTCTGCTTTCATCGCCCCTTTTATTCATTCATTCATTTATTCACTCACAAATGTTCATTGACCTCTTGCTATGTGTTAGACACTGGACATACAACAGTTAAGTAGAGAGAGTGGCCTTACCTTTTAGAACTGTAATCTCCTGGGGCATCAGCAGTAAACAAATAATAAAATAATTACAGGCTGTGGTAAGTGCTAAGAAGAAAATAAACAGATAATACTGAGATCACTGACTGACCTCTGAGGGGATCAAATCTAGGTCTAAAGTACCAAAAATGTAAAGAATCCTGTTACACAAAGAGCTGCATTCCAGAGAATAGCATGTGAAAAAGTCGGAAGGAGCTGGATGTGCTTAAGGAAAAGCAAAAAGGTCATGTGCCTGGAGTGTATTGAGTGAGGGGAGAGTAGGGTGGGATGAGGTCAGAGAGGCAGGCAAGAGCCACGCCATGTGGGAGCCATGTGGGAGCCTTTTAGGCTAGAGGAAGGAGTGTGATCTGGCTGCAAGTGCACTGGGAGCCAAGGAGGTTTTAAGCAGAGGAGTAACATAATTGAATTGACATTTTTAAAACATGAGGCTGACTGTTGTGTGGAGACCAGATAGTGTGGGGGCAACAGATGGTACAGAGAGACCACTGTCAAGGCTAATACAGTGGTCCAGGTGAGAACTGCTGGGGCCTGGATGAGGGAGGCGGCAATAAACATGAAGAGAGCCGTTCAAGGGATATTTTTGAGGTAGAATTGACAGGATTTGCTGATAATTTAAATACTGAACCTCTTTGTCTTACTGTTTAGGAAGAGAAGGCACAAAGAAGCCAAGGTTATAGGGAATCATTTTTGTACCATCACTGATCCCTGATTTCCTAACCCCTGGTCTCATGGTCTTCCTCTGCATCTAGTCTGTCTTTCAGAGTCTTCAGCAGTTCTCACTACCCTTGTGTCTTTTCCCATATGGAATCATTCACCAAATCTAGCCCCATCATTTTCTGACCTCCCTAAACTCCCACCTATGCTTGCCATGCCCAGTCTGCTCTGGATTATTCTGACTGCCTTCTGGCTGGCCTCACTGCCTCCTGCCAGCCTTGCAGTGCAGGTCATTTTTCATGGCTTCACTTCAACTGTGTCTAATAACTCTCCAGCAACTCCCTACTCATTCAAATGAAAATCCAGACTTTGGGCAGTGGCTTCACAGTGCTTTCCCAACTAGCTCCACCCAACCCTTCCTGTTTGCTCTTGTCTCCAACTAGAACCCAGCCTACACCTTCAATTTTAGCCTCTTTGTGGCTACCCCTCCCACCTCTGAAGTTTTAGGCCAGCTGCTTTGTGTATGTGAAATTTGGTCCCTTTTGTTCTTCCTCGACTAGCATAGTCAGATATTTTTCTGGAATCTTTTCAATCATTCGGCCTTTATTTCACAAAATAAGAATTAAATGCCTCCTTTGGGCTGGGCACTACTAGCTACTAGGGTTGAAGAAATGAATAGGAGATTAACCTGCCCTCAAGGAGGTTACTGTCTGATGGGGGAGACAGATAATCAAATTATCACAGTGCATTGTATTAAGTAGAAGAGGAGCTGTAGATATAGAATGCTGGAGGTACAGATAGGAAGTAGCAACAAACACTATTGAGGGAAATGGAAAAGGCTTCACAGAGAAAATGACATCTGAATGGACTAGAAGGGTGTATAAGTACTTTTCCAGTTGGAGAATTTCAGTAAGATGATTCCTAGAAGAAGGAACCTGTTGTTACGTGATGATTATAATAACAGCTATCATGTATTGGTTTTCAGGTGCCTGTGCACTTGTGATAAAGCGGAATATGCTTGGATTACAGTAAAAGATTCAGTATAGCTAGAGTAGAAAGTGCATAGAAAGGCATACTGGAAAATGAGGCTAGAGGGAGAGGTTGGGACAAGATTCTACAAGCAGTAGGAGCCAGTAGAGGTTCTGTTGTTTTTTTTTAATTGATTGATTTCAGTGAGAGAGGAAGTGGGAGAGAGAGCGATAGAGAGACAGAGACAGAGAGAGAAACAGAAACATCGACCTGCTGCCTCCCATACACCCTCCAACAGGGGATCAAACCCATAGCCTAGGCATGTGCCCTGACCGGGAACTGAACTGGCAACCTTTCAGTTCATGGAACAATATCAGTAGAGGTTTTTAAAAGAGGGAGTGACATGATCAGTTTGGGCACTGTGGCAGCTGCAGTGAAGTTGGTAGACAGGTTATTGAACCATGCAGGAAATTACAGTGGTCGCATGAGAGATGAGAGCTTGAACCAAAGGGAAGGCAGAGGGAGCAGAGAAAAGGACATATGTAAAGTAAAACTGACAGGGTTGGGGAAAGCAGAATCAGGCGATAACTCCAAGATTTCTAATGGGATACCATTAATTGGGACAGGGAATAGAAGAGTAGGAAAGAACAGAAGGTCATGAGTTTATTTTAGGGCAATTTCCATTTGAGCCATTAATATACAAGAAGAAAGGTCCAGGAAACAAATGAATGTGAAAGTGTGGTGCTCAGAAGTAAGTCAGCTCACCTCTCACAGCATCTATAAATTCATCCATTCTCTAATAGCTAGCTCTCCACCTATGTATTATGAATGTTATGCTAATCATACACTTGTCTCCCCTAAAAATCAGGGTCTTCCTCAACATCCACATTAAGTCCTTGTAGTGGCCTATAAGGCCCTACATGATCTGGCCTCTTTCACTTTTCTGACCTCATTTACTACTAGTCTGTCCACCACACTGGCCTACTTACTGTTCTTGGAAAGTACCAGCACACTCCAACTTTACTATTTTGCACTTGGTATTCCCTCTGCTTAGATGCTTTCCCCTCTATGTTCACATAACTCCTTCACCTCTTTCAAGTCTTTGCTCAGTTGCCACTTTTGCAATGAGACTTATCCTGACCACCATATTTAATACTGCAACTGCAATCACCCTTTTTCTATTTTCCTTGCCCACAGCACTAATCATCTAACATGCTGTATAATTTACTTTATTATGTTTATTGTTTAACAACTCTGTCCCTCCTCTGGAACATAAGCTTCTTGAGGAAAGGAATTTTTCTCACTTTATATACTAATGTATGTCAGGCACTTAAAAGAGTCTTTCAAACATGATAAGCACTCATTATATATCCATATTTGTCATATAAATGAATGAGAATATAGGTTCCTGCATCATTCTTCCTCCTAAAATTTTCTGTTTGCCATGTACCCTTGTACCCTCAGAGCCAAACAGAAATATAGGAAGGGAAAATAGGAGATAAAAGAATAACTTAGTGCCATTGGTCAGAGCCAGCCACACATTTCTGTATATTAAAACAACGTCTTTCTTAACTGTCCCCTTTCATAGTTTTTATTGCTACTGTAACAAATTACCCCCAAGTTAGTGGCTTAAAGCAACACACATTTATTCCCTTACAGTTATGACTATCAAAAGTCTAAAATGGGTCATAGGACTACATTCCTTCTGGAGGCTCTAGGGAAGAATCTGTTTCCTTCCTTTTCCAGCTTCTACAGGCCCCCTGCATTCCTTGGCTCATGGCCCCTTCTTTCATCTTCAAAGTGCGTCACTCCAACCTCTACGTCTGTCACCATATCACGTATGCCTTTTATCTCCCCTGCTACCCTTATGAGAAACCTTGTGATTACATTGAACCCACCCATAGAATTCAGGGTAATCTCCTCATCTCAAGATCCTTAACTTAAAAACATATCTGCAAAGTTCCTTTTGCTACGTAAGGTGGCATATTCACAGGTTCTGGGGATTAGGACTTGGACATCATCAGGAAGCATACTGACTAAAGACGCAGATTAACAAGAATTTGTTGAACGATGTGCCCTAGTTCTGAAGCCACCATACACCTTGGGAACATATATAGATTCAAATATGCTAGAGTAACACTATCCGATAAGACATTCTGTGATGATGGGAATATTCTTTATCTGTGCTGTCCAATACAGTAGCCACTGGGCAATGTAGTTCTTGAGCCCTGGCAAATGTGACCAGTGACACTGAGGAACTGAAATTTTTATTTTTAAAATTATTTTATTTATTCTAAATTTAAATTAAAGAACCACATGTGGCTAGTAATTACTGTATTGGACAGCACAGGCCTAGAATTGGGGCAAAGGGGCAGGCACTAAGGAAAACTTTTTGTCTTACTCTTAGCCTTGGATGAAATTAAAAACAAAAACAAAATATCTCCCTAAGATTCTGTGGTACCTGGGTTTGGTGCCTGAATATGTATTATGCGAATGGCTCAAAAAGCCACAAGCCAAGAATTTTAATTTAAAATAGACCTAGGGGCGTGATGCCTCAAGCAACTGGGATAATCAAATGGAAATCTTCCAGGGGAGCATGTAACCTCATTCCCAGGTTTGACGGAAATCCCAGACTTCTGACAAACATTACTTCACAATCAAAAGTCACAGTTTATGCAAGAAAACCAATTACCAACAGGGAGACAACAGGAAAAAACATAACCAGATCCACAACAATTTTGGATATTGAAAGTATCATATGCAGCATATAAAATAGATATAGTTTTTACTTAAAGAAAAGAAAAGAGTATAGAGCAAAGAGCAAGAGATCTAAAAAATGATGTTATGCTTTGCTCTGGTCATCTTGCTCAGTTGGTTTGAGCATTGTCCTATGCAACAGAGGGTTGAGGGTTTGATCCCTGGTCCGGGCACTTATGGGAGGCAACTGATCGATATTTTTCTCCCACATTGATGTTTCTCTCAATCTCATTCTTTCTCACACATCAGTTGTTTTTTTTTTATTTTTCCCTTCATCTCTCTCCAAAATCAATAAACATATCCTTGAGGGAGGATTTAAAAAATTACCTGCTAGGTTTCAAAACACTAAATAAAATATGTATAAATGAGAAATAAAATAATTGACATTAAAACCCTCAATGAACTTTAATTCATCCGTTGGAAAATAGGTCTGAAAAACCACACAAAATACAGCATAGAGATATAAAGAAATGGAAAATATGAGTGGTTAAGATGTATAGGGCCATTTAGAGCATTTTATGAACTTTAGTTTTAACTATGAGAAAAAAAAAATGGAAGCCATTATAGAGTTTTGAGCAGAGTAGAGATATAACCTGACTTACATTAAATGTGATCCCTCTGGCCATGTTAGAATAGTCTTTAGGAGGGCACAAGTGGAAGCTGGAAAACCAGTTGGTGCTATTTCAAAAATCCATGTAGAAGATGAAGGTGGGTCAAAGACTTACAGGATGGTGGCATATGAAGCTCTGTAGACCCACTGCACAGCAAAACAATACAACTGGTAATGAGTATTTTTAAAAACCCAATAAACCAATCAAAGTCTCTGGATGTTTTTATAAGGGCATACAGTAAATGGAGAAACATTCATTCAACAAAATCTGCTAAATTTCAAACATAACAGTAAGAAGAGTCTCTGGCATCTGGAGCATGACTCACTCTCTTACCATAACTACCCCTCCCCAAATTCTGCTTTTCAGAATCTTACCCCAAACTCACTACTCTGGGCAGAGGCAACCAAGAAGATGGAGGCTCCTTCTTCTCCCAGCAGTTCCCAGTCTCAGGCTGTGTTTTCACCTAAGGAAGGGCAGGCTGCTGGAATTTCTCATCCCTCCCAGCTCTGTGTTGCAGAAGCTCAATTCCAAGCAGGCATGGCCAAGAAGACCAGGCCTGTTTACTTCCACCATGCATGCACTTTATAGGGCAGAATATCTACCCTAAGCCCAGAAGGCTGAGAATAGTGAGGCCCTGGTCACTCCTAGCCCAGCTCACTCATAGGACACACGTTCCATACCAGGCAGGGCAGTCCAAGAAGACAAGGGGCTGCTACCACCTTGCAGGGCTCACTGAGGCAGGGTAGCTCCGGGGAGAAAACCCAGTTGCTCCCCGGAGCTACAGAGCAGTGACAAGGATATTTTGTTGAGAGGAGAAAGGTCAACCATAAAAACAAAGGACTCCCAGCTCTGCCTGAAGGGAGTGACTTTATTTGGAATAAGGAGTGGATAATTCCATGCCTAAGGGCACAATAAACAAAAAAAAATTTAAATTTTGATGGGGAAGCGTTAAGAGACTGATAGCTCCATGATACAAGTGAAGCAGCATGGCCATAAGAACTTTAACAGAGCAGAGAGACAGCAAAGAAGAGGCCTCCTGGTATTACAGTCTACTCTGGAAGGTAAAAAAAGTTGTGTACATGTGCTAGGCTGTTCCCACTCAGGAACAATCAAAGTAGGTCATGGGGCAGACTTAAAAGCATTCCCTTAGCTGCACACAGACCCATCAACACAGGGCAAAAGCTTTACCATCACAAGTGGCTTTAAAATACAACTTTTGACTAAACACTGACTGCACAATAAGCTACCGTGACCCAGGGGTGACTCCTAGGAATCCAGGCTTAAAAAAATAACATCACACTCATCCCTGGTAATCTGGAAGACTACCCAAAAGCTGTGACCTCTCAGGAGCCATCAGGGAGGAAACCTCTAAACTGCTACTCTGTGGTCAAAGAAGAAGCAAAAATTATAAACTCCCGGAACTATGATAACAGCCTCCAAACCACAAACATATCCAATAATAAAGGTTAAAAAATATGACTAGCTTAGAAGGCCTTAAGCACAACCTTGACAATAAGTGGCTTGTGCCAACCCAAGTGTAACCCCTAGGTAGACAAGCTAAAAGATAAAAACAAGGGGAAGAATCTGAACAGGGACATCAGAAGCTTCACACTGTAGGGAGGGTAGACTCCCCAAAGTTCACTCAAGTTATTCAAATAACCAAGCAATTCAACACCACCACCCTTGGCCTGGTGTGGGGAATTAGTATCCCAGAGTATTATCAAAATTGTTCAGGTTTCAACATAAAATATGAATTATGCAAAAAAAAAAAACAGAAAAGTGTGACCCATACACAGAAAAAAAGGACAAGAAAAAGAAAATGTCTTTGAAGAGACTCAGATGGAGGACTAAGTAGACAAAAATTTCAAAGCAGTTGTATGTAGACTCAAAGAACTGAAGGTAACTATACTTAAAGAAGTAAAGGAAGGTATGATGGCAGTATCTCAAAAAATATAGATTATCAACAAATAGATGGAAATTATAAATTATATAAAATAACCAAATGGATATTCTGGAGTGAAAAAGTATAATAATAAATTAAATATTTGCTACAGAGGGATCTTCAGTAGATATGAGTTGACAGAAGAGATTATGCAATATGAGGAACAGAGAGAAAAAAATGAAGATGAACAAAGAGTCAGAGAAATACAGGACATAAGTGCATCAAGATATGCATAATGGGGATGCTACAAAAAGAGAAGAACACAAAAAGTACAGAAAGAGATACTCAAAGAAATAATTGCTGAAAACCTCTCATATTTGATGAGAAGCATTAATCTGCACACTCAAGAAATTCTAAGTAAGGTAAATACAGAGATTATACCCAGAGACATCTTATTAAAATGTTGATAGACAAAACTTAGAAAGTAGGAAGAGAAAAAAGGCTCATCACATACAATGGAACCCCAATAAACCCCAATAAAATTAACAGCTGACTTCCCATCAGAAACAATGGAGTTAGGAAAATATAGTCAAACTAATGAAAGTTAAAAAAAAATCCAGAATCATATATCTAGCAAAAATGAAGGTGAAATAACGACAATTCCAGGTGGAAAAAAATGAGAGACTTTATTTCTAGTATACCTTTCATAAAACAAATACTAAGTGAAGTTCTTCAGGCTGGAAGCAAATGGATGTCAGACAGTAATCTGAACCACATGAAGAAAAAAACACTGGTGTGGTAATTAAAGCACAATGTAATTGCATATTTTTCCCCTCTCCTCTCTTAACTGATTTAAAAAGCAATTGCATAAAACAATATGAGTGTGATTGTATTGTTAGGACTATAATATATAGAAATACACTATATTTAGCAATAACAGCACAAAGGAGTAGAATTGTAACAAAGTATTGGAATAAATAAAAGATGGTAGATAGTAACTTAAATCCACAGAAAGTAAAAGTACCGGAAGAGTAAAAAATATAATAAAACAAATACTGTAAATATATATTTGTTCTCCTTTCTTTTATCAGACCTTTTGAAAGACATAAAATTATATAAAGTAATAATTAAAACAATGTATTGTTGGATTTGTTATATATATGCGCATGTATAACAATATTATCAAAAGATGGGGAGGCAATTAAGCTATATAAACTGTCTATATTTCACTGGAACTAAGTCAGTATAAATCTGAAGTATATTCTGCATACTAAGATGTATATTATGAGCCCTAGAGAATCTACTAAATAAGTAAAAAATAATTTTAAAATCATGAAAAGAATTAAAACACATAAGAAAATATCCAGCTAATACAAAAAAGGTAACAAAAAAGAGACAACATGGAGAAAGCAAAAGGCAAAATGCCCAAGTAAATCCAAACATAAAATGTGAATGAGTTAACCAATCTAATCAAAGGACATATCGTCAGACTGAATTTTTAAATAGACAAGATTTAATAATATGCTATCTACAGGAGGCACACTTTTCATTCAAAGACACAAACAGATTAAAAGTAAGAAAATGGAAAATGATACACTGGCATACATCAGAGAGGTATGTAGGTTTGGTTCCAGACCAATGTAATAAAGCAAATATGACAGTAAAGTGTGTGTCACATAGTTTTTTTTAGTTTCCCAGGGTATAGGAAAGTTATATTTACACTATACTATAATCTACTAAGTGTGCCATAGCATATGTCTAAAAAACAATGCACATACCTCAATTAAAAATACTTTGTTGCTAGAAATTGCTAACCACCATCTGAGCCATCAGTATGTCATTATCTTTTTGCTGGTGGAGGGGCTTACCTTCAATTTGTAAAAAATGCAGTATCTGAGAAGCACAATAAAGTGAAACACAATAAAACTGAAGTATGCCTGTACCGTGCAAACAACAACCACAAAAAAGCTGTAGTGGCTAAACTAGTATTAAAAAATAGGCTTTATAACAAAAAATATTACTAGAGATGAAGAGGGATATTTCATAATGATAAAAGGGTCAATCTGTCAGAGAGATACAACAACTGTAAGCGTATATACACCTAACAACAGACCCCAAAATACATGAAGCAATAATTGACAGAATGGACAGGGTAGAAAGGAGAAAGAAATACACAATAATAATTTGATAATTCAATACCCATCTCCAATAATGATTAGAACAACTAGACAGAATATCAAGGGAGTAGAAGACTTGAACAAAACTAAACTAGACCTGACATACATCTTTGGAACACTCCAGTGAAAAACAGAATATACATTCTTCTCACTTGAACATGGGACAATCTCTGGAATAGACCATTGTCTAGTCCATAAAGCATAGAAGAAATAAAATCATACAAAATATGTTTTCTGACCGCAATGAAAAGAAAGTGGAAATCAATAACATAGGAAAATTTGAGAAATTCACAAATATGTAGAGATTAAACACACACATCTAAATAAACAATGGGTCAAAAAAGAAGTCATAAGGGAAATTAGAAAATACTTTGAGACGAATGAAAATAAAGAAACAACATACCAAAATTTATGGGATGCAGCTAAAGCAATGCTCAGAGGGAAATTTGTAGCTATAAATGCCTATGTTAAAAAGAAAAATCTCAAATCAATAACCTAACCTTTCATTTATGGAACCCAAAAAATAAGAGTAAACTAAACCCAAAGCAAATAGAAGGAAAGAAATAACAAAGATTAGAATAGGAATAAATGACATAGAGATTAGAAAAAATAGATTAACTTTTCCATCAATGAAACCAAAAGTTGCTCTTTATTTATTTTTATTTTTTATTGTTGTTCAACCACAGTTGTCTCCAGTTTCCTCCCACCACCCTCTCCTGCCCCACCCACTCCTACCTCCCACCCTCAATTCTGCCCCCCTTTGGTTTTGTCCATGGGTCCTTTATACCTGTTCCTTGACCACCCTTCCCCTTCTTCCCTATCCTTGTTATCCTCCTCCCCCCTCCCCTCTGGTTACTGTCAGTTTGTTCTCTATTTCAATGTCTCTGGTTGTGTTTTGCTTGCTTGTTTATTTTGACGATTAGGTTCCACTAATAGGTGAGATCATATGGTATTTGTCTTTCACCACCTGGCTTTTTTCACTTAGCATAATGCTCTCCAGTTCCATCCATGCTGTCATGAAGGATAGGAGCTCTTTCTTTCTTTCTGCTGTGCAGTATTCCATTGTGTAAGTGTACCATAGCTTTTTGATCCATTCACTTACTGATGGGCACTTAGGTTGCTTCCAGTACTTGGCTATTGTAAATTGTGTTGCTATGAACATTGAGGTACATAGGTTCTACCCTATAGACTCCACCAAAAAACTACTTGACCTAATAAATAACTTTGGCAAAACAGTGGGATAAAAAGTCAATATTCAGAAATCGAAGTCATTTTTGTACACCAACAATGAAATATCAGAAGCAGAAATTAGGGGAAAAAAGTCCCACTTGCTATAGCAACAAGAAAAATAAAGTACCCAGGAGTAAACCTAACCAAGGAGGTAAAAGACCTGTACTCAGAAAACCACACAACACTGAAGAAAGAAATTAAGGAAGACACAAATAAGTGGAAGCATATACCATGTTCACGGGTTGGAAGAATTAACATCACAATGTCCATACTACCCAAAGCAATCTATAGATTCAATGCAGTTCCTATTAATATACCAATGACATATTTCACAAATATAGAGCAAACATTTAAAAAATGTGTATGTTCTTTGAAAATATCAATAAAATTGATGAACTTTTAGCTAGATAGACTAAGAAAAAACAACAGCAACAAAACTCAAATTACTAAAATCAGAAATGAAAATGGAGGCATTACTACCAAATATACAGAAATATGTAGGATTATATTACAACTCAACAGTGAAAAAAGAACCCAAGCAATCTGGTTTTTCTAAATGAGCAGAGGACCTGAAAAGACACTTCTCCAAAGAGGACATACAGATGGCCTATAGATACATGAAAAAATGCTGGACGTCATTAGTCTTCAGAGAATTTCAAATTAAAACCACAATGCGTCCTGACTGGTGTGGCTAAGTGGGTTGAGCGTCATCCAAAAACCAAAAGGTCGCTGGTTTGATTCCCAGTCAGAGCACATGCCTGGGTTGTGGGCCAAGTTCCTGGTTCAGGGCATGCGGGTGGCAACCTATTGATGTTTCTCTCACGTCAATGTTTCTCTCTCCTTCTTTTTCCTTCCCTTTCCCTCCCTCTAAATATAAATAAATAAAATCTTTTTTAAAAACTACAATAAGAAAAATTAAAACTACAATGAGACATCACATCACACCTGTCAGAATGACTATCATTGATAAATCAACAAGTTGTTGGCCAGGATGTAGAGAAAAGGGAACCCTTGTACACTGTTGGTGGGAATGTAAATTGGTGCAATCACTGTAGAAAACAGTATAGGGGTTCCTCAAAAAATTAAGACTAGAACTACCATATGATCCAGAATTCTACTTCTGGGTATTTTTCTGAAGGAAAAAAAAAAAACTAATTAAAAAAGATGTATACCCCCTGTGTTCATTGTAGCATTATTTACAATAGTCAAGATATGGAAACAACCTAAGTATCCATTGGTGGATAAATGGCTAAAGATATGAGGTACACAATGGAATAATACTGAACCATAAAAAAATGAAATTCTGCCATTTGCAACAATATGAATGGACCTTGAGAGCATTATGCTAAGTGAGATAAGTCATAAAGAGAAAGACAAATATCATGTGATCTCACTTATATGTGAAATCTAAATAAAAATAAACAAAACAAGTTCATCGATGCAAAGAATAGATTGGCAACAGCCAGAGGAGGGGTGTCGGGTATAGGCGAGATAGGTGAAGGCAGTTAAAAGGTACAGACTTGTAGTTATAAAATAAATAAGTCATGAGATGTAATGTACAGCATGACGATTATAGTTAATAATACTGTTTTCCATATTTGAAAGTTGCTGAGAGAGTAGATCTTAAAAGTTCTCAACACCAGAAATAAATTGTAACTATGTAAAAATCAAAGGATTGTAAGAGGAATGCTATAAACAGTTGTAAGCCAACAAATTTCATAACCTAGATGAAATGTGAAAATTCCTAAAAAGGCACAAACTACTAAAACTCAAGACTCAAGAAGAAATAGAAAATCTGCATAGACCTATAGCAATGAAAGAGATTGAATTAGTAATCCAAAATCTGCCACCGAAGAAATGTCCAGGACCAGACGGCTTCACTGGTGTCTTCTATGAAACTTTTAAAGAAGTATCAAAAGTAGTCCTTACTAACTCTTCCAAAAAAATAGAAAAGGGAAGACTTTTGCATCAAAAACCTAAATGTAGGTGCTGAAACTGTAAAATTCAGAAGAAAACGTTGGTGTAAATCATTCTGGTCTTGTATTATGCAATGGTTTCTTATGTATAGCACCAAAAGCATAAACAACAACAAAAAAAATAGATACAACAAAATTAATTTTTTCTGCTACAAGAGATGTCTTCAAGTAAATGGAAAGACAACCCACAGAATGGAAGAAAGTATTTGCAAATTATATATCTGATGTGGGACTTGTACCTAGAATATATAAAGAACTCTTACAACTCAATAATAGAAGACAAATAACAATTTAAAAATAGACAAAGGATCTGAATCAACTTTCCTCCGAAGAAGATAGACAAATGACCAACAAGGACATGAAAAGACATTCAACAACGTTAGTTCTTACAAACCTCAAATTACAACCATGATGAAATACCACTTCACACCCAGTAGGATGGCTACAATCAAAATGACAGATAATAACAAATGGTGACAAAGATGGATGTGGAGAAGTGGAACCCTCATACACTACCAGTGGAAAACAGGCTGGCAGTTCCTCAAAAGTTTAAACCTTATGATTCAGCAATTCCATTTCTAGATATATACCCAATGAAAACATATGCCCATACAAAAACTGGTACACAGATATTCATGGTAGCATTATTCATATTAGCCAAAAAGCAGAGACAACCTGAGTGTCCATCAACTGATCAATGTATAAGTAAAAAGCAGTACAATCATACAATGGCATATTATTTGGCAATAGAGGAATGAAGTACCTGATGTAAAGGTCATGTGTTGGATTCCATGATTCCATTCATGTTAAATGTCCAGAATAGGCAAATCTATACAGACAGAAAGTCAATTAGTGGTCATCTAGGATAAGATGAGGTTAAGAGATAGAATGGGACTGCTCATGAATAATACTTTCTTTGAGGGGAACAAAAATATTATAAAATTAGATTGTGGTGATGGTCACACAACCCTGTGACTATTCTAAAAGACATTAAATTGTACATTATGAATGGGTGAATTGTATGATATGTAGATTATATCTCAATAAAGATTTTTTTCCCCAAAAAATAATGGTGGCTTGAACTATTCTGGTATCCATGTAGATTGTGAGAAATGATATGAATTTGCATATATTTTGAAGGTAGAGTGAGGAGGATTTTATGGCATATTGTGAATGGCATGAGAGAAAGCAAAGACTTAAAGGATTTTGTTCTGAGTAATTGGAATGATGGAGTGAGCAACTGAGATAGAGAAGACTGTAGGGGTGCAGTTTTCAGTAATAAATGAAAGAGTTCAGTTTGGACCTGTTGAGTTGGAGATATCATTCTCACCGGGAAATCATATATAATGATAATCCCAGACAGCAACTTGAGCTATAATTGCAAAATTGGTTGTTAACATATGGATAGATTTTAAAACCATGAAAATGGGTGAGATCACCTAAGGAGTGTAGATAGCTAGAGAAGAGATCTAATGACTGGCCCCTGGAACAGTCCAACATTAAAATGTTGGGGAAATAAGAGGAAGAACCAGCAAAGAGAAGAATAACCAGTGAAGAAAGAGGAAAATCAAAAGTTTGTCTTCTCCTGGAAACCAAGTGAAGAAAGTGTTTTGAGGACTAGAAAGCAACCAGCTGTGTGTCATTTGCTACTGAAAAATCAAGTGGGCACCAAGATAAGACCATTGGGCTTAGCATCCGTGCAGCCAGGGGTGACCTTGCCAAGAGCAGTGTTGCCAGAGCTGAATGGACAAGTCTGATTGGGGTACATGTTTAAAAGAATGTAAGGAGGTAAGTCTCATTTCCATACACCAGCAACAAGAATAAAAAATACATTTTTAAAAATGTACTAAAGGAATACAAATATCAAGTACCTATGAAGAAAAACTAACAAACATTCCGGAGATCCTTTGTGGATTATAAAACTTTATGGAAGTAGAGCTATGTCTCGTTCACAGGTTAGGGTTACTTGATATCGTAAAGATATTTCTTTTAACCTGAATCAGTCCTAGTCAGTATAATTCCAATCAAAATTCCAACAGAGTTTTTCATGGAATTTGACAATTCAGTTCTAAAATGTATGTAGAGCAAAAAGGTAGAAAAACTTACTCTCTCAGATATTAAGCTTACCATACTGCTATAATATTTAAAAGAATGTGATGTTGGCACAGAGGTTTGACAAATAGGCCCATGCAGCAGAACAGAAAACTAGAAATAGAACTATACTTCCTTAGAAGTTTGGTGTATGACAGGTATCATTGCAGATCAGTGGGGAAAAGGATTACCGTTTTAATAACTGATTTTGAGAGAATTGGTTATCTAGAAAGAAATAATAAAATTAGACTCCTACCCCATGTCACACACAAAAATCAATTCTAGGTATGTTAAATACTTTGAACTTTGAACATATAGTTCAGAAGTTCTCAGCTGGTAATACATCCACCCACGGAACATTTGAAAATGTATTGCAGTGTTTGGGGTTGTTAGAACGACAGGAACAGAGCTAAAGGTATTTGGTACCCAGGGCCCAGGGATGCTAAGTGTCCTACAGTGTGAGAGCCAGCCCCACATAAAGAATAACTCTCCTGCCCCAAATGCCAGCAGCGTCCCCACTCATGAAGAAACACTGACATAGGAGAAATTTCTCTGTGATCTTGGGGTAAGGGGAGATTTTTTTTAAAGATATGCAAAAAGCACAAACCATAAAGGAAAAGAATACTAAATTCAATTACATTAAAATGAAGTACCTCTGTTTACAAAAAACACCATAAAGTGAAAAGAAAAGCCACAAAGTGGACAAATATAGTTAGCACTTATAATTGAGAGATGTATTAGTGTTTGCAATGTACAAACTTTATATGCCAATACATAAAGAAAAACTCAGAAGGAAAATGGGCAAAAGATATGAACAAATGTTTCACAGAAGAGGAAATCTGAATGCCATGAGTCATGAAAAGATGCTCTACCTCATTAGTGATCAGGGAAATGCAAATTAAAACCACAGTGAATGACAAAACAACACAAAATTCCACTTTAATCCACCAGATTCCAAAAGAAATAATTTAAATTAATAATACTAAGTGTCGTTAGCGAGGCTGCGGAGCAGTTAGAATATGGAACAGTTATACTTCTGGCAGGCGTGTATATTGATCAAGGGATTTGGGGAATAATTTGCCATTATGAAACAAATTTGAACACGTGTATACATTACAACTGATTGATTCCACTCCTAGAAACAAACCTTAAAGAAACTTGGGCAAGTGTGTTATAAAGAAAGTTTATAGGAACATGGTTCAGAGCAGCAAAAAACAAAACAAAACGAAACAAAACAAAACCAAAAAACCCCTAAAAACAACAGATGTTCAACAGTAGTGTGTCTCTATTGTGGTAGACTTACAACAGGGGTGTGCAACCTGTAGCCCACAGGCCGCACGTGTACCAGGATGGCTATGAATGCAGCCCAACACAAAATCGTAAATTTATTTAAAACATTATGAGTTTTTTCTGTGATTACGTGTCACAATGTATTGAATGTGTGGCCCAAGACAACTCTTCTTCTTCTAGTGTGGCCCAGAGAGGCCAAAAGTTTATGTAAGTCTTACACAAGGAAATTCTAGGCGGCAATGAGAATGAATGAACCACTGCTGTCACTAACAATGTAAAAGGTTCTCAGGCACAATTTTGACTGTAAACAAGTTGCAAAAATGTTCGGATTGATAGCAATGTTTAATGTTCAAAACCAAGCAAAATTAAAGAGTATATTGTTAGAAATACTCATATATGTCAGTGGGTGTTCAAGAAATGCAAGGGGGTGACTTTTTAAAGTTCATGATTACGGGTACCTCTGGAAGAAAGGCAGGCGGGGGGCTGGAGAGAAGCATGAAGGGAGCTGCCATGGTGCTGCTCATGCTGTGCTAGGGCAGGTAGGTGGTGGGCTCACAGCTGTTGAGCCCACCGTTATTATGCTTCATAACTTACATACGTACTTTTCATGTAGAAATGACATTTCATGTGATTTACGTATGTTAAGTATTCTGTGTAAACCAGTTGCATCACTTCTTGAAGAATGAAGAAGAATTTTCTCCTTCATTCTTCATTTCTCCTCAGGCTAGTATGTCCAGAAGAGAGAAACACTCTTTTAAGCAGCTGCATCTGTTCACAGCAGCAGTGTCGCCTTTGGGGGTCCAGTCCTCCCTGATCTCCTCATCTTGTGGGCCATCAAGTCGAAGGCGGGCTGCAAATGGCACAATGGCTGTCCTCCAGCTAGGTCAGGAGTACAGGAGAAACACTCCCTCTCTTATGATCAAGGGTATGCTCAGTCGCCGGGTCTGCCAACATTGTCATGGGGTAGCAGTTGAAATAGCCAGGAGAAAAACACACAGACTTTGCCACAGCGGGTACATTCAGGGGTCTGAGAAAGTGGGCAGAAAACATTGGGGTAGTAGAAGAGAGATGGCGTCGCTTCCTAATGGCATCTCCACTAGGTCATGCAATCCTAGGCAATTCATTCCCTTTCTCCAGGCTCAAATTCCCCTGGCCCCTTCAGGGTGTAACTAGGACACATGTCACCTCCAGCTGGAACACTCAACTATTGTGATTCTAAGTCCACTCAAGGGGAAAACAGTTTGCATATTTACTCCTAGTCTCCAGGTCAGTGAATATTTAAGCTCCTCTCTATCCATCAGAGCTATGGAAAGTATTGCCAAATTAGCTTTCTGGTAGTGTGGAAAATAAACCTGTGTGCATCTACAAGTGGCCATTCTTGAATAGGAAACTCCCATTTACACAATTAGCTTTGAGGATATAAATAGACATAGAAGCAGAACTGTCCCAAGCCTTTGCAACCTGTCCTCCCTCCTCCAGAATCCCTCTGATTTCAGCAGTTTCTATCTCTTTGGATGTAAACTTCCTTAGGCATTCTGTCTCATGTGCACATTTTGAGAGAGTGAAAAAGAAAACCCTGTCTTTTGTCAAGTTGAGTGTGTACTTAACAGCACTTTCCAGAACTACTATCTCTACCAGAAGAGACTTAATATGAGCAAAATGAGCTTTGTCATTTGGGATGTGAATTAAGGGTTAAATTAAAGAGACAGCTGTCTATGCAACAGGCTAAAATGAAGGGAAGGCTCAGCAGCATTTGTGCCAGCTGCTTCTCACTTTTATTCCTTCCCACTGTTTGTCTCCCTTCCACTCCTCTGGCCAGGGGTGCTGAGCTGCAAACCTCCCTGAGCTCCTGGGAAGTTTCAAGTGCTGATCTGGGGCTAAGATAATGTAACTCCCTCCTGTGTAACTTCCCCTGTAGAGAAGATGTTTAAGCCTCAAAACTGGAGCTGGAGAGGAAATCTGAAATATATAAGCCACTTTTTTCATCACTTGCAGATAATCACCCTCTCCTTCAACATCTTCTAGGTTTCTTTAAAGCAATCATTTGCTCTTAGAACTTTTCCTTTCCCTGAAACTATAGTTTCGTTTTGTTTTTCTTAGCAGCACTTTTGAGGAATTGCTTTTCTGAGAGAAAGAGAGGCTATGTGGTACTCTGTGGGTGAGTCACTGTTCTTTAGTCAACGCCGGTGAGAATCGCAAAGATTAACAACGATTGCCAAGGGTGGCTGCAATCCAGTACACAAACGCTCACATAATTCCCCCCTCCTTCCATTTTAGGGTGAAAATAATCAGGGACAAGAAGAGAAGGGGATTTATGAGAATAAATAAGATACTGTCTTACAGCCAAAGCAACATTCAGATTCTCAGCTGGCAGAGGAATTCTTGAGCCTGATCTGTAGTGAAAGCATGAGCAAACCGCTGAATGGAATGCAAAGAGAACCCTTGGCTTAATCTCTGTTCCAGTCAGTCTACAGAAGAGTCTCAGAGCAGTACTATTCCTGGAAGGTGAAGTGCTTACCCACACACTGCCCCACCCCCAGCATGAGAAATCCAGGCCTCCATGACTGTGCCAGCACCCTGGCTCTTATTTCTGCAGTCCAGTTGCTTGGGTGAAATAGGAGTGTACACTGCCTATGAAAGGACCACTCTGAAAGCGATTTATAAACTGTAAAGTACTAAGGGACATCAGGTGGCCCTGTCACTCACCATTTCTGTTGTATCCTTCACTCCTTCAGTTGTCTTTTCTCATTATTGGACGAAAACCACAGAAATTTCTGGTGAGAGGTCAGGCCCTGCATATAATCAATCATACCCAAGTCCCAAGGCACAGAAGCATAAATTGGCCTTAATTCTGGATTTCCCAGTCTACACATGGAGAGCATTTGCCAGTCAGCAGCCTCACAAAGACGTCATAGAATGGTCAAGAAATGACCCTAAGAAAGCTTTTGATTGGGGGGTAGCTTTAAAGCCTTTTGAAAGAAAAAAACCTCTCCATTTCAACGTGCTATCATTACTTTTGCATTGTAGTAAAAACCCTGGTGTTCATATTGCGTTTGGTTTCAATGTCAAACATCCGATGACTCCTCAAAACTCTGCTCTTAAGTGAGGGAAGGGCAGTCGTGGCAGAGTCACTGTGCCCAGAGTGACTGGACGGTCAGATCAAAGGGCCAAGCCTCATCCCCTCTGTAGGCTGGGGCATCCTTGGGCTGTATTCAAGGACTTCCATCTCTGGCTAGCACCTCACCCACGCTCTACATGTAGTAAACAAAGGAGCTTGAAATTTATGATAAAATGAAATTATAAACGAACTTTATCATTCCATTCACCCATCTGCCCATTGCTTATTTTGAGTGTGTACTCAAACAGCACTTTCCAGAACAGAGTAATCCCTACGTAGAGACAAAGATGGCTCTAATACCAGGGCATGGGGTGGGGGGAGGAATGTTGCATTCCTTCCCTCCCCATCCTCCTTTTCCCAGAGCTCATCCAGCTGACAGGTGCCAGAAGGGAAGAAATGTTAGCAAATGTTGGTTTCCAGCCCCAAAGAAGCTGTCACAAAAGGGAGACGGAACAAGGCAGCTCATAAAATCCTTCAACTAAGGGATGTAGCGAGACCTATCTAATTACACAAGATTAGAAACAGTTTAACTCGTTGAGAATGTGCTACATGTGAAATGGAACAAAATGACACCTCTGGCACCCTGTAATGATACTGTATTGGGAGGAAAGCACAAAGGGTTTGTTCACGCTATCAGTAACACCAGTTTTTCTCATCCCACATTTTCGACACATCTGGTTTTAATATGGTGGTTTAAGTGAAGCAAGTTAACTTTTCACCCACTGTTCAGGCCCTCCTTTTCTTTCTTCACTGTACATTTCCATTTGTGTTGGCATTGTCCTTCTCTCACACCTCCCCAAGCTAACAAAGGTAAAAGCGGATTCTGTTCAGAAACTTTGCTTATCTCTGGCCTCTTGATTATTTGACCGTTCAAATAGCAGTAACAATGATTTGAAAGCAAGACTAGTCTTTGTTCCAGCTAAATCCAACAAATTTTAGCTCTGTCCTTCTGCCTAATGTGTTAAACTACCAACAATGAATAACAATTCCCTATGTAATCAATAAGTCACTAAACATCCGGATTTTCAAAAATTATGGAATGATCACTTTAGCTACTCTTAACTAGAATCCTTAGGGAATCTGGTATCTGTCTAACTGGTTTCTAGCTAACACAAGAGTAATTGACTATTATGTGTCTGTGTTGGCAAAAAAAAAAAAAGCATTTGGTGATTATATACTGAAGGTTTACAAAATAGGTGTATTTCCCATGAAAGCAGAACTTTCAAACTACAGAATGAGTTTTCTTCTACACATCCCTTGTCCGAACAGGTTTTAGTCCCCCACAACCAGAGAAAGATAGTAGGATTTTGTAAATGGCTATGGTTTAAAAACCAAAGTTTAGATTTTGTTAGTGTTTTGATACAAAAAAATATTAACAATGTTTACTCATTTTTTTAACCTTCTTTCGATTTGTGCTTCACGGGACTTTGCAAACAACCAAATTTGTAACTGTAAGCTAACAGGGGTGGTCTACTGTGATTATAAGTACAATTTTAATTGTGCTTGATCTTGAATTTTTTAAGGACCTTTTTCTGTGTTCTGAATTCTCTCTGGACTGCAGTCTGTAGTTGGAAGGAGAGAGGCATGAATGATCTTCAGCTCTGAAAGATTCAAAGTCTTTCAGGTAACTTCTGATGTATTTTTCTTCTGTCTGAAAGCCATCCAGCAGGGAACTTCTGTAGCAAATGCCTTACCCCCAAGAAATGACTAATAATGGGGCATTTCATGCCCTTTGGCAAGGCAGTAGGAGTGATGATTTGGGGCACATGTACCATTCAGTGCCTGGAGCATCACAAGGATGTCTGTGGAGGGCTAGTGCCTCCTGGGTGGCACCATGAATGGGGCTACCAAGCATTGCTATCTATAGCCTTGACCTAAGAGAAGCACCATTTTCACTACATTCCAAGTCAGCAAACCTTCATTAAGGACACACTAGATGCAAAGCCTTGTTATAATATTTTCTGTAAATTGTTAATAGATTTGTTTTTCAGAGTGGTCATCAATCACTAACCGACTACTGCTATACACAGGCATTGTGCTGGGGATACCAAGATAAATCAGAGGTGTGCCCTGACTTATGGAGCTCAGAGTACAGTGTGAGAAAGGAAAAAAATGCAAAGGGGTGTGAGAGTAGAGTTTCCTTGCAAAGAGCTCTGTGAGTGTAGATAAAGGAATGATTAATTCTCTCAGGAGGGATCAAAAGGGCTCACACAGGAGATGATATTTGAGCTATATCCTAAAGGATGGGTAGGATTTCATCAGGCAGACAGAAGACGGGGAAAGAGAATTCCAAGCAGAGGGAACAGCATGTGCAAAAGCTGATTAAAGTGTGGTGGATAGTTCTTTTTACCATCACTTGAGATGGGAAATATAAGTAATATTAATATTGAATTTGGGTTTTTTTTCTCATGATTACACTGCCATTTTTAAATATAGGACATGATATTTTAAGGCAATGACAAGAAAAGGACTTGATAGATTTGAAAATTCTTATTAAGCTGTGATGCTTATCTCATGTCTTGAACATAGCAGGCCCTCAATAAATGCTTGCTGAATGATGAGTCTCGTATCTCTTTCCATTTATAAATTACTACTCTATCAAGGATCAGCTTACAAAGCAAAACTCCTGCCTGTGACTTAGGAATGGATGTTCACAGATCTGCTCTCTGTCACCCTAGCCTCCTGTACTCTGGAGAAGTATGTCACTGCCACTGGACCTTAACTGTGTTTAGGAGAAGCAGGGAAAACTGCCCTTGGTTTGCATCCTCAGTAACACAGGTTTCCACTTGGAAGGCCTCTATATAATTGAAATCCATAAATAGCGCCATTGAATGTGACAGTCCTCATGTTGATAACATGGGGCTGGTGTCCTAGGAACTCTAGTGCTACTGTCCAATCTGGATAGGTATATGTCACATTTTAAATATTGTAGTAGAACCTAAACATGATTGATCCAACACTTTATATGGCAATAATAAAGATATGGTTGTCTGCGCTGAACAGCCTCGATAGCATAATGTGGTACTGCCTGTTTTTTTCTTGTTAAGAAAGAGAAGATAAATTTTTATTATTTTTATAAATTATGCAATAACCTTTAGGGTAGTAATAAATTTTTGCCTTGAAAATCACCAGGGGCTAGATGTCAGAAAATGCAGTTAAACATAAACCATTTGCAAATTATATGCAAGCACACTTGGATTCCTTTTATTGGGTGTCTGGATCCAGTCCTTGGGAAAATTCCCACCAGGGAATCTTGTTTCATTGTGAATCTCTTTCATATCAGAAATAAACTTCTTCCGTTTCAAACCTCAGCATTTATGTCACTGGCTCTTTCGGGCCTAATCTCTATATTGCTGCACCTTTCTAGAGGCCACAGTGCCAGGCCACAAAATGTACTCTTTCAGTCCCTGAACTCCACTGGGTAAATTCTTTCCACAAAGAGTTACTGAGTGCCCCCTACATCTAGGCACAGTGTTAGGCCCTAAGAATACAAAACTCAATAGGACAGCTCCATCCTGCTCCCATAGCACTCTCAGCCTAGTGAAAAGGGTTCATAATCTCTTTTGGGTCATGATCCCTTTTGAAAATTTGATTCTGACTGCCTTTATATTACTTAAATATTAGGGTGGCAGTTTCCTGTTTCCCCAAAGGAAGGCAAGAACTTTTGTTTCTGATGAGCGGAGTCTTGTGAACTCCAATGCAGGAGGTTATTGTTTCTGAACATTAAACTTTATCCTCTTCTGGAGCCTGTAGCATGGTAGAAAGAATATGGGCTTTTGAGCCAAACAGTCTGGGATTCTGATCCTGTAACGAGCAGTGGGACTTTGGCTAATTTAACTAGTCTCATAAGTTCAGATTCCTCATTCTCAAAATAGTGATCCTCATATGCGCTTCACAGGATGGCAATGGAGATCGAATCAGTCAATGTGTATGAAGCACCTCTCATAAGATACATGCTCCACTCAATGTTAGTAAGTGAGAAAACGAGATTTTAAACCTAGGGCTTTTTGACTCAAAATCCTAGCCTCTGCTTCCTCACACAGGCTCTGAAAATAATGGAGTATATTTAAGCCTCACCAAAACTCTGTCAGGGAGGGAAGCAACACCACAGCTGAAGAAACAAATGGATAGAGAGAGAGAAATATGCTAATTTTTAGAGACACTTAGGACATCTGTGACAAAGCTGACACCAGCTCCAGAGTCTCAGCATCCTTTTCTGGCTCTGAACGTTTAGCATCTCCCTGTATAGTTGCATCCATTCCTTCTACAAGCATTTATTGACTACCACTGTACACCCAACTTGATTGAAGGTATTTCTGGTGATTTAAAAGACAATCCATGCCTTCTTGGGGAGAGCAAGTGGGGAGACATAAGCTGTACCCAACAGTTAGAAAAATAATGACACAAGACAGTACATAACCAAGGACTAATACTGTAGCCAAAACTAAGTGCGTTAGTCAACTGGGACTGCCATAACAAAACACCCTAGACTGAGTAGCTTAAACAACAGAGATTAATTTTCTCACAGTTCTGAAGGCCAGAAGTCCAAGATCAAGGTGCCAGCAAGGCCAGTTTCTGGTGTGGGCACTCTTCCTGGCTTGTAGATGGTTGTCTTCTTTTCTATGTCTTCACATGGGAGGGAGAGAGAGAAAGAGAGAGCAAGCTCTGTGGTGTCACTTATAAGGGCATTAATCCTATCATGAGGGCCTCACCTTTATGGCTTCATATGAACCTAATTATCTGCCAAGACCCCATCTCCAAATATAGTCACACTAGGGGTTGGGGATTCAACATATGGATTGAGAGGACACAATTCCATAAATAGCACTAATAACTGTTACACTCATGAGGGCATGACTTCTCTTGGCTTAATTAATTTACTAGTGCTACTAACATTTTAAAATCATAATACATAGGTGTAGTCATGGAGGCTTTTCATTTTGGAAACAAGCTGTAAATTGCAATCTAGTCACCATGGTGTCACTGCTATGGTTTACACCTACATCAGTTCTTTCCTAGACCATTGCGAGTCTTATTCACTCACTCACTCATTGATTCATTCATTCAACAAGTACTGTGTGCTTATTCTGTGCCACACACTGCATGAATCTTGCCTTAAAGTGCTTACATTTTAGCTGGGGGATAACATTGAACAAATGAGCAAGTTAATTATTTAAATCCAACTGAGATGAGGTCTGCCTAATAGAATTAGGAGAGTTGAGAGTATATGACATGGAAACATGCCCTAATCTGGGGAAACACCAGGGAGCCTTCAGTGCCTTCAGAGCTGAGCCCTGAAGGCCAAGTGGAGGTAACTAGTCAGCGAGCCTGGAAGAAGAGCTTGCCCACAGAGGATGTATCCTGTGTGAAGGCCCCTGGTGAGAATAGAGCAGTGCTCCTTTGCATAACTGAAGGAGCTGGGAAATCCAGGGATACGAGGTAAGGTTGGACAGGTAGTCATGGGGCCAGAAATTACAGTACCTTGTAATTACTAAGCCATGGTGAGGACTTAGACTTCTGAGCACCAGGTAATGGGTAGCTATTGAAGGGTTTCAAGCAAGGGAAGACCAAGGTCTAGCTGCTCTGGCTACCATAACAAAATAGCAGAGGCTGGGTGGCTTAAACCACAGAAATTAATTTTCTTGCAGTTCTGGAGGCTAGTTTTCCCAGATAAAGATCCATAAAGGTCAGTTCCCACTTAAGAGCTCTCTTCTTGGCCTGCAGACAGCCACTTTCTTGCTATGTCCTCACATGGCCTTTCCTCGGTAGTACATGTGCACAGTGGGGCTAGCAAGTGCTGGTGTCTCTTCTTATAAGGACACTAATCCTGTAGGATCAGGGCCCTGCCCTTATGGCTTTATTTAATCTTAATTATTTCCTTATTCTGAATATATTTAACATTGGGGATTCAACATGAATTTGAAGGGGACATAATTCAATCCATAGCAGTGTGTGTGTGTGTGTGTGTGTGTGTGTGTGTGTGTGTGTGTGTGTGTGTGTGTGTGTTGAACCACTCTAGCATTTGTGTAGAAAATAGAATACAAAGGTGTAGTAGTGGAACTAGAATGGCCACTTAGGAGGCTGTTGTGGTAATCTAGATTCCAAATGCATTTTGAAAGAACTAACAAGGCTTGATGATGGGTTAGACGTAGGGTTAAGAGAGAGGGAAGTGTCATGGAGGACCTTCAAGTTCTTTCTTGGGCAACTAAGTGAATGGTTGATTGATTGATAAAGGGAACACTTGGAGAGGAGGTGTGGGTTGGGAGTGAGAGCATCAGTGCTGGCTCAACTGGTCTCTCTCCCTCCAGTTTTTCCATCCATAATCCATCTTCAGATAAGTTATTTTTGAGCAGTGAAACTTTAATCACATTATTCCCCTCCATCAAATACACACACACACACACACACCACCACCACCACCGCCACCATCCCCCCAGAGCTTAGAGGTCCAAAATTCTTAGAAGAATACACAGCATCATTCTAGACTGGACCCTAATCAATTTTTTCCTACTATACCTGCCCTTCCTCTGTCCTGAACCATAGTTCTAGCCACACTTTTGACCAAGATATTTCTTCTACCAGGGATGTTCTTTCTCCCTCATGGCTTACTGGTGAAACCCTACTATTTTTTCAAGCTCCAACTCCCATGTCATCTGTTGATGAAGTTCTCCCTAGCCACTCCTCCCCCTCAGCCTTAACCACTTCTTTCTCTGAGATCCTAGAGTACCTGATACACAATTATCTGACATCTTATTGTATTGCATTGTAATTCATTTACTAATCTCCCCAACTAAACTAAATGCAAGGGCAAATGCTGTGTCCACTACTTGTGTCCATCTCCAATTCCTGCACAGTGCCTGGAAACAAGGAGGTACTCAGATATAATGATAATGAAAATGATAATGATATCAAACATTTACAGAGTGATTACTATGTGCCCGGCACTGTTCAAAGTGCTTTAGATATATTTACTCATCTGTATTCTTAACAATTCTATTATCCCCATTTCACAGATGGCTTGCCCAAGTTGTCAGAATGAGTAAGAGGAAAAGCCAGAATTCAGACCCAAGCAGGCTGGCTCTGGAGTCTGAGCCCTTCAGCACCTTCCTACTGCACAGCCTTCCAGCGCTTTTTGTTGCTCAAATCATTGGCTGCTGCCTTCAGACTCTCCTTCCAGCAGGGCAGTATTCATCTCTTGCCTCCCCACTGTTTCCTTGTCTGTAATTTACTTAGAGCCTGGGAGCTGCTCTCATGATGACTCCAGGGAGCAGGGGAATTCCAGAGGCTATAGCAGAAAAAGACCTATAGAAGCACCCCCTTGCCTCCTCCGTTCACTTTTCTCCTACTACCCCATTCCCCAAGCACTGGATACCTACTGCCTTCTGCCTTAGAAAGAAGCCAAAGGGTTTCCCTCTTTCCTCCCAGTTTCATTTTTCTACCTTTCTTGGCTGCCAGCTCCTCCCTGCTCAACCTTTCATAGTCTAGGAACTAAGCTTAACTAACTCCTGCGAACTCCAGTTCACACACAGGCTCAAATTGAGTGTGTGCCCTACAATGCCCCGAACTGAGCCTGTCTCATTTTGTTCCACCTGATGTTTTGTTCTTGAGGAGAGTGGAGTTTTCACTTTTGAGTCCCTCTCGGCTAGCTCAGCTCCAGAGTGGAACCCTCACCACCACCCCTGGACTAATATATCAAATACAAAGAGAAGGTGGCAGGTAGGGTAACAAGTGCACAGTTTTGTTCATTCTTCCACTTTGCATTTTCTCCATATTTAGAAATTTGGTTTTGTGCTGTTTTATTTAGATTTTGAGAATTTTTTAAGGGTAAAGTGATATAGGGCAAAAGCATGGTTCCTGGAGCCAAATACACCCACCACTTACTGTGTGACCCAGGAAGTTATCTAACCTCTCTGTGCCTCAACTTCCTCATCTGCAACTCATCTGTAAAATGGAGCTAATGTGGTACCTGTTCAATTGGGTACTTGTACGGATCTAATGAGTCAACTCATGCCAAACACTTAGAACTGTATCTGTACATAATAAGTGCTCAGTGACCATTAACTGATTATTTTTAGTACAGTATAGTAGCAGATAAAAATATAACAAATGCACATATATCCACCATTTAGATTTGAAATTGGTTAAGATTTTTTCTTGGCTTTATGTTTTTCTTAAAAATAAATTATTATAGTAAGTTTAATATCCTGTATCCCTCATAACCAGTCCCATCCTGCTCCCAAAGGCATCCATCGTCATGAATTTGATGCGTATCTTTCCAGTCCATTTTCACAGTAATCAAAACCAAGATTTGGTGTGGAAAGCGGGGGCGGGTATTTGTGGGGGTTTTTTTTTATTTTTTTTAAATGGTACCATGGCGTAGATGCCATTTTGCAACCTGCTTTTTTCCTTCAATGTTGTTTTTGAGGCCTGTCCACTTGGACCTAATTCAGTCCATTCAGCTGCTCTATAGTATCTCTTTATATGGATATTCTATGTTTTATTTATCCATTTACATCTGTATGGACATTTGGACCAGTCCTCATTTTTGCTACTGAATTCAGTCAGTTGCAATGAGCATTCTGTACTTGTCTCCTGTACTTGTCTCCATGTGCAAGTTGCTGTGGAGCACAGAGATGCAAATGGAATTGCTGGGTCTTTGGACCTATCCATTTTCAATTTTTCCAGATGCTGCAGACTGGCAGACACAGTAGAGTACAATGAGGAAGAACATGACCTGGGGTCCAATAGATCTAGACTCCCATCCCATTTCTAATACTTCCTAAGCTCTATGACTCTAAGCAATTCTTTGTGCCACAGTTTCCATATCTGTAAAATGAGAAGAATAGTCCATACCTCCTAGGTTTGTTTGTGTGCATTAAATGAGATCAGGCATTTAAGGTGTTTTAGTGACTAAAATATGGTAAACTATTTTGTTGGGGGTTTTTTTACTATATTTTATCACCTACTTCTCCCTCAAATATGAGGGGAGACCTTTTGTAAAATATAGATATATGTGAATAGAAAAAATTATGCAAGGACATTCATCAAAATGTTAACTGGTGTTAGAAATATGAGTGATCTTTTTTCTTTGTTTTTAAAAATATCTTCCACATTTTCTACAAATGAAATGTATTACCTTTGTAATTAGAAAACAAAATCACAGTAAATTCAATTTTTAGTGAAAAGGTGCATTATAAAACGAAGAGTTTTTTTTTTTTTTAATTTCCCATCAGGTGAACAGGGGTACTGCAAGAGTAGCAGATGGGGTCTTAAGTAGTTTCGCTTCTGCACAGCAAAACAACAACAAAAAGGCAATCTTCTGAATGGGAGAAGATACTTGCAAGTGATACTTACAATAAGGAATTAATACCCAAAATATAAAAAGAATTCATATGTCTCAACAACAACAACAAAAACAAACAGCTGATTTAAAAAATGGGCAGAGAAGCCCTGGCCAGTGTGGCTCAGTTGGTTGGAGTGTCATCCTGTAGACTGAAAAATGTTGCAGGTTCAATTCCTGGGCAGTACACATGCCTAGGTTGTGTGTTCGATTCCTGGTTGGGGTGCGTACAAGAGGCAACTGATTGATGTTGCTCTCATCACATCTCTCTCTCTCTCTCTCTTCCCCCTCCTCTCTCTAAAAGCAATGAAAAAAATGTCCTTGGGTGAAGATAAAAAATAAAAGTTTAAAAAAAAAGGCAGAGGATCTGAACAGATATTTTTTCCCAAGGAAGACATATAGATGACCAACAGGCACATGAAATGATGTTCAGCATCACTGATGATTATTAGAAAAACATAAATCAAAACCACAGCAAGATATCACCTCACACCTGTTAGAATGGCTATTATCAAAAAGACAAGAAATAGCCCTGACTGGTGTGGCTCAGTTGGTTGGGAATCGTCCGGCAAATCAAAAGGTTGCCATTTGGATTAAAGCTCAGGGCACATGCCTGGGTTGTAGTCCAGGTCCCCGGTTGGGATGTGGACAAGAGGCAACCAATCAATGTTTCTATTTCACATCAATGTTTCTCTCTCTCTCTTTGTTCCTCCTGTCCTCTTTCTCTCTAAAAAATAACAAAATCTTCTTTAAAAGAAAAAACAAGAAATAACAAGTGTATGGACAAGATGTGGAGGAAAGGGAACCCTCATAAACTGTTGGTTGGAATATAAATTAGTGCAGCCACTGAGGAAATGAGTAGGGAGGCTTCTCAAAAAATTAAGACTAGAACTACCAGCAACTGCTCTTCAGAAAAATAAGAAACCAGTAATTTGAAAAGATATATGTACTGCTATGTTCCTTGCAACACCATTCACAATAGCCAACATATAGAAACAACCTAAGTGTCCTTCAACAGATGAATGGATAAAGAAGAGGTGATACACATCAAAATGAAAAGGGAGACAACTGTATGGGAAAACATATTTGCCAAAGATACCTCAGACAAGGGTTTGATCTCTAAAATATATAACGAACTCATACAACTCAACACCAGGAAGACAAACAATCCAATTGAAAAATTGGCAAATGACCTAAGCAGACACTTCTCCAAGGGGGATATACAAAGGACCCATAGGTATATGAAAGGATGCTCAGCATCAGTAGCCATCAGAGAAATGCAAATTAAAACCACAATGAGGTGCTACCTCACACCAGTCAGCATGGCCATCATAAACAAATCAAACAACAAGTGCTGGCAAGGATGCAGAAAAAAGGGAACCCTAATGCACTCTTGGTTGGATGCAGACTGGTGCAGCCACTGTGGAAAACAGTATGGAATTTCCTCAAAAAACTAAAAATGGAACTGCCTTTTGATCCAGTGATTCCCCTGCTGGGACTATACCCTAAGAATCCCAAAACGCCAATTCAAAAGAACCTATGCACCCCAATGTTCATAGTAGCGCAATTTATAATAGCCAAGTGTTAGAAGCAACCTAATTGCCCATCAGTAGATGATTGGATCAAAAACTGTGGTACATTTACACAGTGGAATACTATGCAGCAGAAAGAACTCCTACCCTTCACGACAGCATGGATGGAAATGGAAAGTATTATAAGCCAGGCAGTGAAATAAAGATACCATATGATCAGACCTATAAGTGAAACCTAATGAACAAAACAAACAAATAGAACCAGAGGCATGGAAACAAGGAACAGACTGACAGGGACCAGAGGGGAGGAGAAAGGGGAATAACGGGGGAAAGAAGGGGAAGGGCGTAGTTAAAGAAGAAATACAAATGACTCATGGACATGGATAACAGGGTGAGGATTGACTGAGGGAGTCGGGGAGTGGACAGGGCAGGGAAGAGCAATGGGGGAAAATTGGTACAACTGTAATAGAACAACAATAAAAAAGTGATACATACATATATAAAATAGAATACTATTCAGCCATAGAAAAAGATGAAATCTTGCCATATGCAACAACATGGGTGGATCTTGAGGGTATTATGCTAAGTGAAATAAGTCAGATGGAAAAGGACAGAAACTGGCCTGGCTGATGTGGCTCAATGGATTGAGTACTGGCCTGTGAACTGAAGGATCACTGGATCAATTCCCAGTCAGGGCACACGCCTGGATTGCAGGTCAGTCCCCAGGTGGGGGCCTGCAAGAGGCAGCCAATCGATGTTTCTCTAGCACATCCCTCTCTTTCTCCCTGACTTCCCCCTCTCTAAAAATAAGTAAATAAAATCTTTTTTAAAAAGAGCCTTTTTTAAAAAAGAAAAAGGACAAAAACTATGTGATTTCACCTATATGTGGAATATACAAGAAATAAATAACAAAACAGCAAACTCATAGATATAGACAACAGAATGGTGGTTAGCAGAGGGGAAGGAGAGAGGAGGAGGGTGACGTGCATAAAGGGGGTCAAATATATAGTAACTGTTGGAAACTAGATATTTGGTGGTGAGCACAAAATAAACTATACAGATATCTAATGATATTGTTGTACACCTGAAATTTTTATGTTATTAGCCAAGTTTCTTCAATGGAAAAAAAAAGAAGTAGCTTTATAAAAGTTTAGAAACTGAATGTTTACCAGTAGGGAATTGGTTAAATATAGTACATTGTGAAAGGATCTCCAAGATAATCTGGTTAAATTAGAAGAGCACACAAGGCAGTGTGTAAAGCGTGTTATCATCCTGTGTTAAGATTATATTTTTATGTTTATATATGCAGTCCATTTCTTGGAAGAGTCACAAAAACACTGTTAAGGGGACTTGGTGTCTAGGGCATGGCGGAGTTTCATTCTTTCACTAAATACCCTTTTCTGCATTTTGGATTTTGTGCTGTGTGCAATTTTTTACTTTACAGATTTTCTAATTAAAATACTTTTAACATAGCTTATGCTGGAATTTAATGGATTTTTTGCAGTTATCGTCAGTATCTCCTCAACTGCTTTAATCTAGCTTCCAAAGTTAGGAAAAAGAGGCTGGAACAAGGCTCTGACTTGCCCAGGCTTCTGGCTGGAGAACCTTTACTCACACCATCTATGCTGCTGTCCCACCACCCCCATGCAAGAAAAATGATTCAAAGTAAACCAGGCACAGAAGGGCAGAAAGTGGTTCTAGGAGAGCACATCAACCTGATTAGAGGAGTGGGTACATGTGTGTGTCTGTCTGTGTGCAACTATAAACAATATGTGAAAAATGTTAAGGTAGAGAATGGTAAGAGACGTAGTTTCAGAGATGTGTTGGGGCCAGGCTATGTAGCCAATGTTTTAGGAGTTAGGCAGAGTAGCTTAGACCCTCCTATCCAAGATGTGGTGTCAATAAAGTGTTTACAGTAAGGGAGTGAAAAGACCCAATTTGCATTTTTGAGAGTTTCCATGTGCTGCTGTATGAAGGATGACCTTGAGAAATAGGAAGAGCGACTCAGAAGTTGTTAAGAAAAAGAAAGCCTGGGCTTCTGGTCAAGATGGAGGTGTAGGTTGACATACCTCGCCTCATTGCACAACCATAAAAAGGAACACAGCTACCTTAAAAACTAAAAACATCCGGAACTGCCATAAAATCACCAGAAAAACACCTTGAGCTGTGCAGAAGCCCGCCAACCAAGGATTTAAAGAAGCTATATTCATCCAACAGGTAGGAAGAGTACAGACAGGGAGTCCAGGCAGAGAAGACTTGGTGTGACAGAGGCAAGCCCAGGGTGGAGAGGCAGAGAGGCAGTGAGGTGGCCAGCAGAAGGGCAGCTCCATGCTCATGTGTGGTGGATAAAAATCAGGGAGACACCTTGTGAGTGATGGAGCCCAGCCCCAGGCCAGACCGCGCAACCCAGGGCACATGCCAGGAAAAGAGGGCCTCGTAACTTCTGTCTGTAAACCCAGTGGGTCTTGGGGTGGAGGAAGACACTGTCAGAGAGCCCAGAATGTATGCAAACCCACCCTGGGAACGACAACCAGGACAGCAGCTAAGTGGGTGCCAGTAGCACACGGGAAGTGGGTGAAGTGACTGGAAACAGGGTGAGGGCCAGGCAAGCCCCTAGAAGTCAGCCAGCAGCAGAATTGCCCCCTCTTTGACCCCTCCCCCTCATACGGAGCCATGGTTGCCGTGCCCTGGTGAATACCCAAGGGTCCACCCCATACAACTTAACAGGTGTGCTATAACAGAATCAAAGTGGCTCTACCTAGCACACAGACACAGGGAGGCTGCCAAAATCAGGAGACAAAGAAATACCGCCCAAATGAAGGAACAGAACAAATCCTCAGAAAAAGCACTATGCGATGCAGAGATAGCCAACATATCAGACCCAGAGTTCAAAACACTGGTGGTCAGAATGCTCAAAGATCTCATTGAACACAGCAAAAGCATAGGAAAGAAATGGAGGCTCTACTAAGGAAAATAAAGAAAAGAAAAATCCACAGGAAACCAACAGTGAAGGGAAGGAAGCCAGGATTCAAATCAATGATTTGGAACATAAGAAAGAAAGAAATATTCAACCAGAACAAAATGAAGAAACAAGAATTCAAAAAAATGAGGGGAGTTTAAGAAGACTCTGGGACATCTCCAAAAGGGCCAACATCCGAATCATGGGGATGCCTGAAGGAGAAGAGGAAGAGCAAAAAATTGAAAACGTATTTGAAAAAATAATGAAATAGAACTTCCCTAATTTGACAAAGGAAATAGACATACAAGTCCAGGAAACACAAAGAGTCCCAAACAAGGTGGACCCAAAGAGGGCCACACCAAGACACATAATTAAAATGCCAAACATTAAAGATAAAGAAAGAATCTTAAAAGCAGAGAGAGAAAAACAGAGGGTTACGCTCAAAGGAATTCCCATAAGACTGTCAGCTGATTTCTTAGAAAAAACTTTGCAGGCAAGAACAGACTGGCAAGAAATATTCAAAATGATTAAAAGCAAGGACCTACAACCTAGATTACTCTATCCAGCAAAGCTATCATTTATAATGGAAGGAAGATAAAGTGCTTCCCAGACAAGGTAAAGCTAAAGGAGTTCATCTTCACCAAGCTTTTATTATATGAAATGTTAAAGGGACTTATTTAGGAAAAAGATAAAAACTATGAACATTCAAATGACAACAAACTCAAAACTATCAATAACTGAATCTTAAAAACAAAAACAAACTAAACAACTAGAACAGGAATAGAATGATAGATGTGGAGATCATTTGGAGGGTTGTCAGCTGGGAGAGAGAAGGGGAAAATGGGGGGGAAAGTTATAAGGATTTAGAAGCATAACTGGGTAGGTACAGAATAGACAGGGGGATGTTAAAAACAATATGGGCAATGGAGAAGCCAAAGAACTTACATGCATGACCCATGGACATGAACTAAGGGGGAGGATTGCTGAAGGGAAGGGAGGAGCTTGGCGGAGGCGGGCAAAGGGGGAATAATTGGGACAACTGTAATAACATAATCAATAAAATATACTTTAAAAAAGAAATGAAGGCCTGAACTAAAAGTGTAAGCTAGGATTTGAACCCAGGCCTGCCTGACTCCAAAGATCAAATGCTATTTCTCTATACAACACACTGCTGGAAGAAATGAACAGTTGAGTTCTGCTGTACCAGATTTTTGCACAGGAATACCAGAAGCATTACCAGCATCTTCATTTTTATTGAGACAAAAGGGAAAATCCACCTCTTAATTAATCCTATCGATTCACAAAATCAATTCTTTTTAAAGGAGAAAAACCTCAAAATATATGCTGTCACCTTCCTGGTCTGGATATTTTCATTAGCTGCTCTTACTTACAACATCATGGAGGAACAGGAAGTTTGCATCCTTCCTTGTTCTTTAAATATTTTGCTTTACTATTATTATAAATTACCCAGTATACTTTACACTTCAGGTGTTGAAACTTTTAAATTAGAAGCATATTTTCTGTGAATTCCTAACTTCCAAATAAGTAATATGAATAACACTAACATTGTCACTAACGTATTTTAATCTTTAATTACTCAAAAGGCAATTCAAGAATCCAGCCTGTCTGTGGATCAATGTTAAGAATATCATTATCATATGCTCTTAATAAAAAGGGCAGGGTTTATTCATGCTGCGTCTGTCCTCAGGTTCTTGTGCACAGCAGATATTCAATGAATGAATTGGGTCAATGAATGAACAATAGGGGGCATATAGCAGTAGAGAGGATAGACCCTTCGGATCTTATACTTTTCCTAGTACCAGCTTGAATGCCTACTTATTTATCTATTTATTTACTTCTTTCTCTTATAAATAGAATACAGAATAGCAAGGCTGAGAAGATTGATCTATAGGCACTTTTGTGGGGGAAGATGAAATAAAACATATAATGATCCTTAATTTTTTGAGAACAACTTTATCAAGATATAATTCTCATACTATATAATTCACCCATTTAAAGTATGCCTCTCAGTGCTATTTAGTATATCCACAAAATTGTGTAATCATTACCACTATCTAATTCCAGGACATTTCTGTACCCCCAAAGAAACTGCATACCCACTAGTAGTCTATTTCATTCTTCTCCCCCCAACCCCCACCAATCCTAGTGACAACTAATCTACCTTCTGTATGTATAAATTTGTCTATTCTGGACATTTCATATGAATGGAATTCTACAATATAGTCTTTTCTCACTGGCTTCTCTTACTTAGCATAATGTTTTCATGGTTCATCACATTGTAGCATCTATCAGTAGCTCCTTTCTTTTTATAGGAGCTTTCTGAGTCAATAATTTGTGGTTTAGGTTATCACAGCATTTCCTACATTTTGGACAACTAAAGGAATTCATCTGAAACTGAAGAGAAGCCAGCATGAGTACAGCCCAGAATGAATGAGATTACATCCATCCTCATCTTTGGCAGTGGCACAGTCGTGCTGAGCCAAAGATCTGTCTTAATAAGATGGCGAGCCCAAGTTATGTATTGTGACCTCCTGCTGGCACTGGTCTAGTCTAGGAAGGGCTCATGGGTGCTGGTGGGACGAGGCAAGCACCTCATAGTTTGTGTTTCTGGCTTGGGCAGAGCTTGGGTGCAATTCCTCGTCTTCAGACATCTGAGAAAAGTATGTCGGGGATCTCTTGGTTCCATTTGTTCTGTTTGCCAGTAGGCAGAGTACACTGCTCTGTGCAGACAGGTTAGACAGTTTATTGTAGGCTGATGAAAGCAAATTAAAAAACCATCAGCTTGGTGGGAAACTAGCTCAGAATCCAATCCAAATGTCAGATGAAATATTTACACAGCCAGGAGATAAACCAAGGGAAACAGTGTGCCCTTTGTGTGTGCCTCTGAGTGTGCAGGCACACACAGAGCTGCTGACCATTTGTCAACTTCCAAGATTTATTCTGCTGCTTCTGGCAAGGGACAGCCTAATGATTTAATAGCTTGTCAACACCTACACAGAGAAACAAGGACTGGCACTTCCTCGTTTTTTATTTTCTTTGCTTTAAATAGGAATTCCTATTCTAAGTCACTGGAACCTGGAAATCAGACTGTCAGGTTTTTCTTGACTTGAGTGCACAGTTCCTGAATTTGAGCATGATGAATGTTATAACTTTCCTGTTATACAAACACAGGGTTGCTACCCTTTCAGAAGAACCCTTTGAGTTCATGTCCTAAAGCCTGAGTGTTTGCTTCAGACCGTTGCTGTGAGCCAATTTCAAATGGAGTGAAACTGTTTTGTTTCTGTCCCATGAACCTCTTGAGTTGAATGCCTGTTTGATCAATCCAGTGCCTAGTTGCCACATTTACATTTGCGATGGAAAAGCTATTTGGAGGATTTAATAGGGAAGAAGACTGGGCTTCTTGTGCAGAGTATTATTCTCCAGGCATCCTTTGGCAGTTGTAAGTTTCCTGAAAGCAGTAACCATATGCCCTCCAGCTCAGCAAACTCTACAGTGCCTAGTACAGCGTCCAGCACACAGTCACCTCACTTGACTGGTTTTCAGACAATTCAACTATGATCTAGTGATTAGCATGACAACTTAACCAGAGGGTTAAATTTTATATTAGAATAATACTTATGGTACAGTGGGCCTTTATCCCAAACAGAGGTAGTATAGCGAAGTGGTATAGAGCTTTACTTTTCAAACTTCAACATACATGTTATGTTATGTAGGGTTTTTAAATGCAAATGCTGATTCAGTAAGTCCAACTGGAACCTGA
This sequence comes from Pteronotus mesoamericanus, assembly GCF_021234165.1. Classification (NCBI taxonomy): domain Eukaryota; kingdom Metazoa; phylum Chordata; class Mammalia; order Chiroptera; family Mormoopidae; genus Pteronotus; species Pteronotus mesoamericanus. The sequence goes on from NW_026555198.1 coordinate 9,655,024, forward strand.
GATTGTGTCTTTCTTGCAAGCTCCCTGTGATACAATACTGCCATTCCAGGGACCACACTTTGAATAGGAAGGATCTACAGCTATGTTGTCCAATATGGAAGCCACTAGCACTTGGAATTTGGCTAGTCCAAATGAGATGTGTTATAAGTATAAGACACACAACAGAATTTAAAGACTTAGTAGAAAAAAAGTAAAATATCTCATTAATAATTTTATATTGATTTCATGTTCAAATGATGAAATTTTGAATAATTAGGTTAAATAAAATACTGGGGTGGGCAAAAGGAGGTTTACAGTTGTAATACAAATAAATAATACAGTAATTAAAAAATAAGAATACAAGAATAAACTCTGTTTCACATACTCACAACTATAAACCTACTTTAGTATGCCCACCACTGAATATTTTTAAAATTAATTTTGCCTGTTTCTTTTTACATTTTTGTGTTTCTTTTTACCATCTTCCTTATGCTGTAGTTAACATCCCCATGTCTGTTTTGGAACTACCAATTTGTACTTCTCAATCCCTTTACCTTCTTCACTCATTCCCCCCACCCACCCATCTCCCATCTAACAACTATCACCTTGTTCTCTATGAGTTTCTTTCTGTTTTGTTTGCTCATTTATTTTGTTTTCTAGACTCCACCTATGAGTAAAATCACATAATATTTGTCTTTCTCTGTCTGACCTCTTTCACCCAGCATAATACCCTTTAGGTCCATCCATGTTGTTGCGAACAGTAAGATTTCATTCTTTTTTATGGCCAAGTCATATTCTGTTGTATATATGTATCATACCCTCCTTATCCAATCATCTATCAATGGACACTTAGGTTGCTTCCATATCTTGGCTATTGTAAATAATTCTGCAATGAATATATTGGCGCATGTATCTTCTCAAATTTCTGTCTTGTATTTCTTTGGATAAATACCCATAAGTGGAATTGCTGGGTCATAAGGTAGTTCCATTATTAATTGTTTGAGGAAACTGCATAATGTTTTCCAGAGTGGGTGCAACATTTTACAGTCCCATCAACAGTGCATGAGAGTTGTCTTTTCTCTACATCCTCACCAACACTTGTTGTTGGTTAGTTTATTGATGATAGCCATTCTGACAGGTGTGAGGTGATATCTCATTGTGGTTTTAATTTCCATATTTCTCTGATGATTAGCGACATTGAGCATCTTTTTGTATGTCTATTGGCCATCTGTATGTCCTCTTTGGAGAAAGGTTTATTCAGGTCCTCTGCCCATTTTTTTAATTGGATTCTTTGTTTGATTTATGGGTTGTAATCAGTTTGTTCAGATTTTCTGTTTCATTTTGATTCAGTCTTGAAAGATTGTATTTTTCTAGGAATTTATCCATTTCTTCAAGATTGTCCAATTTGCTGGCATATAGTTGCTCATAGTATTTTCTTATAATCATTTGTATCTCTGTGGTTGTTACTTCTCCTCTTTCATTTCTGATTTTATTTGAGTCTCTTTTTTTGCTATTTTTTTCCTCTCTTTTTATTGACAAGGCTGGTTAAAGGTTTATCAATCTTGTTTATCTTTTCAAAAGATAAACAGCTCTTGGTTTCATTGATCTTTTGTATTTTTTAGACTCTATTTTGTTTATTTCCACTTTGATCTTTATTATTTCCTATCTTCTACTCATTTGGGTTTGTTGTTCTTTATCTGTCTTTTTTAAGTATAAGGTTAGACTATTTGACATTTTTCTTGTTTCTTAAGGTAGGCCTGTATTCCTATGAATTTTCCTCTTAGGACTGCTTTCACTTTGTCCCATAGATTTGGGGTGGTTGTGCTTTCTTTTTCATTTGTCTCAAGGTATCCTTTGAGTTCTTCTTTGGTCTTATTGTTAACCCATTCATTGTTTAGTAATATGTTATTTAGTCTCCACGTGTTTGTGTTTTTCAGTTTTCTTCTTGATTTCTAGTTTCATACCACTGTTGTCGAAGATGATGCCTGAAATAATTTTAATAACCATAAATGTCTTGAGTCTTGTTTTATGGCCTAACATGTGATCTATTCTGAAAAATGTTCCATGTGCACTTGAAAATAGTGTATATTCTAGTGTTTTGGGGTGAAATACTCTGAAAATATTATTTAAATCCATCTGATCTATGTGTCACTTAAGGCCACTGTTTCCTTTTTTATTTTCTGCAGGGATATCTGTCCATTGATGTTAAGGTCATGTTAAAATCCTCTACTATGACTGTATTAATGTTGGTCCCTCCCTTTATGTCCGTCAAGATTTGCTTTATATATTTAGGTGCTCCTATGTTGGGTGCATAAATGTTTGCAATGGTTGTATCCTGTTGTTGAATTGATCTCTTTATCATTATATAATGTCCTTTTTTTTCTCTTGTTATAGCCTTTGTTTTAAAGTTTATTGTGTCTGATATAAGTATTGCTACACCAGCTTTTCTCTTTTGTTTCCATTTGCATGAAATATTTTTTCCATCCCTTTACTTTCAGTCCATGTATGTCTTTCACTCTGGAAAGGGTCTCCAGCATAAATATGGGTCTTCTTTTCTCATCTCTTCAGCTACCCTATGTCTTTTGATTGAAGCATTTAAACCATTTACATTTAAAATGATTATTGATAGATACATATTTATTTCCATTTTATTATACATATTTATGTTTATATATTTTTTTTTACTTTCTCCTTAAAGAATGCCCCTTTAACATTTCTCGTAGTACTTGTTTGATGGTGATGAACTCCTTTAGCTTTTTCTTATCTGGGAAGCTCTTTATTTCTCCTTCCCTTTTAAATGAAAGTCTTGCTAAGTAGAGAAGTCTAGGTTGTAGGTCCTAGTTTTTCATCGCTTTGAATATTTCATGCCAATCCCTTCTGGCCTGAACTGTTTCTATTGAGAAATCAGGTAACGGTCTTATGGGAGCTCCCTTTTAGGTAACTTTTTATTACCTCTTTTAAGATTCTATCTTTGTCTTTAACACTTGCCATTTTAATTATATTGTGACTTTGTGTGTGGGCCTCTTTGGGTCCATCTTGACTGGGACTCTGTGCTTCTTTTGAGTCTTTTTCTTCACCAGGTTAGGGAAGTTTTCAGTCATTATTTCTCCCAATAGGTTCTCAATCTCTAGCTCTCTATTCTCCTTTTGTTACCTTTCTGATGTGGATGTTGTTCCACTCAATGTTGTCACACTCAATGTTGTCCCAGAGATTCCTTAAACTATAATTTTTTAAATTCATTTTTATTTTGCTTTTCTGATTGGGTGCTTTCTGCTACCTTTTCTTCCAAATCAATTATTCATTCTTCTGCTTTATCTATCTGCTGTCAATTCCTTCTAGTGTATTCTTTATTTCAGTTACTGTATTCTTCATTTTGACTGGTTTTCATTTGTATATTGTTTTATATGCTTGATATCTCTTTTTTGAAGTTTTCACTAAGTTCTTTGGGCAATCTTAAAATCAGTGTATTGAGTTCTGTACTGGTAGATTGCTCACCTACATTTTGTTTAGTTCTTTTTCTGGAGTTTTGTCCTGTTCTCCTATCTTCATTTACGACATGTTTCCTGGTCACCTCATTTTGGCTGCTTCTCTGTATCTGTTCTCATGTATTAGGTAGAGCAGCTGTGTCTCCCAGACTTGGCCAGGTGGCCTTAGTTGTAAGAGTCCTTTGCAAACCAGTGGCACAGGCTCCATGATCACCTGAGCCAGGTTCTCCAGTAGTATCCTTTGTGTGCATTGTGAATGTCCTCCTGTTGTCATTTAGCCTTGATTTCTGTGGGCACGTCATTGGGTGAGACTGACTCTCAGGCTAGCTAACTTTGAGCATTGGCCACAACCACAGCATACAAGCCTCTGTGAAGGGGTTGACACCATAGAATGTGATTTTCCCCAGCATCCTCAGGTGCTTGCTGAGACCACCACCTTTTGGTTGTGTGACTTGTAGAGCTAATTAGGTAGTTCTCTGTTGTGGTATGAAGCTGGCCACTGGGTATGTTTATCTTGGGGCCTTTCGGGGGAGGCTCTGGTGCATACCAAGGTCAAGCACTACCTGTGATCAACCTGGCACTCCACATTAGGAGCTACAAAGCAATTTGTGATACGTAGCTGCCTGTGCTGGGCCTGGAGGCATGCGGGAAAGTCCATGTTAGGAACAAAGGCTGGCTGCCACCAGTACTGGGACTGGGACCACTTAGCAAAAGAAAAAGGGCTTGCTCCCACCTGCCACCACCTAAGAGCTGCCAATAACATTCAACCACTGAAAGAGCCTTGGGCAGTATGCAAGTTGGGTAAGGCAGGGTCTCAGGGAGCCACCAGGGTGGGATACTGGTGTTCACCAGATTAATGCAGATTCAGATTTGGCTTTGTGAGGTTAGGACTCAACATAGAAAACATGGCACCCACCTGCTGGTTGTGTGGAAGGAGGGCTCAACACAGGGAGAATGGCAGCTGTCCCTCCAGCTTTTGCCCTGAAGCCACACAACTTGGTTGCTTCTTTTATGTCTCTCTCCCCAGCCCCTGCCAGACATTGTCCCTTTGTAGAAGCCCAGAGTGGGTGCCTGTGAGCAAGGGAGTCTGTGCGCAGATCCTTTAAGAGGATGTCTGGGTTTCCAGCAGGCCTCCATATTACCAGGACAGATGGAATCTCTGCTGATTTTTACAGCCAGATGTTGTGGAGCTCCTCCTTTTGGCACTGGTGCAGTGCTCTGAGCTGGGGAGTTCCATGTGGGACTGGGGATCCCTTGCTCCTCAGGGTGGACCTCCAAAGTTGAGATATCCATCATAACTCTCAACCACCACATGTGGGTCAGCTCGTTTTGCATCTTTGCCCCTCCTATCAGTGTTGACATGGCTTCTTCTTTATATCCTTAATTATAGGACTTCTGTTCAGCTAGCCTTCAGATAGTTCTCCAGGTTAATTGTTTCTCTAATTTAGTTGTAATTCTGATGTGGTCATGGGAGAAGTCAAGCACAGTATTTACCTACTCTGCCATCTTGACTGGAAATCTCCTTTTACTTTTAATGTGATGACTCAAAAAAATTTTAATTTTATATGTGGTTCACATTACATTTCTACTAACCATCACTAGTCTAGAACAGCAGTCAAAAAATTTTTCAGTAAGGGTCCAGGAAATAAATGTTTTAGGCCTTTCAGGTTTTTCAGTCACTGTAGCTCTATACATAAAAGCAACCATAGACAATACATAAACAAATGAACATGGTGGGGTATCAATAAAATTTTGTCAAAACAAGTAGAGGTGGTGGCCTTCAAAACCAACAGACCATAGTCATAGTGAAAACCAGTGATGTAGCAGCCACCTGAGCGGGCTGACCAGTGTTGAAACTCTTTCAAGACCTCATTCCTACAGAATTATTATTTGACCTGTCTGGTGGTTCCCTGGAAGACCCCACACACAAAGCTTTCTTTATTAGATCTGATTCAAGAGCTCATTCCACATGAAAAACTTTTTTCCCTAGGGCATTTGTCAAAAGCAAATGATTAATTTCACAGCTACCTGAGGAAGTAGATAACAGTTGGGACAAATATTAGGCTCACCAAAACACTTAAAAGGAAAAGCTAGGGAATTAGATGTCCATAGGGTCTTTGAAAATCTCCAACATTTTCTTGGGAATCTCAAAGGGCACATGTATGCAAAATGGCTATGTGCATGTCTGGGGCTATGTCCATGCTCATGGATGACCTGAGAAAGGCCTCAGCTCTCACCTTTGGGTGATATTCAGACTTCACACAAATGAAGTGCTAAGCCAGAGTTAACAACTGCCCGGCTAAACATTGAAGGTGCACCCCAACATGCACACAGAATCTCTTGGCAAAGACTGGGAGACTTGCTCTTTCCAGGCATTTAAGAACATCTCTGTCCAACCATTAGCTGCCCACTGAGCTAACCAAGTAGAGATTTCAGTGGCCACAAATGACAAAGAATAATAACTTTAAAGAATTGAAGGTCTAGCCAAGGAATAGGTATAAAGGACCCATGGACATGGATAACAGGGTGGGGAGATACTGAGGAGTAGGGGGTGGGTTGGGCATGAGAGAGCGATAGGGGAAATATTGGGACAACTGTAATATTAGGAACAACAATTAAAAAAAAGAAAAGTTACTAAACCAGTAAATGCCACCAGCAACAACAGTTACCAAATTATAAAATTTAAAATGTCCACTTTCTAACAAAAATTACAAGACATAGAAAGAATCAAGACTGTAGTCAATACACTGGAAAACAATAATCAACATAAACTGTCTCCCAGGATGTCTAGACATTGGACTTAGTAGACAAAACTTTAAACCAGGTATTTAAGTATATACAAAAAAATGAAAAGAAAGTATGAGAATAATTTCTTACCAAATAAAAAATATAAAGTGATAAAAATTATTAAATAAAATTAAAAACAAATTTTAGAATAGAAAAGCACAATAATTGAAATGCAAAATTCACTAGACAAGCTCAACTAGATTTGAGCAGGCAGCAAAAAGAATCAGCAAACCTGAAAACAGGTCAATTGATATTAGCCAGTCTGAGGAGCAGAAAGTAAAAGTAATGAAGAAAAATGAACAGTGCTTCAGACCATCAAGTGTACCAACATAACACATAGTGGGAGTCCGAGAAGGAGAGGAAATATGAATATTTGATAAAATAATGGCCAGAACTTACGAAATTTGCTCAAATACATTGATCTATACATCCAAGAAGCTCAACAAACTCAAACTCAGAGATCCACACTGGGAAACATCATAAACTCTTTATAATATATAACCCTATTTTGTAGAACTAGTTATTTTTTAAGAGTGGCTTAGCAAAAGAAGAGAACATGTGTGTTTAATATCTACCTATAACTTCAAAAACCTGAAATAAGAATATGAAAATAATCATCAAGAAATTATATAGCATAATTTATAGCATAATTTTAAAAATGCACTGATGGGCATCAAATGTAGATATAAAATCACTTTGTACACACTAAATACCTTCAAAACCTAATATAACCTTGAAATTAATCCATATGGGGAAATTTTCACTAATAGCTAGGGAGACAAACCCACTTTTATTGTATTATAAAAACCATGCAAGAATATTTTAATCAAAATGTTGTTTTTTAAATGAAAAAGGGGAGCACAATCATGCCAAAACAACAAATACTTACATATTATAAACACAAATACTGAAGTAATATTAATATCACTACAGGAACTACAGTTTAACCAAGTCCACTAGCCCTCTGTTCAATATTCACATGTTAATAAATAAAAACAATATTTATTTTTTTTATTTATTTATTTTATTAAATTAATTTATTTACTTTTTAAATACATTTGTCTCTGCCTTCCCCCCACCTCTTTCCCTTGCCCCCTCCCACCTTCCCTCCCTCAGCTCTTATTTAAAATATTTTCCTACATACTTCCTACTCAGTGGAAAGTTAAAGTACTTAATTTATTAAATGTAGTCATCTCAATACTACTCTTGTAAACTGCAAAACGATTAAAAATATGTTCCCCCCCAAACTTCACACAAAATAAGTGACTATTTTTTTTACTTAAACTAAGACATCTAAATGTCAACATCTAAGTCTCAACATGTTGAAACCTTGAATTGGTTGTGCCTTCTTCTTAACTGCCTTGCAGAATTCCAGTGAGAAACTTTGGAATGTCTTGTACTAATTCCTTCATCTCCTATATTCAATCTGTCCCAAAGTCAAAATAGTTATTCCTTCTAGCTCTTTTCTGAATTAATTTCCTTCCTCCCCATATCCTCACTTATTCCAGCTGCAAATAGAGCTGCCACATTTATGTTCCTGAACATTATACCCACACTGTATTCTACGTTGAAAAAATGACTTTCTACAGTCTAAGCTTTGAGTCCCAGCCTAACCTTGCTGTTTTTCTATGTGCTGCACACTCTTACTTTCCACTTCCATTCTATCCTCCAAATGCAAATACTATTTCAGATCTATTTCTTTCCCACATTATTTCCCACTTCCATGTGTTGGCAAATGAAGTTTGCGATGTAGTAAGTTGAATAGTGGCCCTAAAGATATGTCCACCTTCTAATACCTGGAATCTGAATATTAATTTATATCACTAAAGAGTGAGTATTAACATTATATGGCAAAAGATATAATTAAATTTAGAATCTTGAAAGGAGGGACTTATTCTGGATTATGCAGGTGGGCCCTAAATTCAATGATAAATGTCTTTGGAACAAAGAGGCAGAAGGAGATTTAACACGAAGGGAATTAGAATTGTGCTGCCACAAACCAAGGAGTTGCAAAAATTGCCAGCAACACCAGAAACTAGAAGAGGCAAGAAATGGATTCTCCCTTAGAGTCATGGCAGGAACTATGGTCATGATGACATCTTTATTTCAGACTTAAGGTATTCAGAACTGTGAGAGAATTGCTATTGGTTTAAGACACCAGTTTGTGGTAATTTGTTACAGCAGCCCTAGAAGACTAATATGCCCCACCATTGTCCTATGTAGCATGCAATGCTGTTTGATAGCATTCTACCCTCAATAATTCTTTCAAAATTGCAGTCAGTTCTCCTTCCTGCTGCTCTTTTATCAACTAAGTTTATGTAATATTCTAAATCCTTTGTTGGCCTTTCAAGAATCTTCATAGCATCTTCACCAGGAGTAGATTCCATCTCAGAAACCACTTTCTTTGCTCAACAATAAGAAGCAACTCCTCATCCATTAGTTTTATCAAGCGATTCCAGCAGTTCAGTCACATCTTCTGCCTCCATTTCTAATTCTAGTTCTCTTGCTATCTCCACCCCATCCTCAGTTACTTCCTCCACTGAAGGTTTGAACCCCTCAAAGTCACCCATGAGGTTTGGAATAAACTTCCTCCAAACTCCTGTTAATGTTGATATTTTGACTTCTTCCCATGAATCACAAATGTTAATGGTATGTAAAATGGTGAATCCTTTCCGTAAGTTTTCGATTTTCTTTGCCCAGATCCATCAAAAGAATCACTATCTACGGCAGCTATAGCTTTATGAAATATTTTTCTTAAATAGTAAGACTTGAAAGTTAAAATTACTCCTTGATCTATGGACTTCAGAATGGATGTTGTATTAGCAGGCATGAAAACAACATTGATCTTATACATCTCCATCAGAGCTCTTAGGTGACCAGATGCATTCAATAAGCGGTAATATTTTCAAAGGAATCTTTTTCTGAGCAGTAGGTTTCAACAGTGGGCTTATAATAGTCAATAAACCATGTTATAAACAGATGTTCTGTCGTCTAGACATTGTTGTTCTATTTATAGAGCACAAGCAGAGTAGATTTAGCATGATTCTTAAGGGCCCTATGATTTTCAGAATGGTAAATGAGCATTGACTTCAACTTAAAGTCACCAGCTACACTAGGCCCTAACAAAAGAGCCAGGCTGCCCTTTGAAGCTTTGAAGCCAGCATTGACTTCTCCTCTCTAGCTGTGAAAGTCCTAGATGGCATCTTCTTCCAATGTATGACTATTTCATATACATTGAGAATTTGTTGTTTAATATAGCCATCTTTATTAATCTCCCTAGCTAGATCTGAATAACTTGCTGCAGCTTCTACATTAGCACTTGCTGCTTTACTTTGCACTTTCATATTGTGGAGATGGCTTATTTCTTTAAGCCTCATAAACCAACCTCTGCTCGGTTCAAATTTTTCTTCTGTAGCTTCATCACCTCTCTCAGCCTTCATAGAATTGAAGAGAATTAGGGCCTCATTCTGGATTAGGCTTTAGCTTAAGCTTGCAGAGGTGTCCAACCTGCGGCCCACGGGCTGCATGTGGCTCAGGATGGCTGTGAATGCAACCCAACCAAATTGTAAAGTTACTTCAAACATTATGAGATATTCTGTGTATGTGATTGCGTGTCACAATGTATTTAATGTGTGGCCCAAGACAACTCTTCTTCCAGTATGACCCAGAGATGCCAAAAGGTTGGACACCCTTGGCTTTAGGGAATGTTGTGGCTAGTTTGATCTATCCAGACCACTATAATGTTCTTCATATTAGAAATAAGGCTGTTTCACTTTCTTATCATTTGTGTGTTGACTGGAGTAACACTTTAAATTTTCTTCGAGAGCTTTTCCTTTGCATTCACAACTTGGCTAACTGTTTGGCACAAGAGGCCTAGCTTTCAGCCTGTCTCAGCTTTCAACATGCCTTCCTCACTGAGCTTAATCAGTGCTAGCTTTAGATTTAAAATGGGGACATGTGACTACTCCTTTCTCTTGAACACTTAGAGGCCATTGGAGGGTTATTAATGGCCTAATTTCAATGTTGTTGTGTCTCAGGGAATAGGAAGGATGGGGAGAGAGAGATGGCTGAATGGCCAATTGGTGCAGCAGTCAGAACACACGTATTTATTGATTAAGTTCATTGTTTTCTATGGGTATAGTTCATGGTGCCCAAAACAATTACAATAGTAACATCAAAGATAACATCACAGATCACCATAACAAATATAACAAAACTTTTAAACATTGTGAGAATTACCAAAATGTAACAAAGTGAGCAAGTACTGTTGGAAAAATGGCACCGATAGGCTTGCTCAATGCAACCACAAATCTTCAATTTGTTTTTAAAGAAGGGGAAGGGTTGAGTCAAGGAACATGTATAAAGGGCCCAAGGACAAAGACAATGGGGAGGGGGATGATTGAATGTGGGAGGTGGGAGGGTAGGGCAGGGGAGTGTAATGGGGGGGAAATGGGAACAATTGTAATTATCAATAATTAAAAAAAATAAAAAGCAATATTCATGAAGCACAATAAAGCAAAATGCAATAAAACAAGGTATGATAAAAATTAGAGTAAAAATAAGTAAAGAATAGAAAAACAATAAAGCCAAAAGTTGATTGTTTTAAAAGATCAACAGAATTGACAAACCTTTAAATAGACTGACCAAGAGGGGAAAAAGAAGAAATAAGACTCAAAGTAGTAAAATCAGAAAGGAGAGTGGGGAACCATTACTACCAACCTTACAGAAATAAAAAGGGGTATAAGAAAATATTATGAACAACTGTATGTCAACAAATAACATTACTGAGACATAATTGACATATTCCTAGAAAGACATACACTACAGAAACAAACTCAAGAAAAAAATAGAAAATCTAAATAAACCTGTAACAAGCTGAAGAAATTGAATTAATAATTCTTTTTCAAAATCCTACAAATAAAACCCCAGGTACTTGTTGTTTCACTGGTTAATTCTACCAAACATTTACAGACTTAACACCATCCTTCATTAAAAAAAAAAATAGAAGAATGGATAACACTTCCCCATGCAGTCTATCAAGCCAGAATTACTCTGATACCAAAACTAAACAAAAAATATCACAAGAAAAAACTACAGATGAATGTCTCTTATGAATATGGATACAAAAATCCTCAAAAGAAAATACTAGCAAACCAAGGCCAAAATATACAAAAAGGATCATACACCATGACCAATTAGAATTTATCCCAGGAATACAGTCATTGTAGCACCTGAAAAGCAATTAATGAAATACAGCATGTGAATAGAGTCAAAAAATAATAATCTCAGCAGACACAGAAAAATAATTTGACAAAATCCTAAACACTTTCATCATACAAAACACAACAAATTAGGAATACAGGGGAACTTCTTCAACCTGATAAAGGGTATCTATCAAAACTCTACATCTAATATCATACTAAAAGATAAAAGACCAAAAGATTTACTCCTAAGATCAGGAACAGAACAAGGATATCCACTCTTGCCTCTTCTATTCAACATTGTGCTGGAGGTTCTAGCCAGGGCAATTGGAGAAAAAGAAATAAGAGGCACCCAGATGGGAAAGGAAAGAGTAAAGCTGTGGCTATTTGTAGGTGGTATGATTTTGTATATAGAAAATTATAAGGTATACACAAAAAAGTTATTAGAGCTAAAAAATGAGTTCAAATGGACAAAATCCAAAAACACTGACACTACCAAATTGTGACAAGGATGTGGAACAACAGGGACTCTCATTTATTGCTGATGGCAGTGTATAATGATACAGCCACATTGGAAGACAGTTTGGTGGTTTCTTACAAAATTAAACATACTCATACCATATGATCCAGTAAATACTCTGTGGTATTTACCCCAAGTGGTTGAAAACTTATTTAGATTAGCTTTATTCATAATTGCCAAAACCTGGAAGCCACCAAGATGTCCTTCAGTAGGTGAACAGAAAAACAAACTGTGCTACATCTAGACAATGAAATATTAGCACTAAAAAGAAATGAGCTGTCAAAATATGAAAAGGCTTGAAGGAACCTTAAATTTATATTACTAAGTGAAAGATGCAGTCTGCAAAGGCTCCATACTATGTGGTTCCAACTATATGACATTCTGGAAAAGGCAAAACTATGGAAACAATAAAAAGATCAGGGGTCGAGGATGGGAGAAGAGGTTGATAGGCAGGGAACATAGGATTTTTAGGGTAGTGAAAATACTCTATGATACCACAATAATGAATAAATGTCATTATTTATGTGTCCAAACCTATAGAATGTACACCAAGTATGAACTCTAGAATAAACTATGGACATTGAGTGATACTGATGTATCAATGTAGATTCATCAGTTGTAACAAATGTACCAGTCTGGTGGAGGATAATGATAATGAGAGAAGTTATGCATGTGTGGATGCCATTGGTTTATGGGAAATCTCTGTACCTTGCTCTTAATTTTACTGTAAACTTAAAACTGCTCTTAAAAAATTATCTTTTTTTTAAATGAGTTCAGAAGTTCACTGGATACAAGGTCAATATTCAAAAATCAAGTGTATTTTCATACATTAGCAATGAACAATCCAAAATATAATTAAGAAAATTCCTATTACAATAGCATCAAAAAGAATAAAATACTGATAAATATATTGAACAGAATGATTGTAAGACTTGTACATTGAAAATACCAGGACAGTGTTGAAAGATATTAAAGAAGGCTTATATGTATGGAAAGACATCTGTGTTCATGGATTGGAAGACTTAATATTCTCAAGAAGACAGTGCTCTCAAAATTGACCTACCAATTCAAAATAATCTATATCAAAATTCCAGCTAGTTTTTCCTTTTTAAAAAAAGACATTGACAAACTGATCCTAAAATTCATATGGAAATGCAAGGATCCAGAATATCCAAAACAATCTTGAGAAAGAACAAAGTTAGAGGTCTCACACTTCCTGATTCCAAAACTTACTCTAGCCCTACAATAATCTAGACAGTAATACTATCATACAGTGAGGCATATAGACCAATGGAATAGAAAATACGGTCCAGAAATAAACACATGCATCTATGGTCAATTGATTTTTGATAAGCGTGGCCAAGACTATTCAATGGAAAATGAATAGTCCTTTTAACAAATGCTGCTAGGACAACTGGATTTCCATGTGCAAAAGAATGAATTTGTACCCTTGCCTCACACCACATATAAAAATTTTCTCAAAATAGATTGAATACCTAAATGTAAAAACTAAAATTATAATACTCTTAGAAGAAATATAGGTGTAAATCTTCATAACTCTGGATTCATTTATTTGATGTGACACCAGATAGCCAAGCTACCAAAAAAAAAAAAACACAAAACAAAACAGATAGTGCTCTTACCACAAAAACCTCATAAATTGGACTTCATCAAAATTAAATACCCTTGTGCTTGAAAAAACACTATCAAGAAAGTGAAAAGACAACCCACAGAATGGGAGAAAATATTTGCAAGTCATATATCTGATAAGGGACTTATACTCAGAATACATTTTAAAACTCTTGCAACTCAATAATAAAAAGCAAAATCACCCAATTTAAAAATGGGTGAAAGGATGTGAATTGATATTTCTCCAAAGAGATATACAAATGGCCAATGAAAAAAATGAGGAAATGTTTATCACTAGTCATTAGGGAAATGCAAATCAGAACCACTATGAAATATAAGTTCATTCTTACTAGGATGGCTATAATCAAAAGATAGATAATAACAAGTGTTGACAAGGATGTGGGAAAAATAGCACCCCATACATTGTTGGAAAACAGTCTGGCAGTTCCTCAAAAAGTTAAACATAGAGTTACCACATGACCCAGAAATTAAACTCCTAGGTATATAACCTCATAGGTTCACACAAAAACTTCTACACAAAATTTTTTAGCAGCATTATTCATAATAGCCAAAAAATGGAAACAACCGAAATGTTCATTAACTGATGAATGGATAAACAAAAAGTGGTATATCTGTACAGTGGAATATTATTCAGCCATAAAAAGGAATAAAGTACTGATATAAGCTACAACATAGATGTACCTTGGAAACATGTTCAGTGAAAGAAGCCAGACAAAAGGCTATATGTTACATCATTCCTTTATATTAAATGTGCAGAATAGGCAGATGCATAGATACAGAAAGACTAGATGTTGGGGGGTGGGGATGAATGCTTAGTGGGTATGGGGCTATTTTCTAAGGTGATGAAAATATTCTGGAATTAGATAGCGGTGATGGTTAGACACCTTATAAATATACTACTTGTGAATATCTGAATTGTGTATGTTAAAAGGGTGAATTATATCTTCAAGGGAAAAGAAAGATAGAAGGACATATTTGGCCCATGGGCAATAGTTTGGCAAGCCCTGGTCTAAAGCAATGGCTTAGGAGTCACACAGTCCAGGGATAAAATCCTAATTTTCAATTTATGAGCTTTTTGATCTTGGATAAGTTATTTAACAGCTTTAATCCTCACCTTTCTTCTTTATATAATAAAGAGATGTACAGTACCTCCCTTTTATTGTGTGAGGATAAGTTAAGTCAAAAACAGGGTGGGGGGAAAGGTAGGTTTACAGTTGTTCATATGGAAAATAATACAATAACTAAAAATAATAATAGCAAAATTAATAGAGAAACTGTCTCATGTACTCACAATTGTAAACCTGTGTTTGCCCCACCCTATATAAGCTCTGCAAAAGCACTCTTTCCCCAGGGCCTAGAATTGGCTTGGGCTCAATGTATGTGAATGAATAAGTAAAACATTTAGAACAGTCACTGGCTCACAGTAATAAATAATAATAGCAAATCCTTATATTGCATTTACTGTATGCCAGGTACTATTCTAAGTGCTTTGCAAAACTTTAGCACATTTTAATACATAGTGTTATCATCATCTCCATTTTCCAGATGAGAAAACTGAGGCACAGATAGTGTAAGCAACCTGCCCAATCTCACACAGCTGGCAAAGGGTAGAGCCAAAATTAAAATCCAGGTGGTATGGCTCCAGAGTCCATGCAATGAATGTGGAGTGTGGATATGGTTATTATTGTCATCATTATAGAGTTCAATACATATGCAAGTATACCGATCCCATTTCTCCCTTTTGGTATATGAGCACATATTAGCACCTCTGTTTCCCCAACATTTGATTTAAGGTGAGTATGTTTCCCAAATCTTCTGTATTCTGCTAGGGAACATATTCATTCTTTCATCCATCCATTCATTCACATTTTCATTAAGCATGTATAGGATCCTTACTATATCCCAGGCCCTGTGCTATATGGATACAAGACGACATACTCTCTATACTCAAAGAGCTCAAAGTCTAGTAGGGAAGAGAATTATAATCCATATGACAAGTACTATAGTTGAGATTCATGCAAGGCTGCTGTGAAAGCAGAGAAGACCCAGAGGATAGTGTCAAGGTGGGAAGAATAAAGAACTTGTGAAAGCTTCATGGAAGAAGTCGTACCTAGAGAGGAATGTGGATTAATCAGGTGTAGGTGAGGACAATTAAGTAAAAAATGAGGTTAAAGTGTATATATAGACTTAGATGCCCAGGAGCCCTTGGTGAAACCCAGGCACAGAGTCTAATATCACCATATGTCAGGCTGTAGGGGCAGAACTGGAAAAGTTCATAAGGGCCTACGTAGCATGCAAGTGTGGTCCTGAGACACTACCCAACATTACCCTACACTATTTTTCTTTGCAACATTTATCACCACCTGACATACATCCCTGCTGTTTATTTACTGTCTGTCTCCTCCCATTAGAATGTGAGCTCCCCGAGAGCAGGGTCTTGGTTTTGTTCACTGTTCTATCTCCTTTGCCTACCACATGCACACATATGTATTCCCTGGCTATAGCAGGCACCAATAAATATTCTTAAATAAATGAATGAGTGAAATAAAATGAATGAACTAATGTCCTGAGAGCTCTAGGAAAGACAGAGAGCATTAAGATACAGGCCTATCCTCCAGGAGCTAACAGGCTAGTAGGAGATCTAGCACATGGACATGAGCATCTATTACATTGTGTCTCTCTTCTCTCACTCCCTGCCTTCTTTCCCAGAACTTTCAGACTGTCCTCTGGCCCTTTAAATTCCATTCCCTCACACGCATTTCTTCACCTCTTCCAAGACTTTGCACTCCCCAACAGTGGCCCATGCTCCAGCACACACTTGCTGATTCTCTTAGCTCTGTCCGTCCAAAATCCCATTCCTGATAGATGCCTGCATCTGCTAGGTGTTAGCATGATCAAACTAATTTTTACTAATGTATGAGTCACTGCCAGAACAGTCTAGGGTATGTTTTCTTTAAGTTTTTGTTATGGAAATTTCAAACCATATACACAGCAGAGAGAAGAGTACAATGAACCCCCAAATACCCAGTATCAACAATTACCAACATTCTGCTGCTCTTATTTTTCTATTCTCCATTTTTATTGAAGTATTTTAAAGCAAATCCTCGGTGCCATACCATTCCACAGTTGCTAGCCTATAAATATTTCAGTATGTTTCTCCAACAGATAAGGACCTTTTCTTAACCACAATACCATTTTCAAACTTAATAAAATTATTAATTCCTTAACATCATCTACTACCAGTCACTGTTAAATTTTACTCAATTGCCTCACAAATATCTTTCTGCATAAGTTTGTTCAAATAAGGATTCAAACATGATTCACACATTAGGTGTATACTTTATAGGTTTAAGGCCCCTTGGTGGAATTTCAGGCCTCGTGGAAAAGTGGGGACTAATAAGCCCAAAACCCCTATGAACATCCCAGATTCCCTAGGACCCTCATGGTGGGGAAAGGAGCTAGCCATCCGAGGCCCTCATCAGATCTTTTTTCTGTTCCCAAAAAGAGACAGAGGTATTGTTGCCTTAGGGTGGGATGGGGAGGGGAAAGGAAGGAGAACCAGAGAAATGCCTTGCAACTAGCTCTGCCTCCTGTTCAGACACTGCCGGTTGCCACCCGCATCTTGCCTGACCTTAGAAATATTTGGTTCTGCTGTGTAAAAGTAATTGTAATTGCGGTCATTCCTGGGAGCTGCTTACCATTATGCCTAATTACAGTACAGCACAATAATCATTATGTGTATCATTAAAGATGTGTCAGATTGACTTTGTCATGAGTTTTATTTGATTTCAATGTAAAACTGTTCCAGTACACACAACCTTCAGAGTTTGTTGCTCCTAGTCCCTACCAGGGAGCAGGAGGCCAGCTGCCAGCAAGTCAGCAACTGAGCATCCCATCCCATCCCATCCCATCCTGTCTCCTCCCTACCATCCCAACCCCTCCTGTCCTGCCCACTTCCATGTGCACTGGCTCTGCTGTAGCTCAGGCCGGAGGTGCCCACCCGCTTGCCCTTCCTCTACACAGGCTGCACATCTGGGCTTGAGGCAGAGTGATTCACACTTACAAACAGAACAAGCAAAACAACAAAACTCTACAGGCTGTGCCAGCACCAACTACTGCTCCCCTTGTCTCCAGGGATCTCAGTCAAGCTTCTTACTGACTCAATCCATGCAACATCTTTATTATTCTCCCCATTTGGGGGACAGGGAATGTGAGGAAAGCCAATGAGTCCAAAGTCATCGAGTTCATCATTAGCAGAAACAGAAGGAGAATCAGAGGCTGTGGCTGGTAAGCCGGAGCTTTTGTGAGAGCTGAGCTAGGTCAGGCTCCGTCTGTTAGGCATTCATCTCTGGTAATGGATAGATTTTCAATTTTGAAATAAACATAAACAGCACAGTCTCTGCTGCTGGGCAACTTCCTGAGAAGCAACCACGTGAGAGATTAGAGATGAGAGTGGAGAGCAGCGCTCCCCCGGCTCACGTTTGCAAGTTGTGGAAACCAAGTCAATAGCCTGGACCAGGAGGCAGCCCAGGCCTTGCCTCATCAGTACGTTGTCAGGCAGTCTCTGCCAGCAGGTTTCTTGCTACTTGCCAGCACTGAAGCAGTTGCTAATCAGGTAAACCAGTGTGGAAGAAGCATGAATACCATATCAAATCATTGCCTAATGAGCCTTCCCTTTGGGTCCTGTGCAGATCCAATAAATGAGTTTGGTGCATATATGAGCCAGTGCTCATCCATTCAGCCAGCTTTGAGTGAGGGCCATATTTGTGACCTGCTCTGTGCTAAGTAAAGCTACCATGTGGCTCTTGATTCTGAGAGCTGCACTCACAGACTAAAGGGGAAGAAGGGCATGTAAACAAATGTGGCAAAGCGGGCGAGGGGGCTGCAAAGGGCCTTGCGGAGGCACAGAGGAAGTAACAAGAAACTCTGCCTTTGGAGAGTCAGCCACGACATCAAAGAGGTTACATTGGAGCTGGGTCTTGAAAGGTGAGTAGGAATGACCTAGGCTGAGATGGGAGGCATGGGCATTCTCAGCAAAGGCAATGGTAAGCGGAGAGGCAGGGAGGTGTGACACAGCATGGAGGCACCCAGGATCCTTTTGCAGATATAGAGTAAACAAATGTCCATTAAGGTTCCTCAAGGCCTTAGCAATTTAGGGTCAGACTTTCTGGTGGATCATCACTCCAGTTTACTGAGTTCTATCCTTTGCTTTCATGTCCTACTTTTGTGCCAGCCTTTTGGCCTTTTTGCAGTTCCCCAGCACTTACCTGAAAAGCTGATGCATTTCAATCTGTTCATTTTAAAGCGTGCACCAACCACTTTTGCCCACTGAATGGCTTAGCTATATATTGTAGATTTCTTAGAGCAACAAAAGGAGGCTTTTTTTTCCCTAGAGTCAAGCCTAAGGGAGCAGAGCCTGCTGTGGGAAGGAATGGCGCAAAATCTCTGAGGACACCTGGACTCCATGTGCCAGGCCTTTGCTGCCCCGTGTCTGTTCTCAACCAAATGGCCTGTTTGTTTAGCTGCTAACTGCTGACTTCATTAGAGGAACATTAAAACTCTGTTGGTTTGAGTGTGGCAAGGTAATGAATCATCCTTGGATGGACTCTAAAGAAACTATTAGGGGATGAGCCTCAGTGTACCATTACTAATCTGCTGATGAGATTCGGCCCCATCTAGAGCATTAAAGACACCCAACAGCCACAAGCTAGAGTTTTTATAATGAAAGAGAATCCCCGTCCATATGTCTAGCCTCTAGAGCTTTTCACAAAATTGCTTCTTCTGATCCTTATAAACAGCCCTTGAAATTTAGCAGAGTGAGGGGTTTGTGTCCCCATTCAACCAGCACAGAGACTGAACCTTGAGGGGTTAAGTGATTCCAAGTGGTTCCAAAGTTATTGAAAACCAAGCCTCTGATTACAGTGCTGGGAGCTTTCCTACTGCCCTGAACTGCCTGCCGCTGAGCCAGCCTTTCCCTCGGGTCAGGGTGGGTGTCAGCAGAGGCAGCGCTCACAAATTTCAGGACAGCACAGTCTGCAGGCTCCTCGCACTAATCACAGCACACCCACATTAAGAAGAGCCTCCAGATGTTTACCATGTTAGCACCAAACTAGTACAGTAGATAGTGATGAAGAGCAACCTTAGGAAGCAAATACATCTCCGATATGTTGGTCTTTCACTCCCTTCTTACTAGCAGGATCAGGTTCAACCTGCATAAATCTATTTTAGTGTATTTTAATTGCTTGTAAACCAAGTGTTTCCTGGACATGCCAGTGACCATGAATAATTAGAATCATTTTAATGACTGGGTTTTTGAAAGTGAATGGGAAAGCAGACAAAGAGGGGCTGCTCAGAAGGGAAAGTGATTTGTTAAAGCCTGAGTGGGAGCGTTGTCTCAGCCTTCTCTAGTTTTCTGTTTTTTTCATGATGTCACTAGAGCCACCTGTTTTTCAGCTACTCTGGCCGCCCTTCACTTTTTTAAAAGATTTTATTTATTTATTTTTGGGGGAGAGGGGAAGGGAGGGAGAAAGAGCGGGAGAGAAACATCAATGTGAGAGAGAAACATTGATCAGTTGCCTCACGTATGCACCCCAACCAGGGGCCAAACCTGAAACCCCGGCATGTGCCCCGACCGGGGGTGGAACTGGCCACCTTTCACTTTGCGGGTCAATGCCCAACCCACTGAGCCACACCAGTCAGGGCCCTTCGGTTTTTTATGTATCTCTCACGTTAAGTAATGCCAGCTGCTGACAACAACCGGGCTGAAGTGGCCACATGTCAGAGGCATTCATTCTCTCAACAAAGATGTATGGAGAGGCTACTACATGCCAGGCCTGTACCAAATCTCAAGGACAAAGGAAAGAATAAGGCCTAGTTCCCAACCTTAGGGAGGACACTGCCTACTGGGGAAGACAGGCACATAAACAATTACACTACAGTGTGATGGGCGCTAGAATAGAGAGGTCAACAGCAAATTGTGGGAACACAGAGGATGTACTTCCTCCATCTGGAGGAGTTGAGGCCAGTACAGCAGAGAAGCAACATTTAGCAGGGGCCCAAGAGAAGCAGAGGAGCTGACCAGATAAAGAGGAGCAGGAAGAGATACTGTAATTGAGTGTGGGTATAATTTGGGGGCCATCACCCGGACAATGGTGTAAGATAAGACTGGAGATGTTGGCTCGGCCAGACTGTGAAGGTCTTTGCATGTCCTTCTTTAGAGTTTGAACTTGGTCTTACAGTCACTGAGGAGCCAACCACAGCTTTTAAGCAGAGGGAATGACATGATCAGATGTGAATATGTGAAAGAAAGCTCAGGGAGGGAGAGGGACAGGGAAATCAGTTAGAGGTTGACTCAGCACAGCTGTGCAATGTCTTCCCTCTAGACTCCAGGAGCTCCTTGCCCGCATGTCTATTACAGCACTTAACACAGAGCATTCCAATTAGTGTTTGCACAGCTGTCTCCCCACCCACTCCTTGAAGGCAGGGGCTGAGTCTCATTCATCTCTTCATGCCCAGAGACTGGCACACAAGCATGCTCAGTATCAAGTGAATATTGGTATCAACAATTGAATCAATAGGTTCTAAGCAAGTACAAGTTAGATTTGCCCCCAACTAACCAGTCTGCTGGCTATACCAGAGATAAATCCTACTTGGGTGGAGGATCAAGTCCATCCATTACTTTTCCCCTGCCTCTGCCCAGCCCATCAATGTATCACTGTCCATCACAAAGGAAGGATGTGCTATTTGGAGAAGACAAGAAAGTTGTTTATGGAGCTGTGCTGGTATTACTTGACCCAGTACTCTGTTCTTTCTCATAAATTAATTTTTGATGACTTGATTAAAATATATTGTTATTGCCCTCATTTTGCTCCTTCTGCCTTTCTTATCTTCCCTCCCTTCCTTCTTAAATTGTACTTATCATTCAAGGCCAGTTCAGTTGCTTCTCATGTCCTCCATGTAGCCTTATCCATTAGCCAGCTCCCACTTCAGCTTCCATAGCTCGAGAGAAATGACTCACCTCTAGCATTCTTCTTATCATAGTTATTCCTGTACCTGTCTGCCTTGTTTATTAGACTGTAAGCTCCTCAAGGCCAGGGATTGTCTGCTTCATTTTTCCCCCCGCAACTGCCACCTGCATCCTGCCCCAAAAGGTAACCAGTGAGTGTTTTCAAGTAATACCCAAAGCATACAGGGTGGGTCAAAAGAAGGTTTACAGTTGTTTGTAGGGAAACTAATGCAATAATTAATAATACAAAAATAAACTGTGTTTCATGTACTCACAACTATAAACCTACCTTTGCCCTACCCTGTATTGCTTGCTGTCCAGCTGTCCCCTGAGAGATAATGCCAGTCTTGGGAGTACCCTATGCCTCTCTCTGTCTTGTTGCACACAGTTAGATAATGTTTTTCTTCATCTGACAAATGGCAAGGAAAATAGTATTGCTCATCAAGCAATGGGACTATCTCACAGACCTAGAGACCCCTAATCTCTATTTCCTAATCTCATATCATTTCACGTATTTTGAAAGCACATGATCCACTGACCCATTCAGTCATAAGTTCAAATCTTTGCTGAAGAGCTTACTGTACGATGGGACTCACCTATGGTACTGAGTGAACCCCCCCCAAAAAAGAACATTCTTTTTGAAAGGATTTATACTGAATTAGCTCTACTTGGAATACATAAAGCATCAAGTGCCAAGAATTCAAGTTTTCCACATAGAAATGTCCAGCAGACAATTAAAAATGCAAGTCAGCTTAACAATAACCCACAGCCTCCAGACAAAGGAAGGGAAGGGGAAAGTCAAGGAACATATAGCAAGGACTCATGGACAAAACCAAAGGGGAAGAGCTGAGGGAGGGAAGGAGGGAGGGGGCAAGGGAAAGTAGTGGGGAGTAGGCAGAGACAAATGTATTTGAAAAAATAAATTAAAATAAATTTAAAAAATCAAAAGAAAAAGAAAAAAATGCAAGTCAGAGGCTGGTGATAAACACTGGACCCAGAGATGTGGGATCTGTAAATAGAAGTGATTAAAACAACAGCAGAGTGTGAACTAATTCAGAGAGAGAGAGAGTGTGTGTGTGCTGAGAGTACACAGCCTAGAGACACCCACATTTAAGAGACAGGTGAAAGAAGAGGATGCTGGGAAGGAGCCTGAGAAGGAACGGAGAGGAATGGTGGTAAGAGAGAAGACAGTGCCAAACATGAGGGAGCACTTGATGATGTGTGCTGGAGACAGCTCAAACAGGGTGAGTGATAGCTGAAAAGAGGACATTAGGCTGGGCAATTAGGAGGCCACTCTCAGTTTCCTGAAGCAGGAATAGCACACAGGACTACATTCCTCCCGAGGCCCCACCCCACCACAATGTACTCTCATGTATTATTACATGACAAACCGATCATGGCACATTCTTGCTGGACCTAGAGAAGCCTCAGAATCCTTCTCAACAGAGGGCCCCAAGCAGCTACTACCAATCAATCAGAGTTGCCAACAAGTTGAAATCTCTTTGCCATCCTTCTTCTGGAAAACAGTTCAGGGGAAGTGTGAGGAAAAAAGAAGCCAGACAGCAGTGGGTTGAAGTGTCTGAGAAATGAAAAGGTCAAGGTGGTGAAGAAAAGAGAGATCTTAAGAAATTTAGCAATGAGGGAAAAGAGAGAGAAGCAGTTGTTTGGACTAGTATAGGATCAAGCCAGGACAGCACTCACTAACCCTCCAGTAGAATCCATTTTCAAGGTCATCTCAGTACTTGCCCAGCAGCAAGACAGGGGAAGCAAAATCCCTATCCTCTCTCTTCCTCCATCCTCACCCTTTGCTTAAGGAAAACTTTGATGTTAAAAAAAGAGCTCATTTCCAAAATATTCATTTGATTAACAGAGATATATGGTATAACCAGAGTTGGCCCTACTCATATTTATGACAGAGGAATTCTCTCTAATAGTAGAAATTTGAGGATCAACAGTGATGTGGAGAAGTTTTGAAAGTCTTGGCAAGGGCCCTTCCCCGAAACTCCTGAAACCACACACCGAAGGAAAACCTTGGCCTTCAGGGAGACCCCTAATGAAGTGGTGGCCACCATACCCTTGTCTCTTCTGCCACCTCCTCTGTATCTCCTTCCTTCCCTCACCAATTCACTGGCCTCCATTTTATTTCCTCTCCTTTCTATCACCTCTGCCCCCAAGCCTCTCTTTCCCACCACTTCTAATTTCTCATTCCCTCCTCCTCTCTTCCGTCTTTCTTAGTCTCTTTAATTTAGAACCTTATCTTCTTGATCTCTCTGCCCTCTTTCTGGCTCTAAGGTTTATACGTACAGGGTAAGCTCTTTGGAATTTACCCTCATTCAATCTTAAAGGGCATTTGTAAAGAAATCCAGTTTTGCTACTGCCCATTGCACGCAAAACTCCTGTTTCTTGGTAGAGTTGATAAAGCACAAGAAATTGTAATAATGACGACAATGATAACATTCACCAAGCAATTACTATGCACAAGGTACTGCTCTTAAGTGCTTTATATGAATTTAACTCACTACTGTCACAACAACTCTATAGAGAGGAACATTCCATTGCTATTCCTATTTTAGTAACAAGAACACCAAGGCACAGAACAGGTAAATAACTTGCCTAAAGTCACAGAGCTAGCAAATGGTGCAGGAAAGATTTGGGGCTCATCCTCTATGATTCCAGAAACCTCACTCTTTAACCACTAGGCCTATTGCTTCATAGTGTAACAGAAAGTCCACTGGGCTGAAAGTCCAAAGCCTTGGATTAAACTTCATATCTGCTACTTTAGTGCTATGATCCTGGACAAGTCACCTCACTTGTCTAGTGCCCCACACATGTGAGGGCACTTTTTGTACCCTAGCCAATACCACACAGTTAGGCTTGGGTTTATTCCTCTGCCATTCCTATAATTATATCATCTCTCTCTATTTAGATGTTCATCTCCTTGAGAGCAGTCATCGGGCCTTATTCTATTTGTACTCAGCTTCCCCCTCCAGGGCCTAGAATGATGCTCAGCACCCTCATAGAACACGTGTATGCGTACATGCGTGCACACATGCACACATACAATACACATGCAAAGTACTGTGGATTGGCTAATATAGGAACCTTACTAAATACACGGTACACTAAAGGGCTATATATGTTTGTTTATGAAGCCTCTAAGTACTTTAGCTATTGGAATAAGGCGTTTCTTGATAAACTTTTTTCTATACCAGTAGTTAAAATACCATTAAAACATCTGAATAATACAGCTATTTCTGTGCCGTATCCATTCATTCACTCACTCAGCCAAAACAGTTCTTGGTACTGGTAAATGAACCTCACCATGAAGCAATTTTTAAGTCCTAACTCGGTGTTCAAGAGGAGCACAGGTGGGATACAGATATAGTCTAGATGGGACGCTGGGTTTTATCCTCATGTCTACCTCCACATGTAACATCTCCCATAGCCCATATCTCCCAGACTTCTCAGTCGTGCCCTGGACACCCCTAATTGGACAAGCAATTGCCTTTAGTGTGCCACCTCCTTACAGTTCAGACCAACAACTAATGGGGTTATTATTTTGGTTTGTTTGTGCTGTAAAGCCATGGCAATAAAATTTACTCCTGATAATACCACCACAATTTTGTGTCCTTAAAATGTACCATAAATTATATTTATAGTAACCAAATTTCCTGTAAACAGAAATGTTTTCTTTTTCTGGGGAAAAGAGGGCTTTTTTGTTTCCATCGTGGTTGAGCCCAAGTTCTTTGGTGGAGTAATTGGTGATATAGGAAAGTTGGAGAAGCACCGTACAAAAGCATGTTATGGCTCAAAGCGCTGGTGCTATGTGATTCTGATTGTAATGAGTTCTATTCATAGGGTGATTCCAAACAAGAAATGCTCTCCCCGGTCAGTGTCCACATCCTAGTCACCAGCACAACCTCCTCAACTGAAGACAGAGCAAAACCTTAGGGGTCCATAGGAGAGATGGGCACTGACCTTGGGTTTACTCCCGCAGAATAAGCCTAATTTTTAGGAAAAGGTAAACCTTGAATAAACAATTAAAAATGCAGGAGTTACTTGGAGTATTAGAAAAAGGGATCTGGCTAGAAGTGGTGTCACTGTATTCTGTACTGAGAGAGAAGGATGCTAGTTTAGAAACAGGAGCACATTGCCAGCATGTCACATGCATTCCTTTAAGCATCTTCCTCATGCTGAATCTGAACCCCAAGACTCTGAGATTTCCCTTTACTGTTCTTTCTTCCTCTCTGGTTGCTTCTCTCTCTCTCTCTCTCTCTCTCTCTCTTTTTTTTTTTTTTTTTTTTTTTTTTGCCTATTCACTGGATCTTTGTGTCCCCGTTACCTTAGTCCTTGGCCATGACCTCACTTCTACACACTCTTATCACATCTCCAGCTGCTTGCTAGACATGGTGACTCACATGCATTGTTGTCATTTCAAACCCAGCTAAACCCGAGCCCATCACCTTCCCATGGCCAGACTAGCTCTTCCTGCTAATTCGCTCCAACTCTGTCAGTGGTACTGTGATTCTCCCACTTACCCAGACTCCAAATCTAGGAGTCAACTTTGACTTCTCCCTTCTCTCCTTTCCTCTACAGCCAACCAATTACCAAAGTCCTGATGAGACTCCCTTCAGAACGTCTCTGTCCATTCTCCCCAGCCCCAGAGCAATCACCCTTTTCCAAGCCCTTGTTATTTCCCCACCCCTTGAACCAGTACAGTAGCCCCCACACTGGGCGCCAGCCTTTGTATGCTACTCCCAGGTTTCCTGAGGCGCAGCTCCAGTCCTGATGCTGCCCAGTGCCTGTCACATCAAGTCCTCCCTCCTCACCCTGGGAATTTGAGGCTTCCCATGCTCTCCTTTGCCACCTTTAGCCAACTTACTGTAATTGCTGGTCCCCAGACCTGTCCTGCATTCTCTTGCCTGCACTGACTACCCCCTACCCGACCCCATGTTTGCCCACTTGCAATCACCCCATCCTTTGAGACCCTAATTCTCCATACTGGGTGTGAATCTCCTCAGAATCCCAAAGACATTTTATTTCATCCATTCAACAAACATGAACTGAGCACCTATTATTTTCCAGGCCCTATGCTAGGAGCTATAGGTAATATAAATATGAATAAAACAGTATTCTTCCCTTGTGGCACTCTGGCTAAGGGGCCAGAAAGACAGACAGAACGAATTCTAAATCCTTAGCAGGCTGCCTCTGACTCCCATCCTATGGGCTCTTCTCCTTAGCCAATAAATATACGTAAGACTCTCCCATCTTCAAATACCTACCCTACCGCAGCCCCATCCCTGTATCGACCTCCTAAAAAAAAGAGTGTACACTTACCATCTTTCTCATCTTCACCTCCTCCCATCCGACTTTTCAGCCCACTCCAATCAAGCCTTGTCCACACCTTCCACTGACTTTGCTGCAGCAAAGGTCTCTTTCCCATGGACAAATCAGAAGAATGCCCTCCTCTTATTTAATCTCTCTACAATATCTCAAATTGTCACCAGCACTGCCTCTACTCCCTCTGTCCACCCCTGAAGTGTTGGCTGTTTCTCATGATTCATTCCTTGCCTCTCTCCTTATTCTGTAGTAAGCCTCCCCTGCTAGCCAAGGGGCAACTCCTTTATGTCATTGATAATCCCCAAATCGGTAACACATATTACAGAATATCTTTAACCCAACCTCTCTCCTAAATTCCAGACCACTCTATCAGGGGCATGACCCTCCACATGCTCCCACTAAACCCCCCTCACACACAAACACCCCACTACAAACCCTTGTCCTCTGCCTGTATTCCTCATTTCATTAATGCACTTCCTGTGCAGTTAGAAATCCTTGACTCTCTTTTCTTCCATGCTTCCCACACCCAATTCATTGTTTAGTCCTATTGATGCTATTTTTTAAAGTTTTTCAATCTCTCCATTCCTCCCAAAGCTATTGCAGTTCAGACCCTGTTACCATTCATTATGGCTCTAGGACCAGCCTTCCCACTGATCTCCTTACTTCCATTCCTCACCTCAAATTCCACTGCATTCTCCACACTGTAGCCAGTGAGTCTTCAGAAGTTCACAGCTGACCTGTTCATTCCCTCATTCAGAAGCTCCCCCAAGCTTTCATTCACTTATCGCACTCATAGTTATTTACCACCTACTAGGTGCAAGCACTGTCTGGGGAATTGGCTAAAGCAGAGGGCAAAACAATGATCTGCCCTCGTGGACCCTCTGGTCTGGGATAAGACAAAATGCCTTACTTGGTGTGAGGAGCAGGCAGCACCTACCACGAAACTCATACCTGCCGCCCCTACCTTGTGTCCTAGTTCTCCTTATGCCCTACCTTCGAGCCATAGCAAATTAATTTCAGTGCCTTAAATGTGCTGTTCTACACTCCCAGCCTTTGCCCAGGCTCCCTTGGAAATGCCTGCCTGCCACCGTATGCCCATTGCATTCCCGCCACCTGCACAATCACTTTCTTTAAGGTAGTTTAGAGGCTGCTGTAGGTAGTGGTGATCTTCACAGTGACCTGGGTTCAAATCTCAGCTGCACATATGGTAGCTGTATGACCTCTGTCAAGTTATCTGACTGTTCAGTGCTTCAGATCCTCATCTTCAAATGGAAATAATTATAGTATCTCCGTAAGAGTTGATTGTGAAAATTAAGTTAGTCAATTCATAAGAAGTGCTGAGATATTTTTGATGCCTTATGCATAACAGGCCTTTAATAAATGTTAACTGTTATTATTTTTATCATTATTATTATTATTAAATCTCTCATCACACTATTCTATAGTAATCCCTCCTACTAAGCATATCTTACTATCTTTGTACCTGATAACTAACCTAGTCAGGCACATAGTAGGTACTTAATAAATGTTGACCAAAGGATAAAAGCACTGGCTGATCCAGGTTTGTGGTTTGGTTTCCTCTGACCAAATAGGATCATGAAGGAATAACAGCAACCTTAAGGCTTCTTTTGCACACCTTTGTGACCAATGTCTAAGTGTGTGCTGTTGGAATTGCATGAGCAAGAGCTGGAGAGGAGTGAGGAAGAAAGGCGTGTACAGCTGAGCTGAGCAAAAACTGCACAATATTCATTTCTTTATTCATTGACTTTTGGGTCAAGAAGGTACCAACTACCCTAGAGTAGGTGTTACCTTCAACTCTTATCCTTCAACCCCACCTCTTACTTTCCCCCCTTTCCACTACCATGTTCCCCTCAATCATGTATAAACTGAAACCCCAAAAGCAAAAGAGTGCTGAGGGAAAGGGGCATGGGATGGAGAAGAAAGGTAGATCAAAGCTAGCATTTCCACTGGAAGGCCACCGACCTCTTTCATCCCCTGCTCCACCTGTCTGGGAATGGGATTGCTGCTTGCCCATTTCCTTTCCTCTTTAGGGCTGGAGGGCAGTTTTAGGGTGGGGCCTCAAGCTATTTCTAGTGCTGGCCAAATCCCTCCACCCTAACATCTCTTTTGCCTTATGTGATCAGATTTCCTTTTCACCTCGCCAGTAAGTAACAAGTGGCAGGAGCGCAGGGCAGGAAACTGTGAGAGAAGTCAGTTTCTCCACGGGGCCCTGTGCAGAGCTAATGGTTTAAACAAGTGGGGAGGACCCTGGGGCTGCTGAACTTTGTCTGGCAGGAGGAACAGACTCTTCTGGGTTGTAGCTCCAAGTGCTTGGCCTAACATTCCACAGGGGATAGGTGAGGCACCAATTTAGCAAGGGCCTTTTGCCCCAGGAGAAGGGAATTCACAGTACTGATGTTCTACTAAGTGTATATTATCTCAGTGGTTCCTAATAGCCCAACCAGGTCAGCACTTATCATCCCTCTGGTAGCAAGATTAAGAGACTCCCCTGAGGCATGCAGCTAAACCCCGGTATGAAAATCCAGCCCTGCCTTGACTCTAAAGCCAGGGCTCTTTCCACCTCATCATGCTGCCTCAAGAGTCTAGAAAAGCTGTTAATGCTACGAGTTGGCTCTTTGCATTATTCCACATAATTAACTCAACAGCCAGCTAAACCTTTTGTGTATTACTTTAATTCAACATAATTTTAAAATAAAGGTTTAAAGAGAAATTTTAATGACTTGAGTTCAACTCTACAGGCTGCACAAAGAGAATGTGACAGAAGGCTCTGCCTTTGCAGAGTTTATAGTTCAGTGGAAAAGACTTAACAAGTGCAAAAATAAAAGCATCATGTAACACAGAAACAGGGAAATGCCACAAGAGAGCCAGAGATGGGGAGAGGGCACCATCTTTGCCTTAGATAGAACCTCTGCATTCCTAGTGCCCATCACTTCCTGCAGCCCCAAGCAGAGCCTCCCAAGGCTGGGACCAGCCCACTGCAATGTGGAACTGCATCACAAAACTGGAACTTTCTTAAGTCATCTGTGTCCCCTCACTCAAGAATAGTGCATATAAGCTGGACCTGGGAATGATATTCGATTGTCAAAGGTGGGGAGATATTTAAGAATCCAGGCTTGGCTATTACCTGCAGCCAGCCTGCTTCAGCAAAGAATGGGTTATTTAGTGGTTAAAGCCAGGTGCTAATGCAACCAAGACAAGGGGTTCAATCCCAGGCAAGGTGAGTTCTGTTACATGACAGTTCTGGCCCCAGCCGACCATCTGGTAACCGCGTGCTCTTGGTCAAAGAGGGGACTCAAGTAGGAGAGTGCCAGGAACCGTGTAGCCGATACTCACAATGAGGATGTATTTTTCCAAACACTCAGCCTCAAACAGACAGCTTCCTACATGTCTTGCTGACAGGATCAGCAGTGTTCCTTTCATAGATGGAGGCAGCGGTTCCCTCCTCCCATACATCAGCAAGGCCCCCTACCTCTGATTCTCATAGCACTGTGTTCCCGCGCTTTGGGTCTCCCATAGTGGCTGCTTCATTACAGCTGCCTTTCCCCTATTGCTCTCTCTAAACCCGCCTTTCCATACCCGTGAAATGAGTGTACTACTTGACACCCTCTGGAGGAGAAGCCACCTGTCTGAAGCCTTCTCTTCCAGAGCCAAGCCACGAGGTCCCCAGGCTTAAACTGAGGGGCCCTCCTTGGTTAAAAATACAAGCCTCTCAAGTTTCTTTGATCATAACGGGGGGTTAGTTTCTGGATGTGTCACCAGGTAATCCCTCCTGTCTGTTTCACATATGGGTTTGGTAGAGACGATCTCTACTCAAGGCCTCTTCTATCTCTAGAACTCGGGGCTTCAGGTATCAGAGAGTAATAACTCCAAGAGCAAGGAACTAGGCCCCTTTATTCATTCTAGGCCAGACCCCCCAAAAAGGGGGGGCATTATAAGCAATGGCACATTATAAGTCTTGGACATGTTTCTTTTAATTTAAATGTGTACAGTTTCCTGTCATGGATGTGCAAGAGTCATCTCCTCATCAGATTATTCCCATGGATTTGGCAAAGACACTGTTAGAATCCCCAGAGATTGTTCCACAACCTCTCCCACAGTGCCAGATGTATATCCAGACTCTTAACAAGGATAATTTGGTGGCAATGACAATAACCCTGGATTATTTTTTAGAAGCTCTTTGAATGACATCAAATTCATGACACATATCAAGGTCCCTTTTTTTCATGCCCTTTGTGCCATTTTTTCTGTGGAATTTGAATTTCCCTGGCTTACTTACTGCCTAACAATATCACTATTGAAAGCACATAATGTTAAGGACCATATGCTCTCTCTCCAGAGAGTGTGCACAAATACTATTTCTGTTAAAAACTAAACAGAAATAGCAGCTTTGCATATTTCCCATTCAAAGACTTACCCCAATTGAATGATTCCCTTTGTCGCTGAGTGTTTTCCCCAAGTGGGCCCCAATAGAGAAGCTGAATCAGATATTGTAACTTACCAAAGGTCACAAGGAGTCATCTAGTGAGCTAGAAATAGAATCCAAAAACCTTTATTTTGATTCCCTGAATTTAAAAACAAATAAACTCTACTACAGAGGAAGAAAAACTGAAGTAGAGAAACTAGGCTTGTTTGACATTCCGGGGTCAGGGAATTCAAAACAGCCAGAACTAACAGGCAGCTGCCATGGTCTGTGAGGACCGATGACATGGGTAAGACATGGACCCTCTCTGCCTTCAAGGAGCTGATAATCCACTGCAGGGAGATGGGTTCACTGG
The DNA here is from genome assembly GCF_021234165.1 of Pteronotus mesoamericanus. NCBI lineage: Eukaryota > Metazoa > Chordata > Mammalia > Chiroptera > Mormoopidae > Pteronotus > Pteronotus mesoamericanus. The sequence goes on from NW_026555198.1 coordinate 9,686,787, forward strand.
TGAAAAATCTCTATCCAAAGCAGAATATGCTTGTGAACAGCGAGGAGACCCCGGAGGAGGTCTTGTCCATCTTCATAGCCCCTTCAACAGTGACCTGCATGGGATAGGCAGGCAAGCGCTGTCTATTTGTTGAACAAGGGCCATAAGAGAAGTACTAACAGAACACTCTGGGAATTGGTGGAGACTGAAGGACAGCTTTGTGAAGAAGGTGACATTTGAGCTGTGCCTGGAAGGATGGGGTGGGGTTTTTTTTACAGGCAGCAGGGATTGGGGGAGGGCCTTTGTAGGCCCCAGAAAAGAGCAATGGCAAAGATCCGAAGGGGACAGGACAAAGCGTGGTGTGATTTGGGAAAGCTCAAAGCAGACCAGTGTAGCTAGAAAAGAGCCCTGGGGAGGCAGGAAGAGCTAAGGCTAGAAAGAAAAGTTGAGACCTGAGCAGAGAGAACCTTGGACAACAAGCTAAAGAATTTAGCAGTGGGCTGTCGCTGGAGGTTTTAAACAAGGGGAATGGCACCACCAGGACAGAGCTTCCTGCTGCATTCTCCTGCCCTGCCCACCTGGGCTTCCCTTGCCTTGTCAGTAGTGGTGGGTTTCTTTTGATTGTACTGTTTGTATGTGGTTTGGTTTGCACGTTTTCTGTGGTTGAGTTTGTTTTTTTGGCCTTTCCCTTTTCCTTACAGTTTTTCACAGCATATGGTCCTGATTATGTGCTGGAAATCACGCCAAGCTGCCGGCCAGACCGCAATGAGCCCCACCGAGTCCAGCAAATCCTCAACTACATCAAAGGTGAGCACCACCCCTTGAGTCCTGCCCTCCTCATTCCACCCAGCTTGAGGTGGCCCATCAGTGGGGCTTCCCCAAATACCATTTGTCTTTTGGTGGCTAATTGTTTCACTGATTTGGAAGGGAAACCTCTTCTTGGCCTGTTAGATTGTAGTTGGGATTCTACACTGGCCACTCTGGTTGGGATTGTCATTTGGCCAGCTAATGTCACCTTCAGGGGCACAAAAGGTTTAGCCTTAGGCACCTCCAGTGGAAAACCCGTTCTAAAGTGGGCCCTGGAACCCTTTTTTCTTTCAAAAAAGCAACAGTAAAACCCTCTTGAGATGAGGTAAGTTCAAGTCAATTCAGACTGGCAGGGTGGAGTCAGGGGTTGCTCACAAACATTCTGTTCCAGTGTGGTTCCTTAGTCCACTGGAGCCTTGAGAGACTGTGGGCCTACAATGCCTAGTCAGGGATTTGGATTCCCTGGGCATAGGTTCCCCAGTCTTACCCAGACCTTTAGAGATGGGGCTGTGGCCCTTTCCTTCCCATTCCTAAGGCTGGCCTACAATTATTCCAGCCTCTGGACAGAGGGAAAATGGCAGTCATCAGGTTATTGCCCTCTTGATCCCACTGTCCACTAGTTGTTTGGGGACGTTGCCCTCAGCTTTCCAGTAGAGTCCCCCTCCCAACCCCAGCTGCCACTTCACAACTCAACTCACTTTACCATTTTTAAAGTAGTTTCAGTGTCCACTTTCCTATTTCATTAAATTTGTATATATGTGTGAATATTTTTTGGATCCTAATTGCAGAATTGAGAAGTCAAGGGTATCATATTGCTCATCCTGGAAAAATGAAATCCTCATGTTTATTCATATAATGACCAAGAAGACAGGACCAGTTCTCTTACCTTTGAGTCCCTCATTGGAAAATAATCCAGCATGATAAGATACTGTGCCAGAGTTAGTCTGAGGGGACACACTGTGTCCTGAGGTCTTTGTCTGGGGCTATATTAAGGCCCTATATTCTGATAGAGCCCACTCTGTGACAACAGCCAAGTCCATAGGCAGCGACTCCATGTCTCAGGCTTCCTTGATTAAAAAAAAAAAAATTCTAAGCTCCTAAGTCATAGACTCATAAGGTTATGCTTACAGCAATGTTTATTGTGTCTGGAAGATGTTCCATAGCCCTTAGCCTTTCCCTGACCCTACAGTTGCAGGCCACCTCCCTCTGGTCTCTCAATGACTACTGACCTGCAGGTCCTCACTTCCTAACCAAATCTTCCCCTATCCAGCCTTTCAAGCCTTTAAAATCCTTCTATTCCTGGCCCTTCTCTAGTCCTTCTCACTGTGCTGCAGCCCTAATTAACACTAGCACTCCCACCCTAGTTTCCTCTTGCCCCTCTCAGACCCAGGACACATTTCCTTTTTCCTTTGTGACTGTACCTGGACCAACTTCTCTTACCCCTCTTCCTTCAACCTTACCATTTTCCCCCCATCCAGGCTCTAAATCCTGGTAGAGCACATACAAAGCAATAGAAACAGAAACTAAACAAGCCTCTGCAGCTACTTGCTAACATCTACGTATGTGCAGATATCTGTATGCCCTCATGCTTTCCTGCACATGTACCCAGACACATATCTCCAGAGAGTGGTGACATCTTGCTATTGAGGAAATGGAAATGACAAGCGAGAGAAGACGTAAGGAAGGTAATTCAAAGGGAAGAGAACTAGGAAAGGTAAGAAACCCAAAACAGGAATACATTTTTTAAATATTTGAGATAAAAGACTAGTTTGAGAGTTGGCGAAAAAATAATAGAAAATCTTAGAAGACATGGAAGTTACACGGAAGTCAAGATTTTTAAAAGACTCTCACAGGTTAAAACAATATTCTGATTGTGACACAATGAAATGAAAGTGGGAGAAAATGTATGAACCAGGAAATGAGTCCTCAAAAGCAACGGGACACATACAAGATGGAAAGATATGCAGCATTTGCTGTGAAAGAGAGATAGGGATTTTAGTCAGCAGAGTTCAGTGTGACTCATCAGGACAAGGTGGCTCACAAATGCTGGTAATGTATTAGAGATGCTAATACATTATCAACCTCACTTTAAAAGGGCCCTAAACAAATAGGAGATTGCTCCAGGATGTCAGTTGAGACAGGAAGAGGACTGGAGTCCAGGTTGCAAAAGGTCTGATTGAGGAAGCTGGGGCTTTTGGAGAAAAGAAGACCTAGGGGCATGTGGTCTCTATTTCATATCCTTGCGAGGCTGTCACAGAGCAGAGGGTGTAGACAGAGTTGATGTAGTCACATGGCACAGAGCTAGGACCCATGGGTAGATATTATAGAAAGGTGGATTTTCATTCAGTGGAGGGAAGAAATTTCTAACAATTAGAGCTCTCCAAAGTGTAACTGCCCAGAAAGATCTCTGTCACTGGAGATTTGGCTATTGAATAGTAGAAGGGCTCTTGCATTGGGGGAGGGTGATTGTACTAGATTATTGTTAAGGTTCCTTCCAACCCTAAGATTCTAGGATGCTGTTCATTAAAATGAGAAAAATTTTTTAAAAAAAACAAAGAATATGATGAGGGTGCATGGGTTGGTAGATGAGTCACAGTTGTTGTTATAGGGAAGAATCGTTGGAGAGAAAAAAAGAAACCAAGTGGCTGAGAGTGGGCAGGGAGGGGCCAGAGAGGGCAGACAGCAAGTAGAGAGGGTATAACATACTAGGGATTTTCAGATGTTCCATTTAGCCATCCCTTTCATATTAACAAGGTCTTGTGTTCTAGCCATGCAAATGAGCAGAGCACACAATCCAGAACCGAAAAGAAATTCAGCTCAACCTAGAAGAAATTAGGGTAGAAAGAAGTCCAAATGTTGCTAAAAATGGCCAGGCTAACCTGCTGTTCTGAGACCGTGCCCCTCCAGCCTTGTGATGCATGCTGCCATCAGATAGTGCGTTGCCATGACAATGGTCAGTGTCGAAAGGCTGCTGAATTTTCTACATTCTGAAAGATTTTCCTGAATCTGCCTACAAGACTGTTGTTTATTCTTGTATATAAAAACCTCGGCCAGGCTCACCATTTCTCCCCGTGCCTCCCTTTCCCTTCCCCCCATTAAAAACAAAAGTGGGGGGACACAGGCACAGATTGATTTGGGGAGGTGGGTAGCAATGAGGAAGTGGATAGATTAAGCTTCCCCTCTAGGGGAGGGAATTTAGCCAGCGTGTACAGTTGAATTTGTTCAGCCTTTGAGCTTGGGGTTTTTTCTCTTTCTCACCACATCCCTTAGAAACACAAAAGATGAGATTTTGAACCTATTGGAGATCAAACCTGAGGAGGTTCATCTTACAGAGATGCATTCCACATGCCACAGGATGACTGGAGGGACAGGCAGATTTAGAATTCACCTTATCCCATTTTTTCTGCCCATTAATCTATCTGAGGGAAAAAAAGACAAAAATCAAACCATAGAGAGTAAATTCAAGCTTTTAGCTTTATACAAAGAAAAGCTATGTTTTGCTCCCACAAATTGCTCTTCTCATGCCGATGAATCTTGAAGATAGGTGTCATTGTTCATAGGAAGTGTGGCTTAGAGTGGATCACTCAGCCTAGCTCATGACCACTGCTGTAAAATCATCTTTGCACCATCTTCATGTGCTCAAACTTATTTGCCTTTGCTCTGGTTGACATACTCTGGAGGGGTTGGCTCACAGTGAGCCTTCCAGAGTTGGAACGGTGCTGATGCGATCAATCTCCGGAGGGAGGCAGCCAGCTCCCCAAGACTGGGTAGCTCTGCATGGGGAAACAGGGGAGGAGGTTTTCTAGTCCCTGTTACCGATACCATTGGAATCAAGTAAAGGTCCCAGGGGGTCAAAAGCTTCATGTTGCAGCCCAAGCCCAACCCTCTGGGTGTGGGGGCAGGGAAGGGAGGGTGAGTTGTGCATATATATGTGTTGGAATTGTAAGGTTTTTACACTTGCTCTGAGTTCCCAGACTGTACCCCAACTGGGCCTGTGATGGAAAAGGAAACAAATGGGGCCAGGAGGTAAGGAGAAACATGCTGGGGAGTGGGGACAAGAGGTCTTGTGCACATCTGCTCCTTCTGAACCTCAATGAGGGAGGCTTAGTATGGCAGCCACTCCAGTACAGGGTTGGGGAGATGGGACAGCAAACTAACACAGGTGTGGGGAGAGACAAACACAGGTGAAACAAGAATAATAGCTACTATTTATCTTACAGATGAGGAAAGTGAATCTCAGAGAAGATAGGAGGATAAGTGAGGATAAAGGTCACCTTCATTCATTCAGCAAGTAATTACTAGGCACCTACAATGTGCCATACACTGTGCTAATAGGTGATGGAGCAAACATTTGAACCCAGGTCTGTCTGAATGGGGGCTTTGGAGTCAGGCTGTTTGGCCTTTCCGGTGCCCCTCCTCCCTTCACAGTGTTGCCGTGCCAACTCTACTCATCAGCCCCCATCTGCTTTTCCTAACCACCCTAATAAACCCTTCCCACCTTGCACTACATTACCAGCTCCTTCCATGTGGCTGACCCATAGCACCTGAAGTTTGATGTCTCCCTGGAAATAGGGGGAAGATAGCTGTGGGTAACACCTGAAATCCTGGCCCCTGACCTAGGACTTTGAGCACCCCCTAACTCCCCACCCCTGCTATGCCCCCATCATCCCACCATACTGTAATTGAACCTTCCAGCTCCATTTTTATCTGAGTAGAGAAATAAAAGAGAAGGACAGGAAGTGGAAGTCAGCCACCTAGCTCCTACCGCCTGAAGTGTGCTGTGTCACCAGCCCATCTGCTATTTATAGTTCCTGAGCCTCAAGCTGAGACCCTTTGCACATCTGCTTGTAATACTCTCTGGAGAACCATTGTGCTGGGTGTGAGCAGCATCTCCGCTGGCAGCCTGAAGTCTGGGACTGACATTCTTCTAAGGACTAACAATTGGGGCATCCAGTCTGGGAATGTCCCAGGTCTCCTGGAGCCCCAAGCTTGAGGTAGAGGTAGTACTCCTTCCTGGTGGGACTCAAAACCATAGAAACTCGGCTTACTTCCATACTTTCTCTTGCTTCATGAGAACGCATGAGGAAAGTTGAAAGGTGGGGTTGGTTTCAAGACATACTGACCGTTTGCTTCAGGGCTTTTGGAAGAACTTTGGAGTAGTATTGGGGAGGACACCTTGAGCCAAGTTGCATGACTTCAGGTGAGGATCTCTGTAACATCCATCTCTCAACTCTCCTTGCCGTCCCCTGTCCTTTCTTTATTCCTCTCTACCCTGGTATGAATCCTTCCCAGCCTACCACCAACCTGTGCTTCCCCATTGACCAGGTTCCTCTCTCTTGCTTTACCAGAGTATAATAATTAGATAGGTTTGTTATTGTTGTCATTGTTGTTGTTAAACAGAAAGATAAGTTATAAAAATATCATGCTGAAAATTTATAAATTCTAACATAGAAATGGAGTCTGCTACCTAACATTGCAATAACTTAGAAGCTTTTGACCAACCATTAAAACCCTTGGCAGGTTACTTATGAAAACTTGAAATTTCTATCTAAATCCAGGAAGTGGGTACTACCATATTGAAAGCCTACTGTGCAACACTATGTACTAGATCCTTTACATACGTCATTTCCTTTAATCCTCACAATTACCTTATGAGGTAGGAAACTTGTGCCTGAAGACATAGTGTAACATGCCCATAGTCACATAACAAGTAAAGTGGTGACCTTGGGATTTGAATCCAAGCCTGATGCCCCTCTTCTCTTTGGCAGTATTGCTCAGTCAAGTATACTCATCATCCCCTGTATGCTTTTTCCAATTTCCCCTTAGTAAACTCTTCCAACCCTGCAATGTCTCCCAAAGTGAGGTTAATAAACCAGGTTCATTCTAAGAGGTATTATTGTGTCTCCACTTTAAATCCTAGCTAAATCAATCAATGAATATTCTTTGGCATATCTCATGTGCTTGGTGCCACTGGGAATATAAGAGAAGTTAAAGACATGGTCCCTGCTTCTGATACACAGCTTAGAAGTCTAGGTGAGGATTTGATGCCTGATGCTATGTAAAAGAAGTGAGGGAATATGACTTTAGAGAGACTGCTTTCAGAAGACTGGCAGGATTTGGATAGGTAGGACTGAGGAAATGCTTATAAGTAAGGGAAACTCAGATGGGGGGGGTCAGGGGCAGATTGTAAGTTTCCTTGAATTTTAGCCTGAACAGTCCATATCAGATACAGGAAAGTGGAACCCGTTCTTGGTTCTGCAATTAGGATATGACTTGATGCAGAGATATTTGGATGGATCATGATGGTATTCCAAAAGTGAACCTACAAGGGCCTAAACAAGGCCCTTGGTGGTGGTAAGATATTTCCTGTCCTATTCCTCCCGAATGGCTGAGAGCTGGTAGGAATAGAATATCAACAACACTTGGAGGTATGTCAAGGAGAACAGAAGTAAAGATGACTGAGTTTTCCAGCATGGCTACCAACTGGGATGGGAAGCTGTTCGGGCAGGGGGTTAGTTTTACAGAAATATATACTTGATGTGTTCTGTTTTGATACATTGAATTTGAGGTATGAAACAATGTCTCAGTACACCTACATGGAAGAATTTCTTGGAGCTAATTAAAAAGAAATTAAGGATAGTTGGTGGGCACAAGAATATGTTCATGATAACAACGTTAAGTGAAAAAAAAATAGGATACAAAATGATTTAATACCATATATTCTCAATTTTGTAAATATACATAATCTTTGTGTGTGTGAGAGTGTGGATTTCCACAGAAAAACACTAGAAGAAAATATATCCAAAATGCTAACAGTAGTTATCTTTGGTGGTAAAATTGGAATTATGGGTAATTTTTTACTTGTTCTTTGTTTTTTTTCTCTATTTTTCAAAATTTCTACCATGAACATGTATTCCTTTTATAGTCAGATAAAAGCAATACATATTTAAGAAAAAGACAATACTCTTTTATAAAACCTTATGTCCCAATTTTTTGTTGATAAAATCTGGTCATTACACCTGCACACAGCTGGAAAAATAAGGGACCAGAGAGTGAATATTTTACATATCTCAGGTGCTATTGCCTTTTTTAGGTACTTCTACTAATTCTAGCGTGCTTCCATTTGTCTTTCAAAGCAGATCTTCCATTGACTCAAAATGTAAAGTGTCTTCTGTCCAGTAGAAGGGCAGAAAATCCAGGTAGCTCCCTAGGTCCACCTCCCTTTCCAAAATTCTCTTTCACTCCAACGTAACTGTCTCAATCTCAGTCTCAGTCTTTCTGAGTTTTCTCTTCTGCCCCATTTATCTATGTATCTATTCCTCCCCACAGTATTGATTACAGTAGGTATATAATAAATCTTAAAATCACGTATAGCAGTTCCTCTTCCTTCTTTTGTTGAAATTGTTTTAGCTATACTAGTTCCTTTGCCTTTTCATATAAGCTTTAGAATAATCTTTTTTATATCTACAAAAAATCTTAATGTGCTTTTGTTAGGAATTGTGTTAAACCTGTGTATCGATTTGGGAAGAATTAATAACTTGATTATGTTGAGTTTTCAATCCATGAACATAATATGTCTCTCCATTTATTTTCTTTCATTTCTTTCATCAGCATTTGTAATTTTCAGCCTACAGATCCTGAGCAGACTTTATACTTAAGTTTTTCTTTTTTGGAGTCATTGTATTTTTAATTTTGGTTTCCATGTGTTCATTGCTAGTATGTATAGAAATACAGTTTTTGTATATTGTGCTTATATCCTGTGACCTTGATAACTCATTGATTTGTTCTATGTTTTCTTGGAGTCCCTTAGGATTTTCTACAGAGATCACCATTCATCTGCAAAGAGAGACAGTTTTATTTCTTCCTTTCTAATCTGGATGCTTTTTGTTTCCTTCTCTTGCCTTATTGTGCTAACTTAGACTTCCAGTATTAGGTTAAATAAAAGTAGTGAGAACAGATATCCTTGCCTTATTCCAGAACTTAGAGGGTAAACATTTTGTCTTTCACCATTAACTATGATGACAGCTTTAGGTTTCTGTAGATTTTCCTTGCTGCGTTGAGGCAATACCCCTCTATATTCCTAATTCTCTGAGTGTTTTTTGTCATGAACGCATGTTGATTTTGTTAAATGCTGTTTCTGCATCAGCTGATACTAATACTGATACATGTGTAATTTTTCTCCTTTGGCCTTTTTTTAGGGTTTTTTAAATTTATATATTTTTAGAGAGGGGAAGGGAGTGAGAAAGAGAGGGAAAGAAATGTCAGTGTGTGGTTACCTCTCACGTGCCCCCTACTGGGGACCTGGCCTGCAACCCATGCATGTGTTCTACACTGGGAATCAAACCAGTGACCCTTTGGTTCACAGGCCAGCGCTCAATCCACTGAGCCACACCAGCCAGGGCATTCTTTAGTCTTTTAATATGGTAAATTATATTGATTGATTTTTCAAGTATTGAACCAGTTTTGTATACCTGGAATAAACCGTACTTGGTCATGGTGTATACTTTTTACATAGACTGCTGAATTCTATTTGATATTTGGTTGAGGATTTTGCATCTATATTTATGGGGGATATCAGTCTGTAGTTTTTTTTGTGTGTGTGCTGTCATCTGCTTTCAGTCTCAGGACAATATTAGTCTTAAAAAAGGGGTTCAGAAGTGTTCCCTTCTCTTCTGTTTTCTGCAAGAGGCAGTATAGAATTGGTTTAATGCTCCTTTTTAGTGTAATTCTCCAATGAGACTATCTGGATCTGGAGATTTCTTTTTCATGAGGTTTTTTTCATTTCTACTTTGATACCATTGTAGTCAGAAAACATGCTCTGTATAATTTAAATTCTTTTCAATTTGTTGAGGTTTGATTTATGGCCCTGTATGTGGTCTGTCTTGGCATATGTTCTGTGAATGCTTGAAAATAATGTGTATTCTGTTGTTGTTTGGGGGAGTGTTCTATCAATGTTGGTTAGATCTTGTTGACAGAGAGCATTGTTGAGTTCTTCTATATCCTTGCTCATTTTCTGTCTACTTGTTCCTTTCTCAATTGCTGAGAGAGATGTTGAAATTTCCAAATCTAATTGTAGCCCTATCTATTACTCCTTATAGCTCAATCAGTTTTTGTTTCATGTATTCTAAAGCTCCCTTGTTTGGTGCTTACACATTTAGGATTGCTATATCTTCTTGGAAGATTGACCCTTTTATCATTATGTAATGTCCCTCTCTGTCCATGATTATTTTCTTTGCTCTGATGTCTACTTTAATCTGGTATCAGGATAGCCACTCCTGCCTTCTTTTGATTAATGTTTGCATGGCATAAATTATTTTATCCTTTTACTTTCAACCTACTTATATCATATTTGAAGTGAGGTTCTTGTAGACAGCATATAATTGGAGCATGTGTTTAGCCACTCTATCAACTTTGGCTTTTAATTGGTATATTTAGATCATATACATTCAATGTAATTTTGATTAATTGAATGGGGATTAAATCTGCCATTTTATTTTTTGTTTTCTCTTTGTTCCCTCTGTTCTTTGTTTCTGTGTTTTCTTCTTCCTCCTTTACTGTTGGTGAGTTATATCTTTGTTCAAATTCCATTTTGATTCATCTGTAGTGGTTTTGATCACCTCTTTGTATAGGCATTTTAGTAATTGTTTTGGGTATATCTTATACATGCATATCTTACCACAGTCTATTGGTGTCAACATTTTATCAGTTTGAGTGAACTGTAGAAAACTTACCTACCTTTAAATGCCTTTCCTCTCCCTCATTTATAATATAATTGTCTTCAATATTTCCAATACATATATTAAGAAATATATCAGGCAGTATTTTGATTTTTGCTTCAATCATCAAAAATGATTTAGAAAACTCAAGAGAAGAAAAATATATTATATTTACCGACAGTTTTATTCTTTCTGTTCTTTCTTCCTTCCTGATGTTCCAAGATTCCTCATTTTATCATTTACTTTCCATCTCAAAAACTTCCTTTAGGTATTCCTTTAGGGTAGGTATGGTGGCAACAAATTCTCTGTTTTCCTTCCCCTGAGAATATGTTTATTTCCCCTTCATTCCTGAAGGATATTTTCACTGGGTAGAGAATTGTGGTTGATAGTTCTTTTATTTTAGCACCTGAAAAATGTTGTACAATGTACTCTGGCCTCCATAAGTTTTGATGAGAAAACCACTGTCATTTGAATTATCTTTCCTTTATAGGTAAGCATTTGTTTCTGGTTTGCTAATTTCTGGATTTTCTCTTTTTCTTTAGTTTTGAGGAATTTGATTGTGATAGGCCTTGGTGTGGATTTCTTTGGGTTTATCTAGTTTGAAGTTCAATAGGTAGGTATGTGTCTTTTGCCAAGTCTGGGAAATCTTTAACCATTATTTCTTCAAATACTTTTTCAGTCCACTCTTTCTTTTTCTTCTGGGGCTTTGGTGACATGAATATTAGATCTTTTATCATAGTCCCACAATGGTCCCCGAGGTTTCTGCTAAATTTTTCAGACATTTTTCTGTCTTATTTTTTCAAACTGGATAGTTTCTGTTATTTTATATTCCAACTTACTGACTCTTTTTTGCCCCCTCCATGCTGCTATTGAGCCCATCTGTTCAGTTTTTTACTTTACTCATTGTATTTTTCAGTTCTAAAATGTCCATTTAGTTTTTCTTTATTTCTTCTATTTCTTTGTTGAGACTTCTTACTTTTTCATTTTTTTTTCAGGTATGTTCATTCTTGCTCACTGAAGTATATTTGTGATGTTTGCTTTAAACTTCTTGTCAGAAAGTTCCAGCATATGTGCCATCTCTATGTTGACATCTGTTGATTGTGTTTTTCTCATTCAAGTTGAGGGTTTCCTGTTCTTGGTACAAGTGATTTTCTATTGTATCCTGAACATTTTAGATACTTTTATGAAACTACATCTTATTTAAATCTTCTGTTTTAGCAGGGTTCCTCTTACACCACACAGGCAGGGGAATGGGGCCTTACCCCATTACCTTTAGGTGGGGATAAAAGTCTAGGTTCCCCACCAAGCTGCCATTGACAGTCTGGGTGAGGGGTACCTCATTACTGTTGGGCAGGAGTAAAAATTGAGGATTCCCATTAGACCTTCACTGATACTAACCTGGCCAGGAATAGGAGTGACTCCTTATTACTGCTCCCCATGTGGCCACAGTGTTGGGTGGTTGTCCTTGCCGTGGCACAAGGATGAAAGTCCTGGCTTTCCACCCTGCCGTCTCTGACACCACACTGGTGGGGTGGAAGGGGAGCCTGGTTACTGCTAGGCCAATTTTAAAAATTTTAATATTTCATTCATTCAACAAATATGTGTTGGTGTTAATATGTGCCAGGCCCTATTCTAGCCACTGGTGATAGAAATGTAAATAAAACAAGTAAAGACCTTGTCCATCATGGAACTTACATTCTACTGGGGGATACAGACAATAAGCAAATAAATATTTAATACTAGCTACTGGTAAATTCAGAAGGGGTGCTATTTTAGATTGGGTGGTCAGTTGAGGCCGCCCTGAGGAGGTGACGTTTGGGAATAGAGCTTAATGAATTAAGGAAAGAACTTCGCAAAAATTGGGATGAAGAACATTCTAGATGAAGGGAAAAAGCAGAATCAAAGACCAGTCAGGAAGAAATTTGGTGTGTTTAACATATGTGTTTTAATGTGAATTAGAAATATAATTATCTCATCAACCTCTTTGATTTCATAGATATTATAATAGGAAGTTAAGTTAAAAAAAGTGTCAGTGTCAGCATGAGAGATATAAGTAATCTATGAATATGATGAAATTTTTGACAGTATTGGAGTTTGGGAAGCAAATCTATCTGTGAGGTAAATAACGGTATTACCCCCATTTAACAGATGAGAGAACTGAGGCTTAAGGAGGTTGATTAGCATATGCAAAGTCACACAGCAAGTAAGTGGGAGAGCTGGGATTCCAGCTGAAACTGGGATTCCACGAGAAACTGAAGATCATACTCATAAAGTTTAGAAGAGGAAATATGGGATTTTTCTTCTGCCTGATAGAGCTACTGCTTGCTGCATACAACAAACCAAGAACTTTTGAAGAACAGTTGGAGTCCTCTAATGTGTTTAATTAAGCATTCTTTTCCTGTTTGCCCAAAGTAGATGCCTAGAGCAATTATCTCGCTTATTCCCCTCCAGCCTTTAGCTCTAAAATTATCAAGGGGCAAAAGGGAGGTTGGAAGTTATTAGAGAAAATAAGGTAAACCACTGTGGGTTCTGGAATGCCTAACTGTTGACAATTCTCTCAGTCTACCCAGAGGCCCTTTAACCAACTGAGACTCAGGTGCTGTCTGTAACACAGCAGCCAAATCCAGCGGTGCTGAGAGGCATTTTATGCCAGAGTAGGCAGGCCCAGCCTTTCTGGCCTTGCTGCCAAGGGGGCAGCCTTTGCAGGATTCTCGCTACAAAGTTCCAGAGGAAGCTCTGCAGACATCCCATCCCATACACTCCTCTGCTGTACCTGGACAGGGACATCCCCAATCCGGAGTCAGGCCACAAAAGAGCCCTCACGTGTTTTGAGAAAGGGAAGCATCTTTCTAGGCTCCTGGTTTCCAACATCCTTCTGGCCTCTTTGCAGCTTCAAGCATATTTTGGAGGGAGATTTCATAAAGATTTCTAAATTGAGTTAGAATTTCAAGTCTATTGTGACATGCAAATTAGTCCTGCTTGCCCGTTGGCAGCAATGCAGCTGAAGTGCCTAGAGACAGGCCATAAAATGAAAACATCAAAGTGATTAAATGTGCCCGAAGAGCATAATTGAGTGCATGAATAAGAGAAAATAAAACAAATTGATTTTCTCCTGTGCCAGAAAAACAGAATAATTGAGAACAAAATAATAGACTTTGAAGTAATCAAAGTGAGGAATGCACCATAGTGACATAGAAACAGCCAGTTGTGGGAGAGATTTATTGTGTTTCTGTTATCATTTTTACAACTTTAATTTCATTAGCTAATAAATACAAATCAATTGAAAAATCAGTCAACCAGAGAGGAGGCAGTCCCAAGCCAAGATTTTTATTCACATCTCTAAAACAGGCTGAGGCGGTTATCCTTAATCTATTTTCATAGGCACACATATCCCCTGTGAGCTGGAAAACAAGTTCTGGGAGGCCTCTGTTCCTTTGGAAGGATGATGTTCTGTTCTGCCAGTCACTTTCCACATATAGGTTTACAGGTTCAACTTTCAAAAGGGTCGCTTATATACTCCTTCGAGATTTCCAACAGACAGAATTGCCTGAGTGCGGCATTTGGGTTTAAAAAGTTGATGTTTTTGTGGCACTGACCAGCACCTATGGTCTTCACTAGTGGTGGTGGCAGCTATAGCAACAAGAGCAGGGGCACCTGCCATTCTCTCAGTACAGCTGAGCATTTATGGCTCACTGCTTCCATCATTGTTTTCCCACTGCCTGCTACACACACACACACACACACACACACACACACACACACACACACACACACACAACACTGAGCTCTAATCTAAACCAAGAGGGCAAGCAAAAGCATGCTACCCCTTTGGTTTCCGGCCTGGAAGCCATGATGCTGGGGTGGTTTAGAGGACAGAGCTAGGCCAGGAGACCTCATGCTGAGTTGGAGCACTGGGGACTCCAAGCTATGCTGGGACCAGGTGCTGGAAGATCACAGAGCAAACATGAGACCACGGCAGAACTATTTTTATGGCTCCTCCAAGGAAAGAATCCCTCCACCCCACTCCTCAGCTGTTCATGGCTGGGCTCAGTGGCCCTTCACTTCAGGATCTGCAGTGATGGCTGATATGACTCGAATGGTGGTTTTTCCTTTCACAGGCCCTTGAGCTACTCTGGCAGCTGCTGGCACTTCCAGATGTTCACGACACACCCTACCTTCAGGGCTCCACAGTTAGCAGCCATGCCTTTGGCTCCAGTAAAGGTCTTTGGGACCATTGGGACTGTAAACCAGAGTGTGCAGAAGGAGTTGGCAGTGCTAAGACTGGCAGTCCTTGCTGGCTCAATCAGGATGGCATGGTTAATAGATTGTGCCTGCCAGGCAATTGTCCTGAGAATTTATCTTCCAGGAAGCACCTAGAAGCTGAAGGGAGTGTCTGTGACCTTCTAGTGGCATCCAAGGCCTAATCATCATGTGCCTCGAGGTGAATGGGGAATGTTAGCATTTAGCTCCTTTGCGCAAGAGAGCAAGAGTTTGTCTCCAGTTCAGGCCTAAAATCCCAGCTTCCATTTCCCACTGGTGTTTGGGTGGAGCAAAATGGAGCAAATGGCTTTCACAACTCTAAAGCATTATACAGATGTAAGGCTGTATTATTCTTCCTGCCGCTGCTATTCCCATTATCCTGGATTTCTCAGCCCAGTATTTTTGTCTGAAAAAGAAATGTGGCGAAAGCACATGGACCAAAGAACGTGGAGCTGTAACTCCAAAATGCCTGGGAGGCATTGCCCAGCAGATAAAACACTTGGAGGCTGAGCTCCATAGGCTGGCTGGCTGGCTGGCTAGCGGGCAAACAGCCCACTTCTGTGATGTCACCTCAGTTACTTGTGCCTATCCTTCCACATGGATCCAGCAGATTTAGGCCCAGGAGGGGAGAAAAAGTGAATCATAGGCTATTTTGGAAATTGCTCCAATTCCGCTTGAGGTTGCAGTAGTCCCTTGCAAGCTAAGACCAGAGCACCCTAACCATCGGGGGAACATCATTTAAGTGCTGATATCCTGTAAATGCCAGGAGCCTGGTGGGATTAATGCACAGCCTCAGGTTCTAATTCAGGTCAGAGGCAGACAAGTGGTAATTGGTGGTTATACTTAATTGTCATTGAAAGGCTTTCTGATGACAGGAGGGATCTACATTCCAAGACAAGCAACGCAGTTGACAATTAAGAGCTAAAATTAAATCAGTTATCCATATCAGCACATGCCTTATAGAAATCTTTTGTTCTGCCATCTCTCCAGTAGAGAGTGAGACCCTCAAGCTTGGTTGTGATGGGGCAGCAGCTGCGAAACTTTCTCTAGCCCTAAATCACACTAGATGGGCCTCCTCTCCATTTTAAAACATCATTCAGAGGCTCCCCGTGGCCTCTAGGATAAGACCATGGCCTTCTAGGCCCTTGATGATCTAGCCTGTAGCCATCTCTCCAGCTCTTTTGCCACCACCCCTCCAACCCTCATCCTGTGCTTTGGCCACAAAAAGTTTGCAGTTACCTTTACACATCCTGCTCTGTTCCTACTTCCTTGAACACTCTGTCCCCCTTTGCTCTTCAAGATGCCACCTCCTCTGTAAAGCCTTCCACACCCTCTCTATGTGTGCCCTTTGCACTCTGTATGGACTGGGATTTTATTGTGATGTTGCTATGGACTATGATGTGTTTGTCTCCGTATATGCCTCCCTCACTAGACTGAGACCTCCTTGCGGGCAGAACAGTGTCTTGTTCTCCTCCGTGATCCGAAAACCCAGTACTGGGCCTACCCCATTGTAGGCATCCGTAGTAAAGGCTTGTGAAATGAATGAACAGAGTAAAGGCTTGTGAAATGAATGAACAGAGATGGGGACCAGACTGAGGGAGCTGGATGACAGAAGATGGGTGGGGTGGGGAGTGTGCACCATCCAAGATTCTCAAATACTAGAGTCTGTAGAGGCTGATGGCGGCAGAGCAGCCTGGGCACCAGCTGTCCAACAGCAATCCCTACAATGATTTTTCCCCCAAAATGCACCCCATGTCCCTCTGTATGACAGACAATTTGAGGTGGCACAAAGACATTTTTCATTCTAATAGTCGTATTTATTTTAATGCATGTTTTAAAATGTAGTTAAGCACATGAGGTGTTATCGTTATTATTATTTAGGATAGATAAGGCCAAAATAGGTATTATTGTTACTATTAATACAGATGTTAAGTAGATATGACGACATTTCTGAAAAGGGTACTCATATGGTGGAAACTTTGGAAACACTTCTCAGCAGCCCTAAATTCATTTCTCTGTTCCTCTGTGGTGCCACTCAGCCTCCAAGTGTTCTGGGGCCACCTCCAGCATCCCTCCAAACTGCTAGGACACTAGCTGTTTTCAGAACTCATTTGCCACTTAGTCAAGTGGCATGGATGCTCCTTTTGAAAGCATATGTTGGTTCACCCCAACCACATTTATAAGTGCCTTAAGAGCAATAACCAAGCTTTAAGCCTCTATGGACTGAATGGGAAAGCACTTTATCAGCTGCCCCCATAACCCTATAGATGTTCATTATTTAGCCCTTACTATGTGCCAGACACTGTTAAGGGTGCTAACAATAGAGTGATGAACAAGACAGACAAGGTCCCTGCCCTCATGGAGCTTGTGACAGGAGACAGTCAAGAAGCAAATAAACACACAAGATGTTTTCAGTGTGCTAAGTGCACTGAAGAAAAGAAAACAGGATGATGTGACAGAAAGTGAGTGGGGGTGGCTGCTTAGATTTGGTGGTCATAAGGCCTCTCAGAGGTGACTTTTGAACTGAGACCTGAATGATGAGAAGAGTAAGAAATGGGAATAATCAGGGACAGAGCATTCCAGGAAGAAGGAATGGCAAGTGCAAAGAAGGGGGAACTAAAAAGGGAAAATGAGCTGTGGCCCATCACTCTATATTAACTTTCTTTTGTTTCTTTCCTTCTTATAGACACTTGTTAAAGGAACAGAATTTCCCTATTTTTCTCCAAATTCTTAGTAAGAGATACACTAGAAGTCAAAGTGAAAACTGAATTAGACCACATGTCCCTTATTCCCACTAGCACTGTTCTTTGAGATGGTTTCACACTGTGTCGGTTCATTTTCCAGAAGTTGGGATGGATTTATATTGGTACATCCCTATGCCTTTTGACTTCTTTTGGCATTCTCTTGTGCTCTGACAAACTGAGGTAGCATTTTAGATCTACAAAAATAACTAATTAAATCATATTTTACCAAAACAATCTCAACTTGCTACTTAAAAAATTTACAATTTACATACCTTCCTGCTTTCCCTTTTGAGAGCTTTAGGTAACCCTAAACAAATGTTTGTCAACAGCAAAAGTTATTTAATGCAAATGTCAGTGCGTTGTAGCTTAATGTGTAGATTTTGAAATCTAAGTTAAACTTTTCTGAGTTATATGAATTATTTACAGTCTAGCAAACATATTTCTGGGCTACCATCAGAACAGTGCTAAGTGTCAGATATTCTGATCAGCAACCTTCAGCTCAGATTCTAGTTCTACTGAATACTAACATTCTTCTAATTTTTTTGTATCTTTTATAATCATGCCTGTTGCTGGTGTATTAATGACAGTTATTCATAAAAATAAATGGAATTAAAGAAAAATGACTCATGTGTTCTAGCAACACAAAGATGCTCCATGTGGCTTGAACACAGTGAGTAAAGAAGGTTGTGGTAGGAGACAGGAGACAGGAACCAGAGCCTGCAGGGCTTGGCAGCTAAGTAATTTGGATTTTATTGTAGGTGTGATTGGAAGCCATAGAGGGTTTTGAGCACATGAGTGATGTGGTCTGACCTAAGTTTTAACAAAATACTCTGGCTGCTACAGGATGGTCATGTAAGGGGAGATAGTGGTTTGGAGTAAGGTCATAGCAGTGAAGGATGGGAGGAAGTGGATGAATTTGGAATATATTGTGAAGGTAGAATTCACAGTGCTTGCCAGTGGATTGAAAGGGAGGTTGTAAATGGAGGAGGAAATGAGGCTGACCCTTAGTCCATGTCACGAAAATAAAAAGCACAAGGGAATGGTCCTGTATCAGTGCTGTACGATATGGTAACCACATGTGGCCATTTAAATTTAAGTCAGTTAAAATTCAATAAAATTTAAAATCTAGTTTCTCAGTTGCACATTTCAAGTGCTCAATAGCCACATGTAACTAGTACCTAACATATTGGACAGCATAGATACAGAACATTTCTATCATCAAAGGAAGTTCTATTGAACAATGCTGCTCTGCAATTAAAAAAAAAACACTAAGTACGACAGGAATAAAAAGACAAGCCACAGACTGAGCGAAATATTTGCAAAACATATATCCAATAAAGGACTAGTATCCAAAATATACAAAGTACTCTTAAAAGTCAGTAAGAAAACAAACAATTTGATTTTTTTAAAAATGGGACAAAAACTTTAACAGAGACCTCACCAAAGAAGATATACAGATGGCAAATAAGTGTATGAAAATATACGCACTGTCATGTCACTAAGGAATTGCAAATTACAACAGTGGGATACCACTACACCCCTATTAGAATAGCTAAAAGTGAAACATTGACAACATCAAATGCTGGCACAGATACAGAGCAACAGGAACTCTCATTCATTGCTGGTGGGAATGCAAAAGGGTGCAGCCACGTTGGAAGACACTCTGGCAGTTTCTTACAAAGCTAAACATAGTTTTAACATATGATCCAGCAATTGTGCTCCTTGCTATTTACTCAAATAAGTGGAAAACTCATGTCCACACAAAAACCTGCACACAAATGTTTATAGCAGCTTTATTCATAATTGCCAAAACTTGGTAGCAACCAAGATGTCCTTCATTAGGTGAAAGGATAAACAAACTGGTACATCCAGACAATGGAATATTTTTCAGAGCTTAAAAGAAGTGAGCTATCAAGCTACAAAAAAATGTGGAGGAAACTTAAATGAGTATTGCTAAGTGAAGGAAGCCAGTGTGAAAAGACTACATGCTGTATGATTCCAACCATATGACATTCTGGAAAATGCAAAATTATAGAGACAGTAAAAAGACTAGTGATTGCCAGGACTTTGGGGGAAGGAAGGGCGAGATGAATAGATGGCGCACAGGTTTGGTTTTTTTTTTTTTTTAAGGCAGTAAAACTATTCTGTATAATACTGTAATGGTGGATACATAGCATTACACACTTGTCAAAACTCATAGAATTGTACAACACCAAGAGTGAATCCTAATGTAAACTATGGACGTAATAATAAAGTATCAGTATTCATTCATCAACTGTAACAAATGTGCCACACTAACGGAGGATGTTAATAATAGGGGAAACTGCCTTCCAGGGGAGGAGAAAGGCAGAGGTGATTCAAGAGCTCTCTGTGCTTTCTGCCTGGTTTTTCTGTTAACCTAAAACTGCTCTAAAAATAAAGTCTATTAATTAAAAAAGATTGCAGAGAGTGTTCACCAGCACCTAGTACCTGGCAAAGAATAAACACTCCATAAATGTTTATTGAATAAATGGATGAACAAATGAGTCAGTCAGTTGATGAATCAGTAGAATCTAGGCCTCCGGAGTCCCAATTCCGTACTCCCTCTTATACAAGAGGTAGAGTGACGATATAATTTATTGTCCAAACCAGGATATTTGAGAGTGAAATGGGGTGCCATAGATGTAAGTCAGAACTGTCCCAGAGATCACAAACTAGGAGGCCATGAGCTACATCTTGCCCCCAAAACTGTTTTGTTTGGCCTCCCATACTGATGTCCCACACAACATTCTTTACAAATTTAAATCAATCAGTGGTCCACATTTAACACTGTGGAAACTCTACATTAAAATGTGAATTTCTGACTTCTCTTGGAAAGTGGAAAGATCTGGGCACACATTCCTGCACAGGTGTGAAATGGCTAGAGCTGAGTAGTAGCTACCCCCTTTACTGAGCATGTAACTTCCCGTTTGCCACAGGCCCCACCACTCCCTTTTGCATCTCTTATGAGTTTCCATTTATCATCTTACTTATGCCGTTTTGGTTTTGTTCTCTTTTATACTAGAGCTAAGAAAAAGGAGAACTATTTCCTATACTCATGTCACAATTCAAAGTAGGAAAAAGAAGAAAAAGGATCGAGAGGGCTCCCTATATCTTGCCCCCAGTCTGCTTTACTCACATCCAGTACATTCTTGGCCTCTACAGTCATTTGAGTTTACCCCCTCTGGTCTATACCCTGTGTATCCCCAGGCCCCAGACATGCTGGCCTTTAGAATTTTCTCAGGCTGCCACCCACTGCTGGAAAAGTTAGATGTGAGGGGAAAACAATGGGAATTATTTAAGCTTGCATTTTTATTGTTACCCAAACTCAGTATTGCTCATCATCAACTTTTGGTGGAAATTATTTGTTGTTTTTCTTAATTGCCTCCAAATGTAACTGGAGAGTGAGACAGAGCAGCAGAGAATATAGCACCCACCTTTCCTTTCTGTAAACATGTGTTGCGAGAACACTTGGACATGGAATTTTGTTTATCCATGCATCTACTCATTCATCAAGCTCTGGCTATACTCACAGGTGGAAAGACCCTAGCTTCAGCACCAGGATCCTCCGTAGGTTTTCCTCGGCAGAGGCAACAACGCAAGCAAAGGCCCACGTGGATGTAGGAACCTATGGATCAGGCACGGTTAAGCTAAGGTGCTAGGTGGACTTCACTCATAGGCAGTTGGGAGCTGCTGAAGTTTTGTAGGGTTTTCTGGAAGGAGAGGAGGCATGTGGTCACAGCTACCAAATTGAGTGGGGAACCGGTCCAGAGAAGGGAGCACCAGTTAAGAGGCTGTTGCAGTGGCCTGAGTGATGAGAGGTACAACTAAGGTGGAGACAGGGGGACAGAAAGGAGAGGACAGATTTAAGAGACATCTTGAGGATAGGCTTGGCAACTCATAACATGTGGAGGGGGCTTCAACTAAGAGATGAATAATCAAAGATTATCCAGAAATTGTTAGCTTAGGGGTTTTAAAACACCAAAAGCATAACCCCAAAACATTAAGTTTTGCTTTGTGAGAATTACAAGAATAAAAAGACAAGTTATATACTGATATAAAATTTTTGCAAATCATATATCAAACAACAGATTTGTATCTGTATACAAATATATATTTGTATATTCTACAAAGAAAGAAATCTCCAAAATTCAACAGTAAAAAAAAAAAAAAATACCCAGTTAGCAAAAGACATAAAGAGGATGGAAGACAGCAAATAAGCACATGAAAAGATGTTCAACATCATTTGCCATTAGAAAAATGCAGACTGAGACCACGATGGGAGATACCTACACACTTACCAGAATGGCCAAAATAAAAGCTAGTGGCACCACCAAATACTGACAAGAATTCTGAGAAAATAGATCATTCATATATTGCTGGTAGGAATGCAAAATGGTATAGCCACTCTGGCAAACAGTTGGGCAGTTTCTTATAAAACTAAACATGCAACTACCACATGATCCAGCAACTACACTCTTGGGCATTTATCCCAGAGAAATGAAAACCATGTTCACACAAAAACTTGTACATGAATGTTGATAGCTGCTTTATGTGTGAGAGTCAAAACCTGGAAGCAAACCAGATATCCTTCAATGGCTGAATGGTCAAACTGTGCTACATCCATACCATGGAATGCTACTGTGCAACAGAAAAGAATAAAACAACCCTGGCTGGTGTGGCTTGGTGGATTGAGTGCCAGCCTGTGAACTGAAGGGCCAAGAGTTCAGTTCCCACTTAGGGCACATGCCTGGGCTGTGAGTCGGGTCCCTGGTTAGGGGTATGTGAGAGGCAACCAATTCATGTTTCTCTTGCATACATTGATGTTTCTGTCTCTTTCTTTCTCCCTCTCCTCCCCTCACTTTGAAAATAAAAATCTTTTTAAAAACAAAAGTTAAAAAAAAAAGAACAAACAATGCACATAACAACTTGGATGGATCTTAAGGGCAGTGTGCTGAGTAAAAAAACCAATCTCAAGGTTTGGCGGGAGTGGGTGGGGTACTGTAACAACGTAGCATGAGGGAGATCTTTGTGGTGGTGGAATATTTCTGAATCTGCTTGTGGTGGGGGTTACATGTACATGTGATAAAAAATGCAGAGAAATATATATATAAAAATATATATAAATGTAAATATATATATATTTACACACACAAAGGAGTACTTGTAGGACTGGTGAAATCTGTTACTAGTGCCAATGTCAATTTTCTAGTTTTCATATTAAATAATAATCATGTAAGATTTTGTCACTTGGAGAAACTTGATGAAGGGTACTTGCTGTAAATCTGTAAGAATTTAAAAATTAAAGACCCCTCAAAATTTGCATGAAACTCAAAGGCATTATGCCGCATGCAAGAAGCCAGTCTGATAGGGATATAGAATAGGTCAGTGGTTGCCATGAATCTATATATATGTTAAAAATCATAGAATTGAACATACAAAAAAGTCTATTGTACTGTATGTTAACTTAAAATTAAAACCAGGTAGGTGATGAGTGCTAATTTGTGTTTTCTTTCCTTCCTTCCTTTTATTCATCCATTTATGCAGTCATTTATTGAGCACATACTTTGTGTAAGGCAATGTGCTAGACTTTGGAGATCAACTGGAAGTAAGACAACCCAGGTCCCTTCCCTCATGGGGCATTCTTCCTGTTTCAGGAGAAATGGTCAATAGCAGTTGGAGCCCAGTGTTTCTGCTTGGGGAAGAGGGGCAAGGAGAACACTGCAGAAGGACCAAGCGAGCAAACTTTCCATTCCTAGAAGCCATTCACTTGTTGCTCAAAGACTTAGGCCTGAGGACAGGGGAAAGCCCCCAGTTCATATTCCAGAGATATTCACAAGAGAAAATACTAGGAGGGGTGTGCCCTGTTAAGGGGCAAAGAAAGGTTGGGAGTGGGGAAAGGTTTGAGGCAGTTAGTGAAGCATAAACTCGAAATAGTGTTCCCTGAATGCACGTGCATGCATGCACACACGCGCGCGCGCGCGCGTGTGTGTGTGTGTGTGTGTCTTAAAACAATCATTTGTTTAGCTCATGACTCTGTAGATTGGCAACCAGGCTGGGCCTGGCTGGGCCCAGCTGGGAGGTTCTTCTGCTGATTTGGGCTAGGTTCACCCAGCACTGTAGTCAGTTGACTGTCAAAGGCCTCACTCACATGTATGATGGGTGACTGGTGGTTGCTGGAGTTACTGGGGCATATGTCTTTTACCATCCAGCAGGCTGACCTGGGTTTGCCAGTTCATATATCGGGGTCTCTGGGTTCCCAAAAACAGCAAGAAGACAAGTCCTAACATGCAAGTGCTTTTTTAAAACAGCTTTATTGAGGTGTAATTCACATATGTTACCTGAATTTGAATTTTGTTTTCTCTCCTGTTTGCAGGGAATCTGAAGCATGTGGTGTAGTTGACAAAAAGAGATCAGGTTTCCAGAGCCGAAGAGCAGTGCCTATAATGAAGACAGTGTGTTTATGCGAGCAGTGTGTGGAATTTGTGACTGCAGGGGAAATTTGGAAGAAATTACTTCCTGAAAATTTCCAAGGGGCACCAAGTGGCAGCTGGCCTCCTGGGGTGAGGCAGGCAGGCACCCCAGAGGCTCAACTAGGCCTAGGGGGAGAGAGAGGTTTCCAACATTTAAAGTGTTTATTTTTTAAAAACACACAAATGCCATTTTTAATCTTTGAAAATTATTTTTAAGCAAGTTGGGGAGGGGGTATTTTTATTTTCTTAAAGGAGACAGATCAGATGCTGGAAGAAAGCATGGATGTTTAGTCAGCAGTTTGTGGGGTAGGAGGGAGCAGAGAGGCAGGGTTTGGGCCTGTGGACCATCCAGCTGGAGCCTTGGTGAAGGGGAATGGTAGTAGATTGGGAGGTAGGGAAAAGTCCACCTCTGTTGTTTTTAGGATTATTGATCTATTTTGTTTTTAATAAAATCTTTGAAAACCTACCTCATTGTCACATTGTCCTCATTATAAAGTATGGCTGACAGCACACACAGTTCTGAACTTTTCCTCTCCCTGAAGTGTCAAGAATAACCCTGCTGTTTCCATGTTCTACTCTGGTCCATCCTAGGAAGCTGACTCTGAGTGCTGGGCCCCACTGAGGAACTACTACACCCTCACTAAGTCCTGGGGACAGACGACTGAGCTCTGTCCTGTGCTAGGGCCATCTAGGGCTCACAGGAATATATGTGCCGTCTCCATGTAGCGGGTCTTGCTGGCACCCAGGCAGAAGCTATCCCTGCCTGAGGAGTGACTGAGGGATGGGAAGGGCAGGTGGCATGTCAGATCAAAGAGGGGCATTTTGATGAATAGATAGAATACTTCCCTTTCAAGTGATGAAAATGGGTTACAGTTATGATGCATGGGTGTTACTGTAACCTCACGGAGAAGGCAAGATGGCGAAATGAGGATGGAGGTAACGAGAGGGAGATGAAGACTGGGAGAGGAGAAAAGGACACAGCCCCACCCTGGCTATCGAGGAACTCCCAGACAAGGCAAAGGAGGAGGGAAAGAATCAGATCCCAATATGTTTCACACTCAGTTACCAACCTGAATCCAGAGCTGTGGGAGCACTGAAGAGAGAGCAAGTTGCCCTGCCAAGGCATCCCGAAGAGGTTCAAAGGTGATGCATATTTGAGCCAAGTCTTATAGGGTGGCTTGTATGTCTCCAGGCCTCTGGGAGACGGGAGCATTCCACAAAGGCAGTGGAAAGAAGCCTTGAATGTGTCCCAGAATGGGAATATCCAAGTTTTTATTAAACAGCATCGGGGTGCCTGGTCAGCTAGGAATACCAGTCACTTCAAATACCCACTATTCTAATTATATACTCTCAGCTTGAGGGCAGTTTCACTTACACCAAAAAGAAGGGGGGTTAAAAAAATAGAAGAGGGAGTAGTTGCTGAATGGGGCAGGTGGAGGTAGAGGGAGGCCAAGGAAGGGAAACAAGATCTCTGAATTCCCAGCCTATAAGACACCACCCACCAAGGTTTGTCATCTCAAAGGCTCCCCCATCCCAATGCTTTGTAGGCAACTCACCCCCAAAGTCATCACCCAAATTCCTGTGAACACCTCAGCCCTGAGGGTCAACCACCTGGTAAAGTGGTGAATAACTAGTGCCCCATTTTCCTTTCAAGCAGAATGGACCGGGGCAACGAGGAGCCCTTTCCTACTGAGCAGCCAATGCCACCTTCTTCTGACCACAGCTGGCACTGCAGAAAGCCCCCAATCTGTCCCCAATGGTTTTTAAAAATATTTTACTCATTTATTTTTAGAGAGAGGAAGGGAGTGAGAAAGAGAGGGAGAGAAACACTGATTGGTTGCCAGAGAGACACACCGTTGATCAGATGCCTCTCATACGCACCCCATCTAGAACAGAATCCGCAACCCAGACATGTGCCCTGCCTGGGAATCGAACTGGGGACCTCTTGCTTCAAAGACGCCCAACTTAGCCACACTGGTCAGGGCTGGCTGCAGCGTTTTGAGAGCAAGACCTCCCAGAAGCTGGACCTGTTCCTAAGAGAAGACACCATGTCATTGGCCTTCAGGACACTTTTTCATTAGATTCTTGTTGAAAAAAACTAAGCTAAGAAAAATCCCATAGATAGAAGAACTAAGAATAATTTTAAATGTTTAAAAAGTAAAATTGAAATACTTAAAGGTAGGCATGGCATTCATGAATCACAGAAGACAGGAGTTGCCCTGCTCAAGTCTAAACTTATCAATTTGTACACCTGAAATATGTGCAGCTCTTGGTATATCAATTATACCTCACTAAAGCTGTAAAAAAAGAATTGCTCTGCTAAGAGTTATCATAAGTACCTAGGAGAAAAAAGACTAACAGGAAATATACCAAAATATTGACTGAAGTGGGTTTCTGTGAGGGAGAAAGGTATGTATGCATGGTTTAATTTTCTTCCTACTTTTCAATATTTTACAAAATTTCTCTAGTAAACATGGTATAGTTTTACAATAGGAAAATAAACCAATAAGCTTTTAAAAAAATTGATCTGCAGGGAAACTTACAGATCAAATTGAATTCAAGACACCCACTGAGGAAGAAGAGTTTGTGCTCAGCCAGGTGTTTCTGAGCTGGTGAGGAAGAGCGATCCGGCTGGATGGCTCCTGATTTCCAACTCATTGGGCTGGAGACAGTCTTCTTAGATGAGGGGGTTAGAAGACGAGCAACTTTGTACCCAGCGTGGGCCTGTCTTCCCTTCAGGAGACAGATGCCTTTGCGCCAGCAAGGACCAACCACAATAACCATTTTACAAATATGCCCCATTTTACAAATCACTTTAATTTATCCTACGTCGCTATCCACCCTGCTGGATGGGTGTTATCATCCCCACTTCATAGATTAGCAAACTGAGGCTACAATCTTGAAGTTACTTGCCAAGTTTTAAGTGGCAGAGCCAGGAAGCAAACCCAGCTGGAACTGCGAGTTCCCTTACTTTTTCCACTGCCCCACACCTAGTGCCACTAAAATATTTTTAAACTGTGACTTTGGAGTAAACAACTTTCTTATTGCTTCCAAAGTCCAAGCTGGACCAAGCCACACGCTGCTCCCAGGACCTCACCACACAACAACATTAATTAGTTGTGTGCTTTTCAGCAAGTCCTTTCTGAAGTTATTCGACCTTTCTGGGTCTGTTTGCCTGCCCATAAAGGGAGGTGAATAATTCTTGCACTTCATGGGCTATTGTGAGTGCCTGATAAATTAGCACAGATGGAAGGACTCTGAAAAGAGTCTAAAGCAGTGTGTGCAGGAGGGGCTGCCATGAACGTGGGCCTGGAAACGCTGACCTCTGAGGAAAGCCCGATGTTCCCAGGAGACCCCTGGCCTCCATGATCTCCAAGGCCCGCATGGGGACCAGAGAGATGAGAGAGAGGGAAAAGTTTAGGCTGTGTCTGCAACTCAAGGGTTAATAAAATAACAATTAAAAAATATATATACATATACATATTGAATATGCCTATATTTGTTTAAAACATCTTTGGAAAGATACACACATGAAAGTGGGGCACCTCAGTTGCCTCTAGGCAGGGGAACCAGGTGGCAGGTGGTAGGGCAGTAAGAGAGACTTGCACTATGTTCCTTTTTGTACCTTTTGATTTTTGAACCATGTGAGTGTATTACCTGGTCCAAAAAAAGTAAATAAATAAATTTTTTAAAGCCAACGGAAAAATCCCAAGCCAGTTTCCCTTTGGGGGAATGGATCTGCCTCTGCTGCATTCATTGTGAGCTGTCACAGAGAGAGCAGTATATTTCCAATTCTATATTTAAAAGACTCTTTCTAAGGCAGAAAGACTTCTTTATAAGAAAATCAAATATTGTTATTCAACAAAAAAAGGAAGAAGGAGGAAGAGGAGAACAGGGAGGAGGAAGAGAATGAAGGAAAGCAAACAGCCTTCTAGACCAGGCAGGTTTTGACATCTCTAAACCCCTGCACATAAATTTCCAGTAGCTCCTCCTTTCCTGCCTTTGCCAAGAACAAGTCCCCAAACCTCTTGCTCAGTGCTGGGCCCCAAGCTGACCTGCAGAACCTTGGCGTGCACACAACATAGGCACTTAGGCCTCAAACTGCCTGGGTTTAATTCCCCTCCCTGCCACTCACTAGCTATGTGATTTTGGCCAAGTAACTCTCTCTCTGAGCCTCAGTATCATCTGTCAAATGGGGAGAATACCTGTACCTACCTCATGGAGTAGTTTTGAGGAATCAAAGAAATAATGAAGGAAGGCACATATTAGACATCAGTACTGGCCCCTGTTCCTGCCCTAAATATGAACCCAGTCTGGGCAGGGAATTCTTCTTGAGGTTCCCTGGCTTCCGGAGCTAGGGACCTGGTATGCAAATTAGTGTGATGTACATCTGTACATTCTTTTGGAGCAAGGAGCCAAAGCTGTTGTCAGATTTTCAACACTCCAAAGGGGTTTTTATGATCCCCCAAAGGATGAGATCGACAGATGTAGAGGTAAAGACAGACATAAATAGAGCCTGTTAGGACAGGGACCGACCCTTCACTTTAGGCTCTCCGCACATACAAGTCTTTCTGCTTGGGAGGTCCAGATCTTCCCCAGACTGGCTCCTCATTCAGTTTTCAGCCGCAATATCACTACCTTAGTAAAATATCCTGGCCATCCCATCTAAAAGTAGCCACCCTGTCCTCTCTATTCCAAATGATTATTTATTTTTATACCATTTATCATTATCTTATTCATGTGTTATTGATTCCTATAAAACACACACACACACACACACACACACATATTCAAGAAGTGTGGGAGCTTTGGCAGTTTGATTAATGTATCCTTAGTGCCTGGCATCATACCTGGCACCTGGAATTCTCAATACATACCTATGGAATGGTGGAACTATGCACTAAGACAAAGCAATGTCTTATATTCTGGGTATTATGGGACACAGAAGAGGGACAGGCCATCTAGACTGGGGCAATCATGAAGGCTACAAGCAGGCAATGACACTTAAGCTGATCTTGAGCCAGGTGACAGGGGCAGGTATTCCAGGCAAAGACAGATGAAATTCAGGGAAATGACAAGCAGTTCAGTGTTGCTGGAATACAGAATGCTTCTCATATTAGATAATATTCAAGCAAAGCAAATGTAAAAAGATATTTTTAAGACAATAAGGGAAATTTGGACATGGGCTAGGTGACGTTACAACATTATTGAAATGGTAAAGGGATTAAGAAAAAACTCCTAGGCACAGACAACAACAGTACGATGATTACCAGAGGGGAAGGAGAGTAGAAGAAGGTAGAGTAGGGTAACAGGGGATTAAATGGTGATGGAAGGAGACTTGACTTGGGCTGGTGAACACACAGTACAATATCAGAGATGTATTATAGAAATGTACACTTGAAACCTATATAATTTATTAACCAATGTCATCCCAATGAATTCAATAAAAGTATTTTTAAAAAGAAATTATTGATAATTTTGTTAAGTACATTAACAGTATGGTAGTTATATATTTAAGTCCTCACCTGTTAGAGGTAAAAAGTGAAGTATTTACAGATGAAATAATATATCTGAAGTTCATTTTAAAATACTCCAGAAAGGAAAATATGTATTTGTGTGGCAGCAGGTGGTGGGTGGAGATAAATGAAACAGAATTTGAAAAATGTTGATCATTGTTTAAGTTGGTTTGATGGACACATGGAGGTTGAATATATTATTTGCTCTGCCTTTGTGTGTTTTTAAATTTCCATAATAAAAAACTGCGATATATATTACTGAGTAATAGGTAGTAAAATAACAGGGGTCAGATCACAAAGGGCCTCCTGTGCCAGGTGGAGAAGGCTGGACTTGATCTTGCAGGTAAGGGAGCCACCAAAGTGTTTTAAAGATTTTATGTATTCATTTTTAGAGAGGGGGAAGCAGGGAGAAAGAAAGGGAGAGAAACATGGATATGTGAGAGATACACGCTCCCAACTGGGGACCCAGCCCACAACCCAGGCATGTGCCCTGACTGGGAATCAAACCAATGATCTTTCAGTTCACAGACTGGTACTCATCGACTGAGCCACACCTGCCAGGGTGCTATCAAGGCATTTTAAACTGAAGAGTGGTCTGATAACATTTTACACCGTAAAAAGATTGCTCAAGCTGACAGGACAATAAAAAGAAACTCGCTGATACCCAGCTCCAAAGTGGTTGATTATGAGAAATCTGTGTTTACATCAGAGGCCCCGGGCCTTCCTCCCTTAGCCCACAACACTTTTCTTTTTACCATGTACTTGGGAAGAAAGAGAGATTAATGGGACTACATTTTTTAATATATGCAATATAATAAATACAGTATATATGCAATACAGATAATGGTTCCCTCATAACCTTACACCTCAGTAATAACCACCATTAGCAACTTGGTGTTTATCTTTCCAGACTTCTTTTTTCATTTATTCCATAAATATTTATTGAGCACCTATTATGTACCATGCAGTGTGTCAGGCTCTGGGGTTACATCTGTGGACAAAATAGACAACAATCCCTGTCTCCATGGAGCTGGCATTATGCATATGCGACCATTTGATTTTTACATGAATGCAATCACACTGTTTGGCAACTTGTTTTATCTCACTTTATTATATGCCATGGACAGCTTTCCATATCAATTCACAAAGAACTATTTATTCAGCTTTTATTATGACATATCTCAGACACCCCAAAAAGACGGTGTACCTGATCCCTTAAAGTGGTCACATTATGTGGATGCTCCATAATTTGTTTAACCTGTCCCTTAATGCTAAACATTCAGAATTTTCTCATTTTTCTTTACAAATAAAAACACTGCACAACAACAACACATATACTAGAGCTAATAAACAAATTCTGCAAGGTTGCAGGTTAGAAGGCTAACAAACAAAAATCAGTTGTGTTTCTATATCACTGAGCAATCTGAAAAGGAAATTAGGAACACAATTCTATTTACAATAACATCTGAAAGAATAAAACACTTAGGAATAAACTTAACCGAGGAGGTGAAAGACTTATATACTGAAAACTACAAAATGATGCTGAAAGAAATTAGACACAAATAAATGGAAAGACACTTGTGTTCATGGGTTGGAAAACTTAATTTTGCTATGGTGTCAGTACTACTCAGACCAATTCAAAGATTCAGTGCAAGCTCAATGATTTTTTGGCAGAAATAGAAAAATCCATCCTGAAATTCACATGGAATCTCAAGGGACCTCAAGAGCCAAATCTTGATGAAAGAAAACCAAAGTTGAAGGTTTCACACTTCCTGATTTCAAAGCTTACTACAAAGCTACAGTAAACAAAATAGCATGTTATTGGCATAAGTATAGACATATAGATCAGTGGAATAGAAATGAGAGTCCAGAAATAAACCCATACATCTGTGGCCTATTGATTTTGGACAAAGGTGCCACGTCCATTTAATGGGGAAAGAATAGTCTCTTCAATGAAGGGTACTTGGGCAACTGGATTTCCACATGCAAAAGAATAAAGTTGGACCCTTTCTTCACACCATATACAAAAATCGATTCAAAATGGATCATATACTTAAATGTAAGAGCTGAAACCATAACACTCTTAGAAGAAACATAGGAGTAAATCTTCTTGACCTTGGGTTTGGCAATGGATGCTTAAATATAACACCAAATGCAGAAGCAACAAAAGGAAAAATAGATAAATTGGACTTCATCAAAACTAAAAACTTTTATTCTGCAAAGCATGTTATCAAGAAAGTGAGAAGACAACCCACAGAATGGGTAAAAATATTTGCAAAGTGTACATGTAAGAAAGATCTTACAGTAGCCAGTGTGTGTGTGTGTGTGTGTGTGTGTGTGTGTGTGAATATATATACATACACAAGAAACACACAAGCCTGTTTTAAAATGGGCAAAGAACTTGATTAAGCATTTCTCCAAAGAAGATATAGAAATGGACAAGTTCATGAAAAGATGGTCAACATCATTAGTCATTAGGGAAATTCAAATCAAAAGCACAATGAGTTGCCAGTTTATTTTTATTTGGATGGCTATAATAATAATAATAATCAGAAAATAACAGGAGTCTATAAGGATGTGGAGAAATTGGAACCCTCATATATTGCTGGTGGGAATGTTAAATGGTATAGCCATTGCAGGAAACAATGTGGCTGTTCCTTAACAAGTTAAACACAGAATTACCATATGACCCACGAATTCCAGTCCTAGGTATATAACCCAAAAGAATTAAAAACAAGATCCTGGCTGGGTAGCTCAGTTAGTTAGAGCCTTGTCCCAATACACCAACATTGCAGGTTCTATCCCTGGTCAGGGCACATACAAGAATTAACCAATGAACACAAAAGTAAGTGAACAACAAACAGATGTTTCTCTCTCTCTCTGAAATCAACAAATACAATATTTAAAAGAAGGAATTGAAAACAGATGTTCAAATATGTGTACATGAATGTTCATAGCAGCACTATTCACAACGGCCAAAAGGTGGAAACTCAGATGTCCATTAATGAATGAATGGATGAACAAATTGTAGTATATGCATACAATGGAATATTATTCAGCCACAAAAAGTAATGAAGTTCTGATACCTGCTACAGTTCTCAAAAACATCATGCTAGGTGAAAGAAACCAGATACCAAAAGTCACCTAGTGTATGATTCCATTTACATGAAACGTCCAGAATAAACAAAACCATTAAGACAGAAAGCAGATTGGTGGTTGCCAGGGCCTGGGAAGAGGGGGAAATGAGGAGTAACTATTCAGTGGGTACAGATTTCATTCTGAGATAATGAAATTGTTTTGAAACTAGGTAGAGGTGGTGGTCACACAACATTGTGAATGTACTAAACGTCACTGATTTGTTTACTTTAAAATAGTTCATTTTATGTTATGTTACCTTTGCCTCCAAAAAATCATTGCAACTAAGATCCTCTTACTTAAACCCTTACACATTTGTTGTGTTATCTCCTTATGATAATTTGTTGAAGTGGAACTGCTGGATCAAAGAGCATGTGCATTAAAAACAAACAAAACAGATGATGGATTTTGATCCCCGGAGTGTCATCCCAGTCACAGCTCCACTAACACTGGGTGACTGTGGCTGCTCCTACTGCTTAATGGCACTTCATCTTTGTTCATCTAAGAGGTAAAAATAGCTCTTTGTTTGAATTTTTGTCTCTCTAATTTTATTAGTGAGATTGGACATGTTATTATATGCTTAATAGTAAATTATTATTTAACTGTCTAAGATACTTGAGACCTTTCCTACCTCTTCATGTCAGCACTCCTGACCACACAAAGCAGGGCCTCAGTCAATGCTATGAGGAACTAAAGGAAAAGCAGGGGCGATAAGCTCCTCCTGGTTCCCCCAGGGGCCCAGGCTAAGTCTAACATATCTTCCTCCAAAGTCACTTAAATGCCTTTTGACATGTGCTGTTGGGAAGCACACTCTGCGTGGCATGGACGGCGAGGGTTCGCACTAGTTAGAAACAGAGATCGAGGCAGAATAAAACTGAGAATGAGGCTGAACTGGGAAGTGCGAATAATGCTTACATGTGTATGTGAGTGGAGAGAAGCAGAAAAGAAACCACTAAAATCACAGCTGTAGACAGTGGAGAACAGGGCAGTAACACTGACCATTTCTCAAGGCCAACTCCAGTCCTCTCTGGCTTGCTCCTCTGCCAGGTTGGTGGCACCACTCACTGCCCTGCAGTTTTCTGGCCAGGCTGGGCTGCCTCCTCCAAAGTTGCTGTCAGCTCCATGGCATGATCGGGGGTTACCAGCCCAGAAGGCTCGAGGGAGGGAAAACGGCCATCCTTCCAATCCTACTCACTCTGTCCATGAGTTACCGGGCTCGCCCCTATCACCCTCTATCTGGTTTTCACTCATATCTTTCTTTTCTGAGGAATATGCTACAAACTCTGTTACACATTTCACTCTTAAGCCCTCTTGTCTAATCTCTTCCCCATCCCACCTCTGACTCTCCTGAAACTTCTCTCTCCCACATCCAGAAGCCGGACTTTCTAGCTCAGCCATTCCTTCATTCAGGAGATATTTACTGATGGCCTGCTATGTGCCAGAGAGTGTACTCATCATCAGGGATACAGAAGTGAACAAAGTAGAAAAATCACTACCCTCACAGACTGTGCATTCCAGCTGTAGAAACAGATAATATAATATGGCAAGTGGTAATGAGTGCTATGCAGAAAAATCAAGTCAGGTAGATGTTGAGAGTGATAGGGTTGCTACTCTAGATAAGGTGCTCAGGGAAGGCCCATTTGAGGTGACATTGAGCAAAGACCTGAACGCAGTGGCATGGCAAATTATGTGACTGTTCAGGAAGGAGTTTCGGGCAGAGGGAACAACAAATGCAAAGAGCCACAGACAGGAACCATCTTGTCACATCCAAGAAACAGCAGAGCCCATGTGCCTGAAGCTGAGAGAATGAAGGGGAGAGGGATAGGAAAAGAATGTGGAGAAGTAGAAGGGACTGGGCCATTTAGGACTTTGACTTTTGCTTTGAGTGTGGTGGAAGGCCACTGAGCCTCCTGAGCAGAGAAGGTCAAGATCCCTCTTGTTGACTTCTGGTCAAGATGGAGACGTAGGTAGACATGCTTCGCCTCCTTGCACAACCATAAGAAGTATCACAACTAACCTGAAAACAAAAAACACTCAGAACTGCCAGAAAATTAAACTGCATGGAAGTCCGACAACCAAGGATTTAAAAAAGCCATATTCATCCAGACGGGTAGGAGGGACAGAGAAGGGGAGCCAAGATGAAGAGTGTGGCGGTGAGGCAGTGGCAGTGAGGTGGCTGGAGGAACCAGCAGTCCCACACTCACATATGGTGGATAAAATCAGGAGGCATACCTTGGGAGTGAGTGATCACAGCCCCAGGCCAGACAGCACAACTCAGGATTCCAGTGCCGGGAAATGAAGCCTCATAACTTCTGGCCATAAAAACCAATAGGGCCTGGGGCAGCAGAAGAAGCTGCTGGTCTCTCGGGAGAGGCCATTTAAAGGGCCAGTATGGTCTTAGAATGAGTACAAACCCACCCACTCTGGGAACCACCACTGGGGCAGCAGGTATAGGGGTGCCAGTCACATATGGGAAGGGGGTGACATGACTGGAAACGGGGCAAGTGTCAAGCAAGCCTCAGTGATGGCACTGTCCCCTCTCCAATCCCTCCCCCCCATACAGAGCCACAAAGCAGTGAAGCGGGTTGCCTCACCCTGGTGAATACCTAAGGCTCTGCCCCACACAACTTAAAAGATGAGCTAAGACAGGGAGTCAAAGCAGCTGTATCTAATAAACAGAAACAAACACAGGGAGGCAACCAAATCGAGGAGACAAAGAAATATGGCCCAAAGGAAAGAACAGAGCAAAACCCCAGAAAAATACTAAGTGAAACGGAGACAGCCAACCTATCAGATGCAGAGTTCAAAACACTGGTGATAAGGTTGCTTAGAGATCTCATTGAGCATGGCAAAAGCATAAGGAAAGAAATGAAGGCTGCACTAAATGAAATAAAGAAAAATCCACAGGGGACCAACAGGGAAGGGAAGGAAGCCGGGGTTCAAATCAATTTGGAACATAAGGAAGAAATAAACAATCAGCCAGGACAGAATGTAGAAATAAGAATTCAAAAAAAATGAGGGGAGTTTAAGAAGACCTTGGGACATCTCCCAAAGGGCCAACATTTGAATCATAGGGGTGCCAGAAGAAGGAGAGGAAGAGCAAGAAATTGAAAACTTATTTAAAAAAATGAGAGAAAACTTCCCTCATTTGGTGAAGGAAATAGACACACAAGTCCAGGAAGCACAAGGAGTCCGAAACACGTTGGACCCAAAGAGGAACACACCAAGAGACATCATAATTAAAATGCCAGAGGTTAGGAGATAAAGAAAGAATCTTAAAAGCAGCAAGAGAAAAGCAGGGGATTACGTACAAAGGAGTGTCCATAAGACTGTCAGCTGATTTCTCAGAAGAAACTTTGCAGGCAAGAAGGGACTGGCAAGAAGTATTCAAAGTGATGAAAAGCAAGGACCTACAACCTAGATTATTCTAT
This sequence comes from Pteronotus mesoamericanus, assembly GCF_021234165.1. NCBI lineage: Eukaryota > Metazoa > Chordata > Mammalia > Chiroptera > Mormoopidae > Pteronotus > Pteronotus mesoamericanus. Next base: position 9,722,866 of record NW_026555198.1, read on the forward strand.
CCAGCAAAGCTATCGTTTAGAATGGAAGGGCAGATAAAGTGCTTCCTAGACAAGGCAAAGCTAAAGGAGTTCATCCTCACCAAGCCCTTATTATATGAAATATTATAGTGACTTATTTAAGAAAAAGAAGAAAATAAAAACTATGAACATTAAAATGACAACAAACTCACAGCTATCAACAACTGAATCTAAAAAACAAAAACAAACTAAGCAAACAACTAGAACAGGAACACAATCATAGATATGGAGATCGTTTTGAGGGTTATCAGTGGGGAGTGGAGAGGGAGAGAATGGGGGGAAAGGTACAGGGAATAGGAAGCATAATTGATAGGTACAAAATAGACAGGGGAATGTTAAGAATAGTATAGGAAATGAAGAAGTTGAAGAACTTATATGCACAACCCATGGATGTGAACTAAGCAGGGGAATTGCCAGAGGTTAGTGGGGGTACCAGGTGAAGGAGGGCAAAGGAGGGAAAACTGGGACAACTGTAATAATAGTCAATAAAATACACTTTAAAAATCCCTCCTGCTGCTGTGTAAAGAACAGACTGTAGAGGACAGGGCACAGGGGAGCAAAGAGACCAGCCAGAGGGCTGCAACAGTGATCTAGGTAAGAGATGACAGTGGCTTGGACCAGCATGGTGGCTGCAGAAGTGGTGAGAAATGGTTTGGATCCTGGGTGTATTTTAAAGAGCGAGCTGACAGATTTTGCTGATCAGTTGGATGCAGGATGAGAGAGAAAAGAAAGATGAAGACAAGGTTTTTGGCCTGAGAAACTGGGTGAGCAGAAGTGTCATTTACTGAACTTGGAAAGCTGCGGGAGGAGGGGAGACAGAGGACAGGTGCCTTATTTTTGGCAAGTTCAGGAGAGAGGACTGGGATCACTCCTGGAACCTTAGGTCTCAGCTAGATTGCTTGCTGGTGGGGGTGGAGAGTGCGTGGAGAAGGTCGAGGCAATGAACATATTTTACTGAGTAAGAATTAACAAACTGTACCAGGCTTCATGTATATCTGCCCACTTAACCTTCAGCGAGCACAATATCAAAGCTGAATTTCATAATGCAGCATCCAAGTCTGGCTCCCGTGACCTCAGCAACTCGATCCTGTTCTATTCTCCTAGTTCCCATCAATGTCTTTGCACGTACTGTTCCCAATACCTGGTAACTGATGGCCCTCACCTCAGAAGTCACTTCTTTCTATCTCCCACTTGACTTTATTAATGTCTGCTCTTCTCTCTCTCCCATCCCCATCTGAGGTCTTGGGGAGTACAGCAGGGCCAAGCAGGGGCTCAGCTCACATATGTGGCCTGAAGGAACAACTGTGTAGGAATAACAGCCAGCCCTGGTGAGCCCACCCCAGTGGGTCGGGAGGCCCGACTTCCCACACAGTCATATGTGACAATGAGGAAAACAGGGCCAAGAAGGTGAAGTCAGGCTTGGAACTGGACTCGGATTGGAAGGCTGACTCCATCCCCCAAGCAGCAGAGAACAGGGGTCAGAGAAGAGTAATTACTCACATGTGTACAGCACTTGAGAGTTTATGGCCACAGACATTATCTCATTCAACCCTGGCACAACCTCATAAGGTAAGTATTCTTATTTTCCCCACTTCACATGTAAGGAAACTGAGGCCCAGTGAGCTAAAAGTCACTTGCCCAAGGTCACACAGCTAGGAAGTGGCAGCCTCGGGACTTGAACCAAAGTCGACCTGTTGGCAAATCCTCATGCTCTTGATATCAGACAAGGCCAACGCCTCCAGCTGGCTGGACAACCATTTTCCTCTCCCTACCTATCACTACTGTGTTCCAGCTGATGGTAGCGAGAACTAGCTATTACCCATCCACTCAGACCAGGCAAGGCGGGGGCCGGAAAGTCCAGGATTCAAACATCGCAGGGAATCATCCATATTCAGAACTCAAAAGGTAACACTTGGGAGAGGTTTGAAGAAAATGCGTGGAAAGTGCAGAGAGGCTGTGGGAACCTTCCTCCCCGAGGAGCTCTTCAGAGGCAAGGCTCACTGGGCCTGTTGAGGGTCTTCCTAGCCCTGAAGAGGAGGGACGTTCCCTATCATTCCCCCAGCCCAAAGCCCCTTAGGGAAGTCTCTTGTTGGGGTCATGCCTTCTTTTCAGGAGGGCGCTGAGCCCTCCCACCTGTCGGTACAGTTCCACTGCTTCACTGACTCACATCCCCACCGCTTAATGCTGCTTCCAGATGGCTGGTCACTTATGCCTTCACCCCACTTTGGGCCCTTTTCTTTATCATTTGATTTCTTTTCCTTGCCTTGTTTTCTTCCCAGGCGTGCTCTCACACTCTCTTGTGCTCTCTTGCACTCTCTCTCTCTCGCTTTCTCACATTCTCATTTGTTCTTTCTTTCTCTCTCCATTGAATACACTTCTTTCTGCTCAGTCTGTCTGTCCCTTTCCCCCGAGTCTAACGAGGTACTCCTATACAGTACTAGTTTCCTCCTCTGTAACAGTGAGAGGTCAGATGAGGTCATCTCTCCAGTCCCCACCAGCTTGGACAGTGAGCTTTGAGAGAGGCAAGACCTTGGAAGGGAAAGGTAGCTAGAGAGTGGGAAAGAGACTCCAGCAGGACTGGATTCAAATTCCAGTGTCCTCACTTGCTAGCTATGTGACCTCGGCAAGGTCACCTCACCTCCCTGCGCTTCCTTCCTTCGTCCATAAAATGGGACTGATAATAATAGCGACAACCTCACATGAGGGTGGAGAGGCTGTGAGAATTGATCTTGTTCATGAATGCGAAAGGTCTTTATAGACTATAAGGGGTAGGTCTCAGCAATTGTTACTTAGGAGGCAGTGTGGCCTGCTGGTCCCAGAGGCTCTCGGACCAGTCTGCCTGGTTTGAATCCTCAGCCCAAAACATACAGGGTGTAGATTGTTGGCAAGCTAACATCTCTATGCCTCAATTTCCCTATTGGCAAAAGAAGAATGAGGTAATAATAGTACAGCAGGTCCTCAAATAACATCATCTCATTCAACATCATCTCATTATAATGTTGATGAGAGGCCATAGAAACTTAACTCATTTATATCAACTAGCCTACAGTAAAATTGGTTTCCTTATACATCATTTCGCCTACAGTCCAAGAGCCTATTGATGACATTAAATGACTTACTATACTGGCTTAACACAAGTTTTTGTGGGGATTAGATGAGAGAGCCAGTATGGAGCACTGAGAACAGTGAGAGTCTGTAACCTAGTAAGTGCTCAGGAAATGTTACAATTGATGTTTTTAATCAGAGTTAGTAGGAATAAAACTCTCCTGAGGTGGCTGGTGTTCTTAAATGGTGCAGGGCCACTGCAGGAACCTACCCTGTGTGTGCTGATCCAGACTCAACCCTTTGCAGGACCTCTGAGTAAGCTTCTGCGGGCTGTGCCCCACGGGGAGGGTGGGGGGCGGCACCTGAAATTCAGCTTGTGTTCCTCTTGCAAAGCCATGTGCCCTGGGGTGAGGGTTGTGCAAATCCCAGAGGGAACAGCACCTGTTTCTGACTGGCCCTCCTGAGGAGGTGCCTTCTTGTGATTAGTACAAGGAGACTATGCGTGCTAGCTGAGGGGCATTGGCTTTGTGTCAAAACAGGAGAGGGACGTGGGGTAACTGGCTTGTGGTCCTCTCTTCGTGGCTGACAGTACAGTCTGCAGCTTGACCCTCTGACCTCTAAGATACTCTAAGTCTTCATTCTATCTCCAGCTGTGATCGCTGAGGCCCAGAGGGACAAGTCTCTGTGCAAATCTGGAGAAATAGTTTCAGCCCACCAGGTAGTACATGCAAAATAAATCCTAACCATGTTCACATAGCCATGTTTGTGTGAGCTGACCGCAGACCCAGAGTTAAGGGTCAAGAGAGACAATAGGCGCTATTGGTCCAAGCTCGGAGACTTATCCACGCCAGCAAGGTCTCTGATTAGTGGAATACTGGGGGATAGATGATGAGTGGGAGTTTGAAGCTTCAGCTGTGATGGGATTGGGAAGCTGGGAGGGCAGGACCCCAGAGCCCAAGAGAGGTGAGTGCAGGGTAATGCTCCCAGCATGGAGATGAGATTGGGGGTCAAGGGGCCGCCCTATGGCCTTAGGGTTGGGGTAAAGGGTGCAATTTCAGCCTGATGCTCCAGCAGGGCCAGACTAAAATGGCTTCATCTTTTTAAGAACAAAGTAAGCTGAGAGACACTGCACTGGCCTAAGATGGTGGGTGACAGAAAAGGGAACGCAAACAAGACCCCAAAGGCCTGTGATCTAGAAGAAATGAAATTAAGGAAGGCCTGGTGTGCTTAAGGCCTAGTCAAAATGTATTTAGCAAAGTGAGATGAGGCCCTTGTCGCTCCCTGGCATGGGGAAATTTATGGACTGAGGCCCCCTCACACTGCCCTTTAGGGTTTAAAGCATGTGTCCACCACAGTCGTGGGCTGGAGGGGCTGGGGAAGGGAAAGAAAGGGAGAGCTGTGGTGGAAAACCAGTGTCCTGTCCTGGGCCCTGAGGAGAAAGCCCCTCTCTGTACTGGTGGAGAGGGGCAGGGGAAAGTTCCCCACAGTTTGGCCAAAAGTCATCCTGCCTATTGCTCTTTTTGACACAACCTCACACTTTCTTTCCAGTCCTATATTCCTGGCTGTGTGCAAGCTATTTCCACTTGGATGTTCTGCCAACAGCTTAAACTAAACATGCTTAAAGCAGAGTTTCTCTTCCCCCACAAAGCCTCACACCTTCCCCAAGGCCTCCAGCTTCACTGCTGACACCCGAACAGCCCAGGGCCTGGCCAGCCTGGATGCTTCTTTCTCCCCTACCCCAGTACCTCTCGCTCTCCCTGCCTTTGAACCTTGTGCTCTTCCCTGGGTAATATTTTTCAGAGTCACCTTTGCCATACCCAGGCTGCAACCCTCTCCCACTCTGTACCTCATCCCTGGAGATTCCTGCTACAGCCCCTAACTGGGCTCTGGACTCAGAGTCTCTCCCTCAGCCGGGGCCATGCATACGTCCTGGCCACATACATTGTCCGTTTACTGCAATGGGTATGGTGGAACATCCATTGTACAAGAACAAGAAGCATAGACACAGATAATAGAGGAGCAAGGAGCCTACTGGGGAGAGTGAGTCAGACCTGGCTGTGAATCCCAGATCTGCTACTTACAAGCTGTGTGATCTTAGGCTTGTTATTTCACCTCTCAGTGCCTCAGTGCCCTTATCTCTAAAATGGGGTTGACAGAGTTGACCTCCTAGGATTCTTGTGAACTTGAATGCTCGAAGAAGGGAACACAGAGAAGGGGCATACACTAGAATGACATCCCCCAAAAGCTACAGTGGGCAAAGCCATGGAGACTGTCCCCAAGGACATGAAAGGCTGGGTGGCCAGAGCTGTTTGTATACATTTGTGTTTTTATCATTATGTATAAAAACAGGAAATCGAGTAGGGAATCAATTCCACTAGACCCAATTCTTGGCCCTTGCCAAACTTCCCCCACCCCCTTGTATAAACAGGAAATCAAGGCCACAATCTACGAAGCTGACTGGAGTGCCCAAGGATGCCCTGATATCTCTCCGTTCTCTTCTCAGTTTTCTGTTTCTCAAGGCCCTTTCCCCAGCACTAATCCTGTCCCCTCTCTTCTTCGTCTTTCCTTTTCAGTCCTCCTCCTCCTCCTCTTTTTTAACACAGGAGCAGAAGCTAGTGCCTGTCCAAGCCCGCTGGCCTGGGGCAGAGGAATGTGGCCGCTCCCTGGGCGCTGGGTGGCCAGGCCCAGGCGCTCACTCTCACTCGGGCTGGCAGTCGGCAGGCCAGGAGCTGGGGAGGCTCCGGCACCTTGTTCCGAGGGGCTGGAAAGCACTACAGACGTTAGCTCATCACTCCCTGGCAGAGGCCCACCCGTCTGCTATTCTCCCTAGCATCTTCCAGATGGGGAAATGGAGGCACAACCACACTCAGTGTGGTTGCAGACTTGCAGGATCCCAAGGGGCCTTCTGGGCAGGGTCTCCAGATGAAGTGAGGGGGAAAGGCCATCTGGACTTCCCCAAACATAGTTGCATTGTATGGGGCAAGGGAGGATATGGGAATGAACTGTGGTCCAGACTGCGGTATCTGAAGGGGGCACCAGGGAAGAACGGGAGGGTGGTAGCAAGGATGCACCTTCTTCTGAGCACCCACACATGAAGGGGCCCCCAAAAAGCTGCAGCTTTGCTCAGTAGCCTGTTAGAATGACTCACCACTCTTTCCTGAGACATTTGCCTCACCCATTACCTCTGGAGTAAGAGGCAGCCTAGATCTAGTCTACACGGTCAGACACCAAAGAGTTAACTCTGATTATGTTGCCTGGCTTATTATGTTTTCCTCCAGTGCTTTTCTGTTATTTCCAAATTCTGTGCAGGGAACAGTTATGACATTTATAACCAAACAAAATGTTAACCATTTTTAATTATTAAAAAGAAGCAGCAACTGGAATGTGGTGATGAGCCCTGGGCTTGGAGTTGAGGAGCCCAGGTCAAGCACACTCTCTCACTTGCCGTGTGTCACCTAGGACAAGTGACTTCACCTCTTTGAATCCTAGTTTTCTATAAAATGGACATAACCCCACAGGGTTAGCATAAGATTGAAAGAGATGATGTAGGTGAAAATGGTTTTTAAAAAATGTTTGTGGAACTTTTCAAACATATACACAAGTAAACACAATGAAGAAGGCCATGTATCCATCTCATTTTATCTAGATTCCCACCCACTTAACCCTATCCCCACCAGAATATTTTAAAACAAACCTGAGACATGCTCTTTTTTCCCATAAATACTTCCTTATTGATCTGCTTTTTACATTTTTCATAATTAAAAAATAATACATAATGATTGTAAAAAACTGAAAAATTATGAAATCTTGTATAAAGGAGAAAACGAATCACCCCCACCTCCCAGAGACAACCATGTTTTGGAGTAGCCTATTATTTATTCCATGCACATACAGATATACACTTATACACATAAGTGGGATCCTACTGTATGTGCCATTTGTAGGTATCATTTTATTTTAATTATAAAAGTAATAAAATCATATTATGGAAAATTACCCATAATCCTTTACCACCTAATATAAAAACTTAATATTTTCATATATCTCCTTCTCACTTTCTTTAATTTACATACATAGTTTTAACACAAGTGGGATCATACTGATTATCCACTTTCCAAATTATGAATCTGTTTTAATTGTAAGAAAATAATATAATCATGTTGCAGAAAAATAAAGAAGAGGAAAAGAAAAATAGCACCATAATCCCACTATTCAATTATAATCACTGTTATCATTTTGGTGTATTTACTCCCAATATTTCTTCCTCGCACATACAATTTTAACAAAAGTGGGGGCATACTGTTTATGCAGTTCATTAACTATAAACTTATATTTAATTATAAGAATAATATTGTATGTCATGGAGAAAAGAGAGAAAAAAATCACTCATAATCCTACCACCCCACTGACTATGTTGTTGGTTTTCCTGACCATCGCTTCATTACCCATATTCATACAGGGCTGGAAACGTACCCTTTAATATTCTATTCTTTGTGCCCTTTGCAACTTGGCATCATCATATTTATGCAACTTTGTACCCAGAGTTTCTTAGTTTAATGTTTTGTAGTGAACATGTTCCCATAAATGAGTTGGAAATCTGTTGGTTTGGTTTGTTCTGGGTTTTGTTTTGGTTTTTTGTTTTTTGTTTTTTTTTTTTTTTTGAAGTGTCAAGGTCCCAAGGGACACTTCCTCACCCTGGACATTTAGATTGCTTTCTATTTTTCACTATCATAAACAACTCTGCTCCAAACATTCTTGAGCAAAGACTTATGCTTTTTAGCTTTTTTAACACACATATTGAGTATATGTTTCTGGAGACTATTCTGGATGTTTACGGCTGTCCGGAAAAGAAGTGATCATCTTGGATTGGTCCCTAACTTACTCCTGTCACGTGGCTTAGACAGCCCTTGGTTTTGGAGGGCAGGATTTTGAGAGCAAATCTGCGTTTTCCTCTCCCTCCCCTTCCTGAGTTTATAGACCTCCTTCACCTCCTCTCAGGCTGTTTTTTTTTTTTAATTAATCATTCAGCAAGTATTATTGAATCTGAAGTGTGTGAGCTGAGGCAGGGCTAGGGGGCAAAAGACAAAGAATCAGAAGGCACAAAGGAGCACTTTTTGACCGCTTACTACACAGCAGGCACCAAACAGGCTAACTCCACAGAGTCACTACCCTTGTTCCCCATTTAGCAGATGGGAAAACTAAGGCCCTAACAATGAAGCCACGTGGTAAGATCACACAGCTAGTAAATAATAAAGTAGGGATTTAAACCCAGGCGGACTGACCCCTGAACCTGTACTCTGGACACAGCCTAGATGCTTCCTTACCCTCCCAGGCAGCAAAGTGTAGGGGTGAGGGTATAGACTTTGCAGTCAGCTTAACCGGATTCAAACACCCGCCTCCTGGCTGTGTGAACCTGGGCAAATCTCTGCGACTGCGTTTCGCCTTTGGTAAACCCTGCGTCACAGGTGGGAATTAAATGAGATGATGAATGGAAACGTGCCAGGCCCAATGCCGGTGCACAGAAAGTTCTTGCCGGGTGACCATCTTCGTCCTCTACTTGCTACGCGAGCTCGAAGTCTAGTTGCCAAGTTGGAGAGAAGAGTTCAGCGGAGAGCTCTGAGCTCGGCTGGAGCCGACTAGGAAGTCAGAGATCCGGGGCTTATTTGCAGAGAAATGCAAATGTCTCCTTTGCTCTCTCCCAGCCTCTGCAACTAACCTCCTCTCCCATCTCCCCCCAAGAGAAAGGGGTGGCTTTTGTGCTCCAGAGCTGAGCCCTTTGAAGCCCCTCTTTCCTGCTCGCCGGGAGGTGGACAGTAGAGATGACAGGAAGTCACCAGTGGGAAGACCCTTTCTGGCATGTGGGCACAGAAATGGGGCGGAGGGCGCTCTTTTTTCTGCCCTTCAATGGTCCGGATGGGGGAGGGGATGGCTGTTGAGCAACTGCTCCGGAGACACTCCAGAAGCCCAGATGAACATATGCCTCTTTCTAACAATTGGCCTGGGAGCCATCCAATAGATGGAGGGCGGATTCGCCACCTCCCGGATCCGGAGCCTGCAACGAAGACGCTGCCGCCGGTTCTAGATCTGCTCCCCAGCGGGGGCTGAGGGAGAGGATAGGTTGGAGGTCCAAAGTAGCAACACGCCATTTAAACACCCTGGGTCTCTCCCCTCAGGCAAACACGGAGAAAGCTTGAGGGTGTCTTATATAGGCAAACTCTATAGGGTTTTATGGTCCCGAAAGATCCCGCCTTTTATCATAGGGAAACTGGGTACGACCCACGATCTCTGGGTAAAGTGAAAAGTGCAGCAATGGTGTGGTTGTTACGGGGGTTTGTGTTGGGGTTGGGTGAGTGGAAGGAATGGAGACATGCAAGGCTGGGGAATTGGTTTACCTGGAGTCCAGAGAACTCGCCCCAGCTTCCTCCAGGTGTCAAAGAAGGGCCTTGACCTATCCCTCTGTTTGCTGCCCATCTTTGTGTCAGTAAGCAGTTCAGTCTGTCAGCAAACAGAACTTTGTTCGAAGAGCAAATGCAAGGCACTTGGGGATTAAATAAAGGAAAGGAAAGAAAGGGGGGAGGAAAGGACCTTTAGGTCTTCAATTCCAATTAAGAAGACAGAACACATACATAGTGAATATGCCTTGGTGACATTCCCCCCCCCTTTTTCATAACATTGGGACTTGTTTTAAAAGCATGTTTTATAAACAGTGTAAACTGAGTCGTTGTTGCTTAAAGGGGCCAAAAAAAGGAATGTGGTAGAGGGGTAATCTTGGTGGCCTTCCTGTAAGAGGTGAGACAGAGCTTCTTGGCTACAAGGAACACGAACTGAGATGAAGAAGAAGGCTGGACCTCTTTCCTATAAAGATTTGTAAGATAACATCCCAACGTGGGAACGGTGTGCTCCGAGTGCGAAATATTCTTGCTAGATGTGAAGGATTGTATAATCATAATAAAATAACCTGTCATAGTGGGAAGGCAGGAGGAATCCCTGGGAGCCCAAAGACAAGCTGTTCCTCCCCTACTTCCTGGTCTTTTTGGCCTGCCTCGTGAGTTGCACCTGGTTCTCGAGGGCAGCATATTTCTGCGTCTCATCCTGCCAGCCTCCGTCTGCCCTGGATAACCACAAGAGAGAATACCTGAAACCCAACCCGGCTCAGGCCTTCGAGGGAAGTCACCGCTGCCGGCACATAGGCCCTCGATGAGGCTCTGTCTGGAATCTGGGGACTTTAAGGGGAACGGGGACCCCAGGCTCGTCCCTCCAGCAAGGGAAATGGTGCAGCCCAAAGGGGCAGACAGGCTCCGAGAAAGGCGTGCAGAGAACCCAAATCGTACCCCCTCTCTGGCACCGTCCCTTGTGCGCCCCCTGCTCGAGGTCAATCCCTGAGTTCATAGCTCTCCCCCCAACCCCTCTGAAGCCCTCTCAGGTCACCCGTTAGATTTAGGTCAGAAAACATACACTAACGGCTTTCCTTCGCCTCAGCGAAATTACTAAGTGGAATTTATTGGGCAAGTCCATGAAGGGCAGTAGGGAGAGACTACGTCCCAGGTCCGGGGTCCCGCCAGTTTTAGAAGCACAGGCGTTGCCCAGGGGCTCAGGGTTCGGGGTGCCCATGGCCTGGGCCCGCCAGCCCCATCCCGAGAGCCGTGGCCCGTCCTCTGCGCTGCCGGACCCGCGGAGCCGCTCGGACTCCGTTCCCCAGCCGGCCCTTCGCTTTCACACGATCCGCGGCGACTGCACCAGCTCGAGCGCCTTTAAAGGGCCACACACGCTAGCCGCCGCTATAAAATGTTCCCAGCGGCACAGCTGCAGAAGGGATACGGGTGAGCTGCCCAAGAGGAGGCTCACTCTTCGCCCGGCAGTCAGCCCGCAGCCCTCAGACTAAGGCTCATTCCTGACGAGGAGGGAGAAGGCTAAGGAAGGCACAGCACCCGCTCTGGCCCTGCGTGAGTATCCAGTTCAGATTTTGCCACCAACTCGCCCACGAGCCAGGACATGTGCTAATAATGCCCTAAGCCGGTTATAAAGACGTGGAAATTGAGGGGGAGAGGAAAAAAAGGGGGAAAAGGGTCTGTCCTTCCTGGGATTCCTTGCCGAGGCCAGCCTGCTGCCGTGTGCGTGTGCGTCAGGGCTCTCCGGGCGGCAATGGGGGCTTGAGAGCCGGGTCCCCCGCGCCGGGAAGGGAGCGCGGCGGCCACCGCTGCCACCGCCCCGGAGTCAGGCGCCGAAGCCGCGGGCCGGCGGGCGGGCGGGCGCGGGCCGGGGCCGCTTGGCGCGGCACGGTGCGGCGCGGCGGCGGCGCGGCGGTGCGGGCTTTTCCCAGGCGCCCCGGGGTCGGGTGGCACTGAGCGCGACCGGTTCGCGGCGGCGGCGGCGGTGGCGGCGTGCGTGCGTGCCAGGGGCTGGGGGCTTTGCCGTTTCGCCCGCGGCTCACCGGGCTCCGCGCTTCCCTCTCCAGGGCAGGAGGCTTCGCTGAGGTAAGCCGGGCCGCCCGGTAGGGCGCTGGGCTGGGCGGAGGGGCCAAGGACTCCAGCGGAGCGGGCTTGAGGAGCGGGCGGCGGCCGCGCGGGCCGGGGGGCTCTTGGGGAGTTGTTTTCTGTTTGAAAAGCTGCTCTGCTGGGGGTGGAGGGGCCACCGCCCGCCTGCCCGCCAGTGAGCCGGTTCGCTCTCCAGCGCTCCCGCCTCCCGGCCAGCCGCGCCAGGCGCCCGCTTCTCCCGGGGAGACGGCAGTACCTTTTCTCCCCGCGCCCGCGCTTTCTCCAGCTTGGCGTCCACGGACTTTGCTAATCTCCCGGACCGCATCTGGACGCTCCGGCTCCGGGGCTGCACAAAGCTCAGGTTTCCTTTGGTGGCTGAAGGCGAGGGGGGCTTTTCGGGCCGCGTTTGGGGGAATTGCGGGATGGAAGTTAGCGAAATTGGGCAACTTGCCTCTACTATCTAGTTGACCTCTACTCTCCCCCACATGCACGCCCACACAGGCACGCACACCCGCGCACACACCCCTCTCCTTATAAAACAGCGCAGCGGGGCCCGGCCGCTCTTGGAGTCTCTGCCTCACAGAGCGCTGGACTTGGAGTCAGAAAGACGTGGCTGCGAATTCCGGCTCCGGCACTTTCTAGCGCTGTGACCTTGGGCAAGTTACCGAACCTCTCGGAGCCTATCTCACTCTTCTGGTAGTGGGGTTAGAGCACTGACCACAGGCGGCCCGGCTAAGGGGTAGGCTCAGCCTGCGGCCGCCTCAGATGCTCTGCGGGACTCAGTGAGTGTTGGTGAGGCTCAGGAGTGGCCGCCGCTGGAGCCTGAGTGCGCCCCCGCGCGCGGCCACACCGTGGGGCCAAGACCCCGCTCTCCTGCCCGCCTGTTCGTGCGGTCTCAACGATCGGTTACTGACACAGCACTTGCGGGAACGGACGCTCGGAGCCCTGGTGGCCTGGGTGCTCGCGCCTCTCGTGCAGGGATGCTCCAGGCCGCCCCCAGCTCTGGCGGCTCCACCTGGGATACGGCAAGGAGGGCAGCCGAGCTGTTCGCAAACAACGGGCCTTTAGTTTTCAGGTGGCGAAACTGACTAGTCTGGGTTAGAGCGCGTCCGAGCCAAGCCGCAGTACTGTTTGGATTTTTAAATTTCTCCTGAGTGAGAAAATAGCAATCGGGATGGAGCCATCCGGTTGGTGCTATTTTAACTTTTGGTTCCCCAACAGGTCAAAGAGGAGGCCCCCTTACCTGCTTCTCCCTTCTTTCTTCTTCCTCTTCCCTCCCCATCCTCATCTAGGCGGGAGGGGGCCGCCGGGCCACGGGAAGGTCTGAAGAAAAGGTTGGGCGGGAACTGGTAGCCAGCCCGCGAGGCACCAGTGTGTGAGGAGGCACTTGTTGCACTGGGTTGCCCAGTCGCCTCTCGCAGCCGTATCACAGTGGTCAGCTCTTGGCTTGGAGAACAGTCTGGGACGTTTCCGAGCTGCCAAGTTTTGCCCTCCATCGGGCTGGGTGGCGGAGTGGAGACAGAAAATCGGGCAAGTAGGGGCAGGGATTCCGATCGAAACGCGATTGCCTTCTTCAGACAGATTCAGCAACACTTACTGAGAGCCCACCGGCAAAGACCCAGGCGGGGCTTAGCCAGGTGTCGGGGGAGGGGACCGGTGATGGGAGGCAACAGATCTGAATGAAAACAGGGTCCTGTTTACGGGGCGCTCCCAGCGTGAAGGGGGGAGATGTGGTAAAAAAAAAAAAAAAAAAAGGTCTTCCCCAGGAACTGATATTAAAACAGATACTTTTTTTCTATCTTTTTACCCTCCCCTTTTTGTTATTGTTGCTGCTAGTGTTAATTTCTTTTTTTGTACATTTGGATGCCTGGCGGCATAAAGAAGGAAGGGAAGGAAGGCTGCATAAGAGTGGGGAAAGATGGGCAGAGCCCCTCAACCTTTTTCTTAGGTGAAAATTGCTTGATGGTGAAGGTGCTGGGCTCTGGAAGACACATGGATTAGACTCCTTGTCTTGTGATCACTGGCTTGAAATGTTACCGGGTTACCTCAGAAAAGAAACAGGGCTCCAACCAAGCAGTGGTGGTGGCGACCCAGCAACTGATATTTTTTCTCATGTTTTTTCCCTCACTTCTTCCTTTCTCTATTTTTCTTGCCTCCCTCTCCTACAAGTGGTGCGAAGACGATAAAGAGAGGTAATAAGTGGCCACTTTATAGAAGTGTCTGAACAGATTCTTAATGACCACTGGAGGAGGGATGTGTCAAGGAGAATTCTAGCCTTGTTGGAAAGATTAGAGATGCTTTTTAAGTTGCTGAAGAATCTTTTGGGCAAAATGTATTTATAAATATGAAATTCGACATCTCTAATTCATCACAAAGGCTAGAATATATGAGGCTTTAAAAAACAAGCTGCTAGGAAAATATCTTGAGAGTTTTCAGGTGAGGAGATTTTTTATTTTCTCAGTTGGGGGGTTCTTTTCCCCTCACCCCCTCATCCTTTGGCACTTGAGCTAGGGAATTATTTCTTTGGAAACCAGTTGATCATTCCAGGTATGATTCTGTTGTCAGGCAAGGCCTGTGGGCATAAGAGTGCTAGATCCTGTTCCCAGAACCCTGCTACTTGATAGGAAAGCCATTGAATCACAGTGCTTGTTTCTCTCTGGGAAGAATTATTCGCATCTGTCATTATAGATGGGTGTGGCTGGGCTCAGACCAGCTTCCCCAGGGCTATCTTGGAGGAGGCTTGAGGCAGGGGAGGAAGTGGAGACATTCCTCAAGGCTCTTTGGCTGGGTCAGAGCCCCTGGCCTACCATGAACAGCCTGGCTTGTCTCAGGCCCACACCTGAGTCAGGACTTTGGAGCTCCATGGTATTTGCTTTGGGGACTTATCCCTTCCCTAGGCTGCAGCTTCCTGCTCTCTAGATCTTCCTTGCCCTGACTCCTTCCCACTTTCTCCCAATCTGAGTGGAGTCTCCAGCTCTCCAACCCAGAAGCCAGTGGCCCATGGAGAAAGTTGTGCTACTTAGGCAGGGACATTTCTGCCTTCAGAATCAGGAACAGTACCATCCCACCCCCCACACACACTTGGGGCTCTGAAATCACTAGCATGAGGAAACAGTTGTCGTGTACCCTCTTGGTGATGTGGGTATCTGGCTACCTGGGCAGCACCTGGCCGAACCAAGCACTTTTCCTGCCTCAGGCAAACAAAGTTCCAGCTTAAGCCCCTCCCTTGCTCAAGTGTTCTGTGGTCTTGTGTCTAACCCTGTTACCATCCTTGCCTTGTAGCCTGTGGAAGTGCTCCGCTTCGGGCTTTGTCAGTGCTTTCTTCGTGAGTGAGGCCTTTACCTTTACCTCTTCTTCCTCATATTACAGCACAACAGCTCCAGCTGGCAGCATCACCTTCCACCAGTTTATCCAACTTCTGTCAAGGCTCTGAAATGCCAACGATGTCGAGACCTGCACTTGATGTCAAAGGTGGCACCTCACCTGTGAAGGAGGTAATTTTTGCCATTTTACAAACGGAGACACTGAGACGTGGGAAGATGAGCTGGCTTGGGGCCATGTTGTAGACCCTTCTAGCTGTGGTGTCAAGTGTGGTGTCCTTTAGCAGAGAGGAGACAACAGGGCTTTCTCTGGGGAGAATGAAAGTTTCTGCCTAAATGTACTCAAATCGAACCCACTTGGGTTGTTGAAAGATGGCAGGGCAGGGAGCAGAGAGGCAGAACTGGAACAAGACAACACCATTAACGTGAGACTGAGAAAAGATTAACATGAGACTGAGAAAAGGGACATTGGCCCTTATTAGAATAGTGAGGTGGAGGGAGGGAGATGAAAGCAGCAAACCCACTAAGGGTGGCAGGTGCCAAGCATGAGGACTGAGCTCAGAGCCATGGCAGCAAAAGGATCCTTGGGCTGAGAGCCAATTTCCCAGGGGGCCTCCTTGCTACCTCCCCCCTACTGTCCCCTAATGAAGTGCATGTAGGAGCTTTCTGGGCCTGGTACTATGCTGTGCCTTTCTCTGTCTTCTAGGATGCCAACCAAGAGATGGGCGCTCTGGCCTACTCTAACCTGGGGGTGAAAGATCGCAAAGCAGTAGCCACCCTGCACTACCCCGGGGTAGCCTCGAATGGAACCAAGGCCAGTGGGGCTCCCGCTAATTCTGCGGGATCTCCACCTCCAATAGGTTCTCCTACCACCACCCCTCCCGCTAAACCCCCACCCTTCAACCTGCACCCTGCCCCTCACCTGCTGGCCAGCATGCAGCTGCAGAAACTTAATAACCAATATCATGGGGTGGCTGCTGCCAATCCAGGCCAACCCGGGGAGGCAGGGCCCCAACAAAACTGGGGCATGGAGGCTCAGGCAGGAGGGGCGGAGTCACCCGCTCCTTCTGCCGGTGCCCAGAGTCCTGCTATCATTGATTCTGACCCAGTGGATGAGGAGGTGCTGATGTCACTGGTGGTGGAACTGGGTCTGGATCGGGCCAACGAGCTTCCGGAGCTGTGGCTGGGGCAGAATGAGTTTGACTTCACTGCAGACTTCCCATCTGGCTGCTGATGTCAACTGTCCTAAAAATGGAGGAATAAAGCCACCAATTCTGTTGTAAATACAAATAAAAGTTACTTGCAGAGAGATGGCATGATTGGAGGTGTTTTTCATTGAGGTCTAAAGGTGTGTGGCCTGGCCTGACATCCTTTTGGCAATTCTGAGGCCCCTAGTGGGGTTGTGGGTGGATAGCTGAGCGGGAGCTGGGTGGGATGAGAGGAATGGGGGAGCCTGGAGGGGACTGCTCAGCAAATTCCTGCTGCTGCCGCCACCACCATTATCTCTTCAGGAGCCCTCATTACCCTAAGACCCCAGGAACATTATCCTATATTCGAGGTTGAGTACAGGGGCTGGTTGGGGGCATTCTCGGAAGAAAGACTGACCCAGACCCTTCCTCGGCCTCTTCTCCACTTGCACATTCAGGTCTAAAGAGTTGCCCTGGCCACATGGCACACAGTTCACCAATCCTAAAAGCCACCCCCACCCACTCTCTAGCCCCAGTCCAAATGACCCATTAAGGTTACCCCTTTGCCCTTTTCCCTTTGACCTACGTGGAATCCTATGACCTGGGAGGTCTGAGTTCTCTGGAAAATTAGAAAAGCTACAGACTCCCACTAGGATCCAGGTGCTTTCTTCCAGTCCCTCACATTTGCTCAATCCCTCCCTCCAAGCCTGGCCTGAGGATCTCCTGACTCTGGCCTCCCAGGCCCACCCTGTGTGGTGACAGCCTGTTTATTAGGGCTGTCCTCCATCTTAGAGATACAGATCAGGGCTGGAGATATAGCCTTTGCCCTTAGATTAAGTGCTGAGGGAGCAGTGGCTTCAGAAGCATGCCAAGTGACAAGACAGTAGTACTAAAACTGGATCCTGGCGTGGAGTAGGGGGATAATTCAACCCCGTCCTCATGTTGACACAGCCCAAGAGTCTCCTCTACCCATATCTCAGACTCCCAGAGACATCCTTCCTTGGACATTGTGAAAATTACTTGAATCAGCCCAGGACTAGCACGAGAACTGTCCTCCAGTGAGCACTTTGAAAGGAGCCTGCTGGCAGAGGCAAGGCACTGGACTCGGCATTCCCTGAGCACCTACTCGGGGCCAGGCACTCTGCTAGGCATGGGAACATGAATTAGGTAAAGCCCGTACCTTGGAGTGGTTCCTCACCTAGAAGGAGAAAGAAATTACACAGTATTACCTATAACACTCAGGGAAAGTGCTATTCGACACCAGGAAAGGAAACAGCTCCATCTGCCTGGAAAATCTGGGGAAGGCTTCCTGGTACTAAACCGGTTGGTTGGTTGGTTTTTACTATCTCACAAGTAGTAAGCACATGGCACAAACTCTGTGAAAAGTAGAAACCTTACAGGGAAGTTAAACCCTTTGACCAACTCTGTCCCTCAATCTCGATCACCTCTGGTCCTGCACAGAGGTAGCAACTATTTATCTGGTTGTGGTGCATCCTCGCTGACCTTGCTCTGTGCCTTTATACTAAGACACATCTACCCACAAAAACAATAGGGTTTTAAAATAAGACTAGAGCCAGCCAATGAAAGAATGAGTAATGGGATAAGCCGTTATGCAGGCCACAAGTTTGTGAAAGGGGCAGTGGTGGCTAAAAATCAGAATTTTTCTCTTCTTCTAGGCCAAGTGAGGAACATGCCTTTATCCTTAGTACCACCAGCCCTGTAGCTTGTAGAGAATCTCTGGAAGTTTGTAGGAAAGCAAAGAATTAACCAACTTTGATTTTTAGGATGATTCCACTGAAGGTGGACGGTTAGACTTATCTAAGCTGCAAACAGGGAGAAATGGGTTCTGAGGGATAGAAAACTGAAGAGAGGAAAGAATGGAAGCCTGGGAGAAGTGGAGAAAACAGAGGAGGCTGGAGGGCCTGGAGGTCTTTATGCAGAGAAGAGATCAGGACTGGGGGAGGCAGGAAGTGAAGGGGAAGGGGGACGCTCTGGTCAGCAGGTGGGTTTCAGAGTCTGGACAATCTAGTGACACAAGGCAGGGGTGGGCTCAGGAGTGGGGTCTAAAGCAGAACAGCAGGATGTGGAAGGATCTAGACCTTTGTAAAAGGCTGGAGGGTTCTGGGCCCCTCCCCAGCTGGGACCTTCACAAAACATGATTCTGGCCAAACAAAATAGGTCAGCAGGCTGGAATGTTTGCCACCTTTGACCTTTAGAGCCCCTAGGGTATCAGAAGTCCTTAGGGTGGGGAAAAGCGCAAGCTGGAGGTCAGTGCCTCTCAGGGGGAAGGGTAGCCTTGGAATCACAGAAGTGACAGAAGGGCAGCTGGGAAGCAGGTGGTGGCAAGAAATGGCCTGGATATCCTTAGAGAAGGTGCTTCTGAAGGAAGAGGAACAACAAGAACTTGGGCATGGCAATTCTGCCTCCTGGTGCCAGGGGCCTCAAGTGTGGCCAACTGAGCGGCCTCGTCTCCAGAGGGCTTGGAGGGAGAGGAAGGCAGGGAGCAACCTCCAGGGAGAGCGAGCCTAGACTGAGCTGGGGTGAGGAGTGGGAAGGTGTGAGGCAGTAATTTTTTTATTGCTGGAGAAGGGGCCAGAGGGACAGAACTGTCATAGGATCCAGGGGCTGGGGGGAGGATGGCAGGGAAGCCTCTGTCCCTGCCCCACCATTTCATATTCAGGCATCTCATAACACAACTGGACATGTCCAGTAGGTTATCAGAGTATTTCTGAAGCCAACTCCAAGTCTCTCCCTGGGGGCTAGGAAGCAAGGGTCCCAGATGCACACAAGTAAGGAACACTGCCTGCCTTCAAGGAGCTTGTAGCCTAGAAGCAGATGAAGATGCATGACCAAGAACGCCTCCAAGACACCAGGTACTGTGCTGCTCCCTAGGGTCAAATGAGGCAGACTGTCTCTGCTCTCAAGGAACTCACAGTCCAGCGGTGGGGACAGCCATGCATGGGGGGAGAGAGGAGTGGGCATGGCACAAATGAAAAGATCCGGGCATGGTGTAAACCAGAACCAAGCATTAGAAAACCTATGGCTTTGTCAGGGAAGGGTGGAAAATCCAGGAGCTTGATTTTCTTGAAGGGCAGAGGGCAGAGGGAAGATTGAGTTCGAGTCAGATTTTGCATTGTTTCTACTTTATTCCACAGACTAGGGGGAACCTATCATTCAACAAACATGGGTTGAGCACGTACTATGTACCAGGTGCACACTAAGCACTGTAAATACATGATGAGCACATTGCCCTTTCTTTCATGAAGTTTTTTTTAAGATTTTACTTTATTTTTATTTTTTAAAAGATTTTATTTATTTATTTTTAGAGAAGGGGAGGGAGAAAGAGGGTAGAGAAACACGATGTACAGTTGCATCACGCGCACCCCCCACTGGAGACCCGGCCTGCAACCCCAGCATGTGCCCTACACTAGGAACTGAATCGGTGACCCCTTGGTTCTCAGGCTGGCACTCAACCCACTGAGCCACACCAGCCAGGGCGATTTTAATTTATTTTTAGAGAGAGGGGAGAGGGGAAGGGAGGGAGAAAGAGAGAAACATCAATCAGTTTCCTCTTGGCACACCCCCAACCAGGGACCAGCAGGCAACCCAGGCATGTGCCCTGGCTGGGAATCGAACCAGTAGCCCCTTGGTTTTCAGGCCAGCACTCAATCCACTGAGCCACACCAGCCAGGGTGCTTTCACGAAGTTTAAAGTTTAGCAAGGAGATAGTCAACAGTCAAATATCATGCAGATAATGACAAATTATGAGAAGAGACAGAAAGAAAAGGTACAGGTGCTATGAAAGAGTGTAATGGGGGGATTAATTTCAATTGTAGTATATAAGGGAGGGCTTCCAAAGGTTTTAAATAATGGAGTTCAGTGGTTAGAGCTTGCATGAAGAAAATGAATCAGGTGTGTGTGGCAGATCAGAATTATGGTGATGCTAGAGAGCTGTTACAGTGGTCCAGGCAAGAAGTTATAAAAACCAGAAATTAGTCCATGATGAAAAGGTAGCATTTCAATGGGGGGTTGTTGTTAACTGAGTATAGAGTTTCAATTTTGCAAGATAAGTTTTAGAGATCTGTTGAACAACAATGTGAATAACAACACTACTGAACTGTACACTAAAAATGGTTAAGATGGAAAATTTTATGTTAAGTGTTTTTTAACCACAATATTTTTAAAAGGAAGCATTTCGAAGTAGAGAGGTAATGATGGGCTATTCAATAAATGCTTTGGGACAACTGGATACACTACCTTACAATTTACACAAAAATAAATTCCAGATGGAGCAAAGATTTAAAAATGAAAAGTGAAACTATAAAAGTACTAGAAGAAAATATGGGAGGATTTAAAAAAATCTTTGAATGTTGCCCTGGCTGGTGTGGCTCAGTGGATTGAGTGCCAGCGTGTGAACTAAAGGGTCACTGATTTGATTCCCAGTCCGGGCACATGCCTGGGTTGTGGGCCAGGTCCCCAGCTGGAAGTGTGCAAGAGGTAACTGATCAAAGTATCTCTTGCACATTGATGTTTCTCTACCCCTCTTTCTCCCTCCCTCCCCCATCTATAAAAATAAATAAAATCTTTTTAAAAAATGAGCAAATAATACCAACAAATAATATCAAAATTAAATACAGAAAAAGAAATTAAAATGGCTTTAAAGCTTATCAAAAGATGCTCACATTCACTCATACTAAAATAGTATTTTCAAACTACACTAGGGAACTTCTAGCTGCAGAACAAGATGACATAGACTCACCTTTCCCTGCTCCTCTCCTTCATATACAACCATATTCCTAGAAATTATTCAACAGATAATGATGAAAGGACTCTAAAACCAGAAAAGAGGTGGACTGTCTAGGAATTTCAAAACTTGAGAAATGACAACAGGGTGAGTTCCCTTGGGTTTCTTTATATCTCTCATACACCCTTACCCTGAGTGCCAAAGATACCTGCAACCCAAAACTACCACCACCAACACATTCTCTCTCTCTCTCTCTCACACACACACACACACACTCACACACACATGCACACACACACTACTGCCTGGGAAAGGAAAAGCCCAACAGAGACCTAGTATGGGGAACTAAGTTCACTCCACAACCCAAACCCCAGAGGGTGATGCAAACTGCCTGCAGCTGCAAAGCCCTGAGCTGCCTCAGTTCCCACTCCAGAACTGGGACACCAGCAGGCAGCCTACTTTGCCTACAGCAGTAGCAAAGGCACATATTTCCCTACCCTCCACCCAGTGGCATAAGGAGACCCAGGCAAAGTGGCTTCAGCAGCCTCCCCATACACCAGAAGATCACCCAGCAAACACAAGAGGCTCAGGGAAGCACCTTCTGTGCCTGCAGACAGCACCAGTGAAGACAGAGTGGGAGCCCACAGAAGAATGGAGCATACCAAAATAACATTGCAATGGCTTGGAAAAATAAACTGCTGTCATTGAATCTACAGCCAACAGAAGTAGACCTGGATGTACATGGTAAACCCAAACAGGGTGACTGCCTGCTAAAGAAAAGACTAAAATGGGATCAAGATTTTCATAACATAACCAAAAAGTCCAGGATACAAAAGAAAATCACTCATCATAACAAGAGCCAGGAAAACCACGATTTGATGAGAGAAGACAATCAATGACACCAATAGAAGGGTGAATCAGATGTTGGAATTAACTAACAAGGGTTTTTAAGCAGCCATCATAGACCTGACTTGGGTGGCTCAGTCAATTGGGTGTCATCCTGCAAAGTGAAAGGTGGCTGGTTCAATTCCCTATTGGGGCACAGCTGAGGCAACTGATAGATGTTTCTTTCCCTCTTTTTCCTTCCCTTCCCCTCTCTCTAAGAATGAATAAGTAAATAATTAAAAAAATAAAGCAGCCATCATAAAAATGTTTAAACAATTACAGATTTACTTGAGAAAAATAAAAAACTGAAAATCTCAATAAAAAAAGAAGTTATCAAAAATAGCTAAATGGAAATTAAGGAATAAAAAAACAACTGAAGTAAAAAAAACTCACTGGATAGACTCAATAAGTGGAGATAACGGGATAGAATCAGTGAGTTTGAAGACAGATCAATAAAATTTAACTTACTGATTTAAAAGTGAGTCAATCAGCCCTAGCTGTTGTGACTCAGTGGATTGAGTGCCAACCTGCGAACTAAAGGGTCGTCAGTTCGATTCCCAGTGTAGGGCACATGCGTAGGTTGCAGGCCAGGTCCCCAGTAAGGGGACATGCAAGATGCAACCACACATTGATATTTCTCTCCCTCTCTTTCTCCCTCCCTTCCCTTCTCTAAAAATAAATAAATAAAATCTTTATTAAAAAGTGAGTCAATCAGAACTCATTTGAACAGCAGTAAGCTATAAATTCTGTATGTATATGATACTACCTAAAACAACCTCTAAAAAAAACTGTACAAAACAATATATTCAGAATCATTATAAATAGATCTAAATGTAAAATACCATATGATTTCACTTATATGGGGAATCTAAAGAACAAAATAAGTGAATAAACAAAATTGAAACCAACCCATGGACTCAGAGAGCAAATTGGTGGTTGCCGGAGGAGATGGAAGTTGGGGGACTGGGTGACAGAGGTGAAGACATTAAGAAGTACAGATTGGTCGTTACAGAACTGTCACAGGCATGTAAGTAAAGCTTAGGGAGTATAGTCAATAACATTGTGACAAATATGTATGGTGGCTGTTGGGATACTGGAAATATTGAGGGGAACATTATGTAAAGTATATGATTGTCGAATCACCAAGCTGTACAGCTGAAGCCAATAAAAAATAAAGTTGAATAAAATAAAAGAAACAGATAAGTAGAGTAGATTTAAAAAAAAAACATAAAATCCAACTATATGCTATCTGCAAGAAACTCACTTCAAACATAGGTAGGTTGAAAATAAAAGGATGAAAAGATATATCATGCAAACATTATTTTTTTAAAAGCAAGAGAAACTATCTTAATATCAGATAAAGTAGGCTTCAGAGAAAAAAATATTACTAGGGACAAAGAGGGACATTACATTATGTTAAAAGCATCAATCCAAGAAAACATAGCAATCCTAAATGTAGATGCACCACAACAAAGCTTAAAAATACATGAAGCAAAAAATTGAGAATGCTGCAAGGCAAAATAGACAAATCTGCAATTAGAGTTTCAGAGTTCAACACTCCCTTAGCAATTGGTAGAACAACTAGACAAATTCAGCAAAAATAACTCAACAATGCCATCAACCAAGAGGATCTAATTGACATTTACAGAACACTTCACTCAGCAACAGAAGAACAGATAGGTTTTTCAAGTACACATGGAACATTGACCAAGATAGGTCATATCCTGGGGCATAAAACAAACCTTATAAATTTAAAAGAATTGAAATCATACAGAGTATATTTTCTGGCTATGATGGACTTAAAGTAGAAATCAATAACATAAAAATAAGAGAAAAATCTCCAATCACTTGGAAACTAAACAACATAATTCTAAATAATTCATGACTCAGAAAGAAAGTCTCAAAGATGTTTTTTAATTTTATTTTTAAATTATAGTTTATACTTAATACTGTTTTGTATTAGTTTAATATTAGCTTCACTTTGCATTTCTCTGATGATTAGTGACATTTTATATGTCTATTGGCCATTTGTATGTCCTCTTTGGAGAAATATCTATTCAGATACTCTCCCAACTTTTTAATTGCATTATTTGCTTTTTTGGTTTTGAGTTGTATGAGTTCTTTATAAATTTTGGGTATTAACCCCTAATCAGATGTAGCATTGGCAAATATTTTTTCCCATTCAGTAGGCTATCTTACTGTTTTATTGATGGTTTCCTTTGCTGTGCAAAAACTTTTCAGTTCATGTAGTCCCATTTGTTTATTTTTTGTTTTGTTTCCTTTGCCCAAGGAGATATATCAGAAAAAATATTGCTACGAGAAATGTCAGAAATTTTACTGCCTATGTTTTCTTCTAGAAGTTTTATGATTTCAAGTCTTACATTTAAGTCTTTAATCCATTTTGAGTTTATTCTTGCATGTGGTACAAGAAGGTGATCCCATTTTATTTTTTGCATGTATTTATCCGATTTACCCAACACCATTTATTGAATAGACCATCTTTATCCCATTGTATTTCTGTGCCTTTTTTGTCAAATATTAATTGACCATATAGGTGTGGGTTTATTTCTGTGCTCTCTATTCTTTCCATTGATCTATATGTCTATGTTTGTGACTACTATGTTGTTTTTATTACTATAGCCTTCTAGTATAGTTTGATATCAGGTAGTGTGATGACTCCAACTTTGTTCTTCTTTCTCAAGGTGACTGAGGCTATTTGGAGTCTTTTGTGGTTCCATGTATATTTTAGAATTATTTGTACTAGTTCTGCAAAAAATTCTGTTGTTATTTTGATAGGGATTTCATTAAACCTATAGATTTCTTTGGTTGATATACATTTTAACAATGCCAAATCTTCCTATCCATGAAGAAGGTATATGCTTCCATTTATTTGTATCTTCTTCAATTTCTTTCTTCAGTATCATATTATATTTTAAGTACAAGTCTTCTACCTCATTGCTTAAATTTATTCCTGGGTATATTATTTTTTGATGCAATTGTAAATGGGATTTTTTTTCTTATTTCCCTTTCTGATAGTTCATTATTAGTGAATGAAAATGTAACTGATTTCTGAATATTAATTTTGTATTCTTCTACTTTACTAAATTCATTGATCAATTTTAGTAGTTTTTTCGTGGAGTCTTTAGGGTTCTCTATATACAGTATTACGTCATCTGCAAATAGTGATAGTTTTACTTCTGCTTTTTCAGTTTGAGTGACTTTTATTTCTTCTTGTCTGATTGCTGTGGCTAGGACTTCCAGTACTATGTTGAATAAGAGTGGTGAAAGTGGATATCCCTGTCTTGTTCCTAATCTTAAAGGAAATAATTTTAGTTTTTGCCCATTGAGTATGATGTTGGCTGTGGGTTTGTCATATATGGCCTTTATTATGTTGCAGTGTGTTCCTTCTATTCTCATTTTGCTGACAGTTTTATCATAAATGGGGGCTGAATTTTGTAAAATGTTCTTTCTGCATCTATTGATATGATTATGTGATTTTTATCTTTCATTTTATGTATGCAGCGTATCACATTAATTGATTTGTGGATACTATATCAACCTTACATCCTAAGAATTAATCCCACTGGATCATGGTGTATGATCTTTTTAATATATTGCTGGATTCAGTTTGGTAATATTTTGTTGAGGGTTTTGCATCTATGTTCACCAGGGATATTATTGGCCTATAATTTTTTTTTCTTTGTAGTATCTTTATCTGGCTTTGAAATTAGGATAATGCTGGCCTGGTAAAGTGAGCTTGGGAGACTTCCCTCCTCTTGACCTTTCTGAAATAGTTTGAGAATGATAGGTGTAACTTCTTTTTTGAATGTTTGGTAAAATTTACCTGTGAAACCATCTGGTCCAGGACTTTTTTTGTTTCTTGGGAGTTTTTTCCATTACTGCTTCAATTTCACTAGTTGTAAACAGCCTGTTCAGATTTTCTCTAACTTCTTGATTCAGTTTTGAAAGATTGTATATTTCTAGGAATGTATCCATTTCTTCCACATTGTCCAATTTGTTGGTACATAGTTGTTTCTAATGCTTTCTTATAATCCTTTGTATTTCTTTGGTGTCAGTTGTTTCTTTTCCTCTTTCATTTCTGATTTTATTTATTTGGGTTCTTTCTCTTTTTCTCTTGATAAATCTGGTTAAATCTTCATCAATCTTGTTTTATCTTTTCAAAAAAAACAGCTCTTGGTTTCATCGATCTTTTGCATTGTTTTTTAGACTCTATTTTGTTTATTTCTGCTCTGATATTTATAATTTCCTTTCTTCTACTCAGTTTAGGTTTTGTTTGTTGTTCTTTTTCTAGTTCCTTCAGGAGCAAAATTAGATTTTTTATTTGATACTTTTCTTATTTCTGGAGGTAGGTCATATTGCTATGAATGTTCTTAACACTGCTTTCACTGTGTCCCATAAATTTTGGGTTATTGTGTTTTCATTTTCATTTGTCTTCTTTGATTTCTTCTTTGGTTATTGTTAACCCATTCATTGTTTAATAAGATGTTATTTAGCTTCCATAACTTTGTGTGTTTTTCAGTATTTTTTTCTTATAATTGATTTCTAGTTTCATACCATTGTCAGAAAAGATGCTTGATATAATTTCAACAATCTTAAATTTATTGAGACATGTTTTGTTTCCTACCATGTGGTCTATCCTAGAAAGTTCCGTGTGCACTTGAAAAAGATGTATATTCTGCTGCTTTGGGGTAAAATGCTCTTAAAATATCAATTAAATTCATCTGGTCTAGTGTGTCATTTAAGGCTACCATTTCCTTGTTGATTTTCTGTCTGGAAATTCTATTTATTCATGTCATTGGGGTATTAAAATTGCCTACTATGACTGTACTACCATTGACCACTTTCTCCTATGTCCACCAAGATTGGCTTTATATATTTAGCTGCCCTTATATTAACACAAGTTCTATCATCTTGCTGGAGCGGTCCTTTTTATCATTATGTAATGTCCTTCTTTATCTTTTACTACAGCCATTGTTTTAAAGTCTATTTTGTCGGAAATAAGTACTTCTACCCTAGTACTTTTTTTAATTTAAAACTACTCTTTTTTTTCTTTTCTTTTTTTAAAAAAAATATTTATTTATTTTTCAAATACATTTGTCTCCGCCTACCCCCACCACCACTTTCCCCTACCCTTTTCCCCCCTCTCCCTCCCCGAATCCTTCCCCACTTTGGCTTTGTAAAACTACTCTCTTTTTTAAAAGATTTTATTTATTTATTCTTAGAGAGAAAGAGGAAGGGAAGGAGAGAGGGAGAGAAATGTCAATGCATGGTTGCCTCTCATGTGCCCCCTACTGGGGACCTGGCCTGCAACCCAGGCATGGGCCCTGAGTGGGAATCGAACCAGTGACACTTTGGTTCGCAGACCGGCCCTCAGTCCCCTGAGCCACACTAGCCAGGGCCCTAGCTTTTTTTTTTTTTAATTTCCATTTGCATGAAATATATTTTCCTTCCCTTTACTTTCAGTTTGTGTGTGTCTTTTATTCTGAGGTGGGTCTCTTGTAGGCAGCATATATGTGGGTGGTGTTTTCTTATCCATTCAGCTACCCTATGTCTTTTGATTGGAGCATTTAATCCATTTACATTTAAAGTGATTACTGGTAGGTACATATTTATTGTCATTTTATTCTTTATATCTATGTTCCCTTTTTTTCTTTCTTCTTCTTAGATAAGTCCCTTTAACATCTCTTTAACAAGAAATCCCTCCTGGGCAATCCCTCCTGGTCTGAAATGTTTGTGTTGGGAAATCAGCTGACAGACTTATAGAGCTCCCTTGTAGGTAACTGTCTTTCTCTTGCTGCATTTAAGATTCTCTCTTTTTCTTTGACTTTTGCCATTTTAATTATGATGCGTGATGGTGTGGGCCTCTTTGGGTTCATCTTTTTTTGGGCTCTACATTTCTTGAACTTGTGTGTATTTTTCCTTCACAAGATTAGGGAGGTTTTTAGTCCTTATTTTTTCAAATAGGTTTTCAATCCTCTGCTCTCTCTTCTCCTTCTGGTACACTTATGATCCAAATGTTATTATGCTTCAACAATCTCAGAGGTCCATTAAACTATGCTTACTTTTTAAAATTCTTTTTTTACTGTTGCTGCTCTGATTGAGTGTTTTCTGTTACCTCATCTTCCAAATCACTGATTCGATCCTCTGCTTCACTAACCTATTGTTCATTTATTCTGGTGTATTCTTTATTTCAGTTACTGTATTCATTTCTGACTTGTTCTTTTTTATGGTTTCTATGTCCTCTTTTATGTTTACTATCTCTTTGTTTAATTTCTCACTGAGTCCATTCATTCTTCCTCTAAGTTCTTCAAGTGCCCTTATATCCATGGTTTTGAACCCTGTATCTGGCAGATCATCTCCATTTCATTTAGTTCTTTTTCTGGGAATTTCTCTTTTTCTTTTATTTTGGGCCTGTTTCTTTGTTTCCCCATTTTGGCTTCCTCTCTGTATTTGTTTCTGTGTAATAGGTACATCTGCTATGTCTCACATTCTTGGTCTGGTACCCTTATGTAGTCAGTGTCCTGTGGGGCTCAGTAGCACACTCTCCGTGATCACCCAAGCAAAGGTGTTCCAGGAATGTCCATTGTGTGGGTTACATGAGCCCTCTTTTTGTAGTTAAGTCTTGATTGCCGTTGGCCCCTCCATGCATTGGGTCAACTCTCAGGCTGGCTGACTTTGAGGATAGACTGCAAAGACAGTATACAAGCTGCTGTGCAGGTGTTGACCACACAAAGTGTAGTTTTCCTCAGCAGGGCCTGATGCCTGTTGGGATTTCCCTTCGGTTATACTACGTGTGAGCTAATTGGGTCGTGCTCTGGTGTGGTCTGACTCCTACTACTGGGTGTGTTGGTTCTGGATCCTCTTTGGGGGGGACTATGGATGCAGGTCAATGGGTCAATGTCAGCTGCTTGTAATGGGCCTTGGGCTGGAGCTACCAAGAAATCTGCTGTTTGTTGCTGTCTCTGCTGGGCTTGGGTGCACATAGAAGAAGCCAAGTTGCATACCAAGGCCGGCTTCCACCAGCTCTGAGCTCAGGGGCAGATTAGCAGAAGGCCCAAGACATCCCAAGATTTACCTCCACCTGCCAGCTGTCTGTGAGGCTCAGTCACTGGAAAAGCTTCTGGTGGTGCATAAGATGTATGAGATAGGTTCTCAGTGAGTTACTGCGTAGGGGGTCAGTGCTTTTTACCAGGTTAATACAAACTGAAACTTGGTGCCAGTGCTAGGTCTGAGGCCACTCAGCAAAATTATCAGGATACACCAAAGCTAGCCATCACCCTCTTGGGACCCATAGACCTTTGTGGTGGAGTGTCATCTCAGGGGATGCAAGGACAACACATTTTACATCTCTGCCTTTCCTATCAGTCTCAATTTAGGTTCCTCTGTAAATCCTTATTTTTAAGACTTCCATTCAGCTTGTGTTCAGGTGGTTTTTTGAGTTGATTATTTCCTACTTAGTTGCAACTCCAATATGTTCCTGGAAAGAGTTGAGTGTTACTTCCACCTACTCCCCTGCCATCTTGCTCCTTCAAAGGAAATTGTTTAAAAATATATGGAACTAAATGAAAATAAGTGCCCTGGCTGGGTGGTTCAGTTTGTTTGAGCATTGTCCCGTACACCAAAATGTTGTGGGTTTGATCCTCAGGCAGGGAACATACCTAGGTTGTGGGTTCGATCTCCAGTTGATCAATGTTTCTCTCTCACATTGATCTCTCTCTCTCTCTCTCTCTCTCCCCCCCTCCCTTCCACCTTCCCTCCCTCTATCTCTCTAAAATCAATAAACATATCCTCAGGCAAAGATTAAAGTAAGAAAATAAGTATATGATACTTCAATATTTGTGAGATACTGCTAAAACAGAGAGGGAAATTTATAGCACTAATTGTTTACATTAGAAAAAGATGAAAGGTCTCAAACCAATAGTCTAAATACTTCAAGAACAAATAAAATAAGAGCAAAATAAACCCAAATCAAACAGAAAGATGAAAATAATAAAGACAGGAGCAGAAATCAATAAAATTGAAAGCAGGAAAACAATGGAGAAAAATCAATGAAACAAAAAGCTGATTCTTCAGAAAAAAATCAATACAATTGACAAACCTCTAGCAAGACTGACACAAATAAAAAGAAAAAAAAACACAAATTACCAAAATCAGAAATGAAGCAAGGGATAGCAATCACTACTGATTCTTCAACTATTAGAGGGTTAATAAGAGAATAATACAAATAACTTCGGGTTTATAAATTCAGTGTGGAAGAAATGGACCAACTTCTCAAAACCCACAAGCTACCGAAAGTCTATCAAGGTGAAATAGATAGTAGTCTTATAGCGATTGAAGGAATTGCATTTTATAATTGAAGAGCTCCCGGGAAAGAAATCTTTAGGTCTAGGTTTATTACACTGGAGAATTTTAGTAAATATTCAAAGAATTAACACCAATATTATACAGTGTCTTCCAGAAAATAGGAGGGTGAAACTCCTTCCAGTATTATCTTGATTACAAAACTAAATAAAGACAATACAGAAAAGAAGAAAACTACAGACCAATATCTTTCTTGAACTTAGATGCAAAAATTCTGAACAAAATTTAGCAAATCCAATCCAATCACATATAAAAAGGACACTATGATCAAGTAGATTTGTTCCAGGTATGCAGGGTTGGTTCAACATTCAAAATTAAATCAATATAATTTACCGTATCACCAGACTGAAGAAGAAAAACCATAGAATCATATCAGTTAATGCAGAAAAAGCATTTGACAAAATTCAAATCATGATAAAAAAAATTTAAAACCTTGGTACACTAGGAATACAGGGGAATTTTCTCAACCTCTTAAAGAGCATCTCTAAAAATAAACCTAGCATCATAGTTAATGGATAACAAATAGATGCTTTTTCTCTAAGATCAGGAACAAGACAAGGATAAACATCCATCATTCTTATTCAACATAGCACTGGAAGTCCTAGGCCTTAAAGTAAGGCAAGAAAAAGAAATAAAAAACACATAAACCATAAAGAAAGAAATTTTTCTCATTTGCAGATAGCATGACTGTCTACATAGAAAAATCTCAAGGAATTTACAAAAACACTCCTAGAACTAATAAGTGAGTTCAGCAAGTTTGAAGGATACACAATGCACAAAAAAATAAAACAACCACATTTTATATACTAGTGAGGAACATATGAAAATCAAATTTTAAGACACGGTACAATTACAATCACTATATATATTAGGTCTGTCCAGAAAAAGTCCAGCCATTGTTAGTATAACCTCGAGAACGGTTGGTGTGATATCAATGTAACCTGGCAGCCAAGGGGAGTAGACTGGAATGTGCATGTGTGAACAATGACAACTTCACAGTACTAGTCAGTGGGGGTGGTACAGACCGTTGACTGGGCATGTGTACTGTGTGGCCGTGACATTCAAAATGACTGAGCAAGTAGAGCAAGGAATCTGCATCAAATTTTGTGTTGAGCTTGAACATTCTCGTGGAAACTATTCAGATAATTCAGAAGGCTGCAGCTATGGGCAACTGGTGATTGACAGCTTTATCACAACATGTCTGTGCATGCTTGTGCACAGTTTTTTGGTGAAACATCAAATCACCCAGTGATTCAGCTCCCCTACAGCCCAGATTTGGCTCCCTGTGACTTCTGGCTTTTTCCAAAACTAAAGTCACCTTTGAAAGGGAAGAGATTTCAGACCATCGATGATATTGAGGAAAATATGGTGGGGCAACTGGTGGCATTTGGGAGAACTGTGTGAAGTCCCAATGTGTGTACTTTGAAGGAGACTGAGACATCATTGTCTTATGTACAATGTTTCTCTTTTTTTTCCAATGTGTGGTTGCCTCTTGCACATCCCCTACTGGGGACCCAGCCCACAACCCAGGCATGTGCCCTGACTGGAAATTGAACCGGTGACCCTTGGCTTCACAGGCCAGCACTCAATCCACTGAACCACACCAGCCAGGGCTGTACAACATTTCTTGTATCCTGTATACTCTTCAATGAATGTCTCTATTTTACATATTACATGGCTGGATACCTTCTGGACAGACTGTGTGTGTGTGTGTGTGTGTGTGTGTGTGTGTGTGTGTGTAAAACCTCATCAGAATCTGTAAATTACAAAATGGTGATAAAAGAAATCAAAGAACACCTAAACTGATCTACAAATTTAATGCAATTTTACCAAAATCTCAGCAAGATTGTTTTTCAGAGATAGTCCCACTTATTCCAAAACGTATGTGGAAAGGCAAAAGAACTATAGTGCCTAAAAAAATATTGTTAAAGAAGAACAAAGTAGAAAGAATGACTCTAATCAATGTTAAGGCTTACTACATAGCTATAATAATTGAGGCAGTGTGATACTAGTGGAAGGAACGATACAGATAAATGGAACAGAATAGAGAACCAGAAATAGACTCACACAAATGCAAAAATGGTTTATAAAATTTAATTTATTTAATTTTTGAGAGAGGGGAAGGGAGGGAGAAAGAGAGAAAGAGAAACACCATTGTGTGGTTGCGTTACATGCCCCCCACCAGGGACCTGGCCTCCAGCCCAGGCCTGTGCCCTGACTGTAATCAAATCTGGGACTCTTTGGTTTGCAGGCCAGCACTCAATCCACTGAGCCACACCAGCCAGGGTGCAAAAATGATTTTGACAAAGGTAAAAAAGCAATTTAAAGGAGGAGGGACAGCCTTCTCAAAGAATGCTGCTGGAGCAATTGGACATCCATATGAAAATAAAAGGATCTTGGTCTAAACCTCACATCATATATAAAAATTAACTCAAAATGATAACTGATTTAATCATAAACAAGTCCCAATACTTTTAGAAAAAACATAGAAGAAAATCCTCAAATCTACCCTGGCTGGTGTGGCTCAGTGGATAGAGTGCTGGCTTGTGAACCAAAGGGTCGCTGGTTCGATCCCCAGTCAGGGCACAGGCCTGGGTTGCAGGCCAGGTCCCCAGCAGGGGGCGCGTGAGGGGCAACCACACACTGATGTTTCTCGCCTTCTCTTTCTCCCTCCCTTCCCCTCTCTCAATAAATAAATAAATAAATAAATAAGTTTATTATTAAAATACAGATGGCAAATAAGCACATGAAAGATGATCAGCATCATTAGCCATTAAGGAAATGTAAATTAAAACCACACACCTATCAGAATGGTTAAAATGAAAAAAAAAAGTGGCAACACCAAATGCTGACAAAGATGCAGAGATACTCTATCACTCACACAGCCACTGTGACATAAAATATGGCAATTTTAATCCAAGTAAACTTCAACTTACCATTGAACCCAGCAATCACCTCTTGATCATTTGCCTCAGAGAATGCAACATTATGACCACAGAAAAACCTGTACACAAATATTCTTAGCAGCTTTATTCCCAAGAACACTAAACTGGAAAGAATCCAGATTTCCTTCCAGTGGTATAGCCATGCATTGGAATGTTATTTAGCAATAAAAGGGAATGGACAGCTTGGATGAGTGAAAAACAGCAATTCTCTAAAGGATAATTATAGAAATGGAAAACAGATTATGGGAAGCTAAACTGTTAAGGGCATAAACAAGGCCTGGAATTAGATTGGTTTCTAGACCCAGCTTTACCACTTGCTAGCGGGAGCTTGGTTTAAATTGCTTAATCTCTCAGAGTCTTGTTTTCCTTGTGCCTGACATAGTTTTCATTAATTTATTCAGTTGGTCAGGGAGAATTGAGTTGCAGGTACTGAGGATAATAGTGAACAGACATGTTTGTCCTCATAGAGCTGTCATGGAGGGAGGAGGCAATAAACACACTAATTCATATATTGAATACATAAGCAGAGATTTACTATGAAGAAAAATAAAGCAAGGTAAGGTAAAAGAAGAGAAAATGTTCTAGAGTGTTTAGCACTTGCTAGAACATAGTGTTAAAAAATATCAATTGTTAGTCCCCTATCGAAGGAATTGTTTGCAAATATTTTCCCATTTTATTGGTTGCTTTTGTGTTTTACTGATTTTTTAAAAAACAAAACCAACAAACCAACTCATAAACACAGATAACAAAAGGGCAGTTACCAAAGGGGAAAAGGGTAGGGGAGAATAAAGAGGGTAAAAGGGGTAAAATGTATGATGTTGGAGGGAGACTAGACTTTGGGTAGTGAGCACACAGTGCAATATACCGATGATGTATTGTCCAATTGTACACCTGAAACTAGATAATGTTACTAACTATTGTCACCCCAATATGTGTGTGTGTGCATCAGTTGTTACACGTTGTTATTAATAATCAGAAAAATACAAATTGAAACAACATTAGTACAAGTTAAAGAGAAGCAATTACCAGGCTGGGCCTATAGTAAAATTGCAAGGATCCTGAGAAAGGTTTTTCATGATACATGTTCACTACTTACTATCAAAGTGTTTCAGACTCTCTTTTCAACAGTTACTGCCAACCACTCCCATGGACTAGGCACAGATACACCAGTTCTCACAAACGTGGATCTTCAGCTCAGATTATGTGCCTGAGCTCAGACCTATGTCCAGAAGACGTCTCCGGTTGGCTGTCCCTCTTTCTGAGCCCCATATCTCACACCAGGCATGCCTCCTCCTTGTTCCCAGTGAATGCACCAATGAGTCACTAAGCCAGAACCTGGGAATTATCCTAACTGCCTCCTTGCCCCTCACCCCTGTACATTAATCATTTCCAGTCAGATCTTGCCAATACTCCATCTGCAATGTGTTGTGAATCTGCCCCCTCTTCCTCCTCCACCTCACAGCCACAGACCTGGGTCTCACCATTCTGTTTCTTGTTTGTATTGCTGAAATAAATATACCTGACCCATCTTCTCCAAGCCACTCACACTTCCTTCAAACCAGAGTTATCTTTCTAAAGCACAAAGCTGATCCTGCCCTTAAAGTCTTCCAATGGCTTCCCATTGTCTACCTACATAGTAATATCCGAGGGTCTTAAAATTTAGCAGCCCTCTGTATTCCAAACTACCTTGCTTACCATCTTTTCTCCAATGAGCTTTTCACCCATTCTTCCCAACTTGCCTCTCCCATTGTAATGTGAATTCCTTGAAAGAAGGTACTAGATCTTAATCATCTCTACATCTCTGGTTCACAAAACAGAGCTCAACACAAGGGTACACACTCAATAAATGCTGGGTGAAGGAATGAATTTATTCTAAGGAAATCATTTGACTGAAAGGGGAAAACCATGTGAAGCAACATTCATAATAAAGAAAGAGTGCAAATAACTGAATGTTCAACAATGAAGAACTTTTATTAATTATGGGACCATTTAATGGAATGTGATGCAGCTGTTAAAATACTAATTATGAAGGTTATGTAGCGACTCAGAAAGTGTTTGTAATACAATAAAAGCAGACTAGAACATGGTCTGTGTGCTAGGATTAAAATTATGTAAAAGTATGCATGCACACAAACTGATCAGAATGAGAACAGGAACAAATGAATACAGATGATGCATTTAGGGTGTTTGGGGAGGTAGTGTTTGTGATTTTCTTGGCCCTTTCCAAATTCCATTTATTGTTGTTAAAATGTCATTTGTGCTTAAATACAAATTGACAAAGGAAAAAAATATACTGAAAAGGGTGCTTTGATTTTTCTCAAGTCCTTGATAAGTTGTGGCACAAAAACAAACCACTGACCTGGGAGACAAGAAATGAGCCCCCACCCCTAACTGGCCGTGTGATTCTGATTAAGATTTGCAGCTCTAAGCAGCCATTTCGCTCATCCTGTCCGGCTGGAAGTCCCATGATTATTCCTTGTTCCCAAATCAATTCCCATCGTTTCTGTTAGCAGCACCACCATCTTCCTGGTGCCTCCAGGCTGAAAACCTCAGAATCCACCTCCCATTGTCTCACTACCTTCACTCTCTTTCTAATCCCCAGCTCCAAACAATTGCCTGCCCTTTCCAATAATCATTTATAACATGCTTTACTATGGACCTAGGTTTAGACAAAGTCCCTGCCCTCTTAGCTCATACTGTCTGGTTGAGAAAAGCTAACTATTTTTGTCTCTCTTGCTCCTCTGCAGATTGCTGAGGGGTGAAGTGGAGAGTAGAGACAGAGACCTGTAAAATAGAACCTCATGAGTTAGGAGCTTGTCTCAGTGGTGGGAGGAGTTCAGGCACAGGCTGGATGTTCTCTGGGATAGTCTAGTAAGACCTAGCACAATGAGTGGCATGTTGACTCAATTTATTCACTTAACAAGTATTTGCCAAATGTTGGACACAACGCCAAGCCCTCCTTTAGGTGGCAAAGGACCTGCCCAAATGAATTAGGGCAGGCTTTGTCATAGACATGCTCACAGTCTAGTGGAGGACAGACAAGGAAACGAGGCATTACAGCCCAAAATGCTAGGTGCTGTCATCTTTCAGTTTGAACAGAGGGCTCTGGGGCAGAAGAATGTGGGATGGACCCTGCTTGAGGGGCCCCGGGAGCTCCAAGAGCCAGAGGGATTTGAGCTGGGTGTGTCTACAAGGCTGAAGAGATTAGGGGCCCAGGAAGGGGGCTGGGCTGTCCATGGTGAGGAATCAGCTTTCTCAGAGCAGTAATAGTTTGGAAGTGCTTAAGCTTTGAGGTTTGGGGTGGGGGAAGGGGGCAATGGGTGTCCAGGCACAGGAGGCAGTGGGTGAGGGGCAGAGGGACTTGAGGGGCCCAGGAAGGTGGGCCAAGGGCAGTTTCAAGGTAGGGAAATAGCATGATCAATCTAAGTTTTAGTTAGCTGATGGTCTCTAATGCTGCCTCTCTTCCCTGAGACTTTTGTAAGTGCCAAATGTGTTGTACAGGAAACGAGGGGCAGGGTGCCAAGGTTCAAGGAGGGCTTCTATTCTCCCTCTCCCTACCCCCAACCCTCTTGACACTGCAGAGAAGCAAAAGAGAGAAAAAATGTTGGTTCTTCCCAACCTATAGTATGGGCAGATTGACTGGCTCGAGAGAGCTGGGAAGAAGGGGCAGACCAAATATGTTTAAGAAATAATATGAAATACTTACTAAAATGTATTCTATTGCTTATAGAAGCATGTGTAAGTGGGGCTTAAAGTAGCCTCACTTTGCACTCTGCTAGAAGGCAGGAAGTTTGTCTAGCTTACCCAGGACCTAACACGGAATCCTGCATCTCAAAGGAGGTGGAAGGGAGGGAAAGGGAGGGAGGAAATTGCGTTTAGGAGACCGCCGTGTTTCGGTGGCCCTTCCCAAACTTCGGACCTCTGACCTCCCACCAGCAGGTGGCAAGATAGAATTCCGGCAAGCCTTGCTAGGACGGGGTGGGCGGAGCATCCAAGGTCGGCGCGCGCAGCCTCCTACCCTTTTTTCTGGGTGCACCGGAAGGAGGCGGTCCTCTTTCTGTGCCTAGCGCAGCCATGGTAAGGAAACTTGTTTGCGGGCTCTTGGGATGCCATCAACCTCCATCCTCCCTGGGCTGGGGCTGTCCGGGGCTTCTGAGCCCCTGCAGGGAGTGACCGGGCGGAGGCAAATGGACTGCGGCCTGCGGGATTGGCCCAGGCGGCCTGGAGGGCGAGAGCGAACGCGGTCCCGGCGAGGGGGTGGTGAGAACTGGTGCCGCTGGCTGGAAGGCCCCGGTCTCTGGCTGGCGATGGCATACTGCGACCCTGGGAGGAGCGGTGGATGGACCTGGAGGGCAGACCGCGGTCCAGGGCTAGTGGGCGGCAGTGGCAGCCGGGAGAGAAGCATTTTTCTTCGTCCTTGTCTTTTTGGCACGGCCTGACTTTGCGTAGTGTGGCCAGTAAGCATCTGTACACAGCATTCAGTAGGCTTCCTTCCGCGTTTTAAAGTGAAAGCCGGCATCAGCTTTTGGCTTTAGAGTGAGGGGGGAGCAGTTACTGGCACGTGGTGGTGCTGAGGTCAGGCAGATCTCGCACCGGACACGTTAAGCCAGACGGTCAGGTTGCGAAAAACGTTTCTGTTTGACTTAGAAGCACAGGTTGGGTTCCGGTCCATATCTGTTGTTGGATGGCTGTGTGCCAAGAGGTCCAACCCCTGTCCATTTCACCGGCATAGTGTCCTAGAAAAAAAATAAAGCCTCGAGAAGCAGATACACTTTTAAGCAATAACATGAAAATACTTCAAAACTCTCCCGCAGGCTCGTGGTCCCAAGAAGCATCTGAAGCGTGTAGCAGCTCCAAAGCATTGGATGCTGGATAAACTGACTGGTGTGTTTGTAAGTATTGTTGTAATTATATTTTATACATTGTATCTTAAGGGACACAGTTTCTTTGCCAGTTTTATGGACAACTTACGGGGCCTACTTTTTACTGTTACTTTGTATCAGGCATCCCTGACTACTGCGTCCATAATGTTCGTTGGGGTGCCTCCCGTAAGATTTCGTTACTCCATATACCACATAATACACTTAACATGGACTCAGGACCCACATGTTCTTATCAGGCCTGGTCCTCTGAAAGGGGGGATGAAGCTGTAAAACGTGAAGATAAGGAACAGTTATATAAGCTTTCAACACCACTTGTGGACCCGGGTGGGGGGGGTGATGGACAGTCTAGGGTCTAGATAATGGATCTCATGACTTGGAAAGTGAGTTTGTGTGAATCCCAACAATAGTTTGAGAGGGTTGTTGTTTTTTTTTTAAATCATCTTACAGGCTCCTCGGCCATCTACCGGTCCCCACAAGCTGAGAGAATGTCTCCCTCTCATCATTTTCTTAAGGAACAGACTTAAGTACGCCCTAACAGGAGATGAAGTAAAGAAGATCTGCATGCAGCGGTTCATTAAGATTGATGGCAAGGTCCGAACTGATATAACCTACCCTGCTGGTTTTATGGGTAAGTGGCCAGTGGTTGGCTCTTGGCGGTGGCTCCTTGAAACATTAGAATATTAAAGATTAACTAGCCATCATCATTAGTCTTAGGGATCCTTGTTGGTGTTTGCAATGGGAAGCATATGGTTTTTCTTTTTAAAGTTGTGTAGTTACGCAGCATGGGATAGTGGAGGTCACTATAGTAACCTTAGTTACTGTTTGGTATCAGATGTGATCAGCATTGACAAGACCGGAGAGAATTTCCGTCTGATCTATGACACCAAGGGTCGCTTTGCTGTTCATCGTATTACACCTGAGGAAGCCAAGGTGAGTGTTACAAGCAGGCTGGGTTTTCATGCAGCAATATTACTTGGTATTAAGTTAGAGCCTGAAGTAAGTACATGGGCTGGTCCACTGGGGTGATGTAGGTAGATGAAGATTACTTATAATCTTATAGTGGAAATGTCCAGTTAACAATTTGGTGTGAGATTCTGTCATATGTGCAAGTTTGTA
The DNA here is from genome assembly GCF_021234165.1 of Pteronotus mesoamericanus. Lineage (NCBI taxonomy): Eukaryota > Metazoa > Chordata > Mammalia > Chiroptera > Mormoopidae > Pteronotus > Pteronotus mesoamericanus. The sequence goes on from NW_026555198.1 coordinate 9,761,865, forward strand.
TTGTGTTATTAAAATCCTTTCTAATAGCTGTATAGCATTCTCTTGCTGAGTATCTAATAACTGACCCCCATTTTTAAGTTAACATCTTCAGTAGATTTTCTTTTTCTTTTTTTTTTTTTTTACGGGAGAAATAAATTCTAGTTGAACAGTGACTTCCTGGCTGCCTTTTTTGGAGGCAAGGAAAGTGACTTATCTAAGGACATTTATGAGTACTTAAAGTAAGGGTCTTTTAAGCATAAAAAGGACCAGAAAACCAATATCTAGTCCACTCCACTAGGTCCTGTAGTGTCTCCATTTGTAGGTCTAGCTTCACTCTGGAGGGGAAAGGTGTTAATGGAGGAGACTGAAAATCCTTGGGCACTCTTTAGAGATAGTTCCCAAAAAAAGATTACAGACATTGATTATTTAATTCAATTTGTTGTGATGGTTTTACACAAAGGTTTAAGGTTTCCTGAATTATTGGCTGTAAATGAAGGTTAATTTAATTGGGTGATTTAACTCCTAATTTCCTTAGCTGCCTTGTTAATCTGCAGGCTGGAGGGCATGTCCATGACATGAAGGTGATTTGATTTACTTTAAGGATGTCTGGGAGTGGCGTCCAAATTTGAAATGCTTTGTGAGGCTATGCGTTGATTGGATTAGCTTCTAATGCAATTGCAGTTTTTGAGACAAAACTCAGTTGTGATGCAGAGAGAGCCATTAAGAGGCACTTTTTAGGAAGAGTAGGCTGAGTTTGGGGGAGGGGTGGCAAGAGGCTTAAACAGCCTGGGGAAAGGAGGGTGATCAATCTACCCAGGAATTGGAATATATGGTGATTTTTCACTGTCTTGGACTTGAGCTTGGGAGTGATACAGTGCAACGGGGAAAATCCATGATGACAGTAGCCTAGAGAGAGGCAGCGTACAAGATAAATTTGTAGAGGGTAGGAAGAAAAATTAGGGACACCATTATTTTGCTGCAGTTCAGGAAGCCAGCACTTTCCGTGTAGGACTGTGTCCTTTGACTGCTAATTGCATTTTTAGGCTGGCAATTTGTGGCTTTGAAAGAACCTTTTTGTCCACTGTGGAGCATAGTGCGTGTGAGCTAGACTAACTGTGGCTAACCTTTGTGTGTTCCTAGTACAAGTTGTGCAAAGTGAGGAAGATCTTTGTGGGCACAAAAGGAATTCCTCACCTGGTGACCCATGATGCTCGCACCATCCGCTACCCTGATCCCCTCATCAAGGTCAACGACACCATTCAGATTGATTTGGAGACAGGCAAAATTACTGATTTCATCAAGTTTGACACTGGTAAGCAGTCTCTGTGCTACCTGGACGTTCTTTTTAAAGCCCAGCCATAGGAGCTGTTTGGGGGGGGGGGTGTTTTTTGCTTTTCTCTCTCCTTCCTCTTTTTTTATTAATTGAAATTTACTCAGGCATTATGACTTGCACAGGACTTTTTGAATCCTCTAGGTGATTCTGATGCACCTAATGAGCAACCAAAGCTAGATGTCTTTTGTTGTAGTAAAGGAAACTGGAGAGTGTAGCCGCTCCAATGCCTGGATATACAGTCTTGATACTTCAAAGGTGCAAATGCTCAGAATATCCCTGGTGACTGAGATGAGTGAGGTCTGGTATCACATTCTCAGTCCTGCTCCAAATGTCTCCAAACTCCCCTCTCCATGGAAATGACTTGAGGCCTGGGCAGGAAAGTCTGACCAAAAAGCAAACCCTCCTGATTAGACTAGAGCTCTTGTTAATGGTGTCATTGTGCCTTGGAAGAACAGTGGTCATGTAGGCGAGACTTGGTGGGGACCTGGCAAGGTGGGTGCGGTAGAGTTCACACTGGTTAGGTGTGCGAGAAGGATGGGGTCAACCTTAGAGTCCAGGTGGCTGACAGAGCCACAGAAGTACATTCAAAGGGGAGGAGAAGGGATTGATGAACTTGGCCCTGTCTCTGTCATGCATCACATTGGGTTGTGATAGGCCTCGCTGAGCATATTATTCCTTCCTTCCTAGGTAACCTGTGTATGGTGACCGGAGGTGCTAACCTGGGAAGAATTGGTGTGATAACCAACAGAGAGAGACACCCTGGTTCTTTTGATGTAGTTCATGTGAAAGATGCCAATGGCAACAGCTTTGCCACCCGGCTCTCCAACATTTTTGTTATTGGCAAAGTAAGTCTGGGTTTCCCTCTTCTCTTGTCCAGGGAAACCTGCGAAGGCAGGTACTGCTGGGATTGCAGCTCCTGGCAGGCTGTGCCGAGCCTAGTGTAAAGCCTCTCCTGGGATAGGGCTCACATAGACTTGGGCTGGGGCAAACCTGGGCTTTTTTAGTGCCACAGAATCAGCAGGGGGCCTGATTACCTAGGTTGGTGAAAAGTGCCAGCAATGGAATAGTGAATATACCTTATAGTTAGGTCCTTCGATCTGTGCCTGTGGGTGGCGGGGGTTGGAGGGGGCGGACTAGTGGTCATCCTTGGGCACCACTTCAGTACTTCTAAGACATTAGTTTTGACGGGTGTTGTAGTTTGCATCTTCCTATATGGGCAGTGGGTTTAAGAGAATGGCCCCAAGCAGTGGGCATTTCTGATAAACCAGCATCCAAGGGTCCAAAGACTGCCTGGCTGTTGCTGAGTGCTTTCACGAACCAGTTTCTGTCCCTGCAAATGTGAAGACAGGTGTGCCAAGTTGCTAATGGTGTTGCTGTGTAGCGGGTTTTGATTCTCGTTTTCTCCTTCAGGGCAACAAACCATGGATTTCCCTTCCCCGTGGAAAGGGTATCCGCCTCACCATTGCTGAAGAGAGAGACAAGAGACTGGCGGCCAAACAAAGCAGTGGGTGAAATGAACTCTGTATGTTGTGATTGGAAAAGTGTTTGTAATTAATTAAGGATACTACGACACTATGAATTAAAGATAATACGACATGATGAATTAAAGATAAATACAACATGATGAATTGTCTTTTCGGTATGGGGGTGGGGTTTTTTGTTTTAATTTATGGTTTCCTGCTATTCTGCTTTATAACATGTAAAGCAGATGGGATTTTTCAGGCATTCGGTGATATGGATCTTCCTGTGTCCATTATAGGATGGACTTGGGTGGTGGTGGGAGGGAGAACACGCCAGACTTGGCAAAGGGGCGGCAGTGCAGAGTTCAAACACTCTTGACTTGGCCAAGACTTGTCTACCCCATTAAGTCAGCCAAAAGAAATCAGTGCCTTCCTTTATCTCTGGTCTTTCCTGCCACTGTAATCCTCAACTCCAACCTCAGAGGACCCTGCAAAACAGAAAACGTAGGAAAATCCACTTGTTCCTGCCTGCCAATCTCAGAAGGTGCCAGCTCCTATACCCTGTTTATCTCAAGCCCTGGGTCTCCCCTAAGAAGTATCCTGCCTTTTGCTATCAGCCTCCTCACCAGCTTTCTTACTCCCATTACTATATAAAGCTCATCTTGCTAAAAACCAAAACCACCCTTTGCCTCCTATAGCCAGGCGTCTCAACCCTCCATACTGTGGGGTCAGATAGGTTGGTGGCTGTCCTGTGTGTTGTGAGGTGTTGAACAGCATCCCTGGCCTCTACCCACTAGATGTCACAGCATGCCCTCCTGTTCTGATAGTTGTGATAACTAAAACCAGGGCTCCGCCCTGCAAAGCTAAGTTGCTATTGTTAAGAAGCACTACCCTGTAGATGCTGCTGTATCTCACCGCCTTTCATTTAACATCTATTTGCTACTGATCGCTCAAGCTTACTAAATCATCTCACCACAACAGGTTTTGGGGTCAAAAAATTTTGGACATTTCTCCCTCAGGCATGATGCATCTGTAAAGTCACTGCATATTTAACTGGGTATGTCTAATGGTCATCCCTGGTTGCCAGGCCTGCGATGCTTACAGAATAGGCCTGCTGAGGAACAGTGGCTTGGGACAGTGTCTCCGCCTCCACCTGGGTCCTGGGCTTGGAGTCAAGAGTAGCGATACTGGTCTGAAAGAACTGAACAGCATCCAAACCAGTCATCTGAAGGGGGCGTGTCCAGGAGCCTCACAAATCCAGATTTGGCCCCAAGGGACTCAACTGCCTTCCATGTTGCAGATTCCAAAGCACGGCTGGCCAGGCCCTGAGGACCTCCACTTAAATAGAAAGCATTTCTGCAGGAATTGTATCTGGGTGAACATGGTTGGGGACGGGTGTGAAAGTGGGCTGCAGGCACATGTTGCTTCAGCAAGGTCTTCTTGCCAAGATTGGAATCTTAGCTAGGCAGTTCTGGTGGGAGTCCAGGTTAGAAATAATCTGGTGCCCCTTGAGAAATGGGCAGGTGAGACTGAGGCCAGAGGGTTGTGTTCCCTGAATACTGGTGGGTTCTCTTGCTGCCACCCTACTCACACACCCACCGTGGCTGCACATTCCTTCTTTCCAGGTTTGCTCTAAGTCTCAGCTCAGCAGGTGATGGAAATGATTTGAATTTTTGCTAAGGAACCAAAGCAAATGGGAATGAAAGGCCTCCAAGTTGGTTCTTTCCACAAGTGTTTTTTTTTTCCTAGATACTAATTAGCCAGCCTTCTTGCACAACTGGGGAATTGGTGTGTTTGGCTGTGGTCTCTTCACATCACCAGAATCCTTTTTAAGCACTAATTTTTTTTGGTTGTTAAACTAGCACAGAAAATTTTTTTATTAGCAGCTAATTCCAAATGTGGGGAAGATTTGCATCCTAACACCAGGTTATATCAATGGCCTCATACATAGTGGCCTGTATCATTTGAATGAGCTACAAGTTTCCAAAGGAAATGACTGTGTCTTTGTAGGGCTTTTCAAGGTTTCCAATTTGATTCATAAAATCTTAGAGCTGGGAGGACCCTTACAGATCATCTCAGCAGGGAGGCAGACAAATGGTTCCAAAATGAAACTGACTGAAACAAGCAGACCTTGGGTTTGGTTTATTTCCCCTGCGCCTTCAGTAGGCTGGCCTCACACTCCAGGCACAGGGCAGCACAACTTTGAATGAAAACAAGAATACAAACATCTAGGACTTGCATAGCACTTCATAGTTCACAAGAGCCATCTTGATTTTTTAATATCCAAATCCTTTGTTCTTGTTGCTAAACCAGGTGTTACAGAGAGAGATACCATCCCACTGCCCCCTGATCTATGCCAATAGAGTCTATCCAATCTTTCTTATCTCATGTCAATGGCAAATTCCATTTTACCAGTTACTCAAGCCAAATGCTTTGGACATATCCTTGATTTGTCTCCTTTTCTCATGCTCCAAATACGATTTTATTACCAAATCCTGTTGGCTTTACTTTAAAAATATATGCAGGATCCATATTTAGTGATATTTAGAAATTATTAACTTTTTTTGCGTGATAATCAGAGAGTCCTTATCTTTCAGAGACACATACTGAAGGATTTGCAGAAGAAATGAGAAGCAATCTGGAATTGGCTTTCAAATAGTTTAGTGGGTGATGAAGATCAATGAAACAAGATTGACCATGTACTGATAATATTATAACTGGGTGAATGGTACCCAGGGCTCATTACACTAGTTGCTCTACATCAGTGTGTCTTTGACATTTTTCGTAATAAACTTATAAAGAAGCTGATAGTGCAGTGCCTTCCCAAACCATATTGGACCACTTCTTATAACCTGCATTGCTACCACCCTGATCTGAGCCACCACACAGCTCTTGTTTACGTTGTAGATGACAGCAGCGATTTTCAACCTTTTTCAACTCATGGCACATGTAAACTAATTACTAAAATTTTGTGGCACATCAAAAAAATATGTTGTTGGCTGATGTGACAACAATAGATATAATTTTGATTGATTTACAAAAAAATATTAATAGTAATTACCTACCTTTTTTGCTCCAACGTGATGTTTTTTAAAAATCAGGTGCCTATACTTGTATATAAGGATTTCTGGTCCCAAGAATTAACCAATCGGATGCAACCTTATGTGATGTGACCAGTAAGATGTAGCTCTGTTTATATTTATAGTTCAAGACGTCATTCACACCGATGGCTCTCGTTGGCTGTTGTAATTCTTTTTTAAATTTGACTATCTAAGGAAAAAGAGTTCTCCTGACTAAATAGTCAGGTATTGCATGTTTTAAAAATTCTTCCCTGGCTGGTGTGGTTCAGTGGATTGAGTGCCAGCCTGCAAACTGAAAACTTACCAATTCAAGTCTCGGTCTATGCCTGGGTTGCAGACCAAGTCCCCAGCTGGGGGCATACAACAGGCAATCTCACACATCAATGTTTTTCTCCCTCTCTTTCTGCCTATTTTTCTCTCTCTAAAAATGAATAAATGAAATATTTTTTAAAGGAAAAATTTTAAAAAATTCTTGTGGCACACCGCTTTTGAGCATTAGCCTCTGACTGGTCTGTTTTTCATCCTTGCCCCCAGCCAGTCTCAACCCAGCAGCCAGAGGCACTCTGTTTACAGTGTGTAAATTAGGTCAAGTCACTGCTTAGAGCCCCTGAATGGCTCCTGTCTTGCTAAGACTAAAATCCACAGTCATCCTGAGGTCCTATAGGGCCCCCACAATCTGGCCTCTGACCTCATCTCCTACTATTCTACCCCAGCTCCGTCTGTTCCAATCACCCTGGCCTCCTGCTGTTTCTTGAAGCTGTTTCTTGAACATGAGTGGTACTCTCCTGTCTAGGCACCTTGCACTAACTCTTTTTTTAAGATCGTATTTATTTATTTTTAGACAGAGGGGAAGGGAAGGAGAAAGAGAGGGAGAGAAATATCGATGTGTGAGATGATTGCGTCTCACACGTCCCCCACTGGGGACCTGGCCCACAACCCAGGCATGAGCCCTGACTGGAACTGAACCGGCGATCTTTTGATTTGCAGGCCGGCACTCAATCTACTGAGCCACACCAGCCAGGGCCTGACTCCTTTTTTAAATACATGTAGTTTATATTATGAACATTTTCAAATATATAGAAAAGTCAAAAGAGTAGTATGAATATCTATATAGATTCCATAATGGCTTTATTTTTCTGTTTTTTAAGTTTTTTTATTTTTTATTTAATCTTTATTGTATTTCTTCCCATTACCATTTAGTCCCCTCATACCCTCTCCCCCTAGAAATCAAGGCTTTATTTCTCTGTGTAGACATGTACATGCACACACACGTGTGCACACACACCACACACACACACACACACACCCCTATTTTTCTGAACTCTTTGAAAGCAGACATGACCTTGAGTTTCCTGGTGCCAAGAGATGGCAAGAGCAGGCTCTCAGGGGCTCCACATAAAGAGTTAATGTCCAGGTTACCTTGGGTATAAATTAGATCCCAAGAGACGTGCATTCTTTTCAGGTAGGACTTTTCCATCCTGAATCAGGGGAATCTATTCATCTGCCCCAGGTTGTTGTGCCTGGAAAATTTCCCAAATCAGAAGATCAGTCCTAAAGCCCAAAGAGAGAATGAAGAATGAAAACTTTTGATATGCTCAGGCAGGAGTTTGTGTGCTGATTTTCTCTACCATTTTGGCTTCCGAGAATGTTGAACTGTATAAACAATAAATAATAATAATAACAAAGAAGTTTCCCAAGAGACAACAAACAGTCTTTAATAATAATAATAATAATAATAACAACAATAACAACAACAACAACCGAAAGAAGAAACTTTCTTTTCTAGGGATATTCTCATATATTTTTCTTAGTTTTTCTGGCAATGGTGAACATACGTAATCAGCAATCTGCTGATAAATGTTTAACAACTAGCTCTCTCTGAAAAATGTATGCATGTATATATACATAGATTTATTATAAATTTTACTGATATAAAGGATGTATAACAATTTACAAATAATTATCTGGACAATACTCTTTGCTGTGAATTCCATACAGCCAGTTGATTCTCTCAGAGTGCTTTCACTGATTTTTGCCAAATTCTTGTATCCTATGGTTATGGAGTTCTGACAAGTGTTCATTGATATCTTTGTTTGCAATATGCAATAGGGCAAAAGTGAAACAACGAAGCCGTATGTTAGAACTTCCCTTATTTGTCAGTGATGTGAGCAACATTTTTGCTGAGTTGGATAATAGTTTTCAAATATTAAAATAATAGTTCTTTCATTTTTTGCACTATTCACAATGTAATGGCTATAAGGTGCAAAACACTTCTAAGTTTAACCTACATTTTAACATTTTCTCCATCACTTCCTTAACTCTAGACAATCAACAAAACAACCAAGCCCTGATTTATAGTATTTATCAATCAATTTCCATGGCCCATTTCAAGCTACCACCTATTTTCACTACACTTCTTAACCTCAGGGTCATAACTAATAGTGAAATAATTAAGGAGTGATAAATTTTTAGTATTTACTTATTACCTTTGTATTTAATATAATTTAGTTAATTGTAAGCTTATTAGCATTTAAAAATAATTTAAATATATTTATATAATTTTACACATTTAATAATGGCTGATTTTTAACAAGTGGCTCAGGAAATTCCTGAAAATTTAACAATTGGCTCCCATGAGCTGGTATGAGCTGGTTCCAGCATGCAACTGTGTTATGTTATGAGACCCAGCTGTCTGCCCTGGTCCTGTTGAATGTGCCTCCTCATCACAAGCCACGTGTCCCCTCCTCCATCTCCTTATCCACCTCTGCTCGCACCCGAGTCTCTCCTCCACACACTGTGACCTCATTCCTAGAACCTGGCTCAAATTGTGTCATGTCTCCAAAATGTTTTGTTCAAACACACTGTCTGTAGAATCAGGCCCAAATTCTCTTGCTATCCTGCAAGCCCTCTCCAGTGCAGTCCTAAGCCATCCTCTCAATAGAAGGATGACAAAGCAGCTCCCAACTCCCAGGTCTCTATTCGCCACAACTTCTTTCTTGGACATCAGACTCACATCTGGACATCTCTTGGATGGTCCCTAGGCGTGCCAAACTCTGTATGTCCCAAATACAGCTCATCTTCCCCCACCTTCCCTCTCCCATTGTGCTTCTATTGCTGTAGTCCCTGATTTTATTTTAGGTGCTCAAATTTACCCTGTTCCTGTCTCTCTTCATATTCTTTGGACACCTTTTTTTTCCCCACTGTAAACCCTGCTTGCCCCCTCCCCTAGCTTTTTTTGTTGTTGTTGACTCCCACCCATCCTTCAGGTCTCAGCTGAGATGTTGCTTCCTCCAGGGGAAACTCTGGGAACGTTAGGGACCCACAGCACACCATTTCCCTGCTCTTCCCATCATAGATTTTTGCACACTGTGTTAAAATTGTCTATTTAGCCCTGGCTGGTGCAGCTCAGTGGATTGAGTACTGGCCTGCAAACCATAAGGTCACTGGTTCAATCCCCAGTCAGGGCACATGCCTGGGTTGTAGTTGGGGGTGCACAAGAGGAAACTACACAGTGATGTTTCTCTCCCTCTCTTTCTCCCTCCCTTCCTTTCTCTAAATATAAAAATAAAGAAAATCTTTAAAATAAAAAACAACAAATAAAATAAAATTGTCTATTTAACTGTCTGTCTTCCGCAGGAGACTGTGAGGTCTGTAAAGCTGATCTTGCTCACTGCTATATCTCCAGTAGCTAGCCCCATTACTGACACTTCATGGGTGCTGAATAAATGAATGAATGACTAAATGAGAGGAATAGCCTGCAGTTCTCCTACAAAACCTCCCCTCCACATGTCTTGTTTTCTCACTGTTCCCCAAGCACCTCTTTTACTTTTTCATTCCTCCCCCAAAAAAACCTATAGTTTTTGTTTGTGCCCAAGGGGACAAGGTCGGAAAATGTCACCTTCTGAAATTGGAAGTAATAGCATCAACATTGAATAGATGAGATCAGCCATCTGCAAAATAATCCACTTTAAGTGCTGGTGTGTAAATGTGGTACCAATGAGACAAAGGTGCTTCTCAGGTCTCTATGGTGATCAGCATGTTGCCACAGGCTGGGAATCTGCCAAATAAAAAGAAAGCGATAATGTCAATCAATTGTAACTGGATTGCTAGAGATAATGCTGTATAAGCAGGAGGGCCCTTGTCTACATGGGGTCTTGGAAAGAGTTGAGCCACAGAGCAACACATTTCCTGTGTTTGATCATCATCGAGTGCGACATGCGGACATTTGCAGTTTACAAAGCACCTCCATGTGCCACCCAGTAAATCTCCATGGTAACTCCGCCAAGCGGGCCTTATTCAGCATTTTACAGAAGACAAAAATGAAGTTCAGGGAGGAGAATCAATGTGCCCTAACCCACCCTCCTGAACACTCACACCTTCACTAAGCCCACAGGGAGTGAGGGCATTGTGAACCCCAAACAGAAATTCCTCTAGGGCAATTAACAAAAGTTCTTGCAGTGACTAGGTGGTCAACCTTCCAGTTTTGGCTCAGTCTGATTTTGTGTTCAGCTAGCAGATTCTGGCTTTGAAGAGGTTTGACTCAGGGAGACAGGGCGGGGGCAGGGCGAGGATTGATGTCAGGATGGTCTCTTGCTCATTCAGCAAACATTTTGGACAACTACTGTTCACCCAGCAGTGCTAAGAGCTAGGAATATAGTGATGAATAAGGCACAGAGTTCCTTGCCAAGACGATGGCCTAATTCCAGGAGTCTGACATGTAAATAATTACAAATATGATGTGATAGAGGCTCTAGGAAGGAAGCACGGAGTGCTCTGTGGGCCCATAGAAGAGCCATCTACAGTGGTCTGGGGGAGGGGCTTGGAAGGCTTCCCAGAGGAATCAATGCCTGAGCCCATAACAAAAAGGACTTAGCAGTACAAGAAGGGGCTAGAGGAATCAGAGGATGGGAAGAGAAAAACTTTCCAGAGACAGAGAATAAGAAAGCTGGGGGGTGAGAGTGTGTGGCAATGAAAAGCAAGGGAAGAGAGGTGGGGAATTTGTGAGAGGTAAGGCTGGAGAGATCATCATAAAGTCCAAATGAATATAATAATAACATACAATACAATAGAAGAAGTTTCATAATGATTCATTATTTGATTAAATTAATACTATTGTAACTTATATGGCAGGTACTGATAACTTTATAACCAAGATCTAACTTGCAGTGATGACTAAAGTGCTTCACTGCCGGGCACAGAGCTCAGTGCATTACACGCACTATCTCCTCTGACCCTCACAACAACGGTACTTTACAAATGAGAAAATTGCAGGTTAGAGAGGCTAAGAAGTGTGGCAAAAGTCACATTGGCTATTAAGTAGCCGATCTGGCATCAGGATCAAGGTTTAATATAGACTCCAGAACCTATCCTGGAGAACGGCTTGACTAACGGCACAGCATTTCATCAGATGCGTATACGAATTTGGGCTTAATCCTAAGAGAAATAAACTCATTGAAGAGTTTTGGGCAGGGAAGAGATGCCCACATTTTTAAAAAGATTTTATTTATTTATTTTAAAAGAGGCGAAGGAAGGGAGAAAGAGAGGGAGAGAAACCCCCATCAGTTGCCTCTCGTGCGCACCCCAACCTGGGACCAAGCCCACAACCCAGTCATGTGCTCTGACTGGGAATCGAACCAGTGACCCCTCGCTCCATGGGAGGATGCCCAACCCACTGGGCAGATTTTGTTTTAAAAAACTCACTCTGATGGGGGGATAGGTGTATAAGGGGACTAAATGGTAACAGAAAAAAAACGCAATAAAGATTCAATTAAAAAATAAAAATAAAAATAAAAGCTCGCCTTGGCTATGGGGTGGAGAATGGACTGGAAGGGGGAGAATCGAAGCAGGATGGGCAGGGAAAGGCTCTTGCTTTTTACCTCATCTCTCAGATGGTGGTGGCTTAGGCTAGGGAGGGAGTGGTGGAAGTGGAGAGAAGGAGTGCATTCAGGAGATATGTAGGAGGTCCCATTGACAGGCCCTGGTGCCTGATGGGATGTGGGAGTGAGGGCAAGGAAAACTTGTGGATGACTCCTGGGGCTCTGGCTTAAGCAGATGATTAAATGGCAGAGCCACACCTCCAGAACAGGAACACGAAAGGAGGAAGAGGTTCTGAGGGAAGAAGACACCCACTGAGTTCACACTGTAGGTGGAGTGCGAGATCCAAGAAAGACACTAAGGAGAAGAGCTCTGGGAGGCAGCTGGAGAGATGTTTCTAGAGCTCTGAGAGGAAGTCAGGACCAGGCATCAGGATAAAAAAGCGGATTCCAGCTGCAGAAGGGTGAGGTCTCCCAGGTGTGCTGAGTGAAAAAGGCAAGGGTAGGTGCACACCTCTGTCTGCGAAAGGACAAGGTGAAGGTCTATAAGGAACTACAAAGGGTCTGCTTCCTCCTATGGGAGGAGACAGCTGGCAGACCCGAGACAGAGCTGAGACTTACACTCCTCGAATTGAAGGGACCTTTGGAAGGTGTTTAGGTCAAACCTCTCACATATAGATGCCACCCCCCCCCCCAACCAAAGAGGTACATTGAACAGCACCAGTGCCAGTCTGAGCATTCCAGGGCTTGGGGCTGGGTCTCTAGCCACGGGGAAAGAAAGCTACTGAAAGTTTATTCCACTCTCTCAAGCCATCCCACTCCCTCCTTGGGATACAAGGTCTACTCATGTGTGAGAAGGGTTTGAGCTAACACTTTTCTAAAGAAAAATATTTTACTTATTTATTTTTTGAGAGAGGGGAAGGGAGGGAGAAAGAGAGGGAGAGAAACATCAATGTGTGGTTGCCTGTCATGCACCTCCAACTGGGGACCTGGCCTGCAACCCAGGCATGTGCCCTGACTGGGAATTGAACCAGCGACCCTCTTGTTCACAGGCCAGTGCTCAATCCACTTAGCCACACCAGCCAGGGCTGAGCTTAACCCTTTCATGGGGCAATATAGCACAGTGGTTAAGCATATGGCCTTTGCAGCAAGACTGCCTGTGTTAAAAATCTCCACCAACATTCACTTGCTGTTTGATATTAGGCAAATCAATTCATCACCACTCCCCAACCCCGACTCAGCTTTCCCATCTGTAAAAGGGGGATAATAGTTGTACCACCTCACAGGGTTTGTTGTGAGGATGAAATGAACTAGAATATTCTCTGGCAAGTAGTAAACTCTGTTGAGTGTTAGCTGATCCTGGCCAACAAGAATGTATCTGACCCATTACAGTTTTCAGATAAATCCATATTCTCCAGAGCCTGATTGCACAATAAAAATGCTTAGGGCATTCAGAAAGCAGGAGTAACAACAAAAGTGTTTGGGAAAAGAATATGATAGTTGATATTTTCAAGGATTCCATTAAAGTAGTCATCACAGGAAAAATCCAAACTTGGTTGGACTTTCTTCCCCTTTTTACAGCTTGATATAATTTTTCCTCTGACTCACCTAATGACAGTGGTAGTATACAGTGTGGAAAAGAGTGGGGGGTCAAGGTAGAATTCACATCTTTTCAGCACTTAGAGCTTCTGAGTCATAGTCTCAGATAATCCCATTTGAGCCTCTCATCAAGCCTGCAAAGGAGGTGTCATTATATCCTTCTTTGTAGAGGTGGAAAATAAGGCTCAGGGAGGTCAAGAACAAAACTTAATAGGGATGGGGCTGGATGGAAACCCAGACAATCTGCTGTCAGAGCCTCCCATGAGGTGAGGGGTGGGTGTTTGTGGTTCTGGACATGGAGGGGGGTCCTTGACATGGGTCTATTGGTCCCATATAAGAGGGATTCAGATTTTGTGCAAAGGGTAAGGGAGCAAGGAGGCCCTGGTGGCAATTCAGGCCAGAAGGCAAAGATGGCTCTTGAGGCCTTTTGGAAAGCCCCCCTCCTTGGGGGCCATATGTTCACAATCAGTGTGTGTATGGCTGGGGGTTGGGGGGACTGTCCTGGCCAGTGGCCAAGCCAGATGTTTGTTGTGTGACTTCACGCAGCACAGAGCTCAGTAATCCCTCGTCGTACTGGGAATTTGTGTGCCATAGTTACGACCAGCTCCATCCTGTAACTCAGAAGGTTTCAAAGGTCCTCTGGGCCAAGGCTGGCCCAAGGCACAGCACGGGAGGTGGGAGGTTGGCTTCCCGATCCCTCACACCTCCCTGTTGAGGCCCTGTTTCTTAGGCGTGACTTTCTTTCCCTCACACTCTCTCCACACCCAGGTGCTCCCTGTCCTTCTGTAGCCTTCCCCACTCCAGGACTCCACTGAGGCCTGTCTGGCCATTGGCTTCATTTCTCCCTGCCTATTGTGAAGTATAAGCTCCTTTGCCTCTCTTTTCCAGAAAACAAAGCCCCACTCATCCTTCACAGTCACCTCCAATCTCAGGCCTACTGTGAAGCTTCTCCAGCTTCCTCAGAAAGGGAAGGACAAGAGGGCAAGCGCTCAGAGAGCGCCTAGTCTCAGCATGCCTGTGGCGGAACTGGGGGGTTCACATACCTCACCTCATTAAATCTTCACAACAGCTCTGTGAGCTTCTACAGATGAGGGAACTCTGGTCCAGACATGGGAAACAACTTGCCCAAGGTCACACAGATGAGAAGGGCAGGGGTGTAGCATAACTTAATTCCTGAGTCCCTGTGAACTTGAACTCTCTCCAGTTCATACCACACTGCCTGTCCAAAAACGCCTTCCTCCTTGATCACCTTAGACTCCTCTCTTTGTCCCAACACACATCTGATCCATCAGCAAATCCTGTTGGTGTTACTTTTGAAGTATCCAGAATCCACCACTTCTCACCACCTGCATAGGCGCAACTTTGGTCTAGCTGCCATCATCTTTCACCTGGATTACTGTGATGGTATCCTAATGGCTTCTTTGCCCTTAAATGTGCTCCTCAAAGCTTCACCCTTGGCCTTCACACCCCTATCCCCCACAGTCTATTCATTACACAGAAACCAGACGGATCATATTAAAACAAGTCAAATCCTGTCATATCTCTGCCTCAAAATTGTGCAATGATTCTGTGGATCCTGAGAAAGATGCCTACTAAGAAGGGATCCTAATGGCTAACTAGGCTCCAATTTCTCAAGAAAACCCCAAAACCCTAGCAGCCATTCTACGTAAGGGCCTGTCATACAAATTGCACTTCAGGGACAAGTCTGCACTGAACTGGCTGACTGCATTGTGTTCCTGCCATCTGAGCAGCCCTTATAAAGAAGTTCCTAGAATCATGTTTTAACCAATAAGATTGAGGCTTTCCCCATCCAATCAGAGCTGTGCAGCTCTGACCAATTATAGTGGCTCTACTCTGACCAATCAGGACAACGTCTTTTGGATCAATCAAACTGTGATGATTTGGAGTTCCTAGCCCTCTCTTCCTTGCTCGCTGTGCTCCATCTATCCTGGACTCACTGCTGTTCCTCTAACACACCAGACATGCTCTTGCCTCGGGGCCTTTGTACCTACTGTTCCTTCTGCCTGGAACAGTCTTGGAAATCTGCATGGATAGCTATCTCACTTCTTTCAAACCTTCATTCAAATGATTCCTCCTTAGTGAGACTTTCACCATCACCCTGATTAAATATGTAATCTGTACCCCACCAACACCTTTAATTCCTACTTGCCTGTTTTCTTTTTCTCCCTTGTCTGCACTTATCACCAACCATGATGATTCATTTTACGTGTTGTCAACTTGACTGAACCATGGGGTGCCCAGATATTTGGTTAAACATTTCCGGGTGTGTCTGAGTGTGTTTCTGGGTGAGATTAACATTCAAATATATAGACTGAGAAAAGCAGATTGCCCTCCCCAATGTGGGTGGGTTTCATCCAATCCATTGAAAGCATGAACACAAGAAAAGGTTGAGTAAGAAGGAAATTTTTCTGTTTGACTCTCTTGGAGTTGGGACATCAGTCTCCTCCTGCCTTCAACTCACACTGGAATTTACATCCTTGGCTCTCCGGGGTCTCAGGCCTTTGGACTTGGACTGGAACTATATACAGGTTTCCTCCGCTTTTTGAAAGTACAGTGTTCCTATGAAACCTTGCATAAGTCAAAACAGTGTAAAGTGAAGAAACAATTACCTTAGGAAACGTCTTGCTAATAAATGCAGAAAATAAAATGAGGAAAGCACAGATGCTCACAGACACAGCTCAGAGCTCTGGCGGCTTGGTGCTGAGAAGATGAGTGTAGTTCATGGGGAAGGAGCCTGGCAGGGCCACTCTCTTGCTCAGGACGCACGCTGCCTCAACAACAGCTTGCTGCAAAACAGACTCTGAATGCTATTTTTGCTTTTCACTTTTTCACAAAAGCTCAAATCCTGTCTTTGGATTTCCATCAGTTACCATAAAAGGGTACTAATGCAGGTCTTACCTAAAAACAAAGTGCCATAAAGTGAACATTAAAAAAAAAAACAACTGTTCTTTAAAAAAAAAGATTCTATTTATTTATTTTTAGAGAGGGGAAGGGAGGGAGAAAGAGAGGGAGAGAAACATCAATGTGTGGTTGCATTTCGTGCGCCCCCTGCTGGGGACCTGGCATGCAACCCAGGCCTGTGCCCTACACTGGGCATGCGAAGCATCAACCCTTTGGTTCCTAGGCCAGTGTTCAATTCACTGAGCCACATCAGCCAGGGCTATAAAGTGAACTTTTGAAAATTGGAGGAGTCCTGGCTGGTGTCGCTCAGTGGACTGAGCATCGGCCTGCAATCCGAGAGGTCGCTGGTTTGATTCCCACTCAGAGTACATGCCTGGGTTGGAGGCCAGGTCCCCAGTTTGGGGTATGCAAGAGGCAAGTGATTGATGTATCTCTTGCACATTGATGTTTCTCTTCATCTCTCTCCCTCCCTCTATCTCTAAAAATAAGTAAATAAAACCTTAAAAAAAGAAAGAAAATTGGAGGATACTTGGATACCTCCTAGGTCTCCTCCAGCTTGCCCACTGCACATCTTGGACTTAGGTTCCAAAATTGCTTGAGCCAATTCTTATAGTAAAGCTCTTCACATATTATACATGGTGTATTGGTTCTGTTTCTCTGGAGAACACAGAAAAATACACCAACTAACAGTGTACTTTTGCTGTTTTTCAAAAAATTGTTGTCTCCATCCACGTCAACATAAACTTTATGAAGACAGGGATTTTTGTCTCTTTTTTTCACTACTGTATCCTCAGCACAATGCCTGGCGCATAGTAGGTATTTCATAAACATATGTTGAGTGAATGATGGCCTTTATAGTTATACTTTGCTTGGGTGTCTTAATATTTTTGTCTCCCAGGAAGAAGCCTGTAAGCAACTCAATCGCAGAGCTGGCCTTTGCATCTCCAGTGCCAGGCAAAGTGCCCACCAGCAAAGTTGCTGACAGCATAGTGAATGAATTTTCTTGCCATGATCCATCTAGAAGAACATTCCAGTTTCCAGAACCGCACAAGGCAAGGCTCTCTTCAGTACCTAGTTCAGGAAGACCACCCCGTTGTTTTCCCCCTGCCCTCCAGGAAAACCAGCCTTGGCATGGCCGTCGGCCCAGTGTGCCCGCCTCCCTCCCTTCCTCGTCGCTTTCCTCCCTTCCCCCGCCCCAGCCCTCCTCGCCCGCCTGGGTACAGGCGATTATCTGGGGGTGGTAATTATTGCGAGTAAATTGGAAGTTGTTTTGCACAGGGCTGTGTCTCACGCAGGTCGATTTGTATGCTTCCTGGGCACTTGTGACACTTCAGAAATGCCATAGCAACGGCCCCGGCGCCGCCGGGCTCCCTGACGGCGGGAGATAAGGCGGGGGAGCAGGCGTGTGCGGCACCGAGACAGCGGGCAGGGCAAGGGCACCGCGCGGCGGGGAGCCGCTGCCTTCGCTGCCGCCACCTCTCTGAGCCTCGGGTTCCCCGTTGGCAACCTGGGAATAATAACCTGCACGCAGGCTGTTGTCGGGTAGAAATGAGATAATGGCTTGAACAGTTTGTAAAACGGTAAACCGAGGGCTGGCTATTAGGACCATGACCATTCTTTCCCGCGGTATTGTCTTCTCTCCCAGTTCTCCCTGGCTTTGTGCGGCTCCCCGCGCCCGCCTCGCCCCCGCCCGGAGCCAGTGCCTGCCAGATTCCCCCGCCGCAGGAGCGCGGCTCCTGCTGGCGCTCTTTTATTCGGTGCAAAAAGCATGGTCCTTGGAACACCTTTTAGCGATGAGGCCCACAGAGACCCCGC
Organism: Pteronotus mesoamericanus; assembly: GCF_021234165.1. Taxonomy (NCBI): domain Eukaryota; kingdom Metazoa; phylum Chordata; class Mammalia; order Chiroptera; family Mormoopidae; genus Pteronotus; species Pteronotus mesoamericanus. Next base: position 9,779,866 of record NW_026555198.1, read on the forward strand.
CAGCTCATCCCGCGGGGGCCGAGCGACTGATTAAATTGTACTCACTCTCCTTTTCCGTCATTCAGATTGGCTGGGAGGAGGCCAGCTGGAATTAGTGACAAATTTGAAGCAGAGAATATTGACAAAGAAAGGCCGTTTTATTGCCTGCAATGACACACGATAATTCAAAGGAGGCTCTCCGACTGTTTCCAAGGATAGCTTTAGTTTAAAGATAAGACTTTTGCTAATTATTTGGAGAGACGCAGACCTCAAGTCCTTAAAATCAATTTTGTTCCCTTCATGGAGTTGAAGAGCAAACCTTCCATTTCCAACCACTTCCTCCTTGTCTAAATTGGAGACTCTCACCAGGAGAAGGCTTTGAAAACAAGAAAGCACTATTGAACTATGTATTCATTTCCAAATATTTTGTAAGCACCTACTATGTGCCAGAACTATTGTGGGTACTGGAGGTACAGACATGGAGCTGATGTTATAAAGGAGGAACAGTATAGACAGAAACAGAGAAGGGAGACACTTTTAGACAGTAGTAAGGACTGTAACAGATATAAACAGGATGAGGGGAGTGGGGTAGCTACTTTGAAGAAAATGGGTCAGGAAAGGTCTCTCAGGACAGATTATTGAGATCCAAACCATGTGAAGGAGCCAGCCATGCTCAGATTGTAGAGGAAAGAGTTCCTGGCACAGGGAATAGCAAATGTAAAAACCCTGTGGTAGAAATGGGCTTGGCTGTTCCAGGAAGAGAAAGAGAACCAATGTAATGGAGGTGAAACGAACAAACAGGATGAGATTTGGACCTGCCAGGTCACTAGGCCAAAACAGACAGGAGATAACTGCCTCCCTTTCTGCCTCCAAAACAACATCCTTGCCCTCTGTTTGAGTGCCCTTGGCCTGCTTAGGGAAGACTTAGCAAAGAAAACAGAAGGTTTGACTTTTTAATAAACAGAAGGGTGAAGGTCAAAAGGTTGAAAAACATTGTTAGCAAAGGTGTGGGGAAACAGGCACCCTCATATATTATTGATGGGAATGAATGTAAGTTCTCCCATCCCTTATGGAGGACAATTTAACAGTTTCTCTATGAAAATAAGAGAGACACATAGATTTTGACCCAACAATTCCACTTTTAGAAAATTATCCTTCAGCTCTGGCTGGTGTGGCTCAATGGACTGAGTGCTAGTCTGTGAACCAAAGGGTCGCCAGTACAATTCCCAGTCAGGCCACATGCCTGGGTTGCGGGCCAGGTCCCCAGTGGGGGGCTGCACAAAAGGCAACCACACATTGATGTTTCTCTCCCTTTTTCTCCCTCCTTTCCCCTTTCTCTAAAAATAAATAAATAAAATATTAAATAAACAAAATTTTCCTTCAGACATGCTCTCACATATTCATAAAGATTGCATGTACCAGGATACTTATTGCCACAATATTTGTAATAATAAAAGGTTGGAAATATCTGTAACAAGGAGACTGGTCAAATAAAGTACACTCTCACCAATGGAATATATGCAGCCCTTAAAATTGAGGAAGCTCTTGATTTTTTCAAATTGAGATGAGCCCTGGTTGCTATGCCTCAGTTGGTTGGGCACCATCCTGCAAACTGAAGAGTTGCAGGTTTGATTCTGATCAGGCCACATGCCTGGGTTGCGGGTTCAGTTCCAGTTGCAGTCCTGCAGACGCAACAGATAGATGTTTCTCTCTCACATCTATGTTTTTCTCTTTCTCTGTCCCTTGCCCTCTCTCTAGAATTAATAAAAGAAATTATTTTTAATTGAGACAAAATTCACATAACATTAAATTTGCAATTTTAACCAAACAATACTGCGAGATATATTGGCAAGTGCCTATCTGTGCTCACCTTTAAAAAAAAAAAGTCTTATTTATTTTTAGAGAGAGAACAAGGGAGGGAGAAGGGAGGGAGAGAAGCATCAATTGCCTCTCTCACGCCCCCAGCTGGGAATCTAGCCCACAACCCAGGCATGTGTCCTGACTGGAGAATCGAACCAGGAAGCTTTCAATTTGTAGGCCCATGTTCAATCCACTGAGCTACAGCAGCCCACGTTTCTCACTTGCCTTCTATGCCTATTTGTCTACTTCTGCTGCTGATGTGGGAGGAATTTTTTCCAATGACCACCTTTGAAAAATCTTGGTGACACAGGAGGCTGACAGGATCTGTTGCTAGGGAAAAGTAGCGGTAATAGTAATCAGTGGTTCTTAGGCCTGCTGCATGTTAGTGTCACCTGGGGAAATTTTAAAATATCCTTGCCCAGGCCACACCTCTAGAGATTTTTTTATAAATGGCTTTCTTTTTCTTTAAAAACATTATTTATTTATTTATTTTTTGACAGAAGGGAAGAGAGGAGAAAGAGAGGGAGAGAAACATCAATGTGTGCTTGCTTCTTGTGTGCCCCCTACGGGGGACCTGGTTTGCAACCCAGGCATGTGCCCTGACTGGGAATCGAACCAGTGACCCTTTGGTTCACAGGTCAGCACTCAATCCCTTGAGCCACACCAGTCAGGGCTAGAGAGTTTGATTTATATAATTAGTTAGGGGTGCTGTCTGGGCATAATTTTTAAAATTTAGGTATAATTTATACACAGTAAAATCCTTAAGTCTTAGGCTCATACTTCAGTGAATTGTGTTAACTGTTTATACCTGTGTAACCACTACTCCTATAAAAAACATGGACCACTTCCACCACCCCAGGCAATGCCCCTATCTTGGCCAGAGGCAACCACCATTCTGCTTTCTGTTATAGATTCATTTTTATTGTTCTTCAATTGTGTATAAATGGAATCAAGCAGTATGTAACATATTGAGACTGGCTCCTTTCACATAGCGTAACACCTCTGAGATTCATCCAAATTGTTGCACTGATCAGTAGTTCATTATTTTTCATTGCTGGGTGATAGTCTCCTGTATGGTATGGTCACCAAAGTTTGGTGAACTTTGTATCACCAAAGTTCGTTTAGCCATTTACACATCCAAGGACATTTGGGTTGTTCCCAGTTTTTCTGTGGGCACATGCACTCATTTCTTTTGGGGTGGAATTACTGGATTTAGATTGAATTTATTTGAAACTGCCACTTTTCCAAAGTTCTTACACAAATTTGCACTCTTACCAGCAAAGTGAGATTTACAGTTGTCGCACATCCTTGCTAATAGTTTGTATTGTCTGTCTTTTTCCTTGTAGCCATTCTCACGGATATATAGTGGTATTTCATCATGGTTTTAAATTGCATTTCCCTAATGAGTAATTATGTTAATCATCTTTTCACGTGCTATCCCATTCACATATCCTGTCTCCTGAGGTATCTGTTCAGTCTTTTGCCCATATTTTTGGGTTGTCATTTTATTATTGATTTGTAGGGCCTCTTTATATATTCCAGATACTAGCTCTTTGTCAGATACATGTATTGCAAATATAATTATTGTTTAAAAGATCCCAATGACTCTAACATGAATTTAGGGTCGAGAATCCCTGGTTCACTAAAGATCAGTCCCAGAAGCTCCCTACTTTTAAGGGTCCCCAAATCTACCTCCTGGCAACAGTACCTGAGGGTTGCCTCTTCGATTCCTGTGATGTCCATGGCCATAGAGATTTTAGGAGCAAGGGGCACCTTATCAGCCTTCTTCCTGTGGCTTTGTCTGGCTTTGGACAGGTCCATTCATCTGAAATGTTCTTTTATCCTCTGATGTGAGATTGTAGGTCATTCTTTTCTTGTCTCCACCCCACAATTTTCCATGTCTGACACTTGACCTTATTGTCTCACCCATTCCTACCACCCTAGAGATAGTGTGTGTCAAAGGGACAAAAATATATTTTCTCCTGGATCGAGCAAACTATGTCTTGGGCATAGGAGTGTGACTTTTTGTATCCCCTCCCAGCCATTGTCATCAGGCTGTCTACCTACTCACTGAAAGGAAGAATCATTTTTTAGCGGTCTCAGCAACCATTCGCCAAGAGGCCGGGAGTTAATGGCCTGGTGCTGGTCTCTTGGAATCTGCTTTGTGCTTGCTGCATGAACTTGCATAAGGCAATTAACCTCTCTGAGTCTTGGTTCCTATGACTGGTAAAGGAGAACAGTAACTTCTTGCTTGTTGTGGAGGAAGTGCCTGGGATAAAGTAGGTGTTCACAAGCCATTAGTTCTCTTGAAAGGGGAGCTACGAAGCCTTGGCTCTGGAAGTTGTGTTTGCGGGCCGGGAAAGGAGTGCTGTGCTTGGGGATTTGCCTTGCCTTCAACATGCTCTGGTGACATATATCTGTCTCTTTCCTCCATACTTTCAGAAGCCTAGATTGGCCAAGGTCCCTCCTGCTGTGTCATCCTCACCCTGCCCTTCTTGGCTAATTTGAACAGAGCATCCCACGAGGGCCCCTAGGCTCTTTTAAGCTCAAAGCAGATGGCTGGGAAGCCAATTCTCTGGGACATACAGTTCCTGACTCAGATCTGGGCAGTGAGCCAAGGACTTCGAAGGGCTGTAGAAAAATGTAACCCTCACTCCCCCTACTCTCTGAAGAGCTTGTAGGTTTTACTGTATGGCTCTTTTAGTGCTAAAGAGGAAGGGAAAAGGACCACAGACGTTAAGATTAGGTGTCCCCTAGAAGCCCCTTCCTGAGCTGGCACCAGGGAGGAGCCTGGACTCCATCTTGAGGGAGAGGCGTCCATGCAGTATAGGAAGGGTTTCTCTGATGCTTCAGAAGCGTGAGGAAGCTGAGGAGGAATTAATGGGGAGTTCCCAGCAGTGTCCTTCACCTGGGGAACAAGTGGGTACAGGGCATCCCGGGAGTCCACTAACACTAGGCACTAGCCATCCATCCTACAGGCCAAGTACGGGAGGTTTTGTCCCAGCACGAGATTTGGGAAGGGACTAGAAAAGAAATGTCCCATTCCTGGGTGTAACTCAGATTTGTCTGAGCTATTTTCAGGTTTGTCTTGAGGCAGGTTCAAAAGGGAGATGGGAGAATGCTGGCAAGAGGAGTGGCTGGGATGGGTATGCTTGGACCTCTTCCCCTCCCTGGTTCCTGGTCCCCATTAGTGTTTTGAGTGTATCAGTCCCACTCAGGGGCTCATTCAAGCTCTCCGACATGGTGCCCATTGCTCCCCTTTAGGATTAGCAAACTGATAAATCCATCCAGCCATCCATCCAACAAATATTTACTTATCAGCTCCTACACGTAGGTACTATGGTAAGCTCTGTGAATCTGTAACTGTGAAAAAGACAGACCTGTCCTTCACAGAACTCACATGATCATGGGGAGTCAGAGAGGTTATCAGGCAGCTACATTCCATGGACTAAGTCCAAGGATAAAGGCAAGGTGTGTCACGTTGTGTCACACCGGACAATTGTTGGGAAGAATCATGGAAGGTCCTTGGAACAAGAGAGACTAGAGCTGAGAGCTGGGGAGTCAATGGGGGAGAGAGTGAGGCAAAAAGGAAGGAAAGAAAGTCCAGGCAGAGGAAACACCACGTCAGAGGGCCTCGAGGCAAGATCTGTGAAACATAAGGCAGAAGGAACTGCTGCAGACTAGATTAGGAAGACTTTGTAAGCCATGGTGAGAAGCTAAGACTTGATGTTGAGGGAAAGGAGGAGGCTCTGAAGGGTTTAGATAGGGCCATAACATGATCAGACTGGTGTTTTTGAAAGATCACTCTGGTTCCTGGGTGCAGAGGCAGTGGGGAGCAGGTACAAATAAAAGCAGGAAGAATGTCAGGACGCTATTGCAGCGAGCCACATGAAAGATGATGTTGATGTAGACCAGATAGTTAGCAGTGGACATGGAAAGAAGTGTTTGGGTTTGGAATGTATTTAGAGGTTGAACCAACAGGACTTACTGGTGGATTGCAAAGATGCCTCCCAGTTTCTGACTTGAACAATTGGAGGGTTGGAAGTGCTGTTCATGGAGATGGGGAATTTAAGATGACAGGTCTAGAGGAGGGTGGGAGATGAATTCAGAGCCATGTTGAGTGAGCTTCCAGGAAGGCATTTCCTGTAGCCAGTTGGCAATCTAGCTGTGAAACTCAGGAGAGAGGATAAGCTAAGGATAAAATTGTGAGGTCTTGGGAGTGGCTGACGTAGCCCAAAGGGAGTGGAGGATGCCATGTTTTGTGCAGCAACACTGTCCTGCCAAAGGACTTCCTACTGTTTGGTTCCTGCTTCAGCCCAAACTCTGGGAGGCAGGCTTAGAAAGCACTCATCAAAGACTTTGCAACTTAGTGCAAAGACCCTGCGGGTAATCATAACTCTTGGCTCCCCACCCACCCCAGTTCCTGTCGTTTCCACCGTATCTTGGGCTGATTTGACTAGTTTCCAGTAAGAATTTGTCAAGCCCAGCAGCCCAGGGGCCAGGCCAGCTGCCATTCCTAGGAAATTCAGTTTCTCGCTCCCCCTGCTGGCAGAGCTGGAGATGACTCAAGGCTGGGAGCAGAGCTGGAGAGAGCACCCCACCTCCTGCTTCCCCTGGGACAGACCTTTCTCACAGCAAACAAGGGGATTAAGAGCTCAGTCCCAGTCCTCTTCTCCACTTCCCCCCAAAACTATACCCACTTTAGAATCCTAGGTAGAAATAGGGAGACAAAAGCCTAATTAGGTACTGGGATGCAAGTTAAATTCTTCCTGTTTCCAAATCACTTTCTTTTCTGCCCCAAACCCACTCTTGATCTCCTAGACCTTGAAGACTTAATTTGATTATATATACCTATCTCCAAAAACACTCCCAATCCCAGTCTCCTAGAGCAGCATTATGCTGGTACCAGGTGGCCTTTCTCCTTCTCACATACAGGGAAGCCATGGTCTGTGCTGGAAAGAGCAATGGGCTGGGAGTCAAGGAACCTAAGTTTGAATCCTGTTTCTGCCACTAATTCAAAGTGTCACCTTGGAAGAGTCACTTCTTTCTTTCCTAGGGGCAGTTCTCTTACTTGTGACATGGGACTGGACTCCAAAAAAAAAAAAAACAAAAACATTTGAACTCTGGAGTTCTAGGGTTTGCTTTTAGTTCTTCACATACGTGAAGCTCTCTCCTGCCTCAGGATCTTTGGTCATGTGCTTCCCTCTGCCTGAAATACTCTTCCCTTCCCTTTTTTGTTTTGTTAACTCCTCCTTATCCTTCAGCTCTCAGCTCATATGCTACTTCCTCAGAGAAAACTTTCCCAGGCCCTCCAGACTGGGTCAGGTACTTCATCATACGCTCTCAGGATTCTCTGGAGTTTTCCTTGTGTGCCCTCATCATGGTTTGTAGTTTTCACATGCTTGTGTGATTATTGTTACAAGTCAACCCCACCCCACCCCCATAAACTTCTTGATAGCAAGGACCTGTCTGTCTGTTTTGCTCACCACTGTACCACAGCACCCAGATCCTTGCTTGACCATCTTGTAAAGCTCAACACATATTTATTAAATAAGTGAATAAGTAAATAGATGAATGAATCCCTCCCTTCATCTATCAGTTGCTTTCTATATCAAACTAGTGTAGTATTTAAGAGCAAAAAATCAAAAGTCAGACTGCCAGGGTTTGGACCCCAGTTTTATCACTCACAAGCTGTGTAAGCTTGTGCAACTTACTGAACCTTCCTGTGCCTGTTTCCTTATCTATACAGGGAGGATAATAATAACATACACTACCTAACAAGGTTGTTCTGAGGATTAAAAGACTTAATATCTGTACAGTGTGTACAACAAGGCCTAGCATTCAAGTGCTATGTCAGTAATAGCTATTGTTCTTATTCTGCCTCATCCATCTCTCCATTTACCCATTCTGAACTCTCCCACAAGACCTCATTATCTTATTTCCAGCCTGTGAGTGGGTGACTCAGTGTAATTTGCAGAATAGATAGCAAAGGTTTTTTTTAAAAAAAAATTTTATAATGGAAAATTTTAAACATGCAGAGAAGTAGAGAGAAGAGGATAATGAACCTCTGTAACAAGCTTCAACAATTATCAATATTTTGCCAATCTATGTTCATCTGCTCCCCTCTCATTTTTCTCCTTACTGGAGTATTTTAATGTAAATCTCAGATGTCATATAATTTTATCTGAAAATACTCCATTATGTATCTCTAGCAGATAAGGACTTTAAAAAATACAACAATACCATTATCACACTTAAAAAATTAACAATAATTAGGGAAGGCTTTTAAAACCCCATTCCCTTGAGAGAAGCCAGGGGAATGAGAGCCCTCATTTCAGAGTAGATGTGAAATGAGGAACAGCCAAGAGAGTTAATATAAGTAAAAGTGCTTTGAACAGGGCCTGACAGCATAAATGGGATATATTGGGTTGGCCAAAAAAATTCGTTTGGTTTTTTCCGTATGATGGCTCTACTAGTGCTTATTTGTTTTAACTTCATTTGAAACAATTTTGTTAGATTGTATTGTGACAGCTGTATTGTGCATTTAAAAAACTTATCAAAATTGGTGAATTTTTGTGTAGCCATTTAAATATTGAAGATGGAGGAAAATACGCAACATTTTCAGCATATTATGCTTTATTATTTCAAGAAAGATAAAAATGCAACCAAAATCCCCCAAAAAGATTTGTGCAGTGTATAGAGAAGGTGCTGTGACTGATCAAGCATATCAAAAGTGGTTTGCAAAGTTTCATGCTGGAGATTTCTCACTGGACGATACTCCATGGTCAAGGTAGACCAGTTGAAGTTGATAGCAATCAAATCAAAACTTTAGTTGAGAACGATCAATGTTCTATCGCTAGGAGATAGCCGATACTCAAAATATCCAAATTAATAAAATTACTGGAGAAAATGAAAAATGTGTCTTTTATTTTATGGAAAAAACATAATAATTTTTGGACCAACCCAATAGTGGTAACTATTATTTTGATTCTCTTTCATTCCCCCATTTACCCACTCTAAATCCTCCCCAACTTCTGTTATTTCCAGTCTGTGAATGTGTGTAACCATTTACAAAGGAGGACTAGATGGTGAATTTCCCGGGTCACTGGCACCATGAGGTGGGAGCTGGGAGTCCAGAAGGCACTGAAAAGACCAATGACTGAAGGACTAAGGTGGAGGGAAAGAAAGCTGGAGGACTAGTGGATTTAAACAAGGGGGAGTGCTGTGGCTGTGTGGAAATGGCCCCTGAGAAAAATCCAATACCCTGAGGACAAGAGAGCAGAAGGTTGGTCCTTCCATCCCTGTGATCAGGGCCTTAGGAGATCATTGTCAGTTGGGAAGCAGCAAGTGGTAGCCCCGCTCCTGAGGGAGTTCCTTTTAGCTTTTCTCCATAGACCATAAAAGGGCAGCTGCCTAAGATAGCAATTGGGGTTCTACTTTGCTTCGTCTCGAGTTCTCAACAGTTCCAAGGATATACGAAATGATGGCAGACACTGAGCCAAAGCACAGCTAGAGATGGCCTTCCTTAGACTCAAGATGAAGATTATTGTGCTTGCATCTCTTTTCCTTTCTGTGGAATTCTCCCCACCAGCTCTTCTCACTCACTCATCCTTTGGCCACCAAGGGCACCTGCACACTTGACCCACCCCAATCCAAAATTGCCTCCAGAAAAAGAAGTGATTCAAACACTTAGCAGGGTGAAAAAACTCCTTTCGAGCTGAGCTCCAACTACCTCATCAACCTCATTTCCCATCGTTTCCTTTTTCTTTCCAGCAATAGGCAGTGGGATACAGTGAATGAGATCTGTATTTAATTCTGGCTCTGCCATTTCCCAGCTCTGGAAACTTGAGCAAAGCCACATTATTTCTGAGCCTCAGTTTTCAAGTTGGAAAAAATGGGGATAATAGTAGTATATTAAAAGCCCTCTTAAGAGAGGGCCTAAAGCCATATGAACATATGACTTAAAGTCATATAAACCAGGAAAATAGCCCATCGTCTTTACAATTCTTTTCAAATGCCTGTCTACAAAATTTACAAAAAACTTAAAATCCTCTGGACATATGGTAGATACACGACTGGGCCAATAGATGTTTTCAAATACTGAATGTTAACTAGTGCCTTGAGGAATCATAATGTCCATGTTTCTACCAGTATATGAGCAGGGACAATTTTTGTTGTCTCACAACCTATTTGCATCTTCTAAGCAAGTCATTAAGCTCAGCCCCACGTTTCCCGAAGACCTGAACTCTGCCTTTGAAAATATGACTGCATCTCTGTTGGAGCTTCTGAAGTAATGGTGACCATAACGACAGCATTACTTATTTCTTAAACGAGAGCTTTGGCGTGATTCTTGAAATATGAGTTTAAGTCATGGGAACTATGTCTCTTAGGGTGCTGGAATTGCATGCTCCAGTGCCAGGCACTGGCGCGCAGGGAAGGAATATAATATTTGGGGCGCAGGTTGCGAAGGAGGTCTCTAAGGGCTATGAAGATAACTGAGATCATATCACGCAGTCTACCTCACTCACGAGGATATCATACACACACGCACACGCGTACACACGGATTGTCCTCGGCACGGTTTCGATTCGACTGAAAATGCCAGACAAAACAGGTGGACACGCCCATGCCGCGCTACGGAAACGCGGACGGCATTAGTTCCAGCTCGCATATGCGCAGGCGCGCAACCTTTGCGGGCAGGACTAAGGTGGTGACGCCAGAATGTGGTGATGGGGATTGGCCAGCCGGGAGGCCGACGGTTGGCGCTGCGCCCTCCCTCCGGACGCACGGTGCATGCGCAGGGCGGGAGCGAGCGAAATTCAATCTCCGGCGGAGATTCCTGGGACCCAAAGCGAAAGTCATGGAGGCGTCCCAACGGTTTGTGGAAGCCGAGGCTTTAAGCCCAGAGCAGGCTGCCCGTTACCTGAGGTATGTCTGGGCCTCTGGGTGGGTCCAGCTCGCAGGCTCTGGTGGGGGGAGGAGGGGGACTCGGACCCTCCCAGGGGCCTGAAACTGCTGAGAGGAAGCACAGTAGGGCGCGGAAATCTGCTCAGATTTCTAGAGCCTGGGAAGTCCCCCAGTCCCCGCTTTTTGGGTCAAATAACTCACCATTATCAACTCCTTAGGAGCTAGAGTTTCAGTGGATCAAGATTTTCTTTTTTTAATATTCAGGACTGGATTTACCAATAGGCAGATTAGATTAAATGTAGCTTTTCTTGAGTCTTTCCAGCCTACCAAGCCCCAGGCCTAGGGAATACAGAGATGAGCAAATCATTGTCCCTCCTCCCCAGATTGTTTACGATTTAGTAGGGGAAAGGGATAGGTAAACCCATAATATTTAATAAGTGCTGTAAGAGGTATAATGTGCAAGGCTTACTATGGGCATTAAAGGAGGGAATGACGAATTTACAAGGGTCCGTGAGCTAAGGGAAGGCCTCACAGGAGAAAGAGACATTTGTGTTGAAAAATGAGTGAGCGTTTTCTAGACGGCTAAGGATGGAGAGGGCGTGGTGATGTGAGAATAAGCATTAAACATTTTTTTTAAACTGTGATAAAATACACACAACATAAAACTTATCATCTTAACCATTCTTAAGTGGTATTAAATATATTCACATTGTTGTTCAACCATCACCGCTCTCCATCTTCAGAACTCTTTTCACATTGCAAAACTAAAACTGTTAAACAACAGTCCCTTCCCTAGCCCCTGGCAACCGTCATTCTACTTTCTGTCTCTGTGAATCTGACTCTTCTAGGAACCTGATATAAGAGGAACCTGATATAAGAGGAATCATACAGTATTTGTCTTTCTGCGACTGGGTCATTTCATTTAGTATAACATCCACAAGGTTCATCCATGCTGTGTCATGTGACAGAATTTCCTTCCTTTCTAAGACAATAATATTCCATTGTATGCACATATCACATTTCTTTATCCATTGATGGACACTTGGGTTGCTTCCATCTCTTGACTATTGTGATAGTGCTGCTCTGAACATGGGTTTGCAAATAATCTCTTCAAGATCCTGCTTTCAATTTTTTTTCCAATATATACCCAGAAGTAGGATTGCTGGATCATATGGTAGTTCTATTTTTAATTTCTAGGGAAATTGCCATACTGTCCTCTAGAGTAGCTGCACCATTTTACATTCCCACCAGCAGTTCACAAAGGTTCATTTCCCCACATCCCAGCTAACACTTCCTGTTTTGTTGTTACTAGCCATTCTAATGATAGTGAAGTGGTATCTCATTGGGGTTTTGGTTTGCATTTCTGTAAAGATTACTGATGTTGAGAATCTTTTATATACCTGTTGGCCATCTGTATGTCTTCTTTGGAGAAGTGTCTATTCAAGTCCTTTTTTAGTTGGGTAGTTTGTTGTTGGTGGTGTTGAGTTGTTTTTAATTTTCTTTCATTTATTGTTTGTTTCTATTTTCTGAGAGAGGGAGAGATTGATTTGTTGTTCCACTTATTGATGCATTCATTTGTTGATTCTTGTATGTGCCCTCACCAGCATTGAACCCGCAACCGTGGTGTATCGGGATGATGCTCTAACCGACTGAGCTACCCAGCTAGGGCTTGGGTTCTTTATATATTCTGGATATTAACCCCTTATCTGCTATATGATTTGCAGAAATTTTCTCCCATTTTGTAGGTTGCCTTTTCACTCTGTTGATTGAGTCCTCTGATGCACAAAAGTTTTTAAAATTATATTTTACTGATTATGCTATTACAGTTGTCCTGATTTTCCTTCATTTACCCGCCCTCCACTCAACACCCCACACTCTGTCAGGCAATCCTCCCCACCATGGATCATGTCCAAGTTCTTTGGCTACTCCATTTCCTATACTGTACTTTACACCCCCATGGCTATTCTGTAACTACCTATTTGTACTTCCTAATCCCCTCACCTCTTTATCCATTCCCCCACAGCCCCCTCCCATCTGGCAACCATCAAAATGCTCTCTGTATTCATGATTCTGCCTCTGTTCTTGTGTGCTTAATTTGTTGTTTAGATTCAATTGTTGATAGATTTGTATTTATTGCCATGTTATTGATCATAGTTTTGGTCTTCTTTTTCTTAAATAAGTCCCTTTAACATTTCATATAATAATGGTTTGGTGATGATGAACTCCTTTACTTTTTTCTTGTCTGGGAAGCTCTTTATCTGCCCTTCCACTCTAAATGATAGCTCTGCTGAGTGGAGCAATCTTGGCTGTAGGTCCCTGCTTTTCATGACTTTGAATATTTCTTGCCAATCCCTTAAAAGTTTTTTTTAATTTTATTTTTTATAGTTCAATTTTTTAAAATATATATATATATATATATTTTTTTAGAGAGAGGGGAAAGGAGAGAGAAAAATATAGGGAGAGAAATGTCGATGTGCAAGAGATAAATTGGTTGCCTCTCACACACTGCCAACTGGGGATCTGGCCCATAACCCAGGCATGTGCCCTGACCCAGAATTGAACCTGCGACCTTTCAGTTTGAGGGCTGGCACTTGGTCCACTGACTCACACCAGCCAGGGCTATAGTTCAATTTAAATTTAATTTAGTTTTTCAATATACTGTACTTTATTTCTTTTATTGAATTTACTGGTGTGACACTGGTTAATAAAATTATATAGGTTTCAGGTGTAGAATTCTATAATACATCATCTGTATATTGTATTGTATGTTCACCACCCAAAGTCTGGTCTCCTTCCATGACCTTATATCCCCCCTATACCCTCTTCTACCTCCCCCCACCCCCTTTCCTTCTGGTAATCACCATACTGTTGTCTACGAGTTGTTATTTTTTTAGACGTTTTAAATTTATGTAGTACAAAGAAAAAAATGGGGAAGTGAACAATCCTGTCTCCCTTTAAAAAAAAAATGTTTTAAGGCTCTTAAACAGCCAGCCTGGCTGGTGTGGCTCAGTTGGTTGTAGCATCCTCCTATAAACTGAAAGCTTGCTGATTTGATTCCCAGTCAGGGCACATACCTAGGTTGCAGGTTGCGTCCCCAGTAGGGGCACATGCAAGAAGCAACAGATCGATGTTTCTCTCCCATATCGATGTTTCCCTCTCTCCCTCCCTTCCCACTCTCTAAAATCAATAAGCATGTCCTCGGGGTAGGATTTAGAAAAGCCAATAGGTATGCTTACAGAGGAATAAGAGCCCATTTTTGGACAAAGTTATGTGACTTCCGTAAGATTTGGGGAAAACAGTGGGTGGCAGTGTGGTGTAGTAGAGTGTTGGGTTTAGAGTTGAGCCGTTCGGGTTTCACATTATGGCTCTGCCACTTGCTATCTGGGAGACTCCACACAAGTCACTTGACTTTTTTGACCCTCAATTTTGACATCTGGAAAATGATGATAAGGGTTTAAGGCCTTTAGTCCCCTTCCCTCCTTTGTGTGAGCAAGCAAGAGGGCCTCTCACCGGTTCCTGAACACTGTCTCTCACTTGCTCCCAGGGACTTTCTTCAGAACATTCTCAAATTGTCTCTCTCCCACTCCCCTCAGTAGTCACCCCCCCCTTATGTCACAATCATCTTCTACTGTCACAGTCCATACCTTCCTTTCACGGTCTCCCTGTCTCTCATGAGATCCTATCTCTCATGACCCTTCAACTCTCAAAATTCCTTTTACTTCTGAGCTTTCTCAGTTTCTCCCGTCTTCTTCCAAAACTCCCCACACTGAAACCACCTTGCACAAAAAGCATTGCCTTCTTTACCTTCTCTATTGCTCATAATTCTGCTCCTTGGCACAATCCTACTCTCACACAATTTCTCTCTTTTTCCCTCCCTCCCTCCTTCCTTCCCCATTCTCTCCCTCTCCTTCCCTGTCTCTGCCTCTCCTGCCGAAGAGAAGAAAGAAAACTTTGAAACCAGCCCTGGCTGGTGGGGCTCAGTGGATTGAGCACCAGCCTACGAACCAAAGGGTCACCGGTTCGATCCCCAGTCAGGGCACAAGCCTGGGTTGCAGGCCAGCTCCCCAGTTGGGGGCGCACACAAGAGGCAACCACACAGCGATGTTTCTCTCCCTCTCTTTCTCCCTCTCTTCCCCTCTCTAAAGATAAATAAATAAAATCTTAAAAAAAAAGAAACTTGCTGTCGTACACTCTCTGCATCCCTGCTTTCTTTTTCACACATCTTCATCTGATAACTTTGTCACACACTCTGTCAGCCCTGCTCTCCCTTGGTGATGCCAGCCAACCAGCTCCTCTCTGACACCTACTGCCCATTTGTGCTCCCTGTGCCCCGCATGGTCCCACTCTGTGTTGCCCTCCCTCCACCATTGCCTTCTCTTTCTCAGGCATTCTCTCTCTCTCCCTCTCCCTGCTCTGCCTCTGTCTCTTTCTTTCTGTCACCCATTATCTCTTCCTCCGTGTTATGCACTTCTGTCACTCACTCTCCTTCTCTGGCACTCATTCTGTCTCATGCTCTCTCCCATTGTCTCCCTCTGTTGCCCACACATTCTCTCTGTTGTGCATCTTGTTCTCCTTCTGTCACCCACCTGTTCACAGTCGTCTACCTGCTCGCACTGTTATCCATTCTCTCACCCACTTATTCTTTCCGTCAACCCACCCTCTTTCTCTCTCTCATCCTCCCCACTCTGTACCTCTTTCCCTCTTCCCCCTTCTCTGTTACCCACGGTCTCTATCACCCACTCTCTATTTCTGTTCCTCTATGACCCATTCTCTCTGTTACCCACCCTTTCCCTGTTACCTACTTTCTGTCACACATTCTCATTCTGTCATGTACCCTCTTTTTTCTCTGTCACTGTATCTTTCTGGGTCCAATCAGGAGGTGGAAGCCTTACAGTATATTAAAACATGAATTTTAAAAAAATATTTTATTTATTTATTTATACACAGAGGAGAAGGGAGGGAAACATCAGTGTGTGGTTGCCTCTTGTGCGCCCCCTACTGGGGACCTGGCCTGCAAACCAGGCATGTGCCCTGACTGGGAATCGAACCGTGACTCTTTGGTTCGCAGGCCGGCACTCAGTCCACGGAGCCACACCAGCCAGGGCTAAAACATGAATTTTAATGTAAAGAATTATTAAACTGATAAATGAGTGACTATAAATATAAGGAAACTGATTTAAGGTGCCCAGGGCTATAGAAGAGAACCCGAGAAAGGTCAGACTTGGAAAAGGCCCTCTCCCCAAGGCTGAGGCTCAGACCTCCTTGGAGAAGGTCTATTTCTGACCACTAGATAGCAGAGATGTATGTTGGCTTGCCCAGGCTGGGAGCTGGTCTGCATTTCCTAGGTCAAGAAGAAGCAACCTTAGGGAGTGAGGGTCGGGAGCAGGGTATCAGCAACCCATGGCTTAGGCAAGCAAAAGGGGTAGGGCCTGGGGCATAGGCGAGCTGCTGGGAGAATGGGTTTCCATGTACAGAGGGTTGCAAGAAGTTCATCTTCTGGCCAGGTGGACACTTCAAGATCATCGAGGGACTGCATATTCTTGGTGTGTGGCTGACCCACTGTGCTGCTGCAGCTGCGGACTTGGGGAGAGCCCCTTCCTCCGGCAGTGTCTCTCAGGCGCCCTCTACTGAGAAGACTTAACATTGTGCTGGCTGTATATGCCTAAAGGAAGTCTGTCCGTTATCCCAGAACAGGGATTGAGGAGTGAATTTGGAACTGAGCAGCAATAAATGATGACTGGCAGAGTCACCCACCCTCTTTCCTATGTTGTCCATATTTTCCCTCTTGAACTTGCTGCCTTTGTCACCTTTTCTGTCACCTTGCTTGTACTGTATGTTGTCTACTTTCTCTTGCTTCATCCATCTGCTATCTTTCTCCATTCTGTCTCCCACTTTCTCATGTCACTGTATTCAAACTGCTTTTGTCAAGGTCATGAATGACTTTCATATAACCAAATTTAATGGTCAATTTGTAATCCTCATCTTTTTTGACCTACCAGCAGTATTTGACAGAGCATATCACTTCTCCATGAAACACTTGATTAGCCCTGGCTGGTGTGGCTCAGTGGATTGAGCAGCGGCCTGCTGAAGCAAAAGGTCACCAGTTCAATTCCCAGTCAGGGCACATGCCTGGGTTGCGAGCCAGTTGGGGTGTGCAAGAGGCAACAAAAAAGGAAACACTTGATTCATTTGGCTTCCAGGACTCCTCATTCTTCAGATTTTCTTTCTGCCTTACTGGTTACTGGTTGCTGCTTCTCAGATTTTGCTGATTCTTCCTCTTAGCCTCAATTGCATTTTCTTCTAACATACCTTAAGGTAAATTCTCAGACACCATGGCATTTCATTTTAGTATGCATCTCTAAGCAAGAACATATTCTTACCAAACCATCATACCATGTCACACCTAACAAAATAAACTAATTTTTTGATATCAACTAATACATAGTCTATATTTAAATGTTTGAAATGGTTTTAAGTCCTTTTATAATTGGTTTGTTTGAATCAGGATCCAAAAAAGATCCACATACTGCATTTGATTATATCTCTTAAGCCTCTTAATCTTGAACAGTCCTTCCCCACCCTCCACTTTTATTTCTATGCCAATGATTTGGATTAGCCTGATGACTTCCTTATAGTGTCATTAGTTTGTTCTCCTATCTCCTGTAACTTAAATGTAAAGGTTTGATAAATGAGTGGATAAGGAAAATGTGGTGCATATATATACAATGGGATATTATTCAGCCATTAAAAAAACAAGGAAATCCTGCCATTCGTGACAGTATGGGTGGACCTTGAGGGCATTATGCTGAGTGAAATAGGTCAGAGGAAGACAAATACCTTACGATCTCACTTACACAGGGAATCTAAACACAAAAACCACCAAGCACAAAGATACAGAGAACAAATTCGTCATTGCCAGAGGAGGGCTGTGGGAGGTGTGCAAAATGGATGAAGGTGATCAACAGGTGCAAACTTCCAGTTATAAAATAAGTCGTGAGGATGTAATGAACAAAACGACGACTTTAGTAATACTGTATTGCATATTTGAGAGTTGCTAAGAGCAAATCTTAAAAGGTCCCAGCACAAGAAAAAAAACTTTTCTAACTATCTATGGTGACTGATGTTAACTAGACTTAGTGTAGTGATCATTTTGCAATATATACAAATATCAAATCATTATGTTGTACATCTGAAGCTACTATAATGTTGTATGTCAATTATACCTCTATTTAAAAAAATGAAAAACTATTCTCGAGCAAAAAAAGATTAACATTCAATATTTTCGGCATGGATACTTTGTAGGGGAGGCCATGTACTTAACATTACATCATAGCAGGCAGCATGTAATGTCTGATTTTCCTGCTTTTAGTAATGTTAAGTAATGGGTTCAGGTGGTTACAGCTGATCATTTATTTGCATAGTTGCATTTTTTTTGCTTATAATAGATAAATAATATGTTGGGTATACTTGAGCATCTTGTGAATATCCAGTTCCCCATCAGCCTTTCATCCATTGATAATCATTGCCCAAAATGAGTTATTTAACTATAGACTACAAAGGGCAGTGATTTTCTAATTTTGCCGTTCTTTCTGTATTCATTAGTTGGACTTCTTCTGTAAATGTTCTCAGTGTTGGAGTGTTGGACTGCTGTGTTTTTTCAAATTATACTCATTCCTTTGTTGATCTTATCTAGGTTCTTGGTTTTAAATCCCATCTTTATGCTGACAGTATTCACATTTTTTTTTATCTTAGTCCTGGCCTCTTCTGAACTCCAGACTCCTGTATCCAAGTACCTACTTGACATCTCTCCTTGGTAATAGACATAACTAACTTGTCCAAAACCAAAGGACAAAAACCAAGTGTTCATCTCAATAGGTGCAAAAAAAATTTTTTTAACAAAATCTAGCACTCTTTAGTCCTGGCTGGTGTGGCTCAGTGGATTGAGCGCCAGCCAGTGAACCAAAGGGTTGCTAGTTCAATTCCTGGTCAGGGCACATGCCTAGTTTGCCAGCCAGGCTACCCCCCTGGCCCCATTATGGGACACTCGAGAGGCAACCACACATCGATGTTTCTCTCCCTCTCTTTCTCCCTCCCTTCCCCTCTCTCTAAAAATAAATAAATAGAATCTTTTAAAAAATCTAGCACTCTTTAATGATAAAAACACTCAACGAGCTGGGAACACAAGATAACTTTCTCAATCTGATTAAGCGTATCTACAAAAATCCAAGGTAATATTATACTTAATGGTGAAAGACTGAAAGGTTTCCCCGCTTTTATCAGAAACAAGACAAGGATGTCTGCTCTTGCTACTTCTAGTCAACATTATAATTTATTATAATTCAATATTGTAATAGAGGTTCTAGCCAGGGCAATTAGCAAGAAAAAGAAATAAAAGGCATGCAGATTGGACAGGAAGAAGTAAAACTATATCTGTATTTACAGATGGAATGCTCTTTATATAGAAAGGCTTCTGAATCCACAAAAAAAGTGTAAGAGCTAAAAAACAATTTCAGCAAAGTTGCAGGATCCATGATCAATATTCAAAATTCAGTTGTATTTCTATACATAGCAGTGAATGAGATTAAGAAAACAATCTCATTTACAATAGTACCAGGAAGAATAAAATGCTTAAGAATAAATTTATCCAAGGAAGTGCAATACTTATACACTGATAATGACAAAACATTGTTGAAGGAGTTTCAAGAAAGCCTAAATAAATGGAAGGGTAGCCAGTGTTCATGGATTGGAAAACTTAATATTGTTAAGATGACAGTACTCCCCAAAGTGACATACAGATTCCAATGCAATATCTGACAAAATCCCAGCTGTTTTTCTCTTTTGCAGAAATTGACAAGTTATTATAAAAGCCTTTTGGAAATGCAGAGGTCCCAGAATATCCAGCACCATCTTGAAAAAGAGCAAAGTTGGAGGACTCACAGTTCCTCATTTCAAAACTTATTACAGAGTTATTGTAGTCAAGAAAGTGTGGTACTTGTGTAAATACAGACGTGGAGCTTAGTGGAATAGGATTGAGCATGTAGACTCTCTGGAAACAACATAAAACAGCCATACTTCAGGCATTTTCTAGGTGTGGGGATTATGGTTGCTTTTGTGTTTTGTTTTTTGTATGTGTGCATGTTTTGGGGTTTTTTTTGTCCACTCAACAAGATGTGAAATCCACTTTCTTCTGGTAATAAATCTTATCCTCAGGCCACTAGTGTAGGTAAGTAATATTCTGTAAAACTTTTGTTCTGAAATATAAGACATAAAATATTCAATTTAATGAATTACTGTTGTAACCACCACATAGGTCATGGTTTGTTTTTAGATATATATTCTTGTCTTAATGGAAGGTCTTGTCTACTTCCCCACTACAGTGGCCTCAAGGTGAATTGAAGGCAAACATGAGGGTTCAGGACTTCTTTCCAAACAACCCTCGCTTTGTTCAAATTTGGGAATAAATGCTTGAAGCCCCAGAATTTTGCCCTCTAATGTGATGGTTAACTAGATAACCTTGGGCTGTAAGATTAGAGGCTTAAAGTACTAAAGGTCTATACCTACTGTAAAAGAAGTTAATATTGTTCTTGGAGAATGTTTTAAAATTTTAGTTAGATTTTATCTCAAAGGGCCAGTCAGGATTTTCACCACCAAATGCTTCCCAAAATTATACTTTTTCCTGCTGAGGACATTGGCTGGTATGATCTATCTGGATGCCAAAACATATTTACTGTGCCAGAAAAAAAAGGGTAATTTTGGTTTTGGCATAATTATTAATTAGCTGAGGTTTTTTCCAGAGTAATTAGCCAGCAGGGTCAGCTGCTTTCTGAGGGCATGTTGTTAATATGCAAGAGGTTGCTTTCTTCCTGTTTATTCTGGCAAAAGGGTGTTTACACAGCTCAACCAAAGTCACAAAGAAGGGGGAACCAGATCCTTGCCTGCCTTTAGTCACTCTGAAACAGGCCTTGCTCATCCTGCTTGCTTGTATTCTCTTTGTGACAGGGTTTGAGGAACCTACAAGAGCACTAAGAACCTTGGATTTTGTTGGGGCTGTATGGTTTGGTCCACTTAGTTCTTGTCTGTGGAATCCAAAGCCAGTGACACAGATAGTAAATACTATAGAAAGCCTTATACTTGTTTTAAGTGATTGGTCTTACAAGTGGATGGTGTTAAGCCCCAAATCAAACCTTGTATAGGCTCCTGGTGTGGGGCTGGGGTCCCTTGCTCCCAAAGTATCCTTCCTGATTTTTATCCACCACATGTGGGTGTGAGGCCACCTGTTCTGCCTCTGGGTGTTTCTCCATGTCTTGGCGCCTCTGCACCTCCCTGTGCATCTCCGTGTCTCCGCCCCTCCTACTCATCTGGATGAATGTGGCTGCTTTAATTCCTTTGTTGTTGGACTCCCATACAGCTCAATTTTCTGGCGATTCTGGGTGATACTTGTTTTGTAGTCTAGTTGTAATTGTTGCTGTGGTTATGTGAGGAGGTGAGCAGTGTTTACCTACATCTCCATCTTGACCAGAAATAACCCCCAGTGTTTGTTTTTTTTTAAACATGCGCATTAGTCACCACTTAAAAATCAGGAAAAGTCACATTAAAAAAATCAGAATTTCCTCCTTTTTTTCAACCATCAGAAGATCTTGGTAATCTTGGTAACCTTGTACTGCAACTGCCATCTAGGGATGAACAGCAGCTTGCCCCCTTTAGATGGGGTATATGGGTCTCAGTGTTGCTTTTCATACAGGAGCTTCACTTGGTTCTGTTACCTGCTGTGTACCTTATCAGTCTTTGCTTTGGAGCACTGCACTTTGGGTGTATTCAGCAAGGATGAAACCTGGAGAGTTAAAATAGAGCTCTGTGATGTTTGAGGGCCACTGCTATTCATCCCTGAGTGCCCCTGTTGTATATTCTGATAGCCCTCTATACTGTTCCTGTATAGCTGTTATTACATAAATGTAATAACATTTTGTGTAGTAAATGTGTAATTAATGTGTAACATTTGTGTAAATAACGTGTAACTATTTAGGTGGTTCTTTGATAAATATCAGTCCCCTGTACTATAAGCTACATGAAGTCAGAGACTTGCTTTACACATGGGAAGTACTTAATACAGATTTGATGAACAGCTGAAGCTCATTTTGGCTAGTCAAGATGTCCTCCAACCACACTGGTTACAATTTCACCAATGGAGGACCTGTAAATATTGGGTGATTATCACAGGAGAATGGGCAGAGAGAGAGTTTTCTGGAGCACCACTATGCTCAAGTTCTTCCATTGAAGTCTCTAGTAGCACGATGCCTTTGGATTTGATTTAAACTTGGCTGCTTATAAACACACCTAAATTGTATTAATGTTGAAGTGATCTCTGAATTCTGCCTGATGTGCTGTCTGGAAGGGCCTTTTACATACCAGGTCTTAGGTTTTTGGGCATGTTATAGTCTGCTAGTATACTGTTAGTGGAAGAACTTCTAAGATAGCTCTGATGGAGGGCTGCAGACTCCTGGAAAGACAAAATATTGCCCATTCTGCCTGAAAGATGCTTTCTTTTAACTTTTGAGCATCTTGATCTCACTTTCATGCCTTCAGCAAACATTTACTCAATGTCTCCTGTGGACCAGTCCACACTGCTGGTTGCTGAGGATATAGTGGTGGGAAAGACACATGTCCTTATAGTCTGGTGGGGGAAGAAAGACAAATGAAAATTGTCATATCATAGATATAAATACAGAAGATATATCCCTAATCCAGAATAATAGGGTTTGGGGTGTGCATGTGTACGTGAGAGAGAGAGCGAAGAGGGGAGTTGTCAGAGGAGGCTTCTTGGGAAAAAAGTAATGCCTTTACTGAGTTTTAAAGGATGAGTGGGGATTAGCTAAGCAGTGGGGAAGAAGCTGATGCACAAGGCATACTAGACAGTTTCATGGATAAGCAAGGCGAAGCATGGCCTCTTCAGAGCAGTGCAGGAACTTAGTATTGCTGGAACATAGTGGAGGTGGGAGGCATGGAAGCAGATCTTTGGAGCTTGATGGTGAGCCTCGGAAAAATATATGGAGGGAAGACGGAATGGTTGATAAAACAGTGGCTTTGGATTTTTTTCAGATGTCAGTTAAAATTCTAGCTCCGCCACATCCATCCCCTCAGTTTCCTTAAATGAATCACAGTTCCTTAAAAAGTTAAATGCATAATTACCATATGACCCAACAATTCTACTCTTAGGTATGTACCCAAAAGGATTGAAAATGGGGACCCAAACAGATACTTGTACACCAGTGTTTATTGCAACATTATTTACAAGAGCCAAAAGGTGGAAGCAACCCAAGTATCTATCAATAGATGAATGGATAAAGAAAATATGTTTGCATGCAATGGAATATTATTTAAACTTTAAAAGGAATGAAACTGTAACACAGGCTGCAATATATGGATGAACCTTGAAAACATGCCAAGTGAAATAAGCTAGACACAAAAGGACAAATATTGTATGATTACACTTGTGTAAGATACTGAGAATAGGAAAATTCACAGAGACAAAAGGTATGCTAGAGGTCACCAGGGGCTGAGGGTAGAGGGGAATGGGGAACAGTTTCTATTCGGGTGATAAAAAAGTTTTAGGAATAGATAGTGGTGATGGTTGTATAACATTTTAAGTGTAATTAATTTCTTTGAAGTATAATTAAAAATGGCTAAAATGGCAACTTTTATATAGATTTCACCACTATAAAAATCTCCAGAAATCTATTCTCTCAAAGTTCTGGAGGCCAGAAGTCTGGAATCAAGGTGTAATCTGGGTTATTTTTTTCTTTGGAGACCATGAGAATCTGTTCTTGCTTGTCCTAGCTTCTGGTGGTGCCAGCAATCATATTGGAGTTCCTTGGCTTATAGATGCATCACTCCAATATCTGCCTGTCTTCCAATTCTCCACTTTGCCTCTTTATATCCAACTGTACCTATTATAAGCACACCAGTCACATTGGATCAGGCCCCACCCTTATGCAGTATGACCTCATCTTAACTTGATTACACCTGCAAAGACCCTAATTCCAAATAAGGTCACACTTACAGGGGGATGCCATTTGACCCAGCGCAAAGCCACTACCGTGGATAAAACCTGGGAGGCAGGGGAGTACATAGAGTCAGAAGGGCAATGACAACAAAAAGATCCTTGGAAACACCAACATTTATATGGGGACAGGCAGAGGGAGAGGAAGTCAAGATGCACACTGAGAAGGAATGGTTAGAAAGGAAGGAAGAAATCCAGGAGAGTGGTATATACCATTGTACCCAAGGAGGAAGAACTTCATGAGGGAGGTGGTGGTCATTGGTTTTAAATGCAGCAGAAAGGTCAAGGAAGATAAAGAACAAGAAGTGGCTGTTGGATTTTGCAATATGAAAATCATTGGTGCTCTTGGTGAAAGCAATTGCATTGGAGTGCTTGGGTAAGAAGCCAGATTGCAGTGTGTTGAGTTATGACTCCCAGTTAGGTGTGACTCCAAACTGAGGAAGCAATCTATGGGCAAATCAGTCTTTCCCTCTTTTTTTTTTTTAATCCAGTACCCAGATTCTGTTACTAATATTTCAGTATACTTGTTTTATCACATATCCTAATCCATTTTATGTTTTGGACGCATTTCAAAGTTAATTGTAGACATCAGGATAGTTTCTCCTACTCTAACATGCATACCATTAATTAGATTTCATTATTTCCTTTTGAAATAAAATTTACATACAAATAAATGCACAAATCTTAAGTTGTACATTTGGTGAGTTTTGACAAATGCATACACCTGTGTAACCCAAACCGCTTTCAAGGTATAGAACACTAGCATCACCCCAGAAAGTTTCCTTATGCCCCTTCCCCAGCAATGCCCACTCCCACTTTCCAGAAGCAACCACTGCTCTGATGTTTTCCACCATAGATTAGTTTTGCCCGTTCCAGAACTTCATGTAAAATCACACTGCTACTGTTATGACTGGCTGCTTTGGCTCAACATGCTTTTGAGATTCATACCTGTATGAATTCATGTATGCATGGATTGATATATCTAATAGTGCACTCTTCTATTGAGTAGTATCCCATTGTATGAATATACCACAGTATTAATCCAAGCTGGTCACTTTTTTTCCTTCTTGTTGTTTTTTGTGTGTGTGTGTATGTTTTTTTAATTCTTTGATGCCCATCTCACAAATGGGGCATGGCTGGGAGAAACTGCTTATTAAATAAGAGGAACTTTAAAAAAAAAGGAACCTCGCTGAGTCCTGATATATATCTTGTAGCAGCTCTTAAAGTGTGGTCTGTGGACCACAAGCATTGGCATCACCTCATAAAGTTACAGAAATACAAATTCTTGGGCCTCACCACAGAATCAGAAAATCTGTATTGGGGTCCAGCAATCTGTGTTTTAACAAGCTCTCCAGGAGATTCTGCAGAACATTAAGAAATCTCTGTCTTAAAGAATGAGGTCAGTGAGGTTAGCTTGGTGAAAGGAGAGGAGTGCATTCCAGGAAGAGGAGGTTGCTGTGAGCCTAAGCTTAGAGAACACAAAGTAGTAATGAGGGGCATAGGGGTAAAAAATAAAATATTTGAAGCAGGAAGTGACAGGCGTTAAGGCAGAGAGGTCAGCAGTTCCTGGCTGCTTCGGAATGCCAAGCTAAGGAGCTTGAACTTCATTCTGTAGGCCATAGGAAGCCAGTGGAGATTTTTTTTTTATTAACAGTTTTATTGAGGTACAATTCACATACCATGTAAAGTGTACAATTAAAAAAAATAAAAGTGTACAATTTAATAGTTTTTAGTATATTCACAGAGTTGTGCATTCAGCACCACAATTAGTTTTAGAACGTTTTTATCATTCCCCAAAAGAAATTCCTTACTCTTTAGTCATCTCTGTCCCCAGTGCCTGAATCCTCTAGCCTCAGCTCCTGGCAACCACTAATCTACTTACTTTCTCTGTGAATATGCTTATTCTAAATATTTCATAAAAACAGAATCATAAAATGTGTGGCCTTTTGTGACTGGCTCACTATTTCATGTAGCATAACATTTTCAAGTTTTATTCACATTGCAGCTTGAATCAGTATTTTATTCCCTGTTAATGGCTGCATAACATTCCATTGAATGGATATATCATTTTTTATCATTCATCAATTGGTGGACATTTGTGTTATTTCCTCTTTTGGCTTGATGAATAATATTGCTATGAACATTCATGTACAAGATTTTCTGTGGATTTTACAAGGGTTTTCATTTCTCCTGGGTTTGTACCTAGGAGTGGAATTCCTAGATCTATATGTAACTCTATATGTAATTTGTTGAGGAACTGACAGGATGATTGCCAAAGCAGCTGCACCATTTTATCTTCCCACCAACAATGTTATGAGAGTTCCAGTTCAACACTTGGTATATTCTCACTTTTTGGTTTGGGCCATCCTAATGGGTATGCAGTGGAATCTCATTGTGGTTTTGGTTTGCATTTCTCTGATGACTAATGATGTTGAGCATCTTTTCATGTGCTTATTTGCCATCTGAATATTTCCTTTAGAAAAATGTCTCTTCATATCCTTTGCCTATTTTTAATTGGTTGACTTTTAATTATTGAGTTTCAAGAATTCTTTATATTTTCTAGGTACAAATCCTGTATCAGATACATGATTGTCTCCCATTTCCTGGGTTTCTTTCTATTTTCTTGATGGTATCCTTTGAAGTGCACAAGTTTTTGATGTTGATGAAGCCCAATTTATTTTTTCCTGTGGTTGCTTGTGTGATTGGCAAATCTAAGAAACCATTGCCAAATCCAAGGTCATGAGGATCTGTGCCTTTATTTCCTTCTAAGAGTTTTTGTAGGTTTAGTTCTTATACTTAGGTTTTTGATCCATTTGGAATTAAATTTTGTGTATGGTGTGAGGAAGGGGACCTATTTCATTCTTTTGTATATGGATATTCGGTTGAAAAGACTATTCTTAGTGAATTGTTTTGGCATATTTTTGAAATCAATTGACCATAAACCACTGAAGAATTCTAAGCAGAGGAGTAACATGATACCTCTTATATTTTAAGGTAGTATTGTTGGCTGCATTGTAGAGAGTGTATTGGAGGGATCAACAGTGGATGTAAGGAGACCAGTGAGTAGGAAGTTGCAGTTATCCAGGCCAGAGATGACCATGACTAGGACCACAGTAGTGGTAGAGATGTAGAGAAAGATACAGGTTATACTCGGGAAATAAAGTTAACTGGACTTGGGGGCTCTCTGGCTGGAGGGGTAAAAAGAGGGGAGAGGTCAAGGATGACTCGTATTTGAGTTGGAATCAAGGATGATCTTCAGATTTCTAGCTTGTATGGCTAAGTGGATGGTATGATTTTAGAGAGGAAATAATGATTTTAATTTGGGGTTAATTGAATTTGAGGTGCCTGTGAGACTTTCAAGTGGAAATTTCCAGAAGGCAGTTGGAATATGGGTCTAGACTAGAGCTTGGGGGCAAGATCTGTGTTGGAGAGAGTGACTTGGGAGTCATGAGCACACAGGTGGGAGTGGAAGCTCTAGGAGAGCCTGAGGAGAGTAAAAGGAGTGAGGAGAGGGCCCAAGACTGAACCCTCTTGGAGGAAGAATAGGAGTCCAGGAAGGACGCAGAGAAGAAATGATCAGTGATTGGGGGTGGGGGTTGAACCAAGAGGAATCCATCGGGATCCAGTGGAAGGAGGGAACTTTAAGGAAGAGAGTGATTAGTAGTGTCAAATGCATCAGAGAAGTCCAGAAAAGTAAGGCCTGAGAAGTGCCCATTTATCTTTCCTATTTCCAAACTTCCACAATACAGATTGGTTGATTTTTATTTTTAAAAAAAATCACTCCATACTTGTGGGTGGCAGGTTTTTTTTTTTAATGCTGTGGAACAAATAACCTTTGCACATACATTTCCTACAACTAGTGCATGAAGGTGTTGCTGGCAATGTCTGGTGGATATTTGTGTCTTAAGTGATGCCAGCTTTCATTGGCATCTTCTGTGCTAATCTTCTCATCCTGAATTGAGGATATTAAAAGCCCAAGTGCAGTTTGGATTTCAAAATGGACTGAAGTGTTCTTAGATGGGATGTTCAATCTGTTTTCTTTCTTTCTAATCTTAATACATATATATCTTTTTTTTTTTACCTCTTTTTAAAAGATATGTGAAAGAGGCCAAAGAAGCAACTAAGAATGGAGATCTGGAAGAGGCATTTAAACTTTTCAATTTGGCAAAGGACATTTTTCCCAATGAAAAGCTGATGAGCAGAATCCAAAAACTACAGGAAGCCTTGGAGGAGTTGGCAGATCATGGAGATGATGAATTCACAGATGTGTGCAACTCTGGCTTGCTGCTTTATCGAGAACTACACGACCAGCTATTTGAGCACCAGAAGGAAGGCGTAGCTTTCCTATATAGCCTGTACAGGGATGGAAGAAAAGGTGGTATCTTGGCAGATGATATGGGATTGGGAAAGACTGTTCAAATCATCGCCTTCCTTTCTGGTATGTTTGATGCTTCACTTGTGAATCATGTGCTGCTGATCATGCCAACCAGTCTTATTAGCACATGGGTAAAAGAATTTGACAAGTGGACTCCAGGAATGAGAGTCAAAACCTTTCATGGTCCTAGTAAGGATGAACGTACCAGAAACCTCAGTCGGATTCAACAAAGGAATGGTGTCATTATCACTACATACCAAATGTTAATCAATAATTGGCAGCAACTTTCAACCTTGAATGGCCAAGAGTTTTTATGGGACTATGTCATCCTTGATGAAGCACATAAAATAAAATCTTCGTCTACTAAGTCAGCAGTATGTGCTCGTGCTATCCCTGCCAGTAACCGCATCCTGCTCACAGGAACCCCAATCCAGAATAATTTACAAGAACTGTGGTCCCTGTTCGATTTTGCTTGTCAAGGGTCCCTGCTAGGAACATTAAAAACCTTTAAAATGGAGTATGAAAATCCTATTACTAGAGCAAGAGAAAAGGATGCAACTCCAGGGGAAAAAGCCTTGGGGTTTAAAATATCTGAAAACTTAATGGCAATCATAAAACCCTATTTTCTCAGGAGAACTAAAGAAGAGGTACAGAAGAAAAAGTCAAGCAACTCAGAGATCAGACTTAGTGAAAATAATCCAGATGATGGTGCCATTTATGAAATGCCTTCCCTTTCCAGGAAAAATGATTTAATTATTTGGATACGTCTTGTACCTTTACAAGAAGAAATATACAGGAAATTTGTGTCCCTAGATCATATCAAGGAATTGTTAATGGAGACACGCTCACCTCTGGCTGAGTTAGGTGTCTTGAAGAAGCTGTGTGATCATCCTAGGCTGCTCTCTTCACGGGCTTGTCATTTGCTGAATCTAGGGGCTGTCAGATTCTCTGTTCAAGATGAAAATGAAGAGGAAGATTCCTCAGATGTGGACCGTATTGGTCAAATATCTGATGATACACTGATGAAAGAGTCTGGGAAAATGATATTTCTAATGGACCTTCTTAAGAGACTGCGAGATGAAGGGCATCAGACTCTGGTGTTTTCCCAATCAAGACAAATTCTAAACATCATTGAACGCCTCCTGAAGAATAGGCACTTTAAGGTACTGCGAATCGATGGAACAATTACTCATCTTATGGAACGAGAAAAAAGAATTAACTTATTCCAGCAAAATAAAGATTACTCTGTTTTTCTGCTTACCACTCAAGTAGGTGGTGTTGGCTTAACATTAACTGCAGCAACTAGAGTGGTCATTTTTGACCCTAGCTGGAATCCTGCAACTGATGCTCAAGCTGTGGATAGAGTCCACCGAATTGGACAAAAAGAAAATGTTGTGGTTTATAGGCTAATCACTTGTGGAACTGTAGAGGAAAAAATATACAGAAGACAGGTTTTCAAGGACTCATTAGTAAGACAAACTACTGGTGATAAGAAGAACCCATTCCGATATTTTAGTAAACAAGAATTAAGAGAGCTGTTCACGATTGAGGATCTTCAGAATTCTGCGACCCAGCTGCAGCTTCAGTCTTTGCATGCTGCTCAGAGGAGATCTGATAAGAAACTAGATGAACATATTGCCTACCTGCACTCTTTGGGGATAGCTGGAATCTCAGACCATGATTTGTTGTACACACGTGATCTTTCTGTTAAAGAAGAGCTTGATGAGATAGAAGACTCTCACTATATTCAACAAAGGGTTCAGAAAGCTCAATTCCTTGTTGAATTTGAGTCTCAAAATACAGAGCTCTTAATGGAAAGACAAAGAATTAGAAATGAGGGGATCTTGCTGAGGGAACCTGTATTTATTTCTAAAAGAAAGGAGAAATGCCCTGAGGTGAGTAAACCACAACCTCAGCCTTCACTTCTTTTAACTACTACTCATACCCAGGAAGAAGAAATCAGTTCCCAAATGGCAAGTGTAATCATTGATGATCTGCCCGAAGAGAGTGAGAAACACTGTCTTTCAAGTATAAAGATGAATGTTACCATCGGACAAGATGGTAGGCACCCACACGAAAGGACATTTGATGCTGACTTTGTAGCTTCTTTACCCAAGGAGTGTGGAAGTGCAGAAGAAATTTGTACCAACTCTTTATTGGGAACGGCTCTACAAAAAGAGGCATCACGAGAGGGGCCTACACAAGAGGTACTACAAGAGAATCCTCTGGGAAGTTTTAATTATTTGCTTAGCAAATCTGTCAGAGCCGATCTTGGGCCAAATCTAGATGAACTAAAGGATGATGAGATTTTACATCAGTGCAATCCCTGGCCCACTAACCCCATAACAAATGAAAATCAAAATACGGAATCAAATGCATCTGTTATTGAAATAGTTGATGGTGACTTGTCAGCATCCCACAGTGCACTGCAGGATGCTGAAGCAAATGAGGCTGCACTGCAAGAGGAGCCTTTATCATCTTCAGTACAGTATGTGTGTGATTTCAATCTTTTCTTGGAAGACTCTGCAGACAATGGACAAAATCATGCCAGTCAGTCTTTGGAGCATGTTGAAAAAGAAAAGAGCTTGTGTGGCTCTGAGGCTAATTCTAGAGCAGAGTTTGTGCATAGCAAAGCAGGACTCAGTATGGATCTTTCTGAAGAAGATGATGAGTCCGAAGTAGTTAATGTAAAAGTAAGAAGTAAAACTAGAAGGATCACTTCAGATGGTGAAGATGAACATGATACTTTTAAAGATACTTCAAGCACAAATCCATTCAACACATCCCCCTTTCAGTTGTTACCTGTAAAACAGTTTGATGCTTCAACTCCCAAAAGTGACATCAGTCCACCTGGAAGGCTCTTTTCACCTAAAATAGCTGATAGTATAAATAAGTCTATAAACCCTAGAAGATCCCTGGCTTCCAGGAGGTCTCTTATTAATGTGGTTTTAGACCATGTGGAAGATATGGAGGAAAGACTTGCAAACAGCAGTGAAGCAAAGGTAGCTGAAGATTATCCAGAGGAAGGGACCAAGGAAAGCAGTGTTGAAGCCTCAGACTGTACAGAAGAGGAACCTTCCAGAGAAACCTTGTCTTCAGAAAATAAGTCCAGCTGGGTAACTACACCTAAGTCTGGTGCTCTAGCTCAGGAGACCTCTCCTGGTGACCCTGGGCCTTTGTCTGGTGGACAGTTGGTGGATTCTTCTCAGGATAAGGATAAGGCAGTAGAGGCTGTGAATGACTATGAGACTCTTGTAATGCGTGGAAAAGCATTGAAAGAGTGTGGAAAAATACAGGAGGCCTTAAACTGCTTAGTTAAAGCACTTGACATAAAAAGTGCAGATCCTGAAGTCATGCTCATGACTTTAAGTTTGTATAAGCAACTTAATACAACTTGAGAATATAACCTGTTTATTGTATTTCAAA
The DNA here is from genome assembly GCF_021234165.1 of Pteronotus mesoamericanus. Lineage (NCBI taxonomy): Eukaryota > Metazoa > Chordata > Mammalia > Chiroptera > Mormoopidae > Pteronotus > Pteronotus mesoamericanus. The sequence continues at coordinate 9,811,470 of NW_026555198.1, forward strand.
GCAAAACTGAGTATGAGGTAATTTGTCATAGTTGGACTCTTTGAGATCAGGAAGCATTCTGGCTTGAGGTGAAAGAGATCTCAAAGGGCAAGTTTTTGTTTCTAACTTTTTTGTAAATTCTGCATTTACCACCTGTTTCTGCCCCCCTCCCATACATACGTTCTGTTTTTCTTTTAGGCATACTCCATAGATTTAATAGAACTACATTATTTCTAGAAAATATTTCTGTGAAAATTACTCTCGCCATTTTAAATTTTATTCTGAAAATGATCACTTTTGTATATCACAGTTCAGATACGATTATTAAAGTTAACTTTTCTCAAGCGTTTTTCTTTCACTTTATTTCACTGAGGTGATACAGACAAATGCATATAGAAACTCAGTTTAGGGATGAGGTTGGCATTAGTATTCCAAATCTAAGATCTGGTATTTTATGCTCTCAGTTTAATATACCAGAAAGCTAGGTGCTAGGCTTCTTTATCACTCGTACCATATCCTAGAGTCACTTTGCTGACCACTTAGACACTCTTCCCTCACCACTAACTGTGTTCTGACATATGCTAGCACATTGCATCTTTGGGTTGTAGAATGAAAAGGAGTTTGGTTCCTTCTCAGGAACAAAGCGCAATATAGCACACTCTGCACTTGGTCACTGGAGCAGGAGAACTAGCATTTATCAGGTACCTGCTGTATAATGGGTACTCTACTTAAGTTTCTTGTTTAATCATTACCATAATCTTTTGAGGTCAAGGGTGGCATTTTCATTTTTAGTTGAGGAAACTAAGACTCAGCAAGGCTGTGACTTGTCCAAGATCACATAGTAAGGGGTGAAATGGATTTTTAACTACGTTATCTAGTGAAAAGCCATGTATATTATAGCCACTATAATATGTGAGCTGTTTTTACTCGCTTCTGGCATCAAATATATAGGAGTTTTCACACCAAGCAGTTCTCCAATTCTCTGCAGACAGTCAACTGGGTGTCCTACGATTCAGCTCAGTTCTGACACTACCTGGAGTTAGGGTCAGACTCCACAGGTTTAAAGGTGCATTCCCATAAAACTGCCCTTCAGATGCCAGTTGCTGGTATTGGGTCTTCATGTTATGCACACTTGTGTCTAACTTGGCTACAAACTGAGTGTTTCCAAGACTGCCTCTTCAGGTTCAAGAGTTCAGTAGAATAGCCCTGGCTGGTGTGGCTCAGTGGATTGAGCGCTGAACTGTGAAGCAAAGGGTCCCTGGGTACGATTCCCACTCAGGGCACATGCCTGGGTTGTGGGCCAAGTCCCCAGTAGGGGGGGTGCAAGAAGCAACCACACATTGGTGTTTCCTCTTTCTTCCCCTCTCTCTAAAAATAAAGATTACTGAGAATCTATTATGTGCTGAACATTTTAAAGATAATTTACCAGAATAGCTCACAGAACTATTACTATTTTTATAAAGAATACAACTGTGAAACTGCCAAATGGAAGAGATGTATGGGGCAAGGTATAGAGGTTGGGGTGTGTGGGTGAAGTGTACATGCCCTCTGGAATTGCTACACTCCCAGCATCTTGATGTGTTCACTAGCCCTAAGCTTTAGGGTTTACTTATGGAGGGTTCATTACTTAGCCATGATTATTTAAGTCATTGGCCATTGCTGATTAACTCAATCTCTAGTCCCCAGAGGCCAGGGGATGGGGCTAAAAGTTCCAACCCTCTAATTTGGTCTTGGCCTTTGTGGTGGCCAGTTTGTATCTGAAGCTATTTAGATACCAGTCAGCATACAAAAGACAATCAAGATTCCAAGGGTTCTAGGAGCTGTGTGCCAGGAACCAGGGACAAAGACCACTTATTTTTTATTATATTACAAACACATATAAAAGTTACTTGGAAATTATATGTACATACTGTTAAAAAATTCAACCAGGGAAATGTGAAGATTTAATTTGCTTTATTGATTCATAAATTGAGCAGGATCCTATCCAGCAAGTAGGGTACTCAGGAGTTGTACAAAATGGAAGGTTTTTATAGGGAGAAGGGTAAGGCAGAGGAGGGGAATTATTAGCAAAAGGAAAAAAGGGGAAGGTGCCCTGACCGGCATGGCTCACTCAAGTTTGTTGGGCATCGCCCTGCAAAGGGAAAGGTCACCAGTTCAATTCCTGGGTTCGGTTCCCAGCCAGGGTGTGTGTGAGGCTACTGATTGATGTTTCTCTCCCTCTCTTCCCCCCCCCCCTGAAAATAAATAAATGAGATCTTTAAACAGGAAGGCAAAGGTTTTAATCATGTAGATTGCCTTTTCTTTCTGTGGGGGTGGGAAAGGGAGAGGGCCCCTGTGACAGACACCTCATTGGTGTTGACCAGAAAATTCCAGACTGGTTAAGATTACATTTCTGGTGAAGGTCAAAACTTCAGTTTAGCTCTGGCTGGTGTGGCTCAGTGGAAGGAGTGCCGGTCTGCAAACCAAAGGGTTTCTATCAGGCCAGGTCCCCAGTAGGGGAAGCGTGAGAGGCAACCACACAGTGATGTTCCCCTCCCCCTGCTTCCCCTCTAAAAATAATAAAATCTTTAAAAAAAAACAACAAAAAAAGAACCAGTTTGGTAAGGTATTAAGTCTAGGTTTGGTATCATGGGCATTAGCACAAGTGATGCCATTTTGGGCCTATGGTTTTCTCTTTTAACAGTTCACATACTACTGTTCTCATGTATGTTGTATATTAATATACTGGTTAAAGCAATGAGCTGAAATTTAAATAATAGGTTATTTATTGAGAATATAAAATTTTGCTCTTACCAAAATTAACTATTACTAATATTTTAAGGAGGGTAATGTGATTTAATATGTATCATTAAAAAAATCTTGGTGGTAACACTGATTCAGCAATTCATACTCTGCATCTAAGTCCAGCTCACCCTTTCCCTATGTAGACTATATCTTTTGTTAGTTCCATCAAGCATACAAATGGTTTTGGAAATGCAGCTGATGTTAAAAAAAAAAAAAAAAAAAAAAGGCCTTAGCCTGCAATAATTTATTTGCCTGCCAGGAGGTTTTAGGGGCCTGTATACATTTGATTGAGAAGTGAGTCTTGGCTGGTGTAGCTCAGTGGATTGAGTGCCGGCCTGTGAACCAAAGGGTCACTGGTTTGATTCCCAATCTAGGGCAAACACTTGGGTTGCGGGCCAGGTCCCCAGTAGGGGGCGTGCAAGAGCCAACTGATTGGTGTTTATCTCACACATAGATGTTTCTCTCTGTCCCTTCCCCCTTTCTCTAAAAATGAATAAAATCTAAATCTCCACATTAAAAAAAAAGTGAGGCATAAGTTCTAGAATACAGTTATGCACTGCATGTTTCAGTCAATGACAGACTGCGTATATGACATGGAACCGTAAGATTGTAAAGGAATTGAAAAATTCCTATTGTGTAGTCACATCTAGCTTAAAACATTACTCATGTGTTTGTGGTGATGCTGGTGTAAACAAACCTACTATGCTGCCAGTCCTGTAAAAATATGTAGCATATACAATTTATATAATTCTTGATAATAATAAATGACTAGGTTACTGGCTTACACATTTACTATTTACCATTATTTTAGAGTGTACTCTACTTATAAAAACGTTTGCTATAAAACAATGTTGTTAGGCTGGGAGCAGCCTCATACACCTCATGTCTACCACGTCTTTTGATTGCATCATTTTTTCTTGGGCTTGACTTAATCTTGCATTGTTTTATAAATTTAGTGTAGCTAAGTGTAGTGTTTATAAAGTATAGTAGTGTAATGTCCTTCACATTCACTCACCACTCACTGATTCATCCAGAGCAACTTCCAGTCCTTCACGCTCCATTCATGCTAAGTGCCCCATACAGGTGTACCATTCTATATCTTTATTAAAAAGATTTATTTTTAAATAAAGGGGAAGGAAGGGAGAAACAGAAACATCGATTGGATGCCTCTCACATGCACCCAACTGGGGACTGAAGCTGCAACTCAGACGTATCCTGACCTTGCAGTACAACGCCCAACTGAGCCACACTGGTCAGGGCCATTCAATATCTTTTATGCCATAATTGTACTCTACCATGTGTTGCCTACACTATTCAGTTCCGTAATGTGCTGTCCAGGTTTGTAGTGTAGGAGCGGTACTCTGTACCATACAGCCTAGGTGTAGGCTGTACCACCTAGGCTTTGTGCAAGTGCGCTGTGACGTTCATGCAACAACGGAACTGCCTAACAACCCATTTCTCAGAATATATCCCCGTCATTCTGAGGTGCATGACTTTCTCACTGAACACCAAAATGATTCTTCTCTGAATGTGTATTATGACAGTTTTTTGGGGAAAAATATATGCACACAGTAAATTCAAATAGTATCTAGGGCAGGGATTTTTAAACTGGAGTTCATGGATAGAATTCAGATGTCTGAATGTAGGCAACGCATTGCAGAAGTATTAGCAGTACCTGTGACTTTGTCACCAATAGAAATCACAGACTTCATAGTTATTGCAGCTACCTTAAAATACTATTGATAGTCACAACTACAAAATCGTTTTTATTTTAAAAATATTTTTATATTTTTAGAGAGAAAGGGAAGGAGGGAGAAAGAGATGGAGAGAAACATCGATTGATTGCCTCTCTCATGCCCCCAACTGGGGAGCTGGCTCAACCCAGGCATGTGCCCTGACCTGGAATCGAACCAGGGCAATGCCCAGCCCATTGAGCCACACCAGTCAGGGCAAAATTACAGTGGTTTTTAAACCACTTAAAAACCACTTAATATAGTGGTTTAACAGATGTTATATATATGTGTAAACTTTCGATTATCTCAGTATAATTGGTGTCCTTTGTAATCTTACGTATTTTACTTTATTCATTTAAAACCATTCTGAGAAGGGATTCACAGGCTTGGGCATGAGGTAAAGTCTCTTACCTGCCCCTTCCCAGTTCTGGATTGCCATTTCCAGAGACAGTCTATGTATAAGCACCAGTATATGTTTTATGTTTTTACCCAAATGATAATATACTATATATAGTTTGCACCTTAGTTTGTAATTTTTACACAGTTGCATAGTATTCTATTGAATGGGTATACCATAATTTATCATCTATTGAGGGACATTCAGTTTTTTTCTAAATGATGCTGTAATGAATATCCTTGTACCTTTTATACATGTGATTACATCCATAGGATAAATGACAAAAAATGGAGTTGCTGGGTCAGAGTATATTTATAATTTTTACAAGTTTTTTAAAAATCCTTGCCCAGGGTTACATTTATTGCTTTTAGAGAGAAAGAGAGGAAGGGGGAGAGAGAGAAACATTGATGTGAGAGAGGGACATCGATCGGTTGCCTTCTGTTTGCCCTGAATGGGGATTGCACCTGCAACCTAGGTATGTGCCCTGAACAGGAATCAAACCCACACCACCTTTCTGTGCACAGGATGATGCTCCAACCAATCGAGCCACAATAGCCAGGGCTATAATTTTGATAGGTACTGCCAAAATCTTCTCCATAGAAGTTATAATAATATACATTTCCACTATTAATTAATGAAAAGCTGTTTTCCCATACCCTCACCAACAATGTTGAACATTTTGAACTTTGCCAATCTGACAGGTTAAAAATGGGATCTCATGTTGGTTTTAATTTGTAATTATTTTACTATGAATGAGCGTTTTTAAAAATGAGGTTTACTCTTTATGAACTGAATGAAAAAGATGCAGTTTCAAAGCAGAATTGAATGCATATGCCACATGTATAAATCCTTGTTTTTCACTTACCAACTTCTTCACAACCTTAGCTGCCAGTCAAAAGCTAACTTCCCAAAGGTTTGCTTGGTGTCAGAGGCCCATTCCTACCCCACTTTCTCACAAGCTAGCTGTAACTGTCATGCCACAGAAATTAGTTTGCTTTTTTTGGCACTCTGACTTACTTCCTTTGTGGGTGACATACACGCAAAAGGCATGCACTTAGTACCCTGGGTAGGCCAATTTCCTAAGCAAAGGACTCTAGCTTGGTAGTGTCTCCTGCATGTAAAGCTTTTCAGAATTTCCTTCAAGATTTTCAGAATTGATAGCCCTTATTTATAACTTTTTAAAAATATTTTATTTTTAGAGAGGGGGGAGGGAGAAAGAGAGGGAGAGAAACATTGATTGGTTGCCTCTTGCACATCCCCAACCAGGGCTGGTCCATGACTCAGGATGTGCCCTGACTGGGAATCAAACCAGTGACCTTTCAGTTTGCAAGCCAATGCTCAATCCACTGAGCCACACCAGCCAGGGCTGATAGCACTTACTTAGAGACATTATTTCAAATGTGGTTTTTAATGCAGTTTTATCTTATACCTACTATTGTGAACAGCTCTGTATCATACTGGTGTATCTGGATCCTGGGGGCAGCCTTTAGTCTTCTCAGTGGGAAAAATAAGGCATAACCTGCTGAGGTGCTCAGAAACTCTTCCAAAATGGGAAGACAGGTCTGGAGGTGAAGTTGCAACTGTGTGGCATAATGTGGGCATGTCAGATGAGTGTCAAGAATCACATAGTTGTGTTGGTAAAGTTTTATTTTATTTATTTATTTAAGTCCTCACCTGAGGATATGTGTATTGATTTTAAAGAGAGAGGAAGGGATGCCCTGGCTGGTGTGGCTCAGTGAACTGAGCGCTGGCCTGCGAACCAAAAGGTCGCCAGTTTGTTTCCCAGTCAGAACACATGCCTGGGCTGTGGGCTAGGTCCCTGGTTGGGGGAGCACAAGAGGGTAACTAATGTGCATGTTTCTCTCACACATTGATGTTTCTCTCCCTCTCTTCCCCTCTCTCTAAAAATAAATAAAAATAAAGAGACAGAAACATCAATTGGTTGTCTCCCATGCACACCATGACCAGGGATCAAACCCGCAACCTTTTGGTGTACAGAATGATATGCCAACTGAGCCATCCAGCCAGGGCCAAAGTTTTATTTTTTTATGCAGTACAGTATGCATAATATTCTTTACGCTTTTTGTATGTTATATAAATATGGAATTATAAATTTAAAAAATGTAGACACATGGAACATTAGTCCTAGAATGTCCGCTCATAACATAAAGTATACATTTGAAGATGAGGGAATGTTTTTATACTGACATTTCTCCCTTTAACCAACACTTGGTGAAAGACTGCTCAGTATAGTGCAAACAACCACCAGAAGAACTGAGTGCCATTTCCCCTCCAATACATGTTTATTTTAAAAACAAAGGAGTTAATGTTGAATGGCCATTTATGTGTCATGTACTACCAGCGGTGTCCAACCTGCGGCCCAGGATGTCTATGAATGCAGCCCAACACAAAATCATAAATTTACTTAAAACCTTTTTATTGCTCATCAGTTATCGTTAGCACATGTGTATTTAATGTGTGGCCCAAGACAAGTCTTATTCTTCCAGTGTTGCCCAGAGACACTAAAAGGTTGGATACTCCTGGAAGACAACGGAGCTAATAATAATTGTTCTGGCAGATCACAGTTGGCTAACTTATAAAACAAGTGTTGTCTAGGAACCTACTTTATAATTTTCATATGCTGATCTGTCTTTTTGATGCCCAATTCAATGTATGATTAGTGGGAGCTCATACTTGACTCCCCGTAAGGTACACTAACTTACGGATACACTGAGAATCAGATAAATTAGTTCTGAGGGGAAAGGATGACAGGTTAAAAGGAGTCTGCTTGACCCACTTTGAGAACCACCACCGACTGAATGCCTAGTGCAGTGTATAATAGCCTTTACCCACCCAGTTTTTCACTTCCAAACCCACAATGACAGAGTTCATAAAATACAAGGATTATTTAACACCTTTTACAGAAATAAGCAGAATATATAAAACACAATCTGTATTCTATGCAATTTTATTTTCTCCCTTCAACCATGATGATATGATATCCAAATTTTGTCTTAACTGGAGGGTCTGTAAACACAGGCTTGTCCAGCCCACTTACAGGCAAAGCAAATGCTGCTTCTTGAAATGGTCCCACCATGGACCCTCTGGTCATCCAACCCAAGTCGCCCTGAAAAACCCAAAAAATACGTGATGTCAAGTGGTTGTGAAGAGGGAACAGTTCTACTGTAGCTTGAATACTAAGGTTCCTAGGTTTATTCATCTGGGCTATAAAGAAGTAGGCCAGACAGGAAAGACAGACGGAAGTCCAACTCTGCACTGAACACACAAGCAGTTGCAATATTGCTGGGTATCTGTGAGCCGTGCAATTTTGGTCACGCCTAGGTTTAGACACAGGTGATCCATAGTCAACTGTTCACAAGTTGGACATTTCTGGTTTTAAGATCTTTAAACCAAGGTATGTCTAAAATTAATGGCAAAACATGGAAATAATCCCTACTGCTGGGGGACAGATCATTTCAAATGATAAGAGCAACATACCCCTTGCCTGGCTTTATCTTCACTATATTGTGTGGCCACTTCATTGAATCTCATTCCAGACTTTAACTTTTCCAAGGCTTCCATGATTTTCCCGTGTTTCTCACACAGAATGTGCCTGACCTATAAGGAAAAAAAAAATATGTTCACATAATACCTGGAGATCCAAACAATTCATTTCTTCACAATACAGCACTCATGTCTAGATTACCCTCACTAGTGAAAAATTACATTAGCTCATGGCAATGGAAAATCCCAGAAGTCTACCCAGTTGGGCAATGACCAGAAACCCATTTCGCCTATCAAGACAGTATCTTTGGCACCCCAATTTAGAAGGAAAATGGTCTCCTGGCTGTGGGTAGCTCCCATCTTAACCATGTACTTCAGTGGTAACAGGAAGAGGAAACATGACAATGGTTGAAATTTTGGGTCCTGGGGTCAAATCCCAACTCTGCTGTATGATCTCAGGCATGCTTTTAAATCTCTGCTTTCCCCATTTGTACACTGAGAAAATAACAGTACCTACGTATTCTCATAGGGTTTGAAGACTGAGATAATGCAGCTAGCATTCAATAAAAGCTGTCTATTATTTCATCACAGTGGGGATGATATGGAAAAAAACCTACTAGGAAATACTTTCTACCAAGAGGCCAAATGTATAAAGCCTCCCTACAATTCAGCGCTTTGAGAAAGTACCTTATTTTGAATATTAAGAACACTTAACCTCATAGAAGTATTCAATTATGATCTGTTTACAAAAAGTCATGTTTTAGGGAAAAAAAGCATATCCTTAAAAATGATTTTGTCAAGGTATCTGTTTTACTGAATTTTTCATTTCCTACTCAAATAGAACATGTTATTTGTTTCATATTGTAGGTGACACCGGGGTGGTGCTAAAGCTGTCTGCTTTATTTATTTAACTTTTTAAAAGATTTTCTTTATTTACTTTTAGAGAGAAGGGAAGGGAGGGAGAGAGGGAGAGAAACACCAATGTGTGGCTGCCTCTTGCATGTCCCCAAATGGGGACCTGGCCTGCAACCCAGGCTTATGCCCTGACTGGGAATCAAACCAGAGACTATTGGTTCGCAGGTTGGCGCTCAATCCACTGAGCCACATCAGCCAGGGCTAAAGCCGTCTGCTTTACAAATTTAAGAGACAAGCAAACCAAGGCTGTCCTCAGGGTTCAACTAATGAAACTGGGGGTGAGGGAATCCAAGACCCACAGGAGTAGCTTCCTGACTGGAGGAGCTACACAGGAGATACAAACACAGCAAAGGAAAGAATGTGTCAAAAAGCAGGGCTCAGAGAGGAAGTTTCTATAGAATGTGTCCAGCATTGTCCAGGAGAGACAGGGACAATGATCTGGACACTACAGAAGAGTCAAGTTGGGGCACAAGGACTGTTCATCAGACCTCAACTCGGTCTCGATAAAACAGCTTCTAGACGGCCTCCCCCTTTCTGCTTCCACATCCACAAAGCAACCTCTGGTTCAATTACTGGGAAAGGGCACACAACATTCATGGTCACAGAAAGGGGATACCATCTGCCACTTTATATTTGAATAAACAAATATTCTGGTTTGGACAGTGTGACAGGTTAGACATAATGAGTCTAGTACCTGTGGGGTTTGCAAGTGTGACTGACCAACTGGCAACTGTGTACGACTGGCACCTTAGAGGAGTGCCCAGCTGCAGAGAGAACTGGGGAGCAATCAGCTTGGAGGGAGTAGCTGATGCTACAGGAGGAGCTGATAAGGTTACCCAGGGAGGATACGTGGAATGAGATGAGGAAGCAAGTAGGGTAAAGACATCCTCAGAGAATGTCACCGTTTAAGCAGTAAGCAAAGAAAGCAGCTCAACAAGCACGATAAAAAGGAAGGGTCCAATGGGTGGGAAAGGAAGGTGTGTTAACAGAAGCCAAGGCAGGAGAAAGTTTCAAGGAGGAAATGGTCAACAGTATTAAATGCTGCAGAGTGATCAGGTAAGAAGTGCAATCAATTTAATAGTGATTAGTCAATGACCTTAGTCAAGCAGTTTCAGAAGAGTAGTGAGGTGCAGAAGCCAGACTGCAGCAGGCTGACTGAGGAAGGTAATTGCAAGTGGGAAAGCGAGGCATGTGGGGTTCTCCCCCAACTAACTGAATTAGAAAAGGAAAAAGGGCTTTGGTCAGAGGAAAAGGGTCACAGACATGTATATACAGGGTTCGGCAAAAGTAAGGCCTGCTAGAGTGTGGTTGGTAGGGTAATAATACAGGTGTAATTATTTATAGTTTGAGTTTGAACATGTCACCTAAAATGTCATGGTGTGCTTGAGTGTGATACTGTTATGTTATAGAATCACATGCTTATGATTTTGTTAAACAGATTTTGTAATAAAAAAGGGGCATTATTTGTGCTGGACCCTGCATTTTTAAAGATCCCTAGGCATATTTTTCAGAATGAAGGGAACGATGCAGCAAAGATGGAAAGATTGAAGACATAGCAAAAGAAGTGGGTGGAGATAAATGAAAGAGCAAGGTCTGGCATTCAGAGCACTGTCTGAGAAACCATCTAGGCTCAAAGGAAGAAAGGAGAGAGACGCAGGTGAAGATAATTTTGTTGGTAGGGAGCTGGAAAGCCAATGAGTTGTGGATTGTTTTCTTGTGAAAATTACAAGAATATTTAAAAGTTACTGAGTCCCTAATATTTGTTAGGCACTATGCTAAGTGCTTTACATGCATTATCTCATGAAATCCTCATACCAACTCTGTGAGACTGGATCAGTGTTTCTCAACCCTGCCATCCTATCAGAATCACCCCTAGAACTTCTAAAAAAACAATATCAAGGTCTAGGTCCCACCTCCCAGTGATTCTGAGGCCTCTTATCTGGGCTTGGAGCCTGTGCTAGGGATTGGTAGTTTTTGAAGCTCTCCAGGTCAATCTGATGCACACTAGGGGTGAGAAACACAGGACGAAGTGATTTGTTAACTGACTGGAGCAGGGTGGTGGATGGCTTGAGGTGAGCGGCAAAGGGCTGCTGAGCAGTACTGAGGGCCTCAGCTAAAGTTAGAGACCAGGAATTAGTGGCCCTAACCCCCACTCCCCACTGCGCAGGCTGTGTGACTCTGCAGTAGGGTCCAGCAGTTCTGGTTTTAAGTGCAAGAAGGCAGACCACTGGACTGACCCTGAGTTGTAGTTTGGCAGGCGGAGGCAGAGGATAACCAAAAGGAAAAAAAGGTTGGGGATCCTCAATCCAATGGTCAAGTCCTTCGATCTAATTCCCAGCTTACAGGACATACGAGGCTTGAAGAACAGACACGAGGCCTGGGAGAAGGTGGGGAAACAGGGCGGGCTGGAAGGCCTGGAGGTCTGTGTGTAGAGAGGAGGTCAGGACTGGGGGAGGCAGGAAGTGAAGGGGAAGGGGAATGCTCTGGTCAGCAGTGGGTTTCAGAGTCTGGACAGTCTAGTGATACAGGGCAGGGGTCGGCTCAGGAGTGGGGTCTAAAGCAGAACAGCAGGACATGGAAGGAGGTAGACCTTTCTAAAAGGCTGGAGGGTCCTGGGTCTCTCCCCTTATGGGGCCTTCACAAACACTGCTCACAACCCAGCTGTCCCTCAGCAGGTAAACAGTTAAACACACTATGGCACTTCCATTCCATGGAACACTACTCAGCAGTACAAAGAAGCAGACTATTGATACACACAGCAATGGAATAAAATCTGCAGAATTATGCTAAATGAGCCCTAGCTGGTGTGGCTCAGTGGACTGAGTGCCAGCCTGCGAACCAAAGGGTCGCCGGTTCGTAAGTGAGATTGGTTGATATTTTCCAATTTGTGTTATCTTGATTTTCTATCAGTGTTGGCCTGTTCCCTTAGAATGAGTTAAGCAAACTATCTTTTCCTTTTCTGTGTACCAAAATAACACATGTACATATGTTATTTACATTTAACATGGAAATAAAAAGAGGAACTAGTAGCTCACCTTTACTGCATTGCCACCACCTTTGGGACCCTGAGACTTCTTGTCAGAACTGTCACTCCCAGATGCTGCTCCCCCTTTAGAGAAGAGATGACACGTACTCATTTAAACAGCACCTTGATTACAGAAAGGTTCAACACAACAGGAGTTGATACTTGTCACAGCACCAAGCTTCAAAAGGGAATTCTGCCAACACTTGACTACATCAAGATAAGTTAATCTGTGACTCACCTCTTAAAACAGGAAATCTGTGCCCTACATACGTCCTTTACTGAAAAATACACAGGTGAGTGTACTAATGATTGGATGAGAGTCCCAGAAGCCAGGCCCAGATTCTCTGGACCCAGTTTGATATCCTGCCTTCTAAGTGAAAACCCCTGAGCTCCTGTAAAATTTCTAATTAAGCACTGCAACTATGTAGTTGACTACCCACAATTCCAGTATATAAAATCTCTAAGAATATATTTTAAATAAAGATCAAATTCCCTACCACCCATATTTAGCTAAAGAATACATTTATGTTCAAATTCCCAGAGGCTGCTACATTGCCTATTGATAGGTTCCTAAGAAAAGTTATCAGTATTCAGATTAACAAGCATTGGCGGAAACTTACGTTTTACTAGTATATCATTTTATTACAATGTCAACTTCTGTGCCAATGGCGGCATACTTACTGTTAAGAGACTGATTTTCCTTAGAACTATTGCTGGATTAAATGTTCAGTTCAATAAACATTTCCTAAGTACGTACTAGGTTCCAGTCACTGGGAATACAAAGATGAACAAGCCAAGGCACCTTTCTTCACAGGGCTCACTTGCTCTCAGATAATGTAAACAGATCATTTCAGGAGAATAATCTATGACCTATGGACAAGGGGCTATAGAAGCACAGATGGACATTTTAGCCAATCACGGAAGGCTTCCTAGATGTATAGGCACTGACCAGGTGAAGCAAGAACAAAAGTGAGGGGACACTCCAGGGTGGAAGAACAGGAAGGTATGTGTTGGAAACTGCATAAAGCCTAATCTGAGGTGGAAGATGAGCGCAGAGGACGTGGCTGAGGGTTAGGGCATGAGGACCTTTGGGCCCCATAAGGGAACTTCGAATTTATCCTAGAAGTAATAGGGAGCTATTGAAGATTTTTAATCAGGACACTCCGTCATACACGTAGCTCCAAAGACTAGCACAGTGCCTGGCACACAGTTGTTCAATAAATTTCAACTAAACTTGAAAACCCAAAATACTGTACTGACCACATGACGCTGAAGAACATATTAATGCCAAAGGAGTTTTATTACATCAAACTCTTTTTTTAAATTTATTTTTAGAGAGCGGGGAAGGGAGCGAGAAAGAGAGGGAGAGAAACGTGTGAGAGAAACATCAATCTGTTGCCTCTCACATGCCCTCAACTGGGGACCTGGCCCACAACCCAGCCATGTGCCCTGACTGGGAGTCAAAGCAGTGATCTTGTGGTTCACAGGTTGAGGCTCAATCCACTGAGCCACACCAGCCAGGGCTACATCAAACTCTTAAGTGGATTTACTGTATATTTATTGTTGAACAATGATGGCTTCCAGTTATCCCACCCTCTCCCCCATTAGATGCGGTCATCTTCTGACTGCCACCTCACTCCCTTTGATTGACTGAGGACTTTGGCATCAGCTTCAGGCTTCCTTTCCACTCTCACTCCTGCTGTCATTTTAGATGAGCTCACCATCTACACTGAGGGATCATCCAACAACCTAACTGCACACTTCTGGACCTCCTTCCCAAATGCCCATACTTTCTACTCCAGGCCACCTGCTCCCAGAGGCACACAATGAAACTGCTGCTCCAAACTAGTAGTTCAGTCTCTGGCCACAACTTCCTGTTCTTCCAGCTCTCTCATGCCCCATTCCCACAACACTGGCTCTTTGTCTTCACAGAAACCACCCCCACCTTCAGTCCCTTTATCCAGCTATGCTCCCCTACACTCTTGGAATTCTCCTTCCCTTCCCAGTCTGAACCTTATGCTTGATCATCTGAACCCGATCCCTTCCCACTAGCACCCTTAATTCCCTTGGGTTGCTACTATTCTAGTATCATTGTCCAACACAACCTGGACCTTGGCTCAAGGCTATACCTAACTCATTAAAAAAAAAAATTACTTATTTTTAGAGAGAGGGGAAGGGAGGAAGAGAGGGAAAGAAAACATCAATGTGTGGTCGCCTCTAGCACGCCCTCTACTGGGAACCTGGCCCGCAACCCAGGCATGTACCCTACACTCGGAATCAAACTGGCGACGCTTTGGTTCTCAGGCCCGCGTTCAACCCACTGAGCCACGCCAGCCAGGGCTATTTCTCACTCTTTTCAATCCCATACTGTGCCAGTTGCCCGGTATTAGGTAAATCATGACTGTGTAGAATGAGTCCCCTACAATTTCATGGCCTTCAATCTTAGGCGCTCGGACCTGAGGACAATCTTTTTTATTAGTGTTTCATCTCGCCTCACATCATCTTCAGCGACTATCCCAAATATTTACCAATCTCAAGACTCCTACTCAGTCCCTGTCCCTCAGTCTTAAAAATTACCCTTGCCTTCCACTCTACTAAGAACTTGAGGGCATGTCCTGACTGGTGTGGCTCATGGGTTGATCACCATCTCACAAACCCAAAGGTCGCCGGTTGGATTCCGGTCAGGGAACATACTTGGGTTGCAGGCCAGGTCCCCAGCTGGGGGCGTGTGAGAGCCAACTGATCGATGTTTCTCTCACACACTGATGCTTTTCTCTTTCCCCCTCCCTTCCTCTCTCTCTAAAAATAAATAAAATCTTTAAAAAAAAGAAATTGAGGCCATTAAGTACGATCTCCTACGAACTCCACCCCTTCCCCCTCTTGGGCCCCAATTTTTACAACCACACCCATGCCCATCTTTTTCCTTGTGGCCTCAAGCATCAGGTGTCCCTTCTCTTCAATGTTCAACTGCTCCACTTCTGTCCTGAACCCCGTTTTTTTCCTAAATCTCAGTCCTCTAGCTTTACCTCCCAAACTCTACTGGATCCTTCACATCAGCCTCACTCCCAAGTTTTCCCGAAACAAAACTTTCTCTAGTCCTTTGTCCTCTTCTACATACCGTCTAATTTCCACGTTTTTTAAATTAAAGCTTTCCAGAGAAGCCCACACTGATTGTCTCTAATCACTTCCTGGTCACTGACCACCCCCTACCTCTGTCCCGGTCCCCGGGGGTCGCCGGTCAGGTCCCTCCCCTCGCTTCTCAGCCGACCCCTGCCTCCCTGGTTGCTCTGGCCGCTCTACCTTTTCCCCCTTTTCCAGAACCGCTTTTTCCTTTGGGCGGCATCTGCGAAACTTGACGTTGAACTCTCGACTGTGTCTGTTGCCGTACAAAGCCCCTTCAAGCCCCCCCGGGCCTGTCCCAAACAAATGCCTGAAAGCAGCATTGCAACTGACCGTTTTTGCTGCGGCTCCGGAAGCAGGCATGTCTAGGGGCAGGCCCAGGCCTTTGGCTCTCGGACCAATAGGGCTGAAGATACCTGACCAATAAGAAGCTAGGGCTGGGGCGGGGCCAAAGGTAAAGCGAGGCAGGAAACCCGCCTTTGCGCTTTTTGTTTCTTTCACACACCCTTATTTGCGCCAGTTCTGCTCTTCCCCCGTTTCCCCGTTCCCCCGTTCCCCCGCTCTCCCAACCCCACACCCTTTACGCGTGCGTAGTGGAAGCCGCGGGCCTCTGCAGTCTCTCGGCGCCGGCTCTAGCCAATCCCGCGTGGCCTCCAGACAAAGGGAAAGCAGGAAGAGCCTCTGTGGCTGCCCCTCCTCCTGCCCCCTGCTACACACAATCCCGCGCTCCCTTGTGGTTTTTCATGTCTAAATTTTATTTTGCAGTTGTAGCTGATTGGGTTCAAAAGGTAGTTTTCTAAAAAGGCTGTCACCCTTGTGCCTCTTGCAGAACTGTGTCATGGAGAAAAATTGGAAGCAGTAGGACATTGCTTAAAAAAATGTTTCAATCACGGGAAAGGATATGCGCCATTTACAATAACGAGTGTAAAGCTGTCTGTATAGACACGGGAAATGGCCTTAAGGAAGATTACAGACCAAGCTATAGAATATTCCTTTTTTTAGAAAGTACATAGTGTACTATATAATATATGCATATGAAGGACAGGAAGGCTACCTAGCAAAATGTGACCAGCAGTGGTAGCACGGGTTTTTATGTATGTTTCTGTGCATTTTCCAAAATTACTATAACGGTGCAGTATAGTATCATAGTTAAAAGCATGGATCCTTGAGCCAGACACGTGGTTTCAAATCCCCGCTCCCCCATCTGGCTACTAGCTCTGTGACCCTGAAGTTACCTCAGTTGCTTTGGCTAAGTTTCATCATCTGTAAAATGGAGTTGATAATAGTGCCTACTTACAGGATGTTATAAGAATTAAGTAAGTTCATATGTATAAAGCACATAAAACAATGACTAGTTCATAGAGTAGTAGCTTAAGATAGTGAGTTTTGAATTTGTGCCCTCATACTTTCTCTCCTAACCCGCAATCCCTTCCCCCCAATTTATAAGGGCTTTTCCTTCACCCCACAAGATAGCTGTGGCCAACTCCCTCAGCCAGCCAGAACCTGTAGGTGGTCCAGCTCAGAGTTCAGTGTTTGGAGACAGCCTTAATGGGCTTGGGATGTTTTTTGCTCAGACCAGTGGGTCAGGTATTTTTGAGACCATGCCCACCTCCAACTCATACATAAGAAGCAGTCCCCTCATGTTGTGCTGCTGTGATTTCTGGACACAGCACATCTTGGGCACACCTTGTTTCAGATCGGGAGTGATCAACTTAGTTGATCAACTAAGATCTTGGGAACACACCAAGAGCAAAGGGATCATTGCTCCCCCACTTCTGAGGTGGATCCCACAGGAGCCATGTACTGACTTTCCAAGTCCAGCTGGGAGATGTAGGGTGGGCTTTAACAATGATAGTGTGGCCTGATGTTCATAGGCTCATCCACAACCAGGAAGCCCAGGGGGCGCCTTTACTTCTGGGTTTTCACAGGGAACAGCCTTTCCAGAGACGACTGGCTATGCAGTCTGGTGTGGGAGTGAAGCAGAGTTCAGATACCAGTGAAGGACCAGCGTTCAATGGCTGATATGCTTAGTGCAGGGAACATTGTGAGAACTTTGTGCGTTCCAGTAGATAACAGCAACAATAATAAGCAAGCCTGTGCAAGAGGCTGAATTTGCCCAAAACAGTGCCTAAAAGGCCAAAGCTCAAAGGAGAAAAGGATAGCCACAAGTCTGTGTGTGTGTGTGTGTGTGTGTGTGTGTGTGTGTGTGGCGGGGGTGGGGGCGGTTCAGGGTTAAAAGCGCTTTAGAGATGGATGCAAAATCATGTTCGATCTCAACTATGCAGTACATGTCATAAAAATATGGGGAGGGAAATATAAAATCTTGTGTTCTGGAATATGAATTTGTGGCTAATTTTCACCTTTTTTTCTGTTTCTATTCTGTTTATATCAACTGGCATTTTTTTTTTACTTTCAAGAAAAAGGGCAATAAACATTATTTGTAAAACAAACAACAAAAAAGCTAGCTTCTATACAGGTTTAAGTCTGAACCAGACTGTGGAGGCCAAATGTGGAGGAGTCTGTGGAGCACAGTGACGAATGAACAGAAGAACAGGCGGGGACCAGAGAGGAGAAAACTTCAGTCTTGAAACCATGGTAACGACTGCAGGAGTGTGCACAATGTGTCAGAGCCAGGAATGGCTGCCAGTTGTATTTTCTATTAATTATCTCTTCAGACTGATTCTTCCATGCATTTCTTAAACAAGGAAAAGCAGGAATGGAAGCTGGCAGCCCTCTCCCCAGGACAGAGGTTCACAAACCTTCACCCAGACTCACTGTTCCGTCCAATCTACTCCACAGCCAAAAGGCTTCAGTGTCTTTTCCATTTGAGATCCCAGCAGAGCTTATCCTGCAAAGGGAGCTTCAAGCAACAAAACTGCAATCTAGTCGATCCCATTCAGAGGTAGTCAATACATGGGGAACTCTGGGCCCCAGATTCTGGGGATGGGGTAGAAAAAGGCCATCTTTGGAAACTGAAACCAGGAAAAATCAGTACATAGTGGATAAGATTAGCCACATGCAAAAGTAGCCACCCGTTATGGCAAATGGATTCGGATATATTGCTGATTGGATAGATGTGTCTCCTGAGCCCAGTCAGCAGCTGAAGAACTTTCTGTCCTTCACGATGTTGTTACATGCCTGCCATGAGATAATAAAGCTTTGAACAACTGATTTTTAAGAAAGGGCTTCAGAGAAGATTCTTTCTATGTTTATCTAGCATTGTCTAAGCAAAAGAGCTGCAGTTTCTGAAGGACACTAATATTCCAGGATCTAGTGAGGTGGATTTTGTCGAAGGCAGTGTTCATTTGAGACAGTGGAAAACAACCAACACAGATGGCATATGTAGCATGAGCCTGGAGCTTTCCTTTCATGATCTCTTTTAGTTTTCACAAATCTTGTTGCAGAGAATCACCACTGCCATTTGAGAGCTGAAGAAACAAGCTCAGAGAGGTTAAGAAATGACTTTAAGGTTTCACAGCTAAGGATTGTGTCAGAGTTGGGTCTGACTTCCAAGCAGGTACCCTCTGCATGATGACATGCTTTGCCACCCCCTAAATTAAAACCAAGAACACCCAGTTCCCTTTTTTCTGAGCGCATGTTCCCCAAGTCAGCTTCCCGGGGATCTGAAGCCGCACAAGGGAACGCTCTTCCCAAGAGGCACCAAGGACAAGTTATGCAGCCACCATGGGACAGAGATAAATGCTCCTCTGGTTTATGCATCAGTGTATGTTGGTTCTGAGTGATCTGGAAGGTGATCACCTCTGCCTACTGTGCCAGACCTCCCAAACCCAGAAGCATTGAGGCAAGGAGAAGGAACGTGGCATGGGTGGGGGACAGTGGGCACAGCATTGTTACCAAGGCAGAGAGGGGACAGCAGGGAAGAGGCCTTCCATATCCTCACCTTCAGGAACTGGCCTCCATGTCCAGTGGCTTCTGCTTCTTAAACAGCTCTTCTTCCCTGCCCCTCAACATTTTATGGTGAACAATAAACACTTTACTAGGATTCACCAAACGTCTCTTGTGCTCACCCACCAAGTTCTTCTCTGCTGCCACAACCTTTTGCACATTCTCTGGACCATTGGAACAGCCTTCACATTGTTCTCTCATTCATCAGTCTCACCACCCTCCAAACTACCTTCCCCAGCATCTGACAAAGAGCTCTCAGAAACGCAGATTTGATGCTCACTTCCCCAATTAAGACCCTTCAGTAGTTAGGCAGCTTAGCCTGGAGGCCCTAAGGCTATTCTGCTGATATCTGCAGGTTCATCTCTTGTTAGTCCCCACTGGGCTCCAACCACGCTGTTACCATTTATAGGCCCTCAGACATACAGTGCTCTCTTCAGACTTCATGCCTTTGCATATGCTGTTCTCTCTACCTGAATACTCCTTCCCCATTTTTGATCTAGCTAAATCTTACTTTCATTTCAAGACCAAGCTCAGGAGCTTCTTTCTCCTGGAAGCCTTCTTCCCTGACCTTCTTCACCTTCTCTCAGGTTAGGCTAAATACCCCTCTGCACTCCCAAAGTGCCCTAGGCTTATCTCTAACATTTGTATGATTTTGAGTAGTGGCCCATGCCGTAGATGCACCGCAGTTTGTTTATTACTCATTGAAGAATATTTGGGTTGTTTCCAGTTTGGGCTACAACAAATACAGTGGCTATAAACATGTGTACAGGTTTTGGTGTGGATACAAGTTTTCATTTCTCTAGGATTATTTCCAAGAGTGTAATTGATGAGTTGTATAGTAAATTGCATGTTTAGTTTTATAAGAAACTGCCATACTCTTTCCAGAGTGGCTGTACCATTTCGCATTCCTATTAGCAATGTATGGGTAATTCAGTTTCCCCATCTAATCAACAGCACTTTGTGTTATCACAAATTTTTTTATTTTAGCCATTTAGATAGATGTGTACTGATATCTCATTGTGATTTTTAATTTGCATGTCTCTAATGGCTAATGATGTTGAACATCTTTTCATGTGTTAATTTGCTGTCTGTATATCCTCTTCGGTGAAATAAATGTTATGGCTTTTGCCCAGTTTCTTATTGCATTTTTTAAACTGTTGACTTTCAAAAGCTCTTTATATACTCTAGATATGACTACTTTGTCAGGTATGTGGTTTGCAAATATTTTCTCCCAGTCTCTAAGCTTGTCTTTGTATCCTCTTAAGAGGGCTTCTTTTTTTTTTTCCAGAGCAAAAGTCCTTAATATTTTTTGATCATGCTTATGGTGGCATAACTAAGAACTTTTTATCAAGTTCACCACCCCAAAGATTTTATCCTATATTTTCTTCCAAAAGTTTTCTGTTTTACACTTAAATCTTCGAGTTAGCCCTGGCTGGTGTGGCTGTTTGTTGGATGTTGTTCTTCAAACCAAAAGGTCGCAGGTTAGATTCTCAGTCAGGGCAAATGCCTGGGTCATGGGCTAGGTTCCTTGTTGGGGGCGTGGGAGAGGCAACTGATCGATGTTTGTCTTTCACATTGATGTTTCTCTCCCTCTATTTCTCCCTCCCCTGTCCCTCTAAAACCAATAAACATGTCCTTGGGTGAGGACTGAAAAAAAATCTGTGAGTTAACTTTATCTATTTGAGTTAGTTTTTAAATAAGGTGTAATGTTTAGAGTGAAGTCCACTTTTTTGGCCTATTGCTTCAACATCTTTTGTTGAAAGCTATCCTTCATTAAATTGCTCTTGCACTTTTGTTAAAAGTCAGTTTGCTGTACTTGTGTGAGTCTGTTCTGGATTCAGTATTCTGTTTTGTTGATCTGTGTGTCTATTCCTCCACCAATATCATACAATGTCATACAGTCTTGATTACTATAGCTACATACTAAGTCTTAAAATTGGGTAGAATAACTCTTTTTCTACTTTATTCTTATTTTTAAAATATTTTTTAGCTATTATAGTTGTTTTTACCTTTCCATACACATTTTACAATAATCTTGTCTGTATCTACAAAAAACGTTGCTGAGGGTTTTTGTTTGTTTGTTTGTTTGTTTGGAGGGTTTTTTTTGCATTTTTTGATAGAAACAGTTTTAAACCTATAAAATATTTTGGAGAGAATTGATATCCTTACTTTGTTGACTCCTCCAATTCATAAACAAAGTATATCTCCCATGTAGTTAGATCTTCTTTGATATTTTTCCATCAGTGTTCTGTAGTTTCAACATACGAGTCCTGCACATTTTTTAAGATTCATACTCGTGTATTTTATTTGAGTGATTGTGGGTAATATTGTAGTTTTAATTTTGGTTTTCACATGTTCATTGCTACTATTTAGAAATAAAGTTGAGTTTTGCATGTTGATCTTATATCCTGTGACCTTGCTGAACTCATTTATTAATTCTAGAAGAGTGTTTATTTTGTGTTTGGATTTTTTGTGGTTTTCTATATAGATCATCATGTCATCTCCAAAGAATCCACTTCCAAGTGATTGACAGTCGTTTCCTTGTACCTGTAGAACTGAGATCCCTGTTGTTGTTGTTGTTTTCTGGATGACAATCTTGGGCCATTCTCAATTTCTCAAGACCACTCAACATTCCTTGACACTTGGACCTCATCATCTTCAAGTCAGTAACACTATGTTGTATCCTTCTCACATTTGGAATCTCTCTCAGTTTCTCCTCCACTCCCTGGGAGAGAAAACTCTCTGCTTTTAAGATCTCAATGTGATTAGATTGGGTCCAACAGGATGTCTCTTTTGATTAACTCTAAGTCAATCAGTTAGTAATCTTAATTATATCCCTTGAATTACTTTTGCTATGAAACATAGTCATGAGCATATTATGAAACCATAGTCACAGTTCTTGGGACTAGGGCAGGAAGTCTTGGGGAGCCATTTTGGAATTGTACCTTACACAGTGTTAATATTTAGTTGGATGCCAGACATTGTGAATTTTTATATTGTGTGTGCTAGATTTTTATATTCCTTTAAGGATTCTTGAACTTTGTTCTGGGATGCAGTCAAGTTATTTGGAAACAATTTGATTCCTTTGAGGTTTATTTTTAAGCTTTGTTAAGTGGAACCCAGAAAAGCCTTCCATTTAGATGTAATTTAACCCCACTACTGAGGCAATAGCTCCCTGAGGACGCTTATCAATTTCCTATGAGTTAGGAGTTTTTTTCAGCTGTTATTGGTGGGAACAAGAACTACTTAGAGCTCTTATGTGAGTTACAACAATTATTGCCCCTGCTCCTTTCAGACAGTTTCCTCCAAACTGATCAATACCCATCTGAATGCTTCAGGAATACCGTCTACAGACAGACCTCTAAGGTTCTCTCTTTCTGTGCAGTGCCCTCCTCTCTAGAATGCTGTCCTGCTAACTCGAACTGCCTTGGTCTTCCTGAACTTTCAGCTCCATTTACTCAACTCAGAAAGTCCACTGGGCTATTAACTGGGTTCCCCCTTGTTGCATCATTGGCCTGGAAACTGTCACACAGTAGTAAGCTGGGGCAATGGTAGGGCTTACTTAGTTTGTTTCCTGTCTCTCAGAGATCACTGTCCTTCATGTTCTGATGCCATGTCTGGAAAACCATACCCCATAGTTACATATATCCTGTCTTTTTTTTTTGTATTTCAGATACTAGGATAAATATGGTCCCTGTTATTCCATCTTGGCCAGAAAGGGAAGTTCGGAACGTCATATCAATGAAACCATATAGTAGGTAATCATCTGTATCTGGATTCTTTTGTGAGAAGAAGCAGTTTGTTCTTTTTTAAATTGCTGGTAATATTCCATTGCATGAATATTTTCTCCCTTTTAAATGGCTGCCTAGACTTCCACTGTAAGGATATATTATAATTTGGCTAATAGGTTTCCTATTGATTTACATTTAGAAATTATTTCTGGTCTCTTGACAAATAGTGCTGCAATGGACATCTTGAATGCACATTTTGTACATATGTGAGTTATCTAGGATAGATTCCCACTTATGGAATGGTTAGGGGCAAATGATATGTGCATTTCGTATTTCGATAGTAATTGTCAAACTTCCCTCCAAAGACAGGACCAGCCATTGTTTCCACTATGTATAAGGGTGCCTGTTTCTTCACTTACCTCTTATTCTTAAAAGAGTTGCCTTGGTCACTTAATTGGCTTATAGTGTAACAGGATCTTCCTATAAAACTTATTCTCTATGTCCAGGCCATAAGACCACTTCAGAAAGGAAAGTTACTATCTAGCAGGGGTTTCTGATTACTTCAGGAACAAACCTTCTTTGGATTCTACCCAAGGACTCTGGTGTAATACTAAATTGGCTTTATAAGAAACAGAGCCATGGCAAGGTTCCAATGTGGTAGTCTTTGCTCTGCTGAAACATCTTAAACAAAACAAATTAATTACAGGCCTTTGGGGGGGCTTATCTCTTCTGGGACTAGAATTACACCTAAAACGTTTCAAGATAGTAATTGTTTTTAGTGGTACTAGACGTGTTTCTCTTTTGTAACTTAAACAAAATGCTTCCTCCCAAAATGATATAAAATCCACATGGTCTAATGAGTCATTTTGGTGTGTCAAAGTTTTGCCCTTTCTAATTTAATGATGTTAAAGTATGCTAAGGTTGCTTAAAGAGGTTAGTAATCAATGTTAATGGACTTCAAACAATATAAAAAGTGATATATGATGTACCTGTATATGTAAGTTTATAGTGAGTACAGTGCGGGTGGCACTGGAGTCCAACTGTCTGGGTATGAATCCCAGTTTTGTCACCTAACATTGCAGGCAAGTTTCTTAACATTTCTGGGCCTCATCTGTAGAACAGAGTAATACTAGTACCTTTCCCACAGGGTGTTCGGGGGAATTACAAGAATTAATTCCAATAAAGCACTTACAAACAATGCTTGACACATGGTGTGCTTTCAACAAACAAACAATTACTATGTTTGCATGTGCCAGTCCTTTTGTGGACAAATGTATCAATTAACATAAAGCTCTGCGAGATGAGTTCCTGGTAGATGGTGGGTGTTTTACAGTGTAAGGTGCGTTCTTCTAGCAAAACCTATGACAACCCTTAGGAGTTATCAAAAAATAAAGGGAAACAACAGTCACACACACACAATAAACATATGTTCATGAAAGACATTTTATGCAGGGACTCAGAGAAATCACCTCCATGGTGGAAACTCACTGCAACAGTTTGTTCCAGATATTTGCTGGTGGGGCTTATTTATCCTAATTTGATACATAAAAAGACTAGTTGGAGGGGCAGGGCTAGGGTCACAGCTGGAAGCAGGAAGGACCTGAGTGGAAGTATGCAAGTGTAAACAAACAGAGATGAAAGTTCAGGGACAGACTAAGTACGAGAGATTAGAGGGGCAGTGGATTTTGCGCAAGATTTACACATCTGTCTCCCTTTGTGAGCAATGTGGGTGCAGAGACGCTATATACTAATAATCTCTCTAGGCTGAAGATGATTCAGTAAATATTTGTTGAGGGAACTGAATGGAATTAAAATTAAGCAGGTCAGGGATGGTGTCAAGGATTTCCAAACAAGTAGGAGAGAACAGGCAGAGTGGATTCCTACAGGGTGTCCGGGAACAGTATCCCTGTATGTAGCAGAGACAGATGGATGCACAGAACTGGCAAAACATTGCTAGAAAAAAATAGACAACGAAACACTGCAAAAATTTTGGAAAAACTTTCTCTAATCATATCTTACTACTAACAACTACTGTCAATTTTGTTCATTCCCTTGTAGTGGTTGTGTTGTGGTTGTCGTTCCTATATTTATTCATTTTTTCATTAATTCATTCAACACATGTTTACTGAGCAGACATGCCAGGCATATTCTGTGCATGGTTGTACACGGTTGCAATCATAATTTGCATGCCATTTTGTAGCCTGCCTTTCAACTTACTGTAGCATAAGCCAGCATTTTCCTAATGTGTTTTCCTGAGCACAAGCTGTCCCATGATCAAGAAGGCTCAGGAACACTGTCATTTAGAGCGCTTCTTTTGGCAGTTCACAACTCAATTTCCTTTCTTGGTTGCTCCTTCTCTACTGGATACCTAAACATTGGCTGGCCCTGGGCTGAGCCTGAGCTCTCTTCTCTCCTCTTTTTACTTTCACTCCCTAGGCAAACTCATCCAGTCTCAAGGCTCTCAAGCAACGATGTTCTAAGGACTCCCATATTTCTCTGCAGCCCCGACCGCTGCTTTCGCTGCCAATTTGTACATGCAGCAGTCCATCTGGCATCACCACCGACATGTCTAATAAGTAACTGAGATTTAATATATATAAACCACAACCACTCATTCTCCTGTCCCTCCCAAACCCGCTCTTTCTCAAATCTGCACCATCATAATCAATGGCAACACCAGCTGCTGAAACCGAAAACTGAGGAGTCATTCTTTTGGGGTTTTTTAATAAAGATTTTATTTATTTACTCTTAAAGAGAGGGGAAGGCAAGAGAAAGAGAGGGAGAGAAACATTGGTTGGCTCTCTCATGCGCCCCGACCGAGGACTGGCCTGCAGTTTAAACATGTGCCCTGACCGGGAATTGAACTGGTGGCCTTTTGCTTTGCAGGACTACACCCAACCCACTGACCTACACCAGTCAGGATTAAGGACTCTTTTTTGATTCCTTCCTTTCGCTTGTCACTCACCTCCAACTCACCAACCTGTCCGGTGGGCTCAATATTCAAACAACAAAAATCCCTCCATTTTCCCCTGTTTCTGTGGTCAACACCCTAGCCCAAGCCCCTGTCCTCTCTGCCTGGCTTGCTGCAATAGTCTCCTGCCTTGGTCTTCTGCCTTCATTCTGGATTCACTCCAATCTGTTCCCCACAGGGCAGCCAGAATAGTTTTTTTTTTTTTTTTTTAAGCTAACTGCTTCCGATGGGTGACGTAGTCTATAGTTATCAATTATATCCAATTGGTTAATGGTGTTCTTGAGTTTAATTATGTCTTTATTTTTGTTTTTTTAATTTAAAAACATTTAAATTATATTTTATTCTTTATGCTATTACAGTTGTCCCTGCTCTCTCCCACTTTGCCCATGTCCACCCAGCCCTCCCCTCAGGCAATCCCCACATCGTTGTCCATGTTGTTGGATCCTGAATATATGTCCTTTGGCTAATCCCTTCTCCTTCTTTCATCCAGTCCCCTCTCCTCCACCCCTCTGACAGCTGTCAGTCTGTTCCATGGGCTATCCATGCCTCTGTTTCTATTATGTTCCTCAGTTTATTTTGTTTGTTAGATTCCACATATGAGATTACATGGTATTTGTCTTTTTCTGACTGATTTATTTCACTTAGAATTCTAATCTCCAGATCCATCCATGCTGTCGAAAAAGGTAAGAGTTCCTTCTTTTTAACTCAGTAGGATTCCATTGTGTAAATATACCGCAGCTGTTTTATCCACTAGTCATGGGCACTTAGGCTGTTTCCAGATCTTGACTATTGTCAATAATGCTGCTATGGACACAGAGGTGCATATATTCTTTCAAACTGATGTTTCACCAGAGTAGTTTTAAAAGGTCAGATCATGCCAGTGACCCCACCCCACACCCCACAACCCTCTGATGGGGGTTTCCTTTGCTCTTAGAAGAGATTCCAAAGTCCTTACCATGGTCACTCTGCCTCCCCAACTCTCCCCAAGCAGTGTTGGCCTTCATTCTATTCCTTGAAAACAACAAACTCTCTCCCTTCTCTGGGTGTTTACATTTGGTGCTCCTCTGCCCAGAAGACTCCCTTCAGGCTCCTTGTGGTCTCAGCTCAAAATCCCCCACCCAGAGGAACCTTCTGTGAGCAACCCATCTGGAGTAGCTCCCTCTTAGTTCCCATGTACCATGTCACCTTATTAATTTCCTGCCCAGCACTCGCTGCAATCTGAAGTTATTTTGGAGTATTTATTTGTATTTGCCTCTTCTGACTGGAATATAAGCTTCAGGAGAGCAGGGATCTTGTCTCTCTGATTTACTGCTGTACTCCTCAACTGAGTGTCTGAGATACCTAGTAAATACTTGTTGAATGAGTGAATGTGTAATAAAGACTCTGAGAAGTCCAGTGGTAAAGAAACCTTTGAAATCTGGTATTTAAAACATCTATTAGTGGGAGGGGAAGTTAGGGGGTGGAGGGACTGAGCAAAAAGGAAAAAGGACGCATGGACATGGACAACAGTGTGGTGATTGCTGCGGGGAGGGGAGTATAAGGGGACTAAATGGTAATGGAAAAAATATAATAAAGATTACATAAAAATAAAACATCTATTAGTAATGCCCTTTGTTTTGGAGAAAACACTTCAAGAAATGCTAGCAGACGTATTTTTTTCATGTTTCAGTGCAATGGAGTGAAAATAAAAGAGGTTTTATATTCAGACAGATACATACTCAAAACTTGGTTCTGTCCCTCATTAGCTGTGTGATCTTTGGCAAGTGAATTTGTTTCTCTGAGCTTCAGTTTCTCCATACTGAAATGGAAGTAACAATAAAAGACTTTGGAGGTGGTTGCATTAAGCTAGACACAGTAAGTGCACTTAGTAAAATATGTCAAATGTATCATTCATTATCATAATTATGATTTTTACTTAGTGGCACTTAACAAAGTTTATTCAATGGCTTCCTTGTGGAAGGATACTTGATCAACTTCTGGACTCTTTTGTATACTATTTTCCTTTTTTTGTCTTATTTTCCTAGCATAAATTCTCAGAAAGATTCTCGGATAAGTAAAGTGATATAAGCATTTAAATTTCCTGATGCTTATTGCCAGATTGTATTTGAAAGCGATGGTATTTATCCATTGTGTTAACAGCCAGTCCTCATGCATCATTTTGTTCATTCCTTCCAGCCTGACATACTACCATTTCTTCTGCCTTTCCCCAATTTTTACTACTATAATAGGCAAAAAAGGCCATTTAGTTTTTTAAATTTTGTATATATTTGCTCAGTAAGGAAGAGTAAACATTTTCTCATATGTTTGCCTCCTAACAGTATTTCCTCTCATCTGTGCCTTCGTTCATTGTTCTCTTGTGCAAGCATATTCCTGTCACGGCTGTAAGGACACAGTCTGGTGGCTGTCAGCCCTGCTGCAATGTGTCCTGAAGACCAGGGGCAGGGAAGGGTTGGTGCTGTTATCCACTGCTGCTGGCAAATTTCGGAGCTCCTTCTCTCTTGGTTTGCCACCTGCCCTGTCTCTTTCCCAGACTCCTTTTCCTGCAGCCTTTCCTTAAATTTGGTGTAACTCAGACTTGTGTCTTGGGTCTTTAAAAAGATGTTCTTATTGTAAAATATAACATACATACATACAGAAAAGTGCTTAAAACAAATGTATAGGTTGTACACTTGTAAATATAGTTACATATGGACACCAGTGTGATCACCACCCAAGTCCAAAAATAGAACGTTGCCAAGCACCCTGGAACCCTCCCCTGTGTTCCCACCAATTACAATTTACCCTCCCTCTTAAAAGGAGCCATGCTTTTAACTTAAAAAATTCATTCATTCATTCATTTATTTTTTTATTGAGAGGAGAAAGGGAGGTGAAAGAAATGGAGAGAAACATTAATCGGTTCCTCTCCAACTCCCCCAACTGAGAACTTGGCCCACAACCTGGGCATGTGCCCTGACTGGGAATCAAACTGGTGACCTGTCAGTCCACAGGCCAGCACTCAACCCACCAAGCCACACCAGCCAGGGCCATGCTCTTAACTCTTACGATAACAATTTCCTTGCTTCTCTTTATAGTTTTATCATCCATCTCTGCATCCCTAAACAAGAATTTAGTTCTGCTTGTTTCTGCACTTTATATAAATGAAATCATACTCTGTGTGTTTCTTCATGTCTTGCCTCTTTTGTTCAACTTTATACTTGTATGCTCCACACATGTGGTTGCATGTGGCTATAGCTTGTTGTTGCTGTATAGTATTCCACAGTTTATTCACTCTCCTCTTGGTGGACTGTTGGGTTTCCAGTTTGGGCTGTTTTCTGCAATACTACCATGACTCTTCTATATATCTTTCAGGAAAGGTATATATCTATTTACCTAGGATATACTCATATATCTAGGAGTGGAATTGCTGAGCCCTGGGGGATGTGTATCTTCAACTTTAATAAGTAAAGACAAACCATTTTCCCAAGTGATGGAACCAGTTTAGATCCTCACCAGCAGGGTATCAGAGTTTCTGTTCCCACACATCTTCCTTAACACTACAGTCATACCTCAGTACTCATTGACTTCAGAGCTTATCAAACCCTGTATTCGTCGCATTTTGACAAGAAAAAGTGTTTCAGCACTCAGCACTTGCTCAGGACTCGTTGCATTTGCTAGAACTTGTATGAGTCATGCCACTGCCCCATAAGAGAAAATGCTTCGTTGTTCAGTACTCAACGGTTTTGGCACTCTCAAGCCCCGGAATGAATTAATAACAAGTACCAAGGTAGCACTGTAGTTATTGTCAGACTTTAAAATGTTTCCCCAGTCTGGTGGATATGAAATGGTGTGTCATTGTGTGTGTGTGCATCTGTGTGTTACAGTTTTATTGAGGTATAATTGTTATAACAAACCATACATATTCAAAGTGACAATCTTATGACTAAACATCTGTGGAACCAGAAGCACAATCAAGATGATGTACATATCTAATGTTCAGAGCAGCACAATTTACAGTAGCCAAGGACTGGAAGCAACCTAAATGCCTATCAGTAAATGAGTGGATCAAAAACAAACAAACAAAAAAACAAAACTATGGTACATTTACACAATGGAATACTACACAGAAGAAAGAAAGAAGGAGCTCCTATATTTCACAACAGCATGTTTGGAACTGGAGAACATTATGCTAAGTGAAATAAGCCAGGGGGTGAAAGACAAATACCATATGATCTCACCCATAAGTGGAACCTAATCAACAAAACAAACGAGCAAGCAAAATAGAACCAGAGACATTGAAATAAAGAACAGACAGTAACCAGAGGGGAGGGGGGAAGGATAACGGGGGAAAGAAGGGGAAGGGTCCTCAAGAAACATGTATAAAAGGCCCATGGACAAAGCCAAGGGGGGGGGTAAGATTGAGGGTGGGAGGCGGGGCTGGGTGGGGCAGGGGAGAGTGGTAGGGTGAACATGGAGACGACTGTACTTGAAGAACAATAAAAAAATAAAATTAAAAACATAAATGTTAAAAAAAGATGATGAACACATCCATCCTTCCCCAAAGCTCTCCTCTGCCCCTTTGTATTCCATCCTCCCTCATTCCTCACTAAGAGCTTTTACATGCTTATTGGATATTTGGATTTCTTCTTCTATCACGAGCCCATGCTAGTCTCTTGCCCTCTTTTCTATTGTGTTTTTTGTTCCATTATGACTAGTTTGTGGAGACCTTTGTTGGTAATATGTCTTGCAAATATCTTTTCCTTTTCTGTGGCTTGCTTTTTCACTCTTCAAATGGTTTCCTAAGTTTAAAGTTGTTGAATTTTACCACTTTTCCTTTATGGTTACTGGTTTGTGTTCTATTTAAGAAATCCTTCTCTACACTGAGGTCATGAAGATATTTCCTACTTTATCTTCCAAAATCTTTACATTTTTAATGTCCATATTTAGGTTTTTATCTACATGGAACTGATTTCTTAATATGCTGTGAAGCTGATTTTTTTTATCATGTGAAATAAAATGGAATGTTAGGCTTCTCAATATTTACTGATGATGCAACAAATGAAACAAGGGACAAAGGGACACAAGAGAAATTTAAATAGTAGAATCTGCAAAGCTTATTGGATTTATGAGAGAAGGAGACATCTAGGAAGATGTCCAGGCATCTGGCTTGTGCACTGAGTGGATGGTGATACAATCACTGAGGTAGGAAACACATGGAGAGGAGCAGTAGATGTGGATGAGACCACTCAGGGAAAGCTTGTAAAGAAGGGGCAGAAGGCCTGGGATAGGTCTGAGGACTCCAAGGGTTAAAAGAATAATGGAGAAAGAGGCAAAGGAAATTTTGAGAGAGTGGTCAAATAGGTGAGTGGGGAAACCAGGAGAGTGCAATGTGAAGAAGGTCAAATGAAGATGTTTGAGGAGGCAGTGGTCAACAGGACCAAGTGCTTCAAAGGTATAAAACAAGATAAGGACTGAATTGCTGGGCCTTTTTGACACAAAATTTCTCAGTGGTCTTCAGGACAGTAGACCTGGGGGAGGGATGGAGGCAGAAGTTAGATCACAGAGAATTATGAGTGAGCAAGGCTGCTCAATGCTAACAATTCTTTCATGATGTTAGTTTGAAAGTAAAAGAGATGAGGCACAGGATGGTGGCTGGAAAGTGATGTGAGGTCCAGGAAGAGTTATTTTTAGGGTGGAGAGATGTGGACATGTTCCAGTTCCAACCAGAAGGAGTAGGAGAGAGGAATCCTGGAACAATGAATGTACCTCCACATTGCCTTGTTATTTTCAGAGAGAGTGGCCCCACCCCCAAGAAAGCCACATCATCTTAGCCGATGGCTTTGCTTCACCAAAATTACATGCAGCCAGAAATGAACTTCCTTAGGCCCCTACATCCACACTGGACCATATACCTGCTGCCCAGATACTCTGCCTCTGTCCTGTTACTACGGAAGAACTGTCTTCACTCCTATGAAACCCAAACAACCCTTCCTCCTGTGTTCACGGTATTACTCATTCTCTCCTTTACAAGAGCTCCTGTTTCATCAATATATCCTTTCTCTACTGGACGATTGCCACTTGTATAAAGACAAGCACCCATGTCTCCCATCCTATAAATACTCTCAACAATGTTTGCCCCACCAGATAACGCTTATTTCTTTGCTCCCCTTCACAGAAGAAACTCTCAAAGGGCTTGTCTGTAGTCATTCTCTCCACTCCCTCTCCTCCAATTTTCTATTTAAGTAACTCCAATTGAGGTTCTGTTATTATTTATTATTTTTAAATTATTATTTAAGCTGTTACAGTTGTTCCCACTTTTCTCCCGAGGTCCTATTTTACAACTCTATTGAAACTTCTGTTCTCATGTATTCAATAAATCCATTGGTCACTTCTCAGTCCTCATATTACTTATCTCTCAGCAACACTTGACATGGTTGGTAACTCCTTCCTTATAAACACCCTCCTTTTTTGGTTTTCATGACACCACATTGCTCAGGTTTTCTCTTTTTGTTCTGTCTCATTTTTCTTTGCTGACCCTCTTCTTCTACCAAGATTCCAAGTGTTGGTGGACCCCACAGCTCTGGCTTGATTCTCTCCTCTAACTACATTCTCTCCCTAGGTGAGCTTATTTGGTCCCGTGGCATCAAATGCACCTGTATGCTTACGGCCCCCAAATGTATATCTCTAGCCCCGACTTCTCTCCTAAGCTCCAGTTCATATAACCTGCTGTCTACCTGATATTTCCATTTGTATCATTAATACAAATATCAGACTTGATGTGCTCAAAACACAGCTTTATTCCCCTCAGCTCAAACATCACCTCTTGACAAATGCCTTCCCTGACCACCTTATCCAAAATAGTTATCCCGATTACTATCATAACATACTTTTGTATTTTTCTTAATAATCTAAAATGATCTTGCTTGTTCGTTTATTAATGTGCTGTCCCTCACGCTAGAATGTAATGTTCTTTTTTTTAATTTATTTATTTTTATTGTTGAAATACAGTTGTCTCCATTTTTCCCACCACCAGAATGTAACGTTCGGGAACCCTGACTCTTTTGCTTATCATTATAGTCCCAGATCCTAACACAGTGCTTAGCATACAGTAGGTGCTCAATTAATATTTGTGGAATAAATGTTCACTGAAAAGGAGAAGTTGGAGATACAGGATAAAGAGGGGATAAGGAAATGTGCATGTGCAGGTGGGATTGTGGATTTGTTTTTAAGGAGGTAAGGGACTTATCAGAAGTCTGATAGCTTCTACCTGGTCTGGGAAGCAAAAGGCTAAGTTATCTGCAGGAGAGGTAGCAGGTGGGAAGTGGGGGGTTGGTTAATGGAGGGTTTTAAGTCTGAGGAAGTAGAAGTTTGAGGTTATGATGAGCAGGAAAGAGAACTGAGTGTGGAAACAGAAGAATTTTTTTTTTTTGAGCAGAGCCAAAAGCCCCCTTTCAGTAAGCGAGCACCAGTTTGCATGACTGTGTGTATTCTTCTCCAGCAGCCTCGGTGTGGGAACAGAGAATGTGGACAGTTGGATGGACCTATGTGGAGTTGTGCCCGCTGAGTAGGAGGAAGAACAATGGAACAAAAGTACTCGAGGGTGTTTGAAAGACAGTGGTCAAAATGCTAGACCTGAACTAATTGGGGAGAAGTTGAAATAGAGAAGAAGGAATGAGAGATAAGGAAAAAGTAGACTGAGCTCCATGAGAGCAGAGATTGTGTTTGTCACATTCAAAGCTGTATACCCAGTACTTAGCACAATGCTTGGTGTGTGGTAGACACTAAGTATTGAATAAATGAATGGGTTAAGTTATTGGAAGTCTCAATGAAGTTGAACAGTGTAATGAAGTAATTGAATGAGAGAGTTGCAAAGGTATGAGTTTGTGGGGGATTGAAGTTAAGATTTCAGTAATGTAACAGTTCTGGAGGAAAACAAGGTCCATTTGTGTCTCTGAGAGTAGGTGGCTGGAGCAGAAGAGCAGGTTATCAGAGGTGAGAAGGCCAAAGAAATGAGAAGCCAGGGATTTGCAATGTTTTTTGGTTGTTTTTTTTTTTTTCACATGAATTTGAAGTGACCCTGGATTTGGCAAGTCTAGGACGGAAGAAAAACTGAAAGAAAGGGAGTGAGTGAGAGGTTCAACAATCAGTCTGGAAGTTGCAGTGAGGAGTAAGGAAGAGACCTATTGCACCTCCAGATGCAGAAGTATTTGCAGAGAGGGGAAACAATCTCTGAGGAGAGGCCTACAGGAGAAGCAGGATTCTCAGGAGAGAGCAAGGTTTCAGTTAAGGAAGGTGCTGGCAGGGGGATCTTTCTCCATGGGTTGTAAGGGGATTTATTAATCCCTAGAATTGGAGTTCTGGTGGTCACATTTTCAAAAAAGATGGGAGGGAAGGGAGCAGTGGGAAGTTGAGTAGCAGAGCAGAAGCTGAGAGCAGCATAAGGTAAGCACTGAGAGAAAAGAGATGAGCAGAGGAGTTCATATCCAGGGTGGTGACTCCTAGAAAACAAGCATGTGAAACCTATTGGTCCTGGTCCCCCAGGGCTGCCAAGTGAACTAGTCTCAGCGGTGGCCCTGCTGGACTGTAAGCTCCATGAGCACCAGGCTGGGTATCAGTCACTACTCTATCCTCAGCACCTAGCACTCTGCCGGGCATGTGGAAGGAGTTCATTACCTTCTTGCTGAATGAACAAAAGAAGTGGATGGAGGAACACACAATACCGGCCCAGTGTAGGTTCTCAATTGATTGCTAGTGCTTGACAGATGCTAGTATTATTCCGAGTATTTTATGAGGGATTCACTTATCCATTTGCATACGTGATATGCCCTTGGAAAGGGTTTGTTAATGTCCATTAATGAGGGTTGGGAAACACCAAATCCAGTTACAGTTACTGGCATGTATCCCAAGATGAGGACTACCATTTAAGAGAGCTATGTACTTAATCAAATGAACCATAAAAGGAGTGGAAATCAGAAAATAAGAATTTGTACATGTTTAACCTGTACTGCTCCTGGGACCAAGACACCTGTAAGGGACACAGAACTCTGTTGCCCAGATCCCCCTTCAAGAGTGGACTTGTTGCTGGGAGTGCTGTCAGCAAAGAAACTTCCCTAGCTATCAGCTCCTTCTGGGATTTCCTCAGCTGGAGAGACTCACCTCACTCAAAGTCAGGGCCATGGTGGGGTGGCCCACAGCCAGTCACTGACTGAAAAGGGTACAAAGGCCTGCCTTTGGCCTGGTGCAGGACCACTCCGATGGGTCATTTTGATGCCAGAACTTGCCATCGAGTCAGCCGAGGCTTTGTGGCACCTGCATTGGTGCTGTTCTCTCCTGCCTAAGCCTATTTCCTTCCCTTCTCTGGCACAGATGATACTTTCCCTAACAAACACCTTGCACACAGAACTTCATCCCAGAATCTGCTTCCTTGGAATCCAACCTGCAGGAACACCTTGACGTGTGGGTTACACACAGACTCATGATTTCAGGGGCCTGGTGGGTTATAAATGAATGAAGCTGGTTGGGTTGAATATAGCAGGAAGACAGACAACTAGAACTGGAGAGGCTGTGCCCCATTTCAATTTTTAAAAATTGAAAATCAGCATGTGTGCAACAGACAATATGTGTAAGCTAAGTTCAGCCCCTGGGCCTCCTGTTGATGACCTGTACTTTAAATGTGTACTCTCTCTTTGGTTAATGAATATACCGAACCCTGCCCTTGCTATGTCTTTTCAGTTTGCTCACTGTGGGTTAGACCCTAAAAGCTTCCCCAGCTCATGGTGAGGGGTGAACACTAGACCCTAAACTACAGGGTCCCACAGAAGCACTACTTGCCTAAGGCCCAACTTGAGCCCGCCCCCTTTTTTGATCTTTATCTTAAATCTTAACACCTGCTATTGTCCTAGAGTAGCCCTGGCCTCTCTCCCTTCCCTTGTAAGCTTTCTAGCTTGTTTCATTTTGGAAGAGCAGCCTGGTGCTGTCTGGGGACATGACCTAGCACAGGGCCCAAGGAGACAAGGGTGCTGGCTACAATGCTTTAGAGGTCTGGGCCAGTTGAGAACAGAAAACAAAACTCCCTTTGCATGGGAGTTGACCCTTGAATATAGCTTTCACCTCCTGAATGGCAGGACCATACCCTTTCTGAAGGACGGAAGTGATCTGGGCCACATCTGGTCTGTGTTTTTTTGCTCCCAGCCCAGACTCACACTGGACTGCCCTGCTGGGTGGCTTCAGTGAACCAGAGAAGAAAGAGGGAAAGCAGCCCTGAGCACAGTTGCTAAGGCAACCTCCTCCCCTCAGGAGCCTGGCAACGGGGGCAGCACACTTCACCAGAGCTTTGCCTCACCCACAGCCCCTTGCTACCTCCATGAGCAGTTGAAATCAAATCCTCAAGGCCAAGTCCTCAAACATGCTTTACCTGCCTGTATAGCTGAGGTTCCCAACTCAGTGTGCCAGGCTTCTGCAAGACACTGTGTCCCGCATATCTGCTCAGGGCTCTCAGGGATTTATGAGAATCAGATTCCATGTGTGTGGGCCCCATACTTGTGTGGTCAGGAAAACATGCTCACAAAATGGGCTTAGCATTTGAATAAATGCATCATTGCTAAAATGAAAACCAGAGGGGGAGACAGAAAACAATTTGAACAGAAGTTGTTTATTTTAAGAAGACACAAACAGCTCTAGCTATATAAAGAATACAATTCAATTGCTTGTAGCAAGCCAGTAAGGAACGGTTTTGTTAAAAAAAAAAAGAAAGAAAGAAAGAAAGAAAGAATGAAAGAAAGAAAAAAAGAAAAACTAGAAAAACCCTCTGTAATATCACCCCACAGAGGGCTCCCTTCCATTTTGTGTTGGAATTATAGAAAGACTGGGATTCTGATCTTTCTTGGTTTCTGTTACTTCTTGAAATTTTTTTTCCATGGACACATTCTCATCATTGGAGGGGTTGCCTTATTTCTGCCTTCCAGTTTAGGATATTTGTCTGTGAATTCTAGTCTCCCTTATTTTCCTTAAGCGCACTGTTGGCACTCAGTAAGCATTGAATATGAGTGCTAACTTTACAAAAGTCCATCTCCTGACTATGCATAGTAGGACTAGCCAATCCTCCTTCTTCATTTTGCGCTTGCCAGGTGTGGCACTTTTGCTGCCTTAGAGTCAAAGGCACAAGCCTGGTTCCCTTCCTAAGCTTGGAAATCCTAAACCAAAGGCAGAAAGAAATTGTTTCATGGATGCTTTCCAATCAGGAAATCCTGAAAGTAATTTGTGTTTCTGACTTTTTAAAACTTAGACTTCAATAAGTGGGTAGATCCCTGGGCTCAAATGACAGAAAGTCAGCTAAAGGTCCTAAGAAGCAATTTGCTTAGATAGGAAAACCTGCAGTCTGAGAGCTATGTCTGAGTGACTGAGTCCTTAATGAATGAAAGTCATAGCTGTCTGTGTCTTGACCTGTTCAGAATTGCCACAGAGGAGTTTCTTCAAATGGCTTCTTGGGAGAAGCCAGCACAAGCCAGTGGAAAAGATGAAAAAAGGGAAATGCCTCAGGAGCCTCCTTGACCAGCCCCATCAGACCTGGACCTGGACCAGAGAACTGCTGTGAGCAGTGGATGGGGCGTGTATACATGTGTGCACATGTGGGAATGGGGACTACATTAGGGAATGGGGACTTTACAGTCCAGCTGGAGAAACCATGCTTGTACACATAGGCGTACACCTTCTCATTCACTCATATCTCCCCATGTTTATATAAGCAAATATGAAAATGTGACTCTGAGCTTTATAGACCTCCAAGTAACAGCACTAGAGATAGAGATGGAGCAACTTGGAGAGAGATATGAGGGAGCTCTGAGTCCTTTTCGAGGTACAGGAACAGGAGCTGTGGTATGTTGAATACCTACTGGTTGTGGTGCTGCTCAGGGCATCCCAAGGAGCACATCCCTGGGGGAAGGGACCCAAGAGGCAGGGGCTTTGGGCAGGAAAAGCTGGGGGCACAGAAGGCCTTTGGTAACTCATTGTTTTTCTTGCTGAAGCCGAGTCTAGAACAGGTCCAGAGCACATTAGAAAATGGGTACATGGACATCCTGGGTTTTAAAACTAGCCATTGGAACCAAGAGAGCTATGAATTTTCCAAGGGAATTGTGCACTGGACTAGAGTCTGGGCCTGGGCCACCAGACTCTCCAGAGACAGCCCTAAACTCATGATGGCAGTATGAGGCAGGATGGGGCAGATGAACCACAGTTTGGGGGTAATGATGGGACAAAAGGAAAAAGAAAGCTCAGAAATCCATGCTTCCCTTCCAGCTTACCTTAAACTCATGGAAGCAGAGGCACATTGGCTAACCAGGATAGGAGGGCTGGAGAAAACAATGAGGGTTCCTACACTGAGGTAGTCAGTGAGAATAGATAGATAGATAGATAGATAGATAGATAGATAGATAGATATAGATAGACAGATGGAGAGAGTGAGTGAGAGAGAGAGAAAGAGAGAGATCATAAAGGGAACCCTATTGAAGAGTAGTGGTTGGCATAAGCAGCCCCTCTCCATCCACCTCTGTGAAGACTTGTCTGACAGTGCAGGACATGGGAAGTAAGTAAGCCATATTATGCAGTACACAAGCCAGTGATCACATGGGGCAGGCCACGGAAATGCCAGTCTCAAAGGATAGTCTGGATGAGGACTCAGCAAACTACGACAAGTGGGCCAAATCCAGCCTGTGGCTTTGTATGGCCCAAGAGCTAATAATGGTATTTAGAGTTTTAAGGTGTAAAAACACCTTTTGAGAGTCAAACAAACAACAAAAAAGGAGAATTTGCTACTGAGACCATACATGGACTATGAAGCTTAAAATAGCTACTATCTGGCCCTTTACAGAAAAAAAAAAAATTATCAACCCGTGGTCTAATGAGGAGGAAAATACCACCACCCTTTGAGAATTCCTGAAAAGGGAAACCAGAAAATGTCCAGGAGAGTAAAAGGGAACAATGGGAATTACTGGAAATACCACTCCACATGACTAAGACAGCCCTGAAGGGCCTCTGCCTGCAACTCCACAGAATAATGAGGTATACATGAACTATGAAGGGAAACCCAAGAATAGCTAAAGAGAGAGTTACACTAATGAGCACTGGGCAAAGAATATTCTGGAAAAGAGATGGCATGCAGAACTCAGTACTGCTTAGGGAATTCTGTTATGGTTTGATAAATTGGAGACAGAACTTGAGCCCAGGGATTGACAAAATATCAAGCTAGGTGAAGTTTCCAGGACACAACTAAGCATCTCATGAGCATGTGACAGTCTGAAAATCTCATAAAATTTAAGAAGGGAAAGATAAAGTAGACACTAGGAAAACCTATATTGGCTTATCCTACTTTAAATTAATACCAATTATAAAAGTTCACACTTTAAAAGAAGAAGTAGAGGCTTTTAGCGGACATTGACAAAAGGACTTTTTGTTTTTCAAAAGAAATCACCGAGAGGTTCCCTTACATAGAAAGCTTCTCTCTTAAAAAAAAAAAATGGAATTTGATGCAAAAAATTTTTTTCAAACAACTTTTAAGGAAAGCATCCATTGTACAAAGTACAGCACATATATTGAATTTGGAGGAAAATTAATGTTTCTAAACTGAAAATCAGGTTTGTATTTGAATTCATGAACTAAAGAACTCATTTTTAATTATATTTTTTATAATCATTTTTAATTATAGCACATATATATCTATATATTGGTTCATTCTAATATCTGAGAAATACATGTGTCATAAAAGCAGAAGCCAGCTGTAGGTCTTCTATAAATGTAGTGCTTTAAATGAAAAAAACAAAAAAAACAAAAAACAAACACTGAACCCAAAGGCAGGAGACCTGAGATTGAGGTTGGGCCCTGCCAATGTGTGACCTTGGGTGAGTTATTTAACCTTTCTGGGCCTCAGTTCCTCATCTGTAAAATGAGAAGTTGGTCCCTTTGAGCTTTAATATTCCATGAATACAGATAAATATAGAAATAAGATAAATACAACAATCTAGAAATAAGAAATATCCCCCAAAGTAAGCTTTGGAGTCAGTAGAAAAAGGTAGCAATGAAATATAATAAAAAGAATAAAATTTTAACTACTAGCCAGAGTAAATATCTCATTTAAAAATTAATGAAAGATTTGCAATTTACATTTGATCAGGAGAGATAAGAACATACACATTGATATTTCTTCACCATCATACATACGGAGGAGGAAATGAGTTTGGAGTGACTTGTACAATGAGCACAATGCTGTGTTTGCATGCATAACATTCTATAAAATTTGACATTAGAAAAGCTCAATACCACATAAGGAACAAATTTCTATAAAGCTTGGCATTAAAGAGAGGCTAAGAGGAGTTAACTGGTTGTTTCAGTTCACATTTTGTTTGAGGATTTGTTGATATCAAATTCTGGTATTTAGGCAAAATCTTAAAATCAAATATACTTCTGCCAGAGCCCTTCTAGAGAACAGCAAGTAGTTGATTCAAACTGATGATTTCTTAACACCAAACAACAACATGACAATATATATCATTTAGCCAGAGACTGATTACTGTAATGATAGCAGAAATGACGGGAAGGTTGGAATCATTTCGAGAGTTGTGGTTGTAGCGATGCAGGACCTTGAAGAAGTAACATCACTGGAAGAGACACACGCGCATGCGCATGCGCTCACACGCACCCCCCCCTCCCGCCCCCCAATCCCCCACACATATTCCAGGGCTACGACTGCTACTGCTGGTCCTGGCACCATACTTTGAGAGGCACTGGTTTAGATCTGGGGCTTTACTGAACAATATGTATACCTCTTTCACACAACCAATTACCTATGCAAATTCCTTTTTGTTAAACGTATTAAAAGTGTCTCAAATCTGCGTCTATAACCATTCACTACTGTATTCCTCTATAAATCTGTTTCCAAGTCTTTTGAAACTTTTTCAATTTAATGTTATTGTTTAAATAATTATAATTTTTGCTGCCCTTTGACAAAGGCAGCTGTTTTTACCTCTTTCCCTCTCTCTTGTCCATTTAAATCACTCATCACTTATAGCTGAAATACACTCAGAGGCTTTTGGGGGGATCTGGTCTCTTCTTACACCAAGCTGAAGTGATAGCACAAAACATAGATGGCAGGGAGCAGAGGCTCATGTTCAGTAAACTTGTATCTCCAATAAGTTTAATAGTCACCACTGATACTGGACGACTAACATTGATTGGACAATATTGGACACTTTCACCTTTCACAAACAGGACACATCTTCACAAAAGCTTTAAATCCTTTTGTTTTTACTCAAATGATAAATAGCATTAATTCCATTTGTGTAAAAATGTTAATGTACAATATGAATTATCTAGGCCTTTTCAGTGGCTTTTAGTAGCATTTCTGAGAGTCCCTTGGTTGTAGCGGTATTGAATGGCACTGGGTATCAGGACGATTGAATTGACCATCAGTAATTTACTATAATAATTCCAGGAGATTAACATGTTTTTCATATTCTGGAGTTAGCTGTCAGGGAATTTGGCCTTTCCATGGTGGGGAAAAAAAACACACTTCTGCGACTAATTGGTGCCTGAAATTCTACAAGTAGAATTTCATTCCTTTGGCATAAGGTTTTTCCCCTGTTAAACTGCAAACAACCTTCAAAAGAGGTAGCATTGAGCCTTATAACCTCAAAGTACAGGAATTTATCCCTTTCCTGAGAGCACGCTTTTCTTAGCTAGGAAGAGAACAAACTAGGAGGCACTCAGAAGAGTTGGTGCTGGGAAGCAAGGTCTGGGAAGAATGGAGCAGAAAGAGGAGACGGAGGATCCCAAAGACCAGACCTCCAACTCATTCACCATTTTGCTGATGGGCTATCCTGTCGGCATCCCTCACTAAAATGGGTACTAACTTGCCACTTGGAGCAGGTTACTTAGAGAGCTACCATGTTTTCTGATAATAATGAAGATTTTTTTTATGTATATAGGCAGAGAAAGGCTTAGAGTAGTGGAAAAACAGATGGCAATAAAAACATCTGGTGCAACAACAGGCAGGGAGTTACCCCTCAAGTCAAAAGAATCATACTTGTTCTTAGGAAGAAGATAAAGAGATATTACTTTATGGAGTGCAAATCACAGAGCCAGGACGAGGGTAAGGCACTTATGCAGCCCTGAGAGTGGGCGCCTCCTTAAATTTTGCACCCCAGACGCCTCACTCACCTCACTCTAGTCCTGGCCCTGGCAAATCATATTAAACTGAAAGCTCACCATTGTGTTACAGACTTGGTGCTAATGAAAGGCTGCACTGGTGAGGAAAATAGCATGGACCATGAGCTTGTCTTTTTTGGGAACAGTGCATTTATGAGGAAGAGGGCAGGTGAGTGGACAGATCTGCTCAGACCGATAGGTACAGTGGGACCGTGATCCAATCCATGTTGTCTAGAGTGAAAATGGACGCCTGGTAACGTGCTTGTTGAATCTCCTCTGTCTTTGCACATTCAAGGTGATGTCTCCAGATCAACTGGTTGGTCTGTGGTCATTAAGCTAACATGAATTAATTTGCTGCCTTGCTCTTGCCTCCTTCAAGGGTGAGCTGTCAACTAGGGATGCAGTTCACAAGGGTTGCAGCTAAGGGGCAAGTTGCGGCCAGGTGGAAGTCCCAGGAGAGAGACTGAGGCAGGTAAAGGAGAGGAGACACCAGCGAAGCTTCTTGTTATGCTGAGAATGACTTGCTCTCTAGCCTCAACATCTAAACCACAAATATGTAATGAATACCCACCAAGTGCAAAGCACTCTTAAGTACCGATTAATGTCCTCTCCTGGGGATGACTTCCTGTACTCCTGACTGGACTGCCTGCTGCTATTGGTTGGAATCAAAGGAAACAAAGGGAGAAACAACTCAAATTGGAAGCTGACCTCCTGGGGCCAACTTCATGTCACTTGCACCTCTTCTATATTCCACCTTCAGAAATTATCATTATTATTCATACTAGTAATAGTGGCAGTAGTAGGTTCTCTGAAAGCCTTTCTGTAGGGGCTCTCAGCCTCTCTTCTCCAGTCTCAGCAGAGTAGGTGCAGAAGGCAGCAAATACTGTACTTTGTGCCTGGGTGGGAGAGAGAGTTGGTGTTACGATAATCAAGGGGAGGAGAGAGGTTGAGTGTTATGAGTAGGAAAGATGTTCACTGTTATACTCATTGATGATTGGTAGAAATTGGACAGTTTGGTTGTTGTCTGTTGGGAACTAGGTCCACCTGTTGCAAAACATTAAATGAATATTCCTAGTCCTCCATGTTACCTCTAACCATACAATCTCTGTCCCAAATCCT
This sequence comes from Pteronotus mesoamericanus, assembly GCF_021234165.1. Classification (NCBI taxonomy): domain Eukaryota; kingdom Metazoa; phylum Chordata; class Mammalia; order Chiroptera; family Mormoopidae; genus Pteronotus; species Pteronotus mesoamericanus. Next base: position 9,854,824 of record NW_026555198.1, read on the forward strand.
CCATGCTAATGGGAACACCACTGGGCATTTGAGGGCCACAGTGATGATGTAGAAGATGTTGTCGAAATTCCAGGCACACAGAGTATTGTACAAGAAAGTAAGACTCAAGGTAATTGAAAAACATACAGGTGTCTGGGCATTCAGCTTAGAATCTTTTGGGGAAACCACCAGAGGTAGCAAGGTGAGGAAAGAGGCAAAATCCTCTAGAAGTAGCAAACAAGAAGCTTCCAGAAAAAACAGCAGAAGTAATAAGTCCTATACTCTGTCAGTCTCATACCTGACTTTAGAGTTCAGCTATTCATAATGATTCCCAAGGAGAAGGACCTGGCTACATTTTACCTCTGTTAGGCAAAAGCACAAACTCTCCTTCTCATTTTCTTACTGAGCAAGATGTTTACATCTTTTGGAATTCTGAGTCTGGGACAGACAAGTGTGGCATTCATTTATAAATTAAGGCCAGCAATGGATCTATTTTATTTCAGGTAAAACCCCTGAAATTAGGTTAGGTCTTTCAAACCAAATAGCTTGAATGCCTTCAAAAGCACTTGGAATTTTGCTGTTTATTATTTTAAGTGGCTTCTGTCTAAATCAGGGGAAAGTGCTGATTGCAAGGGAGTGAGTGGGTCTGGCCTGTATTCAGAAGTCTTGAATTCAGAACTGTACCAACCAAGGGCCTAGGCCTAGGGCTTCTGTGTGAGAGGTTTAAGTCTTCTCAGCACTCAGTATGGTTTTTTAGCTGCTCTGTCCCCTGGAGTGTGGGCAGTTGTACTAAAAGCTTGCTTCTCATTGGTGAGCAACGCAGCCTATCAAAATCAAGATCTGCTTGTCTCTGGGGCAGTTTCTGCATCCTCCAGGAGGCTGTTCAATGAATCTGTTGGGTGGAGGAGGCTAAAGGAGGAAGGGGTCAGGGAACCCTCTTTGTGGAACAGGCTACAGTTGCATTTGACTATTTTTTCCCCTCTTGAGATGGTGGACAATTACCTTTCCATTATTGGTCAGCCAGTTTTCTTTGTTCAATGCTTTGTCTGTTTTTCCCCCAGAAACCAGACATAGGAAAATAAAATGAATCACTGCTCTTGCTTTGCTTAGGAAATTAAACTGACAAGAACATTTAGTGCCTGTAAGCTTTGAGGTGGGGCAGGAGAGATCCCAATGATTGTTCTGAGGCTCTGTCAGCAACCCATTTACCCAGTTCTTACCCTCTCTCCCCACATGGTTAACAGAAAGTTAGTCAAACAGTGAAATCCAAATGGCAAAAAGTAGGCTTTTTTGTGTGTATTATGGGCCATAGCAACTTGCAAGGCTGCCTTTTAGATTCTGGATATATCCTTTCAGTCTATACATTCTCAGTTTTAGACCATCGTAAGACTTCGTTTAAACAAAACAAAACCAACCACAAACCACACTTACTTTCTCTCCTCCTCGAGCCTTTGATGACGCTGTTCCTTTAGCTAATTACTTCCTGTAATGAATGTTATATGCAAATGAAATGAGAGTTCTTCGAATGCAGCATAAGCTGGGCACAGATTCTAGCTATCACTGTTGACAGACACTTGAAGGATCTGAAGCCGCGCGTGCGAGTCCCCTTGGCGAGATCAGAGTGAACAAATGACTGCCTTGTTTGTTGGCTGAGCTTGGTTCATCCAAAGCAACTTGATCCTGACCTTTTCTAGCTAAGGGGTTGGGGGGAAGGGTCTGTATGTTATTGAAACTCATCACCCTGATCACCGTGTAGACAATCAAACTGCAAAAGGCATGAAGTTCAGGACAGAGTAACATTCATATTTTTCACAAAAGCCATACAATCAACCCCATGCCGAAATAAGTGCACACCTGCAAACCTCTAAAGGGAGAGAGAGCTACACCGTGGTTGAAGAGGCATCAGAGTCTTTCTGTTTCTCCACAAAAAGTCATCAAGGCCTCGCCAGGAAAGTGAATCATCAGCAATGGCTCCCCATGTCCCCAGGTTTGGCAGCCCTCAGTCTGCTCTCACACTGTGCCCCTCAGTGACGGAGCCAGGGATGGAGCAGCGGTCCTTGTTTGAAAAGATGGCACATGCGTCTTTGCATTTGACAATTTCTTCTTAGTGCACACCACTGGCGGGAAATAAGGAGAAGATCTGTAGTCAGTAATGGCAAGATGTGAAGTATGAAACCGTAAAATGTCTGAGCATGATTAAAGTGCCTGATGACTTTAGTTCTAGATAAAGTGGTCTCTCCTGGACACAGAGTGTGAGTTAAAGTAAAGAAATGTAGGCTGTTTTGATATGTTCATGGTTTCTTTTTAAAACCTTTCTCTTCCCCCTTTTCTACTCAAGTTTAGTAACTGAACCCTACTTGCTCAACCCAGGGCTTAGGTACTGGGGCTATCAGTGGTGTCGTAGTCTTTTGAAAATTGTGCGATAATTCTCCGAGCCAATGGGTTAGTGGTCTTCAGCAGTTCGGCTGCCGAGGGGCGGGACCGTGGAGTTGCCTTACTTCCCTTCTTCTGTAGCAAGGCCTTGAAATCATCGTTTCTGCCAGCATCTAGGCTGGCACTGGCACTTGACCCTGCAGAGGCAGCTGACTCACTAATTGGAGAATCAGCTGTGTTCCTTATCGGTGAGTGGGAGCTTGGTCTGCTGCCTCCAGCAAAAGCCTCCCCGGGCTCCTTCCAGCCAAGCAGCTTTCTTTTGGACCTAAATAAGAGAAAGTTTGCTTTGAGTGAATTCATGTGGTGGACATTTCCTAATGCTTCATATAACTTCATATATGCCAGTGACGTGATCTGGGAACTTCTACGTAGCAGCCTTGCAAGCAGTCACACTCCCCAGCTTTCTCTCTCGACACTGCGTCCTTGGGCTCCCTTGTCTGGCCCCTGTCTCTACACTCCTTTCAATGCCTGCAGCTGGAGTCATTAGCCTGCACCTGCAGGCTCAGTCCTGTCTAGGTTCTGGGACTGAAGAAGAATTTAAGGAGTCAAGCCTAGTAGCTCAGTGACATGTATGTCAAGACAGCCTCGGAACTGACCCTGCACTGAACTGGTGCTCCAGCTCCAGTAACTGGGTTCTTTCCAGTTTTCTCCTCACTGAGCCCCTGCTCTATGCCCCTCTCTAATAACTGGGTCCCCATCTGGTCCCCCTTTACCTAAGTTCCTTCTCTGATGCTTGGCCTGGTGACCCACTTTACTTCTTGAAAATATTTTTTTTGCACAAAGAATTCTGTAAAGGGTTAAATGTCTCCAACTGTAGACAAAGCTGTGAGAAAGCAGATGGAGCCACAATAGGCTGAGCAGTTGCTAGGAGACGAGGGGCCTCTCACTTGGCACCTGGTCCTCCCTTCCCGGCCCCTCCTCCACTTCACCCAAAGATGTCAGTGAATTGGCCACGTGAGGCCCTGGACTGCTTTCACATATGTGGGTATCTGAACTTGTCTCCAGTTTCAATTCTAATGGCTGCTTAGAGGAGGGGGTTCATCTTTTGGTATAAAAAGGGAAGGCAATTACAATAGGAATTAAGGTAATTGGTCCAGACCTGTGTATCACAGTAAATAAATCTTCAGTTGTGCGTGAAGCCACAAACACGTCATCATCATCTTCTGCAATCCATTCAGCTGTTTTATCACTGATAACACTTTTCTCTTCGGTGCTGGGTTCCATGGAACTCCCTAGGTATAAGAACCAGAAGGAATTACTTTAACCACAAGAGTAGGGACAAAGCACATTCTCGTCTGTATTTCATTTGATGTTCAAAGCAACTCTGGAAGAGCAGGAGGGCGGAGACTCTTAATGTCTCCTTTCTGCAAAGGAACATGATATTCAGAAGGTTAGTGATTTGGTCAAGGTGGACTGAGTGCTGAAGATCAGCCTGGGTCCCTGCTCTCTCATGCCTCTTTTGTTACAACAGGCTGCTTGAGCATTCTCTTGTTTTAAATGTGTCCTTTTTAAAAAATCAAGGAGCTGAGAGCAATCTAAAGCAGTGACTCAACCAGTGGGTGGGAGTGGTACCTACCTGAATTTCAGAGGGAGCCTGAGGGATCTGAGGAAGAATATTCTAAAATTACCTTTGACTTTGATTTGTTTGAATGTTTTAGTCACAATGATTTAATTTATATTGAAAGTCCAAATCAGCTTAAGGAAGGTCATAAGATTTTAATGTTTTGCCCTGGCTGGTGTAGCTCAGTGGATTGAGTGCAGCCTGCAAACCAAATGGTTGCTGGTTCGATTCCCAGTCAGGGCACATGCCTGGGTTGTGGGCCAGGTCCCCAGTGGGAGGCACGCAAGAGGCAACCACACATTGATGTTTTTCTCCCTCTCTCCCTCCTTTCCCCTCTCTCTAGAAATAAATAACTAAAATGACAAAAAAGGGATTTTGATGTTTGGTGTTAAGAGTTCAAAAAAGGAAGAGAAACATGGACGAACCTGGAGGACATTATGCTTAGTGAAGTAAGCCAGTCACAGAAATACAAATACTGTGTGATTCCAGTTATATGAGGTCCTGAGAGGAGTCAGATTCAGAGACAGAAAGTAGAATGGTGGTTTCCAGGGCTGAGGAGAGGGGGCAGGGGGAGTTAATGTTTATTAGGTACAGACTTCAGTTTTGCAAGATGAAGAGTTCTGGAGATGGATGGCAGTGATAGATGCTCCACAGTGTGTATATACTTAACACTACTGAACTGTACGTGTAAAATTTGTTAACATGGTACATTTTATGTTATGTGTATTTTGCCACAATGAAAACAAAAAGAGGCATGGAAAAAAACCAAAAATAATGAGAAATATTACCTAACTTAGTCTTATTGTTCCAGAAAGAGCTAACCATCCAAGAAAGTGAGCTCCTTTTCCTCTCAAAAGTCTGCTGCTGGTAACACATTCTATTGCTTCAGAAGCCTGCAAGCCCACCACACCACTTGAACTCAGCCTGGGAGGGTACCCAGCCTAATGCATGAAACTAAACTCAGTGTTGCTAGTGCAAAGTACTGTACAGTGAAGGAGGGAGGGATGGAGGGAGGGAGCAGGAGAGAAAGAGAGAGAGATTGTTCCTAGGGCAGGGGAAGCACTCCTTGATTAGGGAGATGGGCTCCTAAGGTCCTAGGGTGCTAAGACCTAGTTTAATTTCATTACCTCAGCACTGGGGGTTCCAGGGTAGACTGGCTCAAACTGAATCTTGGAGAGCTGCCCCCATCCGATCTCAAGGGCAGTGAGGCCTATTTAGAGTAACCCAAATTGTCAAGACATGTCCCTACTGCCATGGTCATCCCAGGGTCAGGATCATGGGGCACTGGCTTCTGTCTCTGGTACTCGATTCTCAACCTCATCTCTCCTGGGATTGAAAGGAAAAGCCAGAAGATAGTTTACTAACCCGGAGAGCTTGCCTCCCTTTCACCGTCAGCCTGTGGTGATGAAGTGGTCCTTGTACCAGGTGATTGCAGGTGGTCGCCGGTGGGGGGACACTTGTCATCTTCCTCCAGGGTGATGATGGGGCTGACAGGCAGCCTTGGTTCAGCCCCGTAGGTCTCCATGTGAGCTGTGGGTGAGGTGAGAGGCAGGTACAGCACACTGGGCTTTTTTGGTACAGGAGGTGGAATCTTGCCTTTCTTCTTCTCAGCTTGTTCTCGGCTCTGGAGGCTAATTCTTTCAGACAGGGCTCTCACCTTGGGGCCCTCGTCCTCTGTGCTTCCCTGGGGAGGTTGCTGTGTTCCTGAGCAGAAAGCACCAGAGGAACTGGCAAAAGGTGTGAAAACAAGAGATGAGGGTGCTGTTGACTCCCCTGGGCTTCTGGCCTCAGGGAAGCTGGAAGACTTTGGTTTCTGTACCACCGTGTAGATGTCTGGAGGGAGTGGCCTCATGTGTTGAATTGAGCTCTTAGGGGTCATAGCCAACATAGGCGAAGTGAGAGGGTGTTCCTCAGGGACAGATGGTGGCTTATGGACCAAGCTTGGAGGCCTTCGGGCCAGCGGAGGTTTCTCAGCTATAGGAGGTTTCATCTTTCTCTCTGGCAAGGTGAAGACTTCTCCTCCTGATTCCTCAGCATAGTCAGGGCTCTCAATGTCATCTTCTGGCTCAGATTTGCTGACTGACCTCAGGCGAACAGAGCGTAGGTCAGACTGAGTAACCATGGGCATGATTGGCTGATTGGGACTAGTTTTCTGGAGCAGCTTGGCCCCAAAATTTGTATCTGAGTGATGCCGGCTCACCTTGGTTTTGCTTCGGATAGAGATACTCATCCCAGACAGATCCAGGTATGTAGGTGAGGTCAATGGGAGGTCAAATGATAGCCGTGACTTGGAAATTTTCTCCATTGGTGATGTTGGGGGTAGTGATGACTTCCTCTCAGGTACCACTGGACGTACCCGACCACTGCCACTCGGAGGGGGCAAGTGGCTCAAGGTCAATGACATGGAGACGGTGGGTGTTGGTGTCTCCGACTGACTGGAGTATCCACTGGAGGGTGACATCAGCCCAGTGGGCCTTCCTGGGGAGGGTACCTCCCTGGCCTCTACCTCGATGGATAGTTGGGAAGGTGTAGTAGCTCTGGAGGTGGAAGGGGAGGCAAGAGACTCTGAGCTGCCTTGAACTGGAGTGCACTCAATGACTGTGGTGCCTGTGGCAGTGCTGGAGCTAGACAAGGACTGGTAGGTGTCACCAGACTTCCAGTCAGTAAGATACCAGTGGTGGGAGAATTGTGTTCCTTCTGGGTCTTTGAAGGTAGGCACAGCAGTGTGACTCTGGGATGAGTGATGCCCTTGGTGTTCCAAGGAGAGGCAAAGGCTCCTGGGCCTCTGGTCCTTGGGTAGTGCTGACCCACCTTCTGGCTCATCTTTGACCAGTGAGACACTGCGCATTGGTGGGGAAGGCTTCTTTTTGGCCTTCTTGAGTGAGATACTCTTGGATCTCTGCCTTCTGTGCTGGGCCTCCTGTTGGGAACTAAGGGAGGCAATGTTGTCAGCACTGTTACTGCCCTCGGAACTTGTACTGGCATAAGGCAGGGCACAGGCTTCACTGGACTTCTGCTCCTCATTGTAGTCCACATCTGGGGTGCCTGAGTCTGTGGGCACAGACAGTGACCGCTCCCGGAACCTGCTGGCCCCACCTGGGCCTGTCTCCAGTCTCGAGGTACCACCACCAGTCAAAAGACCAATCTTGAAGGGTCGCTCCGGTACTTGCCTTCGTTGCATAGGGTGTTCAGAATAGCCAGCTGACCCACTGCATCCTGCTGGGTTATCACGAGTGACAAAGAGGGTGGCAGCCTCCTTAGGAACCAGAGGTGGCAATGTGTGCAAAGAGACCCATGCATTCCCAGAGGAAGGATTTTTTCCATTTTCATTGACTTGATTGTTCTGACTGGTGGCACTTGGAGTCATATAGGTAAAAGCATCTCCCTTCCAGGAAGCAGAGAATGTGGATTCTGTTGGTCCATTGCAAGAACTGGGGACGCTATACACCATTCCCACGCTTTCCATGCCAGGCGGCTTGGTGCTACCACGCACCTGGAGAGGTTCTTCTGGATCACTAGAAGGATTTCTCAGTACTGGTGAGCTGAGATTTGGGAAACAAGCTTCCTGACCAACTGCAGCTCTTCCATGAATGCCTTCTGGAACGGAATGACTGGGCTTGATGTCTGAGCTGGTTGAACGAACCACCCTGCCTGTGGGGCTGTTGCTGTGACCTGGAGGAGGGAAACACAGAACATTAGTGGTGCAGCCAGGGATACCCCAGCAGCTCCTGTGATGGTAGCACCAAGTTTTTGCCAAGAAGCATTTGCCAACAACTTGGTCAGAATTTCTTGGTTCTTCCTTTCCATAGATGAAAATGCGGGGAAGCTGGGTCCTTGCCCACCACGACACGGTGAGTCACGGGGTGCCCTTGAATTATCCAGATGGCTGCCAAGGACTTTCCAGCTTTTCTTATTCCTCTTGGAGCTGAAGTGGCAGGTGGGGACTACCTTGCGTTTTTCTTGGGCTTTCACCCCAGGCTCATGAAACCATCACAGACCTCAGCATTCAGCTCTCCTGAGATGAGAGCAGAGGCTTTTGAACTATAAAGGACAGCACTGTGTGACTTTCTGCTTCAGCAGTGAGTTTGGAGTATGCCATGGCTGGAAAGCCCAGAGTCTAGTTGCATTTTTGGCACCTGTCACTTTTTAGCTTTGCAACATGAGAGACTTAAGATAAGCTATGAATGTAAGGGAACTGTTCAGATGTTCAAAATCCCCAAAGATTTTTTTATGTACACAACAGTTATTACTGTTCTGTTATCATTACTACTACTGCTGCTGCTGCTGCTGCTGCTGCTGCTGCTGTGATAAAATTTATAATAACAGGCACCATCTGCTGATTGTATACTATGTACCAGGCACATGGTAGGAAAATTATGTACAATAACTCCAATTCTCACGACAACTCCACCAGGTTGGTATCATTATCCCCAATTTATAGTTGAAGAAGCTGAGGTTCCATAACTTGGCCAAGGCCTCATGGTTAATAAATGGAGAGTCTGGGTTTGCATCCACCTTTCTGATCTGTGCTCTTTGGATGGCATTCATTTAACAGCAGTAAAGGTTATGTTAAGATGGTGCTTTTACTGATGAGTCCCCCCTGTACCTACTTGTGTAAACTTGATATACATGGTTATGTTCCATTTATAATTGGAAACAATAACATATGAATTTATACCCTGGGAGACCAGCTCTTCATGTTTGGTTGTTCCCCTTGACCAAAGGCCGTTGGTTATCTTTATTTATCACATTGGTTTTTTCAGGATATTAACACCCCCCCCCCAAAATATTCCTGTTCTCTATCACCTTAATACCACCCAGGTGGAAGGATTGGTGGGAGTGAGCAAGGGGAAGGATCTGGGGGATCAGCTGTGGTGGGGTCACCTTGGTCTCGCTGGGAAAAGTTAGAGAATCCAATAATGGTCCGCCTTCGCCTCAGGGTGGACTTGGGGTTCACAGCTGTCTCTGTATTAAACAGCGAGTGTCGCAAACTTGCGTGTTTATCAAACTGCTGCCCTGTAGCCAAAATAAAGACACTTGGGTGCATCTTGGTTTCTGTTTACAGTACAGTGGAAATGGGCCTGAGGCAGAGAGAAGGGATGATGGCAGTAGCGATGAGCATGAATAGCATCCAGGCAGGTGGCCCTTCTTCCACATCCCTCCCAACATGACCCCAGACACCCAGAGCCCCAAAACACACATGCTGGTTTTCATAGGCCACACCCAGAGTCACCTTTGAGTCTTAGGTGGCCAAGAGCCATGGTTTTCAATCCTGGCTACATACAGAAATAAACTGGGCAGCTTTTGCAACTCCAAATGTTCTGGACCCCACCTCAGAACATTTGACTCTTTGGGAGGAAGTCCCAGGTAGAAGCTATTTCTCAAACTCCCCAGGTGATTGATTATTCAGATGTACAGCTTGAGGCAGAAACCACTGCTACAGAGAGACAGGTTGAGACTAGAGGTCGCTTGATTGCAATCTTTTCTTAAAGAAAGCCTTTATGTGAGCCAGAAGAGAGTGTCTCCAAGAAGCTGCCTCACCTCCCGACACCATCCAAGAAGCTGCCTGACAGTCTGTCCTCCAGCTACCTTTGATTACATTTTGGTGGTGACTGAGATCTATTTCTCCTAAAGCACTTGGTCAGTTTTTTGTTCCTGTGCAACTTCTGGGGTAGGGGCAGGGTAAGACAGGGAGTGAGGTCTGCTGCTCTCCTCACTGTCTCTCATTCAACAGCTGTCTAACCAAACCTTCTCCTCTCAGCCTCACAGCAAGTGACTCTGTGGACAAAGTTCAGAGCAGCCTTATTGCAAGTAAGAAGTTTAGAAAAAAAGTGCCCATGATCACTTTGTGAGTCTCTCCCCTCAGTCCTCACTCCTTTTGGTACATCTCCCTAGGCTGTGGGTTCTATTTCCTGCCTCTGATTTCCTGAGAGGATACCAGTGGCACTGGATGACCCCATATCCAGGGAGCATCACCACATGTGGCCAGAGCTGTCCTAATCATCTTCTTCAACTTTCCCCAGCATATCACAGGTCAATGCGGTTCACAGTGTGCCTCTTGTCACTTTGGGTCATGAAGTCTCGATTTCACCAGGTTGCTGGCCCTATCTCCTTCTGAAATGACCAACCCTCCTCCTCTTTCACTTACAGCCAGTGGAGTGTGGAGCACAAATTAATGATGTGTGTGGTATAAGTGTCCCATGTTCCCAAAGTCATATCCAGCTCAGCTACACACATCATGTTCCCTACTCTCAAGGCAGTACTGGTCCCCTCTTTGGTCTTTTTGGCCTTGATCCCTTTCTGTTACTTCCCTTCTTAAACACTTGCCATACCAGTTGAGGAGGCCAACCTCACTAGAAGACCAAGTGTCTACTTAAAATGCCATAAGGCCTGTGGTCCATGCCCTGGGTATGAGCCTCCCTTTTACCACAAGCATTCTGAACTGCGCACTTTTCCCCAGACTCCTATCCAGACATGGCTTATGGCACAAGAAGTTTTATTTCCCCAACCCAAACATAACTCAAACACTTCAAATTTCCATAGATGCTCCAAAGAGCACTCAAGTTCATAAAGTTTCAGAGTTTTCTGTTAAGATCAATTTGTTTGCTATCAAATGGTCTCAGTTAATGTGGCAGCGCCAATAGATGGTGAAGAGCGAGCAGCCAGAGCCCCCTCTTCTGCATGCCTCCGTTCCCTGGTAAGAGCCGTGATCTTGACAGCGCAGGGTGAGCCAGTAGCAAAGAAAGTCTCGCTCCCTCCCCCAGCACCCAGTGCATTTGGAGAGGATGGTCTGTAGTTGGCATGGAAGGAAGCAAACAGAGGTGGTGCTAAGCAACTCTACCAGAGATGTTGATGGGCACAATGTCAGAGTGCGTGGAGCAAGGCTGAAGCCACCGCTTCTCCTCTAGGATGGGCAGAGGGAAGGGGCTATTCCAGGCAACTTGCTTGTCGGCTGTGGTAGACAGGCTCAGGGAGGCCTCAGGGGCCCTCACACCCTGGGTGGTAGTCTCATCCTCGTTCAGCTGCTGTTTTGTAGGCTGTTGGGAAAGAAGGTGATGGGAAGGGTGTGCTCCTGACTGGAGATGAGCCATGCCTGCAGGATGGCTTGTCTAAGCGTGGTGGTTGGAGGCTTCATCTGGGGGGCAGGAAAACGTGGACAGGCTGCCAGGCCAGACACCTGCTGTGCAGGGCCCACCTCAGCTGAGCCTCAGGGTAGCTCTGCTGGTGAGCAGAGGGGAGCAGCGGCTTCTGGTGGATAATGTAAGTAGCTCGAGGTACCCTGTTGATGGGTGCAGGGTGAGCTCTGCATGCTGGCTCTCCCAGGTGGGGGATGAGGCAACTCACCATCAATACAAACTCCAGACGCCTGGCAGACTGGGGCCTTGGGCTGGGGGTGGGCTCAGGGGCCTCATCAGCAGAGCGGAAGGTCTGCCCCAGCAGTCTGGCCTCCGAGTACTGTTCCTCATATTCTTCTGAAAAACAGCACAGTGGATACACACTCTAGGGGGCCATGGCCAAGTGCCAGGCAGGGGAGGGACCATGAGCCAGGGCTCTTGCTCTAGCTGCCAGGCCTGACTTGCCCAGTTTCTTTAAGAGATTTCCTGGCATCTGAGCCTCTGGATTCGGACATGGAAATATGCCTGCTCCCTGGGACTATGAGAGCTGAGGAGAAAAGGGAATCAAGAAATTTGAGTTGTGCTGGTCCTGGGACTAAGCCCTTGCCTCAGTAGTCCCCACTGTGCTCAACTTGGAGAAGAGGCTCAGGATGCAGACACCTTTTGCTACTTTATGCTATAAGGTCCTCTCTTTGAAGGAAGCCCTGCAGCTCTTCAGGTTTTCTGCAGCCCTACCTGGGAAGTGACCTGTGTGAAGCACAAAGAGACTTGTATCAGGAAGTCCAATGTGCAATGCTCCCTTGGATGTCAATAACTCTTGCTCGAGCCTCCAAGGGCATGGCTTCCTGCACCTTAGTCCCACTTGAGGTGGTGACAGGTCCAGGGGAGCTTAGGTGAAGGAGAGGGAAGGAAGAGGAAGTGGCAGAGAAGGAAAAGTTCAAGGGCATTGTCAGGGAATAAGAAAGATGCATGAGATTTGAATTGGTTTCATTTAAGTGATGAATTCAAAGGAAGTGAGGGAATCCGATGAAATGAAGGCAGTGACAGTCAAGAATCCATAGGCAGGGCTCTATGTACATTTTGCGCCAAGACTCTAAGAATCCTAAACTTGGAGTCAGGAGTAGCCTCAAAGGTTCTCTTGTCTAACACCCCATCTGGGTTCAGACGTCCTCCTCAGCAGCCCTTTAACATGCCTCTTCAGCCTCTGCAGGCACCGGGAGAGCAGGGTCAGGGGGTGGAGCAGCCTTCCTCCCAAGGCCGCAGATTCCATCCAAGGACAGTTGGGGCTGTCAGGTGTCAAGAAAGTTCTTCCTTATCTTGAGGTGAAATCTGCCTCACTCTGTTTCCTCCCACCAGTCCTAATCATGCCTGTGGTGACAACACAGAACACACTGACTCTTACTGCACAGTAGCTCCTCTCTTATCTGAACACAAAGCTCATGGTGTCCCTTGGAATCTTGCTGCTCTAAGGTCACCACTGCCTTGGCAAAGAGGTGGGGGTTATGGCTATAGTCCAGTTGGGTGGCCATCTGCCATTTTCTATTCTCCACCAGTGTTAATCCTCATTGGCATGAATAAATGAGAGCTGATGTCTTTTCACATTTAATGTTCACTTAAGAAGTGTCTAGGAGCACCTCTTAGGGATCCAGCCCCATGCGAGGTGCTTCGGGAAACCCAAGAGATGTGGTTCTTTATGTTGACAAGCTCAGTCTGGTTAAGTTGGCAAAATATATACCCAGGGCTAGTAAACAAATGAGTAAATGAATGAACAAATGAAAGAAAGAGCAGTTCATAACTATACAAGTCCTCTTGAACTACATGGTACAAAGTGCCTCATATGGGTGCTTATGGAGGGAATGGTGCAAAGTGCAGAACTCGTGTTAAAGGTTTTCTTGTATGAGGCAAGAATAGAACTTAAAGTGTAGGAATTGGAATGAGGTAGAGGAAGGGCTTCTAGGCTTGGAAAAGAGGTATGAATGGGACGGGAGGGCCTGAAGGGGTATGGAGCTTGTGAGTTAGCATTGAGACTTTATTTGTATTATTTTATTGAGATATAACTTAACATACAGTAAAGTGCATGAATCTTAAGTGTATAGTTTGGTGAATTTTGACATATGCATGCCCCCTTGTAACCTCCACCCAGGTATTTGCAGCACGCCAGTAGTCCGTCTCATAGGTCTGAGCTTTAATACCACTTACGGTGGATAAATCCCTCTGGTCAATGTGTATGCATTTCATATTGGAAGGTCTTATCAGGGATCACCTTGTTGTTTCTTTTATATTAACTTTAATATTGTGCTTAGCTCAGCCCGTGTTCCAAAAGACATGTAATTGGCAGTTGATGTTGCATCTCATCAAGGTGTCTCCAGCAGCAAGATACTCCTGCTAAGCAATTTACATACACATTTTAAGTCTCGCGAAAGTGTGGCATGTGGGGAATTGGAATTCCCATTTTAAAGATGACTGATTAATTTGAAGCTCAGAGAGGGTGTGTATCTGTATAATGTCACACAGCTCGGTAGGTGTGTGATTCGAATTAGATTGTAGCTCTGTCTGGGTTTTCCTCCTCTTCCTGTGCGTGCAGTGTGACTGTTCAGGCACTCTGACTGGGCTGTTTCTCTGGGTGGGGTGGACCCAGCTTTGCTCACTAGGACCTCAACAACACTGTGTTGGGAATTGGGGATGAACTGAGTGCAGTAGCTACCCAGGAGACGTGTGGACAAGGTTAATGCAAGAGTAGAGTGAGTGAAGCCCAGAGTGGGAGACCTGCAGGTGCTTTCTTTGACTTTCAGTGACAGGATTCCAAAGGCATGGGTGATGTGGCAAGAGGTCTGGAAGGCATGTGGGCCACATTGTGGGAGTCTCTCTCATCCGGCTGTCTTTGGAAATGGTTTGACCCATTATCCTGTTTGTTTCTGTCCTCCCCCCCCCCTACGGAGTATTGAACTGAAAAAAGGGCGGGGGGAGGTGGTAAACACCGTAGAAATAGGACCTTTTAGAATCATGAGTCAAGAAGGCGAAAGATGGAAAATGTGTGTTTTGTTTTTCAATGGCTTTTACGGTGTTCTATGTTTTTCTCTCGCTGGTCCCTGTCCTCTCTTCTCTGCCTCCCTCCAGCCGCTGCGCATCTGGCCTGTGGGGTCCGGCCGCAGCCCCGCTCCCTCTCGGTACCTTGCAACAGGCTCTGGAGATTAAGCTGCGCCTCGCGAAGCAGCTCCTCTACACTCGGGGGCCTGCCTGAGGAGAGGAACACGTTCACTGGCTGTCGCCATGACGACCTCGAGTGGGCAGTCGCTGTCGCATTTTCCCGACCCGAGTTAGCTGCAGCTAGGGAAGGAGAGAGTCAGTGAGAGGCTCAGCCGAGGGGTGGGCGCGGTGGCCACTGGGCGCCCGCGGTTCCCGAAGTCCCGCCCCTGCTGGGGTGGGGGGGGCGGGGCGAGGCTGCACTTAAAAGGCAGGGATCCGGCAGCCGCAACATTTTTCCTCGAGAGATCCTGCAGTAGTCTGCTCCGTCCGCTCCACCTAGGGGCCACCGTCTTGCAGCCCGCAACCTCCACTCGGCGCCTCTCGGCTCCTGCTGCCGCCTGCCCTCTGCGATCCCCAGGAAGAGGTAACGCCCCGGGCCCAGCCGCAGGGCCTTGTGCCCGGAGCGCCCGCCCTCCGTGCTCGCCCCGGTGGGTGTGGCTCGGCCTACCCTGCGCCCTCCACGGCACCTCGCTCCCCTCTGGTGCCCCGCCGCATTTCGGCCTCCTTTCACGGCCCCTAGCTTGCCACCTCCACCCCGCCCCCCCCACCCCGCCTCCAGACCCAGGGCCCCGGGCGAGTCCAGATGTCCGAGGCATCAGGAAATCTCAATAGCCTACGCATGGCGAACGTGGCCCTGCGCGAGGAATTAAATGCCCTTCGCGGGGAGAATGCCAATTTGGGCCTTCAGCTAGGAAGGGCCCTGGCGGAGGTGAATTCCTTGCGGGGCAATGTCTCCAGCTACATCCGCTGGCCAGTGCCTGTCCTTGCGGAGGAGAACTTTGAGTTCCCGCTCAACGAGATAGACTCCTTGCCCGAGGGCGAAATGCCCTTCACGCGCTGGCCTCCGCCACGTACGGAGCCTGAGTGCGCCCCGGAGGAGCTGTTGATCAACGGGGCCCAGGACTGCGGCACCTCTGATGGCCAGGTCGACCCTCCCCCGCAGCCCAGTCCGCCCTCGCCGGCACTGCCCCCGCCCGCCTCCAAGGAGCTGCCCGCGCAGCCTCCTGTGCCACCTCTGGAGCGGCCTGAGCTAGAGCCGTTTTCAGGCGACCCGGTCTACCTGCCTGAATTCCTGATGCGGCTAGAGACCTTCATAGCTGACCACGAGGATCATTTCCCCGGGGGTGCTGAGCGGGTAGCCTTTCTGATCTCCTTTTTCACTGGTGACGCCAAGGACTGGGCCGTCTCAGTCACCCAGGAAGGAAGCCCCCTGCATGCCAACTTCCCGCGCTTCCTGGATGAAATCCGTAAGAAATTCTGTGGCCCCATCCCCCCAAGTGTGGCGAAAAAGGCCATCCGCAAGCTCAAGCAGGGAGACTGTACCCTCGGCAGCTATGCAGATGCTTTTCAGTTCCTGGCCCAATTCTTGTCTTGGGATGACTGTCGCCTTCAAAACCAGTTCCTCAAAGGCCTGTCAGAATTTTTCCGCAAGGAGCTCTTATGGTCAACGGAAATGGCCGACCTGGACGAGCTGATTCTCGAATGTGTGGAGATAGAAAGGAAAGTGCGTGTCCCCAAGCCAATCCCGCTCCCTGGGGTTCGCAATATCTTCTTCCCTTTTGCTGCAGACCCTAATGTCGAGGGCAGTGGAGAGGAAGAGCGCTACAGTGAGGATGAAGATGCAGAGGTGCGCAGGCGCAGGCTTCACGACAAGGACCAGCGGAGGCGTGCGAGAGCTATTCAGCAAGAGATGAGGGAGCAGGAGGAGGAGAAGAGGAAGAAGGAGGAAGAGATGAGGAAGAAGGAGGAGGAGATGAAACAGAAACGGGAGGAGGAGGACGATGATGAGGACGAGATCGTGGTGGTGGACGTTGTGGACGAGGAAGAGGAGGAGATGAGGAAGAAGACTGAGGATGAGAATAAGGATGAGGATAAGGGCCAGGCGCCAGGGCAGGAGCCAGAGCAGGAGCCAGAACAGGAGGAAGAGACGGAGGATGAGGCCCAGGATGATGATCTAGATGACCTGATGGAGGTGGAGCCGACCTATGCCAACGCTTCATCCCAGACTACTGGCTACTATCATGAAAATTTCCTTGATACATCGCCTCCAATAATACAGCCCAGCAGACGGAGGAACCAGAATCGAGTCCCACTGTTGGAGGGCCTTCCAGGTACCAATTCGCCTTTCTACAGTTCACCACCTTTGATTCGCCGAGCAGGTCGCTTGGGGCAACGCCATACCCGAAGACGGCCCCCAGTGCTCTTCCGCCTCACTCCAAGACAGGCGGGGCACCGGGCTTCACGTGGCCGAATTCGTGTGTGAGTGCTGGGGCGAGATGGCCACCCGGAACACACCCTTCTACTGCGTTCCCTGTCCCTGCTATTGCTGCCACACCTGCCCCATTTGCTGACCAGTACTTAATGGAGTTCCAGACCTAAAGAACCTAAAGAAGACCTGTAGAACTCCAGACCACCTTGCAGTCCTGACCAGGGAGTGACACAGGCCCAACCAAAGCCACCAGGGAAAGGAGGGGTCCGCGATAGCTGTCCTCTTGACTGGGCACCCTGCTCAGCCCTGCCACAAGCTAGTGAGCAGGTTTCTGGGCCTATTCCCATAAATGAACTGGTCACCTCCTTGTATTTCCCCTCTAGTTGTTCCTAACCCTGTGTTCTGTGGTTTTATCCACTCTGACTGGCTCACCAGGACTTCACCCAGCGCCTCACTGATCTGCCCCAATGAGCGAAAGGACAGGCTACACTGAACTCCTAATGCCACTGAGGCCGCTTACTACCCGTAATTGACGGAGAGCAGGATGCGACCAAGAAATGTGCCTAGAAGCCTACACTTGCTCCAGCCTCCAGCAGAAGGGCCTTAAAGTGGACCCTACATCTAGCCCAGTGATGGTGGGCAAAGCCACACGTCAAATGGACAACTTGGCTGAAGTTTGTCCTTGACTGACTGAGCAAGCTAGTCCCACCCTCTCACAGACTACTACATCACAGCCCTTGAACCAGCTCGCCAAATCTGGGGCCCTCTCCTCTGAACACACTGCCCTCCTGGGCATCCCCAGTGGACAGAGTCCAGTGTTACCCCTCCCCTTGGTGTTGCCTGGAAGATGGGGGAGGAGGAGGAGGACCAAAAAGAAGCAGCAACAACTTAGTTTGACATTGTGAGGAGTGACCGTTTCCTTAGGGACAGTGGTCTCCTTCTTGGGTCGGGTCTCGGACAGCAGTCCCCAGCCAAAGGTCTTTGCAGGAGACTTGCCATCCTTGGGAATACACAGGAGGCCTAAGTGGCTTTTCCTTCCCTGACCACCAAGGAAAGAGCCCAAGTCCTGCTCTTTAACTTCAACTTAAAGCGTTCCTTAGTTCTCAGGAGAGAGAGGAAGTTTCTCTACAGAGACTGCGGCCTCGCAGCCAGAACATCCTCATGTCTCTCCCATCAGTGGGAAGCCACGGCCTGATGCTGGGCTTCAAGGAGACGGTAAGGCTTGACAGGGTGTTTGCCTCCTAGTAACTAACTCCTGGGACTTCTGGGTACAAACCTTGGGACCCGTATAAAGAGTCCTGCTGCTTGCCATGGCTCCAGAAACCACTGCTTGTGCAATGCAAAGGACACACTATGTCACTGGCCACAGAATGCCAGCCAAACCCACTGCTGGCCTGAACTGCCCTTGACATGGAGCCGCCTGCACAGTGTCTGGCAGCTGGGCAAGTGCAGCCAAGGTGTCTGTGGCCAGAGGGAAGGAGGCATAGTAAATTAAGTCTGTGTTCTTCACCGAAGTCCGACAGATAACCTCAGGACTTTGAGCCTTAGGGTTTTGAGCCTGGAAGCAAGAGGAAGGAGCTGGAGGAAGAGGAGTCCCAAAGAAACCCAGTTCGTCTACTGGCTGGTTGCTGGTGAGGTCTCTATTCATCAGTGGGAGGTAAGAAGCCCTTTTGTTTATCATACATTTCTCAGCCTGGGGAGCAGTGGAGCCGGGTTCCTATAACCTGTTGCTACCTTTTTAAAAAGCCTCCCCCTCCTCCAAAGAGGAAAGTGATGCCTAATGATTATAGAAAATTTGGAAAATAGAGAAAACTATAAGGACAGAAAATAACCCCAAACATTCAGAAACCCACCACACAGAGGCAAGTATTAGTAACACTTGGCTGCCTTTCTTTCTAATGTGTTCTCAGTGTGTCTTGTCAAAGCTGAGATCATCTTGCAGCTCTTGATCAGCAGGATTTAAAATGGCTGCCACCTATGCAGTCAAGTGTACTGAATAATTGAAGTATTTTCCTAATTCGTTGGACATTTCAGGTGCCTGGTTTTCCCCCATCCCCACCAGTGCAGGCGTGAACAACACTGTAACGAAAATTTTGTGTTTTTCAGCTATTTCCCCAGGAGACAGTTCCAGAAGGGGAAGTGCTGTTCTTTGAGGCTGTGGACCCTGTTTGCTGATGGTCGACACACCGGCCCTGCTGCCCATGTCCCTGCTGGAGAAGTGCAAAGGACAGGTGCCTTGCACCCCTATTTCCAGGGACCCCTCAGCACAGGTCCTGCCTGTTATCCGTGGTGCTTCCACCTTGAGACCTTGTAGCCTCAGCCAGGGAAAGAGTGGGTGAGCAGTGAGCTGGTTCCTGGCCCTCTGGTGGCAGGGGGGCCTGGGCTTCCCTTTGATCCTCTTTCCCCTCCTAGATCTTCAATATTTGTTGTGATGTAACAGCCACTAGAGCTGTAAGAGGAACTATGGGCTTTGGGCACTTTTCTTGGGTTGAAAGAGGGGTGGGGTGGGGTGGGTGGTGGGGGGAAATGCATGCAGGGGTATGAAGGCAACCCAAGGATTCCCAGAGACTCGGGAGGAAACCCGTTGGAAATAAATGTGTGATTGTTACTGTGTTATTGTTGCATTACTGTGTTGTGAAGATAAGAAATCATTCTGTATGCTAAAGCTTTCTCCTCAATAAAAATATAAAGGGTGTGTAAAGACTGTGTCTGTCTGGGTTCCTGAGCAAGCATAGATGGATAACCAGTAGGCATCAGGTACTTTCCAGGCACCTTGCCTGAAGCAACCCCAGCCTGAAGCCTTGGAATCCTCAGATGAGGAAACTGAGGCCCAGTGAGGCTCAAGGGAGGGACCAAGAGTCCTATGCATTTGTGTCAGAAGGAAGCAGAGGGATTAGGCATCTTGAAAAATAGCATTAGTGCTCTACTTACTGGGATATAAAGGTATAAGTGTCCCAGCTGTACCATCCTATAACAGCACTGTCCCCTCTAGCCCCCAACACATAAACACAAACACACGGGCACTGGGACTTTGAAGGGGGGAGGGAGGCCAGGCTGAGCCAGGAAGGAGGGCTCTTCCACTTTTTGACACTAGGTGGTGCTATGTGACATCAGTACGCTAGCTGGTGCAGATTTTTAACCAGTCTCACAGCAGTCCACACAGAGACCCAGCAAGAGTTCACTGCCCTCATAGCACGTGGGTCAGAAGAAACTGAATCCCATTCTGGGATTTGCTCAAGTTTCCCAGCCATGAATTGGAAATTTTTTTCTTGGTACAGTGGGTAGGAAAGTTTATTGAGCCCCCTACTGGTACAAGTGCTGAGCCACGCACTAGATATCCGTTATCTCAGTCCATTTACCCTCATCTTACTTATGAGAGGGGAAACAAGCTTAGAAAGAAGTCACTGGCCCAAGGTTCACAGCTGGTAAGTGGCTCTTTCTCAGCCCTGCAGGTGCCTAGGAGTCTGCTCCTCCCTGCCTCCACTCACAGGTCCTACTGTCTTCGGGTCTGTCCTGTCCTGTCCTGCCCACCCTCCCCCCAGCTTATAGGAATGCAATGAGAGACAACACTGGGTTTCAGAGGCACATTGGCTTTGCCCCTTTAAGGGGAAGGATGGGAGAAAGGACAGAAGAGAGGGAGGGAGGCAACCAGTGCATTTTGGACCATGTGCCAGGCACTTTCACCAACATCATGTCATTTCATTCCCACAACAACTCAGGCAGGTGATGTTGCCTCATTTTAGAGCTAAGGGGCCTGAATCTCAGAGATAATAGGTTTCATAGGGGACTCAGGTCTCTGTGACTCCCAAACTCATAGTCCCTCAACTCAAATCCACCATGCTGTTGCCCAGCAAAACCCCTGATGAGCTCATGCCCCAACCTGACTGGACTCTGGACCTTTGCCCAAGCAAACAGGTGTGTATCAGGTGCATTATCCCAGGAGCTCCAAAGAAAGGCAGGCAGTGGTAATGCAGAATTTGTGGCAATGAGTTTGCAGGAACATGTGGCTGACTTTCCCTTCTCAGGAGGGATAGGGCTGAGGGGTCTCGAACTGTATCCATGAGCACTGAGGCTCCCCGTTCTGTTTCAGGGGGTCAGTCAATGTCTCCGGCACTCCTGGAGTTTCTCCTACCCATTGCTGGTAGGGCTAGGTGAGCCCAGATTGTGTCATGGACCCTCAGAGCAGGTGGGGGAAAGTAAGAACAGTAGGGAGAGCCTTGCCCAACCCTGGAGCTGGAAGCCCCATGAATATAGGGAATAGGGTCCTGGATTCCAGTCTGGCCCTGCCACTGACTTCATTTGGGACTTGCACAAGTCCACATTTGTACTCAGGCTACGGTCACCATAGGGTCCCTGGGGCCTAGCACACTGCTGGGTACACAGTAGGATCTCAAGCCTAGTTTGGTACATAAATGAAGAAGTGAGTGAATAAGTGGACTGTTGGACAGAGACCTAGCTGCTGTATGCTAGGGGCAGCTGCAGGTGGCATGAAGCCTGGAGGACTACAGGCTCTTCTCCAAAATAGAATCAGAACCCCCCAAATCTCCCTCACCTGGAAGAATGTGCAGAAATGACCTTTACTAGGTACACATGTGAGACATTGTAGTCAGGTTCAAGAAACCAACCAGCAGGAGCCTGAGTGGGGAAGATGTGGCTTAGAAGAAACTGGTGAAAAAAATTCTGAGAACCTGAGTTGATGAGGCTCAGGATGAGTCAGCAGACCGGGTGCCAGAAATGCTAATGCCTTCCTGGGCTGCTGCTGCAGAGTGGGGGGAGTCCAAGGGATGGGCAGGCCCCACCTGGGGTCCTGGCCACACAATGGAAGGTGATCAGGTTGCACCTCACAGAAGCCCTTTTGCATGACAGGAGTAAGGAAATGTTAGAATAAAAGAAAGGGAGAAGGGAGGAAAGAGTGGGGGCAGTGGAAGAGTGACAAGGATGGTGAGGGTCATAAAAATGTTGTTCCCAAGCGATGGAGGAAGGCAGAGAAAATCTTGCTGAACCCACTCTTCCCCTCATTTATTCTGTGAGGAGACTGGCAGCTCAAGGTCACTTGCTTCATTTGCAGAATTCTACAGTGAACTCCAGCAGTTCTACATTCAAAACTCTTAAACAGGCACCCTGCACTCAGACTCACAGATGGAATCAGAGTTTCCAGGAATTTCTAGTTCTAAAAATCACCCTAGGCAAGTCTAACGCTCTGCCCAGCCAAGTGCAGAAAAGAGTCTTGGGGACTAACTAGCCCAGAGAGGGTTAATGGCCAGTTCGGTTCTGAGCCTTCCCACAGAGCTCTCCAGAGCAGGGAAGCAGCCTGCAGACCCTGCACTAAGCACGTAGTAAGAGATCAAAAAATATTTGTGCAATGACCCCAGCATGTTCCATAGTCTGGTGTGAGCTTGCCCGTGCTGGACACTTGCTCAGACTGCACCCCCCTGAGACTGAGGTGACATAGGATGGACGCAGAAATCTGGCCCTGAGAAACCAAGTACATAGGAGCCTAAACCTTGCCCCTGACCATCAGAACTCACTCCTGTGGGGCCCTTGTCCCTCCCAGGAAATGTCAGGCATTACCAAGGCAAGAGATTACACCCAAATGGGGGGTCTCTCCCTCCCACTAGCACTTCCTGCATCCTGCCCAGACTAGGGAAAGCTCTGCAGGCCACTTCTCCCCAGGAATTCAACAGACACAGAAACACAAAGCCCAGAGTTCTCGGTTGCCCTGGTAACGGCGGGACCTACTTGGAAAAAACAGTTTCTGAATGCCTTAAGGGGGTGGATATTTCCTTTGACAGAGGGCAGGCTCTAACCTGCTCCTGGAGTCCCCTCTCCCATTCCTGCCTGCCACACAAAGGGGTAGATCGGGGCCCCTCACCTCTGCAACTTTCCTGGGGGTGGGTGAGGGTGACAGAGAAGAGGGCCCTGGCTTTTGATTCTCCTCTTGCTGTGGGCTGTTAATATGAGTAAGAGGCTAAAATGGAAGGTGTTAGCCTGTGGGTTCATGGTGATTGTCCTCTGACCCAAGGAAGCCTTGCCTCACAGAACCCATACACAACCAAACCTGACAAGGGCACATGCTCCCAGCAATTAAAGTTCTATCAGTTTCTCACTACACAGGAGACATAAGCCAGAGAGAGTGCCCAGAAGTTCCAAAGTTCACCTCCCAAGGCCAGCCCCTCCTCACCTCTCACCTGGACTACTGAAGTAGCCTGTCTGCTGGTCTAACCAGCCTCTATCCTCTGCCCCTTCTAATCAATCCACCTTCTGCATACTGGGGGGCAGGACATAGTCCTTCGAACACACACATACAGTCCTGTTGCTCCTATACAAAGATCCTTTGGGGGCTCTCCTTCCTCTGCTGGAAGACTTGTGGATATGATGAGGGTGGTCTTCACTATCTGCTCATACACTCTGTGTGCCCTCTCCTCTCCCCATGCCATCCTTCTTCCCTCTTCCATTCAGTGCAAACCTCAGTCATTCTGAATTACTTTCTTCTTTCTTTATATACCGGGGCCTTTCATGCCTCTGGGCCTTTGCACACCCTATTCCTTCTGCCTTAAAAATTCACAAGCACTCTTGGCCCCAATCCAACTGGCAATCTCCTCAGCTCATAAACCACTTCCTCCAGGACGCAGCCATCACTCCCCAGGCAAGCTCCTGCTGTCTGAGTCCCCACTCGTTCCCTTGACCCCATTGCTCTGTGAGGCCCCCGCTGCACCTGAGACCAGGGTTCATGACTCCAAATGAGTTTGTTGCTGCAAAGCTGCTGTTCGGTGTGAGAACATGCACTCATCGCATTCGCAGGGGGGTCTGCCTTGGTAGGGGCCTTTTGGAGAAGCACTGGCCTCCTAATATCTGGCTGAGGACCAATGGTACACAAGTGGATCTGGGAGCACTGCCCCCCACATCAAGTTGGAGATGTGGACAGCAGGACCGAAGTCTGGGAAAAGATTATGCTAAGTGAAATAAGCCAGACGGTGAAAGACAAATACCATATGATCTCACCTATAAGCCGAACCTAATCAACAAAACAAACAAGCAAGCAAAATAGAACCAGAGACATTGAAATAAAGAACAAGCTGACAGTAACCAGAGGGGAGAGGGGAGGGGGATAACAGGGGAAGGAAGGGGAAAGGTCGTCAAGAAACATATATAAAAAGGTCCATGGACAAAGCCAAAGAAGGATAAGATTGAGGGTGGGAAGTGCGGGTGAGCGGGGCAGGGGAGAGTGGTGGGGGGGAAATGGAGACAAGTGTACTTGACCAACCAGAAAAAAAAAATTTAAATAAAAAATAAAATTAAAAAACAGAAAAGAAAGCAGGAGCTTGCAGAGTTGGTTGTTCATTCCCAACTGAGCACCCTGTTGATGGCTTCTGCCTCTTTGGGGGGTCATCACTCCCTCTCAGTGTGTAGTGGAGAGTGATCTCCACTGGGATTCAGAGTCACACAGGCCTGGCTTTGAACCCTGGCTCTGCCACTTCTTTGTTGTGTACCCTTCGGTTGGTCATTTTCCCTAAGTCCCAGTTTTCTTTTTTTAAAAACATATTTTATTTATTTATATTTTTTTTAGAGAGGAGAAGGGAGAGAGAGAGAGAGGGAGAGAGAAACATCAATATTCGGTTGCCTCTCATGTGCCCCCTACTGGGGACCTGGCCGGCAACCCAGGCCCGTGTCCTGACTGGGAATCGAACCAACAACACTGGTTCACAGGCCGGCGCTCAATCCACTGAGCCACACCAGCCAGGGCTTTTTTTTTTCTAAAAATGGAGATAATAATAGGATATATTACTGAGATAATTGATATGAATCAACAACACTAGAAATAGCTAATACTATTAGCACTTAGTATTTGTTGGGCACTAAATGCTTTACATTCATAAAGTCACTGAATCCCCACAACAAACATAAAGTAGGTAGTGTTATTATTCCCTATTTTGCACACTAAGAACTGGTACAGAAAGTTCAACTTGCCCAGTGTCACAGCACTAGTATGCAGGTGCTTTTGAGCTTGCTGGTCAAATAGGGAAAGTTCTGCAGATCAGAAATGAGGCCAGTGGAGCAGCAGAGCGCCAAGATCCAGGGCAGGGGTCTTGATCTCTTTTAGGTCACAGAACCCTCTAGCCGTTTGGTGAAACCTCTATACCCCTTCTCAGAACAGTGTTTTCAGATGCATAAAATAAAATATATAGAATTACAAAGGAAACCAATCATACTGAAATAACTATAAAATGTTTTTAAGAAATTGCGATCTCGTTGTACTAGTACTTTAATAATGTGTTAAACAACACGTAACACGTCTAAGGATTAGAAGTTTTAAAGTGACGGTGAGCATCAGTAACTTTTTTGAGATACAGCTGTAATGTGATATGAAAATATTTGTGATTTCTGTTGGGGATAAAGTCACAGATACTGTTAATACTATTAATGGCTTGTTGCCTACTTTCTTAATTTGAGGAAAAACTAAATTTCTGTTAGAGGTTAATGGGAAAAAGATCAAATAATTATCCCAACCAAGTTCACAGACCCCCTAACTTCTCTCCACACAGTTCTTGGAGGTCCATGGAGCTCAAGTTAAGGAGCTTTGCCCTCGGATGTCAGAGAAAAGACAATGACTGCACTGTCAGCTGTGAGGAGAAGCTGGGGGAGGGGAGGCTGGAAGAAAGACAAGTGTGTGGTTTCTCTTTCAAGAACTGTTTACAAAAATCGTGAAGTCTGGCAGATCCCTCTTCCTCTTGGTCCTGAGTCAGCAGCCCAGGGTGGGGCCAAGGCTGTCACACTTGGTTTGAATATCAAGCTCCCTACACACCATTCCCTAAGAGTTGATTTGCTGCCACTTCCTTACTAGTAAAATCTTGGTGGGTTTTGCTTTATGTTAAAATTTGGGCCTGCTTGCACACACAGATTTCCCATTAGTCTGGAAATAATCTTTAAACAGACATTTTATTGGCTCTAAGATATTTTCTGAGCTAATGGATGCTTCTACCCTAACACCACAGCCAGGCTTAGAACTCCTAGAGAGAAGGGGAAAGATTATCAACTGTGCCATGCACCCCGGCACACCAGTCAGAATTGGTACTCTTCCAAAATATCAAATGCTTTTTCCTGACTTCCTGGCTTTGCCACCTGTCAACTGAGTCCCTGCCAACCAGGGCAGCACAGTCTTGAGTGCCATGGCCAAGGAGACAAATGGTTGCAACAGTAGTAGGCCTCTGCCTTTCTAACTTGCCTCTGTTTCCATTCAATACTGAAAGAGAGCACTGCTCATAAGAAATCAGGCCCCAGGTCTACTAATAATGCCTTATTTGAAGGTTCCAGCTGGCCAGGGTCTGTTGCCTTTTGCTATTCCGTAGGCCCTCCCTCCAATATTTACTCAGAAATGAGCAATAGTTGCCTGATAGCCATGCACTAAAAAGGCTGCAGCTTAATTTCCAAAGTAAGATGGTGGGACTGTGATAGCCTCATGAACTATTGTCATTGGCTAACAAAGACACTGGTACAGAATGAATCTGTTTCTGTTAGTTGAGAGAACAGAACAGCATGCTTTGAGAGTTCAGGCTGAGAGCTCCACATGCTGGAATGTGAAGAAGACTTACTTTCTTGACTATAAGAGAAATATATGTATCCCTTAGATTGGCCAAGGCTACCAAACATAGGCTGAAGGAGACTGAGGATGAAATAAGAATTCAAAAGAACTTTGGTTGGCAAGATTGACCAAGAATAAATGAAAGAAGACCCCAGTTAGTACAATCAGAAATGAAAGAGGGCACGTTACAATCATCTTTACAGAAATAAAACGGATTATAAAAAGAATACTATGAACAATTATATGACAATAAATTATATAACTTAGATGAACTGTATAAAATCTTAGAAAGACAGACATTATTGCAAATGGCTGAAGCAAAAATAAAAACTCCAAATGAACTTAAAATAAATAAAGAGATTGAATTAGTAATCAAAACTACCCATGAAGAAAAGCCAAGACACAGATGGCTTCTTTGGTGAATTCTACCAAACATTTAAAGAAGAAGTAACGTAAATTATTTTTTTAATGTCAATTATTTACAAACTCTTTCAAAATATAAAAGAGGAAAGGGAAGGAGGATGGGGGTAGGTAGGAGAGGGTAAAGGGGGAGTAAATGGTGATGGACAGAGACTTGACTTGAGATGGTGAACACACAATACAGTGTACAGATGATGTGTTGTGGAATTGTACACCTGGAACCTGTGTGATTTTGTTAACCAGTGTCACCCCAATAAATTCAATAAAAAGGAAAAAAAGTACAGAAAAGGAAGTAACACTTCTCAACTCATTCAGTTTTATCCTGATATCAAAAGTAAACAGAAACATCACATGGAAACTACAGAACAATATCTCATAAATATGGACACAAAAATCTGCAACAAAATACTCTCAAACCAAATCCAGCAACAGACAGAAAGGACCATATACCATAGCCAAATACGAGGATTTATCCCGGGAATGCAAAGTTATTGTAACATCTGAAAATCAGTCAATGAAGTACAGCATATAAATAGAATAAAAAACCAAAAACACGATCATCTCAATATACAAAGATGCAAGGAAAATAAGACCAGCAACACTGAAAGGAAAAGAAACCAACAGAGACAAGAGGGAAGGAGGGGGGGTGGGAGAAAAGAAAGGGAAGGGGAAAGTCAAGGAACATATAGCAAGGACTCATGGACAAAACTAAAGGGGAAGAGTTGAGGGAGGGAGGGAGGGAGCGGGCAAGGGAAAGTGGTGGGGGGTAGGCAGAGACAAATGTATTTGAAAAAATAAATTAATTAATTAAAAAATAAATAAAAGTTAAAAAAAAGAAACAGAAAAAGAATTTGACAAAAATCCAACACCCTTCATGATAAAAACACTCAACAAACTAGAAATTAAAAGGAACTTCCTCAACCTGACAAAGGGCTTCTCTGAAAAATCCCACAATAATATCTCAATGGTGAAACATTAGAAGCTTTCTCTCTAAGATCAGAAACAAGACAAAGAGTCCACTCTTGCTCTTTCCACTCAACATTGTATGGGACATGCTAGGCAGAGCCATTTGATAAGGAAAAATAAAGAGAAGGCATTGGAAAGATTGCAAAAGAAGAAGTAAACTATAGCTGCAGATGATATGATCTTGTTATAGAAATTCTAAGGACTCCACTAAAATATATTAGAATTAATAAATTAGTTTGACAAGGTAGGATATAAAATCAATATAAAAATTGTATTGCTATATACTTGCAATGAATAATCTGAAATAAAATTGAGAAAACTATTCCAATACCATAAAAAAAGAAAAAACAGAATCAATTTTTAAAAAGTGGTGCAAGACTTGTACACCAAAAAGTTACAAAAATTGTTCAAAGAAATTAAAGATTACAACAAATGGAGACATCCCATGTTCATGGATAAATATACCTAATATTTTCAAGATGGTAATATTCCCCAAAATGTCATCCTTATCAGAAGCCCAGCTAGATTCTTTGTAGAAATTGACAAGCTGATCCTAAAAATAAACATGGAAATTCAAGGGGCCCAGAATGGCCAAAACAAACTTGATGAAGAACAAAGTTGGAGGACTCACACTTTCTGATTTCAAAATTTTATACAAAGCTACAGTAATCAAAATAGTATGCTGTTAGCATAAGGATAGACATATAGATCAGTGAAACAGAACTGAGAGACCAGAAATAACTCATGCATCTGTGGCCAATTGATGTTTGACAAGGGTGCCAAGTCTATTTACTGGGGAAAGAACAGTCATTCCAACAAGTGGTGCTGGGACAACTGAATTTTCACATGCAAAAGAATGAAGTTGAAATTCATTCTCACAGTCATACAAAATTAAACCCAAAACAGATCAAAGACTTATATGTCACAGCTAAAACTTAGAAGGAATTATAGGTGTAAATCTTTGAGACCTTGAGTTAGAAAATGGTTTTTTAGATATGACACTGTTACCACAAACAACAAAAGAAAAAATAGGTAAGTTGAAATTCATCAAAATGAAAGAACTTTTGTGTTACAAGTAATGCTATCAAGAAACTGAAAAGACCTGGCTGGTGTGGCTCAGTGGATTAAGAGCCAGCCTGTGAACCAAGGTGTCGCTGGTCTGATTCACAGTTAGGACACATGCCTGGGTTGCAGGTTAGGTTCCCAGCAGGGGGCGCTTCAAAGGCAACCACACATTGATGTTTCTCTCCCTCTCTCTCTCTCCCTTCCCCTCTCTAAAAAATAAATAAAAAAAATTTATTTAAAAAAGCACTGAAAAGATAGTGTACAGAATGCCAGAAAATATTTGCAAATCATATCTCTGATAAGAGATTTGTATCCAGAATATATAAGCATCTCCCACAAATTGAAAATAAAAGACATAATCCCGTACAACAAGGTCCAGATAACTCTCACCTCACATGACTGTGGACAACTGACCAAAAGAGATGTGAAAATGGCTAAGTTTATTGAAAAAGTAGCTGCTTCTATGTGATTTCTTCCAAAATGCATGTAAAAAATCTTATACATATGTCAGGGGCAATGTATTTTGAAGGTGATTTACATGAACGAATTAAGTTGTAAATTTAGTTCATCTTTATACCACATTTTGTAAAATCAGTACTTAAAAACAAAATGATTTTTATAAATAAAGAAGTAAATATCATTGTAAAAAAAAAAGACAGATAACCCAATTCAAAAATGGGCAAAGGATGTGAATAGATATTTCTCCAAAGAAGATATGAAAGTGGACAAGGAACACATGAAAAGATACTCAGCATATTAGTCATAAGGGAAATGCAAATAAAAACTACACTGAGACCCCACTTCACACCTACTAGGACAGCTATAACCAAAAAGTCAGACGAAAGTTGATGGGGATGTGGAGAAACTGGGACTCTCACATTGCTCGTGGGAACATGGTGCAGCTGCTTTGGAAAATGTTAAATGTGAAGTTATCATAAGACCCAGAACTTCCACTCCTAGGCATATATGCAGGAGAAATAAAAACACACATCCACACAAAAACTATATTAATGCTCATAGCTGTATTTACAATAGCCAAAAATGACAAGCAACCCAAATGTGCATCAAATGGCGAATGGATAAATAAATCAACCAAATGCGGTATAGCCATACAATGGAATGTTCTCCGGCCATGAAAAAGAGCAAAGTACTGATGCAAGCTACAACATGCATGAACCTTGAAAACTTTATGACATGTGAAAGAAACCAGTCACTAAATGGCACATAGTGAATGATTATATTTATAGGACATATCCAGAATACGCAAATCCATAGATACAGAATAGATTAGTGGTGGCCAGGGGCCGGGGAGGTGGGTAAGGTTTTCTTTCTGGGGTGTTGAAAATGTTCTAAAATTGTGGGTAGGGCTGCACGATGCTTTAGATATACAAAAACCCAATGAACTGTACACTTTAAATGGGTAAGCTGTATGATATATGCATACATTATGTCTCAATAAAGCTGTTGTCAGAAGAACCTCAGTAAGTCAGAAATGTATTACAATATCATACTCCAACATCAAAACAAAGACCACAAAATGAGATCACTGTAGCTATGTGATAAACTGCAGAAATTCTAGTACATCTTAGCAGATTCCAAAGTGAACAATGTATCATCTGGTATGCTACCATTTAAAAGTCAAGTGGTTGCTGGGGTGCAAAGAAATACTCTGCAGAGACAAACATCATACTGAGATCTTAGTAAACTTTTACTGGAGTGTGTTTGTTCTATGTACTACAGTTTAAAAGAGGAAAGTGGGGCTGAGGGTGACACATGTGGTTGGAGCTGTAAGCTTACCGCACACTCACCCCAATAATCTGACCTGGATCCTCATCTTGAAGTCAACTATCCTGGCCCTATGTCAGGATTCTACAGTCCAACAGAAGTCCCTTGGTACCTAGAGATATGAAGGTGACAAGATGGTGCTATAGATCCTGCCAGCTAGCTGTATT
This sequence comes from Pteronotus mesoamericanus, assembly GCF_021234165.1. Lineage (NCBI taxonomy): Eukaryota > Metazoa > Chordata > Mammalia > Chiroptera > Mormoopidae > Pteronotus > Pteronotus mesoamericanus. The sequence goes on from NW_026555198.1 coordinate 9,885,350, forward strand.
TACTCCTTTATAGGTGGAGATCTAGTTGAAGCCCTCATCAAATATTCAAATTTCTCCACAGCAATCGGGCAGGTCTCACAGCTTCAATGACCATGATGATTCTCAGCTGGAAACTTTCGCCCTTCCTGAGGATGAGTCCATTCCCCAGCCCTCATGCTCACCTCCCAGGTGTCCTCACTGGGGCCAGCCATCCTCAGTACTGTTATTGAGGTTCCCCAGATGGACCAGATTTGGGCTCACGTGCCTTCCCTTCTAACCCTCAGTGAACTTGCATTTTACTCTGATGTGACCTGATGAGCCCAGAACTGCCTTCCTGTCCCTGAGTGGAGATGGGCCCCACATACGGCAATTCTATACCTTGTGTTCTCTCGTGTAGTCTTTACTTCAAATCTATCCATTGGCTATCCATGATCCAATCCATTTTTTGTCCGATTGAATTTATTCAATATTTTGATTCCAAAGATATATTCTATTTAACCACATTTCAAAAGTTTGTGATTAGAGAAAAAAATCACCCATAATTTTACCTCATCCATAGGCATACGTATTTTGTACATAAGTACAATCACAATAAAGACACACTTAGGTACCATATTTTTTTTACTTGTCAAATCGTAAGAGCTTTAGGGTCCAGTTTTTCACTTAAAACCACTGTCATGCTGAGGGAGCAGACAGAAATCCTAGGCTCCATCATTTCAAAAAATAAACAGCTATTAATATTTATATATACTGCCCATAAGCACTTCACAAATTCAATCTTCAAAACAACCCTATGAGGCAGGAACTCCTCATATTTTCCCCCTTTTGCAGATGAAGAAATAGAGACACTTAGAGGTTAGATGGCTTGACCAAAGTCATGCAGCTAGTAACCCAGGCTTCCTGGCACCCGAGTTTGTGCATATAACTCCTCCAGTGGGTCTCCAACTTTAGAGAGCATCAGAATTCCCTGCAGGGCCTGTTAAAACACACATGGCTGGGCCCTGCTCCCAGAGTTTCTCATCAAGGTCCGGAGAAGAGTCCAAGATTCCACATTTCTCACAAGTTCTCAAGGAATGCTGAGACTGCTGGTGCAAGGATCACATTCGAACAGCACTGCCTCACACAACACAGCTCCCCAACAGCTGCACACAAGTCAGAGATACCTGGTCTCCCAAAGTGGGCCTTAGAGTGGGCAGGAACAGTTCATTGCTTGTCATCTGCCCCCTCTTCTCCTTCCCTTAGCCCTCTGCACTGGCAGGGCACCTACCCAGGTGCACCACATCACAAGGGGGTTGCCTGAAGAGAAGGCTTATTCATGCCAGTCTCAGACTCAATTAGCTAACTGCAATCCCATCCATTAAATGGACGCATAAATCAGTCTTTAGCTGTCAGGCAGCCCCTGCCACTGCTGTCACTTGCCTGTGCTGTCGCTTGCCTCGTGCCTGCAGCCAATTGATCTCACAGGTTAATAAGATTAACTCAAGATGAACTCAGCAGAATGCCTGCAGCCTCCCATGTCCCCTCAAATTGGGGAGGCTCAGGCTTGTCCTTGGTGCAAGAAATTTCTGCTCTCTTCCAAAGAGAGCAGCTTTTCAGGAGAGTAAGGGCCATTATGTGTTGCATCAGCTAAGTCCTATTTCATTTTGTGATTTGCCGCACTGAGGCTGGCTCATCTGAAAACTGATTGGTGGGCGTAGGGAAACAGACTGGTTCAGCATTAATGAGGAGAAATAGATTTGTCCATTTGACCACAAAATGAATCATTTGAAAGTTTGGGCAGCTGCGTCATCAGGGAAAAAGAGGGTGGGACCTGGAGCTGGACAAAGCTGGTCCTGAGAATGTGTTTCATCACAACCTAGCTGTGTCTCTTGTGCTCACTTCGGTAGCACATACACAACCTAGCTGTGTCTCCTCTGGGAATCCAGGTTTCCTCATTGATTAAATGGGGCCAATAATACTTTCAGTCCTGTCTGTATTGCAAAATAGTGAAAGGATCCTAAGGAACAAAGCCTGGAGCAATGTTTTGAATCCTGGGAAGCACTTAAACTAGAAGCTGGCCCATGGCTTGCACTCAAAGGTCGCTGACTGAAGAGACAAATCAGGAAATAATGAGGTATCCCTCTTTGAAAATCCCCCTAATATCTGCCTGTGACCTTGCCCTTCATCGAGGTCACCTCTACCAGGCAGTCCCCTACTAGCGGACACTGTGATGTATCATCCAGATCCTACCTCAGGGACAAACAACTCGCTCTCCTAAGTGTTGGCAGGGCTGCCACAAGGCAGTGTTGTGCTGTCTGCCAGATTTGGGGATTGCCTCGTCCAATGTCACATCTCCTCCCTGGGGTGGCTCCTTCAACATAAGTCAGGACAACTGGGAGGGGCAGTCTCAGCATCAGAGCTAGCTCTGAGAATCTGCCCCATCACCACCAAGCTTGTGTCTCCTCTCTGAACCCAGGCTAGATCGACTGAAGCCTTTGTTGAGACTGAAGTGCTATTTGGTTTATCCCCTCGGCACAATCCTGCTTCCTCATCCCTTTCCACAGCTGTTGATCCTGGGAGCATCCTGAATAAATTTCCTGCCCACTAACCTCCATCCCAGAGTTCACTTTCTGGGACAGCCAAGCTCCTCAGCAGAAAGTGTGCTTTGCAGTTTGAAAGGCATACTGACACAGTTGCCTTGGGCTCCAGCAGAGATGGGGTGGGTTGCTACCTTTCTGGAATCCTTTCTTTGCTAGTGGCTTCTATGCAATGTCTCTCTTTTTAAAAAATTGTCAACTGTAATTTCTTTCTTTTGTGCCTCTTTTTTTCAATTACAAAAGCAAAACATGTTTATCGCAGTGAAAAATGAGAATATACAAACAAAATGCAAGAGGAAAGTAACACACACAGTCTTACACACCACAGACAGGTAATGCTAATACCTTGGGTGTATATTTCCAGAAATTTTCCTCTGCCAACAAAAGATGGGATCATACTGCAAATATCACTTTGTGGTTTGCTTAAACTATCACTCATACAGTAAATATTTTCTGCCAACCATGTTCAACCACGCTGTGAGAATGGGGAAGTAAAGACACAGAAGCCAGCGGGTAGCTCCTAGTCCAGTCCCCTCACATAACAGAGATGTAGAAACTGAGGTCCAGAAACAGGAAGGGCTTCTTCTCCAGCCCCACATTGACTTAGCATGACAGTGGTTCCTCCCAAGTCACCCGAGGCCATCCAGATCACCCCCTGACCTGGCTCTGAGCCTGTCTTTCCAGATGTCTGAATTGCCCAATCAGGTATAAGCCAGAAGAGGAGCAGGAAACGGGCTATGCATAAAATAAATGCAAGAAAATGAGGACAGCATGTCTGTGTTTGTGTCTCAGCCTGGGTCACTTTGCAGGATTCAGAGACCAGCCCTTAATCAGGAGGCCGAGATTTTGCATTTGGCGCTCAGTGGAGTCAGCAAACTTTGCACAGAACACCCCTCACTGCCACTGTCATACCTTCTCCGCTTTGGTCATCTGCAGCCCTGCCTCCCATCTGCTCTCAGCACAATGGCCAGAAGAATCATTCTTAAAAGTTGAGGATGAGATAATGTATTCTTAGATATGACACCAAAAGCACAGCAGCAAAAGAAAGAAATAGATAAATTCGATTTCATTAAAATTAAAAAGCTTTTGTGCTTCAAAAGATGCCATCAAGAGAATGAAAAGACAACCCACGAAACTGAGGATATTTGTCAATCACATATTTGATAAGGAACTTGTATCTAGAGTATATAAGGAACTCTTACAACTCAGTAATGAAAAGACAACCCAATTCAAAAACAGGCAAAAGATCTGGATGGACATTTCTCCAAAGAAGATATACAAATGGCTAATAAACACATGAAAAAAAAATGCTTGACATTTTTAGTCATCAGGGAAATACAAACCAAAACCACAATGAAATACCACTTCACACCCACTAGGATGGCTAGAATCAGTTACAAACAAGTACTGGCAAGAATGTGGAGGAACTGGAACCCTCACACACAGCTGAAGGGAACGTAAAATGGTGCAGCCACTATAGAAAACAGTCTGCAATCCCTTGAATCATTAAATGCAGAGTTCAAACATAGAGTTGCAACATGACCCAGCAATTCCACTCGTATTTATTTACCCAAGAAAATTTAAAACATACGTCCACACAAAAACTCATATGTGAATGTTTATAGCAATATTATGCATAATAGCCAAAAGGTGGAAACAACTCAAATGTCCATCACCAGATGAATAGATAAACAAAATATGGTACATACACACAATGGAACATTATTCAGCAATAAAATGGATGAAGCTCTGATACACGCACCTAACAGCAGCCTCCTAAACTCCGCAACTGCCAAGGTTCAGGGTGCATTGCCCAGACTTGTTGGATAGGAAGCAGAGCACTTGACTGAGGCTGGCCCCTTTGACTAACTCCCGGAGTGTCAGACACTGTATCCCTTTCCTTTGTTATCTCAAGCCCCTCAACTTTTCTGCTTCCCACTTCAAAGACCAGTGTTTCATGAGTCTGAGGAGCCCTTGGGAATATCCGAAGGAAAGGTGTAATCAGGAAAGGAGAGCAGGCCTCCTCTGAGAAGTGGCTGAACTGCTGCTGGTTCTGTCTGCAGCATTTGGGCTTCTGGCTGCCTCACATTGCCTGGGTCAGCCAGTATCAGTATCTACCTTGCTGCAAGGTTTCTATGCTACTCTTCCTTAGACTCCTTGATGGCACATGCAAGCATAATATGTCCATGCTATTCTCAGTGCCTGGCACAGAGTATGTGCTTAATAAAACATTTTATTTTATTTATTTATTTTTTAGATTTTATTTATTTATTTATTTTTAGAGAGAGGGGAAGGGAGGGAGAAAGAGAGGGAGAGAAACATCAATGTGTGGTTGCCTTTCACTCACCCCCTTCTGGGGGACCTGCCTTGCAACCCTGGCACGTGCCCTGACTGGGAATTGAACCAGCAGTCCTTTGGTTCACAGGCTGGTACTCAATCCACTGAGCCACAGCAGCCAGGGCTAATAAAGCATTTTAAATTGAATGAATGAATTAATGAATGAATGAGGGCATAAGTTCACAGCCTGGTTTCATGTTTCACTTTAACAGTCCCTTGACTTTGTAACAGAGGCCACAAGTGGAGCCTAAGACTCCAGTTCCAGCTCAGCACTTACTGTGTGACCTTGGATGAGTCACTCCTTTAACCCTAACACTTGGTCTCCCTATTTGCAAAATTGAGATGGTCGTCATGCCCGCCAGGGTTGTTGTGAGGATTGAATGTGAATGTGTCAAGGACTTAACTCTGTGCCCGCACATAATAAAGACCCAATCAAGAGTAGCTATTGCTATTTTTCCTCAATTCTCCCACCTTCCCCTAATCATGAGAAGCTGGGGTGCTTCTATTACATCCAAGTGGAGGGTCCCCTTGCATACGCAGACAGTACTGTACCTCTGGTCAGGACATCCTCTTCCCAGTGAGCTTCCTTTCCCACACATCCTTTATGACCTCAGCCTACATCACCCAGAAAGTGGCCCCCAGCAACCCTGCACAAACCCACCCAGGCAGGATGGGCCAATCCTCAGTTGGCCCTCATCCTCTTTTTCCGGCCTGAGCCAGGAGATGGGGAGATGAGCTCACAACCTGTTTTTCTACTATTCTGAAAACTCTCAGTCCCAAAACATTGCACATAACCTCCTCGGCCAAGTTACTTTCCTACTCCCGGTTGCCATAACAACGTGACTTAATGAAGGAGTAATTTTTTTTCTTAAAATAATTCAACCCGTTTCCATATCAACGGGGGTTTATTTTGGTTCCACATTCAGCAAGGGCTTGGTAGCCAGCACCTGGCAGCAGCTTCTGCCCCTTGGAAGGGACTTGGACTCCTAGGGGGGCCATTTAAGAAGTGCCACAGAAAGTGTGGTAGCCACGTGTGCTGAGGAGATTGTGCCCTCAGTGAGGGGACCAACAAACAGGGCACAGGCACCAGAAGTTCCCCCTGGGGTTTTTAGGGTGGGAGGGTGGAGGTAAATGCAGAGGACAACCCTGTTCAGTGTCTTACTCAAAGTCTAAATCCTATATAGACAAACTCCCTGTTGTTGGGCCTCTCTCATAGGACCACAGGCCTGGAGGGAGTACCAGGGCTGGGCCTCTGCATTGGGCAGCTTACAAAAGTAGGTGATAGGAACAGGCAGGGTTGTACCATGTGCCTAATAAATGATTCTACCTGTGCCTAAGCTGGCTGTGTGCGACTAGATTCCTTCAGAAATTTTCTCATTCAAACAACGTAACTGACTGACTCCTCACTAGGTGCCTAGAACTGTGCGGGGGCCCTGGGGATACACCTACAAGATCCAGCTCTGCCCTCAAGCAGCTCCAATGTGGTGATGAACCAGGTCACTCTCAGAGGCCACCCTTCTCAAACTTTTTGCATGTATGCATCTCCTGGGGATCCTGTTAAACACGCAGGTTTGAATCAGTAGGTGGGGAGGGGGGAACGTGAGCCAAGAGTCTGTATTTCTAACTAGCTCCCAGTTATTGCTGTTAACTTCTGGTCCTCTTATTGCAGTCTGAGGAACAGGAAGTTGGTGGAGAAAATGCATCAGGGCCAGAGGGAGGCATTTGGCTGCTCTGTTCCTGGCATCCTTCAGAGATTGCTCAGTCCTACGGGTTTCAGTTGCATCTGTCATTGGGGTGGGATAACTTTCTCACGGAGTGGGAACTCTGCTTTCTAAGCTACTTCTCTAAATCTGTAGGTTTTTTTAATAAACAAGAATGAAAAAGTGGGACAACCAGTTTAATAAACAAGAATGAAAAAGTTAACAACCCCGGCTGAGAGGCCACCAGGGTTGCTTCAATTCCTTCCTGAGGAAGCCCAAGTCAGCCATTTGAAACAGTCCATGTCGGGGAGGGGGGCGCAGAGCCCTGGACCTTCTCTATTAAGTTCCTGTCTAAAAAAAAATATCCTGTCTGAATGCACACTTTAGAGCATAGGTCAGGAATAAAATCTCAGCTCTGTTTGTTCCTAAGCTCTGTGACCTTGGGCAAGTCATTTCACTTCTCTGTGCTTCATTTTCCTCATCTACAAAATGGGGATAACAATCATATCTAACCCATAAGGATGTTTTGAAGGTGAAACGAATATTTGCAAGACATCTGACACACAGGAGGTGTCAAAAATTCAACAAATTCTTATCGGGTCCTTTCTGTGCACTGAGCACACAGGCATTGGAGGATACTGCGGTGACCTTGGCAGGCAGGGTCCCTGCCCTCACGGACTCTGCCTTGAAGCAGAGGAGACCTGAATAATGAGAAGGAATCATTCATGCAAGGAGGAGGTGGGGAACAGGTCTGGCAAGGGGAAATGCCAAATGCAAAGGTCCTGGGGTGGGAGAGTGACATCTGGAATTTGGATTTGATTGCCAGCCCAATAGAAAACTATTGGAAGGTTAATGGTTTGGGGAAAGGACAGGGTCCAGTGTGACCTGGAGCAGATGGCATAAGATCAAATCCTTGCTCTGTCACTGATTAGCTGTGTGGCCTGGAAGAGTTATGTTGCTTTCGTGAGCTTCAGTGTCCTCGTCTGTAAAGATGTGTAAAAGCAGCATGTATTTCCTCAGGAAGTTGGATGGTCCAGCAAGTGACTTCGTGGGAAAAATCCTCTGGCTGGTACATAGCGAGTACCGCCTGGAGCCTTGTTGTCCTTATGGCTAAGGGCAGAGTGGGTGTAATGTGCCATGGTGTCAGGAGGGAAGCTAGGAAGCTCCTTAAGGAGCAGGTTGCCTTGTGGACAGAGAGCAGGCTGATTATCCTTGTATTTGAGATTGCAGCGTGTTAATGGATGGGCAAGCGCAAACATTAAGGAACCCCAAATAATGGGCAGCTACTACTGTGGCCGAGATCACAGAGTGCACCAGTGTGCCATGGTGTGTAGTTGTTCCTTCCCACTTTGAGGAATCACCAGGACCTGTCAATCTGACCTTCTAAATCCATCTTGAATCCCTTCCTGCCTCCACTCACTGGCACCTCCCCAAATCAAAGCCCCATTACTCTCACCTAAACAATCGCAAGAACCTCCTGCCTGCCCTTCCTGCCTCGGATCTTGCTTTCCATGGGGCCACCAGAGTCAGCTCGTAGTCACACCAGTCACACACCTCTACATCAAAACTTCCAGGATAAAAGACCAGCTCCTCAAGCCTGGCCGACTAGTCCTCCTCCATCTAGTCTCCACCCCTCTCCTCTTCATGCATACCATTCCTTTAGAAGCGCCATTCTCTAGCACCTACAATTTCTTTCTGCTGACAAGATAGCTCCCCAACCCCTGCCTTTTTTTTTTCCCCAGTAGAAGTCTATCTGTCCTCCTGGAGTTGGAAAACTTCTCTTGACCACATCTGTGGCTCCTTTCTCCAAGGCTCCACTGGACTCTATCTTTTTTGTCTGTTGGTGCACATGAGTCAGCCATGTCTTGGTTGTTGAGTCCAAGTCCCACACTAGCTGGTGGGCAGAGGAGGGCAGAGAAGACAGCCCTGTGAGCAGAGCCATGAGACACTATCTGGCTTCGCTGGGTTGAGCATTCATGAACACAAATTCTGACATGACGGGCCCCACCCAAGCTAAGGAGAGACAGGCTGACTGGGACCTGAAGTGAACTGGGGAGCCCCACGCCCACCCACAAGGGGGCAGCACTCCTCACTTTTAGTGCTCAGATCTTGTTTGGTTTGTTTTTTTTTTTTAAAGTGAACTGGCATCTAACTTAAAATGTTTTTGTTTTTCTTTCAACTATATAGGACAGCAATGACAAAAACTGGCTCTCAGGCCACACTTGGTCTTTCAGTCTATCATTTTGCTAACTCAGAACCTGCTATTTGTTTGTGGAATGAATGAATGGATAGATGAATAAATAGTTTTTTTCCCCCCAGATTCATGTTTCCTACATTTACTATAAATTTCAAAGTTTGGGGAGATTTTATGCCTAATCAGTTCAATTGCTACTTGTTTTGGGTTTTTTTTAATGTAAGTACATAAAAGTCAAAATCAAAAGTCAGGTTTGCACATTTTCCTCTTCCAAAATGAAGCCCAATCTTTCACTTGGCAGCTCCAACAGTATCATTTCCTGGGCAGCCTGCAGGCCTTGTGAGCAGGGCTCTAACCTCAATTGTGGTAATATCTCCTCTTTGAGATGTGGGTCACCCCAGGAGGAAGGGAGGGGCGCAGAGGCCACAGAGTCTGTTTCTGCAGTGGTTGGTTTGCTTAGTTTGGTAACCTCTTCAAAACAAATTGCAGAGAATGGCAACCGCTCAACTCTCTCCAACTTCCCCCATCTCCTCCCACCCAGCTTAACCTCAAATGGGAAAGCTTGGAGGAGGTACTCAGGACTCTAAGTTGCAGGCATCAAGGGCTGAAATGCCTTTTAGGCCCTGGCTCCCGGCCCTGGGACTCCTGTAATTGGCTGTGGGCTGCAGTGGGGTAGCCAGTTGCAACTTCTGCAGGGCTGGACAGCAAACCTTGAGCTGCCCAACTCCCCATTCAGGACCAACACACTCTTTCACCACAGCTGTCAGGAATGTTGCTAATGGTTCACAGTTGAGTCCCTTTCCAAGGTAATGCCCCTTCCCTGGGTGGGGGGACAGTCTTCATCAGAAGACTAGTCAATAGATGGGAGGCCAGGGTGACTATGGGAGAAAGGCCCAGTCACCCGGCCTCAGTGGGACCATCTGAAGCACCACCCCAGTTCAGAGCTTTCCATGGGATCGGCTGAGGTCTCTGGTGTGACTGTATTGAAGTTCAACCTCTGCCTTTGACCACTCCTGCTTCCCTTACCCCAGCGCAGGTGCTGCTCTAGAAGGCAGTCCCCAACAAGCCTGTATCCATATCTGTCTTAGATCTGTTTCCTGTAGAAGCCAGCCTGTGACAGCCTCTCATCTCAGCCTCTTTTTCCCCACTGCCCTTTCTTCCTTCATGGCTGCAATCAGTCTAAATCCTTCCATGACCATCTCAAAGAATGGCCATCCAATCTTTTCTGTTGCTATTGCCACTCTCCCAGTCTGTCCACTTGCGCGTCCCACAGCTAGGTAGACAACTTCACCTGGATGTCCCTTTTTGAGTCCCAAACTTAATATATTTACAATAGAAACTTCTCTCATTCTCCTAATCAGCGTTCCTCCCCCCCACGACTTCTCTATTTTTGTTAATGACACCTCCATCTTTGGAATCCAAGTCTGGAAACCCCAGCATCGTCTTGAGAAGCCTCCTGTTTAGAAAGCTTTAGAAGCCCCTCAGCACTTACAGAGCAAATTCCATGCTGCCTGGCCTTGCATTTCAGGCCTTTCTTACTGACTCAGATCAACCTGGCTTCCTGCTAACTCTCTGATCCAGGACTTCTTAACATATTTATGGCTTGGACACTTTTGGGAGCCTGATGATACCTATAGGCCCCTTCTTGGAGGGTTCTATAAGCATAAATAAGATACATGGGATTGCAAAGGAAGTCAATTACATTTAAATACAGTTATTAATACATATGTTTTTAAATGTATGATAGAGTAACACATGTTTCAATATTAACACATTAAGTACCATGATCTAGTGGCGGGTCCAGTAATGCCCATACGTTTGAAGTAATCATGAGTGTAAAAATATTTCAAGACATCTGCAGCAACAGTAAGGAGATGTCAAAATCCCTGTGGTTCTTATCAGAAAAAAGGTCACAAGGACTATTAATACTACTGTGCTGTGTTGCCTGTGTCTATAATAGGAGGAAAGGTGTAATTTCAACTGGAGGTTAGTGAAGATTAAGTTGTAACTTTTTTTCACCCAAGTACATGGACTCCCTGGTCAAACACGGCTGTGCTGTGAGGAGTCTCGAGTCTCGGCTACAGCTCCAGGTGGAGGCTCACACTCCCCTAAACAGATTCCAGGCTCCTCCTCCCATCCTGGCTGAACTCTGGGAAACTGGCACTGGGCACAGATCAAGCTGGCCCCATTCTCCATGTGGTCTTGGGGCCCTGAGCCGAGTGGCTCACTGCTGCCAGGAGCACACACCCCATTTGGGCAGCTCCTAGGGACTGTCTTCTTTGGCTTCTCTCCCCTCAGGTCCCATGCCCTGTCTGAGTGACTTTACATGTTTCCAGTGGCCCGGCCAAGATTACCTGAAAATCGTGAAGACACCAGGCTCATGGGGCAGCTCGTGGTCAGCAGGCCCAGAGTTCTGAAGCATCTAGTTAAAGAAGCAACTTCCAAGATGTCATCTGTAGGTGTGAATTGCCACCATTCTGCTCATGTCCTTCTCCTGAGCTCTGAAAGCTGAGATTCCTCCCGCTCTCAGGTTTACAGGGCGCACCCTGCCCTTAGCTTGCTTCCAGATGCTATATATCCTTCCTGCAATGCACGGGACAGCCCTGTGCAATAAAGAATGATCCTATCCAAAACGACAATCATGCCCTCAGTGGGAAACACTGAGTAGCCACTCTCTAAATGTCTGCCCCAGTGGTCCTTGTTGGCCTGAAATGGCAGCATCTGAGGCATGGCCAGTCAATGGGCATTTCTCTTGGCTCCTCCCATACCCCTCTGGCCTGAAATCCCAATGACCTTGGCAGCTACAGTTGGGATTGAGTAGCAGATATATAGGAAGATGAGAGCCCTACCCCTGCCCCAACTGTGGCCACCACAGCTATCTGTTCCAAATTGAAGATTTGGCCTGGGTCTTTGTTGGGTCAAGAGGGTCACTAGGGAGAGAAAAGCTGTCAGGCAGCTGCTTTCAGTTCCCTCCAAGTGCCTAGTGGCCTGGGACCCTTGTTGCTCTGCCCCTGGGAAGAAATGCCCGTCCTTGGCTGTCTCAACCTTGGAACTTGAGCTAGGGAGTGGGCACTCTGATCCAGGTTAGGAGAAAGTGCCAACTCTTAGTTGTACTCATGTGGATAAGTCATTTCCAGGTGGGAGCTGCCATAAGCCATCCTGCTTCTCAGCTACTTTGCTTCCATGAACCAGTCTAGCCTCCTAAAAACACCTGGTCCCCATTTCCCAGACCAAATTGCTCCAGGAAATAACAGCAGCCGTGAGTGGTGGGGGGGCATGCTACTTCTGTTAATATTGTGTACTCTCTTGAAAGGGATTAGTCAGTCACTTATGGCAAAAATAATATTCTGACTTTCAAATTATATTTCTTAAGAATAACAAATACTTATTACAGTGCTTCATGCTTTAGAAAGCACTTTACATATTAGGTTGAACCTTATAGAAGTGCTGATATTTTTAAAAGACTTTATTTATTCATTTTAAAGAGAGGGGAAGGGAAGGAAAAAGAGAGAGAGAGAGAAACATCGATGTGCTAGAGAGACATCGATTGGTTGCCTCTCGCAGGCACCCTGACTGGGAATTGAACTAACAACCTTTCGCCTTGTGGAAGGACACCCAACCAACTGAGCCACACTGGTCATGGCCAGAATTGCTGATATTCAATGGTTTGGGGTCAGTTTTGTAGGGTTCAACCTAATACATTTTCTCATTTATTCCTTACCACAATTCCAGATAGGTATTTTTAGCTCTGTTTTACAGCACAGAGTACTAAATCTCAGAGAGGTGAAATGATTTGTACCAATCAATAGGAAACAGCAGGGTTGAGACTTGACAATCCCCACGCTCTTGACTCTCAAGGTAGGATGATTCAGCCCAGAAGACCCTAAAAGCAACAATGTGAAGAGGCAATGCTGGGAGACGGTCTTCCCAGCCTACTCTCAGGAATCCCCATATTGGCTGTACTCATCACCTTTTCTTAGTGGACATTAGTGGGAGCCTAGGTACATGGAGTAGCAGGCACTGGAAGTGATGATGTGACGAATTCTAGTTTTATGGTTTTAGGAGCAAATGGTACACCGAAGACAATATTAGAGCATTTTAATCCATCCAGCCAGCAATCTATCCAGCCAGCCAGCCATCCATCCACTGGCTCCCACGCATGTGTCAAGCTGTGCACTAGGTGCTGAGCTACCAACATTTAAGGAAGTCTTAATCAGCAGGGCTTCCACCCTTTGGCAAGCTGGGGGAGGGGGCTGGAGTGGTGGAAGCTGGGGTGAGATCACCAGGTGCATATGGGATTTTGATTTGCTGTGAAGCTTCTCTGTATCCCTGGTCCTTTTCCTCTGGCCCAGGCCCAACTTGGTGGGAGGCTCCTCATTATGTGACTGCAGAAAGCAGCTGGGTTTTGCATGGAGCTTCAGGAGTCTGATACCCCTGAGAGTTTCTCAGCGGCAGGGACTGGGGGAGGCAGCAGTAAGAGTGAAAGAGGAATGCTTGTGCCCCTCCCCTCCTCAATGCAGCAAGAAACTGGGAGGTGGTGCTTGTGAGGAAGAGCTCCCTCCCAGGCTTCCATGGGAAAAGATTCCTTTCTCTTGCACCTGAGTCCACTCAGCCCTTGGCCCAGCCCAAGGTAGTGGGCTTGGTACTTGTGTCTGGCCAGTTGGGGGAAGGGTAAGGTGAGGTAGAATTGGTTTGGAAATCAGTCCAGCAGTGGGCAAGGGACCACTGCCTTTGCCCAGGGACAGCATGCTGCCTGCAGGGGATAATCACAATTTTCAGCCTCTTGCCTGCGGGAAGGGTGGGAGCCCTTAAGCCTGCTGTAAAGTCCAAATGCTTCCCAAACCTGGCCTGGCTCAGGCCAGGCCAAAGCTGGCTTCTCAGGACCCAGTGGTCTCCAGCCAGCCAGCTACCTGCCTCCCCCTGCACTGCCAGCACCCATTCAGGTACCAAACCCCAAACTCAAACCCCAATGCAAATCCCCTTGCAGTATGCAATTGTGCCCCCACTCACCATTCCAGGATCTAGGCTGTGCCGCCATGGCTGTCAACACTGCTACCAGGGACCACAGCAGTTCTGAGGCTACTGGGTGAAGATCTCACAGTTGAGTAAGGCACGATGTGGGTGCCTCCAACCACACCCTCCCAGGGCTTTCCCCTGAGCCCCATTGCCACACTACACTGTTTTTGAAAAAAAGGAACCAGGGGCACTGGGTCTTGAGTACAATGAGAAGTACAGTGGGAGGTTGTGAACAGAGGCACCTCTGGAGGCAAAGAAAGAGAATCACCTCCTGAGCACTCAGGGCTCTTTTCTTATTTCTATGGCCAGCAGAGCTAGAGTCCACGGCAGCGGGTAGGTGGGTAGGGAGTGGGAGTGAGGTTGGGGAGGGTAGAGGAGTAAGGTCTATTATGCTTCAGTCAGCTGTTCTGCCCTGCACAGGGCCAGCATGAAGTGAGTTTCTGAGGGTCCACGCACCAAGGCCTCAAGAGGCCCTAGGAATTGCCTGGATTGTTGAAGTTTTTGTCCTTGGCTTCTGTCCTTCTGATTCACTCCTATCCACCACAGAGACGCACAGCTCAGGTGACATTTCGGACTTCTGCCTGCTAGCTCTTTGATGGTCAATACAGTAGCCACCGGTCACATGTGGCTCATGAGCAACTTGAAATTGGCTAATCTGAATGGAAATGTGCTGTGGGTGCAAAATACACACCGAATTTTAAAGACTTAGTATGAAACAAAAAATGTTAAATGTCTCATTGAAAGTTTTTAATACTTATTTTATGTTGGAATATTTTTGATATACTGGATTAAATAAAATATATTATTAAAATTAATTCAGCACTTTTTTTTTTTACTTTTTAAATGTGGCTACTGGAAATGGGGGATAGTGGTGTAGAAATTGGCAAATCAGTGAATGAAATAAAATAGTCCAAAACAAACTCATATACATAAGGTCATTCAGAATATAATAAAGACAGCATTTCAAAGCAGCTGGGGGAAAATGTGGTTACTAATAGAATATTCAAAATTCCATCTGTGGCTCACACGTAACTGTTAGCATAGATAGCTTCTTTTTAAAGACATTGATGTGAGAGAGAAATATCGATTGGTAGCCTCCTCCATGCACCCCAACTGGGGACTGAACCTGCAACCCAGGCAATGTGCCCTGACTGGGAATTGAACCAGCGACCTTTCCCTCTGTAGGATGATGGCCAACCAACTGAGCCACACCAGTCAGGGCCCCTTCAGTACTATTTGAAGTTTTAAGAACAAATGTGATATTTTTACAATAGTAAAACTATTACATGTATTTATATTATACATATGAGAATATAATTTATTATAATAGCATAAAAACATTAATGTTTTTAGTAACAATTACATTTCTATTATTTTCATAGCTTTATTTCTACTTGCAAACACCTCTCTCACCTTCCTTTTTGTTATTCCTCCATTTCTGCCCTCTTATTCCCTCACCTTTTCTTTCCTCTCACCTTCAAAACCCCCAATAATCTGAATGGGGAGCCATTGCACTTGTATTGGCTCCCTGCTCAGTTTCAACCTGAGGCATTGGCATCTCCTGCTATATGCCTTCCCATAGGAGAGGAAGGCGCTATGCTGGATTAATGCTCAACTACACATACTATTACCTAAGATGGCTATGTCAGCCCTATCTGTGGAGACAAAAACCTACCCAGTGGAAACGCAGTTTACCGTTTCTCCATAGCAATTTTGCCACATTCATGTTAAGATAAGACAGCTTCGAAAAAGAAAAATAATCACTTAGGAAAATGTGTGCGTGTGATTTTTTTTCCTTTCCTAGTTAAGGAATGGGTGGAGGCAGGGTAAAAGAAGTGGACTTTGCAGAGAAGGCTTGGCTCCACTTTGGGAAACCAATTTAATTTGCCATCTGCAGTTAAAAATCACTAAGAAGGTCAAGTGTTTTGAAAAGACAACTATAGAAATTGGAAAGAGGGAAAAAGTTCTCCAGCTTCTGGGAAATAGGTATAACAAAAGATTTGTTTGCTCCCAGGCAGATGGGAACCTCTGTCCTTAGAGTTTAATTGAGAGAGGAAAAAAAAGACAAGAGTTTCAGCCAATTGTCAAGCAGATAATAGCTTCTGAAGGCCGGGCCAGCAAGGACTGAGAAATTGAAAGCCCTGTTGAATGTGTGGGGGACAAGTGGTGTGGGAAAATACCAAATTTTCTTTTAACAGTCATTCTCAATGCAAATGGAATAAATTGCTTCAATAAAGAAAGACCTGGAATGTCTATTGGAACTTTTTTGTTTTTCATGGGAAGACCCACCCTTGCAAAAAAAATTAAGGACCTGGCATCAAAATAAGTAGAAAAAGCACAGGACTGGGAGTCAGGACACAGCTCTGGTCCCAAATTTGCAAAACATGACAACAAATAATTGGTATGATATTCCTTTGAAAACTACAAAGTGTGGTTAACTATTGTTATGGAACGCAACCTTGTCTTTGGCTCTTTCCATCCTCCCCGTCCCTTTGAGGTCCTCTTATCTTCCAGAGTTTCAGAACCAAAAATACTGAGCCAAAGGTTGGGAAGGAATCCAACTTAAAGAACATCTACATTCATCCCTGAGGATACCACATAAATTGAAGAATTTTTTTCAACATCCTAAGTTAATGGAAACTAAGCCAGAATGCCATATATTTGGCATTATGATTTACACAAAACCAAAATCTTAAATACTAGACTCTTATTTAAGCAAGTCTAGTGAACTAATTTTAAAACTCAAGGACTGGAACCACACTGTTCCTAGGAGGGAGAAGAGGAGAAACGCGGCCTCCACATGGTATCTCTCGTCAGCCTCGGGACCCTCTTTGAGGCTCCAATGGCCCATGTCCAAGGAACACAGTTAGCTAAGATACCTCCTTGCCTCTTCCTAACTCCCAAACATCACTGCATCATCAAGTTCCATTGCTTATATCTCCAAAATAGATCTAGAATCTGACCATTTCTCCCTGGTACTGTCACCACTCCAGTCCAAGCTCTCATCGCTGGTAGAGGCCTCTTAAGTGCCTTCTAGTCCCCTCTCCGGTCTCTCACTCTATAGCAGCTACAGTCAGCTTTTTTTAAAGTGTATTTTATTGATTATGCTATTACAGTTGTCCCAATTCCCCCCCCACCCCGCTTCCCTCCAGCATTCACCTCCCTTAGTTCATGTCCATGGTTCATGCATATAAGTTCTTTCGCTACTCCATTTCCTATCCTTAACCTCCCTTTTAAAAAAAGATTTTATTTATTTATTTTTAGAGAGAGGGGAAGGGAGGGTAAAAGAGAGGGAGAGAAACATCAATGTGTGGTTGCCTGTCATGCACCTCCTACTGGGGACCTGGCCTGCAACTCAGGCACGTGCCCTGACTGGGAATCGAACCGGCGACCCTTTGGTTCACAGGCCAGCACTTAACCCACTAAATCACACCAGCCAAGGCCAATTATGTTTCTTAATCACTGTACCTTTTCCCCCTTTCGCCCCCTTCCCCCTCCCTGGTGCTAACCCTCCATGTGACCTCCATATCTATGATTCTGTTCCTGTTCTAGTTGTTTGCTTAGTTTGTTTTTGTTTTTTTTATATTCAGTTGTTGATAGTTGTCGGCTTTTTAAAAAAGCGGCTTTCCCCTGTCTGTCCATTGCATGGACCTTGGATGGGTTAGGCTTTGGCTAATGTCTGATCCCCCACTGCCCTCACCCCTGGCTGAAAGCTCCATGCTAGGTGGGACCATGTCTATCTTGCTCACCTCTATAACCCCAGGACTGGCCTCAGGCCTGGCATGTAGTGCACAGTTATTTGTGGAATGAAGGAGTGAATTTCAACAACTAACATTTGTGCAAGTTTTAGAGGTAAAATCTTTTCTGATGTGCCGAATAACCCTGTGTTGTAGGTATCATTGTTCTCATTTTACAAGTGAGAAGGGTTAGGGTCCGAGCATTGCCCAAGTTGACAGTTAATGCAGAACATATTGAAACTCAGGTGTGGGGGGTCAAAACCTATGCCTTTGTGGCCACACAGCCCTGGAGAGAGCTATACCCTGCTATGGAGGGGCACCCCATACAGAGAGACTTGGATGTTTCTTGGCTGTATAAGAGGCCACTTTGCTTAGACCTTTAGGGACAAGGGGTAAGCCATGTGGGAATTCCCTGCTAACAAGTGGGAGTAGAGTGAATTCTAAATCAGCCTTTCCTGGATGACTTAGAGAGCTACTATAACTATAGTGACCTTACTTTGTAAGTCTGAAATCAGGATTCTTGGTGTGATGAACAGAACCAAATACTTGCAACTGGGACTTTCCTGGAAAATGCAGAGTACAGAGTTGCTGTACTCATTACACATGACAGCTACAATAATGGGCACTTCTCAGTTAATTCTGATGCAGCCACTCAGTCCATCACACCTCAAGAGGATTCCTTAAAAACAACAACAACAACAACAAAACCCTGCTTTCTCGGTCTCATGTTTCTATACACAAAATTCTTCCCCACCCACTATTTGTGTTTGTTTAATTACTTCCCTACTTTCAGTTATCTTTTCTGTTAACAAATTTCTCCTTAGTCTGCCTCAAAGAGATTCTAGGTCCTGCTTGCTGATGGATACCGTGAATGGTTGAAAGAAACAATAAGCAAAAGTGCTTGGGGACCATGGCAACAGAGGCCATGGCAACGGGCCAAGCACTGAGGACAGCCCTTCCTACCACTCCTAGTTTCAGTTTTAGAACAAGTGCTACTGATAAGGCCTGCTAGCCCCATTGTGTCACTTAATCAGGGCAATGCTGCTTGCAGTAGACATTGCTGCAAAATTCCAGTTCCAGAAAGAGCTTTGTGATTCTGTTGCTTTGCCGCACCCGTGTTGCAATGGTGGGCTCATGGTAAAAGCTGTCACCAAATCCAGGATTGGATCTAAGATTTGCTTCAAGCACTCATCACACTCCATTGGAGTATATCCAGAACGCCTAGATGGGCAGGGAGGGTCTAATAGAGTAAGAATGGCAAAAATTTGGTGGTCATCTGCTTGGGCCTGGAAGCCAAGAATCATAAACGTTACACAAGCAATCCGCTCGAAGATTTTATACTGCAGTCTGAGAGACAAGGGGGTTCTCAGTGAATTGTAGTGTGAAGTCTCTTCCCACAGATGTTACTGGTCTCTCTGATGTACTGGGTTCCCCTAAACCACAGGGTGGGCTCGGGAGCCTCAGTTTCCTCACTTGTAACAAAGGAGCAGCAGGAATCTCTGCCCTACTTTTCTTTTCTTCTTTTTAGATGATGAACTATTTCAAGCATACAGAAAAGAACTAGGAACAAATTTCTGCATATTTGTCCTGGAATTTTTTCTGGAAGAAATAAAATTCTACAGGTTCACTTGAAGCCCCTTGGGTACCTCCCCAGTCCCAGTCTCCTGACCCACAGAGGTAGCCATTCTGCTGAATTGGGTGTCTGTGATTCATATGCATGTTTTTAAATATACTATGTCCATGCTCCTAAACAATATGCAGTATGCAGTATTGTTTTGAATGTTCTTAAACTTTGTATAAAGTATATCAAACTGTAATTCACTTTAGTTGCTCAATATTAGGTTTGGGAGAAGTATTCACACTGATGCAGGTAGCTCTGGTTCAGACATTTTCATGCCATGTAGTATCCCATTATTTGAATCTACAATGATTTTATTTATCTATTCTTCTGTTGTTTCACTTGTTGTATCTATGTTCCTGTTGCTCTGGGGTGGCTTAGAAGTGAGGAGATGCCCAGGGAGATAGCAGTAAGCAGAAGCCATAGGGGGTGGGCAAAATAAGGCTGTGTGGAGCAGCAGGAGAGGCTGGACAGAGGGAAGTTGAGTGGTAGAATTAAGTGGTAGACACTTTGCTGGTCTTGTCCAGCACTCAGTTTTGAAGAGTGGGAGCTACCAGAGATGGCTTCCCCTTCTTCGCTTATGCATGAATGCTGACATTCATGACCTGCCACCTAAAGAAACTGAAGCACGCCTTTGCTCTTTCAACCTGAAAGAGGCCAACCAACTTGCAGTCTCTGGGAAGGAACCCAGGCCACACAAGTCTGTGCTTCACAAAGCCTGGGCCTGCAATTCTGAACCTGGGTCTTGATTCTGTCTTTTGGGGTGTGTGTGTGCAGTGAATGTATGCTCTCCAGACTTCCTGGTCCTGGCTGGTAATGCACAGAAGGCGGTCCAGAGGAGGTCTTATGTGAATCTGAAAGAGGGTGGCAAGAACCAAAAAATCTCCTTCGGCAGCAAAGGAGCTATACCACACGGATTTGCGGATCATGGGTAATTCCTGGGTGCCACTGGATACCTAAGGTCTTAGGGACACAATGTTTGTGGGTTACATCCACCACTGGGCTGTTACAAGAGCCTCAGTTGTACCCATGGGCAACAACTGTGCAATCTCTGCTTTCCCTGACTATACTCCCACCTGAATACCTCTGAAATACAGCAAGGAGTTGCAACAGACCAACATGGCTGGCACTGAGGGCAATGAGACTTGCAAGCTTTCCAAATCTCTAACAAGGCTAGATTCGAGACTTCTGTGAGCCAATTGGGGAAGTGTAGGCTAGATCAGGAGTCATTTCAATTCTGTGTATGGGAAGAACACAATGAAAGGAGTGTTTTGAAAGATCAGTGTGCAGTGATGTGCAGTATAGACTTAAGTGGGCCTGACAAATGGCCCAGGACTACCACTTGCTGGGTGCCACATAGAAGATGCCACCAAGATATTAATGCCACACGAGAGTTGCCCTTGAAACTAAGTTAAGATTCTTTCATGGAGTTCCACACACAGATTGTAGTTTGTCATGTATTATTTGAGGTGTTATGAGAAATTATCTAAAACTTGACAGGGCAAAAAAGATTACTGTGTGCCTTTTCAGGAACATATGAGAGCATCACCCATATGGTTGCTTGACTATTCGCTATTGGTTAAGGCCCACTATAAAGTTAAGAGTAAACTTGTAGAAGATCGATAAGTTGCTAATTATTTTTGACTGGTAAAAATAAAAGTTATTTCTGTACAGTAGGAAAGATAGTACCAAAAGTTGCAGTTTTATTATTCCATAGAACTACCCAGTTTTGTATCCAACTTTTAAAAAATCTTATTCCATCATTATTTAAAATCTCTTGTATCTTTTGGTCTCTCTCTATTTTTTTACTATTTTTTATTGTGGTAAAATATATATAACATGAAATTTGTCATTTTAAGTGTACAATTCAATGGCATTAATTATGTTCACAATGTTATACAACCATCTCCACTATCCATTTTCAAAAATTTTCATCACTAGAAACAAAAACATTAAACAGTAATTTCCCATTCGTCCCTCTTCCTAGCCCCTGATAACTTCCACTCTACTTTCTGTGCCTATGAATTAACTTACTCTAAATATTTCATGTAACTGAAATCTTGCACAATTTGTTTTTTTGTGACTGGCTTCTTTCACTTAACATAATGTTTTCAAGATTCATCTGTGTTGTAGCATAGGTTAGAACTTCACTCTCCTCTATAACTGAACAATATTACATTGCATGGATATACCATATTTTGTTTATTCATTCATCTGTTGATGGACATTTGAGTTGTTTCAACCTTTTCTCTATTTTGAATTGTGCTGCTATGAACATTTGTGTTCAAGTATCTGTCCAAGTACCTGTTTTCACTTCTTTTGGTTCTATGCCCAAAAGTGGAATTGCTGGATCATATGGTAATTCTATGTTTAACTTTTTGAGGAACTGCCAGACCTTCATATGTTTCTTAAAACCAGCTCTACTATGATGCTGGTTCCCTCGTCAATGAGTTAAATAAATCTTTGATATGTGATTACTATATATTTCAATGAAAGTCATGTTTTTAACTCTTTGAAAATGACACTTTGATAAGGGTGATTCATTTACCTTGCTAATCTTCAAAGCATAAAGTTGACTCCTGCTGGCCCCCATTGCCTATTGCAAGCTCCCTACAAGGAAGTCAAGTAAATGAGTAGAAATGAGGGATCCCTTGCTTAAACTCATGAGACCAGCATGGTATTTTGATACTTTTGGTCCTGCGATATTGATGAGGCCGTGCAGGACTACCCATGGACACAGAATGTGTATATCTGTATTTTGGCTGGGAACATAAGACTTTTCTGCTCTGGAATGAAAAGCTACTGTTGGTTCTCTACAGCATGACAGCTTCTTCTGGGAAGACTCTAGATTTCTCTAGGTTGCTTTAAGCAATCTCTGGGACCAAACTACAGTTGAACCCATTGGGAGAGAAACTAGTATTGCTTTTGTACAGCCTCAAAATTAGTTTTCATTGGCATTTGACAGGAAATCTTTTATGAAGGGAATGAAGAGAAGAAAAAGACTTGGCTTGGAATTTGAGGAGGGTAGGCACACTGGTGGGTAGAAGGCACAGCTTAGAGATGGTGGGGAGGGAAAAGGAGCAGCTGCCCTGCCCAGGACCAGCTCCTCAAGGAGAATTTTTAGTTGCCTCTAAGTGGCCTTTTCTTCAGAATATGCAACACATACCCCCCCCATCTCTACTAGAGCATTAATCACACATAAAATCAGAGGTATTCTTGGTTCTATACATTTTTAATGTTTCAAACCAAGAAAGTTTTGCCTTTTTGAGTAAGGCTGAAATTTTAAAAAACAAAAAAACATATTTTCCTCCTCATAGCTCAAAAGGGACTAACAGGATTTTGATCATAATTTTCTCACATTTGAGACAAAACTATGAAAGAGCAGATGAGTGTAATGGAAGAATTTCACAGGTGGTTAAGAATGTGTAGGAAAAAATAGAATAAAAAAGAATGTCACTGCTATAAATATAATCAGAATATATCTATTTCTGAAAGCATACCAGACAGGTTAAGAAAATACAGATAAAACCTACTTTCTTCTGAAACTCTTATTTTTCTCCCTCACAGGGCTGTGACAAGATGAAATATATGTAACAAGCACTTGGCAGACTGCAAAGGACTGCTCTGAGAGGGGTTGGGTGGTGGAGGGAGAGGGCATGGGCTATGAAGACCGACCTTGCTTGGGGATGGCCTGGCTTGGGGATCTGTCTGGAAGTGAGGACAAAAGAAAATCCCAGCATCCTGACTGGTGTGGTTCAGTGTGGGCATTGTTTCGCAAAGAGAAAGGTTGCCAGTTCGATTTTTGTTCAGGGCACATTCCTGGGTTGTGGGTTTGGTCCTGATCAGGGCTTAAACTAGAGGCAATGGATCGATGTTTCTCTCTCACATTGATGTTCCTCTCCCTCTCTTCCTCTCTCCCTTCCCCTCTCTCTAAAAATAAAGAAATAAAATCTCAAAAAACAATCCCAAGACCTCAGCTTTCACATGTGTGGAGTGGGCACAGCAATTTGTGCCTTATAGGGTTGTTGGAGCGATTTTATGATAAGGCCTCCATAAGGAGCAGAACAAAATGCTGTGGAAGCATGGTCTTCGGTACACATTGCAGCACTCACCACATTGTTATGGAATAGTCTCTTTACTATTAGTAAGCAGTCACCTCAATTATACCAGAAATTCCTTGGGACTTGTTTACCTCTGTATTGTCCTTGCCTCTAAGCACAGTGCTTAGAACATCATGCTCTACCATTCATTCTTTTAACAAACATTTATTATGCCTTCCAGCCAACAACTCTTTTTATTTTTTAAGATTTTATTTATTTATCTACTTATTTACTTTTAGAGAGAGGGGAAGGGAGGGAGAAAGAAAGGGAGAGAAACATCAATTGGTTGCCTCTCATATATGCCCTGACCAGGGACCAAACCCACAACCCAGGCATGTGCTCCCACCAGGAATTGAACCGGCAACCTTTTGCTTTGTGGGAAGACTCCCAATCCACTGAGCCACACTGGCCAGAGCCCAGCCAGCAACTCTTCACAGCCACACTCTGCCCTCCAAATCTCCCTGCCTCTCCAGCCTTTAAGCCTCAGGGGGGTCTAATGAGGACCCTGTGGTGGACACAGTGATGCACCCTCTGGTGTTCCAAGGACTAAGTGCTGTGGGATGACAGTTGTCTTTGGGGATTGTCCAGCCACTTCCTCAGAAGACACTGCCTCACCCAAGGCCACGCACACTCCCTGGGGGGCAGCCTGCACCTAACAACTGGTCCATATAGAGTACCAATATCTGGTTTCCTCATCGTAACTCAGAACAACTGTGAAGAGCCAACCTAGCTCCAGAGTTCCTCATGGGTCAACTGAGGCCAGTCATTAGGATGGTGTCCCAGCCCAGCTTCTCCCTCAAACAATCCTGCCTCCTTCCCTTAGACCCCAGGTGTCGATCCCAAAGGTACCTCAATCAGCTTGTTACATGTGACCTGCAACAGCCCCGCCAGGGGCAATTCCCAGGCTGGCTTTGTGGCTGGTGTAGGCTCTGACTCAGCATCAGGGAAGCCTCCATTCCAAATGGTCCCAGGAACTGGGACAGTCCCCAGGGCCCAGTCACTGTGCCACTATACACAGACGTCACTCACAGTTACATTTTTATTTCTCTCTCTCTTGCTCTCTCTTGTTTTTCTTATCAAATGCATTTGGAACTAATAGTGTGAAAGATACAGGCCTAAAACCAAATAATTCTAGCAATGGGAAAGACAATACGATGGAGAAAAAAATGAACCTCATGCTTAGTTGAAGGAAATGTCCCCAGACGAGGGGCCCTTTAAACTGAGTCTTAAAGGATGAGTAGGGGTTTGATGAGTGGATAAGGGATGTGGGGAGACATTGCACACAGAGGGTACAGCATGCTCAAAAACTGTCAGGCCTGAAAGGCTGTAGGGCATGGAAAGAAGGGGAGGAAGGGACAATGAAGTCTGGGACACTAGTAAGGGTAGAGCATGCAGAGCCACGTTGAGGAACTTGAGCTGAATCAAAACCACGTTCCAGTGTTGCCTAAGCTTCAGCCATTTTGATACCACTTTGATGAGTTTTGCCATGTCTGGGCCCCACTGGTTATATTTACTATTTGCTTTTTCTTGAAATGAAATTCTTTTCCTACATAAATTTATATTAAAATACATTTTATATGGCAACAAAAACCAAAGCAAAAGGAGTATCATTTGCCAGAAATAGAAAGTAACTGTAAAAATAAATACAATAGAAACAGAACAGAGTAATTAATTCTATGTAGATATCGCTGTCTGTCAATGTCTTTGAGCCTGAGGCCTGCTCTAGCTCTGTTCCAAAAGATTAGCAAGCATTACAGAGGTTGAAGAATAGCACCATGCTGAGACTTTCTCCTTGATGTAATCAGAAAGCTGGAAGGAGAAGGAAGCGAGGATCATTTTCTCACCATGTAATTCAATGTTCTTTAAAGCTGTACCATGTACCATTAAGATCACCTTGGAGTTCCCCTCCCTACCAGCCTGCTGATTGTGAAAGCAGTTGGTAAACAATAAAGTGCCCTACAAATGTGCTTGTTATTACCACTGTATTGCTTGGTCCATTGGCTCAGGGGCAGTCACTTCCACATAGCTGTCCCTTCTTTGGCTCAGCAAGAGTTTCCAAACTAGTGCCTGTGGCAACCCTCATACCCACATTGTGGGGGAGAAAGCAATAAGAGTGGGCTGGGGGTGGGCATAACCCTGGGAATCCTAGGCTCTTAGAACTGAGAGGACCCTCACAGAGTATCCTATCTTCCCACTTTACAGCTGAGGAAACTGGGACCACAGGAGGGAAATGATTTGTCCAAGGCCACAGATGGTGTTGGCATTAGCAGCCCAGATGACAGATAGAGGAAAAAGAATAGTATAACTTATTGTTTGGGGTTACTGGTCCCAGTAGTTGACCTTTGTGAGACAGAAGAGAATAGAATGTGGGAGCAGAGGTGAGGAGAAGTGAAGCTGTCAGGACTAAGAGCACAGGGGCACTGTCCAAAAATCAACTTTCTTGGCTAGGCTCCTCAGCGAGGTACACAGGGTGAAGTGGGCCTGAAGCATGGGTGGTGGGTAGTGAGGAAAGAGCCTGCGAGGGGCTTAAGGGTTTGCAAAAGATACCCCAAGAAATGAGGTAGGCCAGCTCAACAGAACTGCTCCAAAGGGGAGTGCCAACTCAGCCAGGACACCCTGGGACTGTGCAAAGCAATCTGGCTGTGAGATTTGCCTCACCTGAATTCTGTTCTCACATTATAGCTGTGCATGACTCTGCGTAAGTCACTGAACTGCTCTGAGCCCCAGTCGCCTCATTGGAGTATGATGAGAGTAATAATAGTACCCACCTCCCGGGATTGCTGTGAGGATCACAAGAGGCAGTATATGCAAAGCTTCATATACAGCATTTTTCACCATACTTAGCGTTACGTCCCCCTACCCACTAGACCTCTGCCAATACAATTTCTTCTTTCCTACTCCCCAACCCCCCAACCGCCAGCCCAGATTCACAGCCAGCACCTCCCAGCCCTGAGCTCTGTCCTATTCTTGGGCTCACCTGACTGTCCCACTTATCTGGCTACGGGGCTCATAAGGAGGCTTTCAAGTATTTGCAGATAAGAAAGCTGATGAAGCATGTTCCAGTGGGTGGGACAGGGACCTCCTTCACCTAGAGACAGAGGGCAGACCAAGCAGCTGGCACCATCCTACTGGAGGGAGAGGCCGGCTTTGGCCTGGGAGAGAACAAAGAAAAGGCTCTGGTCTCCTGTGGTGTTAGGAGGCAGAGCCTGAAGCAAGTCCCTTCATTAAAAGCTAGCAGGAGGAAGGTTAAATATAGCCCTTTCCAGTTGTCTAGGATATATATTTGTGAAATGTTAGAGCTGTGTTAGAGTGAGAGAAGATCTTATCTCTACTATGTCTTTAGAGAGTAGAAAGGAGGTGATAAAGAAGAAAAAGAAACCTGGACTTTCACCAGTGAGTGGTGGGCAGCCATTGGAGGATTTTGAGCTGCCAGGTCTGTTTTTAAAGTCTTGCTCTGGCTGAGGAGTGCAGAATGGGATTGAGAGAGGCAAGAATGGGAGTAGGGAGCCCAATCAGAAGAACAGTAATGGGGATGCCCTGCCAGGGTGCTAGCTGTTGGAGTGGAAGAGGAGAACTGACTGCAGGGTGGGCCAGGCCTGCATCCCAGGTGAGGGTGGCACCTCCTCTCTCTCTTGCCCTGGTCTTCTGAAGGACTTGCGCCATGACTGTGAAAAAGGCAACCTGCCCAAAGACAGCCAGATCTCTCGCTCTCTTTCAAGGCAGCCTTTGACAAGACTCTTACAAAGTTTCTCCTTGTCCATAGGCCCCAGCTCTGCTGCCTGAGCCCCCTTCAGACCGCATCTACTCCCTTCATCCCGTGACAGCCCAGAAGACCAAAGATCACATTCCTCTGATTCTTCTCAATACCAAACAGCATGTGGTTCTCACAGTATTTAATTCTCAGGCCTGTTGCTCTGCTTTTCAACTACTAAGCTCATAAACTCCTTTTGAGCCTACTCCTGCGGCAATGGATCAACTAGAACTCCAGAGACACGGCATGGACTCATGGTCTGTCTTACTAGCTACCTTTGCAGCCTTAACTGTAGCTTCCAGTACATTTTATAGGGCAAGCAACTGCAGTGTCCTCCCCGCACCCTTCCTATCCTCTTCACACGAGTTAGAGAGGGGTCCTTGTGTGGCCAGGGACCATAAACTTGATTCCACTTTACTGTCAGCATGTCTGGCTTTAACTTCGATCACAAGGCATTTGATCCCTTGATAAAAACCTGTGCGGGCAGATGACCAGTGATAGGCACCTTTTTCCTACTCCTCCCTGCCCCCATGCTTCAGTATTGCAAAAAAACAAAAACAGAAACTAAAACCCAACCCCCCCCCCAGCATTTTAGCAGGAGTCCACAAGGTGAGTAAACACCAAGATCGGTAGGCAGAATTTTCCACCATCCACAGGACCAGATCTCAGAAGGCATGATAAGTCAATTTATCGAAAATAGGAGATACAGTATTTCCTACACACGCACACTCCCTTGTTCACTTTTATCATCCTTTTAGAATCCCAGCTTATCAGGGTTGGGATGTGATCACATCCACCCTTTCTTTCCCCAGAGCTACCCAATTTTGAATTCCTTTTATAGCTTCTGCCAAGTAGCCAGCCTGCCCCACTTTGCATACCTCTAGTACTAGGGTACCCACTCCCCCACAAAGGTGACCCAAGCTGCCTCAGGAAAGCTCTGAGTGCAGAAAACACCTCTTCCTCCTCCATGGACCCCAATTCCTTCTCCTCTCCCCTCTGTTGAACAAGCAACTCTCCTGCCCTGAAGACTCACCTCCTGGGCTCCAGAATACGGTCATAGACTCAGCTCTTTCCATCCTAGTGGTGTGGATGGCCAAGACTCCACATCCAGCAAATTTTCATGTAAGAGAGAAGTGTGTGGCAGGCCCACACTGGGGGCAGGGAGCTGATGGGCTCCACGTTGTTCTGGACCCCTTCCTCAGGCTCCTCAGTAGACGCCCAAACACTCTTCCTGATCCCTGTTTCCCAGTGTCCTGGCTGGGTCAGTTCAGCCCCATTGGTCACATGCTCCGTTGCCCCATGAAGTTGTTCCTGGGCTTCCCAGCCCAGGCAAAGTGATGCAGGATTCAAAAAGTGAGTTTCCTCTCTCCTTTAACACTCGTCTCCTCCCCCACCCCCTGACCGCAGCTGCACTGGTCCAGTAGGTCCCATCACAGCAAACCAGTGAGGGGAGCTGTCTGAGTTGATCTGGTCTCTCTCTGGGTAATGTTCTCAGCCAAAGGCCCAAGTCAGACCCTACAGAAGGCTGACCTCCCGCCTCACTGCTGTCATGCAGTGAGGGGAAATGAGCAGGAACTGGCTGTCTGAGTCAGCGCCCCTGGTCTATTGTCACTGCGCGGGCCCCTTCCTTCCCAGAGGAGAGACGTGCACAGAGATAGGCCTTGTTTTTTGCAAGTCTCTCTTGCACACACACTTTCTCTCTTGGCCTGCAATGAGTCGGTGCACTATGGCTGGACGCAATTCAGTTCAGTTTCCCTGACTCCTAGCAAGTGCTTACTGTGGCAGAGGTCATGCCTACAACACACAGAAGTCATTTCCTAGCATCCTCACCACAGACAGAGGAGTGAATGATGACAGTAACAGGGGAGGAAACTGAGTCTCGGAGAGGGAAACGGCTTCCCGAGGTCCAACACTGCAAGAATAGTGAGATTTGGAGTCCAGCTTGGCTCGCCTGCCCACCTTCCTCACTGCTTCTCCCACCTTCCCTCTGCCAGCATGTTACAGATTCTAGCAAAGTCGATTTCCTAGGGCACAAAGCATGAGAGAATTGCTGGCTTTAAAACATTTATAACATACATTGTTCAAATTCGTTTCTGTGTGTTTAGAAGGTCAAGGGCCCAGGAAACAAGTCACATGTGCCAGAAGCTCCTTACAAAGGGACTTCGTAACCATATTGGCAAAATGAGTATGGGCAGAAGGGCTGTGTCTTGTCCCAGTGACCATCTTCTAACTGGAAGAGAGGCATGGTGGGGTCTTGCTCACAGAGTAAAAGGAACCCTACTGAAGCTTTGTTCTCTTTCCCATTCGCATCCCCCTCCCCAGGAGATGCCGAGAGACAGGGAAGCAGCTTAAGGGAAGGAGTTGGGAGCCTCCCCTGGAGGAGCCACCCTGTTGCCTCAAGGGCTCTGCGCACCTCCAGTACTGACCAGATTCAACTCTTTGAGGGCAGGGCGGGGCTGTGGGTCTATGGAAGCCCCACCTTCACAACAGATTTGTATGGCTTGGTACAAAAAGCCTTCTAAAAAGACTGAGGTGAAGTTTCCAGACAAGGAGAATGTGTCGTGGTTGGAGAGGGGTGGTTTCTAAGAGCAGTGCCCAGGTGACATCATCAACTGCATTCAAGACTTTAAGTAGGCTGAGGCCCAAGCAGTGAATATTCTCTGTGGCAACACCAAGAAGGTAACCTTAGCTAGGACTGCTTTCCAGAGGCCAGACCACAGCAGGTTAAGGAGGGAAATGGGAGGGGAGTGGAGACACCTCTCAGGAAGTCTGGCTGTGGTTAGAGAGGAAGGAGATAAGAGCCATGGCTGGAGAGAGAGGCAGAGCTGTAGCTGGGAGTTCGATGTTGTCAGGATGGAGCTGGTGCTGTATGTTTTTAGTCAAGGAGCTGCTGCTCACCATACCCTCCATGCTCCCTGCTGGCTAGATTTAACCTCAGACCAATTAAACCAGAATTTCTTAGAGGTGGGGTCCAGATATTGACAGTGTTTTAAATCTCCCTAGGTTGAGAACCATAGCACTAATTCTTGGTAGAGACTTAAGTCCAGTCTTAGCCTAGCTGGTAGGTGGAGGGCAAAGGTGGCCTGACTGTCTTAGCTCCCTCACATTGTCAGGTCAGCACAGTGATGAAGACAGACTTGGGGGCCCTATTATCTGGGCTTGAATCCCAGTTTCACCTGTGTGCTTTTGGGCAAGTGGCTTAAACTATCTGAGCCTCAGGTTCTAATCTATAGATTAATTACATAACTTACAGTTTCTCATCTATATATGCCCTTTAGTAAATAATAAAAGTACCTATACCATAAGGTTGTGTGGGTCAAACAAGTAAATAATATCTGCAAAGTGCTCAGAGTGCTGTCTGGCTTGATAGAAGCTATGCCGGGACTGGCCTGTGTCTTCTAGTGGCCCTTCTACTGGACCACCATCCAATGCTCAGGAGGACTTCTCTTCAAAACCAGTGGTGGTCCTAACAAGTGCTGGCAAGGATGTGGAGAAAAAGGAACCCCCGTGCATTGTTTGTGGAAATGCAGACTGGTGCAGCCACTGTGGAAAACAGTATGGAGTTTCCTTAAAAAAAATTAAAAAGGGAACTGCCTTATGATCCAGCATATCCACTTACAGGTATTTATCCAAAGAAATCTAAAACACTAATTCAAAAAGATATATGCACCCTAATGTTCACTGCAGCATTATTTGCAATAGCTAGGAATTAGAAGCCACCTAAATGCCCATCAGTAGATGAGTGGATAAAACAACTATGGGACATTTACACAATGGAATGCTACTGGGCCATAAAAAGAATGAAATCTTACCATTTGCAACAGCATGGATGGACCTGGAGAACATTATACTAAGTGAGATAAGCCAATCAGAGAAAGGCAAAAACTATATGATCTCACTCATGTGTAGAATCTAAAGAACAAAATAAACCAACAAAATGGAAACAGACTCATAGATACAGAGAACACACTGGTCATTGTCACAGGGGAGGGGGTAAGGGGGCTGGGTAATCTTTTTTCAGGTCAAGGGATTAAGAAGTACAAATTGGTAGTTTCAGAATAGTCACAGGGATGTAAAATACAGCATGGGGATATAGTCACTAATATTGTAATAATTGTATGGTACCAGGTGTGTACTAGACTTATTGCGGGGCTTACTTTGTAAATTACATAAATGTCAAACTACTATGCTGTACACCTGAAACAAATATAAAATAATACTGAATGTTAACTGTAATTGAAAACTTAAAAATGATTATAATGTGCCAGTAAATTAAAAACCAGGATAAAACAGTATAAGTACAATTTGCTATCAACAATGTAAGTATGCGAAGACTCTACTAGAAGGAACTGTATCACACTTTTTTAAATAAAAGGACCCAGCTGATTTTATTTTATTTTTTTTAGAGACAGGGAAGAGAGGGAGAAAGAGAAGGGGAGAAACATCAATGTGAGAGAGAAACATCAGTTGGTTGCCTCTCACACACGTTCTTTCTGGGGACTAAACTACAACCCAAGGAATCAAACTGGTGACCTTCAGTTTGGGGGACCATACCCAACTGAGCCACACCAGTCAGGGCAATGTATCACATTTCAATCAGGGTCTAAGAACTTACCTTAACAAAATAACCAGGGGTGGGTAAAATGGGCTATATTTAAAAAACAAAACAAAACAAAAAATTGTTGGTCCTGTTTGACTTGGTCTCCCATCAACCATCAATGCCAGCCTGACAGGCCTGAGTCTATCATCACCTCAAAAGCCACTTCTCACCTGAGTCCCTCTGGGTTGAAGTTGGCTACTGTTGCTGTGATAAGAGCTGCCATTGTGTGTAACCAGAGCCGTGTTACTTGGGATAGAAAGACCCAAATTGGAGTCTCAGCCAAGCCCTGACCTGTGCGGCTCAGTGGGTTGGGGGTTGTCCTGGAAACCGAGAGATCACTGGGTCCATTCCCGACTGGGGCACATGCCTGGGTCCCATTGCATCGTATGTTGGTGTTTCTCTCCCTCTCTTTCTTCCTCCCTTTCCCTCTCTCTGTAAATAAATAAATATCTTTAGAGTCTCCCCCAATATTTGTCCTTGGTTCCTCCCACTCAAGTTTTTGAGTTTCTTTGGCTGGAGTCAGGACAAACTGTTGTCCTACAGTGAGGAATTCATTGGTGTGTGTCAGTTTCCGTAGCACAGATTTCATATTTTGGAGGTTGGAGGCCTGACAATGGTGGTGGTGTGGGCTGGCTTCATCTTCAGAACAGCAGTGTGACCTTGGGCTCTGTGGATTAGGATTCTGGCTTGGGTGACTACCCAAAGAGATGTCAACCTTTCCAATTTTGATCTTTACCTTGAGCAGGCAGCTCCCATCCCCCAAGCCAGGCCCGGCAGCACCCAAAGAATAGGAGGGGGTTGATGAAGAACTTAAAGTTGGAGCAGATGTCCAGGTAGACAGTCATGGTGCAAGGGTGGGTTAGTCAAGAGTCTGAGAAGTAAGAAGGTGGAACATCTGTATTCAGCAGTTAAAGCCGGGGAAGAAGTATGAGAAGCTAAGCCCTCAAAACCAGGTCCCTAAAGAGAGGCCTTGGAAGCAGGAGCCAGGTCTCAGGCTGGGTCAGAATATTTCAAAGGAGCAGTGTGTTAGAGATGGCATGTGACTTTTATGTCCTGTGTGGCATGGGAGGATGCACATCTCTGAGGCAAGCCTAAAGCCTAAACAGCACCCCCACAACCAACCTCCAGGCCTACAAGTTCCATAAAAGGAATTCATGGAGGTGGCTCTGTGCCACCCTCTCCCATTCCAGAAACAACTCAGAGAACATACTCCACCCAGATGTCAGGGAACAACTGGAAGCCTCATCCTGCTCCTGAGACCCCACACCCCTTCATATACACTCTTGGAGAATTTGCCAGGAGATGGACTTTACAAATAGAAGATATACTGTTAAGAGAAATGAAGGTTCCATCGAAGGCCATTTACTCCATAGGGTTGCAGATGGCAGTTAGGAGGCCACATTAGACTAGCGTGTTTGGAAGTACTGCCTGGGGACGCAGAGCTGACCTGTCAGTGTGCAAGAATCCCACCAGGGACATCTTTCCTTGTCATCTCAGGCATTATTTTTGCTTCTTCTCAATGTCAGAGTCTTGTCTGGTTTCTCCCAGTTTAATAATGGTCATATGGACATGACCATGTAGCATAGAATGTCTCCACCAAGGTGATGAGGAAATCCCAAAGGACATGAGTACAGGTCTTGAGCAGTGGTGTGTGTGTGTGTGTGTGTGTGTGTGTGTGTGTGTGTGTGTGTGTGTAAGGGCAGGGCAGAACAGCTGGATTCTGGCCCACATTAATCTCTAAGGTTGGGTGGCCTTGGGCACATCACCTCACTTCCATGGGTCTCTAAAATAAAAGTTGGTAGATGAGTGGACATTTCACCTTTATTAAAATACGTGGGTCTTACCATGTTATACAAGAAGTCTGCTGTTTAATGTTGGCATGCAAAAATAATAATAATCTACAAGGGGGGAACCCAAAAACCTGGAATTATCTTCTGGAGGGCAGGGCCCTTGCAGTATAGGCTTCCCCCATTAGGTGAGTGTTCTAGGAAACCATCTGTATCCGTGCACCAGCTGGTGTTGTGAGAGGTTGCATTCAGCTTCAGTGAATTTTTTTTTTGAAGACTCAACACATTTGCCCATTTCATAATGAATGATTTACAAGCACACCTGCCCACACTGTGCTTAGAGTTTCAGCAGTTTTTGACCAAAAATGGCATGACCCCCATGCCCCACCTTCCCTATTTACCTGAACTTACCCTCAGTGACTTTTTTTTTGTTTGTTTCCCCAAATAAAAAAAGTCCTCAATGGGAAATGTTTTGCTGATGTGGAAGAGATGAAACAGAAAACAGTAGAGGCACTAAAAGCATCCAAACTGATGAGTTCAAAAACTGTTTTGAGCAGCAGGAAAAAAAAAATGTCTTGATAGGTGTATTGTATCAAATGGAGAGTACTTTGAAGGTGACTGAAGTTTAAACATGTAAGAATAAATGCACATTTTTTTTATAAATAAATTCCAGTTTTTGGGGTCTCCCCTCATAGACACACTGTGCTCCTTGAAGACCCCCTCCACACCCTTCTCAGTACCTGTTGAGAAGCCCTGGATCAATGACCTCCCCCCAGAGACCCTCCTTCTCTGACACTTAGAAGCAGCAATAATGGCAGCACACTGTGCTCTTTGCTTACCACCTACTACATGCTTCACATGCAGCACATCACGTCATCCTCACAACCACCCTCTGAGGTAGGTACTGTTCATCCCAGCACACCAAGCTGGCAGCAGAGGCTCCAAGAGCTTAGGTCGCTTGCCTAAGGGCACACAGCTAGTAAGTGGCTGAGTCTGGCTGAGAAACCAAGCTGCTGTGGCAGTCTTCCCTGTGTCCTTTATCAATTATTCTAATCTCGCCATGAAGCTTAAGCATTTTAGAGGAGGATAAAAACCAGCAACATTTTTTCCAATTATTCCCCAACCATAGCTAAAACCAGAAAACTTCACTTGCTTAATCAAATTTCAATGGCACCCAGCACTCATAGGAGAGAAGGTGGCTGCCACCTGAAGCCACCCAGCAGCACAAGCCCAGTCAGGCTTCATTTGTCAATGGCTATGGGACAGTGGCAAACAGTACCTAATACTTTGGTTTCAAAGCATTTGTATAGATCCCCTGATAAGGCATTTTACACCCTACAAAGCCTTTGAAAACCCCCCACATCATTTGCTCCTCATCACAGCCCTGTAAGGTGGTGGTGGCAATTATTGTTATTCTCACGTTGCAGCTGAAGAAATTGAGGGTACAATGGTGAAATAACTTTCCTCAAAGAACCAAAGTAAGGGTCAGAGCTTGGATTCAAACCTGAGGCTGCCCACATGAAATCCACACGTCTCATTTCCTACGGTTGCTTCTACTTTTGCATTTATGTCTTTCAAGTGTGTTTGCCGGCTCAGGGAAATGATATGATTTGGTCTCTCAGCTTGACAGAATGATTTGCCAGTGTAATTGTTCTATGTGTTAATGGTTTTTATTTTTCATTGCACAAACAATATTATAATGACATTAATGGAAGTCTAAGGGAAAGAAAAATTCACCAACAAGCCTGCCACCCACAATAAATCAAGTTTTGCTTTTTCAAAAATTCCTTTTCAGTCCTTGCTCATGTGCAGATACACTTTCATTAGGGCTCCTGAAGTTTCGCATAGGTACACTTTTGTATCATGCCTTTTGCGTGTTATACTTTATTACAGGCATTGTCCATGTTACTCAGCAGTCTTCGTAATTAGCTCTTTAGTGGTTCCACCATACTTCAGTGAGGTTGGATACATCAGATTTGCCCAGACATTTCCATGTTATTGGATATTAGGATGGCCACTGTACTACTTTATACTTACTTTTTGCTTCCTTCTAGCTCTGGTTCAGGGAATGTAGGAGTATCATGATTGGCTTCAAGCCCCAGGGCCCGTGCCTCTACCTCCAACACATCTCTCGGTGTGGGAGGTGAGGAGTACCAGGAAATACTTTGGTGGTCTAGAGTTTCACCTTCTGCCATACCTTCCAACAGGCTCATCAAGTTGGGTTAGGAAATGTGTCTTTCAGGAGAAGGTCCACGTGGGATAGGGGTTACTTGACTCCCATACAAGTCTCTGCCACTTTAACATCTAGCATCAAGGAAATCAAGGTCTGTGAGAATTTAATAAACTTGTGAATATGATAAGGCCAGATCAACTACAAAATGCCTTGCAAAAACACTGAGATGATTTCTTCATTTTGTTTAGGCACAGAGAAAAGAATAGTGCACTCATTTCCATCTCAAAATATAGGTGACCTTGTTCACAGTGGTGGTGCGGTTGCTTGGGGTGGGAATCAACTGGAAAGCAGCATGATACCAGTTTTCCTTGAGTCTGAAGCCCCTCTCAACATCAGGTTGAGGCCCAAATTTAAGAATCCTCCTACTATCCTACTAGCTCAGGAATCCTCAGCTGTAGCTTCTGAACCCTAAACACAGAACCTCCAATGAATTCAACACACACATGCCATCAAGGAGACATACGGTGGGACTTCTACAAGGCTCGGAATTGCAGTCCTGGTTGCTATAGAGATTTGCTAGCCCATCTAGAACAGAGACACAGAATCCTCCTTTCACCACACCCGGTCTCCAGGGTTACTAACTCCTGCCACAGATGCAAAGATA
This sequence comes from Pteronotus mesoamericanus, assembly GCF_021234165.1. Classification (NCBI taxonomy): domain Eukaryota; kingdom Metazoa; phylum Chordata; class Mammalia; order Chiroptera; family Mormoopidae; genus Pteronotus; species Pteronotus mesoamericanus. Next base: position 9,921,582 of record NW_026555198.1, read on the forward strand.
CTGAGAAGCACATGGAAAGATACAATAGACACAAGCTTGACAGTAGGACAGACTTGGGCTCTAATCCGGGCTCTACAGCTTATCCTGGTTATCAGACCATGATGCAGCCCTCCCCCTGAATCTCAATTTACTCATCTGTAAAATGCCATAAACAGTTTCTGCCTGGACGTTGTTTTGCGGGTTAAGTAAAGTTGTGGATGGAAAGTGCTGGCAGACAATAGGTGTGTCATATTGGTTCTCTTTCCCTCCTCTGTGGGGCACTAGTTTGAATTGATGGTTCTTGTACGCACAGCCATGCACATGCTGTGTAGTCAGGATGGTTCAAACACATAACTCCCCCAAACCACACAGACTCACAGGATAACAGGGCTACACTTATTCAAGAGGCGAAAGGGAGTGGGAAAGTTGGGGAGAAATCAATTCCAACTCACGATCTTGACAGACAAGGCTTTCCAGTGTCAAAGCAACCTATGCTGCAAGGTCATGTTGGGTTTCCACATGCTGTGACTATCCTACCTCTACCCCATCCCACACCCACCTCCACCCACTGTGCAGCTGCACTAGCTGCTGGGTCACCTCAGCCTGGTGCTCCCTGTGGTCCCCCCATACATGCTGGGTTCATTTCTGGTTCTATTTTCAGGGAAAAATTCATGGTGTTCCCCCCATCTGCAATCGCAATCACTCTTCTTTCACCTGAAAATCTTTCCTAGCTATCTCACACCACATCTTTCCAACCACCCTGGGCAGGGGGGACGTTAAAGATCACCTCTAAGGATTTGTAGCTTTTTATAGGTGAAGGATGGAGGTAGCAAAGGAGAGGGACTTGTCTTAGGTCACCCTGCTCATTCACTGACAAGAGAGGTCAGAACCCAAGCCTTCCAAGGCCTGCTCAATGGCTCTTTACCACTCTTGGTTTAACAAGTTTTAGCCCTTGCCCTCAGAAAAACCTCACATTTTACTAGGGGAGATAAATATGGAATAACAACCATAAAAATGACAATGCCTCAAAGAAGTCAATCTGAAAAGGCTACATATTGTATGATTCCAACAATATGACATTCTGGAAAAGGGAAAACTATGGTGACAATAAGATCAGTGGTTGCCAGGGGCTAGCGGGCAAAAGAGCAGGATGAATAGGTGGAGCACAGAGGATTTTTAAGGCAGTGAAAATCCTCTGTATGACACTATAATGATGGACATATGTCATTATACATTTCTCCAAACCCATAGGATGTACAATGCCAAGAGTGAACCTAATGTAAACTATACACTCTGGATGATAATGATATGTTCATCAATTTTAACAAATGTACCACTCCGATGGTGGATGTTGATCATGGGGCAAGCTGTGCATGTGCAGGGGAAGAGGGTTTATAGGAAATCTCTATACCTTCTTGTCTATTTTTCTGTAAATTTAAAACTGCTCTTAAAATTAAAGTCTTTATTTAAAAATATTTTTTATTTATTTTTAGACAGAGGGGAAGGGAGGGAGAAAGACAGGGAGAGAAACATCAATGTGTGGTTGCCTCCTGCATGTCCCCTGTTGGGGACCTGGCCCACAACCCAGGCATGTGCCCTGATTGGGAATCGAACCAGTAACCCTTTGGTTCACAGGCCAGTGCTCAATCCACTGAGCCACACCAGCCAGGATTTAAAATTAAAGTTTTAATTAAAAAAGACAATTCCAGCAATGATAAAATTATGTATAAGGCACTAAATTAATACAGAAGAAGGAAGGATAAACTCTTAATTTTGTATGGTAGGAGGTCAGTCAGGGAAGGCTTCAGAGAAGAGGTGACACCCAGTCAGGGTTTTGAAGGATGAATATGAAATTGCCAAGAGAAAATGGGGGTTTTAGGGGAGGGGGATTTCAGACAGAAGAAAGTGCATTTGTGAACGCATGGGAATGTTGAAAGGGCGTGGTGTATTTGGAAAGCCACAAGTCATTCAAGATGGCTGGATCATGAAGTTCAACAAGAAATGACAAGGGGTAAGGTTGGAGAAGTAGTTGAGGCCTGATCATGACTGGTTGTGCTAAAGAACATAAACTTTACCCCAGAAACTGGTGCTTCCCAAACCTCAGGAAATCGTGTCTCACATCCTCAACTTTTTCTATTTCTGTGCACCACCTCTACTACTATTTACTTAACCATTTTATTTAAAAAGACTGACTTTGAAAACACTTAATCTTGCCCTAATTAAAAAGATATGTGAAACCACGGGTTAGCTTTACTAGCTATATTTTTTCTAATACACATTAAAATATATGCAGAGTTCTGAAAGTTAACAAAATTTTTCTCTGTATCACCTACAAATGATCCCCTGGGCCACCGGGGACAAGCAGGACATACTTTGGGAACAATCCCAATCTCCCTTCCCCAAATTAACAAGGCTTGGGTTCACAGCAAGGGAATGCAGGGGCAGGCCACTTTGATGGCTATGCTAGGCATGGTCAGGAGGAGGGGCAAAGGTGGAGGAAGGGAGCCAGAGTTAACAAAAGTATAGACTCAGTCATTGACAGGGGGACAAAAGGATGTTCTGCCAAGTCTCAGAGGAAGACACAACAATAAATACTTGTTGGATGGATGGATGACTGAAAATTGTAAGCTTGAGGTGAGGGAGGGCGGGGAGGGAAGGATGACCCCTAGGTTTGTAGTTTGGGTTACTGGAGAGATGCTGGTTTCACCAAGAGAAAATGGAGGAGGAAAAGGAAAGCCTTTCTGCAAGGGTGGAGGGTGGTGCAAGATGTGCATATTAGCTGAAAATGAGGTCCCTGTAGGTCATTCAGGTGGAGATGGAGCAGTTGACTGCCAAGTCTTAGCTGGAGACAGATATTTAGAGGTCAAGCCTATAGAATTAGCCTCTGGGTGTGGCCTTGACCACGAGGGGGGAGGGTGTCAAGTGAGAGGACACATGTGCCTGAGATGGAGCTCTGAGGAAAGGACATTTGTGAGTAAGAGCGTGCAACAGAAGGGATGCTTTCCCCTTCCATGAACTTTCCTGAAGACCTTACCTTCTCTCTTCGACCATTAGTTGACAGTTTTCTGTGCTTGTCTCCCCTCCTTGACCAGTCTGTGGGCAGCCTGGGGCTGAAAGGTTAACCAGACTCTCTCTACATAGCCTGGGAGGGTTGAATGTTCAACCAAGGCTTCTGGGACTCCCTAGGGATGGTGAGTGAGCAGTGCAGTGTTGGAGAAAGATGAGGGCCAGGAGGCAGAGGGGAAAGAGGGAGAGGTGGTCATGAGGCCACTTCCTCATGTTGCCGGAGCTGGTCCAGGACCAATCATCTCCAGGATGACCCTGTGTCAGAGCTGGCATTGAAGATGCAGAACATTTTTTAAGAAACGAAATGGCAGCCGGTAACTGTCCTGAGCTGTAGCACCAGGAGTTACATGAAAAGTTATCTTCAGGCTACTGTACTGGGCTGTACAGAGCATCTCCTTTGAACATCAGCAGGTCCTGAGCCTCCAGCTCTATGGCAGACAAGAAGGATGCAATGAGGTGGTGGTTGGGCCATCCACCTAATGCTGGCCTTAGAAGAGCAAGTCTGCAGAAGATTCCAAAGAAACTTCAACACCCAGAACCTTTGCCACTGGCTCAGTCCACAAAAAGGGTCCACATTCTACCCATTCGGGAGGTCACAACAGGCCTTACTCTGATAGCTGGGCGCAGGGCGAGTTACCTGCCTGCCAACACATCCTAGGTCACTTTCTTGTAGCCTTCCTCCTTCCCTTGCATATCCTGTGGACCTCTCAATTGGGGGTTGCCTCTAGGACTGGGTGGCCCTAGACAACTCCCCTTGGCTACCTAGTCAGCTGAGTCCCCAGAGAAAGGCAGAGGCAGCTTTCTGGGCCTGAGCATGGCAACATTTTTAGCAAGACACCAATCCGTTTGTTGCTTTCTTATGGTAAACTTCAGTTAAACTTGACAAAAACTTTCCCTTCATTCACACTGGCCTGAAAGGTGGATGAGAGTCTCCCAAACAGGTACAGACAAAATCACAGGCTTCTATGAGGCGCACTGAGTAGGGCAAGGAGGGCACCATCACACCATCAGTATGAAGGGACAGGGCAGGAAGAGTACCCCTGTGCACGTGGCCTGATCTGAGGCAGCAGTGAAAGGTGCTTCCCAATGGCCAAGGAACAGGCAGGAGGGAGAAGAGTTAGTGGCGGGGAGGGGAGGGGGATGAATGGGACCAGAAAAGTTGTGTCCACATGCTCTTGCACTGCCTGGGAAGGCGAGCTAGGAAAAGTTGTCTCCAGATTCTGTGTCCCTAATTTCAATACTGTCAGCACCTAGGAAAGTGTTGTTGAAGGGAATTATGCCAGCATCTTGAGTCCATGTCTGGAGAGGGCCAGGGGGCTAAGCATGGCATGCCCAGGATAGGAGGGCAATAAGCTCAAGGTTGCCACATGCTCCCGTCACCCATGCAGTATGGGAGAGCTCTCTGCCAGGGCTGGGGCAGGAGGTGGGGGCAGGGCATTACACAGCAAGAAACAGATTCGTCTGGTTCATTCGGTGCATGCAGCATAGGAGGTAGAGCCAGGAGAGGTGTAGGTGTACAGTGTGGGTGGGAGGTGGGCTGGGGGAGATGAAGGCTTGAATAACAAAGGAGACTCAGAAAGGATAAGCCATGCACGCTTCCAGGTCTCTGCCTACTGGATCCAGACAGAAAGCACAGTCCTAGCAATAAACTTCAGTCCACGGCACGTTGCTCACTTCCCTGACTCTCCAGCCACCCTCCAGAAGCTGCACGGGGTTGGTGGCCAAGAGGCCAGCCCTGCCAGCTCAGGAATATTGGACTTATGCAATTCAGGCTGGCGCGGGAGCAGGGGAGCTGGGAGTTCACCCGCATCTCCCTTGGGCTCTCTCCCCGCCCCCTGCCAGCTCCTGCAAGTCACACCAAGGGTCAGGGGCCCCGCGGCTGCAGCTGGGGAGGCCCTGGCTGTAGGAGCCGTGAAAAAAGGAGGGAAGGGAAGAGAGTACCTGTTGCTGAATGCATCCTGCTTTGGCTCTTACTCCTCGGTTGCTTGTGGTGAGAGTTGCCCATCATTCTGTTCTGGACTGGCAGCCGCCCCGTAGCTGCCGCCGCCGCCTCCGCCTCCTCCTCCTCCTTTTCCTCCTCCTCCTCTTCCTCCTCCCCCCCTCCTCCTCCTCTCCCCTCCTCCTCTTCTGCCTGTGCTCCTCCCCAGGTGCTTACATCACCTCAGCTTTGCTTCTCACACACATGGCTCATCGAAATCCCACTTGTGCCCCTGGCACACAATTGTCCAGACCTGACCCTCTCACTTGGACTACAGCCTGCTAGGAGCTTCTCTCAGCCTCTCTCTCCTTCTCTCCCTCTCTCTCCCTCCCTCCCTTCCTTCCTCCCTCCCTTCCTCCCTCCCTCCCTTCCTCTCTGTCTCTCCCTCTCCTTTCCCCTCCCCCTTGCTTAGTGCTCCTCAGGTTGAGCAGCTCAGGTTCTCGAAGAACCCTAGCAAGCCCTGAGCGTGGCCCCCACCTCATCTGCCTTTGCAGACGGGGCCAGCACGGGATCCCTTGGGGACCCGACTCGCCTGCCCTCACTGTCCCTGGCTGCCTCTGCTCTCAGCGCTGTCATTTCTGCTGCCGCGAGCTCACTCGTCTGCAGAAGCTCGCAGGAGCGAGGGGCCAATAACAGAGCCTAATCCAGGAGTGTGACAGGGACCAGTGAAGGAATGTGTTACCCAGGAATTCTAAGTCACACAGCTCCCTGCTCCATTGGGGGATGGATCCAGTTCTATAAGTGACAGCTGCCAATGGACTCTGGGCTCCAGTCTTGACAGAGACTTGGAGAAATCTAGGCAAAACAAGAGGCTGCTAGGCTGCAGGCTTGAAGCTAACACGGCTGGATGCCTCTAATATGCCCAATGTGGCCACCAGGCATACCTACCTTCCTGTCAGACACACCTGAAGCCTCACTCCACTCACCCCTTCCTTGCCTGCTTTGCCTTCCCCTTGGGAGGGCAGAGCTGGCATCCCAGAGATTCACAGACTGGAACTGGGATCCTCAGCAGCCAATGAAAGGACTCCTTCCATGAGCCCCACTGTAAGTCCACATGCATGCTCTCAATTTCTCTCTCTCTCTTTCACACACATGTGCACGTGCACATGCAGCTGCTCACTGTAAGTGCTGCAGCCCTGTGGGACTAGTGACACGGGGCAGACTGTGCTGGCTCAGCAGCTCATTCTAGCTCCAATACCTTGGCAGTGAGGGAGGGCCATGGTTCCTGGAATCAACTCTGCCAGAGCTAGACAACCTTGAATGACTTCATTTACTTAGCAGAGTTTCGGTACTGCCCAACAGTAATGTCATCAGATACCTGCACATGTAGACAGGAGACCTGTCTGTCATAGTCACAGCCACAGAGCACAGTTGATGAAGGTCCAGCTAGAGCATCAGCCTGGATGACTTGGGGCACTGCGCCACCCAGAAAGCAGAGCTTTCTGACTTTGGGGCAAGATGTTTCAAGCGGGATTCATCCTTCCTTCAATCCGCCCATTCATCCATCCACTCACCCACCCACTCATCCAACCAGTTATTTAGTCATTCTTTCAACATTCTGGCCAGAGAGGCCTTCTTCTAGTATTGGGAACACAAAGGTGAAAGTCAGCACCTAAGAAGGGTGACCAACATATGCACACACCATAGCAGTAGACTATGGTCACTACTCTACCAGGGAAAGAACCCACATATTGTGGAGTCACCAAAAAGAAACTTCTTCACTCTGGAAGGGTGGGGGATACCTTCTCAGAGGAAGTGACCCTTGGGCTGGGTCATGAAAGATGAAGCAGAGTTGGCCAGACACAGAAAGGGGAAAGGCACACTGTTAAATATTTGGGATATTACTTCTGCTAGGAACCACTCCTGCCAGGCTCCCAGATGTCAAAGATCTCTTTAGTTCTCTTCAACAATCCCACACGTCCCTTCCTGCCAGCAGACCGAGGTTACTGAGAGAGGCAAACGCTGCCTTCCTGGCTGCCCAGCTTAGTGGCAGAGACAGATTATCACACAGAGAAGTCACAGAATGGTGTCATCCTTGCTTGGCTTTGCAGCTCATTGTAGAATGTGGCAGGAGGCCTCCAAGGGGACCTGCCAGAGGCCAGAAAAGAGGACTTGTGAAACATAAGTCCCAGAGCAAGTATGAAGGGCCAAAGTGAAGCATCTTGGGAAAATAGATTTATGAATATGGTAAAAATCTTGAAGGAGAGGTTTGAAAAATACTTGGTCCCTGCCCTCTTATCCACTTGTGATAGGTCCTAGATATGAGCCTTGATTGGTTTAAGGTTGTCCACATGGACTGGAAAATACTTAGAGAGGTTAGAAGAGACAGAACCATGACATCTCGAGATGGTTCTAAACTGTATATGGACACCCTAAAAGTCAAAATAGGATTGAACTCAACTGGGTTGTGGGCTTGAGACCCCAGATTATATTCCCAAGGACCCGGTGTGGAAGCTGGACTAGGAACAGGTATGTTTGGGAACTGTATGGGGACTAAGGGGATGGAGGGAGAGGATGAAGAATGAGTGAATGATCACAAACTGAACACCACTGTGGACCCACTACTCATGTAAAGAAGCTGAGCCTGACGAGGACAACAGAAGCCCTCCTCAGTGCAGTTTTTAGGCATCATTGCAGGTCTTCTGTCAACTGCCCTGTAGGGAGGTGTAAATAGTTCATTCTGCTTTACAGACACCTAAATTGAGGCTGAGAAAGAGCAGACAGATTGGCGAAGGTCCCCATTGACTCCTCCCACTGGATCTCCACATGTGTTAAAGTAGTTTTAAGAGTAGAAACACCACTGAAAGAGAACAGTAGACCCAGAACCCCTCCTTTCTCTCTATGTCCCTCCACCTTATCATTCTCTCTTTTTCTTGTCTGAACCTCTTATAAGTGGAGTCTACACCTTGTGTCCCATGTCCTCACCTCCCTGTCTCTGCTGGCCTCTCTGCAACCCCAGTCCCTCCTCATCTCCAACTGGAGCTCCCCTCACTTAGTCACCAGTGTCCCCATGGCCACAGCAAGTAGCTGCTTTAGCATTTTTTATCATTGGTCCTCCCTGCTCTGCTTGTCACTGGGGATTACACATTCCTGGCCAAAATGAACCCAGCTACTACATGGGGAAGCCAGGATTTGAAGTCCTGTCTGTCTCTCTTCAAATTTAGTATTTTCTCCACCATATACCTCTTTATCATCTGAAGTGGATGTAGAATGCCTTTAGACATTTTTAACATTTTCCTCTGCCACCCCTAGCCATTTGCTGAGTCCTCTAAGTTGTTCCTTAGAACTGTCTCATAGACAAGCTTCTCAAGTGTCACCTTCACTTCCCTCACCCTGGCTCCAACCACCATTATCCCTGCACTGGACCACAAGGGTGAACATCCTCTTCACTGGGCTCCCTGCTTCCACCCCTGCATCCTATAATCTATTCTTAACACTGCAGCCAGAGGGAGAATTTACAGACATAGACCAAATCACATCAGTCCATTGCTCAGAACCTTGTCATGATCTACTGTTGAGAGTGTCAAGTCCATTTTCTCTAGCCAATACTCAGAACTCACCCCACCTGACCTCTTCTCCTTCTTTCTTTCTTTTCTTTCTTTCTTTCTTTCTTTCTTTCTTTCTTTCTTTCTTTCTTTCTTTCTTTCTTTCTTTCTTTCTTTCTTTCTTTCAAGATTTTATTTATTTATTTGTAGAGAGAGGGAAAGGAGGGAGAAAGAGTGGGAGAGAATCATCAATGTGTGGTTGCCTCTCACACAAATCCTACTGGGGACCTGGCCCGCAACCCAGGCATGTGCTCTGACTGGGAGTTGAACCAGTGACCCTTTGGTTCACAGGCTGGCACTCAATCCACTGAGCCACACCAGCCAGGGCTTCACTTTCTTTCTTTATTCTCTGAAATAAACCCCTCTGCTCATTCACTCTATGAACTATTCAATCTGTTCTTTACCTACCTCCTCTTTGTGATTTATCATTCCAGGGTAAAGCAAGCCAGGGCAATTTCGGAGTCAGAGAAATCTGGATTCAAATCCTCTGTCATTTCTACTTGTTGTGACCCTGCACAGTTACTTAACCTTCCCAGCCTCCATTTCCTCATCTGTATAATGGGCTATAGAAACATCTAACTTGCAGGCACCAGATACATAGTGGGTGTTTGCCAAAAAGTGCTTCTCATGCCCTTCTCACTATCTCTCCCTACTGTTCCCAAATTCTACACCTCATCAAGCTTCAAACCCTACCATCCCATGAAAGCCCTCTCCCCACCCACCCCTAGTCTGCAGGGTTCCCTTCCCCTTTCAGGTACCTCCAACCCTGGCTGTCTGAGCCACTCATTTGTCTCTAAACATAGATGTTATTAACTTGTTGGAAATCTTTCATGTGCTCATGAACCTTCTATGCCTGGCAGCTTCTGAGTTTCTTGAGGGATGGGTCAGAATCTGAGTCTCTGAGTAGGCCCTGCAGAGGGCCTGGCGCAGAAGATATGCCTTAAAGTTAAATGTTTGCTGGTGAATCAGGACAGGCCAAGTCACCCTGCTCATGCAGACCCCTTCCCTCTTCTTCTTCCTCCTACCTTTCTTCTGCTCCCTAACAATCCTTCCAAAATCTTCATAGGCTTGGTTCTCGTGCCCCTACCAACCTAGGAGTCTTCTCAAAATGTTCACACCCATTCCTATTTATCAGGTGGACATCCAGGCTGTGTGTGGTGCTGGTGACAGCTGTTTTTGACCATGGAAAAGTGCTGGACCAGCTATCCTTTGCACTGAGCATTGTGCTGGGGTTGGGACCAGCCGAGGTGCAGTGGTATTAGGAGGGCCTTAAGCCCCCTGTGGTATCTTCCTGGCACATGTTGAAGCTGAGGCAGGCCAGAAGCATCTGTGTCTATGGTGGAGAGAAGGCCAAGCCTCGCCATTCAACAGGTCCCTCACCCGACTTGGTACCTCAGACACACCAGGAGAGGAGACAGAGAAGTCTGAGGCCTGAAATAAGTAACTCTGGGTACATCTCCCCAAACTGATAGTGTTTAGGCTCACTGTCACCTTGTCAGCCATGTCTAGCTGTACTCAGGGCTGGGGGCAGGGGACAGGGCAGTACTATTGCTAGACTATATTCCTGAGCCCAAGAGATGGGACAAGACCCAGCTTATCACTTTAGTTATGCTCTTGCTTTCTCCTCATAACCACCCTGTGACTGCAGATTTTGGGACCCTATTCTCTAGATGAGGAAATGGAGTCAGGAAAAGAGGTGAATCTGGCAAGTGGCATAGTGAGGACTAGAACCCAAGTTATGCTGACTCCCAACCTGGTTCTTTGTTACTCTGCAGGCCCCGTCTGCCATGACCTGTATACACTCCACCCCGGGGTAGGGATCTAGAGGTACAAGTTCCTTGAGGAGAAGGGAATTCTAACACACAGCAACTACTCTGACTCCAGCAGGCCATAGACAACCAGAGGCTGGCCCTTGGCAGTTCACGCAGCATCTTGTATCAGAGACACTTTCCAACTGCATGCCAGTTGTAGGCCCTCAAACCTAAAGTACCAACTTCTTTTCCAGCCCCAAATAAGTGCTTTCTGCTTTCTGTTCCTTCTGTCTGGAATGCTTTTTCTTCCACTTCCATCTCTGCTTGTGAAAGGTCATATAATCTCTCAAAACCCAGCGTCCTCCTCCATGAAGCTTTCTCTCAACCTTGCAGCCATAACAATTTCAGCTCCACATGGCCACAGCCTTTTCATGAATGTCAGCTCCATTGCATATGCTTTCTTGTCCTGCTTCAAGCCTTTTCCGATCTCTCCAAATGTAAACAGGTTTCTCCTGTGTTTATTCCTACAGCACAATACAATGTTCCCAAAAGACCAGTACACATTTGCTAGTGGTGCATGAGGTCATAGTATGGGAGGGAATTTTACATATGCATGGATGAGCTTTTTAAGTCGAAGAGTCATGCATTTTTTCTAATGCATATTAGACTCTAATAATAATTAGAGGAAAAATTACTGCATAAATGTATAATTTCTTGAGTATTCAAGACTGAATTAAACCAGTTGGTTTAAAGAAAAATAATTAGGTGTCTGTAAAGCAGATTGAACTATTTACACTTTCCTCCAGGGCTGTTGTCAGATTTGCAATGATGCTTAAAAAGTGCCCTGAGGAGGGCTTCTGGGGTTTTGACATGAGTAGTGGATCCATGGGTGTGTTCAGTTTGCAATCATTCACCGAAAGGTGCACTTTTTTTTTTTTAAAGATGTTATTGATTTAGTTTTAGAGAGAGGGGAAAGGAGAGAGAAAGAGAGGGAGAGAAACATTGATGTGCGAGAGAAACATCAATTGGCTACCTCTCGCATGCTCCCAACCAGGGACCTGGCCTGCAAATCAGGCATGTGCCCTGACTGGGTTCACAGGCCATCACTCAACCCACCGAGCTACACCAGCCAGGACAAAGTGTACACTATTTTGGTGTGTACTTTTGATGTGTACACTTTTTGGTGTGTATGTAATCGTCCATAAACAGTCTAATTTTTAAATTTGTTTTTATTTTTTTAAATTCTCACCTGAGGGTATGTTTATTGATTGCTGAGAGAGGGGAAGGGAGGGAGGGAGAGAGGGGGAGAAAGAGAAACATCAATGTGTGAGAGAGAAACATTGATCAGTTGCCTCTCACACAAGCCCCAATTGGGGATCAAACCTGTAACCTAGGTATGTGCCCTGACTAGGGATCAAACCTACATCCTTTTGGTGTACAGAACGATGCCCCAACCAACTAAACCACAACAGCCAGAGCAAAAAGTCTAATTTTTAAAAAATTGTTGACACACAGTACTTCCTCACTCAAGGGGAGTTGAACTCTGTGTATTTGGGACTGAAGTGACTAGTAGAGTGATGATGACATTAACATCCAAGGAAAGGGGGTGCAGGTGTAAAGAAAGTGGATTTAGGGAAGGCAGGAGGCTGTGGAATTGTGATTTGGGGCATGTTTTCCTTTTTGGTCCTGTTCAAGTAAAAAAGCCAGAGTGCCGCTGAGAGGTGGTGCTGATGAGTAGCAGGCCAAGGCCAAAGCCATGGAACCAGCTGAGATCTGGATCATAAATGAGCATAAAACCCAAGAGCTAAACAGAGAGACTGGTACAGGGGACAGAGTGCTGGCCGTCTGTTTCATGACCTTGCATGTGTCCTGCGCCTCTCTGACCCCCATTTAGTTTCCACTTGAGCAGTAAAATAAAGACCTAATTGTTCCCTCAGGATCCTTTCAGCTCAGACATTCAGAAAGGGGTTGTCCTATATACTGATATTAGTCAACAAGTACGTTCTCAAATAATTTGATCACCAATACTGTTCTAGGCACCATTTTAGTCACAGGGAACACAAGAATGAGAGGCCCCAGCTGCTGTCCTCAGGGGGTTCCTAGGCCTTGTTCTTTCTTACATCCTTGCCCCTGGAGATAGGCCACCACCAAGTTCTAGAGTAGAAGAGTCTCTAGAGACTTGGAAAGGAAACCCTAGCTGGGGTTGGAAATGCACATGCTTCTGAAGGTCGGGAAGGGCAGGGAAGTTTGTGAAGTAGGCTGGGGGAAGCAATAGGGGTGGTGGAGGACTGAAGTGTGTTCACTGCCCACCCCCACTCTGGGTCCCAAGGCACTTAACCTCCAACCTGAGAAACCTCTACGCTGGCCCAGTCTAACCCAGAGGTAGTCCACAGGCTGCCAACAGCTTGCCAGTTTGCATCCCACCAGCTGTGGTCTCCAAGTATTTTTGAGCTTATCTCCCAACATATGGATATTTATTTATAAATGACATGCATGTAATATTGTAATAATTGATTTTATAAATTATGAAACATAACAAATATGGAAATTAAGATATTAAAAAAAGAATGTTGATAGGATTTTTAATATTTCCTTCCTGTACCTCAACAGATTATGCCTGTACTTTGTAGAACATAGGTTTAGTGAATCACCCTCTGCCTTACAGCCAGATGATGGAAGGAGGCCAGAAGAAAGGGGTTAAGCATGTGTTGGACAGGACAGACACAAGGAGCTTACAATCCAGTCAGAGGAGACAGGCAATGACCACATCTATTAATAACCAAGGTAGGGCTAGCTTGTGCTATGCAGCAGTGCAATGAAGAAAATCAACATGGTGATACGATGGTGAGTGATGAGGTGGAGGTGGGGAGCTAGTTTGGGTAAGTAACTAGAGATGGTCTTTCTGAGCTAAGAACTGAGAATGACAAGAGGCCATCAGAGGGAAGAGAAAGTGCCAAGTCCACGAGGTGAGAAGGATGTTGATGTTTTTGAGAAATGGGAAAAAGGCCAGCATGTCTAGGGTGGAGGAGATGAGGGCGGATTTCATTTTAAGTGCAATGGGACATTATTTGAGAGTTTTAAGCAAGGAAGCAACAGGATTTGATTTAAAATTTTAAAAGATTACCATATCTGCTATATGGACAGTAGTTTGGAGGGGTTTCAAGCAGAAATGGGGAAGTCAGGAAGCTATGGCACTGGTCCAGGGAAGAGATGATGGACCAAGATCAGGGCAATGGGAACAGCAAGAACCAGGCAAGCATAATATACATTTAAACTTTGTAACAACCCTATAATAATGCCCTTGAAAGGATACTATTATCATCCCCATAGCAGATATGAGGAAACTGAGGCCAAACAAAAGTCAAATAACTTGTCCAAGATCATATGGCTTGTAAGTGGTAAAAGCAGGAATTCACCCAGGTCTGCCTGACTTCCTTCCCATCCTACTCAAAATTCTAATTATGTTTCCTGCTCCAGGGAATCATTCACCAGGACAATGCAGGGTCTTCCTGTTTCAATCCTGAAAATCACTGGGCATCCTGAACAGAGAAGAGGGCATTGAAGACTATTTGACCTAGCAACCAGCCATGGGTATAGAAGTGATTAAAACAGTCCATTTGTCCTGTTTTCCTAAACATGCTGAGTTCACCGGAGCTCTAAGTAAGGGAAAAACCATTCTTTCCTTTGGAGGGGGAGTGGACAGGAGGGGGCTGGTAAGGGTATATTTGGAAATAGAAAAACCAAAAGCTGCCAACTTGTGCCTTCAAGGAAAGCCCAGGGGCTCAGGCCAAGACAGGGGAAGTGACTTGCCAAATCCCTCACAGCCCCCAAAGTTATCCGTGTGAAAAAGAAGACAGAATTGTTCCTGCCAAAGACATGGAGTCCTTTACAGAGCACTTTGTTAGCAAAGCCTAGCATCCCTGTCACTATGCAAAGCACGTTGGACCGTTGCCATGGCAATAAGCAGCTGGGCGTCTGAATCAGCTCAAGGCCTGCCTCGAGAGAGGACCAAGACTGTGGGGGCATCTCCCAGAGGGTTGGGGAAGCTGTATTTTGTGTACATCGATGAGGAGCTCTGAGCTCCCTTCCAGGTTACTGCGGTTTACAGTTTGTGTCTTCAGGAAATAGTTCCTGTGCCAGATATGCCTAACTCCACAGCCCCCTAGGTTGGCATGACCTGACCCCTTTCCCTGGTTTTCTCTGGGTGGATTTTTTCCCTTTCTTCTTTGAGTGGCTGGATAATGAGCAATAAATGGAAACAGCCAATGGCTGTAAAACAAAACTCCCTTGTGGTATGAGTATAGGAAAAAACCAAAGTCCAGAGGAAAAAAGTGACTTGCTGAAGGTTGTGCAACCTTGGTGGTACCACAGTCAGAGCACAGCTCCCCAGAATCAAGGTCACAAGCTAGACAGAGCTGGCATTAGACTTGAGGCTGGTCTCTGCACTTCACCCCATGGCCTCATATTCCAATGCCAAATGCACTCCACACCCCCCATGTGAATGAGACACACAATTGCAAGTGATTCTAGATGCTGTTCCTACTCTGTCACTTAATATGTAAGGCAAGTAAGTGTTCTGCAGTAAAGACCAGCAGCCACTGACTGCTATGCCTTCATGGGCCTCAGTTCCTTCATCTCTAAATGAGGATAATGCTAGTTTGGGTTTGCTAGAGGAATGAAATAAGAATGCATATAAAGTGCATGGATCAAGTTTTGATGCATAGTAAGTACTCAGTAAATGTTAGTTACTATTAAGGTTATTCCTTTAGGGGCCAGCCCAAATTCTGCCACCTCAGTGGCTCCAGCCCTCATTTGATGCAGTTCAGTTTCATTCCTCAATCGTCCACTAATTGCTGGTTGCCAGCACCTGGAGTTGAATTCCATCTGCCAGAGGAAGGAGAGGGCATCAAGAAAAGGTGATACTGAGCAGGTCCTTAAAGAAGGAAGCAGCATTTACAATAAAATGAAAGTTGAAGAGAAGACATTCCAGGCAAAGGGAACTTTTTGATAAGGAGCATAAGGTATGAAGATATGTTCTGCTGGGGAGAAAAATGAGTGATCTAGTAAAGTCAGATAGAAGGTGAGGCAGTTGAGACCAGACCACAGAAGTCTTAAGTGTCATGATAAGAAGTGTGGATTTTTGGAGAATATTATGCTAAGTGAAATAAGACAGGTGGTAAAAGACAAATACCCTATGGTCTCTTCTATAAGTGGACTCTATTCAACAGAATAAACTAATGAACAAAATAAACCATAGGCACGGAAACATGGAGCAGACTGAAAGTGACCAGAGGGGAGGGGGAAAGAGGACAATGGTGGAAAGAAGAAGGGACTAAACAAAGAACATGTATGAATGACCCATGGACATGGACAACAGGGTGGGAATTGACTGTGGGAGAAAAAATAAAAGAAAAAAAAAGAAGTGTGGATTTTATCTTGAAGGTAACAGGGAACCTCTGAAACTCTTAGGAGAGGAAGGGACCTGGAGATCGGCGTGGAGGCTGCACTGTTGAAGGTTGATTGGAGAGAGCTAAGAAGAGCAGCTGGAAGCTGTGGAAGGCAGTGGTGTGAGAAGTGATGAGGAGCTACCTTGAGAGGAGCAACAGTATAGAGAGAAAGAGCAGACAGTGGTGGGACATAGGGATAGAATGGGCACTGCCATTCTCCAAGTTAGGGAGCCCTGGAAGAGAAACAGGTGCAGGGATGGGAAGGAGAGACCTCATCTTGGCCACTGTGTGTGCAGTGCCTCTGGAACGGGCTGTTTAGGAGGCAGTGGAGATATGCAGTCTGAGGTTCAGCAGAGGGGGCTGGAGATAGAAATGGAGCAGTCACCAGTTCTCAGGAACATGTGAAGCCAGAGTGGATGAGATGGTCCAGGTTGAGTGGGAGAATGGGAAGACAAGGGAACACTGATGTGTGAGCTTTGCATCATGGCATTTTGGGTCTCTTCCTAGCTCTGCAGTGGTTGTTTTCCTGATGCATGAGCCAAACACTTTCTTTAAGCCCCCTGATATGCAGACCGAGGCATCCCGGCAACTCGGCCAACAGAGACAGTGCAGATTCTCATGAGTACAGCCTTAGCAATACAGGCAGGCAGCTAGCATCCTTGACATGAGGATTTTCTGTAAGAGAGACTTGATAATTTCAATAGGTCATAAAGAATTAAGGGGCAGGCAGAGGAAGCCTTTAAGTATTGGGAAGCTATCAAGACCATGGTGGCAAAAACAAGCTTTCCAAAATTTGGTTTTCACTTGAAAGCTCAAATCTCATATTTGGTGACAAACACGGTCAGCTGTTTTCCTTAAGGTGACAGATTCACTCCATTCATTTTTGAGAAAATGTCTGCCAGGCACCTAAGTCTGAATAACCATAGTCTGTCTGTCAGCTGTGCTTTCAAGTACAAATGAAGTTGTATGCAAAGAGGCCTGCTGTGCTTGCTGTGCTCACCCTCAAACAATTGCACAAGTGCTTTTCTTTGAGACAGCCACACACTTCCTTACACAGCACAAGCACTTGGTGTGCTCTTCCCACTCCATCACACAGATTTGTAAAAGTGCTGAACTCAAGGGTGCAGATGTAATACAGTGAACAAGTTTTACTGCTTTATCAAAGTCATCCTTCAGTGAGACTGGCTTTTTAAAACCTGTGAATGTGTGCTGGTGATGTAGACAGTGACCAGTGCTACAGGCGGGTACCACTGCTTTGATTCAAGCCAAGCTGTCAGCAGTTTTGCCCTTGGTGCAAACATCAACCTAGTGAAATAGGCAAATACTGGCTTAGTATTATCTTGAAAATAGCTCTGTGCATACCTCTGAAAGGGTCTCAGGAACTCCTGGGGGAAGGGTGTCTGTGGATCATATTTTGAGAACTGCTAGTTAAGGAAAATTCTTGCCCAGGTCCACAACGGCAAGTTAAAGAAGGTTTATTGCATCATTATTTGTGGTTACAGGGAGTTGGCAAGGCCAAGATGTCCAGTCTCAGAGGAACAGAGAAGTAAAATGTGGCAGGTGCATGACATGTCAGAAGTGATAAACTAGATGTGCACATAGAAACATGGACAGACCTAAAAAACAAAGTGTTGAAGGGAAAAAGAAATAGAATATGACCTATGGATCAACTCTACTTATATACATTAAAAGCATATATATCACCACATACATGTAAGTATTTTTACTTCTCACCCAAGGATATGTTCATGGATTTTGAGAGAGAGAGAGAGAAACACTGATGTGAGAGAGAACCATCTAACAGTTGCCTCCTGTATGTGCCCTGACTGGGGATTGAACCCAAAACCTAGGTATGTGCCTTGTCTAGAAATTGAACCCACAACCTTTTGGTGTATGGGATGATGCTCCAACCAAGTGAACCATCTGGCCAGGACAAGACACTATATATTTTTCAAAGACATCTATACATCCAAGAACACATAGCAACCCACTGAGAGGAGAGGGAAGTGGGGATTGGAAATGAAAGGGAAAAATAAATTAAGATAAAATTATTTTAAAGGACCTTGCATGGATAGATAATAGTGTGCAGAAGAGTACATTCACTGCACCCTTGAGTGTAAATAAGAACAGAGTGAATAGGAGACAGAAGATATTTTACTCTTTCAAGAGTCTTAATGGTGAAAGGAAGGGGGTATTGCTTGAGCGAAGTCCAGAGAAAGAAGTCAGTGGGATATCTGCTTTTTGCCTCCTGTCTATCCACCTTACCCGCACTAGCTTGGGTTACCATGGGCCTGGTTCTGAAGCTTACAGAATAAGGCCCAGAAAGGTAGGGGAGGGCATGGCAGGAACTCCTGCTTGCTGACTCCTATTTTCTCTGGGAAGTAGGAGATGAGGTCATCGCCTAGAAGTAGGAGGTGGCATGCAGTCAAGGCTTGAAGAGCTGGGGAAGATGTGAAGCAGCTGCCATAGAGACTAGAGACAAGTACAAGTATGTACAGGCCCAGCTGTAGATGGGGGACGTCTGAGATGGATGGGAGGAAAACTGCCTTGATTTTTCATTCATTTATTCAGTCAGTTAGTCAACAAATATTTATTGAGTATCTATCATGTGCCAAGAACCTTACAAGGTACTTATGATACTGTAAGGAGTATCCTCATGGACCTGCCAGTTGAGTGTGTGTGTGTGTTGGGGGGTGTTAAGTAAGCATGCAAAAACAAATGTAATTAAGCTATGATAACTACAGGGAAAGAAGATACACGTTGCTGAGAGAGTATGCTAGTGAGGCCTGATACAGTCTGGGAGGCTGCTCAACAATTCCATAGTGTCCCACTGTCAAGATGCTCTGTAATTTAGTTATCCAGTCCCTTATTGTAGGGTATTTAAAATTTCTTCCTTTTCTTTCCACATTATAACCAACATTTTGATGTCCATCTTCATACATTCATATTTGGGCACTCATTTGATTTCCTTAGCATGCATTTCTAAAAGTAGAATTGCCAGGTCAAAGGGTATGCACATTTTTAAGGTTTTTGAAACATACTGCCCTGCAGAAAGGTTTCACTGGTTTACACTGGGAAAAGTCTGCTTTAAACAAAACAGTGAACAGTAGTCAGATCTAGGAGAAAAAAAATTTTTAAGATTTTTCTTTTCTAGATTTTCTACATTTCTCCCCCCCTCCATTTCTCCACCTTTTAACCACTTGTGTGTGTGTTACTCATTTCAAATGTTTTTGAATCATTAATGCATACACATGGCAAAAGTATTCAGAGAGTGCAAAAAGGAATTCAGAGAAAAGCAAGTCTCCTTGGCCCCTAGTCTAGTTTCTTGGGCATCCTGCCAGAGATGTTCTGTGCACATATAAGAAATTAGATGGTAGGGTCAGATTATATACATTTTTTGGCACTTTACACTTTTCATTCAACCCAAAGAGCCACCTTGTTTTAAAGGCTTCATAGTATTCTATGGTTATTTAGCTATTTGCACTCTTTTCCCATTACAAAAAAGTATATCATTTATTTAACAACAATAACAAAGGTGGAAAAGGAAGGGAATAGACCGCCTACTGAGGTTACAATATGCCTCTGTCTGCTCTAGTAATATGCTGGGTGATATGAATTAAAGGCTAAGAGATTTTTGTTAGTCTCCAGGAAAAAAGTAGATTTTTTTTTTTAGTCTCAAGGTTTGGAACTCTCATGCTTTTATTAAGCAATTGATTTGCTTTTTTTCTGTGAATCTTATAACCAATCATGTCTCCTGTTCTGTTATCTGCCATGAAAGAATTTGAGATTCATATTTATCAAGAGGGGACTTCTTGACATTCACTTTCTCTGAAGACTTCTTCACCAGCTCCCTTTGTTCTCCCTTTGCCTCATCTTTCTCTTGTACATCTAATTTAGGCTCTCTCCAAGTATTGGATGTATCTTCATAAGCCACCTTAAATCCTTTTTGAAATAAATCAAGGTATAAATAATTTTTGACCAAAATTGAGTTAAATGCTTGAGTCTCTCTGGGACACAGTCCTCAAGAGGGATAGGCAAGACATAAACAAAAGGTGCTTCAAGAAAACAACAAAAACCTAATTGGAGGTCAATCGATTTCTAGGCTACATGCGTCAAAGCTGAGGTCTTCAGCTTCCAAACGCGCAAAGCAATTTAGCGCTGGAGTTCCCATGGCAACGGTGCCTGCTCGCCTGAGAAGAGGAAGGAACCGGGCCTTTCGGTTGCTGGAGGAGCTCAGGCTGCTGGCCCCATGACTTCGGGCCTTAGTGTTGAGATGCTCTGGGGCTCCCCATTAGTGGGGGACGCTGGATTTGGACCTAAGTGAAAATGCAGTTGCTGAGCATAGGTGAAAAGCATACAGTGGAGGTGGGGTGACAGCAAGGTAGCCCTCCAATACTTGAAGTTAGTTCTCACTTCTTTTCCTCCCTCTCTCCTGCTGCTAACGAGAGAGTGGAACGCAGGAGATAGAAGTCAGTGGGAGGGATCACACTGAGCAGTCCTTTCTCAAAGGGGCTGAAAGGGTGAGTGGGACAGAGAGGGAGAAAGGGTTGACCTCATTAACATATTTAAAGCCTCAGCCTAATTGAGCGTTTCGGTCTGCACTGAAGAAAGGTTGTGTTAGCCAGCTGCACGGGGAGGGGCTGCATGAGGGCTGGAGGAGGGAAGCCCAGAACTACAAGGGGGTCAGGTTGGGGTGAATGACCCCCTCACCAGTAGGGGAGGATATAATATAGATGAGCATTCATCTGATCTGGGAGGACAGAAGACTTTCTAGGCATAAAAACCACAAAGGAAAAGGCAACATGTTTGGCAGCATTATTTAAAAAATAAAATGTTAGCACATCCCAAAGCACAATAAACCCAAAATCAAACACAAAATACAAAACAGGGAAATAAAAATATATTCCCAACACAAGGTAGAAAAAGATTTATGTCTTTATTATATAAAGAGTTTTAAGTAAAGATCTTTGTCAATAAGTGGAAAGACACACATTTTACTTTTATAATCAGAAAGACCAACTCTGTTTGAGAGGAGACCAGAGGAATGTGTCATTCTCTGAAAGGGAAGCTATTAAGAATGCCAGAATGTGGATCAGCTCACACAGCAGCAAAAGTAGCCCAAGGGAGACAGAGTTTGAAAATGTCCTGCTTACTGCACTGGGGAGATGGGACTGGGAGTCTCCTAAAGCTTAGTGCACCCACCTAAAAGTAACCAATTTAGAACAACCTATAAAAATGTACTGGAACCTGTCACTGACCTGTGGAAACATGAGGACTCTGCTTCCCATACTAAGTAGAGAGAGGTGTATGGCAGAGAATGTATTGCAACATTTGCAATGCAAGAGGGCTATGGTGTCTTCCCCATACCTGGAGCTGACTGGCCCAGAATAAGAGGATACTCAGCAATGCCTTGCTGAAGAGTCTATGAGGTTCTCTTGACAATAAGCAAGTCCTGAGGTGGAGTCCCTGCTCCCAGGCAGCCTGCAAGGGACTCACCTAGGGGAAGAGACCCACTGTGTGTTTCTGTAGGTGGCAAAGCTATTAATTTCTCCCACAAACATTGCTTGAGATCTATTATGTGCCATGCATGAGCTAGAAGTAGAGGAATATACCCCAAATGAAGAGGTTATTATAAAGAGTTCTCGGTCTCTTGGTGGAGATCATATGCAATTTGTGAGGGAAGCAGCTTTTGAGATGGGTTTTGAAGGTTGGGTAGGAAGGAGTTCAGTTGGCAGAGGAATATAGTCAGGGAGGAGATGAGAATTGGGAGTGAAGGCAAAGACATGTGAGTGGGCGTGATGATCTCTCAGGCCCTTTTCAGCTCTGCCAGCTTATGTTTATGAACTTCAACTTCATCCTAAGCAATCATGTCTGTGAAATCTTAGATTCGGTAGGTTGCTTATACTTTAATATGTAAAAAACAAATACATAAGTATTCAAATAAAAAGAAAAGTTCTTGAACTTTTTAAAGGTATTTCAATTAATGTCAGTGGAGGCAGCTCCACACTTTGGGAAATTGTGCCACAGGTAATAAGGAGCCACTGAGGGCTATATCTCCAGAACTGAGAAGATTGGAGGGGGAGAGAATGGAGGCAAGCAAACTGGTCAGGAAGTTATCATGAGAATCCAGGGAGAGGAAATGGGGCCCTCAACTCAGAAGAAATGGCCCAGAAGCCTGGAATGTGTGGGAGAAGTGACTGACTAAAGAACGGGTTCCTAATTCCTGGTTTGCTGCACTCAAATCCTAATGAGTCAGAGCTCACATTCAATTCTGGCCATTACGTTCTTCTCAACATGGAGGGGTATTGTTTTCCATTTCCCTTCCCCAATTTGGGACACATTGTTATGGCTGCTTAAACAAGGTGCCAATCCGACTGGGCAGTGGCAGGAAATATTTTTCCACAGGAAAGGCTCACATCAGATCCCTGCTGCCTTTTGCAAGTGGGAATCGTGTCTCCTTCTGCTAAGGACAGGAGGCCAGACCACAGTCACACTTTCAACAGGTGTTAATAAGAGAGAAAAGCCTCCTTTTCATTTAGCAGCCTGGGGATGGAGTGTCTGCAGAAGGGCTGTGGGGAGCACACGGGAGATTCAATCCCAGTTCTGTTGCCTGAGCAGCATGGAGTGAAAGCCTTGAGAGGTGGGTGGCTCAGGAGAGGCTACCACTTGCCTTTCCACTTGCAACCTGGAGGGGGGCCTTCCCTCCTGACACTCAGAAAAAAGGTTGGAAACCACCAGGGCCATCAGTCGAAGTTGGAAAAGCAGGTGAACATGCCTTGTGCTCCTGGAGGAATGGGAGAGGAACCATAGGGGAAGGTGAACCAAAGAGGGGCAGGGATGGGGATGACAGAGGACCCCAACCCCTCCCTCACCCTCAAGCCCACCTCCTTCAGCCAAAACCCCTAGCCTTGTTTCAGAAATCATGTGACCTCCAAGGCTACTCCCAGAGCAGTTGGCTTGGAGGCCTCCTGGCATCTCTGAGAGCCAATTGAGGCATGCTTCTCTCCCTTCTACTCTCCAAGCCTTTTAGTGTCTGACCTTTCACACCAGCAAGCTCACCTTCATCCCTACTCAGTGCCAGGCACTGGAGACACAAACTGGGAATTGGCATCCAATCAGTCATGCCTCAGAGGCCCAAAGGGCCAATTCTCTCAGAGGATGACAGGCATGCATGTTGCTCCTCATCCCATTACACTGGGAGCTCTCAGAAGGCCCAGCCACTGCTCAGTGCTGGCCCAGAGAGGGCATGCCATATATAGTATTTGTTTAACTTACTGAAGGAATTCTAAGCAACACGGGGAAATGAGATCCATGTTGGCCAAACTTACCTTCCAAGCACAACAGTTAAGAGGCTTTATGTATGATTTTGTTCAAGCTACTGGAACAAATACTGTATCAAGTGCAGTGGAAACTAAGAAAGGGCTTTTACTGGAGGTATCTGGGAAGGCTTCCAGAGGTGTCATCAAGGCAAGTTTTGAGGAATAAATGAGGTTTTTAAAGGATGGAAATGAACAGTGTAGCTAGTTGTAGAGAATGGTAGCATGAGCAAAGGTATGTGTGGTTGGGTCTGCACATGGAAGAATTCGCCACAAGGAAGTGGTAAGAGATAATGTGGGAAAGGTTGCCTACACGCATCCTGTGGAGGGCTTCAGTCACTAGCTGGAGGAATAGTCGGGAACATGTTGAGAAAGAAATCATAACTAAGACTGGCCTGGCAATGATGTGGGAGAAACAAGAGAGAGAAGGGTGGAGTAGGGAGTATGGAATAACATGAGGCCTCTATGAGAACAAGGCGGGAAGACAAAGTGTTAAATGCTGATGACGAATTAGGTTGTTTCATAATTACTAATAAACTGTAAATTGGCCCAGCCATCTAAAAGAGCAGTTTTGCAATATCTACACACACCCGTCAACCTAGCAATCTGACTTGTAGGTACAAATAGTCAAAAATTTCTACCTGTGTGTGGAGAATTTGTGGAAGAATGTTCATTGCAGTATGGTTGGTAATGGTAATAAAATAGAAACAACCCAAGTTTCTATCAGCAGGGGATTATAGAAGCAAATTTTACTATTCATCTGATGGTATACTGTACTGGGTAGTAGTTAACATGAACAACCTACATTTATATGTGTAAATGGAATAGAGACTAAAAATATAATGCTGAGAAAAACCTCCCAAATTTTAGACAGTTATTTCATGTAGAATACCACTTATGGCAAATATTCTATGTACAAAAACTACTACACATCATTTATGGACACATAAACATGGCTTGGATACATACCGTGGTCATGGCAATAAACCATGGGACTGGGGACAACAGCACAGGGATGTTGGTGGCATCTGTAAGGTGTTATTTTGCTAGGAAAAAAAATCTCAGGCAAACAACACAAGTGTTAACATTTGTTCATTTTCAGTAGAGGGTACATGAGCATTTGCTATATTATCCTCTGACTTTTTGTTAAAGATGCTATTTATTTATTTTTAGAGAGAGAGAGAGAAAGAGGAGGAGAGAAACATCAATGCGTGCTTGCCCCTCATGCGCCCCCTACGGGGAACCTGGCCCTCAACCCAGGCATGTGCCCTGACTGGGAATTGAACCGGCAACGCTTTGTTTCGCAGTTCAGTGCTCAATCCACTAAGCCACAATAGAAGGCCTCCTCTGAATTTTTTTAAAGAGTTTTTTTAAGTAAAAAAGAAAAAAAATGAGGGGAGAAATGAAAGACAGAACTGGCCATTACCACATCTAGCACCTAGAAACCCACAGACCTGTACTAAAGGATACCACAGCCACAATCAGTAAAAATAACAGGAAAAATGACGCCACAGCTCCTAGTAAATGCTGTATCACAGAGCCTGGGCTCAGTGCCACTCTTGCCCATACCCAGCTTCCCTGGCTTTCAGTCAAGAAAACAATAAATGAGTTGTGCACAAAAGCGAACCAAGGTGGAGAACAATGATTTGGAGCTTTTGCCAGGCCCGGATGTGAAGGCACTTGGAGAGCAAAATTTACACATATGTTCCCCACATGAGAAACAGCTCATCTCTGCAGGGTGTCCAAGAGCCACAGCCAAAGTGTCATGTCCAGCCTTTGCCAGGGACCAGGAGGGAGCCTTCCAGAAGGGAGGGAGAAGAGGAGGGCTTCTAGGGCATCAGACCAGGAGGGAAGGACAGTGAAATCAAAGGGAATGTAATCTCACTAGGATTAGAACTTAAGCTCCAGGCAGATTTATTTGTGCCTGCTTTGTTCACTGCTGTGTCCCCAGTGCCTACAACAGTGTGTGGCACATAGTAGATGCTCACTACATGTCGAGCCAGTGAAAGGGAGCAGTGAGTGTCAGGGTAAAAGGGAGGAGCTTTGAGTTCCCCCAGCTCTTCATCATCTTGATTGCTCAAACCAGATTTCCATGTGCCAAAGCAGGCACTCCAGTGAATTTACACTGCTGCTGAGAACTGGAATGGGGATGTCGGCAGAAGAAAGGACAATGCAGGCAGAGAGAAGAGAGGTTCCAGGAAGAGGAAAGAGCCAGGATGCTCAGACAGGAAACATCCCGAAAAAATTACAATCCAAACAAGTAGACGCAGGTGTGGGGAGGGTGTTTTTGGAAACAAAGTGGACACCAGAGAGAGTAAGGAAGGAGGAGGGGTCTCATTCCTGTTGGGCACTGCTAGCTCCCTAAGGCGCCTTTGTGCAATTTGAGAGAGGTGCCTCCTGCTGCTGGATGCACAGACTGGAGAGTTGCCATGCCTTTGGGAGAATTAGGAAAAATGGGCCCTGGGACATAGGGCTTGACTATTGGAGTTTGGGCTGGAATTCAGTCCTCACTCACTTGGGCGCCCTTATGCAGGGCACAATTTGCAGAACTGTAGGTGGTGGTCCTGACCCTCACATCAGCATTGTGGACAACCAGGTTCTTCCCAGTCTCCCATCATTGTGCCACTGCCACCTGCTGAGGACACTGCCACCACCCTGTTGCCATCTCTGCTTCACAACCCCTGCCAGCCCACCTTGTCATGGACCACAGAAGGACCTTCCCAGGCAGGAAGGACCGTTGAGTCAACAGCCAAAAAATCAGTTCTTGGGTGAATTTTCAATAGTATTGTATGTGCAAGGACTCTGTGTTTTATTATCAGGAACATCTCAACTGCCTCATCAGAGAGGTACATGGGGAGGTACAAGCTTCTCTACACTCCCAACAGAGGTCAAGGAAAGTGCAAGAAATCAGAGACAAGAAAGAAGCTGTTGCGCCCCCTGGTGTTGCCTAAAGGAAATGCTGATGACATTTCTGTCACTCTGGAGGAGAAATAAAAGGCCCCCCACTGCCATCACCAGGGTGAGTTATTCAGTCTGTCAGCAAGCAGTGGAGATAGAGCATAAGGACTCTCCCTGAGACCCTGGTGGGATCATGTTGCCCCTTCTCAAGCAAAGAATACAGCCTCCTAATTCTGAGAAAGTGGTCGCTATCAGATGGGAAGCGTCACTCAGCTCCCCCCACTGACATTTATCTGCATTTACTTTCCATGAGCTCTTTTCTCCCCAATATGACAGGTCCTTTGTCTTTTCTAGGGGCTACCCCTGCTCACCCCTACTCTGGATTGTATCCCATCTTATTAACCACCTCTCCTTAAACCCAAGTGTGGGAAAATCAATCTCTTTGCACCTCCACTTCCTCATCTGTACTTTGGGGAGAAATTAGTATCCACCTTATGGAGTTGTGAGGATTGAGTGAGTTAATCTGCATAAAGTGCTTAGCTTCATGCCTGCCATATAGTAGGCACTCAATAAATGTTACCTGTTATTATTGTTGTTATTACCATGAGTGTGAAAGGTACAATTAAGGACAATTAAGTGTTAATGGCACTGAAACAGTCTGCACAACCAGATCTGGGTTGGATAGCTCAGAAACCAGGGTTTGTTTCAGGATGGAGGTCCTACAAAGAAGGCTATTGACTCCTGCCAGGCTAGATCCCAGAACCCTCAGGGTGCATTTTCTGTATAGCAAAGTCAGCCACCTTTTTTCCTCTTGAGACACTCTCAGCTTCCCATCTTGCCTCCTCTTTGCCTTATTTAGACTACTCTCCTCATCTGAACTGGCTGGGCAATCCCAAGAGCTGCTAGCACTAGAAGCTGGCCTCAGATGCCATGTTGCATCAAGGTATGAGGTATGCCTTCTCCATGCCCAGCCCAGCTCACTGGGCCTCACCATGGTGGGGAGAAATTTCCTAATAATTCCCATCCTAAGACACTTGGGACTCAATTTGGGAAGACAACTATTAAGCTAAAAAACCTTGCACTCAGGATCAGGCTAAATATAGGCAGAAAAGATTTAGGGAGCAAGCAAAAGACCCCAAAGTGGCTTCTTTGTCATTCAATGGTCACTGCCTACAATTCCACTATTAGAATGCTTCATGCTGTGGCCATAGCCATTGTTCCCAGTGAGAGTGCAAAGGCCCTGAGAATGGGAACACAATGAATCAGCCTCCAATGTTGATGGCTTCAGTGGAACAGTTGACTAAGCAAAATCTCTACAAAACTGAGAAATACAACAGATGCCAGCCCTCTTCTCCCCCTGCTCAGCCTGCCAACATCTACTCTGCTATGGGAACTCAAATGCAGGTAAGGGAAGTACACTGGTGGAGACCCTTCAGGGGAAGCATAAGAGCAATTAGGCTCCTGGATATGGTTTCAGAATGGTGGACAAAGAGGGTGATGAAGTGAGGTGTGCATAATGGAGAGGGAACTAAGGGTGCAGCCATGTTTCAACTTTACCACATTCAGGGTGAACAATAGCTATAGTATATGTACATCACACTGCATTTTGAATTAAACCTGGGGTCTTAATCCCAACTCTGCCGCTTATGAGCTGTGTGAGTTTGGAAAGTCATTTAACTTCTCTGAACCTCAATCTTCCTATCTGTTTGACCCTGATGATGATAAAAATAATAATACCAAATTGGTAAAGTTGTGTTGGGGCTTCAATGAGAAAAGATGCCCAGTGTCTGACTCGGGGAACTCGTTTACTTGTGACATCTGAATTTCACTCGGGCCAGCAACAGGGGCTTTTCCAGCAATGTAAAAACACTGAAAAGCAGAAACACAGGGCAGATGTGACTCCTGAACCTTTCTCTGAAGAATCTGTTCTTGAAATGTCCCTAGAAAAGAGAGAGAATAACCCTCAGCCCAGGATTTGGGAGCCAGAATCCAGATGGCATGACCCATTTATCAATGCCACCAGACTCTCCTAGTAAGCTTTCTGTATTCGTAACCACAGGAAGAGGAGGAAATGGGCCAGATTCCTTAGTGATAATGAGTACTGCCAGCTCACTTTTATACTGACAAAGTGCATCAGATCATTCTGATTAGTTCATTCTCACATCAGTCCTCAAGATGCACAGGAGTCATTTTCTCTTTGTTTAAAGACGTGAGAATTGGGAAGCACAAGCTTTCTGTCATTTCCAATATCTGGTCTGAGCAAATCCTCCTTCTAGGCAGATGGAGTTGCCTTATTATTGTTAGAATTTTAGGGATGACTTTTTAGGGTCTAGTGCCATTTGATATTTTTCCAGGAAGATAGGCTACTTGATGTCCTCTAAGAGACTCTTGTCTTTTACCTATCAGTTGGGGCTGTGGGTCCGCCTAGCAGCAAAGAAACTCCAAACCTTAAAAGGTTAGGAATGCAGGGCCCAGGCAGTGAGAGGAAACTGGCCAATAAAAGCACTTAGCAACATCCAAGGACCAATGGGGGGTGAGCCACTTTGTTTCCAAGAGGCAGCCTTGATTTCCATTGGCCATCAACAGGAAACCTGCTCCTTAAACTTGGGGGGGGGGGCAGAGGAGGAAGGGTCTGCAGCTCTATTTAGGTGCTTACACCTGTCCATGAAAGGGGGCTTAAGAAAAGTGAGGTCGCTCCCATTCAGGCTTTTGGCATTAGTGAGTTCTCAGTCACATCAGAAAAACCAAAGCAGTTTCTAGCAGATCTGCACAAATGCAAATTTTATAGACCATAGGCATGTGGTCTGTATACAGTATAAAAAGGCACATATGGTCACTGTGGCTGATGTGGCTTGGTTGGTTGGAGCGTCATCCTATATACACCAAGAGATTGAGGGTTTGATCCCTGGTCAGGGCACATATGGGAGGCAACAAACCGATATCTTTCTCTCCCCCTTTCTATCTCTCTAAAATCAATAAACATATGTATATATTTAAAGGCACACATGGTTATCTGAAACCAGAGTGAAGGAAAAGCTATTTATGTATCAGTTTCTGCCTGTCCCAGGCCTGTCTCAGTCAGCATGGATGGTCAAAGATCTGTCTGTTCAACCTGGTCTAGCTCTGGAATGGATGTGACTCAAACATGACAGGGCACTAGTTCTGTCCTCAGCAAGTGGTGTGAGGAGGTACTGCAAATATTGTGTGTTGCCCTGGGTGCCACATCTGAGGCTGATAGTGAGCTTAGCTTCTGAAGATGAAGGGGCCTCCCACCTCCTACTTCCCCCTTCACCACCCCTCCTGCCCTGAGGGGCTGGTTTTCCTGACCAGCCATTGTGCTTGGGGCTACTCTCCTTGTTCTCTCTACTAGCCCCACCCCACAAAGGACTTGACACTTAGTCCTGAGCCTCAGCTGGCTGCTGGAGAGCCAGTTGGCAGGTTTGACTCCTGCCAGCTTCTCCCTTCCCTCAGTAATGGAACTCTGCTTAGGCCTTGTGGCTTGTGTGGGTCTGTGGGCCTGTGGGATAGGTGACTAGATTCCCATCAAACCCTACATACTGCTATTGCACCCCGCTCCCTGCACTCCCCAGAAGGTTCCATTGGTACCAAATTTGCTTTAAGATTTTCCCACACCCCTTACACATTGAACTCAGACTGCTTCTCATGCCCTGGCTGGGCTCTTCTTTAATTTTAGCATTTACTCTGTGCTTGAAACTGGGAAGTTTCCTGAGTCTTAGCTGTCCCTGATCCCTCTATCCAGCACCAGCTTGGACCCTGATGGTCCTACCTCCCCTCATGTGGAAGCTTCCAGAGTGCTCTGCAGCAAGGGCTACATCAATTAGGAAATTTTATGGGCCATTCTCCTTATGGAATCTCTAGAGCTCTGTGGGGGCCCAAACCATGCTAAAGGGTGAATGGAAAAGGCACTCTTACAAGGACACTGGTTGGTGCTCATGCTGAAGAGGGCTTGAGCTCTTGTTTAGGTAACAGTACCTTTCCTTCTTTTCAACTAGGGGAAGAGTTCCAAAACTCAGAGAAAACTGTTCAGTTCACTATCTTAAATTCTGGTCTCTGGTTGTGTCAGGTGAGCCCCAAGCATGTGAGAATCCAAAAAGCTACAACATCCTCCACTGTTACCATACTGGCTGTGGACATCTGCCTCCACTCTTCTTTGAACTCCTGATTTGTACTTGTTTCTACCCCTGTGCCAGTAGCCATGCCTTCAGCTCCAGTCTGTGGGGCCTGAAATTTACCTGTGTCTCCTCAGCTCCACCTCTTCTCTTCCATGACCACTACAATGGCTGTGCTTCTCTGGAACTGGCTCCCCACCACCCTTCCAATGAACCTGGTAGCTCCTTAAGGACAGGGGCTGGGCCTAATTCATCACTGGGTCCTCTTCAACAAACACGGATTATGTGCCATCAGGACATATAGGACATAAAGGAGAGCTTGATAAGTGTTGGCAGAACAAATACGTGCACTCAGCCTCGAGTGTAAGACTAAACCAGTTTCCTCACAGCTTCATCAGTTTATTTTGTACTTGAAGAACATGCACTCCTTTCTAAGAATGATCTTACCTAAAACTTGGATTTCCATTTGCCTGGGGTGAGGGAACAACAAGGGCTTAGGAACACGGGTTCAAGGTGAGATGGAGAGTAAGTATTTGCCAAAGTAAACAATAAATGGCATAGATTAATAATATCACTAATAATATTTGGTGCATGATTAATATGGACACAAAGTTTAACCTGGTTAATTTTGCAGAGACCTGAAACAGCTTCTTCAGGGTGAAATTATGTGTATAGATGTAGGTGGCTTATATTTTCTAGGGATTTCATTTTGGGGTAGTAAATGAAATGACAGTGAATTGGCTATATGAAGGGGCATTAGATCTGATGGGGTTGAGAACTACTGGAGCAGGGAAACAGCATGTCGTGTTTGCATGTGTGTACACCCATCTCGCCTAAGTCAACTGTAGGCACTGCAGAAGCAACACTGAGCCTAACTCCCCTCTCTTCTCTGCCCCACCACTCTGCATACCTAATCTAGGCCTGGCACAGAACAGATGCATGAAAGGAGAGGGTGACCACAGAATTCTGAACAGGAGCTATCTCACTTGGATCAGTGAATGCCCTGAATGTCATTCCTACACCCAATTCATTCATTCACCCATTCACCCATTTTCTTTCTTTCTTTCTTTCTTTCTTTCTTTCTTTCTTTCTTTCTTTCTTTCTTTCTTTCTTTCTTTCTTTCTTTTCTTTCTTCTCCCTCATCCCTCCCTCCCTCCCTCCCTTCCTTTCTTTTCTTTCTTTCTTTCCTTTTGCTGCATTTAAGATATATGGACTTTTCAATTTTTTAATTTTTTTTAATTTTTAAATTATTTTTTCCATTACCATTTATTTACCCTATACCTTCTTCAAACTCCATCCACTCCCATTCCCACACCATTCATTTTTTTCCAATAAAGCACCTACAATGCACCAGGCACACAGTTAAGTCCACCCCTTAACCCAGGCCCAAGGCTCCCTGGTCACTCTACAAAGTCTTTGTAGCTCCCTTTTTTGGCTCAGAGACTGTCTTTGTCGACACGTTTCATCTTTGATTTTCAGCCTCTTTCTAAGATTCTGCCTCTTGAATCCTCTCCTTCAGCTCTTCCCATTACTGCAAACAAGTAAGTGTGGTCCAGTTCCTAAACCCCTTCCAGTTCCATAACACCCCACCCTAGCCTGTCTCTAATACCCCAGGCTGCTACTAGCCTGAAAAGTGGGTTGGGGGTGAGAATCTGCTCACAAAGAAAACAGAGCTATTGAGCCCCACTTTCAGGGAAATAGTAGATGGGGAGCAGAGTAGGGCATGGATAAACAGCAGGGCCAGGAAGTCAGCTAGTGACAGTCCTCTCCTAGACCCTTATATGGGGTGAACTGGAACTGCCAATATCCTATAGAGGCAGCACAGCAGGCCCGCCACCGCATCACCACACAAGCTTGGAACCCGAAGAATGGAGCTTTAGGCTTTTTTTTCTCACTCTGCCTGACCCTGTGGTTTATACACACTGTAGATGTTTTCCTGCTGAAATCACAGGAACTAGGGATTAGAGAGATTGGGATGGAAGGCTAGAACACCCAGGGGCAGTCTGAGGGGGTGGCCTCAACCACGATGCCTGCAATGCCTTTGTTCCCAGACAAGGCCTCCAAGCTCCTCCAGTCTCCTCCCCAAGTCTACCTCCTTACCCGAAAGAAAGTACTTGGGATCTGCACCAGCTGATTCTCTCAGGGCTGGCAGGCCTTATAGCAAAGCCAGAACGAAGAGGTGAGGGGAAGAGAGAAGTCAAGCAGTGTCCTTCAGTCCTGCGTGGGCAGCCTCTGAAAGAAGTTCTCACCAACCCCTCTTGGACTCCTTTTGTTTTTCAACCCATCCGCACCCCTAGTCTGTTGAGAGTTGATAGCTGCGGGCCAGAATCAGATGAGTAAGTAAAGCCAGACATTAAATGTTTCCACCCAGAAAGGAAAAGAGGGAGGTGACATAAAACCTCTCCCCATGTTTTCCTTCTCCAACCTCTTTGACCTTTTTTGTTCTGTGTTCTGTTTCAAAGGCCCATTTGGACAGTCAGGTAGATGTACTTCTGCATAACCCAGGAGTCGGGCTACTTGCACAGGGGAAGGGCAGGGTACCTGGCTGTGCTGTTTCTTCACTACTCCCTCTGCTCTCCATGTTACTAGAGTCCACAAAGGAGTGGCCAGTAGATATGTTTTGATGCTGTAGCTTACAAATGTGAAATTGTTGTCAATGTTGGAAAGTGACAATATTTTACATTTTAAGAATCTAAATTTTTGGCATCTCGGAAAACTAGAGATGTGCCAGCACTGGGTCAGTCATCTCATAAAACAATAAAGCAGCAGAACTTATAAACAGCTGTCCCCTTAGACAGGACACAGACTGTCCAGTTTCCCATAGTCCCCACACCTCCCTATGGTGCTCCAGGTGAGACAGGCCAGTAAGGCAGGACTTGTGAAATAGGGAAACTGAGACAGATAGTTAAACAGCCAATCAGTTTACAGCCACCTAGTAAATTGCAAAATCCTATCTTCTCCAACCAAGGATACTTAGATACTTCTCCTCAACCAGAGGGTAAATGTAAATAGTTTACCCAGGGAGATAAATTACAAAAATCCAATTAGTGCCATTTGTACCAACCACACCCAAGGACAGATGAAGTCAGACAAATAAAACTCATTTTTGTTAATCAGCATAAAATTTATGAATATTCTATTGAGATCCTTCCCCAAGACCTCCCCTAAACTCCCAGCCTTAAAAACCCTCAAGATGAAGGAAGCAGCATTCTCTCCCTCTCAAGAGCATGCCCACACCTTTGCCTTTCCCTTTCCTCTCTTCTTACTCCCACCCCACTGCATTACCTTTGACTTTCTCTTTCCTAAACTCCATGAGCCCCCTTCTTCTGACTCAGTAGCTTGTTTCCTGAGCCTACACAGCCCAGCTGGCTCAATTCTAACTTTTGAAATAAACTTTCTATTATATTTTGAGTCCTTGGCTCTGAATTCGTTCTTTGCTGAACTCAAAAATGGAGGTCCAACTTTTCCAGTAACAACTGGTGTGTTTCACCATCAACATCGCTGCTAACACAGGCATGGAGAACCACTTATCATCCTTGTGTTAGTATTTTTATACACATGACCTGTTTCACTCACTTACATGAACTTCCTGAGCCCTCTCATGATTTCATTTGAGATCTCTGCTTTACATCCAGCTACCTGCTATTTCCAAAACATACCTCCATGTTTGCCTTTTTTTTTAAAAAAAGCTTTTATTTATTTTTAGAGAGAGAAGAAGGGAGGGAGGGGGGAGAGAAAGAGAGAGAGAGAGAGAGAGAGAGAGAGAGAGAGACATCAATGTGTAGTTGTCTCTTGTGCACCCCCTACTGGGGACCTAGTGGGCAACCCAAGCATGTGCCCTGACTGGGAATTGAACTGGTTACCCTTTGGTTTGCAGGCCAGTACTCAATCCACCGAGCCACACCAGCCAGGGTCATGTTTGCCTTTATCCTACCCTCTATGTGCAATGTCACCCCACAGCCACCCTAGAAAATGTCTACCCATTCTTCAAGACCTAAATGCACCCTGGCTGGTGTGGCTCAGTGGATTGAGCACCAACTGGCAAATGGAAAGGTTGCCGGTTTGATTCCTGCTCAGAGCACATGCTTGGATTGCAAGTAATGTTCCCAGTTGGGGGTGTGTGAGAAGCAACCAATCAATGTTTCCTCTCCCTCTCTTTCTCCCTCACTTCCTTTCTCTCTGAAAATAAGTAAATACGATCTTTTTGAAAAAGACCCAAATGCAGCCTCATCTCCCCTGTGAAGCTCTCCCTAACTCATGAAAGCAGAGTTGGGGAGTTCCTACCCTGGATTCTCAAGGCATCTAATCTATGCTCCATCATTATCATTTACTCATTGGATAATAATTATGTGTTTATATGCCTATTTATGATGCTAAACTGTGTGTGTCTGAAGGGCAAGGAGTGGGTTTTCCTAATCCTTGAATTGCTAGCTACACAGGAGACACTTAAAGCTTAAATAAATGATGGAATGAATGACTGAGGTGATGGAAAGGGAGTTATAAAGTGCTCACCCAATATAGATAGTGACTGTCCCCTGATGGGGACCAGAGACAAATTAGTGGTATCAGAGCAATTTTAGTTTCCCTGAACTCAATCTTATTTAACACCAAGTGCTTGAAGCAGTCACACTCTAGGGGCTCATAGACTAAAAGAATGGAGCCCATCTAACCAAGGAGAGCAATGCCTGAACTTCAGTTTGTAGTTGGAGTGCTCCAGTGGCCACTCCACATCACTCTGGTTTAGAATTCTGTCATCATCACATCTCAGCTCTGGGGCCCTGAGAAAATGACTTAATCTCTCCAGGGTTCAATGTCCAAACCATAAAATAAAGTGAAAATTATACTTCATCACAGAGTAGGTGTAAGGAGTAAACAAGGTCAAGTGACATGTTGCAGACAGTTAAGTGTTTGGACCCTTTGATGGTCTGGGTTAGTAAGAGAGAATGTGTATGAGAGTGAGTGGGCATGTTAAATGACATGGGAATTGCATAGATATGACCTCTATTTCTATCCAGCTCTGACTTTTGGGATACCTCCTCAAAATAAGATTAAGGCGCATGCCCTAAAAGGGAGGAATCCTGTTACAGGATGATCAACAAAAACTCCAAAGAAAGAGTTAAGTCCAATTTTTCCATTAAAGGCTGCTCACAGGCACAGTAGAGCTCTGCCTCACCCCACTACTCATCCCACAGTGCCCACAACGCTCATAGGTATAAGTGCTGCACTTGCTTAACCTTGTTGGTTGCAGTCCCCTCATCTCTACAATGGAAACATAACTGCTTGGAAGGGTGGGTAGGACCATTAATGAGACCAGGTATCTGAAGCACTTAGTGTGGAGAGCAGATGCTCAATAAATATTAAGCCTTTTCCCTTCCCAGGGTCACAGGATTATAGGCTAATAAGGAATGGCAGTGTTGTGTACTGAAGATATGGACGTGAACGTGGCAGGGTCAGAAGAAATTCTAATAGGGCTGCAATGAGATGAGACCAAGGAATTGAGAAAAGGGAAAGGAAGGCACATATGGGGGTCCTAAGTGTGTGCAGGGTCTCTGAGTCCTGAATACACACAACTCCATACAGGGTCCAGCCAACCTGAAGCTACCAGCTCCCAACTAACCAAAAAGGACCAGGTTGTGGTTAACAGATTTTTCTGAGATTTCCCACAGACACTATGTGGGGATTATTGATTGGAAGTATACCTGCCACTGAAATTGACTGAACTCAAAGTTAGAGACTTTTTGAATGATTCAAAAGGTTTTTCAAGTGGTATTGTTTGTAAAAAGTGAAAAATGAGAACAGATCTAAATGTCTAACAACTGGAGAATCGATAAATATATTGTGGTTCAACCATTATATGGAATACTACATACAGCAATAAAAAATAAATAAATTATAACTCGTGTAGCAGCATGGATAAATCTCAAAAGCATAATGTTAAAAAAGGAAGTTGCAGAATAATATGTATGCACAGCACGATGCCATTTACATGCAGTCTCTCTGGAAAAAGTCCAGTCACTGTTAATATACTGAGAATGGTTTGCGTGGCATCGATGTAACCTGGCAGCCAAGGAGAGTGGACTGGAATGTGCATGTGTGAACAATGACGACTTCACTGTCCTAGTCAGTGGGGGCGGTAGACACTGTTGAGTGAGCACACGTACTGTGCAGATGTTGCATTGAAAAATGACTGGGCAAATAGACCAATGAATCTGCATCAAATTTTGCATGAGACTTGGACATTCCTCAGTGAAAACTATTTGGATGAATCAGAAGGCCTCAGCAATGGGCAACTGGTGATTGGCAGCTTCATCACAACAATCTCCCACTCACGCATCATGCTCCATGCAGAGTGTTTTGGTGAAATATAAAATCACCCAGGTGACTCAGCCCCCCAGAGCCCATGTTTGGTGCCCTGCAACTTCTGGCTTTTCTCAAGACTAAAATCACCTTTGAAAGAGAAGAGGTTTCAGACAGTTGATGAGATTCAAGAAACTATGATGGGGCAGCTGATGGCGAATGGGAGAACTGTGGGAGGTCCCAAGGTGCCTACTTTGAGGGGACTGAGGTGTCATTGTCCTTTGTACAATGTTCCTTGTATTTTGTACCTTCTTCAATAAATGTCTCTCTTTTTCATTGTACATGGCTGGATACTTTCTGGACAGACCTCATATGAGGTTTAAAGACATGCAAAATAATACACATTGTTTGTGGCTGCATGCATATGTGGTAAAGTATAAACACATGCCTGGGAATTAGAAACAGCCAATTTGGGGTACTGGTTTCTTGTAGGCCAGAATGGGGTGGGGCTCATAGCTAAATCTGTAATGAGCTGTTTCTTAGAAAAGATCTGAAGCAAGTGTGGCAAAATGTTAAGATTTGACATTTTCCTCTATACTTTACTATATGTTTGAGTTTATAATTTTGAAAATGTGGGGCAAAAAGGTGTTTCAGGCTGCCCCTGCCTTGTCTTTTTACACACACACCTTTGTTGAGGGCTTGCTTCAGCAGGTATAGGGTTGGGGGACTATCACAAGTCTACAACAGACCATAGATCATTTAAACCTTCACAAAACCCTGGAAAGGAAATGCCACTTTTACTCCATTTTATAAATGATACAGTTGAGGATCAGACAGGTGAAGTGACGTGTGCAAGGACAAGACATGTAGGTTCCAGGTTCCCAGACCCCCTTCTCATAACATGCATCTGGAAATATGAGTCCTATGCTGCCAAAGCAAACTGGGGTTCTTTGAGCTTTCAGGTGGTTGGGATTGTGTGTTAAAAGGGATTGATCAACATTTCTTCATCACCAACCTAGTGGCAGAAGGCAACCCAGATCCAGCATCTCCCAGATCTCTACACAATGACAGGAGTTGACCTAAGTAGGCCTTTTCTCCTCTGGGAACACTAGCAGAGGTTGAGTGGGAGCTCTACTAGAACCATGCTCCCCAGAGAATTGACTGGGTGAGGCACTCTGCTTTGTACCTTGGTATCTCTTATTACTTACCAAGAGGAACTCAGTGAGAGGCTTGGAGAAGCATCTTTTGCCACTACTGGGGCAACTAGTAGGGACCAAGTGGGAACCTCATAGATATCTGGCCTGAGGAGGAGCTTTCCTTCTTCATAGGCATGGTGTCTCCCACTCCTACCTAACAATATCAATCTTGGGGAAGTACATTCTGCTCCTGTGGGAAGCACCAGTAGGGTGAACAAAGCAGATCAAAATAGCACTGCAAGGGCTGTGAAAACTAAATTGGAATTGGAACCACAGCTCACAGAAGTAGGCCGCAACCTACCTGTTTAACCTAAACAGAATGACTGCCTGCTAAAATATAAGACTGAAATAAGATATAGAGTCTCCTAGCATAATATCCAAAATGTCCAGGATACACTGGAAAAATCACTCATCATACCAAGAACCAGGAAAATCACAACATGAATGAGAAAAGGTAACACATGCCAACATCAAGATGAATCAGATTTGGCATTATTGAGCAAGATTTTTAAAGCGGTCATCATAAAATATTTCAACAAATGCCCTTGAAAAATCCTAAAAAATAGGAAATTTCAACCAAAAAAATAGAAGATATTTAAAAACTCAATGGAAATTATAGAATTGAAAAATACAATAACAAAAACTCACTGGATAGGCTCAATAGAAGAAACAATATGACAGAGTAAAGGATCAGTGAACTTAAAGATATAACAATAGAAATTATACAATCTGAACAATGGACTGAAAAAACATTAACAGAGAATCAGCAACCTGTGGGACAATAACAACAACAACAACAACAACAACAACAACAAAAATCTAAGATTTTTATCATCCGAACCTCCAGAAGGAAAAATAAAGTGAGACTAGAAATAAAGATTAAAGACATCCCAAATTTGGTAAAATATATAAACCTACAGATTCAAGAAGATACCCCTCAATTAATACCAATACAAGTCATAAATAAACTTCTGAAAACTGAAGACAATGAAAAAATCTTGAAAGCAACCAGAGAAAAATAATCCATTACCTACGGTGGACAAACCATTTAATTGAAAGGAAAACCCATGGAGTTCATAAAAAAGTAACACATTTTTTAAGCATGGAAAGAAGAGAGCTGCAAACCTAGAATACTATATACAATGAAAATATTCTTCAGGAATGAAGGGGAAATCAAGACATTATCAGAGGAAGGAAAACTAATAGAATTTATCATCAGGAGACCTACTCTGACAGAATAGCTAAAAGAAGTGCTTTAAACACAAAGGAAATTATTTAAAAAGGAACTTCAAAATATCAGGAAGGAAGGAAGTAAATGATAAGCAAAAATATGGGTAAATACAATGAAATTTTCTTCTCTTGAAGTTTCTAAATTGTGTTTCATAGTTGAAGCAAAAATTACAATGCTGTCTAAAGTGGTTCTAAATGTATGTAGAGGAAATAGTTACGACAATTAAAAATGAAGGGAGGCCAGAGGACATAAAAAGAGGTAAGACATCTACACTTCACTTGAACTGGTAAAAAGACAACACCAGCCACTGTGATTATATGTGTGGGTGTGTACACATACATATATACACCTACAGCAAAGCTATACAAAGAGATATACTCAAAGACACTAGATACATCAGAATATAATTCTAAAATGTGTTCATAACCCATATGAAAACAGAAAAAGAAAAACAGAAAACAAAAAATAAAGTAGCAGACTTAAGCCTTAACATAGCAATAATTATATTAAGTGTAAATGATCTATATACCAAAACCGAAAGACAGACATTAACAGAGTGGGCTAAAAAGTCATGGCCCAACTATATGTTGTCCACAAGAAATTTGTTTCAATCATAACAATATAGGTAAGCTGAAAGTAAGAAGATAGAAACAGATATGTCATGCAAACATAATTTTAAAAAGCAGGCTTTCTATTCTGTTCCACTGGTCTATGGGTCTGTTCTTGTGCCAGTACCAGATTGTTTTGAGTATAGTGGCTTTGTAATATAGTTTTATGTCTGCTATTGTGATCCCTCCTACTTTGTTTTTCTTTCTCAAAATTGCTGCGGCTATTCAGGGTCGTTTAAATGCCCATCAGCAAATGACTGGATCAAAAAATTATGGTACATTTACACAATGGAATACTATGCAGTAGAAAGGAAAAGAACTACACTTCGCGACAGCATGGATGGAACTAGAGAGCATTATGCTAAGCGAAATAAGCCAGGGGGCGAAAGACAAATACCATATGATCTCACCTATAAGCAGAACCTAACCAACAAAACAAAGATGCAAGGAAAATAAGACCAGCAACACTGAAAGAAAAAGAAACCAACAGAGACAAGAGGGAAGGAGGGAGGGGTGGGTGGGGGAAAAGGAAGGGAAGGGGAAAGTCAAGGAACATGGAGCAAGGACTCGTTGACAAAGCCAAAGTGGCGAAGGATTGAGGGAGGGAGAGGGGGGAGGGGGCAGGGGAATGTGGTGGGGGGAAGGCGGAGACAAATGTATTTGGAAAAATTAATTAATTAATTTTTAAAAAAGCAGGTAAGACTATATTGACATAAGATAAAGTAGACTTCTGAGCAAAGAAAATTACTAAGGCAAAAAAGAGACATTATAATGATGAAAGGATCAAATCACCAGGAAGACATAGCAATCACAAATGAGGATGCATCAAACAACACTCTCCAAGTTCATTTATGAAGTCAGTATTATACTAATACCAAACTAGACAAAGACAGTACAAAAATAAAGCCTACAGAATCCCAAATGAGGATGCTGCAAAATACAACAAGGAAAAAGTAATGGAACTGAAAGGTGAAATAGATGAATCCACCACTATAGCTGGGTACTTAAATACTCCACTTCCAATAACTGATAGACTCACTAGACAGAAAATCAGAACTCAGCAATACAATCAATCCATATGATCTAACTAACATACACAGAACACTCCTACCACTAACAGCAGAATACACATTTTTCAAGCATTCATAGATCATTCACTAAGGTAAATCTTATCTTAGACTATAAACAAATCTCAATAAGTTAAAAATATTTGAAATAATATTGAGTGTATTCTCTGACCATAATGTAATCAAACTACAAATAAAAAAAAAAAGAATCAGGAAAATCCCCAAACACTTGGAAATTAAACACTGTACTTCTAAACAATCCACAGCTGAAGAGGAAGTCTCAAAGGAAATATAAAAATACACAATCCCACAGATTCAACACAATCCCTATCAAAATACCGGTGGCTTTTTTCACAGAAGTAGAACCAATAATACAAAAACTTATATGAAACTACAAAAGACCGCAAATAGCTGCAGCAATCTTGAGAAAGAACAAAGTTGGAGGTATCATGCAACCTGATATCAAACTATATTACAAGGCTATACTAATCAAGACAGCATGGTATGAAACATAGATCAATGGAACAAACACAGACACAGGCACATAGATCAATGGAACAGAATAGAAACCCCAGAAATAAACCCATGCTTTTAAAAAAAGATTTTATTTATTTATTTTTAGAGAGGAGAAGGGAGGGACAAAGAGAGGGAGAGAAACATCAATGTGTGGTTGCTTTTGTGTGCCCCCTGCTGGGGATCTGGTCTACAACCTAGGCATGTGCCCTGAATGGGAATTGAACCCACAACCCTTTGGTTAGCAGGTCAGTGCTCAAGCCACTGAACCACACCAGCCAGGGCTAAACCCACGCTTATATGGTCAATTAATCTATGACAATGGAGGTAAGAACAAACTATAAGGTAAAGACAGTCTATTCAATAAATGATATTGCAAAAACTGAACAGATACATGCAAAAATACACCTTTTACATCATATACAAGAATAAACTCAAAATGGATCAAAGACTTAAATGTATGATTTGAAACCATAAAACTCAGAAAAAAAAAACAGGCAGTAAACTCTCTGACATTTCTCTTAGCAATATATTTTTTCTGAAATATGTCCTCAAGAAAGGGAAACAAAAGAAAAAATAAACAAATGGGACTATATCAAACTAAAAGAATTTTGCACACAAAGGAAACCATCAACAAACAAAAAAGACAGTCTACTGAATGGAAGAAGATATTCGTCAATTATACATTCAATAAGGTGTTAATATACAAAGTTCATAAAGAACTCATATAACCCAACACCTAAAAAACAAGCAATCCAATACAAAAATGAACAGAGGACCTGAATAGACAATTCTCCAAAGAGGACATACAGATGGCCAATAGATATATGAAAAGATGCTAAACATCACTAATCATCAGAGAGATGCAAACTAAAACCACAATGAGATGTCACATCACACCTGACAGAATGGTGATCATCAATAAATCAACAAACAGAAAATGTTGGCAAGGATGTGGAGAAAAGGGAATTCTTATGCACTGTTGATGGGAATGCAAATTGGTGGAGTCTCTGTGGAAAAACAGTATGGAGGTTCCTCAAAATATTAAAACTGGAACTATCTTATGACTCAGCAATTCTTCTTTTGAGTATATATATCTGAAGAAATCCAAAACACTAATTTGAAAAGATATATGCACCTCTATGTTCATTGTAGTATTATTTACAATAGCCAAGATATGGAAGCAACCCAAGTGCCCATCAATAGACAAGTGGATAAAGATGTGGTACATATATACAATGAAATATTGCTCAGCCATAAAAAAATAAAACAATACCATTTGTGACAGTATGGATGGACCTAGAGGGTATTATGCTAAGTGAATAAGTCAGTCAGAGAAAGACAAATACTGTATGATTCCACTTCTATGTGGAGTCTAAAGAAAAAAATAAATGAACAAACAAAACAAAAACAGACTCATAGATGTAGAGCAGACAGTTGCCAGAGGGGAAGGGGTTGGCGGGGGAGATGAATGAGAAAGGTGAAGGGATTAAGAAGTACAATTTGGTAGTTACAAATAATCATGGGGCTGTAAAGTTCAGCATAAGAGCTAGTCAACAATATTGTAATAACTATGTATGGTGCCAGGTGAGTAACTGAATTATTGGGGAGTTGATTTGTAAATGATATAATATCATTGTCTAACCACTATGCTGTACACCCAAAGCTAATATAAAATAATATTGAATGTCAAGTATAATTGAAAAGATTTTAAAAGTTACATTGAACTGAACAAAAATTAAAATACAAAATATCAAAATTTGTGGAATGCAACTGAAGCAGTGAGTGCCTAGGGAGGAATTTGTGGTGGTAAATGCTTACATTAGAAAAAGGGAAAGGGTCAAGTCAAGGAACATGTATAAAGGACCCACGGACAAAACCAAAGTGGGGAAAGATTGAGGGTGGGAAGTGGGGGTGGGTGGGGCAGTAGAAAGTGGTGGCGGGAAAATGGAGACAAATGTATTTAAACAATAAAAAAGAAAGAAAAATATCTTCCATAGCAACAAAATAGAAGAGATTATTTATGTAGATTTGCAAGTAGATGAGCTCCAGATGTGTTTTTTAAAATGTACTTCTCCCCAGGTGTTTTTCTGCTTAATAAATA
Organism: Pteronotus mesoamericanus; assembly: GCF_021234165.1. NCBI lineage: Eukaryota > Metazoa > Chordata > Mammalia > Chiroptera > Mormoopidae > Pteronotus > Pteronotus mesoamericanus. Next base: position 9,964,708 of record NW_026555198.1, read on the forward strand.
TAACATCCAAGTTGGAAAAAAAATAAAATTGTATTAAGCACACATATTGTGCTTGATATAACAATGTAAAATTTAATTTTAAATTTCTGTAATAGTCAGACCTACGTCCTACACATTGCAAATATTTTATATTTGAGCAGCAGATTTGTGTTTACAAAGTTCTTTCCTTTATCAGTTTAATACTTATTCAACACTTATAGTCATTTTGTTCTCATGATAACCCTATGAAGTAATAATAATAATTAATATTTTTAAGTACAAAAAATAATACCAAAGGATTTACAGAAAAGTAAACCTATACCCTGTCACTAGATACTGCCAGGGATGAAAGATTGTACTATTTCAAGTGAGCATATTGGGTCTGGAAATGCCACGTGACCACAAAACTAGAAAATATTAAGGGGAAGGGTCAAGTCAAGGAACGTGTATAAAGGACCCATGGACAAAGAGAACGGGGTGGGTAGGATTAAAAGTTGGAAGAGTAAAAGTGGAAGGGTTGGGCAGGGGAGAGTAAAAGGGACAACTGTCAGTAAACAACAATTAAAAAAACTTAAAAAGAAAAGGGGAAAGGCCTCAGAGCCATAATGTAAGTTCCTACCCCAAGAAAGTAGAAGAAAAAAAAAACAGACCCAAAGCAAGACGAATGAAGGAAATAATAAAGAGCAGAAATCAGTAAAATTGAAAATGAGAAAGCAATAAAAAAACCCATGAAACGAAAAGCTGCTTCTTTAAAAAATTAAGAAAATCTACAAACGTCTAGCCAAATTAATAAAAGTCAAAAAGAGAGAGGACACATATCACCAATATAAAAAATTAACAGGGATATCAGTAAAGATCCTGAAACCATTACAAGGATAATAAGAAAATATTATAAACAACTTTGCATTCATAGATTCAACAACTTAGAAAAAATATACCTCAAAACCACAAACTCCCAAACCTCAATCATGAAATAGAGCATCTGACTAGTCCTATGATGATTTAGAAAATTGAATTCAAAATTTTAGAAGTTTCCAAAAAAATCTCTCCACTGCCAGATGGTTTCACTGTAGAATTCTTCCAAACATTGAAAGAAAAATTAACAGCAATTTTTACACAATCTCTTATAGAAAACAGAAAAGAAGGGAACACTCCCCAAATTCATTTATGAAGTCAGCATTATACTAATACCAAACTAGATAAAGACAGTACAAAAATAAAGCCTACAGAAAATGCTTAACAAAATATTAGCAAATAGAATCTAGCAATACATAAAAAGAATTAAACACCATGACCAAGTAGTTATTTTATACCAGTGAGGGCTTATTCCAGGAATTCGAACCTTGTTCAATATTTGGAAAATCAATGTAGTCCATCAAATCAACGAGCTAAAGAAGAATAATTATATGATCAGATTAATTGATGCATAAAATCATTTGGCAAAATGCAACACACATTCATGATAGAAACTCTCAGAAAACTAGGAAGAGATTGAGCAAAAAAGAAAAAAAGAGAAGGAACTCATTGACACAGACAACAGTATGGTGACTGCAGAGGGACAGGAGGTGGGTGGGGGTGGAAGAAGGTATAGGGTGGATAAATGGTAATGGAAAAAATACAATAAAAATGATAATGTAAACAAACTAGGAAGAGAGAAGAAACTCCTTCAATGTAGTAAAAAATCACCCACAAAAAGAAATTTGCAGCTAACATTAAACTTATAGGTGAAAGACTGTTTTTCCCTGGAGGTCAGGAACAAGGCAAAAGACATTCTCACAACTCTTTTTTTTCTTTCTTTCTTAAATGCAGATTAATTTTATTTATTTTTTTAAATGTCAAACTTAAATATAAAATATTTAAAAAATTTAAAACTATTATAAAGTCTCAGCAATTAAACCAACATGACACCAGCACAGAAATAATCAAGTAGATCAATGAAATATAATGAACATTCTAGAGACAAACATATATATCTGTCTAACAATATATGATTAAGTTGATATTTCAAATCCATGGGTAAAATAAGGCTTATTCAACAAATAAGGTGCACGGACCACTATTACTTGAAATAAAACAAATATAGAACCCTATTTCACACATTATACAAGAAATATTCAGGTGAGTTAAAAATCAATAGGTAGAATCTAAGGAGTTTTACAAGAAAATAGAACTAATATTTTTCATGACCTGAAGTAAAATATTCAAACCCAGAAGCTATAAAGTAAATATTGACAATATGACTATATTAAACATTTAACTATATAGTAATATACATATAAAAAAGTTAAAGAACAAGGAATAGAAAAGTATTTGCAACACATCTAAAACATGGTTAGTAGATTTTCTTTTGTTTTTTGTTTTTGAAAAAAGTTCTACAAACTTTTAATCAATAAATGGATAAAAAATACCAAAAAGTCATTTAAAGCTTTTTTTTAAATAATAGAAATAGGCAAGAAATATACTAAAATAGGTTTAGTTTCACAAATAATAAAGGAACAATTAAAATAACATCATTGTCACAATTAGATTAATAAGTATTAAAAATATTGGTAATATCAAGTATTGGCAACTCTGAAAAATAATGGGTATTTATAGAAACCTTTTGTTCATCTTAAAGCAGTCCCTTTAGCATATTTTGCAGTGCTGGTTTGGTGGAGGTGTATTCTTTTAGCCTTCTTTTGTCTGGGAAACTCCTTATTTCACCTTCCATTTTAATTGAGAGCCTTTGCTGGGTAGAGCAGTCTTGGTTGCAGGCCTTTGCTTCTCATGACTTGGAATATTTCTTGCCATTCCTTTCTGGCTTGTAGCTTTTCTGTTGAGAAGTCAGATGCTAGCCTTACCGGGGCTCCCTTATATGTTACTACCTCTTTCTCCCTTGCTGCATTTAGGATTATCTCTTTGTCTTTGATATTTGCCATTTTAATGATGTGTCTTGGAGTGGGCCTCATTGGGTTCCTCTTGAATGGGACCCTCTGTGCTTCCTGGACTTGTGTGACTTTTTCTCTCCTCCAATTGGGGAAGTTTTCCATCATTACTTTTTCAAACAGGTTCTCTATTCCTTGCTCCTCCTCTTCTCCTTCTGGCATCCCTATTATATGGATATTATAACGTTTCAGGTTGTCCTGCATTTCCCTCAATGTCTCTTCATTCTTTTTGAGTCTTTGTTCATTTTCTTGCTCTTTCTGGGAGCTTTTTTCTACCTTGTCCTCCAGCTCGCTGATTCGGTCCTCAGCTTCATCTAGCCTACTTTGGATTTCTTCTACTGTGTTCTTAAATTCAGAAATGGTATTCTTCATTTACTCTTGTCTCATTGATAGTTTCTATGTCCTTTTTCATGGTGATATAGTTTGCAGTAACTTCCTCATAGTTTCCCTGTAGTTTTTGGTAATTCTCTCTGAGTTCACTGAGCTCATTGAGCTTCCTTAGAACTGTTGTTTGGAACTCAATATCTGATAATTTACTTGTCTCTATTTCATTTAGTTCTCTTTCTGGGGATTGCTCCTTTCCCTTTGATTGGGGGGTATTTCTTTGTCTTCTCATTATTTGAGAGACTCTTCTCTTTTGCTTCTGCTTCTTAAATTGATGTCTTGATTTCCTGACTTTGTGGTGTGAACTTCTATGGTTGGAGACCTCTGTTTTTACTTTCTGGATCTGCCTCTAATGATGTCAGATGTTGACCCTGTCTGACCTTAGGCAGTTTGTTTGAGATTTCCAGTAACCTACTGTTTGTGGCTGTCTCCTTCAGCTGTTAATCTATTCTCTCTGCACTCAGCAGGGCGCCTTAGACAGCTCAGGGTGGGGCGGAGTCCCTTCTGGGGGCAAGGTTATTGGGTCCTCTCACACTGCTGCGTATGGGGGAGGAGTCTGCACTGGGATCCCACCGGCTCCTCTCTCCATTCTCTTCACAAAGTCTCCATCCCTAGTCTCTCCTCAAGTATCACCAGACCTCTCTGTGCCCCCTTTAGCCAGGGATCTACTGTCTGTGGCTGCCACTCTGCACTCAGCAGGCAACTTAGACAGTACAGGGCCGGGTGGAATCCCACTTGGCGGTGGGGCTATTGGGTCCTTTGATGCTGGTGTCGCTCAGGGGCTGTGGTCTCTGCCTGAGCAAGATGGCTGCTGCCACATGGGGGAGGAGTCAGCACCGAGATCCCGCTGACTACTCTCTCAGTTCTCTCCCCAAAGCCTCCTTCCCCTGTCTCTCCTCAGGCATCTCTAGCCTACTCTGCTCCCACCTTTGCCAGAGACCAGGGTAAGTGGCTGCAAATAAAAATTTTGTGTTGGCCCTTTAAATGGTTCTTTGCATCTCCAGCCGCCTGTCTCTGGCAGAAAGCAACCCTGCCGCTTTTCACAGCTGGCTGTTTTCTGTGTACTTTTTGGGCTTTGGTGCTGTAGGCTAGAGATCTCGGCTTTTGGTGTAGACCCCTCTCTTCACAGGGGGATCCAACTGGCCGTTTCAATATCCTTCTGGTGCTGCCACCTGTGGGCGTCCCACCCACCTTCTCAAGTCTGTACTGCACTCCTTACCAGTTAGATTGCACTAAAGCCGATTCTTCTGTCTCCGAGGTTACAAAGCTCCTCTCTCGCTATTGTTCAGTTGTTTGTTCCAGGTGATTTCTCCACAATTTAGTTGTAATTCCAGGTTGGTCCTGGGAGGAGGTCCGTGTGACTTCCATTCACTCCTCTGCCATCTTGGTTCCCCCTCTATTCTTACAACTCTTATTCAACATGAGAGTTGTAAGTATTTACAACATAACAAAACTTCCAGTATTGGAAGTTTTAGCCATTGCAACAAAGCAAGAAAAAGTAATAAAAAGCATACACTTTGGAAAGGAAGTAATAAAACTGTTCTTATTTGCAGATGACACGATTGTCTACATAGAAAATCCTAAGGAATGTATACAAAACTCTTAGAATTAATAAATGTGTTCAGAGAGGTTGCACTATACAAAACCAACACAGAAAAGCCAATTGCATTTCCGTATGCTACGTTTACTATGTGGGAACCAAATAAAAATTACATAATGCCTTTACAATTGTTCCAAAGAAAATGAAATACTTATGTGTTAATCTTGTACAGGATCTTTATGCTAAAAAAATTACTTAAATGCTCAGGAAAGAAATCAAAGAAGATTTAAATAAATGGAGAGACATACTATGTTCATGGATTGTAAGACTCCTCATAGTAAAGATGTCAATTCTTCCCAAATTGATTTATAGGTTTAATGCAATTCCTATCAAAATTCCACAAGGTTTTTTTTTTTTTTTTTTTTTTTTGTAGATGTAGACAACCTTACTCTAAAATTTATGTGGAAAAGCACTAGGCCCTAGAATACCTAAAAGTATCTTGAAAAAGAAGAGTGAAGTAGAAGATATCATTCTACTCAATGGTAAGGCCTACTATACAGTTATATTAATCAAGACTGTGTGATATTGGTGAAGAAATAAGTATACATATTGATGGAACAGAATAGAGAACCCAGAAATTGCCCCAAACTGGAAACAACCCAGCTGTCCTTACCAACAGGTGAATGATTAAACAAACAGGTACATCCATACCATGAAATACTACTTGGCAATAAAAAGGAAGAAATTACTGTTAGGTACAACAACTTGCAGATATCAAGAAAATTACGTTGAATGGGGGGGGGGGGAAAGCCAGTCTTGAAAAGTTATGTATGATATGAATTCCTTCATATAGTATTCTTGAAATAACAAAACCATCTATATGGAGAATAGAACCTTGGTTGCCAGGAGTTAGCAATAGGGGGAGTGGATAATGGGTGGGTGTGAATACCAAGAGGTAGCACCAGGGAGATTTTGTGGTGGTTGGAGAGTTCTGGGTCTCAGTTGTGGGGATGGTTACAAAGATCTACATGTGATAAAATGGCACACACAATACATACACATACACAGTGTACATATACAACTAACAAAATCTGAATAAAGCTCTGTGGAATGTACCAATATCAACTTCCTGGTTTTGCTACTGCATTATAGTTATTTGAGATATCAACACTGGGAAAAACTGGCTAAAGGGTCACAGCACCTCCTGTACAATTTTTTTGCAACTTCCTGTGAATCTATAATTATTTTATTTTATTTGAAAAAAAAGTTTAAGAAGTGAAATTGGTGTATGTACTTTATATACTTATTTTCTGTGATGTCAGAGCTGGGATTTTTCAAGAGAGGGTGTAAGTCAGTATATCAAAAATCAGGGAAGGGAGGAAAACTAGCATTAGCTGGGTGCCTGCTCAGGGCCAGACAATTCACATGCATGATCTTATTTAGTTCTCAGGACAACCCTGACAAGGTTGGCATTTTATTCTCATTTCACAGGTCAAGAAAATGAGTCTCAGAGCTTGTCCAAGTTAGTAGTTAATAATCTCTAATTGAAGCTAATAATTAGTAAATGCTTATGTGTGCTAAATGTTATACATAAATTTCAACCTCATTTAATACTCAAAATAATAATGTAGGGCAACTACTACTACTACTCCCATTTTAAAGATGAAGCACCTGAGGTTCAGAGAGGTTAAGTGACTTGCCTGGAAGAGGTGAATCAAAATCCATATACGAGTCTGCTGCTCTTTTCCTCAACCCCAAGGCATTCCCAAAGTAAAGTGCAGTAAGAAATATATTTCAGATTCCAAGGGAGAAATAGACCCTCTTCAGGGCCTTAATAATTCCCACGTAGTCTCCCACCCCAGCGCCTAGAGCCCCTTATTGCATATACCAGGTCTGTCTGAAAACAAACAGTCCAGCCATTGTTAATATAACAAGAATGGTTTGCATTGATGTCTATGTAACCTGGCAGCCAAGAAGAGTGGACTGGAATGTGCATGCATGAATAATGACATTTTCACTGTACTAGTCAGTGGGGGACGGTAGACACCATTGAGTGAGCATGTGTACTGTGTGGCCATCACATTCAAAATAACTGACCGAGTAGAGCAATAAATCTGCATCAAATTTTGCATGAAGGTTGAACATTCCTCCATGGAAACTATTTGGATGATTAATAAGGCCACAGGTATGGGCAACTGGTGATTGGTAGTTTCATCATGACAACTGCTCCTGCTCAATGTACCCTCTCTGTCTCATGCAGAGTTTTTTTGCAAAACATCAAATCACCCAGGTGACTCAGCCACCCTACAGCCCAGAATTAGTGCCCTGAGACTTCTGGCTTTTCCCAAAACTAAAATCACCTTTGAAAAGGATGAGATTTCAGACCATCAATGAGATTCAGGAAAATATGATGGGGCAGCTGATGGCAATTAGGGGAACTGTGTGAGGTCCCAAGGTGCCTACTTTGAAGGGGACTATAACATTTAGCACACACAAGCATTTACTAATTATTAGCATCATTGTCCCATGTACAATGTTTCTTGTATCTTCTTCAATACATGTCTCTATTTTTTCATAGTACATGGATGAATACCTTCTGGACAGACCTCGTATACCTCCACATGTCTGCTTCTCCCTCCAAGCGTTAAATTATGTAAGATCCTTGAGAGACAGAACCATGGTTTACGTATATTTGTGACCTTAGCCCTTGCCACAAGGTGAGGACACAATTGATGTCTGGTGAGTGGGTGATGGAAGTTAGAGATTGCTTTATATACTGTGAAGAGTTATCTCCTCTCTAAGGGTCTAGGCCTGGGAGTATTTCAGAGCCCACTCTTACCTGTGCCCAACCGGGCTGGGCTGGCTCTCTTTGATCCCACATCACAACCACTGGTGCGCTGGAGCCAGTTTGCTCTGGCTCACCTGAGCCAATTGGTAAATTTTCAGAATTTTGCAAGCCAGTTGTTAAACTGGCCATAGCTTGAAATCAGCCATGGCGGGAGGAATATTTACACCACAAAAACTGGCAAACACTACAAAGCAGGGAACTCCCCTACACACACCAGAACTGGCTGTTAAACATTTACCAGCACATCACTAACCACAAACATTCGGTTGCAGCATTTTGATACATGTAGATAAAGAACTCCAAGTGAGCCTTCTGGAGAACTGAATATGTTCTATATGTTGAGCTGGATGGTGGTTACACACAGATGTATACATATGTAAAAATTCATTAAGCTGCACATTTATAACTAGTGTACTCTATGCAATATAATGTATTATGTTTTCCTTAATAAAAAATAACTCCCAGACTATGCAAAGGGCTGTGGAGTGATCCTGAATACCCCCTGAAGGGACCCCTCTTATCAGGATGCACCCCAGCTGTATTGATCTGCATCACAGGTCATGCAGCCCAGTTCTGTGCATTATCTATTGCACAGGAGGGGGAAAAGGTGGTCCAAGCAGCTGCTGGCATCAGAAATCCAAGTCCCTTCATGTCTTTTTTTCTTCGTGGCTGCTGTCACCTCTCACCTACGTTATTCCTGGCTCTGTGGCTAAGGATGGTATTGTTTGCTGAAGGGCAGCATGACTCACTACTCGGCGGGTTATTTTTCTAATTAAGTGGAAAGATGGATGGATATTTTCCCATACTTGGGCAGAAGCCTCATTCAGTTGGATCTTTTTACTGGAATTACTCAGCTTTACATTTAAGGGGCAATTTTCTCCACTTTAAAAAAATAGTACATAAAGCCTGCTACCTCCCCCAAGACAAACAGACTTGTAGAGAAAAGGGAGAGAAAACTAAGCACTTCTCAAAACATACATCAGAAGGATAGGAAACATTTTACTGAGCTTCTTCCATGAAGTTGCTCTAGATGGGAAGGCCCAGCTCCCTATTTTATCTCTAGGATGTCAGCTGGCATTCAGACTTCCTGACACAACTCCCTCTTCTCTGTCCCCTTCTTCCAAGCCACCCAGATGTACAACTTGCTTGGGGCAACTGCTTTATTCTGAGAAGGAATGACAGTTTGCAGGAAGAGCCTGTGGCCCTGGGCCGAGTATGTGAGAGGGCAGAGGGTCTCTGCTGGAACAGAAGGCCTAGCTTGGTCATAGCCCTTCTTGAGGAGGCAGGAACAGCCACAGTGGGATTTGAAGGATGGACAAAGATAAGTTTGCAGAGTGTTACCATCACAGCATCAGAAAATCAATCTATTCCCCCTCTTCCTTCCAAGCTCAGAAATAACCCTTAGAAAAGCCCAGCACAAGTCCAAATGCCCAGAGTGCAATGTAGACAGATGTTGCTATGAGGCTTTGTTTTTAAGTAGGTTGGTGGTAGCTCCTGGTGGTCCCACTCAGTCCCTCCTCAGCTGAAGTCATAGAGGTCACTTGTCCATTCAGCCCCTTCTCATTTGTTCCCCCAGCAGGGCCAGCAGGTCTGGCACTGGTCTCACTGCTCTTTCACTGTATTCATTTGGGCCCCTGTGCAACCTGCCAGTTATGAGTTCAGTCCTGAATCCCAAGCCTACTTGGATAGGGTTATGCTTTCCTGCCTGGTTTTTGCCAGGGTTTTTCTCCTGAAGACTACTTCCTATACCACATACACACATATGCACACATGCCTGAACCAGTCTGTGCCATGCCTAAACATGCTACACCCAAAAGACCACCCAAGAACCAATATTCCCAACCCCTCCACTTCCTTAACAGCCTAGGTGGCTGAGATCCCAGCATGCTTCCTGCCCAGATTATGACAACTTGCATAACTCACAAAGAGCAAAGTGTTCAGACTTTCTTGGCAAATCCAACCAACATTTGGCCCACATATGAGGCTAAAAGCCCAATCAGGAGCCCAGCTCTACCCCTAATGTCCAAAGAAGGCTCAGACTGCCCCTTCTGTCTAGGAGTGGTTAGGCTGAACTTCTGTGTCTCTGTTGGTTTCTGACCTTCAAAGTCCTTCCCAGTGGTTGAGATCACGTTTGGGACCCAGGCCCAAGTCTCTTTCAAGAGGGATTGTTGTCAGGTGAGACGTACCCAGCCTAGTGCCAACAACGTCAGCACTTATCTTGCCCTCATCAGGTCACCTGAGTGCATTAGAAGCTGGTGCCTCTTCCCCTGTTAAACAGGTCAGGAAAGGGCAGAGTAGAGACCTGATGAAGGAGGTCAGGTAGAAGGATCAGCTGTCATATTGGGGTGCAGGTTTTCCCATACTAGCAGTGGGTGCCAATAGGCATTTAAGAGGTGTTTGTTGAATAAATACATAAAGAAATGCATGGGTGAATCCTAACATGTACGGAGAAAAGATTCTTGAGCTCACAGCAATCTCTATCACCAGCCCAATGTCCTTTTTCTGCCTCTTTCTTTGTGCTTCCCCCTTTCAGCCAAGTAGCATTAAGTCCTTTTGCCTGAAGTGTAAACTGAAGTCTTTAAAAACTAACAGCCTTGCTTTTAGTCACCCACAAAGTTGAAAATAAGCATGAGAACACCTTCATGGCTCCTGGCCCACTGCACATGCAACTTGAGCAGCCTGAATCCCGTTCACCTCATCTTAGAGGTTACATGTCACCAAAGTGCCATGGACAGATAGACAGATGGCTGGGGCTGAACATGTTCCCATCTGAGTTTCTCATGGGGTTGCTAGCACCCCTCTGGTGTGAATTTTTCCAGTACTAGCAGCAAACTCAACACTTCCAAACTCCCACCCATGAGGGGTTCAGTAGGCAACTCACAAGGGTCGGGGTGGGGGGCGGCACTGGCTGAATGGACCAGGCCTCTCTCTGAGCCTATGGACGCCTGAACACAAAGCCCTTGGTGGAGTCACCAAGAGAAATGTGGCCAAAGCCCACCCATATTCTTCATGACTCAGTTACTAATGTTCTTAGAGGTCCTGGGGGTCTCCCTCCCACCTCCCACCAGGTCCATGTTGGATACTACACAGACCTCACTGACAGGGTGAAGGTTAAAACATCCAGACCACGTACCTAATCATTCCAGCAACTTGCCCAGCAGTCCTCCAGATCGTGTGCTCGGGAGCTGGAGGAAGGACAAGGTGAGAGGACAAGGCTGCTGGGGAAGCCCTGGACTCCGTAACCTCCTGGCCAAGTTAACTGACTTTCCAGACTAAGGCTGGAGGAGGGACGAGCAGAGGAGAGAAAGGAAAGGAGGCAGGACCAAAGCTAACCCCTTCTTTTTTCTTCCTAAACTCAATCCAGATTTGCCTTCTGAGGGCTGCTTGAAACTGATCCCTGTGGCTCTGACTCGTCCTTTCTTAAAGACATAGTCTCCACTTTTGGGGGGGGGCAAGGAAAATCTCACCTGGCTAAAATGTGTCCCAGAACAAAAGATGGGGGGAAGGCAACACAAGCACAAAACCCCAAATGCACCACCCCTTCAGACCCAGAACTGGAGGTTTATTTGAGATCAGAGCAGCCAACTCCAGACTTCTGCTAGGTGACTGGACAGATCCTTTTAGAGCCACAGGGCCGTGGTGGGAAATGGGTCTGTTTCCCAGGACTGGCAGATTAGGGGCCAAAGCTGAAGTGTGTTCAGGTGGGTGTGGGAAAACGATCTCTGGACCAGGAGTCCTGCCTCTGACACTGCTCCCTGTGTCACTGTGAGCAAGTTTCTTTCCTCCTTTTGGCCATGGTTTCCTTTCTTGCTGCATGAAAGAACAATAACAGCAGCCCTGCTGGGCTCCCAGCTTGCTGCATTGTCGTACTACAGTCAAAGGCAGCGGCCTTGCAGACCTGGTCTCTGACCCCCAGTGTCCTGCTCTGTTCTGCCACTAAATATTTACAGGGAATGGAGCTAGGTGATTCTGCTGTGTTGGGTGGGGAAAGGGTCCAGGTGTGAGCTTGTGAACAGGTAGATGGGGAACCATTTTGCATATGTGCTAGGGGTAGGAGGAGGAAGTCTTCTGTGTTCCTTACAAAGTGTTAATGGAAAAGTCAGGATCTACCCTTCGAGGGAACAGCGCAGAAAGACGTTATGAGCATATTCTCACCTTCCCCTCGCTCCCATGTTTCCTGTTTTCTTCTGCAGGAAAACCAGCAAGGCCAATGGACTGGCAGGGCCTGGGGCCAGGCTCTGGCCCTGGTGGCTCCTCTGTAACTCTTTCTGACTGTAGGCTCCAGCTCCTCTCATCCTGAAAGCTGCCTGCCTCCTCTCTATACCTGGGCTTCTGTTCCTTTTCATCTTGTCTGCAGAGCAGGACACAGTCTCCAAGTTTCCTCCCGCTTCCTTGTGGTCCCCACAGAGCAGCGCACAATCCTGTCACCTTTTGAGGCCACAGTTCTTAGTTGTCTCCATATTAAATGTGGGCCCTTGACATCGCCACTGTAAAAGCTCCCCACGGATCCCAGTGAGTAGTCAGAGGTGTGAAATACAGATTTAGGGGTTTCCATTGCTTCTCATATCAGGGAATCAGAGCAGGGGTGACAAGATAATAAATATGGGGAGGGACAAAGGGTCAGCATCTCACAATGTTCTTCCAGAGCTTAAGGCTCCCTCTACACACCACTCTTTTACGAGAAAATAATGTGAATGGTTCACACTGTAGTGCTAGGTGCAGTGTCAAGGGTCTTGTATGTGTTACTCCACTGAATCCTCACAACCACCCAGGGGGTTCTCATCATTACCTTATTTTACAGTCAAGGACACTGAGGCATCAAGAGGTCAATCAATAGGTCCATGAGTGCACAAGCACAGAGCTGAAATTTGAACTCAGGCCCGTGGCAGTCAGTCATTATGCTACATGCCCCTGGCTGCCAAGCATCAAATGTGGTACTGATCTCAGGCACTTCTCTCCTCCGCAGAAGGGCCCTTGTTCCATACCCCAGGTATGGACTTGCATTGAGACTAAGAAGGTCATTTGTATTTGAGGGCACTGCTTCGAGGGCTGGCACTCTTCATCCAGGGAAGACAGACAGCTGCAGTGACAAACCTGGATGCATGTCCTAGCTTGGCCACTTACTTGATGGTGACTGTAGATAAGGCTTTCCTCCTCACTAGCCCTGATCACCTCCTGACTCAAGTGGGATAGCCACAGCACATTCCCAACACCGTGGCGGTGCAGTAAGAGCATGTGGGAGAAGCACCTGGCCAGGAGCGCTTCTCAGTGTGCACACTTTGCACATTTTCTGCCCACCCTAGGGCATGCCTCCTGGGGCATGCGGTGGACCCCTGTGGTAGCCTGGTGCTGCCTATGAACCCTTTCTCAGGAAAAAAAATGCTTTTAAATGCATTAAATAAATTACCCAAGATTACAAAGGAAACTGATTACTGTATACTGAAATGCAATTTACAATCTAGTCATATGTGCTCCTTGAAGAACGCATTCAGTATAATAAGATCTTGCAGTGGGTTTAATGACTACCATAATTTTGAGGTAGTGATGAGCATAAATGCCTTTTTTGAGATACTGGCAACAACAGTAATGTGATATGAAAAGAGCTGTAATTCTAGTGGTGGCAGTCACAGATGCTGCTAATAGCACTGTGGTTTATTGCTCACGAGACAGGTCTGCCTATTTCTCTGCTCATTAGCTGTGTGAGCTGGGATGGCCTATTTAGCCTCGCTGTGCCTGTCTCCTCGTCTGTAAAATAGGGGTTGCTTTGAGGATGCAATAAGTTAATGAACTCATGCAAAGTGCTTAGATCCAGGCCTAGGACATAGCAGACGCTCTTTATGTGTTAGCTCTTGGTATCTACAAATGGCTTTCCATAAATGGGGGTACAGAGTTCATTTATTCAAACCCCAGGGCAAAGTCCTTTGTCCAAGTTCCCCTCCTATGCAAAGATGACTCAACAACATGCCTAATGCCATGCCATTTATATGCTAAATGCCTCCTTTAAAACATCACCAAGGTCAGGTCCTGCAAGGCCAAGAAATAAGCTCCTTTTCAGGAACTGCCCACCTTTGGACTTTACCTCAAAAGAGTCCCCAAGACCTCTCCCTATAGCCTCACTCATGACCTCATTTACTGTCCCCCAGCTGCCCTAGGCACCACATGTCTTAAAGGGTCTACCATGGCCTCAGTCTTCCCATCTAAGAATCTGGAATTCACCTTCAAACTTCTAAGGAGCCAAAGGGCAATTTGGAAACCTGAAGCATTCCTTAACTTATTGTAGTTGTCTTGGGTCAGAGAGAGGGTTTAAGAGGATCAAAGCCATCCCTTCACTGTGCAGATGCAGCAACTGAGGCCCAGAAAGAGGTAAGGACTTGTCTAAGGCCCCATGCTGGCAGGAGCGTGGGACCCAAGTTGTTCTCACTCAGTCCTCCTGGGTTAGAGCTAAATCTCCATTTTCTTTCACTTCTCCTTCTTCCTCCCCACCATCTGGTCAGTTGACAATTCCTGTCAGTTCCATTTCTTCCTAAATATGTCACCAATCCATCAGCCCCTCTCCAGGCCTCACTACTGCCCTGGAGCCAGGCTCTCTGCCTCTCCACTCTTCATGCACCTCCCCGACTCCAGCCTGCTCTGCTGCTTAAGCCTTCCTACTCAGCACCTGTCTTCCTGTCACATGCCAAGAATGTCAAGAGTTCAGAGGAAGCTTAGAGTTCATAGCTCCATGCTCTTCACACACCATCCTGCTCCATATCCTCCCATGCCAGAGAAGAAACTGAGGCTGCCCTAGTGGAACAGAGCCAGCCAATGTCTGATAAAGAGCAAGAGGCCCTGCAACCCAGGTCAAACGTTCATGGAATCTGAGTTCTAGAAAGAAGTTCAGTTCAGTGCTATTCACATTACATCACCCGCTTCTGAGAATTATGCCACCAAATCCTATTGTTTCGGGTAACAACTGGAAATACTGTTTTTGTCAAGACCGTAATTGCTATTTCCCCTTCTATGTGCTCATTTTGAAAAAAGCAGACAATACTCCATCTCTTTCTCCCACTGTTCCCCAAGGCCCCTAAGGTAGGCCTCCAGTATTTACCAGCCAGAATTCCCTCCTTATCTGTTCTAGGCATGGGCAGGCCCTGCCTGGTCACCAACAATTTTCACAAATATTTCCACTGGCCTGGGCCCAAAATCAGTTTGCCAGTTTCATGTTATTGAACTTCTCTTTTGCCTTGAATCTCTTAGAATATACTAGACCATGTCTGCCTCCCCTCTGCTACCCCACCACTTGATAGCAGACATGGTAAAGAATGGACATTCAGTCTTTGAGAAACAAATGAGTGAGAATGAAGGAAGATGCTGGTGTTGCAAAGGATAAAGAAAGGAAAAAGGCCCAGAGAGTCCTGCCCTCCAGGATTTTAGAATATATTTATGAAGACAAGCTATATAAAGTAATAGACATATGTGAATAAAGAACCAGGCTGCCATGTTTGACTTCCCCTGCAGGCCAAGCAGGGGCCTGGGGCACTATAACCAGGCTGGAATGTAAAAGCAGGTGGGTGCAAATGTGAGGCAGGTCAAGTCATGGAGGCAGCATCTCAGATCAAAGGGAGCATCGTGCTAAGCAAGCTAACAGGCCCTAACAGGGCTGGGGGCAGTCAAGAAAACCAGACATTGTTTCCAGAACCTAGACACACCAAGGTAGTAAAACAGGTTCAGAGTGGAAAATATCCTGGAAATATTTCTTCAAGACCTGGTGTACAGCTGCAGACGCTCATAAGTAGACTGGAGGGGAAAGAGACCAGAGACATGAAGGCAAGGGATAGATAAAAAGTATCTTAATGACAACAGAAGCAGTGAGAAAGGAAAGCCAGGGAAAAAATGGCTAAGGAACTAAATCTATCTGGTAGCTGGGAAGGTGATGATATCGCCACTGAAATGGGAAAGCCATTGGAGGGGTGGGAGTGTAGCCTTAAGTCTTCTCACTCCTCAATTTCCTGTATTCACTCATAAAACATTTACTCAGTGCCCAAGACATAGTGCTCAACTGTGTGTGTGTGTGGGTGTGTGCGCATGCGTGTGCGTGCGCGCGCGCGCATCTGTGTGTCTATACATTCTAACCACTGGGAACACTCAGGACCACTCTTTCCCTATCATCTTCAGTCAGGGAATGCAAGGGAGGGCAAAAGAGGCTTCTACATCTTTGCTACTCAAAGTTTGCTACTACTTTACTAGTGAAGTGGACCAGCTACATCACTAGTGCTTGGTAGCTTGCTAGAAAATGAAGAATTGCAGGTTCCATCCCAGACCTTCTGAAACAGAACTTGCAGTTTGCTCCTTAAACTTTAATATATAACGATCATTTAGAGGTCCCTGACACTGGCCTATGGATCATGTATTGAACAACAAAGAAGACACAAAAAAGAGGCCACTGTGCTGGAGATGAAGCTCTTAATGGGAGGAACCAGGGAAACTAAGTAAGTTAGGGTCATGGATTTATCTGTGCAGTCCCCTTCAGGCAGGTAGGGAAGCAAGTTTCCAAGCAGTCCTGTCCCATGCCCTGCAGAAAGCTGCTCAGCACTGTCTCTGATCTGGACCAAAGGAGGCCCAGTGGCCCTTATGTAATGTAGCCTAACTCTAGCCCAACAGGCAGGGCCAGGAGCCGTATAGTGGTTTGGGTCCAGAACCCTGCCTCAAAATTAAAAGTCCTCTGAGTAGCATGGTCTTTGAGGATGTAGCATGATGGTCTACAGCTGGCTAAAGAATCAGAATTTTGGGGTCCCAGCTTACATCTCTTCCCATCAGAAACACAACTGAAAGAAGGTAAGCAAGAACTGCCCCAGCTCATGCTTTCATTGGGAACATAAGACACATGTATGACAGCCATCTGTTACCATGTGGTTGTATGAGCTTGTGTGTGTGTGTGTGTGTGTGTGTGTGTGTGTGTGTTTTAATAAAAACCTAACCAGTCTTTAAAGAACTATATCAGGTAATGAAAAGTATAGGTGTTTTTTTTTCTTCTTTGTATTTTTCTGTTTTGCCCACAGTTGACCTTAATTTAAAAACTTGTAATTAACAAAAGCTTTATTTCAAAAGCCAAATTAATACACAGAAAAATCATGGCAATATACAAATAAGTGCTTACTTTTGTGGTGCCTAATTTATTGTATGGCAATTTGAGGGAGACTTCCAAGGTGAAAGGCAGAGCAAAGGGATGGAAAAGAGGTGCCTAAGATCATCAAGCCTTTATTACTATGAAGCCAGACTGAATTCAAAGTCAAAACCTGAATCTCTTGGACTGCAGAGTTGTCCAACACTGGTCAGGCCCTAAACTGCATAACTGAATTCATTGCTAGAATCAGAGAGTCTTACGAGTAGAAGAATCTAAGAGATTACAGGGCCAACGTTGTCCTTTTCTTTTTATAGGAGGGAATTGAGGCACAGAGAGGTGATGACACTGGGCTCTGTACCTTGGCACAGGCTCTTTTCTCTGCCTGCATCACCCTCCCCTATGGCCCTATATGCCTACCTAACACCTACTGTTTCTCAAGGTTTGGTTCAAACATCACTGCTCTTGGCGGTTAGGTGCCTCTGTGCTTGTGAAACACTCAATGCATTTCTCTATCATTCATTTGACAAATCAGTGAGCAACTACTGTATGTCAGGCACTGTTGTAGGCACCTAGGATACATCAGTGGCCAAAAATCCCTTCTCTAGGGTGTAAAGATTAAATCATAGCATTTATTCATTCAGCATATATTTATGGATCACCTATATGTGGGGCCCTGTGTGAGGCATAAGCTGTTTTAAGGTCGAGGTAATTGTCTGTTCAAGGTTTTGGCTTCATTTCCCCCCACAGTCAGTACCTTGTGGACACGGAAATGTCTTCTTAATAAGTGAGATATGAAATGGCCAAAGTTATACAGCAACTTTGAGATGGAGCCTGCACTGAAACCCTGGTCCCCTAATAGCTAGACCGTTTACTTCTGCCCTCCACTGCAGTCAGCCCAAATCTTTGTTACCTCCATCACCTCAAATGGGAAGGGTCAGAGGACGTAAGATCAGGGTCCCCTAGGCAGATCTATTTTGGAAAGAGGAACCCTACCCTATCAGGGACTGTCTCTTGGGAGAGTGGGGAAGTCGCCAGCTTCCCATCTCCCTGCTCAAAAGCAAGAAGAGGCACTCTCCCGTAGAGCCCTGTCAGCTCATCTCTCTGTATAGGAAGCAATCATTTTGAGTTACATACACTTTCTGTGTTAAAAACAAGGATTTTGTTAAAATCAAAGCCACCACTGGGACTGCAGA
Source organism: Pteronotus mesoamericanus (assembly GCF_021234165.1). Classification (NCBI taxonomy): domain Eukaryota; kingdom Metazoa; phylum Chordata; class Mammalia; order Chiroptera; family Mormoopidae; genus Pteronotus; species Pteronotus mesoamericanus. Next base: position 9,982,679 of record NW_026555198.1, read on the forward strand.
GACTTTCCCCACCCTGGGCCCGCGGGGATAGCGCCCGCCTTTGGCAGCTGGAACGGCTACACTGCAGCGTCCTCTGCCGGGCTGCCGGGCTGGCTGCACCACGCTCCCTGTGGTGTGAGGCGCGCGGGCGGGGCCTGTTCCGGCGGTGCGGAGCGACCATGACTCATAGCAGGCTGCGCCAGCACCAGCCACCCCGGCAGCTTCGCCGCCTCTGCACGCGCCGGGTGACGCACCAAGTCAGTGGAGCTGCTCTGAGCACAAAAAGCAGTTCCCGGGCGGCCCCCGATGGCAGCTGTGCGGGCGCACCTGCTCCCTGGCCCGCGCCTTCTGGGCCCGAACCCCCGCATGGTGGAAGCTTCCGGCGCTGGAAGTCCGGGTCACTTCCACTCTCATTGACTCTTCACCATTAACCTCGAATAGGGTCGTTTGTGACATGGCCTTAACAAGAGTGGGAAACTGGGGACGAAAGAAAGGTGAAGTGAAGGCCAGGGTCAAGCAGCGAAGAAGTAGAGGAGGGACGAGATTAACCGGTTATATCTAGCTCCAGAGTTCAAAGTGCGCTTTTCACAGCATCAAAGTGCATTGTGCTCCTAACCACAGCAGGGCGCGTGCGTGTGCACATACACGAAGGTAAGGTTGGACCACATCATAGAGGACCTTGAAAGTCAAGCACTATAATAAACAGTCACCATTTTGGAAAGTAAACAAAAACTATAAATGGCATTTAAGAAGAAAGTCATGTGGGTATTTGGCTTGATTCTGTAAAGATGCTTTATCATGGAGCAGAGACAAGATCAGCACTTTGAGTTAGGAAGATGCACCACAGGAAAATAAATCAGAGGCATGGTGCCTGAGGTAGTCCAGTAGCACTTAGTAAAGTCTACATCAGTCATGAAAACGGGGAAAAAATGGAAGGTACAGATACAAGAGACATTGGAGAGGAAAAAGATTTAATGATAGATTGGATTTTAAAAAGCGGGGTAAGTAAAATGCACATAGCACTTTGAACCTCTCCTACTGCACTCAGTTTTGCCTTTTTTTAAAAAAAAATTAGTCTTTTGTCCTCCTTAGGTGCTAAGATCCACCTATGGTGCTGGTTGTTCAGGCCCCACTCCTGCCTTGGAAACCACGACTCCATGAGAGGAGCAGTCTGTCCTGTCATCAGTAAGGGCAGAGCTGCTTGCCCAGACAGCATCTGTGCACGCCAAAGAACACCTCAACCAGCTCCCACTTCCTCCTTTAGAAAGGTTTAGAGGGCTCCAGCTAAACTCCAAGGAAGCCTAATGTTACTGAGTATCTTTCTGGGCTCCCAGTTTGCTGCCCTGAGTGGGTAGGTTGAGCTGCTCTGGCAGTCCCAAGGCAGGCCCACCTCCCAGGTCAGGCATCAGGAGCTGTGCAACTGACAATGAGTACCTGCTACCTGTTAGTAACACTGAATGAACACACCACCCGGTAGGCATCATGTCTCTTATTGTGATAGAATAGACCACTTTTATAGAAAGGTACATTATCTAAGCATCAGAACCCCCAACAAGACAGAAACTCCACAGTACTGGGGAGTATTACGTCAGCAGTGGACCCAAAGGTAGGCAAATCTACCACCAAACCCACACTGTGGTCTGTCCAGAATATTAGACCCAGCTCATCTTCCCCTACATACCATGTATAGATGGACACAATGGATGAGAGCACCCTGCTGGGAATGGGTGGTCTCATAGTTCCTCAAGACTCCACCCCATAGACACCAGCATGAAGTAGGGGGCCACCCTTAATTTCTGGTACTTCCCATCCTCCACCATTCATACTTGCTGTCATCCTGGGCTCACCTGACTAGAAAATCATGACCCCACCTTCTCCTAATGTTACCACATGCTGCTTGTCTGTTTCATCCACTCCTCACTGCCTTCCTTGAAGTCCAGCAAAGTATGTTACCAAGCCAGAAGTTTTGTTTGTTTCTTTCTGATCAGGAAAAAAGTTGCCTCCATTTTGGAAGTATCATTGAAACAACAGATCTAGTGTCCACAGCCCATATGTCTAATAAATACAGGGGAGGGTTCAATATACAGATGACGTATTATAGAATTGTGCATCTGAAACCTATATAATTTTATTAACCAATATTGAATATATTCAATAAAAATTAAAATAAAAAATAAATAAATACACGTGTGGAAAAATGTAGGCTTACTGTTGTGAGTATGCAAAACAGAATTTATTTTTGTATTACTATTTATTTATTATTGTATTATTTATTTGTATTATTTGTCATTATTATTGGTATTATTTCACATCCTTACTTATGATTTATCTTTTAGGTAATGATGACTGGTAATTTAACCTACTTTTGCCCACCCCTGGATTTACCCTTGGAGCCTGAAGCACTTGGCTTTCACAAATACATAGAAAGAAATGTGGCAGGGTGGGACTTGTGTGGGTTCTTTAGCTCCTAAATATCTTTCATGTGAGCCACAGTGTTCTTTGTGAAAGAGGAAAAATTGTGTGGAGAAAAGAAGAAAAGATATCAATTCTCCCTAAATTAATCTATAAAGTCATCACCATCTCAATCAAATCTCTGTAGGAATTTTTCATAAAACCTGATTTGAACATCCATATGAAAGAGAATACATACAAGAAGAGCTGAAACAATTTTGGGGGAATGACAATGAATGATTATTTTTATACAGGTATCAAATCTATAATAATTAATAGGATGTGGTATTGGCACAGAAATAAACAAGTACATGAGTGAAAAACAACAGAGACCCCCCAAACTAGATCATGTAAAGATATTAAATAAATGACATAAATGGCATTTACAAGCCAGAGGTGAAAAGATGGTATATTCAATAAACAGTGTTGGAACAACTGATTTTCCATTTGGAAAAAAACTAATTATATCCTTACTTTATACTACATGCATGCACACACATACTCCAGATAGCTCAAACAACTAAGTATAAAAAAAAAAAACACAATGAGAAGCATGTAGACATATAATATGCGTGACTTTGGTCACAAAACACATAAACAACACAAAACCTATGAAGGAATGGTTGATAAATTTGAATCTACACCAAAAAAACTTCTTAGACAAAAGACACCATCAATAAAGTTAAAAAAAACATGATAATCTGGAAGAAATATATTATTTGCAATATATATTAGATAAAAATTAATATATATGATTTCTGAGAATCAATAAAAAGGCAAAAACTCAAAAGGACTATTGCAAAAAATATGATCAGTCATTTCAAAAGTAGAGTTCCAAATGGCCAATAGACATTTGAAAAAATGTTCAACAGCTAGTAATCAAAGAAAGGCAAATGGAAACAACCTTCAGATACCATCTTTCACATATCACATCAGTAATTAAAAGTTTGATTATGTCAAGTATTAGCATGGAGGTGAGCAAAACTGCTACTCTCATACACTGCTGGGTGGAGGATAGCCATTGCAGATAGAAATTTGGCAACATCTATTAGTGTGTAAAGCACACATCCCCATTACCCAGCAACTCTACTTCTTAGCATCTATCCTAAAGTATCTGTTATACATGTACACAAATGTTTGAGTGGACATTTATTAGAATATCAACCATCAAAATTAAGAAACAACCTGTGTTCAACAGATAAGAAAATAGTTAAACTCTTGAAAGTCATACTCTATAAAATTCTGAAATATATTAAAGGCTTAAGTTAGGGCTTCTGCTTGCGGGAAGATGGAGTAGATACACTTTTTCCTATCCCTCCCACTAAGTAAAACTAAACACTAAGTACAACTAAAACCCCTCATCATCATTAAAAAAAATAAAAGATTCTGAAAGGTGAAGAAAAGAAGGTATATCAGCAAGAGACTTCAGGACTCAAGAAACGACACAGTGGTAAGTTCCCTGAATTTCCCCTCTGCCGCATACATCCCAAAGTCAAAGCTTAAAAAGCTTACAACCCGGAAACATCAACAGATGCAAGACAAGAAACAAAAACAAAAACAAAACAAATCAAACAAACAAACAAAAAAAAACCCAGCCTGTTTCTCTAACCAAAGGACCAGAAAAGGAAATAGACTTACGAGACAGACCATTTTAGGTAAGAACTGCTCTACTCCAGCCAAATGACACAAGAAAACAGTGTGGCCCCATTCCCAACCCTATCTGCAAAGGAAGAGTTGAAAACCTCGATTGCCACCCTTGCTAAACTGTAACCAGGTGCTGCAAACCATCCTGCTACGGTGATGTCAGAAAAGGCTGAGTGGGGAATTGGGATAGACCTCCTGGAGAAAATCAGCAATCATATAGAAGAACTCAGCAAGATCCTCAGCCAACAAGATCAAATTTTACATTTATAAAACACTCCATCCAACAAAAGAAGAATATACATTCTTTTCAAGTGCCATGGAACAGGAACTATGTTAGACCATATCCTGTGCCATAAAACAAACCACAACAAATTTTTTAAAAAACTGAAATAAAATTGACTATATCCCGTTACCACAATGAAGTCAAACTAGAAATCAATAATAACAGAAAAATAAGAGAAAAATATCTGAACACTTGAAAACTAAACAGCACACTTCTAAATAATCCATAGATCAAAAATGAAATCTCAAGAGAAATTTTAAAACTACATTGAACTGAACAAAAATGAAAATACAACATAGCAAAATTTGTAAGAAGCAACTTTAAAGGAAATTTATAGCACAAAATGCTTGTACTAGAAAAAGGTCTCAAATCAATAACTGAAGTTCCTACCTTAAGAAACTAGAAAAAGAAAGGATGAGTGGGGCAGGGGAGAGCGATGGGGGAGGATGGGACAACTGTAATAGAACAACAATAAGAAAAGAAAAAAGAAAAAATATTGGCTAATGAAAAAAAGAAACTAGAAAAAGAATAAATCCAAAATAAAATAAACAATAAAGAAAATAAAGCTAAAGCAAACAGAAGGAAGAAAATTAAAATAAGAGCAGAAATCAATAGCACTGAAAACAGCAAAAACAATTAGAGAAAAATCAATGAAACAAAGAGCTGGTTCTTTGAAAAGATCAGTAAAATTGACAAACTCCACAAAGACAAAGAAAAAACACAAGTTATTAATATCCGGAACAGAATGAATATCACTACAGACCCTTCAGACATCAAATGGATAATAATGGAATACTAAACACAACACTACACACTTTGAGAATTTTGATGGAACTAATCAATTGCCTGACAAACACAAATTCCCAGAACATTCGGCAGGAAATAGATGATTTTAATAGCCCTTTAACTATTAGGAAAATTGAACTGAATTGAATTGAATTCAAAACTCCCAAAAAGAAATCTCCAGGTCTCATGGTTTCACTGGAGAATTCTATCTAAAGGTTAAATAATTAACACCTATGCTAAACAATCTCTTCCAGAAAAATAGAAGAGAAGAAACTACTTCCCAAGTTATTTTATGAAGCTAGTGTTATCTTGATGTCAAAACCATGTGACAGTAACACACAAAGAAGAAAACTACAGACCAATATCCCTCATGAGTATAGAAGCAAGTCTCTTCAAAACAACATTAGCAAATAGTATTCAGTAATATGTAAGAATTATACATCATTATCAAGTGGAGTCTATTCCAGGGATACAAGACAGTTTTAATATCTGAAAATAAATCAATGTAACTCACTAAATTGACAGGCTAAAGAACAATCACATGATCATGTCAATCAATGTAGAAAAAGCACTTAGGAAAAGAAAGGAATTTCCTCAACTTGAAAAATAACATCTTCCAAAAACTTATAGTCAAGTCAAGGGACATGTATAAAGGACCCATGGACAAAGCCAAAGTGGAAAAGGATTGAGGGAAGGAGGGGGAAGGGGGGCAGGGGAAAGTGGTGGCGAGAAAATGGAGACAAATGTATTTGAACAATTAAAAAAAAGATCATATATTGAAAAAAAACTTAGAGTTAACACTAAACATAATGGTGAAAGACTGAATGCTTTCCTTGTCAGACTAGGAACAAGGCAAGGATGTCTGCCCTTATCACTCTAATTGACCATAACGTTGGAAGGTCTAGCCAGTACTTTCAAGCAAGAAAAGGAAATGAAAAACAAAATTGAATAGGAAGAAATAAAACTGTTTTCATTTGGAGATGACATGATGGTGTGTATAGAAGATTCCAAGGAACTACAAAACAATTCCTAGAACTAGTAAGTTCAGCAAGGTTGCAGGACACAAGATAAGCATACACAAGGAAATTGTATTTCTATATATTAGCAATGAACAAATGAATGCCAAAATTAAAAATACAATACCATTTACAATTGCTCAAAATGAAATACTTAAGTGTAAATATAACAAGACATGTATAGGATTTGTATGTTGAAAACTACAAGATGCTGATGCAAGAATTCAAAGATCTAAATAAATTGAGAACTATACCGTGTTCATAGATTAGAAGATTCAACATAATAGAGATGTCAATTCTTCCTAAATTTATATACAGGTTTATTGCAATTCCTATTAAAATTCCAGAAGGGTATTTTAGATATGGACAAGCTTATTCTAAAATTTATATGGAAAGGCAAAGGAACTAGAATAGCCAAAACAATTTTGAAAAAGAAGAATAAAGTGGGATCATTCTATAGAATTTCAAAACTTATTATGTAGTTACAATAATCAAGACTGTATGGTCTGCCCCGGCTGGTGTGTTTCAGTGGATTGAGTGCTGGCCTGTGAACCAAAAGGTTACTGGTTCGATTCCTGGTCAGGGCACGTGTATGGGTTGCAGGTCAAGTCTGCAGTTGGGGGTGTGCGAGAGGCAACTGACTGATGTATCTCTCTCACATTGATGTCTCTCTCTCTCTCTCTCTCTCTCTTTTCCTTCCCCTCTCTCTAAAAACAAATAAACACAAATCTTTTTTAAAAGAAGGTATGGCACTGCTGGAGATACAGACACATAGATTAATGGAACAGAGTAGAGAACCCAGAAATAGACACATACAATTATGACCAACTGATTTTTAATAAAGGCACAAAAGCAACCCAGTGGAAGATGGTACTGGAGCAATTACACATAAGCCAAAAAAAAGAAAAAAGAAAGAAAGAAAAAGAAAAAGAACCTTGACCTGTGCAGTGGATTGAATAGTAGGTTCCCCTAAAAGATGTTCACGTCCTTATCCCCAGAACCTGTGAATATTGCCTTCAGTGAAAAACAAATATTTGTATATGTTATTAAGCCAAGGATTTTGAGATGTGGAGATTATTCTGGATTATTTAATGGGCCCTAAATCCAATGGTAAATACCTTTGTGAGGTAGACACACAGAGAAGACACACACAGAAGAGAAGGTGATATGAAGATGGAGGCAGACAATACAGTGATGTGGACACAAGATAAGGAAGGCAAAGATTGGTGGTGGCCACCCGAAGCTGGAAGAGGCAAGGAAGGATACTCTCCTAGAGCCTCTTAAGGAAGCATAGACCTGCTGACACCTTGGCTTCAGATTTCTGACATCCAGAATCATGAAAGAATAAATTTCTGGGTTTTTTTCTAGATTTCATTTTTATTTATTTTTAGAGAGAGGGGAAGGAAGGAAGAGAGAGAGAGAAACATCAATGTGTGGTTGCCTCTTGCGCGCCCCCTACTGGGGACCTGGCCCTCAAACCAGGCAAGTGCCCTGACTGGGAATCGAACTGGCAACCCTTTGGTTAGCAGGCTGGCGCTCAAATCACTGAGCCAAACCAGCCAGGGAAAATTCCTTGTTTTTTAAGCCACCAAGTTTATGGCAATTTGTTATGGCAGTCTCAGGAAATTAATACCACCTGTCATATACCTTATACAAAAAAATCAGCTTAAATTGCATCAAAATACTAATCTTATTGTAGTAATAATCATTTTGTAATATATGTGTGTATCAAATCATCTCATTTTACACTTTCAATTTATACACTATATGTCAATTATATCTCAATAAAGCTGAAAAACTGCATAACAAACTTATGTGTAAAATTTTTAGAAAAAGAAAAATGTTTGGAATTTAGAGTAGGATATGTAAGCTAGATCTCATACCGGACACAAACAGACAATTCACTGAAAAAGATATATGCATGGCAAATAAGCATATGAAAAGATGATCAATGACTTGCCATTAGGGACATGCAAATTAAAACTGTAAGATATCACTACATCCCTTCCAGAATGGTTAAAATGAAAAAAAAAAAAGTGACCACACCAAATGCTGGTGAAGATGCAGAGAAACTGGATTCCTCATTCAGTGCTGGTGGCAATGTACAATGGTTATGGCCACACTGGAAACACTTTGCAACTTATTTCAACAGATAAACTTTCAATTACCATATGACCCAGCAATTGCACTCTTGGACATTTATCCCAGAGGAATTAAAAAGTCTGTCCACATAAAATCTGTTACATGATTATTCATGGAACCTTTATTTATAATAGCCCCAAAACTGGAAACAACCCAGATGTCTTTTAAAGGAGGACTGGATACACTATTTGTGGTACTGTACATTCAAGCCATGGAAATCCACTCAGCAATAAAAAGGAAAAGACTGTTGATATGTACAACAACATAGATGAATCTCCAGGCAATCCTGCTGATAGAAGAAAACAAACAATAGTGTATGATTCTATTTACATAAAATTTTTGAAATGACATATTTTGAGAAAGGAAGACAGATTAGTGAGTGCCAGAGGTTAAGGAGAAGGTGGAGGTAGGGAGAAAATGTGTGTAGCTATGAAAGGGTAACTTGAAGGATCCTTGTGGTGGTAGAAATCTTTGGTATCTTGATGGTATAAATGTCACTTATCCTGCTTGTGATGTTGTACTAGAGTTTTGTAAGAGGTTGCCACTGAGGAAAACTGGGTGAAGGGTATATGGGATTTCTTCGTATTATTTCTTAAATTGCATGTGACGCTGCACTTATCTCAAAATAAAAATTTAATTAAAAAGAACGAGTTAGATCCAAGTGTCCTAACATGGCAAGGTTTCCAAGGTATATTATTAAGTGAAAAAAGCAAGTTACAGATCAGCATATACAGTGTGATACCCCATTTACTTCTAAATACCCATACACAAGCAATCTATGTATGCATAGAAGAATATTTGGAAGCGGGCACTTTATGCTGATAACAGTGGTTACCTCTGGGGAGTAGAGTTGGGGAGAGAAGAGGATTTCAACTGTAGCTGGATTGTTCAATTTTTTTTTCCACAATGAGCATATACTCATATGCTACTTGTATAGTAAAAACATTATCCTGGACACAGCTACAGTGTTGTAGGAATTCTAACCTGTTTTTGCTTGTTCTGACCTGACCTGTACATGTTTCACCACCACTGTAGCCACGGGACTCGGGCCACACCCACTTGCCCTTGAATCTCAAGGAAGTGGTTCCTCGGCTTACCTAAACTGGAAACGGGCCTACTGGCATTACCTTTGAGGTATGGAAGTACCACCTGGAAGGGCCAATATCCCTATGATTGTGAATCTACTCACTGCTTCTTACAACTTAAAACACACAAAGCTCAGCCCATGCTCATCAATGCAACAATTTCTATAAGGTTCAAGGTGACAAACTGTCATGCCAGTTTCAATGCTGGTGGCAGCAAAGGCCTCCCCACCCTCTGCCATGAAAACTTGGCAGCACTTGAGCTTCTTCAGAGGAAACAGGGAGCAGCAGGCACGACTAACAATTGGACACCTGCACCCAGCTGTGTCTGAGCAGAGTACTCTAGGGTGGCGCCTAAGAGAGGATTTATTCATTCACCATATATTTATTGAGCATGCACTATGTGCCAGGTACAATTTTAGGCACTGATAGTACCAGTGAATAAAACAAAGTCCCTGCCCTTATTGAGCTCCCATTGTAGTGGGAGAGCACATGATAGGCTAGATAAATAAATAAATTAGGTGTTAGGTGGTACTAAGTGCTATGAAATAAAACATAGCATTGGAAGGAGGATATAAAGTGTTGGTTATTTGGGGTTGAAATTTTTGAAATGGTGCCAGAGAAAGCATCCCTGAGAAGGAGCAGATGTTTCGGTGGAGATCTGAAGAAAGTGAGGGAGCCAGGCAGCTACAAAGCTATCCAGTGGTTTTGGGCATTTTCCATGTGCCCTCCAGACCTTCTTCACCCTTCTCACCCAGCTTTGTGCCCTGGGAGGCTGACCTGTGCGGAATGCATCAACAGGTTCCCTTGCCCTCTGGCTTCGGGTTAGCTTTGACCAATGGGAGGCACCTGCAAGGAGAGAGAAGGAAAAAGAAAGTGAGGTTTTTTCATTAGCTCTTTCTGTGCAGGTTCACCACAGCTTCTGTCAGGTGGCCCTTTCCATATAGTAACCCTTCCACAGTTCTCATAATCACTGTCTCCCAAGATCCTGACTGACACAATGGGGAAAAGCATTCAGGTAGCAGGAAAAGCAAACACAAAGCATAAATGTGCCTGGAAAGCCTAAAGAATAATCAAGAGACTAATGTAGCTGGAACGGAAGAGGTGACAAAGGGATTGACAAGAAGGTAAGGAGGGCTAATTAAAACGGCCTTGCAGGCTACTGTAAGGACTTCGGCTTTTAATATGAGTGACATGGGAGCAATTGGAGGATGTTGAGCAAAATACTGAAATACTAAGACTATGTTTTAATAGCATCTCTTTAGGAGATTAATGACAGGCAAGAGAGGATGATAGGTTGGACCAGGGTAGTAGCAATGGAGGTGGTGAGAAGTGGCCAGATTCCAAATAGATTTTGAAGGTGGTGCAGAAGAATCTTGTTCATTAAAATAACAGAAACCCAAACTAGAGAGTAGTTTACCTTGCTTGTCAGTATATATCACTGAAAATTTTGTTGTTTAACAAGATTTCAGAAGGCCCTGCATGCAGCATGATGATCCTAATACCCTACAACTTGTGTGTGACACACAACTCTAGGTCAAGCTCAGAAAGTTTCCAGGCTATACCTGACTCCAGAAAAACTCCAGAAAAGCATTAAGTTTTTGTAGACAACCTCTCCCACCCCAAAGCCACAACCTTATGTGGGTCATGCTGGGGGTCATTTTGCCCCCTATCTAACTCCAGCCACTCTACCTCCATTGGCTCTTCCATTAGTTGGCCTTAGCATGTCACATCAGAATTCTGGGAAACGCTGTCTGCACCTGCCCTGTCCATACCTTCTGTCCCCTGCTCACAACCACTTACAGGCTAGCAGAAGACGGGTAGCATCCATCAACCACTGAGCAGATAGAGAAGGGTTGCAAGTGCATTCAGAACACAGTATGGACAACATCTCAAAGGTATCATGATTTTTGATAAGGATTTATAAACTTGCCTGGAGAAGCAGGAGACCAACAACCATAGGCAGATCATTGGGAGGAAAGAGAAATTAGAAAACTCCACCCCATAGGCTAAAAGCCTCCAGCCTGAAGTATCTCCTGGGAACCAAGGCACCCTAGCATTCTGGGGTGCATGCTGTTGATTCTCATAATAAAGTCTGTTGGTTCATATTCATGAACTACCAGCAAATGCACCCAGCTGGAAACTGGAGAATGGCACATGATTCTGAGGGCTCATTCCCAAGCCAGGAAAAACTGATGGTATTTTGTTTATGTTCAAAGAAATCAGTCCAAAGAGATCAGCCCCACAGCCAAAGTCAGCAAAAATGGGGAGCAAATTGCTGCCAACCAGGGAGGGGATGACCTGCATTGTAATCCTGGATCCAAGACTTTCAAGTTATGTGCCCTTGGGTCAGATTCTTAACCCTCCCAAGACCTCAATTTTCTAATCTGTAAAACAGGGACAATACCTACCTCACAGAGTTGCATTAACAATCAAATGATCTCGTGTGTGTAAAAGGTGTCTGCATGGCCTTTGGGATATGAGCCACTCACTACATGTTGGTTTTATACTCATGCCCACTTTTCTTTGGCAAGAGGCGGACTAGTGGTGTGGGGAACTATGGGGCTCTAACCATCCCTGGTGCTCTTAAGATGAGCTCTCTGAGGAATTTGCCAGCCCTCTCATACTAATGCTGTCTTCTGCTGTTTACTAAGTGAGTGTCCTGGGTAGTTGGTATTTGATCTCAACAGGAGATGGTTCCATGCACAACCTGGCACTGAAGGGCACTAATGCTTATTAAATAACTGTACATTCAGCTGACCTGCCTAAACAGCTGCTTTCATTTTCAGAATACTAAATCTGTTCTGATTACATTCCAAGTTATTTGAATCCCTTTGTATGTAAGCTGTTGATGCAGAACTTTGTTTCCTTCTCCCCTTTCACCATTTCAGCCTCTCCTCTCATCTCTGTATTGCTCTCTTTGCCTGCTTCTTGCCTTGCCTGTCCATATTTTTCTTTGTCTTCCCTAGCTCTTTCACAGACCCTCATCTGAAGACTGCTTATGAGGAGAGAGCAGTTATAGTGTCTCAAGTGGACCCATGGTCAGGCTTGAGGGAAACCATTCTACTTCCTCTTTGCTCTGTCCTACCAGTCCACTCCCAAGGCCACTTCTCCACTTGTTCACACTGGTTTGAGTAACTGGATTACAAAGCAAAATGAGACATGGTTACTGTCCTCAGAGAACTCCTAGTCTACTGGGGAAGACAGCCCCCATGGCGTATATGAGGAGCTGAAGAGCAGGGTAAAGACGTGGGAAAATGTCTGCTTGCCTCTAAGAGGTCAGGCAAAGCTTTACAGAGAGGAGACTTGCTCTGACTGGTGTAGCTCAGTTGGTTGGGCATTGTTCTGCAAAGCAAAAAAGGTCACCAGTTCAACTCCCGGTCAGGGCACATGCCTGGACTATGGGTTGTGTCCCTGTTTGGGGTGCGTTCAACAGGTAACCGATTGATGTCCCTCACATCGATGTTTCTCTCCCTCTCTTTCTACCTCCCCCCTCTCAAAAATAAATAAATAAAATCTTTTAAAAAGAGAGAGGGAGAAGAAACTTGAACTAGGCCTTGAAGCCTGAGTGTATTCTTCCAAGGGGAGGAGGCAGAGAAGGGCAGTGTGTGTTTGGGGCTCTGTGTAGCCAGATGGTAAGGTCTAGGAGATGAGCAACAGTGAGCCTTGAAAGGAGAATCTGGTACCAGCTTCACCAAGGAGTGCCAGGTTGGCGGAAAGCGGTACTATGGGGGGTTACAATGCACGGCTGAGGAGGTCAGACCTAGTGAATGTTGAAAAGGGACATGATGAAAGCTGTGTTTTAAGAAAGTAATTCTGGAAGGCAGAGACACTAGAGAACGGAAACCAGTTAGGAGGCTGCTACAGTGGTCCTGGCACAAGCTGAAGTCCTGAACTAGGGTATAGATAGTTGGGGTGGGGGGTTGTGAGAATGGATGGGTAAAAAAGAGATACCACTGGGGCCTACTCCTCTAGCTCTGGCCTTTACCCTGGATTCATTCTCCATCTTTCCCCAATACCTTCTTGCTTAAGAATCTTAATGGACCCTGGACCTCAACTCAGATCTTAAAATCCATATCTTAAGATCTGGCCTGTCATCTGCCTTTAGGGCCAGATTCTGCCTGCCTTCTGGATATTCCCAAGTAACCATCTCATCAGCATGTCCAAGACTGCTGTGGTGGTGCCTGAGCCTCAGCCCTCACCCAGCTCCTTGAGAGAACTATGCACCTAGGCTACATTACGGGCACCTGGTACCTAACTCAGCAAAAGAAGGACCATTTTATATTTTTCTAGGGCAGACATGATTTCCCAGCTCTAATGTACCAATTTATATGTGGACTTAGAGGACTCAACGCATTTACACCTTGGGGTTGGCTTTCCTTCACTCAACTATCAAGTTCCTCACTGGTGCCCTTCGGCCAGGGCTGGATCCTCCCAGCCCCAAGAAGTATTTGGAAACATGGAGAGGCATTTATGGTTGTCACAATGACTCCAGGGTACTAGTGGCACTTAGGGCCAGGAGTCAGGATTTTAAATATCCTGCAATGCACAAGAGTGTCCCACACTAAGAATTGTGTCACTCCAAGTGCCAATAATACTCTCATTGGAAAACACCATGACCACAAGTTCAGTGGGCTGGGACTCTGTCTGTTTGGTTCTCTACTGTGTTCCCAGCATGTAGCAGAGTGCGCAGTACATGATGGTATGAAATGAGTATTTGTTACATCAGTAAATCAACTCATCCCTTCATAGAACCAACACCTGCTGAGCACTACCCTTGGTGCTGTGGATATAAAGATGAACAAAGTTTGGGCACTACATTTGCACCTCAGCCAGCCTTAGCTGGAATGAGTAAAGATGATCCTGAGATGGAGACTAGAAGTCAAGAAGGCAGCACCTTACATAACTACCACGGGGCCCCTTTCTAGCAAGGGGAACTTACTGCCAGTTAAATGCTTAATTGAAAACTTATTCATTCATTCAACCAATACTTGAATAGCACATGAAACTTTTCAAAGCACTTTCTCAGACATGATATGCTGGAATTGGACTAGGAGGAAAGAAGGGTCAGGGTAGGTGCTGGAAGCAGAGTAGGGGCCTGAGAGGTTCCTGCCCAGCTCAGGCCAGGGCTGGAGCAGACAGAACCAATCAGACAGTCTCCTGGGATTGGGGGGGGGTCTGGTGTGAATGGAAATATGTGCCACATGGCCTGAATTGCAGGGGCTGGCCTCAGGCTCCCACAGTCCCAAACACTTCCAGATGGATTTATTTATAACTTCCAAACCAGAGGCAGTGCTCAGCTGCTTTTCTTCACTCCCCTCCCCGCTCCTGGAGCAAGGCTTGGCCGCCCCTTTCCACTCCGGAAACCAGCAGGAGACAGGAATGTGCTGTACTGCTCAGCTGAGGTCCAGCGCAACAGCAGCTTGGGCTCCTGGTCACCGCCTTTCCCCTAGATGGCAACAGCAGCTCACACTGTGGGTGCACTCATGCCTATCTGGCCCACCTAGACTCTTTCTAAATGGGTAGTATGAGCCAGGCACACCCTCTCTGGAAGTTTTCATTCCAGACCTGCCTCCACTTCATAAAGCCACAGCCCCACCCATGTCTTCTCATTCCCTGTCTCAGGGAGATTCTGAGCTTCCTTGCCTCCACCTTCTCCCACAGGACACTGCTTCTCACTGTATAAGCTGCCAGAGACTTTGGACTCCAACATTTTCCAAATTAGGAAACTGAAGATCAGAGAGATTAAGTAATGTGCCCAAGATCACACAGCATGTTAAATAGCAGAGCCAGAAGTCTAAAGCCCCAAACTCTGTCCCTGATTCCAGTGCCTTGAAAACGTCAAGTTTCCTCAAGTGTGAAGTGGGGCTAATGTTTGGCAGGTGGTCTGGTGAGAAGTGTCATCTCTGGAACTTCCCTGCATGTAGCATGTACTGAGTATAATGGATTTAAATGGCTTAGCATAATGTCTGACCCCCAAATAAGCCTATAGTAAATAATAACTAATATGACAGTTTATTGCTCAGTTGCAATATTTATAGAGTTCACAGCTCCCATCTCTTGAAATATGAGCCATACCCTAAACAAACATAGTTTTATGACTCCTTACACACAGAAAGAAGTAAACTTGGGCTTGGAAAGATTAAATGACTTGCCTAAGGCCACACTTGTAGGAATAGAGGAGAGGCTTGAGTCCAGTTTTAAGTGATTCCAAGGCTACGGATTCCATGCTTCCTATACAATCTGAAGGACAAAAGCCCTCATATGTGCCTTTAGCTGAGTTTCTGCCCTGCTTCCCTCTCCCACTCCCACCCTGCCCTATCATGCCTCCTTTAGGACTGGCCCAGGACCATCCTCCTTCTCAGAGGTGCCACGCACCCAATGAACCTGAGCATTTTGGTGGTCCTAAGCAGGGTCCATGAGCACAGCAGGTCCAGAGGAACCAAAAGGCCCTGGAGCTGAAGCCTTCCCACCTCCCTCCTCTCCTAGTCACAGCTGGAACTGATGGTGGTTGGAGGGGATAGGGTGCAAAGAAGGAGGACAAAGGCTCCACACTCAAGCTACTAGGTGCACCACGTTTGTTTCTTCTATGATCTCTTTGCCCTCAAAGTTACTCAGAACCAAAGTCTGGCAAACGTACATTCAAGGGTCCAGACACATTTTCCTGCAGCTGTTCAGCAACATATGACACCAGATTTCTGTCCCAGTGGGAGTCTTCAGTATTCTCACATTCCTTTCTGCTTGCTGCTGCGCAACTAAACACGCATAATTTCTCCACGCTTTCCCGTCCTGTGCCACACGTCAATACCACCAGTGATGGCATAAGGGAACAGCACAATCTCTGTGCCCATATGGGCAAGGGAATCAGTAGATTCTTCTCTCAGTTGAACATGATTCATCAAATGGGCTCCAAATCCCATTAACAATTAGGCTCAATCTATACATATTGTCCTCATCTTTTCTGTGAGCTGCTCAAGATGCCCAGAATCCCTGATAGTCCAAGAATAACTACAGAGTTATTTAATAAATGTCCAGCACAGAAAGGACATTTAATAAATGCTCAATTTCTACCCAAACAAAGTAACTCTCAGAGTGGGCGCACAAACATTACCAGAGAGCTCCAGGGACAGCTCCTCTCTGCTTCCAGCACTGGCACTTAGCAAAGCTTCTTCATGGAAGAAAAGCATTTGCCCTTACTTATCCAAGAAGCTACCACACCTACAGCCACAGCCTTACTGTGTAAGCTCTGTGAGCCTCGGTTTCCTTCTGTTGTTGTGAGGCATGTAACACTGAGTCAGGTTCATGGTACTTTGTCAACAAATGCTTCATTTATAAAGCTTTGCATTGTAATAAAAGTAAATTTTTATACATTCTAGAATCATCTAGCAGAAATTGTTTAGTGTCTCAATATATATTGAGCATCTACAATGTATAGAGCAGCATGGAAGAAACAAAAAAAATCAAAATAACTTCTTTCCTCCAAGAGACTGATATAGCTGGACATTTAGATATATCAGAATTTCAGAATGTCTTTGGGAGCCAGGCAAGTACTATAATAAATGAAGGATGTTGAAATAATACAACAAAAAGGAGTTGGTGGGGATTGTGGTGAGCTGGAGGCCACATGCTTCATCTAAAGGGGAAGTTGCTACCCTAATCCAGCTAACTACCATCCTAGGGGAATATACAGTCAGTATTACTAGCCTTTCCTGTTTTTCAAAGAAGTCAGAGACCCAGATTGTATGGGAAGATTACTAATTGCTACATGTTAGCAAATAATTTTAAAAAGAAACAAACCACATGCAGACCAAACAAAACAGGTCTGTGGCCATTATTAGGCCCACTGGCCACCGGTTTGCAACTTCTCCATAATGGTAGATGATAAAGTGTCAAAATCAACATTACTGGCAATAAATTCTAGAGGTGCTCAGAGGAGGGT